>NC_140589.1:179168442-189168442 GCF_964204655.1 Triturus cristatus
TTTAATTCACTATAATGTTGCTCCTTCTATAAAAAGAAACCACGTTCAGGGTTTGCATGACTACTGACTTGCCTTTTAGTTTACTCCTGGCATTGTTGTTTTGGGGTAGAGGAGTGAGCTGATAATGTTTCTAATCACTTTTAATTAATGTCTATCTGTCCAATGATATAATCTGATGCACTAAGGTGAAAAAGTTCTGCATGTTAAAGAAATAGATTTTTTGAGTTTTGAAAGGACTATCATATTTTTACATTATGTTTGTTGCAGGTTTTTCATGCCAAACATTTTCATAACTTGGCCCCTGCACAGACTCTTAGAGCCAAGCCAGACCCTTGGCTCGCCTCTGGCTCGGCGAGCCCTAATAATTTGCTATTGTGCCCACCTCTATTTTCAGTTTGGGATTAGTACATGGGGCTGTCAGCCACTTGATAAAATAATTTGTTAAATCGTGAAGCCCTGTCCACATGCACTGATTTGCCAACTTTACCATTAAGTCTCTACCCTCAAGGCTTCTTGTAGCCGAGACTAAGAAAAGAGCGTACAGTGAAAATACATTTAGAATAAGTGGTTTCAGGACATGAATCTAGGCCATTGTGTTGCACGTGACCCTATTCCTGAGTTCCCAGAGAGAACTACTAACCCAAGGTGGGATGGGCTGAGGTTAGCTTCAGGGGACTTGTTGGGGGGATGATACCCCCCAGATGCATTTGTGGCTCGGTAATTGGGTCTCGGGGCCTTGAGTTGGTGCCTGCTATCAATTTCTCTCGCCATCACTGCAGCAGCAGGCTTGAAAGCTGCACCATTCTCAGGTTTCCAGGAATAGTACTGGCAATCAAACACCCAAATGGTGATGGGATGAATGTTTTCAATAGTCTAACCAGTGGGAATCGCTCGCACCCACTGTGCCACTCTAAACAGAAACCCAACTGATACAAATCAGTATTAACTCTATTCCGCATGAAACAGTCCATTTCGAGCCTTGGTCATCTCAATCCTCCACCCTGCAGCTCACTGTGTTTTTTCAGTTGGTGAATTTTGAGATTTACACCCTCCAAATCTCACTGGCTCAGCTTCGCCCCTGTGGCACTGTCACGAGAAAAACATTATGTACTAAAGAATTGCACTGCTTTTTAGCAGTAGTCGTAGTTGAGATTCGTAAAATGCAATGCTAAACGTTTGGGCATTCTGCACTGAACAAAACTACCCAAGGAGGCATACAACACATGAACAAGCAGTTTCATTGGCAAAATAACAAGTCTATAAGGCGTTCTAAAGGATAAAAGATCCTCCTTTAATTGCGAGGATAGGGGTGTAGATTCCATAGAGAGAGGCTGCGGCAAAGGAAAAAGCTTGACCACTTGCCCTTGATTGAAAAATCCTTTGAATGGCTTAAAGGCCTCTGCAGAGTAGTGCAGGTTAAAGAACAGTAAGAAAGAATGATCTTGTGCAATAAGGGGCATATCAACAAGGGCTTTAGCTCTGCTTTTTTGGCTTTAAAAGCCAAAAAAGGAGAGATAAAACTAGCGCCCTATCAACAACAGGGTGCTAACATGCAAATTTGCATGTTAGCACCCTTTTACTCTACGCTTCCCCTTGCATCTCTAATGAGATGCAAAGGGGGCGTTCCAGAGTAAAATAATAGGAGAAATGTCACTAAGAGACATTTCTCCTATTATCAAGAATGTCGCTAACCCTGTTAGAGACAAAAAAAGCAGCGCTAACCGCGGTTAACGCTGCTTTTTTACGTCTGGTATTTTTCTGACTTAGCCATGATATCCTATGGAAGGAGGATATCATGGCTAAGTTTGCCTGTCCCTATCAACAAGGTAACGTGAGATTATCGCTGGGTTTCCAGCGATAATCTCACGTTAGCCTATTAGCGTGAGGATTTTTATCGCTATTGAGATAAGCGTTGCTAATAGCACGCTATCTCAGCGATAAAAATTCACGCTAGCCGGCGATAATTATCCTAGCGCTAAGTGCGCTTAGAGATAATTACCGCCGGTTGTTGTTGATATGCCCCTAAGTAGGCAATGCTTCCATATAACACCTTGTGTCAAAGGCAAAGACATTTGAATTTGACTCTCTTCTCGACTGGCAGCCAGTGTAACTGCTTTCTAAAATATGACTAGGTGTCTGTTCTTGCTGCTAGAGTTGAAACAATCTTCAGTTTATATAATTATGGTATTTGGGTAGAGCCAAATACAGTACATTAGAGTAATCAAGATGAGAACTGATGATTGTCTTTAGAACTGGTAAGCGAGATTCCAAGTAGAATCCCAGGAGAATCTTACATATGATAAAAACAAGAGGAAGACAATTTGCCTTTTTGATCAGCACAGTCAAGTCTGTTATCAAAGACAAAGCCAAGATTATGGACATTCTCCACCCGAGTGGGACATTTGCACAACTTGAGTGGCCACCAATCACAGACCAGTCGCTCGAGAAAGATTGGGCACCTCAGCCTTATCTGAGTTAAACTTTAAGAAGTTGTTCTGCATCCAATCTCTAACTGCAGACACACATGAATTAAACCTAGTATGGGCCTCACCACTCGCACCATCCTACCTTAGTATTATTTGAGTGAAATCTTCATAGGACCGGCCCACAATCAATCAATCAATAAATCAGTTTTTTTTATAGCGCAGCTACTCACCCGTGAGGCTCTTAAGGTGCTGAGGGGGCGGAGGGTTGCTGATCCGTCTGGGCACTGGGGTTCAGTCGAAGAGCCAGGTCTTGAGATCCTTCTTGAATTGGGTCACAACCTCCAAGCTGAAGAAGCATATCAGTTTGATTAAAGGAGCCATACAGATGTTACATTGGGCTAAGTTAAGTTATGAGCTTTATTGAATTATGCAAGTACTGTTCTTAAAATGTGAAGTGTAAGGTGACTGCTTGGCTACAACTCTCTAAAAAAGACATTAACTTGTCAAGAACTTTGCCTGAAATTCCTGTCTGTCAAGGGTGAGTAGACAGTATTGTGTGAAACACTGTGTCAGGAGCTAACAAACAAATCCAAAAGGATAAGGGCGGCTACCACTACCTTATCATGCATAATGCACAGCTAATTCATAACATAGACCAGTGCAGTCACTGCCCTGCGCCTGTTCCATTTCCAGAATGTTATTGGTCTAAAAAAATGTGGATATTTCTTTAGTTCCTCTTTTTTCAGCATCTTCCTCATAAATTAGACTGTAATTTCTGACCGGGGAACCAATTTAATCTCTTCTTACATGAAAGAGATGTGAGAGCAAGCCGGTGTGACATACCACTTCTCCACAGCATACCACCCGCAAACCAATGGTTTGGTGGAGCGGTTTAACAAAACACTGAAGGGCATGATGAGAACTCTACTAGAGAACCTCAGGAGGAAGTGGATCTTCTCCTGCCATGCCTGTTGTTTGCCTATTGAGATATTCTGCAGAGGGGGGTGGGGTTCAGTCTCTTTGATCTTCTTTATGAACACCCGGTGCAGGGTCCACTTGCGTTAGTAAGAGAAGGGTGGGAAGTAACCTTGGAAGGGTGCAGGTGACCATGTGATTGGCCGTTGGAAGCTGATGCCATAATACATGAGTCAGGCCCTGATGGAGGAATGGTACGACCAGAAAGCTACATTGACTGGGTATCAAGAAGGTCAGGAGGTGTTGGTGCTGAAGCCTATTTCTCCCAGGTCTTTGGAGGACAAATGGTGTGGTTCATACAAAGTAGTTCAGAAAGTGTCGGAGGTAAACAACTTGGTGGACAAATGTGCCACAAGGGAACCCAAGAGGGTGTTTCAAGTGAACAGGCTGAAGCCTTACTTTTGCATAGTGAATGTCATGGCTATGGTAGAGGAAGTGGAGGAAGGCAGTGAGCCTCTTCCTGACCTGCTGAATAGTGACATGAAGGTTGGCACTTTGGTAGGGGTGCAGTTAGCCTCTGAGTTAACGCCTGAGCAGCAGAGAGAGTGCAGAGAGGTGTTGGTATGGTTTGCCAAACTCTTCTCGCTGACTCCAGGGTTGACACCTGTCTGTGTGCCTGAAATAGACACTGGTGACAACCTTCTAGTAAAGGGTAGGATGTACAGAATGTCTGGCCGGTTTCAGGGATACATTAAGGTGGAAGTTGCCAAAATGTTGGACCTGGGCGTCATTGAGAGATCTCATAGTCCCTGGTCTAGTACTGTGGTTCTAATGCCAAAACAAGGCTCTACTTACTTGCAATTCTATGTGGACTGGAGAGTTGTCAATGAGGTAACCAAAACTGATGCCCATCTAATCCCACGAGCGGATGAACTTGTGGATCCGTTAGGTGCAGCACCTTTGATCTGACAAGTGGTTATTGGCAGATCGTGTTAGCACCAGATGCAAAGGAGAAGACTGCATTTTCAACACCAGAGGGGCTATTTTAGTTCAAGATGAGGCCCTTTGGGTTGCGAAATGCTCCTGCCACTTTTCAGCACTCAGTGAACTATGTTCTTGCAGGGTTGGAAGAGTTCTGTGTGTCCTATTTGGATGATATTGGGTTATTCAGCAATTCATGGGACGATCACCTGAGGCACCCGACCATGTGTTCTCTACCATGCAGGAGGCAAAACTGATCATCAAGGCAACTACGTGTCAGTTAGGGATGTCCTCTGTAGTCTACCTTGGCCATGAGGTGGGGAACGGACGGATTCACCAGTTGAATGTGAGGTGCCTACTACCCAGTCTGAAGTGAGGGCCTTTTTAGGACTTACAGGGTATTACAGAAACCTTGTGGTGAACTATGGAAGTATAGTTGCCTCATTGACAGCTTTGACCTTTAGAAAGCAGCCCAGGTAGGTAATATGGACTGCAGAGTATCAAAAGGCATTTGAGGAACTGAAGAAGGAACTTTGCACTGCACCAGTACTGAAAGCACCTGAGTAAAGTCAGTTTTTCATTGTACAGACGGATGCCGCTGACAAGGGAGTTGGGGGTATTATTAGCTAAACTGGATGATTAGGGTAGAGAGCATCTGGTAGCCTTTATGAGCCAGAGATTACAACCCAGAGAACAGAACTGGGGGCTATTAAAAAGAAGTGCTTTGCCATTGTGTGGGCATTGCTCATGTTCCCCTTGTATTTGTGTGATACTAAGTTTGTGGTGCAGACAGATCGTAAGCCACTGAAATGGTTGATGGCGATGAAGGGAGATAATCTCAAGTTGTTGAGATGGTCTATTTATTTGCAAGAGTTAGAAGTTGTTGTGGAGAACAGAGCCAGACCGAGCTGTGGGAATGCTGACTGACTTTCTCGCCAGTTTTACCAATCTGACCACCCAACCTCTCCAGCTTAGGGGTTGGTTTGGGGTGTTCGGATGTGGGAGAGGCATCTGTTGGGATGGAAAAGTCCTCTGCATGGTAAGAGACATGTAGTCCTGCCCTAAGTGCCCAACTGTACTATTTTCTGGATCCCTAATGCTGAGTTCTTGTTATAGGCCGGACTGATCATGCATGTCCGCTATAA
This sequence comes from Triturus cristatus, assembly GCF_964204655.1. Taxonomy (NCBI): domain Eukaryota; kingdom Metazoa; phylum Chordata; class Amphibia; order Caudata; family Salamandridae; genus Triturus; species Triturus cristatus. The sequence goes on from NC_140589.1 coordinate 179,173,910, forward strand.
CATAGGCCTGGCTCATGGATTGCGGTCTTGTTGGACCGGGAGGGTCACTCAATGCATTGCCTTCATACTGGTGTAAGGCTACCACCAGTTAAGCAGCACTAGGACAGGGGTGGCAGAATGCCGTGTAGTGATCAGTAGTAGTGGACCTTTTCAGCCTGTGTCACTGTAGTGAGGCCTACAGGCTCAAACCCCTTTGTAACATTTCCACTGCTGTTGATGTGGAAGGGCATGCATGATGGAAACGTGTTGGAGTATGTGTGCTTGCAAAAAGTGCCCTACACAAGGAGTGGTGTGGTACAGTGCACACAAGGTAAATGTGTGTATGCTGGCAATGTGCATCTGTAGAATGACACACTCTGGTACAATAAAAAAAGGCTGGAGTACTGAACTGTGCACGCAGGCAGAAGTTGTTTGCCGCATGTAGTTATGCCTTTGGTGGCATAATTTATGCTGTGGATGTACACTGGGTGCCAGTGTGTCTGCACTGGTACATTAAATGGAGGACTTTGGGTTCCATTTTGGGAAGGCCAGGCCTGCCTGGTGGAAAACATGAGTAGTAGAGGAATCTCCCCAGACACATTTTTGTATTTCTGCATTCCCATAAGCCAGGAGTGGCATGCATCGAAGGATGGGGGAGCCAAGTTATCTATGTTCATTTCAAAGGACTCTTTCATTCAATGATAGATCACAAAGAAGAGGCCTGGACACATCTCAGGGAGAGAGAGATGATTCTGATAAGGAAACCATAAAGAGTAGGACTGGGAGCCCAGGATTAACCTTGTGATGCACATATCACTGTGGCTAACATCCATGAATTATGCTGTGAGTTACTCAGCTTCAGAGTCCTGCATGTTGTGACAGACATCCTTCAGGAGAAAGGGAAATGATGTCCATTTCTTTAAAGCTGTCTCCCAAAATAAAACTTCATTTCCCAGACACTAAATTACATTTTGTGACTGGAAAAAGACTATAAGTAGGGGAGCTTAAGCCTCCAAATTTTGTCTTTGGGCTATGTGAGGAGGGGAAGTTCAGAAAGACTTCTGAGTGACCAGGACTGGGGGCCCAGGCCTGCTAGTCTCCCTGCTGGGTGAGGTGACATCACACAGGGAAACCAAGACTACCTGACCTGGATCCTGGAGCACCAGCGCCTGCCTGCCTACTCGCCAATACACGTCTCCTGTGAGGAAGAGGAGAGCATTGTAAAGAGCAATCTCCAGGGGGGATCCCTATTGTGAGACTTGTGTTGTAATGCCCGAGTTGTAAAGGTATTGCGGTGTGAAGACCGCGATGTAACCAATGTTTCCCCTGTGACACAGCTTCACCGATTCATGCAGCATGTCAAATTTGATGTTGCATAACATTAACCAGCCTAGGACCTATCTTGCTTACAAAGTGCCTGCTACAGTTTCTATATTTCTGCAAGTGTGTTTGATACCTGGTAAAGTAAAACAGGCATCTCTAAGAAACTGTTTACCTCATTTCTTCACTCCTAACAGTAGTTTTACAGCTAGCCTGTTACTCTTGTTGCCACATATATTTCACAGCGTTCCCATCACAAGGTTGTATTGGTTTGAATCAGTTTCAGTTACTTTGTACAGATTCCTAATGGCTTCAGGCAGTTATAAGTGGTACTTACTGGTTTCAAACAATTTCAAATGGTTCTTGAATATGGCAATTTAAATTTGTGTTTTTTACTGGTTTTAGTGGGTTCCAACTGATTCTCTATGGTATCAATCAGTATCCTTACTGGTTTAGCCACTTACCAGTGGTTCATTTTGATGACACCTATTCTTTTGGATGGTAAACATCGGTTACATCACGGTCTTCACACCGCAATACCTTTACAACGTGGGCATTACAACGCAAGTCATTACAATGACTTGCGCTGGATGGCGCTCTAAGCTAAGGAATAGTATGATTTACTATTCCACCACCTTCCCTACTGTAACGTAGGCTGGAGTTGGAATAGTAAATTATACTATTCCTAAGTCCAGCGCCCTCCAGCGCAAGTTGTTCTAACGACTTGCATTGGGATGTATGACATTACAACGCACACTTTTACAACGCATGCACTTACAACGCATTTTTTACAACGCATAATCCATTACAACGCATGACATTACAACGCATGACACTACAACGCATTTTTAAAAAATACCTTTACAACGCATTGCCATTACAACGCATACTACCTTTACAACGCATACCATTACAACGCACTATATTAAATTACATTTAAGGTAAGTATTAGATAGTATAGGGGTACAAATTACTATTCTAACTCCAGGGGGTGCAACAGTAGGGTAAGTGTTGGATAGTATAGGGGTAAAAATTACTATTCTAACTCCAGGGGGTGCAACAGTAGGGTAAGTGTTGGATAGTATAGGGGTACAAATTACTATTCTAACTCCAGGGGGTGCAACAGTAGGGTAAGTGTTGGATAGTATAGGGGTAAAAATTACTATTCTAACTCCAGGGGGTGCAACAGTAGGGTAAGTGTTGGATAGTATAGGGGTAAAAATTACTATTCTAACTCCAGGGGGTGCAACAGTAGGGTAAGTGTTGGATAGTGTAGGGGTAAAAATTACTATTCTAACTCCAGGGGGTGCAACAGTAGGGTAAGTGTTGGATAGTATAGGGGTAAAAATTACTATTCTAACTCCAGGGGGTGCATCAGTAGGGTAAGTGTTGGATAGTATAGGGGTAAAAATTACTATTCTAACTCCAGGGGGTGCATCAGTAGGGTAAGTGTTGGATAGTATAGGGGTAAAAATTACTATTCTAACTCCAGGGGGTGCATCAGTAGGGTAAGTGTTGGATAGTATAGGGGTAAAAATTACTATTCTAACTCCAGGGGGTGCATCAGTAGGGTAAGTGTTGGATAGTATAGGGGTAAAAATTACTATTCTAACTCCAGGGGGTGCATCAGTAGGGTAAGTGTTGGATAGTATAGGGGTAAAAATTACTATTCTAACTCCAGGGGGTGCATCAGTAGGGTAAGTGTTGGATAGTATAGGGGTAAAAATTACTATTCTAACTCCAGGGGGTGCATCAGTAGGGTAAGTGTTGGATAGTATAGGGGTAAAAATTACTATTCTAACTCCAGGGGGTGCATCAGTAGGGTAAGTGTTGGATAGTATAGGGGTAAAAATTACTATTCTAACTCCAGGGGGTGCATCAGTAGGGTAAGTGTTGGATAGTATAGGGGTAAAAATTACTATTCTAACTCCAGGGGGTGCAACAGTAGGGTAAGTGTTGGATAGTGTAGTGTAATATTATGCGTTGTAATGGTATGCGTTGTTATGGTAGTATGCGTTGTAATGGAATGCGTTGTAAAGGTAGTTTTTAAAAATGCGTTGTAGTGTCATGCGTTGTAATGACATGCGTTGTAATGGATTATGCGTTGTAAAAAATGCGTTGTAAAGGTAGTGCGTTGTAAAAGTTGCGTTGTAAAGGTTGTTCCCCCTTGCATTGTAATGCCTGCGTTGTAAAGGTGTTGCGGTGTGAAGACCGCGATGTAACATTGTATATTCTTGTCACAGGTACTGGCCACAAAAAGAGTTGTAAGTTACGTCTTTAATGGTCTGGTCAAATTGAAAAATGTTGCTAGTAACATATGTTTGTTTGGCCCCTCAGAGAAAGAGGCATGTGTAGGCTCTGGGGAATTAGAGAGTATGTTCACTCACAACACATAACTTTGGTGCAACTCACAATTGACAAGGCACAAATCAAAAATGAACTTGGAGAGGGGGTCCAAATATCACAATATGGAACTGTGTCTACTTGTTGTAAAGGATACATTTTTGTAATAGTTTTTCCATTTAGAAGGTGGTGACCTTGAGTGACCTAATGGAAAATAGAAGTGGATTCAAGCACATGTGGGTAACAATCATCAATATGTGCACCCATATAAGGAAGGTACAATGAATGAGACATCATTTACTGCAAATTAATCTGTCATGAGACAGCTCACAAATAAATACCTGTTGCCAACGTCTGATCTCAGTGTCTATTTGCACAAACAGGTCCGCTCTTCCTCAGACTCTGCCCTTGCATACTATGTAACTTATGAGCACCAAAACACATGTTTGCGGTTGTCATACTTGTTAACTCATTTGCAGGTACTTTGGGGCATATTATGAAGACAGGCGATAAAATTATCGCCGCCTTAGCGGCAGAAAACTGCAGCTAAAACGGCGATAATGGGCTTGATAATATGCTCTGTGGAATTCCAATTGAAGCCCATGTTAGCTGTCCTTCACATCTAACATGGGCTACAATTGGAATTCCATAAAGCATATTATCAAGCCCAATATCGCTGTTTTAGCGGCAGTTTTCTGCCCCTAAAGCGGTGATAATTTTTTCGCCTTTGTGAGGCCACATGTAAAAGGAGCTGATTATAGTATAGCAGTGACGGCTACTCTGTCAGGATGGGGGAGGACAATGCCATCCAGAGGGACACCTGCCTGCCACATTTAGAGTTGTCAGTCAGTCCTGCGGACAACTCTAAACATTGTCAGGAACCACAGATGTTCCTGCCAATGTTGTAATGGTCAACCTATCACAAGTTTTACATTTTCCCGAAACAAATTCCCAAAGTAAGAGTTTGTTTTTAGAAAACGTAAAGCTAATGGTCCTCCCACTTCATGGAGAGCTTTCTTCCAAGGTGTGGGGGGTGTATATTTTTTTTTATTATCCCTCACCACCAGGATTTACCTAGTGGTGATGAACAGCAAAAAAAAAAAACATTCAAACGTCTACTCTAAATAGGACCGATGGGCAGGCTGTCGGATGGCTAATCCCTGATGACAATTACTTCATGTGGCCATGTAGGGGTTTGCTGGCAATGGAGCTGGAGTAGGTACCATCTTTAACATACATTTGGTCTGCCCACCTCCAAGTAAGGCAGGTGAACTTACAATTTGGAAGAGGGTACTCTGAATCTCTGCAATGGAGTACTCTCTCCCCCAAACTTTATATCAGATTCATTGTGTTTTTTCCATCTGGATGGTTTATTCCTATTATATACTGGCCCATGCTAGCAATTTGTCCATTCTATAGTCTACCATCATGTATGGTACCTGGTGTCCTTATCTATATCTATATTTGATCTTTATTTACTGCTCCAGATCGTAGTGTGCAATTTGATTGGTAATTATTTTGCCACATATGAGTGTAGTTAGGAATAGCATGGTTGTTGCCTGATTGTCGAGAGATTCCATGGTCACCCATAGAATCTCCTTGGCATTGCAGTCCATCTCGGAATGCCTCCCTGGAAATGTAATTATTGTGAATGCATTACTGCTCAAAGCAGTATCAACTTATGGGGTCTAAGCTATAACCCCAAGAACCAGGGTAATTATATCTACTCCAAAAACTGTTGTTCATTTGGGATGGCCAAATCTGCAAAGAATAATGCAATGTCAATAATTCAGGATATGACTACAGTAAGCCTAGCACCCCAAGACATACCCAAACAAGCATTGGCATAGCCAATAGGTCTCGCTTTGGGGACCTTATAAGTATTTAGTTATGCAGCACAGTATCCTTGGTGCAACAACATTAACTGTTGCATGGTTAAACACTTATAAGGCCCCAAAGGCGAGACCTATTGGCTAAGTCTAGTTATATGCTTTTGGATTTAGTCAACAGTCTACTGCAGTCAATTGTTTTGTGAGGATAACCACCATGTGACAGGGGGATTGCTAATGATAAATCATGGCATCAAAAGGTTCCTGTGCAACAATATTACTGTCTTTTCATGCTGTCTGTGGGTGTTTTTGGAGGAGGCACAAAATGATCAAATGCGAGCATGGGTTACTTTTGCTATGCTTTGGCCAAATGAAGAGAGCAGTACAAATCATGTCTGTAGGGGAGGTGTAAAATTGACAGAATTCTAGTTCAGCATATGCTGAAATAGAACTGTAATTTGTTGTTGAGCTGCAGAGGTTGTGTTTGGCTACATATAGATTAAAGTGCAACACTTGAGGTCCGTCACGGTGCACCTATTTCAGTACTTAAATGGGTTCATTCTTCAGGCCGGTGTTGCTGTTTTACTTCAGTTACAAAGACTGACGTAGCATGTCTGCTTAAGTATAAGAAAGGTTAGCAGAGTGTGCACTTAGCGCTTGTGAAAGGGTTGTAATTTACTTTGCCTTTGTTTAAGTAATGTGGTCAAGACACGAACACAGTTATCCTGTGCATAAGTTTGTTTTGCATTTCTTTTAGTAACATCTTTGCGGATTCTCTTCATATGTTATTGCTTATTTATTCTGTATTTGTTTGATTTACCATTGTGTAGCAATCCAAATTGTAGTACAAAATCAATGAAAAAGCACAAAATATCACGGTGATGATAGCAGCACAAGAACGCAAGAAAGTTAGAATGGGAAGGAAACCAAACTGACAAGACGGAAAATAAAAGCTCATGCCCACGCGATTGCAGGAGCCGCGGAGTGTCGGAGCGAAGGAGCACCGTGCGAATTGTGTAACCTGTGTAGCGCCTAGGAACGCTCTGTGTTTGGTGAGCGGGGTGCGACTGAAAAGTTTACTTTGATATTTACGGAGCCCATGTGCTTCAAAGTTCCTCCATGAAGCAGAGTGCTGGAAAAAAGCCAGCGGCAGCCCAGAGTGGGTAACTGTCAGCGGGAGTCACGGAGTGTCGGAACGAAGGAGCACCGTGCGAATTGTGTAACATGTGTAGCGCCTAGGAACGCTCTGTGTTTGGTGAGCGGGGTGCGACTGTAAATTTTACTTTGATATTTACGGAGCCCATGTGCTTCAAAGTTCCTCCATAAAGTAGAGTGCTGGAAAAAAGCCAGCTGCTGGCCAGAGTGGGTAACTGAGTCAGCATGGAGCTCGGCACACGACACACTCTGATCCGTGAGTCCATGTGGCTATTTAGTCATTAAGCCAGAATCACGCCAGACACTACGCTGGACTTCTTGGAGAGAATAGACAGGTGTAAATATTCTATCTGCAGATTTTAATCGCAGTTTAAGGACCGCATAAAGCACAAGCATTGGCCGCGCGGCCATAAAAGTAACACAGCGCGGCCGCGAAATGAAATAAAAAATATTAGAAAGCGCGAGTGGTGACGCGAGTTGTGCGCGTGCGCGATGGGAAAAAGTGTTGTGCACGTCTCGCGCGGTTCTGCGCGTAATAGCAAGCTGGTGGCCGGCCTGGGAAGCACTTTTTAACCACCCACTAAATTTCTCACAAGATCAGTGCATGCGCTGACTCAAGCGAGACCTAAAAAAAACATACACACACAAATATAGAGATAGATCAACAAAAAACTGAAATTATCAATCCCTATAGTTTGTTCATTCAATTTAATCAACAATAATTCAGGAGTGACACTAAACAGGCTAATATAAACGATACAGAGTAAGAGGCTGCTGCATGTACAACAAAAGACAACAAGGTAAATACGTCTGACAGCAAATTAACAGTATTTTGGATCCAAGGTGACACATATTAACACTCGAGCAATCAATTTAGCAGTCCATATTACAATTGTATAGATCGACGTTTCATCCTAACTGTTAAATTGACCCAGGCCATCATCAGGACAGAGTGTTGCAAAACCAAAGAAATATTTTATCACCAAAACAAACATGGGAAACAAATATTTATATATAAACAACTTGTATGAAATTATTCTACAGAGAAAAAAAAGAGGAGGGAGGTGAAGCCATCTGTGAGTGGGTGAGAGGAAAATTGATGGTCACCTGACACCAGGTGTATAGGCTTACTGTGAAAATATAAAAGGATTAAAAGAATTAAAAAACAGTTCAAAACTGGTCCCGTCAAGGCCACAGAGTAGTCCTAGATCAGATTGAGATCCTGAACACAGGCCAGAGAAATCACCCAGAACACATCTGCGTCAACAAACAGAAAACTCACATGTGAAGTAGAATCAAATGGAATCGTCATCTGCGAGGAACAGGGAAGAACCACAGGACAGAGCATGCCAGACGAGTAATCCGAACAGAACAAACCGGCAGATTTTTTAAAAAAATACAAGATTAGTGTGGTGAAATTCTATATATATTCATATTAAGGGAAAGAATGTAGTGCCAAACTTACTAGTACAAGAGAGAGCAAGACAGGGCTCTAGATAACGGGATCCAACAAATCACAGAACCACCAACAATCTATATTATTACTGCACCGCATACTAGATATCCGGGGCAGGCACCCAACCATCATGTGCCAGTAGTGAGCAAATTAAAACAACAATCACTAAAGGTCTCTATGAAATTATTGAACAACTGCGCAAGAACAAACGGTTGCAGGAGACTTACTTGTAGCCAGATGCCAATACAGCCAGTAAGTGTGTACTGGAAAAAACGTCCAAAGGACCCTGAGCAGTGCGGAGTCACATTGCCTCACACTTGAACCACCATTTTAATGTCAAAGGGCACGCACGGATAAGCCTTGTTGCCCAATCTGAAAAGGAACTCAGTGCAAGATGCACTGAAACAGGGGATACTGGGGATTGTAGTATCCCACCTCCAGATCACAAAACAGTGTGTGGCTAACGAATATTAGAGACTCATAACCTGAATGAAAAAGGAAAAGAAGTCGAAATTTTTACAGTTCAATTTGAGTTTGGAATATGAAGACTCAACCACGTGCCCATTTGTTAAAGGAGCTCAGCACGAGACGTACCAAGAAAAGGGGATTCTGGGGATTGTGGTATCCAAAGGCAAAAACCAAAATAACACAGACTGACGAATATTAATGACACACAAACTGCTTTGAGAAAAAGAAATGGAAATTAAATTTAAAGTATTATTACCATCCAATTTAAAATTTGGACTTTGATAAGAATACTAATCATACAATGACAACACTTGGCACCACACCCAGAATGAATGTGGGAACCATAGTGCAGCCAGGCCAGTATGCTGCCTGATAGTAGAAAAAAAGCCTTTTTTAAAAAGAAATTTTAAATACAAATTTGGTGAAGACCCTATGTTACCAACCAAGACCTTTAACTATGGTAAAAGAATATATAGTGAAGAACAAGGGGTAATGATACCATCTATATGTCAAACAAAAACCTGAAGAAGACACTAAATTCTATGTGTCTAATTTGGTTTGTAATCAATCGAATACAACTCAAAGGCAACCATAATAGAGTCAACTCAATGTGAAAACTTAAAAGGAAATACAAATAAAAATCTCTTCCAAAATAATAGGATCAAGAGATTAGACATGAACAAGGTCAAGACCAGAAACAAAACCAAAAAGTGACAAATAGACCCAGAGGATACATTAAAGTAAAAAACAAACAACAATATGATGAAAAAAACACATTCATATATATATATATATATATATATATATATATATATATATATATTCACTGAAAAAACCATAGGTTTCAGGGGTGTTATAGTTAGCTGGACTTTTCACTTGTTCAAACCCAGTGAAATTCCCCCGTTATAGTTAGTTCAGCTAACTATAACTCGCGCGCCCGCAATGCACTGCTGATGACGTCACATATTACATCACTCATGACATGGTCAGTGACATCACTGATGACATCACTGATGACATCTCAAATGACATCACTGATGACATCACTGATGACATCATCCTTGTGATAGAGTGGCAGACCTCCTCTCACCCTAATATAACCTTTGACACACACATTCAAAAATAGAGACTACAATTTTCAAAACAATGGACATACCAATACCAGTTACAACAACCTCTTCAGTAATTCTAAGATCCACATACACATCCATAACACCCCTGAAACCGATGGTTTTTTCAGTGAATTTCTGAGTTTTTTTAAATGCTAATTCCTAACTATAACATGCCTGAAACCTATGGTTTTTTCTGTGAATTTCAAAGGTTTTTTAAATGCTAATTTTTAACTATGCCTACAGAGATAGGACATGCGAAGAAAGAAGAAAAAATACACAGAAAGAAAAAAAAAGAAGTGCAGAAAGAAGCAACAGAAGTCCTCAAAGACGAAGAAAAGTGCAGGAAGAAGGATAACGTGCAGAAAGAACAAAAAGAAGAGCAGAAAGAAGCCTTGTTGCAAAATCATCCTGTACCCTCAACTTTTTCAGACGGATGCTGGTGGTAACTGAGTCTGACTAACCAGTCCTAGAGCCAATGCTATGTTAAAAGACACTTAGAATACAGTGAAAACACCTACATACCCTAGGGAACATTATGCGTTGGGGTCCCCTGTGATTAGCATGACCTCCTCTGTAAGCCCCTTGTATATAATAGGGCAGGGGGATTAAAACTACCTCTTAAAACAGGCCACAGGGCGTTTTTGCACACGTTAACTCAGGCCCCGTCCCCTCCCTTCACCACTGTGTAAACACGCCCTGTGTCCATTTTTAGTTGGGAGATTAAGTTGATTTGAATCCTGAGGGTCCCTAGGGTCCAACTAGCCCACTAGGAACCTCCAGTAAGTGCCACAGAGCTGCGTTGCAGAGAGGTGTAAAAAGTGGCACGGCCTGGACCACCTCTCTGCAATGCAGCTCAGTGGCGCTTACTGGAAGCACTTGGTGGGCTAGTTAGCCCCCAGGGGCCCTCAGTATTGAAGGGAAATTATATCCCCAATTTAAAACGTGCCATAGTGCGTGTTTGCACACGTCACCTCAGGCCCCGTCCCCTCCCTTCACCACTGTGTAAGGGGCTTGGCCTCAGAACACCTGTCTGCAGCACAGCTCTCTGGCGCATACTGGAGATGCCTGTTGGGCTAGTTGGCCCTCAGGGACCCTCAGTATTGAAGAGGAATTAATTCCCCAACTTACAACTCGCCAGGGGGCACGTTTGCAGAGTGCTGCAAGGAGGGGGCGTCGCCTCCAGCACGATGCCAGTCTTTTATTTATTTTAATTTTTTAAGAAGGGGGGCTGAGTGGTTCCCCTTCTTATTCTAATTTATTGGCCCTGAGGACCCCATCCCCCAGGGCCTGTCTCCTAATTCTATTTTTTTGACCCCAATCCCCAGGGCCGGCCACTGTTTTTTATTATTTTAAAAAAATATATATTTATAGACACACCTAGGACATGCTGGACAAACCGTACGTACCTATCACCATGATGATTTGCGTGATATTCATTAAAAGGCGACTATGCATACAATGAATCCACGTGGAATGTATTTACACCACTAGTGAAGCTCTGACATGTCTGATGCCCTACCGTGCCTAATCCCGGTAGACACCCTTGTCGTTTATTTATACAAACATGGGTAGCTATTGACGGGCACATTTAATACACATGCACACCAAGCCATTCAAAGGGGATTCGACAAAAAATCGACCAAAACTATGCAAGAAACCCCCCTCACGATTAATAAAACACACATCCACTGCCGGATGTGTAATACTTTTTATTTTACTCTCTGGAAAGGGGACGAACATCACTTGAGAGTCACAGCGCGCTCCTGGCAGAGCCCAATGCTGTGTTACACCCACCATTGCCTGCTGAGTGTCACACACCTCTGTGTTGTATTCCACTAGCTAGTGCATATGCTATGACACTCTCTAGCCCATGTGCACTGTAACACCATCCCGTGAATATGTCAGGCCACACTTGTCTTCTCACGGGTTATATTGCCCCATATAACGTGCCTTCCTCGATGCCTATGTTATAACGCACAGTGCTATGCCATACATATTACAATCTGGGATCCATATCTTTGTCACAGTGCATATGCAACGTTACACTCCCCAGAACATATTTTATATTACAACTTTAGAGTCTAGTTAGGTTACACAACACTGCCCTGTGCATATTAAACTCCAAGGCGCATATTGCATAGCACACGCTAGTGCCTGTGCTATCTCGCGCTCTCCAATGAATCTGTCATTGCGCACAATGTATTGCATATTATATTTCACGCCCGGTTCATCTTATGTCACACTTTTTGGTGCATAGTTTATACCATACACTATATCTAGTTTTCATTTTCAATCGTGCTCTCAGGACTATGTTCTATATAACACTGTGGTCATCTACCCTTTTCACGGGCATTACATTTTGCGATAGGGGGTGGAGGGTCAGGGGGTGTTTCTGCCAAGTGAGCCTGGAGTCACAGTCACAAACGTCCTCTTCTTCCTGAATAAAAGTGAGATTATGCTGCATACTTGTTCATATTTTAAGTAGTTCGCACAGACACACGTTTTAAAAACAGTAAAGTTCCTAATACCCGCCTTCTCTGAACAGTTAGCTTGCTGCCCCATCCCCCTCCTCCATATCCTCTGTTGTGTGAATCCATGGACTAGCCTCCTCCCTCCTGCCATGCATGGTCTGATGTCCTGCCACTGCCCTCAATTTAGTATGATGTACCAGTCCACTCCTCCTGCCCTCCATTGCCCAATTCTATGTCCCATCATTGACCTCCTACTTAAACTCTGTTCTTAGCTTGCTGCCCCTATTCTCCTTCCCCTGCCCTCCGATGTCTTTGTGCATGCCCCTGCTCCATCCTTTTTGCCCACCATGTTCCATGGACCTGCCACTCCTATCTACTCTGAGTGTTCTGTTGAGCTGCCACTCCCCTCCCACCTGCCTAGCATTGTCAGATGACTGTAACCTGTCCCTGCCACCTCCACCCTGCCTGTCCACATGCCATGCCCCTATCCTCTTTCTCCTGTCCACATGGTCCATTGTACTGCCACACCCTTCTGCCCTCCCTGGTCTGTTGTGCTGCAACTACTCCTACTGCCTGCCCCGTGCGGTCTGTTGTGAGGCCCCTTCCCCTGAACTTTCTTGTCTGTGCACAGGTCCTGACCCTCCCTTCTATCCTCCATCGTCCTTTGTGCATGCCCCTGCACCCTCCTTCTTGCCCATCATAGCCATTGTGCTGCCACTAACCCTCCCACTTGCCATGCATGGTCTTCTGTGCTGCCATGGCCCCTCCCACCTTCCCTGTGTGGTCAGTGAGATGCCCCTGACCCCCTCCCACCTTCCCTCCATGGTCTGTGTGTATGCCATCACAGTCTCACTGTTGCTCTTCATGGTGTGTCTTGCTTCTAGTGCCCATCCTGCCTGACCTCCATGGCTATCTTGCTGCTCCTGCCCTGCCCCCTTGCCCCCTTGCCCCCAGCCCTCTGTTTACATGTGCAGACCCCTACTACCTCCCTCCTGGCTTGTCTGTTCCATTGTAATGCCCCTGATCCGTCCCTCCTGCCCTTTATGGTCTGTTATGCTGCAGCTTTCTCTCCTGTCTGTCCATTGTGGTCAGCTAGCTACCATTGCCTCTTGCCCCTCTGTTCTCTGTTGCCCATGTGCATGGTCCTGTCCCCTCCCTCTTGCTTTCTATGGATTGTTGTGCTGCACTCCCGTCCCGCATGCCCTGTGTGGTGTATTGTGCTGCTGCAAACCCTGATGCCTGCCCTGCAGGGTCAGTTTGGTGCACCTCTCCATGTCCCTGCTGTCCTCTGTTATCCAAGTCTATGTCCCTACCCCATTTCCTTCCATGATCCAATGTACCATACTTGCGAACATTTTGAACTTGGTAAGAGGGAGATTTGGAAAAAAAACTGGGGTATTGATTTTCCCCTTTGAGTTACATTGAAAAAGAGGAGATTGTAGACAGGAGACAGATCAAATAAAGCCCATTTGAGCTTAAAAACGTTGGACGTTTCCTGGCTGAATCGGGTCTGTTGGCATGTATGGTTGTACTACCATTGCCTCTTCCTTCTGCCCACAATGGTCTATTACATTGCCACAGCCTCTCTTGCAAGTCCTGTATTGTTGGTTTGTTGCCCCTGCCCCCCTTTCCACTGCCTTCCATAGTCTGTTGTGCTGCCACGGCCCTTCCTGCCTGCTCAGTGTGGTTAAATTGTTGCCTTTGCACCCTCCTACCTGCCTTCAATTTTCAGAGTCCGTGCCCCTGGCCTCTGCCTCTCAACAGTATCCTAATGAACAACTAGATTGCTAACATTCTATATTTATTACAAAAGTGTGGAACGCCTGACGTCATCTTGATGTAATCAAAACTGTAATACCTAGAGCATTTCCTTTAAAAATTACATATCTGAGAGGGTCTTATTGGCATCAAAATTATGGTTAGTGCTCTAAAAGACTAAAATAAGGACATATTTTCTGAGTTTTCAAATAGCGAAAAAGCACTTTTTAATTATTTGTTATCTTTATGTTTTTTTATCCAGTTGACCACTTGATTAAACGTTGCACTTAGGGGAGAGGATGTGGTGTTACTTCCAGAACTGCAGACTTTGCAACTGTGGACCAGGTTGGAGTTTCTGCTTCAGCTCGACATTCTGTGATTCCGGTCAAATCACTTAGTTTCCCCATGTCTACAACCAAAATGAATTTGTTCTTGTGTGATGTAACCAATGCTCATGTAAAGCACTCCAATACCTGACAAGTCTGCACTATATAACACTGCAAAAACACAAAATAATAAGTGTTTTGCACACTTCTGTCATTGGGCTATATTTGGGCTACATCTGGGTGATTTTGGGCTACATTTGGGCTCTTTTGTCTCCGGTGGCCATTTTGGGAGATTTATTTGTTATGAAGTTTCCTAATTTCCTCATGTACTGCAGTCTCCTCAGTAGGAAATGCTTTCAGTTTTTTACTTTGATTCCATCATGAAGGTATTCAGATATGTCACACATTTGCCATAAATTCTGAATGTTAGCATTCTAGTTGCTCATTAGATCACTGTAGTAAAACTACTGTTCACCATGGAAGTCTGCTCCTGGTATTAAAAGTGCATGTTTCAGTCTGCATGTCAGAAGTTTTTTAATGAAATAGAAGAGGATTTGAGAAGTCACTCAAAATGTGCCCTCATTTTCTTTCTTCAGCATTAATCATAATTTCTATGGCAAAATGAACCCCCTCATTGTGTTCCTTTTTAAATTAAATGTTTTAAGTGTTACCAGTTTAGTCCAATCAAGATGGCTTCAGGTGTGCCATACTTTTGTCATAATGAAGACAGTAAACGCTCTAGTTGTTTTTAAGAACACTCTGGCACATTCTGTCATTGGGCTACACTTGGGCTACATCTGGGTGATATTTGGGCTACATTTGGGCTCTTTTGTCTCTGGTGGCCAACTTGGGAGACTTATTTGTTATGAAGTTTCCTAATTTCCTCATTTACTGCAGTCTCCTCAGTAGGAAATACTTTCAGTTTTTTACTTTGATTCCATCAAGAAGGCATTCAGATGTGTCACACATTTGCTATAAATTCAGAATGTTAGCACTCTTTTTGCTCATTAGATCACTGTAGTAAAGCTACTGCTCACCAGGGAAAACTGCTGCTGGTATTGAAAGTGCATGTTTCAGTCTGCATGTCAGAATTTTTTAATGAAATAGAAGAGGATTTGAGAAGTCACTCAAAATGTGCCCTAATTTTTCTTCCTGCAGCACTAATCATACTTTTTATGGAAAATGAACCCCCTCATTTTGTTCCTTTTTAAATTAAATGTTTTAAGAGTTACCACTTTAATCCAATCAAGATGGCTTCAGGTGTGCCATACGTTTATCATAAGTAGGACTGTTAGCGCTCTAGTTGTTCTTTGGAACACTCTGGGAAGCTGCAGTAGAACACAAAGGAATCAACTGACAGTCTCTGCCCTTGTTGGATGTACATGTTTTACTGAGAATGTCAGACTTCATTCTCACATGACTGAGAAAGATAATGTGAATTTACAGAAAATATGCTCTCAGTTTAGCTTATAGATCACCTTCCAAACCTCTGTGGGAAAAGCATGAGAAAATATTTTTCTCTCAATCATGATATCCCAGCAGAAGGCTTTTTCACATGGTGAAATCACCTTAGAACATACCACAATTCCTAAAATGAGTTTGGTACCATCAACAAATGATTTATAATGTAACTAAAGTCTTAAAACCTTCTATTAACTGCAATGCTTTTTAATGAGGTGCTATCATGTATATTGGTCCCAAGATGGCTGCCAACACTTCTTGGATGAAGTGCTGACAGCCAATCAGATCTCAGGATGAGATGTGTGGTTAGGCTCCGCCCACATATATATATGATTTTACTTTTGATTTTCTCAGGAACTACTGAACAGATTTACACCAGACCTGCAAAAGGCACTTCCTTGACCTTATGGCTACCTCTCTGCCAAATTTCACGTAATTCTGTTCAGCCGTTCGGGCTGTAGCTGCGACTAAAGGTCCTATGGAAAAATGCATGGGGAAAACGTGTTTTGGGACCCCCCTTTTTCTCGGCCCCCGCTTGACGAATCCCCCCGAGACTTTCAGGGTAGGAGCTGAACGGAGCGCCCCATTAGTTTTGAAAATTTCGCGAAGATTCGTCAACCGGCGCCAAAGTTATTCAAAATAGAATTTTGAGATTTCCTATGGAAACTAGGTTGTAACTATAACTATCTACTGGCGACCGCCAGTAGATAATATATATATATATATATTTATATATATATTTATATATATATGTATATATATATGTATATATATATATATATATTCACTTAAAAAACCATAGGTTTCACACATGTTATAGTTAGGTGGATATTTCACTCGTAAAAAACCAATGATATTCCCCCGTTATAGTTAGTTCAGATAACTATAACTCGCGCGCCCGCAATCCACTTCTCATGACGTCACATATTACATCACTCATGACATGGTCAGTGGCATCACTCATGACATCACTGATGACATCATCCTTGTGATAGAGTGGCGGTCGCGCGAGTTATAGTTATCTGAACTAACTATAACGGGGGAATTTCATTGGTTTTTTACGAGTGAAATATCCACCTAACTATAACATGTGTGAAACCTATGGTTTTTTAAGTGAATTTGCAAGGTTTTTTAAATGCTAATTCCTAACTATAACGTGTGTGAAACCTATGGGTTTTTCAGTGAATTTGTACGGTTTTTTAAATGCTAATTTATTTATGTATTATTATTTTTTTTATATATTTATTTTACAATAAACTACGTATTAAATTTTTAAAATTGTTTTTTTTTTCACCGTGCGCGCAAGGTGCACGCACCCCCGCGATTTAAAAATAAAATAAAAAATAATGTTCTGCCTTCGGGGTCCTTCAGGGACCCCCTGACAAAGGCTTGGGGGTCAGGAACTCTCTACCCTGCCCCCTTTTCACGTTCGCCACCTTCCTTTTTCACTCTCGCACTGAAAACAAACAAAATGGCGGCCGACACTTCCTGATTTCGACCGATTCGAACGTTGACTAACATGTAACCACCAATCAGAATTATGCTCGCGCACGTTAGGGTGCTCGCACGGTGCGCGCACGGTGCGCGCACCCTGCGCGCGTATAGATATTGATATGCTTTTAAATGCTATTTTCTCAGGAAATACTGAACAGATTTACACCAGACCTGCAAAAGGCACTTCCTTGACCTTATGGCTACCTCTCTGCCAAATTTCAAGTAATTCTGTTCAGCCGTTCGGGCTGTAGCTGTGTCTAAAGGTCCTATGGAAAAATGCATGGGGAAAACGTGTTTTGGGACCCCCCTTTTTTCTCGGCCCCCGCTTGACGAATCACCCCGAGACTTTCAGGGTAGGAGCTGAACGGAGCGCCCCATTAGTTTTGAAAATTTCGCGAGGATTCGTCAACCGGCGCCAAAGTTATTCAAAATAGAATTTTGAGATTTCCTATGGAAACATGGTCCTAACTATAACTATCTACTGGCGACCGCCAGTAGATAATATATATATATATATATATATATATCCACAAACGCTCCGTATCTCCTTCCGAAGTACTGGGACCCAAGGAGGGTGGCGTATACGCCGGCGGAGCACTCCAGAAATCGTATTCCAAAAAGCAACAAACTGTGTGTATCATACGCTCTCAGGATAAGAAGCAGGACAACAGACCAGTTAATCCAAGTTTAATTCACAACGCGTTTCGATTGAGGACAGTCTTGATCACGTGAAATGAACACACAGATAATGATAGCTAATAAAGTTGTACACATGTGCAGTTCATGAAAATAGAAAGAGGAATAATCTTATGACCGCGGCGGCCATATTGAAAAGGTATAACAAGCATTGCTCAATGTATGAATAAGTACATTCCAATACTGTGCCCGTAAATTATACCAATGCAAGACATACATGAGTTGGTCAAACTGTATGTAAATTGGCATTTCTAACATGACTTTAAAAACGGTTCAAGTTCCAAAGTATCCAATCCATGCCAAGTGGCCAATGAAACTTACAGGACTAAACCGAAAATGCAAAAGATGTGTAAGTGCCGTTGGCGGCCATATTGGAAGAATGAAAAAAGCATGTCTAAAATAGAGATACATACATATTCCGATTCTATATACGAACAAAATGTAATTATTCCCAATGCACGAAAAGAGCCTAGTTGTATTGTAAGTACCGTTACTTAGTGTATTTATGAACAGTACATCTATAAGTACCAAAGAGGCGTACAGGGCTAATTAGTATCTCCCATAGTGCGTGTGTACAAGGCGAACATAACCTGTACGGCTGCTGAAAGTAGTGCGCCAAAACAGAGAGCACTACACTCTACTGTAACTAATTGTAAAATACATATACGCAGAGATCTTGGTTAGAGCTTCAACACCAACCCAATACTGGAAATAAGAAATAGAAGAAAATACTTTCTAAGTAAACATTCAGTCGGTTAGGGATGGCCAAAAGTGGGAAAAGAAGGGGAAAGGTATGGGAGGGTTGGTAGGAGAGGAGCAGGATATGTTCTACTGTAAGTACAGACTGAACATGACGGCCGTAGCTGATAAGCCACAAACTATTACTAAACATAGTGCAAAAAATATATATATACCATATCAAATACATTTATATTGAAGCTCCTTAAACAATCAACACATACCCAACCTACCCTTGAAATAAAGGCAAATACCATATTCCAGACGTCTCAGGAGAAAATATATCAGGTGATGAACGGAGCTCTAGACAAATGAATTTTTTAGACAAATTCCGGGTGCTTCGAAAAGATCGACAAAAAGTCAGGGACAATCCACCACAGAGAGGACGGGGTCGGGGACGAGGACGAGGTCGAAGCCAGGAAAACGCCGAAACTGTAAAAAGAGACTTAAACAATGCTGGCAATACAGGCAGAGGAAGGGGCGCTATGGGAAACCGAAGGACACGCTCCAACAAGAAATATTAATGGACACAGAGATGGTAAACAGAACTATTGTCAATCTCTCTAAAAGACTGATGTCTGATGTAGAGAAACGGACCTTGCGTCTGGGACTCTCCTTTTGCCCATCCTCTTTCTTTAATTATACTAACACTCGTATTGACCTATTCAGGTTTGTGAGAAAGCTCAAACTGAGAAAATGGCATACTTTAAAAAGATTGGGTCAACAGTATACCAGTAACAGCAGGGATATAGGGAAGGATAATAACCTCCAGATCAGTGATGTAGACACTTTGATTACCCTGGCCGAATTAGAACAGAATCAGAATTAGAATCAGCAGCCGTACAGGTTATGTTTGTCTTGTACACACGCACTATGGGAGATACTAATTAGCCCTGTACGCCTCTTTGATACTTATAGATGTACTGTTCATAAATACACTAAGTATCGGTACTTACAATACAACTAGGCACAGTAATGGAATGTACTTATTCATACATTGAGCAATGCTTGTTATACCTTTTCAATATGGCCGCCGCAGTCATAAGATTATTCCTCTTTCTATTTTCATGAACTGCACATGTGTACAACTTTATTAGCTACCATTATCTGTGTGTTCATTTCACGTGATCAAGATTGTCCTCAGTTGAAACGCGTTGTGAATT
The DNA here is from genome assembly GCF_964204655.1 of Triturus cristatus. NCBI lineage: Eukaryota > Metazoa > Chordata > Amphibia > Caudata > Salamandridae > Triturus > Triturus cristatus. The sequence continues at coordinate 179,193,679 of NC_140589.1, forward strand.
AAACTTGGATTAACTGGTCTGTTGTCCTGCTTCTTATCCTGAGAGCGTATGATACACACAGTTTGTTGTTTTTTGGAGTATATATATATATATATATATATATATATTCATATATTCAGTGAAAAAAACAAAGGTTACAGGAACGTTATAGTTAGGCTGATATTTCACAAGTATAAAACCAGATAAATTCAGCAGTTAGAATTAGCCGAACTAAATATAACTTATGCCCTGCAATGCACTGCTTATGACCTCACGTATTACATCACTCATGACATGGTCAGTGATGTCATCTCCAATGAAATCACTGATGGCATCATTAACAGAATCTCTGACACAGCCACTCATACCCTCATATAACCTTTCATACACCCACTCCAACTTCCATACTACCATTCTCAAAACTATTGGCACACCCATACTAGTACTTACACACCCGCTCTCTGATTCATGGGTCTACACACTCATCCACTCAGTCACCCACACAGCCACTCATACACCAACTCGCTCACTAATACAACCACTGATATATCCAATCGTACACCCATACAGCCACTCACACACTGTCAGTCCTCCTAAAGCTACTCACACACCTACTCATTCACCTAGAGAGTCACTCACACAACCATTTACTCACCTTTACAGTTATACACACCCACTCACTTATTCATACAGATACTACCACATACTCACTCACTTATGCAGCCACTATCACAATCCCTCACTCACACATACAGTCACTCATATACTCCAACACTCACATATACTGCCTTTCACATATCCATTTACTCACCCATATATCACTGACACATTCATTCACTCACCGACACACCCATACATATACTCAGTCACCTATGTTGCCCCTCACTTACACACTCACTAACCCATACAGCCACTGACTCACCCACTCACTCACTCAACCATGCAGGCAGTCACACACCCTCTCACCCAGCAACACAGACACTCATACACCCATACAGGTACTCAGACACCCAATCAATCACCCATATAACCACTCACATACCCACTCACCAACCCATACAGCCACTTAGACACCACCTGACAGACTGATACAGACATTTTCAAAACCTAGTCACTCACCCATACATTCACTGAGACCCTAATCACTCACTTGTGCAGTCACGCATCCACTGAATCATCCATACAGCCACTCATACAGCCACTGATTCATCAATACACCTTGTTATATATATTTAACACTCATAAACATTTTAAAAACACTCACAATTACTGGATGATGTCATCAGTGATTTCATTTGAGATGTCATCAGTGATGTCACTGACCATGTCATGAGTAATGTAATATGTGAGGTCATAAGCAGTGCATTGCGTGATGTGAGTTATAGTTAGCTCAGCAGGCAGGTAGTCAATGGTCATAAACACAACCAAAAATTGTATGTAAAAAAATCTATTCTAAACATTTCGCTACACACATTACTATATACATACTTCTTTCAAAGCATGTTTAAACTCCTATTATTGTACTAACTCTCTTTAAAAAATATCTTTCAAACGTATTTTCCGTTTTCGCAGTTATTCGGGTCATTGCAATGACATCGTTAACCACGACAATCACACCTTTCCAATAAAGTGAAAACACATCTACGCACAGACACTACAGTATTCTACACACTAGAGGTTTATTACTTGACACTTCAAACTCATGTTTTTCTACTGTATTTCTAGAACAACCGTCTATAAAACCTATTTTCCGTTATCGCAGTGACTCCGGAGATCGTGATGATGTCGCTCATCGTGACCCCAAGGGTACGTCGCAAAAGCGGAAAGCAAAAGTATTCAATAGCCACCACCACATTAAAAAATTATAACTATATAATTATTTCTAGCCATCACAGTAGTTAACTCACTATATAAATAACTCTATAAAATCATTTATCAGATTCTCAATATCTCTAAAAGAATGCACATTAATGATTCACCAATATTCGCGACAACGTTGATGTCCCCACGATGGTACATGGGGGGCCACGCTGGCGGGTGTGTCTTCTGAATATCCTGTGTGATTAAACAAATCCATTTTCGACACATAACTTGTGCCACTAACACCTCCATTTCTCAATCATGGGGTCAGAGTATCTCCACACTGACCTCTTATGTAGGCTTTCACGCACACTTCCAGCCCCGGGAACTCTTCCCAATAGATAAAATGGTGCTGCAACTTTCTATTCAGTTTGCGACCAGCCAATGAGAGCATTTACCTTGGCGCATGCATTCGCGATTAATCGCGAAACCGCTGTGAAATATCCCCGGCCAGAGATATCACTATAATTTTAAACTTACATTTCTCAGAAACTACTGAACAGATTTATACCAAATAAGCAAAAGGCACTCCCTGAACCAACATCTACTTCCCTGCCAAATTTGGTGTAAGTCCGTTCACCGGTTCGGGCTGTAGAGCTGGCTAAAGGTTCCTCTGGGAATTAACATTACAAATACAACCTTATTTCATGACCCAAATTCTCGGTCACCACTGCACGGATCACCCCCAAACTTTCCAAATCAAAAGTACCCTCCGTGACACTTTTTTGGAAAATTTTCATGCAGATTGGTCATATATATATATGTGTTGGTGAGTGAATGGATGTCTCAGTGGTAGGGTGACCAGGTGTTCCGGATTTGCCCAGACAGTCCCCGTTTTTCGCCAGCCGTCCCGGTAGATTACAGGAAATTAAGCCCATGTCCCAGGTTTTACAGAGGGTTGGCTGAAAATCATAAGAGGTATCTTTTTATGTTTTGCAAAGACGGGATAGTTAGCAGCTGTCATAAGAAAGCAATGTAATTAACAGGCATGCTACTGGCTTTAAAAACGGCATTTTATGTATGTTCTTACTGCCTTTTCTGTAATTTTCTGCTAAGGAGCACTGTCATTCTTTGCACTGGGTTGAAATAAATTTCTAGTCCTGCTTCTCTTTTTAGGAAATGTCCCAGTTTTTGGCTTTAAAATTCTGGTCACCCCACTAAGTGGTACATGTCCAAGTAACTACATATGTAAAAGGCAGTGTATGTGAGAGTTGGAGTATATAAATGACTATACGTGAGAGTCAGCTATTGTGAGAGTGGATGAGTGTGTACTTGTATCAGTGATTCTATAAAAGAGAGTAATTATGCATTTGTTTCTGTTTGAATAAGTGATGTGGTGTGTATAACTGTATAGGTGAGTAAATGGGAGTGTGATTGATTCTTTGCATAACTGACTACGTTTGTGAATAACTCTGGTTGAGTGGCGGTGTGTGAGTGTCTCTATAGATGTATGATTGCATATGATAGTGTTGTATTGATGAGTGACTGCATGTATGAGTGACTGTATGGGTGAATGACTGGATTTGTGTGTAGACCTAGGAATCAGTGAGTGTGTATGTAGTAACTGGTGTTGGTGTGTCTATGGTTTTGAAAATGGTAGTCTGTATTTTAAAGTGGGTGTATCAAAGGTTATATTAGAGTGTGAGGAGGTGCATCAGATTTTCACATGGTTGATGTCATCAGTAACCTCATTTGAGATGTCATCAGTGATGTCATCAGTGATGTCACTGACCATGTCATGATTGATGTAATATGTGACGTCATCAGCAGTGCATTGCGGGAGCGCGAGTTATAGTTAACTGAACTAACTATAACAGGGGAATTTCTATGGTTTTTTATAAGAAAAATGTCCATCTAACTATAACGTCCCTGAAAATTATGTTTTTTTCAGTGAATTTCTAAGGTTTTTTAAATGCTAATTTCTACCTATAACGTGCCTGAAACCTATGGTTTTTTCTGTGAATTCCAAAGGTTTTTTGAATGCTAATTTCTAACTATAACGTCCCTGAAACCTATAGTTTTTTCAGTGAAATCCAAAGGTTTTTTACATGCTAATTTCTAACAATAACATACCAGTCGAGTCTCCAGAGTGGTGGACAAAGGTGTGCGTGGCCTCCGAAACACCTCTTAGCAATCCCACAGTGTGGGATTTACTGGAGGTAACAGGAGGAGTAGTTAGCCCCAACGTCAACATTGGGGGCAACTATCCCTTTTATTACCACAAGTAAGTCCCACACAGCAGGATTGCTATCTTCTTATATCAGGCCCGCCTCCTCCTTGCACCACTGTGCAAACGTGCCCCCTAGCACATTGCAAGTTGGGAGAATAAGTCCCCCTGAATCCTGAGGGTCCCTGGGGGCCAACTAGCCCACCAGGTACCTCCAAGAAGCGGCACAGAGCTGATGCACTGAGGGGGCGGGGTCTCCGGAGCGATGCCATTTTTTCTTTTCTTTTTTAGAAGGGGGGCTGTGTGGCCCCTCTTCTTTTTCTATTTTTTGGGCCCTGGGTACCCCATCCCCAGGGCCCAACCCCTATTTTGGAAAATTTAAAAAAGAAAACCGGAAGAGGGCCACGTGGCCCCCCTCCTGAGGCAATTTTCCACCCCAGGGAACCCACCCCCCGGGACAAGGCCAGTATTTTATTTTTTTATATATTTGGAGGGGGGCCCCCCTCCTCAGGGCATTTATGGCCACGGAGACCCCATCCCCCAGGGCCGGCCTTTCTTTTTTTATTTTTATTTTTCCTTTTTTTTTAAGGGGAGGGGGGCCACATGGCCCCCCTCCCAGGCCACTTCTAGCCCTGGGGACTCCATACCCCCGGGGCCTGGCCACTCTGTTGGGGAGCGTGGGGGGAGCCTCAATGCCCCCATGGTCCTGCCAGCTCCCCGCCTTCTGCGGGAGCCGGCATTGGTTTTCCACACGGGGAGCTGCTAACATGTGGAAAAGCAATCTGCTTTGGATTTTGAAAGCGAGAGCAGGAAACCTGCTCTTGCTTCCAAAATTCAAACCAGTGTTTGCTATGGCACGGCTCCCTCCCTGCCATAGCAAATAGCAGTGTCCCGGGGTGGGCACACTGCAGGAGCTGGCCGTGGGGGTGGCGGTCCGCAGGGCCATGAAGGGATCCAGGATGGGGGCCGCGTAGCCCCCCTCCCTACCATTACAAAACCCTGGGGAGGTGGTGGTCCCCGGGGCTCGGGGGTCCATAATGGACCCCCACATTTACATTTTTAGTGCCCTGGGGAGGTGGTGATCCCCGGGGCATGTGGGGGGCTCATGTCCCCCAACACAGGTTTTACTTAAAAAAAATAAGCCCCACGGAGGTGGTGGTCCCCGGGGCAGCAGGTGGGGATTGGGACCCCCAATACATTTTTGTACACTGTACACTGACAGGAGGTGTCAGTCCCCAGGGCAGTGTGGAGGAGATTGAGACCCCCAATGCATTTTTTTTATCAGCCTCATGGAGGTGGCGGTCCCCGGGGCTGCAGGGGCCCCCGCGGGCCCTCGCTATTATTGATCTGGCAATGCCCCCGGGACCTGGCCCAATTGGGGGCCTAATTTAAATGAAGCGCTTCATTTCTAAAAATAATTTTGGCAGGATTTGAGATCCCCAATGCAATTTCTGCCGAAATTATTTTAAAAAATCCTTTTTTTAGCCCTGGGGGTCCTTGTGGGACCCCCTGAGCAGTCCTAGGGGGTCAGTGTGTTTCTACCCTGCCATCTTTTATTGTTTTTAAACATTGTTTTCACTATTTTCTTGTGACTCAGTTCTGTACAAACAGGGATATCATTTTATAAAGACAGTGGAAAAGGGCTACAATACCTAACCACCCTCCCCGTGGTAAGAAATAGGTTATTATAAAAAAAAAAGACCTCTGGGCTTTGTCAGTGGACCCCATACCTCAAGGCCTAGATGAAAGATTTACATCTCAGGACAAGCACAGCTCTTCTCTCTGGAAAGGTGTCTTTCCAAGTTTGTGAACAACATGCTTTGCTTGCAATATTAAAGCATACGATTTTTAGTAGTTCAGCGTTGTGTCATTTTATGTCTAGGTGCGAGGGACTGACCAGAACAGAATAACAAGGTGCATTGTTGATCGACATGGTACATCGTGTGCAGACTAAACCTCAGAGCACAGCAGAGAATGTGAAAAGCAGACAGTTTTCATGTGAAAAGGGCACAAACAGAGTCTTGCGAAATAAATGCATGTAGTGTTGTGCGCAAAAAGCAGCCTCATGGCAGCGAAGCTCATGCTAACTTAGCAAATGTCGACAATGAACCCACAATCTATACTACACCCTCCCCCTGGTAAGTCCATTGTATGTAGGCAGTGTTCAAAAGCATCTATTTGTATAAAAATTGAAAATAGAGGATAAAGGAGAGAAAAAAACCTGTTAGGGAGAAAAAATATTTTTGACGAATGGCATCCGAAATCAAAGAACCTGGGGTGCCTTTGCGAGCTTTAATCCATCAGAGTGTAGGAGCAAAAGAATGCAACATCCTCCAGAGGGACATAATTAGCGTTGGTAGTAATAAGGGATGCCATCCAATTTAGCAAATTGAATGAACAAGTGTGCTCCTCATAGTTGGGTGCCTCCATTAGCATTTCCGGATAACTTGCGTGATATTCGATGTAACTTTGAAGTAGCAGATTCTGCTCAGCCTCACAGATATCCCATTGAGCCAATATTCCAAGTGCAGCCACACGTGGCATAAGGCCAATCCCTGAACAGTCCTGCTCATGGGCCACTAAGGGACCCTTCAGATGGTCGAAATCCGGGTCTGAACATGACGTACTGGAGAGGCATAAATCCAACGCCCATGTAAACGGACATCGTAAACACGAAAAGACTGGTTGCACGCAAGTGAAGTATTCAAAGCGGAAGGACTGCCCATAAGTCACACTCAGTGTAGCCAGCGGCAGTGTACCGAAGCCTCCATGCAAACGGTCACGGAACAATGCAACCGGCACGGTCTGTGCAGTACCACAAGAGGAGCAGCCATTGCGCAGCAGGCACAGAAGAAGCAAGATTCCAGCAGCTAAAGCAAGTAATAAGGGGAATCCACCAAAGACGCTGGAAAAGATAGAATGAATGAATGCAGGTATTACACCAAATATTGAGTATCAAATGCATTAAAAAGGCGGTGTATAAGCTCCCCAAAATGTAGTGGGAGGTTAGTGTTCAGAAGGGTCTGAATTTCGCTAGCGGCGCTAGCCACCTGTAAATTGAAGGTTTCATGTGCAAGGGGGACTTCTTGTTGGAATAAAAGTGCCTTTAATCTGCTCAACTTGTTGAAATCTGTTTTCAAAGTTGTAATGGAAGGCCAAATTGAGCTATCGAGCTGCCCATGCGGGGGTGGGAAAATCATATTTTTGCAACAAATTAGGCGCTGTGAAACTGTCACAATGTATGGTATGCCAGCTTGGTTATTTAAAATAAGATAACTACTACTAAGCAGAGTGAACGTGGAAGTTATTGTGGGAACTGGATTACCTTTTAAAACACATGCAAGGTTCGGAGCTGACACATTACTGGCTCCATGCAACTTTATGTTTTTACAAACAAGGGAATTACCTACTGTAGAATCACAGTCCTCCCCTGTAAGTTATACTTCCTTCTCTTCCCGTAAACATTGGTAGGTGAAAGGTAAAGACCACAGTTCATGCAGAAAAGCGCTACCCAGGGGTTCAAATCAGCCTAGCAAATAATGTTTCATACAAGAGGTGAACTGAAACAATGAGAAAGGCAAATATTTAACCCCATGAATTAGCCAAACAGCAGAGTCTGTCTCAGCTACAGAAAAAGGCAAAGGGTCTATTTTTTCTACATGTAGAAGAGTGTAGATTGTATCTTTCATGGATATAAACTGCTGTTTGTCAGTTCAATTAAATGGTAAAAACAAAGCAGATGCATTCAAATAATCCCATGGTACTTTTACCATCTTTAGAGTTTGCAAAGTCCATGTGAATTGCATCACAGAACGCAATTGATTTTGCCCATGATATACCAATGACACATCTTCTTGTACAATATCAATAACAGAAGAAATAATATTATCTAATGTGTAAATGTGGGAAGATAGTGTGTTAATATTATTGTCAACAGCAAGAACCTTTTCCAAGTTATCTTGGTCAATTTACTGCAGACGTGACGCTGCTTCAATCTGTGAAGGTTTCTCTATTTCATTGTAAGCTGTGTATATCCATCTCTTTGTTCTAGGAACTCTGGGTCCCAAGACAAAGTACGTCAAATTGATGTTATTGGACAACAACGATAAGTGTTGTTTAACGGACGATAGTGTAGAGTGCTGCAACTACTGTTGACATAATTTCCCAACTGAATAGGTTGCTACCGAATGGGTATCTGTAAATCTTGGGTCGGGTCTGTCTTGCATATAACCTAAAGTAGTGTTATAAAAACGTAGTTGTCAGGCATTCAAATTTGTCTGCCAAACTAACCAATCTAAAGGATCTATTTCAGATAAATTAAACGTGTTATTTTGAAATAGATTTTGTAATGCATCAATGGTATAATTTGTGTATGAGCGCCAATTATTATATTCAGCTAAAGAGGGAATGGCAGGGTCATTCATTTTCTTTGCAGTTGCCAAACCAAAAAAAGTAGTTTGGTATACTGCATCATTTAAAAACAAAATTTGTGCTGGGATGAGGCAGGCCAATTCTTAGAACCCCAGCTCGATTTCAAATCAATGTTCATAACCCCGTATTGACAATTCATGTCTGAAAGAAATGTGAATAAATTCATTTAGTATGGGTTAACATTACTTTAGGAGCTGAAGCTATATTTAATTAAAAAAATTAGGACTCAGGTGCAGACCTGTCAAAATCTGTGAAGTATGTACATTTATTTCTAAGTGTTTTCGAGCTCCCTTTCAATGGAGTGGGACAATGTTCCCACTGTGTGTAATTAACAACAGGTCGTAATGTATTAGTCTTATGTAGGAAATGATGCTCATAAATGTGGGAAGATGAGTGGGGGGGCCAAAATACCATCAACCAAGTTCACAGCAGAGCGTTCAGGCAAGCAGTGACCATTGATGAGCAGGAAAAACACTGTTACAAAGCCAATTGACATGAAGAGAAAAATCAGGATGAGGACCAACCAGATGTATGTCTAAGGAGTCAATCACATAATTTGTAAATCAATCACATAATTTGTAAAGCGCACTACATACCCGGGAGGGTTTCAAGGTGCTGGGGGGGAGGGGGAGGAGCTGTTAATGGTCGTAGAGCCAGGTTTTGAGTTGTCTCCTGAAGGTCAGCAGGTCTTCGGTTTGTCGCAGGTAGAGGGGCAGGGTGTTCCAGGTCTTGGCGGCGCAATGGGAGAAGGATCTGCCTCCGGAAGTAGTTCTCCGGATGTGTGGGACCGTGGCCAGGGCGCGGTCAGTGGAGTAGAGTTTCCTGTTGGGTACGTAGAAGGAGAGTCGACTGTTGAGATAGGCTGGGCCGGTATTGTGGAGTGCCTTGTGTGCATGGATCAGGAGCTTGAAGGAGATTCTTTTGTCGAATGGGAGCCAGTGCAGGTTCCTCAGGTGGGAGGTGATGTGGTCATGGCGCGGGACGTCGATGATCAGGCGTGCAGAGGCATTCTGGATTCTCTGTAGTCTGTTGATGAGCTTGGACGAGGCTCCGGCGTAGAGGGCGTTTCCGTAGTCGAGTCTGCTGCTGACTAGGGCCTGGGTGACTGTTTTCCTTGTGTTTGTTGGGATCCATCTGTAGATCTTGCGGAGCATGCGGAGGGTGTTGAAACAGGTGGAGGAGACTGCGTTAACTTGTTTGGTCATGGAGAGTTTTGAGTCGAGGATGACTCCCAGGTTGCGTGCTTGGTCGGTGGGGGCCGGGGGGGACCCCAGAGATGTGGGCCACCAAGAGTCGTCCAATGCGGAGGGGTTGGACCCGAGGATGAGGATTTCCGTGTTGTCTGTGTTCAGTTTGAGGCGGTTGTCCTCCATCCAGTCGGCGACGGCCTTCATTCCCTGGTGGAGATTGGATTTGGTGGTGAGGGGGTCCTTGGTGAGGGGGAGATTCAGCTGGGTGTCATCGGCGTAGGAGATTATGTTGAGGTTGTGCTGTCGGGTGATGTGTGCAAGTGGTGCCATGTAGACTTTGAACAGCGTCGGGCTGAGGGAGGATCCTTGAGGGATGCCGCAGATGATCTCGGAGGCCTCGGAACGGAACGGGGGGAGGCGGACTCTCTGAGTTCTGCCGGAGAGGAAGGAGGTGGTCCAGTCCAGGGGCTTGTCTCGGATCCCTGCGTCGTAGAGGCGCGTGCATAGTGTGCGGTGGCAGACGGTGTCGAAGGCGGCGGAGAGGTCCAGGAGGATGAGGGCCGCCATCTCGCTGCTGTCTAGCAGGATCCTGATGTCGTCTGTGGCGGCAATGAGGGCGGTCTCGGTGCTGTGGTTGCTGCGGAATCCTGATTGGGACGGGTCTTGGATGATGTTGTCTTCAAGGTGCCGGGTGAGCTGGGTGTTTACTATCTTCTCGATGACCTTTGCTGGGAACGGAAGCAAGGAGATGGGCCGGAAGTTCTTGAGGTCGCTCGGGTCCGCCTTGGGTTTCTTCAGTGGGGCGTTGATCTCTGCGTGCTTCCAGTTCTCAGGGAAGGTGGCGGTCTCGAAGGAGAGGTTGATGATTTTGTGCAGGTGGGGTGCGATGGACTTGCTGGCTTTGTTGAAGATGTGGTGCGGGAGAGGGTCGGATGGGAAACCGGAGTGGATTGTTCTCATGGTCTTGATTGTGTCCTCGATGCTTACGTCAGCCCAGGTTGTCAGGGTGTCGTGGGCGGTGAGGTGCGGTGGGTTTGGTGCGGTGTGGTCGGGAGGGGTTGTCCGGGGTTTGAAGCTGTCATGGATGTTGGTGATTTTCCGGTGAAAGAAGGTGGTGAGGCAGTCGCACAGGGCCTGTGATGGTGGGATGTCGTTGGCGTTGGAGCTGGGGTTGGATAGTTCCTTCACGATGGTGAAGAGCTCCTTGCTGTTGTGTGCGTTGTTGTCAAGACAGTCTGTGAAGGAGGTTCTTTTGGCGGTCCTGATGAGGTGGTGGTGGTTGCGGATGGCGTCTTTGTGGGCAATGCGGCTGTCTGGCGTGTTGTCGCTGTGCCATGTGTTTTCCAGTTTCCGGCACGTGCGTTTTGAGTCGAAGAGTTCCGGGGTGAACCAGCTGACTCTTCTGCTGGTGTCTCTGTTGGTGGGGTTTTTCAGCAGAGCATCGGTGTTGGCGCAGTCGTTCATCCAGCGTTCAAGGGCGAGTGCACCTTCATGCGGGTTGGTGGGGTTTGTCGGAGGGTTGAGTGCGAGGCTTGTCTGTAGTTGTTCTTCAGTGATTTTGCCCCAGCGGCGGCGGGGGGTCTGTAGGGTGCGGTGGTGTGTGGGTGGTTTTCGGAAGGAGGAGTGGATGCAGTGGTGGTCTGTCCAGGTGAGTTCGGAGGCGTGGCTGAAGGTGACGTGGGGGCTTGAGGAGAAGATGGCATCTAGCGTGTGGCCGGCGATGTGGGTAGGCGTCGTGACGAGCTGTTTCAGTCCGAGGTTGGCGAGATTGTCGATAAGGGTGGAAGAGTTGCTGTCGTTGTTGTTCTCCAGGTGATAGTTCAGGTCTCCGAGGAGGATGTAGTCGGTGGAGGTCAGCGCGTGTGTGCTGATGAGGCCGGCGATGGAGTTGCAGAATTGAGGCCGGGGTCCAGGCGGTCTGTAGACGAGGGTGCCTCTTAGGGTGGTCTTTGGGTCCGTTTGGATCTGGAAGTGCATGTGGTCGGCGGTGCTGAGGGTGTCGTTGGTGTTTGTTGAGACCCTGATGGTGTTTCTGTGGATGATGGCGATTCCTCCTCCGGCCCTGTTTGAACGGTCTCTGCGGGTGATCTTGTACCCGTCTGGGATGGCTATGGCGATGTCTGGCGAGGAGGCTTCGTTCATCCACGTCTCGGTCAGGAAGGCAACGTCCGGTGATGTGGTGTCGAGTAGGTCCCAGAGTTCGACGGCGTGTTTCTGTGTGGAGCGGGTGTTGATCAGGATGCATCTAAGCTGGTTGCCTTCCGTTGTGGTGGGTGTCTTGGCGCTTTCGCGGCAGGAGAAGCTGCAGTTCCGGCAGGTGAAGGGACCGTGGGTGCACCTCGGGCGGCCATGCAGCAGTGTGCGTTCTTCCTGGGTTGAGAGCGATGAGGGTCTTGGTGTCGTAGCGGAGGCGGTCTTCCTGGCTGGTGCGGGGGGCAGGGGTTCTGGCGCTAGGCACGGGCCAGACGTGGACGGGCGCAGACGGGCTTGACTCAGGCACTCCTTGGGCGCGCCAGCGGCGCGGCCGAGCAGCGGCCGCCATACATGGGAAGGTGGGGAGGGAGGAGCAGCTGGGAGGCGGAAGGCGAGGGATGGGTGTGACGAATGGGCGCGGAGGGGGCGGGGCCGCAGGGGAGGCAGGGACGGGGGACTGGAGACCGGCGCGGGACACAGAGGAGGAAAAAAGGCTACAAATCAGGGTCACAGAGGCACAAAAGGCAGCGCGAGGGTACAAAGGACGGCGAGGGGTACAGAAAATAAAAGGGGCACAGAGTAGAGCGGCGAGCGGGGGGCAGGGGGCACAGAACAGTTACAGTCACAAAAATCAAGGGTCACAAAGGCGCAAAGTCAGCACAAGTGTAAAGAGCACGGCGAGGGGTACAGAAAATAAGAGGGGCACAGAGCAGAGCGGGGGCAGGGGGCACAGAACAGTTACAGTCACAAAGCAACAGACAGCAAGTGAGAACGAACAAATCTGAGGCCACCACTGGCCACCAGGAATGAGGCGCAGGTGGAAGCCTGCGGGTGGTGGAGGGCCTCGAACACTCCGGCGGCAGCAGCAACAGCAGGGGTGCTGGCGGAGCTGCAGCGGGGGGGAGCGACCTACCAGAAGGTCAAGGGTCACTCTCCTCACCGCGCAGTGGCCGCCATATATGGGAAGGTGGGGAGGGAGGAGCAGCTGGGAGGCGGGAGGCGAGGGACGGGTGTGACGAATGGACGCAGAGGGGCGGGGATGCAGGGGAGGCAGCGGCGGGGACAGGGGACCGGAGACCGGCGCGGGGCACAGAGGAGGAAAAAAGGCTACAAATCAGGGTCACAGATGCACAAAAGGCAGCGCGAGGGTGCGAAGGACGGCGAGGGGTACAGAAAATAAAAGGGGCACAGAGCAGAGCGGCGAGCGGGGGGCAGGGGGCACAGAACAGTTACCCTCACAAAAATCAAGGGTCACAGAGGCGCAAAGTCAGCACAAGGGTAAAGAGGACGGTGAGGGGTACAGAAAATAAGAGGAGCACAGAGCAGAGCGGCGAGCGGGGGGCAGGGGGCACAGAACAGTTACAGTCACAAAGCAACAGGCAGCAAGCGAGAACAAACGAACCTAAGGCCACCACTGGCCAACAGGGATGAGGCGCAGGTGGAAGCCTGCGGGTGGTGGAGGGCCTCGAACACTCCGGCGGCAGCAGCGACAGTGGGGGTGCAGGTGGAGCTGCAGCGGGGGGGGGAGCAACCTACCAGAAGGTCAAGTGTCACTCTCCTCACCGCGCAGCAGCCGCCATATATGGGAAGGTGGGGAGGGAGGCGGGAGGCGAGGGATGGGTGTGACGTAAGGAGTGACTAAATAAGTCTGTTTAAACCAGGAGACAAAAGCAGTCAATTTGGGAGGGCCAATTGGGGTGGTGGATGATGAGTCATGAGAAAAGCCGCCATGGTGTAAAGGATTCATGGGCAATCTACGCAAAGACTCACTTGTGAGATATGCATATTCAACTTCCGTGTTGCAGGAGGAAGCTGGGGGAACAGACAAAGGGTCAACAACATGGTCCATTTCGATGACAGTGTCGTTTGGTGAGTCGAAATTTGCGCCAACCCCAGGTTTCCTTGAAATTGTGGGGCACGAAACAGCGGGCATCACACTATTCAGAATCGGCCAGATGTTGTAGCTTGATATTGTCTATAAAGATGTATCTGTTGTCTTTGCGACCAGGAAGCGGTAGTAAGATGACTGTACGAGTACCCTTTAAGCCTAGCACTGGAACTGGTGCACGATAAGAGTGGCCAAATTCTTTTTTGTTCCCCAACTTCTCTCAGACTCGATCACCAACTTTCGGAAGCCAGCCGGCCACCAGAATCAGCAATGCAGCATCAGTTGCCGAAGGCAAATGTTCAGTAGCAAGACTGGCACGGGTCTCTTGTAGTCCTGTAACATAGTAGAATGATTATCTACATCAAAGGTTGCGGCTCCCGCCGCAACGTCTACACCATCAAGGTCTGGCACAAACATTTTGATGCCAAAGAGCCTCTCGTACGGGGTCCGCCTATCCAGAGGTGCTCTAGGGAGATTATTAAGTGCACGTTGGACTCCATACAAATGGGTTAGCCAGTTCTTTCTAGTACCTAAGACTCTAGCTATCATAGATTGCTTTAAGTCACGGTTCATTCGCTCCACAATTGAGTTGCCCTCAGGCCTGTATGGAGACGAAAACTGCACCAGCACCGCCAAAGACTTCAGTGCGTCCTTGTACACCTTAGAGGCGAACGCTGGACCTTGGTCAGAATGAAAGGTGCCACAGGCAAAGATCCCTACAAAGACACGCAAATCCCTGATGACATTTCGAGCGTCAGCACTGCATTGTGGCCAAACCCAAAGGAATCTAGTGCAGGAATCAACTGCAACCAAAATGTATTTGAATGCAGTATCAGAAGAAAATGGACCGCAGTGATCAAGATATACACAAGCAAAAGGGCAAAGCTGTGTTTGTGGTGAACGTGTTACCGTAGAAGGCTTGATTTGTTGACAGATGTCACAAGAAAGTATATAAGTACGGGTTTGTTATATAAACCACGCCACCAATAACGTTGCTGCAAGATAGAAACAGTTGCAGACACTCCAGCATGGGCCGAAGCAATACCTTTGTGTGCAGCTTTGATCAAAGAGTGTCTGCGGTCCTCGTTGGGAATCAGCCGATCACCTACATCAGGTATTCTAGCAAAAGGAACTTGTTCAGGAGTTAACGGATTAGAATACTTTGAAGGGAAACCCTGAGGATAATTAGAGCCCTCCGCAGTTGCAGCAATTGCTGCCAAAATTTCATTATCAATCTTTGTCAGGGACTTTGTAACAGCTACTATGGAACACGTGGCTACTGCAGATTTGGCTGCTTCATCAGCCAAACAATTACCAAGAGCGTGTGCTCCCACACGCTGATTGCCAAGAGTATGTATAACATGTGTGAGCAGCAGACGTTGTTTAAGATCTGCCACTCAAACCCAAAGTGTTTTATGATTAATTGCGCTGCTTTTAGAATCTTGATAATAATTTTGAGACCAAAAGAATAAGTTGTCATTGAAAGACTGAACACAGTAATAAGAATCACACACAATGAGAGTAGAAACATTTGGATCTGCAAACTCGAAAGCAAGAACCAGAGCGCGCAGCTCGACCAATTGGGTGGTACAGTCTCCTAGCGCCTGTGTATGCATTGTATTAGACTTGAACTCTCCATTCACCATAGTACCAGCCACAATAATGCAAGCTGCTGAATAAGCATGTTTAGAACCAGTGGCCGGTTACGCCGAACCATCGGTATAGATGATACATGCTTACTCTTCTAAATGAAGCAAAGACACAGGAGGTGGATGAACATGTTCATACTGCAAGAACTCCTGTGTCTGAAGTGAGGGCTCAATGATAAACATGACATCCGGAGATGTCAAAGAAGTAGCCCATTGTATCCAACGGGGATGTAATGCTTTAGAGTTTGACATACTTGCCTTAGTTACTGCTTCTAAAGCAGGGAAAGGCGTAACCACCAAAATGCGTTTGCCCTGTGCCAGTGCGCGTTCCTTCAGGACCGCCATCTGCATAGCTGTCAAAACTTTTTCAACAGTGGAAAACCGCATTTCCAAATGTGATTTGTATGCAATAGGTACCATGTCACCTTCATTGTACGTCAAGTAAGTGAACCCACTGTGCCTGGCACGATTCGCATCACCATGTTTGTATGGTTATCACGTGTCAACAAGTACTTAGATTCAAGCAAATCAGATTGCAAAGAATGCAAAATAGCAGAATGTTCCAGAAGCCAGCTGGCTTTTGAAAAAGTAGGTTGTATCAAAGCATAAAGAGGCTTGATACGCTGGGCATACTCGGGCATGTAAGACCGCCCGAAATTCAAAAATCCCAGCAAAGACTGACGTTTTTTCAGAGTAGTTGGAGACTGCAAGCGTGCACATTTCTCCAGAAAGTGGGGTGCCAAGTCCAACCTTCATTATTGAGCTCATAGCCCAAAAAAGAGCACCGCATAGCAGGCGATGTGTGATTTAGTAAAGTTAAATTTGTAACCGCAGTCTGCAAACTCAAGGATGATGCAGTCAACAGGGCATAGATGCGCCCATAATTCGTCATCCGTCAGATAAATATCATCAACGTACGAGTATGCATCTGGGTCAATGATGTCTAACAAAGAGACAACAGGCGCGGCGAAAACCCCTGGACTATTCTTATACCCCATAGGTAAACGCCAATTTTTTTTCTGTTTTCCACCGGCCGTGAATGCAGTCCATTGACTGCATTGAGGGGACAGGTTATGGCTAAAAAAGCCATTGGAAATGTTAAGTATCGTTTTATATTTTTTACGAACAATACTGTCCACAAGAGCAGATTTATGGGTATTCTGTACCTCATAAGTACGACAATGAGATTTCAAATGCGGTAATCTAAAACTATGAGATAAAACCCATCTGCTTTAGATACAGTAAAAAGAGGATTATTCATCGGTGACACACACGTCTCAATCACACCTTGATACTCCAACTCAGTTAGAACATCAGAAACGGGACCTTTGGCTTCCCGCCGGATGGGATATTGGGGTTGAGGCATAGACTGCAATGGAATCTCATGTGGCGGAGAATTTTTATCCTAGCCCACTTGATTATGGTACAGTGCCGGCACCATGGCCAAAGCCCACTCAGCTGCAAAGGCCTCTGCATGCTCCTTGGGGACATAACGTGAAAAACTCAGAAGTATCAGATCCTCCCCCCTTGATGCGGACAGAACAAAAGGTGGGGGCCAATCTGCCTCTGCCAACAAAATGTCATGAGGAGCGGTCAGAATCTCCCAAAAATTCTCTGTGAGTATACACTCAATGTCACCTTCAATTAAAAAAATTATACTATAAGTCTATCCGGAGGGCAACCCGGGTGTCAGCTGTCTCTACAATAATGAAAGTTTCAGTTGCTGTCGCCTCCAGACAAGGACGCAGTGCCTCCCGCACTGTGGTAACTTCCGCTGCGCTGTCGAGCAGAGTCACCGCCCAAGTCCAATCCAGCAGTCGGGTTCTCACCGTCTGAGGCATATCTCGCTGTCAAAGCGGCAACCTTTTTCTTTTGAAATGGGGCTCAGAAGCGTGGTAGCTTCTCTTGTTTCCCTTGCCGTCAAACTGACGAGGCTGATCACATCCCTGTGGCACAGGATGACTCTTGCCACGATCCTGGCGATCCCCACCACCGACATGAGAGCCAGATGTGGCCTGTGAAGAATGAGGAGAACGCTGTTCAGAGACTTGAAATCTATCAGGAGTCTTAATTTTCGTGCGGTAGCGCACATCATAAGTATGCTCAGAAGTGTGAGGTGTCCATGAACCAGCAAGCTAACCCTGCTTCTGCTCTTGCTGCCCCTGTTTTTATTTTTCCAGTTCTTTTTAGGAACGACTGGACGCCCGTCTTTATCAGACTGAGCTTTCTGTTGTGATTGAGATTTTGTTTACGTTTGAGTAAAAGGCTTAACTCCCAAACTATTGCGGCCTATGGTTTTATAAGCTTTTGCAATAATCTGTGGTATTTCACGTGGTTTGTCTGCATCAGGGACAGCTTCCAAGCTGTTAGCTACTTGAAAGCTCACTGCATCACCCTTGACATTGGCAAGGATCATATCAGCAACCTCATCGAACACCCCCACCAGTCTCATCCCCAGCTCTACAGCCGCTTCTGCACCGTGTTTCTCTTGAACATGTTTAATCACAGAGGGGACTACAGTCAGAGAGGGAGCTCTGAAACACCTCGAATACACAGCTGCGAACACCCTGCCCCAGGTGTTACAATCAGCCACCTCAGGAAGTAAGTCTTTAGGCAAACTTATCGTCAATATCCTGTGTTTCTCCACAGGACTTGTATTCGGAAAACAGCCTCAAGTTGTCCAAATTTCTCAGCAAGCCAATAAGGTAATTTCGTGGGTGCTTGCCCATTACGGAATTAACCATGACAGGACTGATGGTTATACCAGCAGGTCCCGTAGGCTGCGCTGCAACACCAGGTGGTCCCACCTGGACATTGCGGGACATGAACTGAATAACAGCTCTATGCACGCGTATTAAGGAAGTATGTAACACGCGAAGTTCTGTCAGCGTGGCAGTTGTCACCCGAGCTGGGTGAGGGGTATACCCAGCCAGAATGGGCCATGTGGCCCCATCTATTGATAAAGGACCTAAACGGACTGGCGTGAGTGGGTGAGGGAGGGCGCCATTAAACCAAATTCGGTGTTGCTAAGCTGTGAGCGGAACCTGCAGAGTCCGATAAGGCTGATATACATCAGGAATGGCCATGGCAGTGTATTCATGAAACAGATTATCCGCTCCGTCCACCGCCAAAAAGGTGACCCAAGAGTAAAACACTTCAAAGTGGTATGCTGGATCCGCTTCTACTACAAAAATCAGCGCAACACCAGCATCAGGGACCCCATGTAGAGTCAATTAAGCCCTGAGTGCTGCGCGACTGTGTGGCGGAATATTATGCGCCATCACGGAAAGCAAAGAAGAGCAACTTAATAAGCGGCAGCGCAACAATGGGTTAAGAATAAAGAGAGAAACCTTTTTTTATAAACTTCAAGCTTGAAAGAACCTATAAAAACATCAATATAGGAGGTTAAACGGTCACAGCTGTCTCTGGAGGTAAAAATGAGGGTAGTGTGTACAAGCACAAGCTCTACTCAAGCGTCTCGCAGATAAGAACCAGACCAAATATTGGTGGCGCCATGTTTCAGGGATTCTGTACATATACAAACCAATGCGCAGGAAAACAGGACCTCAGTGACTAGGGGTGTGCCAACCTACTACATTAGTACCCAAAATCCCAAACCGACTTGCAATAGTGTCTCATTCGTCCTCCGACTAACAGTGAAGCTACCAATGATTAGACAACCCAGAACACAACACTCCCGACTTTCTCAGGAATCGCGGGAGCCAGACAACTCTTTCGCTCACTCACTCATACTTGTCCACAATCAGAGTCATCAGAGTTGCGGTATAGTTTCTAATATTTTAACTAACGCGCTCTATGGTACAGTACACGTGCCATTACTAGCAGCAAAATGCATAAACACAATATAGTCAGCATTGTCACAATTCTATAGACTATAAACGGGGATAGCATTTTATAAAGACAGTGGAAAAGGGCCACAATACATAACCACCCTCCCCTTGGTAAGAAATAGTTTATTATAAAAAAGAAGACCTCTGGGCTTTGTCAGCAGACCCCATACCTCAAGGCCGAGATGAAAGGTTGACATCTCAGGACAAGCACAGCTCTTCTCTCTGGAAAGGTGTCTCTCCAAGTATGTGAACAACATGCTTTGCTCGCAATATTAAAGCATACGATTTTCAGTAGTGCAGCTGTGTGTCATGTTATGTCTAGGTGCGAGGGACTGACTAGAACAGAATAACAAGGGGCATTGTTGATCGACCTTGTACATCGTGTGCAGACTAAACCTCAGAGCACAGCAGAGAACGCGAAAAGCAGACAGTTCTTATGTGAAAAGAGAGACAGAAAACAGAGTCTTGCGAAATAAATGCATATAATGTCGTGCGCAAAAGCAGCCTCATGGCAGCGAAGCACATGCTAACTTAGCAAATGTCGACAATGAACAATCTATGCTACACTTTTTTTAACAATTCCGATGAATCAGAAGGAATTTCCCAAAGGGCAGGTTGTCTCTTAAACTACGTGGACGAAAACTTGAATACTGCAGGGTAGAGTTCTTTTTCATCAGTTTTCAGAAAAGAAACACATAAATATG
The DNA here is from genome assembly GCF_964204655.1 of Triturus cristatus. Classification (NCBI taxonomy): domain Eukaryota; kingdom Metazoa; phylum Chordata; class Amphibia; order Caudata; family Salamandridae; genus Triturus; species Triturus cristatus. The sequence continues at coordinate 179,213,591 of NC_140589.1, forward strand.
CCCCTGATCATGCTTCACCCACAGATCTTAGAAGCTTATCTCACTCTCATTCTGTGAAGTAGTAAATTGAATTTGAGGATTATTCTGATTCAACCATGGGTGGAATAAGATGAGGCCTGTTGCTGAGCCTGACCAAATCACAAAGACATCATCAATGTCAAGTTGTTATATTAGCAAGAAAACTGTTGTTAATGAGAAAACACCTTTTCTCAAAGTCATACATATGTAGTATGGCTAAATTATGCACAACAGAAGCGCCCATGGCGACTCCCATTGTTTACAAATAATAGTTTCCACAAAATGTAAAGAAGTTTTATTGCCTTGCTATACTCAGTAAATTGATGATGAATTCTGTCGGAAAGGACATAGGAGAGGGACAGGTGTCGAGGAGGTTCCTTATCACATTAAATGCCTCTTGTTGAGGGATGCTTGTGTAACGGGATGCAAAGGGACGTGATATCCAATGTTACCAAAATCTGTTGTGTTGAATCAAAAGGAAGATTCTCAATCAAGTTGATAAAATGTGTTGAGTTCCTAATGTAAATTGATGTTTGGGTAACAAAGGGTTTTATGAAGTAATCAATATACTGGCCAACTGGTTCCAATAAGGAACCAATTCCTGAAATGATGTGTCACCCAGAAGGACAAAAGCGGGTATTTGTGAATCTTTGGCAAAGTATAGATTGCTGGCATTTTTTGGGAAGAATTATTTAAGAAATTGTTTACATGGTCACTGATATAACCCATTTCTTTTGCTTGCATAGTTGAAATCCTAATCAATAGGGAAATCTCATTAGTGGGATCAGAAGATAACGTTGTATAGTGGTGTGTCACTGCTAGTTGGCGAAGAAGTTCATCATTATAGTCTGTGGTATTCTGCAATACGATTCCACCACCCTTGTCACCCGGCTTAATGGTGATCTGGGGATTTTTTTAGTGACTGTGGGCCTCATGTAGGAAGCCAAATACCGGTCGGTAACGGCCGAAATTCGGTAAATATCCCGTTACCGACCGGTATTTAGGCATTTGCTATGTAGGGGGCTGATTTCTGGATTCGGTATTTACCGAATCGGAAATTAAGAAATCGGTAAAATACTGATTCGGTAAATACCGAATCCAGAAATCAGATGTAGGGAGCACTCTAAAGAGTGAAAATTAGTATTAGAAATTCGTTATTTACCACCAAATACAGGTTGGTGATAAATAACGAATACCTTGCAAAAAGCAATATTTTGCAGATTTAAGAGTGCCATGTGGCAGACATACATGCCCTTAGGGCATGTATGTGCGCCACATGTGCATACATGCAAGATTCAGGGGTGCAACAGGGTGTCAATGTGACACCCTGCCACCCTTGAATATGCTCCCCCCATTACCGAATCGGTATTTACCGAATCGGTAATGAGGCATACCTTCCCATTGATTCCTATGGGCCTCCAGGCCCATAGGAATCAATGGGAAGGTATGCCTCATTACCGAATCGGTAACTACCGATTCATAATTACCGATTTTTTCCGATTCGGTAAACTTTACCGAATCATTACCTACATCACATTTACCGATTCATAAATACCCGAATCGGTAAAATTCGGTATTTATGAATCGGTAAATGTGAGGCTACCTACATATGGCCCTGTGTATTCTTCTTTGAGTAGATTATATTTGATGTAAGGATTCTGTTATCTAAACAAATCAAACTCTTTCAGGATTTTATTTTCAAATACTACCACTTCTGCTAGCATCTGGGCAATGGAAGGGCAGAAAGTTGAATGAGGTCAAAACATAGTAAACTGATGCCTGTCTGATGATGTTTTATCCTTAAAGAAAAATAATAGTCTCATCTTCCAAAAGAAGCGGAAAAGTTCAAGTTTGGTCTAAAAAAAATAAGGGCAATTGGTAGGCACAAAACTCAAACCATGACTCAGAACAGATAGTTCTGATAGGTGTATATTGTATGTGGATACATTGAAGATGGGGAGGGACAAGGTTACCACTGGTAAAACCTGCTGCTGGTTTTCTCTCTCCTAGTTGGTAAGGTCTCCTTTGGTAAAACGGGCCCTGAACCCATCCTCTTCCCCAGGATCTCTTCCATCCCCAGCCTCTGACTAAAAGATTCAGAGCTGGTTGTACTTCAGGAGCCGCTGATAATGTAGCTGAACTAGTGCTTGGCTGGGGTTCCGGGTCCATCTCAGAATCCCCTGAAAGTGTGGAATCAGAAAAACTTGTGTAAAGTGTCATGAAGTTTGAAGGTAGTTCTGTATCAGTTCATCCATGCGTCCATGTGTCTGGTGTTCATGACCATGTTGTATAGCATGATTCATATCAACATCATGCCAACAACTGTCCACAGATATCCACAGATGTATTTGGATTCTGCAAATTCCATGATGCACAAATAGCACTTTTTAGGATCTAATTCCTTTATTTCTGTCAAAGTATGTCTAATTGTGAATTTTGTATGATACATAAGTGCTTTATTGGGGGTGAACTAATCTAGTAAAATCACCTCTTCCACACAAAACCACTGCCATTTTTTAGTGAAATGTGTAAGTATTCTTTGCATATATGCTGGATATTTGTATGCGGTTTCCAAGAGCCATCACCTGTTGTCCCCCTCCTAGTGGCAAATGACATCGCTGTCAATGTCTTTGTATAAGTTCAACATAAAACTGGGTTGTAATATGGAAGACTTATGATGACTGTTTTGAGTTAGAAGGACATCTGATTCTATGGGCTTTTGATATAACATAACATAACATAACATAACATAACATAACATAACATAGATTCCAACGCTTTGCGCTTTCCCATTGTGGAACTGTTATGGACCTTTTATACCAGCAGTCACTAAGCAGTCACTTAGAGGACAGGATAATTTTAAAGCCCACTTGTAACTCTTGGACACAAAAACAATATGTAACCGAAAAAAGTTAATACGTTTTAAAACAGTTCGTAGAGTAGTATATTAGCTGCCCTATATTAGTGGATGAGCAAGTCCTCAGTCCTGGGGCGTATGACCGATAAAAGAGAGTAGACCCTGCCCTGCCTCTTCTTGTTGCTGACGGGTGCAGGGCATGCCCACCATTGGCCGGGCATCACCCAGGTGCGTTCCATGCATTAGGAATAGTAGTGTCGCCTTTATAGCGCTGCAGGGGTATTAGGCTCCTCCACCCCTGCCGTGTCAGGAACTGGCACCTCCTGATGCAAAGCATACGGTTGCTTGAAGTCCCCACCACAAAGCATCCCACGCAGCGGGAATAGTAGTGGCGCTTTATAGTGCTGCTGGAGTATTAGGCTCCTCCTTCCCCTTCCATGTCCGGCGCTTGCGCCTCTGGGCGCAAAGGAAACTGGGGCTTGGAGCCCCCACCAGAAAGCATCCCGCACAGCTGTAATAGAAGTGGCTCTTCATAGCGCTGCGGGGGTATTAGTCTTTTTCCCCTGCCATGTCAGGCACTGGCACAAAGGATGTTGTAACTTGGAGTCCCCACGAGTTAGTATCTGATTCTATACAATTTGACAAACATTAAAACATAATTCACTATATGGAGGTAAATTCTCAGCTTTTGTTCCGATGTAAGGTAGAGAGATGTGAGCCTGAAAATAATCCTACTGTATAAATGCTGTAAGTGTGCATGATTCATAGCCACAAAGTAAAAAGGTTTTGACAATTCAAAATGGTCAAAAAATCACTTCTGGCATTTGGCCAAGCACTGCAGTATAAACATGGGCTAAGTTGTTAAGAAATTGCTATGAAGCACAGCAGTAAATGAAGTTTGTACAACGTGTTTACAAGATGTGTTTGGGGAGGTCTCACATACAGGAGAAAATGTATATTTTTAGAGAAGATAATAACGTCAAAGTATTTTGGCACATTGCAGCATTTCTTAAAGAAGAATGCATAAGTAAAAATAGGAAGGAGCATACAGGCCTAGGGCAAGATTGTATGCGAAAGTTATACACAAAAAATGTGCAATGGAGGCATTACATATGAATCACATTAAAATGTCTGTTGATTGCCAAAAGGCCATAATAGACGCAGCTAAGTGAACATAAGGTATGCTTTGTGCATGGTGTTGTCTCATCTGCATTGGTACCGGGATACCCTTTTGCTCGCTGGTATCTGTTGACTATTTATCAGCAAACCTGTTTTCTGAGATTATTTTCACAAATTCAAATTATTTGATGTTTCTCAAAACAAATTCCAGCCTAGAATAAACATTCTTAGCCACTTGTTAAAAAGACAAAATAGTGGCAACTATAGTTTTCTTTAAAATATCGCTTCTCTCTTATTTAGGCCAACGTTTTTTTTTTTGGTTCAGTGCTGTTCAGGTTTCACACAAGAAGTCATCTTGGCTTGTCAGATTTGTGTCACTGAATGCTCATGCCACAGATGTCATAAGAACTGACAACACCAGGGAAAGGTCAGGGTTATTATTGAATGTGTTCGGAGCCTAGAGCCCAATACAAACAAAAACATTGTGGCTCAACCCCAGGAGAAGCAGGAGATAAGGCAGAGAGAAATATGTCTTATTTCGATATGTCACTCAAACAAAATATGTTTTCTCTGATCTCAGAAAAAGGAGAAAAACGCCCAGAGAAGATGGTCAGGGCTGCAGGAATCACGCCTTGTTTCAATAATAGTAAAATACTGTCGCTGAAGTGTGCCATAGCTACAGCAGCACCGATGAACAGTCAGACAGGGGGACCATTCACAAAGCAATAAAATGGGATATGATGGTTTAAAAAAAGGCACACTTGTAAATAAGCTATAGTGTGATGGAACCAAAGAACTGTAAAGTGTGAAGCATCTCCATTAATCATCACAGCTCACCCGCAGCTGAGCCCAGAAAAAGCAGTGTATGAGTGTGCTATAGAATACCACCTGTGCCTGCAAATGCATGTTTCCTCTTCTTCATTTAAACCCCAGAGGAGTGTAATGTGTATAATTTGTCGCCTGGCTGTTTCCTCTCTTCTGGGTCACAGAGAGCGTTTATTGGCTGGTCGTGTACAATACCACACGTCCCATTAAGGTCTGAGATAAGCTTTACCTTGATCAAGTGTGCTTTAAATATTCTATAAAATAGTAATCAGAAACGTTTATCATGGTTTTTTTTTTATTGCAAACCCCTTCTGCTTAATGTGTCAGCATTTACAGGTTGTTCAACTGAATATGCCTTTTAGGTTTTCCAGTCGTAGATAGCGGTGGACATTTCACCCCTTCCCACATTTTTCAGAAACTTGTCAGTAAGGGCATTTGTTAATTTGGTTGAGATCAATGAGCAATTTGGTTCCACTTATACAGCCATAAAAACCTTTCCGGTTTCCCCTTATTGTGCCTGTTCTTATCTGCCTTGGCTTGGTTTATGACCTCCTTATTTATAGGCTCCATACATCCATCCAATTGCCGTCACAGTTAATCAATGAAGCTAAATGGTTATTGATTAATTTACTACACATACTTGCATTTAACTAGCTCGCCTTCATTACCGTGTAGTATGCCATACTTTCATACTCAGAAATATGTTCTGATATAAATATGATATCCTAAATATTGTTAAACAAATATCATTCTATTGGGTGCAACATTTGTATAATTAACTCCTATTGGCAATAGTTTTTGTAAATACTCTAATTTTCTGTTGTCATATCATGTTACTGATTTGAAATGCAACTCACATTTAGATTTTGTCTTTCCATCTAGTATTTTAGAGCTTGTTGTGTTACTGTTTACCTAATTAGCTAAATTTACCATGACTCCTTCTTACCTAATTCTACCTGAACACAGGGCTTGATATCACTAAATGGTCTGGTATACTTCACACACTCTCTTAACACTTGCATCTCCTTAGAAAGTAACTTATTATTTTGGGAAAGAGGATCTATTCCAACTTGGTAGACACACCCTGGAGAGGCTTCAATACAAATCGAAGTGAAACTGTGCTCAACACTTTGTAGCTGTTCCATGAGCAGCAAGTAATTTCTCCTGAGGAATTTGTGGTAAGTTCAGGCAGTATTAACAATTTTAGAGGCAAGAAAACAACAAAACATGAGTTTTGAATGTGTAAGGGCAAAAGCCTCTAGAAAAAGTAATGCCCTATTGAAAAATATCAGTTAGGGATGAACCAAGGCCTAGGTACGATTTCAGACAGATTGCAATGGAGCGAATATCAAATACACCAAGGGGCATATTATCAAGAACTGCGTTAAAATTATCGCCGCTATAGCGGCAGGAAACTGCCGCTAAAGCGGCAATAAATTTAACGCCGTGCTTGATAATATGCCCCCAAGTGTGTTGTGCCGAACAAAATTTACACCTTCTAACTTAATCTACTTTTTGGGAAGTTTCACTCCTAGAGTAATCCAAGATCGAGGGCTAAGATTGGCAATGGTCATTTTCGGGCTCCCACTAAAGCTTCGTTTTGGTACCAAAAGTTTAGCAGAATAATGTCAAGTGGCAAACTCCATCTTTCATAAGAAGGATGTCTGGATTTCTTTAACCATTTCCCTATTCTGATGAGGTCTTATCTGTCGTAAGGGTCAAGAACCGATTTCCCCCTTCATGGGGCTGGAGCTGGAAAGTCTACATGGACCGCTGGAATGAATGGTAGCACAATCTGTCAGACCCAGTTAGCATCTCTAAGTCAAACCAGTAAAGGTTGTACTTTATTTTACCAATACTCATATACCACTACATATGGCTGATAAGTGGCAGTTGTTGAGAACACCCCTGTCTTCTAGGCCTCACAAGCCAAGGTATTGGTCTCTGGAGTGCAGGGTTGTTAAGTTCATCCAGGAGTGTGTATTGACTTTTGGGGGTGACATGAGTGGTAAAACTGATTCTAAGCCAGTTTTTGCTCAGGAAGCACCAAGTACATGAGTCTAAAGTTACCTTCCAGCTAAAGTTATTAGAAATCTGATTTCATCATTAAATTAGACTTTAAAAATTATAGGAAAATAACGTTGAATCATTAATCATTTGCTAGTATTATCCCAGGTTAACCCACGTTAGGACAGACATTAACAGTTTTAATTGTACCTAGGCCTGTTTATGGAGGGCCCAAAACATCTCACTTTGTGCTTGTACTAGTTCCAAGTTTTCTAAATCAAGGGACGGGGGGCCACGCAGAGTACTTGAAGAGCTACAGTGAGCTAGCACTGGTTTCTTGCTAACAGCCAGTGTCCCAGAGGTGAGGGGTAACCACCTGACGGCTGCTGAACTTGCTGGACAACTGGGGGTCTACCTAGCAGGTAGAAGGCTTCTTGCTTGCTCAGAAGGGGAAAGGGTTTACCTGGCTCTGCAGGAGGAGATATTGTCCAAGAGGCGAAGCCCAGCTTTGTTCCTGGAGTGTGGAGCATCACAAGGTTGGACTTGCGGACAGGAGTGTAACTGGCACCACCAGACCTAGGATGGATCACTCAGCCGCTCTGTAGGGTTCATGTGGCTAACTTCATGAAGTGTCAACAACCCCAAGCAGCAGTGTGTTGTATGATGTGCTGCGAGGTCTGACAACTCCATTGAGGAAGAAGAAGCCCACCAGCCTTGAGCAGTACCTGAAGAAGATGAGTGACTACTGCCAAAGCCTCCTATAATGTTGTTAACTGACTGGCAAGATCCCAGAGGGGGTTTTGTGGGCTGTGACTCCGGCATCCGCTCACTGTGGTGCCGACTGTGCAATTGCAAAGGGCACACAAACCTCCATCAATCCACATTAAACCAAATAGGTGACATAAGGCCTGAAATTAGTGAATGCAAGACTGTGTTTTGTACTTTGAAAGATAATCTTGCACATTAGAGAGATTGACAATTGCCGCAGTGAATTTTTATTGCTCTAAATATGATATGAACAGGCCTACTAGTTAATAAACAGAGTGGTTGCTCACAGAGTCCAATTGCGAGCTTGCACATATGCTTTATTCCTACCTACATTCTATTTTATTGCAGCTGGAACTCTGAAGTTGGTGGGAGAACTATAGAACTTTGCTAGAGCTCCGTCGATGTATTTTGTAGAACCTGGTACCTGAAACACTACAATTGGATATAGCATTCCATTTTCTGTGCGATTTGAGTACTTCTCTTTTTTTAAGACAAATACTGGGTTGGGCATGAATTATTGTAAATTGTTTTAATGTTTAAGTGCTGAGGCTTCACCCTCCTCACTATCTGTTTGAAAGCATTCGACTGCATGCTCTCAGTACCCTGAGTCAAGTGCAGAAAGGTTGTACTTTTCCCAGTTTGCAGCACTAAAGTAAGACAGACCACAGAGGTAAATAATCCCAAGCGCCATGGTAGAGGCCAAGTAGCCTCTGCCTGCTCTGTGGTCTCCGAATGGGATCTGCCACCAGCCCATCACTAACTTTCCTTTCATCAGCAAAACCATCAAAGAAAGCTGTTTTTGCTTAAGCACATAATCACATAAACACCAACCAGCTCCTGCATGACCAACTATCTAGCATCAGATCAAGCCGTAGCATGGAAACATCTACCCTCCAATTGTAGAAAGTGCCTTCCTGATCACACAACAGGCTCCTGATATTACTGAGAATTGTCAGTCACCTTCAGCACTGCCAACCATCTTACCTTTATTCTCACCATTAGGTCTTGGCAGGGATTCAGGAGCAACATCCTTCATGGGTTTTCCTTCTGCCTATCCAAACCACAACAGATTTTATCTTGTCCCTTGTCATCTTCAACCTCAACATGGAGACCCGTGGGGCTTTACTCGCTGACAGCAGCGTCTAAATTCATCAATATGTTAATGATGCACAGGTCTACTTGTAAGTCTCCTTCACTCCAGACATCCTATGCCTAAAACAATGTCTACACTTTTCTGCACCCTTGAGTGTTCAGCACCTACTAGAAGCTAGACCCTGCTAAGGCTGAATTCCTGCTATTTACCAAACTCAGGCATTTTAGTGTGGAGCTCTCCACCCTGACTGCAAAGTCTCTGCAATCATAAATATACTATTAAATAGATGTTTTGTGAATATCTAAAAAGAATAAACTTACACAAAAAGTGAGCATTTACCTTTGTGAATCTGGCCCAGTGATTCATGCACCTTAGAACCATAAAACTAAAATCCGAGCCCCACCAGTGCTTGGAGGTATTTGAAACCTCTCCTGGGGTCATCATTCCAACCCCATGAGATGACTTAGAGTGCCATCATGAACTTTGTAGTGATTTCTCCTGTGATAGTTGCTTCACTCTTGGCAACTCTCAAACCTCTCCTGAACCACAAGTGGTGTCCATGCTGTTTCTGGGGAACCACAAGAAGAAATTTGCAGATTTCCAAGGCCTGTTCAAGGCCTTATGGGGCGAGACCTCACATAGCTGTTCAATGCCCAGAGTGGCTTAAGGTGGTGGTTATCTCTTGGACCGTTCCCTTTCTGCAGGGCCACCCCGGATTTTTGCCTCCCTTTACTGAACCTGTTAGTGTTGGTTTTAGTAATCTAGTCACTTTACTTCTGCTAATTGGAGGTAAAGGGCTTGTGCACTCCCTTAAAAATATGGATGAATACATTTACTATACAGTGCCTATAAAATGAATGCTACTAGAGGGCTGCAGCACCCATTGTGCCACCCACTAAAGTACCACTGTTCAACATGTCTTAGGCCTGTCACCACAGCCTGCAATGCAGTCCTAAACTGCCATTTCGACCTATCAAAATAAACTTTTTGCCTAAACCTTCCTTTTTAATAAGTATAAGTCAACCCTAAGGTAGGCCAGAAATACACATCGGGCAGTGTGAATGGTATTTAAAAAGTAGGACATGTTTTACATGTCTTGACAGTGAAAAACACCTAAAGTCGTTTTTCACTGTAGCAAGCATATCTCTCCCATAGAATAAAACTGAGCTACTTTATTACACTTAATAAGTAATAACTTAATAATGGGAACAGATAGAGGAATTCCTTTTCCATTGATTTGTATTGTGACTCAAAATCCTCTTTAATAGTAAAGTTGGATTTTAGGTTACTATTCTGAAAATGCTACTTTTAGAAAGTGCAAAAAGAACAATTGGTGGACAGAATGAATAACAATGTCATACATTCTCCCCAGTACAGAGATCTGGGCCTAAATCCATCGTTTTTTTGTCACCATGCTATTTCAGTTTGAACCCAGCCATATGCAAATCAGTCTTGACCCTGCCCCCAATGGGAACAGTCCAGACCAAACCGCCATGCTAGGTCCTCCCTGGACTGGAAACAAGCATCCTAGGACCGGTTTCGGGGTTTCACCCCTCAGCAGCCAGGATAGCTTGATTCCAGTGGCATGGAGAGCACGGGACTCACGTCTGAGCATACCCGTCCCACTCGGAGTGACAAATGCAAAAAGAACAATTGATGGACACCTGGTAGAACAATATCATACATTCACCCCAGTACTGAGATCTGGGCCTAAATCCATTTGTTATGCTGTCCTTACCTTTTGAACTGCTATGCTAATATTTAGGTGCAGGTACAAGAAATTAGTAGTAACTGTGATTTTTCCTCCTAAACATCAGGAACGTTTTGCTTCGGTCCCATGTTTGAGAGCTAATAATGCTTTGAAGTTGAATGCAGATAAAATGAGGTGTGGACTCTAGGGTATCATCCTTAGACCTTGGCTCACTGATAGCTATACTGTTGCAACCAAACATGTTGGTGTTACTATCAACATTGATCTCACTTTTTGCCTGCAGGTCAACAACAACCTGCTGGTACCTGTTGCTCTTCTCAGAAGAGTTTAAAGAAAAATCCTGTCTACAGATTGGTTGAAGGGAGAAGGTTGATGAGCGGGGGAGGTATCTTTTCCTGTTTGGATTATAGGAATGCAGCCTCAGCTTGGCCTACCCACATAACTCACCTCTCTCCTTTGGATTGTGGAAAATGCAGCGGCCACATCTGTGAATTTATTTACTTCTTTGTGCTTCTTTTAAGTCCCAGCTGGACTTCATCCACAATTTACCAGTGAAAGAGTGCCTGCAGGTGAGCAGTGTGCCTGTGCGAGTGGAGGGTGGACCACATACAATCCAGACCACTCTGCAATGCTAATACTTCTTTGTTTTAGACTCTCTGGAGAGCAAACCTCCTTCCTCTGAGTTCACCAATGAGGGCTTGCTCATGCCAGCTTCAGTTGCTTTTCCATTTGTTGCAGCTCCCCACTTTGGAGGTTACTTATGACCTGGCTTCATATTGTTTTGTGCTTATTCTGTTCTTGGTCAAGTTGTGCTCTGTTTTCTATGTAAATGGGTTTCTTGAGGTCAGTGTCTGCTTCAGGCGCAATACACTGTGGTGTGTTGTGTTGAGATAGTAAAGATGTAAGTGTTTCTGTTTTTGGTGTGTTTGTTAAATGTGTAAAGTTGATATTCCATCGAAATTGTTGATCCTATCATGTTTTTATGTCCCTTGCTTTTTCCATTCGTTGTTAATGATAGATGGGCCATTTCTTTTCGGTGCTTGGTGTGGGAACTCTCTACCTTTGTGTTTTGAATTTTGTGGGTATTTCATTATATGTGCCATTTAGTGATCTGGGTGTTGGTCAAGTGAAGTGATTTCCATTTTGCCCAGTCAGTATAAAGACCTACATGGGTAAGCAGACAAATACAGTGCTAATCTCAATCTTAACTTCCCAAATAGTTTTGCAGTTGCTGTGTAGTTCCCTCCTTGTTGCTGGTTTATCAACAGGTTACTCTTTTTGCTTCTTTCTTCCGAGCCCCAGTTGGTGATTCTGTCCCGATTACAAGTCAGACGGAAGATTAACACGAGGAGAGGTCCAGCTCGGTCTGACTACCACTGGCCCAGTGTGCCACACCCAGGTTTCTGGGTGCAGAATGCCCAATGGCTGACTTTCCTGGCAAAGGTTTTTGGAGGTCAGGGAAGGGGCTGAGGTTACTGCACACACCAGTCCTTTCTATGGCAGTGGCAGCATGCACCACTTCGCCTGCCTTGTTTCAGTCGCTTCTACTCACTAATACCCTCCCGCTCCCCCGCACCAACCCACCCACTCCCATTTTCCGCCTGCACAAATCAGGTTATAATTGAGCGTTAATTTACACGGAGTAGCAAATCTGACACATCATTTGACCCAAAAGAAAAAGTGGCCCAGATGGGTTGTCCACTTTCTGTGGGGATTAACTTATAATTGCACAGTACTGGTGGTGTATTACCACATAGTGACATTGTTTAAGGGTGCCTAATTTGTACCCTGCCAGTACTGTGCAAAAAGTAATAGGGTTAAATAATTCACAATTTTATCACTTGCTCTATCAGACTCAAAGAAGCCACACTTTTTGTGGGCATAGAACAAACAGCGGCATCTTCCTAATGTTTGAAGATGTGTTAATTGCATCATGACGTTAACATGCTTCTCTTTTCAAAATCCTGCACTACTGTCCCATGACTCTCTTCCTTTCTTAAATCAGATGCCAAATAGTTTGAGCTTGATTTAAAAAAAAATCTTAAATCTACACCCTCAGATTTACTTCTTCACCTGGGTGCATTACAACTGTTACACATTCATAAAGCTTTTCAGAGGGATGACTGGAAATCTGCAATAGTCAGGGGTTCTCTGGAAATCTTTCGTTAATTCCTGCTTTGTATAAGAGAAGATGCATTTGCATACTTTTGCTTAATAAATACAGCAAGTGTATTCACGCTTGCTAAATTGTTTAATCTTTTCCCATGGAAAACAAAATTCCTTCCATAGAACGCCCACTTCCCATTTGCAGGTGGGGAGACTATGCAAAAATCTCTCTTTCGGCTAAATCTTTTTTATGAGGGAAAAGAGAGGTTTGTGATTTACAAAAGCGGTTTTACACTTGTTAAAAAGTCTTTTGAGACACCCCCGGTGTGTATGGCCGCAAAACGCATGTTTGTGTGCTGCCAGAAAGAGAATTCATTCCACAACATTTGTGGTGCACTTCTCAGAAGATATTAATGCGGGTCTCATATTCCTGCAGCGTTTCATGTGAAAGGAGCATGAAGTCACAGCTGGGGAACCGGGTCAGGCCTTCCAGCAACTGTGAAGGCGGAGGGCCAGCTCAGCTACTATGAATACTTGTTAGAAGCATCCAGGCTCACGCCCCGGCAGTGTCACTGCATCACCGATGCACAGCCAGACCTCATCCAAACACATACAGATCAGATTCCGACCTAATGCAAGGGAACTGGGGACCAGAGCCGCGCGGCCTCTCTCTATGCAGGTGTCAGAGGCGATCAGCTCGCGACTGGGAGAGCATTAGGCAAACTCGCCTGGCATCCCGCTATGTCTGTGGCTGTGGGTACATGTTGTTTTGCTTAGATGAGTTCGGCTGATGTGTCTCACACCCTCCGTACATGATTCAAATTAAGGGTGGAAACTGATCTTGTGAATTTCACCTTGCCCCGATTTGCTCAGTGGGTCCTACTGCCCCTCCCCCACCTCCCTCCCAATGGCACAGCCAGGTCTTTTTTTTTATACACCTCTGCACTGCAACTGCTTTTTTTACATTGGAAAATATCATAAAAGCATCTGGGCCACAGAATGCACCGTTGTGCCCCCAACTGTTGCCATTTGAGGCTTGTCTTCCAGTGGCCGGTTTTTAACTGTTCTAGCACCGCCCCCACTCAGCGTTTTTGCAGAAAATATTTAAATCGTTGATTTTGCCTTGTTATTAAATAAGTAAGAAAATATGAAAATTTCAAGCCATCATTACTGAAACAGAAGCATTTTAATGAACAGAAAATAAGCATTGGTAAAGCCAATGCGTTTGGCTTGTATTCTTCACTACATCTGTATCTATGTTTATAAACCAACTTGTAATGCGAAATTTTGATCTTAGAATAAAAATATAATAATAACTCTGCAAATGATTGATAAAAACAGGATTTCAAATTATTCCTCATATTCTCTAATCCCGAAACTGCCAGGCATTTACAGATAGCGTAGTTTTCCAGTGGTGTGCCTTTCAGGTCTAAACTTACAGCTGCGCATAGGCCAGAATGTAGAAGGTCTAAAGTCAACAAGTTAACAATGATCACTTCTAGGCTTATGATCTTCCAAACTTTCCCTCCTCTTTTTTTAACCCTTATTTCTATCCAGGTCAATCAATGGGTGCAAACTCATACATTCAACTGAATCCGTATAAATAACTAGAATACTTGTATTCCCTTCCTCTGTGTTCTGATACCTCTCTGTCCCCTTGGGCCCCCTTTCCCCCCTTACATTAGTGTAATATTTGCTTCCTTATAAAGCACTTCACCGCCTCTAGCTAGGATCCGCCTATGTCCATGTCACATGCATACATGTTCTTTTGCTCTGCATCTTTCTCTTCAGTCGCTCAGCTTTATAACATTAGAAGAAATGATCTCTCACATGACCTTCAATTCCACAAAATACCTCTTGCCATCGTTTGTTCCAGTCTTGAGTATTATTTCTCACTCATTAGGGTCTTCAAGAAACCACCCTGCTTGTTTCTATTTAAAAAGCATGTATTATTCTTCACGTTCAACAATTTTTCATGGTTAACTTGCTTTCTTTGTGGTAGTTTCTACTCCAGTTCTTTCTGCAATGTTTTCTGTGTATTATCCTCAAATGTTTGCATGTGAGAATATTGTAAATAAAAATATTATCTGTCTGAAATATTGTGCCACAGATATTGTTCACAAAAAGATCACTTTATTGAGTGTAGATTTTCTATTGATAACTCTCATGAGGAGATATTTTTAATGATATTTAGGACACTGTGGGGCTGATTAGGATGGTGGTTAGACCGCCACCGAAAACCCGTATGTGGCGGTCTCAGCGCCATCCTAACAAGTTTTCCGCCTGCCACATTAGGATAGTGGGCAGCTTGTTGGCGCATCCGACAGGCTCCTTGAGCCCGCATGTGTGGCGTAGGCGGAGTAATGCCTACAATGGTGGTGGTGCCTGCCAGGCACTGCCATAGGCATAACGAATGTTCCTTTCTGCCCACCCTTTCATGGTGGTTAACCTGCCATGAAAAGGCAGGCAGAAAAGGGCATTGGAGGCCCATAGCAGGCCCCCTTCCACCCTGGCCCTAAGCTGTGGGCACGGGTGTACACCTATAGTGCCCCCCTACAGATCCCTGCACCATGAGGCAGGCTCCGCATGGGGCCTGTCACATAATGCAGCGATATGTAGGGGCCCTTTTTTTGCATTGTGGTTGGTGCTGCAGCCAGCAGCACTCGCCGCAATGCAAAATATAGGCATTATGACCACCGTGGTGGTTGTCACATCCTAATGCCTACTGTGGGACCACCGACAGCCTGACGGAGGGTCCCGTCTGCGACAGGTTGGCGGGCAGACTTTTGTCCGCCTGCCATCCTATTTGGGCCCTATGTTTTTATCAGGCAATACTTTAGCTATAATATTCTGGTATCATGCCCTTTAGGATTTGTTCTCACAATATAATTAGCAAAAATATCAGCTGACAGAAATATTGCATTGTAAATGCAGCTATATTTGTTTTAGATTTTTCGCTATTAACTTCAATGGGGTGATATTTTTGTTACCAATATCTAGGACACTATAGAGCCTATTCGAGTAGCATTTTAGGGGATGTAATGTATATACTGTAGTAATCTGTCATGTACACTTACACAAATTTGTAAATTTGCCCAAAAACATCACAATTAAATGGGACTATTCAGTAATTAGTTATATGAATTTATTACAGATAGAAAGGACTGTGCCCTCTTTGCACTTTTACTAATAGGAAGTTGGGATGTTTCGGACTGATTCACAGAGGTATGTAAAAGCAAGTAAAACAGTATTGCAATAATACTACTTCTCATACCCATACATGATTTTGTGATGCGGCCCCTATAATTTTTTCAGACAATATTTTAGTTATGATATTTTGGTACCAGAATCTCATAACTAGCCTTATCGATGTGCATGTGCTGTCGTTTCCACACCTATCCTTTCTGTTTCATCAATATTTGCTAACGTGTACTCTTGTTTTCCCTCCCAAAGTCTCTTTTCAAATTCTTCTCTCAGTTTTTCCCCACTCATTGCTTCCCTCAAACTCAAGAGATGTTAGGATGCTCTTTCTTCTTCTGTTTGAACTACTTCTACCATAACAGCAGATTTATTTACTCTTAAAAATACACCTTCGCTTTATTACATTTCCTGGTACGAAGCCATATGATTTATGTTTTCGGTAACAGATATTTTTTCTGTAACGTGTGCCATGTTTGTATGCAAAGTGCCTTGCTGGCAGAGCTATATCAGCCATTAAATGAAGAAAATAATAAAGAATATGTAAATGTATGTTTTTTCCTTTTATGTCCACATGGAATACATATGCCATGCGGTGAAAAACATTGTGTTTCATGCCATTCACAACACTTACAGCTATCTACTTTAGTTGTAAGTTTAGATGTGGAGTTGTGGGTCAAGATGCATTGAAAATATTAGCACGTCTTCCATTCCTAGTTGCTGTAAAAACGTGTTTTACTGTCACTTAATTTAATAGTATTCAATGGGATGCATGGAAGGTACAATTGTCCTTGCCTGGTGGTCTGAACATCACTTGATGTTGCAGCTCACTAAACCATTCTTCCAACAGAGGGCTGGCATTGTGTTCCAAAAATATTTGATGGTCGTTCATGCAACACCCCTCCCGCATAACCCACCATTGCGGCACTAAGAAATTACCGCCGACTGGTGTGTTTCTTGCAGACTAAATTATTAGGTGCATCCATAAAAATCTGTAGATTCGGCTTCTGTGAATCAGGATCTTAGAATTCTGGTTGCAGTCAACATATTTCATGTACCTAAGCTTCATATAGGGGCATGAAAAGTGCTAAAAATAATCCAAGTAGATTGCAGACCAGTAGAAATTGCCACCAGAAACTATTGCCAACCAGATATGCTTATGAAAATATCAAGACATGCTCTATTCCCAAAGAAATCTGCAATCAACACTGCCTGAGGCAGGACCAGGAGGCATCTCCTGGATCAATAAAATGCTCCAGCCAGGCACTACGACCCTTTAGTTGGCCCTGTAATCTGTTGCTTAAAGAACGCCAGTCATTCTCCTGAACTAACACCCATAACAAAATGCTCAAACATGGGCTCTAAGGATAGATGGGAAGGTCTGAGGGTTTAGTCAATCGCAAGGAGGCCTGAAGCAGATACCGGCAAGAAGCATCCCTACATGGCTGCACTTAAGAAAAATGCACCTCATTTCTGCTGCTACCGCACACATTATGAGCAAGGGGATCCGTGACCTTTAAATAATATAACCTGAGTGGGGGTCCTAAGGACATAGCAAAAATGGGCCAGTTTTAGGTGAACTTCAAACTCTTCTATGCTCCTCTTCACCAACACTGAATGTCAAGGGAATTGGCCACTGACTCTATAAATACTGTAGGAAGCCGGCTCTCTATATACTATACCAAAAAGAGGCATAGTGTGCAGAGTGCAGTGGATTCTCAGAGGCTTTACAGAGGCTAATGTAGATAATACTAACGCTCTCTTTAGTGGTAGTGTGGGCGACCAGTTAGGCTTATCAGAGGGTAGTATTAAGCATTTGTTGTACATATTGTGGCAATAAATGAGACACACACTCATTTATAAATAGATATAAGTCCGAGACCAATTTATAAAAATAATACTTGGTTATATTTATTTTTCAGAACCACTGGACTTCATCTTAGGCAAATACGTTTTGCAATAGAAATACCTTTCCGTTTCAAAAACGGACACTGCTATTTTTAGACTTTGCAATGCTAACCTATGGGAGGAAGAAAACATTCAGCATACGGATAAGTAACATTGACCTACAAAACCAGTCTTCAGGAGTTAAGATCAGTTTTGGGCAAGGTTCAGTTCAGCACCAACAGTGCACTATCAGTTGCACAGCGGCGGCCGATAAAGGATGCAAGTTCAAGTTTGGGCGCCCAATACAATTCAGTGAGGACTGGGGCAATCAGACAGGGGCTTGGGGGGCCAGTCTCTAGGGGTTGAAGCAAGCACGGGGCAGGATCCAAAGGAGCACCAACACTACACCACCTGTGGCACAGGGCGGCCAGGTGCAGGGTGCCAACACAGCGTCAAGTGCCCAAAGAAAAGCAATGGAGAAAGGCCAAATTATAAAAGGGCTGCAGGCCAGTAGGCTGGTCGGAGTAAACCAAAATCTGGAGAGGTAAGTTGTGATGCTCAGGATCTAGAGACACCTTTGATCTTCTTCACCAATGCCCAGGTTGGACAGGTGGAGGGGTGTCTTTTGGCATCAGGAACAGCTTACCGGAGCAGGTTGCGGTTGAGTGGATCGCCATGCAGAGGCTACAGGCGGCGTCAAGGAGACCTGGAAAGGGCAGCTCACAGTGGACTCAGGCTCTAGAGTGCTGGGGAATCGTGCTGGAACTGGTAGGCCACTTGGAATCGGGCCGAAGGCATCTGGTGCAGACGTGGAACCAGGGGCAGACTTCGTGGTGCTTCTGGTCACAGAGTGTTTACTTTGAAGATGGTTGCTTTTTGAACAGGTCTGCTGTTCTCTGGAGATCTTGGTCTTTATTGAAGGCAGGCAGCCCTCCCAAGGTTTTGGAGGCTTTTGGGCTTTGGGACGAGTCGTCTTCTGGTGCAGGATTGTCGAGGGCTGCAGACAGGCCGGTAGGGCGGGGGCATGTCAATGGTTCTCTGCAGTCTTCTCTGCTGGTGCAACTCTGTGCTGTCCGAATCTTCTTAGGTTGTCAGGAACTGAAGTTCAGAGTCTGGGGATATCACCTAAATACTATATTTAGGGTGGTACAAGAGAGTGGCAGGTAGTAGCCAATGGGCCCCTTACCTGTGGTGTCTACACCCTCTATTAAGCCTACCTCCTGTGAGAGGGGGACATAGACCTAGCCCTGATTGGATAAGTCCCACCTTCTTCAAGATGGCGGGCACTGAAAAGTGTACTTCACCTCTCCTCCAGCACCTCTGGTGTGTAGTTTACAGAGGGAGGCACATCTCCTATTCTTTCTAAGTTTTCCTTCCTGTCCTTCGTCAAAAAGGGGGTGACAACAGGAGGCCTGCTCCGTCTAACAGGAGAGGCTGTGGTCAAATTACAAAGGCGGCAAGGCCTTTGAAGATCCCTGCCATGGATGGCTCTTCCTGAGCAGGGGGAGGTGTGGACACCTCCACTCAGAAAAGGCATTGTTCTCTACCTCTGAGTTTGCAGGCACTCACACCATGAGGTCAGAACACTGTCTGGTGGTAGCAAGCTGACTTGGTAGGTTTCAGGGGACTTCTCTAAGGGGAAGTCTGTGTACAATTTTTTATAAATCTGACACCGGAATCAGTGCAGGTTTATGATGCTGAGATGTTTGGTACCAAACATCCCATACTTCAGGGAAGCCATGATGGAGCTGGGGAGCTCGTAATGACGAGGGTCCAGCCCATATACTTACTATGTTTACCTGATCACCTACAATACCCAGGACTCAACAAGGATATTGCAGGGGAATATCTACTCATGCAGATATGCCCTCACAGCAGATTAATTGCACCCTGCCTTAGGAATAAGGCCTGCTAGAGGGGTATCTTACCTATATTCCATGGAGTGTCTGTGGGCATTGTACACAGGGATGTGTGCCATGTCAACTCTTCAGTTTTGTCTGCACCAATTCAAGAGGCTGTAATGGCAGTGCACATGTGCTTGATGAGGGGCCCCTTTATTTGTGCTGCAGTCTTAGGGACCCTCTTTAACCAAAGGACCCTTGGTAACAGGGGTACCTCTTACTAGGGGCTTATATGTGAGCTAAAGGGGTGCCAAGTGTGGAACAGTTTTAGTGAAGGAGATCTGGCACAAGGGGCGTGGTTGGCAGGGACCCTGTGCCCCTACAGTCGAAATGACATCATTTTCCAGGTAAAAAGTGGGGTCTAGCCATGTCCAAAAGATGCACTTTCCTTCAAATATATTAGCGTTAGCTCTGAGAAAGGGTGGTAATTATGGCTGGCTTGTGAAATAAGTTACTGCGCTCCAAGCAGGGCTGAAACGGAGCCTATTGTAAAGCGCCTCACGTCAGTGTTAGCGGCACACAGACAGGCGCATCCGCGCTCAGGCCCACCAAGGCACAGAGGCAGAGCCAGGAACTAACGCCGAGCCGACAGAATACTCAGCGGAGGATTTCATGTATTGATTATGCAGGCTAATATTAATAGCGTGTTTGCCTCCAGTCAACTGTGCTCAGAAAAACATCTTCGACGGCGGCTGTGAAGGTTCCTTCCTATTGAATCCAGTGTGCTCAATGAATGCCAATATTACTTGGCTTTCTTGTGACTTCCTGACCCTGCGTCTACTTCCCTCCGCTCTCCCATCATTCCTCCAGAGCACCACGCTCCACGTTTATGCGCGTGTGCTCACGTGACCCCCCTCGCAGGGACCCGGGATCTCGGCACTGGCTCTCTTTTGACCTCATCAACAATAGAAAGTGGACCTCAGTCGTCTCTGACAGGCTTTTGAGTCAGACTAGTGAGACAGTCTCCCTGACACAAAGGCTTCTGGCCTCGGGTAAAAATATTCCTTTTGAAAGAGCAAAAAAAAAAGAAAATCCAAACGCTCTGCACAATGTTTTCTATTCATCTTACTGTTCAGCCCAGCTATCTCAGCCCTGTATTAGCTTTCAGCAGCCACCACGTATGTTTCTTTCTTGCAGGCTGCACCTGAGCTGCTGCTGGAAAAGTGTGTGTGTGTGTGTGGTTTTTGCAGCCTCTTTTCACGAGAGAAAGACAGTAGCTTTACACAACACACTTAATTAGAGTGCTTGTTGGGAACTGTGACTAACTTCATTGGCGAGAGAGTCGCTTAAAGAAACTGCTTCCTGCAGTAGTAAAGTGATACTCATAGGATGTCTAAGTGCATGTTTGGGAATTAAATGCGACTCAGCTGATGACACTCCTCTTCCGGCCTTTACCAGAAATGAGACGAAAGCACTTAGCGACTCAAGGGACATGGCCAATTAGACTCCAAGTGGAAACGCAGAGCCGTGCCCTCAAATTGCTTACACATTCCCTGAAAGTGGCACGCTGTACTGTTACTGTTAAAGGCACATGGCGGATATAACCAGTGCTTGAAATGGAAAAATAGAAGTGCAGGTACCCTGAACCATAGTACCTGATTGTTTCTGAAAAGTACTGGTACTCTCCAATTGAAAGTATTACGTCACTCTTGAGAAGTGCAGGTACTCTCCCTCTCAAAATAAAGAAGTGCTGGTACTCCGTACCGAACAGTACCGTCCCATTTAAAGCACTGGATATAACTTCAATTAAAAGTAATAGTTTTCCCCTATACCGCCACTTCAAAATCTCTTACTCAGTTTTGAGCCCCCTCAATGCGTGTGCAGTGGCGTCACTAGGGGGGTGCGAGGGGTGCGGGCCGCACCGGGTGACACCATTGCATGGGGTGACACCGTGACACCGACCAAAATGCAAATTAATGGGACGCCCGCCCGCGGACCAGCCTGCACGGCACTAAACTAGGACATTTTTCATTCATTACTCACTTCCTTCCTTCGGCACTGCTTAATGCCTGGCTCAACCCATGCAGTTGCTTTAGTGCGTCAGAAATATGCTTTTAAGTGTGGGTGGGACCTGAGTCTATAGGTGAAGGGCATGCAACGAAGCAGCCATGTTAGAACATGAGATGAGACCATACTGCGGCAGTAGGTCAGAAAATAAAACGAGGGCTGCGTTTCCGAAGACATTAAAATGATACGAGAAGGGATTCTTGTCAAGAAAAGAAAGTTGCCTTGACTTTAAAACAAAAGTCAGGGCGTTGTTTTTAATTATTAACGTGCGCCGACATGCATCATTCTCTAATAAGAATTAATTCTAAATACACGTAAAGATTACATTGCTCGCAGTATTTTTGATAAAAAGGTAAACTTCCGTTGTACATTTTAAGGTGATTATGTCTTGTTGTCTGAGCCAGTCAAGTTGCCCGCCGCATTCCCCTGAAGAAAAGCCACTGGCATCTCCTGTCCCGGCCTTTACAATGTCTACACCTGTTCTCTCTAGTGGCCCTATTAGTTCTGTGACGCCATAACAAATATAGTTTTTTTTTCCACATATATTTTGGACACAAGTGTGAGTTAAACTGGTGTGTACCAGGGCCTGCAGCCTGTAGCTCGTGTGGGTTGCACGCAAGCCATCTCTCTGTCACCCGAGGGGCGTGCCCTCGCCTCCCATGATGCACCGCGCCAGAGGCACCTCCAGTGTTTGAAAGCGGAGGGGGGAAATGGCGGCGCAATCTGCGGGCGGTGAGCCAGTGGAAGCGGAGACGAGAGCGGGCGAGGAGACTCAGCAGCACAAGGACCGTACTCAGCCGCAGCCCGTGAGTCCCCATCCCTTGGGTGCGTGCAAGTGCCACCCGGGGAGACCACGTTGGACATTCTAGGTAGGGGCAGTGGGAGTGGAGCAGTGAGGGTAACTAGTCTAGATATCCTAAAAGGCCGGGAGTGGAGACATGGTTTTAATGTGGTGCAGGTGGTTTAAAGTCAATGGCTGTTAGCAAGGAGTAGACTACTCTCGAGCCCCCCTTCCCACTCCAGAGGTGGTAGGAGTGGGCGTGTTCAGAGGAGAGGGGGCTCACTGTAGAGGGTCTCGTGGGGGCTCACTGTAGGTGGTCCCGCGGGTTCAAAATGTACCCCAGAACAGGTACAACGACT
Organism: Triturus cristatus; assembly: GCF_964204655.1. Taxonomy (NCBI): domain Eukaryota; kingdom Metazoa; phylum Chordata; class Amphibia; order Caudata; family Salamandridae; genus Triturus; species Triturus cristatus. The sequence goes on from NC_140589.1 coordinate 179,236,228, forward strand.
GGGGAGTGCACAGGTAGGGGGCACAGGGAATATGTGGAGGTACGGGGCACGGAGGAGTACGTAGGTATGAGACACAGGGGGATGTGGGGGTGACACCATGAGTTACCCGCACTGGGTGACACCAACCCTAGTGACGCCACTGTGCGTGTGCAGTACAAACATTTTTTTATGAACTTCATAGCTATTAGCCAGTAGTGGCAAAGAAAGTAGGTCTGGATTCAGTTAGGTGAAGTTCTTTGTAATTGTATCATTTTGCATTTATATCGCGTTTACTATCCTTGAAGTCCTTTAAGAAGAGTAGCACGCTATTCCGGAACCATAGGTTAGTGGTTGAACCACTGTGGTTATTGCTGGTTATTGGGATTACTCTTGAGCTCTCAAGGAAATCATTCTGTGCATTTACTCCAGGTTCTTTGTGGCAGATTAGATTAATAGGAGTTATCAACAATGGGGACTATGGGGCATATCAGCAAGGGCCGGCGATAATTATCGCTAAGCGCACTTAGCGCTAGGATAATTATCGCCTGCTATCATGGAATTTTATCGCAGAGATAGCGTGCTATCAGCAACGCTTATCTCAAAAGCGATAAAATTCCACGCGCTAACAGCCAAAAGTGAGATTATCGCTGGAAATCCAGCGATAATCTCATACAGTTTGGCGTTAGCTTGCTGATAAGGCAGGGCATACTTAGCCATTATATCCACCTTACATTGGATATAATGGCTAAGTCAGGGTGAAAGCAGGCGTAAGGAAAGTAGCGTTAACTGTGGTTAGCGCTACTTTTCTTATCGCTATGCCTGTTAGCGATTCCCTTGATAATTGGAGAAATGTCGGTTAGCGACATTTCTCCAGTTATTTTGGGACGTAACGCTCACTTTGCATCTCATAGAGATGCAAAGGTGGGCATTATGGGAAAGGGAGTCAAAGCAAGGAATCACACGTTAGCGTGACCTTGCTGATTAAGCGATAAAATTATAAAGCGGCGATCATTTTTTATCGGCAGCTTGCTGATATGCCCCTATGTGACTTCGGGTACAAGGTTGGTGGGATGAATAGGCACTGCTAGGTGAAAGGGAGAAGGTTTCAAAGAAGAGGAGTGTGCACCTCTGTGTATGTTGGACCCAACTGTCCCAGAAACAGATTCCGCAGTGAAGCAACATTTTAGACAACAATGAAGAAGCTGTGAGTAGGGACCTTTGCTGAACTTGTTGCATTAGCAGAGTGAAGCTTCTCTCTCAAAGAAGAGCACTGTAAAATGGAGTCAGAAGATGATGTTTGCATTTTAAGTGGTGACGTTAAAAGGGATACACAGTAAAGTATGGCATACTGGATACTTTAGAGAAAGGGGCAGTATTTTCGTTCCAGCTTTAAGAAATCCTGTTTGTGTGAATATTTGCAGGATCATCAAGGCCTGAATTGCTTTTTTCAGGGTGAGGATTGTTTCTTTTGGTTTCGGGTTTGTTGGGAAGGTTCTGAAGTGTGCATTGCTCAGATAGGGAAAGACCTGGCAGAGCCTGGGCCTTTGGTGGGTGGGATGAAAGAGGGAAGGACGACATTGTTGTAGGATATTGCTGTAAGGGAATTAGATTACAGCAATAAGTGTGTATTTGCTAGGTTACAGGAGAGATTGTTGGGGTTGATATCATAGATTTGTTGCATGTGGCGGAGAGCTTAATAATGGTTTCATTTTCTACGTGTGGAATGTTAGTTGCCTTCATAGTAACATGCAGGATGCTGGGAAAGAAGTGAGTAAGCACACTGTTTGACTTTCATCCGTAACAGGAGGGGAGTTCTTCATGGTGAGGAGATCTTTGGGTACCCAGGTTGAGTGCCAAAGGTCACTGGGCCTATTTATTTTGTTGCAGAGAGCTGTATGGACATCATTGAATATGGAACTGAGTCACAAGGAGGGTTTGAGTATAGAACTCAGTATTACAAGGAGGGTAGTATTTTCAAGTGAGTAATAAAGGGGGTGTAGGGGCAAGGCATGTCTGAAGAATTAACTGGGAAAGGTGCAAAAAAATCGATCTGTCCGCTTGTCGATGGTTGCTGATCACAAGAGGCATGGGATGTCAAATAGTATGATGTGTGGGTTGTTGCCAAAGTTGTGGATTGTTGCTCTGAAGCACAAGGCGGAGTTCAGTAATCCTGCCCGGTTTTGGAGTAATCCTCTCATGGTCTTAGAATTTTAAATGTCAGGGAGATTAAATGTTTTACGGGCATGCTATTGATTTGATATATTGTTGGTGAAGCAATGAAGTTGGTGAAGTGAGGACTTGGGGATGACATAAGAGCTGAAATGTTTCATGTTGTGAGAGGGAGAAACATATTGAAAGGTGCTCAATGCTGCGTTATGCATGGGAAGTGAAAGTGGTGATGTACAACATACATTTGTTGATTTTGGCCAGGCCATTCCTAAATATACATGGTCAGTAAAGGTGGTAGATGTTTTAGCCATCCGGGATGAGGTCATCAAAATATGAAGCTGAGGTTGCTTTGAGCCCATTCACCGCAACACAGAGTATGTGACATCAGTGTTGGTTGAGATGACCCACAATAGCAACTGAATATTGGTGGGTGGAGTGTGTATGAATGAGCATTAGCAAGAGAGGTTGTGGTTTGTGGACTTGGAGTGGGGATGTTTATCAGGGTGGTTGGTGTGACGCTATCTGTCTGTTTGGACATGTGAAGCTTGTAGAGAGCAATGAAGTGGTGAAGCGCGTGGTTTTGAGTGCTGCTATGGAGTGAGTATATTTGCACAGTTCTCTTAAATGAAGGATTTGATAGAGTGCAAATATCATTGCAACATGTCAATGCAGCTTTTGTGAGGGAACAGAAACATTTATACAGCTTATATAAATGTGATTTTAGACAGGGAGTAAAAATACATACGCCGTTCATTCACATGCAGGTTCATTTAATGAGGGATTATACTTGCAAAGTTCATGCAACACACAAGTTTGAATTTGTTGTAAAGGGCAGTCCTGTCCTAGGCATCTGGCAGGGCTGCTAGGTCTAGGATGACAGAGAGCAAGTGCAGTGATTCTGGCCCTCAGCCTTCTGAGGCCCAAACAGTTATAATGAATGGAATCACCACAGGGGAGCCATCTTAAAATCACAGGGCTATTTACTACAATGCTGTTGTGATGACACCTTTGACACTGGGTTTTGGGAAAGGAGCCATATCATGTGACTTCGGCCACGTGAGCAGGTCAAGGTAAACATCTGTCTGAGGATAATTGTAGGCAGAGTCCCGGTTCCCAAAGCTCCAACAAGATGGTGTTCCTTGGTGGGGCCCGTAATTTTCTATGGAGTATTTCATGGGAAGAATGAGAACGCATCCAATGCCGAGTGAGTAAGGCCTTTGGGGTGCTATCAAGTACCTGCATTATATGATCTCACTCATGCAATCTCCCATCTCAGGATTGTGGCCGGCAGGTTTGAAGATGGTGGTTCTTCACACTGGTGTTATTCTTATGAGTACCTCCTAGTGATGAGGAGAGGCACTCCACTTATTTTGGTGCTGGGGGTTAGTGCAAGATATGCCTCTGTACCACACAGGACACTTGAATAAAGTTGTATGGGAATGTTAGGCCCAAATGTATGTCTCAGGATGGGCATCAGTTATTAAATTGGCTGTGCTGTAAAAGAAGGAGTGAAATCAGGAAAACAGTATTTGCCACTTTCTCATAAGAGGAGTACAGCTTTGTAATGACTAATGTCAATGGGGACAGTATGATAACGAGGTTCTCTTGTTTATACTCTTGATTCCTCCTGTCTCTAAGATCTACCATGTTAGTGAGTGGGTTTGAGACTTCTAAACAACCAGCATCTTGTCTGCGGGGTATGTGTTGGTGTGAGTTAACTTTGTCTCTGTGATTGTCGGTAATGTGTATTTTGACAAGGGACAAAGAGACCCAGTTTCATTTGCAGAGCAGGATGGTGCTTCCCTGGAAGTAATTAAACTCTCAAACAGTACCTAACAGATAACAGACTCTGCCTCAGCCCTTCACATCCTTCAGATGAACTGAGCTGATGTTTGTCTAATTGTGGTCCTACCCTGCAGCCCTTCCATGTATTCATGCCTGATGTGAGACTGGCTATTACAAACACAATAGTCACAGTTGCAAATTGCTAGACATCTTTATATTGCAAGAGACCCATAGTTTAAAGAGTAAATGTGTGTGTGCGTGCGTTTGTGCATGCTGTGTGTGAGATAGAGAGAAATATTATCCACCAATGCCAAACTCAACTTCCAGAAAGGAATGCAAGATGTCGCAGTCTGGATGACCAACAGTTGCCTGAAGCTCAACGCCAAGAAAACAGAAGTCCTCGTCCTTGGAACCACCCCTTCAGCATGGGACAACACCTGGTGGCCGACCGCCCTTGGAAGACCACCTACCCCCTCCGACCATGCCAAAAACCTCGGCATCGTACTCGACTCATCGCTCACCAGTAACCGACAGGTCAACGCCGGCACATCCAGCTGCTTCAACACCCTCCGCATCCTCCGCAAGACCATCAAATGGATCCCCCCTGAGTCAAGGAAGACAGTCACCCATGCACTCATCACCAGCAGGCTGGACTATGGAAACACACTCTACACCGGTATCAGCAAATCCCTACTCTGCAAACTCCAGACAGTACAGAACACCGCCGCCTGACTCGTCCTCGGCATCCCCCGGCACAAACACATCAGCCAACACCTAGAAAGACCCTACTGGCTCCCCTTGGAGAAAAAAGTCACCTTCAAAATCCTCACTCACTTCTACAAATGCCTACACAACAACGGATCCAAATACCTCAATGACAGAATCAACTTCCACATACCCAAAAGAAATCTCCGATCGACCAACCTCGCACTAGCTGAAGCCCCACGCATCCCTAGAGCCAGAGCAGGCGGAAGATCCTTTTCTCACATTGCAGCCAAGACCTGAAATGAGTTACCGGCAGACATCAGACGCGCCCCCTCCCTGAACACCTTCAGGAAAACCCTCAAGACCTGGCTCTTCAGCTAAGCAGGTCTGTGGACCACCCCTCTTTAGCGCCTTGAGACCCTCACAAGTGAGTAGCACGCTTACAATTCCCCTGATTGATTGATTGCTTGATTGATTGATTGATCCAGGAGTGGGCTTTTGTTTAGTTTGTGAGAGAATGTTTATCTTGTCAACGTCTATGATTTACCAAATGTCTCCACACATGCTAGGTAATGCTTTTCAAGTTTAAATCAACACTAAATTTAAAATGTCTGACTGGAATTTTGTCTCAAATTAGCTGGGGGGGGGGGGCACTACCACCTTCACTCAGACTCATTCCCCTGGCCCGAACTGGAGAATAAATACCCAAGCACCTTAAAAACCTGTAAGTGAGAGTAACATTCCCAAAGATGAGAATCACAGCCTGGCTTTACATTGCTTAAAGTTTCACACAAAACGTCTTGAAGCTATGGAAGTGATTTTAATATCAGTACTGACCTTTGAGGGGATGTCTTACTTTCCCCAACTGTGGCACAAGGATAACCTGGTTCAAAGAATTACGACCAGATTCCTTTGTAGCACCACAGGGGAAGGATCTGTGCCAAAGTTATGATCACTTGAAATGAGAAAGTGCCTATGTCAGCCCATCCTGGAATAACAACTTCAGTTTCAATCACCATCTAAAAAAGAACCAGTCACCCTGCATCTATCGCTGCACTGCGGTTGTAGGTGAGAATATTGCTGGCAAAAAAACAGTCTGACATAAATATTGCATCTCAAATATCATTTACAAAAATATTGTCTCATTGGTTATAGATTTTATATTATTGACTCCAGTGGGGCAAGATTTTTCTAAACAATATTTAGAACACAATATTTTTTTCAAACACTCATTAGTCAACAATATTCTGGTACACATCCCTGCACTACAATTAGGCACTTAGTCGTGTCCAAATTCTCATGAGAGGCCCTGTGAAGTTCCTGGCAGCTGTGGACATTGTAAGCATACAGTGGACTCTAAACCCCAGCCTCCTGATCATAAGGGCAGGGAGGAACATGACCAAGTCAATACAAAGTGAAAAGAATACATTCAAGAGATACAATACAGAAGTGGAAGAAATGAGAAACAAATGTACTCAGCTGGTCGTGCTTATGCTGGCCTGTACACATCTGCTTCATTATAGGCAACTTTATGTGCATTGCCATCAGGTACATACTGACCAACTTGGTGAAGTCAAAGTGATTTACCTGTGCCTGCCATAAGGTTGATGTGTTTCAGGACTGTGTTTGTCACACCACTAAAATAATGTTTTATGGAGACACGAGTTTCAGTCGCATTCAGAGCTAAAGATTTCAAGAATGTGAAGGCTAAACCTTTATGGGGCATATTCACAAGGAACTATCGCCGAGTTAACGGCACTTTATCGCATCCAAAGTTGCAATAAATCTATCGTCCCATTCACAAGCTGGTGTTAACAGCCCACAGCAACAGTTTACCTGCGATATCAGCCGCAAAAAACATCGCCACAGAAGCCCACCGCAACTATCGCTAATGAGATGCAGAGTAGGCAATCCGTGCCCAAAGCCGCGACAACACCACTCCACAACATTCACAACGACCAGACAAAACTGCAATAAGAACACGAAACAGGCGATAAGGTGCGTTAGCAGCAGGAAAATGACAACTGCTCTGACCTGGTGCTAACTCGGACCACAGCCTGCACCACAAAACGGAGACCAGTCCAAAGCCACGCCTGAAGAACAACAGATGCACCCGGGCAACTGAACATGTAGCCCGGAAGGCCGAAAGGGAAACTACACCCGCCGCAACCACCCCTAGGACCCTCCCTCCCCGGCCCCCTGACCAAAGACTTGCCACATCAGCTACACCCAATCACATACAAAATGATCCGCATGATGTAGCAGAATCACAACTGGTGACAGGCATGTGTCGTCACAAAAACGAGCACCACACATTCATTTCCGAAGCAACAAATCAAACTTTATTAAAATGAACACAGAAATTAAATGAAGACACATTGCGGCTCCCCTCGGGACAATCCGTAGGTCACAGCCTGCAAGACAAAAGTGATGATGAGAAGGTGTGTACTGCGCACATCAAAGGACAGAGAGAGAGTGAAGGACAGAGAGAGGAACAGAGGGAGAGAGAGAGAGAGAGAGAGAAGAAAAAGAGAGGGAGAGAGAGAGAGAGGAAGAGAGAGAGTGAGAGAGGAAGAGAGAGGGAGAGAGATAGAGAGAGAAGAAGAGAGGGGGAGAGAGAGAGAAGAAGAGAGGGGGAGAGAGGGGGAGAGAGAGAGAAGAAGAGAGGGGGAGAGAGAGAGAGAGAGAGAGAGAGAGAGAAGAAGAAGAGAGGGGGAGAGAGAGAGAGAGAGAAGAAAAGAGGGAGAGAGAGAGAGAGAGAGCACCGCCCCTGTGCACCCAGGCCACGCTGCTCACCTGCTGCCACCGGTGTGTCTCCAACCACTTGCCGGCATGTAGTGCAGTCCATTAGGTCACACATCTGAGACAGACCCGTCACCTGAAACAGAGTCCAGATACATGTTTGGCACAGTTCACACAATCGCACAAGAAAACATCGCCTGCACTGCTTACCTTCTGCCACCGGCATGCAGACAGGAGGTCCCACCACGTGCCGCTGCAGGCCACAAGCCCGGGGCCCGCGGACATGGCACACTCCACACCATGCTGCCCCGCTCCGCAGGCCACCAGGTCTCACGTCTGGTGCTGGGTCTTGATTACACCATGGCAAAGGACATACCAGGGCACCCAGCCTCATCTCAGCCTGCACACCCGCTCATTCCAATAGGTGCCACCAACTCTGTGATCCCGGAAGCGACGCCATGTGGTGGTAGGCCTGCGCTGCCCGCTGGCTCTGGCCTACACTGCGGTCCAGCAGGGCACACAAAACTTGAGCTGTCTGGACTGCCAGGACGGGGCATCAGCGCAGTCTGCACACCCGCTCAGCAGCTTAAGGTGTCACTGTCCCGTGGCGGAGTGCCTGTGCCGGCCTCAATACTCCAGGTGCCACTAACCCTGTGCAAGCCCAGTCAGCGCCACGTGGTGGCAGGCCCATGACGGATGCAAGGCCTCGGTTGCCACTAACCCTGTGCGCAACAACTCATGGGCCCTTTATGATTGGGAACCATGGAGCGTCCGTCATCCAGTCACCACCGGCAGAGGGGACTGTGATGTCGTCGGCCACTTATGTTGGCGGAGTCACATGGCCTGTGACGCCTGAGCCGGATGAGTGTGGTGTGTGTGCAAACCTGCCCTCAGGGAGTGGCTGTGACATGCTGACAACTAGACCAGTGACCTGCACACCACCAGCGAGTACGCCTGCGACGGGTAGCAATGAGGGACCCCCTCGGAGCGTAAGAGGAGTGGTCTGGCCTGCCGTACACTGGACCAGCGCAGGGCTTGCAACAATCACACGTGGGATCTGGGCATGGTGGAGTCCATGTCCGGACATGGAAGTGACTGATGCGTGTGTCCCTGTTGTAGTGTTCACGAGACCTGGTACACAATATGCTATGTAGCACCCTCTGAATGGCATCCCACAGGATGAGCATCATTGACACAAGGGACATCACTGTCCCTACATTCACCCACACATTTATACATGGATGATGAACGACATAACACAGCAGTGCGTCACTGGATGTGTATTGCACATCCAGTGCAGTCCTGCAGCTGGAGCTATACAGGGCAATGCCGAGCACACTACACAATATGGGCCCGTGGAGAGGCCGCCAGAGTCCATCCGGCGATGACAAGTCCTGCGGAAGAGGTACAGTCCGCAGTGTGGTCGCCGTGTCATTGGTCATCAAACAGGACATGGCAGTCCATGTCGCTGTCAAAGGTGAGTGCATTGGAGTGTATCGAGGGTTAGTGGTAGGTCATGGGGCCATGTGCGGCACCAAGCAGGAACAGGCCAGGTGGCGCAAATTAATGCTAGTGCCTCCTGATCACAAACCCATCCACGCCCTCATCCCCGGATGTGTGCTCTGCCCCACCTGTGGGTGTTGCAGTGCCGGCTGGGGCACTGTGTGCCACTGACACATCAGGGGCCGGAGGAGGGTTGTTGGCCGCACTGTGTGGCATTGACACATCAGGTGCCGGATTGGATACTCCTGCCACACTGTGGGGCACTGACACACCAGGGGGTGGAGATGTGGATGGTGTGGGGTCAGCAGCATTCATCAGCGACACTCCTTGTGGCAACAATGCTGTGATGATGGTCTGCAGGGCATGGTAGATCCAAGCTACATTTCGCTGATGTACAGTGGTGGCTGCCATCCTTTCCGCCTCCATATGCACCATGTCCTCCATAAGCCTCCGCATGTGTGCCAGCTCACGGCTGCTATCGCTGGAGCCCCTCTGAGCGGATAGGTGTTCTTCTCTCTGTGTCAGGACTCCAGTGATGTCAGTCAGGGTTCGTTGGAGGCCATGGAGCGGGCCTAGGCACCCATGGATGGCGTCCAGTTTGGCAGCCATGAGGTTGAACCCCACTCGCACCTGTGCAGCCGTCTCCCTCTGGGACTCCAGCACACGGCGTTGGAAGGCCATGTGTTGTTCCTGGGGGTCTTGGGATACTGGCGGAGCCGTGGGTGCCTCCTGCTGAGTGGTTTGGGTGGTGGGTGGGGTCTCCTGATCCTGGAGGTGAGTCGCGGATGATGTCAATGATGTCTAGGAGGGCTTGGATGTTGATGCTGGGGTTGTCCCCCTCGTCATCAGTGAAGAGTGGCTGGGACTGCTCTGCAGGGGGTGTTGATGGTGGCCCTGCAATGTGAAGGGGAGACGGTGTATTGCAATGTGTCCACATGTATGTAGCCGTTTGGCACATGTCGACATTCAGACAGCATGGCATTGTACATTGTGACAGTCTGTGGATCTGGGCGATGACCCAGAGTCATTGAGGGTGTGCACTGTGCTCTGCTTGATTGTGCATGTGTGCCATCGTGGCCATCTCCACCCGTCCACCCAGTACCTGGTGGTCACTCACCCTGTTGCGGTTGTGTTGTGTCCTGTTGAGCAGTGTCCGGTTCCCCGACTCCGGCCACAGCATCCACACTGATGACTGTCGACACCAGCTCCTCCATGTCATCCAGCTCGAGCTGTAGCACTGGGCCCCCACCTCTAGTCTGCATTGCTGCCTTCTGGTTGGCTGCGAGTTTCTCCTTGGTCTTACGTTTGATGTCATTCCATCGCCTCTTGACCTCGTCCATTGTCCTCTTGAGCTCTCCGACGGCATTCACCTTGTCCACAATGTCCCGCCATATTTCAGTTTTGGTGCCCAATGACCTGTTGGATGTGACAAACAGTTGTTGATGGTGTTCCATCACCTGCGTGACTATGATCCTGTTCGCCTGCGGACTGAACTTCGTCATCCTCTGCTTTTTGTCCTTGCCCTTCCCTGTCCCCGAGGTCCCGGGCTGGTCGTCCGGGGTGCTTGTGGGGTTGCGCTCGTCCTCTGCGCCTGCTCCAGCTGCCTCCATGGTGCTTGGGTGTTGGTCAGTTTTTGTTTGGGTGTTTTTTCTACTTTTATGGAGATTTTTCCCACCGGCCAGGTGTGTGTTGTTAGCCTGGACCTGCTTATCGCTGATTCCCTCTTCGCGCTTTGGCCCATCACAGGTTTTTTGGTGTTGTAGTTTGTGTTTTTATCTCCATCGAGGTGGTTGTGTCACAGACATTGTCCGCGGTTTCGGCAGACTATTGCATGGTACCGCCTTGTTGTGAATTCCACGTTGACACGGGGTTATTTTCCCACGATGGGCTGCGATGTTGAGAGTTGCGTTAAGCTACTCTTGCAGTAGTTATCACACGTTCTTGTGAATATGCCCCTATGTTGTTTAAAATGTTGTGTTACACTTCCAAAATAGCGAAAGAAGGTTGCCCATGATCGAAAATGTGTTAAGGTTCTTAGAGCTTGTAAAGATTGCTGATTACCTATAATATAATTTGAGAGCAAAACAAAGGTTGCAAATTTAACCTATACCATTCCCAATGGAGGGTGTGAAGCCAAAAGATCAATGGTGCAAGCTATAAAGAAGGCCAAACCCTCAGAGGAAAAACCATCTATTCAAATGTATTGTGGGCTCATTTAGGTATTACAATTGTGCCTATTAGCCAGAGGGGTGCCACACTCTCATCTTTAGGACAGACAGGAATCACAGTTGTTGTGCAGAGTGGGTCAGTGAGTTTGGCCTGGCCCAATATTCCACTATGTAGAGAAGCCGTGCTTGCAGCCTACATCTCCTTCCCTGTAGCTAGAATCCTTCTTCCATGAGGCTCATGCTCGGGCAGTTCTGACCTGATCTTCGACTCCAGCTCTAACATGTGTAAATAATGTTTGGAGCGAAGTGAGTACTGAAGGGTGTCACCCATTGTTTATACAGGCCAGATCAAGATCTAAGGAACCATCTGTCCATCCAGCCATTGATGGATTATGACACCAAAAATATTGGGTTTGGACTGACCATTGTGTGGCAGAAAAAAGATTTCTTAACCTTCGAGTAGAAAACGCTGGGTTTAAGCGAACCCTTGCAAGTTGGTCTTTCGTTCTTCCAGCAGTAAGGTCCAGTTCACCTCACTTCTCTAGGTTTCTCACACAGCTACAAGAACTACTAGATGGTCTTATCATGTACCTTGTGGTATCGTGTGAGTTCCTTTTCCATAACCACCTTCTGGTACCAGCTTCAGCCGATAGCTGGAACACAGCTATAGTAAACAGTACAAGAAGCAGGAGAAAAATTAGATATAAAAATGCTATCAGTGCTATCAGAGAGTACAAAAGAGCCATTAGAGAAGAAAAGTCTCTCTTTTGTACTAATAAAATTAAATATGCAAACTCCTCTAAAGAACTTTTCTAGGTTATTCATCAGCTTGCGTCTCCCCCAGTTCCCTCTGATATTGAGGGAAACATGTTGTCAGAATTCTTACACTCCAAGGTCCCTAATATTAATGAAGACTTTGAATCTTTTAATAAAGATGAGCATGCAGATTCCTACCTTACTGCCTCATGGCAGCAAAGCCTCTTAGCTACTGCTGAGGTGTAGGAGACACACCCAGCAATTTTGTCTTGGTTCCCTACCCTGACTCTGAATCAAACGCAGACACAACTGCTGAATTTAAAATAGAGATCTCAGCTAGAAATGTGTCCCTCTAAGATTCTCCATCTGCCAGCCAGCACAATAGTTCAACCACCAACCACCATTATAAACAGAGAGATTAGGTCTGAGAGCTATCCACGTTTGTGGAAAGATGGAGCGGTCAGGCCTCTACCCTAATAACCTGAAGAACTATCGCCCCAACTCCTTGTCTCCGATCCCAGCGAAGATCTTGGCAAAACATCTTAGTCACCATTTAATGGCACACGTGGAGGAACAGGGATTGTTGGATATCTCACAGTTTGGGTTCAGTTGCCATCATAGAATGGAAACCATACTGGTATCAGCAACAGACAGAATTAAGGGGCAGATTTATGTTTCCTGGCGCATCCCTGCAAATCAGCAGGGATGCATCAGGAAAGATGCGTCACGCAAGTTTACCCTTGCGCCACCACAGATGCGCCGCATTTACAATGCAGCGCATCATGGCGCAAGGATAAACAGATGCGTGACGCATGTGATGGCATAAGGGCGGCGCATTGCTGGAGTCGTGTCGCAAGCATGACGCAACTCCAGCAATGCTCAAGGGCTGCTCATACTGAACATGCTGCGTCATGCCTTACGCCTGCTTCAAGCAGGCGCAGGGTTTTGATGCAGCAGTGTCGGAAAAGTGACTCAGTGAAATCTTGTAGATTTCACTGCGCCACTTTTCCGAGGCTTTTTCCGACGGAACGCCCACCCTGCATACATTAAACCTGACGCAGGTTTAATGTAGCGCAGGGCTTTACAACGTGACGCATCTCCCTAGATGCGTCACGTTGTAAATCTGTCGCAGCATGGCGCATGGTTTATGCCGCCGCTGCGTCACAGAAGTGACACAACGGCGGCGTAAATGTCTCCTAAGGGGCTTGTAAATCTGCCCCAATGTGTCTGGTTGATGCAGGGCAGGCCGATGCCCTGATCCTTTTGGATCTGTCTGCAGCCTTTGACACCATCTCCCCTACCCTACTCATGAAACAATTACATGATCTGGGCATAGGAGAAATGGCTCTGAAACTTCCTACCTCTTTTCTCATAGATAGATCCCAGATGATGAATGTGAACAAATTTAAATCTGACACTTTCTCTTTGCCATATGGGGTTCCTCAAGGATCTTCACTGAGGCCTTTCGCTGTCTAACTTATATGTCTCTCCCCTGTCCATACTTATTCACTCCTTTAGGCTACAGGCTGTGTCATATGCCAATGGCTCAGATTATCGTGTCTATGTCAAAAGACATGAATGCCATGGTGAGCAACTTCAATGACTGCATAAAAGCAGTGGCCACGTGGATGGGTAAGAAGTGCCTAAAGGTGAATGGCAAGAAAACTTGAGGTGCTAATGTTTGAGAGCCAGCCATCAATATGGAACCAGAACTGGTGGCCAGACAGTCTGGTGACCCTACCTACCCCAACAAACTCAGCTAGAAATCTAGAGGTCATCCTAGATAGTGATCTGTCTTTGAATCTATGGGCCAATCATACTGTGGCAACCTGTTTCTGGATTATCAGAACCTTGCAGAAGACTTTTATATTTATCTCTTTCCCTGCACGGAAGCAGGTAGCCTTAGCACTAATATCCTCTCAGATTTACTATTGCAATGCAATTTATCTTGATGCTAAGAGAACAACTCTGGCCAAGCTGTAACTTGCAAAAAATGCAGCGGCAAGGCAGACATTAGATATTCCCAAACATCTATTAGTCTCGAGAGGATTGCTTAATCTTCATTGACTTCCTGTACAGAAGTGTGTCACCTTTAAAGCTCTGTGCATTGTTCAAAAAGCATTGTACGGCGCAGGCCCTGGTGGAATAAAAACCATGTTTCAGTGGTATTCCCGTAGTAGACATCTTCACACGGCAGCCCGCAATTCAGTTGTCATTCCCAGAATTCGGAGAAAGAGCCTTTTCTGTTGCGGTGGCCAGGCTCTGGAATTCCCTCCCCTCTATTTGGCCTGCTTAAAGCTGCATACTCCTTTCAAGAAGACCTTAAAACCTGGCTTTTCTCTGTGTAATAAGTTAAATATCTCATTATAGGTCAAGGCTACTTTCAGGATTAGCAATCAGTGCCTCTGGGCATTTGTTGTGCTATACAAATTTCCATCATTTCATTTCATTTTTTTGATTGCACCTCTGGTAACTGCAGATAATCCCTGCCTGAATAAACAGATTCAAAATGTTGGAATGTCCTTACTGAGTACTCAGCTGAAGAGGAACTCTGTGACTTCTCCCAGAAAAATATGGATGTTCCTATTCATGTGACTCAGTTCCATCTGCTAGCCGCAAAGTCCACCCGGATTGAGAGAACCTTATAGTACAGCTCATATGGTCTTCATGTGCAACAATGATATGAGAATTGAATGCTATGACAATGTTGATTGATCACTGTTCCCATGAGAGAAAGAAGATATGTAGCTAGACCTAAGGTCTCAACCTAGAAATAGTCTTTATTTACTTCCATCAAGACAATTTGAACTTACATTCATTTCAGCGCAATCATTCTCATTAAGAAACCAATGCAAATTGGCACAGTTGGTGGCCCACCTTTTGATGATGGAAACAAGCATAGAAGAAAGGTTAAGCTATGAGATGGTTTCAGAACAAGCTCGAACTGTTGCTGTTTCTATAATGTCCAGGTTACAGGTTAAAGATGATTTAAATTCCATCAAGTGTCTATTCTGGATCCCATAGTGAAACAGTCTCGTTTGATAGCATATCCACTCCACTCCTATTTATGCAGTGATTTGTATTCTTCCATAGCTCAAACCATCGCCCTGTCTTTTGTTTGATAACTGTTATGCTATGGAGGATCTTGGGGCCACATGCATCAACGAGAAAACTGGTCGCAAACGGGCAGATTAGCAGAATCTGCCCCTTTGCGACCGGTATTTTTGCATTTGGGATGCCCTTAGAGCATGTGTGTGCGCAACATATCTGCACAAATCAATTTCAGGGGTGCAATAGGGTGTGATTTTGACACCCTTGCACCCTTGAAATTGCATGAGCAATTTGCGAGTACCTACTGGTACTCGCAATTTGCTCATGCAATCTCCAATTCATTCCTATGGGCCTGGGGGCCCGTATGAATGAATGGGACGGCATTCCTTAATTGCGACTCGCAATTTGCGAGTCGCAATTAAGGAATTTGTAGGATTCCTACATGCATAGGCTTTTGCAATTCCTTAATTGCGATTCCTTAAAAATCGCAATTAAGGAATCGCAAAAGTCTTTGTTGATGCATGTGCCAGTTGGTCTCCATTTGAGAAATCATTGAGATTGATTGGTCCAGCCCCAGCTAAATAGCATTCTGTACCAGTTGAATGCAGTAAATTCTTAGATGTGTTGGAAAACCCACAGTTTTTTCCCTTCCCTCAGACCAAGAATTTGACAGTGTGCTCTCAACGTTTTTAGATGTTTCCATTCCATTTAGGCAAATCTGCTCCCTGTTAGAGTCAGAAAAGGAAGTTCTTAGGCAATATCTTGAGAAGATTTATTTTATTTGCAGAATTTCCTAATCACATGATGCACTACTCCAAGTGGGACATCAATGTTTTTTTGTATCCAAGAAATCAAAGGAACTAAAGTCTTTCATTGATTCTCAAGACTTTAATAAAATCACAATTAAGGACCGGTATCCATATACTAAGTTCGATCTTAGTGGGCATACCCCTCCATTGAAATACAATGTAAAATGAATGGAAGATAGTCTTTCATACTCCTTTTGGTCAGTATGAGTACCGGGACATGTAGTTTGGACTGTATAATTTCCCTGACATCTGTCCAAGATTCTTGGCTGTGTATTTGTAAAAGTTTTTAATCAATTTGTTGTTGTTTATCTGGAGATATCCCGATCTATTTAAGAGATTTGAAGTCCCACTGGGAACATGTTCAATTGGTCTCGTCTCATTTCTATGTACACCATTTATACTGCAAACTTGAGAAATGTGACTTTGAGAGGAACAACATTGAATGATTTAGATACTACCTATCTGCTGACGGATTGGCCATGAATCCTAATAAGGCATCAGCTATTCTGGACTGGCCTTTCCAACCATCTGTCAAAGAGATGCAGTGCTCCTTTGGTCTGCTGAATTTTATGGCCTATTCATCTTTGATTTCACCCACAAAACGTGTTATATTTTTCTTAACTTTAAGAAACAGATACTGTCTCATGGGTGTCGGTGGAATCAAGAAGCTGAAACAATCTTTAATTAAAGACGAACTTCACTCAAGTGCCAGTCTGTAGACATCCATTCCCCACAAAGCAATTCATTATCCAGTCTGATTCTTCTAAAAGAGAAGTGGGTGCAGTCAAGCTACAGGTGGAATCAGATGATGATTTAGAACATCCAGTGTCTTACTTGTCTTGTGTTCTGACTACTTGTGAACAAAAAGTTTCAGTTTTAGAGAGAATATTGTTAGCAATCAAGCTTGGTTGGGTTAAATAGAAGCTTTTGTTGATAAGTGGAGTCATTTGGAGACTGGACTGACCATCAAAACCTTCAATTTTTGCAAATGTCTCAGTGTCAGAGTAGTGCTCAAGCATGCTGGGCATATTCTTTTTCTCAATATGATTTTTATATCACCTGTATCTCAGATTATTTTATTTTTTATTTTTTATTTGTTTATTAAACAGCTTGCACATAAAGATCATACATCACCCTGAGCACAGGGGAAACAGGGCAATGAATACAATAGCTTAATGCAAGCCAACTTTTCCTTGGTGTTACAACTTAGAGCAAACATTTAACCCCCACAAACAACCCTCCACCCCCCCCGAAACCCAGGCATGGTTGCATAGAATTATTACATCTTCTGACAGTACATTGTTAATATGACAATTCTCCCAATCAAGCCTAATAGTCCTATTGGCCCTAATAGCTCAGAATGTACAATGCCTCACTGCAAGTCTGGATTCCTAAGGAGATACCCCATCAGGGGGGCCCAAAAGTCCTTCTGATGTGAGGCCTCAGGTAGCTCTTCAGCATATATTCCCAACTGATCCCTACAATATAACAAATCACGAATCCACCTCTGTACAGTCGGAACAGTTTTTGCACCCCAACATTGTGCCACGGCCCGTTTGGCAAACAGGGCAGAGATGGCTACTAGCCATCTATTACAGGGCTTGAGCTTCTGCCCCCATCCCAACAGACACACTTCCGGTACACACTCAAAAGTTTCCAGAACTACAGCCATAAGTATGCGCATGACCTTCACCTAGAAGTTGTATACACCTATGCAGCTCCAGGCAAGATGCATAAAGCCGCATCTGCCTTTCCACAGCGCACACATCATGCATTGTCCCGTAACCCAAACCTTTGCAATTGTAACAGTGTATTGTAAAGCTGGTGTATGTATTTGAAATGGATTATGCAAAGATTACAGTTCGCCGTCAGGCGCCCAGTTAATGTACAACAAAACTTCCAGGAGTCTATTGAGAACGCGTCGCCCAAGATTGTCTTCCATTTATTATAGGAAGGCATATCGTTAAGATCGGTTTCTCTTAAGGATGCTTTGTATAATTTGCTAATAAGACCACTGCGTTCTGCACTCGCCAGCACCACCCGCAGTGCCAGCAGAGTGCGTGGCTCTGTCGGGTATGCTGGGTATACCGCGCGAATTGCCTGTCGCACCGGACATACGTGAAGCGCAGCATCATTCCGGCATCACACCCGCCCTGGAGGTCCGGCAGTGAGCGAAAGCGACCCTGGCTATACAAGTCTCCCAAAAGTCTAATCCCTACTTCACCTAGTGCCTTCAGGGCCGCAGGCTCTTGCACCGCCGATATACCTGGATGTGCAGTGAGGGGGAACGTTGGGGCATATAAATATTCCAGATTCGCTCTCTTAGCTAAGGTTTTCCATGCCCAGGCCATAGAATGCGCAGGGCTAATTTCCCCACATGAACCTCCCGCTCCACCCGTCAAGGCTGCAGCAGCTAGATGCATTGGAAGCCCCGAATCCTCCTCAATAGCGGTATGTGGCTGAAATGTCTGTGGAAAGAATAAAAAGTGTGCATACTGCGCCTGTGCGCATAAGTAGTATAGCCGCAAGTCAGGAGCCTCGAACCCACCACGCTCAAACGGCTGGACCAGTACACTCCAGCTGCAGCGGGGCTCCTTGCCTCCCCACACAAACGTTAACATGGTCAACTGCAATGTATTAAACAGCGTGACATTCAGGTGAATGGGAATATTGACAAACAAGTAAAGCAGCTTGGGCAAAAAGGTAATTTTTATGACAGCGATGCAGTCCGCTAGAGAGAGAGGGAGTTTAGCCCAGCGCTCAGCCTGTTCTGTAATCGTGGTGACAGCACGAGCATAATTTGCGGTAATCACAACCTACGGGTCCCTGTGCAGCCACACGACCAGGTACTTGACGGGATCAGTCGACCACCTCAGGGGGAATTCGAGACCTATCTCCCTGGTGCCGGCCGTGAGCGAGAACACAGTAGACTTGGCCCAGTTGATGCCCAGACCAGAATATCTTTCAAACCTGATGTACTCACGCAGCAGTTCCGATAGATGTACAGCATGGTCTTGGACGTAAAGTAGCATATCATCTGCGTACAGCGACACCACTAGGGGTCGCTGTCTAAACTGCAATGCAGCCCCTGCATGTCTCTGATGAAGCTTACATGCTAGAGGCTCAGGAGCTAACGCAAAAAGCATGGGCGACAGGGGACACCACAGTGGATGGAAAAAGCATCAGATACCCAGCCATTTACACAAATCCGGGCCACCGGCGCATTATACAATAGATAGATCCATTTTAGAAAAAACGGAGGCAGGCCCATTCGTAACAAGATAGTGAACATATATTCCCACTGGAGCGAATCAAACGCCTTGGCGGCGTCTAACAGCATCGCCACTGCCTGAAAATAATGCTCGAAGTAGTGTAGTTTAGCAAAGACAGTACGGAGATTATGCGTTTTGGAGCGAGATGGCACGAACCCCGACTGGTCCGGAAGTACGAGATTGGGGACTAATGGCTGGAGTCTGGTAGCTATAATCTTAGCCAGAATTGTGGCATCAATGTTTATGATAGAAAGCAGTCGGTAGGAGTCACAAGCGTTTGCCACCTTGTCGGGCTTCAGAAGAAGCACCAAGAGAGCCTCCGTAAGAGAAGCTAGCAGCTCGGTGATGTGAGCCTGGCTGCGCGGCGCTGCTAATTTCTGAGCTAACAAGCAACTAGGACGTCCACCCTCTCCATAATACTGAGCAGTGCTTCAACGAGATCTATGCAACATTTCCTGGTCTACAGTTTTGTTGTGCTCTGTAACAAGCTCGTGGATCTTAGAAAGGAGTTCGGGGCGGGATTTTGGACATGTTCACGCTCCAGGGCAACTATCTCCTCTGCAAACTTACCAATTCTGCGCCGCAAGTTTTTCAAAACCCCAACCTGCGCGCCAATACACACTCCTCGAATCGTGACCTTGAAGGCCTCCCACAGTACTCCCACGTTTTCAACCGTTCCCACATTGTCCTTGAAATAATCATGTATGGCTTCACCCACAGTATGTTTGAATACCGGATCAGTCAGAGACGAAGGTTGCAATCGCCATGAAAAAGGAGGCCTAGCATACTCGTTCACTTGTATCTCAAGAAGTACAGGTGAATGGTCAGATAGAGTTTTGGCCAAATGTTGAACATCCACCACTTAGGGATACATAGCCACCGACAAAAGCCAGTAGTCCAGGCGGGACCAAGTACCATGCACAGTAGATATAAATGTGTTTTCCCTGGCGCCAGGGTGATGCATGCACCATGTCATGCAAATTGCCGGCATCCATTATACCCAGAAGGGCATCAGTAGATAACCTGTGTCTCGCCACCCCAGAACCCTCTATATCCACAGCCACAACCAAGCAAGTATTAACATCTCCCCCATACAATGTCAGCAGTGGGAAAAGCGGAGATACGGCACCACACTTCATCAAAAAAGGAGCGATCATCCACATTAGGACCATACACATTTACCAAAAGAAAATTCATGCCTCCAATCGTCCCGTGTACTATAGCCAATCGGCCCTGCTCAATCACGTCTGTTCCATGTACTCGAGATGGAATACCTTTTTTCACAAGTATCATCACCCCGCGTGAATAAGAAGAATAAGAGGAGGCCACCCTCAACCCGGCCCATCTTGTACCCACATTCTTCTCAAGGATCTTAGTAAGGTGGGTCTCCTGCAGGAAGGCGACCTGAACATTCATCCTATCTAGGCAAGCAATCACAGTCCAAATGTTCTTGGGACTATTAAGGCCATGAACATTCCAAGTAAGGAATCTTCATTTACTACCCATACATCATAGTATATACTAATGGGGCAAAGGAAGATGTAAAATAGAGCAAGCATATCCTGTCGTCAAGATCGTCCAACACATGCCCCTGATTCCCAACTCCTACCCCTCCAGTGTACCGTCAGCCCACTTTGGCTGCCCCAACTTGCCAAAGCCATCCCAAGAATGCCTAAACAAACTCCATTAGAAAAACAAGCATTGAAAATGCAATAGGTCTCGCCTTTGATTAAGTTAAAGCCATTTGCTATGCTATACAATGCCATTAGCAAAGCAAATAGCTTTAACTTAACCTATTGCATTTTCAATGCTTGTTATGATTGTGGTTGTTGTCTCTGAAAGGTGGGTGAAGTTGTAATATGAAAGCACCCTGTGTGCCACTGCAGCGCGTGGATGCTCTGAACCATGCACACATTGTATTCTCTTAAATGGTGTTCCACGATCGAGGCTCGAACTATGGGTGCGAAGACTCAGTGAACGTTGATTCTGTTGACAGAGGCCTTCGCATGCAACTGGAGCTCTCGGTCGTGGGTGTAGTTATTTCAATAATTTTACATTCAAAAGCACCTACCTTGCTGCAGACACCTTTCTTCCTCCACACGTATCTCACCAACATGTTGTACGTGTGAGTATATGTATAAAACAAAACACCAAAAATAGGATTTAAACTTAAAACCACTGAAAAGTATGTACTGTGAGAGCAGAGAGTTTCATAACAGGAGCTAAACACAAATATCTGAAGAACAGATAACACATAAATGGAAGTCAGAACACTTCAGCCCAGGATCAGCTACTGTCATCATAAAAGAAGCCAAGTGCTTTTACAGTTGACTGCGCGTTGGTTTTCAATTGCCACAGTACTCGAGACAGTTTCACTCAACCTAAGCAGATGTAGAACTGTAAAATCATTTAATTGTAGTACACGTTCGCCTCTGTCATCCTCGAAAATCGAAAAATGATTGCTTGTTGTGTTTGCGTGTATTGCACAGTAACTGAAAATGCAATAAAGATGTTAATTTTTTTTTTCTTTTCAAAGGAAGTCAAGTGCTGTTGGGACCAGAGAAATAGAAGGTCCAAAACACAGCAAGCATTGGCCGTGCGATCGTAAGTGCGCGGCAGCAAAAGTGAAAGTGATCGCGTTCGTGATCAAGCGTGGCGAGCGATGCGCTTAATGAACATGAGGAGGAAAGCCTCTGCTCGTAAGACCGCGCCCGCGCACATGCACTGTAGCTCTAGGACAGCCATGGCAGCATTTTTTAAGCCCTCACAAAAAGTCTCACCAGACCAGCGCATGAGCTTGGTCAGGCGAGACCTAACAACACAATAGCATACTGTGGGGAACTCCCATACGGGGGGCATCAGAGTGCTACTGTCCTCCCATTTCGTAGGAGGTGGCTGATCAAGTCTAGAACCTGTGTTACAATTCACGTTCGAATACTAAAACATAAGGCTTCCCTCAGCATACATATAACAAAGAAATTAAGATGATTCAACTTCTCCACAGGTCGCAGGTATGAAGTGTAGTGTTAGTAGGTGCCCAGGCACTAGAAGAGGTGAGCGCTGGGCCGCCATCTCCCATGCACTGCCTCGGAGCCAGCCAGCACATCAAGACAGCCACCAGGCGTCAGACAGCAAGTCACACGGGCCCACGCCTCCAGGCACATGGAGTAAGGGAACAGGGACTGGCCAGAGCTCTTAGAACAATCCTCCCTGCCGCTGTGCTGCAAACCAACTCAGCTCGCAGGTAATCCCCAGGGTGGGGGGTCTCCAAGCGGCAAACGCAGTCTGGCACATGCTAGCCACGCACGCAGACCGCAGGTGGTGGGCCGCGACCCAGAGCCCCGGACCACACCCACCTCCACAGCCACAGGCCAAGGCCTGGGCCACACCCACCTACCGCAGCCCATGGCATGCACCGATGTGCATCCACCTCCAGGGCCAGGGATCACCGACAGACCTCACAGCGTCTCTTAGTCGCAGCGTATGGTCCAGGCCAGCAGCACCAGGTCAGCGAGTAGGCTGCAGCGAGGAGAAATCGCGGTGCCTTCCCACAATAATAGGCCAGTCTCTCCCGCTTGCACACAGCACAGTTAGTGCGCAGGGCAGCCAGCCGACACAATTACAGGGTCCAGGCGCAGATAACACAGGATTGCCGCTTCCTCTCGCAAAGCGCCTGTTAATAGTCGGGCTCCTCTCACATTTAGCTCAGGCCGCCATCTTGACCCTGTAGCGAGCGGAGCACACTTCGCCGATTTTCAAGGCACCACAGCGCTCGCCAGCCATGCTTCCTGGCTTGATCTGTAGCAGAGATGGCACTGCACACAAGCCAGCAGAAAAGAAACTTGGATGCCTCTATAGATTGACAATATTAGGAGGTTTGCGGATCAGCCGGGCGGAGCTGCACTAAAGTGCAGCCATCTTGCCTGGCACCCTCTAGCGCCCCCCTGTATCTCAGATTATTAGAATGTTCTTGCTGATGCTCTTTCTAGAAATATTTTCTAGATGATTCAAAGCCAATTCCCCTCTCACCTAATATAGAGTTGGGCCTTTTTTTGATAATTTCTTCAAAACATTTGAGATGCTTCCAGCATGTTAGATAAAGAAGAACTGCAAGAGATTATTTGTAAGACCACATGGTACTTCATCATACTATTTACTTCAAGCAACAGGATTTCCTAATACCTACCAAGACTCTACAGGAAGTTCAAAGACTATGCCTTAATTGTGCTACCTCTGCTTATTGGGGAGGGACATCAATTTTAGGTCTATTTCTTTTGGTCTTTCTGATTGTTTTCAGTTTGTCAAGATATTGAAGTCTATGCTTGTGCTCATTCACTTTATACCCAGTGAAACACAACATATGAAAGACCTGTTGGGTATGTACAACCTCTTTTCTGTTTCCCCAATGTAGGCACACAATATCTAAACTTTTTATTGTAGGTTTGCCTCTATCCAGTGGTAGTTGGGCTATTACAGTGGAAACCTTCTCAAAGATGGCACATTCTTCTTCCTTCCAAATCAGTGCTTCTGCAACTCAGATGGTCAAATGATTTTTTATCACCATTTTCAGTTTACAGGCTGCCACATAGAGTAATTTCTGACAGTGGTGTAAAGTATATTTCTCATTTTCGATGCCTGTTTTCTCCTCTCTCAACCAAGCCTTGCCTTCTGGCTTTCATCCACAGACCAGTGGACAGACTGATAGAGGGGAGAGATGTGGTCTAACGGCTAGGGCAGCCGATCTTAAATCTGGGGAACCGGGTTCGAGTCTCTGCAATGACACTCAACATCCTGTGATTCTGGGCAAATCACTTAATCTCCCCGTGCCCCAAAAATGAATTTGTCCTTGTGTAACGCAACTGGTGCTCATTGAAAATGCTCTGATAACTTCAGGACAAGTTCACACTATATGAAACTCTGGACAAAAAACAAATATCTTGAGCAATAACTTCGATGTTACAGCAGTGACTCTCAAAACAGTTGGACTGAATATTTTCCCACAATGGAATTTACTTACAGTAACACCACTCATTCAGCAACCAAAGTTTCACCACTTTCCTGTCTTCAAGCATTCCAGCCTCAGTCTTTTCCTTTCTCATCTCATAAAAATTCTATAGGTCCTTACATCTCTAATTTTCCAGATAAAATACTGGAGAAGCAGAGGGTGGTGTCCTTCTTTCTGTGGGAGGCTTAGGCAGGTCTTCCCTCTCTCGGAGGCTTATTTATTTATTTATTTACTTATTTAGTGTTTTATAGAGCGCGAACCAGACCCGTGAGGGTATCAGAGCACTTTACAGTAGTAACAGGTGGGATACAAGGACCTAGGGGAAAAGAGAGCCAAAGGGATAGGGACAGGTAGATACAATATATTGGTAAAACAAACAATCATAATGCCCGGATACATTTTGGGGTAAGAACAAGTCGATACATTAAGCTAGAGAAAGCAGTCTCAACATCCAGGAGGTTTGTTCGGAAGTGCCAGGTGGGTATCATAATTAGAAAAGGCCCAGGGATAGGCCGTAGCGATAGGTGAAGCCAGGTTTGACATGCCTCAATCTCTTTGTGACTGTGCTTTTTGATTGGGGCACTGAAAAGGCAGGACATGGCAGCAACAGGCTGTTTGGTAGAGTGGGAGAGTCAGGTTCCATGTACCTATAATAATGCTCTTTCAAGTGCAAGCTGGAACCTTCCAGGAAATTCAATCTCCATGATGTCTGCCCCCTTGGATTTCCAAATTCACTAGCCTAATTTAATATGGCTTCCGGATTTCCTGTTTCCTGCTTAGCAACATAAGCACATTCTGAGCTCCAGTCCACTATGTTGCAGATTCATCAATGGGTTCATCACGCCATAAGTTTCAGGTATTTGTCCCAATATTTCCCTTGCCACTCAGTCAAGTGTGTGGGTACTTTCAGTTTTGACTGTTCTTTGCAGTATTCTCTGTTCCTTCGTTCTAGAGCATATTTCCCCTGTTATTCTGGAATTCACTTGGAATTTCTGCCTCTTCAGAAAAGAAAGATGAGTACTTGTCTCTGCAGTAGAAGTCATTGCCCAGGAGAAGCTCAGCCATGTTTCTGGAGTGTGCAACACCCATAAAAGACAAACTGCCAAGTGGGAGTGTCACCGAACCAGCCTACGTGGTGAGGTCTTCCAGTCTCAATGAGTAGTGTTTAATGTAATGAACTATGTCAAGAAACTTTGAGCCAAGCAACAACATGTCGTTTATCACCCCTGCAGTCCGAAGCAAGTGTGAAGAATGGGAGAGGTGGTGAGAGACCAACACTGCTGATCAGTCCTCAATAAATGGTACCACTGAATACTCCTTAATACAATTTGATAACACCACACCTGATCAGATTGCCAATATAATCGCTTCCGTGAAATCAGACTCTGCTACCGACCCCTGTCCTCCGGCAGCACTCATACCAGTGATAGAATAAGTGGCACCTGTTTTATCTAGCATTTGTAATACTATGTTTGCTTCAGGTATATATCCCACTACCTGGAAGAAAACTATCATAAAACCATTTCTAAAAAAAAGCAAACCATAATACTACTGACACTAAAAATGATAGGCCGATAGCTAGCCTGCCTTTCCCGGACAAATTTTTTTGAAAAGGTGATGAATACTCAACTCTCCAAGTATATTGAAAATCATCATCTGTTAGACGACACTCAATTTGGTTTTCGTAGGGGTCACGGAACAGAGACCGCGCTCATCAAAGCGGCTGAAGATATTAGAATTATTCTGGATCAGGGAGGCACGGCTCTTCTTGTATTGCAGGATCTCTCAGCAGCTTTTGACACGGTCGATCATACCATCTTGATCGACCGTGTCACTAAAATGGGTATCCAGCAAAAAGCTAGAGCACAGTTCACCTCTTTCCTCACCAACAACACTCAGTCGGTAAATTTTGGCACCTTTCAGTCTGCCCAACTGGCCCTCCCGTGTGGTGTTCCGCAAGGTTCATCCCTAAGTCCGACACTTTTTAACATCTATGTGTTGGATTTAGCCAGAGTAATTAAGGGATACGGGATGGCCCTTACATCGTATGCCGACGATACGCAGTTGGTGAAGACTATATATAATGATGGGGAAAAGGTAGCAGCCAATTTTTAAAGAGGCATGCTGGCCATCAGTAGTTGGATGACCAGCAATTGCCTTAAATTGAACTTTGATAAAACAGAGGATATGACATTCGGCAAGCTATCCCCTGTCTGGTCTTCATCTTGGTGGCCTTCTTTACTGGATCCTCCTAAAATTCCAGTTACTAGGGTTAGGAATCTAGGCGTCATATATGACAACAGACTGACATTTGTGCCTCATGCCAACACGGTGGTTTCAGCTTCTTTTTACAAACTACGTTAGATAAAAAAGATCTTACCATTTCTTCCTTTGACTGCAGGAAAAACTCTGGTTAGTACACTAGTCATGTCTACCATTGACTATTGTAATGGGCTTCTTGTGAATGCGCAAAACAAGGTCATCCATAAACTACAATCAATTCAAAATGCAGCCGCCAGAATGCTGTCAGGAACCCCTAAGTACAATCCAATCTCTCACGTCATCCAGAAGTATCACTGGCTCCCTGTGAAGAATCGTATAAAGTTCAAGGCCTTGTGCATTGCCTACAAGGCTTCTCGCAAAACTGGACCTCAGTTTCTAATCAGAGAGCTAACGACTTATATTCCAGCACGGGCCCTTCGCTCATCCACTGCATTTTTGCTCAGAGTGCCACGCACCAAAACTGCTTCATGGGACGATAAGCGTTTTATTGTCGCCACTGCTAAACTTTAGAACTCACTTCCATTAAAGATCAGAGCATGCCATGGGTAGTTGAGCGCTTTATAAATCTCATAAACAGAAACATAAACAGAAGGGTAGGGAAGAAAGAGAAAGACAGACAAAAGAAGGAGAGATGGAGGAGGTCAAAAAGCAGAGGAAAGAGAAAGAAATTGTGTATGCTTTTAATAAACCAAGTCAAAAAAGAGACAGGACATTCACTCGTACAGAGTGCTAAGGCAGAAAGGAGCATCAGGGAGAAACTTTTGTGACTCTGTGATGGAAGAATACTGCTCAGCCATTTAGACGTGATGGCAAAGTTAGTGTGCAAACACAAGACAAGGGAGGAAAGTCACACAATAAAGAGGAGAAAACTGAGAGAGACAAAGAAGCACCCAGGGGCATAGCTACAAGGCAGCGATATAAAATTATTGCCGTTTTCGGCTGAAAAGCGACGATAATTTTATCGCTATATCAGCAAGGTCACGCTATCGCGTGAAACCTTGCCTTAGTGCCTGAATTCCTAACGCCCATCTTTGCATCTCTAATGAGATGCAAAGTGGGCGTTCCTCCCCAGGATAACGGGAGAAATGTCGCTAAATGACATTTCTCCTATTATCAAGCCTCATGCAAAGCAGCATAGCGACAAGAAAATTAGCGATAACCTCTGTTATCGCTACTTTCTTTACGTCTGCTTTGAAACTGACTTAGCCATGATATCCTATGGAAGGTGGATATCATGGCTAAATATGTGAGGCCCTATCAGCAAGCTATCACCAAACTTCGTGGGATTATCGCTGGGTTTCCAGCGATATTCTCACATATGGCAGTTAGCGCTAGGATTTTTATCGCTTTTGAGATAAGCGTTGATAATAGCACACTATCTCAGCGATAAAAATCCACGCTAGCCAGCGATAATTATCCTAGTGCTAAGTGCGCTTAGCGATAATTATCGCCGGTTGTTGCTGATATGCCCCCCAATCTTGAGCAAGAGGCTGACCCAAAGCCCACTCTCTGTAGTGACCTATGGAATACTATATGCAACTGACCACAAATACATGTTGCAAAAAAATGGTTATAATTTGTAGTTCACACAGTTGAGTAAAAGGAACAGTGTTCTACACTGAATAAATAAGTCCAGTATTTGCCTTTATTTATTTTGGAAAGTGTCAGCTTGTTTTCAGGCCATTTCATGCAGCCGAATGTTGCTTATTGTGAAAATAGTGCACTACCTTTTGTGTCCATTCATTGTGATGGTGCATGTTTAGTCCTCAGTTAGAGGATAAGATGCCACCCCACTTTACCTAGAGTTGACTGGCCCAGGCAGATTGTCTCTTGAAACCCATGATTTCCTACAATAAGGTCTTTTCAGTGCTCTTTTGAAGACAGGACATTCCTGGCCATTGCAGATATCTGGATGCAAATGGTGCATAGAACAGGCCTTTAAGGGACCTTTGGAAACTATTTTTACCACAACTAATTCAAAGGTTGGTAGAGTACAATGTATGGAAATGTGATGGAGTGCAATGGTATAGCCATATAGAGCTGGCATGCAGGGGGCAATTGTGGCACCTCCCTGCTTTGCTCATCCCTCTGTGCTGGTATGTGGAAGGAAAGGCCATGCATGCAAATGCCATATTGGCAAATTAGTGGAAACGCCACAATGTATCCATCAAGTGTCAACTGTCTGTTCATGGACACTTGATTGCTACAATGTTGCGTTTCCACAAACCCTGTCCTGCTGAGATACATTCCGTGGTTTGAAGATCAATTTGCTGATCCAGCTTCCTTGAAAGCCACCAAGCAATGGATTGACACATTGTTGCCTCGTGCCCTCTGCAGCACAATGGAGGAAACAACTTTGTTGCATTTGTGAAGTTAGCAAATGAGAACATACATGCAACCCTAAAAGCGACAATTTAGGAATACCCTTGAGCAGCGCAGAAGAATAGGATTGGCCCAAGTCTATGAGACACCACATTGATTGACACACCTGCGTTAAACGCAACTCACATTCTGTGACTTATCCTCTTTAATCCTTAAACCCTACCTTCTTACTAATGGTTCTGATTACAGCGTTGTGACAAAACCTGTAGAGCATTGCAAGGTACTAAACTGAAACAGAGAAGGGTTTAACATTGTGTTTTCTAGACCACTTTTACTCATTCCCAAGGCAAAATGTAAATATGCAACCTTTATTTTTATAGAAAACTGTTTTCAGTTGCCAAGGCAACCTTCACACGTTAAAGCTTATGAAAAAACAGCCTCTGGAATGTGTTTGTGATTTTATTTAATCAACACTAAATAATCATGAAATTGCACTACAAGGTTCACTGTAATTATATAAAAGACTTCAAGTGGATACACCTTGCACTGTGTTTAACTTTGCTCATAGGGCATATTCCATTTATTTACTGGCAGAAAATAAAGTTAATAGAAATTAATTGAATGCAGAAAGGAAGTAGAACTTACATTGATAGTTTTGTCTGGGATTCGGAGGGTATCGCATGTGAGGGGCCATAGATGTACATCATAGAAATCAAATATATTAGGGAAGAAAAAATAAAGTATCCCCAATTCACGACTCAATATATATTGATAGAAAAAGTTTGTGTTCTTTTTATATCTATATCTCTTTTATAGAATACCACCAGCAGTGTTTAATTTGTAAATCTCTAAGGGGCATATGTATCTAAAATCCGATTTGCGATTCTCAAAATGTGATTTTTTGCGAATTGCATTTTGAGAATCGCAAATCACGATGTAAATAAAAAGTCGCTAACTTTCTGCGATTCCTTTAAAATCGCAGAAAATTCTGAGAATCCAGTGTTTTGCGATTCCTTAATTGCGAAAATCGCAAATAAGAAATCGCAAATGTAGGGAATCTGCAATTCAGGTGCAGCTTGATGACATCACATCCAGGAAGTGGGAGTGATTTGCTGCACCTGATTGCCTGAGGCAGAGTCAGAGGCTGTGAGGAGAGGCAGAGGAGTGAGCACAGCATTACACCTGCTACAATGGAGTCACAGGACAAACAGAAGGACAAGGAGGGCGCAGGGAGAAAAAGAAAACAGAAATTTAGTGAAAGGGAGCAGGAGGTGCTTATTGAGGAGATGGTGTGCAGCCATGAACTCCTATTTGGTAAGTCCTGAGTCCAGGAAGAGGAAGATCTGGCTGGACATACAGGAGAAGGTCAATGCAGTTGGTGTGACCCAGGGCACGGTGGAGGAGTTAGGGAAGCGCTGGTATGACATGCGCCAAAGGTCGAAGGAGAAGATGGCAGCCAGGCTGCCGGAGGCCAACAAGACCAGGGTGGAACTTCTATTGCCACCCACTCAACACCCCATGAGGAGTTGGTGGAGTCAACCCTCCTGCCCGAGAGCGTCAGTGGAGTGGCTGACATAGACAGCTCCAACCCTGCATCCACCAGCCAAGGTAAGATGCATGCCAAATGCAGCCGCACACATCACCATCCCATTCACACAGTCAGGAATGCACCAAACACAAACTAGACATGTCACTCCGGTCCACTTTTTCCAGCACACACAGCAATGCATCATGGGAGACGTAGTCAGACGCATAACAGTGGGGCAATGAGACATAGCAATGTTAACGCAGTATGTGAATTCATGTTAAGGGGATAAGTGAGAGATAGCAGTTTGCCAATACAAATTGAGAAAACTTTATTGAGTGAGAAATGCAGACAATGTTACAAAATCATATATTCCCCTTTACATCCGCAGTACAAGCCAGGACAAAGGAAGACAGCACAGAGGGTGAGGAGTCTGAACATTTGGATCACCATGCAGGTCATGGGAACTCAGACGAAGACACAGAGGGCACACCTGTCCCACCTAGGAAGAGCACCATTGTGCCACCACTGGAGGATGAAACACAGGCCACAGGGGAGGAGGATGTAGAGCAAGAGCCAGGGCAGCGTGTGACCCAGGTGCGTGAACAGCACACACCCCAACATAGGGAGCTAGGAGCAGTGAGACGCAGCTCAAGGGCCAGGACCAGCTGTGCCACAGACGAAGATGCCACAGTGTTTGCAGGACTGGAGGGCAGCATGCTGCAGATACAGCGCCTGCAACAGAAATCATTGAGGTCCATTAACCGTCAGCTGTGCACAATGAACAAAAGCCTGCGCTACATGGGGGAGGGCATCATGGCCATGGCAGGTGCCATTCATGAACTCTGTGCAACATTGAACAGGGACCAGGCAGCCAGGCACAGGGCTAGCCAACGTTCAAACCTCCGTCTGCACAGCTACACCAAGGCGGTGAATCGCCTGTGCACTACCACTAGCCAGCTGACATGTCGCAGCGTCAGCATGCAAGTGGAGATGTCCCACTGCTGCCACAACATTGCAAAAGGCCTGGCGCAGGTCACCAGTGCCGTTGAATAACTGCAGA
The DNA here is from genome assembly GCF_964204655.1 of Triturus cristatus. NCBI lineage: Eukaryota > Metazoa > Chordata > Amphibia > Caudata > Salamandridae > Triturus > Triturus cristatus. The sequence goes on from NC_140589.1 coordinate 179,267,365, forward strand.
CGGAAAAAGCAGGTGGCCCAGCACTCATTGCTTCAGGGGAGAGTGAGGAGACATCCAGAAGGAGCTGTATCACCCCACCAGTGCCTGATCCAAGAAGGTGCAGTGGGAGACAGGGTGCAGAACCTGTGGACCCAAGGGAGGGCAATCAGCCCCCAGAACGGGCAGCACCAGTCCGTCCCAGAAGGAGGTGAAATTGAAACAATGAGTCATGCAAATGTGTGAGGCAACCCGTTCCTACAAGACTCAAGACTTGCCTGAATACCTGCACTGTGGACCTAACATGTGCTACGGACAGCAACACTCATTGTGTTGGTCAGACTGTGTGATGAACTTTCATCCTGCAGTTAAAGGTTTGAATAAACACAGATCTACTACATAATTTATGTTGCCTCATGTCATCATTACTCACCTAGAAGTAGTTCTGTGTGATCTCAGCCCATCTCTGCAATCCGGCAGCTGCCCCAACTGCAACTGCTGGTTTGCCAGGGGGACCTGGGCCATCATCGTCTGACATATCAGTATCACTCAGTTCTATTGGGATGCCTTTTTTCATAGCTATGTTGTGGAGCATTGCACAGGTAGCCACAATCTTGCAGCAGGTCTCAGGGCTGTATTGGAGTGCTCCTCTGCTATTATGCAGGCAGCGGAAACGGCTCTTCAGGATCCCAAACGACCACTCTATTACACAGTGCGTAGATTTGTGTGCACGGTTGTATCTACTCTCCCTTGCATTGGCTGGATTTAGGTACAGGTTCAGGATGAAGTCCCGCACTGCATATGCACTGTCACCTGCAGGGATGGAAACAAGAGGTGAGTCAATGTCCCACCCCCAAAGATGTACTGTATGTAGGGATGTATACCATGCATTTACCTAGCAGGTAGCCCTCACCAAACTCACCAGCATTCAGACGTCTGTGTATCCCACTATGTCTAAAGATGAAAGAGTCGTGAGTACTGCCTGGGTATTTAGTTACAATGTCATTGATGATATGTTTGGCATTGCAGATGACCTGTATGTTCACGGAATGGTATGATTTACAGTTTGTGAACACGTATTCATTGGTTGATGGGGGTGTGAGGGCCACATGGGTCCCATCTATGCAACAAGTAAGTGGGGGAATCGTGCAACCTGGTAGAAGTCCAGTTTTGTTTGCTGTAATGCCTGTTGTGTGCTGGGGAATTGTATGTGATGTAGCCTCTGTACCATTGCATCTAAGAATGTGTGGAAGAAGCGCGACAGGCCACTCTGTGAGACTCCACCTGCCACTGCTATCACCCCTTGAAGACTCCCTGAGTCCAGTAGGTGCAGTGAGCACAGGACCTGCACATGGGTGGGAATGGTTTGGGTCCTGCGTGTTGGGTGTTCTAGATAGGGTTTCGGCTCCTCTATCAGGTCTACAATGGTCTTTGTGTCAGGCCTGTACTTCTCATGGATCTCCTCCTCAGTCTGCTGGGACAGAGTGATGCGCACTCTGAAGATCCGTTCCTGTTGCCTCCTCCTCTGTGTTGCTGCCCGAATTCGCAGCCTCCAGGCTATCACATATAGCGCTGCCATTGTGGAAGTCCCTGTTGCATTGTGGGCCTGTTTATATAGCTTGCACATGGTTACCACCTGCATTCACTTGGTGGTAATATTGAAGTGCAAAATTGCGAATTTTCGGGAATTGCAATTTGCAAATTTCTCATACATTCTTTAGCGAATTCTTAAATTGCGATTTCTCAATTTGCGATTTTTGCAGCCTGCGTATCGCAGACTACAAATTTGCAGGGATATTCACAGATTTCGGGCCTCGCAAATTAAGAAATCGCTAAAAATTGCGATTTTGTAATTTGCGATGCGAAAATGTGTCATACATCGCATTTCTCTATTTCGCTTTTGCAAACGCTGTTTTTTTGCGATTCGCAGCGTTTGCAAACACGGAATTGTTTCATATATATATGCCCCTATGACCAGTGCATTTAAACTGTGTCCTCTTCAATTCACAATCAGACACTTCATGCCTCTTTGTCTAACTCTTGCAGGTTCCTGCATTCTCCCTTAGTGATGGTGTCTCTGTCATTTTCTTCCTCCGTCTTTCATATTTGTGTGTTTTTCTCTCTATTGCTCTGATGCGGAAAAATAAGTGCCAGTCTCCAAAAATAATTTTCAGTGGCCTCCAATGGCAACCATCGGCTCAAATTTAGGCCTGACCACCAAGCTTAAAATTCATTTATAAAATTATTTGAGGGGCTCTCTATAATGCCAAACATGTCTTACTGAGGCTGTTTCAGATGGTTGTGTTAGACGTAATCACTGCAAACTTTCATTAAATACATATGGGCTCAAAGAATTACCTACTAACCTGAATGCCCAAAATAGAGAAGATATCTTGCTACTGTCAAGGGTTGACTTTCACTCTGCTGCCCAGCTTTGACCAGTTCACCCATCTTCTCATCAGCCTGCACCTGCTACCCATTAACCCCCAGCGGACTTTGAAAAACTCATGTTTAGTACACAAAATCCGGCACACAGCCTCTCCAAAAACCTGTCATAAAAAAATGTACTTTAGGGGTGAAGAAGAATCAGATGGGTCATCTCAGACACTGAGAGCCTTACTCAAGAGATTTAGGTTTTTAAGGAGTACCAAACCTTGATACAGTCTCTCCAAAAGAGTTCACAACTCCCTCACCTCCAAGTTCAAGGTCTTTAACTGGCCACGCAGCATTCAAAAAAGACCTGAAGGGCCTTCTCTTTGAGAGGAGGTTATCCCCTGCATCGCCCTAAGCCCTAACCCATGTACTTTGCAGCAAAAGAGTTTTGCTCACAATGATTGGGTTCGTTTGTTGGTGGCCCATGTTCTTACATACTTTTAGTCCAGAAAACAGGACAGCTGCCTTCACTTACAATGCACCCAACATCTGTGTCCCCTTTTAATATGAGAAATGATGCGTGTGCCCCTCTTTTTTTTACTGTACTTAACTGTAGTGATTATTTAGGGACCTCTGCAAAGTGCTCTGGATGTAACTCTGATGGAAACTCCAAAAAAAGAAACAAATACATTAAAAAAATTGATATATAAATTCGAAAACTCCATTGTTGTTTCAAGATTGACCAGAGTCAATTTGGTCCATGACCGTGGAAGAATGTTGTGAATAATAAATATAACAGGAATTATTAGTAATGGGTGATGGCAAGAAACTCCATGGGTAGGCATTAGCATGAGGCACGATGGCCATGTTTTTATCTGTCTACAGAGAGTTGACCTTCCAGTAATCAGTCCAATGTTTGTTTCATTAGTTCAGTTCCCAGAAGGATGTTGAACGGTACTTAATTTGACCGTAATCTGAAGGACATATGTATATTGTTCTAGAGCCTCATATTATGCAGTCATAAAGATGTTCTGCCATGCTTTTGCCATTTGATGTATTTATGTGAAGAATCTTTGCCGTAGCGGCTGCTACCGGAAGGGGGTGGTGAACGCTCAGACTGGAACAGGCAGCCTGTGCATGTTCCTGACCAGGCTGTCTAATGCAGCCTTGTAGGAAGATACAAAGAGCGCATGAACAGCTTGGTCAGCCCAAGAGGGCTGGCCAAACAGTTCATGCACACTTTGGGAGTGCAAACTACTCCTCCCCTGCTCTGGCCAGCCCGGCACCACACAGGCAGTTGACTGCATGCAATTGGAAAAATAAAATGACAATAACGATACGTTATTGTACTTTAATTTACCTTTTTGCGCAGTGGGGTCATGCTCCTCTGCCTTAGCGGAGGAGCTGCAACTGGATTTTCGTATGGACAGAGGGAAGTTTATTGGTAAAATAAAATGATGGTCAGCTTTCATTAAAAGAAATTGGCTCATTTTTCAGCAAATTACAGACTTTAAATTCATCTCAAGTAGAGAGCAAGTTGACTGCATTTAAGGTGGAAAAACTAGAGCTATGATACTCCCATGGCCAAGACTGGTTTAGCTGTCAAATCATTTTCATAGAAAGGTCAGTAAAGAGTCAATCAACCTATCAAGGAGGAATGATAGAATTATAGAGTGCTACTTATCACCCGTGAGGGTATCCAGACACTCGGGGAGGAGGGTGTTGCTGCTCCGGGCTAAGTTTTCAGCTGCTTTCTGAACTCCTGAAGGGTTAGGGCTGTTCATCCATTCCAGTGTTTTGTAGACATGTGGGAGAAGGCGCGGCTGTCACATTTGCTTCTGAGGATGCAAGGAGTGTGGGCAAGGTAGTGGTAAGAGAAGCGTAGTTGTCTGGTGGGCTGGCAGAAGTTTATTCTGTGGTTGAGGTATGCTGGACTGGTGATGTGGAGGGCTTTGGAGGTGTGAGTAAGGTGCTTTAACTGGCATCGTTTGTTAAAGAGGAGCCAGTGCAGTGCTTTGAGGTGAGTGGTTAGGTGGGTTCACCTCGGGAGGTCGAGGACGAGCCTTGCTGCTGTCAACACCTAAGCACATTAGCCCAAATCTGGCAGAAGCGGGCTTTTGGTCAAATTCACTCAATAGTTCTTATGAAAGAGTTGCAAAAATACTTATCCATCCCTGGGAATGCCTATCCTACCACTTACCTAATTTTGCGTACCTATCCAAGACTATTTTTTGTTGGCGTTTTTTGTATCTTCATCATTTCTCCCTGGTTCTATGATTCATTGTCCGTATGGTCACTTCAGGGTCCTATCTCGATGGTCCCACATGGACCCAGTTCTATGGTGACAGCGAGCTTGGCATGAACCAATTGTTGAAACAAACATTGCAAAACCATTTACCTAAAATTGCCTCCTAAGCAATCAAGTTGTATAACTTCTGTTTTAAACCACCAATTCAGTGACTTTAGTTCAATATCCAAGCCAGCTTTTAGTATATTGTATGATTTTGTGGCACTGATCCGAAATTTCCTTTCAGGGTACAGATCATTGTGTCGGGGATCCAATCGGTATTGGAACCGCTATCTCAATTTGCGGATTTTTTTCTCAGAGAATCAGTGGTTAATCAGAAATCTTTTATTCAGGACACCACAGATGTTTTAAACATCTTGGAAGATACCCACTTTGATCCTACATGTGAATTTTTGGTTACAATTGATGTAGAGTCGCTCTATGTATACCCCAAGAAGCGGCGCTGGTGGCAGCAGCGCGCACCTTGGAGAGACAGGAGTGGTTCTATGATACACCACGTTCCTTTGTGCTCCAATGTATAGAATTGGCACTTACTCATAACTATTATAGTTATGATGGTAGACTGTATTTACAGACGACGGGTACATCGATGGGTGCAACATTTGCGCCCAGCTTGGCCTGTGTGTACGTGGGCCAGTTCGAAGAACACTGCGTTTATCATCAGTCTAATCCCTTCCAGAGACATCTCCGTCTCTGGAAGAGGTATATAGATGATGTGTTGTGCATATTGTCTGGAGAAGAAGAGGCCCTTTTGGAGTTTTTAAACTGGCTTAACGATCAAGATGCCAGTTTACGGTTCACTTGGATCTATAGTAGACATACAGTGGTGTATTTGGATTTGGACATCAGTGTGGAAAATAATACACTATGCACTGGTGTAAATCATAAATTGACTGATAAAAATTCTCTTTTGCACTACCAGTCTTATCATCCGAGGGCATTACGAGATAACCTTCCTGTTGGACCGATCCTGCGTTACCGTAGGAACTGTTCCACAACTATGGCACATCTTGAGCAATCGGAAGGTTTATGTGAAAAGCTGAGCCACAGAAGTTATCCTCTTAGGATTGTGAATCAGGCAAGAAAAAGAGCACTTAACACCCCACGTAGTGCATTATTGGAAAAAATTGCAAGGGAAAAGAGCAATTGTCTCCCAGTTGGTTGTAATGACCTTTGATCCACTGGCTACTCAAATTCGCCAGTCGATAAGGAAACATTGGTCCTTATTGTCAATGTCAGATTTTCAAATGCCACCTCCAAGATTTGCTTTTAAAAGGTTTAGCCATCTTAAGGATAAATTGGTGCATTCCTGTATGAAACCACACCAAAAAGAAACCACGGTCCCGCCTGGATATTTCACGTGTGGAATGTGTTCAGTGGTGTAGCCTGATGAAAAAGACTCTGAGTGTGAGTTTGACCTCTGGAAAAATATGGTATCTGACTCAGTTCAGCAACTGTAATACGGCGAACGGCGTGTACAGGCTGACTTGTCAGTGTGGTCTACAATATATAGGTCTCATTAAACGTAAAATCAAGGTCAGAGTACAGGAACACCTCAATACTATAAAAGTTGGCAAACTATCCACTAAGTTGGTATAACACTGCAAGGAACAAAAACACACATTCACGTGGATTGTATTAGAAAAAGTGATGGGGGACCCACAAAACATTGATAAGATTCTGGCGACTAAGGAGGCGCGGTCGATTTTCCAAGAGAAATGTGACCAGACAGGATTAAATGATTTTATAGAGTGGAATAAAATCAGAAGTTGAGTATGATGTACCAGGCAGCGGATGCATGGTTTGAGCTATACATGCGATTAAATGATTGGTTCTTTGGAATCCTGGAGTATGGTAGACAATGCAATTGGAGGTTTTGCAGTAAATATGCAATACATATGAGTCCCTAGAAAAGCTCCTCATGACATATGGCCTTTTTTGTTGTAACAGAGTGAAATGATATGAAAAATGGTCCCGATGAATGTTGATAATATATATGAATGACACAGCCTATACAATCTGAGGCATTGAGTATAGTGTGTCAAGATTAAGAGTAAAGGAGACCTTATGAGTTAGTTGTGAACCCTTTGGGTTCATGTAAAATATGCTTGTCTGTAAAATATGTCAGTTTTTAAACATAATGGCCGTTACAAAATAATAAGGCTTGTTTTGTTTTGAGGTACTCGCTGGAAATATAGAAAAAGCCCCTCAAGGAGATAGTGTGGTTACAGAAGAGTTACTCACAAAACTGGCTATTTTTAATGAGATCTAAGAATATTGTACCATTCCATGATGGCCGCCATAGAGAGAAGAGGGTCACGTGATGGGAGGATGACATTGGCAAGACTTTTAGACCAGGAAATCAGTATGCCGTGAGCGAGGTATGATTGAACGCACTACGGTGTAAAGGAGGCGGAAAGACGCTAAGCGCCTCAATTTTAAATATAGAAAAAGCCCCTTAAGGAAATTGTGTGGTTAAAGAAGAGTTATTCACAAAACTGGCTATTTTTAATGAGTTCTAAGAGTATGGTACCATTCCAAGATGGCCGCCATAGAGAGAAGAGGGTCATGTGATGGGATGACGACATCGGCAATATTTTTAGATCAGGAAATCAGTACACCGTGAGCGAGGGATGATTGAACGCGCTATGGTGTAAAGGAGGCGGTAAGACGCTAAGCGCCTCATTTTCAAAGTCAGTAACTGGGGATTTTGAGTGAGTGGATTGGATGACGAGGGCTTAATTTTGGAAATAAGACCTTGTGGCGTTAAAAGGTGCAATGTTTGAAGTTACCCGTAGCGGGGTTGAGTTTACGTTATAGACATTTATCAGCGGATGTCGGTATATTTAATGAGGCACAAACATGAAGGAGAAATGTAACTGTCCCGTTTGTTTGTTGTTTTTTAGAATGAGTACGACAGTAGCGTACCCACCCAGATGAGGGGCACACGTTTGTAGTTTTCCTCGGGGTGACGAAGTGGAGGGCTGGTACGAGTGATTTAGTCCCCACATGGTAATGACCAGATTCAGAATGTGTAATGAAGTGTATCAGCGTTTTACTTCTTGAGTATGATGAGGTTGGTGAAGTGACTTGGTGCTGTTTTTATTTATACTTGACAGTCACATGTGTAAAGATACCAGTGTCCCTGATTGGTGATTTAAAGACCCTTCAGCCCTGACGAAATTGCCTATAATTGAGATTGGCAATGAAACATGTCGGCACAAAGGTTTGCTATTAGGCAGCCATTTTTAGCTTGAATAAGTGCACATATAAATAATAAAATTGGTAACTGTGACACTTACTTCAATTTTAAAGTCACGGGGTCTTGTTATTTCAAACACCACATTTAGTATAATTTTTTGCTCTTTTCTGGGACACATATTTATTTTGGCAAGATGGTTACCAATGATGATATGAGTGGGCATAGCTGGTGAGTACCAATCAGCAAGCTCTATTGGTGGTGCGCACGTGAGGTGCCATCTTGTCCTTTTTTGCACAGTGATTACGGTTCTAGGTTCACATATAGATTGTTGGAACCTGGTTTTGACGTGGTATTGAGTATACATCCATACTATACATTTGGGATGAAGACACAGTGACTGTCAAGTGAAAAAAAGTTTTTTAGCAATTACAGATAATTTAGGCAGTAAAGTGTGAGGACACTACCTTGAAAGTGAGGAGTGGTAAAAGGAAAAGTGTGACAGGACTCCTTCCTCAGTTTATACGTTTAACCTCCAGATGAGGAGCCTATTAATGAACAGGTCTTTTGTGTATACATATAGGGTACAGATCATGCTTGCTATGCATAGGTGCCAATCTAACTGTTTAGTGCACAGTGTTCATATTTTAGGGTCAGAATAGACTTAGTGTTGTTAAAGAGGAATTTCTTTCTCCCAGCAGCTACCTAATACTCATTCACTGACTAGTGAATTGAACCACAAAGCTCAAAGTCTGTAGCTTATTTATCTACCAGTAATATAGCTAGTTACCACCTCTTTTGCAAGCTGGAGATTTTTCTAGCTTGAAGTGCCACTCAGCGCACTTTCCCTGCCATCAGTTGAACTGGGCATGGAGAGCCTCTGGACTTTGCTTGCCATTCTCTTATCAGTCTCCGCATTAGCCATGGCTAATGTATTCTCTTCCAAGGCCAATAGCATTCTCTTCCATGGCTACTTGCTTGTGACTCCTTTTCTCCATGCCCCTATTTCAATGAATAACTGTTCTCTATAACAGCTTTCTATACAAGATTTCTTAACATTCTTATCATTCTGTGGATAGATGTGAAGTTTCTTTCAGACTGCCTCTCAATCAAGTCCAGCCATTTCCAAAAAGGCTAGCTGGTAGTGAGGGACTTTGCTGAGGTTCTACTTCATCTGGTGTAAGGAGAGACTAAGGCGTATTAGGATTCTGTTCCACGTTGGTGACCACTTCTTTATTCTCACCCTAATGGACAAACTTGATAGCTTGAACACGACTCTTCCAACACCCCAGGAGTCGTTCCAGGTTGTGGTAGCTTCATCTGGGTCCAATGCATATGTCTTCTTGCCTTGTACAGTTATCTCATGGTTGTGGTTGTCAGGCCAGGCAGGATAGGCATGTCATAATCTGTTTTTGTCTAGAATACATGATCAGAAGCAAACCCCTAAGAGGTAGTAAAAAGATGTCTAGCAGCAGACAAAAAGCCCTTTTCTGTGCCCATGTTCCAAGCTATTTATGAAGTGCACTGATACAGGGTGGAAGTAAGAGTGAAGGGCCCCTAAGATGTTCAATCATTGGTATTCAAGCTGATGGGCATGAAAACTGACCTAATGTCATGAATCTATTCTAATGTTTCAGTACCCAGCTAATGTTCTGATTTCTAAGGATTTCAAACATCAAAAGGATTTTTTTAACATAATGTCACACCTGATATCAGGAGAAATAGAGATACCATAGAAATACGACAGAGGCTTCAAGAATACACACCTCCACCTTATGTTGATGATGGTTTTTAAAATATTTAAAATGAATAACTTTGGATTTGTTTTGGAACATTTAAAGTTACATATAAAGGAAGGAGGGTTTGGCTTTCCTAAACCGTGAATTACAGCAGAAATTCCTTTATTTCTAATTATTTGCTAAGATTGATTACTATGAATGGGTGGGGTACCGCAAGTTGGCTGCTGATTGGTGATGAGAATGTTACAAGAGTGAATTTCCTCGTGTTAAACAAAAATGCATTTAACTGTAAAGTGCTAAAATGTATGTCATATAAATGACATATAATAAATGCAAAAGTGTAGTAGGTAATCATAATTAGGCATTGTAAGCTTAAAAGAAGTAGCATAAATATGTTGACGTTAGTTAGCTTGAATACTGATGCCATATTAACATAGATTTATACATTAAAATTGAAAGACTTATTTTTTTTAATTGAACTGTTTTGCACAGGATGTTTTTCTCTTCCACTGTAGATGCTGTAACTTTCCAGAAGCCTACTGTTAGCTAGGGAATAGGAATTTTTTATGTATTAGACAACTGATAGTGAGGTTTTCACCGGGAGGAGAGGAGATGGCAAGAAAACCCCTACTCCTGAGGCGGAAGCCGGGAGCTGTAATTTCCTGTTTTTAGCGGTTTTAAACATTTTAAACTTTTGAGTGTACAGAATTTACCTGTGTCTTGTCTCCATTGCCCAGGAGCCTGCTGATTACGAGCAGCGCCCCCTCTCACTCGCCGTAAACACCCTCGGGCCGCCGCCATTTACAGCGTGCAACGAGGCCACGCCCCCCCGCTGGCCACGCCCCCCCGCCGAGTACATAAGCGCTGAATACGAGCGCCACCATCAGAAAACCCCTACTCCTGAGGTGGAAGCCGGGAGCTGTAATTTCCTGTCTTTAGCGGTTTTAAACATTTTAAACTTTTGAGTATACAGAATTTACCTGTGTCTTATCTCCATTGCCCAGGAGCCTGCTGATTACGAGCAGTGCCCCCTCTCACTCGCCGTAAACGCCCTCTGGCCGCCGCCATTCACAGCGTGCAACGAGGCCACGCCCCCCCCGCTGGCCACGCCCCCCCCGCCGAGTACATAAGCGCTGAATACGAGCGCCACCATAAGAAAACCCCTACTCCTGAGGCGGAAGCCGGGAGCTGTAATTTCCTGTTTTTAGCGGTTTTAAACATTTTAAACTTTTGAGTGTACAGAATTTACCTGTGTCTTGTCTCCATTGCCCAGGAGCCTGCTGATTACGAGCAGCGCCCCCTCTCACTCGCCGTAAACGCCCTCGGGCCGCCGCCATTGACAGCGTGCAACGAGGCCACGCCCCCCCGCTGGCCACGCCCCCCCCGCCGAGTACATAAGCGCTGAATACGAGCGCCACCATCAGAAAACCCCTACTCCTGAGGCGGAAGCCGGGAGCTGTAATTTCCTGTTTTTAGCGGTTTTAAACATTTTAAACTTTTGAGTGTACAGAATTTACCTGTGTCTTGTCTCCATTGCCCAGGAGCCTGCTGATTACGAGCAGCGCCCCCTCTCACTCGCCGTAAACGCCCTCGGGCCGCCGCCATTGACAGCGTGCAACGAGGCCACGCCCCCCCGCTGGCCACGCCCCCCCCCGCCGAGTACATAAGCGCTGAATACGAGCGCCACCATCAGAAAACCCCTACTCCTGAGGCGGAAGCCGGGAGCTGTAATTTCCTGTTTTTAGCGGTTTTAAACATTTTAAACTTTTGAGTGTACAGAATTTACCTGTGTCTTGTCTCCATTGCCCAGGAGCCTGCTGATTACGAGCAGCGCCCCCTCTCACTCGCCGTAAACGCCCTCGGGCCGCCGCCATTGACAGCGTGCAACGAGGCCACGCCCCCCGCTGGCCACGCCCCCCCCGCCTCCTCACACTATAACATGTGCCACTGGAGGAAGCGCAGCGGACGAGCACAGCGGGAGCGCCGGAGGCGCGCCGAAGGCGCGCCAAAGGCAAGCCCGTCTGGGCCCGTCCGGGCCCAGACGGACCCAGGACCAGGGACGCTGTCTGATGACCCTTATGATCGGGTGGTGTATACTAGAGAAGCGCTTTGCGCACTCCAACCTAAGAAGGTCCCTGCGTGCCACCACTCGCACGCTGAAGGTACACCCTTCTCCAATTGTATGCGCTGCTATCCAACTCCCCTGAGCTCGACAAAACCCAGATTAAAGATAGGACTTCTTAACTGCCGCTCCCTTCCTAAACACGCGATCGAAACCAACCTGTTAATCCAAGACCATGATTTCGATCTATTGTTTTTAACGGAAACATGGCTATCAGATAGCTCCGACTCGGATATCGTCACGGCCCTTCCCCCAGGTTACCTTTGCCAAGCCCTACATAGACCCAAAGGGAGGGGAGGGGGGGTAGCCATAATCTTCAGGGAACAATTTACTTGTAGAACCTCCAATGCCCATATTGAGGACTGCGAAAGCTGTCAATTCTCCATCCAAACGTCCCCAGCCCACTCCCTGTCAGGGCTACTGATCTACCGCCCCCCAGGTGCCCCAGGGAATTTCCTTAATGCCGTCATCGAATCAGTGTCAGAACTAGCATCTTCTGCCTCCAAATTCCTTATGCTAGGCGACCTGAACCTCCACCTCTTGAACCCTACGGACCGGATAGCCTCTGACCTCCTTCAAGACCTATTGTCACTCAATATCCGACTGGCCAACAACGAGCCGACTCATGAAAAGGGACATCTACTGGATCCCATCCTCACTAATGTAGCAACTATCACCACCAGTCCACCCGTGACCCTTCCATGGACGGACCATTTTCTTGTCCCTTTCTTCTGGGAAATATCCGCCACGAATCCCCTAACCACTTAAATTCAGGTCACCGACAGAAGGTGGCGTAAACTCAAACCTGGGGAATGGGCCGCCGCCCTTGCAGACTCCATCCCCGATCTCTCAACCGATCCGGCCACAGCCGACAAGCAATTTAATGAGTGGATTACCTCTTCTCTAGACACACTTCTCCCCAAAACTGCAACCTTTAAACATCCCAAAAGAGTATCCTCTGCTCTATGGTACACCCCAGAGCTTAAAGCCCTGCGCCAAGAGTGCAAGAGAACGGAACGCACTTGGAGAAAAAACAAATCGGAAATTAACAAAGACTTCTATTCTACCTCCCTCTCAATTTATAAAACTGCTATTCGAAAAACTAAGAGCGCTTTCTTCCAGGAAAGAATAGAAAAAGCGGGCTGCTCCAGTAAGGAAGCCTACGCCATCCTCAAAGAACTCCTGAAAACCCCAGAACAGGGTTCGAGACACCCCACTGACCCTAAAGCTGATCAGGAAAAATGTCAACTACTAGCTAATTTCTTTCATGATAAAATTCGAACAATTCTTGACTCAATCCCCCTCGCGAACCCGTGCGAAGAAAACGATCCCCCGCACACCACAACACCTACTTGTCTTTCTTCCTGGGGTCAAGTTACAACTGAAGAAGTAGGAAACACGTTAAAATCCATCAAGAGCGGATCTCCCAGGGACCCCGCCCCACTTTGGATCCTTAAGGAGGTAGCTCCCACGATTATCACCCCCCTGACTCATCTGCTGAACGCCTCACTCCAACAGGGAGTTGTACCCCCGAGCTGGAAGACGGCCGTCGTGAAAGCTCTATTAAAGAAACCTTCTCTCGACTCCGAAAATCTAGCTAATTACAGGCCCATCTCCCTACTCCCAGGAGTCAGCAAGATTGCAGAAAAATTGGTTAATAGGAAACTCTCCCAGTTCCTGGAGGTCCACAACAAGCTAAATAGCTCCCAGACGGGTTTTCGTCCAGGTCAGGGCACTGACATCGCCCTCCTGGCAGCGGTAGAGGAGGCCAGAGCACTATTAGATGGAGGAGGATCAGTGGCAGTGATCCTCCTCGACCTTAGTGCGGCATTCGACACCGTCAACCACCAACTTCTCATTAAAAGACTCAAGAGAGTTGGTGTGGAAGGCTCGGCCCTATCCTGGCTCTCATCCTTTCTAGCTCAACGGACCTATCAGGTATGGGAGAAGAGCGCCTGCTCCTCCGAAATTCCCCTCCAATGTGGCGTGCCTCAGGGCTCCTCCCTGAGCCCCACATTATTTAATATCTATATGTCCGCATTGGAGGAGGTCATCACCCCATTCGGAGTGAGCGTCGTCAGCTATGCCGACGACACGCAACTAGTGGTGTCTCTATCTCACCCCAGACAACAATCAGCAGACTTATTTAACTGCCTTACACAGGTCCACTGCTGGATGAACAACTCAGCCCTAAAACTAAACGGGACGAAAACTGAAGTTCTGCTTCTCGGCCCGAAAGGACTCTCACTCTCCCCGAACATCTGGCCAGCTTGTCTGGGCCCCCCCCCTGATCCAAAAGAAGAGGTAAAAAGTCTTGGGGTGTGGCTCGACACTGACCTTTCGTTCACTGCGCAGGCAAAGAAAGTAGCCGGGACCTGCTTCGGGCTCTTAAAATCATTGAGGAAAGTCCTGCCCCTCCTGCCTTTCAACTCCCCAAAATTGCTAATTCAAGGCCTAATACTTTCGAGGCTTGATTATAGCAATGTGATCTACCTAGGCGCTCCTGAAGCAACTCTTAACAAGCTTCAGAGAATCCAGAACCCTGCGGCCCGGATTATCACAAACACCCCTGCCAGAAACTCGGCTAAACCTGCCCTAAAACTCCTCCACTGGCTTCCCATAAGGGAGCGGGTCAAATTCAAGGCCCTGTGCCTAGCCCACAAACTACTGCAAAATCAAGGCCCCCCTGTTCTCAGGAGTTTCATTACACCCTATAAATCCGCAAAATCCCTCCGTTCGGACTCAGAAAACTTCATCATTACCCCAAGATTTAAGAAAGCACGCAGAGGAGGAAGACGTTTTTCAGTCCACACTGCACACCTCTGGAACTCGTTCCCCCGCGACCTGCGACTCGAACCACAATACCTTCGCTTCAGGAAGCGGCTCAAAAGTCACCTTTTCCCCCAGTGATTCATGCTTACACATAACCCTGTTTTTCTGTCCTCCACCTCCCCCCTTTTTTCTTTTTCATTGCCCCCGGCCCGCTGAACTGAAGAGATAGGGTTTCTCTTATCAGCGCTGGGATACCTCAGGGTGACTACGCGCTCAACAAAAAAATTAATAATAATAATAATAAAAGCGACTCATGGGAAGAGGTGACTGAAGCACACGATGTGGACTATGTATCATCTCAAGGACAAGACTCTGAAGCTTATTGTGAAAATGTGAGAAACGAAGGAGTTAACCTGCTCCCACAGTTTGCTGAAATATGATTGGATGCCGAGTATGGGGAATACATCAGTTGTTGCAAATTATGTTTTAGTAAATTTATATGTGTGTGTTACTAGAGCAGGGTAGGGATTTCTTTCAGAAGAGACCCCAACTATGCCTCTCCCATTTCTCACTTACTAGCTGAGAATACTTTCCAGCTTGAAACATTCTTTATTTCTTAAGTGCAAAAGCTTCATGTTTATGCATTTTTATTCTCTTGTCAGAACTCTTCATTTGGGTTTCTGAACTGGCAACTTTTCTTCGCTTATTTAAGAAATTGCGACTCTTATGCCTAAAACTCAATTAACTTAGATTGGGGAATTCCTTTATGGAACACACTTGTTGTATCGTCTCTATATTATTTGTAAAACTCACCAACTTGGTATTTTGCCATGTCTTGAAATACTTACTAATGGGGTATATGAATTTGTAATAATGATGTCTAAAAATGAATATTTACTGAATAAAACAATTCAACCAGATTACATTTGTTCAAAAAAAACTTTGACTCACACCATCTCTCGCTTTCTAGAAATTCTTGTGAGGTCTCAAATGGATTTCGCTGTGCATGTTGTTTTCTGTAAAGGTTTGCACCTTCTCATTTCATCTCATCGACGAATCAAGGTCCATAAACCCAATGGAAGGTAAATTTAATGTGCACACACAAAGACTGGGATACAAAAATCCCCGCTCCGGCACTGTATTACCATTTACAAGAGAAGTCCCTTTCAATGAAGAGGAACTTGTTTTTTAAAGCAGTTCCAAATAGAACAAAGGGACATATAACCTGGGCTTCTATTGGAATTCTATAACGCATATTAGCAAGCCCATTATCGCCGTTTTAGCGGCAGTTTCCTGCCGCTAAAACGGCGATAATTTTAACGAGGTTCTTGCTAATATGCCCCAAAGTCTTTACTTTCTCGCTTGGGAGTAGTCAATGATGTATTAGGAGTGGAAGTGTGATATTTCCAGAACATTTTTCATGAAAGAATTAGGGTAGCAAAATGCAAAGCCTGTAATGTCATGTTAATTTTCAGCTAATAAAGGCTTATGACTGGCGAGGCAGATGTAGCAAAATACCTCTTTTTTCCTCTGTCACTTTCAGAGGAATTTACCATTTACACAAAAATGTTAAGGCATGCTAGCAGTTGCTCTTCTCTTACTCCAGACAGTCATCCCTTAGCACTAGTATGCCCGCTAGTGGTGTGTCCCTTGTTTACCTTGCAGATTCTTTGGCCCGTTGACTATTCACCCATGAGACTATACCATTCCACCAGCCCCCCTTCAGAGAACCTCATTCTCAGAAGGCAATGCTGACATGTGACTAGGAAGTATATTGTCAAAACCTGCTTGGAAGGATCTTATGATAATATAAATCAGTTGTTACTGTCTTCTTTAGGGATGCATTCAGTCACCATTTCATCTCTTCTGGATGGGGCGAGAAGACCTGCTCCGCCATGAGTGATTCCCGTCATTCCATGACAAACTAGATTTAGATAGGGGTCAAATTCAAAATTAAGACTCTGACAGTCCGGGTCTCGAAATGAGGAGATTTGGAACCTCAGAGAAATGGGGGCTAGTATTGGGTAGATGCAAATCAGTCAGTAGCTAGTCACCCTACCTAAAAATCTCAAATTTCAATTTTCACAAAATCATCATGCTGAATATGCTGAAAAAAAACAGCACCTCAACTACTGAAACAGCATTATTTGGGATCCTATGTCCTTCCAATGTTCCTGGAGGACTGACCACTTTGGGCCAGTTCACAGAAAGCCAGCCTGTGCAGTGCTGATTCAAGGTTTGGGCCACTGCTTTGGGCTGGAATGCCTCATGTTGGATGGCTGCAGAAGTTTATCATGTTAGGCAGTGGTAATTGTTTTCACTGGGGCCCTCTTTTTAGGTCTGTGAATCTCCTCATGGTACTTTCTGAAGGTTGTATCCTTGGCTCCCTTCCACTTTTACTCTCAACTCAGTGGACTTCTGTAGTCAGCTGTTGCTAAATAGCGGCCGTTCCTCACATTCAAACCGTTTGCCTGGTTATAGTTACCATGAGAATGGTAATCACTTCTCACAGATCTCTTCCACCAAGGAAACAAAGGGAATTGTTTTTGAGGAATGAAGGAAAAGTGCAATTCAGTATTAGCACACAACAGGTGTGCATATAAATCTAGTTAGTAATTCACTCTTTAAATAAGCGAAAGCAGTCCCTGCTCGATTTGTTTCTTACAGTTTGTAAATGTTTCTGACCGAGATACAGAATGAAGTTCCTGCAATGAGAGCCAGCAAGACATTTTTGAATCCTTGAGCTGCACAACACCACCTGTGGAACACTTGCATTGTGATACACTGGAATGCAATGTGTAGAGCCAATACTGCTCCAGTGCCTCCAGCGCTGTCAAGTGCCACGCATCAGGCGTTAGACTAACACACTTCAGTGTGGTGTTCTGCATCACCGCACTAAAATGCATAGTCACGCATAATAGCACCTCCTCAGTGCTAAGTAAATCATGCAGCAATACTGAAAAACTAAAGCTTGTTTTGTCTGGAGTGATAGCAACCCGTGCGCGCTGCTTCCGGCAGACTTGGGTCAAGTCTGCAGCTCTAAGCTGCTACAATGTAACAGAATTCACTTACACGCCCTGCAGTATGATTAATGACTATTCATTCATGAGTCATGACGCTGCGGCATGAGTGGTGAGCAGTCGGCTACAGTTCAAATAAACTAGTGGCAGGCTGCAGGCAGTGGCAATTGCAGCACTGCTCCCAGAGTGACCAAGCTGTGCAACAGTTATTTTATCAAACACGCGACAGACCCGACCGGCAGCTCAGCTGACCCCCTCACGGACCGCGTCGGCCACTGTAGTTGTTCCTCAGCAGCGCAGCACACCAGGCCCTCCTGTGTAGCTGCTGCACCAGGAGTCGTTGCAGCGAGGTGCGGCCCGTATGAAGTATTGGAAAGTTAGTAGGTAGTGCCTCGTGAGGTGTCTCTCTGCTGCAAGCTGTGTTTTACAATGTTATTATTAGCGCTAGCGCGCTGCAGTGGTGCCGGTCCGACTACCATCGCTATACTAGGATTCAGCTTGGGTAACTGCATGCAGCGATAGAGCAGGTCTAGGATAAATTAGGCCGGTGTAGGTGAGCGATGATCCGTTGAAGTCATGGGGCTCTGCAAGAGTGACCGTTCGCCCTCTGCCTGCAGAATGTAGCAGAAGGGGTAGCAAGAAGGTCTACATTGAGCGCGGGATGCTGAAGTCAGACACCAGAGAAGGCACTAAGCATAGGTGTAAAAGTGTAAATAAAACATAACTGCTGTGGGAGGGTGCAGCACTGATAAAGGGTTCAACCTGCCCTTCATGAAGACAAAGGAGAACCAGACAGTTGGTGAGGGGATAGAGCCCATTATACTTCTGAAAACAAATGTGTAAAGGGGCCTCTCTGTTTATCTGGGCAGTGTGCGGGCTCTGCATTCACATCACATTATGCTAGAAATGCATGGTATTTCATAGTGTGTTGCAGAGGTCTACTTGGGACCCATTGAGCAGCTCTTTTCTGAGAGGTTTGCATGGAGTGCAGGTTCCCGCTTTGGGCTGAATTTAACAGCGCATCTTTATTTTTCATGTTTTTCTTCAAGTGCACAGGCCTGCTTGCCAACACCCCTGATAGTTAATTGTTTTTCTTGTGCTACGGTCATGATCATCTTCTGAGCTACCGCCTGCCTGCCCTGTTATAGCTGAGAACTGTGCATCCCACTGCAGTCTGTCTGCTCACTGACAGTAAGCTACCTTAGTAGTCGCTCGCACTAACTCGTTTTAGGTCGGGTGACTGTGAGAGCCACTGTGGTACTTCCCAACTTAACTTCTCAGTGTGCCAATCATCACTGAGTCAGCAGAGCCTGTAGTATAGCTCTGTCTGGCAGGCTGCGAATGGTGCCACCAGCAGGGCTTGGCAGGTAGTGGGCGGTGTGCTCGACCGGTGCGTACCGCTCAGTAATACAGCTTGTGACATATGATGTGACTCTTCTTAGAGTTCCTCGTTCCTCAAATGGGTGTAATTTCTGATATTTATATGTTTCCCCCGTCTTCATTGCTTGATTTTGTTTGAGAGAAAGTGTCACTCATATTAGTTGAAATGTCACTCATAATTACACTGAAATTAAGAAAATGTCACACATGGCAATCTGAAGCCTTGGCAACTATGCAGCCACCTAAGGCCTGCTGTATCAACGAAACAAAAATGTTTTGTGATCAAGGCAGTGTTTTTCTGAAGAATTCTAACTGTGAAACGTGAATATTCTTCAGTAACACCAAACAACAAATCAGGACGCTCAAAATTAAAACTTGAAAGGGAGTTTACATGATTTACCTCTACCCTGGTCTGACTGTTTTACAAATGAACGGTGGATAACAAGTTATTTGGTACGGCCATGGGTAAGATATACTGACCATGTTCTAAAAAGCTAGTCGAGTCTAGGGGTGGGCGGAATTGGCAAAATTCACTTTCGCAAATTATCGCGAAAATGTTAAAAATCTCCGCAAACACGTGGAAATATCGCGAAGATGCGGAAGTTTTTTTCCTGCCCGTTCGCGGTATTTTCTGTGTGGTCGCGGCTTGCCAACTTACCCATGCGGTTGCTCGCTGGCGCGGCCATCTTGTTTTCACTTGTCTCGCGGTGCATGATCGCGAGAAGAAAGACGTGATCGCGCGACACATGACGTTACTGCGGGCGGGAACTGTCGCGAGACAGCGCAAATGGCTACCAACAATCCAACATCTCGTGGAGAACGCGACCGGATCGGGAAAACTTGTCGGCGAACGCGGGGATTCAGGTAAGGCGCGAATGTATTATTTTACAGCGCAAGCAAGAAACAAATTATCGCTAAGCTGAGGAATGCGGAAATGTTGACATTTTCGCGCTTTCTGCGGAACGCGAAAATGCCAAATTATCGCAATTTCCGCGAACGGAACAAAATTTTGGCCCAGGCCTAGTCGAGTCCACAGTTCAAATTCTTTGCAGAAATATCATCCACTTGCCACAGGGCAAATTTGGTGACATCTGTTTCTTTCCTGCAATGAAATCCAATAGGTTTCACATGGATACACCCAACAATGCATCCTTCCAAATTGCTATAAACAGCCCTCATTGCAAATATCACTATCTAGTTGTAGTAAATATGGGTCATTTCCATTATTTGGGTCCCATGACAAGGACCCATATGCAGACCTGTTAAGTTCACCTACCAAGAGTTTCCAGTACCTGAGTTACTGGTAACTCCGTGGGGGTAGAGTTAACAGGCATTATGATTTATTAAGACATGTGTTATCCTTGCAAGGCAACACAAGTTCTTTATTGGGATTTACAAGCCAACTCAGGGTTTCAGGGTGCTACTGTACTGCCTTGAGTGACTTTGTAAAGGAGTTTAACACAACGCAGCAGGTTGAGCTGTGTTGCGTTTGATTTTGTTGTGGTAGGTGTTCCATGGGTGGAGCATAGGCACTCCCATTCATCCATGCCTGAAATTTGATGCAATCCAAGATTTACTGCAAGTAGTAAACCTGCGATTGTGCCAATATGGTGCACCTACCACAGAGAGGCTTAACAAAGAGAAATACATTTATTTTGCCTCATTACTTCCTCTCTCTGTATGTGGGATGCATTCCGCATCACATATAGAAAGAGGAAAATGCATTCTATGATTGTTTTTGTGCTGTAAGGTGTCCCTGCACAAAAACAATCCTGCTTGTAACACAGGCACCATTGCATCATGGCACAGGGGTAGCTACATTGGCGCTAGGCAATGTGAAGGGCACCAGCACAAGTAGAGAGTTGAAAAGTGCAATATCTTATTAGATATAGCACTGTTACGCTCTCTCTAGATCACAAAATGCAGCACTGCAACTTTGCTTGCTGCCCTGCGCTGCTGATTTTAGTAAATATGCCCCTTCATGTGTACAACTGAGCTTCCCCTAAGGTATTAGGAATTACCAGGCAATTCTGTCATTCCTGGTCCAATTCCCCTAGTAATTCCTCATTTCTTGAGTAGAGTCACCTGGAGATATTTAGCTGCTTTCAGCAGCCAGAGTCCCTACATGAAATATATTGGCCCCACTCATTTACAGTGGACCTTATAATTCCCAGTGGTGCTGCTAACACTGTTTTGAAAAATACAGTCCCAGAAAAATCATTTTTTCAGAACATTTGCTAATTTTTCCATTTTATACATTAACCTGTTTTCTTACTATGGTGTACCATAAATACACCTAATACCATTAGTATTGCAACGAGTATTCCAGTTAAAAGACAATCAAAAATCATCATACGTCCCAAGAAAAGCAAAGCTTCCCTTCGCACTGATCTTGCAATTCCACTCGTGGTTCTGTATAATTTGTCTTAATTATGAATTGCCTTAATGAGTTAGAAAAAAAATCCAATCAAACTTTAAATGTTGTACATAGCTCAAATCAAATAATGTGCAGCACTGGGAATTATGCAAATTAAGCCATAACGTCTTGATTAAATAAATGAGCATGGTAGCATGATGCATGAGGGGGCTCAGGCAGAAGCTACAGTGACAAATGAAAACCAATGTTTTAGAGGTGAATTTGTGGTGCAAATGGATTTTTTCAAATGTTTATTCATTTCATGTGGGGTGTTATATTTTTTCCACTTAGACAGCTAAGTACTAACTTTAAAGAGGGTGTTTATTGTGTATGAAAAATATAGATTTCTATCTATCTATCTATCTATCTATCTATCTATCTATCTATCTATCTATCTATCTATCTATCTGTGTATGAAAGTGAATCCTACATTAATTTCAGTCAATGGAAATAAGTCACTGTTTAGGTGTACAAGATTTGTGTAATTTGCTTCCACTTAATTGTGTGAAAAGTCTGAAAATGTATGTGTAATTACATAAAATAGAAACTGGTTAGTTAGCACTCTATTTTAATTTGGAATGCATTCTCACATCAATTTTTGTCACAAGGACGCATTTCAGACAAGCAAAATACTGTGAAAAACTCAATTGCTGCAAACAGCAGCTCGCGATTTGGTTGTTCGCCTTGTTCCAGCACTTTTGCACAATAATTTGGCTGTGTACAGTGGCATAAGTATGATAACGCAATTTCAGGAATTTGACAAAGCAAGAATAATGTGAAATATCAAAATGATGCCAATTTAGCTGGAGTAATGTCAATTTCATGTAGACCTGGTCATGTCCTTCAGTTTTTGAGCTGAAAACAGTGGTCTTATTTTGAGGGAATTCAGTGAAGCGAGACATCAAGGTGCAAATTTATAGTAGTGTTGTGTCACCCTTGTGCCTTGCAACAGGGCGCAAGGGCGGCACAACATAAAGTTGGAGTTATCAAGCAATGCAAGGCCAACTTGCGTGGCCCTGAGTGGCATGATAAATCAAGAGTAATGCAACGCAGCACAAATTGCTGCGTTGCGTTACTCTGCCAAAGGGACGCGTTCCATGGGTGGAGCATGGGTGTTCCTATGCATCCAAGGTTACCATTACTGATAGTGTCTTGCCGATGTGTCAGAACGAGCAAGGCAATTCACTTGTTACCTGGAATCAATTCCAATTTATTTTGTGGTGCTTCAAAACAGAGGAAGTATATCGCCCACACATGTTTCGCCCCCGTACACCGGCCATTTGGCCTGGAGCTTCATCAGGGCGTTGGGAATAGAAAACTGGGTTAGGAGATAAATTCAGTCCTTTCCCAGCGAGCCGAGAACGGCAGTATTGTAGTGCGGCGAAAGATCTTCAGCTATCAGTTGCGATCTGTCGGCATGGGCATTACTGATAGACCTGGGAATAAGTCAAAATGCTACGCTTCCGCCAGGGAGGCGTTACAAGGAGAAATATATTTATTTCTCCTAGTTTGCTCCTCTTTCTTTGTGTGCTGCATTCTGCAGCACACATATAAAAATGAAAATGTGTCAAAGTATTGATTTTCTGCAGAAAGGTGCCCTTTCCTGTACAAAAACAATCCTGTCTGTAACGCAGGCACCCTTGCACTATGTTAAATGCAGCACTTTCCTGCCCTTTCCCTTTCCCTTTCATGCAGCCTTTGGCTTGCTGTGCTGCACTGTGTGAAAATGTGATTAATCTGCCCCTTATTTTAAGAACACCCACCTCTTCATCTCTTTCCTTATGCACTGTGACTGAGGACGTGTGCTGGTCATCTGCACTTGGACACATGAAATGAGCAGATATGTATATCACAGCTACTAAGAACTCTTCCAAAATGCACAGTAGGTATCACTCCTACCTATCACTGTGTCAGAAAATCATGTCATTCGCCTGCATACCTCGGAGCCAGATCACTCATCTCTAGAGCTCTGTGCTTTCTCAGCCAGAAGCTTTGTGAGCATCATGAATATTCACAAATAGGTTTTTAATTCCCCGAAATAGGATCCCTCCGTGGTTACCGGCATTCGAGCTGAATCTTAATACTTCGCAACAATGCTCATCCATCCATCTATATTCCTCTTGCCCTATTTACAGGAGAATATTCCTTGAACCTGAGGCACGGTGAAAAACAAATTCAAGGGACTGCATGTCGTGTGTTTGCACAGGACAATGCATCTGTTTTTGAAAAGGCGATTTGTATGGTTGAGTGGGATTCCAATACTTACTATGTCCTTAATTCGTAAATTAAAAAAATAAAATTAAAATAAATATATATATATTATATATATATATATATATATATATTATCTACTGGCGGTCACCAGTAGATAGCTATAGTTAGGACCGTGTTTCCATAGGAAATCTGAAAATTCTATTTTGAATAACTTTGGCACCGGTTGACGAATCCTCACGAAATTTTCAAAACTAATGGGGCGCTCCGCTCAGCTCCTACCCTAAAAGTCTCGGGGTGATTCGTCAAGTGGGGGCCGAGAAAAAAGGGGGTCCCAAAACGCGTTTTCACCATGCATTTTTTTATATATCTATATATATATATATATATATATATATATATATATATATATATATATATATATATATATATATATATATATTTTTTTTATTTTTTTTTCAAAATCCAAAAGTTGTGCAAAAAACCATAGCTTAACAATACAATTTTACATAGAATATACAAGCTGAACTAATATATATGTTAATTGGCATTTTATAATATGACTTTTAAACCGCAAAGATATTTTCACAATTTTAACAAAATTGAGTTTATAATAATGGTCCATTTGCATTTATTTATTGAATGCCAACTTGTACAATATATCCATAAAGAAGTAATATTATTTAATTCATAATGGATATAAGGCTATGTAATTACAGTTGGCATTGATTTTATTTTATCTCAGAGAGATTTTATAGCATTTTAAGGTAATTGGTGTAAAATTTCTATTGTACGGTTTTTATGCATAATGGTATTCATGCCACGATTTTAGACAAATGTTTAATTTCTGTATAAATTACACGTAGCATGTAACCAAGGATATAATCAAATTGGTGCCCGGTACAAAATGCACTGTCACTTTAAACACGGTTGAGAAAAAAATGAAAAAAATGACATAAAACCAGTCAGGTGACTACGTGTCATGATATCAAGGTTCCTTGGAGCTGAAACGCGTAATGGCTGACAGAGTTTGGAGACAATAAACTAGATTCTGTGCATCAAGTTGTGGTCCGTGTTCCATTTCGTTGGATTGACATAGCCGCTATGCAGTGGAGTTTTCTGGATATTAAAAACCGGTTTTCGTCTTTTCCGGTTACACACGGACCCCCCCTTCTACATTTGGGCTGCTGACATACAAGGAAGACAACGTCTGACAACGGACACCACTTTGATTACAAATCCAGGAGGATTTTAATGTGTCCTGCCCCCCAGCATCGCTACAGAAAGCAGATTCCCACGAAGTAAGCAAGACGAGACTGATTCGAGTCGGAGGACCCGGGATAGCTGTCGGAAGCTAAAGGTAGGACTGCCAACAATGTGTATACGCTGGGTGAAGGGTGTGCCTAAAACTTTGTTCATCGACTTGGCATTTTATTTTTGTGCAAAGGTCTTCGTTGTCTGAGGTATAAAACAAATTAAATTTGAGTCTCCAAACAATGTCGGCCGACATGTTATGAGACCGTGAGGCCGCTGCGGCTGAAATGTTCAATGAGACGAACGCGCCGCCAACCAACTACATTACCCAAAATGCAACAACCGGAGCCAAGAATACAACGCTCCGTGACAAGTATCGAATCCTTGAGAAGCTCATGAAGAGCGAACAGAGCAAGTGGTGGGAGGGACGCTCCCTCCAACGTTACTTGGATGTCGGACGAATCCCAAGAGGCTTGCGCATATTAATCGCGCCCAGTTATGAGACGCCCGATCCGCAAATGATGAAGGAATGGGCGGAAACAAATCTGGAGTCCGCTAGAAGACTGGTAGTACTGTTGGTCAAATATGCTGAATCTGATCGCCAAAAATTACAGGAACAAATAGATGCTATGAATGAGGAAATTAAAGCAATGGGACAGAGCGGTGAGGACAGCAAACTGAAAACTGAGATGACACAGCGATTGAAAAAGGAAGAGGATAAAATACGGGAGCGGGATACGTACAAATATCACCGGGATAAGGCTGACTACGAGTGTGATCGGATCTTTACTTTCGCTAAAAAATATGAGAGCATGAAGATTTCGAAATTCAGTGGGGCTCCTAAAACTACAATGAGGGGCAAGAAGGGTTCAAAACAAACGGAATCATCTGCTTCTGAACTGAGCTCAGCAGTGGAAAGCGATATAGAAGGTGACGTCCGCGATAAGAGGACCCAGTCGCCATCTCACTTGTGGAAGAATTGGATTTTTTAGTAGAGGAGCGCAAACAAACGTTACGACCCAAAAAACAACAAATAAAACCAAAACCCACAAGCGCCGACAAAGGAGAAGGGCAAAACAAAGGAGAAGCCACCAGGCGATACCAAACGCGCCGGTGGAACCGCAAACAAACATAGAACAATTTAAGGCGAACGACATTACGGTGACAAATCTATCTACAGTGACTCTAAATAGGGCCAGTGATGCCCAGAGATGGTATTGATATATATCATGAACATGTAATTGCAGGACTAAAACAATTAAATTATAAGATCAATAATAAAAAGAACAAAGTCATGAAAAACAAACAGGAAAGAAAATACCACCAATTAATGAAAAAGTAATCATACAACAAAGACATAATTATACGGAACGCCGATAAAGGTGGTAATCTGGTAATCTGGGGCAAAGCTGACTATATTAAAGAAGCATTGAAACAATTATCAGATATGGAATGTTATCGTAGATGTGATCAATCAGTGCTCAAGATGACGTACGAAAATTACTATACGAAATTGATGGCCTGGGAAGGTCTGGGCTTGATAAGTAAAGATGAATATTTGTTTCTGAGGAATAATACACCAACGACACCGGTCTTATACCTTATACCCAAGCTACATAAGAACCCTATAACACCTCCAGGACGTCCCATCATTTCGGCCAACAACAGCTTGACTGAACATACGTCACAATATATTGATCATTTCTTGCAGGATTTTGTCCAGAAACTTCCCTCATACTTAAAGGACACTGGCGATTTTTTTGCCAAGATACACAATTTCGAGTGGCAAAGTGACTATCTATTAATAACAATGGACTTCACTGCTCTTTATACGAGCATAAGCCACAAAGACGGTCTGAGGGCAGTTGAATACTATTTGGGACAAAGACCGCCTGTACATAGAAACCATAACAAAATAATCATTGACATGATAGATGTCTGCCTTTATAATAACATCTTTTTAGTCCAACACGTTCTCTATCAACAGCTACGGGGAGTCACTATGGGGGCCAGTTTCTACCCCAGCTATGCCTGTCTTCATATGGGGTGGTGGGAGGACCTGGTCCTACATAGGCAACATGCTAAAACCCTCGAGCAAAATGTGAAATGTAGGTGGAGATATATTGATGATCTGTTTTTAATTTGTCAGGGCTCGGAAACTGAAGCTATATCCTTTATTGATGAATGAAATCACAATTATATAAATTTACATTTCACTGCAGATATTAGCACTGATAAAGTTATCTTCTTAGACGTTGAGGTGTATATAGAGAGGGGCAGGATTGAAACCAGACTACACAGAAAATCAACTGCGGTCAATTCAGTCCTACACGCCACGAGCCTACATCCCAAACACCTCATCCAGAGTATCCCTTATAAGGAGATGATAAGATTAAAACGTATCTGCAGTACTGACAGTGAATTACAAAGAGCCCAACTAGAAAGTATATGCAGCTTTCTTGCACGTGGGTACAATGCCAAATGCATAGATGCTGCAATTTCCAAAAGCGACGCAGCTAACAGAGAAAAATTGTTAAAACTAGGAACACCAGGGTCAGGACCAGATACCAGCACTGATACCTCTGAACAACCAACAAAACCCACAGATCAATCCACCTATGATTTCAGAATGATTGTGGGAAATAGTAAGCAACATAAAGAAATCAATCGTATCATTCAAAAAAACTGGCCTCTGGTTACAAATGACCCTGTTTTCGGGCACACTTTGCCTCCTAGACTTTCTATTACCAACAGACGGGCTCCCAACATGAAAGACAGGTTAGTGGTAAACAACCCAGTGGAACAATCCAAGGGAAACTGGTTAAGCCAAAGGAAGGGTTTCTATTGTTGTAAAACCTGTAAGGCCTGCCAACATGGCATTAACACCACAGCCTTCAAAACAGCATTTGGGGAAGGTCAACATACAATTAACAAATCTCTGTCATGTAAAACTGAGTTTGTTGTTTATGTCCTCGAGTGCCCCTGCAAGCTTCAGTATGTGGGAAGTACCAAACTGAAGGGGCATAAGAGAATT
Organism: Triturus cristatus; assembly: GCF_964204655.1. Taxonomy (NCBI): domain Eukaryota; kingdom Metazoa; phylum Chordata; class Amphibia; order Caudata; family Salamandridae; genus Triturus; species Triturus cristatus. Next base: position 179,295,169 of record NC_140589.1, read on the forward strand.
TTACAACATATCAGAGCAATTAAAAACAAAGACTCAGTGTACCCAGTTGCCTGACATTTTAACGAATTCCACCCGGCAGACCCAAAATATTTGAAGTACTACATAATTGACTGTGTACCTTTTAACAGAAGAGGGGGTAACAGAGAGAAAACCCTACGTAAGTTGGAGACCAAATACATTCTAGAATTGGACTCTAAGAATCCAAATGGTCTCAGCATAACTGAAGATCTGTACACAGGTCTTTAAAACACACTAATTTAATAGTACCTCTCAGTTTGCTGTGGTTCTGTATAAACTTAAATATCTGTTAGCCCATATGGCTATGTTCTTATCTTATCCGAGATATTCTATCTTGGTTCCCGGATATACAATACCATGCATGTAGTACTGGAAATGAGAACAACGTCATAAAATCTACAAGATGATACTGTAATGATACAAAACAACGTGTACATCACGGCGAACATAAAAGATCACTTAAAGATAAAGGCTTTTATCTTGTTTTAATTTCCCTTGCCTTGACTTTTATAATTATTATTTCACTTTAATATGCACCACTAACGGCAGAGGCGTCTGCCGATTTAGTATGGGTCACTGCACTAAGACTTGGGGCGAACCAGTATGGTTAAGATATACAGCTGCAATTTAATAATCCAAAAGTTGTGCAAAAAACCATAGCTTAACAATACAATTTTACATAGAATATACAAGATGAACTAATATATATGTTAATTGGCATTTTATAAAATGACTTTTAAACTGCAAAGATATTTTCACAATTTTAACAAAATTGAGTTTATAATAATGATTAGGGGTGGGCGGAATTTGCGAAATCCACTTCCGCAAATTATTGCGAAAATGTTTAAAATTATCGCAAACAAGCGGAAATATCGCGAAGATGCAGAAGTTTTTTTCCAGCATGTTCGCGAGATTTTCTGCATGGTTGTGGGTCGCCAACTTACCCATGTGGTTGCTCGCGGGCGCGGCCATCTTGTTTTGAGTTGACTCGCGGTGCATGATCGTGAGAAGAAAGACGTGATCGCGCGACGCATGACGTCACTGCGGGCGCGAACAGTCGTGAGACAGCGCAAATGGCTAAAAACAATAAAACATCTCATGGAGAACGCGACCGGATCAAGAAAAGTTGTCGGCGAACGCAGGGATTCAGGTAAGGCGATCGCGCGCGAGAATGTATTATTTTACAGCGCGAGCAAGAAACAAATTATCGCCAAGCTGGGAAAGCGGAAATTTTGACATTTTCGCGCTCTCCGCAGAACGCGAAAATGTCAAATTATCGCAATTTCCGCGAACGGAACGAAATTTTCGCCCAGGCCAAATAATGAGCCATTTGCATGTTTACATATTTATTTATTTATTGAATGCCAACTTGTACAATATATCCATAAAGGAGAAATATTATTTAATTCATAATGGATATATAGCTATGTAATTACAGATGGCATTGATTTTATTTGATCTCAGATAGATTTTATGGCATTTTAAGGTCTATTGGTGTAAACTTTCTATTGTATTGCATTTTATTACAACGGTTTTTATGCATAATGGTATTCATACCACGATTTTATTTCTGTATAAATTACACATAGCATGTAACCAAGGATATAATCAAATTGGTGCCCGGTACTGGTTTGTATTACCAAACGGAGATTTTTTTACAAAATGCACTGTCACTTTAAATACGGTTGAGAAAAAAATTAACAAAATGGCATAAAACCAGTCAGGTGACTTACCTACGTGTCATGTGATCAAGGCTCCATGGAGCCGAAACGCGTAATTGCTGACAGAGTTTGGAGACAATAAACTAGATTCTGTGCATCAAGTTGTGGTCCGTTCCATTTCGTTGGATTGACATAGAGTGTGCAGTGGAGTTTTCTGGATATATATATATATATATATATATTCACTGAAAAAACCATAGGTTTCACACACGTTATAGTTAGGAATTAGCATTTAAAAAACCTTGCAAATTCACTGAAAAAACCATAGGTTTCACACATGTTATAGTTAGCGGAAATTTTACTGATAAAAAACCAATGAAATTCCCCCGTTATAGTTAGTGCAGGCAACTATAACTCACGCGACCGCAATCCTCTGCTGATGCTAATACTGTATTTAGACACTTATTTGCCCATGTCTTCTTCCATACATTTTTAGCTATACATATATTACAAATATTTTTTTTTCATAAAGACACATATGTCATCAGCAGAAGATTGCGGTCGCGTGAGTTATAGTTGCCTGCACTAACTATAACGGGGGAATTTCATTGGTTTTTTATCAGTAAAATTTCCGCTAACTATAACATGTGTGAAACCTATGGTTTTTTCAGTGAATTTGCAAGGTTTTTTAAATGCTAATTCCTAACTATAACGTGTGTGAAACCTATGGTTTTTTCAGTGAATTTGTACGGTTTTTTAAATGCTAAGTTACTTTACGCCATTCGTGGCGCGCACGCCCACTTAACGCAGTTCGTTCCGTGCGCGCACGGTGCGCTTCGCGCACCGTGCGCGCACAGTGAGCACGCGGTGCGCTTCGCGCACCGCGCGCCCACTTTACGCAGTTAGTGCCGTACACGCAAGGTGGGCACGCGGTGCACGTAGCGCACCGTGCGCACATGGAGGACATATTATGCGCTTCCTTGTGATAGGTAATCTGTTAAATTTAATTTGTAAGTGATGACAATAATACGCCATGCACAGAGAGTGTTTTTTTTTTTTATTAAAATTTTTTGCGTAAGCGCACCGTACGTGTACGGTAAGCGTAATCGGCGAAATTTTCAAAAAATAAAAATTTACCGTTTTTGGCCTTAGGGGATCTTTGAGGACTCAACTAACATGGCTATGTGCATGGGCGCTGTCTAAACAGCCCCTTTATATGTTTTTTGCCTTTGTTTACAGCCCCCCCTCAGAGTGCGAGAGAGAAAATGGCGGCCGCCGCTTCCTGGTTTCGACCGATTCGAATGTTTACTTAGATGTAACAGCCAATCAGAATCGCGCTCGCGCACGCCACCGTACGCGTACGGTAAGCTTACGGTAAGCGTATCGTAAGCTGGCTCAGATATATATATTGATTTAAAGGCTATTTTCTCAGAATCTACTGAACAGATTTACACCAAACCTACAAAAGGCACTTCCTTGACCTAGGGACTACCTCTCTGCCAAATTTCTAGTAATTCTGTTCAGCCGTTCGGGCTGTAGCCCTGTCTAAAGGTCCTATGGAAAAATGCATGGGAAAAACGCGTTTTGGGACCCCCCTTTTATCTCAGCCCCCGCTTGACGAATCCCCCCGAGACTTTCAGGGTATGAGCGGAGCGTAGCGCCCCACCTATTTTGAGAAATTCGCGAGGATTCGTCAACCGGCGCCAAAGTTATTCAAAATAGAATGTTGCGGATTTCCTATGGAAAAGGGGTCCTAACTATAACTACCTACTGGCGACCGCCAGTAGGTAATATATATATATATATATATATATATATATATATATATATATATATATATATATATATATATATATATATATATATATATATACATATATATATTCACTTAAAAAACCATAGGTTTCACACATGTTATAGTTAGGTGGATATTTCACTCGTAAAAAAAATTAAATTCCCCCGTTATAGTTAGTTCAGATAACTATAACTCGCGCGCCCGCAATGCACTGCTGATGACGTCACATATTACATCACTCATGACATGGTCAGTGACATCACTCATGACATCACTGATGACATCATCCTTGTGATAGAATGCCGGTCGCGCGAGTTATAGTTATGTTATGCCTTCACTTGAGAGTCCCAGTGTGCTCCTGGCAGAGCCCAATGCTGTGTTACACCTACCATTGCCTGCCGAGTGCCACACACCTCTGTGTTGTATTCCACCAGATAGTGCGTATGCTATGATGACACTCTCTAGCCCATGTGCACAGTAACACCACCCCGTGAATATGTCATGACACACTTGTCTTCGCACGGGATATTGCCCCATCTAACGTGCCTTCCTCGATGCCTATGTTATAACGCACAGTGCTATGCCATACATATTACAATCTGGGATCCATATCTTTGTCACAGTGCATATGCAACGTTACACTCCCCAGCACATATTTTATATTACAACTTTAGAGACTAGTTAGGTTACACAACACTGCCCTGTGCATATTACACTCCAAGGCGCATATCGCATAGCACGCGCTAGTGCCTGTGCTATCTCGCGCTCTCCAATGAATCTGTCATTGCGCACAATGTATTGCATATTATATTTCACGCCCGGTTCATCTTATATCACACTTTTTGGTGCATAGTTTATACCATACACTATATCTAGTTTTCATTTTCAATCGTGCTCTCAGGACTATGTTCCATATAACACTGTGTTCACCTACCCTTTTCACGGGCATTACATTTTGCGATAGGGGGTGGAGGGTCAGGGGGTGTTTCTGCCAAGTGAGCCCGGAGTCACAGTCACAAACGTCCTCTTCTTCCTGAGTAAAAGTGAGATTATGCTGCATACTTGTTCATATTTTAAGTAGTTCGCACAGACACACGTTTTAAAAACAATAAAGTTCCTTATACCCGCCTTCTCTGAACAGTTAGCTTGCTGCCCCATCCCCCTCCTCCCTATCCTCTGTTGTGTGAATCCATGGACTAGCCTCCTCCCTCCTGCCATGCATGGTCTGATGTGCTGCCACTGCCCTCAATTTAGTATGATGTACCAGTCCCCTCCTCCTGCCCTCCATTGCCCAATTCTATGCCCCATCATTGACCTCCTGCTTAAACTCTGTGCTTAGCTTGCTGCCCCTATTCTCCTTCCCCCTGCCCTCCGATGTCTTTGTGCATGCCCCTGCTCCATCCTTTTTGCCCACCATGTTCCATGGACCTGCCACTCCTATCTACTCTGAGTGTTCTGTTGAGCTGCCACTCCCCTCCCACCTGCCTAGCATTGTCAGATGAGTGTAACCTGTCCCTGCCACCTCCACCCTGCCTGTCCACATGCCATGCCCCTATCCTCTTCCTCCTGTCCTACATGGTCCATTGCACTGCCACACCCTTCTGCCCTCCCTGGTCTGTTGTGCTGTAACTGCTCCTCCTGCCTGCCCCGTGCGGTCTGTTGTGAGGCCCCTTCCCCTGAACTTTCTTGTCTGTGCACAGGTCCTGACCCTCCCTTCTATCCTCCATCGTCCTTTGTGCATGCCCCTGCACCCTCCTTCTTGCCCATCATAGCCATTGTGCTGCCACTAACCCTCCCACTTACCATGCATGGTCTTCTATGCTGCCATGGCCCCTCCCACCTTCCCTGTGTGGTCAGTTAGCTGCCCCTGACCCCCTCCCACCTTCCCTCCATGGTCTGTGTGTATGCCATCACAGTCTCACTGTTGCTCTTCATGGTGTGTCTTGCTTCTAGTGCCCATCCTGCCTGACCTCCATGGCTATCTTGCTGCTCCTGCCCTGCCCCCTTGCCCCCAGCCCTCTTTTTCCATGTGCAGACCCCTACTCCCTCCCTCCGGGCTTGTCTGTTCCATTGTAATGCCCCTGATCCGTCCCTCCTGCCCTTTATGGTCTGTTATGATGCAGCTTTCTCTCCTGTCTATCCATTATGGTCAGCTAGCTACCATTGCCTCTTGCCCCTCTGTTCTCTGTTGTCCATGTGCATGGTCCTGTCCCCTCCCTCTTGCTTTCTATGGATTGTTGTGCTGCACTCCCATCCCGCATGCCCTGTGTGGTGTATTGTGCTGCTGCAAACCCTGATGCCTGCCCTGCAGGGTCAGTTTGGTGCACCTCTCCATGTCCCTCCTGTCCTCTGTTATCCAAGTCCATGTCCCTACCCCATTTCCTTCCATGATCCAATGTACCATACTTGCGAACATTTTGAACTTGGTAAGAGGGAAATTTTGAAAAAAAACTGGGGTATTGATTTTCCCCTTTGAGTTACATTGAAAAAGAGGAGATTGTAGACAGGAGACAGATCAAATAAAGCCCATTTGAGCTTAAAAACATTGGACGTTTCCTGGCTGAATCGGGTCTGTTGGCATGTATGGTTGTACTACCATTGCCTCTTCCTTCTTCCCACAATGCTCTATTACATTGCTGCAGCCTCTCTTGCAAGTCCTGTATTGTTGGTTTGTTGCCCCTGCCCCCCTTTCCACTGCCCTCCATAGTCTGTTGTGCTGCCACGGCCCTTCCTGCCTGCTCAGTTTGGTTAAATTGTTGCCTTTGCACCCTCCTACCTGCCTTCAATTTTCAGAGTCCGTGCCCCTGGCCTCTGCCTCTCAACAGTATCCTAATGAACAACTAGATTGCTAACATTCTATATTTATTACAAACGTGTGGAACGCCTGACGTCATCTTGATGTAATCAAAACTGTAATACCTAGAGCATTTCCTTTAGAAATTACATATATGAGAGGGTCTTATTGGCATCAAAATTATGGTTAGTGCTCTAAAAGACTAAAATAAGGACATATTTTCTGAGTTTTCAAATAGCGACAAAGCACTTTTAAATTATTTGTTATCTTTATGTTTTTTTATCCAGTTGACCACTTGATTAAATGTTGCACTTAGGGGAGAGGATGTGGTGTTACTTCCAGAACTGCAGACTTTGCAACTGGGGAACCAGGTTGAAGTTTCTGCTTCAGCTCGACATTCTGTGATTCTGGTCAAATCACTTAGTCTCCCCATGTCTACAACCAAAATGAATTTGTTCTTGTGTGATGTAACCAATGCTCATGTAAAGCACTCCAATACCTGACAAGTCTGCACTATATAACACTGCAAAAACACAAAATAATAAGTGTTTTGCACACTTCTGTCATTGGGCTATATTTGGGCTACATCTGGGTGATTTTGGGCTACATTTGGGCTCTTTTGTCTCCGGTGGCCATCTTGGGAGATTTATTTGTTATGAAGTTTCCTAATTTCCTCATGTACTGCAGTCTCCTCAGTAGGAAATGCTTTCAGTTTTTTACTTTGATTCCATCATGAAGGTATTCAGATATGTCACACATTTGCCATAAATTCTGAAAGTTAGCACTCTAGTTGCTCATTAGATCACTGTAGTAAAACTACTGTTCACCATGAAAGTCTGCTCCTGGTATTAAAAGTGCATGTTTCAGTCTGCATGTCAGAATTTTTTAATGAAATAGAAGAGGATTTGAGAAGTCACTCAAAATGTGCCCTCATTTTCTTTCTGCAGCATTAATCATAATTTCTATGGCAAAATGAACCCCCTCATTGTGTTCCTTTTTAAATTAAATGTTTTAAGTGTTACCAGTTTATTCCAATCAAGATGGCTTCAGGTGTGCCATACTTTTGTCATAATGAAGACAATAAGCGCTCTAGTTGTTTTTAAGAACACTCTGGGACATTCTGTCATTGGGCTATACTTGGGCTACATCTGGGTGATATTTGGGCTACATTTGGGCTCTTTTGTCTCTGGTGGCCATCTTGGGAGACTTATTTGTTATGAAGTTTCCTAATTTCCTCATTTACTGCAGTCTCCTCAGTAGGAAATACTTTCAGTTTTTTACTTTGATTCCATCAAGAAGGCATTCAGATGTGTCACACATTTGCCATAAATTCAGAATGTTAGCACTCTTTTTGCTCATTAGATCACTCTAGTAAAGCTACTGCTCACCAGGGAAAACTGCTGCTGGTATTGAAAGTGCATGTTTCAGTCTGCATGTCAGAATTTTTTAATGAAATAAAAGAGGATTTCAGAAGTCAAAATGTGCCCTAGTTTTTCTTTCTGCAGCACTAATCATACTTGTTATGGAAAAATGAACCCCCTCATTTTGTTCCTTTTTAAATTAAATGTTTTAAGAGTTACCACTTTAATCCAAGCAAGATGGCTTCAGGTGTGCCATACGTTTATTATAAGTAGGACTGTTAGCGCTCTAGTTGTTCTTTGGAACACTCTGGGAAGCTGCAGTAGAACACAAAGGAATCAACTGACAGTCTCGGCCCTTGTTGGATGTACATGTTTTATTGAGAATGTCAGACTTCATTCTCACATGACTGAGAAAGATAATGTGAATTTACAGAAAATAAACTCTCAGTTTAGCTTATAGATCACCTTCCTCTGTGGGAAAAGCATGAGAAAATATTTTTCTCTCAATCATGATATCCCAGCAGAAGGCTTTTTCACATGGTGAAATCACCTTAGAACATACCACAATTCCTAAAATGAGTATGGTACCATCAACAAATGATGTATAATGTAACTAAAGTCTTAAAACCTTCTATTAACTGCAATGCTTTTTAATGAGGTGCTATCATGTATATTGGTCCCAAGATGGCTGCCAACACTTCTTGGATGAAGTGCTGACAGCCAATCAGATCTCAGGATGAGATGTGTGGTTAGGCTCCGCCCACATATATATACGATTTTACTTTTGATTTTCTCAGGAACTACTGAACAGATTGACACCAGACCTGCAAAAGGCACTTCCCTGAGCTGAGGACTACCTCTCTGCCAAATTTCAAGTAATTCTGTTCAGCCGTTCGGGCTGTACCTTGGACTAAAGTTCCCTATGGAAAATTGCATGGGGAAAATGTGTTTTGGGACCCCCCTTTTTTCTCAGCCCCTGCTTGACGAATCCCCCCGAGACTTTCAGGGTAGGAGCGGAGCAGAGCGCCCCACCTATTTTGAAAATTTCACGAGGATTCGTCAACCGGCGCCAAAGTTATTCCAAATAGAATGTTGCGGATTTCCTATGGAAACATGGTCCTAACTATAACTATCTACTGGCGACCGCCAGTAGATAATATATATTTATATATATATATATATATATATATATATATATATATATATATATATATATATATATATATATATATATATTACCTACTGGCGGTCGCCAGTAGGTATTTATAGTTAGGACCCCTTTTCCATAGGAAATCCGCAACATTCTATTTTGAATAACTTTGGCGCCGGTCGATGAATCCTCGCAAATTTCTCAAAATAGGTGGGGCGCTACGCTCCGCTCCTACCCTGAAAGTCTCGGGGGGATTCGTCAAGCGGGGGCTGAGATAAAAGGGGGGTCCCAAAACGCGTTTTTCCCATGCATTTTTCCATAGGACCTTTAGACAGAGCTACAGCCCGAACGGCTGAACAGAATTACTAGAAATTTGGCAGAGAGGTAGTCCCTATGTCAAGGAAGTGCCTTTTGTAGGTTTGGTGTAAATCTGTTCAGTAGATTCTGAGAAAATAGCCTTTAAATCAATATATATATATCTGAGCCCGCTTACGGTACGCTTACGGTACGCTTACCGTACGCGTACGGTGGCGTGCGCGAGCGCGATTCTGATTGGCTCTTAGATCTTAGTAAACATTCGAATCGGCCGAAACCAGGAAGCGGCGTCCGCCATTTTGTCTCTCGCACTGAGTGTTATTTATCAAACATGATGCCCAAAAACATGTTACGGGGCTGTTTTGACAACTCCCTCCCACATAGTCATGTTGAGGGAGTCCCCAAACATCCCCCAAGAGCAAAAACGGTTTTATTTCTTTTTCGGCAATTTCGCCGAGTACGCTTACCGTACGCTTACCGTAAGCGTACGGTAAAAAATAGAAATAAAAAAAACACTATCCACACTTACCCCACCCCCTGTGCTTTTGGTGGCCGTAGGCCACCAAATGTACAGGGCTTATTACATCAGTAAAAAAACTATATTTTGGCAACATGAAATTATAAAATCGAAATAAAAAAACCACTATCCACATTGACCCCACCCCCTGTGCTTTTGGTGGCCGAAGGCCACCAAATGTACAGGGCTTATTAAAGTTGATAAAAACCGTGCACGGAACGCACTGCGTTAAGTGGGCGCGCACGCCTCGAATGGCGTAAAGTAACTTAGCATTTAAAAAACCGTACAAATTCACTGAAAAAACCATAGGTTTCACACACGTTATAGTTAGGAATTAGCATTTAAAAAACCTTGCAAATTCACTGAAAAAACCATAGGTTTCACACATGTTATAGTTAGCGGAAATTTTACTGATAAAAAACCAATGAAATTGCCCCGTTATAGTTAGTGCTGGCAACTATAACTCACGCGACCGCAATCTTCTGCTGATGACATATGTGTCTTTATAAAAAAAAATATTTGTAATATATGTATAGCTAAAAATGTATGGAAGAAGACATGGGCAAATAAGTGTCTAAATACAGTATTAGCATCAGCAGAGGATTGCGGTCGCGTGAGTTATAGTTGCCAGCACTAACTATAACGGGGCAATTTCATTGGTTTTTTATCAGTAAAATTTCCGCTAACTATAACATGTGTGAAACCTATGGTTTTTTCAGTGAATATATATATATATATATATATATATCACAGGACTTCGCCACACAGCATCCACTTGTAGGAAAAGGACGAAAATGGACCCAGATTGTAGTGCAAAGGTATTTATTAGTTACCCCACACCTCCACCACCTACATATATCTATATATACATATATATACGTATATATCTATACATTTATATATATTCACTTAAAAAACCATAGGTTTCACACATGTTATAGTTAGCTGGACATTTCACTCGTGAAAAACCATTGGAGGCAACTATAACTCACGCGACCGCAATCCTCTGCTGATGACGTCAGATATTACATCACTGTATTTAGACACTTAATTACCCATGTCTACTTCCATTAATTTTTAGCTATACATATATTACAAATATTTTTTTTTCAGAAAGACACATATGTCATCAGTAATGTAATATCTGACATCATCAGCAGAGGATTGCGGTCGCATTTTGTAATAAATCCAGCACTGGCATCTGTGTGGGTTTATTATGCTGCGAAGTTTGATACCAAACTTCTTAACATTCAGTAAAGCCATCATGGATCTGTGGCGTTTGTTTATGTTTATGTTTATGCAATTTTTAAAGCGCACAAATACCCGAGGGTGTCTCGGCGCTCAGGGGAAGGAGATGATGCTACAGCAAGTAAATCAAGGTGAAAAGAGCCAAGTTTTCAGTTTCTTCCTGAAAATCAAAAGGGTAGGAGCAGTTTTGACATCAACCGGCAGTGTGTTCCAGATTTTTGCTGTGGAGACCGTAAAGCATCTGTCCCCCCAATTAGCCTTCCTGGTTCGCGCCACTTTGAGTAAGTGAGCGGAAGAGGAACAGAGTGTTCTAGAGTGCTCAAGAGGGCGGAAAGCATTTCTGATGAACTGTGGGCCAACGTTATTAACTGCTTTGTACGCGATGCATATTGCCTTGAACTTTATCCGGCTTCTAACTGGGAGCCAGTGTAGATGCCTAATGTGTGGTGTAATAGATTTGAACTTCGGGATTCCCAGTAAAATTCGGACTGAAGCATTTTGGATTAGCTGCAGTCTGTTCAGGACCTTTTCCTGGGCATTCATCAAGAGGGCATTACAGTAATCCGTTTTTGAAAAGACCAAAGTACTGATTAAGGTTTTGCTGGCTGAAGGTGGAAGGTATGGCATTAATTTTTTGATCATTTTTAACATGAAGAAGGATGAGGAGACCACAGAATTGACGTGGTGGACAAACGTCAATTTGTTGTCAAAAAGGACTCCAAGGTTACGTACTTTAGTAACTGGTTGAAGGGGGGCTCCCATCTCAGGTGGCCACCATTGAGGGGACCAGACAGGGTCCAGTTTCCCGAATGTCATCACCTCTGTTTTATCAGAATTTAATTTGAGAGAGTTTGATGACATCCAGGAACTGATGGCCCGCATACCCTCTTGGAAATTTGCAGCAACTACTGGGCCGTCGTTATGTACCGACAGCACCAGTTGTGTATCGTCAGCGTATGTGGTAAGGGCGATTCCGTAGGATTTTATTACCCTCGCTAAGTCCGAAACATAAATGTTAAATAGTGTCGGACTTAGCGATGATCCTTGTGGAACACCACATGGGAGGGTGAAGGATTGGGAGGTGAAAGGGCCCATTTTTACTTTTTGCGAGCGATCGGCAAGGAAAGCTGCAAGAAGTTGTTTAGCTTGATTTTGAATTCCTATGGCTGAGACACGGTCAATCAAAATTGAATGATTGACCGTGCCGAAAGCTGCAGAAAGATCCAATAGAATTAATACTGCCGCTCCTCCAGTGTCCAGTGTCATCCTAATTTCGTCTGCGGCTTTTAGTAGTGCGGTCTCTGTACCATGACCCTGTCTAAACCCAAATTGGGTGTCATCCAGTAGATTGTTGTTGTTAATGAATGTTGATAGTTGGGTGTTCATGATATTTTCAAAAAAATTTGCTGGGAATGGGAGACATGCAATGGGTCGGTAACTGGCAGGAAGAAGGGGATCAAGGGTGGGCTTTTTGAGTAAAGGTTTGATAATAGCCTTTTTCCAGACTGGCGAATAGATGCCCGTCGTGAACATAGTGTTGCAGATATTTGTCAGGGCGGGTGAAACAGCTTCCGGGATTAAATTGAGGATAGCAGGGGGGCAGGGGTCTAGGGGTGAGCCTGATTTAGTGGTCAGGACAAGTCGATGGACTTGTTCCTCCGTAACCGCTTCGAAAACCGGGAAGCTAGGTGTGTGGCTATTTGAGGGGGAGCTCATGGTGGTTATGGAAGGAGCGTGAGTGAAGGCTGAGAAGATGGCAGTTACTTTATCTGTGAAGAAATTAGCAAGGGAATCACAAAGTGATTGAGTTCCTTTGAAGTGAGGGGCAGAAGGGTTGGAAAGGTGGGTAACTACCTGAAACAACTTTTTTGATGAATTTTTGGCATGGTTGATTTGGGAGGTAAAGTAGATCGTTTTTTCGGTGGTTATCAGCTCTTTATATTTGGAGAGGGCGCATTTGTACACTGATTTATCAGTGGGATTGTAGTGACGGCGCCAGTGCCTTTCCAAATTTCTGCAATGTTGTCTCTGCAATCAGAGAGATTCCGTGAACCAGGGAGCCGAGGGGCATTTTCTATTACGGTTACAGGTTTTTAGAGGAGCTGCATTGTGGCAGGCCGTATTTAAACTATTGAGATAGTTAATGGAGGCTAGTGAGGGATCGTTGTCAGTAATGATAATGTTGTCAGACAGTGAAGCCGCAAGAAAAGAAGGGTCGACATTTTTCCAGTTTCGGTAGGTGATAGGAGAAGAGGGAGTGGACGAGGGTGGAAGGGAAGTTAATTTTATAGAGAAAGTGACAGCCGCGTGATCCGTCCATGTAAGCGGAATCACTTTGGAAACAGAAATATGTGGGTTGCTGGTAAATAGCCCGTCGAGGGTGTGTCCGGCTTTGTGAGTTGGCTGATTAACGATTTGATGAAGACCGGCCGCTGATAAATCGTTAATTAGTGCCAGGGTATCAGGGTCACAGGTAGATTCCAGATGGAAATTGAAGTCCCCCAATATGGTGAAGTGTGGGGCTCCTGCTGAGACTTAAATTAAGTTGTTTAAATTATTGAGGAACTTGGATCTGGACCCAGGGGGGCGGTAGAGTAGAATGCCTGTAAGTGATTGTTTAACTGATAGACTGATGGTAAAAGACAATGCCTCGCACTCAGCGTGATTGGCGTTCGTAATTTTAACTTTGAAGATGTTTTTGTAGATAATGGCTATTCCACCACCCTTTTTCTTAGTTCTATCGAGCTTGTGAACGCAGTAGTTTTCCGGGATAGCTGCTTTGAAGTCTGGGCCTGATGAGTGGTCGCCCCAGGTTTCAGTGATGAATAATAGGTCTAAGTTGTGAGTCTCTATGAGTTCTAGGATTTCGAGTTTGTGCTTGGAAACTGAACGCACGTTGGTAAGTGCTGCTAGAACCTGAGGAGAGGAAATAGTGGGGTGGGTGGGGGCAGTGCAGAGAGGACATTTGTGAGGACCAATAATAGAATTGGAGTGTAATAGACGAGGTACACAATGAGGTGCGTCTGTAAGCTTGTTTATTATACGGAGTTGGTCGGCAGTGTATTTGTATGTGTTTACTTTATGAGCGATGACTGGCCCTTCTGAGGGAGGGGGGGTGCTCCTCGCCCCGGTCTCGACGCGGACGAGCGCAGACGAGCTTGCCTTAAGCGTGACTTCGGCGCGCAATCGGCGCGCCCGCTGCGCTCGTCCGCTGCGCTTCCGATAGTGAGGCATTCTATATCCTGGGAAATGGGGGGGAGGCGTGGCCAGCGCGAGTGGGCGTGTCACAGCACAACCAGCGGCAGCGAGTGTCAGCTGAGCTGGGAGATCGCTGTATCAGAGGCAGACCGTGGGGTGAGTGAGATTTAAAAATATAACAATCAGTCACACCAGATTTGTAAAAAGTTGCTGTAGCTCCCGGCTTCCGCCTCAGGAGAAGTTCGAAGAACGCGGGGGAAAGTCAGCGCGCGATTAAGTATGGGGGGGGGGGCGTGGCCAGCGCGAGTGGGCGTGTCACAGCACAACCAGCGGCAGCGAGTGTCAGCTGAGCTGGGAGATCGCTGTATCAGAGGCAGGCCGTGGAGTGAGTGAGATTTAAAAATTTAATGACAAACTCCCAGCCCATGTACTCACTATCGCTTCACTGCACTTACAATGACTAAGTATGGACTTAGATATTGTAGGGGCATATTGATCATGCAGCTATGCCCTCACCTGTGGTATAGTAGACCCTGCCTTAGAGCTGTGAGGCCTGCTACAGGGGTGACTTACCTATGCCACAGGGAGTGTTGGTAGGCATAGCACACAGGGACTTGTGCCATTTGACTTTTAACTGCACCAAAACACAGTCTGCAATGGCAGTGTGTATGTGTTACATGAGGGGTCTTTAAAGGTGGCATGCTGCATCCCTTAGAGACCCTCTCTGGCCACAAGGCCCTTGGCACCATTGGTACCTTTTACAAGGGACTTATATGTGGGCTAGAGGTGTGCCAATTGTGGAAACAAAGGCACAGTTTTGGGAAAGAACACAGTCACTGGGAACCTGATGGGCAGAGTCCCAGTGCACATCCAGTCAAAGTGCATCAGATATCAGGCAAAAAGTGGGGGGTAAACATGCAAAAAGGGGCACTTTCCTACAGACAGTGAGACGTAGACTGTGGTTTTTAAAGTTTTAGTTTTCTTTTTAATTTTGTTGCATACTATCCAAAATGTGTACTCCCTTAAATGTTAGCTGTTGTATCTTAAGGAAAGATAAGCATACATACAAGTAAAAAAGGAAAATCAACTTTTGTTCAGTTTTAAACTACCATGTCCCTTTTGGCTAATAGGGGTGACTCTCCCATTTGTTTGGAGCTCTCTAGGAGAAATACACAAAGCCCAACTGTCGGCTACACCCAGGAATGTGACACAGAGACAGGCTGCAGGCACTAAATGGCTAAGGGAGGAAAATAACAACTTTCTAAATGTGGCATTTTAAAAATTGTAAGTTAATATCAACTTCAAAATAAAAGAGCATTTTTCATTACAGTTCCAAAAACACCAAACATGAATTGCTTACCTGTTTCCATTTGAAAGTTACAAATTATTAAACTCCAATGCTATCCTAGTGAAGACCTTGCAGTAGTGAAAAAAGAATTTAAGAGGTTTTTACTTCCAGGATCTGTAAAACTTAAAAGTACATGCCCACCTTTTTAAATACATTGCATCCTGCTTGCTGGGCTGCACAGGGCTTTCAATAGGGGTGACTTGTGTGTATTTAAAAGGAAGGTTTGGACCTGACAAAAGCTTTATTTTGCCGGTTCGAAATTGGCAGTTTAAAGCTGCACACAGAGGCTACAATGGCAGACCTGAGCCATGTTTAAAGGGCTACCTAAGTGGGTGGCACAATAAGTGCTGCAGCCCATTATGTAGCATTTAATCTACAGGCCCTGGGTACATGTAGCACCCCGTTACTTGGTACTTATAAGTAAATTAAATATGCCAATTTGGTGTCAACTAATTCTACCATGTTTTGAGAAACACTTGGCACTTATGGCCAACAAAAATAAATTCAGTCTAAAAGATGGTTGGTAAAGGCAAATTTTTGTAGGTGACTCTACAGAAAATGCCAAGTCCTACATACATGGTGATGTACAAGACTGAAAACAGAGAAAAAAAGCACACAATGAACATTATTGTGATGAGCGGAGTGTTGGCCATATTAGGAATGTCCTGGAACATTGTACTGGGCCCTGAGATGGATGCACAATAGCAAGAGGGGATGGGAGGAGGTAATTAGAATGTATCTCTGTTAGTTTTATGCTAATGGTGAAATAAGTTGAGAGTTTGATGTGCGTGACTGGGAGTGATGTACCAAACTGATTACATATCTTCACTGAAAGCAAAGGAATGGAACTCACGGGTGGCATAGGGAGGTAGTAGTAAAACATTGTTTTTAAGTATACATAGGTTGCAGGTATATTACCAAAAAATAGAGTTTTTAATTCTGTTCAACCATAATATCCTAGCAAAAATATTGAAGACCAAAGTATGTATGGTCATATATGTACTTTGCCACTATATATTTCTTCAAGGTTAATAGATGCAAAGTTAAGAATAATAAATCTATTTTGCTCCTGATGTCCCGGGGCCTGACCTACTATGGGTCCTGAGTAACAGGTCCACATAGTACCCCTTCAGCTCTTAACTCTCATTGGTTCTGGATTGAGCAGTCCGAGGCTCTTCGAAGGGGAGGAAGGTGTGAGGCATACACAGGTGCAATACTCAAAGTTCAAACAGTAACAACAGTAATGAGATTATCAGTCAAATACCTGTTTTGATTTAAAAAAAGTAGAACTTTATTATAAGTACACAAAGCACAGAGACAACACATTAAAGAATAACTGCAGTCTTTTAAGGTCGATGCAATAGTGTAATTATCGGCAGAATATCTGAGTCCCTACATATCTTTTCAGTGAGGCAGGTTATTCCTCATTCAATACTGGGAGATACTACCAGATGCGATCCACGATAGTCCCCATTAAACAAGATCTAAGTTTGGTCTTAAGAGCCAACTTCAACAGCAATTTCCTACAAGCCTGCTGCCCTCGAACAGTCTAACCTGATCTGATGGCAACAAGTGGGGGAGGATCGGGGCTCTTGTCTGCAGCCTTCGGTCTCCCAAGTTTGAGGGCCTTCTTCAGTCTCCAAATGGCCCTCCTCCACAGCTCCTCACAATCGGTAAGTGTTCCTCAAAGCAACATGGGCATGACGATGCATGGTAACAGCCCTTTCTCCGCTGTGGTCCCTTCTTGGTTCATGGGGATTGACAACTGGCTCTGCACAGGACAATGGCTGTTGCTCAATGGTGGCCCCTGACACTAGGGGTTGGCAACACGTTCTACACAATGGCGATGCCCTTACTTTGTGGTGGCCTACACCTTGAATAGAGGAGTCAACAGCTTTGCTGTGCAGTTGTTTTGCCTGGACCAGGCGTCTCACACGTCACTCACCAGGATCCATTCAGCAGGCTCTCTGCTGGGCCTCGATCCCTCCAAGCACTTTTTTCCTCACAGGGTCCACTGGTCTTGGTACGCAGATAGAATTGTTGGTGCTCCAGATTCAGGACAAGTGGTCTTGACTAAGTATACGATGGCCACTCACCCAGCAGGAAGACTAGCAGAATGTGATCCCTAGTCCTGATTCCAGCAGCTTGTAGTCATGGTGATCTCTTCTTTTGAACAGTGCAGCTGAACAACTTGAGGGACTTATGCTCCCACCTTTATAGTCCAAATCCAGATACAAATGTGATTTAGTGTCCCATAGATCCTTTGAAATTTGAGTTGTGGGTGTCAGCTCCTTTGAAGTGCTCCCTCCTCTGCACTAAACCCTGTCAAATGGACAGTATGCCATAGCAGGAGTGGCTCCAAATCAGATTGATCCACAACAGAGAACAAATGGGGGGTTATCTAGAATCCTTCCAGGGGTCACACCTGGCTGTCAGCCTCCACTGAAACATGCCCCATAAAGGTTTAAAGGACTAAGACTTCCACTCTATCAATATTTGTTGGTCCACAGTGCCAATCTTTTCAGCCTCACCATTTACTTGACATTGAGCCCTGGCTCCACTGACCAGTAATTCCTCTCAGAATCAAAGAGACCTTTGATGTGCACAGGCTGCTTCCCTTTCTTTAGTGCAAGTTCCCACCCATCCCTCAAGATTGTGAACAATACGCATCTCCTGTTTGCATGTTGCACTCCTCACTTTTCCTAGCCTTTCCAGACCATGTTTCCAAAATGGAACCCACAGACCTCCATCTTATGTACCATGCAATGGCTCATCACACCCCAGTCAGTGTAATAAGGAGGTGTAACCCAGCACCTTCACCTTCTACGCCAAACCCCAATGGTGTGTTCGAGAAGTTCATGGTATCGTATAGGAGGTCTTGCAGAAATCCAAATAAGTTGAAAAGCTGAAAATCACCAGTCCAGCCAAATTCTCCTATTGTGTTCAGCAAGTTCTTTATTAGCAGATTTATAAGTATTATTTATTCACATAATAAACACAATCTGCAAAAAAACGGCAAAATACTCCTTTCAAGGGATAGAGCCTAAAGACAGGTGCAGTTAGTCTTTCTATTAGAAATCAAATTCTATGGTATAGTTTCGACACACAACGTATCAGACATGCATTTGTTTATCCCTTCAGATATGCTGTTTGTGGCTCAGCCTTATGTGTGACACATGGACATCTGAGTTTTAATGTGTCCCCACACAAGAGGAATCATGAGTACAGGTTGCTTTTTCATCCATCAAGCTTCAGATGAGTGGGTAAACCAGGTGGTAAACAGTAGTCACACAAGTGTAACTTCCGAGTGACAGATGTGTACAGTGGAAGATAAGTAACCACTGCCACTCAGGTATAAGGGCTGCCCTAAATGGTAGCTAGGATATTGCCCCATGTAGAGCTGATGTATCTCCTTAATATGTAGCCACACAATGAATGATTCCTTGCACAAAGTCACACATTAGAAGGCACTGATAGTAAATGCTGTTGAACGCTGCTGACAGATTCATAAGAGCCAGATAACTGTCCCCATTATCACCCGATACAATGCAAAGAATTAACAATAAAGCCAGCAGCATTGCTCACTTCCCATGCCCAAGCACAAAATCCATCTAAACATAATGTAGTTCCATCATGTATGCTAACTGAAATAATTGTGTGGTACATCGTACTTCAAAGCAAGTTAATTTTATTCTAATTCAGCTCAGGACCAGCCAAAAGTTCACCCAACCCAGAGCAACCTCTAGGACCAATTGACATTCCTAGAATCTTCCCAAGTGCCTCCCAACATTCTACCAACCGTTTCCCCATACTCTGGTGAAACAAAAATACAACACACCTCGTTTTGTTGGAAAAATAAAATAAAATATAAATATAAAACTAGCTATAAAAAAATAACAACAATATTAAGTATAAAATTACCATAGAATTAAATTAAGGACACTCAACCTGCAATAAATAGAATACAATCAATACTTAATGTATTCCTGAAATTGTACAAGTGAACAACTCAGCCCTGAACTTCTCAGACTTTCACAAACATTTCCAGAATCATCCACAATCATGGGGATAAACCAATATTCATCGTTAACATCGGGTTCATACAATTGCTCTCGCACAGGAGTATCCAAAATTACATATCTGTCTTCAAACTCTGATCCCTAACTTCATCCATGGACCCGAGGCAAACTCAATTGGCAAATGCTCAGTTACACAAGATTTAGCCATTTTGTCACTATTAGAACAAAAATTTAAATTTCTCACCCACTCTGTAAATATCACACCACCATTAATTTCACATAATCACCTCTTAGTTGCCAACATCCCAATATGACTTTCATGACCAATAGCAAAAACTCTCTTTCTCACTCTGACAGGTGGCACAACCTTGTCACCGCGAAACAGATAGAACCCTTTGTACCATGATTCATTCTTCATTTTAAAAAACACAGCTAACTCCCTACTCAACTTTTGCTCTTCTGGCTAGCACCTGGAAAGATAATCGCAAATCAACTTCATCTCAAAATCTTCATCCATTTGACTCAAACACATATCCTTGGAAATCACACCCAAGTTGTTATCTATGTTCTTCCAACCATTGATGTTATCCACAGTATTCACCACTTCACATTCCACTAGCACATACTCCTTATCCAACTTCAATACCACCGGCAAATGTGTCAAAAAATCAGCATGCCCATAAACTCTACCTGGCACATTTTCAATCTTAAAATGATAAGATTGAAGTTTTGCTGTCAAACAAGCTAATCTAACAGTCAAACACCTTCCCCTTCCTCTGGAAAGAAAATACATAAATGTTTTATGGTCTGTTCTCCAAACAAACCACATCCCCTATTAAAAATTGGCTAAAACGATCTGCTGCCCAAGTACAGGGTAACAATTGTTTCTTTATTATGCAAAAGTTTTTCGCAGAATCTCTTAGTGTCCTCGAAGCGTAAGATACCACCCATTCTTTGGACATATCTCTCTGAAACAAAGCTGTTCCTAGACCACAACCACTTGCATCCAATGCAACAATGCAAAAGATCTAAGAAATGGGAAATTTACCAATTTTTTTCAGATTAATAATGGAATTATATTGCTCTACACCCCATGTAAATCCATTTTTTTTCCTTTGCAAAATCGCAAAGGTTCTACTTTGGTAGCATAGTTATCAATAAGCTTAGAATAAAATTCTGTTAAACCCGGAAACAATAATAATTGTTCCCTGGTCTGTGGCTAAGGAGCATCCACCACTGCCTGTACATGGTTCGGCTTAGGTTTTATTCCATTTCTTGTAATACAATGTCCCAAATACTCCACCTCTTCACATTTAAATTTAGACTTTGTCTCTTTGAGGGTTATGCCAATCTGTTCCAATAGGCGATGTACACTACTTAAGTTGAATACGTGATCACCCTCAATCTTCCCAAAAATACCAAAATATCATCCTGAAATGCAGTGGTACCATCAATTCCTTCTAGAGTCTCTTTCATTAACTGTTTGAAAACATATGCTGCACTGGCTGATGCAAAAGGCATTCAACAAAATTGAAACCTACCTTCAGGAGCTACAAAAGTAGTTAAATGCCTAGACTCCTCATCTAACTCAACTTGATGATAGACACTGGCAAGACGTAAATTGAAACAAACATAGCTCCAGCTTATGTAGAAACAAACTCATGCAAGAATGATAAAGAATGTCTATCTATACATATTTCATTGTTGAGTCTTCTAAGGTCTACATATAATCTAAGCTCACCTCAATGCTTCAAATAATTACAACAGGTGAAACCCATGGTGATGACTCAATAGGTTGAATAACCTGTTTGTCACATAACTCTTTCAACAACTCTTTGAGAATTGCTCTGCAAGTAAGGGGCACTTTGGGAATTGTATGTCTGACCAGAACTGCATTGTCCAACAGAACTATTTCCCTAAATTGTCACAAATGACATTCGGAAAATCGCACTTTACATGTTTTGCAAATTGTTCTGCATTCAAATGTTCAATTCTTGCTGATGACGCCATCCCAAAATAGGATCAGCTCTGGCAGCAACATAAATTTTGCCACAAGTTATTCCGTCAGCCCAAAAATAGCTCAACAACTCACTTTTATGACCGGTATAACCAACAGGTGACACATCAGGAGGTAATAACCTCTAATTTCTCCAGTTCATTTTCCAAAGGGACTTGCTGAATATATTACACCTAGCACACAAATTCTCCATGACTTCTACGTCTTAACCATTAAAGTTGATAGTACATTTGGGAAAACTATTGACACCTCCACTACTTATACACAATATGGCATTAGGATTGAGACAATCTTCATTTAAAACACAGTAAACATTAGTTTCAGACTTGCTTTTGTAAACCCTTCCAAAATGTCCATTCTTTCTGCAGCGATTACAAGTCTTATCAACTGCAGGACAACCCTTATAATTGCTTAATTTATAACTACTCCCACATCTATAACAATCAGTCAAATGTATTTTTCTATTATAAAAATCTTTTTTTCTTTATAATTTTTGCCATAGGTTAACTGTGACAAAGTTAACTCTTCTTCCTCTTTTAACAATGACACTTTATGATTTTGCCAAGAATCTTGATCCTGGCTGTACCCAGCTAGGTACCTACATTTATAATCACAAGATGATATATAATGACTAATGGCTCAGACAGCATGAACATCTTCAAATCTTCTAGGTGTATGACTAATGGCTCAGACAGCATGAACATATTCAAATCTTCTAGGTGTCTACCATCAACAATTTTCAAATGTCCATCAGTGCTGTCTCTGCTTCACATCCCATGTCCTAGGTGGAAAAAACAAGTGCATTTCAGCCTAAAAAATGCGGATTTCTAGAGATGTTTACCCTGGATGGCCCACTATCTTTTGTCGCATAGCTGCTAATGCGCTCTTTAGACAACATAAACTAAGGGATTAGTCTCCAGACTTATTCCAGACACCCGCAAAGGATAGGTTATCCTTTTGACCAGCTAGCTCAAAGTGCCAACATAAGCCCAATAACTTTACCAAGGAGCAAATAGTCTCTGGCAACTATCGAACATGACAACCCCAGTTCCTATACGGATTGTGGAAACAGTGTGCTACTTTTCATACAGTCACTCGTGCTCACTTTGCCTCAGAGAAATACACAGAAGAAACATTGGAGATGTTTTCAACAAGTATTTATTGAACCAGTGTAATTATAGAATATAATATGTGTGCTGCGACAACCATTAGACAGAAACGAATATGTACAATTGCAAGCACCAGCAGAGTAAATAAAAGGTAGAATCCTACCATGGTGCTAAAACAGTGAAGATATGCAGGCATATAGATACATGACAATTATCATATATACTCCTAAAATGCTAACCCTGCCTAAGTGTGCCTAAATTTACCTAGCATGTCTGTAGGGTGTAAAGCCAAGAATCCCCTAGAAGAGAGCCAAGCCCATTACCTGACAGAAGAGACCATAGGACTCTGTCTTGGTCTCGAGTTGGACACCCAACAAAGGAGTCAGACCACTGCATGTTGGAGTTTCTGCGTGCAGGACTCTCAGTGTCTTGTGTCAGCATGGAAGCTTCTCCTCTGGCTGCCCATTGAAGATGTTCTTCTTTTATACCCGAAAGGTACCCTCAGAGGTGCTACCTAGTTGTGTAATGGTGCTGTCGGCCTGTCGTTCAAGGATGACAGTCGCGGCGACATTTGAACAGAGTTATTATACAGAAGAAGGTAATCCTGCTGTGCATGACCTAGGCAGGGGATTAAGATATGATACTAATAATCTTCATGCATAATAAATTAAGCTATTTTTTTAGAAAACCACAGAACATTTATTCGGCACATAACTAGGTAAAAGGTCAGTGCCAGAACTGTTGTGTAGGGCAAGGTAGGACACATGTAGGTAAAAGATTGTGCAGCTACCGAGGCCTATATTGCGGTACATTGAGGTTCATTACA
Organism: Triturus cristatus; assembly: GCF_964204655.1. Lineage (NCBI taxonomy): Eukaryota > Metazoa > Chordata > Amphibia > Caudata > Salamandridae > Triturus > Triturus cristatus. The sequence goes on from NC_140589.1 coordinate 179,318,545, forward strand.
CTTTTCTTCAAGTTACTTGCAGATCACTTGTAAGTCTAACATTGTCCAGTACTATTACATTTAAATGACCTTTGTTGAAATGACAAGTAACTTTAGACTGTAGCATAATGAAATGATACACTGTTGAGTGTTAAGCAAATGCTCGATTATTTGCACAGATAGATTAGCATTTGATTTAAGGACCCGATCAACAATAGAATCAAAAGGCAACCTACAAATTCATGGAAAATCCGTTCTGAAAAAACAATTTCACTTAAACAATTTAATTTAAATTCTCAAGCTGAATGGCAGTTACCATTTGGTAGAAAACAATCCATAAAATGTCTTTCTTTAATGGCAATAAATAAATGGGCTCATTCTGTTGGGGTTTCTGCAAAATTTGAATAGACAATTTTCTTCTTCCCATGGCCTGTCACTGAGTTGTATTTCACTGCTTTCTTTAAAAAATGCTGTTCTGTTACGAAAACCCTCAAGCATTCATTACCTCTTTCCACCTCAATTAGTTCCTCCAACATTCTTCTCCCTTCCTCCCTTCTGCTCCTCATTCTTCTTACCCCCGACCCACACCCATTTTTTTGTAAGAGTAATGCCCAACCCTCCTTTCTCCCCATTTATTAAAATAAGTTCATTTTTGCCTCTCATGTTACATCCTATTAGGTCTCGCCTACGCAGGGCGCATGCGCTGCATAGGAAAGAGACCTTTAGTAATCGGCACAGCTTTCCTGGCAAAAACGTGCACGTGTTGCATTGCTTCCAATGGCAATGCGTGTATGTCTGGCGATTCACTTGCGGGAGCGAGCAGCTGGCGCCATATGTTATCAATTATCGCGCCATGCTGCTCGCTCCCGCAAGGGAATGACGCAGGCCCCCTCCTCTCTCCCCTCCCCCTGCTGCCGCGCGAGGCGCGCATGCTTGTGCTTGTTTCTTTCTTCTTCTCGCGTGCTTGTTGCAGCTTGCTGCCTGCATATAACATGGCTGCCGATGTCAGCCCTGTGCAGGCTTCGGCTCCCTCGGCACTAGGTACTGTAAACCAGCTCCTCTGTCTCTCTGACTCGCTCTACAGTCCGTGACTAAAAGACTTTAACCTTCGCCCTGCAGCACACGCCATCACGCGGAGAGCCCGGCAAGCAATTGGTTGGCACAGCTCCCATTGACTTGCCTTGACCATCGAGCTTGCACGCAGTCTCAGAACCGAGTCGTCTTCACTTCTTAATTCTGAGACGCTCGAAGCTCTCTCGTGCATGTCACCAAGGCTACCCGAGGCGGCGATGTGGACGACTCTTGCAGACCCTACCAGGTGGCAGTGCTTGGCGCCTCTGGTTTCACTGGCCAGTTCGTGGTGGAAGAGCTAGCACTGGTTACGCCCGAGGAGGGGTTCAGGGTATCATCGCTGCGCTGGGCCGTGGCAGGGAGAAACCGGCAGCGGCTGATAAGCTGGGTAAGGTGCCGAGATAATTACCTTGGGTGCAGCAAGAGTCATTTGCTGATTCTCCCAGAGCCTTCTTGCTTTGACTGTTCATCTCCTTTCTTTCCATATGGGCGATCTACTCTATGTTCTCAATGCAGTCTCATTGGATGCCCTCTCATCGTTTTTCATACATTCTTAGCGGCACTTGTGCAGCAGCTCATTGCTTTCTACCACTGGGAGATGTAGTTTCCTCCATGGTCTCTTACCTATTTGACTTGTGCTACTTCCTTTACAAAATGTCCATAATCGTCTTTTATGCTTATGTTGATTATCTTTGTGGTATGTCTATGGATGTCGCTTACCAATTTTATATTCTTGTGGATTCATGTCCTTCCTCCAAATCAACGATCGGGGTAGATTTTACACAGTGAATTTACAGGCAAACAGAGGATTTGTACCAGGAGATCCCTGCATCATGCGTTTCTCTCTCTCTCTCTCTCTCTCTCTCTCTCTCTCTCTCTTTCTCTCTCTCTCTCTCTCTCACATCTCTCTCATCTCTCTTAACTCTTTTACTCTTCCTTTCATCTCTTTTACTCTCTCTCTCTCATCTCTTTTACTGTCTCTCTATCTCTTTTACTCTCTCTCATCTCTTTTACTCTCTCTAATCTATCTTTCTTCCCCCACAACCCCCGTCCGCCTCCCTCGCTCTCTGGGACAAAGAGACACTGAAACCTATTGTTTTCACATGTTGAAGCTGCAGTAATACGTGGTTATGTGTTGCATTTGCACGCCATCGCTTTGTGTTTTTGCCGTGGGTAGAATTCCCCAGCCCCTCTTCTTGGCGTGTCATCCCAGCCACACCCCCTCTCCTCACTCCCCACCAGGGCCTTCACACACCACTATTTGCTGAAACACTCGGATGCTGTAATGTTCTACAGCACAATTCTGTTAGCGTTATTTGTCCTCCAGACGGCTTGACCATAAACATCCCACACATATCCTGTCTATAGCCAGCAGGTGTATTAAGAGGGCATGCTTAGATCCACTCTGCGCCTTCATTCGGTCCTTCCTTGTGAACATGAAGCATAAATTAGAACTCTTTGCAAACAAAATTAAGTGCCTCGAGCATTGTCGCAGGAATATATTAGTAAGTAGCAGTAAACAAGGAGCTATACCTTATTTTTAGGTCTCGGTTATAGACGGCGCATGCGGTGTCTCTAAAACACATTGATACCACACCACATACAACACCAATAGCCCTTGGATTGCCGAGTCCAATTGGATTTGCCAGTGTTTGTTTTCTTTGCTTTTTTATCAACACTGGTGCAGAGCTCTCTGATTTTTACTAAAGTCTAACAAACTTTTCAACCTTGCTTTGCTAGGGCAGGTGATGACTGGATGAGAAACAATTGTTTTGTCTCTGTAGTTCACAGGCAGATAGTCCATCATCAAAGGCCCACACCTTCTGACCTAAAAGTCGTAACAGCCCATGTTGTCCAGATGGTTCGAGCATCTTCATTAAAACTGAAATCAAGTGCTTTCCCTATAGCACATCCAGACTGGGAGCCCCATCATCTCAACTCCATAGGTATAATGTTTTTTTGCCTTGAAACAGTTTGCTCTTAAGCACTGTCAATTCCATCTTCTCAGACACAATTTAAAAACACGTAAAGTTGGATCGAATTAATCTCTGAGATTACATGAAGACACATTAATTTTCAGAGTTTGTTAAATACCGCTTTGACACTTCCATGCAAATTCGGAAATATACACTTTACTCAGCTGACACTAATGCCCACACTGGGGCTTCTGCGTTTACCTTGCACAGTCATGCCTGTTTGCACTCAATAATATTTTCTGGAGTCCTCCAGTCTGCCCTAATATGACTGCCTACTTAGAGGAACATGGGTCTTTGATAATGCACCCTGGCAGTTCATGTTCCATCTTCAACAATTGAACGTTTCACCATCATCATGAAGCCTGGATATGCCTTAAACCTCTCTGCAGTCCCTTCTTCATGTCATCCTGAGACTTCAGATGTCATCTACAGAGCTAAATTCAAAGACCACTTCTTGGAGCAGTTAAGCCAATTATGGAAGAATGAAAATGCTTGGAAATTTGCTGCCAGTTTTTTCCACTAAAAAGACTATGGCTGTTGTTAAGCCTTTAAGCTCTCAAAAAATGTTTCATTGTGCAGACTTTCTACATGGTTATGCTTGGTCACGCCTTCGGAGCGATGAAGGTAGGGTCCTGGATGATATCTTTAGATTTCCAGAATGTGCACTTCAGTATTTCTATTAAAGAAGTGCATCATCTTCATTTGAAGGTTGCCATCAGAGGCCTACATTATCTGTACTGATGAATGATTTATTATTCTTTACATTGTCTTTGAGGTTACTGGTTAGATCTATGTTTGACGGTAATCCCGGTTGTGACCCTGTAACCTGGACAAGGGCCGTGAGCTGACCTCAGATATGACAGCTGCAATAGGTCTCGCTTTTGGGACCTTATAAGTTTTTAGTTATGCAGCACAATATCGTTGGTGCAACATCATCAACTGTTGCATGGCTAAACACTTATAAGGTACAAGGTTTAGCCACGCAACAGCTGATGTTGTTGCACCAAGGATATTGTGCTTCAAAACCAAATACTTATAAGGTCCCAAAAGCGAGACCTATTGGCTATGCCAATGCTTGTTTCTACTTATATTGAGGGCAAAGCGTGATGTACCCTCAGTACTTCTCTTACAGCATTGCCCACACTGCTTGCTTCTTCTTTTGCCTTCTTATCTTTTTTTCCGAATTTATATTACAAATAGATTCCCTAACCAAGATTTACTGTGGAAATGTACTTTTTTCTTTACAAAATTAAGGTACTGGGACCAAGTTAGGATCGCTGAACAAAGTACCTTAAATCCTGGATGTGGAGCGTTGCGTGATGCTGAGTCAAGGCTGCATCATACAGTAGCGGTTTCAAAGAAGCTGCAGAGTGTGATGCGAAATCCTGCATCTGGAGTGCATCGCGCAGTGGGGGTTCCGATGAAGCCATCCATGAGGCTTGAAGGGGCATATTTGCCACTTTTTATGCAGTTCCTGTGGCGATAGTGGCTTCACCTTATTTACAAGGCAGCTTTAAACCACTTAACGTGGCTTAACGCTGACTTGTAAATAAGGCCCCCTTTCACCCTATGCAACAGCCATTGATTCTTACCCTGCCCCATATTTACAAGGGAGACGTAAATAGGAGGCAGCGCCAGAATTAAGAGCAGGTAAAACATGGTCTTACCCTGGTGCAACGAGGAGAAATTTTCCATTTCTCCTTGTTTTTGCTGTTTATATATGTGCTGCATTGTGCAGCACACATAAAAACAGCAAAAGGACAATGATTGTTTATGTACAGGAAGGTCCCCCTTTCTGCACATAAACAACCATGTAAAAAAAAAGCTGTTTTGCAGCTTCTATGTGAGCTGCATTAAGCAGCACACACAGAAGTTTCAAATCAACATTTAGAGATTGTTTATGAGCAGTAACGGGGACCTTCCTGCATATAAACATTCTTCCCCTGCTCGTAGACACCCTTGCACTATGGTGCAAGGGTGCCTGTGATGGTGCTAGGCTGCTAAGTATAGCGCCAGCGCACGGGGAAATGCAAAGCTGCACCATATTCTTGTAAATATGGTGCCCGCCCTGCAGTTCTGAAGTGGCGGAGTGACGCGTTAAGCCAGGAAGACTAACGCTTCACTCCGCCACTTCCCTTGTGAATATGCCCTGTGATGTGATGTCCTGTGTCAAAGTCAAGGATGCCATAGATGAAGGCTTGCAAGACAAGGTCCTGTGTCTGGTGTGCATCGCGCAGCAGTGGATCTGAAGAGCTGTGATACGAGGTTCTGTGTTGGAGATGCATCGTGCAGCGGAGGTTATGATGTGGAGCTGTGAGGAGATGGGTCATGATGCATCAGTTCTGCCCAAAAGATCATAGCTGGGCTTGAAGTACATTTTCAGGTCCATTTTCAAGGGTCTAGAGCTGGGGTGGAACCACTTGATGCGGCTAGACTCACAGGAGATAGTGTCCAGGTGCTGGGTTCAAGGTGTTCGGAGACTTTTCCATCCATAAGTCTCTGATCAAGAGGCCAGCATACTAGCCCTTGGAGTCTCACTGGTGGTCCTGTGTTAAAGATGCAAGTTAGTCCTTTTCGCTCAGGCACAGGGCACTAGGACAGCAAGACAGCAGATTAGCGGGCAGCAAAGTAGCACTATTTCTTGCAGCAGAGCAGCACAGCATTTCTTCTGAGTCTTCTACAGGTCTACAGGTGTACTGATGGGTTGAGTCTTAGGGTCCAATATTTATATTTGTTCCAGTTTTGAAGTAGGGGAAGGTTCTGGAGCTTTCCACCACCAAAGGTGTTTGAAATTTCCTGCCTCCCTGTCCTGGGCCCCGTTTGTCTCAGGGCACAAAAGAATAATTTGTGAATGTGCTGAGGCAGAGTCTTTGTGATGTGATGGATTCAACCCAGATCTGTGACTGGGGGTGAGTGTCTGAAAAGTTTCAGCGCTCCGTCCATCATCTCCTTTTGTTTGCTTTGTTCGCATTAAGATGGTAAGTTATACCCAGGTTGTGAGTCCCTTGCTCACTTTGCCACTGGATTCACGTTATCCTGGCTGATGAGGGGTGTTACCCCGAAACCGGTCCCAGGATGCTTGTTTCCAGTCCAGGGAAGACCTGGCTTGGCAATTTGGGCTTTACTGTTCCCATAGGGCGCAGGGTAAAGACTGACTTGCACATGGTTGGGTTCAAACTGGAATGTCATGGGGAGCATAAAAACGATGGATTCAGGCCCAGATCTCTGTCCTGGGGTGAAGGTATGACATTCTGTCCATCAATTATTCTTTTTGCAACAAGAACGAATTCAGCAAAAAAAGGAATAAGGAAAAATGTCTCGGGAACCCCAACCAAGGCTGACAGACCTAACAACTCCTTCAGCATTTATGCTAATAAGTGCGCTTTGTAATGTTATTTTGTCTTCAGGGAATCTTTTTTATATCATCTGGGAAATTATGATCATCCCATCTCGTTTAACATTTGCTGTTCTTCAGAACCTTTAGCTTCCTTTCCAATAAGAGCCAGAGTGAAGCTGCTCTTTTCACTTGAATGGTCCTTTCTCAGTGTTTATTCATTTGTGCTGGTGAATGATGACGTTTTTGAGGCCTGTGTAATTATGTTCTAGGATAAATTATATTCCTTTTTAAACACAATGCGAAGTATTCTCGATTAATAAATGGGGCTGATTAAATGAAGGTTTTACAAAATCTGTCTCATCAGACCTCAGTCTATAGCGCTGAAAGGGCAACAAAGAACACAAGGCTCTTCCGCAGCGCCCACATTGCACAGTAATAGGCCTGTGCCACTCAGTAAAACCATTTACACATGCTATTATGTTACTTCCCCTTAGAAAATGGCAGTCTTTTGGTTTGTTGTCGGGCAAAGGTCACCGATACAGGATGTATGTTTCTACATCTAGGCCAAAATGCATTTAACTCTTTTCAGGATGTCTTTGACCCCATTTTTTGTTGGCGCCTTAACTGATGGTGCTTGAACTACCAATAGGAAGTTTGCTAATTGGATGCTTTCTGCCTCATCACCTCTATATTAGGTTTTTTAAACTGGACATATTTTTTACCCTCTGTCACCATGTTTGTTGAACACTACAGAAATAAATCACTGGCAGGTCAAAGAGGCAATTTCTAGTCTGAATTTACAGCAAAACTATATAGTGATGCAAAGGGCATTCACAAAAATGTTCACTGTGGCAAGCACTTTGGTCTGTGTGTGTTTTCATATTCACTCTGAGCTTGATAAAATAAAATCACTATACAGAGACATAACACTTCTCTCCTGCCCAGGGTTTCATTTCACTACATTACACGGAACTAACATCGCCTTGTCATTGCAATTCGTTACACGCCTTTCCCCCATGTTATGTATCTCACAGAAGCCTCATCTCTCGCAAGCCAAGCGCCAAGGGCTACGAGGCTGCAACAAAGCACTTCAACCTGATGAAAAAGAGGCGAAATCACAAGAGACAAACTTAATGACCACATCATCTGATAGGGGCCGCTCTCTCCCACTTTGAGGTCCGAGCCTTCCGCCGCTGCAATTAAACTGGAGTTGCACAGGCACCGATCTCAGGAAACCAGTTGCATTTTATCATGACATTTTGATACAAAAAAATAAGCCACTAAGAATTGGCAAGATTTGTTACCATGGAATGATGTTTCCTTTTCTTTATTTGCAACATTTGCATCTTTGATTAACATTTTAGAGAGAATTGTTCTTACAGTTCAAAAGATATGTTAAAGCTGTATTTTGCATTATATTATATTACACCCGAGTTAGGCAAGGTTTTTTTTTTAGTTTTAGAGGTTTATCATTCTGAGTATATTCACACCCAGTTGTTAGAAAAAAGACTAATGATACATGCTAATATTAGTGTTCATTTTTTTATACTACGTTTTTAGGTCTGGCTTGAAAGCACATCTGTCTGTAAAACGTATTTTTACCACTGATTTAAAATATACCACAGTAGGCCTTGGCTGCACCCAGAGGAGTAGTTCCCTCTCACCTCATGCTATTGATGGCATTAATGACTATTTGGCCTTCATTCCACTTTCCAGAACGTGCCACCATTGGAATGTATGAAGGACTATTACATACATTACGCTGTTTGCCACACTCTAATATGTATCTCCTATACCCATCTTACATAGAAAGCAATCGTTTTTGCAGTTTATTTGCCATCTTTGACAATGCCAATAGGACAGGCTTTAAGGTGATGAACAGCATTAGTCATTACAACATATGTAAACATTTAAACAGTATTTGTGAATGCTCGTGTTTACACAAGTTGACACATCAAAGCCAGACCTGTTAGTTTTGCTAATGCTTGCTTATTTTACAGCTCTGAATATGTTGCCTTTCTGCAGCTTCAGATCACCTCTCTTGCCTTGAGGAGCTTGAGTGCCTTTTTATGTGCTAGAAGCCAGCAGTGGAGTGCTGAGATGTTGTATGAATTAATAGGAGCTCCTATGATGTAATGCGAGTTAGACTTCTGAGATGAGTTTCCATAGGTGTTCCTGGTCCCTTGTGAGTTGAGTTTCCTTGGGTGTTCACTCCAACTTGTAAGATGAGTTACCTTGCATGTTTGCTCCTCCTTGTGGGATGTGTTTCTATAGGTGTTCCCGGTCCCTTGTGAGTTGAGTTTCCTTGGGTGTTCACTCCAACTTGTGAGATGAGTTACCTTGCGTGTTTGCTCCCCCTTGTGGGATGAGTTTCTATAGGTGTTCCCGGTCCCTTGTGAGTTGAGTTTCGTTGGGTGTTCACTCCAACTTGTGAGATGAGTTACCTTGCGTGTTTGCTCCCCCTTGTGAGATGAGTTTTCTTGGGTGTTCCCAGTCCCTTTTGAGTTGAGTTTCCTTGGATGTTCGCTCTCCCTTGTGAGATGAGGTTCCTTGGATGTTCGCTCCCCCTGGTAACATGAGTTTCCTTGGATGTTCGCTTCCTCTTGTGAGATGAGTTTCCTTGGATGTTCACTCCAACTTGTGAGTTGTGAGATGAGTTACCTTGCATGTTTGCTCCCCCTTGTGAGATGAGTTTCCTTGGGTGTTCCCAGTCCCTTGTAAGATGAGGTTCCTTGGATGTTCGCTGCCCCTTGTAATGTGAGTTTCCTTGGATGTTCGCTTCCTCTTGTGAGATGAGTTTCCTTGGGTGTTCACTCCAACTTGTGAGTTGTGAGATGAGTTACCTTGCGTGTTTGCTCCCCCTTGTGAGATGAGTTTCTTTGGGTGTTCCCAGTCCATTGTAAGATGAGGTTCCTTGGATGTTCGCTCCCCCTTGTGAGATGAGTTTCCTTAGGTGTTCACTCCTCATCGTGAGGTAAGTTTCCTTGGGTGTTCCCTCTCACTTGTGAGAAGAGTTTATTTGGGTGTTTCCAGCCCCTTGTGAGATGAGTTTCTATAGAAGAGGGTAAATGCGTTCCTGCACAAATGCACCATGCAGAATAATATTACAACATTCCACATAGGAATCTGCATTTTTTAGTAGAGAACAGAAGTATTTTAAGTGTGTTCATTGTACTCTCTCTCTCTCTATATATATATATATGTATATATACATATATATATATTATCTACTGGCGGTCGCCAGTAGATAGTTATAGTTAGGACCGTGTTTCCATAGGAAATCTCAAACTTCTATTTTGAATAACTTTGGCGCCAGTTGATGAATCTTCGCAAAATTTTCAAAACTAATGGGGTGCTCCGCTCAGCTCCTACCCTGAAAGTCTCGGGGGGATTCATCAAGCGGGGGCCGAGAAAAAAGGGGGGACCCAAAACGCGTTTTCCCATGCATTTTCCCATAGGACCTTTAGTCGAAGGTACAGCCCGAACGGCTAAACAGAATTACTTGAAATTTGGCAGAGAGGTAGTCCTCAGGTCAGGGATGTGCCTTTTGCATATATGGAGTCAATCTGTTCAGTAGTTCCTGAGAAAATTGCAGTTAAAAGCACATACATATCTATAGCCGCGCACCGTGCGCGCACCCTAACGTGTGCGAGCGTAATTCTGATTGGTTGTTACATGTCAGTTAACATTCGAATCGGTCGAAATCAGGAAGTGTCAGCCGCCATTTTGTTTGTTTTCAGTGCGAGAGTGGAAAAGGAAGGTGGCGAACGTGAAAAGGGGGCAGGGTAGAGGATTCCTGACCCCCTAGCCCCTGAAGGACCCCGAAGGCAGAAAAAAACATTTAATTTTTTTTTTAAATCGCGGAGGTGCGCGCACGGTGTGCGCACGGTGAAAAACCATAAAAAAAATGTAAAAAAATTTTATACGTAGTTTATTGAAAAATAAATATATAAAAAAATTATAATACATACATAACTTAGCATTTAAAAAACCGTACAAATTCACTGAAATAACCATAGGTTTCACACATGTTATAGTTAGGTGGATATTTCACTCGGAAAAAAAACAATGGAATTCCCCCGTTATAGTTAGTTGAGATAACTATAACTCGCGCGACCGCCACTCTATCACAAGGATGATGTCATCAGTGATGTCATGAGTGATGCCACTGACCATGTCATGAGTGATGTAATATGTGACGTCATGAGCAGAGGATTGCGGGCGTGCGAGTTATAGTTATCTCAACTAACTATAACGGGGGAATTTCATTGGTTTTTTACAAGTGAAATATCCACCTAACTATAACATGTGTGAAACCTATGGTTTTTTAAGTGAATTTGCAAGGTTTTTTAAATGCTAATTCCTAACTATAACGTGTGTGAAACCTATGGTTTTTTCAGTGAATATATATATATGTGTGTATGTATGTATATGTACATTTCTTTTGTCTAATTTTTATAGTCCGCACTACATTAGTAATAGATATGAGATGGACAAGAAGTACAGCTTCTTACATATATATATATGCGATGAATAAAACAAAAGCAAACAAGCATTAGTGACAATCCGCCTTTACAAGATAATTTGACAAAGGGCAACATAAGAACACTTAGGCAAAAGACAACATTATAACACCTGAGATTATGACATGCTGACGTCTAGTTTAAATGAACCGATACTTTATCGTTGTAATGCAAAAATAGACTTTTCACAGTACAACTATGAACTTTCCGACTTTGAAGCAATTGCCACATTCAATGACTTCTACCAGAACAGTATGGAGTTTCTGTCCAAATTGTAGTTTGGGTCTTCTGGTATTACCAAATTTGGGAATCATCCAGGTGGAATTTGTCCTGGAAAAAAGGCCAAAATTGGGGAATATTAATGCGCATATCAGTACAGTTAAACTGATTTTCATATGTAATTTCCAATTTTAACTTGCAATGATCCTGAAAAGGTGTTGTATTAACAATACCAGTAACAGTACCTGGGAGGCTTTACTGCGGCTTTTATTGGGAGAATTGATAAAGGGGGCTTTACTCAATGCCAGACAGAAACTACCTTTTAGGCTATTTCCTAGCAATAATTGAAGGCTCCTCGTCTAACTGGAGGCGCACCAGTCACACAAATATATCCCAGTAAAATACACAAGACGGAAGAGCTAGGCCTGGGCTACACTCTCTTTCTTGCTTTGTTCACAATATTCTCTTTTTCTATCTGCCACGCGGACCTCTAGGTTGAGCCTGTATTAAATCAGCCTCCGCCAGTGGAAACCTATTCTCAGTAATGGCCCCATAGTGATTGAATAAAGTACCCAGCTCAGCTATGGGAGATTTCAATTGCTCCGCAGTTTAAATGCAAGCTCTTGTGTTCAACCAAGCACAGAATTCATCCAGTCTAATGGATAGGTATGGTGGAAAGGACAAAGCTTTCTCTTTGTTAGGCTATCCCCTTTATAAAGACGCAACAACATTCATTAATTTTAAGACGAAAAATAAATAACTCGACGGAGAAAGAAATCAGGGAGAAAGGCAAATACTTTGGCAGAATGTTTTCAATTAAAGAAAGCTGTCCAATACTTGACAAAATAGATTCTTTCCTTTGTGTTTTGGGTCGAATTTAAGCCGGCATTTTGTTTTTTGCTCAAATGTTGTGTATAATATATTTAGTTTTAGGGACCTTCTTGCATCCGTCTTCATCCATTGGTCTGTCGATGTGTCACTCACATTTGTCTTCCATCTCCTGTGCCATACTGCATGTGGCAGTGGGTTGGTTCACTTCAGCCATTGGCTAACTTCACTGGGAGTGACAGGATGCTGCTCTTTCACAAGGAGCACATTCACACACCCAGTAGTTCCCTTCAGTGCCATGGAACATTGAGGGAACACAAAGGCAGAAGTGTGGTATTTGAAACTAAATATTTTTCTTTTAGACAATGTTTTCATTATAATGGTGAGGGACCAGCAGCTCCCCCAACAATAAAGGTTTACAAAGCGTTTGACAAAACAAGGCAAGTGTTAACAAAGCTAAAAGATCGATAGTTAATACCAGGCCTATTGGCTTTGCTAATGCTTGTTTATTAATGGTTTTGCAAAGTGTTACATGATACTGATAAAGCTACTTATAGCCAGGTTTAAGGCATATGACTGGAGCACAAAACATGTGCTTGCTTTGCATTTTAGGCAAGTAAATGTCTTCCTAAGGTACCAACTGAACTTCACTTCTAGGAACTATATATTTCAATCTACAGTGAAAATGACAAATCCCTAAAATTGGTGCATTGAACATGTGCCTAAGTATATTTTGCCAAACCTTAGATGAGGCCAGAGACCTCTTGGTCTTGACTCGGGATATCAGTACCTGTTGCTTAGAGGCACTACTTCAGACATAAGGGTCAGATCACACTTATTAAGGAGGCTATGTGGTACCCAGGATTATGGGTTCAAGGTCAGCTGGAGTGGAAAAACTATGGAGGAAAAGGGGGTGGCGACCAGCTGCTCCAAATGTTAGCGGTTTAGTGGTTCATTAGTGGAGGAAACTGCTTCCGGGCCGGAACGGTACAATTCAAACCAGTATTTTAAAATTCGAGAGGCTGGGCAATGCCCCGTTATCCTCATTGTTTCAGTTCCCAAGAGGCTCTTGGGATTTTTTTGTGGCAAGTTCTCTTTCAGCGACCCACCTCTCGTACTTCATTCCTGTTAACGCTGCAAGTTTTTTTGATGTCTTTGGAACCAGATATTGTTCCTGGTTTGTGCCTAGTGGTATAGCGTCCGAGGCTAAGTAGGTGGGTTGTGGAGTTCTTATTACAAAGAATAGATTATGATACACTCCCTCACTCTTCTCTTTTGTGCTCTGTCTTAAGCAGGAGTGCATGCACTTGATGTCACTTAGGGCTACCAGACATCTTAAGGGCTATCAATGACATCTCCACGCTGAGCAACCATTCAGATATTAATTTCGGAATACCATATTTTCTCTCCCACCTTTTCCCCTGGCCCTCTGCTCAAAGTTTGCTGCACAGCAAGAGTGAGGGTTGATAGGGATGGTTGAGTTTAGCATCATCTACATTCACCTTCCCTGGAACATCAAGTAACTCTGGCGTAATATGTTAAATTCACTAAACCCTTGAACCTCCCTTGTCCTGAGATGCTAAATTCAGTATTGGACTGACCTGTTGTGCACTCTGACATTGCCAGATGGGCCAGCTATAAAGAGCATGTGCCAACTGGACTCAAAAATGGTCCAGGCACTAGCCCTCTCATGCTGGTGCATCTAGCAGTGTCAGAGTGCCTGACAGCCATTCTAACACTGGAAAACCTAAACTTTCATCCACTTTGTTTGAGCCAGGTTTTACATGATGATGATCATGGAGACAACATCCTCGATTTTTGTGCAATTTGTGACTGATCGCTCAAGGGTCTGAGTAATGCCCTAAGCAGTGTCCGTTGTATGCTCTACAGGCTCAAACAATGTGTCATACATCACAAAATATTAGTTTGACATAATCGCAGAATATTTTCAAATTGTTAAATAATGAACAGTTTCCTCTATGCTTTTCTCTGTCAAGTAGCCGGAATGCAGAAATGTGCTTAGTTACATGGAATGAGTAAATTGCACGTTTTGTTTTTATTGATAACTCATTTCAATGTCCCATTCTGCTCAAAGCGTGAAGAAAAACAAAAAAACGAGTCTATTTTCAACTACAAGTGATTGAAGGCATAAGCAAATAATAGAATACACTAAAAAACAAATGAACAAAAAGCCATCATCATTTTAAGGTGTCACCAAAGAGAGCACAAGGGTTGCATGAGGTCTCGCTTGTGAGAGATATTGTTTACAAACAAGGGGCATGTAGCCCACCCATTACTTAACATTCATTGGCTTCCTTGTCACTCTTATTTGCTGCCTTCTAATTGGACGGCGTGTGCTGTCTTCACTTCTTCTTTTTTCGGCTGGAGCATGGACCAAGTGCTAATTGTTTCAGCTTGATTGCAGTTCTTCCACTGATCACTCTGTGTCTGAGGTCCCATTTTTTCATCTTCCACCTTCACCCCCCATTGTCTTGTCACCCCATGCTTGCCATTCTAACACTCTTTGCTGATTAGCTTAATCCTTTGGAGCTCACTTTTACATGTTTGGTAATTTCGCACAAACCTTAGACGGAGTATTTCAAGCCTTAGAGCCGGAGGTTGTCTGGGATCGGCAACTTAAATTTCGGCTTCTCCCTTTCTACAAAATGCACTGTTTGGAGCGCTATTCCTGTGGATTGGTGTGACTGCTATTCACTTGTAAAGCTGGTGAATTCTACATTGCTATGCTTCGAATTGCAGCACTGGGGGGCAGTTCAGTGATAAAAGTTGCATTTCAGAAGAGAGTATGACATGGGACTCTGTGTCTGGGTCACACTCTGGGCTTAGCAGGTTAGGGGCTCACTATCTCCTTCTGGAAAACAGCACAGCAACACCTCAAAATCTGCTACTGGGGCGTAGTGGAAGAAGGGCGATCCTTCCTACCTGTGATATGCTCCTAATGTAGCATGCACCTGAGAAGAGAAGGGTGACTTTTAAAAACACCGGCTCTGCACGTTTCTATACCGATTGTCAAAAACATCTTTGAACAAGCATTGGCATATGCGAACACTATTGGCTTTGCCGCTGTCTTTTTTCCATGTTATGCAGCAGCGTGGCTGAGCACTATATTGTGAGAAATGGAGAGGCAACATCTCACAATCAATTAGACAAGTAATTCCACAAGCCCAAAAATGAAGGCTCCAAACATCTTAAGATGATGTGGGTAAAAATAAATTCTTTATTATTCTTCCAATTCTCTTCATAAATC
Source organism: Triturus cristatus (assembly GCF_964204655.1). Lineage (NCBI taxonomy): Eukaryota > Metazoa > Chordata > Amphibia > Caudata > Salamandridae > Triturus > Triturus cristatus. The sequence goes on from NC_140589.1 coordinate 179,333,746, forward strand.
ACAGCCAAGCAGCCTAACTTGTTCGGTCATACTGTGTAGCATGTTTAAAAGTCAAGTTATTAAAAAAAAAAAAAAAAAAAAGATACTATCACGTGGCTGCATCATAGCGCTTTTTAAAAAGAAAAACACAGCCATGCTGCAGTACAACATGGCTAAAAAATATTGGCAAAGCCAATAGCTTTCACGTGGGTGAGATGGGTTGGTTTTGCCAATGCTTGTTTAAATAAAGTACGCATGTACGGATCTCTATCAGTGATCCGCCTCTGGAATTGGCGTCTCTCACAGGTCACTAACACCATTCGTTTTCAGGTGTGGCCTCTCTGCTAAGGTGGAGGAGCGTCGCCCTACTGCTCTTTGAGCAAGAAAAATAAAATGAAAATAACGTAATTATTATAATTTTTGTTGTTGTAATTTTGGGGCTGAGTTGGGGGGGCTGGAGTCATACAGGGAGGAGTGGTATGCACACTCCAAGTGCTTATGACTGCTTGGCCTGCTGTCTTGGCCTGCCCAAACAGTCATGCGCAGTTTGCATGTTCCCAACCAGGCAGCATTGCACAGCCTGGTGGGGAACATGTCCAGACCCCTAACCCCCACCTGAGTGCCGATCCACGGCGCTCAGACCAATCACAACTTTGCATTGCAGGGTTGTAATTGGCTTAGGGGACCCAGTCACAATGGAGCATTGCAGGGCTGTAATTGGCTATGGGGAGCCTGGGTGCTTCCTGGTTCCGGGACTCGAGAAGCGGAGGAAGGGCACCCTCTACCCTCATTCTCTGCCAGCAGCTACTATTCATTTCCCCATTGCTTACATTCAACACTCAGAAACATCAGAACATGTTTGTTTGCTTACTGTTCTGTATCAGAATTCAGATGTGAACTTATCTGGCAGTCCCTGCAACAAATAACATGCTGGGTCAAACGCTGGGAAAGCATATTTTTCAAAATTCAACTCTGTTTTCGGTTTTTTCACTGCAACACAAAAAAAACAGTGCGAGTGAATTTAGGTGCAAGATTATTATGTTTTAAAAGCTTACATATCTGAGCAAACGTTCAATATACCCCAAGGTCCATTTCTTGAATAAATAAACCCTTTTGAATTCTGGTTGACCATCACAGAATCTTGTCTCGCCTCGTATCACTCTGTACTTCCACAACAAATCAAAACTCCATGTCAATTTTATCGATACGCTTTTCTCCTTCCAGATCGATTTCAGCTGCAAAATGTGTAACTGTACTTAATGGCTGTGCGGGTTGTATGGAGGCAGCCACCTTGTTTGAAGTTTTGCCACTCTGAAGCATGTACTTTTCTGCTAAAGAGCATCACATGGCTTGTATTTAAAGACAAAAAGAAAACAACTAGATTTACTGTTGCTTGGCCCTTTCTCCCGCCCTGGAGCATGATGGGACTTTGGTGTCCTTGGAGAAATGGCAGGAGGAAATGCCGGGGGCCAATTGCTGATTTTATCTTTCAAACACACAATTTGTTATAGCAGTTTATCGTTTGCTGGGAAAGCAATTATGGTGTGGTTCAATTTTCCGCTCAGTGGCTGAACTGGGGATCAAAGTGAGTATTTTTATGTTGGAAAAAAACAGTTTGTCCATTTTATTTATTAGCTAAAAGTGAGAAGCAGGTCCTTGTCTTGCCATTACTAGGGGTGAATGTTAGTTTGTGTGTGTGTGTGTTTTGTGTGGCGTGCTCACCCTTGAAAGTATCATAACATAACACAATGTTTTGGAATCATCATTATAGTAACTTTATTTCGATCAGAAATAGATTATTAAAGCACAATACAAATTCCTTGCAACAATTATTGCACAGTTTTTATTCTATACATCCATACACCTAACTGTGATCACCCCATTCCTCTCCAGTCGAGCTAAGATGCTTCCCCGAGGGCTGTACACAATGATGAGGGTAATAGCAGCATCTCTTGCTCCCACAACGTCTTACATCTTTTTTGCGGAGAGGAAGGAACAACCCATGATTCGAGTAAAATGTCAATGCAAATGCAAAAAATACAAAACAATACATTCAAAAGGATAAAACATAGCTTTTAAAAATGCATATAAGTAAAGGTCCAAAACAAGCAGGGAGAACTTCAAGTGTAGTTGTGTTGTATGCAGGGCCGGACTGGGAACCAAAACCGGCCCTGGCAAAGTGCTCGTCCGGCGCCCCTGCGGCTCTGGGGTGCCGCCAACCCCTTTGCCAGGGCCGGTTTTCGGCCGATGTTGTTACAGGGACGATTTTGCAGCTATGCTGCAAAAACAGCCTTGTAACAAAAACGGCCCCCAGGGGCCCAAAACCGGCCCCCAGCCGTGCGGCGCACCGGGGGATTGCCCGGGGCCAGCTACGGCCAGTCCGGCCCTGGTTGTATGGGTTCTTAAATAAGTCAGATAATACTCCCCATATTTACACACAACCTAGCAACCCATATCAACAGGGGCACAAATACACTTAGACGTCATACTTCCCAACCTTCCTGTGGTCATGAGATTGCGTAGTGGTGCTAAGAAGCCCCGTCAAAGTCAAACAAAATGGCTTTATGGTCACTATCTGACCTCTCCAGGACCACCATGTCCAGAACATATTTCCAGCACTTCAGACTTACTAAGTAGTAGTCAATGAGACTTGTACTACCTGGCCTATTGGAGGTGTGTCTACCGTCGGCACAGGATATATTCTAGCCGTGAGCAGATCTGGAATTAAAGTTCAGTGTTAGAGCAAGTAAATGTGCAGCCTTCAGGGACCATTTAGCTGCAGGGATATATATATATATATATATAGAGGGAATTTTCCATTTTGCGTCCTGCTGTGCCATCTAAATCTGGGTCAAATGATATTAGAGGCTCGAAAGTGGAATTCGGATGACATGCAACAATGAGCTCCCCTCTGCCCTTGCAATGTATTAGGAAGCCCTCTAGGGCACTTATTGTCTGGGTGCCTTCTCTCTTCCCATCAACTCTATTATATACAATTATCAGTAACAGAGAACTGCCAAGGCTAAGATCCACCCTTAGGACCAATACGTCCTGAGAGTTAACAGGGAACTGCCTGATTGTACATTCCATCTCAGTCCGGACACTTATTGCCATACCTCCTGAAGGCCTACCTCTAGGTGATTCGGCTGCATGAGTGAAAAATGCTGTATATCCATTCCTATTAAAAGGGGAGATGTTCCATGTCTCCTGGAGCAAACATATATCATAGTTATCTATGAACAGCCCCCACTCTGCGTCCCCCAGCTTAGGACCTATACCTGCTACATTACAAGACAACATTTCTAGTATTCTATTATCATGTTCACCTGACATTGTCTGGCAGCTCAAAGGGTGTCTGCCCCCAAGATTCAGGAGCTTAAACATGTGTCAGGAATCATCATGGACCTATCAGCATGTGATTCCTCTGCTACTCTCATCATTCTCAAACTTCCGCCGGGGCTCTAATTCACTAAAACCCAACCCATCATGGTGGGTACTTCTAGGGATTCTCCTAATCGAATTCAGGATCAGTCAGTGATTGTCCCCCAGCCCACTATGACCAGCAGGGACCTGATCAGCACATCCAGGAGCATACGGAGAATTCTAGGCAAACCTATACCTAATCTGTATCTCGGTTGTGGTACTACAGATCCTACATGCATCCATAGCTAGTAGGCCACTAACCAAATCCTGGCTCCAAGGAATTACTTTCACTACATCATGGGGTTGGCCAGTGGACTCTGTATGCTCCACTCGCTGGATGCCACTCCTGATGATCGAGTAAGACACCGTCACATTGTTAAGCCAATGGATTACTTTATTGGTTAGCGAGTCCTGGTCTTCTCAGTACATTTGAACAATTTTAGGTACCTAGGTCAAAAAGAACTACCCCTCCACCTAAAATTAAGGATGAAACCCTATGTCCCCATGGCTTCGGTGCCCTCTGTGTGAATGCTGTGAAGTTTGTGAGAGTTGTGTGAGGTGGTTGCACCGCTGATTATGGGCACCATTACCACCCCCCATCGACCTCCCTTGTTCTGCAGAAATTCTCCACCCCTACTCACTGGCCAACACCTCTGCCCTCAATTTTTTGGCATCTGCATAATTATAGATTTGTTTTGGGGGCCGGCAGCTACAGGGTGTGATTTAAACCAAACAGGGTGGCCCTGAACATGGTCTGTTTGGAGATTCTGGGTAGTGTGTCCCTGGACAGCTGGTAATGACTGAGTATCTGCAGATGGGGTAGCTCGCACTACAGTAGAATAACTAAGGGCTAGGTAATTGAATCCTTCCTGAGGCTGGATATTTTTGTCAATCATTTGACCCCCTTTCCTGGCCCTTCCATACCAATTTCTTTTCCTATGGATTTTTCTGTTAGTTTCAACTCTCAAACTTCATCCAAAAGCCCCTTGATTACCCTCAGTAGATGTGCTAAATCTGGGAGCGTACACAAGTGTATGTCAGTAGACCCCCTCTCACCCTCGCATGTACTTTAATCCTGCAGTCAAAAAAATAGCAGATCTGTTTTCATCACATCATATCCAGATTTATCGAGGTCATTGAATTATCCTCCAAAGATTTATTTTGTGTTATTGGCAACCGCACTAGGTTTGAGAAGGAGTTATTAGCAGGTAGGGGTAACCTTATTTTTCTTAAACATATCTGGAACCTTGCTCTTTGTCTGTTTTTTCCTCGCATGGCATGGCTGTATCAATAGTGAAGCGACAATATTCTAATCGTCAGGAGTACTTAGTATCTCCTTGTTAGAAATGGAGGGCTCTAATTGGCAGCGGTATGCACGCTTTCCAAGTAGCGGCCCTTCCTTCTAGTCAGGGTGAGGGAGTTACACACCCAAGATAACCTCTGCTCACCCACTTTGAAGCTTGGCACGTGCGGTCAGGCTTATCTGAGAGGCAACGTGTAAAGTATTTGTACATAATACACAGTGAAAACACTACAAATGATCAACACACCGCTTTAGAAAAATAACCAATTTTTTTCTAAGAAAAACAAGACCAAAACAATAAAAATCCAACATGTGTGACTCAAAATATCACTTTTTAAGGCTTTGAGCAATTTTGGCCATAGAACTATATGGATGCAGTGATTTTACATACTGAACCTTGGATGCATCAAAAGCCCCAAGGAAAAACAGCCGTAGAGGTGGGAAGCATTGGAAAACACAGCGATGCATCGGTTCTTGAGTCCCTGGGGAAGAGAGGTGTCAGTTCGGCTGCACGCAGGAGATGTGTTGCATCGGTTCTGGAATGTAAGGAGTAGCGATGCGTCGAAATCTAAAAACGATTCTGGTCTGCGGATGATGCAGTGAAAAACATAGAGCACCGGTGTGATGCGTGGAAATCCGGATGTGCTTGAGGTCGAAGGCGAAGAGGCAAATAGGCGCTGCATTGATTCCTTCAGCTGTGGACCAATGGTGCATCAATTCTTTCAGAAGCACAGCAGGGCCTGCGTCGGAGTCAGTGTAGTGGTCTCGGATGTCGAAGACACGGTGCAGTAGCTCTTCAGCCCGCAAACAGGTGTGCGTCGATTTCTTCACCACATGGCAGCAGTGTGTGAAAACCTTTCCCACATGGCGGTGCTGTGTTGGAAAAACAGGCGCTGGAAGGGCAATGTGTCCATTTTGCAGTCTTTTGCAGCAGGGACAACCTCCAAGGCCCAAGAACTGGAATTGACAGTTCAGAACTCCCAGCAGTGGAGTTCAGGGATGCTGCAGGTTAAGTCTTAGATGAACCTGAGACTTCCAGCACGAGGCAAGCACACACAAGCCCTTGGAGAACCTTGGAAAAGCAGGATTCAAAAGCAAAGTCCAGTTCTTTCACTGCTGACAGACATAAGCAGCAACTGCAGGCCAACCCAGCAATTCAACACACAGCAAAGGTGCAGTACTCCTGACAGCTCTACAGCTCTTCTTCTTGGCAGAGTCCTCAATCCAGAACTGTTCTAAAAATGTGGGGTTACACATCCAATACATATACCCCTTTTGGCCTTTGAAGTAGGCATATTTCAAAGGAAAGTTGTGGAGACAGACAGACATTAAATCTACCTGCTTCATGTAAACTGTCTGCAGTGTGATTACTACAGAAAGTCTTTGTTGTCCACAAGATCCTACCTTGAAAATAAAAAAGAAAACAGTTTGGTGCAGGGCTCCATGACTGAGCCCTGCCCCCAACTCTAAACAGCATTGACATGACCCACCATGACGGCGGTTCCTGTAGATGCTTTAAAAATGACCTCCAGCTTTGTATCATTTTGGATTTTTGTGGGCAGAGAAATCTCCTCTGCCAGGCCAGTGGAGATTACTCCATCTGCCAACAATTATATTGGCCCCTGAGTCTGAAGGTGAAATCTTTGACTAGGATGATCTGATTTTTGTATATGACCCCTGTTTCATTGTGGTTAGCTTGAAATTAGATCCAGGTCCCAGCGAATTAAAAACTGTTGTTTTTCAATGGTGCTTTAGTTTTTCTAGGTACCTGTTGCCTTAAGCCGTAAACAATTCATATTCCCTTCATCAATTTAAATGATATTGATGGATTTTTGATCATTTTATTTTTATCTACTTCTCTGAATTGATTTGGGAATTTTGTTATTTAGTTTTCTTGACATTAAAAGTGTTGGTACTACTTGAATTTAGCACACATCTCTTTGGAAATTGTGTGTTGCATGTTCCATAGCTAATAAGGTTGATCAGAGTTTTTCAGAAATTTGTTTTTAAATAAGCAGATATGGTTTAGCCCTCCTCCTAAACGAATAAGTGAATTTCTGACAAACATGCTATCTAGAAATAAAACCACAAATGTATTTATTCATCTATGTATTCATTCATTCATTTGTTTTACAGCACAACATCCACGCAAAGGCACATCCAGCACTCTCCCCAGCAGCTCCGCCTCACAGCCGCTCCACTCCGGCTCAGAGCCCTTCCATGAGCAGGGTTCGCGCTGGCAGCTCGGTCCCAGCACCTCACGTGTTTAAACCCTTTGGCCTGCCGTGCCGGTTAATTTCATTTCCGCATTTGTTGGCTATTGTGTGTTACTTTGTGTCACTGTATCTCCTGTACTTTCCCCGTATTACTTGTGCTTTCCCTGTATTACTTGTAAATTCGCCACTTCTTTCCTGCCGCTGCTGCCCCTGCAGCCCCACCCTCGACACAGCCCCGCTCCCGCTTCCCTACCTCTGGTCCCACCCCCCTCCCCTACTTATTGCCACCACTGCGGGGGAGCGCATGTGATGCCTTGATCTCTGGTCCAGCCCAGCACTCTCCCCAGCAGCCCCGCATCACAACCGCTCCGCTCCAGCTCAGAGCCCTTCCACCAGCAGGGTTCGCCCCAGCTGCCCGATCCCAGCGCCTCAGGTGCTTTTCCTCTTTTACCTGCCGTTCCGGTTAATTTAATCTCCGCATTTGTTGCCTATTGTGTGTTACTTTGTGTCACTATATCTCCTGTAATCTCCCCGTATTACTTGTGTTTTCCCCGTATTACTTGTAAATTCGCCACTTCTTTGCCGCTGCGGCTGCCCCTGCAGCCCCGCCCCCTGACACAGCCCCGCTCCCGTCTCCCTACCTCTGGTCCGACCCCCCCTACTTATGGCGACTGCTGCAGGGGAGCGCGTGTGATGCCTTGACCTCTGGTCCAGGCCAACACTCTCCCCAGCAGCTCTGCCTCACAGCCGCTCTGCCCTGGCTCAGAGCCCTTCCACGAGCAGGGTTCGCGCCGGCAGCCCTGTCCAAGCGCCTCAGGTGTTTTTCCTCTTTTGCCTGCCGTTCCGGTTAATTTCATTTCCGCATTTGTTGCCTATTGTGTGTTACTTTGTGTCACTGTATATCCTGTAATCTCCCCGTATTACTTGTGTTTTCCCCATATAACTTGGATATATGCCACTTCTTTCCCGCCGCAGCTGCCCGTGCGGCCCCGCCCCCTGACACAGCCCCGCTCCCGCCTCCCTACCTCTGGTCCTGCCCCCTCCCCTACTTATGGCAACTGCTGTGTGGTCGTGCAGCAGATGCGCATAGCGTGCCAGTGGCTGGTGTGCCGAAGGCGCGCCTAAGGCAAGCTGTCTGGGCCTGTCCGCTTCCCGACCGCAACCAGTGCCAGGAACCCTGGTTCTCCTAGGCCCCACCGCTACGATTCCACCACCCTCCATGCACTCAATCCCAGAAGACACACCGCCTGCGGAAGATCCTCGTCAAACATACGGACAGTTCTCATGCAGACCCTGCCGCAGATCCTTCATTATCGACAAAACTCCCACAACCACCGCAGGCCCTCCACATGCACGCACCGCCGAAACCCTGACATGCATTCTCCTCAATGTGAGCTCCCTCCACCGACACGCCATAGAGATCTGGGACTTGATCGACACCCTCTCGCCCAATGTCGCCTTCTTCACGGGAACCTGGACCAACATCGCCACTGCCATCCCCGATGGCTACAAGATTCAGAGAAAGGAACACCCCCACCACCCAGGAGGAGGACTCGCCATCATACACAAGACCCCCCTCCGACTCTCCATATCCAGCATGAGTGACCCCCACTCCATCACAGAACACCTCCACTTCCAGATCCAGACCAGTCAAAGGACCACACTAAGTGGCACCCTCATCTACAGACCTCCGGGACCTCGCACCCAGTCTGCGTCTTCCATAGCCGAGCTCGCCGCCCCCCACGCCATCACCTCCACGGACTACATTCTACTCGGGGACCTGAACTTCCACCTCGACAACTGCAACAACCCTGACTCTGCCACACTCCTTGACAACCTCGCCAACCTCGGACTGAAGCAGCTGGTCAACAAGCCCACTCACAGAGCTGGACACACCCTTGACCCCGTCTCCGCAGGAGGAAGTAACATCCACTTCAGCCACACCACCCAGCCCCTCTGGATGGACCACCACTGCGTCCACTTCACCTTCAACACCACCACCGCACCCAAGCCTGCCCGCGCACTCCATGAAGGAACTGGAGCAAGATCACAGAGGAACTCCTCAACACAACCATCCTCCAAGACCCTCCAACACCACGACCGACACCAACTCCGCAGCCAAAGAATTTCACCGCTGGATCTCCAGCTGCGCTGACAAGGTCGCATCCCTCCTCCACCCTGCCAAACAACCACCGCTGAAGGTCGCCTCATTCACCACAGAACTACAAGAAGCCAGGCACTCCTGCAGACGCCTAGAGAAAACCTGGCGAAACCAGAAAACCACGGAAGCACAAAATAACCACAGGAGTGCCCTGAAGGAATACCACCAGCACATAAGAGACACCAAACGGACCTTCATACGAGACAAAGTCCATACCAAAGTGACCAATGCCAAGGAGCTGTTCAACATCATACAGCAGTTTGCCAAACCCCCCAGCGAAGCCACGGACGTCACACCTTCCCAGAAACTCTGCGACAAGCTTAGAGCCTACTTCCATCTGAAGATCAAGGTCCTCTACCATAACGTCAGCGAACCGACGCCGGACACCACCACCACCACCTCTCTACCCACCGCCGCCGATAAGCCAGCCATCATGACCTGAGACCCAGCCACCGTCGAACACATCACCACGACTATGAAGAAACGGACCCCTGCCCACCGCATATATACCACAGGGCCATCGCCGCCATCGCACCAGAGCTAGGACAGACCATCAATGCCTCCTTCAGATCCGGTATCTGCCCAGATGACTGGAAGCGGGTGGAGGTTAAACCCCTCCTCAAGAAACCAAAGGCCGACCCAACGGATTTGAAAAACTACCGGCCCATCTCTCTCCTTCCCTTTGCAGCCAAGGTCACTGAGAGACTCGTAAACGGCCAGCTGACTACCTTCATTGAAGAGAACTCCATCCTAGATGCCTCCCAGTCTGGATTCCGCAGCAACCACAGCACCAAGACCGCCCTCCTCGCCGCCACTGATGACAGCCGCATGCTACTCGACCAGGGACACACTGCTGCACTCATCCTCCGAGACCTCTCCGCAGCCTTCGACACCGTCTCACACTGCACACTCGCAGCCAGACTTCACGACGCAGGGATACAAGGAGCCGCCCTTGACTGGATCCAATCCTTTCTATCCGGCAGAACCCAGGGGATCAGACTGCTTCCCTTCCTCTCTAAACCCACCAACATCATATGCGGAGTACCCCAAGGATCATCGCTCGGTCCCACGCTCTTCAACATCTACATGGCCCCCCTTGCCGCCATTGTCAGACAGCATGGGCTCAGCATTGTATCCTACGCGGATGACACCCAGCTCATCCTCTCACTCACAAGGAATCCCGAAGACACCAGACTCTGTTTCCAGGAAGGAAAGAAGAACTTGGCAGCCTGGATGAAAGACAGCTGTTTGAAACTCAACTGAGAGAAGACAGAGGTCCTCATCCTTGGACCCTGCACCTCTGCCTGGGACAACACCTGGTGGCCCTCCGCCCTCGGGAATCCACCCACCCCTACAGACCACGCACGAAACCTCGGCATCATCCTCGACTCCTCCCTCTCCATGACCCCCCAGATCAACACCATCGCTTCCACCAGTTTCAACTGCTTGCGCATCCTCTGCAAGACCTTCAAATGGATCCCCCCGATTGCAGAAGGACCGTCACCCACGCGCTCATAACCAGCAGACTGGACTACGGCAATGCCCTATACACCAGAATAAACAGAACTCTTCTACACAAACTCCAAACCTTCCAGAACGCCGCAGCCAGACTCGTCCTCTGGACACCGCGTCACAAACACATGACCCAACGCCTACGAGACCTCCACTGGCTCCCGTTCAAGAAGTAGGTCACCTTCAAACTCCTCACCCACGCCTACAAATCCTTCAACAACATCGGTCCCAAATACCTCAACGAGAGTCTCCTTCCACGTACCCAAGAGGAACCTCCGCTCTGCAGACCTCGCCCTGGCAGAGGTCCCCTACAGCCTCAGAAACAGAGCAGGCGGGAGAGCCTTCTGCTACATCGCAGCCAAGACCTGGGACGAGCACCCAGTGAACATCAGACGCACCATGACCCTGCACACGTTCAGGAAGGACCTCAAGACCTGGCTCTTCAACTGATTCGGAGCTGCCCGAGATCCTCAGGGGGAGTAGCACACTTTATATACCCCTGATTGATTGATTGATTGATTGATTGATTGATAGAAGGGGAGGTGCTAAGAGAAAAATACTGCAAGCATAATAATCGGTATAATAGTGAGGTTTTGAGAGAGTTTCAGTGCTGTGGGTACCCTCAAGGTCAGAGGAAGGTCATTGTAGGCTTTAGGGCACAGATATTATACACTTTGACTTCTACAATGAGCTTTACAAATGTCCAGATTGTGTAGTAATGGATTAAAATTAGAACACAAATTGCTCAAGGACTAATTGACAGAAAACTGTTTACGCAGACCAGAGCGTTCTGGGCTCTACATCTCTGTGCATAATGCTCGTTGGCTTATATTTGATTATTTGTGGCATGGGTTACCAGTACTGCCATTGAAACATGCTCAGGTTTTAAACCTTTACACTGAAAGATTTTGGATGGTCTATCATTTTTTCAGCACATGATCCTGAAGGTACAGAATTTTGAGATAGTCCAGTCATGACAACATGTACACTAGGATCAGCTGGGGGGTGTAGGCTCCTAGGCATACATAGGAGGACTTTCCCAAAGGATTTGGGGAAGCCAAAGCAGGTGGAGTTAACAGAGTTGATATGCTTCCTGAAGGACAGATCCACATTCATATTAATCCCTGACTGTTAGAACCGGGGTCACCGATTCTGACATGGTAGCTTGGCGCGAGGCAGGAAGGCTCCCGAAGGCAATGTGTTAAGCAGTTGTGCAGCACACACTCACACGGACTCAGTAATGCACACACAATGAAGAGACACCACACCAGGCTGATTTGTAAAACAAGACCCTTTATCTCATTCAGGTCATGGCAAGTAAATTCATTTCAATAATAGAGCAGACAATCTCAGGGCAACAGTAAATTCATTTCAGTACAAAACATGCATAGATTCATTCCAGTACATCAGGGCATGAAACTGCAGGCCGGTAAAAGGCAGTAGCACAAGCCTTGCTAAGAGCAGGTATCACTGTAGGTAAGGGATTGTAGGTTAAAACATAGGCTTCAATGCATTCATGTACATCCTAGGCAACATTTCCTATGAGCACGGTCATCAATGCAGCACTTCATGGGCAGGAATATAACGTCAAAACATTTCCGAGGTAAGGGGCTCATTCAAGTAGCATTTCTTAGGCATGGGGGTCATCTAGGCCACATGCACAACATTTGCTATGCAGGTACACTCTAACCAGAACAGTCCCTATGCAAGGGTTAAGTCAGGGTACATTTCTTAGACATATTTGCTGTATTAGGGACACATTCAGGAGAGGCAACGCTTTTTAGGTCTGGGGGTGTTTTACAGATTCCTTCAGACCCTCAGAATTGCCTATGGCTTCCTCCGTGGTGAAAGGGAGAGGCCTCACTGATATTCTAGGCTGTGCCCCTTTCAGGGGGGCAGATGGGGCAGCCCACGTTAGTTCTAGCAAACGGGAGGGGGTAAACAGGCCTTTGCTCCTCGCTCTCGGTCTCTCTCTCTGAGTGAGGGCCGGTCACGGGGCTTCCACTCCGATCGGGTTAGGCACCTCGGCAGCCCCGCTATTCCCACTGGAGTTTCTGCCCTCCCCGGGGAGGGTTACCTTGAGGCTTCGTGTGTTCGGGGCCCCCGCGCAGGCTCTGCAGGTCACCGGCGGCTCTTCCGGGATGTCAGAACCAGCCAGGAGAGGTAGGGGTGGCTCCCGTACTCCTCGGAGCCCCCGTGCTGAGGCCGGGACGGGTTCCGGGCCTTCCACTTCCTTCCCACTGCCCGGAAACCAGTGAGGGCACGGCTCTCAGGGGGCTTGGCAACCGCAGCCAATGGGAGCGCGGCTCACCGGTGGCGCGGCCTGTGCAGCTCCCGCAGCAGCACTTCCCTCGCATCGGGGGCCGCAGCAGTTCAAGGTATGGCACGATCGCTTCCCTGGACTTCCTGGGGCACACACAGCGCTTCGGACTTCGCGGCGCCTGGGCCGCGGCGGTGATCCTTGGCAAAGAACGCTTCTTTGGACACAGCGCTGGGTTGCAGGTACCTGAGCGGCGGCGGTGATCTGGGGCTTGCAGTGCTCGTCGGACGCAGTGCTTAAGAGGCACAGTTCCTTCAGTCTAGGGCTTGAAGGTCACAGCGCGCCGGGGGCACAGTTCTATCCATATAGCGCTTGGCAGTCACAGCGCTTTATCTGGTGATCCCCCAGTAGCAGCAGTGCTCACAGGGTCCTCAGCGCTTGGAAAGGATGGCAGGCCGCAGGTTTACAGCGCTAGTTGACAGCAGGACTCTAGTTGCAGTTACTTGGGGGAAGGGTAGGGGTTGAGTTGGCAGGCACAGGAGGCAGGCTGGGTCCCTGCAGTACACTGGAGTTGGTCTCCTGGGTTTCCCCCTCACTGGGCAAGGTCAGCAGGCTGGCAGAGTCCCTCAGCTATCTTGGGTACAGCAGGGCCTAAACTCAGTCAGACTCAGTATTGCAGGTTCCCTCCTAGGCCCAACTGCCTTTACTCCGGCAGAGGTTCCCCCAGGTCCAGTGGTGCCCCAAATAACTAGTCAGGTTTCCCTCCTTTCCTCTTATACCCCTAGGTCAGGTGACCCTCCTAAAAGGCGGCAAAGCATAACTCCTCCCTGGGCTGGAAGATTCCAGGAGCTTCTACATGTCTGTCTATGTGACAAAAAGGCGGGACGGCAAAGATACAGTAGCAGTATATCCCAGCCTGCTCCTCCCTACTGGTGCGTGTATGTACAATGGCCACTCTGCAGTAGACGGGCCTGTGGCAGCCATCTTATTAGGGGAGAGCACCTGCACCTCAGCACTGTTTGGCAGTGGTAAGGCGCCCAAAGGCCTAGGTCCAACAAAAAGATGGTGGCAAAAATGAGGCGAAAGGGAAAAAAACGGGGTAAGACCACCCTAGGGCTGACAGGTCTAACACTAATGACTTAACATGATAGGAGGTAGTGTACCCAACTCTATGGGCCAGAAGGAGTTGTAACCTTTCACATTTTGTTCATCAACAAATGTCAGTTCAGAGTTAAGTTCCAAAATGTTGGTGACCATCCATTCATAAATATTCAGCATTCCCTAATGGTGGTTGAGGCTACAAGACAGGTTGCTGAAGGTCAGGTGTGGATAATTAGCTGGGTGTCGCACACCTGTTGAATCACTTTATCAATCAATCAATCAAGCAGTATTTGTAGAATGCAGTTTATCACCCATTAGGGTATCCAGGAGCTGAGATGCTGGGTTAGTCGAAGAGCCAGGTCTTGAGTTTCTCACTGAAGTCTGTCAGCAAGGGAGATGTCCAGAGGTTGACGGGGATGGCGCTCCAGGACTTGGCGGTGAGATGGGAGAAGGAGCGTCCTCTGCTGTGGCTACAACAGATGCAGAGTGTCTGTGCCAAGATGAGGGAGGGCTTTGTAGGCGGGTGTCACTAGTTTGAATTGGCATCTATTCTGGATGGGAAGCCAGTGGAGGTCTCTCAGGTGCTGGGTGGTGTGGGTCCTGTTGGGCAGGTTGAGGATCAGTCTGGCCGCTGAGATCTGTATCGCCTGGAGCCTTCTCATGAGTTTGCTGGTGGTACCTGCATACATTGCATCACCGTAGTCCAGGCAGCTGGTGATTAGGGCTTGCATGACTTTGATGGCGTGTTTGCAGAGCAATCTGGCTTTGATCAGGAGGCATCGGAGTGGTTCCAAGGTGGTGCTGGCCAGCAGGAGGGTGTGGCATGGGTTCCTATGAGGGCAGGTGGTCCTAGGTTGCAGGTGAACAGGCATCGGTGGCAGGTGAACAGTCCTGCTGTGGAACGAGGGGGCGCGAGTCAGCAGTTGTTGTAGTGTCCAGGGTCCGGAGCTAAGAGATCAGTGGTGGAGTACCTATGGGTGTCCGTACACGAAAGACTGACCTCCCATCCGCACCATGCAGATTCTAGGCTCTTTGCAGAGGGATTGTTTGAGTGATCGATGCATGCGAGCAGGCTAGTAAGGCACCACCAGATCATGAATGTAGCACGGGCCTGTGCCGTATCTGGGCTTGCACATGTAGCACAAGGCTTTAAACTGTATTTGCTTATCCTTGGCCAGCCAGTGGAGGTCACTGTGAAGATCGGATATAAAAGCAGACTTCGGAAGGCGAAAGAAGAGCCTGGCTGCGGCATACTGGATTGCTTATAGGTGCCAAATGGCTGCCTTATCTGCTTCCAGATATAAGATGTTCCTGTATTCAATTATTGAAAGAATCAAGGCTTTGATCACTGTTTTTTGGGCTGACAGTGGAATCACGCCAGTGATCTTTTTTGCCCACTTCAACACTGCAAAGCACGTTGAAGCCACCTTGGCTACCTGTGGCTTCATTGATAGACTCTCATCCAACCATAAACCAAGTTTCTTTACCTTGGAGGCCAGTTCCGGAAGGGTCCAGAGTGCCTCTGGCCAGTGCTGAGGGACCCATAACCAAGGGTTCTTGACCATGACCATAACCTTGGTCTTCTCGCCATTAATCTTGAGAGCAATGTTACCCATCCAGATAGAGATCCTGCTTAAGTACAGGTTCACAGCTATGGTGCTGTATCCCTGTGCAATGACAGGGAAAAGATAATTTGCGTGTCATCTGCCTATAAGAACAGGGTTAGCCTGCAGCTTTTCATTACATACGCGGTGGGGTATGCGTATGTGATGAAAAACATCAGGCTTAGGGCTGAGCCCCGGGAACACCAGATGTGAGGGCATGCAGCTTTGAGCTTGCACTGGCTGTAAAAACCTAGAATGAGCGGTCTTCCAGGAACGAGGTCATCCAGACTAAATCTGTTCCCTGAGACCCAGTGTCATCAGCCTTTCCAGGAGGATGGAATGGGACACAGTGTCGAAGGCCACACTGAGATTTAATAATATCACCTCAGCTGTGCCGCCATCATCCAGGAACCGTCTGAGGTGTTCAGTGACTTCTAAGAGGGTGGAGAAAGTTTTGATCTTCCACAATGGTGGTGAGCTGCGAGTACACATAGTCTTGTACCACAATATTCTGGGGGTTGATGTTCAGTACCACAACCTCAGGGTTCCAGCCAAGTGAACATATTTGGCGTTTCTACACCTAGAAATTGTAATTAATAGAACAAATTAATCTACGTGAGTGATGAGAGAGCGGATATGTGGTAATACTGCACACAATTTGTGCGAGCCAATTTTGCTTATTTTGTACACCAAGGAACATCAGAAAACATGCAGCATTACAGGTTTATCTCCCAATTGTTGTCTGACACTAAGAAAGGAGTGGAAAGTAGCATCAGTACTTATTTTAGTAAGAGTCACTTCCGAATGAACAGTAGCATGTAAGCCTGTCCTACTCATGACGGTACTACAATGTTATTTTCTCTCTCAGAAATTCCCACAGAGCCCACTTTTGGGGAGAAATCAGGATCCCCCCAAATGCTCTGCTGGCCCTAAGCCATTTGAGCTTTCGCATGCTGTTGTACAATGTAAATCGGTGGGAGATTTTCGCTCACGTGGAAGTCTGCAGCCGAGGCCTGCGGGAGGAGATAAAGCGTTCAGCGAGCCCCCGCCCCAGGTGATAGAGAAAAACCTGCAGAAATGGCGTCTTCCTCCTGCAGCACGAATAAGCAGACGGTTATCTTTTGTTGATGCCGGAAGGCAGTGGGTGAAAGGGTCAGTGACCAGCATAGCCGTAAAGTCCCAGAGATTCAAATTAGTGATTACTGGGGTTCTATCCAATGCATGTAGATGCTACAAAACATATCATTTCTGGCACAGAAAATGCCTGTGCATTGTTAAAAAATGTGTAACATATGGTTATTTTTTAAAGTTTGACTTACATATCTATATAACACATAATGGGTAACTGTTTAACACAGGGCTATATTGCCATCGAAGGGTTCTGGTGATATTTACAAACCAGGATTCCCGGTGGTTTATTAAAATTTCCTGTACCAGGAGATGGCAATTCATGACCATATTACACATTTTACTTGTTATGCATTTTTTAGAATAAATTATTTTTTTAATTGATTTAGGATTCTTTACAAAGAGCATGTAATCGCAATTTGATTAGTATTCTCTGTTTGCCCGAGCTTACAATGTCTGCCAATGTTTGGAGAAATGTGTTTTTTTGCAGGGGATAATATGAAAATATTTAAAACTTATTTTATGCAACATGTGTATTACATATCAAATTCTCAATGGAAAGCACATTGTATTGAAATTAAAAACAGGGTCTAAGAGCAGCAATGTCATAGTGATTGCTCTTCACAAGCACTGAAAGGAAGATTACATTCTGTGTGTAACTTTTGTACTGTTTGGGAATTTAAATATCCGGCAAATAAATTCCGCACAGTGAACTATAGGAAATCTGTGTGTGTGTGTATATATATATATATATATATATATATATATATATATAATTCACTTAAAAAACCATAGGTTTCACACATGTTATAGTTAGCTGGACATTTCACTCGTGAAAAACCATTGAAATTCCCCCGTTATAGTTAGTGCAGGCAACTATAACTCACGCGACTGCAATCCTCTGCTGATGACGTCAGATATTACATCACTGTATTTAGACACTTATTTACCCATGTCTTCTTCCATTAATTCTTAGCTATACATATATTACAAATATTTTTTTTTCAGAAAGACACATATGTCATCAGATGGTGCGCCCACTTTACGCAGTTCACGGATTTTTCCGTTTCTACCGTACGCGCACGCTACGCGTATTCCGCGATTTTTCGCAAAAAAATTAAAGGAAATTTTGGCCCTTGGGGGTCCTTCTGGGACCCCCTGACAAAGGCTAGGGGGTCAGGAACTGTCCACCCTGCCCCCTTTTCACGTTCTCCACCTTTGTTTTTCACCCCCTCAGACTGCGAGAGCCAAAATGGCGGCCGACACTTCCTGGTTTCGACCGATTCGAATGTTTACTAAGATCTAACAACCAATCAGAATCGTGCTCGTGCACGGCAGCGTGCGCGTACTTAAAGTTTTACCATACGCGCACGGTGCGCGCTTATAGATATATGCGTCATGGGCAGCACGAGCACGATAATAAAACTGAAGTACTAGCACCAGCTATATACCGGAGTCCGTTGCATCTGTTCAGCGCACGTTTTCACTTGGATGCATGTTTGGAGATATATATATATATATATATATATATATATTCACTGAAAAAAACATAAAAAAACATAGGTTTCACACATGTTATAGTTAGCTGGACATTTCACTTGTAAAAAAACAATGAAATTCCCCCGTTATAGTTAGTTCAGCTAACTATAACTCGCGCGCCCGCAATCCACTGCTGATGACGTCACATATTACATCACTCATGACATGGTCAGTGACATCACTCATGACATCACTGATGACATCTCAAATGACATCATGTGATTTAGAAACAACACTTTTCATTGGTTTATAGTAGTTTCAGGTCACGTGATTAAGAAACAACACTTTTCATTGGTTTATAGTAGTTTCAGTTCCAGAAACTTCCAACACCACACCCACTCCCCTCATTATTTCTTCTGATTCCCTGGGAGAAGGAGCTGAGCAGCTTTTCCAGTACTCCAGTACTTGAGAATGGCAGAGCAGCAGTCATCTTCTGGGAGTGAGCAGGAGACCCTTGTGAGACAGAGGAAACAGAAAGATTCTTTTATCTGGCAATTTTTTAGATTTCCAGAGGGGCAGAAAAAGGTGAATGCTCCAAAAGTCACCTGCACTATTTGTGGTGTTGTCTTATCAAGAGGAGATCCTAAAAAGAAATATTCTTTTAGTATCTTCACTATGATCAGGCACGTTAAAGGAGTACATCCTGTGGCTTTTGCTCGAGCTGCTAGAGACAACCCTCCAGCAGCTCAGCCGAGCACATCCGCAGCAGCTCAGCCGAGCACATCATCGGCAGCTCAGCCGAGCACTTCATCTGCGGCGGAAGCTTCACCTGCTTCTGTTCCTCTGGATATACACCCTCTTTTCAAGAGGGTGTATATACGGTGCAATGCGTGCAATGCTCCTCTCTATTATGGGGACACCAGCATTCCCCTAATAGAGAGCAAGATACAGCAGCACACATGCTGAACCCTATAATTTTTTTCATTTTTTTGTTCCTCTGTTCCTCAATGAACACAACGGCTCTTTTTAGAGCCACCTAACATCTGAACACTTAAATTTGATTTTTAATTCTATTTTTTTAATGAATTTTTTTCCGCCGTGTGCGCACTGTGCGCGCACCTCGCGACGGTCCGTGCACCCCGCGATTTTTTAACAAAAAATAAAATGTTTATTTCACCCTTCAGGGTCCTCCAGGGACCCCCTGACAAAAGCTAGGGGGTCAGGAACTCTGTACCCTGCCACCTTTCTTTTTTACTGTCACACACAAAATGGCGGCCGACACTTCCTGATTTCGACTGATTCGAATGTTGACTGACATGTAACCGCCAATCAGAATTACGCTCGTGCACGGCACCGTGCGCGCATATAGATATTTATGTGCTTTTAAATGCAATTTTCTCAGGAACTACTGAACAGATTGACACCATATATGCATAAGGCAAATGCCTGACCTGAGGACTACCTCTTTGCCAAATTTCAAGTAATTCTGTTCAGCCGTTCGGGCTGTACCTTCGACTAAAGGTCCTATGGGAAAATGCATGGGGAAAACACGTTTTGGGACCCCCCTTTTTTCTCAGCCCCCGCTTGACGAATCACCCCGAGACTTTCAGGGTAGGAGCTGAGCGGAGCGCCCCATTTGTTTTGAAAATTTCGCGAGGATTCGTCAAACGGCGCCAAAGTTATTCAAAATAGAATTTTGAGATTTCCTATGGAAACTCGGTCCTAACTATAACTATCTACTGGCGACCGCCAGTAGATAATATATATATATATATATATTACCTACTGGCAGTTGCCAGTAGGTAGTTATAGTTAGGACCTAGTTTCCATAGGAAAAGCGTTTTTTGTTTTCCCAATAACTTTGGTGCCGGTTGACGAAGCTTTGCGAAATTTTCAAAACTAGTGACCGGCTCCGGTCAGCTCCTGTCTTTAAAGTTTCGGGGTGAATCGTCACGCGGGGGCTGAGAAACAAGGGGGGTACCAAAATGCGTTTTCCCCGTGTAATTTTCCATAGGAAACTTTAGACAAAGCTACAGCCCCGACGGCTGAACTGAATTACACCAAATTTGGCAAAAAGGTAGGTCTTGCTTCAGAAAGAGTCCTTTTTGTTAAATGGTGTAAATCCGTTCAGTAGTTCCTGAGAAACTAGAAAAAGAAAAAGTTTCAATATCTATGGCCACGGTGGATTAACGAACCCTCCCGACCACGAGCTTCATTCTAATTGGCTGCCAACACTCCAAACCAGGAAGTGTTGGCAGCCATCTTGTGACATGGTAGAACCGAGTCACAAGAAAACAGTAGAAACAACATTAAAAAAACAAGAAAAGGAGGAAGGATAGAAACACCCTGACCCCCTAGGCCTGCTCAGGGGGTGCCACAAGGACCCCCAGGGCCAAAAAAAGCATTTTTATCATTTCAGCGGAAATCACAATGGGGTCTGGAATCACACCGAAATTATTTTTAAAAATCGAAGCTCGGGCTCCCGCGCTTCGTTTAAAAATAGCCCCAAGGCCCAGGTCCCGGGCCAGGTCCCGGGGGCACTGCCAATTTATTAGCGGAGGCCCGTGGGGGCCCCCGCAGCCCCGGGGACCACCACCTCCCCGGGGCTGTGTAAAAGAAATGCATGGGGGTCCCAATCCCCCCACGCTGCCCCGGGGACCACCTCCTCCCCGGGGCTTCAACAAATAACTGCCGGGGGCTCGCAGCACCCCCACAGCCCTGGGGGCTGTGGGGGTGCCCTGGGGGCTGCCACCTCCCCGGGGCTGTTAAAAAAATGTGTGGGGGGGTCCCAATCCCCCCCACGCTGCCCCGGGGACTGCCACCTCAGCGGGGCGCTATTTTTAATTAAATCCTGTGTGGGGGGCCCCCCTACACGCCCCGGGAACCACCACCTCCCCGGGGCACTAAATATGTAAATGCGGGGGTCTGTTACAGGAACCACCACCTCCCTGGGGCTTTGCAATGGTAGGATTGAGATGTCATCAGTGATGTCATGACTGATGTCACTGACCATGTCATGAGTGATGTAATATGTGATGTCATCAGCAATGCATTGCTGGCACGCGAGTTATAGTTAGTGAGTTAACTATAATGGCGGAATTTCTCTGGTTTTGTATGAGTGAAATGTCCAATTAACTATAAAGTCCCTGAAACCCATTTTTTGTGTGAATATATATATATATATATATATATATATATATATATATATATATATATATATATATATATATATATATATATATATATATATATATATACAATTTTTCTGGCTTTTACTATTCTTTTGAGTGTTTAAAAGTAGACATTATGCAATGATCAAATAATACATCAATGTATTTATGTATCTATTTATTTATTGATTGCGTGATGTTGCACTAAAGACGTGTCCTGAATATGTATATATAAAAATATAAAGTATCTACTTGAAGGATCAGAATGCCACAGTTCACAAATTCTGTTTTCCTTATCCATTGATCCAATGGATGCACTTTGTCACTTTAAATTGAGAAATCTGTATGGGCAGTGTTGTCATGTGATCAAGGTCGAACGGCCGAAATGCGTAGTGGTGGACAGCTCAAGTCGATTAAACTAGCAAGCACTAATTCTGTGGTCCGTGTCCATTTTTCCTTTGGAAGGCACAGTGTGCAAGCGGATTTTGGAGATTTTTGAACTGGAGACTTCACTGGTTCTGCACGGACCCCCTCCCTCGTTGGCCCCCGCGGAGTGAAGTCATCTTCCGTCACTGCTTCGTGGCAGTGAAGCGGAATAGCGCTATCTTTGGAAAAAGGAAAGTGAGTGCCCCCTGACAGACGATACTACTCTGTTCTGCATGCAGAGTGAGTGAACCTGAGCTGGCAGACTCGGAGCCTCAGTGATCGGCGGAACAGAGGCAAGAGGAAATCTCTTCTTACATTCAAGCAGTCAGGTTGGGAGGTGTGTGTTTTGGGTGGCGAAATCGGTATTTACCACAAACCCTACCAACATAATACAAAATTTTGAATACAGGAGCAATGTCCACAGGCACGCTGCGGGATCGTGATGCAGCATAAGAGGGGCTGTTTAACAACTGCCCAACTAAGGGGTACAAAAATCCATTACAACATCATGCGATAAGCCTGGGAGCATTAAAGAGACATTTCGTAAATTGGAGAAATTAATAAAGCAAGAACAGTCCAAATGGTGGGAACATAAGTCCCTGCAACGCTATTTGGATGTAGGAAGGATCCCAAGAGGGCTGAGAATTATGATAGCTCCAAGCTATGAAAATCCTCACCCCCTGATGATGGCAGAATGGGCGGAATTCAACTTAAATTCATAAAGAAAATTGGTGGAGATACTAGTCAAATACGCAGAAACCGTCCAGATCGACCTCCAAAAGCAAATAGACATATTGGAGGAGGAAGTTGCAAAAATGGAACAATCCCCAGGAATATCCAAAATGCAAGAAGATATGACGAGTAGAATCAGGGAAGAAGAGGAGAAAATAAAGGACAGGAAGGCATATAAATTTCAGCGGGACAAAGCTGATTACGAAAACGGGCACATTTTTACATTCTCACGAAAATATGATTCAATGATGAATCCAAAACAAGGGATCAAAGGCACAAACAAACAGAGTATAGCCAATTATAAAGGCCTGGTCACAACATCAACTTCAGACCCAACCTCTGCACTTGAACGCGAATCACAGCCACAAGTGAATCAAGAGAATCAGCCTCTCCAAAAATTAACCCTCGCGGAGAAACTTTATTTTTTATGCCAGGACCGAAGGCAAACCCTGCACCCGAGAAACAACAAATTCGGCAAAGGCACGACAAAAGAAGATGCGGAAGGCGAAAGTCCAGCAGGAAACATAAAAAAACAAGTAAATGACCAGCGTACGCTGGAGGCGTACATAACTCAGATCGACCTGATACTAAAACAATAATCAACATAGCAAAAGTAGATCTGAACAAAGCTGAACAATAACTCCTGTCCCTTGGATTATCCTACTGCCCTGAAAGTAGTTTTAATTATGCTCAAACCAGGACTGACATCTTCAAATTGATATGAAAATTGAAATTGAGCGAATACCACCTGCTTCGAGGAATTCAAAACAATCCTACAAACGAACGAGAAAAAGATCAATTACCAAGCACCATGGAACTAACTATGGGTGATCAAGCATTATTCAGAGATTTACAGGATTTACAAAAGGAAAGTTCTAGTCAGGATCAGGATGCACCTTATGAAGAAGACACACAAGCAATTTTATCAAAGACATCTTTCTCGAGACCTAACACTCCTTTTAAAAAGAAGTCAACCTTCAATCCAATAATGCCAAGAGATTCATTGGATATTTTTAATGACCAAGTGGTGGCACAAATCAAAAGATTAAACTCCAAGTTACAAAAAACTAATCAAAAACCAACAAGCCAGATGTGGAGATACTGCCAACTAATTTCAAAATTGCAAAAGAACAAAGAAGTTATAATTAGAAACTCAGACAAAGGAGGAAATATTACATGTAGAAGGCACTATCCAAATTGAATGACAGTACTTGTTACAAAAGGAGTTCACCACAAACAGTAAAAACTACACACAATGAATTCTACACTAAACTATTGGCTTGGAAAAGAGTGGGGTTATTAAGTCTGGAGGAATATAAATATTTGAAGAATGATCACCTTGTCATGCCGGTGATATATTATATATCCAAGGTCCATAAGAACGAAAGAAAGCCAATGGGGAGACTATTAAGTTTGGAGGAATACAAATATTTGAAGAATGATCACCTTGTCATGCCGGTGATATATTATATATCCAAGGTCCATAAGAACGAAAGAAAGCCAATGGGGAGACTGGGGGACTGATAATATCTGCATGTGATGGACCTTTAGGAAATACATCTCGGAACATTGACTATTTCTTGCAGGACCATGTAAAAAGTCTCCCATCATATATAAACGATACCAGTGACTTCCTGTGGAAAATAGAAAAGTTGGACTGGCATAAGGGGGATATTCTGATGTCTATGAATGTCACATCACTATAGACAAGTATAAGACATAAAGATGGTATCCGAGCTTTGGAATATTTTCTTAACAACAGATCGTTATGCCTAGCACAACACACTACAATGACTGTAAATATGACTCTGTTTTGCTTAGAGAACTATTTGTTTTTATTTCAAAACCAGGTCTATCAACAACTTCGGGGAGTTGCAATGGGAGCCAGCTTCTCTCCCAGCTATGCTTGTCTATGCATTGGCTGGTGGGAGGAGCTGGTTCTCAGGGACACATTCTGCCATCAGTTAAAACAGCATGTAGTAGTCTGGCTACGAAATATAGATGTTCTATTTGTTGTGTGGCGAGGAACTAAAGAAAGTACTTTACAATTTGTGTCCACAATAAATAAAAATGATATCAACTTAAATTTTCCAGCTACGGTTAGCTTAGATACAGTTGACTTCCTTGATGTAAGAGTCAGGATAGTTAACAACAAAGTGGTAACATCATTACAGTGCAAAGAAACAGCAGGGAACACAGTTCTTCACGCCACCAGCTCTTATCCAGTCCACCAAATAGAAAGCATACCCTACGGTGAGATGCTGAGATTGAGGTGTATTTGTAATGATGATCTTGAGCCAAAAAGGACACAGGAGATGAGCAAAAAGAAATTTCTGTCAAGAGGATACTCGCCCAAAACAATAAACACAGCTATAGCCAAATCAAACCAACATAGTAGAGCTGACCTGTTATTTGGCAAAACCACAGCATCTGTGGGGGAAGGGGGAGCAATTGTTAACTCAAACCACAGCAATGACCTGATTAGACTAATTTTAACATATTGCAAACAGGAAAAATAGTTAAGAAATATTTTTAAACATAGCTGGCCCTTGGTGTTAGATGATCCTGTAATAGGACGCAGTTTACCCAAAAAACCCTCCATTACATAGAGGAAGACAAAATCTATGAGCAATGCTCTAGTCAAGAGCAGTCCAGAAATGGAGGAAGGAGCCTCATTGCTAACTGCAAGAAAGGGTTTCTTTGAATGTACACGCTATAAGGCTTGTAAGCATGGGGTAATAAAACTTCCTATGTGACCAGGTTCTGCGATAAAGAAAAGAAGGTAAACAGACACCTTACGTGCAAAACAGAGTATGTTATATATGTATTACAATGCACATGTGGGTTACAATATGCTGGGAGTACAAAATTAGAAGCCCACAAGCGTATACTTCAACATTTAAGGGCCATTAAAAACTCAGACCCAATGTACCGTGTAGCGCGACATTTCAAGGAAACCCACAACAATAATTTAAGTGACCTTAAATGGTTTTTATTTGATTCAGTCCCAATTCAAAGAAGAGAAGGAAATAGAGAAGTAAAAGTGAGAAGACTAGAGACTTGTTTCATTCTTGATCTAGATACAAAGACTCCTGGGGGATTGAACACTACGGAAGATCTGTATACCTGTTTGTACATAGACTATAAAATATGTCAGACCTCAGAAAAACATTTATCTATTTAAACATTATTTAAATTTTATATACATAGTGTTAACCATCATACTATTGTATATATAGGACAGATATATTGGCAGGGGCTCCAATCATGGAAACCCCACAAAGGAACTCTGGCAAAAATAATTTTGATATAGAACAATTTTCTGTATAAATATTATGGTTGAGAATGTTTTTTCTAAAACTCATGATGGATGTAAATATTGACAAAATTCTTCTTTTGAGACAACTTCGGCTGTTGCCAAAATAAATAAACCTAATTTTGCACAGAGCACTAGGCACTTTAACCCCTTTCCCGCTCATGACAGAACCACTCCGTCATGAGCCACGGGTGCGCTGTGCTCATGACGGAGTGGTTCCGTCATACTGCGGCCGTTGGCAGCCGTTCCGCCCACGCGGCGCTAATTCCCCGCCTGTGCGGGCGATTAGCGCAGTGGGCGGAGACGTGACGGAACCACTCCGTCATGAGCACAGCTCACCCGTGACTCGTGACGGAGTGGTTCCGTCACGAGCACAGCGCCACCGCAACTGCCCCCAAACCCCGCCAGCGCCGCGGTAGAATTCCTGCCGCGGCGAAGGGGTTAAAGTACATTTTAAATAAATGTTAGGATTAGGTGGGTGGTGACACATATTTTATATTTTATAAATATAATGAAATTTAATGGAAATTTATGGATAAAGTTTTGACCATAGGTATTATACCGCAATGACAATTCTTATGGCTTTTACTATTCTTTTGAGTGTATAAAAATAGACATTATGCAATGATGAAATATTACATTCATGTATTTATGTATCTATTTATGTATTTATTGCTTGATGTTGCACTAAAGACGGTGTCCTGAATATGTATATATAAAAATATAACTGAAACGTATATTTTATACGTTTTTTATATTATTATTATTATTATTATTATTATTATTATTTATATGGCACAGGAATCATCCCCAAGGGGATCTCTCGGTGCATGGGAGGCAGGCATCTAAATGCGGAGAATTTCAGTTAAATAGCCACGTTTTTAGGTGTTTCTTGAAAATAATCAAGGTGGGACATGATCGCAGATCTACTGGCAACGCATTCCAGTATTTGGGAGCCAGATGGGAAAAGGCTCGGCCGCCCATCTTAACTTTTTTATTTCTCAGCGTTTGAAGGAGCTTTTGGCCACTGGATCTTAACTGTCGTGCCGGGGTATACCATTCTAAGTTCTTCGTAAGGTATTTAGGTCCCTGTCCAAAAGTGCTTTAAAAACTAGGCATAAAAGTTTGAGTAGTGCTCTTTTCCTTATAGGAAGCCAATGTAACTCTCTTAGTAAAGGTAAAGATGGCATACGCGGGGTTTATTTAAAGCTAGGCGTGCCGCCGTGTTTTGAACGACTTGTAGCCTAGACAGCAGGTCCTCCCTCATCCCCACTCGTAGAGCATTTCCGTAATCCAGTCTACTGACTAGAAGCACCTGAATCAAAACCCTTCTAGCGGAGAAAGGAATCCAAGGAAAGACCTTTTTTAAAGTGCGCATCAGTCCAAAACAGTTGCCTGATAGAGTCTTAACATGCTCTTCCATAGATAAGTTATTATCCATTAAAATGCCCAGATTTTTTACCCATTACCCATATCTACTTGAAGGACCAGATTGCCACAGTTCACAAATTCTGTTTTCCTCATCCATTGATCCATTGTATGCCCTTTGTCACTTTAAACTGGGAATATGGATGGGCAGTGTTGTCATGTGGTCAAGGCTGAACGGCGGAAATGCGTATTGGCCGACAGCTCAAGTCGATTAAACTAGCATGCACTGAATCTGTGGTCAGTGTCCATTTTCGCAAGCGGATTCTGGATATATATATATATATATATATATATATATATATATATATATATATATATATATATATATATATATATATATATATATATATATATATATATATATATATATATATATATATATATATATTGAATGTCAAACTCAAACGTCTGGAAAAACTCAAGAAATCTGAAACCGCAAAATGGTGGGAAGCCATTTCTCTACCGGATTATGTGGACAAGCAAATGGTCCCCAGAGGTCTGCGTCTCTATATCATGCCCTCATATGAATCCCAAAACCCACGCATGCTACAAGATTGGCAAGAAAATTCAGCCAACAGTTCCAGAAATATGCTTAACATATTGATCAAATATGCATGGGAAGACCGTGAATTGATTTTATCTGAAATTAGCACAATTGAAGCGGATCTATCCAAATGCAATGAACAAGAAATGATCCAAAAATTCACGGCTGACCTTAAACCTAAACTACAACAGCATGAGGACGATATTAAAAATCGCAAACAAAGGAAACTCCACAGAGACTGTGTAGACTATGAATCCGGACGGATACTAAAATACAGTCATAAATATGATCACCTGTATAATGACTTACCACCTGTTGTTGAGGTAATACAACCAGTTGAACATGAAACCATTTCCCCGGTTCCAGGAGTAAGCGGATCAGATACGGACATTTCAATTTCAACCACTAGCTCGTCTTTGGAGAGGCCAACCTCAACAAGAACTGCCACTTTTTTAGACGAGTTCAGGGTCTTGAGGAAAGGCCGACAAGTACCAAGATCGAATACACAATCACCACCGCGAAGGGGAAGAACACCACGAGGCAGAGGCCGTGGAAGAGGAAGAGGGAGGGGAGGAGCAAACAAAGACGCAAAAGAAGAACAAAAAGGGAATCTAACCAACACAAAGGAGCCTATGGGAAGCAAGACACGCGGCTCAAGGAACAGGAAATAATGGATCCGGACATGGTAAATAAAAGCATCATCAACTTAAGTGATAAAGAATTGACATTTTCAGAAAAAAGTACTTTATGTTTGGGTCTTACCTTTTGCCCTACTGAGATTTTTAACTACGCTGATACACGTATTGATTTGTATAGATTCATCAGAAAGGTTAAGTTGAAGAAGTGGCACCATCTATACAAACGTGATTATAACAATCAGCTCTCTACAAGAGAGAATGCTAACTGTCCTTTCCAGAATCTTAATATCGCAGATGCAGATGTTTTACGTGACATGCATGTTTTGGCTATGGGCAATGAACCACAGGACAGTTTGTCCAGTGAGCCAGTTATGTTAGATGTTATGTTAGATGTCCCTACAGATTCAGCAGTGTCCACTAAATTTAAACCACGTTCGATCTTCTACCCTAATCTTCCACATGACAACATAGACACATTCCAGGAAATGGTCATTCAATCTTTACTCAAGCTTAAACATCAGACCAATAACAGAAAGAACATTCAATTTAACCTATCCCTAAAACAAAAAGAATTTTTGCAATCATTGGCCGAAGATCCCAACATCGTAGTACGCCCTGCAGATAAGGGAGGTAATATTGTTTTGTGGGCTAGGCACTTGTACATGGAGGAAGCGTACAGACAATTAAATGACACACAATTCTACATCAAGGCTAGTGTCGACATGTACAACGCCAGTATCTTCGATACATGGGCAAAACTTAAGCTTTGGGAAGAGAAAGGTTACATAACATGGGAGGAATATGGTTACCTTAAACGTGACTATCCGAAATTGCCTATTTTGTATCTTTTACCTAAAGTTCATAAAAACATCAATGTACCACCTGGCAGACCAATAGTGTCATCTATTGGCAGTACTTTGGAAAATGTATCCAAATATGTCGACCATTTTCTTCGTGAATTTGTTGTTGAACTCCCCTCATATGTTAAGGACAGCAAGGATTTTCTTACTAAACTTAACAACATCAAATGGGATTCTACTGATCTCATGA
The DNA here is from genome assembly GCF_964204655.1 of Triturus cristatus. NCBI lineage: Eukaryota > Metazoa > Chordata > Amphibia > Caudata > Salamandridae > Triturus > Triturus cristatus. Next base: position 179,363,216 of record NC_140589.1, read on the forward strand.
TAACACTAGATGTTAATTCCTTGTACACCATCATAGACCACACACAAGGCATACAAGCATGTAAACACTATCTCAACCAAAGACCTATTGAATTTCTAGAACATACCAATGTACTGCTGGAGATGATGCAGTTGTGTCTCACAAACAATATTTTCATGTTTGATGGCAACATCTACAAACACACCCTTGGTACAGCTATGGGGACTTGTTTTGCACCAAGCTTTGCCAACCTTTTTATGGGCAAATGGGAGGAGGAAATCAGACAAGACACTACACTATTCCCCTTTTTCAGCAAAGTTAAAATCTGGCTGCGTTACATAGACGACCTTTTTGTAATCTGGACAGACACTGAACAAATGGCCATTGAATTCATACATAATCTCAATAGTAATGATTACAATATTACTCTAACCAGCAACATGAGCAGATTCTCTATTGAATTTCTAGACCTATTGATTTAGCCCCAACAAGATAAACTTCAAACTAGTCTGTTCCGGAAAACCACAGCAGGTAATACGCTTCTTCATGCTCTCAGCAGCCACCCAGAACCCCTTAAATGGAGTATTCCTCTCGGTGAGCTGCTGAGAGCAAGAAGAAACTGTAGTACCGATAGTGCATTTCAACGTGAGAAGGAAGTTATGATTAAAAGATTCAGCGATAGGGGTTATCCCAAGTGGGTGCTCCAAAAAGCCATCACAAAGGTTAATTCCATTGATCATGCCCAAACATTACTAACTAATATTGACACTACTGAGGGCAATCTGGAAGAGAGCAATAGAGTTATATTTACTTACAACGGTAACTCTGGACAAATACAGAAAATATTGACAAAAAATTGGGATATATTGAAAAGTGATCCTATCATTGGCCACACCTTTGACACAAGACCTAAAATAACTTACAGAAAAGGTCGTAGTCTAAGAGATCTTTTGGTCCATACTGATGTTACATCTAGATCAGCCATAGGTGAACATAATCTGAAAGGTTTCCACCCTTGCGGCCATTGTAAAGCTTGTCGCAATAGCTACATGACCAAAACTGTGGCCATTCCAGGACAAGTTTCACCAAGGACGATCAACCAATTTTTGACCTGTAGTACTTCCTTTTGTGTGTATGTGTTAATATGCCCATGTAAACTATGGTACGTGGGCAGTACTACTTGTATGGCAAAGAAAAGAGTGTTAGAGCACATGCGTGCTATTAATAAGAAAGATAGCAATTATCCGATTGCTAGACACTTTGACCTTTTCCATCTATCTAACAGCTCTTTACTGAGTTATTTTGTCCTTGAACAAATCCATACTGGCACAAGGGGCGGTAATAGAACCCTATTACTCCGTAAACGTGAGTCTAAATGGATAATTACACTTGAGACCAAGTTTCCTAAAGGTCATAATTTGGATGAGGAACTTAATGTCCATTTACATGATGCTTAATCTTGTTCTTTTTCCCCCCTTTTAGGGATGTAGTTTCTGCTTAACAAATAGTGTATAGCCAATATATTCTTTATTCCTTGGCTACATCTGTCGTATTGCTGGTGTTTTTATGAATATTTTTTATGAATATTATGTTTTAACCATGTATGTATACTATGATGTAATAGTATGACAATACCGTAACTGTAACTTTATATCTGCGGTAACAGTATCTGAAGTATGATCTTCTTTCTCATCTTTTCTTTTCACAGGAAGAAAGGAAGGGTCGCCTCTACAGCGGTGTACATTCCGTACCGGTTACCCTACCCTTTTCTTCCCGGTTCTGTGGGCACAGTTAAGGATATTTTTCCTTTCTTTATCTTTTTCCTTAATATTTCTGTTTAGTAATTTCGGGCACTATCACTTTGTATCTGGAGGAAATAACGTGCTGTGTAATATGTTTCTTGGACTTGGTGGTGCTCGAATTGTACTATACAGTCTTTATACCATGTGCGATGGACCATTGACATTCTGTGGAATTCGAAGGTTGCACTTCTGTACATTAAGGCACTATGCCGAATGTATATTTACATGTATACTTATACATGTATTATTCCATTTGTACAGCAAATAATTTGTCAGCATCTGCTAGTAGTGACGATAATTGTATCTTCTTATTATTGAAAGCACTGTCGTTTTATATGCCACTAATTTGCTGATTTTTCTAGCAAGAATATGCATAATCAATTTTTGTTTTCATAGCTGGATTCACGAGCGATATCACACTATTTGTGTATTAATTTTGATACATGCCTCATTTAATTCTGCCTCGTGTATTTGCAGCCCGTTTTATGTTATTACAATTCTCAATATACGGTTGATTTCGCAGATGGACTTTTAATAATGGCCGCCAAAGTCACAGACACCACTTGGCTAACAGTTGTCTGTTGTTGATTTCTACAGCTATGTATACACCTCCAGGTTTTCATGTTACTTTGTGTGAACAAGTCAGTTCGCTGACGAAACGCGTAACAAGTAAAGAATAAATCCTTGGTTTCCTTCTTCCGAGTGCGAGCTTTTCTGTGAGGAAAAACGCTGTGTGTTATATATATATATATATATATATTAGGCCTGGGCCAAAACTCCGTTCCATTCGCGGAAATTGCGATAATTTGGCATTTTCGCGTTCCGCGGAAAGCGTGAAAATGTCAAAATTTCCGCATTCCGCAGCTTAGCGATAATTTGTTTCTTGCTCGCGCTGTAAAAAAATACATTCTTGCGTGCGATCGCCTTACCTGAATCCCCGCGTTCGCTGACAAGTTTTCCCGACCCGCTCGCATTGTCCACGAGATATTAGATTGTTGGTAGCTATTTTGCGCTGTCTCGCAACAGTTCGCGCTCGCATTGTCGCGCGATCACGTCATTTGTCGCGCAATCACGTCATTCTTGTCGCGATCATGCACCGCGCGAGTATGAGAAAATTGAGATCTCGAACACGTCATTCTACACCGCGAGCGAGAGGGTGAGGATGCGGGCACGTCTAATCGAACGCGAAAAGGAGAAAGAGACCCCGAACACGTCATATCCAACGCGACAGGGAGCGAGAGAACGCGATCATGTCATTTTCGACACGCCATCGACATCCGGCGGAAGTAATGTGAAGCTCGAGAACTCGAACATGTAAAATTTTCAATTTGGAGAAGAATATCAGCTCTAGCAGCATGAAATCTTCTACAAATGCTGATTTTGGATGAAAACAACTCCTCAGATTGACATTTGGATGTCCTTTTTTGTGCAAGGAGTCCTTTTTTAAAAAGGTGGAGAGAGGGAGGAAGTGACACAGAATCTCCAACTTCTGCCTTTGGATTTGGAGCTGGAAAGATCACTCTTTTTGTCTGCTGCATCATTGCAATTGGATTTGAGGATTTTTTGTATAGGATATTTTACAAGTAAGTGGTTGTTGTGTCTGTTTGATTGTGGGCATTGCAGTTGTAACTACAATTTATTTTTGAAAACTATCATCATTCCTTTTTTTAAAAATGTTGTGGGTAGTAGTAGTAGGCCCAAGCTAGTCATGGGCGTGGCCTCATGGGTGTGTGCATGATGAAGCAACTGTTCCTTTGGTCTTTTTTGAATGTATTTCATGTTCAAGCATCATTTAGGGCATGGATGGCATTGGATGGAGTTGGGGAAGTGTGCTTTTTTGGGGTGGGCTTTCTGATGTTGTTGGGCCTGGCCATGCGGCTGGTGGCCATTTTGAAGCCTAGGCCTGCAAGCTTGCCTGGCCTTGTCTGCCAACAGGCCTGCTTTCATCCACTAGGATCAGAGCAGGTAGCCACAGCTTTATTAATCAAGTGTTTTCTGTGTGGTCTGTTGAATTTAGACATCATCATTTAGGGCATGGATGGCATTGGATTGAGTTGGGGAAGTGTGTTTTTTTGGGGTGGGCTTTCTGATGTTGTTGGGCCTGGCCATGTGGCTGGTGGCCATTTTGAAGCCTAGGCCTGCAAGCTTGCCTGGCCTTGTCTGCCAACAGGCCTGCTTTCATCCACTAGGATCAGAGCAGTTAGCAGCAGCTTTATAAATCAAGTGTTTTCTGTGTGGTCTGTTGAATTTTGACATCATCATTTAGGGCATGGATGGCATTGGATTGAGTTGGGGAAGTGTGTTTTTTTGGGGTGGGCTTTCTGATGTTGTTGGGCCTGGCCATGTGGCTGGTGGCCATTTTGAAGCCTAGGCCTGCAAGCTTGCATGGCCTTGTCTGCCAACAGGCCTGCTTTCATCCACTAGGATCAGAGCAGGTAGCCACGGCTTTATTAATCAAGTGTTTTCTGTGTGGTCTGTTGAATTTTGACATCATCATTTAGGGCATGGATGGCATTGGATTGAGTTGGGGAAGTGTGTTTTTTTGGGGTGGGCTTTCTGATGTTGGTTGTCTTAAAGACATGCTTTTGTTGTATGTGTCTGGTGTGTTGGTGTGCAATGCATGCACCCTGCAGACCTTTTTGGGGCCTGTGAATGTTCGTATTTCCATTTTGTTGCATTAAAAAGGCAGAGCAGTGTGCTTTAGCATGCATCCTTTACGTGGCTTTTATAGGCCTTTTGTCAGCTCCTGGTGTTTCCCAGGCCCCCGGTTTGTTTGTGATTTGTGAGTGTCCATGTGGGTGGTGGCCTTTTTTTGTGTTTGGACTGGGAGTTATTAGTGTCCTGCTTTTGCCATAGGCCTGCATGGTTTTCCTATTGGCTATTTGGCTTACTGCTTCCATCCATCCACCCCCTTTGCCAGCAGCAGCTCCATGGATGCTGAGATGCTCAAATAATTTAATGGCAAATAGGGTCCACCCCACTTCCATTACATTTTTATTTCGGTGGTTATTATTAACTTTCCTATCCTTGCTGAGAGTGTAGTGTGTGACTGTACACAGTAGTATAACATAGCCCTAGTTAAAAAAAAAGTCATAAATGGCTAGACTATCTTTTGTTTGCACTAGTACAGTACTAAGTAACTGAACCACAACAACAAATGCAACATTTCACTGATGTACTTCTCCTGGCTTATTTGCTTTTAGGTGCACAAAAGACAGAGTAGGAGGTGTCATCAGCATCACCCGGCTACCCGTTGTACTGACAGCCAGACAGAAGTCCTGCTGTGCATCACGTCCACGTGTGACCAGAACTTGTTGTGCATCTGCACCCTGCCTGACATCTGAAGAAGATTGCCCCAAAGAAAGGTACCAGGTCCAGTACCAAGAAAGTTGCCGGTGAGAAGAAGGAACAGAAAAAGGAAGTGCCATTAACCACGACTGGTGGTGTGCCGGCCAATGTTTTTTCTGTCGTTCCGGTTACAAACTTGTGAATCACAACAAATCCATTACCACCATCTTCTACTCTTCTTATTTATATACAATTTTCAGGTGTCTGCAATTTGACAGTACAGTCCTCCGAATCCAGCTCCTCCGCTCCATCATACTGAATCTCCCACCCAAATCCATTGCCCTCATGAATGATGATTGGATGATGGTAAAATAGTACTACAAGAAAAAAATCAAACTTTCCTAGTCCTGCCAAAAGAAGTGGAGCATGAATCAGATGACTACTATAGCTATCCTCCTTTTAAGAGCCGAGAGAGACTGGCCATTAACTGAAAATAAGACGGAACAGGTAATGATTGATGCCATGCATTGGACGCAGAGTCGCAGACTGAATGATTTTGTTGTGTTTGTTGTGTTTGTTGTGCATGAATTTATGTAATTGTGCACTGCCACTAATCAACTTTCTACAGAACACACTAAACTTAACTCAAGGTGAATTGAATTTTCCCCTTCTTGCAAATAAGAAATTGCTTTTAATTCAATACAGGAAGGGGACTCACTATATCTGCGCAATGAGTATGATGACACAACAGCACCGCCCATCATGATGATGGCGAAATAGACGGCCCGTTAACTTAAAATGAGAAGGAACAAGTAATGACAATTAATGGCATGCGTTGGACACCTGACTCTGAGCGATTGATCTTTGTGTTTTCGTTGTTTGTTTGTTGTGCACAAAGTGAAGTCGAAGTGTACTAGTAATCTATCTTTCTGTACACACTAAAGACTGACTCAAGTCAATAACATTTCTACTCTTGTTGTGTAATAACAATTTTAATTCTACTGCAGGCCGATCTTCACAGTCAGTCAGTAAAAGTATCGGAGATGAAGATGAAGTCAGGAGGACAGTTCATGAGTGGCATAAACTTAAAAGCCTAAAGGTAAACACATCAACAACAACCACAGCAGACCCAAATGTCTGTAGAAGTGGAATAGAGTGTAGCGGTGGGATGACTGCGGTGCATTGATTTACTAACTTAAACTGTAAAATGCTATGTTTGGAATGGATAATGTGCTTTGCCTTTGTCCAACTCTTTAAAAAAAAAAAAAAAAGTACTCTAAAGTCTTAACGTAGGATGTGCTACTGCTAAGCACTGTGGGCCTGCTCTCTCCTGTTATTGTTGAAGGTCAATGCTGGAAACAGACTAGAGTAGAGATGATGCATACATGCCACCTCGGAAAGTGTTCTTGTTGCACTACACCATAACTTGTGCATTTGTTTCAACTTTGTTTCTCAATATCCCCTTTGGTTTTCCATCTACAATTACAGGCCGGGCCTTGCCCTATACTTTGGAAAACATTACAAATCGACATTTTTGTTTCCAGCCGGGCATTGGCGAGTGGCGAGGCAACACACCCAAGATTGATGGACGAGAGGAGGACCAAGAGGAATGCTGAGATGCACATCCAGTCCACATTTTTTACCAGGATAACACAGTAACAGTATCCACTTTTATCTTTTTTTATAATTTGATTAATATTTTGTATACAATCTTTACAAAAGTGTGTTCTTGAAGTTGTTATTATCATCATTAGGTTTGCTCTCTGTCTACGATTCTTCCCTACCAATATTTAACATTTCTATTTGCTATCTATAAAAGTATTAAGGCCGGAACAACAGAACAAGAACTAAAAGTGTATGTAATCCGGGTCTCTCATCATCATGCATGCATTTCCTTTTTCTCCCTTAACATATGGATATGGTAGTCTTCAATGATTGTCGTTTGTTTGTCCATGCATACTGTTTTTCTATGTCAAACCATTCCCAAAAACCCCCTTCCCATCCATTCAACAAACCCCAACCCTCTTCCCCCGGGCTGTATGACTTATTGTTGAGGTGAGACTAAATTAAATGTACACCAATACTTAATCACACACTTGCTGGGGCGGATGTGGCAAAAGCAACAGTACTTCAATTTCAAGGCAGAGAGATGATCTTCTTCTGCTTGCCCACCCATGAGTAGGATATTTTAGGTTATTTTATTTAACAAAGGAACATATACCTCAGCATGAATTGCCGGCATTGATTGGATTTGATTGTTGTCATTCCTCATATACAGCACTAACTGTTAGGCTGTAGGCCTAGTCAAGTGACACGACACAACTATAGTTTGTAACTCTGTCTAGTAGGCTATCCCAACCACCATTATGTTTTGTTGTCTAATATTTGAGCATATTATTGTTGCTCGGTAAGTTCTGTACTGTACTTCATTCTACTACTCCTCTAACAGTCTCTCAAAGGCGAATGACTGTCTCATTTTCTTTTTTTGCAAATGCTGCCGCCCTGCCAGTGTCTACTACTATACTACCACCACCACCACCCCAATCATGGCATGTTAGAAAAAGGAAACCATCTTCACCATGCAGCCATTGCTGTGCCACAGTTAGATATACCCATCAAGCACAGGTAAGACAGAAGTTTGGGGGAGGCAGAATTAATAATGGACATGTTGTCAATGATTTTATTTTCACACACCAGTCCAGATAAAGAATGCATAGACTAGAGGACAGACTGAAAGTACTAGAAGGACAAGTCAATCAGTGAGGTGTGTCGCATCTATCTGTTTGTCTCTTACACAGTCAGCCAATTATTTAAATCAAACACAGGCTATGGGTGGCCATGCACCAGCAAGGAAACAGTGTGATGTAATACAGTTACCCCACCTACAAAACATTAACAACATTGCATGTAACATAGAAAAATATATTTAATTTTCCCTAACAAAAATAAACTAAACCCACAAAAGCTGACCCACCCCCCTCCCTAACCCCAACCAATGTCCAATTGTCCATAGGAGAAAAAGTCAGTAAAAAAAAAATCCCAAACCCAACGCCCAAACAAGTTCCCACCCACCCAAACAAGAATTAAAAAAGGGACAGAACTTAATGACAGGGACTAAGGTGTGGGGCGGGACTCAAGGAGGACACGCATTTGGTGCTCTAGGCGGGCGACGCGGCATCTTAGGGCACGGCAGTTGCAGCCACAGTGGGGGGGGGCACCGGAGATGGCACTACGGTGGCGGCGGGCAGCTGCCAGACGGTGGCGCCGTACCACTGGAGGGCGGTGGCTGGGGCCCGGGACACTGGAGGAGGCTTGAATTGCTGCCGCAGTCTCCTCCTCCTCCTCCTCCTTGGCTAAGACCACCAGCCGCCGGTATTCCCGCTGGATTGCCTCCAGCTTCCAGCGCCGTGCCTTAGCTGCCAACTCCTTGCGGTTTAGTTTAGGAGTAGCTGTGTATCAAAAAGAAAAAAAACAAGACAATTGTAAAATATACTCTTAGAAAAACAGTAAGACAAGTTAATTATTTATACACATAGTGGCATGGTAGAGTAGCTCTATAAAGCACAGTAGTACATAATATTTTCAATCTCGCCCGTCCTTCTTACTTCCACCCGTTTTTCACTTTTTAGTTGAACAGTGCACCAGGTGCTCTTCTCCATAAAACTTTCAAAGCGGAGTTGAAATCAGATAGATGAGGCCATTGGTTACTCAATACTCCCGCTCCTATGCAAATTAAAGGGATTGTAGTCTTCTAGTTCACTCCTCAAACGTCCCCAACAACTCATACTTACTTACGACATCGGATGGCGGCCGGACTTTGTCCTCCCACCATGCTAAAAAGGGTGGGGGTCCCGTGGGGACAATTAATTAGGATGATGCGCATGTGGCGGGCGCATCCTGTTTTTTTTACATTCTGGTTGGCGGTGCCGAAAGCAATGCTAAAAATACATGTTGTGCTGCTTATCCAAGCACAACATGATCGGCCCCGCACGGAGCCTGTCACGTTTTGCTTTGAAAGGCAGGGGGGGTACCATAGCATAGGTAGGTACCCTCCATGGGGCCCCCAAGCATACTCTGCAATGTCTGCATGCCTTTCCGTGGCGGACGGCAATGCCGCCACGCAAAGGCATTCCAAAATGCAGATCATATGGCTGGCGGTGTGTTCAGAGAGACACCACCGCCATATTGACCCCTTTTCCGCCTGGTCCACATATGGGGGGATCTGACTCTTTTCTACAGGGATGGCGGTAGGTGTGCCCCTGTGGTGTCGGCGGTGAATACCGCCGGCCCGGCAGGGGCAATATGCCCGCCATCCTAATGGGGCCCTAATTCTCAACAGTACAGTATACATGTACATACAGTACACCCTTGCAGTGAGTGTTTACTGTCAAGTTCAACAATAGTTTAGGATTATGAATCTAACTTATCACCGCTCGCCACTGGTGCTGCCACTCCACCTACTGCTCCGTTGCTATCTGCAGCAACTGCCGCATCCTCGCCCTCCGGGTCGCCTTCGCTGGCCCCGGCAATGGTGGTCGGTAGTGCGCCTAGAAAACATTACACATTGATTAGGCGTCATATACACTTCCCCCCTATTGATCAGTAGCAAGGTTGAAAAATTAGTTAATACTAACAAACATCACTAGTACAAATCAGGTAGTAGTAGAGTAGACACTAATAGTTATATATGGTCATTATTGTAGCCTTTGCTTAATTAGCCCGAGCCATGCTACCATTTTGATTTTACCTTTGTGTCTTTTAGTTTTGCACATGTGATGTTACCTTGCAGCTTCTTGTATAAGACACCTTTGAGGCCACAAAACCTGCCTCACACTGCTACTGTCTAGTCTACGCGCTGCGTACAAGCGGTCAACAAAAACATTAACAAGCCACTTTTTTAGGAAGTACTGGTGTACTGTAAGTTACTAGTCCATATTGCTTATCCATAAATGCTACACTTTTTGGCACGGCTGAGAAATCACAGAAGACTTTTAAACGTAATTAACCTGGAATGTAAGCAGCAACATTCTAGCTGGTTGGAAGAAAAAAAAGATATTTTCAATATATAACACAGAGCAGAAGAACAGACACAAAGTAGTAATAATTAAATAGGTACTCACCAAGCCCCGGGACCTCCACTCCTAGCAGGTCCAGCAGGTCCTGCTCACGGTCCAGGATGTCGGACCACCGGTGCGTCAGCTGCGCCTGGGTGCGCCGGACCCCAGAGAAGCACGACACTGCCCGGCGCACCTTCCCCCACCGCTGCCGACGCTCCCGGAGGTCGTACCCAGACCCAGGCCTGCCACCTGCTGCCAGGGTTGAGGGGAGGTGGCGCTGCACAAAGAAAATTAGTGCAGCCAACTCCACCTCCCAAAATAAGACCCGTGCCTGCACCCCTGGCTGCGACGGCGACCAGTCCTACCCTTAGACATGGTTCTGGGGTAAGAAAAGGTAATAAAATTAAAGAAGTAAAGGAAATAAATAATAGCAGGCAATAGAAAGAGAAAAAGTAGCTAAAAAACAAAAAAAGGAGACAAAAACCAAAAATATAGAAGCTGGAAAATAGTAAGAGAAATAATAAATAAGAAAGATAAAAAAAAAGTGGGTTGAAACAAAGGATTGAAAAGATTTGGTGAGGATTGAAAATCAGGCCCCAGAACCATGCAATAGAGTGCAAAACATGATGGCCACGCTCATTGCGACCACGTGCGCAAGTTCGCGCAATATTTTCTCCCCGAGCAAGCAAAAAGCAACGCGATCAAGTAAAAGCGGTCGCGAACAGGAAATATCTACCTCGAACGGGCGCGAACATGCATTGCGCGACCCAGAACAGGAAGTAAGCATCGCGAGAGGGCGAGACAAGCGAAAACAAGATGGCCGCGCCCGTGAGCAACCGCATGGGTAAGTTGGCGACCCGCGATCACGCAAAAAATACCGCGAACAGGCGGGAAAAAAACTTCCGCGTCTTCGCGATATTTCCGGCGTGTTTGCAGAGATTTTTAGCATTTTCGCGATAATTTGCGAAAGTTAATTTCGCATATTCCGCCCACCCCTAATATATATATATATATTATATATATATATATATATATATATATATATATATATATATATATATATATATATATATATATATATATATATATATATATATATATATATATAAGGACCACACTGTTGTTGTTTACCCAGAGATTAGACCACAAGCGGTTTCAAAGTGCCATAACATACAAAAGTGCGGAAGCATAAATTCATAACGAAAAATGACCGGACCAAATGCAGTTTACACAGAATAATAATTTGAATAATAGCCTATAAAAACCTGTACATTAATTGTGAGGATCAAAGAGGAAAAACTTGTATTATAAGTTAAAATCATTGTGCATATATTGACAGCAGCTGAAATAATGGCAAGTGCCCAATAATGCTGAAGACAATATACAAATGCTTTTTTTATAAATATATATTAAAAATAATTTTTTAAGACATAAGAATAATTGCATTGGCGATCTACTCTGACAATTTATAGGTTAAAATGTTAATGCTATATTAATTGATGGCTACTGGTAAACAGATTCAATGATGCTCCCAAAGGGTATGTTAAAAAATTAGTGCAAAAATGGTGAAATATAAAAAACCACAATACTGTTTATAAAACACAAATAAAAGAAGGGGAGGGGTGGGGCTGGAACCAGAGGTAGCTGTTCATAGTGAACAAAGCTCACTAAAGTGCTAATGCTACTATTAATAGCTGCCAATGAAAAGATATGTGCAAAAAAGTGCAATAAATTAATCCTAAATGGTCTGTCAATGAACAGAGAGGGGACCATCAGAAACAATCCTATGTGATCACATCACTGATCACAAGATAGGACTTCAAAAGCAAAGAGTAAATCATAACTGCTTAAAATGTGACATATTGTAGATGTTTTGCACATCAGAGTGGCCTATCAAATGCAAAGATGATAACATACCATACAAAATATTATAGAAAATTATGGAGATGTTAACTGGTGTTCAATCCATTAGGCATTCTAGTATCAAGTAAAAGAATGAAGGAAGACTCCAACTGAAGTAATTGTTTTTCTCCATGATGGCCGCATTTACTTTATGATTGACTTTTGAACGAACTCTGTATACCAGGATGCACTTTGCTAACACGCCTACAATAGGCAGGACTTACTGTGTATGTAAGAGTCGCGGTATGCTGTCTGCCCCCAATTGCCATCATCTGTGAACAAGGGAGCACAGACTCTCGAAACGCGTAAGAAATAGTATGGCATGCAGAATCACGGTGCTTATGGAGGTTGCGACCAGGCTGCCTGACAGAATAAAGGAAGTACTCTCATACCTGGCTCTCCAAGTTGGGTGTTTTCAATGTGTTGATATATATATATATATATATATATATATATATATATATATATATATATATATATATCTATTACATATATATATATACACATATATATATATATATTCACTTAAAAAACCATAGGTTTCACACATGTTATAGTTAGCTGTACATTTCACTCGTAAAAAACCAATGAAATTCCCACAATAAACTGCTGATGACGTCACATAGTACATCACTCATGACATGGTCAGTGACATCACTCATGACATCAATGATGACATCTGAAATTACACATTGTGGATTGCGGTCGCGCAAGTTATAGTTACCTGATCTAACTATAACGTGGAATTTCAATGGTTTTTTACGAGTGAAATGTACAGCTAACTATAACATGTGTGAAACCTATGGTTTTTTAAGTGAATTTGCAAGGTTTTGTAAATGATAATTCCTAACTATAACGTGTGTGAAACCTATGGTTTTTTCAGTGAATTTGCAAGGTTTTTTAAATGCTAAGTTATGTATTTATTTATTTATTTTTTTCTGGTTTTTCACTATGCGCACACCCTGCGCGCACGGTGTGCTTCGTGCACCCTGTGCGCGCTGTGGGCGCACGGTGCGCTTCGCGCACCGAGCGCCCACGTTGCACAGTCCATGCCGTGCGCGCCTTGCCTTTTTTTACGCAGTAACATTTGTTTTTGTCTCCCTTGTGGGTCCTTTAATTTATTTAATAAATGTGATTGTTACTTCTTTATTTTTTTAAATTTTTTTTTTTTTTGCCGTGCGCGTCTGCAACTCTCTTCGTTGCCCCCGTTTCACGTTCCCCACCTTTGTTTCTCAGTGCGAGAGACAGAAAATGGCGGCCGACACTTCCTGATTTCGACCGATTCGAATGTTTACAGTCATGTAACCACCAATCAGAATTGAGCTCGCGCACGGCACCGTACGCATACGGTAAGCTTACGGTAAGCGCACGGAGCGCGCTTACAGATATATATATTGATTTAAATGCTATTTTCTCAGGACCTACTAAACAGATTTACACCAGACCTACAAAAGGCACATCCTTGACCTGAGGACTACCTCTCTGCCAAATTTCAAGTAATTCTGTTCAGCCGTTCGGGCTGTAGCTGTGTCTAAAGGTCCTATGGAAAAATGCATGGTGAAAACGCGTTTTGGGACCCCCCTTTTTTCTCAGCCCGCGCTTGACGAATCCCCCCGAGACTTTTAGGGTAGGAGCGGAGCGTAGCGCCCCATTAGTTTTGAAAATTTCGCGAGGATTCGTCGACCGGCGCCAAAGTTATTCCAAATAGAATGTTGCAGATTTCCTATGGAAACACGGTCCTAACTATAACTATCTACTGGCGACTGCCAGTAGATAATATATATATATATGTATATGTATATATGTATATGTATATGTGTGTATAAATATATGTATATATATATATATATATATATATATATATATATATATATATATATATATTCACTGAAAAAACCATAGGTTTCACACATGTTATAGTTAGCGGAAATTTTACTGATAAAAAACCAATGAAATTCCCCCGTTATAGTTAGTGCAGGCAACTATAACTCACGCGACCGCAATCCTCTGCTGATGCTAATACTGTATTTAGACACTTATTTGCCCATGTCTTCTTCCATAAATTTTTAGCTATACATATATTACAAATCTTTTTTTTTCATAAAGACACATATGTCATCAGCAGAAGATTGCGGTCGCGTGAGTTATAGTTGCCTGCACTAACTATAACGGGGGAATTTCATTGGTTTTTTATCAGTAAAATTTCCGCTAACTATAACATGTGTGAAACCTATGGTTTTTTCAGTGAATTTGCAAGGTTTTTTAAATGCTAATTCCTAACTATAACGTGTGTGAAACCTATGGTTTTTTCAGTGAATTTGTACGGTTTTTTAAATGCTAAGTTACTTTACGCCATTCGTGGCGTGCGCGCCCACTTAACGCAGTTCGTTCCGTGCACGCACGGTGCGCTTCGCGCACCGCGCGCCCACTTTACGCAGTTAGTGCCGTGCACGCACGGTGGGCACACGGTGCGCTACGCGCACCGCGTGCCCACGTTACACTAGATGGGCCATGTACGCACGATGCGCTTCGCGCACCGTGCGCACATGGAGGACATATGATGCACTTCGTTTTGAAAGGTAATATTTAAATTTTTCACACCTCTTATAAGCCATGCACAAATGGTGCCCTTCCGGCACCATTTGCACACGGGGTGGGGAGAGTGTGGATAATTTTTTTTTAAAAATATTTTTTTACCGTACGCGTACGGTAAGCGTAATCGGCGAAATTAGCGAAAAAATTAAAATTCCGTTTTTGGCCTTGGGGGATCTTTGGGGACTCCCTCAACATGGCTAGGTGTTTTGGAGCTGTCCAAACAGCCCCTTTACATGTTTTTGTGCTTTGTATTTTAATCCACACTCTCAGTGCGAGAGAGAAAATGGCGGCCGCCGCTTCCTGGTTTCGGCCGATTCGAATGTTTACTAAGATCTAAGAGCCAATCAGAATCGCGCTCGCGCACGCCACCGTACGCGTACGGTAAGCGTACCGTAAGCGCACCGTAAGCGCACCGTAAGCTGGCTCAGATATATATATTGATTTAAAGGCTATTTTCTCAGAATCTACTGAACATATTTACACCAAACCTACAAAAGGCACTTCCTTGACCTGAGGACTACCTCTCTGCCAAATTTCTAGTAATTCTGTTCAGCCGTTCGGGCTGTAGCTGTGTCTAAAGGTCCTATGGAAAAATGCATGGGAAAAACGCGTTTTGGGACCCCCCTTTTATCTCAGCCCCCGCTTGACGAATCCCCCCGAGACTTTCAGGGTAGGAGCGGAGCATAGCGCCCCACCAATTTTGAAAAATTCGCGAGGATTCGTCGACCGGCGCCAAAGTTATTCAAAATAGAATGTTGCGGATTTCCTATGGAAACGTGGTCCTAACTATAACTACCTACTAATATATATATATATATATATATATATATATATATATATATATATATATATATATATCCACAACAAAGGTAGCCCTAAAGTAAGGAAGCCACAAGCAGGTAAGTATTTTCACAACTTTATGGAGACATCCTGCCAGCAGGATACAACGAGGTCTAAAAACATCAAAGTTCAATGCTGCCAGACGCGTTTCGGGAACAGCAGTTCCCTTCTTCAATGGCTTGCACTCTGTGTAATGTCAGATGGCGTTCCCCGCACCTTGTAGCTTCCAGGGTGCGGCCCATGTGGGCGTGGCCATCAAGGCCTTCTGGTACCTGTAGTCCGGAGGAAATATTCTCAAGAGAGTCCATCTTGCATACCAGAGAATTATGCAAGTAAAACCCATGTGGGTCGATGTAAAAAGTCCCGTTCTGTATTCTGCCTTGCTTTATGGCTGTGTCCATGGAAATCTGCCTCCCGTATGTACCGGCATCACTGTGACACCAGTACCGGTCCGCTACCAACGCGGCGGGCTTTCCAACGCGGCTGGGCTCAGCCGCTAACATCCACATCAAAGGTAGCCCTAAAGTAAGGAAGCCACAAGCAGGTAAGTATTTTCAAAACTTTATGGAGACAGCCTGCCAGCAGGATACAACGAGGGCTAAAAACATCAGAGTTCAATGCTGCCAGACGCGTTTCGGGAACAGCGGTTCCCTTCTTCAATAGCTTGCACTCTGTGTAATGTCAGATGGCGTTCCCCGCACCTTGTAGCTTCCACGGTCCGGCCCATGTGGGCGTGGCCATCAAGGCCTTCTGGTACCTGTATTCCGGAGGAAATATTCTCAAGTGAGTCCATATATATATATATTCACTGAAAAAACCATAGGTTTCACACATTTTATAGTTAGCTGGACATTTTACTGATAAAAAACCAATGAAATTCCCCCGTTATAGTTATTGCAGGCAACTATAACTCACGCGACCGCAAGCCTCTGCTGATGCTAATACTGTATTTAGACACTTATTTGCCCATGTCTTCTTCCATTAAATTTTAGCTAGACATATATTACAAATATTTTTTTTTCATAAAGACACATATGTCATCAGCAGAGGATTGCGGTCGCGTGAGTTATAGTTGCCTGCAATAACTATAACGGGGGAATTTCATTGGTTTTTGATCAGTAAAATGTCCAGCTAACTATAACATGTGTGAAACCTATGGTTTTTTCAGTGAATTTGCAAGGTTTTTTAAATGCTAATTCCTAACTATAACGTGTGGGAAACCTATGGTTTTTTCAGTGAATTTGTACGTTTTTTTAAATGCTAAGTTACTTTACGCCATTCGTGGCGTGCGCGCCCAGTTAACGCAGTTCGTTCCGTGCGCGCACTTTACGCAGTTAGTGCCGTGCACGCACGGTGGTCACGCGGTGCGCTGCGCGCACCGCGTGCCCACGTTACGCGGGATGGGCCATGTACGCACAATGCTACGCGCACCGTGCGCACATGGGGGACATATTATGCGCTTCGTTGTGAAAGGGATTCTTAAGTATTTTTTATTGGTCATATGCCATGCACAAATGTTGACCTTTGGGCACCATTTGCACACGGGGTGAGGATAGTGTGGATAATTTTTTTTTTTTTACATTTTTTTACCGTACGCGTACGGTAAGCGTAATCGGCGATTTTTCGAACAAAAAAAAAAATTGTTTTTTTGGCCTTGGGGGTTGTTTGGGGACACCTATATCGATGCTGGGTGGTTGCGAACTGAATATACTGCCCCTTTATATATTTTTTGTCTTTGTTTTTGCTGCCCCACTCAGAGTGCGAGAGAGAAAATGGCGGCCGCCGCTTCCTGGTTTCGACCGATTCGAATGTTTACTTAGATCGAACAGCCAATCAGAATCGCGCTCGCGCACGTCACCGTACGCGTACGGTAAGCGCACGGTAAGCGCACCGTAAGCTGGCTCAGATATATATATTGATTTAAAGGCTATTTTCTCAGAATCTACTGAACAGATTTACACCAAACCTACAAAAGGCACTTCCTTGACCTGAGGACTACCTCTCTGCCAAATTTCAAGTAATTCTGTTCAGCCGTTCGGGCTGTAGCTTGGACTAAAGGTCCTATGGAAAAATGCATGGGAAAAACGCGTTTTGGGACCCCCCTTTTATCTCAGCCCCCGCTTGACGAATCCCCCCGAGACTTTCAGGGTAGGAGCGGAGCGTAGTGCCCCATTAGTTTTGAATATTTCGCGAGGATTCGTCGACCGGCGCCAAAGTTATTCCAAATAGAATGTTGCGGTTTTCCTATGGAAACAGGGTCCTAACTATAACTACCTACTGGCGACCGCCAGTAGGTAATATATATATATGAACACAAACTCCAGTCTCCTTCCAGATATCGGACACTGACACAGGGGCTCGTTTAAAACTTTGAAAACGTTCTTTATTTTCTTTGGTAACGCGTTGTGCCTGCTTCCGCAAGCTTGTTCACACGACAAAACGTCATTACATTGGCAGCCATTTAAAAAACACAAGCTTCCGATCACATGGTCCGCTGCCATCATCACAATGGAAGACAGACTGTATTCCAGTACGTGATCTGAACAGAAAATATCAAACTTTTGTGTCAGATGTTTTGAAATACAATTATTAAATTCAAATTATGCTGCAGCATGTACAAAACGAATTTACAAATCTATAGATATAAATAAATATATATAGTTAGTATGTCCATAGCCAAAAAACTAGAATTCAAAATCATTCCATAATTTCCATTGACGTCCCCAATTTAATTGCATTGTATCAAAGGGCATCTTCCTATCTAGAAGCAAGGTGGGGCATTAAGGCTCTTCATCTTCTGTGTCCATTAATGGATAACATGTACTCAGCGATTTTGCCAATAGATTAAAAAACGTTAAAACTTTAAAATATATATTCACCCCATACATATTTAAAAAGTTCTTTTTTAGGAGATCTTTCCAACATAATCAAATTAAATAAAGTGCAAGTACATTGTTAAATGATATGGTTCTTTTGTTGTTTACTGGCATCCTGAGTGATACCCAAATCTATGTTTATTGTGGCTTATCACTCCGTAATCCAAGCATGATAAAATGCAAGTGCTTTTTTCTACATCATACATTCTGTAAAGTGCTAGTGCAATACAGTACATATATTCATAAAGTGCTAGTGCTTTCCTATTGCTTGGATTAATATGCCACTTTCTTCTCGTTATTCTGTCCATGAACAACCTATAAAGTGCTGAATCATTTCTAATAGACATATATTTTTATATATGATTTACAATGTCCTGCCTCATAATCTCCAATTCATAACTCTTTTAAATAATTGATATATATATAGGGAGTGCTATGAGTAAATCTATGCAACACACTAGAGAGGAACTTCTGAGCACCTATGCCCACAGCCAGACTGTTATGGATAATAGTTCAGCTCTTACTCCCTCTGTAACGGTGAATACTTTTAGAATCATCACAGGATATAGCAAGCAGCACAAGGATATATATAAAATCATCAATCGCAATTGGCCCATTGTACTCAATGATCCAGTTATAGGCACTTCATTACCAACACGTGCCTCGCTTACCTTTAGTAGAGCTCCTTCAATGAGGGACTTCCTTGTGGATAATAATCCTGAGATTGTCGAGAAAACAAACGACCTGGCTACAAACTAACACGGGTTTTTATAAATGGAAAACATGCAAATCGTGCCTCCAAGGAGTGAATACTAGATCCTACCAGGATGGTTTTAGTAACTTTGAACATCAGATCAATAAGTTACTTACCTGTAAAACGGAATTTGCAGTTTACATTTTAATTTGTCCATGTCTACTGAGATATGTGGGCAGCACTAAATTAGCAGTGCACAAGCGAATTCTTCAGCATCTCAGAGCGATTTCTAATCAAGACAACACATACCCAGTGGCCAGACATTTCAGGGAGTTCCATCATAGTGACAATCGTTTGCTTAAGTTCTATGTCATTGATGCTGTCAATGCGAGTAGACGAGGAGGCAATAGAGAGGCGAAGCTTCGTAAGTTGGAAACTCAATATATTTTGCGATTAGACACGAAACACCCGAAAGGGCTCAATATAACTGAGGACTTGTACACCTGTTTACCTTAAATGACAATTTAACTAATAGATTATGAGATAAACAATGGGAATATTTATTTTAATACTTTGTGATGATGCTAAACTTCAACTGATTTTTAAAGATGTATTTTATCCACAGTATTTGACTTTTATGCAAGGGATGATATATGCATCTGTAGTCTGTAATCTGGTATGCATTCACAATGTATCGCACTTGATTAGTTTAATTTCCCCATGGTTTTTACCTGTATACTTGTTGCATATTTTTCCATCAATCTGAGTTCAATTGTGATACTCTTCCCTGATCTTGTGATCACTTTACACTTGTATGTTTGATTTTCAGACTGTAGTTATCCATTCATGTCTCGTTACATGCCAGAATAGGATATGACATGTCTTTTCCTTTTTCCTTCCAGAATTTTGCACTATTTTTGCACTTATTTGTTGATCCATTTCTAGCTTAGACACATACCATGAGATTTGCATTAAAGCATTTTTTATCTAAGACTGACTACTTTAACATATTTTTTTAGGCAACGATTACATTTATTTAATTCCCCTGTTGTTTCACCCTAAAAGTACAATTCATCTATTTTATGGATGTTGGGTGCTATAGGCATTTAAGCCACTATTTTTTGCACTATCCATATATGATTTGCACAGCATCTAGCATTTCGCTCTAGGGCTGTAGCAATTGTTTACACACCTGGCATTTATGCCATGAATCCTTTTTAAACCATGAAGGGGTAAATTTACAGTGTAAATGGATGGTCTGTTTTTATTGACTTATTTATTTATTTATTGTCTTAAATTTGAAAAACAGCGTAATTTGCACAACATATCGGTTTAATCCTTACAAATTTTAGGATTAGGTCATATTGCATTCTGCACTTTACTATGTGAGTGGAGTAGTATTTTTTCTATGTTAATAACACCAAAGGTCACATGTTTACAATCCTGCACTTTGAACTCTATGTGCCTGCTATTTATTGGATCTTGTTTAGAGCTCGCGTTGTCATGTGATCAAGGCTCTGCTGAGCTGAAACGTTATGACGGCAAACCTAACGAAATTTAACGAAGGTCCGTGTCCGCTTGTGATTCTGGAACTGTGACGCCCATCGTCTCCCTTGTGCACCAGCGGTAATTGGAGAATATATATATAAATGTATTTAAAAATGTTAATTCATTTACAATCGTCTATTAACAAAACTTTGACTTCAAAAACATTATGATTCCTTCAGGACAACTTATTTTCCATATAGAAACATCTGACACTTTTGGCTATCATTTTCCTAATTCGATCACTTGTATGTTTAAAATGAGCCATCAACTCTGGACACTGCTAGTTGCCTAAATGTACATATAAGTCCTCGTCTGTCTTCAATCCAGACGGGATTCTGGTATTAAAAAGCATGATGTACTTTGACTCCAGGTGCCGTAATTTTATCTCTCTGTTTCCCCCTCTTCTCATTCTGGTTACCTGGTCAACTGCGCAAAAAGTCAAATCTTCCATTCTACCTTTATGGAACTCATTTATATGCCTCGCCACAGAGTAAGTTTTATCGTTATTTTTAATCGCCTGCATATGTTGGAGTATATATGTATATACAATACCCTTTCAGCCTTAGAGTGACACATAAATTGTGCAAAAAAGATGCAGAGAACCGTGAGTAGTTCTCAAGTTTAGGTGGAAAGCAGCTCCAGTATAGAGCACCCTCACCACCAGCGACACTCTAAATTTGCTCACCTAAAATGTCTGCTTTTCTATCAAAGTCTTTACGCGTAGGATTAGCACAGTGCCATCCATGCCGAGTTAGAATGGGACAAAGTCTTTTGTCAGTTCTACTGCAATGTTTTTAAGCATAGGACTAGCACAGTGCTATCCATGCTAAGCTGTAAAATGACATAAGCCTTTTATTACTCCAGGCACAGTATTACAGCTTTGAATTGGTAAAATACCAACCAAGTCAACCTGAAATGAATAAAAGCAACCCATGACACTCAGACATTTGAGGTGAGCAAATGTAGAGTGTCACTGGTGTTGAGGGTGCTCTATACTGGAGCTGCTCTGCTTTGCACCTAAACTTGACAACTACTCATAGTTCTCTGCTTTTTTTTTATGTATATATATATATATATATATATATATATATATATATATATATATATATATTAGCTACTGGCGGTCGCCAGTAGGTAGTTATAGTTAGGACCCTGTTTCCATAGGAAAACCGCAACATTCTATTTTGAATAATTTTAGCGCCGATCAACGAATCCTCGCGAAATTTTCAAAATAGATGGGGCGCTGCGCTCCGCTCCTACCCTGAAAGTCTCGGGGGGATTCGTCAAGCGGGGGCTGAGATAAAAGGGGGGTCCCAAAACGCGTTTTTCCCATGCATTTTTCCATAGGACCTTTAGACACAGCTACAGCCCGAACGGCTGAACAGACTTCCTTGAAATTTGGCAGAGAGGTAGTCTACAGGTCAAGGAAGTGCCTTTTGTAGGTTTGGTGTAAATCTGTTCAGTAGATTCTGAGAAAATAGCCTTTAAATCAATATATATATCTGAGCCAGCTTACGGTGCGCTTACGGTGCGCTTACCGTACGCGTACGGTGACGTGCGCGAGCGCGATTCTGATTGGCTGTTAGATCTTAGTAAACATTCGAATCGCTCGAAACCAGGAAGCGGTGGCCGCCATTTTCTCTCTCGGACTCTGAGGGGGGGATGAAAAACAAAGAGAATAAACATGTAAAGGGACTGTTTAGACAGCTCCCAACCACCTAGGCTTGCTAAATTTGTCCCCAAAGAACCCCCAAGGCCAAAAATTCATTTTAAATTTTTTACGCAAATTCGCCGATTACGCTTACCGTACGGTAAAAAAATTTATTAAAAAAAAAAATATCCACAATCTCCCCACCCAGTGTGCAATTGGTGCCCGTAGTGCACCATTTGTGCATGGCATATGACATCTAATTTAAACTGTATATAAATATTTATCTTTCACAACGAAGCGCATAATATGTCCACCACGTGCGCACGGTGCGCGAAGCGCATCGAGCGTACATGGCCCATCCACGGCACTAACTGCGTAAAGTGGGCGCGTGTGCGCGCACGGAAAGAACTGCGTTAAGTGGGCGCGCACGCCACGAATGGCGTAAAGTAACTTAGCATTTAAAAAACCGTACAAATTCACTGAAAAAACCATAGGTTTCACACACGTTATAGTTAGGAATTAGCATTTAAAAAACCTTGCAAATTCACTGAAAAAACCATAGGTTTCACACATGTTATAGTTAGCTGGACATTTCACTCGTAAAAAACCAATGAAATTCCCCCGTTATAGTTAGTGCAGGCAACTATAACTCATGCGACCGCAATCCTCTGCTGATGACATATGTGTCTTTATGAAAAAAAAATATTTGTAATATATGTATAGCTAAAATTTAATGGAAGAAGACATGGGCAAATAAGTGTCTAAATACAGTATTAGCATTAGCAGAGGATTGCGGTCGCGTGAGTTATAGTTGCCTGCACTAACTATAACGGGGGAATTTCATTGGTTTTTTACGAGTGAAATGTCCAGCTAACTATAACATGTGTGAAACCTATGGTTTTTTCAGTGAATATATATATATATATATATATATATATATACATAGGCACTAGTCCGATAGCATTTCTACCGTACCACCTAAGTTAGTACCATTGCTGGCACTTGTCCGCGAGTATGAATGTATCACGCTCAGACCCGCAATACTAGCCGGGGCAATACAACACCAGTTTGTGTATTTTAGGTATATAACTGCAGGACCTTTATACCACAGCACAATCACCAGATAAAATGTGCATATCGGTCACTGAACTGTTTATGTAGCAGGGGTGTGAATTGTGAAGTACAAATCATAAATATGAACTGCTGTATACACATATTACATGTTATAAAATGGGCGACAGAATTACTGCTGACTGTGAATAACGTGTACCGCGAGTCCCATTTCCATGTCTATTGTTTATTTATTCATGGCTCTGGGGAGCAAACTCATCGTGTGATCAAGACACTCTGTGTGTTGAAACGCGTAACCGTTGAGAATAAAGAGCTTATGGTATAAGCATTTGGAGTGCGTAATTATTCATCTATATATATTGGAATAGGTAGTTATAGTTAGGACCCTGTTTCTATTCAAAAAGCATTTTTTCTTTTCCCAATAACTTTGGCGCCGGTTGATGGATCTTTGCAAAATTTTGAAAACCAGTGGAGTGCTCTGGTCAGCTCCTATCCTGAAAGTTTTGGGGTCATTCGGCAAGCGTGGGCCGAGAAAAAAGGGGGTCCCAAAACGTGTTTTCTCCATGTTAATTCCCATAGGAAAATTTAGACACGGCTACAGCCCGAACTGCTGAACGGACTTACACCAAATTTGGCAGAAAGAGACCTTTTTTTTAAATGGTGTAAATCCGTTCAGTAGTTTTTGAGATATTCAAAAAATAGAGGTCGGAAAATCAATTTCCCATGGGAAACTTTAGACATGGTTACAGCAGAAACTGCTGTACGGAATTACACCAAATTTGGCACAAAGGTAGCCCTTGGCTCAGAAAGAGACCTTTTTATTTAAATGGTGTAAATCCGTTCAGTAATTGCTGGGAAAATCAAAAAATAAAAGTTTCGATATTTAGAGGCATTGAGGATCCGCGGACCCTCCCGACCACAAGCTTTATTCTAATTGGCTGTTAACACTCCAAACCAGGAAGTGTTGGCAGCCATCCTGTGCCTTGAGGCACAAGAAAACAGGGAAACAAAGGCATTAAACAAGAAAAGGGGGCAGGGTAGAAACACCCTGACCCCCTAGGCCTGCTCAGGGGGTCCCACAAGGACCCCCAGGGCCCAAAAAAGCATTTTTTTTACAAAACAATTGGCAAATGTCACGAAGTATCAGCGGATCCTGCCACGAAAATAAAACAAACGAAACACGGGCTCCCACGCTTCATTATTATTTAGCCCCCGGGTGGGCCAGGTCCTGGGGGCAGAGAAAAAAAAGTGTGTGGGGGTCCCAATCCCCCCCACTCTGCCTGAGGTACCGCCACCTCCCCAGGGCTTGATTAATTAGTTGCAGGGGGCACGCAGCAACTCCTGGGGACTGCCACCCCCGGGGCTTCTTTTTGAATGGGTGGGGGGCCTCCAAGGACACCCAAGCCCTGGGGACCGCCACCCCTAGGGCTTTTATTGATTGATTTGCGGGGGATCACGGCCCCCCCAGCCCCGGGGACCACCACCCCCAGGGCTTTTTTTTAAGAAACAAAACACCTGTGTGGGGGGGCTCGAGTCCCCCCCACACACCCCAGGGACCGCTACCTCCCTGGGGCACTAACTGTTCAAATTTGGGGGTCCGTGATCGACCCCGAGCCCCGGGGACCACCACCACAGGGACCAATGGTGGGAGGGGGGCTGCACGGCCCCCCCAGAGCCTGTGATGGCCCTGGGGACCGCCACCCTCTAGGGCTGGCTCCTGCAGTTTCCCGGGTTGCCCACCCCTGGGACACTGCTGTTTGCTATGGCAGGGCGGGAGCCACTAGGCTCCCGCCCTGCCATAGGAGACTGTGGTTTGGGTTTTGGGGTTTGGGTTTTCCAAAATCCAAACCACATTGCTTTTCCACACGGGGAGCTGCATGTCAGCAGCTCCCCATGTGGAAAAGCAATGCTGGCTCCCGCAGGATGTGGGGAGCCAGCAGGGACCGTGGGGAAATTGGGGCTCCCCCCACGGTCCCCAATGTGAGTCCAGGCCCCGAGGTATGGTGTCCCCGGGGCCAGAAGTGGCCAGGGAGGGGGGCCCCGCGGCCCCCTCCCCATAATAAAATTTAAAAAACATTTTTTAAAACACACAAAGGCCGGCCCCGGGGGATGGGGTCCCCGGGGCCATAAATGGCCTGAGGAGGGGGGCCACGCAGCCCCCCTCCAAATGAATTTATAAAAAAAAACACTGGCCATGTCCCGGGGGATGGGGTCCCCAGGGCCAAAAACGTCCTCCGGAGGGCTCCCTTTCATTTTTTTAAAAATGAAAAAAATAGGGGTCAGGCCCTTGGGGTTGGAGTCCCCAGGGCCCATAAAATAGAAAAGGAAGGGGGGACACACAGCCCCTCTTCTTAAAAAAGATTTTTTTTAAAAGATACCATGGTGCTGGAGGCCACGCCCCCTCCCAGCAACACTCTGTAAACGCACTCTGTGGCGCGTTTTAAGTTGGGGAATTAATCCTCCTTCAATTCTGGGGGTCCCTGGGGGCCAACTAGCCCACCAGGTACCTCCAGTAAGCGCCACAGGGCTGCGATGCAGAGTGGTGGTCCAGGCCATGCCCCTTTTTACACCTCTCTGCAACGCAGCTTGGTGGCGCTTACTGGAGGTGCCTGGTGGGCTAGTTGGACCCCAGGGACCTTCAGGATTCAAGGGCATTTTATCCCCAACTGAAAATGCACCACAGGGCGCGTTTACAGAGTGTTGCTGGGAGGGGGCGGGGCCTTTGTCTACCTCTCACCAATCCCACTGCGTGCAGCTTACTGAAGGTAAAAGGTAGGCTAGTTGGCCCCTAAAGGACCCCCAGCAGTGAAGGGGACATCAATCCCCATCCAAGAGCGTGCCAGGGAGTGCGTTTGTAGAGTGGTGGGCAAAGTGGGCAAGGCCTGGTATGAAGACTTAATAATGCTGCTGTGTGGGACTGACTGGAGGTAATAGTTTGGGAAGTTGGCCCCCAAAGATGTCCTTGGCGGCCAACTACCCCTCTTGTTACCTACAGTAAGTCCCACACAGTGGGTTTGCTAAGACGTCTTCGGAGGCCCGGGCCCCCTTTCTCTACCACTCTGCAAACGTGCCTTGTGGCAGACTACGGGATGGGGGATGAAGTCCAATTTAGCCCTGAGGGACTTTGAGTGCCAAGAATCCCTCCTGGTACCTGCCACTCTATCACAAGGATGATATCATCAGTGATGTCATCAGTGATGTCATTTGAGATGTCATCAGTGATGTCATGAATGATTTCACTGACCATTTCATGAGTGATGTAATGTGTGATGTCATCAGCAGTGTATTGCATGGGTGCGAGTTATAGTTAGCTGAACTAACTATAACAGGGGAATTTCTATGGTTTTGTACGAGAGAAATGTCCAACTAACTATAACGCCCCTGAAACCTATGTTTTTTTCAGTAAATTTCTAAAGTTTTTTAAATGCTAATTTCTAACTATAATGTGCCTGAAACCTATGGTTTTTTCTGTGAATTTCTAAGGTTTTTTAAATGATAATTTCTAACTATAACGTCTCTGAAACCTATGGTTTTTTCAGTGAATTTCAAAGCTTTTTAAATGCTAATTTCTAACTATAATGTCTATGAAACCTATGTTTTTTTTCAGTGAATTTCAAAGGTTTTTTAAATGCTAATTTCTAAGTGTGATAGTAGTTATACCTATTTTTTTGTACTGATTTTCTACAGTTTTTTAACTGTTTATTTATAAATATTTTATTCATTAAATAACATTATATATTTTTCTGAAAATTGCAAAAAAAATGGGAGTGAGGCCTTTGTCTACCTCTCACCAATCCCACTGCGTGGAGCTTACTGAAGGTAAAAGGTAGGCTAGTTGGCCCCTAAAGGACCCCCAGTAGTGAAGGGGACATCAATCCCCATCCAAGAGCGTTCCAGGGAGTGCGTTTGTAGAGTGGTGGGCAAAGTGGGCAAGGCCTGGTATGAGTACTTAACAATGCTGCTGTGTGGGACTGACTGGAGGTAATAGTTTGGGAAGATGGCCCCCAAAGATGTCCTTGGGGGCCACCTACCCCTCTTGTTACCTACAGTAAGTCCCACACAGTGGGTTTGCTAAGACGTCTTCGGAGGCCCTGGCCCCCTTTCTCTATCACTCTGCAAACGTGCCTCGTGGCAGACTACGGGATGGGGGATGAAGTCCAATTTAGCCCTGAGGGACTTTGAGTGCCAAGAATCCCTCCTGGTACCTGCCACTCTATCACAAGGATGATATCATCAGTGATGTCATTTGAGATGTCATCAGTGATGTCATGAATGATGTCACTGACTATTTCATGAGTGATGTAATGTGTGATGTCAGCAGCAGTGCATTGCATTGGTGCGAGTTATAGTTAGCTGAACTAACTATAACAGGGGAATTTCTATGGTTTTGTACGAGAGAAATGTCCAACTAACTATAACGCCCCTGAAACCTATTGCTTTTTCAGTAAATTTCTTAAGTTTTTTTAAATGCTAATTTCTAACTATAACGTGCCTGAAACCTACGTTTTTTTCTGTGAATTTCTAAGGTTTTTTAAATGCTAATTTCTAACTATAACGTCTCTGAAACCTATGGTTTTTTCAGTGAATTTCAAAGCTTTTTAAATGCTAATTTCTAACTATAACATCTATGAAACCTATGTTTTTTTTCAGTGAATTTCAAAGGTTTTTTAAATGCTAATTTCTAAGTGTGATAGTAGTTATACCTATTTTTTGTACTGATTTTCTACAGTTTTTTAACTGTTTATTTATACATATTTTATTCATTAAATAACATTATATATTTTTCTGAAAATTGCAAAAAAAAAAAAAAAATGTAAAATTCAAACTGAAATATTGATACTTTTTTTGTTTTACATTTTTATTTTAATATATTTATATTATTTTCTTTGTTTTTTTTTATATTAAAAAAAAAATTCGGAGTCGCGCTTTCAAAGCGTACACATCACGGTGGGTGTGCTGATTCTAGCCGCCATGTTAGAAAAGTCGTGAAGGATCCACTTACAGTGTGCGACGGCTGCGTGTTTTTCAGTTGCATGATGTACATTTAATATTACGTGATGTGCGCGATTGGTATGCGACCAGTCCGCGACTCCTGCTATCGCGCATTCGTGACACATGCGCGGTAGAAGATGCTTGCGCGGTGGCGGGTCCCGCGTGACGTCATAGACTCCCGCAAAAAAAATGTATGTTCCAAAATGATATGTATGTGTCTTTAATATACATATTAGGGCAAGAGATTATCGAAGATATTCATAAAAATAATATATTTGTATTTATAATAAACTTATATTATTTTTAAATATAGCTTCGCGAAGTCGGGTGCATGCATCGTGAGTGCAGAGAACCAGGTCAGCAGAGCTGCTGTAGAACCTAAGAAGCAGGTCAGCAGAGCTGCTCTTCAGCCAGAGTCCCAGGTCAGCAGAGCTGCTCTAGAGCCTAAGAAGCAGGTCAGCAGAGCCGCTCTAGAGCCAGAGACCCAGGTCAGCAGAGCTGCTCTAGAGCAAGAGACCCACGTCAGCAGAGCTGCTCTAGAGGCCGAGAACCAGGTCAGCAGAGCTGCTGTAAAGCCAGAGAAACCGGGTCAGCAGAGCTGCTTTAGAGGGAGAGAACCAGGTCAGCAGAACTGCTTTAGAGCCAGAGAACCAGGTCAGCAGAGCTGCTCTAGAGCCAGAGAAACCAGGTCAGCAGAGCTGCTTTAGAGGGAGAGAACCAGGTCAGCAGAGCTGCTTTAGAGCCAGAGAACCAGGTCAGCAGAGGTGCTCTAGAACCAGAGAACCAGGTCAGCAGAGCTGCTTTAGAGCCATAGAACCAAGTCAGCAGAGCTGCTCTAGAGGCAGAGAACCAGCTCAGCAGAGCTGATTTAGAGGGAGAGAACCAGGTCAGCAGAGCTGCTTTAGAGCCAGAGAACCAGGTCAGCAGAGCTGCTCTAGGGCCACAGAACCAGGCCAGCAGAGCTGCTTCAGAGCCATAGAACCAGGTCAGCAGAGCTGCTTTAGAGCCAGAGAACCAGGTCAGCAGAGCTGCTCTAGAGCCTAAGAACCAGGTCTGCAGAGCTGCTCTAGAGCTAGAGAACCAGGTCAGCAGAGCTGCTGTAGAGCGAGAGAAACCAGGTCAGTAGAGCTGCTTTAGTACGAGAGAACCAGGTCAGCAGAGCTGCTTTAGAGGGAGAGAACCAGGTCAGTAGAGCTGCTTTAGAGCCAAGGGACCAGGTCAGCGGAGCTGCTCTAGAGCAAGAGAACCAGGTCAGCAGAACTGCTTTAGAGCCATAGAACCGGGTCAGCAGAGCTGCTTTAGAGCCAGAGAACCAGGTCAGCAGAACTGTTGTAGAGCCAGAGAACCAGGGCAGCAGAGCTGCGCTAGAGCCTAAGAACTAGGTCAGCAGAGCTGCTGTAGAGCCAGAGGAACCAGGTCAGTAGAGCTGCTATAGAGGGAGAGAACCAGGTCAGCAGAGCTGCTCTAGAGGGAGAGAACCAGGACAGCAGAGCTGCTCTAGAGCATGAGAACCATGTCAGCAGAACTGCTTTAGAGCCATAGAACCCGGGTCAGCAGAGCTGCTTTAGAGCCAGAGAACCAGGTCAGCAGAGCTGTTGCAGAGCCAGAGAACCAGATCAGCAGACCTGCTGTAGAGCCAGAGAAACCAGGTCAGCAAACCTGCTTTAGAGGGAGAGAACCAAGTCAGCAGAGCTACTTTAGAGCCAGAGAACCAGGTCAGCAGAGCTGCTCTAGCTGACACTGACTGACTGACACTGACTGACTGACACTGACTGATTGACACTGACTGACTCCTGACACTGACTGACACTGACACTGACTGACACTGATTGACTGACACTGATTGACTGACACTGATTGACTGACACTGATTGACTGACACTGACTAACACTGATTGACTGACACTGACTGACTGACACTGACTGACACGGACACTGACTGACTGACACTGACTGACTGACACTGACTGACTGACACTGACTGACACTGACTGACTACTCTCTACTACTCAGTCTCTACTACTCTCTACTTATCTCTCTCTACTACTCACTCTCTACTACTCTCTACTACTCACTCTCTACTACTCACCTACTCTCTACTACTCACTCTCTACTACTCTCTCTCTACTACTCACTCTCTACTACTCTCTACTATTCAGTCTCTACTACTCACTCTCTACTACTCTCTACTACTCTCTACTACTCACTCGCTACTACTCTCTACTACTCTCTACTGCTCACTCTCTACTACTCACTCTCTACTGCTCCCTACTACTCACTCTAATACTCACTCTACTACTCTCTACCACTCACTCTCTACTACTCTACTACTCACTCTCTACTACTCTCTACTACTCTCTACTGCTCACTCTCTACTACTCACTCTCTACTGCTCCCTACTACTCACTCTAATACTCACTCTACTACTCTCTACCACTCACTCTCTACTACTCTACTACTCACTTTCTACTACTCTCTACTACTCTCTCTCTACCACTCGCTCTCTACTACTCACTCTACTACTCTCTACTACTCACTCTCTACTACTCACTCTCCACTACTCACTCTCTACTACTCTACTACTCTCTACTACTCTCTCTACTACTCATTCTCTACTACTCACTCTCTACTACTCTACTACTCTCTACTACTCTCTCTACTACTCACTCTCTACTACCCTCTACTACTCTCTCTACTACTCTCTACTACTCTCTACTACTCTCTACCACTCATTCTCTAATACTCTACTACTCACTCTCTACTACTCTCTCTCTACTACTCACTCTCTACTACTCACTCTCTACTACTCGCTCTCTACTACTTTCTACTGCTCACTCTCCACTGCTCACTTTCTACTACTCGCTCTCAACTACTCTCTACTACTCACTCTACTACTCACTTTCTACTTTTCTCTTTACTACTCACTCTCCTCTACTCTCTAATACCCACTCTCTACTACACACTGTCTACTACTTGCTCTCTACTACTCGCTCTCTACTACTCTCTACCACTCACTCTACTACTCTCTCTACTACTCACTCTCTACTACTCCACTACTCTCTACTACTCACTCTCTACTACTCTACTACTCTCTACTACTCACTCCCTACTACTCACTCTCTACTAATCTCTACTACTCTCTCTCTACTACTCACTCTCTACTACTCTCTACTATTCAGTCTCTACTAATCACTCTCTACTACTCTACTACTCTCTACTTCTCACTTTCTACTACTCACTCTCTACTACTCTCTACTACTCTCTCTCTACTACTCTCTCTCTACTACTCACTCTCTACTATTCAGTCTCTACTACTCACTCTCTACTACTCTCTACTTCTCTCTCTCTACTACTCACTCTCTACTACTTACTCTCTACTACTCTACTACTCTCTACTACTCACTCTCTACTACTCTCTACTACTCTCTCTTTACTACTCACTCACTACTACTCTCTACTACTCACTCTCTACTACTCTCTACTGCTCACTCTCTACTACTAACTCTCTACTGCTCCCTACTACTCACTCTAATACTCACTCTACTACTCTCTACCACTCACTCTCTACTACTCACTCTCTACTACTCTCTCTCTACTACTCACTCTCTACTACTCACTCTACTACTCTCTACTACTCACTCTCTACTACTCTCTCTCTCTACTACTCACTCTCTACTATTCACTCTCTACTACTCACTCTCTACTACTCACTCTCTACTACTCTACTAGTCTCTACTACTCTCTCTACTACTCACTCTCTACTACTCACTCTCTACTACTCTACTACTCTCTACTACTCTCTCTACTACTCACTCTCTACTACTCTCTACTACTCTCTCTACTACTCTCTACTACTCTCTACCACTCACTTTCTACTGCTCTACTACTCACTCTCTACTACTCTCTCTCTACTACTCATTCTCTACTACTCTCTCTACTACACACTCTCTACTACTCACTCTCTACTACTCTCTCTACTACTCACTCTCTACTACTCACTCTCTATTACTCGCTCTCTACTACTTTCTACTGTTCACTCTCCACTACTCTACTACTCGCTCTCAACTACTCTCTACTACTCACTCTACTACTCACTCTACTACTCACTCTCTACTACTCTCTCTACTTCTCACTCTCTACTACTCTCTCTACTACTCACTCTCCTCTACTCTCTAATACTCACTCTCTACTACACACTCTCTACTACTCCACTACTCTCTACTACTCACTTTCTACTACTCTACTACTCTACTACTCCCTACTACTCTCTCTCTACTACTCACTCTCTACTACTCTCTACTACTCACTCTCTATTACTCTCTACTACTCTCTCTCTACTACTCTCTACTACTCTCTACTACTCACTATACTACTCACTCTACTACTCACTCTATACTACTCACTCTCTACTACTCTCTACTACTCTCTCTCTATTACTCTCTACTACTCACTCTACTACTCACTCTCTACCTCTCTCTATTACTCTCTCTCTCTGCTACTCACTCTCTACTACTCACTCTCTACTCCTCTCTACTACTCACTCTCTACTCCTCTCTACTACTCACTCTCTACTCCTCTCTATTACTCACTCTCTACTACTCTCTACTACTCACTCTACTACTCACTCTCTACTACTCTCTACTACTCTCTACTACTCACTCTCTATTACCCACTCTCTACTACTCACTCTCTACTACTCACTCTCTACTACTCACTCTCTGCTACTCTCTCTACTACTCTCTACTAATCTCTACTACTCAATCTCTACTCTCTACTCTCTATTACTCATCCTTTACTCTCTACCTCTTTCTACCTCTCTCTCTACTACTCTCTAACTCTCTACCTCTCTACCTCTACCACTCTACCTCTACCTCTCTACCTCTACACCTCTACCTCTCTAACTCTCTCTACACGCACACATATGCACATATATATATGCATATATATGCATTTATATATATGTATGTGTATATATATACATATATTTAAACATATATATAATCTGCATATCTATATAAATACAAATATAAATGCATGCATACATATACATATACATATATGCATACATATGCATGTTATGTACATGAAAGTTTGAAAAACACTAATAAATGCAAAGCTAAAAACCCACCTAATTACAAACAGAATTGCTTGAACTTAAACGAGAACTATTGCATTTTCAATGCTTGTTTACTTTGGTTCCATCAAGAAGGCATTCAGATGTGTCACACATTTGCCATAAATTCAGAATGTTAGCACTCTAGTTGCTCATTTGATCACTGTAGTAAAGCTACTGCTCACCAGGGAAGTCTGCTGCTGGTATTGAAAGTGCATGTTTCAGTCTGCATGTCAGACTTTTTTTTAATGAAATAGAAGAGGATTTGAGAAGTCGCTCAAAATGTGCACTAATTTTTCTTTCTGCAGCACTAATCATACTTTCTATGGCAAAATTAAACCCCTAATTGTGTTCCTTTTTAAATTAAATGTTTTAAGAGTTACCACTTTATTCCAATCAAGATGGCTTCAGGTGTGCCATACGTTTGTCATAAGTAGGACTGTTAGCGCTCTAGTTGTTCTTTAGAACACTCTGGGAAGCTGCAGTAGAACACAAAGGAATCAACTGACAGTCTCTGCTCTGGTTGAATGTACATGTTTTACTGAGAATGTCAGACTTCATTCTCACATGACTGAGAAAGATAATGTGAATATACAGAAAATATGCTCTCAGTTTATCTTATAGATCACCTTCCAAACCTCTGTGGGAAAAGCATGAGAAAATAGTTTTCTCTCAAACATGATTCATGATATCCCAGCAGAAGGCTTTTTCACATGGTAAAATCTCCTTAGAACACACCACAATTCCTAAAATGAAGCATCAACAAATGATTTATAATGTAACTAAAGTCTTAAAACATTCTATTAACTGCAATGCTTTTTAATGAGGTGCTATCATGTATATTGGTCCCAAGATGGCTGCCAACACTTCTTGGATGAAGTGCTGACAGCCAATCAGATGTCACGATGAGATGTGTGGTTTGGCTCCGCCCAGATATATCTATGATTTTACTTTTGATTTTCGTGGGAACTACTGAACGGATTTACACCATTTAACCAAAAGGCATGAGTGTGAACCAAGGGCTACCTTTTTTCCAAATTTGGTGTAATTCCGTTCAGCAGTTCAGGCTGTAGCTGCGATTAATGGTTCCTATGGAAAATTGCATGGGGAAAACACGTTTTGGGACCCCCTTTTTTGTCGGGCCCCGCTTGACGAATCACCCGAGACTTTCAGGATAGGAGCGGACCGGAGCGCCCCACCAGTTTTGAAAATTTCACGAAGATTCGTCAACCGGCGCCAATGTTATTCCAAATAGAGTGTTGCAGATTTCCTATGGATAATAGGTCCTAACTATAACTACTACTGGCGACCGCCAGTAGGTAATATATATATTACTTCCGACCAAATTTCCTGGTGCAGTTAAGTGTTTATTTTCGACCTTACACCACCGTCATGACTCGTTTCGGCCTGTGCAGACCTTGATCACATGACGCGTCTGCAGAGAACTTTTAAAAATAACTGTACAGAACAAAATTAATATTGCAACACAACTGAGTTGAAGAGCTGGGGTTTAACCCAGCGGCATCAGGGGCACGCCTAAGATCTTCGAGTTCACCTGTCTTGGTATACAGAGACACGGAATACTTCTGATGGCATCAGAGACCAAGTTTATTAGCTGCAGCTAGTAACAGTGATCCTAGAAATACATCACGGTGTAAATTCTCAGGAGACTGCTCATTTTACTAAGGTGAGATGTCTCCTTTTATACCCAATATTCACATTATAAATGTACACCCACTGCACAAAATTCTAGCCAATAAGGTACATTTTCAAACAAAGTGTCACATAACAAAAACTCAATTTACAGTATCCCAACCCAAAAGTTAATTATTAGGAATGTCCCAAATTCAATCTCCACAAGCCGGACAAACCTATAATTGAAAGCATAACCCATGTAATGAAGAAACATAAAAAAAGAAATGGTAACAGATGCTGAACAAGATAAGGCATGTGCAAGGAAACTAAAAGTTAACGATGTCCTGAACATTGATTGGCAATCTCAGACA
The DNA here is from genome assembly GCF_964204655.1 of Triturus cristatus. Taxonomy (NCBI): domain Eukaryota; kingdom Metazoa; phylum Chordata; class Amphibia; order Caudata; family Salamandridae; genus Triturus; species Triturus cristatus. The sequence continues at coordinate 179,398,630 of NC_140589.1, forward strand.
AAGATCGATCAGGGAAATTGGCTTTGCGGGGTCAGTTTCAGGTGCAGAGGTCAGTTTCTTACAGTTCATTTCAGAGTCAAAAAGAAACCTAGTTAATGTATACATGAACTAAGAAGGCCAGGCCACTTTATTCGCCAGGCTACCTTCACAGGCCTACGTGAGGGCAACACAAAATGGTGGCATAGAACAAAATGGAGTCAGGCTCGAGAATTACAGAACCTCAGACCCTCCTTTTGCCATTACGTAGGCAATAAACTAAGACTCATGTTAATCTGAATCTAGGTCTATGTCGATATTCATTAGGTCATCAAGGTGTTGCTGTAGCATCATCTTATTATTCTCTACTTCTCTCGGGACAGATCTCCGAACACACATAGTAGCACAAAGACTACAAATGGCGGGACCACACTGGATGCAAAGACAACAAGAGAAAAGGATGGTTAAAACCATACCAAGGAATGTCAAAATCTTCCATCCCCATTTGGACAGCAGTCCCCAAAACCATCCCGTCAATGACCAGTCTCCTTCGTCTACATGGATAGACTCAGAGATTTTATACAACCTAGAGATGGCTTGGTACACTGTAGGGGCATTATCTGGTATGTAAACACAGCAACTGGATCCAATCAATTTACATACTCCTCCTCGATCTGCAAGTATGATGTCTAATACCATACGGTTCTGCAAAGTCATAAGGCAGTCCGCTTGAAGCTCAGCTGTAACATTACTAAGAGCACCTACTGTCTCATTAATAGTAGCTTCAACAACGCGGACAAGCTGTCGAATATGCCTACTATTGATCATAGGACCCCAAAAGGGCATGAAGCCCTTGAAGAAATCTCCTACTTCGTGTGCTGCGGTATCTTCGTTACTGAAGACACCTCTACCATATCTCGTTCTATGATAGTCTGAAGCAGTAGTGTATGTAGGGGGAAGTAGAAACACCACATAACATGTTCCTGAAAAATCAGGTGGCAACCATGTGTAAGCTCTGTCATGACAAACAAAATATGTGCCTTTAGCTGGCACAAACGGTGGAGAAGTCTGAGATGAATAGACATAGGTTTGAGCACACACACTCTTACCTAGCTGAGCTTTCGGATTCCGACCATTACCTTGAAAACAAAAGTGGCCTTGGTAGGGTACAATCCAATTAGGGGGAGACCTTTTTCGTCTCTCCTTCTCTGTCAAACTGGTACTATATCCAGTCACGTTCCAACCAACATAAGCCTGCACCTCATCCTTAGGGATAGCATTATATGCATCAATATCTCGGATCATAGCTACTATTCCCCTTATTAAGGCACTATTGCTCGAGTTATCTTTAAGGGAACGTAAGGGGCATACCTCATTTGCATAGATAAACATGGTCTGAAAAGCCCACACAGACCCATTAAAAGAAAAAGGCAAAACCAAATATGGCATACCTTTATCTGTCGTATGAGGCATAAGACCACAAACCCAACAATTAGTGGTATTTACTACTAACTGATGCTGATGCAACAACTGTATAAACGAGTTGTTGACAAATTCTGATCTCCTTGTCTGTTTATGTTCAGGCAACGTATAAAACTGGTGCAAAGAAACAGTAGTGAAAGAAAGCATAGGTTAAGAGGTGGGTGCAGATGTCTGTTGTGTAGCATTGACAGTCCAACCCACACAAGCTAATGTGATACTTAAAAACATCAAAAAGCACAATATTATAAAACATTTGCTATGTATCAACGTTCAAAATCTTGTCTTAAGATCTATTCTCTCAACATCTCTTTCAGTTACAACAGACTCCATCCTCTAACGTGCTGCTCGCGGCAATTTTCCTTCTTCACTCAAGTGTACGTCCAGGCGTCCTAGACGTCCCTAGAACTGCAGACCTTTCGTCAATACGCGGGCCACCCCTTAAGTTCTTATACCGCGACCCTGCAGCTGAACCCGGATGGTGGTTCGATAAAGAAAAATAGTCTCTTGTCTGAAAGAGTGTAATTCACAAAAAAATTCAAATTTTATTTGTCCTTTTTAGACCTTAAGTTGTAGCGTTCTTTACCAGGCACAGTTTGATCCTGAAAGAGTGTCTTTGGGTGCGTAGTATCAAGTCTCAAACACGGCGGCACAGCTTCTTGCAAGACTTTATCATCCGCACGTTCCAGATGTGCATCGCTAAAAGGTACAAATCTCGGAACCCTTTTACTCTCGGAATCGGCAACACCTTCCCGGACCCACTTATCGTACGGTAAGGGCAAAGGTATCTTCTTACAATGGATACCATGTACCCAGTTTTTCTTGCCGAACACCTTAATAGCAGTCTGAGTTGATAACAGAACTTGGTATGGACCGGTCCATCTTGGTTCCAAGTTCTTTGACCTCTGGAAATTCTTGGTTAGAACCCAGTCGCCAGGTTGAATCGTGTGGCCTGTGTCTACAGAAACTGAAGGCAAAGTGTCATGGACCTGTTGGTGAAGAACACGCAATTTAGCAGTCAAATCATGTAAGTAGTCAACCAAAATAGGGTACTCGATATAACTGTACTTCTTAGGCCTTGGCACACCCCAGACATTCGCCGGGCGTCCAAAAACAATCTTGTATGGGCTAAGTCCCACGCGAGAATGTACTGTCGTTCTCGTGGACAAAAGTGCCAATGGTAAGGCATCAGGCCATGTAAGACCAGAGCTCGCTTGCACCTTGGCCAACTTCAGCTTCAGAGTGCCATTATAGCACTCGACCAGGCCTGCTGACTGGGGGTGATTCGCAGCGTGAAATTTCTGTTTGATACCCAGACCCGCACATACTTTCTTCATAATCTGACCCACGAATTCACTTCCATTATCACTCCATACCATCCTCGGCAAGCCATATCTGGGAAAGAATTCTTTGAGCAAAACCTTGGCTGTAGACAAGGCAGTACTATCCTTTAGGGGGTAGGCCTCTATCCATCTGGAAAAGGCACAAACAACCACAAGGACATACTTCAAGTTATTGCATCTTTCCATATGAATATAGTCTATCTGCAGCACCTCGAAAGGATACATTGGAGGAGCAAAATGACCCGCTGGAGTTGGGGTTCCCTTTCCAGGATTATGCATCAAGCAAATCATGCAGTGTTTAACCAAATTCTCAGCACACTTAGGAATTCCACCATTCTGCCATACCAGAGCCAACAACTTACATATCCCTTTTGAACTAATGTGAGCCAACCCATGAGCCATAGTAACCACCGGAGGCACATATGCATCCGGCAACAACCATCGCTGGTGCTCTGACAACTCAACCCAACAGCCTGTTGAATCCAACATTCCCGTACTCTCTCTCCACATACTCAATTCTTTCTCAGTAGCTTCTGCCTGAATCATCTTCACACTTTCTGTTGTATCTTCACACATTCCTCCTTCCACAACCCATCTGGCAGGACCTGCAACATACATCCGACTCGTCACATCTTTTGCGGTTTCTCTCGCTACTTCATCTGCAAACGCATTCCCTTGACCCACATCATCCGTAACCTTCTTATGCGCACTACACTTCACTATCGCAATTTGGGTCGGCAAAGTAAGTGATTCAAGAAGTTCACTCACTAATTGTCCATGCTGAATTTTCATATCATGGGAAGTAAGAAATCCTCTCTCTTTCCACAAGTGACCAAAACTTTGAGCCATGCCAAATGCGTATTGGCTATCAGTATAAACATTCACTCTCTTTCCTTTTGACAACACACACGCTCTAGTCAATGCTATCAACTCCGCTGCTTGCGCTGAATTCTGTGCAATACGTGCTGTTTCAACAATCGTGTGCAAAGTTGTGACAGCATATGCTGCAGTCGCCTCTCCATTCGGAAGCTTAAAGCACGAACCATCTACCCATAGGGTACCATCAGGATTCGAAAGAGGAGTATCTTTCAGATCAACTCTACCCTTCGTTTCCTCCTCTGTCCGGAGAAAACAGTCATGCTGTTCCTGAGCATCTGTCTCTACAAAAATCGGCAACAATGTAGCTGGATTCAATGTGTTGCACCGCTTGATGTGCACATGGCTAGCCAAAAGCGTCAACTCATAACCTGACAAACGCGCACTGGTAAGATGTTGAGTCTTCGTTCTATTCAATAGGGTATCCACTGCATGTGGGACCATCACAATCAATGTATTATCCAATACCAAACCAGCAGACTGTCGGATAGAAACAGCCGCTGCCGCTGTAGCTCTTAGACCACTAGGCAACGCCCTAGCTACCGGATCTAAAGTAGCTGAAAAATACGCAAATGGGCGCTGCTTGTCTCCAAATTGTTGCGTCAACACTGACAACGCACAACCTTCTCTCTCGTGTACATAAAGTGTAAAAGGTTTACTGTAGTCGGGGGTACCCAACACCGGAGCAGAACACAATGCATCACGCAATTCGGAAAAACTCTTCTGACATTCGTCAGACCAAGGAAGAGGGTGTGGTGTGTCCTTAAGAGTAAGTGCCAACAAAGGTTTTGCTAGCAAAGAAAAATTGGGAATCCACTGTCTACAATACGATGTGATACCTAAGAAGGCACGCACCTCTCTCTGTGTGCATGGCACAGTCATTTGGGCAATCGCTTGAATACGCTCTGGGGTCAATCGCCTTCCCTCCTTCGACAAGAGATGACCTAAGTAGGTCACTTCTTGGCAGAAATACTGCAACTTCGAAGGTGACACTTTATGATGAAGGTCAGACAGATGTCGCAACAAAGAAAGAGTAACTTCTTTACAAATCTCTTCATCATCAGCAGCAACCAACAGATCATCAACATACTGGATAAGAGTAACACCAGAAGGCAATGCAAGAGTATCAAGCTGAGTTTTCAAAGCCTGACTGTAAATGGAGGGACTCTCACAATAACCTTGAGGAGCGCGCTTAAACCGGAAACTGCGGCCTCCTAAAGAGAAGCCAAAAATATTCCTACTTTCCTCAGCAATCGGAATACTGAAGAAAGCGTTCTTCAGATCAATACCAGAAAACCAAGCAGCTGAGGCAGGAGTCATAGTCAATAAAGCAGTAATGTCCGGGACAACAGGAAACTGTGGCACAACGATCTTATTGACCTCTCGAAGGTCGATCACAAACCGATACACAGGTGGCTGAGAAGAGTCAGTACGCTTAACCCCTTCCATGCTCATGACGGAACGGTTCCGTCATGAGCATCGGTTGAGCTGTGCTCATGACGGAACCGTTCCGTCATGGCCCCGCCCGCGCTCGAACCCTTCAGCACCGCGGAGGAATCCGCGCAGCGCTGAAGGGGTTAAGGACAGGCAGAACAGGACTGTTACACACATTACCTCTCATTTCTTCAACCACACCTTTCTCAACCAAATCATAGATAATCGCTAAAAGAGCTCTTTCGCCATCACTGGAAATTTTGTACTGGGGAATGCGAAGTAATTTAGCATTCAACTTAAGGGTAACAACGTAGGGTGGAATCTGCAAGAGACCAACATCATTGGGACCTGTAGCCCAAAGTGTATCAGGGAGAGAACGCAGTTCCAGTGGAAGGCGATCCTTAGACAGATACATCGGGGAAATCACTTTCTTACCCACCGTAAGATGTACTCCCGAAGGAGAACAATGTAATGTCGCATGCAATCTTTTCAACAAGTCCAAACCCAACAGATTCTCGCTACAGCCCGTCGTTAGAATAAGGGGAGCCTCCAATTCACAGGGACCAATAGAAAGGGGCAAAGGACAAGAAACCGGATTACGAACTGGGGCGCCAGAAAATCCTACTGAAACATTGGTCAAGCCAGACAAAGGTGCGCCGGGGAGTTTAGAGTGCATGATAGAATTCTTTGCTGCACCAGTATCCAAAAGAAAAGGTTCTGCCACACCTGATGTAATCACTTCAACATAAGGTCCACTCTGGTCTACTGGAACTGACACTACTCCCTCCCTTTGTCCATGGCTGTCCTAACTATCATTAAAACCAGCACTCTCACTTCCAACATAATAATCATCAGTGTAGTACTGAGCGGACTGGACGGTCGGAACATTCTGTTGGTCAAAATAATTCATAGAATTCTGAGGGGAAAAGGAACGTTCATTCTCGGGAAACGTACCACGTCCCCTACCCCTAGGTACTTGTTGGAAACCACCACGACCTCTCAGACCAGACATACCATTCGCACGCTGTAGCAAGATCGGGCAACTATTCTTGAAGTGACCTTCTTCTTTACAATAAGCACACTGATTAGGGCCTAGCGGGAGTCACGAAGCAAAAGACTCAGGCTTCTGCAACAGTTTTTGAAACTGTGGGGGTTGCTGAAACTGGGAAGGTTGCTGAAACTGATGCTGATTAGGGCGAGGCGGATAAGCCTGCTGCAGAAGAACTTTTGGGGCATATTTATAATAACTGACGCATCCCTGCATATCAGCAGGGATGCGCCAGTTATTTTGCGCCCCAGCTCCGCCATCATGGATGCGCCGCATTTATAATGCGGCGCACCATGGGGCAAAAACGGCACAGATGCGTCACGCATCTGTGCCGTAAAAGTGGCGTATTGCTGGAGTTGCGTCGCAAGCGCGATGCAGCTCCAGCAATGCTCTGGGGGGCCCTATCTGCACAATGCTGCGTCAATCCTTACGCCTGCTTCAAGCAGGCGCAGGGTTTTGATGCAGCATGGGCTCAAAAGTGACTGAGTGAAATCTTGTAGATTTCACTCAGCCACTTTTAGGAGGCGTTCCTGCGCCGGAACGCCCCCACCTGCCCTGGAACGCCTACATGTGGCGCAGGGCTTTACAACGTGACGCATCTCCCACATGCGTCACGTTGTAAATACCCCACACCATGGTGCAGGATTTGCGCCGCTGCTGCGTCACAAAAGTGACGCAACGGCGGCGTAAATGAGGCGCAAGTCAAACATAAATCTGCCCCTTCGTTTTTAATTCTCTTGTCTTCTTCTCTACTTTATCCTTCTCATCTTTATCTCTATTCCCACAGTATTGTGCCGTAGCCAATATCTGAGCCGAAGAAGAAACAGCCCATGAACTCTCAGAGTCCTTTAACTTATTAGAAAGTTCAGGAAGTAAATTAAAAACAAACTTATCTACAAACAACCTCTGACCACCTTCTGTACTCATATCCTGACCACTATGATCAATGAATGTTTCCTCAAACCTAGTGAAGAAATTAGACACACTCTCGTCTTTCTTTTGTTCGCATGCTGCTAACTTGTCCCAATTCAGCCGCAGAGGAGGCATCAGAGTTTTCATTAAATTATGAATACCTACCTGCAACTAAGGGTTCAGGTTTGGCACCTCCTACCTGCCGACCATCTGCAGCAGTAATATTAACCCACGTATCTCCTAACTCTCGCGCGTGATCCTCGTGACGGATCTTCGCCCACAAGGGTTGAGGAACTACATTACCCATCAACATATCTATGTCAGCTAAATTCATAACACACGCATCAACTGTCTGAGACAACTCCTTATAATAACCAGAAGGATTTTTACAGGGGGTCAGGCAAAGTCTGCTTAAGAGCCAGGACCTCAGCTCTCTTCCAAGAGACATGCACCCACACTCGCTGAAAATGAGCCAGTGCAGCCGCAATACCATGAGTGGCATCAGCCACAACTGCCTCTCTCCATACAGGGGGAACCTCTCTCATAGGATACTGCTTCACTTTTCTCCTAATAGAAGGGTCAGGTTCGAACAATGACTGAGGTGGAAGTCTAGACCTAAAAGTGAGTAGTGTCTCTACCGCTTCCTCAGCATCGGAACCCACTATCGTCCCTTTAGCAAATTCAGACTGAACATTAAGCAATTCCAGTGGAATTGAAACCAACTCAATATCTTCCCACTCCTGTCGAAGGAAGGTACACATGACATCAAAAACATACCTTGGTTTTGGTGCCTCCCATGTAGGAAGATATCCATAACCACTTGTGGACTGTACTTGGAAGTATTCGAAACCCATCTACGAGCAAGGAGATCTAACACTGCCCACTCTTCGGGACCAGGGAGCTGACTACGTCTCTGCTTACGTTCAGAAACAGGGGTCATATTCAGTGACCCAAAGAAAGGAGACAAAAGACTAGTGACAGTCTCAGTCATTCGTTGCCGAGCAGAAGGAGAAGAAGTTGACATGAGGACAGGAGACAAAGTGTTTTGAGGTGACAGAGACGTAGGGACAGAAATAAGAGAAGTCGAAGATAGAGGAGTGTAAGGCAAAGGGGTTTGAGGCAAGGCTGGTGGCAAGGCTGGCGGCCCTGGAGGGGGCTGCGCCGGGGGAGGAAGAACCACCTGTGAAGCAACGGTGGCTGAACAACAACAGGGGGTTGAACGACAACAAGGGGTGCAACAACTGGAGGTAACGGAGGTGCAGTATCACCCTGCACATAAGGGGGTGGTAATCTCAGTAAATGTGACATCAAAGGATCCTTTTCAGGGTCTACAGTCACATTTGAAAGGGGAGGTGGGAAAGCCGGGTAACATTTGTCAATGGCCATGCAATGTTGTCTATCTGACACTTCAATCGCACGATCTTCTTCATCTTCCTTAAACTGCCTAGCAGCTTGCATTACCGATATATTCCTTTCCTTCCTATCTTTCTTAGCTTGCTTAATTTCTCGCTGTTTGGCTTCCTTATGCCAAAGGCGGAAAGAGTCAAACATCGCCGGCCGGGCTTTCTTCTTAAATAGCGCAACTTCTAGGTTATCTAAAACATCTGATTCAAAACTACCATGTTGGGGCCATCGTAAAACACCATCTTTCCTTGTATAACGGACCCATACTTCATTAAAGGTAATGGGACCTACACCATGCTTTGAGTAGAGCTCATAAGTTGGAGTTCCAACCGGAGGTATCGGACACGAGTCCTCCAATCGGGAATCCCTGTTACAACTACAACAAAACCATTTCCTAAATTTGCTAAAACCAGGCATCTTTTAGCTCACTAGTCTTGCTTCAAACTTCAAGGGGTTATCAAAAATGATACACCCGCAAATATACGAACCCCCCGGCTTCGACTATTGCAATGGCCGAATCAAAACCAAGAAACAAAACAAAGTCGTGGGAGCGACCCACTTATACTTAACCAAAATGTCTGTCACGCCACCAGAAGACCGTCTAACGTCTCGCCTTACAAATCATCACAAGAGGGTCCAAGACAGGCCGACAGTCAGGGCAGCAGTCCTTCGCAGCCGTCAGAAAGGGGAAGCCTTGCAGAAAAAAACCTTCGGTCCACGTCGACATGCAGGGGTCGATGAAGTGGCGGCCGTCCTCCAGAATTTCCTCACGGGGCTCCTCACAATCTTCGGGCTTGGACCAGTACCGCTGAAGTCGCCCCCCGTTGGGCGCCAGTTGAAGAACTGGGGTTTAACCCAGCGGCGTCAGGGGCACGTCTAAGATCTTCGAGTTCGCCTGTCTTGGTATACAGAGACACAGAATACTTCTGGATGGCACCAGAGACCAAGTTTATTAGCTGCAGCTAGTAACAGTGATCCCAGAAATACATCACGGTGTAAATTCTCAGGAGACTGCTCATTTTACTAAGGCGAGACGTCTCCTTTTATACCCAATATTCACATTATAAATGTACACCCACTGCACAAAATTCTAGCCAATAAGGTACATTTTCAAACAAAGTGTCACATAACAAATACTCAATTTACAGTATCCCAACCCAAAAGTTAATTATTAGGAATGTCCCAAATTCAATCTCCACAAGCCGGACAAACCTATAATTGAAAGCATAACCCATCTAATGAAGAAACATAAAAAAAGAAACGGTAACAGATGCTGAACAAGATAAGGCATGTGCAAGGAAACTATAAGTTAACGATGTCCTGAACATTGATTGGCAATCTCAGACAAAGATCGATCAGGGAAATTGGCTTTGCGGGGTCATTTTCAGGTGCAGAGGTCAGTTTCTTACAGTTTATTTCAGAGTCAAAAAGAAACCTAGTTAATGTATACATGAACTAAGAAGGCCAGGCCACTTTACTCGCCAGGCTACCTTCACAGGCCTACGTGAGGGCAACACAAAATGGTGGCACAGAACAAAATGGAGTCAGACTCGAGAATTACAGAACCTCAGAGTGCGTATGTGCGTGTGCGTATGTGCATGTACGTTGTTTGCACATCAAGGGAGATAACATTTCTGTGACTACTCAATATACGTACTTTCAACACTCTCTCTCTCATGGACCTGTTTCATAATATTTATTTAATATTGATTAGGCTGGCCATGTTCTTACTGTTCATGCTTGCTATAAATAAAGCCCAAGTGGGCCTGGGCCTATCTCTCCTCTATGTATGGTCTATCTTAAAAAGTGCTATAGTGCAATTAGTGAAAAAGAAGGGGGTATCTTATTATTAACATGTCATGGGACTCAGCGAATTGCTTGTAGGGGACATGTCTGTCTAGCAAGCGCTATACATTATACTGTTTTGGGATTACGGGCATGTAAAAAATTCCTCCCTTGAGTTGTGGCCCTCTCGTGTTTTAGGGTTTCCAGTTTTCTTAATAATGCTTCCTGGTTGCCACCCCGTCTTAGGACGGGGACTACATCCACTACAAAATATTTTAGATGTTCTAATTTGTTATTGTGGATGTCTTTAAAGTGCCTTGCAACAGGGTAGGCAGGATATGAGTTGGTGTGAGTTTGTGATGGCCCTAAGGTGCTGGAATATTCTTTTGTGGACCTGCAGTTTTGTGCTTCCCATGTATTGCAGCCCACAAGAACACTCCAAAACATAAACTGCATACTCCGTTTAACATGTGAGCAATTTATTAATGGGGATCGAGTCTTCCTTGAATGGAGTTTTGTAGGTCGTTTTATTGATTCCAAACCTACATGCACGACAGGTTGTGCAGTTCAACAACCCTTTTCTTGATGACAACCAGTTTGTATTTGTTCTAACTTCTGGGCTGCTACTCACTAGGGCATCCTTCATGGAACTCGCCTTCCTGAATGTGATATTTGGGTTTTTATGCAGTTGCTCTCCAAGTACTGGGTCACTCAGGACAATGGGCCAATTCTTATTGATAATCTTACGTAATGAGTGTTGTTGTTTGTTAAATGTAAGAATTAATCTGGTCTCTTGTTCTGGATGTAGTGTGGCTGATTTCTTATTGGGAGCAGCCTTGAAAAGTATATCTGACCTGTTTAATACTTTAGTTCTTCTGATTGCATTGTCTATTATTTTTTCTGAATATCCTCTGGTCATTAATCTGCTTTTACTGTCTGTCAGCGCCTGCACTAGGTCTGTATCATTGCTACAAATTCTTCTAATTCTCAGCATCTCCCCTTAGTGGATGCTGTGTATTAGATGTTTGGGGAGGTAGATTGTGGCGTGCAGTAGAGTGTTCCCTGCTGTATTTTTCTTATGTAGTTTGGTTTCAATTTTGCAACCTGCTATATATAGATATATCTCAACATCTAGAAAACATACTGATTGTTTGCTGATAGTAGCAGTAAAGTGCAAATTCAGTGTATTCGTGTTGATTTGTTCAATGAATGTGAGTGCACTTTCTTCCGTGCCCCGCCAAATCACGAACAAATCATCAATGTACCCCAACCAGGCAATAACATGATTCTTCAATGTGCTCTCATACTTTACTTTTAAGACTAGTTTTTCCCACCATCCCATATGGAGGCAGGTATAGCTCGGTGAAAAGCATGCCCCCATTGCTACACCACGCGTTTGCTGGAATACTTGAGACTGAAATAAAAAATAGTTATTCTCTAAACAGAATGCGATCATGTTCACAAGCATTTTGTTGTGTTGATACAGGTGCATTGGCCTCGAACCTAAGTAAAGTTCTACGGCCTTTATCCCGTATTGGTGATGAATGCTAGTTTATAGCGAAGTAACGTCGAGGAACATCAGTAGATAGTTTGGTTCCCATTTGTAGTTACTGCAGTATACATACAATAATGAGTCATCCCGAAGGATGTTAGGCATCCTCGTTAAATATGCAGATATTGATAGAAGAAAAATACTGGAGGAAATAGGAAGTATAAAAACATCAATCACTAATGAGAAAGAGCAAGAGCCAATAAATACATTTTTGACCAGGATGAAAGAGAGACTTAATAAGTTGGAGGAAACTTTTAAAACCAGAAAGACATTTAAATTCGCGCATGACCAAAACGACTACGAGCGAGGTCAAATCTATACTTTCTCCCGGACATTTGACAATTTGCGAAGACCTCACAAGAGGATCCTGTAACATCTAGGAGCTATCAAAAATTGTGACCAAACATATCCTGTGGCTCGCCACTTTGAGGAATTTCAACCAGGAAGTATTGGCAGCCATCTTGGGACTCTGCTTCTGCTTCGAGCCGAGTCCCCAAACAAAAGGTGAAAAGAAGAAAGGGGGCAAGGTAGGAATGCCCTGCCCCCCTAAACCTTGTCATGGGGTCCCCATCTGGCCAAAAAAGCATTTCAATAAAAGATTTGGTGTAAAATAGCGTTCTTCACAAATTTGCGGCAAAAAACCAACAAGTGTGGGTTCTCGTGCTTGTTTTGAAAAGGTCCCTCGAGTGGGTCAGGTCCCGGGGGTATTTAATAAAAAAAGGAGGGGATGCATGCAGCCCCCCTCCTGAGGCTCTTTGAGCTTCGGGACCACCACCTCCTCTGGGCTTTATTTAAACTTCGGAGCAGGGCGAAGTACCTCCCTCCATAGGCTCAAATGATCCTTGGGGACCACCACCTCACAAGGCTAATTTAATAAGAGGTGGAAGGCCGCGCAGACCTCCCTGTGCCCCAGGAACCACCACCTCCACAGGGCTTAAAATAAAATGCTTGGGGGCTCTGCAGACCCCCCTAATCCCCAAGGACCACCACCTTCCAGAGGCTCCCTTAGATATGGAGGGGGGCCTGCACGGACCGCATCGCACCCCGGGTACCACTGACCCCCAAGAGCTTTTTATTTATTTATAGAAGGAGGGGGCTGCGAACTCACCCGACCTGCCATTCTTGGCCCCAGGGACCACAGCCTCCCTGGGCAGGCCCATGAAAGTAAAAGGTGGGGGGCTGTGCGGCCCCCCTCCTGGAGTCAATAGTGGCCCTGCGGACTGCCACACCCCAGGGCCAGCTCCAGCTTTTTCCCATGGTGCCCACCCTGGGATATATTTATTTTATTTTATTTTGTCGAGTTTTATATAGCACTGGCTAGACCCGGAGGTATCAGAGCGCTTTGCATGAGGATCAGCGAGTTACAAGTTACAAAAAAATAAAATCAGTTACAGGAGCTAAGTAAAACATAGGGAAAAACAGCGTTACAAAATAACATGAGTTGCTAGCGCAAAGCATAAACAAGACAAACATCATATGGGGCATAGGCGGTGGAGGGGGAAAAGAAAAGGAGGTACGGAATGGAGATCAGGTCAGGCAGACCGGCAAAGGGGAGAGTACTACAGGGGGACAAAGCAGTCAAAGTGCAAGACAAACAAGCTGTCAACTTTGACTTGGCGGGCCTTTGACATCTCCCGGCAAGTCAAAGCAACCACTCCGCTTCCAGCAAGCCGGAGCTGACAAAATGCTCTCGCTTGCTGGAAGTGGAGGATTTGTCTGTTTCCCTGTACGCTGTCAGGCTTTGCTACCATCAGTATTTCAAGGGTACTGGAAAAAAGTACTCCTTTGGAACATTAGTTACGCTCAAACACCTGAAAGCTTGGTATACCACACAACTTTATGCAGTGAATCGGACACACCAGGACGAAAGAGCCTTCACGTTAACTTCTCCTCTACACCATATCCTGGCCGAGGGCATTGCTCCTCCAGATGCTGCTGCTACCCTGACCCACAATCTAATCCGACTCAACTTCTGCGTTGTATTGTATGGATTGTGGAATATTTGTGTCTGCTGGAGAGCATACCTAAGCATGGGAATAGTTGTTGACTGCTCCAAAATAACTCTGTAAAAAATAGTTTTTGAAACATTGTTTTGATCCAAGTTTCAATGCCCTCTTTTACTTGTTTTTAGATAAAACCCCCAAAAATGTAAAAATACTGAAGAAAATGTTAGAAACTGTTAAAAACACAAAAGGTTCTTGTTAGAATCACCTCTGCTGTCATGTCTGTCACTTAATGTCGATATGTCCTATGTCTGCCAGAACGGGCTATACTGGCCATTAAAGCCCTACTCTAGAGCTACAGGTGCAAGCCAAAGGTGAGTGCCTATAAGAAGGGGGAGAGATTCTAATGGGTGCAGCAGTCTGCTGCAGTGAACTACATAGATATAAGAACATTCTGCTCCATGAGGATAGAATGTCCTGGTATAGCTTCTAAACTCCACTGCACATGACCTTTGCCCATGCACAGTGTGGGGTTCAGTGCAGGGCCCTGCAGGTGCCGAACCTCCTGCTGTGCATGGTATTTGGCTGTGCGCATCAAAGGGTTGGATGCAGGGCCTGGCCACAGGCAAGGCCCCACGCCCTACCCTCTGCTGATGGCAAACCCCATGCTGCACATGGCTTCAGCCATCCTCAGAGAGGGGTTGACATCAGGGCATGGTCTGCAGCCCTGCACCCAACCCCCTGTACTCACCCAACCCCCTGTACGCATCCAACCCCCTGCTGCACACAGCCTTCGGCCAACCCGGCATGGGTGGCCAACCCCTGCTGCCCATGGCCTTTGGTCGTGCTCAGCGAGGAATGAGTGGGAGGGTTTGGCCTCCAGCAAGGCCTTTGGCCACAGGGCCACCAACCTGTTTTGTTTGCAGCCTTTATACCTTCTCTCAAAAACACATATTGCCTTAGTTGTCACTGGCACAGTAGTGAAGTACTTAGTGTGCTGATGTGCTCCTTTTCAGTGAGCACAATGTTGTCACTCACAGTGGCTAGTTTCGACGGCCACATGCTGAGTGCTGTAGTGGCTGGAAGAAAAACGCGAACAACACAACAAACAAAATGAATAAGGAGGGCTGATCGAAAGCCTCTATTTATAATTATGTTATATATAGAATTTTAGTAAAACTGAAAGAGCTTGGCTAACACCAGACTTAAAAAGATGCGGTTCAATATAGTGATTTAATTATGTTTTGGTTTTATTCATTACTTAGAGTTCTCAGCAGTTGGAGACTTTAAAGAACATCCTTCCTAGAGTTTATTTAATTATTTAGCAGCCATGACTGACGAGTCAAAGGAGTGACCACTCTTACACTACCAATATGACTGACGAGATGTGTACATATTGATCTGTTGCTGGAATCTTTTTTTTTTTTTAAACATACTTTATTGCGTTTCACAAACATGAGCATTGCCTGTCACCAGAGGATAAATTGTGCGTTGTGTAGCATCAATGAAAAATGTGGACGGTACAATGCCACTGCTATGTCGATCACATTATGTACAGGCACAACGCTGCAATTAATCTTCAGTTTGTGCTAAAGTAGAAAACAGGAGACCGCTAACATCCTCCCAGCGATCTCCCCACTCTCTCAATCCCACCACCAAGACAAATTGTCCGCCCGCATGCATATAACTTGTCATTGAAAAAGTGTGAGTTTTCCCTTGTGTGATAACCTGAATGAAAAACAGTGACTAATGTCCACTATAGATGTGAACGTCAAATGCCAAAGCCCATGAGTTGGAGAGTGGGCCACGGCACATTAAGCCCCAATCAGCACTCTTCCCTTCTGCTTTAAACTGTTCTAACAAGGTGTTCCAAATCATGGCTATAGAGCGTTTGAGTAACCCTTGGTACTCCTCCCCACGCAACGCCATGCCTTCCACGGAGCCCCATCAACAAACTTTCTCACGCCAACTCAGTACAGTAGACAGAGTAGGAGATTTCCAATGGCATGTTATTTGCTGCTTGGCCACAAGCAGTTCCAAGTCAACAAAACGAGAATCTGCAGTAGAAGGTTTGGATCTTGGGTATTAACCCAGTGTGCAGTGTTCCACCGTGTCCCAGTGTGCATTTTCCATGAGGGTTCTAAGTGAGTCTCGGACCCCCTCTCATTACGACGACAGAGTGGGAGGGACATACCCACAGCATGCGTAGGAGGCCAGCATCATCAGTGCAGCATCTTTGGCAAGACAACACCACTGTGGGGAAGATCTTGTGCAGTTTAGAGGATGTTAAGTATACTATGTGTAATAAGGTGAACTGAATAAACAAACATTCTATTGCAGGATATCATGCTAGGATAGTCCAGGAGGAATTGCCATTCCTTATCATAAAGTGGGTGATCCAGGTCTGCCTTCAAGTGATCTTGTAGCGCCGTCAGAGCTACAAATCAATGGGAACATAGGCCTCTGTAGTGCCACTTAACCAAGTATCTGCCCGTGTGCAAAAGCACGTAGAGCAGGTTATTGGCATGTGTTAGAAACAGAGCCACTGAGAGGTCATGCGATTGTATAAAATCCTGGTGTGGAAGCAATTCACCATCATTGAACAGGTCACCGACTGCGGTGACACCCACCTTGTCCCATGATGCTAGTTTAGTAGCCGTGAGAGCATCCGCTGGGGTGGGTAAGCCACATAAAGTACTGTTCAGGGAGTAGTAGTTGTGGTCCACGTCATACGAAGCTCAGTGCTCCAATATATAAGAATATTACAAAGAAGTAAAGGCAAGTTCTTGGGAGGGTGGCAATTTCTCCCAGGTAAAGGTAGTGTGTGTAAGCCCCCAGTGCACAACTTAGAGAGTTTGTAACCTATTTCATGTAAATGTAAGCCTGACACCCAATATGTAAACCACTGCAATTGGGCAGTAGGGCAATAGGAATGAACATCGGCTGCGTACAGCCCGTCCATTTCCGTTGGAGGCTGTAAGCTAAGGAGATTAATTTGCCGTCAGCTTGAGCTTCATATGAGGTCAACCAGAACCGCGTTCAAAGTCTTGAAGAAATGCAAAGGAATAATTATGGGTAAATTTACAAAATAGTGCAAAACTTTGGAGAGCATCACCATTTTGACAAGGGCCGGGCGGCTCGTCACCGATAGAGGCAGGGTGACCCAAAGTTTCATCTGGGACCTGAGCGTTTAGATAGCTTTGAATATGTTTCCTTCAAGTAGATCTGTGTGGCATCTATATGCCCAAATATATGAACGTGTGTTGGGCTACCAGGATCATTTGTGTGCCCAGAAATAACCTGTCATGGATCCTAGCGCTCTGGGAG
The DNA here is from genome assembly GCF_964204655.1 of Triturus cristatus. NCBI lineage: Eukaryota > Metazoa > Chordata > Amphibia > Caudata > Salamandridae > Triturus > Triturus cristatus. The sequence goes on from NC_140589.1 coordinate 179,415,709, forward strand.
TAGAATGCATGTGATTTAGCATGATTAACATGCAGGCCTCGCAAGTCTCCAAATCTTTGAAGTATGGTAGAAAAGGGTGCAAGTTTAATTCCCAAGTCCCTGATGTATAAATGCTGTCGTCCACGTATAGTGAAAAAGTGTGGGATTGGAGCCCACGTTAAATACCCCAGGCCGCTGCCTCCTGTCGAATCATCTGTGCCAGGGGTTCCATTGCCAGTACAAATTGTAAAGGTGACAATGGGCATCCCTGCCGCATACCACGGGATAGAGTATTGAGATGAGACGTGCATGCCCATTTTGGCCTATGCCATTGGGTTAGCATAAAGCACCTTGTTCCAGTCATTGTAGCTGGTGGGAATGTTAAATTTACACAACACCGAAAACAAATAGCCCCACTCCAGAAAGTCTAACGCCTGTTGTAGGTCCAGTGATAGGCAGCCAGCAGCACAAAATGCCCCAGCCGGGACTAAGCAGGAAGGTGAAAAGGACCGGGTTGGTCATTGCCGGCAAGGAGCCGGCCTACAGAGATGACTTCTAAAGCTTCTCTAACCCGGGAACCAGCTGTGTGATAAAAGTTAAATAAAATGTGATTGGCGAACTAGCTATGCCTAGCGTCCAATTATGTGCCATCCCCCTAATTGCACTGAACAATTCCTCCAGTGTTATGGGTGCTGCCAATAGAGGGCGCGCCACCTCTGGTATCTGAGCAGAGCTTCAAGTCATCTGGAAGTCTATCCATCACTGCCGGGGGGGATATGGGACTAGCCATGTGCAGGGTTGCATAATAGAAATTAAACGTGTTGTTAATGACTAACTGTGTAGTGCAGTGCGTCCCTGTGGGTGAAGTGACAGATGGGAGGGATTGTGTAGGGGACAGTGGCGGTCTGATCATGTGGGCAAGAAGTGTGCCCACCCTATCCCCTTTGGAGTGCAGCTTCTGCAAGAATATTGTTTAGCCAAGAAGCCTCAGCTGTTCTATATTTCATGCACCGTCCCCTGCTTGAGGATTCTCAAACGCGTCTCTATACGTTGGAGGTCATGAAGAATGGATTGTTGTACACCTGTCGCAGTATCAGTGGAGACCCCTCCTGATGACAACCATAAATACCTCCCATTCCACTAAAGGTGAAAGTGAAAGTGTTGATGGCAGTACCCAGAGTGTCTCTAAAAACTGCATCTTCCAGTAGTGATGGTTGCATGTGTCATGTGGGTATTTCCCAAAGAAGTGTCACTTGAGAATGTTCCTGAAATATGTGTAGGAAAAAGGATGTGGTCTAAATGGGTGTGGAGCACATGAGGCAGGGGAAAGAAAGAGTGTTCCTGCATGCTCTCGTTATGTTAAATGGTACCGGCAGTTGCAGTCGATAACCTTTCAAGTATTGCCCGGCGGTAATCGCCTCTTATACCATTCGAAAATTAACCAACAAAGAGGCAGGCGCCGGAGACTGGAAGGCAGGAAACAAAGTTTTATTCCGTCGGAGTAGAACACATCAGATCAGACAGCAAGGTATCGTCACGAGGTGCTGGCTCTGAATCTCTGAGACCTGGTCTCTTATACACACGTTTATGACTTTATTGCAGGTTTATCATACATGGCACATTCTTGAGATCGCTTTGATACATGAAAGGATATCCTCGGAACCCCCGGCTCAGGTCCGCTCCCACACATAGTTACAGTAGAAGTCCCCACCCCACCCGCGGTAGGAGATGGCTATCACACAGCTAGACATTCCGCCAATTCCCGGGGGTGTGTGCAACCGGTCGGGTCTCAGGGGGTGGGAGCCTTGATCAACTGTAATCCCTTTGAAGTGAGGTGTTTCCCTTACAGTAGGGGCAATAAACTGCATCCGCAGGGCTAGGTGATGGCCTGGGATCGGCCCGGACAATCGGGCGCAGAGGAAGGGGGGTTATCAAAAGGGATGTGTGACCATGTAAGGGATGAAGGGAGGTGTTGGTCAGGCACGGGATGTGGTTCCATGGCAGGGTCGCGCAGGAGGAGAGGGTTTATGGCCCATGCATGAGAGAGCGGGGGTGGTCAGCGCGCGGGGGATGTTCGCAGCGCCAGAGGGGAGCGCTGGCGGTCGGCAATGAGCGGGGAGAGAGACCAGGGTGCCTAAAATGGCTGCCATGCGTTTTTCTGTGTGTGGCGCTGGGGAGAGACAAGATGGCGCAGATAATGTTCAGTTACGAGCTACATTTCCACAGTCCTCCCTTTTAACATATCTCGCCAGCTTGTTTAGTTCGGATTTACCCCCATAATACCTCGTACTTCTATGTCATACAGGGCTTTCATTCGTTCTGCTTCAAAGTTCAGAGTCTTAGGGCAGATGTAGTTCGTGAAAAGTGAACATAGAGGTGGCAAGCATTGAATCCCCAGGCAGCATCCACACAGCACCACAATCGGTATTAGGACAAACGTAAACAACCTCCACCCCCAACTTTTAATAGTGTCCCAAAACCAACTCCCAAGCGACCATCCTTCTTGCTCCTGATGAACCTCTGCGGAAAGTCTGTGGAGGTGTTCAATCGCCTTGTAGACTGAGGGTGAGTTATCCGGTACGTAGGTACAACAGCTGGACCCAATGATGGGGCATGCTCCTCCACGATCAGCCAGAACCACGTCTAGAACGAGGCGGTTCTGAAGAGCTACCAGGTGGACGGCCTGAAGCTCAGCGGTGTTGTTGGTGAGGATGCCGGCTGTAATGTTCATTGTGGTTTCGACTGCCTGGGTCAGGTGCCGGATGGCACGGCTGTTTGCCATTGGACCCCACAGTGGAACAAGTCCCTTTACTGCATCCATGAACTGTGCTCCAGTGGAGTCGGCTTGTACAATGTCCTTTGCACGTTTTTGCCGGTGATGGTTTGCTGGAGCCACATATGTTGGAGGAAGGATAAAAGCGATGTAGCAGGTGCCTCCCCAACCTTTCGGAAGCCAGGTGTAGGCCTTAGTACCACAGACGAAGTACATATTTGGGGAGGTAACAAAGGAGGGTGGGTCAACTGAGTCCAATGTTCGGGTGATGAGACAGGAACTGTGGCCTACCGGCTGTGTTCCTAGGCCTTCGAGGCACACCAGACCTGTGATGTTGACGACGGATAGGGCCACTGTTAGGGTGGCGGCCGTTCGCTTCCGGAGGTAAGTGAAGGTGGGTCTGGCTGGGTTGTTGAACACCTGCATTTCAACTCGCTCCTTGGCAGGGATGTTCATATGGAAAGAGGTGTTTGATCTCAGAGGACAGAAGGGAGCAGAAGTTTTTCCAGTCTTGTTCAGCCAGAACCCATGGTAGAAGTGTGATACAGTTTTGCCGGAAGTAGCATTGTCCTTATAGCTTTCTTGCAGGAGGATTAGCCACGCGAGGCAGGAGCCATGGACAGAGAAGGGCGAAGGGATGAAAGGGATAGAATGTCCAGTGGCATGTGGCAGCAATCCACAGATCCAGCAGTTAGTGGCATTGGCGGCAAGATTGTGTTGGTGGAGCAACTGCACAAAAGAGTTATTCCAGAACTCCTTACGCCTTTCTCGGAGTTGGGGTGAAAGTGAGATCAGATGGTGTTCTTTCATGGTGGTGGGTTGGGCAGTGGTCAGCAATGTCTTATGAGCGGGTACGTTTTCTTCCAGGATCCAGAAAGTGACCATGAGAAGGAGGCAAAGGAGAAGGGTAACAAAAAGGGCAATAGTCTTTGAGCTGTGCGTTTTGTCAGTCTTTGGGTTTTTGTAGTGGACCTTCGGACGTCCGGTTGCTTCCATCATCTTCATGTCGGGTGCTTCCATCACCTTCAAGGGACTCGGTAGCGGGCAGAACCACAGACTTTGTTTAGTTTCTCTCCTGGAGGCCTTTGAGGTGCCTAGGCAACCGCTCTGAGATTTCAACTTAGTTCGTGGTCTGCTTAGCCGAAGTTCCCTCCTTTCGTCGTAGGTTATACCCTTCTTTGGATGGCACAGTGGGATCGGGATATTTAGTCAATTCAAGTGTCTCTGTATTCGGGCAGCAGCTCAGGGATGGTCGGTCTTTGTCCAGAAGTTCCTCTTGGGCGGTGATGTTGTCGGTGGTCGTCAGGGTCGATGATACCTTCTTGCAGTGGTGTGCATGCAGCCAATTACGTTTCCCCTCCACTCGAAGAGCTGTTAGGGTGGTGATCAGGACTTGCAGGGGGCCCGTCCACCGGGGCTCCAGACTCTTGGTGTGCTGGAAGTTGCGCACTAGGACAAAGTCGCCGGGTTGGATGTCGTGTCCGGGGCCCCTGGAAGCATCGGGAATGGCTTGCAGCACCTGCTGATGGATAACAGACAACGTTTTAGTTAGATTGTACAGATAGTCAGACATGAGGACGTCCGGGACGTCGTGAATGGATGCTGGTTTTGGTGCAGTCCAAAGGTTCATGGGTCGCCCGAAGACGACCTCGTAGGGGGTTAAGTGGTGTTTGGTGGGGGTGGAACGCATTGATAGCAATGCTAGCGGGAGAGCGTCTGCCCATTTCAGTCCTGTGGTGGCAACTATTTTGGCTATTTTGAGCTTCAATGTGGCATTATGTCGCTCAACCAAGCCTGCAGATTGGGGATGGAAGACCGCATGGAATTTTTGTTTTACACCCAACCCCTTTAGGATGAGTTGGATAACTTCGGCTACAAAGTGGGGGCCGTTGTCGCTCCACAAAATTCGACAAAGGCCGTAACGGGGGAAGAATTCTTTCAGCAATACCTTTGCGGTAGTCATAGCAGTGTTGTCGCGGGTCGGGTAGGCTTCTACCCACTTGCTGAAAGCACACACAACGACAAGTACGTACTTCAAGCTTTGGCACCTTTCTAACTGGATGTAGTCCATCTGTAGGACCTCAAAGGGATGATTAGGAACCCCAAACCCTCCCCGGGGTACAGCAGTTCCTTTACCAGGGTTGTGTTGGAGGCATACCAGGCATTGTTGGACCAGACGTTTGGCTGAGTCTGGGATCTTGTCGTTGTGCCAAACCTTGGAGATGAGTTCGATCATGGGGGCAGACCCTATGTGTGCGGGGGAGTGTGTCATGGTCAGTATGGGAATCAGGTATGAGTCAGGTAGTAACCATTTGTTCGTGTCTCTAGTTCGCCAGCAGCCTTCATCGTCTTTCAATCCCACCCGTGCCCATTCAGTCAATTTGTGTGGTGAGCTGGCCAATTGGATGTCCCTAATCGTTTCCCTAGCATCCTTCCATTTCTCAGTTTGTGACCTGGTCACGTACATGCGGGTCGTGGACCTATTCTCGGCTGTGGCAGCGCATTTCCCTGTCCTATAATGTCCGTCACCTTCTTATGTGCCTGGCATTTGATCACAGCCAGCCGTGTGGGGAGGAGGACAGCTTCGGTCAAAGCGGAGACTAGATCTCCATGTAGGATGGGTGTGCCATGAGAGGTCAAGAATCCCCTCTCCTTCCATAGGAGCCCAAAGTGGTGAACTACCCCGAAGGCGTACTGACTGTCTGTGTAAATGTTTGCAGTTGTCCCTGCTGCTAGGATGCATGCTCGTGTGAGAGCAATCAGTTCAGCCGCCTGTGCGGATCGCTGTGTGATGCGGGCTGTCTCAACAACTGTTCGGGCTGTGGTGACTGCATAGGCAGCTGAGGTGGTGCCATCGGGGAGCTTGATGCATGAGCCATCTACCCACAGTTCCCCGTCAGGGTCCGGGAAGGCAGTATCTCGGAGGTCAACCCTACTCTTAGTCTGTTCGTCGGTGAGGGTCACTCAGTCATGCATAGGGGACGCATTGGGGTCAGTGTCAGGGAGAGGTAGCAGAGTGGCTGGGTTCAGAGTGGTGGATCGTTTCAATGTGATGTGGGGTGCAAGCAGAGTCAGTTCATAACCAGTCAGTCGTGCGCTAGTCAGGTGTTGAGTCTTGGTCTGGTTCAGGAGGGTGTCAACCGCATGGGGTACTAACACAGTGAGGGGGTTCGAGAGCACGATCCCCTCACTTTGTCGGATAGAGACAGCAGCGGCGGCTACTGCTCGAAGGCAGGCGGGCAAAGCTCTGGCTACAGGGTCAAGAGTGGCAGAGAAGTAGGCACAAGGGCGTTGTTTGGGACCTATGGACTGGGTTAGAACAGACAACGCGCATCCCTCCCTTTCATGGGTGAAGAGGGAAAAAGGTTTAGTGTAGTCTGGGGTTCCTAGGACTGGTGCTGAGCAAAGGGCATCTCGTAATTCTTTGAAGGAGGATTGGCATTCGGGTGTCCAGGGGAGGGGGAAGGGGACATCTTTAGCCAACAGGGAAAGCAGAGGTTTTACAATAAGACTGAAGTTTGGCAACCACTGTCGACAGAAGGAGGTGAGGCCTACCAGAGACCGCACTTGCTTCTGAGTTTTGGGAACAGGGGTTTCTAGGATGGTCTGAATTCGGTCAGGTGTAAGCTTCCTCCCATCTTTGGATAGGAGGTGTTCTAGGTATGTCACTTGGGGTTGGCAGAATTGCAACTTCTTCCTGGAGACCTTGTGACCGTTCTCCGCGAGGAAGTGGAGGAGGTGGATGGTCGCTGTGACTGCGAGTGGAGTGGTGTCGGCCGCCAAAAGGATGTCATCGACGTACTGTATTAACGCCACTCCATCTGGTAGTTGGACTGCATCTAGTTGTCTCTTGAGGGCTTGGCTATAAATGCTGGGGCTCTCAGTGTAGCCTTGGGGTGCCCTACAGAATCTGTATGAACAGGCTTTTAAAGTGAAGCCGAACAGGTAGCGGCTGTCTGGGTGGATGGGGATGGAAAAGAATGCGTTCTTGAGATCAATAACAGTAAAGGTGGTGGCAGTGGACGGAATCAGGGTGAGGATGGTGGTGATGTCCGAGACCACGGGGTACTGAGGTATGACTACTTTGTTAAGCTCTCGCAAGTCAACAATGAAGCGGTATGCTTTCTCATCTCCCTCGCCTTGCTTCTTTACAATGGGTAGGATAGGGCTGTTGCAAACATTACTGACTACTTCTTCTACGACTCCTGCATCGACCAGGGACTGGATGATTTCCACCAATGCCTTCTCGCCTTCGGGCGATATCCGATACTGTGGAAGCTTTGGGAGCACCGCGTCCGGTCGGACAGTTATGTGTACGGGGTCGATCACCATGCCTCCTACGTCCGAGTCGGTTTTTGCCCACAGGTGTGAGGGTAACGTGTCGAGTAGGGACAAGTCAGCATTGGTTATGGAGAACATACGTCGTGTGAGACAAGACCTGAACAGATCCGGGTTATCGTGCAGGATGACTCGCACTCCGTCTGGGGAACATCTGATGGTAGCTCGGAAATGTTTTAGCAAATCAAGTCCCATAATAGCATCGGGGGTGTTGGAGGAGAGCAGGAATGTCGTGTCAGTGGTGTTATCTTCTAAGTCAAAGGAGATTGGTGCTGACAAGGGGTTAGTGGAGGGCGTTCCATCAAAGCCTATTGAGGTTACGTGTGAGCCAGACAAGGGTGCCCTAAGAATCAATCGTTTAGATAACGCACTACGTGTCGCCCCAGTATCTACCAGAAATGGAGACTTTGTGCCCAAGACCTTAGCAGTGACGTAAGGACCTTGCTGGTCAACACGGAGTTCGACTGGATCGCTCCCTTGCCCCTGGCGGTCCTATGCAAAGTCCTGGGTGTTTTCGTAGTCGGACTGCTGGCACTGGTTCTGTCGGGGGCGATCAAAGGTGTTTGGTCTGCCTGTCCTGTTGTTGGTGGCATCGTTCGTGTACCCTCGTCCCTGTCCTCTACTTCTGGGGTCATATGCTATGTCTCTGGTGTCTCTATTTTTGTTCATTTCCAGAAGGACCGGGCACTGGGATTTCCAGTGTCCGAACCCTCTACAGAACGCACATTGGTTCCCGTCTAAGTCTCTTCGTCCAGTGTAGGGTGGAGGTGTATGGTCTCTAGAGGGTAGCTTTCTAGGGGCAGTTGGTTGGTAATTTCCTTTAGGGGGCTCCCTTCCTATGGTCACCCCTTGCAACTGTGCTATCATTACCCTCTCCTTCAGTTCCTTTTTCTTTCTCTCGGACGCTCTATCGTTCTCATTCTTTTGATGTTCGTAGTATTGGGCCATCTGGAGGATAGCTGCGGGTTTGGAGGCTGCCCAACTACTCTTGCTGGTCTGTAGCTTCTGGGAGACTTCTTGTGACAGACCCTTCACATAATTCTGGACAAAGAGGTGATGTCCGGTTGCAGTGGTCATGTCCTGGCCACTATAATCGGAAAACACTGTCTCGAATCGAGAGAAGTATTCAGACATATCCTCCTGGGGTTTCTGGCGACAAGCCGTCACTATTGACCAGTCTACCTTTCTTTCTGGGATTAGAGTCTTCAATTTCTGTACAATCTTGTCTGGGAGTTCCAATATGGCTTTTAGGGGTTTTTGTCCAGGTTCTCGCTGTTTATCTATGGTATCGAGTTGTACCCAGGTATATCCGAACGGCTCAGCGTGGTCGACTTTCCGGATTTGCTTCCACACATCAGCCGGCAGACATAACCCGAAGAACAAATCGATATCCGCTAAGGTCATTATGGTTGAACCTAAGGCCGTACCTAGTTCGGTGTAGAAGGCCGTCGGGTTCTTTCTTAAGTCGGGTAGGGTTTTTCTAAAGGTCAAGATGTCTTGTCGGTCCCATGGCTGGTAGACCCAGTTATATACAACCCTTCCCTTCGCATCTTGGTGGTTGATGTCGTCGTGTGTTCCCTGACCTCGTGGGGGGACCCAGTAGGGGGTGGCTTCTTTGATGGGCATCATGGTATCAGCCTTTCCTGCCTGGGGTTCAGTCACTATGGGGGTTTCTGCTTTGGTTGTCTGTCTGTGTTCTTTAAGATGCCGGAAGACTTCGAGTGTACGAGTGAAGAGGTCCGTCACATCGCCCTCTCCCTCCTCCCCAATGTCTACCTTCCTATACAAGGTCGTTAAGCCTTCGGGACCTCTATCTTGGTACCTATCCTCATAGGCATTCAGGGTGTGATAACAAAGTCGTACGACAAAGTGTCGTCTGCGGTTGTCGGCATACGAGTTATACATGTCTGTTACATATTCCTCACTTTCTTCTCGTTCTACTAGTGTCCTTACTACCTTATCGATTCCGGCTCGTTCATCCTTTGTTAGTCGATTCATTCTGGCGGAATCTTTCTTTCTCATCTCAGGGTCATCTAACGTTATTGCCAACGTTGTGTTCAGTACAAGAGGTTCGGCCGGCGCGGAGGCCGTGAGGGCCGAGGCCCTGGTACTGCTTTCACTTGCGTTTGGGGGTTGCGGGTGCTGTACTATAGGTTGAGAGGGAGCGTATGGAGGGGGCATGTAGATGATCGGGGGACCTAATAGCAATTCGTCATTCGCTCGTTGCTTGGAAGGTAACTCAGGGTAGAATGTAGAGGAGGTCCTAACAGGGCACTGGCCTGATGTTTCAGACTCTTGTTTTAGTTTAGCTTCTTTTCTCTCCTTTATCTCTTCCTCTAACTTTCTAGCGGCAAGGTGAGCTGCCTTTCGTAGTTATTTTTCTGCCTTTACTTCTTCTCTCTTTTTCCGTTGCGTTGCTTCTTTGCGCCACATGCCAATACTATCGAGCATAGTGGGCGTCGTTTTATTGCTACGTAGAGCTATTTCTAGCGTTTCTATTTTATGGTCATCAAAGGATCCCATCAGTGGCCACTGACTCTCGGGGTCCTTTTTTGTATATTTATGCCATAGCTTGCTATAAGCTACGGCGACTAGTCCATATTTAGTGAACATGTCCTTATTAGGGTTGCCTTCCAGTGGAGCCGGATGGTTCACCTCTAATAAGCGGTCCGGGCAGAACCAACTACCAATCAGTGGGGAGACGATAGGCATGACGGGTTACAACGGGGACAAAAGTCTGCACTACCTATCTTTTCACTGCTTGCAAAGACTAGACAGAATATCTCTATTCCACGTTACTTGCAAGCAGAGAATACCTCCAAAGAACCAATATCGAACAACTAGTGTTCGGACAATCAATCAATCAATGGTGAGAAAAGAGATAAGCACGACAGGTTACAATGGGGGACAAAAGTCCGCGTTACTTATCCTTCACTGTCTGCAAAGACTTAGGCAGAATATTTCTATTCTACGTTATTTGTAAACAGAGAATATCTCAAGAAGTACTATTCTTCAAAACAATCAGTATTCGGTCAATCAATCAGTGGGGAGGAAAATAGGCACGACAGATTACAATGGGGGACAAAAGTCCGCGTTACCTACCCTTCACTCTCTGCAAAGGGAGAGAGAGTATTTCTACTCTTCCCCGTTTGTAGGCAGCGAAGACCTCAAAAAGAGCAATCAATAAGCAATACTAGTATTTTCAATCAATCAATCAATCGTTTCGCAATTCGTCGTGTTACACGACCTTACCCGGACCGCATGGACAGTTTCCCGTCTTCCACCTCCAGCGCCCCGATCGTCCTCTACTCTCCGTGTTTGCCGCGGCACTCCTGATGGTTCCCAGTCAGGACCGTAGATCACTCGAGAGAGGTCTGCTCGGAACCAGTGAAGTTCGGATGATCGGCTGCCAGACGAGGGTCTATCAGGCAGGAGCTCTCCCGATCGCTGCAGTCGTTCACTCTGTCGTCGGGACCTCTCCCACTGGATCCACGTGTCGCTGATGGGCCCCACGCTTGGGACGCCAATTGTTAAATGGTACCGGCAGTTGCAGTCGATAACCTTTCAAGTATTGCCCGGCGGTAATCGCCTCTTATACCATTCGAAAATTAACCAACAAAGAGGCAGGCGCCGGAGACTGGAAGGCAGGAAACAAAGTTTTATTCCGTCGGAGTAGAACACATCAGATCAGACAGCAAGGTATCGTCACGAGGTGCTGGCTCTGCATCTCTGAGACCTGGTCTCTTATACACACGTTTATGACTTTATTGCAGGGTTATCATACATGGCACATTCTTGAGATCGCTTTGATACATGAAAGGATATCCTCGGAACCCCCGGCTCAGGTCCGCTCCCACACATAGTTACAGTAGAAGTCCCCACCCCACCCGCGGTAGGAGATGGCTATCACACAGCTGGACATTCCGCCAATTCCCGGGGGTGTGTGCAACCGGTCGGGTCTCAGGGGGTGGGAGCCTTGATCAACTGTAATCCCTTTGAAGTGAGGTGTTTCCCTTACAGTAGGGGCAATAAACTGCATCCGCAGGGCTAGGTGATGGCCTGGGATTGGCCCGGACAATCGGGCGCAGAGGAAGGTGGGTTATCAAAAGGGATGTGTGACCATGTAAGGGATGAAGGGATGTGTTGGTCAGGCACGGGATGTGGTTCCATGGCAGGGTCGCGCAGGAGGAGAGGGTTTATGGCCCATGCATGAGAGAGCGGGGGTGGTCAGCGCACGGGGGGATGTTTGCAGTGCCAGAGGGGCGCGCTGGCGGTCGGCAATGAGCGGGGAGAGAGACCAGGGTGCCTAAAATGGCTGCCGTGCGTTTTTCTGTGTTTGGCGCTGGGGAGAGACAAGATGGCGCAGATAATGTTCAGTTACGAGCTACATTTCCACAGTTATGGGCCCTCCATATGCCTATCAGGGACCAGTGCAATAATCAAATCGAATAGGCCAGGGCTAGTATGGCCGAGTTAGTATTCTGTAAGGGGGAATATGAACAGTCAAGGGTAGTATCTAAGACTGCATTAAAGTCACCTCCCAACAACCCGGGAACATGTGACCACTCCGACAGGTCCGCAGACAGCTGCTTCAAGACAGCCTCCTGTTCAGTGTTTGGTGTACACTACCCAAAACCACCAGCACCCCATCCAGCAACCCACGAACAAAGACATACCATCCCTGGGTATCAATTTAAGTGTCCTATGTCGCGAATAGCAAACCCGCCTTTAGCCAAATAGCCGCCGCATGGGCGCATCCCGAGTACTTTGTAGCAAACAGTTTGCCCCCTCCATTTCATGTGGAACTTAAAAGCTTTAAGAGCAGAGAAGTGAGTCTCATCTGTTGCTGAAATCTTTACAGTGTCTGCCTTTCAAGCACAGTTCTACCTTTAAGTCTGTAACCAGCTTCCAAAATATAGGCTATGCAAATATTCTAGTTAGCCAAGATCTAGTTCTAGATAGCCAAGCTGTTTCTTTTGATCTATACCAGGTCACAGCTTGCCCTCAGCATGCCAGCATTTGCTCAAAGCCCATAAAACAAGCATGGCCCCCCCCCAAAAACAGAGTTTTCTCACTGTTAGCAGTGGAATCTTATCCTGATTCCTGCTTGACACAATTTAGGAAGTTGCTCAAAACTTTTCAGTAACTAATTTTGATCGTTTTCCTCATGATTAGTGTTACAGTGTTACAGCGTGCACATTTTTCATGGTCAACTTGCACTCTGGATTGTAACCTCATGATAGCTGATGAGTTTTAATACTTAGGGGGTCATTTATACATTTGCAGATTGGGAAAACCTCCATAAATAGCCGGCTTCTTTAATTTGGCAGCCTTTCTGCTCTATTTAGAGCCTTAGGTTTATGAAGGTAGAACTTCAGCAGACTTTGCTATCAACCTAACATCCATGCCCCGCCAGGCCGTTAGGTTGTAGCAACGGTAATCCTGACCTATTTAGTGCCGTTACTATCGCTATATTTCCTTATTTGATACTGCCATGGGAGACAAGGCGGTCCCAGAAGGGAAACTGCTCATTTGTCCCACACACAGCTAGAAAACACCTTGCTCATCAGGGTCACTGTTTTTTGTTCTACAAGAATATACTGCAACTTTGGGAGTTTGTTCTTGAAAAACAAAACAATTTGTACCAACGTGTGGCTCGCTCATCAAAGCTTCCCTACTTTCAATTTAGAAGCCACAGCGGTGGCTCCGCAGAAGTCAGTGAGATCCCACCCTCTCTGTTGGAGATTTCTACGACTGGTTAAGGGACTTCCACCGGGAAGACAAAGGCGGCAACCTAAGGGTCTGAGGGACCACCCACCACAGTTAAAATAACTCCTTATTTTTGTAGTGGTTATTGAATTTTTGCTCCTATACTGACAAGAAGCCTTGTCCACACTGCTCTAAATAAAGGAAATAAGATTCCCTTCTCTCAAACATGGCTTTCTACTGTGTGATATGTGTGATATGTTAAACAAAAAATTGAAATGTATGCAACAATATATAAATAGTATACAGCCAAAAGTGTGGAATTCCTGACAACATGAATTAGAAAGGATTAACAAGAAAGGGCGCTATTATAGACATTGGTTTTAATCACCCCAACTATTTTTTTAGTGTCACCTGAGCAGGATTCAGCACTGTTTAAAATGCGCAAGTGCAATTATAGAAAGGTACCAATCATATACAGTTCAATCTAACACTGACCCAAAACAAACAGATTTGACAGAACTGCTAGGCTGTTACATGCAGAAGATGCTCTTGTGTCACGGCCCTCTTCTACCCAGCTAGGAAATGGTTTCAAACGTGCAAGCAAGGCAACTTTTGGCTCTGCTGCCTCCATCAAATTCAACAGGATCCTCAAATGTACACTTGACTAAAAAGGACAAAAGTCCCCTGAAACCAAATCACCTTTGAGCACAAACACAAAGGCCCTGATTATGGTGTCAGTGGGAGTTGCCTCCGACTGCCATAATCGCAGATTTGGGACCGGCCAACCTTGGGTCGGCAGTCCTGCTCACAGTATTACAATGCAACCATACATGGTTCAGTCGCATACTCCCATTTCTCTATGGGAGCTTGTGCTGCGGCTGTAAACCGGCTGTAGCACAAGTTCCCATAGAGAAATGAGAAATTCTGTTAATCCCTGCACTGCGCGGCCGGTACCTTAAAGTGCCTGCCACGCGGTGCATGGATTAACAGGGGGGAACCATAGTTAGGTACCCACTCGTCCCCCAACTAGAGGCTGCAGGGAGAAGGGGGCCCAGAGAGGGGCCCCAAAGTCGCTTTCCATGTTGGAAAGCCTGACATGGGTAGCGTGTCGGAAACCAAGCATCGTAATACTGACGGCAGAAATGCTGTCATATTGGGATTACGTGCTGGTTCCGACTGGCCAACAAGCTCCTTAAGGACATTGGAAGGCAGCCAGAATGCCCGGCTGGTTTCAATTCCGACTGCCTACATTGAAATTGGGTGGTTGGAATTGAAACCGTTGATGTCGGTAGGAAAGCCTCCAAACTGCGGTCAGAGGCTTTTCGACCGACATCAAAATCAGGCCCAAAGAATACAGCTGAAATTGAAGGTCCTGAGAAGTAAAGCAGGATTTTTTATGAAATATTTCCTGAAAATAATGCAAAATTGCATGACATTTCTTTAATGCTCCTGTCCATTTCTCACATGAAAATTGAATGCAAGGGCATACCTTGCGATCAAAAGCCACATGTGATGCAGGTGGGGACTTAGCTAATGGAGAATTGCATTATTGATTTCCCGTGAAGCATTGACCAATGGTTGGAATGCAGACGAAATTTCACACCAGTGAAATTCCGTAAAATCAGTATTGGCAAAATTTGCAACATTTCACGGGCATAACTACAATTTTGCCCAGGCCTACAGGTTACCCACTCATGGAAAAACAGCCCTTTTGGAAAATACCATAACCATGGCTGATAAACTCCAAAAAGAGATACTGTGCCTTTGAGTGCTCGGGATCCTTGTAACATTGTATTACATCATAGCAATGACTGCATGGATAAAAAAAACTTTGTAACATGGTATTACATCGCAGCAATGACTGCCAGGGATACAAAACTTTGTAACATGGTATTTCATCGCAGAAATGACTGCCAGGGATAAAAAAAAAAACTTTGTAGCATGGTATTACATCGCAGCAATGACTGCCAGGGATAAAAAAAACTTTGTAGCATGCCATTATATCGCAGCAATGACTGCCAGTGATAATAAAAAACTTTGTAGCATGGTATTACATCGCAGCAATGACTGCCAGGTATAAAAAACTTTGCAACATGGTATTACATAGCAGCAATGACTGCCAAGGATAAAAATCTTTGTTACATGGTATCACATTGCAGCAATGGCTGCCAAGGATAAAAAACGTCGGAACATGGTATTACAGCGCATCAATGACTGCCAGGGATAAAATCACTTTGCAACATGGTATTACATTGCAGCAATGGCTGCCAGGGATAAAGAAAACTTTGTAGCACGGTATTACATCGCAGCAAGGACTGCCAGGGATAAAATAAACTTTGCAACATGGTATTTCATTGCAGAAATGACTGCCAGGTATAAAAAACTTTGTAAACAGGTGATGTCAGAAGTCAATTTGATCCTGAAGAACACCGATTGGAAAGAAAGGGAAGGATTATCTCTTTCTTGAGTCCCCTCACTCACCAGGGTTTCCCCACGGTGACATGATCATCATAGGGGTCCTCCCAGTCCTCTACGGACTGAGGCGTGCTACAACTTGCGAAGTTACGTAGGAGCACTAAAAAAATGAAGTATGTGTAGTGTAAGTGAGAATGTGGTGGAGTGGGATAATTAAAATAATCAGCTAGTGGGCCAAGAATAAACTTTATTAGTGCTCTAAGCTGAAAAGATTAAAAACGGGGTAATATGCCAGAGAACCCTAACTATAATGGAAAGGTGTGCCTAGCATATGATCTGGTCAACTAGTTTCGAACTTCCCCAGCTCTTCTTTAGGACTACACTGGGACCAGCCCAGTGTCGAGAAACTTGCCACTCCTAGTTAACCTAAATAAGGTGCAATAAGTGTGATGCCGCAACTATAAGGCATGCGTTTTAAAATACATACGTAATGTACATCAGCAAATAGTCTGTAGGATATAAAACAAAAGTTAATAAGGAAAAATATCTGATAATAAGTACTGTAGTCAATGTTAATTGTGAGCACACTACACCCAAGTGTTCACACACTTTTCTTTCTGATGTGCCGCTTCGTGATTTAAAATGAAGAGAAATATAATTATTCACTCCATGCCGGCGTTGTGCTGAAAATAGTGAATCGAAATTCTGACATGTCTGACATAACATACACACAAACATATAATAAACAAAGAAGAACACATTACATACTTAGTACAAAGCAACAATGTGCTTCATGGTCAACAGAGGGGGTGTGGCGATCTCGTACATCTAGGAGAGGATAGTAATTGAGATCGTTAGGGTAATGGCGTGCTCCGTAGTGAAGCTTCGTCCTACGGGGAGGAGAGATGAAAGAAATGATCACCTCGTAGCTTGAGGGTATGGAGATCTAACCCCTCAGGAAACACTTACTTGTACGTCGAACACCACATTCTTTGATACCTAATTGGAACCAAACCTCACGGACCGCATTCTGGCGTGTCCTCGCAGCAGAGCTGTTTATCAACGAGTGAGCCTGCAAAAGAAAGCGAGAAAGGCTCCTGTGCCGGTAAGCGAGTGGAGCCGCCATCTTGGATAGGGATGGGGAACGAAGTAAAAAAAATAAAAAAATATATATTGGAATCGAATAAAGGTAGACTGGTGGAGACTGATGTTGGTAATACGCAATAGCCCTACGTGGATAGCATCTGTAGTCTCAAATGGCCCAGAAAAAGGAAGGTAGTGATGAGGGCGAAATATTCGTTACCAGGGCGTTTCCTTACAATGTTTTGTTTATAAGGAAATAATTTTCACAAAACTTTATTATTCAAAGGTCTGACAGTTAAGCGTCGGTGACCAGTCAAACAGGTAATCAATGGTAGTGAGGTTTTTCTAATTACTAGGCGAATCCGTAGGTGAGAAAAGAAAGTTAATTGACATAATTTCACAGGGCACAATATGTTCAATGGGTAGATGTACGCGGCTTATTAACCAACTTCACCAGAAAAGAAGGATATTCAAGAGAACTGGCTCCAGGGTATATCATCATTAAGACCCTTGTTGTCTGAACGTAGCTTGAAAACCCAGCGTTGTTCTTTTTCATGTAGTTGTTTTTCCATGTTAGGGTGATTGTTGACATGCTCCAAAATGACCCAATTGAAGTCGTTTGGTGTGTGTCGTTTTTCCAGAAAATGAGTTGTCATCTTGGTATTGTCGCGTTTGCACCTAAAATTACTTCGGTGTTCGATCATTCGGGTGTTTACCTTCCTTGTGGTCATCCCTACATAATCGAAATTGCAAACGCAGGTGATCAGGTAAACCACCCCTGTTGTATTGCAGTTAGTGAAAGACCGAAGGTTCCATGTCATTCCATTATTGCAGGTCACTGTCTTGGTCACCTTGGTGAGGTGACATACACTACAGTTGCCACATGGGAAGTGGCCCTCAGGTAGGGGATGGAGCAGACGTTGGGGGCCTATAGTTTTCGTCAAGGTGGGACGGGTGTGGACAAGAAAGTCCCTCAAATTTTTAGCTTTGCGATGGCTGAACATAGGTTTCTGTAGGTCCAACCCTCCACTATTCAGGATGCGCCAGTGTTTCTTGATTATTTTACTAACCAAGTTGGATGCAATATTATACGTGGTAATGCAAATTTGTTTTCGTGGCTCATTTTGTGTGGCCACAGGTTTATCTTCCAAAAGCGCCTCCCTGTTGTTGTTTAAAGCTCTTTTTCTGGCTCTGGACACAAGATGCTGTGGGTATTGACGTCGTATCAGTTTTTCTGATAGTTCTTTGGCTTGGGTGTTATAATCTTGCCGTGTCGTACAATTCCGTCTGAGGCGCAGAAATTGGCCAAACGGAAGGTTGTCTTTTAGGCTGCGGGGATGGAAACTATCGTATACCAGTAGGCAATTCCTTGCTGTTGGCTTGAAATGTGTAGTACTGATGAGATGTCCGTCATGTGCTGATATGTTAAGGTCTAAGAAGACCATACTGGATCTGCTCATCGTAAAAGTGAATTTCAGGAAGGGATCTTGTTGGTTGAGCCAGATTAGGAAAATTTCAGCCTCTCGTTCATTCCCTTCCCAGATCAACAACACATCGTCTATGTACCTTTTCCATAGTTTTATATGTTTGATGTGTGGGTTGTGATGGTGGAGAATGTTCTGCTTCTCCAAATGGTGTACATATAACCCTGCCACACTCGGCGCAAAAGTGCTTCCCATACTGGTACCGTGGGTTTGTTTCAAGCCAACAGCAAGGATTTGCCTACTGGTATACGATAGTTTCCATCCCCGCAGCCTAAAAGATAACCTTCCGTTTGGCCAATTTCTGCGCCTCAGACGGAATTGTACGACACGGCAAGATTATAACACCCAAGCCAAAGAACTATCAGAAAAACTGATACGACGTCAATACCCACAGCATCTCGTGTCCAGAGCCAGAAAAAGAGCTTTAAACAACAACAGGGAGGCGCTTTTGGAAGATAAACCTGTGGCCACACAAAATGAGCCACGAAAACAAATTTGCATTACCACGTATAATATTGCATCCAACTTGGTTAGTAAAATAATCAAGAAACACTGGCGCATCCTGAATAGTGGAGGGTTGGACCTACAGAAACCTATGTTCAGCCATCGCAAAGCTAAAAATTTGAGGGACTTTCTTGTCCACACCCGTCCCACCTTGACGAAAACTATAGGCCCCCAACGTCTGCTCCATCCCCTACCTGAGGGCCACTTCCCATGTGGCAACTGTAGTGTATGTCACCTCACCAAGGTGACCAAGACAGTGACCTGCAATAATGGAATGACATGGAACCTTCGGTCTTTCACTAACTGCAATACAACAGGGGTGGTTTACCTGATCACCTGCGTTTGCAATTTCCATTACGTAGGGATGACCACAAGGAAGGTAAACACCCGAATGATCGAACACCGAAGTAATTTTAGGTGCAAACGCGACAATACCAAGATGACAACTCATTTTCTGGAAAAACGACACACACCAAACGACTTCAATTGGGTCATTTTGGAGCATGTCAACAATCACCCTAACATGGAAAAACAACTACATGAAAAAGAACAACGCTGGGTTTTCAAGCTACGTTCAGACAACAAGGGTCTTAATGATGATATACCCTGGAGCCAGTTCTCTTGAATATCCCTCTTTCTGGTGAAGTTGGTTAATAAGCCGCGTACATCTACCCATTGAACATATTGTGCCCTGTGAAATTATGTCAATTAACTTTCTTTTCTCACCTACGGATTCGCCTAGTAATTAGAAAAACCTCACTACCATTGATTACCTGTTTGACTGGTCACCGACGCTTAACTGTCAGACCTTTGAATAATAAAGTTTTGTGAAAATTTATTTCCTTATAAACAAAACATTGTAAGGAAACGCCCTGGTAACGAATATTTCGCCCTCATCACTACCTTCCTTTTTCTGGGCCATTTGAGACTACAGATGCTATCCACGTAGGGCTATTGCGTATTACCAACATCAGTCTCCACCAGTCTACCTTTATTCGATTCCAATATATATTTTTTTATTTTTTTTACTTCGTTCCCCATCCCTATCCAAGATGGCGGCTCCACTCGCGTACCGGCGCAGGAGCCTTTCTCGCTTTCTTTTGCAGGCTCACTCGTTGATAAACAGCTCTGCTGCGAGGACACGCCAGAATGCGGTCCGTGAGGTTTGGTTCCAATTAGGTATCAAAGAATGTGGTGCTCGACGTACAAGTAAGTGTTTCCTGAGGGGTTAGATCTCCATACCCTCACGCTACGAGGTGATCATTTCTTTCATCTCTCCTCCCCGTAGGGCAAACCTTCACTACGGAGCACGCCATTACCCTAACGATCTCAATTACTATCCTCTCCTAGATGTACGAGATCGCCACACCCCCTCCGTTGACAATGAAGCACATTGTTGCTTTGTACTAAGTATGTAATGTCTTCTTCTTTGTTTATTGTATGTTTGTGTGTATGTTATGTCAGACATGTCAGAATTTCGATTCACTATTTTCAGCACAACGCCGGCATGGAGTGAATAATTATATTTCTCTTCATTTTAAATCACGAAGCGGCACATCAGAAAGAAAAGTGTGCGAACACTTGGGTGTAGTGTGCTCACAATTAACATTGACTACAGTACTTATTATCAGATATTTTTCCTTATTAACTTTTGTTTTATATCCTACAGACTATTTGCTGATGTACATTACGTATGTATTTTAAAACGCATGCCTTATAGTTGCGGCATCACACTTATTGCACCTTATTCAGGTTAACTAGGAGTGGCAAGTTTCTCGACACTGGGCTGGTCCCAGTGTAGTCCTGAAGAAGAGCTGGGGAAGCTCGAAACTAGTTGACCAGATCATATGCTAGGCACACCTTTCCATTATAGTTAGGGTTCTCTGGCATATCACCCCGTTTTTAATCTTTTCAGCTTAGAGCACTAATAAAGTTTATTCTTGGCCCACTAGCTGATTATTTTAATTATCCCACTCCACCACATTCTCATTTACACTACACATACTTCATTTTTTTAGTGCTCCTACGTAACTTCGCAAGTTGTAGCATGCCTCAGTCCGTAGAGGACTGGGAGGACCCCTATGATGAAGCATGTCACCGTGGGGAAACCCTGGTGAGTGAGGGGACTCAAGAAAGAGATAATCCTTCCCTTTCTTTCCAATCGGTGTTCTTCAGGATCAAATTGACTTCTGACACCACCTGTTTACCCTGGTTAGGTTCTTGTTTACTTGACTTGTTCAGGTAGTTGTTTTTTGAGATAAGTATTAGTGGAGGGTGAACCTAACCTATAACCTCTACTTCCCCCCGTTTTTTGGTAATCATAAAAAACTTTGTAACATGGTATTACAGCGCATCAATGACTGCCAGGGATAAAAAAAAAACTCGTAGCATGGTATTACATAGCAGCAATGACTGCCAGGGATAAAAAACCTTGTAGCATGGTATTACATAGTAGCATTGACTGCCAGGGATAAAAAACCTTGTAGCATGGTATTACACAGCAGCATTGACTGCCAGGGATAATAAACTTCGTAGCATGGTATTACATCGTAGCAATGACTGTCAGGGAAAACACACTTTGTAGCATGGTATTACATCACATTCAGGGCCGGATTGGCCGTAGGGGCACTGGGCAATCTCCCGGACGGGTGGGGGCCGGTTTTGGGCCCCTGGCGGCCGTTTTTGTTACTGAGCCGTTTTCGCAAAATCGGCCCTGTAACAAAATCGGCCGAATGGGGGGGGGAGGGGCTCTGGGGTCGGTCGGCCGCGCACTTTGCCAGGGCCGGCCCTGATCGAATTGCATCGCAGCAATGTTTGCCACGTGACGTAACACCAATGGACACCGCGAAGATTACTGTCTAGATTAGGAGGCCTCTGAGCGAGGCACAGAGGAAATTTGCCCGTAAATGACAGAAACCTAGAACGAGAGATCATAGAACAGAGTGACATGGAGGCTGGAATTTATCATAGCATGTCTCCAGTCGAGATGATTAAAAACCAACACTTACTAGCTGCACAAACCGTGTTACTAAATCATCTTTGCAACATATAATTTTCCAATTATACACACATCACTATAATTAATGATCGAAGGAACAGAATAAATGATTCACCGTGAAAAAAAACATGGTTACAGTGAGAAGAAACAATTACAGAGCTAACAATTACTTGGTTTAATGTTTTTGTAATTATGCCTGACATCCCACTTTGAAAAAGATGTATTTATTTTTTCTATTTTTCGCCATTTCCTTATTTTCTTGCAATTAACCATGCTTTAAACAATCAGTCGGTAAAAACACAAAGAGCAGGTGTTAGCTAACTGTACAACGAAGTCTTTAAGACGTATGGCAAACGTCAGAAATACTGTTTACATGTGTCCTTGCAAAATCATAATCGAATGCCTTGTACTTGTTAGAAAATCTACGGTTCTGCTTGATTGCTTGGCATGAACATGCAGAAAGAGTCATTGCTCCCTGGAAGAAGATGTCCCTTTATGGAAAACATACGAGTTGTTTTCCATTCTATTTAACAAAATTACGTTTTGCAGAGCTAAAATCACCGGTTTTTTAAATTAATGCCTGCTGTTTTCTCAACTCAATATTTCAGGATTCTGGACAGCGAGAACTGCAATTGGGTGAAATGGAATGGCCCACAGGTCACAAGATGCTGAAGTTTGACCCATAGACCTTTTAATGCATAGACAAAATGGACAATGGCCAGAGCCCCCACCTTCCAATGGGCCTCCTTGGAAAGTAAAGTTTCTCCTTATCTCACATCTGTCTATTTCTCCATCTCAGCATGTGATATATTATTCAATGTTGTCTGTCATCATGGGGCTTGAATTAGAAGAAAAAGCAGTTTCAGACAGGGGGCCCCTAAAGTATGCCTTGCCCGGTCCCCCAGGTTTGACCTTTGGCTTAGAGACCTAAAGGGCGACCTCCCAGGAAGCAGGGTGGCCTGGCTTAGTGGGACCAGTAGTGGCTTTTACTTCTGGAGGTGACATAGGGAGAATCATATCAATCAATCATTCAGGATATGTAGAGCAGGCTGCTTCAACTGTGAGGGTCTTGAGGCACTGTCGAATGGGGCTGCCTGTTCTCCTATTGGTTGGACATCATAAGAAGTATGGCTGGGAGTGGAAGAGCCTGACTTTCTATATTTGCCTTCATTGTGTTCTGGGGCAGAGAGAGTGGGAACAATGCATTCATTTATTGTGAATTTATAATGCTCTGCATGCCGCTGGGAGGCAGCATCAGAGTGCTACTGGAAAGATGAGGGGGATGGAGCAAGCGGAGGTATAAGGAGATGGAAGAAAGGAAAGGCAGCATTGGCGGCATACAGGAAGACTTAGTGCCTAAGGTTGATGGTCTTCAAATAGGCACTGTTCATGTTTATAAATGTATCAGTGTAGAAGGAGAAGACAAAATCTTGCCACTGGGATGCGGGCAAAGAATGCCCCAAAATGTTCCTCTTAGTAGCAAAAATAGGATGGCTAACGGGTATCCATTCAAAGCATATTAAGGTGCTCCAGTGATTCTGTTCACCCATAGAATATCTGCTCAACCATAAGGGTTCCACCTCAAAACAACCTCAGTTTTATGGTTCAAATCTATCTATTTACTTTTAACGGATTATATATACATTCACCTTTATCCATTGGTCGGTGAGGGCTAAATCGAAGACAGCTTAGAGTGGAGTGTTGGTGCATTGGGTAAGGAAATCAAGAAGGGGGAGCCTGGGAATAGGGGAGTAACCAGAAAATACTATGAAAGTGAGATTAAGGCAGTCCATGGTGTTGGGCTCACTCAAACTCAGACTTTAGGGCAAGTGGAACCGGCTTCTTTTGAGAGACTTGTAGTGGGAGCATTGTTCCTAGAAAGTCTCAGCACTGGAAAATAGATGGGGCAATTGAAGTCTTTAAATTCTTGCGATAGGAATGTAACCATGGTCCCTACATTTTATCATATACAGGTTGCTTGTTCTCTAGTGAGGCCATGATATTCTACATTCCTACGTGGTCCCATAGCCTGTGCCACCACTCTGTATAGTTTGGGGTTTTCTCAGTGCCCCATAAAACCATTGTTTGGTAGCACATACTGCAAGCACAGTCACTTTTCTACTAAGTGAGCGTAGTGGAAGGGTCTGTTCAATTGGAAACACAAGCGGTATTTAGCTAGGAATGCGTTGGATGTCTGTGGTGAAGTTTTGTTAATATCCTTTAATAATGCTTCCCAGTATTGAGTAAGTTTGGTACATTACTACAAAAGATGGATCAGTGTGTGCAATGACACCAGCATACCCCGGAGGGGGGTGCTTCCACTTTGTCACCCTTGCATGAGTGTTATACCAGTTGTGAGTTAAGTTAAACCCTTGGAGACACCAATTCTATTCCAGGTTTCCAATGTGGCTGAAGTGACTGGAGATGAGTCGGCACCACTTTCTTTTTTAGGGAGCCACGTTACTTTCCGTATTTGTTTCCATGCAATTATTTGATCAATAAAAGCACCAATGTTTCTTAGATAGGGGTCTGCATCACTCCAGCAGATATCTCAAGTTGGCGGCTAGGTAGTAGTTAGAAGGATTGGGTATGTCTAAGCCCCCATCTGCCACTGGTACCTATGCCTACTGTCTTGCCATTCTAGGCTTCTTACCACCCAAATGAAGGCTTGAGTTACTCACCCTAGTTTACATAAAAGCTGTGGGGGAGGCTGAAGGAGGAGTTTCTGGATCGTATATAGAATGTTGGTGAATGTTAGACCTCGCATCCTTGGTGTGGTTTTCCCTAACGTTTTGTCTTCAGACCTCCTGTTTTGCTGACTTGCTGACCGTAGGATTCTGCACACTTTATCACTGCTAAAGTGCATGTGCAGTTTCCCTAAAATGAGGTAGCCTTGGCGAGTCCACAATTGGCATATTTCATTTACGTATAAGTCCCCTTTAAAGTGCACCCAACCTGCAGCCCTGAATGTGTCACCCACTTAAGTAGCCCTTTAAACATATCTCAGGCCTGCTATTGCAGAGCCTGTGTGTGCAGTTTCGAACTGCCATGTCGACCTGGCAAGTTAAACCTCTTGCCAGGCCCAAAACCTTCCTTTTTAATACATATAAGTCACCCCTAAGGTAGGCCCTGAACAGCCCAAGTGCAGCGTGCTGTGTGTTTAAAAAAGTAGGACATATACTGTTAAGTTTTATATGTCCTAGTAGTGAAAAACACTTACTTAAGTTTTTCACTACTGTAAGGCCTATATCTCTCGTAGGATAAAATTGTGATTACCATATTACATTTTACAAGTGTAGTTTCCTATTGGGAAGAGATAAGATCCCCCAAGTTTGGTGTCTCTGGAATCACAATTTAAAGTCACAGGTTATGATGAAGTCAGATTTTAAATTGCAATTATGAAAATGTCAGTTTTGGAAAGTTGTAATTTTCTTGCTTTAGCCATTTGGTTCCTGCAGCCTGTCTCTGATCACGTCTTGGGTGGGTGACAATTGGGCTTTGCTTATTCTCTCTAGGCAGCCACACACAATGGGAGCTTAGTTGTGACTTGATGGACCATCCTGGCAGGATGCGAGGGAGGAGCAGGGCACAGCCTCACTTACACCTAAATAGGCTGTGTCCTGTCCCTACACAAAGGTCTGCTACCCCTCTGTAGTGAGTCTTGATCTAGGGCAGGAAGGGAGGGCATATGTGCACTTCAACAGCATCTCTTTGAAGTCTTCCTACTTCAAAGGCACCACTGGTTATTAGAACAGGACCGCAGACACTACCACTTCAGTACTCTTCTGTACCTGTGGATAGTCTTCCAGGAAGAAGGACAGCTGAGCTGCTGAAAGCACTGCCACTCTACTGGAGTGCTACTCTGAAGGAGCTGCGGACTTGCTGTGCTGACCTGCTGCCATCTTGCCTGGGAGAAGAACTGGACCTGTAACCCATCCATGAACTCAGGACCTCAGAGTGACTCAAAGGGCTAGTCTGCTGGCCTCCTGTCCTGGCCCTCAGGCACATAACAGGCTCCCCAGCTCCTGGATCCATCTTCAATTAGCTCCTGACCCTAAGAGACGCCTCTCAGGTACTGGTCCCTTGGTGTGGCTCTTGAGCCCTTTAAGTCAAGCTTTTGGGCTTTTCACGACCCGAACCCACATCGCTCACACAAAGAATCAGCGCGAGCCACCGCAAGTTTTTCTCTTCACACATCAAGCATTCTTTGCCAGCGTAGATTGACAACAAAAGGCACGAGCCCACCCATCTGCGACACCGGCCTGCTGTTCGTGCCACGCAGACCATCGTCAGCAATGCTCCCAGTGAACTTCTTCCCCGTGAAAGGGATTCTTGGCACAACACTTGAGAAAGTAAACCTTCAGCGGGACTAATATGAGGCTATATCTGACCCGCTCTCCATCACGGTCAGCTTGAACTTTTGGATTTGACCTGGTCTAGTGTGACCAGAAATCCCTGGTAGGTGCTTTATGCTTTTAAGCACTATATTGCAGTTTAATCTTTAAAAATTCATAACTCCAGTTCTACTGATTGGATTCTTGTCATTTTGGTCATGTTTTGTACATTACATTAAGCTCCGTTTG
Source organism: Triturus cristatus (assembly GCF_964204655.1). Lineage (NCBI taxonomy): Eukaryota > Metazoa > Chordata > Amphibia > Caudata > Salamandridae > Triturus > Triturus cristatus. Next base: position 179,441,575 of record NC_140589.1, read on the forward strand.
CCTAACCTGGTGTGGGATCTTTTGTGTGGTGTTTTTACTGTTGCTTTTACTGTTTGAAGTGTTGCACGAATACTTTACACACTGCCTTCAAGTTAAACCTGACTGCTCTGTGCCAAGCTACCAGAGGGTGAGCACAAGTACATTTTGGATTTGCCGGTGCCTTAACATGACTAGGATAGTGGTTACTGCTTGGCTAGGGATCCCACCCCAGTCATCCAGGAACCCAATTTCTAACAGTGAGTATGGTCATATTAACTGCTGTGAATCAATCCACCCTACAATAGTTCCCCAGTGTGCATGGACTGTAAGTCTGTGTGTATGGTAGAGGCAAGATCATTGTAGTAATGTTTTAATGTATACTCTGTCCTAAGGCCTAGGTAACGACCCCAGTTGCGTGCCCAGGGGAGAGGGAAGATGTTTTCCAATGAAGAGGTGTCACCCTGCAGGATAGATAGGCTGGGAATTTGTGACTTTTGTATATTGATCGTGAAGCCTGAGACTCCACCAAAGTCTTCAAGTTCCCGAAGTAGCCCTGGGAGTGAGTCATATGGGATGGAAAGGGCAACCAGGACATAGTCAGCATAAAGAGGCAATTTCTGTTTACTGTGCCCTATAGTAATTCCAGTGATTGAGGATTCTCATCTAATCCTCTCAGCAAGAGGCTCCATACACCAGGCGAAGAGGAATGGGCATATGGGGCATCCATGTCTTGTAACCCTGGCTACCTTAAAGCCCTGTGAGGTAAAGTCATTGACCCCCACCCTAGCCCTCCGTCATGCATAATCACACCACACCCGTTTCTTAAACTGAGAGCCGAAGCTGTCTTTATCAAGAGTCTTGTGTAGGAATGGTCAGTTGACATGGTTGAATGCTTTTTTTGTGCCAATCGATAAAATGAGTGCTAGGTATTGGGCTGTAGAACCCTTGCTTATTGTATGTAATATGCACTTTTTTGTTGTGTCTACAGCTTCTCTCTGAGATGAACCCTGCCTTGTCTGTGTTGACAAGATCTTGCATGTATGGGTTGAGGTGCCTAGCAAGTATTCTCATGAAAAGTTTAACGTATAATTTTAAAAGGGAAATTGGTCTATTCGAGGAACAGAAGGTGGGATTCTTCCTGGGTTTGGGGATCATTGAAATCACTGCCTCATTCACGGTGTCAGTGAGTGTTCCATACACCTCAAAAGAATAGTAGAGGCAGGCAAAGGGGAATGTCAGGAAGGGACAGAAGGTTGTATAGAGGGCCAGACTAAACCCATCTAACTCTGGGGCAGTGCTTTATTGGAGTTTGGCAATATGTGCAATTACCTCCTCCACACAGATATCCTGTTCTAGTGGGATTCCTTCCTGGGTTGAAGTCTGAGCAGTGGAGAGGTATAAATATGCGTGCTCTAGGTTTGTCCCCTCTTCCATGTATAGATCTGCGAGAAGTGTTCAAAAGCCTGTGTTATATCCCCATCTATTTGGGCCTCCTCACTCCCGGAGGACGATAGGGGCAATCCTGATCTTGTTAATCTTAGCACATAGTTTACAAACTAGTAACCATCCTGCCTTATTGTTCCCTGTTTAGTATGTTTGTTTGGTGCAGAGAAGAGCATTTTTCACTCTATCAACGTCCAAGGTTTTGAGTTGTTTCTTAGCTAGTATCAATTGCGCCCATACTTTGCGTGCACAACTACACTTGTGGGCCACCTCTAGGCTAAGCACCTGTGCCTCTAGCTCAGCTCTGTTCCCCTTTCTGCTTTTATATCAAGCAGAGATACCCATAAATGCACCTCTGATTACTGTCTTAAGTATTTTCTGGGGGGTCAGGGGTGTCATTCATTGCATGTAGTGTTGAAACCTCTCTTTGATCTCTGTCTAGGTGAAGACGTATCTCATTAGGTTATCATTAAGCCTCCAGCGATAACTGCTGGGTGGGACCCAAGGGGTTTTAAAAGTAAGCTGGGTGGGAGAGTGGTCTGATAGTGCCAAAACTACAATTTCACCCTGGGTGGAGATTGCTAAAATTTGTGAGGAGGCTAGATGGCGATCCAGCCTCGGGTATGTCTGATGAGAGGCCAAAAAAAAAAGCATAATCTCTAATTAAAGGGCTCATGAATCACCAGACATCTGACAGTCCTACACCAGAGAACCACCTTAGTCCATATTATTTATTATTATTATTTATTTCATTTCTAAAGCGCTACAGCTACCCAACAAAGGGTTTCCCGGCGCTGATGATTCCGTGCATTGAGAAAATCAGGATTTTTAGATGTTAAACAGCCAGGTTTTTAAGGCTTTCCTGAATTTCAGGTGATTCGTTTCCTGCCTACATGCCAACATTTTAGAACGGGAAAGTGGGAGATTGGATTTCTCCCATTGACTTCTATTGAAGCAGAGGCAATTTCAGGCAGGAGACAATCAAAATAAAGTCGTTTTAGCTTCAGAAAACTGGGAGTCTCTCTCTTGAACCGAGTCCATTAATATGTATGTCAGTCCCTCCCTAGAGAGTGGCCCAGTTAGGTCCACTTTCTGAGCTAGTCTGTCTAATATTGGTTCAGGGACAAAATTGAAGTCCCCATCAGAATGTCACCATCTGGGGAGGTCACCACCAGAGAGATGGTGTTACGCACAAATTAATTTCGCAGTTCATTTGGCGCATATAGGGTGGACATGGTCATTGTGCTATCATTTTGAGAAAGTTGCAGGGATAAGAGTTTCCCGGGTATTTCCGGCAATGGTATTGAGCACCTGCCCTTTAAATGTATTGGCCATAAGCATGGTCACTCCTGCTTTTTGCTAGGTCTTGGAGAGAAATTCTGTCTCATGAAGGATTAGGATCACATCTGCCCTTAATTCTTCTTAAGAAGGTGGGTCTCCTGTAGGAAACATATCTTGCCTCTGAGTGCAGAAACATTGACAATACAGCTGGGCACTTGGCAGGGGCATTCAGGGCCCTTACGGTCAGGCTCAGCACTTTAATCAAGGTGCAGCAACATGTGCAATGTGTTGTACAAATGCAGCCCACTCTGGAGAGTGCAACTGTGTTAAGTGTAAGCCTTTAATGAGAACAATGCCTATCTTGGGGTATGCTGGGGTCCCCTGTGGTGGGAGGTGTACTAAACTGTGGGTGAAACAACCATGTGAACTGCTGTCTCTTTGGGAGCATACCATGTAAAGGCATGGTCTTTGTAGGAGTGGACATATCCATAATGGATACACAAACTGAGTGAATCTTCCTAGCTATCCCGACTCAGATGTATGAGGTGCTGGGTTGGGGCTGTCCCATAATAGAGCCTCTTTCTATAAGAATGTCTGGACAAGAAGGGTGTCTCTTTAGGGGAGTCTCTTGTTTATTTTTTTATCATTTTTAAGTTCAATAAGATTTTATTAAGGAATGAAAAGAGAAGAATCAATACATAATGTCAGCTATAAAGGGGGGGAGGGGAGGGAGAGGAAGAGAGAGGGGGAGGGAGGGAAGGATAACAAATGCAAAATGTAAAAGGTAAGAAAATTACAATAGAGCAATAATCATGGGCAATAGAGAAGGAAACATAAAAGGCATAACCGTTATAAGTTAAACAGCAAGTCGTTAAAAGAATAAAAACAGAACAATATGCTAGTGAATCTTGAATGTGTAAAGGGTATCATGGAGGTTTAGGAACTTCTTGTTGAACAGGCATTGGATGGAAAGAACGGGCAGCACAGTTATTTAAATACAGCGTAATGGGAATCCATAGATCTGCACGTTTAGCTGCTAATTGAACAGGGAAAACAAAGGCAGTATCAAGTCTATGGTTATGACAAACATTATACCACCATGCTTTGAGGGAAACATTAGATGTATTTTTCCAATTAACAGTAATTTGTTGAAAAGCTACAGCCAATAATAAATCAACAATGCGAACATTCATGTCTACATTATCCCAGCTAGAAGATAAGCTTCCTAAGAAGAGGTGAGAGAGAGAAAAAGGAATACAAGTATGGAAAATAACATTAATTTGAGCCCACACCTGTAACCAAAAGTCATGCACATGTTTACAAAGGAATAGCATGTGGAGTAAGGTAGCATTAGGGGTATCACACGACCAACATAAATCTGGGGTATTTGGGAAGCGCTTATTTAGTGTAGAAGGCGTGAGAAGTAATCTGTTATAAATAAAAAATAAGGATTGTGTCAGGGAAGCCGCTCTGGAGGTTTTGCGGAGTTTTGCCCAAATCTTATCCCATATAGATATCGGCCAGTTTATTCCGAGATCCGATTCCCATTGATGTTCTATCTTGGATTTGGATCTGGGCAGCTCATGCGTGTGGATGTATTTATAAATAAGAGATGCCTTGGGGGTGCTACGTAGGAGAGAGTGGAGCTGAGAGCTAGGAGCGCGTGAGACAAGGGGAGGCGAAGAGTTCGATATCTGCTCATAAGTCTCGAGAATAGCAGCTTTAAGTAAAAGATACTTGGGGAAACATGATGAGGGTAAACCAAAAGAAGAACAAATATCGGAAAAAGGGTCAGAGGAGGAGCCTAGCGCGCAACCAAGATGGCCGCGTAGGTGCGAGGCTCCCGAGGACCTCCGTGACCTCCTACATAAATCCTGACAATATCCTGTCCTAGATGAGGGGACTGTGTTGGTGAGCCCGAGCTGAGGTGTCACCCGTTTTCCGCTTCCAAATTGGACCTCGGACACCGGCGGGAGCACCGATTGAGGTTTGCGGCCTTCTCCACGCCGGCCCCCCTGATTGGAGTTGTGGGGCGATCCGGAGACAAAGTGATCAACAGCGGCGGGCAGGGCTGGGCGACTCACGTACCCCGCACTTTCACTTTCGCTTTTGCACCCTCCTTGCTGCGTAGGCGAGGTTGGGTTGCGGGGCGGTGTGCGGTGGTGTGGCCTCGTTGGGGTGCCCTGCCGGCCCGCCGGCTGTGATCCGTCCTGCGGACCTGTGGTTGCCCCCCCCCGGAGCCCGTGAACTGGTTTGTCGGCCTTTTCCGAGGTGATTGGCACGATTTGGGGACTGAAACCATGTCCACAAAGCAAGATGGCGACCGGGCAAAGGTGAAATCGACCCGCCGTGGCGCAGCCCATCAGTCCAACAACATGGACCGCTACACCCTCCAGAAGGGATCTTCCGAGGTGCCGCGTAGGTCCCCTGAGGGCCCGACTGATGCTCCTGCTCTGCCCGCGGATCTGACCCTGCGAGATGTCATGGGCGCTATCGCCGAGATGAAGGCCTCGGTGGACCAGCGCTTTGACACACTGGCGCAGAAGATTGACTCGGTCCACGTGGATGTTGGCCTGGTGAGGGCCGATCTATCCAAGACCAATGACCGGGTCGATTCTTTGGCCCACACCACCTCGGGCCTCACAACGGACGTGGCGGCCCTCCAAAAGGAGGTGCGCCGGCTTGGCCAGGCGAGCGCCCTGATGGATCGTCGACTGGAGGATTCCGAGGGTCGGGCCCGGAGGAACAATGTCCGCATTGTCGGGGTGCCGGAGGGACGTGAGGAGGCGGCGGCGGACCTGTTTGTGGAGGACCTGATTCTCACCCATCTCCAGCCCCGGGGGCTGAGTAAATTCTTTGCGGTGGAACGTGCCCACAGGGTTCCCGGAGGAAGACCTAAGGCCGGAGCCCCTCCGAGGCCTCTCATTGCCCGGATTTTCAACTTTCGGGACAGAGACGCTATCCTGCAGACTTCTCGGCCACAAGGACCGGTCAGACTTGACAATATGGACGTAAACTTCTATCCTGATTTCACCCCAGCGGTCCAGAAGCAGAGACTGAGCTTTCTCGGAGTCAAACGTCGTCTACGGGACCTGAACCTCAAGTATGCGATGCTTTTTCCAGCTAAGTTGCGGGTGGAGGTGGATGGCCGCACGCACTTTTTTGATCGTCCCGAAGCGGCCGGGGACTGGTTGGACTCTTTGCCCGGGGATCGGGGCCGGGGGGGTGGGGGGGGGCGCGGTTGGAGGGGAGGGCTCGCCGGATCAGGACTGAGGGACTAATAGTAGGCCTCGCTCTGGACAACATTATCGTCATTTTGACTGTTCGTGTAAGTTCCCCTCCTGTGGAGGTAGTACGGGGTCTCCTGGGGGCTCTCCCTCCTCCTCTGGGGGACTAGTTAGTTTAATCATTTATGGGGCGACAGGCACACTGCACTTTGGGGGGGCTGTTTGGGCTCATGCAGGGGTGCAGGGAGGGGGGAGTTCTGTTGGGATGGGTGGGTTGGGGTGGGGTGTTGTTTGTTTTTACATTGTATTGGTGTTTTTAAGGTGCTCTCGGGGGGACGAATGATGGCTTCTGTATGTGATGGGGGGTAGGGACCTGACTTTATTGTCTTGGAACGTTAATGGACTGGGGGATAGGATCAAGCGAGGTGTGGTCCTGCAGTATCTGAAACGAATTTCGCCAGACGTGGTCTTTCTGCAGGAGACACACCTTATTGGTAATTCCTTTTGTGCCATGAATCGGCGTGGCTATCGTTTGGTGGCCCACTCGGGCTTCACGTCGGGCTCACGGGGGGTGGGCATCATGGTGAAGAACTCGCTCCCGTTGGAAATAGACGAGGTGCGCCATGATGAGAGGGGACGCTACGCTGTCTTAGTGGGGAGAATGGAGGGCAACGTAGTTGTCTTTGTATCAGTGTACGTCCCACCGGGGTTACAGTCTACCACTTTTGCAGACCTGGGGCGCCTCCTTCTTGACCTTCCGGGGGGGCTTCTGGTGGTTGGGGGGGACTTCAATGCGGTGGTTTCTGGGACCGTGGATCGCCACCCCCCTAGGGACCTCCCCCGGGCGCAGGCGTGGCTGTCCGGCTTTTTAGATACACTGGGATTGGTGGACTGCTGGCGCTTAAAACATCCCACGCAGCTGCAGTACACTTTCCACTCGGGTGCCCATGGTAGCCTCTCTCGGCTTGATTATGTCCTTGTCCCTGCGGCCTATGTGGGGAGGGTAGGAGAGGTGCGCCATTTGGCGCGGGGTATTTCAGATCACTCCCCGCTCCTGTTGCACTTTGATGTCTTCCCGAGGGGGGAGGGCAGGGTAGCTCCAATCAACGCCTGGTACCTGCGCGACCCCACCATTCGCGCTGATTTGATTAAATCCTTGCAGCGGTATTTTGATGAGAATGTGGGGTCCGTCCCTTCGGCTATCTCCCTGTGGGAAGCCTTCAAGACAGTTCTTAGAGGGGAGGCCCTCTCCTTTATCTCCCATGCCCGGAGGCGCGAGCAGGAGGAGGTGACCCGGGTGGAGGCCGAAATTGCTGAATTGGAGGGTGATCTAGAGGGTGGGGTGACGGATGCTGCACTACATGTCCTACAACTTAAGCAGGCGGCCTACAGGGCCCTCGTCACGGAGGCGGCCAGGGGCCTCTGTAGAGAGCAACAGGGGCGACTGTATGATGTGGGTGATAAGGCTGGTAAACTGCTTGCGTGGTTGGATAAAAAGGAGAGAGCGAGTCGTGTTGTCCCGCTGATTGAGAGGATGGATGGTGTGCGTGTCACCGAGCCAGGAGACATTGTCTCTTGTTTCGCGGATTATTTACGCGAGGTGTATTCCCCGGTTTCTCCCTGCTCGGAGGAGGATTCCCATGCCCTGCTGAGGGATATCGCGCTGCCTTCCCTTTCGGTGGAGGACAGGGTGTCGTTAGATGCCGCTCCTACCTCCGACGAAATTGCCCTCGCCATACGCTCGGTCGCATCCGGCAAGGCCATGGGCCCGAACGGCATCCCTATCGAGTTGTATAAGCTGCGACCGGATGTACTGGCACCCCACCTCCGCGCGATGTTCCTGGCGGCCCACTCGCTGGGCTCCCTCCCGCCGGACCAGCGTCTGGCTACAATCGTTTTGATCCACAAGGAAGGGAGACCCCGAGACCGGGTTACATCCTATCGGCCTATCTCGCTCTTGAATGCGGAGCCCAAAATCCTCGCCAAGGTGCTAGCCAACCGGCTGGTCGGCGTGGTGGGCGATCTGGTCCACCAAGACCAGTCCGGCTTTATTCCCCATCGCAACACGGCCCTTAATCTGCGGCGCTTGCACGGGGTGCTCGCGCGTGTCCCGTTTGTGCGGGAGCCGGCCGTATTGGCGTCCTTAGACGCCACCATGGCGTTTGACACGCTCGAGTGGCCATACATTTGGGCGATGCTGGCGAAGTTTGGATTTGGCCCGGGGTTCATCAGCTGGGTCAAATTGTTGTATTCGGGCCCATTGGCGCAGGTGGTGGTGAATGGAAGAGTATCGGTCCCATTCGAGCTGGGACGGGGCACGCGACAGGGCTGCCCCTTGTCGCCGCTCCTGTTCGCGCTGGCCTTGGAACCCCTGGCGGAGTGGCTGCGGTGGCACCCTTCTATCCGTGGTCTCCGTTGGACCCCCGAGTATGAGGACCGCGTGTCCCTATACGCTGACGATATCCTTTTGTACCTAGCCTCCCCGCGTAAATCACTGATTGTCCTGGTTGATGTTTTGCGCTCATTCGGCCGCAACTCAGGCCTTGTCATCAACTGGGCTAAATCATGTGTGTATGTGCTTTCCGGGGAGGCTCCCGTCCTCCCGCGGGGCTGTCCGATCCAGATTGCCTCTCAGGGGTTTCGGTACCTGGGTGTTTATATTACTCTGGACCCGGAGGCCCGCTACGAGCGGAATTTGCTTCCCCCCCTCCAGCGCTTGAAGGAGGACGTCACGCGCTGGCGGCGCCTGCCGCTTTCACCGCTCGGCCGGGCGGCATTGTTTAAGATGATGTCGTTGCCACGCTTCCTGTACGCTCTCCAGAACACTATGGATTTAGTCCCAGCGCGCTACTTCCGTGAGGTGGAGAGTCTACAGCGCCGCCTGTTCTGGGACGGGAGGCCGCGTATTGCCCTGGCGAAGTTGACGCTCCCATGGTACGACGGGGGGATTGCCCTCCCGGATATTAAACGGTATTACTGGGCCTCCCAGCTAGCTGCAATTAACCATGGCCTTTACGGGCCCGCCTTAAACCCGGCATTTGAAATGGACAAGATGCTCCTGCCTGGTGGCGACTATAATCGAGCGCTCTACTCTGGCGCGCCCGACCCCCGCCTGACGGGACCTACGCGTGTCATGGTGCGAGTATGGCACGCGGCTAACGCAGCTATGGGGTGGAAGGACCGTTTGACCCGGGCATCACCGTTGTACGCGTCTGAGAGATTGGGCTCCCTGTGGACCTCGAAGGGCTTCGAGAAGTGGGACACGATAGGCATCAGTAAAGTGGGGGATCTCTGGACGAGGGGGGATTTAAAACATTCGAGACGCTGCAGACGGAGTTTCAGCTGCAGGGCAGTGAATACTTTCGGTACTTGCAGGTCCGTCACGCACTGGGCTCCGTCTTCCCAGACGTCGCCTCCATCCCGAAGTCTTCCCCCCTGGAGGATAGAGTGCTGGATGGCCACGTTCCGGACAGCACGATCTCCCTTATTTACAAAAAATTGATTAATGACCGCTCGGGCTTGCTGACTGGCCTCCGCGAGGCTTGGGTTGCCGATGGGCTGGAGTTGGACGACGAGGACTGGATTTCCGCGGTGGCCTCTCCGAAGGAGGTGGCCATACCGGCTCGTCTTCGCTTCGTCCAGCTTAAGATACTCCACCGGGTTTACATGACGGGGCCAAGGCTTCTGCGTATGGGCTATGCTGAGGATGGGTTGTGTAAGCGTGGGTGTGGTGCTTTGGCTACTTTTTTGCATATTTTGTGGGAATGCCCGAAGGTGGAGCGATTCTGGCATGGTGTGCATGAGGTCCTGCGAGTGGTTACACATGTCGCGCTGCTGCCTGAAGCGAGGAGATGCTTGCTGAATGTGTGGGAACCAACTGACTACTCGGTTCCGCAGACGCGATGGGTGACTCTGGGATATATGATAGCTAAGCGTGACATTGCTCAACTGTGGGGATCCCAGAGGCCCCCGGCGGTGTCGGCCTGGAAAGAACACATGGATTGGTGCATGTTCCGAGAAAAGGTGGTGTATGTGGCGAGGGGTAAGCCTGGGGCATGGGTGAAAGTATGGGGCCCCTGGAACGCCTACCGCGGGGGTATCTGCGCGCCACCACTGCTGCCTGCTGCCTCACCAGCCCCGTCCCCTTAGTTGACTCCTTTCCCCAGCCCCGGGCACAGAGTTCCCCCAGTCCTCGATCTGTTCCCCTTCCCCTCTTTAGACTCCTGTGGATGGCTGGGGTCCCCATTCGGGGAGCACTTGCTGTTACTTTCGATTGCGGGTTGCCTTGCGGGTGTGGTTTTTCGTGTTGTTTGTATAAAATGAAACCGTATTGTGGGGTCAGAGTGATGTGGCCCACGATGTTGATACCTCCTGATTCTGCTTCTCTGCAAGGCCAAGTGTTTTTGAACGTATGTCATATGCTCCTGTCATTCTAGCGGCCGGCCGGAAGGTTGTAGGCCCATACTTGTATATTCTTGAGATTGCAATAAACGGTTTTAAAAAAAAAAAAAAAAAAAAAAAAAAAAAATATCGGAAAAAGAGAGAAAGGTGGGACCAGAAAAAAGTTGCGAGATCCAAGTCAAACCCCGGGCTCTCCAAGATTTCCAGTAAAAGGGCTTATTACGAATTAAAAGATATTTATTATGCCAAATGGTGGAGGAGAGGAAATCGTCTATGGTCAGAGGTGGATTAGGGGTAGCAGACATTAAGAGCTTGAGAGTGTACTTGTGAATAAGAGTGGGAAGCGAAGAGGGTTTGCGGGAGAAAGCAAGATATTCTGCAAAAGAAAACGGAGACAGGAGGTTACGCTCAACCTTAACCCACAGAGGACAGGGGGAGGTGGGGTCTTGCAGCCAGAGGGAAGCTTGACGTAGCAAAAAGGCCTTCTGATAAGCAGGAAAATCAAGAAAGTTGACACCCCCTTCAGAAGCAGGGCGAATTAGTCTGGCAAGAGACATTCTGGATTTTTTTGAGCTCCATAAAAATGAGGATAATACTGAGTTAAACTTTTTAAAGAATCTCGATGGGATTGATACTGGAATGTTGGACAATGTATAAAGAATAATAGGGGAAATCATCATTTTAATAGTCTCCAGGCGACCCCACCAGGACAAGTATAAAGGATGCCACCTTGCAGTGAGGTCCGCAATCTTTTGTGCGCATTTGGACATGCATAAAGAGACAGTGTCTGGGATGGAGGAAGTGATATACAACCCCAAATATTTGATGTGAGAGGGACACCAAGTAAATTGGGAGGCAGTAAAATCTTGTTTGAAAGTAAATTTAGTCAATGGTAAGATCTCACACTTATCATGATTAAGCTTATATCCAGAAATGGAGGAATAATTTCGAACTTCATCTAGGAAAGCGGGGATGGATTCTGCAGGGTTAGAAAGAAAAAGTAAAATATCATCTGCATAAGCAGCGAGTTTAATTTGAGAATCTGCAATCTGGAAGCCATGTATAGCGGGGTTCTGACGTAGTTTGGACAAAAAAGGTTCTAAAGCAAGGTTAAAAAGAAAGGGGGAAAGGGGGCAACCCTGACGGACGCCCCTGCCTAAATCAAAATAAGAAGAGATTTGACCGTTTGCAAATACTGCAGCTCTAGGGTGTGAGTACAGCAGGGAGACCAAAGAAATGAATCTAGGTCCAAAACCAAACCAAGTGAGGGTGTGAAAAAGATAGCGCCACTCAACACGATCAAACGCTTTTTCAGCGTCAAGGGCAACTGCTGCAAGGGAATGTTGACAGCGGGAAGATTTTGACAATATATTAAAAAGGAGTCTCGTGTTGTCAGTAATATGTCGACCTTTGACAAATCCGGACTGCTCTTCACCCAGAAGATCAGGGAGAAGGTGATCTAGTCGAATCGCCAACGCCTTAGCAAAAAGCCTGTAGTCAATATTGACTAAGGATATAGGCCTGTAGTTTTTGCAATACTTAGCATCCTTCTCAGGTTTGGGTATCAAACAAATATGAGCATCTGAAAACGTCCCTGAGGAAGCACCTTGGGCAATGAAAGTAAGAAGAAGGGAATGCAATCGTGGAATCAATAGCTTAGAAAAATGAAGGTAAAATTCAACGGTAAAACCGTCTGGACCAGGAGCCTTGTTGAGTTTGAGGAGTTGCAAAGCAGCAAGCAATTCTTTTTGTGTGACGTCCGATTCTAAGGAGGAAAGGTCGAGAGGGAAATTGGCGGGTGTGCGGATAGTAGAAAAAAAGTGGGCGAGGGAACTGGTAGAAGGTTGAGTCCCCGGTGTGTACAAAGTCTCATAGAAACGTGAAAACTCAGCAAGAATGTCAGCATCTACATGTTTCAAATTATCATCAGAGTCATAAATAGATTCAATATTTAACTTGTTGTGCTTAATCTTCAGATAGTTAGCTAGGAGTTTCCCTGCTTTGTTCCTACCCCCATAAAATTTAGCAGTCGACTTCAGCAAATACAGGGAGGCATCTATTGTAGATTTCTCATTAAATTTCATTTTTGCTGCAACAAGGGCCGTCAAGCTATCAGCAGAGTGGGATGTGAAATATGTATGTTCCAATCTCTTAATATCTGAAAGGAGGTTTTTGGTGTGCCATCGAGCAGTTTTACGTTTGTTTGCGACATAATTAATGATAGTCACGTGCCGCTGCTTTAAAGGCATCCCAAATAGTATGCTCTGGAAGGGTGGCGTCGTCATTAGTCAAAAAAAAATCAACAGAAAAAGAGGCGAAGGCAGCTGTAAACTTGGAATCGGCAAGGAGGGAGTTATTGAAGCGCCATCTTCTGGGACCAGCAATCTTAGGGAATACATCAACACATGTGAGAACAGGGGCATGGTCTGAAAGCAAAATCGGACCAATCTCGGAGTGTAAAAGCGATTGAGTGAGATTGTGGGAAACAAAAATGTAATCTAAGCGTGATTGGGAGTGATGACAGGGAGAATAGAAAGTGTATTCCCGCAATTTTGGATTGCATAGGCGCCAAGAGTCTACTAACTTATGTTGTGAAATAGCATGACTAAATAGCTTGTGGGGTTTGTTAGGAGTACAGGGGGTCTTGGAGGATCTATCAATAAAGGGATCCAACGGTTGGTTACAGTCTCCTGCCAAAATAAAATTGTGGTCCATAAATTTAGTTAGGAGTGGAGAGAAATTGGCCCAGAAAGAAGGGTCACCCGTGGTTGGGCCATAAACGTTAAGGAGAGAGATTGGAACACCCCTGAGTGATAGCTTGGCATAAACCCACCTGCCTAAAGCGTCAGATTCTTGGGTAAGAACCTGAAAGGGGAGGGATTTACGACAAAGGACTGCCACACCATTCCGTTTACCGTCACCCTGCGAGTAAAAGAGTTCGCCCACCCAACCACGTTTAAGTTTGACAGATTCAGTATCAGTTAAATGCGTTTCTTGGAGAAATGCAATATCAACGTTCAATTTGGCTAGGTGTGACAAAATTCTTTGGCGCTTAATCGGAGAATTAATACCCTTCACATTCCATGACGATATATTTAGTGACATAAAAGTAATATTTTAACAAAAAATGTGAAAAACATGAGTAATGAATAAAAAACCCATGAAAAGAAGAAAAGACATAAAGAGAGAAGAGAAAGTAGCGTGAAAATGTTGAAGAGAGGGAAGAAAAAAGGGCAAATAAGAGCATTTGTGTTATCAAGAAAGGACAAGTGTGAGGAAGGAGTGCAAAAATTAAGCAGAAAGCCAAAAGCAAGAAGACAATTGAGAAACAAATGTATGTAAAGAGACAAAGGATGCATTTCTTACACAAACTAAAAGTTCCGATCAGAAGTAAGAAGACAAGATGAATACAAATGAACAGAAATGAGAACAAGGGAAGAAAGAATAGGAAGGGATATAAGGAAAGAATAGCGGATGCACGGGGAAAACAATTGAGGGAGTAATGAAAAAACATACCTACAGAGGAAGGGAGCGAGAATGGGTGGGGAAGGGAAGGAACCACATGGGTGAGGCAGCACATCCACGAGCAACGAAGCAGGGACCGGGAGACACCATTGAACACGTAAGAAAAAAAAAAAAATTCCTGTGAGACGAAAAAGAAGAACAAAGAATTAAGCATATTAGGGGATTATGACAGACCAAAACTAACAATTAGAACAAGAAACAGCATCATGTATAAACAATAGAACAATAGAACATCGGCCTAGCAAATATTTAGAAAATCAGAAAAACTAAAGGCAACTGCAACCCAATAAGGGTCATGAAACAAGAACAAAATAGAGAGAGCCTTCAAATAGTCATATAGGCATTAGTCAACCAGGAGCAGAGGATGATGGTCCGGAAACATCCATGGTAGATGATTTGTGCGCATTGATGAAGCTTTGTAAACGTACAGGATCTTCATAGGTTGTAGTCTTATTATTATATGTAACTTTGAATAAACATGGGTGATAAAGGCCATATCGTGCCCCCATCGCGCGTAGATCTTCTCTCAGGCTCAGAAAAACCTTGCGACGGTTGGCGGTGGCTTTGGCATAATCCTGTGCAAAGAATAGAGATGAGCCAGACCAGGACAGGTTCGGAGAGGATTTGGCCGCCGTCAAAACCATCAAGAGATCTAAATATTCCAAAAAGTAGATGATGACACCTCTAGGCCTCTGTGAGGAAGAAGCAGAAGAAGGTGGCCGACCCAATCTGTGAGCGCGCTGAATATTGAGAACCTTGTCCTGTGGCAGATGGAGGAGCTTGGGAAGAAACGTCTTGAAGAAAGCAATTAGATCAGACCCTTCGAGTCCTTCAACTAGGCCATAAATACGAAGATTGTTGCGTCTGTTTCTGTTTTCTAACTGCTCTACTTGTTGTTGAAGATCCGAGACTTGAGATTTGAGGTTTGTGACAACAGAGGAAGTTTCTTGGAATGATTGAACGGATTTTTCGACTGATGTGACCCTCGTCTCCATTTGTGACCGATTGTCCGTGAGGACTTGGAGCTTACTGTTTGTCTCTTCCATGAAAGGACGCATGGATCTTATTTCTTCTAACAATAATTCCATGGATACTGAACCAGAATGCTTTGGAGGTGAGAGGGAGTCCGATTTAAGCCTCTTCGTGTTAGATTTAGGGTTATCCGGTGAATGTCTGGAAGCATGCATTGGCGTAACAGAGCCAGACGAGTTGAGAGAATCTTCTAGTTGTGAAAGAGCAGAGAAAACCTTGGAGTTCTTCAGAATCTGAGGTTTGGGCGGGCGAGATGAATGCGACATCGATTTGAGTCTGCCCATATGACAAAGCCGTATAAATGTTGACTCGTTGAAGGTCACAAAAAGCTAGAGCAAAGAGAGCTCAGGAGAAGACACCTCAGGAGTACGCAGGTGGCAAGTACGTCAAACATAGAAAGCAACCATCTCCGCAATATTTAAACAGAAGAACCAACTGTGATGATGCCTGGATGCTGCTGGTGAGGCGCTGTAATAAAGAATACCGATGACAATGCTTGCGCAGGATGTTCGTAGGCAGTTTAGCGGGGTATGGAGCGAAATGCCTTCTCACGTGCTTCAAAGAAGCCTGCAACAGCTAATAGCATTGGTGATATATAACAGCCAGGCGTGCACTCGTGCTGAAGGCACAAGGGGATCCTAGTAGGGCGTTGATAAAATCATGTCTGGAAGAAGAGCTCAGCGGTAAGTATGGGAGAAAAAGGGCGCTTCATGAAGGAACATTGTTGAGATACATTATGTGTGACTGGCGCTCCAAATTGAAGGTAGGCATTGCAGAAATCAATGTGGAGAGGAAGAATAATCAGGAAAGTGAAAATGTGAGACCCCAAAGAATGTGTAATATCGAGCGCTCACAGCATAGGTTTGACGAAGCAGTTACCTCAGGATAACACGCATTGACCTGCAGAGTTAAGATGGCCGCCGCATCGAGAGAAGCCTGAGGGAGCTTCCGAGCAGCAAATTCAGCGTCGCGGAGGCACGGAAAAGCTTCGGCCGACGTCGAGTGTAATCACGGCATGTTCCGACACTCTTTCATCCGCTCGCCCCCAGGAATGGAAAACAGGAACCGGTGAGTCTCGCAGTGCCGCTCCGGAGCTTACTCGGACGCCGCCATCACTCGCGGGCGCCAAGCCACGCCCCCTATTTTTTTATCATGTTTCAAAATTCCGATCCTGGCTTTGGAGTCAGTGGATCACAGCTGATCTTTCAAACCAACTCTTACCTAGTGCTTGTGAATGGTTTTCCCATATCACTTGAGTGCAGCTTCATTGATTCTTTGTTAGGTGGCAATGCTTCCTCAGGCTGGCAT
Source organism: Triturus cristatus (assembly GCF_964204655.1). Lineage (NCBI taxonomy): Eukaryota > Metazoa > Chordata > Amphibia > Caudata > Salamandridae > Triturus > Triturus cristatus. The sequence goes on from NC_140589.1 coordinate 179,457,771, forward strand.
TCCTGGCCCAAGATAGAGCGGGCTTCATTAACAGTGCAAAGTGAATGTGTTTCATGGTTCAGTGGAAATGTAATGTGAATTGAATGCCCTCATTAATATTTTACCCGTTTATTTTGCAGAAATGTGTTGACTGGCTTCAACAGGTGTCTTTTTTGGAGTCCAATGGAAGATACTTCCTAACACAGTCATATCTATTGTATCAAGGACAATAGGACCAGAATTTCTTGCAGCATTCATAATACCTTCCTTTTTCCCGAAATGGAGGGCACATGTTAGATGGTCTTGCACAGCAGCCAAGGGGCCTGATGGGTGTCCAACCCAGTGTGGACGGTCTGAACAGCTTTCAGTTTCTGCCAGGTTTGGTAGTATCTGCCTAAAGAGGTGTATCAGGTAGGCATTAATATCACCCTTCTCAGTGTTGCATGTGGTGCATCTAATTCTGATGCTAGTGTGGCACAACCTTTTCGCCACTTCTTCAAGGTGAGTATGAAGCTCACTGCTCTGCTCCTTCAAGTCTTTGATTCTGGTTAGAAATTGTCTAGTTCCTCCTCTTTAGTATTGCTGGAATCTTCTAGCGTTAAGATTGTTTGGCTCGGGTCTGCCATATCATGCTTTACTGCCTTGAGATGAGCCAACTTATTCTCTCAGGGTAGCAAAGCTGTCACAGAATTTATTAAAGAGATCCTCCATATAGGATTAAGTTATAGGCACATCTGGCCGTGCATTGTTGGATTTTGTTGCATGTGAGTTGGTGTTATCTGGACCCTCATGCTCCATTGAGAAGCTCCATTTTCTTTCAAGATGCATTGGCTAGCATCACTTTGAGACAAGAGTCTTTCTGACCCTTGTGCGCTGCCATATTGATGTTGTGTGTGAAGTCAGGAAGGCGGATGTCTTTTGTAGCCTCTTGGGGCTACTAGTTACTATAGGTAGTTCTGCAGCCAGAACTGCAATTCTATCGTCGTTTGGTCTGCACATGGGGCTGCTGCATAGTTATAGATGTGCTGTATTACTGTGGTCCGGGGGCATTATCATATCCAATAACTGTGAGGGGTAATCGGTGGCAAAAGGTTTAGGAGGATTGCTGCTGGGCTGTGTTGCTGTGGTGATTGCAGGCCGGGTGGGGGTCCAATATATGCCATCTCTGTGCCAGCGGCACATGCAGGAGGAATATGCCCATCAGTCCCCACAGCCCTTACTTGACTCCTGTGTTGCTGATGGGGAGGCACCTGCAAGAGGTGGCGGGCCCCAGCAAATGTCATTCTCCTTCTGCTGCCATCAGTGGGCGAGGAGAGTACTGCAGTGAAGCGAGGCATATTCCCATCGCTTATGTTATGCTATGTGCATTTGTAGAGCACAGCTAATCACACATGAGGGTATCCAGATATATTATATATCTATAAATATATACCATATGAAGCTTGCTCGCTTATTGAGGAGACCACACGCAGCGTTTGTTTTGCTTCTTTATTCGGATGACAGCAACAAGACCGGTAACGGACCCTCCAGCATACTTTTTGCCACTGGTGCCACACGCGATCCGGGACAACTTCCCTTGATCACTGGCTGGGCTCAGGTGGAAAGGGGACAGCGTGTTCCTGTCTTAGCGATGTTTTTAAAGTTTTTAAGACTGCCCCCTCAGGGGCGTGTCCTCGCTATGTTTGCTGGTCAATGCAGTTCAGGTAAGTAGGGATCTTTAGTAGACGCTGTTCATTTTTCCTACCAAAATACTGAATCCATTAGGTTGCTGTATGGTGCGCTGCCTTCTTGCTGCTTCGCTTGTGTCAGCCAAATTCGCAACGTTGCTCCATTGTGTGCTCGTGAGTCCAAAGCACACGGACCTGTACCGTCAACAGGGGGGTTTCCTCGTGGCCAAAGCGGGCCACAAAACATACCATATGAAGCTTGCTCGCTTATTGAGGAGACCACACGCAGCGTTTGTTTTGCTTCTTTATTCGGATGACAGCAACAAGACCGGTAACGGACCCTCCAGCATACTTTTCGCCACTGGTGCCACACGCGTTCCGGGACAACTTCCCTTGATCACTGGCTTGGCTCAGGTGGAAAGGGGACAGCGTGTTCCTGTCTTAGCGATGTTTTAAAAGTTTTTAAGACTGCCCCTTCAGGGGCGTGTCCTCGCTATGTTTGCTGGTCAATGCAGTTCAGGTAAGTAGGGATCTTTAGTAGACGCTGTTCATTTTTCCTACTAAAATACTGAATCCATTAGGTTGCTGTATGGTGCGCTGCCTTCTTGCTGCTTCGCTTGTGTCAGCCAAATTCGCAACGTTGCTCCATTGTGTGCTCATGAGTCCAAAGCACACGGACCTGTACCGTCAACAGGGGGGTTTCCTCGTGGCCAGAGCGGGCCACAAAACATACCATATGAAGCTTGCTCGCTTATTGAGGAGGCCACACGCAGCGTTTGTTTTGCTTCTTTATTCGGATGACAGCAACAAGACCGGTAACGGACCCTCCAGCATACTTTTCGCCACTGGTGCCACACGCGTTCCGGGACAACTTCCCTTGATCACTGGCTGGGCTCAGGTGGAAAGGGGACAGCGTGTTCCTGTCTTAGCGATGTTTTAAAAGTTTTTAAGACTGCCCCTTCAGGGGCGTGTCCTCGCTATGTTAGCTGGTCAATGCAGTTCAGGTAAGTAGGGATCTTTAGTAGACGCTGTTCATTTTTCCTACCAAAATACTGAATCCATTAGGTTGCTGTATGGTGCGCTGCCTTCTTGCTGCTTCGCTTGTGTCAGCCAAATTCGCAACGTTGCTCCATTGCGTGCTCGTGAGTCCAAAGCACACGGACCTGTACCGTCAACAGGGGGGTTTCCTCATGGCCAGAGCGGGCCACAAAACATACCATATGAAGCTTGCTCGCTTATTGAGGAGACCACACGCAGCGTTTGTTTTGCTTCTTTATTCGGATGACAGCAACAAGACCGGTAACGGACCCTCCAGCATACTTTTCGCCACTGGTGCCACACGCGTTCCGGGACAACTTCCCTTGATCACTGGCTGGGCTCAGGTGGAAAGGGGACAGCGTGTTCCTGTCTTAGCGATGTTTTTAAAGTTTTTAAGAATGCCCCTTCAGGGGCGTGTCCTCGCTATGTCCTCGCTATGTTTTGTGGCCCGCTCTGGCCACGAGGAAACCCCCCTGTTGACAGTACAGGTCCGTGTGCTTTGGACTCACGAGCACACAATGGAGCAACGTTGCGAATTTGGATGACACAAGCGAAGCAGCAAGAAGGCAGCGCACCATACAGCAACCTAATGGATTCAGTATTTTGGTAGGAAAAATGAACAGCGTCTACTAAAGATCCCTACTTACCTGAACTGCATTGACCAGCAAGCATAGCGAGGACACGCCCCTGAAGGGGCAGTCTTAAAAACTTTAAAAACTTTAAAAACTTCGCTAAGACAGGAACACGCTGTCCCCTTTCCACCTGAGCCCAGCCAGTGATCAAGGGAAGTTGTCCCGGAACGCATGTGGCACCAGTGGCGAAAAGTATGCTGGAGGGTCCGTTACCGGTCTTGTTGCTGTCATCCGAATAAAGAAGCAAAACAAACGCTGCGTGTGGTCTCCTCAATAAGCGAGCAAGCTTCATATGGTATGTTTTGTGGCCCGCTCTGGCCACGAGGAAACCCCCCTGTTGACGGTACAGGTCCGTGTGCTTTGGACTCACGAGCACACAATGGAGCAACGTTGCGAATTTGGCTGACACAAGCGAAGCAGCAAGAAGGCAGCGCACCATACAGCAACCTAATGGATTCAATATTTTGGTAGGAAAAATGAACAGCGTCTACTAAAGATCCCTACTTACCTGAACTGCATTGACCAGCAAGCATAGCGAGGACACGCCCCTGAAGGGGCAGTCTTAAAAACTTTAAAAACTTTAAAAACATCGCTAAGACAGGAACACGCTGTCCCCTTTCCACCTGAGCCCAGCCAGTGATCAAGGGAATTTGTCCCGGAACGCGTGTGGCGCCAGTGGCGAAAAGTATGCTGGAGGGTCCGTTACCGGTCTTGTTGCTGTCATCCGAATAAAGAAGCAAAACAAACGCTGCGTGTGGTCTCCTCAATAAGCGAGCAAGCTTCATATGGTATATATAAATATATATATATCCAGGTGCTGAGTAGTGCAGGCCTGAGGGGGAGGAGGTGATCATGCCTGTTTCCTCTAGAAGAGCCATGTCTTGAGGTTACTTCAGAAGTCCCTGAGGAAGGGGAAGGTTCTGAGGTGTTTCAGGAGTTCATTCCAGGTCTTCGCTGCGAGGTATGAGGAGTATCATCCACCTCAGGTCTTCTTTCCCAGGACGCAGATCGCAGGTGTCTGGTGGGTTGGTAGTAGTTGTTGTGAAGAGCTCTTTAGGGGTGGGTGAGTAGCTCGTACCTACATATTTCCTGGAATCAGAGCCAGTGGAGATTTTTAAGGTGTGGAGAGATGTGGTTATATCACAAGATGTTCAGTGAGAGTCCGGCGGCGGCACTCTGCGTGGTTTGGAGTCATCATAGGACATGGGCTGGGATTCTGATGTAGAAGGCATTTCTGTAATCAACTTTTGTGATAAGAGCCTGGGTGACCATTTGTCTGGTGTACAGTGGGATCCACTTGAAAATCTGGATGTGGAAGCATGATGAGGAGACAGAGTTTATCTGTCTGCTCATGGAGAGGGTGGTGTCCAGGATGATCTTGAGGTTCTTGGAATGGTACGTGTGGGGAGCCAAGTTGGGAGTGCCAGCAAGAGGCTAACCAAGGGGGAGTGGATGTTGCCGAAGATTAGGATTTTGGTTTGATCTGTGTTGCGCTGCAGGCAATTGTTTTACATCCAAGCAGTGACGTTAGTACCTAGGCCTGCAACTAATGACTTCCAGGGAGTGGTGGTTTAGGCAGATTCAGGCACTTGGCCTCTTGAGTCCCACAGCAGACACCCTTTTGGCATCAATCGCATGTCCAGCCCACCCTATGCTAAGCTATTTTCTCCAAAGCCTCTGGTGTCAGAGCAGCATCTGGGGTTACCTTGCTGTTAGGGACGCCAATCGACTTGGTGTGGTTCGGGACAGCTGTCTAGAGAAGTTGGAATGGGATACTGGCAGAGTCAGGTGTTGGAGCTACACAGAGAGACTCCTACTTGACCACCATTTTTGCCACACCCCAACAAGCTCAATTTTAATGAAAACAGCATATCTTACTTAAAACACCTTTGCAAATGAAGCAGAGAATTTCTTGCCGATTTTGATGATTATGTGCAAGTGGCTAGTGTCTTGAGTTGGAACTTTAGAGTGAGACCACTGTAGGGTAGAGTACACTGCACTTTTGATGCTTCGGAGTCTTTGTGTTATTCTCCTGACCTCACCTGAGAACAATATAATGTGCCTATACTGCAGACTGAACCAAAATGTCTTTATATCTGCTTCAATTGCTCTTCTCTTTAATCCACTTGTCAGAATCTATTTGGTTGCCACAGGTTAAACAGAGGTTCTTGGGCCCTTACCTTGAGGCCTTTTATCACTTATGTCCTGGGACATGACCTACTATTGGATTGCAAAGTGGGCACCAGTGCATCCTTTCCCCACTTGACTCTCAGGATAGTGACGTTGATACGTCACAGGCTTCTTGCAGAGGTAGTTAGGGAGTATAGGCTCTGAATTTAAACAGTGAAACAAAAGACACAATGAGTAGTGACCCTTTATACTAATATTACACTGGATGATGCCCTTCATACTGTTCATGTGACCTTAGCCAATAAGACAATGTCCCACTCTTGCACCAAATGACTTTCTAGTCTCTCTAGCTGAGATAGCACTAAGAAAAAAAACATTTCTCTCCAAAATGACTTCTGTGTTTCGATAAAAGGGTTGGAATGGGAACTGGATTCACCCCAAATGTGGTAAATCTTTTCATGGACCATTTTGTGGAAGCCCACTTTAATGTAGTCATTAATCTATTCTGGCTGAACATTGAGGCATGGCACTTGTACATAGGTGATGCTTTTCCCATCTGGCAAGGTGACAAGAACCATCTTCTTTGAACTTGGCTTGATCTGGGGCCTCCTGATATTCCATTTACCTCATTCTGTGATGCTCAAGAAATTAATTTCCTTGACTTCAAAATAAAAATTGAACCCAATAAATTGTATACAATTTTATTTTAAGAACCTACAGAGCGGAACGAGTCACCATCTTGGAATCCTTAAAGATAGCTCCCACTTGGACAGTTCCTAAGAGTTAAACAAAATTTGTTTGAAATTTAGTTTTTTTCTTCCATTCAGGAATCTTGATCACCAAGCTAGTTGAAAGAGGCTATCTCTGAGGCTACTCAAACAATCCAGAAAAAGAGCTTGATTTTACCATAGAGAACAGCTTCAGACACTGAAAATAGATATAACAGGGAAGGACGGATGGTATTCCTCTGTACCTGCAATGTTGCCAGCAATGAGATAAAAATAATATTTAAATAATTAAAATTAAATAATTAAAATAATAAATAAACATTGGCACATGGTCCAAGAAACTGTTCTTTTACCACACAAACTAATGTTTGTGTTCTAATAGTGTCAGCTTGGTGAGATCAGTACTGGTCAATAGTAGCCCATATTTGGTATGTTCCCAATACAGCCACTCACCAATAGTGGACCACTGGAAATTTGACCATTGTCTTCTATGTACGTTCTGTATTGAAACTAAAACATTTGAATAGAATGTTGTAAAATGTAATCACACTAAGTTCACCAATTGCAATTCAGGTGATGTTATATATGCGATGTGATACTCAAGCGGTGTGATCTATATGGCTCAGCCCATAAAGCATCTTAGCAGAATCAGATGCGACACAGTGGGAGCATTTCTAGTTGAACACTACAAGGATGTGCAACTAATGTTTGAAGATCTATGGTGGAAACTAATCAAACGGATCTCCAGCAATCCTTGTGGATGTGACATTTCCCCCATACTCATAATCTGTGAGTGCAAATTGATTGACAAGGTCAAGTCTGTAGAACATGGCTTAAATGACTATGAGGAAGAAGCCCGACTGGCCTGCCTCAGAGACCTTTGTCTTTCACAGTACAGATGCTGTTGCATTATCTTGCCTTTCAATCTTTATTGCCCATATTTGTAGACACATACTGGCACACGCATAAAAAAAATTTCATTTGCGATTCCTTATTAGCGAAAAATAAGGATTCGCTAATAAGGAATCGCAAATCCCTATGCATGTAGAAATAGCGATTCCTAACCATTCCTTAATTGCGACTCGCAATTTGCGAGTCAAGGTTAAGGAATTGCTACCCATTCATGCCTAGAGGCACATAGGAATCAATAGAAATTGCATGCGCAATTTGCGAGTACCCAATAGGTACTCGCAAATTGCGCATGCACTTTCAAGGGTGCAAGGGTGCCAAAAAACACACACATGGCCCAAGGGCATATGTGTGTGTAACTTGGAACTCCAAAAAAGCACTTTAGAGCATTTTTCAAATGTTTCGCTAATTACCATCAGGTACAATTTTTCGGTAATTAGCGGCCCCTAATAGTGAAATCGCTATTTTAAATGGCATCTTGCAATGCATTCAAGGCATCGCAATTTGTGATTCCTTAAATGCAATCGCAATTTGCGATTTTTGCATTTGGGATGATGCATCCCAAGTGCAAAAATACTGGTCGTAATGGGGCAGATTCTGAGAATCTGCCCGTTTGTGACAGTTTTTTTCCTTGATGCATGTGGCCCATAGTTCTTTTTTTGAAAAATTAACTGAAAGAGTCCTTCTTTCAGAACGCTGTTAAAATCATTGATAGAAATATATGTTAGATGTATTCACAACAAACATTTTTTCATCTCGGGCCGCATTTTTCTAGTAAACTCTTTTTTTCCCTGAAAGTCGCGCCAGTGAGTCTTTCTTTCCTTTTAATTAGCTGACAAGATTTCATTGGCATAAAATGTTTGTTGGTCCCTTTTTGCTGCCATCGTATTTACAGCCTGTTATTTAATTCTTTTTAATGTTTTGCAATTTCCAAGGGGTCGATTTTTATAGTCTTTCTGTGTGATGCATGCACTTGTGTCAATTTTCCTGGCCAAATAAAGAGCATGCTCACAACTGCTAGCATGGCCCTCTAGCACAGTTTGAGTTAGACACGACAAGTAGCATGTATGTTACTCGCTTCCTGTTTCTCTTGATGGCCACATTCCCATATAATTTGAAGTCTCACAAGCAGGCAAATCATAAGCTTTATAAGTTATAGTTTTTCACAGAGCCTGACTTTTCAAAAATATAGATGATTCGCTCTCTTCTCTTCTAGTTGGTGAGGGACTCAATCCTGGTGTATTGCATTTGAATTTCCCTGCCATGTTGGAATTTTCCAAAAGTACCTACTGTAATTGTTAAGTTTTCATTTATCTTCCATCAGTTTTTAAAAGCATTAACAAGCATCTCTGATAAGTGCACTTATTATACCCACTATGGAGTAAAACTCTGTTGCCTCATTTATGTAGACAATTTTTTTATTTCCCTTTTTTAAGAATGTACTTGACTTTCCCTGAGTATCTCTTTAGTAAAAAAGTGATGTCTGCCTCATTAACAGTTTATCAGCTAATTGGTTGGTTGGAAAGCTGTATTTCATTCACCAGAATCTTAAAAGCAACATACAATATACAAAGAAACATGAATACATTCACTTACAATATATATAGACAGCACAATCAGTTCTCCCATGCCAGCCCATAATAGAACCAAATGTGCCTGCTAATCTTGGATCAGTTTCAAGTTTAAACAATTATTGTAAAGTGCAAGTGAGAGCACAGGCTATGACATGCTACCATCAAATACAGATAAAAATGCATAAAAATGCACACGCAAAGGACACATTACTGTTAAAATAATTAAAAAAGGAATATTGATCGTTTTTTAAAGTGCAAGGTGCAAACCTGTCTTTTGTCAAACTGCACATTGAAAACAGATACAAACTTCTAAGTAAATAAGACAGATGGATGGCAAGATATGTCTGTTAAAAATATTTTAAAAGTTAAAAAAGACCGATAAAACAGCAATATAAATTTCCTAAATATACATACACAACAACGATTTCATCTGGGGTTTTCAGCTAATTATAACCACAATCATCCAGACCTTTTATGTTCTTTCCTGGGATGTTACACTTTTCTGGTTCTGAGTAAGACCCCATGGGAAAATATTGCCATATGAAGGTTAGAATATAGATGGTTTATAGTGTTTTGGGTTGATAAAGGGAGTTTGAGTCACATGTGGTGTACTTTGCAGCGATTTCCCATCTGTCCCACTATTAAAATTTGACTGCAAACCGAAAACAATTCAACTTTGTTATGACCTAATTATATGTTGTGCACTATTGTATTCAACATTCACTGGTCACTTTCACTGCGTTGTTGGTTCACTTGGAGCATCTTTGTACAAACCTAGTCTTTGGATTGTTGTGGATACAAACCAGTATATAACAATACAACATCTCTGTTGCCTGAAAAAACACTTTTGACTGTGGCCTCGTTTCAAACATAAAATGGCTGCGCGTCTTCAAAATCCGTGTTTAGATCCCTAGGTATTTGAGAGATACATAGCCGTGGACGAATGATCGGACGGTGGAGCGCTGCTCTGTTGAAGTTGCAAACTGTGCTTACAATATTTTTATTTTTGCTTGCTATTTTTCCATTAAATATGTGTTAGACTTCTATGAGCTTTCACGAGTGTCTACTTTCTTTCACACAGTGTGAGTAGCAGTATTTTGTTTGCTCACGTGTTCACATCCATTTAAAAAAAATGCGCTAAAGTGCTAGGGATGGTAAACAATGTTAGTTGTGTCAGCATGGAGACTATCCCCTTCCCCCTCATGCAGCTCCAAGCTAACAAAAGCAGTCGACAGACTGAAACATTCAGATATGTTTGTTTGCTTTGATAAACACTCACTGTGCATGCCCAGCAAAGTGATTCTGCCTTGAAGTTAATCCAAGTGCTTTGGGCAACATCACTCTGATGCACATGTGCACGGTATACATTGCTGTAAGAAACAGGGTTATTAGTTGCAAAGGATGTGAGTCCTTCAGAAGTAATAGGTTTTCAACTTTCTCCTTCCTGGGAGCCAAGTACCCCATTGTGGCACTTGACTCTCTCAGAGAAGTGAAGCAGAGCAGTCATAGCCCTACTCATTAGAGGTGGTGTGGGCAGCAACAAAACTCAATAAAACATTGCTCCGTCAGTGTTTCATCTTATAGAAAGGAAAGGTCCTCCATTAAGCACACACTAACAATTAGTATGCAATAATTAAGAAATATATACAATTAGGTAGATGGGAATACCTTTGGTGACACCCTCAGAACAGTTCACGCCTCTCAGCAAGCCCTGAAAACTATAGTCACAATAACACCACCCATACTAAACACAATATAAGGGAGTGACATTAGCAAAAAGTCAGACCTACTGGCTTTGTCAGGGTGTCACTACATTGATAAAAAAGCAAATTCACCTTAGGAACAACCAATGCAACACTATCAACATCAATGCAAATTATACCATCATGCAGTACCGTTAATTAAACTATCTATCCTTTCATTGCTAATTCCATTTTGTAAAAATAAATTATACATTTTAACTGCTGGGTACCCCTACCCTTTCTATTCCTCTCTGGCCACCATTGTTCTAGTGCCGGCATGGGAGCCAGCCTCTCAATTCACCTGTCTGCATCCTCACAGGTGGGCAGTGGTGTGGTCTGCACCCAGCTGCCCCCAGATGATATGGAGGGTGGGGTATGCACACCCCACTGCAGGAGCACGAGGCAGTTAACTTCATTCTCTGGTGAATGAGGACCCATGGACAGGTTTCTCATATGTTTTGGCACCAAGGGATGGGGTCCCTGTTGGAAAGTGGATTATTGGTAAGGGCAAATGTAGGCCTGTCACTGGCAATAAGGTCACTAACGCAGTATCGGGCTCAGAATAGGTCTTAGAAAATTATTCCAATGCTCAACCCTTGGTAATGTGGCTGCGAGCGGGCAGGGTTAACTTCAAAGACAGGTATGTAAAGCATTTAAAAACAAAAATTCAGTAAATAATTAAGACACAAAACAAAATAAAAATCCAACACCAATTTATAAACATAGGAAATATTTTTATCTTTTAATTGACACCAAAATGAAAAACAAATCACTGTAGGGAATCTGAGATATGAATTTTTAAAGATTAGTCACTTTCTATTGCTTAGAAACCAACAGTGCCCCTTTGAGTCATTTTGTTTGCTCTGACAAGGACACATTCACATTTATAATTGTTCTGGAGGATTTCTCACCACTGTTGTGCAGCCTTCTCCAGCAGGCGGGGTCCAGTTAGAACTCCTTCCTGAAGTTCTTCTTGCGGGTCCCAAACTATCCAACACACAATCCAAGGTTCTGGAATCTCCAAGAGGGTCCTTCAAGTGTGAGACTTCAATTCTGCAATCCACTTGAACAAAACCCTTACAAATCCACTGGTAGTACTCCAGGCTGGGGATTCTTTGTGGTGATGTCCAGGTGAGCTCTGTTAACCTGTAGCTTGCAGGGAGTCCAGTCTTTGGTACTTTTGAAGCAGGTTTAATCCACAGGGCTGTAGTTTCAAATGGTGCAAATAGGCGCAATCTCAGAGTCCTGGCCTTTAGAAATGCACATCAAAATCTTCAGCGCAAACCCTTCTGATTCTCTTAAGTTTCAAGCAGCAGATCTGAAAGGCTCTGCCCCTCTCAGATACTTATTCCAAGTTCTCTAGGCCAAGCAGGAGGTCGCTCCTAACCAATGGGAGCAGGGTAACTCCCCAAGGGTATGACCACATCCTGTAGAGTGTGGCATTATTTTGTCCCAGAGTGCACCAAATCCTCCAAATTCATAATGGCTGATTGTCCAGCAGGGAGTTAAGATCTGGCTAAACACACCACTAGGATGGCTAATTTCCATAGACTCTTCCCCTGCATCTGCGCATTCCTTCCTGAATCTTAGCTCTGGCTTGGGGTCAAAAGAGTAGAGTGGTAACTGACACTGAGGCCTTTCCCTTTCCTTTGAAGACCATGGTTTATGACTCCTCCCCCTGCTCTAGCATTCCTGTGTAGCAGCACACTGCCCTCCCAGCAGAGCCGGTTAACCCCAGGGGCTCTTCATCACCTCTTCAAAGCGGCCTGGCTCGCCCACTTAACCCTGACCAATCAGGACAGACCACTGGAAGGCTGAATCTGGACCTACAAAAAAGAAAGTCTTATAACTTCTTGTCTGTACATTTTAGGAGAAATTCAACTATATGACATTGTTGGATTTATCACTACCATTCTGGGAAGTCTTTGAATGGAAGTTCTATCATTCTTCTATCAGGAGTTATTAGTTAATAACTTTTTGCCATGTTAGCCTATGTGGCATGGGATTTGCAATGGGAAAAATGACTTGGGCCATTTTAACTGCACCAGGGCTTATAAAACCACCCCATGGAACAACTAGGGGAGTCTTTAGGGGTTCTGAATCTGTAGAAATATTGCAGATCCTCCCTCCACAGTGCTCCTAGCATCAAAGTCGAATTTGGGCAGTACTTTATCACAATGTAGGGAGTGAAATGTGAAATTTCAATTAACCCAGGGCATATAAAACTCATTTTATAAGGGTCCACCTTAAAAATACCTGACCACCCACCCCTATGACACCTAGGGGAGACCCTGGGGGCTCCTAATACGCCAAAACATTGTATATTATCCATTTTTAAGTGCCCCAAATACAAAAGTCGAGTTTGGGCACAATTTATTTTTTAAAAGCAGTCCTGCAAGACAGAGCCACTTTTAAAAATACCCCAGGCTTCAGCAGTGCACACATGCAAGTGCAGAAAGGTCTGCTGGCCTCTAGACTGCCCTGCCCTATTTATACTAGGGATTGATAGGTAGTTTAAATTCCCCTGCCCTAATATGTACTAGGGCCCTATTTGGTAGGTCATGCCAATCACAGGTGTACCCCAACCCTTAGTGTACCCTAGTATATGTAGGTGTTTTCACTGTATTCTAAGTGTTTTAAGCATAGCACTGGCCCAGGGCCTGGTTAGGCAGAGCCCAGGGTCAGTCAGAGTCAGTTACCACCAATACCAGTCAGCAAAAAGTTGAGGGGTGCCCAGGGCACAGGATGACTATGCAACAGTCCCCCAGGTCCGTAGAAGATCTTGGAAAGATGGCTCTATGCAGGACCCCTCCCCTTCAAAAAATTATGGAGGAGAATAGGGAGTTTTTCAAGTTCATGGTGAAGCACGACATGCTCGGTTTCCCGCGTTGGGAGACCAAACTTTCTTCCATGTTTTCCATGGCCCCGTAGGCCATGGAAAACAAGCTCTATCCACAAGGAGGAGTTTTCTTCAAGCCTTCTGACTGCTAAATTTTACTTTGGTTTCTAAGACACGATTGCCAGTCCCTGTTGTAGGACCTGTCCTCTGTCTGGAATCATGGTACCTCCTAACACCTGATTTTCTTCAACAGTATTTCCACAACCCTCCAGCATAGTACCCTGCAGCCAGGCCCCATTGCTTTGACCATCTTGCAGGGCACCTGTGTCAGCAGAAGAGTCAGTTGCCACCACCCTGATGTTAGCCACCGAGCTGCAGGAACAGTCCACAAAGGATCCAGTGAACCCTCCAGGGCCTGCCCAAGCAGGCCCCTCTCTCTACTGTCCTTCAGAGGGTATAAAGAGGCCACTGGCCCTGCATAAACACTACTAGTCCCCGGGTGGCAATTGGAATCAAAGTCCTTCAGTCCATCCATGCGGTGACATGAGGTGGCTTCTCCTTCCAGTTGGGAATTCCTTCACCATGTTGATTCTAGATCCAGTGAGTTCTCAACTGTTTGTCCCTTGCGCAGGAGTTGTTGTTTGGAAGTGTAAAGTCCGGGAAGGTAGGCATGTCTGCCCAATCCTAGGGTGCCACATCATCACTCCACCCCTGCCTCAACCCTCCTGCACAGCATTCTGGGACATTTAAACATGGAGGCTATAAAGGGTCTATGGAAAGACCTTCTGTGGGAGCCTCAGCCCTACCCCCAACTGACATAGCTGCCTGATACCCCCTCCACCAAAACATCAAAGGAGAACCACCCCTGGATTTGACTTTAGAGGTCTGGCCTTCTTCATTTTTTTCTTTGGGCTTGGGCTTGGTCTATCGTGCAGTGTGGCGAGTTGATTAACACATGCAGGTTTTCTCCTCACCAGTCTTCTTTCCCAGGAACTAGACCAAGCAATGACAAATGACTCAATTGTGTGGGGAGGCCTTTATTCCTCATTCTGGCCACCAGAATATTTAACTTGGCCTAGTGGTGGGTGGGGGGCTAAAAGCCCGGAATCTAATCATGATATGAGCTAGGGAACTATCACAATTCTCCAAGTGTCATCACAAGTACAGTTACCACAAAACTCGGAGTACATGTTTACCCTAGGATTGATACCTTTCTACGCCTACCTAGGGCAAACCTGCTGTTGTGCAGATTTTGCCCATACTGTGTAATTCAGTTACACACAAGGACTTTTAGTAAGCATTACAGATGTACACCGTGAATGTCCACTCGCATTATTAGGACAACACCAGGTCAGCACCACGGTTGGCACGAGGGTCTCTTCTGCGGCAAGCTACCTGTACCCAGATACCAGGCTGAGCTAGAGGGAGGTTTCACAGACTCAGCCCACATGTTTGCACACACCTGCACAAGTGTTTGCTCATGTGCTCACATGTTTATGTGTAACCAGCCTAGTGACTCTTGCTCAGCTGCGCAGCGGTGGACATTACCTTATCCATCTCAGCCCATTGCCAAAACATTTACTGTGAGTGAGAGTCAGTTGGTGAGACTCACTCACAATCAAAATAAAAACTGTGTAGTCAGAAAATAGAAACTCCAAGGGGATTAAATAAGCAGAACCAATTTCCTGCAATTGCGCATTTTGTATGTGCATAAGGGAAATGATGTTGCTCGACTGGAATTATCAGTTGGATTAGTGCAGAGATGTTGAGACCTTGTTCTGTTGCTTTCATTGTGTGCTTCTGTCTTCTATGTAAACCACTGCTGGCCATAGTGACAAATGTTTCTGTTAGTTGACTGGGGTGAAAGGCCTGGTCAAGCAACAACCACAATCCCTTCCAAGGTGAACCACAAAAAGTCACTAAATGAACCTGTTCATAACCCTGTCTGGCTAGGTACAAAAAGCAGTCAGTCTTAACTTAGAGGCAATGTGTAAAGTAAAGTATTTTTGTATTACACAAACAGCAATAAAGTGAAAACACAACACAAGAAAAATCTCAAACCAATTTATAAAAATTGGGTAAATTTAGATAAACGACTTAACACAAAAATCCAGTCAGTTGAATCAGAGTTATGAATGTTTAAAGTTTTTGGGAAAAACTAGCACCTAAAAGATCAAAGCGCCAACAGCAGACATCTAGTTGCGCGAGACTGAGTCAAAGTAGAAAAGTATGGCAGACCGCGATGAAGCGTGGTTTGGATACAAGAAGTGGCTTGGGCCCAGTCTGAGAATGTAAAGTTCAGAGGGGTAATCCTGCAGGAGGTGTCCGAGGGGGGAGCGTCATCAATGGTAGGCTTGGGTCGAAGCAGCAGTGAAAATTTCTACATCCAGACTTTGTCTCTGAAATGGAAGTAAAAAATCTCCAGCGGGACGAGGTAGAATGCTGTAGCTGAAGACAATTCCATGAGGCCATATGCCCCTTTGGCGAAGAACCGCTGAAAAGGATTTACTGCTTCATAGAAAAACAAATCTGTAGAAGGCGCTAACTCAATTCGACGAGCGATACACCCCAGGCGGATAGACGAACAGGTCTCCTAATGGTTCTAATAGCAATTTTGGGACAGAATTTGTCTAAGTCTCAGTTTTGGATTTTGGCCATTTGAGAAGCAGGGTCGAAATTGATTTGCATAGGGCTGGGTCCAAACAGGAATGGCATGGTGTGAAAAAGATTTTCACGTTAGGAATTTGTCTCTGAAATGGAAGTTAATAATCTCCAGCAGGATGAGGTAGAATGCTGTAGCTGAAGACAATTCCACAGGGCCGGATAACCCTTTGGCAAAGAAATGCCGAAAATAATTTGCTGCTGCAGAGAAGAACGTAGCGGGACAAGACACAAAGTGAATTTGACCAGCGAGGCATCTTGGGCAGATAGGTGAGCAGGACTCCTAAAGGTTCTCATAGCACTTTAGGGCCAGAAGATGTCTAAGTCTCAGTTTTGGATTTTGGCCATCTGAACATCTTTAGCACCAATTCCAAGGGTAGTGGACTGGAGGGGCCCCACTTGAAGGGTCAGGACTCACTCAGGCTGGATCCACGTGCGAGTTCAAGATAGAGGAAGCCTCTTGTGTGCCTGTGGATTTGAACAGGAGGCCAGCAAATTAGCTCTTGTAAGTCACTCTGGAGGTTCTGGGACAGATAAAGATGCAGGGCTCAAAACCAGGACTGCCCTCTGATGGTTCAAGGCAGGTTTCAGATAGCAGAGCAGTCCTTTCAGGTGCAGCAACAGTCTTGCAGAGTGCAGAGCAGTTCACAGTAGCAGGTAATCCTCTGAGAGTCCTTACGCAGGTCCAATAGTGAACTGAAGAGTTGGTGTCTGAGGTCCCCTTTTTATACCCTGGTGCTCTGGTTCTGAAAGGTGGGAGACACTTCTAAGCAGTGGTTTTGAACTACATGGAATTTCCTGGCTCCCCTGCCTCTAAGCTGTTTGCAGTGCAATGTGCGGTTTTTTGGTCTTTTGTGTGGAGCCGGAACACACTCTATTCAGTCGCAAGTGGGTCTGGGCACAGTTCTGCCTCCCCCATCTTTCCAGAAGATGGCCCATTGATGCACACCCAATCACTCTATTTTGGGACTGTCTGGGAAGAATTCACAAAGTCTAACTGCCAGTTACACCCAGTCATGTGACCCAAGACAGGCTATAGGCACAAAAGGGCTAACGGCTGGAAAATGCCAACTTTCTAAAAGTGGCATTTACAAAATAGTAATGAAAAATACGACTTTACCATTAAATATGGTTTATCATTACAAGTTCATAGACACCAAACATGATATAGCCACCTGCTCCCAATTCAAAATTACACCTTATTAAATGTAATGAGGAATCCCCAAAGTTATCCATTGGGAGATGTAGGTCTCACAGTAGTGAAAAGCTAATTTAGGAGTTTTTCACTACCAGGACATGTAAACCTCAAATGTACATGCCCAACCTTTTAATTATACAGCACCCTGCCCATATGGCCTACCTAGGGCCTACCTTAGGGGTGATTTATATGTAATAAAAGGGGAGCTTAAGGCTTGGCTAGGGTGTTTAAATGGCAAGTTGACATGGCAGTTTAACACTGCATTCAGTGCCTGGAACATGTTTTAAAGGGCTACTTACTTGGGTGGCACAATAAGTGCTGCAGGCCCTCTAGTATAATTCAATTTACAGGCCCTGGGTATGTGGTATACCCATCTACAAGGGTCTTACAGGTAAATGAAATATACCAATTTGGTATAAGCCAATGTAACCACATTTTATGAAAGAGAGCACAAGCACTTTAGCACTGCAGTGGTGAAGTGCACAGTCTTAAGGCCAACAAAAATAAATTCAGCAAAAAGTGGAGGGAAAAAGGCAAAAGGTGTTGAAGTGACCCTGCAGAGTTGGCCGGGTCCAACAACCACCACTTAAACTAAGAAAAGAGGCAAAAAAAACAACAGAAGCAGAGCCTTTCATTTTATGTTGAACCTTTACAGCTATCAGTGAAGTACTAACAGTTACTACTGAAATGTGGGGTGGAGCTTGTTTTGGACTTTTTGAAAGATGTCATTATGCTGGAACCCTCCACTAACTATACAGACATACAAAGTTCAGTGGAGTGCTGTTTGACCTTTGATATTTTTCTTTTGTCCCCTTCTGCTGCTGTGGGTTTGCTTCTGTTGAGTGACTGTGTTTCGTGCCGTGCCAAGGAAGTCTCCCTCATAGAGTGTCTGTGTGTGTATTATGTGCTACATAAGCTGGGAGGGGCTCACTGCTCAATGTCTCACCCAGTCACAGACATGAGGTGCCTGCTTCGTTATCTCAAACACAGCACTCATATGCTCAAAAAATGGAGACGTTTTACAGTGTGGGTAATGCTGTTAAAGAGTTTCCAGTCCTCTTTGATGACTAGAATAAAAGTTGAGTTTGGGACCGTGATAATGCATTTCCTGACAAATTAATGGGACTGAGGCTCCTCTTTCTCTGTCACTTCATCTATGCCAAGCCCGTAGTGGCACAAGTTGACCAACTGTGAAATGAGGTGGTGTGCATATCTGCACAGCCGGGCATGGGTGAATGGAGTTTATGCTCTGTCATTATCTTTGGGTTCAGCTCGCATCAGTCCCTAAACAATCAAGAAAAATGTCCTAATCTTATCTGCAGCTGTGAGAACTAAGCAAGTGAGGGACAGCTAGGGAGTAAGAACACAGTGATTGTAGCTGAATGAGGCTGTTTGGTCTCCCAGCACATCTCACTACAAGTAACATTTTTACAACAATCTGGAGCATTTCTCAAACTGTTAGCTAGCAGAAACACAATCATAGGCTAAATGAATTGATTTGATTTATCTGAGAGTGTTTGTAATTATACAACATGAACCAGTACCATCACAAGCTGCGTTTTAGGTTCTGAATTTGGGTTTGATAACTCATATATCTGCAAGCTCAAACTACTCAAAGGCTATGGCAGAGCTTCGAAGCTTCCCAGGCTGCTTGTCACTGAGCCACTTCCGGTTTTGTGGTCATTATTCTGCATGTTGGGATGTTTCAAAAATTGCTGGTGTCAAAATGAAATACAGATCCCAGAATGCATCATGCTACTGGCTGAAATGTCAGGACTGGCAGAATCTTCTGTGACACATGACAGAGTACTTTTGGCAGCAGTGTCGGCAATATGGGGGTTGGGGGAATGGCCATTCCCACTTAGATTTGATGGTGTTCCAATGTGCAGTTACCTTTGCGTGCCTTTTGGCTGACACTGTAGGAGTGTGGCATCCATCCCAAAATGTGAATGACTTTTTCAGAAATGTGAAGGGTATAAAGTGGCCTAGTTGATGTGCCGGTTATGCCTCTGTAGGCCACGAAATAACTGATGAGTGGTTCTCAGATAAGGCCATGAGCGACCTCATACCCATTTATTTATACCCTTGGGCAGAGCCAGCCCCGGGGGTTGAAATGGATACATTTGGCGCATAGAGGCCGGGTGGATCTCTACCTTCCTACCATCTTTTAATCAAGAAACATAACTAAACACAAACAGTATATCAGCACAGAAAGTCTTTCAATCTCTCACTGGGTGACGGGTTCAGGCACAGTTGTTACCTCTGGCTCCTGGGTATCGCATCCGGCTACTGCCCACCATGCTACTCCCCATCTGGAACTTCACTTTGGGGTGCCGTCGCGGACCCAGGGGACTTGTCAAGTGGCACCTTGGCGATGCTCACATCCTTCTCTGCCTGTGGAGAGAACAAAGGAACACCTCCAGTTTCTGCCATGTTGTGCGTGCCTTTTCTATCTTCTGGGCTTCTGTTCTAGGATTGGCGGGCACAGTGCCTCTTGGTACTTCCTTGAACCAGGATATGTTTCTCACGACTGTCTGTCGACCACATTTTGCTGTTACCATGGTCTCATTGATTTGCACGACAGTCCACTCTTCGGGCTTGTAGGGTGTCCTGTACTTCCACCCTGGGTTGCAAACTTCGAGTACAACTTATGCTCCAACATGCAGAGTTGGGGTCCTCATATGCCAATCAGGGCTGGCTTTTTCATTTACCGCCTGTCGCTTCCATTGAGTCTTTTCCACATCCATGTTTGGGGCCACCCAATCCGGATCCTCAGGGATAACGTCTCGAGGCGTTCGCTTGAACTGTAACGTTGCGGGGCACACCCCAGTGTTGAATGTGGGGTCTGTTAGTATGCTTGGAGGAATTGGAGGATAGACTTCGGTGCTTTGGTGTTGGTCCACCCCGATTCGGAGGGCTCGGTTCAGTATCCCCATGAACCTCTCTACCTCACCGTTGGCTTGCAGCCATTGGGGGGGTAATTATCCGATGAAAGATTGCTTGTCGCGTCAAGAAGTTATGGAATTCTTTCCCCCAGAAGGGATGGAGGAGCATTACCAGACTTCATCTCCTCGGGCAGACCTAGCAATGCAAAGGTCTTTTTCAGTGCAGGTTGGATGTGGGCAAATGCAGAGAAGGGTACTAGTTCCACTATGGGTAACTTGAAGTACCAGTCCATGACCACCAGGGTTTTGCGTCCATCGGGAAAACCTTTGAAGGCGATGCGGACTTTTGACCATGGGGTGAGACTGGGCTCCTCTCTTAGCACAGGTGCAGGGATCGGGTCTTTGCTTGTTACGGTGCAGTCAGTTCCTCTTTGACTAGATCATCCATGCCTGGAAACCAGATCTTTGCTCTCAACTTCACCATGGTCTTCGTGGCTTCTTGGTGTACTTGGTGGGCGAGGGTGACCATCTGACTCCGGAGGACTTTAGGGATGACAATTCTGTGTCCCCGCAGCACCAGGCCGGTGCCACTCACGCTGATGTGTCTGACGACGTATGTTCTGCTCCTCCCACACCATCCACTTGGATCTGTCAAGGAAACGGTGCTATTGCCCCTGGCCAGGACCTCTTTAGCTTTCACAAGGGTGTCATCCACATCTGTGGCATCCTATATATCTTTCCAGATGACAGCAACAGGGCAGGCATTGTCTTTGATCACTTTTACCAAGCAATCCGTGCACTCTTCATGGGCCTGCTTGCTGGGGTGTTCTGCATAGGATGACGCGACAGGAAATTGGTGGAATTATTTGCAACGGGCCTGCAGTTGTATGGCCAACCTCTCTATCCACGGTGGGGCAAGTAGGGCCGATCCAGTGAGCACTGGTATGAGCGGCTTATGTCAAGTCACCATCCGGAACTTGTGACCACACAGGTTAAGATGGAAATGTTGACATGCCCACCTGATGGTGAGGGCCTCGCATTCTATCTGACATAGCGGGTCTCTGTAGATGATTAACCCTGGGTGGCAAACTACGCTACGCTCGCAGAGTGTGCGTAGCGACACAACTTTGTGCTACGCGAATCGCACGTAGCACAGTGCAAAAACGCGTAGCGGGCATTTTTTGCTCGCTCGCGGTCCTCAACGTCAAGTTGCCGACCGCAAGCGAGCAAAATCAACGTCCTGGAGAGACTTTTTCCTCGTTCGTGA
This sequence comes from Triturus cristatus, assembly GCF_964204655.1. Classification (NCBI taxonomy): domain Eukaryota; kingdom Metazoa; phylum Chordata; class Amphibia; order Caudata; family Salamandridae; genus Triturus; species Triturus cristatus. Next base: position 179,479,020 of record NC_140589.1, read on the forward strand.
TCGGCAACATCAAGTTGGTCGCGTATGCTCTCGACCACTTGCGATGAGAAACTACCAGTCTGCGTTGAGAAAGCTGTCGCTCAAGTACAAATCTAGTCGAGCGGCAGAAAACGACCGCTTGCACAGTGCATGATGCCGTTCGCAATGACTGCACAGTGCGGACAAGCATCTGGCAGTGTGCAATCATTGCGAACAGCATTTCCCTACCGCACTATGCAGTTCACGTAGCTACGTGTAGCGTGATGTAGTGAAAAGTGCACTTCGCGTAGTGCGACTACGCGAACTACGCCCAGGGTTATGTGATAACGCCCTACTTGCAAAGGCCACTGACACGTATTCACCTGCGACATTTTACTGGGCTGGCATCGACTACCAGCTCAGTCCTGCATTGGGGGTAAAAGTAGGCCATGGTGGCTTGAGCTAACAGTACCCCCTTTAAGCTGCAAAACAAGTTGTCTTCCTTGGGTCCCCACTGCCTCGGCACGCCTGTTTTCGTTAGTTGTTGCAACTGCTCTGCTAGAGTGGCTAGGCTCGGTATGAACCTCCTGCAGTATGTTGCCATTCCCTGGAAACGGCATACTTACGTTGGGCTTTATTGATATTGGTGCATTGAGGATTGCCTCTAATTTCTTTGGGTCAACCTTGAGTCCATCATGGGAGGAGACATACCTGTAAAAGTCAATAGAGTTCTGGTAGGAATTAAAAAGAATTCAGTGTAAAGTAAGGCCGCAATCCAAAAAGTGTTGGAGGGTGGCCAGCAGTCGGACGTAGTGTTCTTCCAGGCTCTGAGAGTAGATGAGGATATTGTTGCTCAGATTATCACGGCGATCAGCCCTGAGAGTGTTTATTTGATGGTGTTATGAAACACCTTTGCTGAAGAGGAGACGCCGAAGCTCAGCCGTGTGTAATGCCGGAGAACCACATGCATGGACAATGTTGTGATGTATCAACAATGTAACTCCAACTGATGGTATCATGAATTTCCGTCTAACTTTGAGAATCATTGGGCTCCATTCAGGTCTGTGATGATGTCATCCATGGTTGGAGTAAAGTGTCTTTCTCTCTGGATGGCTTGGTTCGGCAATCTCATGTCTATGCATGGTCTTATGGCACCAGACTGCTTGGGTTAAGGCGCGGTGACAAGTGCGGATACCCATGGGGTGGGAGCCGACACCTTCTCAATTACACCTTGTCTCTTCAGTTCCTGCAGTTCATTCTCCACTTGCGGTCCGAGATGAAACGGGACTCTTCTGTGCTGATGCACCGTGGGCTTTACGGACTTGTTGATTTGCAGGGTGACATGGTGATCTTCAAGTTTCCCCAATCCGTGAAATAGTTGGGGAAAGTCTTTCAAAATGTCGTCTGCATGAGAGTCGTGGATCTTCTTCGCGAGGAACCCCAACCAGTTCTAGATCTTCAGCAGTATGGCATCACAGTAGAGTACCCTTTTGGCCTTCGGTGACATGGAACTTGGTTCAGATGGTCCAGTTGGAGCTGGTGACGTCGACTTTGATGATGCCCTTTAGAGGCATATGTTCACTTGGCTGGGAATGAGTGTTTGACGAGGTATCAATTTTTCATATTGTACAGAGTTCACCACATTCACTAATGCTCCAGTGTCTATTAATGCTAGCACAGGGATGTCCTTCATGTGTACTGTGCACATGGGTGGGGGACATCTCTTGCATCCAGAGCATCCTGCGAAGGAGATAACAAAGATGTCATCATCGCCATGCTCGAAGTGGGCGGTTGCCACTTGAGCAGGGTCAGTTCTGCCTCGGAGTGTTCCTCCAGTTTCAGATGTCGCAGAGACGGTGTGCATCCCCTGGGGGCTCCTCCTCTCAGTCGCCACCTCCCACCCCGACAAACACTCTCATAATGGTTGATTTTTCCACACTTGGAGCAGGTCTGTTCTTTCGCCGGGAATGCCTCTGATATTTGTGATCAAAACCACAGTAGCCACAATTCTTGTGCTGGGCTCCTCATGGCTGTGTTGGCCCCAGATGCCTTTGCACCACATCTATCCTCGCCTCCTTGATACAGAGAGAGCAGAGGTGGATCTGACATAAGCAGCTTCCATCTCTTCTGCTCGGGTATTTGACAGTTCATGAGATCGTGCGAGGATCGGGATCTTGTCCAGGGATATCCCAGGCTGGCGGAAAAAGTGCAACAGGCTTGCAACCTTGGATGATTTGCGCACGTATCTCTTCGCATTGGTCAATAGCTATTCACATGCGAATGTCTGCAACCTTGTGTAAAACATGTTCACCGACTCCGAGTCTACCTGCTTTGCTTGGCGCAGCTTGAAACACCGGTAGTCAGTATTACTCTGTGGATCGAAGTGCCTGTTGAGAGTGGCTATTGTGGGTTATAGTCATCATCATCCCCTGTATTTGGCAGGACCTCAAACAGTTCGTAGACCTCATCACCCCCAAAGTGCAACAGCAGCAAACGTTTCACGGCTCCATCCGTCTGTGAGTCAATCGTCCCAGCCATTAACCACGTGCTGTTAGGTCACGCCACATGCAGACATGTGCACCGACACTCGGGTGCTTTCCCCTGGGCTGGCAGAGGAGGAGCAGTGTACCGGTGCAGCCACAGCAGGCAGAACCTTATGCGAGGCCGGGGCGTGTGAGGGCAGCAGGATACGCCCACCAAGAACGCCATGGCAAAGCTGCCAAGGCTGATTCAGATGATGGCCAAGCCCACCGGTGCAGCATGAGCACAGCGCAGCCTGGATGCAGAGCTGGCCACAACCATGCAAAGGACCGTGCCTACCCAGGAACTCTGGTCCGAACACTGATCCCATGTCCAATGCAGGGTGCAGGCATGCAGGCAGGCATGTACACCAGGAGACCTCCAGCTGGCAGGGCGCCGCAACCACGACAAACAGGCTGGTCGGGCAAGGGACCTGGAAGTGAATCAACATTTAAGGCAGAAGTGTTTATTTTTCTCATCAAAAGGGAACATAGGGAACGAGTATAAGAGTTGACGCATTACTCTGTCAACTCTCCTACTCTTTTTTTTTTAATGAAAAAAAACAGCCTCCACAATATCTTCCCGATTCTAATGTAACTTCACAACCTGGTGAGTAAGCTCTTATGTGCAGTTCGAGTGCTAACTTTTGAAGTTTCTCCACTTTTCATTTCAACAACTTATCATCTGAAAGCGACCCCTCCAAGTGGCAATGTCAGAGGAACAATGCACATAGTGCTGACAACTTTGCAAATACTTTTTGTATTTTATTTGCACTTTAAACCTCCAAATTTAAAAATGGAGTGCAGCTAACTAAAGAACTTGACCATTTTAATACCTCTATAGGTAATGAAAAGGCCGTTGTGCCATCTTTGCTGTATCAGCCTTATATTTGTGCTACGGCTGCACACACACAGAAGAAAAATATCACCCTGACACCCACCTCTCCTTCCCTGGACCTTTGAGAAATGCTTTAGTGAGCTCAATGTGCAAATTCATTTGTTGGTGATGAGATGCCTCACTGAGTCACAGTGTGCCAACGACCACCCATTTATGCCATTGCATGTGTTCCCCTTACACTGATCTGGCTAGAAGCCATAACATCATTTCTTTTGATCTGTTTTCCATGCCAGTGATGGGTTCTGTGGTGTTATCACCAGGCCAAAGGTCATGTGAGGATTTTCAGAGACATCATTAAGCTAATTAGCTTTTTTTGTTAACTGAAACACATCCTATCTCCTTTTGCCTCCAGAATGTTTCCAAGTTATGTCTGTGGGACACAAGAGGGATTCTTTTGCAATGAGGAGTCTTTCTCTGCAGTCACTGCTCCTGATTAGTGGGAGTCTTTGATGAGGGATAACATTACAGGAAACACCATGTATGACTTGTAAACCAGGAAAAATGAAATGCTGGTGAGTCCTTTGTGCCTGATGCTACCAGCTCTATTCTGTATATCCCTCATGGTGGGAGCTCGGAGTTTAGTACTGAAGGGTGGGGTGTCTCTTCATTTAATCTTTTCCACAGAAGAAATAATATTTGCTAAATGAGATCAGCAGGCAGTAAAAGAAAATTACATTGTTAGAAATATTTTAGTCCAGAAATTAAATAATTTTAATTAAATTAGTTTAACTAGAAACGATAAGAAAGGACATTTCTTCCTCACCCAAACTGACAAACGTTTTGTGGCAGTCATGTTTCCAGTCAAAATACATTCAGTAACAGCAAAAGATATATGTGTGGATCACCCATTAATTTTTATTTTAAAGGGAAAATCTAGTTTAACATGTCCCTCTTAGATAAAATCAAATCAAGGACTAAAGAGTGAAATTCCTGCAAAAACAGGGCACTTCCTGTAGAGCTCTTTACATATTTACGATATTGTAGCTATTAATGGGTTAAAAGGGGCGTCTGACAATCCAATTCATGAAGAAAAACAAAACACAGTCCAATGTTACATTTTGAATGCATAAGAACATAAGACTAGAGATATGAAGACATCTATATGATGAAGTGCTCACCGGCTAGGAATACACTGCATATTGTCTCTGAAAGAACACATTTTAGACTGGTGAAGTGTGGGTTTGGAAGCATAATGGGAGCTGGATCACAGCATACTCTCTGACTCCAAGTTGTTATATTAGATTTATATTTGGGAGCATTGGGCAATGTGACATGGAACACACAGTCAAATGCTTCGGTTTCCCTAATGGCCCGGTGGCATTTCTCTGCAGCCTGCATAAAACAGAGGGGTTGTTTTACTTTCCTTAAGTCATAATACAAAAGACAAGCTATGGTGGTGAGGTGGAGACAGGTTCTGCGATAGGAGAGAACTTTATTAAATTGTCATAATAGTTGATGCCAAACAATACTGAAAAGGGAAGGCGAGAGAAGGACAGAAGATAATCTCCTCTACACTATCACTTGAAGAACAAAGGATACAGTGTGGATAGCAGGTGCTACAATGTGCCTAACTGTTCGGTCGGCCTGTTTTGCTGCAGGTAAAAATAAAACCATATATATATATTTATTTTAATACAAAAATCTGTGTTGCTTTTTCCCCTGATAAAATGCACTAAACTCTTACTTAATATGTTTTCTTAGGGTTTCAGCCACAGTGGCTCTTACTTTTGTGTCCTAAGAGGTACAGCTGGTGTGGTGCGAGCAAGACCTCTGTGTACACTGTGTTCAAATTCCACAAAATGACATGGGGAGGAGATAAAGTGAAGCTGTAGATTGGAGATGCTTTGGATTCAACTGTGGATTTATTCTTTACAAGGTGATTTATTTACAAGATTTAGTGGCGCACAGGAGAAAAATTAAAAGGAGGATCACTCTCTTCATTGTAGCTGTCAAAAGTAAACTATATATAATTTGTTTTGCATTTTCTTTCATTATCTTTTTACTTCATACCTATAATAAACATATAAAGCCAACCAAAATCATCATCACTTGCTAAGATCCAATTCTTACCCTACTTGAGATTCACTCTGTCCAACCCCTTTGGGTGTCACAAGAACGCCACTTCCACTTGCTGCTGCTGTAGCTGTAGTTATGATGGTTTTCTTTACACCCGTCTCCACACCTCCGCTTGCCAAAGAAGCATGCTGAGAAGAATCATGATCAACATATGTGGTTTTCATTGTATTCTGTTTCCAGGTAGACCTCACATATTGTTGCCTATTAGGCACAGCTGGTGTTTGTGGCATGATTTTTGCTTGTCCCACTGCACCAGGGGAAGGAATGTAATGTTCTTTTTCATGTAAGCTGTTCATACTGCGGCTATTTCCAGCTGCTTGGTAAACAAGTCCAATGGGGTTAGAGGGAAGGCTGCCAACACGAAAAGAGTTCTGTGTAGACCCAACACGGAATTGCCTTCTGTATGCACTCTGCTGTCCTTGGTGCAAATTAAGACCAGCAATATCAGAACGGGCATATCGCGGGGTGCCCATGGTCTTCCTACTTTCTAGGAATTTTTGGCTTGCTGACAGTGTGCCTCTATAACCATTTTCAGCCACTATGGGTTAACGCTCAGGTGAAATCTCTCGTCTAATTACAGGCTGCCCTTGAGATTTGCCCTCCGTTGACCTGTATCCACTACGTAAAGTTGTTCCTCCTGCCGAGCCATTTCCATATCCTGGGAAACTGTATTCCTGTAAAAATAAAAATGTTTTACCTTTGGTATAATCGCGGCACGCTAGCTTTACTCTTAATGATATAAGTAAAGCGCGGATGCCGCGATTATACCAAAAGTAAAGAAATAGATGTTTTTTTCTATTCCTTTACTTTTGGTATAATCGCGGCACCCGCGCTTTACTTATAAAATTAAAAGTAAAGTGCGGGTGCCGTGATTATACCAAAAGTAAAGAAATAGAAAACAAAATCTATTTATTTACCTTTGGTATAATCGCGGCACCCACGCTTTACTTTCAATGTTATAAGTAAAGTGCGGGTGCCGCGCTTATACCAAAAGTAAATAAAAGCAAGTGGCGTGCGCTTCACGCCTGACTCTCGGCACGATCACTGCTCCTCCCACGGCCTATTGGTGCATGTAATAGACACCAATAGGCCATGGGAGGAGCTATGCGCGCGCTTCGGGCCAATTGCGTGCAGTCTTTAAGACTAAGACACACGCATGGGTAAATGAAAGATCTGAAAAGAAAATTAACACGCACGAGCGTGTGCAATTCCAGGGTCCATTTCTGAACCCCGGACAAAAGGACTCTCGCCTGCGCGAGTACTGCTGCGCAGTGCAACACAGGTTGCGAGACCTAAAAAGAAATTGATGAACTGTCAATGCCAGACCTATTGGCTCTGCCAATGCTTGCTTACAGGTACTTTGATTGTCTCAGTAGAGTACAATTTTTAAAGCCAGATGACCAGCACTATGGGAGTTTGTTGAAAAGGGGTCTATTGTGATGTGTTAATGAGTAATGCTTGATCCATTGTGGTTGGTCAGCAAAAAGGAGTGAATGGTGTTTAATCAGCTGCAACAACAGTTGAAAACCATAGACAATATCACCCCTCCAATCATCGTTAGACCCTTGCATTGAACTGATACTGCTCACCTGAGAGTTTGGTATGAAATGGTAATCCTAGCAGATAAACGTTATATGTGTATTGTAAGACTCGTGGGTGGCCTTTAATATGATGAATGTTCTGACCAATATCAGTTGTCCCTGGCAGTGTATTGCCAGACTCGCTTTGATTATTTTAATTTATTTTGGTCAGTGCCCCACTGTCCTCAACATAGACCTGAAGGTCATAAAGTCATCTCCATTATTACCTACCATTTTAGTATCAACAAGGATACCATCTTTACCTGACAGTTCTGACAATGTACCACAATGTGCTGAGTAGCTGCTCAGAGACTTGCAGGTCAAAGAACTGAACCCTGAGGGGGGCTATTTTAGGCATTCATTGTACAGAGGTTAGAAAGTGAGTAAGTTTAAGATCATTGTCTTTGTGGGATGTGGTATATAGTCAGGATTATTAACAAGGTCAACGCTATGGTGCTTTGTAAGCACACACAGACGAGGTGAAAGAGGAATGTAAGGAACCCAAACCAGTTATGCATCTTTTTTATTAATCCTAAAATGATGAAAATGTTTTCGTACATTTAGACAAGCTACTATGGGCCTGATTCACAAATGTAAACGTACACTTTTGTGTAAGTTTACTACTTTTCGGAATTCACAAAGGTAAACTTAGACCAAAAGTCTAAATTTATGACTTTAGGTATTCACATCTGCACTAGGGGTGGAATCTCCCCACTTGCGATAGAATCTCTGCCCCAAGGGTGGAGATTCCACTCTGGGTGCAGAGAGTACACTCCGCACCCGGAGTGTACTCTCCGCACTCAGTTCTGGATGTTGAGGTTCCAGGAAGGAATTGAGAATTAGACCATAATATGCTGATATAGCAATGCTATGAACATTGTTAGCATGTAAAGTCTGGGAATTGAAGATAGAGACTTCAATGTACTATTATCAATGTTGTAAACATGATCCTTTGGACCCTTGGCTTTATCGGAAGCCAGTCAATCTGCTGGAGAACAGAGGTAGTATGGGTGTTTTAAGACATTGGGGCATATTCATAAGGATCTATTGCCGAGTCAACGGCACTTTATCGCAGCCAAAGTAGCAATAAACTTATCGCCCCAATCACAAGCTGGTGTTAACATCCCACAGTACCAGTTTACCTGCAATAGCAGCCGCAACATTCTCAACGATCAGCCAGATTGGCGATAAGAACACAAAACAGGCGATAAGGTGCGTTAGCAACAGAAAAATAACACCTACTCAGATCTGGTGCAAAGTCGGACGACAGCCTGCACCACAAAAGTGAGCCCAGCCCACAGCCACATCGGAAGGGCAACAGATGCCATGGAGCCACTGGTCATGTGGCCCGGACACCCAGGAGGGCCACAACACCCACCGCCACCACCTGCGCGTGGACCTACCTCAGTGCACCGCAAGTTACTGTCCGATGGCAGGTTGCCTGTGCCGGCCGCAGTGCATCCGGGGCCACTAACTCTGTGCTGGTCAGGTCTGGGACCCCTTCTTCTGAGATATTGGATGGTCTCTGAGGCGATGGCCTAAGGGTCATCAACGTCATATGTCTGTGGCCCTGCGCTGTCCGCTGCCTCCGGTCTCAACTGCGGTCCACCAGGGCTCACACATCAAATCAAATCCTGCACAGATGTCGCATCACCGCAGGAGGCACACGCCACCACCGCCAGGACCACCTCTAACCGTCATCTGCCAGAAACGGTAGTCCTGACAGACTTACGGAGTTGCTCACACCTGGCGTGGATGCCATCATCAGACTGATACCCTGCTCAGCACTCCAGGTGCCACTGACGCAGTGCACCGCAAGCCATCGTCCGTTACTGATTGAGATTTGTGCTGTGGAGAGGTTGCACAGCAATGTCACCTCAAGCAGTGTGGGAGAACTGGGACATTGATGAGGAAGATGATGCAGGTCTAGCACACCCCACTGCATCTGCATCAGGAATATCTCGAAGGGACACAATCCAAGACTTTTTCTTCACATTGGCGCGCTCTGCTGTAGTGCCCCAACCTCAATGCACTGCAACTCACGGACACTTCTGTTTGCATGTTGGGTGTCCTCTGGACTTTCTCCAGCTCCCACCATGTTGCTCAGCAGTTGACTCTGTTATGCAGGTGTTTTCAGTTTCCGTTGCACTGGTGTCCACTGTTCAAGTGGTTGCCAGCATCAAGCACTCCGTGCGGGCTGGCTTACACTCACCCCACACACTTCCAGCACAGGTGTCACTGTACTTGTGGCCCTGCCAATAAAGGGGCCGGGCGTACGTGCCCGTAGACAGTTCAACATAATATCTGCCTGTGTCCCTGTGGTCTTGTTGTATGCATGAGGGCCCTGGGCCCTATGACATTACACTGTGCTTTGTACAGCATATGCAGACATGTCACCGCAGGCAGCAGGTTAGAGCTTGGATATGTAGCTTTGTCATCACCAACTCAATCTGTAAGGGGAGTGGCCTGGGCCGTCGTACGCAGAGCTAACATGGGTGCGTGACTGCTCTTTGCGTGCCCCTGGGCGTGGTTCTGTACTGTGAATGTGCATCTGCATGTGTCTCTATGGCAGTGTGGGTCTCCTTTGTGGGGTGTAGGATCGTCCCTGAAGGGTAAATGACACCAAGGTATGTGATCTAGTTCTCCTTCCATGGGTTCGGAACCCACCCACACCTGTTCGGCCACCTCCTTTTGACGTGCTGACACATGGCATTGGGGTGCCATGTGTGGGTGGGTGAGGTGTCCTGAGCCAGCTGTGCTTGCGGGTGCTTCCTGCTGTGTGGTCTGTTGCATGCTCTGTGTTCTCCTCTAAGTAGCTTGGCTGCCCAGGTCCTGGTGGTGGGTTGCTTGGGATGTCCATGGGCTGTTCTAGGGCGTCGGTGTCGAAGGTTTGGTGGTCCTCTCCGGCATCACAGATGTGTTGTCTTCTGTGCTTTGCTGGAGGTGTTGTGTGCCCCTCTGCAATGTGAAGGGGAGATGCATGTTGACATTGTGTTGACATGTATGTTGACATGTATGTTGGCGCATTGTTCTGGTTTACATGCAGACTGTGTCACAATGTACATTGTGACTGTTTGGGAGGTGCTGAATATTGCTGCGGGACAGTGTACATTTGGACTACATGACGGATGTGAGGTCGTATGCGTACATTTCCATTTCACAAGTTTCCTGCTCTGTCAGATGTAGTAGGCATGTTTCTGTGCATGTGCGGAGCCAGTTGTGACCTCTGTTCTGCAGTGGTGGCTTTGCGCATTGTACCACATTGTCATCAATGTGGGTATGCTGTTCTTGCTATGTGTGTGCTGCAGTGTGCCAAGGGGATCAGGGACATGATCCTGGGTAATTGTGGGTGTACAGTGTGCTACACCTCATTTTGCATGTGTGCCATTGTGCCCATCTCCCCGTACACCCAGTCCCTGGTCGTTACTCACCCTATTAATGTTGTCAGGTCCTCTTGAGCTGTGTCCGTACTCCCTACTCCTTTCAGCGTCTCCACACTGATGACTGTGGCCTCGGTTTCCTCCAGCTCCTCCTGTGGCCCAGGACTGCCACCTCCTGTCGCCGTTGCAGCCTTCCTGTTGGCAGCGGGTTTGTGCCTGGTTTAGGTAGTCACATCATGCCAGTGCCTCTTGGCCTCCTCGATTGGCCTCCTCAGCACTCTGACTGCATTCCAGGTGGTCTACTTGAGGTCTACTTGTGGGTCAGTTGATGGTAGTGTTCTGTCACCTCCGTGACGCTGATCTGGTTTGTGGACGGCACCCTGTCTTCCTCTCCCTCTTCTCCTCGGCCGTCCCCGTTGTTCCTTGCTGTTGCTCTGTGGGGGCTGTGGGGTTCGCGTTGGCCTCTGCGCTCGGTCAGGGTGCATCCATGTTGCTACGTGCTTTGGCTTGTTTCTGGTGTGTTGTTTCTGTGGTTTTTATGGTGCATTTTCCAGTCGCGTGGTATTTGCAAGCCTGTGGCTGGTTTTTGCTACCTTTTGTACTGCGATTGGCCTCATCACATGATTTTTTGCGTTTCGCATTTTTGCAGCGTGGCATTGATTTTAACGCTGTAATTTGACGTGTTATCTGGTGACTATCGCACGCTACAGCCGCATTGTGAATACTTGGTTGGCACGGCGTAATTTTCCCGCGATAGGCTGCGATGTTGAGAGTTGCGTTAAGCTACTCTTGCAGTAGTTATCACACGTTCTTGTGAATATACCCCATTGTGTAATGAAACGCACAACAGCTATCTAAATCAATTGCATTTGGTGTATTAGAGTACAGGGAGGATAGCTCTAGATCTAACAAAAGTGTTTGCAATGGAGATGTAAAATTGGTCCTCGATAGTAGGGAGGAGAGGTTTTATGGTATTCAACTGGCAATGACTGGTTTGGGAGCCTTTTGATGCTTGCTATTTCAGTGAGAGGTTGTTGTTCATGTCAATCCATTTCAGAAGCCAGCTCCAGATCTCAGATAGACATGGTTCTTCTGAGGTGAACAGTAATTCAGTTTTAGATGGATTAAGTTGAAGAAAGTCCTTGAACGTCCACCATCTAGTATAGAGCACAAAGCAGGCAGTATTTTGACACAATCCTGGAATTTTATGTAGCGATTTCGATTTGTCAGACGCAAAATGAGTTGTGTATTATCAGTACATGTAAAAATGTGTACCCGTCTTGTGAAGAGCAAATATTAAGGGGTGTATGTAAATATTAACAATGGTGAGGATAAGACAGCACCCTTAGGGACCACACATCTAAGTCATCAAAGAATGTAGGATAAATTATGGATGGGTTTCTGACCTTCAAGAATACGTAGTTTTATGCTCGCTAGCTCGTTGCCAACCAGTGATTTCCTCTTGTTTTTTCTGGATTTTTTTTAAAGGCAAAACTTTGTCAAAGGTGGTGATTACAGTCTTATTAATTGTGGGGCTAACTGCACTGGATCGCCATTGCTAGTGAATACTGATTTTAGACTATGTGCTACTAATGAGGCTATTCTACAAGGGGAACAATTATTTAGGCGCCTTTGTCTTCAGGGGTTGGTGTTTGGATTGGCATTAAGAATATCAGTCAAGGGAATTGTGGATGTAGTGGCTAAATGGTCACTGCACATCATCTTGATTGGGTTGTTTACAATGATTGACTCGATAGAGAAGATGGGGTTGAGTAGGTATCCTCCTCTACGTGTGGGTTTTAAATTAGTCATTTGGAAGTTGTAAATAGGGGAGTGAAAAATGTGTGCAATTCACTTTTGTGTAATTTTTGTCAAACTAAGCAAAATGACAAAGCATTATGTGAAATGCAAATCTGTCATTCGTGCAATGCTTGAAGTGAGGACATGTTTTGTGATTTTAACAAAGCATGAAAAATTCAATTGCCGGGAAAAAACAGACTCTTGTCTTTTGGTGGCGACCTGCAACGACTGCCCGCTTTGTGAAATCTCACCAGGAGGCAGTCTATTGCAAGAGAAAAACTCCGCTACATGGTGGTTGGCAGAGTTCTTGCTAAATTCCGTGCTCCAAGCAGAGTGTGGAATGGGTAAAACTCTGTGAACTCCACCGGCGGAGTGAAATGGCCTGCCCACCCCTAATTGTTATCCCCGAGGATGCAGAATTAACAAGCCATTCCCACCCACCTGGCGCATTTGTATTGGCATTCCATTTATTTTATAACAAGTTTTTTAAGTAATGATAAAACTTCGAAAAATTGGTGATGTGACTATTTTTTTGTGTGTTATTTCTGGGTGTTCTACCTCTCGTGGTGTTGAGATCTGATCTTGGAAAAAAGTCTTTTGCAGAGTTAATGCTGTTGTGCCTTTATGTGCTTTCGAGTGTGAATATAATTTTTTATGTTAAGTCTTTGGTCTATGATCACATTTTACTGTATCTCTATTGTGTGGATGTAAAGTGCTGTCCCTTTTTCTGCCACCCCTTTCTGTCACTCTCTGAAATGGTCCCTCACTGAACTCTTCTCTAAGTGTTATGGTTATGATTATGTCATATGTTTTAAGTGTCATATACTGGTGCAATATGCAGTTTAGCACAGGAGGCAGACTAGATTTCCTCACACTGATACTTACCCCAACCAGGCCCAGTCGTGGCTCGCCTTTTGTTATTCTCCTGAGCTCCCAGACAGACTTTTCCAAAGCTACTTTTTTTTCAGCATCTTATTTGGATTCATGAATCACTGCTGCCTGGAGCAAAACAATTCCCCAGGTTGTGCCAAACGGTGTGTTTTAATGTTTTCTTTCGTTCTATTTTTACTCCTCCTAAAACAAGGCTACTTTTAAAATCGTTTGATCCCTGCCAGTTGAGTGCATTTCTGTTCTGAATCTGATAATGTCATTAAAATAGGAGAGTTTAAGCTCAAACTGTTCCTTCATTATTTCTAAACGTTCCGTATCTTCACATCGCCCGACTCTCTATTAACTCACCTTTTCTACGGAGTAAAAGCGCTCTTTTTAGATTTACACAGTGTATCAAAAGCCCAGTTACTCTTGGCACATATTGGAGACGGGTTCTCTGAGACATGATGTTAAATCTTTAAATACTAGAAGGTCAGATAACATTTTCTCTATTTATTTTTTTAAATTTTTTTTTGCAGTTGTATAAAGCACAAACTTGGCCCAATGACTTTACATCGGTTTGCATGAGCCCCAGATTACACATTTTTGGAATAGAGCTTAATTTAAGTTTTGGCAAATGGTGCAGTTCATCAGGGTGGCAGAGGACAGTACCTTAGCCACCTTGATGGATTGCAATTCCCCCAAATTTACAGATGGCTACAGGCCCAATGGTCATCTCTGTACATTGAAAGAAACCACCCTCATTATTGTTCTGTTCAAGGTAGAAAATGTTTGGGGGATGGGCGCCGTTAGTTTTGAAGGCCGTACTCCAAACTTTCTAAACAGGAGTTTGTTTCTGAGAACAAAAAAGAAAGCAACTAATTGCCCCCCAAACCTAGGGAATTTTCTCCCAGGGAATATGGGTCACTATTTTATTTTCTATCCGACGGACACAAAAAAGCACATCACATTGCCCACCCCACATAGGGTCTTGTAAGAAAAAACGAATTTACCATTATAAATCTAGTCCCATCAGATTAGTGTAAAAGTGTTGCTAGTGTGTCGATATGCATGTTGATTTTTTTAATGAGATATTTATATTGTTGTCAGAGGTTTTCACTTTCTACAATTTGTTTTAGCAGTCTATAATTTGAAAAGTTGCATAGACTTGGAGCTCACAACTGCATGCTTTTATTTCAAACTTTGTGACCTGTGCAAAGTGTGTTTGTGCATCCCTTAAGTGACATTTTCCACATCTTCTGTTTGTGTTGTACATTTCATTGTATGATCTCTTTGCCAAAAGCTTGTAAGACAAATATAATACAAATAAAATTGTGAAATTACTCAATAAAATGTGCTTATTGCAGTTATCTATTTTTTTTTAATGTGATGTAATTAAAGAATGAATTCCATTTTAGACAACTTTAAAATTCCAAGCTGAGGGGCTTATTTACAAGCCCATTGCATCGCCGATGCATCACTTTTTATGACATACCAGCGTCACAGTGTGCTGGCCCATATCTACATATTGTAAATATAGCCCCCTTTCACACATTGCATCACCAGGGCCGGATTGGCCGTACTGGCTGTTTCCCCGGGAGACTGAAAAGGTGGGGTCCGTTTTATTTTAACTGGGGCCTGGTTTTGCAGCGGTGCTGCACTATTGGCCTCCAGTAACAAAAGCAGCAAGTGTTTCCATCCTCCCAGGGCCAGGCAGTGCTTCCCCAGGGGCTGGTCTGAGAAATCTGCCAGGGCTGCTTTGGGTTCCCAGTCTGCCCCTGTGCATCACTACATAACAGCCCTTACTCAGTCTAGGGGTGGGCGGAATTTTCGAAATTCACTTTCGCAAATTATTGCGAAAATGTTAAAAATCTCCGCAAACACGCGGAAATATCGCGAAGATGCGGAAGTTTTTTTCCCACCCGCTCGCGGTATTTTTTGCTTGGTCGCGGCTCGCCAACATACCCATGCGGTTGCTCGCGGGCGCGGCCATCTTGTTTTCACTTGTCTCGCGGTGCATGATCGCGAGAAGAAAGATGTGATCGTGCGACGCATGACGTTACTGCGGGCGCGAACTGTCGCGAGACAGCGCAAATGGCTACCAACAATCCAACATCTCGTGGAGAACGCGACCGGATCGGGAAAACTTGTCGGCGAACGCGGGGATTCAGGTAAGGTGATCGCGCGCACGCGAAAATTTATTATTTTACAGCGCGAGCGAGAAACAAATTATCGCTAAGCTGTGGAATGCGGAAATTTTGACATTTTTGCGCTTTCCGCGGAACGCGAAAATGCCAAATTATCGCAATTTCCGCGAACGGAACGGAATTTTGGCCCAGGCCTAACTCAGTCAAATTTTCTAACTGCAGTAGTCTCTCACTGCCAGAGACAACTACTCTGATGAACCACAGTGCAAACTCTGAATCCAGGAAAAACAAAAATCCAGCATTGGGCCCTAGGTCTTCCAACCAGTGTTCAGTGGATGTATGGTTTGACAATTAAATGCAAGGTTCTGTTGGGGACAGGATTTCAGTCCTGAACCTTATTGTATGTCACATACCAAAGTATGGGGCTGCATTAGGCAGAGTTCACAACAATAGTCTACATTTTAAAACCCTCTGTTGTTGCCTGGTGGCAGCAGCTGTTCAAATAAAGTAAAATTATCAGTTATAAGACATACAAAAACATGAGTGAATACCACCTCAGAGGAAAAAATAAATATTGAATGAAGTATTACACTGACCGCCTAAACTGAATGAAGTTGACACAAATCAGGGGATAAGACATTGCTCAGCTGTGGCAGGTGGTCTTAACAAGAAGTCTTTCAAGTGACGGGTAGGTCTTGCTGATACAGCAGAGCTCTTCATAAGTCCATTGATAAGCCTTATATCTGAGATACAGCTGTGCACCAGTGATCAATCTGAGCCGCTGGTTGCAAAAAACACATTTTTGTGGATCAACACCAGCAACATATTTCCTCGTCATACTTTGACCTAGTGCAAGAGAGGGAAACACACAAGGGGGAAAAGAGGAAGAGAAAGGCAGAAATAACATGAAAAGGGGCAAAAGGAGGGATGAAAAAAATGCTACAGGAGTGAGATAAAGGGAAAGGCAGCAGCTGGGGTGAATTTAAAAACCCTGAGGGGAATAAAGACTACTCAGCCTTGGTACTCAGCATGCTGACAATTAATAGTGCCAGCAGTGGATTTCTGAGCAAAACTTTGGGCTCCATCACCTATTCTTTTCTATTTAAGCACTGGTGTGCACATGCAGGACATCTTTTGGCAGGGCTCAAACATCAGCACTATGGTGTCTCACAGGATCCTGTGAGAGTACTGACTTCTGGGAAAAATAGCTCACAGTTTTAACAGTGTGTACTTGCCATTGGAATTCTACACAGATTGAGCTCACAGCAAAACTACCCAACCTTGACATGTGAGATTCATTAAGTGAGCAAGTCTGGAGTGCCACCCAAACAAGGGGCTATGAAAGTGTAGGAAGTTGCTTGACAAGAGGGAGGATCACTTCCAGTCATTATGATATCATAAATGTGCACACCTTTTACAGGTGAGCCAGATGGTTCTTTTCACCATCAAACCTGACATGAGGTGGAGGAGCCATGTATCATAACTGTACGGGTGCTGGACACAGAAGAGCAGCATGTCAAATTGTACTTATTGTTAGAATACTAGGCAGTGTGGCTTACAGGTGTTGGACTGGGAATATATAATCTTATATATAGAAAAATAAACTGTAGAGGAGGACAGCACTCATCACGTAATTTCTGAAAATGTCCATGGAGTTTAAGCTGTAATCACTTGCGATCAGATGGTCATAAACCAAAGTCTATTTTTTGGGGAAATAATTTGTTCTCCAAGTGCAGGAATTTTCAAATATTCTTTATTCTCAAACCAGTTTTCCAATTTTGGATAAAGCCAGCAAATCTATTTTGTCCCAATAAGGAAACTTCATCAGGGCCTAAAAAATACATGTACAATGATCAACATATAAACAGACATTTCATTTTTTTTTTTTTAATTGTTGCTCCCAATTCTTTAGGTTTGTAAAAAATCTTCTTTCGTTTTTTTTATATAGAATTAGGTACATAACTTCAGTATATACACTTTCTAAATCAAATCATGCCCAACACCCCAATGTTGGACATATTCACTCTGTGGCCATAATGAAGTGACCATCCTTGCCCCCAACAGTTTACCAACAGTGATGACAACGCATACAATACACCAATAGGGTATTCTTTATATCCTTATCGCTCCATGGTAAGTGTATCAATGTGTTTTGTTTATAAAGGAGAGCAAAATGAATTACTTACAAAGCATTATCTCATATACAGTTCTGTCAATTTGCATGTCCTCAAGTCCAATATATTTATACTCACTGATACAAAAAAGAGAAAACTTAATTCGTATATACTAATCAAGCTCTTTCTATACTTGATATCATTTACAAGTTTGTCATCCTTTTGAGTTTAGAAAGCCTTTGATGTGGAAAAATTAGATTAATACGAGTCTCACTCGGACTCATCATTGTCAACACACAAGTGTGTACTTGTACTTATTTATATTCATAATGGTATTCCAATTACACCATATGAAGTTCGCGCAGAGCAAAACATTTTTTTTTATATATTATGATTACTCGTCACACCATCGTAACCACTTATGATGTCCTATTGATTATAACAGTTGTTTCCGGAAGCCAGCACAACCTATCCACATTTTGCAACCGTGTTCTACGTAGCAGGGATGCTAGAAGCCCTATCTTTCAGCATATGAAGAAAATGCACCCCAGTGATTTTAGTTTTACTTTCCATGGTGTCCAAAGAATGCATCCCAACCCAAGAGGGGGTGATCGAGAATTGATTCTTAGGCAGAATGAAGCTAAATGGATAGCAAGGTAGAGATCAATGGAGAAGGGTCTCAATACAGAAAATGAGCTTCACTACTTTCTGTTAGACTCATTATGGGGTAGAGCAGGGCCAGCTATGCGGGAGATGGTGCACTATTTCACATATGAATTTAGGCATGGAACTTAGATAAACCCATATCAGGTCATAGAAAGAACGTAAACATGGAGTATCAGCTGATAATGCAGCGAATGATAGGATGATGCATCTGTGTGCATGTTGGTACAGTCCTATATACATAGGAGGAATTGAGAAATATGGAGTGATCAGGTGCCAATTTCAGCATGTAGTCACATTGAATGGAAACTTGATGAATTTGGCATACCACAGATGGAACTTAAATAATAACATACATTGGATAGTTAAAGAAAAATATAAATAATGATAAAATATCAGCTAGTTGAAGTATCCGCTGAGAATACGACAAAAGGATAGGATGATGCCTTAATGGATTTATTTGTACAGTCCCTTCCACAAAGAGGGAAACGAAGATTAGAAGCAACCGTTATAATCAACAGGATATGAATACTTAAATGGTTCAGATAAAATAGGATACAAAGCGCTTCATTGTAATTGCAACACACAAGTTTTATATTACAAACAATCTTGGAGTGACAGATTTAAAGATAGCACTCGCCAATGACTGGAAATACACCATGAACTATGGGAGTTTAAAGATGTGGAGTATGTGCTTAGTTTGGAATAACGAAAGTCTGGGACATTGTCCAATCGCCTCTATCGCCTAAAGTTCAAAGAATACAACAGAGTTGTATCAAGCAACAAATGATTAAATCTATAATAATCTATTTGGAACTGTCGTTTGGTGAAAATGCCACAATACAGATAGGAATTTTCCCTATTAGTGTGTTGCTGTAATACAATCATGACTGTAGTGCGATATATCTGGATAAAATGATCGTAGGAAGGAATTCCAACATGGCTCCCAGTGTTGACTACATTGACTCATAATGGAGCCCCGTTGTGGGATATGAAACTTATTAGGCATGGGCTTGAAAAGTTGACAGAAAGTGGGGTCAACTTTTTGCATAACAAACAAAGAACTCTTAGGTAAGTAACTGTCATGCCGTGTAACATCGCAATACGGGTAGTGGCTTGCCTCCCTTAGCCAACTGAGAGTTTCAGCATGTGATAGGATGTGAGGTCATTGCTTTGCCTAATGCAGAATTCTAAAGTGGGTAGGCTAGAGATATTGCACACATTGTGTGTGAGAGTAACATTGTAATACGGGTAGTGGTTTGCCACCTGGTTCTAAACTGGTAGCTACAGTAATGTCGCGCTAATTGGGTGCTGGCATGCTACTGTTGCTTATATGTGCTATTTTGTTTGGCTCATAAGAGATAATAGCTGGTCGCTAGCTTCGTAAAACCCGCTTGCAACAGGGAGATAGGTTGCGCAGGCATCCAGAAACAAATGTTATAATCAATAGGATATCAAATGGGGTTAGGATGTTGTGACAAGTAATCACAATATATAACAAATAAATGTTTTGCTTAGCACAAACTGCAAATGGTATAATTGGAATACCATTATGAATATAAAAAAGTGCAACTAGAAATAGAAAGGGGATGGTTAGGATGTACGAATTAAGGAATGTTTTTCTCTTTTTTATCAGTGACTATAAATATATGGGAATTGAGGACATGCAAATTGACATAATTGTATATGAGATAACGCTAGTAATGAAGTAATGAATTTTGTTTTCCTTTATAAACAAAATGCAGTGATATGCTTACCATGGAGTGACAAGAATATAAAGAAGTTATTAGTGTATTGTTCGAGTCCTCATCACTGTTGGTAAACTGTTGGGGGCAAGGATGGTCTCTTAATTATGGTTACAGAGTGAATTTGTGATAGCATTAGAATAGTTGGCCGAAATTTGATTTAGAAAAAATATATACTGAAGGTATATACAAAATTTTATATAAAATAACAGATTTTTAAGAAACCTAAAGAATTGGGAACAACAAGTAAAACATTTTTGAATGCCTGTCTATATTTCGATTATTGTATAAATGTATTTTTAGGCCCTTATGAAGCCTCGTTATTGTGACGTAACACATTAGCTGGGTCGGTCCAAAATGGAAAATTGGTTTGAAAATAAAGAATATTTGAAAAAAGCCATCATTGTGAGAGCAAATTCTGTCCAACAGAAATAGACTTTGGTTTATGACCATCTGATTGCAAGTAATTGCAGCTTTAACTCCATGAACGTTTGCAGTAATTACATGATGAGTGTTGCCCTCCCCTGCACTTTGTTTTCTACAAGTTGATTTGTGTATAATCGTATATATAGTCTTCAAAAATTCACCCATCCAAAAAAGTGATGACCTCTCAGCACCTTTTTTCATGCCTGTAGGAATCCCCATATGCATTTACAACTGTGGATTTCTCTGCACGAGCTAAGACATCTACACAAATAAACTGCACTTGAAAGTTGAGTATTGGGTGTCTTAAGTTGGGGTTTGCCTTGGACGTTTAATGACATGTATAAACAAGAATGATTCTGCACATTCCCAAGCTCTGGTCATATACCTTTTCATCCTGGATATGGTCAGAGATTTTCTCCTTTTCCAGGATGGATATGGGTGAAAGGATCATTCCCCAAAGCTGGTGTAGGTGCTGTGGAAGGACTTTCTCCACTGGGAAAATGTTTTTCTCATGATGAAAAAATGCATTTGCACATGAGTCTCTGTTCCACCTGTGCAGAGTTCTCTGCACAAGGATAAAAGGATCCTTTACAAAAAGTCACATGGTATAGCAAGCAGTTTTCCAAGTATGGTGATTCTGGGAATACTGGGAATGTTTGCAAATAGAAAATAAGTCATACAAATAGGTTCAGGCAGAGATAGAAATCTCTGCCCGTGCTTTTAGTTCTTTTTTGTGATTTTTTCTTCAGAAAACCACACTTAATTACAAACAGAACTCAGATCTTCCCGTTCAATGAATGCCCATATCAATTTAAACCAATTTGAGTTACATCATACTGCCGTTTCACAAGGAGCACATCCTCACACAAAGTCCATAGAGTACTCTAATTATATGTATTTTATTTAGATTAAAAAAAGTATTTTTCCCCTTAGCCAATATGTTTTGTCTTTTAGACAGATGAAGGCCTAGCAGCTTCCTGAGCAATAAAGTTTTCCATAAACCTTGACAAATCAAACAAGAATCCTCGAAAGACTGGCATCCAACGCCAGACCTATTGGCTTTGCCAATGCTTGTTTTTACTTGGCAATTGGCTTCGTACAGGTTCTTACTTATGACCCACATTGGCTCCTGTGACCAAAATGCTGTTTATTTGTGTAAATATCAGACCTTTGATTGCGTGTTTTGGGCTCTGTAGTTCGAACACTTGGGAATTATCAGAAATGCATACACCACTCACAGACTAATATAAATTGAGTAAATACTGCTTACTTTCCTAAAAATGTGAATCAGCCTTTCTGTGCCAAATCCATAACATTTATGCTTCGGAAATGCCTGAAACTTTACTGCTTTGACTTATCTTCAGTAAGGTTTGGCTGGTCTGCCGGTGTATTTTATTAATGGGCATTATTATTGTCATCTGTCCAGTCATTTGTCCTTTGCACTGTCTGTCCCAACAAACCGAAGATGATTGACTGTCGAGCTGGTTTCCAGATTACTGTGAGAATGGAAAGCCTCTCTCATCATACTGATAATGTGGGTACTGTTCGTTTTATCATTATTCATAGGCATCCACCCTTTATAATTATCCCAGTAATGTTTGTTTTAAGTGCATTATCAAAGGATAAATCATAGTTTGTGGGTTTCACCAAGCCCACGCCTGCAATCTCCCTTCAAAATGTACAAGTGAGGACAGGAACCCTGCACATGTAGCAGGGTCATAAGTGCCCCGGAGCACTTTTTTGGCCATGTTTGATGTTATAGCTTTGCTACAGAAGTAAATTAGTGCATTGCTGCACGATCAGGCTGCAGGATTGATTCATGCAACAATAAGAATTGCTACTAAAGCCAATTTTTACTTTACTTTTAACTTTGATACACGACGTCATGTGTGGCAGCCTCTAATATGTTTTTGAAAATCAAAAATACTATTGTGGGGAATTGCAATGTTGGGCGACTGGGCAGTGGTATCAGTGGGGGTGTCAGTCGTGGCTGATGTCCCACAGTGCACAAACCACGCGCCTCCTTTCATTTGTGTAAGAGATCCTTGTCCCATGCTTGGTTCCTTGGTACAACGAGCAAGACTTTCCTAAAAGGAGGTATGTTTTTTAAAAACAGAAAGCTCTAAATCAAGTCACTTAAAAGAGAAGAGAAACAAGTCAAGTCACATACTAGGGAAAAACATTGTAAAAAAATATGTGTCCTAATTTGTCAAAGAATAAGAAATGGGCTCAAAGAGTGCAGAGTGACACAGGTTCGGTTTGAATGTGCTGTTCAGATCAAATCATCAGAGTCAACTTCAGAGGCTCACTCACTGAAGCAGTGTTTAGTTGTAGAGATCCTGGGGTAGTGAGTACCATATACATGGGGTCTGTTGTTGGGTGGATTGAAGGCTTAAAGGCTCAGGGTGGAGCTCAAATGTAATGAAGCTTCAGTATAGTAGTGTTGAGTGGACTCTAAACCATGCAGGGAAGGCTGGTTAAGATGGGGTTGAACTTTGGAGCAGGCCCTTGGACCCCTTGAGCTCAAGATAATGCTGTGCACCAAGCTGACCTACAGGAGGAGTGAGATGAATTCATAGGTCCAACAGTACATCTACCCTTAAGACATGTTAGAAATCAATGGGCAATGTGGTCCTTTCCTGTGGACCAGGACTTTGACTCCAAAGACAAAAACAGGTTGTACTTCACTAATTGATTAGGATTTTGAAGGTCACCCTCGCTTGATGGCATGCTTCATCATAGGGTTTACATCTCACCATCAATAAGTGAGTTCACTGAGAGCTCTCTCTAGGTGTCAGTACGTGTGAATCCCCAAATACCAGTAGCAGAGTCTCAAGCATTTCAGGTTTCTTGGTGGCCCCAATTATCCCATGGTGCACTTTGCCATCTAGTGGGTCAGGGAATAGATTGATTAGTAGTGGGCACAATGTGTTTGTTAATGCCTCCCTATTGCAAAGTTAAAACTGAACAAGCGCTTGTAGTACCAAATTTTCAGGAAGGTCTCTACTGTGGGAGCGAATGCCAGTGGTAGTGTGAGGATCCTAGCAGGAGTGGGCACTCTTATTTTACTGATATCCGTCCTTTATCTTTATACCTCATATGGTTATTTAAAGAGGTTTAGAGCATTAACCTTTCACATTGCAACAGGTTAAGTATGTTGTTTCATTGGCATTTACACTATTCATAACACATTGCAACAAGTTAGTGTGAAGAACAACATTTAGGGGTCCAAATATTTATAAATGACCTCAACCTTGTTATGCCTAACCCCAGGACCAAAAACAAAAATGCAAAACCCCAGGAAAGAAACATGACTGCTAGAACTTCCAGTCACAGGGGTATTAAAACCTGTCTAGATGTGAATTTAATTTGGTTCGGTGGGCATGGTTTGAGTTGAATATCAGTTTGATGCTGAAGATGTTGACAGCTCATTGAGGCAAACTGCAGGGATGTGGTGATTCCAAGTATAATTGTAGGGTTATTCAGGGCAAGTGCCACTTAGTCAATACCCCCTTCCCCTGTCTTATTCAGAAACTCCTTCTCAACATAGGCTCTTTTTAGGCCTTTCAACACTCAGGCTATTTGTGACACAATTCATCTCAAGCAGGGCATCAGCTTCCAGCATGTAGACACATCCCGCCTCCTCAGCACCCAGGCTTCTTGGAGCAAGAAGGCAGGTTCTTCTCAGGGTATGAATCCAAAAAAAGGAAACCACTGCTGCAAGTTCTAGAGAGGTGTGTCAGCAGAGAAGTTCAAGAGAGATTCAACTGGCAATAACATTTTTAAGTGAAGGCATACAGGTATGCCTTCTATTCTTCTCTCCTATTCTGTAGTCTCTCAAGCATTAGTTTTTAAAAGAGTAAGGTTGTTGACTATATAACAATTTGTGATGGTCCCTAAACAAATCCGGAGCTTTATTTTTTTTAAACGAGGGTACTTCTAAGAGTTGTGCTTGGCCCAAAGATTTGTCTTTCACCATACAGCAGGTAAAAACAATTGTGGACAAAGCTCTGTGGGTGACCTACTGTCCCTATCACACAGAGCAGAGCAAATTAAAACATTATAGGGTGCACAACTGTGGGGCAGGAATGGCCTTCCAATATCCAGAATGGTTGTAACAGAAACACAAGGCAAAACTAGGTACAATGTATTACATTGCTACCTTGTAGCATGGGTTACTGCACTCATTTGCTACTGACTGCAGTAACACAGCTCACCATTAGAGGTCTCTGGGGAGTCAACAGCAAGAGTACATTAACCCATGTGCCTGTAGAATATGGGGTCTCATGTTGACTCCTCAAGACTTTCTGATACCAGCCTATGTTACTGCTCCCAATATTTTTAACATAATATTTTTTCACAAATTTAAATAGCAATGGCATGCATGTGCCAATGTATTTAAACTGATCCGGTATAGTTTTGATAAACAGACAATTGATAAATGAATATATATGGAGCATAATTGCAGTCTAATAAATCAAGAATGAATAATTGGTCACAACAAAATCACTTATATACATCCTAAATGTAAGCCACTTTCTTTGCCAAAAGCCTACTGCAACGACAAAAAGGCCAAGCATCATAGGCTTTGGGGCATAATGGGGCAATGGGCCAAAGCACAGGTTGTGGGCCCAAGAGCCATCTACTCATTTTCAAAGAGCAGGCACCAATTTCATATTAACCCAATCAATATTTAGGGACTCTACTAGTATATTAAGATGTTTATCTCAAATCATTCAACTAGGCCTCTATCTTTTAGATCCAAATCTATTTGTTCAAAGGACTCTTGCCTACTACAAGTATCTAGAGGTATGCATCATTGTCAAGTCCTCACCCAGGCACCTTCCTTGACCACAAACTTGAGCCCATCCAGCAACCTTTTGGTCAAGAAAGCTCTTATCTAGGGTTGTTGATAGTGTGATCTGAAGAACTCAGATTTAAATTGACTTGAGCTCTTTCTCTCCAGTTTAATACGTTAGGGATTGCGTGGATTTTGCTAATAGGGAAAATGATAGGTGATGCTCATAAGGAAACTCAGTGTTCCCTTGCATCAAAAAACAGTCTAAATGGTTCAGCTACCTATCACAGCCCAGAGGGTCACATGGCTTTCCTTGGGTCCAGAATATCAGCTCCCCAAATTTCTCTTTGGGTATTCCCCTTCCTTAGAAACTACACTAGAATGTTTTGAACAACATACATATTCATGCATGCCAAACTTCAAAACCAACAAGGCTCGCTGGCCAATTCATTATCTATGGGTGGGAAGAGAAACAGAAAAAAGACAGTATTAGTCATCACCTTAATCATCAACTCTTGACATCCCACCTCTTGCTTGTGAGCACAGCAAGCGCTATAAAAAAAGAGTTTGTGAAATGTCCCATGAACAAATAACAGCTTGCATCTTTTACATGTATGAGTGGACTGGTGTGAAATGAATATGACACCACTCCTGTCTGGCATCGATTGTACTATAGGAGAATAGATATCATGGCATAACACTGATCAGTATGGGTAGATACACACTAGTCATAATTAGACCACCTCTGAAGTGATTGTGGATGATATCAGTAAGTTTGGACCATACTGATTTCTTTATTTACCCATGATCTGCCATTGGTACATACATGGTCAGATGCTATAATTTGTAATATCATAAGTGACATTGTCTGTGAGGACATGAGCAGTGCAATGGGGAGTAATTATTACTCTACATAACTGACCTTAACGGGCCAATTTTAGGATTGTAGGTTTATGATCTTCACAGTAATATTACTTCAATTTGCAGGGGGAATTTCTAAACTTTTTCGTATCAATTTTTATTTTGTCTTGTGAGCAAGGAACCACATGTTACATTTAACATGTTTTTTTCCAGTGATATAGAGATAGGAAGACAGACAGATAGACAGTTCTTGTCTGTGCCTCACATTTCTCTTCTGCTAACCCGGTCCCATTGGACTTTTTGATTACATGTGACCTGAACTCACCACTACTTAGCTAACTGAAGATAGAAGATTATTTCAAGGACTGTTTGATTTATTTAGGCCTATGAATTGAAGAATTTTGAGATTGATATAAGGTCGATGAGAATGCATTATTTTTTAGTTTCCCGCCATTCCCTACTCTGCAGGAAGCTTTCTGACCGAAACATCAATTTTTCTTGTCAACATGAGAGGTTAAAAGCAATGAAACCAAGCTTTCTAATGCTGGAAACTACTACCATTATGTGTTTACAAACAAGAAATTATAAGCTAATAAAAACTGAAAGGATACATGTTAGACCTGACATTCTTGGGGTGGTATTCCCCCAACATTTTGCCTCCACACCTTGATTTTTGGCTAAACTTGTTCTTGTTGGCATTAGGACTCTGTTCACTGTACCCTGCTAACTAGGGCTAAAGTGATTGTGATCTGCCCTTAAACTCTGACTGGCCAGAACCTAATTGGCATATTTAATTTACTTGAAAGTCCAGGTACTCCATGTACCAATGTATTATAAATTAAATGCCCAATACTCATTATGCCACCCGCTAAAGTAGCAGATTAAAACATGTCTCAGGCCTGTCATAGCAGCCAGTAGTACAGTTTAAACTGCCATTTTGACTTGGAAAAATAAAACTTTTGCTAGGCCTAAACCTTACTTTTAATACTTCTACGTCATCCCTACAGTAGGCCTCACCACCCCTAGGGCAGGTTGATGGTATTTAAAAAGTAGGACATGTATGTGTAGGTTTTACATGTTGTGATGGTGAAATACTCCTAATGTCGTTTTTCACTGTTGTACGGCCTATCTGTTCTAGAGACTAAAACTTTGTTACCTTATTACATTCAAGAAGTGCTAACTTCAGATTGGGATCAGATAGAGATATGCTGTTTCCATTCACCTGAGTTGTAATTTAAAATCCCCTTTAATGGTGAAGTCGGATTTTTAGTTACAATTTAGAAAATGCCACTCTTAAAAAGTTGGCATCTTTCAGTCCCAGTCAGCTGTGCCTTTCTGCCAGTATCCTAGATCACATGACTGTGAATGTCTCTCCTTCTGGGATTTGTGTTTTGCTTATAGGCAGTGAAACAAAGGAAACCTAGATGTGAGGGGCGAGGGTCTTTCTGACAGGATGGCTGGGGAGGAGCTGCCTCCGCCCTGATTAAATTTCAAAGGACCCTGCCTCCAGGACAGACAAATGAGCCTGACACCAGGCCTGCCCTACCTTTTGTCACCCTAAACAGTTTGGTGCCAGGATCAGGAGAAAGGAAAGAACTGGCCAGAATCAGTTTTAGGGATAGGTCAGGGAATTTCCCAACATACAGGCTGGCAATAGGTATAAAAATAGAACTTTCAGAACCACACTTCAGATCACTTCTGAATCTGTGGAAGATTCAGAAGAAGGACTCTCAAATATGTGATGTTACATCACATGCGCTACAATGCGTGTGATTACAACGGGTTGTTACAAACACCGCGTTGTTACAACATAAGCCATTACATCGCAAGTTGTTTCTACGACTTGCTGTAGGGGGCGCGCTGGACTTAGGAATAGTATAATTTACTATTCCAACTCCAGCATGTTCAACAGTAGGGAAGGTGTTGGAATAGTAAATTATACTATTCCTTAGTTTAGCGCGCACCCTACAGCAAGTCATAGAAACGACTTGCGATGTAATGGCTTGCGGTGTAACAACACAGTCGTTGTAACGACTGCATTGTAATTGCATGTGTTTTAGCGCATACGATGCAAATGCTGTTTCCCAGGACTGTCATGCTGCCAAAAGGACTGCCCTGCTGCTAGAATGACTACCTTGCTGTCTGAAGAAGGTATTTTGGACCTTTTGCCATGATCCCAGGCTATCCAGAGTGACTCCAAGGGTCACTTGTCCAACCTCTTGCGTGAGCTTTAGGGACATAACAAGCTTCCAGAGGCCATCCTGCAACTGGCCAGCTGACCAGCATCATTTGGACCTGCCTAAGCCCTACTGCTGCCCTCTGCTGAAATGACTCCTGATCCCCAAGAAGTGCCCTAAGGTCCTGGATCCTTGGCTGGAATCAGTGAGAGCTCCTCTTGAAGAAAAGGTGAAAATCCAGAAGTTTGGGCTCCTCACAACCGTGAAGTGACTTCTTTGTGCCAAATATTTACCACCTACAAGGACCACAAATGTGGAGCTCCAGCACGACCTGCTCTTTGCAGCAACAGAGACCATCCATGATGACCAGCAAAGCGGGTCTGGCACTTCGCACCGACAGTGAGCATCCACGACGATCAACCACCTCGAAGCTCCAGTGGTCACCAGCGCTACATGCTACAGCAATGACCATCTGAAATGCTCGACCTCCTCTTCACGCTAAAAAGCCTCCTCCTCACTACCTCCTCCAACTCAAACAGAACTCTTCTTGCCGGACTTGAGAAGGTGACTCTTCAGCAGGTCTAACTTGTTCTGTGTATCTAACCTGTGCTCCATTGTGGTCAGCCTTAACATGTGACTTGCCCCCGGCCTAGCATGGCCAGATAACCCACAGTGGTGCTTTCAGCTTCTTGGCAATATCTTTACCTAAAACTTTTAAAAGTTAAAATGTGTGGTTCTGATGATCGGATGTTCCTTTTGATGTCAATATATTCATTAAAAATGTATCCTATTTTTCTATGTTGGTTCGGGATTTTTCTTGTGTTGTTTTTTCACTTTTTTGCAGTTTTTTGCTACATAAATACTGTACAAATTGCCTCTATGTTAAGCCTGGCTGCTTTGTGCCAAGCCACCAGAGGGTTAAGTCCAGGTTAATTTAATTACTTTTGATGTTCACCTTGATAAGGAATTTGGTAGTTGCCTAAATTAGGCTTCCTCCCCTCTCAACCAATTATCCAAAGTCTTACAATGCATAAGTGGTATCATTTGCAGTATTTCCAGAAACGAAGGCTATGGTTAGGTAGGGATTTCTACAAACTCATGCATAGTTGTAATGGGAAAGGCAAGGATAATCTGCATTTCCAGTTTCTAGAAACACATTTCCCCAACCCACTTTCAAGGTACTTACTTAATTCTTGCTATACTATGAGGAGGTGCACAATACCCGAATTGGGTGGTTTGATTCACTTGGGTTGAGAATGGAGATCAACCACGCATGACTCTGAAAAGTGCGCTCTAACATGAATTGATGCCACACTTTATGACTATAATTGAAGTTCAATGTCTAGTCTAAATGTTTCTTTTTTTCTCTTGTTTGTTCTTTTCTCTTTTCTCCAAATAGGTGGATTTTTTTACAATAGAAGGTAGGAGGATAATTATTCTCCTTATTGTGATGGAAGCTATTACAAAGAATATTTTGTGATTATTGTCAAAAACTTTTTGGCTTTTTGAAGATGATGAAGGGGACAGCTATCTGTACCTTCTAAGAATCTAAATTATAGGTCAACCCCATTTTTCCAGGGAGGGAACATTCTTTTTTTCAAGCCCTGACAAAAGCCCTTGACCATTTTTGGTATTATAAATGGGCAGAAATATGTTGGCTAACCTTTAGGGTCTTAGGACCATAAAACTCCAGAAAAGACCCAATATTTTCCTTTTTAATGTCCATTGCATCCCCGCGAATAAAGGGATACCTGGGGAAGCAATAGGATTGTTTATCTTCAACCCCCCTGGCCATATATCTCCTAAGAGCTCCCTGAAAGACGGTTGAGCCCACCCGAACCTTTAGGAGTCCGGGTGAACCCGATGATGAAGCATGAGACCAATAGGGTGTGTGAGGGTTAAACAATAAAAGGAGATCCTTTTCCTTTTCCACGCCAGCAGAATACATCACAAATAGGAGAATTAGAGGCTGATAGAGTCAATCTTTGGTGTGGATACAGTAGTGTGGAAAAGTATATACTAAGGAGATGGTATCCATACATCTATACTTCTTACCCCTTACGGCATCAGTGGAATCCTCTACTGATACCTAGTGGTTATAGATATATATTTTTGAGAATCATCACAGTGACAGGCACACTTAAGCACCACTTGTTATGTTATTTTTGACTATTTTTGAGAATCATTACAGTGACAGGCACACTTTTAAGAAGGGTGAACAACTGTTTGCATATTAGTATTGGTCAGTGTTGTGTGTTAGGATTATTTAAATTATCTTGCACATTTTTCCTCACCTTGCATAATGCAAAATGTCACAGCCCCTCCAGTCTTCTTGGTATCACCTGGGGAGCCTCCTATAAAATGGCAAAAATGGAAGGTCTTTGATCGTTATGCAAAAGTTTGTGGAACATCACTTAGTGCTGAACAAAGGTCTTCACTCCTACTACACTGTTTGGGGTCTGAGGGTCAAGAAGTATATGACCATCTTCCTGAGTTGAACGATGCTGTGGGTCAAGGGCTTAATGAATATGATATATGCATTAAAGAGTTGGACCAGCAGTTTCTCCCTAAAGTCAGCACAATATTGGAAAGGTACAACTTCGCTAAGAGGTTGCAAGGTGAAGGAGAGGTAGTTGAATCTTACGTTACTCACCTGAGAAAACTTGCCTCATCTTGTAAATTTGCTAATCTTGTGGATGAGAGGATTAGAGATCAATTTATGGTGGAATGTAATATTGAAAGAGTAAGGAAAGAGTTTTGGATGCAAGATGAACCTTCTCTTGATGAGGTTTTACAAGTTGCAAAAAGGGTTGAACACTCTTTGAAGTGTGTCGAAATTATTAAGAAGGATAAACAAGCTGTGGTACAAGTAATAAAGACTGATACTAAGAAACCTGTGGGGAAGGTTGAAGGAGGTGAAACGAAATATAAACCCACCATAAGAAGGTATTGTAGGTGTGATAAACTTGGACATTTGGCAAATGATAAAATATTGCCCAGTTCTAAAAAATGTATGTCCTAAGTGCAAATTGAAGGGACATCTTGCAATTGTTTGTAAGACAAGAGTATTGTCATCCTCTTCTAAAGTTAAATGCATTGACACTGAGGATGTCGGGGAAGAAGATTTTGTCTGTGGACAAATTGTTGTCCAAGTTTAAAGTCCAGAAATTAAGTCTACAACGTGTCCTGTGGATACCATCCTTATAGAGGGGGAATCTACCAAAGTTTTGTTTGATTCTGGTGCCGAAATTACAATACTTTCTAAGACCTTCTTTCCAAACAAGCTAGCACGCAAAATTTCCTTGAAGAAACCAGATATAAAACCCCTAGCTTACGGTGGTGAACCCATACCTTTGCGGGGTTACTTTTTAGGGCTTATTGAGTATGAGAAACGCTATGCATCAGGGAAGATTTATGTATCTGAAAAGGGAGACAGCATAATAAGCTGGTTTCACCAGGGGAATTTGGGTGTTTTGCTCGATCCTAGTAGTAGAACTCCCATTTTATTGAAAGATAGAGCAAATATAGTTCCTCATAGTAGTACTTCTATTCTACTGAAAAAAAGCAAATGTGGTTCAATCAAGCTCCCTTCCTAACAGTGCCACTATTAGTCACATAAAAAATAAATTTCCTAATGTTTTCAGGGAAGGTCTAGGATGTCTGAAAACCTTTCAACATGAGATACGTCTGTGTGCTGGAGCCCAGCCTTCATGCTGTAAAGTTAGGAATGTACCTTTGGCAATTAGAGATAACATACAGAAAGAATTTTAAAACTCATGGAGGGAGGTATAATTGAAGAAGTAGAAGGTAAAGAGTGGCTGGCTCCAGTCATCGCTGCTCGCAAGTCTAATGGAAGTCTTCACCTCTGTGTAGACTTAGGGCAACTCAACAAAAATGTGATAGTGGATCATTATCCACTCCCTAATATTTCTGAGTTATTCGTTTTGTTAGATGGTGCCAAAGTATTCAGCACTATCGATCTCACGTCGGCTTATCATCAGATCCAATTGAAAGAGTCATCTAGAGATCTTACCACCTTTGTAACACCTTTTGGCACCTTCAGATTTGTAAGGATGCCTTTTGCCCTCGTGCCAGCAGCATCTGTTTTCCAACGGGTGATGGAGAAAGTCCTCAAGGGTTGCAAAGGGGTATGTGTATATCAAGATGATATATTGGTGTTTGGTAAGAATTAGGAAGAACATTGGCATCGTCTGGACGTGGTGCTTGGAAAATTAGATATGGCAAATTTGACGATCAAGGCTGAGAAGTGTCAGTTCGCCATCTCTACTATCAATTACTTAGGTCATACCATCTCCACTGATGGAGTTTTACCTAAATCTGACTTGGTAGACACTATCATTCGTATGTGTGCTGATGTCTCAAGAGAAGAGTTAATGAAATTCTTTGGGATGATAGAGTATGACAACAAATTCATTGAGAATTTTGCGGAACTTAGTGCCAACATGAGAACTCTTCTCAAGAAGTGTGTTGACTTTGTATAGAATGATGCTTGTGAGCAGGAGTTTAAGATTTTAAAACAAAAGCTTAATTGTGCTCCATGTCTTATGAATTTTGATCCTCTAAAAGTGTCAATTATTACTACAGATGCTAGCCTCAAAGGGTTAGGGGCTGTTCTTCAACAGCAGAGTGATGAAGGGATGTTAACTATTATGCTTGCGTCTCGTGGCTTAAAAGATCCTGAGTCTCGCTACTCGGTTATTAAGCGTG
This sequence comes from Triturus cristatus, assembly GCF_964204655.1. Classification (NCBI taxonomy): domain Eukaryota; kingdom Metazoa; phylum Chordata; class Amphibia; order Caudata; family Salamandridae; genus Triturus; species Triturus cristatus. Next base: position 179,511,760 of record NC_140589.1, read on the forward strand.
AGTTCTTGGCCGCATTCTGGGCCATTAGGAAATTCAAGACATTTGTGTGGGGTAACAATTTCATTATCAGAACAGACCACAAACCTCTTTGTGAAATATTTTCTAAGAAAGGGGTAGATTCTGTCTCAAGCAGGATTACCAAGTGGGTTGTCACGTTACAGGAATTTGATTTTGAAATTAGATACATACCGGATGTGGAAAATGGTGTGGCTGACACCCTGTCCTGGTTGGTGAATATTGAGGGCGAGAGTGAGGCATGCGATGACGAATATGATGATGACACCCATGCATGCTTGGTAAATGAGGAGATTGTTTCTGAGGATGAGTGGCGTAGTGAATTGTCCTCGGATGATGTGTTAACTGAAATCGTATCTCTGATTAATAAAGGATGGCACTCCAAGAGACAAGCTTCGGAGGAAGCTATAAAATTTTGGGGAGTGAAAGATGAATTGAGTATGTCTAGTGAACTTTTGTTTCGAGGCACAAGATTGATACGTCCCCTTAATCTGCGCACTAAGCTTGTTGAATTGTCTCATCTTTCGCATTTAGAAATGTACAAGACAAAAGAATGGCTGCGTGCTTCTTATTGGTGGCCCGGCATGGATTTGCAAATAGAGAGACTTGTGAGAGATTGCGTGGAGTGTGCCATGTGTGAGAAGTCCAAGATGGTGAGACTACAACCCATGATAGTAAGAGAACTCCCGAGTGGTCCATGGAAAGAAATAGCATTAGATATACTAGGTCCGGTTCATGGTAATGGCCAACAATTGTTTGTGATTGTTGCCATAGATACTTTTTGGAGATGGCCTGAAGTCTACTTCACCAATGGAATAGAGACAAATAATGTAATTGGATTTTTTAGAGAACCTCATGGCTAGGGAAGGTTATCCAAATACCATTTTGACTGATAGTGGTGTTCACTTGGTTTCGCGAGAGATGGAAGCATTTTTAAAGAAGAGTTATTAAGCACAAAAAATGCTCTCTATATCACCCAGAAACCAATGGTATGGCTGAACGATTTAACTGGGTTTTAAAAGAGGTGATTTTGTTGGCCAAAGGTTGTGGGCTTGATTGGAAAACGGAGGTCCTTAAGAAAGTCCATATGTACAGATTAACCCTGCATAGTACCACTGGCATATCTCATTTTGTTTTGTTCAGGGGCAGAACTCCATGTACCCTAGTCGAGCCATCCTGGGTGTGTGAGTTGGAGGGTATCTCTGGTAAAGATGAGACCACAGAATTATGGCGTAAGAGAGAAGTTGAAAAGGAAGTAGCGAGGAAGTCTCTCTTTGATTTAAGGAAAGCTGTTAAAAGTACTAATTTTGTGGTTGGAGATTTGGTAGTCATTAAACACCCTGGTTTGACTTCAAAATTCTTGAAACCCATTAGAGTAATTAAATTGTTTAAGAATGCCATCAAAACGCAGGATTATCGTATATGGAATCTTGGAAGAGTCGTCCCTTACAAAGGTCCTCCAAGCTCTATGGTGAGGTACTGTAATACGAAAAGTTCTGCAACTACTCGTTCTCCTGTGAGCAATGGAGATTCAAATGTTTCTGTAAGCACTCCCAGGTTGTCTCCTAGGATGAGAGTTAAACCTTTGTATTTGAGAGATTTTGTACAGCAGATCTCATGTGGTTAATCTTACTATTTGGCTTGTGTTTATTTACACTTTATCTGTATTTGGGGTTTTTTCTGTTTTTTTAAATTTTCTTTGAAGGAGGGAAGGTGTGTGGCATCTGCTGATTGTCATTCTGGTGCCATGGTTACTAGAGAATGTATGTTGCATGCTCTCCTCTTGCTGCCTGGCTACGGTGGGTTGGAATGTCATGTTTTAAATAAGAAGAGGCTGTTGATGTACTGACATGCTCTGCCTGGATGGGATCTTTTCCTTGAAGAATACATCTAATATTCAACTTGTCATCCAGCCTTGAGCCATCCTTTCCCTAGGACCCTGGATCCTTCATAACATAATATATGTAGGCTTCTGTTTATTTCAGCGTGATTAGATATTTGAACAGATTTTATTTACTGTTTTATTTTAGGTTTAGCTTTATGAATCCAAAAGTCTTGTGGAAGTAGAATGTAACATAGTATTTGATGTGAGAAGTTTTTGGCACTGGCTGAACTTCCATTTCAATACTTACTGAATGGAATTTTGCACCTACTTGTTTTCTTTTAACAATATTTGCTGTTTCCATTGGTTTAGGGCTAGTGAGACAGAAATCTGGTGTTCACATAAATCATTTAAATCAGGCAGTGCATTGTCTGATAGCAAAATTTGTTTCATTCATCAAGTCTGTTTGGAAATTGCCTAATGTTTACAAAACTTTAGGAAATTATATAAAAACTTTACAAACTGCACTGCAATTATGCTATCAGGGCAAAATGTGGCTGGCTATTTTCTTGTTCGACTGTAATGCACCTCACTTAAAAAAGTCTTGAAAATAAATTGGCGGGAGACAGCTTCTAGCAAGAATTGACTTTCAGCAATAACTTTTTCTTTGCAAACCAGTCTCCCGCGGTCCAAAATTATGCAAAGTTCTGATATGTGGGCAACTGGAATGTTGCAAATTTCACCAGTGTAAATACATTTCCCCCAGACCTGCTATTTTGCCACTCTCCTTACAATAATTAATTTCATGGCACCTGTTCTATCTGGTGCAATATTGTTTCTGGGGAACACAGAACTGAAGACACTTGGGGCCTTATTATGAGCTTGGTGGTGCAGGAGCGGGACCGTCCAGCCCCACCAAACCCATGTCTGAACCACCCTCCAGATTAGGAGTTTTCTCCTGTCTGGCGGGCTGTTTTTAGGTGCACCGCAAAAAAATGCACCGCAATGGGAATGTCTAATCAGTACCTGCGGGGCATGGACTATTGCAGTCCATGGTGTTCAGGTACTGGTGTGCCCCCCTTTGTGCATCCACATAACATGTGGGACAAAGGGACCCTGTACGGCCCCCTTTTTCTCCTCACTGCCACACTTTACATGGCAGTCGTACTGCCATGGAATGTGTGGCTGCTGCGGCCACAACAAGCATATTGTGGACTCAGGACCACCATCGCGCAACTGCCAGGGAATGGTGGTTTCCTGGCGTTTGCGGGGGTCCCATCGTGGCCGACCTCCCCAACTTGTAATATGACGGTCGAGAGACCTCTACCATGAGTTTGGCGGTCCGTGAACCACAAGTCTCATAATAAGGCCCTTAGAAATACAGAAGAGATACATTTTTGCTCAGAAAGTGACAATCAGGTGTATCCTTGTAGGGACGATTGATGTAGCAAAATGAGTCTGGAGATGATTGGTAATGTTGATGCAATATAACTAATGACACTCATAAGAAGTAACGTGATCGAATTCAAAGAGTGATAAATATGGTCCACGCGAAAGTAGCAAATTAAATATGAAATAGTTTTGACACAAATCCCTGCTCTCATGTACAAATTCGATTAATTCTTTCCCTCAAACATATGGTTGATATTACGACAAGAGTGTATGTAAGACCTGCAGGCTAAAGATGCTTTTAGGCAAATAGCGTTTTAATGATCTTTTTATTATTTATTGCAATGTATTTAGTTTTGAATTGCGAATGAATTACAGCCATTGTCAAGTAGTTCCTACTAATCCATAGGATCTGCGCATTGTTTGGACAAAATAAACTAAGGGCTAGGTGTCGAGATTGACTCCAGACACCCACGCAGGATATGTTTGCCACCATAAGCCCCCCTGACCTACCCGGGAGCGAACATTTTCTGATAACCACTGAGCATAACAACCCTGATCCCTCGGGAATCCTGGAAACAGTACAGAATCTTTCGATCAGTCACTCGTGCTCACTTGTTCTCAGAGAAATATACAGAGAATACACAGTGGGACATTTTCAATAATATTTATTGAACCAACGTTATTTTTGCCTAAAATACGTGTGCTACAATGAGTAGGAGACAAAAGCAACTAAAGGAGCTTACCAGCACCAAAAGAGTAAACAGTAGATACATTCCTACCATGGTGCTAAAGCAATGAATATATGCTGGCATATATGCAAAATGGTAATCTAATGTACTCCTACAATGCGCACCCTTCTCTAAGTGTACCTATAGTGTGTGTAGGTGTGGAGCCAAGAAACCAACTAGGAACAATCCAACCCCTTTACCTGTTTGGTCTCGTGTTGGACACCCCTCGCGGATTGTCAGACCGGTGCATGGTGATTTCTCTGCATGCAGGGACCTTTGGTGTCGGCAGAAGTGCCTCCTCTACCAATCATTTGGGACGCTAGATTAGTGATGTTATGGATATGTGGATAGCGCTGTCACCTCGCGGATGAAGATAGGACTACTTTTGTACCTAGTGTGTAGAGAGGCGTAGTAGATGATGTTCAAGGCATTGTGATCATGTTGTGTGAAGCTAGATGTGAACCAAAGTAGTCGTGTAAGCAAATGTGTGCAAAAGGTCACCGCCAAAATTTTATTTTCTAAGACAATGTAAGGAATAAGCTGCCTTGCTACATGGGCCTAACTCGGGAATACAACACCATAACCTTGAAATAAATATTGAAAATGTAACACAAAAAGAGCTCAGAATGTGGGACACCATAAAAGTTGAGAATACACACCCGGCACATTTCTATAATGACAGATGGTACATTTTATCTTTAGATTCCATCAAGTATCCGTGTGCTTAGTTCCGAACTGGTCCATGCCGCTTCTGCTTTGCTAGGCAATAAGGCTTGTCATGCAGTTACTTAAAAGTTTGTTTTAGCCATTATAACCATAGATTCAAAAATCCAAGCATGTAAAAGGGTGCTGGTCAAACATCTTGGGATTGTTTCCCAGTATCATGTACGATGTGCACATCCACATGCTATACAATTTACACATCGTGATGTGCAGCCATTGTGCATTACACTGCGTCCCTTGACCTGTGCTTTCCTTAAAGCCCCCCTGATGAAGAGCATCAGAACTCCTCTGGGCACATCAGGCTCTGCTCTCATGGCGTCCATCAGCCAATGGTTCCTTGAGATGGCTCCCCTGCTGCACATCACCTTGTGATCCTGGCATACATCACACAGTGCTCCTCCACTGCATTTTGCCTTATGCCTATTAGTGAAACTCATGATATGTGCCACAGGCGAAATGCTACAGGTGCACCAAGGTCCACACTGTGATTGACGCCTATTTGCATCAGTGGCGTAACTAGACGTGCTGCCACCCGGGCAGCCTCTAGGTTTGCCGCCCAGGTGCCTGAGGGATGATGGTTGTTGAGAAACATGACTCCCGCCGCCCCCAAAAACAGTGCTGCCTGAGCGGTTCCCCCCAGCTACACCACTGGTCTGCATTGATGGCTGTAAGTTTATTGGTCTGTGTGTATAGGTGCCTGTTTGTTGTTCGGCTTTGAGAAAGTAGGTATCTGCAGGTGTATTGGTCTGTGTGTATGTGTGCGTGCATGTCAGTGTGCTATGCATCTGTATGCACACAGGGGCATATTTATGGGAATTTTGCACTGGGCAGTGCAGCAAATCACTGTGCTGCACGGCCCTGCATCAAAGTGAAATGGCAGGAATGTGTTGTATCTGCAGAATGCAGCATACATAAAGAGAGGAAAAAAGAGGCCAAATAAAGATGTTTCTCCTCGTTACGCCTTCCCTAGGGAGGCGTAAGAATTTGACGTATACCTAGGTTTACAATTCCTTGTAAATCTGAGAATGCGTCAAAACCATGGGCATTGCGTGGGAACACCGACCGCAATGCCCATAGAACAACTCCCTTGCGCCGAGTGAGGCGACGCAGCGATATGTGCTGCATTGCCTTACTCCAGATGTACTTAACCATTCAAAGCCACACAAAGCGGATCTGCAGGCTTCATAATTCTTACCTAAAAGCTTGCGTCAGGCATGTTCCACGTTGCATGGTGCAAATGTAACATAAGCCTCTCATAAATATGCCCCACAATATACAAAAGCCATTCATACTATGGATAGAAATATGACAGCATCATGCCACCAACTCCAAGAAACTGTGGTATGTGGATATTAATGGTCTCTAACCACAGTCGAGGCCTTGAGAAGTCTTTGCTTCACTTCCATTCTCCTCTCTTAAATATGAGATTGCAAATATCTATGGGTTACTATATTATACTTAGTTCTGCCCAATTATGAATATAATTTGTCCCCCACACTTCATAATAAAACAGTACATTATGTTAGTGCCTTATGTTTTTCATGCAATGCTTTTTCACCAGTGTATGTACCGATATGTTCAGAAGACCCGACATCCTATAATCTGGAGCAATCGTTCGTAAAAGCAAGTATAATTGACGGATGAGGTTTATGGCAATGCTGCCAACTAAAGGCAGAGGCTGAGCAGGGGTGGATAAACACAGTTAATTGTGCTAATCTGTGTATAGACAGTGGTCAGTTCCATCAGTGACATGCACCTAACAGCAATCCTGTTAGGATCTTGTACCCAATTAATAGTATCTGCATTTTCCCACAAGTACAGCACTCTAAAGTCTTATGACAATTGAGTCTGTGCAGTAAGAACCTTATAATTGTGTAGCTAAAAGGTATTGCACGGTTAAACGCTAACTAATAGAAAAACCAAGGGTGGAAATCTCCCCTTCTGCCTGAATATACCTTTCCTACCTTTTGCTATTCAGCAACGTAGCCAGTAGTATTTCTAAAGACCTGAGCAGGTTTCCAGGTGTATTCCTGGAATTATCACCTGACTTTTCCAGGGGTTCCTATTTAAAATGTAGGTAGTTCTCCAGTGCTGAAAACTCCACATAGTGGGAAAAGGATACCCTGTGTTTCTTTTCTTGTCCATGGGGCAAATATTTTTCTTTATGGAAATAAGTCCTTCCTCTACACCCAGTAAATAAGGGAAAGATATGTTTTCCATGTCGCCCTGGGAGCAAAGATACTTAAGCCCTTTGTTGTAGTAAGTTTTTGGTTATTTCCAATGTGGCAAAGGGTTGGATCAGAGTTTGAAATGGCCACAAACCTACATCTCCGTGGACATTCCCAAACTTTCAGGGCAAATAACAAATCCGAATGGCGACTTCCCATCCTTTAAATGGTATTTAAACTGGTGATAGAGAGTTTCGCCCTCACAAAGGGGAGTGTATCTCCTGGGAAACTCTTTGCGAGTTCCTGTCAGTTCAAAAAATGGTACATTGTGTCGTAAATGTGTATTTATTAAAGAATTTATAATTAGGAATAGGGGCTGTAGCAAAAATGCCTATTTTTTCTTTTTAAACTCCATTTAAGGCTAGATTTTATTGTTGGTTTTTGGACTCTACATACAGGGATGCCGCTGTCTATTGCCCCCTGTATGTGCACTGATGCCTGAAATGTTGAATGTTGGATTGGTATGTGCCTAACTGTTATATTTAATGTACCGATCAGTCCTTTGTATATGGTACGAGGTGTACCAAGGGCCAGTAAGTTAAATGACACTTGTGGACTGTAACTTATATTTTGCCACCACTAAAGTGACAATGCAAAACATGTCATCAGGCCTGCCACAAGTAACATGGCTGTGCAGGATTAAACTGCAAATGTGACCTATCAAAATGAGCACTTTTTGACAGGCCTAAATCCTCCTTTTAAATAATAATAGGTCACACCTAAGTATACCTTAATGCGCAATCAAGAAGGGTGAATGGCATTTAAAAGTAGGACATATAAAATGCTAATGTAAAACATATGACCTTTTGGGCAGTGCCTAGTAACTTAATTACCTTTAAATAATCCTACCCTGTCACAGGCAGATGTAGCTAGCACCTGGGCCTGCTCATTCTTTTGTCCTTTTAGCCAGCCAGACACCAATTTCAGTGGGAGAGGAACCAGTTTTGAGTGACCACAGAGGAGGGGTTGCTCTTTTCCCTGGTCACACCTTTAGGGTGGGCACAGCAGCTCTACAGCAGCTCTACACAAGGGAAGAAGAGTTCTGTCATCTCATTTTTAGGTAGAGGCACTGTAGGATTTTTTGCAGTGGGGCACACAGGAACTGCTGCAAACAGGGTTGGGATTACCCTCAGGAGAGTTTTACTTATTGTTTAGGGAAGGTCCAGGAGTCAACCCCACCCACATGCTAGTGCCAGACATACCTTTCACACCCCTGGACACCCTCTTCCAATTACTACTGAACCAGTAGAAGACAGAATAAGGGCTACACCTGCTGTTGGGTCCTATAAGGAGAACTCTAAGGGATGTAACTACTCCCACTTGTTCCTAGGACAAATAAGTCGATGGCAAGGGTCTGCCGGCAGACCTCCTGTTAATCTACAGGAACACAAAAGCTGTAATAAGGCTACTTTCTTAAAGAGCCCAGTTGATCAGATTCAAGTAGACCTTCCCTGGAGCTTGGTGTCAACTTTTGTTGGAGTGAGTGCTGACCTCAAAGTACTGTTCCTGAGGTTTAGGATTCCTTGGCTTGTGTCAAAGTGGACTCCTCCTGCCTAACCCTAAAACCGAGGACTTAGAAACTTTATCAAGACTTTTTGCTTGGAGAACCGACAAAAGGCCTGGACTAACCTGCCAAGCCTTTGTGGGTGCATTGCCATTGGGCCTTCGCTGTAGCTTCTCATTAATTTTTCTCCGCAGCAGCAAATCTGTTTTAGTGGGCCTGATGCCGACCAGTATCCGACAACATTGAACCCTCTTCAGCTAAAGCGCAAGTCTTGTCCTGCTGGAGGAATCTGACTTCCAGAAAAGTGTCTAAGTCTGTGGGTAGAAAGACTCACCAGGCCCAATGCCGAGCAGCATCAGGCTGATGTTGATTACTTCTGGACAGAAACTCAGTTTCTCAATCTGAGCTTTTTCGTCCATCATAGACGGCTTCACTGGACCTTGTCAATCCATCTTTGACAATCCTGTCTTCAAAACCAGTGTGCTGCCTTGCCCTGCCTTTGACTGCTCAGAAAATGTCAAAGTCCGAAGTGAACTCTTTGACCAGTACCAATATGGTTCTCGAATCCAACCTGCGCTCCATCGTGGCCAGACTCAAACCATAACCTTGTCCCTGTCAGTGCAACCAGTTACCCACGGTTGGTGCTTTGTGCTTTTAGGGAGTTTTTTTTTTACTTAAAAAAGTCGTAGCTCTAATTCCCTCTATTAGAATTCGTTTTGTTGTCATTTTGTTCATTAAAATATTCTGTTTTTCATAAATTGGAATGGGATTTTTATTGTGTTGTGCTTTTGACTTTCCAACTGTTTAGTTACTTTTAAATACAACATTTTCTTACGTGAAGCCTGTTTGCTTGGGTTTGGGCTTGGGTTTATATCACTGAAACCTTTACTGGACCGAACAAGAACAGTGCAATCATTACTTGTTGAACTACCATCCACTCAAACTAATAATCCACTTTCTCGCAGGGCCCTTATTATTTTTTCAAAGAATACCTGAGCTTGCTACCTCATGAAACAATCTATGCAAAGGAAAGCAGAGAAAGCAAGATAACTGCAGCGCTGTTAAGGCTGAAGAAAATATGGAGAAAAGTGCATATTGCTTTAGTGTCCTTAAATACAGCCATCGAAAATGCTCTGAACACTTGGGGCCATATTTATGAAATTTGCGGCCCAGGGCAGCGCAGCAAGTCAGCTTATCCAATACTGCACATTCCTGCCCTTTACACCTGTGCTGGTGCCGTTTTGGCTTTTTCCTCTTTCTATGTGTGCTGAAGAATGCAACACACATAGAAAGAGGAAATAATTAGGAGAAATAGGGATATTTCTCCTTGTTACCCCTTTTCTGGGGAGATGTATCTTTTTGGCACACTCCCAGGTTGACAGATCCTTGCAAATCTGGGAATTCATAAAAACACATGGTAGTTGCATGGGACCACCCACCGCAGTGCCCAGGGAACGCCTCCCTTCCGATTTGCGCCACGTTGCCGTCCTCCAAATTTTTGAAGCCATTCAGAGCCAACCAAAGTGGCTTTGAGCGACTTCAGAAATCTGACTTAAAGGCTTGCGTCACATATGTACCACATTGCATGGATACATTTGCTGCACAAAAATGCAGGACGCAAAGATATCTCAGTGAGCTGAGCCCTTTCCCAAGGTTGTAAGGGTTATATTTTGTAATTCCCACAGTACCAGCTCCACTCTCCATCCCTTTGAGGTTGCTAAAATAAACATAATCTGGGCCTCAATATACAAACTCTGCAATTTGCACAAATCACAGGTTTTGTGACCACAAAGCGTTTTGGGGTGTTTTGAAACACATTTAGCAAATTGGGAAAGCATTTCCGACTCACAAACTGGCTTTATTGACAGATACCTGATTGCAGTGAGGGTGGGAGTTCCTTCCTAACTGCTATTCAGTATTGCATGCATCATTGTTTTACAAATGCAAACAGCGACCTGCATAAATTAGCATTCATTAAGCAGATCGTTCTGTGACCCCTTGTGATTGGACGTTTTGTGATGCGACATATTACTACTTAGGACACATCACAAAATCAAAGACTCATAGCACAATGTCGGTGCACAATTTACAACCACTTCTTGCAGCCAGACTTTTTTATAAATCTGAATCTTATTTAGCTGGTGGCAAAGCTATTTTTCTATTTATAGAGACTATTCACTTTGTAGCTAGAAATATTTTATTATGTTTATTACAAAAGAGAGAGAGAGGGCTGGTGTTTCCTGCTTGCTGTTTACAATATGTGTTCTCGCGTTCCTACCTCCCCTGATGTTTTGACTCCACCCCTTTGGGCTTTAGCCAACACATGTTGCATATTCCTAAATTGAGCCAAGAAGGCCCCCACATTCCTTTAAAGAAACGCAGACATTCTCTGAAAAAAATACAAAAATTCCGGGGGCACCTTCGACAGCACAGAAAATTCCTGCATTAAGCGAGAGTTTAAAAGACCTGAAAACATTTTATCACATCTTTTCGACATTACAAGATGTCTGTTCCTAATTGATCTGAACTGAAATGTTCTTCATTATTAAAAAAAAAAAACTACTGTGAGGGGTTAGGAAATAAAACAGGAGAATGTGAGCAACTCTATTTTTTTCTGTCTCCCAAGGAAGCAGCCGCGCCTCCTTGCACAACGACAACCCTCGGGATACAGCAGTTGTCTTCAAATCTGTGACCATAAAAAATCATTATCTCTGTGAAATACAGCAATTTGGGAGATAATCAAACAGTGACCAGGGGGCAGAGCTGCCAATCTGAGGGATTACGCTCCGCGCGCGCCTGATTCCGTTCGACCTTCCTCCGAGCCAGCTGTCAGCTTGGCGAAAACGCACACGCATCGACTCGGGGCACATTCATTAGACCGTCTTCGGTGCAGAAAGTCATTTGCATAAAGCCCCAGCTTTCTTAATTAGTACTTCATTTTTCCCTTGACTTATTTTGGTGGCGAAGTTCACTCTCTATTTCTCCCTTGCTAGAATATAAAAAAAAGAGGGACGACGGAAGGTGGAGGGAAACTAGACGATGGCTTTGCATGTTAACTATGTCTTAATTTGGACTGTTACCGAATGCAGCTGCTGGGAGAGGGGGTGTTATATAAAAACTGTCAAACGCAAGGCGTGACGTAGCGTCGAAAAAAAGCCATAAAACCTGCTCAGAAAACGTTTGAGGTATCTCGGATCCTGCCAAGGTGTCTTTTTCTCTGCCCCGCCTGCCTTGTGCATAAAAAGCGCCGGAGCAGTAAATTTTAATGTTCCGGGTATTTCCTGACAGTTAATGCCCGTGTGGAATAGCAGAGGTGAGCGCAGGGCGCAGGAACCACCGAGGCATGTCGGTGCAGGGAGCACCTTGCCTAGGGCCCCTTGTGTCTATCACACGCGATTAGCAGAAGGTGAGCCGGTAACACAATTAAATCGATTTTTTTCCTTGATGTCTTTTAAATTAGCAAACGCTTTACAGTGGTCGTCAATTCCAAACCACAGAGGCGAATCCAAATGCGCATTTCGTGTTGGCCCAGTAAAGTGGAAACCAAGTGTTTATTAAAAAACAAAACACCATGTTGTGAAAGATGTGACAGCAGAGAGGCGCGTCGAGTCATGATAGAAAGGTCCCTTTGGAGCCTGCAGCCACACAACAGTGCCGTGTATCTCACAGGTATTTAAATCAACGTTTGTTCTAGTCAGATACAAAAAAAATAGGATGTGCATTTATTCCCATGAAAAGAGGTTCCACCTGAGGCAAAACCACAATAACTGAGATAAGGCTTCACACCAAACTATCACCACACTGCAGAAGTGAAGAGATACATGTGTACAGTTCCCAACTGCCTCCTGCCAGCAGTTCACACCTGCACACCTGGGCTTAATTTCACTTCTATCGAAAAAAGACTTTGGCAAAGCCAGTAGGCCTGATTCCAATGAAGCATGCAAACACAGATATACCCGTCCTTTGGTTACATTTAACAAATCATGGCATGCTGGGAATTGCAATCTTGATTTGGTTCAATTGGTTCGAAGGGAAAATAAAAATGTATAAAAGGTAAGCACCGTTATGGAAAGTTGAGTCCTGTGATATAGAGTCACCTCGTAACCATATACACCGGAAACTTAGCCGTTTGTGGTCTCATAACAAACACAACGAGATGATTGACGGATCGCTGAATACTTATGCTCATCTTGTGGCTACTGCATGCTTCTATGGGTGAGTGTAATATGCTCATATTGTGGCCAGTGTACACTTCTAAGGGTTGGTGCAAAATGGGTGCCAAGTGCACTCTTCTAAAAGTTGGTGTAATATGTTCATATTGTAACTAGAGAAAACACAAAGAGATGATGGACGGAGCGCTGAAACCTTTCAGAAACTCACCCCTTAATCACAGAACTGGGTTGAATCCATCATTGTTCTTTAGCTCACTTCGCCACCCCAGTTCAGACCCAGCCATATGCAAATCAGTCTTGACCCTGTTCATCATGGGAACAGTCCAGCTCGAACCGGCAAGTCAGGTCTTCCCTGGGTCAGAAACAAGCATCCTGGGACCAGTTTTGGGGTAACACCCCTCATCAGCCAGGCTAGCTTGAATCCAGTGGCAAAGTGAGCAAGAAGCCCCCATCAGGGCATACCCTGCCAACTTAGGGCAAACAAAGCAAACACAAGGAGATAATGGCCGGAGCGCTGAAACTTTTCAGATAGTCACCCCCAGTCACTATTAGATCTGGGTTGAATCTATCATCGTTCTTTAGCTCACTTCGCCACCCTATCTCATAACAACAGAACATTTTCAGAATGTTTTTAAAAAAAAGAGGAGAATCTGCAAGATATTAGATACATGGGCGGTACCTACCATCATTAAGTGGATGAGGTGACCTGCATTACAAAGCTCAGTGTTCCAGGTATCACACATTTTCAGATTCCATGAGTGAGTAAATCACCAAGCCTAGCTATTGTTCTATACATTCTTGGCCTTGAAGTCCTTTTTCTCCCATTGTAAGTTCAAGACTCCAAGTACCGGCATCAGATAAAAAAGCCTAAGAGTTGTAGTGCTGTTTTCTCTGTGGAGCAATAACATAGTGAATAGCATCATTCTGTGCCTAGGATTAGTTAAACAATTTTTGAGAGCTTTATGAAATGACCACTGCTGTAGATTCACAGAGACACATAAGTATTCCTTTCTATATCAGATCCTCTAAAGCTCACTCCTTTCAAAGCAAGATGACCTTCCTCTCCAGCCCACCTCTGCCAACGCCAGAATTTATCATCATAAGAGCAACCAAACTCATAACTTCCCTCCCTGTCATGTGGGATTCCTTTAGTTTTTCCTAACTTCGTAGACCAGCAGCATGTTGCATTGTGGAACAAGTAGTTTCACTTTTAACATAGCAAAACCTCAGCATGCAAAGGTGTGACTGTATATATCACATAGAACATGGGGTAACTTGGCAGCTGTGCAACATGCTAACTCTAACCAATGATGGCTGTTTAGCAGAGGGTCCAATATTGGATACAGCAATTTGTTTTGCAGTGGTAAATGCCTCTGGGAATTACAAGGACTTCAGCGAAGGAAGTAAGTTTGTTTAATTTTACATACAAGAGAAACATATTCTATTGTTAGTGTTGCATTTTTGTTTGTTCCACAAAATGCAATCGCTAATTTTTTCAGTATGTCGAGACTAAAAATGTGCAGACGTGGATAACAGTGTGATGCAGTTTTGGGATTCCCTGATATGCTTAGCAGACTGAAATAACAAACCATGTTTCTTTATACCAGAAAAAGAGTTTAAAGCAAGTTACTTAATCTCTTTTTCTTTTGCTTACAGGTTTGTATTCAGTTTTTAGGTTTTGCCTGCGCTTGAGAAATCTATTGTTTTTAATATAAACTTGAAAAGGGACTTACATTCTGCCTCCTCTCTTTCCTGGCTTCTCATTGGTTCCTGTGCATGCCACTTACCTTTCCTCCATTTCTCTTGGCTGTAGCATATTTTGCTGCATTTTCCAGTGGTCGTTCCTCACTGCTGCTTCAGTTTCCTGCCGCAGTAATACTGTTAATGGGGATAAAAGGTGTGGGCAGTAATGGAATGTTAATGGGCCATTGATCATCATTTTCAAAACCTTATGGACCCAATGAACTGCCCATGTACCCCATCCAACATATATTATATTATTCCACAACACCCTCTACTTTTGACGATCCAGCCGTACTCTCCCGCAAATCCAACAAAGGTGGCACACAATGTCCGGATGCTAATTCAAGTTTTATTTCTCATCACATAGCAACACCCAAGACAGGACGAAAATGCATTTCGGCTTATGCCTTCAACCAGGCAACCCCATAACCCACAACCACTGTGTTTGAAAACACTGTCATATGATCCTATCTCATTTCCTGTCAACAGCATCTAGACTGCCTGCCTCTCCATCGTGTTTCAAGGCGGCAGCCATATTGGAGTTGCAAATAGCCAAAAATTACCAAATATAGTAGCACTACATTCTATTTACAATTCACATACTAAGGATTCAAACCACATTTCCCAAAATTGTTTTCGCTGTCTTCACATTAGATTTGAGACTCTCCAGCAGCGTAATCACAATGAAATGCTAATGCATGTAATTCATTACCTTCACATCAACATAACTTTGCAAACTATATATATTTTACATCTAATGAAACACCTTATTTTTTGAATGTAGAATGCTGTTCGATACATATTGAACACCTAGTTCAAACCACAAATGTATACATGATTTTCAGTACCTTGCACTTATTTTTCAAGGACTGATTGCTCATATCGATTACATCTGCTGTTGTTTCCCATTAAGAATGACAGTGCAAACAATGTGCATTGGTTTCTATGTGGGATCAGCTCAATATCTAACATCATTTGTTATTGTGTCCCATTAATGTTGCACCAACCACCTAAAGTGCAAGTGCATAGTCATGAACAATTCATCAAGGGCATCAACCATGCCCCAATTAAAGTGAAAGCGCTGTTTGTAAACACATATCTCTACGCTCACTTCTGCCACCTAAAGTGCAGAATCATATTTGTAAAAATTTCTCAGAGGCATCAAACATGTCTCAATTAAAGTGCAAATGCTACTTGTAAACTTATATCTCTATACTTTCACTCCTGCCTGAATGCTTCTAAGGTGCAAGTTCCTGTTTGTAAACATTCTTTCAGGATCTTAACATGCAAATGCTATGTATAGGCGATCATGTATGGAACCTCATTCCAGTCCATATACATATAAAGTGCAAATGTAAGAATATTAGCAATTTTCCAAAACATCTATTGTGTGCAAATTAAGGTGCTGTATGTAAATAATTATCCCCACAATATTGTTTCTATCAAAGGTACGTACCTTATTTTTCAGCCATATATTCTACAACAGTCATGTATGTGGCGACAGTACACCACATTTTTCAATATGGTTTAATTCCTAAGAACAATCAAATGTGCCCCTGTATATATCCCGGCACTGTAGCTCCACCTGCTATGCAGGGTACATTTTATCAAGATGATGTGACAGAAACTTATACATGTCCCTCTTAACATTCTATAAAATACAAGTGTTGTGCAGTACATCAAATTATAGAGGTTAAAATCCACTACATATTTAATTTTAATCTCAGTTCATCAAGGGTCTGCCAGTATACTGCTCATCAAGTTCAGAATCCAATAATGCAACACCTATTATTCATTATTGGACATGCAGTTCTGCGCTGAAGTTACGACCCCATGGTTTTTCGGTGCCCAAGAGGACAATCATCCTCGATTTACATTGGCGCAGTTCCAGTTCCCTGTTACCTCTGCGTGGATGGAGCTGAATGTGCTTTATACAATAGTACTGCAAAAATGTTAAATTGCTTTAGTGCACCTCCCAAACATGCTTCGCCATGGGTATGCTCGATCTTGATGTTTTAAAGCTCTAATGTGCTGCAAAATCCTCAATCTGAGCCTGTTGATAGTACTACCCTAATATCGCATTCCATAACCACAAACTCAGTCTCACATGCGATCTTTTCCCTGATCTTGCACATTCTGCTCTCAAATGTCTCATAACTCAAGTGGTTAGGTCCAAATTTACAGGCCTTACAAGTGGCACACTTCTTAAAATCATAATTCCTGCTTGTGTGCTTGTTTTTGGTAAAACATAGATCATGTTAAAATATTAGCAGAGAACGGGTGGTATTATTTAACACAGGATAAAATGGCGCTTGCCTGGTAACGTGAAGTTTACACACAGAGCACAGTGAAATGCGGTGCAAAATGTGAGGGAAAACCCCTAAACCCCCAGATAGGGACACTGGAGTCCGTTAAGGTACAATAAACAAGTCCTCCGCACACGCATGTAAGTGAAGGAAAATACACAGTATTCGTTGGTGAAAGATGATAACAATGTAGTCCTTTCTTTTAACTGTTCACTTTAATGGTAAGTTACTTAACAGGCCAGCCAACACATGTTTCGTCAGTGGGGTGTGAACCCTTGACTTCTTCAGGGCTGGAAACAACATGGAGAAACAATGTATGTCACAAGATGAATTCAGTAAATGAAAACAATACAGGCCAGGACTGTATTACTGGGACGTGGAGGGAAAGCACAGCTTTAGTCAAAACGAAATTCCATCTATACACCTTACTGCACATTATTATGTGCACATGTAAAGTAGCATTGCTGCATGTGAGATCAGGCAATGTGTATCTGGGTGTGGTACCGTGTTTGGTGTATAGAAAGTGGCGAGTTCATAACTGAAAGAACATCTGACTTGACAGTGTAAGCGGGTCCATGGCAGGAGTTGGGTGCATATATAAAAAAAAAAGTGGATTTGTAGTGAGGACATGGAATTAACTGCAGGAATTGCTAAAGTTAGCATAGGTTAGTAAATGCTTGGCCGCCGTTTTGCCGCTTTTGCACGCGTTGCTATAATGGCTCTGTTCTCATAAACACTCTGCTTACGCGTTTCCACATGTGAACTGTATGCCTTTCACACATCTAGCTGTACACTGTGCTCCTCGTCTGCACAGCGTGTTCAAGATCGGAAAGCAATGTATGCTGTTGATTTACTTTGGTCAGTCCCTGGCCCATAGACATATCATAGAACACAGCTGCACTACTGAAACTCGGGTGCTTTTAATATGGCATTGTATGCATGTAGAGGCACTTGGAGAAAATCATTCCAACGAAGAAGAGCTGTGTTTGTCCGGAGATATAAATCCTTGCATCTAAACTTGGAGGTATAGGGTCCTCCTGACAAAGCCTAGAGGTCTTCCATAATTATAATAACCTAGCTCTTAGCACTGGGAGGGTGGTAAGGCACTGTCGTCCTGTTTCCACTGTCATTATAATTAGGCCTGGGTGGTAAATTCCGTTCCGCTCGCGGAATTTGCAGAATTTCGGTAATTTCGCGTTCCGCGGAGAACGCAAAATTGCCCAAAATTCTGCTTTCCGCGACTTCGCGAAATTTTTTCTTGCTCGCGTTCTCAAAATGCGTGTTCGCGAGATATTTCTCCCCGAGCACGCAAACAGCAACTGTGAACAGGCAAAAAGCATCGCGAACAAGCAATTCCGCGTGTTCACGGAATTTCTGCATGTTCGCGGAGATTTTTTACCGTTTCGCGGAGATTTGCGGAACGCGATTACGCAAATTCCGCCCACCCCTAATTATAATATGGTTTCCCCATTCGTGCTTTATGGAATTGTAACAATGCTGATTATATTGTTCTTATACATTTTGCTGCTAGTATTGGCTTGTGTACTGCATTATAGAGCACGTTAGGTAAAATAAACATTTTAAACTATATAGTGTCTCTGTTTACTCATGTTGTGGACAAGTATGAGTGTTTGAACAAAAAAGGGTTCTTGTTCACGCGATTCCTTAGAGGTTCAGAGTGACATGTTCTATGATGTCTAATCATTGGTAGCTTCGCTGTAGTACAGAGAATGAATGAGACACTATAGCTGGTCGGATTGGGGTTCCGGGCACCGAGGTGGGTTTTTTGGTACACCACTACACACCGAGGTCCTGGTTTCCTGCTCATAATTCTTTGTATGTGCAGAATTCCTGAAACAGTTTAGACCTGAAACAAGAAGTGGGTATTTCAATCAGATAAACTGTCCTATATGTAGGTAAAAAACGGCCACAATGGCTATACTTGCAAATTGCCTAAGAAGTAATGTATCTCACGATCAATGTTGAGACCCTGTTCGAAAGATCTCAAACGCATGATCCACATAACCTCTGAGCGTCTAAGTCGTAATTCTCTGTTGCCTCCCCTGGGACTAGGTTCAATCATGTCAATTCCATAGAAAAGGATTCGTTTGTGTGGACCTTGGGAATCAGCTGAACAAATTCTACAGGCCCTTAATAGTTGACCGTAAGGTATGCTCCATTTTAAAGAGAGTGGATGACCACTGTTGCCATGCAGAATCGAATTGCAGGCAGTTTTCTTTAAAAAAAACAGTGGTTTGGATGGAATTACCTACTACTTGCAACTTCATATCCAAAAACTCGATTTCAAGCGAGCTCCATTTTA
This sequence comes from Triturus cristatus, assembly GCF_964204655.1. Lineage (NCBI taxonomy): Eukaryota > Metazoa > Chordata > Amphibia > Caudata > Salamandridae > Triturus > Triturus cristatus. The sequence goes on from NC_140589.1 coordinate 179,530,716, forward strand.
CAGTCAGCTGTATGTTGTAGGAATTGGTGTTTAAGCTTGCAACATACTCACTCAACGATGTCTCCACCATCCCGCAGGATGAACAAATTGTTTATAAAGCACACCCACATTATAATCTTACTAGTGTGGTGCGCATTACAGTCTGTGCATGTCACTACTTTCTCCCACCAGCCCATCTAGATGTAGACATATGTAGGGGCAAATGCTGCACCCATCGCCATGCCTTTGTTTTGGAGAAATCTTCTTATTGAATAATAAGATATTGTGCGTGTGAGAAAAAAAGAGCATTGTAGTATGTTATGCAAGTGCCAGAGAGCTCGATCTTAAATAGTAATGGCAGGCCTCAATGCCATATATATTATCTACTGGCGGTCGCCAGTAGATAGTTATAGTTAGGACCTATTTTCCATAAAACATACTCAACATTCTATTGGGAATATCTTTGGCGCCGAATGACGAATCTTCGCGAAATTCTCAAACCTTTTGGCCAGCTCCGCTCCGCTCCTACCCTGAAAGTTTTGCGGTGATCCATGAAGCGGGGGCCGAGAAAAATGGGGGTCCCAAAACGTGTTTTCCCCATGCAATTTCCCATAGGATCTGTTGTCGCAGCTACAGCCCGAACCGCTGAAAAGAATGACACCATTTGGCAAAGAGGTAGTCCTCAGTTCGGACTCATGCCTTTTGCATATTTGGTGTGAATCTGTCAGTAGTTCCTGAGAAAATTAGGGTAAAAAAGTTAGTGATATCTATGGCCGCGGAGGATGCGCGGACCGTACCCGCACCGTAAGCGCACCCTCCCCAAAAGGAGCGCGCACACTCCCGATCGCACGCTGAATGCTAAATGGCCGTCGAGCGTCTCTCTACATTCGAAACCAGGAACTGTTGGCGGCCATTTTCTGCCTCGGTAGAAGCGAGGCTGAAGATGGAAGGGGAATAAGTGTGTAAAAGATATAAAGGGGGTAGATTGGAAATACTCTGACCCTCTAGATCTGCTTAGGGGGTCCCAGAAGGACCCCCTCTGGCCCCCCTTTTTTTTTTTTTTTAAAGCGTCGAAATGCGCGCACGGTGCACGCATCCTATCGCGTTGGATGCACGCATCCTATCGCGTTGGATGCACGCATCCTATCGCGTTGGATGCACGCATCCTATCGTGTTGGATGCACGCATCCTATCGCGTTGGATGCACGGATTCTCTCGCGGTGGGTGCGCGGATCCACGGCAACATTTTTTGAAAAACAACAAGAAATCATTGGTTGTATAACAACTTTCTACACTGAAAGGTAGGGTGTATATTTTTGTTTTTTAAAGTTATGATTGTTATTGGTTAACAAAAACAGATTGTAAGGAACATTATATATGATAAGCTAATATGTTGAAAAGTCAAGCACAATTCCTGTCTTGTGTAGGAACATTGTGTGCTGAACTTGTGACCTGTGAGCTCAGTGCAGTGTTCCATGACCTGTTTCTATGGTAACAGGCAGAAGGCAGATTGGGGGAAGGGTTGAAATGTATTTCAGTTGGAAAGGGTTGAAATGTTTAACCAATAGTAATGTGTGTTTGCTTTTGTGTTTATGTGCGAAGGATTGTGATTTGATGTTTACATGTATATGTGGGGAAAATGAAAGGGAAACTTTTTCATTCTTTGCTTTTGCTGAGAGGTGCACAGTGCAGAGATTCTGTAAAAGAAAATATGGTGAGCGATTGATATACTCCTTAATCTACAAAAGAACTTGAAAGATGAGTTATTTAATTGTGAGGGGATGTATGTAGAGTATTTTGATTTTAATCAGACTAATGTATTTTTCCTGCTAAAGTGTAGGGAGTACTTTTTTTCTCTACAATGTGTGTGCATGTAGAAACCATTCTGTGATTGGCATTTGTGTTTTTCATGTGTTTGTAGACAGATAACTGTGCAGTTTTTATATTTTGGTAGGATTAGAAACCACTCATTGTTTATGAATTTGTGAAATGAGTTATGCCATGTTTCTATACTAAAATGTAGTACTACTTCTAGATGAAGAAATGTGTTTTGATATAGTGCAAGGGATAGTGTTGTTTGTCTAGAATAACACAGTGAGTCTGTGTGCATTTGGGAACCACTGTGAGAGTAGCATTTGGTAACATCGTGTATTTGCTCACAGATAACTGTTTTAAAAGCAGTCAGGTTGTCAAGTTTTAGTAGCATTAGAAGACAGTTATGGCTTATGCTTTCATTAAATGAGTCAGGCATTGACAGTAAATTGCAGTCGTGAAATATGTAGATTGTGTGCAGTTCCTTTACCACTTGCACTGTTGTGAATGAGTTTTGGTAAACTCATAGGGATAGTGGTGCTTGTCTAGAATCACACTGTGAGTTAGTGTGTATTTGGGATCACTGTGAGAGAAGCATTTGGTAACATCATGTGTTTGCTGACAAATAACTGTTTTAAAATCTGTCATGTTGTGAAGTTTTAGTAGCATTAGAATCCAGTCTTTGCTTAAATGTTGATTAAATGAGTCATGCTTTGACACTGATGTGCTGTACTTAAATATGTAGATTGTGTGCAGTCTCCTTACCCCTTCCACAGTAGTGAATGAGTTTTGATAAAGTCCTAGGATAGTGTTGATTGTCTAAAATCACACTGTGAGTCTGTGTGCATTTGGGTAAGGATTGTGAGAGAAGCATTTGGTAACATCGTGTATTTACTGACAGATAACTGTTTTAAAACATGTCATGTCGTCAAGTTTTAGTGGCATTAGAAGCCAGTCTTTGCTTATGCGTTGATTAAATTAGTCAGGCATTGGCATTAAAGTGTAGTCGTGAAATATGTAGATTGTGTGCAGTTCCTTTACCACTTCCACTGTAGTGAATGAGTTTTGGTAAACTCCTAGGGATAGTGTTGTTTGTCTAGAATCACACTGTGAGTCTGTGTGCATTTGGGAACCACTGTGAGAGAAGTGTTTGGTAACATCGTGTATTTGCTGACAGATAAGTGTTGTAAAGCATGTCATGTTGTCAAGTTCTAGTAGCATTAGAAGACAGTTATGGCTTATGCTTTCATTATATGAGTCAGGCATTGACAGTAAATTGGAGTTGTGAAATATGTAGATTGTGTGCAGTTCCCTTACCACTTGCACTGTAGTGAATGAGTTTTGGTAAACTCATAGGGATAGTGGTGCTTGTCTAGAATCACACTGTGAGTTAGTGTGTATTTGGGATCACTGTGAGAGAAGCATTTGGTAACATCATGTATTTGCTGACAGATAACTGTTTTAAAACCTGTCATGTTGTGAAGTTTTAGTAGGATTAGAATCCAGTCTTTGCTTATGCGTTGATTAAATGAGTCATGCTTTGACAGTGATGTGGTGTACTTAAATATGTAGATTGTGTGCAGTACCATTAACTCTTCCAGAGTAGTGAATGAGTTTTGGTAAACTCTTAGGATAGTGTTGCTTGTCTAAAATCACACTGTGAGTCTGTGTGCATTTGGGTAAGGATTGTGAGAGAAGCATTTGATAACATCATATATTTGCTGACATATACCTGTTTTAAAACCGGTCATGTTGTGAAGTTTTAGTAGCATTAGAAGCCAGTCTTTGATTATGCTTTGATTAAATGAGCCAGGCTTTGACACAAAAGTGCAGTCCTGAAATATGAAGATTATGTGCAGTTCGCTTACCACTTCCACAGTAGTGAATGATTTTTGGTAAACTCCTAGGTAAAGTGGTTGTTGTCTAGAATCACACTGTGAGTCTGTGTGCATTTGAGAACCACTGTGAGAGAAGCATTTGGTAACATCATGTATTTGCTGACAGATAACTAATTAAAAACCTCTCATGTTGTCAAGTTTTAGTAGCATTAGAAGCTAGTCTTTGCTTATGCATTGATAAAATGAGTCAGGGTTTGACACTAAGGTGCAGTACCATGTACTATTCTGTTCACTGTGGCAGAACTGAAAATTTAAAAGTTTTGCCTAAGCACTGTACTAGAAGTAGTCTGATTATTTAGTCAGTTTCTAAGTACCAAATAGACTGCTTCAAATGTCTATGCAGTATGCATGTAGTGTTCTAACATACTATAGACTTGTCTTTTACACCTTCAATTCCCTAGTCAGTATCCATACACTTCAAGGAAACATCCTGTCACTTCCTTTGCAGTCCTCTAGAGACCCATTCAACAGTATGTACTAATCCATTCACTGTGCCAAAACCCAAACACTTATAAATTCACCAACACACTCTCTTTCCAGTACTCTTATGATTCAGTCACTGCCTAAGTATTCATGCACTGAGCCAGGTCTTAGCACATGGACTTCTTCAAACCCCTATCCACTATGCATGCAGCCCTCTAAGCACCTACCCACTTGTCTTTCACACCTTCAATTCCCCAGTCAGTATCCATTCACTTCCAGCAAACACCCTGTCACTCCATTTGCACTCCTCTAGTGACCCATTCAGCATCATGTACTAATCCATTCCCTGCGCCAAACCCTAATAAATTCACCCAGGCACTCTCCTTGCAGTACTCTAATCATTCAGTTAGTACCCAAGTACTCATCCAGTGACCCAGGCCTTAGTATATGGACTGTTTCAAACCCTTATCCACTATGCATGCAGTCCTCTAACCACCTACACAATTGTCTTTCTCACCTTCAATTCCCTAGTCAGTATCCATACACTTCCAGGAAATACCCTGTCACTCCCTTTGCAGTCCTCTAGTGACCCATTCAGCACCATGTACTAATCCATTCACTGTGCTAAAACCCAAACACTTATAAATTCACCAAGATACTATCTTTGCAGTACTCTAATCATTCAGTCAGTGCCTAAGTATTCATACACTGAGCCAGGCCTTAGCACATGGACTACTTCAAACCCCTATGCACTATGCATGCAGTCTTCTAACCACCTAGACACTTGTCTTTCACACTTTCAATTTCCTAGTCAGTATCCATACAGTCCAGCACTTGTGACTGCCTTTGCACTCCATTCAGTAACAAGTACTAATCCATTCCCTGTGCGAAAAGCCCAGCACTTATAAATTCACCTAGGCACTCTCCTTGCTGTACTCTAATCATTCAGTCAGTACCCAAGTAGTCATGCAGCGAGCCAGGCCTTAGCACATGGACTGCTTTAAATGTCTATGCAGTATGGATGCAGTCCTCTAATGACCTACACAGTTGTGTTTCACACCTTCAATTCCCTAGTTAGTTTTCATACTCTTCTAGCAAACACCCTGTCACTCACCCAGTGTGTCTCCTTATAGTACTGTAATCATTTAGTCAGTTAGAATGTAGTCTTTTAGTGAGGTAGGCTTTAGGGCATGAACTGCTTCAAAGTAGTATGCACTATGCATATAGTGTTTTAACGATCATCACACTTGTGGTTCAGGACTATAGTTTCTTAGTCAGTTTTTATATAAAATGTGTTTGTACACAGTAATGGAATAGTATAAATTTGAAAGTTATTAATATACATTTATTTGTGATTCTTTTTTACAGATACAGAACAGGAGTGTTTCTCATCTGTTTGCACTCTTCTCGTGCAAGATTGTTTGGATGAAGGGTTCTTAGGTGTTTCATCATACTTGCGGTGCCGCACGAATATTTTGTGTTAGGATCGCCTCGTAATAGAACTCTTTGGCAAATCTTGCGAATGAAGTAGGTGGCATTGGTCTTTGTTTGCCCCTTGGAAAAAGTTTAAAATTTATTCACCACTGAAGAAAAACGTTGTGGGCGTGGTGCCTTGTGCAAAAAACTTTCCTCAGATTCGGTAAATATTTTAAAGCGGCAACATTTACAGTTTTTGTAAGTTAAACTTATAAAATGTTGTTAGCTGTATACATTTTATATATCTGTTAATTTTTTTCTTGTGGTATTTTGTTGAGAATACCATGTTGGTTTTTTTTTAACAATCTTTCTGATTTTCCAGGTCGGTCGTCGACATCCGTGGTTCCCACAGGAGTGTTCCGCCTTGTTGTTTTGTATTATTGTTGTTACATTTTGTTTATTAGTTTATTGTTTATATTTATGTTAATAAAAAAATAAAGTTTGAAAATAGTTTATCGTTTATATATTTATTATTATAAAAAAGAAAGTTTGAAAAAAAATTTAATAATGTTTTGGTTGTTCTCTTAACTGCTGTGTGACTCTTTCTTGTTCTTATTACTGTCATTTGATGGAGTCCACCATGGCGTTAAATTTTGGGGCACTTATCGCTGGAATACTGCTGATATCTGCAGTTTGCACCAACTTCTGAATAGTGTGTTAGATTTATCTCAACTTTACTTCCGTTAAAGTGCTGATAATGAAATGGAGAGTAGCCGTTCCCGTGCAAAAAGACACGAGGTGCACCTTTGCGATTTATTCTAAATACCAAAATCCTGTATTGTATTGCACTGAGGTATTGGCTGCACTTACAGTGTACACACAAAATCTATTAAGAAATCTCATTGTATTTATATTGATTGGGAATAGTGCGTCAGGTGCTGGATCTTGACGAGATACACTGCTCAGTTCGTATATTGTTGTGCACACGAAAAAAATCACATCACAACTTTCACACCAATTGCAATGCGAAACAATTTCCGACGATAAGACACGTTAGCACCAGGGATTTTACACCCGCTTTCTGCTGGTGTTAAGCAGGACAACTACCTGCACCATGAAAGGGAACACAGCCAAGAGCCACACCAGAACACCCACAGGTGCCATAGAGTCAATGAGCATGATACAGGGATACCCATGAGGGCCAGAAGACTCATTTCAACAACTGCAGGACTGCCAATGCCCCCCAAACCCACATCTTAGTAAGTGTGTCCCTGTGGTCATTGTCTTAGCATGATAGGCACGAGCCCTGCAACATCACAGTGCGCTGTCACCTCAGCTTTGGCAGTGAGCCTGGATGTGTAGCTACGTACGCATCCTCCTGCATGCACAACTGGCGTGTGCTGGTCTGTCGTTCACAGGTCAGTGCAGGGGTGTGTCTATCCGGCACAGGGAACGGGGTGTCTCGGACATGTCCGTGTACAGGAAGTGCGGTAAGTGTGTCTCTGTGTTCTGGTGTGGCCTGTTACAAGAGCCGCAGCAGTCGATGTTGTAAAGTGGCATGCACCACCTCCAAACGGCACTGTGATGTTGTAGTTGGAATGTAGCAGGAGATGCGCAAATAGGCATTACAATGGCGTGCCGTATGAGTGCACGACATACAACAGCTCACCGTACAAAAGTGTGGGGGCTTGTGGGAGGGAGGAGCAGCCGTTTGGCAACATAATACACAGTGAACTCGACCATGTGCCACATGCTGGGCATCTCATCCATGATGACCACGGTCGCAGACATCCCACAACACCAACGACTGGCCTTTGTACACACCCTCTATGAATGCAGCGTGGTTTTCACTTCTATGCTCGTTCAGTGGTGTGATGTTGGCAGGTTGTGTCACTTGTGCTCCTTGTTGGTGTGTTTCATTTTGGCCATTGTTAGTCTATATGTGTGTTGTACTTAATTGTGCATGTGTGCCATTCTGCCCATCTCCCCCCCTTCCCCCACTCCCTGCTTCTTCCTTTTCCTAGTGCTGTTGTGTCTATAATTTTGTTGCTGCACACATAAATACATGTAAAGAATAAATTAGAATAGTTCCTTGATTGTTTTAGGTTTCAAAACTTCTCTATTGGTTTCTTTTTAATTTTCCATATGAACCGTTTTTTTAAATATTCAACAACACATAGAAGTCAGAAGTGCAACGTATTCTATCAATACACTTTCTAGAACATTCTACAATACGTGCAGGTTAAATGTTCATCAATTTTTTAAAACCTTACAATATTTTTTTGTAACATTTTCTTGAACATTTAACGACATGTGCAGGTTAAAAGTTGACGATTGTTTTAAGTTCGAACAGTGCCTTCCAAATGCAAGTAGCAGGTGTGGTTGAGCTGAGCAAATTTTATCCTATGATATGTACTCCACGTTGAAACTGCTTTTTCTTAACCAATCACAAAGATGCTTTTCCACAAAACTAATGTGCACCCTACTTTTAAAAAAGAATGCTTTTCATGATATCTTCAGAGATAAGTTATAGATAGGTATTAGCATTTAAAAAACCTTTGAAATTCACTGAAAAAACCATAGGTTTCATGCACGTTATAGTTAGGAATTGGCATTTAAAAAACCTTTGAAATTCACTGAAAAAACCAAAGGTTTCAGGGGCATTATAGTTAGGAATTGGCATTTAAAAAACCTTAGAAATTCACTGAAAAAACCATAGGTTTCAGGGGCATTATAGTTAGCTGGACATTTCCCTCGTACAAAACCCTAAAAATTCCCCTGTTATAGTTAGTTCAGCTAACTATAACTCGCGCCCCCGCAATGCACTGATGATGACGTCACATATTATATCACTCATGACATGGCCAGTGACATCACTGATGACTTGATGCCATCTCAAATGACATCATTTGAATATATATATGAATATGTGTATGTGTATATATACATATATATATATATGTATATATATATCAAGGCTCGTTGGGGTGACCAAAGGGCAAGCAGCACTCGAACACGACACTCTTTTCCCCAGTAAAAGCATTTATTTGGTATGCTCAGCTTCGCTTCTCAGTCTATTAGCATACGACTGCCACCTGACGCGTTTCGTAGTTCACTTCCTCAGAGGCACCGCAGTCGAAGGAAGCAAGCCGGGCCACATCCTCCTTTTTAATCCAATCGTCCGCTGATATGCAGCTGCTCTGGATGAGACAAAACGCAATGATTAATGGGAGATGTAGTCCGTAATTACTTATCCATAGATGGTTGCTTCCTTAATAATTGCCAAGTTCATAGCTCTACATTGAGCCCCAAGGAGTGAAGCCGCGCTCAATCCATGCGCCGTGCTCCACATTGAGCCCCGTGCTTCGGAACTCGTGGCCCCCTTCACATGGGGTGGTGCTCGCTCAGTGATCACCTATCGAATGAATTAATATATACCGAGGTACTATGTACCCCTTTGTTCAAAGGTCGCAATGTTATGCCCGATTCTCAACCATTTGGATTCAAGGACAAAACCTTACACACAGTCGTACTACCAATATTTTTCCCATTTTGTGAGGATCTCAAGCATCAGTATCTGGAACCTCACACCCCATGAAAGGTGAATCAGCCCCAATAGATACTCAACCCTCCTTCATACAGATTACGTAGGATGTCTAATGTCAGCGTATTAGTTGCCCACACTCCACATTGGTACCCCCCTGCACCTTACTACGTCAAGGGTGGTTCACTGCTCATAGAATCAATCTCTCTCAGTGCCGCGTAGAAGCACAGAGCGTGGGGATGACGTGTAGAAAAATGAAAGTGAGGATTATATATATTAATTCCTTCGATAGGTGATGGACATAATTACAAAGATAGACTTTGCAGAGATTGGCTATGTGTGTTGATGCTCCGATTAAACTGGAGATCGATGTTCGATGGGATGAACAGTATGATTATTATTATTTTTCAACATTTGTCCCTACAGTGTGTGACTACAGGGGGTCGCCCTCGCCTCCACTGCCTGTTCTAGCGTCTGATTTAATAAACTCGGTAGGAGATACTTTGGAACGCACTGAATGAGACGAAAAAACAGCATATGGGATGATAGAAACCGAAATCATATATGTGAATGGATGACATTTATTTGCTATAATATCCATGGCCTGGCTGAGAGTGGAGGTTTGCACGTTTCCTTGCACGTGTTTATTTGTTTTGCACAATATGCAATTGGCATCGGGTGTGGGGTTCACATGAATTATGTGAGACAGATCAGGATGAGAGCCATTTGTGCTCTGTTCCGTTGTGGGTGTAATGACACCCTCAAGTGTTTGGAACATTTAAGTCGCACCTATTGGGTTGTTTGTGGACGTATGTCTTCTGGGGAGAGCACACTGTTACATTTGTGGATTCATGTGATGTTGGTAAAGCTTGATAGTGGAATGTATTTTATTTCTTCTTCTTTTTTCTCTTCTTTTATCCACAGTGTAAAATTGAAGAGTAAAGTTACCAACTAAAACGATTCTCCAGTGGAGTAAGAAACCCTAACTGGGGAGTTTATAAGGGGTAATGAGGATAAGAGCATAGGGATCCTTGTAGTACTGATGAAGGCCGGATAAAGATACTATAACTGGCTGAAACATGTCGACCTCTATGCAGACGGGGGGGGGTGGTGAGTACATTACTAGCTCACACCACCATCATCCGTATATCTTTTTTAGTTCTGACTAGGGAATCTATGAATAAAACTATTATACAGATACGTTTCTGCACAATTTTTTTAGGATCCTTTCTTATGTGTCTTTGTTGTATTGTTTACCCCTCCCTATTGCTCCGTCTATAGCGTTGGTTTGCGCAGAGACGTTAGTAGCAGCCCTATGATGAAGCATGCCACAATTTATTGTGGGTGAGGGCAGTTTTTACAAGTACAGTGTGCTCCCCTAGTCTATAACGTCTATAACGTCCAACAAACTGAGACGACAGTTGACTTACCCTACCTCTTTGATGTGTTGGGACTTGATACGTGAGGAGGATGAGGTAGGGTGTATCCTTCTCCCCCTCTGTCATTAGATTGTGTGGTAGAAGCTTACTGGGGATACCTGATGGGCTAGTTGGCCCCCAGGGACCCTTAGTATTCAAGGGGACTTAATTCCCCAACTTACAGCGCTCCAGGGGGCACATTTGCAGAGTGTTGCAGGGAGGGGGCAAGGCCTCCAGCGAGATGTCGTTTTAAAAAAAAATATTGTTTTAGAAGGAGGACTGTGTGCCCCCCCCCCCTTCTTATACTATTTTTGGGGCCCTGGGGTCCGCATCCCCAGGGCCTGACCCCTTTTTTATAATAAAAAGAAAAAGAAATGGTAAGGGGCCACGCGGCCTCTCTCCCGAGGCCAATTTCAGCCCTGGGGACCCAATCCCCTGGGGCATGGCCTCCTTTTCAAAATGTTACTATTGGGAAGGGGGGGCCGCAAGGCCCCCCTTCCCTAGGCCACTTTTGGCTCCGGAGACCTCATCCTGCCGTTTTTTTATTCATTTAAATGGGAGGGGGCCGAGTAGCCCTCCTCCAGGGCAACTTCTGGTCCTGGTGACGCCATCCCCCGGGGCCTGGCCTCATTGTTGGGGACGGATGGGGGAGCCCCAATACCTTTATGGTCTTGCTGGCTCCCCACCTCTTGCGGCATTGCTTTTGCACATGGGGAGCTGCTGACATGTAGCTCCCCTTGTGCAAAAGCAATCTGCTTTGGTTTTTAGAAGCGAGAGCAGGTTTCCTGCTCTCGCTTCCAAAAACCAAAGAAGCAGTTTGCTATGACAAGGCGGGAGCCGTGCTCCTGCCCTGCCATAGCAAACCGCAATGTCCCAGGGGTAGGAACTCCAGGACATTGCAGGAGCCAGCCCTGAGGGGTGGCAGTCTCCAGGGCCATCAAGGACTTCAGGAGGGGGGTGGCGGGGCCCCCCTCCCTTACTGTTTAAAGACCCTGGGTGGTCCACAGGGCAGTGTGGGGGGCATGAGACGCCCCCACACTTCATTTATTTTATTTTAAGCCCCGGGCAGGTGGCGGTCCCCAGGGCTTGAAGGGGTCCCAAGGCCCCCCGCACATTAATAAAGATTGTCCCGGGGAGGTGGAGCTCCCTGGGGCAGTGTCTAGGGGCAGGAGCCCCCACACATTTTAAATATAAGCTCAGGGGAGGTGGCGGTCCCCAGGGCTGCAGGGAGCTGTGTGTCCCCCACGCATAAACAATTAAGCCCCGGAGAGAGGGCCCCGCTACATAAATAAGCATTGCCCCCGGGACCTGGCCCACCCAGGGGCTTTAGAAAACAAAGCGCGAATGCCTGCACTTTGGTTTTTTTTTTTCATTTTCGACCGGGTTCGTGCACCCGGCGCGACTACGGCCAAAAACGAAAATAAAATGTTTTTTGGAGTCCAGGGACCCCCAGAGCAGGCCTAGGGGGTCAGGGGGTTTTTACCCTGAGGCCTTCCTGAGCATTCAGAAGGTGAGGAAGCAAGCAGAGAAGATAGCGCTGACCTGCTTCCATCAGATATTTCATCTTAAAGCCACTCTAATATTATCATCTGCGTTATCTTTGTTCTTAGTGCTTCTGCTCCTCGAATGCGTAACCCTTGCCATTACAGGTATCGAGACACTACTGAGACTAGAATTCTTCTCACTTTCCAGAGCAGTTTTTTGTTCTCTAGTACCCACAGAAGCGGTCTTTTACTGATACAATGTAGAGGTAACCTGGGCAAGACATTTTGCTATATCACCACTATAGTGAGCCATCTCAAGCTGTAAATTTAGAGTGTGCTGAGATAATGTGGTACATTTGGCAAGCATTTCTATAGATCCACTCATTGCATCCATTCTGTTAAAAAAGTCTCTGTTTCTGTTTGTTGCTCAAAGATTCATCATGTTAGCAAGCACAAAGGAATGTGATGGGCACTCCCATTACAGTTACCTCACCTGCCAAATAACTTTGTCCATCCTGAATATTTTAGAATCATCCTTTAGGGGGCTATTTTGGGCCCTTACTTTAGTGTAAAGTTTGCTTACTAACTTCAGTTTTGTCCTTTGAACAACAAGCACTGATCAGTCAATTACATGATAAGAGATAGCAGTAGGCACACCAACATCAGACTCCCAAGCATTAGCAGGTCTTGGTAAGTGTCTGACTTGATTACGTCTATTATGTCTAATGTTACGCAGATGAGCAATCATAGATTTAAGTAGAACATGCTGATGTTGTTGTCTTCTGCATCTGCCTTCTTCCTCGGACAACACAGTCATACTTTGACACTCATTAGAAAGTGATAGCGGTGTTTAAGTGTGTTGCAAATTGGGTGACTGGTTGAGGGGGAACCCTACTCAAAAAGTAACTGCAATCTCTGCTAGGGGGAAACACAAGCAAACAACCAAATCATCCTGTGTTCATTCCTCTGGCAGCTTGGCACAATTGAAGTCAGGCCTAACTTAGATACAATGTGTGAAGTAGATATGCAGCACTTCAAACAGTAATAAAGTAAAAACAAAAAAACACAAGAAAAGAAAAATCCCACACCAGTTTAGAAACATAGAGTAAAATGTATTACATGCTTTGAGACCAAAACGACAAAAATCCAATCAGTAAAAAACGGAGATATGCAATTTTGGAGTTTTAAGTAGAAATAGTTAATTGAAACAGAAAGCACCAACTGTGGTAATCTGGTCTCAGTGGACTGGGACAAATTCAAAAGCTCAGGCCAACCGCGACGTAACATGGGCCGGCTACAAGGACGAAGTGAGGCCCACTGAACAAAGTACCTTAAATCCTGGTTGCGAAGCATTGCGAGATCCTCGAACAAGAATGTGTCAGGCAGTAGCGGTTCCTCGGAGCTGCGAAGCTGTGATGCGCAGTCTTTTATCATCATCAAGGATGCCATTGATGAGGGGCTTGTGATGCGAAGTCCTACGTCGAAGATGCGTCTCGCACCATTGATTCCGAAGAACCAACTGGGTTGCGATTTGGAGTCCTGCGGCATCATTGAGGTTGAGTCGACAAGGAGCTTGTGATGTGAAGACTTGCATCGAGGATGCGTAGCGCAGCGGTGGTTCCAAGGAAGTTAAAGGTTGCAATGCAAGGTCCTTCATTGGGGATGCATCACACAGTGGCGGTTCTGAAGTGGCTGCGAGAAGATGCATCGTGCTTCATCGGGTCTGCTCACAGGAACACAGCTGAGCTAGCACAGCACCTTCAGGCCCACTTTCAAGGATCCAGGACTTAGGTGACACCACTTGGGGGCAAGACATATAGCAGACTCAGTTCAGGTGCTGGGTTTGAGGGGGTTGGAGCTTTTTCTGTCCCTGAGGCTCTAATCATGAGGCCAGCAACCTAGCCCTTGGAGTCACTCTGTTGGTCCTGTGATCAAGATGCTGATCCAGTCCTTTCACTCAGGCAGCAGGGCACCAGGGTAGCAGAAACAAGGTAACAGAGTAGCTGTCCTTCTTGCAGAGCAGCACAGCAGTCTAGAAGTGTACTTAAGAGTTGAGTCTGAGGGTCCATTATTTATACCTGGCGCCTACTTTGAAGTAGGAGTAAGTAGACACATTTGGAATTTCCTGCCTCCTGTCCTGACCCAAGCTTGTCTGGGATCACAATAGACTAGTAGCAAACCCTTTGTGAGTGTGATCAGGCAGAAGCTTTGTAATGTGCAAGTATGGTAGGTGACAGCTCCTCCCACTCATCGAGTCAGAGATGGCACATCCTGCCAACGCCTATGCTCCTGTGTCTCACTGTCTGCGAACCATACACAAAGATCAATTGACAGCTACAACTGATCACGTGACCAAGGATACAGGCAGGAGGCACCAAATGGTTGGGCAAAAATAAATGTAAACTTTCTAAAAGTGGCATTTACAGAATTGTGACTTAATATCCGACTTTATCACTAAACAGGGTTTGAAATTACAATTCTTTAGACATAAAACTTAACATTCATTTCTGCTCCCAATTGAAAGTTATCACTTATTAAATGTAATAAGGTAAACCAATGTTATCCAATGGGAGAGGTAGATCCAACCTTTTAAATACAGTGCACCTTGCCACATGGGCTGCTTAGGGCCTAGCCTAGGTGTGACATATATATTAAAAAGGAAGGTTTAGATCTAGCAAAAGGTTTAGCTTGCCAGGTCGATATGGCAGCTTAAAACTGCACACACAGGGTGAAATGGCAGGCCTGAGACATTTTTAAAGTAAGCGTGGGTGGTTAACTCCGCTCCGCCAGCGGAGTTTGCGGAGTTTTAGAACTCCGCACTCCGTTTGGAGTGAGAAGTTTGCAAAAATTCCACACTGGTGGCTATCCCTGGCGGTGCAGCCCGGCCACCAGTCTTTCCTAGCTGCCACTGCCTTCGCTTCCTCTTCCTGCTCGCACACTTCGCCGATTAGCTAGAAGGCAGAACTGAAGCCTGATCCTCCACTGCTCTGGCTCGGAAGTCTGAATCAATGCTGGAGCCTCAGGCAGATTAGTGCAGCAGCTAACCCCAACTCAGCAAGAACTGCAGTGCGCCGTCTCTCAAAATCTTCCTTAAAAGGGTGTTATGCTCATCGCTTGCTTGTTTCCCATGAAAGTGGGGAGAGGATATGGTGTTATGGCCAGAGCTGCCAACTTCAGAGCTGGGGAACCAGGTTTAAGTCTTGGCATCAGCTCAACATCCTGGGCAAATCTCCCCATGCCTACCATAAATGAATGTGTCCTTAACTGGTAATCATGAAAAGCACTGGTGTTGCTGATTAAGTGCTGTCGCTGAGCACCAGCAACCACCGGCTAAAATTAAGCACTGTCCATATGTGTTCAAAGTCATTAATTTCCATATCAGACCATGTGTTACTTTGTATAATAGTGTGCTTCTGTCGTAATTTATGTGTCAATGTCGGTGCACCTGTCTGCAACTGTGGAGGCCAGTATGTTGATTTATTTGTTAACCCCTTCAGTGCCCGCCCCTTTCCCCGCCCTGTGCCGGCCGTTGTATTAGCGGGCGGGGTTTATGACGAGCTGGTCTCGTCATGGGCACAGCGCAACCGCGGCCCATGACGAGACCAGCTCGTCATAGGCATTGAAGAGGTTAAAAGTTGTCTGTGATTTGAAAAAAAGATATCCTATTCCACTCATATGTTTTTAAAACAAAAATGTCTTAATATTTAACTGTACTTCTTTTCATAACTATTTCATTTGTACTTTTTCCGGTTTCTTTAAATCACAAATTTGCACTTTGATTCTTTCATTCTATGAATATTTATCTGTCCTAGAATGTTTTAGATCTAACCATATCCTTCATCTTAGAATAAAAATCCCTTTAGAGAAAAAGTTCACATGATACCTTGAAAACACTGGTGACTTTTTGTTGTTAATTAGCTCAGTACAAACTGATTTAAAAGTTGCCGTACTATTTGTCTTAGAGGTGCTTAGTTACACATCATTATGTGCCATAGTGGAAGACCTGAAGTTGGAAAATGATTTATCCTACAGGACTGTGGATTGGGAGCAAACAAAACGTTAAGTATTTAGCCACTTTACACATCTGTTAGACCTGACATCATTGGCGTGGGATTCCCCTGTATTTTTTCCTTTGCCTACTGTTATTTTGCTGTGTGTTGGACTTTGCTTTTGTGGGGTCTAGATGCTTTGGGCAGTTTGCCACGGCTGTTCAGTTCCAAAGTGCAAGTGCTCACTGTAAATTTTTGTTATGGATTAGTGATTCCATGATTGACATATTTGATTTACTAGTCAGTCCCTAGTACAGTACATGGTGTGTGCCTACGGCTTGTAAATCAAATGCTGCTAGTGGGCCTGCAGCACTCATTGTGCACCCACATAAGCATCCTGTAAACGTAACTCAGACCTGCCACTGCAGTGTCTGTGCGCAGTTTAGTACTGCCATTTCAACTTGGCAAGTGCACCCACTTGCCAGGCCCTAACCTTCCCTTTTCTTACATGTGAGTCGCCCCTAAGGTAGACCTGAGGTACGGCTGTGGGCAGGATGCACTGTATGTGAAAGGTAGGACATGCCCTGATGTGTGTGGCATGTCCTGATAGTGAAATACAGCCAATTTCGTTTTTCACTTTTGAAAGGCTATCTGTCCCATAGAATAGAACGGGAGTTCATTTATAAAATCTGCTAAATATACCTTCCCTTGGGACAAGATGGGAAGATAAAGTTTAGTATGCCTGAACTCAGACTATAAAGATGCATCTTTTAGTGAGCATGATTTTTACATTCTGTGTATGAAAATACCACTTTTAGAAAGTAGGTATTTTCTTGCTTAGCCATCCTGTGTGCCTCTGCTAGGTTGTGTATCGACTGTCTGGCTTTGGAGTGACCGGGGCTGGGTATGTGCATTCTGTTCAGACAGCCACTTGGGAGGGGGCTAGGTGTGTACTGCCTTTCGGGGGTGAGTCCGGGCTGCGCTGAAAAGACCTGGGCTGCAGTCAGTGTATGGGGAGGAGATTTCCTTCACACCTGAATGGGCCTGGTCTGTTTTGGACAATGCTGCCTCCAACTCCTGCCAGGAAGCTGCACCAGAGAGGACAGAACTGGTTTCGGGTGGGCAAAGAACTTCTCTGCCGCGAGAGAACAAAGGAGTTTATGCTATAAAGAGTGGGGCCCAGACCACTGAACTGTAGATTACTTTTGGAATTCAAGAGGAACCTTTGCCAAGGAGAAGAGCTGGAGAAACTGAGGAGAAGTACTGCCCCTTTGCTGTAAGCTGTCTGGGGTTGGCCTGCAGTGGCTGTTTCTTCCCAGGAAAGGACAAGTACTTTGCTGTGTGCTGTGTCCCTTGCTTGGGGAAGATCGACAAGGGCTTGAAGTAGATCTTGCCTCCTGTTTTGAAGTCTCATGGATACAAAGACTTCACATCCAGCTCCCCTGTGCTCTCTTGCTGAGAGTTCTGGCCTGCCAAAAGGTGCCTGCTGCTGTTGCGGGCCTCTGGAGGTTGTTCCTGCTGTTGGGATCTGCAAAAGTAATGCAGCAAGGAGAAGCGCGACGCATCCGTACCTGCTTTGGATGCATCGCTGAAGAAACCGACTCAGCGCCTGCTTTTTCTAAACTGGCGTGTTGTCCATTTGTAGAGTTTTCACTGTCTTACTGTATGTGTGCACAAATGCTATACACACTGCCTCTGAGATAAGCCTGACTGCTCGTGCCAAGCTACAAAGGGCATGAGCAGGGGTTATTTAAGAAGTGTATCCCCATTAGCCTGACTAGGAAGAAGGGTCCCTACTTGGACAACAGCTCAAATCATAGCCCACTAGAGACCCCTATTTCTAAAAACAACCCCTTAATATTTTTTCACATTTGAATAATGATGCTTATTGCAAATGTAAGCAGTGGTGATAGGTGCAAATATGACCTCATCATACCTCAGTATGTACATGTGTCACTATGAGTAATGCATATTGTACGCATTAGGAAGAAATGCATTTATTTGATATGCTAAAGGAAGCATATTGACAATATTTCTGCTATATGGAATGGTGGTGAGCAATCTTTGATGCAGTTCCACAAGGAGCTCTCCAAAACCAATCTAGCAAAATATAGCAAAACATAAAGTAAGCTATCTGAATATGCAACAACAGTTAATTCCTGTTCAGCTATATAATAAAGCCTTCACTCAACTGAAAGATAGAAAATGTGTTTGTCGACCCTATACGTTTTTGGAAAGTCAAGTATTTGAAGAACAACATAACTGCTATCTCAATTTAGAAGTAAGGAGTGCAGTAATGAAGCTACAAATATGAACACAAAAATCATGGAAGCAGTTGTCAGAAAAGTCTATGAAGAATGAATCAGAGCATATAATACATATCACTGAACATTTGACAGTTTCAGGAAGATACAAAAAAATATTAACCTATTGGAAAAAAATTAAAATTGGTAGAAATCTACACATTTTCCTTCTAAATAATCCATCTGCTTAAAAAAAGCATTAATTTGTCATGATTCAGGGAACCTGCTTACCTTTGTATGCTGGTCCACATGGAGATGGGTTACTGCAAACCTTTTGAACGTACATGCCTTCAAAAGCAATATAGGCTGGCGGTTTGCACAGAGTTTGGGCACGCCCTAGAAAGAGACTTCACATATCCGATGGACATGCTGTGCTAAAGACATGAGTGAAGATGATAATCAAAACATGCCCCATGGGGACACAGGACTTTCATGAGACTTGAAAATAGAGGGGCTAATGTTTAATACCTAGAGTATAGGTTCCGCGTGGTTCTTAGTAGCCTTGCTAAGCAATTGTGATACAGGGTTCCTGTAGCCAGGATAGGGAGGAGTTCAGATACCTCACAGTCTGTTATTGCATGGAAGTCAGTGAAAGCATGACCTAGATTCAGAGACACATTCTAGCACAACCCTCCTAGTTCAAGAAATTGACATCAAACTTGAACGCTATTTTCAGAAGTCATCCATTAAGGATAATGAACAAATATTTTCATTTTTTTGTTTCTACAAGAGGACCAACATTGTTCCCCATCTCGTACAGGCTTTGTTAACCTTTCATCGAGATATATGATATTATGGGATTGTTTTACATGGGAAAGTGATTGCTGGTTCATAGGTGAGCCATTTGATATTGATGTACACTTACTATGTTAACATTAAGAAGCAACCACACTGGAATAAATGCATACCACAGAATGGTATTGCATAACCTTTAAGGTAGTTTTCTTTAGCTCGAAATACAGAATAGCTCAGGGTATCATTTGCATATAGTATACAGGTTCTAATTGAATTTAAGCTCTAGGTAGACACAGAGCTTCATTCAACCGTGGAGAGTTGGAAATCTAGAGATTATCAAAAGGTATAATATACTGTATCAGAATTTGGGTCCATTAAAGTCTCGTCTTGTCTTTAGATATTAACACTTCTGCTGTGCAGACCATGCCCAGCAGTGCAATGAAACAGTGTGACAATATCTAGTGTCTTTGTTGCTCTCTCTTGTTTCATTGCACTTGCCCCAGGTCTACATCTATCCACGATATTACCAGTGAATATTTAGGACTAGGTTTATAGAAGGGTGGAAGTATACATTACTCTGGTTAAATCCCGGTTTGCAGTGCTAGGACATCTTGACTGAAACTAAAAAAAGTTAAAGAGAATCTGACTATTTTTATAGGGAAAATTATTTTAATCTAGAAACAGCACGTTTCGGCGTTCATCTTGTGGTAATTGCAGAAATAGAGTTTCCTATTACATATCGCCCTCATATGAGAAACTTCAATAAAATTAGAGCCAAATGCATCTGCGGTAGTACATTGTGATTTACACTTAGAGATGCATTAGCAGGCAATGTTATATTGAACAGACTAGTTGGGAAGCAAATATAATCTGGAATCAACATAAATCTAATACACATCTAAGAACACAAAAGTATCAAATACCCCTTCTCAAGACTCTTTAAACATTTGATCATCAACAACAAAATTCCAAGTTTTAGATTATGTACAATCACTTTCAATTGGCAAGAAATTATATTAAGGCGAAGAGGACCCAGAATTTAATGTAAATTAGCATGTAAATTATCCTGTTTTTTTATAAGATTGATTGGAAATAATGTTTACTTGTTGAGAGCTCAGACATAAATAGTAAATAGATGTACTCTCAATATGGCTGGATTGTGGACATAATGAAAGATAATGGTGCCATACACATGGAGAAAAGAAGCCGGTTGACAGAAAACAAGAAAAGTATTTCGAGATTATAAAGTATCTTCTAAACATTATAAGCCAAAGAAGGACGATAAAAATGCGAAAGGTGGAATACTTGGTATCACAGTGACGAAGATTGTTGGACTCAAACAATGAGGATAATCTTAGGAAATTGACTAGGTTTACTTCGACAACTATACAAAATGCAAAAGGAGGCACAACGTGCTAACTGAATATACATTATTTTGACTTTAATGTACGAATAAAATGCACATTGTAAACTACAAATAAATGACATAAGCAAATACAGTGGAATTTGTATTATTTCTCTAAAAAGTCATGTTTAATTTTAAAAGCCTATGTTATGTACAATTGATTAATATTGTTCTCTACTATTAATCAGCATGCATTCGATTTATAGAAACATTGGGCATTACTCTGATGAAGGATCGAGTATTTTGAAGACAAAGTCTAGATTGAATTATTTTATGACTTTGATATCTTAACATATTCAGTATCATGGGAGTGCTCGGCCCCTTCTTCTCTCTATAGTATGTGCATTAATCTACATTCTAAGGTATGTGCTTCTGTGAATCCAGGAATTTGCTTTCCATTTTGTGTCATTGAATGTGTGTACCAAAATATTTAAGAGTGCGGATGCCTGTAGGGATCACAGTATTCGGCTATGAGGGAAAGAGGCCAGGTTTTTTATGTGAGCTGCGACTGAGTGTTTCCAAAAGGCAAAACAATCTGCCCTACCAATGAAAAAGTATTTCTGTGATGAATACATTGCTTATCTTTGGTAGCGTGGCACATTTAGAGGAAATACATATCGTACATGTGTAAGAAATAATCAAAACAGCAAAGCAGTTAAGAAAAAAGAACTCAAATTGTTCAAGCAAAGTTACTTATAAGATCAAACATGTAAAAAGAAGAGTGGCCCAACATTGAAAGGTGGCAAATAAAGGAGTTGACGGTTGAAATAAAAACAGCATATTCACATAAGAAAGCATTATAAAGCTGTTCAGTTTTATTCTAGGACAAATCCCAAAAACATTTAAAATGTTTCATTTTGGTGGCCTGCTCATGAGTGATCTTGGCTGCTGTTGGAAATGGCCTTTTTTGCTGGGTTATCTTAAACATTTTGCCTTCCTCCACCCATTGCAGGCAGGGGCTGGTCTTTGTATATATAGGTCAGTAGTTAATTTGTGAAAACATAAGAGTTGGTTTTCTCGTCAGGAGCCAACTTTCATCAGTCCATTGCTGCTATTAGCGGCGGCTATAACAGAACTAACTACTAACCAGGAAACCCTGCAACTGGGGAGAGGATGTGGTGTAATGGCCAGAGCTACTGACTTTGGAGCTGGGGAACCAGGTTCGAATCTCTGCATTGCCTCAACATCCTGTGATTCTGGGCAAATCACTTAAACTCCCTGTGTTTACAAAAACATAATGTGCCCTTAACTGGTGCTCATGAAAAGTGCACCATTTACCTTTGGGTAGAGTTCGCGCTACAAGCATGTGTTGACGATTAAGTGCCAGTGCCAAGCACCAGAAACCACTGGCTCAAATTAAGCACTGATACAGATATATCATATGTGTTTGTGTGTATTTTTTTGTGCAATTGGTGAGAGAGAAAGGGGTCAGTGAGGTATAAGTTGGGACCGATTTTATGTTTCATTTTGTTACACTCGGGGTCAAACAACATTTTGAAGTATCATTCTCTTTGCAGTTTCATAGAGAGGACTTTAAAACAAGCATGCTATGAACAATGGACATAAATTGGATAGTAAAAGTTGTTGGCATTTGTCTCACAGTTTGTTGTCAAATTGCTCCTTCAGGCCAGAAAGTAAGAACATAGAGTTGATATAGCTAGACGGCGGGTCTGCGGCCAGTGCTATTTTTTCGTTGATGGTTTAATGGTGAGCAATGCCAGCTCATCAGCTCGTTGTCATGGAGTAATGGACATTTCAATAACTTTCCTCCTGTCTTTCTCCGGCCCTACCCGACAGCAATTTGTGAAAAGAGAACCAGTTGCCAAATGGACCCAATCATTTTACGTACGTCAAAGAGCCTGACTAAAAAACTGAAAAGTGATCAAAAGAAATCAATGACTCAAGGCTTTTTTTGCGATGGGTTTATATTTACACCATCTATGTTATATACAATTTTAAAATATTTTTTACGGTTTACAAAGCCATTTGTCAGGTGTACAGGCAGATAATGGGGCCCACCTCACTGCTGCCTGCATCTCAGATGAAAAGAATCCGCACACTTGAAAAAGACAAAAACATATTAAGATTAACCAAGTGGAGAGGAGGAGCCTAGCGCGCAACCAAGATGGCCGCGTAGGTGCGAGGCTCCCGAGGACCTCCGCAACCTCCTACGACTATCCTGAATTTATCCTGTCTCGGATGAGGGGAATGTGTTGGTGAGCCTGAGCTGAGGTGGCACCCGTTTCCCGTTGTCAAATCGGACCTCGGACGCTGGAGTGAGCACCGATTGAAGTCTGCGGCCTTCTCCTTGCCAGACCCCGGATTTGCGCTGAGGGGTGACCCAGTGACAAAGTGAACAACAGCGGCGGGCCGGGCCTGGTGAGTCGCGTACCCGGCACTTTCGCTTTCGCTTTCGCACCCCCTTGCCGTCTCTGCAGGGTTGGGTCGCGTGGCTCTTTGTGTTGGTGTGGTCTCGCTGGGAGACTCGGCCTGCCCGCCGGCTGTGACCCACCCCGCCGATCTGGGGTGGCCCCCCCCGGAGCTAGTGGCCCTGATTGCCTGCCCTTCACGACGTGGCTGGTGCGACCGGGGGACTGGTGGCCATGGCCACGAAACAAGATGGAGACCGGGCAATGACCAAGTCGACCCGGCGTGGCACCACCCATCAGGCCAACAGTATGGACCGCTATACCCTCCAGAAGGGATCTCCCGGCGGACCGCACAAGTCCCCTGAGGGCCCTCCTGATGCCCCGGACCTGCCCACGGATCTGACTCTGCGGGATGTCATGGGCGCCATTGCCGAGATGAAGGCCTCGGTGGGCCAGCGGTTCGACACACTGGCACAGAAGATCGACTCGGTCCTCGTGGATGTTGGCCTGGTGAGGGCCGATCTTTCCAAGACCAACGACCGAGTTGATTCTTTGGCCCACACCGCATCGGGCCTTACTATTGAGGTGGCGGCACTACAAACGGAGGTGCGCCGGCTTAGTCAGGCGAGCGCGCTTATGGATCGGCGCCTGGAGGACTCCGAGAGTCGGGCCCGGAGGAACAACATCCGCATCATCGGGGTGCCCGAGGGACGGGAGGAGGCGGCGGCGGACCTATTTGTGGAGGACCTGATCGCTACCCATCTCCAGCCACGGGGGCTGAGTAAATTCTTCGCGCTGGAGCGGGCCCACAGGGTTCCCGGGGGAAGGCCGAAGGTCGGAGCCCCGCCGCGACCTCTCATTGCCCGGATTTTCAACTTTCGGGACAGAGACGCTATCCTGCAAGCATCCAGACTGCATGGGCCGGTTAAACTTGACAATATGGAGGTGAACTTTTACCCTGATTTCACCCCAGCGGTCCAGAAGCAGAGACTGAGCTTCCTAGGCGTCAATCGCCGTCTTCGGGACCTGAACCTTAAATACACTATGCTCTTCCCAGCCAAGCTGCGAGTGGAGGTAGAGGGTCGCACGCACTTTTTTGATTGTCCCGAAGCGGCCGGAGACTGGCTGGACACTCTGTCTGGGGATCGTGATCGAGGGGGCGGGGGGGGGCGGCGGGGGGAGACGGCACACCGGATCGGGACTGAGGGGGTAATATTGGGCTTCACTCTGGACAAAAATGATGCCACTCTCGATTAAGCGTCTGTCTGTATAATTTCCCCTCCTATGGAGGTTGTGTGGGGTCTACTGGGGGTTCTCCTTCCTCCTCTAGGGGGTTTAGCTAGTTTTCACTATATATATGGGGCGACAGGCACACTGCACGTTGGGGGGGCTGTTCGGGCTCATGCAGGAGTGCAGGGAGGGGGGAGTTTTGTTGGGGCGGGTGGGCAGGGATGGGGGGGTGTTGTTCGTTTTTACCACAAGGCAAAAGTATCATTGTGTTAGCTCTATAGTGCTCTCGGGGGGACAAATGGTGGCTTCTGTCTATGATGGGGGGTAGGGAACTAACTCTGTTGTCCTGGAACGTGAATGGACAGGGGGACAGGATTAAACGTGGTGTGGTCCTGCAGTTCTTGAAGCGAATCACGCCCGATGTAGTTTTTCTGCAGGAGACACACCTCATTGGCAACTCCTTCTGCGCCATGAATCGGCGTGGCTATCGCCTAGTGGCCCATTCGGGCTTCACGTCTGGCGCAAGGGGTGTGGGCATTGTGGTTAAGAACTCGCTCCCATTGGAGATTGATGAGGTGCTCCATGACGACAGGGGACGACACGGTCTTGGTGGGAAGGATGGAGGGCAAAGTGGTCGTTTTTGTGTCAGTATACGTCCCGCCAGGGCTGCAGTCGACTACCTTTGCGGACCTGGGGCGCCTCCTCCTTGGCCTTCCGGGGGGGATTCTGGTGGTGGGGGGGGGATTTCAATGCGGTGGTTTCTGGGACTGTGGATCGTCACCCCCCTAGGGACCTCCCCCGGGCCCAAGCGTGGCTATCTGGCCTATTGGACACTTTGGGATTGGTGGATTGCTGGCGTTTAAAACATCCCACGCAGCTACAGTATACCTTCCATTCGGGGGCCCATGGTAGTCTCTCACGACTGGATTATGTCCTGATCCCGGCGGCCTATGTTGGGAGGGTGGGGGAGGTGCGCCATTTGGCACGGGGTATCTCGGACCATTCCCCGCTCCTGTTACACCTGGATCTTTTTCCGAGGGGTGAGGGTAGGGTGGTCCCGATCAATCCCTGGTACCTGCGCGACCCCACCATTCGCGCTGAATTGATTAAATCCCTCCAGCGCTATTTTGACGAGAATGTGGGGTCCGTGCCTTCGGCTGTCTCACTGTGGGAGGCATTCAAGACAGTACTACGAGGAGAGGCCCTGTCCCTTATTTCCCACACCCGGAGGCGCGAGCGGGAGGAGGTGACCCGGGTGGAAGCTGAGATAGCCGAGTTGGAGGGTAGTCTAGAATGTGGGGTGACGGATGCCGCATTACATGTTCTCCAACTCAAGCAAGCGGCCTATAGGGCCCTCGTCACGGAGGCGGCCAGGGGCCTCAGTAGAGAGCAACAGGGGAGACTGTATGATGTGGGTGATAAGGCTGGTAAATTGATTGCGTGGCTGGACAAAAAGGAGAGAGCGAGTCGTGTAGTCCCGATGATTGAGAAAACGGACGGTGTGGGTGTTACTGAGCCGGAAGAAATTGTCTCCTGCTTCGCGGATTATTTCCGTGGGGTGTATTCCCCGGTGTCTTCCCGCTCTGAAGAGGATTCCCGTGCCCTGCTCAGGGATATCGCGCTGCCTTCCCTTTCGGAGGAGGACAGAGTATCGTTGGATGCCGCTCCAACCTCCGACGAAATCGCCCTCGCCATATGTTCGGTCGCTTCCGGCAAGGCCACGGGTCCTAATGGTCTCCCCATCGAGTTGTACAAGTTGCGACCGGATACGCTGGCACCACATCTCCGATCGATGTTCCTGGAGGCTCACTCAGTGGGCTCCCTCCCGCTTGACCAGCGTCTGGCTACAATCGTGGTTATCCACAAGGAGGGGAGACCTCGGGACCGGGTTACATCCTATCGGCCCATTTCGCTACTGAACGCGGAGCCCAAAATTCTCGCCAAGGTCCTGGCCAATCGGCTGGTCGGCGTGGTGGGCGACCTGGTTCACCAGGATCAGTCCGGCTTTATTCCCCATCGTAACACGGCCCTTAACTTGCGGCGTTTGCATGGGGTGCTCGCACGTGTTCAGTACATACGGGAGCCGGCCATTTTGGCGTCCTTGGACGCCACCATGGCGTTTGACACGCTTGAATGGCCATACATCTGGGCGATGCTGGCGAAGTTTGGCTTTGGCGCAGGGTTCATCAGTTGGGTCAAATTGCTGTATTCGGGCCCATTGGCGCAGGTGGTGGTGAACGGTAGAGTATCGGCTCCGTTCGAGCTGGGCCGGGGCACGCGGCAGGGCTGCCCCTTATCGCCGCTCCTTTTTGCGCTTGCCTTGGAGCCCCTGGCGGAGTGGCTGCGGTGGGAGCCTTCCATCCGTGGTCTCCGTTGGACCCCCGAGTATGAGGACCGCGTATCCCTATACGCTGATGACATCCTCTTGTACCTAGCTTCCCCACGTAAATCACTGATAGTGCTGGTTGATGTTTTGCATTCATTTGGTCGTAACTCCGGCCTTGTCATCAACTGGGCTAAATCGCGCGTGTATGTTCTCTCTGGGGAGGCTCCTATTCTCCCACGGGGCTGTCCGATCCAGATCGCCCCGCAGGGATTTCGGTACCTGGGTGTCTTCATTACTCTGGACCCGGAGGCCCGGTATGATCGGAACTTGCTTCCCCCCCTCCAGCGCCTGAAGGAAGATGTCACGCGCTGGCGGCGCTTGCCGCTTTCGCCGCTCGGCCGGGCGGCATTGTTTAAGATGATGTCTCTGCCGCGTTTCCTGTACGCTTTGCAGAATACTATGGACCTCGTCCCAGCACGCTACTTCCGTGAGGTGGAGAGTTTGCAGCGCCGCCTGTTCTGGGACGGGAGGCCGCGTATCGCCCTGGCGAAGCTGACGCTCCCATGGTATGATGGAGGGATTGCCCTCCCGGATATCAAACGGTACTATTGGGCCTCCCAGCTGGCTGCGATTAACCACGGCCTGTACGGGCCCGCCTTAAACCCGGCATTCGAAATGGATAAGATGCTACTCCCGGGTGGGGACTATAATCGAGCGCTCTACTCCAGCGCGCCCGACGCTCGGCTGACCGGCCCCACGCGTGTCATGGTGCGAGTGTGGCACGCGGCTAATGTGGCTATGGGGTGGAAGGACCGTCTGACCCGGGCATCACCACTATACGCGTCCGAGCAGTTGGGCTCCCTGTGGACCTCGAAGGGCTTCGAGAAGTGGGACATGATAGGCATCAGCAAAGTGGGGGATCTCTGGACGAGGGGAGGATTTAAAACGTTTGAGATGCTGCCGACGGAATTCCAGTTGCATGACAGGGAGTACTTTCGGTATTTGCAGATCCGTCATGCACTGGGCTCCGTCTTCCCGGACGTTGCATCCATCCCGGAGTATTCCCCCCTGGAGGATAGAGTGCTGGATGGACACGTTCCGGACAGCACGATCTCACTGATCTACAAAAAACTGATCAATGACCGCTCTGGATTGCTGACTGCCCTTCGTGAGGCTTGGGTTGCCGATGGACTGGAGCTGGACGACGAGGACTGGACCTCTGCGGTGGCCTCCCCGAAAGAGGTGGCCATACCGGCCCGCCTTCGCTTCGTCCAGCTCAAGATACTCCACAGAGTCTACATGACGGGGCCAAGGCTCCTGCGTATGGGCTATGCTGTGGACGGGTTGTGTAAGCGTGGGTGTGGCGCTTTGGGGACCTTTCTGCATATATTGTGGGAATGCCCGGAGGTGGAGCGATTCTGGCGTGGTGTGCATGAGGTCCTGCGTGTGGTTACGCATGTGGTGCTGCTACCCGATGCGAGGAGATGCCTGTTGAATGTGTGGGAACCTACCGACTACTCGGCACCACAGACGTGGTGGGTGACTCTGGGATATATGGTGGCCAAGCGTGATATTGCTCAACTGTGGGGATCCCAGAGGTCCCCGACTGTCTCGGCCTGGAAGGAACATATGGATTGGTGCATGTTTCGGGAAAAGGTGGTGTATGTGGCGAGAGGTAAGCCTGGGACATGGGTGAAAGTATGGGGCCCCTGGAACGCCTACCGCGGGGGAATCTGTGCTCCGCCGTTATTGCCTGATCCGTCGCCTGCCCCATCCCCTTAGCCGACCCATCTTCCTTGTTCCGGGCATTGAGTTTACCCAGCCCTAGTCCTGATCTCTTCCCCTTCTTGATACTCCTATGGACTGGTAGGGTCCCCCTCTCAGGGGAGCACATGCTGCTATTTCTGATTGTGGATTGCCTTGTGGGTTTGTTTTTCTGGTTGTTTTTTCAGTTCAAAATGAAACCGTACAGTGAGGTCCGGATGGTGTGGCTATCAACACTGCTAACTCCTGTGCATCTTCCTCAGCCGCAACACACGCTCTACAATGTGTATCATATGCTCCTTTTGTCTGCTAGCGGCCGGCCGGAAGGTTGTAGGCCCATCTTTGTATATTTTTTGAGTTTTGTGATAAACGGTTTCAAAAAAAAAAAAAAAAAAAAAAGATTAACCAAGTGAATTTCAGGGTCCCTGCCTTGATTACCCCGAACTCGGGAATAATGTAAGCAATAAAAAATCATGCTGCAGGAGCTTTTCAGGCCAGTGTTTGATTGAACTCTGGTTTCATAGCAAATGAGGGATAGAAATTTCAAGCATCTGGTTGCATCTGGATGAATTCGAACCACAATCAACTTCTGTTTGTCCACTATCTGTATGGCTCAATCCAACTCTCTGAAACAGCAGGAAGGCAGGTGTTGCCCTGAACTTTGGAATAAAAGAACATATGAAAATACTCAACTGCTGTGTGGACTCAACATTCAGTTTTTCACTTTGAAATTATACAATACTTTTGATTTTGTGTTGCCTCTCATACTTGTGTATATATGTTTTAGGTGTTCTTAATGCGGTTTTCATTTATGGATATTTGATTATCCGAATAAAGATGTTTTTGACTGAATGACATTAAACTAACAAATACTTGTCCTCATAATTGAATTCCCATAGAAGAACTTTGGGGACTTTCTAATGGGTTTAATTCCAAAATACAGATAAAAGATGGATTTCATCTTCGAAAGCCACCATGTTTCCATCCCATGCGTTTACCTTTACCTCCCTGCACCATTGCTGTCTACTTATACAATGCATAAAAGCTGTAATTTCCCTGTACAGACATATACTTTATTTTCTTATTACAAGTGAGCTTTGGCATCAGAACTCAGTTGTAAAATGGGAAGCGCCACTGCCCGCTTGCAATGGTTTATTTTGGATGACTGGCGATGCCATTACAGGCCCACCACAGCACCAACACGCAGCTCTGCCCTACTTTGGGGAATATTTACAAGCCCCTTGCGCCGCCCGCACGTCACTTTTTCCCCTGTTGAAAGTGACGCACTGGCGGCGCAAGGGGCTTGTAAGGGCAGAGAGCAAGCTGGCGGCGCGTGGACGTGGGTGCTCCGTCATTTTCCTAGAACATGAACATTGTTTGGAACAGAAAAGTGCTCAACGAGAAGTAAAGAAACACGCGCCATTGGTTCACTGTTCCAAAATGACACTGCCCCATGTGAAGGGAGATTCGTGGTTAATCGGCAGACATTACTCGGGCTGCCGGCTTCTGTTCTTCCCAAAACAGTGTTTATGCTTTTTAAACTTATTATTTGCAAGCCCTGATTTCCACCACTCTAAAGATTGCTGCGTTAAAATTTTTACTGTATAACAGCAGAGCATTCCTGCAAACACTTGTTTTTTAAGCCACTCCTTTCAGATTCCAGTCTCAGAGTGCGATTTTTCCTGTAAATTGAACTTCTGAATGATGGAGCAGAGAAGAACTGGTTAGTGATAGTGACCTTTGTAAAGAAAACCTAGTTCTCCTTGGACAGAAAGGTACCACAAAAATTCACTCTTTTCTGCCCGTTTTTGATTTTTAAAAACTTGGAAATGAGAGGGAACGGAGGAATCTTATGAATAAGTTTCTGAGGCCACCTTATTAATTCCCGCTGTAACAAAAAAATTACATGTGGAACAGAGTCATAAAAATTTATCATTTATTGTTATCATTTTCGTACAGATCACCTCTGCTGTTGCTTTCATAAATGTAATCTTTACCAGATCAAAATATAAGAATCCATCAAACACTCATTATAATCATTTTACTAATAAATGAAAAAGTATTTGTTAGATAAGTCTCTTAAAGTCTGTTATTAATCTAAATTTCAAGCATTCCAAATTTATCAATAGATGAAACTCTGCATAGTCAACATGTTTCTAAGTGTTCTGATCTGCTGCTTGTTCAGGGCTGTTAGAAATAAACACAGAAGATCACCAATTATTAAAACTCCAATGGAGTAAAGAGATGCCATACTAGAGGAGTAACCATGTTCTTGACCTTAAACCAAGTAGATCTAAAACATTAGCACATCTAGACTTACAAACTTATATACCCAGGTCAGAATGAACATTTTCTAACCATTTGACTACAAATTCATTACAATTATGCTTCATCGTCAATTGTCCAATCACTAAATATTGCATGTCCTTTATTGCACTCATCGTGGCGTCTATTATTGGTATAACGTCAATATATAGACTGCCACAAAGTATATTTTGACTATGGCATTTAATTTTGAATGGATTAACAGAAAATTACTAAAACATATAATCAAATATCCCGTATTGCACATGCTTTCTTAAATTTGGTTTGGAAAAGAAATGACCTGTGATTTGAGAGAACCACTTTTCAGTGTTGAAACAAAAGTCTGTCTCTTTCTCTTTTTGTGCTGCTTTTAAGAGAAGTGGCTCTGTATAAACTAATGCAACAAAACAATATGTGGAGCAAACATAAATGACTTATTTAATGCCAAAACACAACCATTTCTACTTTGAAAAGCCTTATCCTGTTGTACACGTACCCTAATATTTAGCGTAGAAACAGAAAACATCTCTGTTTTAAAACAAATCCTTAGTCCTCCTGGTCACAGAAATCAGATCCCCTCTCTTAAGACACTTTGGGGCATATTATCAAGAACGGTGTTAAAATTATCGCCGCTTTAGCGATAATGGGCTTGATAATATGCCCTTGAGAATTCCAATAGAAGCCCATGTTCTGGTGTCAACATGGGCTTCTATGGGAATTCTCAAGGGCATATTATCAAGCCCATTATCGCCGCTTTAGCAGCAGTTTCCTGCCACTAAATCGGCGATAATTTTAATGCCGTTCTTGATAATATGCCCCTTTACTATTTTGCAAATGACTCACTTATTCTATACCAAAACAAAATCATGCAAATTATTCTTTTGTTAATTAATGTTCACAATTTATCTCTAATAGTTCAACCACCCTAAATGAGACAACACACATCAACCTACTATACAATACCAGTATCGCAGCCTCAGTTCTCAAAATACCTTCATTATTTTTTTATCTCTGATCAAGACTGAATTAGTACACCCTTACATTTAGTTGAGCTGCCCAAAGAATCAACGACTAAGAATACATTCTCTCCACATAGTTTCTGTATGCCATAGTCACTGATGTTGTCTAAACTCAGTCAAACATGTTGGTTTGGAATGTGATACTGCAAATGCTCTATAGCTCTCTATACAGCTATTGCCTCTCACCTGGTTGGAATTACCGAATCTTTATCAATGACCTTTGTGCTCTTTCCCATCCAAAGGAGCTGGCATTTGGGGTATTCCGATAGATAGGAAGCATCATGGGTAGAGACGGAGGATTCAGTCAAGACTGAATAGAATTGCTTGTTCCTGAGTCACTGGGGCCAGAGCCTCAAACTCCTGGGTTCCAGTGAGCACCCTGATGGGCACACAAAGGATACAGATGGAGGCATACTGAAGGCCCTTCGAAAATACAGGCTGCCATAATAAGCACCTTCAGCCAAAAAAGTACTGGAGCAGATGACTTTCACAGCAGGTAAGCGGATATGATCTACTTGTCTTAGTTTCAATAGGGATACTCTGTTCTAATCTGTCCTAAATTAAGCCAGAGTAAATATTAAATCTGGAGGTGGTAATTCAGAAGATTGACTTGAACACACAGTCTTCAGACATTTTAAAGAAGCATGACATGTCTAGTCTTCCAAGTAAAGATAAAGAAGCCACCCCAGGAGATTTAGAAGAGCTTCCACTAGTGGCACTATCTTGGTGAGTACAAAAAGAGGTGATTTCAGGCCATTGGCAATGTGCTGATTGATCTAGGATTGTTTCTTTTCAACACAGATCCCGAGGAACATCTAATGAAATGTTTGTTTGGATTGTGAGACCAAGTTGTTGGTCTGACCCTCATTTCTGGAGAAGGCGAGTAGAACTTTATAATGTACCTGTTTAAATTACTTGAAGAACCCTCACAAATTGTTGTGAAGTGTTCAATTTGTGCTACTGTCGGAAAGTTGTGGCTGCCCTTTTCAGCTGGTACTTCATTGTAGAAGACCACTTATGTTTCTTAGGATAGTGCGCACCATATGCGTTTCCCTTACAATTTTTAAGACTAAAAATTAGATTTTTATCTCCTGAAAGGTTGAAAAAAGAGACCTTTTTTCCCATAGAGCTAAGTAGAAGAAGATGGGCTTTGCTGCTGCCAGAGGGAGAGGGAGAATACTTTTTTCTCCTTAAACAGCATATGCTTTCTCTCTTGCAATTTATCACCCAACATCTCTTTCCTTCAACCTGTAATTAAAGGACTGTTGATTTATGGAGCTGCATTTGTGTGCCACCATTTTAGAAGTACATTTCTTTTTGCAGCAATGTAAGCTCCAATAGCTAGATCTGAACTTCGAACTGCATCAAAAAAAATGTTTGAATGCAGTTTCAATGGCTTTCCAATTTTTTCAGCAGGGAAGACCAGTCTGTGTCATTTTTCTATTTTGAAGTTGTTCCAAAATGGCAACCTGAATATGCTTTCTTTAGAGCGGAATCAATTTTTGTCTGTTTAATATTTTAAAATAGCATCTTTGGACATAGATGTATGACCTATCAGGCTGGTCACTGCAGAATTCATAGAAACTGCGTCAGGTGGTTTGGTTTTCCTTTTTACTAATGCATAAAGATGAATCATGAAACGTGGAAGAATAATTCTATCAGAGTCCTTCTATTTCCTGTGGTTTAATCCAGAACATGTGGGGATGCAGGAATAATCTGTGAGGAGAACACTAGTATTGATGCAATAGTGCATCAAATGAGGTCCCAGGGCCGACAGCATCAAAGTCAAGCGGTCCATCACGATGTAGTTGCTATTCTGCTCTTCCACTTTCCCATCGGGCCCTTGTCATTAGAAGATAATAAAAGGATCCTCTCCCCGGTAAATATAATCATGGTTTTTATATTGATGTCCATTTTCTTTGAGGTAGAGATTGTCTCCAGCAGAAGTTGCTTGAGTCTATCCCCCTTTGACCCTCCAGGAGCAATTTCGCTTCTTTCCCTTGCTAGAGAAGTGGACCTCAAGCAGAAGGAGGAAGAGGATCCAACATGATGCCTTTTTATTGAAAGTGTGCCTGTATTAGTGTATGCACTTCTATAGCCAGTAGAAGTATTGAATTTTAAAAATGAAGAACCCTAGGAGTGACCGACCTGTTCAGCATAGGCTTTTCAGTACGTTGACCCAGCAATCTAGCAAGCTCTGGTTAAAGAGAAAGTCTGTGCATTCACATTAATCTGCTTCCTGATAACTGAAGGCGCATGTGATGTAGACTATTTGCAACCTCAATCCCAGCAAGCAAGAAACTTGGGCAAGAATCCACATACCATCCGGAGCTCAAAGTCCACACCAGAGTAGAGAAAGGGAATAGAATATTAACAGACCGACCACTCACCTTAAGCTAGTGAGTCTGTCTATTTGAACTCAAAATGAGTACAAGTGTCAGTCCCAATGATCACCTACATAACATTTCTCACAATGCATGATCCCTTCTTTCTAAGCAAACACAAGGAGATAATGGACGGAGCGCTGAAACTTTGCAGACCCCCAGTTACAGATCTGGTTTGAATTCATCATCATTCTTTAGCTGACTTCGTCACCCCAGTTCAGACCCAGCTATATGCAAATCAGTCTTGACCCTGTGCCTTCTGGGAACAGTCCAGCCCGAGCTGCCAAGCCAGGTCTTCCCTGGACCAGAAACAAGCATTTTTGGGCTGGTTTTGGGGGTAACACCTCTCATCAGCCAGGCCAGCTTGAATCCAGTGGCAAAGTGAGCAAGGGACCCACGTCTGGGCATATCCTGCCAACTGAGGGCAAATAAAGCAAACACAAGGAGTTGATGAATGGAGCAATTAAACATTTCAGACATTTATCCCCAGTCACAGATCTGGGTTGAATCCATCATCATTCTTTAGCTCACTTGACCACCCCAGTTCAGACCCAGCTGTATGCAATAGAAGTCTTGACCCCGTGCCCCATGGAAACAGACCAGCCCGAACAGCCAAGCCAGGTCTTCCCTAGACCGGAAACAATCATCCTGTGACCGGTTTCGGGGTAACACAACTCATCAACCAGGCTAGCTTGAATCCAGTGGCAAAGTGAGCAAGGGACCCACGTCTGGGAATACCCGGCCAAATTAGGGCAAATAAAGCAAACACAAGGAGATGATGGACGGAGCGCTGAAACTTTGCTGACACTGACCCCAGTCACAAATCTGGGTTGCATCCATCATCGTTCCTTAGCTCATTTTGCCACCACAGTTCCGAGCCAGCTAAATGCAAATCAGTCTTGACCCTGTGCCTCATGGGAACAGTCCGGATCGAACCGTCTCTACAAGGCAGACGGGAAAGACAAGAGAGCCTAATGATGTAGGTCCTTTTCCTGCAAGAACCCTTCAAAGTAGAGCTTCCAAAGTCCTTGTCTGTATCCTGAATGGGAAAAAATAGGGGACATCTGGGATTGATAGCCTGTTTATAGTGCCCGTGCCCTACAAAGCCACAACATATGCCTCCTCTTATTTCCAGCTATCTAAATATGTTTTCTCAGTTGTTTGTTTCATGCACTTCCTCTTCCTCTCTCCATTTTGCTTGGACTTTGTTTCACCTCTGACCTCTTTCCACTGGCACAGTGTTCTAATTAGGTGACTTACCAAGCTGTACCTTCTTTTCCAGTTGCTGTCATTTATTTACTGTCGTTCCTTGTTTTGTCTTACATTACTTCTTCATTCTGGCCCATCTGATTTCTCATGTCGGGCTCGTGTGTCCTTAGAAATGGGTCTTGCCTATTCTAAGGCCTATCCATGCCTCATACTTTTCTTTTAAATCTTTTTACATTTGCTTTTTTAGAATTTTAATGAGTTTATCCTTTGTGTGCTTTTTTATAACCTCCTGGTTTACATTGCGTGACAAATTGCGTTGATGGTTGACTGAGGTGTGAGCCCTGGTCAAGCAGCACCTACAATCCGTGTCCGCATGAGACACAATCCAACCCTAAATTAACCTGTGCGCCACCCTCTGGTAGCTTAGCACAGAGCAGTCAGGCTTTACTTAAAGTATTTGTGCAACACTTCAAACAGTAATAAAATGAAAACACCACACAAAAAGTTTCCCACAACAAGTTAGAAAAGTAGAACATTCTTTAATAAATGAAACATGTCCAAAAAGAAAAAAAATCTAATCAGTAGAACTGGAGATATGCAATTTTGAAGATTTTAGAGAAAATAGTACCAAAAAGCACAAAGCTGTAATTTTGGATATCTGGTCACTCTGGACCGGGACAAGTTCAGGCTGAACATGATGGAGCATGGGCCGGCTCCAGGAACCCAGGTAGGCTCACTGAACAGAGTACCTTAAATCCTAGTTTGCAGAGCATTAGAGGGTCTGGGACAAAGGTATTTTGTGCAGCTGAATTGATGTGTTGGTTCTAAGGGCTTGTGTCGTCTCTGAGGATCCCGTCAATGGGGCATGCAATGAAAAGTTTTGCATTGAGAATGCGACGTGCAGTCTGGGCGATGCACCAGTTTTGATGAGCTGTGTTGCTGGGGTAGTGAGTCAGGCCTCGTCATTGGGGCTGCCATCGTCGATTGATGGAAGGGCCTGGCCGAGGATGCGTTATGCAGCATCGGTTCTGATGGGACTGCAAAGGTGATGCGGTTCTTTGTGATGGGTCCAATACACGAATATGTAGATATACATCGGTTCTGCTCGCGTATGCTCCATGCAGCAGGGGAGTTGTGTCCGTTCAGCTGTATCCACAAGCTGGCAGAGCACCTTAAGCCCATTTCCAGGAGTCCAGGATAGAGGTGGCACAACTTGGCAGGGTAGAGTCACAAATGGCAGATCCCAGGTTCCAAGGTAAGGTTGTTGGAAGCCTGTTATGTCTCTGAGGCTTCAGATCAGGAAGCCAGCCAACTAGCCTTTGGAGTCACTCTGGGTTCTAGGTTCAAGAGGTGCAGGTCCTGTCCTTCTCACCCAGACAAGAGGGCAGCAGGTCAGCGCAGCAGGGCAGCAGTCTTTCAGAGCAGCAGTCCAGCACAGTGTCAGTTCTTTTGACTGCACAGCAGTCCTACTTCCTGAAGAAGTATCTACAAGTCCAGAAGTGCACTTGAGAATGGTTTCTGAGGGCCATTATTTATACACATTTGTGCTTTTGAAGTAGGGAGAAGCTTCAGGAGGCATGCCTTTGAGGTGGACAGATGCCCTGCCTTCCTGGCCCAGGCTCCAGACTAACTACATTGCTTGCCATTATCACATACTTGGCACAGTTGATTGGCTGATGAATATTCTGATCGAATGATGGGTACACCATGAGTAGTTTTTTAGGTCTCGGCTAGGCAGCGTTTGCGCTGTCTCGTCGAGAGATGCTGTATACAGTTTAGCGGAGGAAGATCGGCCCACTTTGTGGCCATAAATTTGATTGGCTGCAATGATAAATTTTAAATTTGTCTCTCCCCGTTCCCTACCGCAGTCCATAACATTTTGTACCGCAACCACCCCCACCCCCTCCCGTTCGTGCCGTCTTTCATGCCGGCACTTGCATTTAAAATGCAATAGGTCTCGGGTAAATACGAGTCCTATTGCATGTTCAATGCTTCTTTGTTGTGTGATTGGTGAATGAGGTCGCACTCTGTCTCGCATGCAGGTGAAGCCTTATATCGTACGCAAAGTAACAATAGGGGTTTGATCTCCAATCAGTAAGGCTGAGCCCCAAATAACCAATAAACAACGAAATGCCAGTAATGATGAACAATTTAACTCTCAAAAGACACACATTGAAATGAAACAATGTGACCGCAGGACCTCTTTTTCCATATGAATCAATCAAAATTTATTCATCCACATAATCATTTCTATGG
The DNA here is from genome assembly GCF_964204655.1 of Triturus cristatus. Lineage (NCBI taxonomy): Eukaryota > Metazoa > Chordata > Amphibia > Caudata > Salamandridae > Triturus > Triturus cristatus. Next base: position 179,567,983 of record NC_140589.1, read on the forward strand.
ATTTCATGAAGATATTTACCAAACATTAAAACCAATTTTCACACCACACTCACCCAGAATTTGACTTATAAACATATCTCAACCAATTGTCAAGTCACTTACATACAAACTCTCTACACTCATTACTCACATCCTTTCGCAGTCATACAGTATTCTCAACAAACAAACATTACAGCAGCTGAACAACCCCACCCACTTTACAAAAAAACAGCAAGCCCTAATTGACAAAAAACATTTGAACAACAGGCCAAAGAAGAATAAGTTGAAACAGGTCATGTCCGTGGTCAATTAAGTGTCTATAACCTGTTTGAACTGTGTCCAATTTCATATATGTTGTTTGAACTTATTCTTCTTGGTTTTCTTGGCTGTAACAGATGGTGGTTCAATGATGTCAGTCCTCAGGAACGCACACACGGGGGCAATTGCTGAACTTCGCATACAGTGACGAACAGCCTACAATAATGTCAGTGTCTGTGGGGAGCTTGCTTGCTTTCTCGGGTCTGTGCTGAGCATCCCCAGCAGCTCAGCTGCTCAGAGGCCTCAGCAGACGTGGTCCTGCACTGTCTATAAGTACAGCCTCGCGGTTTAGATTTCGCCGAGGCATCCCGCATCTGTGCCCTGCTGTGAGGAGGCAACCCCGTCTCCTGAGTCCGTGTGGAGGAGGTTTCCTCTCTCGGGACCGTGGTAAAACAAACAACCGTCTTCTCTGGGCAGATGCAACCTCTACTTCGGCCACGCCTGCAGGGCCGGACTGGGAACCAAAACCGGCCCTGGCAAAATGCTCGGCCGGCCCCCCCGGGGGTTGGGAGTGCTGCCAAGCTCTATTCCAAAGTTACTTTGGAGAGTACTGTACACTAAAGATCCATCTGGTTGTGGGTATCTGTGAGCATGTATAACTAGAAACTGTGTTGGTCTAAAAAGGAAATATGCAGTGTGGCACTTTTCTACTGGGTGCTCAATTCTCTACAATACAAACATCTTAACACTACTAAAAACACATACATTTATCTTACTTTCCACTCTTGCCAAAGACAAATATACAATGGGCTGAAACCAAATTGACTACCACAGAATTAAGCACATTTTTTAACTGACACTTAAATTACCATTTAAAAAATATATTTTAATTTTCTTTCCTAGTGCTACCTTCTTTTTTCAAGTGTTGGGGATATATTGCACTCCACCTTGAGCAATCCAAATGTAATAATCGCAATCCAAATTCCAAACCATAAAAAAACCCAATCTAAATTTTTTATTAAAAACACAGAAACACTCAAGGGAAACCCAAGTATTAGTTAAAAGATAAAACCTTATCCTGTGAAGCACAATCCAACTAGAAACACTCAGACGCATTTTAGATAAACAATCTGCCCTGTTTATGAGGGTAAATGGTGTTTCGGAGGAAAATTAATCCAAGTTGAAAACTCAACCTCTCTCTTACACCCAGACATATAGTGGCAAGAAGAATTACATTGAAATAAAAAAAAAATGAATAAAAAAAACTTGAGAAATTGATTTACTTTAAAAAAAGAAAATGTATATACTATCTAATACTAAGTAATGAAACTTAAAAAAGATTTTGTAATCTGAAAAAACCTACCCAAATAACAACATGGAAAATTACACAAAATTAACATTATTTTAACAATCTAAGCTCCCTTCCTTTTCTCTACCACAAACATTGCCTCATGAATGTATAATAATAAAGTTCATACCTACCAAAGCTGCATGGCCCTCTATCCTCACCTTCCACTGACTATTTAAAAGAAACATAAACACCAAGAAGATGTCTGCCTATCCGATGAAAAGGAATCTTTGAGGAAATATAAAAATAAATGTTACAATATTACTTAACTGATGTTAAAAATTAAAAGACAGATATAAAATGTATTAAATAAAATTATATTTTTGTATATTATTCATTTTTTTAAATGCGGTGTTTTATATGGCTTTATCAGATCAACATTTATTTGAAAAATTATAGCTTTTTAAAATGTTCTTAATATTGTTATATTTTAGTTAAAAAATGTTTAGAATCAATATACTACCCACGCTTAAGCCCTATATCACTAACTTCCTATTCATAACACTGTGCACACACCATTGCCTGCAATGTGGTCAAAATGGAGCAGGTCTAATGACATCAGCTCATTAAGGTGCACACATTCAAGAACAGGAGCATCCTTGGAAAATCCATAAGCCATATACCTGAAGACGCATTATCTGGATTAAAGAGTGTTCACAGCAACAATTTCTCATGCAGTTAGAAAAATGATATAAAATGATTGTAATTAAATAATTCAAACTCGCCAAAAATTTAACAACCCGCAACACCCAAAAAATAAATACTGACACCTCAAAAACAATAATAAACACCCTAAAATGAATACACTCACCACCCTTAACCCTAACCTCTCACTCCTAACACCGCAATGTTAAATGGTAGCGGCAGTTTCAGTCGATAACCTTTCAAGTATTGCCTGGCGGTAATCGCCTCTCATACCACTCGATAATTTACCAATGAAAGAGGCAGGCGCCGGAGACTGGAAGGCAGGAAACAAAGTTTTATTCCGTCGGAGCAGAACACATCAGATCAGACAGCAAGGTATCGTCACGAGGTGCTCTAACTGCATCTCTGAGGCCTGGCCTCTTATACACAGGTTTATGACTTTATTGCAGGTTTATCATACATGGCACATTCTTGAGATTACTTTGATGTATAAAAGAACGTCTTCGGAATCCCCACTTCGAACTCGTTCCCACACATATCTACAGTGGAAGTCCCCACCCCATCTACAGTAGGAGATGGCTATCACGCAGCTGGACATTCCGCCAATTCCCGGGGGTGTGTGCAACCGGCCGGGTCTCAGGGGGTAGGGGCTTTGATCCACTGTAATCCCGCGGAGCGGTGCATACTACAATCCCCAGAATGCCCAGTGACTCCGCCCACTGACTGTTTCCCGCGCCGGAGGAGCTGAAAAGAGGCCAGCGCCCACTGGAGAGCGGGGGACCAACATTTTAGAGTTGCAGCCGGATCGCAGGAGGTCACGCTATACCCACTCCCTGCTTGCCTACCTGGGAAAACCGAAGCGGAGCAGCAAGGGAATCTCGCTGTTGTGGTTGCACCCGCCGCCGTGCCCTGACATCGCGCGGCCGCGGAGCGGTGCATACTACAATCCCCAGAATGCCCAGTGACTCCGCCCACTGACTGTTTCCCGCGCCGGAGGAGCTGAAAAGAGACCAGCCCCCTCCGCCTCGCGGACGCGCGCGGGCGACGCCGGGCTGAGCCCGGGCAGAGGGCGGGCCGTCTGAGGCCGTCGGAGGACGAAGGAGGACGGGCCGGGCCACCCCCCTTGTCACGGCAAGTTATCACCTTGTGTGGAATATTAGTAGTAAAGTCCCACTACATATTTTTGCGAAGCTAAGAGGTACGCTGCACTCGCAGTGTGATATAGGGAACAGGAAGTAGGAACATTAAATCCACAGTTATGGTGAAACGCAGAGATAAAGTTTTAGCAGACTCTGCCTGTAACACCATTGATACTTACCTGGTAAAAGCAGTTAGCGCACTTACCGAGGAAATAGACCGTACAGAAAAAAGACTGTCTATGGGTTCAAACGCACCACCCCCAATTATTCACGGAACCCGAAACTCCTCTAGTAATAGTGAGGTATCTTCAGCGCTAATCCCCACCGAAAGAGATGCCACTAATATTAGTACCCCCTCTAATATTTCCAACTCCCCTAGACTGTTTGCCACTGATGTCAGTCCTGCTTTAGTCACACCACCATTGGGAAACAAAACAGGAGCCCGTAGAAAAACACCGGGGTTACTCACTGGGCCTAAGAAAAAAGGGAAAAAACCTATTCCCGCAGTCAGTAAGGCTGTTACACGCTCCAGGGCTAATCTATGCATCTCGGAAACATTTAACCCGGAGTTGATTTGTGACAAACTCGCTGAACTGATTAAACCGCTGTATGAAAAGGTGGATAATTTAGTCAGGGAGGTGAACAAATTAAGAGGAGATATTGATAAAGTCAGATTACGGGGCCCACTCAAGACAGGTATAGAAGTTTCAACCACATCTACGGATATGCCTATAAGGAACACAGAGGTCCCAACTTGTATTAAAGAAAAGACCACTACAACCCAGCCATGTAGAGAATTAAGTAACCCTTCTACTATAGCTTTGGGTGAGAAACCAATAGAAACAGTCACTGAGAAAGGTCAACCAAATAGTAAAACTGTACCTACGGAACAAGTGTGCTCGGAGAAAGAAGTCTTTATGGCTTCTAATAAGGCTGGAAAAATAGCACCTCGCATTAATTTGCCCCCAGAATGCAGCCCATATGTCGCTGTACTTGTGAATATTCCCAAGCTAAGAAATGGCCAAGAGGAGAGCAATGAAATACTCAAGAATAAAACACTTTACTGGTTGGCCAACAATTGCAATTTCCCTATGAAAGGGGCTAACCAGATTATATTAGCACAAAGAGTAAGCTGGATAGGTCCCCTTAGAAAAGAGTTTGAAGGAGATTGCGTTGTAATAAATTTTAAAACCTGTTCTTGGGCGGAAAATACTCTTAAACATGCCCCTGCTCCCTCAGCCTGGGAATATAACACCACTTTACTACCACTAGGCTATTTCTACAGGCACTTACTGGAATCTAGTCTCCCATTTAAGTCTCATCACCCAACGAATTCTCGCTACGTAGATAGGTTGAGATTAAGTTACTATACCCCTGTTCCCACACATAACAGATTCCAAGTATTTGAATCCATGGAGGACATTGATTGACATAATCTTGGCGAGGGTACTGTTTATGACCATAACTTCTCCCCTCACATAATGAATGAAGTTCTCAAAACTGTAAGAGGAGAGAAGGCTCATCTAGATATTTCCTATACATCCATATCTGTGGAAGCCGTTCAGTCTCCCATCATTCCCCAACTAACTTTGGTAGCTGTTGATAAAGGGACTGTCTGGACTAACAGGAACAATAATACTGATATTATCTCATCCAACCTGGCAACTGAGGAAGAAACAGTCGATGACATTTTATCTCCCGAACCTAACTTGGACGGTGGCCTCAGAATAATCACGTGGAATATAGCTGGCCTAAATAAAAAATTGGATACTCCCTTTTGGCAAGACTTTATCAACATAGGTCATGACATAATATGCCTTCAAGAGACTTGGAGTGAAGATTCTATTTTTATTGAGGGTTATTGTGCTTATTGTTTGAATGCAGTGAGTTCCATTTCTGGCAGAGCAAAGGGAGGCCTTCTTGTGCTGATATCAACCAAACTTTACTCTTGTAAAATTAGAAGTTGTGTGTCTGTGGGTGTCCACGCTCAGGTATTATGCCTTGAGTTTGAGGGAGAAAAAAACCTAGTCTTGGTTAATTATTATAACAACATATTCTCCAAAGAGAGAGATAAGATCCTGACACCCCTGGACGCGGAACTAGAGAGGGTACTGGAACTTCCGGGTAATCAATCAGTCATTCTATGGGCGGGTGATTTTAATATTAGCCCGTGTATGTTTGCTATGAATGATCTTTGTGGACTACGCAGGGAGAGTGGAAACACTCAGGATGCCGATTATCTACACTTCTCACACTGTACGTATGGTACGGCCTTAAACCAAATGTTAGCAAAATATGACTTGGACTTGCTAAGTTGTACTAAAAATAGAGATAATGTTAGCTGCCCTACTTTTACTGGTAGAGATGCCAATACTTTTATTGACCATTTCTTACTCTCAAACAACATTGCTTTCTCTAATTTATGGGTTAGCGAACAAGCTTTGAGTGATCACAATAGCATTTCCATTTCGCTGCATTGTTGGGGTGATGAATTGAGGAATGCTAGTATCTGTATTAACTCTGCCGAAGCTGTAAGACCAAATGGTATGAGGATAAGATGGTCAAGGATTATCCCACATGAATTTTTAAAGGAATTGTTAGCTAAACGCAGCAAAGAAATAGAGTACTGCCTTTGCGAGGATATTTCACCTTCTATTATACTTAACAGTGTTTCTTTGATTAACGAAACAATAGACAGCTTATTGACCAGGAAATTTAAGAGAGGAAATAAAATGAATTCTGGATGGTTTGATAATAATTGTACTCGTGCTTTACATGAGCTAAAAATAGCCCTGAGCACTAAACCACGAAACCCCTCAATTATTAAAAACTGTAGAATTTTGTACAAACAATCTCTCGCTAACAGGAAAAAAGAACTCCAAGAGGAGGCTTGGGATAATCTCAGCCTGGCCGCAGACACAAAAAATAGCAAATTATACTGGGAGACCATTAATAGTACCTTTTTAAAGAATGACAGCGCCCCAGAGCTAACTTCACATGTTAATTGTAATTCATGGATGGAACATTTTTTAAACATTTTTAATCCAGATGGGATTGTTTTAGATTCTTCATTGGTTAATGACCCTTCCTGGCCTAGATTACCACTAAACATAACCCTAGATGAGGTCTTCGAAGGATTAAATAATAGCAAGGGAGGAAAAGCTCCTGGCCCAGATGGGGTCCCGCTCGACCTCTATAAATCTGAAAAGAATTTGTGGGCCCCTCTTCTAACTAGATTTTTTAATGCAACCGCAGAGGGTCAATTACCCACATCATGGGGCCAGTCTTTAATAATTCCTCTTTTTAAAAAAGGCTCTAAGTCGGAGGCAAGAAATTATCGTCCTATTTCCTTATTAGATTCCTCCATTAAAATTTTGAGCAGAATTTTGTTAAATAGACTCGAAAATTGGGCCACAGATAATTCAATCCTATCCAAGGCACAATATGGCTTCAGGAAAGGCCTGGGTACCCTGGAGCAGTGCGTAAATCTTGATCTTCTGATCAATAAATATACTGTTGCTAAGGAGGGTAATTTATTCCTTTGTTTTGCTGATTTGAGCAGCGCTTTTGATCTTGTGGATCATCAAATTTTATGGGACGTTTTACTAGAATTAAATGCCCCAAAGGAGTGTGTCTATTTTCTGGCGCGGCTTTATTCTCAGTTATCCTGCAAGGTTCGTTATGGACCCCAGGGCGAATGCACACCTTTTTTTAAAGTCGCAAGAGGCATCCGTCAGGGTTGTGTTTTAGCACCGTTTTTATTTTCACTTTTTATTAACCAGATCGACTCAATTTTATGTAAACTTCCCTCGGATGCTCCTATTATCAATGGGAATGTAACCCCAATTTTATTGTACGCTGATGATGCGGTACTTATGTCAAGAACACAGGTTGGGCTACAACGTCTCATGGACAGATTTGTGACATTCATTAAAGAAAGAAAATTGGTAGTCAACAAGTCCAAGACATTTGCAATGGCATGCGGGAGGAAAGCTAAATTAACCACCACCTCCTTTTATATTGATAAAGCCAAGATTGAAACTGTCAAATGGTTCTGTTATCTAGGAATAACATTTTCAGGAGATGGGAAATGGAATCAAGAAGATGAAAATGTTAGATCCAAGATGATCAGAAATACTACTAGTATTTTTAGATTTGCTGCAAAATTGGGTCAAAGGAGAATAAAAGAAATGATGACAATTTATAATGCTAGATGTATTTCTGCAGCCTTATACGGGGCAGGGGTGTGGGGACACCATAGTGCAAATGCACTACAGAATGATGAAAACAGGTTCTTAAAAAAACTTTTATGTGTTCCCCCATCAGCTTCCACCCTGCTGATTCACAAGGAAGTAGGTATTGATTACATTGTGGACCTAGCCTCTCTACGCCCATTATTACTCTGGCGATCTATTTGGTCTAAAACAGAAACGATCTTTACACAATCAATTATTAAAGATTGTTTGAGGCTTGATAATTCATCATGTATACCCTGGCTGAATTACATCTGTTATTGGTTCGATCTTTTGTTCAAATGTAATGTCCGCCTGAACCCTGAGGCTTCAGGATTGATATCTAAGAAAGACCTAAAATTGAAGTTTCTCTCACACAAGAATGCAACCAGAGAGAAGCAATCTAGAAATCTAACAACTATTGCACAGTATAATGATTTGAACCTAAGTAAAGGCTTCCAGGCCTACCTTTCCTGTGTCACACGCTCTTCCCACCGTTTTGTGCTAACACGTTTAAGATTGGGGATAGCCCATCACTTAGTCTCTTTTCCACATATGAAAATCAGATCTGATAAGATGTGCCCTTGCGACAACGTCTCAAAACAAAGCTGCTGTCATTTTTTATTGTTTTGTAAATTTTATACTCATTTTAGAAGATTTTATCTAAAACCCATCTTTTTAAAATACAATGTTCGGTCCACTAAATCTGCACTGAAATTATTAACTACTCTGGATAGCCCTGACATTTACTTTTTTACTGCAACGTACATGATAAAATGTGTTTTTATTAGGAAGAATATAGTCACTCCCGTATAATTCTTGTTGTTCCGCGTATTTTGCACTTATGTTTAGTACTGTCTGTAAACTTTCTATGCACTGTAATAGTTTGAGGTCTGTATGAGTTGCACCTGCACTTCTGGCCCTTACTGCTTTTATAACATTTCATGCACGGCACTTTGTTACTTTATGTGTATTTGCACTTTTTTGAAGGTCCTTCTATTTTACCATGCAAAATGGTTTAAAGTTTTGTATAATATTGTGTATTTTATGTAACAGGTCCTCTTATATAACATGTAAATTTTAAAAATTGTCTTATGTGTTTATGTGCTTATATGGTTGTACTTTTCCAACCGAATAAAGCTTTTTGAATTGAATTGAATTGACTACCACAGAATTAAGCACATTTTTTAACTGACACTTAAATTACCATTTAAAAAATATATTTTAATTTTCTTTCCTAGTGCTACCTTCTTTTTTCAAGTGTTGGGGATATATTGCACTCCACCTTGAGCAATCCAAATGTAATAATCGCAATCCAAATTCCAAACCATAAAAAAACCCAATCTAAATTTTTTATTAAAAACACAGAAACACTCAAGGGAAACCCAAGTATTAGTTAAAAGATAAAACCTTATCCTGTGAAGCACAATCCAACTAGAAACACTCAGACGCATTTTAGATAAACAATCTGCCCTGTTTATGAGGGTAAATGGTGTTTCGGAGGAAAATTAATCCAAGTTGAAAACTCAACCTCTCTCTTACACCCAGACATATAGTGGCAAGAAGAATTACATTGAAATAAAAAAAAAATGAATAAAAAAAACTTGAGAAATTGATTTACTTTAAAAAAAGAAAATGTATATACTATCTAATACTAAGTAATGAAACTTAAAAAAGATTTTGTAATCTGAAAAAACCTACCCAAATAACAACATGGAAAATTACACAAAATTAACATTATTTTAACAATCTAAGCTCCCTTCCTTTTCTCTACCACAAACATTGCCTCATGAATGTATAATAATAAAGTTCATACCTACCAAAGCTGCATGGCCCTCTATCCTCACCTTCCACTGACTATTTAAAAGAAACATAAACACCAAGAAGATGTCTGCCTATCCGATGAAAAGGAATCTTTGAGGAAATATAAAAATAAATGTTACAATATTACTTAACTGATGTTAAAAATTAAAAGACAGATATAAAATGTATTAAATAAAATTATATTTTTGTATATTATTCATTTTTTTAAATGCGGTGTTTTATATGGCTTTATCAGATCAACATTTATTTGAAAAATTATAGCTTTTTAAAATGTTCTCAATATTGTTATATTTTAGTTAAAAAATGTTTAGAATCAATATACTACCCACGCTTAAGCCCTATATCACTAACTTCCTATTCATAACACTGTGCACACACCATTGCCTGCAATGTGGTCAAAATGGAGCAGGTCTAATGACATCAGCTCATTAAGGTGCACACATTCAAGAACAGGAGCATCCTTGGAAAATCCATAAGCCATATACCTGAAGACGCATTATCTGGATTAAAGAGTGTTCACAGCAACAATTTCTCATGCAGTTAGAAAAATGATATAAAATGATTGTAATTAAATAATTCAAACTCGCCAAAAATTTAACAACCCGCAACACCCAAAAAATAAATACTGACACCTCAAAAACAATAATAAACACCCTAAAATGAATACACTCACCACCCTTAACCCTAACCTCTCACTCCTAACACCGCAATGTTAAATGGTAGCGGCAGTTTCAGTCGATAACCTTTCAAGTATTGCCCGGCGGTAATCGCCTCTCATACCACTCGATAATTTACCAATGAAAGAGGCAGGCGCCGGAGACTGGAAGGCAGGAAACAAAGTTTTATTCCGTCGGAGCAGAACACATCAGATCAGACAGCAAGGTATCGTCACGAGGTGCTCTAACTGCATCTCTGAGGCCTGGCCTCTTATACACAGGTTTATGACTTTATTGCAGGTTTATCATACATGGCACATTCTTGAGATTACTTTGATGTATAAAAGAACGTCTTCGGAATCCCCACTTCGAACTCGTTCCCACACATATCTACAGTGGAAGTCCCCACCCCATCTACAGTAGGAGATGGCTATCACGCAGCTGGACATTCCGCCAATTCCCGGGGGTGTGTGCAACCGGCCGGGTCTCAGGGGGTAGGGGCTTTGATCCACTGTAATCCCTTTGATGTGGAGTGTTTCCCTTACAGTAGGGGCAATAAACTGCATCTGCAGGGCTAGGTGATGGCCTGGGATCGGTTCGGACAATGGGGCGCAGAGGAAGGGGTTTATCAAAGAGAGGCATGACCATGTATGGGATGTCGGTCAGGCGTGGGATGTGGTTCCATGGCAGGGTCGCGCAGAATGAGAGGGTTTATGGCCCGTGTATGAGAGAGCGGGGGTGGCCGGCGCGCGGGGGATGCTCGCAGCGCCAGGGGAACGCGCTGGTGATCGAAAATGAGCGGGGGAGAGAGTGGGGTGCCTAAAATGGCGGCCGTGCGTTCGCTGTGCGTGGCGCTGGGGAGAGGCAAGATGGTGCAGATAATGTTCAGTTACAAGCTAAATTTCCACAGTCCTCCCTTTTAACATATCTCGCCAGCTTGCCTGGCCGACATTCACCTTCGTTAACCCTTCAGCTATAATATCGTTAATGTTTCATACATTCCTAAAAGATACAGAGTTTTTGGGGCAGGCGGGAGTAATCTGACACATTTGTACATAGTTACATACAGTTGATAAAGTAGGCGAGGAGGTAGTACATACAAAATTACGTCAGCTGTGCCGCATGTCAGGCCCAGGGATAGGAGGAGGGGAGTTTGTTTGAGCACAAATAGGATACTGTAAAGCAAAAAGGATGTTTCTGGCAAAACAAGGGATATTTCGTACATTACTTAAGGCCCAGACTTCATGTGGATCGAAAATAGTCAGTATAGTCGTGTGCATGGCTGGTGTTGTATGAATGTCACTATACAAAGTTACATTTTCTTAACTTCTCAGTGTACAGTCGGAAGTGATTGATGCAACATCATGAAAACTCGATAGGAAGATAGTTAATATAAAAAGGTGGTTGGGAGAGGATTTTCAACTTGACATGGGTTCTTCTTTCCAGTGTCCTTTTATAAAGAGCGATCACTGGTAAGCTCTTATTGTTGTTCTTCTTTCGTTGGCACTGTTGAGCACCGGCGGTGGAGCTAAGGTCCAGCTCAAATCCAATTTCTCACGTGGCAGGGTGTGACCATTCACTGTTCTCCGATCACAGTCCTGTTCCTTAACACAGTTCACCATAGGTACTTTGAGACAGGATACCTGCTTTTTGTTCTTCTGTAGTTAAGTCAAATTCATAATCCATATAAAAGAGGGAGAGAGAGAGAGAAGGGTGTGATGTGCTTCGGGATGCCGAGGGAAGAGGGGGTGGAGTGGGATCGGATCAAAATGCGGACCAAGGAGAGCAGAATCTTCCAGCACTGGGCCCATCAATCGGGCCCGACGGGTTGGGACTTCAGGCACGCTGGTCAGTGAGCAGGGGGCCTTGATATAGCCCTTCGTTTTATCGCTTATCATCCTGATAATGGTGCCTCGTCTCACGCCCTTTTTGCTTCGATGCTTCCCCCTTGGTCGATGCCATAGATGTTCCATGGTCCGCAGCCAGGCTGTGCGCCACGTCCGACCCCTCTCTTCCGATGGTCGCCGATTATCTTTGAATGGGTACAAGAAACAAAAATCTTAGAGAGTTTGGCAGGGAAGATATTTACATACTTCATCCTCTCTCCCAACCACCGAGTAGTTGCGGAAATGCTCTTATCTGTTGCTGTATGATTGGTGTCTATTAACTCTGATGTTAGTGTGCGTGTTACTAATCTATTAATTATTGCTGTGGTGCAGGTTTCTGTGGGTGTCCCTGTCCATCGTCTGGCCTTCTAGGTGTCGATTCCTGCGCCCTATAATCGTTGCAGGAAGCCTGACGTCTGTCAACCTTCTGGTCTATTAAAAATTCAAACCGGCTTCTCCGGTAGAGACTCGATCATCTCAACACAAGTTTTGGTAATACACATTTTCCTCCGAGGACTGCTAAGTTTATGAAAAAGAAAGTGCGAGGTGCTACTGTCATGCGTTCACGAGTATCCATTTCGGGGAGGAACATAAGCTAAGCATTATTTTTGCTGGGGACAACAAGTAACCCTTTATCAGTTTAGGCGATGTATTATTAGAAAATAGGGTCATCAGCTGTTTCGTTCAAAATACTCTGAGACGGTTAGTATAGGGCTGGGGTTATCTTTGGGAGAACGGGGTGCTTTAGACATTCTATTTCGGGGTAATTGGTCGGGGGTAATTCTGGGTGGTGGAGATGGTGTCTTCTAAAAACAAAAACCACTGACATATAGCCCCCGCGATGATGGCCAGATTGGGAGACATCAGTCGTCTTACCTGTCCTTTCTTTCTCAGCCATTAAGCTCAACATTTGCAGAAAGGAGAGGTAGTAACGTGGTAAAGTATGGTCGTTTTGTTTCTGTCAATTTGTTTGAACACCACCGTGGTTCAGGCCAATTATACACTTATCGAAGAGGTATGTGTCGTTAATTTATTCAAAAAGAAAGAGGGCAAGAAAACCTTTAGTGAGGGAGGGGAGAGAGAGAGAGAGAGAGAGAGAGAGAGAGAGAGAGAGAGGGAGAGAGAGAGAGAGAGAGAGAGATGTGCATCAAGTAGGCTATTTGGCATACGTACGATACAAAACGAGAGAGAGAGACATGGGTATGATAATAGGCCACTTGGTGCACACACAACATGGAGTAGCATGGGTCTGTTCTATGTAAGAAAACACAAGCGGGGAAAAGACATAAATTCGGTGATCACGTACACACAAATGCTGGGTAGGGTGTGACAGTACATGCATCAAGCGCAGAGACTTAAGACGGAGACTCAGGGCTACGTTGAGTATGGGGACCTCTCCTTTCCTGTCCTCTTTCCTATGCATGCTGCATATTTTCAGTATTTTGTAGTTTATCTTGGGGGGGGGGGTGTCGGACCTTTTACTCTCCTCCCCTTTGATCGATGGACGAGCGCTTCAATCATACGGTGATGCTCTCTTCAAGTGACCCAAGCATGAAATACATACACATTCATACCGTATAATCAAAGCACACACGCACAATCATACCATACAGTTTTTCATGTTCCCAATGGTGGTCTGCACTTTACGCACTATCCCACAACGTTTGTCTATGTTTTTCCTGATATTGAACACGGTGCGGTCCATGCCCACTCCATTCTTCAGTCGGAACTTCGTCGTGACCTATAGAGGGGAAAAAGAGGGGAGGGGATGCGCAATTTTCAAAAGTACCTTAGCGCGTGTAGACACGAAAAAGTTCTACTTACCATGTACCAGGCTAGCCGCAGGAGTGGGTAATACCACAGACCTATTATTCCCTTTGTCTTTGAGACAAAGATGCTCTATTTCATTCATCTCCTAAATTCGGGTTCCCTGGTCGTACATGTATTTCTCAATCGGTCGTGTATTATGGTGCAAGATACCATACCTTGCGTTCGGTATACATCTTAAGCTATAGTTGGCCATTGATTTGACAACTCTTGGAAAAGGACAGGTGAGATGGGTACAAATTCCGTTAATTAAAAATATTCAGGCAAATGGAGTCTGCATTATCTGTATTCTTTTGCTTGGGAGTGACAATCATTTATTCAAACGAAAAACCTTTACCAACCTAGATGATTTGTCATGACACTGATTCCGTAATTCCTTTTAAGAAGCCCTTTATTTAAAATAATGTCAGTTTGCAAATACGGGCCTACAATCGCTATCGTCCGGCCACAGCGTGAGAGGCGTCGAGTATCATGAGCAACACTACTTTAGCATAAAATCGGTTCCCTCCCCACTCCCCCCGACTATCATGTGTGGAAACATCGCATACATATCTCTTTTTAACACAAATGCCACGTGACTGGAACGTCACAAGGAGTTGCAGGCCTCTCCTACATCGGCGCCATTTTGGGACGAGGTCGGGCCAGTGTACAGTCTAAGTCTTTCCATGAATTAACTGTTGGACCAGAATTCCTTTCGGTAGTTCGAGAACTTTCGTTAGCGTCAGATTGCGTAAGCATGGCGTCACCGCGATCTAGTAGCAATGCCGTTGTCCGTTCTTGGGGAGGGGCAGCGGGCGGGTTCTTCCGCCGACGCCTTGAATCAGTCTTTCTCACTGCACCAAGCGGAGACAAGGTGGCTGCCGCCCGGGGCAAAGAACAATGGCGGCGGTTTGTCCTTACCGGAAGTCCACGGGAGTCGAGTGCCAATGACTCCAGCAGATTCTGCAAAGCTGAGGGGAGCGTTTTGTCAAGGGTGAGGCCCACGCCCAAGCAGACAAGCTTTCGAGTCCAGAATTGTCTCATGGTGGGCTAGGCCTGGATCCAGAGGAGTCGACCGCCGGAGTCCAAGGGCAGCAGTAGCAGCAGCTCTTCGGTACAGCCACCGGAGAGGAGCCAACAGCAGCAACAACGGCAGTTCGGATGGTACCGCCACCGGGATGGGTCCCCGATTACTCGGCTGCGTGGCCCACTCCTCGCGTCGGGCGCTAGCGGCAACCCTGGTGAACCCGTGCTTGGGTGGTTGCCCAGCGGTCGAGTGCAGGGCCGCCAGCTCAGCCGAACGGCGAATGAAGTGGCAGGGCGCAACTCGGCTGGCTGGTGAAAGAGACGGTTGGGGTGCCCTCATCTGCTGGCGAGCCTCCACCTGGGGAGGTGGGGGAGGCCCGTCCACGTCGCCTCCCCCCACCAGGGCACCCTCCGTTATTGAAGAAAGAAGAAGAGAATGGGAAGATCCGCACGTCGTGGCAGACCCACCTCGGCGTTGTCGGGGTCTTGGTGCCGTGTGTGGCTTCCGGACTATTCGCACAGTTGTCCGCCACTGATGTCGATGGATTTTTGCATGGCTTTTATAGCCCAAAACCGACTAAAAGGACCGCCCAAAACAGGCCAATGTTGCAACTTCGAGGAAGGAGAGGCGAGGACGGTGTCACGTGGACGTAAATGCTTTGGGATGCAGGTCGCAGCAGACTGTCATGTAAATAGTTGTTTAAAATGTGTTTTAATCTGTTCATCTTGTCGGAATGTTGTTATACCTATAAGTTATTAAAATGTTTAACCATACTACTTTGTTGGGGTGTTGCACATATTTGCAATCTAGTTAGTGCAATCGAAAAAATGGCATTGTCCAATAGCGCGTAATCTTAGTCAAGTTCGGTGACGTTGATGGTGGGTATCAACAGACTTCCGGTTGTGTCTACTGGGCGGGGTGGGTGGTAGGGCGGACATGTTTTAGGCAGCGAGAGCGATGGAGCCGGGCTACCTCGTGGCCGTCTTGACCGCGAGCTTGGTTCCTTCCCCTAGTTCCATATATCCCACAAAGGGCTACTTCCTAGCGTTTCTTTAGTTTTGTAGGGTCAAAAAGGATCCTACCAGTGGCCACTGACTCTTGGGGTCCCCCTTTGTATATTTTATACCATAGCTTGCTATAAACTACGGCGATTAGTTCGTATTTTAGTGAATATGTCCTTATTAGGGGTGCCTTCCAGAGGAGCCGGATGGTCCACCTCTAATAAACGGTCCGGGCAGAACCAACTACCAATCAGTGGGGAGAAGATAGGCATGACGGGTTTCAACGGGGACAAAAGTCAGCACTACCTATCTTTTCACTGCTTGCAAAGACTGGACAGAATATCTCTATTCCACGTTATTTGTAAGCAGAGAATACCTCCAAAGAACCAATATCGAACAACTAGTGTTCGGACAATCAATCAATCAATCAATGGGGAGATAAAGATAGGCACGACGGGTTTCAACGGGGACAAAAGTCTGCGTTACCTACCCTTCACTATTTGCAAAGACTAGACAGAATATTCCTATTCTACGTTATTTGCAAACAGAGAATATCTCAAAGAGCACTATTCTTCAAAACAATCAATGTTCGGACAATCAATCAGTGGGGAGATAAAGATAGGCACGACGGGTTACAACGGGGACAAAAGTCTGCGTTACCTACCCTTCACTATCTGCAAAGGGAGAGAGAGAGTGTTTCTACTCCTCCCCGTTTGTAGACAGCGTATATCTCAAAGAGAACAATCAATGAGCAATACTAGTATTTCAGACAATCAATCAATTATTTCACAATTTGTCGTGTTTCACGACCTTACCCGGACCGCGTGGACAGTTTCTCGTCTTCCGCCTCCAGCGCCCGATCGCCCTCTACTCTCCGTATTTGCCGCGGCACTCCTGATGGTTCCCAGTCAGGACCGTAGATCACTCGAGAGAGGTCTGTTCGGAACCAGTGAAGTTCGGATGATCGGCTGCCAGACGAGGGTCTATCGGGCAGGAGCTCTCCCGATCGTTGCAGTCGTTCACTCTGTCGTCAGGACCTCTCCCACTGGATCCACGTGTCGCTGATGGGCCCCACGCTTGGGACGCCAATTGTTAAATGATAGCGGCAGTTTCAGTCGATAACCTTTCAAGTATTGCCCGGCGGTAATCGCCTCTCATACCACTCGATAATTTACCAATGAAAGAGGCAGGCGCCGGAGACTGGAAGGCAGGAAACAAAGTTTTATTCCGTCGGAGCAGAACACATCAGATCAGACAGCAAGGTATCGTCACGAGGTGCTCTAACTGCATCTCTGAGGCCTGGCCTCTTATACACAGGTTTATGACTTTATTGCAGGTTTATCATACATGGCACATTCTTGAGATTACTTTGATGTATAAAAGAACGTCTTCGGAATCCCCACTTCGAACTCGTTCCCACACATATCTACAGTGGAAGTCCCCACCACATCTACAGTAGGAGATGGCTATCACGCAGCTGGACATTCCGCCAATTCCCGGGGGTGTGTGCAACCGGCCGGGTCTCAGGGGGTAGGGGCTTTGATCCACTGTAATCCCTTTGATGTGGGGTGTTTCCCTTACAGTAGGGGCAATAAACTGCATCCGCAGGGCTAGGTGATGGCCTGGGATCGGTTCGGACAATGGGGCGCAGAGGAAGGGGGTTATCAAAGAGAGGCATGACCATGTATGGGATGTCGGTCAGGCGTGGGATGTGGTTCCATGGCAGGGTCGCGCAGAATGAGAGGGTTTATGGCCCGTGTATGAGAGAGCGGGGGTGGCCGGCGCGCGGGGGATGCTCGCAGTGCCAGGGGAACGCGCTGGTGATCGAAAATGAGCGGGGGAGAGAGTGGGGTGCCTAAAATGGCGGCCGTGCGTTCGCTGTGCGTGGCGCTGGGGAGAGGCAAGATGGCGCAGATAATGTTCAGTTACAAGCTAAATTTCCACAGTAAGCCCAGTTAAAAAATATGAAACAAAATATAAAATTGGAACAGAAACCCTCCAAAAAATAAATATCCACACCCCAAAATACCCTTTCCACAAAAAAACCCAAGCCCCTCTTTGTAACCTCTTCTAACCTACGTCTTTTGGGGGGTAAACCTCCCCAAATCCCTTTTTTAAACAACCTTAACCATTATTTTCATGGATAAACCCCCCATACTCCCCTTTGTAACTCCTCTAACCTTTCTTTTTTGGGAGGTAAACCCCGCAAAACCACATTTTTAATCTCTCTAACCTATTTTTCAAGGGGTACATACACCCAAACTCTACCTTTTCACCCTTTTTAACCCATCCTTACCTATAACCATCCTCCCCTTAACCCCTAACCCTAAAAACAGCTTATCTCTACATACCTTTTTAGGGTGAGCATTCGGGACCTCTTGTATATAGTTTAGTATATACTTATATGTGTATGCACTTTGTGGGCTCTGGAGACCAGCCCTAGCACTTGTCTGCTTCCGCTTAGGGACTATTTTTCTATTTAACTGCCTCTATTCAATTCTCTTTAAATGTGCTGCATAGCTAAATACATATAAGGTCCCTAAGGTGAGACTCATTGCATTGCAGTGTTTGTTTGCATTGTAACGACTTGCATTGTAAAGGAATGCATTGTAGAAACAATGTGGTGATGATGCCAAGTTGTTAAGACTGCGTTGTAAAGTAAACATACCTTTTGAAGTATGTATGAAGGAGGCAATCATTAGGAGATGTGTTGCAGTGCATTAGTTCCCTGCTTGTTTATATATTTATTTCTCCATTTGCCACTATTTTTGTCCCCAGTTTTTTGTTTTTAGCAATTGAAACTTCTACTGGATTCGATTTCTGTCTTATGCCTGTTCTCCTGCCAGATGTCAGAGAGAGTATGGATCATTGCCCATTATTTCAGTGTGTATCTCCATCTTGAATCAAGAGCTAAGACCTTCTAAGGACAATCCGGGCATCTTTCACAAATACTCTTCAATGCGGGGTGGCACCTAGGCCCAGGTTATTTGTTATGCCTGCAAAATCTTGTGTAATTTCAGTAACTTTGCAATACTCTTGTTAAATGGAATTTCCAAAATCACTCTTTTATGCCATGTAACATAATTGTGTGCCATTTGCAGTAAAAATGTATTCCGAGGGCAGTGGCACTGCATCAATGACAGAACCGAAGCAGTTGTTGTTTGTGGTACTTGAGTGTTTTTACAGTATTTGCTTAGTGCAAAATGCGTCCTCACATCCAAAATGGACGCATTATGTACTCAAATATAGTGCTAAATGCCAGGTTTGCATTTCATGAAATTGACTTGGGATTTGGTGCAAATTTGAGGAAATTTCACAACATAACATGAAAGCTAATTATGGGAATTTTGCATACTCCTAGTTGCACTATGAGTATTGAGCTAAATTACCCTTTCCTCGAGCAATTAAGTAGGTAATTCAACATTTCTTCTTAGTGCCCAGCCCGTGACATGTCTCCAAAAATGTATCTGTTGTGTATTTTGTTCTCATGACATCTAAACAAAGTAAAACAAAAGATTGTGAAATACTATTGAACAGTCATGTCATTCAATTTATGAATGACATTCATTTGTCTTTTCAAGATGCACACCAAAGGAGTCATATTTTAATATATGAGGACATTATATGGATTTTCAGTCTACACCTTCAATGACGAATTACAGTTCAATTCTCTTTACCCTGTTGTGAGCACTCGTCTTATCTCTGCTTGGTTGTGGGTGAGAACTATGACATTGTTTTCTGTAAAACATATTTATGGTGATAAGGCAAGCATCGTTAAATTCCCAAGCTCTAGCAATGATTAGTGCCAGAAATCAAGGAATCCGCAAGTGCCCTTAGCCAGTGGAAACTGGTAGGGAACGGTGGCCAGAGCGGGGGAGGATTGAAAAGGAAAAAAGGAAAAAAAATAAGACTTACCTGCTGGTCACCAGCCGCCGGCTCTCCTCCATCCTTTATGTTTTCCTGGCTCCTGGGAGCACCCAGGCTCACAGACTCCCCTAGCCAATCATGACACTGCTGTCACCAGCGTCGTGCTGGTCTGAGCACCATGGTTTGGCACTCAGACAGGAAGTGGGAGCCTGTGCATGAAGGCCCAACCATCATGCGCACTTATGGTGCACCAACCACTCCTTCTCCTCCGCCTTCTTCTGAGGTCACGCGAGCCCAGCCCTGCCTGCCCTAACTTGGTTGCAAGCTCCATACTAAAAATAAAATGATAATAACGTTCTGTTATGATAATTTTTATTTTTATTTGCACTGCTCTTAGCCTGTTTACTTTGCTCAGAGGTATCATTCTGTTCCAAGAGATGTCAGTGTCATTATAGAACACATCATTGACTGCAATGCAGTGAAAACGGAGCAGGTCTAATGACGTCAGCGCATCATGGCGCCCACCTTAAAGCACAGGAGCCTCCTGGGAACAATTTTCGGGAATGTTGCCCTCACCCCTCTATTTCATTGGCGTACGCTCATTCAAAAGCCACACGTGGGAAAAATATCTAAAAGAGATTGTCACCACACACCACTCTCTATCTCCAAAGTCAAAATGTTTTTGACTTGTTGTGACCTGTAGTGAAGATAATAGTAAAAACTGCTGTTTGCGTCACTACGGAATGTTATGTTAAATAAATCTACATATACTGTACACGCTACATTACAATGGGCTTGTGCCGCTTTTACAAACATTGTGGTAGAGCGCCGCTAATACAAACATTGTGGTAGAATACGGTATTATAAATATTAAAACACTTAAACCGCAAGTTAATCTTTTGCTGTTATTTGAATTGAGGCGGCGTTCGCCGGTTCTGCACCAGATTCCTGTTTTTAGTTTGCCTGATGTATCTTCAAGAAGGGCACAACTCTTTCAAATCCAGCAGCAACATGGATCTATAAAGCCCCGGGGCAGAGTGTGGCTGGGATAATGACACAGATAATGTAATTAACCCTTCCGAAGACCTTACGCTTCGAGTTTTAGGTAATGATATTTAGGCTTTTTTCCTTCTGCTGGCGCTGAAAATCACATCTCGAATCCCCACACACAGGGGCTAATCTAAAAAAATTCAAGCAATATTTACATTCCTGTATAATACCCATTCTCATACCATAACTGGCTGCTAGTACACGTTTCCTCCATAGCGTGAATGCTAAACTCCATCATGTTTTTTTTAAATTCGGAATATGAATATATTGGTATTGTTCATAAAGGAAGTAAATGTGCATTAAGTGCTAGACTCAAGTCAAAGAGCTATGTATGGCCAAATGTACAAAGTGGTGGTTGCAAAATAATGGTCGCAATTAGCAACTAGTGAGCTATTTTGTAAACCGACCTATGGGGCACATGCATCAGACTTCTCATTTGCGATTGCCAAATAGAGATTTTTAAGGAATCACTATTTCGTAATTACAAATGCCTATGCATGTAGGAATCGCAATAAAATTTGCGATTCCTTAACATTAGCTAATAGCGATTCGGAAATTCCAAATCGCTATTAGCTAATGTGACTTCATTCATTCCTATTGGGGCTATGGCCCATAGGAAGGTATGATAATGCATTCGCAAATTGCAAATCCAAGGGAGCCCGGTGGCCTAAAGCCCCCCTGAAGCACCCCCCAAAAAAGGTAAGTGTGCAATGTGAAGCACACACATGCACTAAGGGCATGTGTGCACTACACGGCACTTTGAAACATGCATCTTTGTGCATTTTTCAAAGCATGCACAAATTAACATCAACTTAAAGTTGATGGTAATTAGCATTTCCTAAATACACGGCTTGCATTTAGGAAAGGCTACATGCATTGGCAAATTGCGATTCCCTAAATGCATTAGCAGTTTAGGTAATTGCAAAAAATTGTGATTACCTAAATTGCGAATGACAAAAGGTACATGCATCTGAAAAGGCCTTTTTCCATTCGCAAATGTGCCCCATAGTACACCTTCCCACTGGCAAAAGGGACACGGCAGGGATGCCCATTGTCACCGCTCCTATTTGCAATAGTATTAGAACCCTTGGCGGCATGGATACGGCAAGATCAAGTAATCCGTGGGCTTAAATGGGCACTGGGGTGGGAGGACCGTATATCGCGATATGCTGATGACATACTGCTTTACCTGGCCTCGCCGGCCCGCTCCCTAAATTGCCTTATGGATACTTGTGCAGCATATGGGCGTGTATCCGGATACACTATAAATTGGACGAAATCACACATCTACATACTCTCGGGCGATCAGCCGCAACTCCCGCATAACTGTGACATCAGGATAGTGACCGAAGGGTTTAAATATTTAGGCATCTATATAACGTACCAGGACACACACTTCATAGCAGAAAATCTTATGAAACCTCTGGAGTGATTTCGCTGAGATGTACAGTGCTGGCGTACACTGCTACTCACCTTGCTAGGCAGGGCAGCCCTCTTTAAAATGATGGCGCTCCCCAGGTTTTTATATGTCCTACAAAATACACCATTTCCGGTCCATCCATCATACTTCAGAGAAGTCAATAATGAAGTAAACAAGCTGTTGTGGGATGGTAGGGCGACACGTATTGCGATGCACAAACTGGTGAAGGGCTGGTATGATGGAGGAATAGCGCTCCCACACATCAAAGTATACTATTGGGCCTCCCAACTGGCGGTAATAAATCAATGGCTTCACGCTGACCAGGAAGACCCGGCGTATCGCATGGATAGATATCTCCTGGGAACAGACAATATCATGGGAGAGCTCTACAACAGGAATAAAACTAAAAATCTTACAGGTCCTACAGCGCATACAATGAAGATCTGGCACGAAGTGCAGAGGGGCATGGGATGGGAGGGAGTCTTGACGCAGGCAACACCACTCTGGAACACAACAAAAACTAGGCAGGCTAAGAAACACGAAGGGATTCAGACAATGGGACCTGATAGGCATCTCGAAGGTGGGGGACCTGTGGAAAAAGGGGAAGATTGTCCCGTTCACACAACTGCAACAAAGCTTTGGCTTGGCAGACACAGAGACGTTCAGATACCTGCAAATAAGGCATGCACTGACGACACTAATCCCGCAAGGCACGAAGTTGCCAGAATCATCACCCCTCGAGGACAGACTACTTACTGATCATATGATGGGGAAAGCCATCTCACTAACCTACAAAAAAATAATAAATACCAACCAGACCCGACAGAAACCCTGAAAACTAGATGGGAGACGGACGTGGGCGAACTAGATGAGACGGACTGGCAGGCAGCGATGGCGTCCCCAAGAGAGGTGGCGATTCCAGCTAGATTTAAATTAATACAACTGAAGGTGCTGCATCGCACATACTACACCAGGACACTCCTATATAAATTGCACAGAGCAGATACACCGCTTCGCATCAGACAATGTGGGGAACCAGGCACATTCTGGCACATACTATGGCAATGCGTAGAAATTAATAACTATTGGAAAGCGATAATGCGCACAATCTCGCAAGTCACTGATATAACGGTGGCACCTGAACCAAAGCGATGCATATTAAACATCTGGGAGGCCACAGCCCTCAATCAGGCAGCGCAAACGTGGGTAACGCTTGGTATGGCATTAGCAAAAAGGGATATCGCGCAGCTGTGGGGAGCCAGGCAAGTCCCGACACTACGAAAATGGTGTAATGGTATGGACGAATTAATGGTAACGGAAAAATCAGTATACGTGCACAGGAGATGCCCCAAAAAATGGACTCGGATATGGGGGAAATGGAACGAGTATCGGGGTAACATTTGTGATCCCCCACAGGAAGAAATGCTATCAGACAACTCCGACTAGCCAAGGTGTATACAGGTGAAAGTAAGAAGATGTATTTCGATGTGGGTAAAGAGATGGTTGCGAAATGTTAAGACAAATTATGCACAGGTCCTTGATGTACGAAAGATGGCTGAAACTTTGAAGACGTATTATATGTAATGAGGAAATCATATGGTATTGCAGATATGGTTGAAAATTGAAAATGTTAATAAAAATATAAAAAAAAAAAAAAAAATGTGCCCCATAGTAGTAATAGGTTGGTTTGCAAAATACTGATTCCTGCTGGGTCACAATTCAACCTGCCTCATGAACAGTAATGCGGTAGGTCGCAACTAGCAACCCACTATGAATCGCAGCCATAACATGGATGATGGTGTGCCAAGGTCAGAAGAGCACCCTGTCTGTGTCTCTGATTTTTAAGAGTAGTTTCTTTTTTAAAACATTCACAGAAGGGAAGAGATCCCTTGGGGACCCTTTCCTGTTTGCGAACGGGTGACCACTACATGTTTGTGGCCAGTAAAGCATTAATGTTTTGTGACTGGATTTCGGTCACAAAACATTAATACATACCATTCCTATTAGAAAGGGAAATCCTAAACATACCGGTTCCAAATACCAAATCAATATTTTGTTTTCATACATGACAAAAGCACTTTTTGCTGTCGCAAATTTTTAGAGTCTGTTAATTGTACCTTTTGTGAACAGAAAAAGGGTTCATACATCTGGCCCTCTTACCCCAAATTACATAAAAGAGAACCAATATCTCGGGAGGACACTTGAAATATCCCCATTTTGTATAAATGAAGATGCGTTTGTTATGTTGTGAAATTATTAAGCACGTGCCCATCACATTCAGTTGTGTTGTATTATGTTATGTTATATATTTATTGGCCGAGCATTCCTCCTATTGTATGGCCTCTACAACGGCCCGTTGGTGCTTTTGTTGTATCTTACTATAAACAAATAAAAAAGAAATTGAAATAGTGTTTAAAGGACCCCAAGAGACCCCACAAAAGGGGTGAAGCTGCAAAACAGTCAGCATCATAAAAACATGCCAACCGATGCACAAAAGAATATGACATTTGATCAGAGACTGGAGGATTTTTATAATTGAAGGAACTTCAGGGATAGGGTGTAGTAAAATAATAGGCAGCCCATGAAACTGAGCATGCAAATGGCTGGACAGAAAATCCACCCAAGGATATATGTAATTGTAATTTAAGGTGGATCTGTAGAGCGCTGCTTGTCACCCATGAGGGTATCCATGCGCTGAGTAGGTGAGTGCAGGCATGTGTTGAGGCTAGGTAGACCTGTATACAGGCAGTCTCAATGGTCCCTCAAGAAGACTAATTGAATAGCCAGTTCTTCAGCTTCTTGTGGAATTCAAGAAGTGAAGAGGAGGCATTGATGTGTTTGAGGTCTTCCAGGATTTGGCAGCTTGGTAGGAGAATGATCTACCTGCCGTTCTGCTTCTGTGGATGCAGGGTGTGTGCAAGTAAGAGTGATGCTGAGCAAAGTTGTCTGGTGGGCTGGTGGAAAGGAAGCCAGTGATTGAGGAGTGCAAGTTCTGTCTTGTGTAGTGACTTTAATGCATGTGAGAGAAGTTTGAACAGGCGATGCTTTAGGATGGGGAGCCTGTGGAGCTCTCTGAGAAGTGGTGTGGTATGGGTTCGGCATGGGAGATGTGGGAATGAGTCTGGCAGCGGCGTTTTGATTGAATTGAAATCTGTGAAGAAGAAGGGCTGGGGTACCAGTGCATTGCTACAGTCCAATCTGCTTGTGATTAGGACCTGTGTGATGGTGTGCCTCGTGTCCAGTGGAAGCCACTTGAAACCTTTACATAACATGTGGAGGATGTGGAAGCATGAGCAGGTGATGGCATTGACTTGGGACTTCATGGTGAGGTTGGTGTCCAGGATGAGACCTAGGTTCCTAGCATGGTCAGTTAGGGTGGGTGTGGGTTCAAGATTGTCGGCCCCCCATGTTCTCGAAGATCAGCAATTCAGTTTTGTCGGTGTTGAGCTTGAGGCAGTTTTCTTTAATCCAAATGGGCACACTTGTCAT
Organism: Triturus cristatus; assembly: GCF_964204655.1. Classification (NCBI taxonomy): domain Eukaryota; kingdom Metazoa; phylum Chordata; class Amphibia; order Caudata; family Salamandridae; genus Triturus; species Triturus cristatus. The sequence continues at coordinate 179,593,610 of NC_140589.1, forward strand.
GCGTTATTTCAAGTTTGTCTTGGTGGTGACGGTGTCACCTGAAAGGAAAACAAAAAGAGCTGGGAGTCGTCGGCATAGGAGATGATGTTGATTCCATGGGATCTGATGATGTTTGCCAGAGGAGTCCTGTACATGTAGAAAAGTGTTGGGCTGTGTGATGATCCCTGTGGCACTCCGCAGATGAGGTCCTTGGGTTCTCATATGGATAGCAAGAACCTGACTCGTATTCTTCCAGAGAGGAAGGAAGCTGGTCCTTTTATTCCAGATGTATACTCTGGCGATGAGTGTGTGGTGGGAGACTGTATCAAAAGTGTGGGAGAGGTCAAGGAGGATGAGGGTGGCGGTCTGTTCACAGTCAAGGATGGTTCTCATGTCGTTTCTGTCAGTGATTAGGACTGTTTCAGTGCTCTGGTTGTTTTGGAATCCCTATTGCAAGTCGTCCAGGAGCTTGTGGTGTTGTAGGTGGTCAGAGACCTGTCTGTTGATGGTCTTCTCTATGAATGTGGCTGGGAAGGGGAGCAGCAAGATGGGTCCGTAGTTGCTGAGTACTTCGGGGTCAGCTGAGGATTTTTTAAGGAGGGTGGTGACTGAGGAGGAGTGACTAGCATAAGTTTGTATAGGAGTGAAAAACAGCCAGTTTAAAGCATACCAAAGGCCATGGCAAACCCTTACAAGCCTCCTCCCGACTCAAAGGGTTGTTTTAACCAAAAGGATACAATGGAGTGACACTGCAAGAATCCGTCAACAGTTAAAGGTGATACCACAGAATTGTACAAACCCTGAAAAAAAACTAAGAAAAGGGAGCAGGGTGACAACCACCATCAGCCAGTAAAGCACAATAATCAAAAACAAATTGTGGAGGAAAAAATTGAATTCCCTAGCACCAACAAAAGGGTTGAACGAATAAAGATTGTCCAATTTCCTATTTCTGTATAAACAGAGAGTGGGAATAAAAGAGTCACATGTCAATCCCAATCAAAGATCAGGGATAATAGGAAAAGCAGTAAGCAGGAAAACTCAATAGAAATAGACTGAGGATAACTGAACAGGTCAATACACTTACCTCATAATCAAATAGGCAGCACCTGCAAAAAATACTGGGGATGACAATACCAGGGAAGGAGGAGTCAATGAGTAATCACCAAATGGAAAGTAACTAATGCCTGTCCAAATACAAACTAACTAATGGCTATCCAGATTTAGTGCCTTTCCAGATTAAGAGCATGGCTGAGATAATGACAGATATAATGTAATTAACTCTTCTAAAGACCTTCGAGTTTTAGGTTATGATATCTAGCTTTATTTTATCTTCTGCTTGGTTTGTGGATTGAAACAATGAAAAACAAACTCTAACTCATATCTTGGAATTATATTAGGGATAGAACTAAACATAATGACCCTGATGTACATGCCTTCCTAGATGCTGCAGTCATCATCCTCATGCAAGAAACATACAGCCTCATGGATCAAGCCAAAATCCAGTCGGTAAAATACCGAATCGCTAATAGCGAGTAAAAAAAAACGAATCCAAATGCATCAACCAAATGCAAAAATCGGAATTTAAGGAATCAGTAAATAGCGATTCCTTAAATTGCGATTGCATTTAAGGAATCCCAAATGGAGATTCCTTAAATGCAATGCATTAAAGTTAAAAAATTAGCGATTTCGCTAATAGGGGGAGCAAATTACCATGAAGTTGAACTTCATGGTAATTTGCAATAACTTTGAAAAATGCACTTTTGTGCATTTTTCAAAGTTTCATGTTGCGCACACACATGCCCTTAGAGCATGTGTGTGTGCAACATTTGTGCACAGAACAATTTCAGGGGTGCAATAGGGTGTCATTTGGACACCCTTGCACCCTTGAAATTGCATGAGCAATTTGCGAGTACCTACTGGTACTCGCAATTTGCTCATGCAATCTCCAAGTCATTCCTATGGGCCTGGAGGCCCATAGGAATGAATGGGACGGCTTTCCTTAATTGCTACTCGCTATTTGCGACTAGCAATTAAGGAATTTTAAGGAATCGCTATTTTTATAGCGATTCCTACATGCATAGGCTTTTGCAATTCCTTAATTGCGATTCCTTAAAAATCGCTCTTAAGGAATCGCAAAAGTCTTTGTTGATGCATGAGGCTGATAGTCTGCACAATGCAGGGAAGTGAACGGCTCCAAATCAATAAATTAGTTTTCAACACCAAATGCCAAAGAGAGGAACTCAAGTTGCATAAAAGCAAAGGGTCTCTATAGAAGAATACAGGGAAAGATCATGAGGCAAATCACAAGACCTCAAGGCAGGTTTCAAAGCTTAGGATCCAAAAACCAAAAGCACAGAGCCACCAACACCAGTTTTATTTAAATTGTATATCAATGGTATGCTCGAGTCCTTCATGACGTTATGAAAAATAATGGAGGAGAAGGGAGAAAAAATCCTGGGTTACATCCTTCCTAAGAGGTACTGTATGCCAGGCAAAGAGGAACTTATTCTGTAGAACAATTATTTATCTTCAGTAATGCCTCACCTTAGAAAAATCCCCAGGCTTCAGACTGGAGCCAGAACATTTTTGAGCGGTACTCCTGCGTGCCAGTAGATGGCACCCTTCTGCTCTGCATTGCATTGTCTGCACTGGAAGTTTTGTTTATGGTACCTATGTAGGGGCCACCTCGGTGCGCTGATGCCTGTTACTTTTGCACCAGGAGCGCAGAGCCACAATCAACACTGACAACTGTTGTGACAAACTAAGGCCCTTAAGAAGATGTTCCCTACACCATAATCAATTCACAGTGCATGGAGCATGCGTGAGACGGTAAGGAATGTGTGGCTAGATAGAGTCTCTACCAGATAAGACATTGCCAAAGGTATGTAACCTGTTCTTCTGATTCAGACTTCTAGCCACAGATGCCATACTTTAGAATAGATACCCAAGCAATACCTCCCCTTAGGTGGGACAGCAAAATCAATTAGATCAGAAAGTCCTGCAGTACTGAATGGGCGAAGTGCCAATCACAAAGGACCTGACTGGCCAGCAGTAGTGCTTGGAGAATGTGTGCAGTGGGGCCCACGGTGCTGCCTGACAGATGTCCAGGACTGGGACACAGCGCGCTAACCCAGTAGCCGCAGCCATAGCTCTGGTGGAGTGAGCACGCAATCCCTTTGGGGATGGTTTTTGGCAATGCATAGAAGATCCTTATGCATAGGACAATCCATAGTGAGGTGGTCCTTTTCTGTACTGACTTCCCTTTCACAGAGCCCACAAAGTGTTGATCATCTACCTGGAACTCTTTTGTGTGGTCAAGTTAGAACAACAATGCTCTTTTTGCGGATATAGCATTGAGTCTCTCCTCCTCTTTGAAGGAATGAGGTGGCGCAAAGAAGGAAGGCAGGGTGATGTTCTGGCCTTCATAGAAATAATGAGGTGCATGTTCAGAGAACCAGCTTCTCTGATAAAAGGTGGTATAAGGAAGGTTTGCAGAGAGTGCTTGCAGGGCACCGACCCTCCTGATCATTGTGATGGCCACTAAAAAGGCCGTTTTTATAGTCAAGACCTTAAAAGGACAATTGTGCAGTGGCTTGATTGGTGCACACATGAGAAAGGTGAGTAGCAAGCTGAGATCCCAGTGAGGCATGATGAAGGGTAAAGGTGGAAGCATATGTTGCAGGCCTTTAAGGAAATGAGTCACAAAAGGTGATTTAAAGAGGGATGGTTACTCTGGCACATGCAAGATTGCCAAGATGGCAGAAACGTAATCTTTTACTATGCCCAGGTCAGAGCCGTGCTGGTCCAAGGACAATGTAAACAAGATAACTTTTGATAAAGGAGCAGAGAGGAGGTAAACATAAACTTATCCCAACGGTAGGCGATCTCAACTTGGTGGAGGGACACCTGGCTGCCAGAATCGCATTACAGAGTTCAGGAGGAAGGTCGAAAGCTGTCAACTGTTGTTGCCCATTCTCCATGCATGAAGGTGGAGGGAGCACAGGTTTGGGTGTCGAACCCTCCCTTGTTGCTGTGACAGAATATCCTCTGGAAGAAGCAGCCTTACTCAAGGCTTAACAGCTAGGGATATCAGACCCTCAATGCCCAATCTAGAGCTATCAGAATGACTTGAGTCAGATTATGTTATATTATGTTAGAGTATTTGTAAAGCGCATGGCTGCCCCAGTGCTAGAGTCGGAAAAGACAAGACCAGCAGGGGGAATCTAGATTAGACAGACAATAACCAGTTCTTCACGGACCTTCTGAAGGCACCGTGGTCCTGCATGCACCTGATAGATAGAGGCAGAGTATTCCAGAGGGTGGGAGCTTTCGCATAGAAGGAGTGCCCTCTGGCTCTTGCTCTTGTCACCCTGGGCACGTAGGCAAAGCACTAGAGTGGACATAGGGGCGGAACAAGTTAGCTAAAATGAAAGGGCCGGAGCCTGTGAGGATTTTGTTGGAGATACATATGGACTAAATGCCTATTCTCTGCTCGACTGGGAGCCAGTGCAGTTGACGGATAAAACCAGAGATTGAACAGTGCTTCGGAAGGGCGAAAAGATGTTGCGGCTAGGTGGAGCCTTTTGATCACCGTTTTATTAGACCCAAGGAGCAGCGTGTTGCAGTAATCAAACCTAGACAGGATGGTGGACTGGATGATCATCTGACGCATATGGGAGTCAAAGAGTTCTAGACTGGGTTTCAGTCCAAAACCGGTGCCTGCTACTGATTTTGCCTGAATTTCAAAGGAAAGGGCACTGTCTACCCATACTCCCAGGTTCTTAACAGCTATTTTGGGCAGCGGGGATACTCCTAGGTAGGGAGGCCACCAGTGGTTGCCCCATAGGTGAGTATCTCTCCCCAGGAGATGAATTTCAGATTCATTCAAATTTAGCTAAAGGCAATTGGCTGCTATCCACTCAGAGATGATGACCAAGTCTCTTTGAAATTTAGCAGGGTTCTGCATAGGGTGGTTGGAAAAACAAAAACACCAGCTGTGTATCGGCAGCGTAGGATACCAGAGTGATGTTGCAAGATTTTGCAACCAAAGCCAGTGAAAGGATGTAAATATTAAACAGAGTAGGACTCATTGCAGAGCCCTGGGGAACCCCACAGCACAGCAGTTCAGTCTGGGATTGGTATGGCTGGGAGATGACTTGGAAGGATCTGTCAGATAGAAAGGAGATGAAACAGGAGAGACCTTAACCACCGATACCAATCTCCCGCAACCGGTGCAACAGGATCTTCTGAGAAACAGTATTAAAGGCTGCACTCAAATTGAGCAAAACCAGCACAGAGAATCTGCCCTCATCAAGTGAGACACATAGGAGCTCTGTGACTGCCAACAGAGCAGATTCTGTGCTATGCTGGAGTCTAAAACCATTTTGGGAGTGATCCAGAATAGAGTTGCATTCCAGAAACTTAGTTAGAATAGCGTTGATATGCGATTCGTTAATTTTAGCGAAGAAAGGAAGCAGACATATAGGGCAAGTAATTTAAGGCTTACAAGCATCCAGAGCTGTTTTTTTAACAGTGAAATAACTTTTGCATGCTTTCAGGTACCGAGGCAGACGACAAAGACAGATTTATCAGTTCCAGACAACCAGGAAGCAGACAGTCCTGATACTTTAGAAATAAGTCGGGTCTGAGACGGTCATCAGGGGAACCTGCCTTTACCTTGTTAAATAGAGTTCGAAAATCCTCAGAGCACATAGGGGAAGGAAAGGAAGGATGGGGAAGGGTGTCTCAAGGTCAGAACCGAGTGTGAGTGTGGCTCCTTACTATCTGGACCAAAGTTATCAGAAATATGCTCTACTTTCCTGATCTTCTTGAGAACTCTGTGCAGGAGTGGTATTGGCAGAATGGCGTAGAAGAGGCCAGAGCTCCCCTCGAGACGAAAAGAGTCACTGAGCAAGAGTTGCCTTGGAAACTCTATTGTGCAAAACTGCTGATATTGCACGTATTCAGCAGTGGTACAGAGATCTAACCAAGGCTCTCCCCACTGCTGAAAGAGACCTTCACTATGTTTGGACGGAGACGTCATTTGTGATCTGCTCGGCATCTGTGGCTGAGCTCACTTGCATTGGTGTTTAGAGAGCGCACCAGGTGTTAAACCACCAGAGAAATACTCTGACATTCCAGCCATATCCAGAGATGCAGGGCAGCTTGGCAAAGGGTCCACGACCCGACCCCACCCTGTTTGTTGTAATACCACATGTTGGTGGTGTTATCCATAGACATCTACATTTGTCTTCCCTTGATCGAAAGAAAAAAAGGCTTTCAGTGCCAAGCGAATCGCCCATGTTGAAGTGGAGCTCAGACTCAGCCTGATACCAGAGGCATCAGATCTCCACATCTCCGAGGTGGCCACCTCAGCCCAAGAGTGAAGCATCTGTCACTACACCCAGCTCCGGTTGTGGAAGGGTGAGGGATCTGCCACTGATCCAATCACTGTTCGTTAGCCACAACTACAGATCTTTTGTAGTTCCCCCCTCAGATCAGAACCATGTCAGAGAGATTCCCTTGATACTTTGCCCACTGGGATATCAGATCCCACTGGAGAGCCCGGATATGCCATCGGGCATTAACGACCAGCTGGATACATGAGGTCCAACAGCCGCAAAGTCAATCCCACTGTAATCCAGTATGGAGGCTGAGACATCGGAATCATAGTGTAAATATGCTGGACATGCTATTTGGGAGGAAATGCCCGAAAATGCACTGTGTCCAGAATGAGTCAGATGAAAAGGAGCTTCTGAGAGGGAGTCCACTGCGAGCTCTGCATTTTGATAGTGAACCCCAGCGAATGCAAGAGGTTCGCTGTAGTCTGAAGGTGGGAGCCAACTGTATGGAGTGAGGCCACCTTCAACAGGACATAATCAAGGTAGGGAGAGACTGGCACTTCCGACCTCTGCATATGAGCTGCATAACTTTTGTGAACACTTACGGGGTGCAGATAAGGATGAACGGAAGCACAACAAACTGAACTGCTCTCGGCCCACTGTGAATCGCAGACAACATCTCAGGGAAGGCAGAATGAGAATGTGGAAATATGCGTCCTGCAACTCCAATGCTGCCAACCAGTCTCTCTGGTCAAGTGCAGACAGAAATTGGGTGAGCGTGAGCACTTGAATTTCTCTTTCTTCAAGCAAAGGGTGGAGAATTCACAGATGGAGAATAGGACAAAGTCCTCCATCCTTCTTTGGCACCAGAAAGTAGCGGGAACAACAACCATGGCCTACTTCTGCTGCAGGCACCTTCTTTATGGCTCCCTTGGCCAAGAGAGCCTGCACGTTTTGATGGAGGGAGGAGAGATGGTCCTCCTTCAGCCAATTATATGTGGGTGGCATGGATGGTGGTGTAGTCACAAAGGAGAGGGGGTAGTCCCTTTGGACGATCTGGAGAACCCAGCAGTTTGATGTCACAGACCACCAGTGGGGCAGGTGATGGTGTATCCTGCCTCCAAGTGGATGTCCACAATGGTGGGAGGGCAAACTAAAGAGGTTTGTAGTCAGCAGCTGCAGGGGTGGGTGGACTGAGTCAATCGATGGCCACCTGTCCCACACTGCCTGTGGGACCCATGCCCTTGGCTACGAAAATGCTGAGAAGCCTGTTGTGCATGGTGGCTGGGATGGTATGGGTGCGGCTGGAGACCCCTTCCATGGCCACAAAATGGGCGAAAGGTGGAATAGGGTTGGTGAGAGACCGTAGACAAACCCAAGGACCTTACCATAGTTCTCCTGTCCTTAAAGCGCACCAGTGCTAAATCCGCCTTCTCTCCCTCATGTCTATGAGGGAAGACTTGGGGGCAGATTTATGTTAGACTTGCGCCATTTTTACGCCGCCGTTGCGTCACTTTTGTGACGCAGCGGTGGCGTGAACCATGCGCCATGTTGCGCCTTATTTACAACGTGACGCATCTAGGGAGATGCGTCACGTTGTAAAGCCCTGCGCTACATTAAACCTGCGTCAGGTTTAATGTATGCAGGGTGGGCGTTCCATCGGAAATAGCCTCAGAAAAGTGACGCAGTGAAATCTACAAGATTTCACTCAGTCACTTTTCCGACGCTGCTGCGTCAAAACCTTGCGCCTGCTTGAAGCAGGCGTAAGGCATGACGCAGCATGTTAGGTATGGGCAGCCCCTAAACATTGCTAGAGTTGCGTCGTGCTTGTGACGCCACTCCTGCAATGCTCCGCCCTTACGCCATCAGATGCGTCACGCATCTGTTTATCCTTGCGCCACGATGAGTTGCATTGTAAATGCGGCGCATCTGTGGTGGCGCAAGGGTAAACTTGCGTGACGCATCTTTCCTGGCACATCCCTGCTAATTTGCAGGGATGCGCCAGGAAACATAAATCTGCCCCAAGATATCCTCTGAAAAAACAGTTGTTCTCAGTCAGACGTGACTCCGCAAGGTCACTGACAAAGAAATTGCTCTGCCCAGCGAGTCTGCACCGTATAGTCAACTTTCCTGCATCTTGCCCATTATCAATTGCCTGGGTGAGTATGGCACAGGCCTCCTCCAAGACTATGGGCGGCACTTGTGTAACCGAGTCCCATATGGTATGGGAATAATGTCTCATGAGGCACCCAGTTTTCATGATTGAATGGAAGCACTTTCAAAGCCGATGGCTACTCGAGTGTTCAGGTGCTAAGGTAAAAGAAAGAGAGAAAGACACCAAATTATAAGATGAACATATTGGTTTTTAGCTGTTTGCAGAAAGTGATCTCCTCTGAGATGCATCTGAGTTGGGATAGGAGCTCATTCCATCACATATCAACCAATACAGAACAGACGGAGCCACCCAAATGTTTTCTCCTATTGAGGGGAACTACTAACAGCCATGCACACTGCGAGCACAAGGCCCTAGAAGGGCAATATTCTTGCATCCTATCAATCAAATATTTGAGTCCTGCCTTATAGAAAGCACAGTGAGCAATGGTTAGAGCTTCAAAAATAATCAATTTTCTCACTGGTACCCAATGCAAATGTTTGTGGTATTGAGACACCAAGTAATGTTTAGACAATTTAAACAGAAGGTGAATTGCAGTGTTCTGCGCTTTTTGCAATTGATATATTAAATATTCTGGAACTCCCAGGTAGAGAACTTTCGAATAATCGAACCTTGAATGAATTAGTGCCCAGACCACTGATTTACATGCTTCCCAAAGAAGAAAATCAAAGAACTTTCGTAACATTCTTGGTATCCAGAAACTGACCTTCACTACAATTTGGGGTTTAAAAGAGAGATGTTCAACAAAGAGTACCCCCAGGCTCCTCGCTACAGTCATGGGGAGTGGAGGCAGTGGACAACTGCTCAGCCAATCTTCTATCCAACCTGGAAGTGAAGTGGAACCAAAAAGCAAGATTTCTATCTTTTCCAGATTAAATTGCAGGCAGTTGACTGTAAGACATATCATCACCGCTTTAATGCATGCAGAGAAATTTTCCTAATTTGGGGTGGAATCACCATCATAGGTAAGCAATAATTGGGTGTCATCTGCGCATGAAACAATTTTAATGCTGAATGATTCAATTAAAAAAGTAAGTGTAGACATGTAAATGTTAAAGAGCATAGGGCTCAGTGCTTAACCCTGTGGTACAACGCATTCTAATGTCTTCACCTTTGAATAAAAGGACTTCATCCACACAGCGTGTTGTTTGTGATCCACAACAGATGTGAACCACCTTAAAGCCGCCCCACGCACATCAATTGATTCAAGGCGCTGAAGCAGAATTTCATGTGAGACAGTGTCAAACGCCGCGGAGAGATCTAACAAAATCAAGGCAACTTTATGAAAAGTGTCAAGATTCATCCTAATAGAATCAGTAATTCCAGAAGAGCAGTTTCTGTACTGTGCCCTGTTCTAAAGCCTGATTGTGATGGGTGCAGGAGATTAAAAGTCTCCAGAAACTCTCATAATTGTGGGTTAACAATTTTTTTAAGTAGCTTAGAGGCTGCCGGTAGAAGGGAAATTGGTCTAAAATTTAAAAGAGTTTCAGGATCTGAGGTCTTTTTTTTAGAAGGGTCTTTTTTTAGAATTCTGCTATGTGCCTTAGAATGTGTGAAGGGAAAGGATACAAAGGAGAGCCAGATTTGCACTTGCACAGGCGAATCTTTAGCTCCACTTCATTGGAAGGTAAAAGATTTATAAGTTTGCCCCTTTCTGAAGGCATCAGAGGACTAAATAATTGGGTCGTAGATTCATCAAAATTTTGCCTCAAAAGATTTGAATGAATGCTCATTATTTTATCCTCGAAAGAATTATTCAGCTTTGAGCATAGGTATGAATTGATGTCATATGGTGGAACCTTTACTTTAGGGTCAGTGAATCTGAGACGATTTTAAAGATATTTTTACCACTATTATTTGCTCCATTCATCTTTTAAAGGTAGAAAATGCTGCTTGCAAGCTTTAGGTTTTTATGATAAATATTCAAGACTTGGTTTTATTGTAATTTATCTTCCTCTTTATAGTCTCATCTCCATAATTTTCCCAATTTCCTTTCAAATGCCAGTTCGCCAGAAAACCAGCAAGCCAAGGGGGTATGACTCTTCTTCCTGATGATTGATTCTGGTACAATTGAGGCTGCAACAAAAAAGCCACTTGCCTACTGTTAATTCATCTACAGTGATATCTCCTGTTAGTAGGGGTCTAGAGGACTTTAGAGCATCCTTAAGATTTGGAATTGTTACTCTAGTCCAAGCGCGACCAGATGAGACATTCACATCTCATTTATGTTCCTTCAAAATGGGCAAGGGCCAAGAGAAAGGTATTAAGTATTGGTCCAACCAAATTACTTTCCTAGGGGTTTCCAAACAAATTGGGATGTTAGAGATGATCACATCAATGGAGTGTCCCATCATGTGAGTTGGCCCTGGGGTTATCAAAGAGAAATTAAGGGCTGCTAGCATGTCCAAATAATACTGGACCAAGTAATTTGTAGTATTGTCCACCTGAAGGTTAAAGTCCCCTAGGACCATAACATTTGCATCATTAATAATATTATGCTAATCTTAGGCTAATGCCTGGGCCAGTGAGTTAATAAAATCCCCTGCATTGTCCATGGGGGGCGCTAGAATAGAACCCTTGACAAATTCGGTTGAGTGATAGGGAAGATGCCTGGGTTAATCCTGGATGTGGAGGCATAGACCACCAAGACCACCGAGCTCTCTGTGGTGGGGTGCTGGGTGAGGAAACTGGGATCCCCAGGAGTGGGGCAATGGCAGCGGGCAATCATCCTATGCACAGAAACCCCTGTGTAGAGCTTGTACCAGGCTCAGAGTAGGACATCTAACATTGAAGGGGATAAGGGTTTCAGAAGGGAAGACTTCCAGCTGAAGCACCTCCAGCAAGACCGCCACCGTGAGCAACTGTAGGTCCAAAACCTCAGCCCCCCTACACACCACCATCACAAAATAGGCAACCTCCTCCGAATTCATGGTATGAGGAGAGACCAGGCCAGTGTCGGGTGAGGTGTCTAACCCACTGGCCTCCTCCAGTTCCTCGTAATAGTTGTCATTGTCCTGTTCTTTCTCAGTGAGCTATCTGTGGGATTTCCACATGCACATCTGATTGTGTTTGTGCTCTCATCCCATATAGTTTGTGTGTAGTTGTTGTGTTGACACCATTACGTTATGGTCTGAGCCTGATGATTATACAATAAGGAAATGAGTCACCCAGACTGGGCCTGATGATTATACAATCAGGGAAGAAGTCACCCAGAACACATCATGGTCTGATCCTGGTGATTATACAACCAGGAAATGAGTCACCCATTCAGCAGCCATCTTAATTTAACCGGGACTATAAAGGCACTCCCCGCTCGCACCTGGGTTGCTAGGCAATAAGGAATCTGTGCGGCCTCGGTCGCATCTTCAGAGCAGCTCCAGTCGCCGTTGGACTTCATGATAACGCCATCTAGTGGATCCTGAGTAATGAGCCTGGAGAGGACATCGGTGCATCATTCTGTGTCACGACTCTGCAGTGAACGTCGTCATCCTGTGTCATGAGTCTGTAGTGGACGACAGTACATCATCCTGTGTCACAGACCTGCAGTGCTCATCAGCGCATCTGAAACTGTACAGTAAGTCATACCGCCAGTCGCGCACCCCCAAAGGGGCATTTTTAAATGCCTTAGAAGAGAATCTCGCCGCAGTAGCTCTTGCCAAAGGTAACAAGTCAGTACATTCAGAACTACAACTGCTAGCCTGTATGACACTGCCCTCAGCATCTCATGTCTAACTTGCTGCAATGTTTAGGGATGGCCACCGGAGATAGTTGGAGGGTGAAGTAACCCAAAGGTTTACCTGGTTCAGGCCTGAGTTCATATTTGTGGGGCATGTGTGTAAGGTGCCTTACAGCACTGTTGGATTGGAGAAGGGCTCCATCCCTTCAGGTGATTATGCAGTGACTTAACTGAAGGCCACAGCCGGCCGTCCTCCTGAGCCAAGATCCTAGGCTACTTGCTGATCTGGTTGCATAAAAAGGTAATACATATATTGGAGTGTGGTGGGATGCGCATGGAAGTGCTTGCATTAAGTGTGATGATCTGTGGGTAATTCTGTTTATGTTTATGTGTATATCATAGTGTGCTCACCATCCTCGACGCCCACCTGGTATTATGTCAAAGGCGTCACCTACCTGGCAGCCACAGACAAGAGTGTCCAGTGAGCCAACAGACTAGATCTTGTTTCTTCATTATGTTGTCCCATTCCCTTAATTTTGATGCGGGCCAGCAGAAATTCAGACCGCGTCACAGTGAGGGGCGTGGTAGGACGAGCACGAACATCACTCCTGCTGGGTTAAGGATATCTCAGGTTAGTGCATCTGACATGATGTCAGCATGCACAGGTGGTGCCTATATAGGTACTGTACAGGGCACTTCTGGCGCAGGCGATGCCGATTACGCTACATTGAACCAAACAATGCCACCTATCAGCACACAGGGGTGCTGCAAAAAAATCTGACGACTGTGTATTATTCTAAAGTAAGTAATCTGTGGTGAGAAGTCTCTATAAGATAGTCAGTCTAAGGATTGTTTGTCCATTTCAAGCATCTAACCCAGCTAAGGAAGATGGGTCCTTTTTTTAGGTGGCATGGTTCATTTTAGGGCCCACATTTACCCCTATCTGTTGATGATGACACAAGTGAAATTAATCTTGAGAACAAGCAAGTTCTTGTGGTGGAAATTACACACTCAAAAAGGTCTTTATGCTATCATTATGTTTTTCTGGAAGAGACAGGTGTGAGTGTACTAGAACCAGTAGTATAAAACTATCTAAAGTCTTACCAATAATGTTATCAGGTTGCCAACTGGTAGGATTAAAAATAAATAGAGGTAATTACACCTGAGAAGTTTGCTCTTTTTTAACCTCTTCTGACAAGTTCAAAGTGGGTCTCGAGCCTTCTTAAGGACCAAGGTCCCTACATAAGATTACTTAAGCAGAAAAGGTCCTTATAGGAGCATGTGAAGCAGACAAGGAAAGTAAAATACTGTGTCAAGTAAGATAAATCAAACCAAATGATTTGGCGAGAAATTCTCTCTTGATTATTATAATCTGTGTTTGAGAGGGTAAACGATAACAGTAACTATCAATAGCCCTGGGCCAGAAGAGTGTTACTTAAGACATCCCCAAGATCTGGGTACGGTGGAATCTAGTCCTTTTACATGGCAAGGACTCCCTAGAAGCAGCAATGCCTTACAATCGGTTCTGAATGAAAAGAACATCTCCTGAAATAGCCAAAGAATAAGGATTAAAAAGTCCAATCAAAATAAATAATACGAAGTCCATTATCAAAAAGAGCTTATAAAAATAAATTACGCATAGTGGGCCTTACCCCAGTGAAAGTCAAACAGTTTATATATTTGGACACATGACACCCCTCCAGACTCCAAAAAGGAAGGAATAGCAGTGGACAGAACCATGAGGTTAGCCACATATGGCTGGAGGGTGTATACAGCTGCTCCTGAATTCTTATCTTCTGAATAAGCTGCATCAGAAGATGATCACCTACTATGCTGACTCACTGCATCCCCTCAAACACAACAATACAACAAGCACTAGACCCCTCCAGGCCAGTTGGTAAACAGATTAACTAAGACTGATAAAATGCCATACAATTCCATTGCAAACAACTAGAGCGCAAATGGATGACCCAGGACAATGAAGACAATAACACACTCAAATTATCTCTCTTAGATGCTACTACTAAATAATCCAGACCACCAAATGCACTGTTTCGGCAGACCACATTGTTACGAACACCAACAGAAGCAAAGAAATCTGTGCCAGTGTGAAGGATTTCACCTCACCGTCAGCTGCCTCCCACTCAATCACTCCCTCGCAGGACCTCTGCAACAGTCTCTTTTAATTCTTCAGCAACAAAATCAGCACCATTTACAGCAACTTCAGCCTGCAACTGGACCTGATAGAACTCGACAAGCACCTCTCAATCTTATGCAAAAAAACATTCTAACCACATGGCCTGTCATCACCCCAGAAGAAATCAATCACTGACACTATGAAGCCCATACACTCAGGGGCCCCATCGGACCCTTGCCCCCACCATGTCTACTCCAGAGGACTGCAACCCATCAGCGCCATGCTAACACCAATTCTGAATGCCTCCACTTCTTCCACAACCTTCCCAGATGCTTAGAAACACTCAACTGCCCTCCCGCTGCTGAAGAAACCATCTGAGGACCCTTCACTGCTCAGCAACTATAGGATGATCTCCCTGCTACCATTCCCGACCAAGGTCTTAGATAAAAGTATCAACAGAAATGTCACTGAATTCTAGCAACACAAAAAGATAATGGATGGAATGCTGAATATTGTAAAATATTCATCTCAAGTCTCAGATCTAAGTTGAATCCAACTTTTTTTGCTCAGCACCCCAGTTTAGACCCAGCCATATGCAAATCAGTCTTTATGCTGCTCCCCATGAGAACAGTCCAGCCCAAACTGCCAGGCTAGGTTCTCCTTGGACCGGACTTGATTCCAGCTATCAACCATCATCAGCCAGGCTAGCTTGAATCCAGTGGCATAGCGAGCACTGGACACTGGTCTGGGCATACCCCTCCCGCTAAGGGCGACTTATAGCAACACAAGAAAATTCACCCCAGTCACAGATTTAGGTTAAATCCATCATTTTGTTGCTCAGCATGCCACCCCAGTTTGGACCCAGCAATATACAAATCAGTTGTGACCCTGATCCCCATGGGAACAGTTCAGCCCGAACTGCCAGGCCAGGTCCTTCCTGTACTGAAAAAAAAGAATCCGGACTGTTTTCTGGGTATCACCACTTATCTGCTAGGCTAGCTTGAATGCAGTGGCATGGCGAGCATGGTACCCACATTTGGGCATACCCTTCCTACTAAGGGCAACTTATAGGAACACAAAAACAATGATGGAAGGAATGCTGGAAATTGTCAAACATTGAACCCCAGTCATAGATCTAGGTTGCACCCATTGGTTTTTGCTCACCATGCAACCCCAGTTTGGACCCAGTCATATGCAAATCAGTTTAGACCCTGTTCCCATTGGAAACAGTTCAGCCTGAACTGCCAGGCCAGGTCCTCCCTGGAGTGAAAAACAAGCATCCTGGGATGGGTTTTGGGGTATCACCCCCATCAGCTAGGCTAGCTTTATTGCAGTGGCATAGCGTGCATGGTTCCCACATCTGGGCATACCCTTCCAACTGAGGGCCACTTATAGCAACACAAGAAAATGATGGACATATTGCTGAATGTTGTCCAAATTCACCCCCAGTCACAGATCTGGATTGAATCCATTGTTTTTTTGTTCACCTTGTAACTCCAGTTTGGACCCAGCCATATGAAAATTAGTCTTGGCCCTACTCCCCATGGGAACAGTGCAGCCCTGAACTGCCAGGCCAGGTCCTCCCTGGTCCAGAACAAAAGCATCCTGGGACCTGTTTTGGGGTATCACCCTTCATCAGCTATGCTAGCTTGAATCCAGTAGCATAGAGAGCACAGGACCCACGTCTAGGCATACCCTTCCCACCACCCACCAATGGTGACTTATAGCATAACAAAAAGATGATGAACAGAATGCTGAACACTGTCAAAAATTCACCTCAGTCACAGATTTGGGTTGAATCCAACCCACTTTGGACCCAGCCATATGCAAATCAGTCTTTACCCTGCTCCCCATGGGAACTGTCCAGTCTAAATTGCCAGGCCAGGTACTCCCTGGACCGGAAAACAAGCATACTGGTAATGGTTTCGGGGTATCACCACTCATGAGCAAGACTAGCTTGAATGCATGGTATAGCGAGCACTGTGCCCACATCTGGACATGCCCTTCCTACAAAGGGTGACTTATAGCAACACAAAAAAATGATAGATGGAATGCTGAACATTGTCAAACATTCACCACCAGTCACAGTTCTGGGTTAAACCCATTGTTTTATTGCTCATCATTCGACCCCAGTTTAGACCCAGCCATTTGCAAATCAGTCTTGATCCTGCTCCCTAAGGGAACAGTCCAGCCCGAACTGCCAGGCTAGGACCTCCCTGGACTGAAAAACAAGCATCCTGGACTGGTTTCGGGGTATCACCTCTCATCAGCTGGGCTAGCTTGAATGCAGTGGCATATTGTGCATGGTACCCACATCTGGGCATACCCTGCCAACTAAGGGCGACTTATAGCAACACAAAAAGATGTCATTGATCTGGGTTGAATCCATTGTTTTTTTTCTCACCATGCCACCTTGGACCCAGCCATATGCAAATCGGTCTTGACCCTGCTCTCCATTGGAACAATCCAGCCTAAACTGCCAGGGAAGGTCCTCCCTGGACTGGAAAACAGGCATCCTGGAACCGGTTTCAGGGAATCACGCCTCATCAGTCAGGCTAGCTTTAATCCAGTGGCACAGTGAGCAACAGCCCATGTATGGGCATACCCTTCCCACTAAGGGTGACTTATAGCAACACAAAAAGATGATAGATGCAATGCTGAACATTCACCCCAGTCACAGATCTGGAATTAATCCATCGTTTTTTTTTTGCTCACCTTGCCACCTCACCAAATTTCTTAACAACCACCATCTCCTCGACACCAGTCATTCTTGTTTCAGACCCAATACCAGCACAGAAACTGCCCTCAATGCTGTCATGGGTGACATCCGCATGATTTAGAACAGAGGAGATACAGCAGCCCTCATCTCCCTCGACCTCTCTGCAGCATTTGACACACTTTCTCAACCCATCCTCAACCAGCACCTACACGACATTGGAATCTAAGGACACGTGCTGCAGATCGGAGCATATAAATTCTCCCTACTTCCACGGACAGAGTAAATCCACAGTTGCACGCACATACACTCATCATACGCTAGGGCCCATCACACTAACATTCATTCTATTACTCTATCCACACTGAATATATGAGAGAAACCTAAACCAATCTGCATCTAAAACGAGGTCAATGCGACCTTAAAGAAATTGTCCTGAGTCATGATTTTAAACATAGGAAATACATTTGAAACTCAATAAATGACAAGGAAATAACCACCCGACACTGGAATTCAAACAAAGATCATCTTTTATCTAAATTAATTCAAATGAAAGTCAATCATTAGCAAAATCGTTATTCTCATAGTTACCTATTCTAGCTAAATGGGTCAGGACAGGTCTCTCAGTAAAGTCTCCCGAGTCGCCGTCCTCTCGATCAGCATCGATCCTCACGAGCATAGGTTCAGGAAGAAGTGGCCTTAGACCATCTCTAGTCTAACATTATTTATAATGAAACTTGCAAAATAAAAGTAACAAACAAACTCTAAACGTCCGTTGAGCCGCTGAGCAGAGCGAGCAGGAAAGGATGTTGTCTGGCAACATTTAGAAAACCTCCGCTCGGAAAAATCACAAAAATAAAAACACGGAAGAAGGAAACTCAAGCTAGGCAATCGATACATTAATGAATGCTCTTCCTTGGAACCATAGTGAAGCCACCGCAAGTTATCAAAGTTCATTGTGGCTTTATTCTTCTCCAAGGGCAATTGGCAGCAAGCCCGGAGCTGCTGTCCTCACGGAAACTTTTAATTCAGACAGAAGCTGTGGTCAGGTGACTTCCAACCCTGTTCAGCAAGGCCTCTCGTCACATTTCAATCACTCGAGTGCAGGCTGCAAATAGCGGCCATCTTGGTTTAGGCCAAAACGGACCATCTTCATTAAAAGAAACACAAAACAGCGTTACCACATCGTAATGATTATACAGTGTTAATCCCCACTAATACCCTTATGTGTATGTAATTATCTAGCCATCTGCAACACAAAGAAGCATTAGAGCACCTTATTTAAAAGTGCAAACACGAAACAAATAGCACTTTTGCGACACTCATTTAATTAATTTGCTCACCAATTTAGTTCACGTATTAATAAAGCAACATAAATGCATTCCCGCGTGTAATTTCTCTCATTAGTAATGTTGATTAGTAAAGACTTCTAACAAAGTTAGTATTTTAATGATTATAAATCAGTAATTTTAATCATGACATATAACGTAAACTGGAGTTTAAATCTCAATAAATTTTCAATAGAAAACCCTGCTCCAGCACACGCACTCCGATAAGTCTGCTCATTCTTGACTAGAAAGACCCAGTCAGGCAGTCTGGCACGGTACAACTCGGAGACCCGAGACCTCCTTGGTAAAGTTCTGCAAGGATCCTCCCTGAGCCTGACCATCTTCAACCCATTCATGATACCTCTAAACAGTATCATCTGCCCTCACAATATCAATGTTCTCACCTACACTGATAAAATGCAACTCATTTTCTCCCTCACTGACAAAGACGCCCAGTACGTGGATCAGGTTCAATGACTGCATGACTGAATTTGCCCATGGAATGAAGACCAACTGTTTAACCCTGAACACCGACAAGACCAAAATTGTGATCTTCTAGAAAAGCACAGTATTTTGGGGCTCCACCTGGTGGTCAACAGAGCTAGGACCAACCCCCCAACACCACCTATGACCAGAACCTCAGAATCATCATCAACAGCAAACTCGACATGACAGCCAAAGTCAATGGCGTCACCACCTCATGCTTCCATAATCTGAAGACTTTCAAATGGCTCCCAATAAGCACCCAGACAACATCACACATGCCCTGGTCGTCAAGCAAGCTGGACTATGTAGACATTCTCTATGCTGAGATCAACAAAAAACCTACCAGATGTCTGCAGACCATTCAGAACTCTGCAGCCGGAATAGCTCTCAACCTTCCATGCCGCACTCACATCACACCAAACCTGACGGAGCTGCTGGGCTCCCCTTCACAAATGAGCACAATTCAAACTCCTCAACCACACTTTCAAGGCACTACATAACACTTTCCCAGAAAGCCTCAATAATCACACCTGCTTTCACAAAACTTCCAGACACTACTGCTCATCTGCACTCCTATTTGCACAAATTCCACGCTTGAGGAAAAGCAGATCCGGCAGTCGAGCCTTCTCCTACATCGCTCCTAAAGTGTGGAAAAGCCTACCACTACACACAACAGCCACCTCCCTACTTCTTGAATTCCACAAGACGCTGAAGGCCTAGTGTTGGAAACGGCCTTTTTTGCAGGGTTATCCCCAAACTTTTTGCTTCTTCCTCCTTTATTTTTTCTGACCCGTGGTTGTTGGCAATAGGACTCTGGGCACTTTACCACTGCTGATCAGTGCTAAAGTGCATATGCTCTCCGTATAAATTGTTATATTGATTGGTTATCCATGATTGGCATATTTGTTTCACCTGTTAGCCCCTAGTAAAGTGCACTGCGTGTGCCAGGGCTGGTGATTCAAATGCTACTAGTGGGCTGCAGCACTGATTGTGCCACCCACAGGAGTAGCGCTAAAATGATGTCTTAGGCCTACTTGCAGTGCCTATGTGCAGTCCAGGACTGCCATGTCGACCTGGCCAGTGCACCCACTGACCAGGCCTTATCCTTCCCTTTCTGTACATGTCAGGCATCCCTATGGTGGCCCTAGGTACCCCCCTGGGCTGGGTGCAGTGTATCTGAAAGGTAGGGCATGTACTGAGGTGTGTAACATGCCCTGGTAGTGAATTACAGCCATTTTCGTTTTTCACTGCTGAGAGGCTATCTTGCCCATAGGATAGAATGGGGAAGGCTGTTTACATGCCTATCTTCCCATAAGGGCAAGATAGAAAATCCAAGTTTGTTATCTCTGTGTTCAGAATTTAATTATACATCTTTTTAGCAAGATGGTTTTTAAATTCACTGTGTGGGAATGGCACTTTTTAGAAAGTAGCTATTCTCCTGTTTAACCTTCCTGTGTGCCTGTGTGCTGGTTGGCTGACGGGTGTCAGGTGATGTGCTAGGTGGCTCCAGGAGCCTGGATGAGTCAGCAGCAGGGTGAATAGGGAGATCTGCTTTAGATGGGTGGGAGGAGTAGTCCCTGGGTCTGAATAGGGCTGCCCCTGACAAACACAAAGCTGGCTCCACCCCCTGCTGGCCAGGCTGAGGACTCTGCCTCTGCTGGCACAAAGAAGGCTCCACCTCCTGCTGAGCGTCTAACGACCCTGCCCCTCACTCTGAAAGGAACCAGGTGCTCCAGAGCAGAGCACACCCAGGAACCGGTTTGAGCAGGGGAATCCCCCCACTGAAACACAAGAGACAAAGACTTGGAGGGGTATAAGAAGAGGACCCCAGACACCTAAAACTTTAGATCACTTTGGAACTAAGAAGAAACCTCTGCCAAGGAGAAAGCTGGAAGAAACTGAAAAGGAGAAGACTGCCTGCTTGCTGTTTTGCTTTGCTGCCAAGGAGAGGGGAAGGACTTTGCTGTGTCCCCTTCTTTTG
This sequence comes from Triturus cristatus, assembly GCF_964204655.1. Lineage (NCBI taxonomy): Eukaryota > Metazoa > Chordata > Amphibia > Caudata > Salamandridae > Triturus > Triturus cristatus. Next base: position 179,614,427 of record NC_140589.1, read on the forward strand.
ATTCTGATCTCCAAGGGCCTGAGAAGAGCTGGCTCCCTGTTAAGAAGTCCCAGGAACAAAAGGACTTCACCACCAGCTCCCCTGGAACTCTGCTGAGAGAGTTCTGACCTGCCTTGGAGTGCTTGCCCAGTCTTGGGGCTTCAGGAGGTCGTTTTGCTGTGTTTAGGGAGCTGGGAAGCAGAAGCGTGAACAAGAGTGACTGGTACCCAACGCATCATCCGATTGCGTGTCGCAAGACGAGAGTGCGTGGAACATTTAATCGCGGCACCATCGCAACACGCAGGGTCTCCGCAACGCCGAGTGCGTCGAGCATCGTCCCGAAGCGTGAAGCTTCCTGCCATTGCGAGGGTTGTCGCAGAACCAGTTTGCGGGCCGCACCACTGCCGGTGCGTGAAAAGTCTCCAATCGCTGCGTGCGTCGACGCAGAGTCCCGTTCCGTGGCGCATCGAGAGTTGCGGCGCCGGAAGGCAACGCTGCGCCACGCATCGCACCACATCGAAGAGTGTCGCATCGAACCTGTGCATGAAGCTTCCCCCCTAAGAAACCTACGCAACGAAAGCCAAAGGTATCGCATCCTCCCCCTACAGATCGGAGCCGGCGCATCCACCTCTGCTGCGTGAAGCAGGGCTGCTGCAAAGCCTCCCCAGGATCTCAGGAGCATCGCATCGCCTTTGCCATCTTCCTTGTTATAGCTTTTGGGAACCTTATCGCAACTACAGGTACTGTTGGGCACGAGAGTGTCGCATTTTGTGCATTGAGAGTTGCACTGTGCAGGACACTGATTTTGACATCCTGGAGTACTTTCTGCAAACTCTTGAACTATCTTTAAAGTAACCTTTTGAAGTATATGTTGGTTTGTCTGTAGTATTTGGTCTTGTGAAGTTTTTAGTAAAGATACATTATTTTTCTAAAACTGGTGTGGAGTAAATCTGTGGTGTTTTCACTGTGTTACTGTGAGTGTTGGTACAAATACTTTACACATTGCCTTTGATAGCCTAGACTGCTCAGGCCAAGCTACCTAGAGGGTGAGCAGGGGTTATCTTAACAGTGTATCCCCCTTTCCCTGACTAGAAGCAAGGGTCCCTACTTGGACAGTGGTACCTATCCTGCCAACTAGAGACCCCCAGATCTAACACCTAGCTTTTTGGTAGTTCCACAAGGCCCTAGATCTGAGGTCTGCCTAATCTCACGCCTACTCAGCAACAGGATATTTTCCTTCGTGATATTGCACTCTGCAAATCTGAATAAAATAACAAGGCCAGATTCAGATTATTTGTTAGGTATCGTGCTTGGGTGCAAATGAAGGCCAAACTCTGTTTGCAGTCACTTCTACACACGGCCAGATTTCACCCAAATCAGCTCTATGTGCCCTTCGGCCATGTGCAGTGATCTCCGGTTTACAATCAGGCCATGCACCCGACCCATAACACACAACCTAGCTGGAAATACCAAGCCTTTGTGGCAGTACCACATAAGGGAAGCAAAACGCTCTTCAATTATTTCATATTAAATAAACTGATCAGCACTAGGGGTATGCAAATTTCATGTTATTTTCTTTTGCATATTTATGTGAAATCTCACCAAAATTATGCAGTTATGCACAATTGCATAAAATGCTAATCTGTCATTTTTTCTTCAAATATTTTGTGCAAAATATCTCCTTGTGTTAGGTTTTGATGCAATGATACATTTTTCAATTAAAATAGTGCATAAAACCCAAAAGCACAGCTAATAACACTCGCTCCCATTCTGTTCTTCCCGTGCATTCATAGTAATTTTTTTACCATGAATGCTGCATAAATATGTGCAGTGGCATTATGGTGTAATTTCAGGAATTTCGCGTCACAAGCGTGACATGAAATTCCTCACATTTATCCAAATTACACCAGTGTAATTTAAATTTCACCCAGCCATAGTCATCACTGCATCGGCTAGATCTGGTACCACTCACATTTCTGAATTCAGTCAGCCATCACGTGTACACATAGCTTAGGTTGGTAGTGAGATTGCACAAATGACTGATGGGCAGGGTAACTGCATGTTGTGTGAGTGCCCACAACCATCATTTCCATTTTTGTTGGATTCCACTTGAGGCCAGTTGAGTTTATTAGTCTAGATGGTAAATGTTCTAGGTCACTGACAGCCCTGACAGGGCGTGAGTTCAAATATGATTAGGCTGCCACAGTGAAGTGAAGTGAAGCAAGAAAACTAAAGGAATGATTGAAGGCTGTCAGTTTTTTTTTATGAGACAGCATGTCTTACTTCTGGAAATTAATAACTAAGACACACTCAGGCCTGGAGGAAGGCAGAAAATATTTTGTGAACCAAGCATTGGAAATCTTGAGCAATTCACATCTGAGCAGGAGTACAGACAACACCACTCTTTGAAAAATATTTTTGAATCAAGCCTGTGGTGTTGCAAAATCTGCTACTGTGTCTGGAAAGATTTCTGTAAAACAGAAACACTGAAAAAAGACCAGCAAAACAAATATGTTACAGATTGGGGCAGCTGTTTTATCAGTAATGAATACATTTGTGATTAATCGAGAAGTAACTCTCTTACAATCCAGTCTGGCTCCAACAATATAAGCCATTCCTGCACCACGACCTGAGGAATGATGGAAGGTAAAAGGGGGCATTTATTTCATATCATGTGTTTAGGGCTCGGGGCGTGGCTTGGGAGCCAAAGAAGATGGCCGCCGGATCGCGGAGCTCCTTACTGACGTGAGGACCGGAGCTTCCACCAGGCATCTTTTCTTCATCTTTGGGACGATGCTGGCGCTGGCAAGAAGATATGAAACATAGCGCTCTCATTTGAACCCATTTTCGATCTTCAGGGTGAGCTGTTTCACTCTCTCTCAGCGCACTTTCGTTCGCGCTCGTTTCTGTGGCCGCCATTTTGTTTTTTACCTCAGCGCAGAATGTTATCTCCTCAGAGTTGGCTCGAGGTCATGGCTTTTTTGCTTTCTATCTATGCAAGGTCGCTCTCGTTGTTTTTCTGAAGATTTGCTGTTTATAAACAACCTGTGCAGCGTACTTTTCTAAATGCTTTTTGCCTCATCTCTCTCCTTTTTTCATTGACTTTCGTCATTTTTGGCTGGACTTCTGCGTTTAATCATTTACGTATCCACATTTCTCCACACGTTTTACATCTTATTGTGTGGTTTACTATGGCAAAAGCCCGTGCACTCCGTACTGGCTCTACTCTGGGTGACAGCACTACGATGAGTGATCCTAACCCCTTCAGTGTACTGCAAGACAATACGGAAGACCCTGAAACTACGCAGTTCAATGCCACTACTACTCAGTCCAACCTACCTCGTGGTAATCCTAAACAATTACCTAAAAATTCATCTACCACTTCTACAAAACGTGTCAAAAAAGACCCACCGTCTCCAACAGGCTCTACAACGACGTTATCCATGGAACTTCTTCTTCAAGAAATTCGCACACTTAAACCTCATATGGAAGAGACCAACATTCGTCTCCAGAATCTTGAAGATAAATGTTTTCAAATGGAGCAACAGTCCTCACTGCTTTCTCAACGCGTTGATTCCATTCAGTCTGTCACGTCTCAAATACCTCCATTACAGTTAGAGGTCGCTCATCTCAAGGCTCAGATTGAGAATTTGGAAAATCGTAATAGGCGCAACAACCTACGCATCTATGGCCTTGTGGAAGGAATTGAGGGCTCCGATGCGCCTTCTTTCTTTCAGTCATTTCTACCAACCCTGCTGGACATTCCTGAATCTCCAAAACTGAACATTCAAAGAGCTCATCGACTAGGCCAAAATTCTAAGTTTGCTTCCTCTACTTCCAAGCCTCGTGGTGTCATTCTTTACTTTTTAGAATACACAGACTTACTTAAAGTTCTTCATGCAGCCAAAAGTAAAGGGAGAGTGTCTTGGCAAGGTAATAATTTATTTTTTGCTCAGGATTATGCGAAAGCAACTGCTGACCGGCGGAAACAATTTTTGGATATGAGGCCTGCACTACGGAATCTTAATGCTCGTTTTGGCTTGTTTCATCCATGTCTTATGAAAATCACCCTTAACAACAAAACTAAGACCTATGAAGACCCGGCACGTCTACAAGCCTTTCTTGACTCTTGTATTGAAGACAGCATGGAAGTTCCTCGTACTTCAAAGACCTGAAGATACTTAAGACTTATAACCTATATCTTATAGCTAAACGAATGCTTTATCTATTCTAAATGTTGTTGGTTTATATTAATTTTGTTCTTCTGTTTTTCGTCATTATATGTGATCATAAGTTTCGTATACCCTTTGTAATTGGTCTTCCTTTCCCCTTTTCTTTATTTTAGAAGCGGCAATATATCATCGTCCTTCCGTGATCATATCTCCATTGCCTGGATGGTGTCTTCGTTTTCCGTTCTGTATCGGGGTACCCCGCGTTTGGTGTGCTGTTTTCCTCATGGGCTTCCACCATCCCCATTTGTCCATGTCTTTTTGTGGTATGTGCTTTATTTATTCTTTCATCTTGTTCTTCTCTACTTCTATCCTCCTTGTCTTTCCACCTTTCTCTTTTGTTTTTGCCCTCGCTTCCCTATCCTATCTCTTATGCTGGGCGCTCTGTTATTTCTCTCATATCTTGTATTTTTTATCTCAGTCCTGCCTCTTCTTCTTCTTTCTTTTTTCTACTTACATTCTTGTAATAATCTATAACTTCTTCTCTTGTTCTTCCTTTCCTCATTATATTCTATTTCCTAGCTTCTCAGTTTCTGTCTTATACCTTTACCTCTCTCTTTGGTGTTATAATTTCTCTTCTACTTGTTTAAGTATGGCTATCTTTTCTCAACAGTTTTTTATGATACTTCTTTCTGGTACTAATTTAACGTGCACTGTACAGTTAGTAAACATTACATATGACTGTCTCTACGATAATTGAAGAGTTAGTATTTATATTTAGATGACTTTAAATATTGTATCGTGGAATGTCAAAGGCTTGGGTTCTCCCATTAAACGTCAAAGGGTTTTATCTCATATTGCTAATTTAAAAGGGGATGTTGCGTTATTGCAAGAAACTCATGTAACTGAATGTGAATTAACTAAACTACGTCGTCAATGGGTAGGCCATGTCTATGCTTCGCCTGGTTCAGGGAAACGAAATGGTGTGACTATACTATGTCACAAACGTTTAGACATTCAACTTGTGAAGCAAGAGAATGATTCTGAGGGTAGGTGGGTTGTTGTATCATTATTGATTAACAAAATCCCCTTAACCATTTTCAATATTTATGCTCCCACAACTTTAGACAAAACGTTTTGGCCTCACCTTCTTTCTTCTTTAATGCAATATACGGATGATTACTTAATATTGGGCGGAGATTGTAATATGATTTTAGACCCCTTTTTAGACAGGCGATCCAAATCCCGATTTTCTCCTTCTTCCATGCACAACCAGTTCACTTCCACTATTCAACAAAGATCTCTGGTAGACTCCTGGAGACTTTGTCATCCTACAATTCAGGAATACACATACTTTTCCCCGGCACATTCCTCCCAATCCCGAATTGATTATATTTTTATTTCCAAACCTCTCACACAACATATTTCCCATTCGGACATAGGATCCATTCTAATTTCAGACCATGCTCCAGTTACTTTAAGTTTAGATTTACTTCCCCCCAACAAAGGCACTAAACGTTGGAGATTTAACAACTCTTTATTATTATATCCCAAATTTTCATCATCATTTCTGGAATTTGCATCCTTATTTTTTGCTGAAAATGACACTTCACATATATCCCCCCAACTCATTTGGGATACTTTTAAAGCTGCCTAAAGAGACTTCATTATTTCATTCGTGGCCCGTAAGCGTCGAACATCTACGCAATCTATTCCAACTCTTAATTCACAAATTAAGAAATTGGAACATTCGTATTATATAACAGAAAATCAATCTACGCTGAATGATCTTATTAAAGCCAAACTCTCTTTTAATAAACTCTCTACAGAATTTGCAAACCTAATTCTTTTGAAGTCCAGTGCTAAATACTATAACGCTCAGAATAAATCTGGCAATCTACTTGCCAATTATCTTAAGGTTAAAAAAGAACGCACAAAGATCGATTCTATTGTAACCTCTAATAACACAACTGTTCATATAGATAAAGATATTCTCTCAGAATTTGTTAATTTCTATCAAACGCTCTATACTCCTGAGTTTTCGCCCTCTTTGACTGACATTTCCCATTACTTAGCCACTATTCCCTCCCCATCTCCCCCGTATGTTGATTTCTCCTCTCTGGACTCAGATATACTCCCCAGTGACATTCTTAAAGCTATTCATTCACTTAAAAAGGGCAAAGCTCCTGGACCAGATGGCTTTACCATGGAATTCTACGCACACTTTGCCTCTTTCCTTGTTCCTAAATTGCATCAATTGTTTTTATCTTTCATTTCTTCTGGAAAATCTGAAGGCTCTTTTCAAGAGGCTCTAATATGTCTTCTTCCTAAAGACAACAAAGACCCTACTCTGTGTAAAAACTATAGACCCATTTCTTTGATTAATTTGGATTATAAAATTTTTGCAAAGATTCTAGCTCTTCGCCTAGACAATATTTTACCACGGTTAATTGGCAGAGAACAATCTGGTTTTATTAAAGGTCGTTATTTATCAGATAATACTCGCCTCTTTTTTAATGTTCTTAGTAAGTCCCATTCTCACCCAGGTTCTTTAGCGGCCATTGCATTAGACGCTGAAAAAGCTTTCGACAGAGTCAACTGGCAATTTATTTTTTCCACACTCCGTTGGTTTGGTTTTGGTCCCAAATTTATTGCATATATCTCATTATTATATTCTTTTCCTAGATCGTTTATTTTAGCCAATGGCCTTATATCCTCTTCTTTTCCCCTCCATAGAGGGGTTCGACAGGGTTGTCCCCTTTCTCCACTTTTATTTATTTTAGCGTTAGAACCCTTTTTAACAAAAATCCGTTTGAATCCTAACATTACAGGCTTCCCTTATGCAGACAGCAATTTAAAACTCTCAGCGTATGCTGATGACATTCTTTTATTCATTTCAAGTCCTCAATCATCCATTCCAGCCTTTTTATCAGAAGTCTCTGCTTTTGCTCTAGTCTCGGGATACAAACTCAACATTGACAAATGCGAAATTCTCCCTCTAAACAAATATTGTTTTCACGCAGATTTTGTAGATTCTTCCTTTCACTGGAACACTTCTAAAATTAAATATCTGGGCCTATGGTTCACTCCCTCCCTTAAAGATACTGTGGCTCTAAACTTAAAAAACTTACAGCTCACTTTGAGTAACTCTACATCAAGATGGCATCCTTTATTCTTATCTTGGTGGGGCAGATTAGATTCGATTAAAATGATGTTAGTTCCGATAATCTTATTTTACTTAGCCAATCTCCCTGTTAATATTCCTAAATCTTGCTTCAAAAAAATTTATGGTATCTTATCAAAATTTTTATGGCAAAATAAACATCCTCGGATGTCTCTCTCCAAACTTAAACAGCCCAAGCATATGGGTGGAGTCAATTTCCCTGACTTCTCTTCTTACCACACATCGTTTTTTCTCAAACACTCTTCGTTTCTACTATCTACAGATCTGGACACTTTTAATCCTCGTCCCTTGTGGGTAGAGTTAGAATCTTCCTTCTTCCATCCATTCTCCTTTGAGGAATTTTTGTCCTTAACTCACATCCCATTGAAAATGTCACTTCCCATTCTTAAGAATGCCCGAAAAAATTTTCAGCCTCTTTTGTTTGGAGGTCTTGATGATCGTACCCGTTTTCTAAACTCCCCAATTTGGTATAATAAACATATTAAAATCAAAAATAGGACCCTTTTTTGGAAGGATTGGCTAGCACTTGACCTTAAGTGGACCCATCAACTATTTCAAGGAGACGCTTGTATTCCCTTCTCTGTACTTCGCACCCGCTTTTCTCTTCCCCCTTCCTATCTATCGAAATGCCGACAATTGACTTCTACTGCTTTAAATTCCTTCAATATCTTATCCTCAGTCCATATTCATACAACATCTTCTCCTCTCACACTTTCTTCTCTACATACTCCAGCCTCGGCATCCACTATTTATAAAAAATTAAGATCTACATCTCTTTCCCGTACTACAACGGAATGCAGTTGGGAGGTGGATTTGGGTATATCTTTTTCCGTTTTAATATGGGAAAAGATCTGGAATAAAATAAGGAAGTCGTCAAGAGCAGCTAATATCACACAAACTTTATTTTTTCTTTACAATAGACTCCTAATTACTCCGGCCAAACTACACCGTATAGACCCTACTGTTCCCTCTACTTGCTGGTCATGCCCTGCCCCTAATGCAGATCTTTACCACATGCTCTTTACCTGCCCTCCTGTTCACACTTTTTGGATCAAAGTCTGGCAGCAAATTAACAAAATTTTTCACACACATATCCCTTTTTCTTATGCTCATATTTTCCTAGGTAGTGTCTCAGAGGTATGGTCTTCTCTCAGATCTTCCACCTCTATTGTGGACTTACTTTTAGCCGTTGCATTTCAACAAATTACAAAATCGTGGAAAACTGCCTCTAACATTTCATTCCAAGCCTGGTGGTATGGCGTCTGCTATAATCACAGATTAGACCGAGCTTATGTCTATCCAATTGCTTTGGCCATTAAACGAGATCTGTTGTGGTTACCAGTCACCAATTTCCTAAATGCCTCTGCTCGTGCTATACCTTTGCATACTCCTTGTAATGAAGAAGTATCCAAGCCTCCGTAAACTTAATAGAAAAATTTAACTTATCTATTGTTATTATTTTAGTGTATAATGCACGTTTGTTATTCATACTATTTTTATCATTCGCCGAAATGTTTATATGCTGTATTCTAGTTACGATACCGCTATTTATTTTAGGATTTCCTCTCTCTTTCCCACTTCTCCCTTTCTATCTTTCTTTTCTTTCTTTCCTTTTCTTTCTTTCATCTCTCTTGTTCTATAACCAATTTTGGATTTATATTACGTTATATGATGTATTTTGAATTGTTATATTTCTTTTTTATATCCAATAAACTTTTCTTTAAACTAAAAAAATGTGTTTAGGGCTCAGCATCATAGAAATAAGATTCTGCATGATGTCCTGTTGAAGGGGGTTTAAGTGGTCGCATGTTCTGTGCTATACAACAACATCTGTTTTTTACTTCGTCTTCAATCACAGGTCAGAAATGTGTGGAGGGAAGGGACAGTATGACTCACTCAAGGCTTCACCGTCTGTGGGGCATATTTACAATAACTGGCGCATCCCTGCATATCAGCAGGGATGCGCCAGTTATTGTGCGCCACAGCTCCGCCACCATGGATGCGCCGCATTGAAAATGCGGCGCACCATGGGGAAAAAATGGCACAGATGCGTGATGCATCTGTGCCGTAAAAGTGGCGCATTGCTGGAGTTGCGTAGCAAGCGCGACGCGCGACGCAGCTAAAGCAATGGTCTGGGGGGCCCTATCTTGTTAATGCTGTGTCAATCTTTACGCCTGCTTCAGGCAGGCGCAGGGTTTTGACGCAGCATGGGCCTAAAAGTGACTTGTAGATTTCACTCAACCACTTTTAGGAGGCGTTCCTGCGCCGGAACGCCGCCCCTGCGCAGGCACGCCTACATGTGGCGCTGGGCTTTACAACATGACGCATCTCCCAGATGCGTCACGTTGTAAGTACCCTGCACCATGGCGCAGGATTTGCGCCGCCACTGCGTCACAAAAGTGACGCAACTGCGGCGTAAATGAGGCGCAAGGGGCTTGTAAATCTGCCCCTGTGAGTCATGGCATCTTTCCAAACTCAATAATGGTGATAAATAACATAGTACATTCTTCACTTCTGCATATTTACTAGATTTACTAGCTTCTTACTCTGTGAAAAAGTGCAGTTTTGATAAAACACGTATCGCAGTATGATATAAACCCTGGTTAAAATCACTGAATGCCGTCATCCCTTCTCTACAAATGTGAAGTTACCTTGCTTCTAACCCACAGGAGAAGGGCGAGCATTTTTTAATTCTCTCTATATAATTATGCATGTCCTCTGTCTGAGAATTTTATAATTAGTGCTTATTAGGTTAGGTTATTTGTAAGTTTGCCATTCATGCAAGCTTCAGAGGAAACTAGGCCCAGCTTCTATGGAAATGAGAGACAGATGTATTTATACGCTTTTATTTTTTGCAAATGATCCAATTTACACAATTTTTTGAGTCTCCATCTGCAGAAACTTATCACATCACTAACTGATTTTACCAATAGTTCTGCCAGTCAACCACAAGTAATATGAATACAGTGTAATAACTTATTTTGCAGCCGGCAGAGGAGCTTTACTGGTGGTAACTTGAGGATACAACCAAAGCAAACCCAAACTAAATATTTTCAAACAAGGGCTCTCCTAATTTCCTCAAATTATCACTCTGCTGTACCGCAATCCCATTCTTCCCTCGCTTGGTTTAGATTTTACGTCTCCTATGGTTTTATTAGATTTGCTCTCTCCCGCCTGTGTTTACATTGCAGGGGTTCATGATGGGTGTCAGATGAACTATCAATGCCAGAGTTTCCCTTATCCAGATACCAGTGTGAGATGAGAGAATATTTTCTGAAGCTAAATGTTGTCCTTACACAGGGTGTGAAGTTGCAAGGATTTTCTGTTTAGAGTTTCCCGTAATTCTCATAAATACTGTTAGTACCCGTGGTCGTGGAGGTTTCTACTTGTGGCTTTTCACATTAAAATGTGGACTTTCTCATCCTTTTTAAGTTGTTTTGAGACAAAACAATCACCAACAGCTATTGAGGTCGTGAGGAAAATAGTTTTCTCCCAAGAAAGTGGCACTTGCATTTTAAGTGCTAAGAAGCAAGCACTAGAGAATATTTTTCGTTTATATGGAAAATCCATGCAAGTGCATAAACTTAGGAAATGCAGCAAATTCATGAGCCATGGGCAGGTCAATATTGGGAACTCACACGAAAGTGTAAATGTGCATTACAACTTTGCACATCATTACTTTGAAGTGCCATGATTTCATGGTCATTTTTTAAAGTCCAATAAATAAACTATAATAAGAAAACAATGTATATTTTATGTCAAGGGGATTCATTTTGCAACCAGTGGTACCCGGTGATGCTTCAGAGTAGGTGTTGGCTCAAGCTAAAGGCAGGCGGGTGTCAGACTTGAATAGGGTTACGACATATATATTTTGAAGGACATTTCGCGAGGATGTGTCTTTAGCTAGTTCAGCAATTTCAAGCGGCCTTGGGATTATTATTGGGGCACATGCATAAAGCTAAGCAATTGTGATTCCTAAATATCGATTATTAATGAATCGTTTTTAAGGAATCGCAATTGTTTATGCATGTAGGTTTCGCAAAAAATAAATAGCGATTCCTACACATTTCCCAATAGCGAATTGAAAATTGTGATTCGCTATTAGGGAATGCTTTCCAATTCATTCCTATGGGCCTAGACGCCCATAGGAATGAATGGGAAACCATTTGCAATTTGCGATTACTAAATAGGTAATCGCAAATTGCGAATGCAATGCAATTTCAAGGGTGCCAGGGGGCCAATAGGCCACCATAATGCCCCCCCAAAATTGGCATGTGTGCAATTTTGTGAATTTTTCTAAGGTATTGCAAATTGCCATCAACTTAAAGTTGATGGTAATTTGCGATTCCTCAATGCAAAGTTGCATTCTGAGGATGCTTCTTGCATTGCATTTAGGGAATCGCAAATTGCGATTCCCTAACTGCATTTGCAAAATAGGTAATCACGAATTTTGCAATTATCTATTTTGCAAATGGCTTTGGGCTTGATACATCCCAAAAGGCTAATTACCGGTCGCAAAGGGTCCGATTCTGAGAATCGGCTCATTTGCGACCGGTAATTAGCTTGATGCATGTGCCCCATTGTAAATACTTAGCGAGGGTGGGGGTTTTTACAAGGCTTTATTCTCTAAGTGTTAGGGGCCAGTTTCCATTATGAAGGAAGACGAAAATGTAGGATCACAATTTACCTGTTGTCACAAAACTGAAAGCGCTAGTAGGTATGAGTTGATGGATTGTGGCCCTTAGGTACTTTGCTACCCCTATTATGTAAAAACTTAACATGAAGATTTTAAGTCCATTGGGCTTCCGTGTCAGCTAAAGAAACTATTGAGGCGAGAGAGAGAGAGAGAGAGAGAGAGAGTGTGTTTGTGTGTGTGTGTGTGTGTGCGTGTGTGTGTGTGTGTGTGTGTGTGTGCATGTGAGAGGGAGATCCCTAAGTTTTGTATTATGCAGCTGAGTTGTACCACTGGAATAAGATGAATAACTTTTTTGGGGGACGCTGAGGTAAAATGTCATAAGTGTAGTCATGGTGCAACATAACCTGACCAGAGAAGATCCCATGGGTTATCCATATGGATATGAGAGTGAAGTTTTTCAACAGATGGAAGTTCTATGTCTTGCTGCGTTATTTTTGACTGCTGCATCTGGTGGCTCAGTGAACTAATAAATCCACTTCAGGAATCTGTATTTCAGCTCATGATCAAAGGTCTAATCTCAGTAGCTCCACTCAGCGGATCATCCTGTTCAGAGACTTAAAATTACATCCACTTTGGGTGGAGGGGTTGGCCTCACTGCTAGGGTGGTCAACCTTGAATCTGGGGAACCGGGTTCAAGTCCAAGCATTGATGCTGGATATCCTGTAATTCTGGGCAAATCACTTGATCTCCCTGTGCCTAACAAAAATGAATGTGTCCTCATGTAACACAACTGATGCTATGTAAATTGCTCTGATACCTGATACCGAGTAAAGTTTGCGCTATATAAAACTCTGAGCTGTGTAACAAAAAGCATCTGGTGTTCAGTGGAAAGATGTCCCAAGTCATGAATATGCATTTTATATTATGAGTTAGGCCTTCCTGGAGAGTTTTCTATCTGTAATTCCGTGGAATTTGTATTTTAAAATCTATAATCCCCAAAAAAGGTGTGATGGTAGCCTACACATTTTAGATCTTGCCCGCCCAACAGCGCAAACTGTATGTTTGTTTAAAAAGCTATTCCCAGCTTGCAGTGGACTTAGAGCCCGCCTATTGCTTACCATTGGTTGGCTTTATTGTCACTCTCATTTGCTTGCCTTTTTCATTCATTAGCTTGTGTGGGCTTACCTTCCTTTTCTTGTATTTGCCGCTCTTCTGGAGCATGGCCTCATTAGTTGTGTCTTTCCACTGCTTACTTTTCGGTTAAGCGCTCCATGAGAGTTTTCCAGCCGTCTTCCTTGTGTACTTCTCATCACCCATGTTACACTGTCTCATCCATGATCTTCTTCCAGCCCCCTCCATGACATGCTCACCTGTTATCAGATACCGACATTATGTTGTTAAATTGCTTGTACTTGTCGAATAATTTATATAAGAATGTTCGGGCCCTGAGGCAACTGTGCCCTTTGCGTAGAGCATCTTGAAAGTTATCCTCTGTTCTATTGGTCACATATGTAAGGCTTGAAGGGCAGAACCATTGACCATCCCACCCTCAAACGCATCCTTCAGTCCTTAATGAGATTCACTAACAATGCCCTTCACCGGTTCTCTTCCTTCTTTTCCAACCAACACTAGTACGTCCACATGGACTCCTCTAGGTCACAAAAGATCCCTATCACCTGTGGAGTCCCCGAGGCTCCATACTGTCTCCTGTCATCTTCAACCTTTAAAATGACCAGTTTGGTGCTCCACTCACAGACATCAAGATTCACTAATTTGCTGAGGATACATAACTCTACTTGAAAGCATCCTCTGTCCTTCCCAATGATGCAAGTACAGTGTGCACATCATTCAGACCTGGATGTCAAGTGCCGACCTGAAGCCCAACCAATCCAAGACAGAATTTCCTTTTTTTGCCAAGATCAACAAACAAGGTACAGTACGAACCTGGTTCAATGACATGAGCTTTGATGGCGTCGAACCCCAACTGTTATTGAATACTAAGTTACTTGGATTCACCCTTAACATCAACCTCTCCGTCGAGGAATACATTGCAAAAAGCACAAAGACAGTCTGGTACCAGCTCCCTATTCTAAAAACATCGAACCATGTCTTCCAGAAAACAACATCAGAACTGCTGTTCAAGTCCCTGTAGTGGTAATGCCCTACTCTATGACTTTCCAGACTCCACAATTACACCCCTTAGGGCATTTTACATACCTCAGCACATCTTATCAAGGGCCTGAAGAAATATGATCACATCACCTCCATCCTGATGGAACTCCAGTGGCTCTCCTTGCCGGCCGGCACTGTCTTCAAAAACAGCTGCATCATTTACAAAGGCATCGCAACCAGCATCCCTGCTTATCTATCAGACAAGCTCGCCATCTCTGGTGGTTTTAGCCTCACCTGCAGCCAGTGCAACAAAATTAAACTGCAAACTAAGAAGTGTAAAAAAGTAATAACAAGACAGGAGGCCTTTTTCATCTATGCATTCAGAATCTAGATCAACATCTCCGCATTCATCAGGACCCCCACAGCGCTGCTCCAACTTGGGAAAATGATGAAGACCCACCTCTTTAAAGAGCACCACATCACAATACATTAATGGTCCACAACCCAGCTACCTCTCCTTTTAGTCGTTGACTTTATGCTTGTCTTTGACTATGTACAGCTCTCTATTGCCTTTTGGCTAGCTAGGTTCATGCTATATATTCATAGATACACACAGAATTAAAGTGGTCTGTCTTTTCCACCCATGTGACTTGTCTTTCTTCTCGATTCCGTAACATCTGAAGTTGAAGTAACTCTGCTTTTCAGAGACCTGTGTATATGCTGTTACAATAATTGTGATGTGACATTACCAGAGAAAAGACAAAGTCAACTGTGAAAGTGTAGCCTTGTGGCTTTGCTCAGCACATTAAAGTGGAGATCTACTGTGCACCCTCTTCAACTTAGCTTTCACTTGAGGAGTGAACAAGAATTTTGTCTCAGAATCGTTGACCATTCCACCCTCAAACTAATCCTAGGTGTCATATTTTGGGAAACAGGGTGGGGAATCACCCACCATCGGGGCCACTGGACATATTTGTTTTGCCAAAGAATAACATTTTAGTTCTTGAGCAAATTAAGATAGAAATTGCTTTCTCTCATCTGGTACAGTAAAGTCTGAGCGTCTACCACTGTCTTCTCCTAGGTAAGTTATGATCTGTGTGTTCTCAGCATAGGTTTGAAATAGCATCTAAATTTGTCAATGATATCAGCAAGGGAACATAAGGATGTGTTCAACAGCCAAGTAGATAGTGATGTATTCGCAGGGCCCCGGTATGGAAGAATTACATTGCTTACCCACATACATTCATCCCCTTCTTAACTGCTGTGTCTAATCTTCAGGACAAACTAAATCCATACCAGGGCTACTCCTTCAGCATCCATGTAGTTTTTTTTTAGGCTATGGAGTAGTGTCTTAAGCTGTGTTCAGTGTCAGCTGTGTGATTTCTCATCACCCAGGAGATCATTAAGGACGCACGTTACACAATCTTCTTCCTGTGCCATAGAAGTTGAGCGGAGGAAGAGATATTTAAAGACTGTACAGAAAGCAGAACAAAGCAAATCCAAGATGGAAAAACAGCAGCAGCATCATTCAGCTCATAGAAAATAAAACAATTGTTTGTTGCTTTTGTTGCTGTTCCATTTTCAATGGAATTCACTCTCCCGGAAATTTAGAAAGCTATTGTGTACTACAGTCTGCAGAGCTAAACACTTCCCAGTGTCAACCACCAGTCGTTCTACCAGGTTTGGACTGGCCTATAAGGCAACAAGACAGTGCCAGATGGACTGGTCTTACAGATCACTGTGTAGGCCGGGTTTCTGGCTGCTGGGACGGTTTTACTTGTTGACTTCCAGCGGCGGCTGGTATGGAACGGTGGTTGCAGGGCGGGGCGGTGGGTTGAAAACAACCCCTACATTTTTAGGTCTCGCATAGCGTTGCAGCGCAACGCGCTGTTCACTTTGCGAGGCATGCAGTATACAGTAAAGTGGGGGGAAGCTCCGCCCACTTTCCGTGCATGTTTTTCATTGGTGTAAATAGGAAATGCTGTATTCTGATTTGTTTTTGGCTTGTTTGTCCCTCCTCCTCACGGCCATGTCGTCCTTTTTCTCCTTCCATTACTATAGGCCCCTTTACTTTACAAACTCTTTTGCTCCTCTGCCCCACCTTCCCTCCCGCAGTCCGTAACTTCTCTGCCCACCAACACCCCCCCCACTCCCAATCATGCCTTCTTGGACGCCCGCACATTTGTTTATAATTAAATAGGTCTCTCGTAATACGAGTCCTATTGCATTTATAAATTCTTGTTTTCTCCAGGGATTGGCTGGCTAATTCTCACACTTTATTTTGCCTGACCTATCCAGACTGCTATGTTACGCATGTGTCCAGCAGCCGCTATACAGATGCTGCTGCGCACGAAGAGGAAGGTGTTTACCAGGACCCAGGCCAGGCACCTGCCCAGCAGAGCAGGAAGAGAAGCGCGCTGCGCCTGAACACGCACAGCTGCAGCCTCTTCAGCAGTGCCGGTGTACCCATCCCGCTATAGGGGCTCCAGACGGCCCTCCTAAATGAACTGCAGCAGCAGGCCAAAAGCGGCGGCCGTGACGATGCTGCTGTTGAGGTGCTCGCGGTAGAAGAGGTGTAAGTACATGCTGCATGAGGCCAACACGGCCCGGTGCGCCCTGAAGCGGGCTTCGCCCACCAGAACGGTGCAGTCACCCAGGAAGCCCTGCAGTCGCTGCTGGCTCAGGCTCTGTAGCAGGCTATGGCCGTGCTCTGGGAACTCCATCCCTTCCACATGCCCTCAAAAAAACAAAAAACAGGACACATCTGAAGCACACTAAGAACAGCAGCCCCAGCAACGCGGAACAAGAAATAACTTTTTCCAAGTATGCACCAATAACGTTTACAGTTTCACATTGTGCCGCCCGTTTGAAATTGTCAATGAGCCCTGCCGTCTGTTATCTAGTCAAATGTCCCTCCCCTTTCTCCCTCGCAACTGAAGAGCATGTGGCATTTTGGCCAGAGCTGTCACATTGAGAACTGGGGAACCAGGTTTATTCTCGGCGTCCACTGAACATCCTATGATTCTGGGCAAATTCTTTCCCTGCGCTTAAAAACATGAATGTGAATTTATGTAATGGTGCTAATGTAAAGTGCTCCAATACTTCCGGGTCGTGTTTGAGCTATACAGGAAAAATGTATAAATAAACTACAGCCCTTTCTTCAGCCAAACCCTTCCAGGTTCCATTCTTCCTTGGCCGAGTTTTCTTTTTTCCACAGTTCCTTCTTCCTCCTTTCTGTGCTCCTTTGCTCTAGTCCGTACACGGGATTATAGTTGGTCATAGAAATTGTAATTTTCTTTTTAGCAGCTTGTCTAAAGTATTACTAATTTTTCTTCTTAATTTGTGTTCATATTTTAAAAATATAAAATATGTTTGCAATATGTTAGTGCTAGTGTGTTAATGCATAGTATTTATCAACGTGTAAAATGTATTTCGAAAAGATTTCCACCAGTACTCATGGTCGTACTCTCTTCAGAGATGTGTTCAGATTTCCCTTATGTGCTCCAGTGACGCAATTGGTTAGAGTGTGTAGTAAATGACCAGGATACTGTAGTTGTCTTGAGATGAAGATTTATTAGGTTACATGAATGAGGAGCCAGCCCTTGAGCAGCCAGCTCCAACAGACTCCCAACTCAAGAATGAATACAACATTCCACAGTAACTAAGTAGAACAATGGCTACTTAAAGAGGACATGTCACTTAAGAGAACATATAAGAAATAGTCCAGCACACAGAAACACTACTAATTATTACAGAGTGCTGTACTTGTACAGCAGTACTTCCCATAAGCAATGCCGAGGTTGTGACTTCGAGCCTCACCTGGAGCAGGACATTTTGTAGTAAAACTGGCTAAGAAATAATGACTCTTTACTCATTTTAAAACAGATGTATATATATATATATATATTTTTTAATTCCTACACTTGGTCTGTGTTCTGTGCCAAAGAACCTCGGACGGCGAAGATCATGTCTGCCCAAGCTGAACCCCCTCCTGCGCACTCCCGCCTGGCGCAGTGCCTCTCTGCACTATCGTATGGACTCTGTTCCTTCCTGATCGTGCTGGTCAACAAGGTGGTGCTAACTTCTTATAGGTGAAGAGAAAGGGCGGCGCCCACCTAACAATGAGTGGGCTGTAGGTCAA
Organism: Triturus cristatus; assembly: GCF_964204655.1. Taxonomy (NCBI): domain Eukaryota; kingdom Metazoa; phylum Chordata; class Amphibia; order Caudata; family Salamandridae; genus Triturus; species Triturus cristatus. The sequence continues at coordinate 179,632,648 of NC_140589.1, forward strand.
GGGGACCCCGTACAGGCTTCCTGGACAACATAGGTGAATCTGGTTTAGTGACCATTTTGTGTATCTGAATAGTTCTAATCCACACTTGACAAGCCATGCGATCGTGGGCAAAGCTACTCGTGTCTCGCGTTGTTTACTTTTCCTCAGACTTAAGAGTTTAGTTGTTGTCTCAATCTTCCACCCTAGCCAAGTATTACAATGCTAACAATTAAATGTTTAATTAAACACGGCATGGTTGGAGCCAGAAGCTGTCTTTTAGTCACATTTGGTGATTTATGAAAAATGTGACAAAGAAGGGTCTCAACCATATTTATATCACGTGGTGCCTCGGCTATCTTTGTTATTGCCCACAATGGTGAAAGTAACTTTTCAGCATTATACTGGTCTCACTACCCTTCTAATTCAAGCTGGAATGCATGCCTCACCCTCTATACATTTTGCTTAGCTAGGAAACGCCAAGAAGAGCATCGACGGCAAAGATCATGTCTGCTGAAGCTGAGCCCACTCCAGCGCACTCCCGCCTGGTGCAGTGCCTCTCTGCCATGTCGAGCTATGTGGTCAGTTTTGCATAAGTTCCCATTCTGCAGTTTCTAAATACTGTAAATGAGAACTGCAAGCACCCATACTTGCATCTATTAATTAAAGTTTAAAAAACGAGCACTTCTGGCAGACACAAGTCACCAGCATGCCACAACTCTGCAACGTCATTTACTAACTGTCAGGTTTGTCAATACTTATAAGGTCCCAAATACGAGACCAATTTGCATTGCAAATGCTTGTTTTTAATCCACTCACCTCTTCTGCCATCTCACCACCGTTGTCTCTCCTCTTCATTTCCTGACTCCGAGTCCAAAAGCTAGAAGCACAGAGGCTCCCCTAAGCCAATCACGAAGCTGCTGTCACCATGACGGCCGTCCAAACCATCATGCTCCCTTAGAGCGAGCCCACCATTCCTCCCCCTGTGACCCGAGCCCCGTCCCACCCTAACCCAGCCCCGCCATGCCCTAACCTAGCCCCATAGCTACAGAAAATAAAATGATAATAATGAAACCTGACAGACACCATACCCGATTGAAAGCACCTGTGCCCAACTATTTATCCAAACATAAATGAATTATGCTCTTTAATTGGCCAGTTTCAGAGTCACTCCCTTACATCAATGCATTAATTAAACTTTTGATTATATCTCTATCATCACACTATTTCCTTACTGGGCTCTAATAGCAGTAACGAGTTCAAGGCCCACGGCTCCTTCTCACCCCCATGGGTCCTCTCACTCCTGTGGTTATCTCAAGCTCTGTGAAGAGGACCCAATATTAAGAGGAAATGTGGTTGAGACAGGTAAAAAGAGAGACATGCTCCTGCAGACTTGTTGGAAAACCCAGACTGGATCTTTATAACACAGTGTCACTGCCCACGTTTCAAAGGGTCATCAATTCTCTGCCTAGGAGAGACATAGCACAAATCAATGACATAACAACACACTAAAAACTGTGCGTAATTTGGGGGTCTTGGTTGATGACAACCTACAAATGGAGTCACAGGCCAACAAAACAGTCAGTAACTGTTTTTCCCTGTTGAGAGTACTTCTGCAGATTCTCCCGTTACTATCTAATAGTCCTCTTGTGGTAAGGAGCATAATTCTGAGCAGACTGAATTACTGCAACCCCCTCTATCTGGGAGCACCACAATTCATCTTACAGGGGTTGCAGAGAGTCCAGTCTATAGCAGCAAAACTGGTGTTAAACAGGCAGCGTAGGTCCTCTATAGCATTGGCCTTGAGCGATCTTCACTGGCTACCTATTAAGGAAAGAGTCCACTTTAAGTATCGCTGTATTGTGTTTAGAGCAGTACATGGCCTGGGTCCAGTACCCGTGCAAGAGAAATTTACCTGGTAAAAGCCCAAGAGGCAACTTCGTTCCTCCAGTGCAAATCTGGTAATGACCACCAGATTCAAGAAGTCTAGGATGGGAGGCAGAGCATTCGGGGTTGCGGCCTCACGCCTATGGAACGAGCTGCCCCAGAGCATCAGACAAGCCAACTCCCTGCTATGATTTAGAAAAAGTCTGAAAACCTGGCTCTTCCCAAGGAATGAGCACAATGCTTTCCTCTGATAATCAGGTCAGTGTTTGCGGTTGTCATCTTTTAAATCACAGCGCCAGGATACCCGCAGGGTGACAGTTTGCGCTATATAAGTTTTCTATACAATACAATACAATATAGTCCTGTAATTTTGTAGCCAACTGAGCAAACTGAATTGACACTCTCATTTTTCCACCTTGTTGTAACACTCTCAACACTAGCTTGTAGTCTGTTCTTAGCACAAGTTTATGTCACTAAATATTAAGTCTGCAAGTATTTCAATGCCCTTGCTGCAGCCAGTGCCCTTCTCTCTCAATGAATGCATAATTGCTCTCAGAAATAGTCAGAGATCTACAGAGGCAGCAAAGGCTACAGTTTTCTCACGCCCCTTATGAAACTGTGACAAGACTGCTCAAATACCATTGTACGTACATCAACCATGATATTTTCTTCCTGGGATCAAAAGGCATAAGAACATTGACCTTTGACATTTCCTCCTCAACTGTCTAATAAGCATTTTGTTGCAGATCAGCCTATTCTAAATTATTTCATTCGCACAGAATTACCCTTAATGTTTTTTTTCTGCAAATCCTTTTTGAATTTAGCATAGTACTCACCTGTGCTCTTGGTCTATACTTAGTTGAGAAGGAACTCCTCTAATCGCTCTTAACAAATCTTCTTCAGATGCACCCCTTCTGCTGAAATGGTAAAACCTAGATGTTCAATAGCTTCTTCCAAAAATGTGCATTTAGCTTTCCTGAGCGTTAATCCAGATTGTCCCAGTTTGTCAAAAAACCCTTTTAAACACCAAATTATGGTCCTCCACTATTATCCCAAACACTGGTATATCTTCCTAGAAAAACAGAACGTAACTTTGAGCTTTTAACAAAGAGATCATCATTCTTTGGAAAGATAATTTAAACTAAAGGAGTGAGAACTGAAAAATGGCATACAAGGTGGTGAAGGCAGTCAAAGGCTTTGTGGCATATGTAACCTAATCTGGCAGTCGAGTCAAATTTAGAGAAGTACCCTCACCATTGAGAATTATTATAATTTCAGTGTATTTGGGAATGGGAAGCTGTCCACTACTATATTGTGAGTTAGACTACTCAGGACTACACAAAATCCCAATTATCCATCAGCCTACTTGGTGATCACGACATGAGACATCCATTTCGCCGCCTCCACTAGCTCAATCACACCTCCCTAACCATGTCACTTAGTAGAGCCTTAAATTCCTCCCTTGTGCCCACTGGTTTCCTTCTCACATCATGTCTATTTAGAAAAGTTGCCTTATTTAAAACAATTTTGTGCATGTAACACTTCAATATTCCTGCCTTTACGAAGAAAACCTGATTGGCTGTCCCCACTATCTCATCTACGTTGGTGCCCTGATAAACTACGACTTGATCCACTGACCTTGAATTTATTATCATATGTAGACCATATTGATGGACCCACACCAGGATTGGTGGTCCAAATTTGTTTCACATCTACTTTCCCTCAGAGCTGTCTGTCTTCAAAACTAACGTCCGCACACATGTAGCCGAAAATATATTTGGTGCTACCCCAGTATTCAGTGGGATTGATATTCTTTGGTTCCAACTCAATATGTCCCCATGTATCAGATAACATTTCCTCCTAATTATAGTATACATTGCTCCATAATCAACTTTCAAATCCACCTCTTTGTCATTTACTAAAAACAATGGCTTGGAATGACTTTTCCTACCTGTATAGTCCTTTTCTCAATCGACACTCAAAATACAGGCAGGATAATTGCTTTCGTCACATATCAGAGCTATACCTACCCTGCCTCAACATACTCTTTGAAGGGTCAATATTTCCCACACTTCTTACACTCTTTCTAAAGGGAGATAATTCCTGTAACAGAGGAATAGTAGCTACTATGGAACTTACTATAGTTCCATCTCAACACACCTAGTACACTGGTACTGCTTTGACTGGTAACTAATTCCAATTGTATTACCACTTCTCCTGCCAAAATGTCCTTTATCCCACCCATCATTGATTTATCCCCAACCCAGCTGTGGATATATCAGTGCCCCTCTTGTGTTCTACATCCTCCATCTCCTTCATGCACACATTTGATTCTTCCACTATTTTATCTAAGTCTGTAGCCTACTTTAAGGTTGGGATTGCAGCTGGCTTACCTTTACACTGTCCTATCAATTGGCATTTTAGCAGATTGGATGTGATGACAACAAATGTATATTTAATTGCCAGCTCTCACAGTCTGCACACAAATTCATCAATGTTTTCATTTTGTCTGTGGGGCTGGATGTAGAATTTGTAGAGTGTAATGGCTAAGGATACTTATTCAGCAAATCTTTTTTCCAGTCTCAAATTGGCCCCTAGATATACAACCACAATAGTGTGTCCTTTCTGATCCTTTGGTGTGGGCTAGAGTTGGTCCCACCTTTTCAAGTGCACTGATGAGTAACACCTTCTTTCTGTGAGGACTGTTTCTGTTAGGCCTAAATTCTTGATAATCTAGTACCACCAAAATGTTCCCAAACTATTCTAGCCATTGCTCATATATTCTAGCAGTAGGGCCTGGCTGTGCTAAAAAAAAGGAGGCTGAATAATGCCTTGTAGATCCATATTTAAAGTTTGGTAAACAGTAGGACACTTATGCTAGAAATATATTTGCACAAAGAGTGCAAGAATCATATAAAATGAAATGATTATTCCTCTATCATTTGTTGAAGGTGTATATGAAATTCTATCAATGTTTACATCTCTTGCTTAAAAGTCTGTCAAGAAAAGAAGGAATTAGGGGATTAAAAAAACACTTCTCCATCATGGCATTTTTGTTTTGTTCTTTTCACTTGATTGCACTAAATCAATAGACAGATGATTAAGAAACCTGCACGTTGGACCACGGACCAATAGTTGGCGAATTCAAAACCACATCTCACCATACTGTTTATTCTGACAGGTACAACCATGAGAGAAAAGATCACCAGTGCAGGTTGATGACTGCTCGAAGGACTCTTGCTTCTCCAAACTTGTCCATAGTGTTCAGGCACAGGACAATAAGTTTAATATGGATATTACAGTGGGTATATAACTATCTCTCACTCCTAATGCCCTCATGGCCGTTTGCACTAAGGTTTAGAAGTAATGAGGTTGGAAGATATTTAAGAGTAAGTTGAAAAATAGTTCATGAAAAAACATTTCCAGAGGAGGACAGTACACAGCAGGTCAGCACTTGGTGTTCTCAGATCAAATCTTCAGAGCTGGGGTTTCACCTCATCTGCACAGAGGTTTGAATTCCGAGCAGGAATACTTTTAAGTATTAAAAAAGAAAGTTTAGGCCTGGGTTAGAAACCGGTTCTCCAGTTGGCAGAGGTATGCACCCTGTCCAATTAGGGACCATGAGCCTAGTCAGGGTAAGACACAACACAACGCTAAATTATCCTGTGCTCACCCATGGGTAGCTTGGCACAGAGCAGAGCAGCTTAACTTAGAAGGCAATGTGTAAAGTATTGTGCAATATCTCATGCAACAACACAGTAAATACACCACAAAACAAGACTCCACACCAGGTTAAAAAAATAAAAAATCCTTATCTGTGCAGGATAAAACCAAGATGACAGAAATCCAATCAGGAACTCCTGAGTTATGCTTCTGTAACGGCAAAGGTCAAAGGTCAGTACTTGGCATCAATGAGCCTCTACTAGAGCCATTACGGTAATCATTTAAACATGCACAAAAAGAGAACAAATGTGCTTCAGGACTCAGCATGTCCTTTCGTTTCAGTACATTCAGGCAGCCAGAAAGGCAGGCAGGCATGCTCAAGACGGCGCGCGGAGGAGAAGAGCACCATGCTCACTTCTCCAAATTGCCAGAAGCAACAGGCACACCCAGAATGGTGCGGGAGGAGATGAAGCACTGTGCTCACTTCTCCAACTTGCCAGCGGCAACAGGCAAACTCAGAATGGTGCAGGGAGGAGATGAAGCGCCGCACTCACTTCTACGCCAGCCGCAACAGACACTCTCCAGACGGTGCAGGGATGAGGTGGAGCACCTCGTTTTTTCTTCTCTGACTTGCCAGTGGCAACAGGCATATTCCAGATAGTGCGGGGAGGAGGTGGAGCACACACCCACTTCCCCAACTTGCCAGCATCAACAGGCATGCTCAGAATGGCGCTGGGATGAGGTGGAGCACCGCACTCACTTCTCCGTCTTGCCAGCGGCAACAGGCACACTCAGAATGGTGTGGGGAGGACATGAAGTACTGCACTAACTTCTCCGTTTAGCCAGCGGCAACAGCCACGCTCAGAACAGTGCAGGGAGGGGATGAAGCACAACGCTCACTTTTCCATTTTGCCAGCGGCACAGATGTTTGGAGAGATGCAGGGGCTAAGATGAAGCATGAAAGCATGAGGTCTTTAATGTCCCTGAGACCTTGGAGAGGCCAGGAGGCAAACGGATAGGCCCTTGGAGATCACTTTTGGGGAGAAGGCAGAGTTCAACTCTCCTTCCACAGAGTCAGAGAGCAGCAGGCAGCAGGGTAAAAGGAGAAAAGCTGTCCAGATGAGTCTTTTGGACATCACAGCACTCCTTTAGACAGAGATTCAGTCCAAGATAGAGAAGGGGGGAGGGGGTCAGGGACCCAGGACTCATATCCAAATGTCCCTTTGATGTGGGGGGGACTTCAAAGAGTGGTTTTGAAGTGCAACATCACCCCTTCCAAACCAGTACTATCTGCCAGGCTATCTGTGGGGGGTCATCAGTCCTTTGTGTGGGGTCAGGTCACTACCCTTTGATGTGCCAGTGTGAGACTCTTCCTCCTGTCTGCCCAGGCAGGGTTATCAGAATGCAGATGGGTTCTCAGCCACACCTGGCCTTCCTGTGTTTGTGGCTGTCGGGGGAATGCACAAAGAGGTACTGTGTCCCAGTCCAGATGTGTATTGGAGACAGGCCACAAAGCAAAGTTAAGAACTTTCTAAAAGCGGCATTTCTACCATAGTAGTGTTAAATCCAATTTGACCAGCAAGGAGGATTTATTATTACTATTCCAACCATACCAAATATGATAAACCTAGTCCTCTGGAATCAGGAATTACCACTTAATAGTAGATAAGGAACTCCCAATGCTGGTCTATGAGATGAGTGGGCCTAACAGCAGTGTCAAATCAAAAAGGCTGTTTGTCACTACCATGACATGTAAGACATGCAACTACATGTCCTACCTATTACTTACATAGCACCCTGCCTTTTGGGTTACCAACGGCTTTCCTTAGCGGTGACCTATATGTAGTAAAAGGGGAGTTTAAGGCATGGAAAGTAGCTTGCAATGCCAAGTTCCAGTGGCAATGAGTTGCACACAGAGGCCCTGCAATGGCAAGCCCAAGACATGGTTAAGGGGCTACCTCTGTGGGTGGCACAATCAGTGCTGCAGGCCCACTAGTGACATTTAATTTACAGGCCCTGGGCACATATAGTGCCCTTCACTAGGGACTTATATGTAAATTAAATATGCCAATTAGTAATGAGCCAATATTACCATGTTTTAGAGGACAGAGCACAAGCACTTTAGCACTGATTATCAGTGGTAAAGTGCTCAGAGTTCAAAGCCAGCAAAAACTGGTAGCAAAAAATGGAGGGAGGCAGGAACAAGTTGGGGGAGACCACCCTAAGGCTGTCAGGTCTAACATGTGAGAAAAAGAATTCTCTTGGGTATAGTTAGCCACTTTGTCCTCAAATATATAATATCAAATAATGCATATATCAATCACTCTTCTATCCAATTGGAATTATACACATCCTGGTATTAAACCAGCATCAAGCTAAAATGTGGATCACCAAATAACAACCGCGTATGACTAAATGAGAAAGAAAGTGAATCAGTTAAAAATTATTATCACAATTTATTAACAATTATATAATCACATATCTACATCAATGATAGTTGGCAAATTCATATAGACCTCATAAAATAAAATACACCAAAAACATATAAACATACATTAAAAAATTAGAGAGCAAGAATGTGATGTGAAATCAACATATTCATCAAAGAAAGGTATAAATCCAGTATAAATCAATATATAGGGATCATTTAGTCTATTATTTTCACAATAGATCTTGATATGAAACAGTTCCTGGATTTTATAACCAATTCTCAATAGCACAGGCGTCGACGCGTTTTGGTGGTAGTTGCTTATATAGGTTCCACTTTCATCAGGACAAGAATAATAAAATCTCTCCAAACTTTCATAAAAGCATAAAATAACCTAGTAAGACAATAAAAATAATTTTTATATAAAAAGCAACAAAAGATCTAAACATCCTAAATAGATAGTCTAAAAGTTCTTAAATCAATCTACGATCGATTTATCCAATATTACACAACAATAATAAAGCCAATACAACATTTTATTTAAACAGAAATAGGTATGTCATTCTCTTTATCAATAAGTCCATGCAGTTATTAAAAATGGTGTCCACCAATCATTTAATTCATACCTGACTCAACAACACACGCTTACTGAGCCATAATAATATATCATCATACTGTCAGTTCTGTCCTTTATGTTCTAAATCATCCTCTACTTTTCATCAAATAATTAATAACCCTTCTTAATCTATTCCTTTGTAGAGGGGTATTTTTCAATAACAATACATACCCCTTCTATGGGTTAGATCCAATCAGAAGAACAGACTTATTGCTAGTTCCTATTACGAATGTATTCCTAATGGAATATCTTGGTCCATCGGTTTATTCAAACTATTGGGTCCTAATAAGGGATATAAATACATGTTGAATATTAGATCCAGTGCAGATATAATAAATATGCAAAAGAATTGGGACATTAAAAGTTTCCTGCTTACCTCAGTGTTCTCACTGTGGTATGGAATATTTGTACATCTCTATGTATAAATCCAACCAGATTATTTAGAGGTAATCGCAGAAATGTACCAATATTTTATATTTGTTGATGGAATTTCTTGTGAATAGTATGTATTCCACTTCAACCTACAATGTCAGTAAATAACATATATTATATATTTGACGTGTCTAAATATTTAAATCATAGTTATGCCAACTTGACATTAGTATATTGTTGGTCTTAATTAACTCACTTAGGGTTTTATACAGATTGAATCATCCAAAACGGAAGTTTTAACAATATAAGATAGCCTTTTTTAACCAATTATTTAACACACTATGGTCCCGTGAGTTTTTCTAAAAAAGTTATTGGGCGAAGTTTACTCAGATTGTATGCTGACAATCGTCTTAAAGTCAAACATTTTTTCAGGCAGCATTGTATTATTTACCAGTAAGATGCTAGCCAGTACAGAGCTGTGTATTCACAAAGCGCCAACTATTCCAAAAATGACATAAGATGTTGTAAAAGATTTATACAGATCTCTATTTATACTCCCACAGAATCGGTGATTTCCAGGCAGTCTTGTATTTTTGACCAACAAGATGCTAAATAATGCGGCGCTGTATATTAACAAAGCGTCCGAAAATTAAAGATGAAACAAAAATACTTCTATAGATGAAGCAAGATTTATATGAAACTATTAATATCCCTTCACGGGTTCTCGATGAGCTACCACTACGTACCTACAGCTAACTTCACCCCGTGTTGCGTTTTACCTTCGTATCTTGATTCGGAATGATCCTCTCGAATACCGCCACGTCTTCCCGTGCGTTTCGTGTCCGGGTAAGCGACCGATGAACCCGTAATCGGTTCACGGTAATTTTTATATGTTAAATAGTCGGTCATAACTATTTTCACCTCGAGTTTTTCGTCAAAATCGCGCGACTGCCACTCATTACTTAAAGCGGTACTGTCTTTCTTAAAGTGGCGATATCTAACGAAACCTCTAGTGGGACCCACTTGCAGAAAAAGTGGCCAAATTGCGGCACACCATCTACAAAGTCCATCAAATCAATCATTCGTTTGAGTGACATGAATATAAAGAGTACTAATGTACAGTTTAAGATAATTTCTAGAATTTATCGTAGACCAATAGATTTGATCAACCTAGTTATAAACTTCCCAAAAGAAACCAAGATAAAAGGAATTATTAATATCTTTATTTTTGCTGGGATATAACAAAATAGGAACATCAAATGTAAGATTGGTTTCTACCATTATTTCTTTACAATCTAAAAATAATATGCAGATGGCAGGTACAATCTGGACAGAGTCTACTCCATAGAGGGGCTGGTTGTCGGTACACCAACTAAACTAATGGAACAGAAATCTAGTCACTAGTGCATCCACCATTAATACAGACAGTTAAAGTGTTAGTTCCAAGATGCATATCAATCTATTAATCACATCCAGTCCTCCTTGGTATTCAGACCCATTTTAATAGTATCTAGAATAGAGATGTACCATTGCTCACGTTTTTTGCGTTTTAGGGTTAAGTCACCTAAACTTTTATTGCCTTCTATCTTCTCTATAATGAACCACCTAAAATCCGTTAAGGTATGTCCTTCTTTTAAGAAGTGATTGACCAGCGGAGCATTTTCCTTTTTGTTTTTTATTGGAGACTTATGTTCTGCTAACCTGATTCGCAATTCCCGTGAAGTCTCACCAACATATCCCAAATTGCAGGGACATAGAAGTAGGTACACTAGATTCTTACTTCTACAATTATTCAGGGTTTTGGAAACCAGAGTGAATTTATTGTAAATCACCGTTTTGCCCTGTATACATTGTCCGCACATATTGCAACTATTACATTTGTAGTTGCCAATAGCTTGAGTACCCATCAAAGTCTGTTGATGTATAGAGGAAACTTCTCTGTAGGTGTGAACTAATTCTCTTCTCAGGTTATTATTTCGTCTGAAAGCGAACAGTGGTCTATCTAGTTTAGTCGATGCTAAGCCATTAAGAATATTCCAGTTTGAGTTAATAATGTTTTTTTACTTTATTGCCCAAACAAGAATATTGATTTACAAAAACTAATTTTTTAGCATCATTAATCAATTTTTTCTTTTCTTTCCTTTCTCCCAACATACTATCATGGTTATAAAATTGTGCTCGTTTGAAAGAATGAGAGATCAGTTTTTTGGGGTAACCCCTATCCTTAAGTTTGTTCGTTAAAACCTCAGAGTGTTTATAGAAGTCATCAATAGACGAACAGTTCCTCCGCAACCGGAGGAACTGTCCAAAAGGAATGTTATCCTTTTGTGCCTTGGGATGGAAACATCGAGTAATGTAATAATGTATTTTTATCTGTAGGTTTGGTAAATAATTCGACCTCTAATGTGCCTCCAATCTCTTTGATCCTCAGATCCAAATAGTTAACACTTTGGTTACTATATTCCGACGTAAATCTGAGGTTAACATCCCCCAAGTTTAACCAGGACAAAAATTGTTCCAACATATCAGTTGTGCCCTCCCAAATAAAGAGGATGTCATCTATGAATCTGCTCCATTTGACAACATTCTCAAAAAATGGATCAAATTCTTTAAATATGTGGGTATTTTCAAATTGACCCACATATAGGCAGGCCAAACTTGGGGCTCAAGTGGCCCCCATGCTGGTGCCCTTGGTTTGGAGATAGAGGTCATCCTTGAATAGAAACAAATTATGTTTAAGTACCAATTCTGTACAGGCCAGAATAAAAATCAGCCTGGGCCCCTCTACACTCACCCGCATATGCATTATTTGATATTATTATGCATTATTTGATATTATATATTTGAGGACAAAGTGGCTAACTATATCCAAGAGAATTCTTTTTCTCACATACTTGAGGTACCCTGTCTCTTGGGCAGTGGGGTCGCTCCCGATTTTTTTGTATAGTGTCAGGTCTAACAGCCTGGTAAAAGGTTTATTTTGTCAGGTCAGAGTGACAATTTTGAAACGGCCTACCCAATTTGAAGGGGCAGGCCTGGAGACTTGCTATGCATGGTCACGTTAGTGGTGTCACAATATGTGCTGCAGTCCACTACTGACATTTAATCTACAGGTCCTGGGTATGCTATTGTACCATATACAATGAACTGGTGGGTAAGTTTACTAGGTCAGTCAGCAAACCCACTAGCCAACATTGTAGCCAAGTTGTAGCCAATTTTTACATGTTTTAGGGTTCAGAGCACAGGCCTGGTCAATAAACTAGAAGCAGCAGTCCAGAAAAAAAGGGGGGAAAACATACAAAAAGATGCATTTTCCTACAAGCACATTTATAAAGTCACATTAATTTGCTAAAAAAATGAACAAGCAATTGCCACGATGGCACAGCCAGTTCTTGTAACTTTGGACGTGCATACAAATGTGGCACGCATTCTTCAAATTTGGGGGTAAATAAAGTGACTTGTAAATCTCGTTCCCCATGGTAATTCCCCATTCTAACACGTAACTGCATGGTAATGTACATTTTGCATGCAGGTTTACCCCTCTGCCATTTCGGTGCAATTCGTAATCAGGTCTTTGCGGTCAAAGAAAAATGCTTATTTGAGATCGACATGTTCTGTAGTCAGAGTGCAAATATGACCCACAGAAATAGGGCTTATTTGTGTGTGTGCTCGAGTGCGTGCGTTGGTGCGTATACTGTGCTTATTTTTAGAGGGCCGGGTTTAATGTTGAAAATGCAGTCATTCTCACAGTGACGGTTCTCATTCTGACCTTGTTACAGCTAAACAAATAGGTTCTGAGAGCCTGAACATACATTGTGTTTGGCCATCTGCACGGCTGAATACGTGCATTCCGAAAATTGCTTTGACATATATGTATACGTTTATTTTCAATCCTTACAGTGCACACTGCTGTGGGAGCTGGAGCATGGAACGTTGTTCAGCGGCTGCAGTTCACAAATGAAGCAAAAACATGCCCCAGTGTGGAGAAGGCACCACAGAATGCATCCTGTCAGGATCCTCATGGGATCGCCCAAGCTCTTCAGGAAGGGCCGCAAGACCTGGCTCTTCGACTGAGACCGGCAGCACAGCGCCTGGATAGCCCCGGGGTGATAAACAGCGCTTTACAAATACTGCAGAATCGGATGGAAGTTTCTTGTAGGTCGCTCTCCAGTGGTCAGGGTAGACAGGCAAACAGGACCATGATGGAGAGGCAGTTGCACCGGCCCCAAGGGGACGGGGGGCATGAGGGGCACATGACATTCCAAGTTTGACTGCTATTTACGACCCAACATTACAGGGGAAACATATTTTCTCTGTCTGTTTTGTCGGCCATGGCAATCTTTTATTTTTTGAGCTTTTTTATATAGCGCTAACTCGACCCAAAGGTATCAGAGCGCTTTACATGAGCACCAGTTGCATTACAGGCAGACACATTCATTGTGTTAGGCACTGGCAGATTCAGTGATTTGCCCAGAATTACAGGATGTTGAGCTGTCCCTGCCGAGACCCGAACCCGGTTCCCCAGCTTCGAGGTCGACCGCTCTGGCTTTTAATCCACATCCTCTCCCTAAAATGCCATTGGTTGTCAGGAGGAGAGGGGCATGCCTTCTTCAGAGTCCTGCTTGGCAATTGGGGCCAACCTCCTTCAGCACCACATATTATGGTGGCTTTGGGGGTTTATTCAGTCCCTGCAGCCCTTTCTCTTCCCCTCAAGTCTTTTCCCTTTCCTTCTTCGGCTGCACACTCAGTTACACTCAGTGGTACTGGGACAATTTTCAGAGTGGGGCTGCTGGCATCAATATTACATTACTGAAGTCCTAGGGATTGGGACAACCCCAAACCTCACACAAAGAACAAGTGTAGCAAATGAGTCAGTTTTACAAAACTATAAAGTGCACAAACGATAATGCGTGGAAATTGTTTTTCAACAAGTATTTACCAAGTATGGTGTTTTGATTTGTTTTGATCATATTAACATTTTGTTTCCATCACACTTCAGTATAAACAAATGTTTCATTTATGCTTTCTTAGCTGCTGATATATTTTGAAATATATGCACAGTTATTTTGCAGGTATTTAAATGTGGGTAAGAAAAAACTGACATCCTGTTCCTTTTCTTTCACACTTTCCATATCCCAGCCAGATTGTCAGAAAGTTCACATTATATAATCTTCTAACTCTGCAGTTAGAGTAAGAAAAGTCAACATTAATCTCCTTGGTAAAAGAATAAACAACAATTTGTCACAATATGTAGCCAGACATTTTACCACACAGCAAATGTGACAAGATAAAAATAAAATGTAAAGGCATCTTTTAGCTTCTAAACACCAGCATAGATATTTTGGGTATGCTGCAGCACCCCCACACCCCACACCCTTACTTCCAGCACATTTAGTTACACTGAGAGACAGAGAGACCTCTTTTGGCCCGGGCCTCTAGTCACCTGCAAGAAAAAAGGAATATTTTTTTAAGTGTGTTGGCTTAGGTTCAGTGAAGGTCCAGCATTAACACTTCCAAAGCAGCAGGTGCCTGGTGCATTCTGTCTGTCTAGCCATGTCATGATTATGGTTGCAATGCTAATGTCAAGGAGGGGACCACCCTTTAGGATGAGAAAACCCTAGGACCCCTCGCAGTGCGGGCTGCTGGTATCTGTGTTGCACCCAAAGCTAGAAATGTATGTGAACTGAAATGACCTCTGGTTTCATGTCAAATTTGGTGTAAAGTGGTCTAATAGTTTTGTGGTCTTGCCTCAAGAATTGCTATGGGAATTTCAAGTTGAAACATAACTTTTTGGGACCTCTGTTACATATGTTTCCCTTGTGACCACTCTAATCCAGATTTGCAGGAGCAAAAGTTAGGACCAATTTTCTAGGACTAATTCTTTTGGAGTGATTTAGCAAACAGATTCCTCTCTGCTTCCTTTAGTGTCCTTTATGGATTGGGGAATTTATATCCAATGGTTTTATGGAAACCCCCCAAAATGATAATCTTTAATGTATACATGCTTGCTTTATAGCCATAAAATGTGCACAACCAGAAAAACTTAAATATGGAAAAGTCAGCTTAGATAGAACAAAACTGACTAGTGTTTGTACAGAGATGGATTCTGCATGGTGGAAATATGCTTCAAATTGTAAATAGGGTGGTTATTTTGTTTCTGACATTGTTCACAAATACAGCGATTAAATAATACAAATAAAAAAGGAGAAACAGCACAGAAGGGAATCAAGGGTCAAAAAGTATCAGTGCAACAGAGCCTAGGAAGGATCCTCCCTTATTGCCATGTGTACCCCATTCAATGTATTTATTTAAATCCTATTCTTATATTGTGACCTAGTAGCCAACAGGAATTTAGACACTTAACATACAACAAAAACATACTCTTAACAGTAAATAGGAAACAATAGCATGTCAGTGCTTTCAACTGGGAGTCCTCATAGTTGAAACAGCTTTGTACATCAGTGAACAAGTGGGCCATGGTGGAGTTGGAGGACAGGTGCGAAAATAGCAAGGCGTGCTGCACAGAAAGTCGTATTCAAGCAAGAGATGGAATACATGTGTTTGAGGTGATTCCTGAATAAGACAAGGATCAGTTGGCTTCAGACTGTTGTTGATAGTGAGCTTCAAGATGATTTTGCTGTCCCTAACAAGGATCTGTTCTGGGAGATAGACGTTTTGAATTTAAAGACATTAATCCTCTGGTCTTTCCAGCTGTGGCGGTTTCTCTGGCCTCCCGAAATGTGAAGTAGAGTTTGAAGAGAGGTAGAAGTGACTGTTAGCATTATTTGCATTATAGGTCACACAATCTACGTTGATGAGTGTTCATTTCAGTGGTAGCCTATGAGAAATTGGGTTGTTGGTTGAGGGGGGTTAAACATTACTTAAGCAACAGCCACAATTGTTGTCATGATGAATCACAAAAGAATCACTAACTCTACCTGTGCTTACCTTATGGTGGCTTGGCACAAAAGTATTCAGATGTAGCTTAGAGGCAATATGTAAAGTATTCGTACATCTCTTAGTAATGAAGTGAAAACACAACACAAGATAAATCCCAAACCATGTTAGAAAAAAGAGAGTACATTTTAATAAACTATTTGAGACCCAAACAACAAAAACCCAATTAATAGAAGCAGAAATATGCAATTTTACATGTTGTGGAGAAAAAGTGGTGATAAGAAGCAAGAAGCGACAATTGAGGTTACATGGTTGCAGTGGACCTGGTCCAAGTCACAAGTTCAGGTCGGCTGTATTGGAGTGAAGGCTGGATATAGAATTGAGTTCAGTCCGCTGTCAAAAGCACATTGTATCCTAAGCATCAAGATGCGAAGTCCTGTGTTTGCTTGTGCTACACTGGCATCGAGAATCCGTAGACAGGAGTTGTGAGGCGAGGTCTGGCATCGAGATGCGTCATGCTGAGTCAGTGCTAGTGAGGCCGCTAAGCAGGTGCTGCGATACGAGCATCGAAATGCATTGTGTTGTGTTGAGCTGCATCGAAGTCAATGGAACCACTGGGGGGCGAGAACTTGCATCAAGGTGTGTCTAGCAAGGCCAGTTGTTGGCGTTGAGATGCATAACCTTAGGTCAGTGCTTGCAAAGCCACTGAACAGAAGCGCAATGTGTGGTCCTGCATCGATATGCACAAAGTTGCATTGACACTGAGGAAACTGTTGTGTCCTTGTAGTTCAAACAGGAAGTCAACCGACTGACCCTTGGAGGCACTTTGGAGGTTCTCAGCAGGGTAGTCCACAGCAGCTGGAGAGTCCTTGAGCAGCAAAGCAGGCCTTGGTAAGCAGAGAAGTTGTTGGTCAGCAGGACAGGCTTCACACAGCTGGGCAGCCCATCTTTTGTAGTGTTCACAGTTCCAGAAGTGATCTGAAGAGTTTGGTATCAGGGTCCAATATTTATACATGGTGACAGCTTTTGAACTGAGAGATGTTTCTAGAGTTTACCCCCCACAGATAACACTGGAATTTCTTTCCTTCCTACCCAGGTCCCAGATTGTCTGGGGTCACAATAGGCTAGTGTGAAATCCTTTGCAAGTATGCTGGAGGTGCAAGTGTTGTAGGTGACAGTTCAGTCCCCTCATCCTGCCAGAGATGACTCATCCTGCCAACTACTAGACCCTCTATTTTGACACTGTCTGGGAGGAATCCACTATAAAGGGGGACCCCTAAGAAAACGGATGAGTAGGCAGGAGGTACAGGGGAAAATTGAAACACACTGGTACCAGCAAAAAACCACCTGCCTACATAGTACGGATATAAAGAAGCCCAAAAGCTTGGGTCAGGATTCAAAAAGAGGACACACACAGGGACTAACAGAAAGAAGATAATACAACAAAGGAATAAAATACAAAATATCAATTTATTGGAATACAAAAAATCAAAGAAATAATCAATAAGATACAGTATTTCATCCGCTAAAACTACAAAAGTCCCATACTAACTCAACATTCATACTCGCAATAATTCCCACAACATACTCAGAGAATCCAACAAAGCAATAACCAACATAAGTACAATTTATAAATGATTTAGGTTAAATAGATTTCCAGAAATAATGATTGTAGTAAGGACTCCCTTAATACGTACATACATTGTTAAGTTAGCATAACCACGTTAGAAGTTAGAAAGCCATCTTGCTGCTTTTGCACACGACACTGCGTTCACATGTTATTGCTTAAACAAACTGCTGACTCGAGTTTTGCCTCACACGAGAGCAATCTGTTGTTACCATCCCGAGCTCTGCGCAGCGACCTTGGTCTGCACACGATGTGACAAACAGTCTGAGTTGTTAGACAATGCATGTTTTCCACTCTAGGTTGATCGACCCACTATTTAGTCATAACACACGAGCAGCTGCACATACCTGAAAGTTGGTGCTTTTAATATCACAGACATCATGTTTATTATTCAGACCGAAGACGAGCCTTCCTGCGAGAAGACTCCTGATGCTCCTGTGATGTGATTTCACTAAGCTGATCTTTGAGGTATGGGGTCCCCTATTCAAGCCTAAGAGACCTTCTGTTAGTCTAATAATAATATTAGCGTCTTAGTAAAGGGAAGGTGGTAGTATCCACTGTCATTATAACATGATTACCCCTTTTATATTCTATGGAATTGTAACTATGTTGATGGTGTTGATTTTAATCATTTGTCTGCTTGTATTAGCCAAAGTACTGCATATTAGGACACATGGTCTATAAAAATAAACTCTTTTTATTTTCACCGTGTCTCTGTTGATTCTTGTTGTGGACTGATGTGAGAATAATATACGAACAGGTATTTCCGATTCCCACCATTCCTGAGTATGTACTGAGTCGCTTGTTCTGGGTTGTCTTTTCATTGGGACCGCCGAGCTAAATCTCGGATAACGAATGGGACACTTATGCTAGCCGGATACTGGGTTCTGGGTTCTGAGGTGAGTTTCTGGTACACCACAACTCACTGAGGTCCTGGGGTTCTACGCATAGTTCTGTGTATAAGCAGAATCCCTGCAACATGGCGCACCTAACGTTTGGTCTATGAGTTGAAACGCCTTAGTAGTGCTCGCGTTTGTCCACAACACCCTCATTCTTGTTTCCGGATAACAAGTCTGACGGATTTAAACCTACCTAGGTCTATTGATATAGGTTCCTTCAAGCTTGATCATTAAAAAGGTTATTGAACCCTTGTGCTACTGATAGTTTCAAGTGTGTGTTGTCCTAATGTCGGTGGATATTGCGGCGCATAGCCGTGCAGCTCTGAAACGTCATTTGACGCAGTATGGGGTGCCGGACACTGGTATGGACGTCATCTTTTTGGTGGGAGCCGATGCGGCTCATCCCTATGAGTTGTTCTACTCTTGGGTGACGATTCCGGCGGTAGGGGATGATAACACCTTTCATTCATACACTGCCGCTGCTGTGCCAGCGAACTATACGCCGTATAGGACACAGGAAATACCAATATCTGCTTGGCAGCATCTTATTTGGTTTAATGGCACCCTTCGCCATGTGGTTATACCGCCAAGAATGGGCCCTTTATCAATTGCAGGGGCCACTTGGCCGGTACTAGCCGGATTTACGCCTCATCCCCGTTACCTTACGGTGACGGTGGCTGAGTTGCGTGTACTGCACACTGCCCTAATTACGGTATATAGGGCATTGGTGCAGTACGTGTCGCGCAATGTGCAGGCGGGGGCACCTGCTGTTGCGGGGCAGCCTACTGATCATCACGCGGTGGTCATTAGTCCTGTTATGGTTAATTCTGTTATGGGCAAGCGCCCCCAAACTAGGGATGATTTCCCCTTTTGGCTTGCTGAAAAATTTGACCAAATAGAAGCGGTTTACCCAAATACTTCTCCTGTGGAGAAACACAGGATCCTCACCATTAGTTTGCCTAAAGACTTGGTCCCCCACATTGATGATTGTGTAAATTGGGGCAAGGTCTTTGCAGCGACGTACGCGCATTGCTTTGGCACTCCGTCTATGTTGCAGCTGCCCTCCGTTATCAAAAGAGTTCAAGAGAACCATGGTGCGGAGTCTGCGATAGAGTTAGGGATGCGGCTCCTCGGTCAATTTGACCTGGTGGCTACCATGATAATAGGAAACCTTAAGGGTGATGCTTTGCATTTCCAGGTTCGTAATGAACTGAAGCGAGTTGCTGAGGAGGACAAACCGCAGGAATTTGCGAAAATAATCGCAGAGGCATATCGGGATTTGGGTCGTAGCTCTTTAGGAGTTAAACCTGTAATAAAGAATTCCGATCTCAAGCAGCAGGGTAAGGCAGAAACCCCTGGTAAGGACGACCGACCAAGTTTTCCAAAACAAAATTGGCGGTTTAAACAACAGGGAAAGCAGCAGCAACAGAAACAGGGCTCTCGGCCTGCCTCTCCCGTACAGTCAGGTAGTGAACGCCCTTATGATCTGCGCGATCGTGCTACTATAAAGTCTCCTGATAGATTTCAGGTTTCTGAACAGCGCTCTCCTCGTTCTTCACAGGAAACATCGGCTACACAGTCCGGTGGCGGAGGCGGTGGCAAAGGTCGGGGTGCTCCACAACAGCGTGACCAACCCCGGCAGACTGAGGGTAAAGGCAAGCAGGACGAATTTGCACGACAAAGACCCCCGTTTCAGAAGAAGAAAGTGGCGGCTCTGACGGCAAAGTATGCCTCAGATAGTGCGGACACAGCTTCGGAACCGGACATGGGCGCTGACGCTCCTGGACAGCGCAGCGGAAATTACCATAGTCCGTCAAGCTCTGCGTCCATTTCTGGCGGTGACAGCAACTGATATATCGGTTACTGTTGAAACAGCTGACACCAGAGTGGCTCCCCCTGACAGACTTTATGAAATAGTCTTATTAATTGAGGGTGACATACAACGTACAATACAAGGGATTTTTTGGGATAATCTGACCACCACCTATGATATCCTCCTAGCGGAGGCAGATTGGCCCCCAGCTTTCATTTTAGAGGCTCCTAGAGGGGAGGAAGTAATCCTCCCGTCCTTTGCGCACACAGTGCCTAAGGACCAAGCTGAAGTGTATGCTGGGGAGTGGGCGCTTGCGCTTGCGCCGGCGGTGTATCGTACTCAGGTGGGATGGGACAGATTGTCCCCCTGCCATGAGATTCCATTGCGGTCTATGCCCCAGCCTCAACCTCAATATCCTATGCGTCGTGAAGCGAGACCCCACGTCGCGGCAATCCTTGAACAATTGGAATATCAGGGTGTTATTGAAACATGTGTGTCCCCTATGAATAACCCTTTATTCACTGTAACGAAGCCTGACGGCTCGTACCGTTTAGTTTTGGATTACCGGCACCTAAACTCCCATTGCCGGACCTGCGCGGTACAAAATACACATAGCTCGGCTTTGGTCGACAGTCTCGTGCGTAAAAGGTTTAAAACGACACTTGACATTTCCAATGGCTTTTTTAGCCACAACCTGTCCACACTGAGTAGCCAGTGGATGGCGTTTACTTCGGGCGGCAAACAAAAACAGTTTACAAGATTGGCCATGGGTTACAAAAATAGCCCTGGCGTCTTTTCTGCTCGCGTGGTTTCTCTCTTAGAAAGAATAGACCCCGACGCATACTCCTATGTTGACGATATCTATCTTACGGATGATGAGCTTATGCCACATCTGTCTCGTGTCGACAATATTATCGTGAGTTTTGCTGACTATGGCTACAAATTTAATTTTGCGAAGTCACACATCGCAGAATATACGGTGTTGTTTTTGGGCTACGAGCTCAACAATGAAGGTAAGGGGTTAGCCCCCCACTTTCTGGAGAAGTGTGCACGCTTAAGTGCTCCTACGAAACTGAAGAAATTACAATCTCTGCTGGGTTTTCTGAATTTCGGCCGTACGTACATTCCTGATTATGCCCAGCGTATCAAGCCGCTTTACGCCTTGGTACAACCTTCGTTTTCGAAGTCTAGCTGGCAGCTAGAACACTCTGCAATTTTACAGTCTTTACAGGCTGACCTTCTTGCTTCACAATACTTGCTGACACGTGATAACCGCACTAACCTGGTAATAAGAATAGTACCAGGCGCCGTGGGGTTCACGTATTTGACGTTTAATGAGGGCGACACAGTCCCCATTGCGTACAAATCCCACTTGTACACCTCTGCTGAATTACGTTTTTCCACGGTCGAAAAAGTTCTGACTGCTGTGCAGATGGCGATCCTCAAGGAACGCGCACTGTCGCATGGGAAACAGATTCTGGTTGTAACACCATATCCTGCTTTAGAGGCAGTGACTAAAGCAAGTGTACCAAATTCTAAAGCTTTGCATCCACGGTGGATACAATGGGCCACAACACTGACGTCGCCAGATGTCACTTACATCTTTGATGCCTCATTACAGACTCAAGAGTACTTGCAGTATGAATTTGTTCATCCGGCACCTCTGTCTTTGCGCCCGCTCGAAGAATACCATTGTGTCATATACACTGACGGGTCTGCGCAACCCGCAATTGGATCGAAGCACGCTTATTCAGCGGCTTGCGCAATTGTCGTAGGTACATTCGTAAATGGTGAATTCCAATCTGATGCAGTGCATACGCAGTCATTGGGTGATTGTACCGCGCAATTGGCGGAGCTCCGGGCTCTGGTGCTTGCACTGGAGTTTGCTGATCCCCGAGTCACTACTCTTATAGTGAGTGACTCCTTCTACTGTGTCCAGTCCTACAATGACAATTTACACTTCTGGTCTCAGAATGATTATCGAGGCACTAAAGGTAGCACAATTAAGCATAAAACGCTTTGGGTTCGAGTGGCAGACTTTAAAGAACGTCTCCCTCTCGTAAGTGTTATTCACACTTTTGGTCACCAGCGGCTTGGTGTCCATGCTGTCGGCAACAGCTTAGCTGACGAGGCAGCGAAAACAGCAGTGGCTACATACTTAGTGGCAGCAGTTACAAGATCCAAAAGTAAGATTGATGATGACATCTTGGCAGCTATTGCTGCTACAGAGAAGGGAGGTGATTACCCGAAGGGTTTTCCCTCTCGGTATATTTATCATTTAAGTCCTGATAACGTCCCATTAGTGAGGATTAACGACGTTGGTGACAGAATTATTCCCAACGCGGACTGCAGACCAGCACTGATCCTAGCTGCGCACGAGGGGTTGGCGTCAGCCCACGCCGGTGTGTCAGCTACAATATCTCTGCTACAACAACGTTACTGGTGGTTTGGTTTATATAAACAAGCGCGCGCATATGTTCTTGATTGTGACATTTGCCAACAGATTAAACCTTCTACTGTTGCGCGCCCACCACAGACACAGCTGTACATCTCTAATAAGCCATTTGGTTGTGTTTATTTAGACCACTGCGGTCCTTTTTCGTCTGATACTGCGTACAAGTACATCTTGGTTGCAGTGGATTCGTGCACACGTTTTCTATGGGTATGGCCACAAAGGAGTGCTGACTCGTGGACTGTCATCAGGGATTTGCGTGTCTTTGTGGGAACTTTTGCGTGTGGTACCTTCCATTCTGATCAGGGCCCTGCGTTCGCCTCTAAGGATTACAAGGAGGCTATGAGAAATTTGGGGGTCCTAGTCAAATTTTCGTCTCCCTACCGACCTGAGGGTAATAGTGTGGTGGAGCGAATGAACCGTGACTTAAAGCAATCATTGACAGCACGTGTTTTAGGCACAGGCCGGAACTGGCTAGCCCATTTGTATAACGTCCAACGTGCACTTAATAATCTCCCTAGAAGGTCTCTGGGTGGGCGGACCCCGTACATGATGCTCTTCGGAATCAGAATGTTTGTTCCAGACCTTGATGGTCTAGACATTGCGGCGTCGACCGCACCCTTTGACGTAGATGATCACTGTGCTGTTTTGCAGACTCTACAAGAAGCCAGAGACTCTCTTTCGAAAGAACATTTGCCCTCCACATCTGAAGCTGAGGTTCAGATTCCGGTAGTCGGCTGGCTACCCCGAGTTGGAGATCTGGTCCGTGAGAAGGTGGAGAACAAGAAGGAGTTCGGCCCCTCTTATCGTGCACCGGTTCCAGTGCTTGGAGTGCAGGGTACAAGAACAGTCATTTTACCTCCACTTCCTGGTCGCAAAGAAAACAGGTACATCTCTATTGACAATGTCAAACTTCAGCGAGTGGCCGATACTTCTTAGTATGACTCCGGCAGTTTCATGCCAGACAATGCAAAGAAATTCAATGTTGGTTCCTGCTTCTAACACCTTGTCTGATGTTGCCATCGAGATGCATTCAGTTACTGATCCCTTGCTGATACCACCGGCTGGTGGTTTGCCCGAAGAGACTGAGTATGCTTATCCTACACGTGGACCCTCGCCTGTTTTACAATCTACAGCACTTGGCCAGTCCCGTTTTTCCTTTGACACTAACTCTTTGCCCTCAACTCCCCCATCGAACATTGCTGTTTTTGTAAGTTGGTTTAAGAGACATTTTTTGATAGCCCCTTGGACATACATCTGGTTGCTGCTTTTCAGTATTTTTTTGTTCATGTCCATTGGATTTGTTGTAGTTTTCTTCCGTTTGGTGGATGGCCATTATCTCAAAGAGAGATCGACAATTAGACTTATCAATGGAACTTTGGCCCCCCACTCCTCATCCCACATCATGAAAAGGGACCAGACTTTTGTGAATATTACTGCCTGGCCCGTCATGGATGGAATCGCATGGGATGCAGTTACATTTCAAATTCATGGGCCTACAGAGGTCATTAATGTGCCTAATGTATTTCGTGTTTCTATGGGTGATGTAGTTAAACAGAACATACGTTCTGATGATTGGGATGTACACGCCATTGAAGCACTGTTTTCAGATTTGAAATATTATGCCGCCTTTGATGCTGAGGATTTGTATGACAATGCGGCTAATTATGCAGAACAGTATTGTTTTCAACATTATGGCAATCACTTCCTGCATAAAGCGAATACGTTTAGAAATTTTGTAAATTTTACCCAGTGGGAACACTGTCCCACCCCCTCGTTTGGCAGTTCACATACATTAGTTGATAAGTTTACTTATTTTACTGATTTCAGTGTTTCAGCCCCGGCATCCTTTTATTTTAAAGTTAAGCCTGAGTCTGCCTCTAAGGTTAGACTGACACACACCAAATTGCTATATTCTAAGTCCTTTATGGATGAGTTGTCAATCAAAGGTTATGATCTATGGAAGGCTACTATTGATCTTAAGTCGGTTTGGGGTTCCAAACCGTGGCAGGTTCAGGGAACTGAAGCTTTACACCGTGCCTGTCTAGTACCAAATCATATGTTGTTTTTAAATGCAACCATCTTCCAAACCACCTGTTTCGGATTGGCCACTTCTAAAAAACTAAATTCGCCTTCTGTGCCGGATCTGGGTGCTTACCCAAATTGGAATAATCACACAGATCTGTCCCTTCCTGCTTTGCAATTATTAGTTTCTAATTCATCTTTCAATATTTCGAAATTTAATAATGAGGGATGGTTAATTTGGCAAAGCAGTTCTGATACCTGTCAACGTCGTTTTCTAGGGCTGAAACCGGGGTATACTCAAGATCGCGTAGACCCCCGGTTTGAGTCGTCACATACAGTAACTACATACTCTGTAGGGAAATTATGTCAGTCCTGGCTGCGACATTCTACCTTGGCATCTGTCAAAGTTCATTTATCACAATTACATGACAAAATAGATTTGAATGATTTTGTTAAAGGTCCTGTGGGTGGCAGATCCAGGAGATGGGCGTATGCTATTTACAACGAAGTATGGAAACTGTCGCAAATTGAGGCAGCTTCAAGATTGAGAGCTATTGATCAGGCTAATATGGAAAAAGTATTAGCAGTTATTGATAACAGCATTAACACTCTTTCTTCTCGCATTTATACACTAGATAATATTGTTTGTTCAATTGTGGATATTGTACAGGATGATATGTCTGTGTTGTATCATGGTCAAAACCAGTTGCGTTCTGTTATGCAGTTTGCATGGACATTACAAACATTGAATGCAGGGAAGGTCCCTTGGGACTATCTGAATACAACATCATTATTTCTTCCCTTTAACCTTACTGACAAACAGCAGTTCATGTCCATGAAGGATGCTACATATTCCTTGCTACATATTGAAAAATTGGAGCTGTTGCCTTTCTCTGTAGCGGAAGTAGATTCCGCAGTGTGGCTCTTACACGGATTGATAACTCTCCCGTTCGCACTTTTTAAGTTTACCTCTTGTATGAAACACTATGCTCTGGGTAGATATGAACAGCTGGGTACCGCTTTCATACATGAAGTCTGGTCCCTCCTCTTTACGTATAGATGTACAAGGGACGGTACTGAGGTTTATCTGAAGGGTGAAGAATGTACAACGTCACCTGATCATTCTGTTGTATGTAGGCACATTCAGTTGCACGGAGCTTGTAATGTACACGCCCCGAATTTGGCCTGCGTCCTCAAAGGTATCCCGGTACCAGTGATTACGCCATCTTTCACGCTGCTTGCAAACGGTAGTTATTTAATTTTAAACAATGAAGCTTGCTGCGGGATGTTAGTAGGGATCCCGTATATAGTAACTGTATCACAGAGGGTTGTCTGCTGCAATAACGTTCTGTTTCCTCCCCCGCATGGGAGGCTAGATGCTTCCATCTGGCCTTCGATTCCAACCTTGAAAGCAGAGTTCAACAAGATGAGCAGAATAAGAGCGCTATTGTCCCAAAAGGAGGTGCCATTGACTTCCTCCCGGGAAACATTTGTCCTTCACGTAGCGAATACGCGCACTGAGGTACAGGCGCTTTTGAATACTGACCTCCCCCTGCATTTTGGAGCTTTGATCCAAACAATTTTCAATGCCTCGTCCACGACTGGCCTGGCTCATTTTTTTAAACTTGTGGGCTCGGGCCTCGTGACCTCTTTCCAAACTATTTTTGGTGTGATTCCGGCATTTTTTCAATCTATTTTCTCGAGCGTCTTTGGAGGTGTTCCTTTAACTCTGGCGCTAGTGGCAGGGGGTGCTACTTTTACTTTTCATCCTGCGGAATGGCTGCTCTTTCTGTGCCACACGACAGCCTGTCCCGTCTGCAGCTTCTTCGTGACAGGATGCTTGATTACTATGGTGTCCTGCCGTTGGCGACTTTGAGCCTGGCATATGGATTATCCTTCCGGTATTCCTACTTCACCTGCGTGCAGCCTGTCTTCCACTGCCTAGATTGTCCCTTTGAATGGCCTATGGATTTGTGCTTAACCAACATGGTGTCTCCGGACCCGGATTATGATCGACTGATGAGGCCCTTAGTGTCTCACGAGTCTGCCTGTTCTGGTGTTCGGATTATGGCCTGCGGTGCGGCGCATGGTATCCTGGGTAATTGGGACATCGCGAAAGCGGCATATGACTTCTTGGATATGAGTTATTTGGAAGTACACGCTGGTTGCCCTCTGATGGTGCTAGAGGCTCCGCTAATAGAAGAACATGTATGTTCCTTTTCTTTGATTAACTGGATGGCTGAAACCTTCAGTGGCCGTGCCAATGATTTTCTGCTGGAAGCAGTGGCCACATATGCTGCATATACTTTCATGGATTGAGTGAGCTATCGTCCACTGTGTTTTCCTCACGTGTCTTGAACTGTCCCTGTACGACTGCACTTCTGCCCGGTGAGGCGTTTTTTCATTTTTTCACCCCCCACGGCACGTTTGAGGTTTTTTGTTTTTTCTTTCCACCTTTGATTTTTTCCTATTCGGACTTTGCCTGAACTGACCAGTGTTTTTTAAATTGGTTACGCCTTGTTCTGCTCTGTCGCGCTTGAACTCTGCGTTCTCTCTTTTCTTGCATACTAAGTAGTGCTTCGATCAAGGGGGCATGTAGTAAGGACTCCCTTAATACGTACATACATTGTTAAGTTAGCATAACCACGTTAGAAGTTAGAAAGCCATCTTGCTGCTTTTGCACACGACACTGCGTTCACATGTTATTGCTTAAACAAACTGCTGACTCGAGTTTTGCCTCACACAAGAGCAATCTGTTGTTACCATCCCGAGCTCTGCGCAGCGACCTTGGTCTGCACACGATGTGACAAACAGTCTGAGTTGTTAGACAATGCATGTTTTCCACTCTAGGTTGATCGACCCACTATTTAGTCATAACACACGAGCAGCTGCACATACCTGAAAGTTGGTGCTTTTAATATCACAGACATCATGTTTATTATTCAGACCGAAGACGAGCCTTCCTGCGAGAAGACTCCTGATGCTCCTGTGATGTGATTTCACTAAGCTGATCTTTGAGGTATGGGGTCCCCTATTCAAGCCTAAGAGACCTTCTGTTAGTCTAATAATAATATTAGCGTCTTAGTAAAGGGAAGGTGGTAGTATCCACTGTCATTATAACATGATTACCCCTTTTATATTCTATGGAATTGTAACTATGTTGATGGTGTTGATTTTAATCATTTGTCTGCTTGTATTAGCCAAAGTACTGCATATTAGGACACGTGGTCTATAAAAATAAACTCTTTTTATTTTCACCGTGTCTCTGTTGATTCTTGTTGTGGACTGATGTGAGAATAATATACGAACAGGTATTTCCGATTCCCACCATTCCTGAGTATGTACTGAGTCGCTTGTTCTGGGTTGTCTTTTCATTGGGACCGCCGAGCTAAATCTCGGATAACGAATGGGACACTTATGCTAGCCGGATACTGGGTTCTGGGTTCTGAGGTGAGTTTCTGGTACACCACAACTCACTGAGGTCCTGGGGTTCTACGCATAGTTCTGTGTATAAGCAGAATCCCTGCAACATGATTACAAAGGGTAATGGTTCCAACAATGGTGTGCTCCCAGTCTTTAGGGGAAGGCAGGGTGTCCGGATAAACACAGGACAGAGAGGCCAAGGCACGTTTCGGTGTTGGGCCCACAAGGGGCTACACCTTCGTCAGGGCCGATGATGGTATTGAGGTAAGGGACACAAAGAAGTACCAAATTAAAGAAACTTGGTCTGGCTTTCAACCTCTAAAGATGGAGGGGGTCAGGATGTCTGGATACATTCAAAGGCAATACCAAAAGTGTGAATTGCACGATGGAATAACAGGGCTCGTTCAGCATATAGCAATCCAGGCTGTACGTCGGGATAAGGGGGGGGTGAGGGAAGACCCAGTCAGGATTACTGACCGAAGTTCCAAAGGACGTATCACAAACGTCGAAGGATGCAAGTATTGGTAAATTCCGTTAGCGGTACAGGCGCGGTGGGCAGGATACAGCCAGTCGGGCGTCCGGATAGGGGCCAGATAATGGCCGGATAGATCAATTGGTATCGGGAGGAATACACAAAAGTCAACTGCCCACTACACCTAGTCATGTAACACAGGAACATGCTGCAGGTGCCAAATGGTTGGGACAAGAAAATTCAACTTTCTAAAAGTTATACCAAACAAAGGGGTTAGGCTCATAAAGTCAGTTAGGTTGAACCTCTAGAAAGTGATGTCAAACAAACAATGCCACACTGACTGTTCTTTTTCAATTTTAATTCATTTGTGGCCACTTTAATTAATAGCAGTCGTCACCATTTAGTTTTTAATTCTGTATATGAATATTATACAAACAAGTTTTTTCACTGGGGGTGGTGATATCATTCAAAGAAATTTTAAAACAAGCGGTATTTTCAAAGGTTCAGTGGAACCTAATACATCCTATGAAACCCTAACCTAGTCTATCCCTTCAGGAATCGGAACTGCTGTAATGTTCACAAAGGACATGTCTCTTCGTTCACGATGAGATGATGTATGTTGTTTCAGAACCACATTCACATGTGGTACTACAGAGCGTTCTAGGAGGTAATGTCCATTCAAAATGAGGAAAAAGACAATCACTACTCCTATCCAGAGGACTAGGAACAGTAGACCAATTGCAATCCAGAGCTGTAGCCAGGGAGAAACAAAGTAAATCTTTTTCAGCCAAAGGTAGATATTATATATTTTTCTTTTCGGTAAACAGGAGATGGCGGTGACTCAGGTTCACTCGGATCCAGAGAGTAGTATCAACATCAATGAAGAAGCCAGATGCTGTTCGATCTATCTTTGGTAGCTCAGCAGATTTAGTAGAACTGGCAGTTGACTCATTTTGAGGCATATTCACATAGATATCGGCATCAGGCCGAATTGTGATCTGTGTTTCATTTGAATTTTGTTGATGTTCAACATTAATAGTCACAAGTTCTATTCCATTGTGTTCAACTCCGTTACTTCGTAGAGTAGAATCTTCGAATGTTATTAGTCTTTCTGTCTGAACTTCCTGTATGGTAGCAAGAGGAGAGTGACGGCTACCCAGGAGCCCATGTGGCCTGCTATTCAGTATCGGCCATATAGTGTGGTTTATCAGATCAATGGAGACAAATCTCTTTTCTTTCTTGCCGACAAGGGGCGAAAGAAGTACTGTTTTTGTTCCTTTGACAGCCAGGACAGGTAAGGTTTGGGTAAGATGGTCCAAATTATTTTCGTCCACAATCTTTTCTCTGACCAGGACCCTGATCTTTGGGTCCCTTGCAGGTCTTGCTGGAACAGATTTGACTTCCTCAGTGGTGACGTGTTTTACTTGGACGTTGCTTTGTAATGTGTGGAATTCATTGAGTTCCTGTAAAACAGCCAAACAATCAATGATGTCAAATCCTTTTTCATCCGTCACTGTGCTGCCACTATCGAGGTCGGGTACCCACATTCTCGTCCCAAACAGGACCACGTATGGAGTGCGGCCTTCCAGGGAGCTTCTCGGGCTGTAAGTAAGTGCCCTCTGGACCGCATATAAGTGATTGAGCCAACTGCCACGCAAGCCTAATACCCTTGCTGTTAAGGATTGCCTTAAGTCCTGGTTCTTCCTTTCCACAATAGAATTTCCCTCTGAATGATACAGAGAGGAGTACCACAATGCTACACCCAAACTTCCCATGGCTTCCTTGTAAGCCCGAGACAAAACACGGGGCAACGATCAGAATGTAATGTGCCAATTGTGTATGTCTCTATGAAGACTCACAAATCCTTTATAACAGTTCGGGCATCAGCCGAGCATTGAGGCCAGACCTACAGGAATCTAGAGCATGAATCCCCTGTCACTAAGATGTACATGTCAGCCCTGTCAGATTGTTGGGGGCCACAGTGGTCCAAATAGACACATGCGAGAGGTCTGTCTGATATCAGTAAAGGTGTCTGTGGCGAACGTGCTACGGTGGAACCCTTCATCTGCTGGCAGATGTCGCACTTGAGGACAAAAGCCTTGCTTTGTTTAGTAAGACCTAGCCACCAATAACGTTGCTTCAGCAATGAAACTGTCGCAGTGATACCTGCGTGCGCTGAGCACAGACCCTCGTGTGCAGCTTGTATTAAACCTAATCTGCGATCCATATTGGGTATTACTCTATCCCCTACTCCTGGAATTGGAGCAAATGGTATATTTTGTGCATCTAACTTGTAGGAGTATTTGAGTGGAAAACCTTTTGGCAAGGCCGTGCCATTTTTTCGCGAAGCGGTGGCGGCTACTATTATCTGTCCATTGATTCTCATGTGAAAACGAGTGATTGCAGCAACAGCAGCAGTTTGCACTGTCACCTTGGAGGCTTCATCAGCCAATGAATTCCCTTCATTATGCATGCCAACAAGTTGATGACTCAGAGTATGAATCATGTGAGCCAGTGGCAAGCCTTTTTTCAGCTCTGCCACTTGTTCCCAAAGTAGTTTATGCTTTATTGTTCAACCTTTTAAATCTTTAAACTCATTCTGACCTCAATAGTGTAGATATTCATTGTATGACTGGGCACAGTAAAACGAATCGCACACTATGAGTGTGGGGAATTCTCGATCCATATTTTTTAATGTCAGTACGAGGGCTTTTAGTTCTACCAACTGAGCCGTGCAATCTCCTAGCGACTGTGTCTGCGTATTGCTAGGACGGAACTTGCCATCCCGCATATGTCCCTTTACAATCGCACAAGCTGCGCTGTATTGCTCTTTACTTCCTATGGCAGGCTGAGTAAAACCCATCAGTGTAAATAATATATTCATACTGATCTAGCGGCATAATAATTTCATTTGGGAGAGGATATTCTTGTTCTTACTGCAGAAATGCCTGTGTTTTCAATGTAGAGTCGAATTTGTAGTCTACATCTGTTGCAGTAAGAGAATTAGCCCTTTGTGTCCATCATGGATGCAACGCTTTAGTGTTTGGAATGCTAGCTTTTGTAACATCCTCTAAGGTAGGTACTAGAGTGACAACAATTATATGTTTCCCATGAGCCAGTGCTCTCACCACAGCAGTCTGTACTGATGTTAAAATGTTCTCAGTTGATGCAAAACACATCTCAGTGTTTGTGTACAAATGAGATTTGTATGCAATTGGCACAGTTTCCCCTTCATTGAAGGTGAGGTACGTGTACCCGGATTGACCCGCAATTACACAGATCACCAAATTTGTGTGTTTACACGTGTGTAAGTGTTTGGAAGCTATCATATCAGCTTGTAGGGAACATAGTATTTCTGTACGTTCCTGTGTCCAATGTTGAACTGAGAAATCAGGTCTGATTAAGTCGTAGAAGGGTTTTATTCTTTCTGAGTAATCCAAAATGTACGTTCTGCCAAAATTTAGGAATCCTAAAATGGATTGTGAGTTTTTCAGAGTCTTTGGAGGTTGGAGCAGCGCACACTTTTCAAAAAAGTTTGTTGCCAAGCTTTCCTCTTCACTTGAGAGCTCATATCCCAAAAATAGTAAATTGAGGTGGGCAATTTTTGATTTTTTGAAGTTAGATCTGTAGCCCTCAGAGGCGAACCCCAAATTATGTAGTTTACCCTGGTCAAGTGATCCAATAATTCATCATCCGTCAGATAAATATCATCTACATAGGACAATGCCTCCCCATCAAAATTTTTAAGCAACTCTGTTGCTCTTGCTGAGAACAGCCCGGTGCTATTCATATACACTTGGGGCAGTCAACAGTATTGACGCTGTGAGCGTAGGGCTGAAAATGCTTTCAAATACATGCTTTCAGGCACTATATTTTGGCAAAAGAATCCATATGAGTCATCTAGTGTTGTTTTGTATTTTTTCCGCACAATGTTATTCATTAATGCGGTACTGTGTGCATTTTGTACTGCAAATGTCTTTGTGCATGTGTTCAAATGTCTATAGACTAAAACTAGATGATATGAACTATTGGGTTTCATTACGGGAAACAAAGGATTATTCATGGAAGAGATGCAATTCTCTATTATACCTTGATATTCAGATCTCCCTGACTTGTTTTTTGCGTCATGTTTTATTGGGTATTGTCTCTGTGGAGTTGGAGTAGTTTTTACTGGGATTGCATGGTGAGGTGACTCAGCATCCCACCCTACATGATTGCAGTAAAATGCAGGAGCTAATGCTACCACCCACTCCTGCACGTATGAATGTTTCAGGAACGAGGTTGGAGAAGGTCGGTAGAATCACCGCTTCTCCTTTTGGGCAGTCCATAACAGACTCAGGCGGCCAATCTTTTTCTGCTAAAAGAATGCAGTATTCAAAGAACAGGTTCTCCCAAAAGCCACCTTTCACCTTTCTGGGTATGTCCCCCTCCATGTGGAGCGTTATTTCGTATAACTGATGTGTCACACTTACCCTAGTATCAGGTGCTTCCACAGTGATATGTTCATTCAACACCGCTGTCACCAGAATTTTGATCAGGTTCTGGCAAGCTATTGTTACTTCTGCTGCGCTGTCGAGCATTTTCAGAGCCCATTCACCGTTCAGAAGCTGAGTCCTCAGTAGCCTGGGCTTTTCTTATTTTAAGGCCTGCTAACTTCTTCTTTTTGAATTGAGGTTTTGATTTTGGTGTATCTTCTTTTTTGATATTAAAGTCTGAACTGCAATTTGTGTCTCTTGACATTGTTTGCTCTTCTGATCGGTGTTCTGACCATCCTTCCGTCTCGGAGTTTTTTAATGTACCCTGAAAGGAACGAGAAAAACGTGTATCATTATCCTGATACCTGTCAGGTTTTTAACGTTATTACAATTTCTGAGGTTATATCTCCTTTCGGGGGCTTCTGCTGAGGAGGCCCACCCCTCGATTGTGATCTATTCTCTCTATTATTTTGTTTTTTAATATCCCATTTCTTTTTTGCAGAATCAGGTGCTTGCTTGGTGCTATCCTTTTCAGGACTACCCATTACTTTTGGTTTTGTGGCATTAGCTCCCAAATTCTCTCTATCTAATTCAGCATATTTATCTTCAATAATTTTTGGTAATTCTTGTTCCTTTTGTGCAGGAGTGCAATCCCTCAATCGCTGGTGGATAGCCACCAATGCTGCATCCCCTTTTATGTTTGCTAACATAATCATTGATACCTGAGAACAATTACATAGTAATTTAATCCCCAAGTTCAGAGCAGGTTCTGCTCCATACTCATTTTGTATTTGTCCTAATACTTCTGGTATTACTGCTATTGAAGGGATACCATGAGTTCTGGTATATATGGCAGCAAAGACTGTACCCCAAGTGGTACAATCCTCTATCAGAGGAGCTATACCCATTGGCAAGCAGATTGACAGTATTCTGTATTTTTCTTGTGGGTCTGTGTGTGGAAACACTGCCTCTAACTGTGTAATTTTCGGTGCTATCCAGAATGGCATTTGCTCACGTTTAGTTGCCATTCTTCCCATGACTGCGTTCAGTGTTTGTGGGGTAATTTTAGTTGCAGTCCCCTGTGGTTGACCTGCTGAGGTAATTGTAGCTGGTTGAAGTGTGAGTGTTCTTATGACGAACTGTGTAAGATTTCTGTAAATTGTTATTCTTTCTTTGTGAAGTGAACGTAGGTCTGCAATTGGCAATGTGTCAACGTCTGGATGTGGTGTGTAAGCAGCTATGACTGGCAAAGTTCCTCCGTCTCTGCTGAGCAGACCAAGTCTCACTTTTTATTTGGTATGTGGAAGGGCGCCTTTAAACCAGTTTATATGCTCCTGGTAACTTATAAAGAACTGTGAAATGCACCACCATGAAGTAGCTTCCAAAATGATTTAGTCCATCCGGTCAGTTAGTATCCAAAATGTTCTTTAATCTTCACAAGAATTTTCTAAAGCCAGCCAATGTGTTTTGTGCAACCTCTGTGGACTTCGTCAGGGCTGTAGAGCATACAAATCATATAGTGTATGATACAACATTTAAAAAGACAAACAACACAACATTTGTAAATACAAACAAATACAATGATAAAAATCCCACATGGGACAGTATAGAACACCATGAATGTACCGACAGGGACGGTGTTTGTACATGAAAAGCAAAATGATCAATACTATTACAAGACCAATTATTTGCAGTAAGTAAAGCAAGTGGTTATGGGGTTAGAGGCCTAAGTTATCTTTCTCATGTTTAATGTGTAGCCTGCGCTTATTTCTCTGAATAATAATGTGATATGCCTGATGGCTAACTGTTTATTTGTAGTTCTCAGGAAAAGGAAGGGAGAAAGGTTGTGGGGACTGTGAGTGAAATAGAAATAGACTAAGGTGCAAAGTGAACTGTTGGTGGTACTTTCTTTTTTGCTCTTTGGATTGTTCAGATTGGACACATGATCCAACATTATTTATGACACATACCGTATTTGTTAGTAGTGTTTTTCTGTGGTTAACAGTGTTGATTCCAACACTTTTATTATTCAGATTATTGGTATTACATTTGTGTGCCCAATCCCTCCAAAGTCCAGGGTCAAGTTCCAAGGCACTTTGGGCCATATGTAGAAAGCAAAATTGCGATCGCAAATGCCGAAATTCGCCAAATTTTGGCGTTTGCGATCGCAATTTTGCTAAGTGGTATGTAGGAATGCAAATCTGCGTGCAAAGTAAGGAATCGCTAAATTTGCGATTCCTTATTTTGCAATTGCATTTAAGGAATCGCAAATTTTGCGATTCCTTAAATGCAATGAAAGAAGCATCAAAAAAGTGCTATTTGGCCTTAAGGAATCACAAATTACCACCAACTACAGGTTGGTGGTAATTTGCGATTTCCTTCAAAAATGCATATTTTTGCATTTTTCAAAGAGGCATGTGGTGTACACACATGTCCTTAGGGCATGTATGTGTGACACATGTGCACCCATGCTCATTTCAGGGGTGCAACAGGGTGTCCTTTTGACACCCTGGCACACTTGAAATTGCATTCTCAATTTGCGATTCTCTAATTGAGAATCGCTAATTGAGAATGTCTTCCCATTCATTCCTATGGGCCTCTAGGACCATAGGAATGAATGGGGAGGTATTCCTTAATTGCGAATTGCAATTTGCAATTCGCAATTAAGGAATATGTAGGATTCGCAAAATTATTTGCTAATCCAACCTACATTCCGTTTTGCAATTCTCTAATTGCGATTCCCTAAAAATTGCAATTAGAGAATCGCAAAACACGTTCTACCTACATATGGCCCTTTGTACGGTAATACTGCAAGGGTACCTGCAGATAATAACAATCCTAAACTTAGGATGCACTATACTATAGACACATTCCCAGTGTGAACTAGTCCTATTACATATATTCATGTTCCTTAAAACTACTGGCAGTAATATTGTAGACCACCTAGGATGTAACAAAACATACATAGACCGCAGTGTCATTTAAAAACAAGCAGAATCACCCTTTTATAATTTATAATGCATGGTGCAGACCCAAGGGTCCTAAAACAGTTCTAACTCTCTGATGCGATTTGAGGCCATTTATGTGTAAGAACACATAACTCTTATGTGTTGAAATAGACGTCGAAGTCCCAATTGGTTTAAATATGTCATAGGTGGCTTTGAAACCAGGACAAGATTGCTAATCAAAACCCGTTTAGAAGGCCATATAAAGTTACCCAAGGATTCCCTGCCTATTTTCATGTTTTACTATCTAAAAGATCTTAACAACATCCAAAAGAACATAGACGGAATGGGTGAGATAAATCACTAATCATAAGTACAGAATCGCTATCAGTAAACATCGTTCAAAGAATTAACTTGTCAAAAAAAGTAGCATTTGTAAGATAAGACAAGCGCGCTGAAGGAAACGAGCAAGAATATGTCAAAAATCCCAAATGTGGAGTCGCTATAATTGAGCATTATTCGTGGGATTCACCCATAAAAAGAAAAGAAAATAACTAAAGCGAGCGCGGCATTTTGGATACTAACTGACCAGATGGACTAAATAATTTTGGAAGCTACTTCATGGTGGGGCATTTCACAGTTGTGTACAAATTAACTTAGGTCATTTTGATCACTCTCTGGAAACAGCGGGTATAGTGGATGTACACGCCAAACAATTGGACATTTTTGGATTACGGACTAATAGTGGGGGAATATTGAGGGAGGTGCAGTTGCTCTATAGGCTTGCTGTTTCATTTTTGTTGTTTATGCTCCTGGTAACTGAGCAGAACTTCGATGTCCTCATATGGACAGTATTCTTCTGGTGTTTCATCCGGAGTGTAAGAATGTAATGCTTTTGTGCATGCGTCTACAGGTGGGAATTTGACCCGTGAATAGAATACCTCTGTCCTAAATGTCTCGTGTGCCTCAATCACAAATGTTATGGTCCCAGCAAATGCTGGGAGTCCATAGTCTGCTAGTTTTAAAGTAAGCGCCTTTCTGACATTTTCTGAAATGTTAATAGCACCTTCCTGCTCTCCTTCCCCTGCTGCATTTGCATGTTATGCTGCTGCAGCGTTCTCTTCAAAAGACATTGTTGAAAGAGTTTCAAGGCAAAGGAAATAAGGTTTTATGCACAATGTAGGGAACCTTAATCCTTCAAGCTTGAATAAACCTACAGCCAGTACATAGGATATGCCTACACGGCTGTGGACAATTTTCCCTTCCCATTCCAGACGTCTCTGGGTAGATGTGAGTAGGGGTCTCTGAGAGAGCATAACTGAACTACTCAGATCTGACCGTTAAATAAGAACCAAACCAATGTTGGCGGTGCCACTATGAGCTCCTCTTACCAAGAGTGAATAGTTTCTTGCAACTATCGAACATGACAACCCTAACCCCTCAGAGATTGTGGAAACAGTACAATACCTTTCGCCTAGTCACTCGTGCATACTTTGTCTTAGAGAGATACACAGGTAAAACAGTAAGGACGTTTTCAATAAGTATTTATTGAACCAGCAACATTCTAGTATAAAATACGTGTGCTGCAACAACCATTAGACACAAACAGATATATAGTGGTATGAGCACCAGTAGAGTAAAGAAAAGGTAGAATTCTACCATAGTCCTAAAACAATGAAGATATGCAGGCATAGAAATGCATAACAGTAATAATGCATACTCCTACGATGCAAACCCTAACTAGATGTACCTAAATGTACCTAGCATGTATGTAGGTGTCTAGCCAAGAATCTCCTTAGGATAGAGCCAACCCCATTACCTAATGTGAGAGAGCAAAGGGCCCCATCTTGGTCTCGAGATGGACACCCCGCAAGGGATGCCAAGCCACTACCTGCTGGAGTGTCTGCATGCAGGGACCTCAGCGTCTTGCATCAGTGTGCAGAAAACTGCCGCTAAAGCAGCGATAATGGGCTTGATAATATGCCCTTGAGAATTCCCAAAGAAGCCCATGTTCTGGTGTCAACATGGGCTTCTATTGGAATTCTCTGCGGCATAATTTTAACGCTGTGCTTGATAATATGCTCCTATGATCTTCGACCCAGACAGTTCCTTACCTATGAACGTATTCTCCACTTCTTTCACACATTATTTAACGACTCCATTGACCCCGACCCACGAGGAATTCCAGGTGCATGTTCTACACAGCAGGAATGTAGGGGCAACAGATTGTGTGGTTTTACAGGGCATTTCAGCACCGGTCTGCTAGATATCGCCTATAACTTAGAACCGCTTTGGAGGTAGACCTTGCAGGAACCATCCATGACTCTGAGTGGACCAGAGTGCTCGAATATCCTCATAGGGTTTTTAGAGGGGCCCAATTGAAATATATCCAATTTAATATTTTGAATAGGGCCGACCGCACCCCGGCCCATATTAATAGGATCTTCCCAGGATCCAACCCATGCTGTCCCCGGAGCCCCCTCCCAGACACGGACCTTCCCCATTTGCTCTGGTCCTGTCCCGGTTGCACACGTTCTGGTCTCAATTATTGACACTGATCAGCTGTACGACTAGTACGACTAGTACGACTAGTACATGCCTGATTCGCCTGGGGAGGTGCTTTAGGGCCTATTTCCGCGACCTGAGCTGGAAAGACCTGAGCTTAAATTTCTAAACTTGGCCCTGTTATTGGAAAAATGTATCATTACTATCCATTGGAAGCTACCCACTATTTCCTCCCTGCAGGTGTGGGCTAGGGTGATGGCCTGTTGGTGTAGTAGGGAATGTACATTGCTTCACAAGGAGGAGAGGGCAGGTTTGCAAAAGTACTTTATTGCTCAGTCTTGGGATATGCTCCTCGAATAATTTAAAAATATCACCAAAGTTGACACCCACCCTGATTCCCATTGACATTCATAGATATACACTGCATGCTAATGTTGTGGCTCTATAGATGTGGTGGGAATATTGGGACACTGGACAGGGCTGATCCAGTAATATTATGCATCTGTTGGGATGAGACATAGTGGTCTTACACTTCAAGGATGGAGAGCTTACAGACCCTGAATCGGACAGCCCAAGGGGGCGGGTAGGGTGTAAGTTATGTTCTGTTTGCTGTTTCGCTGATTTATGTTATACCCGTGGGCTTCACTTTCTGGAAAAACTACTGTACATTGTAGCTTTGGAATTTTGCTCGCCATATGATGGACAGGGCTTGTGGACTATGAGTCATGTTACTGTTATTCTGAGATGTGTATACCCCTACATCGTACTTATTGTCTTGTACCTCAATAAACATTGTTTTCTAAAAAGCAACCTGTGCTGTCTTGTAGGCCAGTAATAAAATATGCTATAGGTAGCAATAGAATCTCATATTTCATCCCATAGTATTAGGCACCCCAGTTTGGGGCTGGCTACGGTGACCATGGCATAGCGGACATCAATGAGGCAGATTCCAATACCGTTGATACGGTTCACTGAAAACATATTGTGGTGAAAAATAGTGTTGACAAAAATATAAATATAAAAAATATCAAGTCAAAAATATTGTTGAAGTAAATATCATGCAAAACATGTCAAAATATAGTTTATTTTAAAAATATATAGAAACTGTGGGGTGTGATCCCAGGGGGGGCTGTGGCTGTATTCCCAGGGGACACAAATGCCTCTGCAAAGACTTGTAAATGAAGATGGTCTGGAAGTGTGGCCTTGTTGATCTGTTGCATTTCTAGGCTGTCTTCATTTACAAGCAGCATTTGAACTGCATAAAAAAGCATTGGGACTGTGAAATTAGTGGGGACTGTGATGAGTGAACATGGTGGGTGAGTTAAATACATTCTTTAACTATTTCATTTTTTTATGTTAAGGTAAATGCGTATCAAATAATGCTCATACTAATCAGTGGAAAATGTACTATTTTACATCATTAAGGGCCTCATGTAGGAAGCCAAATACCGGTCGGTAACGGCCGATTTTCGGTAATTATACCGTTACCGACCGGTATTTTGGCTTTTGAGATGTAGGGGGAGAATTTCATGATTCGGTATTTACCGAATCGGTAATATTACCGATTCGGTAAATTTACCGATTCGGTAAATACCGAATCATGAAATGAGATGTAGGGGGAGTGTGTGGTGGGTGTGGGGATTCGTTATTTACCACCAACTAAAGGTTGGTGGTAAATGACGAATAGGTGACAAAAAGCATTTTTGTGCACGTTTAAGTGTGCAATGTGGCAGACATACATGCCCTTAGGGCATGTATGTGCGCCACATGTGCACACATGGCCGAATCAGGGGTGCAACAGGGTGTCAATGTGACACCCTGCCACCCTTGCATGTGCTCCCCCATTACCGAATCGGTATTTACCGATTCGGTAATGAGGCATACCTTCCCATTAATGGGAAGGTATGCCTCATTACCGAATCGGTATATGAGGCATACCTTCCCATTAATGGGAAGGTATGCCTCATTACCGAATCGGTAAATACCGATTCGGTAATTACTGAATTTTTCCGATTCGGTAATATTTACCGACTCATTACCTACATTGCATTTACCACTTCATAAATACCGAATCGGTATGATTCGGTATTTATGAAGTGGTAAATGCAAGCCCACCTACATAAGGCCCCAAATCTCAAATGGCTAATGTGACCAGAGAGTCACATAACTGAATTCTGGTTGGTGCAGTGGAGAATAGTGACTTGTACACTTATAGCACTTCGAGATCTCAACCTGACAGAAAGCACTGTGAATCTGTAAGTCATTATTTTAAAAATGTATATGATAGGCTGCGGCAAAATGCATTTTTAAGATAAAACAAGTGCTTTCCAAGCATATATTTTATTAAAACTTAATCAGATTGTACCTAGTATCAACATTTTTATGTGTCTATTATAAGGCCGAATTGCAGAACTCGGCTGATAATATCATTACATTACCTCTCTAAAATTAATCAATCTTTGTAACCATGAATCTTAGAGTGACTCCCTCAATAAAAGCGAATGCTGGCTCCTAAGCAACCTTTGCATTTGGTGATTAACCAATTGAACATGCTCCGGCCTATTTTAGTATCTCGCAATTATCTACTGGAACCCACTCTGGTCAGATGGAACTTTTTACTTGCCTGATAGCATGGAGGGAAAATCACCGTTATCACAATTACAGTCTGCAATTTTCCGTAATCAAAGACTCGAAACTTAATCTCTTGGCTCTCTGGTTTTTATTATCAACATAAAGATTTGGAGATACAAAGTCCTCAACACGAGGCACAACAAGTACATAGGCACTAAGACAAATGCTACTCTACGAAGAATCCGCATCCGGCTAAAAATAACTAAAAGTACAATCTCTAAAAGCATGAGGTAGAACACCACCAAGCAAATGTCGATACTAGGGACACTGAACCATACCATCTCTGTCCCTACTCTGCACTAGATGACATCCCTACTTAGCAATCCCTTGAGACCCTCATCGAATAAAAGGTGTCAGAGTGAAACTTCATAAGAAGACTTCACTTGGAGAGCTGGTCTAAGTTGCCCCCTCTATCTCTTCGCCTAGCCTTCCTCTGCTCAGGGCTGCTCTGAACTGCCTCCACCCTCGGGGCGCTGTCCCTAATACAGAACCCCAAATCCCAGAACACGCCCTTTGCGCCTCCTCTTCTCCGGGGTCGTCTTTCAGTAATTTTCCACAGAGCGCTGTCCAGTTCCATCGTCCATCGCTTGGCCTTGAGTCCCAGACGCCATCCGCACTAGGAGTTACGATTGGCACATTCCAATACACTCCCATGTCTGGCTTTTACTACATAAGTCAATTTGTGAACAAAGAGCTTCTCTACTAACGAGCAACTGTCCTTGCACCTGGGGTGAGATCATGCAAAGCAGACATTCTTCACATCTTTTAAGTTGCAATTTACTACAGCCTAAAACCTCTACTGGAATAAATCCTTTTTGGCCTATTGCCCTTGGCTAACATAAGAAAATACCAGGCCTTTCGCCTCAACGATATATGCGAATTCTGGCCACTACTTCGGTTACACAAGCAGGTTTCAATCATAGTATTGACATTTACGTCTTTCTTTCATGTGTGGTCAACCTAAACAACCTACAGACACGAAGTCTGGGGTACACATTTCTAACACCACATTGCATTTCCCGTAGCTAAACACTATACATTTCTCTAATACGTTTACCATGTGCTTGTACATAGCTAGCACTTCTACTTAAAATCGATATAGGTTATACAGTTGTAATACATTGCACACGAAATCTCTGAGTACACATTTGGTTATATACGGGTGCCGACTAACCGTGAATATGACGCACCCCTACAATTCTCAAACTTTTAAACGCTACATCAGTTCCCCCCTTTGATGACATCCGTCATCACACCATTACATTTCCTTCTTCAGAACTGATTTAAACCGTGCTAGTCATAACATTTCCATGTCGGACTCCCTCCAGTTTCTTAAGACTCTCATATTGCTGCTCCTGGAGCTTTGCCAACCTCCTCTCGTTTGCCTTTAGAGCTCTTTCAACCTTGCCTCCTTGATACCACTTCCATGCCTTCACACATCCCCACAAACAGATCACACAAACCACGGCAATAATAATTGGTTTCAACACTGAACCTAGAAATCCCCTTCCCAGATTCGCAAACCAAGTTCCCATTCTTCCAAATCCTAATCCAATCTTCTCCCACACATTCACCTCCGTCAGATCCGTAATCTCCTTGTGAATAGTCGTTATGTTGTCTATGTACTTCCCTATCTCCTTCGAGTTGTCTGGAATATACGTGCAGCATTCCTGAACTTTCAATAATTTGCAGACTCCGCCTTCTTTTGCTA
The DNA here is from genome assembly GCF_964204655.1 of Triturus cristatus. Classification (NCBI taxonomy): domain Eukaryota; kingdom Metazoa; phylum Chordata; class Amphibia; order Caudata; family Salamandridae; genus Triturus; species Triturus cristatus. The sequence goes on from NC_140589.1 coordinate 179,675,465, forward strand.
ACAACACATCTAAAGCAAGGCGATTCTGCAAAACCATATTCCGGATCGACAACATCTCTCCAGCCACCAATATCAAAGATCTCGCCGTGTTCATAGACAACTCATCAACTACAGTCGCCAACCTTCGGATCTTCACATCATTCAACACCACACCCATACTAGGTATCATTGCTCCGTATATGTCCCCAATCACTGCACCGGCATTTGTAGCCCTACGTTTCCTGGGCGGTCGCTTCGTCTCTAACAACTCCAAGTCCCTTGTGTGATAAATCTTCGGGAATATGATAGCCAAATAGCATACTCCATACCAATTGTCGGGTAGTCTGACATAAGCATTCGTCCCACAAACATAATACACTGTCGGGATTACTTCTACTGGACCTTGCATAAAATTCTTAGCATAAGCTTCCATTGTAAAAGTCTGAGAACAAATGCTATGTCCTACTGCGACCTTCTCCGTCTTGGATTGAGGCCGTGCAATACACAAATTCCCTCTCTGTGCCTCATCCAATGCTATTGGTCCATAACTTCCCTTAGATCTGTGAGCTCTCTCCTCGTCCGTCCAATCTACTGGGCTCTCTCCGGTGTGTCGTGTCTCGGTCAACTTTCTATACCTGTCCTCTACTTGGTCTATGAATTTCTTCTCTATCTCTGATAACGCACATGTCAGGTTATTCCTGTGAGCATGCGCCGTATCCAGTTTCACAGTCGGTCTAAAATATTTCAGGAGTCTGTCCTCTTTCTTATCCAGGTCATATCTATTCAAATGCTTGATTGCTGGCACCTCGGGAAGTACCGTGTCAAAATTTGAGAAGAAATACTCGAACTGTCTCCTGTCATAAAATAAACTGAGCCATATGCTACAAGAAATCCCATAAGTCAATGGGAGATGATGATACTTGATACCCTCATCCACTGAAGCAGGCAACTGCATGCACACATAACAATCCTTCACATCCATCGCATCAACATACTCATACAGCAACCTTGCATACGCGTTAAGCTTAAAATCACCCTTTGACAAATCCATGTGAAGTCTGCGAACATCTCTCAACTCCGATGATTCCTGTTCGCTAATACTAACACCACTATGCCCTGGGGTAATAGGTGTGGGTGCTCCCTGAACCTTCCCCTCTTGCCTGTGAGCCACCATGTAGGAACTGATCACTACCGCAAATATGGTGACTACTACAACTCCGATCAATGTGCCTATTATCAGTTTAGCCCTACGATGCGGGTTTACAGGATCTGCCATCTTCGGAATATGCTCAATGTCCAATGCAGTCTCTGAAAGGATAAGTCTCTTTCTCATTAATGTCTCTTTCGTGAACTTAGGCAACCCTCCCTAACTTTCTTCGTTCTATAACGGAAAAATCCCTAATTTTGTTCTTCTTCCGCTCGGCTCTAAGTAATCTTCTTTTTAGCTGGCAACCTTTCTCAAATCAATCTAACATAAGCGCCGGTCCCAACAGCTCCAGGACTCCCTGCAATATTTCGAGCTTAAGAATAATCAGTTCTTGTGGATCTGGCAATGCTGTGAACGTCGGGAACTCTAAATTGTCCAAGATCATACCTCGAATGGTACTCAGGAAGGGCGGACTTGGGATATGAATCGTCAGAATCCCTTCGATCTCCAATCCCGGAACTTTCAGCAACACTTCCACCCTCTGGAGCGGGACACTGTTGACCAATGTCATCGACCTCAATCTTCCCGTGCTCGGTAACCCTGGCATCAGTCACTTGGTATGCCCACTCCGGGGAAGCGTACTTCCGACTTGGCACTCGAGTTCTCTTGGACCTTCTCACACCACCTTGAGGATTTTCCTCGTCTCCCGATTCTTCTTCTGGTTCTTCCGAAACTGGTGCAAGGTCGGTGTCTGGGGCCAACCTCAGGTTTACCCGGTTCTGCTTTGTGGGCCAAACCCTTTCCGCTTCGGTGGCTTCCCCAGTCTTCTCTCCGATACCCTGTGCTCTGCCTTCCTCTTCTTCGGCAGAACTCGATTCTGTACTACCCACTGCACCTCTCGCTCCTTCGCCGGTTTCTGGGTCAGTACTTTCTTCACGTCCTCCCCCAACTCGATTCAGTGCACCATCAGCCGCTTCAGCAACCCTTACAGCTTGACTGGCCCTCTCTGGCGATCCTGTCGGCTCACTGAGATCTTGGTTCTCGAGAGGGGCTGTATCTTCCAAGGGTGCTGGAACTCTGCGGGTATGAGAAGCATGCACCCAGTTCGGTAACCCTCCGCACTTGACAGCAGTGTTCGTAACAAGGATTACTTGGAAAGGGCCACGCCACCTAGCATCCAAACAACTCTTCCTCACGTGCTTTCGGACCAGGACCCAATCGCCTGGGTCCAAGTCGTGGCACCTGTCACTCGCAGCTGGAACCGTTGCTGTCTGCACCTGCTGAGACACAGAACGGACCACGTCAGCAAGGCCTTTACAATAGTCCAGGATCATATCATCAGTGATATTTATCAGAGCAGTAGCAGGTATTGCAGGCAAACGCATCGCTCTTCCCATGAGGATTTCATGGGGTGACAACCCAGTTCTTCTATCAGGCACACTTCGAAGGCTCATAAGGACCAAAGGTAATGCGTCAGGCCATTTCAGAGACGTAGACGAACACACTTTCGCCATCCGAGCCTTCAGAGTTCCATTCACCTGCTCCACTATCCCTGAAGCCTCTGGTCTATAGCTACAGTGTAACTTCTGATCTATATTCAAAGCAGCACAAAGCAATTTCATAACTTCGCTGTGAAAATGAGTTCCTCTGTCCGATTCAAAGGACGTCGGGAACCCGTACCTTGGAATGAGTTCTCTCAATAAGAGTTTCGCTACTGTGAGTGTGTCACATCTGCGTGTAGGGTACGCCTCCACCCACCTGGAAAAGACACATACTATCACTAATATGTACCTCAACCCATTACACTTCGGCATTTCGACAAAATCCAACTGCATCCTATTGAAAGGTCCCCCTGACCTCCCTATGTGGCTCAATGTCACAGCAGTTCTTTTCCCTACATTCATCTGTTGGCAAGTGACACATCTCTGGCACACAGTTTCAGCCACGGCACGAAACTTCGGATTGTACCAAGTCTGACGAAACACTCTCATCATGGCATCCCTACCCAGATGTACAGCACCATGTATCAACCTCGCCATGGGATTCAACAAACTTTCCGGCAACACTGCTCGTCCATCATTCGAAACCCATATATCCACATCTCCCTTCTCACATCCAGCTCGTATCCAGCTGTCCCGTTCCTGATCTGAGACCCCTTCCTGAAGCTGCTTCAGTTCCTCCCATGTGTCAGCCACTGCTAACATCTGACCATACATCACCTCTTCCCCAGTTTCCTCAATGTGGATCTCAGTAAAGTTGCATCCCTGCTCTGCACAAAATCGAGCTACTTCGTCTGCATAGTTATTTCCCAACGAGACAAAGTCGCTTCCCTTCGTGTGGGCTGCACATTTAACAACAGCAATTTCATCAGGACCTTGCAATGCTTTTAACAATTTCCGCACATAATCACCATTTCTTATAGGAGAACCTGAAGACGTCATAAACCCTCTCTGGGACCATAGCTGTCCGAAGTCATGAACCACACCAAACCCGTACTGGCTGTCCGTGTAAATAGTTACACGGATCTTGTCGGCTGCCAAACAGGCACGAGTCAGAGCAATGAGCTCAGCCACCTGCGCGGAGTGTACTCCTTCTAAACAAGCGGCTTCAACCACACCCGTAATGGTGCATACAGCAAACGCTGCTCTCAATCGACCGACACTGTCTCTTAAACATGAACCGTCCACGAAGAAAATCTCATCTGACACCGGGAGCGGTTCGTCGACAATGTCGGGTCTCGGTTTGGTGCATAGTTCAGTCACATCGAGACAATCATGGTCCGCACAATCTTCATTCTCATCTATAATTGGAATAGGTAACAATGTAGCAGGATTTAAAACAGCACACCTCTTCAATGTCACATTATCGGCTGCAAGGATAACTTGCTCATAACGAGTCAGCCTATTATTCGTGAGGTGCTGCGTTTTAGTCCTAGTCATCAACAATTCAACAGAATGTGGCACATGTACAGTAAGTGGATGACCCATCACAATGCTCTCACATCTCTCGATGCTGACACCTGTTGCCGCAACGGATCTGAGACATCCGGGCAACGCAGAAGCTACTGGATCTAGAGTAGCTGAGAAATAAGCAACTGGTCTACGGACACCTCCATGATTCTGGGTTAACACTGCTAATGCGCAACCTTCTCTTTCGCAGCAGAACAATGCAAATGCCTTGTTATAATCCGGCATTCCCAACGCAGGAGCGCTACATAAGGCTTCTCTCAGCCTCAGAAATGATTTCAAACAATCGTCGTCCCATGGTACCGGATCACTTACATCCTTTCGCGTCAGCCGCTGCAAAGGCTTCGCTTCAAAGGAAAAGTTTGGGATCCACTGGCGGCAATAGCCCACCATTCCCAAAAACATTCTAACTTCCCTCTGCGTCGAGGGAACTGGCATCCTCAAAATCGCATCAATGCGATCTGGAGACACCTTCCTTTTACCCTTTTCAATTCTGTGCCCCAAATACTGTACCTCAGGTAAACAGTATTGCAGCTTGTTTGGAGACACCTTGTGACCGTTCTCTCCCAGAAAATTCAACAACGCAATGGTATCGATCCTGCAAGCGTCTTCTGTCTCTGACGCGACAAGCAGGTCGTCAATGTACTGCACCAAAACAGAGTTTTTCGGCAACACAAGACCTTCCAGATTCTTCTTTAGCAGCTGATTGAAAATCGATGGGCTCTCCGTATACCCCTGTGGGATACGGCACCACGTTAATATACGATTTTCTAGCCTAAAGGCAAAAAGAAATCTACTCTCTTCATGTAGGGGAATCGAAAAGAATGCCTGACACAAGTCAATCACTGTGAACCATCCAGCTTCGCATGGGATCTGGAACAGTATCACAGACGGATTCGGTACCACTGGACAACATGGAACAACTATGTCGTTTATTTTCCGCAGGTCTTGCACTATCCTGAACTTCCCACTCGGTTTCTGCAGTCCCATAATGGGTGAATTACATGGACTACCCATGATCTCCACCAGTATTCCCTGCCTAATCATAGACTCAATCACAGGTTTGATCCCAGCAATCGTCTCAGGCGACAGTTTATACTGAGGGGTTCTCGGGAATTCCGCGTTTGGCTTAACCTGTATCTTCACTGGTTCCACTCCCCTGACTAAGCCGATCTCCTCTCCGCTTAGATCCCACACATCGGTCGCAACTGACTCCCTCAAGTCCTGTGGAAGCTCCTCCACTGTCAGAGCCGGGTACACTTCCACGCACCCCTGCTGATTTGCAACCTTAAAGGTCGCGTCGTCATCTCTGGTCTGTACCTCTACTCCCCTCGGGGTACAGTAAATTGTGCAATTGAGCTTACACAATAAATCTCTTCCCAACAGACAAACAGGACTAGAATCGCACACCACGAACTGATGTCGATCCCTAAAGTTTCCTATCCTGACGGGAATCGGTTCCGTCAAGGGGCTAACTAGTCTCTTGTTCGCCACTCCAACCACTTGTATACTTTCTCCCGAGAGGGCTACCCCCGGAACTACTGCTGATCTTATAGTTGACCTGGTAGCCCCCGTATCTACCAAGAAGGTAGTAGGGCGTCCATCGAGTTCGGCTTCCACAAAGGGTCCCTTCTGATCTACCTCTAGTATGGCCCTGAGCAGGCAATCATCGTCCTGACCCAAACTTAACTGCGCCAGCAAATCTGCATCCCTCTCCTCTTCCACTTCGAACATGGGCATCTGCAAATAAGTCCGAGCTCCCTGCTGTATGTTCTGCATCCTGGGTGGCTGGGGAACCTGCACCTGCGAGACGCCTGTCCCCCCTTGCATCGTTCTCGGTACAGTCACCGTCTGTACCTGTTCCGCCCCAGGGACCTGACCCATTCCTCCCTCCATCTGCGGCTGATTATAGGGGTTCAAGGGACACTCGCGCCTCCAGTGTCCCACCTGGTGACACTGGTGACAAGCAGTCGTCTTCTTCAAGATTGCTACATCTATTCCTGTCCTAGGGTCTACGGGTCTCGGCCTTCCCTGACCCTGCATATTCTGATTCCCTGTCTGATAATTTCCCTGTCTTCGCCCCACTGGACCCCCATTCGGCGGTCCCTGAGCCGCTTGCATCTGAATGAGCAATAAGTTATCCTTCATCTTCTTGTGCTTTGACTCAATCTCATCCGTGCAGTACCTGGCGTACCGCAAGATCTCGTCTACGGGCTTATTCTGCCAACAGATCAAATGCTGCTGTATCATAAGACTGACCTCGGGCTTCAAACCCAGCACGAACTTAGACACAAACTGTCCCATGTCCTTTGTTTCCAGCTCATCTAACCCACTGTACTGCTTAAAAGCTTTCAAAAGTCTCTCATAGAATTCATGTACTGTCTCCTTGGGCTCCTGCACTGTCCTGTCTATCTTCACCCAATCGATATCTTGGGGTGAAACCTTCGATTTCAACCAGGTAATTACCTTATCGTACAGCCTCATTACCACGGGCGACGGACCATTAGTAACTATGTTCCTATCAGGCTCATAGTCCGGCCAATCAACAGCAATTTTACATGCGTTCCACAGATCTCCCGGAACTACGATATCGAATAAGGTGTTCAGATCTATCCACAACACCTTCGAAATCTTAACGAAACGCTCAACTTGCTTGTACCACTCTGCAGGCTTCTCCCTGAGCCTGGGAAAATCATTCGTAAATGATGCCAAATCCCCCCTGCTCCATGGTACATGCACATATCCTCCATTCGCCACCTCTCTCAAAGGAAGGATCTTTACCTCCTGCAAATCTCCTTCAGAGCTCCCTCCTTTCGCTCCCCTAGAATTCTTTTTCCTAGCCCATTTCTCTTGCCATTTGTCGAGCATCAGCCATATTCTCATAGCTACAATCAATTCCTTGGTATGTGACCTTAGACCAACAACCCTTTTCTCTTCCAATTCCCGCTCGGTACAATGCATCCTATGGCTCCCTTGCAATGCTCTAGTCTTGGATAGATCCACCCCATATTCTCTAGCCAAACCCGCCAGTTTCTCATGTGCCATTCGTGCTTTACGAGTCACATCCTTTGCCACAAAAAGCAATTCATCGGGAGTATAGGTCAATACTCTCTCCAGAGGTAGATTCCCATATATTATTTCATCCGCCTCTGCTTTAAGTCTTACTACATCTATCATTCCTGCCTTCAAGGCTCCTTTCAACACCTGACAACTTGCTCCACGTCCCTCATCATACTCGCATTCCGATTCCTGCTCTCTCCTTTCCTCTGGTAGTTCTATGGGAGCAGAGTGGCTCGTAAAGGCAACTGGGGTTGTCCCCGCTCGGCCCATATTCCAGCTCATTTGCTTCTTTGGCGGTACCCATGATCCTAAATCTGGTCTCGACTCCATCAGAGTCCTCGGCCTCACCGGTCTCTCGTCCTCTTCGCCCCTAGATGTGTCCGACACCGCTGCTAATGGTGTACTCCACTGCACAGGGCTTGGAGGTCGGGCCGTTGCCCCTTCCAACTCACTTTCCCCACTTTCTCGCCTAGTTCTCTCTGCCTCTCGTTCGGACCTCTCTCTCGCCTCTGATTCCGGGCTGTATATAGACACAATCGGTCCAATGGTGACCGGTACCCTCAATGCATCCGGTAACCTCATCTCTCCTTCAATCCTTCGGCTGGTCCCCGACTGACCCTGTGAACTCGCTGTTTCAAACGAGACCAACCCTTCCACTCGGGTCTCGGGCTGGATCGTTACCCTTCTAGTTTCCTCTCTCTCGCTCCACCTATCATCTGCCTCATCCGGGTTATAAGGGGGTGGTCTCTCGTCTAGCAATCTTTGCAATATATCATCATCAGAATCACTATCCTCTTTCTGTGCTTTCCCATTCCTTATCCCCGTCTCCTCCATTATCGCGGGATACAGTTTCGCTTCCTCAATTGTCTGCACTCTCCATCTTTTCTCTGCTGCGTCCCATTTGGCATCCTGAAACGCCCTAATCGACTTCCTCATCCTCTCCTGACTTCTTCCCTTTTCCTTATCATGCGCTGCTCGGATCCACGCATGTAATGCTTCAAACTGTGCTGGTCTTGGCAAGGGTTTTAAGGACCCCATCACCGTCTTCAGTTGGTACAGCACCGCTAATCTAAATGAGCCGTACCTCGGGAAAGCTAATTCCCCTTCACCTTGTGTAACCTTGTGCCAATTCTCGATCCAAACGATAGTATGTAACCCCACATTCTGTGCCATGTAATGTGCCGGTGTATCCTCGGGAGGAGCTTCTTCTCCCCCGCGGACAACCACATGCCTATCACCTCTACACAACTCTCGCAAAGCCCTAAGACACTTCATAATGAGCAAATTCGATCTCGCGCTCTATTTACTTCTTATCCTCAAATCCTCCAATAACAGCGCGACTCACACCAACCGGCCTATCACAGCGCGACACCCTCTGACGTCACCTTCCTTCGTTCGCAGCAGTTCCCTTCTCCAAACTCGTTTCACGCTTACTCACGTCCCATTCATACACTGAAATAACCAATCAAGTTATTTCTCTGGCTGTCCGTCCACAGCCTCTGACTGTCCGTCCACAGTCTCTCGACCTTGTTGACCTCGATTGGCGCCCGTCTGCCCCCGTCCGGCCAGACAAAAACGCCTCTGATAGGTTACTAACACTCCGATCTGCTCACCACAACCCACGACCAGCGTTAAGTTGCCATACACACACGCATTCGCTCCCCCTATCTCGGTCCAGGTGATCGATGGTACCTCACGATCTCCTTTGGGTGGTCAACAAAATCTATCTCAGGTGTCTTCTACACCACAATTCCCGGGCTGCGCGCGCTCACAGCCTGATCTCACAATCACACGACATACACAACAACTCCGCAAGACATCACACAACAAATCAACACCGCAATCTACAACCACTCATTATGTTCATACTCACTCCTGGAACTGCTGCTTTCTGCCGCGCTGCTACTCGCCGTCGATGCTCATCTGCCGCCGTCTGCTGCTCGCCATCTGATGATTCAGCATCACTTATCGTCTCTTGGGCCTCAAGGGTCACTTATCCTTATCTAATCTTCCCTCGCTATCAGTAAGAAACCATCCTCGTTTGCTACCAACTGCTCCGGCCTATTTTAGTATCTCGCAATTATCTACTGGAACCCACTCTGGTCAGATGGAACTTTTTACTTGCCTGATAGCATGGAGGGAAAATCACCGTTATCACAATTACAGTCTGCAATTTTCCGTAATCAAAGACTCGAAACTTAATCTCTTGGCTCTCTGGTTTTTATTATCAACATAAAGATTTGGAGATACAAAGTCCTCAACACGAGGCACAACAAGTACATAGGCACTAAGACAAATGCTACTCTACGAAGAATCCGCATCCGGCTAAAAATAACTAAAAGTACAATCTCTAAAAGCATGAGGTAGAACACCACCAAGCAAATGTCGATACTAGGGACACTGAACCATACCATCTCTGTCCCTACTCTGCACTAGATGACATCCCTACTTAGCAATCCCTTGAGACCCTCATCGAATAAAAGGTGTCAGAGTGAAACTTCATAAGAAGACTTCACTTAGAGAGCTGGTCTAAGTTGCCCCCTCTATCTCTTCGCCTAGCCTTCCTCTGCTCAGGGCTGCTCTGAACTGCCTCCACCCTCGGGGCGCTGTCCCTAATACAGAACCCCAAATCCCAGAACACGCCCTTTGCGCCTCCTCTTCTCCGGGGTCGTCTTTCAGTAATTTTCCACAGAGCGCTGTCCAGTTCCATCGTCCATCGCTTGGCCTTGAGTCCCAGACGCCATCCGCACTAGGAGTTACGATTGGCACATTCCAATACACTCCCATGTCTGGCTTTTACTACATAAGTCAATTTGTGAACAAAGAGCTTCTCTACTAACGAGCAACTGTCCTTGCACCTGGGGTGAGATCATGCAAAGCAGACATTCTTCACATCTTTTAAGTTGCAATTTACTACAGCCTAAAACCTCTACTGGAATAAATCCTTTTTGGCCTATTGCCCTTGGCTAACATAAGAAAATACCAGGCCTTTCGCCTCAACGATATATGCGAATTCTGGCCACTACTTCGGTTACACAAGCAGGTTTCAATCATAGTATTGACATTTACGTCTTTCTTTCATGTGTGGTCAACCTAAACAACCTACAGACACGAAGTCTGGGGTACACATTTCTAACACCACATTGCATTTCCCGTAGCTAAACACTATACATTTCTCTAATACGTTTACCATGTGCTTGTACATAGCTAGCACTTCTACTTAAAATCGATATAGGTTATACAGTTGTAATACATTGCACACGAAATCTCTGAGTACACATTTGGTTATATACGGGTGCCGACTAACCGTGAATATGACGCACCCCTACAATTCTCAAACTTTTAAACGCTACATCAAACACATTCACATTTCTTTCAGGTAGCAGGCACAGTGGTGAGAATGCCTGCTTGTTGTTGTTTAGCTCTTTGTCCCTCCCTTTGCTTCCCTGCACAGAAGACCTTAGCCCTCCCTCCCCTTCACTTTCAGGCAGAGATTTCTCAAGGTCCTTATTTTAGCAAAAAAACATGAGGACTGTTTTTTTAAAATGAATAAGCACGGGCATGTTAGTTTCATAAATCCTACCCACATTTACATATTTTTACATGCAGATTTTCTTTGCTAGCTTTAGGGCCCAGATGACCCTTGCTGTGCAAGGAACAAGGCCCAAGAAATAGAGGGGGTGACATATGGGTTATTCATTTTTATTTTAAACAAAAGAGCAATCAGCCCAGGAGTGTCAGCCCACTGGAATGGGCAGAGTGGGCAGCTTGCTTCACAGGTCTGTAAGTGTCATGGGTGCTACAGATGCAGTGGCACCAGGACCCACCAGTATGATGGCTGTTTGACATCTTTCTGTGTTTGCATTTCGGTCCATTACAGCCTTACTGTGGCAGTGTTGCTCTGGGGCTCTGAGAAATGGTAGAATGGAGGGGGAAATTGAAGCAGAGAAGGCAGCTTTATTTGGGCCACAGAGAGATAGCGGGGACGGGGAATGTAACAAGATGGGGACCCCATGATTTTCACAAAGGGCAGAGAAGAACACCTGCATGCAATGCAGCAGCTATCATTAGTGACGCAGGTGCAGTGAGCCTGGGGCCTGGTGTATGAGGGGCCCACTGCATCACAATTATGACCGTTCTACTTTACAAAAGGCGTATGGGGATGATTGTACATGCAGGCTGAAGGGACCCCTCGGTAAAGAGAGGGGCGGAATATTTTGGAGCACTTTGTTTCTGAAAGGGACAGAGAGCCTGTTTCAAGATTGGCATGATAGCCTGCATGGTGAGGAAGTGGGGGTGGGGGAGTGGACATGCAAAGGAGACAGCCTTTTTCTCAGGGGCACGACTATTATTAGTGGAGCAGCTAAATTGCATTGGGGCCCAGGAATGTGAGAGGCTCACAACATCCCACCTATGGGAAGCAACATTTTTGAGCAGTTTAATCAAAAGTGTTTGTTTAATGTATTTATAAGTCTCACATTTAATGTGGAGAATGAGCTGCAGAAAAAGTACCCCCAGAATGATATCATAAGCCCCGGGTTCTGGCTGAGCCATGACTCTCCCTCTCTCCTAATCCTTGCCAAAATGAATTCAAGGGGGTAGGGGGGGCAGTCTTCAAAACATTTTGCTTAGGGGGGCTCAGAACAAAAAATTAGGAAGATCTTTGCTTTATAGTAATACATTTAACATGTTTGAATATATATAATATATATATATATTATATTTATATCCAAATACTCCAGGCTTTCTCCAATAACCCTGTCCACGTGGTAGATGTCACGGCAGCTGAGACAGTGATACTTGGTAACGTATAGTACAATCCAAAATGAAAATATAGTCATTCCACAAAGCAGGAAGGAATGCAGTTCATTGCAATCAAACATCCATAATTTTTATTTGATTGCAATTAACTTTTCGTTGCATTCCTTCCTGCTTTGTGTAAAGGCTATATTTTCGTTTTGTATATATATGTATATATCTTTCACACAATTCAGTCTGAAAACATTTGAAGCGCTCTGCAGCTGGTGCTGGTGTTGATGCTAGACCGTTTCCCTTTGAACAATGATAAACAAGGAGACGCCGCACTCCGTGAACTTGAGTATAATGATTTAGGGCCTGATTATGACTACGCCAGTCTGACCACCCTATTACGAGCTGGCTGGTCTGACCACCATAAGACAGCTGCTACCACCAGGGATCTGAAATCCCTGGTGGTGTGGCAGCTGTCTGAGGCCCACAATATTCTGGCGGTGCCGCTGCGACACTGCCAAGCATATTACGAGTTTCCTCACTGGCCAATTTTCATGGCAGCCAGCCCGCCATATAATACAAAAAGAGTACAAAGTTCCTCTGGTCAGAGAAGGAAAGGTAAAAGTATCAGCGGTATAATAGTGTGTCATGGAAGGGGGAAACCCTTTTGTTGGAACTAGGGCTCTCACACACCCAGCAAGCTAGGTGTCATGCTTCATCATTTGAGCCTGCCCCTCGTCAGGTCGGCGCTGCAATTCCTGACGGGCTCCCAATAATGGGGCTCTTTAGCGGGGATCTTCTGTTCCTGCCGAAGGGTGCTGTGGGGGTAAGGGGCCCTAGAATGTGTAGATGTGGTGAAAGGATAAAATAGGTACTGTTTGTCCACGAAAAAATGTATTTAATAAAGTGGTAAACAGCCTAGTTAAAAGAAATGAAAAAAATGAGGTGGGTATAGCTACTAGTGATTATGACGCTAGTTGTGTATGCCCTACACTCAGGAAGATCAACATGTTTCTTGCCTATACTGCCAGTAATTGGTCACGGCAATTCATCAGGATCAAAAAACATAAACTATCTACAACGAAGGTATGTGGATCCTACATACCAAAGAAGTGCTCAGAAGTAACCTAGGGAAAGATGAGAAAACAGAGAAAACACATGACAGTATACCACATGATAAAATTTACACGCACAACAAAATAAGCTGTGATCATCAAGAGAATCCTGGGGGAATGCTCCCAGGAGGGTAATGAAAGGTCACTAATGACGAGACAAGACCAAAGACAGGACTAAGGGCGGAGACAAGAGGGGGAGGTGCAGAACTCACCTCATGTACTTGCAAGACAATCTTGCAGCAGTCTCCGGCGGGTAAAAGGACTCCAACGTGGGTCCTGGGGTAAAAACCGGGAAGGGGAATGTTAAAACCTAAAAAAGATCAAGACCCGTGTATGGCGCGATCGTCCCAACAATCCAAGGGGGTGAGTGAAGTGCAGGAAGGTAAAGGCAGCCTCACATTTCATAATGTACTACCATGGGCGGTATGGTGTGCAGCCATGGTGGCCCTCATACTCAGGGGCTCAGGCGTGTCACCCCACAAATGGTTAGAGGGGTGAATCTCCATAGTGTCATGGAGAACTCGTAGACATAGTGGGAGCCGCCGTAGCCCCTGGTAGTGGCTGGGTCAGAGCAGGACGGTGTCGCCCATGGTGTCATTAAAGTCAAGGAGGCGCCAGCCACCCTCTCCGTGTAGAACGACTCACCTTGCGGACGTCGAAGAGGCGGAAAGCCCGGTACACTCACCTGCGTCGTTCGACGCTCGTACCGCCAGCCCGCCATGAAAAGTATGTCGGTGAGGATACTAAGAGGGGCCTACAGGGCCCCCTGTTGCCTCTGGGCCAGAGGATGCATGCAGGGGGCACATGGTGTGCCCCCTGTATCTATGCAACTCTGTAGCTGCACGGTATGTACTGCACAGTCCATGCCGTGCAGGAACGTGCTTCGGCTTTGCCATTGTGGTGCCTTTCTAAGGCTCACTTCCTGGGACCGCCAAAGCACCACCTGCCAGAACTGGAGAAAACTCCTAAAGTGGCAGGCGGTCGGCAAATGGCTTTGGCGGTGTTGCAGCAGATTACCAGCGTGGTGGCCTGCTGCCACACCCCAAAGTCGTAATCAGGCCCTTATTCAAGTATTACAATTTCTCCATATATATATATCCATGTCGAGACATAATGTGTATTATTTTACCCGTTCAAAGATGGCTGACACCTTTGCTGAAGCAAGTTTAGGTGTCCTCTGTCGATGTCAAATAACATTGTTGTATATAAGTCTGTGACAAGACGGCGCCGGCCTCTATTGACAAAGGCGGCAAGCCAAAACGCGTCTATTTGTGTAGATTCTTCCAAAATAAACTTGGAAATATACGTTCCTGTGAGTGCTGGTAAACTTTTGTTACCGTGAGCTGGGGATTCAAATCCGCGCGGTGTCCGTCACCGTGCATGAAAGCACCCGACCGCGAGTGAAGGAAAGCAGGACGGAGAGAGAGCGTAATACCAACTGGGAGCTGTTACAACCCAGGAGCCTAATTTACAATAATTTAGCATAGGGCAGCTCCACAAGTGTTGCACTGTGTCAAAATGAAGAGTCAGGAGTGGACCCTATTTAGGAGATATGGTGCATTCCTGTCCTTTCAGCCAGCGCACAATACGGTGCCTAGCACCAACGCAGGCACCCTTGTATCATGGTGCAAGGGCGGCTGCGTTGTTGGCAGGATTTTTTGGTGCAGTAAGGGACACCTTCCTGCACAAAAAGAATCATCCCTGCAACGCATCCACCCTTGCACCATGGTGCAAATTACCAGTATTGGCCCACGGCAGCACATTGTGCCCTGGAGCAGGTGAAAAGGACAAGAATGTGCCGTATCTGATAGATGCAGCACATTCCTGCCCTTTTCTTTTGCCGTGGGGCAGCGCAGCAGGAAGGCCTGCCATGCTTCCCTATGGCAAAACCTCATAAATGAGGCCCAGTGTTTTTAGCCCTTATCCACCCATACTTAGGTCAGCAAATATAAATAGAAACCACTTTTAAATTTGCTTCAGAACAGCATTAACAATCCTTGTCTAATATTTAAAGTAAACAACGGCAGAAAATTCATGTTACAAATGAATGCATAGGACTTTCTTTAACGTCCTACTTAGTATCCTGTCTGGGCCTTTGCAGACTCTTAAAACAACAACAAAGGGCCAATATTGTTCTATTGGAAGGGTGGCGATCCCAGTCTAGACTGGGGGTGAATCTGAAACGTCGTCAGTCTAGACAGAGTTCCATTGGGGAGCAGTGTGCGTGCGACTCCATTACAGTTAACTACTAACGCAGGGTAGGCAGCATGCTTTGAGGAAGGTAAGATTTGGAAAGGTTACTATTCACTTCGTAGGTTATGCTTCCCCTTGGTATGTCTGCAGGATAATATTACATGCATTTTATGGTATGTTCTTATTTTTAGTGTATTAATCTTAGTAGTAATATAGCTATTATTCTTAGTAGTCGTGGCAGTACTACAACTATTATTATTACGATTAATAATAATAGTAATAATTTTTACTAATTTTTCACCCCATTTTGCTGATATTACATTATTATTTTATATTATAATATTCTAAGGTATCCTCAAACTAAACTGCAGTGTAATTCTCAAAGGACAACTGCACGGACTTTCGTGGTATGGACTCTTTGCTGTTCCCCATTTCCTTTGACACTGCCCATGGGACTTCATAATTTCTACAAAATGGCGCTGACTACGGCGTTAGGCTATACATCACTCTATGCGACCCTGTGAAAGCAAACTTTCACACACCGTCTCTTTCATTTCTGAAGATAACGTATGAATAAATTAAACTTTTACCAGCAGTTTGTGAGAAAGGTGCTTGTTTCACTCGAAAATGACAAATGCACTAGCGTCCAACATTTAAATAAAGAATTATTCATCAAACTGAAGTTTCACCCAGGGCTGTCAATATGCGTATGAATGTTTACAGTTTTGAAAAAATGTACATCTGGTAAAGAGACGGTGCCCTCTTGCCGTTTCAGAAAACTGCTATATCAAAAGCTAATTATTGTCGAGGCGGCTCGTGTCACTTTGTAATAGTGAGTTATAGACTTTGCAGGTTTGCTGCTTCAAACTGTTATTCATGATTAAATTATGGTGCTTTAAATTTTAATTAATTTGTGTAGCCTGAACTCAACCACATGCTTCCAGCAGTTCCATCCTCAAACCTCCCTCTGTTTTAATGCTTCTAGAAACAAGATGGCCGCAACGATTCGCTAAATCACAGGGTTTGCGACCACTAAATGACTTTTTGGTATGTTCTAAATATGGCAGCTGGAAATTTAAGGAGCAGGGGGGTGGACGGGACACTTGCACACACATACACACTCACACACACCGATGCATGCACACACACGCACGCGCACACACACACATCCATTGACAACACTCATTACCAAATATTCAAACATACACACAGGCACCAAACATTAATTTAAAAAAAATCCCACTGACCTGCAGCTCTGCCTTGGAGTTCCCAGGAGGGATGGGACTGCTGCCTTCCCTCATTGGTTGACCCAAGGTCAGCCAATAAGTGAAGGCAGCATTCCCAAGCCTCGTAGGTCCCAGAAGGGTTGGGACTGCTGCCTTCCCCCAGCCAATGAGGGAAGGCAGCAGTCCCACACTCGTCACAGATTGGGATGGAGTTGGTGAGACTGCTGACGTCACCCCACTCTGTGATAAAATGTCACTGATTGACACACGACCCTGGGTGCTTCAGGGCTTGAAACTGAAGCACCCAGGTCCGAGGCTTTGAGTGACGCTCCCCCTCGTCATGAGGGGAGTGCCTCAAGGACCAATGCTGAGATGAGGAAGTCACACCAACAGGGTCTGTGACATCCTCAGCCCAACAAAGTTAATCTCAGGCAACCAGGAGCCTGCACATTTAGCGCATGTATAGCTCCTGACTGCCTGAACTCAAAAGAGTGTCTGTCAGGCCGATCTTTTCTCAGCCTGGACAGACACTGTTCTTGAGGGACTGTGGCTCCTCAGCCCCAGTGGACCGGCCGCATATGGTATTAAACCAGGGACGTAATGCAGGACCCTGTCTCTGTGGCACAGGGTGACCCCCCTAACCCTTCAAGACGGCGTCAAACCTTCAAGGTGTCCACATTCAGCCCAAGACCTAAGAATAGCTTACTCAGGGGGCCCTCATCACATTCTGCAGTAGTCCCCATCATTCTGCTTTACCTCCTCAGGGTTTTTTAAAAAAAAAATGCTTCTGGGGGCAGGGCTCCTGCCACACTACGCTGCCCCGGGGACCACCACCTCCACAGGGCATTTAATTATTTTAGGGCGGGGTCCTCGTGGGCCCTCCCAAGCCCCAGGGACCACCACCTCCCAGGGGCTTTAAATTATTTTGGGCGGGAGGGCCTCCACCTCCCCGGGGCTACATGATTTAAATGCAGGGGGCCATGTGCCCCCCTGCAGCCCCATGGACCACCACCTACCTGGGGCTACTTTCAAAAACAAAGTGTGGGGGGCCACACGGCCCCCAACCTGCCCCGGTGACCACCACCTCCCCAGAACACTGTTGATTAAAATGCGGGTGTCCGTTGCAGACTCCCGGGGACCACCACCTACCCGGGGCTTTAATCATTTCAGAGGGGGGCCATGCGGCCCCCCTCCTGGAGCCCTAGATGGCCCTGGGATCCGCCACCCCCCAGGGCCAGCTCCTAAAATGCCCCGGGGTGCCCACATTTCTATGGCAGGCTGGGAGCACGTCCATAGCAAACACTGCTTTGCTTCTTGGAAGCGAGAGCAGGAAACCTGCTCTCGCTTCCAAGAAGCAAAGCAGAATTGCTTTTGGGCAAAGGTAGCTGCTTGTCAGCAGCTCCCCTTGCCCAAAAGCAATGCCGGCTCCTGCAGGAGGCGGGGAGCTGGCTGGGATCGCGGGGGCATTGGGGCTCTCCCCAACGTGAGGGCCGGCCAGAAGGGATGGGCTCCTCATGGCCAATAGTGGCCCAGTAAAGAGGGGCACGCGGCCCCCTACATAAATAAAAAAAAAATCGAGGCAAAGCTCCAGGGGATGAGGTCCCAGGGGCCAATAATGGCCTCAGGAGGAAGAACACGCAGCTCTCCTCCTTCAATTTTTTTTTTTTTTAATGTGGCCATGCCCCCTTCCTGTTTAAAAAAAATAATGCTCAGGCCCTGGGAGATGGGGTCCCCAGGGCCCAAAAATAATAAGGGGAAGGGGGGCCACACAGTCCCCCTTCAAAAAAGCTAATTTAAAAAAAGCCTGCATCTCGCCGGAGGCCCTGCCCCCGCTGTGCACCACTGTGCAAACGCGCCTCCTGGCGCGTTCTTGATTGGCGGATGAAGTCCCCTCGAATAGTGAGGGTGCTTAGGGGCCAACTACACCATAAAGTACCTCCAGTAATCTCCACACAGTGGGATTGCTAAGGGGTGGTCCGAGGCCATGCCCCTTTTTACACCACTCTGCAAATGCGCCTCTTGGCGCACTGTTGGTGGGGCAATGAGGTCCTCTTGTGTCCTGAAGACCTCAAGACTAAAGTGGACTTCATCCCCCAAGCAGTTGGTCGCCAGGAGGCGCCTTTGCAGAGTGGTGTAAAAAGGGGGCATGGCCTTGGACCACACTCAGCAATCCAGCTGTGTGGGGCTTACTAGAGATGACAGGAGGGCTAGTTGGCCCCCAGGGACCTTCAGGAGGCAAGGGGACTTCTTCTCCCAACCAAGAGCATGCCAGGAGGCGCGTTTGCAGAGTGGTGGAGAAAGGGGGCGTGACCCATGTCCAACTCGCAGTAATCCCACTGTGTGCGGCTTACTGGAGGTAACAGGTATGAACAAGTGAGGTGGTGTGTGTATAACTGTATAGGTGAGTAAATGGGAGTGTGATTGATTCTTTGCATGACTGACTAGGTGTGTGAGTAACTCTATAGTTGAGTGGCGGTGTGTGAGTGTCTGTATGGGTGTATGACTGCATATATCGGAGGCTGTATTGATGAGTGACTGCGTGTATGAGTGACTGTATGGGTGAGTGAGTGGATGTGTGTAGACCTATGATACAATGTGTTTGTATGCACTAACTGGTATTAGTGTGCTTATGGTTTTGAGAATGGTAGTCTGTATTTTAGAGTGGGTGTATCAAATGTTATATTTGGGTGTGAGGTGGTGCATCAGATGATCACGTGGATGATGTCATCATTGATGTCATTTGAGATGTCATCAGTGATGTCATCAGTGATGTCACTGACCATGTCATGAGTGATGTAAGATGTGACGTCATCTGCAGTGCATTGTGGGGGCGTGAGTTATAGTTACCTCAACTAACTATAACAGACGAATTTCTCTGGTTTTGTACGAGTGAAATGTCCAACTAACTATAATGTCCCTGTAACCTGTGGTTATTTCAGTGAATTTCTCTGTGTTTTTAAATTCTCATTTCCAACTATAACGTCCATGAAACCTATGGTTATATATATATATATATATATATATACACATACATACATACATATATATATGTTTTTAAATGCAAGACTGTCTCAGTAAAGGAAGGTGGGCTGCATTTAAAAAAAACAAAATTAAAATTCGATCACAGACACACTCTCTCCATCAGGTCACCATCCATGTGACGGCCACCAATCTGAGAAAGTTGTAACTTGCAATGTACCTTATAAATAGTAATGAGGTAGGATGTGATTAAAAAAAGCATCCTGGTTGCGCTGATTGTCGTACCCCCTACTGCTTCCAGCTTACTTATGCAATTGAGTTAACCACTGCAGTGAGTGAGTTGGTGAGTCCCACTAAGCGCCATCAGATCTCTTGGTTCATGTCCCCCCAGGGCAATACCACTTTAATATTACAGGATGTCTGGCTTTCATTCCTGAAGCCAGATTACCATTCAGTGCCAGTATACTCTTTCTAATACCCACCCTCTCTTCCCCCCGCAGGTGTTCTCTTTCTAGTTCTGCCACCCAGCTCCCATGACTTTGTGACTTCCCCACACCAGACCTCTGTTCCAGTTCATATGCAGGTAAATTCCCCACCCTTCTTCTTGTACATGCACCCCCATCTTTTTTCCTTCCTCCTGCTGCTGGGCTTTGATACCTCTCCTCTTCTTCCTATGCAGCACTCCTTTAAATGCATAACCTGGTCCTGAAGATGACAAGTTGTGTACAGGTTGAAATGCCATCAACCTCTCAGCAATCCCTTGTGCTAATTTTGTGGTTCAATGAAATTACCTACCTTATTAACTATGTGCTAATGTATTGGAACCACCAAAAGTCCCTTGTATATATTGAAAATATTGTTTGTGTCTTTTCTTGTGCCGTTTTTTAACTGTATATTTCTCACTTGTCACTTGCGCCGTTCACTTTGTTTTTCACAAGCGCAAATGTGCACAAGTCTGTACAGGTTACGTGTACATTCAGTGTAACAGAGTGCCGTCAATATTGTCTTTCTTTCTTGTTACTTCTGTTTGAATACAGACCATTTTTTAAAATTTATTTGCCATAACTATTAATGTCTCCCTGTCTCCTCCTTTTGCAACTTTTTTGTGCATGCTTTTTTAAAAAAAATTATCCTTTAATAATACCTGTTGAGACATTGTTGCTTGTTATACATACTAAGGGGCATATTATCAAGCCAGGCGATAAAATTATCGCCGCTTTAGCGGCAGAAAACTGCTGCTAAAGTGGCGATTATGGGCTTGATAATATGCTCTATGGAATTCCAATTGAAGCCCATGTTAGATGTGAAGGACATCTAACCTGAGCTTCAATTGGAATTCCATAGAGCATATCATCAAGCCCATTATCGCCGTTTTAGCGGCAGTTTTCTGCCGCTAAAGCGGCGATAATTTTATCGCCTGGCTTGATAATATGCCCCTAATTACCTAGGTTTCAACTGGTTTCATGGGTATCCTGCTGTTGTTTGACTTCGTATCTAGAATATGGACATTAAGCCCCACCCATCTTTCTAATTGGCTCCTTTTACTGTCCTTTGTAAATGGCTGCTTTTCTTTGAATAATATGCTCAGTGGTCCCTCCTTCTCTACTTTTGTAACCCCTCATGGGGACTGCCCCTGTTACATGTGCTCTTACTCTTCATGTAATTTATTACTTCACAAGCATTCTTTTATCATTGTTGCTTATTTAGGCTTAGAAACTCACTCACGCCCACGCTGGTTCCCTCTCTCGCTCTCCTCCCCCTGCTCTCTCGTGCTCCCCTGATACTGCAGCTCGCTATGTCTCCTTGGCCGCCTCCTCCACCCCTCTGCTTGTTATTTGAAGGCTGCGCGCCTTTTAAAGACACACACTCCACAGCAGATAAAAAAATAAACAGGGGGTGCTGTATCTCCCCTTGGACTGCCCTCCCTTCCTCCCCCCACTACCAACCCATTGCCTGCCTCTGTTTGCTTTGGCGGCAACATGTTCAGGTCTTTTAACCCTTTTCTCCCTCTGCCGATACTTTCAACAATGTGCACAGTTATACTCGGGGTGCTGCCGCTTTAAATTACCCCTGCATCAAGTTGGCTGTTCTGTTTTTCAAACATCAAGGACCATACCCAAGAAGAGATCCTAGGGATCTTTTCAGAATTCCAAGCAATAGGTGGATATAAAATAAACAAGACCAAGACGGAAATTATTCTATGCAGCTGTTCTGTAGCTACTCTACTGCCTAGTTTTAGACTAACATACAATCCACGTCCAAAGAGATACCTAGGGATATATGTGTCAGAAAAAGTAGAGGAGCTGTTCCAGCTGAATTATATTCCCCTGGTACAAAAAGTACCTTTTAGCGCGATGGAATCAACTACCATTATCTATCTTAGGACAAGTAGCACTTATCCGAATGTCTATTTTACCACTGTTGAATTTTTTATTTGCAGCAGCTCCATGCACCCTACAAATGTCTTTTTTTAAGGAGATAGATGGTTTGTTTTCATCTTTTTTAGCATTGGGCACCTTAAACTTTACGAAGGAAGAGGGAGGGTTGTCCCTCCCAAACATAAGAGAATAATATTTTGCAAATTTTGCACACAACAAATTTAGATTGTGTACCCAATTCGACACTTTGGAAATAGATAATGTTTTTATGAACAAAATAAGGAAAAATAAACTAAGGACCCAACAAGAATGGTGAAGGATCCTAAGAAAGTGCGGTATAAAGTACTCCAATGGATTCTTAAACAAAAAGATCAATTATTAGCCTTCTACAGGTTCCCGAGAATAAATGGTATGACGATTTTGTCAGACCTTTATTTGGGGAAGGCTGAACTGCTGCAGCCCGCTGTAATTAGAAAGTGGGAGGAAAACGGATATAGGAAAATAAAAGACTTCCTTAACTCAAGTTCATGGAAAAAGTGACCTGAGATAGAAATCAGACTGCTCCATTCCAAAGACAGGCTCAAATGGTCATACATTAAAATAAAACACTTACTAGGAAAAATTGATACAGGGACTTAGACAGCAAATTCTGGAATAATTGAAGTCCTAGGAAATTCCAAAAAGTGGTCAGGAAGTG
The DNA here is from genome assembly GCF_964204655.1 of Triturus cristatus. Lineage (NCBI taxonomy): Eukaryota > Metazoa > Chordata > Amphibia > Caudata > Salamandridae > Triturus > Triturus cristatus. The sequence continues at coordinate 179,697,954 of NC_140589.1, forward strand.
CTTGGATAAAAATCTTTAATGATGGAAAACGGTCTCTAGCTATGAGAAAATGCAAGACAAATGGTGTAGAAAAGAAGGGATGCAGATCCCAAGAACAACTTAGAAGAGAATTAACAAACTTAACGCCACAGTAATTAGAGGAGCTAATTTTAAAAGAATGCAATTTTATTCAAAATGGTTGCTCTATTAGACCCTGCTTTTTTACATAGCATATAGCCCCAGGTAGAAAATAGATGTTTCCGATGCCCAAAAGTGGGAGGGGGAACATGGTCACACATCATCTGGAACTGCCCCAAAACAGATAATTTATGGGAGGAAATCTAAAATTATCTTAGAAGCACCATTGACCAATCTATATCTCTTGACAACTATATTGCAGTTCTGGGAAGTTTTCCAAATGTAACATTGAATAATTACAAAAGAAGAATGCCTGTATATATCTGCTCTAGTGGCAAGATCTTTAATCCCACAAAATTGCCGTACTAAAAATGTACCTTCGTTCCAAGCATGGAGAGCAAAGTTGTGTAAAGTCAAAGAATTAGAAAAGTGCTAGGCATTCAGAACAGCATCTCTTAGGAACTTTGAGAAATGTTGGGGACCCATAGGAAATTAATGGCTGGTAAAATTGGTTTAATATAAATGTAGATGTCTAGTTACTTAACTTAATCCAATTCTAAATATATGCACATGTCACTTTACATAATATTTATTTATCTATTGTGGAATGAGGAAGTGTGCAATATCTGATTATTTATATACAGAATTGTTTTTACCTGCAAATCATAGTAAGTCTATTGTTTATGGTAGAATGTATCTAAGTATTCCTGAAGATTTGCTAAATTGTAATATTGAATATGAATGCACTTTGCACTTTATTTTGTTTTTTATGTATAGGTGTCTATAATGTACCATGATCCGAACTCTCAATAAAAAATATTTAATAATAATTTTTAAAAAACGTTGGCTGACTCGCTGCGCTTTTTAGACCCCCTGACATTCGATAGACTCGGCGGTTATTGTGGTAAGATTACTGCAATTAGTTTCAGTTTAGTACAGGAGGTAGTTGTGTGCTTTCAAAGTCGGCACAAATATTTTTATTAGAAGTCTGCGGACTTTTAACTACACTCACTTGCATAACGGTTTTAAAAAAAGCCTTGTAGCTTCTCACAGTCTTTACATGGTTGGGTGAAGGGACCTTTAAATCTTTCTGGCTTTTCAGCATGACGCACACATGTGGCTCACAGTGGACCAATAGGTTTAAAACTTGAACAGCGGCAAACACTTTCGCTTTCAAACAGTGCTGCCGGGCCTCAGCTATCGAAAACTCCATCTACATCCACTATTCATTGTAAGCATGAGTTTATCACTCCACTTCGAGGATCACCAGCATTATTTTTTGTTCTTATTCATTTTGTACTTATTTGTGCTAGAATGAGCACAAACACACACAGTTTTGGCACTGGGGATCATAAGCGCATGTAAAACTCACAAGGTTGTCGTTAATAGAATGGATTTTTTTATGAAAGCTTGGCACGTATAACATGGGTCTCTGGCGTCAGTAACCTTTTTCACGAGCACATGCAGACTATGGGCCAGATGTAGGTGGCCAAATACAGAGCGCTAACGCTGAAATTAGCTGAATTTCAGCGTTTGCGACCGGTAAATAGCGATGTACAATGTAGGTAATGCCAAACGCTATTGCAAAATAAGAAATCGCTAAAAATAAGGGAAACAAGTTAGCGATTCCTTAATTTGCGATTAGCACACACCGAATCCCTAAATAGTGAATTGCTAAATAAGAAACACTTAAAATAAATCACAAATCGATATACCAAAAATCGCTATTACCGATTTTTCAAATATTCGTTATTTAGGAGTCGCAAATTACCACTGACTCAAAGCAGGTGGTAATCACGTGCACTGCATTTAAACAGCCCCAAAATGCAACAGTGTGAACACTATGGCAGCCCTCTATGTCATTGCAAGGCGGCTTCGGATTCAAGCAGCAGGACTGAGGATCTGGAGACGGGAGGAACGCGTGTACAGACTGCGCATTACATTATTCCAACTGACTGAGGCTAAAATCCATGAGAGGTACAGGCTTCATCCCCAAACCATCCTAGACCTGATACGGGACCTGCACCCACTCCTGGAGCATCAGACACCAAGGGCGACCGCTATACCACCACATGTCCAGGTGCTTTGTAGCCTGCACCTATTGCATCAGATAGTTACCAGGGGGTGATAGCTGTGGCAGGTGGTGTGTCACAGAGTTGCCTGTCCTGTTTTTTCAACACTTTCCTGGATGCCATGATGCAAAGAATGCACCACTACATACGGTTCCCCAGAACACAGGCAGAACTGCATAAAACCAAGATGTTTTTTTATCAAAAGGCCCAGTTCCCACATGTAATAGGGTGCATTGATGGGTACCAATCTACCCACCTGCAGCTACAGAGTACATATATCGGAACCGCAAATCTACACAATTTATCAACATGCAGGTAATTTATGATGTGGACCACATCATCACTGACATCGTAGCAAAATTTCCGGGGAGCACCCATGACTCCTACATATTCAGGAACAGTGGGATCTACACGTGTCTGGCTGGTGGCAAATTTGGGGAAGAATACCTGCTAGGTAAATCAATGTGACACACCCTGATGTATACCTTGGATGAATGTGTTGGTGACTGTTATTAATGACTCTTCCTTTCTCACTCAGGGGATAGGGCATATGCCGTGCGGGCATTTATCCTGACTCCATATCTCAACCGATCTTTCCCAAGTGAGAGGAGATTCAATGTGACACATAGATCTACGCACAATGTTGTGAAGCGCACATTTGGGCTCCTAAAAAGCAGGTTCCGCTGCCTCCACAAAAGTGGAGGTGCACGGCAGTACCGCCCTATCATCTGCTGTAAAATAATAGCAACATGTGCCATACTGCATAACCTTGCCTCAAAGAAAGGAACAGCAGTGGAACTCACCGACTCAGAGGATGAGGGTGAGGATTGTCCACAGCCAGAGCACAGCGCAGCAGGTGTGTCAGCAGCACCAGATGGGAGACACAGATGGGCTGAGATCACACACAACTATTTCTGAGTAAGTAATGAGACAAAGCCAGTAACTGTAATTGCGTGACGGTATTTTATTAACCTTAACTCAGGCAATGGCACAGCACACCGCCACACCATCAAGGCCTCAACATGCCATGCCAATATTCACTAAACATTCAAAAGGTGAAATGGGTTACATCACCCATCTCACAATGCCAGGTGATGGCTGTCATTATTTTCTGCGCCCACGCGCAGCACTGCCGCGTTCCCTGGGCACACTGTCCTCCCTGGCGGTCTGTCCTGTTTCAGCTCCATGCCTTTCACTGTGCCTCCTGGACTCAGTTGTCGGGGGTGTGATGCTGCTGTGGCTAGTTGCCTCCTCACTGTCCCCCCCATCCCCTGCACCTGTTGCGGCTATTTGGGCGGTCTGGAGCACTTCCAGAGCACTGGTAACTGTGACCAGCCCCCTTGCAACGTCACAGCTGCAGTGGGCCATCTCTTCCTGCATGGCCACCGAGCGCCTGCTGAGAACAGATGTGGCAGTGGAGAGGCTGTTCACCGCCTTAGTGTAGCCATCCAATTTCGGTTGGTCCCTGCGCCTCGCCACACGATCTCGATCCAGTTTGCTGCACAGCAGCCTCACAGCCTCTGACATGTCCTGCATGCCCTCAGCCACAGTGTTGTTCATGCTGTTCATGCCCTTAATTTCAAGCATGTGTCTGTTCATGTACACCATCTGGCATTGAACTGATTTGATGGCTTTGCCTTGCAGGCACTGTACCTTCAGCATATTCCCCTCCAGACCCTCGAATACGCTAGACTCCTCGCCCTGTGCAACAGGACTGGCTAACCTCGACCTGTGGTGTCTGACACCTGTGTGGGCACGCTTGGTGGGGGACTGTGTCACTGCACTGTTCTCATCCTCTACCAGCGTGGAATGTTGGCCTCCCATGCTATCCTCCTCTGACCCCTCCATCTCCTGGAGGCTAGCCACTGTATGCCTCCTGGCTCTCAGTGGTGGTGGCGGTGGTGATGGTGGTGTTGGTGATGGTGGTGGTGGTGACGGTGGTGGTGGTGGTGTGTGCTCAGCAGGCGACAAGACCTCCTCATCCTGTGTGTTGGCTCTCCTGGGTGCCTTTCCTGTGTCCCCTTCAGCAGACTTGCGCGCTGCCTCGCCTGTGGAGACAGAATGTACATTTACTCACTTGTCTGGCAGCATTGGCGTAATAATACATTTTATGACTGCCAATCAAACTGACTGTCCTCCGCTTGCTAATTACTGATGTGTGTCACATGCCTTTGGGTTCAGTGGACTGACTGTTATGATATGTGTTACTTCTGACTACAACTCCCATACTGCATTGCTGTTTTTTTGGAAAACATGTACTGGAGTGGGAATCATACTGGCTCATTGGGGATTGTGGATTGGGGTTGGGGAGTGGGGGGCACAGCATGCTGTGCATGCATCTTACCTTGCCTGTTGCCAGCTCTGGCTGAGCTGTCTGCGTCTCCAAACACACTCACGCTCTCCGGCTGTAGGGTGGACTCCACCAATAGTTCCAGGGCAGTTGGTACAGGCGCTGTAGATGTCCCACCACCTGTCTGCATGGCTTGCTTGAGCCTTTCAGCCACCCTCTCTTTGGCACGTTTTCTGAGGTCATGCCAGCACTTCTTTAGTTCATCCACTCGCAGCTGTAGGACTTTGGTGTTTTGAACTGGGCATTGTGGAAGTGTAGGGACTGCGAGGATCAGCAGCCTACGAACAGCCTCAGCTGTGTCCTCTTCCCGGATCCCGCCCCCTGCCTGCAGCCTCATTACCGCTCGCGGCCCCCGCTTCGCGGGCGCCGCTCGCAGCGGTAGGACTTTGGTGTTTTGAACTGGGCATTGTGGAAGTGTAGGGACTGCGAGGACCAGCAGCCTACGAACAGCCTCAGCTGTGTCCTCTTCCCGGATCCCGCCCCCTGCCTCCCATAGGTATATAGGCGTTTCCCATTCCCGCTTTGCGGAACGCATGCGGGCGCGCGCCGGGCGAAGCCCGGGTCAAGGGCGGGCCCGTTGTAGCCCGTTAGAGACCGTGGGAGGCCGGACCGGGCCCCCCCTCTAACCTCTTAAGATACAGGAATCGATTATAAACTGTACGTATGTTACATCTTTTTTATTCGCACAGATTACATCCTCACCTGTAATAGTTATTATTTTGGACTTAGACTTCCCTTTGACGCTGGCAATATGACAACACGAGGAAGTAGAAGTAAAACAGCGGCAGGGGAGGTCCAGCTTATAGGCCCTTTAGATAACTTCATCATCAGGGCAAATTCCTTCATAGATCAAAGTATCTCCCTTATGGAACGCAGAGTGTCCCAAGATCTAGCTTTAGCAAAAAGATCTTCTATGGGACACCTAGCCACCGCGAAAACACCTGAGCGGGCTAGGGAGTCCGGACTGATTGAAGTTTGTGCCGATATCCATAGCCTACCAAATGTTGTGGATTTATCGGCATCACAACTGCTATCCGATTCTGAACTAAGTTCTGAATTGGAAAAGACCCCAGAACTAGTCTTACCAATTATACCAGAGGAAAGTAGACAGTTGAGAGGAAGGAGGGAGGGTGCAGTCCGGAAGCCTGAGCCGCAGTAGGATTCCGGCCGTGAATGCGCCCACAATCTGACAGGCGCTCCCTGGCCGCCAGGTGAACCCGTACAACAAGTTCTGTCCCAAAGGGGGTACCGCAACAACGGGTCCACTCCTCTTAGGGACCCAATGGATTGCATGGTGATGTATTTATAATTTATGCATCACCAATTATGTAGTAGAGTTTATATATATAATTTTTGAGCACTTTCTCACCTGGTCCTGATGAATTGCCACCGACCCGTTTGGGCATAGAGCAAGAAACATGTCGACCGTCTGATCTCCCTATGGATCATTATAATCCCTTGGGATCACCTATTTTTACTTAGGCTGGTATACCATCAGAATAAAATGGTTCACTGTCTGGCAATACCATACCTATTTTAACTCACTACACCACCACTCACTACACCTGTTGCACTGACCCCCACGCACCCATACGGCTGTCTCTATAAAAGATCTCCGAAAAAGAGCCCCTTCGCGGGAGCCCGTCGGGCATTGCAGCGCCGGCCCGACGAGGAGCACAGCCCTATGATGAAGCATGACACCTTGCTAGGTGTGTGAGGGCATTCTATAGAGACTAATCGCTCTCCCCCCTCCCACTCCCCTTCTATCCTGGAGGAACTGCATCCCTTGGTTTTGTTCTCTATTCCTCGGAGCACGGTGCAGGACCTCATTAAAAAGCTCTTGGTTCCTCCTCTCTTTTGAATCAAAGATATATTTCTCAGTAAACAAAAACTTGAAGTTACGGCCCATTATCCCTATTTAGGCATCATGATAGACGACAAGTTGAATTGGAAAGCCGCAGTTGAGGCACGAAAACATTCTTTCATAAGAGCTATTGCTGCACTTATAAGTTTCTCCCAAAGGCTGGGTAAAAGGTCCCCGGTAGAACTGTTAAAAATCTATAGTGCTAAATGCCAGCCAATAGCCCTGTACGGGGCGGGAGTATGGGGGCACGCTGACACAAGTGTCCTGCAGGTGGCAGAAAATACCTTTTTAAGGTTCCTTTTAGTGGCACCCAAACGCATTTCCACATTAGCATGTCACATGGAACTGGGGATCCCGTATTTAGGGGACTTGGTAAAAATTCAACCACTTCTTCTTTGGAGACGAATATGGATCTCTGAAAAGAACCTATTAACTAAACAAATCTTGACAGACTGTATGTTACTAGATTACTCAGTGAAAATTAGTTGGCTCCTCTATGTGCGAAACTTTCTAACTGACTTATGGTTAGAGTCTTACTATACCTTACCTGAGACAATCTGTGAGATCTCAAGGAAGGATCTGAAAGCAAGGGCATTGAGCCATTTAGAAACTTTAAGGCTCACGAATGAAGCAATGAAAGCTTCTGCCCAACACGTAATTGCGGTCCAGACCACCCTGCTAATTCAGCCTTACCTGACACTTGATCTCAAAGTTTTTGAGAGACTTCTTTTTGACGAGATTCAGGTTGAATCTCTTCCACCGATTAGTCACTTTTCCTGTAGGAAACAGTTGGGACCCAATCCTTTCGCCATGCCCCTGTGATGAAATATCAGAACAGACGACTATACACACTGTCCTGTTCTGTAAGTTCTATCATGGTCATCGCAAACTCTGGTTATTACCTCTGTTGAAATTCTGGGGCTTTAGGCGTTGTCGCCCGGCTATGTTACGACTCCAGTTTCTAGATTCTGAATGTATCTGCTATCATGTCGTCAATTTCTTAAAATGTATTTTTAAACATAGAACAAATTTGTGAAAAGTCTTTTATTCGTGAACTGGATGACTTTCTTTTCTTCTACGTATAGATAGTGACGACAAATGCTAGTATGGAACAGTTTTTTTGGGGGGGGGGGAATATGTTTTTAACTGATATATTGCTTTTATGGTTTTTCTATTTTGTGAAACCGAATAAAGAAAGATTAATTAATTAATAAATCTTTAGTTCATCTATTGAGCAATTGCATTTATCTTCTCCTGGATCACCAGCCATATTTTCCTCTTTTGGGCTTCTGGGATGTACAGGGAATGTTTGCCAAAGAGCTTGTCGTGGTCCTTTGCCACCTCCTCAATCAGCACCTCCAGCTCCCTCTCCCTGAATTTGTGCTTTCTTTTTCGCTCTCCTGCCTCCTTTTCCTTCTCCTGGTTGTCCATTTTTGGTTTGGTGTGTCTGCAAGATGTTTGCAAAGCAGCTCCTGTGTTGTAAGGTCTGCTCCCTGCCTCTCCCACAGCTTCAGCCACAGTGTAGCAGCAGTTGTCAGGCCACTTCCTGCTTGTGATGCCATCAGAATGCACCGGAATGGCAGTTTAAATAGTTAGCGATTTCTTAAAATACTGATTCGTTAATACCGGTTCGGTAATACATAATCGCTATTTGCTAATCTGTGAATCGGAATCGGCATTTCATTTTACCGATTTTTACCAATTCGCTATTTTTTAACGAATTATTACCTACATCGGACTTTGCGAGTTCTAAATAGCGATTCGGTAAACATCGCTATTAAGAACTCGCAAATTGGGTTTTACCTACATATGGCCCCAAATCACTTCTACAGAGATTTCTATTCACTCATGAAACCCAATATTTGGCACCTTAAGTATGTGGCAGGTGAACTTTCTAGTGGCAATGTCACCACATTGTATAGACACTGATTAACATATGAGCGCTGCTGACGTATGTTTTGTATTGTGGTGATCTGCATTCGTGTGATTGACAACCAGAATACCAGTTGCTCTTTAAGGGATCTCATGCAGAGGCAGGCACCCTATGCCATACATATGCTGCTGCCCAGGGTGTTGTCACCTTTTGTCCTCCAGTGCAAGCCTTGCCAGTTGGTGCAGCTTTGGTGATTCAAGACTCTGTATCATTCTGCATCTCTGCACAGTCACATGTTGCCTTTACGCACAACTCTGCCAACCACTGACCCCTCTCTGTTTTTACTAGGCATTCCCTGGTTCCTCTTAGCCTCGCCCATTGCATTATTCGATGCATACTAGATGGTGTCTCTGCCTTGATAGATCTTATGTAGAGGCATGCACCCTACCCATATATGTGCACAGCACTCTCCAGTGCTGCCCCCATTCTCTTTAAACCTTCTTTCTCCAAAGGCAGAAGCAGGCAGTGGTGCCTTGGAGCTTAGCCACTAGCATCCTTCCATACATACTAAATTGGAACCTTGCTTTGAGAGATTTAATTTAGAACATGCACCAGAAGAAGTATGCACAGGCAGACACAAGGCTCAACAGACCAAGATCTACACTGCTTTAACTGCCATGCATGCAATCCTACTAATCAATCTTATTTCACCGATTTCAAAGTCAGCTGCTTCACCTGTTACGTTACTCCACTGCATGCAAAAAACATAGGTAAAAAGCATTATCATTTACAATGCCAATAGCTCTTACTTTGACAAATGCAAGATCGATTGCATTGCAAACGCTTGTATTTGTTTCTTTTTATTGCCTTTGTTCATGCTGTTCTTGATAAATCTTCCTCGGCTCTGTCACACAACTGTATCTTTGTTTCCAGGTCCTACTGTTAGTCTGTGTCGCCATCTTCGGATGGCCTTAGCATACAGTGGGCAGAATACTATGCATGTAGTGGGATAGTGCTTAGGCTCTAAGGTAATATGAGGTTTATTAAGAATTTTTCTCAGATTTTCTGAGAATATAACTTTTTGCATCACACCACAGTGATTTTGCAGTTTTAGTAATTTTAATATATGAAAATAGTGCATATTAGCCCTTGATTTTTGGGGGTGAGTCAGAAGATTTTCCTGGAAATTTATCTGCTGCTGTAGCTGCTGTCCGGTTCTCTCTTGATTTTGCTGTCCACTTGGAACTTAGAATAATTTCGAAGTGCATTTCTCTGTTTTATCCAATTTGCTGATAGCCTTCATAGCCTTAACTCTATATCGCTATATTTTGAATTTTTGTAATAAAACCATTTAACTATTCAGCTGATCTAGTAATCTGGTATTAAGTGGGTCCTTTAACCAAAGTTACCGAATTTCAGATTTTTTGATGTGTTGGGAGGTGAATTACCTCAGGGACACATTGCCTCATGAATTTGAGGTCTAATGCCATTCATTGAATTGTGGGCCTTCTAATTGAGGTAAATTTTGGAGTGTCGAGATTGCAGGGTCCCCGGCGCTCACACCGCTCACTGACTTCTCAATGTGCACAGAAATGTAAACGACCAGAACACATCTGTGCTAGTAACGACAAAAAGTTTGAGTAAAGTTTATGTTCTCTAGCCTACTAATTGCCTATTGATTTGATTCCTTACTTTCTGTACTTCATTGCATGCTGACAACAAACTGATTCATGTTGCTGTGATTACTTGATATACCATGCATGTTTCCTGGTACTAGTGCGCATTTTTTACTTTTATTCCAATGAATCCTAGAGATCCATTGTTTTGCTTAAGTGCCCACGTTTCCACAGGGAAAGGGTTGCCCCTAGTGTGTTTCTTCTTTATTACTTTGTTATTAGTATTATTACTTTGCTTGAGTACTACTTATTGCCACATGTACATTCCTGTGTATTGACAGTACACATTTCTTGTTGCCATGTCTACAAAATATAGCACTGAGCACTCAAGGATTGTCATCTTAGAGTACACCAACTAATCTGAATAGTGAGGCACCACCCATAAAGAGAATTATAGGCATGATTTACCTTTGAGTTTTTGAGTTGTACGAATTCCACTAGGGCAATCATGACCATTAACCTTCTGAGACAGGTACAAAGAGTACTATTATTTTTGCTAATGGTAAAAGCTGCTATTGAAAGTATACGAAATTTGAGGTAGCAAGTGTTATTAAAAAATATCTATTTTTTTAAAGTTCGCACTTCAACCTGTGGGCCGAATACCTCATCTTTATCAGTCTTTACTGTATTGTGAACCATGTTTTACATTGAAATATGATACTTCCTCCATTACCATACCTTTCTTCCTTTAACATACCTTTCTTTCTTTTCATGTGGTTTGTGTTGTGTGGTAGGGCCTATGTCCAGGTGTCATGGTAGGATGACATTTTGAATGTGATTGATCTATGGCTGTTCACTAGTTAGCAGTGCTAGGGAGCTGGCACTGAAGAACGGCACTTGGAGGCATTCTAGCTCAATGGCATGGAAATGTGTACTATACAGATGGCACTGTGGGTGGATAGCTCTGTGAAAGCTTACTTGGTTCAATGCCAGAGCAGGAGTGGATTAAGTGTCCTGTGCGTAGTATGGCACTCTGGATCTATCTGCACTTAGTGCTAACCACAAAAGTCTCTAAATTAGCCTGTGGTTGACCCTCTGGTAGCTTGCCACAAACGCATTCAGGCTTAACTTAGAAGCAATGTTTAAAGCATTTATGCATCACTCAAACAGTAATAAAGTGAAAACACAACACAAGGAAAATTCCACACCACTATAGATAAGTAGAGTACAATATAATGAATTATTTCACACCACAATGACAAAACTCCAATCAGTAGAACTGGGGATATTCAAAGATTTAATGAACTATGGTGCCTGAAAGTACAAAGTGCCACTCATAGTAAGCTGGTTGTACTAGACGGGGTGAAAGTCACAATGGAGTGTGGGCTAGATACAGGGACCAGGTTAGTCCCTCTGTAAAAAGTTGCTCTCTCGAAGTCCGGCACAAAGAGTCCAGTTCGTTGTGAAGGAGGCCGCAAGTAGCAGAGAGAGCATTTTGGATAGTCATTGTTGTAGCCTGAAGAGCAGACTGGGCTTCATGGATGGTTGACGCTGTAGTGTGAAGATCCTTGTGGGCACTGCAGACAATCGTTCCTGGAGCTTTGCGTTGGCAGTCAACACAAGGTCCTGATGCTGTTGTGTGAAGTGCACGTCTCGAGTTGCTGGTCATCGCTAGTGGTCGCTGTAGTTTGAAGAATAGTGTTCATTGGACCTTCGTGTTGGCATTGGACATGGGCAACAAGGTTTTGGTGTGATGGGCCTGTTCGCCATCATGAAGAGACCAAAACCCAACTAGTTTTCCTCAACTGATGCCACACCACGGATTCAGGATCTGGGATGCACCTCTTGGGGATCAGGTTTTCACTCCAGCAGAACCCAGCAGGACTCAGGCAGGTCCAGTTACAGGTCCAGGCAAGTCCAATGTAGCAGGTCAGCTGGGCAGTTGCGGATAGGCATCTGGAGACTGTTGAGTTCCTGTAGCTCAGAACAGGAGGCCAGCTAAGTAACCCTTGGAGTCACTCAGATAGCTTGGGATGAAGGGAGCAGGTCCAGTCTTCCTTCTCAGGCAGCAGGGCAGGCCTCAAGCATCAGAGGTAGTCCTGTGACAGCAGGGCCATCCTAGGATTGATTCTCATATGTTACTGAGTACATGGGTATATAATGCAGCAAAATGTATGTAATATGAGATAAAAGAACATGATATGGAATATGTAAGTGTACTGTTGAAACCACAGGAGCAAAATTGAATAAAAAAGGCAATAAAATATGTTGAAAAAAAAAAGCAGGGCCATCAATTTGTAGCGTCCACAGGTCCAATGTGTGTACTGAAAAATGGGTCAGAAGGTCCTAGTTTTATACCTGGTGCCAGATGTGGAAGTATCTTCTGGAATTATCCTGCCCCCCTGTCCTGTTCCTGGGATGTCTGGGAGCCCAATAGGCTAGTGTGAAGTTCTTTGTGTGTGGCTGAGGCAGTGTCTTTGAAGTGCAAGTGGGGCAGGGAACAGCTCCACACCCCCATTCTGGCCCATCCTGCCAAAGCCCAGCCCCTCTACATTGTGGCTGCCTTGGAGGAATGCACAACGGCCAACTGGCAACTATACCTAGTCATGTGACCCAGAAAACAGGCTGCAGGCACCAAATAATTAGGGCACGAAAAGGCTAACCTCCTTAAAGTGACATTTTCAGAATTGTAACTTAAAACCCAACTCTTTACCATTGAAAAGGATTTTATATTACAGTTCTTCAGACTTCAAACATGCGCCGAAACAAAAGATTTCACATATTAAATGTAATAAGGTATTCCAATGTTATCCTATGAGAAAGGTAGGTCTCACAGTACTGAAAAATAAATGTGTGAGTTTTTCACTACCAGGATATGTAAAACCTTTTAAATACAATGCACCCAGCCCTATGGGCTGGCTAGGGCTTAATTTAGGGGTAGTTTACCTGTACTAAAAAGGGAGGTTTAAAGCTGCAATTGCAGGCCTGAGACATGGGTTAATGTGTTACTTAAGTGGGTGGCACAATAAGTGCTGAAGGCCTACTTGTAACTTTTAATTTACTAGCTCTTCGTATAAGGTATTCCACTTTACTAGGGACCTATACGTAAATTAAATATGAAAATCAAGTGTAAGAGCACAAGCACTTTAGCATTGGTTAGCAGTCCTAAAGCCAACAAAAACATATTCGGCAAAACAGGAGGGGCGAAATCAAAAAAGTCTGGGGAACTACAACCCAAGAGTGTGAGTTCTAACAGGAGGAATGAAGTGTGGAAGTACATGTGGTGTATCCTGTGGATTGATGCTGAGCAGCTGTATCAGTGAGATTACTCTGAGGCGAGAATAGCACTGTTGAAGTGTACTGGTTGAAACTCTGGTTGACAAGGCTCTGCATAAGTACACAAATAGTGGTACTCTGGGATGAAATGCCACACCTTGATACTTTTGGCCTTCCTAATGATGTGGGGACAGGTTGGGGTTTCAGTGTTGCAGGGATATGGTTCCATTGTTACCTGAGTAATATTAGAGAGAGAGAGAGAGAGAGATACAGTGTTGCCTCTGTCATGAGAGAATATTCTTCTATGTTATATGTGGAATGACAAAGGTATACTGGAGCTACTAATTCCTATACTGTAAAACAAAAGCTACTGATTTTGCATAATTGCACAACTCTGTTAGCTCTGAACCTTTAAATAAGATTGAAAACACGTATCCAAGAATCAATGGCGTAGCTTCAGGAGGAGTGTTTGGGGTGTTACAACCACCTACAAAATGTATTACGTAGTAGATAGTTGGATACAAGTGTTTCATGGTGTGACACTGCGAAGGTGCTTATCCAAGTTCTAGAAGCACTACAACTATGCCAAATTGTTAAGACTCCTACACACAATCGAGGGCATCTACTAGACCCTGTCTTTAAGAATTTGAATGATCTTGCAACAGATGGCGCAATCCCCACTCTATGGTCGGACCATCACTTAGTCTCCTTTTGGCGTGAAGTTCCTAAAACATCAGCCAAGCAGCACCCCTCTCAATAATCTAGGTGTTAATGGTCCAAGCTCAATGTAAGGGAATAGACAGAGACTAAATGAATCGGTTCCCACACCAAATGGTGACAGAGTGAAAAGATACAACATATTTCAGAGATAACTTAATGACTCCTTAGAGCCCCAAATCCCCTGTAAACTTGCTAAACCCAATCAGAAAAAAAGATAGCGCCCCTTGGCATACTTCAGAGCTGACTCTGTTAAAAAGAGAAGCAAAAAAGAGGGGGAGAGAAGGGAGGAAAGATTACAACGACAGCAGCAAGCACTGCAATAAAGCAGCTATAAAATAAACTACAAACAAGCCATAAGATGCCAGAATTGCTTAATTCAAGGAGAAAATAGAGAATGCCCCCAACTTGTCCAAAGAACTATTCAAGGTAATTAATGACCTCATGAATCTTCCTTCTTGCTCCGCCGGTCCCCCACCTTCAATTGAGCACTGCAACATGTTTGCTAACTTTTTTCTTAACAAAGTTAACAAAATCTTTAACTTTCTTCCATGATCTGCCTTATCTAATGTTATTGCCCCAGCTAGGCAGTGGTCAGTTCCCAACCTGTCGGCTTTTCCCGCAGTGAACACCAAAACCAATCTGTGAGAACAGTATTGAATGACTGGAAGCCTTCTTGGGAAACAGAAGTTTCCAGGTGTGCGAAGGCTCACTATTCTCAGCTCTCTATCCTTTACAGTGTGGAGTGCCACAGGGCTCATCTCTGAGCCCCACCCTTTTTCAAATCTTTTTTTATTGAAGAAAATCAAGAGAGTGTGTTCAAATAGTAAGATAGGCAGCATATATCAGGCATCTAAATACTCAAATGACAACATTGTCATAACAATCAAAGTAACCTAAGCTGCATTAGGTGTGTGGCCAGGGAGATCTCTAGGCATTGGATCAGCCGAGTAGCAAGATATTAAGGCAAACAAAGGTGTGACAAGGTGCGCACCAGCAATAAATGAAGATACACTCAAAAGAAAGAAAGTGAGAAATAGAACAAAAGCGAAAAATAAGTGTAGGTCAGGGATAAGGCAATATGAAGCATGGTCGATTAAGAGAAGGATAAGGACAAGGGGGTGTCTCGAGCAGAAGCTATAGAGATTATTTATGGGGGTCTGAGTAGTGCAAATTGATGGCACAGTGGGGGGGGAGTCAGTCTCCCCCTCTGAGGTGGGATCACCAGATCCAGGAGAGATGTGTCCAGATAGTTGAAGATCTTTGAGCCGAGGTGGTGTGAACCTGGAATATTCCATTCTGGAGAAATAATCTATTACGGGTTGCCAGATGTGAGCAAATTTGTTCTCAGTGTTTGTTTCCCTGTGGATAAAAGCTCCATGGCCATGACATGCCAAAGACGTGTGAACCATTGGGAAATCGGTGGTGCAGGAGGCTTCTTGCAGTGCAGAGCAAATAGTTGTTTAGCAACGCCTAACTTTTGAGCTATAAGGCGCCAATCAGAATGCGTCATGGCTGTCAATGTTAGAAGGCGAATGCCCAGTATGATGGTATTGCATGAGTTCAGGAGAAGGAAGCCTATAGTTCCTTTGATGTCGCTTCGAGCCTCTTTCCAATACATGCTGAGAAGGGGGCAGGACCACCAGATATGGAAGAAATCACCAGTCGTTGTTTGGCAGCACCAGCAGTGGGGAGAGGAAGTGGGAAACATTCTCTGTATTCATATTGGTGTGTAGTATCACCTGGTCATTAATTTGTAGGCAGTTTCACACTGGGAAATACTCCTGTGAATCTTGGGGATGTCACCCCAGAGTTGCTCCCATTGTTTCTGTGAGCTATCTTCTGTGGAATCAGCCTGCCAGTAATCTTGGGGATGTCACCCCAGAGTTGCTCCCATTGTTTCAGTGAGATACCTTCTGTGGAATCAGCCTGCCAGTGTGCCCAGTAGTTGTGTGGATGAACAGCGGTGGAGTGTTGTAGCATCTGGTAAGTGCAAGAGATCAGTCCCCGCGTCTAGTCAAAAGATCTAACCAGTAGTTCAAAAGGGGTGAGTTGTCATGTCACCCCTTGTGTTATAAGAGGTTGAAGCAAACAGTGTTGCAGTTTGTAGTACTGCAGGCGGGCAGTGTCAGTGTTTGATCTGGGGGTCTCTAGTTGGCAGAGGTAAGTACCTTTGTCCAAATAGGGACCCTTGCTTCTAGCCAGGGTAAGGGGGATACACACTGTTGATAACCTCTGCTCACCCCCTTGGTAGCTTGGCACGAGCAGACAGGCTTATCCCCAAGGCAATATGTAAAGTATATGTACCAACACTCACAGTAATATAGTGAAACACCACAAATGGACGCTACACAAGTTGTTTTATAAAAATATAAATCACTTTATATAGATTAGGCAGATCAAAACGACATAAAAATCACATACACTATCAATCTCTTCCAATAATGGGTTGTCAATAAAAAGGTTTACTGTAATAATTTTCTTTTGTAGCAAATGTTCACTTTGTCAAAATGTACTTGTCAGAATAAAAGTATTGGTTGAGCCTCCTGCTCCTAGCTTGTGGAAGTCCCTCTTAAAATGTAAATAAGGTGCTCCTTAATGATAAAATTGCCCCCATTGTAGCACAGAATGTGCTATGCCTGTGTGCTCAATTTCACTGTGTGGGAATCACCCTTTTCACAAGCGCGAGCCCCCCAGTCACCAAAAGGACACTGTCTTAAATATTGCCCTCGCTTTCAAATCCCAGAAGGACGCTGTCCTTAATATTGCCCCCGCTGTACTCTGTTTTGAATCAGGGAAATCACTTCCTCGTGAGTGTGCGTGTGCGCGGAAGCCACCCAAAAGGATTTAACTATTCTCAACGCGGGCTGCCGGCAACAACGCGTCAGCACACACAGTTCCCCCAACGCCGGCTTCGGTCCCAGATCGGAGCCGGTTACCTTTTCACTATGAAGGGGAATTTGGCAGTCCGTGCGGATCCTCGGCTTCAGATACAGTGCCGTCGTCAAGGAGCGAGGAGACGCCTCGCGCTTCCTCCAATCCCTGCACGGCTCCGTCCTGACGAGCCCCTCTGTTGCTAGGCGATGCACCGCGCTGAATCCAATCTCAGTGCGGCTTTCCCCTGACGTCGGCACTGATTGGGAACGGTGCTGGCGAGGCTTCTGGGCCGGCGGCTGTGATGTTTCCGCACACAGTGCTTCTCTTCTTCCTCTTACTGGGCCGGCGGCGGTGATCTCGGACCCTTGGTGACGGTCTCGGGTAGTGCATGGGCACGCATTCTCGAGCACCGAGTCAGTTGTTCAGGAGGCACGGCAAACCTCCCACAGAGCTCTGCTCTGTGCCGATAGCACACCAAGTTAATCACATGCAGGCAGGCAGGCAGGGCAGGGCAGAGATCACGAGGCCACAAGTAGTGCGCAGCAACACGCAGTCAGCGCCAACACAATGGTTCCTTCTGCAAACCTTTGTGTCCCTGAGTTGCTAACAGGAGACCAGCTCTTCCCAGGCCCTTGGAGATAGGTGGACTTCAGAGGGGGGCAAAGCACACAGCACAGCAGACAGTCCCTTGGTCCTCTTCCTCAGCAATCACAGCAACTGCTAGTCAGCTCCCAGACACTCAGCAATGGCAGCACTTTTCCTCAGTCTTCCTGGCTGTTCTTCTTTGGCAGGGATCCCTTCTTGATCACGAAGTTTCCTAATCTAATTTTACAGGGGTCTCAACTCTTCTTTTATACACCAAAAGTCTTTGTTCTTCCTGTGTGAGGGGTCCTGGACCCAGTCCGAACCAGTTCTGGGTGCACTCTGCCAGGGCACATCTTCTTCCTTTCTGGGTGTGGGTCAGGGCCATCAGACACACCGCAGGGGGTGGAGCCAGCATTGTGGAAGGTAGGCACAGCCATATTCAGACCCAGGTGCTACTCCTCCCCACCACTCTACATGCAGATGGGTCTATTCAGCCTAGTGCTGACTCACCCAGTCTCCTGGAGCCACCCCAGCCCCTGTCACTCAAAAACCAAACAGTCAATCCACAAACAGGCAGAGGCACACAGAAAGGCTGAACAAGAAAATAGCAACTTTCTAAAAGTGCTATTTCCAAACCTAGAATTTAAAAACCATCTTCACTAGAAGCTGTGTTATTAAATTCTGAGTTCAGGGATACCAAATTTCATATGTCGATCTTGCCGTTGTGGGAAGATATGCAGGTAAACATGTTACACAGCATTCCCCATGTTATCCTATGGGCAAGATAGCCTTTCAATAGTAAAAAACGAAATTGGCAGTATTTCACTATCAGGACATGTTACCCACACTAGTACATGTCCTACCTTTCACATACACTGCACCCTGCCCAGGGGGGTACCTTGTATATAATATACAAACAATTGCTATAGAGGGATAAATCTCTCTTTTATTTTTGCACAAGAGTTTATAAATTACCTTGGCAAAACACTATTTCTTATAGCAAATTCAATGATTATTTTTCAGGTGCAAATATCCATCAGTGAGCATCAGAATGAATTATACACAAAACTAGACAAATTCATCACAAGTATTCAAAAATAAATTGCAAGACAATCCATATATACATAATCATATATACAAAAAATACATCACATATATTCTCCCATAACTACTTCTTAAAAAGGTACACTTCTCCATCTCAGTGATACATTCAAAGGTAGTCCTCTTGGCATCAGAGGTGTCATCCCTCTATCTTAATTTATTATACCAAATAACTAATGTTTTAATTGAAACAATAGGCGGACTCCTCCTTCGTCTGTGTGTCGACTTGGTCGCGTTTCAGCCTCCACTTTCTTATTGGCTTCCTCAGGACGGGGGTACACTCTACAACAATGGTTAAACTTATATAAATCATATGTTCTATCATACTTCACTCTATCCCTTATTTGCCCATGCAGTGCTCGGAAGGAAGGAGACGTCTCAAGAATTCAGTGACTCTAACTCAAAAAATCTATAATCTATAAAAAAATCTATAATCTATAAAAATATATCTCTAAAGCAATCAATCAAAAGTGACAAAATCAAATGGAACCGCACCACACCGGCGGGACGCTCCGGGAGGAGGAATACTCAGGTGTGGGTGTAAAAAGATAAGATACGTCAACACCACATGCACATACACACCGGTAATGTGACTGTGTGCCAAAATAACCCAGCTTCATCATGCCATATCTCAATTAAAACCAGAAGTATACCTGTATGCAGTCCAAATTAATCAAACTTCAGAGCAAATAGACATCTGCTTTGGCCCCATTCATCAATCTCGTAATCCTACAATAATGGACAATTACTTATAGAAAACTCTTATCAATCTCATTTTGCGGATTATATCATTAATCATGTGGTACTTAATTCAATACCTCTGATAACTTGCTTCATCTATAGGGGACCTGGCATTCTTCACATGATTCGTCGTAACCTCAGGTCACTACAAGGAAAGAAACGAATATACTATCTGTAGATAGCAAATCTATGTCTTTATATACACACCACCTAATCTCTCCCAATTGAAACTACCTTCCCAGTGGGTCGAAGGATCCAAACTTACATTAAATTTAAACCAAGTCGCTGCGCAGTCGTCCGGCATTTCCTCCTCTCGCTTCAATCTGCAGGCACTGCTTGAACTTCCGGGACGTGTATGAATACGTATGCGCGTGATCGCGTCATACGTTCCCGGGCTATAGATATAAACAAAGGGCTGATCTCTACGCTATGCTTGGGTTAACGAACTACTAAGTAGTATCGACCTTCGACAAGATACTCAATGCCCCAGATTCAGTACATCTCCAAAAATAATAATTAAATAAAAACCTCCCTTAGACTCCACATCAAATACGTAGCTCAAACATTTGTTTTGTCTAAAAAACATAATAATAACACAAACTAACTAATTCTTTCTCCTATCTTCTTAAATGTCACCTGGGCTCTAAGCTCCTCACCCTGCACATAAAATATGCGTGTGTGTTTCTGTGTAACATAACCTTCATGTTAAATCCCCATTTTGGCGTCGCCATTCTGTATAGTATCAACCTTATTTCTGACTGTTATAAATTCGTTAGGTGGTACTCATCGCTCCCACTGTTAATATCCATCCATCACAATGTAATTTATCAAGGAGAATTCTCAACGAGGAAATATCCAAGTAATTTCTCAAGACCAAGAAGTAGGTCACACATCTCATGCAAGTCCAAAAATTTGACAATGGAATCTCCAAGGCATTTATCAGAACTTAGTGGTAAATCACACGTCTCCTGTAAGTGCAAAAAATGTAATATATGACATCTAAAAACAAAAAGTCTCGTGAATTCCAATGCACTGTATGTTAAAACACATGGGCTTACATTCTGACAAGGAAGCTAAAGCCTCACTTCCTAGTATTTAATCTCTTATTTGCCCAGTTATATTTGCAGACAAGGAGAGAAGATAAAATCACATTCGTCTGAATGATTCAAATGCATCCCTGGTTAGATGTTTTATACCTGATAACTGACGAATAGGAATGCCTCTTTCTCCTTTAAATCAAGGCCCATAATTCATCTCTCTCATTCAGACCCTCTGTCGCTGTATGGTATCTTTCAATGAGTTGCGCTTCTATGCGATTTAGCCTCATTTCCAATTCTCCTTTGTTGCTTGCCTTAATTACAGCTAAGACTGTCCACTCTATGTCATTCTCGCTATGGCCAGACTCAACATAATGTTGTACGAGTGGGGCTCCCTGGATTTTACATCTAATGCGGAATTTATGTTGTAAAATCCGCATCTTAACCATTTGCGTTGTGTGCCCAATGTACATCTTCCCGCAGGGACAGGTCACAGCATACACCACATTTTTGGTGTTACAATTGGAGAATGCTTGCATCACATGTTCCTTGTTATTGATCATCAGTGCTTTGGAGTCGCTTGTAGTGGCGCAGGCGACGCAATTATTACAATGGTAATGCCCTATAACTGCGGGGAGGCCAAGCAAAGTTCTTGTATCTTTTTTTGTCATTGGTTCCCTCATGGCTTTTACCAAGTGTTGTTTCAAATTTTTACCTTTTCTAAAGGCAAAAAGCGGTTTCGGTATATTGAATTGGTCAATCAACCTCCAGTTTTTTAGGATAATCTTTTTAACCTTGTTTGCTTTTGGGTTGAATGTCAGTACACATGTCATAAGTTCTGTCTTTTATTTTATTTTAGGAGCTAGTAAACTCTCCCTAGGCGTATACCACGCTCTTTTAAGTGCCGTTCGTACCAGTTTTTTTGGGTATCCTCTGGCACACAATTTAACCTGTAGTTTCTTAGCATTATCAAAATAATAGTCTTTGTTTGAGCAGTTGCGCCGTATTCTTAAAAACTGCCCATAAGGCAACTTTTCTTTTAAACTTCTTGGGTGCCCTGATGAAAACTCTAAGAGTGTATTCCGATCAGTGGGTTTCGAATACAGATTCACCTCCAATTTCCCTTTGTTGTCGAAGGTCCACACATCGAGGAAATTAATACGTGTATTTCTGACGCATTTTGTAAATTTCAAATCTGGTGTACATCCGTTCAACCAGATATGGAATCTCTCTAATTCCTCCATTTTTCCATTCCAGATAAGAAAAATGTCGTCAATGAAGCGCACCCACTTATGGGTGTGATGGTAAAATGGTGCTGCTTCATTGTAGACATATTGCCTCTCGAATTGGTCCATTACTAGGTTCGCTTTTTCTGGGGTGAAGCAACAACCCATGGCTACGCCCTTTATTTGTAGAAACAACTCATTCTTAAAAGAGAAAAAATTGTTTTTCAAACAGATTCTCGCCAACTCTAGTAAGAATTCGGTTGGGACCTGATGAGGCCTAGTTCTTTGGTCCAAGATCAGTTCCATTACCAAAAGGGCCTCATCTTGAGGGATGTTAGTATACAGGCTCTCAATATCGAAGGAGACCAACAATTGCTGGTCTCCATCGAAAGCCTGATCTTCAATTTTAGAGATGAGGTCCATGGTGTCTCTAACATATGCCTGTGTTGTACTCACAAATGGTTTAAGAAATGTATCTAAATACTTGGCAAGTGGTTCGAGTATCGATCCACATGAAGAGATAATCGGACGTCCCGGTGGATTGGTAGCATTTTTATGTACTTTGGGGAGTACATAAATCAACGGTAATTTTTGCTTCGTAAAATTTAGATATTCATATTCTTTTTTACATAAGTACCCGGATTCTAAAGCATTAGTTGTCAAATACAGAATTTTAGCTTTTAATGTTGGGTTATCGCAAACCTTACGGTAGTGTATGGGGTTATTCAATTGTTTAACCACCTCTCTATCAGTATTTCACTATCAGGACATGTTACCCACACTAGTACATGTCCTACCTTTCACATACACTGCACCCTGCCCAGGGGGTTACCTTGGGCCTACCATAGGGGTGTCCAATATGTAAGAAAAGGGAAGAGTCAGTCCTGGCAAGTGTGTTCACTGGCCAGGACAACATGGCAGTTCACAGACTGTGCACAGGCACTGCAGTGGCAGGCCTGAGACACCATTTTAGAGCTACTCATGTGGGTGGCAGAATCAGTGCTGCAGGCCCACTAGTAGCATATGAATCACCAGCCCTGGCACACTCAGTGCACTTTACTAGTATATGCCAATCATCGATAACCAATCACAGTAATAATTTAACCAGGGAGCATTTGCACTTTGGCACTGATCAGCAGTGGCAAAGTGCCCAAAGCATCTAAACCAGCAAAACAAAATCCATCACAAAACGTAGAAGGTAGAGGCAAAAAGTCAGATGAAACCACGCCAAGGATGCCAGGTCTAACAGTCAGGAAGTTGGAAGTCCTCTTTACACTGGTCAAAGGTCCTAACCAAACCCCCTAAAACGGTCTCAGAATGTACGACAGTCTCCCTCCATCCAGGCTGGGAAAGATTGAGATTGTAAGGCTAGTAGGAAATTCCGTGTTACAAGCCAAATATGTATTCGGAGAGAAAAAGGTGGTGAGACCTCGTTTGACTGATATATTGTCCCATATTTCGAGGACAGTTTTAGTAGGGGTAGCGATGTAAGAGCTACCGAGTCTAAGATGTCTTGAGAGGCAGACCAGGTCCCAGAGGGGAAGGCACGCCTCTGCACGGTCCAGGTGGAACCAATGTTTCTCGCTGTTGTGGACAACCCACTCTGAGATATAGTGTAAGTGTGCCACCCAATAGTATTCCAAAAGGTTGTGGCACGCCAAGCCACTCCGGTGCCTGGGGAGCATGAGGATCGCGTTTGAGATTCTTGGACACTTCCCACCCCACATAAAGGTGTGGAGGTCGTGTTAAAGATGAAGAATTGCATCTTGGGGAATGGGAGTGGGCAGAGTCTGGAATAGATATAGGATTTTTGGTAGAATGGACATTTTAACCACTTTAAGGCGGCCTAGCCAGGACACCTGTAGTGGCTTCCATCTGCTTAGGTCTTCAAGGATTAATCTCCTGTATTCTGACCAATTGGCATGGGACCAGGTTGTCATGGATGGGGTTAAATTCAAGCCCAAATATTGAAGTGAGTGATAGGGGCCGGATTCTTGCCTACCTGGTTATCTCTAAGAATCCTCAAAGGTCGCCAGGATCTTTTTATCTGCCAAATAGTCTAGAGGGGACGCAATGGCGTACTCCATTCTATAGGCTTTGGAGTTTTCTCCATTCCACTCACTGATCCATTTCCTTCAATCACACTCCTCGCTGCTACAACTGACTGCACTGAACTCTCAACCTTCTCTTGATCTGGGTCATAGACAGAAACAATAGGTCCAATGGTGACCGGTACTTTTAGAGCATCCGGTAACCGCACACCTCTCCCAACCTCTGTGCTGGCTACAGGCTGGTTTCTAGTACCTTCAGCTCCTGTCGAGATTTTCCCTTCTATTCTCACATCCGACTGAGTCTGTACTCCACTATTCCCTTCTGACTGAGCCGATTTTCCCTCACACAGATCAGGATTGTATGGAGGTGGTCTCTCGGACAACAACCCCTCTAATAGGCTATCATCTGTATCACTGTCATCATCATCATCTGCACTCTTCACCTTTCAGCCATCAGTTTTTACCAATAAGGGATATAACCTGTCTCCTTCTATTGTCTGCACTCTCCACCTTTTCTCTTCTGCATCCCATTTTGCATTCTGAAATGCCTTAATCAACTTTTTCACCTTCTACTGACTTCGATCTCTTTACCTGTCATGCACTGCTCTAATCCATGCATGCAACGCTTCAAACTGAGTTGGTCTCGGCAAAGGTCGTTTCAAGCCAAATTATAGTATGCAACCCCACATTTCTTGCCATGTAATGCGCTGGAGTATCCTCGGGAGGGGCCTCTTCTCCCCCACGAGTAACCACATGTTTGTCACCTTTGCACAATTCTCGAAAAACTTTAAAACACTTCATGATAAACTAATTTCGATCGCACACAAGGTTTTCGTTTACTTCCTGATGTCAAACCCACCAATAACAGCGCGATCCTCACCAACCGACCTATCGCAGCGCGGCACCTCCTGACGTCACTCTTCCTCCACTCACAGCAGTTACCCTCCTTCACAACTCACGTCTCACCCTCTCATTCGTCCCATTCATACGCTGAAATAACCGTTTGTCCCAAACAAGTTACTTCTCTGACTGTCCGTCCACAGTCTCTCGAAGTTGTCGACCTCGGTTGGCAAATGTCTGTCCACGACTGGCCAGACAATCACCTCTGATAGGTTACGAATACTCAAATTCCACGTACAACAACCCACGACCAGCGTCGGTTCCTCACGCACTCACACATTCGCACCCCCTATCTCGGTCCAGGTGATCGATGACGTCTCACGATCCCCTTTCGGTGGTCAACAAAATCTACCTTGGGTGTCTTCCACACCACTATCGCTTAAGCTACTCGTCGAGCCTAAGACTTTCCCGGGCTGCGCGCACTCACAGCCTGTTCTCACAATCACTCAACACTCACTCCAACTCCGCAAGACATCACACAACAAAACATCACCGCAATCTACAAACATCTCACCCTATTCATACTCACTCCTCCTCGAACTGCTGCTTTCTGCCGCACCGCTACTCTCCATCAATCTCCATCAGCCGCCATTGTCCGCTGCTCACCATCCGATGAGTCACAATCACTTGACTTCAATGGGCCTCAAGAATCTCTTATCCTAATCTAGATCTCCCCTCACTACCGGAGATAACCATCCTACTCTGCTACCAACTGATAGGGGCCGGATTCTTGCCTACCTGGTTATCTCCAAGAATCCTCACAGGTCGCCAGGATCTTTTTATCTGCCAAATAGTGTAGAGGGGACGAACACAATTATCCAAATATATCTTCCAAAATTTAATTTCATTTGAAAGGACCACTGACTCCGAATCTAAAATTTATAAGATTTTATTACAATCAAAAACAGCTGAGCATACAGACACCTCAGTACAAGGTGTAAAAGGTAAATAGGCACTAACACAAAAGCAAGCCTACGCAAAATTCTCATTCAACTTAAAATAAAAAGAATCACAGATTCCAAAAGCATCAAGAATATAATCGTCAGACTAATGTCTATTTTAGGAATCATTAGTCGAAGGAAGAAGAAAAAAAAAAACGTTAGTCTGTCCCTCCACTAATTCTAAGGTGACATCCCTACCTAACATTCCCATCCCAGGTACGAGAATCAAGAAAAAGGTGTCAGAAGTGAAGACTCCCTTAAGAAGTACCTTCACTTAGTCAGAGCTCGATCTAAGATGCTCCTTCTAGCTTCCCGTCTAAACCTCATCTGCTTAACCCACGGGGCACTGTCCCTAATACAAAACCCCAACATCATAGAACACGCCCTTTGGCACACCTCTTCGGCCAGGTCTTCTCTCTGTAGTTTTCCATCAGAAATTGTCTGTCGTCCAACGTCCGTTAGCTTGACCTTGGGTCCCAGGCACCTTCCCTGCTAGAAGTATCTTTTTCACATTCCAAGGAACTCCCCTGTTGGCTTCCCACAGCATCCTAACTCCTAAAACAAAGACCTATTCTCGCTAACGAGCTAAATGTCCTTGCACCTGCAACAGAAACATGGGAACGAGAAAATACTTCATGTCTTTAAGATTTTACATTTCTCTGCAACACAAAGCCTTTACCAAGGGAATCATTTTCGGCCTACAACATTAGCTAACATAAGAAATGAACAGGCCTTCTCTTCTAACGTGTATGTAGTCAGGCCTTTACAAAATTAAACACTCTATTAAATCACACTCTAAGCATTAGTTTATCATTCTCATATGTGTAAATAAGCAAACTACACGTATAACTTTAACATGACACACGTTTAACCAAATACATTGCATTGTACGAAAACTAATTATTGTGCGTTTTACTAAATACATTTACAATAGCTTGCAACGTCGATCCTCACAAAAGCATTATTACATTTCTAATCACCTCTATGTTAAACGATTACAGCAATACATCTCTATGGCACTTCTAAACATACATTGATTAATATGCAGGTGCTGACTAATGGTGAATATGATGCACCCCTACAAATTTCAAAATCTCATAAAGCTCTATCAGTTCCTCCCTTTGATGAAAATTGTCATCACACCATCACAAAATCATTCCCTTGGAGAAAGAACCGACCTAAACAGTGCTTGTTGCCATTCTCCCCTGTCTGAACCTCTCAATTCTCTTAAGATTCTGGTATTGACTGTCCTGCAGTTTAGCCATTCGCCTCTCGCTCGCTCTAAGAGCTCTTTCAACTCTGTTTCCTCTGTACCACTTACAGGCTCTGATGAGACCCCACAAGCAGATAACACAAACCACTACAATAATAAGAGGCTTCAACACAAATCCAAGGAAGTCTTTTCCCAAGCTCGCAAACCATCTTCCCACACAACCAAATCCTTTTCCAATCTTTTCCCACACACCCTCTTCAGTCAAATCCGCAATCTCCTGATGAATCGTGGTAATGTTGTCAATATATTTCTCCAGATCCATGCTGTTGTCTGGAATATACGTGCAACATTCCTGGACCTTCAACAATTTACAGACTCCACCCTCTTTTGCCAATAATACGTCTAAAGCAAGACGATTTTGCAAAACCATCGTCCTTATCGACAACATCTCTCCATCCACCAACAGCAACGACCTTGCAGCATTCATTGACAATTCATCAACCACAGTCGCCAACCTTCTTATCTTCACATCATTCAAAATCACACCCAAACTCTGTATCATCGCTCCAAAGATATCACCAATCACTGCTCCTGCACTTGCGGCTCTCCGTACTTTAGAATGATGTCCAGTCTCCAAAAGATTTAAATCTTCTGCATGGTAAATCTTCGGAAAGATAATAGCCAAGTAACATGTACCATACCAGTTCGCAGGCAACCTCACAGAGGCATTCCTTCCACACACATAATACACAGTTGGAATCACTTGCACCGGACCTTGCAAAAAGTTCTTAGCAGAGTCCTCCATATTAAAGGTATGGTCACACGTACTCTGTCCCACCGAAACCATTTCATAATAGGTCTGAGGACGTCTCACACACAATTTCCCCTTCTGCGTCTGGTCTAAAGCTATGGGTCCATAACTTCCTTTAAATCTATGCAATCTCTCCTCATCAGTCTAATCTACTGCACTCTCTCCTGTGTTTCGTGTCTGGGTTAGTTTTCTATATCTATCTTCTACTTGACCTATAAACTTCTTCTCTGTATCTGACAATGAACATGTCAAATTATGCCGGTGAGCATAGGCCGTATCCAATTCCAAAGTCGGTATGAAATACTTCCGAAGTCTGTCCTCTGACTTATAATAGTCGTACTTATTCAAATGCCTATAGGCTGGGACTTCAGGAAGTCCTGCATCGTAATTGGAAAAGAAATACTCAAACTGTCTCCTCTCGTAAAAGATGCTAAGCAATAAGCTACAAGAAATTTCATAGGTTAGTGGAAGATGATGGTATCTAATACCCTCATCTACTGAAGAAGGTAGATGCATGCACACATAGCAATCTTAGATGCATGCACACATAGCAATCTTTTGCATCCATTGCATCAACATACTCATACAACAGCTTTGCATAAGCATTAAGCTTAAAGTCACTTCTAGACAGATCTATGTGAACCCTACGACTCTCTTCAAGTATCAAAGCTCTTTGAGCTCCTATAGTAACCCCTTTTTGGCTAGAGGTGGTAGGTGTAGGTGACCCCTGTACCTCCCCTTCCTGCTCATGAGAAACGATATATGAGGCTACAACTATCGCAACTATAGCAGCTATTACTACCCCTAAAAGTGTACCTATCACTAATTTAGCTGTACGGTGAATATTTCCAGCATCTGCCATCCTTACAAAGTTCTCGAAATTCAAGTTCGATAGCAACGTAAGAGCCTCATTCTCCTCCGGGTATTGCTTGTCAAGCCAGTCCACACGACGCCTTGAAGCTGGAAGTCCCCTAACACTTCTCAGTTCCTTATTTACACAGTCCACGGAAAGACTTCCCTAGCCCTCTTTCAATATCGTGACGGAAAGTCCCTAAATGTATTCTTCTTCCACTCGGGCCTAGGTTATCTTCTTCTTTTGGACCTTTTCCAGAACGATATTCGCTCCCAAAAGCTCTAAAACCCCTTGCAAGATTTCAAGACGAAGTATCACCAACTCCTGATCTGGTGGCACGATACCGAAAGTCGGAAAAAACAGCATCTCCAAAATCAACTCACAAACTTTACTCAGAAGCGGTAGATTCGGAATATTGAGGGTCATTATTCCTTCGATCTCCAATCCTGGAACTCTCAGTAACACTTCTATTTTCAAGTTCGGAGAGTTGCTGATCAACGTCAAGGATCTCAGCCTCCCTGTGCTCGGTATGCCTGGCATCAGTCACAGCGTATGTTCACTCTGGTGATGCGTACCTTTGACACGGCACTCTTGCTCTCCTTGACCTTCTCAGATTGTTTCGAGCTTGCTCTTCATCACTTTGCTCCGATTCGGACATTTCACAAACTGGGGCAAGGTCTCTTCCAGGTGCCAATCTCAAGTTTAACCGTTTCTGATTCACAGGCCAAACTCTTTCTGCTTCAGTGGCACTTCTGCTCTCCCTTCGAATACCCTGTGCACTACTCCCCTCTTCGGCAGAATTTGACTCTACTCCACCCACAGCAACACCTTCTCTGTCTGAGTCAAATTTGGTGCTTCGATTTGCACAACCCCTTTCGGCTTGGTCTAGGGGACAATCAACTGCATCAGCAACCCTCACAGCTTGGCTTGCCCTCTCAGATGGCTCTGCCACCTCAGCTGGATTTTCATTCACGAGAGGGGCTGTATCTTCCAAGGGTACTGGAACTCTGCGGGTATGGGAGGCATGCACCCAGTTCGGCAGTCCCCCACACTTCACTGCCGTGTTCGTGACCAGTATTACATGGTACGGACCACGCCAACGAGCATCCAGGCAACTCTTCCTCATGTGTTTACGCACAAGCACCCAATCCCCTGGGCACAAATCGTGGCATAGGTCGCTTGCGGCTGGAACAGCTGCTGCTTGCACCTGCTGAGACACAGAACGAACCACGTCAGCCAGGCCCTTACGGTAGTCGAGAATCAAGTCATCAGTGATATTAATCAATACAGTGGCAGGTATTGCTGGCAATCGCATCGCTCTCCCCATGAGTATCTCATGCGGTGACAACCCAGTCCTCCTATTGGGAACACTACGAAGACTCATGAGAACTAAGGGTAGTGCGTCGGGCCATTTCAGAGATGTCGAAGAACACACTTTTGCCATCCGTGCTTTCAAAGTCCCATTAACTTGTTCCACAATCCCATAAGCCTCTGGTCGATAATTGCAATGCAACCTCTGATCCACATTTAAGGCAGCACAGAGCAATTTCATGATCTCACTATGGAAGTGTGTCCCTCTATCTGACTCCAAAGAGGTCGGAAAGCCGAACCTCGGAATGAGCTCTCTCAGTAGCAGCTTAGCTACAGTGAGTGTGTCACATCTACGTGTTGGGTAAGCCTCCACCCTTCTTGAAAAGACACATACCACCACTAAGATGTACCTCAACCCATTACACTTCAGCATTTCAATGAAATCCAACTGCATCCTATTGAAAGGCCCTCCTGACCTCCCAATGTGGCTTAAAGTCACAGCAGTACTCTTTCCTGCATTCATCTGCTGACATGTAACACACCTCTGACATACAGCTTCAGCTACTGCACAGATCTTTGGATTATACCATGTCTGCCGAAACACTCA
Organism: Triturus cristatus; assembly: GCF_964204655.1. Classification (NCBI taxonomy): domain Eukaryota; kingdom Metazoa; phylum Chordata; class Amphibia; order Caudata; family Salamandridae; genus Triturus; species Triturus cristatus. Next base: position 179,728,093 of record NC_140589.1, read on the forward strand.
CATCATCGCATCTCTACCAAGATGTACAGCACCATGAATCAATCTCGCCATTGGACTCAACAGACATTCCGGTAGTACCGCACGTCCATTGCTTGAAACCCACACATCCGCATCTCCCTTCTCACATCCTGCTCGTATCCAGCTATCTCGTTCCTGGTCAGTAACCTCATCCTGCACCCGTTTTAGCTCCTCCCATGTATCAGCCATGGTCAACATCATGCTAAGATCGGTTCTTTCTTGGCTCTCTTCTACATGCCCTTCAGTAAATATGCATCCTTGTTCTGCACAAAACCGGGCGACTTCATCCGCATAGCTGTTTCCCAATGACACGAAATCATTCCCCTTGCTGTGCGCAGAACATTTGACAACTGCAATTTCCTCTGGACATTGCAATGCTTCCAACAGCTGTCTCACATATTCCCCATTTCTGATAGGTGAACTAGAAGATGTCATAAACCCTCTCTGTGACCATAACTGTCCAAAATCGTGAACGACACCAAACCCGTACTGACTATCGGTATAGATCGTTATCCGAATCTGGTCAGCAGCCAAACAGGCATGGGTCAAGGCAATGAGTTCAGCCACCTGTGCGGAGTACACTCCTTCTAAACAAAAGGCTTCAACCACTCCAGTGAGGGTACATACAGCAAACGCTGCTCTAAGTTGACCAGCACTGTCTCTTAGACATGAACCGTCCACAAAGAAAACTTCATCAGGGTCAAGGAGCGGTTCATCAACAGTGTCTGGGCTCGGTTTGGTGCACAGTTCAGTAACATCGAGACAATCATGGTCCTCACAATCTTCATCATCTACATTTGGGATAGGCAACAATGTGGCAGGATTTAAAACAGAACACCTCTTCAACGTCACATTCTCTGCAGCAAGTATAACTTGTTCATAGCGAGTCAATCAAATGTTTGTGAGGTGCTGTGTTTTAGTCCTTGTCATCAACAGTTCAACAGAATGTGGCACATAGACTGTAAGCTGATGTCCCATTACAATGTTCTCACATCTTTCAATACTGACACCTGTTGCAGCAATGGATTTGAGAAATCCGGGCAACGCAGAAGCTACTGGATCTAAAGTAGCTGAAAAGTAGGCAACTGTTCTACGGACACCTCCATGACTCTGAGTCAAGACTGCCAATGCGCAACCTTCCCTTTCGCAACAGAATAGGGCGAATGCCTTATTGTAATCAGGCATCCCCAAAGCTGGAGCGCAACACAAGGCTTCTCTCAGCCTCAAAAATGATCTCAAACAGTCTTCGTCCTATGGTACCAGATCACTCACATCCTTATGCATCAGCCGTTGTAAAGGCTTCGCCTCAAAGGAGAAATTGGGAATCCATTGGCGACAGTAGCCAACCATACCCAAGAACATTCTGACTTCTCTCTGAGTGGTAGGCACAGGCATGTTCATAATAGCCTCAATACGATCTGGTGACACCTTTCATCTGCCTTTCTCAATTCTATGACCCAAATACTGCACTTCGCTCAGGCAGTACTGCAATTTGCTTGGTGACACCTTGTGTCCATTCTCTGCCAGATAATTCAGTAGGGCAATGGTATCGATCCTACAAGCGTCTTCAGTCTCTGACGCAACGAGTAGATCATCGATGTACTGCACCAGAACAGAATTCTGCGGCAATACAAGACCTTCAAGATTCTTCTTCAAGATCTGATTAAAGATAGATGGGCTCTCCGTATACCCCTGTGGGATACGAACCACGTTAACACACGATTCTCCAGCCGAAAAGCAAAAAGAAATTGGCTTTCCTCATGTAGTGGGATTGAGAAAAATGCTTGACATAAGTCAATCACTGTAAACCACTCAGCTTCACATGGGGTCTGAAACAGAATCACAGACGGATTCGGTAACACCGGACAACATGGAACGACTATCTCATTAATTTTTCGCAGATCCTGTACAATTCTAAATTTTCCGCTTGGTATCTGTACTCCCATGATAGGCGGATTGCATGGGCTACCCATAATCTCTTTTAAAATTCCCTGCTTGATCATGGACTCGATTACAGGCTTGATCCATGCAATTGTTTCAGGTTACAGATTATACTGGGGCGTCCTAGGGAATTCTACATTTGACTTGACCTGGATCCTTACTGGATCTATACCTTTGACCAACCCGATCTCTTCTCCACTGAGATCCCACACGTCAATTGACACAGAATCCCTCAGATCAAGTGGAAGTTCCTCCACTGTCAGCGCTGGATACATTTCTCTGCACACACGCTGATTTGCAACCTTAAAGGTCGCATCATCATCCCTCGTCTGTAACTCCACTCCCTTTGGGGTACAATATATAGTGCAATTCAGCTTGCACAACAGATCTCTACCTAACAGGCAAACTGGACTAGAATCGCACACCACAAACTGGTGCCGATCTCTGAAATTTCCTATCTTCACCGGAATTGGCTCCGTCAGTGGGCTAGTCAGTTTCTTATTCGCTACGCCAACAACTTGGATTGATTGTCCCGAGAGAGGAAGGTCAGGAACTACTGCACAGTAGATTGAGTAGCACCAGTGTCAACCAAAAAGGTTGTAGGGTGACCATCAATGTCTGCTTCCACAAATAGTCCCCTCTGGTCTACCTCTAAGACTGCCCCAAGCGTGCAGTCCTCTTCCCCTCTCAGGCACGGTTGTGCCAAAGGATCTGGGCTATATTCTTCACTCCCTTCAAACATAGGCATCTGTAGGTAAGTTCGAACTCCCTGTTGCATATTTTGTATCCTAGGTGGTTGAGGAACCTGCACCTGCGGAACACCAGTCCCCCCTTTGACCATCTTGGGTCTAGTCACGGTGGGAACCATCTCAGACACGGGTACCTGAACTACCTCTCCTTCCTGCGGTGTCTGATCCAAAGGAAACTCGCTTTTCCAGTGTCCGTCCTGGTGACAAAGATGACATGCAGTGGTCTTTTTCAATGTCACCACATACATCCCTGTCTTGGGATCAATTGACTTTGGTCTTCCCTCACCCTGGACATTCTGATTTCCTCCTTGATTATTTCCCTGTTTTCCTCCCAACGTCCCTTCATTAGACTGTCCCTGAGCTGTTTGCATCTGAATAAGCATCAATTTATCTTTCAACTTCCTATGCTTTGATTCTATCTCATCACTACAGTACCTAGCATACCGTAAAATCTCATCCACAGGCTTGTTCTGCCAACAAATCAAATGCTGCTGTATCATGAGACTAACCTCTGGCCTCAATCCCAACACGAACTTCGAAACAAACTGTCCCATGTCTTTTGTATCTAACACATGTAGTCCACTGTACTGTTTAAAAGTCTGCAAAAGTCTCTCATAAAACTCATGCACCGTCTCTTTTGGCTCTTGCACTGTTCGATCTATCTTCACCCAATCAATATCCTGAGGTGAAATTTTCGATTTCAACCATGTGATCATCTGTTCGAACTTTTTCATCACTATGGGCGACGGACCATTCGAAATTGGGTCCCTGTCTGGCTCTGAGGTTGGCCACTCAATAGCAATTTTACATGCTGGCCATAAATCACTCGGAACCACAATGTCAAATAATGTGTTCAAATCGACCCACAACACCTTTGAGATTTTGACAAACCGATCAACCTGCTTGTACCATTCCACAGGCTTCTCCCTTAACCGGGGAAAATCATTTGTAAATGCAGCCAAGTCACCCCTACTCCAAGGTACATGCACATATCCTCCATTCAGTACCTCTCGTAAAGGGAAATTCCCTACCTCCGTCATCCCACCACCTGGAGGCGGCGTCTCTCCTATAGTTCTCCTAGAACTTTTCTTCTTAAACCATCTTTCTTCCCACTTATCTAGCATAATCCATGCACGCATTGCTACGATCAAATCCTTGATATGAGTTCTCAAACCCATGACTCTCTTTTCTTCCAGTTCCTGATCACTGTACTGCAGTCTGTGACTTCCCTGCAATGATTTCGTTTTGGACAAATCCACATCACACTTTTTAGCCAATTCTGACAACTTCTCATATGCAGTTCGTGCCTTGCGAGTCACATCCTTCGCTACAAAGAGTAACTCATTTTGTTCATACATGTATGTTCTCTCAAGAGGTTTCCGCTTATTATCTCGTCTACTTCTGCTTTCAACCTTACAACATCTAACCTTCTTCCTTTCAGGGCTCCCTTAAGTACCATTCTACAAGCTGCTCCATCTCTTTCATCGTAATCACATTCCTGTTCCTGAGACCTACTCTCTTCTGACATACTCATAGGAACTGAACGATTCACTATTGTGCCTCGTTCGCTTTCTGCTGTTCTCACACTCTGATTCTGATTCCTCACTGGCGGTGCCCACATCCGTAAATCTGATCTTGACTCGGCCAAAGACTTCGGCCTCACTGGTCTCGCCTCTGTCTGTCCCCTAGAGGAGTCTGCTGTAGCTGGCAATGGCGTACTCCATTCTATAGGCGTTGGAGTTTGCTCCATTCCACTCACTGATCCATTTCATTCAATCACACTCCTCGCTCCTACAACTGACTGCACTGAACTCCCAACCTTCTCTTGATCTGGGTCGTAGACAGAAACAATAGGTCCAATGGTGACCGGTACTTTTAGAGCATCCGGTAACCGCACACCTCTCCCAACCTCTGTGCTGGCTACAGGCTGGTTTCTAGTACCTTCAGCTCCTGTCGAGATCTTCCCTTCTATTCTCACTTCCGACTGTGTCGGTACTCCACTATTCCCTTCTGACTGAGCCGATTTTCCCTCACACAGATCAGGATTGTATGGAGGTGGTCTCTCGGACAACAACCTCTCTAATAGGCTATCATCTGTATCACTGTCATCATCATCATCATCATCTGCACTCTTCACCTTTGAGCCATCAGTTTTTACCAATAAGGGATATAACCTGTCTCCTTCTATTGTTTGCACTCTCCACCTTTTCACTTCTGCATCCCATGGCAGAGATGCTCCGAACAACGCTAGACGCTGCCGGCCTCAGATTGATCAATGTAGGCCCCACACACACCGGGGGCCATACTATTGATCTCATCTTTGCTAATATCAAGGATGTGCGGCCTGAAAAACCTCTCCCCTTGATATGGTCAGATCATTCACTTGTCCCATTCACTCTGAACATTCGAAGCGATACCAAGGCGCCAAGTAAATGCTACTTTATGAAAAGGCAATGGAAAAAACTGACCCCTGAGTCTATGCTCCCGGTTCTGGCGCAAACCACTCCCCCCTTGACAAATAATCCCAATATGGATGCTTTACTACTCAATGAATGGATTGGAGGGATGGTTTCTTTTATTGCCCCAGCCTCTCGGGCTTTATCAAAAAGAGAATCCCCCTCAGCTCCCTGGTTTACGCAGGAACTTAGAGAGGAGAAAGCGGCTTGTAAACAACTGGAAAGACTCTGGAGAGAAAACTACGGCTTAGAAGAAAAAACTAGATATAAGGATGCATCAAAAAAATTCCGAAAAGCCATTAGGAATAATAAAAAGCGCTTCTACGCGGACTCGATTATACAGGCAGAACAGTCCAGCAAACAAGTTTTTAAAGTAGTACAGTCCTTCCTCAAACCTCAATGCATTGAAAGAGAGGTTGTTCCCACACCATTACTTTGCGAGCAAATTTCAGAATACTTTGATCTTAAAATTAAGAAAGTATATGACTCCTTTGGCCCAGTAATAAGTACTGTGAAACAGGACACAGCGAACAATGGCGAGACAGGAGTAACCCTCACCCAGTTCGCGCATATCCCTCTGAACGAGGTGAGGCAAGAACTCAGCCGCTGTAAATCCGGCTCCCCTGATGACCCCTGTCCTGCTAAACTATGGAGTGCCATAGCGGACTCTGTAGCGCCCACACTTCAAAGTATCTGGAACTCTTCCATCACGTCAGGAATCTTTCCTGACGTTTGGAAGCATGCCACTCTCCTTCCCCTAAAGAAAAAACCAAACGGGGACCCAGATGACCTCACGAATCTCCGCCCAATATCCCTTCTAGCCGCCCCGGGAAAAATGCTGGAAAAAGTGATACAACGCCAATTGAGTAAATTTGTGGAAACCAACAACATTCTCCATGAAACTCAATCTGGCTTTCGACCCGGTTTCAGCACAGAAACAGCGCTCCTAGAGGTAGCCAAGTCAGTGAGGTGGTCAATGGATGCAGGAAGTTCAGCTATGCTGGTACTCCTGGATCTGTCGGCCGCCTTCGATACGGTGGACCACGCTAGACTACTCAGCCGGCTGGCAGAGATAGGCATTCAGGACAACGCGTTGTGGTGGATAAACTCCTACCTATCTCAGAGAACGCAGAAGGTGGCACTTGGGACGATTTCTTCCACACCTAAAACCCTCAACTGTGGAGTCCCGCAGGGCTCGGCCCTCAGCCCTCTCTTGTTCAATATCTATCTGGCCCCCCTTTTTACGCTAATTGCCAACTGGGGTGTTAAGGCAATTTCTTATGCCGACGACACCCAGTTGGTATTTCCATACTCTGAGATGACACAGGAATGCTTCGCAAACTTTAAAGGCTGTCTCCAGGACATTGCTCACTGGATGAATACTAACAAACTAAAACTAAATGCCAATAAAACCGAAGTTATCTTTTTCGGTAAGGGTCCCACCCCCGCCCCAGAGCTATGGTGGCCGGTGGAGATGGGCCCCCCCCCCTTTGCCCAGTCACTCGGCAAAAAACCTTGGAGTGAGATGGGATAATAAAATGTCTTTCACTTCCCATATCCAACAAGTGGCTGGTTGCTGTTTAAGTAAACTAAGAAACCTCCGAAAATTTCTTAAACTTCTACCAGAGAGCTGTAGAAAAATGGTAGTCCATGCAACGGTCAACTCACGGCTTGACTATGCTAATGGTCTTTACCTGGGCCTCCCAAAATTCCTAACCCATAAACTGCAGGTAGTTCAAAACGCGGCTGCGAGGTTGCTACTGCGGATTCCTTTCAAGCAGTCAGTCTCTCCGCATCTTCGAACCCTGCACTGGCTTCCTGTGGTCAACCGGATAAAATTCAAAGCTCTGACGCTTGCGTTCAGATCTTTGCATGGCTCCTGCCCACTTTACCTAAAAAAACGCCTTCCAAGATATTCCCAAAGCCGCGCATTACGGTCTAATGACCGTGTCCTACTGGTCGTCCCTCGAGCAAAAAAGGCCCGCCTTGGCGGTCGTACCTTTTCAGCAAACGTCTCCGTTCTGTGGAACTCTCTACCTCAAGCAATCCAGCAGGCTCCATCTGAACCCTGCTTTAAGAAGATGCTAAAGACCTGGCTCTTCTCCCAGCCACGCTAGGTCTTCTATTTCCGCCCCAGGACTTCTGTGGTTCCTCTAGCGCCGGGACACCTCCTCGAGAGGTAGCTGTTCGCGCTTTATAAAATTCAGTATTATTATTATTATTATTATCTTGCATTCTGAAATGCCTTAATAGACCTTTTTCACCTTCTCCTGACTTCGATCTCTTTTCCTGTCATGCGCTGCTCTAATCCATGCATGCAACGCTTCAAACTGAGTTGGTCTCAGCAAAGGTCGTAATGCCGCCATCACAGATTTCAACTGATACAACACTTCGGATCTAAATGAGCCATATCGCGGGAAAGCTAACTCTCCTTCATTCTGGGTCATCTTATGCCAATTTTCAAGCCAAATTATAGTATGCAACCCCACATTTCTTGCCATGTAATGCACTGGAGTATCCTTGAGAGGGGCCTCTTCTCCCCCACGAGTAACCACATGTTTGTCACCTCTGCACAATTCTCGAAAAACTTTAAAACACTTCATGATAAACTAATTTCGATCGCACACAAGGTTTTCGTTCACTTCCTGATGTCAAACCCACCAATAACAGCGCGATCCACACCAACCGACCTATCGCAGCGCGGCACCTCCTTCACAACTCACGTCTCACCCTCGCATTCGTCCCATTCATACGCTGAAATAACCGTTTGTCCCAAACAAGTTACTTCTCTAACTGTCCGTCCACAGTCTCGCGAAGTTGTCAACCTAGTCTGGCAAATGTCTGTCCACGACCGGCCAGACAATCACCTCTGATAGGTTACAAATACTCAAATTCCACATACAACAACCCACGACCAGCGTCGGTTCCTCACGCACTCACACATTCGCACCCCCCTATCTTGGTCCAGGTGATCGATGATGTCTCACGATCCTCTTTCGGTGGTCAACAAAATCTACCTCGGGTGTCTCATACACCACAATCGCTTAAGCTACTCGTCGAGCCTAAGACTTTCCCGGGCTGCGCGTGCTCACAGCCTGATCTCACAATCACTCAACACTCACTCCAACTCCGCAAAACATCACACAACAAAACATCACCGCAATCTACAAACATCTCACCCTATTCATACTCACTCCTCCTCGAACTGCTGCTTTCTGCCGCACCGCTACTCTCCATCAAACTCCATCAGCCGCTGTCGTCCGCTGCTCCCCATCCGATGAGTCACCATCACTTGACTTCTATGGGCCTCAAGAATCTCTTATCCTAATCTAGATCTCCCCTCACTACCGGAGATAACCATCCTACTCTGCTACCAACTGATAGGGGCCAGATTCTTGCCTACCTGGTTATCTCCAAGAATCCTCACAGGTCGCCAGGATCTTTTTATCTGCCAAATAGTGTACAGGGGACGAACACAATTATCAAAATATATCTACCAGAATTTGATTTCATTTGAAAGGACCACTGACTCCGAATCTAAAATTTATAAGATTTTATTACAATCAAAAACAGCTGAGCATACAGACACCTCAGTACAAGGTGTAAAAGGTAAATAGGCACTAACACAAAAGCAAGCCTACGCAAAATTCTCATTCGACTTAAAATAAAAAGAATCACTGATTCCAAAAGCATCAAGAATATAATCGTCAGACTAATATCTATTTTAGGAATCATTAGTCGAAGGAAGAAGAAAAAAAAAACGTTAGTCTGTCCCTACACTAATTCTAAGGTGACATCCCTACTTAACATTCCCATCCCAGGTACGAGAATCAAGAAAAAGGTGTCAGAAGTGAAGACTCCCTTAAGAAGTACCTTCACTTAGTCAGAGCTCGATCTAAGATGCTCCTTCTAGCTTCCCGTCTAAACCTCATCTGCTCAACCCACGGGGCACTGTCCCTAATACAAAACCTCAACATCATAGAACACGCCCTTCGGCACACCTCTTCGGCCAGGTCTTCTCTCTGTAGTTTTCCATCAGAAATTGTCTGTCGTCCAACGTCCGTTAGCTTGACCTTGGGTCCCAGGCACCTTCCCTGCTAGAAGTATCTTCTTCACATTCCAAGGCACTCCCCTGTTGGCTTCCCACAGCATCCTAATTCCTAAAACAAACACCTATTCTCGCTAACGAGATAAATGCCCTTGCACCTGCAACAGAAACATGGGAACGAGAAAATACTTCACGTCTTTAAGATTTTACATTTCTCTGCAACCCAAAGCCTTTACCAAGTGAATCATTTTTGGCCTACAACATTAGCTAACATAAGAAATCAACAGGCCTTCTCTTCTAAGGTATATGTAGTCAGGCCTTTACAAAATTAAACACTCTATTAAATCACACTCTAAGCATTAGTTTATCATTCTCATATGTGTAAATAAGCCAACTACACGTTTAACTTTAACATGGCACACGTTTAACTTAATACATTGCATTGTACGAAAACTAATCATTGTGCGTTTTACTAAATACGTTCACAATAGCTTGCAATGTCGATCCTCAAAAAAGCATTATTACATTTCTAATCACCTCTATGTTAAACGATTACAGCAATACATCTCTATGACACTTCTAAACATACATTGATTAATATGCAGGTGCTGACTAACGGTGAATATGATGCAGCCCTACAAATTTCAAAATCTCATAACGCTCTATCATGAGTGTGGCACCCTTTGAATGGTTGCAGGGGACTTGTGATCGCTGCCACCAAAGGGAATGCCCATAATGTCTTTCTCTCAGCAAATAGCTATAGCCAATGGTTCCACTGCCAGGGCTTAAAGAAGAGGTGAGAGCGGGCAGCCCTATCTGGTGCCTCTCGCCAGGTGATTGGGTTGGGCAAGCCGTCCATTAATGTGGATTTGTGCTGTGGGGGAGGTATATGATGCCAGTATACGAGAAATCATACCCAGTCCCAAGCCTATCTTAACTAAGACTGCACGCAAAAAGGGCTAGCTAACAAGGTCAAAGGCCTTCTCCACAGCCGACGAAAGAAGGCAAGTTGAGATGTTGCAGCAGTGTGGTTTCTAGACTGTATGAGCAATACAGCAGATGTTGTCCGCACCCTGAGGATGGTGAATAAAGCCGACCAGATCAAGGTCTATGAAGCCAGGGAGCTACGGATCCAGGTGGTTCGCCAAAATCATTGTGTTAATTTTGGCATCAGTATTTAACAGGGCAATGGGGCGGTAAGAGGCACATAGTGATAAATGTTGCCCAGACTTTGGAATAAGCACTATTTTGGCAGCAGCCATGGTGGGGGTAAGGCCTGTGTCTTCGTAAGTGAACTAAAGAGCTGCAGCATGTAGCCTTGGAGCTGGGGGAGGAATTTGCAATAGAAAGGTGCCAGAAGGCCATCTGGTCCTGGTGTTTTGCCCAGTGGTAGTCCTCGGAGGGCATGCTGTATTTCGGGCAAGGTAATGGGGGCATCTCAAAGTTGTGCATGTTGGGAGTCTATAGATGTACATGAGCAAGTACCCAGGAAAGAGTCGATATCTTCCTAGGATGGGTCATCTCCCTCATAAAGGACATTGTAAAAATCTCAGAACGCTTGTTGCTTGGCAGTTTCAGTGACGGCCCGAGTGCCATCTCCAAGTTTAAGTTTGGATATGTGAGCACGTGCCATCTGTTGGTGGAGATTTGACGAGGATGGAGCCCACCTTATCTCCCCCTCATAGTACCTCTGTTTTAAAGCCAGCAGAGCTTTCTCCACCTTGTTTGTTCGAAACGCCATCAGCTGACCCCGCAGCAGTGCGAGCTGTCTTTTGTAGCATCTAGATGGGGTCGATTGGTCAAGGTGTTCCAGAGATTTAATATTCCTAGTCAGGCCTGATTCAACCATTCTGGCTTTCCTTGTGCGGGCAATAGCTATGGATGTCATGGCGCCCCATATTGTCGCCTTAAAAGTGTCCCAAAGGGTAAAGTCTGAGTTCTCAGGAAGAGCGTCAGCCTCAAAATACACCGAGACCTCCCTCTGGATTTTAGCCACATCAATGGGAGAATGAGGGAGAAAGTGCCAGAGAGTGCAGGATGGCAAAAAAGGCCCATGACATTGCAGGATTAATTCCAAGTGAGCGTGATCGGAGAGGGAAATGTCTGAGATCTGGGCAGAGTCCAGATACCACGACAAGGATTGGGAAATGACAAGATTGTCAGTACGGAAGTAGGAATGGTGAACATGCTAGTAGAATGAATAGTCTAGCGTATCGAGGAATATGTATTGCCAAGCGACAATAAGACCCAGGTTAGTAAAGTCCCTCTTCATGGCAGTCGACATTGCCCTGTGCCCTGGAAAGAGGAGGTGCTGCAGTACAAGTCGGGATCCCACACCATTAAGCTATCCTACCACCACCAGGTTGCCACCCCTCCTGTGTCCACTGGTCCATCAATATAGTCCTAAGATACGTGTACAGGGATTCATTAGAGGCATATATGTTTAAGAGGGTGAGAGTGTGGGTGTCCTGCTGTATCAAGAGTTGTAAGAACCATTCATCCCCGTCCCATGCCACCCGCAATACTTTAGAGCAGAAACCCACCTTGCACAGAATTGCAAGTCCAGCTGATTTAATTGTAGAAGATGCCCAGTAGTGAACCGGGTATCTAGGGTGGGACATGCAATGGGTGTCAGCATTTAGGAGGTGAGTGTCCTGGAGAAAGATGATGTCTGGATCTTGTAGGAGGAGATAGCACCAAACCTGGCTTCTCTCGTTTGGAATGTTCAATCCCCGGACGCTGAGAGACAGGAATTTAATGTGTGGTATATCAACAATAGGCGAGGTCTGAGAGCACAGCCGATGAGGGGCAATGTAGAAGGGAAGTACATACCCTGGGTGTACAGGGATGGCTTTTGTGGGTCCAGGCGGAGGCATGAGACAGGCATAGAGGTGGAGCATGGACAGGCAAAGGGTAGAAAGGCTGGTAGGTAGGATGCGTAAGGAGCACCTCCAGTATTGGGGAACAGGGAGTGGCAGCTCAAGGAGCGAAATTGTAATGAGGATAACCATCAAAAGGTGCATTGTAGCATCCACTGACCATTCAGAAAGAAAAAAAACAGTACAAACAATAGCAGGCCAACCAGGCCAGGTATCTCCATTCAAGTCCTAGAACGACCTACGTGGCAGTGCACGGGCCATTCTGGAGAAGTCACTCTCCAAATGGACGAATCGAGTAGGGGAGACAGCAGGCAGATATGTAGATTCCCCACATCTGCAGCAAGCACAGGTCAGGGCAGGAGACGACTCTGCCGCTTCTCCAGGAGCTCCAGGAGGTTGGGCCTGGGGCCAGACCCAACATGGCACCTCCATGATCAGTTGCAGCAGTAGTCAATGTTCCAAGGGTTAGAGGCAGTAGTTCCTGTGGAGAAGTCTCTCCGGTTCGGCATTGTGGCAGAGGGAGGGGTCAAGGGGCCCCATAGGATATAATTATATAGAAGTTGGGTTGAGGCCCATTTAAATGCATCAAGTGTTATGTGAAAGTCTTATATGTTAGATAGAGCCTGAGGTGGAATGGGCCGGTGAGTATTTGTCATCCAAGGAGCGGAGATGTTGGATAATATCTTGCTTGGTTGCGCGAGAAATCTTCTCCTTGTTTGGTGGTGTAGGCCGGGAAGTTTTCATTATGCACCAGGGTCTCGCGATTTGACGTCTGTGGTGAAGATGGGTTGGTCTCACCATTGTCATATTGTATATTCACAATTTTCTTAGCTTCCCATCTGCCCTCCCATGTGAAGATAAGGGTGAAAGGATGGCCCCATTGATACTTGACACTAAGTTTGCGTAGCTTGTCCGTGACAGGTTTAAAGTCTCTGCACCGTCGTAGAGTTATAGGAGCGAGATCTTGGAAAATCTGAATGGAGTGGCCCCTAAAGACCAGGTCTGCTTTGCGACGAACGACTTGCAGGATGGCTTCTTTTTCAGTGAAAACGTGCACTTGTGTGAGAATGTCTAGGACAAAGTCGGGACATTCCGAGCCGAAGTTACACAGTGGGCTCTGTCGAGGGCAGGGGGGAAGTGTTGACGTCCTCCTGGATCACCTGCAGGAGATCAGCAGTTAACGTCATGATGTCCGATCCCTCCGCCCCTCTGGGAATTCCCTTGATACAAAGGTTGTTCCTCCTGCTCCTATTTTTCAAATCTTCCTGCTTCAGTGAAGTTCAATTTGTTGCTCCTCTAAAGTAGCCATTCTCTGCCGTAGGTTTTCCTAGTCTTCTGAGCAGGCATCTACTGTACATTCCAAGTCGTCAACGGGCCCACCTATCTCTGTGACGTCACGTTTAAGTTCATGGCAGCAGGTTTTGAACTCTGACATGAGGGAACCAATTTCAGATCTAATTTCTTGTGAGAAGTTATTCATGTAGGCCTGGGTGAGTGCGGCTGTGGAAGGATCCCCGATTGCGACCACTGAGGAAGGATCTGTGGTGCCCATGGTCAAAGAGGGTGCTTTTTGCCACAAGGAGTTGACAGGATTGTCTTTAGAAAAGTTGGTGGATGTCTTCTTGATAGATGTGCCTCATGGCATGGCAAGAGGCTATCACCGTACCCAATAAATGATGGGTGAGAAAGCGAGGCGGGGTCCGTTTGTGGAGGATGCCATCAAAGGTATAGGTCCTACAGTAAACTCACCTCAGCCAGGCGCAGGTAGAGCCAGGACGATGTGGTATGGAGGCGAAGAGTTAAGCCTGGGAGTTCACCGGGCAGTCTGGAGGTACTCCAAGTTTGAGCTAAGGGGTAGTTAGAGACCAGACACTGTGGCAAGGTTGGCCCGTCTCTGGGTAGCAGCGCGGCTGTGTGGCCTACAAAACGGGAGATAGCAAGAAGAAGAGGAAGTTAGACGTCCCTAGTGCCGGAGAATTTGCAGGGTGGGGGATCCAGAGGGGCTGATATGGTGGTTGATGGAGCCCAAGAATAGCTATTCAGAGAATGTTGAGGCCAGGTGGGGGATGGGGCAGTGCAAGAATGTGTCCCTCAGGAGGGGGAGAGTGATGCCTGGGATGAGAGAGAAGCTATGATGTGTGATTTCACAGCCAGATTCAGCCCTCCAGGTTTACCAGGTGTGAGGGAGGTTGCCACCAATTCAGAGTGGCAACCCCCAGCAGTCCCGAGGGCTGAGCACCAGCGGAGGAGGGCAATGCCTGTGTAAGGGGGTGGCACCCTGCATGGTCGTAATCACGTAATAAGTTGGAGTAGACAGTGGAACACCAAGGAGTCAGGGAAGGAGGCCTGAAACTGATGATGGGGCCAGAACCGGCTGGGGAGCAGCGAGCTAAGTCCCAGTAGGCTGAAAGAAGGTCCGTGCAGGCCAGGCAGGCCTTGGTCGAAGGCCGTAGGGGAAGCGCCGTCAGGCAATGAGAGGTAGAGGGGGAGTCTAGCCTCTATTAGGGTAATGGTCTTGCCTTAGTGTCATATGCAGATGACACACAAATCATCATGCTCCTTACTCCCGATGTCAGCCGACCCTCCACTCAACTCAATTCATGCCTTAAAGTGGTAACAGACTGGATGTCTGCAAGCAATCTGAAACCTAAAATAAGTAAAAACTGAAGTACTTGTGATCAGAAAAAATAGGTCAAGATGAATGGAACTGGCATGGCCAGAACAACATGGAGAATTACCTAAGCCTGCCCAAGCAGTAAAGAGTCTAGCTTTCTGGAAAGTTGATAAAATCATGATGGTAACATAGGCCAAAAAACTTGTTTTGTTATCATTAGATCTCCCAGAAGGCTCTTACATATATTGCCAAACCCACTAGGAGGATACTGGTACAGGGTATAATAAACTCATGTCTAGATTATGGGAACTCCCTCTACTTAGGGAGCCCAAACTATGTGATAGAAAGACTCCAAGTGGGCCAGAAGCAGCAGCCAGAGCCCCTCACAAAATACCTAAGCCCCAATCAGCCAGCCCAGCGTTAGTAGCCCTTCACTGGCATCCAGTTCAAAATAGAATCCTTTTTATGGCTCTTTGCATCACGCATTGGACCATTCATGGGAAAGCCCGCTTATCAACTGGAACTTACTTACCGCCTATGGTCCATGGAAGTCTCTTTGACCAAGAAGTCAAGGACTCCTGTTAGAGCCCAAGTTCAAAAGAGCAAGAAGTGGTGGCTGCTCCTTTGAGTATCGTGTACCCAAGCTCTGGAACTCCCACCCCACCTTCCTTAGAAGTCAGCAGTCAGAAGCCGGCTTCAGAAAATTTCTTAAAACTCATCTTTTCGGGAGCATTGGCTTTAGCCATATAGGTTCCTGCAGGCATTCGTGCGAGGTTGTTGCAATAAGCGCTGAGAGGCCCAGTCGGGTAGCAATGAGCTATATAAAAACACCTTGAATTGAATTGAATTCAGTTTGAATTCAGTTTGGTATGGTGAAGTGTCTGTCGGATTTCACCTGGGATTTTTACATGCCCACACTGACACTGACAAAAACACACAGACACACACTCTCATCTCTGTTTATGAAGGCCTTAAAAATGTTGATTACTATGTCGTGGTTTAGGTGACCCTAACAACCGGTCCCTCCTCTCTCTTTCCACTGCCCCTTAAGTCCACCTCATGTCCTGCTTCTCATATAATGTGTTTTAGCAAGATATCTCAGAGTGATTGTTGGGAAATCTGAAGCTCACAGCCACCCACTTCTCCATTCGTTTTGACCGATTGAATGCTAAGTCACTCATTCGCTCTTACCCACCCATCCAACTCTTGGAAGATGAGCGCATCTGATTGTTAACCCCAGAGACAGAGTTAGGGCATGTACAATTAGTTGTGACATATTGGGAGATATGTACAATAGAAGTGAGGCGTTAGCTGTCGTGGATTAACGCCTCACTCCACCACTCTGAAACTCAAGGCTGCACCATATTTACAACAATATGGTGCAGCCTTGCGTTTCCCCCTGCAATGTTGCTATGGTTAGCAGTGTAGCGCCAATGCAGGCACCCTTGCACCATAGTCCAAGGGTGTCTGCATGCGGGGGAGAATTGTTTATGTACAGGAAGGTGTCCCTTCCTGCACATAAACAATCCTGAAATGCCATTTTGTCACTTGTATGTGTGCTGCGTGATGCAGCACACATGAAAGTCACAAAATGGCTTTTTAAAAAAAAGATTGTTTATGTACAAGAAGGGAGACCTTCCTGTACATAAACAATCCATGGCTTTTTGCTTTATCCATGTGTGCTGCAGAAGGCAGCACACATGGAAAAAGCAAAAATGAGGAGAAATAATGCGTTCCTCCTCGTTTTGCCGACTTAAGATCAGGTTTTCTCAGGTCTTAATTTTGGCGCTGCCCCCTATGTGCGCTGCCCTTGTACATAGGAGGCAGCATCAAAATCAATGGGTGTTGCGGTGGAACGCCTACTGCAATACCCACTGCCCACCCCTTTCACGCTAACCATAGCGTGAAAGGGGGCCTTATTTACAAGGCAGCGTTAAGCCACATTAAGTGGCTTAACGCTGCCTTGTAAATAAGGCTAAGCCCCTATCGCCACCACAACGTCAATAAATGTGATGTTGTGGCGGCCATAGGGGCTTGTACATATGCCCCATTATGTTCCTCAAACGGGTCAGAGACAAAGGGATGCTTGTGGTATAAAGTTTATTCTACAAATCCTTACTCCGGAGCAGTGCTTAATTTGCATTAAAAAAAAAGTGCCAGGACTCTCGTCTTTAGGCCACTGCACCTTGCACCACACATTGCCATGGTGACAATGATAGTAACAACACAACTGCTAACCATCACACTCTTACAAGTGTGACAGTTCGGACTATTTTAAGCCCCCAAAGCTATAAGAATGGCTTGGGTGGCAGACAATAGTACTTTGTAATGCATATGTAACTAATAATTAACTGTTGTTGTGGTAATCTCTAAATTAGCCAGACAATGCAACCTTTTGGCAGACTGTCACAAGCGGTGGTGTTGACAGTTAAGTGCCCGTGCTGAGCACCGGAAACCACTGGCTCAAATTAAGCACTACTCTGGAGACCATACTTGCTTTCCAACAGTGAAGATTGAAGTACCCCTTCAGGCAGAAGGAATCTTTTACTTTGTTTATTTGTGGCACATAATGAGAGACAATATTTATTGGTTAGTATCAGAAGTAGTTGTCATCAGTGTTTTACCCACCATGATTAACCACTGCAATTTATGCTCCAGGGCTACCAATTCAATGCTTATGTTATCACTAGTAGGCATCTATGTGAAAGGGGGAAGAACAATTTTGAATTAGGAAGAATTTTTATCTGTAAGTCACCATTCTTTTGAGTCTGTGTGAAATATATGATAAGAGTTTTCATTTGGCTTCTGAAAATCAAATATGCATTTCTTTTTTCAATAGCGGAATCCACCTCGTCAGACATCACTCTTTGTGGAATGAACATTGCATCTAATGATTCTATCTGTGAACATCTGAGAATTGGGTTTTATATGAACATGTAGATTGAAAAAATGCAAGTAAATCACTTAAAATGTAGAGAAAAATATTGATTTATTTTGCAGTGTATTCTTCAATACCTATTTCTTGAGGATTTCATTGTTGTGGAAGATGTGCTTCTTATGAGACAGAGAAAATATATTAAACAGATGTATTCCTCTAGGCTGATTTTCATTTTTATGTTATCATTCATAACAGAGAATGTATTTTTTATGATTCAAAGAGGTGTCCTTTTTGAGTGAGTTTTTTTTAGTTGGTGTAGAGAGTTTGTATATGTCTCATGGGATTTCTGTTAACAGGTGTGCTTTTTGTGTAAACCGCAGAAAATAGTTGCAATTGCTTCCTATCGATTTGTGGACTTTTCAGCTAAATAATTCTCACAGCCGAAGCATTTCCTTTATAAACAAACCCAAAACTTCTATTAAAAATAATATATATATATATTCACTGAAAAAACCATAGATTTCACACACGTTATAGTTAGGAATTATCATTTACAAAACCTTGCAAATTCACTTAAAAAACCATAGGTTTCACACATGTTATAGTTAGCTGTACATTTCACTCGTAAAAAACCAATGAAATTCCACGTTATAGTTAGATCAGGTAACTATAACTTGCGCACCCGCAATCCACTGCTGATGACGTCACATAGTACATCACTCATGACATGGTCAGTGACATCACTCATGACATCAATGATGACTTCTGAAATTACACATTGTGGATTGCGGTCGCGCAAGTTATAGTTACCTGATCTAACTATAACGTGGAATTTCATTGGTTTTTTACGAGTGAAATGTACAACTAACTATAACATGTGTGAAACCTATGGTTTTTTAAGTGAATTTGCAAGGTTTTGTAAATGATAATTCCTAACTATAACGTGTGTGAAACCTATGGTTTTTTCAGTGAATTTGTACGGTTTTTAAAATGCTAAGTTATGTATTTATTTTTCTGGTTTTTCACTATGCCCACACCCTGCGCGCACGGTGCGCGTCGCGCACCGAGCGCCCACGTTGCGCAGTCCTTGCCGTGCGCGCCTCGCCTTTTTTTACGCAGTAACATTTGTTTTTTTCTCCCTTGTGGGTCCTTTAATTTATTTAATAAATGTGATTGTTACTTCTTTATTTTTTTTTTTATTTTTTTTTGCCGTGCGCGTACGGTAAGCTTACCGTACGCGTACCCCGCGATTTTTTAAAAAAATTATTAAATTTATTTTTCGGACTTTTGGGTCCTTCTTGGACCCCCTGACAAACACTAGGGGGTCTGCAACTCTCTTCGTTGCCCCCGTTTCACGTTCTCCACCTTTGTTTCTCAGTGCGAGAGACAGAAAATGGCGGCCGACACTTCCTGATTTCGACCGATTCGAATGTTTACAGTCATGTAACCACCAATCAGAATTGAGCTCGCGTACGGTAAGCTTACGGTAAGCGCACGGAGCGCGCTTACAGATATATATATTGATTTAAATGCTATTTTCTCAGGACCTACTGAACAGATTTACACCAGACCTACAAAAGGCACTTCCTTGACCTTATGGCTACCTCTCTGCCAAATTTCAAGTAATTCTGTTCAGCCGTTCGGGCTGTAGCTGTGTCTAAAGGTCCTATGGAAAAATGCATGGGGAAAACGCGTTTTGGGACCCCCCTTTTTTCTCAGCCCCCGCTTGACGAATCCCACCGAGACTTTCTGGGTAGGAGCGGAGCGTAGCGCCCCATTAGTTTTGAAAATTTCGCGAGGATTCGTCGACCGGCGCCAAAGTTATTCCAAATAGAATGTTGCGGATTTCCTATGGAAACATGGTCCTAACTATAACTATCTACTGGCGACCGCCAGTAGATAATATATATATATATATATATATATATATATATATATATATATATATATATATATATATATATAAAATCAACCAGCTCCACCAGCTTCAAAACTCTTGCTGACGCCAAAGAAGTCGGTACACGAACCAATTTAAGGTGCTTATTTTCTTTTATTCACCCAGAGCGACGGCCATAACGTTTCGGCCCTCCCAGAGCCTTGTTCACAAATATATATATATATAGTAGTTGTAGGAGGCATCATTGGCAAATCAAATAAGTTGTTCTACGTGAGTGGATTGCTTCCAGACCGCCGCGACCAGGACAATGCAATGGGCTACTGTGACCTGCAGTCCGTGATTACATGGAGAAACGCGACCACCGTGCCAGCGGTTCATAGCTCTGCTGTGTTCCTGGAATGGGGCAGGGCATCTGGGGACGCAGGTGAGGCCCAGGGCAAAGGACTATATCGGGACTTGAATCTAGCACAAGCTCTTTTTGGCAGAATTTCCAGCATCTACAGAGATGAAAATAATAAAACCCCCAAAGGAGACACTCACCCAGCGCTGCTGCCTGCTGGGAGTTGTAGTTCGTCAGTCAGGACTTCAAAATTGCTCCAATTGAACAACGGGGGTCAGCTGGACTCTCACCAATGAGAGCACTGCAGGACAGCTTAAAAAAGCGGGAGGAGGCAGTTTTCCGATATGAACGGCATTTGATAAAGGCAAACCCCCGCCGAAACGCGTCATGCCATCCTGTTGCCAATAAATGGACTTTGCCTGTATCCCCGCTGTGTCCTCCGATTGCTTTTTAGTGGAGTGATCTCTTGGAATATATATATATATATATATATATATATATATATATATATATATATATATATATATATATATATATATATGACAAACAAAATGCTGGTCCTTCTGGGATCGGTCCCGTCGCCAGGTGATGCGTCAGCCGGCAGCAACCCAAGCCGGTAACAATGTTCAAAGTTTCCTTAAATAACGACGCACACTCAGGAATCCATTGCAACCACAGAGGTTTATTTAAGTGAACCGCTACGCGTTTTGACACCAAGAGTGTCTTGATCACACGATTTTCACAGTGATTGATGCCGTGTATATGACAACAAGAAACATAGAAAAGGTACTACACTCGGAGATCTCAATACTGCCCCGTTTTTTGGCAGCCATCTTGTAAGTGTAACCAAAGTAAGTATTGTCTGTCTGAATGGGTGTAGACTCACCACTTAATATCTACAAATTGACACAAATTAAAACATACTTGATGAATCATGATCACATAATGTCCCGTTAGTGATGAATACACGAACTGAAGTAGGATTACAAAATTAAAAAGTTGACAATTTTGTACATTGAAAAACGTATAACTGATAAATAACATGATTCTCAACTCAAGTCAATTGTATCTAGGATCTGCACGTGCAAATTCATATATTCCACCTCAGACTTTAGGATAGTATTTTCAATCAATATTGTAAATGAACTCGACAAGTGTCAGTTTTTCAGACAACAATAAAATTTCACACAAAGTTGAACAGGCAAGTGCCCTGAAAATTCTCTATTGGTTATCCACAAATGATGGACCCATCTCAATAAAGGCGCCCTAGTGGCTCTAAGCAAGATTTCACATGATTCTTATTTGTAAGACCCCAAGCAGTCACACACGGAATATAGTCCTGCACAGTGAAACATGGACCAAAATTACAGTGAATAAAGTTATAATTGAAAAGGTAAAAAGTTTTTACGTCACTTTACTCGATGTAGAGTGCCCAGGTGATTCAGTTGAAGAAAAGGGTAGGGTGCCCGTGAAATACTAAACCCACAAGTGCCAGTGAAGGGACCCTTCCTTTCCTCCTAGAATGCAACAAAAACAGAGCACACAGTTAAAAACATATTAAAAATGCAGCTGTAGAATATGATCACAAAATTTCATATACAGTTAGACCAGAATCAACACATTGTAGAACTCTAGAATTTCTCAGTCCTCATGTAGATGGCTTGCTAGTTCTTCATCGAGATTATGCCCACCTGGGAATCTCGTTTCCAGTTCTATGATCCATTTGGATTCCTTTTTCCTAAGGGCTACTTCTCTATTTCCGCCCCTTTTCCCTATTTTGACCTGTTCTATGGCAAAAAATCTCAAAAGGGAGTTATTTGATTGGTGTTTGTCTCGAAAATGGCGGGCAATAGGATAGTGTAAATCTTGATTTGTGATGGCTCGTAGATGTTCCTGAACTCTTTTCTTAACCATGCATGTTATACTGCTGACATACCTCAATTTACACGGGCATTCCAAAACATATATCGTAAAACTAGTGCTACATGTCAGGAATTGCCAGATCTTTTTGTTATGTTGCATCCCTGGGATCTCAAAGTCCTGTACCATGTGGCTTGATTTACAAGCCCTGCAATGTCCACAGGGATAGAAGCCTTTAAGATTATGGATGCTTCTGTTCGGGATTTCAGAGATATCACCTTTGACCAGGATGTCCTTCAGACTCTTACCCTTCCGATAAGTAACCAGGGGTCTATCACCTATACTGGAACCTATCACATTGTCGGTTTTTAAGATTTTCCAATTATCGGCCAGTATTTTCTTAATTTTCTCAGAGTCATGGTTAAAAGTAGTGATTACTCTGGTTACAGTTCCTTCACTAGATATAGGTTGTTTTGTTTCGAGGGTGCTTGATCTAGTGGTTTCCATAATTCTATTTATGGCTCTGCTCAGAGCCCATTCCGGATAACCTCGTTCCCTGAACCTAACAAGCATCTTCTCTTGTTCACACATATACATGTCATCAGTGCTGCAGTTCCTCCTTGCCCTCAGTAACTCACCAAATGGAATGCTCCATTTAAGAGCTTCTGGATGGGCACTGAGGGCATGAAGGAGACTGTTCCCGGCTGTTTCCTTCCTGTGTAAACTAGTGACCAACTTGTCTTGTTTCACCATAACACAAGTGTCAAGAAATTCCAGTTTTTCTTTGTTAATGTTGGAAGTGAGTGTAATGTTGTATGGATTAAGATTCAATTTGTCAATGAAGGCCCGTGCTTCTGTTTCCGTACCACTCCAGACAACAAACAGATCGTCAATGTACCTAATCCATACAACCACTGAATTGAAATCAGATTTCAGATTTTCATCCCTGCGAATTTCCTCCTCCCACTTGCCTAAGAACAAATTGGCAAAGCTCGGCGCAAAACATGAACCCATCGCGGTCCTGCGTACTTGTTTGTAGAGATCACCGTCAAACATAAAGATGTTATTAGTCAGACACATCCTCAACATTTCAACAATCATGTGTGTGTGTTCGAGATATCCTATATCACGTTCTTTCAAAAAATGAAAACAAGCCTCTATACCCTGGTCATGGTCAATGATGGTATAAAGCGAGCTTACATCCATAGTCAATAGGAGATACCCATCAACCCAATTAACACATTCAATTTTGTTAAGGAAATCCTTTGTGTCTCTGGTGTAGGAAGGAAGGAGTGTGACATACTCTCTTAGAAAATGATCAATGTACTTGGATATGTTCTCATTAACACTCCCTATTGATGAAACAATGGGTCTACCTGGTGGTTTAGTTGCATTTTTATGAATCTTAGGCAACAGATAAATTATAGGTATTTTGGGGTAGTCCTTTTTGAGAAAACAATATTCTGGCCATGATAGTAAACCATTTTCCTGCCATAAAGACAGTTTCTCCCATGTGTTGGTTATACTTACATTGTACTCTCCAGTGTTGCTGACAACATAGAAGTTCCTATCGCTAAGTTGTTTATGTACCTCTTCAATATATAGCTGCCTCCCCCAGAGAACAATATTACCTCCTTTGTCTGATGGTCTAATGATAACATTGGTGTCTTTAGCCAGGGAAGTGATGAAGTCTCTTTGTTGTCGAGTTAAGTTAAACCTCACATTTTTTGTTTTGACCGTTCTGTATTTGTGTTTATTAAGTTCTCTATTAACAACTTCATGGAAGGTGTCTAGTGAGTCATGTGGGAGAATAGGACAAAAAATAGATTGGGGGTTGAAGGAAGTGCAGGCTGCTCTATCTGTACTAGTATATTGTGAATGTGTGCCATCTTCACCATTGGTTGTTACATCACCCAGGTCATATACAGTTTCAAGTAAATTAGCATCACCCACAGTGAGTCCGGGAGGATTAAAACCTCCATCAGAAGTATTTATCACATTAACAACCTGTCTGTTGTTAAATAAAGAGTGCCATTTTTTCAACTTTAATTTTCGAATGAACTTGAAAATATCCACTCTAGTATTCGTGTAGTTAAACAGTTCGGTTGGACAGAAGGTCTATAGTGATCAAGGCCCATGCTCGGGCTGAAACGCGTCATGGCGGCAAGGTGATTTTGAATAAACTTAATTTCTGCACGAAACTGTGGTCCGTATCCGTTGTCAGAAGCGACATTAGCGGAGTTCCTGGATATATATATATATATATATATATATATATATATATATATATATATATATATATATATATATATATATATATATATATATATTCCAACACAAATTTCTCCGTGAAGGGGGCCCCCAACCCTAGCAGGGCGGCCTCGGAATGCAGGAACGGAGTGTCCTGCTACTTGCATCCAGCAACATAAATGAATCAGCCGAGGCCCGACTTCAGAGACAAAAGTGCTTTAATACTGCAGGGCGGCAGCCAATCAATTATTTCCAGACGCGTTTCAACTGTTCATTCAGTCTTAATCATTGGAGAGCCTCTGGGAACCAATGGGGATGCACTCCTGGTGTCTCAGTCCTCCATTTCCCAGGATGCACTGTGGAAGCGAAATGCAAAATTCTCTTCAAGCTGCTACGCAATTGTCAAATGTAAGTATTTCAGTGCAACGCAGTCTTGTAATACAAATAAATTTGTGCACTCACAGGGCATCATTGCTCGTTGTGCTGCCACAGGTAAAATGTCATTAAGAAAGCTCCCGTCTCAAAAGTCAGCTTAGGGAAGTGGAATACTCCTCAAGCATCCCTTGCTCGCCTCCATGCGGTAAACTGTATCAGGGAAATCCTTTCTTTTCCGACTTGGAAGC
The DNA here is from genome assembly GCF_964204655.1 of Triturus cristatus. Taxonomy (NCBI): domain Eukaryota; kingdom Metazoa; phylum Chordata; class Amphibia; order Caudata; family Salamandridae; genus Triturus; species Triturus cristatus. The sequence goes on from NC_140589.1 coordinate 179,752,646, forward strand.
GGGCGGGTCATGCCCCCTGAATTAGATTCCAACACAAATTTCTCCGTGAAGGGGGCCCTCAACCCTAGCAGGGCGGCCTCGGAATGCAGGAACGGAGTGTCCTGATACTTGCATCCAGCAACATAAATGAATCAGCCGAGGCCCGACTTCAGAGACAAAAGTGCTTTAATAGTGCAGGGCGGCAGCCAATCAATTATTTCCAGACGCGTTTCAACTGTTCATTCAGTCTTAATCATTGGAGAGCCTCTGGTAACCAATGGGGATGCACTCCTGGTGTCTCAGTCCTCCATTTCCCAGGATGCACTGTGGAAGCGAAATGCAAAATTCTCTTCAAGCTGCTACGCAATTGTCAAATGTAAGTTTTTCAGTGCAACGCAGTCTTGTAATACAAATAAATTTGTGCACTCACAGGGCATCATTGCTCGTTGTGCTGCCACAGATAAAATGCCATTAAGAAAGCTCCCGTCTCAAAAGTCAGCTTAGGGAAGTGGAATACTCCCCAAGCATCCCTTGCTCGCCTCCATGCGGTAAACTGTATCAGGGAAATCCTTTCTTTTCCGACTTGGAGGCGGGCGGGTCATGCCCCCTGAATTAGATTCCAACACAAATTTCTCCGTGAAGGGGGCCCCCAACCCTAGCAGGGCAGCCTCGGAATGCAGGAACGGAGTGTCCTGCTACTTGCATCCAGCAACATAAATGAATCAGCCGAGGCCCGACTTTAGAGACAAAAGTACTTTAATAGTGCAGGGCGGCAGCCAATCAATTATTTCCAGACGCGTTTCAACTGTTCATTAAGTCTTAATCATTGGAGAGCCTCTGGTAACCAATGGGGATGCACTCCTGGTGTCTCAGTCCTCCATTTCCCAGGATGCACTGTGGAAGCGAAATGCAAAATTCTCTTCAAGCTGCTACGCAATTGTCAAATGTAAGTATTTCAGTGCAACGCAGTCTTGTAATACAAATAAATTTGTGCACTCACAGGGCATCATTGCTCGTTGTGCTGCCACAGGTGAAATGCCATTAAGAAAGCTCCCATCTCAAAAGTCAGCTTAGGGAAGTGGAATACTTCCCAAGCATCCCTTGCTCGCCTCCACACGGTAAACTGTATCAGGGAAAACCTTTCTTTTCCGACTTGGAGGCGGGCAGGTCATGCCCCCTGAATTAGATTCCAACACAAATTTCTCCGTGAAGGGAGCCCCCAACCCTAGCAGGGCGGCCTCAGAATGCAGGAACGGAGTGTCCTGCTACTTGCATCCAGCAACATAAATGAATCAGCCGAGGCCCGACTTCAGAGACAAAAGTGCTTTAATAGTGCAGGGTGGCTGCCAATCAATTATTTCCAGACGCGTTTCAACTGTTCATTCAGTCTTAATCATTGGAGAGCCTCTGGTAACCAATGGGGATGCACTCCTGGTGTCTCAGTCCTCCATTTCCCAGGATGCACTGTGGAAGCGAAATGCAAAATTCTCTTCAAGCTGCTACGCAATTGTCAAATGTAAGTATTTCAGTGCAACGCAGTCTTGTAATACAAATACATTTGTGCACTCACAGGGCATCATTGCTCGTTGTGCTGCCACAGGTAAAATGTCATTAAGAAAGCTCCCATCTCAAAAGTCAGCTTAGGGAAGTGGAATACTCCCCAAGCATCCCTTATATATACATAGATCTGCCCATTGTTTATTCTATCTCACATTTTCTATTCTATATATGGTGCACCCGAAGGGCCATTCTTAAACTATAGACCCAGTAAATTAATAAGCCAGGAATTGTATGAACGAGTTGTATTATGCATTTCTCTGTTTTTATTTAGGGACAATGGTGGGGCCTTATCATCGATGTGTTGTATTAACCACTTTTTAAATTCTACTTTTTAAATTATGTACATTTTTAATTAATTTCCAAAAGCGGCCCGCTTTCAGGTTCCTGGGCGCTCGTTAGGCGGTGCGTTCAAGGTACGACAGAGCCAAGTCGTTACGTATTCCTCCTTTGTCCCCACCGGGATTCCTCGCGCACTCACGAGACCAGAGGCAGGTGTGCAGTGAATCAGTTATATTTATTTGATATTCAGCAAGCCATTGCTCAATGAAAACTCTACGCGTTTCGGTTTCCCTGAAACCTTGCTCACGAGTTCTAACAATTTTCAAACCGCATTTTTTTCTCTTTATCAACAAACACCAAAGAACACACCCATGTGATACATCGTGTCACTTCCTGTGCTGTCCCGCTAAGCATTATGGTACATATAGTTCATTTTAATTTTCCATTAAAAGAGGTCACATTGTAATCTCGTATTAACAATCTCAATTCATCTAAAGGATTGATCCTTAACAATCTTTCCATTACAATCATTAATACAATTGCAAGAGGAGAACGACATTATCCTACCAATAATTTCCAGGCAATGCCTAATTGTTACCAAATAAAGCCCACCAGTGGGCAAACAATTCTATCTGAATCGATTTTGCCAGTTAGTCTGCTGTGGTATATTGAAACCCTCTAGTGGGTCTGCCAATCATTGAACGAGGTATATGTCGATATGTGAACACACATCCTCCTATTCACCTCATATAGTGTTCAAGCCCCCTAGTGGGCCTTCACCTCCCCTGTGGAAAGAAGATTTTTTTGAAACTTTTTTTACTGTTTCATTTTTCTCGTGACTATCTATTGTCACTCATTTTACCATCGTATCTTACAGGAAGGTTTGTTACAGAGAAGTTTCATTTAAAACCGTGTTTTTTCAAACTTGAAGGGGTGTGAAACGTGAATCTAATGACAACTGTGCTAAAGGGAGACAAATAATAACAGCTCTGCTGGGAATTTTACATTAGTTTCATCATGGGGCATATTTACAAGCAGTTCATAAGTGATAATGGAGTTCCTCATCCTGGTTCAAGCAATCCGGCATAAGTGTTCGAAAATTTAGAATGTGGCGTGATTCCTTCTGTCTTAGGATCCTTTCACGATCCCCACCTCTTGGGTGTATTCCTACTGTCTCCAACGCATAAAATTTTAACTGTTTCCAGTCTCCACCATGCTCCTTCTCCATATGTTTGGCTACCGCGTTGCTTCGATCTGAGTTGATGGTAGCTCGCACATGCTCTAAAATGCGTTTTTTCAATTCGCATTTTGTGCTGCCGATATATTTTAAAGCACATGGACATTCCATTACATATATTGCAAATTGACTTTTACAGTTGATTAGTTGGTCAATCCTCCACATCCGTTTGTTTGCCATCATCACCTCCTTCTTGTTTTGTGCAATCAAACAGACCTTACAGCTAGTGCATTTAAAAAATCCTTTCGGCTTGAGCCATATGTCCGATTTCTTTTTATGTTGGAAGTGACTATGCATTAATTGATCTCGCAAATTTTTAGCTCGTCTGTAGGTGATGTTCGGATGGTCTCCCACTATTTTGGATACCGTGGGGTCCATATGTAATACATGCCAATTCTTGCGCAGTATTCTCATTAGTTGAAGGTTTTCAGTACTGTATGTTGTTATGAGCCTGATTTTGTTGATTTCCTCGTCTGAACTTTGTTTTTCTTTGATCAGATCAGTTCTTCCTAGTTTACTGGTGCGTTGCAGTGCATCTTGAATGATTTTACAATTGTATTTTCTCTTTCTGAATCTCGGTGTGGCCTTGCCCTGATGTTGTCTCCATTCCTCTTCTTGGGAGCATATTCTTTTGATTCTGAGGAATTCCCCGTATGGGATGTTCTTGATCAAACTTGTTTGATGAAAACTTTCTGCATGTAATACAGCGTTTGTCGCTGTATTTTTGCGATGAAGAGTAGTATGGACTGTCTCATTTGCAATATAGATCTCTGTGTCAAGAAACACCACCCGTTCACTGCTGATGTTATATGTGAATTTGAGGTTGAAGTCAGAGTTGTTCAAAATTTCAAAATATTCATCGAATTCATTCTTAGTCCCATCCCATATTAGGAGCAAATCGTCGATATATCTGAGCCATGTAATGGTCTTATTTACATACTGATCGTTTTCACTTTTCCATGCCCAGGTCTTCTCCCACCATCCCATGGTCAGGCAGGCGTAGCTAGGACTAAATGAAAAGCCCATGGCCGTACCTTTCACTTGGCGGTAGATCTCTTCACCGAACAGAAATGTATTTTGCTCCAAGCAGGTATTGATCATTTGTAGAAGCATTTTATTGTGGTCTGAGTATTGTATGTTTCTTTCTTGCAAGAAATATTCGCATGCTTTCATCCCGATGTCATTGCGGATGTTTGAATATAGCGATACCACGTCCATTGTGATCAATTTATATGTTTTTTGCCATGGGGTTTCTTGTAAATGTCTTAGAAGATCCCCTGTGTCCTGAAGGTACGACGTTAGGTTTTTAACGTATGGTAATAAGAAAACATCTAGAAAGTTGGCCATCGGTTCCAATAGTGCTCCTTTCGCAGATATTATCGGCCTCCCTGGGGGCTTCGTGGGATTTTTATGAATCTTCGGTAGAAAATATATTGTCGCCATTTTAGGATATGGCATTTTAAGATATTTCACTTCTTCCTCATCGAGCAGATTTTGTTGCTTCCATAGATCCAATCTAGCATCCAATTCCTCTTTCCATTTCTTTGTAGGGTTAGATTTAAGTTTCTCATAATATTCAGGGTTTCTCAGCTGCGAATATGCTTCCCGCATATATGCCTCTTTTTCCAGGATAATGATGTTACCTCCCTTATCAGCCATCTTTATTTCAATAGTCTCATCCTTCTTCAATTCCATCAGCGATTTACGCTCCTCAAAAGTTAGATTGTCCTTTTTCTTAGAGTAATCTAGCTTATAAAGATCTTTTATTACACACTCGTGGAATAAATCGATTTTATTGCCTGGTGTCAGTTGCGGATAAAATTTGGATTGGGGTTTCTTTGAGCTGCACCCCGCCCCCAATTGGGTACAATATTCTCGCAAATCTTGCTTTTCTTGTTCAGGGCTATGTTCCAACTCCATCAGTGTGACAAAATGTTCCGCATCTTTTGCTGTTAGTTCCGTATCAGGGGTTACACTTTTTTTGCCATATTGAGCCATTTTTGAATTTTCCGTGAAAAGTTTGGCTAATTTGATTTTACGGATGTATTTATAAAGATCTATTCTTGTTTCCGCCAGATCCATGGTGTTGGTAGGGCAGAAATTTTTAATTAAATCAATGTATTTTTATTGGCTGCTCTTAAAGTTGCATTTATGGATTTGAATGCCGAAATAAAGCTTTTATGATGATGTAAAATAATACACCGTAAACTTAATCTACTTGGTAATGTGACAGATAGAAAATTTAATCGGACAAAGGTAGTAAGGTAGTAACTGAAGGTGTGGCAAATTATTTTCAGGCTTTGCCGTAGGGTGCACTTGACTGGAAACTGATCTCAGTCTCAGCTGAAGCTCACAAAAAGCCTGGGAACTGGTACTTGTTTGGAATGGATGTGGTGGGCCATGTTATTGACATTGACACTTGCAAGGTTTTGTCCTCACTCTGAGGATGGAAGTTAGCAATATGTCACTGCTTGAAAAAAAAATTATAAATGTATTATCACTGAAGTTGTACTGTGTTATTTCCATTCATGAAAAATATCTTACTAAACAAAGCACTTGCCTCATAGATGGTTGCTTTGTTTTTCTTTGTATGTGACAGAATGTTTTTCTGAAAATACCATAATCTTCTAGGAAATCCTGCAATGGTTCACTGTGCCCTTCTGGAGCTTGGGGAGGACTCTCCCTGAACTCCTGCCATTGCATTGAGAGGACACCCACAGCTTCAAGATACCTTTTCAGCAATTATTTATTTTCAGTTCTATATAGCACGAAATTCGTCCAAAGGTATCAGAGTGCGTTACATGGGCACAAGACATTACAGAATGTCACATTATTTTTAGGAGATGACGTGATTTGCCCAAAATGTTGAGCCAATACCGTGACTCGAATTGGGTTCTCCAGTTTCAAAGTCGTCAGTTCAAGCCGTTAAGCCACATTTCCTCCCTAAAAATTTGATACAACTCCATGCCCTTAAATTTCAAAGTCATTTCATTCCATGGAAGTCTCTTCACCTAAAACTTTCAAAATGTAAAAGTTAATAGTTTGTGCAATATAAAAACAGAATCAGCATGTTTCTGATTTCAAGCCTGAGAACAAATCTCAAGGTAGAACATCCAGTCAGGTTTGCTAGTATTCCAATTTGGAAATGGTTTTTAAACATAGTAAAATCTAAGAACGTGTTTCACTTCATGGCCACTATATTTATTATTTTTAGGCATTTTTGGCCACATTGGAAACAATTATTAGAGGCCTTGCAGAAACATTGAATACACTGCAGACTTCACCAAAGACCCAGAATCTTTTTTGTTAAGTTGCTCAATAATGAATAACTCTTTCATTGCAGGAGACTTGAGAGGTATGCTAACCTGTTAGTGAAAGCAGAGAGTCAAGGTGGGAATTTTATTGAGGTTAGATTCAGGCACAGCCGGTACAGGTAAGAGCGGTGGATCAGGTCGGGGGGGGGGGGGGAGTCAACATACAACATGATAGAGGAAATAAATAAAACCACTTAACTTGTGCTCACCGCATCGCTGAGTTGGCGATGCAGCGAGCTCAAGGTAAGTGGTTTAATTTAATAATTTATTCTATTTTCCCTATCCCGTCGTATGTCGACTTCAACCCCACCGGCCCGCCCCCCCTCCACCGCCCTACTACTCTGCTCCACCGCCCTACCGCTCTTACCTGTAACGGCCGTGCCTGGTTAGATGTAGGGGTGAACAAAATGTTATTTGTATATTGTTTTTGCGAATGTGTCCCTTCTTAGTTGAATGAGTAATTGAAAATGCGCTTACTCATAGTAATCATGAGGCCAAAAGTTGTGATAGGTACTTGTTTCAATGTATTGCATTTGATGCTCCTTATTTTAGTATTCTCAAATTTGTGCCTTAGTTTGTGATGCTTATTTCTATTTATGTAACTGTTGTTTGTGATTTTATGGCATTTTATATAGCCACATAAAGCTTTCTCAGATTGATTAGCACCTTCATGATTTGTTTTGCTCCTTCTTGAGTGATTGTGCAAGCAGAGGCTACTATTTGAACCGAGGGCCTCATTCAGGCAGACTTGTAGCTTTCTTTATTGCATATTTTCATACAGCACTGCTTTGTGCCAGTGTACTTTACAAATTAGCAACTATGGAGAACATAGTTATTTTTTATAATTTTTATTTTTATAATTAGCAGCACTGTATTTTATCAGAATCAAAGGTTATTATGATAAAAAGAGATTGATTATTCAGAGGAAAGAAAAGGGGAGAACCAATTGGGCAAATGAACATTAGCAGCAGAGTCTATGACGTAAGGTCTTGTGTGGATAGAATGGTAATGGCATCTTCAACCCAGAAGAAGGATAATTCTCCCGTTAGGATTTCTTATAAGGTTATAGGGCGAACAACTGAATGTAGCTCATTTGGGCACCCAAGGTCTTTGGGAAGAAAGTTTCCAAGCGTGAAGCTGACCTTGAAAATGAGTCAACTACTCATAGAAGACGCTTAGTGAACCAGCCATTTTTTGTCGTTTAAGGACGGTGGTAAGCAGGAATGCCAGCTCACTGCAGCACAATTCTAGTTTTTGATGCAATTTGGGGTTCCCAAAGGTGGCCGCTTTGCCCTGTGCCACTCCTGGCACTGCCCTTCTGGCATGAGTAGGTTAACTTTGCATGATTTGCTTTTGTGTAATTTCACGAAAGTTTGCAAAGATTATGCATAATTATGTGAAATGCAAATATGGCTTTTAACGCTACATTTTAAAGCCAAATGCAATTTGGGGCATATGGATGCCTTTTATGCTAATAGCGCCAAAAACACAAGTTACTCACATACAGGTCAATTGCCTATGCTCCAGCACTATAAATATGCAAAAAATCATAATGGCGTAGTTTTGAGCATATTATGCAAATTATCCCAGCAATCTGAAATTCCGCCCAGGCCTACTTGTCACCCTTGGGTCTGAGATCACAAGGCAGCATCAGGGCAAGGAAAGTGATCAAGGCATTTTACAAGCAAAGATCACATCTAAAGAACCCACTCCTTGTTTAGGAGTAGTAAAGTTAGGATTTTGTCTCAGAATACTTTTGTGAAACGGGCCCAGGGTGCCCCAAGTGGGGAGAAGCATCTAGAGGCATGCCATTGAAGTGCACAGATACCCTGTATTTCCTGCCCTGGCTCTAGACTAACTACAGAGGTATGCAGCCCTTTGTGCGGAGACAAGGCACAGTTTCTTCAGTGTAAGTGGGGCGGTGCCCAGCTCCTCCCTCCCATCCTGCCAGTGATGCCCTATCCAGTCGCACCTAAGCTCTCACTGGGTGTGGCTGTGTAGGAGGAATACACACAGCCGAACTGACAACTACACCCACATGTGACCAGAGACAGGCTGCAGCCACCAAATGGCTAAGGCAAGAAAACGTCAACTTTCAAAATAGGGCATTTTCAGAATTGCAATTTCAGATCCGACTTCACCATAAGTTAGGATTTTAAATTGTGATTCCAGAGACACCAAACTTGTAGAGGTTATCGCTTCCCATTTGTAAATTACACTTATAAAATATAAAAAGGTAACTCCAATATTATCCCATGGGGATAGGCTTTGCAGTTCAAACTACATGTCCTCCTTTTTATATACACTGCGCTCTCCCCTCTGGGCTGTCCAGGCCTACACTAGGGGTGCCTTATATGTATAAAAAGGGAAGGTTTGGGCCTGGAACCAGGTTTATTTTGCCAGGTCGAAATAGCTGCTTAAGCTGTGCACACAGGCTTGGCAATGGCAGGCCTGAGACATGTTTAAAGGCTTCTTAAGTGGGTGGCACAATCAGTGATGCAGGACTACTAGTAGCATTTAATAAACAGGTCTTGAGCACATGTAGCACACTTCATTAGGAACTTGTAGGTAAATTAAATATGCGAATTCGGTATAGCCCAATGTTACCATGTTTTAAGCAGAGAGCACATGCTTTTTAGCAATGGTCAGCAGTTGTAAAGTTCCCAGAGTGCTAAGGCCATCAGAAACGATTTCAGCAACAACAGGAGGTCTGAAGGCAAAACATTAAGGGGAAACCACACCAAGGATGCCAGGTCTATCAGTGACTCTTTCAATTACTAATATATACATTACTTTTGAATAGATTCATGTCGGTCACCTTTATTACTTACAGGTCTATTTTTTTTTCTTTGAAAGGGTTAAAATCTACTCTGAACACACACGTATTATTTATACAATTGCATCAATTATGTAGAGTTTTAGAGACAACATGATGAGGTATTCGTTTTACAACTTTCGATAGTCACTCTGCACTCTCAATTTCAGATGTATATACTCTTTTTTTTTACACATGACCTTTTTGTAAGCACTTTTTATTTTAATTTTCCCTTACATTGAACAGTCTTACAGGACAGTTGGCCATTTGCTTTTTTCATTCTATCACCACTTATTCGTATGATATTACTAAGGCACCTTACTTATCTGTGGTGTGCATACTCAATTTAGGGCGCTCTTTGGGGTGCATGAGTATCCTTGTACCACCCCATCTTAGTGGCTTCACTTCATTTTGCAATATAACTGCTCTTAATATATTTTCCCATTAAGATATTGATTATAATTTGTGCACATTTGTTACTTCTCTCACTTTTAACAATTTATTAATATACACAAACTCATGTATTAAAATAGGTAGACATTCAATTTAAATTGTTGCAGCCATGAAAACGTTGCGCTTAGACAAAACACGTGTCAGCTACCAGATGCTGTATAAACACTCACAATTAAGATCCATTTGAATATTTGGGACAAATAACCGCTAAACTTTATGAACGAATATCGAAATAACATCTTATGTACAGACTACATTTAACGTGTGCTTCGGTATCACTTGTTTGATTTATAGAAAACAGGCTATCATTATTATTTTTTATTATTGTATATGTACTGAGTGCACCAAGGCAAGTTTAGGAAAACAGTTATACCTCAGTTTAAAAATATATATATATATATGTCTTTTAACTCTAGCAGGGGTAAATTACACCTGCAGGAGATGTACATTTTTTGCCTACAGCCAATAGATTCAACTTACACCCCCATAAAGGCATAGTTATGCATGGGATAACGCATATTTTCTTTGTTTATCTTGTAATTACCAAAGTTGTTAGAAAGAAGAAACCAAAGGCAGGGCAACTACTTAGAATTAAAATAATTTCCAGAAATGATAAAAAATGCTCTGTAACTGGATTTCACTACAGCCTGAGAGAAATAAGTAAATTGTTAAAGTACATAGGATGAACTATTAAAGAGTCTATGGGTGACATATCTTTCATGTACTTGAAGACACTTGGCACTAAAATAAAGATTTCACACCATTCTGTTTAACCAAGTAAGGTCCTAAGGCTTTAGTTTGTCTTCAGCCACTCTCATCATTCCCCTAGGTGTATTATGTAATTTTCTACCAGCATCAAGTGCCAAAGGAAACATGTCTACAAATTACAATTCATTCTTTTGACATGTTTGACATATTTGATAGATTTTTTTCTCTTTTTTCTTTCTTTAACTTCCTGTGGGCTGCTACTGAAGCTCCAGGTTATTTAGCATGCTTCAAAAAACCTTTTGTCTAAGCTTTGGTTATGTCCCTAGGACCACATCACGCCTACCTTTTTTGAGCTTCACTGGATAGTAATGTCACATGTAAAATGTGAAATCTTTACTGGCCTTCTAAGGGTTTATAGGGCCTCAGGACCCTTTATTAATAGCTGAAAGAAGATGTACACAACTCGTTTGAGTTGACAACCCCAGTCCTACAATAAGCCCTTATTTGCATAATTGTATGGCACATGTCCAAACCATTCTCAGCAATCCTCTAGAAAGTTAAAAGTTGTTTAAACGTGTCTAATTCACGCATACAGTTGATGTGCATTTTCAACTTTCTTTTCCTCTATCTAGATGACAATGGTCCATTGCCTTTTGTCTACAAAATAAATTGGAAATAAAATGGAATTTTTTAAGCCATTCTTATTAATGAATACTACATTTGCAAGTAGACTTAGTTGACTTGTTTATAGTAGATATTCCAAAATTATAAGGGTCTGATACACAAAGGCATATATAAGTACAGGACGTAGTACTCGTGTAGAGGGCTTTACATACTAATCATTTGCTAATTTGTAATAATCAGAGAATGTGTATATACAGTTAGTACAAATAGAAAGGGCTGTTCACTTTTACTGGTTTGGAATTGGGGCTCATTCAAAAAGACTGTAGTACTGCTCCTGTACTCATAAATGTATTTGTGAATCAACCCCTTTGAGTAGTAACACTCCAGATTGAAGATATTTTCCAAAGAGTGTACAGCATAGGAAGAGCTACTAGTGTTACGTGGCACTGAAGAACAAATCCTATGGCGTAGTAGACAACATTATGCACCAAGAAAGGCTATTCATGCTGTGAGGGAAGGCAAATTATGCTACACAGAACTAGACATTAAAAATGAAGTGAAAGCACTATTGATTAACACATTTCTGTCCTAGAACCTCTCCTCTCTGGCCCGATGTGGCATGTCATCTTCACCCTCGTCTATTACTATACTGATAGAACTGGGTTTTGATCTGTTGGTTTGAGGTCTTACATCAGGTACCTTTTTGCGTTGACTCTGTTATTTGCCTCTTTATTCCTAATTAGTTGTAAAGTGCTCTGATACCCCCAGGGGTCATCTTCACGCCATATAACACTTTTTAAATAAATAAATAAAGTAAATAAATATTATCTATTTCTATGTTTGATATAAAGGGGACCCAATGCCCTAAAACATATGCAGGTTCCTTACGAAAGAAGAATAATACCGATATTCTGCAAATCCTATTGGAAATGTTATTTGTCAACAGTTATTAATTGGTTACTAACTGGAAGCCTTTCCATCCCCAGAATAAAATAAGTTGGGTCCAATAATATTGCACTTAGAAGAAACTAAGCCAGAATTTCAACAAAGAATGCCTCTTTTATTCTACTCCCAGTAGTGTTCTAAAACTGGTCTTTAGTTCCAGGTTCACCTTGTGTTCACTCGACCAGGCCTTTGAAACATCTCTTTCTATTGGGAGTCAGCCATCTTGAAGCACCCCTTTCTATTAGGAAGCAGCCATGCAGAACAGTACCGCACATTTCACATTTATTTTTGTGCACCAGGACGCTCGTTAGGATTCAAGCTGAAAAACCTTCAAAAAAGATGGAGCATGTTTGTCATTATTCTAAGGTCTGATTGCCATCTTAAAGAAATGGCTGCCTTGAAAACAATGTTTGATATAACGGACGCTTTTTAAAATGCTGTGTGTGATGTAAATGTCACTATTGCATAGACAGAGAAATAAGACATTCTTTCACAGGGAAGGAATTATTCTTTCTATCCTATTCAAATTTAAATTTTCTATGCTTTTCACATTACATTTGAGTTGATAAGTATTTTGTTTCTGTTAGCTGCAGAGGCCCACTTTTCTGTCAATCAGTGGGGATATTTGCATCTTCTGGGCAATATTGCAATGATTTTAAATGACTTAAAATTGTAAAAATGGTAAAGAAACATGTGCAGCGTGTCTGATGTACATTTTCCCCAGTAGAGTTTTTAAACACTTTTCGGCTAGGAGCATGTTTCCATAAATTAGCAAATTAATATTGATACATAGTAGGTCACTCCCACAGAACAGGTCACAGAGACTCAGAACCACTTAAGCCTTAAATGACTGCAAAATTATAATCTGGAAGATAATGGCTGGCATTACAGAGGGGAGAGTGACCACATTATTGGTGCTGTGGGTTGTAGGGCTGCTCCTGTTGTTCTCAGCAGCTGGGTTTTTATATGCCAGAGACAGTTGGCCTAGCTATGCATGCCCAAGGCCCAGGGAACCACAATACAGTAAGTGATTTGTCAGAAAAGTCATAAAAACATCCTAAAGGCCTGACTATAGCCACAAGGAATATTGAGGGAGCCCGACGAAAGTTAAGGAACCAAGACTGGTTAAATTCAGTGTCATCTTTCAACATACCTTTATGCAGGAGACTTGGATGTCTCATCCTTTTCCTATAGATGGCTTTACTGCTTTATTTCAACCAGCACTTACTTCACCACCAGGAAGGGCACGGGGATAGGGGGTGGAGTCTCGCAACTTTTGCATCTGTTAAAATTTCAAGAGTTACGGTCGTACTTGAATGCTCTTTGCAATTTTTGGTCTCAGAGATATCACTAATGAGGGGCTATGACTTACTGTTGATACATTTTTATAATAACATTTTTAACCAACAAGCATGTAAAATAGTTGATGATCTAGAGGATATTTTAGATAGTTTTCATCTCTATTGCAATGAGAGAGTAATTTTAATATGGGTTGGGGATTTTAATACCTCATCACTTTCTTTGAGAGATAGTCATATGTGTGGTCGGCCTGTGGATGAAGTTGATGACAAGGTCCATTTTAAACATACATGTTTGGGGTTACTTTGAACTCCCTGGGCCCATTTCACAAAAGTATTCTGAGACAAAATCCTAACTTTACTACTCCTAATTGCCTTTTGTGAATACCGAAAGTCGTAAAGTTAGGATTTTGTCTCAGATTACTTTTGTTAATCAGGGGCCCTGATATTAAAGCATGACTTAGACATTTTATGAGAGACTCCCTTGAGTCCCACTGAATCAATTCCAACATATATGGGGGTTGCTGGGAGCACAATAGATTTTATAATAGTATCGGCAGACACTGTACCCCATGTCTCGGACCAAAAAGTCACCCCAATCAATCAATCAATCAAAGTACTTGTAAAGCGTACTACTTACCTGTTAGGGTCTCAAGGCGCTGAGGGGAGGGGGGTGCCGCTACTTCTCGAAGAGCCGGGTCTTGAGGAGTCTTCTGAAGGTGAGTAGGTCTTGGGTCTGCCGTAGGTGGGTCGGGAGGGTGTTCCAGGTCTTGGCGGCGAGTTAGGAGAAAGATCTGCCGCCGAAGGTCGTTCTTTGGATGCTGGGGACAGCGGCGAGGGAGAGGCTGGCGGAGCGGAGCTGGCGGGTGGGGGTGTAGAAGCTGAGTCTGCTGTTCAGGTAGGCTGGTCCAGCGTTGTGGAGTGCTTTGTGTGTGTGGGTGAAGAGCTTGAAGGTGATCCTCTTGTCGACGGGGAGCCAGTGTAGGTCTCTCAGGTGGGGGGTGATGTGGCTGCGGCGGGGCACGTTGAGGGTCAGTCGGGCGGAGGCGTTTTGGATGCGTTGTAGTCGACGCAGGTGTTTGGCTGGGATTCCTGCGTAAAGTGCGTTGCCGTAGTCCTGCCTGCTGCTGACGAGGGCCTGTGTCACTGTTCTTGTTTTGGTCGTGATCCACCTGTAGATCCTGCGGAGCATGCGGAGGGTGTTGTAGCAGGAGGAGGAGACGGCACTGACCTGCTTCGACATGGAGAGGGAGGAGTCGAGGATGAATCCTAGGTTGCGTGCGTGGTCGGTGGGTGTCGGTGCTGTTCCCAGCGTGGTCGGCCACCAGGAGTCGTTCCAGGCTGAGGGGGTGGGTCCGAGGATGAGGACCTCCGTCTTGTCCGAGTTCAGCTTCAGACGGCTGCTCCTCATCCAGTCGGTGACGCCTTCATTTCCTCGTGGAGGTTGGATTTGGTGGTGTGCGGGTCCTTGGTGAGGAGAGGATGAGCTGGGTGTCGTTGGCGTAGGAGATGATGTTGATGTCGTGTTGGCAGGCCATTTGTGCGAGGGGGGCCATGTAGACGTTGAACAGCGTTGGGCTGAGGGATGAGCCCTGGGGGATGCCGCAGATGATGTCGGTGGCTTCGGATCGGAAGGGTGGGAGGCAGACGCTCTGGGTTCTGCCGGAGAGGAAAGACGTGGTCCAGTCGAGGGCCTTCTCTTGGATTCCGGCTTCTTGGAGGCGTGTCTTTAGAGTGCGGTGGCAGACCGTGTCGAAGGCGGCTGACAGGTCTAGGAGGATGAGGGCTGATGTTTCGCCGTTGTCTAGTTGGCGCCTGATGTCTGTGGCGGCGATGAGGGCTGTCTCGGTGCTGTGGTTTCGTCTGAATCCGGACTGGGAGGGGTCTAAGATGTTGTTGTCTTCGAGGTGGCGGGCCAGTTGCATGTTGCCAATTTTTTCGATGACCTTCGCCGGGAACAGGAGTAAGGAGATGGGCAGGAAGTTCTTGAGGTCCTTGGGGTCTGCCTTGGGCTTCTTGAGAAGGACGCTGATTTCGGCGTGCTTCCAGCTTTCAGGGAATCTTGCTGTTTCGAAGGAGGTGTTGGTGATCTTTCGTAGTTGGGGTGCGATGGCTACGTCTGCTTTGTTGAATACGTGGTGTGGGCACGGGTCTGACGGAGATCCTGAGTGGATGGAGTTCATGACCTTGCGTGTCTGGTCATTGTTGACGTTGGCCCAGGAGGTCAGGCGGATGGTGTGGCTGGTGTTCGCAGGGGGGGGTGGATTCTGGCGTAGTCGGGGCAGTCGTGGTGTTGAAGCTGTCGTGGATGTCAGCGATCTTGCGGTGGAAGAAGGTGGCCAGTGAGTTGCATAGTTCTTGTGAGGGCGGGATGTCATTGGTGTTGGCGCTGGGGTTGGAGAGTTCCTTTACGATCCTGAAGAGCTCTTTGCTGTTGTGTGCGTTGTTCTCCAGGCGGTCTTTGAAGGAAGATCTCTTGGCTAATCTGATGAGGTGGTGATGTATGCGGGTGGCGTCCTTGTGGGCTGCGTGGCTGTCCAGTGTGCGTTCGCGGAGCCATTTCTTCTCCAGGTTCCGGCATGCGCGTTTGGAGGTCTGGAGCTCGTCGGTGAACCAGGTGGCTTTCTTGCTGGTGTGACTGTTGGAGGGTTCCTTGAGCGGTGCGAGGGTGTTGGCGCAGTCATTGATCCACTGTCTGAGGTTGCGGGCGGCGGCGTTTGGGTCGGTGGGGTCGGTGGGTGGGTTATGGGCGAGGGTGGTGGTCAGCTGGTCTTCGGTGACTTTGCTCCAGCAGCGGCTGGGCAGCAGTTGGGTGCGGTGGTGCGTGGTTGGGTCTTGAAGGTGAAATGGATGCAGCGGTGGTCGGTCCAGTGGAGCTCAGTCCTGTGGTGCTAGGCGACGTGGGTGCTAGTCGAGAAGATGGGGTCCAGCGTGTGTCCGGCGGCGTGGGTGGGTGCAGTGATGAGTTGTCTGAGGCCGAGGTTGGTGAGGTTGTCGATCAGGGTGGCGGAGTTGGCGCCGTTGTTGTTCTCGAGGTGGAAGTTCAGATCCCCGAGGAGGATGTAGTCCGTGGAGGCCAGTGCGTGGGTGCTGGCGATGTCGGCGATGGAGTCGCTGAACTGTGCCCGGGGTCCGGGGGGTCTGTAGATGAGTGTTCCTCTGAGGGTGGTGTTGGGGTCGGTGTGGATCCGGAACTGCAGGTGTTCGGCAGTGTTGAGGGTGTCGTCCGCGTGGGTGGAGACCTTGAGGGTGGACTTGTGGGCGATGGCTATTCCTCCTCCAATTCTGCAGGTGATCTTGTAGCCGTCCGGGATGGCTATGGCGATGTCGGGCGCCGAGGAGTCATTCCACCTGGTCTCGGTCAGGAAGGCGACGTCTGGGGTGGAGGTGTGGAGCAGGTCCCAGTGCTCGACGGCGTGTTTGCGTGCGGAGCGGGTGTTGAGGAGTATGCAGCGAAGGTGGTTGGGTCCAGTCCTGGGAGGTTTGGTGGCTCTGTCGCAGGTGACGCTGCAGGTGTGCAGGAGAAAGGTCCGTGGGTGTGTTTCGGGGTGGCCTGTTAGCAGTGGTTATCTCGGTCGGTGTTGAGAGCGTGGAGGGTGCTGGCGTCGAAGCAGAGTCTGGTGGCATGGTGGTTGCGGGATCCAGGGGTTCTGGCGCTGGTCGCGGTCCAGGCACGGACGGGCGCAGACGGGCTTGCCTCTGGTGTGCCTCCGGCACGCCCACTGTGCGGCCGCCACTTAAGGCGAGGTGGGAGGGAGGAGCAGCTGGGAGGCGGGAGCTGGGCGGCGAGTGGTATACAGAAGACAAAAAGGGGGCGGGCCACAGGGGAGCAGCAGCAGGAGCGGGGACAACGGCGAGGGGTACAAAAGGCAAAGGGGGGATACTGGAAAAACAGGGGGCACAAAAGGAACAGTCAAAGGGCAATGATACAGTTACAGTACAAATGCAAATACCACAAACACCACAAGTATGGCAGAGACAACGAACCAGCAGAGATGCTCAGCGCAGCACAGCAGCGGCAAAATCACGAGGCAGGAGGCAGCAGGGGAGAAGGTGCAGGCACAACTGGTGGAGCTGTGCGGCGTGGGGAGCGACCTGGCCTGCAGGCAGGGTCAGGGGTCGCTCTCACCACCGCACAGTTTCCGACATTTAAGGCGAGGTGGGAGGGAGGAGCAGCTGGGAGGCGGGAGTGGGTGGCGAGTGGGATACAGAAGGCAAAAAGGGGGAGGGCCGCAGGGGAGCAGCGGCGGGAGCGGGGACAACGGCGAGGGGTAGAGAAGGCAAAGGGGGATACTGGAAAAACAGGGGGCACAAAAGGAACAGTCAAAGGGCAATGATACAGTTACAGTACAAATACAAATACCACAAAAACCACAAGTATGGCAGAGACAACGAACCAGCAGAGCTGCTCAGCGCAGCACAGCAGCGGCGAACTCACGAGGCAGGAGGCAGCAGGGGGGAAGGCACGGGCACAACTGGTGGAGCTGTGCGGCGTGGGGAGCGACCTGGCTGCCTCAGTGACCAAAACTCTGTATGTATTACTCTGTATGTATTACTCTAGAAATCCGCTGTTAAGAGGTGTTAAGAGGTGCAAACTGGTGTTCTCAAAGAACAATGTAGGCAAAAGTGGATCATGTGAGTTTTAACCAAAAAATTATTCACGAAAATAGTCCATTATGGCATATTTGGTAGAACACCCTTATCACACCACTGTACTAACTGGATTCAAGCATTTATGTGAGTCAATAACAGAAGGACTGACTGTCCACAGGCCAATAAAGGAGACCCCCTCGATGGTTTAATGCTGCTTGCATTGCGGCCCATAAATGCCTAAAGGCCACGCCAAAATTATCCCCCTGCAGATGCCTAAAAGGCCAGGAATTAATATGAAGACACAGTGGAGGCAAGGAAAAGAGAAGTAAGTGAAAAGTCCTGGAAAGGTACGACAGCTGCTGCCTCATTGAGAGACAGTACCGGGATTTAGGAAGTAATAAATCATCCATTTTTCTCTGACCACGATACTGTTAAGGTGAAAGCCTTGATCCCCTAAGTTGATTGGATGACTCACTTTACAAGAGCTTTCCAACCTGCTGAGAGTGACCCACAGTATAATGATGCCTTAATGAGCACTTCTCCAATAGACTTAGTCCCAGTATCCGTATGTGAGCCAATTGTGTTAACCATGGTAGTTCTGGCAATAAACCAGCTGGTTCCTGGGAAAGCACCTAGCCCAGATGGGGTTCCAATTGTCCTTTTTAAAATCAAACACTGACTTATGGGGTCCAGGTTTAACAAATGTGTTATGGTGTGCGGTTGGAGGGCAAAATTCCTGAATCTTGGGGATTAGCCATTTTAGTTTCTATTTTTAAAAAGGGGGGAGATACATTATCTGCAACTTGTTACAGGCCAATCTCCTTAATTGATGCAACTGCTAAAATCTTAGGGAGGGTAATTGTGTAATTGTGGCCCGCCTATAGATATGGGCAGTTGAGAACAAGGTTTTAACATCTGTGCAGTTTGGTTGAGGCCTGGTATAGACACCACAGAGCAAACATTAAACTTAAATCTTATGACTAGCAAATATGTGAAGGCAAGGGGGGCTATCCATAAGGCACTCATAGATCTATTGAGTGCTTTCGACTTGGTTAACATGAGTAAACTATGGGAAATAATGCAAATGATCTGAAAGTCTTGATACGATATGGTCCGCAAAGGGAAGTAACATCACAAATAGAGTCCCTAAAAGGAGTAAGACAGGGATGCATTTTAGCCCTGTTCCTGGTGTATATATAATTGGCATAACTGAGCATTTACTAGGGGCGGCCACGGATGTGCCAAAGGTGGGAAATCAAACAGTGTCAATTCTTTTGTACACTGATGATGCAGTACTGATCGCCCGCCCCCCCAACGGCCTCCAGAAGCTATTAGACCATTTCGCAGAGTATATAGAGGGTTTGGATTTAAAAGTGAATTGGCCAAAATCCTATACCTTGACATGCGGCCCATTATGCACCAAAAATAAGCACTTTAGAATAGGGAGAACATTACTCAAAAAGATAAGTGATTTTAGCTATTTAGGATTCGTTTTTAGTTCCTCCCTAAGGTGAAAATCACACCTCCTTATGAAATGACAACAAGTGCGAAGGAACATGGAAGCTATTTTCTGTTTTGACAGAATTTTAAAACATAAACCATTGTCGAGGGTGATAGCCCAGTATAAATCAAAGTTTATTTTGGCTGCTCTTTATAGGGTAGGGGTGTGGGGGTACCAAAAAGCTGATGCTCTCCATGCACAGAAAATGGCTTTACGCACAGGATGCTTGCAATCCCTAAAAACAGTCAAACTTCATCTGCCATGAGGAGTTGGGCCTTCCTTTCATTAGGGATCAGATAAACATTGCACCACTCCTATTATGGGTTCAATGTTGGCAAAATCCAGAAGCAGAAGTGGTGAGAGCATGCATGTCAAACTGTTTAGCCCTAGAAAATGTCAACAAAATACTGTGGATGTACATGAAATCTGTTAAAAAAACTTGGGTTTATTAGAAATGTTCACACAACCCCAACATATTAGGGCTAACGCTAAGACCATGGTAAAAGACCACCACGCGGAGTACTGTCTGAATGAGATATTACGGAGTGTTCTAAAAATGAAAACCCTTGAAATGTATGTGCAAATATCAACAGCTAAAGATGCTGAACCTCTTTTGGGATGGATAGAGAATGCGATCTATCGTTCCTATCTAACATGGTCCAGATTTAACCTAATCCACTTTAAAGTTGCTTTTCCAATACAATGCGTGTTGCTTTAACAGTCTTACTAAGCAGAGCACGTGTCATTTTATTTTGTTCTTTATACGCAGGCCCAAGTAATGCCTTTCTGGTACCTTTATTTCGCCACATCTAATAGCAATTGAATTTTTGAAAAAACTATTGATTATGCATTTTTAAATTTTATCTGGAGTGCACTGAAAATTAGAATACATTATGAGCTTGTTACCTTTTAATTTATTTATTTATTTTATTTATTTTAAAGGTTTTATATAGCGATAGCTGGGTCCTGAGGTATCTGAGCGCTTTACAAACTCAAGCGTAAGGTAGTCATCAAAGGTACAAGAATTACATAAAATATAAAACAGGGAAATAATATTACAGAGCAGCACGCAATAAAGTAGAAATTGAAACAAATATAAAGTAATAAAGGATGAGATTAATGATCACTCTTCTTGTTATGTTTAATATCCCCTCTTAATGTGATGAATCTTTAAATATTATGAAGAACACTTTTTTGGAATGATATTATAATATTCGGCCTATTGATGAAACGATTTTAACGACCAGTTTTTTAACAAAGTATTATCATTTGTCATTGGATGTTTTACATGCTTTCATGGAATTATTCCTGAAATAAAGATGTTTTGACTTGACTTGACTACTTATACATTTATTTCATATAGCAAGGATTAGACCCAAGTGGTGGTAAAGCGCTCTACATAGTAGCATTTTCTTGAAGGTAAGAAGCCGAAATGGCCAATCCAATGTACAAATATAAAATATAGAATATGATAGTAAAATATTAATTCCGTAAACATTTCACTATAGAGGGTAATTTGGGCTATCTTTATTCTTGGTAGTATTCAACATTCTGCCACTGTGAGGATTTACCAAGAAATTCGAAGAACTAAAAATTAGTTATTTTTTTTTAATTGTTAGTTAAGTTAAGCAAAGTTGGTCAATCTTGACCTACAGGAAGTAAGCCTCAAAAGCTTTGATTTTAGCTATCTAAGCAGTGTGTAGAGAAAAGCTACAAACCGGCCATCTCAGGACTGTTTCCTACTCATGGGATGTCCAGGGCGTGTCACCTGGAGTGGGACAGGGAGGCTGAGCATGCTGCACACACCCACAGTCACTTGTAGGGCCTGGGAGGGAGGCAGCCAGAACAATTGAAGCTTGGCAGTGTGGAGTTTGGGAAGGCGAAGCATTGCACAGAGTGACTGGACGGGCCAGAAAGCGGGTCTGGAGCTGAAGAAGCTTTGCTTGGCCAAGGTGGTGGGGTCAGAACAGAGGACCTGGAGAGGACTTGGGGATGATTCTGACTAAAGCCAGTTCCCCTCAAGAGCTGAGAGCTCCCTCCTGGAAGTTGGTACAATTCCCTTTGTTACAAAGGGACACAGACACTGCCTCGTTTGTTTTTATCAACTAACAGAGCTGCTCAGAACAATAATACTAAATAATAATACGCGGCCGGCCCGGAAGGGTTGTAGGCGGCTTGCTGTGTACTTTCCTAACCCCCTATTAATTCACTATATGCACAGATGCAATGTCGCATTGCCGGCCAGTTTGGGGGTTGTAGGCAAGATGCTGAGCTGTACACTACTTACATGTCTCTAATAAAAAATAAAAAAATAAAAAAAATAATACTAAAAATCTACATTTGCTTAATCCTGGTCGGTAGAGACATGTAGTCTCCTGCTATATTGAATAGTGACTGGAGAATCTACTGCAGCAAGGTTTCAAAAGAACCACTAAATGCAGTGTCACAGACATCTAGTTGATTTTTCTGGCTTGACAATTGTTTAGCAAGGCAGTGTGAAAGATGTGATATCCTTGGTTTTCATTCTTGTCTTTGACTCACTTCCATAAACACGACTCTCAGGCATGCTGGACAGCCTGGTGGCACATGAGATGATATGCAACACCATTGGCAATTGTTGTGGCACGTGTATCGTGAAACGTTTTGCTAACACACAAAGCTGTTGCAACAGAAGCAGAACAAACATCACTATCGTAAATAACAGGTACACACGCAGGAAAATGACAAAAGTGACTGTAGCTGTGCAACCTTCCCAGAACACGTAGACCCA
Source organism: Triturus cristatus (assembly GCF_964204655.1). Taxonomy (NCBI): domain Eukaryota; kingdom Metazoa; phylum Chordata; class Amphibia; order Caudata; family Salamandridae; genus Triturus; species Triturus cristatus. The sequence goes on from NC_140589.1 coordinate 179,774,722, forward strand.
GCATAGCATGCTCCTCAGCAGGCTGGCCTCCTCACATTGACAGACCACAGACAGCAGTTGTGAAAGTGTCCTCACACTCACACACACACACACACACACACACACACACACAGAATCAGTGTATTTTGGGCAGAAATATTGAAAGCTTCAGTCTATATAAGTGTGTGTTTGTGTGGTGCATATGCATAAGTGTGTGTGTGTGTGCGTGTGTGCGTGTGCGTGTGTGTGTGTGTGCGTGTGCGTGTGTGTGTGCGTGTGTGCGTGCATGTGTGTGTGTGTGCGCATGTGTGTGTGTGTGTGCGTGTGCGTGTGCGTGTGTGTGTGTGCTCGAGTGCATGTGTTTGTTTGGGGTGTAAAAAATTTGAGAGTTTGGGGTTTATGTGATGGGAGAGTGTGGAGGTAATCGAGGTGGAGAGCAGATTGTTTTGACAGCAGCCCCTTCTGTTGTATGCTTTAATTATAGCCTGTGATTCCCAAGCAATTCCCGTGCTCTCCAAGCATCCCTGATGTTCTCACTGCAATCCCCATGCTCACTGTATAGACCCATGTTATCCCCACAGACCCCATGGTCACCCTGAAATGCCCACGCGCACCCCACAATCCCATGCTTTCCCAGCAGCCCGATGGCTTCCCTTTCACCCAGCACCCTCTGAAAACCCATGGAGATCAGGTAGAGCACGGTGCTGCGACGATACTGCCCATCACTTAAACTTGAATTTAAGATAAATATTTAGATAGTTTAGATAAATGATGAACAGAAGACCTAAATAAATGCAAAATATTATTACAATTTGCAGAATGGATGAACGTTCTTCCTGTTTACTTGACTGGTCCTCTCACTGCCCTCATAGCCGATGAGACCTGGGGTAGAGTGAGCAGTGCCGGAGGTTCCTGAGGGGAGGTCAGTGGAAGCAGGTGCTACAGCTAGCTACCCTTAAAAGATGTCTCTTATGGAGTGTTCCCTTCTAAACTCCTTGGACCCCTTTTTTGGAGTCCACTGGCCTTCGCACATACAGTAAAGCAGTGTGAAGGTATGCCCTGGCAGAGAAGATTACCACAAATCACTCACTTTTCTCAACAGCAGAGCTAGAGTTATTCAGGTCTGACCTGTTTATTATGAAAAGCTACTGCAACGCATATGGTAAAACCAATTGACCTTTAAGGGGGATTGTTATTAAGTTGTGATACAGCCTACAGACATGTATTTTGTTCCATGGGAGCGCACAGATTATAGTAGTAGGCTAGAAGGTTGTGTTGAGCACCCCTGACAAAACTCTGGGTCAGAGGATTGCGTGTGGCACAATTCTTCAGTCCACTGCAACCACTGCCTCTATTGCCCGGTGAGTGGCAGTATTTTGCCTGATCACATGTGTCTATCAAGCTGTGAATAAGGGAGCGTTAGTGTCAGGGTTGGTGGTACAGTCCTCTAGTTTTCCATTTCCTCCTTTTATAGGTCTTTTTTCATTTCTTTACTTGTCCTTTCTGGTTCTTTGGCTTTTGTATAGACTCAAGTGGCTTCTCAGATTGTAAAACTGGGCCACTCACTTTACACCCATTTCATCAGCAGGATGCAGCATTTCACATGGACACTGCTTCTACACGGTGTGGCAATCTTAGAATGTTATTGTCCACAGTGTATCAATATTTTACCAGTTTTAAGATGCAACATGCCGTTCATCTTTGAACAATAAAACAAAGATAGACTATGCACAGTGCAATTCCAAGGGTGTAATTATTTCCCCAGATATTTTGAAAAATTCCGTATACATTTTACAAAAAGATGCTTTATGCTGGTGTCTTGTATTACTTTTTTCATTTGAGTGCACACTTGCAAGTCACTGGCAGAAGACTCAGGCAAAAAATGTTTATTACTGCGATGGATTCTACGCAAACAAATCTCATGTATGCAAAAATGACAACAAATTGAGAAAGGAATTTTTTGTACAAAATTCGGGAATGATGTGCATTTCACCAGCGTTTATTAAAATTTCTCCCTGGGTTACTCCAGTACAATGTTTACTGAGCAGCCAACTTGGAATGGTATTTTGTATGGTTTGTCCTTCTTTTACCGTTCACAGAGGGCTGATACATTGACTACTTCTAGTAGTGGCCATGTTCGAACTTTAAAAAAAGGATACGCTTACATACAAAATATCCTTCCAAGATGGCTGTTTGTGCAATGTTTAATTTTTATTTCAAGCAAATGCATGCCAATTTTTTCTACTTTTATTGTTACATCTGTTTTGTGTGTTTAATGGATATTGGGAAGGGGTGAATACAAAAATCAGTGGATGAATGAATGGATGCATGAGTGCAAGAATGAATAGGAATTCAAGCATAATGGGTTTTTTGAGTGCCTAAACTCATGGGTGGCTGGGCACTTTCAGTTCTAAGCCAGACCTATTGGCATTGTCAGTGCTTATTCTTATAATCAGGCATTTTTCAAGAGGAACAGAATTTGGCTTGGTGCTCCCAATCCGTCAGCTATTGGCATTGCTTGGTATAAGAGATTCAGTGGGCATACAGCTGGATCACAAGTTAATTCCTGACGGCCTCCTGAGGAATAGGGAATTACTGGTGGGATCAGGAATACTGCTCTTGGTTGATGAGATTAACCCTCTTCTTCAAGGGAGTAATTTGCTTGACTTTCATACAGAGCCTCTGTGCTTCAAGAAGCTTATGAGGAATATAAGGGCATGATGTGTTTTTTACATGTCATGTTATTGTTTATTTTAAGCTGAAATTGTTATCTACAGTTAGAACTCGATGGAGCCACCAGGCTTTGCTTAAACAGGCATGACTAAAATATTCTTTTCTACAGCCAGGCTTCAGTCATCCCTGTCATCCTCTAAACCACAGGCACGCGTTGCGCTCCGCCTCCTGAGGCGTTCGCTCTGTACAGAGTAATTATCCAGTAGCTCCAGAACAAACAGAACTTGAGCAAATGTCCAGCCCTTGTTAAGCGAAGACTTAGGAGAAACTCAATGAGCTGAAACTCATTCATTTCCGTCCATGCTGCCCCACATCCTTACACTGGGCACGCAACCAATCAGGCACCTGATTTCAAATGCAGGAGTCAAGGTAGTGTAGGTTAATAGCAAACAGGGCGCATGTCAGTTTGTTTAGTGTCGGCTCCACTCTAGTGCATGAATTACAGAACTTCACACTTGGAAAGTTTGCACTGTTTGCTGCAGAAGGGGTGCGGTAGTTTATAGAGACCAATTTACTCTTGGCACAAGATCCAGATTCATTGACCAAAATGCTATGAGTAGCAGAAGAGACATCATGCACTCGTGAACCCCCAGTGACATCACAGGTTTGACCACTTGTTGCAACCTTAATTCATACCAGCAGTTTCTTTGGATCCTCCTATAACTTATCTCTACTCCCTACTACCTTTTGCTTCAGCAAAAAGCATTCACCATTGACTATAACCGTATACTTCTCTTTTACCAGCCTCCCCTTGCTTAGACAGATATTTAGTAGATACTAAAAAAATATGATTGGATTGTAAGGGAGAAGAATGAAGAATGCGGCTGCACAGTTTTGTACCTTTCCCAAAAATATAAAGAGCCTGATTCACAAATTTTGGCTCCGACTAGTTGTGTGCCTTACAATTACTCAAGGCATTCAGCAGTATGCCAGGAGTACTGCATTTTTTTTGTGGGAGTTTTATATAGCGCAACACATTCATTTTGTTAGGCAAGGGGGGAATAAGTTAGTTGCCCAAAATCGCAGGATGTTAAGAGTCCCTGCCAAGACTCAAACCAGGTGTCCCAGCTACGAGGTCGATCGCCCTAGCCGTTAGGCCACATCCACTTCTGCATAAGTATAAGACAGCAAATTGCTTGTGAATCAGGACCAAAGCATATTGTTTGGAGTCTCATTACATGTACACTGAATCAAATGGTTTTTGCATTTAGGTATTTTTAGCTATACCTGGCAGATGTGCCCATAACAAGGGTGAAACCGACTCTGGGTTGCTTGTGTTCTGGTTTAGGGAGGACCTGGCTTGGCAGTTCAGGCTGAACTATTTGCATTTGAGCAGGGTCAAGAAGGATTTGCATATAGCTGGGTCCATACTGAGGTGGAATGGTGTGCAAAATAACAATGGATTAGGATGTCACCCAATTAATCAATAGTGGCTGAAATTAATTCAAGCATTCCATCCATCACTTTTTGTGTACCCAATCATATTTCATCACACATCCCTGTCCTATAAATCTAAAACCTACCTAAACAATAACTAGCCATCATTTTGCATGGTTATGACTAAACTAAAACAAAGGTGGCTATGTCCAATGTATGCACATCTATCCACTGTATAAGGCAGTGCATACAAAGAACCCATATTCAAAGTAACACTCAATGTCTGTCTCCATTGTGGTGCTCTCGTGGTGCCAGCACCTAACGACCTTGGATGCAAACAAGCTGTACTGCGTAGCAAGTGCAGAGCAATATTTAACAAACAAAGGCACTAAAGCCCACACACTGTAGTATTTATGTCTAATGTGTCTGACTCTTGAATAGCACTTGTCCCTTAGTTTGTGAAGGTCTTGGCTCACTTTAAGTGCAAACCTATCTATTGGGTTGTCCCAGAGTAGGAAATGGGTGAATTTAGATCTATTCTTTAGTCCATTGTCACTTTCTAAATATGGATGGATACCAAGGTCTGCCATGACTACCTGCATGGAGGGGATTCCTCCTGTTCCTCCAGGGATAGGAGTAACTGTAGGTTCCTGAGACCCTCAATAGTGGTACTGTTGTCCCCCAAATGCAATGGGTCAGTGTAGGCCTGTGTAATTGTTTGCCATGGAAGAATTTGTGTAATTTCAGTTTTCGTGTAAATTTGAAGCAATTGACATGAAGTGCGGTGAAATCTGGTAAAGAAGTCAGGACATAAACCTAAGCCCTTATTTCTGCATCATCCAATTTATGGTTTGATTTGTGACTTCCCCCTTCTTGTCTTCTTGGGGCACTTTCTTTCCTGTGTTGTTTCTTGTTTCCTTTGCAGAATCTTTGAAGCTCTAAAAAAAGGATACAAAGATATGGAGATGGTGGATGTGTCAGGTGTAATGGAGTCCCCACTTGTTACACTACTAACACTAGATATGTGTGATGCACCTGTTGATACAGTGGTATGCCTTGTGGGTTCTGAAGCATCCACAGGTATGTGTGTTTTAATGTTATCAAATTTTCAAGCAAATGTGTACACCCTACCATTCTTGTAATCTCTTTCGTCCCTCCTCATTTTTGGATATTTTTTGTCTTTTATGTATAATTGGTGTCTGTTCAGTGCTTCCCTTTGGATCTGGTAACTTTTCTCTGTAGGTTCCGGTAAATTCAGATTCTGATCTCATTCTTTAGTGCTTGGATATCTGTCAGTAGTTTGCTCCTTTTCATCTGAGCATCTCTGATCAGTATGTCCATCATTCCTATAGATGAGGTTAGCTGTAGCTTTCCCCATTCTTTTAAGTGGTTCAGGTCTAGATCTTCAAAAGTGTGGTAAATGGAATTTTGCCATCTCTATTATATCAGCTTTAGAGTTGAGAAAATAAATACAAGCAAACATTTTATTAACTGTCCCAAACTTGTTGGCCTGCTTCCTGGGCCAAGAACTTGCACCACACAGTGCATGTGGTGATACAGACAGTGTAATCAAAAGAATTGTTATCATAAAATCAGGCATCTAATGAATGTAACATTTGACAGAAAATATAGATGCCTTGCTACATACGCCAGCACTCCTTCTCTTTCTTGGGAAACATCTTTAAAGATTACTAGCTAACTAGCAGCAGGAGCACCTCGATATCAACAACCGCCTTCATTTGTAGTCTTTCTGGAGCCAGACTCATCTTCAACCTCTCCAAAGGGTCCTACATCACCCCCACTTTAGGAACCTCTACTGACTTCCCATTCAGAAAAGATGCTCAGTTTAAGATACTGATACACTCCTACAAGGTCCTCCATAACCAAGTACCAGCATACATTAACCTGAACTACCACCAACCCTCAAATTAACTGCTCTCCGGTTCCCTTGCTTACACTCCCTGCATCCACCAAGCTACTCGAAGAATACAGCACTGACCACCGGGACTGCGATATGGAGGCTTACTAAGATGCCTTAGTCCACCAGTGTTAGGATTCAATCGACACTGCTGTGTGTAATTGATTGTTTTAACTACTCTCTGATTTCCCTCCCTATATATCTGTTCTATTCTCGCAAGCACAATCCTTTTTCCACACTCCCCCTGAAACAACCCTCTTTTCTGTTTTGAAACGTTCCCTTCAGTGATCTGTTATAATAAATGTGAGATTAAACAGTCACTATTGAAGCTATTTATGGTGCTTTTGTGTCTTTTTGAGGATATACTTAATTGAATTAAGAAACTACTGGGGTACACTTATGATGTAACTTGAGTTCTATGTACCATGTTAATAGATTTTGACTTAATGAATACCTTCCTTAGGAAATTAGTCCAGGACCATTGTTCTTTAACTGATCGCAGCAGATTCCTAGAGCCTGGGTGATTAGCTACACTCTACAAATCCAGATTGATTGATTCATTTATTGATTTCTTCATCATTTTGGGCTGTTAATGGAGTTTAGTGGTTGTGGTTAGCTGGTAGTGGTCTTCAGTTCAAGTGAGACAAATTTAAACTTATTTTCTAAGAGTTTAATGGTGGGGGGAGTTTAGACCTAGGGCGTGATTTAGATTTCGACGGACAGGTTACTCTGTCACAACAGTGACTGATATCACTTTTGCCAAAATATAAATCCAATAGTATACAATGGGGTTTATATTTCGGCGGGTGGTATGTCACTGTGGTGACGGAGTAACCCATCCAATGGGATCTAAATCAGGCCCTAAGTGTTCAGGTCTTTGTATTTGGATGTTGTTTTAGTGCATTTTTAAATGTGCTATGTGTTACTTTACGGTATTGTGGAAGGCCATCTTGTAGAATGTATTGTTTATCTGTATTTAATATGTGTGTTGTATATGATTAACATATACTTAATGTTTTTTTTACTGTGCTCTTTTATACTGGGGTCATACATGTTTTCTGGGTGGGCTATAAGTTCATATTTTCAGACATCAGACTTTATTTTTTACCTGAATGTGTTTTATTTTATTTTTTCAAGGAAAATATTTGCCATTTTTTAGCCAATATAATTTTTGCGGGTTCCTTGTTTTTTTGGTTTTCATGGTCATTTTTTTCTAATTTGCCTGGTTTTGTATGGATTCCTTAGATTAATGGACTTGTAGTGGATGTTTTATTTTTCTCTAGTGTATTTTTGTATTATTTGGCTCTTTTATCATTTTTTGGGGGAGTATAATTGTTTTAGTGCCATTCCTCTGACTAGCACTTCAGCTGCAAAATCATAGGTTTTCTCTGAGCATGTTTCTATAAGTTGTTGAAAAGTTTTTCTTTATTTAAAATAATGTTGAGTAATTTGCAGTGTTTTTTTCATATAATTCATATAGTAAATTGTATTTATCAGGCTGATTTTTTGTTATTTGATTTGGATCAGATTGGTGCAGATTGGTATTTTAAAATATTTTAATTTTAATAATATTTAGAAACAAATGTTAAGGCATGAATGTTTATGTTTCAGGGGGGTTAAATGCTGCTTTCTGTTTATTGTGTTTTTAGTAGGGTTTTTGCTAATAGGGTTAGACAAAGTGAACATGGGTTGTTAGTCAACATTCTTACATTGCCTGCTATGAGTACATTCATTTCTTTAGTTTGTTTGGAGATTGTTTGAGCTGGGGAAGGGATTGTTCCATTCTCAGCTCCTTGAAGTGTTGTTTGTTTATAAGTGTTTCTAGGAACTGGTACTGTAGGGTAGCTTCTTGCAAGTGTTCCTTGGAAGGAATTGTGCCACCATTTCCTGATATTATTTGTCTTGCTTCTTTGGAGATGGTCCTCTCATAAGTGTTCCAGATGGAATGTAATACTTGGGTTGGTTCCTGTGGCCTTATAGGTGTATGCCAAAGCAATAAATTAGTGGAGCTAGTTCAGTTCCATCCTGTTGGTAATAGGGGGATTCAATCAGCATATCATAATGGTTATTGACTTCTGTTATAGGGACGTATACTAAAGGTATTAGCTCTTTGCATTTCATGTACACATTCTAGGTTAGTTGCATATTCTATGCTTTGGTTGGAATTTTTTAGGTGTCTCCATATGTTCTGGTTAAAGTGACAGAAGCCCCCCTGAACTGCAGTGTGTGAGTAGATTTTAAGTATGGTGGAAATCATTCCCTATTCAAAAACTATGATTACTTTTTGTGGGTTCTAGTTGTTAGAATGTCATTGTAAGTTGTACTTTGCTTGTTAGATAAGAGTGCACACTCTAATAGGATGTTTATATTTTGATATTGATCATGTATCATGTAAATTTGACTGAATAGTCGAGGGCATGACTTAAAGGTGTCATCTATCATAATGTGTTATATTGAGTTAAGCTTAGGTTAGTACATTTGTATTGGAAAAAATAAGGATTCTTCTTGTATGGTTGTTGAGCTTGTCATGTAGTAAAAAGGTGTTTTATCATGTGTAATTAGCAAGTGTCGGCAAACGTATATTTTTTCATAGTTTAGGTGCTTTTGGTGTTTCTCTGGCTATTTGTCACCTTCTGGTAATTCTTTTTTTTAGGTTTGGTATGCCAGGGATTTGGTATGTTGCTTGTTCTGATACAATAATTTTAAGTAGTGTTCCTGTTGCGGTTGTGGGCTTCTATTTTTAGTAATGTTAAGAAGCTGGGTATGTTCGCTAATGCTTTCGACTATTTCATTTTTAGCTGTACACCTGTCATAGCATTCATTTGAATAGTATTTAGTGCATTGTAAATGTGTTTTCTCACTGGTGGTGCTGTCCTTACTATAAATGTATCCTTTATCATAGCAAATATACATTATTGTTTTAGAACAATAATACACAATGTTATATTTATTTTAACATTTTTAACTACAAATGCACATTTTAACTTACGTAACTACAACTCACACCTTGCCATGCTCTAGTATTTACCTCACATATTGGATCACTTATAAGATGTTCTATGATAACATTGATAATATCACTGTAGGATCTGAAATTACACACTTGATGACAACCCTGTGCAAGGCAGGGGTGCCAGATATTGTTACTTTTGGGCATGAGTGTTACTTGAGATTACTATAACTGGTTTTAACTGGCATTTTCACCTAACTATAATGTTTCTTTAATCATTGTTTTTTCAGGGAATTTCTGAGGGTTTTTTAAAACAAAGTAAGAGGGGAGAGGATGTAGCCTTATGGCTAGAGCAGTCGACCTCGAAGCTGAGGAACAGAGTTCGAGTCTCAGCAACGACGCTCAACATCCTGTGATTCTGGGCAAATCACTTAATCTCCCCTGCCTAGCAAAAATGAATGTGTCCCTCTGTAATGAAACTGGTGCTAATGTAAAGCGCTCTGATACCCAATGTCTCAGGTCTAGTTCGGGCTATATAAAACTCCTTAAAAACAAAAAAGATATTCGTACCATACTGAACTATAAAGTCACTTTAATCTTTGATTTTTTTCACTGAATATATATACATATGTAGACAGTCAGACATATAGATAGACAGATAGACAGATAGACAGATAGATAGATAGATAGATAGATAGATAGATAGATAGATAGATAGATAGATAGATAGATAGATAGATAGATAGATAGATAGATAGATAGATAGATAGATAGATAGATAGATAGATAGATAGATAGATAGATAGATAGATAGATAGATAGATAGATTACTGAAACACCGACTCAATCTAACTCCTTCTGTTTGCCAAAATATGTTGTGCTATCTCTTTCCCTGCACTATCAGGACGCAGCACTGTTGACTAAGACCATACTATACGCATCATTCATTCAAGCTCCAATAAATATAAACTATATTAATGCTGATTTTGTTCTCTGATTACTTGCTCTTTGGCAGGCAGAAATTAATTATAAATATGCACTGAACTGTTTATCCCAAAATATGATGGTCAGGGCCATATAACTAAGCAGTCTGTTATTCAAACAAGTAGTCCACCCACTCGCCCTTTTGAGATTTGGCTGTGATAACTCTCATCGCAAAAGAATTCCAAAACTGCAACTAGCTCCCCTCCAAGCAGCCCTCCATGCAGAAGCACTGTTGGCCATTGCTGCACAACAGTTGGAACACTTGCCCATATCTCCACAACTCTGATCTCTATGAAGTGGCACCCAATACAGTCGAGAAGCATTTTTAAGGCATCAGGCGTAACTCTTAACGTGGTAGGAACCCCTGAAACTCTAGTGCTGCAAGCTGGTCATTTCAGATGGCTAACACCATACGCGGACATGGACAGCCTTCTCTTTGATTTAGGAGCCTGTAAGACATCAAGAGCATTGAACTAAGGGCCATATGTATCCAACAATTTTGCATTCGCAAACGGTGTGAATCATTAATTTCGTCCGTTTTCAAATACAAAATAGACTTTCAAGAAGTATGAAAGGCTTTCATGATGCAATTTTAGGCAATCGATTACCTAAAATTGCGACTACACGTACCAAGCATTGTCTAAACGCAAACTGTGCATTTATAAAAATGCTATTGGTAACCATGTGCAAATTTTGAAAAATGCCTTTACCTTGTAGCGCACACATGCCCAGAGTGCATATATGCGCTTTACATGTGCACATTTTATCTTTTTGGGGTGCTTCAGGGGGCCTTAGGCCAGCGGGCACCCTTGGCTTTCCATTACCTAATTTGCGATTACCAATGAGGTAATCACAAATTAGCTATTGTAAAACCATTCACATCTATGGGCCTTTAGGCTCATAGGAACGAATGGAGTAGTATTACCTAATAGCGAATACCTATTTACCGAATCGCTATTTGATAATATTAAGTAATTGCTAAATCTTTGGCGATTCCTAACATACCCTGAATTTTGGGATTACCCAATAGGGATTTGGTCAAAATCGCCATTATGTGATCGATTAATGCTTTTTTGATACATGTGGCCCTTATTCTTTTCAAGAAATGCATCTAGTGTGTGGAACGCCGTCCCACCAGACATTAGGACTACTCTATTCCATCAAACGTTTGAAAAGATTAATATAATGCCTGTTGTTTCTGCACCATTCGCTCCATGAAAGTCAGGAGGGCTGGTCTGGTACTGTACTGAAACACAACTGTTCTAGGGTTTCCCAACGCTTGCAGTTCTGTAAATAAGGTTTACTGACATTTTTTGAGCTTGTTGCATGCAAATTCTACACAAAAATGTCAGGATTTTACATTTTCGCATGCATGATGTGTAAATGAACTATTTGAACTTTCTGTTCTTATGAAATGGTTGCATAGAGAGCACAGTGTCTTGTCTACACTTTATAAAGCTGCTGGTTCCTCCATTGACATTGTGCAATATTGATCAGACATCGGTTAAATATGAAAAGGTCAATGTAACCCAAAAACGTGCATATTACCATGGAATTATGCGATAACTGTGGTAATAGCATTTACATCAAGACAATAATCTCATTAATCTCTTGCGATGAAACGGATTCTAGTTGCTCTAGTTGCACCTTGTGTACATTCTTACTGCCGGGTGTCTGACCTCGAGGCCGGGTCTACTCAGAAATAAATGTCACTTCACATTATTTTGGGCTCTATCTTGCCATGTCATGTTACATTTCATCCTGGCGCATTAATCAATTGCACATGAGTAACAGGAGGCGACAGCCTGCAAACTGAGAAAACCCTACTTGCCAGACAGCAAGTATTCTAGTGGAAGAACATGATTTATAGATTGTAGCGGGTTAACAGATATGGGAGATGTCTAGAAACTATACTTACTAAAGCAGATAAGGTATTGCTTAAAATTGCGTCTTGCAGTGTCGCCTTTTAGAAAACATTTTTACAAAAATGTTATGAAAAGCATCTTTAACTAAGAGGGACATTTGCTTTTAGGATAAAGCCTGCCCAAGGTTGATTTTGTGTTTAATATTATGACAAATGCATCATCTTATCCCCGCGTGCTGGTTTTAAATTGAACAACACAGTATCTGAATTCGAAAAGAACAGAAAATGATTTTGGATGTTTTCAATCTTATTCAAAATATTTGTTTCGTGAATGTATTTTAGTCTGTACAGAATAAGTAACTATTAGTATATTATATTTCTATATTTTATTATCTTCCTGATCAGATTTGTGTTTTGTGGTACATAGCATTGCATGTAATGTGTTAACCATATTCAGAAAGGTTTGAGGCATCTGACCAGTATACACCAACAATTAGGGGGACAATCGTGCAGTCGATGACCCTTACCTGGCTGCTGAGCTCCAATTTACTTGCATCAAAAGGGTCTTTCCTTTTGGAGCACATTTATACCCCTCGAATCGACACAAGAGGGATGCAATATTAGACAGAAAATTTCGATGCCATATGGAAGTGCCTCGGAGTAAACAGGCACTAGAGTGAGCCAAAAATACATTTTGCTTAGAGGCCGGAGAATCCCTTAGCATGTGCATGATCTTTCAGAAAATTACTAGTTGTTGGAAATAGGATTATTGTTCGGGGAGGGGGAAACTCTAGTCAAGCAGCAGCCACAATTCCTGTCAGGGTAAAGTCATAAGTAAGCCAACCCCAAAATAACCTGTGTTTTCCCCCAGGGAGCTTGGCACAAAAGCAGTCCGGATTACCTTAGAGACAATGTGTAAAGTATTTATGCAACACAAATAAAGTAAAACACAACAGACGAACAATTTCACACCAACTTGGAAAAACAGGGTAAAATATTTTACACCAAAATGCTATGCAATTTTAAAGATTTCAGTTTAGTAAAGCATCTAAAAGCAAACAGTCACTGCCCGGTATTTGGTTGTGCGAGACTGGGTGAAAGTCACAAGTTCAGACTTACCGCGATGGAACACGGGCCGATACAGGGACCAGGTTAGTCCCGCTAAAAGAGCTACCTACAAAAGTCCAGTGGAAGCATTCCATTTGCGTTGGAGGGGGCCACGAGGACCAGGGAGGGGGCGTCACAGCTGGTTTTCCAAGTTATGTTATGTGAATTTGTAGACTGCTACTAATCATCCGTAAAGGGTGTTCAGATGCTGAATAGGGCAGGCATAAGGGGGGACAAGGAGATCATGTTTGTTTCGTCTGGTAGAGCCATGTCTTAATGTTCTTCTGAAAGTCCATGAGGGAAGGGGAGGTTCTGAGGTGTTTCAGAAGATTGTTCCAAGTTTTGGATGTGAGGTATGAGAAGGAGATTTTGGTCTTCTTGATTTGAGGGAGGTGTGTTCTTGCCTGGGATCCAGATCGAAGATGCCTGGTGGGTTAGTAGAAGTTAAGGTAAACTGGACCGGTGTTCTAGAGAGCTTTGTAGGCATGGGTGAATAGCTTGAACTTACATTGTTCCTGGACTGGGAGCCAGTGGCGATTGCTGAGGTGTGGAGAGATGTGTTTTTTTCACTGGATGTTCAGGATGAGTCTGGCGGAGGCGTTCTGGGTGGTTTGGAGTCAGCGGAGGACATGGGATGGGATTCCACTGTAGAGGGCGTTTCTGTAATCAACTCTACTTGTGATAAGAGCGTGGGTGACCATTCGTCTGGTGTTCAGTGGGATGCACCTTCAAAATCTTGCTAACATTTGCAGGATGTGGAAGCATGATGAGGAGATGGCATTGATCTGTCTGCTCATGAAAGGGTTGATGTCCAGGATGATCCCGAGGTTCTTGGCATGGCCCGCAGGAGTGGGTGAGCGGACATGTTTAGAGTTAATGGTTAGTGCTGAAGATTAGGAATTTAGTTTTGTCTATGCTGAGCTGGAGGCAGTTGTTTTTCATCCAAGCAGTGATGTTTCTAATGCAGTCAGTGAAGTTTGCTTCGACGGTTCTGGTTGAATTTGTAAGGGAGAGGATGAGCTGTGTGTCGTCGGCGTAGGATACTATGTTGATGCTTTGGGCTCTGATGATGTCAGCATGGTGTGTCGTGTAGACGTTAAAGAGTGTTGGGCTGAGCAATGATCCCTGAGGGACTCTTTAGATGAGTTTCTTGGGTCCTGAGGTGTAGGGGGAAGTCTAATTTGTTGAGTTCTGTCTATGAGAAAGGAGGATAGCCTCTTGAGGGGAAGTCTGCAGATGCGCAAGTGCTGACGTTTTCTGATGAGTGACTTGTGGGAGACCCTATCGAAAGCTGCAGAGAGGTTGAGGTAGATGAGTGCGTCCATTCTCCTTGGTTGAGGATATAGAACAAAGTGCAGGCTAGATGTGCCAGGTGGTTGCTGCTGTAGCACGAAGGTACTGTCGGGTGTCACAAACTGTTGTTCCTGGATCTTCACGGTGGTGGTCACCATGAGCTGCTGCTGGGCGTTGTTCATGGTCACTGTGGCATGAGGAATCAGGTTCACCATAACTTCGCTTTGGCAGTCAGCATGGGTGACACATTCTTGGGGGGAACAGACCATACTCAGTCACAAAGAGCCCAAAGTTCAGGATTTCCCCTTTTCTGAGGGAGAGATCAACTGATGCCACACCAAGGGTCCAACACTTTAGGGGACCTCTTGTGGGTCAGGACCTCACTCCAGCTGAGGCCAGCAGGGCCAGTTGCAGGTCTAGTTGCAGTCCCAGGCAGCAGTTACAACGAGTCTCTGGAGCTTGTTACGTCCCTGAAACTCAGAACAGTAGGTCGGTCAGCTGACCCTTGCAGTCACTACAGCCTGGGATGAAGAGTGAAGGTCCAGTCTCCTTCTCAGCAAGCAGGGCAGCAGAGTAACAGGGCAGCAGAGTGGCAGTCCTACTTGTAGCAAAGTAGAACAGCAGTCCCTCTTCTGTAGTATACACAGGTCCAGGAGTGCACTGAAGAGTTGTATCTGAGTGTCCATTATTTATACCTGGTGCCCATTTTTGAAGTAGGAGAAGGGCCTGGAGGTTTCCACCCATCAGGGGTGTTTCACATTTTCTGTCTTCCTGTCATGACCCCAGCTTGTCTGGGGTCACAAAAGACTAGAGCCAAAACCCTTTTTGAGTGTGCTGCGCTGAGCCTTTGTGATTTTCCCATGTGCTAGTTGACAACTCGTACCCCTATTCAGGTCAGAGATGGTCCATGCTGCCAGCTTCTATTCCCCTTTGTTTCACTGACTGGGACCAATACACAAAGACCAACTTCCAGCTAATTCTGTGACCTAGGATACAGGCTAAAATATTTATTTTTGCCACATAAAATAGAATCTACCTTTTGCTCAGCGAAGATTTGACCTACCAGGAGCAAACTAAATAATTGAAGAATGTTTTGTCTGTTTTAAAACTCAGTCATTTATTGTATCAGCCCTATTATTGGGCCATTATATTGTTTTTTGCTTGTGCCTTTTATATTCTACTCTCTATTTTTGCACCTATTTGCACTGTATGAGATCACTTTTCACAGAGCACCATTGTTGTTTATTACTGGTCATTGTTGTAGAATGTATGAATTTTAATCTTTTGATACATTTATATATATAAATGACTTATGTGCAGGACCAGATCTATATTGACATTTATTTGTCTGTGATTGTACTGATTGTTAAGTGAAACCTAGAGGGAATCTGTTACTTCTTTGATTATTTTATACCCAATCAGATCTAGGCATATGGGTTGCTTCTGTGGTGTTATCAAACTTTCTAAAAGTGTACTTTTCCAAATTGTGACTTAAAATCTAACTTTACCATTAAGGAGGGGTTTAAATTACAACACTTGGTCCCAATTGAAAGTTATTGCTTATTAAATATAATAAGTTAACCCAATGTTATCCTATGGAAGAGAGAGGCCTTGGAGTAATGAAAAACAAATGTAATCATTTTTCCCTACCAGGACATGCACACGTTAAGGTTTACTTTGCCAGGTCGAAATGGCAGTTTAAATTTGCACAAACAGGCACTAATGGCAGGCCTGAGACATGTTTAAAGGGCCACTTAAGAGGGTGCAAAATAAGTGCTGCAGGACCACTAGTAGCATTTAAATTTACAGGCTCTAGTTATAATTAGTACCACTTTGCTAGGGACTTACAAATAATTTAAATGAACAAATTGGGTGTAAGCAAATTCCACCATGTTTGGAGGAGAGAGCATGCGCACTTTAGCACAGTTTAGCAGTGGTAAAGTGCACAGAGTCCTAATGTGGAGAAACAGTGGGCCCGATTTTACTGCATGAAGTGATGATTGGGCAGGGCCTGCAGGTACAAGCTCAGTGGGGGCCTCGCTTAACCCCCTTCCTAGGGAACAGGGAAGAGCATGGAAAACTCCCCTGCCTGTCCACATGATTCCCTTCCTGCCTCCTCCTCTTTCTACAGCCTTCCCTTTCTCTTAGGGCATGGGGGAAACAAGGAAGGCTTTCACTCTGTCTGTCTTTAGCCTGCCCTTCTCAATGAGACTCTCCAACATAATGAACACTGATGCCTCCCACCCCTCAAGTACTTGTCCTTGACTCCCAATTACTATATGCTCAGAGTAATTGGTAAGTGGGAATGGAATTATCCCCAGAATGAGAAGTCTGCATGCTGAAAAGAACACATTAATTCTGGGTCTGCAAGTTATTCTCTATTCCACTGAAAATCTCTCATATTTGCACGGTATAAGTGGGCATTTACTAGCTGTTATCGGTGATTCCTGACCCTGTAATTTCAGCATATCTGCACTGTGCAACTCACAACCATTGCCTAAGTGTTGCTGGTATGCCTAGATGTACACCCTGTGCGTATTGTAACACAGGACTCAAGCTATACCCTACTGATTAGGTCTAAGTGGGACAAAATGAGTCTTGGTTTGCATGTCTTTCGATTTGAAGGTGAGCTTCCTGGTATTTTGAGTTAAGCTGTTCGTAAAAGAGCAGAACCAAAGCTTATCTTCAAATGTCTGGTCTCTGCCTGATCTATAATAGTGATATAAATTGATGACCTGGAATGCATCCTGAGTGATTGCCTGTGGCCAACACTTTTGCAAGCATTCTACTCAACACATTTGCATTCTTCTCTGTACAACACCCTATGTGTGACTGTTATGCCTAGACTTGGGTCAGGTCTCGTTCTTACTGTGCCACAAAACTCAACATGTACCTCAATGATAAAACCTGCATAGGCCAAAACAGGTCTGGCTTAGCTCTTGTTCTTGTTGAGTGGAGACTTGGCCTGTTAGTTCGGGCTGATCTCTTCAGGAAGATGACATTGATTTGCATATGTCTTGTATCTTTCTGATGTGGCATAATCAGCAAAAAACTGAAGGACTAGAATGCGGCCCTAAATTATTCTGGCTACTTTACTGCACAGGAGAACAACTTAATGGAAGGCAACAGTAGAATTCATTGATGTTTCAACCCTTAAAACCTATTACTATGGGGTCTTCATCAGGACAAAAGAACAATAATAGCAACCCTAGAGAAGTGTCCACAAAGTCTGGTAACCAGCAGGGTGATACCAGTTGGAGAAACAGTTGCTCCAAATGAAATTGCACTGTTAATAAATTGGTGAAGAAATCACCCTAGAGGCTGCAGCGCTGCTCTCCTCTCATGCGGATGCTAGGAAGCTACTATTTGACCAAACCCTCAAAATACTGACACCTTCCAATGTTGCCTGCCATTAAGTTGTTCTCCTGTACAATGAAGTTCACGCATATAAGTT
The DNA here is from genome assembly GCF_964204655.1 of Triturus cristatus. NCBI lineage: Eukaryota > Metazoa > Chordata > Amphibia > Caudata > Salamandridae > Triturus > Triturus cristatus. Next base: position 179,792,381 of record NC_140589.1, read on the forward strand.
CTGTGCCTTCAGAAATGTATCCTATTGTCAGCAGCATGTTATCTGTGTAAATATCCTTTGCACACTAAAGTTCACCTTTGTCACAAACCACTTGCGTTGCATTATTTACTTTGGAGCACCTATGGTCAAATCTATATACGTATGACAGTAAAGAAAACAACAAATTGAACATACAAATGATTGTGTACATGGTTTCTCCTTTTTAAGAAATCGCCAAGTGAGCATAGGCGGTAAACTCTCTCCAAGGGAGCTGTTTGTTTGCACTATTATTCTTCTTGTGACAGCATACTGCCTAAACATGCTGCACCCCTGGATTATCCAGAGACTGATGAGCAGTGTGGTCGTCCACCCTTACACATGCCAATGAAATATAGATGTCCAGGCTAACACTAATGCAGAGGCATTTTATTCAGAGCTGGGCGTGGGTGTAGAAAAATGATGGACTGGAATTAAGCCTGAGAGACGGGCTGTGGCTAACACTTTTTCAAGCATTCCCCCATCCCATTTGTGCTTTCCTCCATAAGATGCCCGAAACACGACGTAAAAAGAACAGATATGTGTCCCGTGGCCTCTGTGCCATAGTATTCAAGCTGCATCTCACACCTTCAAAAACAACAAACATCTGATTTCCATAACTTAAGGTTAGTTGGCATCTTAAATCAATAGGTAGATGGGTAATTATAACATTTACAGGTGGAGGACAGAAACCGATATGTCAAAGTCAGATTAGTGTACTCATGCAGTGCCATGGTCTAGCACACAAGCACAGCTCTTGGGATTGTCGCATCCACAGAAGTGAATACTTTCCATTGCTTTTTACCCAAAGGGGTGCCATGGTTTATGCATGAGTACTTATAGGGTGTATGTGCTACTGAACAGATTTCCCTGATCTCCAGCTTCCTTTACTGCCATGTGACAACATGAACCTTGTTAAAAAATCAGACCCCTAAGAACTCGTAAAGAGTATCCCTATGCCCTCACAATAAAAGGGGCATATCAGCAACAACCGGCGATAATTATCGCTAAGCGCACTTAACGCTAGGATAATTATTGTCGGCTAACGTGGATTTTTATCACTGAGATAGCGTGCTATTAGCAACGCTTATCTCAAAAGTGATAAAAATCCTAGCGCTAACTGCCAAACGTGAGATTATCGCTGGAAACTCAGCGATAATCTCACGAAGTTTGGCGTTAGCTTGTTGATAGGGCCTCACATACTTAGCCATGATATCCACCTTCCACAGGATATCATGGCTAAGTCAGTCCTGAAGAAGGCGTAAGGAAAGTAGCGATAATAGGGGTTATAGCTACTTTTCTTGCCGCTATGCTTCATAGCGTGGGGCTTGATGATAGGAGAAATGTCGCTTAGCGACATTTCTCCTGTCATGTCAGGTCAGGAACGCCCAATTTGCATCTCATTAGAGATGCAAAGCTGGGCGTTAAGAATCTGGGCGCTAATGCAAGGTTTCACGCGATAGCGTGACCTTGCTAATTAGGCGATAAAATTATCGCCGCTTTTCGGCCGAAAACGGCCGCAAAAGCGGCAATAATTTTCTATCGCCGCCTTGTAGATATGCCCCCAATTTCCTTAAGATCTCTTAGAGGGCATCCCTATGTCTTGACAGTCCAACTTACCAAAGCCAGGGCCATATTATCAAGGAACGGCGATGACATTATCGCCGCTTTAGCGGCAGGAAACTGCAGCTAAAGCGGCGATAATGGGCTTGATAATATGCTGCAGAGAATTCCAATAGAGGCCCATGTTCTGGTGTGAACCTGTGCTTCTATGGGAATTCTCTGTGGCATATTATCAAGCCCATTATCGCCACTTTAGCAGCAGTTTCCTGCCGCTAAAGCGGCGATAATGTTATCGCCGTTCCTTGATAATATGCCCCTTAGTCTTCACTAGCATGTCTTAGGCCCTCCATCCTATGCCTAGCATTTATTGTGGCTGGGAGTATACTAAGCATGCACTGGGGAATGTGCATCCACCAGATGGGCTCTAACACAATCTGGTGCATGTCCAACAACTTAATAATCAGTGTTATGAGTGAAAACTACATTTAGGTGACAATTCCGATCCTGTAAAACCCGGGTACGAATGGTCATACGGAGCGTATTCTCCGTACGACTCGTACCCGGGAAATGCTCCTTACAAACCAGCAAGTACGATTCGTACAGAAATACCATTTCCGTACGATTCGTAAAAAACTACGTGCGATGAAAAAATACCCACAATTCCGATCCGGGACATCGTGTACGTGACGTCTGGACGGAGTGAGTTAGGCAGCGTTCTACGGACCAGCAAGTATGATTCGTGCCTACGTCACTCCACACGGATCATGTTTTACGGCAACTCCTGGGACATTGAGGATGACGCAAAGAAGGAGCAGCGGTACGTGATGGACAGCCATGGACCCCATCCTACGTGTCATCCCGGCCCTCCTAGCCTACGACCTGGTGCACCGAAACCGCCGCGCACGCTGCAGAAGGTCAGCACAACACCCAGGGGCAAAGGGGGGGGCGAGGGGCAGGAAACATAACCTCTACCTAATTTTAAAAATACCATATACTGTCCATACATTACCTCCAGGGTCTGGTCACTTCGGGGGGCGTGTGCACCAATCCCCCGTACACGTACCCGTCACCACTACAATGGTGGTACGGCCCGTAACCACGCCCTCAAAGCGTGGGTATGGCCCGTACCACCATTGTAGTGGTGATGTAGGGGTACGCGTGGTACGGGCCGTACACACGCTCTGAGGGCGTGGGTACGGCGCGTACACCTACATCACCACTACAATGGTGGTACGGGCCGTACCCACGCTCTGAGGGCGTGGGTACGGCCCGTACCACCATTGCAGTGGTGATGTAGGGGTACGCGTGGTACGGGCCGTACACACGCTCTGAGGGCGTGGGTACGGCCCGTACCAACATTGAAGTGGTGATGTAGGGGTACGCGCGGTACGGGCCGTACCCACGCCCTCAAAGTGTGTGTACGGCCCGTACCACGCGTACCCCAACATCACCACTACAATACACCATACAAGGCGTACACACGCCACGAATGTTGGCTTAGGGCCTGGTGCAGCATATAACCAGTATATTGAGGTGTGTTCATGGTCAGGACAGCAGTGTACAGCACCAAGGGTGTGGGTGGGTGGGTGTCTGCCTAGGAGTCCCAGCAGTGGCCAGAGACATGTGAGGGGTGGGTGCATATCACTCCCAGCAGTGGCCAGATACATGTGAGGGATGGGTGCATATCACTCCCAGCAGTGGACAGAGACATGTGAGGGGTGGGTGCCTATCACTCCCAGCAGTGGACAGAGACATGTGAGGGGTGGATGCCTATCACTCCCAGCAGTGGACAGAGACATGTGAGGGGTGGGTGCAGAGGAATACCAGCAGTAGACAGAGACATGGGGGTGTGTACATCATGATCAGATGACCACAACTCCATGGGTGTATGTACGCATCCCTAATGTTCGACTATGTTGATAGTGCCATAACAACACATCACCGACAGCAGTGTCCCACCCCCATGAGGATGGATGTATTTCCATCACTGCATGACGCCAACACATGTGGGTGTGAGGACAAATGACACATGCATACCCACTCCTGGCGGATGCAGCACAATACACAAACAGAGATCATGCCACAAGACTGTATACTCATGTCAATGCCCACTAAACTAAGAGAGCCAAGGGGAACACACACTGTCATGCACATCCCAGGACTGTTAGGAATGTACAGGTGCTGGGACAGCCACCAAGATGTTGCCTCTCATGGAAGGAATAGGGTGGAGTTCCCACAGATACAATGCCCACAATTGTCAGTCAGGTGCCCAAATACCCTGCAGAACAAGTACAAATTGTGTGCTAGGCTAGGATAACACACATGCATAGTGCGGAAAATGGTGAATGTCGCCATTAAGGCATTACAACATACTCAATACACAAGTACAGTGACTAGCAAGGATGGCACAGACGATGCATCCGGAGACATTGCTGAGCAGGCATGGCCATAGTTGAAGGGATCCGTCACCAACAAAGGAAATGTAGACACAGGTCAGCACAGCAAATGTGCAACTCCCTGCAGGTAAGATGTCAGGTGCCACAGAGGAAGGAACGCTCCTTGGGACAATGTCTCCAAACACAAATAGCACACACGACCAAAGATACTTTGCAGAGACCTTGTGATGGCACGCAGATACCATGGTCCACCCCATGAGCATCAGATTACAACTTTTTCCTGAAACATAACACATTACCACAACCCCAACTCCTGGACCATCAGCACCCACATCAATACCTGAAATGCAATAGTGTTCAAAGTGAAAAGAAAATGCTTTATTCAGCATTAAATGAAAATTTATAAAATGACACTATTTACAAAGGCACATGGCCAGTCCAGATCAGAAGTCCTTGGGGGGGACACATGGCCACGCGTCTCCCCTAGCTTGCCTGCACATTAGAACCCTCAGGTTCGTCGACTGGGGGGGAGGGCATCATGTGGGGAAGGACTAGGCACCGCAGGGATAGGAGGTGTAAGGGTAGGTGTGGTGGGTGCAGGGACGGACACCTCCACCACAGGGGATGGGGCAGCGCCTAAGGTGGAGGTCAGCTCGGCGCTGCAAACTGCTGCCAGGTCGTCCAGCGTATCCCCTGCACCCGAAGAAAACACAGGCTCAAAGGAGGGTGGGGGGTCGGAGTGATGGGGTGCAGCGCTACTGGGGGATGGGGTGGACAGGGGGGGGACTCAACTCCCCTGCCCGTGGAGTGCCGTTCCCGTTTGCGTGCTGGAGAGCCAGAGGGGCTGAGGCCCAGCACAGCCAAGTAGGCCTCCTTGTCAGGTTGTGTGGTAGGGGAGCCGAGGGGAGTGCCATTGGAGGGACTGGGTAGTGCGGCATGCGGACTCAGACTGTGGCTGCGTGTATGCCTGTGTGCCCCAGACCCAGTGGGTGTGCCTTCATCCCCCTGAGTGTGCGTGCCAGGAGGAGTGCGCTTGCCCTTACGTGTTGTGTGCTGCCTGTGTCTGGTGGGGTGCGTGCTTGGGAATGTCTGTGTGTGCTTGGGACAGGCATGGGAGTGGGAAGTGTGGATGGTGCAGGGGTAGGGAGGACAAAGCGCTGCAGGAGACTCACTGCTGCTGTCAGTGAAGAGTTCATGGACCTCAGCACCATCCGTTGGTCAGACATCGCTGATGACATGCCCTCCATGTACGACACCATCTGTGTCATCATTCTGGTGTGGCCATGGAGGACATTCAGCATCGATGTCTGGCCAACCTGCAACTGCCGCAGAATGTCCACAGACTCTGCAGTGAGGGCAGCAGGGGGGACAGGGGCAGAGGGTGCGATGCCTGGCACTAAGGAGACACGGTGTTGCCTAGCATGGACAGAAGGGACCGGAGCAACTGGGAGGGCGGTGATGGGAATGGAGGGGGCGGTGACAGATGTAGTGCTGCTGCCAGGTGTTGTAGCAGCCTCCACCCCCTCGAGGAGTTCAGCCTCGGACCCGTCAGCATCGTAGTCAGTGTTGTCACCAGACAGGTCCTCCGCCTGACTCCCCTTGCCCTCCGTGCCACTAGCCCGCAGACTCACCAGCAGTGGTGGCAGCGGTGCTGGATCCCTCCTCCACGTCCGTGCAGGTGTCTCCCTCGGTGTCCTCCGATGATGCTGTGGGCAAGGTGAATATACAGAAAATAATCAGTCACCTGTATACATCTGACACATGAGTCCAAAAAAAAAGTCACAGTGCATATCAGGAAATGCATCATGAGTAACATCTAGAATAGTCCGCACATATGTAACCCTGCACTCCCCAGTTGGTTGACACACCATGCCACTTGGAAACAATGGAGATTATGACACAACAGCAAATAACTTGATATCGAATTATACTGAGAAGCTAGTGTCTGGGAACAGTTGAGCACAGCAAGACTATGAAGGCATGCCACCTGTTGTTCACTGTGAACAAAACAGTATTGGTGCACCCAAGGCCAAATAACAGACCTCAATGCTGAAGGTGTCCCCACACTCTGAGACCTGTGAGTACTTTGGAAACCCAAACGAAAAACATTGCGATCCCTTGGGACTCACAACACTTTACACAATGTACATGTTTAGAATGTGTGAATGTGCCACTTTGTGAACAGAACACACATCTGCCTGTATAACAGAAGTCACACAATGAGGTGCACACAAAACTACATTTACACAGTCATTGTATGAGCTGCCAGCCGAATTCAAAGAAGCCACTGTAAAGAAGAAATGGGGTATCAGTAAGTACATATACATGGCACCACGGTGGTCTGGATGACTTGACACTCGTAAGTTGGTATCAGCAACAACCAAGGACTTACCCAAATGCAAACACACTGTGTAAACATGGATATGTATAATCAGAAAACAAGTGGTAATCGAACTGTGCCTTTCTTTAAAATGTGCCAGCGTGTCCACGGAAAGTGTAAATATACTTTCTTTTGCACTTCCCTGGGAGACATCTGTCATGCAGGCACAATATAGTCCTTCACAACAAACTAGCAAAGTGAAGCATATGAAAAATTGAGACATGTTGACAAGTGTAGTGAGTGCCAAGGTACAATACTTCTTGACTAATAACTTGAATCATGCCACCTGTCACATGGCCATCCGTACCATGATGACACAGTTGGAAGCACATCTGACCCACTGCCTGTCATGTGGAGTGGCACACATGTCCAAATACAGGACAATGCATTAGCTAATGGGCCTGCAATGTGTCGGGATAAGGAGCACCTGCACTGAGGAGACACCCTCATGGCAAGCAAGAATGTCCACACAGATGTCAGCACACACAGACAAAACTACGTAGCATCTCGACCACACACTGGTGGAAAAAATGGATGAGCATGAGCCATGTATTTTAAATTTTGACACATGCTGCAAAGCACAAACATTCAACCCTGCACAACATGACTGGGTCACTGCATGTTGAGTCAGATCTGGCAAGGAGACATAAAGTTTGGACATGTAGGCCTTGCCCGCACAAACCCCCCATACCTGAGACAATATTATTGAAACCGATCCAGAAGTTACACCTCATAATCTGGGTTTACTAAAATGTGCATTAAGAATTCCTAAATGTACTCCACATCACCTCGTGAGGCTGCCAACACATATTTGTGACAAACAACCATCAACAGATAGTTGTACATAGACACACAGGCACTGCCCAGTGTGAGGATGCACAAGCAAAATGGGGTCAGCCTGTACAATGGGCACATGTAGCACACTTTAGATAAATACAAATGAGGCCAGGGAACAATGCCACAGAGGGCAACCTATGCTGAACACACAGAGAATGGGCACAGTGTTGGATGGCACACATGATTCCGAGGCAAGGGTGTCTTAGGGGACTGTAGTGGGCACACTGCTCCATGGTCCTGGAATTATCTGACTGTAACATGAGCTACCGTCCCGGCACTATGCATATCTCCCACTCATGCACATCATGTCTGAGGCCACAACATCGGTCATGCATGCTGCAAGTCTGTTCATTTGAAAACTCACACTCCTATGTTGAGACTCAGCATCAGTGCCAACTAATATGGACTCCCAAATGACTGAACAGGACAGGGCACAGGCAAGGTAACAACACATGTCTCAGGCCCCCCCACATGATGCAGAAAGCAATGTGCACTTGGATTAACTGGCAGCCTAGATGACCATGTGCAATAGTGATTACACACAGACCAGGGAACACATGTCAAGGAGGGGAAGGGAGGAAGAACAGCACCGTTTGACTTTGGGGAACAGGATATGCACTGCACAAATTAACCCTCGCAGTGTATCCAGGCGACTGAGCACTTCCAAAAGCTGGTGACACACAACAAACACACATGTACCTTCCCCCTTCATGCTGCTGCAACTCCTGTAACCGCCTATCCAAGTCAGGGAAGACCACCGCCAGGACACGCTTCACCTGGTGGGTCAGGCGTCGGCGCCCGCCGTGCTTGTGTGGAGGTGAGTCCTTCAGCTGGCACCGGGCGATCCTCCGGGTCCAGCACCGGATGTCCTGCTAGCGTTTCCTCACTTGGGCTAGGCGCCGACTGCGACCCTCCACCGATCTCTCGGCCCTGACGGCCCGCTTCCAGATCTCCCCCTTGGCGTAGGCAGTTACCTGTGAGGATGACAAAGTGAGACAACATCACTACACCTGCTCCATGTCACAGAGACACACTTTTGAACATCTTTGATATGTTGAACAGGGCATAGTATGCTGGCAACAAATGGCATCTTTGTCATAGGGACATTAGCCTCTGTGGAAGCCCCAATGCACTACATGGAATTGAAAGTACACAGGTGGCATGAGGGGTGCAACACACTCCCTGATCATGGCACACACTGTGCATCACATGCAACACCAGGCTGATGGACAGCACCTTCAAGCAGTCACATGCCCCATGCCACTGACGCAACCTCAGCAGACTACACAGACACACACAGGCACAGATCAATCACCTGCCATTGGCAACAGCGGATACAAACCTCACTCTGCACGTGTGCCACTTGCCTGTGGGGTGTCACAGGTGTGGTGATAGCTCAGCAAGTCAGACACTCCGCACGGCTTACTTCTCACATCAGATGAGTGGAGCTGTTGCCTCCTCCATGCAGCTGGGGTGCAACACTCCACATAGACACTCACCCACATGACAAGGAACATTCACACACATCAATGTCCAGGGGGCGTACACATCATTTGGACACTCTCACCACTCTCACCACAGCTCCACTCAACTCACACACATCTGTGGGTACAGTCACCTGTCACACCAGGGGGCCACTGAATCACCTCTGGACTATAGAACAAAAATGGCCCAAAGGATTGGGCAGGCTAAATGTGCCATGCACTATGCAGTGAATGTCACAGTAAGCACAATGCAAGTGAGGAGTGCACACAAGAACTACATCATGCTCTGCATGGGAGACATAAGCCATTCCCCCCCTGGGACCCACTCTAAACAACATTGCATGTCTGTCACACTTGGACACAATGTCAGAAGTGACAGTCACAAAAAAGGTGCACAGTCAAAGGTAGTGGAGTCAGCACTCACCTGCTCCCCTGGTCTCCCATACAGGCTGGTGTACTGTGGGAGGATGACATCCAGCAATGCCTCATTCTCCTCCTGGGTGAATGGCTGGGCCCTCTCCACAGACCTTGACATGGTGCCAGAGGAAGCACAGGCAGCAGCAGTGGTATCGAGTGAAAGGTAGTGCAGGCAAGTGCCCTCTCATGGGTTCTGGCTGACTTATATCTGCCTTGCTGGGCTGTTTCATTTACAGGAGTACAGAGTGATTGGTCAGTCTCATTTGCATCCTACGTTTCCTCCAATCCCTTTAAACATACACCAGTGAGTGCCTTTGCATGGTTAAAAATTTGAGCATAATGTGGTCAACAACCACTTTGCAACATTGTATTTAGTTGCCAACTGCCTTTTACAGGCCACCTGATGGAAAAATTTGAACTTGAAAATCGGTATCCATGACAACCAGCATGCATTTAGGCCCTAATACTTGTCCCTCATGTGTCCCTATGTAATTTAGCAATCCACACACAGGTACGGTGCGTTTCACATGTACCCCTACGGCACCAGTTGCACAGTGCGTTTCACACGGACGTGTACGACCAGTGTGTACAAGTACGTGTACTACGGTCGTACACGTACGTGTACGACCAGTGTGTACACGTACGTGTATGACCAGTGTGTACACGTACATGTAGGACCAGTGTGTACACGTGCGTGTACGACCAGTGTGCGTGTACGACCGTAGTACACGTACGTGTACGACCAGTGTGTACACATACATGTACTCTGGTCGTACACGTACGTGTACGACCAGTGTGTATGTGCGACCAGTGTGTACATGTACGTGTATGACCAGTGTGTACACGTAGGTGTACTACGGTCGTACACGTACGTGTACGACCAGTGTGTACACGTACGTTTACTACGGCAGTGTACACACTGGTCGTACACGTACGTGTACACACTGGTAGTATACGTACGTGTGTACGGTCCGTACACACACTCGTACTCCGGCAGGAACACCAATGTAATGATACGGACCATTCACACGCCCTCAGAGCATGTGTACGGTGCGTTTCACAGCTTACACTGGTGATAGGAGGCGCACACGAAAGGAATGGAGGTGTCAGACTCGTGCACGGCTGTACATCAAGTCATTGTCATTGCAGTCCTTCATGTGCAGGGCCTCGGTGTGTCAAGCAGTGATATGGCACATGTCTCCTCATGTTTTACACAATAGATGTGTGATGACCTGTGTACACATGTCATGAGTGATGGGGCAGTATGTGGCACACTTCCCCTTCCCACTTTGCACATGTGTGCATGTAGTACAAACATGTCAAGCACTGCATCACTGGTATGGCACAGTCACCAACACCCGCAACTGTCCCCTGATGCCAGGGACAGGGACACTAACACCTGACATCTAAGCACCAGCGTCCCCCGATGTGACTATGTCCTGTGTGTGTCATGTGTTCCCATGAGCTTGCTGTTGGTGTTCCGTCAACTGCATCTGCTGTTGCTGCATCCAACATGTGTCTGTGTGTAGATGGGCATGCCACACATATATGCACAACATGCCACATGTGGATTCACACGTTACGTGTGTCTGGATGCTTCAAAGATGATTTTTTGACATGAGGACATATCTGCGCCGTATCCATGTCTGTGATTTCATTTTTCACGTGTACCCCTTCATCGCTATGTGTGTGATCTGTACATTTTCAATGACATGTGACCTGTGCATCTAGCTTGCCGCCAGCAGTCTGTATGAGATGACATCCTTCAAATGCAGATATGTGGATGTATGTCACTCCTGTGATGTCTCTGGCTGTTCACTTACACTGGCCCACAGCTAGTTTCGGGGCATGTCATGTAGAACTTGACTATCAACGGGTGTAGCTGGCTTGTCGTAGGAGTATCACCTGGCTGACATACGTGTCCTGGATGAATTGCACAGACCAGACTCGTATTTAGCAGATGTGTAGTAGCAGTTGAGCATGTGCTCAGTTCATTGACATTGATGTTGTTATGTACTCACTCTTCGTTATTCCTTCCAATTTTCTGCAGGGCACCGCCTCTCCCCCAACCAATGCCAGACTTGGGTGCCATGAAGGAACGTGACTGCATAAGACGTTACCGCTTCTCGCAACAGTTGATTGAGAACTTGACCGCAAAGCTTGAACAACACCTCCAACCGCGACACAGGCTTCTACTGCGCTGACCCCCAAGATGAAGGTGATGGCAGCCCTACATTTTTTTGCCACCGGTACGTTTCAATTCACCATAGCTGATGTGGGTGGCATGTCACAGACCATGTTCAGCATGATGTTTTAGAACCCATGTTGTAGCACCTGGATGAATTCATCCATTTTCCAACTCGTGAGCAGTTGACAGGTGTCAAGGGTGAGTTCCATGCCCTGGGAGGGATGCCCCATGTAATTGGGTCTATTGATGGGACACATGGGGCTTTGGTACCACCACAGGCACAGGAGGTCGCCTATCGCAACCGTAAACATTACCACTCTATAAATGCCCTTGTGGTGTGTCTTGGTAACATGCTGATTTCCCATGTCTGTGCACGTTTTCCAGGATCAGCACAGGATGCCTAGATCATGAGGCGTAGCAGGGTGCCAGAAATGATGCTGCGGCTGCACAACGAACGAGCATGTCTTGTTCGTGGGTATACTCTGTTTGTCCTTTGTTTAGCGCTATTTTTGTATCTTACGGCATCTCCTGACCCACTTCTTTACATGATGTTTCCATGTAGGGGACTCTGGCTATCCCAACATGCCATGGCTGATGACGCCTCTCCGCAACCCCAGAACAGCTGCAGATCACCGTTACAACAACGCACATGGGCAGACCAGGCGAGTGATCGAGAGGACGTTTGGCCTCCTGAAGAGCCGATTCCGGTGCCTTCACAAGGCAGGCGGGTCCGTCCCATATGCACCGGTGAAGGCCTGCAAGATCTTCCTTGTGTGCTGCATGCTGCACAACATGGCAGTGGAGAAGGCTGTGCCACTCATCCTGGATCCGGATGAGCAGGAACATCCCCCCGTGGAGGATGAAGGGCTTGGTCACGAGGCAAGTGAGGATGAGGAGGAGGAAGATGACGACATCCGGAGTCAGTTCATACGCAACTTCTTCTCATAATGGTGAGTCCATGGGTCTGAGTGTGCTCGCCTGGAGCCTTGTGTGGCATGTGTTGCAATATGTGTGTCCAGCTGACTGTATGCTAAGTGACTTAGAGGTGTGTTCAGATGTGTTACTCGAGTGATGATGTCCTTCCACACATTTTAGCTTAGACACTCAATTTTAATATAGCATGGTGACACACTTATTCCTGTAGAGTAAATGACCATGCATGCAGATGACAAGCTTTTCCCTGACTTCTTGTGTGTCTGTCATCCCCAGGTCATTTCGCATGCTGTCTGGTCGTGTCATCGTTGGCCTCCCGCTATTCCACATGAGTATTGCAGCGTGTGCTGAATCAGCATCCCATGCACGGACATGGTGAAAAGTCTTTTTGGTTAAGGATTGCTGCACGGCATTTTGGTGTTGGTAGGTGTTTGGAATGTGTGGGCACTGCTCCTGTGCATGTTGTGTTACTATACATACATGTCGACTCACCATGGGGCACATGACATGTTGCATGACTCCCATGTATTGATAGTTACCATTCGTAACAGTCATCTGTAATGGGACTGTGGATTCTGATGAAGGCATCAATGTGTGTACAACTTCCCTCTGAAACATACGGGATGCTACGGGTGGACATATTGTGGGACATCCCCATTAGAGGATCAATGGGGAATTGCAGCCCCTCCGTGTGCAGCAGGGGGTGTTTGGCTCACCCCCTTCACTTGTGTGCCAGTTCAATGGATTTACAGCATCTGTGTTGTGAAGGGGGGGTCCAGTGTAGGTCCCACATGTTCAGCCAAATTACCTGTGAGTCTGTTCATATTGATGCATTTCCCTAGGTGTGAACCTGAGTAATAAAGGTGTTCTTCACCCTCCAAGGTGCCTCATCTCTGTCAATGCAGGTCTCTTGCCACTTTGCATGCAGCATCTCTGGCATAGTTGTCAAAGATTGTGCATATGAGTCTATGTGTAGTTTAGCAACATGCATGCAGTTCTTCAGGGATTAAAATCTCTATTGTGCATGATGTCCATGGTTGTGTATGTATTTGGGCATGTTGGTGACCACAACGGGCCGTCAACACCTGCTGAGGGTGTGTATCCTGTGCGCAGCTCGTCCTTCAGTTTCATGATCCGGTGTCAGTCATCTTTGGTGATTGTGCATCCATTGTCTCTATGTGGGCAATGTGAAACCGGACACTCCTTCCTTTACATACGCCTGTTGCAGTAGTCCTTTCTGACATCCTTGTCTTTGTGTGCAACTTGTGGCATAGTTTCTAGGATATGCCGCCTGCTGCTGCGGCCCCTGCAGCAAGGGCACACAAAGTTTACAGATTCAGCAACACACACACCTCAAAGATGCTCCTCCCTTCCTCCCTCCACCCATTCATTTGGGTGGCATCAGCTTGTCTGTGCCACTGTTGCGCCCACGCGGTGCCAAAGGCTGGACCGTCAGCGCATGCAACGTGCACATTGCACGAACCTCATGTCCTTACATGACCCACATCACACTACAGTCTGATGTTGCAGCCACCCTCCAAGCATTGTCCATCCGAAGAGCTACCGCCTGCTCTCAGGCATACCCTAGGCGCACACACGACACCTTTGCATGATGAGTGTGCAACTCCAACTGCCTACACAGCGCTGCCCCGCCTTCCAGGCCCTGTCACACCAACCAGGTCATGTCCCTCCTACTCCCCACCGGCTCCGTACAACAGCAAGGCCATGGTAGTGGGACTCAAGCCTTCAGCATGTAGTATAGTGGCATCATCTGGCACATGGCCCAGGTATCATCTCTCAGAGTGTCAATCTTCAATGTGTCCAGGTCCCCCTCACCGGCATCACATGTGCACAGCACCTCATCATCAGCTCGTATGCCATTGACAGCCAGGTGCTCCTCACCCTCACCAAAGACGCAGCCATTGCCAGTTCCAACATTCAAGAAGGCATGAGATCCATTGATGAATGGCTGAACATCAGCCACCTGAGGCTTGACTTGTACAGGACTGAGGTAATCATCTGAGGATTGTTCCCTTACAGGTGGGTCAACTGCTTGTGTCCCACCCGCAAGAGCCCTGCACATGCACCCAGTGCCCACGCACACAAGATGGTGTGCATCATGGATTTGTCACTCACATTTGCCATGCAAATCACCAGCATCTGTACCTCAGGGTGCAACACCCTCTGCATGATGCACATGATCCACAGATAGATCCACTCCAGGGAAAGACAGACCATCCCCCAGGCCCACGACACCAGCCGTGTCAACTACTGCCCTGCCCTCTACGGAGCAAGTACATCCTAACTCCCCGGAAACTTGTCCACATCCAGGCAGCATGTGCACACCTCAGCGTCAACATCCTGCGCCCCAGCCACATCAACATCCACCATAGATAGCTGCAATGGATCACTGTGTGCTGCAGGATGACCTTCAGACTCCTCACCCACACTCAGGAGGCAGGCCACAACCCCAGACCCCAAACCAACCTTGGCCGTCAGTCATCCGAGACCCCGTTGTGCCAACTCTGTGCATCCAACCTTGCTCTGGCCACCATTCTTCACATCCACCGTACTCCAGCATGCAGGACATAGTTCTCCCACCTGGCAAGACATACCTGCTACTCCCTCCCCGGCAACATCCACATGAGCCATGACCTCTACGCCTTCAGGATACTCTTCCCAATTGGTCTGTCCGCACAGTAATGCATGCCCCCCCTCAGCAGCTTGAGGCCATCACGGGTGAGTATTGTGCTCCATGTCTGTATAGTATGATACATTGTGACCCATGTGTGTCCTGTCCCAGACTCAGATTCCAGGGTATGGATGGCTAGAGTTAGTTCAACACTCATGCATATTTTGACATTTCCCCACACATAGGTTGTGTACTCATGCAAAATGAATACTACATGTAATTGTAGAAATTAAGATTTATTCTCGGTGGGGGGCCTGTTTGGTGTGGACAAATGGGTGCTATACAGTGTGCATGGAATCCAAAGTTCACAGGGGGAGATGGGATCCTTGTCATTTAGAGTCATCAGAGTCCAGACCACAGTGTTGGTCATCATTGGTCAGACTGTGACCAGCAAGTCCATGTGGCAGAGAATGTCATTGGATGAGGTGCTGCTGTTGCGCATGAGGGCCAGGTACCAGGCCAGGTGACCTGGGAGATGTGGATGGTCCGCTGCCTCTCACGGTCTTTTCCGTGGATGACCCACCTTCCTTGCGGGACCCTCAGATGCAGGCCTTGACGATGCTTGGGAGGCTCCGTCGGACGAATCCTCCTCCTCCTCCCTCCCTGTGGCTGGTGCTGGTCTTCGCCTGGTGGCACAGGGAGGGTTGCCCATGTTGTCGGTGATCCGACGGAGTGAACGGCTTATGTCTGTTTGCACCGCCAGGAGCTCAGCCAGTCTTGCCTCCATCCGTCCTTGGTGTTGTTGTTGACTGGCGTGTTGCTCGGCCTGCTGGTTCTTTTTCTCGTTGAGGGTCCCCACTACCTGGCCGATGCCCCTGGTGTCGTGCCGGTATGTCTCCAAGATGTGGCGTATGTGTGACATACCGGTTCCCTCAGCTGGCTGGTCAGGTTCGCGCCTCCGCCTGCCTCCACTCCCACCACCCCTGCCCAAACGAGCCTGGCCTGCCGTTGTGGGTACATCGGGTCTACGGGACCCCTGAGGGATGGCATTTGCAGGGTTGTCTGCCTCCTCCTGGGTGGCCAGAGAACCTTGTCCCTCCAGGTAAGACTGGCTCAGTTGTTCTGTGCGGGCAGGGCTCAAGGGTGTCTCCTGGGATGTGGCAAGAATGGGGGTGGTGGTTGGCACAGATGTACCTGACGCAGGTGCTGCAGGGGCTTGGGCACCAGAGGGTCCAGGTTGGTTGGGGTCATCCACAGAGTGTTGAGAGTCGTCGCTGCCGGTGGGATCATCTTCCTGCCGAGCCTTGGCCTGTGATTTTACCCCCCCAGTGTTGGGGGGAGATCCATGACGTTGCCCTGTGTGTGAGTGAGAGACAATGTTAATGCTGTTTCATACGACATCCATGTTGCCACAGTTCCTCCAGGTAGTTGTATGTGCCTAGGATTCACATCAATGTTCACTTGTGGATGGGTATGTTGCAGGAGACTGATTGAAATGTTATCGGAGGGTCTTTGACATGTCGCATTTGGCCTTGGATGCTTTTTTGGCAGTGGCTTGATCTTGTTGTGTCACATGTCCATTGTGAGAGTGTGTGACTCCATTGGCTGCCCCGGGGGTTTGTGCTTGTGTAAGGGGTGAGTGATCATCCCTCAGCCCGACACTGTTCAACATCCACATGGCCCACCTCACACAAGTGGCCCGCCACCACAACCTCAAAAACATCTCCTACGCCGACGACACCCAGCTCATCCTCTCCCTCACCAAGGACCCTCACACCGCCAAGACAAACATCCACGAGGGTCTGAGGGCCATCGTCGACTTGATGCGGAGCGGCCATCTGAAACTGAACTCGGACAAGATGGAGGTCCTCATCCTGGGACCCACACCCTCAGCCTGGGACGACTCCTGGTGGCCGATCGCTCTGGGGACATCACCGACACCCACCAAACACGCACGCAACCTAGGATTGATCCTCACATCCTCCCTCTCCATGTCCAAGCATGTCAACGGCGTCTCCTCCTCCTGCTACGACACCCTACGCACGCTCTACTGGTGGGTCTCCACTTAAACAAGTAGAACAGTGACACAGGCCCTCGTCAGCAGCTGACTGGACTACGCCACTGCACTCTACGCAGGACTCCCATCCACATACCAACGGTGGCTACAACACTTCGGAAACGCCTCGGCACAAATGATCATCAACGCCCCCCGCCACAGCCACATCACCCCCCTCCTGAGAGACCTGCACTGGCTCCACATCGACAAGAGGATCACCTGTAAGCGCCTCAGCCACGCACACAAGACACTCCACACCGCCGGACAAGCCTACCTGCACAGCAGACTCAACTTCTACACCCCCACCCACCAGCATCCTCGCCCTCGCAGCTGTCCCCCGCATCCAACGTACGCCCGCCTGCAGCAGACCTACCTCGCCGCCAAGACCTGGAAGACCCTCCCAACCCACCTACGACTGACCCAAGACCTACTTGCCTTCAGGAGACTCCTCAAGACCTGGCTCTTCGAGCAGTGGTGGAACCCCCCACTCTGCGCCTTGAAACCCTGACAGGTAAGTAGCGCGCCTTACAAGTACCCTGATCGATTGTCGATTGATTGACGGTGCCTGCTGGTGGGTGGGGTGTGATTTGGCAGTGGGTCTCCCAGGTGATGTATCTGTCCCACCATGGCGCATGCTGCCATGTCAGTGAGTGTGAGTTCCTGTCCTAGATTTCTGAGCTTGTTGTGCTTGTGTTCGAGTTTGCAGTTGTCACAGGAGGGCTTTGTGCTGCCTACAGCAGGGCCAAGCGTCAGCTACCTTGTCAGTACTTTTGCATTCATTGACATTCATTCCTGGTCCTTCTGATGGGCGCAGCAGCATTCCCCCGATCGACGATCCTCTGCCACAGGCTAGTTTTTTGGGATATGCTGGTCTGTCTGACCAATGTTCCAAAGAGCTGTGGCTCGATTCTGATGATTTCATTGACAAGGATGTCCAGCTCCTCCCTTGTGAACTTTGGATTATTGTCTGTGGGCATGGTGTGGGGTGTGGGTGTGGATGGTTGTAGGTGTGTGGGTGTGAATGTGTAGGTGTGTGTGTATGTGTAGAGGGGGTCTGTGTGAAGGAGGTTGTGTGAAGGTGTGTAAGTTAAGGTGTATGGGTGCAGTTGTTTGTGTGTGATGTCTGTCAGCAGTGGGTCTGTTACAAAGGCTCATGGTTTGTGATTGTGGGCCCTTTTTATTGGTCCATTTGTGGGTGTGGCTGGGTTTGAACTTTTGGTGGGTGGGTCTCTGTTTGACTGTTTGGATGTGCCAGGTCAGTCTTTTAGTTGTTTTTTGTCCTCTAGACGTGTTTTGTGGTGTTGTGCGACTCGAATTGACCCTCCTTGTGCTGTTTTACAGTGTCCTGGTTCAGTACAAGTCGTTTTCGCGTATGTAAGGTGCGTCCATAGCTATGTTGTTGTACAGTGATCACATATGCAATGGTGTTGTACGATTCGTACATATGCGATGCTGGGGTATGGTGTTGGGGTATGGTGCGTCCAAGTACGGGGCTGGGGTGGGGGGGTATGGGGCGTACATGCGTGGGTGCTGGGGTGGGGGGTACGGCGCTTACATACGCGTGTGCTGGGCTACGACGCATACATGCGCGGGTGCTGGGGTGGGGGGTACGGTGCGTACATATGCGTGTGCTGGGGTACGGCACGTACATATGCGGGTGCTGGGGTGGGGGGGTACGGCGCAGACATACGCGGGTGCTGGGGTACGGCGCGTACATACGCGGGTACTGGGGTGGGGGTACGGGGCGTACATACACGGGTGCTGGGGTACGGCACGTACATGCGCGGGTGCTGGGGTGGGGGGTACAGCGCGTACATATGTGGGTTCTGGGGTGGGGGTACGACACGTACATACAAGGGTGCTGGGGTACGGCACGTACAGGCGCGGGTGCTGGGGTGGGGTGTACGGAGGGTACATACGTGGGTGCTGGGGTACGGCGCGTACATGCGCGGGTGGGGTGGGGGGCCGTGCGACTCGTATCCCGGGCCCAAGAGTACCCGGGGTAGGGGTCGTACAAAGTTCGCTCCGTACGGGACGTTTTCCATACGCTTGTGTATTCGGGACGCCGGTACGGATCGGACTTGTGCGCTCGGACTTCAGTTTTACGACTCATACGTAAATCTGTCCAAGGATGTCTCGTAGACTTTTCCCGAAGCAATTCGTATGTATTTTTACAGTACGAATCGTACTTCGCTGTTTGTACAGGACTTGTACGACTCGTACATAAAAAAATACGGATACGAGTCGTACGGGAAATAATTTTACCCAATCGGAATCGGCACCTTAGTGTCTGATAAAAATTATAATGTTGCCCTAATGTATGTATGAAAAAGCAAATAATTTCTGAGATTCAAATAAATGATTGCCCAATACCTAAATACATCTTATGCTTCATGACATCTTTTCAATGATTTGCAGACTGTGCCAGATTCACAACTGTTTTGCTGTGACTATATGTGTCTTACTCTTATAATGCTCCTGGCTTACTCCTGAATTCCAGAAGTAGTAATCCACGAGTAAACCTCGAATTCAGTGGTAAGCCAGGAATACAATAAGAGAAAGTCACAGGCGAATATTTTTGAATCAGACCTCAGGATTTTATGTTTTCTAAAGATACCTGAACTCAGGCACTAAACCCTGAGAATTATTTTGTGAAGGCTAGATGCAAATACCTGTTGGTTATTTGCTCACACTAGTGCTACGCTTAGGATTGTGTGCACAGTTGTGTTTTGAAATCAAATGGAATGGTGACCCAAAACGAGATTAAAAATTAATATATCAAAGAAAGAGCACATAAAATTATTTCACTGGTCGAGGTCTTGCTAACTTAATAGAGGTCATTGCCGTGAATTAATATGCTAATATATTGCTTTTGGTTAGCTGTATCCATTTCAAAGAATGAAGGAGAAGATTTC
Source organism: Triturus cristatus (assembly GCF_964204655.1). Lineage (NCBI taxonomy): Eukaryota > Metazoa > Chordata > Amphibia > Caudata > Salamandridae > Triturus > Triturus cristatus. The sequence continues at coordinate 179,812,197 of NC_140589.1, forward strand.
CTGAAATATACATCAACCACCACAGATGAGACTGAAAAGTATTTCGCCACCTGCCCATATTTCAAAATAGAGTCCCCAACTGCATTATGGGCAATAAGCAAAAGTGTGCTAAAATCTTTAGGTAGAAATTCAGAAAGTTGAGTTCTCTCATTTACACAGTAGTAGTTTCAAAGCAAATGGTGGCCCTTATTGTTCCACTTGCTCCATTCCATTTATGCAGAATAGTCCACATGAAGCACAGCTCCCTCACTAGCTAATCCGTGGCAGCATCAGAGCCCCACCGCCGCAAGTGGGTTCCCTAGTGCAAAGCATGGCATGGTGGCTACACTTCTGCTGCCTAATGTGCTATGAAATGCCTGGCCTACCTTTAGGAGGCTACCAGGCCCTCCCAAAGTGGTGACATTTTTGTAAGTATACCCTTCCATTGAAGAGTATATGAATTAGGGGATTTTTTTCATCCTCTTGTACCCTCAATCGCTGCTTTCTGAGTGATCTATGCTTGTACTTCCTTCTTGAGCTGCATCAAGCGGGAGCTCCTTACCGGTCAAAAACCCTTGCATTTTCCATATTAAAGACAAGTCTTTTTGTGGCATCTGACATTTTACCAATGTGGGAGGTCACATAAGCAAACAACGATAAGGCCCTGATTAGGAGATTTTGGCGGAGCGGTAGTGTGGTGGTGTAAACCTCCTCGCCACCGCTCCACCAAAGCTTGCACTGCGTTTCTGCCAGATTATTACTTTTTGTAGTCTGGCAGGTGGGCGTTGTGGCAGTTCCATGGCGGTGTCTCTTTTAAAGGCGATACCAAAGGGGATGATGGACGGAGCATTTGAGAAAATCAAACACTCACCCCCAGTCAACTGATCTGGGTTTAATCCATCATCATTCTTTAGCTCACACGACCATCGCTTTGTTCGCCCTAAGTTGGCAGGGTATGCCCAGACGTGGGTCCCTTGCTCACTATACCACTGGATTCAATGATGAGGGTTATGAACCCGAAACCGGTCCCAGGATGCTTGTTTCTGGTCCATGGAGGACATGAACTTGGCAGTTCGGGCTGGACTGTTCCCGTGAGGTACAGGGTCAGGCTGATTTGCATACGGCCATGTCTGAACTGGGGTGGTGGAGTGAGCTACAGAATGAGGATGGATTAAACCCAGATCAGTTGACTGGGGGTGAGTGTTTGATTTGCTCAAACGCTCCGTCCATCATCCCCTTGGGTATCGCTTTGTTCGCCCTAAGTTGGCAGGGTATGCCCAGACGTGGGCCCTTTGCTCACTTTCCCTCTGGATCCAAGATAGCCTAGCTGATGAGGGCTATGAACCCGAAACTGGTCCCAGGATGCTTGTTTCCGGTCCAGGGAAGACATGGCTTGGCAGTTCGGGCTGGACTGTTCCCATGAGGCACAGGGGCAGACTGATTTGCATATGGCCATGTCTGAACTGGGGTGGTGAAGTGAGCTAAAGAATGATGATGGATTAAACCCAGATCAGTTGACTGGGGGTGAGTGTTTGATTTGCTCAAACGCTCCGTCCATCATCCCCTTTGGTATCGCTTTGTTCGCCCTAAATTGGCAGGGTAAGCACAGACGTGGGTCCCTTCCTCACTTTGCCACTGGATTCAAGATAGCCTGGCTGATAAGGGTTATGAACCCGAAAGCGGTCCAAGGATGCTTGTTTCTGGTTCAGGGAAGACATGGCTTGGCAGTTCGGGCTGGACTGTTCCCGTGAGGAACAGGGTCAGACTGATTTGCATATGGCCATGTCTCAACTGGGGTGATGAAGTGAGCCAAAGAATGATGATGAATTAAACCCAGATCAGTTGACTGGGGTTGAGTGTTTGATTTGCTCAAACGCTCCGTCCATCATCCCCTTTGGTATCGCTTTGTTCGCCCTATGTTGGCAGGGTATGCCCAGACGTGGGTCCCTTGCTCACTTTCCCTCTGGATCCAAGATAGCCTGGCTGATGAGGGCTATGAACCCGAAACTGGTCCCAGGATGCTTGTTTCCGGTCCAGGGAAGACATGGCTTGGGAGTTCGGGCTGGCCTGTTCCCATGAGGCACAGGGTCAGGCGGATTTGCATATGGCCATGTCTGGACTGGGGTGGTGAAGTGAGCTAAAGAATGATGATGGATTAAACACAGATCAGTTGACTGGGGGTGAGTGTTTGATTTGCTCAAACGCTCTGTCCATCATCCCCTTTGGTATCTCTTTGTTCGCCCTAAGTTGGCAGGGTATGCCCAGACTTGGGTCCCTTGCTCACTTTGCCACTGGATCCAAGATAGCCTGGCTGATGAGGGTTATGAACCCAAAACCGATCCCAGGATGCTTGTTTCTGGTCCAGGGAAGACATGGCTTGGCAGTTCAGGCTGGACTGTTCCCGTGAGGCACAGGGTCAGACTGATTTGCATATGGCCATGTCTGAACTGGGGTGATGGAGTGAGCTAAAGAATGATGATGGATTAAACCCAGATCAGTTGACTGGGGATGAGTGTTTGATTTGCTCAAACGCTCCGTCCATCATCCCCTTTGGTATCGCTTTGTTTGCCCTAAGTTGGCAGGGTATGCCCAGACATGGGTCCCTTGCTCACTTTGCCACTGGATTCAAGATAGCCCGGCTGATGAGGGTTATGAACCCGAAACCGGTCCCAGGATGCTTGTTTCCGGTCCAGGGAAGACATGGCTTGGCAGTGCGGGCTGGACTGTTCCCATGAGACACAGGGTCAGACTGATTTGCATAAGGCCATGTCTGAACTAGGGTGGTGGAGTGAGCTAAAGAATGATTATGGATTAAACCCAGATCAGTTGACTGGGGGTGAGTGTTTGATTTGCTCAAACGCTCCGTCGATCATACCCTTTGGTATCTTTTAAAGACGGTGGTGTCATTAAAGATGGCACCGCAATGGGACCGCTCTACAAGGTTCCTGCACGGTATGGAATCGACAGTCCATGCCGTGCAGGAACCTATGTGCATGCACACAGGAGGGCAAATGTTATGCGCCTCTGCAGGCATCCACATATGTAGGACCCCCTTTGCTTCCTCTCTGCCAGGATTTTTATGGCAGTGGAACCGCCATGAAAAGCCTGCCGGAGAGAAAACGCGTAATCTGCTTAGCGGGACCATGGCAGTCCCGCCAAGGATATTGTGGCCTCTGACCACCACTCTTACGCTAGGGATCAGCAGTTCCCTGGCAGAGCCAGTTGTCCGACTGCCCCAGTCATAATCAGTTGGTCTTATCGCTGGTGCAGCAGTGGCTGGACCTGCCACCGCCGTGCCACTAACAGGTCTGGTGGTCGGACCGCCAGACTCATAATAGGGCCCTATGTGTTGTTTCAATCAAACCCACACTCTGTTATATGGCATCAGAGGCTGTATCATAGTGCTATTTGGCGTGTTTCCTCACATACCCATTTTGTGAAGAAATCATGAGGTCTCTGGTGCATCTAGTACATTTGCAAGTTACCAAACGTGGAGCAGACAGCAGATCTCTGAAACGTGAGTGGTTGGTGCTGCTGGAGTTTTCTGAGCTGAGCTGAGCTGTCCATGTCGCCTAAGTTAATTTGTAGAGTTACTGCATCCTCTGTATGCATGACAATTCTTCTATAAAAACGTCATGACTTCTTGAGTTGCCTGAGCACTGATGCAGCAGGGGGTCATGATACTGTCTGAGTGTTGACGTTTTGTTAAAAAAGTGGTGCCTCAGATATACTTCTAAAATTATACTGAGCAATATGTTAATGTAGTTAGATGCTGAGGTTCTGGGTGGCTGGAATGAATGTTTCCTGGTGGCATCTCTGCACCTAACTAAAACTATTCGAAGATAAACCCCATAGAATGGAAAATAACTATGTGGATCCAGTTTTACTGTTTGAAATTCTGCACAGACAGTTGAAAATGCAAGCATTATTGCATTCAGTAGCACATAAAAAGTTGTGTTCTTATTCTGTTAATCTTATTTGTTTATTCTTATTATAAATATTACAAAATGTACAACATGTAATTTTGAAGAACAATGAGGCTAAGAGGCAGAGGAAGTATATGAAAGTCTCTTGAATTGTGATTTGCATAGAGAGCTGAGAGGGTGAGTTAATGCTAGTTGGAAACCCTGCACTGATCACAATGTGCTTTAGAAGATGGTGTTGTTGCTTTTTCCAAACGTACTGCCCCTCCCCTTCCTCCACTCTCTTCTAATCTGTGACACCTATTATTTCAGTTTTGCACATGGCCTAAGGCATCTCGGTTGCACAAAGTGACTCCTTTATCTAGGATTGGACATCTGCCATCAATCACACTGATGATGTTTCCCTCTCTCTGTCAACACCGCTCCCAACATTTACTTTTTGGTGGTTGCCTGGGTTTATTCAATTAGCATCTGTGTGAGGAAAGAAGGCAGGGAATTTAAACAGAATTGATTCAGAAATTAGTACCCACGGATATTAAATGTGCGATAACCCCTACTCTGTCGAGACTGGAAGACACACATTACAAGATGAGGATTGCTGGACACCAGCATGATGACTCACAACAACAAAACTGCATACTGCGGTCAGTCTAATAGTGACTTGAATTCATGCTGCTCGGATTTCGGTGTATGGTACAGCTCACAGGCATTGTTGAAAAGAATTCACTCTGGCATTCATCATTGAGATGTTAGTGAACGAGACGGTAATTAGCAACATCGGTTATTTACATCATTATTGTAAGAAAATGCTTCTTTTTGCATGATCACCCCCAAGTTTTGGGACTGACGCCGCTGTTATTTTGACATTTTTTTGCGCACTGGAACTAACCAGTCTCCAGTGTGTATGATCTGACACCTAAAACATGCCAACATTGGTTATACTCTTAATTGTCACATTAAACTTGCCTATAATTCCCTAGTATGTGGTACAAAATCTACCCAGCGCCTGCAAGTTAAATGTCACTGGTGAACTGCAGCACATATTGTGCCACCACTAAAGTGACAATGCAGGCCTGCCACCAGCAACTCGGCTGCAGTTTTAAACTGCTAATTCGGCCTGTCAAAATAAACCCATAAGAGTGACCTAAAGCCTCCATTTGAATATTAATGTCACCCCCAATTAGGCCTTAAATGCCCATAAGGGATGGGGCAAGATATTTAAAAGTAGGACATGTAGAATGTTAAATGTTAAACATGTTACAGCGACAATGTATTAAAAGATCTTTTCACTGTAGTGTGGTTAGCTGTTCCATAGGAAAGCATCGGGATACATTATTAAAGTTATCTCTGCCTAGGAACCAGGTAAAAAGATAATTTTTACACATTTTAAAATATTTATCAGAAATCCAATTCATTGGTAATGTCGGTTTTGTAACAGGTGTTTTATAAAAAGTATTTTTAAAAACTCAACTTTTACCTGCCTAAAGCCTCAAGAAGCCCATTTACCTAAGCTTTCAGATGCTGCATAGCTCCTTATTAATGTGTGAACTGTCGACCAGGGCTGAGACAAAGGCCTTGGGTGTTGAGAGGTGCTTTGTTCCTCTGACAGGATAACAATCTGGGATGTACCAAGGAATGCAAGTAATTTCAGAGGAATGCATACCAGCTCACACATCAGCCTACTGACATTTGTCTTCCTATCCAGCCAGGCTCCAATTCCGGTGAAAGAGGAGCTGCCCCAGTACCAGTTTTGAGTGAACATAGATGAGGGGCTCATTTTCCTGGCCACACCCCTATTGTGGGCGCATTACCCGTGCACAGAGGAAGAAGGTTTCAGCCATGTTGGATTTAGGTAGAGAGGGGCATTGTCAGATTGTTTGCCGTATGGCACACTTCAACTGCTGCAAAATCGGGTAGGGTTACCCCATGGAACTGTTTTCCTATCGGTTAGGCAGGGGCCAGAGGTCATTCCCACCCACAGTCATACATGTTGCACCCCAGGGCACCCTCTTGAGAAGGGCCTGTGGAAGATGGAAGAGAGACTGCACCTGCTGTTGATACCTTTGAGGAGAACCCTAAGATCTTTGTGTTCTTCTCCCACTTCTACTAGGGCAAATAAGTGGGCTCCTAGGATCAGTTGGCTGACCTCCTGTTAAGAGTCACAAAAGCTGCAAGAAGCCAACATTTTGGAAGAGCCAAGCTGACCAGTTTCAACTGTGCCTGCCCCAAACCGAGCCACTGGTAATTTTCTACCAGGACCAATCCGACCAGTGTACCCAAGCCACTGTTGACCTTAAGCCTTCATCTTGTCCTGGTCTCACATAACCAGTTGCCTACTCTTAGACCCAGCGTCCTGGGCACCAGGGCACTCATGGGGTACTACGCTCCAAATGGAGTGTTCCCCTCTGGTATTCTGGGGCTTCAGTTCTTGTGGACCCCAAAACGGGCTAACCAGTTATCCCCTCTCCAGCACTTGACTGTTTCAGGGTAGAGGGACAGAGCAGCCCAGGGCTCACTCAAGGAGGTGAGGTGGGTTTAGGCATTCAGAATACAGTGCTGATAAAAATCAATGTCAGTGCTTTACTTTTTACAAAAAAAGTACTTTAATACACACAAGAGAAATATACTACACATAAAACTAGGATAAACTGTGAAAACCAGATGTCTCTACAACCCTCTGGGCCAGAGTTGTGACACCAAACAGTATTATAGCGCTTAGATGCTAAGCACTATAAAAACATAATTAGCATGTAGACATACAATAATTAGCATTGCCAATTACAGACCATGCTGGGCAGGATTGCTGCTCTTGTTCACTAGAGCCATGATACCAATCCTTGTATTGAAATTGTATAGTGTCAGCATATGACGTGAAGGCAGAGTTATTGATCAGCCCTATAACCCACCACCCAAAGAAACAGAAGTGCCCTCCTGTCCTTAGCGAGGACACCCCTCTAGTGTCATCAGGTATTTGATCATAGGTGCCTGATGTTATGGCACAGTTTACTGGAGTCCCACTAGTCCATTAGCCACTGGTTAGCTGGAGCATGGTAGTGGCTGGCCAGAGTGTCAGTACACTCTGATATCCACAGATATCACAAAAAGAAAGTTGGAAGGGCCTGTACCAGCAGACACCCCTCTCTAGATGCAGATTGCAACTGAAAGTTTCACACAGGCACCCACAGCACAGGGGAGAAGTCCTGGCAATGTGTTCTAGCATTCAAGGACTGGGATGCAATTCCCCGTCTCCCTCTGCCTCTGTTGATGTGCTGCAAGCTTCCTTATCTTAAGCAGCTGTCTGCAATTTCTATTTTCAGAACACCGGCTTTACAAGCCTCACAGGAACAACTGGTACTCTGGTCGATACTGCTGCTTCTTGTCAAACCGGCAAACTCCTTTGCAGCATAATCTATCTGTCACAGAAAAAACGTCCTCAAGTTAACCCCCCATTCAGTGGTATGCAGATACGGGGTGAGCAAGCCCATTATCTTGCCTTTACACCACGAGCCATGAATGACTTCCTCGGATGTACCCTGCGAAGGGTCACTGTGAGAAGTTGGCTTGATATATGATGTCACTGGTTCTAGTGTACACCTTGTCCAGTCCAAACAACCCTTATGGTGATTGGTTGTCAAGTCAATATTATAGACCAGCTATCCTAGTGGTAGCATGGACAAGAGCAGTCTTAGGCTAAACTCTGTATGGCATGTGAAGCCAGCTGTTATACCATTTACAACCCCTTGAATACCAAATGAAGGGACACCACAACAGATATATTATACAAACAGAATGTATTTATTCTAGTCAAAATACCCTCAGCACTCTTTATGAGATTCGAGGTAAGTACAATACAGTCTTATTTAAGCATACAAAAGTCACACAGGTAAGTAATACAGTTAGGCCCTAGGGGCCATGTAAACCATATACTAAGTAAGTGGTATAAGAACCACTGTCACGAACACAGGTTTGGCCTAGGCCTAGGGAATCGCTGGGGCTACACTATCCTATCAGTTGCTAGGCAGTAGGAGGCCCACGGGATTCAGGTGCAGAGTGGAAACACTCACGCGTAATGCGTTAAAGTCGATAGAAATAGTAGTATTTAGAAATTAAGAGCTTTAGGACACTTCGGAAGGAACTAGGAGTTAGAGACTTGGAAATTAAATTCAATTCAAAGTGTGGATCTTTAATTACACAGATGATCTGCAATTGGTTTTGCCCCTGGGGTCGCCGGATGCTGTCACTGAGTTTAGGGAGGTCATGGCTCATATCCAGAGATGGATGGGCCTTAACCACCTAAAACTTAACCCAGGCAAGACTGAATTGATCTTGCCTGGGAAGAGCGAACTCAGCTGGGGACCTCAATTTTGGCCTCTGGAGATGGGAAACCCCCCCTCCAATTCCCGCACAGTTAAGAGCCTTGGAGTCACCTTTAGTGAAGACCTCTCCCTGAAAAGTCAGGTAGGGTCAGTTGTTTCCGCTTGCTTCTTTCAGCTGCGCAAGATTAGAAAGATTGCCCATTTCCTAACCCATTCTGCCCTGATACAGGTGACCATCGCCCTTGTGCTGTCTAGGCTGGACTACTCAAATAGTTTATATTTGGGCCTTCCAGCCGGGCAGCTCAAGAGGCTGCAGCTGGTTCAAAATCAGGCGGCCAGGCTGATCTGTGGGCGTCCTAAATGGCAGTCCATCAGGCCAGGCCTGGCAGACCTGCACTGGCTGCCGGTAGCACAGAGGGCGGCTTTTAAAACCGGCTGCATTATCTTTAGGGCATTACAAAGTAAAGGCCCCAAATTTATCATCAATCTGCTTGCCAGATACACCCCCTCCCGCAACCTCCGCTCTGGTCACAAAAACTTGCTCATGGTGCCGGTTGTTAGGAAACAACGTCAGGGCGGCAGCTCTTTTCATTTTCTTGCTGCCTCCCTCTGGAACTCCTTGCCAGCTTCTTTAAGGTCACACGAGGATATTCTAGCCTTTAGACTAGCCTTTAAGACCTGGCTTTTTAGAGAAGCTTATCCTTAGACGTTCTACGTTGTCCTCCTGTTGTTGTGTTATGCTCTGAAAATCTCCTACAGCGCCATGAAGCCTACGGGCGTACGTGCGCTTTATAAGCTAAATTTAACATAACATAACAAATACCCTTGTGAGCACCGGAGTACTCAAGTTACCTAGCCCACGTGCTGCGGGTGCATAGGTGTGAACTTGCGTCGGGTTTCGTCGTCGACTCCTATGGATGCCTGAAGAAAAGATGCTGACAGGCAGTCAGTGAAGAGTGTCTGGTGGATTCCAAGGATGGAATCGAGAAGGAGGGTACCTGCAAGCAGAGGGGACAGAGTCTAGGTCACCAGCCAGGAGCCGGGAAGGAACCAGGAAGGAACCAGGCGATGTCGTGAAGATGCAGGTGAAGAGGTGAAGCTTGTCGCAGCAGCCACGGGTACCAGGAGGCATCGAGGATGACCAGAACCAGGAGGCGAGCTGTCCCACGAGGGCTCTTGCTGTCGGCGGCGTCGATGTAGAGTTTGGACCCAACAAGCCTTGGCAAGCGCAACCCACGCAGAATGAAGGATTCGCTTCTGTTGCAGACCAGGAAGGCCTGAGGTGCTTCTCTTTCACAGGGAAGCAAGGGACAGTCGGGAGGAGCCAAACCAGCGGTGGAAAGTTGAAAGTTGAAGGTTCGTCGTCACAAAGGCTACTAGCCAACGGGCAAGCAACCGGACAGACGCGTCGAGCAGGAAAATGCAGAAGGGCCCCACGCAGAACTCGTGGAGTGTGGAGGGCTGATCTGCGGAGCAGATGGTGCTCGGGTTGGGGCTTCTCAATCCCCAGAGCACAACTTCGAGGATGCCTCAGAAGCTGCGCTGGAAGCAAGTAGCCAATTTTCCCAGGTAGCCGGTCCCACGTCTCTCGTCGCCTCCACGGATCTCAGCTTCGCTGTGGATGTGGATCAGGGTCGGAGAAGTCTGGAAGTCAAGGCGCTGGTCGGGCTTTGCAGTCGGTTCCTCATAGAACTTCGGGCAAAGCAAACGGCGGGTCGCTTGATGGTGCCTGTTTGCACAGGGTGGTCACTCCTTGGCCACAAGGGAGATTCTTCAGTCTTCTTCCGTAGTCGAATGTCGAAGGTCCAGAGTTTCTGTTCAAGTTCAGTTATCAGGATAATCCAAAGTCCTAGGGACTCAGCTCCCACTCTTATACTAATCTGGGGGGCTGGGTTACCTGCTAGGTCCCTCCTATGGGTGGGACCAGGGAGGGGGTTGGTTACACCCCCTTCCCTTTCTCCAGCTTCGCGCCAGGACTGGGGCTGGAGTGCCCCAGCACCGGTTTGAACTGGACTATGCATGGGACACCTTGTGTGCCCCAGGCAGTGTCTCGTTTCATTCATCACTCCCTGCCCCAATACACTAAGGCCTGACTAGGGTGGTGCTAGCACCTCCCAAGGCAGGAAACCTATTGTCCTATTGCCCCCCCCCTGCAGCCATTGATGGCTATTCCAGTCCAGGCACCGCGCAGTAATTCAATCAATAGGCCTTTACAATCAACAGACGTTGCCCCTCAAAGTTCCCAGACAGGGATTAATGGCGGCCACCTAGAAGCCGGCAGCACCCCTCTATACTCCCCGGGCCGGCAAGCCCCAAGACCACGGAGACCAGATTTGCCGCCAGAAGCTAATAGTCTAACGGTGGTCCTAGCAGGTGCCCCCCATTTAAGACCAGGGGAAGATGAAGACTACCAGTCCCTAAAGAAAAAGGTCATTATATGGCTAAACTGGAACCGACCCCTACCATCTCATTTTAATAATGAGATTATTATGGTTAGAAGGGTCCCTTGGTTAGGGAAGACCAGAAAAACAATAATAGGGGATTGCATCTTGGTAACGTTTAAAGATCCTGGCACTGTTCTACATATCTGTGAAGGGATAAATAGATCACTGGATTCCACTATTCAGACCCTTCCAGTATCTTTTTTTTTCCCCCCTATTTGCATGCATCATGCTCCACCGCATGATGAGTGGATAAGGGTGGAACATAGACGCAGATATAAGGACTATGTACAACGCCCAAATTTCCAATTGCAGGACACACCCTATTCTCATTTCAACCGTTTCAATTGTCTGAATGGTTTGGACGGGGTTGATTGACTCTCTGCTCATACGCCAATGACCCGAGATTGCGGCTACTGTAGTCTTTCCAAGCCATCCTCCCCGATTGCTGGTAAAACCCTTGGTCCATTCATCGATCCAGTGTTCCTGGAAGATGGCATCAGCAGACTTTCTGATCCATCTGCCCACAATGTTGATAATGCCCCTGGAATATTGAATGAGCCAGCATTTGTGGAGAACGGCTCCAGTGGACTTTGCGAACCATTGGTCCCTACTGTTGGTAATGTGTTAGAATTCCCGATTGCAGTAGAGTCTGGAACCATTTCCTCTGACCCCTCTGGCACGGCAACTAATACCCCTGAACACCTGAGGCTAATTTGCTGGAATGTTGCTGGACTGGCTAATAAACTGGGGGACCCGGACTGGGCAAATTACATTGAGACCGGAGATGTATGTATGTTCCAGGAAACCTGGGCCAGAGAGGACTATGGCCATCAAGGCTACATGTCATTCTTCATTCCAGCGAGGTGGGAAGGTAAAGGCCGCCCGTCAGGAGGGCTTACGATCTGGGTCGCATCTCATCTGGGCTGTGTGGCAACGCGGCTGTCGGCTAACTCTGAAGATATCCTTGTGGTTTCATTACTATGGCCTAACCAAGCTAAACTTGTGTTTATTAACATTTATTCTAGGCCAATGGGTATTGCAAAGGAATCACCGACCATAGATGAACTCTCCAACTTTATATCTGACCTACCGAGTGATTCATTCTATGTAGTAGGAGGGGATTTTAATTCTCATTTTGAGCCACTTCCTGGCCTTCTGGACGGGTTATCACCGGAAGAAGAGGCCAGATGGGCAGTGCCTTTGGTGGAAGCTCCACCCCCAAAGGCTTGGACCCCACTGGCACTACAAATTACAGCCCTCACCCTAAAGTTCGGAATCAGAGCTTGTAATGGGCGAATGAAATCCGACATACCCAGTAAAACCACCTACAACAGGCCGGGAAGAGAGTCCCGTCTGGACTATGTCCTGGCCCAAATAGTCAAGTGGCCGACAATCCTGGATTTTAGGGTCACGGACAGGACCGATAGTGACCATAATGCACTTGAGCTTGATCTTGTTCACCCTGGCCCCCAAGCTCTCGTGACTATCGCGGAAGGGAACAATCCTGCGCTCCTCCTTGACAATAGTAGGAGAAGAATCAGGTGGGAGCACCTGGTTACAAGCAAGAATAAACTCCCCATGCTCTATGATGGGATAACTCCCATCTTGGAAACTGTGGGGAGCTTAGACATCGAAGCAAACAACAAAAACTCCCAGTTCAAACTGTACAAGGCTCATGAGGACCTCATAAAAGCTGCGGCACCTCATCTCACCTGTAGTTCACGAAAACTAAAAGGGGGGCGGCAAGGCAAAACCTCATGGTATAACCTAACATGCAGAAGGGCAAAAACAGAACTCCTTAGACTAATCAAGGAGGGCCTGGGGGGGGATAGCCTTAAACAAAGCAGGCGAGCTTACAAGAAACTTATTGCCCACGCTAAGGCAGAATGGGAGGAAAATCAGTGGGAAGAACTCACCAAGGCCCTAGCGACCCAGAACCAACGCCTGTTTTGGAGGATAGTGAACGGGGGGTCGGGGAAATTACAATCGGCATTAGAGCCCAACATTGCCCCAGGGGTGTGGCAGGCTCACTTCCAGACCCTATACAGTTCTGAGCCGGGAGAATCTCCTGCTGTTGTTGAGGTGGGCTGGCCGGACTGTGAAGGGGAGCCAATAACGATGGGCGAGGTCACCGCAGCCATCTCAGGACTGGCTTCTGGAAAGGCGCCGGGACTGGATGGATTACCAGGGGATATGTTTAAACAGGAGCCCATTGTTTGGGCCCCTTACCTTGCCACCCTTTTCAATGGAGTTCTTGGGGGCATGGAAATCCCTAGTACTTGGCTGGGGGCAGAGGTGGTCCCCATCTTTAAAAAGGGCTCGCCTCTCCTCCCAGCCAACTACAGACCAATCAGTTTAATAGACATGGCACAGAAACTGTTTGGTAGGGTTTTGCTGAATAGGCTCCAGGACTGGATGGAGGAGGTGGGCGCCCTTAGTCCCTACCAGGCGGGATTTAGGAAGGGGGTATCCACAGTGGACCAGGTTTTCAGACTGAACCTGATCTATTGGAGGACAGCAAAATTCGAGGGCGGTAGTCTGTTCACAATTTTTGTGGACTTACGGGCCGCCTTCGATCTGGTGCCCAGGGGGAAACTTTGGAGCGTCCTGGCAGAGATGGGCGTTCCCCCGGACATCCTATTGATCTTACAGAGGCTGCACCACAACAATTACGCCCGAGTGAGGTGCGGGAGGTCGGGGGAACTGACCGATAGATTCCCCGTTGGCCGGGGGGTAAGACAGGGTTGTGTGCTGGCACCGACCCTGTTTTGCCTCTTCGTCAACGGGGTAATCGCCCATCTGAATGCCACTGACTATACTGACGCCCCCAAACTAAATGGCAGCAGGGTGCCCGCAATTATGTTTGCGGACGACACCCTGCTGCTATCCAAAACCCCTATGGGTATACAGAGGATTCTTGACTCCTTCGTGGCCTTCTGTACTGATAGGGGGCTGGAAATAAATGCGGCAAAAACCAAATTCATGGTTTTGAATCCGAGCCAAAAACTGCGGCCAAATCCGCAATTGGGAACCGTACGGCTCGAGAGAGTAGCCACCTTTGAATACCTTGGTGTGACTCTCAACGAAACCATGACTTGGGGATCTCATCAGAGCAGGGCCAACCTCAAACTCATACAAACTACTGGGGGTATCGCCCGGATGATGACTGGTTCATCATACCGTCCATTGGGGGCACTAATCCAGATATATAAGGACCAGGCCAGGGGAGCAATAATGTATGGGGCGGAACTATGGGGTCACACGTCTTGCCGGAGTCTGTCAATAACGGAAAACAAGTTTATAAGACAGATAGCCGCACTCCCGCCCAGCACCCCGCTCCTCCCCCTGAGGCTTGATTTGGGTTTACGACCGTTAGCTGATGAAATAAGCCTGAGACCCATAGCCTTCTGGCGTAGGCTATGGAGTAGCAATGATCTTGCAGAATACCGGGCGGAACTGGTCGAACTTCTGAATCACCCAAAAGTGCTTAATATCCCCTGGGTTAAAAACATCCTAGCCACCTGCATGGAAATAGGGCTCCCTGAATTATGGACTGAGCCAGCGAATGCCGCATGAAACATCTCCAAAAAGTCCCTGGCTAATGCATACCACGAACACAAATTAGCCAGGGCCCAAGCCACCCAGGCAGAAGGGTCCTTATCCTCCGTGTTTTTGCAAAGCAAGGATCTCTATAGGTTTGAGAAGGTACTGGATCCTATTTCCCCTGTACTGGCCCGAAAGCTGTTTCTCCAATGGAGATACGGCACACTGCCCTTCCGGTCTTTTACAAGCACCTGGTCACCGGCGCCCACTACAAAGCAGTGTCCGGTTTGCGATGCTGCGGAGGAAACTGACCTGCATATGGCTTTCTTCTGCCCAGCCTATAAGGTAGCACGAAAATACTGGCTCCTCCCGCTGATAAGGAATATGGGTTGCAGGGAATATGCACCAATGTACAGGATTTTAAAATCTGATGTCTCTGGCCCAACTGTCTTTGCACTAACAAAATTTCTTACCAATGTTTGGCACACGCGTAATCGTATTTTAAAGGCGTTGGGTCCCTCTTAAAAATTTCTAGTCTTTTTTAGTATATATATTCCAATGGTTTTATCTTTTTATGAAATGACTTATTTGTGATTGTATATGTGTATTGTGTATCGTTTATGGCCAAATGGCCGAAATAAAGATTGGAATATATATTGTCCAAGCCTCCCTCGCTGGAAGGACTCCCAGCAGCAGGAGGTCAGACTCGTGTCTGTGGCAGCAGCATCCATTTTGTGATGCTGGGGCTCTGGTTAACTTTAACCGGTTAGTAGGTCTTCAACATGTCTTCTCCCTCTAGAAGGGAGGAATACTATCCTCACCGCCAGAAATGGGGTGGGGGTAGTATTCCAAAGTGTTAGACACCTTACACGACATGTTTCGATAAACCCAAACGATAGTTACCATAACCGCGAGGATTATAAGGCACTTTAAGAGTATATGGTAGGCGATATCATAGAACAGCTATAAGGACATGGTTTCGAAAGCTGCAGACAAGATCAGCTCATGCTAGAGCACCATCTCACATGTTACCAAGCACTCTGCCTCCATGATTGTTAAGGCCTGCCATAGGAGTGACTGATAGGTACCCATGTGTCTATATATAAGGCGGGTATAGGGATACTATACCTGAGCAAAGGGTGATTACACGACCTTGCCCCAGCTGAGTGCTCAGCCAGTTGTGTCATAATGGAAGGCCAGCCAGGGGTGGCATAATACATGCTGCAGCCCCTGGTAGGCCTAGGGTACACCTATGCCCTGGGTACCTAAGGTACACTGTACAGGGCCCTAAAAGGTGATCCTTACCGATTGGGTTATGTACCTAAAGTACATAATGTGAATTTAGAGAGAGAACAGCAGGACTGTGGGTCTGATTAGCAGGCACACAGCCACATCTAAGTCAAAAACCAGTGAAGCAAAAGCAAAAAGTGGGGGTGAACATAGAAAGCAGATCCTACTCTCCTACACAACCCCCCCCCCACCCCCCAAACTTAGGAACATTAAACTAACCTTGACCATTTGAGTCTTCATGTTCTAAGTGGAAATATCTGGAGAGTCCATCTGCATTGGCATGGTCAGTCCCAGGTCTATGTTCCACTGTGAAGTCCATCCCCTGTAGGGAAATGGACCACCTAAGAAGTTTGGGATTTTCACCCTTCATCTGATTTAGCCACAAGAGGGGCTTATGGTCTGTCTGAATCTTGAAGTGAGTGCCAAACAGGTATGGCCTCAGCTTCTTCAGAGCCCAAACCACAGCAAAGGCCTCCCTCTCAATAGCTGACCAACGTTTCTCTCTAGGGGTCAGCCTTCTACTAATAAAATCAAAGGGCTGGTCTTGACCATCTATATTCAATTGTGAAAGAACAGCTCCCACACCCAACTCAGAAGCATTTGTCTGGAAAATGAACTCTTTGGAGTAGTCTGGACTTTTCAGAATAGGTGCAGTGCACATGGCCTGCTTCAGGTCATCAAATGCCTTCTGACAGCTTACTGTCCACTGAACTTTCTTTGGCATCTTCTTAGAGGTCAAGTCATTAAGTGGTGTCACAATGGACCCATAGTTCTTAACAAACTTTCTGTAGTACCCAGACAGGCCCAAGAAAGCTCTGACCTGAGTCTGGGTAATTGGAGGAGTCCAGTTCTTTATGGTCTGGATCTTGCTCTCCAGTGGTTGAACCTGACCCCCACCTACTAGGTGGCCCAGGTACACAACCTTGCTCTGCCCTATCTGGCACTTAGTGGCCTTGATAGTGAGGCCTGCCTTTTGCAGGGCCTCTAAAACATTCCTCAGGTGGACCAGGTGATCCTCCCAGGTGGAGCTAAAGACAACAATACCATCAAGATAAGCTGCACAGTAGTCATCCAGACCTGTAAGGACTTGATTCACCAACCTTTGGAAAGTGGCAGGTGCATTCTTCAAGCCAAAGGGCATTACCACAAATTGATAATGTCCTCCTGGGGTTGAGAAAGCAGTTTTGGCCTTTGCATTCTCAGCTAGTCTGATTTGCCAGTAGCCGGCTGTCAGGTCAAATGTACTCAAAAACTTGGCAGCTGCCAATCTGTCAATGAGCTCATCTGCCCTAGGTATTGGGTGGGTGTAGGAGAGTAGGGTCTGCTATCCTATGGTCACCCCAAATTTTAGCTTTTTGCTTCACTGGTTTTTGACATGTTGAGGCTGTGGGCCTGCTAATCATACCCCCAGCCTGCTGTTCTCTCTAACTAAATTGACACTATGCACCCTAGGTGCATAACCAATTGGAAGTGGATCACCCTGTGAGCCCCTGTACCAGTGTACACTAGGTACCCAGGGCATTGGTGTATCTAAGGCCTGCCAGGGGCTGAAGCATGTATTATGCCACCCCAGGCTTGGCCTAACAAATTTGACACAACTGGCTGATCACTCAGCTGGGGTAAGTTGGTGTAACCACCTCTTACTTAGGTGTAGTATACCTATACCTAACCTTAAAATGGGACACATGTTAACCTATAAGTCACTCCTATGGCAGGCCTTAACAATCCTGAAGGCAGAGTGCTTGGTTCCATGTGAGATGGTGCTCTGGCATGAGCTGAGCCTGTCTGCAGTGGTCGGAACAACTTCCTTCTACCGTTTCCAGATATCGTTATACCATATACTCTTAAGTGCATTATGAACCTCGCGGTTAAATGCTATCTTTGGTTTGGCTTTATCAAAACATGTCGAGTAAGGTGTCATACGAATTGGAATACTAACCCCTCGCCAATTCTGGCGACGGGGTTAGCATTCCACCCTTCTAGAGGGACGCGACATGTACAGTACCTGAAACCCGGGTAAAATCAGACATAGCCTCAGCTCCACAAAATGGATGCTGCCACCACAGACACAAGTCTGCCCTCCTGCTGCTGGGAGTCCTTCCAGCTTGGGAGACATGGACAAAGGGTTTCCTGCCAGGGGAGGTGCGAGCACCACCCCAGACAGGATTTTGTGTATTGGTCAGGTAGGGCTTGAAAGAAACCAGACATGCCTGAGGCTCACAAGGAGCCTCGGTGCATATGCCAGTTCAATCCGGTCCTGGGGCACACCAGTCCCGGGCCTGGGGCGAGCTGGACAAAGGATTGGGGGTGTAACCACCCCCCTTCCTGGTCCCACCCTTAGGGAGGGACCTAGCAGGTAGTCCAGCCCCTAGAATCCGCTTAAAGGTAGGAGCTGTGTCCTAAGACTTCAGACGTCCTGGAATCAACTTAACTACAAGAAGAAGACGGGAACTTCGACGCTCTGCCACACAGAGGACTGAAGCCAATCTCCCCTGTGGCCAGGGAGTGACCACCTTGCTAACGCAAGCACCATCCAGCGAATCAACGTCTGCTTTGCCGCCGCCTCCCGCCGGAGCCCGAGCCCAGAGACTGACAAGACCTGGACCTCCAGACCTCTCACCGCCCGATCCACAGTCCCTGAAAAGAAGGAACCCGTGGAGGCACCAAGACACGTGGAGCCAGCCATCTTGAAAAGACCACGACAAGCTGCAAGTGCAACAACCGAGGCTCCCTCCAAGTTGTGCTTTGGGATCTGAGAAGCCCAACACCCGAGCAGCATCTGCACCAAAGGTGAGCCCTCCAGCATCTCCACGATCTGCGTGGGGCCCTTCTGTATTTGCCACTCGACGTGCCTAACCGGTTGCTGGCCCGCTGGCTAGTGGCCATCTTGGCGACGAACTTCAAGAACTACACCGCTGGCCTGGTTGCGCCAGACTGGCCCTTGCTCCCCTCCAAAGGAGCAATCCCTCTGACCTTGCTGGTCAGAACCATCAGCTTATTTCGTTTTCCATAACAATTGCTTTTGCCAAGGCTTGTTTGCTTCGATCAAGTCGCCGACACCGCCGACAGCGAGAGCCTGCGTGGGACAGCTCGTGAACCGACTCCTGGACGTCGTTGACCTTCAGGGACCACGTGGCTGCAGAGACAAGCTGTACCTTTCCTCCTGTTTGCACCCGACATCGCCTGGTACCCACCTGGTGCCACGCTGGTCACTGGCTAGTGACTGTGAACACTGTCCCCTCTGCTTACAGGTCTTCTACAACTCCGATCCACCCTTGGATCCACCGCATCTCTTCCGGACCGACCGCCTGCAGCATCTTTGTCTTCAGGCTCCATTGAACATATAGAAGAAACCCGACACACTTCGAGGCCTATGCACCCGCTTCCTGTGGGTGAGGTAAAGCTGGCACTCCGGTGCCCAAGTGTAGAGTATCATCTCTAGTGTCTGTGTTTCCAATCTTGAGTTCATAGCCATCCGGAAGATCCTTTTTGCAGTAACTTTGTAACTTTTACGCACCCATTGAAAACCTATGGGAGCTCGTGTGTGACTATTTGCTCTGCACACGCAACCCGTGGACCTCCTGGTCACTAACTAAAGTTAGCTCCTTGTAGGCCCAGCGATTCTAGAGGCCCTAGGCCTTTTCCCTTTTCTGTTCGTGGTACTTATACCACTATTTTAGTATATGGTTCGAGTGGCCACCAGAGCCTATCCATATAAAGTGCAACTTCTGTGTATTCTAACGTATTCTTGTTTAACTATTTGTGCTCCTGTGCTCATAAAGAGTCTAGGGGATACTTTGAGAAATAAATACATATATATTTTCAATATATATCTGTGTGGTGTCCTTTCATTGGTATAAAGGGGGGTTACATTTGGTAAAACAGCCTGCTTAACACGTTTCACGAGTTTAGCCTCAAAGACTGCTTAGCCTACGCTACCACTAGGGCAGCTAGTCCGAAAAGGTTGACTTACAACCACACCATAAGGGTTGCTTGGCATGGTACAAGGTGGTCACTTTAACTAGTGAACATCATATACCAGGCCAACTTCTCACATTGGTGAGCAGCGGTTGGATTTGAGCTTGCTGTGTTTTACCATTGTAATCTCTTGGTTACCAATTGAAAGATCACATAGGTACCTGTAGGTACATATAAAACAAGATTAGATATACTTAAGTTCTACTGAACTTAGTTGTTGTAGAGCAAAGGGAGTAGCACACCCTGACTACAACTACTAGATAGGTTTAGTAGGAAAACCCAAGTGTAGGTAGATTGCAACACATCCACCCACACTTAAGAGCAATGGCTGGGGCAGAGGGGTCCAATGTACCCATCTCTGTTGAGAGTGACCCCCAGAGGGCACCATCCATCTTTGCTACCCTAAACCAAAATGAGCTCAGGCAGTTGGCAAATATCAGGGGCCTTAAACAGCCCAAGAATCCTACTTCTGCTGAACTCAGAGAGCTTTTACAGGCTGATGAAGATCAGAAAGCTCTCAGGAAAGCCTCCCAGTTAGGCCCGTTAGGGACAGGAACAGGAGGCCCCCCTTCTGAAGATGCTACTGAAGTACCCCTTTCCAATAATCATCCCTTAGATGAGAATCATACTACAGAGGAGGAAAGTGATGGGGATACCTGAGGTAGTGAGGATGAAGGGAGAACTAGCCCAGTGCCAGGTGTTATACGTGGCCCAGCTAACTTAAGGCTATTGGGGACTGACAATGGGATCATCCCATTGGATCTCCCCAAAGGACTTAACCAGGGGTCTGGGAGGCAAAGGAATCACTCAGGTGAATCTAATGCTTCTCATGCCTCTAGAGGCTCTCAAGGTCACTCCAGGAGAAGGATGACCACCCCTCAGAGGAGGGAGCATGAGGCCAGAATGCAAGAAGCCCAGCTGAGGATCAGGAAGCAGGAGCTAGAAGTAGCTCTGATGGAAGAGAAACTGAGCAAGGCTAGGCAGCATAAAGACAGTGGGTCTATACCCACTGGTGGCAGCATTGTCCCTAAGGACAAAGATAGGGTCTTTGATAATAGGAACCTGTCCAAGGTTGTGCCCCCCTACAAAGTGGGGATGACATCCACAAATCGATGACTGCTCTTGAGAGAGCCTGCAAAGTGCAGCAGGTTCCTGAAGACCAGTGGGCAGCAATCTTATGGCTCTCCTTTGAGGGGAGAGGCAGAGATAGACTCCTCACTGTTAGAGAAGAGGATGTCAGAAATTACAGAGTCCTTAAGAGTGTCCTAGTTGATGGGTTAGGCTTAACCACTGAACAGTACAGGTTAATGTTCAGAGACACCCAGAAGACACAGACTCAGGACTGGTCTGAATACATTGAATGTGCCACTAAGGCTTTGGAGGGTTGGTTGCTGGGAAGTAAGGTATCTGATTATACAGGATTGTACAATTTGATGATGAGAGAACAGATTTTAAATAACTGTCAAAACCAGCAACTGCATCAACACTTGGTTGACTCTGATCTGACCTCTCCCCAAGAATTGGGAAAGAAGGCAGACAAATGGGTCAGAACCAGGGTTAAGCAAAAGAACCAGAACCAGGGCCAAGGGGGTGATCAGAAGAAAACAGACCAAAAGGGTGGAGATCAGAAATCTAAAGACCAGAAGTCTTCAACAGGGCCCCAAACTAGTACTAAAGAGGGTGGGTCCCAGCCTAAAGGGAAGAAGAAAGAAGGTCAAAAGAAACCCTGGTGCAACTCTTGCAAGAATACAACTCACTGGACTAGTGATTGTAAAAAGGGTGGAGCCCCCAACACTGTTGCCCCTAAGGCACCTGCCCCCAGTACTACTGTTAGCAGTGTTGGTCCCCAAACAAAGGGTGTAGTGGGAATCACTATGGGAACTGAAGGAGATTCTGACTTAGACAGAACCCTGACACAGGCAGTCCTGATCTGTGATGGGGACATAGATTTGTCCCTGACTGTGAGCCCCAGTAACCTGGGCAAGTACAGACAGACTCCTTTAATTAATGAAAAAAGTGGCTCAAGCCTACAGGGACACATGTGCCAGTGACACTATGGTGACACCAGGCTTTGTGGATCCTGGACGGTACATATCAGGTGAGAATTACCTGGGGACCAATGCCAGCAATGCCACTACTTCACATAGTGTCGCAGTTCTTAACTTCTCATGGGGAGGGGTAACTGGCCTCAAAAGGGTTGTGGTTAGTGCAGACCTCCCAGTAGAATGTTTGTTGGGCAATGACCTAGAGAGTTCTCTATGGTCAGAAGTGGAGTACAGGACACATGCAGAGATGTTAGGTATATCACCACATGTCCTTGCTGTGACCAGGTCACAGGCCAAAAAGTGCCTTACTGAACCACAGGTCTTGGATCCTGGAACAATGGACCAAGCACCTACCAAGAAGAAGAACAGGAGGGTAAAGGCTGTGCCTTCCCCCCTGCCTCAAGGTGATGATCAGCCTTCCCAGGAAGATGATCTAGAGGACCCTGAAGGAACTGTCCCTGAAGAGCTTGAACCTGATCAGGTTGAGTTTCTGGGGACAGGGGGACCTTCCAGGGCTGGCTCGGGGCAGGCTCAGTTAACCTGTCCATCTCTTGAACCCCTCAGACAGCTGGCTGCTGCTGAGGCTGCTGGGAATGCTCAAGGTACCCATAAAGTGTATTGGGATGAAGGGCTCCTTTATTCAGAGGCTAGAGACCCCAAGCCTGGTGCAACCAGGAGGTTGGTTATACCTCTGCAATTTAGGGGCTTCCTTCTTACCTTGGCCCATGATATTCCTTTAGCAGGACACTTAGGCCAGAACAAGACTTGGGACAGGCTTGTCCCTCACTTTCACTGGCCTCACATGAATGAAGATACAAAGGAGTTTTGTCGCTCCTGTGTGACCTGCCAAGCCAGTGGCAAATCAGGTGGCACAACAAAGGCCCCCCTCATACCACTACCTGTGGTGGGGGTCCCCTTTGAAAGAGTGGGAATAGATATAGTGGGTCCCATGGATCCTCCCACTGCATCTGGGCACAGATTTATACTGGTGGTAGTGGATCATGCCACCAGGTATCCAGAGGCAATTCCCCTTAGGACCACTACAGCACCTGTTGTGGCCAGGGCCCTGCTGGGAGTATTCTCCAGAGTGGGGTTTCCTAAGGAGGTAGTTTCTGACAGAGGTACCAACTTCATGTCAGGATACTTGACAGCTATGTGGAAGGAATGTGGTGTCAACTACAAGTTCACCACCCCTTATCACCCACAATGCAATGGGCTTGTTGAGAGATTCAACAAGACCCTAAAGGGTATGATCAAAGGATTACCTGAAAAGCTCAGGCGAAGATGGGACATCCTTCTACCCTGTCTTCTGTTTGCTTACAGAGAGGTCCCACAAAAGGGGGTTGGCTACAGCCCCTTTGAATTGTTGTTTGGGCACCCTGTAAGAGGCCCACTGTGTTTAGTGAAGGAAGGATGGGAGTTACCTCTCAAAAAGCCTAAACAAGACATAGTGGACTATGTACTTGGTCTCCGCTCCAGGATGGCTGAGTATATGGAGAAGGCATCCAAAAACCTTGAGGCAAGCCAGGCCTTACAGAAAGCTTGGCATGACCAAAAGGCTGTCTTGGTTGAGTTTCAGCCAGGACAGAAGGTATGGGTGTTGGAGCCAGTGGCCCCAGCAGCACTCCAAGACAAATGGTCTGGACCCCATACAATCCTGAAAAAGAAGGGAGAGGTTACCTACTTGGTAGACCTAGGAACTCCCAGGAGTCCCCACAGGGTACTCCATGTTAACAGGTTAAAAGCATATGTTGACAGGGCAGACATGGGCTTGCTCATGGCTACAGATGAGGGACAGGACGAAGAGAGTGACCCTCTCCCAGACCTGTTGTCTCAGAACCCTGAAGATGGCTCAGTTGAAGGAGTGACCCTTGGAGGCAACCTCACTGATCATCAGCAGATGGAATATAGACAGG
Source organism: Triturus cristatus (assembly GCF_964204655.1). NCBI lineage: Eukaryota > Metazoa > Chordata > Amphibia > Caudata > Salamandridae > Triturus > Triturus cristatus. Next base: position 179,835,631 of record NC_140589.1, read on the forward strand.
TTCTACAATCATTTCAACACATGTTTTCCTTGATACCTAGTCAAACTGACTGGTGTACCCATGTGGTGGACACTGGTGACAGTCTGCCTGTGAAGAAAAAACTTTACAGACAACCTGACCACGTCAGGGACTGTATAAAGGCTGAGGTACACAAAATGCTGGAACTGGGTGTCATTGAACCCTCAGAGAGCCCCTGGGCTAGCCCAGTGGTTCTGGTCCCCAAACCTCACACCAAAGATGGCAAGAGAGAGATGAGGTTCTGTGTGGATTACAGAGGACTCAATGCTGTCACTAGGACAGATGCACATCCTATTCCAAGGGCAGATGAGCTCATAGACAAACTAGCTTCTGCTAAGTTTTTGAGCACATTTGACTTGACAGCTGGCTATTGGCAAATCAGATTAGCTGAGGAGTCTAAGGCCAAAACAGCATTCTCAACCCCAGGTGGGCACTACCAATTTGTGGTGATGCCCTTTGGTCTGAAGAATGCACCTGCCACCTTCCAAAGGTTGGTGAATCAAGTCCTTACTGGGTTGGATGACTTTTGTGCAGCATATCTTGATGACATTGCTGTCTTTAGCTCCACCTGGGAGGATCACCTGATCCACCTGAAGAAGGCTCTTGAGGCTCTGCAAAGGGCAGGCCTCACTATCAAGGCTACTAAGTGCCAGATAGGGCAGAGTAAGGTTGTGTATTTGGGCCACCTTGTAGGTGGAGGCCAAGTTCAACCACTGGAGAGTAAGATACAATCCATCAAGGACTGGTCCCCTCCAACCACCCAGACTCAAGTTCGAGCTTTCTTGGGCTTGACTGGGTACTACAGGAAGTTTGTTAAGAACTATGGGTCCATTGTGACTCCTCTTAATGATCTGACATCCAAGAAGATGCCCAAAAAGGTTCAGTGGACAGTAAGATGTCAAAAGGCATTTGATGACCTGAAGGAGGCCATGTGCTCTGCACCTATCCTGAAAAGTCCTGACTACTCCAAAGAGTTTATTGTCCAAACAGATGCTTCTGAGTTGGGTGTGGGAGCTGTGCTGTCACAACTTAATGTAGATGGTCAAGACCAACCCATTGCTTTTATTAGCAGAAGGTTGACCCCCAGAGAGAAGAATTGGTCAGCTATTGAGAGGGAGGCCTTTGCTGTGGTGTGGGCCCTGAAGAAGCTGAGGCCATACTTGTTTGGCACTCACTTCAAGATTCAGACCGACCATAAGCCCCTCTTGTGGCTAAATCAGATGAAGGGTGAAAACCCCAAACAGCTTAGGTGGTCCATTTCCCTACAGGGTATGGACTTTACAGTGGAGCACCGGCCAGGTACTGACCATGGGAATGCAGATGGTCTCTCCAGGTACTTCCACTTAGGACATGAAGACAAGACTGGTCAAGGCTAGTTTAATGTCCCTGCGTTTGGGGGCGGGGGGGTTGTGTAGGAGAGTAGGGTCTGCTATCCTATGGTCACCCCAAATTTTTGCTTTTTGCTTCACTGGTTTTTGACATGTTGAGGCTGTGGGCCTGCTAATCAGACCCCCAGCCTGCTGTTCTCTCTAACTAAATTGACACTATGCACCCTAGGTGCATAACCAATTGGAAGTGGATCACCCTGTGAGCCCCTGTACCAGTGTACACTAGGTACCCAGGGCATTGGTGTATCTAAGGCCTGCCAGGGGCTGAAGCATGTATTATGCCACCCCAGGCTTGGCCTAACAAATTTGACACAACTGGCTGATCACTCAGCTGGGGTAAGTTGGTGTAACCACCTCTTACTTAGGTGTAGTATACCTATACCTAACCTTAAAATGGGACACATGTTAACCTATAAGTCACTCCTATGGCAGGCCTTAACAATCCTGAAGGCAGAGTGCTTGGTTCCATGTGAGATGGTGCTCTGGCATGAGCTGAGCCTGTCTGCAGTGGTCGCAACAACTTCCTTCTACCGTTTCCAGATATCGTCATACCATATACTCTTAAGTGCATTATGAACCTCGCGGTTAAATGCTATCTTTGGTTTGGCTTTATCAAAACATGTCGAGTAAGGTGTCATACGAATTGGAATACTAACCCCTCGCCAATTCTGGCGACTGGGTTAGCATTCCACCCTTCTAGAGGGACGCGACATGTACAGTACCTGAAACCCGGGTAAAATCAGACATAGCCTCAGCTCCACAAAATGGATGCTGCCACCACAGACACAAGTCTGCCCTCCTGCTGCTGGGAGTCCTTCCAGCTTGGGAGACGTGGACAAAGGGTTTCCTGCCAGGGGAGGTGCGAGCACCACCCCAGACAGGATTTTGTGTATTGGTCAGGTAGGGCTTGAAAGAAACCAGACATGCCTGAGGCTCACAAGGAGCCTCGGTGCATATGCCAGTTCAATCCGGTCCTGGGGCACACCAGTCCCGGGCCTGGGGCGAGCTGGACAAAGGATTGGGGGTGTAACCACCCCCCTTCCTGGTCCCACCCTTAGGGAGGGACCTAGCAGGTAGTCCGGCCCCTAGAATCCGCTTAAAGGTAGGAGCTGTGTCCTAAGACTTCAGACATCCTGGAATCAACTTAACTACAAGAAGAAGACGGGAACTTTGACGCTCTGCCGCACAGAGGACTGAAGCCAATCTCCCCTGTGGCCAGGGAGTGACCACCTTGCTAACGCAAGCACCATCCAGCAAATCAACGTCTGCTTTGCCGCCGCCTCCCGCCGGAGCCCGAGCCCAGAGACTGACAAGACCTGGACCTCCAGACCTCTCACCGCCCGATCCACAGTCCCTGAAAAGAAGGAACCCGTGGAGGCACCGAGACACGTGGAGCCAGCCATCTTGAAAAGACCACAACAAGCTGCAAGCGCAACAACCGAGGCTCCCTCCAAGTTGTGCTTTGGGATCTGAGAAGCCCAACATCCGAGCAGCATCTGCACCAAAAGTGAGCCCTCCAGCATCTCCACGATCTGCGTGGGGCCCTTCTGTATTTGCCACTCAACGCGCCTAACCGGTTGCTGGCCCGCTGGCTAGTGGCCATCTTGGCGACGAACTTCAAGAACTACACCGCTGGCCTGGTTGCTCCAGACTGGCCCTTGCTCCCCTCCAAAGGAGCAATCCCTCTGACCTTGCTGGGCAGAACCATCAGCTTATTTAATTTTCCATAACAATTGCTTTTGCCAAGGCTTGTTTGCTTCGATCAAGTTGCCGACACCGCCGACAGCGATAGCCTGCGTGGGACAGCTCGTGAACCGACTCCTGGACGTCGTCGACCTTCAGGGACCACGTGGCTGCAGAGACAAGCTGTACCTTTCCTCCTGTTTGCACCCGACATCGCCTGGTACCCACCTGGTGCCACGCTGGTCACTGGCTAGTGACTGTGAACACTGTCCCCTCTGCTTACAGGTCTTCTACAACTCCGATCCACCCTTGGATCCACCGCATCTCTTCCGGACCGACCGCCTGCAGCATCTTTGTCTTCAGGCTCCATTGAACATATAGAAGAAACCCGACGCACTTCGAGGCCTATGCACCCGCTTCCTGTGGGTGAGGTAAAGCTGGCACTCCGGTGCCCAAGTGTAGAGTATCATCTCTAGTGTCTGTGTTTCCAATCTTGAGTTCATAGTCCATCCGGAAGATCCTTTTTGCAGTAACTTTGTAACTTTTACGCACCCATTGAAAACCTATGGGAGCTCGCGTGTGACTATTTGCTCTGCACACGCAACCCGTGGACCTCCTGGTCACTAACTAAAGTTAGCTCCTTGTAGGCCCAGCGATTCTAGAGGCCCTAGGCCTTTTCCCTTTTCTGTTCGTGGTACTTATACCACTATTTTAGTATATGGTTCGAGTGGCCAGCAGGGCCTATCCATATAAAGTGCAACTTCTGTGTATTCTAACGTATTCTTGTTTAACTATTTGTGCTCCTGTGCTCATAAAGAGTCTAGGGGATACTTTGAGAAATAAATACATATATATTTTCAATATATATCTGTGTGGTGTCCTTTCATTGGTATAAAGGGGGGTTACATTTGGTAAAACAGCCTGCTTAACACGTTTCACGAGTTTAGCCTCAAAGACTGCTTAGCCTACGCTACCACTAGGGCAGCTAGTCCGAAAAGGTTGACTTACAACCACACCATAAGGGTTGCTTGGCATGGTACAAGGTGGTCACTTTAACTAGTGAACATCATATACCAGGCCAACTTCTCACAGTGGGCATCTGTCCTAGTGACAGCATTGAGACCTCTGTAATCCACGCAAAACCTCATCTCTCTCTTACCATCTTGGGTGTGAGGTTTTGGCACAAGAACTACAGGACTAGCCCAAGGGCTCTCTGAAGGTTTAATGACTCCCAGCTCCAACATCTTTGTACCTCAATCTTCATGCAGTCCCTGACATGGTCAGATTGCCTGTAGATGTTACTCTTCACAGGCAGACTGTCACCAGTGTCCACCTCATGGGTGCACCAGTTTGTCTGACTTGGGGTCAGAGTGAACATATGTCTATAGGCCTGCAGAACTTGTCTGCAGTCCTGTTGCTGATGATCAGTGGGGCTGTCAGAAAAGACCACACCATCAACTGAACCATCATCAGGGTTCTGAGTCAGGAGGTCTGGGAGAGGGTCACTCTCTTCCTCCTGCCCCTCATCTGTAGCCATGAGTAAGCCCATGTCTGCCCTGTCAACATATGCCTTTAACCTGTTGACATGAAGCACCCTGTGGGGGCTTCTGGGAGTCCCAAGTTCCACCAAGTAGGTGACTTCTCCCTTTTGTTCAACAATAGTGTGGGGTCCAGACCATTTGTCCTGGAGTGCTGCTGGGGCCACTGGCTCCAACACCCACACTTTCTGTCCTGGCTGGTAAACAGTCAGCACAGCCTTTTGGTCATGCCAAGCTTTTTGGAGTTCTTGGCTTGCCTCAAGGTTTTTAGATGCATTCTTCATATACTCTGCCATCCTGGAGCGGAGGTCAAGTACATAATCCACTATGTCCAGTTTGGGTTGTCTGAGAGGTCTCTCCCATCCTTCCCTTACTAGACACAGGATGCCCAAACAAAAGCTCAAAAGGGCTGTAGCCAACCCCCTTTTGTGGGACCTCTCTGTAAGCAAACAGAAGGCAGGGTAAAAGAATGTCCCATCTTCGCCTAGGCTTGTCTGGTAAACCTTTTATCATCCCTTTTAGGGTCTTGTTGAATCTTTCCACAAGCCCATTACATTGTGGGTGATAGGGTGTAGTGAATTTGTAGTTTACACCACACTCCTTCCACATTGCAGTCAAATACCCTGACATGAAGTTGGCACCTCTGTCAGAAACAACCTCCTTTGGAAAACCCACTCTGGAGAATACTCCAAGTAGGGCCCTTGCCACAACAGGAGCTATTGTGGTCCTTAGGGGTATAGCTTCTGGATACCTGGTGGCATGGTCCACTATCACCAGTATGAATCTGAGCCCAGATGCTGTTTGAGGGTCCATTGGTCCTACAATGTCTATCCCCACTCTCTCAAAGGGAACCCCCACCACAGGTAGTGGTATAAGGGGGGCATTTGTGGTGCCACCTAATTTGCCACTGGCTTGGCAGGTGACACAGGAGCGACAAAACTCATTGGTATCTTCTGACATGTGAGGCCAGTGAAAGTGAGGGACAAGTCTGTCCCAGGTCTTATTCTGGCCTAAGTGTCCTGCAAGGGGAATATCATAGGCCAAGGTAAGAAGGAGGCCTCTGAAACTCAATGGTATGACCAACCTCCTGGACGCACCAGGCTTGGGGTCTCTAGCCTCTGAGTACAGCAGCCCTTCATCCCAATACACTCTAAGGGTACCTTGAGCATTCCCTGCAGCCTCAGCAGCAGCCTGCTGTCTGAGGGGTTCAAGAGAAGGACAGTCTAATTGGGCCTGCCTCAGATCTGCCCTTGAAGGTCCCCCTGTCCCAAGAAACTCAACCTGGTCAGGTTCCAGTTCTTCTAGGACAGTTCCTTCAGGGCTCTCAGAATCATCCTCCTGTGAGGGCTGACTCTCTACCTGCGGCAGGGGGGAAGGAACAGCCTTAACCCTACTGCTCTTTCTCTTGGGTTGTGTCTGGTCCATTGTCCCAGGATCCAGCACTTGTTCAGTGTTGCACTTTTTGGCCTGTGACCTGGTCACAGCAAGGACAGGTGCATCTATTCCCAGCATTTCTGCATGGGCCCTAAACTCCACTTCAGCCCACACTGTAGTTTCAAGGTCATTTCCCAACAGACACTCTACAGGAAGATCTGAACTCACCACAACTTTCTTGACGCCAGTTACCCCTCCCCAGGAGAAGTTAACAATTGCCACACTATGGGAGGTAGTGGCATTGCTAGCGTTGGTCACTAGGTAGTTCTCACCTAGCATGATCTGCCAGGGTCCACAAAGGCAGGTGTCACCATTGTGACACTAGCACCTGTGTCCCTGTAGGCCTGAGCCATTCTTTGGTTGATCAAAGGAGTCTGGCTGTACTTGCCCAGGTTACTGGGACCCACAGTGGAGGACAAAGCTATGTCCCTATCACAGATCAGAACAGCCTGAGTGGGTATTCTGACTAGGCCAGAGTCCACTTCAGTTCCCAGGGTTAACCCTATTACACCCTTTTGCTGGGAACCACCACTTACAGCTGGACTAGGGGGTACAGTTGCCTTCGGGGCAATGGTGGTTGGGGGCTTGTCCTTTTTGGTGCACTCACTAAACCAATGTGAATTTGACTTACAATAGTTACACCAAGGTTTCTTTTGGCCATCTTTCTTTTTATCCCTTTTGGGACCACCCTCCCCCTGAGCCTTTTGGGGGCCTGGACTTCTGGTCTTTTGATTTCTGCTCATTACCCTTCTGGTCTGCCTTTTTCTGATCACCGCCCTGGTTCTGGTTTTTCTGCTTAACTCTAGTCCTGACCCACCTATCTGCCTTCTTTCCCAATTCCTGGGGAGAAGTTAGGTCAGAGTCAATCAAGTGTTGATGCAGCAGCTGGTTTTGACAGTTGTTAAGGATTTGTTCTCTCATGATCAAATTATACAATCCTGTATAGTCCTTAACCTTACTACCCAATTACCAGCCTTCCAAAGCCTTAGTGGCACAATCTACAAAGTCAGTCCAGTCCTGAGTTTGTGTCTTCTGGGTATCCCTGAACAACAACCTGTATTGTTCAGTGGTTAGGCCAAACCCATCAATCAGAGCACTCTTCAGGACAGTGTAATTGTCAGCATCCTCATCACTAACTGTGAGGAGCTTGTCTCTACCTTTCTCAGAGAAGGAGAGCCACAAGATAGCTGCCCACTGACTTTGGGGTACCTGCTGTACTTTGCAAGCTCTCTCCAAAGCAGTTATCCATTTGTGGATGTAATCCCCACACTTGTAGGGAGGGACAATCTTGCTCAGGTTTCTATTATCATAGGCCCTGTCTCTATCCTTAGGGATATTGCTGCCACCAGTGGGTCCTAGCCCACTTAACTTTTGCTCTCTGGCCAGAGCAAGTCTCTCTTTGGCAAGGGCAAGTTCTTCCCTTTCAATCCTCAGATTGACTTCCCTCATTCTGGCCTGATGCTCTTTTCTCTGTGGAGAAGTCATTCCCCTGTGAGAAGAGGCATTGGAGCTATTAGAGACATGGGAGTGGATAGATTCCCTTGAAGGGGATCTTCATCTCCTGCTTCTCTGGTTAAGTGCACTTGAGGGTCTGAATGGGGGCACCCCATTCAGACTCCCATGTAGGCTTAAGTTACCCTGGCTAAGTCTCCTAACTTGGACCTGGCTGTCTACCTCATCTTCTGAAGTCCCTGCTGACTCTTCTTGATCAGTATTGTGAGGGTAGTCTTCTGTGGAGGGTAGACCCTTATTGGTACCTAAGGCACCATCTTGGGAGGCTCTCTGAGCATCATACTCTTCTAAGATCTCCACTAGATAAATGAGGGTAGGGTTTGAACCCTGTTTTAACTTTCTGGAGGTACACAATTGTCTCATCTCCTGAAAAGTTAGAGTATCATATCTAGAGGGTATCTTTCTAGGGTATCCCCCTCCTGAGAGAGAATCAACTTGATCTCCTCTCAGAGACATGATCTAGTGAGGGTATGGTGTGTGCACCTACCTACACTAGTTGTATGTACGAAAACCTCTCTAGTAGTTGTAGTCAGGGTGTGCTAGGCCCTTCAACCTACAACAACTAAGTTCAGTAGAACTTAAGTATTTATAAGCTATGTTATATGTACCTTACAAATATCCTTGTGATCTTTCAATTTGATATCTCAAGATTGCAATGGTATCACAACAGCAAGCTCAGATCCCACCGCTGCTACCAATGTGAAAAGTTGGCCTGATATATGATGTCACTAGTTCTAGTGTACACCTTGTATCAGTCCAAACAACCCTTATGGTGATTGGTTGTAAAGTCAACCTTATAGACCAGCTAGCCTAGTGGTAGCATGGACAAGAGCAGTCTTAGGCTAAACTCTGTATGGCATGTGAAGCCAGCTGTTATACCATTTACAACCCCTTGAATACCAAATGAAAGGACACCAAAACAGATATATTATAAAAATAGAATGTATTTCTTCTAGTCAAAATACCCTCAGCACTCTTTATGAGATTCGAGGTAAGTACAACACAGTCTTATTTAAGCATACATAAGTCACACAGGTAAGTAATACAGTTAGGCCCTAGGGGCCACGCAAACCATATACTAAGTAAGTGGTATAAGAACCACTGTCACGAACACAAGTTAGGCCTAGGCCTAGGGAATCGCTGGGGCTACACTATCCTATCAGTTGCTAGGCAGTGGGAGGCCCACGGGATTCAGGTGCAGAGTGGAAACACTCACGCGTAATGCGTTAAAGTCGATAGAAATAGTAGTATTTAGAAATGAAGAGTTTTAGGACACTTCGGAAGGAACTAGGAGTTAGAGACTTGGAAATTAGACACTAGGATAGTCAATACCCTTGTGAGCACCGGAGTACTCAAGTTACCTAGCCCACGTGCTGCGGGTGCATAGGTGTGAACTTGCGTCGGGTTTCGTCGTCGACTCCTATGGATGCCTGAAGAAAAGATGCTGACAGGCAGTCAGTGAAGAGTGTCCGGTGGATCCCAAGGATGGAATCAAGAAGGAAGGGTAACTGCAAGGAGAAGGGACAGAGTCTAGGTCACCAGCCAGGAGCCGGGAAGGAACCAGGAAGGAATCAGGCGATGTTGTGAAGATGCAGGTGAAGAGGGGCAGCTTGTCGCAGCAGCCACGGGTACCAGGAGGTGTCAAGGATGACCAGAACCAGGAAGCGAGCTGTCCCACGAGGGCTCTTGCTGTCGGCGGCGTCGATGTCGAGTTTGGACCCAACAAGCCTTGGCAAGCGCAACCCACGCAGAAAGGAAGGATTCGCTTCTGTTGCAGACCAGGAAGGCCTGAGGTGCTTCTCTTTCACAGGGAAGCAAGAGCCAGTCTGGAGGAGCCAAACCAGTGGTGGAAAGTTGAAGGTTCATTGTCACAAAGGCTACTAGCCAACGGGCAAGCAACCGGACAGACGCGTCAAGCAGGAAAATGCAGAAAGGCCCCACGCAGAACTTGTGGAGTGTGGAGGGCTGATCTTCGGTGCAGATGGTGCTCGGGGTTGGAGCTTCTCAATCTCCAGAGCACAACTTCGAGGATGCCTCAGAAGCTGCGCTGGAAGCAAGTAGCCAATTTTCCCAGGTAGCTGGTCCCACGTCTCTCGTCGCCTCTACGGATCTCAGCTTCGCTGTGGATGTGGATCAGGGTTGGAGAAGTCTGGAAGTCAAGGCGCTGGTTGGGCTCTGTAGTCGGTTCCTCATAGAACTTTGGGCAAAGCAAACGGCGGGTCGCTTGATGGTGCCTGTTTGCACAGGGTGGTCACTCCTTGGCCACAAGGGAGATTCTTCAGTCTTCTTCCGTAGTCAAATGTCGAAGGTCCAGAGTTTCTGTTCAAGTTCAGTTATCAGGATAATCCAAAGTCCTAGGGACTCAGCTCCCACTCTTATACTAATCTGGGGGGCTGGGTTACCTGCTAGGTCCCTCCTATGGGTGGGACCAGGGAGGGGGGTGGTTACACCCCCTTCCCTTTCTCCAGTTTCGCGCCAGGACTGGGGCTGGAGTGCCCCAGCACCGGTTTGAACTGGACTATGCATGTGACACCTTGTGTGCCCCAGGCAGTGTCTCGTTTCATTCATCCCTCCCTGCCCCAATACACTAAGGCCTGTCTAGGGTGGTGCTAGCACATCCCAAGGCAGGAAACCTATTGTCCAAGCCTCCCTCGCTGGAAGGACTCCCAGCAGCAGGAGGTCAGACTCGTGTCTGTGGCAGCAGCATCCATTTTGTGATGCTGGGGCTCTGGTTAACTTTAACCGGGTAGTAGGTATTCAACATGTCTTCTCCCTCTAGAAGGGAGGAATACTATCCTCACCGCCAGAAATGGGGTGGGGGTAGTATTCCAAAGTGTTAGACACCTTACACAACATGTTTCGATAAAGCCAAACCATAGTTACCATAACCGCGAGGATTATAAGGCACTTTAAGAGTATATGGTAGGCGATATCATATAACAGCTATAAGGACATGGTTCCGAAAGCTGCAGACAGGCTCAGCTCATGCTAGAGCACCATCTCACATGTTACCAAGCACTCTGCCTCCAGGATTGTTAAGGCCTGCCATAGGAGTGACTGATAGCTACCCATGTGTCTATATATAGGGCTGGTATAGGGATACTATACCTAAGCAAGGGGTGATTACACGACCTTGCCCCAGCTGAGTGATCAGCCAGTTGTGTCATAATGGAAGGCCAGCCAGGGGTGGCATAATACATGCTGCAGCCCCTGGTAGGCCTAGGGTACACCTATGCCCTGGGTACCTAAGGTACACTGTACAGGGCCCTAAAAGGTGATCCTTACCGATTGGGTTATGTACCTAAAGTACATAATGTGAATTTAGAGAGAGAACAGTGGGTCTGATTAGCAGGCCCACAGCCACATCTAAGTCGAAAACCAGTGAAGCAAAAGCAAAAAGTGGGGGTAAACATAGAAAGCAGACCCTACTCTCCTACAGTCACCTCTCCAGAATCGTAGACCAGTCTTGAACAACCACTGACTGCTAAGGCCAGACTTTCATCCCCTCTGATTGATAGACTAATCCAGTCAGAGGGCCTGCTACCTTTGAATCGTGTGTGCCCCTCCAATCATAGGGCACATTTGTGGCATATGCCCTGCGTTCCCAAAGCATGCAAAGGATGGCCTACTGTCTTCCCTCATACCAGCCTGGGCTATTCCCCAGAGGGTCTGAATCCATGTAACAAGGAGACTCTCAGTGGACATGCATGATTGTCATGCTCACTGAGGGAGGCTTTCAGAAACCGTACAGTAACATTTGAGTGACTTGTCTGGAGATCAGCAAAAGGCAGGGGATGCCTGCTATCCAGAGACACGCAGATGACTTCCTGTCCCAACACCCACAGTTTGTGCTTTGCACTTTTTGGTGCTATTTTATTTAAATCTTTGGAAATTCATATCTCCGGTTCCACATATTTAATTCTTTTTGTTTTGATGTCACTTTGATCATTAAAATATTCTCTATGTTTAAAATTTTGGAGTGGGATATTTATTTTAAGGTGCTGTCAACTTTTTAAATGTTTTAGCACTTCTAAATGCTTTATTCATTTTCTGAAGATGAGCTTATCTGCTCTGTGAAATAGGTATCAGGGATTGAGCTCATGTCTAAATCAGAGAAACCTTTTTCCGAATATATCAAGAATACTGTTATTATTACTTGAGGTGAACTACCTTCCACCTTTACCAATAATGTACGTTTCTCGCAATTATGAAATGGCAGAATCCTGATATCAAGCCACGATTATATAATTATTATATACATATGAATAAATGACTTTGAGGCAATTGAAAGATATGCTGTTGAAAGCAGTCACTAGCATTTACTAAACATAGTGCACATACAATGTTTGAACAATACTATGTTGTTTGATGCAGTGGGGGTCTACTGGTGTAAGGCATAGCTTTTCAAAGATAAAGTTAGTTTCACTCCTGTTTAGGCTTTTCTACGATTAGAAGCAACCACGCGAAACACACTTGCACTCTACCTCCAAACCCCCATCATTCAAGCTCCACGTAGACTGCCTTTGACCTCTTGTTGCATGCCGAACTCACCAAAATCCTCTCCACACTTGAAGACAGAATTCTGCCATCATGATCAATAGTCTCACATTCTTCTTTAATATCATCAGCTCCTCCTTCTGGCAAGGAATCTTTCCACATAACCTCAAGACGGGAAAAATACTCACCTTGCTGAACAAACCTACTGTTCATCCACACAGTTTTACCAACTACTGCCACATCACCCACCTACCTTTCATCTGAAAAATCATAAAGAAGGTCATATGCATCCAGGGCAAGATCAACAAGAAGTAGATTTTGCATGACCACATTGCATCACAGAGCAATCAATCGTGCATATTGTGGGCACCACCATCCTCAATTACACAAAATGTGACCCATGCATCCTGACCTGTATGCAGGCTTTGATGCAGTGAATCACCAAGTATTGATCGACACTATGGAAACGTGCATGGGACTTGCCTGGAACTGACCCTTACCTATGATCCTATTAAACAGAAAGACCCTTCTAGTCTATGAAAAAAAAGTTTGGACTGATCTTTTAATATCTCATCCTGATGCTGATCGACCTTTATATGTGGGTTAGAGCTTCCAATACTGATCTGTCCCTTTGTGATACTATCACAAAGGGACAGATCAAACTCCAGAATATTGATGATCCTTGTTATTGAGGTTAAAATATTATGACTGCAAAAATATTTTTTAATTTATAAAAATATTGATATTGAAAATATTGAATACTATGATAGCATGGTATTTATAATCTTTTTCATGTATTTATGGGGGGACAGGGTGGATAGTGTTCTTTAAAAAAACCTAATATTAAGTCATTAGATTTATATAATGAAATTCGTTTTTAAATGTATTTGATAATATTGGCTCTAAAATAGATTAAGAGGGGGCATGGCCAAGATGGCGGAGAGCTGAGGCGTGTTTTGAATTGCACAGGAAACAGCTGTCATGCCTCCTGCCGCACCAAGAAACGACTGACGACCTACCGGCCGATTCCCGGGTTTCTACAACTGCGTCTGTGGCTGCCGGTCCAGGCCCGTCCCAGACCCCGGGAGTGGCGTCCACGGGGTGACGGGACCGCTGCCCTGAGCTTCCGCTGGAGGAGCACTCTACTTCGCTCAGGCCATTTGCGGGAAGCAGCGGCGCTCCCGCCACACCAGACCGGGACCCGGGGGAGCAGGCGCTCGGTGGCGGGGCTCCAGGCGCTGCCCAGAGACACACGGGGGCCCTTCAATGAGCCTTGGAGATATCGGCGACCCCCCTTGGGAGCACCGGTGCTACTGGCATACGGAGCGGCGCACTGGGAGGCGCTCGGGGTTTCAGCCCTGTGGGACGACCCTTCGGAGCCTGGGCGGTGAGTCTCAGCGATATCCCCGCATTCTGTCATGCCCTACTTCCTCGGGGCTTAACGCACTAAACACCACAGAGAGTCTCCCTGGTCCCTGGGTTTTCGGCCCTCGCCCACATCCTGCGTCCACAACCGGGCCCAGCCCCTGCTACTGGCTCACATCACAACGTGGCAGGTGAAGCCAATGTTGATTGCGCACTGGGCGCCATCTTAGGTGGCACGGCGTCCTACTTGCAAGGCTGCGGCACAAGGCATCCCCCGTGATGAGGTGGAAATGGCGCAGTGCGGGACGGCCGATCGGGAGGCACTTCGGCCTCCGGCCCTGTAGCCTTCGTTAACGGCCTACCTTGGTGTGCTGTGCTGCCTCCTTGCAGCTCCTGGGTTGGACCGGGCCATGAGGCCGATAAACTCGCAACTCTGTGACCTCGACTGAATATTTGACCCGGCGCCTCTGAGGGACACAGCTGAGGCGGGCCCCCGGGGCCATTAAAGGTGGGACTTCTTTATGGTGGGCTCCCTCGGAGGTACCAGCTTGCCCGGCTACATTGACGCAGCTTCAAAGCCCCTTAGTTCAAGACCGTTAACTGCCTAATACAGACCGGACACTGTTCATCTCTTGTGCGACCTAGGCCTCGCTCTCACAACGAGATAGTGGCTCTGCTTCTCTGCCACTTTTGTCTCTGTATGGTGAATTTCCTCCTTATCACAACAGCACATGCATCTGGGCTGTCCTTAAGAACTCTTTCTGGTTGTCCGTGGGCACCCCCAGCCCCATCTGGCAAAGACCCCTGCCAGTCCTCACGGTCCGCGCACCTGGGGGACAGGTTTGATCTACCGGCCCGCTTGACACGACGCTGAGGTGGTCCTTTCCCACCCCACTTGCGATCGTCGCAGCTAGAGCAGAAGAGACTCTGACCATGACATCTGCCAGGGGCAAGAAGAATAAGTCGGCTACTAGAGAAAAATCGTTGAAAGACCTGTTCGCCAAAGCACAAAGTGGGAGGCCCGGCGACTCGGATTGGCTGAGCCCAACATCGCAGATGGCAGCCTCGGCAGAGACACCAGTGACTCGGGCCTTTCTGGAAACTCTCTTCGCCACACTGCGCGAAGACCTCCAAACCGCGAAGCGCGATCTCACAGCGGAACTCAAAGACATTCGCAAGGATGTGGACGACATAGGGGAAAGAGTGGCTACCCTGGAAGACAAGAGTGACTCCCGGGACACCGAAATGGCGGCACTACAACAGGAGGTACTCTGCATTCACGAACAACAGGTAGATGTGCAGTCTCACCTAGAAGATCTGGAGAACCACTCCCTGTCGCCATAACATCAGGATCCGAGGAGTGGGCACTAACGAGGAAGCGGGGGACATTTTTACCTACGTACGAGAACTCTTCAACCATATCTTGGGCAATCCCTTGAACACCCCACTGAAGCTAGACCGCGTGCAGAGGGTGGGTTCACCCAGAGCGGCAACAGCACTCCCCGCGGACATATTGGTTTGTGTCCAGGACTTCCACACTAAGGAAGAGGTCTTACGCAAAGCTCGCTCCCTACAACAAATCACATTCCGCAACCAAACGCCCACCCTTTATCAAGATCTTGCAGCAATCACTCTCCAGAAACGCAGAACCTTCCAGCCCATTACTGAGGTCCTCCACCAACGCAACATCCCCTACTCCTGGGGACACCCATTCCGCCTAGTGTTCCGACACGATGGCAAACTCTTTCAATTCCGCTCCTTGTCTGAAGCCAGCAAACTCCTGGGGATCACTCTCCCGGAGGACACAGATGTCGCTCGGATCATGGTTCCAATGATGGCAGATAGCAGTGGAGACAGCAGAGAAGACGGCGTCGTGCACGTCGACCGGATCCTACAGTGATCAAGATGGGGCAACAAGCTGCTCTGGAGGCCTTGCCAGGGGCCTTGGCCAAGGCGTCTACTGAATGACCGATCCTGGTTAGTTTGATGTATCCTTTCTTTAACACAGCAGGGTTGGAGGGGGGAGGAAGAAGGGCTGATGATGGCCATGCGACCGCTCAACAGACTTCTCCTCTGTTCATCCCTGGATGACGGACAATGTTTGAACACTGAACTGTTTCTGGCGCCTGTTGCGCCTTACGGGGTTTCTTTTCTATTTTTAGTTTTTTATGTTTGGGGTCTCCTTCTATTCCTTTCACTCTTCACCCTCTCTCCTCTCTTTCCAACATGGAGTTGGCTCACTGGGTGCTGCCGACCTCTTAGACGGAATGCCACTGCGGTGGGTAACTACTTTTCATCTCGCCCTGGGTCCTGGCACTGCAGGGACTCCTGATTGGCGCTTTTACAATCCCCGAGGTCTGAATGCTGCCGCCCTCAGTTAAAATCCTCACTCTTAACGTGAGGGTCCTCAATACCCCTGTCAAGCGGAGGGCACTCCTCTCTTATCTAGAGAGCACTGGGGCAGATATTTGCCTCCTACAGGAGACACACCTACTCTCTAAGGGCTGTCACAGGCTCCAGTCTCGCTCCTTCCCGACCCAATTCTATTCCTCCGGACCTATGAAGAAAGTCAGGGTGGCCCTACTAGTTTAGAAGAGTTTCCAGGGGAGGTTGGAGCAAAAAGGGCCTAAAATACAGGGAGGCTCCTCACATACCAATTCACTGCAGGGTCCATTTACGCTCCTAATGAAGGCCAAGAACGTTTTTTATATGAGGCACTGGTGGAGGCGACGGTCACTCAGGACCGCCATATCTTGATCGGGGGGTGACCTTAACTTGGTGTTTGATAATGACATGGACCGCTCTGCACTGTGCACTAGTCAAGTTGGTGCCCTTTCCCCGACTGGACTCACCAAATTACATGACCTAGGCCTCACAGACCTGTGGCGACACTACCACCCTGGCATAAGAGAATTTTCATATTACTCCAACGCACATAAAACTTACGCTAGACTGGATTACTTCCTGGGTACCAAGCCTATCCAATACACCACACTCTCAGCTGACATACTTGTGGCGACCCTGTCTGACCACTTCCCGGTGGTGATCACCTTAGCCTTCCCACAGGCACAGCGCCCGACCAGACACTGGTGATTCAGAGATGTCCTTTTCCAGCAGCCTGACACAGTCACATGGCTACAGCGAGCATTAGACGACTACTTGCTACACAATGATAACTCAGATACAGCCCTCTCTACCAGGTGGGAGGCCCTCAATGCGGTACTTAGGGGTGAAGTAATAGCAATATCCACTGCTGACAATATAGAGCGTAAACGGAAGTGGGAGGAGCTGTCCCTTAAAGTGCGAGAACTGGAGCAGATGCACCAATGCAGAATACGCTGCGATGCACTTGCAACACTCTTTTTATGTGGGAAGGGATAAGTGCGGGCAGCTGCTTGTGCATAAGCTGAGGGAAGTTTGTCAGTGAGAAGGGGTCCGGGAGATTAGAGATCACTCAAGAACACTATGCACGGACGACGCGGTCATCGCCGAGACATTCCGCGAGTTTTACGAGCAGCAATATGATAAGCAGCCCTTAGAAAAGGCAGACATTTATTTGTACCTAGCTCAAACTCGCCTTCCCAACTTAACGTCAGACCAAGCGACCCACATAGAGAGAGAGAGAGATCAGGGTGGACGAGGTCATAGCTGCCATAGCCCGCTTGAAACTGGGTAAATCGCCTGGCCCGACTGTTACACCGCGGCCTTCTATAAGCAAATCTGTGCAATCTTGGCCCCCCTACTCACTCGACTTTTTAACTCTTTTGCTGAATCCGAGGCAAACCCTGCACCCATGCTGGAGGCAGCGGTAGCCATTATCCCAAAGCCGGGGAAAGATGCAACGTCCTGTGGATCATACCGGCATATCTCGTTTCTAAACATTGATCTGAAGTTATATACCGGGATCCTGGCTGCTCGGCTTGGTCCTTAAATGCAGGGGATGATAGACCCTGACCAGGCAGGATTCATACCGCAGAGGCATACAAGCGATAACACCAAACAAGTCACGCATCTGATAGAAAAGGCTCCCCGTATTCCTGGAGAATACATGCTCCTAACAGTAGATGTGGAGAAAGCTTTCGACCGCGTCCACTGGCCATATCTCGAACAGGAACTGATACGTGCTGATATCGGAGACAAAATGCGGACACACATCTTTAATTGTTACCGCTCTCCCACCGCCACTGTCTGCGTTAATGGCCACACATCTGCACCATTCCCTATCCGTAGAGGCACTAGACAGGGGTGCCCTCTGTCGCCCCTGCTCTTTGCACTCTACATGGAGCACTTGGCTCAGAGGGTCCGGGATCACCCCCTGTTTACAGGTATCCACTTTGAAGGGGACATGCATGCCCTAAGCCTTTATGCGGAAGAAGTGCTGGCCACCCTCACGAACTCCACGACCGCCCTAGGGAGTTTTTGGGAGGAGCCAGAGGCTTTTGGGCGAGCCTCTGGTTTGAAAGTCAACCTGGCAAAATCCATGGCACTAAACTTGTCTCTGCCGCCGGCGGTGCTGGCGGACCTTCAGGCCTGCCACCCCCTGCAGTGGTCCGATGAGACTGTCCCCTACCTGGGCATACAATTGGCCCCGACCCTGCAGGCTATGAGAAAGGTTAATTACTCCCTTTTGCAGGCACACATTCGCTCTGCACTGCAGAAATGGAAACACTATCCAATATCATGGTTGGGACGAGTTGCAGCCATTAAAATGACAATCCTCCCCAAGATTCTGTACCTCTTCCAGACCCTTCCCTTTCCACCCCCTGCCGGATGGCTACAAAATGTCCAGTCTGACCTTTCTCTCTTCATCTGGCAGGTACGTAAACCAATAATGAAGCGGTTGGTGAGTTTCCTTCCGCCTCACGAAGGTGGCCTCGGAGTCCCAGATCTCACGCTCTATTATAACGCCGCGCAGCTCTGGTACCTGGTCGAATGGAACAGAGCAGAATCTGAGAAGCACTGGCTTTTTCAGGATCGGGCAGTTGCTGGTACGTCTCTTATGAAAATTCCTTTCCTACCGAAACCCCATCGCCCACCCAACTTGTACGCCTCTCAGGTGACATGCTCTATCCTTAAAGTCTGGGACCAGACTAACATAAGGCATGCCCTCACCACTTTACCTTCCCTGCTCACCTCCCTTTTAGATAATCCAGATTTTACACCCTGGGTGGGTTTGCAGTCCTTCCCGCTGTGGAGAGAAGCGGGTTGCCGAGCCCTAGGTCAACTATTTCAAAAAGGCGAGATTGTGCCCTATTCGCAACTCAGAGCCGACCATGGCCTCCCCGAATCAGAACGTATGCGCTACCTTCAGGTCTGACACTGGGCCATGCACCCTGACAACCGGGCGCAGGCATAGCGGCTCCTCACCTATTACGAGCGATGGCTCATCACGCGGCCCTCGGATAAGAAGCTGACTTTGGACTTATACAAATTGCTCCTGTCCAGATACACTCACACTTATCACACTGGGCGGGCACGATGGGAGAGAGACCTGGGGTGAGACCTTAGCTCTCAGGAATGGGAAGGTGCATGTTATAGGGCACGCCACACAGCTACACATGTAGGCCTGACCAAAACCTTCAACAAACTTGTATACCACTTGTACTACACCCCAGAGAGGCTCCACCAGGCCGACCCCACACATTGTCCGGACTGTTGGAGAGGGTGCGGACAGAGGGGCACGTTGGTTCACCTCCTATGGGAATGCACACACATCCAGACTTACTGGTCATATGTTCTTGACGAGGATGATAAATATTTGGAAACGGAACTCCCCAGGTTTCCTGCATACATACTGCTGGGAGTCCCAAACCCGCTCACCTACCCCCTGAAATCCAGAAGAGGGAAACAGATAGCCATTGCCCTAAGCACAGCCACCCAGAACATACTCATACATTGGAAGATCCACCGGGTTCCCACACACACAGGGTGGTACCAGCGATTGTGGCATGTGCTGGGCATGGAAAAAATCTCTCTCACCTTGGCTGGCAAGGGCTCTTCCTTCAGTGACATTTGGCAACCCTTTTTAGCCCTGCTAGCTCCAGAGTTTATGGAGTTGTACTGTCCCAAGTATCTACGCCTTCTGCGCCTTACTGCTTCGTACTCCTCTACATGAGTCATCTCAACCTCATTTAGGATGAGCCGTTCTATATAGTGCCATTAAGAGGCAATGAACCTCGGGAGGGTGGAGGGTGGCTCCCTTTTTCTGTATTTCTTCCCTTTAGCTTTCTTTCGCTTTCTCTATTTGGGTGGGTGGTGGGAACGTATTTGTAACATGGAGCTCTCGTATCTAATGCCTTTATCATTAGAGCTGCCGGGCCCTGCGTGGCCCGATCTTCTTGCACTTTTTCTTTATGTTGCTCCATAATAAAAAAGATTTAAACCTAAAATACATTAAGATATTGAAATAGGTTTTTATTTATATTTCAAGAAATATAAATGTAATCATTAATAACCAATATTCTAAATGTCTTCCCTACTTTTAATATTGGTTGTATTTTAATTTGTTTATTATTTGTATATACTTTCATATTTAAAATTAACAAATCTAAATATAGTTCATTTAAATGCAAAGTATTAATGTTAATATTTCCTTTATTTTTAAATAAATGTTTTAAAATTACGTGGAAATGGACAATAAGTGTAATGTTGGAGTTATAATTTTTCAAGTTTTATAAATATGCTTTAAATAAGTAGTGTTTTTGAAAGTTTTATTATTGTGACGCCCCATGTTATATGTACTTGCCCCAATATTTGTTGGACTGCAGTTACTATAGTAAATGTGCCCCCTCCAATTCAATTATGTTGGTTGGATTAGAGTTAGAATAGTAAATATTCAACTTTCCCCACAGTTATATGCACTTACTCCAAGTATTTTGTTGGACTGGAGTTGGAAAAGTTAATATGCTCACCCAATTATATTCACCTACCCCAATGTTAGTTGGATTGTAGTTAGAATAGTAACTCCGACGCCCCCCCACCCTCCCAATTATATGCACTTTCTCCAATAATAGTTGGGCTGGACTTAATATACTAAATATGGCCAACCCCTACTAGCCCAATTAGATGACTTTCCACCATTAAAATGGTTGTGACCCTAACCTCCAAAATGTATTCATTTTCCCCAATTTCTGTGGGACTGGAGTTAGAATAGTATGTTTAATTACCAGAACTAACATTTATTTTGTATGAATTTTTTTGTAATTTTAGTAAACTATTTTGTATTACATATTGTTTTATGGTTACTTTAATTAATTGGACCATTATTTGTAATATGTTGCTCTAAATCTGCATTTACTTGTTGTTATGTTAGGGAATGTGTATGTGCAAATATGTTCATTTATTACAAATAAAAATGTATTAAAAAATGTAGATTTTCATACATTTCTGGAAAATTGCTTGATAATTTTAAATATTAACAAAAATTAATTTGGAAAGGTATTTAATGCTTATTTTTAGGTAAGTAGGTGCTTACAAAATATATTTGAAAGTTTTTAGAATTGATTTAGTTTTTAATGTTACATATATTGTAAAAAGGTGGTTTTAGTTTTTGATTATTTGTAATTTTAAATAAATATTTTCTAGACACCAGGAAGTTATTTTTGTGGGGAGGGAGTGAGCTTTTGACAAGGGCCACCGATCCTCTCTCCACCCCAGGCCAAGCCAGATTTTCTCACCCCAGGGGGTTTGTCCCAATCTGGATCCTGAGGGGGATTCAAATTGGCCAATTAGACACCACGGATTAAAAACAAAAGAGGTGAGGGATGGGAGGGGTGGGAGGGGTGGGAAACCTGGCATTGGGCTATGCTCCAACCCCTTAATAGGCATACAATTCTTTCTTTCCCTTGGGAGTACTGGCTCCCAATCTGAAATCCTGCTGGTAAAATGCACACTATACACTGAGAATTTCTATTTTTCAGGTGATGGAGTGGCCCACTCAGCAAAGGCCAGTGATCCCATCCAGGGAAATACGGTCTTTCTGCCCCCTCCCAACCCCAGGGGCAAATTAGGGTTTGCCACCAATCTGTCCTCCCAGGAGTTAGAAAGCCAACTGGACAGCAGGTATTTCTTTTCCCAGAGGGACTGTCAGGGCCAGTGCTCTCACTTTTCGCCCAGGGAAATAAAGTTTGTCTGCCCCCCCACCCCTTCCCCGCAGATTAGGGGGTTTGAACCTCGAGGTAGAAAACCCACTATACATCAGGGATTTATTTTGGGGGGGAACTGGACTTTGAGCAAGAGTCAGTGCTACTGCCCCCTCCGGCAAGATAGTCTTCCAGCGCACCAAGAGAATAGATTGGGAGGTTTGCCTCCAACATGGCCTTCACCTGTGGGGGTGTGGGGTATAAGACCCACTAGACTCCAAGATTTTCTTTTCTGGGTCACAAAAGAGATGGGCTACCCAGCCACTGGCTCTGTTCCTGCCCCAGAACGGGCCCAATAGTCTCTCAGCTCCCCTCAGGGGCAGATTGGGGGTTTGTTACAAATTTGCTCTCCGGGGGGGCGGGACCCACTAAATACCAAAGTATAAAGTGGGGAGGGCTGCCCAGGCTTCGGGCATATCCCCCACCTGCAGTTTTGCGACCTGCCTGGGGCCTAGAGCATGGCAAATAATTGTACATTTGGATTGCTTTGGGCATAGTTTTGACGTATGGGCCAGCATTGTGGAAATACATACCAATTCCCTGTCGTTTGCCATGCTGAATGATCAGTATATTTGGGCTTGGGATCAGCTGGCAATGAAGGACCCCTTACTAAATTCAGGCATTCATGAAACCTAGACCTCCAGGGCAGTTCAGCGTGGCATGACTTTTAAGGATCCCCCCCTTTACTCCACTTTTTGATATTTTGTGATATTTTGGATTTATTTACAATTACCAGCACTTGCCTCTTTACACCTGAAATGAAGGGCATGAATCTCTTGTGCCTCATGAATGTTGGACCTAACATCCTTGGCGTAGTATTTCCCCATACTTTTCTGCCTACACTTCCCTGTTTTACTTAACTCGTTTTTGTTGCCATTAGGGCTCTCCACAGTTTACCCTTACTAACCAGTGTTAAAGTGCTTCAGCTCTCTCCCTTACACATGGTAGCATTAGCCTACACCTAATTGGAACATTTAATTTACTAATGAGTCCCTAGTAAATGGTACTACTTGTTCCCGGGGGCTGTAAATTAAACGCTACTAGTAGGCTGAAGCACTTCTGTGCCACCCACAAAAGTAGCAGTGTAACGTGTCTCAGGGCTGCAGTGCAGTTTTCAACTGTCTTTTTGAACTGCCAAAATGAATCTTTGGCACATCCTAAATCTTCCTTATCTTTAATATTTATATCCCATACGGTAGGCCCTAAAGGCTTACAGGGCAGGACACATGGTATTTTAAAAGTAGGACTTACGTTTTACATGTCCTGGCAGGAAAAAAGCTCCTAAAGTTGTTTATAACTGCTTTAAGGCTACCTCACATAGATTAACAGTGAATTACCTTATTACAATGATAACTTCAGTTTGGGGCCAGATAGAGAAATGCTGTGTCCACTCGATGAATTGTAATATAAAATGCTCTTTAATTGTAAAGTTGAATTGTAAGTTACTATTTTAAAAATGCCAGTTTTAGAAAGTTTTCATTTTTCTGAACTAAACCAAATGTTTCTTTCTCCCCATGTCGTAAATTACATGACTGTGAATGGCTCTCCTGTGGTGTTTTGTGTATTCCTTCCAGACTTAAGGACAGAAGAGGCATAGTTACAGAGAGTGAGGATCTTCCTGACAGGATGTCTGGGAAGGAGTTGTGCCTTGCCCTGATTACACTTCAAAGGAACCTGTATGTAGTAAACACTAAGGAGGCAACAAGGCCTCTTCTTGCCCTTATCACCGTAGTAGATAGCTTGAAGCCAGGACCAGGGAAAGGGGAAAACTGAACAGAGCTATTTTTGGGGATAGGCCAGGGAATTCCCTCACAATGGTACCAGGTATAAAAGTGGCACCTTCAGAACCTCTCATTAGAACACTATTGGGCCTGAGAAGGATTCTGCTGTCTAAAGAAAGAATATTGGACCTTGAACCAAGGCTTCACAGAAGTGACTCCAAAAATTAGTTGACTCACCTCGTTTTTGATTTACGGGGACACAAGAAACTTCCAGAGGTCTCCCTGCAACTGCCCAGCAGACCAGCTCCAATTGGACCTGCCTGAGTCCTGCAGCTGGCATCTACTGGAGGGAGACCTGATCCCCC
This sequence comes from Triturus cristatus, assembly GCF_964204655.1. Taxonomy (NCBI): domain Eukaryota; kingdom Metazoa; phylum Chordata; class Amphibia; order Caudata; family Salamandridae; genus Triturus; species Triturus cristatus. The sequence goes on from NC_140589.1 coordinate 179,859,293, forward strand.
AAGATGTGCTCCTCAGATTCTGGGCCCTTGTCTGGAATCAGAGAGTACTCAATTTGTTTGTTTGAATCTCTTTATTGCATTTTTATGTTTATCTCGAACATTTACATCTCTCATGACAATACAGTTAGTTAGTAGTCATCTGTTACATTGTACCAAGGTATACATTTCCTGTACCCAAGTTATTTCTCTGTTTCACTTTCCGGTAATCCAGAGTGCAATGACAACAGCTTGGTTCAATACATATTGCTAGATTCTTAACATTGTATAAAAGAAATACATCTTCAACATTGCTATTGTGCTCGGTTTGAGTCTACCGCAGTGAAGAGCCCCAGTACTATGACTCCTCCCACCACCCGATGTTTACTTTGAATCATAACGGTCCAAGTGGCACCCTGCAGCCGTGCCCACTCAATCCATGTCACATTAGTAACGGTTCCCAGTGCTTATATAGGTGATAGGCAGTGTATGTGTCCCTTTAACCTTAGCCCTTGTCTCAGGCATGTGTTTCCTCCTCAGAGGCTTGTGTTGTAAGTTGAAAATCTACAAGTATGGCATCCCAGCTTTGCACCACAGGGTAGTGTCCTCCCTATGTAATGCTGCACTCTAAGGTGAAGGACCAAAACAAGAGAATTGTGTGATACTCATAGCATAGGGATTAGATCATGAAAGGTTTAAACATTCCCACTAAATGTTCGCTATAACACACTCATTTAGCTATTTGCGTGTTCTCAGAGTCCGGCCATGGGTAGATAGCAGGCTGCATGGTCCCCCTCAAGTCATATGATGTCATCTGCAGGGTTACATCAGGTGGCACAGGGAAACCCGGGGAAGAAGAGGCATCATCAACAGATTCCTCGTCGCTGCCTCGGTCTGCTGGTCTGTCACTGGATTCCAAGATCTTCCAGGTTTTTCCCAGTGCGGCCCCATTTTGTAGGGGTCTGCATTGATCCTGTATCATTTGCTCAATATCAAGTGCATATCCAAATTTCCCTTCATGTGTTCGGCGTCAATTCCCACTGTGGTTTACTAGGGGTGTCAAGATCCATTTATCTCCTTGAGCTTCTGTGGATGCAGGTCCTTGGTTCAAGTTTCCAAGTCCAACCACTCCAAGGCCACTGTGGGGGTGTCAAAGAAGTGTATTTTTCCATGCACCACAATTCTCAGACTTGCTGAAAACAATAAGGAGTATTTGAGGTCTAGACTGCGTAGGCGGTGCTTCACTTCGAGGAATGAGTGTCTCTGTTTCTGCACTGCAATAGTGTAGTCTGGGAAGAGCATAATGTGTGCGTTGTCTACCTGCATGGACTGGAGCTTGCGCACGTCCTGCAGTATTGAGCCTCTGTCCTTATAATGCAGTACAGGAAACAGAAAAGGCCTCTGGGTTGAGCCTGGTGGGGGGACACTCACCGGGACACTATGTGTCCTCCCCACTGAGAGGTGTTGCAACAGCATCTCTGGCAGATCATATTTTGGATCCATCTCTCCAAGTAATCAGTGGCATCCTTCCCTTGCGTTCCCTTTGGCAGTCCCACCATTTGTATGTTATTACGCCTGGAACGTCCCTCCGCGCCTTCAGCTCTTCGTTCCAGTGCGTGCACCCGGGTTGTTAGCTCTCGCATAGAAGTCTTTGCTGCACAGGACTTTGGAGCCATTTCCTCCAGGGTGTCCTCCATTGAGTGAGTTTTATCCACTAATTTACGATGGTCCGTGTTAGACCTGACATCCTTGGCGTGGGTTTTTCCCCTATCTTTTGCCTCTGCTACATGGATTTTTTATGCTGTGATGGATTTCGTTTTGCTGGTTTAGATGTTTTGGACACTGCCACTGCTAATCAGTGCCAGAGTGTAAGTGCTCCCTGTGTAAAATATCGTATTGATTGGATATACCTGATTGGAATATCTGTATCACCATGAAGTCCCTAGTAAAGTGCACTGTGTGTGCCAGGGCTGGTGATGACAGATGCTACTAGTGGGTCTGCAGCGCTGATTGCGCCACCCACCTGTGTAGCCCTAAAACAGTGTCTCAGGCCTGCCGCCGCAGGCCTGCCTGCAGTCCCCGGACTGCCATGTCCTCCTGGCCAGTGTCCACACTGGCCGGGCCTAACCCTTCCCTTTTCGTACACGTCAGTCATCCCTATGGAAGGCCCAAGGTACCCCCCTGGGCAGGGTGCAGTGTATGTAGAAGGTAGAGCATGTACTAGTGCAGGTAACATGTTCTGGTAGTGAACACCGGCCATTTTGTGTGTTCACTACTGCAAGGTTATCTTGTTCCATAGGCTAACATGGGGGAGGCGGGTGCCAATGGCTATCCGCCTATCTTCTCATAGGAACAAGATAAGACATGAGTGTTTGATATCCCTGAGCTCAGCATTTAATAACACATCTTTTAGGAGAGGTTGTTTTTAAATCCTGAGTTGGAGAATAGTACTTTTTAGAGAGTAGCTGTTCTCTTGTCTGACCCTTCTGTGTGCCTGGGCGCGCTTGTGGATTGACTGTCTGGTTTGAGAGTGAAAGGGGCTGGGGATCCCCCGGGAGGTTGGCTGAGTCAGCCCTCTGCTGAATGGCGACATTTGCAAGGAGAGTGGAGGGAGGAGATAGCACCTGGGATTGAATAGGGCTGTGCCTGCCTGCCACTCGGCTGGCTCCACCTCCTGCTGGGCAGCTGACGACTCTGCCCCTCGCTCTGAAAAGAATGTAGAGGCCAGGAAAACAAAGTGCTCCAGCAACACCCAGAACTGGATCAGACCGGGCTCAGGACCCACTTGCACAAAGACTTCAAAGACTTTTAGGGGTATAAGTACAAGACCCCTGACAACAGATTTTTAGATTCTACCATCAAGAGGAACCTCTGCTGAAAGACGGACCGCTGAAGAACTAAAGGAAGATTGCCTTGCTGTGTGCTCTAAGGGCTGACCTGTTCTGCTGTACAACTGAAGCTGAGGAGGAGAAGGGGACCCTACCCACTTGACCGAACAAGACTTTGCTGTGTGCTGTGTCTTAAACCGAATCTCCAAGGGCCTGAGAAGAGCTGGCCTCCTGTTTCGCAACCCAGGGATAGAAAGGTTGCCAAGAACTCAAGACTCTGCTGTGTCCCCCCTGCGCTGCTGTGTGCTGCAGGGACCGGGGACTGTTCTACCAAGCTTCTCAACATCTGCCTGTGAAGTGGGCTGGCTGCTCTCTGTCTTGCTGGAGAGTGCCGCACTGACCCGGGCCTGACACCGGTTGCCGCATCAAGAAGACCGACGTGCTCACCGGCACGTGCCTTGCCGCGACCCGGGGGCCTGAAGCAGATCGAGAGTCGTACTTCCCTGCTCTACGAAGCCGCGCTGTGAGTGGCTGACTCCGGTGACGTCGACGTCGTCACTGGGGGCTCGTCGAGGGAGTTGTGGGAACCTTGCACCGAACAGCCCGAGGAGCGCTTTTACAACGAGTGCGGCGACACCGCCGGAGCAACGTAGCTGCCCAAACATCAAGACCCTACGAACTGATTCATTCTCAGTGAGTATCGAATCGCACAAGAGACTAGAGACTATCGTCCTACGATCCCGACCAACCAAGAAAGCGAATATTGTATAAACCTGTGATGCTTGATTTCAACTGCGGAAACTAGATAAAGATATATTAATTTTGATATAACTTACCTGTGTGGTCTAAGTTTGTGGTGTACGGAAGGGGGATCATTGTGGTGTCTACGTGCAAATACCTTACACATTGCCTTGGGGATAAGCCTGTCTGCTCGAGCCAAGCTACCTAGAGGGTGAGCAGGGGTTATCTACTGTGTGTGTCCTTGTACCCTGACTAGAAGCAAGGGTCCCTATTTGGTCTAAGGTGAATACCTCTGCCAACTAGAGACCCCCAGATCTAACATTGGTGGCAGCGGTGGGATTAGAACCAGTATTTGCACTTGACCTGCAGTGATTCTTTGTACATCGCTAATCTAGTAAGCAGTTGCATTGCACGAAGTTTTTGCGAAGACTATTCTTGGAGGATCGACGAAGCATCATGTCTCTGAATGGAGTAGGTGAGGAGGTGGAATTGCAATTTGAAGTAGAAAAGTTGCTCACGTACAAGAAGGATCAACTAAAGCAATTCTGCAAGCAGCTTGGATGCCCAGTGAAGGGCGGCGCCAACAAGACGGAGCTACAGAAAGCTCTAAGGGCCTGGTGGGAGGCCAAGAATGGCGCAACCGAGGAAACTACTGGAGGGGATGGCACACCGGAGCACGGATTTGGATCCGATGATCTGCCAGTGAATAGGCCAGCGTCTAGGGCTGGCAGCACCCATTCCAGTAGGAGCCCTTCTCCAGAGGAGCTGGAGGAAAATCAGAGGATTAGGGCCCATGAGATTGAACATTTAAGCTCAAAGCTCAAGCGGAAGAAAGGAAACTGCGCCTTGACAGTGAGAAAGAGGCGCAGGAGAGGAGGAATGCTCTCGCTTTGGAAGAGAAAAAACTCCAGTTGGCTCATGAGTTGAGCATGAGGGAGCTGGACATTAAAGCCAAACAAGTGGAGTCCAGTCCGAATGGTGGCAGCGCACAACCAGTACAGGCGGGTAAAGTATACATACCAAAAGATTTGGTGCAGAATCATCAGAGGGGTGAGGATATCTATGCATGGTTTAGATCCTATGAGCTTGCCTTGAAGATGAATGAAGTGCCTGAGAAGAGTTGGGGAGCAGGTTTGTGGAAGCATTTTGAGGCCTCTGGGAGGGATGTCTTAGCACCCTTAGAAGCAGCAGAGACCTTAACCTACTCCACTATGAAGGAGGCCTTATGCCTCAGGTATGGGCTTACACCAGAACAGTACCGCCAGAAGTTTAGGAACTTCAAGAAACTTGATTCAAGTACTTGGGTGGAGTGTGTGAGTATGTACACGCGTGCACTGGAAGGTTGGATAAAGGGCAGCAAAGTTACTGATTATGTGGGGTTGTGTCACTTGATTAGTTGGGAGCACTTGAGTAGTCTATGTGTTCCAGAGCTGCGCCAGCATCTTTTAGACAGCAAGTTAACTGATCCCAGTGAGCTTGCTAAAGAGGCAGACCGCTGGACTAGCACCAGGGTCAACAAAGGGGTGGTAAGTATCCCAGCCAAGGGTGGACAGGGTCCCCAGCAGAAAGGTGGGGAGGACAAGGGTAACAGTAAGGAGTTCTCTAAAGGGCCCCAAAACAGTTCCCAGGAGAAGGAGTCCCAAGCCCCCAAGCCTAAGAGGTCTTGGCCCCCTAAGGGCAACAGACCACCGCCTACTTGCTATGCTTGTAGGGAAGTGGGGCACATCGCCCCTAAATGTCTCAAGAAACCCCCAGCACCAGCTGCTGCTCCAGTCCCAGGGTTAGCTAGTGTAGCTTTGGGAGGGGATTTGATTTCCAGTGGGGAGGAGGGATTAGCTATGATGACCCTTGTCTCTTTAGGAGACCAAGAGATGGTCCAGGATACCTTGATACCCGCTAACACTAAGAAATACGGGCAAAAGGTGACCATCAATGGGAGGGAGATAGAGGCTCTGAGAGACACCGGGGCTAGTGTGACATCTGTCAGGTGTCAGTGGGTGTCTGAAGAGCAAGTCATTCCCAATGTGCTCCGCCCAGTAGTGGCAGCTGACACTTCAGTGCGCCTCTGCAAGATGGCGCGTGTTCCCTTTACATGGGGGGGAGTCTCTGGTACCTTGGAAGTCTGTGTCAGTGATGCCTTGCCGGTAGATTGTCTGTTGGGTAACGACCTGGAGAGCTCTCCATGGAAGGACGTAGAGCACAGAACTCACTTGGAGATGTTAGGACTGCCAGCGTGGATCTGCGTATCCACACGAGCCATGACAGCCAGTAAGGGTGGATTAGTAGAACTGGAGCCTGGAACAATGGCCGAGGGACCTGTCAAGAGAGGAAGGGGCAGAGGGCGCGGGAAACCGGCCCCCACTGTTCCCATGGTCCAGGAGGAAGCAGAACCTGAGGGGGATGCCCTGGAACCTACAGGGGAGCAGGTGGCCGAACTGGGGGAGTTGCCTGAGCTGACCCATTGGCAGCAAGAGGGTGGCCCCTCTAGGGAGGAATTCTGCCAGGCTCAGAAGGAGTGCCCTTCTCTCGTCGGTGTGCGGCAGCAGGCTGCAGACCAGGCAGCAGGCCTAGGGTCCAAGGAACATTTGATTTACTGGGAGGATGACTTACTGTATAGTGAGCCTAAGTTCGCTGAGCCCGGTGCAGCCCGTGTGCTGGTGGTACCCGAGCGCTTCAGGAACTTCTTACTGGGTCTGGCTCACGACGTGCCTCTCGCAGGACATCTGGGGCAAGACAAGACCTATCACAGGCTTGTCACCCACTTCTACTGGCCCCAGATGAAGAAGCACGTCGGTACCTTTTGTAAGTCTTGCCAAACCTGTCAAGCCAGTGGTAAGAGCGGAGGGAAGTGCGTGGCGCCCCTCCAGCCGTTTCCTGTAGTGAGCACCCCTTTCGAGCGGGTGGGCATTGATATCGTAGGGCCCCTGGATCCCAAGACCGCCTTAGGCAACAGGTTTATCCTGGTCTTGGTGGATCACGCCACTCGGTACCCGGAGGCAGTCCCTCTCAGGACAATCACAGCACCCGTGGTGGGCCGTGCATTGATGGGGATCTTTTCCCGTGTGGGGTTCCCCCGAGAGGTGGTCTCCGACCGGGGTACCAACTTCATCTCTAGGTATATGAAGTCTCTGTGGGAGGAGTGTGGGGTAACTTATAAGTTCACCACTCCTTACCACCCTCAAGGAAATGGGTTGGTTGAAAGGTTCAACCGCACCCTGAAAGGTATGATTATGGGCCTAGCGGAGCCCATGAGACGGAAGTGGGACGTCTTGTTACCATGCCTGTTGTTTGCCTACAGGGAGGTGCCTCAGAAGTCCTTAGGGTTCAGCCCCTTTGAACTGCTGTATGGCCACCCTGTTAGAGGACCTCTCACACTGGTGAAGGAGGGGTGGGAGAAATCCCGTGGGAAAACCCCCCAGGATGTGTTCAGCTATGTGCTGGCCATCCGCAATCAAACGCAGCGCTTCAGGAAGCTCGCTCAGGAGAACCTAGAAGCCAGCCAGGAGGAGATGAAAAGATGGTACGACCAGAATACCACTCTGGTAGAATTTCATCCGGGGCAGAAAGTGTGGGTAATGGCGCCGGTGGAGCCTTGTGCGCTCCGTGACAAGTGGACCGGGCCATATGAGGTGGTAGAGCGCAAGAGTGAGGTGACCTACCTGATCAACATGAAGACTCCTAGGCAGCCCCTTAGAGTCTTGCATGTGAACCGCCTCAAACCCCACTTCGAGAGGTCTGAAGTGACGATGCTCATGGCTACAGATGACGGTGGGGAAGAGGACAGTGATCCTCTCCCTGACCTCCTGGCAACCAAGGAGCAAGACGGGTCAGTGGATGGTGTGGTCCTCTCGCCCACCCTGACCCCAGAGCAGCAGAGAGACTGTCGCCAGGTGTTGGGTCAGTTTGCCTCCCTGTTCTCCCTGACACCAGGTGTCACCAATTGGTGCGTCCATGATGTGGACACTGGAGATAGTCTGCCTGTGAAACAGAAGTTTTACAGAGTAGCTGACAAGGTCAGGGCCAGCATCAAGGAAGAAGTTTCCAAGATGTTGGCGTTAGGGGTAATTGAGCCCTCTAGCAGTCCCTGGGCTAGCCCAGTGGTCCTCGTTCCCAAGAAATCTGCTACACCCGGTGGCCCGTCTGAGAACTTCGGATTTGCGTGGACTACCGCGGGCTCAATGCGGTCACCAAGACTGACGCGCACCCCATCCCCAGAGCTGATGAGCTCGTGGATCGGTTGGGAGCTGCCAGGTACCTCAGCACCTTCGATTTGACTTCGGGTTACTGGCAGATTGCCTTAACTGAAGGGGCAAAGGAGAGGTCGGCATTTTCCACACCAGAGGGGCACTTCCAGTTTCGCGTCATGCCCTTTGGATTGAAAAATGCCCCTGCCACCTTCCAGAGACTGGTCAACCGGGTACTGACCGGGCTGGAGCAATTCAGCGCCGCGTACCTGGATGACATTGCTGTGTTCAGCTCCACTTGGGAGGAACACTTGCAACACCTCTGTGAAGTGTTGAGGGCGCTGCAGAAGGCAGGCCTCACTATCAAGGCCAGTAAGTGCCAGATAGGGCAGGGATCGGTGGTGTATTTGGGACACCAGGTGGGGAGCGGCCAGGTGGCGCCCCTACAGGCGAAGATCGATACCATTCTGGCTTGGGAACCCCCCAGGACGCAGACAGAGGTGAGAGCCTTTCTAGGACTCCCCGGGTATTACAGACGGTTCATCAAGGGATACGGCACCATTGTTGCCCCCTTGACGGAACTAACCTCTAGAAATCAGCCCAGGAAAGTGAATTGGACCGAGGCCTGTCAAACTGCTTTCGATGCCCTGAAAACTGCAATGTGCACAGCACCGGTGCTTAAGGCGCCTGACTTTTCGAGTGAGTTCGTAGTGCAGACAGACGCTTCAGAGCAAGGCGTGGGAGCAGTACTCTCACAGATGGACGACGAGGGCGGGGACCAACCCGTAGCTTTCATTAGTAGAAGGCTACTTCCCAGGGAACAGAGGTGGAGCGCTATTGAAAGGGAAGCATTTGCTGTGGTCTGGGCCCTGAAGAAGCTGAGGCCCTACCTGTTTGGGACTCACTTCCGTGTTCAGACCGACCACAAGCCCCTCAGATGGTTAATGCAGATGAGGGGTGAAAATCCAAAACTGTTGAGGTGGTCCATCTCCCTACAGGGAATGGACTTTACGGTGGAACACCGTCCCGGTACAGAGCACGCCAATGCTGATGGTCTGTCCAGGTTTTTCCGCCTTAGCGATGAGAACTCCCAAGAGGGTGGGTAGTTCTCCCCGCTTTCAGCTGGAGGGGACACGTGTTAGACCTGACATCCTTGGCGTGGGTTTTTCCCCTATCTTTTGCCTCTGCTACATGGATTTTTTATGCTGTGATGGATTTCGTTTTGCTGGTTTAGATGCTTTGGACACTCTGCCACTGCTAATCAGTGCCAGAGTGTAAGTGCTCCCTGTGTAAAATATCGTATTGATTGGATATACATGATTGGCATATCTGTATCACCATGAAGTCCCTAGTAAAGTGCACTGTGTGTGCCAGGGCTGGTGATGACAGATGCTACTAGTGGGTCTGCAGCGCTGATTGTGCCACCCACCTGTGTAGCCCTAAAACAGTGTCTCAGGCCTGCCACCGCAGGCCTGCCTGCAGTCCCCGGACTGCCATGTCCTCCTGGCCAGTGTCCACACTGGCCGGGCCTAACCCTTCCCTTTTTGTACACGTCAGTCATCCCTATGGAAGGCCCAAGGTACCCCCCTGGGCAGGGTGTAGTGTATGTAGAAGGTAGAGCATGTACTAGTGCAGGTAACATGTTCTGGTAGTGAACACCGGCCATTTTGTGTGTTCACTACTGCAAGGTTATCTTGTTCCATAGGCTAACATGGGGGAGGCGGGTGCCAATGGCTATCCGCCTATCTTCTCATAGGAACAAGATAAGACATGAGTGTTTGATATCCCTGAGCTCAGCATTTAATAACACATCTTTTAGGAGAGGTTGTTTTTAAATCCTGAGTTGGAGAATAGTACTTTTTAGAGAGTAGCTGTTCTCTTGTCTGACCCTTCTGTGTGCCTGGGCGCGCTTGTGGATTGACTGTCTGGTTTGAGAGTGAAAGGGGCTGGGGATCCCCCGGGAGGTTGGCTGAGTCAGCCCTCTGCTGAATGGCGACATTTGCAAGGAGAGTGGAGGGAGGAGATAGCACCTGGGATTGAATAGGGCTGTGCCTGCCTGCCACTCTGCTGGCTCCACCTCCTGCTGGGCGGCTGACGACTCTGCCCCTCGCTCTGAAAAGAATGTAGAGGCCAGGAAAACAAAGTGCTCCAGCAACAACCAGAACTGGATCAGACCGGGCTCAGGACCCACTTGCACAAAGACTTCAAAGACTTTTAGGGGTATAAGTACAAGACCCCTGACAACAGATTTTTAGATTCTACCATCAAGAGGAACCTCTGCTGAAAGACGGACCGCTGAAGAACTAAAGGAAGATTGCCTTGCTGTGTGCTCTAAGGGCTGACCTGTTCTGCTGTACAACTGAAGCTGAGGAGGAGAAGGGGACCCTACCCACTTGACCGAACAAGACTTTGCTGTGTGCTGTGTCTTAAACCGAATCTCCAAGGGCCTGAGAAGAGCTGGCCTCCTGTTTCGCAACCCAGGGATAGAAAGGTTGCCAAGAACTCAAGACTCTGCTGTGTCCCCCCTGCGCTGCTGTGTGCTGCAGGGACCGGGGACTGTTCTACCAAGCTTCTCAACATCTGCCTGTGAAGTGGGCTGGCTGCTCTCTGTCTTGCTGGAGAGTGCCGCACTGACCCGGGCCTGACACCGGTTGCCGCATCAAGAAGACCGACGTGCTCACCGGCACGTGCCTTGCCGCGACCCGGGGGCCTGAAGCAGATCGAGAGTCGTACTTCCCTGCTCTACGAAGCCGCGCTGTGAGTGGCTGACTCCGGTGACGTCGACGTCGTCACTGGGGGCTCGTCGAGGGAGTTGTGGGAACCTTGCACCGAACAGCCCGAGGAGCGCTTTTACAACGAGTGCGGCGACACCGCCGGAGCAACGTAGCTGCCCAAACATCAAGACCCTACGAACTGATTCATTCTCAGTGAGTATCGAATCGCACAAGAGACTAGAGACTATCGTCCTACGATCCCGACCAACCAAGAAAGCGAATATTGTATAAACCTGTGATGCTTGATTTCAACTGCGGAAACTAGATAAAGATATATTAATTTTGATATAACTTACCTGTGTGGTCTAAGTTTGTGGTGTACGGAAGGGGGATCATTGTGGTGTCTACGTGCAAATACCTTACACATTGCCTTGGGGATAAGCCTGTCTGCTCGAGCCAAGCTACCTAGAGGGTGAGCAGGGGTTATCTACTGTGTGTGTCCTTGTACCCTGACTAGAAGCAAGGGTCCCTATTTGGTCTAAGGTGAATACCTCTGCCAACTAGAGACCCCCAGATCTAACATTGGTGGCAGCGGTGGGATTAGAACCAGTATTTGCACTTGACCTGCAGTGATTCTTTGTACATCGCTAATCTAGTAAGCAGTTGCATTGCACGAAGTTTTTGCGAAGACTATTCTTGGAGGATCGACGAAGCATCATGTCTCTGAATGGAGTAGGTGAGGAGGTGGAATTGCAATTTGAAGTAGAAAAGTTGCTCACGTACAAGAAGGATCAACTAAAGCAATTCTGCAAGCAGCTTGGATGCCCAGTGAAGGGCGGCGCCAACAAGACGGAGCTACAGAAAGCTCTAAGGGCCTGGTGGGAGGCCAAGAATGGCGCAACCGAGGAAACTACTGGAGGGGATGGCACACCGGAGCACGGATTTGGATCCGATGATCTGCCAGTGAATAGGCCAGCGTCTAGGGCTGGCAGCACCCATTCCAGTAGGAGCCCTTCTCCAGAGGAGCTGGAGGAAAATCAGAGGATTAGGGCCCATGAGATTGAACATTTAAGCTCAAAGCTCAAGCGGAAGAAAGGAAACTGCGCCTTGACAGTGAGAAAGAGGCGCAGGAGAGGAGGAATGCTCTCGCTTTGGAAGAGAAAAAACTCCAGTTGGCTCATGAGTTGAGCATGAGGGAGCTGGACATTAAAGCCAAACAAGTGGAGTCCAGTCCGAATGGTGGCAGCGCACAACCAGTACAGGCAGGTAAAGTATACATACCAAAAGATTTGGTGCAGAATCATCAGAGGGGTGAGGATATCTATGCATGGTTTAGATCCTATGAGCTTGCCTTGAAGATGAATGAAGTGCCTGAGAAGAGTTGGGGAGCAGGTTTGTGGAAGCATTTTGAGGCCTCTGGGAGGGATGTCTTAGCACCCTTAGAAGCAGCAGAGACCTTAACCTACCCCACTATGAAGGAGGCCTTATGCCTCAGGTATGGGCTTACACCAGAACAGTACCGCCAGAAGTTTAGGAACTTCAAGAAACTTGATTCAAGTACTTGGGTGGAGTGTGTGAGTATGTACACGCGTGCACTGGAAGGTTGGATAAAGGGCAGCAAAGTTACTGATTATGTGGGGTTGTGTCACTTGATTAGTTGGGAGCACTTGAGTAGTCTATGTGTTCCAGAGCTGCGCCAGCATCTTTTAGACAGCAAGTTAACTGATCCCAGTGAGCTTGCTAAAGAGGCAGACCGCTGGACTAGCACCAGGGTCAACAAAGGGGTGGTAAGTATCCCAGCCAAGGGTGGACAGGGTCCCCAGCAGAAAGGTGGGGAGGACAAGGGTAACAGTAAGGAGTTCTCTAAAGGGCCCCAAAACAGTTCCCAGGAGAAGGAGTCCCAAGCCCCCAAGCCTAAGAGGTCTTGGCCCCCTAAGGGCAACAGACCACCGCCTACTTGCTATGCTTGTAGGGAAGTGGGGCACATCGCCCCTAAATGTCTCAAGAAACCCCCAGCACCAGCTGCTGCTCCAGTCCCAGGGTTAGCTAGTGTAGCTTTGGGAGGGGATTTGATTTCCAGTGGGGAGGAGGGATTAGCTATGATGACCCTTGTCTCTTTAGGAGACCAAGAGATGGTCCAGGATACCTTGATACCCGCTAACACTAAGAAATACGGGCAAAAGGTGACCATCAATGGGAGGGAGATAGAGGCTCTGAGAGACACCGGGGCTAGTGTGACATCTGTCAGGTGTCAGTGGGTGTCTGAAGAGCAAGTCATTCCCAATGTGCTCCGCCCAGTAGTGGCAGCTGACACTTCAGTGCGCCTCTGCAAGATGGCGCGTGTTCCCTTTACATGGGGGGGAGTCTCTGGTACCTTGGAAGTCTGTGTCAGTGATGCCTTGCCGGTAGATTGTCTGTTGGGTAACGACCTGGAGAGCTCTCCATGGAAGGACGTAGAGCACAGAACTCACTTGGAGATGTTAGGACTGCCAGCGTGGATCTGCGTATCCACACGAGCCATGACAGCCAGTAAGGGTGGATTAGTAGAACTGGAGCCTGGAACAATGGCCGAGGGACCTGTCAAGAGAGGAAGGGGCAGAGGGCGCGGGAAACCGGCCCCCACTGTTCCCATGGTCCAGGAGGAAGCAGAACCTGAGGGGGATGCCCTGGAACCTACAGGGGAGCAGGTGGCCGAACTGGGGGAGTTGCCTGAGCTGACCCATTGGCAGCAAGAGGGTGGCCCCTCTAGGGAGGAATTCTGCCAGGCTCAGAAGGAGTGCCCTTCTCTCGTCGGTGTGCGGCAGCAGGCTGCAGACCAGGCAGCAGGCCTAGGGTCCAAGGAACATTTGATTTACTGGGAGGATGACTTACTGTATAGTGAGCCTAAGTTCGCTGAGCCCGGTGCAGCCCGTGTGCTGGTGGTACCCGAGCGCTTCAGGAACTTCTTACTGGGTCTGGCTCACGACGTGCCTCTCGCAGGACATCTGGGGCAAGACAAGACCTATCACAGGCTTGTCACCCACTTCTACTGGCCCCAGATGAAGAAGCACGTCGGTACCTTTTGTAAGTCTTGCCAAACCTGTCAAGCCAGTGGTAAGAGCGGAGGGAAGTGCGTGGCGCCCCTCCAGCCGTTTCCTGTAGTGAGCACCCCTTTCGAGCGGGTGGGCATTGATATCGTAGGGCCCCTGGATCCCAAGACCGCCTTAGGCAACAGGTTTATCCTGGTCTTGGTGGATCACGCCACTCGGTACCCGGAGGCAGTCCCTCTCAGGACAATCACAGCACCCGTGGTGGGCCGTGCATTGATGGGGATCTTTTCCCGTGTGGGGTTCCCCCGAGAGGTGGTCTCCGACCGGGGTACCAACTTCATCTCTAGGTATATGAAGTCTCTGTGGGAGGAGTGTGGGGTAACTTATAAGTTCACCACTCCTTACCACCCTCAAGGAAATGGGTTGGTTGAAAGGTTCAACCGCACCCTGAAAGGTATGATTATGGGCCTAGCGGAGCCCATGAGACGGAAGTGGGACGTCTTGTTACCATGCCTGTTGTTTGCCTACAGGGAGGTGCCTCAGAAGTCCTTAGGGTTCAGCCCCTTTGAACTGCTGTATGGCCACCCTGTTAGAGGACCTCTCACACTGGTGAAGGAGGGGTGGGAGAAATCCCGTGGGAAAACCCCCCAGGATGTGTTCAGCTATGTGCTGGCCATCCGCAATCAAACGCAGCGCTTCAGGAAGCTCGCTCAGGAGAACCTAGAAGCCAGCCAGGAGGAGATGAAAAGATGGTACGACCAGAATACCACTCTGGTAGAATTTCATCCGGGGCAGAAAGTGTGGGTAATGGCGCCGGTGGAGCCTTGTGCGCTCCGTGACAAGTGGACCGGGCCATATGAGGTGGTAGAGCGCAAGAGTGAGGTGACCTACCTGATCAACATGAAGACTCCTAGGCAGCCCCTTAGAGTCTTGCATGTGAACCGCCTCAAACCCCACTTCGAGAGGTCTGAAGTGACGATGCTCATGGCTACAGATGACGGTGGGGAAGAGGACAGTGATCCTCTCCCTGACCTCCTGGCAACCAAGGAGCAAGACGGGTCAGTGGATGGTGTGGTCCTCTCGCCCACCCTGACCCCAGAGCAGCAGAGAGACTGTCGCCAGGTGTTGGGTCAGTTTGCCTCCCTGTTCTCCCTGACACCAGGTGTCACCAATTGGTGCGTCCATGATGTGGACACTGGAGATAGTCTGCCTGTGAAACAGAAGTTTTACAGAGTAGCTGACAAGGTCAGGGCCAGCATCAAGGAAGAAGTTTCCAAGATGTTGGCGTTAGGGGTAATTGAGCCCTCTAGCAGTCCCTGGGCTAGCCCAGTGGTCCTCGTTCCCAAGAAATCTGCTACACCCGGTGGCCCGTCTGAGAACTTCGGATTTGCGTGGACTACCGCGGGCTCAATGCGGTCACCAAGACTGACGCGCACCCCATCCCCAGAGCTGATGAGCTCGTGGATCGGTTGGGAGCTGCCAGGTACCTCAGCACCTTCGATTTGACTTCGGGTTACTGGCAGATTGCCTTAACTGAAGGGGCAAAGGAGAGGTCGGCATTTTCCACACCAGAGGGGCACTTCCAGTTTCGCGTCATGCCCTTTGGATTGAAAAATGCCCCTGCCACCTTCCAGAGACTGGTCAACCGGGTACTGACCGGGCTGGAGCAATTCAGCACCGCGTACCTGGATGACATTGCTGTGTTCAGCTCCACTTGGGAGGAACACTTGCAACACCTCTGTGAAGTGTTGAGGGCGCTGCAGAAGGCAGGCCTCACTATCAAGGCCAGTAAGTGCCAGATAGGGCAGGGATCGGTGGTGTATTTGGGACACCAGGTGGGGAGCGGCCAGGTGGCGCCCCTACAGGCGAAGATCGATACCATTCTGGCTTGGGAACCCCCCAGGACGCAGACAGAGGTGAGAGCCTTTCTAGGACTTCCCGGGTATTACAGACGGTTCATCAAGGGATACGGCACCATTGTTGCCCCCTTGACGGAACTAACCTCTAGAAATCAGCCCAGGAAAGTGAATTGGACCGAGGCCTGTCAAACTGCTTTCGATGCCCTGAAAACTGCAATGTGCACAGCACCGGTGCTTAAGGCGCCTGACTTTTCGAGTGAGTTCGTAGTGCAGACAGACGCTTCAGAGCAAGGCGTGGGAGCAGTACTCTCACAGATGGACGACGAGGGCGGGGACCAACCCGTAGCTTTCATTAGTAGAAGGCTACTTCCCAGGGAACAGAGGTGGAGCGCTATTGAAAGGGAAGCATTTGCTGTGGTCTGGGCCCTGAAGAAGCTGAGGCCCTACCTGTTTGGGACTCACTTCCGTGTTCAGACCGACCACAAGCCCCTCAGATGGTTAATGCAGATGAGGGGTGAAAATCCAAAACTGTTGAGGTGGTCCATCTCCCTACAGGGAATGGACTTTACGGTGGAACACCGTCCCGGTACAGAGCACGCCAATGCTGATGGTCTGTCCAGGTTTTTCCGCCTTAGCGATGAGAACTCCCAAGAGGGTGGGTAGTTCTCCCCGCTTTCAGCTGGAGGGGACACGTGTTAGACCTGACATCCTTGGCGTGGGTTTTTCCCCTATCTTTTGCCTCTGCTACATGGATTTTTTATGCTGTGATGGATTTCGTTTTGCTGGTTTAGATGCTTTGGACACTCTGCCACTGCTAATCAGTGCCAGAGTGTAAGTGCTCCCTGTGTAAAATATCGTATTGATTGGATATACATGATTGGCATATCTGTATCACCATGAAGTCCCTAGTAAAGTGCACTGTGTGTGCCAGGGCTGGTGATGACAGATGCTACTAGTGGGTCTGCAGCGCTGATTGTGCCACCCACCTGTGTAGCCCTAAAACAGTGTCTCAGGCCTGCCACCGCAGGCCTGCCTGCAGTCCCCGGACTGCCATGTCCTCCTGGCCAGTGTCCACACTGGCCGGGCCTAACCCTTCCCTTTTTGTACACGTCAGTCATCCCTATGGAAGGCCCAAGGTACCCCCCTGGGCAGGGTGTAGTGTATGTAGAAGGTAGAGCATGTACTAGTGCAGGTAACATGTTCTGGTAGTGAACACCGGCCATTTTGTGTGTTCACTACTGCAAGGTTATCTTGTTCCATAGGCTAACATGGGGGAGGCGGGTGCCAATGGCTATCCGCCTATCTTCTCATAGGAACAAGATAAGACATGAGTGTTTGATATCCCTGAGCTCAGCATTTAATAACACATCTTTTAGGAGAGGTTGTTTTTAAATCCTGAGTTGGAGAATAGTACTTTTTAGAGAGTAGCTGTTCTCTTGTCTGACCCTTCTGTGTGCCTGGGCGCGCTTGTGGATTGACTGTCTGGTTTGAGAGTGAAAGGGGCTGGGGATCCCCCGGGAGGTTGGCTGAGTCAGCCCTCTGCTGAATGGCGACATTTGCAAGGAGAGTGGAGGGAGGAGATAGCACCTGGGATTGAATAGGGCTGTGCCTGCCTGCCACTCTGCTGGCTCCACCTCCTGCTGGGCGGCTGACGACTCTGCCCCTCGCTCTGAAAAGAATGTAGAGGCCAGGAAAACAAAGTGCTCCAGCAACAACCAGAACTGGATCAGACCGGGCTCAGGACCCACTTGCACAAAGACTTCAAAGACTTTTAGGGGTATAAGTACAAGACCCCTGACAACAGATTTTTAGATTCTACCATCAAGAGGAACCTCTGCTGAAAGACGGACCGCTGAAGAACTAAAGGAAGATTGCCTTGCTGTGTGCTCTAAGGGCTGACCTGTTCTGCTGTACAACTGAAGCTGAGGAGGAGAAGGGGACCCTACCCACTTGACCGAACAAGACTTTGCTGTGTGCTGTGTCTTAAACCGAATCTCCAAGGGCCTGAGAAGAGCTGGCCTCCTGTTTCGCAACCCAGGGATAGAAAGGTTGCCAAGAACTCAAGACTCTGCTGTGTCCCCCCTGCGCTGCTGTGTGCTGCAGGGACCGGGGACTGTTCTACCAAGCTTCTCAACATCTGCCTGTGAAGTGGGCTGGCTGCTCTCTGTCTTGCTGGAGAGTGCCGCACTGACCCGGGCCTGACACCGGTTGCCGCATCAAGAAGACCGACGTGCTCATCGGCACGTGCCTTGCCGCGACACGGGGGCCTGAAGCAGATCGAGAGTCGTACTTCCCTGCTCTACGAAGCCGCGCTGTGAGTGGCTGACTCCGGTGACGTCGACATCGCCACTGGGGGCTCGTCGAGGGAGTTGTGGGAACCTTGCACCGAACAGCCCGAGGAGCGCTTTTACAACGAGTGCGGCGACACCGCCGGAGCAACGTAGCTTCCCAAACATCAAGAGCCTACGAACTGATTCATTCTCAGTGAGTATCGAATCGCACAAGAGACTAGAGACTATCGTCCTACGATCCCGACCAACCAAGAAAGCGAATATTGTATAAACCTGTGATGCTTGATTTCAACTGCGGAAACTAGATAAAGATATATTAATTTTGATATAACTCCCCTGTGTGGTCTAAGTTTGTGGTGTACGGAAGGGGGATCATTGTGGTGTCTACGTGCAAATACCTTACACATTGCCTTGGGGATAAGCCTGTCTGCTCGAGCCAAGCTACCTAGAGGGTGAGCAGGGTTTATCTACCGTGTGTGTCCTTGTACCCTGACTAGAAGCAAGGGTCCCTATTTGGTCTAAGGTGAATACCTCTGCCAACTAGAGACCCCCAGATCTAACAGTCCGCATGTAGTAAATTGAGATCGATTCCTACGTCATCTATTTTGTTCTCTAGTGAGGACCTCGTCTGTTCAAGCGATGTCCCCAACTTTTCCACCACCGCGAGTACTGCATCCATTTTGCTGCCCATTGAATCAGTGGGTGTCATTTCCGCAGGTTTGTCTAGTGGAGTTCGACGGGGCTGTGCCTGACCAGGTGCCCCACATGTTTTGGACAGCAGATGGCCCATCGTGCTCGACATGGGCTCCTAAACTATCTCTGATTAGGAGATCTCACTTGTGTTCTTTGCTACTAGTCTCCGTTGGGCCAGTGCTCTATTCGCCGCAGAAATTGTAGTGGTTCAGGAGCGTGGGGAAGACTCTGCTTCAGAGAGTGGTTCCACGAGTAGATATTGAAGGGGGAGGCAGTAACATCAATTGACAACCTCAGTTTTGAAAGTTCCTTTATTAGGTGCCTGTCAAGCAGTAGTGGGCTGATGGCGACAGGAGTGGCTTGCAATAACGTTATCAGTAGTTGTGGCGAGGCGCTAAGTGTCGTGTTGCAGCTTGTCTCACCCCTTTGCCACCAATGTATTATGTGTGGTTTCTTATTGAGTAGGTTTAGTGCATCTGATTCTGTACAAATGTAAGATCACAGGTGGGGCCAGATTTTGGTTAGAAGTGGGAGCGCAGCAGGGCATAACACAGAATTACTAGTGTACCTCAGTTAGCATCTCCTCCATTGTCATTTATATCCCTTCATGTCGAGGGAGACAGTTATCTTAGTGTATCAGATAGGAGTCTGCTCGGTGTTCATCGACTTGAATCTCAAATTAGCCTGCTTGTGCCTCGTGTCAGTAGGCCTTTTGGAGACGGGGCCTTCTCACCCAATTTTGGCATTTCCCACGTTTATGTGACACACCCAGTATGTAAATGAATGCCTTGGCATAAAACAGGAGTTCTCAGTCACTGCCCTGTCTTTCTGCCGCTCGTCACTATGGGCCTACTCTCTTCCTCCCGTTTCCAATGTGCAGGCCTCATTGGTTCCCAGTAGCTTCAATCCCTCGAGCCTAGGAGTGCAGCGGCAACAGCGACGCAACCTCCTCGCTCAGAGGTCTCCAACAAGAGTAAGCCGATATGCCCAGCTCTTCACCGTAGGGTCGTATCCGCAATGACTCTCAGTAGCATTGGGGCTTGTCTCTGAGCATGTTCCCAAAGGACTGCAGATCACGGAGGTTGCGCTCCAGCGCCGGCAGTCAAAGATCCTCCCAGACCCAGAAGTGCCACGCTGCCTCGACTTCTCACCTCCCAATCCGGCAATCCCTCATGGAAGGTGCGCCGAGTCGTCCAGTGCAGCCCCGCAGAGCATCGACCCCGGGGGCAGATGATCAGTTCAGGGTAAGTGTCAGCACGAGTCTCTCTGGGTCATTGTTCATCACTCGCTGCTGCCGCCTGGCCTGCACAGCGTGTGTCAGGCCCGGCCCAACCTCGGGGCTGGTCAATGTCACGGATGCTGATTGTCGTTTCCAGTGGGCTAGTCTGACCTCCGGCGCTTGTATCTACTCAGCGGCGTGTAAGGGGACTGTGGGCATATTTTGCGTGAATCCAACTCTGCACAGTCGCTAATAAATTACGGATTATGGTGGATTGATAGTGGAGCGTTAGAGAGGTGCGTCTGTCATCTTGGCTCCCTTGGCCATGCCCTCATCAGAACTCCAGGTGAAAATATAGAAATGTTGGGCTCCTCATGACTGAGAAGTGACCTCATTGCACCACCAACAAACAACCTTTTGTGATGACTACCACGAGAAGCTCCAGCAGGACTTGCATTTCCTGCCGACAGCAACCATGTGCGACAACCACCAAACGTGATGCCCCAGTGAGAGCTGCACTTTTTTGTTCACAGCAAGAGCCCACGGCAAATGCCAAAATGAAGCTTTGGCAACTAGTGGCTCTTCGTGCCAACACACGATCTCCTTGTGTCCCCCACCAATGCAAAAGGTAGCTCCTCATGCTGACTTGAGATGATAACTCTTCAACGGGATGAAACTAGTCCCTGCATCCAACCAGTTCTCCATTACTGTCGACCTGAACTTTTTTGCTCTTGTCCAGTGTGGTCAAATAACCACGAGTGGCGCTTTTTCCCTTTTTGGTTCTGTTTTGACCAAAAAACGTAAAAACCCATATCTCCAGTTCTACTGATTAGATTTTTGTTGTGTCTGTATCATTTTATTTATTCAATTCTACTCTACTACTCTAAATTGGGTTGGGGTTTTTCTTGTGTTGTGTTTTCACTTTATTACTGATTGAATGCTGCATTAATGTTTTACTCATTGCCTCAAAATTTAGCCTGACTTATTTTGTGCCGAGCTACGAGAGGGTTGAGCACAGGTTTATTTAGCGACTTTTGTGGTTCCCCTGACAAGGATTGAGTTTATTTTTGAGTGGGGCCTGCATTCCTCTCAATTAACAACCCAATGTCTTACAATGAACCACTCTGTCTAAATCAGGCAATTGATTGCTACCTGTAAGTCTCTACTGATTCCGCATGAGTAGCAGGTTTTTATCTAATCTCTTCATGCCAGTTCACACCACAGACATTGTGATGATAACAGGTTTTAATGCATCACTTTTTTAAAGATATCTAACTATTTTGATATGTGCTTCTATGCTCTACAAGGATGGCTGGTCTCTGTTGCAATACATACTACAAAGAGTGGTAAATCTAATTTCTTTTAGATCATGCAACGTTGTATTCACCCACTGGCCAACAGGGCAATTTGTGGCCACGAGGGATGCAGCATGGCACTTCACCATATGAATAGGTTTTTTTAATCAATTTTTGTAAAACGGACCACTCATTATGCATCACATGTTCTGATGTCATTCTCTCCTTTTTCGCAACCGCTCAGGTGCACACCTATGATTTCACAGTCCTCATGAAGACCCATCGAGTATCATGATTGGGTCAAAACTTTACCATACAAGTGGTTCGAGGATACAATTAGGAAAACTATAAAGAACTTTTACTGCTCAACAGTTGTGTTGGACTGAGCCTGTATAAAAACAGTGACTCGCCACTTGCTGTTGAAACTCATAGAATTATTCCTTCACTTCTTTGCAGTAAGCACTGTTTGGGCCGAATTAATGGTCACTGTATGCTGCCATTTGAATAACTGTATGTTTTGAATATTTAGTTTCAACCACATATTGTGGGTTTCTCTCCTTCAGCTCTGTAGTACCACTGCATTTAGTGTCCTGATCAAACAATTCAATGTTTTGTTATCTAAAAGTACTAATTTTGGATCACAGAGTGGAACTATTGTTCCTTGTTACCTCATATTTAATACCCAGGTTCTACTTGGTGTTTATTAACCCTGTTATTCTCCATATGTTTGAGATTAAAGATGTTCCAAGCAGGACTTAATTTGTAACATAATAAGTGCTGGGCCCAAAGTTTTCTTTAGAAGCACACCAAGCCACTGATATATGTTGGTGTGCTGAAAACCAAGAATGGCTAGTCTTAATTTCAATTCATGTCTCTTTCATCCACCACCTGCCCTTTTATCTTTCGTTTGCAGAATCTTTTTACATAAATGTTTTCTTCCTTTGTCACTGTTTTGCTGTCTTTCGCCTCCACCTTGTTTCCCCTTTGCTGCTTTTTCTCTCTCTCTTATTCCAGGTCCAACTAGCCTCCAAAAAAGAGGGCCAGTAGGTCCCACCTCCACCCACTGGCTCCCATTATACTGTTTCTAATGTTTTGAAATGTTTTGCAATGTAGGCAGAAAATACACATGTTGCAGCGCCGGGAACCCCTGGGGGTAGCTGTGCGTGTTACAAATTCCTAAATAAAATAAATCTACAAACCTTTGCAAAGATTACATTTGCAGTACACAGAGTGCAAACATGCCATTTTACACACGTTGGCTGTGTCTTTTCACATGTCAACTGATGTCAATGATAGTGCATAATTGCTTCACCAGTGGGGACCATTTGCCTGACACTGGTGGAATCTATGCAGTCTGTCCACAAAGGCTCTGACACATTTCCATCTATAGTCACAGCAAGAGCATGGCATTCCTTGCACTTTTCTATTTGATGACGTCAGCCATCAGATTTGTACAGATCAGGTCCAACTTTAAAGTGGGTTTAAGTCGACTGCTGGTTTGATAATAGATACAAAAAAATACAAAATCCAACATTAAATTAGATAATTGATCAAATAAAACAAGTTACCGTTATCTACAAAATGTGAAAGTAGTAGGGGTGTGGAGACATCAGTTTCTCGTGCCCATTTGGCACTCCCTACAACTGTTTACTGCCAATTCTTCAAAATATTTTCCCTCACTAAGAATTTGACCACATCTGTTTGCGCACATGTAATGGTCCAGACAGTGCTTTGGCCTCTAAATTCTATTTTCATATCATGCCATGTGTGTCGAATTTCTGCTGCCAGTCTCTCCAAACTAAAAAAGAAAACTGGTTATTTTTTGTGGAAGGCTACTTATTTTTTCTCAATTCTGTCAGCAAATAATCTTTTAAGGGGATATCAATTTTGTGTATTAGCAGCTTCACGCTTTGCTTGATCCACATGGCGTGATGCGATTTCCTACATCCTTTAAAGAACAAATAATCCTGTTGTGATCAGAACGAATCCTACCTCCGGGGCTCACAAAATCCATTCCAATGGCGTATAAAATCCATGCTACCTCTTCAGTCATTCAGCCTTCATTAATACTACATCCCCATCACTAATTTGATTTCTGCGTCTAATCATAGTCTCTTCTTTATCTGAATAATTTGTTTTGTGATCTTTTATTTTGCTCATAGGCTTGCTCTCCAAGCAGACTTGAAAATATAGAATTTGACTAAAATCTCGGGGTTCTGCCATCACTGACACTTCTGTCCATGTGTAGTGTTAAAAGAAGGTGCATTACAGACAAGGTTTTGGAAGGGAGTGGCTTCAAGTATCAGTGCGTGTTCATAGGTAAGGACAAGTTGGAAAACGATAGTGTCAAAGCCAAATACATATATATTAGGGCTTTGAAATACATGCACCTATTAGCCATATTTCCACTATGCTAACTTGACACTTTTCAACTTATGTCAGCTTCAGTGCATTACGTGCATGGGCGTCATTTTATCTTCTTGTCCTATTCAGGCAGAAACATGACAGTTTTCTATTAAAATAGATTCCATAAGGCTAACAATAGCCCCTGAGCAAATTTAATTGTATTTGGGCTCAGGAGAAATTTTGTTTACATCTGTGTAATCTTGCAAAACTTCTGGCACTTCACGTTAGACTTGTTACGCGAAATGCGTGAGGTTACATCATTATGCCACGCTGCATTACTGGGATGTTGTTAGGATAAAAATCCTGGGGGCAGATATATCAAGCAGTTGCATCACCATGCCGCCACGTGATGGGGCGCAAGGGCAGAGCAACTACTAAGTACGATTTATCAAGCCACGCAAGGAAAATTGCTGCATTGCGTTACTATGCTCCAGGATGGCATTCCATGGGTGGAGCGTGGGTGTTCCCTTGCATCCACCCATGGATTTTGATGCGTTCCCAGATTTAACCCTACTGGGAATGCGTCACAATGGTACCCCTCCCCAGGCGAGGAGTAATGAGGGCAGATATCTTTATTTCTTCTTGTTAGTTCCTCTTTCCATGTGTGCTGCAATAGAAATAGGAAAATGCCTCAGAGGATTGCTATTTTTGTAGGAAGGTGCCCCTTCCTGCACAAAAACAATTGTATCTGCAATGCAGGCACCATGGCACGAGGGTGCAGGCATTGGTGCTAGGCAGCAGTGTATGCGCCAGTACAAGGAAAGGACAGGGATGTTAAATACGGTGCATTCCTGCTCGATTCCGGTCATGCAGCGCAGCAAGGTGGCTTGATGCGCTGCTTGAAAGTTTGATAAATGGGGCCCCTGCGCGGGATCCTGGGAACAACTTAAACAAATAGAACAAGAACTATTGTCACATCATGTGACATTTTGCATTTTATTAAATGCGTGGCACATTACACACTAAAAATAGCTCAAAATTGCTATATTGCCATTTCACATACTTTTGTGTCATGTTTTGGGATTTTGCATAATTTCCACAAAGGGATTTACTCCAGTTCTACACAGGCCTAGTTCATCCTGTTTGTGGGGCAAGGACTGCAGATTGCTACTGCAGAGAGGAGCAATGTCTAGCCACGCTCCAGGGGCAGCATATTGAGGATACAGAATGAAGAGACAGACTGAAGCTTGGCAATGAGCATGGTCACACCAATGAACGTTTACAGGGCCAGTCTGTGGACTCCACAAAGTGAGCAAAGTACCACACCGAGAGAGGTAGAAATCCTAGGTGGCAGTGTATTTTGTTCAAAGCTCTCCTCCGTTAGTTTTTGCCAGAAGTCAAATAGCATTCCAAGGACCCTCTGGAGCCCCCAGATAAAGAGGTGAAGTAAGCACCACGATCCAAGCGGGGTTAGAGCCTGTTCTCGAAATCATCTGGGCGTTCCAGCTGCAAGTGCCTAGGAATGCATCCTTGGGTTCACAGTTTGGCTCTTTGCTAGTACACTGTATAATGGGCCTCTGAGTGATGGTGCTTAGAGGTGGATACAGTCTGCAACTGCATTTTCATGACCCCTAGAAAGGGGAAAGACCACACGTCAGCGGCGGCTCCTCCGCCTGGGTGGAGAACATGCACAGGCACCCACTCCCTGTCTGAGCCCCGAACCAGGCCGCTCGGACCAATCACAAAGCTGCTGCCATGCTGCTGACAGCAGCGACGTGACTGGCTTAGGGAAGCCTGTCTGCTTCCTCCTTCCGGGAGTCAGGAAGGGAAGCGGAGGAGAGATGACTAAGGAGAGGCAGTGGCCGTGCAGAGGTATGTGTTATAATTTTTCTCCACCCCATTCCATACCAGCCGCCACTGCCACACGTAGCTTGCAAGAAAGCAGCAAGTGACACTGCAACGCCCTCTAGTTGCTCTCCCTGTTCTAGTGCGCCAGGTGAAAAAGGAATTGCTCCTTCAGTCCTCACAGATCGCCAGGTGAAGGGCTGTATACTGGGTTGTATGAAACATGTAGCATTGCAGATTTTGCTGAATTTAGCTGGAGTTTGCCCACACAATGATACCACAATTTGTCTCCAGCTATAAGGAAGCTAGGTTTGCACTGGCAAATCATTGGTCGACAGCCTTACTAGACTATAAAGCTTGATGCCAAGATGGGGTTGCCCTGAACACTCTTATTTACAAATTTTGAACAACAACGAGGGGAGTGATTTGATTTGTCTGAGCCACTGGCAATAGCCCAGGTCACATTCAGTTCAATTGTATAGTTGCTTATTGTGTCACTGCAGACAGAAAATTGTACAATTCAGCCTTGATCATGCTCCAATTGGAACAGCCCAGCATGAACTACCAAATCACATCCCCCTCTTAGAAACTGAGAAATCCTACCTAGGCAAGGGAATATGTTTATTTAGCTATATTAAAGTCACTCTTACCTAAAGCTAAACTATTATATTTCAAGAGATTGACAATTACATTTAGAATAAAGTGTTGACAATTGCAAGACTTCCTTTCAGTCAGTTTCATAAAATGTCGAGAACATTTTACAATTATCCAGACTTTTCTGAAGTTAAAAACTTGCAGAAGAGAAAAACGCAAGGTTTTTTATGGAATAAAACTCACAAATTAAAGAATGATATAAGTTCTTTTCAGTTACTTTGTTGGAAAAAAAGTCCACATATACACTTTTTACGATATACCTCTGCACCAAAAATGAGAGAATATTGGTCGAAGGACAGTTAGATAAAAAAAAACTTTTAGCAAATTCATGTTTAAAATCAATATGTTTGCCAGCTGGTATGTGTGCCTTTTTCTGCTGGCATTCATTTTTGCATTCATAAGGCAAGCATTTTAAGAAAATGTTTAGGTTTTTGAGACCTGTCTTTGTCGTGTTGCAGCATGAGCTTGCTTTCCTGTCTCACGGTACTCTGAAGCCCTCAAGCAAAGCTGTCTCATTTTAAATTTAAACACATTCCCACAGTTCAAATACAGGTAAGCTTATAAATATTCAAATAAATACGTGACCTTTGCTTCGGAGAACTTAAAATCTCACGTTGTACGCCTGTTTCTTTTGTGAGAAGGACTGTAACAGATAGAGAAAGCAATCAACGTGCTGAAACCAAGCAAGTCCTAGCGGCCCCACGAGCTTTCTCCACATAAACCACGTTTTAGAGAAGAATTATATTATTTTGTTTCCAAACGGAAAAAAAGATAAGAAAACGCGAGTTCTGAACTGATGCTGGCTCCTGCTTCCAATGATGTCCTATGCCAGCGGTTCACCCTCTTTTGACTTCTTTGGACCCCAGCGGAGTCACAACTGGGAGCTGGGGGCACCCGCCCCAGCAATTTCTACTATTTAAAACAATACACAAAAAATACAGAAATATGCATGCATCTAATAAATGCACTATATATGAAGTATGTTACTGATTTCACACAGGCAAGATATGCAAAAATCAAAATTGTAATTTTAAAGGGAAGGTTGGAATTTGTCAAAATGAAGTTGTATTTCTAAAAGAAGTGAGATAGACGACGCTAGGATGTCTGTTCCTTGTGTTTTGCTGCTAAAGTATGCCCTCTTTTTGTTGGTGCATAGCAGTGCTTCAACGCAGGCTGACGATTGTGCATGATAGGATCTAATGCTGCGCTTGTGCTGCACCCACGAATCAAGCTAAGGACACCAATTTGAGTTTTAGCCTCCAATTTCAAATTTATTCTCACTTTCTCTCCAAAGTGTTATAAAATGTTCATTTTTGTTTTTTCTTATGCACATATACTTTTCTAATCTGTTTACACTCACTACTAAGGCCTTTTTACTATGTTGGGCTATCGGTATGGGAACCGTTCAACCATGGGTCGGCGGTTCAGCATACTTAATTAAAATGTGACCGCGCATGGTGCGGTCGCAAACTCCCATTCCCCTATGGGAGCTTGTGCTGCAGCCATAAACCGGCTATAGCACAAGCTCCCATAGGGAAATGGGAGTTTGTGTGAATCCCTGCACAGTGTGGCAGGCACCTCACGGTGCTTGGCACACAATGCAGGGATTCACAGAGGGGCACCATAGGTGTCCCATCGGCCCCCAATCGGAGGCCGCAGGGTGAAGGGGGCCCTACTAGGGGCCCCCAATGTTGCATTCCGACAAGCTTTACATGTAGGAAAGCCCAACATGGAAAGCCTGTTGGAAACCAACATCGTAATCCCAGCAGCGGAAAGGCCATCCATTGGCATTACGTGCCGGTCTGCAACTGGCCATCGAGCTCCTAGAGCCCATCGGAATCCAGCAAGAATGACTGGCCGGTTTCAGTTTCGACCGCCTGCATTGTAATGCGGCGATCGAAACTGAAACTGCGGCTTTCCGACCATTATCGTAATCAGGCCCTTAGTTAGTCTCACTCATTCTGACTTTCTCATTCTCACTCAGTTTTACTTGTTCTTGCTCACTTTCTGATTTATTTGTACTCACATTTACACTCAATATATCTCACTTTCCCCTTATTCTTACTCACTCCATCAGTTGCTCACTCTCATTCACTCTTACAAAAATATGCTTGCCCACACATACACATTCTGTTACAGAGTGGGTCATACATGCCTCTCTCTCTCTCTCTCTCTCTCATTTGACCGATGCACTCATGTAATTTTATTTATTCAATTCTACTCTATTATTCTAAGTAGGTTTGGGTCTTCCTTGTGTTTTGTTTTCACTGTATTACTGTTTCAGTGCTGCATAAATGCCTTACTCATTGCCTCAGAGTTAAGACTGATTTATTTTGTGCCAAGCTACTAGAGGGGTAAGTACAGGTTTATTTAGTGACTTTTGTGGTTCCCCCTGACAAGGATTGGGTTTATTTTTTGAGTGGTGCCTCCATTCCTCTTTATTAACAGCCCACTTTCCTACAATGAAGCATTTATTCTATGTCAGCCAACTGATGTTACTGAACACTGAGCAGTCCCAGGCTTCTTAGGGAGGTAATGTTGGGGTCGAGACTCCGAACTGAACAATCAAACTATAGAACTCAATATAGACGGTCCAGCACAAAGTTGTAGCTTTATGAAGAAGGAAATACACTTTGTTTAACACAATTACTTAATACAACACAGATAGAATGAATATCTGTGGTTGTAGTTCAGGCCGTTACCATGTAATAGGACACATTGCAGTAACTACAGCACAATTAAATTTACAATGCAATGTATTACATTGCTTTTCTACAGCACTACGCATAATTTCTATGACAAAAAGAACTCCAATAGTTCATTCCATTTTTGGAATCTCATCTGTGGGATTTGCTGTCAATTTTACAGCTTTGATTCAATCAGTATGGAGCTCAGGTGTGCTATCCGTTGCTATAAATACAGAATGTTAGCGCTTTAGTTGTTCGTTAGAACACTGTGAAAAGCTGCAGTAGAACACTAGGGAATCAAATGATAGGCTGCTGAGGGAAGTATACATGTTGTACTCAGAACATAATGTGTATTTGTAAAACGCACTTTTATCTAGAAGGTCCTCTTGGCGCTGAATAACAGATGTTTATTGTTAGCCAACGGTATTCATTTTATTGTCCTCAGAGGGATGAAAGGCTGAGTGGACCTACCGTGATTTGAACCTGTGACCATGAGCCCAAACACAGGCCACTACAATGGAAGCATTAGTCCAGTAAGCCACCAGAACATTAGACTTTGTCCTCTCATGACTGAGAAAGATATTGTGAAATTACAGAAATTGTGCTCTCATTTTAGCTTCTGGAGCACCTGCCATAACCTCTATGAGAAAATCATGAGGGAACACAGTTTTCTCTCAAATAATTCATCAAATTCCAGCAGAGGATCATTATTTTGCACCAGGTAAACTCCCCTGAGAACTCACCAAAATTCCTAAAATGAGTATAACACCACCAGCAAATGATTATATTGTGACATAAATCAACCTCTTATCACCCTGAATAAGTGTTCCTTTATGTGACCCTCAAAAACAACCTTTCACAATTTTGCATTGCAATAGGGACCATGACCCAGAGACCTGCAATGGCTACCACAACATATTGCCCATGTTATGGCTCACCAATCAAAGAGGAGGTGCCCCACCCCATCCACATGCCCATGAGTTCAGGGTACGATCACGCACCCTCCTTTAAATATTTTTAGGAGTTTTTTTTTAGTATGCATGGACCATGTCTCTGAATTGTGCAATGGCTTACACAATATATTGTTTCTCTTGTGGTCAGCCAATAAGGATTAAATAGCCCCCTTTAAATTGACTAATTAGACTATATCTGGCACTAACAGTCCCGAAAAAACGTTTTTAAGTCCTTCACGACCACCCTGAGCGCATCTTTATATAGCTGAATGGATTTACAACAGGTAACACAATTTAATTTTTCCAAATGCGATGTAATTCTGTTTAGCTGGTTTATCTGTAGCTGTGAGAAAGTATCTAATGGGCATAAACATAGGAAGTTAATGTTTTGGGATCCCCGCACCCTTTTTCTTGGCCACCACTTGATGGATAAACTTGAAACTTTCCAGGAAGGAGCTGAAATGGATGATATTTTTTTTTGGATGGTTTTGTGAAGACTCATTGAAACAGTGCCAAAGGTGTTAGTGATACAAAACGTCTTCCTATAGGAAAGCTGATCTAAATATAACTGCATGCATTTTAAATATATATTATACATACATTATATATCTAAGTACATCAGCAGGGGGTTGGATGCTGGCTCTGCCAGACCCTGACCTTAACCCCCGTGGGCAGTCGACCCTTTGTTGCTGGCCAACCACCCAGATTCAGTCAACTCCCCCATGGACCTCCACCCCACATTTAGTTTGTTTGTATTTTCTTTCGTTGTACCACGGTACTCCTATGGAACAGCCACACAAGCAGCACTCAAATTTCCATGGGACAGTGCAAGGTTCACTTTTTAACTCTTGCACACTCTGCAGTATCCTACGGTATTCAAGCTGGGTCCAGTGGATGTGCCATGGGATTTCACGGGAGGCTTTGCGGGACTGCAGCACAAATTCCTTTTTATTTTGCCATTAGAGGGACCTCTCCATAAGGGACAGGGGGTCAGGGTACCCCTACCCTGCCCCCTTTATGTTTTCTTTTTTAAAGCACACAGCCTGGGGTTGAGTGGCTGAGTCCTGAAATGGCAGCTGCAACATGTCTGTTACAGTTGTGGCCATCCAATCGGATCCACTGGTGCATTTGTATAGTTTGTTGGATATTTTTGCTTTTAGCTGTGTTAGGGATTTAACTACTTGTAGTTCTTGGTAGCTTTGTTAATTTTAAAAATATTTCATTTAATTGGTTTGGGTGGCTTCTTAAAGTATCCCTGGGAGTACTTGTGCCACCCTTTCACTGCATTATCAGTTTTTGCTTCAATAATGTGACATTTTTGAGTGAATGCCTATGTCATAATCGATGCAGGCAACCGGCTCCAGTGCCTTTTGTGGTGAGAGTTTGTTTTCCTTTTTTGGTAGCATGGAGATTTCATTATCGTGTTGTAGTACTTGATTACTTCTGTGACAGGGGCTTAGGCAAATGTTATTATTAAAATCAAAAATGTTTTCTTTGGTATTGTGATTATTTTATAATTATATTAGTATGATTAGAGCTAAGAGTTTGTTATGAGTTGCACTTTGATTGTTTGGTAGCAGTGCATATATCAAAGGGACATTTGTTTTATGGTATTTCCCCTGACGAGACTACATATCTGTAAAGGATGGTTGACAAGATTTAAATAACCCATCCATCATCTGTGTGTTGTATTGTGTTAGGATTAGTAAATTATTACTAGTTTCATAGACAATAAGTCTTTTGTCGATACTTTCATTGTCATGCAGTAAGAAAGCTTGGTTAGTATGTGTTCATTATAAATGTTGAGGGTATCTACTTAATGATATGTCCTTAGTGCTCTTGGTGCTTCTCTAGTGATTCTCCTAGTTCAAGTAGTTTTTTTAGGTTTCCTTTGGAGGCATCCTGTAGGATGTTCCTAACTTGACTTTCAGTCTCGCTTGGAGGGTCATTGTGTTCCCTTATACTTTCAACTATATCTTCTTTGTTGGTGGCTCTGTCACAGCAAACACTGTAATAATGTTAGGTTCATTTGCAATGCGTCCTTTCGCAAGAAAGTGTTTTCTTTTTTACAGTTGCATCCCCTTTAACTTAACAGTAGTTCCCCCTTTTATGATTTGATGTATGTTGCAGTTTCCAACATTATATCTGGGGATTACAGAATTATTAAAATATATTATATTTGTATGTATAGTATATGTTTTATCATATGTTATTTAAACCTGTTGTACAATTGTTGTTTTTTACTTTTTTGGTAGATATTATTGAATAAAAAAAAAGGTTCCTCATGTATTAATTTTAGTTGTTAAGTGCAGTTATTTTTATTGTATACGTTTGCAACTGTTTTGTGACTTGGTTTTCTTTGTGCATTGCTTGGTGTTACTTTAAAAAAGCCTTGGTTTTAGAGATATAATTTTAAAATAATTAAAAATGGTGTGAATTATAATATTTAATTTACTTTTGTAGACCAATTTATGTTAGAATTCGGTACGTACTTTGAAAATGTGCAGCCTTTGTTTCCCGGAGAGTTTTGCAGCCATTCAGGTTGAATCTTTAATCAGGAAAAGTGACACTTTCCAGCAGTGGTGGCTTCTTCTGTAGAAGTTAATTGAAAATTTCATCCTTCATACTATTTTTTTAATTGTGAAAGTGATTCTATTTGTTTGATAGTAAGTTGGGGATAATCAGGACCACCTTCTCTAAGCGCTAAGAGACCTGCTGGTGATTATGCGCTATAGAAATAACAGTTAACATAACATAATTACATCCAAATATTAAATATACAATTTTATATAATTTTATATAATTTATGTACAAATACTTATGTACAGAACTGAGGTATTTGTATGCACTTGACTCCCAAAAAGAAAAATGTAGAAAGCTGATGATTTAGTGATGATAATTGTTTATTTGGGATTGATTGTGTGCAATCGAGAGCAGCCCAAAAAAGACCAACCATTATGTGTTCTGCGCCATTGTGGTACACAGGCCTGGGTAATTTTCAAGGCTGAAAAATGCCATTTAAATATACATCAGAAAAATTGTTTATAAACTAATGAACATGTACTGTTCTGTGCCAGAAAGTCCTATTAATGGTAGCTTAGTGTACACACATTTGTGTGTCACCGCAGTGTGATTCAGTTCAAACAAAAGTGTTGTGATCAATATTTATATTTACATGTGTTGTGTGTTGAACTACCTAGTGGCTAGTGAGGCATACTGTGTAGATATATAAACAGAGAAAGAAAGTGGTAGGAGTATGGGCATCACTGGTAATATCAAAGGGACAGGCCTGGGAGATTAAGGAAATAATATTTTCTGTAGTTCAGATTCTAATTGGGGACTGAATTGTCTATTTGTTAATTCAGGCATAGTTCTAGAATGTCTAGGAAAGAAGGAAGAAACAAGGTGGAGTGTAAGGTTTTTAGTACTCAAGTCAAGCAATTCAAGTTAAGCAAATCACAATAGTGTGATTTGATTGGAAGCATTACCTTTGAACAGTCTGTGCTGGTTGGACAGTAATTAATAATTCTGAAAGTAGAAAAGTAAAAGACAAGATGCAGAATCCTTTTATTTAGCAGTCCTTTAAATGAAGAGTATGCTGAGGTTAGTCACCTCCTATGCGAAAGAGATGTGAAAGGGATCCTACCTATCCAAGGAACAGTCGTAGCAATAGGCTTCTTGTTCTGTAGTTTTAGTCTCATGTAGTCTGTGCGAAGAGCGTCATGTGGGAAATGCGGGTGATCCGTGTTATAATCTAGGGGACCCCAGAAGCTCACACTAGATCAAGAGCAAATGGTGGCAGAATGGCGGCTATGGGAGACAGTGATAGGCGAGTTTGCGGGTCGGCCATATTGGAAGGCTGTCCTTTGTGGTTGGAGAATATAAGATCCATCCTTTTTGGGAAGAGCTGAGATGCTAATCTAGATGTGCCTGTTGTATTTTGATTTGCCTAATCAATACCTCAGATCCTAATTTGTGGCGGTGTGGTAGAGGTGCCTGTTGTATTTCTATTTGTGTGATCAGTTCCCAATCCTGGTTATAACCATACAGATTGATCAAGGTACAGAGGCAGATTGGTAAATCAGTTGGGTCAAAAATCTCTAGTTAGTTGTCATATATAAAACAAAAATGTTACATTTTACATATGAAGTTAGTGGTTTCTAAACAATCTTCTTAAGAGATTTTTGTTGAATACAAAATGAAAAAGTTGCACTGTGCATATTAAAGTAAATGTTACTAAGCATACCGAGAAGTGTTATAATAATATCTTGAGTTTGTTGGTGTTGAATATTGTATATGAACACTCGATTTGCAAACCATATATATATGCTTACTCAATTCAAATGACTTATCTTTCCCATAATCTACCCGAATGCTCGAACAGGTTTGCTGCTTTTGCATCATCGGATTCTCTCCTAGAAGAGGAGCTACCAGGAGTCTCCTTGGCTACTAACTCAATTATTTACCTGTTACCTCCAGCATCGAGCTGCGAGCAGGTAGAAGTCCAAATTACCTACCATCCATACTCACAACTAGGGTATGTCAGACTAAGGGTTGGGAGGAGCCAGAAGGAACCTTGGTTATATTTAGACAGTTACAAGATGACATCGCTGCACTTAAGGCCCAGGTTACCTTCTTAACTGAAGAGGTTGGGCATCTAAAAACTCTAATACATTCCTCTCTATGTAATCCTCCCCCAAGAGATGTGCCCTCTTCTTATGCAGCCCTGATCTCGGAGCTTAATAGGCACAGAGATAAGAATTTAGGGATAATACATAAACAACGGCTTGGCCACTACTCACCTAATCCTTGCTCTGTTAGGCTCTTATACTCGATTTCTAACCATGACCCCCACCGCTGTGGCCCCTCAAAACCTAAAGGCTGAATTGTATACTGATGCTCCTCCCCCAAGCAATCCTCTACAAGAAGGAAGGGACCATGACAGAATGATAGGGCTGGAACTGTCTACACGGTGGGGGTCCCGAAACTGTCTTTCGCAACAGGTGAGGATGAGGACTCCTTGATCAATAAAAGCATACATTACATTAGTACAGTGCGGAACTGTTATTCTATCATACAGTGTGATAATTTGCCTGCTAATCGCCACCATCAAGTTAACCCTTAAAACTAAAACTTTGGTGGATGGTCTGGAGTCGCAAAAGGACTCCCCTCCGGTACCTCAATCCAATTTAAGCTAAATCTGTCTTGGGCACTGATTTCCAGTCGGCTGACTACCTTGATCAATCTTTGGGCACTTCCATGGTAAACTGACTGTTAACTTCCCCAAATACATCTCCCTTTCAAGGACTGGGCAACCCAAGACAAAACAAGGCAGCCTATTAAGTCTGTAATGCTATGAGGGGAGTAGCAAATACTTTAGCCATACACCCGCCCTTGGATAACCGTGCTAAACGTACAAATGTAGCCAGTTTGCTATCTTGGAATGTGGCCGGGATTAGATCCCAGTTAGGTGACCCGGAGTGTGGATAATTTTTTGATCAATTTGAAATTTCTCTATTACAGGAGACATGGAGTGTTATGCCTGTCCATAGATCCAGTTTTAACCTTTTTTTTAAACTCGCCCGTCACAATGGAAAGGTGGTTTCCTAATTTGGGTTTGTGCATCGCTGATCGCAAAACTTGGTCCTCTAGATATTCTTCCTGATGACATTTTGGGCATAACGATTACAGGGGTTGAGCCCCGTTCATACTTCATTTATAATGTGTATAATAGAGGGACAATGGGCGTGCGGAATCACTGACAATTCATCAACTTGCCCCTCATCTGAACGCATATCCTTCACAGGACCACGTAGTTGTCGCAGGAGATTTCAACACGATGTATGAACCCCTTGATAATAGCAACCTTGCCCCTTTTGAAGCTGAAGACTAGACCTGAGGTATCCCATTTATTGATGTTGCCTTGGTAAAACATTGGTCTGATGTGGCTTTCCAGCTTCTGTCCTTCTCTTTTACGTTTGGGTTAAGGGCATGCAATGGTCATATACCATCAGATCATAACGCCACCCATACCTTCAACCGCCCCGGCTGTACTAGCTGGATTGACTATATAATGATAGCCCCCTCTCTGTGGCGTGTTGTATTGGGCTTGAAAATACTATTCAGATCTGACAGTGACCATAACACCTTACATTGCTCTCTTAGCAATGCTTTTCAGACAGGTCAGACTTCTGTCTCGTTTGCCACAGAGGTGGCTCCCTCCAATAATGGGAGAAGAATAAAAAGGGCAAAAGTGGCTTCCCACCCTGACCTTAGGTGCACAATAAATGTGGCCCTTTTGAAAGCTACTGAAGAAATTGAACAGCTTCACTCTACTAAAATAGCTTAACTCTACGGAAAACACGCTGTTGGCGTTGCCCGAGATACATGACTTAAATTAGGGGAGTGCTTTACAGCACATCCACTGATGCAACGAGATTTACCAAACCCAGACACACATGGTTTCATAAAGATTGACATAGGTCTAAACTAGCTCAATGGGAGGCTCTAGGGAGAAGATGTGTTTACACCATTAGGGCTTGTAGAGTAGACTATGAGCAAATCCAGCATAAAGCCCATGATGAATGGAACACCTTGTTTTGAGATGATGTATATGAGGCTGCAAACAAAAAGGACTCTAGGCAATTTTGGCATTAGATCGCTAACAGCGGCCAATGCCCACTATCAAGGTTAGCAGACTCTATTCAACCAGAAGTGTGGCATAAACATTTTTTCAGATTTGTACTGTCCGACAGTAGCTGAGAGGGAGCCTGAATAAGTTCCTGCACAGCCTGTTTCCCCTCTGATAACTATAGAGATGAACGAGATAATGCGGCGGGTAAAGCAGCTTGACCGAATGGGGTCCCAGGGGACCTCTATTTGACTGACTGAGAACTGGGCCAAGTATATAAACATGTTGCCTGCACTCCTACTGGCAGCGATGGATATCCCACAGGGCTGGAAAGTGGCAGAAATAGTCCCCGTCTATAAGAAGGGTCAAAGAGATCATTCCAGTTAATTTATTGTCCAATTATCCTTAATGATGTCCTTATAAAAGGTTTTTAGTAAGCAAATCTTGTCCCAGTTAGAACATAGGATAGAAACTCACAAGATTGCGTAAGTGATGCGCCAAGGCTGGAGGATAGGAAGACCCCCTTCTCCTATTCGCAGATGACACGTTGCTAATTGCAAAAACCCCTAGCAGCCTACAGACATTTGTAAACAGATTTAGGGCAGTTTGCGACCAAAGAGGGTTGGTAATCAATCATATCAAAACAAAATTTATGTCCATCAGCTGCCACAGGTCATTTACTGGCTCAATTACCAATGAGATAAGGTTACTGTTTTAGCTACCTGGGAATTATGCTAACTAGTAATAGGTCTTGGCATTCCCAGGTTAACAAAAGTGCCTTAAACATGACACCTCATTCTGTGGCAATTCTCAAACTCTACAACGCTTCCATAGGCCCTAAAAGTTTATAGGGCCAAGGCAGAGCCCAGTGTGCTCTATGGTGCAGAGATTTGAGGTTATGTAAGCACATCTGAACTAGCATGACCTGAAAATATCTTCTTGAGAAGCTTAGTTAATCTGCCTAAGAGTAACCCCCATTGCCTTTGCTATACGATATGGGTCTTGAACTGATACCGTACAAGGCTAACTTAAGTCCTTTATTATACTGGCACAGTTTGAAACATACACCAGCTCTCTGTGAATTGTGTCCAGGCCTGGACAAGTCACGTAGAGTCAAATGACTGCCCTATGTGCATGACACTTTGGTAGAACTTGCACTTGGTCAACATTGGTCTGACCGCTCGCTGACAATATCAAAGGAGGCACTCAAGGAGTGTTTCTGGAAATGCAAGTGTGGAGAATGCAATGAGAAAGGAGAATCTTGATTCTCTCACAGTTGCCTCTCTAGAAATGAAACCTTTTTCTGCATTTGAGCCCTTGCTTGATTATCTAGTTACCCCGCCCGCAAGACTTTTGCTTCTCAAGTGTAGATATGGGACCCAGCCACTTTTGTATTTCACCTCAAAATGGCTGGTCCATGCAGATAAAAGCTCACTTTGT
This sequence comes from Triturus cristatus, assembly GCF_964204655.1. Lineage (NCBI taxonomy): Eukaryota > Metazoa > Chordata > Amphibia > Caudata > Salamandridae > Triturus > Triturus cristatus. The sequence continues at coordinate 179,896,678 of NC_140589.1, forward strand.
CAAGCATGCCTGCAGTCAGATGAATCGCATTTTGTGTTTTTCTGTCCCGGGTATAGCCCAAGGAGAAACTTGCTTATTCCGATCTGCAAGTGACTGGGCTCCAAGCAGTATCATCCCGCTCATAGGCTACTGAGGTCTGAGACAAAGGAATCTGTGGTATGCACTGTTGCAAAATACCTCCACTGGAGCTTGGCCATTAGGGCAAAAGTTCTTGAAAAGGTTTCTCAGGGACACTTTCAATTCAGCTTTAAAACGTCGAGAGTAGGTGCCGAATGCCTAAATGTGATTCAGCCACCTGTTGGTCCTTTTTTATTAATGCTTTTAATATGCGTCTTTTTAGCTGGGATTTGGACGAACTCAGACTGTGCTTGCTTACTTGAGTCTTGTTTTGCTCTTGGCTCTGTTTTTCATATTTTTATGTAATTTATAATGTACTAAATGAGTCCCTAGTTTATGTATTTTTCTTGCAAAGCTCTGTAAGTGTTTTTATGTCTTCGTTTTTATGGTCTCTCGGCTGAATAAAGTTTATTGATTGATTCAAAATAGCAGACAGTAAAGACAGGTATAGTATTCATAGTAATCTTAGTAGTATTGTTAGATTGCTGATGTAAATCGTAATTGTATTCACAAGAAAAGTCACATAGTTCAATATGCCACATATAAACTGATCAAGTCAGATATCTTCATGGTCTCATACTTAGTATTGTACACTGACTGTGGATATAGTCAATCACAAAGAACATAACTAAGATCAAAATAAGTATGATCAAATTTTTTTAGGGAATGTGAGAACATATGGTGTAATGTGTACAAAATGTTAAATTAAGGGTTAAGAGATATCAAAGTAAAAGGAAGTTTTAGCCTCAAAGGTATAGGTTGAGTGAGTAGTTGATAGTGGTTTTGTCTATCTCATAGGAAATAGTTGTCCTGGCCCCTTGATATACCTCTGTGGAAAAATCTTAATTTCATTATAATGGATCAATATGTTTCATCAAGGTTGACCATTATTTCTCTGATTTCACTGAGTGTGAACCCGTAGCCAGCACTAAAGAGTAGCTTTAAAACTTAATTTGCTTTTTCAACAAATGCAAACTTAACTGAAGGCTGGCGGTTATGTTGCTGCTGGGAGCTCATTGTACATTCACATTTTCGAATGTATGCATGCATGCAGTTCGGGTAGGCACACAAAACTGCTGCAAATACATTCACTTTGCAGTTTAGATGAGCTACTTGACTGAAACCTTCATCTTGGAAGAAACTATATGCAGATAAAAGCATGTTTGCCCTTTGAGACTCACATACTCTGAACTTTGTTCTTTCGTCAATCCCTCAGGCCCTTGTTCTGGCTAAACCACAGATAAGAAGATTCTACCAATTTACAATATATCCTTCCTTGTTTGGAAAGTTATAATGATGGTGGTGGGAAATTGTGTTAAACCCAAGAATTTGTTATGAGAAACACAATTGGGTCAATTAGGAAGTAGGGCGGATCGCCACCGCCCGCATGGCAGTGGCGATCTGCCCTACACAACACACCCCGCCCACCACCCATTTCCCCCTTGCCATATTAGTATGGCGGGGGACCCGGCGGACGGAAAGACCGTCTGCCGGTTTTCCGCCGGTCACACAGGTGACCGGGCGGAAAAGGGGCCTGATATGGTGGCGGTGTCTGCTAGACACCGCCATCCACATTAGGAAAGCAAAACTAAAGGGGATGTTGGACGGAGTGTTGAACACTGCAAGCACTCATGCCCAGTCAACTGATCTGGGTTTAATCCATCATCATTCTTTAGTTCACTCCGCCACCCCAGTTCAGACATGGCCATATGCAAATCAGTCTGACCCTGTGCCTCATGGGAACAGTCCAGCCCGAACTGCCAAGCCATGTCTTCCCTGGACCGGAAACAAGCATCCTGATGACCACCTAAATAAACCTCCGAAGACCAGTATGTAATAATTCCACTGGTGCTTACGGCGAGTTAGTAGAAACACAATCAGTATCTTACAAACACCAGTCTGCAAGACGGTACAGCAACTCATCAATTCACTCAAAATTATTGGGGCACTCACCACACTTCAATACACATTCTAGCTTCAACATTCAGTTGATATGTGATGTTGAGCGGCACTTTAACTCATATTCTAAGCACCTCCCACGTAGGGGTGGGTATTACACACATTATTCACTGTGCACAAAATTACAAAAAAATCCTGCGAGATTATGCAAAATGACGCATGGAGTGTAACCCAGCATTTAGTGGTGTTTTCTTAGAGCAAAATGACCCTTGCGTTCAGAATAGATTTGGTACAAAGAAAATAGAGCTAAATGCAACTGAACATGAACAGCAGTAGACGCTCATGCTCACTAGGGGCCTGCTTTAGAGTTTGGCAGACGAGTTACACTGTCACAAACGTGACGTTTATCCCGTCTGTCGTATTAGTGTACATTATATCCATTGGCACTTATAATATGGTGGATGGGATGTCCATCACATTTGTGACAGAGTAATCAGATCGCCAAACACTGAACCAGACCCTAAATTTGTTGTACTTGTGCTCCCGCTCTAGGTTTTTTGTGCCACATTATTCCTAATTACACAAACGTGACTAATCACATTATGTTCAGTAACTTCGCATCAAAAGAGTAACACAAAATAACTCTGATTAATGCAGCATAATAAAGATTTGGTGCAAGCCTACTCCCAAGTTCCTTGTATGTACAGCTATCATGGACACCATTAGTGCCTATTGACAAATGCAGAGGCATAGCGCGTTGCTAAATGAGCAGTTCATACACGGATGCAGCAGACTACAGTTCTACACTATACTTCCACAACTCTTGTTTCTCGCTTCCACAGGTGACATTTGATTGCCCCTAATGACATGGTTGATGTTAATCTGCCACATCCTTGTAGCCTGGGTGCCATGGAGATACAGAGTTGCACACATAGAGATACAATGTGTCGTTAAGCAGTTTATTTGCTTGAACAGCGATTAATTTTTCATGTGGGTATATTCCAGAATGAAGTTGAGTTATAGAAGACCAACACATTCTGCAGACGTACCATATGTCACACAACATTGGTTGTATTTTGTCTGAAACTAGGTCACTTTTGTTCTCTGATGCTCACACTTCGGGAGCTGAGTACCCTTATGATATTAACCCCTTCGGTGCTCATGACGGAACGGTTCCGTCATGAGCCACGGTTGAGCTGTGCTCATGACGGAACCGTTCCGTCATGACCACGCCCGCGCAAGATTCCGTCAGCACAGCGGCGGAATCTGCGCAGCATGGAAGGGGTTAAGTAATGTATTCTGATCAGGGTTTTTGGGATCATCAGCTACGCCTGGAATTTATGATGGATGAATTTTGCATGAACATTGTGATCCATCTGTTGGCTGATTGACGCAGTTTGCTTTTTTACTATGGCAACTATTTGGGTATATTCTTGAACACTATTATTCAGCCTTTCTTGATTAAAAACTCTTACATTTAAAAGACGTACAGTAGGACTGTGCTTTCCCTATTCCGAAGAGTGTCAGAATCAACTGGAAGGAGTATCGCTCAGATAGTGCCCAAGTCACACCATAATTTATAAATAAAAACTAGGACTTGCAAGGATTTCCATGCATACTCCTCAGGATTTTTCTAAATCCCTGAAAATTCACAACCCTTTGGAAGTCATACCAAGAAACCTAAAAGTTATAGGTTCCCAACTTTTAAAGTCTTCTTCAATGATCTGACCAGTTTCATGGTATCTATGGTACAGAATACATACTTCTGCATTTTCATCTTTCATGTGACAAGTGCACCTTCACCTTGCTCCGCTCACTTGACTTCTTGAGAGAGCCCAGTTCTCTCTTTCTCCCATGAGTAGAGTGGAGGTTCTCAGCTTATTCATAAAATCAGCACAGCTCACCAGACCATTCCTGCGCCATGTTAAACCTTCTATCTTATTTTACTGCTATAGCTCAGCCACTTAACATGGTTATTAATCTTATTTTGTTTTCTGGATTAGTAACAGCTATTTGGAAATCTTGGAGCACTTCCCCTTTTGTTGAAAAAGGAACTCCTAAATACTTTTACTTTAAAATAAATCCCATAAAAATACTACTTGTCATAGCAAAGGTAACAGAAATACCTGTGGTAAACATCTCTCAGCATTCCTGTCCGATTCACACGTTTCTGACCCTTGTTAGGTCTCAGTCTGTCTAGGGACGTAGAAACTACACTAGCAGTAACAATAGATGAAGTGAGGACAGTTTTGAAGGACAGGGTTTGATCTACCTAGATCTGTCCACCGCGTTTATCACTGTGGATCACTCCATTATATTTGTCAGACTTTGAGAAATTACTACTTTCAGCACCATGGAAACTGGTTCCCTTCTTTTCTTGAAGACCACTTTCAGCTGATTATTTTACCACCTTTTCATTCAAAAATCTGTTATGCTCACTGTGCGGTTCCACAGGGTTCCTTGTTGTCATTGATGTCCCTCGTGCTTTTCAGCATGTACCTAGGACCTCTGGCACAGCTTATCAGGTTTGATACTGCAAGTGGGTCATATAATGCTTAGTGTGACAGCCAACCTAAGTGAATGCCAGATAGGCTGGTTGAAGCCCGGAGCTCCAACATTCCAATGTGTGTTCACAGCTGTTGCTGTGAACATAAGGTGTCACGGAACCCTCGGGCTCCGTGAGGCCTTTGTTTTACAAATTAGAACATTCTGCACTCTAGGGGTGGAATGTTCTTATAACCTTAGAAACCTCCTTAGCAGGCTCTTCTGGCCATTAAAGGACGCTCCCTTGTTAAAGGCCCTTATCTTCAGCTCGGGCCTTTAATGCTGGAGTGGGCCTTAATTGTGACATGATATTCTTTGACAACTTCTTATGGGAACTCTCCTAACCAATCAGCTAAGGGCAAATACTTGGAAGTATAATCCCTCCTGTAAAGGTCAACTCAGAAATGTGTCTCCCTCATGTTTCTGTGCACATAATTATTAAGGAAAGATTGTTCCATTCCTGCCTAAAGAACTTCACACTCAGATGGTTTCTGACTGGGATCATTCTCAGATAGAGTCCTGTTAACATTCCTTAATTAGGCCTTTCAGATACAGCTATTACCAATCTGACGAGCACCCAACACTTTGCAGTTTTCTACTATAAATATTTGAGCCAAGTGTCAGAAGCACGAAAAGCACTGGATGGGCATTAAACGCAGTAGCGGGTTGATTACAAGGTATTTTTGCCTAATGTATAGTGTACTATGGACCACATCACTCCTGCCCATGGACCTCCTGATCTCTTCACAGGATGTTCACACCTCTGCACTGAAGCTGCCTTCCTTTACTAAGTCCCTCTGGTTGGATGGTTACTCCCTAGTGTTTCTAAATCTCAGGCCAATCCACAATTACATAGTCTTGAGACAAGTGCTTAATATCTTTTTATTCACCGAACTGCGTACACTTCTGTCCTGTATTTTTCTTTCTTTTTTATCTCATCAATCTTTTTGGTCGAGCATTCAAGGCCTCTTGTATATACTTTAGTATATACTTATTATATACTTATATGTGTATGTACTTTGTGGGCTCAGGAGATCAGCCCTAGGACTTGTCTGCTTCCACTTAGGGAGTATTTTTTCTGGTCACCTGCCTCTATTCAACTGTCTTGATAGAAAACGACCAGCAGAGGTCGGTAAAATACCAGAATCACTTTAGCATTCTCTTGATTCCAGTCCATAGTAATTGTCTTCCACGAGCACCCGTAGACAATAATATTTTTTTCAAATCTTGTATTTTCAGTGATGTGACCATCGAAGGTCCTGCTTTTATATTAAAAAAGGAGCTTTGGACTGTACCATTTCCCACTGAAAGGCAACATTTCTCTCCTTGGGTTCCCATACCAGGCGTGTCACGCAGTTTGGTGCTTACTTTCCCTCCATGTTAAAGAACGTTAGATGTTTCAGCATCCAGGCAACATACATACAAGGTCCCAAAGCCTAGACCAATTGCATTGCAAATGTTTGTTTTAATAGGTTCTGCTCAGCTTAGTGCCTAGATTCCGCAAGGAGTGAACGTTTGAGCTATAGAAGTAATTCATCCAACGTAGCCACTTAAATACCGTTTTAGGTGGAGCAAAAGTGGCCGCTACGTGCATGAATGCCATGGTTCTTTGTGCAGTTACAAGTGTTAAAAACTACGATTATGTCAGCATTTTCGTAGTAATACAAAAAAAGAGATAGCAGTGGAAATATGTTGCTTGGGGAGGAGCTTGGGGCTCCCTTTGAAGAGGTGTTGTACCCTCACAGCATCTTAACCTGTTAGTTCACATACATACTGTAAGTGTTCTTCAATTTAACTTCACACTTCCATCCGTGCCAGGAACTTCAGAAATAAGTGTGCAAATTGTGTCTAAAACCACCTAAGCAACCTCCTTCTCCCCCTCAAATGTAACAAAAGGTATTTCTTCCCTGGCAAATATATGTTTGCAAGTTAAATGTGCAGAGCCCTATTTTCGAAAATAACTCAGCTGGTAAATAGATAGTCGATTACAGACTTTTAAAAGTTTTTTTATCAGGCCAATAAACATAATCTTTTTACATAAGCACTCTCATTAAAATTCTATTTTATATTTAGAAAATAGCGTTTGTAGTGGAAAATGATCGAAGTCGGTGTTTGATTTTCTGAAGGTGCTTGCCAAAAAAGTAGCTAAGTTTTGCCACTTGGTGTGTTTTTTAACATGCAGAGAGCAAGCTGCACACATCTCCACCGTGTATTATCACTATAAGCACTGGCAGAGTACAGGAGAATATTTTTACACTTATCTAATAGTAAATAATGCCGGGTTTTAATTGGCTCCCCAGAGTGCTCCCACTTCTGAGGCCGAGAGCTGGCAGGTTTTGCCTCGCAGGCTCTGATTATCCAGGGCGGCCGGACCCTTTGCCCTATGAATTCTTAAACTGACTGCCTGCCGTTCACAGCAGCCGCGGCTTATACACTGGGTACTTTAAATGTCAACCATTTCGCCTTTTCTCGACGTATTATATCTCTTAACTTGCTCCCACATGATTTAAACGTGTTATTCTCCATCTCGAATAACTCCAGCCGGCAACTCCAGGAACCATGTCTTGAAAAGACAGAAAAGCTTACAAAGATCACACCTATTTTGAGTTTGGATTGAGGAAAACAAGTTGCAGTGCAGAATTGTGATTTTTTCCCGTATGGTATAAATGTTATAGCCGTCCACTTTTTTTTATTACACATAATCAGAATGTAATGTATTTATGTGCCAAATAATTCATTTTTGATGTCAATATGTTGTCTAATTCCTATGGTGGAGAAAATATTTATATCCTATACATAGAGAACGATTGGAAAACAATTCATTTTTTTAAATGTGGGCCAATGAAATAGAATATACACTCAAGCAACTCTGTCACCCTGACTTATATTAAGTTTTGTCCATTTTCTTTTTTTAAAATCTTTTTTGGTAAATCTGTCCTGTCACTAATCATGACCCCAATATGCTTCTTTTTTCAAGATGTTTTCTTCTACAACAAATATTCATCCAATGTCTCTATTCTTTTGAGATGATTCTTCTGATGCTTCTAGAATTTTCCATTGTTCTCTAGATCAGAGGCATCCATGCCAGATTTTCAGAATTGCCAATGGCTATGTAATCCGTTCAAAATAATGTATACATTGACAATATAACTTACTATTTGTCTTCTGGTTAAGCCTTGTCAAATCATGCTAAATATCAGCTAGCTCTGATGTGTAACTGTTTGAACACTACAAAAGAAACAAATGATGGACGGAATGCTGAACAATGCAAACATTCACCCCCAGTCACAAATATCTGTGTTTAATCCATCGTTCTTTTGCTCACAGTGAGCTAAAGAACGATGATGCATTCAGCCCAGATCTTAGACTGGGGCTGAGTGTCTGAAAATTTTCAGCACTCCGTCCATCGTCTCCTTTTGTTTGCTTGGTTCGCCCTAAGTTGGCAGGGTATGCCCAGACGTGGGTGCCTTGCTCGCTTTGCCACTGGATTCAAGCTAGTCTGGCTGATGAGGGGTGTTACCCCGAAACCGGTCCCAGGATGCTTGTTTCCGGTCCAGGGAAGACCTGGCTTGGCAGTTCAGGCTGGACTGTTCCCATGAGGCACAGGGTCAAGACTGATTTGCGTATGTCTGGGTCTGAACTGGGGTGGCTAAGTGAGCTAAACAATGATGATGGATTTAACCCAGATCTGCGACTGGGAGTGAGTGTCTGAAAAGTTTCAGCGCTCGGTCCATCGTCTCCTTTTGTTTGCACTGTTTGTATGCTGGCCCGCAGAGTTTCTTATCCAGAATGTCAATCTGTCTTTTAGTTTTAGTAGATTGAACTCAAGTTGCCACAATTTACTTTTCTAATTTCTCTGTTTCCAATAAGCATAAGTGAGGAGCACTCTGTAGGTATGGGTTGGATCAGCCTTTGAGTGTAAAGAAATCTCAATTCTATCTAGAAAACTAAAGTAACTTAAATGATTTCTGTGATTAGGTCATATAAAATTTGAATATCCTCTTTGAACATGCAGGAGAAGACGCGCTTTGTAGGAATCCATCATCAATTGGTATCATTGAGATTACATCATTGAGATATCTCTAAGAATGTGAAGTGGGGTAATCCATGACTACAGTGATAGACCTCTTTGCGGATGTCTACCTCCTTAACTTAGGTCAACTTGTCTCCGATCATGCTATTTTACCGGGGCTCTTTCTCATGTACAGACAGCTGCGTAATACATGCTGAGTCCTCTGGTCCACACATAACGAAGAACCCCAAGCACACTACTTTATACAGACTCATACATATGGGGACAGGGTATCAACTGATTACATTGATATATAAAGCCGTACGGGAGCGCAATGGGTCTCGTGGGCGGCTCTGTGGGGCAAATGGAAGGATGATGTTGGACCAGAGGTACATGACACTGTGTGGGATCAGGCTATGGAATTTCCCAGAGTGCCTCGGAGTACTCAGTTTATAAGCATACGATTTTCTATTTTACACTGGACCTACCTGACCCCAGAGCAGCATAACTGCTACTTCAATAATCTACACCTTAGCTTCCCCCATTGCTATTCGGCTTCTGCTGATCTGCGGCATATGTTTTGATCATGCCCGGCCCCATCCCCTTACTGGCATTCTGTCCATAACGTGTTGCAGGAGGTCACAGAGCTTATTTACATTAACATGTGGGCAGTCTATGCCCTTGGAATATTCAAGGGTTGGAAGTGTCATAGGGTTGGAACATGATTTGCCAGTATGGGCCCCCTGTTCGCTGAAGGGGTTCTTACCCTGCAGAGGAGCACAGAACAAGCCCGCCAGTGGATGCATGGCATGGAGCGATGCAGAAATAAGGGAAGGGCGAGAGAGAGGCCCTGTGCTTGAAGAAGCCCGGCACCTTTGGAAACTACCAATACCTATGGCCTGGGTTAGTCTCCTTAACCAATTCCAACAACTCATCCGAAACGAGTATTTGCCCCATAAACCCCAATATGAACTGTGTGTGCTCCAGCTGCCATTTCTCCTCTGTTCCTCTCGGAAGAACAAGGAATGTCAATACTAGTTTCTTCCTGCGATTGTCTGCGCCCTCAGGGTCCCTCCTGATATGTAGCCACCCAATATTCTAGTCCATAGTTGCCATGCCATCAGCCTAGTTGTTGGTGCCAACCACAGCACAGATGGAACTTCACTCTGGCCATACTATAGAATAAAAAAAAAGAATGTGAACTGGGGACAGGTGACCTACAATATTAAATATCTTTGAGAGACCCCACACAATAAGAATGACCTTATGTCCCTGAGGTATCGCTTCTAGCAAATGATCATCAGTGTGCACTGTACAGCAATGCCCTTACCATTTCACGGCTGAGACAGAAGCCGCGGTGCATATAGGTGAGGATGCCATGCCAGTCTACGTGAACCTGCAGATTAAACAGAGTTTGTTTTGAGCACTTTACAAACTATTGAGGTCACTGCTATGTGCCTGTTAATCCCTTTTGACAGATGGTCCAAGGTTAGATATTTTTATCAACAATGGAACTACTCTTTTTATTCCCCTGGTAGTTCTTCCTCTGTTGATAATGCCTTAAGATGTTGATGATACCATCCATCCCAGAGCAGCATCAGCATCTGCATCTGTTAGGATAAACATAGGTGAATACCGCATTGAGAATATGGGTGAGCCTCAGAAGAGTGATTTCAAGATTGAAGATAAGAGGATGTGATCTTTATTGAGGTTGCATTTAGAGTGTTAAGAAGCCTTCAACGATGAGAAGATAAATTGAGAGATAAATGGGTGGGATCCACATGGTGGGTGCTCTCACAGTGGTGGTGTGGATGCTATACTCAGTGCGATATTGAGTTTTATTTTCTCTCTGAAATACGGGTGTGCCCGTGACGGTCGGTTTTTTAGTGGAACATTATAAATAGCTGCTTTGAAAATCACTTAACATTTCTTGCTTTGCCTCTGCGATTGTGGTTTGTTAGTTTGGTAAAACTGGTACATTTGTGTATGTGTGGTGCTTATACTTTTCAGTTAAAAGAGATATGGGATGATTAAGGATAGTGGCTCTGGATCTGTTCAGTTTCAAAAATCTAGCAGGAGCGAATTGATTTAGAATGGCGATTCTTTGTTTTTTTGGTTGACCGTTGTCTACCTTTACTTTGAGGTGGTCTGTATGTAGTAGTGCATCGTGTCAGATGTGTCCAGTACAGTGGCTGTCAGGCTGATGAAGTTTGCCTGTGGGTAGATTTTGGAATTAGCTTGAGTGACAGCAGCCTTCAATAGGCCTTTGTGTTTTGCTTTTTCTAGTGTGAGTGTGGCTGTTCAGTAGGGTTTGTGTATGTTTTTGAAAGTAGATACCACAGACGTCTCCTGTAACTTTTTGTGTCGTAGCATTGCATACTCGGTCGGTTGTGAGACCCTTTGATATATTATAGTTAAAGAGACGTGGCATGGTTTGTTGCTCGGGCAACCAGTCATGGAGGTTTGGACATAAGGCTGATCTCTGGCAACACCCAACCACCTGACACAGGTATCCAGTTCCTCACTGCGCATGGCCTTTACGATGTCATAACAGAAGTTGGAATGCAGGGCCTGGGTTCTGGCCAGCCCCTGCACCCATACTTTCTGCACCTTCTAACCCCTGTGTGAAGAGGGGTGTTGGCCACAGGGCCTTGTCCTATGACATTTGGCCACTCCCTGCACCCAACCCCCACAGGTGCCCAATTCCCTGCTGCACATGACCTCCCAACGCCCTTGGGCAGCAGAGGCCTGCTGAGGCCAGCCTTTGACTAGGTGCAGCTGTGCATTGGCTGCAGGCCCTGCTGTCTGATCAAGCACTGTGCCCAACCACTTCGAAGGTGGGCAACCAGCATTGCGTACGGCCAATCCAGTAGAAACCTCTTCACTGCAACTGCAGCTTCTCTGTCCTTTTTCATAGCATTGGCACTGGATATGAGAGCATGGGGTTTTTCATAAACTTTCCATTTGTTGACCTCGCTAAAAAGAAGATTCAGACCTTTTCCTGATCTAATAATAGATAAGTTGAAATAAACTGCCAGACTAAAAGATGACTTGAGTGTTCCTTTTAACTGTCCTGAAGAAGACTCCCCTGATTGCACTATTGTCATACTTCATTGCGGGTCAAAATGTTGACAAATCTATAATCTATGCCTGCATCAAATGGACCACATTTGGCCAACACAGTCCTTGGAAATGAATGGGATATGTCCCAAGTGTAGAGACTCTATTGAACTATGTGCTTTCACTAGACTTCCTTGTAAAACCATTGTTGATATTGTTCATGTACTCCTTCTGCTTATGTTTTATACACTGATTTTTGCGCTGCACGAGGACTTTAGCACTTATCACAGAGCACTTCAGCGGAAATCGTTGTAAAAATAACTGGTGCAATGTTTTCATAAATTGTCACATGTGTCTTTATAAGCCTGTGTATGTTTTGAAATAACTTCTTTTTATACATAAAAAGTGAATCCGACAAAACCATGTGATGCGATATTTAGAGCCCAGGTTCTGAGGAACAACGGCTAACACATAATAGATACCAGCCTATTAGGGTTTGGTGGAAGGGCATGACCTCGGCTAGATCTTGTGTCCAACCACAGGTGCCCACCGCCCCTTTGCGCTTATCGTGCGGCAATGTGCAGTGGGTTCTTGGCCTATGGCCGAGCCCTGCACCCTACTCCCCCAGGGTGCAAAACCCCGCCCCCTGGCACATCTTACACATGGCTTTTGTCCTTGCACAATGAGGGATTGGCTGCAGAGCCCTGACTCAAGCCAGGCACTGTGTCCAAGACCAATGTGGGTGGTCTTTTGCCATGCCTGTCGGGCAGTTGGCTGCAGGGCCTAGCCTCCAGCCAGATCCTGCACCCAACCCTTCCGCAGGAGCCCAACCCGCCCCTGTGCATGACCATTGGCATCTGGGAAGGCACAGCTCCCAAACCACTGCATGCGCCCAACCCCCCAAGGGCACTCAGCTCCCAGCAATGCGGTGTGGTGGGTTGACTCTGTTCACAGAGCCTTCAATGGTGGTTGGCCACAGGTTCTAGTCTATGACCAGACACTTCTTAAAAACAAATTAATTCTCTGGGTTCCAGCGACCCAATTTGTTTTGTTATTGAACTTGAGAACGTTTGTTGCCTGTTGCTTAGTCCATGCCAGCACATTAATACAGAGATGCCTACATGTCCTTTGTTTTCAAATTTAATTTCTAGTTACATAATATAAATATTGGTCACAAATGCTCATCTCTAAGCAGTGTCTGAGCAGCATGTCTGCGTTTCTTAAATGCACTTTATTGGGAACTAAAATACGATAATTCAAACACTGCAACGTAAGAAGATCATAACAGAAAAGGCTCTGATGATTTGTGGTAATCAGTTATTTATTTTTATAACGCCTTTAAGCACGTTTACAAGCAACTGATCATAGAAAAGAACGCACAATACGTGTCTCAAATGTAGTTGAGGGCACACATGTTTGCAGTATTTTATGGTGTGGTACAGTTCTATAACAACGAGCAGGCGTCACTGTTTACCCTGCTCTGAGATGCAGGCACATAATGGAGGGCCTTGGAGCAAGGGTTTACTGTACTTTGGGAATTAATCAGATAAACTATAAATTGGGTGCAACAGGCAGGCTGGGTAAATAGGCGCAGCTAATGAGGACAGGATGAGATCTTATAAGAGAGCGGACTGCCCCGGGACAAACGCGCCGTGTCGCACCTGATGGAAAACGGGGAGACATCAAAGCATCGAGGATTACTGCTCTCACAGTGTTGAGAAATGGCCAGGGGGGGACTCACCAACTTATTACCCACATCTAAGCTAATCCTGTTATCTGCAAAATATAACCGCGTTCAGCCGCTGCCACCTCCTAAACTTGCAGGGGGTTAATTCTGTGTTTATAGGGCGGGAAGCGAGAGATGCGCCTCTCTGAGAGAACAGGGCAATCTGCATGCGCCATTTTGTGCAGGAGCTCGTGCAGAGAAACAAAGTGCGTTTCAGATTGACGGAGTGCCGAGGTGTCTCCGCGGCCCTGTTAGTAAATTATAGCAACTCCCAGCTGAACCGGGATTTATGTTTGCAATTCTTTTTTTCCCTTCCATCTGCCCTTATCTTCAAAGACACGCCACTAAGTCAGTTTGATCTTTAAATTCCTCACTTTCCCACAAGTTACTGTTTCTTCCATGGTGCTGTCATAACATATTTCAGTTGTGTATTTTAATTTCTGTTAACTATTGCCGTTCTCATTACTTTGAACCATATGTTTCTTTTGGGCTGGTGCATTAACAGATATATATTTTTTAAGGCGGGTGCAGTGTCTAGCATGGGCAGTGAGCCGTTGGACCAAGGGGCCCTGCATAATACCCTCACGTTCTCTACCTTCCCTTTATCTGATATAATGGCCACATAAGGTAGGGCATAACATTTTAGCGGCTGTGGCTTTTTAAGTTTGTAAAGCCATCTAGTGTAAAGAACGAAAAAAGTTCCCGTTGCATAGCACTGCATCTCTAACAATCACCAACAAAAGGCATTCTAGAATGTTCTCCTTCTCCAGGGATGCATCAGTCACCAACAACAGGCATTCTAGAATGTTCTTTTTCTCCAGTGCTGCATCAGTCACCAACAACAGGCATTCTAGAATTTTCTCTTTCTCCAGGGCTGCACCAGTCACCAACAATAGGCATTCTAGAATGTTCTTTTTCTCCAGTGCTGCATCAGCCACCAACAATAGGCATTCTAGAAAATTCTCTTTCTTCAGGCTTGCATCTCTAGCAGTTGCCAAAAATAGGCATTCTAGAATGTTCTCTTTCTCCAGTTCTGCATCTCTAACAGTCACCAATAACAGGCCTTCTAGAATGTTTGCTTTCTATACAATACCTGCCTGGGTTTTGAGATCTATGGTGCCATCACACTCAAGATGGCCTCTTTAGTCTGGCCAATATCACATTGTGATAGTGTTGTACTTTGTGGAGGGGACAGCTCCTTCCTGAAACTGAGTAAGTTGCAGCAGAGACGTGAAATAGAAGATGCCAAACATTGAAATGTATTTGGAAGGTGAACAATTTGGAGTTGAGTATGCCTCCTCTTGCTTGTAATTAGGTGTTACAATAGAGCATAACCTAAGGTGCAATCATCACAATACGAGGTTGCATTCGAGATGGCAAGGATCAGCATGCAAATTAATGAATTTATAGCCACCTAAGGAGTAAAAACCCTAGGTGAAACTGTAATTACTGAGACTACTAAACGTACTGATTCTTACACATGGAAGAATGGCTTTCTGGGAGAACCTTACTTGAAATTGGCAAAATTACTCATTTATTGCTTTTGCTCAATGCTAAATTTAAGACACTCTACTCCTCACAGCCATTTCAGACTCAGGTTTGGGATTCCTCCTACATCCATCGTAGCTGATACTCTGTTGATAAACTATTTTACTCTGTGTTGACGCAGGAGCAGATGCCCTACAGGTTCAAATATATAGAAAATATATAGAAATGTTTGTGTTGCATTTCCAGGAACCACCATCACTGTGATTTCTGAAAATGCATTGTAATGTTCATTATAAGTTTGGCGGGTAGCTCCATCAACATGACAGAGCCATATATCAAACGTACAACTTATTTAAAATATTCATTTAAAAGTTTTCACTGCCCTTCACTGCCAAGTTTTTCATGGAGGTGATGGGCAGTGAAAGCTGACTATGTGTCCTCCCAATCTAAATATGGCAGAAGGACACATGGCAAAACCTCCGGTGGTCCTTACTCTGTCAGACTGTCAGAGGGGTGTGTAGGCAGTGGAGGTGTAGCAGTCTCCACAGTCGATATACTGTAGGTTGGCATGACTCTTAATAAGGTGGGCAGACCTTCCTGTTGGTGACAAGGGTGCACCTTCACAGTTGCACTGGAGTACCCCTTCTGCCAACATTTAAATCAGGCCCTAAATCTTTTTTACTAAGTACCAACTACCCACTGGGAATTCCTTCTTCAATATTATCTTTTGGAACATAAGCCATACACTGAAAGAGTAGTTAACAAGCCACATATATCTTGGGTGTGTTCCACATCATCGGCATTAAAAATTCCTTTTATGTGCAGAATAATTGTACTACTAGAAAAAAGGCTTGCTTAGATTCTACCTTATCAGCAATTAAGATAGCATCAGTTTTTACATTTTTGACTGCCATATGTGTTTCAAATTTACAGTTTAAAAGAGTTTCGAAGAGGTTGGAGCATATGGGCCCAAAAGATATGGTATCAATAAAAACTCTTGAACATTTGATTGACCTAAAGAGAATATTGCTTTGCCAAAGCTCATTTGAGTTGCATTGTCGAACTATTAACTACGCTTTATTAACCATTTTTAAGGCTAATTCAAATAGATTTACGAGCCTTATTGTTGAATTTGGTCAACTGGCTATAAAATTGTTGATGGGAAATCAAATAGGCTTGTAGAATTCTTCATATTCTTTTTCTAATGAAATCATTAAGTGGCCGTGATTAACTACTTTTATTTTTTGTAATCAAAGAACCGACCTTTATACATTTATATTCACACCACTATTTTCATTGAATTTTAATTAGATTGGTGTTTGGTTGTTACTTGATACACTCTACATGATTTTAATATTTAGAATAAGCTACAATCCACTACCACTACTGGAGATGCCTTAATTTTTAATAGACTATTTTAACTAGGAATTTTAATCACCTCAAAAGGTCTAATATGATCATTTAAAAAAAAAATGTAGATTGCTGAAGATTTGTAGACAACCAAGCTCTAACACTTAGTACCTTGTACTTGTAAGCTAGTTTTCTTTTTCGATCAGTATAAGATTGGTCCTTCTTTCTAGCTGTTTGCAAATTTATGTATGATTACTATATAATCTGTGTAATGGAGACAAAATTATCCACCAGGGTTGGTAAAGGTGAGACAGGTGATAGTAAAGAAAGCAGTTAGCAGTGTTGCTTGTCATAGGTGAAATACAATGGAGATTTCTGAAGGAAGATATGGGTTATTTGCTGGAACTTGACAATCTACCATAGTTTAAGTAAGTTCAGAAAGATTATAACCGCAGCAGTTTAAAGGTTGTTTTAAAATCTCATTCATATTTGCCTCTCTATATCAAACATCTATTACGCATTCTCTGCAAACACTCCTGTTTGGCCATCATATGTTGATTGAGTCCTTGAATAGTCTTCAGCTGATTCTCAGTTATCGTGATGAGGACAATTTATTTCTTTTTTTTCCATGCCACCAGCATCCTAAGTGCCCCTCCCTCCACCCCCCTCGGAGCACCCCCATTCCTATCCCTAGGCGATAAACCGCCCATCGACCCCCCACCCCCGAAGAGAGAGAATCAAAAGTGCACTAAACCAAAAGTGAAAAAAACGCCATCGACCCCCCAACCCCGAAGAGCGAGAATCAAAAGTGCACTAAACCAAAAGTGAAAAAAATGCCATCGGGCTTCTATGTGGACTTAAATTAAAGTTGAATACTGCTCAATTGTCACAACTAGTGGTGGATCATTACAGACTGGGACTATATGGAGTAGCTGAGGCTCCCTCCATCTGGGCTAAAAGTGAATCCACCTCCTCCGGGTTGCTGATAATATGCCTCTTGTTTCTCCACATAATTCTCAGCATCGCTGGGAACTTCATCTGGACCTGCCCTTACCGAAGTTGAATACTACATTTAGGGCCATATGTAGATAAATTATATTTACCGATTCATAAATACCGAATTTTACCGAATCGGTATTTATGAATCGGTAAATAGTATGTAGGTAAACAATCGGTAATTATTACCGATTCGGTAAATATCGGTATTTATGAATAGGTATTTACCGAATCGGTAATAATGCATCCCTTCCCATTCATTCCTATGGGCCTGGAGGCCCATAGGAATGAATGGGAAGCCATTTACTATTACCGATTCGGTAAATACCGAATCGGTAATAGGGGAAGCATAATCATGGGCGGCAGGGTGTCACATTGACACCCTGTTGCACCCCTGATTCGTGCATGTGTGCACATGTGGCGCACATACATGCCCTAAGGGCATGTATGTCTGCCACATGGCACTTTTAAAGCAGCCAAATTTAGCTTTTTGAAAGGTATTCGTTATTTAACATCAACCTGTAGTTGGTGTTAAATACCGAATCCTTACTACTGAAATTCACTCACTTGAGTGCTCCCTACATATGATTTAAGGATTCGGTAATTTACCAAATCTGTATTTTACCGATTCGGTATTTTACCGATCCCTTACCGATTCGGTAAATTACCGAATCCTTAAATCATGCCTCCTACATCTCAAATGCCTAAATACCGATCGGTAACGGAATATTTACCGAATTTCGGCCGTTACCGACCGGTATTTAGCTTCCTACATATGGCCCTTAGTGGTTAACCTGTCTTTTTATAGCATTGGAAGACTATTTTATGCCAATTTTAGTATTCAATAGTGTTCTTTTTGGGAAGGCTAGTGCATTAAGACTACTGATATGTGAGTGGTACTTCTTGAATACTAACAGCATACTAAGCACATACTTATTTGTAATCGCATAGTCTTCATTTACAATGCAGAACGTTTAGTGAATACAAACAATTTGAATACTACTGGACCTTACCAAGACTTCTATTAACATTCTATTCAAGCTGCATACTGAATGGTAGATCGGTGCCTTATTTATTACACTATTTTTATGCCTTATTTATTGTGGTGTTTGTGTAGTGTAGGGTAGTGTTTTAGGGTTTAGGGTAGTGCTGGGGGATCGTGCAGGGTAGTGAGTCAGTGTAGGGACCGGACTGGGAGTTGGGGGAGGGTCGTGCTGGGGGTAGTGTTTTAGGGTTTAGGGGAGTGTTGTGGTGTTTGTGTAGTGTAGGGTAGTGTTTTAGGTTTTAGGGTAGTGCTCAAGGGTTGTGCAGGGTAGTGTTTGAGTGTGGGGACCGGACCGGAGGTCTGGGGAGGGGCGTCCTGGGGGTAGTGTTTTAGGGTAGTGTTGTGGTGTTTCTATAGTGTAGGGTAGTGTTTTAGGGTTTAGTGTAGTGCTGGGGGTCGTGCAGGGTAGTGTTTAAAGTGTGGGGACCGGACTGGGGGTCAGGGGAGGGTCGTGCTGGGGGTAGTGTTTTAGGGTAGTGTTGTGGTGTTTGTGTGATGTAGGGTAGTGTTTTAGGGTTTAGGGTAGTGCTGAGGGGTCGTGCAGGGTAGTGTTTGAGTGTGGGGACCAGGCTGGGGCTCAGGGAGGGTCGTGCTGGCAACCCTACTGTATATTCATTTTGATTAAATGCATTCTCACACTATGGCAGTAAATCTAAAATACAAATGTAAGGTATAGGCAGAGCAGAGGTTCCAGGGGGTACTGGAACCTGAATAAAAAATGAAGCCTCGGTAACCAGTTTTCAAAAGGTATGCAAATATGCAAATGGTCTTTAAAGACCTGTGAAAAACTCAGGTGTGCCAGAGATAAGACTCCAGACACTGCCCAGCCGGTCCCACAGCTGCAAATGAGACACACGGGGGGGATTAATTGACCTTCATAAAGAGAACAGAACAGTTGTGTATAAATTCTATATTTTTTTTTTCAGTTTTGTATAGCACAAAGTCAACAAGAAGGTATTTGAGGGATTTACAAAAGCACCATTAATGACATCCATATGTTTATGCAGTTCCCAAAGCTTGCAGACTTTTGGATGTCGGTCTGCAACTTCATAGAGGAAGGAACTGGTCAAGGGACAGAGGTAAGCCCTCAACTTTTATTTTTTATGCTACGTTCAGAAGCAGGCCCACGAGTAAACCCCGTCATAGCAAAATTTGTTTTCTATGTGGTCCTGTTGGCGAGGCAGGAGATTTGCAGATTATGGAAATCCGAAAACCCTCCTTTTGCTGTTGACTGTTTTAGAAGTATCAAGTTTACGAGTCAGACCGATATTGCTTGTGATGCCAAGAGTTTGGAGAAGGTTTGGGCATTGCATATGGCCTGGAGACAACAGCTAAGTGGGTCCAATGATTATGCCCTACATGCTGGAGGTCCCGGCTCCCTACCGTTTCTTTTTCATTGTTGAAGGGAGATAAATGTGGAAACAGCACCATTCTTTGCTGTGACATGCTTATATGCCCTCTTTCGAGGGGTAAGAGCTATACCAGCAAGAAAGTTGGCAGAATGAGGAAAAAATAAAGAAAAGTAAAAAAAAAAGGTTGTTTTAAGGTTTGATTTACTCATACAGTTTGTCCTTTACTCAAGCATGGAAACTAGTAGATGCATATATGAACACTTCAAATGCAGAACTAAATGAGTTTCAAAATCGTTATCTTCTCTAAGACTCCATGGTGGGAGATGAACTTTGACAAATGAGCCAGCGAATTATGGAAAGGAATGCTTTTCTCTGATATGAAAAGAAAGAATGTGTCAAGATAGCAAAAGTTACTATAAAGGTATCAATAATATAGTACACTTGCTCAGGTGGCACCTCATCAAAAAAAGTTTTAAAAAATATGCGACCTAAATGTCAGTTAGATGTCGAAATGAACAACCATGCTATCTGGAGTGTTGTTAGAACAGCAGCGATGAAGGTCAAATTGTACTCTTCAGGGCAAGGGTTTGCCAGCTTACTGGCATGTGTAATAGTATTAGTGTCAAATGGGGTAACAAATAGTAAACATGTTAGACTAGTAACTTTGGTTGAAAGTTCGCAGTTTTGTTTACCACTTGTGTGTGTTATTGATTTCTGGTCGAAGCTAGAATGTAATTTCACCACCAACATGTATCATCTTCTCAAGGTAAGCACTATTTTGGAGAGATATCATTTTGGGAAGAAGGTGGAGAGAGAGAGAGACAGAGAGTGAAATTTACATAGGGAAGACAGTTTTCTTAAACCAGATCTCTCTCTCTTTCTGAGCACTTTTGGGGAAAAATAAGTGATCAGTTCATGTTGGATTGCTACGTTGAGAAGGTCAAAGGTGAATTGTGGTAGAAAGATGACCCAAGCTTGGATGAGATGTTAGTAACTGCTAAAAAGGTCAAGCATTACATGTTTTTGTGTAGAGGAGATCAGGAAGGATATGTTGAAGACTGAGAAGGTAGAAGCTGCGAAATCACGAATGCTTAAACAAAATCAAGCAATAGTATTTAAGGGCAGATGCTTCAAATGTGGCAATGACGAACAGTAAAGAGTGTCCTGTGTGATGAAAGATGAGGGTGTAGGGTATGTGGAAAGAAAAGTCATTATGCCAGCAATTGAAGGGTCGAGTCTGACAAAGGTAAAGAGAGGGAAGTGGTTGTGGAGCGTGGCATGGAAGCCACAAAAATAGAGTGTGATGAGTTATTGTTGCAGGTGAATGAGTGTGTTGGGACAGAAAAGTCCCTGTCGTGATGTTGGGTGTACAACACTGCCCTATGTGCCACACACAGCTGCAGCCATGTCTGCATCTAGGTGCTGATTTTTGTTGTCATCGGTTAACACGAATCATGCATGTGCACCATGACTTAGGCCTGTCCCATGAATTGCAGTCTTATTGGACTGGTAGGGGTACCAAAGCACTAACCTCATTGTGGTGGAAGGCTACTGCCTTTGCCAGGCATTAAGTAGCATGAGCACAGTGGTGGCAGTATACCATGTAGTGATCAGTAGAGGTGAACAGGCCTTTTTACTTGTGTCATTGGAGTGAGGCCTATAGGCTCACTCATGTAAAGTTTTGCTGCTGTGTGCTTAACTCATGCTTGACCTACATCAAGGTAGTATGTAGCGCTGTGCAACACATGTCCGGTTGCATCTGTGTTATGTGTGTATGTGGGCTTGTGAAATAATTCTTAAGGCAGGAGGTGTTAGAGATAGTGGAGGATGCCAAGGTGTGTTGCACTGAAGATACGTTTATTCAGGTGATACAAATGGTGTTTCCAGCTGTCTTTAATATTTGGTTGAAGAGAGATGGCCAACTGAAGTCTAGTAAGGTGCATGATGTGCCCATAATCGTACGACAGGAAATGCAGGCTGAACTGAAAAGGTAGAGGGTGTCATTGAAAAGTTGGAGGGTACTGAGTGGTTGGCACCAGTGGTAGATGAGAGCATGACTAGTGGTGATCTAAGGTTGCGTGTAGTCTTCAGGAAGTTGAACAGGTGAATGATCAGGGACAAATAACCCATTTCCTACATTACAGAGATATTGTCCTCGCTGAATGGTGCTAGTGTCTACAGCACAACAGACCTCACCTCTGCTTCCCATCAGATCAGGCTGAGTGAGCAGTTCAATGACCTGACTGCTTTCATCAGCTGTTTGGAATGTTTTGGCATCTTAGAATGCCACTTGTCCTGATATCAGCTGCATTTGGGTTTAGAGAGAAACAGAAAGTGTGTTAAAAGTTATCTATAGAGTAAATTTCTATGAAGATGATGTTGTGGTTAATGGCTTAGATAAGCCAGAAGATTAAATTGTGTACTTGGTAGGCTGAATGATAAGAATTTAGCAATTAGGTGGGGGAGGTGCAAGTTCAGGAAAAGTGTTATTTCTTATTTGGGACATGAAATCATAGGGGACAGAAAAAGACACAAAAGTCAGTTGGTGTGTACTATATAGTGACTGACTTTGTCCTCCAGTAAAGAGGAAATAATGTGTTTCTGTCTGAATATTTTAACAAATTCATAGTTAGGTTTGCAGGAAAGACAAAGAACATGATGAGCCTGTTTAAAAAGGAGGGGATATTTGTGTAGGATTCACACTACAAAGAAAACGTTTGTGGGTTCAAGAGTGAGCTAACCTCTACCCCTGTTTGCAGTGCTTTGATCCGATGGTTAAGTCAATGCGGATAGCGGATGCTAGTCTGAAGGAGCTGAATGCTGTGTTCTTAAAAGGAGAATTGAATCAGAGAGTGAAGTCTTGTTTACATCATAAAGTTTGAGGGAACCTTAACAGTGTTACTCTGTCATAGAAAGAGAGGATTTGATGCTTCACCGACGGTGAAGAAGCTGAGGAAATTCTTTTGGGGCAGCACATTTAAGATCATAACTGAGCAATCAAATCTTAAAGAAATTTTCACCATTGTCCAGCAGAAAGCTAAGTGGGTGGGATACCATTTCAAAGTGATTTACATTCCAGGCACAAGGAGTCACATCACCAACTGCTTGTCTAGATTGGTGTCTAGGCAGGAATAAAAGGAAGAAGAGCAGGATCTGAATGTGAATGTGAGGTCCAGCAAAACATAATCACGGAGGGGCAATAGAAAGAGGATTTGATCTCAAATTGGGTATTGCAGGAGGTTGTAGTCAGAAGAGTAATGAGGATTTAGAGAGAATTACCAGCGGTTCAGGTATGTCAAAGATGAATTGTCAGAATGGGATGGATTCATCCTTAGAGGAACAAGATTGATTGCATCGGAGGGATCCAGAAGTGAGTTTGTTGAAATGGCACATGAAGGGCATCATGTTATGTCCAAGATGAAGGAATGTTGATCGAGGTGCAAATATTCAGACAGAGTAATCAGAGAATGTATGGAGTGTGTGCGGAGCGACAAAATACTTAAACCTTGAGTTCAGCCCACAGTGATAAGGAAGTTGCAAATATGTCCTTGGGAGGATGTAGCTATCAATATTTGAGGGTCTACAAATTACAGTGGTATCCAAAATTAAGTTTTGGTTCTGACTGATATGTTCTCCAGATGGCCAAAGGTGCACTACTTCACCAGTGGAATTAAGACCAGGTGTGTGACAGGTTTATCAGAGGTGTTTTATACCAGAGAGGGTATACTGGATGCAGTCCTTTCGGATAAAGGTGGGCAGCTGGTCTAGGGGGAAATGGAGAAATTCATAAGTGGAATAATTCACAAAAAGTGTGCTTTGTACCCTTTCTGGATGAATGGTTTAAAATGGTGTTGGAAAAGACCATTCAGATGGCAGGATACAATGCAAGAGACTTCAAAAAATGATGTGATAAAGAGAGTAGACGTGTATGGTCACATTCTACTAATGGATGTTATGCTGCCCGGCACTGCGACAAGCCTGCCGAATCCATCTAAGACCTATACTTCTCTAACTGGGCACTCGCACAGCAAAGGATGCCGTTTGCCAGCTCTACGCTCTGGACACAGTGAAGAACATGGCCAATTTTGGCAAATTTATACACCAAACACACACGCTTTTGAAAGACAAAATGGCACAAGCAGAGATCGACTAACAGCCGGATGAGTCCCATGACACAAGGAACAGTACCCCTTGAGGACTACCCCTTCCTAGAGTACTCAATATCACCAATGGACATTATTGATTTTTATTCTTTTATTTTTAATCATTAAGTCAGCACTGGCTGTTCATATTTCTTCCCACCAGCATGATTTTAAAGACTGGCTTAGTTTCTAATTATTATATTTTTTTGGTATATTGCAATGGTTTTAAGTAATCACACAATAAACACATTCATTTATTCATTACTAATGGAAGACTATTGTTTGAGCTTTTCAGGTGAAGAAGACCCAACATCCTGATGTCTGCTGCGTGGTGAGTGTAAAAGAAGTGGGTATGAAGGCAAGTGAGGACTGGTGAGAGCAAGAATTGGGCAAGTTGCATGAGAGGAGGGTGCAGAAGGCTGTGAAGAACACACTGGTGCATGTTAGGGACATGTTAAGCATTTTGTTGGAGCTTGTTGTTCTGAGAGAATAGAAATAATTTTGTCTAGATGGGGTTAAGCTTCAGATAGATGCTGGGCATGCAGGTCTGGATGAGGTACAGACAGCGTTTGCGGTGCTGGATGTCTGGAGTTGACTTTCAAGAAGAGTTATGAGTTGTCTTAGATTTATGAAGCTGAAGATGACAGGAGACAAGATGGAACCCTTGGGGACTCTACAGGTAATTGATATCATCTTGACTCTCGAATTACCCATGTGATCAAACTTATGCCAGTTGGTAGGGAGGAGGAGAACTGGTGAAAGACTTAGTCAGTGAATCCCATTTAAGACTTCAGGGTGTGGATGTGGGTAGGATGATCAGTGAGGCAACTCAGTGGTCCAGCAAAACCAGGTGGCAGGGGTCCCCTTTATCTTTGGTTAGAAGAGCATTGTCTTTTATTAATAATGTACCTGTCTCCATGCTGCAGAGTGATCTGGTGATCTGAAGTCAAATGTGTGGTCATGCATGAGATGGGTGGGGTTGAAGTGATCTTCATTTGTGAAGAGACTGCTTTTTCAATTATTTTTCCAATGAAGGGTATGTGAGTGATCGACTGGTAGTTGGAAAGCCCATCAGGATTTTGTTTGGAATTCCTCAGCAGTGGGAGGATCTGGCCTGTCTTGGGATCTTCGGGGAAGATGCCTTCAATGAGAAAGCCTTGATAATGATGGTAGAGGTTAGAGGGTCCCGCAGACAGGACTCTAATGAATGACAAGAGTAAGACATCCGGAGTATCCTGCAAATGTATTGTGATGTATTTTCCACCACCTGCTCAGCCAGTGCCCTGAACTCAATAGAATGTTGGAGTCTGGATGAGCCTCGGAATGTTGGGACACAGAGAGGTGAAGTGACAGTTCAGTATGGGCTGAGCAGCAGACAGGCTGCTCCTGGTGGGGCTCTCCTTCACAACTTAACTTCTTGTTGTTCTGAACTAGTCAACATGTTACCTGCTTGAATAAAACTTCTTTACTTACAACCTTCCTGCGTGGACCTCCTCACTACATTTTATTTGGCGACGAGCTGGCGAAGAACCTACGTGTTACATGTGGATCTCAGTAACCTGGCTACCAAAAGAGGAACTGGAGATGGCACAATCTACAGAGTCTACAGCTGCGACAACCACAAGAAGTAAATGAGGAGGTATCCACTCGTAATGAAAAGGTGCCAACATGAAGCAAGCGTGTTGTACAATCAACATGAATGACGACAAAAAGCGAGAAACAAGCATCAAAATGAAAAGAAAAGAAAAGAAGACAACAACACAAGTAAGATGAAGCACTACGCCGTTCAGCCCAGCCAGTGTCCTCACCATCGGACAGCATTAGCCCAGGAGTGCTGTGCTCATCAACATTATGCATTATTGACTCTGGTGGTACATCTAATGCGTGTGCCTTCAAGCAAAAATACTTTACAGGTACAATATTCATATTGGTCACGCTGATGCATTCCCAGGTACATACTCTACAACCTTGAGGATATATAATTACATCTTAGAGCTTGGAGTAACATAAAGAAGATGAACCATCCCCGTTTATTCAGCACTTACGCATGTTCCTCACTGTGGATAGGTCACTGCTGCCTGCTGTTCCCTTCTTCAGTGCTCTGGTGTTTGCGAGACACGTAGCAGTTCCTTACTTGGAGAAGTCTCCCATGTGGGACATTTGTCAGTTTATTCTGGCTTCTTTTAGTTTTCTGTAACGATTTCCTGTTCGACGTCGTACTTTCGTGCAGACTTCCTCAGTGTCTGTCATCGGGGCATGGTCTGTTTCTGTCTCCTTTGTTTTGTCTCGCAAGCGGTTGATGTGCTTTTGCTGTGTGCCTCCATTACGTCATTTCCAGCTACTTTGAACATCACCAACGCTGTACGTGGGACGACGTTTTTCTGTCTTGGGGACTCAAGTCTGTGGTGAGTTCTTTTAATTTTATTTGTTTTTCCTCATCGTTGGGCTCTGCCGGCTCAGCGGCAGTCAAACTGTCGAGTGACCATTAATTCTTGCCACGCACATTTTACCTCATCAATATGCTGCGCTATTAACCTCGTGGGATCCTCTGTGATGTCACAGCCTCCAACGGCGCACATCCAAGCTGTGTGACGTTTTATGCACTAGCGCGTCGGGAGCGTCCTGGCGCTGTGGATCTTACGTGCCGCCATTTTTGTGTAAAAGTGGGCAATACATTTGCGGAAGAGACCCGTGGACTCTCTCATCTTGCTGATGTATTCCAACAAGGTAACAGCGGGCTTAGTTCCACCCGTTTTCTCTTCTATTGATAAAGCGCCTTATGCCTGTCACATTGTGTAATCTATGGATGTTCACCCCAACGTTTGTTTCTATATTTGCTGCGGACTCTTACACCTATGAGGTACACGTTTACGGTACTCACACTGACATTTCATTAACAGTGAGTACAATTTGTGTTTGCTTTTCCAGTCCATCCTCTACAGCATCAGTTACATGACTATATATGGCCGCTTTTCCACTTCCGCGACTGCCTGTCCTCTTGGGTGACCTCAAGATTATCCTTCCATCATTAAATCCTATGTGGGCGCCACCCACCATATTCTATATCCACATCGAACCCTTTCTACGAGCTGACATTCCACATTGGGTTTTCTTGACATGGTTTTCTACCAGCTGCTGTGTTTCACAGTACTACGGTGACACGCACACCCTGACATTTAACTGTGATACAGGTCTACAATGTCATTATCATCTTTATCTTGGACAGTCTGCACAGGTTAATGTGTTTCAGTGTTTATGCCATACACATTCATGGTTTCCTTGTGTATTTACTTTGCGTTCATTGCACATTACGTTTCTTTGTACTGGGATGGCAATGGGTATCTTCCCTTCTGCTCACATTACGTTTGCCTACATGGGCTACATCTTGTATGTATGGACTCTGGTTACTTACCTTCATTGGGTTCATGGTTCTATTTACTTGTGTACGTTTTACACAATATTCTTTCCTACACAGAGATGGGTTTGGGTCGAGCTCCATTTGCTCATACACGTGCCTACTTGGGCTAAAAATGTTTTCCACCCTTACATAGGGCACCGTTGCATGGCGTCACAGTCCCATTTACATTTTCACAGGTACACTTACACAGGGCACAGTCTCATAGGTCACAGTCCCATTTACATTTTCACAGGTACACTTAAACAGGGCACCGTTCCATGGGTCACAGTCCCATTTACTTTTATACAAGTACCCCTACATAGGGCACTGTTTCATGGGTCACAGTCCCATTTATATTTTCACTGTCACCCTCACACAGGGCGTCTTATGGGTTTTAGTCCCATCTCTACAGGGCAGTACTGTTTTCCTCTACATGGGGGTTGACTTTACAATTATATCTTAATTTGTTCGTCTATTTGATAATAGGGGGGGGATAAGTGATACTGTTTGTATTTACTTCGCTTCTTCTTCTCTGTTTCTCATTTGTTCAGATTTCCTCTTGATGTCACTTCCTTTTCATCTTTGGAATCTGGACCATACACATTTCGCTGTTATTTCTTCTTTGGTCTTCAGTCTTTCCCTTTCTGCAGTGTTATTCTCTTTCTTCCTTGTTCAGGGGGTATCTCTTCCTTCTCTTCTCCCTGTGCTTGGGTATGTCTTCTGTTCTGTTCCCGTCGTGCCTTGTCCTTCTTTCCTTATTTGCCTGCCTGGCGAGTGGGTGTGCGTAGGGGTTGTCTTTGGTATGTCTGTCTCTCTCTTTTTCTTATTTCTTCTCTTGCGTCTCACTGTCTCCTTCTTTCTATCTTCATCGTTGTAGAGGTTGGGTTTTCAATTTGCTTACTTACACTTTACCTTCTCCTCCTTGTCTTCTCCCATCTATCTCCTCGCTCTGCTTTGTTTGCTCTTTTCCTTGACGTTCTCTTTGTCACTCCATTGTTCCTTCCTTGCAATCTGTCCCTTGTTATTTTGATCATATATTGAATTTGTTCTTCTGTTGGAAGGAAAAGGACTATGTTGTATCCTGCATATGTATTATGATGTATTTTCCACCACCTGCTCAGCCAGTGCCTGTGCTCTGAACTCAATAGAATGTTGGAGTCTGGATGAGCCTCGGAATGTTGGGACACAGAGAGGTGAAGTGACAGTTGAGCATGGGCTGAGCAGCAGACAGGCTGCTCCTGGTGGGGCTCTCCTTCACAACTTAACTTCTTGTTGTTCTGAGCTATACAACATGTTTTTTTTGTTGCAGAGTTTTATATAGTGCGAACTTGACCCGAATCCAATCGGGTATCAGAGCGCTTTACATAGCACCAGTTACGTTACATGAGGACACACATTCATTTTTTGCAAGGCACGGGGAGATTAAGTGATTTGCCCAGAATCACAGGTTGTTCAGCGTCATTACCGAGACTTGAACCCAGTTCCCCAGGTCTGAGGTCGAGTGCCCTAGCCATTAGCCCAACTCCTCTGTTTCCTGCTTGAATAAAACTTCTTTACTTACAACCTTCCTGCTTCCTCTTGACGTGAGGTGCCAATGAGGAAATGGAGGATGCTAGTGAGACAGGAGTTTCAAGGATAACCATTGAGGGATGCAGTGCAGAGGTGCCAAAGAAGAAGAAGGTTTGGTGTACTCAATGTGCTGTCAGATCTGCATTTTTCTCCGAAAAAGCAGATGATGGGATTGCATTTATCAGTGCACAGTGGGATTGTGGGCCAGGCATTGGGCTGATGCAGTGCATGATTGTATTGAGGAGCATTCTGCTTCTGTTGGCAGCTTCATAGTTGCGGTTGATATAGCACTTAACTTTAGCAGATGTGATGAGCTGTTAGCATGTTGCGAAGAGAGAATTCAGTAGCTCAAAGTTGTCAGCAGTTCTGTTTTTATTCATTTTTTCTTGTGTGCAGATGGAGCGTTTGCTGTCAGTCAAGTCTTTGAAGTGCCAGGGTGCTGAAGGGATGGGTTTGCACTTGCATGTATTGGTTGGAGCGTGGGTGCTCACATGGTTACTCAGAAGAACAGTGAAGTAGCTTAAAAGGGTTTTGAGGTTGGATATGTAGGTGGCAGTGTGAGAGATGTGAAGTCTTTCAGGTAACAGCTTGCAAATATAACAGCAGTTTAAGTGGATTGCCAACAGCACAACTTTTATCAAATTGTGGACAGCAATTCAGAATTTAACATTTAAAATTCAATGAATGCATTGTCCTGCAAAATCAGTTTCCATATTCACAAAGTTGTAATAATTTTTCCAAGCAACTGGCTTTACACATCTGCGCTTAAGAATCTTTTGTTTCTGCCTGTTGGAATCACCACAAAGAGACATCACTGTTTAATTAAGCAGTAACATATGTCTCTTATAATTGGGTGTCCATATAAACTGCAGGTTTGAAGATGAATGCACTTAGCAATGAGTTAAAATAAATTACCAAGAGTCAGTGCACCAAAGATTTTAATCTATTTTTCAGGAGAAATACTTTAGATATGCAGACAAATTTGGGTTCTGCGTGGGTTTTCTGCAGGATAGACATTGATTTCACCTCATTTCTGTAGTTGCAAAATAAAAGGTTATTTTCTTTAGTGAAAAGAATTCAAATTTGTTTTTACCTCAGCGTAAAATAGGTTAGGATTCAGCTGTCAAAAACTGAAAATTATTTAAACTTCTTAAAGCGTTCTTGTATTCAGCAATTTTCCAAACTGAATTATCTAATCTATTTCCCCTAAAAATGAGGTGTGCTTTGACTGTATCTAAAAAAAGAAGTGTTTTGCCTTTTTCATGATGCGAAATAACGGTTCAGTCAATGGTAATACTGTAAATAATTGAATTACTCTATTTACAATATCCTAGTGAAACGGCATTCCCCAAATTGACAGGAAATAGCCCAAAATGTTTATTGACTGATTCCAACTAGGGCGGGAGATCAATTTCTATTGTTATCCTACCATGAATTTAAGAAAATTGACTTTTCATCTTCATAAATCTTTATTCTGCAGAACTGCCATAAAAGCGTGTAGAATGTTTTTAAAAAAATACTTCAAACATTAAAAACCAGATAGTCAAATAGCAATACAATACCTGTAATACAATTAATAATGATACATTGAACACAGTCCAACCAGGTCTACTGTTAAACATGGGACCCCTTTAAAATGATTGGTACCCCCATCACAATTGAATCAAAGCTATAAAACAAGGGTGAGCCAAGACACACCTTACAGGAGGCTAACCTTTTTTGCCTGATCATCCACATATTCAATAAACAACGTGAAACTGCAAATACAATAATTTGGCTGACATCACTTCTGAGGATCCCGATTGCTGTTCTAAAGTCTCTAACTCCCAAATTGGTAGGCCCCACTTGCTTCTGAACTTGGCATAAAGATGAAGGAAAATCACAACATGATCAATTGTCTCAGACACCTGGGGATAGAAGGGGCAACTCCATGACTGAGCAAAAAGGCAGGGCCCCATATCGAAATTTCACATGCGTAGGGGCCGATTCACAGAACTAATCTGAGATAAAATCCTAAATTTACTACTTTTGGTATTCACAGAAGGCATTTAGTAGTAGTAAAGTTAGGACTCCTAACTTTACTACTACTAAATGCCTTTTGTGAATACCGAAAGTCGTAAAGTTAGGATTTTGTCTCAGTTTAGTAGTAGTAATGTTAGGAGTCCTAACTTTACTACTACTAAATGCCTTCTGTGAATACCAAAAGTAGTAAGTTTAGGATTTTATCTCAGATTAGCTCTGTGAATCGGCCCCATTGTGTTGGCTAGGGGAGGCCCAATCTCATCTATATAACTTTATGCAGCTTAACCATCATTAAATTCAAAAAAAGGCAGTAGAACAGGGGTCTCCAACGAGTACCTCAGGAGCTACTGGTAGCTCGCCAGTACCCTCAAAGTAGCTCTCAGAGGTGAAGTCATTCCCAGTATCTCATTCAGAGAGTCTATGCGGAGACTCTAAGCATATTAAAAAAGGCAGCACTGTTCATCTGAAGATCTTTAGCCAACCAGTCTACAGCAGGGACTCATCTTAATAATCAAACACACACTGTGTCGGCCTACTGAGTCTGCCACATGGCCATCTTTATCCAGTCTCGGACTAAGTCACAAGGTTATTGGCCATGTGGTAGTCCCCTGCTTTATCAATTTCACCATGTGCGTGAACAGTGGGCTATAAATGAAGAGTGGTAGTGGTAGCCTAAGCAGTAATCAATGTTGACCCACTAAGGTGTGGGACTGCAGGAGTCAGAGTGAAAATGTTTCAGTTGGGTGTATAAGCAGCCAAGGGCTGAGGAAAGCTATAATCCTGAGCAGAGAAAATTAAGAGCCTCATCTGCATTTATTTATGTGTGCGTCCATTATAAACGCTATTGCTTCCTGTAAGCTACACCTGGTGTCAAGGACTACCAAATGGGTATGCTAGCCCCCATCATATGGGTTTTGTCTGTGGCACAATTGTGTCAGTTAATGGCATAATAGTGCCAATGACATAATTGTGGCCATCCTGAACTATTTTGGGTATTCTTGCTCTAGTTATGGTATACTGGCAGCCATCAGTGACATATTAACAGCGTTACTGCACTATAAGGTGTCCCTGATATAATTGTGGCTGCCCCTTGCATAGTAATGGCCATGACTAATAATACGGTGGCCATCCTGGTCCTTATGGTGTCCAGCCTTGGCACAATTGTATACCGGTGGGCATTATTGGCATTATACAGTCGTCCTCGGTGCTTTGGCGCCATGGCTTATGACTGTAATACCGGAGCATTCCATGCAGTCTGTCCATGTGAGGCATTTGTACAGGTGAGTGTTCAATTGAAATAACAAGCTGATGTTTGGGGGCCCTGTATTTCCTAAAAATGAAAATGTGTATTTTAAAGGCATTTTTTTCAAACAAAGGTATTCTTCAGGAAAATGTAGTTTATTTGCCCAAAATGGAAAGTGGTGATAGAAAAATCTGAGCATTTTCAGAAATTGATATGCTGATGAAGACAAAAAGTTGCAATTGCAAACACATTCAAAGTTGATACTTGAAAGATAAGTCAAGCTGAACTGAGGAGACTTTTTGCTGTGGTTATGTCCTTTGTGCCTCAAGGCATGTGAAGATTTGAATGTTACTTTATCCGTCAGGTGGGGGCATTTAATATTGATAAATGTTTCCTTAGCATTTCTTCTGGTAACATCACCTGGAATACTTGGTTGGCACTATGATAATCCTGCTAAGGGTGGTCATAGTGTAATGTTTACATGTGCTGTCAATATTTTACAGTGATACAATTTGTTAGTAGCTCGACAGGACTTTCCTTGAGCTGAAGTAGCTCTCAAAACAGAAAAGGTTGGAGACCCCTGCAGTAGAAAGTGTGCCCACCCTGGTATGACCTAAAATCATATTATTTATGTATCGCCAGTACAAGCACTTTAGTGATTTTTGCAAAGCCTGAATAGCTTCTGCAGGGGTAGTCCAGAGGTTCCCACACCCCATGTCAGTCAGTCGGCTTTGGGCAAATCTGAGCCAGGGAATTCTAGACGCCGCAGGCAGTCTCAGGACATCCTTCAGTCCCTGCCGGTATGGCAATAAATCTGAAGTCGCCTAGATCCTGCATCAGTACAAAATTGGTCTGAGGTCCACTTTGTCAGAGAGAGGTCTAAGGCCCACATCACATCAAGCAGTAAGGGAGTAAGCGGGGTGCTAACAGGGAGATGCATGAGGAGTCATAGAAACTGATTTTCAATGTTCTCCATGCTTCTGGCATCCATGTGGCCCCAGAGTTCCCCTTCATAAAAAGTTGCCAAATATACTTTTCGAAAATGATGACAATATGTGAAATATATATCTGCCGTTATTTTCTCAGTTTAATATTGGGTTAATATTGGTAGAAAATGAACAATAAGACATTATGATTGATATACAATTATCTGAGTTGGTAATTATGTCATGGCATTAATTGTATAAAGACTTTACCCAGGAGGAAACATAAGAAACACATTTCTATTGGTTTTTAATAAGTGAGATACACATAAACTAAATAAACATGCATTTCAGCACAATATCTATAAATAGATGACTTAATACAGAATAGAGAATGAGGAGTGCTTAGATTATCCAATTACTGAAAAACAATATTTAGTATTAAAAAAGATATCTTTCAAATGGATCAAATTAGTGTTTCACAAAATGACGTGCCTAATGCTATCCGATCAGCTTCTGATTGTACGGCGTGTTTGACTCGTGTATATGATCTCTGTTAGCTGAACTGCAACACCAACAGGTAGTAGAAGCAGAGACATTTTAAGGCATGTGCAAAGTGTACAATTACCCAGGGCCCCATCTTTCATGGTGACTCTGAAATTTATTTATTTTTTGCAGTTTTATCTAGTGCAAACTCGACCCAAAGGTATTGGAATGTTTTACATGAGCACCAGTTACATTACATAAGGACTCATACATTTATTTTTAGACATGGGGAAATTAAGGGTCTGATTATGAATTTGGTGGTCTTGGAGTGGGCCGCCATGCCAGCGCCTGCTCCAAAGCCGCCAAACTCAACCGCCGCCTACCAGATCACGAGTCATTTCGTGGCCAGGCAGGAGGGCTGCGCGAAGGTCCTAAAGCAGTGCAGTTCAAAAGCTCATATGTGAGCCTTTGAACAGCAGCACAGAGGGAGGGCCAAAGCAAGTTCCTGCACAGAATAATACTGCCCCAGACTACAGGGCCAACGCCGAGGGATCGTGGATACCTGGCTGTTGCGGCGGTCACATGGTGGTCTGAATGCTGAAGTTGTAATATGGCGTTTGGACTGCCGGTGTGGTGGTAGCTGCCATGGCACCGAGGATTTGGCAGTCCTATGACCGCCAAACTCGTAATTAGGCCCTATGTGATTTGCCCAGAATCACAGGACGTTAAGCCGACGCCAAGACATGAAAGTGAACTTTCTCTCTCTATTTCACCTCTGTCTATTCCAACATTTCGACCTCGATCCTTCCTTCTTCCATATCTACTTCTGAATGTGTCTGTCTTTGACAACTGTCATTTTAAGGATTTATGAGGGGCTCCAGAAAGGTACATTTCAAAGTTTTTGTGTGACCCCATTTTTCTGGCATCTGCGGGCTTGAGCTAACAGTAAATGAGTAATTGAATTCAAAGGTGTTGCAAACGGGCCTATTTTCATACCCAAACTCCAAAAATCCTTAAAATGACACTGAATTCTTGCTGCGTCAAAAGAAGCTCGAGTTGAACTTGATCTTGTTGGCAATTGTACTAGTCCTTTCCAGATTTTCGATCGATATTCAGAGTTCTTATTCCTAATTCAAGTTAGTTTTTTACCATTCTTGCATCATCAGTGGAACATTAGAGGCTTTTGCCAAATATGCGATATTTTTTTTAAATTGCCATATTTGTCAATACAACCACATAGTAGAAGACAATATGGAGTATGTGGGCATTCCCCCATTATAGCAAACAGGCATTGACAAAGCCGATAGGTCTGGCCTCACGAAGTGCGCATTTTGTTCCCATTTTGCATGATCAAGTTGTCCTACTTATCCAAAATAAAACATCAACAGGGTCAACTGAGCAAAGAAAGAATCATACACCCGTAATTTGTACTCTTGCATTAAGTCTAGAAACCAACTTTGCAAATGCTACACAAAATGTTTTCAGGATCAGGTTCAATGAAGAACAATACTCAAAGGTCGCAGCTCTCTTAAAGAAATCTTTTGTCAATATTCTATCCAAGCAGCACCCTGAGCTAAGCTTGTGTGAAAATTAGAAAATTGCAGAACAACAAAGGCTTTAAATAGGTTGGGTTTGGCTTTTGTTTTTGTATAGCACCCTCCCACTGGCTTCTAAATATACTGCTTCTTACAGGTTTGAGTGGGTGACCCCAAGATTTTGATGGAGTAAGGGCATGTGAGACATGAAATAGACTGTTTTTGAGCTTTGAGAGAATTGAGCGATGTTTGTTAGGACCAGATGCCGATGTGGCAATTTTTCCCCCCCACAATTAGGGTCCAGATAGAGAGAACGTCCTTGACTCACCTTGATCCACAAAGATTTTTCAGTTAGCACTTGTAACAGACTTACTACTGAATATCAGGATTAAGTCAAGTGTACGGAAAGTTACTTTGCATCTGGCTTGCAAATTGTTTCAAACCTGGCCAAAGCAAGGTTGATGCACACAGAATAATGAAGAGGGTTGCACTTTTCGTGGGTATAGTGTAGAAATCGAAATGCAGAAGCTACTGTTTAATGCGCGTTGGAAGCATAGAGGTCATTTAGGGGTCTCCAGGGGTCACAGCAGGGATCCCTGGCTTCCAACTTGAGACCCCTGGCACTGTCTTTGTGACCCCTGTCCTCAGAAGTGGAAAACTCATAGCCAGGCAGCTCGTTCTTATGGCCGTCGATGAGGTATCCACTCTCCTTGTTTTCTGTCAATTTTTCCATTACACAAATAGTGAATAATATCACATACCGGGTAATATGCTGTATCCAAACACTAATTTTTGTTTATTGTGATAATAATATTAACCCCTTCGACGCGCATGACGGAGCGGTTCTGTCATGCACGTTGGTTGCGCTGTGCGCATGACGGAACCGCTCCGTCATGGCCCCGCCCGCGCACAGAACCTTCAGCGCGGCGCGGAAATCCGCGCCGCGCTGAAGGGGTTAAACAATATCTCTTTATGGAGCACAAACAACAATATTCTTTTGCTTGAATAACAGGTGTTCTTGACTTATGAGGTTTGAAGCCCTGACTCAACTAGTATGAAGAGAAGTTTATTAACTCTAAGGCAGACATCCGGACTCATGAGATGTGAAGCCATGAGTGAGTCACAATGCACCTCTTCTCCCTCAACAATGGTAATAAATAGCATATTATACCCTCTGCATCTGCATACATGGGTTGTTCCATGACATTTTTCTTGTGTATTTATTTTAATGTAATACTTTTAACCTAAAACAGAATACAACAGTTCAAGTTGTGCAGAAATGTAAAATCACATTCAAACCCCCCCTGTCTATTAAGAGAGTTGTTCCCTGTTTAAAGTATATGTTATTTGTATTATGCTATAATATTATGCATAATTCTCTTATGCCAGTTTTCTATTGTGTGACCATAAACTTTAATTTGACCTTTGCACTGTAGCAATAAATGTGTGAAAATATTCAGTTATTAGAACCATTGCTCTAAATAACGTGTTACAGGTCCACATCAGCGTGGGTTGCACTAGCTAATCCTATGCTTAAAGATTTTGGTGCTAAAATGGCATAAGGCTTTGTCACTTTCTAGCTTGATGTGGATAGGCACTATGCTTATAAACTCTGTAGAAAAATAGACATTTGAAGTGAGCTGATTCAGTGCTATCCAAGCGTAAGTAATTTCAATACTTACCAAATCGATACTGGATCTACTTACACACGGATACATCTTACTAAGGATATTGGAAGGGATATTGCTAGCCCTTATTACAGGGTGCTTCCAAGGTTGCAACGTGTGTGACTAGAGAAATATCTTCCACACCTGATATTTCAGGAGATTGGATATGTTATTGTTTTGACCCCTATTGAGAGGTTGTTCTACTGAGCTGCTTCATATGAGTAAGGAGATGTTCTTCTTAACGTTATAATCAAAGCCCTGATGAAGTTCCTCTATAGGAACGAAACGCGTTGGCCATTTTAAAATATTGAGACAAATAAAGAAAATTGCTGGACTAACTTGGATGACTCTTACTCCATCCCTGGTGCACCTTCCTTCCTCAACAGAATTAATAATTTTTGTCCAGCTGGAAATGAAATGAACTTCCATTCCGTGGATTCCCTTTCGGGATAATGATATAGTCACCCTGCGATGTTCCTGCTCTGGAAGGGAAGTGGATGGTTAGGTAGGGGGTTTCTGCTATGGAGTTTCTTGTGCACCCATGATGGATTCAGATTCTCTGCACAGCAGTGTCACTCTGTAAAAGAGCAAGGCACTAATGATGTTGGAATATTGCTTTCTGTTTGTTTCTGAAACATATGGGATTATTTTTTTGAGCAAAGTTCCCTAAGAAGCAAATCATATGGCTGCTTTTTCTTTTTTGGGGGTTTCCTATAGTACCACAGTACTCCAACAGGACACATTGAGTGAATGATAGAATGCAGCATTACTCTTGCAAGAACTGTACTTCTTTTCCTGGGTTTCACTGTACTAAAAAAAATACTGCAGGAACCTGAAGTTTGAAAAGAGTTTAGTTTGATATGAATCTTTTTTTCAAGTTTGGGCAGAGGACTTTTCCGAGAAACTAAACAACTAAGAGATTTTGTAGTTTTTATTGACATTTTTGATGGGTATTACAGAACTCCGGTACCAGAAAAAGATACTGCAGTACCAATGACTCACAGTAAAACAACATCTGATTCATTGGTGTGTCTGTATTCATTCAATTTGAAGTTGTTCCACCCCTTTCCTGCATCAGAGATTTGAATATCACTTGGTAAATGCCTTGTACAGTCTTTACATATTTGTTTGAATATTCGTCTTTTTTGGGATTATAGAAAAAATCATTTGCAGAATAGCATCAGGAGGAGACCACCTTGTACCTCAACAACCTGAAGAGAAGGAGGAGCAAAGCAGAGACACTAGGAATTCACATAATGGGAGTTCTTCAAACTTACACCAGGAGAGAAGAAGGTTTCTGCAAAGAAAGTCACATGCAACATATTTGAAAAAGATTGCAGCCGAGGAATATGGAAAAAGAAAATAAAGATTTGGTACTTTTGAGATGCATAAGCATCTTACTGCATGGCACTCTAAGCAGGTTAAGATACAAAAATAAGGCAGAAAGAGCATGGGGAGTCTACATCTTCCATTGCTCTCCAGCATGTGTTGACTCCTGGAAACACACTTCATTCAGATGCCCTTCCAGCCCATTAGGAGGGCTGTAATCCATTCTTTGAGAGAACTGGGATCATTTGTATTGACTTCCACAAATTATTTTCTATTGACAATTCGAGTGCCACTGCTAAGAACAACCAGGTGGTATCTCATTAATGAACACATTATTTATTGTTTGTTTTCTCTTCCCAAGTTCAGATACCCTGTTTT
This sequence comes from Triturus cristatus, assembly GCF_964204655.1. Taxonomy (NCBI): domain Eukaryota; kingdom Metazoa; phylum Chordata; class Amphibia; order Caudata; family Salamandridae; genus Triturus; species Triturus cristatus. The sequence continues at coordinate 179,934,958 of NC_140589.1, forward strand.
TCAGCTACGTTTAGTTCAGTCCCCCTGAAAAACAAATATTACAAAAACAATTAAAAAATCCAAAAAAGATTGTTGTAGAACCACCTGTATTGATTAAAAATTGTATGTTGTTGATCATGTGTGTCCCTAACTGTTAAAGTATGTTACTATGGACTTGTCTCTAGACATAATAATGTTAGATGTGCAAGAAAGGGTTGCAATATTTTCATTACCTTTTTGCAAATCCAATATTTTGTGAACCAACATATTTGCCAATAAGTTGTGTCACAAAATACTGAATTGTATATGCTTGCAACCCTACCTCCATCATGAATATTAATGAAATAGGTTACAAACTGCAACCTACTAAGATTTTCTGTCATCATACATATGAGAACTTGCTTGGGTCGATAGACCACCATGTTTGTGATCACTTTGCCAGGAGCACAGCCGGAATTGACCACAAGGCCTGGTCTTTGGCCAAGCTGAATGGGCAACCCACTGTGGATCGACCAACCCACACCATGCTTGATCTACAGCCATGTGCAGCAGAGATTGGCTGTAGGGCCCAACTCACCACCAGATAGCCAAACTCCTCTGCACATTCCAGAAAGATGTGTGCAGCCAAGGCTGTCAACGTGGCCTATCCTGCAGCCTGGCCCTGTGTCCATCTCACCTTGGGGTTGTCCAACTCCAGCTGTGCATAGCCAAGTACTTGTGCAGCAGGGGTTGACCACAGGTTGACTCCTATACACTTAGGAAGGGCAGCTGGGGAGCGTGCATGAAGTTCATTAACGTGAAAGGGACCAGGGTGACGTCTGCCTATTTAAATATAAATGGAAACCTGGGGTAAAAAAGCATTTTTTCCCGGGTCAAGCTGCAGCCAGTTTGGCACCATCCCAATTGAAGTGGAGGCTGTTCCCATAACCAGTTTGTTGTATTTGAGAAGGAGGGGACTGTTCATTTCTCTAAACATACCCCTGGCTGGCACAGTAGCAACCTCCTAGGGCAGAAATGTGCTGCCATCTTGGATTTGCTGGAGAATAGCACACTGTGAGACAATTCGAAGTAAGGATACCAGGATATGCAGAAAAAGTGCGAAGTGTTGCCCCTGAGAACTTTTTTCTCATTGTTTGCATAGTGTCCGTGAGTCACCCCGAACCTCTGGCTTTTGAAACCTACAAAAGTGGCATCTCATGCACAGCTCATCAGAACACTCTCTGGACTGTTGGATCAACTGAAGAAGAATGACTCCAATTTCTAGCCAGGCATAGGAAGTGAACTCCCAAGGTCAGTTTGCTGGCCTCCTCTGAGACACAAGTAGCAAGAGACCTTTTTCCTGAATGTTACCGCTGGCAAGTAGCAGTTGGTTCAGGACTGGACACTTCTGGTAGCCTCTTCTTGAGTGAGTCCAGGACCCTGAGTGCTGTACCTGAGCTCTTGGGAGCCTGAGTGTGACCAAGATGATCTGCTACAGAATTGGACAAGATGGGAATTTGTTTAACTTGCCCTATACTTCACTATAGGCAGATTCAGAGTTCTGTCCATGATAAAGTCTAAGGAAAAATAAAAAGTATTTTAACTCAAAAATAAATATTAAAAATATTATTATGTAAATATTAACGTACATTTATTTTATATTTTTACTTTAAATGTAGAAATGCTACAGCACTATTATGTTAATTCTGAATTAAAACTTTGATTAGTGGGAATATATTAAAGTAAATAAAAAGTATTTTTCTAAAGGTTCAATTAAACTCCCACTTAAAGAAAATAAATAATCTTTTGGTGCATTAATAATTATTAAAAGTGATGTATAGAATTAATTCAAACTATTTAATTATATTTTGCTAAAATATATTGTTGTATTTTTTTAAATTAATATAGGTTATTAAAATCTGTTATAATTATATAATAAAAATGAACTATTTTGATATCTTTTTAACACAATTTAGATTTATTTATATTTTTAACTGTTTTAAATACTTTACTTTAATGTAAACATGTTTTACTATGTGGTTTTATTTTAAGCCCCTCTCCCCATTGATTTCTATGGGAGGGTGTTGCAGTACTAAAAGCTGCCCGTGTGTGGTGCTGGATTTACTACTGTGGTTTTGTTTTTTTAGCAGTAACTTACACTCAGAATTTATGAATACCAGAAAGTATTAATACTCAAAAGTGTAAACTTACTCAAAAGTATAAGTTTGTGAATCAGTACTTATGTGTTCATGCTGTTGTTATGATCTGAGTTAGATTGTCCCAAAGATTATGACTTGGCCACCTGACCAGATTTTACATTCAAATGGCTGCTCAAATCCTGAAAAAGTAATTGAAATCTTCCTGTGATTTTGTGCCTCTGTTTCAACAATCATCCATGGCGGCATGGTATCATTTAGGGAGAGGTTGCACAAATGTTGTCCAGGTGCCCAGAGAGGTCCGGACAAGGTACTGGGTCTTGACACTGTGAACAGATGGGTCATGTCTGCTCAAAATTGTCATAGGGTGCCCAGTTTCCACTTAGCCCATAGGCCCATAGGCTCTGTAGCATGGCCACCAGACGGTTTGTGCTCAGGTACTGCAACCTCTAATTTCATTTTATTTTCTGTAGGGCCTGGCAGCTGCAATTTGTTGCCCAGTCTCTCCTTTCTAGATAAAGTATTTTTGCAAACTTTTCAATTATTAATTTACTGCTACAGAATGGGGGGCTGCCATCTTCTTGGAACTGTAAATTAAAGGTTAAAACAAATGGGGTGTGGTTACGGTGCTGACCAAGATGGCGGTGCTGTGTTGAGCTCCGTGACTGTAGAAGCCTTTCTTTCATTGTGAGACAGCTCCAGTGCTCTCCCGGTGTGTGCATCTCCTGAAGATGGTTCGGTGAGTCGCTGGAGCCCATTATTGAGCACCGTGCCTGTCTTCAAGACAAGTGGCTGACCCCAGGGGATTTTGCTGCTAGTGAGAGGTTGTGCCCGCCATTTTGGAATGAGGTGGGTGCGTTTCCTCACAGAACATTTAATCACAAGAGGATGTTTGTGTGTGCTTTCCGTGCCCCTAAGAATGCCTTAATTTGATTATTAACTACACCATTTTCTATGTCTTGGCTCCATCAGCTGCTCTATTTTTTATGAGTAGTTACTTGTTTTTTTGGTCAGCTATCGTACTATGTGCTCTAATTTTATTTTTTTCTGGCCATTGTTTTCTTCAGCTTTTCTGGCCCTTGCATATTTTCATGGTCTAAATCTCCTTTTTAAACGATTTTTATTGAAGGGTGTCTCCATTTACGATCATTTAAACTTTCTAGTGCCTCAACCAACGTTTTATTGTCAGACTCAGACTCCAATCATAACGACATGGAGGACATCACCCCTCTGAAATCTGATTCTGGTACCATTCCTAATTCCTCCTCATATACCAAAATGCAGATGGGAAGTAATAAACGACCTAAAAAAGACCCTCTTTCACCAGTAAAGCCTGCGTTGGCATCTATGGAGGTTATTCTTGATGGAATTTGTGTGTTGAGGCCTTTTATAGAAGAGACTACAAAGACGCTACAACAATTGGATGATAAATGGTCTTCTCTTGAGTCACATATTTTACTAATAGAGCAAAAAACTGAAAGTCTGCAGCGATTATCTCAACGCATCTCACATCTGGAGTTGGAAATTTCTCTGCTTAAAAAGCACACTGAAGACCTTGAAAATCGAAATCGCAGAAATAATCTACGTATTTATGGGCTTCCAGAAAAAGTGGAGTGATCCAATCCGACCAACTATTTTCAAACTTTTTTACCAAAACCTCTTGGCATCCCTACATCTGTTCCTCTTAAAATATAAAGAGCACATAGACTTCGTCCTAGAGTTTCTATGAAGGCGCGAGGAGTAATTCTGTTTTTCTTGCAATACACTGACTTACTACAACTCTTGTCTGACTGTCAAATCTAAAAAACAAATTATTTGGTATGCTCATAGGTTTTTTTTGTCTTAGGATGTCGCTAAAGTCACTGCAGATTGCTGGAGATCGCTGGAAGCAATTTTTGAATGTGCGACCTCTGTTAAGAGCCATGAAAGGCCACTTAGGTCTAATTCATCCTTGCTTGTTTAAGGTAACATATAAGGATAACACAACAACTTTTGAGGAGCCTGCTGCACTTAAGAAATTTCATCAACTGCACAGAGGAGAGGATATGGACACTTCCATTATCTTTTGATATGCTCTGATGTTTTTTCTTCTCTTTTTAGCATTATCCAACCTACTATAGTTTCCTCCTTTCATACAGGTTTTTTGTCTTCGCATTTTGTCCCCATACAGCTTCTACTTTTTGTGGTGTTTTCACCTTTGTCAAGGCTGTCCTGCCATCCTGTGGAGTTCAGATGTTGTCGCCACAGTCCCTTGGTGTTGCCAACCTCCCTTTCGTTTCTGTGTTTTGTAGGTATGTTTTTCAGTCATCATTTGTAAGACTTGTACTGTCTTTTTGTTTCTTGTTCTTTTTTCTTACTTGTATTTTTTGGGTTTTTTTACTTCTCAATCTTCCTCTTCTTTCTTTCTTTTCTATTTCATTTCCTCTTCTGTTGTCTACTTTATTACCCTTTATTTCCTTTCTTCTTTCATTTTGCAAGCATTTTATTCTCTCCTCTGTTTTGATCTTTTTCATATCAAATTGGTTGCTGTAGACGTAATAGTAGACGTAATAAATGTACACACTTTTATTATGATATCTCATTCTGGTACACCTCATGGAATATTAAAGGGTTAGATAACCCAATTAAACTGCAAATTTAGCCAGTCTGAAAACAGATGTTGGTTTACTGTAAGAAATTCATCTTTCAGAAATTGAAACTGCCAAATTAGAAAGATGCTGGGTTGGTAGCCTATTTGTTTCACCTGCTAAGGGGAAAGAAAACGGTGTACTCATCCTTTGTCATAAGAAACTCCAATTTACTGTTGTGTCCCAGGAGTCTGATTCTGATGGTTGTTTTGATTGTTGTTAAACTCTTGGTTGATAATGTGCCTTTAACAGGTTTTAATGTACATGGCCCAGTATCAGTTGATAATACTTTTTGGACAAAAATATCTGATAAGTGGCCATGATTATATTATATTTGGTGATGATTGCAATCAAATTTATGTTTCTGTATTACATAGAAATTCAAAAGTTAAATTTGTTCATGCTAAAATGTTTTCACATTCACATCCGCCACTCAGCGTAAATCACTAGTTCATAGTTGGAGATTATTCCACCCTGATCTCCGGGAATACACCTTTTATTCGAACTCACATCATTCACAATCCCGCATAGGTTATCTTTTCCTAAGTAAATCCTTGGCTCAACAAGTTCTTCACTCTGACATAGGATCTATACTCATATCGATCATGTACAGACCTCAATCTCATTCCTTTTTCCCCTCATGCAGGTAGATGGCATTTTAATAATCCACTTCTTGTGGACACTAAATTCACCTCCCAATTTGAATAATTTGCTTCTGAATCTTTTACTATGAACAACTCTCCTGACTCTTCTTCTGCAATGGTTTGGGGCCAGAGGATTTATAATACATTTTGACTCACAAAAGAAAAAATATATGCAATCTCACTCAGGCCAATTACTTACCACTATTAAGAAATTAGAGCATGCCTATTACCAGTCTGGTAATGAGACTTCTTTTCAAATTCATTGACGCCACAATTAATTTTAATAAATTAACTACAAATGCTGCCTCCAATTTCTTGTTGAAAGTAGTGCTCATTATTATTGTGGTCAAAATAAAATGGGGAAAGTACTTGAAAACTATTTAAGAATTAGGAAAGATAGAACCAAAATTGAATCTTTATGAAATGCTGCAGGGACTACTCTATTTAAACATAAGGACATTTTACATGAATTTGCTACTTTTTCTACCACTTTATATTATCCAGAAACGCAACCATTGGAATCAGATCTGACCAAATATTTTCAATCTATTGCCTCTCTTTCCTCCCATCTTATTGATTTTGAGATCTTAGGGGCTGATATTTCACTCTCAGCGCTATCCCATGCCGTTTCATAGAAGGAAAGCTCCTGGCCCTGATGGCTTCACTATTGAATTTTATAGCCATTTTGCAAAACTTCTTTTCCCCAACCTATTACTTTTATTTAACTTTTTTGTCACTGAAGGGGTTTTTCTCTTGGCTCCTTTCAAGAAGCCATGATTTGTTTAATTCCGAAAGATAATAAAGAGCCCACACAATGCAAGAATTATCATCCCATCTCATTAGTAAATACCGATTAGAATTTTTTTGCAAAGATTCTGGCTTTACATATCGATCCTATCCTACCTGATCTTATAGGTCCTGAACAGTCTGGTTTCCTTAAGTGTCATTTGGCTTCAGATAATTCTCTGGTTATTTTCAACATCCTAAGCTAAGCCTCTACGCTGGACCATACTTTATGTTGCGATTGCTCTGTGTGACAAAAAGGCTTTCGACTATCTATTTTGGGACTTTATGTTCTAGGCATTAAAGTGGATTGGTTTTTCACCCAAATTGATTACCTTAATATCCTTGTTTTATACAGGTCCTAAAGCTGCCCTTTTTATTAATGGCATTCTTTCAGATTACTTTCCTTTGCTCAGAGGTGTGTGTCAGGGTTGTCCCCTATTCCCTCTTTTGTTTATAATAGCACACTTTTTAACAAAAATTAAGGATAAACTTATTTCAGGTTTTTTAACTGGGTCACAACAGATTAAGATGTCAGTGTATGCGGATGATATTCTTTTTTATTGCTCTGACCCTACAATGTCCCATCCCCCTTTTCTACAGCAAGTGTCTATTTGTTCTCTATTGTCAGGGTATCGGCTTAATCCTGATAAGTGTGAGATACTTCCTTTGAATGTCTTGTGTAGTAAACAACTTTTCACACACACAGGGTCTGGCTGGCAACACACCAAGATCAAATACTTAGGTTTAAGGTTTTCGCAAACCTTTAAAGAAACTTTAAAACTGAATACATTATATTATCAGGTCTTTAAGAGATAATATTGCCTGATGAGATCCACTTTTTTTTGTCTTGGTGGGGTAGGATTGACTCTATTAAAATGATACTCACTCCTCTTACATTATGGGGCCGATTCCAATCCTGGAAAAAGGCTGTACAAATCGTTGTACGCAGCGTTTTTCCCATACGACTCGTACCTGGTAAACTTTTCTTACAACCTAGGAAGTACGATTCTTACAGAAAGCCTTTTTCCGTACAAATCGTACAAAAGACCATACGGCTAAAATAAACCAACGATTCTGATCCGGAACAGCTTGTACGTGACGTCCGTACGTATTTAAGCAGTGGTTTCCAGACCAGCAAGTACGATTCGTCCCTACGGCACTCCGTACGGCTCTTTTCTTACAGGAGCCAAAAACAGCCGTAAAAGCAGAGTCCCCAGGGGTACGAGTCGTACAGGCATACACCCCGTGCGTTGTGTATGTACTGTGCGTACCCCCAACATCGCGTATGTACGGTGCGTACCACCAACATCGCGTACCCCAACATCGCGTACCCCAACATCGTGTATGTACAGTGCGCACCCCCAACATCGCGTATGTACGCACCGTACATACACGATGTTGGGGTACGCGATGTTGGGGTACGGGATGTTGGGGGTACGCACCGTACATACGCGATGTTGGGGGTACGCACCGTACATACGTGATGTTGGGGTACGCGATGTGGGGTACGCGATGTTGGGGGTACGCACTGTACATACGCGATGTTGGGGGTATGCACCGTACATACGTGATGTTGGGGTACGCGATGTGGGGTACGCAATGTTGGGGTACGCGATGTTGGTGGTACGCACAGTACATGCACACTGGGGGTACGCACAGTACATACACAACGCACGGGGGTGTATGCCTGTACGACTCGTACCCCTGTACGACTCGCACCCCGGTAACAACTTTTCCCGGGATACAAGTCGTACAAAGTTCGCTTCGTAGCGGGTAATGGCATTCCCCGTGTACGGGACGTTTTCCGTACAAATCGTAAATTGGAAAGCCGGTCCGGATCGTACTAGTATGGTCGGACTGCATTTTTACGATTTGTACTGAAAAGTGTCCGGGTCCGTCCCGTACAACTTTTCCCGATCCGATTTGTACGGATCGGGCAGATCTGTATGTATTTTTCCCGTATGAATCGTACTTCACGGGTCGGACGGGACTTGTACGATTTGTATGGAAAAATTTACAGATACGAGTCGTACGTGAAAAAAAATTACAGGATCGGAATCGGCCCCTATATGTTATCGCTATGATTTCTGTCTCTATCAATAGTTATTATTTCAAGAAAATATACTCTCTTTTATTAATATTTCCTTGGAAAAGTAAACCTCCTCGTATAGCTATATTCTTGTTAAAAAAAGATAAATCCAATGGAGGCCTTAAATTTGCAGATATACTATGCTTTCTCTTTGAAACAGGCAACTCAATGGTTTTCTTCTGATCTCCCTTTACACCCTCCCCTGTGGTTCCAATTAGAGAAATTCCTCATTGTCCCTTTCGACTTTAAAGAGATTTTTGATTTTAATTCAACTATAGCTCAGTCACGATCTCCTGTTCTTTCTGAATCCTATAACATTTTGAAACGTCTCTTACTTATCACCTATCCCTCACTAATTTCCAACAGCAATCCATTTGGCATAATTTGGCACTATGATTTTAAAAATCAACCCTTCTACTGGAAATTTTGACATACCATTGCTCTGTGTGACAAAAAGGCTTTCGACTATCTATTTTGGGACTTTATGTTCTAGGCATTAAAGTGGATTGGTTTTTCACCCAAATTGATTACATTAATATCCTTGTTTTATACAGGTCCTAAAGCTGCCCTTTTTATTAATGGCATTCTTTCAGATTACTTTCCTTTGCTCAGAGGTGTGTGTCAGGGTTGTCCCCTATTCCCTCTTTTGTTTATTATAGCACACTTTTTAACAGAACCAAGGATAAACTTTTTTCAGGTTTTTTAACTGGGTCACAACAGATTAAGATGTCAGTGTATGCGGATGATATTCTTTTTTATTGCTCTGACCCTACAATGTCCCATCCCCCTTTTCTACAGCAAGTGTCTATTTGTTCTCTATTGTCAGGGTATCGGCTTAATCCTGATAAGTGTGAGATACTTCCTTTGAATGTCTTGTGTAGTAAACAACTTTTCACACACACAGAGGGTCTGGCTGGCAACACACCAAGATCAAATACATAGGTTTATGGTTTTCGCAAACCTTTAAAGAAACTTTAAAACTGAATTATATTATATTATCAGGTCTTTAAGTGATAATATTGCCTGATGAGATCCACTGTTTATTGTCTTGGTGGGGTAGGATTGACTCTATTAAAGTGATACTCACTCCTCTTACATTATGGGGCCGATTCCAATCCTGGAAAAAGGCTGTACAAATCGTTGTACGGAGCGTTTTTCCCATACGACTCGTACCTGGTAAACTTTTCTTACAACCTAGGAAGTACGATTCTTACAGAAAGCCTTTTTCCGTACAAATCGTACAAAAGACCATACAGCTAAAATAAACCAACGATTCTGATCCGGAACAGCTTGTACGTGACGTCCGTATGTATTTAAGCAGTGGTTTCCTGACCAGCAAGTACGATTCGTCCCTACGGCACTCCGTACGGCTCTTTTCTTACAGGAGCCAAAAACAGCCGTAAAAGCAGAGTCCCCAGGGGTACGAGTCGTACAAGCATACACCCCGTGCGTTGTGTATGTACGGTGCGTACCCCCAACATCGCGTATGTACGGTGCGTACCACCAACATCGCGTACCCCAACATCGCGTACCCCAACATCGTGTATGTACGGTGCGTACCCCCAACATCGCGTATGTACGCACCGTACATACGCGATGTTGGGGTACGCGATGTTGGGGTACACGATGTTGGGGATACGCACCGTACATACGCGATGTTGAGGGTACGCACCGTACATACGTGATGTTGGGGTACGCGATGTGGGGTACGCGATGTTGGGGGTACGCACCGTACATACGCAATGTTGGGGGTATGCACCGTACATACGTGATGTTGGGGTACGCGATGTGGGGTACGCAATGTTGGGGTACGCGATGTTGGTGGTACGCACAGTACATGTGCACTGGGGGTACGCACAGTACATACAAAACGCATGGGGGTGTATGCCTGTACGACTCGTACCCCTGTACGACTCGCACCCCGGGAACAACTTTTCCCGGGATACGAGTCGTACAAAGTTCGCTTCGTAGCGGGTAATGGCATTCCCCGTGTACGGGACGTTTTCCGTACAAATCGTAAATTGGAAAGCCGGTCCGGATCGTACTAGTACGGTCGGACTGCATTTTTACGATTTGTACTGAAAAGTGTCCGGGTCCGTCCCGTACAACTTTTCCCGATCCGATTTGTACGGATCGGGCAGATCTGTATGTATTTTTCCCGTATGAATCGTACTTCACGGGTCGGACGGGACTTGTACGATTTGTATGGAAAAATTTACAGATACGAGCCGTACGTGAAAAAAAATTACAGGATCGGAATCGGCCCCTATATGTTATCGCTATGATTTCTGTCTCTATCAATAGTTATTATTTCAAGAAAATAGACTCTCTTTTATTAATATTTCCTTGGAAAAGTAAACCTCCTCGTATAGCTATATTCTTGTTAAAAAAAGATAAATCCAATGGAGGCATTAAATTTGCAGATATACTATGCTTTCTCTTTGAAACAGGCAACTCAATGGTTTTCTTCTGATCTCCCTTTACACCCTCCCCTGTGGTTCTAATTAGAGAAATTCCTCATTGTCCCTTTCGACTTTAAAGACATTTTTGATTTTAATTCAACTATAGCTCAGTCACGATCTCCTGTTCTTTCTCAATCCTATAACATTTTGAAACGTCTCTTACTTATCACCTATCCCTCACTAATTTCCAACAGCAATCCATTTGGCATAATTTGGCACTATGATTTTAAAAATCAACCCTTCTACTGGAAATTTTGACATACCAGGGGTTTACGTTGGGTATCACAATTTTTTTCAGGTGATCAACTTCTGTACTTTTCCAATCTTCAAACACAGTTTTCTTTGCCATCTTTCACTAAGCCACAATATACTCTTTTATGCAACTCCCTTAACCAATATATTTCCACATTACCGTCTACTATCCTTCCTCCACCTAATTCTAGCATTCTTTTTCCTTTGCTCTGTAATAACCCATCAGCATCTATTATTTATAAAGCCAAGTCAAAACCAGAACTAGCTTGGGAAAAGGATTTTGCGTAATGTTGGTCTACTATTTTTGTGGGATAAGATTTGGCTTAAAATCCACAAAACAACACCTTCTGAGAACACTACGCAAACCCGTTATTTTTTCTTTCGCTGCTTATTGCTTACTCCTACTACTTTAAAATCCTTTTCCCCTGAAGCTACCACATCATGTTGGTCCTGCTCATGTCCCGCTGCTGATCTCAAACATATGTTATTTGAGTGCCCTACTATTTATCATTTGTGGAAACTGGTCTGGTCCCAGATTAATAAAATATTTTAATGTTGCCATCCCTTTCTCCCTCACTAATATTTTCCTACGTAGTTTGGCACCTCACTGACATCATTCAATTCCAGGTTCTAGAATACAAGTTTTACTATTGGCTGTTGCTTTTCATTTAATTACATCAAATTGGAAACAAACCCAAAATTGTTCCTTCAGGTCTTGGAGGAACGCCATTTGTGTTCATCACAGATTGGACACCAATTGTTAAAAGAGATCTTTTATGGCTTCTACTAACCACATATATGTCCCTTTGTGCCTTTTACGCTAATACCGCTCTCTCTGTACCAGATGAAGTATAGAAACCACCTTGAATTTCGGTTTTCACAATGCTTTTGTCTAAAGTTTGTAAACTTGTTTTTCAAAATCAAAACAAAAGACAAATGGTGTTTTTAACTTTTTATTTCTTGTTATAGTTCTATAGTTTTATAGATATTGTTATATTTCTTTATTTGATATAGCATGTTACATATTGCTCTCCCCTCTTTTCACCTTCCCCCTTGTCTTATTATACAGTTGTTTACAGAGTAAAGTTCATATCTTTTCATATCTTCTATAAAAAATGTATCAATAATTTTTAATTCTTTATATTCATTACTTCTGTTTTGTCCACATGTTTGAAGATGTAGGTAATTGTTCATTCGCTGTTCCTTTACTATTTTTAAATAAACTCAGACTTAAATAAAAAAGTAAAAACAAATGGCTGCTGCAGTGTCATGATTAAGGCTGGGCGTAGTGGGCGTAGTGAGGCTACGCGGAGCATTACGGAGTGGGGGCAAATCTACGCCCACCCGCACACTCCGCGTAGCCCCACTACGCGCCACCTGCCTCCCTCCCGCCCGCTTTTAAAATACATTAAATATAATGTTAAACTTTTAAAAAACAATGTACAAGTAAATTAAATAACTTACCTGCGCTGCGGTGTCCCGGGGCTCCCTCTTCCTTCTCGCGCCTACGACTCCCTCACAAATGCGCATGCGCGGCTGCCCACGCATGCGCGTTTGCCGCGACAAATGCCTGACTTTCACAAGGATTTTGGAATACCCTTCTATCTTATCCCAAGCCCTAAAGAAGCCTCAACATGGTTTTACCTCTGGGTTCTCCTTTAGTCCAATATGTTGATGATTTGCTTTTGGCATCTGTTACCCTAGATCATCACAAGGAGGACTCTGTCTGTCTCCTCACTGAATTAGTTAATAAAGGTCACAAAGGCTTCAAATGAGAAATTGCAGTTCTGTCTTCATTGAGTGGGATCCCTTCATTGTAAAATATCTTCTGGCAAACACCACCGGTCCACTGAATGAGTTGAAGCCATTCATAAGTTACCCCACCGAGTAACTGTCTCCCAGGTATGTACGTTTTTGGGCATGGTAGGATATTGCAGACAGAGAATCCTGGGCTATGCCAAAATAGTGAAGCAGTTAGAAAAGACTCCTCTCAACCCTTGCAGTAAGTAATCTAGTTTTGCTGAAAATGCATTTGTGAAAATAAAGCAGGCATTGACTTCTGCATCCGCTTTAGGACTCCCTGGTTATGCCAAACCTTTTACTTTGTATTGCCATTAATGTAACAGATTTGCAAATGGAGAGGCGGTACAGAGTCATGGGGATAAGAAGAAGCATATAGGTTATTAGTTTTCAATTCTGGACGTAGTGGAGGCTGGGCTGCCACCATGCTTACTGTCTTTGGCAGATGACACAAATATTGTTGAACCATCTTCTTCAACAAGGGCTCTACTTTTTGTGCCTCCATTTGTAGCAGTTACCCTTCTCACTACAAATACTCATTATCTCGCTACATCCCAATTGTCCTGGTATGACATTGTACTGTTATCTGCTCCTCACAATGGATTGACCTGGCATCCAGCCCTGAAACTTGCCTCTCTAATGCCCACCATTGAGGATTGGGAACCCCATGATTATTCCCTTGCAACCAAACCCTGAGTGGACTTTACTAATGTGCCTATTCTTAAGTGTGAGTTAATGTATTTTGTTGATAGATCATGTCTTCGAAATAATTATGCTGTATGTACTGTGTACCAGATTCTGGAAAGTTGTCACTTACCACTCAGGTTGGAGAGCTTATAGCTCTTTCCAGGGCTTTTATTTTAGCTAAGGAAAAGATTTTGACCATGTACATAGACTCAATATATACTTTTGGAGTCATTTTGCACTCCTGTAGATGCAAAAGGTTATATTAACATCGGCCGTGACTCCTATTAAGAATGAACGGTATGTGGGAGAACCACTACAAAAGATGATGTACGAGAGGCAAGCACTAGCTCCCAGGAACCCACAGCCAAAATCCTAAAAGAGATACCCCCTAAAGTTCCAAAACACATCACGGGTCAACTACCACTTATACCCGCTTTAATACGTTAATTTGCACTAACAAGAAAAGCTACAGGCAATACTCCTCCGGCCTCCAGAAATACCAAGATGTAGAAATACTGGAATATTTATAAATAACAAATAATGACGAACCCTTCCTTTTATATGACAACTTAAACAATGATAAAGGAATCCTAATATTTTCTACAGCAGATAACTTACTAAAACTGTCAAACCTGTATGATGGATAGGGCCTTTAATATGTGTCCCAAATCATTCACCTGGATATACACCATACATGATGAATATCAAAACACCCTACCAGCAAATTAACAAACTATCACTTACTACAAATTTTTAAACCACATTAAAAATAAAACAAATAACTGCTACTCACAAAATATATTCATAGACTTTGACCAAGCCCTTTTAAAAGTTTACCTTACACAGCCACACAAGCCTGTTACTATCATTTCAATCAAAGCATGAGGAGATTCCTCCAACAGTCTGCACTTAGGGCTAGATTACGTTGTGGGTCGGAAAGCCTCTGACCGACAGTCGGAATCCCCTATACCATGTCAGAACCCATCATATTCGACCAATTACAATGCTCGTGGTCGGAAGGGGAACCGTTTGGTCATTCTGAATCGAGTCAGTCGGAGATGATTTGTACAGCTCTACGAACAGCGGTCCTGATTCACAAACGTAATCTAAGACAAAATCCTAACTTTACGACTTTTGGTATTCACAAAGGGCATTTAGGAGTAGTAAAATTAGGATTTCGTCTAAGTTAAGCTTAAGTTTTACTTAAGTTAAACTTAAGACCAAAACTTAAGTTTAACTGAGACAAAATCCTAACTTTACTACTCCTAAATGCCTTTTGTGAATACCGTCATAAAGTTAGGATTTTGTCTCAGATTACTTTTGTGAATCAGGCCCATAGTGTCCGACCGATTACGATGTAGGATTCCAATAGCCTTTCCGACTTGGTCTGCCTAACAAGAAAATGCTGTCGGAAACTGACTTTGGGGGCCCCTAGCAAGCCCCCCTTCTTCCTGAGGCCTATGGTTTGGGGGTCGAGGGGGTACCTGAGATACCCCCCTGTAAAACCATGCACAATGTGGCAGGCACCATTGGGTGCCTGCGACAGGGTGTAAGGTTTTCCGCTGACACCCATTTTCCCCATAGGAGCCTGTGTTGTCTGTAGGAACACAGGCTCCCATTATAGTCAAAGGGAGTCATTCCGAACGGTGTTCAGAAGCATCATAATCGGTCGGGCGGAACCGCCGACCACGAGTCAGTCAGAACAGAATCCGACAATGAGTCACGCGGTTTAGTTTCCGACCGAAATCTTAATCAGGTCCTCAGTGTAGAATATGCTACAAACAGTCAATTTGCCTTTGAAATAAAGCAAATGATAGCACTAGTCTATGTCCCTGTGTGGAAATATGAATTTTTATGGTCAATTGTGTCCCCTATCTTAGACCCCAACGGCTCCATGTACATGCTATAAGTACATGTATGTTCCCTCCAGTTCCAGCTATAAAGACGCAAATACATGTGCGTCCAACGTCAACATGCCCTCTTTCAGATCCGCCATGAATGGGTCGAATATTCCATTCCTAAGTATGAAAGGCCACCGACTTTATGTGGTTCACTTTTCTAGTTTTGTAGTTCAGGCGAGTAGGCCCTGAATTCTGCCATCAAGCCTTTTTCTGCTTCTGCCTCTGAAATGCTCCAGCTTGGACCTGCATCCGTGTCCATGAACTTTGTCTTACTCCCTGCGCGGCTAACGGTGCCTGACGCGGCCTGTTGCCTGCCAAAAACTGTATTCAGCCTTCAAGTTATCTGCTCCGCTCCTCATCCAATGCATTCCTGTCTAGTAGTTTAGGTAAACATCCTTCCAGCTACCGAGCAAAGGGCCCGGCCTCGCTGTCTTTTTGCAAGTAATTCATAGCCCCTGTTACTATGGAAGATTCCTGCCCCCTCGCATCGCATGTAGACACATAGACGCTTGTACACGCACTAACAGTCAGTATAGAATAGGATCTGTCCGAGAAGACCTTTCCTTCCAGATAATATAGTTCCTTAAACACAAGATATCAGATATGATTTAGGACTAGGTTGTCCTGACACCCCAGACTTCTGTCTCCACATGTAGGGCCAAATGTCAAGTTCCCTTCACCCTCTAGCTGTACGTCAATCACACGTCATGCGGCTGCGCGCGCATCTCTGCCAAATATTTCTGCTGACACTGCAGGATTCTCTTATGGATCCACCCACTTGTGACATCATTTTAAATGACGTTTCTAGTATACGCCTGTATTTACGCCTATTTTCATTACGTATGTGTATTCTTATCTGTATTATCAGCTGTTACGCCTCCTGCATCTGTCTTAATGCAATGCTTTTTATATATATATTGTTACTTGCCAATAATGTATTGCCTATCCCTTCCTGAACCTTCGTGGTGATGGAATAAGATTGCCTGGTTCGAACTATAATTCCTTTGTAAGGAATAAAGTCCTTTTTAGAACCTCTAATACCACGGATTCTGCCTCTTATTTTGACTGAGTTATTCTTACTAGACTTTACCGCATAAAAAATAGTACAGGTAATTTAAATATTTACCACATAAATTGGCGCCCGAATAGGGACACTTTCTCATCTCACGCGCCGGAGGTGCGTTGCAGGCCCGGTCTCCTGCCACAGCTGGACGGACAAAAACGCGTACCCGCAGGATTTCCTGTATCTCCCTCCGGCCAAGCGGGGGTGACTGAGGCTGCGATCAACACCCAGACGAGGCGGTGAGAAGTGCGAAGTATCCCGACCAGAGCCTAGCTGAGAGAGCAAGATCCGAGGTATACAGAGGCCCACCAGGTTCCGAAGTTCCGAGTCGAGTCGAGTCCAGTCGAGTCCAGTCCGGTCCAGTTCAGTTCAGTTCCGAGGCCTTCCGTTCCGTGCTACCCGGTGAGTACCGTTGCTAGGGAGGCAGTTAGACGTGCACATTAATTCGTGCCGGTCCTGACGGGTTTGGGTACACAGATCCGGTCTGCACTGTTTTAGCAGTGTATCTGTACTGTTTAGCAGTATATCCAGTATGTTCATGTATATAATTCAATATCATCTAGTATTAGTATTATGTCAGTAACTAGTTTTCTTCTAATTATCATTGTTCGTTAAAAGTTAAATGTTAAATGTTAAATGTTTTACGGTGTTCAAAAATTGTGGTATGAATGAGTGTTTATTATTGTGTTTATTGTATTCATTGTGTTCAAGTCCGGTTCAAGTAAGAATCAAGTAGCAAGGTTTAAAGATGCCGTTCTTTTCAAAATTAAGACAGATCAAAACTAGAAAAGGAGTACTCGAAGAAGCTGTTCCCATTCCACCTAGGGACACTCCAGGGTATTTTATGTATCATAAACATGGCCTAGATGCCGTATTATATCTTGACTTATGGGTGGACTACACCAAGGATCTAGCAGAAAGTCAGAGGTGGCCCGCAGCTGGGACATGGGATGCAGATTGCATCATGAGAGTAGAAGAAGAATTATGGAAAAAGAAAGCCAGACAGTCACAGAAAGATGATATTGAGTTATGGCGTAAAGAATCGCATAGGCGCACAGAGAAAGCGCTCAGACTGGAAGAGAAAAGTAGGGAGAACTCAAATAGAGCCCGAGAAAACGTATTAGTTGAGGAAGGTATCCGAGTAAAAACAGAACAAGTAGACAGACAACGAAACACTCTTATGAATGGTATGTATCCTCTTTTGGCCGAAGGTTTACCTAAAGCCACCCCGGAAGTACCGAAAGATTTGCCAACCCCATTACTCCCGATTAAAGCACATCCCAAGACCGCAAAAGATATTTTCCTTTCCTCCTATTTAGACGATGTAGCTCCAGAATATGTTAATGGTCCACCACACACGCCACCTGTCGATGGTGCTCAACGCCGAGATCATCCGCCCCCACATCCGCAACAACAAACTCCTCCGCACAATCCCACAGGTCCATCTGTTTCCACCGCTTTTCCTGCATCCACAGTCTCTACCTTACACCCCACAAATCCTTTTGTGCCTAGCACCTCAGAAGGTGCGACAGCAATTTTTGCCACGCCACCATCACGAAGTAAATCGTCTCTTAGAGATTTAGCAAACCAACGTACACCCCAAATAGCAACGTCCGACATGTTTAAGGAACATCTTGTAGATTGTAGATATGATCCAGTGCCCGGTAGAAATGATAGAATGCTGCTATCATCACTACGTATACGACGGGCTTCACTATATTTAACGACGCTACCAGGAATGATTAAACATTTAGACAATATATATCGCTTTGTCCAAACAGGGCAAGGCCCTGAAAGTATTGACGAAGCCATGGAATACCAGAAAGCGGATATACAGAGACAACTGTTACGTTTCTTCATAAACTGCTTGATCAGAGACAGAGATAGGTCCGAGGTAGACCAGGATGAAATGCAAGTACTTACCCGATGGGGTCAGAATATATCCAAGGGAAAACATGATAAACAGACATGTATAGCAGCTATGTGCCGAAAGATCCGCAAAGAAGTAGAACGAACACATAAAGCCAGAATGGAGGCAGACAAAACTGAATCAGAGGGAGAGGAGGAGGAAGAATCAGAAATGCCCACAGGACAATTAGAAACGATAGCCTATGTAGGTAGGGGAAGACCTTGTAACAATACCAGATACTTTAATGACCCGACACGTCCGATACGTCCAGAATATAACAGACATTTTCAAGCCCCTATGTTAAATACTAAGTCCCCTGAACACTTATTCCAGGCTCCTGATAAATTACTCCGAGATCGAAGGGGGTATCATATGCTCGATTCTATGGATGAACAAGAATTAGCCAGGTCAGCGGTACAATGGGCTGACAGTTCTGAAAAATACAGTGATGATGCGTTGGCACACACGTTTTTGAATCTTACCCCAGACGAACAGCGTTTAGCTGGTATATACATGATACAACACCTCCTTATATTATATAGAAGCCAACACTCCGATCCTGGTCCCCTACCTGATATACTGATAGAATTACTCACGAATAAATGGAGAGGTTCAGGTACTGATTTAATTAAAGAAATTCTAGAATATCGACATCAGTACATTGTCTTCGTATGCCCAGAACATGTTTCAGTTCCCCCCAAGTTGGAAAGAAAAACGTATCACATAGACAGACAGAATCCCTTACGCGAAGTGCACCCAATAAGAGGTGAGGACAATAATTTTAAACGCGTGTTTGTGTACGCGCCCATAACTAAAATTGAATTATTAGAAATGAAGAAAGTAGTACCTAGCCATGACAAAGACCCAGCAGGTTTCCACCGTGAGATAAAAGACATGTTACTCATGGGAGAGTATACTTACCCTGACATTATGAAAATATTAAAAGTCCTATTACCCGCCGGTATTTACGAGAAACTCAAAGAAAAGGAATGGGAGGTGGGAGACCAAAAGATAGATTGGACAGCATTAGAAAACGAAGAAAAGGCCCGAGCTGCAGGTTCAGGGCTTGGGGAAAGGACTACAGCATTACCAGGATTATTAGTGCAGGTACTACCACGTTTATTAACTACGAAAAAGGAAGATTGGGGTGCAATCTCAGCCTGTAAACAAAAACAAGATGAAGACACTAGTGATTTCTATTCCCGATTTGAAAAATGTTTTGGTATTAATAGTGGCATAAAAGCAAGTAGTGAGTCGTATCCACATCTGTTTGTGACAAAATTAGTTGAAAATTCCCTGCCCCAAGTTAAGAGTAGAGTATTAAAATTCGAGAGTACTTGGCAAGGTAACACACCGTCACAGATGTTACAAATGTTACAATATCATCACAATAGAATTAGAGAAGAACAAGAACATGAACAAAAACGTATGAAAGACACGAAAATGAAAATGCTTGTTGCTCAGTCAGTTCCAGCTGACGGTCATAAAAAGGGTATGACACAGTCCAATGATTCAGTAGGTCCTGTTAGAGGGACATGCAACTATTGTAAACAGCCAGGTCATTATATACACGATTGCGCAGTTTTGAAACATAATATCTCTACGGGTATAACAAAAGAGAGACCACGTCCGCCTAGACAGGATCAGATCCAACAACAAGTACCTCAGAATATACAGCCTTTGCCAGCTGCACAACAGACCGAACCACAACAACAGCCACAGCCTATTGCTGCAATACAAAACACGACACAACAAATGTACCAGTATGCACAAAATGACTATCCAGAGTATCAACGCTACACATGAAATAGCCTAGAGAGGGAAGTTGGCCTACCCCTTATCGAGGTTCCCGTAGATCAGGAGGGTCCTTACGTACAGAGTCAAGTATTAGGGAAAGACAGAAAGTTTCTACTCGATACAGGGGCAAGCAGAACCACTATCAGTCACAGCGAAGTCCCAGGGGCACCCCTCTCAGGCTCACAAAATATTTCCCTTGGTTTTTCAGGAAAGCCTACTATTAACGAAGTATCGCAACCACTTGCATTTACAGTCGGTCCATTAACACGGACTACAGATCTATTGCTTACGAAATCATGTCCAGAAAACTTGTTAGGTATAAAAACATTGAAGGCTCTAGGAGCTGTAATATGTTGTTCTCCGGAAGGAGTGCGACTCTTTTTGCGTGACTTTAAGGGTCACTACGTGTCTAGAGACATGGATCACCGGTTACAGAATCTACCTGCACATTTATGGGCACAAGGCCCCACTGATGTAGGTTGTATGCACATTACACCATATCGAGTCACACTCAAAACAGGAGTGGTACTACCACGAATGCGACAATACAAATTACCGCCAGATGCTGTTGTGGCTTTACTGCAAATCATTGACGAGCTCATCGCACAAGGAGTGGTTGTAGAAACCGACTCCAATATATGTAATTCCCCGATAACTCCGATTCTTAAACGAACTGATCCAAAAGCACCACCAGTATATCGATTAGTTATTGATCTGCGAGAATTAAATAAATGCATTGTACCACAATACCCCGTGGTCCCAGATATCTCTTCATTATTAACGGCCATAGATTCAGAAGCAACGTTCTTTACTGTAATTGATCTCAAGAACGCTTTCTTTAGCGTCCCAATCGATCCGGAAAGCCAATATTTGTTCGGATTCAGTTTAAATGGACGAAGTTTTAAATTCACACGCGCACCTCAAGGATTCACAGAAAGCCCCAGCATCTATAGCCAAGCACTGAAAAGAGAACTTGACAGTATTCACATGCCAGCTAACACTGCCCTGCTTCAATACGTCGATGATCTGCTGATCACCGCACGAAGCGAACCTGAATGTGAAAAAGCATCACTGACGGTTTTACATTTCTTAGCCGACAAGGGGCACAAAGTGTCCCCTTCGAAACTACAATTCTGTGTCCAGCAAGTTGTGTACCTAGGGCACTTGCTGTCCAAATGGGGGAGACAGCTCACACCTGATCGCATCCAGTTAACTGTAAACATGCCACCACCCAAGACACAAAAGGAGGTACGGGCCTTCATAGGCCTCACTTCGTACTGTAGGCAGTGGATCCCCCAATATGCATTTTTAGCTAAACCACTCATTCAGTTGACAACACAGGAGGCAGCGACACCGACTGTCCTCCCTTGGACTCAGGAACATACACAAGCTTTTGAAAACTTAAAGAAAGCTTTATGCCAAGCACCTGTTTTAGCAACGCCATGTTACAGCAAACGTTTTACACTTTTTGTTACAGAACGTGAAGGTACTGCTTTGTCAGTACTCACGCAGGAACAAGCAGGATCACACAAGCCATGTGCTTATTTTTCTAGTACATTAGATCCCGTAGCTCAGGCTCTTCCTGCGTGCCTGAAATCAGTCGCAGCAACAGCTTTAGCAATCAGACAAAGCGACGCCATAGTGTTAGGACATCAATTGACAGTACAAGTACCACACGCAGTAGAGGTTCTCCTGAACCGGACCCAAACACAACCCTTGACTATAGCAAGACTGACGGGTTATGAATTAACATTATTCCAGCCACACATAGAAATCAGACGTTGTAGTACATTAAATCCTGCCACACTTTTTCCATTAAATGGAACAGACCCATTGGCACATGATTGCATTGAAGTTATTACTATTACGACGAAACCCAGACAAGACTTGACAGATATTCCATTATCAGATCCAGACCTGACATTATATGTAGATGGTTCATGCATGAGAACAAATACAGGAGAGTTAGTGGCCGCTTATGCAGTCACAACAGATACTGAAATTATTGAAACAAATTGTATCGATACCTTGTCAGCTCAAGCAGCAGAGCTCATCGCTCTGACACAAGCCTATATTCAAGCCAAAAATAAGAAAGTCAACATATACACAGATTCACGTTATGCATTCGGAGTCGTCCATGACTTCGGCGTACTTTGTACTTTTCCCCTTATTCAAGCTCTGTTAGATGCAATACATCTGCCTACTTCAATATCTATCATGAAGTGCAAAGCCCATACGAAAGTGACGGACATTATTTCTCAGGGTAACGACCTAGCTGACAGAACAGCTAAACAGACTGCTCTGAATCAGACTCATCCAACTGACACGACAAAGACAATAGTTCCGACACCAACACACTGCATGACAGTTAAGGATCCCACCCTTGATGTAATTGACATACAGACACATGCTACACCAGAAGAAATAAAGAGATGGACTGAATTAGGAGGGATCCAAACGGATCAAGGATGGATGACGAAGGGAAAATCTATATGGTTTCTCCCCGACTCAATGGTTCAGGTCATCATTAACACAATACATAGTCCAGCGCACCTAGGAGAGAAAGCTATGCTAGACAGTATTCAACACATTTGGTTCAATAAACACTTGCGAGCAGCAGCTAAACAGAAAGTACGTACCTGTATGATTTGTTGTCAGTTCAATCCAGGAAAAGGCGTACCTGTAGACCAGGGTGGATTTCAACCCCCCGATCACCCTTTTGAAGTCCTCCAGATGGATTATATCCAGATGGAACATTGTCGAGGATTCAAATATGTCCTCGTAGTTGTATGCGCTCTTTCCCGGTGGACAGAGGCGTATCCCGTCTCAGATTACACTGCCCCGACTACTGCCAAACAGTTAGTTCGAGAATTCTTCCCACGGTATGGTTTGCCCCGTATCGTGTACTCAGATAATGGCCAGCCGTTCTCATCCGAGCTAATGAAACATGTTTCACTTCTGTTAGGCTACCAATGGAAATTACACTGTGTCCGACATCCCGAGGCAGCAGGTCTAGTGGAACGACATAATCAAACTCTGAAAATTAGACTGTCCAAAGTATGTAGAGAAAAAGGTGTTGACTGGATAGTAGCCTTACCAGTTGCGCTCTTTTACATGAGAATGGTAGCACATTCTCGAACAGGGCTATCCCCGTATGAGGTGATCTTCGGCAGACCACCAAATATGTGGGGGACGCCTATACCTCGTAAAATCACTGATGTTGACTGTAATATGCTGACAGATTACCTGGCTTCCTTGATGTCTGCACTACAATCTTGTCGTTCACAGGTAGCTGCAGCTTTTCCCGACAACACTGAGGTGAAGCCCCACGACGTGGTTCCGGGGGACCTCGTGTTTGTGAGGAATTTTGACAGGAGGAGCCAGCTGGAGCCTCGGTAGCAGTCGCCGAAGCTCGTCTTATTGACCACAAGGACAGCCGTGAAGATTGAGGGACGTAAAGGGTGGTTGCACTCGAGCCACATCAAAAAATGTTATGGACTACCGTCCGACGTGAACCCTCAGCCCTGCATTCCCTCACAGACTGATTCAAAACTACGCCTGGTTGAAAAAACCAAGAGTGAAAACTATAAACTGAAACTAAGGTCTAGCAAGTCAGACAATTTGATTGTTTAAGTCCTCTCCAAGGTGAATCGGTTGAATTTGTCTCTGACATGTATCCTCTAGACCGAAATAGAGAGAGAAATAGACAGAAACATGCGTACTGTAAATCACTTCGTAGTCACTGCATAGTGGCATTGTTAATTATGTTTTTTCTAAGTCTTCTGATTATTATTTCCAGTATATTATTACACATGTATTACCCTATTTCCAAGCGTGCTTTCAATGCTACTGCCGAACATTCTTTTAGCGAATTACCCCCGCATGAGTTGTCCTATAGATTTGCGCTGCGCAACAACACCTTCATTAGTATGTTACATCATTCTCATCAGATCAGCAATGCTACAAATTGTTGGATATGTGGCCGACTTCCTCCCTATCAGAAATACAAGGGAGTTCTGCCCCTCTTTCCGTATCCATTCACACACAATGGCTCCTGTGGAGCATGGTTTAGTTTGATTAATTCCCTAGATTCAAATACAGTAGTTTATCAAGATAATTGGGTATGGGGAAACCTGAACCTAGTTTTACTTAAAGTCTGCTACCCTAACAAGGAGGGACTTCCCAAAAGAACAGGAACTGATCTAGAAAATGAAGTATATGGATTAGGTAACTTTACACTTAATCTCATGATCCTGAATGTTGAATCCGAAGCCACATCAGTCTTGCCCACTATGTCAGTATTTCCAGTTAGAGGCGAATTATGTGTAAGAAAGAATGGTTCAATACACATGGGCCATAGTAAATGTACCACTGTAATAGAATTCAGTGATAAAGGCGAGTCTACATTTAGAGCTTCTCGTCACTCCTACTTCATCTGTGGTCACACCGCATACATACGCCTACCCCTAGATTGGGATGGTACCTGTTACATTGCATTCCTTCTGCCACCTGTTTTCCTAGCCCCGCCTGATTATCATAGGAACACCCATTTAGTACACAATAGACAGCAGAGAGATCTCCCGATTGTCGACTACACTGAAACAGCATGGGAGAAATACACAGATTTCAATAAAGGTTTCTTTCCCTACATAGGTACAGTCACTAATAGTAAGCTGATACGTAGATTAACTAGAACCCTTGAAGCAGTAGTGAAGGAAACTACTTCCGCCTTGGGCAACTTAACAGAGGAGCAGTCTGCGATGCGGATTGTTGTTCTCCAAAATCGTCTTGTCCTTGACGTCATTCTGGCCGATAGGGGCGGAGCTTGTAGGGTCATCGGATCAAGTTGCTGTGTTTTCATACCAGAAAACGCGCCGTCAGTATATAAAGCCATAACTCGACTTCATAAGATCGTAAGCCAGATACACCAGAATCCAGGCACCTGGACTTGGTCCGGTTGGTTCTGGAGCGTGTTGTCAGCCTGGGGATGGAGGATCCTATCCTTCCTAGGTATTGGCTTTCTCATACTATTCAGTTGCTGCATGTGTCTACAATGTGGGCCAGCGATTTGTGGTCTATGTGCCACATCGTGTATCCCACCTTCAAATTTTCATTCGAGATCCCGGAAGAAGAAAGAAGAACAAATGATGCTATATGAACAGATTGATGGATTGATGAAGATGGATATTTCATGAGGGTCCGTAGGGGACAAGGAGGGAATGTGGAAATATGAATTTTTATGGTCAATTGTGTCCCCTATCTTAGACCCCAACGGCTCCATGTACATGCTATAAGTACATGTATGTTCCCTCCAGTTCCAGCTATAAAGACGCAAATACATGTGCGTCCAACGTCAACATGCCCTCTTTCAGATCCGCCATGAATGGGTCGAATATTCCATTCCTAAGTATGAAAGGCCACCGACTTTATGTGGTTCACTTTTCTAGTTTTGTAGTTCAGGCGAGTAGGCCCTGAATTCTGCCATCAAGCCTTTTTCTGCTTCTGCCTCTGAAATACTCCAGCTTGGACCTGCATCCGTGTCCATGAACTTTGTCTTACTCCCTGCGCGGCTAACGGTGCCTGACGCGGCCTGTTGCCTGCCAAAAACTGTATTCAGCCTTCAAGTTATCTGCTCCGCTCCTCATCCAATGCATTCCTGTCTAGTAGTTTAGGTAAACATCCTTCCAGCTACCGAGCAAAGGGCCCGGCCTCGCTGTCTTTTTGCAAGTAATTCATAGCCCCTGTTACTATGGAAGATTCCTGCCCCCTCGCATCGCATGTAGACACATAGACGCTTGTACACGCACTAACAGTCAGTATAGAATAGGATCTGTCCGAGAAGACCTTTCCTTCCAGATAATATAGTTCCTTAAACACAAGATATCAGATATGATTTAGGACTAGGTTGTCCTGACACCCCAGACTTCTGTCTCCACATGTAGGGCCAAATGTCAAGTTCCCTTCACCCTCTAGCTGTACGTCAATCACACGTCATGCGGCTGCGCGCGCATCTCTGCCAAATATTTCTGCTGACACTGCAGGATTCTCTTATGGATCCACCCACTTGTGACATCATTTTAAATGACGTTTCTAGTATACGCCTGTATTTACGCCTATTTTCATTACGTATGTGTATTCTTATCTGTATTATCAGCTGTTACGCCTCCTGCATCTGTCTTAATGCAATGCTTTTTATATATGTATTGTTACTTGCCAATAATGTATTGCCTATCCCTTCCTGAACCTTCGTGGTGATGGAATAAGATTGCCTGGTTCGAACTATAATTCCTTTGTAAGGAATAAAGTCCTTTTTAGAACCTCTAATACCACGGATTCTGCCTCTTATTTTGACTGAGTTATTCTTACTAGACTTTACCGCATAAAAAATAGTACAGGTAATTTAAATATTTACCACACCTGTCACAGAGGTAGCTAACCACTATAATTTCCTAATAGAAAATAATTTCTACCAACTAATGAAGACAAACTAAGCCTCCTAATGGATTATTTAGAAGATACTAGGGTTGAAAGACTGCATTGCTCCGGACACAGACGCCAACCCAAATTCCAAATACCATGGTGGAATGTCTATGACAGCACCATCGCATAAGATGCCAAAACAAACAACGCAGTGGAAGGATGGCACCATGTCTTCCAACCCACACTAGGCAGAACCCAACCTAAACTCTATACATTCATGGAAACATTACAGAAAAGGGCAAAGCTACCAACAACTACGAATGGAGCAAACTGTAATTCAAATTGCTACTAAATTTACCTAACAAACTAAAAGATTGTTCAGCATGCTATAATTTAAAGCAAAACTATTCATAAACAACAAAGGAGTAGATTACTTAGATATAATATCCAAAAGTATATTATAAAATAAAAGTAACATACAAAAGTCCCAAAAAGCGAAAACAAAATCTTAACCAACATGACAATTTTTTTTAAATATAAATAAGAAGCATAATATTTTATTGCATCAGTCAAAACATTAAATAAATTACCAACCTTAAATAAGACTGCTATAGCAAAATGATATATGAATTATTTCCATGAGAAATCTAGGCCTCGCCAACCAAAAAACTCAAAGACGAATTTAAATAAGTCACATAAATAAACACAATACATAAACTACACATTTCAAAATAACAGTCATGTAATAATTACACAAACAATAAAATATAACATTTCCCACCAAAATCAGATAAAATAAATTTGACTTACAGTTCTGTAGGTGCAGATCCTCCTCTGTATCCACATAGTCAAAAATAATAATCCACTAAAAACAGGAAAAATACAATGCAAAAAGCTTCCAAAAAATGCAAAAATAAAACCAATCCAATAGAGATCCCTTGAAGCAATACAAAGTATCTAAGAACCATATAAAACGGAGTGTTCAAGAAAAGAAACTCTCCCGGAAACCCCCATAAAAGGATATCAAATTTAAAAATATTGGTTTATTATAAATCAAAAGAGGTTTCCTTAAAAAAGAACCAATAGATCTCAATGCTCATAGCACACATTAGTAGACAAAAACCTGCAAAGTAAAACAGAAAACCCACCCTCAAAAAAACCCACACTAAAAAATAAAGACGTTTACAAGAAATACATATGAATTTCACTTAATTGTCATAAAAAATTTCACTAAACACAATGTAACATACCAGAACAATACATTATAAAAAACGTGTATGAAAACTCAAAACAACACACTAGTGAACTTGTAAAACACCCACAAAGAAAAACACTGTAACTAACCTTCAGATCTCCCTCCTAAACTCCCCTGCCATCAAAACCCTAAAAAAACACCCTTTAGAAAGGACTTACCTGTTCTGACAAAAGTAGCACCTACTGCTACCTGGATCCCAGAAAATAGACTAAAAATGACACAAATAGACTTCCAATCCCTACTGAGGGCAATTGGCAGGTCAAGGAACCTAAACGTTCGATCCCACATTGTCCATTGGGAAAAAAACGGGGTTAGGATAAAATAATAATAATAATATGAAAAGGCATTTGTAGAGCGCACAGCTACCCCAGATGGGGTGTCCCGGCGCTATAGCAGACAGTGAACAAGGTAGAGGAAAGCGCAATACTAGTCATTCCGACTGAAAAGCCAGGTTTTCAAGGCCTTTCTGAATTCCTGTTCAGACTGCATCATAGTTAGATGGGGAGGGAGGTTATTCCAACATTTGGTGGTCCCCACCTCGATTGTTCTACCTCCCATTCTTGCTTTCGCAAAGCGCGGTTTCGAGAGAAAGCATTTGTGTTTGGACCTTAAAGGTCTGTCTTGTTGATATGGGTGGAGTTTCCTCCTCAGTTAGATAGGCCACCTTACTTGGTATGCTCAAAAGGCACACAAGAAGCGCTGGAGTAAATCACAGAGAAGACATGGAGGTAAAGTCTCTAGTCTTTGAAGACAGGGCTACTCAGTCCTACTATAGGAGGTTTAGTGTGCACTAACCTGATACCAAGTTCTTCCACTAGACTGAAGTTCGAAGAAGATCTCAAGGCTTTGACTCAGGAAGTTTTGGGGTTGTCTGGAGTAGCTGTGCTGGAGGGAGTGTGGAGGAAGGCGTCAAGGGAGCTAGTGCCACAGAAACCACAGTATTGGATGGATTTGAAAGAGCCTGGAATGCTTCTTGGTTCCAACCGGATTCTTCAGGTGAGTGGTAAGGGTGACGCTTATTCTGTAAGGAGCAAGGCCTAGCCACAATTTGGGTTTGGGTGGGGCTTATATACCCTCTCGAAGGCTCAATAGATATAGCTGGATCACTTTCAGCACACGGGGGACATGGCCGTCTGGAAGGTTCTTGAACATTGAAGACAACACTTGTTTGTACTCTCTCTTTGACCTTACAGAATGGGCAGGTGCAACTTGATGTTTGGAACCAAACAACAGGAAACAAATGTATAGTGTTCGCTCGAATGTGCATAATGGAAGAGAACACCAAGGCCCCAGTAACAGCAGGAGCAAGACTTGCCATTGGCTCATGGGATTCTGGGGAAAGCTTGCAGGGATTCAATGGAAAACCACACCAAGGCCCTAGTAACAGTGGGTGCAGTTAATGCATTGGTTCAATGGATTTAGGGAATGTTTGCAGGGATTCCAAAGCTATGAAATTCCGGGTGCTGGAGCATCAGCCATGAGGGTGCTGGAGTAGCATCAGTCATGATATCATAGCGTGCTGTAAAGTGCCATAGGAATACAGCAACATGAGCCCTGAATGCTAGACCACTACGTAGGGGGTGCTCGAAGAGGTCATGACACAGAGGGCACAGGAAGGGTGTGTGACATGGGGTAAGATGTTGGACACTAAAGGGGTGAAATTTACTATTCCCACTCCAATCTAAACCAATTTGGGGAAGGTGTTGGATGCTATGAGGGCTACATTTACTATTCCAACTCCAATCTAAACCAATTTGGAGAATGTGTTGGACACTAAAGGGGTGACATGTGCGATGCCAATCTAAACCAATTTGGTGAAGCTGTTGGACAATAAAGGGATGACATTTACTTTCCCCACTCCAAAGTAAACTATTTTGGAGAAAGTATTGGACAGTAAATAGGAGAAGTTTAATATTACCGCTCCAATCTAAACCAATTGGGGGACGGTGTTTGAAACTAAAGGGATGACATTTATTATTCCCACTTCAAGCTATACCAATTTGGGGAAGGTGTTGGCCACTAAAGGGGGTGGCATTTACTATTCCCACTTCATTCTAAACCAATTTGGGGCAGGTGTTGCACCCACTACAATCTAAAACATTTGTGCCACACACTAAACATTTTATATACAAAATCAATACTCCATACTCACACATATTTTTTGATCTATAAAATAAACTAAAATGGACTGAAAAAACATGCTAATCAAAACTATGCTTTCATAATTAAACATAAACATATAAAATAATATTTTTGTCACTGTTAATAACTAATATATTTAAAAACATATTTAATACTATTCCTAAGCTGTGAACCATAAAATAAAAAACAAAATCATAGTTCAAAATTTACAAATATTAAAAAACAATAAAGACATTTTTTAATTTCTTTCTTAAGCAAGTGAATATGTATATGTTTTAGAAAATCTATTCATAAAACCAAAACTTATTCAAGTATAAAACATATTACATGATTACCTACTTTTTGTTACCAAATTTCTTCATAATTAAGCCACCACAACAAAATATACATTTGTACATTATAAATTCATCTGTATTATATTTGCATAATTTACTTACAAATTTCAAAACATTTTCAAATAAAATTAAATAAAAAAAATGTAATTTAACAAACAATATTTTTACAGTAACATTATAATTTCCAACATAAAAACTTTTAAAATGTTTGAATCTTGATAATCATTTAAAAAAAATCAATAAATTAAAAGTGTTTATTTAATTTTATTAAATTATTTTATGTTATTAAATATCATTTCTACAATTTACATATTTATTTTAATATTTATAGTTAAATCATTTTTTTTAAATGTAATATGTTTTAACATATAGTCCTAAAAATCATAAATCAGTATTTATTAAAATTATGAATGTAAAAAATACATGAAATGTTTTTGCATATTACTAAAATAATTAATATTGTATTTACACTAAAATATTCAATTTTACAAATCTCCCCACCATTCTCCCCTAAAAAATCAATATCCCACTGCTAAAAACTCTTAAAAAAACATTATTTTTTTGGCATTAATACAACTAAAAAGACACATGTCAACAATTTCATAATTAATAAATTATCTTAATAAAAACATACATAAAAAATCGATCAAAAATATATAGTTAAACACACTAATATTAGATGCCATGATATTTTCTAAATCAATATTTTTTACATCGATATTAAAAAACAACACTTAATACGGCCATGAAATGAGCCAGAGGGGTTGAGGTCTAGGGTACATTGAAATAAGATCCTTGTTGGAGATCTGAGATGTGAGGTGGTGGCCAGGAGGGTTTTATTTTTCAAAATCCTGTATGTTTGTTAAGAAAAATAAATTTAAAAAAACACTTCAAATTATATTCTTATCTTTGATGTAGTGGGACTCGAAATGCAGCTTGGGAAACACTGTGATAGACACATCTTAGAATGGCACCTAAAAGCCAAAGCTACTTTCTTCATTGCAGATATGTATAACATTTGAATTAAAGTCATGTTTTTCCACCACAAAACGCAAATTTTGTGGCGTCTTAGAAGCATGATGGCTGATTGATCATGGGACAAGGGTACAGAGTGGAGGAGCTGATAAAGAGCATATTGAATTTGTAACCTAAATTTGGAAGTAGGTAGGCATGAGTTAGGTGGACATGTTCACAAAAGGGTTTTGAAGGCAGAGCTGCTCTGTGTTCATTTCTTCTCTGAAACATCGAAGCTTGTTTTGTAAACAGCAAATCCAACATTGTTTTAGGGCCTTTACAAGGTGCATGTTTAGCTATGCCGTCCATTGAAGAAACTATGGTGCAGAAATCATATATTCGCAGAATCTGTCCGTTTGTGACAGCAAAAATGTCTTTTGTTCTGAACAAAACCACAAATTGCGATTGGGTAACATGTTACAGTATCACAATTTGTGTTTGCAACCCCAATACTGATGTATTTGGAAGGGGCGTGCTTATGGCCACTGTTCCAAATACTGAATTGCAGGGATATGTACTAATGCTTTGCAACTAAATTCTGGTTGCAAAACATTAACCTTTTACCACATCTTCAAATGAAGTGGTAAGCCATTTACAAGTGGGAATTGGTCTCCAAGGGACCCTTTTCCCTTAGAAAATGTTGGAAAAAAATTGTTCAGAGTAGGCAGTAGTCCAATAGTCCATAGCCTACAATGTTAGTTTAACTTTTCGTTTTATTTTTGTGCGCATCACATTTTTTTAAAGGAAAATGGCTTGCATTAAAGAAAAAAGGTTACTTTATTTAAAATAAATAACAGACACAGTGGTCTGCTTAGCTCAGCTGGCCACCATCCCTGTGATGGTTGTCATTTATAGTTGGTCGCAATTTACACCCTACCTTATTAATATTCATGAGGTAGGTCGAATTGCAACCCACTATGAAACACTAATTGCCCTGCTAGGTCACTCCCCAGCCACTGCGCTGCCCCCCTGAGTGCCGCTCTGGTTCGCCCGCTGCCAGATTTCTGATTCCCGCTCCTGCTCGCCGATTCCCGCCCATTTTTTTCCTGCTCCCCTTCCCCTCGCTGCCTTGGTTCCCACCCCCTCCCCTCGTTGCCTGGTTTCCCGCCGCTCTTCCCAGCTGCCCCTCCCTCCCTCAGCCCCTCTTATGGAGGCCGCGCAGTGGTGAGGAGAGTGTACCATGCCCTGCTAGGTCGCTCCCCAGCCACTGCGCTGCCCCCTGAGTGCCGCTCTGGTTCGCCCGCTGCCAGATTTCTGATTCCCGCTCCCGATCGCCGATTCCCACCCGTTTTTTTCCCGCTCCCCTTCCCCTTACTGCCTTGGTTCCCGCCCCCCCCTCGTTGCCTGGTTTCCCGCCACTGCTCCCCTGCAGCCCCGCCCCCCAAGCATCCCATTTGCCACCCCGCTCCCGCCTCCCAGCTGCCCCTCCCTCCCTCACCCCCTCTTATGGAGGCAGGCCCATCTGCACCCGTCCGCGCCTGGACCACGCCCAGCCCCAGAACCCCTGGACCTCACGCTCGCCACGACGCCAGACTCAGATACGACGCCGACTCCCTCCACGCACTCAACGCCGGCCGACACAACACCTGCTTCCAGGCCGCCCCGAAACGGACCCACGGACCCTTCTCCTGCCGCACCTGCAGCTTCACCTGCGACAGACCTACCAAACCTCCAAGAACTGGACACAACCACCTCCGCTGCATTCTACTCAACACCCGCTACGCACGCAAACACGCCGTCGAGCTCTGGGACCTGCTCGACACCTCCGACCCAGATGTGGCCTTCCTCACCGAGACCTGGTGGAACGACTCCTCGGCACCAGACATCGCCATAGCCATCCCGGACGGCTACAAGATCACCCGCAGGGACCGCGCCAATTGAATCGGAGGAGGAATAGCCATCGTCTACAAGTCCACCCTCAAGGTCACCACCCATGCAGACGACACCCTCAACACCGCCGAACACCTGCACTTCCGGATCCACACCGACCCCAACACCACCTTCAGAGGAACACTCATCTACAGACCCCCCGGACCCCAGGCTCAGTTCAGCGACTCCATCGCCGGCCTCGCCAGCACCCACGCACTCGCCTCCACGGACTACATCCTCCTCGGGGACCTGAATTTCCACTTCGAGAACAACAACGACGCCAACTCTGCCACTCTGAACGAAAACCTCGCCAACCTCGGCCTCAGACAACTCGTCACCGCACCCACCCGTGCCGCAGGCCACACGCTGGACGCCGTCTTCTCCACAAGCACCCACGTCGCCTTCGACCACACCTCCGAACCCCACTGGACCAACCACCGCTGCATCCACTTCACCTTCAAAAAAACAACCACACACCACCGCACCCAACAGCTGCCACGCCGCTGCTGGAACAAAGTCACCGAAGACCAGCTGACCACCACCCTCGCCCAGAACCCACCTATCAACCCCACCTGCCCTGACGCCGCAGCCCGCAACTTCAGACAGTGGATCGACGACTGCGCCAACACCCTCGCCCCACTCAAGAGACCATCCAACAGCCACGTCAGCAGGAGAGCCACCTGGTTTACCGACGAGCTCCTGACCTCCAAACACGCCTGCCGGAGCTGGAGAAGAAATGGCTCCACAAACGAACGCCAGAAAACCACGCAGCCCACAAGGATGCCACCCGCAGACATCACCACCTCATCAGACTTATCAAGACATCCTCCTTCAGAGACCACCTGGATAACAACGCACACAACAGCAAAGAGCTCTTCCGCATCGTGAAAGAACTCTCCAATCCCGACGCCAGCGCCAACGACATCCCGCCCTCACAAGAACTGTGCGACTCACTGGCCATCTTCTTCCACCGCAAGATCGCTGACATCCACGACAGCTTCAACTCCATGACCGCACCAACGACGCACGACTCAACCCGCCCCGCGATCACCAACAGCGCCAACCGCCTGACCTCCTCGGCCAACACCAACAATGACGAGACACGCAAGATCATGAACTCCATCCACTCAGGATCTCCGTCAGACCCATGCCCACACCACATATTCAACAAAGCAGACGCGGCCATCGCACCCCAGCTACGAAAGGTCATCAACATCGCCTTCGAAAAAGCGACATTTCCGGAAAGCTGGAAGCACGCCGAAATCAACGCCCTCCTCAAAAAGCCCAAGGCAGACCCCAAGGACCTCAAGAACTTCCGACCCATCTCCCTGCTCCCGTTCCCTGCAAAGGTCATCGAGAAAATTGTCAACATTCAACTGACCCGCCACCTCGAAGACAACAACATCCTGGACCCGTCCCGATCCGGATTCAGACGTAACCACAGCACAGAGACAGCCCTCATCGCCACCACAGACGACATCAGACGCCAACTGGACAGCGGTGAAACATCAGCCCTCATCCTCCTGGACCTGTCAGCCGCATTCGACACGGTCTGCCACCGCACCCTAAAGACACGCCTCCAAGAAGCCGGAATCCAAGAGAAGGCCCTTGACTGGACCTCGTCCTTCCTCTCCGGCAGAACCCAGAGCATCCGCCTTCCACCTTTCCGGTCAGAAGCCACCGACATCATCTGCGGCGTCCCCCGGGGCTCATCCCTCAGCCCGACGCTGTTCAACATCTACATGGCCCCCCTCGCACAAGTGACCCGCCACCACAACCTCAACATCATCTCCTACGCCGACGACACCCAGCTCATCCTCTCCCTCACCAAGGACCCTCACACTGCCGAAAACCAACATTCACCAGGGCATGAAGGCCATCGCCGACTGGATGAGAAGCAACCGTCTGAAACTGAACTCGGACAAGACAGAGGTCCTCATCCTCGGACCCACCCCCTCAGCCTGGGATGACTCCTGATGGCCGACCGCTCTGGGGACAGCACCGACACCAACTTACCATGCACGCAACCTAGGATTCATCCTCGACGCCTCCCTCTCCATGTCCAAGCAAGTCAACGCCGTCTCCTCCTCCTGCTACAACACCCTACGCATGCTCTGCCGGATCTACAAATGGATCCCGACCGAAACAAGAAGAACAGTGACACAGGCCCTCGTCAGCAGTAGACTGGACTACGGCAACGCACTCTACGCAGGAATCCCAGCCAAACACCAACGGCGGCTACAACGCATCAAAAACGCCTCCGCCCGACTGATCGTCAACGCCCCTGCCGCAGCCACATCACCCCCGTCCTGAGAGACCTGCACTGGCTCCCCATCGACAAGAGGATCACCTTCAAGCTCCTCACCCACGCACACAAAGCACTCCACAACGCCGGACCAGCCTACCTGAACAGCAGACTCAGCTTCTACACCCCCACCCGCCAGCTCTGCTCCGCCAACCTCGCCCTCGCAGATGTCCCCCGCATCCAACGTACGACCGCCGGCAGCAGATCCTTCTCTTACCTCGCCGCCAAAACCTGGAACACCCTCCCAACCCACCTACGACAGACCCAAGACCTACTCGCCTTCAGAAGACTCCTCAAGACCTGGCTCTCCGAGCAGTAGCGGCACCCCCCCCCACCCTTCAGCACCTTGAGACCCTCATGGGTAAGTAGCACGCTCTACAAGTACCCTGATTGATTGATTGATTGATTAATTTGCAAACCGACCTGTCAGTACATTGATTGGTTTGCAAATTACCACACCGATAACAAAAATACTGGTCACAAACTGTGACCAGTATTTTGTAACCAGTTGTATTCAAACCTGGGCCTAAGTAATTTTTCATTTCATGATCGATAAGCCCCAATTTACAATAAAGTCAGTTATCATTGCAAAATGCACCAACGAAGGACCTCTGTATGAAGCATTTACCCAGATCTATCCCTATAGGAAACACAATGGCATTCCTGTGACTTCCCAAACAATAGTAAACATGCAACAATGTATAGGTATTCATATTGGACTGTATAGGGTATATGTCTAAGGCCCTCATTCAAAGTTACACCCAGTTTGGACAGTTGCATTTGATACGGTCTACTGGCCATTCTTATTTCAAATACGCTGACG
This sequence comes from Triturus cristatus, assembly GCF_964204655.1. Taxonomy (NCBI): domain Eukaryota; kingdom Metazoa; phylum Chordata; class Amphibia; order Caudata; family Salamandridae; genus Triturus; species Triturus cristatus. Next base: position 179,971,252 of record NC_140589.1, read on the forward strand.
CATGAACTTTGGCCCCAGATTCCTCACCCTAATTGGGGCACTATATAATTGCTCTACCACGAGAGTCAGGTCAACAAGCCTCTACACACCCCTCCCGATCCAACCCATCATGAAGCAGGGGTGTCCCCTCACCCCCGTTCCTCTTCACCATGGTAATCAAACCTCTGGTGAGTTGGACTAGAAATGATGCCCAGTTCCAACCCTTGGAGATTATCCTAATGATGGGGCAAGTGGGTCACCAGGGAATAGCTTGACTATACAGATCTTCTCAATGCCCCAGACCCCCTCCTAAAGCTCAGAGAGAGCTGGGCGACTGATCTGAGGGAACTTGGCGATGCGGATTGGCGAAATGCGAAGATGGCCGTGCATACTCTGGCCATCCCCTCTAATCTCTTGCTAATGAAATGTTCTTAGTTTCACTGTATATGTTACAGCCCGATTATTCTCTGGAGGATGGGCTGCGTGAGCTCACCAAACTGTACACAATGTGGTGACCCTGTAGGGTCCTTCTACCATGTTGTCTGGACCTATCCGTCATAAAAACCTACTGGATCTCAGTCCATGCACAGATCAGACGCAGGCTGCATATTACAGCTGAATTAAACCCCAAGGTAGTGCTTCTGGGGATGTTGGATGAATGGGAAGATGCTACACACCTCAATCGTTTGCAGGCATTGGATATCTTGTTGCCAAAAGAGACATTGCTCGCAATGGAGGTCATCAAATCCTCCGTCGTTGTCTAACTGGCGTAAAGGTATGATCTTCTGCTGTAAAGCCGAAAAGGAAGTGCATAAATGAAGAGGCTGTGGCAAAACACATTTGAATAATTGGGGATTGTGGGATACTGTGGAAATGTGGATTTTCCTGATCAGTTATGTCCCCTATCTTGGACCCCAACGGTTCTATATGCATGTTACAAGTACATGTATGTTCCCTCTAGTTCCAGTTTCTAAGACGCAAACATATGTGTGTCTACCGTCGACATGTTCTCTGTCAGATCCGCCATCGATGGGCTGGATATTCGATTCCTAAGTATGAAAGGCCACCGACTTTATATGGCTAAGTTACTCCATTTTTACAGTTCAGGCAAGTAGGCCCGATTCTGTCCTCAAAGCCTTTCCCTGCTCTCTGTCTTTGACAGCTTCAGCTTGAGCTCGCATCTGTATCCATGAACTTTGCCCTACTCCCTGTGCAGCTAACGGTGCCTGCCTCGGCCAGTTTTCGCCTGCCTGCCAAGAAGCTGTATTTCACCTTCGAATTATCTATTTTTCTCTTCAGCCGATGCATTCCTGTCTAGTGATTTAGGTAAACATTTCCTTTAGCTTACAAGCAAAGGACTCAGCCTTTCCGTCCTCCTGCAAGTGATTCATAGCCCTGCTGCCATGGAAAGTTTTCTGCCCCTCGCATCTCATATAGACACTTAGGCGTTTGTGCACGCACACAGTCAGTATAGACTAGATTCTGTCCGAGAGTCCTTCCTTGTGGATAACATAGTTCTTTAAACATAGGATGTTAGATATGATTTGGGATTAGGTTGACTTGACCCCCCAGACTTCTCGTCTCCACATGTAGAGCTAAATGTCAAGTCCCCTTCACCCCCTAGTTGCACGTCAATCACACGTCATGCTGCTGCGCGCGCATCTATGCCAAGTATTATCTTATAGATCCACCTATGTCTGATAATCCTAACCAATCATGTTTCTTTTATTCCTTATTACGCCTAGTTTCGATTACGTACCTGTTTTGTCACTTTTCTTATCAAATGTTACGCCTTCTACATTCGTTTCATTGTAATGTACTTATTATAAAAATGCATGTCTGTCAATAAATTATTGTACTTCACTTCCTGAACCCTCGTGGTGACGGAACCTGAAGGCCGCGACTCGAGTCGGCCATTTTTGATGGAATAAAGCCCATTTAGAAACTCTTATACCACGGATTCTGCCTCTTGTTATTCTGAGCTATTTTATTTTATTTCAAGATCCCGTATGAAATTCAGTCCGGTAAAGAAGATTTTTGTTTACCACATAATGGCGCCCGAATAGGGACACTTTCTCATCTCACGCGCCGGCGGTGCGTTGCAGGCCCGGTCTCCTGCCACAGCTGGACGGACCATAAACGCGTACCAGCAGGATTTCCTGTAAGCTCCCTCCGGTCAAGCGGGGGCGACTGAGGCTGCGATCAACCCAGACGAGGCGGTGAGAAGTGCGAAGTATCCCGACCAGAGCCTAGCTGAGAGAGCAAGATCCGAGGTATACAGAGGCCCACCAGTTATTTCGAAATCCCGATGTCCAGAGGGTCCGCTGTCCGCAGTCACCGAGTCCTGTCCATTCTCTGAGGCCTTCCGTTTCAAGGAGCTACTCGGTGAGTACCATCGCCGGGGAGGCGTGTTGACGCGCACATAGGTTGTGCCGGTCAAGACGGATTTGGGTACACAAATCCGGTCTGCACTGTTTAGCAGTGTATATGTACTGTTTAGCAGTATATCAAGTATTCCGAAGTATGCAGTTATTGTCAAGAATTCAGCGTGGTGATTAGTTAGGCAGACTGTCATCATTGTCGGTCGTTGTTAAAATGTTTAATGTTTAATGTTTAAAGTGTTCAAATATTGTGGTATGAATGAGTGTTCATTGTTCACTGTTCATTATTGTGTTTTTCGTATTAAGTGAGTTCAAGAGTAAGTATCAGATCAGTTGTCAATATGCCGCTCTTCTCGAAGTTAAGACAGATTACTACCAGAAAAGGGGTGCTTGAAGAAGCAGTTCCTATTCCTCCTAGGGACACTCCAGGGCATTTTATGTACCATAAGCATGGCTTAGATGCCATATTGTTTCTTGATCTATGGGTAGACTATACCAAGGGATTGCCGGAAAGTCAAAGGTGGCCCGTAGCGGGAACCTGGGATGCAGAGTGCATCATGAAAGTGGAGGAAGAGTTATGGAAAAGAAAGGTCAGACAGTCACAGAAAGACGCTGTTGAGTTATGGCGTAAAGAATCTCATAGACGAACAGAAAAAGCACGTAGACAAGAAGAGAGGAGTAAAGAAAGTTCAAATAAAGCTCAAGAAAGTCTATTAATTGAGGAAGGTATCCGAGTGAAATCAGAACAAGTAAATAGACAAAGAAATGCTCTTATGAATGGTATGTATCCCCTTCTAGCCGAAGGACTACCTAAGGCTGCTCCAGAAATGCCAAAAGACTTGCCACCCCCATTATTTCCAATTAAGGTACATCCAAAAGGGCATCCCAGAACCGCAGAAGATGTTTTTCTTTCCTCATATCTAGACGACGCAGCTCCCGAATATGCTAACGCCGCACCACATAGACCGTCTGGTGTAGGGGTTCAACGTCAGGATCAGGTATCTGTCCCCGTGCAACAGCAAGTCCCGACGCAAGCGTCAGCAAGCACATCTGTTTCCGCATCTGTCTCCGCAGTCGATTCTACAGGGGTATCGACACCCATAGTTGCTGTGTCACGTTCAACGAACCCATTCACACCCGACGCCCCAGATGGGGCCACGGGAGGTGCTAGCATTACCTTTACACCACCCAGAATAAATAAACTTGTTTTTCAAGAGTCAGCACATTCACGTACACCTAAATTCGTAAGTGAACGTACGCTTAAGGAACTCCTTGTAAATTGTAGATATGACCCAGTGGTTGGTAAAGAGGACGAAATGGTCCTGGCATCATTACGTATCAGGCGAGCCGCAGAGTATTTAGCAAGGTTACCAGGAATGACTACGCATCTAGATAACATATATCATTTTGTTCAAACAGGACGAGATCCAGGATGTATTAACAGAGCTATGGAATTCCAGAAAGTAGAAATACAGGGGGAACTGTTACGTTTCCTCATAAACTGTGTGATCAGAAATCAAGACCGCCCGGGGGTAGACCCGAATGCAATGCTTATTCTTACAAAATGGAGTCAGAATATATCAGAAGGGAGACACGATAAGCAAAATTGTATAATAGCCATGTGCCGAAAAATCCGTAAAGAAATAGAGCGTATTCATGAAGAGAGATTGGGAACAGACGAGTTTGAGCAAGATGAAATGTCCGAATCAGGGAATTCCGCAAGACAGTCAGAGACCATAGCTTATGTAGGCAGAGGAAGATCCTGTGAAAATACTAGATGTTTTTCTGATCCCATACACTCAGTATGCCCAAATAATAGCAGAACGTATCCGACGCCTATAATAAATCTGAAGTCTCCTGAACATTCGTTTCAAGCCGCAGATAAAATATTACGAGAACGAAGGGGTTACCACTTCCTCGATTCCATGGATGAGCAAGAGTTAGCCAGATCAGCCGTTCACTGGATTGACAGTCCTGAAAAATACGGTGATGAGACCGTAGCACACACGTTTTTTAATCTCAGTACAGATGAACAACGTTTAGCTGGAATCTATATGATTCAGCAACTCCTCATATTATATAAGAGCCAACATGCTGACCCTGGTCCTTTACCTGATATATTAACGGAACTACTCACAAACAGATGGAGAGGTTCTAGTAACAAGCTAATTAAAGAGATATTAGTGTCACGTAAGCAGTATGTCCTTTTTGTAAATCCGGATTCTCTCTCGCTGTCCCGCAGAGAAAGAGCGCCGTACTATATGGATAGACAAAATCCCCTACGAGAAGTGCACCCAATAAAAGGCGAAGACAATGAGTTTCACCGTGTATTTGTTTACACACCCATATCAAAAATGGAATTATTGGAAATGAAGAAAGTAGTACCTAGTCATGACAAAGACCCAGCGGGTTTCCACCGAGAAATTAAAGACATGTTACTGATGGGAGAGTACACCTTTCCTGATATTATGACGATATTAAAGGTGCTTTTGCCTGCTGGCATTTATGAAAAACTGAAAGAAAAAGAGTGGGAAGTGGGTGACCAAAAGATAGACTGGACAGCATTAGCAGAGGAAGAAAGGGGCCGAACTGCAGGTTCAGGGCTCGGGGATAAAGTTAAACTGTTACCAGGTTTACTAGTACAGGTACTGCCACGTTTATTAACTACAAAAAAGGAAGATTGGGGTGCAATCACAGCCTGCAAACAAAAGCAAGATGAAGACACAAGCGATTATTATGCTCGATTTGAAAAATGTTTTGGTATAAATAGTGGTATAAAAGCAAGTAGTGACTCATATCCACATTTATTTGTGACAAAATTAGTGGAAAATGCATTGCCTCCAGTAAAGAATAGAATATTGAAATTCGAGAGTACCTGGCAAAGTAACACTCCGTCACAAATGCTACAAATGTTACAGTATCATCACAATAGAATTAGGGATGAACAAGAACACGAGCATAGACGCATGAAGGATACAAAAATGAAAATGCTAGTTTCTCAGACAGTACCAGCAGATGGTCACAAAAAGGGTGTGACACATTCTGGTGATTCTGCAGTTCCTGTAAAAGGAAGCTGCAATTACTGTAAACAACTGGGCCATTATGTACACGATTGTCCAGTCCTGAAACGTAATATAGCTACAGGTATTGCAAAGGAGAGACCACGATTAGTTAGACAAGATCAGAATGAACAAGGAGCTATGCAGCATGGACAGTCCATGCCAGTTCAACAACAGTCCATGCCAGCCTCACAGCAACCCATACAGTTTGTGCCAGCTGCACCGCCGTTGCCTGCTACTGCCACACAAACCACAACACGACAAATGTATCAGACTGCACAGTATGAATACCCTGAGTATCAGCGTTACGCATGAACAAGCCTAGAGAGGGAAGTTGACTTACCGCTTATCGAGATTCCTGTAGATCAAGAAGGACCTTATGTACATAGTGAATTATTAGGTCAAGATAGAAAATTCTTACTCGATACAGGGGCAAGTCGAACAACCATAAAACGTAGTGAAGTTCCAGGGGCACCCCTCTCAGGCTCTCAAAATATTTCCCTTGGTTTTTCAGGAAAACCTATTGTTAATGAAGTATCACAGCCTCTACCACTTACGATAGGACCTTTGACACGAACTACAGATTTATTGCTTACTAAATCATGCCCAGAAAATCTGTTAGGAATTAAAACTCTGAAAGCACTAGGAGCCATAATATGTTGTTCTCCGGAAGGAGTAAGGTTGTTTTTACGTGATTTTAAAGGTCACTATGTGTCTAGAGACATGGATCCCCGACTACAGACTTTACCAGTACATCTATGGGCACAAGGCCCTACGGATGTTGGCTGCATGAACATTACACCCTATCGAGTCACCCTGAAAGCAGGAGTGGTACTACCACGAATGCGACAATACAAGTTACCGCATGATGCTGTAGTGGCTTTGCTGAAAATCATTGATGAGCTGATTGTCCAGGGAGTAGTTGTAGAAACAGACTCCAATGTATGTAATTCACCGATAATTCCGATTCTTAAACGAACTGATCCTACTGCCCCACCAGTGTACCGATTGGTTATTGATTTGCGTGAACTAAACAAGTGCATTGTACCACAATTCCCTGTGGTCCCTGATATATCATCATTGTTGACAGCAATTGATTCCGAAGCAACATTCTTTACTGTAATCGATCTCAAAAATGCCTTTTTCAGCGTCCCAATAGATCCGGAAAGCCAATATTTGTTCGGATTCAGTTTAAATGGGCGCAGCTTTAAATTCTCACGCGCTCCCCAAGGATTCACAGAAAGCCCCAGCATCTACAGCCAAGCACTGAAGAGAGAACTTGACAGTATCCACATGCCAGTCAATACTGCACTGCTTCAATATGTCGATGATCTGCTGATCACAGCGAGAAGCGAGCCAGAATGTGAAAAAGCTTCTCTGACAGTTTTACATTTCCTAGCCGACAAGGGGCACAAGGTGTCTCCTTCTAAGCTGCAATTCTGTGTCCAGCGAGTTATTTATCTTGGTCACTCGCTGTCCAAGGAGGGAAGGCAGCTTACACCAGATCGCATCCAGTTAATTGCTAACATGTCAATACCCCAGACACAAAAGGAGGTGCGAGCTTTCATAGGCCTCACTTCATATTGTAGGCAGTGGATCCCTCAGTACGCTTTTCTAGCAAAACCACTCATTCAGTTAACCACACAGGAGGCAGCCACATCGACTGTTCTCCCTTGGACTCAGGAACATACACAAGCTTTTGAAAGCTTAAAGAAAGCTTTATGTCAAGCACCTGTTTTAGCAACACCATGTTATAGCAAACATTTTACACTCTTTGTTACAGAACGCGAAGGTACTGCCTTGTCAGTACTCACTCAGGATCAAGCAGGATCACGCAAGCCATGTGCTTATTTTTCCAGTACATTAGATCCCGTAGCTCAGGCTTTGCCTGCATGTCTGAAATCAGTGGCAGCGACAGCTTTAGCAATCAGACAAAGCGATGCCATAGTATTAGGACATCCATTGACAGTACAAGTACCACATGCAGTAGAGGTTCTTGTGAACCGAACACAAACACAACACTTGACCATAGCAAGACTTACCGGTTATGAATTGACATTGTTTCAACCACACATAGAGATCCGACGGTGTAATACATTGAATCCTGCTACACTATTACCTGTAATTGGAACAGACCCACTAGCTCATGATTGTGTTGAAATCATTGAAATAAAGACGAAACCTAGACAAGACTTGACAGACGTTCCGTTGTTAGATCCAGACCTGACGTTGTATGTAGACGGATCGTGCATGAGAACAAGTACAGGAGATTTAGTGGCCGCGTATGCAGTCACAACAGACACTGAAGTTATTGAGACAAATTGTATAGATACTTTGTCCGCCCAAGCAGCAGAACTTATTGCTCTAACACAAGCCTGTATTCAAGCCACAAATAAGAAAGTTAATGTATACACTGACTCACGTTATGCATTCGGAGTTGTACACGACTTCGGCGTGTTGTGGCGAGAGAGAGGTTATTTAACTTCCCATGGTGCCCACATTCAGCACGGACCCCTCATTCATGCTTTGTTAAACGCAATACATCTACCCACTGCTATATCGATTATGAAATGTAAAGCACACACGAAGGTTACTGATATCATTTCTCAAGGCAATGATTTAGCTGACAGAACAGCTAAACAGACTGCTCAGAATCGCACATTAGACATGACAAAGCCAATAGTTCAGACACCAACACAGTGTATGACAATTAAGGATCCCGCACTTGACGTAATTGATATACAGACACATGCCACAGCAGAAGAAATAAAGAAGTGGACTGAACTAGGAGGGATCCAGACAGATCAAGGATGGATGACGAAGGAGAAATCTGTATGGTTTCTCCCTGATTCCATGGTTCAAGCCATTATAGCTACAGTTCACAGTCCAGCACATTTAGGAGAGAAGGCTATGCTAGACAGCATTCAGCACATTTGGTTCAACAAACATTTACGAGCAGCAGCTAAACAAAAGGTTCGTACCTATATGATATGTTGTCAGTTTAATCCAGGAAAGAGTGTTCCCGTAGAGCAGGGTGGATTTCAGCCTCCTGACCATCCTTTTGAAGTCCTCCAGATGGATTATATTCAGATGGAACGTTGTCGAGGATTCAAATATGTTCTCGTAGTTGTCTGCGCTCTCTCCCGTTGGACAGAGGCGTATCCCGTATCAGATTACACTGCCCCGACTACTGCCAAGCAGCTAGTTCGAGAATTCTTCCCACGGTACGGTTTACCACGTGTTGTATATTCAGATAACGGCCAGCCTTTCTCATCCGAATTGATGAAACATGTCTCACTTTTGTTGGGATATCAGTGGAAATTCCACTGTGTCCGACACCCCGAGGCAGCAGGTCTCGTGGAACGACATAATCAACTTTTAAAAATCAGACTGTCTAAAATATGTCAGGAGAAAGGTGTGGACTGGATAGTAGCTTTACCAGTTGCGCTATTTTACATGAGGATGGTAGCACACTCTCGAACAGGGCTATCCCCTTATGAGGTGATCTTTGGTAGACCACCGAATATGTGGGGGACGCCTATACCCCGTAAAATAACTGATGTTGATTGTAATATGCTGACAGATTACCTGGCTTCCTTGATGTCTGCACTACAATCTTGTCGTTCACAGGTAGTCGCAGCTTTTCCCGACAACACCGAGGTGAAACCTCATGATGTAATTCCCGGCGATTATGTTCTCGTCAGGAATTTTGATCGGAAAACCCAACTGGAGCCAAGGTGGAGGCGTCCTAAGTTGGTCCTGCTGACGACCAGAACAGCTGTGAAGATCGAAGGGAGAAAAGGCTGGGTGCATTCCAGCCATATAAAGAAATTTCATGGACTTCCTCCTGACACAAACAGTACTCCCCGTGTGTCTTCCCCCATTGACTCAAAGCTACCTTTGGCTGAGGCCAGTAGCACCGAACTTTACAAGCAGAAACTCAGGTCCAGATCTAAACTGTCGGACGATTTGATTGTTTAAGTCCTCTCCAAGGTGAAGCGGTTGAATCTGTCCCGACATGTATCCCTTAGGTCTGAATCATGTAGAGTCCAGAATCATAATGAAACGACATGCTTATTGTAAATTACTGCGTAACCACTGTATTGTGACTTTATTAATTTTGTTTTTCTTGAGTTTTTTAGTTACTGCAAGTATATTGTTGCATATGTATTATCCTGTTTCTAAACGTGCTTTCAATATAACTGATGAACATTCTTTTAGTGAATTCCCCCCACATGAGTTGTCCTATAGACTTGCGCTGCGCAATAACACATTCATTAGTATGTTACATCATTCCCATCAGACTAGTAATGCCACCAATTGTTGGGTGTGTGGCCGACTCCCTCCCTATCAGAATAACAAAGGAGTTCTGCCTTTCTTTCCACATCCGTTCACACACAATGGCTCCTGTGGAGCATGGTTTAGTTTATTAAATTCCATATACCCAGACACAGCAGTTTATCAACAACATTGGATATGGGGAAATCTGAATCTAGTTTTATTCGAAGTCTGTCACCCTAATAAGGAGGGTCACCCCAGTAGAACAGGAACTGATTTAGAAAATGAAGTGTATAAATTAGATAATTTTACGCCTAATCTTATGATTTTGAATGTCAAATCCGAAGTTGAACTAATTCTGCCCACTATGTCAGTATTTCCAGTTAAGGGTGAATTATGTGTGAGAAAAGTTGGTTCCATACACATGGGCCATAGCCAATGCGTTACTACAGTAGAATATAGTGATCAAGGTAAATCTTCATTTAGAGCTTCTCGCCATTCTTACTTTATATGTGGTCAGACTGCATATATGCGTTTGCCTCTAGATTGGGATGGTACCTGTTACATAGCATTCCTTCTGCCACCTGTTTTTCTAGCTCCCCCTGATTATTATCGAAATGTTCATTTAGTACACAATAGAGAGCGAAGAGATCTCCCAGTTGTCGATTATACTGAGACGGCATGGGACAAGTATGCAGATTTCAATAAAGGTATCTTTCCCTATATAGGTACAATATCAAATAGTAAGCTGATACGTAGACTCACCAAGACTCTTGAAGCTGTAGTAAATGAGACTATAGCCGCCCTAGGCAATCTGACAGAGGAACAATCAGTGATGAGAATTGTTGTTCTCCAGAATCGTCTTGTCCTTGACGTCATCCTGGCCGATAGGGGCGGAGCTTGCAGGGTCATCGGATCCAGCTGCTGCATATTCATACCAGAGAATTCGCCATCTGTATATAAAGCTATAACACGCCTTCATAAGATTGTAAGCCAGATACACGAAAATCCAGGCACTTGGACGTGGTCCGGGTGGTTTTGGAGTGTGATATCAGCCTGGGGATGGAGAGTTCTATCCTTCCTAGGTATTGGCCTTCTTATGCTCTTCAGTTGTTGTTTATGCCTGCAATGTGGACCAGCGATTTGTGGTCTGTGTGCCACATCATGCATTCCATATCACAATTCTCGTTCAAAATGCCGGAAGAAGAAGGAAGAAGAAATGATGCTCCATGAGCAAATCGATGGAATGATGAAGATTGATATCTCTTGAAGGGCAAGTAGGGGACAAGGAGGGAATGTGGAAATGTGGATTTTCCTGATCAGTTATGTCCCCTATCTTGGACCCCAACGGTTCTATATGCATGTTACAAGTACATGTATGTTCCCTCTAGTTCCAGTTTCTAAGACGCAAACATATGTGTGTCTACCGTCGACATGTTCTCTGTCAGATCCGCCATCGATGGGCTGGATATTCGATTCCTAAGTATGAAAGGCCACCGACTTTATATGGCTAAGTTACTCCATTTTTACAGTTCAGGCAAGTAGGCCCGATTCTGTCCTCAAAGCCTTTCCCTGCTCTCTGTCTTTGACAGCTTCAGCTTGAGCTCGCATCTGTATCCATGAACTTTGCCCTACTCCCTGTGCAGCTAACGGTGCCTGCCTCGGCCAGTTTTCGCCTGCCTGCCAAGAAGCTGTATTTCACCTTCGAATTATCTATTTTTCTCTTCAGCCGATGCATTCCTGTCTAGTGATTTAGGTAAACATTTCCTTTAGCTTACAAGCAAAGGACTCAGCCTTTCCGTCCTCCTGCAAGTGATTCATAGCCCTGCTGCCATGGAAAGTTTTCTGCCCCTCGCATCTCATATAGACACTTAGGCGTTTGTGCACGCACACAGTCAGTATAGACTAGATTCTGTCCGAGAGTCCTTCCTTGTGGATAACATAGTTCTTTAAACATAGGATGTTAGATATGATTTGGGATTAGGTTGACTTGACCCCCCAGACTTCTCGTCTCCACATGTAGAGCTAAATGTCAAGTCCCCTTCACCCCCTAGTTGCACGTCAATCACACGTCATGCTGCTGCGCGCGCATCTATGCCAAGTATTATCTTATAGATCCACCTATGTCTGATAATCCTAACCAATCATGTTTCTTTTATTCCTTATTACGCCTAGTTTCGATTACGTACCTGTTTTGTCACTTTTCTTATCAAATGTTACGCCTTCTACATTCGTTTCATTGTAATGTACTTATTATAAAAATGCATGTCTGTCAATAAATTATTGTACTTCACTTCCTGAACCCTCGTGGTGACGGAACCTGAAGGCCGCGACTCGAGTCGGCCATTTTTGATGGAATAAAGCCCATTTAGAAACTCTTATACCACGGATTCTGCCTCTTGTTATTCTGAGCTATTTTATTTTATTTCAAGATCCCGTATGAAATTCAGTCCGGTAAAGAAGATTTTTGTTTACCACAATACACCGAGCTGATATACTTTTTATCTATACTAATCTGCCCCAACAAGGCTGCTGGGACGTCATCCCCTAACAGTTTGGGTAAAAAGGGATTGGTGGTTCAAGGCCATTTCAATCATTCTAGCCACATCTGAATACCTTGTCCTGTTGCCAAATGAGTATATCATAGTATCAATAAAAAGCATTATTAAAAATTCAATCAGAAGCTGGGGTTTTCTCATGAATATGTATTAAAAGAAATGCATTATTTTGCATGCATTATTACTAAACAAGGTTTCTCCAGCATACGTTCCACAATTTAAAGTCTGACAGGATTGGTACCCCGAAAATGGCCTGAAATTTTAAAATGTCCTGTTGAAATAAATGTGGTAATACCCAGTGCTTCATTTGTGAAAGAACAATTGCTGGTGCCTAAAGCTCTGCTCAGAACAGAAGACCTTGGCTGGTCCTATTAAATGTTGATACGCCGAATACCAATGCTGCTTAGAGCCTAATTACAAGTACGGCTGTCCTGGGACTCTTGTACCCGTAGATGGCGGTCTGACCACCACCATCACATCAGGCCTCTCACCCGATTGTGAAGGTGGTGGTTAGGACCGCCATAAGGCCGCTGCCTCCACTGGGATCCAGGATCCCACGGTGGCAAGAGGGGCTGAAAATGGTGGCGGTGCTGATGCCGACACCGCTGAGCCGATCACGGCCTGCATTTACACTATCTATTTCATGGTAAGGACACTGCCATGAAAAGAGTGGTGGAAAGGCAGAGATGGGGGCCCAAACAGGGCCACCGAGCGAATATGCCCTTGTGCCCCCGTAGAATTGCACTATTGTGCGTGCGCTGTGTGCCATGCATGAAATGGTGCATACCACACAGTGCACTCAACGTTGCAGCGGTCCAACAACGACGGCATGACTACTGACTGTAATCCTCAGCCGAAGCGTGCCACCGCCGTGAGACCGCCGCAGTGAGACAACGTCCGTGGCCCCAGTAGCTTAGATACCAATTCGTAATTGGATAGGCAAGATGCCGCGGGCTTGGCAGTCTTCATCAAACCACCATGGCGGCGGTCCGGCTGGAAGACTGTCAAACTCGTAATCAAGCCCTTAGTCTTGTATCCACCTCATGCCTTTTGATCCATTATCAAACATTCTCTGCCCCTTTATCTCACTCTTGCTTTCTCCTTTATGACGGTTTTTCGTCTTTCCCTTCCTTCATCTTTCCCATTTGGGTGGTTCTCTCTGTCAATTTTTGGTGAGAAAAGATAAGTACCCTAAAATGAGTGCTGGTGGCCCACCAGCAACCACTGACTCAAATTAAGCACTGGTAATAAAATATTTCTCTGGTAATTTCCCAATCCATATTATCAAACTCAGAATCATAAATTTCAGGTGTGAAAGGACTGCATCTTTATAAAAATGTACTTAGAAGGAGTGCGTAAATCTTTGCCTTGGCGAATTTGCCCTGTTAGTATAGATGCTCTAGAACAATTGTTTTAATATGCTTTCTATCATCAAAAGCAAAATATTATATTGCATGTACTTTGCTAGGTATGTTAGAACCAATGGAATAGCTGGCAGGCTGCAGTGCTGCAGATTAGCTTAGCCATTTTTTCCTCAAACTCAAGAACTTTAGTAGAAAAAGCTGTCATTAAAAATAAAACACTAGGAAGGAAGTGCACTTCTATCGAAATAGAGCATAGCCTATGTTGGTTTCTTTGACTGTGCATTTACTTAAATGATATCATTTAATTTAATATATAATTAAAAACTAACATTGGAATGTTAATCACATGGTATCAAATGTCCTTCTCTCAATTTTAGGTTTTTCTTCATAGGACATTAGTGAATACACATACTTCAAGGCAGTTCTTTTTGTCATTGTGTGAGTTTGTTAATCCCTATGAATCTACTAATCTTGTTCATTAAAGTAATTTTGTGGCATGATGAAAGGATAGATACAATGACAGCTCTCTGGGTTGTTTTCGGTTTTGCTGTCAGTAGACAACGCCAGGGGCTGTTCCATTTAAGCACCTCCCTTTTGATCTTTGTTATAGCCTATGCATGGATCATGAGAAAATACAGCAGAAGTCTCCAAGCTAATGCATTAGACCAAAATGCACCACAATAACAGTCTGCCTTGCCTGTTCTGTGCCAATTAAACAACTGTAAATTGAATGAGGGCTCTGTTGATGCAGCTATTGTTCATAATTCCACAGCTTGTGTTTTGAAGGTCAAAATGAACACATTAACCAGCAGCAAACAAGGTTGTAGGGAATGGGTTGGAAAAGCTAAGAAATAATACACTCATATAATATACTCTGAGGCACCGTGTGTGTGGTGGATACAGCCTATCTAAAAGCCAACTATATAACAAAAACGCTGATAACTGACCTTGAGGTAAAGAGGTCCATCTTTAAAAGGCTTCAAACCTCAAGAATCTAGAAAAAGGTCTGCTGCGTCCAGTAACAGGGACCTCAAAGAACTCCAGTCCACAATGACTTACACAAACCACGAAGATACCACCTCTTCAAAGTAAAAGGATTAGCTAATGTGTCCTCAGTGAATCTTGATTTTCTGCTCACAGCTGTTTGGAACTCCTTAAGATTCAGTATCCTTCAATTGCCATAGCTAGGCGTGATTGACAGAGTGTAAAGTTGATCAATGCGAGGCCAAAAAATCCAAACGACAATGTACTGTTTAAAAGGAAATCATAGAAGCTCCAGAAATATGTGATAATCAGGGATCATTAGACAAAGTTTAGTATTACTTTACAGTGCATAGCTCTGGCAAATGTCAACAAAGCACAATATTTATTTGATGCTGAGGTTCCTCTGGTCCAACTAAAAGTAGTCTACTAAGGGCAAAATTCAGAATAATGTGGATTTTAGCCCGATATTCCCCCCTCCTCCTCCAGAGTTACAATACCAGGGGCATTGGTAACTTTGGCATGCACAAATATTCTAGTTTATGGTATTTGAGGTACAACATATGGAAACTGTTTCTTCTATGCCAATTGCTGCATTATTTGCCTCCATTTCACCATGTATTTAAGCTGGTTTCTGCAGCTGGAACCTCTAGGTGAAGCAACACATCTTGTAATCCCAGTGGAGATTGTGGTAGCAGCCACTCAGGATTACCAGGCTACTCTGAATGCATTTCATAGAAGGGATGTGGGCTTTCCCAGTTTTCTTCTTTCCTTCTAATTCTTTCTGTGATTGGTTTTAATTTTCCATTTACAGAGCTGATGCACACTTCTTTTATGCTAGAATCATTCGGGTGGCCATCCTTCTCCTCCTGGTCCTCTCTGTCTTCTTTGACACAGTTCAGCACCCTACTCTTCTATGGAACACTGAAAAAGTTGACATACACATCTGGATCTCCTCCTACCTTGCCAACAGATCAAGCACTACGTCATTTAACATTTCACATGAACATTTTTCCTCACTGACTTTGGTGTACTGCCATCATCTCTGCACAACTTTACAGTGTCTAACTCAGCCTTCTATTGGACCTTATTAAAGGCCTGATGTAAAAAGCACTTTTACTATTGCAAACCCTGCAATTCACAAAATCACTGGGTTTGCAAAAGTGTTTTTCTTTATGTACAAAAAACACTTTTACAAGTAGGGAAATTCCATTTTACTTGTAGAAGGATATTTCTGACCCTTTCCGAATTCCAAATGGAAGGCGGCGGCCCACTCCTATTTCTTATTTAGAAGGGAATGTATCAATGGTTCATGACTACAATTATGATTGCAAACAACTGATGAGTTGCCATTCCCCCAAACTGGGTTAGTAAATCGCCAAAGCCGATTTCCCATAGGACCCGTTGGCCCTTCAAATCAAACGGCACTTGTAAAGCGCACGGCTAATCTATAGAGTGTCCCAGCACTACAGGTTCATTAACCACTGATCTCACAAGAGATGAGCAAAGTTAGAAGGCACAGTTAAATAACCAAGGGGGAGATTTACCAAAATGTCACTTAATGCAGCGCAGCTCCCGCAAAGCTGCACTCTGTTGCGCAGCAAGGAGGGAGCAGGAGAGAGCCATATCTTCAGAGATATTGCTCTCTTCCCTTTTCCCTTGCGCCAGTGCTGATTTCAGCGGCTGTGCGCCACGCATTCGCCTTAGCGCCATGGTACTAGGGTGTGTGCATTAGTCTTGCATAGGTTTTGCACAGGAAGGGCAACCTTCCTGTACTAAATGCGATGCCCAGACATGATGCAAAGCTTTTCCCACTTCGTATGAGTGCTGCACAGTGCAGCACGCATGCAAAGTCGGAAAAGGAAGGAGAAATGAAAGCATCTATCCTTCCTTGCGTCTACTTGAAAAGGGTGCAGTTTTCTCTCACTAAACCAAATCTACTTTAGTTAGTAAATTGGGCTTAGTATGAGAAACCTTGGGTGGTTGCATGGGAACACCCATGCTCCACCCTTGGTATGCCCCCATTGCGCAAACAAGTTTAGCGCTGGAAAGTAAATTGGGAAAAAAGATTTAGCGCCAATTTTGTCACTTTTGTGATGCAAACATCGTGCAAAATCTTTGTAAATCTTTCCCCAAGTTCTTTAGCCACGTTTAAAGGAACCAGCATCCTTAGTAGCATGAAGGTACAAGGGAAGAGCATTCCAGCCTCTTCGTCTTATGCATCACCTCCAGCAATGAATCAACAGAACATAAAGTTCTAGAAGGATGATAGTATGGAGGTTCTTAGATAGTTGGGGCCAAGGCCATAGAAAGCTCTATGGGCTAACACCAGTCCCTTGAACTTCACTCTCTATAGAATGGGCAACCAGTGCAACTTTTGGGATGGGCATGTAGATGAGCCTAGAAAGAGATGCTCCTAGGGATGTTAAGCAGGAGCCGGGCTGTAGTATTCTGCACCAACTGTATTCTCTTGAGTTGGTTTAAAGGGAGACCCCAGTATAATGCATTAGCATAGTCCAGCTCGGATTTTATTTATAGAACGCACTGTGACCAGAACGGTATCCTGGTGCTAGTCAGCCGGAAGACTCATCAGTAGGGACATAAGTGATGAAAAGAAGGTATTGTAATCGGAGAACCAGAGTTTCATCACAGTAGTTAATGAGGGAAGAGTCAAGTTTTAAGGGCCTTCCTAAACTTAAGCAGATCAAATTGGAATCTTACTGAGACTGGTAGCTTGTTCCAGAGCTGCGTTGCTTTCACAGTGAAGGCGTGTCCTCCCTGCCGTACTTTATTGAATCTCTGTTCATGGACATAATTAAGTGCTGAAGAACGAAGATGCCTACCGGGGGGGTAAATGTCCTTAGTCTAGCCTGCAGTTGCTTTGGTCCTTTGTTATGCAATGCCTTAAAAACAATACCAAATGATTTAAAATATAATCATTTGTTTAATGGGTAGCCAGTGAAGATCTCTGAGAACCCCAGAGGCAGAAGAATTCCGAGATCAATTTAGCGTTAATTTAGCTATGACAATCTGAACGCATTCCAATTTCTTTAGCAGATAATTAGGGGCTCCCAACAGAAGGGCATTGCAATAATCCAGTCTACTTAGCGTTACGCCTCTGGAAATCAGGGCTCTTGCTTGGGCAGTTAACATTGGGTACAATTTCCTGAGGCCCCGAATCAAGGCGAAGCAGCTCCCAGCTACTCCGTCCACATGCTTTTCCAATGAGAGGTCCTCATCTAGCACTACTCCCAGATTCCGGACTACAGTTGAATTGCCAAGTGGGGTTTCTGTGGATAGAGGCCAGAGATTGGCAGGTAGGGATCTTGAGATTGTAATAGACGGGCAGCACAGGAGCTCCGTTTTACCTTCATTTAGCTTGAGGGAGTTTACATTCATCTAACTAAATATATCTAATATGTAGGCCTGGAAATTGCTGATTGATTCAGTCTGATTATTGTTCAGTGACAAAATCAATTGAGTGTCATCTGCATAATTAATAACCTTAATCTTGTAAGATTTGATAAGAGAAATGAATGGTTTGATGTAAACATTAAACAAGATTGGACTAAGGGAAGATCCCTGGGGAACAACACTTTGAATTGTTCTGAATTTAAGGCGGAACGGGTGCATGGCAACATCCTGACAGCAGTCGTCAAGACAAGACTTTAACTAGTTTAACACCGGGCCCCCAACACTTACTGAAGATAGTCTAGTCAGTAGAGTGCCGTGGTTCACCGCTTCAAACGGAGCCGATAGGTCAAGGAGGACCAATACCACCAGGTGCCAACTGTCTGACATCCTACGCATTTTGTCAGTGACGGAGATCAAAGCACCTGCCTTGCACATGATCTCTCTAAGTAAGCCTTAGCACTGGTTCTAGTCCACCAGGGGTGGAAAAAATGACTAAGTCCCACTTTTCTGCACTTTTCAGGTCAGTCCTTCAGCTCTAGGTCCTCATCGTAGCCTTCTAAGGACTAGATCTGGGCTCCAGTCTTCTGTGGTCAGCTGGGCCCTCTTGGATCAAGGAGTCCTTCTGCTTTTTGTTTCATTAATGCAGGCAACCAAGAGGCTAACTATTTGACCTTTGGAGATCAGCTAAAGTAGGGCCCGATTCACAGAACTAACTTAAGACAAAATCCTAAACTTACTACCTTTTTGGTATTCACAGAAGGCACTTACTCATTTTGGTATTCACAGAAGGCACTTACTCATTTCGGTATTCACAGAAATTAGGAGTCCTAACTTTAGGACTCCTAAATGCCTTCTGTGAATACCGAAAGTCTTAAAATTAGGATTTTTCTCAGTTTAGTAGTAGTATAGTTAGGACTCCTAACTTTAGGACTCCTAAATGCCTTCTGTGAATACCGAAAGCCTTAAAATTAGGATTTTTCTCAGTTTAGGAGTCCTAAGGTTAGGACTCCTAACTTTACAACTACTAAACTGAGAAAAATCCTAATTTTAAGGCTTTCGGTATTCACAGAAGGCATTTAGGAGTCCTAAACTCAGGAGTCCTAAACTTAGGACTACTAAATTGAGAAAAATCCTATTTTTAAGACTTTCGGTATTCACAGAAGGCATTTAGGAGTCCTAAAGTTAGGAGTCCTAACTATACTACTACTAAACTGAGAAAAATCCTAATTTTAAGACTTTCGGTATTCACAGAAGGCATTTAGGAGTTCTAAAGTTAGGAGTCCTAAACTTAGAACTACTAAATTGAGAAAAATCCTAATTTTAAGACTTTCGGTATTCACAGAAGGCATTTAGGAGTCCTAAAGTTAGGAGTCCTAACTATACTACTACTAAACTGAGAAAAATCCTAATTTTAAGACTTTCGGTATTCACAGAAGGCATTTAGGAGTCCTAAAGTTAGGACTCCTAACTTCTGTGAATACCGAAATGAGTAAGTGCCTTCTTTGAATACCAAAATGAGTAAGTGCCTTCTGTGAATATCAAAATGGCAGTAAGTTTAGGATTTTGTCTTAAGTTAGTTCTGTGAATCGGGCCCTTTGGGTGCCAACAGGAGCCAAGAGTATTTGAAACTGTGCATCCTATTGCTACAACAGGAGTACAGCCTTCTTTCTTCCAGGAGGGCCTGGAGTGTAATTGAACCTATCTTATTCCAGGTGGGACTGGGATCTGCCAAAGAGGTCTTTGGTGTGGTATCAGTGTTATATCAGATGAATTTAAATACGGAGCAGGGTGGGGTCCTGGATAAGAAAATTTGATGGTGATTTTGCTGTTAGGATAGATTTCTTGTAGTTTTTTCAAAAAGATTTAAGTTTAGTTAAGAGAATCAGGAGGATTGGCTTTGCCAATCTTTTCCTGGATTGGGAAACATTTTCCACAAGGTTAAAAGTCTGGCTGAGAATTTTTTGAGTGACTTGTGATGAGTTTTGAAGGCACAATGGTGTCACGCACATCTTGGATGATTTGTATGGTCTATCGAATGCTCAAGCTGAGACAGGTTGATTGTAAGGCTATCAGACAGTCTGTTTTCAGTGAACTTCTTAGTAGGTATTATCCAGATTTTGTTTGTAGTGGTGCGGATGAATTGTATAGCATTGCAGTCGTGGAGGTTTTCAATGTAACATCAATATGACTCTCATGGTCTTTTTTCTAGCTTCATGAATGATAGAGTGCATCTCTGAAACAAAACAATGAGCAACCTTGACAGAGCAGATGAAAGGTAGCAGATGAAGAGACATGAAAGGGCATTAAGGAAATATCTGCCAGAAGAGCAGGGTCTCTTTATTATTGTGGCCTGCACTGCCTCTGTCTTGTAGTGTGGTCTTCTTCAACTTTCCGTTCAATTGACCAAAGTCAAGTTCTCCAAGGTAGGACGCTACATTACCCACTGCAATAAAACAATTTACTTGATTACCCACACGATAATGATCTTGTTCTAAAATCACATTTCCAACTTGTCCTCCACAATGTTCAAGTGCTGGATAAAGATACATAGGTTTTCTCAGTCGGGCAAAAAAAAAAGTTGCACTTCATTTTACTGCTCCTAAGGTGAATTCTTTTCTTCTATGAAGTAATGCTGTGCCCCTTGGCTTTCTGTATAGGACTGTATTTTGTTTGCATTTACTCCTCAAATGGAGAGTGCCCAAGTACTGAACTTGTGTAGAGTTGCCTCATTTTCTATTGTGGAATTATTTTCGATTCTGTTCAAAGAATTGACCTGTGTACCTAGACTATCTCTTGTAGGGCTTTATGTGCAGTGGCATTGATTACCAAAAGGTATCAAAAGGTAGTGCTGCTCGAATATGAATTTGCCTTGAAAAAACAAAAGACAAGAGGCGTTTGGCAAAACAGTAACTGTTGGTTTCATTAAACACTTTGGCTGGGAGCACAGTTAAAGATGCGGATCTGAAGACTATCTCAAAGTACAATCAATATAAACAAATCGTTATACAGTTTTTGGGTGTCATAAAGTACTTAAGACAAACCTTTTTTAGTAAAAGAATGAGGGCCTTGTCTGTTGAGTCATAAATAAAGGCCCTGATAGCAAACGCAGGTGGGCCTTGACCTTGAGTGGACACAATGGGGGCCAGTGGGCAACCTTGTCCATATGTCATACATGAGAGGCACATGATGTTATGTTATGTTAATTAAGTTTATAAAGCGCGAATGTTACCTGAAGGTCTCCTGGCGCTTAGCTCAACGGCCAAGAAGCAGATTACAGTGGACGACCCAGATGGAACTAATTGCTGAAAAGCCAAGTCTTCAGTGCCTTCCTAAATGACAGCAGGTCAGGGGAGGCCAGAATATGGAAAGGAAGTTCATTCCATACCCTGGCGGTGCAGGTAACAAAGCTTCTATCACCCCAATTAGCTCTTTTGAATTTAGGCACTATCACCATCTTCGCTCCTAAGGAGCGAAGAGTTCTGGTGGGGGTATACCAACTGAAACATTGCCTAAGATGGTCCGGTCCCATGTCATGCAAAGCTTTGAAGGCAGTACAAAGTGATTGGAATCCGACCCGTTGCCGTATTGGCAGCCAGCGGAGCTTTCTAATTTCTCTTTTAACTGATGTGAATTTCGGAATACCTGTTAGCAGCGTTTACCTAAACTCCAAAGGTGAGCCTATTGTCAATTACTACTCCTAGGTTTTTAGCTTTCCTGACAGGCATTGGAAGGGTACCTAGTTCCTTCAGCCACAATCTAGGAGACCAGAAATTAGTGTTATTTCCAAAGATGTTCATCTCTGTTTTGCTCGAATTCAGTTTTAAGCAATTTTCCATCATTCAGGTCTTTACCGACCTTATGCAGTCATGGGATTTCTGCCCACTCCCTGGGCCATATTCACAAGGAGCTATCGCCAAATTAACTGCACTTTATCGCAGACAAAGTCGTGATAAATTTACCTCCCCTTTCACAAGCTGGTGTTAACAGCCCACAGCACCAGTTTACCCGCGATAGCAGCCGCAAAAAACATCGCCACCGCCCCCCCCGCAACTATCACTAATGAGATACAGAGTGGGTGTTCCCATGCCAAAAGCCGCGCCCACACCACTCCTCAATATTCTCAATGACCAGACAGATCTGCGATAATAACACAAAGCAGGCGATAAGGCGCGTTAGCACCAGGAAATCTACACCTGCTCTGACCTGGTGTTAAGTTGGACAGCAGCCAGCATCACAAAAGGGAGACCAGCCCAGGGCCACATCGGAAGTGCAACGGATGTCAAGGAGCCACCCATCATGCGGCCCAAACACCCAAGAGGGCCACAACACCCACCGACACCACCCCAGGACCCCACCCCACACCCAGAACACCCCCCGGACAACCACAGAGGCAGCGCAGACAAAGACAGTGGAACCCCAGGAAGTGTACCAGCTGCCCAGACCCAACCTCTGACAATGTAATCGTCCACCACAGGCTGAAAATGACAACCACCCCACGTATCTCAACCATCATCACCCAACAAGCCTACGGCACCAACCAACATCCCACCCCACACCAAGCTGCGGGCTTGGCTGCACCTGTTGGCCCCTGGCACCCACAACCAACACCCGCCAGAGTCAGAGGAGTCTCACTGCCAGCAACATCCAAGTCCCTCACACCTGTCCTGGACATCACCATCACCCTGGTACCCCAGTCCCCATATGTCCAACACAATGCGCAGGTCATGTTGGAGACCAAGCAAGGATCATACGCCATAGCAGGATGCACGCACGTGTTGGGGGCAATCCACAGCACACATGTCCCACCTGTGCCCCCTGGTGATACAGCACACAATCACCGCAACAGAAAACACACCCCACCCCAACATGCAGGCAACAACAGAACACCGTGGAACCTCCAACAATGTCTCCTTCAAATACACAGCCAGTGAGCATGATTCCTCTATCCTCTGACAGTCCATCAGCGACCAGCATTCCCAGGATGGCACAAAGGGAAATGCACAGCCCCTTGGCAAGTTCCAAATGAACACCCCACTCACCTCAACTCCACAACCATGCAAATCACAACTCTGGCAATGCACACATCACAAAATCACAACCAACATGCCCAACAACATGCCCACCCACCAGACACGACAGAACAACTCACAATGGTTACCTGGCCAAGCCTTGAACATGAGCCATCAATGGCATGGCACCTCAGCCACACAACAGCCGAATGTGGGGAGAGGTGGCAAACAGGCATGTGTGAAGGATGCAGTAGTACCTTGATTGGCAAAGTTCACAATGCCAAGAGTGGCGGACATGTGCTGGCCAGACCGCAGTATGCAGCACATACCCATATCCATGGCGACATACACCTCTGGTGTATGGAGTGTAGTGGACAGTGAACACAACCATGTCACCACAGCCAGTGGGGGACCTCAAGGAAATCTTCCCTGTTACGCCCCCCCCCTAAGCGTGACCGGAGTGGGATGGCCCAGCGTACGCCACGCCAGCGTAGGGGTGTGAATAAGTAGCACGTTGCCCCGGGTGTGGTCCTCTTCCGGAAAGCCCAACGTCTCTGCCAGGACAGCACCTCACACCCCGCCACGAGGCTGACGCCATCCTCTAGAGAGGAGTTGCCTGCAAAGCTGTGCGCCTGCCGGACCACGAACCCGTCAGGCCTGCCCCTGCACAGCCAGGCCTCACTGATCACCTGCCGATAACGGCATGTGTCAAGGAGGGCCCACCAAGTTCCGGCTCAAGCTCCAGGCCCGAGTGCCGCGACCTTGGCAGCCTCCTCAGACCATCACGGCCTCCACAATACGGGCCTGCTTGAGTCCTTTTTCGTTGACGTACTCTACTGCCACCTCAGACCTACTCCTCGGCCCAGTAGGTCCCATGTGTGAAACTGTGTCCTGAGTCATGAATGGCAGTGACCCCAAATCAGGCCACCGGCAACAGCACCAGACTCCCTTAGATCATTGAGGCATAGTTCCATATTTGCTTCTTGTGACACGTGGTGCCACTAACCCTGTTCAACACCAGCCGTCGACACGTGGTGCCATTAAACCTGTTCAACGCCAGCCGGCGACACGTGGTGCCACTAACCCTGTTCAACGCCAGCCGGCAACATGTGGTGCCACTGAACCTAAACTACGTAGGACGGTGGGGCCATCCAACCTATGCCGGCGACACTCGGTGAATGGGCCGTGCTGACCGCTGCCTCAGGCCTACACCACGGTCAGGTAGGTCACACATTTGGAACTGAACATCGGTCATTCAAAAGGCAGAATACATGTCATCGCACACACAGAGAGGTGTAAGAGGATGATGCGTTGCAGTCCAGAGGGGACAAGATCATTGTTATGGAGGTGTTCGAACACCACCGAAAACTGCCCTTGTGTCACTAACTCTGTGCCGCGCCAGCCAACGACATGTGGCTGTGGGCCACTGCTGACCGCTGCCTCTGGCCTACACTGCGGTCCAGTAGGTCACAGAGTCTTCATTTTGCAATGGTTGAGTTTGTATCAGTATACCGGCATCATCGCAGACAGCATCCCCTCTCAGCCCCGGTGGCACTAAGTCTGATCCCCGACAATCATGGACACTCTCTGGTCAAACTTTGGTGGCATCTGAGCCTATGGCCTAGGGGGCAGTTTTCATCCTCATATAGCTGATACCTAATTGGTGGTGGCAACGAAGCTGTCGCATTCCACTCCTCCATTTGCTGCTTCCGGATAAAATCAAACCTTTCGGCGTCATGCCCTGGAGGACACCTTCCACTGTCCCCCGATACCCTCCGCAACATACACCTCGGACATAGTTGGTCACCCGCCCAGGTCGCATGGCCCATCTGACTGCACCGCAAGTCACCGTCCAGTGGCTGGGTGCCTGAGCATGGCCACGGTGTATCGGGCCACTATCTCTGTGCTAGTCAGGTCCGTGACCCCTTCTTCTGAGACACTGGATGGCCCCTGAAGCGTTGGCCTTGGGGTCATCAACGCCATTTCTCTGTGGCCCTGCGCTGTACGCAGCCTCTGGCCCAACAGTGTCCCACCAGGGCTCACACAGCAAATCGAGTCCTGACCGGCACGGCCGTGGCATCACTGCAGAAGACACATGCCACGACCGCAAGGACCACCTCCAACAGCCATCTGCCAGAGTTGAAACGTTGGTCCTGACAGACTTGCAGAGTTGCTCAGACCTGTCGTGGATGCCATCATCGGCATGATACCCTGCTCAGCACTCCAGGTGCCAGTGACTCAGTGCACCGCAGGCCATTGTCCGTTACTGATTGTATTATGAGCTGTGGAGAGGTTGCGCTGCTATGTCACCTAAAACAGTTTGGGGGCCCTGAGAAGTTGATGGGGAAGATGATGCAGGTATGACACACCCCACTGCATCTGCATCAGGCGTCTGTCTGAGGGACACGATCCGGGACTTTTTCTTCACATGTGCGTGCTCATCTCTAGTGTCCCATCCCAAGTGCACTGCAATTCACGGACACTTCTGTTTGCATGTTGGCTGTCCTATGGACTTTCTCCGGCTTCCTCCATGTTGCTCAGCAGTTGACTCTTTTATGCATGTGTTTTCTGTTTCCATTACACTGGTGTCTAATGTTCAAGTGGTTGCCAGCACCAGGCATTCCGTGTGGAATGGCTTACACCCACCCCACACACATCCAGCACAGGCGTCACTGTACATGTGGCCCTGCCAATAAAGGGGCCGGGCGCATGTGCCTGTAGCCAGTTCAACATGGTATCTGCGTGTGTCCCTGTGGTCTTGTATGCATGAGGGCCCTGGGCCCGACGCCATTACATTGTGCTGTGTACATCGGATGCAGACGTGTCACCACAGGCACGGGTTGGAGCTTGGACATGTAGCTTTGTTGTCCCCCACTCAATTCGTAAGGCGAGTGGCCAGGGCCGTCGTACGCAGAGCCAAAATGGGTGTGTGACTGGAATTTGAGCGCCCCTGCCCGTGGTTCTGTACTGTGAATGTGCAACTGCATGTGTCTCTATGGCAGTGTGGGTCTCCTTAGGTGTTGGTGGCCCCTGAAGGGTGATGCACACTTACGTATGTGTCCTGGTTCACCTTCCATAGGTTGGGACCCCACCCACACCTGTTGGGCCACCTCCTTTTGGCGTGCTGGAACATGGCATTGGGGTGTGATGTGTGGGTGGGTGAAGTGTTGTGAGTCAGCTGTGCTTGTGGGTGCTTCCTGCTGTGTGGTCTAATGCAGGCTGGGTGTTCTCCTCTGAGTAGCTTGGCTGTCCGGGTCCTGATGGTGGGTTGCGTGGGATATCCATGTGCTGTTGTAGGGCGTCGGTGTCGACGGTGTGGTGGTCCTCTCCAGCATCACTGATGTGTTGTATTCTGTGCTCTGCTGAAGGTGTTGTGTGCCCCACTGCGATGTGATGGGGAGGTGCCTATTGACTTTACGTTGACATATATGTTGGCGCATTGTGCAGGTTTGCATGCTGAATGTATGGCAATGTACATTGTAACTGTTTGGGGGGTGCTGGATTCTTCTGCGGGACAGTGTACATTTGGTCTACATGACGGAAGTGATGTCGTACGCGTACATTTCCATTTCACAGCTACCTCCTTGTTGTAAATCCCACGTTGTCACAGGGTTATTTTCCCGCGATGGGCTGCGATATTGAAAGTTGCGTTACGCTACTCTTGCGGTAGTTTGCACAGGTTCTTGTGAATATAACCCTCTGTTTCCTGATTCGGTAGCAGAGAGACCTCTATTTGCGTGTCATCTGCATAAGAAGTTAGATGCTTGGGAGAGTCTACAAGCGGCAAGATGGCGGCCGCGTAGTTGCGGTCGGCAGCAGAAGATCACAATGAGGATGCTGTCCAAGTTTTAGTTTGGTGCACACAGGGGGGACAAGGCAGTATGTAACGCGGTTCTACAAGAGGATTAAACTACCGCCAACGAAGGGATGATCCTCCTGCTTACCTGCAGCCTCTCTGAAAGACCATTTCTCCGGGCTCTGGCGTTGGTTGTTACGGCTCTCGCTCCCTGCTGCCGGCATGCAGAGATTGCCGGTGGGCGGGGCGTCCGTGCGAAGCAGCGGAGTAGGGCGGAGATCCGCGTAGAGCTGAAGCTGAAGCTGAAGCTCAGGAGCAGAGCTAGAATCCGTGACCTGGATCCGGGCCCTAGCAATCCCTGGAACTCCATGACAAGGAGAAGAGGCTGCCAGCTGAGATCAGTTGCAATGGCCCCAAAAATAATTAATACCAAGACGGTGGCCCCTAAGAAGAAAGGAGGGGGTGAGGGGGGAACGGTGACATTGGACGGAGCTGATGTACGGCCGAAACAACAATCGCCCTCACTGAGGAAACAGCAGCTGCAGCTGGCCATTAAGACACGTCAGACACGTCAGGCCACCGCCTCGATTGCAGATTTGTTTTCAAAGGGTGGTAAGGAGAAAGGGGCAAAGGACAATTCATCGCAGGCGTCTGCTGGGGCAACACAGGAAGGTGGGGTTCAATCTGCGTTACCCACCAGATCTGCTGGCATCGAAGAAGGGGCGGATGCTGGAACTGCCCAGCAAGTTCCTGATGAAACTATGGTCAAAGCTCCTCCAGCCAGTAGCGGGCAAGTGAATAATTCTACCCAGGCAATTGCAGCAGGAAGAACACCCAAGAGTCAAGAAACCCTGATCAACAATGTAGGTGCTAGCTCTAAGGCAGCCCAATATTCCAGCAATAGCTCTCCCCACGGGAAAGAGGGTGAGCAGCCCAAGACGGGGGTTGCCCAGGGGGCTAGCAGCTATGACCCAGTTTTGAGCGAAGCAATCCCAGGTGTAATGGTGGCAAAAGTCCCAAGTGAATGTTTCTTCTCAGTGTCTGAGAACGCAGAGTCGACAGACGAGGATGAACACAGCTCCTTTCTGGAAGGCAGCATGCAAGATACAGAAAGTGATCTGGAGCAGGAGCCCCCTTCCACAGCTGTCAGGCCTGCGGCAGGTCTGAAGGAGCAAGCACACTATGAGCTGAGCTGGGATCATTCATCAGCCATGCCATTGCAAGGGAGCCCTATCATGGAGGCATCTCAGATGTCGCTCCTGGAATTGATACATCAGGAAATTATCGCTCATCGGGAGGAGACTCGCCAAGACAGCAGGAAATCACAAGCTGCTATGAGGAAAATGCAGGGGGTCATGAGGAAGCTGTCTAAGGCGTGTACGACTCTGGGTGACAGGGTTTCGAACCTGGAGGAGAGGGTTGTCTCAACTGAGGCCGAGGCAGCAGCGGCAGTAACTAAAGTGGACGCCCATTGCTCACAGGTGGTAGATATCCAATGGAATCTCGAGGACATGGAGAACAGACTGAGACGGAATAATC
The DNA here is from genome assembly GCF_964204655.1 of Triturus cristatus. Taxonomy (NCBI): domain Eukaryota; kingdom Metazoa; phylum Chordata; class Amphibia; order Caudata; family Salamandridae; genus Triturus; species Triturus cristatus. The sequence continues at coordinate 179,999,610 of NC_140589.1, forward strand.
TCAGGGTCCTTGGGATCCCGGAGGGGGTTGAAGGCTCAGACATTAGAGCGTACATCATCAAGTTATTCGACCTGTCATTCCCAGAGCTATCTAGCTGGAACTGGTCCTGGGAAATTCAGAGGGTACATCGTACTCCTTTTAACGTACGGAAAAATGCAAGGGAAGGAGATAAGCCAAGGGCTATTCTAATCTTTTTTGGCAATTTCGTACTGAGGCAATTAATTGCAGAGAAGGCAAGACCGGATGCGAGGAGGTCTAGTGAGGGGGTTTCCTTCTTCGTTCGGCCAGATTTCTGCCATGCCACGGTAGAAAGGAGATGGAGACTTCGGCAGCTCATTAAACCCTTCCAGGAAAGGAAATTACAGGCTTACCTGATAAACCCCGCTCAGCTAAAGGTTATCAATGAGGGGAAGACCAACTATTTTGCTTCCGAGATAAAGGCGAAGGAGTATCTTGACTCTCTGGGCAATTAGGCTATCGCGGAACTGGCGAACTACCTGGCCATTATGTTTTGTTGGGGTATTTAGGTCTCAGTATCTGCCTTGTTACATATGTGGACTTTCCCTAGCAAGGATGTTAGGTTATAGGTTATAGGTGACGGGTGTTTCTATGATTCCTCATGGTGATCACTGCTTCACATCATATGCACAGACAAGGTCTGTGCGCCTCGATTGAGAGGGTGTTGGGGAAGGTGTGTGGGGGGTCCGGGAGTTGGGGGGTTGGAGGGGGTGTGGGGGAGCGGGGTGGGGTAATGGGGTGTGGGGGGAAAAAGGGGGAAAAAATTAGATAATCTGGTGCTGTATGGTTGTATGGTGTTGTATGGAGTTTGGTAGGTACGAACCCGGCTGGCTCAGAGTTGCAATCGTGTTAGTAGGGATGATGATGATGATGATGTATGAATATTTTGAGACTAACAGGGCATACAGTGGCAAGGATAATCAGAAAATTAAATAATGTCGAACATTAGGATTTGTACAGTCAATGTAAATGGATTGAATGATTGGAAGAAACGTTAAAAGCTGGATTATTTTGTAAATCATAATGGGATTGATGTACTGTGTCTGCAAGAGACCCACCTGCCGTGGGCCAGACGGAACCTACTTTGCATTAGGGGTTTTGACCTGTTAGCCTGTACATCACAGACATCTATAACCAGGGGGGTTGCAATTCTAGGCAGATCATCATTAGGGGGGTCGAAGCGGGTTAAAAGCGATAGTCTGGGTAGGTGGGTCATTGCAGAGATGAGATTAGGATATACAATCTGTTCAATCTATGGGCCAAATTGTGATGATCCTGATGTTTTTGACTTCCTGGAAGAAGAGCTAGCTGGCTGGTCAACCCCTATGATTGTTTGTGGCGATCTGAATATATCCACTGGCTGGCATAATGTTCCTAATTACATAGGACGGAAACCAAAGGTTTTTCGGGCTATGTCCTCCCTAATGAACTCACACGGGCTAAAGGATGTTTGGGGTGAAAAGGAGCCGCAGAACCCCGGGTATACGTATTTTTCACACCCGTTTCAAAAATATTCTAAATTAGACTATTTTTTTATCTCGACATCAGAATTGAGCAGGGTCAGTATAAAGAAAGCTCCAAGAATAATCTCTGACCATAATCCGCTGATTTTATCTTGTAGAATAGATTTAGTAGCGAAAAGTCATACCAGTTGGACCTTTCAAAGAAGGCTACTATCAGACCAAAGATTTTTGGAACATATTAAAAAATGGTCAGGGGAGTTTTTCGACGCAAACCGCTATAGTACATCCAGGAACAATGTCTGGGATACTTTTAAGGCGGCTCTTAGGGGGGAAACCATTAGCTGCTCAGCGAGATTAAGGAAGGCGGACAGGGGAGAGCTAGATAAGCTTATGGGAGATTTAACTAAGGCGGAGGAATTGCATATTAGGGACATTGGGAGCGGAGAGGATGGGAAGGAGAGCCAAAGAAGTTTGGCGATTATTAAAGCCGAACTCCAAAAACTGGTTACACAGAAGGCAGAGGGGGATTATCAGGCATCAAGAGCCAAGCGGTATGAGACAGGGGAGCGGGCAGGCAGGGCACTAGCACTCCGCATCAGACAGGATAGAACGAGGAATATCATATCGAGTATACAAGAGGATGGTAAGAATTACTCGGAGTCAACAGATATCTTAAAGGTTTTTAAAAACTTCTACCAAAAACTGTACGATGAAGAGAGCCGTTAAGGACAACAAATGCCGGAGAATGGTAATAGTGGCCCAATGCTGGATGAACTATCCAGAGAAGAGTTAGATAGGGATATGACTGGAAGCGAGATTCAGGCCGCCCTACGGGAACTTGCTGCCGGTAAGGCAGCGGGTCCCGACGGAATCCCCCTGGAAGTCTACAAAAGCATCGAATCTGAGATAGCCCCTATCCTGTTGGATCTTTTTAACGGCATACTGAGCACTGGGGACATTCCAGATTCTTGGAAAGAGACCAATATAATTATCTTTCACAAGAAGGGCAAACCCAAGGAGAACCCAGGCTCTTACCGGCCTATTTCGCTTATTAATGCGGATACCAAACTTTATTCAAAAATCTAGGCCAAAAGGCTGGGGAGGGTCATCGGCGGTATTGTCTCTCCCTGGCAGCATGGGTTTGTGCCAGGGCGTGGCACGACGGACCATACTCGCCGAGCTATAGCACTGTTTGATGCTCATGCTGCCGGGGGGGGAGAGATGGCCATGATCCTCCTCGATGCGGAGAAAGCGTTTGATCGCGTGGTCTGGATCTGTGGGGTATCCTCGCAGGTAGGGGATTCGGCCCCAAGGCTATGGGAGCCCTTAGAGCCATGTATAAAGATCTGGTGGACAGGGTGTCGGTAATGGGAGAGAGATCGGAGAAAATTGTAATCAAGAGAGGAACACGTCAGGGCTGCCCCTGTTCCCCGATCCTCTTCTCACTTTATATAGACCCCCTGATTCAAAGAATATTGGGCTGCCCTCAGATTAGTCCAGTGACGGTGAATGGGTATAAAAATAAACTGCTAGCATATGCCGATGATTTGGCGGTTCTCACTACTTATCCGCAGCAGGCGATGCCTGTACTTGCAGAGCTGGCGAAGGACTTCGGCAGTAGGTCTGGGTATCTTCTAAATGAGGGGAAAACCCAGATTATCTGTACGAAGAACATTATTAAATCGGACAGCAGATATGTAGACTCAGCGGTTTATTTAGGGGTAAGAATTAACGCTTCAGTGGATAAGATTATTACAGAAAACTACTGCCCCCTTATGGGATCGATTGAAGCAGAATTAAAAAGGTTGGATGTATTACACCTCTCTCTGGTAGGGAGGGTAAACGTTCTCAAAATGTTAATATTCCCAAAGGTCCTTTATTTGTTTCGGGCTATCCCATTACTGCTGGAGGAAAAAGTATTAAATAAGCTGGAATCAATATTCAACCGGTTTATCTGGCAATACGGGAAGACCAGGCGCTCCATGAACCTTATGTCGCTCCCGCATGAAAGGGGGGGCATGGCTCTACCAAATATTCGTTTATACCATTTATCCTGCCTATTGGCTCAAATGTCAATACTTTATCATTCAATCCCTAGCCCGGAAGCGGCCCAGGGAAAGAGTCAGGATCCCCCATCTATTTTTGAGCTTTTATTGGGGAAGAAGGCTGTTGGGCTACTTTTAAGTGAGGTGGACCGGAGATATTATAAGAAGGCCCGGTTTAAGATTCTGGGTGGGGTTTGGGGGACTTGGAAAGCCATCCAAAAGTTGCTGGGAATCCCTAAGATCAATGCGTATCTCCTCCTCTGGAATTCTAATCTGTTCCCTCATTTGGGTATGGATAGAAACTGCCTGTTTTGGAAAGAACAGGGAATTAGAAACATAGGGGACATTATGGAGGGGGGGGAGGTCCTCAGGTTTGAAATGATTCAGCATAAATTTGGGGTTCCGTCTAATCATTGGTTTCTGTACGGACAGTTAGTCCAAACGCTGATGGCATTTAGACCAAGGATTTCCGTAACAAGTTGCTTCCCCCTGATTGAATATTTAGGGAATGGGGGTAATAAAATCAAATTTGTTTATAACCATCTATTGGTAGGTTTGCAGGACGATTTGGAGAAAACAGAATCTGCAATTGCAGGGAAATTAGGTGATCCCGATGTGGATGTAGATCTAGCACTCGCATTAAATAAGAGACTATTTCGATCCTCTAATCTACGGGCTCAGCACTACAAAACGGTGTTTAATCTGTATTTTACTCCGGCAAAGTTGTATGTCTGGGGCCTGGTGGAGAATGATAACTGTCCTAGATGTGAAAATGGTCCTGCGGATCTAATCCACATGTTCTACCAGTGTGATAAGCTTGCTATGATATTAAGGGAAATTTCTAATTTTCTGGAGGGGCTGCTAGAATGTACGATTGTTTTATCCCCTACCCTGATGCTGCTAGGCGTTGATAGGAAATCGGAGTTGGGCAGTGCTGCCGAAGCCTTGGTTTTTATATCTACGGCTGTGCTGCGCATTCTTATTTCAGCAGGCTGGAAAGATTCCTCCCCTCCTACCTTTCAAATGTGGATTACAAGGTTGCTTGGTATGCACAATATAGAATCATGTCTATATGAGTTAAAAGGTAAAAAATTAAGGGAATTAGGTAGGAACATCTGGGCACCACTTGCAATTTGGAGGAGCTCGAACGTCTAATTTTTGTTTCATTTATTTCTTGATCAAGTACGGTTTAGAACCAGCTCGGTTCGTATTATATGTTTCTATTATGGTTTGTCATTTATAACGTGTTTTTCTTCTTGGTTTAAAAGGAATATTTATATAATGAATTTGTATATATGTTTGTATGACACCAGTAAATCTCTAATTAAAAAAAAAAAAAAAAAAAGTTAGATGAAAGCCGATTGATCAATGATGGAGCCAGAGATGAGACATATACATTGAAAAGAGTGGGACTCAAAAAGGATCCCTGTGGGACCCCACTGGGGAGCGAGAAAGGTTTGGAGATAAATATGCCTAAGGTCACAGTTTGCTTTCTGTCTGTCAGGGAGTAGCGCAATAGCTTCCTGGCCAGTCCCTGAATGTCGCACACCGACAATAGGTCCATTAAGGTATCATGGTGGACCATTTCGAAGGCTGCTGAGAAATCCAACATTATCAATGCTGCATTGCCTCCAGAATCCAATTCCTCCCTGATTTCTTCAGTGGACTTAATTAGCACTGATTATGTGCTATGGCCTCCCCTGAAGTCAAATTGTGTAGAGTCTAAAATATCATTTTACTGAATGAAACTTGTGAGTTGCGTGTACTGTGTGTGCTGTGTCCTGATTGGCTATGTGTTCCTAACCTAATGTGGCAGCTGACTTTATGATGTTTTGGGAAGGTGTGCACACCTCTGGCCATGTGTGTTCTATTGGGGCCAATCTCTCTGGACCATTGTGGTGTCACTGCTCTTATCTGGGGATAGACCTGAGTTTCCTGTTTGTGCGTTTGTCTGCCGGCTACATGCCACCCCACCTGTTACCTGTCAAGCTGTATCAATCAGGCGTAGGTCAAAGAGCCTGCCTGGCCGCTTTTTTCTGAGTTGGGGTTGATGGAGAGTTCATGAAGGGTGAGCTTGTTAACAGTGATGCGATTTCGCTCATATGTGCAAGTGTATCATAATGAACATTGGCATTAATTTCATCAATATTAGCATTCCCCCTTCTAGTTGAATTTTCAACTACATTATCTAACTCATACTTCATGACAGTCACATTATTGGGAACTTGTTATTCTACAGCTTTGACTATGACTATTTTTCTAGTTACTTGCAATGTACCCAATTTGAGGACTGCATTTTTACAGCAGGAAAATCTAAATTTTAGGCAACGACATAAGAACAATAAAAAGATGAAAATGGGCAAAAGTGAAGTGCACAGTCTGGTCAGCCACCGGGGGAGCCAGGAAAACCAGTTCATGTCCCATTCCTGTTCAGGGGCACATCCCTCCTCATGCATGTCTCTTTGTAAATGGTGCAATGCTTGGGTGGCAAGTGTCAAAGTCCCATTGTCTAGGTCATTGCCTGGGATAAACTTGCAGCAGGATACTCCGATCTTAGCAAACACCCCTCCCTCCATTGCATTAATTAAGTCCAACACTTATTGATGTTTCATCGCCATGAGACGGATGACGAGCTAAGTGCTGCTCATCATCTTGAACATCTCCCACCTGGTTATTTGTAACCAACGGGTGTTTGCTTTCATCTGCACTGTGAAGAAGTGTACAAGCCTCCTGCGTTTACTTGTGTGTCAGAAAACAGTCTGAATTCTTCCGGAAGGTCCTTGTACTGAGCCCAATTAAATTACTCAGCCACTCTTTTTTTTTCAAACTAGCAGATTTTGGTGCAACTCTGACAGATCTTCTCTGGGAATGACCAGGGTCAGGGTGTGTATGGTGACAAGAGAGCCGCACTTTTGGAACTGGCCCTTTTCTGCAGGGTCATCCTCAAACTTTTAGCCTTCTCCTGACCTGCTTGTGTTGGTTTTATGACTCTGGGCACTACCACTGTGCTCTTTCTTGTAAACTTGGTTAGATTGGTCTACACCTGTTTGGCATATTTAATTTAAAAGGAAGTCTCTTGTACAGGGGTATCCCATATACCCAGGGCCTGTAAATTAAATGCTACGAGCACCTCACACTGAAGTAGCCTTTCAAACCTGTCTCAGGCCTGCATGCGCAGTTTACTGCTGGAGTGACGTGGCACTTAAAAGTGGTTAAGGCAAACACAAGGAGATGATGGACGGAGCGGCAAAACTTTTCAGACACTCACCCCCAGTCACAGATCTGTGTTGAATCATCATCATTCTTTAGCTCACTTCCCCACCTCAGGTCAAACCCACTTTGCCACTGCATTCACTGGATTCAAGCTAGCCTGTCTAATGAGGAGTGTTACCCTGAAGCTGGTCCCAGGATGCTTGTTTCCAGTCCAGGGAAGACATGTCTTGGCAGTTCGGGCTGGACTGTTCCCATGAGGCACAGGGTCCAGGCTGATTTGCATATAGCTGTGTCTGAACTGGGGTGGCTAAGTGAGCTAAAGACGGATGATGGATTCAACCCAGATCTGTGACTGGGGGTGAGTGTTTGAAAAGTTTCAACACTCCGTCCATCATCTCCTTGTGTTTACTTAAAAGAGGTTGTTTCATCTGAAAATCCCCTTTTACTACATAAAAGTCACCCCTGAATTAGGCCCTAGCTAGCCCTTTGAGCAGGGTGCTATGTAAGTAAAAGGTAGAACATGTTCCATAACTGTGTGGCATGCCGTGGTAGTGACAAACAGCCTATTTGGTTTCTCACTGCTGTGAGGCTGCCCTCTCACAGGTTTGCATTGTGGATTCCCTGATATGTGCTTCAGTGGTAATTTCTGATATGAGAGGGGTAGTGGGACCATGTTTGGTATGTTTGGAATAGTAGAAATAAATCCTGCTTATTGCTGAATGTGGATTTATTATTACTATTTTAGAAATGCCACTTTTAGAAGTGGGCATTTCTGTATGCTTTTGAGTTTTTGTGCCCTGCCTGGATGTATATTCACCATCTGGTTTAGACTGACAGGGGAAAGTGGATGTGCATTCTCTTTAGACAGTCACAAGAGGGGTTGAGGTGTGTCCAGTCTTTCCTGGGTGACTCAGTGCTAGGCTGAATAGACCTTGGCTGCAGTTAGAGTTGTGGCTGGTGTTTCCCTCACACCTGAATAGGCCTGGTCTGCATTTAGAGGGGGTGGGAGGAGTTGCACCTGCACCTGAATGGGGCTGTGTTTGCCTTTTACAATGCTGTGTCTGCTCCCCTGTATTGTGTCTGGGGCCAGGGCTTGGAATTGAAAAGGGGTGTTGTACACTTCTAAATAGTTTTGAAGTGCCCTAGAACAAAGAAGTTTGCAGTATAAGTACAGGGGCTGTGACCCTATGATTTTAGACACTGCATGTGACTTGTAACCAGACACTGCTGGTTCTGCATATTGAACACTGCCAAGAGGAACAGCCATCTGAACTTACTTGCTTTGCTGGGCCGACCTGTGGCCTGCTGGGACACAAGAAGGACTGCCACTTTGCTGTAAAGTGACCCTGGTGAGTTGGCCTGCTGGTTGTTCCCTGCTCTAAGTGCCCCCAAGTTGTTCTCCAGGGAATGGGGAGTACTGCTTTGCCTGTTTTGCCGGTAGCACTTGGTGAGCAATTTGAATTCTGCACTAAACCGGAGAGGAGCGCTTTTGACTGCACTGCAGTGTGGGCAGTGCAGCACTCTCCTTTGGGGGCCTGAGCAATGGGAGGAGAGAGCTGAGGTGGAAGAAGCGCTCTCCCTCTCCTGGTTGAGTCCCCTGCATCCGTCTGTTTTGGTTTATCTGCAGCCGGGGCTCTGCTACGTGACCCCAGGCTGCCAAACGGCACAAAAATAGCGAGGAATCCCAGCCCAGGAATTCCTCTGCATTGCCCAGCAATGCCAGCATCACTGTGGGTGGGGCCTAGCCATGGTGGAGGGCCGGGTGGAAGAGAGACGACCCGTTGGAGACTTTGCTCCATGTTCTGCAGGGAGGCGTTGTTAGGAACCGCCATCACGAAGGATCAGGGAGCAGGTGCCCCCTTGCCAAAATGGAGCGGCTACACCGAGTGGTTGTGGGCAGCCGTGGCCAAAGAGCCAGGTCGCAAGACTCTGACCCAATGTAGGTTCTTGCTCTGCATGGTGGAGATCCCGTGGGTGCTAGGACAGAAGGCCCTGACCCACGGAGGGGGTCTCCTCTACGGAGTCCCACCCGCAGCTCTGAGCTGCCTAACATGCCCGCAAGTGCCACAGTTATCCACCTGGTCCCGCGGGGCCAGGGTTGACGTACCTGTTTGTTCCTTTCTGGCACACCTGTCACACTACTTTTCTCTGGCCCGAGGGACAATGGGGAGAACATACACTGGTACTTTTGCAGCCCCATATAATTGGTACTATGGGAAGGGCACAAGGACACAAGGTACTATCATAGGAGCGCAGGTGCAGCTCATGATGTTGCTGTAATGCATGGTAATGTGTATGCTGATAATTCTTTTATGTTATACCCTGATGTAATGTTGCATATTGCTGGGGTATTTGGCAGGGATAGCAACAGTGGCATAACCTGTGATTCTACCTCACATACTGCATATATGTGTCCTGACATGGATGTCAACAGCTGTTGATGCCTTCTACTGGCCATATTATCAAGTGCTTTTTTCAGGAACTGCATTCTATGTACAGTCTTGGTGAAGAGTATTTTTGACACATGTATCACCTATAAGATGTCCACTTTAATGTGCTACTTGTGTTGTTATGAAGACTGCCCGATTGCCAAAGTGGTTTTATGGCCTATGTGAAGTCATGACAAGTGCCTTGTTATATTGTGGTTCAATGTGTTTTATGAACAATACAAAGGATATTGTTGTATAACCTTGTGTGGAGTCTCTTTTTGTGGTGTGCTTAATGTGTCACTGGTGTGTGTGTGTGTGTATTGCACAATTGCTTTACACATTGCCTCTGGGATAAGCCTGACTGCTCTGCCAAGCTACCAAGGGGGTGAGCAGAGGTTATCTTGGATGTGTAACTCCCTCACCTTGACTAGAGTAGTGGGTTCTGACTGGCTTAGGTGCATACCCTAGCCAACCAGAAACCCCATTTCTAACGCCATCCAGGTAAAAGCTGAGTGTAAGCAAATTTGCAGCATTGCCAGTGGGTATCTGTAGAGCTCATTGCATAAGTAGAATGTAAGGCTTGTTGCTAGGATAGAATGTTGATGTTTGAAGTGGGAGTGTTATGATTGCAAAGCTGGAAGAGCAAGCTGGAGGTATCTATCCTGTGTACTACAAATAAATATTACCAACTACAATCTCTGTGTTGGGGAAGATCTTTACATTGGCGACGAGGGTGGGATTTGCGCAAAGATAAGCTTATTGTGAAAGATAAGCCTATTGTGATTGTTTATTATTAATATGGCAGACCAGGGCTTAGCAGCGCCTCCTTCCTTTCTTCCAACACCTAGTGACCCTCCCATTCCTTGGAAGGAATGGAAGAAGTTATTTTTAACTTATATATTAGCAACTGGGGCAGACAAATATGGACCCATACGTAGACAAGCCATTATACTCCATCATTTAGGCGTTGAGGGGCGACGTTTATACGAAAATCTTCCTGAAATTTCCCTGGGAATGGGTGATGGGCAACCTAATACCGTTTATGAGATGAGTATGCAAATGTTGGAAGTGAGGTTCATCACCAAAATTAACGTTGTCTTAAAGAGACATAAATTCTTTTGTTGTGTACAAAAGCCAGATGAAGATATCGCAAGTTATGTGGCTGTGTTAAGGGGACTTTCTCTTACTTGTTGTTTTGAGGGGTTAGGAGATTCACTCATACGTGATCAAATTGTGAGATGCACTAATAATAAAAGGGTACGTGAAAAGCTCCTCATTAAAGATTGTAAGTTAGAAGAAGCAATACAAATAGCTAAGGAACTTGAACATTCTGATTTATGGATAAGAGAAATGGACAAGTGTAGTAACTCAATGGTAATGAAACAAGTAGTATCTAAAGATTCAGGGTCAAAAGATTTAAATCCTAAAGGATCAGAGATCCAAGCTTTTGTTGACGAAACTAGGACAGTAAAGTATTTAGGAAAAACACAATCTAAGCCCGTAGTTAAGTCTGCAGAAAGTCTGCGTACCGGAAATAATACACTAGCGGCCACCTCACGATCAGGGAATGTGCCACAAACAACTACTGCACGTAATTTTAAGTGTTATCGGTGTGGCGCTCCTGGCCATATTGCCTCGAGTCCTAGGTGCATGGCTAGAAATGCTATTTGCAGAGCATGTGGTAGGAGGGGACATCTTGCCAAGGTGTGCAATTCCAAAACCCAGTATGTACAAGAGATTGACGATACATGTGACAGTGTTCAAGAGTTGATGCTCTGTGTGGATGGTTCGCCCATCCCTAGTGAAGTGAAGTGTGATGTAGTCAATAGTAATGATATTGCTATGGAAAGCACTGATAAGTTAGAAAAACCACACTCAATGATCAGTTTGGACGGGAGTGATGTGAAAATGTTGATTGATTCTGGAAGCCTTTACACACTGTTGTCCAAGGACATGTATTTCAAAGTATGGAAGGAAACAAGTAGGATGGAAGATTGGGATGTTCCTGATATAAAAGCAGTAGGTTATAGTGGTAAAACTATAGATATACTAGGTTTTAAATGGATGGTAATAGGCTTTGCAAGGGAACGAATTTATGGTCGAGTATACCTGACAAATCAGGGATCCAATTTACTAGGCTGGCGTCACCAGAAAGACCTTGGGATAATGCTGAATCCAAAAGCTGATCAACCGGTTAAATCTGCTGTAGTTCATGACATTGATGATTATGAAACAAGTGTGATGGAAAAAAATTCTAATGTTTTTTCAGACAAATTAGGGAAACTTGTAAATTTTTCTCACAAAATTGTTCTAAAACATAATGCTGTGCCAGTTGTCCATAAAGTGAGGAATGTTCCTCATCTGATGAGAGGCCCTCTTCAAGATGAATTGAATAAATTGTTAAGCCAGAAGATTATTGAGCCTATTGAGGCCTCAGAATGGTTGGCGCCCATAGTGGTCGCCCCCAAGGAAGGAAATAAAATCCGTTTATGTGTGGACTTGCGCGACTTGAATAGGAACATATGGGTAGATAAGCAACTGTTACCTAACATTTCTGAAATGCTAACTGCTATGGGTGGCGGAGTGCTTTTCAGTGTTATTGACATGTCGTCAGCTTATCACCAAATTGACCTCAGTGAGGAATCGAGACACCTTACCTCGTTTGTAACCCCATTAGGTGCTTTCCGCTATTGCAGAATGCCATTCGGCCTGGCATCTGCTTCGGCAGTATTCCAAAGGGTCATGCAACAAGTATTTGCGGGAGTTAAGAATATTCTATTTTTTCAAGATGACGTGTTAATTATAGGGAGAAATGGTGAACATCATGATGCAGTTATGGAAGAAGTTTTAAAACGTATGGAAAGGCATGGGCTAACTATAAAAAGAGAGAAGTGTCAGTTGAGGAAAAGTTGTGTGACGTATTTGGGTCATGAGATATCTGAAGCTGGAATCAAACCTAAGAAAAGCATTGTGTCCGCTATTAATGATGCTCCTATTCCAATCAATAAGGAACAACTAAAGTCCTTTCTAGGTCTAGCAGAATATTGCTCCAAATTTGTGAGTGGATTTACAGAAATAGTGGAACCCTTAAGGCAGTTAATGAAGAATGGTGTTGTATTTAATTGGAATGAGGAGTGTGACAAAGCATTCAAACGCATAAAGTATTGTATACTCCATGCTCCTACTTTAGGACATTTTAATGTAAATGCCAAGACATTTGTCACCACAGATGCTAGTGCTGTTGGCATTGGAGCAGTTTTAACTCAGGTGTATAATGGTGATTAAAGGATTATTGGATTTGCGTCAAGAAGACTTCAAGGGGCAGAGCTATCTTATTCAGTCATTGAAAAGGAGGTCTTGGCATGTTGCTGGGGCATAAAACATTTCCGTTATTTTGTTTGGGGGTTGTCTTTTAAGGTCCGCACTGATCACAAACCCTTAGTGCATTTGTTTAAGGGTGGTAGGGGGTTGGAAGGAAATGTCACTCCGAGGATTGCTAGGTGGATTCTATCTGTGATTGAGTATAATTTTGAAATGGAGTATATGAAAGGTTTGAAGAATGTTGTAGCTGATTATCTATCCAGAGTGCCAGTCGATGCCATTGAGGGAGATTTGGATGATGGTGTAAATGTGATTAAGTGTAGTGAGGAGCAAGCATTTGATAAAGAGCAATGGAAGGATGCAATGTTACATGATAAGGTGTTACAAGAAGTAATGGTATGCGTGTCGGCAGGATGGAAAGAGAGTTATGGTCAAGACACTCGTTTTAGAAGTTATTGGAATGTAGGGACGGAGTTGAGTGTAAGTGAGGGGAAATTGTGGAGGAGGATTAAGTTAGTACCACCAGATGGTCTCAGACGCAAGATAATAAATATAGCTCATGAAGGTCACTTGGGTAGAAATATGACCAAAAGACGTGTCCGACAGTCGTTTTGGTGGCCGGGCATGGATGGTGAGGTTGAAGGGCTTGTCAAGGATTGTTATGCGTGTGCTAGAAGTGATAAGATGAAAATTGTGAGGCAACCACCACTTGCATATCCGGAGTTTCCTAGTCGTCCGTGGGAAAGAGTGGCGATTGATTTTTTGGGTCCCATTCTGAAGTTTGGCTCTCTGAGCAAATTCTTAATGGTTCTGGTGGATTACCACTCTAAATGGTTTGTTGTTGAGAGTACGGACTGCATCGAAACTGAAAAAGTGATTGGTTTCATGGAAAGGGTGTTCATAAATGAAGGCATGCCAAAAACACTTGTGTCAGACAATGGGGTTCAATTAGTTTCCAACAAAATGAAGGAGTTCCTCTCCAAAATGGGGATCAATCATGAGAAAGTTGCATTATTCAGACCCCAAGTCAATGGTTTAGTAGAAAGGATCAATAGGTTGATAATGGAGAATATCCAACTCTCTATTTCCAATGGTTTGTCGTGGTCAGATGAACTGAAGAAATTAGTGTGGTCATATAGAGTTACGCCACACTCAGTGACAGGTGATTCTCCTTTTATCTCTCTTAAAGGACGGGAGCCGGGTGTGAAGGAGATTCCAGGTTGGCTTAAGAATAAGGAGTGTGTGTGGGTTGATCGTAATGCAGTCAAGAACGATGTTGCGGAACAACAGAAGACTGTAGCTTAGCATTATAATACCAGGAAAGGTGTTAAAGATCATGACATAAAGGTTGGAGATTGGGTGGCTGTTAAGCGTGGGGGAATTGTTATCAAAGGAGAAAGCAAGTTTTCACAGACTGTGCAAGTTAGGGCGGTGAAGAAGAACATTCTTATTTTGATGGATGGTTCCGCTTGGAGTACAGGAAATGTTTCCAAATGTCGTGCTCCTGATCAGATTGTGCATGATTAATCTCATTCCACAAGTGTTAATGTGGTTTGTTTCTTGATGTATAAAGTGCTATTTCCTTATTCAATTTATGTATGTAATATATGTAAAGGGGAAGATGTGTAGAGCTCATTGCATAAGTAGAATGTAAGGCTTGTTGCTAGGATAGAATGTTGATGTTTGAAGTGGGAGAGTTAGGATTGCAAAGCTGGAAGAGCAAGCTGGAGGTATCTATCCTGTGTACTACAAATAAAGATTACCAACTACAATCTCTGTGCTGGGGAAGATCTTTACAGTATCCATCAGCGTGGATGTGCCCCATTGCATGTCCGGAATGTGCAGTATTGTGTCACAGTTTTCATTCTTTCCCAGTGGAACGGTTCCTTTACCTCTGACACAAAAGAATACTGTTTAATTTTCCATACAATTAGGGGTTGCCCCTTCCTGTCTAACCACGTATACCTATTCACCTCAGTATCCCAGATTTTCTGACGTGGGTTATCTATGCTGTAATTCAACCCTCCCCTACGAGACTCATTTCCGCTTGTATAATCAAGGTAGATGGCCCTACACGGGAACTCAATGCCTGAGGTCAATTTGTTATTAAAGAAGACAGCCCCAGATATGCTAATGGCCATCCTGGGACCACAGATTGAAGCGGAAGTGAACATGTTCGTGCATTGGTACAGTGGCTTTGCTGCCTCCAAGAAACTCTTTTCTGGAAAGTCTTGGGGCCAAACAATATCCTCCCCTGTGATGTCCCTTCTGAGCATCCTATCTAGCTCAGTCTGAATGTCGCTAGGCTTGGTGAAAGTTAAAATGCTGTGGGACTGGTCTCGTATTGGGTCAGATTCACTATTACTCTATGGGGTTCTACTCTGCTAGGTTGTATCTTGGCCCTAATCCTAGACAGGTATAGGTGAAGAAGACATTTTGCTCTTTTGGGGCTACCTCTTAGGACAAGTAAAGCCTGCCTGCGCCTATTGCATGCTGTATCAGCGAACAGATGTAACATGACCTGGCTGTTGTCTTGCAGCCCATAGCAGTCATGTGTTGATACCATATGTTGTGTAATAGGGAGATGTGTAGTGTGTGTGGAATGCTAGTGTTGGGTTCAGTGTAATTTTAAGTGATTTGGGAGAGGCCCCATGCAAGCACAGTGATAGCTTCGGAATGGACTCCACTTGACTAGGCAGTACTTTGGTAATGAATGGATGCGGAATCACCCATAGTAAACAGGGTACAAAGAACTGCAACAATACATAACTTATTGAGCATTGTAGATCTTTGGGATGAGTCCAGGGGAGATGTGTTCTGGTGAGTGGGTGCTATTAACTTGAAAGTTCTAAATAAAAAGTTCAAGATAAAAAGTTCAAGATAAAAAGTTCATGATGCAATTCATAGGGGATTTGTCGTGAAGGATTCAGCTGCACGTTGGAGCAGTGGACCCACACATTTTCCCTTCCACCTTGAGGGCGGTTGGTGCTGTGAAAACTATTCCGTAGGGCCCTTCAAACTTGGCTTGCTTTCACTTCTTTACAAAGTTTCAAATGTAGACTTCCTGTCCATGTTGGGGTGCTTGGTATGGTAGCTTTGCGTAGGTCCACTTGGAGTTCTGGTGGTGGACCTGCTTACAAAGCAATCTAGTGGTTTGGTTAATTCAAAGATATCCACATGTAACTCGTCCCCTAATGCTTGAGAGCTAGCCTTGGAGCTCAGTTTGGTCCTGGTTTTTAGGATGCGTGTCCCCATCAATGTACCAGTCATGATCTGGTGTGGTGCGAGGAAAACAGGTTTGTGCGATCATTGCTGTTACATACCCACCATGGAGAAGTCCCTTGCTACCTGTATGACTTGACCTTGAGGGCCTTTGGGCCTGGTGGCCAAGTTGCGCTAATTAGTTTATTGGGTGCGTATCTGGAAATTGGATGCACTGAAACCATATAGGGAGGGTCTTGCTTACATTCTCGGAAAGCCTGGTGCTTTGAGGAAGATTTCCTTGTTAAGATCAATCAAGGCAAACTTGATGGAGCTTGACTTGGAAGACTTCTGGAATTCACCTGAACTCATTGGCCAAGTGTTACATCTTTCTCGTCCACTTTTCCCTGCATACCTCTTGCTCCCTCCCTTTCCCTCGTGCACTGTCTCATGCTTGGAAGATGGAACCATGTACCTGCGTTGTACAATTTTGGTTTCATGTTCCAGAGCCACTGCACTGCAGTTACTGCCTGATCCTTTATTTGGACTGATGTACTGTACCACGCTTCCAATAAACTCGGCTTAACTTACCTTCCTGGAGTCTTCACTTCTTTTACACCAAGGCTTCCTGGAATTATTAAAAACAAGGTTTTGGGAAATACACTATGCTAAATATATGGCCTTTGGAGCTGTAGGCATATTAGTTCAATCCTTGTACACTTTCAAAGTTTTTCCATTTTATGGAAATTGCCTAGATACCATTTGCCCTGCTTTTGCGAGATCCCTTTTCTTAAAATTTCTCTATGGCATTCCTCCCCTCACCGCATTCTAAAGCACTTGGTTAGCCAACTCTGGGAGCTCTGCTGCAGGAAAATAAGTAGAAACCACTAGAAAGAGCAGTATTGGCAGAAGAACAGAAGCACAGGTGTTATTGCACGTAGTCAACAATCTGGCCCTTTTTCTTTTCTATCCTACTGGTTGGCCATAAATTCCAGCTCAAATACACTAATGGAAGGAATGGTCGTTTTTCATAATTAATGACTAGATATTTGGAAGTATATCTGGTTTTGGGTGGGTATTAGTAGAAGTGATGCAGGCACTTATCTGGAGGTATTCCAAAAACTCAGTGGGCTTAATTTACAAGATTATGCCTTGGGGCAGTGCCGCAGGCCTTCCTGCTGTGCTGCCCTCCGGCAAAAGAAAAGGCCAGGAATGCGCCGTATCTATCAGATATGGCGCATTCCTATCCTTTTCCCCAGCGCTGGCGCACAATGGGCTGCCATGCACCAAAGCAGGCACCTTTGCGCCATTGTTCAAGGGTTCCTGCATTACAGGGATGATTGGTTTTGTGCATGAAGGAAAACCTTCCTGCACAAAAACAATCACAAGAGGCTTTTTCCTTTCTCTATGTGTGCTGCATGGAGGAACTGCCGCAGACCTGCCAAGCATATTAGGAGTCCCCATTGCGGTGCCCATTTTCAGAGGCACCGCCGTGGGAACGCAAGAAAAAGCCTGCAAGACAGAAGAAAACTCCTAGGGCCCGATTCACAGAACTAACTTAAGACAAAATCCTAAACTTACTACCATTTTGGTATTCACAGAAGGCACTTACTCATTTTGGTATTCACAGAAGGCACTTACTCATTTCGGTATTCACAGAAGTTAGGAGTCCTAACTTTAGGACTCCCAAATGCCTTCTGTGAATTCCGAAAGTCTTAAAATTAGGATTTTTCTCAGTTTAGTAGTAGTATAGTTAGGACTCGTGACTTTAGGACTCCTAAATGCCTTCTGTGAATACCGAAAGTCTTAAAATTAGGATTTTTCTCAATTTAGTAGTCCTAAATCTAAATTTAGGACTACTAAATTGAGAAAAATCCTAATTTTAAGACTTTCGGTATTCACAGAAGGCATTTAGGAGTCCTAAAGTTAGGAGTCCTAACTATACTACTACTAAACTGAGAAAAATCCTAATTTTAAGACTTTCGGTATTCACAGAAGGCATTTAGGAGTCCTAAAGTTAGGACTCCTAACTAAGTTTAGACTTAGGACTACTAAATTGAGAAAAATCCTAATTTTAAGACTTTCGGTATTCACAGAAGGCATTTAGGAGTCCTAAAGTCAGGAGTCCTAACTATACTACTACTAAACGGAGAAAAATCCTAATTTTAAGACTTTCGGTATTCACAGAAGGCATTTAGGAGTCCTAAAGTTAGGACTCCTAACTTCTGTGAATACCAAAATGAGTAAGTGCCTTCTGTGAATACCAAAATGAGTAAGTGCCTTCTGTGAATACCAAAATGGTAGTAAGTTTTGGATTTTGTCTTAAGTTAGTTCTGTGAATCGGGCCCCTAATCTGGTGGGTGGCCCAGCCAGAGGTTTGGCAGTGCAGCGGTGGGGCAGACCTGGCGCCGCACCGCCAGACTCGTAATCAGGTCCTTAATGTTGGCCCATTCACCTTTTGATCCACCGTTATTGGATTATGTAAGTGGAACGAGGGAACTTGGTCCTCCTCACCACCATGTATTGTGGTAGTCCTCCTTTATTTAATATATGGAGAATTTGCAAGGGACAAAGTCTTCCCTAGATAATAGCCATCTTTCTTTCACACGGACGCCAAATTGCAATCAAGTTTAGTGATTAGACAATGGTAGGTACCAAAAAGTTTACACCTAGACATTAGGGTCTCAATTCTTTTAGATGTTTTAGATGCTAGCAAAGTATCATCTGCGAACAGTAGAGCTGGAGTTTTTATACCCCATAAAACTGGGGAGTCATCGTCGCAGTCCAAGAGGAAATCTACACTGCGATTAATAAAAAGAAGGGACAGAGTTAGGGCGAGCATGCAGCCTTGCCAGACTCCCTTGTCGACTCTTATATGGTCCATTGTTTCCCCATTAACTCCCCAGCGAATTTGAACATAGTTTTACTGTGGAGGTATATTATAATAGCCAGGAGAGGGCTAGTGAGCCCTAAATCCCTGAGGGTACCTCAGAGTCTTTCTCTGGGTGCCATATCAAATAACACCTTGAGGCTGACAAAAGCGACGTAAAGACTGCCCCTGTTAATATCAAGCACTTTCCATCTGATGAGTTGGAATCTAAAAACCTGGTCAACAGTACTTGTTTAAGAGTAAAATACTGTCTGGCACTGAGACAGAATCTTGTTGTCATCAATCCAAGTTAGAAGGTGGTCGAAAATTTTGTTTACAAAATATTGTTAGACTAGAGTCAATGAGGCTTATTGAGCTGTAATTTGCTGGGTCAGATTTGAAGTCTTTCTAGAAAAACAGGAATTATCTCTACACCTTTTTTATGTTTCAGGGATTCGAGCGTCTGTCATGATTGCATTGGTGACATAATTTAAGTAGGGCACCCAAATAACAGGTTCTGATATAAATAGATCCACAGGGATTAGGTCTGGCCCCAGAGCTTTACCCGCCTTCTGCGAACAGATGCCACCGTAAAAAAACCTACGTCGTTGTTAGAAATGGGATTTCTGGTTGGCTAAGGCTTGCGCCAAAGTCAGGCAGAAACCACCACTCTAGTCAGGGCAAGGAAGTTACACGCCAAAGATAACCCCTGCTCACCCCCTTGGTAGCTTGGCACGAGCAGACAGGCTTATCCCTGAGGCGATGTGTAAAGCGTTTGCGCGCGCACGCAGCAACAACACCCAAGGCCCACCACAAAGGAAACTCTGCACAAGGTATTATAAAAAAATAGCCTTTGTATTATCAAAACACGTTAGATAAAAACACACACTTTACAATGTGCCAACAGGCACGGGCAGAATTTACAAGGGATTATATGTACAGGGGACAGGGCCACATGGACCACTGTCAGGAATTAGCACTTTTGGAACTTAGCACAAATCACCAATAGTAAATGTAGAACATAACACAAAGTAACTGTAGAGCCCAACCAGTAACTACTGGCGCAATAATGACCTCAGCATCATCACACTAGCTTCAGGTATAAAACCTATCCTGCATCTATCACAGGGGCATAAATCACATTATGCAATTCTCATTAGTCTAACGCATTAGACCTAACCACCTAAGTATAACTGTACTAGGGGCGCACATCGCACAGGGAAGTACAATCTCCCTACCATCAACCTAAGCAGGTAAAACAACCTTCTAGGCAGAAATAACCACATTTAGAGGTATAAGACACAGGGTGCGCCAAACATACTATACACAGCACATTTCCTAGCACCAAAAGCATGAACACAGGGTGCGCAAAAACATACTACACAGTACATTTCCTAGCACCAAAATCACATTATAGTCCAGGTTGAGCCAAAACCTAAACGTAGCAGCTGCCCACTACTTGCTGGGCAGCTGGGGACAAGGTAGGGCCTAAACGCTGCAGCTGGCACTAAGTGCTGCGCAGCTGTGGAAGTAAAATGAGGCATGGGCCCTCAAATGGTCCTTGACACTCTGTCACAACGTGGGAGCCACCTAGGCTCTAGAAACAATAATGCCCCCTTGTTGGAGCCATCTGGCTCTGGAAATACGTAGCCCCTCTGGAGCGCACTGGCTCCGTGATTCACTGGGGCCCCGAGCGTTGGAGCCTCAGGGCTCTATCACAAATATGTCCCCTTAAACGTTGGAGCCCCTCTGGGCTCTGAAGTAATAATGCCCCCAACGGAGTCTCTCTGGACTCCGAAATAATGATGGCCCCGTTGGAGCCACGGGGCTCTTAACACAAACAGGAGGCCCCTTCGTTGGGGCGGCCCGCTGCTAGACGGGGCCGCCCAGGAAGTCGGCACCGGCACTGGCGCCTCTCTCTCGCTTCCCTCCCCCCTGAGCCCTCACTCACCGGGCCTCGGGGCGGGAACTCTGCTTGACCGGGACTTCACTCGGGGGCAGCATGCGGACAGGCGGGGTGGGCTCCCGCTGACCTCCACACTGCTTCGCTTCGGCGGCGGCGATCTCTGGCTCTGCCCGGCGAGGCGAGACACGGCGCTACTTCCCCCGACGGATGGCCACTCTTCCGCTTCCGTCCCGCGGCCCCGCCCACAACCAGGCGGGCCGCGGGCAGCAGCGGCGATCCTCGGCAGAAATGAGGGGTAGGCTCCCTCCTTCGTGATCGCGTACAGCGGGGTGGGCACCCGCCCATTCAAAGTCCAAACAACCACGGCGGTCATGCGGGGTGGGCACCCGCATTGGAAGGCAATGAGCTGGGTGGGCACCCGCATTCAGCACCAATCGATCAAAGAGGCACAAGCGCGGGGTGGGCTCCCGCCAAAGGCAGGACAGGGGAATCCCTACGATGGGGATTCCCTCACAGACTGCAGCCCCGCGCTGCGGAGCTCCAGCGCTCCTACGGTGCCCAGCAAAGCGACACAGCGCTCTCAGGGCGCTAGACTGAAAGTCCTTAAAAAGTAAAGGAGCAAAAAGCTCCCAGCAAAGAGGTCTTCAGGACTGAAGGGTCAGTGCAGGGCCTCCAGGGGCTGGGCCATTTCCAAGCAAAGATCAAGCACTCCTCCTCTGGATCGCCAAGCGCTCCCCAGACTCTGGGAGGCTCCATCAAGCCTTGGCAAAGGGAAAGCAAAGGAAAAAGGTCCAGGAAATCCATCTGGCATCCAGGGGCTGGGCAGGGCCCAGGGAGGCAAGCCTTCCCCTGGGCCCCAGCAGCAGCACGCCCCTGGTTGTTTTAAGTTAAGCACAAGAACATTTTGTAAGGGGACACAGCCCCTTTTTATACACAGGTTCCTTTGTCTGGGTTCAGGGTGAGGGGGAGAACCAGTCGCAGCTGGTTGGGGAGCACCCTTGATGTGCTCAGCCCCTCACTCTATTCACTGGCAGGGCTAGGGTCGTCAGTCGCACCACAGGGGGCGGAGCCAGCATTGTGTGGGGAAAGCCCTGCCCTATTCAGGTCCAAGGTGCACTCTCCCCCAGCCATCAGCATGCTAATCTCACACTCACCACTGGGGCAGACCCAACCAGACTCCTGGAGCCAGGCTCACCAGCCAGCTCCAGCCAATCACACGCCAGACACACTTTACACTAATATGCCAACTCCTAGAAGTGGCACTTCCGCACATGACATAATCACGCATCATACATCATTGCGAAGCATTCGATCACACGAGTCCGCACATACCAAACTTGGGCCTGCACACCCCACGCATCAGGAACTACTAGGGACACATACATTCCCCATGCATTCCTATGGGAGGGCAGGCCTATCTCACCACACGCACTCAGAATGCGCACACACTTTACCCTGGGACACAAGGAAAGTGCGCAGAAACCAAAAACCACTACCACCATGTCATCAATAAAAGCAAAAAAGGTTCAGGGGTGAACCTGCCAGAAGGGCCAAGTCCAACAGTCGTCAACTCGTTCTAGTTTCTGTGAACTCCAGAGTGATGGGAATAAAAGTCAAAGGTTCACTGTAGAGTGATTGAAAGTGGCTAACCCAATCCTACGGGAGGATTTCTCATTCTGCTAGTCTTTGCACCATGAGTTATCATGTGCCAGAATCCTACCTGTTTGCCACATCAAACAGCGTTCAGAATGTCATTCCAAATAGCTGTGCCACTTGGTACTTTAGCATATTTTCGGACAGACTAATAGGTGGCTCTAGCTGTCTGGATTTAGTGAAAGGAGCCACCTTTGAGGGCATTTATTAAATGGCACTTCGCTGCCCTGCAGCCCCTATTGTACCACGTGTGGTCTGCTACCAGGGGCATGTTCCATTTAGGAGGAGGTTTAGTAAAAAAAAAACGACTCAGTTTCTCAAAGCACTTAGCATGGGCATTTATAACGATATGGGATGCAGACTCTGCTACAGCAAGCAGGGTGGGAACCAGGCCCTGGTATAATTGGGTATAAGGGCCCTCATTGTTGACAATACTCTCTCATCTTACCTTCCTCTGGTTGTTGGTAATTGTTAAATGCCAGCTAGGCAAGTGTTGTTGTCAGCCCATCTTGTCTAGATTACCCCGCAGGGTGAGAAAAAGGGGAAAGTGATCACTTTCAAACCGTGGCAAGACTTCCATATCTATATGTCTTTCCCTGGAATGTAGATCTACAAGAATATAGTCTATGTGGTTCTGTCATAAATTCCTTTTAAAGGTTGGACACCTCATTATATCAGACATTGTTCTCCTATTACTAGCTCTTAGATGGCAGCACAAGTAAAGATCCAACAATCAGGTGTTTGTTAAGCGTGACTACTCACCCGTAAGGGTCTCAAGGCGCTGGGGGGAGGGTTGGTTCGCAGGTTCCAGTCCATCAAGGAGAGGGGCCTGTCGAAGAGCCAGGTTTTGAGGTTTCTTGCGAAGATGGGGAGCGATGTTGTCTGTCTGAGATGGAGCGGAAGGTCGTTCCAGGCTTTTGCCGTGAGGAAAGAGAAGGAGTGGCTTCCCGATCTGGTCTTTCTGGTGCGGGGGACCACTGTGTAGGAGAGCTGTACTGATCGTAGGGTCTTTTGGGGTGCGTGGAATTTGAGTTGTCTGTTTAGGTATGCTGGTCTGGTGTCGTGGAGGGCTTTGTGAGCGTGGGTAAGCATCTTGAAGGTGACTCTTGCTTCGAAGGGGAGCCAGTGGAGTGTGCGCAGGTGCTGGGAGATGTGGCAGTGTCTTGGTAAGTTGAGGACCAGTTTTGCGGCAGCGTTTTGGATGTTCTGTAGCTTGCGGGTGAGGTTTTTGTTTATTCCGTCATGGACTGCGTTGCCGTAGTAGAGTCTGCTGGTAATCAGGATGTGAGTGACGGTCTTTCTGTGTGTAAGGGGGGTCCATTTGAAGGTCTTACGTAGGAGGCGGAGGGTGTGGAAGCAGGAGGACGAGATGGAGTTGATCTGGCGGTCCATTTTGAGCTCTGAGTCCAGGAGGATTCCCAGGTTGCGTGCGTGGTCCGTGCAGGTGGGCGAACTTCCGAGGGCGGAGGCCAAAAGGTGTTGATCCAGGCATCTGGGTTTGGGCCCATGATGAGTACTTCCGTTTTGTTGGTGTTTAATTGTAGGCAGCTGTTTTTCATCCATTTGGTGACGGTATTCCATGCCTTCTCGAAAGTTGTGTCTGGCGGTGTTGGGTTCATCGGATAGGGAGAGGATGGTTGGGTGTCGTCTGCGTATGACACAATGTTGAGTCCGTAGGTTTTGACAATGGGGGCGAGCGGAGCCTTGTAGACGTTGAAGAGCATAGGGCTGAGGGAGGACCCCTGGGAGACTCCGCAGGTGATTGGTATATGGCCTGAGAGGAAAGGGGGAAGTCTGACCCGCTGCGTTCTGCCAGAGAGGAAGGAGCGGATCCAGTCGAGGACTTTGTCTTGGATCCCTGCATCGTGGAGTCTGCGTATTAGAGTGCGGTGAGAGACTATGTCAAACGCCGCTGAGAGGTCAAGGAGGATGAAGGCTGGTGTTTCTCCTTTGTCCAGTAGGGTGCAGATGTTATCTGTTGGGGCGAGGAGGGCGGTTTCCGTGCTGTGTTTTTTTCTGAGGCCGGATTGGGAGGAGTCGAGGATGTTGTGCTCCTCGATGAATGTGGCGAGTTGGCTGTTGATGGCTTTCTCAATGACTTTCGCTGGGAACGGGAGCAGGGAGATGGGCCTGTGGTTTTTGAGGTCGGTGGTGTCAGCCGAGGGTTTCCTCAAGAGGGGGTTGATCTCAGTGTGTTTCCAGTCGTTGTGGAAAGAGGCGGTTGTCAGGGAGCGGTTGATGGTGTGCGATGGAGTCGACAGCTCTGTTGAAAATGTGGTGGGGGCAGGGGTCTGTGGGGGCCCTGGAGTGGATTGCCTTCATCGTCTTCAGTGTGTCTTCGGTGGTGAGGTCTGTCCAGTTGTCGATCGCTGGCTTCAGGGTGTCGGGGTGGTTGGTGAGGGTACAGTGTGTTGGTTGTCTTCGTCGAAGTTGTCGTAGATGCTCTTGATTTTGTGGTGGAAAAAGGTGCTGAGTTTGTCTGAGAGGTCATGTGAGGGAGGGATGTCAGTGGACTCGCTGGTGGGTTGGGCGAACTCCTTGATGATGTTGAAGAGTTTTTTGCTGTTGTGTACATGAGTGGAGATTCTGTCTTCAATCGCTTTTTTCCTCGTTTTTCTGATGAGTTGGTGGTGGGCGTTGGTGGCGGCTCTGAAGTTGTTGTGGGCTTCTGAGGATTTGTTGTTCCTCCAGGCCTTCCTGAGGTGGCGGCAAGTGCATCTGGACTCTCGAGATTCGTGGTAAACCATCTAGCTTTCTTGGCATGTGTGGCATGTTGAGGGGGGCTATGGTGTTGGCGCTGTCAGAGATCGATCAGTGCAGAGTTTGGGCTGCGGTGTTGGGGTCGTCGTTTTCCGCAATGGTTGGGGTGGAGTTGCTGAGTGATGAGGTTAGCTGGTCGTCGGTGATTCTGGTCAAGTTTCTTCATGGGAGCAGGTGCTGATGTCTGTGGATGGTGGGTGTTCTGAAGGTGAAGTGGACGCATCAATGGTCAGTCCATGGGAGTTCGGTGGCGTGGCTGAAGTTGATGGAGTTTCCTGTTGTGAAGAGGGGGTCGGCGTGTGGGTTCTGTCACTATCTGGCGGAGTCCAATGTTGTGGAGGTTGTCCAGGAGGGATGTGGTGCTGGGGTCCAGTTGGTTGTCGAGGTGGAAGTTGAGGTCTCCTAGTAGGGTGTAGTTGGTGGATACGCTGGCATGCGGGGAGATGATGTCCATGATGGAGTTGGCAAAAGGTCAGCGAGGTCCATGGGGTAGGTAGATGAGGGTTCCTCAGAGGGTGGAGGTAGGGCTGGCCGGTATCTTGAAATGTAGGTGTTCCATCAGGTCTGTGGGCTCGTCAGGGGTGTGCTCAGGTGGAGGCTGAATTTGTGGACGATAGCCATTCCTCCAACCGGGCGGGTGGGGCGGTCCTTCGTGGAGATATTGTGTCCTTGGGGAATGGCGATGGCGATGTCCGGTCCCGAGGTGGTGTTGGTCCAGGTTTCGGTGAAGAAAGCTACATCCGGGGTGGTGCTGTCGAGGAGGTCCCAGATTTCGGTGGCGTGTTTGTGGAGGGATCAGACGTTGAGGAGGATGCATTGCAGGGTCTTCGGTTCGGTTGTGTTCTTGTGGGTGGGTTGCACTGGGTCCGTCGTCTTGGAGGTGCTGCAGATGTGCCGGCAGCAGTGGCAGCTGAAGGGTCCGTGGGTGTCGGCTGGTGATGTTAGCTTGCAGTTGTTGTTGCGGCCTGGGTTGAGAGCGTGGAGTGTCGCTGGGTCATAGCGTTGACGGTGCGGAGGTCCAGGGTTCCTGGCGCTGGTCACGGTCGGGTTGCGGACGGGCGCAAAAGGGCTTGCCTTTGGTGCACCTTTGGCGGCCGCCATTAAGTAGGGGTCGGGGAGGGCTGGATGGCTGGGAGGCGGGAGTGGGGAGGGGAGCTGGATTGGGCCGGCAGCGCTGGGGGGAGGGGTTGCAGGGGCAGCAGCAGCAGGGAAAGGTAAAGGGAGGAAATAAAGAGTAAAGGAAAAGGGGAAAAAATAAGGCAGAGATAAAGCAGAAAAGTGCAGAAAGGAGAAAAATAAAAGAGGGTAGAAAAACAAGTGAAAACGAGTGAAAGAGTGGAGCGAGAGGAAGGAGACAGAGGTCCACTGGACCACCAGGAAAGAGGCTCAGGGAAACCTGCGGGTGGAGGAGGGCCTCGATCACCAACACTCGAGAGTGCAGGGGCAGGCCTCACTTAATGGTGGAGCTGCGTGGGTGGGGGAGCAATTTCACTGACAATACAGAGCGACTGCAGTAAGGATCGGTATGCAAGGACCTAAACGTTGCGGGATGCCCCACTGTTGGTCTTCCTCGCCTGGAATGCCCCTTAGGAGGGCTGATGGTTCAAAGCTCACATTAAAGTACCCACCCACAATAGCAGCAGCCTCATTGCCTATCTTTGAAACAGAATCTCTCAGGTGACTCAGCTGTCATGGGAACACTCCTGCTGTAGAGATTAAAAAGAAATAAATTTTCCCTGTTCCAGGAAGAGGCTTCTAACCCAAATAGATCAGGGGAATAAATGGTTGGCTACTTCACGTGGCAGCTCAGAGTGATATTAAACCATAAAGCAAGACCCCCTAAGGGTCTGCCGGCCTGGGACTTTTATGCTGGGACAAAGAAGGTATAAAACCTTGTTAACAATAATCTACAAAAGGGTCCTAGGGGAACTAGTTTAAGGAGTACAGCACCTTCAATCCCCAAAAGACACCGAAATACACTCACAGAAGGTCTTAAGTCCAAAAATAAAGAACAAAACGCCGCATAATGCTACATACACCGTGCACACCTCTTCAGATGATTAGTACATCACTGAGTAAGGAGATTAAGAGTCCATCAGCCCACCCTTGTTGGCGGAGCTTCGTCATTTGAGACTCTAAGGGGTCAAGGTCAGGGCCCACATAATCAGGCCAACCGGCCCTACTGGGTACCCGTCCCAATGATCCCAGGATAGAAAAATCTCCTGCCAAAGTGTGCAATAATATTTTAGAGGACTCAAAAAAAATTTGCAGTGCTCTAACGTGATAGTGCTTTAAAAATGACTACGTGGTCAAAAAATATGTTTATTACAAATTGACCAGGTGTCATATCTAAAAACCAAATTAGTCTGAAACAAATATGACTAATTCCCGACTTGGTCTCTTAAGGTCGACATGTTTCAGCCGATATGGTTGTCTAACCCGGCTTTCTTCAGGACCTAATAACGATGGTACTCAAGGCTACTGCAGGATCAATTTGGTAAAAATAGTGTAAAGAAACGTTGGATCTCAAAAATAATTATGATATTGTCATCAAAATAGGTGTGTGGCCGTAGCCACCCTACCAGACTAGCAATGCTTTTGCTTTAGTACTGTCACCTTATCTTCTTTCCTGAAAGGAGAAATAATGAGAATCAAAACATTTTTGTAGGTTTAGCACAGACATCTACAGCATCAGCGACTAATGTTCAATAGTGCCCATTTGTGCACTATATTCCTTAGAAATTACCCAAACAGTGGTCCGCAAATCAATGGAATTTTTTTAAAAATAAATTTTGACTCACCCAGCGTTCTGTGGGAGAAAAGCCTCACCTCACCCGGCTGACTGCTTGGTGAAGGAGGCACCGCTCTGTTAAAAAATAGGGACACAAGAGGACAAGTTGCACACAGATACTAGTACTCATATTGCCCCTACACTAAATTCAACAACTAAAACCGTTCAACCCTTGACTCCAGAGAACATGCACCAAATAAGTGACAAATCTGATATACCAGGCAAATGGTTTATTTCTAAACCAACTCCAATACGAGTCCTCGTGCCCCATGGTCAAAACAGGGATAATTAATTGAATAGCCACATGCAGTCCAGTCAGGTGGAAATGTCTCCCTTAGTATACTCAATGAGATGTCTAAATAATGCTAGCACCCTCCATCCTAGAGAGAACAGAGTAACATCCATCTCAAAAAGGCAAGACCTAGGGGTCTATTCATCTCCAGATCAATCCACAGTCAATTTAAAAAATATTTAGCAAAATATATGTATAAATAATATTTTTTAGAATAATCAATCAGCAAAAGTAGCTCAGTAACGGCGAAAAAGCTAGATATCCCTCCTCTTACCTGTCCGTCGAGACCTCGAGCTTGACTACGAGCAGTCTGGGAGGTGACGGCAGCAAGGCAGGGAATCTTTAAATAGCCACTCTGATTGGTCAAAATTGGGCGCTGAAGCGCCAGGTGTTCCTATTTGTCTTCGCCCTGGGTGTGCAATTGAACACACGCATGCGCGGGAGCAGCGACGCTCATCAGAACGCGCATGCGCAGTCCAAAGTGTTCCCGGGCAGGTAGTGTTTCTCCCGTCCCTCAGTGTCCTTTTGATTAAGAACCTAAATTTAATTGGCCGAAGGTTCAAAGGTGCCCCTTCCGATGTAAGCTCTCGTGTATCGCAATTTGTGAGACCACACGGGTGGAAACGCAAACCCCTGTATGTCCACAGAATCTAGATTTGTTGTACTGCTCGCCATACCAGTAATAATAACAACATTAACATCCTGTTGCTATGTACAGCACCCACATCACGTCGATCCTCCTTAAAGCG
This sequence comes from Triturus cristatus, assembly GCF_964204655.1. Classification (NCBI taxonomy): domain Eukaryota; kingdom Metazoa; phylum Chordata; class Amphibia; order Caudata; family Salamandridae; genus Triturus; species Triturus cristatus. The sequence continues at coordinate 180,028,320 of NC_140589.1, forward strand.
ACCTCCATATAAAATATCATACAGAGGACGATCGAGGCAGTGTAGTGTGAAACATAGCACATGAGTAAGCACCCATGTTCAGCGTGTGCAGGCCAACCAAAATATAATGGTGTTTGTCTGCCGCTTTTAACTATTTGGTGAGAATCAAATAAAAATTTTGGAAATACACGTTCGAAAAAATTAAAAAACTTTGAGAAAAACTTTGGAGAGACCCTCAACCTTATTGTCCCACTTAACCCACCAAAATGATGGAATATTATGACAGAATAAATGTTTAGTTGCTTATCTCAATATCCAAGCCTAATGCAGTGAGGCTCGTCTGAATAGAGAGAAGTGAAAGTAATATAGGCCCGCCAAGAGGAATCAGTCGAATAAATCCCGGGACAGGCTAAATTCTTTGAGATATAATTCAATCATTGGCCAGTTTCTGTCACTGGGTTGTTGTGCAAAAATGATAACCAGTGAAAACAGTATTTTTAACCAGTGAAAACAGTATTTTTAACACTAGAATCTCGTGGGGCAGATACGGTAATGTTTGTGGACATACGTAGTATGAGTCAAGGGGAAATCAACCCTAATCTGGTTCAAGTCTACACCACATATGATGTAGAAATCCCTATCCAATGGGAACTGGGACCAATGATATTAGTACTAAGTCAGGCTCTATGATAAGATGTGGAAAAGCATAGAGCTGTCAGATATTGTTACTGTGGGGTCCTTGTTACTACAATTCCAGTGGATTTAATATAAATCAAGGCCAGGTCTTTCATGGAGGGACATTCTCATAATTAAATGAATTGTAGGCAAAATGCAGAAACAATGATATACTAAACATATCAGAAGAGAATACAATTCAAATAGAAGTCCAGGGAATGCTGTCGTTGAGACCATGTGTGTCCGTTTTCATTTTGAAAATCCACCTTTGTTCTCTTGAGAACAGAAACTTGGAGGTATCACTTACATGTTGGGGAATCAGAGGTCGTTCGAGCACGATCCACCTCATATCATCAGCTCTGTGTTGTTTAGCCAAGAAGTGATCTGTGAGGCAAGTGGACTGTTTCTTGCACCGAATCGTGCTCTTGTGCTCACTGATTCGGAGCTTGATTTTCCGTGTCGTATACCCGATGTAATGTAAAGAGCAAGGGCATGTAATCATGTAAATCACGCACTCTGAGTTGCAGTTCGTATGGCTGTTGAGTATCCATGGGCGACTCGTTCCTATGTCAACTGATGTGGTCTTGGTGGTCTGAGGACAAACACTACAAGACCCACACGGGTAATGACCTCGTACCAGGGGTAGTGACCACAAAGTGTTGACGGTATGTGTAGGTTGAGTCAATGGTCGTGTGTGCACCAGGCTATTACGCAAACTCGGACTCTTCTTGAATGCAAATAGGGGAGATGGAATATTCTCGGCGGCCACATTCAAAATGTGCCAATGCTTGCGTATCGTCTTTTGTAATTTGTTGGAAAGGGTACAAAAGGTGGTTACAAAAGTAAGCCTCTCATTAGGAGTCCTCATAGTGCTGTTATCCAAAAGCGCATCCCGATGGTTATTGGATGCTCTCTTCCAAGCCTGACGCACTAGTCGTTTGGGATATTGACGTGACCGCAATTGATGTGCCAGTATCCCTGCATGTTTGTTGAAGAGATCCCTGGTGGAACAGTTCCTCCTGATGCGCAGGAACTGGCCCACCGGAAGATTCTCTCTTAAAGCCCTCGGGTGATAACTGTCAAATGACAGGAGAGAGTTTCTGGACATCGGTTTTTTGAAAAGTTCACAATGTAATGTGTCCCCGACAGGAAAGATGGAAATGTCGAGGAAGGACAGACGCTGTTGGTCAAACTCTATCGTGAATTTCAAAAAGACATTCCGCTCATTAAGCCAAGTATGAAAGGCCTGAATCTCATGGCTAGAGCCCTGCCAAACCACCAGAATATCATCTATGTACCTCTTCCACAGCACCAGATGTTTAAAAAATGGGTTGCTGTGGTTCAGTACATGATGTTGTTCAAGTAGATGAACATAGAGGTTGGCGAGGCTCGGCACAAAAACACTTCCCATCGAGGTACCAGTAATTTGTAAAAAAATCTGGTCCTCGAATCGAAAAAAGTTTACGGTCATTGCTATTCTTGCGCACTCCATAGTGAAGTGGACGGGGGTTATGCTGTTCAAGTCACGCACTTCCAGGAGCCTTCTGATGGAGTCCAGAGTCTCTAGTTGCGGGATGCACGTGTAGAGGGACTCTACATCGAAACTAGCCAGAATGTCGGTATTGGTGTTAAACTCAATGTCTGGCAACAACCTTAGAACATCGGAAGTGTCTTGAAGGTAAGTGGGCATCTCTGACACCATGGGTCGTGGAAAAACATCCACAAACTTAGAGAGAGGCTCTAAAAGTGAGCCTATCCCGGAAATGATGGGACGTCCCGGGGGAGGTCTTTGGCTTTTATGTATTTTGGGGAGGCAGTAGAAATAGGGCATCACTGGATTTTTAGTCACCAGAAATTGAGCCTCTTGCGATGTAATCCATCCTTCTGCCTCCCCTTCCTCAACCAGATGTTTTATCTCCAAGGTGAGCCTGGGTGTCGGGTCTGCTTCCAAGATCCGATAGGACTTATTGTCCATCAGTTGCCGAAGGCACTCCCTCCGGTAAGTGACAGTATCTTGTAGGACAGTGGCACCCCCCTTATCCGCTGGCTTAATGGTAACGGACGTGTCCGTACTAAGATTCTGGAGGGCCAATTTGTCTTCTCTAGAGAAGTTACAGAAATTCATGGACCGTGTGTCACATAACGCCATCACATCAAAAGTCACTGCTTTTTCAAAAGTGCACACCTGAGACAGAACTTGGTGTGCCATGGGTGTAAAATTACTTTTAGGTCGTAACCCAGTGTTAGCAATATTGGTGTCTTCAATAGAAGAGATGTTATCATCTGTCACTCTGTTCTTAAAAAAGAAATGGAGTCGGATTTTCCTAAAGAAATTTTCCAACTCACATCTCAGGGTAAAAGGGTCGCCTGGATAAGTGGGCACAAATCCAAACCCTCTATTGAGGACACTCAATTCACTCTCCGTCAGAGCCCTTGAGCTCAAATTGACTACGAGATCGTTCAGTCGTTGGTTGTGCTGGGGGTTTGTTGAAGATTGCCCCTCCTGCTCCGAGTGTTCGGGAATGTCGGATCTGGTTGCCAATGGACGGTTGTGGTGCCTCTCCGTTTGCCCCTCGTTCGCCCTTGGCCTTGATCTAAAAAAGACTGATTAGGGTAAAATTGTGGTTGTGGTGGAAAGGGTGGTAAATGTGGTGGAAAAAGAGGGGGTTGGTAGCCCCATGGTCCCGGTGGCCACCATTGGCCTTGGTTAGGATAGAAACCCTGTGTTCCACGTCTCTTATTGTATCTACGGGATTGACCCCTCCCTCGTCCTCAGGGAAACCCATTGGTAGATGACTCAGAGTCACTAGATCCCGGCTCAGATCCGGATGAAGAATAATTGGATCCATAGCGTCTGCCCCTGTTGTTAAAGATGCAGGGATACTGGCACATCAATTGCGGTCACGTCAATATCCCAAACGACTAGTGCGTCAGGCTTGGAAGAGAGCATCCAATAACCATCGGGATGCGCTTTTGGATAACAGCACTATCAGGACTCCTAATGAGAGGCTTACTTTTGTAACCACCTTTTGTACCCTTTCCAACAAATTACAAAAGACGATACACAAGCATTGGCACATTTTGAATGTGGCCGCCGAGAATATTCCATCTCCCCTATTTGCATTCAAGAAGGGTCCGAGTTTGCGTAATAGCCTGGTGCACACACGACCATTGACTCAACCTACACATACCGTCAACACTTTGTGGTCACTACCCCCGGTACGAGGTCATTACCCATGTGGGTCGTGTAGTGTTTGTCCTCAGACCACCAAGACCACATCAGTTGACATAGGAACGAGTCGCCCATGGATACTCAACAGCCATACGAACTGCAACTCAGAGTGCGTGATTTACATGATTACGTGCCCTTGCTCTTTACATTACATCGGGTATACGACACGGAAAATCAAGCTCCGAATCAGTGAGCACAAGAGCACGATTCGGTGCAAGAAACAGTCCACTTGCCTCACAGATCACTTCTTGGCTAAACAACACAGAGCTGATGATATGAGGTGGATCGTGCTCGAACGACCTCTGATTCCCCAACATGTAAGTGATACCTCCAAGTTTCTGTTCTCAAGAGAACAAAGGTGGATTTTCAAAATGAAAACAGACACACATGGTCTCAACGACAGCATTCCCTGGACTTCTATTTGAATTGTATTCTCTTCTGATATGTTTAGTATATCATTGTTTCTGCATTTTGCCTACAATTCATTTAATTATAAGAATGTCCCTCCATGAAAGACCTGGCCTTGATTTATATTAAATCCACTGGAATTGTAGTAACAAGGACCCCACAGTATCTGACAGCTCTATGCTTTTCCACATCTTATCATAGAGCCTGACTTAGTACTAATATCATTGGTCCCAGTTCCCATTGGATAGGGATTTCTACATCATATGTGGTGTAGACTTGAACCAGATTAGGGTTGATTGCCCCTTGACTCATACTACGTATGTCCACAAACATTACCGTATCTGCCCCACGAGATTCTAGTGTTAAAAATACTGTTTTCACTGGTTAAAAATACTGTTTTCACTGGTTATCATTTTTGCACGACAACCCAGTGACAGAAACTGGCCAATGATTGAATTATATCACAAAGAATTTAGCCTGTCCCGGGATTTATTCGACTGATTCCTCTTGGCGGGCCTATATTATTTTCACTTCTCTCTATTCAGACGAGCCTCACTGCATTAGGCTTGGATATTGAGATAAGCAACTAAACATTTATTCTGTCATAATATGCCATCATTTTGGTGGGTTAATTGGGACAATAAGGTTGAGGGTCTCTCCAAAGTTTTTCTCAAAGTTTTTTAATTTTTTCGAACGTATATTTCCAAAAATTTTATTTTATTTGATTCTCACCAAATAGTTAAAAGCGGCAGACACACACCATTATATTTTGGTTGGCCTGAACACGCTGAACATGGGTGCTTACTCATATGCTATGTTTCACACTACACTGCCTCGATCGTCCTCTGTATGATATTTTATATGGAGGTCGCTTTAAGGAGGATCGACGTGATGTGGGTGCTGTACATAGCAACAGGATGTTAATGTTGTTATTATTACTGGTATGGCGAGGAGTACAACAAATCTAGATTCTGTGGACATACAGAGGTTTGCGTTTCCACCCGTGTGGTCTCGCAAATTGCGATACACGAGAGCTTACATCGGAAGGGGCACCTTTGAACCTTCGGCCAATTAAATTTAGGTTCTTAATCAAAAGGACACTCTGAGGGACGGGAGAAACACTACCTGCCCGGGAACACTTTGGACTGCGCATGCGCGTTCTGATGAGCGTCGCTGCTCCCGCGCATGCGTGTGTTCAATTGCACACCCAGGGCGAAGACAAATAGGAACACCTGGCGCTTCAGCGCCCAATTTTGACCAATCAGAGCGGCTATTTAAAGATTCCCTGCCTTGCTGCCGTCACCTCCCAGACTGCTCGTAGTCAAGCTCGAGGTCTCGACGGACAGGTAAGAGGAGGGATATCTAGCTTTTTCGCCGTTACTGAGCTACTTTTGCTGATTGATTATTCTAAAAAATATTATTTATACATATATTTTGCTAAATATTTTTTAAATTGACTGTGGGTTGATCTGGAGATGAATAGACCCCTAGGTCTTGCCTTTTTGAGATGGATGTTACTCTGTTCTCTCTAGGATGGAGGGTGCTAGCATTATTTAGACATCTCATTGAGTATACTAAGGGAGACATTTCCACCTGACTGGACTGCATGTGGCTATTCAATTAATTATGCCTGTTTTGACCATGGGGCACGAGGACTCGTATTGGAGTTGGTTTAGAAATAAACCATTTGCCTGGTATATCAGATTTGTCACTTATTTGGTGCATGTTCTCTGGAGTCAAGGGTTGAACGGTTTTAGTTGTTGAATTTAGTGTAGGGACAATATGAGTACTAGTATCTGTGTGCAACTTGTCCTCTTGTGTCCCTATTTTTTAACAGAGCGGTGCCTCCTTCACCGAGCAGTCAGCCGGGTGAGGTGAGGCTTTTCTCCCACAGAACGCTGGGTGAGTCAAAATTTATTTTTAAAAAAATTCCATTGATTTGCGGACCACTGTTTGGGTAATTTCTAAGGAATATAGTGCACAAATGGGCACTATTGAACATTAGTCGCTGATGCTGTAGATGTCTGTGCTAAACCTACAAAAATGTTTTGATTCTCATTATTTCTCCTTTCAGGAAAGAAGATAAGGTGACAGTACTAAAGCAAAAGCATTGCTAGTCTGGTAGGGTGGCTACGGCCACACACCTATTTTGATGACAATATCATAATTATTTTTGAGATCCAATGTTTCTTTACACTATTTTTACCAAATTTATCCTGCAGTAGCCTTGAGTACCATCGTTATTAGGTCCTGAAGAAAGCCGGGTTAGACAACCATATCGGCTGAAACATGTCGACCTTAAGAGACCAAGTCGGAAATTAGTCATATTTGTTTCAGACTAATTTGGTTTTTAGATATGACACCTGGTCAATTTGTAATAAACATATTTTTTGACCACGTAGTCATTTTTAAAGCACTATCACGTTAGAGCACTGCAAAAATTTGTTGAGTCCTCTAAAATATTATTGCACACTTTGGCAGGAGATTTTTCTATCCTGGGATCATTGGGACGGGTACCCAGTAGGGCCGGTTGGCTCGATTATGTGGGCCCTGACCTTGACCCCTTAGAGTCTCAAATGACGAAGCTCCGCCAACAAGGGTGGGCTGATGGACTCTTAATCTCCTTACTCAGTGATGTACTAATCATCTGAAGAGGTGTGCACGGTGTATGTAGCATTATGCGGCGTTTTGTTCTTTATTTTTGGACTTAAGACCTTCTGTGAGTGTATTTCGGTATAAAACCTTGCTCATGAGTTCGTACAATTTCCCATGTTTCTTGAAACATGATGATGTCTCCCCTGTCAAAGAAGGACCCCCAATTCTCTTGAACATTCTGACTCCTAAGCCCAGGAGATAAGTGATAAATTAATATTCATCTTACTTGACGAAATAACCCGTTTTCCCTGGAGTAGAGTAGTAGACTCACTGGGAGAAAATGTCAATAGGATTTTGGCTATGGGTAGCCCCACGTCTTTGCTAATTGGTTGCAGCTGGGTGGAAGGTGCCAAAGGTTGGATAATAGGGATGACATTAGAGTCATTGATATACCCTTGAATTATGGAGGCTTAGGACCTGGCCAACCATTAGCGGCAGGATTCCTGTCAATCTTCAGTCAATCCAGGGGGAAGAGGGATTGAAATGATTGGAATTGTTCAGCCATTCGTGGGCAGAATATACTAGTTTTAAACCTAATCGTGGAATTGCGTGGAGAAAGAGTTTGAGCTTCTAGAGACAGTAAGCCATTTACAACAAAGGGATGTGAGAATTGTAGTTTAATGAAGTCTAGGTTGTTGTCTGATATTGTCAGAGTGGATAATGTTGCAGCAATTCCTGACTTACCTAATCCAATGAATAATTTTGTTGGACAGAGAAGCCTTGTTTTCCCTGTCGTGTGCCTGAAGTTTAGTGACACCTGTCACATAAATTGCCCTAATGTAAGAGGAGGTAATTGAGGTTTGTATTAGCCTCCCAGTGGTTGTGTGTCTCAGGGATTCAAGGGTAGCCACTATACTCGTCGCTGGAGAATCGCACTGGTGGCCTTTGCCCATAAACCTGTGGTTCTCTTGATGCCTTCTTTAGCATTCCACCTTCTCAACCACACCTTAAGTGCTTGCACCCACATGGCCTTCAACACACATTTTCAGTTGATCATGGTCTTGGGTATGTAGGGTATAGAGCTCGACACCTTAGGTCACCTTTTTGGGCAGAACATTAGGGGGTCTGAATACAGGTGAGTCATCCTCAGTTAGCGCATCATTCCCAACAACAACATGATGGTGAGTCATCCTCAGTTGCCAAGTCATCCACAACAACAACATGAGACGCCCAGCCAAGATTTTGGGAGACCTCAAACTATTGTCAGCCATTTTTAATCTCTGAACTATAAATAGCCGGGTTTCTGAACAGTCAAAGCTTGACATCAACAAATCCAGATGACGCATCTCCTGCCCAGCCTCCAAATTTGGATCACACATCTCAATCTGGATATAATAAGTACTTTATTTAAGAACTCTACTGCTTTGATATTTGTCCAGCTGCCGCAACCTTCATTGGGAGGGGCTTGTCACCTTGCTTGGGACTTTGGCCGCGAACTTAGATAAAGAAAAGCTTGGTACCTCTCACCGCCTGCGAGAACTCTGCACATTAACCTGCCGCACATTCTACTATCAGCTATTCTAGCGTTATTTAGCTGCACAGCTAAGTTTGTAGTTTATTGTGTATATCGTGTTCTCTTTCAACCTCCCCATGAACTCTTTATTTTTGTGCAACTGGTGTGCTATCGTGTGAGGAGGAACACTAAACATCAGTGTGCACTTTGTCAGCCTAGTAGTGGAGATCACACATCTATTAAGTACGCAGCTTGATTCTCCACGCGAGTTGTGTGTTGCGATCTATATATAATGTTGAGCTGTGACAAGTAATGTATGTACACATGTGATATTCTTTGTGTACACCATCGTGGGGTCATACTGTGATGTCCCTCCTCCAGTATGTTTGATTAGTAGGTGCAGTATATTGTTTCCTCCCTTTAGCAAATGCTAAGTGCTCTTTAGGTAGCATCTGTCAGTTTACGTTTTGGGTGATATAACTGTCTTGTTATATGTACGAACATTTTCCTTATGATTCCTCGTTCTGTAGGTCCAAATGGGAACTCTGGAGGATAGTGGATCTTCAATTTGTTAGTTTGGTAAATTGCTTTATCCTTTTGTTTTAGCTTGCTATTTTAGTTTGTTGTTTGTTTCCAGACCCCTTTCCCCTTATGTTCATCCCAACATGCATTCTTCTTCCACCGGTGGTGGTGTGGTGGATGCAGAGGTGACACCGTGCATGCTGCTCCCGCAACAGTTGGTCTTGGACTTCATGGATGATGTTATAAAACTGCATTGTGATCTGACAGTGCAAAGGAGGCAGAAAACCATTTAAAGGGGCAGGGACATGAGTCTCAGCAAAGGAAGAACCTGCACCCCACCCTCTTAAACATCTACATGGCTTCCCTCGCAGCCATCGTCAGAAGCCACAGAATCATCATCATCTCCTACATTGATGATACCCAGCTGATCATCTTCCTTACCAACTAACCCACAGCCGCCAGAATCAACTTTCACAAAGGAATGAAGCCAGGTGCTACCTGGATGAAAGACAGCTGCCTCAAGCTCAACTCGGACAAAACTGAAGTACACATCCTGGGACGACTCCTGGTGGCCCACTGCATTAGGAACCGCCCCCACCCCTACAGACCATGCACACAACCTTGGCATCACACTAAACTCCTCATTCTCAATGAACTGCCAAATCAACACAGTATCCTCATCCTGCTTCCACACACAGTGCCTGCTTCAAAAAACATTTAGATGGCTCCCCACAGAATCCAGAAAGATGGTCACCCATGCACTCGTCACCAGTAGGCTGGACTACGGCAATGCACTCTATGCTGGCGTCACCCAGAAACAGCTCAGGAAACTACAAACAACCAAAACGCCGAAGCCAGAGACTGGTCCTCGACATTCCCCGCAGTAGCCACATGACACAACACCTCTGACAACTCCACAGGCTCCCTATCAATAGGAGAGTCACCTTCAAGCTCCTCACACATGCCTGCAAGGCCCTCCATGATGTAGGACCAGAGTACTTGAACCACCACCTCGATTTCCACACACCCGCCAAACAACTCCACTCCGCCCAACTTTGCTCTGGCCTCCATCCCACGGGTCCACAAGACCAGAACCAGAGGAAGATCCTTCTCCTACCTCATTGCCAAGACCTGGAACACCATGCCCCTCCACATCAGGCAATCTGCGTTGTTGACCCAGTTCAGGAAGAACCTCAAGACCTGGCTCTTTGACTGATCCGCCACACGCAGATGGATCAGCAGCCCCCTGCCCTCAGTGCCTCAAGACCCTCACGGGTAAGTAGCCGCGCTTTACAAACCCCTGATTGATTGATTAAGTGATTATTTAGATGGATTGGCTTGGATGATGGAGGTATTACGCTCAAGTTTCCCACTTGGGTGGAACCCTGATGAATAGGCTGAGAATCCATGTGGGCCTAAAAGGTTTTTGCAACATGTCTGTAGCGGAAAGCAATGGAAGTTTTTGTCTGGTAGACTTAGGGTTTTAAGATGGGCTTGGGGGAACTTTGCTCTGTAGTCTGGAAGGTATCATGTTTAGCGAAGAGTTTGTATAAAAAGAGGCCCCCTCTTTATGTGGGCGACCTCGTCCCACTTTGCAACCTACCAACCTTTGCGACCTTCTCTAGGAACCAGGGAGAGAAAGCGATTAGAGCATAGTATTGTGGTTCTAGAGGGGCAAATTAGTTTGGGTGCTAGGTAGGGTGATTGCTCCAGAAGGTCCTGTTCGGTCAATTACTTGAGGGGTGGAAACTAACGGTTTCACTGAATATCGAAATCATAAATATTGTGATACCAAAATATTGTGTCAAAAATATCGATCGCAAAAATATAGTTTTTCTTTACATATAATGGTAAGTATAATGGTAAGTACAAAAATATTGAAGAAAAAATATTGTTTTACCCTAATATCTAAAAATATATACAAAAATATTGTAGTTTACTATATATGTAGTTTAAATAAGTAAAACTTGAATATTTTACATTTATAACATTAATATATTTTAAATTAAGAATGTTTAATTGTTTTAATATTTATAAATATTTACTACTATAAACAAACATATATATATTTTAATTTTTTTTTTTAAATTTATATGCACACATATAATTTAAATCATGTTAAAATAATAGTAATTTTAACATATATTATAATTTTAAAATTGTTTTTACATTTCCCAATATACCAATTAATAAAAGTTTTACTAAAATATCTTTCAAAATACATACATTTATATATGTAAAAACAGTGGCGAAACCATTGAACTCAGGAGGGGAAAATCTACTATTCCCACTCCATTCAGTGCAACAGTAGGGAAAGCATTGGACTCAGGAGGGGTAAAATGAACTATTCCCACTCCAGTCTGTGCAACAGTAGGGAAAGTGTTGGACTCCAGAGGGATAACATGTACTATTCCCACTCCAATCTGTGCTACAATTGGGAAAGCATGGGACTCAGAAGGGGTCAAATGTAACATTCCCACTCTAGTCGGTGCTAAAGTAGGGAAAGCGTTGAACTCAAGAGGTGTAAAATGTACTATTCCCACTCCAGTCAGTGATGTTTGGCTTTACAATAATTAGTTGTGCTGACGGTGTTGAGTTATTATGGTAGTCTGGTATTGCTGGTGGTATTGATGGTGTTAGTATTGCTAGAGACAGTGATGGCCGTAATGGAGCTACTAGAGGTCATGAAGATGGTATTCATTCGTACTCATTGTTCGTCATATTGGTGGTGGTATCGGTGTTAACTGACAGTGATATTGCTGGTGGTGGTTTTGTTGGTGGTGATATAGGCAGTGAATGGGGTTGGTGATGGTAGAACAGGTAGCAGTATTGGTTGTGCTTTGGCGCATGCTGCAGTAACAAAGTGATTTCTGTACACAATGCATATATGATATAGATAAAGAATCGATTGTGACAAATATAATGTCTGAATGTAGTTTATTAGTGTGAAATATTATCTGATGCATTAGAATGCACACAATTCATTGGAGGCGGTGGTATATGCCTAAACAATAGGGGCCTAATTTATGTATTTTTTTCCATAGGGCAGCGCAGCAGGCCTTGCTGCTGCACTGGCCGGCGGTGAAAGAAAATGGCAGGAATGCGCCATATCTATTAGATAAGGCGCATTCCTGACGCTTTCCCCGGCGCACAATTTGCTGCTGTGCACCAATGCAGGCTCCTTTGCACCATGGTGCAAGGGGGCCTGCATTGTGAGGATGAATATTTTTTTGCTGGAAGGAAAACCTTCCTGCACAAAAACAATCACAAGAGGCGTTTCCTCTTTCTCTGTGTGCTGCATTCGGCAGCACACAGAGAAAGAGGAAAAAGTAGGTGAAATAAATATATTTCTCCCCCTAGGGAGATGTAAGTTTTTGGCATTGCCTCAGACTTATGATTTCTCGTAAATTTGGGGCAGTGTCAAAAAGCCATGGATGTTGCTGGGAACACCCCCAGCAACACCCAATGAATGCCCCTTTCACGCAGGTTTCTGCGTGCAATGGACACATATTTATAAGGCCATAAAAAGCCATGTAACGTGGCTTTACGTGGCCTTATAAATATGCCAGTGGCACATTGCGCCACAGGAACATCACAAAAGTGACGTTCCGGCAGTGCAACAGTGCCGGTAGGGCCTTGTGAGGCCCTAGGTATCTTCAAGTGAGGGATCAAATACTCCTGAGTCGGGCTAAGATATGATTAAAACGTCTGAAACCAATGTCTGAAATGGCCTAGGCCAAGGAAACAATGGCTGAAAGGCTAGGAGCTATTGGTTTTACAGTGTAAGCAATAGGTCTGGCTAGAGAGCCCTGCTGTCAAACCCACACCTACAAAATGAATAGAAAAGAGGCTCCCACCAAGCCCCAATGAAGCCACCCACTTGAGAAATGGGAAGAAAATATAAGGATTGTGCCTGGTTGAGTACCATTACAGATGACGTATTGGGGTCTTGATTAGCAGCCATCATTTGCAGAAGGAGCCGGGCAGTTGCCTCAACATAATGACTGAACTACAAACAGATTGGATGCCGTAATGTGCTACAGTCATTTTAAGAGCTTAAATCAAAGTGAAAATGTTCTAGAAATTGATTATAACACAATAGAGCCACACTACCATAATGCCACTCTAGAAATGTATCAAAATGAAGACACACCTGCCTAGACTAGTGCAGACATACACTTGAGAAATAACAGGGGATGAAAGCTGATTAGTTTGGCTGCTTTCTGATAACGTGGAAAGTTTCCTAAAGCTAAACTCTGTCTATCAGGAGTGAAGAATTTATTCTTCAATTAATAAAATAGGTTATCTGAAACTCTGGCCCAAAGGCATCCCATGGATCCTTGGCCGACAAACAGCAACCGAATGACAGAAACATGGCAGCTGTGGAAATGGGGATCATTTCTCTCCACTCCGCTCTTTTAAAAGGTGTCACAGGGCTGCACAGAAGCCGTCAGCTCCCACAGATCAAACAGATCCCAGTGTGTAATCTCTGTTACAACTAAAGCCCTCATGTACAAACAATAGGTCTGACTACCTTTGAGGCATTGTTCCATTTACCAGTGTGAAGTAGACATGAGTATGCAAACATCCAATCAGTAACATCTAATGCTAACGTTTGTTTGTTTTGCAAAGCATTCGCCACTTGGAGCAATGTACAGACCTCAGCATGTGGTTTTGATTGATCCAACGGAGGTGCTTAACTGGTTGAATTCCATTCCAAAATGCAGTTGTTGTGGTTGGCTTTTTGTAGAGTTGGATTATCCTTATGTAAGTGTTCAGGAAGAGGGAGTGAGCCTTGCAATCTTCCAACCCAACAAATATGGAGTATGGAGCTGTTTATCCTGTGTGGTAGTTTGCAGTGGGAGTTCAGGTTGTTTGGTGCTTTACCTAAAGCACGTCAGCCGGTGTTGTATGTTCTTAATGACTATGTTTAAATAGAACAAGCAACTTTACTGCTGCAGTTCTGCGTCTTTTTGTCGCTTAGGAGGTAAAGGACCTGGTAATGAATTAGCATCAAAACATTCTGAAGTGCTTGTGGTATTTTGGGAGGTATTTACAAGCTGTTACTGAAATCCTGAATGTGTGTTGCTATCCTACTCTGGTCAGATACTATCCCTTATCTCCAGTTACCGTGCTTCCCTGTTCTCAGCCCCACGGTTTGATTTCACAGCGAGCACAGGTTCAGGGGGTTCAAGGAGTCCCCATATCCAGGCTATAGTATTTAGTGTTTTGTACTCTATATCTTCCACATCTGGAACATGGAAAGGAAGGCATTCAAGACACTGCAATTGTATTTCTGGAGTTAGCTGTTGTTAGATTCCAGTTGCACTATGTCACCTGTCTGTCTTAACAAGTATGTAGGGTTCTTCATTTGGTTATTTCATAAGGGGGCAAGTTTTTTCCAGGTTAAAAAAATACTCTGGGCCCGTCACTGGGATTCCGGAGCTTCAGTCTCTGAAAGGCACTGCATACGTATATGAGGCAGCGAGGACGATCTATGCGTCTGGAGACTCAATGAAAACAAAGATGTTCAGGTTGACCATCAAGGGCAGCCACTGAAGAGTGCGAGACAGAGGAACACGCAGACCACCAGGCTTCATTCTGGCTGCACTCTGCCTTCATTCACCCAATTTTGCAAAAAAATGCTCCTTGGGTATCCAGGGATCACTTGGAAGATGCTGGAATGTGATTTGTTGTGCAAAATCCATTAATAACACCATGGAACATTAATTGACAGCAAAGAGAGAGATCAGGTTACACAAGTCCTCATTGGAGATGTGCAGTTCCTTGTCTATTCATTGGAATCATTGTTGGTGTAATACAAGAGATCAGAACTTGATGGAGCTATGAAATACATTGTACAAATATAAGAGTATTGATGTGTTTTTAAGGAGATTGCTAGAGCCTTCTTGGTATGCTCCACCAGCATCAAAATATCTTCTCGGATCACATATTGATGAATTTGTGGCAACCAATATGAACTGCAATATCAGCAGGTTCATACCTATGTAATGTCTTGAAAATGTGCTGCTTTGGTAAATACAAGTGTAGGCCAGGGCGTGAAATTCTACTCCACTCGCGTAGTTTGCAGAGTTCTTCTGAGCCTGCGCCCCACGTAGCGTGCAGATTTCCGTGGAATTATTTCCTCGCTCTCGCCAAAGTTAAGTTAGCAAGCGGGTAAAATCTTGCACCAGACCACCTCCCTGCGTGATTTCTCGACGCAGACGGTCGAGGATGGCTGCCACCGCTCTCTTTGAGAAGCCACCCATTCATGTTGCCGCTCAAATAGAACAGCTACTTGAGCGACAGAGAGATGCCGCGCCCTCTTACGCTGTGCATGGTGCTGTTTGCGGTGAGTTTCCAGCACTGGACAAACACCTGGCACTAAAATCATCGCGAACGGCGCGACCTAACGTGCTCCACCATTTGCGGAACTCCATGTACCGCAGAGGGTTTTTTGGTCACTTTGCAGAGTTCCGCACACCGCAAACTACACCCAGGCCTATAAAGAGTAGGAATTTGATACCCCTATGGATCACGAGCTTGTCAGTTGGCAGTAAAGTTTTCTAATGCAAATATTGTAAAGGATATGCAAATCTGCTCCCCGAAGCAACTTCTCTGCTGATGGTCCCATTAACCTAGACACATCCATGTTCAGGTGCAAGAAATGGTCAATTCTCCCAGCCAGCCTCAGTGCTCTGCAATTACAGCAAAACGGGAGATTTGGACACTTACTTTATTTTTTATTTAACAGACATTTCTCCTCTCCTTTTCTAAAGCCTGTTCACGCTTCCCGCACCCGGAATCTAATGAGGCCATCTTTGCATGAAAATTACCCCTCTCCTGGCAGTCTGAAATTCAGCTCTGCGGAGATCCCCCCGAAGAGGAATCAGGATGCGAGCATGCGAGAGCAAGATTCGAAACATCCACGCGCCTCCGAACTCCCTGCGACATCCGGCCCCGCGCCTACTGCGGCTGCAGCGACTCCGTGCGCCTGACAATGTAAAACTGATTATAATTAAAAATATCAGAATAATTAAAGTCCTCAGCTTGACAAGCAGAGGCACAACTTTGCCTTCAGACATTCCTCTCTAATTAGTTAATTAATCCTAATGCAAATTATAAGCAATAATTAGTCAGCCAAGCTTGACATGGAAGTCTGCTGACTTGCAGCTACGAGGCATTCTGCTTCGCAGCTTCGCAGCTTCTTGAGGTGGGTTTGTCCGCTCTGTTTTGTTTCGCATTTACGACATGTTGGAGGAATGCGCGTGGATGGACTCCGACAGCATAAACGGACAGTATTTTGTGCGTGTGTGTACTAGACTGATCAAAAACAATTACAGCTGTGTGACGCGCATGTCACATACCTCAACTTGAACACAGATTGCTTATAAAAAAATGCGCAAAGTTATTTTTATTTATTATTAAAACTGGACTGGGAGTCACAAACTATGCAGTTGCATATTAATGTTACTTTGCTCGCCTTATGCCTCACAAAGTAAAACAAACCATTTCAGGATGCACAAAAGACTGTTGTAGCATCGACTGGATTACTATTATTTTTCAGTTTAAAAAAATAATCTTTTTCTATTTTATGATTATAAAATTGACCGTTATTAACGAAAATTAAGAAAGAGTTACCGATATATTGTTATCTTTGCAGGGAAATACTGCACCCTACTAAAAAGCACAGCATTCATAGCCGGTACGTATGTCTGGCTGACGGTTGAATTTGCTGACGTCATTGACCCGGTGACATAAATAGATAGACAATAGAGAGCGGTATTAACAAATCGTGGTGGTTCGTTGCTCCGTGCTTAATTTTAGCTCCATATGGCACCATATAACGTACATTTGATTCCTGTCAGTGGTATAGCATCACTTGACATTTTGAAAAACAAATTCAAATTTCACTAACAGCTCTTAGTGCTCACAAAATCAAATACGCCAGCATAATACTGTCCAGCCACGAACGCTAATAAACAATACTGACACCGGATTGTTTACATGGTCCGGTTCCCAGGTGTAGAGAGGTGGGAAGGACATTTCGACTGAAATGAGAACAATGTAAATAAAAGAAGCATTGGGAAAGACAATAGGTCTCGCCTTTGGTATCTGTTGGCATCTGTCAGTACCTGTGGCGATGCTGTAAAATGATGTGCCGTATGGCCAGAAATAAATAAATCAATAGGAGTGATGACGTGACTGGCTACGTCACTTTATGGGCGCGTGCATGCATCACCATACGTGCACGCCTACGAAATGAGACAGATCCAAAAAAGAGGTAAGTCTCATTAGCAAAACAAGCCATGCTTGCCGGAAATGACGAGCCATTATTAGATATAAGACTGCAATTCTCTGCCAGCTGCAGGTACTGGGCTGCAGCACTCATTTTTGGGGACCAGGAATTATTTTTAATCACCAGAGAGGGAAAGAGTGACAAAGGCAGAAAGAAGGGGTGAAAAGGTACACACAAGAGTACTATAAGGCGACAGAGACTGTAGATATACTGTGTCTGCTACTGGTTCCAAAGAAACTCTCTGAATCCACCCCCATTTTTGTTCTTACAATTTAATCAGTCACTCCCAATTATCTTTATCCACAACAGAGATGTTTTAAGGCATGGGCAAAGTGGGCTCTGGTCCAGGGTTCGGCCTCTCAGTGGGCCGCTGATAGAGCCGGATCTGTTCTGCAGGGAGTCTTGCCCTGATGACATTTAATAATTGTTAAATAGATTGTTTTAGATATCGTTTCCCTTTAATTTATATTTAATGTGGGTCATGTGCAAGAGTCTGTTGCAGACATTTTACAGCAAAAGTGTGCGTGTGTGTTTCATGCAACATTCATATAAAAAGTTTCTTTTAGTTCAAAACAGGATCTCAGATATGAGACATGGGTGTCACAGAAATTATTTGTAGTAATATGAATAAGCTGCTGCTGTGTTAAAGTATTGAAACAACACATCACTGTCCCTGAATGCTAAATGTAAACACATTTAGAATGTGGACGAGTGTGCCTGTGCACCTCCAGTGACCTCCCCAAGGAGGGAATGAAAGAGCTGACATTGGATCATAAATTCCAAGCTGATCTGACCAGGGGCCCCCAAAATATGTTTGGTCCAGGGACCCAAAAACCCTTTAGCTGTCCCTGGTCCACTAAACATGTAGGTGTTGCACTCCCCAAGGGTTATGAAGGCATTTGGAATACTATAACCTTTTCAAATGTTCTACAAACATTTATCATGTTTAACCCAAGCATTGCCTCGTCAACGCTCTTTCTTTGCAAACTCCTCACGTGCAGAAGGAACTCCTTTCGAACGACTAGTGGTGGATTTAACAACAAAGTGCTCCTCTCAAAGCTCTGCCCCATCTATGGGGGGTATCTCTCCCGCCTCCACATCACCTCCCTTTCCTACCCAAGACCATGAACGCTGAAAGGAGTCCTCGCCTGGGAGGGTGGCAAGTATGTAAGGATTGTGACAAGCAGCCGTAGGACTAGGAGTCATTAAGATTACAAGTAACACAGGTATCACACCTATTTCCCTCTTGCTTATCCCAGTTATATTTATAGTAATGAAACGGGTGAAGAGCTTCTGCCTGGCAAAAATCATACCATAACACACATGCACTGCAACATGCAGGAATTTACTACACAACCTCCAACATTCACCGTGACACAGTATCAACCAACTGCACCCCAATCATGTCTGAGGGTGCACTGAACTCATAACCCATAATGGCTGAGCAGAAGTGTCGAGAGACGCTGTCACCCATGAAGCCCATCTTGTCGCTTGAGAATTGTCTGCCCAACAGATGGGGGCCAAAAAAAAATAGTTCTGTGTTCAAGCGATAAATGACCCGAAGTGAAATACAAAAAAGAGCATTATAAGACTCAACGTTCAGTAACTATACAACTTCCATTAAAAATATATAACATCTAATTTTCTATACTAGTAATCATTTTGACTGCCATCCCTCAAAAAAGTTTGAATAGATTCAGGAAGCCATTTCTGGTTTAAAAAATATAGCATAAAGACCCTGCCGCCCGGAGCAAGGTTAGGAAAAGGAAGGCAGTAGACAGGAACCGGAAAGGGATGAGCGTTAGCTAGGGGAAAGGAAGAGGTGAGTGCTGCGTAGAGCTCCGGCTCGAGAGATACAAGAAATAGGAATAAAGAAAGTTATTACATCAGTACACAATGTCATCAACCTCTGAAATACTAGAGTTGAGGGGCACTGGCCTTCACAGGTATTTCCTCAACATCTGTAGCCTCGATGTGGGCTTAAAAAGCACACAAACCATTGAGGCCTTCTTAACATCTAGCACTTCAATCCCAATTTATTTGTGTATTGTTTATGATCAAAATAAATATGTATGAAAATGGATTAACATAATGTTGTAAACCTAGCTATAGGGGAAGGTAGTTCCGTACCTTGTAGGACGCCAGCTAACAGATTTTGCTAAGCATCAGTAGTGAATGTATCAAGCGCGTAAAGGTGGGAGGATGAGTTGAGGTTTCCTAGGATTCACACCTGTAGTGTGTACTCAGAGTGAAGAGTCACATTGGTATGGTGCATTCAGAGTCAGGATTCCAGTGGTAGGTTATAAGACAGGATGCCCACGGTTCAAGAAGGTATGTCTCAGTGGCCTTCCTCTAACCAGCATGAACACATAGATACCTCCCCAGATTTAGATCTGTCTCCAGCACATCTTAATTTAAGAAAAGGACAACAAAGTGACTTCAGAACTTGGAAATGTACGGTTTGTACAGCAGAGCATTGCTGTGTATCGCTGTATATGGTGTCCTATAAGACATCATGAGTAACTAATGTGTGCGATTGCTGCACCAATATATATCGGATCTATGGGAGAGGCCCAGTTAGTAAACAGAGAAGCAAAAGACTGTTCATCAATTTTTATTAAGTAAATTAAATAATATGCCTACAATTTAACAAAGCACATTTTTATTTGAGTACATGATATACTTGTGATTTTTTTTAGATAGGAGGAAGTTGCAACCATTTTCTGTCTGTGCATGCTTATTGTAAAGATCAAGTTATTCACAGAGGACAATCTCCTAAGCTCAGTCTACAATAAGGAAAACAGTGGCATGTCACTTTACTTCTGGCTCTAGCCCCTACTTAAATCTCAAGAATATAGATTGGGGGTAGATTTTCAAACATTTGGCGCTGGGTCAGCATAAAAAAAATGGCACTAACCAGCACAAAATGTTTATTTTTTATTTTTATTTACTTTCCAGCGCAAAACTAGCTCTGCATTACTTAGCACCAAATGGGCGTTACATGGGTGGTACATGGGCGTTCCCATGCAACCAACCATGCCTTTTGACGCAAAACCCAATTTACAAAGAATTGTAGACATGGTTTTGTGTCAAAAGTTAATGCCACTTTAAGGGAGGCGCGAACAGGAAAAATGTTTTTATTTTTCTTTCTTTTCTGATGTTGCATGCGTGCGGCACTATGCAGCAAGCATACAAAGTAGGAAAAGCTTTTAAACTTGTCTAAGAATGGCATTTTGTACAGGAAGGGTACCCTCCTGTACAAAACCTATGGTAGACTTAGGCACGTACCGTAGTGCTACAGCGCTAAGGTGTGTGCATGGCACTCAGCAGCTGAAATCAGCACCGGCGCTAGGGAGAGGGGAGGGGAGAGCCATATCACTGAAGATATGGCGCTCTCCTGCTCTCATCCCTGTCACACAATGCTCCGCAGCCTCTTTGGTTGTTGCGCTGCGTGTAGTTTTTTAAATTCTGCCCCATTTTCAACTTGTATATGTGCAACTCTAACCACTAGTATCTGTAGTAGATGTTTGTACTTACTACCAGTCTTATGTGAATTTAGAGTTTTTCTGTTTGTATCTTTTCCTTGAGTGAATTTTCAATTTGTATATATGCAACTCTAACCACTAGTATCTGTAGTAAACATATGTACTTACTACCATTCTTATGTGAATTTTGAGTTTTTCTGTTTGTATTTTTTCCATGAGTGAATTTTCAATTTGTATATATGCAGCTCTAACCACTAGTATCTGTAGTAGACGCATGTACTTACTACCATTCTTATGTGAATTTTGAGTTTTTCTGTTTGTATCTTTTCCTTGAGTGAATTTTCAATTTGTATATATACAACTCTAACCACTAGTATCTGTAGTAGACGTATGTACTTACTATCATTCTAATGTGAATTTTGAGTTTTTCTGTTTGTATCTTGTATGTAACTCATGTGCCCCGAAGTCCTTATGTAATGTAACTGGTCCTTTTGTAAAGCGCTCTGACACCTTTGGGTAAAGTCTGTGCTATATAAAATCACATTAAATAAAACATTGAGAGTGATTATGGCTTTGTTTGACATGGGAGGCCAATGCACTTCTAAATTCCTTAAACCCCTTGCTGTCCCTAAGTCGAAATACATTGAGGAAAAAGTTGAGACACATGATAATTCATTAGCTTTCATGGATAAAGGTTTTGGATAAAGGTTTTCGCAGCTGACACTTGTTTCGCTCATTACAGGTTTTAAACACTTCAAATTGTTTCTTTTCCTATAGTTCTGTCATTATGGGACAGCAATCAGTGCCAGCACGTAGTAAAATCTTGTATTTGAAACCTAATAAATTATGATGTGAACCCACTTCATAAATTTAATTTTCATTTTCTTGACGCACCTCTATAATGTCTGCAAAACATAGATGATGTCATCATTTTACTATTCTAAATCAGAGATACTTGCTGGTGACCTCTGTGCATGGTCATAGCCAAAGCTAAAGAAAAAAAATATTCAGCAGAGAATAAAAGGCCTTTTGCACTAAAAAGAGAAATTACATTTGCACCAATATTAGTAAATCGTTTCACAGATGCATAAAGATATCCGGCAGCTAAATACTGTGGCATACTTTTCACGAGAATAGTCTCCAGCGGTGATCTACAATGCAGTAAACAACAATAAATTATTGGCCATCAAGGCAGCTTTCCATGATTTGCTATAACACCTTTTAGGAGGCAGACATAGGATGATAGTGTTTATTGATCACCAACATCTTTGCTATATTACAACATTGGAATGTTTAGTGTTCCATTGAAGACAATGGACTGCTCCGGGATTCGAATGGCTAGTAGATGCCAGAGCATCAACATTCCAATGTTTGCTGTGAACAAATGCCTCATGGAAGCCCAGGTGGGCTTTGTTTTACAAATTAGAACATTCTGCCCTTTGGTGGCGGAATGTTCTAATAGCATTAGAGCCCTCCGTAGCGGGCTCTAGTGGCCATTAAAGGCCCGCTCCCTTGTTAAAGGCCCTCGCCGAATGCCGGAGCGGCCCCTTAATGGCCGGTAAAGCCCGCTACAGACGGCTCTAAGACTATATAACTTATTCAGAAGAAGCAACAGCTAAGATGCCACACATGAAATTCTGAAAGATGGTACACAGGACTCATTCAGGCCATCTCCCTCTATTGCAAATAATCAATGTTCTCCATTCAAAGGAAACAATTGGGTCAATTAAGATATGAACATAAGTCCAAAATATGTTGACTATTATACCAAGGCGCTAAAGTATAGATGTACACTGAAGATAGTTCTCAGTTGGGAACTCTGTCATTGGTGTAATATGGCTCAGATAGGGGTAAAAAAAACTGTAAACTTTGTAAAAAGATCCTTCATGTGCAGGTGCATGTGTGTACTTGTGACATTTAAATCTGTTGTACAAGTAATGGAACGTTGTGGAATTACCTAAAAAACAATATTGCAATGTAATTCTGGTAGTTCAAGACTGTTTAGCAAAATGTCCCCCTTCATTTGTGTTATGGGTGTTATAATGAAATTTAACTTGCAACATTTTGTCAGGTACTTGGCATTCTAACATAAAAGTTTCTTAAGGAAGGATGTGGTACCAGTATACTGTTGTTAGAATATGGCCTGACATAAATATTGTGTCCTAAATACAATTTACAAAAATATCTGCCCTATTAGCATTAATATTAGAACATCTACACCCAATGGGATTTTATTTTTGTAATATATTTAGGAGACATTATTTATGTCCGAATTATATTTCTGTATATGATGTTATGATATAGAACCAAAGAAAGACATCAGTTTCTTAAATCTGTATAAACATGTTAACTGTCATTGTTCCTTTTAGCTACTGTTAGACCTGGCTTCATTGGCATGGGGATGTATGACGATACTATGCGATCAGTTAGATCGTGGTACATTATATCGCGGACTTTACAACGTAAGTCATTACAACGACTTGCGTTGGACTTAGGAAATGTATGATTTACTACTCCAACTCCAGCCTACGTAACAGTAGGGGAGGTGTTGGAATAGTAAATCACACTATTCCTTAGTCTAAAGCGCCATCCAGCGTAAGTCGTTGTAACGACATGCGTTGTAATGACTGTAAAGTAAATGTATTGCGGTGTTTTGACTACGTTGTAAAGGTCGTTTTCCATGGCATGGTATTCCCCCAAACTCTTTGTCTTTATTCCTTCTGTTTTACTGAATTTGTTTTTGTAAGCATTAGGACTCTGTTCATTTTATGACTGCTAACCAGTGTTAAAGGGCTAGTGCTCACTCCTTAGATTATGGTTAAACTGACTTACACCTAAGTGGTAATTTTAATTTACTTGTAAGTCCCTAGTAAATGGTACTGCATGTCCCTAGGGCCCGTAAATGAAATGCTACTTGTGGGCTTGCAGCACTCATTGTGTCATCCACTAAAGTAGCCTCTTAAAACATGTCTCAGGCCTGCCACTACAGCCTGTTGTGCAGTTTTAAATTGTCATTTCGACCTATCAAAATAAACCTTTTTCCAGGCCTAACATTTTCCTTTCTAATACTTACAGGTCACCCCTAAGGTAGGCCCTACATGCTCACAGGGCAAGGAGCACTGTTTCAAAAGAAGGACATGTGTACTTAAGTTTTGCATGTCCTGACAGTGAAAAGCTCCTATAGTCGTTTTTCACTGTTGTAAGGACTATATCTCCTGTTGAATAACACTGGGTTCCCTTGTTAAATTTAATAAATTATAACTTTAGTTTGGAGTAGGTAGAAATATACTATTTACACTCAAATGAATTGTAATTCAAAATCCTTTTTAATGGTAAAGTTGGATTTTAAGTCACAATTCTGGAAATGCCACTTTTAGATAGTTGGTATTTTCGTGTCCTTACAATTTGTGCCTTCTGCCAATATCCTGGGTCCCATGATTGTGAATGGCTCTGAAAGGGTTTGTGTATTCCTCCTAGACAGTGACACAAAAGAGACTAGTAATGGAAAGGATGGGCCATCATGTCAGGATGACTGGGGGGGCAGAGCTGTGCCCTGACCCACTTGCCCTTCAAAGAGCTTATCTCCAAAGATACCTGACACTAGGCTTCTGTCACCCTAGACTTCTTGGAGCCTTGACAAAGGAAGGGAGTAACTTTCCAGAAGCAGATGGGGGTTAGGACAGGATGTCCTCCCACATGCAAAGGCAGGCACCAGTTATAAATATTGGATCTCTAGAGCCACTCATGAGAACACTCCTGACCCTGTGGACATTTCGGAAGAAGGACTGCCCTGATGCTTGAGGTCTGCTTTGCTGTCTGAGAAGGAATACTGGACCTGCTGACCTTCATCCCAGGCTGACCTGAGTGACTCAAAGGGTCAGTTGTCTGACCTCCTGTTTGATCTACAGGGGCAGAACAAGCTCCAGAGGCTTCCTTGCAACTGCTCAGCTGAACTGTTGAAAGTGGACCTGCATGGACCAACAACTGGCCCTGCCTGATCCCTGCTGGCCTTTGCTGGAGTGAGTACCTCATACCAAAGAAGTGCCTACCAGGTCCTGGATCCTTGGCTGGCATCTATCTGAGCTCCACCCAAGATGAAAAGGTGAAGTCCAGACACGGCGGCAACACGAGGTTTGCACTTTTACCTACATACATGGCAGTCTACCGTGACCCACAAAAGCATAGCTCCAGTAACAACCATCTATGATGCCAGCCCAGCTCTTCTCATTACAGCGATGACAGCCCACGCTGCCTGGCCCACTCTTGGTGCTACAGTGACGACCATCTACGACACTCTCCGTGCTCCTCATGGCCTCCTCCACCGTGAATGGAACTCTTAGCGCTGGACATTGAGAAGGTAACTCTTTCAGGGGGTCCTAACCAGGTACCCTCTGTCCGACCCGCTCCCCATTGCAGTCAACCTGAATTTGTGACTTTCTCCAGTCCAGCATGAGCAGATGACAGCGAGTGATGTTTGTGCTTTTAGGTCCTATTTTATCTAAAACTTTGAAATTGAATATCTCCATTTTTGTTGTTCTGACACCCTTTCATTTATTAGAATATACTCTATTTTTCTAAAATAATTTTGCAGTTTTTGTGTTGTGATCTCACTTTATTACTATTTGTGTGCTTTATAAATACTTTACACATTGCATTTAAGTTAAGCCTGACTGCTTTGTGCCAATCTACCAGAGGGTTAAGCACCGGTTGCTTTAGTGACTTTTGTGGTTCACCCTGACAAGTATTGTAATTGTTGCGTGAGAGGGGCTTCCACCCTCCTCAATAATTAACTCCATTTCTTACAGCTTAAATAGGAGTTCAAAGACCAACAGAGATCATTTGGAATGAGAAGTTGGAGAGGACTCCACACAGGACCTGAACAACTGCATCGTATCTCAGCTGTATTGCATGGGCATTTTAGGTTGGCACTGCATCAGTCTCTGTGGTCCCACAAAACCTCTGCCGAGTATTGTGGAACCGCAGAGACTCATGCAGTGACTCCTGACCAGGAAGATAGATTGAACAACTCAACAAGGGCTAAACCAGGACCTAGACCTCGACCTAAATCAGGATACACGCAGGACTATAACTTGTAGAATTTATTTTAAGAAGCCTTGATAAAGCCCTGCGTTACAGGCACCATAAGGGGAGAAACGCGTGTTATGCAACAAACTGAGGGGTATATTTACAAGCCCCTAACCCTACTGGAGCATCACTTTTTCTGACGGTCCGGTGGCAGTGCTGCATTCTTCATATTTACAAGGTGGTGCTAAGCCACTTAACGTGGCTAAATGCCACCTTGTAAATATGCCCCTTTCCGCCGCGGTCCACTGCAGCAAAGGGGTGGACAATGGGTGTTGCTGTGGGTATTACACCACAAAATCAATTGCTTTTTGATGCTACCCTTGATTTACAAGATTTGCAAACTCTCTGGAATAAAAACTATCCACATCAAAATTTTAAAAAAGCGTTAACCAAAGCACTTCACAAAAAAACATTTGAACAGAAGTGCGGGCCCTCATGGCCAGAAAGCACAGACACCTCATACTGAGACGTTAAAACAAGAGAGAGGTCCAAAAATATCTTACAGACACTTTTGCGTGCACTGTAAAACCAAGTAGTGCCTTATCAGGGTGGGATACTTCACATCACTAGACCTTTTACTGCCTTGGTCGACTCGCCCAGCAACCAGAGAGTGTCAGCTCTGTGGACAATCTCAGGAGTGCTTACCTCATCTTCTCTGCATCTGCCTAGCACTAATTGACGATCACAGAAAATTCCTTTGAGATTCATTGATCAAACAAGGGACCTGAACTATTCAGGCAGCTGTGGATTTCCTTCTGAATGATTCTTATCGTCAAGCAATCTCTGGCCTGGGCAAATTCTTGACCAAAGTCGACAAAATGCTAGGAACCTCAATTTTACCAGTAACTTCTCTTGGGGCACAGGCTGCTATATACTACACTCCTTACAACAAGCCTCTCAACTCTGGGAATAAGTGCATGCAAATCAACATCCCCTCAGCTGCACCTTTGACCAAGCACAAATGCATGTAGCACCCTCCCAGTTGAACTCTCCTGGAATCAACCCACTGGAAATTAAACAAGCGCTCTCACCAAAGCGCATACCAACACCCCCGAATGGCACTAACCATCATACCCAACCGAAATAACTTTCATTGACATATAACATGGCACTCTCAATATGTACACAGCCGCAATCAGTCTTAGATCTGCCACCTGCCTGTTGGTATCATCTTATTTCTTTCATCTATAGCTCGCCCGGTTCATGAACTTGTTTTACCCCATTTCAGTGAGCATTCTTTTGACGTGCCATCTGTTTTATCAAAAATCTAATAACCCTTACAAAGGTGATTTTTACATGGTCTGCCCTTAATTGCAGAAACCATGTACTGTTAAACCAAATTTCCCCTTGATAGATCTATTTTTGGTCTATTGCACATCCCCTTTCCAACTGCCCTGGTCTCTTTGCACATCATTTTAAGTTTCCTGGTAAAAAACTGATCCCAGTAGGTAGACAGGGTTCAGAACCCACCCCACGCATCTCTATAGGCCCTCCAGCACCTTCACCAGCACTGACCATGCTTGCCCCCTAAAGACCAATAAACAAGCTTTGCTCCCCAACTGGCATCACACACCTAGGGCACAATCACCGCCTTGCATGGGTCTTGCACGCATGGAACTCCTATCTCAAAAATGTTGTTTAGGGGAAGGGCTGATTGCAAAAACATTAATACATTCTTTAATCGTAAAACATAGTTAGACAATTCCCAACTGAGTCAAACAATGCATGTCAGGAACCAGTTTCCAGCAACTTGCCCTTATATTTTAAAGAAGACTTGGGCGATATCTTGTTACCTGTGGATTGAATCCTTCTTTTAATAATGATGTACTGATATTTTAAATCACACCGCAAGCAGGTCTATGGCAGTGTCTGACACTTTATTAGGTTACGCTGTTTTATATGTGCTATTCGCTTTTAATGACATTTCAAAATCAATCTGAAATGTGTGCTATGAGAATGTCTGGCACCACATTAAGTTGTGTTGTTTTATATGTAGTTTTTTGTTTGCAATGGCTTTAATTAGCCACGCAATAATAAATAAACCCGAAACTGCAAGGCTGGGGCAGTGCCAAAACCAAAGGCCAGGAAATACATTGTTTTAAGATGGCGATACAAGGAGGAATTATTCATTTTTTCTCATGTTTTGCTCTTTCTATGTCCCTTTCTGACATAAACAATTGCCCATGCAGCGCAGGCACCCTTGGAACATGGTGGCAGGGCGTCTGCACTGGCACTAGGCAGCTTTTTTTAGCGCCAGCTCTAGGGGAAACACAGGGATGTGTGGCGTATTTTTGTAAACACTGCACATTCCTGCATTTTGAAACTGTCTGAGCACTGCATTGCAAAATTTGGCATAACAATGCGCTCCGGCATTTTCTTGTAAATATCCCCCAGTATGAAGAAGATGCAGGACAGTCTGCCAATACTATGTTCCTATTAGCCCCCCCCCCCCTGCAAAAAAATACAATCAACTGTGCGGAAGTAAATACCTGTTTTCGCAGGGATCGCAATTTACCTAGACACTTGTAATCAGACCCAAGAATACATTGTTCCTTTATTTCATTCAGTTTGTAGGCGTTGTGATTTTGTGATTTTCTTATCTTTTAGCCTGAACTATATGATCAGGAGGTAAAGAGACCACGTCAGTACCCATCAAAATGGAGACCTCTTCTTTCACTATCGATTTTAATCATATATAATCTTGGTTTATGTGTTCATATGTGAAAACCGACATATGTCATCAACAAGTTAATGCTCAGTATAATGTATCAACTGACTAACAAAACCAATAAACAACAAACCGATTCCACTAAAATACTGAAAATGGAGTGCTTGAATAAAACTGCTAAGCGGGTACAAATCGTAAAGCAGTCAGACGTCACTGAGTTTATTAAATAGCTTTCCAAATTATTGTATTGCTTCATCTCTTAGAAACAAGCTTATCTTTTGGTTCTTGTAGGTTACTCTTTTAAATTATACCCTTGCTTGGTTTTAAATTACATATAATAGGTGGTTTTCACTTCCCTTTCCTTTTTAAACAGATGTAACTTGCGACTGTCAAGTCCATGCCCTGAAGGAACTAAGATGCAGGCATACGGGGGGGGCACATGTCCCCCCCTGCATGCACCCCATGGTGCAGAGTCAATAGGGGGCCCAATAGGCCTCCTTTGTTTCCACACCGCCACACTTTTCATGGCGGGCTCGCCGCCATGAAAACTGTGCCAGTGAAGCAACTAGTAATATGCTTGGCGGTGCCACACTGGCACCACCAGCATATTACCAGCCTCACATCACTGCAAGACCACCAGGGATTGCGCCAATCTGGTGGTCCACTGACTGCCACCTTGACGCCGTTCTTGTAATAAGGCCCGTAGAGTTTGTAGATCCAAAGAAAGTGACAAACAAAAGGGCTGCATGTGGGATTTCAGTTCCGTGGCACACCACTGGCAAGAGGCCCACAAGTGACTCTTAAAAGGAAATTTAAAAGTCGGTAAGTTATGCCCATGTATGTTACCCGCTCTAAATTAACTCACTTCTTTCAATATTTTGACCTTTGTAAATATGAAGTAATTTAGGCCTTGATAATTACTCACATTTACTGCCATAAATCAATTGTAAGTCTGCAATTCAATTGTAAATTGAATATTTAGAACTTTTTAGAGAAAAAATTCAACACTTGTGCCTCATATTTATCTTTGTTCCATTCATTTACGTAAGAAATTAGGCAAATGAGCAATCCGCAAAACACGGCGGCATTTAACATTCCTTCTAATTTTACATATAGAGCTTGGCAGGAACGAAATAAAATTACAAGTAGAGTTAGTAAGTGAAACCTCAAAATGAATGAAAGGACAAAGTATGTATTTGGACATTTATAAAACAAACTGGTGATTTTACTGACACATAACAGTGCTCTAATACAGCTACCTACGTAACAAAATCTTAACCACAAATTAGTTGAAAAACTTTTTGCACATGGAACTGTCTGAGAATGTTGAACCCTACAGCCTTGTGATGTAATAGTTCACTTTGATGCGTTATAGTTGATCAATTGTCTTCTCATGTCTGACATACTGTAGATTGCAATTCACCTCTGGGCGAAAGTGATGCAGACTGCGTAATGGCGCCAGACCAGCACAGCATGTGTAAGGCAGTAAATGAATCTTTCCCTTTTCACCAACAACAAAAGACGAGGATCAGTTTCCTTGATGGCAACAGACAAGAGGAGAGTGCACTCTGTGGGCAGACACAGTATCTTTTACTCGGCTCTTTCCTGAGCTGAAGTTGAAATAGTTTGTAGTCAGCAGGTAGAATCAGTGAGTGGTATTTAATAATCAATCGCTGTTCCAAAGAGATGTTTTTAAGGTTGGTTACTTTGCTACCTGCAAAGACACCATCTCGTGTATTGTTGTTTATAGTGTTGCTAGTTCCAAGTTGGCTATGCCTCGTGAAGCGGTGACGTTGCAGCTGTAGTGCGGCGTAACCCAACACTGACATGTAGGAATCACAACAAAACACAACCCGAGGTAGACCATTGTGCAGTCAGTGGCTGCATCGAGGTTCATCGCTGCCTCTTGGCTTCCATTTCAGGGCAGGTCTAGTGTGGGATGGCCTTTGGGACCATCTTTGAATGGGGGAGCATCTCCCCCAGGTTTGCAAGGGCAGGCAGGTCTTTGGATGCTGCCAGGTGTCTGGAGGGAGCCCCTGTGGAAGCAGCACATACTTCAAAGCAACTGTACATGGAAACCCATTCAGCAGCCATGGTGGGGATGCATTGTTCATGCAGCAGGGTGAGGGATGAAAGGAATACTTAAGCAGGACTGGAGTCAAGGTTTCAGGGTTGTAGCACAGCTGCTAAGCGGCAGAGTAAGCAGAGAACAGCTGTCCTGTCACTCTTTTCATGGGGGCATTAGTAATGTATTAAAACAAATGTCGCTTGCTCAGTGACAATGGCACAGAAAAGTGCAGTGTCTCAATGAGGTGTAACTGAACAGACTTTGGAAGGTTATCAATGAGGTCTAAAAGTCTGTATTGATGGCGCATGCTCACCTGTTCACATTCCTGTCACAGGCATGTATGTATGTATGTATGTGGGCTTGTATCTAGCTGCAATGCAACAGAGGGATGAACGGTGAAAGCGGGGTACAGAAGAATAATTGTGAGGGAACAAGTGTTGGGGTACAGGGGATGCGGGCTGCAGGTAGCCGCGGCCTAATCCGATGGCAGCAGGTGAGCCCTGTCATTCTAAGGAAGAAAAAACAAAACACAAAATCAATGAAGAAAAAGTAGCTACCTGCTATACCAGGAAAAGCGCACACCTTAACAAAAGAACACAATTCTGACTTTAAAACAGCAGTACCAAGCAATATTACAGTTTTTCCCATTATCCCTTTTGGACAAATATCAGACGTTGCAAGGCGGGTCTTTACCCTCCAGGCATTACAAAGCGTTGACCTTTAGAACACTTTGTAATACCACAGAGGACTTTACAACACATGCCTTTATGCTGCATTGTAAATTCAGATATGAGTGTATGTATATACACATATATTTATATACATATACAGATGTGTGTCTGTGTGTATACATATATATATATATTTACTGAAAAAAACAAAAGTTGAAGTAGCATTGTAGTTAGGTGGGATTAAAACATCGTTTGTTTTTTTTTTAAACTTAGGAATTCACTAGCATTATAGTGAGGTGAATTTGTCAGTGACAACATTGTTTTGAACAAAAAAAATACAGCAATTCACCAGTTTTAGTTAGCAAAGCTAACTATAACTTGCGCCCCCACCATGCACAGCTTATGACCTCACCTATGACATCACTCATGACATTTTCTATGACATCATTTATGACGTGATGACATATGAAATGACATAATTGATAAAATCATTCAATAAGTGTGTTTCTTCTATAGTTTACATAGTTGCTGGTAACTAACATATTACTTTCCTACCTAATTTTGTACAGCATGTGTCCGGCTGATGGGTATAAGTGTTTACAAAGAGCATGTGCTCCTAATGCACCCCGCAGGTGTGCAGAGATATTGAAAATGGTATAAATCTTTGTATTGAAGAGTAAGTCTGTTTGCTGGTGAAAGTTGACTTGTGTTCATTATGGTGCAGATGTACATAGACTCAGGTTTGCAATTACCTAATATCGAATGTTTTGCAATGAACTATTATTAATTGTAAACAGCTATGTACAACAGTGTGTTTTAAACTGTTTGCGATTCCCAGTGGGTCCAAATTAACCCACCGTATTAATTTTCATGAGGTAGGTCTCCTTTTGTGGCCCATTGGAAATCGCTAATATCACAGGGATGGTGGCCTGCTGGGGTCAGGAAACCCCCATATCTGTTATTGCTTTTAAATAAAGCAACTATTTTTATTTTAAATGCTGCGTGTTTTCCTTAAAGTTTTCTTTTTCGTTTTTTAAGTGTAGGCAGTGATCCATGAGACCACTGCCTGCTCTTAAAAAATGTTTTTACGACCATTCACAAAGGGGACGGGCACCTTTGGAGCCCCCTTCCCATTTGCGAATTGGTTACCACCTACTTGATTTAGGTGGTAAAATGCAAATGTTTTGCGAGCGCATTTCAGTTGCAAAACATTCGCACATACTACTGTGAGTCGCTATTAGGAAGGGACGCCCTTAAAATGACCCTTCCTAATACCGAATGGCTAACCCATTTTGCAATTCGGTAATAGGTTACTGAATCGCAAAATTAGGGTTGGTACATGGGAAAATGCTATTTTTCGGTTGCAAAAGGTCAGATTCTGTGTATTGGGACCTTTCTGACATGAAAATAGCTATTAACACCTGGCCCTATTTTCAACACATGTTTTTGGTACAGTAGAAAAAGTTTCCAGCAGAGCAAAGATTTTACGTACTGCATACTGAGGGCCATATTTATGACCTTGTTTGCGTCACTCTTGCAGTACGTAACATGGTGCAAGAGTGACACAAACCTCAAGTCATATGTTTAAGCCACGCAAAGCCACTTTGCGTAGTTCCAAAAATCTGGAGTAACAAAAACACAGCGCAAATCTCTGCTTTGCATTGCTCTGCCCCGGGTTAGCATTCCATGGGCCTTGTGTCAGTGTTCCCAAACCACTACCATGGTTTTGACGCATTCCCAGATTTACAAGTCCTTGTAAACATGGGACTGCACCAAAAAGATATGCCTCTCCAGGAGAGGCGTAGCGAGGAAAAAGATCTTTATTTCTCTTTGTTGCTTCCTCTTTCTATGTGTGCCGCACTCGGCAGCACACATAGAAAGAGGAAGATGCCTCTCAGGATTGTTTTTGTTCAAGAAGGTGTCCCTTCCTGCACAAAAACACTCCTGCATGCAACGCAGGCACCCTTCAACCATGGTGAATGGGTGCCTTTGTTGGTTCAAGGTAGCCTGCTGTGCGCTAGTGCTGGGGGAAAAAGTCAGGAATGCTCCTTATGCATTAAATATGGCCCATTCCGGCACTTTCCCAGTGACGCAGCACAGCATGATCACTTGCACTGCACCACTATTTCATAAATATGCCCCTAACTATCGGAAGCAGTCTTAAGTTATTAGATTGAATTGTCTCAGCATGACAGTTTTTACTAAACATAGAAGACGGTGTGCTCCAGTTACTGGCCAATATACATGTGCTTGTTTTGCTTCAGAAGATGGGCTATCTGTAAAGTTTTCACCACAGTATGAAGGCTGCAGAAAGTATGGTCTTCAGCACATTCAGCCCTGGGTTATTTTGAGTGAATAATCGCTCCTTGGGCAAGTTTTGAATAGAATGTACAACATGATTTTCAGGGGGAGGGGACACGTGGCCCCACTCCCCTGGCTTATTTCAGCCCCGGGGACCACATCCCTCGGTGCCCGGCATCATTTTCAAGGGGAGAGGGGCAAGCAATTTTGGCCCAGGCACCCCATCCCCCTGGTCTCTAACCTGTTAAAGGTGAGTGGCATGGTGCCTACATAGGGCACCCACCATACTCTTGTTGGTGGCAGCTTCAAGGCCCCATCCGGCTCCCAGCATACAGCTGCATTGTACCCTCCCACAAGGAGCTGGTCCTAATGCTGCTCCCTTCAGGCGGGAGCAATATCTTAATCTGCTTCTCTGCCCGCTTCAGTGTATATTTCCGTGCAGCCCCCCCACCCCATATAAACAAATATTGGCCCCGGGGGTGGCCGCCCCAGGGCCTTCGCATGCTCGGGGGAGGGGGCCCATGCTGCCACTTCATTAATACAGCCCTGGGGGTGGGCTCCCCAGGGCATAAACATAATAAATGCGACCGGCTCATCATTTTGTTTCTGATCCAGGGAGAGTTCACAGGATTGCTGCATTTATTTCTCTTCTGGCCCATGGGGCCAAGGGGGTTAGGGTATCTCTACCCTGCCATTTTATGCTATTTTTTTAAAATTTCAGGACAGGGGACAAAGTCTCCAAGTCCTGTAATAGCTGCCAGCAATTTGTTTGTCATGTTGCTAGCAGCCAATCAGAGAGTTCGTTCCCACAGGAGCCTGACTCCTGCGAGAGCGAGATGGCCCTAGGGAAAAACACTCCATTGGCCAATCAGTACGCTCAATTTTTAAATTGCCACTCCTGCAAGAGTCTCTCAAGACCATCAAGGACCTAACTGTCCAGATATACAAATATAATTTCTCAAAAACTACTGAACGAATTTACACCAAATCACAAAAAGCACAGTCTGCAGAATAAATTTGGCGTAATTCCATTCAGCAGCTTTTGCTATAGCCCGTGTTTAAGAAGTCTATGGAAAATATATGGGGATTTTGCATTTTGGGACCCCTTTTTTTATCTCAGCCCCTTCCGCTTGACATAGCACCCTGAAACTTTCCATGCACAAACTAGTCAAAACTTAGCACTTATTTGGAAAGCTTCATGGAGATTCATCAAAGGGTGCCAATGTTATTAGCAACACAAAAAATGCTTTTCCTATGGAACAGCTAAACTAACGATTGCTATCTAGTGTTGAACACCACTACACAATCTAGATATGTAAAGATATATTACCTACTGGTCGGTCGCCAGTAGGTACTTATACTTAGGACCTAGTTTCCATAGGAAAAGCATTTTTTGACTTGCTTATGAGGTTGGTGTCGTTTGACCAATCTTCATGAATTTTTTTTTTTAAAGTGTCAAAGTAGGTTCTGTGTGTCATGGAAAGTTTGTGGGTGATTGGTGCAATGGGGACCGAGAAATAGGGGTGCATAAAAAGGGTGTGTTTGTAATTATAATTCCCATAGGAACACGTTGTCGAACCTACAGCCTGAACTGCTGGACAGAATGACACTAAATTTAGCAGAAAGGTAGATGTTGTTATGCAGCTTGTGCATTTTGGTATTTGGTGCAAATCCATTGAAAATTATAGATATATCTCTGGCTGCGGATATTTCACGGTGGTTTCGCGATTAATCGCTAACGCAGAAATCAGGAACTTCCTAACCAGTGACAAGCTACTCCCGCTGCTTTGAAGGGGCATGATTCAATAAGTAGACTTTGGATGTGTTTGGAAGCATTGGGGGAGAGGAGGCAAAATGTCCTGCTTACAATGAGAGTCAGGTGCGTGGCTGGGACTTGTCATGCTGTGAGTCACTAAATGAAAGGGCTGATTGCCCCTGGTGGATTTCCCTTTTGACTTGGTGCCAAATTTGTGCATGAACTACGGAGTTCTATGGGTCATCTCAACACCCAAGTTCACAGAAAACTTGGCCACTGGAGCGTTTCCTCATTTTGGAACTAAAAAGGGGGCATCTATTTGCTGGAGGCTTAAATATGTTGAAGAATGAGGTCCTTTTGATGTGGGGCACACACTAGTGACTTGGGCGAAGGGACCTGGGTGCCTGCTTTTATGCACTGTTCGGGGGTCGCCCAGGGCCAGCCAACCCTGCCCTGGGGCACTAGCAGAAGAGTCTGGCCTAGGCACCTGCAGACACCCAAAATTGTGGATTTAGTGTGGATTCCCGATCATCCGAACATATAGCAGCCCTGTGTTTTTCCTGAATGCAAGTAAAGGCTTGGGGAGAGGAGTTGGCCTAATGGCTAGGGCGCTCGACCTCGGACCTGGGGATCTGGGTTTGAGTCTCGGTAATGTCGCTAAACACTCCTGTGATTCTTGGCAAATCACTTAATCTCCCTGTGCCTAACAAAAAAAAACAAATAAAAATGAATGTGTGTCCTCATGTAACGTAAGTGGTGCTATGTAAAGCGCTCTGATACCTGATTGGATTCGGGTCAAGTTCGCGCTATATAAAACTCTGCAAAAAAAAAAAAAAAAGGCTTGAGTTTTTTTTCTAATGCTGTGTCACTAGTCATCATTGTTGTAGTGAGTTTTCTGAAGTGGGTATGAAGTGGATGTGTCAAATTGGGGATTTAGGTTTACTGTGTATTTAGATTGGGCGATTGCTGAAAGGTATTACCTCCCCAGATAGTTTACTCCTCCCTGCCATGGTCACGGTGCTTGTTGGGTGGAGTTCCCTTCCTCCTGCAGTTGTCATGTGTTCAGCCAACTACGCAGCCCCTGTTGAGCCAGGGTGGCTGTAGCCTGATTTCCTAGAGGTTGATTGTACGATACATTTGCGTTGCTCTGGGTTTGGTTTTGAGGATGCATATTCTGTGGTGGCTGTCCTGGTATTGTTCCTTTCTGCTTGGGATATGCTTTTAGGCAACCAAACAACCAAAAAAGCTGATTAACAGGGGCTTAATACACTTTTGTTTATAGGCTTGAGAGTGGGTTTTCAACTTCCTGTACCCACCTAGAAATTTCTCAGTTTTCGTCAATCCTCATGGCCCACAATCAATTTTTGTATTTATACATAAAAAACCTTTTGATTTGTAAGTCATTTTACTCCAAGTATACCCCCAACTATACAGGTGTGTAGACAACACAAAATTGTGTGTAGGTGAGATAGCACCTCACGTGCGCTACATCAGAGGAGCTTACTGGTCGGTTCTCACCTGTTGTGCCCACGTTTCTCATCATAGGTAGCTATCTCACCCGTGAAAACAGAAGAAGTGTCCAGTACAAACAATAAAGGTGAAGAAAGTGTTTGTATATATCACAAGGAAAAAGGAAGAAAGACCCCATATTACTGTGAGATAAAGAATATCTCTAATTAAAATTGAGTTAATACTCACATATACCAGATGCCGATTTTATTCAAAAACTCGTGAGCTTACTCAAAGCTTAAAAATAGTCGGCCCTGTGGTTTCTTCAGTAGCAATATTGGTATTCTCTAGAATTTGGAGGCTGCCAGCCTTTTTGCCCCCTGGTGCGGGCACTCAGTTGTATCTCTGTGGCGGAGTCTTTTTCAGCCGGGTGTCAATTGCACACTTGTGGTTGCCGCTGCCCACTTGGGGACAATCTTGCCCATTTAATTCCAAGGAGGCCACTGCGTGGGGGTTGTGGATGGTGGCCTGCCCACCTTAGCCCCAGGATTTTTCCCATGATGCAGGTGCATACAGACACCTCCTACAGCGGTCATTCGCCTGTGTACCGCATTTCATAACAGGTAGGAGGCCTCTAGCACGGGGAACATACCACTTGGCACAGGCCACCTTGTCTCTGCCACTTCCTCACTTGAGGAGATGCTAGGGTGGAGACAGAGACTGAAGCGGGTAACCCAGGGAGTGCGTGCGGTTTGCGTGCTACCGCCATTGTCCCTATGCACCATGGGCTGACTCCCCACCTATCCTTGGTGGATTCAGGGGGCATGTGCACATTGTGGTCCTGAGTCTCCTGTCCCTTGCGCACCTTACATGCTATCCTTTTGGCAGTTTCCACCAAGAGGTGGTGTGCACAACCTGACAACTGACGAGTTAATTTGTATAACTCTTAGAGGCTTCCTGTGTAACCCAGGGCTACCTCCCTGAAGGGTGCTCGATGAACTGGCTGGCATCCACATGGCGGGGGAGTGGTTTTCTTGTTTGTGCTCTAGTGGGGAGGCTCCGGGAAGGAGCAGGCTATAGTCCCATTCTCAATGAACTGGATGGACATTTTTAGCTTGGGCAAAAGGTCCCGTCTGTCGTTTTATACTGTTCGGAGAGGAAGGATAGTACAACAATTGTTCCCTTATCTTATTCCACCCTATTTCCAATTTGAGGGGTTCTGCGAGGGGAACCTCAGCCACTGAACCCAAGATTGACCTTGCCGCCCCGTGTTCACCAGTAAGTGGTATGGTGTCTTGCCTTTTAACATCGTGAACGCACAAGGCCCTCCTCAGGGCTGCTCGTGGCTGATAGTGGGGTGAGCGCATTTTTAAGTACCTTGGTAGCCTCTGGCATGCATTCCCTGTTTTCCCCTCTGCTGGCGGACACCATCCTATGCTTTTGCCCCCACTGTCGGATCCCAAGGAGCTAGATTCTTCTCCCCCAATGTCACTAGTTCTGTGTCCGTGTAGGGTGCGAGTTGGGATCACTCTGCAGTTGGCCCATAGTTTAAACAGAGCTATTCTTCCTGCCCTCTCTTGGCCCATATGTTTGTTCTGTTTGTTTGTTATTGTGTGTTCTTTGACGTTAGTATCGAACATTCCCCTCTCAGGCCAGGGAAATGCATGTGCCTTGGTGTGGGTGTGCTAATCACGGCGGTGTTTCTCTAGTTTCCGAGCCTGTGTGGGGAACCTAGCCTGCATGTGGTCTAGTGATATCTCTATGATGCATTAGGAAACTTGTTAGGGAGCTTATAAACTTTTAACTATTTCAACGTTTTAAATAATTACTGGTTAGGAGCTCTATATAGACGATGCCCCACAAAAACGCTTGACAATTGACAGAGACAAATGCAATGAAATAGTAACAACCTGTAACAAAGTACAATGGTTAGTTCAGAACAGTATGAGTTAATTTTTTAGCAGTGAAATAGCAAATGTGGAATTGTGATTTGTGGGAAAAAATAGGTATTATTTCATAAACGCATAACTTACTCACTAATGAAATAACATTCATAAATGAAACACAATTGCAAACAGCACCACAACATCAACAATTCACAAATGGAAAACCTAAAACAAACTAGAAGAGAAAAGATTGACATAAAAAAATTATTATTTTGTCTAAAAAATCTTAGCCCCCTGCTATCCCCTACAGCCAGAGGAGAGGGTGGGGCATATTTACAAAGAAATTTAGCAGCACCATGCTGTGGCATTTAAAAAATGCAGGGATGAGCCGTATTCACGAGAATACGGTGCCACCTCTGTGTTTTCCCTTGTGCCGGTGCTAAAAAAGCTGCCAACGCAGACAGCCTTTTTTTTTTTTTAATTTCAAAAACCTTTATTCAGCATAGGATAGCAGTACACAGCATAATGCCTACAACCACAAGTGGCCGGCAGCGTGTTATAAGAAGTGAAAGGCGGTGGTGTACGCAGCGGTTCGCCTACAACCCGATACGGGCCGGCCGCGTCACAGTGATCACATATATACAATATAATAGCCCACCGGGAATTGCAGCATTAACAACTAAACAAAACAACCTAAATAAACCCCGCCTCGCTAACCTCACAGTGAGAGTAATCCAAAAGAAAGGTCAGCAGTCCGCATCGCCTCCTTAGGCATCCAGAGTGCTAGAGCCCAGTCCTAGCCGTGGGGGAAGGGGGGGCAGGCTCACCCGGCAGCAGCGGGTTCGACAGCAAGTATGCCTTCAAGGGTCCCCATATGTCCCGGGGCCAGGATGCCGATGGCAGGAGATCAGAGTACAGGGCAAGCTGGTCCTGCCAAAGAATCATTGTCTGCAACCAATCTTTGAATTTCGGCGCCCTCCCTCTGCCCCACCTGTAGGCCACCCTCCATTTGGCAAGAAGGAAACAGATAGAGGCAAACCTCCTATGTGCCACAGGGAGCTTCTCAGTGTAACCCAGTACGCCCATCAGTGGAGACAACGACAGCGGGGTCCCCAGCATCTTCCCTACGGCATCAAATACCTGTATCCAATAATCGTGTAGGGCCGGGCAACTCCAGGCCAAATGCAGCACGTCGGTCCCGTCTGCTCGGCACCTGTCGCACCTGGCATCGGCCCGCAGCCCAAACCGCTTCAGACGAGCAGGCGTATAATAGTATCTCTGCACGTATTTGAAGTGCATAATGCGCAGCCGGGCGCTCGCGGACACCCGCTCCGTCTGCGCACAACAATAGTGCCACTCCTGGTCCGAGATTTCCTGACCCAGGTCCTGAGACCAACGAGCTCGGGCAGTACCCTGTGGCGCGCCAACTTCAGCGTATAGCGATTTATAAAGAGTGGAGACCAGGTGGGATGCAGTCTGTGCCCCTAAGAGGAGATGGATCTGGGGGAGCACCGGCGGCTCCTGCGGGTACCCCGGGGTGCAGGCTCGCATTCCCTCCCGCAAGCGCGCATATAAGAAGGTTTCCATAGCATCAGGGGGAGGATCCTGACATAGCTGCTGGAGGGTGACGAACGTCCCGTCAGGGTAGATGTCTCCCCACGTGCTGATCCCCCGCCGTTTCTGAAGTTTGTGGAAGATGCCCTCCCGAAGGAGGGACAGCTGGGGGTGATACACCAGCGGCATCCGGGGGGAGTAGATCACTGGGGCCTGCAGTTTATTCGCAATCCAACCCCAAGCCCGCGCCGTACAGTCTATGGTTGTGGGTTTCCGCGCTCGCGTCAAGATGCGCTGCAGGAGCGCCCCCTCCAGCGGGACAGGGTCGGCCAGCCAGTGCTCCACAGCCATGTGGGCCGTGTATTTCGGCCCTCTGAACCAGTAATGCGCATAGTGCGCCTGAGCGCACATATAATACAATTCAAAGTTAGGCAGTTCGAGGCCCCCGTCCGAGTACGGACTAGCCAACGTGTCCCACCTTATCCGTGGCTGTTTGCCGCCCCACACAAGGCGCAAGAGAGCCGTGTGCAGCGTAGAAAAGAAAGGGCGACCCGGGAAGTAAGGTATGTTCAGGAAGAAGTAAAGGAATTTGGGGAATACCACCATCTTAACTAACGAGATCATGTCCGCAATTGAGAGAGGCATGGCTATCCATCGAGTGATCGTGTCAGAGAGCGAGTCCATGGCCCGCCCATAGTTGTCATGAAGCACTTCCTCTCGGTCCAGAGCAACATTCACCCCAAGGTATCGGACAGTGTCAGTACACCATTCCAGCGGAAAGTCCAGCTCAAAGGGAACCACCGCCGGAGTGAGCGGGAGTATTTGAGACTTCGCCCAGTTGATCCGTACGCCAGACAGCCCACCAAAGCGAACGAACTCCCACAGCAGCGGGTTCAGATTATGTTTCGGGTCCTTGACATAGAGGGTGACATCATCGGCATAAAGCGAGATTAAGATAGGGCGCAGCAGGCATCGCAGTGCCTTTTCCTGATGGTATTGGCGCACCTTCGCCGCTAGCGGCTTCATCGCCAAGGAGAACAATAGCGGCAATAATGGGCAGCCTTGCCTAGTGCCGCGCGTCAGCAGGAAGGGTCTGGAGACTAGACCGTTGATTTGTACCCTAGCCGCCGGGGCAGCGTAGATAAGTTGTATCCAAGCTGAGAAACCCACCGGGAATCCCATGTTGCGCAGGACGGCGTGCAAGTACGCCCACTCTACAGAGTCAAATGCCTTGGTGGCATCCAGAAACACAGCCGCCGAGGGCAACTGCGGGTCCACCTGCTGGATGATCGAAAAGAGGGTACGAAGGCTGTGGGATGTGGACCTCCCGGGAATAAATCCCGTTTGGTCTGGCAGGATCAGCCCATCCATCCGGAGGTTCAACCGATTGGCTAGCAGCTTGGTAAGTATTTTGCTGTCCACGTTTATAAGGGACAGGGGCCGATACGAGTCACACCTGTCGGGCAGCTTGCCCGGCTTCAGGATTGATATAATTAGGGCGTCTCGCATTGTAGGCGGTAGCTCCTGCATCTCCAGAGCGTCCGTGTAAACCGCCTGCAGGATGGGGCCAAGCAGATCAAAATACTGCTTATAAAAGTCGCTCGGGAGGCCATCGGGCCCGGGCGCCATCCCGGATCTCAACTGGAAAACAGCTTCCCTCAGTTCATCATTGGTGAATGGCGCACAAAGGAATTCTCTCTGGTTATCAGCTAAATACCCTAGAGTAATGTTGCCAAAAAAAAGTGGGAGGTCCGCTTCGTTGATGCCTTTGGAGCGATATAGGTCAGCGTAGAAATCGGTGAAGGTCTGTAGAATCAAGGCCCCATCTTTGTGGGCGTTGCCTTCCCTATCCCCCACCTCCAGAACGTGGTTGGCATGCCTCGGCAGTCGGATGTCCTGCGCCAAGGCCCTGCCGGGCCTGCCACCCTCCCCGTATCGCCTCGCCTGAGCATACTTCCCCCTGAACTTCATCTCCCTGTCAGCTGTATCAGCGTATTCTGTTATCAGGTCCCTCAATTTAGCTCACCACTCCCCGTCGCCCCGCCGCCAGATGTCTACTTCCAACCTCTTAAGGTCATCCTCCAGTCGACGGAGCCGTCGACGAATATCCCTCAGGACCCCAAAGCTCTTGGCCATACAGACGCCACGTATGGTTACTTTGAATGCTTCCCAAAGCGTGCCTACTCGCTGCACTGACCCCTTGTTCCTGTCAAAGAAGTCGGTTATAGCTTCTTCCAGTTCTGTCTTAAAGACCTCATCTAGTAGTGCTTCCGGCGCTAGTCGCCAACTTCTGGAGCCCGCCAAAGAGCCCGGGATAATCAGAGTGAGGCAGACCGGAGAGTGGTCAGATAGTGTGCGGGCCAGGTGATCGATCGCCCGCACCCAGGTGCAGACCCCCCTAGACCCCAGCCAGTAATCCAACCTTGACCATGAGGCATGTATGGTTGAGTGGAAGGTCCCCTCCCGTGCTGCTGCATGCCTGTGTCTCCACAAATCTACTTGTCCCTCGCCTTCAAGTAGACCCCGCAGCGCCCCCTGGCTACGCGTGTAATGGTGGGGCAAGTGTGTAGACCGGTCATTGGCAGGGTCACTGACCGTGTTAAAGTCTCCCGCCCATAGCGCATGAGTGGCGCCCACCTCCAATATCTTCCCCCACAAAGCGTTCAGGACATCGGGACTGTCAGTGTTGGGGCCGTAATAGCTAACAATGATCACCGAGTGTGTTCCCAGAGTGCCCCACATCATGCAGTATCTGCCTTCACCATTGCTTCTCATCCCACCACACCTGAAGTGCGTCCCTCGCTTGATCAGGATGGCCGTGCCTCTTGCATATGTGGAATATGCCGAAAACACCCGGTGGGCGGCCCACCTGTTCCCAAAGGCCGGGGGACAGCGGGCATCAGTGTGCGTTTCCTGGAGGGCAGCTATACTAATGTCGTGTCTATCAAGGTAAGAAAGGATCTGTCTTTTCTTCTTACTGGGATCGCTCAGCCCCCGTACATTCCATGACAGAAGCTTGATCACGGCTCTATGAGTCCCCTCCATAAGGCATGAAATGCTGCAAAGATGCATGACTCCTCAGGCCGCGACCATGGCAGAGCAACCACCCGGAACCAGTAAGGAAAGACGAACGTGATTTCAGCAGTGTAGCGTAGCGTAAACTCACATAAACTTCAGGGCTCTGTGCACAACAGCCAACTCTCGATTCCCCGTGAGGTCTTCCCGGCGGTAACCCCCCCTCCCACCCCTCCCACAACAGCGCCCCAATCGCGCCGGAATCCCAGAACCCTCCCCCCCTCCCTTATAAAATTAAACATATGCGACCTTGAAACAGATCGGGTAACAAACTCTCGTAACCTTATTATGCGTAGGTACAGGGGACCGCCCTTAGGGGGGCGCTGGCGTGCCTCTCAAACCCTCACGTCCCGCCGAACCGCGGAACTTCCTAGGCCTCTCCTTTGGATCTGAGGTGGAGGAGACCCAGGGTGGAGGGTGTCCAACCTGAAGAGGAAAGACCCCTGCAAGCTCAATCCAAGGGTTCCCGTAGGTCTGGGCAGCAGAACCATTAACAGTAAATGCCGCACACTAGCGCAGAAGCAACCAGACCCACACACACCAAACAGTTCGACACCAGGCATAGTCACTTATCTGACGGTGGCGGCACAGGCACAGGAGCATCTCTCCTCCGCCGCAGGCGCGACGTGCAGCAGGAGCAGCCTCCATCTTCGGACATGATCAGGCCCATCAAAGCATGTCCAAGGGGCCGTCCCCCCCAGCAGCGCAACAGTGTGCCAACAGCCCTCCTCGAGGCGGGCCGTCGCCACCCGCGGCAGCGGGCAGCGTTAGTCAGTCGTCCCCCGGGGGAGATCGTGGGCCGGCGCGGGTCCCCTTGTTGGCATGATCGGGGGAGGTACGGTGGAGAGATCCCAGGAACTCCTCCGCCTGCTGTGGGGTTGTGCAAAGTATCGTGCGGTCGCGATGTTTTATCCATAGCTTAGCTGGGTAAAGCAGGGCGTATTCGATGTTTTCTCTGCGTAACTTTTGCTTCACCTGGATGTATTTCCGCCTTGATTCTTGCACCGCCATGGTGAAGTCAGGATAAATGGAGAATGAGTTGCCCTCGTATTGCAAGTCCGGGATGTCCCGAGCCCTCCTCAAGGCTGCGTCGCGGTCGCGATAATTTAGCAGTCTGGCAACTATGGGTCTAGGCGGTGCACCCACTGGTGGTCGAGGACCCAACGATCTATGCGCGCGTTCTACTATTAGGTGCGCCAAGAAGGAGGGCGCCCCCAGAGTGGAGGTCAGAAGCCGCTCGATGTAGTCCTCCATGCGCCGCGTGGCCGTGGTCTCTGGAATACCTATCAGGCGAATGTTATTCCTGCGACTGCGCGCTTCTAAGTCCTCGTTTTTGGCGGCAATCACTTTGAGCAGCTTGTCCATGTGCGACATCTGAGTGGCCATCGCGGCAGAGGTATCCTCAGTGGCCGAGATCCGTTTCTCCGCCTCCTTGAGCTGCTCCTCGTGTTAGTCCACCTTCAGCACCAAGAAGTCGAGCCGCGTGTTCATAGTGTCCATTTTCCCGGAGAGGGTGTTAAAGCTCTGTTGCATCGCTATGAGCATAGTTTTAAGTTTGTCGCTGGGGTTGGGCTCAGACGGAGTCGTCTGTGACGGGCCAGGCTCGCCCGCCTCATCAGTGGAGGAGCGAGTGGCCGCCTTCTTTT
Organism: Triturus cristatus; assembly: GCF_964204655.1. Classification (NCBI taxonomy): domain Eukaryota; kingdom Metazoa; phylum Chordata; class Amphibia; order Caudata; family Salamandridae; genus Triturus; species Triturus cristatus. The sequence continues at coordinate 180,073,187 of NC_140589.1, forward strand.
GCTTGAAGAGCAGTTTAGACTGCCGCGCGTCTGTCTTTCCCATAGCGCCGCTCCACCGTGTATCCACAGAGCACAGGTAACTTACAAGCGCCGCTCAGCAGCCAGCCACCACCAAAGCACCAGCAGCCTGCCAGCAGTATCACTCGTGACCTCCAGCGTCGTCAGCAGCCGCCGCTCCGCATGCCAAGGGCAGGCTCTCAGGCAATGGTCTCTCGGACCCACTGTGCGCAGGTGCAGCAACCATCGGAGGCAGACCAAATAATCCGTGCAATCCTCGAAGAGCGTCGCAGACAAGCCTCCGGTCGCACCCCACACCCTGCTTGCGGCGCGCACAGGGGTCCGAAAGGCAGTTCGCCCTCAGCCGGTGCGCGGCCCCACAAACGTGGTCAAGCGCTCACCACACCATCCGGACACCAAAGCACCACGCCGCTCTCCGCCTCACAGCGCCTCCAGGCCACAGCAATTAGACGGCTCTCCGGGGCATCCCCTCCAGCGTCGCATCCGTGAGCTCTCACCCCGCGGGTGCAGCCGCGCCGATCCGGTCAGGGCACCCCAGGAACCTCCCTGGAGGGGGACGGGAATCACCAGGCACCCGGGTGGCTCCGCCGCAGCTCCCGCTCACGATGGTGCCCGCCCGGGACAGCAGGCTTGTGCAAGGCTCCTTACTTGACAGGCATCCTGGGGCACCGGCTCGCTCTCTCCGCCCCCGCTCCAGCGAGAGCAGTCCGCCAAGCGTCCAGCAGAGCTCTGGGCCCAGCACCTCGTGTGCGACCCGGGGCTCACGTAGTCCCCACAGCCGTCACGGACCTCCAGCAGGAAGGGCCGCTCCACCCCCCGGCCACAGCCAGCGCAATAACTACAGAGGGGGTGTAGCAATCGGCGCGAAACTCGCGTCTAGTGTTCAGCCTGGCATCCGCAATATATACACGGGCTCACAGGCGGAGAGCGAGGGGTCCATAGGCAAATAATTAATGTGCAAGCAGGTCGGGCAGCCGGAGCCTCACAACAGCGCGGCCATCTTGGTCCGGCGCCACCTAGCGCCCCCCAACGCAGACAGCCTTGCGCCATGGTGCAAGGGTGCCTGCATTACAGGGATGTTTGTTTAAAAGGTGATTTGCTCCTTCTACGTGTAATGCCGAATGTTCTCCTCATTGCGCCACTCTAACTCCTACTTTTCAATGGCTTTTGTTTTTGGCGCTGCCTCAGATTCTCAGATCATTATATATCTGGGGCAGTGTCAAAAACCAATGGGTGTTGTGGTGGAACACCCACAGCAACACCCATTGCATGCCCCTTTGACACAGAAAACTTGGTGAAATGGTATGACACAAAGTGGCATTTTCTCAAGAATGTGTGATAATCATCCCAAAAGTAACTTAACCCAACCTACAACATCACAGTCCATCGTGGGAAATTTATGCAGAGTCAACCAAGTATTCACGCTGCGGAGGTACCATGCGATAGTAACACATCAAATGGCCACGATAAAACCAACGCCTCGCTGCAAAAATGCGAAACACGGACGCAAAAAAAGCTGCGATGTGGCCAAGTGCGATACAAAAAGCTGCGAAAACCAGCCACAGGCCTTCTGGTGGGAAAATGCACTATAAAAGCAGAACAAGAAAAACACACCAAAAACAATCAAAAGTGCGCAGCACAATGGAAGCACCCTGACCGAGCGCAGAGGCCAATGCGAACCCCACAAGCCCCACAGACCACCAGCAAGGTACAACGGGGTCGGGGAAGGCCTGGAAGAAGAGGCAGAGGAAGACGGGGTGCAGTCTGCATGACAACCGGATCGTCGTCACGGAGGTGACAGAACACTACCAGCAACTGTCCCTCAATCAGACCACCTGGAATGCAGCCACAGTGTGGAGGAGGTGAATGGATGTGGCCAAGAGGCGCTGGCATGACCTGAAAACCTAAACCAGGCACAAAGACGACGCCAACAGGAAGGCAGCAACGGCGACAGAAGTTGGGAATCCTGCGCCACAGGAGGAGCAGGAGGAAAGGAAGGACAGTCATCAGTGTGGCGACAGTGCAAGGAGGTGGGAGTACGGACACAGCTCGAGAGGACCTGACACAACAACTACAGGGTGAGTAACGATCAGGGACTGGGGGGACGGGGGAGATGGGCACAATGGCACACATGCACAATCAAGTATAGCACACTGCACACCCACAATGACCCAGGATCATGTCCCTCATACCCGTGGCACACTGCAGCACACACACATAGCAATCACAGCACATCCCATGACAATGTGGTACCAAGTGCAACACCGACACTGCAGAACAGGGAATACAACTGGGTCCGCTCATGCGCAGAAACAGGCCAATCACATTGGACAGAGAAGGGAACTGTGAGATGCATATGCACGGGTACAACCTCATCCGTCATCTTGTCCCAATGTCCACTCTCCCCCCCAAATTGCCAGCACCGCCCAAACAGTCACAATGTACATTGTCACACAGTCAGCATGTAAACAAGAACAATGCGCAAACATAAATGTCAACACAATGTCAACATGCAACTGCCCTTTACATTGCAGAGGGACATACAACACCTCCAGCAGATTAAACAAGACAACCCATCAGTGATGCCGGAGACAACCACCACACCTCCGACACCGATGCCCATGGACTTCTCAGGCAACCCACCCCCAGGAGCAGGGCAGCCAAGCTACATAGAGAAGACCCCAGCCCCTGCACAGACCACACAGCAGGAACAGGAAGCACCCGCCACCATGGATGGCTCCCAACACTTCACCGAGGCACACATCGCATTCCAATGCCAGGTGTCAGAATGCCCAAAGGAGGTGGCCGAACAGGTGCGGGTGGGCTCAGAGCTCATAGAAGCTGAACGAGCGCACTCATCTCTAGTGCCCCAACCTCAGTGCACTGCAACTCACGGACACTTCTGTTTGTATGTTTGGTGATTGCACCGGCACGTGGTGGGCCCTCTTCGACACACGCCGGGGTTGGCATGTGGGCATTGAGGCCTGGGTCGCAGGGGCGGGCAGGACTGGTTCGGGGACCAGTGTCCCGGGGTGCAGCAGGCGCACAAGATCGCTGGCGATTCTGCTCATGGTGTCGGCCTCGTGGCGGGGTGAGAGGCGCCGCCCTGGCAAAGACAATGAGCATTCCAGAAGAGGACCACGCCCAGAGTTACATGCCTTTTATTCACACCCCTACGCTGGCCTGGTATACTCCGGGCCAGCCCACTCCACTCATGCTTACAGGGGGGGGACGTAACAAGCTACATTCCCGCAATCTTCCCCACTGGCTGGGGTGACATGGTTGCGTCCACTGTCCACTACACTCCAAACACCAGCGGTGTATGTCGACATGGATATATGTGTGGTCTGCATACTGCAGTCTGGCCATCACATCCACGCCACACTTGGCATTGTGTACAGTCTAATTCATGGGTCGGTTGCCTCCTTTGCACATGCTTGGTCCCCACCTCTTCCGACATTCTGCTATTGTGTGGACGAGAGGCCGACTCATGTACATGGCTGGCCAAGGTACCCACAGGGAGATGTGCTGTCTTGTCTGGTGGGCGTGCATGTTGTATGTGAGCTTGTGATGTGTGCATTCCCAGTGTTGTGAGTTGCATGATGAGGAGTTGAGGTGTGCGGTGTGTGAAATTGGTATTGGCCAACGAGCAGAGCATTTCCATGGCTGCCATCATGGTGGCGCAGGTTGATGATGGACTGTCAGAAGGTGTAGGAATCATGCAAACTGCCTGGGTGGTCCACTATTGCCTTGACATTGGTGGGATACGTGCGCTTTCTGTTGTGCTTCTTGTGGGCAGTGTTGCCAGCGGCTACTAGTAGGACATGTGTGCAGTCAATTGCCCCCTGACATGTGCGGGACGCCAGCTGTGGCGTACACGCCTTGCTTGGTCTCCGGCTGTTCCTGTGCAGTGTGTGGGAAGTATAGATTGTGAGGTACCAAGCTGATGGTGTCATCCATGACCGTTGTGAGGGACTTGGGTTGGCCTGGATGTGTGACTCCTCCGTCTCAGGCGGATGTTGATTGGAGGGTACCAGAGGCCAAATCATGCAGCACGGCCATCAGCTTGGTCTGAGGTGGGATGTTTGTTGTCTGCTGTGTTGGTACCGTCAGCCTGTGGGCAATGGTGGTCAGGATGCGGAGGAAGATTGTCCCTTTGGGCATGTAGTGGGCAATGACATTCTCTGGTGTTGGATCTGTGTGGCTGGTGCATTTTGGGAGGGTTGCTGTCTTTGTCTGCGCTGCCTCAGTGTTGGTCCGGTTGTCCGGGGGGGTGGGGTGGCGGTGGGTGTTGTGGCCCTCTTGGGTGTCCGGCCCGAATGTTCAGTGGCTCCATGGCATCTGTTGTTCTTCAGGTGTGGGTCTGGGCTGTGCTCCCTTTTGTGGTGCAGGCTGTCGTCTGACTTTGCACAAGGTCAGAGCAGGTGTTAGGTTCCTGGTGCTCACGCGCCTTATCGCATGTTTCGTGATCTTATCGCCGCTCTGTCTGGTCATTGAGAATGTTGCGGAGTGGTGTTGTCGCTGCTTTTGGCAGGGGAACACCTACTCTGCATCTCATTAGCGATAGTTGCCGGGGTAATCTGTGGCGATGTTTTTTGCGGCTGCTATCGCGGGTAAACTAGTGTTATGGGCTGTTGACACCAGCTTGTGAATGGGGCGATATGTTTATCGCAACTTTGGGTGCGATAAAGTGCCGTTAACTCAGCGCTAGCTCCTTGAGAATATGGCCCAAAGTGGCTTATCGCCACATTGTAAATATGGAGCAGGGCACTGCGCCACCAGAGTGTTGTAAAAAGTGATGCTCTGGTGGTGCAATGTCCTTGTGAATATGCCCCTCTGTGTGGTGCACAGAGCTAAATGAGCCCAATAGTCTGTCAGTATCGGCTAGAAGACAGAAATAGCAACGATTTGTGTGGAGTGAAAAGAAACCTGACAACTATTGACCCTCTGTGGCCAGACACAATCTACACCTTATTCACCAAGGTCCAAATTTTCCATAACATCTGAATTAAACCCTATATCACACCCAGGGGTCAAGCATACCTTCTGTTGTAACTCCCAGTGGTCCAAGGGAAAAAATCACCACTTTACTTCTTTCAGACACGGTCAGTCCTTAAGAAAACTCCTTGAACTAAAAAATAAGTTCAAGGTGGTGGCCCTATATAACACACCAAGGGCTTAACGGTTCAAGCAAAATAAATATATGGCCCTATATAACACACCAAGGGTCCAGGTGTACCAGTTGTATGATGCTCAGCGGTTCCAGTGGAAAAACATCAAACTGCCTTTACCTTCTCTAGCATGCTTTCTCTAGCATGCTGACTAGGAAAAAAGTGATCTACGTGCTTGTCCTAGTTTGCCACACACCACATGCAGGGACTAAGGATCAGATATAGTCTCTTACCCATGTGACCGTGGCCTCCAGATTGACTGCCACCCCGTGGATTCAGCAGAACTTGTAATCAATGATGGTGTCTGCTCACTGGTCTTGTTGCGCAGATGTGAATCCGTTCAAGCAGGGTTCCCTCTCGTTCTGCAGCAGCTGGGCTCGATAAACCAATCTCTCCTATCTGGCTTGCCAAAATGTTGCTCGAATATGAATTTACCCCAAAAAATTAAAAGAGAAGAGGCATTTGGCAAAAAAGGAAAAAGTTGGTTAAATCAAATGCAGCGGCCGGGAGAGCATCGACATAGCCACGTGTGAAGACAGTCTGATTGTACAGAAGTTTTGGCCGATCACAAATACAGTTTGTGAGGTACGATAGAACAATTTCACATTCTTAGAGAGCATGTGGGTCCATGCCTAGTAAAAAATCATGAATACAACCATCTGATAAAAGGGACACAGGTGGCTCTCGACCTCGGGGAGAGCTAGTGTAGGCCAGTGTGTATGTGTGTCCAGCATGGGGAGCCTGTGATCACTACATGTGGTGTGTATGCTGTGTCCTAATTGACTGGGTGTTCCTAGCTACATCTGGCATCTAACTTTGTGGTATTTTGGGAACATGTGCCTTTGGCCAAACGTGTTTTATTGGGTCCAATTTTCACGGGTCCTCTTTGAGGTGTAGTTGCCTATCTGTGGGATTGATCAGTGTTTTCCCTGGTAGCGCGTTTGTCTTCGGGCTAACCCCACCTGTGTTTTATCAATCGGTAGGCCTGGGTTTTGGTTACAGGGCCTCCGGGTTGATGGGGAGGCCATCATGGTTGAATTCAACAGCAACGATACAAGTTTGTTCGTTATTGCGTGTACATAGAACATGGTGGTCATTGATATCATTTATGCTGACATTCTCATTATTATGCTTATATTCGTCATCGCGTACATCGACATTGCTTTTACTGGTATTGGCATTGTTATCCATGCATAGTTCATGGCGTACATTGACATTGCATTTATTGGTATTGCCGCTGTTGTGCATGCATATATCATGGTGCATATTGACAGCACATTCACCAATTTTAAGGAGGTACAGTGAACTGCCCTTGTTCATTTTCAAGGATTAGGGCAAGCACTTTATAGATTGGGGACGCAGTGGAATCACTTTATGTAGTAGTAGTTTAGAGCAGGTGTATTTCAATTTCTATGTCCCTAATGTCAATATTTTATCCTCATTACAGTGTATTTTATGTAAACTTCAAGATGTGTTAAATGATGAGTAAATACTTTGTGAAACCGGACCACGTGAATTCTGTGTCTCTTTGGCGATGTACGTGTTACCAAAATACACAGCTTGCTGGTCTATGTAACCTGAAGGCATAGATTTACTGAATAAGACCTCAGTCCTTCAAATCTATCTGAGAGAGCTCTCCTAGCTGAGGCCTGAGCCTGCGAGAAAGCAACTAGGAGATAGCTGTGGTGTGCATTGCCAAAAGACACACAAATGATGGACGGAATGCGAAATGAATCAAACATTCACCCCCAGTCAAGAGATCTGTGTTAAATCCAACGTTATTTGCTCATCATGCCACCCCAGTTTAGACCCAGCTATATGCAAATCAGTCTTGACTCTGCTCCTCATGGGAACAGTCCAGCCCGATCTGCCAAGCCAGGTCCTCCCTGGACCAGACACAAGAATCCTGGGACCCGTTTTTGGGTATCACCCCTCATCAGCCAGGCTAGCTTGAATCCAGTGACACAGTGAGCCCGGGACACACATCTGGGCATACCAGGCGCACACAGGGCCGGACTGGCCGTAGCGGGCACCGGGCATTCCCCCGGTGCGCCGCACGGGTGGGGGCCGGTTTTGGGCCCCTGGGGGGCGTTTTTGTTACAGGGCCGTTTTTGCAGCATAGCTGCAAAATCGGCCCTGTAACAAAATCGGCCGAAAACCGGCCCTGGCAAAGTGCTCGGCCGACCCCGTGGGGGCCGGCCGAGCACTTTGTCAGGGCCGGTTTTGGTTCCCAGTCCGGCCCTGGGCGCACATGGGGTGAGAAAGCAAAAGACACACAAATGATGGACGGAATGCAGAAGAAATCAAACATTCAGATCTCGGTTAAATCCATCTTTTTATGCTCACTATGCCACCCCAGTGTAGACCCAGCCATATTTTTGGGGTTAAATCCATCGTTATTTCCTATGTGCTTTGTCAAAACATTAAAGCTGTCTGTCCTCTAGAGGATACCTGCATATCTAAACGAAAATCATAGAGTTCTAAAGTAAATGATGCAGGAAACTGAAATCACTGTTCTCTATTTTCACAGGAACAGTGTAAAGAAATACTTTCATGAATTTTGAGAAAATTTATTTTCCACGAAACGAAAAGAAAAAGAAAAATAAGAAAAAAAATAATGTTAAAATTGATCTAAATTCTCAGATTTACACAAATACCCAACTTTCACAAGAGTCTTAGGGGAAGCACAAATGCTTCATGGAAATAGTGTCCCTAGTTTTCCAACCTGATTGCATTAGGAATAAAAAGTGCATACTTGTTCCTCCCTTTTCAAATTAAAAGAGGTGGAAGGAAATCCTTTTCATGAAATAAAATGTCATTAAGAACAGAGAAAAGAGAACAAAAGTGTATTCTTAAAATGTCTCCCAAGCATTAGGGTAAGGTAGTTATGGTTGGAAATAATAATCTAGGCCAGCTAGTTATTTTAGCGGTTAAGGTAGTAGGCTTTTAACACGCCACACACATAAGATAAAATGAAAAGAATCTATAAACAAGAAAAACAAAACTATCTTCATCAAAGGTCTCTCGTATACCCACTTATCATTGTCAATGCCTCCCTCAATCAAGGCACCTTCCCAGAAGAGAGGCCAGATCCTCCCACTCCTAAAGAAACCTACAGTACAACCTGATAACATCACCAACTACTGACCCATCACTCACCTTTCATTTATCGGCAAGATCATTGAAAAAGAAGCCTATATTGAAGTCCAAGACCACATCAATGCTTACTATTTCCTGCACGTCTACCAGTTTGGCTTCCGATCGAGCTGCAAAAAGAACAATTGATGGACGGAATGCTGAACAATGTCAACCATTCACCCCCAGTACAGAGATCTGGGCCTAAATCCATCGGTTTGTTTTGCACACTGTTAGAAATGGGATTTCTGGTTGGCTAGGGCTTGCGCCAAAGCCAGGCAGAAACCACCACTCTAAGTCAGGGCTGGGGAGTTACACGCCAAAGATAACCCCTGCTCACCCCCTTGGTAGCTTGGCACGAGCAGTCTGGCTTATCCCGGAGGCAATGTGTAAAGCGTTTGCGCGCGCACACAGCAACAACACCCTAGGCCCACCACAAAAGAAACTCCACACAAGGTTATATTATAAAAAATAGCCTTTGTATTATAATAAACACATTAGATGATAATCACATAATTTACACTGTGCCAACTGGCACTGGGCATAATTTTACAGGGGACTATTTACACAAGACAGGGCCACATGGACCACTGTCAGAATTAGCACAAATCACCAATTGTAAATGTAGAACATATACTAACTGTAACACAAATTATCACTGTAGAGCACAACCAGTAACTACTGGCGCAATAATGACTTCAACATTATCACAATAGAATCAGGTATAAAACCTATCCTGTATACATCACAGGGGCATAAACACATTATGCAATTTCTCATAAGTCTAACGCATTAGATCTTACCTCCTAAGTATAATTACACTAGGGGCGTATATCACACAGGGAAGTATAATCTCCCTAACATAAACCTAAACAGGTAAAACAACCTCCTATGCAGAAATCATATCTAGAGGTATAAAACACAGGGTGCGTAAAACATACTACACACAGTACATTTCCTAACACCATAAGCATTAACACAGGGTGCGCACAACATACTACACACAGGACATTCCCTAACACCATAAGCATCAACACAGGGTGCGCAAAACATACTACACACAGTACATTTCCTAACACCATAAGCATTAAACCCAATAGTACTTCAATCACATTAGGGTCCAGGTTGCGCCAGAACCTAAACGTAGCAGCTGCCCACTACTTGCTGGGCAGCTGGTGACAAGAACAGGGCCTAAACGCTGCAGCTGGCACTAAGTGCTGCGCAGCTGGGGAAGACAAATATGAGGCATGGGCTCTCAAGGGCCCTTTAAACAAATGCGCCCAACGTTGGAGCCACGCACGGGCTCTAAACATACACATGTCCCCCTGGAGCACACTGGCTCCTGAAATAATCCTGACATAAGGAAGAGAAAGCACTTGCCCCCTCGGTGGAGCCATCAGGCTCTAAGATAATTATTCTCCATGTTGGAGCGGCCCGCTGCTAGACGGGGCCGCTCTGACTGCCACGGGGCCCTCACTGGCCCCAAATGGAGCTTCTAGAGAAGCTTTGCATCCTCGTTGGAGCGTGTAGGCTCTTAAAAACAAAACATGCCCCCATAGCGTTGGAGCCACACGGGGCTCTTAAAATAAACATGCCCCCTTTGTCGGAGTGGCCCGCTCTCTTGCGGGACCACTCAGCGCCAATGCCACCACAGTGCCGCAGTCAGCACCACCAATGCGCGTAGTCTCCCCCGTAGCCGTCTCAACTCACCGGCTCTTGGCGGGGAGAGGACTTCTCTCTTCAGGGTCTCCGGCGGCGCCACTTCTCCCTTCAAGGTCCAGCGCGGGGTGGGCTCCCGCCTGGTTCCATTGGATTTTTCACCCAGGCCCCCTCCTGGGACCCGGGACTCGGCACCTTCCAGCGCGGGGCTTCCCTTCCTCATGGGAGCCCCGCTCAGCACTCTCGTCACCGGCGAGCAGGACTTCCTCTCCCGGCCCCGCCAACGTCCCAGGCAAAACGTGCCTGACTTCCTGTTGGGCCGATCGGGCCTGAGGCGGTGGATTCGTTTCTTCTGGCGGAAAGAGGGGTAGGCTCCCTCGCAATTTAAAAATGTACAGCAGGGTGGGCACCCGCTAAAAGGCTAATACCGCGGGGTGGGCACCAGCTTCGTTTATAAATCAAACAGAATGGCAAAATGAGGGGTAGGCTCCCTCCGAATTTAGAATATAAAGCAGGGTGGGCTCCTGCTATTTAATGCAAAAATAAGCGGGCTAAGCGGGGTGGGCACCCGCAACAGGACACAATGCGGGGGAATCCCTACGCTGGGGATTCCCTCCAAGAAGATCGCAGCCCAGCACTGCCAGGAGGAAACACAGCAGCGCTCCTGCTCAGGACATATAAAGAGCTCTGCAGAAGTAGAAATAAAGTGCTCTCAAGGCGCCAGTACAGCAAAAGGTCCTGTAGAGTTTTAAGGGCTGAAGGGTCCCCAAAAAGAAGTCCTCCAGGCATCCAGGGGCTGGGCAGGGCCCAGGGAGGCAAGCCTTCCCCTGAGCCCCAGCAGCAGCACGCCCCTGGTAGTTTCAAGTCCACAAAACAAGAATATTTTCATGGGGTCACAGCCCCTCTTTTATACACAGAATCCTTAGTCTCCAAAGGTGTAGGGAAGGGGCGAACCAGATGCAACTGGTTCCTAAGCACTTTGTTTTGCTCAGCCCCTCTCCCTATTCACAGGACAGGCCAGGGACATCAGACGCACCACAGGGGGTGGAGCCAGCATTGTGTAGGGAAAGCCCAGCCCTATTCAGGTCCCAGGTGTACTCCTCCCTGCCATCAACATGCAGATCTCACCACCGGGGCAGACCCATCCTGACTCCTGGAGACAGACACACCAGCCAGTCACAAGCCAGACAGTCACTGCACATTTATTACACAGACAGGCCAGCTTCTAGAAGTGGCACTTCTACACGAGACACCGTAACGCCGCACACATCATTGCGCAGCATTCACTCTCACGAGTTCGCACATACCAAACTTGACCCTGTACTCCTCTCACATCAGGACTTAACACGGTCACTCAGATCCCCCATGCATTCCTATGGGAGGGCAGGTCAGTCTCACTAAAACATACACAGAGCGCACGCACTTTCCACTGGGACACAGTGTGAAAAGTGCCTAGAGGCCTAAAACCACTAGTACAGCATAGGAAAAGGGCTAGGATAATGCAAAAAGTTCTAGGGTTGAACTTTGCCAGAAGGGCCAAGTCCAACACACACCATTCCGTTCCAGTTTAGACCCAGCCATATGCAAATCAATCTTCACCCAGCTCCTCATGGGAACAGTCCAGTACGAACTGGTCCTCCCTGGATAGGAAACAAACATCCGAGGGCTGGTTTCGGGATATCACCCCCTCATCAGCAAGGCTAGCTTGACTCCAGTGGCATGGTGAGCACGGGACCCTGCCTTGTTTAAACATCGGATTTCGGCACTATTCCCAGTCTACCAATGTTTGTAGACCCATGTGTGGTTGCAATTGAAACCCCCCTGCTTCACCTAATGAAGGCTTCTTTGACCCAAATTAACATGAAGCAGTGGCTAGCACAACATTGTTTTACATTGGGCTACATCTTTAAAAACATTTTTGTATGCAATGAATCTAAAACCCTCTGCTGCATTTCCTACTCAGTGAGTTGGTTTTATGAATTTCTTTGGTAAGACATATAGTTCCACAGGAGTAGCACTGATGTGAATTATAGCACTATTTCAAACGTTTTTGTATGAAATGGTTTTTAATAACTGTGCATGCACTAATAAAATAAATAAATAAAATAACTTACTTTGGAATACTATCCAATGCAAATCCTGATTTACTTTGGATAGTGTATTCCAGCATAACCCTTTGTGTCAGGTTCATGTAACAAAAGTAATGCAAACGCGGCACAAATCCTTTGTAAATCCAGGTCGCCATTTTTAAATCAATCAAATTTCCTCTACAGTAATGGCACCTTCATAGGTTTAACAGACTATCATCTCTGGCTAATTCAGAACTCTCCAGTGTCTTTCAGAGAGAATAGATCTCAGGGCATCTTAGCAACATTCAGTGACTCTCTGTGAGCAATGTGTTTCAAATGTTTGTATATCAGTCATAACACAGTACCATGTTCGGTCCTCGTTTCTAATCGACCAATCCACCCTCTTAGGCACCCTGGAGTCTGGAATCAGATTTAGTGGCAATGTCGTTCATTGGTTCTCCTCCTACCTTTTTCAAACCAGCACCATCTTGGAAATAATGTACAATGAAAACATTGTAGAAGAAAAACTGATACATTCCTCAACACCTTTTTTGAAGTTATCGTCTCAAAGAGATATGGTGAAGATGGACACTGCAGACAAGGAATGCACTTTCTATGGACAACACCTGACTAACAGCAGTGTGGGTTTTGTTGAGGCATAGATAGATATCTTGGTGCGAAAATATGAAGCATGGTAGAAAAATATTCAAAAAAGTAGCTACACGTTTGAACAAGGGTGAAAATTCAGTCAAAAAAGTAGAAAGTAACAATAACGTCACACGACCTATGCAAGTCAATGACCATCATTGTGAATAACAAGTAATACATTGCTAGATGTCTGTAGACAGCAGTGCCAAGTGAGTCAAGAAACGCCACTGATGTCTTTTTAAACAACAACACGTTGCAATCTGGAAGTTGTAGTTTTGTGGATACATTAAAAGTATGTTCTTGAAACAGCCCATATAAAACCAGAGGTTGGCCAAAAAATCAGTACTGGCGGCGGGTGTCACAAATCCACGAAGAGCTTTGCAGCCCTGGGTTTCTCAATGCATTCTCGTAAGTGTAGTTTGTTTTCCAGCTTCCTGTATCCCCACTAGAATGTTCTGCATTTATGTGTTTTAGGAAAGGCTGTATCCTCCTTTGTCCTCGGTGACATACACTGCTTACCAGTTGCCTGTGCACAGATGGATTACTTACCCTCCTGCCCCTCTCAATGTGCCCCCTAGTAGGAAATCAGTTTTCTTATTTTCTACATGTCTTAAAATATATATTATTTAGCTCCAGTATTTATTCATAATGCATTTTAAGTTGCTAAATACGATTCAAAAGGCAATTATATTAGTTAAATGAGACAATGCATGTATTGGTACAGCAGAAAGCTAGCTAGTAAGAAATTGAAAGATGTACAGTACATGGGGGTTTGGAACAGGGTCTATAATATTCTGTACATCAAATGAGGAGTAACCAAATACACTTGTAGGCGTAGCAAAATTAAGTAATTTGCCCAGAATCACACCATGTTTATTAGGTTCCATAGTCAGAAGCTCTAGTCACTAAACCACACCTCCCCCAAGCACAATAATAATTCATTACATATTGATTATTATTTAATTAAAATATAATAAAACCCATGCAATCCACCAATAAGCCCACAACCCAAGTAAATAGAATTTTTTTTGTCTATAATATTTTAACTTTGGAAAACATAACTTTTATAGTATAATAATTAAAAACGTTATTGTTAGTAAAACACTACCCACCAAATACCCACACAACCCCAAAAAAGTTGTGAAACAGATTCTAAAATGATATAGCTATTTTTACATATACGTTCCACTAAAAATAATCAAGAAACATAAAATTATATTATAGATATCTATTGTATTACATTTTTAACATCAATATTACTTAAAAAATGAAAAATAAAAATACTTACCCTTGACGTTCTATCCCACAATATCTTTGCACTGAACAAATTTTGACCACAATAATATGGTCAAACGATAACTGTGGAGTTGATATTCAGGTCCGACCTCTGTCTCTCCAGTGACCACCTTGCTAACCTGATGTCACTGCAAATGCTGTGATCCTCACAAGACAGAGAGGCAGGCAGCAGGAAGTGATGTCACAGCTTTTTGTGACCTAGTACTTGGATGCACTGTGCTCTTCCATATTTATGTTGGTATCTGACTGTGTGCATGAGGGATCCCAGGTGCTGTGCACTTGCCAGCAGAGATAGACTCCAGCCATGAAACAGACAGGAAAACAGAATGTTTATTTTATTTCAAACTTGGCCAGTTATCTGTGCAACCCAAATATATGTCACTGGATTTCTCTGAAGAATGTTTTTAGGCAATTAGAGGCAGGCAGAATGTTAATGAATTGGGCGGAGTAGCTGTGATGTGAGTAGGAGTAGGCCTGATATGTAATGGTTTGGAAGATCATAAAGCATGTGTTTTGTAGAACACAAGTATTAGAGATTGATTTGAGGAATAACCATCTCCTCAGTGGGAAGTTAAATGTTGTCAAGGTCATTTGGTGTCCCGGGATAAAGGGGCATTGCAGAGCATTGCTGGAGGTAAACAAATCTATCTTAACCTTAATTGGTCTGTCTAAATGTTCTCATCTGCTCAGAACACATATCTTGGTGATTATACACGAGAGATCCAGAAGCAAGTGGCTATTAGGGGCAAACTAGACGACAGTCTGTAGAAGCATTCCCTAAGCCAATATATCTGGTTTATAACTGAAATTGCATCTTCATTAATTGGTGACTGTCTTAACATGTGTGTCTGATGGGCGAGGGGGTTTTGGGGATGGTCAAGTGGAGAAAGCATTGCTTAATCTGTAAATGAATCAGTGCTGGTGCCTAAAGCTCTTTTCAGAAGACAGTGGCAGGTGCAATTGAAAGCACTGTGCAGTCCAAAATCCACCTCATGCCTCTTTAATACACTATTAGTCACTTCCTGCCTCTTTAGCTCATTCTAGCAGGGTCCTGCTTTCTCCCTTTGTCAGGGTTTTTCCGTCTTTCTCTTCCTCCTTCTTTCCTTTTTGTTTGTTTTCCCTCTCTGTAAATGTCTGATGCGGAAAAATAAGTGCTGGTTCCCATAAATGAGTGCTGATGGCCCCAACCACAAACCACTGGCTCAAATTAAGCACTGGGTGAAAGCAAGAATGAGTTGATGGTTTAATGTGCATGTGCATAGGTATGAGTGGCTGAATGCATAACCCCTTCGATGCTCATGATGGTATGGTTCCGTCATGAGCATCGGTGCCCCTGTGCTCATGACGGAACCATTCCATCATGAGGCCAGGGGCACGAAATCCCTCTGCTGCAGACAGCAGAGGGATTTTTATTACTCCCCTGTGACCTCGGGAGCTGGGGAAGAGCTTCCCCAGCTCCTGAGGCCCCCTCCCTGGTTTCTGTGCAATGACGATCAGCGCACATGTCGCGCTGTCGTCATTGCAAAGAAACCAAAACTGAAATGAGCCTTTGGGCTCATTTCAGTTTCCCTTTCTATGTGCTCAGGGGGCTATCTCAGCCCTTTGAGCAAGTAGAAAGACGGGAGGGGTGTCATTGGAAAGGGGAGAATCTCCCCTTTTCAATGCTACCCCTCCCCAGTGGATCCCTGCTTGGTGATCACCCCAGGAGGGCGATCACCAAGCAGGGTTCCACCCCCTAGACACCAGGGAGGGGGGAGGGGCCCCTTGGGCAAGGGCCTTCGCTCCCCCCATAAATTAATGGACACTATTCAGTCTTTCTGCCCCCCTGGGGGGCTGATGGGGCAGTAGCCCCCAATATCCCCCCCGGGGGCAGAAAGCCCACTAAACGCCAGGGATTATTTTTGGTGCATTTTTTTTAGGGTGGGGGCTGCCCAAAACGAGCACGCCAATGCCCCCACCCCCTGCCACCATTACAGCCTTTCTGCCCCCCCCAGGGATTTTTTTTGCGCAATTATTTTTAGGATGGGGCTACCCGAAATGGACACGCCAATGCCCCCGCCACCATTAAAACCTTTCTGCCCCCCCTAGGGGCATTGGCCCCTAATCTGCCCCTTTGGGGGAGCAGAAAGCCCACTTGTCGCCAGGGATTTTATTTGGGCAAATTTTAATTGGGGTGGAGGCTTCCCAAAACGGGCATGCTAATCCCCCACCCACAAAAATTACAGCTTTTCTGCCCCCCTGGGGGGAAGATGGGGGCAGTAGCCCCCAATCTGCCCCCCCCCCCCCGGGTCGATAAAAAGCCCACTAGATGCCAACGATTACACTGGCTTTTTTTTTTATGCGTGGGAGTGGGGGCTGCCCAGAATGGGCATACCAATGACCGCACCGCCCAGAAAAATAACCACAGTCTTTCTGCCCCCCTTGGGGGCATATAGGGGCAACCCCACCCCCCGATATGCCCCCCAAGGTTGCAGAAAGCTGACTAGGCACAGATTTGTTTTTAGCAATCTGCCTACCTCTGGATTTTGGGCCCTAGCGCAGCCGGCACATAGGGAAACCTAGCAAACCTGTACATTTTTGAAAACTAGACACCTTTGGAATCCAGGATGTGGTGACTTGCCTGGCTCTCACTAGGTTCTGTTACCCAGAATCCCTTGCAAACCTAAAGATTTGTAAAAAAAAAAAAACATTTTCCTCACATTTCTGTGGTGGAGAGTTCTGGAATCTGTGTGGATCCACAAAATTCCACCCACTCCGCGTTCCCCAAAGTCTTCCGAGAAAAATGATACCTCACTTGTGTGGGTTGGTTAAGTACCCATGACATGCAAGGGCCCAAAACCTAGTGAGGCGACATCAAAATTACCTATCACAAACCAACCTGGTTTTGCACGGGGGGGTCACCTGGGTTTTAGACCCCGGGCTCAGCCGCCATTTAGGGAAACCCACCAAACCCACACATTTCTGAAAACTAGACACCCGGGGGATTCAAGGGCGGTATGGCTTGCGTGGATCCTCCAACGTTTTCTTACCCAGAATCCCCTGCAAACCTCAAATGTAGCTGAAAGAATCACTTTTTCCACACATTTTTTTGTGGGAAAGCTGTGGCATCACTGGGCTGACACAAATTTCCTACCACCCAGCGTTCCTCCAGGTCTCCCGATAAAAATGGTGCCTCACTCGTTTAGGAGGCACAAGTACCCATGACAGGCAAGGGCCCAAAACGTATTGAGGCGACATCAAAATTGCCTATCACAAAACAACTTGGTTTTGCAAGGGGGTCCCATGACTTTTTCGCCCGGGGCTCAGCGACCCCCCCAGGAAACCTACCAAACCCACACATTTCTGTAAACTAGATATCCTGGGAATTCCAGGGAGGTATGGCTTGCATGGATCCCCCAACGTTTTCTAACCCAGAATCCCCTACAAACCTGAAATTTAGCTGAAAAAATCACTTTTTTCACACATTTGTGTGTGGGAAAGTTGTGGCATCACCGGGCTGACACAAATTTCCTACCACCCAATGTTCCCCAGGTCTCCCGATAAAAATAGTGCCTAACTTGTGTGGGAGGCCCAAGTACCCGCAACAGGCAATTACCCAAAACGTATTAAGGCGACATCAAAATTGCCTATCACAAAACGACCTGGTTTTGCAAGGGGGGGTCCCATGACTTTTTGGCCCGGGGCTCGGCGGCCACCTAGGGAAATCTACAAAACCCACACATTTCTGAAAACTAGATATCCGGGGGATTCTAGGGAGGTATGGTTTGCATGGATCCCCCAACGTTTTCTTAGCCAGAATCCCCTTCAAACCTGAAATTTAGCTGAAAAAATCACTTTTTTCACACATTTTTGTTTGGGAAAGTTGTGGCATCACGGGGCTGACACAAATTTCCAACCACCCAGCATTCCCCCAGGTCTCCCGATAAAAATAGTGCCTCACTCGTGTGGGAGGCACATGTACCTGCGACAGGCAAGGGCCCAAAATGCCCATCACAAAATGTTTTGGGCCTTTGCCTGTCGCAGGTACTTGGGCCTCCCACACGAGTGAGGCACCATTTTTATCAGGAGACCTGGGGGAACGCTGGGTGGTATGAAATTTGTGTCAGTCCGGTGATGCCACAACTTTCCCACACAAACAATTGTGAAAAAAGTGATTTCTCCAGCTAAATTTGAGGTTTGTAGGGGATTCTGGGTAAGAAAACGTTGGGGGATCCACGCAAGCCATACCTCCTTGGGATCCCCCGGATGTCTAATTTTCAGAAATGTGTGGGTTTGGTAGGTTTCCCTAGGTGACCGGTGAGCCCCGGGCCAAAATGTCATGGAACCCCCTTGCAAAACCAGGTTGTTTTGTGATCGGCAATTTTGATGTTGCCTCAATACGTTTTGGGCCCTTGCCTGTTGTGGTTACTTGGGCCTCCCACACGAGTGAAGCACCATTTTTATAGGTAGACCTGGAGGATTGCTGGGTGGTAGGAAATTTGTGTCAGCCCGGTGATGCCACAACTTTCCCACACAAACAACTGTGAAAAAAGTGATTTTTCCAGCTAAATTTGAGGTTTGTAGGGGATTCTGGGTAAGAAAACGTTGGGGGATCCACGCAAGCTATACCTCGGTGGATTTCCCCGGGTGTCTAGTTTTCAGAAATGTGTGGGTTTGGTAGGTTTCCCTAGGTGGCCGCCGAGCTCCGGGCCAAAAAGTCATGGGACCCCCTTGCAAAACCAGGTTGGTTTGTGATAGGTAATTTTGATGTCACCTCAATAGGTTTTGCACCGTTCCCTGTCGCGGGTACTTACCCACCCACACAACTTAGGTACCATATTTCTCGGAGGACTTTGGGGAACGCGGGGTGGGTCGAAATTTGTGGATCCATGCAGATTGCAGAACTTTCCACCACAGAAATAGGAGGAAATTTGATTTTTTTGACAATTTCTTAGGTTTGCAAGGGATTCTGGGTAATAGAACCTGGTGAGAGGCAGTCAAGTCACCCCATCCTCGATTCCCCTGGGTGTCTACTTTTAAAAAATGTATAGGTTTGCTAGGTGCCGGCAGAGCTAGGGTTCAAAAACTACACCTAGGCACTTTGCCAAAAAAGGGTCATTTTTCATGGTGAAATTGTGGTGTGTCCACGTTGCGTTTTGCGCCGTTTCCTGTTTTGAGCACTATGCCTACCCACACAAGTGAGGTACCGTTTTTTATCAGAAGACTTTGGGAAACGCGGGGTGGGTGGAAATGTGCGGATCCATGCATATTCCAGAACTTTCACCACAGAAATGTGAGGAAAATGTGTTTTTTAAAAATAATTTTTAGGTTTGCAAGGGATTCTGGGTAACAGAACCTGGTGAGAGCCAGTCAAGTCACTCCATCCTGGATCCCCTGGTTGGCTAGGTTTCCCTAGGTGCCAGCAGAGCTAGGGTTCAAAAACTACCGCTAGGCACTTTGCTAAAAAAGGGTAATTTTTCATTGTCAAAATGTGGTGTGTCCACATTGTGTTTTACGCCGTTTCCTGTCGCGGGCACTAGTCCTACCCACACAAGTGAGGTACCATTTTTCTTGTAAGACTGTGGGGAACGTGGGGTAGGTGGAAATTTGTGGATCCAAGCATATTCCAGAACTTTCTACCAGAGAAATGTGAGGAAAATGTGTTTTTTTTAAACAATCCTATAGGTTTGCAAGGGATTCTGGGTAACAGAACCTGGTGAGAGCCAGTCAAGTCACTCCATCCTGGATCCCCTGGATGTCTAGTTTTCAAAAATGTATAGGTTGGCTAGGTTTCCCTAGGTGCCGGCAGAGCTAGGGTTCAAAAACTACCGCTAGGCACTTTGCTAAAAAAGGGTAATTTTTCATTGTGAAAATGTGGTGTGTCCACATTGTGTTTTGTGCCGTTTCCTGTCATGGGCACTAGGCCTATCCACACAAGTGAGGTACCATTATTCTCGTAAGACTTTGGGGAACGTGGGGTAGGTGGAAATTTGTGGATCCAAGCAGATTCCAGAACTTTCTACCACAGAAATGTTTGGAAAATTTTGTTTTTTTAACATTTCTTTAGGTTTGCAAGGGATTCTGGTTAACACAACCTGGTGAGAGGCAGTCAAGTCACCCCATCCTGGATTTCCCTGGGTGTCTAGTTTTCAAAAGTGTATGGGTTTGCTAGGTTTTCCTAGGTGCCGGCAGAGCTAGGGTTCAAAAACTACAGCTAGGCACTTTGCTAAAAAAGGGTAATTTTTTATTGTGAAAATGTGGTGTGTCCACATTGTGTTTTGTGCCATTTCCTGTCGCGGGCACTAGGCCTACCCACACAAGTGAGGTACGAGTTTTCTCGGAAGACTTTGGGGAACGCGGGGTGGGTGGAAATTTGTGGATCCACGCAGATTCCAGAACTTTCCACCACACAAATGTGAGGAAAATGTGTTTTTTGGGAAATTCGTTTAGGTTTGCAAGGGATTCTGGGTAACAGAACCTGGTGAGAGCCAGTCAAGTCACCCCATCCTGGATTCCCTGGGTGCCTAATTTTCAAAAATGTATAGGTTTGCTAAGTTTCCCTAGGTGCCGGCAGAGCTAGGGTTAAAAAACTACCGCTAGGCACGATGCAAAAAAAGGGTAATTTTTCATTGTGAAAATGTGGTGTGTTTACGTTGAGTTTTGAGCTGTTTCCTGTCAAAGGCACTATGCCCACCCACACAAGTGAGGTACCATTTTTATCGGGAGATTTCAGGTAATTCAGATTTGTAAAGCAACTGTTATTACCTATTGACTTACAATGCATTTCGGCCTTCCAAATGAAAGACAATGTGTAAAAAAGAAGTAATTTTGAAAAATGATCGATAATTCTCATGCTAGTATGAGTATTCCCAATTTCGGAAATGTGCAAATATCTACTGTTTCTAAACTCTATATTTTGTTCCCATTTCAGAAATACATAGGTGTCTTCCATACTGATTTTTCAATGTATACATTTTCCCAGAATAATTGCTATATACCCGGTACATAATAAAAAACCATTGCAAGTTGCTGCTCAGTTTTTGGCTCTGGGTTCGTCGGGTTCTTGGTGAACCTACAAGTCCTATATTTCCCCACAACCACTAACGTCCAGCGGATGTAACGGTATATTGCTTTCAAAGAGCTGTCATAATTAGAAGAAGTTACAGGTGAAAACGTTGACACAAAAGGCTTTATTTTTCAACTAATTTTCAATTTTTCCTATATTTAACTGTTAGTTTCTATAAGGAAACCTTGAAAGATCTACACAAATGACCACTTGCTGAATTCAAAATTGTGTCCACTTTTTACAAATGTATAGCACTCCAGGATCCATTATTGCTTTCATACCCATTTCTACCATTAAAAGGAAGGAGGTTGAAAGCACAAAAAATAGCATAAATAGGCTATGTCCCAGAAAAATGCCAAAACTGTGTAAAAATGTTTGGTTTTCTGACAAAAGTCTGTCATTCCCTAAAAGTTGGGAAAATGGTGATTTCAGCCCCACAAACCCTTTTTTGATACCATTTGTAGGGAAAACCCAGACGCTTTCATTTGCAGCACTTTTTTCCCATTTTTCTCCCAAAAAACAGAATTTAGCTGTATTTTGACTAATTTCAGGGTCCCCTCCAGAGGAATCCACAAACCCTGGGTACCTTTAGAATCCCCAGGATGTTGGCAGAAAAGGACGCAAATTTGGCGTGGATACCTTATGGGGTCAAAAGGTTACAGGGGCCTAAGCGTGAACTCCTCCAACTAGTCAAAAAAAGGCTTAGCACAGCGGGGGGAAAGGCCTAGTAGCGAAGGGGATAAATGAGTAATTGAGAGTATGAAAAGACAGATGAATAAATGCACATGACTCATTGTTGCATCCATATGTCCTCCATACACAACAAAACAGCCAAAAATTCTTCAGTCAACACTGGAGTTCAGTTAGAAGCCTGGCCAAATGGCTTTGCCGGTGCTTGTTTAGTTTGCTGTATGAGAGCAAGACCCTATTGTGGGGCACTCATAAGCACCTCTAACATTCAAACAGTATCTCTTGTTTCTATCTCTTGTGGGGCTCAGCATCAAGAACATCGATTGTCTGCAGGAGGATGCAAGGCCTAGATCAGCAAGAGAGAGTAGGCCTGATAATATTGCACAATGCCACACAACTAGTTCTATCTTAAAGCTTTTATCTGGCATTTTGATAGAATGTCTGTGCCATAGTCTCCCTGATTACCGATTGGGACAACAATTGTAATTTTTAATTTGGGAGGATTTAATCGTTGTCTGTTAAAACTATTGTTATGTTAAGTTTTGTTATTTATGTTTGATGCTGGGTATCATGCACAAATGTATGTATTTTAACATGTTTTTGTGTCTTTTATGGTTATATCATCATTAACTGAATAAAGAATCTTATGAGTATAAATGTGAGAGCAAAACATCCCACTTTGTTCCAAGTTCTTCAAGGAAGGGAATTCTCTATAGTGCACTAGAAGGAAAGCTATGTGAACACCAGTTTTTCATGCGGCTAAATCGCATTTTGTGTCTTTGTATGTGTACATAATTTAGTGTACATACACTGATATATATTATACATTATGGTTTGGGTAGTGGGGCATGCAAGAGTTTCAGTAGGAGTGTGAGTCCTATATTGTGATTTAAAAGAATAAGTGTTCCCCATTGAGTGGAGGTCACCAAGGATGTCAGCAGGCAGTGTGGGGGCCAGGTATGCTAAGGCTTAGGTAGAGGAGCAGCAGGTGGAGAGGACAGAGGAAAGTTTCCAAGGGTGATGGGGGTCCTCCATGACTCTTCTGTCGCTGCACAGTTTCTGTGAGGTACAGTAAACGTTTGGCAAATTGGCAGATTGCTTTAGAGTGACAAAAGCAAAAATGTATGCAGGTAGCAGAGAAGCAATATAATTTGTACTGATACAAATTAATATTTCTAATTTGTACAACGGGGAACTAATTTTAGGCCAGAGGTTAAAGAGGGGAATAGGATTGATAACTCAAGCAGTAGATTTGTTTGCCTGTAAATTACATGGACTTTAATATTATTGTAGGTAGTATAATTAGTGGGTGTCTTCTATTTCCTTCCACCTTTCAGGACCAATAAAAAAGTGGAAGACAAAGAAGACAAAGTCATCCTTTGCCGCCACCACAAAGACATTCCCTTTGGTGCTGGTAAGCCATGTTCTCTCATACGTTCTTCCCAGATTTAACTGATCTCACCTAATATGCAGCATAGTCTTCTGTTTCTTACTTCTTATCATTTTTCTTAACTTTTTTCCTAGCTTTACTTTAGTGTCCCTTACTTTAACATAACATAACAGAACATAACATAATATAACTTCTTCCTAAGTTTCTTCTTCTTATGGCAATTTACCCTGACCTGTCTTTCTCCTATTTACCACTCAATCTGTTCACAGCAAATCTAAACCTAGTGCAATTCCTGGCCTAAAATGTCAGCCTTAGCTAACTCTGTCTTATTTCCAAACCCACTAATAACATTTGTTGTACTGGTAATGAATTATGGGTAAGTGTATGGTATGGAGAATTAGGGAAAGAGTAGGGGCAGTGGAAATATTGTTATTATATGCCATCACACCATAGCATTCTATGGCAATATATACAATTTTGCAGTACAGTCATTTTTTTTAAACACACGTTAAGTGCTGTAGAAAGTGGTACCATATGAATTAATTTATTTAAGCTTTTTTTCGTTTGACAAAAAAATATTTTAATTATGCTGGGGGTCATTGATTATTTTTTGTCATGTACTGTAAATCATAATTATGTGAATAATATGTATAAAAAAAAAGTCCCAGGGACATAGATCACTGTATGCAAACTCTAATGGGCCTGGAGAACCAGCAACGCTGTGTGACAGGTGTGACAAGTATACAAATTTGTGTTTGCAGTGGGAACTACAAATCATGCACATTTCTTTTTTCCTTAGACCATCAGTCTGTTCCAGTCCTGGGAGTCCCATGTTAAGGAGCACCCGTGCCAACAGGAAATGACCACTCTGCCACTCCTCTCTGATACCAGAAGCTCCAGGTTACAGCGGGGGCTTCCATCACTGGACCATCTTGCAGGGGGAGGAGACATCATCTGCTTCTTCCACCAGTCAAGGCCTGAGGATGGACCCCCAGGGCCCCAACAGCAGCCAACACTGCTTCTCCCTCAACCACAGAGGTCCTAATTTGAGCCCCCTTAGCAGGTTAGCCCAATGTAGGCCTCCCACTAAACATCCCATCAGTAATAACTGTGTATTGACCGGCCCTCTGCAGGCACTCAGCACTAAGGAATACATCCGATAGAATAGATATGTTACATTATCCCTTCAGCCAACTACAAACTCAACCACTTCCCCTTTCAGGTCTTTCCTCTGCCGAAATATTGTCTGTGACCTCTCCCAGTAGTTGTGACTAGCTGTTGTTGCAGAAGTTTGTTACAAGGGGCTAGCTACTAATGGCTGTAAAATTCCAAACAAGGAAGGCATCGGAGAAAAATATACTTTCTCTTATTCTGAATAAAACAGGTGACCCACAAAGGTATTCTCATTCTGCAACAAGAACTAAAAAGAGAGATACAGTGAGTGGAAAATCCAAGACAGAGTCCAACATAAATTAACACAGTGTAAAAGGAGAGTTACTTACTAATTAAGTGTAATGAACATTAAAGCTTCTGAATGAGGGTACTTTTGCAGAATCTTTTTGGAAGCTAGGCAGATTGAGTGCAGCATGGATTGTGAAAAAAAGCAAACACTACCTTTGCTGGGCCCACCATTTTTATCATTTATTTTCTACAATACGACATCCCTTTCTGGTAAGGGAGATGGTGTGGCCAAATACTCTGTCCATCAAAATCTCATGCCTCCTGCCTCATTAAGAGACATGCGGACTATACATTCCTGTCCGTGGAATTTACGTCGACAGTCCAACTTAGAAGGGACCGTCCAAGTACAGCCATCACACTGCCCACTCTCTTTACAGCAGATATTAGGAAAAGCCTGGCAGTGAGGAAAAGAAAAACACAATAATGGACATCAAACCCTGGGAGTAACCTCTTGAGGTTTGAGAGTCATACATTTTTTGTTTTGTCAGAAACAAGTTCCCACCTGGCTGTCATCTCTAAAGTTCATGGAGAAGTACCAACTGTACGTCATCTGTCAAACTCAAAATTGGTCACTTCAGATTCTACTGCTCATCACAAAGTCTACAGAGGCCTGACCGTAAGGTTGAATTATTTTATTTTCTTTCTTTTTCATCTCTTACCATTCAGTCACTATGCCACAATTGCTTTGTTGTCCCTGATTATCAGCCTATGCCTTGGGCGCATGTCTATTTACGATTATTTGCATTCGGAGTACCCAAAATAAAATAGGGTTTTTGTCTTTTTGTTAACAGCAGACCTTTCTGTCTTTTTTTAATCCAGAAATTGGATTTCATCTTCAGATTAAGGCAGGTCTACTGTAGCATTATTTCTAACCACAATTTTCAGAACAATTGCCCTCATACACTGCTGTATCTTCTGGAGCCTTATCATTTTTGGATATGAAAAGTTTATTTCTTTTAATCAGGATCAGTTTATCCATGTTTTGAGGTCAAAAACCGATCCTTCTGACTGTGACAGCTTCTCCAACTGCACTTAACTCCCACTCCGAGTATACACTGCCTACAGGACATGTTAGATGCTTTACTGCGGGCCTGCTGGGTTCTGGCCAATGCCAATTTTTCCCATGACAACAGGAAATGGCTCTTGATCTAAAAAGACTTCTGTTTAGTTGTCCAACTCATCTTGTTTCATTTTTTTGTCATTGAGTTACCTGCACCTTTGCGCACGGTTTAAGTCCTAGTATATTCAAAAGCCTACCCAATGCAGATGTTCGAACAGAAAGTAATGCTACTGAAGTTGTACATTTAGTAGCAGGTGATTGTGTTACCACTGGTGAGTGTTTCTTCTACAGCTCGGAGCCACAACCACACTCTCCAAGAGCAGAAGACAGGTTTATGCCCTCAAACTGTCAATCTTTCATCTTATAGGTCACTCTCTTTTCCAGTTCTTATACATGAAGACATCAACTGATGAAAAAGGGATGAAAGTAGTTATCCCTTTTTTGTATCATGGACCCACTGACATAGCATAGGTGTATTCTTCAGAGGACACAATTTCCTTTTGCAGCTTTTATTTGTAGTCACTGAAAGGATTAAGCTGGTGATCAAAGCAGCTGCATCTTCATCCACATTCATGTTTGCTTGTTCCATCTTTTGAAAATGGTCCTGCAGCATGAGCAACAATGGAATGGTTTGGCTTGTAGTACAATTCTGCATACTGACTTCCTGTGTCAAAACCTCAAAAAGCAATAGCATTTGGATCAGGCACTCTACTAGCCCCCATTTTTCAGCCTCAATCATTATGGCTTTGGCCATTGCATCTCCTCTCCCGTGTAGTGTGTGATAGTTGATAGACCTTTCCTGATCAAACAGTGCAGAATGTAGAAGGTGGAGATCCAACATCCTGTATGAGGACTTTTGCAGGAACTCTATTAGAGCACTGAATGATCCTCAGCTGCTTCTAGGATTTGAAGGAATGACTGAAATGAATGCATATCCTACAAGAGGTGACCAGTATGTTGTTGTTCTTCTTTTTTGAGGAGGTCCTGCACAATGAGAGTGATGAAATGACCTAAACATATGTCTTTGAAGTAGAGGTGGTGGTGTACTCTGCTCTGTCGGCGGAGTTTGTGATATTTTGCAGTGGGGAGTTTGGCAAAAAACTCTGCCAACTTCCGGCAGAGCGGAGTTTACAGCCACCAAAGCAGAAAAAGCATTGTGCATGCAGGTTACAAAGCTTTCAGCTCAACCTATTCTTATGTAAAGCCTGTTATCAGGTGTCTAGTGCGTTTGCGGCACCTGTGCATTGCTGCTCCCCCACACATCACATGGATGCGTAGTTTTGCACATGCGCTTGTCTGTTATTAGCAAGATTGCTTGATTCCACTCCATATCATACTGGCATAGAGTTATTTCTCTCCCTTTGTAGTGCTTTACACATTTGTGAGGCTGTGTGTAAAGGTGCAGGGAATAGGTGGAAAGCCTGAACATTAGACATAGTTTACAAGTTCAAGGCTCAACTGCGATACCTGTGGAAACGTTTGCTTTGCCAGTTGATCAGAATTATGAATTGTGCATTATTGCAGTTTTACATTGATAGATTACAGCACGTCATGTTTATTGGAGGCAAAGGCCCATAAGAGAGGGATAATATGCAGAGTTGCGTGCGTTAAAAAAAACTCCGTCCAAAACTCACAATTCCACCTTATTCAAAATGGCCACTGTATGGACTCTGTTCTTTCACATATGTTGGTAGTCTAGTGTTTAAAAATGTCACAAACTATTACATGCAACTCTAGTCAATGCCTGAGTTCTATAATTTTAGACGTTGGGAAAAAAGAGGCTGGTCATTGAGGGTCATTGGCTGTGGTCATTTCAGTTCACCTTGAATATTGCCCGTTGACAGGCAATTCTGGAATGGGATATTCCCTGATGTGTGTGAGAGCTTCTGGCACTATACGTGAGGACCCACACTATTTTCCTATGCGTGAAAGATGCCAGTGGAGGTGGATGTTGTGACTTGCCTTAGAGCTCAAAACCAAAGAGAACTACACCGAACGACCCACGGAGAAGTCGTGCAAACATGATAGCTGGTCCTCTGATCCCAAGAGACTCTTCAACTATGCAGAACAGCAGGAAATCAGGATCTCCAACTTTGAGACGGTGAAATATTCTGGCTGGGGGAAAAGAGATGAGCCTCCATGGTGTGAGCGCAAATGGTACACAGGAAAGTGTGCTTCTGTTGAACATTGTGGTGTTCCAGGGACAGCTGCAGAAATGCTGTGGGTTGAGGTTCCTGGAAGTCATTTTGATTGCACCACCACACCTCACCCTTGCTGACCAACTTCAGGAAGGGGCTCAAAACCTGGCTTTTCAACTGAGACCTAGCAAGCACCTGGATACCCTTTCGGGTGACAAGCTGCGCTTTATAAATATGACATAATTGATTGATCGAGTGGCAGCAAATCTAGTGCTGAGACCTCT
This sequence comes from Triturus cristatus, assembly GCF_964204655.1. Classification (NCBI taxonomy): domain Eukaryota; kingdom Metazoa; phylum Chordata; class Amphibia; order Caudata; family Salamandridae; genus Triturus; species Triturus cristatus. The sequence continues at coordinate 180,101,251 of NC_140589.1, forward strand.
GGGTTGAAGCCATTCGTAGACTTTAGATTTAATTTTTCCCTCAATGTAGGATGCTGCATTTCTTGCAGCTTCTGAAAGTAGAACATTGCAACTGATGCATGCCAAGGAACGTCTTGTAAAGCATCAGCAATGGTGAGATCAGCAGCTAGCCTTTGCTTAACCTTCTGGAAGGAGACCCAGAGTGCCATGTAGTCTGTTACTTGACAACTGGTCTGCCATGAAGTGGATGTATTGAACAGTGCTTCCCTTCAATGGTACACCAACCAATTTCAGCACATGATGGTGCATCGCTGGCACAACACCACTTGACAAATGTGTCAGGCTGGAAACCTAAATTTTTTTACATAAATTCCAGAAAGCCCTCTCATTAAAAAAAAGGGAGGAGGTCAAACGCTCTAACACTTTTGCCAGCTTCCCATTGTAGAGATCATGGGTTCACACAGACTTGATCCTGGAATGTCTCATTTGATGTTTTTGGGTGAAAATCCAACCTTAATTGGCATATGAGGAGCAGCACTTAGGCAGCTTGGATCCTTTGGCGTGACTGTATTCCTCTTTTCCTTGTGCCATGCCTCGGGTTCCTACGGGTGATGACTTCACTCTAAGAGTGACTGGTCATCTTTGCATGATGGCAGCATCTTCTTACTTATAACTATTTTCTTCTATCTGCTCTACTTCCTTTTCTCTCTCTCTAGCAGCTGTCCTTTTCAGATGCTTTCTCACAATGATTACATGTAGGATTTTCAGATGAACCAGCTGGCCCCCGGTTTCGTAATGTCCAAGTACCTCTTTAGAATGCACTGGTTTACAGCAACTTGCGCAATATATGATAACCTCCTAGTGATCATCTTGCTGACAAGGAAGTAAATGTTGTAGGTTTAGTGTGACAATACCCAGGAATTGAACAACTAGAGAAAAGCAAGATGCTGTTCACTATCTGAGATGTGTTTAGTACTAGAGTACTTCAACTGAACAGATTGAACCAAGAAAGCTCTTCTTCCTCACATTTCAACTAATTTAAACCGTATAACTTTTGACTGTTGAAAAGTGCATGTAAAATATATATTTTTGCATACAACAATGACCGAAATAAGAGCTGTTCAATGCAGAGGCATAGTATAGTGGCATAGTGGTTTACCGTTAAAGGAACATTTTGAATTTCTTGATGTAGATCTTAAAGCACAGGATGGAATTTTGAACTTTTGTATTTGAAAATGGGGCCTATGTGGTGTATAGCTTGATGCAGAGTTTGCGCTTCCACCTGTTAACCACTGGGGAAGAGTGACGGGTTCTGAAAGAAAAGGCAACATGATATGTTCCAGGTGGGTCAAACGTTGGACATAACCATGTTGAATTTGAGACTTAACCAGGGGTCCAAACTACTGATGCGAGTCCCTCAGCGGACATCCACATTTCTGTGCCACTCAACATTAGGGCTGGGCTACATTAATGATAATATCAGGCGTTGTCCTGCTCTTCTTTGGCTGTCTATCTGGACTAAAAGACAAACTTCTTTTACATAGCTGTTACTTAAAGACTGTATTAGTCAGGATAAGGCCATGAAGATCCTATGGCTAGTGTAAATTGAGAAACTCTAGCCTGAACATTCCAGAGTTGCTTGATAGTTCAGATGACATTGTTGCCTCTTGTAAGATTGATTTAAAAACCAATGTTTTAGATATGTGTCAAACTCAGAGAATGCAAACTGAGTCTCTGAAATTTACTGCAAGAAGTTACATATTAATCATTATTAGTCTATGGATTGAATCCTACCTTGTCTGGATTTCTCAAAGTCATCATGGATATCTTTTGGCACTATTAAGATTTAACACTCTGCACCTTAGAGGTGCGGGTCCTTGATCTGTTTCATACAGTGTGATTTTACCTCTTTGTCCTTGAGATTTCTGCTCTCCCCAGTCGATGGTGCATTTTTGTTATTTTTTAAATTTGATGTGCCTCTAAAATGACACTTTCTGGGTCCACTTTTGAGGCGTGCCAATTTTAGGCAATTCAAGCAAGCTGTGGTTTTTATTAAAACGTTACCCTCAATACACGTTTGCTGGGCAGTAGTTAATTACCTGCAGTGTGCTATCTGGATGAGAAATGATTTATGATGATTTTGTGCTCCCATTGTCTCTCATCCCGGTGTTGAGTGTTTAAGTTTTACTAGTCTAAATCATGAGATGGAATCAATTGCCAGGATGGATTTTACGATTGTACTTTTTAATTCGTGTTTGTATTTTTTACTGCTAACTAGAGGGAATTCATTAATTTGCTATTATAATGTGTTTTAATGATTGGTCTAAAAATCAAATCTGTTTTAGAAATTTGTAATTTTATAAGTATGACACAACTGATTATTTTTCTGCTATGTACTTTTTTTAGTTTTTTTAAGTTAAAAAAGAATAAAGGTTATTGACTGACTACTGATGCATCCACCTAATAAAATTATCAATCTTTGTGTAAGCAACACTTCGCTGATCCCCTAGTTTTTAGGTCTCGCCTACGCAGCGCGCATGTGCTACTTAGGAGAGACCTTTAGTAATCGGTTCGCTTTTTCGCCCAAAAACATACACGCGTTGCTTTGCTTTCAATGGCAACGCGTGCACGTTTGGCGATTCCCTTGTGGGAGCGAGCTTTGACAACATCTGTTTGTGATCAACTTCCAAACAGATGGTGCCCAAGGCTTGCTCCCGCAAGGGAATCGCTGTGTGTTCTCTCGGCCGCACTCCCCCACCCCTCCCAGTTGTTAACCCGTTTGTTTGCTGTTTTTTTAACAACGAAGCACGAGCTCCTCGGCAGCTCTGGCCCTCAAACATCCATGCCCCTCCTCTGAATTTGTCACTTCGCCACCTTCACTTTTGCCCTCCTCTGCTTGAAATGTAGTTTGTTCAGATCCTTACTTATTAACCGCGCCGCAATCACTTTAGGTTTTTTAATGAATTAATTTTGCCGTTCCTCAAAAGTAAACCCCTCCCACCTCCCCATACAGCATCGCGGGCGCCTTTATTTATCAACGTCGCTGCTTTTACAATCAAATTTAACGGACAGAACTGAGCTTCAACACACAACTTTATTTCTCCGCAGCTCCATGCTCCTAAAATGTTGTGATTGATACATTAATAACATTCAAAGGGTGACGTCACCTCCATCAACATTCCATGCAAGCAAGCTGTTGTCCGGGGCACTCCGACGTAGAATAGGCCTGGGCGGTAAATTCCGTTCCATTCGCGGAATTTGCGGAATTTGGGGAATTTCGCGTTCTGCGGAGAACGCGAAATTGCCCAAAATTCCGCTTTCTGCGACTTCGCAAAATTTTTGCTTGTTCGCATTCTCAAAATGCGTGTTCGCGAGATATTTCTCCCCGAGCATGCAAACAGCGATTGTGAACAGGAAAAAAGCATCGCGAACAAGCAATTCCGCGTGTTCGCGGAATTTCTGCGTGTTCGCGGAGATTTTTTACCGTTTCGCGGAGATTTGCGTAACGCGATTCCGCAAATTCCGCCCACCCCTAACGTAGAATTCATTTTGCTCCTCTCGCTAATCGCCCACTCCAGGGGCTTCAAGACACAGGCCCATTTAGATTCTGCAGTTGGTCTTCTGAGCCTCTTCAAACTGTGTTTCGAACTCGACAGGGAAGGCAGACAGTGTAACCTCGGCTCCCTCACATATTTGATGCAGTAAAAGGATAAACATGAATACATTTACACAAAGTGGACATGCTGCGGCGCTGCCTGTAGAGGCGGAGAGGGGGGTGCATTCTCATAGTAGGGAACTTTTAATAACAAATGAACGTCGCTCCATGATGGCTCCCAAAAAGGGTCCCCTAAGTTGATCACATAGAAGCGCCGCATTCACTTTTGCCCTCCTCTGCATGAAATGTAGTTTGTTTAGATACCTATTTATTAACCGCGCCGCATTCAATTTAGGCTTGTGTGCTTCCAAATTAATGCTGCCTTTCCTCAAAAGCAACCCCCTCCTACTTCCCCAAACAGCATGGCCTGACGCCTTTACCAACGGCACCGCTTTTACTTTAAATTTAATGGACAGAGCTGAGCTTCAACATACTCTCCTTTATTCCTCCACAGCGCTAAGCTCCTTAATTGTTGTGGTTGATACATTATTTAACATTCAAAGGGTGATGTCACCCCGCCAGCATCCTGTGCAAACAAGCTGCAGCCCAGGCCTCTCCTGCTGCTCTGCGCCCAGCATATAGGGCCTGGTGCTGGGCTGCTGCTGCCTTCCACAGCTACTGGTAAGTGCAGGACACCCTGACTTCGACGCACCCCTCAGCCCCAGTCTGCTGCCACCACAATAACAGCTAAGTATTAACGCATTGATTACACCTCGTCTTTTTAAACAACCCACTGGTTATAACCAGATACTTCAATCAGACAACAACTCTCTAATCTGTATTGTGAAGATTTTTCAGTAGTTCCATGATGTAGTTTAAAGCAATATATAGTGCGTTGCTGCTTCTTGTCACACAGGGTGCAAGCAACCGTTCATCCTTCCAATCTTCGTAAAACCAGTAACTTTAAGTTGGGTTACAAAAACATCCATTAGTTGCCCATACCGCCATGTGACCTTCTCATAAGTTAACGTGCGCTCTTCCAATTTCACTCTTTCAGCAGAACAACAGTCTAGGAAGTGCACAGATGGTTAAGTAGCTTCCTTATAAGTACACCGCATAAATATAGTGTATTTTGCTACATGAAAATTGTGGCCCCAATTTTTACTTTGGGCAAACTCCAGATCACACTTATTTTTGCAACTACTAATAAACTTTGTTAGCTAAAAGATGACCACAGGGTCATGATTTGAATTGTGCAGCAGGTACCTTTGCCCGAGTAGCTTTGCCTGAGGCAAGCGCAATGTTTATATGCTCAAAAACACTGTTAAAGAGCTCTCAACTGCAGAACCAAGGCATACTCTCAATGAGGCTTTCAATTCAATTTCAAAGTCCCCTGCTTCTTCACCTGCTACGTTACTCCACTGCAGACAAAACAAGCATTGGCATAGCCAATAGGTCTCGCCTTTGGGACCTTATAAGTATTTAGTTATGTAGCACACTATCCCTGGTGCAACAACATCAACTGTTGCATGTCTAAATGCTTATATGGTCCCAAAAGCGAGACCTATTGGCTATGCCAATGCTTGTTTACATAACCTCTGAATACAACAGGAGACTTCATTTCACATGAGAAATTAAGAGTGTTAATATTAGATAATTAATTCTTGTCAATAAACAAATGTTAGACAGATGAAATGCTATGCTGGCCTTCACATTATTCTAAATTGTGAGTGGCAAGCTACAGAATAAGCATTGGCAATGTCAAGTATAGCTTATAAATGAAAGTGATATTTCAGACACAGGTATGTTTAGGCACTCAATGACTCATCATACATGCATGCTGTCCTGTATCCTTCCACTCACACATCCCTTCATCCACCTAATGTCTCATTCTTGCAATCGCCCACTCACCCATCCACAATAAAATCCACAGCAATTTAATAGGCAAGAATAAAGTAGAAAAAGGAAAAAAGGCAACCTTAAAGTTGCAGGCACATGTTTGTAAGAAAAAAATAAGTAAAACTTTTAACAAGGCAACCATCAGTTGGCGAAACACGATACCAACCTAACTAACAAGGTCTGAAGGATTATCAAAGCACCACATAAAAAGCCCTTACCCAGTATAGTCATTTGTGTGATTTTATGTAACAAAATAGCTCTCTATGACTTTCACCCAGATATTAATATCCCTCTCTTATAGACCTATTGGTTTCAACATGTGATTTTTCCAATATTAAGCAATGAATCTGTACTTGTATAGCACCGATTATCACTCGTGAGGGTATGCAGACGCAGGGCTGAGGGACTCAGTTGAAAAGCCAGGTCTTGACTTTCTTCCTGAAGTCTGTCAGCAAGGGTGATGTTCGGAGGTGGAGGGTGTTTCAGGACTTGGTGGCGAGGTGGGAGAAGGAGTGTCCGCCAGAGTGGCAGCAGTGGATGTTCGGAGTCTATGTGAGGGTGAGGTGGGTGGAACTGAGGTTTCTGGATCGTTGGTGGAAGTTCAGGTGGTGGTTCAAGGTCCTTGGTCATGGAGGGCTTTGCAGACATAGGTCGGTAACTTGAATAGGCATCTCTTCTGTATCGGGAAGCCAGTGGAGGTGTCTCAGGTGCTAGTTGATGAGCAATAAATATGTCAGACCTTTTTTCTTAACTGTGAGACCTGTGACATCTGACATTACTTTTCTGAATGCCCCAAGTAGGCCTATAGTCTTTATCATTGACTTGTCACAGTTATTGGTTTAGGCCTACTATATTGAGCTTAAACTTTCACACAAGGCCCTCCATCAGTAATGAAATTACAAAGATGTATGGAAATCAGTTGGCAAAACAATATACTTTAGCAAGGGTTATAATCTTCTACTCCCAGGGCTTGTCAGAGGATGTGACCAACACCAAAACCATTGGCCTATTGCAGTGATTTGAATGAAATATCTGGCTAGGATAAGGTAATAAGATTTCGTCCTTACAGGCCACTGAGTACTGGTTTTAACATATGCATTTTACAATAAGTCAGGCCTGTTGCGTTTCTCAAAACATTTCTTATAATACACAAAGCAATCTTCATCGTTGGCTTGTCACTATATCAGCTAGGGCCGTTACACTGAGCCTAAGCTTAACCTTAAGGCAGAAACTGAAATACAAGCACTCTTTTTCACTCAAAGCACACAACCCCTGCCCCAAAAAACTTGTAATGTAACATGGGTCTTTGTAAAGCTCACGTTCAGCCAGAAGGGTATCTTGGTGCTAAATAACAGATATTTATTATTGCGCAACACAATGGTACTCGTTTTATCGACCTCAGAAAGATGAAAGGCTGAGTGGACCCCGGGGATTTGATCTTGTAATCATCAGGGTAAACACAGGCCCCTGCAGTGGGCACATTAGTCCACTAAGCCACCAGATCCAGCTGCAGAAAGTAAGATCAACATCTGGGGGGATCTTAAGCCTCTCTCTCAGTGTTGTATCTTAAAACTAATTTCTGGTGCTCACTTAAGGCTTGGTGACACCTGTGCTATCTACACAGACCTGAAAATATCAGCATAAAGCCACCAATTTACATTAATGAACGTGGTGGTTCCTTTTGTGGCGAAATTCCAGTACATTCCAGAGTAGAAATCTCTGTGTTCACAGTCATGTCCAGACAGTTATGAGATAGTATGTAGATGATTTATTTCAGTGAGTAGGAAAATTATCTCATTTATCACTGCTGAAGGCTTTTGAGATTATGTGTGCCCACCATGAAAGGAGGTGGCCCTTTATACTAGGAGCCTGCGAAATTGCATTATTTCTGCTAAATATGCATGTTTGCAAAATCATTCGTATTGCAAAATCATGCGTATTGTTTGAAACATTGTTGGTCAGTACCTTGTAGGGAAAATTGCAAACATGGGCATACCTCTCATACAAACGTCAAGCAAAATATCAGCAGAAGACTGGTCCAGGGAGAAAATGACTCCCATAAGTACTGTCCGACCAGCCCTTGTGCAAAAAACTATATGGCAACGAATGTATGACGGAATTCTGCATGCATTTTTCACGTATGCCTTAGGAACTCCATCATTTGAACGAATGCGTCTTTATCACACAAGTGTTCTATGTGTTCTTCACCCAAGTTGTTTTAACGACTTGCCTTAGGGGAGCGCTGGATATTGAAATAGTTTAATATTGTTGTAATCTATAACAGGCTGTTTCTTCTGCTCACTCCCGCATAGTGCCAAGATGCTCCTTCCGGAGTGATGGTTGCACTTTATAAATGCATAAATCAAATCAAATTTACTATTCCAACTACAGTCTCCGCAACAGCAAGGAAGGTGTTGAACTTTAATTCCAACACAAACTCCACCATTACGCCCCCCAAAGCAAGTTATTGTAATGACTTGTGTGCAGAACGATTGCATGCTGAAGACGCATTCGTTCCGTTGCCGGCGCTGTGAAGGCACAGCGTGATTCCAGCTTCGTCCTAAAGGACGTTTCCCATGGCAACAGATTTACACATTTTGCGTAATGCAAAATCACTGAATCACTTGAGATCATGCCTACTTTTAATGGTTGATTTTCGAGCACTAGACACCAAAGTAAATAAATAAATACAAAATAAAAAGCAATATTTTAAAATGAGTTTTCACATACAATAGCAACGAGCTATAATAGAAAACAATTTGAGCATTAGACACCAAAGAAAGTAAGTAAACAAACAGAAAATAAAATATATTGCTAGCAATATTTTAAAATGTATTTTCATATACAATAGCACTGGGGATATATTAGAAAACAGCACAGTTTTAGAAAAGCAATCATTTATATAAAATTGCCTTCATCAATTTTTGTTTAACTTCCCACAGAGGTAAAACATGTTGTCTGTGAGACACCAAAGCCTAAAAATGCTTAAGTACCCTTGCCAGGATTACTACCGACAACCATTAATTATACACTTTATGCCTTTTACACTCTATACATCTAAATTTGTTGCTGCAATTTCAAAATGGTGTTTACTTAACTTCTTAAAAGTGCTTTCAGGAAAAAAGAGACAACGTACAGGCATGGAAATATTGACATAACTAACAAAGAGTTTTTTTGTTCAGGGACCGGTTTAAAGCAAAAGGTGGTTTAAAATTTCACTGTTTAATCCTATTAGTCTCTTTCCTTGAATACTTCTGTGCACTGCTATCTAAGCATTTCCGCTAGCAGTAAGATTGCCCAGCTGTGTATGGCAATGAGGTCCAGATGTAGTGACAGTTGGTGCAGGCACAATACAAAATACTGGATGACACTGAATGGGTATACGGATTTTATAAGGTTTTTTAATGAATTTTGTGATTCACATTGCAACTACAGAATTATACAATGCCATCGTTTTCCATTGCATCCTATTTCAGGATAGACGAAGGGGCATATACAAAATAAAGTGACGGAGAGGGGCGTTAGCCTTGTCCGCTTAACGTAGCGCCTTCAGAAACACAGGGCTGCACCATATTTACAAGAATACGGTGCAGCCCTGTGTCTCTCCATGCGCTGGTGCTAATTGCAGCTGCCTAGTGCCAATGCAGGCACTACTGCACCATTGTGAAAGGGGGCCAGCGTTGCAGGGAAAGGTTGTTTATGGGCAGGAAGGTGTCCCTTCCTGCACATTAGCAATCACCAATGGTGTTTTGTAACTTCTATGTGTGCTGCAGAATGCAGGCATATAGACGTTGCAATGCATCATTTCTTTTTAAAGATTGTTTATGTGCAGGAAGGGGCACTTTCTTGCACATAAACAATCAACGGAGTTTTGCTGTTTCTATGTGTGCTGCACAATGCTGCACACATAGAAACAGCAAAAACGAGGAGAATAAAAAGCATTTCTCCTCATTTCGCCAGGGTAAGAGAAGGTTTGGTTTGGTCTTCATTTTGGTGCTGCCCCATATTTATGCCCCTCTTGTAAATAGGGGGCAACGTCAGAATCAATGGGTGTTGCGGCGGAACGCCCACTGCAACATCCATTACCCTCCCCTTTCACGCAAGTATAGAATGAAAGGGGGCCTTATTTACAAGGCAGGGTTAAGCCACGTTAAGTGGCTTAACCCTGCCTTGTAAATAAGGCAAAGCCTGTATTGCTACCAGAAAAAATGATGTTCTGGTGGAGATAGTGGCTTGTAAATATGCCCCGAAGTCCCATACACTTTTTTCAGGTGTACCTTGTGGAAATCTTGTGATTTGGAAAGAGAAATTAACCACACATCGTGTGATGTGGAATTAGGACTTAATGATAATCCTTTTCATCACAAGATACCCATTTTCAGCTTCTTTGTAACTGTAAAGGACTTTGGTAAGCTTTACTTTGAGTCTGTCCACATTGCTATCATTAGCAATGTAAATGTATGCAAGTAATGCACTGGCTTAGAAAGCCTATGAAATACCCCAAAATCAGGGCTGACTGTAGGACAGTGCAACCAATGCAGCTTCACCTGGCACTGACTCTGCACCTGCTGCAGAGTTCCCTGTGAGCCCAATTCACAATGGTAGTTACCAGTAGTAAAGTTACAACTGAGGAGTCGCTGCACTCGTGCAGGATCTCTGCACTCGGGGTGGAATCTCCACACTCGGGGCGGAGTCTCTCCACTCGGTGCAGAATCTCTGCACTCAGGGTGGAATCTCCGCACTGCCCACTCTATGTACAAGTACGTAACTTGTGAATCGGGCCTCTAGTGTCCAGCAGTTTTGAGGCAACAATAAAAATGTCAAGGCAACTCTGATGATTAACGTGCTTGCTGGAGAGGCATCGAGTTTTGTCTAGGTGCAGTCCTGACTCATTGTAAAGTAGCACTGAGGGTTATTGTGCCTGCTGCAAAGAACGTGTACCATGGGGATCGAAGAACTGAGTGTGAGTAAACTATGAGTAGTGCTCTAAAAAATGAAATGCATGTCAGGGAAAAATGATGGTGGAGGGTGGTATTGAGGGAATTTGTGGAGGAGCTACTGGAGGAGGCACCAAAAACATTGCCGCACCGGTTGGCACCAGCACTAAGGATCTTCCTCAAATGACGTGTGTATGGTTGAAGCATGAGTGAACTATTTTGTGAAGTTCCTGATTGCTACTGCTGATACCTTGTGATGCTCCTGCATGTTTAAAGTTTTCTTTTTTTAATTGCCTTTCCTATTGTTTTTATTTTTTTGCTATTTCTTTCCTGCTGCTATTATTTTTAATTTTCATCCTTTTTTAGAGGGGTTAAACATGTTTTCATTTCTGTTCTTTTCCATTGATAACTTTATTTCGGTCAAAGACCATAAAAGTGCAGATAAAATACATACAAAGCACGAAAGAATAAAACAAGATAAAAATAGAGTGTTAAAAAGACATTCAATTCAGAGGTTATCAAAAGTTAAATTTAAAGGAGAAAAACTTTATCTATCACATATTTACAAAAAGATTTGTCTTGTGCGCCACATACTAAGTAGAAAACGAGATACGGCAAAGACAATAGGAGGATGGGTATCATAGATCAAAACCCGACAGGCCTGTGCAAAATGGCAAAATCCAAGATTCCTGCATATCGGGATTAACCAACATTTCCTAATTCGAGCATATGCGGGGCAAAAAAACAGAACATGAGGAACATCTTCGCTTTTGTAGTTACATGTAGGACAGGCTTCCCCTTCTGATTTGGCCCATTTAGAGGTAAAATGCCTAATGGGTAGGCTACCATGCCTTAGTTGGAGGTACAGCTTCCTCGCTAGAGGCGGTTGTATTACGTCTAAAAGTTCCTCAAATCGGGGTTCCATTTTTACTAAGAGGAACTCAGCAGACAACCTACCCAATGTTGCCGATCTCTGCAGATTTGACAGATTCTGCCGCCTCGTCTGAATTTGAAGATCTAATTTCGTCATCCCCGGACAAGACAGCTCAGGGGTCTCCAAAATCTGTGGAATACCTAGCCTCTTACTAGAAGCCTTGATATGGAGCAACCATGGGATATTTTGATTTTTTAATTGGGGCCAGATCTCCAAAAACTCAGCTCTATAAGGGGCCAACTCAGGAACAGACCACAACCTCTTCCAGTATAACATAGGTATTGCAGCTACGAGCTCATCTATCGGCTCCAGCCCCAGATCAAAGCGTAGGGGAATGAGTGGTGTACTTAGTGGTAAGCCTACCAGATTCCTCGTAAAATTCTGCTCCGCCCTCAACAGATTGGAAATATTTTTGTGGCCCCAAAATTCAGCACCATAAATTGAGGCCATTCTTGCTTGGAGTCGATAAATTTCTAGGGCCGGGGCTACCGGTTTAAGATCGGATATCCTATGAACTTTGCTAATACCTCCACTCATTTGCGTTAGTTTAAGGGCAGATTTGGAGATTTGAGGGCCCCATTCAAAATTCTCTGTTATGGTTATGCCAAGATAGACAAATATTTTGACCCGTTCCAAAGGGATCCTGTTAAGGACAGGATTCGGTCGAGTCCGCTTCAGGGGATTGAAGATCATATACTTGGTTTTATCCAGGTTTATCTCCAGTCCCCGCGAGGCGCAAAACGCCACAAAGCCGTCCAGGGTACGCTGGAGGCCCGATGATGTTTTGGATAGCAACAAGGTGTCATCCGCAAACATCAGAGCGGGCACTCTCCCAGTCGCTAGTCTGGGAGAATCACTGTCTGTAATACCAGACAGATGATCAACCAGACCATTTATATATAGACTGAATAGCGTTGGGGCCAGGACACAACCCTGGCGTACTCCCCTTAGGACAGGGAAGCGTTTAGATAGATCCCCATGCCTCCCGCACCTGACCCGGTCATAATTGTTAGTATGTAATCTGATTAATGCTGTCAAAAGGTAGGGCGGGAGTCCCAGGTCTGCGAGGACCTCCCATAGCTTAGCCCTGGGGACAAGATCGAATGCCGCCCGCAAGTCAACAAACACAAGGTAGAGGCTGCCACCCTCCACTCTTGCAGTTTTCCAAAATAAGACCTGGAGGCGGAATATTTGGTCCAGAGTAGAGATACCTGACCTAAATCCTGCCTGAAGTGTTGTTAATACTTCATTTTCCTCCATCCAGCCCAAGATCCGATCCAGAATAATCCTGCCCATTAGCTTTTGGGTTGTGTCTATAAGGCTAATGGGCCTGTAGTTGGATGGGGTTAGCGGGCAACCCTTTTTATAAATGGGAACCACCTCAGCACCTAACCATGACCCCGGCAGATCAGTTCCAAATAAGATCTCATTAAACAGAGCAACCAGATACGGTGCCCATATTTTTGGCTGCGTACGAAATAGATCTCCTGGAAGTTTATCCAGGCCGGGGGCCTTATTGGGAGGTAGCCTTCCTATTGCTGACTCAACCTCCTTCAGGGTAACAATTTCGAGGCATTCGGGGTACCTCCCATCCCCAGTATCGTTTTGGTTCTTATTCCGCCGTCCACCCAAGGCCCCCTCCAATCGATACTCATGTGGGGAGCCCCGAGAGGTCGACGGGTAAAGTACCCCATCTTTCCCAAGCGGTAGGACAGCCGACCATTTCAATCCCATTTCCTTCGGGGGTTTACTATTTGGATCAATTATAGTATCCAATTCAGCACTAGCGTATAGAGCACTAAAGTGTGCCTCCCACGCTGATGACGCAATGTTTGGGGCACATGCCCTATCACCCCCGTTCGTGGCTGTTATGACGGCAGCCAAAATAATTTGGTATCACAACGCTTAGGATCCCATCTCTTCCCATATCTTATCCTCCCAATCCTTCTTACCCCTTATAATTGCCTTTTTATAGAGTAGTCGAGATTTCTTTATACATACTCTATCTTGGGTTTTAATGGCAAACAGTAGATCTTTTTTTGCCTTTCTACATGGGGCGTCGTTCCAGGGATTTTGACTTCACCCGTGGTGGTTTGGCCACAACCACAGGGCAGAACATATCCACTAGGTTCTCTACCAATTGCTTGTGGATTTTCACTGCTCTGCCCTTGTGGGCGTCATCCCCCATTTCGAGAATCGAAGGAATGGCTATGTTATAGATTTTCGCCAATAGAGTGGGGGACTCCTGTAAAAGTGGCCATTTAACCCTACGTCTGTTGTTGGTTATTATATAGGGAGGAATAACACTAGTTATTTCGGGAAATGGATTTATCAGCCCAAAGCTACCAGGTTTTAATGATAGTACAAGGGCATTATGGTCACTATCATGCCTTGGGACGACCCTAAACTCCAACAACCTATCCCAGTATTTAGTTTCCATCATTATATAATCAATGATGGAAGTTTGATGTAGTCTATTGAACGTAGCTGTCCCAGGTCTATCGGGCTCCACCCGTCCATTACATGCCCGCAAACAAGTTGAGAGGGTAAGTGATTGTAGTTGCAGGACCAATGGAGTCCAAGCCTTAACTGGGTTAATCTGTGGTTCGGGAACATGCCACAGCTGGTCTTCATCATCCTGTTCACCCCACTCAGAGCTCACCAAGGGCTCAAACTGGCAGTTGAAGTCTCCTCCAATCACGAATGCCGTTGTTGGATCAAGTGACTGGATACAGTTTTTAAGTACGTCAACTGCAACAGACTCCTGCCCGCACATGGTGGGTCTAGAGTAAATATTCAATATAGCCAACTGTGGCATATTTTCTGGGGTCAGGAGTACACACTGGACATCTGGGGAATTAGTGTGCATTTGTACAGCCCTGGCGCCCAGGTGCGTAGCCGCCCATATTGTTAGCCCGCCCGATGGCCTCCCCCTGGCCCCAATTGAAGCAAGGATGTCAAAGGTAGCATACCCAGGCATAACACTCTCCTCCAATGCCCAGATTTCCTGCATCAAACAAATATCATGGAGAGCCATGAAGGAGCCCCACTCGGGCAATGGCAGTTTATTTTTTATTCCAGCCACGTTCCAGGACAGAATTTTTATGGGGCCCTCGGTTCTTACTGGGTTGCTTTGTACTCTTTCCATACCAATATAGTTCCCAAGATCTGAGGTCAGATTCCTATGCTCAAATTCCCCTGCGTTGGTTTTATTAGGGGATAGTGAATCGTTAGGGGCACTAATCTCTACAGATTGTTTTATTACCCCCCGTTGCATCATAACTTCATTATTTTGAAGATAATTTGTGCTTAAGTTCAGTTGGGGGGAGAGAGAGGCCCTTCCCTTTATTTCGCCAATTTGTCTATCTATGCCACTAGCCATGGGGGATATGGGGAGATATCCCTCAGGGCGTCAATCGACCAGTGCAAGAGAGCTAAACCTATTTTTTGGGGGGAATAGAGAAAGCAAGGGAGAGTATGAGCTTATATCCTCCCCGGCTGCTGTCCCCTGGTGGATACTATGGGGAAAGTTATCATAAGCCCCCCGTTGTCGGTAATTCGTGTCCCAACCTGGTCTCCTCTGGACATTTGGGTAAAAGAATGAAAGGGGCAATGGAAATATTTGGGTGTTCGACCAGACAGGCAGCCCATTACATATAAATTCCACAGCACTTCTGTGTCTGAAATTTATAATCACCCAGTTTCCTGTAAGAGTTTTAGGTCTAGGCCCAATCCAATCAACTCTCCTAACTGTCAGAATTTCTCCAGAGTGACTGGGTGGTGAGGGTCTATTAGTCCTTAGCCAATGTATACATTTATTTTTAAGATCGCTGTGGTCCTCACTTTTCCCATGGGCCAAGGGGGGAACCCCAGTGAGTACCACGACATAAGGCAAGGACCCCGGGGGTAGATTAATAATGGGCAATTTGATGGAATGACCCCTTGCTGGACTATTTATATCTATATTTCCCCGGGCTTGTCGGTCCCGGTTTCGTGACCCTGTACTAATTCCACCCTTTGACACTGTACTGGAGCCACCCATTCCTTTCCTATCATTAGGCATTAGCATAGCCGGGCCTGGGGATCGATTACCTAGTGCCCGTTGGACTGCTGGAACTGTGCTGCTAATGTTGCTAATGTTGTTGCTAGGCAATACTCGTGCACCACCAATTAATTCAAGGTTGTCTGGAGTTGGCCCAGCAGCAAACTGCCCCTCTGCACCATCGACAGCTTGTGTAATAGGATTGGTAATACTCGGGTTCATTCCATGAACTTCTTTTGTTAATTGGGTCACAGTTTTCGGCTTCCCTTGGTCTATATTATTAAGCGTAGAGACCAATCTATCCACTTTTACATACCAGTGGTTTAATAAGGGAGCCGATAATCTGTTCTGTATGGGACTGGAACTCTAGTAATAGATGAGTGACCCAGGTTGGAGTTCCTACTGGGACTGTAGATGGATCATCGGCAACCTGTACAGGTACAATCAGAGATGTAGTTTTTTTACTTTGTTTCTTTTGGGTTTTACTTTTCTTACTTTTTGGTCGGGAGTTGACTACCTTTTTCACCAAAACTTGCGGGGCACAGTTGGGCGCTGTTGGACTAGTGACAATAGTAGTAACGGGCTGGGCACAGGGTAACTCTGAAAAAGATGATGTACGGAGGAAACTACAGTCAAGCGGATTAGCTGTGGCTATAGAATGATCCCCCTCTTGCTGTCGTGGAGGGCAGACTGGAGTGATCGAAAGTCGCCTCTCCGTATTTTCTATTGCTGTCGCAACCACCCCAATCGTTTTCTGAAGAATTTTGTCAATTGCTGTTAGACTCGGGAGGGATTGGGTTGTGGCAGCATGCTGCCTAGTCATTGGGTGAGGTTTATTGCTAGTTTTTCCCATTGCAGCCGTTAGTACAGAGATGCTTTTAGGATCAAGCAAATATCGGTCAGCAAAAAAAAACCCCTCAATACCTACAATGTCGGAAACATTTATCGGACCAAATATGTAGTATTGGGGTAGAGGTGATTATACTGTAACAATGTATTAACTATAAGAACAACCTACTACCCTTTGCATCCCACAGTACCTTTAGTAGATAGTCTATAGTCCGATAAAAGGGTGCAGATCTTAGAGGGGTGGGTGGCCCGGCCCGGCGTCCTCTGGCCCCTGACGGCCACAGATGGCCCGCCCTGTGCCCGGGCTTAGCCCGGCACGTCCCGCGCGCGTCCTTGCGGGACAAGGGACCGAGCCCACCTTTAAGCGCCTCCTGGTGCGTGGTTCTGAGGCGTCCTGCCCCTAGGAATGATGGGGGTTTTGGTCCGGCGGAGCCAAGCCCGGCCGACCGAGTCCAGTATCCAGAGGAACCCCGGTGAGTTCAAGGCAGCGGGTGTAGGGGGCGGAGCCAAGCCCGGCCCCAGGAAAGCAGGGAACACCAACTTCAAGCCACCAGCAAAAAACAGCAGCGCACCGAGGGACTCAACACCGAGCCCACCTTTAAGCGCCTCCTGGCGCGTGGTTCTGAGGCGTCCTGCCCCTAGGAATGATGGGGGTTGTGGTCCGGCGGAGCCAAGCCCGGCCCCAGGAAAGCAGGGAACACCAACTTCAAGCCGCCAGCAAAAAACAGCAGCAGCAGTCTGCGGTAAGTAGCATGGCCCTGGGACCCTTGTCCCTCCAGGGGTTCCTCTGGATAGTAGTTTGTGGTGTCCCGTGCAGCTGGTGAACAACAAGACAGCTAAAGTCTCAAAGTCTTGCCTTTGCTTCTCAGCCGGATCTCAACTTGACTCTTGGCCCGAGCAGCTCGTCTGCAGCTCCCCTAACCTCCACCTACGCCCTGCTCACAGCTCCGCCTGCAGCTGCTACTGGGGTCTGAGTGTGAAGGGCAAAGGGCGAAGAGAAGGGGTGGTCTGACTGCCACCGTGGCCCCCAGGCCACAGGAGAATCGCGGGAGTCACTGTGGGAATCACCACGACCACCGCGCACTGCTGCCACCGCAATTCGCTGTTCTTTTTTATTGTTTTTAGCCAGCATTAGTGGCAAGAGGACAAGGGAAGAAGACCAATGACTTCCCTGCAGCTGCTTCACCAGGCTGTGCAATATCTTTTTTACCGGCCAAGTGAAGAACTATTTTTCACACGTACATGAGCTTACTGCAGTTGCCAGTATTAATCAGTGCCTTTACCCCTACTTTGAGGATTTCCACAGTCACCTGATGAGTGAGAAGGTGCTGCAAATGGACCCCCCAGAGAATATGTTGATGGTAAGCCATGTTTATTCTTGCTTGATTTTTAAAAAAAATTATTAACCACCTTTTTATTTGCAACTTATCTCTCTGAACAGAGAATTGCTGCACATTCCAGAAATTAAAAGGATACCTTTCGGTGTTGCATTCTTGTAGGTTGCCAGGGCCTGTACTGAAAGAATATTGTTCCAGTTGAAATCAGGAATCTTACTGCTTGGCATAAATCAAGAAGATGATGACATCGCCTAAATGGCTATGACATTTCAAAGAATCTGTATAGTGTTATATATGTATATAACTTAAACAGCTATTATATATTTTCTTTACTTATTTATATATGTACGTCTTGAGACATTCGTCTGTTCTGCAACAGCAGAGGATAGATTGTGTGATAAAAAGGTAAACATGCAATTAACACTACTTTGAGGCATCAGTTCCATGTACAAATGTGCTACATACATTTTCTCTTATCTATATTGACATCAGGCATTGGTTTTGTATATGTGGCTGATTGTGACTTCAGTGGTAGCTCTGGAAAAGCATGTTTTGCCCTCTTATTTTAACAGCCAGCTGGTGGCCACAAGTACGACTGTCAGGTTTTGTGACTCAATTGCAAGATGCAAAACCTGATGTACAACATTGTCTCAGACACTGTTTGCGATTCCCAAATGGGTCAAAAGGGACATGCCTCTTTAATATTCATGAGGCAGGTTCCAATTTGCGACCCATTGGGAATGGCAGGCACACATAGGGACGGTGGACTGCTGGAGTCAGCAGACCACCATGTCTGTGACTGCTTTTTAGGTGACATCTAGTCAGTGCTTGTGCTGTCTCTTCAAGACATGCTGTATTCAGGATATGGGATTGAAGCTCGCCCACTTTCTGGCCATTTTCTTTTGGGGCTCCTCTCACTGTCCTTTGACAAATGGTGGCTTTTCATTGGTCAATAGGTTTAGTAGTCTCTCCTCAGTGCCCCCTTTTCTCTGCATGTAACCTCCCATAAGGACACCCCCTGTAAATCGGTATGTTTTAATTACAGCTTTGGAAGACTATTTTTTAAATGGCTATATTTTGCAGGCAGGACAGCTGTCCCACTTTTGCAACCCTTCTGGTTCCATTTGCTTTGGTTCTTTAGGCTTTATTTTGCAGGCTGCGTCGCACAGCATGGGCGCTTTCACTTTACATTTCAGGTGCGGTTTTTTTGTACATACAGTGCGGCCCGCCACGCTTTCTCACACACCATGGCAGAGGGGCGGGTGCTTTCACTTTAAATGTCAGCCCCAACGGAATGCGTCTGCACAGTTTCGGTTTGTGGATACATACAGTGTGGCAGTGCTCATTCATAAAGCGTGGCCGGGTTTTTTTTTTATTGGTCCCATGCGTACAGTCGTACACAGCAGTCAATGGAGGTGTGAGGGGGAGAGTGGGCAGCTTTTCCAGCGTACACCGGCAGGGCTTGGGCACATGGCTTTCCTCCATAATGCTGCCTATGTCTGCTCATACTCTGTTCCCACAGCTGCGAGTACTCCCACAGACCAGCCTGCCACAGCTCTTATTGTTTTGCTTTAATTGGTCCCGCGCCGTACATAGCAGGCATGGGAAGTCGTCTGACGCCATCTTACTATTCCTGGTGTACTTTGTGAAATGTGAGACTGCTGCCTTACAGTTGCCAACAGTGCTCAGAGTCCTGTCCATGAGGAGGAGGAGGTGGCTGAACTGCATGCGCCATTTCCATTGTGTGTATGAGAAATGAAGCGGACAAACAAACTTTTTGCTATTTATTCACTTTTGTAACAATGGCGGCACGCCGCACTGCGTGTCACCATTCCTACAAAAGTTAATAAATAAAAAATAAAGTTTAAAAAAAGTTGTTTGCCCGCCATATTACTTTTCCATATGTAAAGCCAAAAGCTCTGCATTTAACTAATGCAAGACCTATTGCATTGCAAATGCTTGTTAAATAAAGCAGTTTCTTTTTAAATGCAGTCTGTTTTCCTTAGAGGAAAACGGGATGCATTTCAAAATTAAAAGGGAAAAGATATCATTATATTTTTTTACTATGGGCAGTGGTCCTTGGGACCACTGCCTGCTCAGAAAAAATGTTGGTGCCCTATTCACAAAGGGGAAGGGGTCCCTTGGGGACCTCTATCCGTTTGTTAATCGCTTACCACCAATTTGAAATTGGCGGTAATCTGCGAATGTTTTTCAACCAGATTCCCGGTCGCAAAACATTCATACGTACCAGTGTGACTTACTATTAGGAAGGGACGCCCTTTACATGCCCCTTCCTAATAGTGACTCGCAAGCCCTATTTTGCGAGTTGGTAATAGGTCACCGACTCGGAAAATAGGGTTGGTACACAGGAAAATGCTTTTTACCAGTCGCAAATGGAAACAGAACACAACACTCTAGACCCTCTCAGAGATCACGGTAGCAGGCCATCATCTTTCATTTTCTCACTCATACATGTCCACAATAAACAGAAAAGAGACTTGAAAAATACGTACAATATTTATTGAAACTATTGTGCTCTATTTTGTAGTAACTGCACTGCAATTAAAAGACATTTACAGGTCAAAAATGCGATTATAATAATCAACAGACTGTACACAATGAAAAGCCCTGTCATATTGAAAGACAGATCTGCCTAAGCCTACCCACATTATAGAATCATCAGTGTTATATTGTAGATCTCTGGGATTAGTGGGGGACCCCATACCTGGCACACATAGGCAGTTGTTCTACATATCAGGCAGCAGAGCTCTCTCTCGTCTCGGGACCTTTACCCTGTGAGAATTTTTTCTCTCTGTTTTTAAAACGACAGGTCCCAGCTTATGTTATAAGAATAGCATGTTCAAAAGAGCAGCTAGATTTTTCTATTATGTCTAGATGTTAGTGTCCGATCACAGAGAAAACAGAGCAGTGTTTTTCGACCTCGTATGAAATGTTCCATCTGAATCCCAGCAGAAGAACTAAGTAACAAAATGTGCAGCCTATCTGAAAAATAAATGTGTAGCACAAAACAAGCGTGTTCCTTTGTAACTTGTGCAAAGCAAATGCTGGCTATTATGTGCAGTTAGGCTCAAATAAGGTAAAAGTATGTCCCTAGGAAATACACAACAAGATCTATATGATGAATCTGAAACACACATAGAATGATAGATAGGTGACAGGGAAGACTAACAGGGATTTTTTCACTGAGAGGTTCTGAGTGACAATAAGTAGACAACACTCGGAACCCCAAAGTGAAAAAGATGCCCTTCATTTACTTTTCAGCACATAAAAAACTTTTTTATTATGTATAGCTGCCAAAATCATCCGTGCCTCCGTTCAATAGCAGAGGCAGAGGAGCAATGGGAAGCCATACATACCATGGTTTACTTTTCTCTCCCTAATGTAAACAAAACTGGCTACCCACCACCATTTGTGCTTTCCCTCCCCCACCCACCCCATCGAAGCTTTGCTCTCTGCTCTATAGCATGCACTAATAGGTTCTCAGGGAATCATGTCAGAGCAGGCTGGAATTCCTTTATGACGTAGCAATAGTGTTAAACAACAATTGTTTACTGCTATTACTACATCATGACAGTAAATAACCAGATTTAGAATCTGGTATTCATGAGAGGGATGCTCAGTACAAGACATACATACAAAATAGAATTATCGATGGGTATCAGTGAATACCGGAGATGTTTTCTACCAAGGGCTTCTTAGTGACATCAAGCTTGAGTTGTCTGTGATGTCACTTGGAACCCTGAGGTGAAGAGGCTCCCTGTTAATTACTGATAACATATCTATAATTTTATGCTGCGTATGGCCCTCACCTGTCTCAGCTGATACACAAGGACAGAGGAGTAATGAGGAATCCATTCATAACATGGCCTCTCTTCCTTGCTGGATAACAAAATGGCCTCCTGCCAACCATCCCCACCACCAGGGGCATAACACAGGCCCCACATCCCCCGTAGTGTGGGGGAGCCCCGAGCTGCAGGGGTGCCCCCCACGCACAGTCCATAGGTCTGAGAGCTTCGGATTAAATCCGGAGCAGGGGCTCATCTGTCTACCTTACTGGGGGGCCCTATGAACTTTTGTTACTCCACTGCCCACCACCCGTTATACCTTCCAGTACTCTCCATAACTGCTCCCTCCTCTGCCAGTGCTGCACTAACAAGCTCTTTGAGAGCCCTGCCACAGTAGCCAGAATTTCCGTTATCATTCAATCAATCAATCAATCAATCAATCAGGAGTTTATAAAGCACAGCTACTCACCCATGAGGGTCTCAAGGTGATGAAAAGGGGTGGTAAGGGTGGGTGCTGATCCACCTGCACATGGAGGTTCAGTCAAAGAGCCTGGTCTTGATATCCTTCCTGAATTGTGTCAATGACGGTGAGTTCCAGGTCTTGGTGGTGAGGTAGGAGAAGGATCTTCCTCCGGTTCTGGTTTTGTGGATCCGTGGGACAGAGGACAGGGCAAGTTGGGTGGAGCAGAGTTGTCTTACGGGTATATGGGGCTTTATAGGCATGTGTGAGGAGCTTGAATGTGATTCTTTTGTTGATTGGAGTTGTCGGAGGTGTCGTATTATGCGGCTGTGGCAGGAGATGTCGAGGACCAGTCTGTCTGCTGCGGTGTGGACGTTCTGTAGTTTCCTGAGCTGTTTCTGGGTGATGTCGGCACAGAGTGTATTGCCGTATTCAAGTCTGCTGGGGATGAGTGTGTGGGTGACGGTCTTTCTGGACTCTGGGGGGATCCATCTGAATGTCTTTTGAAGCAGGTGGAGCGTGTGGAGCAGGGAGAGGATACTGGGTTGATTTGGGGGTTCATTATGAGCGAGGAGTCCTGTATGATGCCAAGGTTGCGTGCATGGTCCATAGGAGTGGGAGGGGTTCCTAGTGCGGCGGGCCATCAGGAGTCATCACAGGCTGAGGGGGCGGGTCCCAGGATGAGTACTTCAGTCTTGTCCGAGTTCAGCTTGAGGGAGCTGTCTTTCATCCAGATAGCAATGGCCTTCATTCCACTGTGTCAATTTATTTGTTTCGAAGGAAAGGTTAGGAGTGCACATAAGGCACTATGAGCTAGTCTGGATTTAGGCCCATAGTTACAGATGTGGGTCTGTGGTCTCAGACATAGTTCTGTTTCTAAGCAGAATCCCTGCATCAATCTACAGCTCGAAATGATGATACACTGAAATATAAAGTCCCTTCATGGAAATCATATCTTGAAGGTTAGCTATGCTTATCAAAAGGTTTCATTGAGTATTTCTAGGAATGTTATTGAAATGTTGTAATACAATTTCCAGTACCTTAATGAAAGGATGTTTTTGGTAACTATCAGCTTTCAGTCCAGTGACATTTCTCAAATATTGCTCTTTCTTCGCAAGAAAAATGCTAGCGCAACTGATAACCCAATTATGTAAACTGCACACAACTTAAAAGATGGGTTTGTCTGTAAAGCGACTGTAGCCTGACTATGTCACAACCTGCTCAGCAAATTCACTGTACTCCAAGAAACGTCATAAAATACAAGTCTATTTATATTGCCATGTATATTTAATTAAATTTGCTTCTTGATACACAAATGTAAAGCAGCTGATGAGGAATCAAGAATTTAATGTTAATAATCCTACATGTTCGTCTTGTACTTGGAGAAGGAAGAATTGGCAGTGGTTAAACTGAAGCACATGTTTCTCCAGACATACTACAAAATTTTCAGTGGTTTAAAGAATATAAAAATTATACGTCACCATCAGATATTATGTCACTCCTACATCAGGCTAGTGTGGTACGGCTGGTAAGCACCACTGGTCTCTTTGAAATTTGTTGAAAAGTAGTATTACTTTACTCTGTCTGCTGTAAGCCATCTTTCTGAGTGTTGCAGACAGGGCCTGCTTAAGCGCTGGTGGTGCCTGGTGCACGTCCCCCATATGACCTCCTCCTCGATTTTCTCACTACTACGCACTACTTTATGGCTCTTCAACTGATCCGGAGCTGCCCCCAGCCCCTTGAGGCCCTCATAGGTGAGTAGCGCGCTATATAAAACCCTGATTGATTGATTGATGGTCCCCAAAACTGCAACTAGACAAAATTCCACATCTCTCTCTCTAGCAGGAACAATAACCACAAGCGTATTCATGACATTTTTATTGCTGTCTGAAAGCTGGAAGCACATGGAACTCTGCAGCAGGTGTTTTAAATCGTATGTTATTGCTAAACACAGTGTCCTCCACTGAGGTCAGTGCCCCCCCCCCCCCCCCCTTCCAGGTCAGGACCCAGTGCACCAGCGCAACACTGCTTGCAGCCGATCTGGGTATTCTGAGCTGTTTGGTCATTACCTGCTTAAATCTGCAAGTCGAAGACAGGTCCTAATGGGGAGAATATGACAATAAGGATGTAAGTCAAAATATCAATTAGAAAAAAAAATCTGAGGTTAATATGTTGGCTTACATTTTATTCATAAAAGTATCACTCCAGAGAGTGTAGATTTTCTATAATTAACTCCAATGCTGGGACATTTTTGTAAGCAGTATTTATTTCAGAATATGTTTGTCAGACAGTACTTAGGCCATGATATTTTGGTACTATTCCCTAAATAAGGGTGCATGAGCTCCATCTCTGTGGCCATCCCTCATTCTGAGTTCACAATTTCAGACTGTGAAGATAAATTCAGCGCGTGGTAAAACACCAATTGCAGTGAAGGACTTTTCAAGGATGAATCCATCAGCAATTAAACCCAAAGGACTCAGGATGAGACCCGAAATGCAAAATCAGGTAAAAAGAAAGAAATAAACCCCTTTTGATCAGTACATGATGATGACACAGGTACTCCTTACAGCTTTCACACATTCTAGCTTGAATTGTATTCAGGCTCATAACTAGGGGAAAGCCACCTCTCACACCAGAGATTTCACACAATAGTTACAAAAATAATATTTGCTATTTCTAACCCCATATGTAGCAAAACCCATCCAGCAAACGTTAACGCCAGGGCTGTGGGTGGCACGAGCATCCTTAAAGATGGTAGCGCTCTTGCCTAATATGTTTGCATGGATCAGTATGTATATACATATGGTTCACATGGAGCTGGCAGTCCAATTTCAGTGATGTAGTATATGGGGGAGGTCTCACAAACTGTCAATCAACCAGTTACTCACTCAACTTGCATCCAGGTGTGGATTGCTGAGTGATGTTCACAAGGGTATTGCAAGACTGCCCACAAGTGGAGAGTGGCGGAATTACCCAAGTCAATCCTGCAAAAAATGACTCAAATGCCTCAGAATGCCTCACAAACTGGACGTTGAGCAGAATGGCCGCATAACTTCACATTCCTCCATTGTATCCATGTGCCCAACGGCAGTAGGTTAAGCCTGCTCAGTCACAGAGCTGTGAATGGTAGAATTTTTGGTATTTCATTAACACAAACCAAGCCAAAAAGGCACCAGGAAGCTGTACAGGGTCAAAGGCAAATATAAAGTCAATGTGTGGTAGGAGAGGAGTTTCTTCTCCATGAATGTTCTCAGAAGCACAATTTCCTAGACAGCCACACCTTTCGGAGAAGGGTGAAATATTTTTCCCAGCCTAATTGGAACTGGTGAAGGTAGAACAGGCCTGTGCCAATTCTTCAAAGCTGACTAGCTGGCTCACAACCAGAGACAGCACTCAGGCTTTTTTTAGTCGGACAGTTGGAAATTTAGATTTTTATGTCTACCTCAAACAGTACAATCCCCAGCCTAATAGATTTACCAATCCATTAGGTTTACACTTCTGCGGGAAAAAAGGCCCCTACTTCTCCGAGTCTGAGATTTGCCGATAGTACATGCCTACTGTACCATTGTTCATCCGCGCGCCAGCTGGAATCATTTGAAAGTTTAGACTGTTAATTGCAATGGATCTTATAAACGCTCACAACTGTTGTATGCCATGGGCAATGCATTTAGGACTTTTTAACTGTATAAATACGTGCAATTAAGAAAAAAAACCTGAGCTGGGACCTCCGTTTAGCAGCTGTCGTTAAAGTTCCCCAAGTACCTCTGTCATTAATCTTAAACAGGGTGAAGAATGCTCCGCACACACGAGGGTCAGTGACACGCGCTACCTCCGCGTCGCCCCCGCGTGATGGAACATCCCAGACTGCTCTATTTTTCTTTCAGGAGGCTGACAGTTGCAGCCATTTTGTCCTCGGGCCACGTCTGAAAATTCCGTTTGTACTTGCAGGAGCAGGCCTCCCGTCTCTGGAATCTGGTTTCTACCTCGTCTTGTAAAACGCATCAAAAACAAATTAGGGGTAGGAATTTCTCCTATTCCCTCTGTCCTGTTCGAAAGCCACCGCCGCTGTTGTTGTTTACGTGTTTTAGGGTCAACGGTGAAGCTGAAATATAGCTTTAGACATTATTTGGTATATTTAGGAACCCAGGAATTGTGCAGAGACTGTCTCTTGTTTTCTAATCTATCCGACACGGTAGGCAGCGATATCTACATTTACTTATGTTTCTCCGGCCATCTTCTAGCCAATCAAATATGAGTTTTCCATTAAGCGTGGTTAGCATACAACGTCATTTCCGGTAGTCTAGAGCTGTGTGAAGAGCGAGGAGCACAGAGATAGGAAACGAAAAGGCAAGACCAAATAAGCTATTCATATTTATGGATTCATGGAAATGCTTTCTCTGGATATCAAAGGCCACGAAGGCACAAACAAGAAAGGAAATGGATGTATGGATGTAAGTGGAAATGTAGGTATAGATTCCTAGGCCATGTTTTGGTCTGAGCTCAGTGACTTGTTAAGTGTTTACAATGGGCGAAAACTGAAGACAAATTCCAAGGGAACCTGCTTTTGGTGCTGAGTCTTCTGCATAATGCCTATCTTAGTTTAGCAATGTTTTAAAGTAAAAGGTGAATGTACTGAGGGAAAGGCAAGGCTAGGGACAGCAGTCAAACAACAAAATGAATCATTACATGAATATCAAAAGGATACATACCATAACATAGTATAATATGACATAACATCACATATTAAAACATGACATAGCATATAGCATAATAAGACATGGCATAAGATAACATAGCAAATGCCCCCTGCTCGGTCACATGGCTTTAACTGCTATCGTTCCGCCCACTGCGAGGTTTGAGGAGGACCGTTCTCCTCGCCGTATGTGACAACTTCTGATGGTATGCAAGTCGATCTCCATTGTCCATCAGAAACACCACAAGTGCAGACAGGAAGCTGGGAAGGCTATGGGAGCGACCAACAGTATGGTCTTCCATGCAGTGGGTTTTGCAGACGCAGGGGCATATGTACAATGAAATGTCGGAGCGCGGAGCTGCGCCAAATTTAGCAGCGCAGCGCTCTGACATTTCCTAACCGCATGGATGCGCCGTATTTACAACAATGCGGTACACTCCTGTGTTTTCCCTAGCACTGGCGCTAAAATTAGCTGCCTAGTGCCAACGCAGGTATCCATGCACCATAGTTGTAGGGAATGATTGTTTATGTGCACGAAGGTGTCCCTTCCTGCACACAAACAATCAGTAATGGCGATTGGTTACTTCAATTTGTGCTGCCGAATGCAAATCATCATTATTTAATGATTGTTTATGTGCAGGAGGGGAAACCTTCCTGCACATAAACAATAATTAATGGCGCTTTGCTCTTTCTATCTGTGCTACAGAATGCAGCACACATAGAAAAAGCAAAAATGAGGAGAAATAAAAGTATTTCTCCTTGTTTCGCCATTCTAACGCCTGCTCTTGCATAGCGTTCATTTTTGGCTCTGCCTCAGATTTACAGATCTTAGTAAATCTGGGGCAGTGTCAAAAAAAGCAATGGGTGCTGCAGCGGAACGCCCACAGCAACACTCAGTGCACAACCCCGTCACACAGATACGTGTGTGAAAGGGTACTATATTTACAAAGCAGCGTTTAGCCACAAAAAGGGAAGTAGGGCATAGCGCCACAGGAACGGTGTTAAAAGTGACGTTCCTGTGGCGCAATGCCCTTGTAAATACACCTACAGTGATGTCAGATTCTCTGTCCTTGCGGTACAGACGCATGATGCAACAGAATGCTGTGAGCATCTTCCATCTAGCCTGCGGCTTGTCTAGAATTCAGCGCATCCCACATTCAACACTTATTCATACAAGGATCTAGATAACGTAAGTGAAAGGAAATGGTTGAAATGTCTTTAGATAGGCCCATTTATATTAAGCCTTTTGAGAAAAACTTTTTGATCTAATATACTTTTCTGTTCTCTATGCTATAATGTACTGTCACATCGGATATTATGTGTATTCATATTGTTTTAATGTATTATAGTGTACATAGAAACATTGCTTGCCTAAGTCCTAGCCTGGAAGACGGTAGTGGCTGGTTCTAGGCGCAGCCCGCTTTACTGCTCGGTACATTGTAATAACATTATGGATACAGGTTCTTGAATTGGATTCTAATCTGTACTGAGTGGCAGCATCGGATGTATCTGCAAACAGCAGTGCTTATTTCCCCCCCAAACAATTATTATTCAGAATAAGCAATGTGGGTTTTAAAGAAATCCTGAGCTATCCCTGCTTGAGTTGAAGGTGTGAATGAAGGTGCTCATTCATGATATTAGCAAAGCAGTGCAGACAATGGGTGAGTGAATCATGTGTCCTTTTAGAATTCTGGGTGTCACAATGTGTGAGTTATTTTCCATGTTTTTGCTTTGCCTCATTTCCCCCATTATGCATTGCGATTGCACCGGCAAAGCGCTTGGTCCCTGCAACCCTAACTTGTTACTCTGTTATTTAATTGTCATCATATCACACGTGGACTTTTTGTGGTTGTTCAGCACAACACCGTATTTAGTCTTCCAGCAGCTTAGTGTGAAATTTCTACAAGTTAGTTCTTCATTAAATTTCACTACCCCAGTTAACCATGTATCTTGGTCTTTGAATTCACTGTTCTTCCAAGTCCTCTGTGATCCCATGCTGGTGGTTCAAGAGTGGCCAGCTTGGGCTGACCAGTTTTCCTGGTCACAGCGAAGAGGTGGTCAATTTGGTTATTGAATTTTCCCATCAACAAGAATCAAAACTGTCTGAATGGCCTCATGTAAGTTTAAACATCACATGTCAGCCAGTTGGCTGATCTCCCATAAGGGGCCCACCTGTTAATAGTCTTGTAGGCCCAGATTCCCAAAGCTTTTAAGTGACCCCAAGTCCACCCTCAGAGGCACCCTCATCTACAGACCCCCGGGACCTCGCACACAATTCAGCGAAGACATCGCCGACTTCATCAGCCCGCACGCCCTCCCCTCCACTGACTACATCCTCCTCGGGGACCTCAACTTCCACCTGGAGAACAACAACGACCGCAACACCACCACCCTGCTGGACAACCTCACCAACCTCGGACTCAAGCAACTGGTGACCACCCCCACCCACTACGCCGGCCACACGCTCGACCCCATCTTCTCCTCCAGCAAGGACATCACCTTCAGCCACGCCACGGACTCCACTGGACAGACCACAGCTACGTCCACTTCAGCTTCAGAAGGACCACGACTCACCACCACCCGCAACTGGTCCCCCGCAGAAGCTGGAACAAGATCACTGCCGACCAGCTCACCACATCCCTGAGCCAGAACCCCCCCACCAGATCAGCGAACCCCAACCAAGCCACCAACAACCTCACGAAATGGATCAGCAACTGCGCAGACGACCTCGCTCCACTGAAGACCCCCCGCCAGACCCGGCACCAAGAAAGCATCTTGGTTTACCGACGAACTCAAGAGCTCCAAGAAGAACTTCCGGGCCCTCGAGAAAGCCTGGCGCAGAGACCCAACTACAGACAACATGACCACCCTCAAGCTCGCCACTCGAAGACATCACCAGCTGATTCACGCCACCAAGAAATCCGCATTCAAGGAACGACTGGACAACAACGCCCGCAACAGCAAGGAACTCTTCAACATCGTCAAAGAGCTCTCGAACCCCAGCGCCGGAAACAACGACATCACGCCCTCGCAAGACCTCTGCAACTCGCTCGCCTTGTTCTTCCACAGCAAGATCGCAGACATACACAACAGTTTCAGCACACAGCCAACGCACCCTACGACCGGAACAACACCCCCCACCACCACCCTCTGCGCCTGGACCCCAGTCAACACCGAAGACACCATCCGCACGATGAACTCCATCCACTCAGGATCTCCAACCGACCCCTGCCCTCACCACGTCTTCAACAAGGCCGACTCCGTCATCGCACCCCACCTGTGGGACAGGGGAACAACCTTTACAACGCAACTTTTACAACGCACTACCTTTACAACGCATTTTTTACAACGCATAATCCATTACAACGCATGACATTACAACGCATGACACTACAACGCATTTTTAAAAACTACCTTTACAACGCATTCCATTACAACGCATACTACCATTACAACGCATACCATTACAACGCATAATATTACACTACACTATCCAACACTTACCCTACTGTTGCACCCCCTGGAGTTAGAATAGTAATTTTTACCCCTATACTATCCAACACTTACCCTACTGATGCACCCCCTGGAGTTAGAATAGTAATTTTTACCCCTATACTATCCAACACTTACCCTACTGATGCACCCCCTGGAGTTAGAATAGTAATTTTTACCCCTATACTATCCAACACTTACCCTACTGATGCACCCCCTGGAGTTAGAATAGTAATTTTTACCCCTATACTATCCAACACTTACCCTACTGATGCACCCCCTGGAGTTAGAATAGTAATTTTTACCCCTATACTATCCAACACTTACCCTACTGATGCACCCCCTGGAGTTAGAATAGTAATTTTTACCCCTATACTATCCAACACTTACCCTACTGTTGCACCCCCTGGAGTTAGAATAGTAATTTTTACCCCTATACTATCCAACACTTACCCTACTGATGCACCCCCTGGAGTTAGAATAGTAATTTTTACCCCTATACTATCCAACACTTACCCTACTGTTGCACCCCCTGGAGTTAGAATAGTAATTTTTACCCCTATACTATCCAACACTTACCCTACTGTTGCACCCCCTGGAGTTAGAATAGTAATTTTTACCCCTACACTATCCAACACTTACCCTACTGTTGCACCCCCTGGAGTTAGAATAGTAATTTTTACCCCTATACTATCCAACACTTACCCTACTGTTGCACCCCCTGGAGTTAGAATAGTAATTTTTACCCCTATACTATCCAACACTTACCCTACTGTTGCACCCCCTGGAGTTAGAATAGTAATTTTTACCCCTATACTATCTAATACTTACCTTAAATGTAATTTAATATTATGCGTTGTAATGGTATGCGTTGTAAAGGTAGTATGCGTTGTAATGGTAATGCGTTGTAAAGGTATTTTTAAAAAATGCGTTGTAGTGTCATGCGTTGTAATGTCATGCGTTGTAATGGATTATGCGTTGTAAAAAATGCGTTGTAAGTGCATGCGTTGTAAAAGTGTGCGTTGTAACGTCATACATCCGTGGGACATCATCAACGCCTCCTTCGACACCGCCACCTTCCCAGAGAGCTGGAAGCACGCCGAACTCAGCGCCCTACTGAAGAAACCATCAGCGGACCCCACCGACCTCAAAAACTACCGCCCCATCTCGCTCCTTCCTTTTCCGGCCAAAGTCATCGAGAAAACTGTCAACAGACAACTGGCCGCCTTCCTCGAGACGAACGGATCCCTCGACCACTCGCAGTCCGGCTTCCGGGCCAACCACAGCACCGAGACCGCCCTCATCGCAGCCACCGACGACATCCGAGCTTTGCTCGACAATGGGGAAACAACGGCCCTCATCCTCCTGGACCTCTCCTCGGCGTTCGACACGGTCTGCCACCGCACCCTAGTGCAGCGCCTCAACAACATCGGTATCCAGGAGAAGGCACTGGAATGGATCATCTCCTTCCTCGCCGGAAGAACACAGAGAGTCCGCCTACCCCGGTCAGATCAGAGGCCACCAAAGTCATCTGCGGCGTACCACAAGGATCATCACTCAGCCCCACCCTCTTCAACGTCTACATGAGCCCCCTCGCAGCCATCGCACGCCAACACAACCTCAACATCATCTCCTACGCTGATGACACCCAGCTGATCCTCTCCCTCACCAACGACCCCGCCACCGCCAGAACCAACCTACACGAAGGGATGAAAGACGTAGCCGAGTGGATGACGAACAGCCGCCTGAAACTGATCTCAGATAAGACGGAAGTCCTCATCCTGGGATCATCACCCTCCACCTGGGACGACTCCTGGTGGCCCCCTGCCCTTGGCAGCGCACCCAAACCAACAGACCACGCACGCAACCTGGGCTTCGTCCTGGACTCCTCCCTCTCCATGACCAGACAAGTCAACGCCGTCTCCGCATCATGCTTCAACATCCTATGCATGCTACGTAAGATCTTCCGGTGGATCCCCACCGAAACCAGGAAGACGGTCACCCAGGCCCTCATCACCAGCCGACTGGACTACGGCAACTCCCTTTACGCCGGAACCACAGCCAAACTCCAGAAACGACTCCAGCGCATCCAGAACGCCTCAGCACGCCTCATCCTGGACATTCCCCGACACAGCCACATCTCCGTACACCTGAGAAACCTGCACTGGCTCCCCGTCAGCAAGAGAATCGTGTTCCGACTCCTCACCCACGCACACAAAGCTCTCCACAACCAAGGCCCAAGATACCTCAACGACCGCTTGACCTTCTACACTCCCACCCGCCAGCTTCGATCAACCAGCCACGCCCTCGCCGCCGTCCCCCGCATCCGAAGAGCCACAACAGGAGGAAGATCCTTCTCCTACCTGGCTGCCAAGACGTGGAACTCCCTCCCCATCCACCTCCGCCTGACCCAAGACCACCTCTCCTTCAGGAAGCAACTCAAGACCTGGCTGTTCGAGCAGTAGCGGACCCCCCTCCCCCAAGCGCCTTGAGACCCTCCGGGTGAGTAGCGCGCTATACAAATGCTTGATTGAATGCTTGATTGGAGTGTCAGTCACTTTTTAGATGCAGACCCGATGCAAAAGCCGTTTTGGTATTTACAAAGCGCCACAAATGTTAATTTGTGCTCATTTGTAAAAAAAACAAAAGTAATGCAACACTCGGGCATTGTGCTGATGCTGTGCATTCGGGCGGTGTTCTGTGGGTTCTATATGGGCATTCCTGTGCATTAACAAATGCCCCGGTTACTTACCGGTAATCTTCATTACTCTGAGTCCTTGTCTTCCTCGCCACAGTAATTACTAATGAGCCTTCGGCTCCCACAGAAACTCCAAGTATAATTTTACAGTCTAGTCTCCCTCTCCCTCCAATTTGGCCCCCGACAACACAGCCAATCCCATAAAGGGACACATAAACCACCAGTACGACCTGAGAACCAAGCCACAGACATGAAGCCAAGAAGAGGGCCGGGAGG
Organism: Triturus cristatus; assembly: GCF_964204655.1. NCBI lineage: Eukaryota > Metazoa > Chordata > Amphibia > Caudata > Salamandridae > Triturus > Triturus cristatus. The sequence continues at coordinate 180,134,248 of NC_140589.1, forward strand.
GAAAGGGAAACTATACTGTGGCGAGGAAGACAAGGACTCGGAGTAATGAAGATTACCGGTAAGTAACCGGGGCATTACCTCCTCGTCCGTCTTCCTCGCCACAGTAATTACTAATGAGCCGATACCAAAGCATATCAGCTTCATGGAAAAACAGAGTCCACCAGTAAAAGTCAGCAGCAAAGCAAACTTTATTACAAACACAGGAAGAGACACATAGAACCTCCCACCTATGGGACCCCGGAACTCAGCACAGAAGATGCAAAGGCAACCGACGCATCCCCCCCAATATGAAGACGGTAGTGCGACATGAAGGTATGAGGGGAAGACCAAGTGGCAGCACGGCAAATATCCTCCATGGACACCACCTTGAAAGCGGCCCAGGAGACAGCAACCGAACGAGTGGAACGTCCCTGAACAGGAAGAGAAGGAGCCAAGGAAGAAGAACAGTAAGCCAACAAAATAACGTCCTTAATCCAACGACTGAGGGTGGACAGGGAAGGACGCAAACCCTTACGGGACAATCCAAAATTCACAAATAAATTGTCCACCTTGCAAAAAGAAGAAGTCCTAGCCTGATAAATCAGCAAGGCACGCCGAACATCCAGAAGATGAAGCAAAGACTCATCCACAGACGAAGGATCAGGACAAAGAACCGGAAGGATAACCTCCGCGGAACGATGAAAAAACAAATTCACCTTAGGAACAAAAGTGGGGTGAGGACGCAACACAACACGATCCTCCAGAACACATAAAAAAGGAGCAGACCATAGGAAAGCCCCCAACTCCCCAATCCTCCTGGCAGAAGCAATAGCTACAAGAAAGATAACCTTAAGAGTCAAGAACTTGAGGTCAACCGACTCCAAAGGCTCAAAAGGACCCAACTGCAGCGCACTCAGAACCAGGGTAAGATCCCAAGGAGGAAAAGACAGAACAGGACGGGGATGCTGAAAGGCCAGAGACTTCAACAGCCTGGACACCAACGGTGCCACAGAAAGCAACGGAAGAGCATGAAATGCCCGAATAGCAGCCCACTGCGCACGAAGAGTAGATACGGCCAACCCCAAATCGAAACCCTCATGCAAAAAGTCAAGAACGTGGGCAGGATCCAAATCAGATAGAGGTAGATCGTGTCGCACACACCAGGCAGCAAAGTGGTCCCAGTGCTTGGCGTAGGAACGCAAAGTAGACGGACGCCTGGATCGCTGAATAACATTAGCAACCACCGCCGAACACCCACCGTGAATCAGGGATTCCCTCTCAAGAGCCAGGCCCGCAGACCCAAGGACCGGAACACCGGAAGAGGAAGAGGAGGCCCCATCAGAGGAAAGGGATCGAAGGGCAACAGCCACCCCGAGCCCACCGCCAACTCCAACAAGAGAGGAAACCATGGGCGGCGACGCCAACCTGGCACAATCAGAAGAACAAGGGACCCCTCCCTCTTGATCTTCTGCAACACAACTGGGATCAGTGGAACAGGAGGGAACGCATACAATAGGCCCTTCGGCCACAGGAAGGATAGAGCATCCACCCTCCATGCTCCCGGACACGGCATAATTGTGCAAAAGCAACGGATCTTCGCATTGAATTGGGAAGCAAACAGGTCCACAATCGGAGACCCAAACCTCCTCCGCAAAACCCTGAACATCTGGGGCCTTAGAGACAAGGAACCCATGGACGGAAAGACCCTGCTCAGGCAGTCCGCAACCACGTTTTCCTGACTCGGAAGATAAACAGCCGACAGTGAGGCCAGGTGCAACTCCCCCCAAGAACAAATCAGGAAACTGAGGGAACTGAGGGAAGGAACCCGGCAGCCCCCTTGATGGTTGAGATATGCCATGACCACCTGATTGTCCGTCCGGACCTGAACATGATGACCCAAGAGAAGGTCCGAAAAGGCCAACAGACCCAACTGGACAGCCTTCAGCTCCCTGTAATTGGACGAACAGGACCTCACAATCGGATCCCAAAGACCCTGAGCCGAAGAGTCCCCCAGAGTAGCACCCCAACCCAAAAGGCTGGCATCTGTAGTGAGGACCCGAGAAGGAATCACAAGGAAAGGACAACCCCGGGAGAGATGCTCCACGTCCAACCACCACTCCAGGGCCACCCGAACCCCCACCTACACAGGAATCAGGAGATCGAGATCCTGAGAACAGGGGTCCCAATGCAACAAAATGTGGGAATCCACTGGGTACATGTGAAGGCGAGCCCAAAGAACCACAGAAAGGGAAGCGGACATGAGACCCTGAACCCTCAACCAAAGTCTCGCAGGCTGGGAAGGACGTGACAGCAGGGATTGAACAGCACACAGAACGGATTCCATCCGAGCAGGAGGCAGGAACACAGAGCCCAACAGAGTCTTGAAACGAGCCCCTATGAAAGTCAGATCCTGCGCAGGAACCAGGGATGACTTCCCCACATACACCAGGAAGCCGTGTTGTTCCAGGACCTGGCAAACCCTCTGGACATGGACCACCGCCTTAGAAAGAGAAGAAGCAGAAATCAATAAGTCGTCCAGGTAGGGAAACAACTGAATTCTTTCCTCATGCAAATGACCAACGACAGGGGACAAAACCTTCGTAAACACCCTGGGAGCAGAGCAGATACCAAAAGGCAATACCTGAAATTGGAAGTGTCGACCCAGGACACAGAACTGCAGGAAATGCTGACTGGCGGGGTGCACCGGCACATGGAGATAGGCGTCCTGGAGATCTATAGACGCGAGAAAGTCCCCCCGAGAAATCAGAGGGTGAATCAATTTTAGAGACACCATTTTGAAAGTCTGAGGAGGAATGAACCCATTCAGCCATTTGAGGTCCAGGACAGGCCGCAGATCCCCCGTGCGCTTGGACACAAGGAACAGGATGGAGTACACCCCCAACCCCAGCTGAGCCTCCGTAACCGGAATCACAGCCCCTTTTTCCAGAAGAGCCTCTATACCGCCCAAAAGCGCCGCCTTCTTGTGAGCCAACCTGGGGCAGGGAGTGGACCTGAAATAGTCTGGAGGAACCTGGCTGAACCCAAGGTGAAAACCCTCGGAAACCACCTGAAGGACCCACCGATCTGACACAGTCATTCTCCAGGAAGAACCGCAGCCGTCCCCCAACCGGACCCTTCCCCAGGGACACAGAGTCATGATTTCGAGGGAGCAGAAGCGAAGGATTGAACATTGGAGAACCGGGACTTATCAGTGGAAGGGGCACCCCGGCCACGCCCCTTACCACGAAAGGGCTGGTGAACACGGCCCCTACGAGAAGGCCCAAAGGCACAGGTAGAACCAAAAGAACGGAAACGACCAGTCCGATCCGGAGCCAGCAGTTTCCTATCCTCCGCAGTCTTCTTGACCATATCCTCCAAAGGAGGACCAAAAAGCTTGACACCAGTAAAGGGAATCTTCATAAGTAAAGATTTCTGGACAGCATCAGCCTTCCACGAGCGCAACCACAACTGCCGCCTAGCCGCCACTGAAGAACCAGCCGCAGAAGCAGCCGCACCCAAGGCATCATAGGAGACGTCCGAAAGGAGACAAACCTGTTGCTCCATCATGGCCAACGTAGAAGAGACATCCTCGCCCTGGTCCAACAGTTCAGCCAAGAACTGAAAATCCTTCAGCAAGGACTGAATGGCAGAAGTGGAATAAGTGGCAGCCCTGATGGAAAAATTGGCAGCAGAAAAAGTGCGCTTCACCGCCCCATCCACCTTCCGATCCACAGGATCCGCCGGGGAGGAATCCTCAGAGACCACCGACCCCTGAGAGGACATTGCCGCCATCAAAGAATCAACCTTCACAGATGAAGGATACTTGGAAGAAAAGTCCTGCAAAGGGTAACGTTTCGCCAAGTAGCGCGGGAAAGCCCCCTTATCAACATCCTTCGACTCATTCTCCAACACCTTCACCACAGAAGAATGCATCGGAAGAGTATCAGGATCCGGACGCTGATACTGCACAAAAAAATCATCCTCCATCGGAGCAACCGAATCAGGAAACATCAAGTTGGTGAGAATGTGCCCCAGTACGTCCTTAAGATCAGTACCCTGCACATAGCGACCACGAACCTCCACATCCTCCTCAGTGTCAGAACCAACTTGGGAGGCAGGATCCGACCTGAGCTTCTTAGAAGGAGGCGCAGCCAACTTGCCACGCAAGGCAGAAGACACAGCGGAATCAATCATCTGTTGGAGAACAGATAATGAAGGCAAAGCCTCCCTAGACCCAGAAGCGACAGCCCCAAGGTCAGGAGCAACAGTCTCCTCAGCAACCTCCATCACACACCAAACGAAATGCAGCAAAGGGAAAATCACCCAGCAGCAAAAACCACAAGAAACAGCCTTTTAAACGGCCAACAGGTGCAATTAATCATCAGGACACGCCCCCAGCATGGAAAGAAAAAGAGCAGGAAGCCCGCGCCCCCAACGTATGCAACATCGCCACCAGAAGACCGACATGGACGCTCACACATCACCCAGAGTAAGCAAACAGCGCATGGAGGAAGCGTTAAGGGTAGGAGCCTGCGGCCTCACTTCCAATTTCTTCTTGCAGTGAGGTTGGAATGCGTGCATCACACTGCGTAGTGCCACTGCAGGGTAGAACAGAGCGTTGACCGCAGAAGTCCGCTAAGGCAGGACGCGCGGTCGGCATAAATGCAACATACGCCTCATGGGCAAGTCCCATGAGGCGTATGTTGCATTTATGCCGACCGCGCGTCCTGCCTTAGCGGACTTCTGCGGTCGGCGCTCTGTTCTACCCTGCAGTGGCACTACGCAGTGTGATGTATGCATTCCAACATCACTGCAAGAAGAAATAGGAAGTGAGGCCGCAGGCTCCTACCCTTAACGCTTCCTCCATGCGCTGTTTGCTTACTCTGGGTGATGTGTGAGCGTCCATGTCGCAAGTCCGCTGAGGCAGGACACGGAAGCTCATGCAAACTAAAAGAGGCGGGACACCAAAACGACCCGACCTCCACCACGCCGGTCCCGCTGGAATACGAAACCGGAGAGGCACGTTTGGAGAGGAGGACACAATGAGACTATCAACACACGCCTCCCCCCCAAACGAACACAGGGCCCTCGAGTCCGCTAAAGCAGGACCTCCGCCCCATACTCACCTGACCAGCAGGAATCACAGCACTTGGAGCAGTGCAGAAACAATAAAACAGGTCGTACTGGTGGTTTATGTGTCCCTTTATGGGATTGGCTGTGTAGTCGGGGGCCATATTGGAGGGAGAGGGAGACTAGACTGTAAAATTATACTTGGAGTTTCTGTGGGAGCCGAAAGCTCATTAGTAATTACTGTGGCGAGGAAGACGGACGAGGAGGTAATGGATTTTGATGGAAACCCATATTTACAAAGTAGTGTAGACATGTGTTTTGCGACAAAATGGTGTGCCTGCCTGAGGCTGGCGTAACAAGGAAAAATGCCTTTATTTCTCCTCACTATTTCCTCTTGCAGCACACATACAAGGAGTAAAAGCCTCCACGGATAGTTTTTGTTTACTATCCTGGCCATAACGCAGGCACCCCTTGCATTATGGCGCATGGGTGCCTGCATTGGTACTAGGCTGCACAATGTGTGCCAGTGCAAGGAGAGAGCAAAACTGTATCTTTGATAATTATGGCAGAGCTTTGTTCTCTTTTGCACAACGCAGCACAGCAAATTCACTTGCTAAAATGCATTGAATTAAATGTTTGTAAATCCGGGCCCAAGTGTTTCTTATAAGATCTGTAAAAAAGGCTTTGGAATTCTCACGTGAAATAAGGTATGCTGGTCAGCTTCAGGCCTGGCAAAGCATCTCTAAACATTTGTTAAAAAACAAAACATGGCTTGTAATAACTTTTTTATTAAGCTTTAGCCATGGTTCTTAAATGAAACATTTGACTTGAACTTGGACACATCCCAGGTGCTACTCTGGATACCTGTTTAAATGTAGTTCTGAAGCAAACTTCAAATGCCCTAAAGTGTTTACAGTAGCATTTGAGCAAATGTTTAAAATGTACAACTACTTAATGTGCATTTACAACCTGCCAACAGTATTTAAGAAAGACATTACATCATGTCTTTAAATTTTAATGTCCATTGAAACGTTGCCCTGGATTATCTGGATTATTTTCAGTCCTGGGATTTTAAACCAGTATGTGGTTCGAAGTAGGTGAAGTAATTTTCAAACAGTTACTGCACCTATCCCATTCATGAATTAGCCAATCTTCCTTTTCATTACTATTGCAGATCTTCAGTCTGCCCACAAGAGGGATCTTATACAAACACAGAGGTAGGCTGCCAATAGAGTTCATCACAATCCAACAGGATGGATTGTGCCACCAAAATATGTGTTTTGTATGAGAGGAACAAGACCATGATGAGTAAAAGGGGCAATCCAAGAGAAAGAAAGTCAATGTTTCAACCAGTATAAATAATACAGTCAAGTGAGATCGTCATCAGGATGGAAGAGTCTATGACATTGGAAGGATAGGAGGATAAAGTAATCTGAAATAGAATTATCATCATTACAGACTTTTTGCTATTCATAAGGCTGTGTCAGCAAATTCGGTGAGGTAGCAGGAACAGTTCCCAGTACTCTACGCAGATGAAAACAAATAGTGCTGCAGAGCAACTTTCCTCTGCAGCATTGTGTACCAGATTGTTCAAGAAGACTTTTTTTCTGTATTTAAGAGTGACAGTTGGCCAAGAGGATCAGTTTTTAACAAACAGTGCGGTATCACAGATTTCAGTGATGGTGATACTCAGAGCAAGTTATTTGAGTGATTTCACCTCAGTGCTTGTGCACTTCATGGTATTTCACTATTTTGTATATTTGACGCCTTTTCATTGTAAGTAGAATTTTTACCAAATCATTGATTGTTTCTTTACATTTAAAATCCCACCCAAGTAGCAGTATTTTCATATGGCTGTGGCAGATTGTGGAATGTAGATGAATATGGAATGAATGCACTTTCTCTAATAAGTGTTTCTTGAGCATAAACCTTTTCATAGATACTAGTTCCTGGAGATATGGAACACTATGTTTGGATTTTCGCCATGGGCAAAAGATTGGTAATCACTGCTCTGTAAATATTCAGCAGAAGCAAGGAGTTCACAATGTTGTGTGCTCAGATAGAGCATCATGAATACAGACCAAAGAACTGCCCATGATAAAACCTGGTAGGTTTATAAAGTACTGAATAATACATGTGGTAATATTAATTGAGACAGGTAAGGGAGATTGTTAGAAATGGGGGTCTCTAGTTGGCAATGGTTTGCACCTTTTTACAAATGGGGACCCTTCTTTCTAGTCAGGATAAGGGGGATACACTTCTGAAATAACCCCTGCTCACCCCCTTGGTAGCTTGGCACGAGCAGTCAGGCTTATCTCAGAGACAGTGTGTGAAGCATTTGCACATAACCAACAGTAATACAGTGAAAACATGCAATTTGTAGAAAAATAACCAAAACGATAAAAGACCTACATACAGTAATAAAAAAATATGCACTTTGCAAGAATGACTTTAAAATGCAGTTCCCTGTAGCCGGTAGCTCTGTCCTGGGCTACCAAGGTGCTGAAAACAACAGAATCCAACAGATCCGACGGCATAGGTGCAGACTGGCGTTAGTGTCAGCAGACTCGTAAACAGTACCTTTGGTTCCGGACGACCGTGTCGGTGCGGGCCGGTCGTGGTTACCAGCGTGGTTGCGGTGTGAAGCATAGCGGTGCGGCATGCAGAGTCCTCATGTCGCGGTGCAGGCAACGGCTCGGTGACGGTCATTCAGCGGCACTGTTGAGACCAGGGCTGCGGTGCAGAGAAAGGCGGTGCTCGTGGCGGAACTGACAGGTCACGGACCAGTGCAAAAGACTGCCAGTTGATGGGGGCTGGCATCAATTGGCCCAGACTGCGGTGTGATATGGGGTGGTGCGTCGTTTGACTTATGAGCGGTGCCCCCAAACCACGGTGCAGTCACGGTAGCCGAGGTCAACGGGCAGCGATGTCGTCGGTGAGACCAGGGCTGCGGAGTGAAGTGAGGCGACGTGGAGTTGCCCATAGGTTGCGGTGCAAGCTGTGGCTCTGTGGCGGCGGCAGTCGGCATCGGTGAGACCAGGGTGGTGGTGCGCAGTGTGGTGGGGCCTTTAGGACACGGAGCCCGCGGCTGTGTCGGTGGCAGTGTCGGCTGCTTTCCCCCACTTTGGCAACTGAAACCCACGGTTTCAGATGCGGTACCTAGTGGTAAGTGAAGTCTTTGCTGTCCCTGAGACTTCGTGAACAGGAGGCAAGCTCTATTGCAAGCTCTTGGGGATACTCAGCGACAAGTGAAGAAAGTTCAGTCCAGGCCTTTCACTGCCCAAGGCAGAAGCAGCAACTGCAGGCCAACCCAGCAAAGCAACAACACATCAAAGGGGCAGTATTCCCCCTGGCAGTTCTTCAAGCTCTTCTTCTTGGCAGGTTCCTTAATCCAAGCAAGTTCTAAAGTTCTGGGGTCTGGGCCCCAATATTTATACTCAGTTTTTCTTTGTTCTCTTGTGCAGAGAGTGTCTGGGCTCAGTCCAAACCAGTTTGGTCCTCTCTGGCCCAGCTTCCTGGCAGCAGGTAGTGACAGCATTGTCCAAGGTAGACCAGGCCCATTCAAGTGCAAGGAAATCTCCTTCCACTACTCTAAATGAGGCCCAGGTCTATTCAGCCCAGCCCTGACTCATTCAAGAAAGGCAGGACACACTTCGACCCCCCCAGTGGCTGTCTGAAGCGAATGCACATCCCCAGCTCCTGTCACTCCAAAGCCAGACAGTCAATCCACAACCTAGCAGAGGCACACGGGATGGCTAAGCAAAAAAATACCTACTTTCTAAAAGTGGTATTTTTAAACACAGAACATAAAAATCATCTTTACTAAAAGATGCCTTTTGACATTCTGAGTTCAGGCATACTAAACTCCATTTCTCTACCTTGTCCCATGTGGAAGATATACTTGTAAAATGTTTACAAAGTATTCCCCATACCAGGACATGTCCTACCTTTCACATACACTGCACCCTGCCCATAGGGGTACCTTGGGCCTCCCTTAGGGGTGACTCACATGTAATAATAGGGACAGTTAGGACTAGGCAAGTGGGCGCACTTGCCAAGTCGACATTGCAGTAAAAACTGTGCACAAACACTGCAGTGGCAGGTCTGAGAACCCTTTGAACGGCTGCTCGTGTGGGTGGCACAATCAGTGCTACAGATCCACTAGTAGCATTTGAATTACAGGCCCTGGCACTCTCAGTGCACTTTGCTAGGGACTTACCAGTTAATCAAATATGCCAATCATGGAAACACCAATCCATAATCCAATTTACAATAGGAGCACTTGCACTTTACCACTGAACAGCAGTGAAAAAAGTGCGCAGAAACACTAAACCAGCAAAAACAGAGTCAAAACCAGGAGGTCAGAAAGGAAAAAGACAGGGGAAACACGCCAAAAGATGCCAGGTCTAACAGAGATAGATACAACTACTGTCAAGTACTATTTTAAAAAATATAAAAGAATGAAAGGTGCCAAATGGATTAGCTATGTGGTTTGTGCCATGTTTGATTAACTACCTACTTCTTGTCTATCAGTGATAGTCATATGAACAACATAATTTACTCAATAGTATCAGTCAAGTTTCTGGACTTAAACAGCAAAAACAAATATAGGGCCCGATTCACAGAACTAACTTAAGACAAAATCCTAAACTTACTACTTTTGGTATTCACAGAAGTTAGGATTTTGTCTTAAATTTGTCTTAAGAAAAACATAAGACAGACTTAAGACAAACTTAAGACAGACTTAAGACAGTCTTAAGACAGACTTAAGACAGTCTTAAGACAGACTTAAGACAGACTTAAGACAGTCAAGACAGACTAAAGACAGTATTAAGACAGACTTAAGACAGACTTAAGACAGACTTAAGTTAGGATTTTGTCTTAAGTCTGTCTTAAGTCTGTCTTAAGACTTAAGTCTGTCTTAAGTTTGTCTTAAGTCTGTCTTAAGACTGTCTTAAGTCTGTCTTAAGACAATTTAAGACAAAATCCTAACTTCTGTGAATACCAAAAGTAGTAAGTTTAGGATTTTATCTTAAGTTAGTTCTGTGAATCGGCCCCAACGTGTGTGATTAAGAGTTTGGAGTACAGATAGGTCTCAGTCATTGCAGTGGAGTAAAATACTTTTCATAGATATGTGTGCCAGCCCAGCAGACATATCTAGTTATTGACAGGAACCTCAGTAATGTCAATGAGTTAAAAGTTTGAAAATTGGAACCATCAAAGTGATGGTACCGGCCATCACATTTATAGCCTGGTTTTGTTTTTTGAAAAACAAAATTCCAAAGCCCGATCTAGTTTTTGAACAACCAAAAACGAATGACTCCCACACCATTGGAGTTTTCTTCCAGGGTGTAGGGGTAATTTAAATGTTTTTACTGTCCCTTGCCACCAGGTTTACCACAAGAGTAAGGGAAGGTAAAAACTGGCCAGTCGACTGCCCATCTTAATCAGGTGGGCAGTCAAATGGCCAACCCTCCGATGACCCTTACTCTGTCAGGCTGTCAGAGGAATATGTCAGTCACAGAGACAGAGTGATTTCTTTTACTGACATACTTAAGGTCCACCCTAATCAGACGGTCTGACGTTCTGTTTGCGGATGGGTATTCCATCACTGGTGTTCCATCGCCGTTGCAATGGAGTGCCCTCTCAGCCAAACTCAAAATCAGCTCCTATTCTGCATTTGTCCACTATTAAATATTATTCATATCATATCCAGACATACAATATGTGGATCCAGCCATAACTGTCATATATCCCAATTTGGATGGCCCTTAATATTGACAATAGGCACCAACCAAGACCCTTCAAGATCCCACTGCTACATAAAGAAGATCACACAGTCCCTCGTGCTGGCACAGCTTTATGACCATAATGTGATTTACAAAAGCCTTTAAAAAAATCTCACTGAGTGGCCGGAATGAGTGTTAATCAGAGACATTAAAATACTTTAATAGCACGCAGTGTCCTTGAGGATCAAATTCAAAATACTCTAAGCCATGCGTGATATGGCCCATCATGTTTACTGATAGGAACCCTTCTTTTGTTCACTTAACAAACTATCTATTAAAAAACATGTAACTGGAAAAACAAGCATTTGCAAAGCCAATGAGTATGGGTGTTCTATAAGGGGAAGTACTTCTTTATTTTTTAGCGAGTGGTAGTGAACCCATATTTAGTTGCTAAAAAACTCCATTCAGGTGAAGAAGAAGCAATGTAAGTCTCTGGGATAGAGGGGGTGGCACATGTTTAGCAGAGAGAGTATGGCAGTAAAATTAACTTATTGTAAAAATAGTGTATGAGAACACATCATCCAGACGACACGGACAGAACACCAAAGAAAATAATAGAATAATGAGGGGACGGCAATAGTGTCAGATCATGCTTTGAATGTTAGTTCAGGAGCTCTGAGGTGGTGGCTGCTGTTCTAATGGAGCAAAGAACCAATCCAGTGCAGTGTCATTTTATTTTCATGTAAAAATTAATTTACCCAGGACTTGGAGCAGAGAGATGCAACAGGTTAGATAAGTGGGGAAGTAGAGGAGGAAGAGGGCTGAGTCATAAGATGAGGAGCTTTGAAAGACTGAGTGAGAGAGAAGAAAAGAACCGGATCAGGCAATGAAAAATGGTAAGGCGGAGGGTGTACCCGTGAGGTGAGGATGGATAGCAAGGAACTAGGTGAGGGGAAGCTTGAGATGAGGGGAAGAATAAGGATTACAAAAGTAACTTAAAACTGATGTTAGCTCCTGTTATCAGTGCTGTGGATCTCCCAATCAGCTGGTGCCAGTGGCATTCATGCAACTACCTGGATTCTGCAATGGGCAAAAACCGTGTGTGGTAGAGAGGATGCGCGAGGAGCCGTTGAAGAGAATCAGCAGGGGTTGGGTTTCTGTTTGTCATATTAACAATGACAATGCTCTGAGCATGGTATTGAGCAGGGAGTGCCAACTGGAGCTCCTGGTAAGGGGGGGGGAGGCGGGAGCGGTACCATGAAATGGCAGGGACAGCTCTCTGCAAAGGGAAAAGACGAGAAAGCAGGGGCACGGAGGAAGTAGTGTCAGATCTTCAGAAAGACATCTGGACACAACTGCCTTGAAGTGAAACTGCCATTTAAAAGAATGTAGAGGGACATGTTAGAGTCAGACCAGTACTTAAATACTAACAAAACTCATTTCATATTGATGATGTAGTCAAAATAAGAAACAATACACTTGATTTGGGTATTGCATTGAATTTAATGTGTAATGTCTGAGTGCACTTTTTAGCTGTAAAATAGTCCCTTCTGCCTAGCAACAGAAACACTCGATAGGAGCTCAAATGATACAGCAGACAGCCAATAGCATTTGGTCAGAGAACAATACCGCAGCAGACAGGGCTTAACCCAATGTATGTATAGTTAACAAAATACGATAGATTTGTTAGATACCTAAGTGTGTTTATTGCCATACTTAAAAATGAAGGCAGATCAGATGCTTGTGAGTACAGGACTTGAGGGTCTGCATCACAATCTCAACATTTGCCTTTTACAACACTTACAGTCATTATGTGTGCAGTGTAATATAAAAAGACACATTAATATTAGTACGTGGGCACAAGATGCAGTGAAAAACATTAAAGAATAATGATGAAGTCCTAATAATAATAAGGTAAGCGTGATTTGGGTATAGCATGCACGTACGACATAAAGAATTTAATGTGTGATGTAGTTCTCCAAAACCCTCTGCATGTGTAGTTAAAGAAGTATTTACAGTAGGTGCGTCAACGTTTACAGCCATCTGTTTCCATACCTAACATTAAGGTAGAGTAGATCCTTGTGAGTACGGGACCAGACGACCTGCAGTTAAGGGGAAACATCCTTTATTCCGCAGTCTCAACAACGACCAGCCTTTACAACGCAGTTACTACCCCGACTGCGATGTTATCACGCATTACTTTAACCTGCAATTTGTTACAAGAGCTTGCTCTAGGGGGCATGTTGTTGGACTAGTGTTGAATTTTTAAGTCCAGCACCTTCCCTACTGATGTGCAGAGTGGAGTTGGAATAGTATTTTACTAACACATGGTAACGTCCTAGTCGGGGTATTGACTGCGTTGTAAAGGCATGTGAGGTAAATGCATGCAGGGTTCCATCATACAACCACATCTAAGGTTCAACCTATTTTTGAGAGCTCAATTAAACTGATTTCTTGCTTAAAAAATTAAAACGTGAACTCTTTAAACAAGTCTTCATTTGAAGCTGGCAAGATAGCATAATGGACTGAGCACTGTTGTGATATTCAGGTCACAAGTGGCGATCTTGGCCAGATTAACTCAGCCTTTCATTCTTCTGTAGTTGATGTATTAGCTAAGCAATGTTGATTGAACATGAGATATACACACATATGCAGTCACAAGACGCAGCACATTAGTACTACTTAGTATTTCGGACTGCAGAAATGGTTTTTATAGGACTTTCACTAACGCTTGTGAATTCATTGTATACCATATTTTTTAGACATCCCTCTTTGTCTGAAGTATTCTGACCTTGGCGTAAGATACAATGTTGACATTACAGAAATCAACAGAAGTGCATGGAAAAATGAGTGGAGATACGCATTCCTTTTCTGTGCTATTGGTTCACTGACAAAGAAATCTTTTGTTACAAATAGCATTTGAGATAAGTGCGCTTAATCATTTTTGTGGTTAGATTGTTTCCAGGATTTCAAATTCCAACACTATAAATGCTGCAGGTAAAATACTACAGAAACAAATAAAAAAGCCTCAGGCCCCAGCTAGCTTTCGTTCATTTTCTTCCTAGTAAAATAAATTTGTGTTCTTCAAATGTGGCTGCCAAATTCTTTATGTGTGTTACAGCTATCTTCCCGTTGCCAAACTAACTAGCTGAGAATGGAACAACACAATAACTCAAAATTGAAATGTTTTTGAAAACTTCCTATTACCTGAATAACCTTTAAAGTTTCATTACAAAATCTCAAGTCAGGAAACACAATATAAGCATAAAATGTGGATTCAATGTGGCAATTATTGACTTTTATCTAAATATCTTTCAATATCCCCGGTGAAATCCCGCGAGGGTTGGCACTCCCACGGAGTCTTTTCACTATGTACATTCAACCTGTCCCATTGGCTGTTAGGTATTCCATCTACATGATGACCTCAGATTATTGGCTGCCAGAATATTCTGGACAAAATATTGAGGACCAAACTATTGGAGGTATGTATATCTAGGTAAGTATAGGTTTACTTTTCTTGACTCCACAGATGCATACACACACACACACACACATATATATATATATATATATATATATATATATATATATATATATATATATATATATATATATATATATACATATATATATTACCTACTGGCGGTCGCCAGTAGGTAGTTATAGTTAGGACCCTGTTTCCATAGGAAAAGCGCAACATTCTATTTTGAATAACTTTGGCGCCGGTCGACGAATCCTCGCGAAATTTTCAAAACTAATGGGGCGCTACGCTCCGCTCCTACCCTGAAAGTCTCGGGGGGATTCGTCAAGCGGGGGCTGAGAAAAAAGGGGGTCTCAAAACGCGTTTTCCCCATGCATTTTTCCATAGGACCTTTAGACACAGCTACAGCCCGAACGGCTGAACAGAGTTACTTGAAATTTGGCAGAGAGGAAGTCCGCAGGTCAAGGAAGTGCCTTTTGTAGGCCTGGTGTAAATCTGTTCAGTAGTTCCTGAGAAAATAGCATTTAAATCAATATATATATCTGTGGCAGCTTATGGTGCGCTTACGGTGCGCTTACCGTGCGCTTACCGTACGCGTACGGTGACGTGCGCGAGCGCGATTCTGATTGGTTGTCACATGACTGTAAACATTCGAATCGGACGAAATCAGGAAGTGTCGGCCGCCATTTCGTGTGTTTCACACAGAAAAAAAAAGGGAGATATCTTGAAAAGGGGGCAAGGAAGAGAGTTACAGACCCCCTCACATTTGAAAGGGGGTCAAAGAAGGACAGAAAAGTACAAAAAAAACATTTATAAATTTAAAAAAAAAATCGCGGGGTACGCGTACGGTAAGCTTACGGTGAGCTTACCGTACGCGTACGGTGACGTGCGCGAGCGCGATTCTGATTGGCTGTCACATGACTGTAAACATTCGAATCGGACGAAATCAGGAAGTGTCGGCCGCCATTTCGTGTGTTTCACACAGAAAAAAAAAGGGAGATATCTTGAAAAGGGGGCAAGGAAGAGAGTTACAGACCCCCTAACATTTGAAAGGGGGTCAAAGAAGGACAGAAAAGTAAAAAAAAAACATTTATTAATTTTGGGTACGCGTACGGTAAGCTTACGGTGAGCTTACCGTACGCATACGGTAAAAAAAAAAAAAAAAAAGACATAAAAATCAGATTTAAGTGTTAAGATATTAGGGGGCTCTAAAAAGAGCCGTTGTGTTTATGAAGTGATTTGATTTTTAAGTGGTACCTACAAGTAAGTACCGATGCAGATTCTAAGGTTCAAGAGGAAGACTCTGTTCCCTTCATCAGTGAAGTGTACTCCATCTCCTCTATAAAGGTCTTGCATGTCGTAACGCAAGTTGTTGTGGTAAATGGAACCCATACCATAGTCTCGGAGGAAAGCAGAAACAGATTTGTTGACGTGCTTTCTTGCTTTGTCAATCTGCGGACAAAAATGATTGGACCAGTTCCATTTTTGCCTTTGGCATATGTTAGAATATGCAAAGGCAGTTTTAGGGAAAAGTGAAAACAGTTGTGCAAAGGTCTCCTTCATAAGCATTTCCAGACCTACCCCAGTCAAAGTGCCTAGGTCATTGCCACCACAGTGCACTATTATGAGGTCAGGGTGTTGGATTTGCATGAAGGATTTCACCAAAGGCATCAATTGGTGCCACTTTAACCCTCTCTGACCAATCCATTTAATGTCTACATTTGGCAAAGCAAGGTCTCTCACCATACCTGTTTTCTATGCATACTTTTCACTCCAGAAGACATACCTGTGCCCTACAATCCACACTGTGAACATCTTCCAAGGAGATCTGGATGCACTCAGGAGGTGTATTTCAGTAGAATGGGAAAAAGAAATGAAAGCATACATATTTTTATAAAATAAAAAGAAATCATTGGCTGTTTCATACCATTCTACACTAAAAACTAGGCTGCATGTGTCAATTTATAGAAGCATGTTTTGTATTGGTACAGAAAAATGTGTTACCAAAGAACAGTACTATGGATTTGCTGTTAGGTTTGAAAAGTCAAGCACTCTTGCTCTTTGGAAATGAAACATTGTGTGGTGAACTTCTGACTTAACTCTACACAGCAGTGTTCCATGAGCTGTTGCTATGGTAGCAGGCAGAAGTCAAGTTGGGGGAAGGGTACTAGGCTGAAGTCAAGTTGGGGGAAGGGTACTTTTGGAAAAGGGTTGGTTTTCAACCAATAGAAATGTGTGATTAGATTTGAAAAAAAGGGGGAAGCACTGAGATTTGAAATTAACATGTATATGTGTGGAAAAAGAGAGGGAAACATTGCCATTATCTGGTTCTGCTTAGAGGAGAGAGGTGTACAGAACAGAGATCCTGGCTCTGATAATCTGCTGTTTGAGTGCCACATTTCTTACACAACTAACTAATTTTAAAGGTGAGTTATGAGTTTGAGAGGGGATGTATATGGTAAAATAAGAAATGAATAATAGATTTGGAATTCCTTTTGTTGAAGTTGTGTTTATCATTTTGTGTTTTGGGAGAAATTTAAATGTAAGGAACATGTAAAATAATATGGACTATGTTTTCACCATAAATTAAGGTGTACTGGTATAAATGAGGAATACTTTTAGGGATTGAGGTTGCAGTCAGTAATGCAAATACATTCAGCATCACAAAGGCTGGTTGCCCTTGCTGGAGTGTAGTCAGTCACCCAGGTTACACATGTTGCTGGTCTCAAAAAGCAGTTTGGACATGTGCTGTTGTCAGAATCTGAAAAGTGCATTCAAAATGTGTCAGACTGTAAAAGTACTTATCACTTGCCAAAAAAAAAGAGTAGTAAGTGTGCTTTCAAATAGGCAAAGAAATTTTGTTTTCTGCCTAATATCAAACCATGACTCTGTGTGCAAAGAGGAATTATAGACAGAGATTTATTGCGTATAACTCTGGTAATTTTACATTTGCATTAGATGGAAAGGGGGAGCTATTTTTTTCTGCAGAAGCAGACTCTTAGCAGACACCCAGCTGCTTATCCTGTAGAATCATGCATAGTATTCACAACCGAGTGGGGTTTGAGGTTGCAGTCAGTAATGCAAATACATTCAGCATCACTAAGGCTGGTTGCCCTTGCTGGAGTGTAGTCAGTCACCCAGGTTACACATGTTGCTGGTCTCAAAAAGCAGTTTGGACATGTGCTGTTGTCAGAATCTGAAAAGTGCATTCAAAATGTGTCAGACTGTAAAAGTACTTATCACTTGCCAAAAAAAAGAGTAGTAAGTGTGCTTTCAAATTGGCAAAGAAATTTCGTTTTCTGCCTAATATCAAACCATGACTCTGTGTGCAAAGAGGAATTATAGGCAGAGATTTATTGCGTATAACTCTGGTAATTTTACATTTGCATTAGTTGGAAAGGGGGAGCTATTTTTTCTGCAGAAGCAGACACCCAGCTGCGTATCCTGTAGAATCATGTATAGTATTCACAACCGAGTGGGGTTTGAGGTTGCAGTCAGTAATGCAAATACATTCAGCATCACTAAGGCTGGTTGCCCTTGCTGGAGTGTAGTCAGTCACCCAGGTTACACATGTTGCTGGTCTCAAAAAGCAGTTTGGACATGTGCTGTTGTCAGAATCTGAAAAGTGCATTCAAAATGTGTCAGACTGTAAAAGTACTTATCACTTGCCAAAAAAAGAGTAGTAAGTGTGCTTTCAAATTGGCAAAGAAATTTCGTTTTCTGCCTAATATCAAACCATGACTCTGTGTGCAAAGAGGAATTATAGGCAGAGATTTATTGCGTATAACTCTGGTAATTTTACATTTGCATTAGTTGGAAAGGGGGAGCTATTTTTTCTGCAGAAGCAGACTCTTAGCACACACCCAGCTGCTTATCCTGTAGAATCATGTATAGTATTCACAACCGAGTGGGGTTTGAGGTTGCAGTCAGTAATGCAAATACATTCAGCATCACTAAGGCTGGTTGCCCTTGCTGGAGTGTAGTCAGTCACCCAGGTTACACATGTTGCTGGTCTCAAAAAGCAGTTTGGACATGTGCTGTTGTCAGAATCTGAAAAGTGCATTCAAAATGTGTCAGACTGTAAAAGTACTTATCACTTGCCAAAAAAAAGAGTAGTAAGTGTGCTTTCAAATAGGCAAAGAAATTTCGTTTTCTGCCTAATATCAAACCATGACTCTGTGTGCAAAGAGAAAATAAAGACAGAGATTTATTGCGTATTACTCTGGTAATTTTACATTTGCATTAGATGGAAAGGGGGAGCTATTTTTTTCTGCAGAAGCAGACTCTTAGCAGACACCCAGCTGCTTATCCTGAAGAATCATGCATAGTATTCACAACCAAGTGGGGTTTGAGGTTGCAGTCAGTAATGCAAATACATTCAGCATCACTAAGGCTGGTTGCCCTTGCTGGAGTGTAGTCAGTCACCCAGGTTACACATGTTGCTGGTCTCAAAAAGCAGTTTGGACATGTGCTGTTGTCAGAATCTGAAAAGTGCATTCAAAATGTGTCAGACTGTAAAAGTACTTATCACTTGCCAAAAAAAAGAGTAGTAAGTGTGCTTTCAAATTGGCAAAGAAATTTCGTTTTCTGCCTAATATCAAACCATGAGTCTGTGTGCAAAGAGGAATTATAGACAGAGATTTATTGCGTATTACTCTGGTAATTTTACATTTGCATTAGATGGAAAGGGGGAGCTATTTTTTTCTGCAGAAGCAGACTCTTAGCAGACACCCAGCTGCTTTTCCTCTGGAATCATGTATAGTATTCACAACCGAGTGGGGTTTGAGGTTGCAGTCAGTAATGCAAATACATTCAGCATCACTAAGGCTGGTTGCCCTTGCTGGAATGTAGTCAGTCACCCAGGTTACACATGTTGCTGGTCTCAAAAAGGAGTTTGGACATGTGCTGTTGTCAGAATCTGAAAAGTGCATTCAAAATGTGTCAGACTGTAAAAGTACTTATCACTTGCCAAAAAAAAGAGTAGTAAGTGTGCTTTCAAATAGGAAAAGAAATTTCGTTTTCTGCCTAATTTCAAACCATGACTCTGTGTGCACACAGGAATTGTTTTTAGATATTTAATTTGTGATGGTGTTATTGTGATTTTCACTTGTAGGAAAAGGGGTACATAGTATTTTAAGATTTAAAAAGATCATAAAAAATGTAGTAATATATTTAAATAAAATAAAGGAATTTTTTTTAGTTTTTTTCAGGTATTGCTGAAGAGCAGTGAACAAAATTTAAGATGCCTACAAAATCCAGACTAAGGAAAAACCACAAAAAAAAATATATTTGAAGACAACTGGAGGACCTAAGTTAGTTGGAGATGCTCATGTTGGGAAAAAGAGAAAGTCTTCTGGTAAGCAGACAAAAGATTTTTTAAGCAATATCTTCAAAAAAAGGAAAAATGTAGAAAATGTCTGTACTGGAAAGAATGTTTTAAATAGAAAACAACAGGAAAAAATTGAGCATTTAGTTAATGCAAATGTACCTTCAGAAACAATAAAGATTAACTTAAAAAGAAAAACAGAGTTTAAAGAGATTCGTAGAAAAATGTTTCAGAGAAGAGTTATGTCCAATTTGATAAAGGATGTGAAGAAATATAAGAAAAAAGCTAAATTTTATAAGAGAAAAAAAGAAATTGAAGCCATTGCAGCAAAGGCTTTAGAATTAAAAAGGAAACTATTCATTTTAATTTTGAATAGGATGCGTACATTAGATAAAATGATCAATGTACTGAAATCGCAAAGCAAAAGGAAAAGACTAGTGAAAAGAACAAACTTTTGTAAAGTGTTTTTAGGAGAATGGATGCATAGGTCAAGTAGTGAACCTTTTTTTAATGAAGAGAGTTATTTTCAAAGTAATAGTTTGCTGCATGCAGTTGACACCAGAGGTCGTGCTTATGAAGTGAAAAATGGTTGTATAATGGAGAAGGAGAAAATGGTTCCAAGAGATGAGGTACAAGTGATGGCGGATGAGGCTATGGGGAGTCGTCCTAAAGCCCCAGTGTACACTTGGAATTGTAGTAGTATTTGCACTGTGCGTCAGGAATCTATTGATAAATTTCGTGAGTTTCTTAGAGAATATAGTAAAAAAAGTGTTAAACAGAAGATTAAGGTGCTTCAAAGTCTAGATCCATGTAGAGTGAGAGAGAATACTGGTTTGCAGGGACATTCTCTGGCTTGTCTATCTAGAAAAGTGTGTAAAAGTGTTTTTCATCATTTTAGGATGCTGGCTGTTCATCATACTGAAATGAGAAAGTTTGTGAGACGGTTGTATTTTGCAAAAAGTCCAGCAATAAAGTTAGATGAATTAAATAGGGCTCTGTTCCGTGGATCGGTATCAGATGTAGAGAAGGTTACTGATGAAATTCAGTTTTGTTACTTTGGTCCAGAACAAGAAAGTGCAGAAAAGGACACAGTAAATGAGGAAGAAGTGGAAGAGAATGTAGAACCCTCTGTAAGTAAGGCATTTAATGATCACATAACAAAATTTGCAATAATCTCTAATGAAAGACCAAATATTACTTGTATTTGTTGCCGCAGAACTCATTATAGAAAACAAACCAGGAATGTTGATCTCTACAGAAAAAGTGAAAATGAAGATAATTATAAGTGGAAGGATTTTGCCACTTATATATTTCTTGAAAATTGTTTTGAATTGGGTGAAGATCAGCGTATTTGTAAATACTGTTACAACAAGTTAGAGGAAAATAGAATGCCGACCAGAGCTGTACATAATAATTTAGAATTGGATGCTATTCCTGCCGAACTTTCTGAATTAAATACATATGAGTCTATACTTATTCAATGTGTTCATCCGTTCCAGACCATAGTACGTATGGAGCCAAAAACTGGTAAATTACCTCCTTCAGATTTACTGAGAGGTTTAAAAGGTAGAGTGGTGTATTTGCCCTTGGATTTGAAAAAAAATATGGAAACTATTGATGCAGATACTTTGGAAACTGAACCATTAGTTATTCTGGTTAATGGTGTACCTACAAAGAATAAGAAGATTTGGCAGGAGCTGGTAGATGTACGGAAAGTACAAAGAGCAAATTTGTATTTGAAAAGGAATAACAAATGGTATGAATCAATTTATATAGAAGAAGAAGAAGAAGATTTACAAGAAGACACTGAAACACCAACTGGACAAATTGAAAAAGTGGACAAGTCAAAGGAAGAAGAAATTTATGAACATTTTAGCATACATCCTCTTCATTCAAAAGAAGTTATGGGAGACAATATTGTTCTGTTTCAGATGAAGAAAGCAAAAGGAACTCCTGTGAGTGTATGGGAGGAGAGCTTGGAAGCTCGATGTTTTCCCCAGCTGTTTCCTACAGGAAAATGAGGACGATACGATGAACGTCCAGAACAGATTCCAGCTTCTGAGTATCGGACTACAAGACTATATGCAGAAGATCCTAGATTTCGACAAAGTATTCCTTATTTGTTCCATCTTTTATTTGAAAGCGACTTGTCTGCATTATCATATGCAGTAAATCACATTTTAAAAAGTGGAGTACATTTACAAAATGTGTCTGCTAAGGATTTTATGGAGAAAGTGCAGCAACGAGATGATCATTTGGAAACACAACTGATCAATCTGATGGCTTGTCAAATGAATATTGGTACCGACGCCATGGTGAATTAAAATGCATGTTACGGAATTTAGGAACACCAACATGGTTCCTTACCCTAAGCTGTGCTTAGTACGCTTGGGATGATTTACTGGATTTTCTACGAGAGGCAAATTCAAACATTAAAAACATCGAATACAAGACAGCAGGAGAACTGTGCTCATTGGATCCGGTTAATGTTTGCAGATATTTCAATCATAGATTTGAGGCTATGATGTCCTTCATCTGCAATAAAAAAAAACACCTCTTGGAGAAGTAGTGGATTTCTTTTGGAGAAAAGAGTACCAGGCAAGAGGTGCTCCTCATATTCATATGCTGTTGTGGATCAAGGATGCCCCAAAGTTTGGAACAGATACTGATGAAGCAGTGTTATCTTTCATTGAAGAATATGCAACATGTGCTATACCAAAAAGCACAGAAGAGAAAAAGTTAAAAGAGCAAGTTTTACGTTTCCAAAGTCATCGGTGTGGAAAATACTGTCGACGGAAGTACAAGACCAAAGATAAATACTACACTAAATGTCGATTTGGATTTCCTAGACCTGTTCTTTCAAATGGAAGAGTAAACAGTTTTATGTCATCTGTGAGACATAAGATTACAAGAAAATCACCTAAGAATACCTACAACCTTAAAAGAAAAGAAGAATCAAAAAATATAAATGACTACAACCCAGTCATTTTATCCATGTGGAATGCTAACATGGATATACAGTATGTAGCTGACAATTCCATTGCTGTTGCACGATATGTAACGTCTTACATTACTAAATCAGAAAAAACTGAATTGAAAGAAATGTGGGAAGAGATTTCTCACGAGAAGACTGTCAGTAAGAAGCTGTACAGTTTCAGTTTAAAGATGTTATCGCATCGAGAAATTGGATCCTACGAATGTTCAGATAGGTTATCTTCTGCAAGTCTCTACTCGAAATCAAGAAGAATAATTTGGGCAAGTTTAGGCCTTGCAGCAATGAGAAATCGGGTACTGAAATCTGTTGGAGAAATTGAATATTTGGCCGAGAATGACCCAGAAAGTACAGATATTTTGAAATCAAACATGTTGGACACATTTTACCCCAAGAGAAGTCTTTATCTAGAGAACATGTGTCTCTATGAAGTGCTACAGAACTACATTTATTCACGGAAAGCCACAGAAGACATCAACAATGGAAAATATAAAGTCATTGGTGAGGAAGGATGTTTGGTGAAGCAAACAAAAGGAAGTTTGATAAATCACCGGAAGCTGAGTTGCGACACTACTGACAAAAAGGAATTTTACTACTTGGCTCTTTTACAGCTGTTTAAACCATGGCATACAGAGGATGAACTACTGGGAGAATTTCAAAGCTATGAAGATTCCTTTAATGCTTGCAAAGACAGCATAGAATGCAGTACTTTCACAAATTATGTGCAAATGTTAAATGAAGAAATTGAACAGGAAACTACAATTGCAGCTGAAATAGCTAGAGACAGTTCTCAAGACAGCCAAAGTTCAGGAACACTCAGTCAAGATCCCCTAGGACAACCAATTGTTGAAAATGAAGCGGCAATAGCCATGAATGAAGTGGAAACGGCTATGAATCAAGCTCAAGAAGAATTTATAGACTTACCAAATTTGGAAAGACAACTGAATGAAGAGCAGCAACAAATTTATGAAGAGATCAGAAACAAAATAGATCACGGATTACTACATGAAAAAAAAGAGTGCTCATGCACATCATTTGAACCAATCAGGATGTATGTAAGCGGACAAGCTGGAACTGGAAAAAGTTTCTTAATAAAAGTCATCAGAAGCTACCTACAGCAAAAAACGGATTCAACTTTGTCTTGTGTGGTTACTGCTCCAACTGGGTTAGCAGCATATAACATAAAAGGAATCACCTTACATCGTTTGCTAATGTTACCAGTGGAGCATGAGAACAAAATACAATACCACAAGCTAACTGGAGAAGCATGCTTGGAAGTTTCAAGAGTATTGAAGAAGATGCAAGTTCTCATTATTGATGAGGTGAGCATGGTATCAAACTTAATGCTTGCCTTTGTGCATTTAAGAATGCAGCAAATTCTAAGGACAGACTATGACGTGTTATTTGGTGGAAAACATGTCATAGTTTTTGGGGATCTTCTACAACTTACTCCAGTTAAAGGACAACCAGTGTTTAATACTGTGACACATGAAGACACAAAGAAGTCATTGGGAAGCATTGGTAATGCAAATATTTGGTCCTTCTTTGAGTACAAGGAACTTACTACTAATATGAGGCAAGCAAACGATGAAGAGTATGGAAGTATTCTGAAAGATATCAGAATTGGACTACTCACTGAAGCTGGCACGAAAGCATTACAGAGTCGGTTGCTACATAATTTATTTCCAAAGGAAGAAATATTTTCTGAGAAGATATACAAGAACATTGCAGAAAAGAAACGTGTCATCTGCTTAATGCCAACTCTACGTGAATGCGCAATATTCAATGAGGAGCTTTTGAAATTGGAAAAGGAAGAGATTAGGAAATTGGAAGCAGTGGACAAAATTCAGGATGGAAGAATTACTATCACATTAACAGGCAAACTGAAAAATAAATTGGATTCACTAGAGAAGAACATTTCAAAAACTGCTGGATTAGAAAAAAATCTATATGTTTGCATGAACTGTAGAGTATTTTTAAGGAGAAATTTGGATGTTGAAAAAGGCTTAGTAAATGGAGCTATGGGTAAAGTTGTGGGTTTTATTAATTATCAGAAAAAAGATGGAATTGAATGTTTAAAAATAAAATTTGATCAGATAGAAGAAGTTATAGACATTTGTCGTTGTACAGTTCGTTTCATGCTTGTGAAAGACTTATATGTACAAAGGAAACAGTTTCCGTTTTCACTAGCATATGCTGTAACTATTCACAAGTCTCAAGGACTGACTGTAGATTGTGCATTTGTAAACATTGGTTCAACTGTGTTCAAAGAAGGTATGGCTTATGTAGCTTTGTCACGAGTGAAAACATTATCTGGTTTATTCATGATAGACTTTGATGATTCAAAAGTTAGTGCTGATACAAACTGTGTAAAGGAGTATAATAGATTAAGAAGAACCTATGCTCCTCATTTAGGTCAGTATCCTGTGTTGGAGAAACGTGTAGTTTCTCGAAAAAGGAGAATTGGGAATATCTGTAATGAGGATGTAGAGAGGAGGAAAAAAAAGAGGAGTGATGTAATTGCAAGCAAAAAGAAAAATGAAAATGTTGAAGAGGTTGTAGGTTGTCATTTTGAAAATAGCTCTGGTGTCAACTGCTACGCTAATGTAGTGCTGAATGTTGCATTTTATCTGGAAAATTTGCAAGAGCAGATAATAGTAAATCAGAGAAAAAGATTCTGTTGTGAGTTGAGTCTCCTTTTTCAAAAGCTGAGTAATGATAAAACTCAAATAGAAAGTGCTACTGAAATTAGAAAACTTTTAGATGTATGTTCAGGACGAACACAGTTTTCTCAAAATGTACAGCAAGACGCACAGGAATTCTTGATGTATTTTCTTCAGGTACTGGAAGAAGAAGGGGTACCAATTGAAAATATGTTTGGTGTCTCTTATAAATGGGAACATAGTTGTGAAAACTGTTTCAATACATGTGGGTCTAATGTTGATTCAGAAAGGTTTATTTATTTAACATTGCCAGACAGTAAAACAGTCACTTTTGCTAAATTAGTTAAAGATGCTAATCATAGCATGGAATGCGGTGAGTGTAAATCTGACATGTTTTCAACATTAATTTTAAAGGAATACGGACAGTATGTAATTTTAATGATGCAACGATGTAAAGCTGATGGTTCAAAATTGGATACTTTAATAAAGAAGTTTATAGGACAGCAATTATCATTTTCAGGAAAAACTTTTGTAACAGTTGCAATAATTTTCCATGAAGGACCTACTTTAACTTCTGGACATTACACAGTTTATCTTAAATGTGAAAAAGGCTGGACACTGTGTAATGATTCCCAATTGATTTTCAAGCAACGTTTGCCTTTTGATTTAGCAAATTCCTATCTAATCTTCCTGAAACCTAAATTTTAGAGAGACTTGGCAAGATCTGTGCAAAACAATTTTACCATTTTATTGGATTACCATAGGAATTTACAAATAGAAAGATTGTTCAAATTATCATTTGGCCTAAAGGAAAGGTAACCAATTGTATTGTGGACTTATTTAATTCCTAATTAATCTTTCGGAAACCAAAAATTTTAGAGAGAATCGGTAACATCTGTACAATTTAAGTTTTGGAATTTTATTGGATTACCATTGGAAATATCTTCAAAAAAGATTTTTAAAAATATCATTTGGCCTAAAGGAAAGGTAACCAATTGTATTGTGGACTTATTTAATTCCTAATTAATCTTTTGGAAACCAAAATTTTAGAGAGAATCGGTAACATCTGTCCAATTTAAATTTTGGAATTTTATTGGATTACCATTGGAAATTTAATCAAAAAAGAATTGTAAAATTACCATTTGGCCTAAAGGAAAGGTAACCAGATGTATTGTGGAGTTATTTGAGATATATTATTTTTGTGATTATGCTTCTGTAACAAAATTGTCAGACGGTATTTTAAAGAAAAAGTTATTGTTATTAGATGATTTTTTTTTAATATTTTGCATTTCTATAATGTTATGTTTAAGTGAGAAGAGATTCTGGGCTTTTTTAAAACAATCTTTGAGATTGTTATTTTTTTTTTGCCCGCTGTTAAGTGATGAATGCAATTGCTTTCACGATTTATAGTGAAATGCAATATATTCTGAAAACAGCAAAAAAAAGGCAAAAAAGTGTTTTTGGAAAATATGTAAATACGTGTACTGTGTTATATAATGATTTATTAAATATTAATACTTTTTTCTTTTTTTTCAGATTGTGAAAGAAAATTTTCGAAAAAAAACAACCATTTTTACAAGTAATTTCAATTTAAATAATAAATAAAAATTAAATTGTTGGGTGGGTCAGGTAAGTCAGAAATTAGATGGTCCCTTTCTTCCACTTCTCCTCAAACAGATTTACATTATTTAGTTATTAATCTCTCAAGCATCTTGAAATGTGGTAATTGTTTTTTTGAGTTTAAAAAAAAAAAAAAAAAAATACGCTTACCGTACGCGTACGGTAAAAAAAAAAAAAAAAGTTAAAAAAGAGAAGTTGAGAGGTAAGGTTGGCTCTTAAAAGAGCCCTTGTGTTCATGCAGGGACAGAGGAAAGGAAGAATGGGAACATTAGCTGGTAGGACAAATGTGCTGGTCTATTTTGTTGTTAATGAGGGGAAGACTGGTCTCCCTATGAACAATTAGACCATGGCAAAATGAACACCGCATTGTAACCCTCGCAAACCGATGGTTCGTTTCCACAGGATCAGAAAAAGGTGATTCTGCCCCCACAGATGAAGGGCTCTGCTGAGCTTCCGAAGAAGGACTCGGCTGAGCTGCTGTGGATGTGCTTGCTCGACTTACTGAAGGGTTACCTCTAGTATGTCGTGCATGTGTCCTAGGGTGTACATCCTCAAGGTGTCTTAACATTGTGTGATTCCCGAAGGAATACTTCTTGTTAGGATTACCTCTTGAAAGTACACGCTGGCACAGCTTACAAGTCACCAAAGCAGCATTGACTTTTTTCTCACCCTCTGGAAAACTAAAATACTCCCATATAAAAGAGCTCTTCTGTTTCCTCTTTCTCTGCCTGATGGTGGTGCTGCTAGCCTCACTCTCAGCAGAAGAGTGCTGGTCTGCCATCGTATCCCAAAGACAACTCAGCTCCTTCTCCTAAGGGATCACAAGCAGAAATGAGGGGAATGGGTGTGGTGTAGGAGAGTTCTAGAACTGAAACTACTTTGAACCAATCAAAAGTTTTGTTTCATGATCACATGACCCACCGTGCGCGTACGTTACACTTACGTTACGCTTACGGAGCGCTTACGGAGCGCTTACGGTGCGCTTACGGTAAAAGTACGCATGAGCGTAAAAAAGACACGCGCTCGCACGCATGCGCATAACAGGCTCTCCCCAACACTTCCGCGTAACATGCGCGTGTAGCGTACACGCTTACGCGCCCCGTACGCAGTACGCACGGCTACGTAAATTGCGTAACTATACGCAAAAAGAGTAGAAATTTTACTAACATTACGCAAACCGTACGCTTACCGTAAGCTTACCGTACGCGCACTTAAAAAAAAAAAAAAGGAAGAAAAGAATCTCTATGTTATACTAATATATCTTACCTGTTTGGAAAAAAAAATGAGAAAAATTAATATATTGCAGAATTTTTTAAAATTAAGCATAGTGTTTTAAGAGAATATAAAGTAAAAAAAAAAAAAAAAAACACTTGCAAATTAAAAAAAAACGTTTAATTTAAGTATTTGTAAAAAAAAAAAAAAAAAAAAATGAAAAAACCATGGGAATCACACATGTTATAGGTAAGAATTAGCATTTAAAAAACCATACAAATTCACTGAAAAAACCATGGGTTTCACACACGTTATAGTTAGGAATTAGCATTTAAAAAACCTTGCAAATTCACTGAAAAAACCATAGGTTTCACACACGTTATAGTTAGGATTTAGCATTTAAAAAACCTTGCAAATTCAGTGAAAAAACCATAGGTTTCACACACGTTATAGTTAGGGGACATTTTACTCATAAAAAACCATTGAAATTCCCCCGTTATAGTTAGTTCAGCTAACTATAACTCGCGCACCCGCAATCCACTGCTGATCACGTCACATATTACATCACTCATGACATGGTCAGTGACATCACTCATGACATCACTGATGACATCTCAAATGACATCACTGATGACATCATCCTTGTGACAGAGTGGTAGACCTCCTCTCACCCTAATATAACCTATGATACAAACATTCAAAAATAGAGACTGAAATTTTCAAAAAAATGGACATACCAATACCAGTTACAACAACCTCTTCAGTAATTCTAAGAATCACATACACATCCACTCATTCACCAACAGTCCTGTACAGTCACTCATACATGTACTCACTCATCATATGTACTCATACACCTACACATCCTGTTCCACATTGTCACTCATCCATAGAGTTACTCACATACATAGTCACTCATGCTAATAAAGAGTCAAACATCCATTTACTTGCATATTCAGTTATACACACACCTCATCAATTTCTTCTACAGAAACTTACACATACTTACTCTTTTAAATATTCACTATTAAAAAAACATAATTAAACATACAGGAACTGTTTCAATCTCTCACTCTCACACATACTCACTTATATACACCAATATTCAAATATACTTCTTTAAAACATATGTAGTTACTCATAAAGACACTATTGAGACAGTCATTCACTCACTAACACACCCATACACACACTCATCCACCCATACAGTCATGCACACATGCTGTCTTCAACACATATAACCAGAGAGCCAATCATACATGCACCTATGCAGTACGTAATACCCCCCACCGAACCATGCAGACACTCAGACTGATACTCAAAAAACATCCTTAAATCCAATATAAACACCCATGTAGCTACTCACCAACCCAAGAAGACACTTATACACAAAGTCAGAGACTGATATAGATAATTACATATTTAAACATTACTCACTAAGCCATGTATTCACTAAGATACACTTAATCAGTCAGTAACACAATCAAATTTTCAAAAACAAATCATCCTTTTAGACATTTATATACCCATTTATTTTTCCATCGACCTTGAGATATACATATATACAACATATTTAATTTTCTGAAAAACACACATTCACAGGATGATGTCATCAGTGATGTCATTTGAGATGTCATCAGTGATGTCATGAGTGATGTCACTGACCATGTCATGAGTGATGTAATATGTGACGTGATCAGCAGTGGATTGCGGGTGCGCGAGTTATAGTTAGCTGAACTAACTATAACGGGGGAATTTCAATGGTTTTTTATGAGTAAAATGTCCCCTAACTATAACGTGTGTGAAACCTATGGTTTTTTCACTGAATATATATATATATATAGAAGAGTTGCAATAGGAAAGGCATTTTTTGTTTCTTTTGTTCTTTATTAACTTTGATGCCATTTGACAAACTGGCATGAAAGTTTCCAAAAAAGTGAATCGACTTTGGCTTCTTTATTGAAAGTTTTGCGCTGACCCATGAAGCGTGGGCCAAGAAAAAGGGGGTCCCAAAAGTGTGATTTCCCATGTTGATTCGCAGAGGAATCTTTGCTCTCTGATATAGAATAAATGACTGAACTGAACTACATCAAATTTGTAAAAAAGTTAGCACTTTACTCAAAAAGCATGCTGATTATTATTTGATGTAAGTGTGTTCATCTGGTTTTAAGAAATGAGCATTTAAAAAGGTGCTCAGAATGGGCATTAAGGGGTTAAAATAGGTAAAAAGGTATCTGGAGCTGGTGACCAGATATGCTCTGATTGGCTCAATCAAAGTATAGTGAATAGGCAGATCCCGAATAGCTGGCCACACCCTGGAGAATATATTGTGACAACCATTACAGGACTCGATGACTAGGTCCCCGGAGTACTGAAATTGCTTTTTTAAAGCCCCATAAGGGGGTAGGAGGGGCATGCCCTAAGCCGCAGCACTTAAATCAATCTAAAAATCAGAAAGAATTTAGGTCACAGAGAGTGGCCCCATTAGGTGTGTTGGTGGCCTGCGGATGGCTGGGCATAGGGCCTGGCCACAGACCAGATCTGGCAGCCAACCCCCATTGCACACAGCTGCAGGCATGTCCAGACGGGTGGTTGGCCGCAGACTGCCTGAAGTTGTTGGTCATGTGCACAACTTGAAATATGAGCCACTGTTAATTACTCAGGGCCGGATCCCAGTAGATCATTATATAGCACAACATGCCACTTCAGTTTGGACCCTGTCATATGCAAATCAGTCTTGACCCTGCTCTAATGGGAAAGCCTAGCATAAAGTGCCTTGCCTGGTAGTTCAATCTGGACTAAGATTCTACTGGTTAATTTACATTTAGAAGCTCTAAAAGGAGGGTAGCTGGTGGTCAGTAAAATAGCAGACGTAATCAGAAGCACCTTCCTATTGAAAGTCAGTATTCAATTTTAAATTGGTTAAATCCAATTCCCATCAATACACACATTGCCTCTTCTGTTGAAAGATTTGTTACCAGAGGCTTCCATTTTGGAGCTGATTTCCTAAAAGGTTTCAATGTGACCGAGAGGTCTGCTAACAGCTCAAATAGAGGAACAGGAAGACCTGTCACGGCCATCATACAGCAGCTGGGGAGGGTCAACAGCTAGAGATCGTGCTTGACTGCGTCGATTAGAGCCTGTTAAGTAATCTTATTACCTTCAACAGTTGAAAATGAAGGCGAATCTGTGCATGTTTGGATTTTGAGAGTAAAAATGATGAATCATTATGTTGAGCATTTCTTGAGGAGCATAATTCAAAGCTTTTCGAGCTGAATATGGAAAAAGCACAGCTTGTCAAGTCTTGATGCCTAGAATGGGCAGAGCATGCAATAAACTTCATGCAAAAAATTGTATTGCAGCAAATCCTTCAATTGTTCTTTTGGCATTTGAAGTTCTGACCAGGGTCACGTGAGAAATCAAAAGCATTCATAAGCATAGTAACATAAAATGACAAGCATGGAAAAAACTATTCATGAATGTTGGGATGGAGAAGTCCTCTGCATGGTCAAAGACATGTAACCCTGTCCTGAGTGCCAAACTGTTCTGTTGTCTGGATCCCTAATGTTGATTTTTTCTGTCATAGGTAAACACAGATCATGTGTGTGCGCCATGACATAGGCCGTTCTCATGGATTTTAGTCTGGTTTGAACTTCAGGGGCGCCCAACCACTACCCTCATAATGGTTGAAAGCTACCGCTTTCACCAGGAGTTAAGTAGCATAAACGCGCTGGTGGCTAACTACTGTGTAGTGATCAGTAGAAGTGAACAGGACCTTTTTACCCTGTGTCACTGGACGGATGCCTACAGGTCCACTCACCTTTTTAAAAGTTCAGCTGCTGTGTGCATAATTCTCCCTTGGCCTACATCAGGTAGATGTGGAGTGTTGTACAGCGAAGGAGTAGTACTCTGCAATGGATGTATATGTGCCTGGAAAGCGTACAGTACAGGGATAGAGCAGTGCTGTACAGTATATGTGTGGTAAGTGCATTTACTAGGTGTATGTATGCCTGCAAGGAATACATTTAATGATAGATGTAGTGATGTGCAGTGAGTGCGTAATGAAAGCATCTGCTGGGTGTATGTGTACTTGAGTGAAGTACAGTATATGAAAGGGGAAGTGTTGTGCAACTCGCTCATGCTGAGTGTGTGCTGCCAATGTGTGTTTGCAAATAGCACACCCTGGTACAGTATAGAAAAGTTTCAATGTTGAACAGTGCGCTCAGACTGAATGTGTGCATTGAGTAAATGTGTACTTGTAATGGTACAAGCAAGAAGGTAACAGTGCTGGACAGTGAATGTGCTCTAAATGTGCACTGAGTGAGTGTGCCTGCATTGGTACATTATATGGAGGACCCTGGGTTCCATTCTGGGAAGCCCAGGCCTACCTGTTAAAGACATGAAGAGGAGAGAAATCCCCACAGACAGATTTGTGTATTGCTGCATTCCTGTGAGCTGGGTGTGACACACACTGGAGGAAGGTAGGAAGAGACTCTCTGGGGCCGATGCACAGAACTAACTTAAGACAAAGTCCTAAACTTACTACTTTTGGTATTCACAGAAGTTAGGATTTTGTCTTAAATTTGTCTTAAGACAAACTTAAGACAGACTTAAGACAGACTTAAGACAGACTTAAGACAAACTTAAGACAAACTTAAGACAGACTTAAGACAGACTTAAGACAGACTTAAGACAAACTTAAGACAAAATCCTAACTTAAGTCTGTCTTAAGTCTGTCTTAAGTTTGTCTTAAGTTTGTCTTAAGTCTGTCTTAAGTTTGTCTTAAATTTGTCTTAAGTCTGTCTTAAGTTTGTCTTAAGTCTGTCTTAAGTCTGTCTTAAGTCTGTCTTAAGTTTGTCTTATGACAAATTTAAGACAAAATCCTAACTTCTGTGAATACCAAAAGTAGTAAGTTTAGGATTTTGTCTTAAGTTAGTTCTGTGAATCGGGCCCTCTATTTTTACTTAAAAGTGTTTCTCTTTGATTCAGTGATAGATCACAAAGAAAGGGCCTGGCCACATCTCAGGAAGAAGATGGGGCTGTTAAAGGAATCAAAAAAGAGTAGGAATGAGAACCTGGAATTAACCTTTTGATGCACAAATCACGAGGTGTGAACTCTGGTCACTCCCATGAATTTTGTTGAGGGTCAATCAGCTTCCTCTTTGGGTGCTGTGACAGACATCCTTTCAGGAGGATAGAAGAAAAGGAGAAATGTGCACTTCAAAATAATGCGAACCCCAGCATAAAACATCGAAGTCTGAGACTGTAAATCACTTATAGTGTCTGGAAAAGGACTGTTAAACAAGCATTTGCAATGCATCAGTCTCGCCTTTAGGACCTTATATGTATTTAATAACGCAGCATATTAGCCTGGGTGCTGAAACATTTACTATTGTTTAATATGGAGGGAAAGTAAGCACCAAACTGCGTGACACGCCTGGTATGGGAATATATGGAGAGAAATAAGCTGTGCGAATGTGTGTGTAAGTGAAAACCGACAGAATGGAGAGACAGGGAAGGAAGGAGAAAGAAGGGTGCGCGTTTGTGTGTGAGTGAGAAAGTGTGTGACAGAGAGAGAAAGTAATAATGAAAGATAAATAGAGATAGTGTGAGATTGTGTAGTTTAGGTATGGGGAAATTAAATGATTTGCCCAGGATTTCAAGATGATGAGCCGATGCGAGACTCGAACCGGGTTCCCTACTTACTGCCCCCTCCCCGCCTCCTTCAGAGTAATCTGTGAACAATTAAACGTATCTCTTAATACATAGAGCGTAATATATTTTAACATAAAAGATAGCGGACACGCTGAAAACAGAAGCTGACATAGCTAAAAAGTTGTAATTTTCTTGTCCTAACCATCTGGTGCCTGCTGTCTGTGTCCTGGGGCACATGACTGTGAATAGTTTTGCAGTTGGCCTTTGTGTATTTCTCCCAGACGGTGAGAGAAAGAGGGACTAGGTGATGGTAGGATGGTTAGAGCAGAGCTGTCACCTACCCCTCTTACATTTCAAAGGACTGCCTCCAGCACCCACATAAAGGTACCTGACACCAGTCTTTCACAACCCCAGACTACTTGGAGCCTTGTCAGTGGAAGGAAACTAACTTTCCAGAACCAGTTGTGAGGGTAGTATTGGGAATCCCCCTCAACTTCAAAAGCGGGCACCAGGTATAGACAGTGGACCTTCTGAGCCACTCATCAAATCACCCCTGGACCTGTGGAAGACTCAGAAGAAGGACTGCCCTTCTTCTTTTCTGCTGGAATAACTGCCCTGCTACCCTGCTTCCTGAGTACTGATTCCTGGACCTGCTCTGCGAATCGAAGACCAATGAAGTGATTCCAAAGGCTAGCTAATGGGCCTCCTGTGTGGGCTACAGGGACATAACAAGCTCCAGAGACCTGTTCTGCATGTGCGAAGCTGAATAGACCTGCAACTGGACCGGCCTGAGCCCTGCTGGCCTCTGCTAGAGTGAGTTCCTGATCCCAACAGGTGCCTGGACCATAGGCTGGCATCAGAGTGCACTTGTTTGTAAAGAAGGGTGAAATGCTGAAGTTTTGGGATCTTCGCAACTGTGAACTGGCACCTTTATGCAGAGCCTCTGCCGCCTGCTATGACTGTCAACACGAAGCTTGACTCTTCATGCTACAGCGACCGCCAGTGACGAACAGCAATGCAAGATCTGCACTACGCTCTACAGCTACAGCCCACCGCAACCGCCAACAAGAAGTGCCAGCAATGAATGTCTGCGATGCCCAACAGGATTTTCACATTACAGTGACAATCATCCGCAATGCCACTTTTTAAAAGTGGCATTTTCAGAAGTAGGACTTAAAATCCGACTTCATCATTAAAGATTAATTTAATTTACAATACATTTTTGTGCAAACATAATTTTCCTATGTAATCCCTAACTTAAGTTAGCACTTATTAATTGTAATAAAGACCTACTGTTATTCTATGGAAAAGGTACGCCTTGCAGAAATGAAAAATTACTTAGGAGCTTTTGGCTACCAGGATATGTAAAACTTAAACCCACATGTCCTACTTTTTAAAAAGAATGCACATTGCCCTATGAGCCTTTAATGCGTACCTTAGAAGTGACTTATAGGTATTACAAAGGAAGCTTTAGGCTTGGCAGAAACTTTTATTTTACCAGGTCGATATGGCAGTTTAAGACTGCACTACAGACTGCAATGGCAGGCTTGGGACATGTTTAAAGAGGCTACTTAAGTGGGTGGTAAAATGAGTGCTAGAGGCCCCCTAGTAGCATTTAATTTACAGCTCCTGGGTATAGGGATTTACAAGTAAATGAAATGTGCCAGTTTGGTGTAAAACAATTTGACCATGTTTAGAGGAGTTAGCACAAGCACTTTAGAACTGGTTAGCAATGGTAATGTGCAGAGTCCTAAAGCCAACAAAAATGAATTCTTCAAAACAGGAGTAGTGAAAGGTTTGGGGGACTTTCACCCAAGGGCTGTCAGGTCTAGCATGTGCTCCGTTCAAGATGAAAATAGAGAGAATTACCCACCTTCATGTGAGTTCTCATCACTAAGGTAGAAGAACCTGGAAAGACCAGCACTGGAGTGGTCCGGTCCAGAGCGGTGTTCCACCATAAAGTCTATTACTCATAGGGAGATGGACCACCTCAGCAGTTTGGAATTCTCACCCTTTATTTGCATGAGCCATCTTAGGGGTCTGTGGTCTGTCTGAACCCGGAAGTGAGTCCCAAACAAATACGGTTCCAACTTCTTCAGTGCCCAGGCCACTGCAAAGGCTTCCCCTTCAATGGCACTCCTCCTCTTTTCTCTAAGTAGTAGCCCCCTGCTGATGAAGGCTACAGGTTGGTCTAAGCCCTTTTCATTTAGCTATGAGAGAATGGCCTCTATGTCATGCTCTGTGTGAGAGAATGGCCTCTATGTCATGCTCTGTGGTGTCTGTCTGGATGAATTCCTCAAAGAAGTTAGGCTGGCACTTTCTGGCCTTGATAGTCAGGCCTGCATTCTTCAGGGCCTGACGCACAGCCCACAGGTGGTTCAGGTGGTCCTCCCAGCTAGAGCTAGACCACAAGGTCATCCAAGTAGGCAACACTGAAGCCGTGTAACCTATCCAGGACTCGGTTGATCAGCCTCTTTAACCTAAAACTCATAACCCTGAACTGGTAGTGGCTCTCTGGGGTAGTGAATGGAGACTCTCTTTGACCCCCTCGACTAAAACAATCTGCAAGTTCCCTGATGTCAAATCAAAGGTACTCAGGAACTTGGCAGCTTCCAACTGATCAATGAGCTGAAATGTTTGGGGCACAGGGTGTGCATCAGTCTTGGTGACTGAATTGTGACCTCGATAATCCTCACAGAACTGGAGTTCTGGGGTGGCGCCCAGTGGGGTGGCCCTGGGTTAGTACCACTGGGCTGAACCAATGGCTCTTGTAGTACTCAATCACCCCTAGATCCAGCATCCAGAACATCTCATTGCTGATGCGACCCTCTCTTTGTAAGATAGCCTGTAGACCCTATTCTTCTCAGGCAGACCGTTCCCTGTCACAATATTTTGGGTACACCAATGGGTGAGCACATGGCTAAGTAAGAACAGGAAGGAGACCTGCTCCATCAGATAGTAGCAGTCTCTCTCCTATTGAGGGGTCAGAGAGTGGGAGAGGTTCACTTCCTTTACTCATCCATTGTGCTCTTTAGAGAGGAGGCGATCCAGGAGAGGTTCACTCCCTACTCACCATCATCTGTCACTAAGAGCATAATGACCTCAGACCTCTCAAAGTGTGGTTTGAGACGGTTAACATGCAGGACCGGTAAAGGGTTCCTCTGGACCTGAAGGACTACCAGGAAAGTGACCACCCCCTGCACTCCGTTACCTCATATGGGCCTCTCCACCAGTCCTGCAAGCTCGAGGGCTCCACTAGCTCCTTCACCCATACCTTCTGACCGGGTTGAAACTCAACCAGAGTGGCCTCTAGTTCATACCAGAGATTTATTACTTCCTGGCTGGCTGCTACCTTATTAGTGGCAGCCTTCCAGAACTGCTTCATTTTTTATTTTTTTTGTCCTCATCTCACTAAATATGCGTCGGCAATTCTTTAAATACGCCCTTCCCATCTGTGCGCCCCGCGGCTGCTGCATTCACTTTGGTCTGTACCCTGGACCAGACCTGCCCCATTGTTGGTGGCTTGGTGTAATCATAGGACCGAGAGGGACTATGCAAGTCCCAGACCTCTACCCCACAATGCAAAGGCCTGCCAGATGTTTGAACAGTTCTCTTCTCCATATCCCTGGTCCAATCGGGCCATTGCAAAAGCAGCTTTAACCCAGTCTTCAAGCTTAGGGGGTAAGGGGTCTCGCCACTTCATACAAATTTCCCTCCGTGCTATTAAAATAAGATATAACAGTAAACCACTTTGTGTATGCCTCATCTTCTTATCTAACGTACTATCATCCCAAAAAAGACCACAGTCACATTTAAAATGATTTTTTCTCCAAAATTACCACAAAGGGCATCCTCAACTCCCCTCCAGAAAGCACTGAGTCTGGGACACTCATAAATAATGTGGATGCCGTTGGCTTTGATAAGATCGCATCTTGGGCACTTAGGGGTAGAAAGTGGAGCAAACTTAGCGATCTTTGCAGGGGTATAGTATAATTGATTTATAACAAAAAAGTGGTTCTTCTTGAGATTTGTCGGTTTTAACGCGCTTATACAAGAGCTTCAAAGAGGATTCATATAGTTCTTCAATGTCATATTCCAAGGGGACCTGATTCCATCCAAGGTATTGTGGGGGGCATTCCTTCTCCTCCGCATCGAGGAAATTTGTATACCATTTTGAGATGTCCTTGCTCTTAAGGTTTACATCTTGGAGGGATTGCTCCACCTCCCAGTCCCTGTGTATTTCCCCCTTCTCCGCTACATGCCATGAGACTAATTGTATGTACTTAAATCTGGAGAAGCCACTTCAAAAACTAGCCCTTAAAATCTCCCATGGGTAAACCCCTTCTGATGTTAACAATTCTGACCATATAGTGACTCCCGCTCTTCTAATTGATGTTGCAAGACTATCCTTAAAACATGACGGGGTCCCTGGGGAATCCCAGTTTGGAGTGAACTTGGAGTAATACCCTATCCCCCATCTGCTTCTGACCTTGTACCATAGACTAAGGGTAGCCTTTAGTACTTTCAGTCTCACTTTTTTAAAGTACCTAGGTGCCCTAAATGTATACAAAAAGCCGTCACCACCATCCTGCCTTGTCATTTCAGCCAAAAGTCTGCCCCACGATGACTCATCTAGCTTCGTAAGCAACATCCGAAAATCTTTGAATTGAAAGGCAACACAGTACCATTTAATATCCGGAAGGGCAAGCCTCGTTTTTAATTAGCCTACGTCTGAGCTTTTTCCAAGCCAATCTGGCCTCTTTTTAGGCCCAAATAAAACTCCCGATCTTACTCTGAATTTTACTGATATCTAGATTTGGGAAATTGAAAGGGTTGTCATTAAAGAGGGGTGTTAGTTTAGGGAGGATAACCATTTTAAATAGGTTGACCCTGCCGTAGATTGTCAGAGAAAGGTTTTTCCACCTGGCAACTAGTCGGTCAACTTCTTTTAAGGTCCTATTTAAATTAATCTGAGGGATCTTCTCGATTTCCATAACTACTATGATGCCCAGGTATTTGAACTCTTATTCCCCCCCCCCAGTTATCGACGTTTCAGCACATCTCCTCAGTTTTTTAGAGGTGTTGTCTAAATACCCCAACAAGAATCCAAATTCCTCTAACAGAGCTTCGACCCTTGGTATTGCCACCGCTGGGTTATCAGTATATAGCAGCAAATCATCAATCATCAATAAGGCGACCTTGCTGCTATATTGATAAGATTTAAAGGGTGTAATCAAGTTGTCTGCTCTTATCGCTTGTGCCAAGGGTTCTATATAGATGTTAAATAATAGGGGTGAGAGGAGGCAGTCCTGTCTGGTTCATCTTAGAATATTGAAGCAAGGTGTTAAAATCCCGTTTTATAATATCTTAGCGGAAGCCCTCTGATAGCAGTTTACCAAAGACTGGATGAAGATGGGCCCAAAGCCCATTGACCTTAATACTTCCCAGAGATATAGCCAGCAGACTCTGTTGAACACCTTGGCCGAATCTAGGGCCACCACGGCCAAGGGATCGGATCGAGCCGTGGCCAGATCTATTTTGCCTATTAATTGCTGCATTTGGTCTTGGATGTACCTTTTAGGAATAAATCCTTTCTAGTCAGCATTGATCAGCTGTGGGACAATTTTAACCAGCCTCCCTGCAAGAAAGCTCATGAAGATCTTATAATCGGCATTCAGCAGGGAGATCGGTCTATATGAATCCGCCCTTAAGGGGTCCTTTGCTGGTTTCAAAATAAGCACTGTAGTTGCCTCTTTACATGACCTGGATATCTTGCCCGCAGACTGGTAAACTGAGTTAAAAAAAATGCCCACAATCGGGACCAGCTCTTCTAGTGAGGAAATATGAATTTTTATGGTCAATTGTGTCCCCTATCTTAGACCCCAACGGCTCCATGTACATGCTAGAAGTACATGTATGTTCCCTCCAGTTCCAGCTATGAAGACGCAAATACATGTGCGTCCAACGTCAACATGTCCTCTTTCAGATCCGCCATGAATGGGTCGAATATTCCATTCCTAAGTATGATTGGCCACCGACTTTATATGGTTCACTTTTCTAGTTTTAACAGTTCAGGCGAGTAGGCCCTGAATTCTGCCATCAAGCTTTTTTCCTGCTTCTGCCTCTGAAATGCTCCAGCCTGGACCTGCATCCGTGTCCATGAACTTTGTCTTACTCCCTGCGCGGCTAACGGTGCCTGACGCGGCCTGTTGCCTGCCAAAAACTGTATTCAGCCTTCAAGTTATCTGCTCCGCTCCTCATCCAATGCATTCCTGTCTAGTAGTTTAGGTAAACATCCTTCCAGCTACCGAGCAAAGGGCCCGGCCTCGCTGTCTTTATGCAAGTAATTCATAGCCCCTGTTACCATGGAAGATTCCTGCCCCCTCGCATCTCATGTAGACACATAGACGCTTGTACATGCACTAACAGTCAGTATAGAATAGATTCCGTCCGAGAGACCTTTCCTTTTGGATAAAACAGTTCCTTAAACAAAGATATTAGATACGATTTGGGATTAGGTTGACCTGACCCCCCAGACTTTTGTCTCCACATGTAGAGCTAAATGTCAATTCCCCTTCACCCTCTAGTCGCACGTCAATCACACGTCATGCGGCTGCGCGCGCATCTCTGCCAAACATTTCTGCTGACACTGCAGGATTCTCTTATGGATCCACCCACTTGTGACATCATTTTAAATGACGTTTCTAGTATACGCCTGTTATTACGCCCATTTTCATTACGTATGTGTATTCTTATCTGTATTATCAGCTGTTACGCCTCCTGCTTCTGTCTTAATGCAATGCTTTTCATATATATATTGTTACTTGTCAATAATGTATTGCCTATCCCTTCCTGAACCTTCGTGGTGATGGAATAAGATTGCCTAGTTCGAACTATGATTCCTTTGTAAGGAATAAAGCCCTTTTCAGAACCTCTAATACCACGGATTCTGCCTCTTATTTTGACTGAGTTATTCTTACTAGACTTTTCCGCATAAAAAATAGTACAGGTAATTTAAATATTTACCACACTAGCAGAAGTTTATATACCTCACTGGGGAGCGTATCTGTACCTGCTGCTTTATTATTTTTGCATTTCCCAATATGCTCTCTAATCTCACCCTCTGTGATTGGGGCATCTAAGCTTTCACGGCTATCAGCTGTTAAGGTCGATAGGGATTTCTCCCTCAACCAAGTTTTAAGGATCTCAGCATTTGGTGTAATCTCTTCCTTATAAAGCTCGGAGAATAGTAAAAGCATCCGGGCTTCCATGTCCACCAGTCTACTTGATGTCTCCCCACTTTCGTTTATTATTAATTCATTTATATGTTTTTTTTGCACAATCTGCTCTGGCTTTCCATGCCAGGAGTGCTCCTGCCTTCTCTCCATATTTGAAGTTCTGCATGGATTTTGTCAACCACTGTGCCTTACATTTCTGATCGAGCCTTACCCTATATTACTGGCGGGCATTTTCCAGATCCCTCTGAACTTGAAGTACTCTTTCGGGTGCCCCCTGATTGAGCCGCATCCATTAAAATCTCCTCCGATTATTATAGTGGAGACTGCTTCCATCAAATTCCATTGTAGCTTGCTAATGTGTGAGGGGTCATTGGTATTAGGACCATAGAAGGATACGCATATTATTTCTGATCCTCCAAAGTCTAATTTGGCTATTATCCATCTCACAGTTTGGTCCGTTTTACTTGATTTAATTGTGCAGCCCGCCCCTTGTTTTATCAAAATGGCCACCCCCTTGCAGTGGACTGTCTGTTCTGAGATACAAAAATATTTTATCCAAGAGTACCTTGCGAATATGGTGCGACTCTCTAGGTGGCTCAAGTAGGTCTCCTGAATTAAACAAATTTGGGCAGGACATTGCTCTAGATATTTCATCACTAACTTTTGCCTTCGGGGACATCCTAAACCATTGATATTCCATGAGAGGAATTTTAGATCACAAACACCCATTTAAAAGGTTCAGCAATTATAGAGGGCCTTCCAATTATGTCTGTACCTAATACGGGGAACCCAAAAAGGGCTACCTAAATTGAAGGTGTGATTGAGGATTTTTTTTTATTTTTTCCCGCTGCTCCCTACCTCGTGCTCCCCCCACTTCCATCCCTCATCACACCCACGTGCCCCTCCAACCCCCAAGGGAACCCTCCCTACTATTTTGGCTAAAAGCCTAATCAGCTTCAGTCCCTCGGGCAAATAAAAATTATTTAACCTTTACATTTTCCTTTTCCTGTTCTCTCTAATCTCTCAGGGCCTCCCTT
Organism: Triturus cristatus; assembly: GCF_964204655.1. NCBI lineage: Eukaryota > Metazoa > Chordata > Amphibia > Caudata > Salamandridae > Triturus > Triturus cristatus. Next base: position 180,176,250 of record NC_140589.1, read on the forward strand.
ATTTTAACATTGCCCTTCACCTATACCCCCTGCTCCTTTCTTAATTTTATCAATAAAATCATCTACCTCCTCAGCCGAGTGATGGATGTACATGTGGTTGTTACACATGGTTCGAAGTGATGCAGTAAACTTCAATTGTGCCCTAGCCCCCAGTTTATTCAATTCCTCCATTCGTTTGCTCATTTCACATTGTTTCAGCGCAGTGGTATGACATACGTCAGACCTGATAGAAAATGAAAAAGAGTTAGAGAGGAAATTAGATGTTAATGTTCCTTCCTTGAGTGCTGTTGATAGAATTGCCTCTTTCACAGTATACGTATGGAAGTTTATCAGGATTTTTCTGGGCTTCTGTTTTGATGGATTTCTTTTATAGGGGTCACGATGCCTCCGTTGTATTTCTTGAGACAGATCTATATTTGGGGCGTTTTTTAAAACTGTCTCCTTTAATAATGATGTCACAAAACCCCTGATATCAGAGCCTTCAGGTGCTTCAGGGACATTGATCAGTCTCAGATTATTTCTCCTAGCATGGTTCTCCAAACGGTCTAGGTCATCCCTCATTTCCCTATTTTGACTTGCCAGCTTGGCCATTTCTGACAAGGAGGTATTCAGTGCCTCTTTTATTTTTGGAATCTCCTGCTCCAGAATGTCTGTTCTTAATGATACCTCTTCCAGTTTCTGGGCTAGCACAACACACGATGCCTGAATTGCCAAAAGTAAGGCCCTGTAGCAGTGGGGGACCACCAACACATGGGTTGTCCGAAGCTCAGGAACCTTAGGATTGCTATACAGGAGACCATTCTCACAGTTGATCACCAGAGCTTGGGCGTCAGTCTGGCACCAAATACCCTCAAGAGTGGGGCACTCCTTCTACGCTTAGCAGAATTCTGCCTGGGAGGAGCCTCCTTCAACTGGCCAACCAGACAGTTTATGTAGGTCTCCCTGTGCAGCCTTCCCCTGTAAGTTCCATAGCATTCCTCGCAGCTTCTGCTCCCTCCAGGAATGTGGGAATCTCTGGGGCAGGTGTCCCATTCACTCTGCCCCTCCTCCTCTTGGCAGGTGTCCAGGTCATTGATCCAGGCTCCAGGAGGCCATGGACCGTGTGGTCAGGCACACCCACTCAGGCAACCCTTGCATGTCTAAGTTAGACCTGAGCTCCACCTCCTTTCAGATGGTGTGCTCCACATCATTACCCAGCAGATAATGCACTGGCATGGCTGAACTCACAGATACCTTCAAGGAACCTCCAATTCAAAGGGAAACAGACCCACTGGGTAGTGACTCTCAAGGTTGCCAGCAGTAACCACCAGATGAACTAGATTGGGAAGTGTGAGGGAGTCGCCGGGGGTGAACCCGCTAATAATGGAAGACTTTCGCAATGTCAATCATTTAGCCCTTACCTTAGCAAAGAGAAGAACTTCCCCAGCACGACATCTCTAATGGATGCCTCTTCCCTCCTCCCGCAGAATGTCGGAACTAACCCGGAAGTGATCGGGCATCAGGAAAGCGGGACGGGAAGCCGTATTGGCCAATCAGGAACGTCGGTAGAAGGCTGGGACCAGCAGAAAAAGGGAAGAGACACAACAATAGGCGTGCCAGCGAAGGAGACCCCGGAACCAGAGGATCGAGAGACCGAGACGCTGTCCAGGAGCAACACCAACGCCGGAGCAGGGAAACAGAAGAGGACGCCCTGGAGACGTGGACCGAAGAGTGGTGGATCCCGGAGGACGTACGAGCCGCCACAACTCAAGAGAGTTGTGGCTCCTAGCGGTACGTAAAACAGGACAGGGGATCTTAGGGGAGGGTAGGGGAGCTGTAAAGGCGGTAGGGGGTTGACAGGTTTAAAAGCACTTTCTGTTGACACCCCGGTTTTTGGCCACCAATACTGCACCTAGCCTGTCTTACCTCACGTTTTCACGTATACCCTACGCACTCCCCTTCACCTGACCTCCCTTATAAAACCACGCATTCCTATTTTTTTTATATTTTTCACGTGGCATGGTGACGGTATTCCCATTCAAAGTAGAAACCGATATTAACCGCTACTTTTCTTTTTTATTTTTTTTAGAAGTCTATTCCGGGAACCCAGTTGACCTCTAGAAACCCGTAATAGGTTTCTCGGCCGTCAAAGAAAGGAAACACCTTCATCAAGTTCATCCAAGACCTGGGAAGACTGCCTATTCCCTGCCAACTATCATTCTAAACCCTTTCAACTACGTACCATTTACTCAAACTGAGTTGTCTTGTGCTTTTCAGACTGTGACATATACTTGCAATAAACACCACTATTGAACACATACGGCCTCCTCGCTTCTGCTTCCGACCATCCCTCCGACATCAAGTATGTGCGCTGAGGACACCAGATGACACATGACCGTAGTAATACTGGCTCCTGTGTCTCTCAGAGCCTCAACCCGTTGCCCATTGATGATGACCCGCCGCCTTCTTAGTATTAGCAGACATGTGAGCTTTGGGCACCATCGCACTGTCTTCCACACACACTTAGGTGACCACTGCACTATTCCCCTTGCTAACTGGAAAAACCTCCTCCCGAGGGCTACACAAGCCATTCCCTGGTCTACCCTCCATTGGGGGGCTCCTGCCTTTTCAGGCAGTTGGGGTCTCCTTTTGAGTGCCCATATCTGTACCACGCAAAACATTTAGGGGTGAAGTGACCTGAGGGCTTTTCCCATGTAACTCTGAATGAATGAATGAAATTATTTATAGAGCGCTACATTCACTCCAAGGAGCATCTTGGCGCTACTTCTCTCCCATCTTCTGGTCATGATTAGGCTGAGAATCCTTCCCCAGGAAACTCTTTTGGGGCTCTTTGGAAAATTGAGTTGTTTTACTTTTGTCTCCCCGTCTTTCTTCTGGTGGGGACCCTTGGGTGATTCCCCCATGTACCTTCTTGTGGACCTTGGAGCTGATTCAGCGGTCCCCTTCCTTGGCAAACTCCTTAGCGTTAGTAAGCTTGCTGTCTGTCATGTGTTGGCATAGCTCTGGAAAACAATGACTGAACATGTGTTGTCTGGAAAATTGATTGTGCAGCACTTCATAAATGTTTATTTCACTACCCTTAACCCAACCATCCAGTGCCTTGCTCAAATTCTCCACAAAATCTACCCTAGAATGGTGGAGCAGTTTCTGGCCATCTCTGAACTTTATCCTATACTTTTCAGGTTTTCAGGTTTGAGTCATACTTTTGGATAAGGCAAGCCTTCATGGGGGGAGAAGGGTGATATTTCATTCTGAAACCCTTACCTAGAGCCAAACAAGCATCTGTCTCCTCTGTTGGTTTGTGCTTCCACAGACTGGCTCCCCAATGTCCCTCAGGAACCTGTGCGTTCCTAAGGCTAGATTGTAGGCCTCAAACCACTTATCTATGTCACCCTCCTATAAAGCTAGGTACATTGGGGCAGATTTATAATAACTGGCGCATCCCTGCATATCAGCAGGGATGCGCCAGTTATTTTGCGCCCCAGCTCCGCCATCATGAATGCGCCGCATTTATAATGCGGCGCACCATGGGGCAAAAACGGCACAGATGCGTCACGCATCTGTGCCGTAAAAGTGGCGCATTGCTGGAGTTGCGTCGCAAGCACGACGCAGCTCCAGCAAGGCTCTGGGGGGCCCTATCTGCACAATGCTGCGTCAATCCTTACGCCTGCTTCAAGCAGGCGCAGGGTTTTGACGCAGCATGGGCTCAAAAGTGACTGAGTGAAATCTTGTAGATTTCACTCAGCCACTTTTAGGAGGCGTTCCTGCGCCGGAACGCCCCCACCTGCCCTGGAACACCTACATGTGGTGCAGGGCTTTACAACGTGACGCATCTCCCAGATGCGTCACGTTGTAAATACCCCGCACCATGGCGCAGGATTTGCGCCGCTGCTGCGTCACAAAAGTGACGCAACAGCGGCGCAAAAGTGGCGCAAGTGCAACATAAATCTGCCCCCAGGTCTTTAGGTGTGTGGATTCTCATTTCCTCATGAGACACTATAGTTCCTCTGCCACCATTGTTGCTGGATCCTGTGCTCTGCTTGGCCTTGCTTGAGGACCAGATCTTGTTTTCTCATGATGTGAGCCAGCTGCATTTTTCTTTTCTCCATGGCCAGTTTCTTTTCCTCCTGTCAGCTGCTGCCTTCTCACTTATCGAGGCTCTCTCTGCCCCAGCAGCCTTCTCCTTTGCCAAGGCTCTCTCTGCTTCTGCCTTTCTTTCCTCTGCTCCATCTTAAGCTTTGCCAACTGCAGCTTGAACTCCCTCTCTGCCATCCTGCCCTCTAGCTCATCAGGGGGCATAGAAGTTGTTGCCTGCCCCATATCCGGTAGGGAATCCTGATCCTGTTGATCCTCATCTCTTTTCTGGACCACAAGTGGGAGTTGTAATCTGCCCCTTCCATTTCTTCCTCCTGATCTTCCTCAGCGTCCTCATCATCACCCTCCTCCTGTGCTGTTGCCTGTAGCTGGCAGGCCTTCCACAGGTCCTTGGGGCTGTCTGGAACTCCTGCTTCTTTGAGCTCCTATTTGCTTGATGCCCCCTCTCCCTCCAGAATATTTTGAGCTCAGACACAGTAGAGCTCTCCAGGTTGTTGAGCTCACACTCCATGATTGCTGGTAGAGTCACACATGCACACAGTCAGGTGGAATAGAAGTTTTGGGGCTAAAAGCAAAAGAGGCCAATCTGGGAGAATTTAAAAAGAGGTTGAATCTCCTGTCAGATTATTATATGGGATTTTAGAGTTACACAATATCACTGAGTGTCACTGCACAAATACAAGTACTGGATCCCTCCAATGAGCACCAGTGTGGGAAATCGAGTTATTGGTTGAGTGGGATAACATCCTTCTCAAACATCAACCACAATCCTCATAAGGGAGAACCACAAAAAGCTACAAAAATTAACCTGTGCTCAACCCTTTGGTAATTTGGAGCAAAAGCAGTCAGGCGTAACTTAGAGGTAGTGTGTAAAGTATTTATGCAGCACTCAAACAGTAATAAAGTGAGAAAATAATACAAGAAAAATCCCATATCAATCAGGAAATATAGGGTACATTTGAATAAACAAAAGGATACAAGACTGACAAAAATGCAATCAGTTTAACTGGAGATAGGAAGTTTTGAAGGCTTAGGTAAAAGTATCACCAAAAAGGAAAAGTGATAAATGGGGTTATCTCGTCATGACAAAGTCATAAGTTCAAGCCTACCATGAAGGAGCGTGGGCCGAGTACAAGACTGAGTTTGGTCCGCCGGTCAATGTACCTGGTTGTACTTGGACTGAAATGCAAGTTTATGCATCGTGCTGCATTGAGTTGTGTCGGTTACGAAGGGGCCTTGATCAGGAGATGTGAGGTGTTGCATTGAGTTGCATCACACTGCATTGTTTCCGATGAGGATGCCAATCAGGAGCTGTGAGGTGCTAGGAGGCAAGGCCTTGGGTCACCCTGTGTCGAGTTGCACTGGCCCCCATCAGGGCACAGGCAGGTCCCGTTGAATCTGGCAAGTGGACAGATGTAGGACCATCTCTAAAGCTTTTTATGTCCCTGTAGCTCAGAACAGGATACCCGTCAGCTAGCCCTTGGAGTCACTCTGGTGGTTCTAGGTTCAAGAAGCAGTTCCATTCTTCCTTCCCCAGGCTGCAGGATAGTCCTTTTTGCAGCAGGGCAGTCTGATTCTTTCACAGTCCCAGAAGTGATGTAAAGAGTTGGTCTGATGGTCCAATATTAATAGCTGGTGCCAGCTTAGAAGTGGGAGAAACTTCTAGACCCTTCCCCCCCACATCTGGTTCTGGGATTTTCTTCCTTCCCCTGACCTGAAACCGAGGGGTTTGGCCTGACAATAGACTAGTGTGGAGTCCTTTAGAGTGTGCTGAGGCAGCCCCTTTGAAGTGGATGTGTGGTAGGGGACAGTTCCACCCCTCCTTAACAAGATGGCCCAATGTGGCAACACCTAGTCTCCCTTGTATCACTATTTGGGAAGAATAGACAAAGACCAACTGCCAACTACACCTAATCATGTGACCCAGGATACAGGCTGCAGGTACCAAATGGTTAGGGCAAGAAAATACCAATTTTCTAAAAGTGAAATTTTTAGAATTGGGGCTTAAAAAACATTAAAGAGTTTTTTTAATAAGCAATTCATTTGAGACCAAACTTGATATTCCTGCCTGCTCCCAATGAAAAGTTAAATGGAATAAGGTAATCCAGTGTTATTCTAGGGGAGAAGTAGGCCTTGCAGAAATGAAAAATGACTTTAGCAGTTTTTGATTACCAGGATATGTAAAGCCTAAACCCATGTGTCCGACTTTTTAAATACATTGCACATTGCTTTATGCGCCTTTAGGGCCTGCCTTAGAGGTGACTTATTTGTAATAAAAAAGGAAGGTTTAAGCCTGGCAAAAAGGTTTATTTTGCCAGGTCGGTGTGACAGTCGAAAATTGCACTACAGGCTGCACTGGCAGGCCTGAGACATCTTTTCAAAGACTACATTAGTAGGTGGCATAATGAGTGCTGCAGGCCTACTAGTAGCATTTAATTTACAGGCCCTGGTTACATGTAGTACAATTTACTAGGGATTTACAAGTACATTAAATGTTCCAATCAGGTCTAGGATAATTGTGCCTTGTTTTAGGGAGGGAGCACAATCATTTTAGCACTGTTTAGCAGTGATAAAGTGTACAGAGTCCTAAAGCCAACAAAAGCGAATCCAGCAAAACAGGAGGGGTGAAGGCAAAAAGTTGGGGGACTACCACCCAAAGCTGTTAGGTAGAACAGTGTTCCTTTTGTAATAGTTATTGTGTTATTGTGTGAGCACACATGCAGTGCCTATGCAATGTGAAGTACGTGTTCTCACAGTTGTATAGGGTAAGCCATAGCCCTCATGCCTGCACATTATTTCCAATCCATTCTCTTGTGTGCTCACAATCTGTGAACCAGCTAGCAAGTCTTACACAGTTAATGTGCCCACTTATGGCGTACTTTGGCAGAGGGCATTGAGTGGGTCAAGGGTCCCCCAGTGATTCCATGCATGCGTTGTAGATACAGCTTGTACCACCTTGTGGGAGGGTCTCTGGCTGCCCTTCAAAGTCTTGACCGGGTGCACGTGCATAGAAAATGAAGGAAGGGTTTGAATGTTTGCTTATATTTTTTGCTGTGCTTTCTAAAGCACATGTGCCACTTAGGAGAGATAATGCATACACAGTCCTCGAGAGTTGCGCTAAACACCACTGTGAACCATCACATAATGCCGCCAGATGTGCAGCGCCGGATCACAAGTATTGCTGCAGCAAAACTAAATAACAATGAAATTGTGGTCTAAGATAATGAGTGTGGTGACATCTGCTCAAGTCCATAGACAGAACTGCATCTAAAACTATTGCACTGAAAATGTTTATAAGCGGGTTAAAGACTTCTTTGAAAAGAGCCTTATGATTTACACTTATTGTGTCACTGCAGCCCGTCTATGATAATTAAGCATAATGAAAATGACTTTTTCAAAATACTCTAAAGTGAGTAAGCCCCCAGTCTCACAAACAGCATAAATTAATCAATCTTTCTCTTTCTTTCTTTGTTTCTTTGTTTCTTTGTTTCTTTCTTTCTTTCTTTCTTTCTTTCTTTCTTTCTTTCTTTCTTTCTTTCTTTCTTTCTTTCTCTCTTCCTTTCTTTCTTTCTCTTCATTCTTTCTCTTCCTTCTTTCTTTCTTTTTAAATGTCTTATATATTTCCACACCCGATGTGTTTTGAAGGCACTGTGCACCACTAGTAGGATGCAGAAAGCAGGGACCTACAAATTTGGCCCATGTATCAATCATTTTTGCTTCTGATGCTGATAATCCTTGCCTCATATTGATTACAGCGGTTATTTTCATCTTTAAAAGACCATCGTGAAAGACACTAGAGAATTAGTATGTGGATATCGGCTCTGCCAAACTATGGGCCAATTGTCCTAATGCTGGCTCTTTCTTGCCAGAGGTCTGCAGAGGTGCAAGTACTGAACAGATGATGCATGCACATTTAAACCACAGCGATTGCAGGCTGAAAACAAAAAGCATTGGCAAACCAATGGGCCTGGATTGAATTTTGAGTCCCGACTAAAATATTTTTAAGAACCCTCCAGAGATCAGAAAAAAAATCAAACATTGACAAAGTATCTTGAACATGTCATCTATTGGCCTTTCCCAGGAATAGGGGTGTGAGAAAAACATCTACACTTATAAACGCCTCAATCAGAGCTGCATACTTCCGCCTTTACTTTTTAATTTACATATGGCTGATTTCAGCGATGTGCTGAGTGCAATGGAGACTTCTCTCCCAAAAATAGGGCAACAAAACTTGGGCTTACTACCTTTCACTGACATCACAGAAATCTGGCAGAAATCTACTAAAAAAGGCAAGTTAGCAGTGCGGTTCAACCATGGACAATGCCGGATACACAGACTGCTGAGTCAGCTGCAGACTGCACACCACAGGCACAGGTGGGTCTATAATTAAATTTTTGGAGACCCACCACTTTTCATTTTGCAGGCAGCTTTTGTGTCGTATTGAGTTTAAATCCTTACGGGAAGTGATCCTTCTATCTTGCTGGGGGCTGAACCGTTGGCCGGGCTCTGCTCCGCCGCTCTGCTTGGCCGGGTTTGACTCTGCCGAGTCTCCACCTGTGATCCCTGGCTTACCTGCAGCTGCTTCCTGCTTGGGGCTGAATTCCGGGCCGGGCTTTGCTCCATCGCCTTCCTTGGCCGGGCTTGGCTCTGCCACCCTGGGACTACATCTCCCATCAACCCTGACTGCGGCGATGACGCCGCAAACGCCATCCGTAAGCGCCAGGAGGCGCATAAAGGACTGTTTGGATCCTCGTCCCACGGGACGCGCGCGGGACGCGCCGGGAGAAGCCCGGGACAAGGGCGGGTACGTCTGTGGCTGTCAGGGGCTGCAGGAGGCTGGGCTGGGGCACCCCTCTTGGACTTCATGGTAGAGACTAAACGAGCTATGGACCCCCGACATTTGTGGTAATTTCCATAATACATTGTAACCAGTGAATTCTTGCCCTGATACTTGTTCATCATTATGAGAAGTGCCCCTGTAGGGCCATATTTTGTTATTATTGTTTATTCTGCTTATCTCAATCGATCAGTTCAATCTGTGTATGAGATTTTATCATCATTCGTAGATAGTTTTGTTTAACCCTTTACAATGAGCAGCAAGGGCAAAAATAGTAAGCCCTCTGCTGCCCGCCCAATGACTAGACAATTAGCAGCAACGACCCAACCGCTCCCGACCCTTACAGCCATTGACAAAATGCTACAAAAAACAATAGGGGTAGTGGCAACAGCCATAGAAAATACTGAAAGGCGTCTTTCAATTACCCCCGCTTTGCCCCTTTTTACATCTGTGGGCGATAGCTCTGTAGCCACAGCTAACCCCGCTGAATTTATGTCTTTTCACATGCCCTCTTTTTCTGATCTTCCTTGTGCTCAGACTGAGCCTGATGAAAATCTTTTAATAGACGTTGCTCCATCTTCTTCTCCGTCGGCATGTACAAAGCCCTTTAAACCCCATGCTAGAACTAAAAATGTAAAACGGGTTAAAAAATTGGCTAAGAGAACAGCATCAACACCGGTTTATGTGCAGTCCGACCCGGGCCCTCCATCTTCTATTATAGGTCCTCCTGTTTGGGCTACCCATCTGATAATTGATCTCCAGTCACATTGAGAACACCTTATTACCACCCATTTTAAATCTTTGACTTCCAGGATTGATAGATTAGCCTCATTGATAAACAATAAAGGCCCAGGGAGATCTCAGTCTAGCGCTCCGACGGGGAATCCTGTTATTGTAGGGGCTGAAGGAGTAACCAAGTCTGCCACCAAAGGTCCAACCCAAGGTGCAAGTATTCACCCTGACATCTGTATGCATGTCTCAGCTTCTCAAAATATGCCGAACCCCTTGGTAGTTCAGACTGGTTTTGGTCAATCTACTGGCTCCAAACTGTCTTCAGCCGTATCGGGGGAGAATCAGTCTGGTCCATCTATTATTTCAAAAATTCCCGGTACTCGGAGCCTAGAATCAGGTAGGCCTCTACACAATCTTCCCCGGAAATCTGATGCAAACGGTACACCCAAATCTCCTCCCCGCCCCCAGTTACCACCATAAGCGTCACCGTATGTGGTGGTGCTTACGGGAGTACCGCCACTGGATAGTGACCGAGGGGAAACCTTCCAGGAGTTAAAGAATAAAACCACCTTTTGGTTAAGTAGACATAGACCTTTAAGGGGTGCCGGCCTGGGGGAGATCCTATTTGTGCGAAGAGTCAGTTGGTTGGGGACTAGACCCAAAGATATTTGTGGCGACTGTGTCATTATCAACTTTAGGGACCCTAGAGTAGCTGGACACATACTAGCAAATGGAGAGCCTTCGAAGAGGGGCACTATCAACACTTGTCACCTGGGGTATTTTTATTCTCGATTTCTTATACCGTGAATGTTACAATCATTTCTCCCCCATTATGGTGCAATTGAACCTGACTATAACATCTCAGTGAGCAATAGATACAGTGCACTGAGTAATATAGATTGACCACTATCACCATCGCATCCAGCCGGAACGGTTCCGCAGCGGTCTCGGAGTCACGCTGTAGAGGGTTTGAGTATAGAGGAGGGGTCCCTTGAGCAGGTCATCGGTACCAAGGTGGGTAGGGGAACTACACCCCCATCTTCCCAAAACTTTGGCCTTACAGTTGGTAAACAGGAGCTGGTTACCCGCATACATACAGCTTCTCCACCTCTTAGCGCGTCCCAACCCCTTGAGGGTTCCCCTGCCCACGTGGTGTCACGTAGACCACTAATCGGGTCTTGGAACATAGCAGGGCTAGGGCCTAAGCTGCATAATCCGGAATGGGGTGAGCTGATGGATCGCTATGACTTATGTCTGTTCCAAGAGACTTGGTTATTATCTGCCCCAGTGAGGGTAGGATATGCGTCTTTCTATTCTCCAGCAGTGCAGGGACCCAGGGGAACACCCTCGGGGGGGTTATGCATATGGGTGGCTTCCCACTTAGGTTGCTCAGTTAAGAAAATAGACTCTCATTGCCCGGACATCCTATGTATTATACTCAACTTCCAGGATGGCTTATCATTGGCAGTGATTAACGTTTATTTACGTCCCCAAACGCTTCAGTTGGGTCTATCAATCTTGGATGCCTTAGAGGTTCTCCTCCATTCCTTTCCCTCGTCATATCATAAAATCATTGGTGCCGATCTCAATTGCCACTTTGAACCGCTTATGGGGATCCATTCGGTAACCTCGGACGAGGATGAAAATTGGCTGATCCCGGACTACACTATGTATCCTGAAAAGCGCTTACTGCCTTTGGCCCTTGCAATCAATAAGTTGGTAGTTTCACATTCTCTAAGGGCTTGTAATGGCAGACTCCCCCCATGTAATGGCAGACTCCCCCCAGACGTTCCGGGTTTATGCACCTATAACAGACCAGGGAAACCTACGTCCATAGATTACATCCTGGTAAATGTAGAATTCTGGGCCAGATTGAGAACCTTTCATGTTTTCCAAAGGGATGACAGTGACCATAACTTATTGTCACTAGAATTATCTAATACTCTGGGCCATCGTAAAGAAACTGGGGGTGCTGAGATTAGCAGTAACTCGAACTTGGTTAGAGCGGCAGGGGGTAGACGAATCAGGTGGGCGAAGATCGCATTAGCACCCAACAAGTTAGCGGAGTTATATTCTTATGTCGTACAGTCCCTAACAGAGGTTCTTCACCTCTTGAGTTCTAATGGCGATCCCTCCCATCTCTATCTACAGGGATTGCAGTGCATTCACAAGAAGCTTTTTGGCTCCCTGATCGGTTATTTTTATACTACTAATATTAAAAGGCAAAGGGTGAATAAGCGTGATCACTGGTTTAATAAAAACTGTAGGCTGGCTAAAAATATCTTGCTCAAGGAGGTAAAATCGGGGTCCCAGTCAAGTATTAGAAATGCCAGGGAAACCTACAAAACTTGATAAAGGAGGCTAGGCTAGAGTGGGAGGCCTCAAGGTGGGAAATTATCAAAGCAGCTCTGGAAGCTCGTGACTTTAGGTCCTTTTGGAACCTTGTCCAAGTGGGGTCGGCTGAAGGGATGTCGGCCATTACACCTAACCTTAGTGAAGAGGTCTGGCTGGACCACTTCAAACCTCTTTATTCTCTTAGTAACCCTGCATTCTGAGTAGTTCCAGTGATTCCAAAAAGCTCATGTGTACTAGCACACCGGGAGGTCCCGTGCCTTGCCTGCCCACCCTGCTTTCTCCTTGAAGTCCAGGCGGCCCTTAAAAGTTTGTCTTTAGGGAAAGCCCCAGGCCTTGATAGGATCCCGGGCGATCTATATCTTAGTGAACAAAAGGTCTGGGCTCCCTACATTTGGGTTTATTTTAACGCCATTCTTCAGGGCTTGGAGATCCCTACTACTTGGCTGGGAGCTGAAATTATCCCAATCCACAAAAAAGCTTCCCCTCTCGACCCGGCCAACCACCGCCCCATTAGTTTGATTGACGTCCTCCAGAAATTATTTGCCCGCTTTCTTTTGTCTAGGTTGCAGACCTGGATGGACGAACATCACATCCTAACCTCCCTTCAATCGAGCTTCCGTGCAAAAGTATCCACCATAGACCAACTATTCAGATTACAGTTGGTTTACTGGAAGACGGTCACCATTGGGGCAGGTAGTTTTTATTTGATTTTTGTGGACCTTCGGTCCGCATTTGACCTGGTCGAAAGGGATAAACTCTGGGCGTTCCGGCCTACCTGTGCCATCTATTTAAACGTATGCACCAAGGTACATACGCAAGGGTGAGATTCGGAAGGTGTGGGGCACCGTCAGCTCCATTCCCGGTGGAAAAGGGAGTAAGGCAGGGGTGCGTTCTGGCCCCCACGCTCTTCTCGCTCTTCCTAAACGGGTTGATAGACCATCTATATGGAGCAAGAGATCTGGATTCTCCAAGTTTAGCGGGGCGGAAGATACCCGCCCTAATGTTCGCTGATGATACACTTCTTATTGTCAAAATCATCCACAGGTATTCAGCGCACATTAGAGGCTTTTTGCTCCTTTTGAAGACTGAGGAATTTGGAGATTAATCTCTCTAAAACTAAGTTCATGGCCTATAACACCAACTTAGCCAATTGTCCCCTCCCTCACCTGGATGGAACTGCTCTGGACCGAGTAACCACCTTTGATTACCTGGGGATTACATTAAATGTTCGAATGGATTGGGGATCCCATATGGTTAATGCTAACTTGAAGTTGGCACAATCAACTGGTGGTATCCTAAAGGTATTTAATGATACCTCTTCTAAGCTGTTGAGTCCACCCATGGAAATCTATAAAACCCAGGCGAGAGGGGGAGCACTCTACGGTGCAGAGTTATGGGGTCACGTCAGTGTTGCCCCTTTATCTCGCACTGAGAATAGTTTTATCAGGCGTCTACTGAGACTCCCTATGAGTACGCCCCTGACACCCCTTCGGTTGGATTTGGGCTTGGCTCCTATTCAGGAGTTGGTTGCAAATCGCCCCCTCCTGTATTGGAGACGCTTATGGTCGACCCCTGAGCTCTCCAGCTACAGGGAGGACTTAGGGGATCTTATGTCCGGGGGGAGCAAGGGGAAAATTCAATGGCTAAATCACATCAAGCAACTTTGTCATGTTTTAGGTAGGGGGGATATGTGGTCGTCCCCTGAGGAGACCTGTGCCCTGTACTCCAAAAAATCTCTGAGCACGGCCCTTAAGCGCTACCGCATGGAATATATAATAACAAATTCTTCCACGGGTAGGCTGACTGATACCTTTTTGAATATCAAAGCCCATCCTTTTTTTGAGAAATTCTTGGATGATATCCAGCCTCCCTTGGCCAAGAAATTATATATACAGTTTAGATATCATTCATTGCCTCTTATGGACGTAACATATAAGTGGTCAAATGCATTACATTCCACGAGTTCCTGCCCAGAATATATATCTGGAAGAAGTCTTACAATCCATTACAGTTTAAAGAGGTTTTGGGAAAAAAGAATTCCAGTACTCCAAACATGATATTTAACAATAAAGCAAGCTAGGCTGATGCCATATCATAAGTATTCAGTACATTGTGTGAAGAAAGAAATCGTGCATGGATGGCTCTGAGTTCATAAAAATCTAATATAGCCTTATTGCTTGTCGTAGTGGTCCATACAGGCCATTAAAGGCCCGCTCCGAAGCCCAAGCCGAAGGTGAGGGTCTTTAAAAAGGAGCAAGAATTTAATGCCGGTATAGCCCAGATCCAGACATTTCTTCAAATAGAGGGCAGAATGTTCTAACAGATAAAACAGAGGTCTCACTGAGCTCGAGTGGGCTGAAATTCCCTCGGGTTCCGCGAGGGCTTTGTTCCCAGCAACAGCTGTGAACGGCAAACATGAGAATGTTGGAGCTCCAGGCTTCTACCAGCCATTAGAAGCCCAGAGCACTCCGTTGTTTTCACGGGAGGCCCCAATATGCCAATGTTCTAATATAATGCAGCCTATGCTCGATCTCCGCTAGACTTTAAAACAGAAGCAGTTAATACCTATATTTGGATTCTGTTTAATTTCCTTCAATGATTTCCAATATGATAAAGTAAAGGAAAGCCTTGAGTACATGGGCCATCTATGTTTCCGGCCTGCAGAGTCACTATTACATATAATGTGAATATGAGAATCTCTGGGAACAGAAAGACCTTTCTTGTTAAGACTAAAACTTTTTCAGCAAAATAAAAAGAAATGGAGAGCTACATGTTTAACTCCTTAACTGCGGCACAAATTCCACCGTGGTGCGGGAGTTATATTGAGTGGGCGGGGCCACGTCGGCCAACGAACGTGCACAGCACTACTGAAGTAGTGTTCGCGACGGCCGTTGGCCGATGCGCGCATGCAATGAGATAAAGGATCAGACCACAACTGACTGGTAGATTTCTAAAATTGCTGACATTTACTTGTAGCAAAATTCAGACAGCCCGCACCAGCATTCCATTGATAGAAGGGAAGGACACATGAGGTCCACATATGATTTGATTCTAATAGGCATACCCATCTTATGTCTTTTAATTATGGACATGATCATATTACCAAAGCTCTTCCTTTATGCATCAATTGTAATGATCTTAATTAATTGTAATGATTTTAATTTTGTACAATAAACCGTTTCTTACTAATGACTTTGAAATGTTTTATTTTTTGTCTTAGATAGCCATCAAAACTGCACTCATATCTGCTGAAGCCATCCTGGATTGTAAAACACAAGAAAATGCTTTGAAAGATGGCCAAAATGAATGTGCCTGTTTCCACGGTGGCCATCTTTCCACTGCATTTTTCAATATTTCAAAAAATGCTGTTCGAAGTGGCCCATTCTGAATGTGCGTGAATCCGAGGTGGGCATCTTTGAAGGCATTTTGTTTTATTTGAATAAATCCTGTTTAAAGATGCCTGCTGTTGATAATTATTCATCCACCGAAGCCAAAGGCTCATGTGTACAGCTGGGCATCCATCCTGGCCATCCACTGATTGCATGGCCGACAGTTAAAAAAATAACAAAATTACCGCAGCAAACAGTGAAAAAGGGTTCCAGTGGCAAGAGGATAGTGGATGGGGGATAACAAAGGCAGAGAGAAGAGCTTAGAGAGACAAAGCAAGATGAAATAGTCCCTCCCGTGCACTGCATTAAAACAAGGTCTGATGTCAGCAGTGGAAGGATACATCATACAATCAAAGCACTGCAAGACTGAAATACTCATGGGAGGAAAGCCACTGAATCAGGTGCAGACAAGTGAGCAGTTATTAAAGCTAAACAGCCAGGAGCAAGGCGCTGAGCCAAATCCGGCACTAAGTACATTGATTGTATTAGAAACATTAGGGGTGAGATTTAAAGTTTGAGGGAGAGGTACTCTGTCACAAACCTGACATATACCTTGTCTGCCAATCACATGAGCTTTAGCACATAATGCACTTGCAATACGACATGCGGAATATCTGTCACATTTGTTTTGGAGTAATCTGTCCACCAAACTCTAAATCATGACTTAGATCTGTCTGTAGCTGGGATATTAAAAACAATTGTTTCTGTACACAAGGCACATATGAGGAAAATAATGTAATGTGTCAAGATTCAGTGTACTTTCGAGATGTAAAATAGTCCTTCTTGCATAATAGGATGATACAACAAACAGCCAATAGCATGAGGTGAGACAGGAATATACAAAATCGCATCTTTATTGACGAATTCGCCTGTTGAGAACCCAATGTCAACCTCAACTCAGAAATGTATTGTTAGGAATGCCCTGAGACCCAGGCCCGAGGTCACTGATTGACAGATCTCAGGTGGGGTGGTATATAGCCAGAAGAGAAACATGCCAACAGGAAATCCCAGATCGATCCACAGATAGGCGCAGCGCTACCACAATGGTCCAGGGAGATTGACCCAAATAATGCACACATGGCCGGAAGGGTGCGCGTGTTCCCAAAACACCATAAAGCCAAATGCCACATGAAGTCAGGAACAGCCTATCAAGACACAGCACACACAGTATACACAGTGATCGCGCACCAAATGCTGGACATCTGGGCACGTTACCCACTGGCCGCATTGTGTCCACGTAAGGTCGAGGCCCACCTGGATTCCTCATCCAATACCTTAATTTATGGCTCCAAAGACAGAGGTACACATTCCTTACCAAAAAAGGATCACCAGAAACATTTGATTGCATTCAATGATCTGTATAAAAGTCTATGTTAGACCGATTGCAAATCGAGGCATTCCTCAGACCCTATGCCTGTGCTAGCGGCTGCATTGTTTAATTAACAAACTGTTTTTTTAAAAATTGGCAACAGTAGATATTGCAGACAGTGGTGCGGTCAAGCCAGACCTAAACTAGTGTGTCTTAAGTCTTTATTGAAATTTCCAGAACTTGTGTATATAAGATCTTTATATATTCCTCGATATGTTCTGCACAGAGGTCAGACACTGAGCAAAGGTGTTCTTTGTGGGTAAGCACAATAACTAGAGAGTATCTTCCCATAAGCCATTGTTTTTTTACTTTGCAAATATTCCCTTTGTCTTCTATGGATGATCGAAAATGTATGTTTGGCTAGAAGAGATTGAAGACATTATATTTTTTATATTTTGCACAATAACACACTTACACTCTTTGTAAATGCTGCATATAACGTGTTATTGATATCAATGTAATTTTACTCAATTTGCCAATTTCAGAATGATAGAAGACTAAGATGGTGTCCCAGGAATTTTAACATGAGTCTTCATAGATACCAATAAATGTCAGCAGTGAGTGTTTAATTTCCTATCTTGCCAGCCAACTGACCTGCAATAGGCCCAACATGTGGCCCAATATGTGCATTGTGCAACACCCATAATGCTGCTTATAGATTCTGCGGATGTATGTTTTATCCAGGAGAATTTGGGGTGTTTCAATTACAGCACATCTTCCGGTTAGCCCACATTCAGACTTCCGGTTAGCCCACATTCAGACTTCCAGTTAGCCCATATTCAGACTTCCGGTTAGCCCACATTCAGATAAATGGCTTACACATCCATAGCACATCGGTGTTTTGATCACTGCATCGTTAAATCCTGCAGGAGGATAAAATGTGATGGAAAGTGAACATTATTCCACAGTTTTTTCTACAAACCTTTAACTCAGGAGGTTATACACACTCTGATGTATCTACCGCTACAGGGTGTTGCCCCTTTATTTTTCAAAATGGTGTAAATATGGCTAGTGTCCTGTTTCACAGTGAGCCAGTGCACGGCCACCAAGGTGACCCATAGCATTTCCTTGACGAGCCGTGCATTGCAGCACAGTTTTGTGCACTCTAAATTTTCTAAAGAATTTTTAGGGACTTTTTAAAAATGTAAGGCGTTTATTCGGAGATTTCTAGATGTTCAGTGTGTTAATATTACCTATGTTCAACCTCTTATCCCTATGCACATTCTGCCATTGATCTAATGGCGAGCTAGCTTCAAAGATGTGTAATCTGGAGCACACCTTTCCTGGAGCAGAATAGCGCACAGATGAGAGGGTGTTTGAGTCTCTTATGATGAAATATACTTTAGAACTGCACATTGCAGTGGGAATTATCATTCCTGGTCTAGTCTTTTCCATAAGGTAGCTTAGCCTTTAATTCCACTGCGCAGTTCATGCTAGTCACCCTTCACAGAGACATAGGCCTTGATTACGCGGGAAGTGCTAAAGGGTCAGTGGCCAGATGTACGACCCTTTTTTTACGGTAGCAAATGGGAAATCAGCCCATTTGCGACCACAAAAATGGGTGGTGGTATGTAAAAATGCTATTTTGCGAGTTGGTGACTCACAAAATAGTGTTTGTGAGTCGCTATTAGGAAGGGGCGTACCAATGGCGTCCCTTCCTAATAGCGAGTCAGAATGCTATGTACCATTGTTTCCAACAGCATTTGTGGTTGCAAAACACTCGTAGTTTACCGCCCACTTCAACTAGGTGGTTAGCCACTAGCAAACCGGAAGGAGTCCCCAGGAAACCCCTTCCCCTTTGTGAATGTGTGCGAAAATATTTTTTAGGAGCAGGTTGGACCACTGCCTGCCCTTTAAAAAATTAAAAGAAAAATGTTCTTTTTTTTTGTACAACGCATCTCGTTTTCCTTCAGGGAAAAAGGCTTCCATGCAAAAAAATAAGTTACTTTATTGAAAAATCAAACACTGATTTGGGTGTCTGCTGTCCCAAGCAGGCCACCATCCCTGTGTTTGAAGACCATTCCCAATGGGTCACAGATTGCTACCTGCCTCAAGAATATTAATGAGGCATGTCTCAGACACTGTTGTACATTCCATTTCGCGACTCAAAAAATGGAATGGTCGTACATTTGGCCCCAGGTTCTTCCATATCCCTTACTGCTACAAGTACCTCATGTTCAAACTTTTCCTCTGGCAACCGAGGAATTACATGCAATATCTGAGTTTTTCACACCCTATTCTGTATCCTCAGAATTTACCACACCTTTTGGCAAACCGTAATTTGCAAGAGGAAAATTAAAGAGCGCGGTAATTACTGGATTACTCAGGATGCCGAACGCTCTGTTCAGGGATCTTAATTTGCCCCCACCTTGTAATCAGGGTAATAGAAGGATTTGATGATTCAACTTGAATTAAATAAATGTAAAAGCCAATGCATTGCAAGGCAGAGTGTCACATAAATGTCTTTACTCATTTCCAGTGTGCATAATTGCCACTTCCAAAGCAGAATGTGCGAAGATTAGACTAAGGGAGTGAATGTCAGCACAGTTGGCTTCACAGAACAACATCTTTATTTGTAAATTTACAATTAGCATGATGACTTTCGGGATTGTAAGTCTTATTTCAGGCATAGGAAACACAAACGCTGTGACTAACCTTCCACCCTGGTATTAATTAAAGAAGCCATAAAGGGATTGGCGTAATGGACTTTGTTCAGCACAAACAGCGAAGCAAACACGATGAGGTCGGCTTGGCTTGGGATCAATGCATCGGTCTTCATTAGCCATACTTAGCATAGATGAGCTTGGAGTAAATCCAGGCAAGCTGCTGGAGCTAATCTTTCCTTCAATTGAGAGCCATTTCAATGTCACAGGCTTTACACTTGTAGGCAGACTGTACCATGCACATGCTTTGTCCTGTCGCTGTGTTTTCATAAGTTCTGCATGGGTGATTTAATCTCATGCACACGATTGTTGTTTTGCCTTTGTGAAGTATAATGAATACCAGGGTGGAAGAGGCTTGTCTAGAAAGTAGGCTGTAAGCTACATTTTATGGTGCTGATGTGCTATTGGAATTATGCAGCAATGCAGGAGTGTTTCCAGGGGTAAACAACGAACACAAAAACATGATGTGGCATATTATCTGATTAACAAAATGTATATATATATCAAAATATCATATTGAATATCTCTCTCTCTCTATATATACATATATTTATGTATATATATATTCGATTTGATATTTTATATAGATAATATATAGATATCTATATCTATATCTATATTCACTGAAAAAACCATAGGTTTCACACAAGTTATAGTTAGCGGACATTTTACTGATAAAAAACCATTGAAATTCCCCCGTTATAGTTAGTGCAGGCAACTATAACTCACGCGACCGCAATCCTCTGCTGATGCTAATACTGTATTTAGACACGCATTTACCCATTACCCTTCGGGCCCCTTTTGCACACAGGGTGGGGAGAACGTGGAAATTATTCTTTTTTTTTTTTTTTTTTTTACCGTACGCGTACGGTAAGCGTAATTGGCGATTTTTCGAAAATTATAAAAATTACATTTTTTGCTTTGTGTGTTCTTTTGAGACACCATAACCATGACTAGGTGGTTGGGAGATGTCTATCAAGCCTCTTTTAATGTTTTCCGACTTTGATTTTCCTCCCCCCCCCCTCAGAGTGCGAGAGAGAAAATGGCGGCCGACACTTCCTGGTTTCGACCGATTCGAATGCTTACTAAGATCAAACAGCCAATCAGAATCGCGCTCGCGCACGGCACCGTACGCGTACGGTAAGCTTACCGTAAGCGCACGGTAAGCGCACCGTAAGCTGCCACAGATATATATATTGATTTAAAGGCTATTTTCTCAGGAACTACTGAACAGATTTACTCCAGACCTACAAAAGGCACTTCCTTGACCTGTAGACTACCTCTCTGCCAAATTTCAAATAACTCTGTTCAGCCGTTCGGGCTGTAGCTGTGTCTAAAGGTCCTATGGAAAAATGCATGGGGAAAACGCGTTTTGGGACCCCCCTTTTTTCTCAGCCCCCGCTTGACGAATCCCCCCGAGACTTTCAGGGTAGGAGCGGAGCGTAGCACCCCATTAGTTTTGAAAATTTCGCGAGGATTTATCGACCGGCGCCAAAGTTATTCAAAATAGAATGTTGCGGTTTTCCTATGGAAACAGGGTCCTAACTATAACTACCTACTGGCGACCGCCAGTAGGTAATCTATATCTATATATATATATATATATATATATATATATATATATATAGCAAATTTCACAAAAATATTTTCACCACGAATGGATGAAGATAATACTGCCAGAAAATGTGCCACAAAAATATATCATTTTGCTGCATATGTTAGATAACCTTACTGAATAATTTAGATGGCGCTCCCATAATCCTACCATTTTTTCAGTACCTATGTAAAGTCACTTAAACCTATATATATATAGCTATATTTTGGGACACCCCCTTATTATCAGCCCCCGCTGAAACTTTCAAGACAGAAAACAAGGTGGTAATAATGGTCATATCTTGGTCACAAAAAAGGGGGGTACAGAACTATGTTGTACCGCTAAACCAAGTCAACTAGTCGTTGTGTGAGAGAATTACCAATGCATATTACACCAGGTGAAAAACAAGAAGAAAAATAAAACTTCGTTATAGAGATCATATCATTATTTATATTTCTGGTTTAAAGACATTAATGTATACATCCATTGAAACATAAATTCTGCAGGTTGATCACAGAGAGTGTATAGAGAAGTGTATTTCTTAGGGTGCTCATGTGCAAAGTGGAATAGAAGAAACAGCAAAGGAAGGGGAAAACTAGTAATTCTATTATTTGACAAATCACTGGCTTATGTTCATCCAACTCAAAGACCAGTGTAGTTGACCTGTTGGTAGAAGAAATATTATTTGAAACTTTTATTTCATGATATGTTTTTTGAGGGAGATGGTGATCAAGGATTCTAAATCCACCTTCCCCGGAGGAGTAAGCAAAATCAATCCGGGCCAAGGTATTGGATAGGCTAGGTTTAAACAGCTGCCATCACCACTTCCTGCAGGTTTCTGTTCGTTTTGCCAGCTTCAGAATGAGGCTATACTTACTAGAACAGTGAGGCTGAAATGTGCAATGTACAACCCAGAAAATAAAAAAATGCAATACATCTGTAACCCATATATATCTAAAATAATGTGAAGATTTTAGCGTACTTTGAGAAGGTACAGAATTGCAATTGTTAATAAAAACAATGTGGTACACGATCATTTTGTGTTCTCTGGTTCAAGATAGATGAAAGAAAGCCAAAAAGATGTTACAAATCTGAGTATATAGTAAGGGTGAAAGTATGGACTACTAGCAAAAATAAGGGTGTCTATTTCATCCAGTATAGCTGAATAATGGAGCGAAAGGGAAGAGATGTAGCTTGATTCCAGGAAGATTTCACGGAATTGATAGGCATGGGTTGCTTGTTATGACTTAGACGACCAATGCAGTTGAATTATGGAAGGAGGAAGTGATCAAGTGTGATGTGGTGAGGTGTAGTGGTGATGTGGAGGTCAGAATGTCTGTTGATACTGTGTCTTTTCTTTTTTTTTAAAAAAAGGTTGTCCACTCCAGCATTCCCTGTATACTTGGATCACTGTTTAGTAATAAGGTATGGCCAGATACAGGCTGTCACTGGCAACGTGTTAGACCTGTCAGCCCTAGGGTGGTCTTATCCCGTTTTTCTCCCTTTTTACCTCATTTTTGCCACCATCTTTTTGTTGGACCTAGGCCTCTGGGCCCCTTACCACTGCCAAACAGTGCTGAGGTGCAGGTGCTCTCCCCTAATAATATGGCTGCCACAGGCCCCTGCTACTGCGGAGTGGCCATTGTACATACACGCACCAGTAGTTAGGATCAGGCCTTTTTGTCACATAGACAGACATGGTAGAAGCCCCTGGAACCTTCCAGCCCAGGGAGGAGTTATACTTTGCCGCCTTTCAGGAGGGTCACCTGACCTAGGGGTATAAGAGGAAAGGAGGGAAACCTAACTAGTCAGTTGGGGCACCACTGGACCTGGGGGAACCTCTGCCGAAGTATAGGCTGTTGGGCCTAGGGGGGAACCTACACTACTGAGTCTGACTGAGCTTAGGCCCTGCTGTAGTCAAGATAGCTGAGGGGCTCTGCCAGCCTGCTGACCTTGCCCAGTGAGGGGGAAACCCAGGAGACCAACTCCAGTGTGCCGCAGGGAATCATCGTGCCTCTTGTGCCTGCCAACTCAACCCCCTACCCTTTCCCCCAAGATACTGCAACCAAAGAAACCGCAACCAAGATGTCACTACCACCTGCGCTGGGACTGAAGTGCTGAGGACCCTGTGAGCGCTGCTGCTACTGGGGGATCACCAGGTAAAGCGCTGTGCTTCTAAGCGCTGGGCTTCCATAGCCTGCGTCCTGCTACAAGCGCTGTGCTCCCCTAGCGCTGCACTACCCGAATTGGCTGCCCACGCAGCTGCTGGCCTGAAGGAACTGCCTACCCTGCTGAGCGCTGTGCAGCGTGCTCCTGCTGTGTCCCGCAATCACCGCCGCAGCCCCTGTGCTTGGAAGTGTGTAAGTGCTGTGTCCAAAAATCACCGCCGCGGCCCCCGAACTAAGAGATAACGAAGCACTCTGCCCAGGATCACCGCCGCGGCCTCTGTGCCCTGCACTGAAAAGCGCTGTGTGCGAAACTCACTGCCGCGACCTCGGGGTCGCTGTAGAAAGAAGCGCTGTGCCGCGATCACCGCTGCAGCCCGGGTGCCGCTAAGCCAGGGGAAGCTGAGGCCCGAATCACCGCCGCAGCCCAGGCGCCGCGTAAATCGAAGCCACAGTGATTGAATACAGGCCGCGCTAGGCCTGCTGCGTGGAAAGGAGGCGTTACCCAGCAATTCGGGTGCCGGCCGCGTCATCGGCCACGCCTTCCTCAGGCCGCGCTGTGATTGGGTCTCGGGTCTCGAGGCCTACGAAGACGCAGGGCCTGCTGCCGGCCGCACCTGCGAGGATCTGCGAGGCTCCGGGTGGATCGAGGAGTGTCTTTCCACCCCCTCTTCAAGGGAGCACGTAACTTTGCCAGCTTTCGCAGTGCGCCGATCTGCCTCCCCCGGCCGAAGCCCCACGTGCAGAGAGGAGCGGGCTGACCGGGGAAGAGGCTTCCGACGATATTTGTGGCTGCAACTTCTCCTCAAAGATCAAGTGGTGAGTGGGGAAACTAGGGGACGGTGCCCCCTTTCAACATCGCGCTGTGTGACTGAGGGGGTGGCAGATGCCTAAAGTGTGCTTCCTCTGACTGCTCCCTCTCTGATTGAATGTAGAAGGCCGGTAGAGATCTGGCCTGATCACCGATTGCATCCCCATTAAAAGTTAATCTTTGTGCTGCATAGCAGAGGGCGCTGTGTGACCTGCCCTTGCCAAAAGTGAGTTCATGCATACCGAGTGTTCTTGGTGTTGAATGCCCACACAAGGGATGGTACACTATTGAAAGTGCCTTAAGAAATGTTCTCATGTCGTTTGCAAACCTGCATGAAGCTCTTTGTTGAATTGAATGTACCTAAATGCATTGAAGCCTATGTGTTTAACCTGCACTGCATTACCTACAGTGATACTTGCAGTGAGAAGGTTGTTACTCTTGCCTTTTTACCTGCAGGAAGTTCTGCTGTTCTGATGTACTTGAAGGAATTTATTCATGTTTTGAAGTAAAGTGAATTTACTGTTTCTCTGAGATTATCTGCCCTATCGACTGCTCTGACTTGAATTAGATAAAGAGTCTTGTTTTATAAAACAGCCTGGTGTGTTGTCTCTTCATTGCGTGCGCATTACTGAGTCAGTGCGAGTGTGTGCTGCACAACTGCTTAACACATTGCCTTCGGGTGCCTTCCTGCCTCGCGCCAAGCTACGGTGTCAGAATCGGTGACCCCGGTTCTAACACAACGGCACACAGGGATATAAACAAAGTATGCGGAAACCAGGCTTGTCTTCCACTGCAAGACATTTCTCCAGCCCCAAGACACTCTTCAATCAGCCTGTGTTTTACCTGACTGATGTATGGCTCATAGTGTCACTGAAAGTTGGTCAGCAGATGTTGGGGCATAGGAATGATACTGCAGCTGATGTTTATGGTTCAGTTGACAGAGACACCACAGTTTGGGTGTGCAGACAGGCTTTAAAATGGGTGACCATGCCAGCCGCTGTAGTCAAAAATGTTCACTTCTGTCAGAAGTCTTATGAAAAATGATCTAAAAGCAACACTGAGGCAACCTGGTCATGAAAGGGATGTTGAACTCTTCTCTTCTTTGTCATAATCTCTTCATGCTTAGAGTTGATAGGCTTGTCCTGCCAGTCTGTAGATGCAACACATAATGATGTAATGTAAACAATGAATTATTACCGTCATTCCAGAATACAGGAGAAGAATGCTCTTTAATAGGAATCAGTCATTAATATGCAGGGAATGGTGAAAGAATAACTTCCTGTTGTTGTTAAAACATTTTTTTTCAGAAGTTTGCACTCTGGGGATCCAATTTGGACCAATACATTTTTCAGCAATTTATTTAGAAGACCTTCCAGCTCCATCATAACTTGTCAGTGGTTCTGATCATTACATCGTTTATTGATTATACATTGAATGGATCTATGAAGCTCAACAGGAAGGTAGCCACATTTGTATGCATTTTTCTAGTATAGTTTTTGCCGTTGAGACCTCTGCTTGCAAGACTTTGTGAAATGGCTTGATTTTGAAGACTCCTCTGTGGGGTCAATTTTAAATCGAAGGGAGCGTTGGTGAATGTGGTTCGGAGCTCGAATTGGTGGCCTTCAGCATTTAGCTTCCCATTTTTATTGTATTCAGCACACCTATGCATGTACACGAAAAATAAAACATGACAATATAGTAATTGAGAAATAATTGATAAGTACAATAAGTCTGAACACAATGGGAAAAGCCAAAAGGCTGTTAAACCAATTTATTTCTGGAATGGAACCATTTGGGCATGAGGTACCATATTTGGGTAGACTGTGCAACTGCTCCCTTCATTCCTGGGGACCACTATACCACTCTGCATCCGATAGACCTTGGAACAAGTAAAGAAGCCCCACTGCCCATACTTCAGGCACACGGTTATCAATGAAACAAAGAGAATTAAAGTTAAAGGGTGGAGAGGCTCCTTAGTGGCAAGACAGAGGATTGGAAAATTCGGGGAACTGGAGCACTGAAAGAGCACCAAGAACTCTTGAATGCCTCACACTAATTTCTCCCCAAACCTATAGAGGGTTTCTGGTGGGTTTGGGTGGGTTTTAGACTAGGCGGTGATTAGCCCACCCACCCATAACTTATATTAGCACTGATTATGAAATTCAGCTCTCTAATGCTCTGCAACATTGACTCTCACTGCTCTGTCTCCAGGCTGGTAGGTAGGAAGAGACACTTCCAGGATGCTCCCTCATACCCTGTACCAGGTATGTCCCAATAATTGGTTTTTGATCAATTGTGGAAGACATGAGCCCTCATCGCCGCCACCGACGACATCAGGACCCTGCTGGACAACGGCGAAACAGCGTCCCTCGTCCTCCTAGACCTCTTGCCCGCCTTTCACACCGTCTGCCACCACACCCTGTGCACATGCCTCCACGATGCAGGAATCCATTAAACAAAACCCTGAACTGGATCACCTCCTTCCTCGCCGGCAGAACCCAGAGAGTCCGCCTCCCCCCATTCCGATCCGAAGCCACCACGATCACCTGCGGTGTACCTCAAGGATCATCCCTCAGCCCGACCCTTTTCAACATCTAAATGGCACCGCTCGCCGACATCGTCCGAGCGCACCACCTCAACATCATCTCATTCGCCAACGACACCCAGCTGATCCTCTCCCTCACCAAGAACCCAGCCACCGCCAAATCCAACCTTCACAAGGGAATAAAGGCCGTCGCAGAGTGGATGAAGACCAGCCATCTAAAACTGAACTGTGACAAAACGGAGGTCCTCATCCTCGGCTCCACCCCTTGTGCATGGGATGACTCCTAGTGGCCGACCATGCTGGGAGCTGCCCTGACACCCACCAACCACGCACGCAACCTGGGGTTCATCCTGGACGCAACGCTCTCTATGACCCAGCAAGTCAACGCTGTTTCCTCCTGCTTCAACACCCTCCGCATGCTCTGCAAGATCTACAGCTGGATCCCCATCGAAACCAGAAGGACGGTCACCCAAGCCCTCGTCAGCAGCAGGCTGGACTACAGCAACGCCCTCTATGAGGGAACCACGGCCAAACTCCAGAAACTACTCAAACGCATACAAAACGCCTCTGCACGCCCCATTCTCGGAATCCCTCGCCACAGCCACATCACTGCCCACCTGAGAAACCTGCACTGGCTCCCGGTCAACAAGAGGATCACCTTCAAGCTCCTCACCCACGCTCACAAAGCTCTCCACAACGCCAGACCAGCCTACCTCAACGAACAACTCTCCTGCTTCACCCCGAACTGCCAGCTTCGCTCCACTGACCTCGCCCTCTGCTCCGTCCCACGCATCCGCCGAACGACCACCGGCGGCAGGTCATTCTACTAAAGTGGATGGTACACAAAGTAATGCAGGCTCACTAGTAACATTTCATTTACAGGCCCTGGGTTCATGTAGTACCACTTTACTAAGGAATTACAAGTAAATTAATCGTGCCAATTGGGTATAAGCCAATTGTATCATGTTTAAAGGAGAAAGCGCAAGCATGGGTTTAGAAAAAACGAGGGGTGAAGGCACAAAGGTTGGGGGTGACCCTGCTGAGAGGGCTAGGTCCAACAGAAGGTTTGGAGTTGTACTGTGTCCCTGAACTCACTGAAGGGGAGTGATCATTGCTAGAAAACATTTCCTACATAGTATTAATCAGTGAATTGTGTATGGGTCGCAGTGCAACTGGATCCTTAATTCGTTTTGGTGCAAGGAGTTCTTGCACCACAGGGTTAGAAATCTGACCTCTGCATTTCTGGAATGTGGGAGGCAGATCATGCTATAAGAATATGTTATGTATTTAGAACAATAGGTCTGCCTACAGACAGCTGAAGATATCTGGAGCTGAGACCTAGTAAGTAACCACTAAATAATGCACTGTACTTGTTTCAAACAGTTCTTTATTATTTGGATTCCAGCAGCACCGGCCTACCCATAATACATCAGAAAAAATAAAAATGTGTCTGTCCAACAGCAAGTACCTAACACATCGAAACTGGTAAATCCAGTCTGAAAATAATTAAAGTAATAGCCACAGAGATTTTAGCTAATTTGGAAGATATGTATCTGTTTTCCTTCCAATTATCAACCCTCCACTTTTTCAATATCCAGTTATCTGGTGAAATTTGGTGACAAGTTCTCTCACTGTAGAACAGATAAGCGGGGAACATTATTTCTATTAAAGGAGAGTAGGCTTTTACGTTCTGTTGACTCTGAGGTTGCCGACGCATGTTACATCTGAGTTCATCTCAGATTTATGAAAAAAAATCAGAACGTACTAATTTGTATTAACTGAATTACATAATTGCTTCCTTTACATGCAGTCACTGTTCTCTTTATAGACCATGTGTATGCATATAGAAACATACTATAGTGATTGAAAGCTGTCATGTCGGTTGGAAGAAATACATTAAAAAAATAAACACCACAGATACGAGAAAGTATTATTCTCTCACTGCGCTGGCCGAAATGAAGATTACAAGAAAGAAAGAAAATTCGTGGTTTTTGCATCACTTAAGTTAAAATACTCTTAAAACGTTTTTACGGACGGAATAAGAATATTTCAAACGTCGTTTTGGACTTTTTTCACCAGCAAATTCTAATTTTGCAGTCAGTTTCCAACCAAAGTTTAACAAAAAAAAATCACTGTAGATGTTTTTAAATTAATGAAGAGTGACAGGGTATTTCTCAAAATTTGTGTTGATGTGTCAGATGGTTTGCATATATTTTGCTTAAAACTATACATTCCCACATCCTGAAATAGTCGAACGTTTCTTTCACGATCATTGACTTCAAACTAGATCGCATACATAGATGGATTTTTTTAGAAATGTGTATAATGCTCCTGCTTCACACGTCATACCCAGTGTGTACAACTATGACGTCACAGGGGTAATGGGCCCTCAGACATGCCCACAATCAGTTCCAAAGTCAGCAGCTGGCAGAATGGGATTTGCTCAAATAAAATTGTATAAACATAAACAATCACCTTATTATTTACATAGAAAGGGTCAAATTCACTCACCACAACATTATATTGGGACATAGGATGAAGATGGTAACTATGTTGCCGTAGGACCATAAAATACATATACAAAGAATACACGGAAAAATGAATGTAATTGGATTGGAGACAATTTCGAGCACTGTCATCCTTAACAAAAAGGTCCAATCAGTGATGTCTAGCGCCAAGATACCCGTGGGTGAACGTGCGCTTTATCTATGCACGTTAAGTTATGTGTTATACATGTTATAGGACATATTCAACAAAAAAGATTTAAAAGTACCGGTAGGGATAAAGATCTTCCCCTTTGCACTCAAAACTCAACACCTTAGTGTTCCTAATTTAAACAAAAAGGTATGTAAATTGGTTGCATCGAGTGTTTTGGTATTATCTTAGGTTTTCACTCATTATTAGGCGGATTTTGTTGTATATAAAATATATCGAGCCTATAACTGAGAATGTGATTTTTGGAAATATATCGGAGCATATTATCAACGATTCACGTTGAACATTGCCAATCGCGCTTAGTGTGATTTTGAATATCGCCGTATATCGCCGGTTCACATCGCCGTGTTAGCAGCGTATTTGCAACCGGCGATATACGGCGATTTTCATCAATATCGCCTGAAAACCAGCGATATTACAACTGCGCTGATGGACATGTTGTTAATAGGCAGAGGTGGATGTAACCTTACAATCCACCTTCCATTATGCACATGGCTAAATCGAAATATTTATAGAAGTTAGGGGCATATCAACAACAACCGGCGATAATTATCGCTAAGTGCACTTAGCGCTAGGATAATTATCGCCGGCTAGCGTGGATTTTTATCGCTGAGATAGCGTGCTATTAGCAACGCTTATCTCAATAGTGATAAAAATCCTCACGCTAAGTGGCTAACGTGAGATTATCGCTGGAAACCCAGCAATAATCTCACGTTAGATTGTTGATAGGGACAGACAAACTTAGCCATGATATCCTCCTTCCATAGGATATCATGGCTAAGTCAGAAAAATACCAGACGTAAAAAAGCAGCGTTAACCGAGGTTAGCGCTGCTTTTTTTGTCTCTAACAGGGTTAGCGATATTCTTGAAAATAGGAGAAATGTCGCTTAGCGACATTTCTCCTATTATTTTACTCTGGAACGCCTCCTTTGCATCTCATTAGAGATGCAAGGGGAAGCGTAGAGTAAAAGGGTGCTAACATGCCAATTTGCATGTTAGCACCATGTTGTTGATAGGGTGCTAGTTTTAAAGCCA
Source organism: Triturus cristatus (assembly GCF_964204655.1). NCBI lineage: Eukaryota > Metazoa > Chordata > Amphibia > Caudata > Salamandridae > Triturus > Triturus cristatus. The sequence goes on from NC_140589.1 coordinate 180,206,555, forward strand.
AAAAAGCAGAGATAAAGCCCTTGTTGATATGCCCCTAGCTTAAAGCAATTTTGACTGATGTTTCTGCAGAGCTTGATAACAGCAAAGGGTCATTTCCCTCATGGATAGTATTCTGCAGCAATGGCTCTGTGGCGACATGCAGTGCGCCTAAGTGTGACCTTTTCAAGGCGCACAACAGAGTATATCTCATGTTTCGCTGCTCAAACGTTTACACGCTCACACGCCCTCTCTTTCCCTCCACACACACACACACCTCAGCTGTTCTTGGTCTGCCCCGACCGACGTGAGGTGTTACTGCCAAATGAATCAATCACCCTGGTGTGTATAAAAAACGTGAGTTTTCAACCCTATTTCCCCCTGCCCTCAATCTCCAAGTGCCCCATGGCAATTGCACGTCCGTGTTTTGTACAGTAAGCCCTTCCTTCCAAGAGAATGCATCAGACCTGCCAAAAGCATGCCCAGCAGAAGCAATATATTGCAGATGTTCCAACCACTGTATATGACTTACTTAGCCCTCGTGGCTGAAATAGTGAGTGCAGAAAAAGAAGGAAACGTTGATGACGCTCGGGGAGCGGGGGAAACGAGGCAGACTTGCTAATCTGGGCATGGCTGGTGAAATGTAACCAAGGCTGCTCTGTGTATAGCAGAGAAGCTGAGCCTCGTACCCAAGGGTGCCCGCATCCTGGGCTCCTGCCAGCCCCTCGCACACTTATCACTGAAAGCTTGAACCAGCCAGAAATGTATGTGGCTGACAACAGATGCGCCATGTTAAAGATACTGCCCCAAAACTGGTGACGTGCCAGGAAACAAGTGTGAGCGTAGAGCATCCCAGCAGGAACCCATTTAAGTGAAACAAACTGGCAAAACATGCCCGGTGTTGTGAATCTGCATGCCAGATCTGGCATCCATGGGCCTTTGACACAGGAATTGATTCCAGACTTTCACCAATTACCGGTGCCTGTATTTCCACTTTTAACAAATGGCGGCGGGAGATAACTGGCCGAGGTCCAGACGAAAAATTCGCTGATGTTTCCCTTACTGTGTGTAAACAGCAGACGACAGAGAGCCATGCTCTGAGATTTTCTTTTAGTACAAAATAAAAGCAAAACAGTGTTGGGTTGTAAGCGCTTTTCCGCAACGAGTAAACATGTTGCAGGGGAGACTGCGGCCAACGAGGATCTGATCAAAAGACAGCAGCTTTAATGATCTTTCAAAGCGAGGACCCCTCAGGCCAGCGAGCAGAAGCTCTTTTATCATCTAGCTGTCATCCTGACCTACTTTTTACCAGAGGGGGCAGCACGCGCCCCCTCCCATGTGTGCAGGACCTGGCTGCATGCAAGCCGGCTCAGCTTGTCTCCCAAACTTCTTTGTCATTTTCACAGAGTGGCCCACGCTGCACGCACACACACGTGTGAGATGTTGTATAGATTATATTTAGACACATTCCATATAGGGTTTTATCGAAAAGATCTGGGATTGGAGAATTTTACATTTTCTGTGCTAGGAAATCACTCCTTTGAGTACTGCTGGAAACAACCCCCCCCCCCAAACTTCTCCCACCCCTACCAGAGCCTGCTTATACCTGCGTTTTATTCTAGGTTTCCGATATTCTGGGATCCACAAAGGATTTCAAGATTACTCCTGGAAAGCTGAGACAGTCACAGCTTTACAGCAGTCCTAGAAAACCTTTTTGTAATTACCCTACATGTTTATGCACAGCCATTCCCATGCTCTCAAACTATGCCATCAGCTTATAGGGTGAATGCCAGGCTCCATGACCCTTGCCCTGAGATTTGGCTGAAAAAAGTTTGTGAATATTCACAAATTCCCAGTTCGTGAGCGTACACAAGGCTTCTAGGCCATGCTCACACTGGTCCCCACACTCTCAATGCCTGGAAGCAGGTTTACTCTCATGTAACTTTACAATATACTGGGGAAATCTTACCTGTGAGTAAATCGATTTACAAAGGCAAATTCACCTTTTGTGAATTAAAAAAAAGTAGACTGATAAGCCATTTACACGTGTAAGTTGCACTTGCATTTGCAAGTATCTTTGTAAATAGGGCGCTAAGTACCAGAGGTACTAAGACGCTGGTACTAAAAAGTGGTCACAAATTGTGCATGAGCATTTTGTGAGCAGTATATGATTTTTCTCACCAACGTATGCACTTTGAAGCAAATTCACAAGATACTCATTTGCAGGGATTGACTTAACAATTGATATTAATAAGTGAGCTCACAATTTGAAACTCATTGCCTTTCGCTACAAACCCAAGGATGGTGGCCTGCAAAGGACAGCAGACCACCATCCATGTGTTTGCATTTCCAAATTGAAAATTATACCAACCAGTATTCCGTAAATGAACCAGTGCTGCTTTAAAAACATGTTTTCCATTTGGAAAATCATCAGAGCCATGGGGAGCAGGCAATGGTTTCCTGAACCACTGCTTACCCCCATGCGGCTACCAACATGATTCCCCTTTGAACATCAGTTACCACTTCCCTTTGAAGTGTCGCCTACTGCACAATGGTTTGCATCTACAGCTATTGCTACATTGCATAACGAATCTCAATTTGGAAGGAACGCCTCTTTAATGCCCCTTTCTTCATTTTAGGCAAATGTTCCCTACTCATAAAATTGGGTTGTGACATTTGAAACAGCCATTTTAGAGTCACAAACTCTATGATTTTGCAAATCAAGGGTTTGCAATATCAAAATTGTTCAGTACATCTGGTCCCATATGAGCTGTTCTTGCATCCTGGCAGACAGGTACACTGCATTCATAATTACAACAATGTGCCTCATCTCGCCCTCTCACACCTTCTGGACTCCACTCCCCTACAGAATCAATACCAGTGCCTTTTGCCACAATGTTGCCTTTGTTGTCTCTCTGTCTGTGGTAGGAAGCTCTACAAACCTCTGCTAGGACCAGAGGATATATGTTCATATATACTATCTTCACTTCTTATGACATCTATGAACAAATTGTCCTAGTATTCTCTGTTATTTGCACATAACCTATGGTCGCGATTTGCACACATTTTATATCGAGGGGGACCTGTACTGGTTTAGATCCTACTTCATGGTTGCACCGATGTTTTAAAATTGCTCTGGGACATTTGCTATTAACATACTATTTTTAACGTAACCCAGGGTTGTGATTTGCATGGATTATATCATATATCGGGATGGAGCCGTAATGGTACAGATCGTATTTTATGGTTGAGCGGATGCATCAAAATCGATTTGTGAACTTGCTGGTTTATGTATTCGTTTGAAACTTGATATTTTGTGATTTTTACTATGTGTGTACACTTTGATGGTTCATGGTAACCGAATAAAGTATTACTACTACTACTATTATATTCACTATATTCCCTATGCCGCTGGGGGCTGGGCATGACCAAAACATTGAAGAAGATGCTCCCCCGCCTCTCCGGGATAGGAGTGGATTTCTGGGATTGGTGAATGTTGGCGACCACAGTAGATCTCTTCAGGAATCTGAGGCTGCAGCAATATCAAAAGGAAGCCTATTGGTTCGAAGTACTGGGTAAGAATGTCAGTGAAGCAGGAGACCTCAATGTTAAGTCCAGCTAAGACCGGGAGCGTCATGTAATGACTGCTCCAGGGGGCTTCACTCACAAACATTCTTTGGGTGAATGAGAGCTTCTGGATCTCACTGGCCTTCAGGCATTGCTGCTCTCACTTCAGCTAGGTCAGGTGCACTGCCCTATTGTTTGATAACACACCGGTGCAACTCAAGGCTCAAAGGCAGAGCCTAGGGGCGGAGACTGCCTTGGGGTTCGTGCAGAGTTCGATATCAGAGTGATGCTACGATGCAGATATTCTTGGATCTCTCAGTAGCCTTTAACACCCTGATTTATTCAGTTTTATTAAATCATCTTCTGCATAGGCCAGAGGTTTTAAATGTTGCCAAAGACTTAGCATTCCCTTCTTTCTGACACCCTAAGCTGTATTAAAAACAAAGGTTTGTCATTTAGCTGGAATTAGGGTTCATGCATGGTTCTAACAGATGTTTTAGGGACTATCTTCCTGTTCAACGTGTACATAGGGCTACTTCAAATTTTACTCTAGACCGAAATCTAAAAAATCCAGCGGCAGTCGGTGACATTGAAAAATGGTGCAGCACACAGACAAGATCACAAACACACACACATACAGTCACAGTCATAAACACACACACACAATCAATCACACAGTGAGTCAGGAAGGCAAAAATTCATAAAAGTTTCACTTACCTTGCAGCACGTGCTCATGCTCTCCAGTTTGCGGCTCTGATACCGCCGAGCATGAAGTGTCGTAGGAAAGCAAACGACAACTTATCCAATCCAGACGCTGCTCTCAAGCAGCATGAGAGCAGCGTCTGGATTGGCTGTAGCAGGCTGCCTCAGCGCACCGAAAGACACTGCAGCTCTGTGCCTGTTCTACAACCCAGCTAAGACAGCAGAGTTGGAGTGGTTGAACTGCACATTTTGGTTTGGCTGCAGCAAGGTAGCCGGCCAAACCCACATGCGCAATTCATACTGAAGATGCTGCTCGCCATTGCTGCCAATCAGCAGCAATGATGCACTGGCCCACCATGCCCTCTCCGTTTGGCCAAAAACTAAAAAAGTAAGATGGTAATAAAATCATTTTTATTACTATTACATTTTTCCAGGTATATATGCAGTACTGTGGGGGGGTGACACTCCTCCGCTTGTATGGAGGCACCGCCACTGACAAAATCCATACTTATAGTGTTGATACACAAATTAACTGTATTCTTACAGGAGACAATACATTGGATTTTCTATTACTGATTTTCTATAATAATTCGCCAAATTTCTCACTCTGATTGGCACTAAAATATTGCTGCTTCTGTGTCTATCAACTTATTGCCTTCTTAAAATCATAAAGTATCCTCACTCCGAGACCGATTTATCATTTTTTCACGCAACACAATGGAGCAAGGCAGCTTGCTGCGCTACGCTGCCTGAAAGTAAGAGTACATCAATGTGCCATATCTTCAAACATATGGCACATTCTTTTCCTTTGCCTCCACTGGAGCACAATCTGCAGCCTAGCGCCAATGCAGGCACACTTGAGCCATGAAGCAAAGGTGCCTGTAGTGCAGGGAGGATTGCTTCTGTGCAGGAAGGGACACCTTCCTGCACAAAAACAATCAGAGGCATTTTCCTCTTCTGCCACACACTTAGAAAGAGGAAAGAACGGGGAGAAATAAAGATATTTCTCCCTGTTGTGCCTCTGGTGGGAAGGCGTACACTTCTGACACATTTCCATGTCTACCAGTGATTGTAAATCTGGGAATGAGTCAGAATGCATGGGTGGATGTGTGGGAACAACCATGATCCACACATGTAATGGTATCACCATGCAGAATGACACAAGCCAGCAACTTTTGTTGCCTTGCGTTACTCCAGATTTACCAAGCCACGCAGGGCCATGCATGGTGCCTTGCGTGGCTTGGTTAAACTCATTCTAGATTTTGCGTGGCACAAGTGCGTTCCATTGCCTTAATAAATTTGGGCATCAATGTTTATTATCAAATTGTTAATAATAAAGACACTTAAGTTTAAAAGTCCTCTTGGATTCTGGTTTTGGAATGGAAAAACAGTTGAATTAGATAAGGAATAAATTGGTTACTGCAACTTGTTGAGTGAAAGCCATTATGCCTTGGTGACCCAAACCATCATCATTATTTGCACCAAATGGACTACAGTAATGTCCTGTATGCATCCCCTTTATAGTCTATAGGTTCAATCATGGAACTTATATCGCGCACTACTCACCCGGAAGGGTCTCAAGGCGCTTGGGGAAGGGGGTCTGCTACTGCTCGAACAGCCAGATCTTGAGCTGTTTCCTGAAGGCCAGGTGGTCCTGGGTCATCCGCAGGTGGACGGGTAGGGAGTTCCAAGTCTTAGCTGCCAGGTAGGAGAATGATCTTCCTCCGGCGGTGGCTCTCTGGATGCGAGGGACAACGGCGAGGGCGAGGTTAGCGGAACATAGCTGGCGGGTGGGCGTGTAGAAGGTGAGGCGGCTGTTGAGGTACCCTGGGCCTAGGTCGTGGAGGGATTTGTGTGCGTGGGTGAGGAGTCTGAACGTGATCCTCTTGTTGACAGGGAGCCAGTGCAGGTCTCTCAGGTGGCACGAGATGTGGCTGCGTCGGGGGACGTCCAGGATGAGTCGGGCGGAGGCGTTCTGGATACGCTGAAGTCTTTTCTGAAGCTTGGCTGTAGTACCGGCGTAGAGGGTGTTTCCGTAGTCTAGTCTGCTGGTGACGAGAGCCTGGGTGACCGTCTTCCTGGTCTCGGTCGGGATCCATCGGAAGATCTTCCGGAGCATGCGGAGGTTGTGGAAGCAAGCTGAGGAGACGGCGTTGACTTGTCTGGTCATCGATAGGGAGGAGTCCAGTATGACGCCCAAGTTGCGTGCGTGGTCCGTCGGTTCAGGTGCGGTGCCTAGTGCCGGAGGCCACCAGGAGTCGTCCCATGCGGAGGGTGATGGTCCCAGGATGAGGACTTCTGTCTTGTCCGTGTTCAATTTCAGGCGGCTGATGTTCATCCATTCAGCGACGTCTGTCATTCCTTCGTGCAGGCAGGCTTTGTGGTGTCAGGGTCTCTGGAGAGGGAGAGAATCAGCTGGGTGTCATCGGCGTAGGAAATGATGTTGAGGTTGTGTTGGCGTGCGATGGCAGCGAGGGGTTTCATGTAGATGTTGAAGAGAGTGGGGCTGAGCGACGATCCTTGCGGGACGCCGCAGATGACTTCGGTGGCCTCGGAGCGGAACGGAGGGAGGTGTACTCTCTGTGTTCTGCCGGAGAGGTATGAGATGATCCATTCCAGAGCCTTCCCTTGGATGCCGGTGTCGTTGAGGCGTTGGACTAGTGTGCGGTGGCAGACATTGTCAAATGCTGCGGAGAGGTCTAGGAGGATGAGTGCCGCTGTTTCGCCGTTGTCGAGCAGGGCTCGGATGTCGTCGGTGGCTGCGATGAGGGCGGTCTCGGTGCTGTGGTTGGCTCTGAATCCGGACTGCGATGGGTCGAGGGATCCGTTCGCCTCGAGGAAGGCTGCCAGTTGCTTGTTGGCGACCTTCTCGATGACTTTGGCAGGGAAAGGAAGGAGCGAGATGGGGCGGAAGTTCTTGAGGTCGGTCGGGTCCGCTGTTGGTTTCTTCAGCAGAGCGCTGAGTTCGGCGTGCTTCCAGCTCTCCGGGAAGGTTGCTGTGTTGAAGGAGGTGTTGATGATGTCTCGGAGGTGGGGTGTGATGGTACAGGCTGCCTTGTTGAAGACATGATGGGGGCACGGGTCGGTCGGAGATCCGGAGTGGATGGTGTTCATCATGCGTGACGTGTCTTCGGGGGTCACCTCGGTCCATGTCTGGAGGGTGGCGGCGGGGTGCGAAGGTTCGACCGATGGGTGCGGGGGTGAAATGTCGAAGCTGTTGTGGATGTCGGCGATCTTGCGGTGGAAGTACGAGGCGAGGGAGTCGCAGAGGTCCTGTGAGGGAGTGATGTCGTTGTTGCCGGTGCTGGGGTTGGAGAACTCCTTGACGATGTTGAAGAGCTCCTTGCTGTCATGGGCGTTCTTGTCCAGTCGTTCCCTCAGAGATTTCTTCTTGGTGGTGCGGATGAGCTGGTGATGTCTGCGAGTGGCGAGTTTGAGTGCTGTTATGTTGTCGGCGGTCTTGTTGAGGAGCCAGGCCTTCTCGAGGGTGCGGCAGGCCTTCTTGGAGTCCTTAAGTTCGTCGGTGAACCAGGGGGCCTTCTTGCTTCTGGGCCTGGTGAGGGGGTTCTTCAGTGGGGCGAGGTCATCGGCACAGGAGGTCAGCCACTGCGTGAGGTCGAGGGCTGCTGTGTTAGGGTCCGTAGTCCTGACAGGTGGGCTCTGGCTGAGGGAGGTGGCGAGCTGGTCGGCGGTGATCTTGCTCCAGTTTCTGTGGGGAGCCTGCTTCGGGTGATGGTGGACCGTGTTCTTTCTGAAGCTGAAGTGGACGCAGCTGTGGTCAGTCCAGTGAAGTCCGGTGGAGTGGCTGAAGGTAACGTGTTTGCTGGACGAGAAGAGTGGGTCGAGCGTGTGGCCGGCGTAGTGGGTGGGGGTGTTGACCAGTTGCTGAAGTCCGAGGTTGGCGAGGTTGTCCAGCAGGGCGGTGGTGTTGCGGTCATTGTTGTTCTCCAGGTGGAAGTTGAGGTCCCCGAGGAGGATGTAGTCGGCGGAGGGGAGGGCGTGAGGGCTGATGAAGTCCGTGATGTCCTCGCAGAATTGTGCGCGTGGTCCCGGGGGTCTGTAGACGAGGGTGCCTCTGAGGGTAGTCTTGGGCTCGGTGTGGATCTGGAAGTGCAGGTATTCGGCGGCGTTGAATACGTCGATGGAGTCCGTCGAGATGCGAATGGTGCTCTTGTGTACGATGGCGATGCCCCCTCCGGTCTGGTTGATGCGATCCTTCCTGATGATCTTGTAGTCGTCCGGGATGGCTATGGCGATGTTGGGGGCTGAAGAGTCGTTCATCCAGGTTTCCGTGAGGAAGGCGACGTCTGGAGATGCTGTGTCGAGGAGGTTCCAAAGTTCCACGGCGTGTCTGTGGACGGAGCGGGTGTTGAGCAGGATGCACTTGAGGTGGTTGCTGTTGTCCGTCTTGGTGGGCGTGGTGCTTGTTTGGAGGCAGGAGAAGTTGCAGGATCGGCAGGCGAAGGGTCCATGGGTGCGTCGCGGGGACGCTCGGTAGCACCCGGGTGCTCGGGCGGTGTTGAGTGCGATGAGTGTGGCGGCATCGTAGGTCCTGCGGGGGGGTTGGCGGGCGTGGGGGCCAGGGGCTCTGGCGCTGGGCGCGGTCCAGGCACGGACGGGCGCAGACGGGCTTACCTTTGGCGCACCTTCGGCGCTCAGTCGGCGCTCCCGCTGCGCGCGTCCGCTGCGCGGTCGCTGAGGGGGCGTCATAAGTAGGTAGCCGTGTGGGAGGGTCGGCTGGGAGGCGGGAGGCTGGGCGACCAATGGGAGGCGAGGGGAGGCAGGTCTGGGGTCAGCGGCGGGAGAAGCGACTCACCAGGGGCAGCGGTGGCAGGAAAAGGCGCCAAAAGAAGCTAAGCGTCCGGCGGGGAGCAGGAGTTGACCCCCACCTGAGGGAGAGAGGCAGCGGCCGCAGGCAGCGGGCGGCGGCAGGCAGCAGGCAGTGGCAGTGGCAGTGGCAGGCAGCAGGCGGCGTCGTCAGAGCGGAGCAGAGCAGAGGTAAGGAGCGACCGGCCGTGAGGGCACAGTGGGTCACACTGACCGGTCCCCCGAGGTCCCCTTAAGTAGGTAGCCGTGTGGGAGGGTCGGCTGGGAGGCGGGAGGCTGGGCGACCAATGGGAGGCGAGGGGAGGCGGGTCTGGGGTCAGCGGCGGGAGAAGCGACTTACCAGGGGCAGCGGTGGCGGGAAAAGGCGCCAAAAGAAGCTAAGCGTCCGGCGGGGAGCAGGAGTTGACCCCCACCTGAGGGAGAGAGGCAGCGGCCGCAGGCAGCGTGCGGCGGCAGGCAGCAGGCAGTGGCAGTGGCAGGCAGCAGGCGGCGTCGTCAGAGCGGAGCAGAGCAGAGGTAAGGAGCGACCGGCCGTGAGGGCACAGTGGGTCATGCAGAACCATGAAGCAGATATAGTAAAAAAACAAAGGAGGTCTCTGTGTCGGCGGGTCTATGGTGGCTGCTGGCCACAGTGCTCATTTCTATTACAAGGATATTTTTGCCACAATGGGGGCGGGGGGGGGGTGAATCTTCAGAACAAGTTCCCTGAGTACTAAGGGACAGATCTACTTCTTTTGGCACCTAGGCAACTGCGCTGAAAAGACACACATATCTTGAAAGTACCTAGGTACAAGTGTAGTAAGTTAGAAGGCAGGATCCAGATTGAAAAGGCAGCTGTAAGATTGATGAATCAGATAAAGAAAGCAAGCAACCCCCTTGACTTTGAAATAAAATTAAAGGCCGGGCATTTTAGCTTCACTTGATTATCTGGCTGCTCAGCACTTTCATAACATGATCCAGACTTCAGCACTGGGGAATTTTGGGACCGGGTGGACAGCAGAGTAGGTCGGGACTCAGTCAGGTACGAAGTGCCTGCAGACCCCTCAAACAGTTAAAATGAAAGCTGGGGGATGCATGGGAGCATTTGTTCCAAGGCAACAATGCCCTGCAGGCAGCTCGTTGGATGCCTTGAGTGGCTTGTGAGCGACTACCTAATGGGTCAGTATTGGGCCAGACCACATTCAGGGCCAGACTGGGAACAGCAACCAGCCCTGGCAGGTTGCTGACCGGCCCTGAGAGCGGTGGGGGGGTGTGAAAGGGGGCCCCAATAACAAAAGCACCACCCATGGGAACAAAAATGGCCCCTACCCCACCAGACCACCAGGGAAATGTCTGGTGTCCGCTACGGCCAGTCCGGCCTTGACCACATTTTAATTTTAATTTTAAGCGTGTCTGAATTGGAAATGCTCCCCTGCTTTGAGGCTTCAGGTTGGATGCCCCAAGAAATCAACTTGCGACCTCGGATGACAAATCACCACAGCATATACAATCAACCAGAGTCTTAATGAGGTAGCTGAGGGGTGATTAAGAGCATCCATGCTAGATGAATATAAAGCAAGCAACGACTCAGAGCCAGCCCAAGTTTAGTATGGGGACACTTTGAAAGAATGAATGGTGAAGCTTTGTGATGCAAGCACCCAGATAAATAAACATTCCCAGAAGACAAAGCAAGAGTCAGGAATCGGAAAAATGAACTACGGATCAGAGGGCATGGCCTTTGAGGTTGGAGACATTCATGTGTGTCATTTTACAATGGACATTTAAGTGAATGGCATTTTTTAAGCAATCTCTTTAAGTAAGCGAGAATTTCGGGATACCACAAGGTAGATGTGCATTCAATGAAAAACAAGGCAACAAACAATGGAACTCAAGGTAACCATTATCTCTTTAGGTTGTGTTATTCAAAATCAGTCTCTTTAGCATACCATACTGCAAAATGCAAAAATAAAACAACATTAACCAATGCTAATAAAAGAATATTAAAAAATATTTACCTCAACACATGGCAAATGTGTGCTATAATCCCGACATGGCAATTTTAGCAATAAAAAATGAACGATTCGATAACAGCAGCAGAAATGGCTCTTTTACAAACAAGAAGCATTCTGGGAGATTGAGCACAAGCAGAATTGGTTCTGGTCCAATCTTTTCTAGACAGGAACGCACACTATCGGTCTTTAATTCCAAGCAGGACCTATCTGTTCAGATTTTCTTTCATTAGAAGCCAAAGCAACTGCCTCTGGCTACAGATATAAGTGCAATTTTGTTGCCACTGAAGACATAAGCAATTACATTCCCGACCTGTTGGAGCTGAACAATGTGCATTGGGGAGGCAGCAAAAAATGAGCTGGGGCAATCCATGGGAGAAGTGGCGAGCTAGTGATTAGTTCAGTAGGAAACACGAAAATATAAAGCAAAGCTCAATATAAAAATATCAATTAAAAATAAAAATATAGTTTTTCACGTATAACATACAAACTTTAGCCATGTTAGGTGGAACAGGAAGACAATATGGATTGGATGCACAACAATATTGTTTATTAGTCATGTGATAAAAATGGAAAGCAATGTAAAGTTATTACATGACAGCTCTCAGATGCTCATTAACCTTATAAATAATGTTGAAACGGTTTATGATTTTAAAGACTAAGACACAAGTCTTGGGGCGATGGTAAAGGCTGTTTTAATTACTGCTGTGTGTGATGCTAGCATGCATATCACTAACACCTTTGAACTATACCTTGAGTAATGAGTCCCGTAGTGTTGAAATTGCACCTACATCACACCAAGCACTGAATGAACAGATTACTCTATGCATGCAAATCATCAAATTTGATGATTTGGGGAATTTTGCATTGACATTTAGGATGACGCTGAAATCAACCGTGCATGCAAGCAAAGCTGTACAATCCAGGTTTCTGTTAAATTTACCTCAGGCAGTTTCCTCTCTGGTCTAAGATTGTCCATGAATCACTCATGCAAGGCGTGATCTCAGATTGCCTCAAGATCGGGCAAGTTACCCTTATCCTAAAGAAGCCAAATGCAGATTTATCTGACCCTAACAACTTCCGTCCTATTTCCAATATCATGACCTTAGCCAAACTACTTGAAACGTGTGTAAACACACAACTCTGCAACCACATTGAACAGTCTCAGCTACTAGACCAATACCAATCGGGCTTCATATCTGGATATAGTACCAAATCTGCACAAACACACAGTGTTGATGATGCCCTTAGATTACTTGACCAGAACGAACCTTGCCTATTTATACTACTTGATCTTTCATCTGCCTTTGACACAGTCAAACAAGACAACTCGATTGACCTTCTTGAAAAAAGGATAGGGTTATCGGGTCCAGTCCTAAATTGGTTTGCTTCATTACTTCAAAATAAATCACACAGAATCAAAGTCAACAATGACCTTTCCACAGGCAAGCCAGTCTCAATTGGAGTTCCGCAAAGTTCGGCACTCTCACCCACACTATTTAACCTGTACATGGAACCTCTCACTGAAATGTTGCAACTCAGATATATACGCTATCACATGTACGCCAATGATACTCAATTGTATCTGAAAATTTCTTCACCAGATGACATAAATATTCTCAACTCTGCTAGACTGAAAACTCAACAGTTGCTATCTCATAACCACGTTATGCTAAATACCCTCAGACAGAATTCATTCTGCTAGCCCCCCACAATCATCCAGCCCCCATTCAAGTCTGACTCAAACAACTAACGGCCCTCAATTGCACCCCACACATTGCTGACTCAACTAGATCATTAGAAATAACTTTAGACACATTCCTGAATATAAAAGACCACATCAGTGCAACAACAAGAGTAGCTAATCACCATCTGTACACCTTAAAGAAAATCAAACCGTTCCTGCTGCCTGCAGACATGCAACTAGCAGTCCAATTCCTAGTTATCTCCTGTTTAGACTATGGAATTGTGACCCTGGATGGTCTACCCAAAGCTAAACTGGCCCCTTTAAGGGCCACTCTGAACTCGGTGGCCAGGCTCATCAAGGGATCTAGAAAACGGGATCACATCACATCACACCAGATCTAATCCAACTCCACTGGCTGTCGATCGATGCAAGGATCAGGTACAAGATAGCCTGCTTGACACGCAAAGCGCTGCATCAGAATACTCCTACTTACTTGGCTAATAAGCTTGACCTATTTGCTGGGAATCAAGCCCTAAGAAGCTCAACTGCTCTACTGTTAAAACCACAACATTTCAAAAAGCAGAGAACCTACAACCGCACATTTTCCGATCTTGCTCCAAGAATATGGAACACTCTCCCTCCCCATATCAGAACGAACCCTTCGATCGCAGCTTTTAAAAGTGAAGTGAAAGCATTACTCCTGAATAGCCACCTGTGACAATAGACCTGTAACCTTGAAAGCCATCTGTATTCGTTTCATATCATTGTCCTAGTTATCTACCATGCAGTGTGCATCCGTTGTATCTACGTTTATCTCTGTTGTTTCTGCATTGGTGAATGTGATCAGCTCAACTTCTCAACCTCAGTGTACACCGCTCTGATACCCTGATGGGTCTTGTTCGCGCTATATAAAACCTTTCAAATAAATAAAAAATAAAATAATGTGAGCGATATAAATCTGAACAATGAACATGTTTGTTGGGAATGTGAAACAACTATGAGATTAAGATTGAAACCAGAAATTGTGAAGCAAGACATGTAAGAATGCAGAGGCATTTGCTTACACTTTGTGGAGGTCTGTATAACTGCATACCTCATTTTGGGTGAAGACCACAGTGAAGTGTGGCAATTTATTGCAGTGAGGCTCTGAGGGATTGTTCTCCCCACATGTGGCTATTGCTAGTCTCCAGGGCAAGATTCCAGGGATGGGAGACATCATGCAGGGACAGGGACCCGTACATTTAGAGATCACATGCAGAGTGGTGGGTGGCTTGTTTGGGTATGACGATATGTGAGTGTGTGAGAGAGAGAGAGGGAGGAAAGAGAGACAGAGAGAGACAGAATGGGAGAGGGGTGTGCAGAGAGTACTAGTTGCCCGCCTTGGCTCCTCAGGCAAATCTGGGATACTGTCAATGGAATCAACGAAGATAATAGCTTACTGCCTCTCCCCATCCTCATCTTTTTGATTCCATCTCGCCACTCCATGACTTTTCTATTCTTCCATCCCATTAATATTTTCCAGGCTCTTCATTGGATAGGGAACACTGGACAAGTTTAAAGTGCAGAAGGATAGGCTCAACCCAGAGTATTCCTAAGTAAGAGTGAGTTGTTACATTCTGTGATCTAGATGGTTCACTTCTGTTTCTGCATGCATTTCCTTGGTATTTAATATCCTAATGCCTTCCACCCCCCAATCCTCTGTAACTAAACATACAAACAGTTGTATAGGAACAGGGTTAGTAAACCTGCCAAGACAAGATGGTGGACAGCAAAATGCCAGAAGCCATAAAATGATATGCATAGGCTGACTCAATTATGTTCAGGGGTGGCTCCACTGTTGGAGCGGAGAAGCGTCGTGATGGAGCAAGGACTTGTAGAAAAGAGACTTGCTTGGAGACAATCCTCTCATATAACTTATAACGGCATACTAATTGTGTATTGTGTAATTAATATGCACTACATTTCAAACATCAAGAATAGAGAAGCTTGCTTAAGTGTCTTATCAACAAGTAACTCGAGTGAAATCTAAAATGGCCGCTATCGTGTAAAATTGAAATGCGAATGCATCAACTACACCTACGTAGTATGACGAGTTTTTGTTCGGAGGGAATTTTCTGCACTTGCGCAGACACCTCTAAAATGGCTGCTTGAAAACTCACATGCTAAGTATCTGCTTTGCTGAAACTAAATGACACAATTTTACTAATTGCTAATGCGGGGAGAGCATTTATAAGTAAATAGGACTAGAGTAGAGTTAGGTGGTATACAGTGAAATAATTTTATTTTGAAATTAATATATTTCTTTCTGATTTTCTTATTAGTTCGTATTCGGGCCTTTGTCGAAGTCCAAAGTCTGTATCCAATGTGATCCACTAAGTGAGCCAGAAACCGCACTGTCATCCTTGAATGCCATCCAAGAAAAGAAACAGCAACATACCCTGGGAACCAACATGATGTCCTGTGAAAGGAAGAAATATTACACCAAAATGTATCCCTTTTGCCTGTCCAAGCAGAATTATGAGTTCTATGAAACTGAAACATTAAGGGGTGGTGCATGGCATTAGCAGGGTATCATTGAGGTAGTTTAGCTAATTAGTTTGAACAGAGAGACCGAAATGCTGCAGAGCTCGGGATGCTGTCAGAGTAATGAATGAATGCTGAAGAAGAATCATATTGCAGACTTAGAATTTAAACCAAATAATTAGAAGACAATCGCGGAAGAATCGAGGAGGAAGATAGTGTCAGAGAGGGGTGCGACGCAGGCGTCGGACCTAGAAGAGGTCACCTTATCCTGTCCTGAATCCTGTCCTGAATCCTGGCCTGAAACCTGAAGCCACTGTCTCCTGTCCTTTCCCGGGGACCTTTCCCAACTCCTTGGCTAAGGGGTCGGTTCTCACACCATTCTAGGTAACTATAATGTTCTGTAGATTTTAAATTGTACTTCTCTCTCTGTCTTCTCCTTTTCAAGTACCGTCATTGAAAGTCTTATTAATTTGAATAATTTTCCTTCCATGGGTGACGGAGAGCGTTCTGTACTTTGAATTTGGCTCACATGAATTTCATTACAGAGAAAGAAGATTTAATTCATGTTATTTCACCATCAACTAGTTTAACTAATGGTCCATTGACCAGAGAAAGAACTTTTGATCTGTGAAAGATTGGTTAGAAATGTCAGATAACTAATCTGAGAGAGATAAGCATAAAAATTGACCCGAGTGGATTTAACTGGCCTGTGTGTGAGTGTGTGTTTATGGGCCCAAGGTGAGTATGAGGTATTAGAGTATTTGTGGCTGGTTTACCGCCGGATCAGTCGCCCCACTTAAAATCCCCCCAAAGCACCATGAAAAGCCAAGCGTCAGGACGAGGATGGAGTTGCTGCGGAGTGACAGCAGCAAGGAGGAGGGTGGACTGTCTATACACTTATGTTTAAAGTATGCATGTCTTTTTGGCCGGCCGACTTGAGACAGCCACATGCACACTTTAAACATCTCTAAACCAGCTGTCTTAAGACTTAGAGTCAGTGCAGGCCTCCAGGATGCTGTGGAGTGTAGAGTAAGGTCACTGCCTCCAATCAGGGCGCTGCTCTCACAGCAGAAGAGCAGTGCCCTGATTGGTCAAGGGAGTTCCAGGCTCCAGCCTCCAGCTCCTGTGGAGGCCCACAGCGGAGGACGTCTCGTTCGCTCGGTAAGTTTAACATTTTTAAAATGTATTCAATTTTTTCCCCCCGTTGCCAGCCGCTACTGATTATGTTAGCCTAAATGTAGCTTGTCGAAGCCTAACTTAACCAGATTTCACAAAGCATGGTGAGCCTCCCTCATGCTTCACAAGACAACTGAGATCCATGTGATCATCCAACTATACTTGTGACATGACGACAGAAGAGAAATGCAAGAAAACGCCAACCAGCAATGCAATGTAATACTGTCTGAGTTAGGTACAATGTTTCTAGAGATGACCGTGACTCAACAATGTGCATTTTTTCTGTCATTCTACTGTTTTTCTTTCTTTCCTTGTCTTTGTCCTTCACACTATTGGCAGCGGATGTTTATCATAGTATTGTTGATTGTATGTATACTAAGCATCATCATGCTGCTGAACCCACTTATTATCCATTGAGCATCTGGGCCCAGATTAAGTAATGTTTTGCAAAAATGATGCAAACCCTGTGCAAAGTGTTGTGGCGGGATTTGCTTTCCAATGCAAATCATGATTTGCATTGAACGTTGCTTAAAGGAGTGTTATGAACTGCTTTGCAATACTTTGCGTCAAGAGGTCGTACCACGGATGGTACATTGACATCCCTACGCAATCAACCATTGTTTTTGATTCAAATCCCTATCTTCTAACATTGATAAATAGGGATTTGAGCTAAAGAATGACACCTCGTCAGGGGTGGCGTGATAAAGGAGGATCTTTTACAAGTCTCACATTTTTCTAACTTTTCTTTGTGGTGTACTGTACAGCACACATACAAAGTGGTAAAAGTATTAAAATATTTTTTTTTCACTAAATGGGTCTCCTTCAAGTACAGAACCTATGCTTGCCAGAACACCCACACACTTGCTCTGTGATGCAAGGGTTATGCATTGGCACATGACAGCCTACAATATGACACCGCGAGGGAGAGTAAAACAGCATCATATCTTAGTAGATAGTGTGGCCTAAGTACATAAAGTGGGGTTCTTATGTCACACTTTGATGCAACATAATGCAGCAACCAAAGTTGTCTATCCCGTGGTATATTGTGTCCCCCTGGTTTATCTGGGTTATTAGATGCTCAGCAATGGTGATAATCCCATGCAAGACCTTGTTGTTTTTAAGGTTTAGTCTCCAAAGAACCCCATCCTAATGTATTTCCCACATTGAATCTATTGGCCAGCCACATTGCAAATTCCTTTTTTAGGTCGAAAGCTTCCCTAGGAATGCATTCCACCTATTGATTATCATTGGCTTGGTGTTTTGTAACACACATTTGCTTGCTATTTGCTTACTTTATTTGTTTACGTTGTCCACCATGTTTGTGTCCCTCCCGGGGAGCACAGCCTGGTTACCATCTCTCTGACTCTCACCCTGTATTCTTGGATGTATGACGTTACAACGCATACTTTTACAACGCATGCACTTACAACGCATTTTTTACAACGCAACATCCACTACAACGCATTCCATTACAACGCAGGACACTACAACGCATTTTTAAAAACTACCTTTACAACGCATTCCATTACAACGCATACTACCTTTACAACGCATACCATTACAACGCATAATATTAAATTGCATTTAAGGTAAGTATTAGATAGTATAGGGGTAAAAATTACTTTTCTAACTCCAGGGGGTGCAACAGTAGGGTAAGTGTTGGATAGTATAGGGGTAAAAATTACTATTCTAACTCCAGGGGGTGCAACAGCAGGGTAAGTGTTGGATAGTATAGGGGTAAAAATTACTATTCTAACTCCAGGGGGTGCAACAGTAGGGCAAGTGTTGGATAGTATAGGGGTAAAAATTGCTATTCTAACTCCAGGGGGTGCAACAGTAGGGTAAGTGTTGGATAGTATAGGGGTAAAAATTACTACTCTAACTCCAGGGGGTGCAACAGTAGGGTAAGTGTTGGATAGTATAGGGGTAAAAATTACTATTCTAACTCCAGGGGGTGCAACAGTAGGGTAAGTGTTGGATAGTATAGGGGTAAAAATTACTATTCTAACTCCAGGGGGTGCAACAGTAGGGCAAGTGTTGGATAGTATAGGGGTAAAAATTACTATTCTAACTCCAGGGGGTGCAACAGTAGGGCAAGTGTTGGATAGTATAGGGGTAAAAATTACTATTCTAACTCCAGGGGGTGCAACAGTAGGGCAAGTGTTGAATAGTATAGGGGTAAAAATTACTATTCTAACTCCAGGGGGTGCAACAGTAGGGCAAGTGTTGGATAGTGTAGGGGTTTTAATGTAATATTATGCGTTGTAATAGTATGCGTTGTAAAGGTAGTATGCGTTGTAATGGAATGCGTTGTAAAGGTAGTTTTTAACAATGCGTTGTAGTGTCCTGCGTTGTAATGGAATGCGTTGTACTGGATGTTGCGTTGTAAAAAAATGCGTTGTAAGTGTAGTGCGTTGTAAAAGTTGCGTTGTAAAGGTTGTTCCCCTGTATTCTTCTATGAATGCTTGCTTACTGGGATTTATTTTTTTCTTTTTTATTAGGCACTCCAGGAGAGTACATGTGTTTTCAGTTGTTTCATGCATGTTATTTCACAGTAGTTAATGTGTTGTATGTTTTTAAAAAAAAGGTTCCCTGACTCCTATCTTTCTGCTTGACTGATTCTAATCTCTTCCAGTACATCAAACTTGCATGCCTTTGAGGAACAATGTTATAGCTACGAGCTTGTTTATTTTGGTCAGTGCTCTTTACTAGTAGCAAGAGTTAAACAATCCTCTTCATCGATTTCACGCCCATGCCATAGGCACGGGATGTAGGGAATTGGGGAGTGTTGAAGCACCCCCAAAATAACCATGCTGGAGTTCAGAAGTGAAGGAGTAATAAAAAGGCCTATACATTTTGTTTTTATCTTGTCACATTTGCTGTGCAAAGACCGAGGGCGAATGTTAGGCTCTGTCTCTCAGGGAGCTTGGTGTTTATTTACTTTCTCTGACTACAAAGTGAGAGAATCTATGTGCCATTTTTGCTGGGTAGTGGGGTTTGTGAAAGGGAAAGTGTTAGGATGTTATATATTTTTTTTATAGCCCAGAACAAAATTTTAAATGCCATTAAATAAACTTTAAAAATATTTCAGAATATATCAGAATTAGTAAAGCACAAATAAAGCACATTTTTTGTAACTCTGAAGTGTGTTGAAAACAAATATTTTAAAGGGATCAAACCAAATCAATACACAACGTGATGCCAATTTCCACACGTTATCGTTTGTGCACTGTATAGTTTTATCAGTAAAACGGTTTGTCTGCAAATGTAAAGGTCATTTCAATTGAAAATGTGTTGTCTATAATGGCAGGGCGCTAGCTCACCATTCATACTCCACTCTACGCCACCCCACTATACTCCACTCTGGGGAACTCCAAACTACGATACTCTATCCCACTCCAATCTTTGACAATCTACTCCACTCTACGCCCTGCCACTTCGTTAAACGCCACTCTATGACACTCCACTGGGCAACACTTGACTCTAAGACACTCTACTCCACTCCACTTTATGCCACTCCACTCTATGCTACTCCACTCTACTCCACTCTATGCCACTCCATTCTACAATGCTCTACTCCACTCTAATCCACTTCATGATATCTATTCCACTCTTCGCCACTCCATTCTAACCCACAGTCACTCTGCACCACTCCACTCTATTACACTCCATGCCACTTCTTTCCACTCTATGCCACTCTACTTCACGCCACTCTATGAGACTCTACTCCACTCTATGACACTCCACTCTACGGCATGTAACTCCACTTTATGACACTCCATTCCACGACACTCTACTTCCACTCTATGACACTCTACTGTACTTTATTCCACTTCTTCTACACCACTCCACTATTTGACACTCTACTCCACTCTATGCCACTCCACGCTATGCCATTCCACTTCTCTCTATGCCACTCCACTTTAAACCACTCCACTCTATGATACTCTACTCCAAGACTCTCTATACCACTCTTCTCAATGACACTCTAATCCACTCTGACACTCTATGCCTCTCCACTCTGCGACATTATACACCACTCCAGTTTTTGTCACTCAAATCTACTACACTCTACCCCACTCTACACCACTCTACGCTACTCGACTCCACTCTAGGACACTCTACTCTTTTCCCCTCTACACCACTCCATTCTACGACACTCTACTCCATTCCAGTCTCCGACACTCAACGTTACTCCACTCCACTCTATGCCATGCCACTCTATGACACTCTGCTCTATGACACTCTAATCCATGCGACTCCACTCTGTGCTTCTCTACTCCACTCTACCACAGAACCCCCCAATCCTGTCTACGACACTCTATGCCACTCCATTCTACTCCACTCTACTCCACTCTATGCAACTCCACGCCACTCAATCTACAACACTACTCCACTCAATGCCACTTTATACCACTCCACCCTACAACACTCCACTCTATGCCTCTCTACTACACTATACGTCATTTGGCTCTACTCCTCTCCACTCTATGACATTCCACTCCATGCCACTCTCTGCTACCCCACTAACTTTTATGCAGCTGAAGAGCAGCCACGCTGGTGTACAACATGGCTAAAACACATTGGCAAAGGCCATAGCTCTTGCATAGGCGAGACCTATTTGCTTTCCCAATGCTTGCTGAAGTTGTACTCACTGGTAAATGTCTTTCTTTGGTGCCTACGTGTTCTTCATGTGTTTAAGTATTTTTAGGAAACTCATACAATTATTCCAAATGGTCTTGATTGTCTTAGCGCATTCATGCAGGTACGAGTCATAGTTTTGTGTTGCCTTCAGCTGATGATTTGGCTTCAGTATGTGCCTAGCCAAACCCCACTCTTATTCTGAAACCCAACGGTTTATTCTGATCTTAGGAGCGCACTATGGACTCTGGCAAATGTGCCACAAAGAACAATGCAGATAAGATGTGCAAGTACCCTTATGCTCCGACATATCTCTTCTTTATTTTAGGTACAAATGTACCCCATGTTGAGGACTTTTCGCCCCTATGTGCTCAGATGTCTTCACTGTCACTTTTTAATAGCAAACCTTGGTTTCCTTTTGGTGCTTCGTGGGCTAAACACACCAAAGGTCATTCCATAAAATGTCTGATCAACAAAGCAGGAAATGTGCACCACAGAATCACACACACAGATATTTATTGCATGAGGTGTCACCTGGACCCTCTAAACTTGTTTTATCAGTCTGACAAATTAGCAGCATCAACATTACTACTAAAATATATATTGACTGGACGCAGAACAGAAATAAAGGTATAAAATCATACTGGGCTTAGTAGAAAAGGTTAGGTTAATTATATGTATTAAAACGTAGCAGTAACAGGTAAGCAGTTCAAACTTTTCTGGCTCTGATAAACCACATCCTCTTCTGGTTTTACCAGCACCACACAGCCCAAGTCACATGGACCTTGAGAACTCAAAGTCATTTTAAGAAAAGATGAGATTTCCTCTCCTGCAGGCGTCTCTTCTGGAATCATGTCTTTCTTCACTGAAGTCTTTCTTCACCTGCACTCCTCAACTCTAGGTGAGAATTGAAGACTCGTCTCATCTCTGTTCACCTTCCGCCTCCTTTCGACCCAGCCTTTCTCTCTATCCATTTTTGCTATTTCTGTGTATGAACTACATTAATGTTCTGCCTGAGCTGTGGATTTCAAAACAATCTTCTAGTTTTATGATGCTAATGTCAACGGTCCAACGTCATGACAGTGTTGTTTGCGCCATATTGCGATTGGCAAACATGGAGCTGTATTCTGCAAACAAAATAAAATAAATCTTGAGGGGTTTCTTAGACTATCACCAGACCACATGACATTCGAAAATTGTTCAACCTCGAAACGACTGATACACCATAGTGAACATTTCTTAAAGTTCCATTTACTGCAAAATCACTGTGAAGGCGGGAAAGAGAGCGATTTGCAATGATGTGCGTT
This sequence comes from Triturus cristatus, assembly GCF_964204655.1. Lineage (NCBI taxonomy): Eukaryota > Metazoa > Chordata > Amphibia > Caudata > Salamandridae > Triturus > Triturus cristatus. The sequence continues at coordinate 180,228,949 of NC_140589.1, forward strand.
GTCGTATTGAATAATCACTGGGCAATACAACTGTGTTAATGGGCACATCACTTTTAATGAAGCCTTCACATCTGTTCTGCAGGCTAATTATAAATGCAAGAGGGGCGATTAGCAATCTTATCATAAGAAACTAAGATATAAGTGATACAAATGCGCGTGCATGTCATTTGTTCAATTTAGCACGCATCTGTTACGTTTCTCAATGTCTGAGGCTCAATCTTTACGCCAATTCATTACATCTCCCAAGAATAGGTCTTTAACATTCCTTTGTTAGTGGTGGCTTCATTATTACAGTTCTGCAGGCGATTCTAAACCACAATTTGCAACAACAAAAAATGTGTCACTTTCTCAATTGCATGAGAGTCAATTAGGGAGGTCAGTAGAGTGAGGCTGGGGAAGACATGCTTCGTACAGGATATGATTTGGTTTTTCATCTCTTCATTCCCCCTTTAAGTGACATCAAAACAATCAAATATATCTACATTCGAATTATTAAAATCCAAAAAAAGACAGAAGAGAAAAAAACAGGATACAAGTTTAAATTACACAAATTATAAAATTTCAAAAATTCAAACAGTCCCTGAAATTATTTCCATACATATTATAGAAACAGATATAAAATGTGATAGGTACCAGTCGTTCAATTTCATTTTCTCTCTTTCTTTTAAAATATGAACGGTGACATCTTTCACCAAGTCACCAGAAAAGACTCTTTAGGAGTCGATATCGCTGAACTATGGCTCTATTGATTATCCAATATCTGATAGTGTAATGGGGGCTAGTCTATGGTGCTGAGGGAGCTGAAGACAGTTAAGTCTAAATTTCAAAGGAAATGCCCAACCTGCATCACAGGACAACCAGTGGCGTCTCGCAGAGGGAGTGCTGCGGGGCAGTGGGACGGGGAGGGGCAGGGTGAGGGGTGGTGGTCCTCGAACATACGACGGACAGGAGTAAAGTAAGTAATTAAATAAATTAAACTATTTACCTTGCGCTCGCTGCATCGGCGAGGTGGCACTCCCTCTGCGAGCCGCCACTGAGAACAACATTGGATCGAGTCCTTCTGTCCTTTACTGAGAACAGACAAAGGAAATACTATGAGCCTTTCTTTTTGGCAGATAATTAATGTATACCACTTTTGTAACATCTCATATCATACAGGATCGGTACTCATTTCATACAGATATTTTGGAATCATGGTACAGCTACTTCAAACAAACAAAAAACCCAATATCTATTTTATCGACCTTAGACGGATGAAAGGCTGAGTGGACCCGCTGGTATTTGAATCTGTGACCATGAGGTTGAACACAGGCCCCTGCAGTGGATGCATTAGTCCACTGAGCAACCAGGCATGAAGTCACATTTTACCAGCATAAATCCACATGTGATCTGCTTAAAAAACATACTAGTCAATTCACATTTATTAAAATATATCAAGTAATGCTTACCACCTCAAATATTCTATTACGTCCAGTTCCACTTTTATTGTTTTCTGTTTGATGGATTCTTTTGGTTTCATTTGTATTTTGTCAATCCTTCATTCTTTCAACTTGTGCTCACTTTCCTCAGGCCCTCCCTGCCCTATATATTATATTAGTTCTGCTTCTCTTCATCCCATTTCAACCTCTTCCCTTCTCTGATGTGTTTCTTCTATGCCTCTGGAGCATCCCTTGGTTACAACCATGGAACCATTCTCACCCATGCAGTCACATTCTAGTTAACTCCAGCCACAGTGAATTACTGACCCCTCTGACAGGTCCATTAACTGCTCACAAGACCACTTCACACCAACAGGGTCCCTTCCAAATACTCTCCAGTCCCAGTCAGTTTTCAAAATGAAATATTAGTCCATATATGTGTATTTGTATATATATATATATATACATATATATATATATATATCAAAGCTACCTGGTGTCCCATGGCAAGGCATCACTCGAGCAGCAGTCATGGCGGGTGCAACACACCTCCGCACACCGAGAACTCTCTCCAGCGCTCATGTCTTAGATGTTCAGCCTGACGCGTTTCTGAGCCTTCGCTCTCATCAGAGGCTCGACTTGAGGTGAGTATTTAGACACTCCTACTTGGCAAAATGATGGCCTGCTGATGGGCGATTCAGGTATGTCCTGTGCACTGACTGATGGAATTTGTAGTTCGTGTCTTTTCCCTGGATTGGTGCTCATGCTCACAGCTGCTATGGTTATGCAGCCCTTGGATGGGCCTCGGGGTGCGTAGTGTGCCTTCATCCCTCAACTGCTGCTTCACATAGAGAGCTCGGCATGATTCCGGGCTCGTGACCCCCATTTTCTTTGGGGTGGTGCTTGCCTTCGCGACTGGGCTGCCGCGTGAAAATCAAAGCTACCTGGTGCCCCATGGCAAGGCATCACTCGAGCAGCAGTCATGGCGGGTGCAACACACCTCCGCACACCGAGAACTCTCTCCAGCGCTCATGTCTTAGATGTTCAGCCTGACACGTTTCTGAGCCTTCGCTCTCATCAGAGGCTCAACTTGAGGTGAGTATTTAGACACTCCTACTTGGCAAAATGATGGCCCGCCGATGGGCGATTCTGGAAAAACGGTTCTCCTGAGAGATGGACACGGACCCAAAAAGTAAGTGCAAAAAATCTTTTATTCCTCTGTCATCGCCATTACGCGTTTCGGCTATATATATATATATATATATATATATATATATATATATATATATTCAAACAAGTAGAGAAGACGCTGCACTCCATATAGTTTGTTTCAGTAATTTGTTTATTCAGTTCAGTAATCGCATAGCACAGCACCAACGTGTTTCGACACTGAGGTCTTTCTCACTGTTACTGAGTCCTATTTCTCTGTTGCATTTTATACTGTTCAGTTTCTATTAGATTGCTAGTGCATTGTGAGATACGTAGTTTAACTGGATATAACAAATGACAACTATGTACTAATCAAAAAAGGCTAATTGAATATATTTTTTGGCTCAAATCAATTAATACAATATAATTTCATAAGGTAATTACACACAATTATTAATTACAACATTGTTACATGCATGTGTCTTGCAATGTTGTTGCATTATTGGTGCATCTTCAGGTCCGTGGTGCCGATATTCACACCCTTAATTATAGTCTACACATTAGGACATGTACTGGGTATGTTCACAAGTTATACATACTATTAGTGGCTAAGTCCCTCTATCCACCATTCCTTTGTTTTAAATATTAGAATTGTAAAATTCAATCGATACTCATCAAGAAAGACTACTTATTAATCATGAAGTAACATTTTACCAGCATAAATCCTTTGTAATCTGCCATAGCAAAGAAAAAAAAAGAAAAAAGAAACTAAACAAGAAAGAGGGAAATAGAAAACAGAAGAAAAGAGAAAGGTTTCTTGTGCATGTCAAAGTAAATGTTTGTGAAAGTGGTGTTCCACATTGGAGCACATAATTCTGAGAGCTGCAAATGTACAAAAAGTTCCTTGTCCGCATTTAGCTCAAGAAGGGTCTTTGTGAATAGTTTGATTCCACCGTCTTCTTTAAAAGCAAAGCAAGTGTGTTTTCTCAGCATTTCCAAATTGAAAGACGATCTGAAATGTTTTGTGGAGGTGAATACATTCTTGATCTTTTGGAGCGCAATCTGTAGCGACTGTGATGAGTGAGTTCTTTCTTGCCTTATCTGGTGAGAGCAGAGTCCATGGTGCTCCCTTTAAATTACTGCAAATATGCATATATCCAAATCACTTGGAAGCGTTGCCCGTTTTGCCCCGCCCACCTTAGTAGTATGCAACTGTCTCCCCACCTTTTGCCAGGGTGATGGACAGCTTAAGAAGAGACCCACAGCACATTTCCCACCGATTTTGGTGAGGCGTTCTTGATGTCGAGGAATATGAGGACATCCCCACCAAACAAAGAAGCACTTACTTCATATAGGTAAGAAAAAAGACCCTTGTTTGGTGGAAATTTACCTCTTTGAACTCTCATTGACTTCTCTATAGGAATATTCAGGTTATCACAGATGTCTGGATAAAGTCATACGAGGAACAATCACATTGCCAAAATGCACACAAGGTCACTGGTGACATTTCTTAGTGGTCCATTTTGCAGATGTAGTGCAGAAAACGTCCTGGACATTTACGAGGTAGCACACAGTAATTAACCAGTAGAAAGTACTCCACTTGAGTAGAACTTTTGTGCAAAGCTGTGGTCTCTTGTTGTATAAAGGGGCATGTGCAGTTGTGTTGTGGCACAGTAACTCACACAACTACTGACAGAACCACACAGACACGTAGACACCCATTCACACACTCAGGCACTTACACACCCACTGACAGACCCACTCATACACTGGTGCACCCACTCACAGACTGACTCAGATGCTCACACACCCACTCACAGATCCACTCACACACCCACTCACAGACCTATTCAGAGACTCACACTCACACATAGATCCACTCAGATGCTCATGCACCCACTCACAGATGCAGGCACTGTCACACCCACTCACAAATCTACTCAGGCACTCATGTACTCACTCACAGGACCACACAGACACTCTCACAGCCACTCACAGACCCATTCAGACACTCATGCAGCCACTCACAGAACCACTCATACTCTCTCACACCCACTCACTGACCTACTCAGAGACTCACACATTGACTCACCAACACACTCAGAGACTCACACACCCACTCACAGACTCAAGCACACACTCACAGACTCATTCAGACACACCTGCACTCATTGAGACACCCACTCAGACATTTACGTACCCAGTCACAGACCCACTCAGACACTCATGCACCCACTCAGAGAACCACTCATACTCTCTCACACCCACTCACAGACCTACTCAGAGATTTTCGCATCACCTCACCAACCCACTCAGAAACGTACACACCCATTCAGAGACCTACTCAGAGACTCACGCTCCCACTCACAGACTCATTCAGACACTCATACACTGACTCACAGAATGACTCACACACTCATGCAGGCATTCACAAATCTACTCAAACACTCTCACACCCACTCACAGATCCATTCAGACACTCATGCACCCACTGAGACAGCTACTCAGACTTTTACGTACCCAGCCACAGACCCACTCAGATACTCATGCACTCACTCCCAGACCTACTCAGACACTCACACACCCACGCGTACACTTATGCACTCAATCTCAGACCTACTCAGGCATTCGCTCACTGAGACACTCATGCACTTATACACACTCACTGAGACACTGACACATCCACTCACAAACCCACTGAGGCATTCACACACCCACTCACACACTTAGTCAGACACTCATGCACCCATTCACAGATCAACTCAGATACTCATGCATCCACTCACAGATTCAGACACTCACACACCTACTCAGACCCACAAAGAAACTCACACGCCCAATCACAGACCCACACAGACACTCTCAAACCTACTCATTGATCTATACAGCCACTCACAGACTCACTGACAAAGGTTACAGTTAGGAATAAAATTTAAAAAACTGTGGAAATTCACTAAAAAAGCCAAAGGTTACACAGATGTTATAGTTATAACATTGCAATAAAAAACCAGAGAAATTTACTGAAAAAACAAAGGTTACAGGGACGTCATAGTTAGGAAATAGAATTAAAAAACCTTAGAGATTCACACAAAAAAATAAAGGTGACAGGGACGTTATAGTTAGGCTCAGATTTCACCCATACAAAACCAGTGAAATTCAGCAGTTATAGTTACCTGAGCTAACTGTAACTTACGTTCCCCGCAATGCACTGTCATGCCCATGAGGAAACGCTGTCATCTTTCACCATGAACACGTTTCTTAACTTGCCTTCCCTTTCCCACATTAAACCTATACACACATTTACGTACGTGACAACGCTGGATTAGTTACTCTGAAACTACTTCTCTTACTGATTCCACTTTGTGAGACCATTATCATGACTCCTTGAAGACCATGTACAAGGCCTCAACACTCATTGTGCAAACGTTGTTCTGTTTTTCATCCATGAGGCGACCCAGCTATCTATAGACCATAACAATGCTGGCATGCCTGAGGACTCGCAAGGATAATTTTCATTATAAATAAATATGCATTTCCAGGTTTAGGTAGAAGAGCACTTCGCTGGTGTTAGCGAGGTGTCTACATGCTGAAGCTTCGGCCAGTCAGCTTGCTGATATCCCTGCAAAGGGTGTTTAGCTCATGACTATGTTGGGCACTTGCATTCTTTCCTTTCAGGTATCAGGGGTTGGATTACCCAGTACTGGTATTCTTGGCAGAACACACACACACAAACTCAACACTTAGGTCACCTTCATTTACTTCTGTGTATTGATAATTGCAGCACATATATTGTATACAAGAATAATGTTGATTCAATAAACATTGAAAACGTCCCATTGTGTATTCCTTGTATATTTCTCTGAGAAGAAGAGAGTACCAGTGACTGAGCAAAAGGGTTCTAGATCTTTTACCATGATTCCTGTGGATCAGGGTTGTCCTGTTCAGTGCTTGCCAGAACCATTTGCTAGGTCTAGGGGGCGTATGATGGCTGTTAAAAATGGGGGTCTCTAATTAGCATAGGTAGGTATCTATGTCCAAATAGGGACCCTTGCTTCTAGTCAGGGTAAGGGGATTCACACTTTAGATAACCCCTGCTCAACTCCTGGGTAGCTTGGCATGAGCAGAAAGACTTATCCCAAAGGCAATGTCTAAAATATTTGTACTCAAAACACACAGTAATACAGTGATAACACCACAAATGGACACCACACCAGCTTAGAAAAAAAAAGTATCTTTATCTAAACTCAACATGACAAAAAAACCAAAAATCCAACATACAAGTATTTAGAATATGACTTTAAAAAGGTTTTAAGCAACTGGTTCCAAAGAAAACTATGGATGTGCGATTTCTCTCAAAGTACCTGTAGTTGAGACAAAATTCACAAGGCCAAACAGCAGCCGAGATGGGAAGCGTCAAAATACAAAGAGATGCTTCAGTTCCTAAGACCATGGGGAGGAGATGTGCGACAGTTCTGCTGCATGCAGCAGAACTGATGTGTTGAATCAGGTCTGTAGGGGAAAGTGATGTATCAATTCGGAGATGGTTCTGGTCCGTGGGTGATGCATCGGGAAAACTTGCCGCGCAGGTTCGATGTGTGAAAATCCGGGATGTGTCCGCGATCGATGCAGCAGCATCGAGCGGCGCTGCATCGGTTTCTTCAGCCGCAACCCCTCGATGCGTCAGTTCTTGCAGTGCCAATAGGCGCTGCGTCGGTTTTGGAAGTGGCGCAGAGATACGTAGAGATTCTTCTCGCACAGGGGTGCTGAGTCGGGAAAACTGCTGCAAGAACAGCGATGAGTTGATTTTCTTGTAGTTACATTGCTTTTCCAGCTCCCAAAAGCAGGGACTACCTCCAGGGGTCCAACACAGTTACAGGCACCTTTTGGTAAGTCAGAACTCCCAGCAAGGAAGTTCAGGGGAGCTGGGGTGAAGTCTTTGTGTTCCTGAGACTTCAGAACAGGAGGCAAGCTCTACTCAAGCCCTTGGAGATCTTCCTCAAGCAGGGGAACACAGCACACAACAAAGTCCTTGTCCTTTCCTTGATAGAAACAGCTACTGCAGGCCAACCCCAGACAGCACACAGCAAAGGGGCAGTACTTCTCCTCGGTTTTCACAGCTCTTCTCCTTGGCAAGGGTTCCTCTTGATTCCAGAAGTAGTCATAAGTTCTGGGATTTTATGACTAATACTTATACCCCAAAATGTCTTCCTGCAAGGGTCTCTGAGTCCAGTCAAACCCAGTGCTGTCCTCAATGGTGTATTATGACCACAGGGGGTGGAGACAGCATTGTGCAAGGGAGACAGACCCTATTCAGGTGCCAGGAAAATCTCCTCCCACCACTCTAAATGCAGACAAGGCCTATTCAGGTGCTAGTGAAAACTCCTCCCACTACTCTGAATGCAGCCCAGGTCTATTCAGACCAGCCCTGGCTCATACTGGAAAGGCAGGACACACATCAACCACCCCCCCCCCCCGATGGCTGTCTGCGAGAATGCACATCCCCTGCCCCTTTCACTCCAAAACCAGACAGTCAATAAACAAACGGGTAGAGGCATACAGGATGGTAAAACAAGAAAATGCCTAAAGTAACATTTTCAAACAGATAATTTAAAAAACAACTTTACTAAAAGATGTGGTATTATATTCTGCGTTCAGAGAGCCTAAACTTTATTTCTCTATCTTGTCCTAATGGGAAGTTATATTTCTAAGATGATATAAATAAGCTCTCATTCTATCATATGGGGCAAGATAGCCTTTCAATAGTGAAATTGGCAGTATTTCACTATCAGGTCACACACACAAGTACATGTCCTACCTTTCACATACATTGCACCCTGCCCAGGGGGGTAAAGGTACCTTGGGCCTACCATAGGGGTGCCTTACATGTAGAAAAAGGGAAGGTTAGGGCCTGGCAAGGGCCTGGCAAGTGGGTGCACTTGCCAAGTCAACATGGCAGTTAACAACTGCGCACATACACTGCAGTGGCAGATCTGAGTTACCTTTTCAGAGTTACTCATGTTGGTTGCACAATCAGTGCTGCAGGGCCACTAGTTGCATTTGATATACAGGCACTGGCACACTTAGTGCACTTTATTAGGGACTTATCCGTAAATCAAATATGCTAATCATGGATAACCAATCATGTTCACAATTTACAGAGAGCATATGCACTTTAGCCCTGATCAGCAGTGGTAAAGTGCCCAGAGTCCTATAACTAACAACACCAGGTCAGGAAAAAATAGGAGGAAGAAGCAAAATGTTTGGGGATAGCCCGGCAAAGAGGGCCAAGTCCAACTTTGGCACTGTGAGCTAGCTGATCTATAGGATGACATATCCTTAGGGGGTAAATAGAATCAGTCTGGTACCATCCCAACGGTTATGCTGTCCACACACACACAGTTCCTACCATAGGATGGAAACTACATGACATGGCTCTGCCAACATTGGTTGGGTTCTAAATTTTATGGATCACCTGAGTAGTTCAATCGTGACTTCACAGAGACCCCTACTTACCTCCTAAATGGAGACGTCTGTGGTAGTAGGGAAATCCTCCTCAGCTGAGTAGGTAACTCCTTTGTATTGGTTGTAGGCTGTTCAAGCTTGAACTATTAAAGGATCTACTTCCCACTATGTATACCCACTCTGTCATTCATTTTTTATTATGTCTGGAGACGAAGGTCCTCGGGCATCAAACATTGCAGAGAAATGCAATCATGTGATTACTCTGAAACTATTACACCATGGTCTCCCATCCAGGGGTGCAGATGTTACATTCGTGTTTGCGGCACCCAAAGTATTTAGGACATTTTCCTGGCTTCAGACAATGTTACACATTTACTTCACACCTACACTGAGGATGAAATACCAGATAACTTTAATTCGTATGAAGAACTAGAAATACCTCTCATTTACCAAGAACATATCAATTGGTTTAAAAGTGCACTCCCCCACACAAAAGCAAATGTTATACTTTGTCCGCTCAGCAATGAAGGAGCAACATGGCCAGTGTTAGTCGGTTACACACTACTTCCTAATGTTATTAACTTACCAGCAGCAGAGCTGCATAGACTATACAAATATTTAGTAACTATATATATATATATATATGCCCTTCCTTAACTTGGGGATAAAACTGATGGGCAATTTTGCTGCAGTATCTGCCATTAAGTTAAGTAACATAGAAGAGGGAGCAGCAGCATTGGCTATACTCCAAAGCATACAGGATTTGACTTCTGCACTGTAGGAGCACGAATTACCGAAAATTATCAAAGAAACCTATGCTACACTAGGTAGAGATAATTTGGGAGCCAGATCTGGTAAACTACAATTAAAGAGTGATTCTAAGCAAGCACCTGACTCTTCAACAAAGAAAAAGTGGGACAAAAAACAAATAAATAAAGACAAGACAAAATCAACAGGAAGGCAATAAAAAACTATACTGATACACGTTCATCTCGTTCCTTTCAGGAGTCATCCGATAAATGTTCGGAGAGAGGTGGATGGTCAGAGCGCAGATTGGAAGAGCAGATGAAACCAAAGAATGACACACAATGCTTATCTGACTACATAATAAAACAGGAATCTTCCAGGCCTCAATCCAGAAAGAAGAAGGTAGCCGGACTAAGGCATGCCCCGGATATTGTTGACTCTGCTTCTGAGCAAGGAATGTGCAGTGACCATGCTAGACAGCATGGCAGTAGTCATGATAGTTTGCTGGAACCTGATGGTTTGTCTGGAGGGAGTAGCACAGAGAGAACATGTCACAGTGGAAACACCTGATACTAGGGCAAGTGTTTCCCATCCTTTATACAAAATACAGCTCCAATTGGAGGGGGACATACCCAGAAACATCAACATTCTATTTTGGGAGGACTTAACTTATGGTTATGATATTCTTTTGGCTGAAAAAGATAGGCCACCTGATTTCATAATGGAGTACCCAATTGGGGAAACGATAATTTGACCTGCTTTCTCCGACCTCGTTCCAGAATCATTGAAACAGTCATAAACCAAGGAGTTGGCATTAGCACTAGCTCCTTCGTTATACTGCAGCCATGTGGGGTGGGATGACAGTTCCCCTTATCATGATATCTCATTGAGGACAACCCCACTACCTCAATGACAATAACTGATTAAACATGATGCTAAAAGAAAAGTTAGGGAAATCCTAGAACAACTTGAATAACAAGGTTTAATAGAGAGGTGCACCTCATTTATGAATAATCCTTTGTTTCCAGTAATAAAACCGGACCATTCATATCTTCTAGTATTAGACTGCAGAGACTTAAATACAGCTACTCGCACATTCGCAGTACAGAATGCACATAGTGCCGCACTAATGAACAACATTGTGCCAAAGAAATACAAAACAAAACTTGATATCTCTAATGGATTTTTCTGTCAGAATATAGCACCTGGAAGCAGATATCTGACCTCATTCAGTGTGCTGCATTCTCAAAAACTGTTCTGTAAATTACCCCAGGGGAATAAGAATAGTCCCTGGCTCTTTTCAGCCAGAGTAACAGAGCTACTATAAAATGTTGATGACCAGGCATTGTCCTGCATTGATGACATATATCTGACGGATGATGACCTCATGGAACACTTGACAAGATTTGATCGTATAATTTTAGGGTTTGCTCACATGGGCTATAAATTTAATCTTTAAAAATTTAAAATCGCGCACCTCAATGTAGTTTTTCTGGGAAATGAGCTGTCAAGTGAAGGAAAAAACCTTGTGACTCACTTCTTGGAGAAATGTGTGCTGCTTCAACCACCAACAACATTGAAAAGACTACAATCCACATTGGGATTCCTACATTTTGGCAGAACATACATTCCAGAGCACGCAGAATGGGTTAAATCATTCTACAACTTGATACATCCAGATTTCTCAAGCGTACATTGTACACAGGAACACACAAACATTTTATGTTCTGTGCCGGCTGATATGATAGCTTCCAAACATTTACACACAATTGTGAACACAATGAACATGATGATCCATGTAATCGAAAAACATCAGTGTACACTTACGTCATGTTCCAATAAATGCGACACAGTGCCAATAGCATGGAAATCGCATTTATGCACTAATGCTGAAATGTTGATTGCGCCGACTGAAAGAAATTCTGACAGTAATGCAGACTGCTGTGGTGATAGATAAAACCCTGGCTCAGGGTAAACGCATAATTGTCGTAACCCCGGGGCTGACCTTAGAGGCCGTCACCAAAGCAAACATTCCGAATGCTTTGGCTTTACATCCACAATGGATACAATGGGATAATTCACTCACTGCAACAGATATAGACTACATATTTGATTCTACACTACAAACACAAGCTTGTGTGTAGTATGAACAAGAATATCCTCTGCCTAATGAAATAATGCCTCTAGATTGCTATGATTACATCATATATACTGATGGGTCTGCCCAGCCTGCTGTGGGGACTAAGCACCAATACTCTTATAGTGTGTGCAAGTCTTCCTTTTTTCTTTTTTTTTTAGAGTTTTGTATAGCGCAAAGTAGACCCGAGACATGGGGTATCAGTGCGCTTTAAATGAGCACCAGTTTCGTTACATGAGGACACATTCATTTTTGTTAGGCACGGGGAGATTAAGTGATTTGACCAGAATCACAGGATGTTGAGCGTTGTTGCCGAGACTCGAATCCAGTTCCCCAGCTTCGATGTTGACCACTCTAGCCATAAGGCTACATCCTCTCTTTATTGGGACATATGCAGTAGGCACATTACATTCCGACCAGGGTCTGGCATTTAGCTCTAGGGCTTACAAAGAGGCCATGGGGGGTTTGGGTGTGACCCTGCATTTCTCGTCTCCATCCCATCCCAAGGGAAATGTGGTAGTGGAGAGGAAAAACTGTGTCTTAATGCAATCTTTAACAGCAAGAGTACTAGGCTCAGGTCGCAGGTGGGTCTATCACCTATATGATGTCCAGGGGGCACTCAACAATATGCTGAGGAAACCCCTGGGTGGTTGGACTCCCTATGAAATCCCAGATCTCAACTATCCTAGCACAATGGTGGTGGAAAGCCATTTGACATCAATTAATGTTTGGCTGTTTTACAGGAACTGTATGAATTCCGGGATGAACAAAGCAACCTCTAAGTAAAACGCACCACCACTGGACAAGTGAAGGTAGGGACAACAAGGTCTGGCTGGATTCCGTAGGTTGGGGATCTGGTCATGGAAAAAACTGTGGCCCAAAAATATTTTGGGCCATCCTACAGAGCGCTTGTACCTGTTGTGGCTGTTGAAGGTACCAGAACTGTACTTCTTCTGCCCCTTGCCGGTCGCAAACACAAAAGATTTGTCTCCATTGATCTGATCAAACCATACTATGTGGCTGATTCTCAACAATAAGCCACGTGGGCTCCTGGGTAGCTACCTGCCACCTCTCGCTAGCGTACAGAAAGTTCAGATGAAAGCTTTAATAAGTGAAGAAGCATCCTCTCTCCAACAAGAGACAACAATCAACAACAACAAAGTATGTCTTCTACCTGTTACAACTACAGCAACTGTACAGTCAACTAGTACAGAAACACAGATTTCAATTTGTAAACCTGAGAAGAACACAGTTTACGTCAATGTTCCACAGATCGAGGTATCTCCCACTTCTACAAAAACTGCAGAGCTACCGAAAATAGATAGGACTGCCTCTGGCTATTTCATTGAGTTTGATTACTTATCTTCTGAAGCATCGGATCCACCACCACAACCGGTGCCTCTCCTGAAAGGGCATGTTTTCTATCTTTGGCTGAAAAGGACATATTTTGCTCCTCCTTGACTACATCTTTGGATTACAATTGGGTTACTTTTCCTGGTCCTCTGGATTGGTTTGGTGACAGTCTTTTTCTTGCTTTTAAATGGACACTGTCTTCCAGAAAGCTCTGCAGTACAACTGGTGAGCTTGGTACTCTAACTACATGCATCATCATCCCATGAATGAAGAGACCTTTCTCTGGTGAACAGTACAGCAGTTCCAGTTCCCAAGGGGATTGTTTGGGATAGGGTATCGTATGATGTGTATGTCCCCACTGAGCTTTTACAGATTCCATATTTGTTCAAAATTTCTTATAATGATATCATTACCCCTACTACTGTTTCTGACGATTGGGACATTGATACAGTGTATGAACTGCTAGAAAATCTAGAACATTCAACTGTGCTTTCTCTGATGACATGTTCTATTTATAACACTAAGGTCATAATTTTCTGCATAAGCAAGTGTTCCACGTGCTGTTTACAATTACACTCAATGGGAATATTGCCCTACACCACCACGGAGTAGTTCAAAAACATGTGCACAGAAGTTTGCTTATTTTTCTGGTTACAATACATCTGAACCTGCCTCATACTTTTATAGGCTTCCTCCACCACCTGCAAAGAAAAATATGCTAACTGACACCAATCTGATATATTCTGCTCCTTTTCTTTCCCAGCTGAAAAGTACAAGATTTTGACTTTTGGAGGGGCACTAAAGATGCAAAGTCTATTTGGGGGGACAAAAGACTGGCAGGTTCAAGGAACTGAGGCTTTGTTTAGAGCATGCCTGATACCAAAACAAATGATGTTCCTGATGAAAAATGTGCAGCAAATGTCATGTTTTGGAATAGCCTGGATGAAAGATTTGAACACGCCACTAATTCCCACATTCACACATTTTGAAAACTGGCAACAATTTACATAATGTACATTAGATACCATGCTGCATAATGGAACACGCAATTCATTTGACCCCAATTGGTAAAGATGCAAAATACCCCATGTTGCACATAGAGAAGCTAGAGAAGTTACCTTTCACCATTGTGGAACCATGTCCCCAGATTGGATAATCCATGGGTATATTACTTTGCAAATTTCAACATTCCATTTCCAATATTGTCTACAACACCACAAAGTAGGCATATAGGGGTAGGGTTTGTACACAAGTATTAGGATCTAATTTTCAAATTTCAATATAGAAATGGGGAAACTCAATTCTTTCTCAGCAGTTCTAAGTGCGAGAGTACTTTAAGTGGATCCTAGGTTTGCAATAACATTTTGTTGCATGAGGCTTGTAATGCCTCTGTGCCGAACATGTCCTGCTACTTGAAAGGCTCCCCGGTAGCCATGATTCATCCGGCTTTCAGACTACTCTCTAGAGGGATCTATTTAATGCTTAACAGTTAAGGTTGTTGTGAAATGAACCCAGCATCACTTCTCTGGTGTCTGTAAATTCCAAAGTGGTAACTTAAGTTCTGTTTCCACCTGCCCGCATAGTTAGGGAGTTACAAAAAACGGGGTAAACCCAATGAAGCCACTGGGACCTGGATATAGAACAGTACAGAAGAGAATTGGTCCCAGTAGAACAATTCTTGAGAACAAAACAAACTTACAAAGTAATACACTAATATACTATGGATATGTAAAGAACAATGTTATTTAATCACATTGAACATGGTTGCTTGTAAATCAGCAAATGACTCAGCATCAATGACTCCAAAAAGTAGTACCAAAACAGTGCCCCACGTAGAGGGGAGAAAAGACAAGGAAAAGGTATTGTGCATCAAGTGAGGGAAGTGTAGAGGGAAAATAGTGACATTATATTCATCACATCAATATTTACATTGAAGCATGGCTTTTCACAGCCACACATTTCAGTAATGCGCAATACAATGCCATGATATGGAAAACTCCATCACAGTGATAAAGCACTGTTGATCCAACTGGTGTAAAACAATGACATAGTCGACGTTTCAACCCCAAAGACACAAAGTAGGTCACTTAAGTCCTTATGACCGGATCTTCCTCAGGACAGAAAGAAAGGGGCACCCTGATCCACCCAGAACTGAATGGTGTTAATGTAGCTGTTGGGCTCGTAGGCTCCAAAGAGCAGAGAGCAGAGATGGCACTTGCGGAATTAAATTTAGAAATAATCCCTGTGAAACATCAATTGCTGGGTAAGTTACTCATAACTTGAGTCCCAAAGGACAGGAACGTTCCAATTACGCTGTGGCCAAATCTGAAAAGCTGTAACGCAAAACAAGTTTGTCTCTTCTGGTCAAACCCAGTCATGATTCATGTGCAATCCTTAATCTGAAAAAACGAGTGCATCCGTCTCCTGCCAAAGGATAGTTAGGGAGGCAATGCTTTGGCCTTCAACAAATGATTCAAACATATGCTTTGATGTTCTGAGCAAACTGAAAGCCATACTGTTTCAAAGAAAAACAGCCTTAACATCTGCTAAAGAGACATTTGATCTTCAGGTTGCAAGGTCCTCTTTGTAGATACAGGCGCTACTCCATACTAACTTCCCACTGCATTTTGGGAGATAGTTCATCGTATTTTTAAAATACCTGATATAATGGGAGTAGTGCACTTTTTTAAGTATATGGGCTCTGGGTTGGTTAGTACCTTCCAGATCGTTTTTAGAGTAATTCCATCCTTTATGCTTTCCGTACTCTGAAGCATTTTTGGAGGTCTTCCACTTGTCCTGCTCCTGGTTGATGGTATTGTAATTTACATTTTTCTGCTCCACAATGAATGCTCAAGTTCAAAACTAAACGGAACTAGCACTACCACAATTGCTGCTGTGCCATGAACGCAAAATGCATTGATTCGGTACACCTTGGCTTCAGAAACTGAATGCGCATCGGTTCTTGTAATTTTGACTTTCTGGATGCACTGTGATGGAGCAGGTAAAACAAAATTTGTATACCTCTCTATTTTGCATGAAATTAATTACATAATCATTCTAAAAATGAACTTGTACTAATTAGTTTGAAGTGAGATAGTACTAACCAACCTTTACACCTTGATAAACACAAGACACACGTGGGACTAAAATGCTAATTACATGGCAGAACAACTAAACAATTAACTATGGTACGCAAACTAATTTTAGATTGTGGTGAAATAGAAAATTGCATGATTTATGTTGCATTTGTGATGGTTTGTGCTTTCAGTACTGCAGACTGTGACTATTATTGCTTTAAATGTTGCTACCAGCTAGGAAAATACTAATATACATTGGGATTAGAGTGGGATTAAACATTAGAATCTTCATTTCTATATTTTAATTACTGTTATGTTTATTTTTGCTTAAGTTGGCATTCGGGCCTACTAGGCCGCAGTACTTAAAATGGTGGTCCTATGAAGCCGCCGTCATGTGAGCGCGATGACTTCTGCGCAGAATCGGATGGCTCTGGAGATCTCCGGGTGACCTCAGCACTGCAACACCATGTTCCTTGTCAAGGATAAGAGCATGGAGGGTTTCCAAGTGATGGACGGTGTGAACCACCAAGGGGACAATGGAGGACCTGTACAAGGATGCTTGCTTGTTATTACTTTCAGAACTTTTGCCTGAGAACCAAATGGATAATATAAATTTTGCGCTTTGCTATGCCAAGTCTTATGGAAAACCAGTTGGTCCTGGGAAACTTTTGAGAAATTACAAGTTGACCCCGGACTGGCCAATCAGAACAGTTTCAACCCCTAAATTGTTGCATGTTGATCTGAAGTAAGAGGGGAAAAGGGTATAAAATACCCTCATCCGCCAAAGGGGGGTGGTTCACTGGGCTGATCTTCTATGGCGTTGGGTCTACGTTGAGCTGATGAAGATTTCCATGGTTTACCTTGGGTTTCTTTGATTTTCGGGAAGTTATTTCATCTAATGGTTTGATTATTGCTGTGGGTCGGATAGTTTATCCCGGAGATTGTAGCAGAGATTTTGGATAATCCTCCTCGGAGGGTCGCCAATGTTTGATATTTGGTAACTATAAAATGCATTTCTAAATCTATGCTTATTTACAAAAGGTTCGATTTTCTCCTTGAAATAAACCAAATTGTGTTATAATCTGTAGTGCCTAAATGCTAATGCAGAGCAAATTATTATTAGATAAACAAATTTGGATTAATAAGAAATGAGTTTGTGATTCTTTATATGAGTACCAAAATTAATCAAATGTTTCCTAGGCTTTAATTGTGTTTTAGCTGGTTCTAATTCACCACCAACCAGTCCAACTAATTGGTCCGTCGACCAAGTGGTGGAGTGCCTTCATGTTAAGGTCAGGATTCTATAGGTGCAAATGTATATAATGTATATAATGTAAAGAAATGTAATCCTGATAGCTAATAAGGTACTCACATGTCCAGCGCTTTTTCTCCTGTGTACGGATTCGAGTGAGACGAGTGCGTGTTGGTGTTATGGGCCCCACCAATGAATGAGTATATAGATGAGTGGTTGTGATGACGAGTCTGTGACATAGAGAATATGTAAATTTGCCCTTCGCGCTGGAGCAGTTTTCTTGGTAGCAAATTGATGGTTTTATTGCATTGGTTTGGTGATTATTGATTTATGTTTAACACTTTATGTTGAGTTTGTGTTGCATTTATGTCGTCAAATGTTTTAAAGACTTCCGGCAAGTAGGAAGTTGGTTGCCCTGTATGCAGGCAGGGGGAAACGTGTGGCAAGTGAAGTCGCACAGTGCATTGTCTGGTTTCAAAGTGGTAACATCGTTGTGTGTTATCTTTAGGGACATTTTCCGTATGAATGTGTGTGAGTAAAATAGCAATAGGTTTTCTTGTGAAACTCTGGCCTTAATTCTCAGAAGCATTGTAGTCTCCACATGTGTTTTATCTCCAGAGAAACGGGTTAGCCTTTTGCTTGTTAGAAGGGTCAGGTAGAGGGAAGTGCTATTTTATCGGCAAAACAAAATAATTCTGTGGTAGGGTAGAGGTAAGCACTGCCCACTGGAAAGACAGAATTCTTGTGTACATAGACAAAGCTATCTCTTTGGTTTAGCGAAACAGGCAATGGAGATGTGTTTTATGTTGTTACTAACAGATTTTGAGTAAAGAAGACGCAAAAAAATTTGCCGAAAATTTTGTAAAGGAGGGGTCAGCAGGAGTAGCGAGAAAGGCTGACGTCAGAAAGACCGCACTGGGTTTGGTCAGCTGTAGAGAGACAAAGCTTTCACTGATTGGTGCGTTAGTGTGAGCCGCGCTGGGAGTGGAGAATTACCGGTGTAACGTAGACGCCCAGGATTGGCGCTTTAGTGTGAGTCACGCTGGGAGTGGAGAACTTCAGGAGTGACGTAGACGCCCAGGATTGGTGCGTTAGTGTGAGTCGCGCTGGGATTGGACAGAATACGGAGAAGCCGTAAAGGAAGGGATTTGCAAAGCTTAGTTGATTAAGAACTTTGAAAAATAAAAATTATGTACTACGATCCACCTGAGAAAGAGAAAAAATCATGGTTTGGGAAAATTAAAGGCCTATTTAAGAAGGATAAGCCGATTGTGACTAGGGAAGGACAGATACTTCCTCCACCGAAATCGCCTGCATCTTTTATGGTAGCGAAATATGGTTATCATACATGTATCTGGTTGGAGAATTGGGCAAAGTATACCAAAGATGATGGAGTACTAGCCTTTCCAGAAAATGTTTCATTTAGTTTGGCTGTATTCCGAAATTTAAGAGAAAGGATGATGAGGTTAGAACCGAAACCCAGACAAACCCAATTTGAGTCTTTGACTTAAACGGAAGTAAGAGATGTATGAAAGGAAAAGGCATCGGAGTGGAAGAAGGTAGACATTGTAGTCAAGAAAGTCATGATGACAGAATTAGAAGATGGCGGAATACGAATATGACTGATGGTATGTTTCCTCTGAGAAATGCTGAAGAGACAAGTGGCAGGAAATGAACAGAAAAGAGAAATAACACAGGGTCAGAAGGTTATAAGTATTGAGTGAGTGAATCAGAAGATGAATGAATGAATGAATGAATAAGAATTTATATCGTGCAACTAAGCCCGAAGGCATCAAGGCGCTGAAGTGCTGGAGGACATGGTCTATAAAAATCCACCCCCATATCCACCGAATTCCACATTAATGACGCCGAGTGCACCGGTAAAAGAAACCGTAATGAATAAAAATTTTGAGCAAACGCCACCTAATTTGGGGAAAATTAATCCGTTTAAAGATTCTGAAATACCACAACCCGTTAGAACTGGAAATGAAAATTCTGGCGAGTTAGCTAGAACTACATTGGAATTAACTGAGGAGTTGACTAAGAATATGGAAGCAGTGGCTGTACCTGTAACTATAGGGCTGGTGATGCCTGTCTTTTATAAACAGAAAGATAGTGAGCATTGTTTAACAGTTCCTTATAAGTGTGGTAGGCAAAAGGAGACAGAAAGAAGTGGTTCCGGAGGAAATGAATGGAAGAATATGGCAGGAACATAAGGTTTAAATACTCCTAAAAATGTATCTGTAAATCAAAGTCCAGCGAGTAAGACATTTATGACAACAGAATCAGCAACTGAAAACCCAGAGAGAATAACAGATAAAATAAGAATCGAGGCAACCCCTGTAGAACCCACATCTGAAGAATTAAGTGATTGGTTAAGAAGTTTACAGAGAAAAGATACAGAACCACAACCTTTAGATGTAGCAAAATTAAAGGTAACATTAGAAGAATTAATCGTAGGAACCAATCCAACTGAAAAATTAAAAGCATATCAGGATGAGGAGCTAATGTTCCTCTGCAAAAGAATAACTTTGAGAGCGAGAACTTTGCATGAAAAATTAGAAGAGACAGCGAGTGAAATGGTAAATTGATTTTGAGAAAATAAGGTCATTGCAAAAACCATATAGGGTAGATTTTTCCAAAAAGGATAATGAAAACTTGAATACTGCAGGAAGGTTGACTCAAATTAAAGAACTGATTGCCTTGCTAAGGAAATGGGTGATTTGGATCGGTGGAAAAGTGGATGGTTCCGAAAAAGAGAAGAAACTACAGATAAGGCTTTCTCAGCATTCCCAGTGAGAGAAAAAGAGCCAATGGTAACAGAATGTCCCATGAGAGAAATCCCAGGAGGAGGATATGTGCATGTCCCTTGGACTAGACAGGATATTTTGTTGTTTAGCAATGATTTTCCAAGGTTAAGAGAAAAACCAGTTGAATGGTACCGACAGGTAGAAAGGTTTGTCAAACTTTCAAAGGTGTTGCGGATAGATCTGAATGGTCTTCTTGATATAATTGTACCTGCAGATTTATGGGCAGAATGTAAAATTACAATAGATTGGCCAATGCCAGAGTATCTTAGGGATCCTAAAATGAGAGCCCCTGATCCGGAAGTAAGGAAAAAATATGATCAGGTAAATTACCTTTTTGAAAAATAAAGTAGCTCCGAAAGAAACTGACTGGGTAAAAATTGACAGAACTCACCAAAAGGCTAAAAAATCTGTACATGCGTATTATGAGAGGTTATTGTTAGCTTTTAAGCAATATAGTGGAGATGAGAAATTAAGCGAAAAGGATTTGAGTCATTTTGTGTACAGATTTGTTTATGGTTTAAAGCCTGAGGTTAGTGAAATGATCAAACAACATACAGTAGATTGGCAGAATAAAAAGATAGATGAGGTGTTACGACATGCTAAATATTTTAGTGATGAAATTGAAGCCAAGCAACGTAAACTGAAAGAAAAGGCAATGTGGGCACAGGTTAAGGTAGCTGAGCGATAGGAAGCCCAGTTGATCGAGCAAGCTAATGGCATGGGCCAAGCAAAACAAAAACCTAATAATGGAAAAGGACAGGTCAGCATAGAGGAATCTAAGAAGAAGTTGGCATGTCATAATTGCGTAAAATTAGGGCATTGGAAATCCGAGTGTAAATTGCCACCGAGAGCTAATGGTGATAATTCATCATTGCCAACCGCCGTGACAACAGCAGGTTGTTATCCAACAGCGTCAGGTGTCAAAGCCACCTTTTCCACAGCACGTAAATCCTCAGAGATACAGTAATGAGACAGGATTCTACACCGAAGAACAGGTAACAAAGCTACCGCGCGCTAGTGCTGTTTCTCAGTATTGGCTGCAACGCGATGAGAGTGAGTCAGAGGAGAGTTATTGACGGTGCCTAGGAGAGGAAGAGGAGTGCGTACTTGGCGCAACTCTAGAGGTAGACCAGACAGGACCCTTTGTGGATGGAAAGGTGAATGAAGTGAACATTACTTTCCTAGTAGATGCTGGTGCTACTCGTTCAACTGTTAGATCAGCTGACGTTAAAAATCTTCCTCTCTCGGGTGAAACAATCCAAGTAGTTGGGGTCTCAAACAAACAGATAAAAGCTTATCTTACAGATTCTGTAAAGGTTAAAATAGGGAAATTCACCGACATACATCGATTTGTCATGTGTGACACTAGCCCAGTAAATCTGTTGGGGAGAGATTTGTTGTGCAAAATGAATTGCACTATTTTCTGTACCCCTGATGGCATAGCTTTTGAAACTCCTGATGAAGACGTACTGTATAGAATGGCAATGGCAAACTTAGAACCTGAAATCACTGAGGCATTTGTTGTATTTGATCCGGAAGGATTGCCTCAAGAGTTGAAGCAAACAGTGAAACCCGAAGTATGGGATGTCAGAGGAGAGGATATTGGATTGATGAAAAGAGTAGATCCTGTGAAAATACTTGTAAAAGAAGGAGTAAATTACCCGAATATTCCTCAGTATAAACTAACACCAGAAATAATTGCAGGAGTAATGCCTGTAATTGACAGAATGATTGAACTAGGAATTCTCAGAGAGATAATGAGTAGTCCATGTAATTCTACGATCATGGGCTTGAAAAAACCGAATGGGACTTTTAGGATAGTACAGGATTTGAGAAAAGTGAATAAAATTGTTGTTCCATGCTGTCCCATTGTACCGAACCCTTCGGTAATCCTATATCAGATTCCCCATGATGCAGAATGGTACACAGTCATTGACTTGTGTCATGCTTTCTTTTCTATCCCATTGCACCCTGATAGCCAACAAATGTTTGCGTTCCTGTTCGGTGAGCCTATTTTGGCATGGTGCCGTATCCCTCAAGGGTATACAGAAAGTCCATCAATATTTAATCAGATTCTAAAGAAGTCCCTGGAACATTTAAAAATGCCCAAAAGTTCAGTGCTTGTGCAGTACATTGATGACCTATTGGTGGCATCGAAGATGCGAGAGGCATGTGTGGTGGACACAGTTGGACTGTTAAATCATTTGGCTGATGGAGGACTCAAAGTATCCCCATCAAAATTACAGTTTTGTCAAAAAGAAGTACAATACTTAGGTCATAAGATTGAAAAAGGCCTGAGAAGGGTGACTGTGGACAGGATTAAAATAATAAAAGGAATGACAGCACCAATGACACAAAGAGAAGTCAGAATATTTCTTGGGATGGTAGGATATTGTCGCCAGTGGATCAGCAACTTTTCGCCGATTGCAAAACCTCTGGTACGTCTAACAAAAAGTGATGTAAAAGATCCCCTTGAGCTGAATAAAGAAGAGATGAAAGCTTTTAGACAATTGAGAGACAGCTTATGTGAAGCACCAACTCTTGGAATACCTGATTACGAAAAAGAATTCGAGCTCCATTGCAGTGAGAGAGATGGATGTGCACTTTCCGTGTTGGTACAAAGGCATGAAAGATTGAGACGACCAATTGCCTATTTTTCCGCTGTGTTAGATCCCGTAGCTGTAGCTTTGCCTGGTTGTTTGAAAGCTGTGGCAGCCACGTTCAAAAGTTTGGAACAAAGTGAAGGAATTGTGATGGGATATCCTGTGAGGGTGTTTGTGCCCCATGATGTAGCAATCCTTTTGACAAGGAGCAAAACCCAGTTCATGACTCATGAAAAGGTAATTTTGGGTGCTACAAATGTGAGTCTTGTAAGGTGCACTAATGTGAACCCATCGACATTACTACCTGATGCTGTGAATGCGGAAGTGAAGGATGATGTTGATCATGACTGTTTGGAAGTGCTTGATTTTTGCACCAAACCGCGTCCGGATATAAAAGATGTGCCTCTGAAACAGAGTGACTATGTTATGTTTGTGAATGGGTCATGCCTGCGAACTGGAGAAGGGATTTTGAGTGCTGCCTATGCTGTGTGTTCGGTAACGACTGTGTTGGAAGCATCTTGTTTGAGAGGAGTACGATCTGCTCAAGTTGCTGAGTTGTTTGCACTGGTCAGAGCATGCAAGTTGGGAAAGAATCTACGAGTCACTGTGGTTACTGACAGTCAGTATGGGTTTGGAGTGGTGCATGATTTTGGGCAGATTAGGTAGTTCTTTTGTGGGTAAAATACTGATACCTGTGACCTTTGTGATTATTTTAGTGTTAATATTGAGATTAGGATGTGTGTGCGTAAAAAGAAGAAAATTACAAAATAAGATACAAAGAGAAATTAAGAAAAGAAAAGAGAAGGAAATAAGAGAAAGAGAGATAGAAGATATAGAATTAGAAGAGTTGCAAGAAAATATGTACAAGAAAACAAAAGAGAATGATGTGGGAAATATTATGATGTAACCAAACAAATGCAGGGGGACTGAGTAACCATTTCCGTAGAAAAATGTAGAAAATGTTGTGATCAGTGGTGATGTTAAAAATCACCAAAGGGGGGATTGATGGAGCAGGTAAAACAAAATGTGTATACCTCTCTATTTTGCATGAAATTAATTACATAATCATTCTAAAAATTCACTCGTACTAATTAGTTTGAATTGAGATAGTACTAACCAACCTTTACACCTTGATAAACACAACATACACGTGTGACTAAAATGCTAATTGCATGGCAGAACAACTAATTAATTAACTATGGTACGCAAACTAACTTTAGATTGTGGTGAAATAGAAAATTGCATGATTTATGTTGCTTTTGTGATGGTTTGTGCTTTCATTTCTGCAGAATGGTGAGTATTATTGCTTTAAATGTTGCTACAAGCTAGGAAAATACCAATATACATTGGGATTAGAGTGGGATTAAACATTAGAATCTTAATTTCTATATTTTAATCACTGTTATGTCTGTTTTTGCTTAAGTTGGTATTCAGGCCTACTAGGCCGCAGTACTTAAAATGGAGGTCCTATGAAGCCGCCGTCATCTGAGCACGATGACTTCTGCGCAGAATCGGATGGCTCTGGAGATCTCCTGGTGACCTCAGCGCTGCAACACCATGTTCCATGTCAAGGATAGGAGCATGGAGGGTTGCCAAGTGATGGACGGTGTGAACCACCAAGGGGACAATGGAGGACCTGTACAAGGATGCTTGCTTGTTATTACTTTTGGAACTTTCGCCTGTGAACCAAATGGATAATATACATTTTGCGCTTAGCTATGCCAAGTCTCATGGAAAACCAGTTGGTCCTGGGAAACATTTGAGAAATGACAAGTCCACCCCGGATTGGCCAATCAGAACAGTTTCTACTCCTAAATTGTTGCATGTTGATCCGAAGTAAGAGGGAAAAAGGGTTTAAAATACCCTCATCCGCCAAAGGGGGGTGGTTCACTGGGCTGATCTTCCATGGCGTTGGGTCTACGTTGAGCTGATGAAGATTTCCATGGTTTACCATGGGTTTCTTTGATTTTCGGGAAGTTATTTCATCTGATGGTTTGATTATTGCTGTGGGTCGGACAGTTTATCCCGGAGATTGTAGCAGAGATTGTGGATAATCCTCTGTGTGATCGGAGGGTCGCCAACGTTTGATATTTGGTAACTATAAAATGCATTTCTAAATCTATGCTTATTTACAAAAGGTTCGATTTTCTCCTTGAAATAAACCGAATTATGTTATAATCTGTAGTGCCTAAATGCTAATGCAAAGAAAATTATTGTTAGATAAACAAATTTGGATTAATAGGAAATGAGTTTGTGATTCTTTAATTGAGTACCGAAATTAATCAAATGTTTCCTAGGCTTTAATTGTGTTTTAGCTGGTTCTAATTTACCATCAACCAGTCCAACTAATTGGTCCGTCGACCAAGTGGTGGAGTGCCTTGATGTTAAGGTCAGGATTCTATAGGTGCAAATGTATATAATGTAAAGAAATGTAATCCTGATAGGTAATAAGGTACCCACATGTCCAGCGCTTTTTCTCCTGTATACGGATTCGAGTGAGACAAGTGCGTGTTGGTGTTATGGGCCCCACCAATGAATGAGTGTATGGATGAGTGGTTGTTATGACGAGTCTGTGACATAGGAAGAATCTGTAAATTTGCCCTTCGCTCTGGAACAACTGCATGCAAACTGTATTACCCTGTCTGCTGTGCACTTTCAAGTGTGCCTTGGATTTCTGCCTCAGATCGCAATTGGTTGAACCGTCGGACATAGATATACTGGTGGACCCCTTAAAGGCCTATTTGTATAGTTGATCCCAGCGTATTCCATTGCTGCTGAACACATTTTTTGAGCCATCCTAGGATGTTGTAGCTCCTAGTGAAATGGATCTTGTCTCTGTAGACCTTCTACAGGCTGTAGTCACTACCTTTGTGACTGCATTGGGGGCTGGATGGGAACATATTTGCTCTATAAACCTGCTTCAAGGTGCCCCTCTGGGAACATCATCTGAAGTCGCTGGGAACTGATTTGTTTCATCTAACACTCGAAACACATAAACAATTGGCTATTTCGTTTGGTGGAAACTCTTAATTCGGCCTGTTTTTGTTCATTTTTCTCTCAAAATGATTTTAAATTTGATTTTACTAGCTTTCACATGTTCTATGTTTTAAAAAAAAATTGCTTTCTGTGTGCTGTGATTTTCAAATTGTATGATTGTCTTTTAAAAAATTACTTTTAAATGATTTTATATCATAGCTAGTTTTTATGTGAAACTGTTTAATACAGTTTTTCTATATGTACTGGTTGTCCCTTTGTCTGAGGAGTGGGTCATGTGTCTTAGTTAGGTCCATGAGAAAACACTGCCATCTTTCACCATGTACACATTTCTTCAGTTGCCTTCCTTTTTACACAATAACCTTTTACACACATTTGCGTGCGTGCGTGACAATGCTGGATTCTTTTCCCTAAAATTGCTTCGCTTACAGATTCCACTTTGCGAGACTATTATCACGACTCCTTGAACACCATATACAAGGCCTCAACACACATTGTGCAAATGTTCTATTTTTCATCTATGAGGCGACACGGCTATCTATAGATAATAACAATGCTGGCATGCCTGAAGACTTGTGAGGATGCTTTTCATTATACATAAACAAGCATTTCTGGGTTTAGGTAGAAGAGCACTTTGCAGTCATTGGCGAGGTCTCTACATGCTGAAGCTTTGGCCCAGCAGCTTGCTGATATCTCTGTGCAGGGTGTCCAGCTCGTGAACACGAAGGGTACTTACATTCTTTCCTTTCAGGTAACAGGGGTTGGATTCTTGGCAGAATACGCACACACGCCCTAGACACTTAGGTTAGGGGACGTATAGTAGGAGTATGCCAGATTTCTATATTGTGTATGTTATGTTATGTTATGTATTTGTACTTATATAGCGCACTTCTACCCAGGGGTCTCGTAGCGCTGTATTCATACCGCTGTGGAACCCTTCCTGGTTTTCCTGTGAGATGTCCACTCCTGGGCACCCCCAAGGTGAAGCCAGGCATCCTAGCGCTGTGGGGGCCGTTGTGGAGATTAAGCAAGCTATTGCCCAGAGTTGCACAGTCGGACCCATGATTAGAATAGGCACAGAGGCGAGAATTATCAGGTCCAGGGAAATTGAATCCAAGAGCCCCTGAGGCGGGAATTGAACCCTGGTCCCGGGCCAGACCTCTGCATCAGGGTCTGCCGCTCTAACCATTGAGCCACACTTCTCCATACCTGCATATATACATTGTCTTAGCATGATGGTCGAACTTTTTATTCTGTTCACTGCCCAAGTATTTCTAATCACTTTCATTTGCTTCTGTCCATTGATCATTGCAGCACATATATTTTATACAAGAATCACATTGGTTCAATAAACATTGAAAACATCTCACTGTGTAGTCCTTGTATATTTCTCTGAGAAGAAGAGAGCAAGAGTGACTGAGCAAAAGGGTTCTGGGTCTGTTACTACGATTCCTGGAGATCAGGGTTGTCATGGTCAGAGGTTGCCAGAACCATTTGCTACCCGACTAGGTCTAGGGGGGGTGTATGGTGGCACTGTGAGCGAGCTGACCTATAGGACAACATATTCTGAGTGGGTACATAGAATCAGTCTGGGTCTGGTACCATCCCAATGGTTATGCTGTCCTCAAACGTGCAGTTACAACTGTAGGGTGGAGATTACACAACAGCACTGCTTATGACCTCACATATTACAACACTCATGACATGGTCAGTGACATCACTCATGATACCACTGATGACTTCTCAAATGCCATCACTGATGATATCATCCACACAACCATTCACACCCCCACTCGTTCACTCACTGACTCATACAACCACCCGCACACCCATAGACTTACTCAGACATACGGCCTCTCGACAGAGCCACTCATACACCCATACAACAACCTACATCCCCAATCACACATCCATACAAGCACTCACACGTCTATTCACTCACCCATACGGCCAATCACACAGACACTTTGGCCTCATTTATGAGGTTTTGGTGTAGGGCAGTGCCGCAAGGAATCTTGCTGCGCTGCCCTGCATCAAAAGAAACGGGCTGGAATATGCCGTATCTAACACATTCCTGCCCTTTTCCCCTGCGCTGGCGCACAATGGGCTGCCATGCGCCAATGCAGGCACCCTTGCACCATGGTTCAAGGTTGCATGCATCGCGGGCTGATTGATTTTGTGTAGGAAGGGAGACCTTCCTGCTCAAAATCAAGCAATTCAGGCGATTTCCTCTTTCTATGAGTGCTGTAGAGTGCAGCACACATAGGAAAAGGAAAATGCGAGGACAAAGGAAAACATTTCTCCTCTATGCGCCTCCCTAACACCACTCCTGGGATGGTGTTAGATTCTGATGCATTCCCAGTTTTATGATTTCTCGTAAATCTGGGAATTTGTCAAATTCTATGGAACGCCCCTTTCACGCAGTGTTCAGTGAGAAAGGTGCACATATTTACAAGGCCATGAAAAGCCACATAAAGTAGCTTTACGTGGCTTTGTAAATATGCTGTTACATATTGCGCCACCTGAAAGTAAACAAAGTGACGTTGCGGCGTTGCTAAAGTTCATACCTCGGTCTCCAATACAGCCACTCACACACCCACTCAATTAGCCGAACACCCATGCTAACAGCCACTCACACACCCAGTCACTCACACAACCACTCATACACGGATACACACAGTCATACAGCCACTCACACAATATATGTTAAAAAATTGAATCACTCATTAGTAGTACACAAAGTACAGTAATTTAACTTTTGTGGTACACTCACAATCACTGGATGATGTCATCAGTGATGACATTTGAGATGTCATCAGTGATGTCATTGACCATGTCATGAAGGATGTAATATGTGAGGTCAAAAGCAGTGCATTGCGGGGGCGTATGTTATAATTATCTCTGGTAACTATAACTGCTGAATTTCACTGTTTTTGTACTAGTGAAATCTGAGCCTAACTAAGGTCCCTGCAATCTGCTACTTAAGTGGGTAGCACAATAAGTGCTGCAGGCTCTCTAGCTGCAATTAATTTACAGGCCCTGGGTAGATGTAGTACCACTTTCCTAGGGACTTATAATTAAATTAAATATGGCAATTGGGGGTAAGCGGATTTTAAAGAGTGAGCACATGCACGTTAGCACTGTTTACCATGGGTAAAGTGTGCAGAGTCGACAGGCCAGTGAAATCGAGGTGAGCTAAAATAGACGAGAAAGGCAAAAAGTTTGGTGGAATACGACTTTAAGGCTAACAGGTTATTAAAGTTAAATAAATTCTAGAAATTCACTGAAAAAAACAATGGTTAAAGTGACGTTATAGTTAGGTGAGAATATCAGTGACAACATAACGTTTTAAAAGTAGAAAACCACTAACATTCACCAGTTTTACTTAGTTCTGGTAACTATAACTCATGCCCTAAGGTAACTATAACTTGTGCCCTCGCCCTTGCTAATTACCCCACATATTACATCACTCATGACATCTTCTGTGACACCATTGATAATATCACAGCAACATTTGCAATGTAATTATTGATGAGAAATCTGGGTATGGTGGGGCACGATTTAAAGTTATCTTAGAGCAAGAGTTATAGTTACCAGAGCTACCTACAACTGGTGAATTTCAGTGGCTATGTATGTTTAAAACTAAGCCTGGGCGTAGTGGGCATAGTGGGGCTACGTGAAGCAGCGCGTAGTGTTGCAAAATCTACGCACACTCGCGCGCTCCGCGTAGCCCCACTACGCGCCGCCCACCTCCCGCCCGCCCTCATTTTAAAATAATTTAAA
The DNA here is from genome assembly GCF_964204655.1 of Triturus cristatus. Classification (NCBI taxonomy): domain Eukaryota; kingdom Metazoa; phylum Chordata; class Amphibia; order Caudata; family Salamandridae; genus Triturus; species Triturus cristatus. The sequence continues at coordinate 180,258,734 of NC_140589.1, forward strand.
GAAGGTTAAAGGTAAATAAACCACCTTACCTTCAGTGCGGCGTCCCGGGGCTCCCTCTTCTTGCTGGACGGTAACTTCTTCACGCAAATGTGCATGCGTGGACGCCCGCGCATGCGCCCGCGCATTCGCATTTGCGTGAAGAAGTTACCTTCTAGCGCAGTGTGCAGCATGAGGTTGGGCGCCCACCCCTCACTGTGCATGACCTTCAGCCAAGCATGGCCTGGGGTTGGACACAGGGCCTTGTGAGGAGTGGGCGCCCTACCCCCAGTGGGTGCCCACCCCTGCCGCACAGAGCTCACTATATCATGTAACAGTGAAGGGTAACATTTTAAGTAAGGCAGATCTACTGAGTTTGTCAAAGGGTAAGATTGCAAAAATATGAAATGCGCTAGGACTATTGCCTTTATCAAGAGTCAGCACATCAACATATATAAAGTAAACCTATTGGCTTTGTCAAAAAGCCACCAATAGCTATAAACAAATATGTTAAGATATCATGCTGGACAGATAGTTCAAGATATTTATTTCACCAACGAGACACAGTCCTATACTTCCTTCTACTCCAACAGTTGTGCCTGCTTTCCCCCAGTATTCTACCCCATTTGCCTAGGAGCCCTTGCATCATCACTGGCAAAACTCCTGATTATAGACATTCCAAGAACAAGCAACAACACATCTCCCCCTCTATAAAAATAAAGGAAGACCACTAGCTACAGCTGGTTCCTAGTACTGTCAAACCAATAAAAAATAGAAAAGTCAAAAGAACAATTACACATATACTTTTCAAATGAAATAACAATAAATGCTTTAGCACATCCTAAGTTCCTATAAAATATTCAGTGACAAAGTTACAGATGTAAGGGATGAAAAAATATACAGTCAGTTTAGTAACAACTTTAATACTTATCACTCAAATCATAGTCCAACAAGTAGGAGGGTGCTCTCTTGGGACGGAAACTGTGAATACTTCCTCCAGCTGTTTCCTCAGACCCCTTCTCATCTGACTTATTATTGTTGCTATGTTTAACTCTCTCATCACAACTTGCCAGCCTGGACATGCTCCAAACACTTCCATCACACAAAAGCACCATATTTATCACCCGCACTATGCGCTTTGGACCCCAGTATTTTGATCTTCCTTTAGGTGTCCATCCTGGCTTCTTCACGAAAACATAATCATCCACATGCCACTCTCGCTCACATACATAGTGCTTATCATCAAAGCACTGCTTGTATTTCAACTGATATCTCTCCACCTCACTTGAATGAACCAACCACCTTCATCCTCTCCTCACATTTCAACTGAACAGGATTAAGCTTGGACCCCCAAGCCTACCCCTCAAACATTGGAAAGGTGATAATTTGGTCACAATGTTGGGTGTATTTCGGTGCACCCACAGTTTCTCCCTGACAAAGAAGAAAGGGGCACCCTTTAATCCCTAGAACAAGGGTAATACAGTCATAAAAACAAGTGTTCTATTCGGAGGGAAAGTTCAAAACAAAATGTATTTTTAAACAAGACATCGAAATTTTATTGATCTTGTGTCTGTCAATTTCTTTTTAGCTTAAACATTTTTTTGTACAACCACATTGCAAATATTTCCACTTTGTATTTCGAATCATACATGCAAAAGACTGATCATCTTTTATATACAAATCCAACAAAGTGTTCCAAGTGAAAGCGCAGGGAGAAAGAGATTATCAGTGAGCCATGACAACCAAAGTGACATCGAAAGATCAATATTTACAACCCAAACCACTTTAGATTATTTAAGTGAGTAATTAAAACCCAAAGTTTTAAAAGCATCAGAGTATAAGTATCCAACAATGAATGTCAGGGGTGGGCGTAAATCAAGCCGACGTTTTGACCCCTTAACTGGATGAATCCTCTGGGGTCTTCATCAGGACAAAACAAAAGGTAGTCACTTATAAGAAAAGGTAACAACGAGTCAGTCCTAGCTCAGTATCAATTCAAACTGAGCAAGTAGTGAAGGTCTAAAATGAGTTCTTACCATACCAGAAATAATTAGGGGCAAGTTTTCATGAAAGGAATCCCACTCACATTTCTTTCTATGGGAAATTAGAAAGATCCATGCTCATTATTAAAGTGAGCATATCCTAATTAGAAAAAGTAGAAGGGGGAGTATAGAGAGAAAAACCACATGCACACCAGGAGTAGCGCGCAGGTTGTCAAAACTGAAATTGGTTCCAAGAAAGTCAAGCATGCTTACTCAATGTGAAACATTGGAACCTAACAAGTGTCATGCTGAAGTGTCCAAGGCGTGAAAAAAGGAACAAGCATGCGCAAGTGTGTGTTATAACCAATCTAAAGGGAAATTCAGACATGTGAGAATGTGGGAATTTGACACATGCAGGAAGAAAATGACGGGTCTCACATCTGGAAGAGCACTTAATGGAAACTAACCTGTTCCAAAAACTAAACAAAGCCACTGCATACTGCAAAAGAAACAAAGAAAACAGAAAAGCAGGTGACTTAGGGAGGTCCACAAGGAAAAGATAAACAAATAACAAAATCTCAAAGCCCAGCCAGTTCCTCCTACAGGGGTAAACCAACCAGGAGAGATGAAGACTCCTTAGCCTGAATGGTAATGCAAAGCAAAACCTTTTGTGTGTGATTGAAAACTAGGACTACAAGGATGAGGAGAGAACATGAACAAAGATGGGCTGTTGTGGTCGCGGGAGTATAATATGAGATGACCGGTGAAAATTCAATCTACTCGGGCATCATATCAGCAAAAAAATATTTGATATACCAGGAAGCTCAAAAATCAAAAGATGACCACAAAGCATGACATCACCACAGTGTGTCATCGTGAAATCCACATTTGGCCAATAATTGTGCGGTACCTTCTCGGTTCCCTTTACACAAGTCCGTATTTATTGGGATTGATCAACCGGCAAGGACAGTTGGTACTGACAAAAATGTGTAGAGCCATCAACTAGGCCCATATTATGAAAAAGTGAGAACTGGCTGAAAGGCCTGCTTCTCTAAACATCCGCTGGTCCATGTGCATGACACTCCGGGATCACATCGACACTGTGCTGTGACAAAAAATGCGAGCTGGCTATAGGGAGCCTGATGTCCCATATCACCTCTCAGACCGCTTTTCAACTGAGAACACAAGGTCATTTGTGTGTTGCAAGGAACCTGCTCTTCACTTCAATGATAACTCAGGGTCCCCTTACATTATCGGTAGCAACAGCGCATCTCGACCGCATCTGTGCTGAAGAAATAAATCGGGAAGTGCAGGCCCAAAACAAAAAGTTCTGGCCCGTAGTGGTGTGCCTTAAAATGCTGAATAGAAACACCACGTGACCCTGCCACCTCAGGAAAGTACAGCAGAAAATGAGTAGTGACCACAAAGTACGCATGTCAAAGGCACAGAGAGAGGGACCGTATTACGAATGTGCGTGTGAACTACATGATCTTAATGTATCGAATCACATGGTGCGAGTAAATACAAAAGAGTATGCAGGACCCTGGGGACTCCTCGTGCTCATAGGTTATAAATGAAAAATGAGAGAGAGCAGAGAGTACAAGTTAAATAGAGAATGTACCAGCTAAAAGAGAAACAGGAAAGGACACAGGGAGGGTAAGAGTACCTTAAACAGTTTTGAACCATACAGTTTCTAGCCAGTGGGGAGGAATATCCCCATAGCAATCCTCTAACAATAAACCAAGTATGTACAAAAATCCAAATTCTCCCAATAGGTCCACAATGTCAGCGAGTTATAGATGTATGCTGTCACCATTCGACTTGACAGTTAAGGCCATTCTCCATTGAGCCCACTCGCTGGATCCAAAGACATACTAATTCAGGCATTGCAGTCTCCTTCTCTCAAGTTGTAGGGCCTCAACTACTTGTCACTGGATTTGGTTTGCTGTGTGTCCCAAAGTTGTGTAGTGTTCCACTAATGGTGCACCCGCAGTCCTTCAATTGATTTGACTCTTCTGCTGTAGGATACTTGATTTTACCTTTTGAGTGGTCTGTCCTACAAATATTATCTGACAGGGACACTAAATTACATACAAAACATTTTGGGAATGGAAAAAGATCTTAGGGTATATGATACATTCCTATGAACAAAAATGTTGGTTTCATTGCACATTTGGCATGCTGTACATTGTACACATTTGAAATGATCCAGGACAGGTGGTACATCCCACTGAGAATGAAAAGTAGGGGCTGTAGTATTGGGTAATGCTGCTCTGATAAGTTTGTGTCTTACATTTAGACCTCTTTTGAAGGAGCAAAGGGGTATATCCTTATGATCTATGATGTTGCCTATCAGGTGCCAGTAGAGAATTTTACGAATGGCATTACTGTCAGTATTGTACGTACTGACAAAAAATCAGGCAATCATCTGTCTCCCTACGTATCGTGTGTGTAAGCAGGTGCTCCCTGTGTGCATACCATGTTCTTTTTCTGGATTTCCAGAGTAACCTTGTGGGGTTGCCCCTTTCCATGAGACGAGAAATTAGTATATCGGATTCGCGTAAGAAATCCTTCTTCTTGAAGCAGTTCCTCTGGATCCTGAGGAACTGCCCATATGGGAGGTTGTCTCACAGACCTCTCAGATGATGGCTATAATACATGAGGAGGGAATTTCTTTCTGTGGGTTTCCCATACAGAGAAGTGTAGAGGAACCCATTTTCTGCTCTGATAGTAAGATCAAGGAAGGAAATGTGTGATTTATTGTGTTTCTCCGTGACCTTAATGTCAGTGGAGAGAGAATTGATCCATAGACAGTAGTTACCAAGGTCTACTCTCCCATATAAGGAATAAATCATCGATGTATTGGTGCCATTGTATGATGTTGGATTTGAAGCGATTGGTATTACTGAAAAGGTGTATACTTTCATGATCATCATGTAGAGGTTCGCCAGATCAGGAGCAAAGCCTGCTCCCATGGCGACCCCTTTCCGCTGGTAGTAGTGGGTGTCAAGGAATTGGAAGTAGGTATTCTCCAAGGCTATTTTGGTCAAATTGACTTGGAATGTAGTGGGTATCCAGTGCAGTTGTCCCCTGGTGCCTAAGGTTTTTTGAATAACCCTAAGGGTTGCTTGTTGAGGGATGTTTGTATATAGTGCCTGGATGTCCATAGTCACTAGAATCTGGGTGAAGCTATCAAAAGGTTTCTCTTCCATCTGTTTTATGAAGTCCATTCTGTCCCTCACAAAAGACCGTGTGAGTGACACAAACGGCTTCAGAAATATGTCAATAAATTGACAGATTGGTTCCAATAAGGATACACAACCTGAGACAATGGGGTGACCAGGCGGACTGATAGTGTTTTTATGGACCTTCGGTAGGGTATACAGAAATGGAATCCTGGGATGGGTCACATTAAAAAAACAATGTTCATGTTCTGAAAGTTACCCTAATTCTAGACGCACATCTGTAATATTTTTAATCAGGGACCTAACCTCTGGGGTGGGGTCACCTCTCAGTTTGGTGTAGTGTTCTCTCTTCACTAGTTGTCTTAGTAACTCTGCACAATAGGCCTCTCTGTCTTGGAGAACAATGCCCCCACCCTTGTCAGCTGGCTTAATTACAATATTCTGATTATGTGCAAGATTAGTAAGTGCTTTGCTTTTATCTGTTGTGCTGTTGTAGTGCACATGCTTCCTTGTACTGAGTAGTTTGTCGACTTTCTTGCTAACAACATTCTTGAATGTAAGTAGTTCTGCAGGGATAGAACTCAAAGGAGGATTGAAGGTTGTGTATTTTGTATGTGTTGGATAAGAAAAAACTTCTATTTCTAAGTTTCCTAAAAAAACTTTGTAATTCCAATCAGGTGAGGGATCTGGCCTATTAGTGGGTACAAAGCCCAGTCCTCTTTTGAGGACTGTCATTTCATAATGTGTCAGGATGTGACGGGATAGACTGAATATAAATGTTGGTGTGGGAGTGGTGTCTGGAGCAGTGTCAACTACCATTGGTACTATTGTCTTCTGGTTTGTCGCTCCCCGAGCCCCATCTGTTGGTAGCTGTCCCGTCCTCGACCCTGCCCTCTTCCTCCTCCCCTGCCTTGTTGTCCCTGGTACCCCCGAGGTATGCCTTTCCTTGGTGGCCATTGGTCTCTCGTGTCCTGTTCTAAAACATTCTGGAGTTCGGGTTTTGAGCACTGCTTACGTGTGTGGCCATGCTTGTAATGGGTTCAGACTCAGAGTAATCTGATGCTGAGGATTCTGAAAAAGTAACCAACTTACTTTTTATTTTTGCTTATTTATTTATTTATTTGTAGAGTGCAAACATTCATCCAAAGGATATCACGGCGCAAAAGGAGAGCGGAACACAAGTGAGGAGTTCTTCAAGAGGATAACTGGTAACGGATCAGGCTTTGGGGAACAAATAAGTTTTCAGTTTTTTCCTAAATGCCATGTGACTGTCAGTGAGCCGGAGATCAAGCGGAAGTTCATTCCATAGTGTCGCCGCAAGATGAGAGAAGGAGCGGCCCCCTACTCTGGACTTCTTGATCCGTTTAACCTGTGCCTGGAATCGTGATCACAGGTTCTTCGCAGGTGCATAGAATTTGACTCTATCTTGGAGGATTTGTGGGCCCAGATGGTGTAAGACCTTGTAGGTATGGCTCAATAATTTGAAATTGGCTCTTTGTCTCATTGAGAGCCAGTGTAATGACCTCAAACATTCCGATGCTGAGCTGTACTTGCTCTTGTTGCATACCAATTTGGCTGCTGCATTCTGAACCAGCTGAAGTCGTAAGAATAAATAGTCTGCCATGCCAACAAATAGAGCATTCCCATAGTCCAGCCTGCTTACGAGCAAGGCCTGGACAATGGTTCTACTACATTCTATGGGGATCCACTGAAAGAGTCTCCTTAACAGTTTTAGTGGTGCAAAACTTTTCCCACCTAGGGCGCGTATGTGATCTTGCATGGAAAGGGCACTATCAACAAGAATGCCCACATTTTTTTCAGCTTGTTTGGGTGTGGGGACATTACCCATTAATGCCGGCCACCAGGTTGCGTTCCACAGTAGGTGTGCTCCTCCAAACAGTAGGATCTCCGATTTGTCTGCGTTTAATTTCAGGCAGTGATCAGACATCCAAACTGCCATTTCTGAAAGACAGCTCATAAGTCTAATCCTGGTGTCTTCGTGTCCATCAAGGGCAATCATCAATTGAGTATCCTCTGCATAAGAGCAGATGCTGATGCCCCATTTTTCGCTGATTTTGGCTAGTGAAGACACATATTCATTAAACAAGGTAGGGCTCAGGGAGGCTCCCTGTGGTACTCCGAACGTCATTGTTTTTGGGTTTGAGGAGAAAGTACCCAGTTGTACTGTCTGAGTTCGGTTACTCAAGAAGGAGCAAAGCCACTGAAGGGCTTTGGATTGTATGCCCTTACCATGCAGGGATTTTAACAGGATATTATGCAAGATGGTATCAAAAGCCGCCGACAGGTCCAACAGGATCAAAGCGGCGGCTCTTCCTTGGTCCACAACAGACCTGATGTTATCTAGCACTGCCAGAAGGGTGGTTTCGGTGCTATTATTGGCTCTAAAGCCGGTTTGAGTGACATCCAATAGTTCATTCATCTCGTGGTAGTCTGTTAATTGTTTGTTTACGAGCTTCTCCATTGCTTTGGATAGATTTGGGAGCTGGGATAGAAGGACGGTAATTTGCTGTGTTTTGAACATCAGTTCCAGTTTTTTTTTAAACAGGAATTACCGTGGCTTTTTTCCATACCTCGGGGAATGTTTCAGAATCAAGTGACTGATTAAATATTTGTGTAACATAAGAACAGATAGTGCGTGCAATCCGGGAGAAAATAGACCCGGATTTGACTTCGTCCATTGCTTTTGCTACCTCCTCTTCAGTAAAATTTCTGAAGTTTTGGAGATGGGCCTGGGCATCAGAATCTGGATCTAAGATTTCCCAGTTTGTGTTATCTGGAGGATGCTGATCTCCAAAAGAGGAATAGATAGTCGAGATTTTTTAGACAAAGAATTCACTGATGGATTCACATTTCTCAACGGAGGGTACCAGCACTTGAGACAGGCTGGGTGGAGTGCAGAGCTCTTTGACTATTTTATAGAGTTCTTTAGGTGAACTACTATTTTCATTTACCCGTTTTGCAAAGAATGACTTTTTTTGCATTTTTGATGGCATTATTGTAGGATCTCATTTCTAACTTATATGACTGTCTATCTGTATCTGCTCTGGATAGTCTCCACTTGTGTTCCAGTGTTTTGCACTTTCTTTCCAAGATTTTGAGATCAGTTGAATACCATTTTTCGGATTTTGTTCTGCTTTGAGATTTATTCTCAAGCTTAGGGACACATAGATCAAGAGTGTTGGAAATTTCTACTAGAGGATTATCTAAACTTGTATGCACATGTGATAACATCAGAATATGTTGATCTTTTGAGGAAAATGTGTCGGGAGTGACGAGCCTCCAGGGTCTTTTTTCCCCAGTTGAATTTATTTGAGAACGGATTGATTTCATCGGTAGACTAAGGATGAAGGAGATCAGGAAATGATCAGTCCAGAAGAGAGGTTTTACTACTATTCTCTTTATAGGTTCTATATTAGAGAACACAAGGTCTAAAGTGTGCTCACCAATGTTCCTAGGTTCCTTAATATGCTGTTTTAGTTGCAAGATCTGCATGTCCCTTGCTAGATTTTTGGTCGCATTGTCATTAACATCTTCATAGCGCACATTAAAATCTCCTATTGATATATATTTCTTATATTTGAGGCATGAAGGAAACAGCTGAGTCAGAAGCTGTGCACTGAAATCTGGTTTATACCCAGGAGGGTTGTAAAGAATGGCACCCCCAAGTAAGGTCTGGATGCTATTTAAAATTTGAAATGCCAGAATTTCGTGCTTTCCCAGCTGAACAATTGGTTCGGGGAGGCAGGAGAAGCAATCCTGCCACCTCCTTTCCTGCCTATTCTGTCTTGCTTCAATAGTTTGTAGCCCGTTGGCACGGCAATGGCTATGTCTGGAGTGTTTTTACTGTCTAACCGAGTTTCTGTTACAAAAGCTAAGTCTGGCTGTCCTTCTACTAATAAGTCCCAGATTTCTAGGGAGTGCTTCGGCACTGATCTGGCATTGAGATACATACAGTTCAGGTGGTGGCCAGTCTGGGAGGTTGCGTTCTGTGGCCGGTCGATGGATGAATTGCTGCTCCATTTGCAACCCCGACATGAGAAAGGGCCCATCGTATTCCCTGGGGAGGCTTCTATGCAATGCCTTTTAGTGTTAGATTGATGGTCTACCAAGTCTAAAAGTTCCTTCCTTGAATAACTCAGTCTAGTATCTTGCATTGGCTGTGGGGGTGCAGGGGTTCTGGCCCCTTATCCCGACCATGCGCGGACAGGAGCAGATGGGTTTGCCTTTGGCACGGCTGCGCTGCGGCCCTGTTTTTATGATAGGCCGCATGAAACATACCACTAGACCGCTGACCTCAGAGACTGCAGCTTCCGGTGACTTCCGGTTCCAGCAGATCAAGAATCACGGTACTACCCTCCCAAAAAGTGCGGCGTGCAGGTACCCGCAATTAAAAATACAGGTCAAATTCAAGTTCAGCAACAATTAGTACAATTTTTAAAAGTGCAGGCTTTAAAACAAATGTGGCGATATTTAAAACAAATACGGCGATATTGTCTACCACTGTTGGAAAATGTACCTTGCTTATCTTGATTGTAATAGCCCTCTGTTAGGTATGGGTAAGTCAAACCCTTGTCGTACTTTTTTATGTCTTTTGCCAGCTTGTCAAGTTTCCTCTGTTGTGTCACAATCCTAAACTTCGAAACAGTCTTTTCGAGGGCTGTTAAAGCCTCCTTTGAGTTTGTCAGGGCCTGATTTGCGTGTTTATTTTTTACATATTTCTATTTAGTAAATATTGATCTTTCTATGTCACTTTAGTTGTAATGGCTCACTGATAATCACTTTCTCACTGCGTCGTCACTTGGAGCACTTCGTTGGGTTTATCTATACAAGATGGTCAGTCTTTTGCATGTATAATTCTAAATACAAAGGCCGACACTCACCTTTGTAGCCTGCACTCTGCCACATTTGCTGCCAGGGGGTCCAGGAGGCCAATCTGCTCTGCGTTGCCTGGGAGCAGGAACTACAGCTCCCTGGCTACCTAGCTGCAAGGACGCTTCCGCTGACGGGAGGTCCAGGAGGCCAATCCGCTGTGCGTTGCCTGGAAGCAGGAACTACAGCTCCCAGGCTACCTAGCTGCAAGGACGCTTCTGCCGACGGCCTGACAGCGCGCCAGAAGGCACTTTTAAGCGGACCAGGGCTCCCGCAGTGCAGAACGTGTGTGGGCGTGCCTGGGCCGCGCGCGGGCGTGCCTGGGCCACGCCCGGACAAATGCCCGGGCCAAGGGTGGACCCGTCTGCGCCCATCAGTGACCGGAGGAGGCTGGTCTGGGCAACACCACTGACATTTTAAAGTAAGAGTTCATATACTTGTTAAATACTAAGGGGCAGATTTACAAGCCCCTTGCGAAACATTTACGCCGCCGTTGCGTCACTTCTGTTACGCAGCGGCGGCGTAAACCCGGCGCCATGTTGCGCCTTATTTACAACGTGACGCATCTAGGGAGATGCGTCACGTTGTAAAGCCCTGCGCTACAATAAACCTGCGTCAGGTTTAATGTATGCAGGGTGGGCATTCCGTCGGAAAAAGCCTCGAAAAAGTGATGCAGTGAAATCTACAAGATTTCACTGAGTCACTTTTACGACGCTGCTGCGTCAAAACCCTGCGCCTGCTTGAAGCAGGCGTAAGGCATGACGCAGCATGTTAGGTATGGGCAGCCCCTGAGCATTGCTGGAGTTGCGTTGTGCTTGCGACACGACTCCAGCAATGCGCCGCCCTTATGCCATCAGATGCGTCACGCATCTGTTTATCCTTGTGCCATGATGCGCTGCATTGTAAATGCGGCGCATCAGTGGTGGCGCAAGGGTAAACTTGCATGACGCATCTTTCCTGGCGCATCCCTGCTGATTTGCAGGGATGTGCCAGGAAACATAAATCTGCCCCGATGTAGGCTCAAAGGAACAGTCCAATAGCTATATATTGTAGACAAACAGAGGAGACCTCCTACATGAGTAGACACAAATCGCTTACTGGCCAGGGAGTGGCTGGGACTCTAGATGCCTTTCTAATTAGGGCTGAGGCAGCATTAATACATGAAATACAGCTCACAGAGCGCAGGCTCTCATTGGAGCCACACTTTTCCCATGCTCGCTCCGCAATAACCACCCCAGTAGCAAGTAACACCCAGGACACTGATAGTTCTGTAATTGACCCATTGCAACCCATGGCGAGTGGCTTGGATAATAATGATTCTCCTGTGGCCAAGGAGCCCAAGAACACAATGCAAAGTATGACAGTGACCATCAGAGGACAGAAGGGTAAATCTAAAGAAGGCAGTAATCCTGCACCCCTACCTAAGAAGAAAAGGGGGCAGGGTCTTAATAAACAAAGTCATATTTTAAAGGCTCGGGCGGTAAGGCCAAAATGGCGGAGAAGGAAACCAACTAGGAGTTAAATACCACTCCGAATGCCCAAGGGCACACAAGTTCATTTCTGGAAATTGAGCAGGAGGAGTACTCGAAAAGGATGGAAGCCACTATGGCGGGTCTTTTGAGTCCACTAAAGTTAGTACTCACGCAAATCGAAGGGAGGCTAACTAATCTTGAGAACTCTGTAACTTCGATTCCACCGGGTTGCTGCATTCCATGTGCATGCAGAACGCAAGAGGGCCCACCAGGTAGCCGACCTAAGGATCATTGTGCCAGTGAGAGAGCTCCACAGAACCAGGGTCACTCAATTGTGAGAAGTATAAACGATCCGTCAAGACCTAACTTGACGGGAGCAAGTGTACCACTATCATCACATAATCAAGTGGAGTCAATACACACATCTTTGAGTATAAAGGCAGGGGAAAATCAGCAGGTGAGCGGTCCTATGCGGTTTACCCTGGGGGGGGGGAGTACAAACTCCAGGCATTAGGGCCAACCCCTCAAACACCCCAAGAGACCCAAATGAGACCCGGAGAAGGACATCGGAAATGAGTATTTTAAACCTTTCCCCGCAAGCTACACCATATACAGTTGTTATGGCAAATGTCCCTCCGTTATCATTTGGTGAGGAAGAACATTGGTCCACTCTAATAAATAAGTCGCTTCACTTTTTAGGTGAAAGGACAGGTCTAACTAACAAACTGTTTACTGGATTTAAGATGGCCAGGAGAATTGGATGGATTGGGAGCTCTAACAAGTCTATGCCAGGTGACTGTGTTGTGTTAAGGTTTAGCTCCCCTGAAATGATTCAAACTATACTAGGAAGGGCGGGCTCCAGGTTTGTAACCAATAAGGGGATAAATATCCTTCCCCTGGGATTCTTTTATCAACCCCCTAGGCCCATACATTATTGCTTAGAGTGACAGAAGTTCCTTGGGGCGGGACTACAAAGGTATGCTGTCCCGACTAATAAGCGATTTGATGTTTTTAGTACCATAGGAGATATTGACTGACTGACTCGACAGGCTCCACACTTAACTTGGGAGGCTGGGTCAGCAGGGAGTAGCAGTCTGGGGTACACAGCATATAACTGTCACATGGAATAGTCTGGCCAAGAGAGGGATATAAATCAGCAACGGCGGGAGGAGGACATACGAGCGAGTGAAAACAACAAAGAGAAAGAGGCTCCTCTGTCCGTACCCGGGAGCCTTCCTGCACAACCACCAATGGTAGCCCATATTGACAATTTTAATAGTAATGGGCCTGTCCCATCCACACACCCACATAATAATGATGTGCCTCACACTAAAGTCATTTCATGGAACATCTCAGGTCTACGGTCAAAGATAACTAATCCAGTATGGTGTAACTACATCCAGAGCTGTGACATACTTTGTTTACAGGAAACCTGGTCTAGTGAACAATTCCATATTAATGGTTTTAAAACCTTCGATTCCCACGCTGTGAAGGGGCTAGGGGTAGACTCAAAGGCGGTCTTTGTACATACATCTCCAAGAAGCTGACAACTAACAAAATAGAAGCCTCACTGAGGAGTAGATTTTACCAGATATTTAAATTATTTTTTAGGGTTAACCAATGTGTAGTCTTAGTCAACTTCTATAACAACACGGCTCCAGAAGAACTTAATCATGTGCTGAGAAATTTGGGCGCTGATCTGAGTGTGATTTGTAATACAAGTCCATTAGACGTTATGATAATTATGATGGGAGATTTTAATTGTGCATTATGTCCTTTGAGGCTAATCGAATATGTGGCCTCATGAATGAAGAAGGCCTTAGTAACACCCATTTTTCCATACAGTAGTTGAGGAGCTGTTTAACTAATTCCTCGCTTGCACTGAACTGGGTTTTGTGAATGAGCTTATCTCCTCACAGCATTATACTTTTAACAGAAGGGGTTTGGCCTCTACAATAGATTACATTTTTGTCTCTTATAATTTTGCATTTAGAGCACTTTCTTTTGAGGTTGGAGATAATCCCATGAGTGATCATTACCCCTTATGCTAATGGTTAACCTGCCACTAAACAATTTGAAAAGAAGCAAGATTACCTCATCGGGTATTGGCGAAATCGAACTTGACAAAACTAACGGCTATACTCTGAAATGGTCAATGGTGGACCCCATGGTAATGACAAAACGCTTAGTGAATAGGTGTAAATCAGCCATTGATACTTGCCTTAGTGAACTGGCCCCTTATGACAGGATCGTAGCATCTTATATTGAAATATGTATGAGCTTAGGAAATTATTTTCAGCCCAACGCCGCAACAAAGCAAAAGACATAGGCTGGTTCAATACAAGGTGTACACAAGCGTATTCCAACTTGAAGCTTGAACTACACAGGCAACCAAGAATTTTGAATAATGTCAGGAGGGCCAGACTGGAATATAGGCAGGCTATCAAGGAAAGAAAGAGCGTTATGAGAGAGGAAGCATGGGAATCCCTACAGTCAGCAGCAATGTTGAGAGACAGCGCAGCCTTCTGGAGGGCAGTGAGGGCACCTTTTTTAACTCCTAGAGATTGCCCATTAATAGAAATTGCCATCTCGGACGAGGACTGTATCAAGCACTTTGCACAGGTATACAATGGACTAGACAACCCCTTTCCCCCAACCAGTGTCAGAGCAGTGAGCAACCATGTTAATGTTGATCTGAAATTTACCTTAGAGGAAGTAAATAGAGCACTAGCTCTAAGTCAGGCTGGCAAAGCCCCGGGACCAGATGGTGTTCCTGTGGACCTGTTTAAATCTAACACCACTCTTTGGGGGCCGATCATAACACAGGTCATCAATGCCAGCTGCCAAACCCAACTTCCTAAGACCTGGGAGGAGTCAATAATTGTCCCCATTTAAAAAAAAGGAGATTGCCAGAACTCGGGTTGCTATAGACCGATCTCCTTGCCTGACTCTATGGTCAAAGTGGTGGGGTGGGTGATATTGGAACGCTTGCAAGACTGGGCAGATGAAACACAGGTTTTATCAGATTTACAATATGGTTTCCATGAGGGGCTGGGCACTGTGGAGCAGTGCTTAAATTTAGCCATTCTAACTGGGAAATATACAAGGGAAAAAAAAGGTAAATTGTTCCTGGTCTTCATGGACCTAACCGGGGCGTTTGATTCTGTCAGGCACGATAGATTATGGGCGATACTTGAGGAGTTGAGGGTTGACCCACACATTATTGTTTTCTTAAGAAATTTGTATAATGGTGCATCAGCCAGTGTGCACTTTGGAGCAGGGGATGAGCGTACGGCTGCCTTTGCTGTACGGAGGGGGGTCAGACAGGGCTGCGTGCTGGCCCCTTTCCTTTTTAACCTGCATATTAATGGACTGGGTGATACATTAGTTAGATGTGCACAAGATTTTCCACAAGTTGCTGGTTGTCCCATTCCAGCTCTTCTTTATGCGGACGACGCAGCTTTAATGGCAAGACCCAAAATTGGTCTTCAACGGGTCCTTGACTGTTTCTCAGTCTTTATGAAGGATCTTGGTTTTACCACCAATATATCTAAGATGTTTGTTATGAGATACGGGCAAGGACCCGTGAGATCAAGAGATATATTTGTGGATGGCCAGAAGCCAGCCTCAACTAAAAGTTTCTCATACCTTGGAGTATAATTTAATCATAATGATTCATGGGCTCAAACCATAACCATGAAAAAATTGTTGTTCATTCGGACATCCACTGCGCTTGTAACTTTCTCAAAGAAATTAGGAAAGAAACCTCCGGAGGAGCTCCTACAAATATATAAAGCAAAATGCATAACATCTGTTATGTATGGAGCAGGGGGGTGGGGCCTAGCTAACACCAAGCTGTTGCAACAAGTCTAAAATTAATTAATTTCTAAGATTTATTCTATCAGTTCCACCTAGCACTCCCTCTTATGTTTGCAATGAGGAGTTGGGTCTCTCCTTCATTTCTGACCTTATAAAAATAGAACCGATATTGTTGTGGCACAGTATCTGGACAAAGGAACAGACGCAGCTAAATAGGGAGATTCTGCAGGATGGTTTTAAATTAGATGAAGCTTTAAAGATTCCTTGAGTCACATTTGTCCGTGACTTTATGACAGATTTAGGTCACCCAGAATACTTCACCAACCCGCGACCCTGCAGACAATCCCTAGAAAAGTCCTTAAAAAGGAGGATTTATACTTGTTGGAAACGGTCAAATTGTCAGGAGGACTTCTAAAGCCTAGTGTTAGCCAACACCAATTACTATTATCTACGTTAAGAATGGAGCCATATTTGTCATTTGTCCCAGGGACTTATGATAGAATGCTATTGACTAGGTTTAGGCTCAATACTGTACATGGATTAGTGACTCTGCCTAAAATGAATTACTGGTCACGACAGTTACCATTATGCCCTTGTGACAACCTATCCACTCAGTCCACTATTCATTTAGTCCTTTTTTGTAAATTTTACTTAGAGTTAAGGAAAGTGTGGCTACTTCCACTTTTAAAATCTCAGGGGTTGAGGCAATGTCGTCTTGCTCTGATAAAACTCCAGCTCCTAGAAAGTGAACATGTCGCTTTAAGGTTAGCCATGTTTTTAAAGAGAGTGCTCCGGCTAAGAAAAAGTTTTATTAGTGAAGAATTTTAAACATTAATGAATTGTCGTTATAATTGTAGGTTATTTTAAGGAATGAATTGTGTATGTATATTTAAAAATGATCAAAATGTACTGTTTACTGTGATTGCCTTTGTTTTTAACTTTTGGATTTTATCGCTGATTGAATTAATTTGAATGCTTTTATGATTGTTAAAAATAACATTCGAATAAAGCTTTCCTTGACTTGACTTGACTTGAAATACAAAGTGAAAATATCTGAAATGTGGTTATAAAAAATCTTTTTTCAGCTAAAAAGAAATTGACTGAGACTACAGGTCGCTATAATATCCATGTTTTGTTTGAAAGGAAATGTTGTTTTGAATTTTCTCTCCCGATAGAGCACTTGTTTATATCACACTTTCTCCCTAAGCACAGCTTTTATGTGTGCCTTTCTCTCCACTGCCAGCTGGGCAAACACTTTGACCAACCTGTTCATGGATTCAACTAGGCCATTGGCCTGTGATGAGTAGTGTGATGTGTGTAAATGAGTGATGCCTGATCTTCTAAAAATCCCCTCATCTCCCCTGAAATGGATTGAATGCAATTGTCCATGACAATAGTCTTGGGATTCCCTTCTGAAGCAAAAACATCTCTTAGGAATTCCATAACTGTTCTGGCCGTCACAGTGGTCACACAGCATGCTGCAACCCATTTAGAAGGGCAATCAACTAAAACCAACACAAACCTCTCTCCTGATGACAACTGGTCAAAAGGCCCCACAATGGCATGTCTTAACTTAACCCACAGTTTTTCTGGAAATGCCACTGATGACAACGGAGCTGTTCTGGTCACTTTAGACTTGTTACTTGCCACACACAGGATGCAATCCCTCACTACTCCCTCCACCTGACTTTTCAAACCAGGCCACCAATATCATTCTCTGACCCTTCCCTCTGTCAGGTACTTTCCAAAGTGTCAATCATGAGTAAGGTTATCAATCTTGTTCAACAAACCTACTAGAGGGACCATCTGACTGCCTCGGAAAAGATTACCATCTTCAATACAGAGTTCATACCAAACATTTCAAAACCCCTTTGCTTCCAACTCCAGATCCTTGAAATATGGCCATCCTGACACCATCAGGTTTTTGACTACCTCTCTCACCTCATCTTTGGTAGGTTTGCTGTCCCACTCATCCATGCCAATCACCGGTTTGTTTACCCGCATGACAGGGTCCTTCACTACTTCCTCCCTGACTTCTTCCGACCTGTATGTCCCAAACCCTGCATCCTTCAGCAGAATGCTGTGAAATGATCAGTGAATTTTTTACAGATAAAATATACACAATTTACTCGTCATTTAGCATCACCACCCCTGCAGATTCCATCAACTGGGAAAGTAGGGACACTCAACCCGATGCCCCGTACGTCTAGGTAGTTTTGTTCCCTTTACAGAAAATGAGGTCACCAAGGCAATGGGGGAAGTTAAATCGGGATCCCCTCTTGATCCCTGCCCACATTTCATTTTTTCACACATCATACCCACTCTGGGGCCATACATCATGCAGCTATTTAACCAATCTCTGGAGACAGCAGTTTTTGCAGAGATTTGGAAACAGGCCATAGTGACTCCCTTGCTGAAGAAGGAGGGCTCAGATGTAAAGAACCCAGCTAATTACTGGCCAATTTCTCAACTTCCTTATCTCTCCAAAGTATTGGAGAAGTTAGTCAATAGAAAGTCTAACGAATTACTGGACCCCCCCCAAACGGGCTTCAGGGTCACCAACAGTACAGAGGCAACTCTCCTGGCTGTCCTAGATAATGTAAGATTACTGCTGGACCAGGGAAAGGCAGTAGCCTTGATCCTGTTAGACCTATCGGCGGCTTTCAACACGGTCTCCCACCAGCTTCTATTGGAAAATCTGCACGAAAAAGGGATACATTCAAAAGCCCTTCAATGGCTCAGCTCATTTCTGAGCAACAGAACGCAAACCGTGCAAATGGGTACCTTCTCGTCAACCCCTAAAAATCTCAGTTGTGGTGTCCCGCAGGGAGCATCCCTGAGCCCTACCCTATTTAATGCCCATGTATCATCCCTGGCAAAAATTGGCACGAAATGAGGCTTTGGGATTTGCTCCTACGCGGATGACACGCAACTGACAATAGCCATCGGAGATAGGCATAAGGACACCAGGGCTAAACCCAACAACTGTCTCACTGAAATGGCAACCTGGATGTCAGAACATTGCTTAAAGCTCAACTCGGAAAAATCAGAAATCCTGCTTCTCGGTGGAGCCAACCATATCTGGGATGCGTCATGGTGGCCCCACTCATTGGGCAATGCCCCAGCACCCAAGCAGTGTCCAAAAAATTTGAGTGTCATCATCGATAGAACCCTATCAATACAGGACCACGTGCGGACCCTGTGTGGTAGAAGCTTTTCTACACTAAAGCTTTTAAAAAGGCTCTTCTCCTGGATCCGGCTGGAGAGCAGGAGAACAGTCACACAGGGCCTGCTTTTCAGTAGGCTGTATTATGGAAGTGCACTTTTCATTGGCATGCCAGACTATCTTTTCAAACATCTGCAAGTGATTAAAAATGCAGCGGACAAACTGGTGTGCAATAAGCGCAGATACAGCTCAGCAACGGATTGCTTCAGGCAAATTCACTGGCTACCCATGCATCAAAGATCAAGATTCAAGCTCTTAGGACATGCACACAGGGCACTCCATCACACCGGCCCTAGGATTTTTTGGGATAGAATTACATTTTACATCCCGTCCAGGTGGCTAAGGCCACGCCGTCAGGCACTAGCTGAGACTAAAAGGTTCAGTAAGAGTAGGACAGGTGGACGCACCTTTTTGTACCTCGCAGCTCTGCACTGGAACAAGCTTCCGCTGGAATTACGGCTGATCGAGGATTACATGGCATTCAGGAAGACTCTTAAACCCCACCTTTTCCCCAAGGACTGATGTCACCGATTTCAATAGACCAGCCTAATTCACCACCCTCCTGTTACAATAGCGCCGTGATATCCCTATGGGATGAATATTGCGCTTTATAAATAAATAAATAAATCTGCTGATAGGTGACCGCGACATGAAGTCCGCTGGGACATTCTTGATTGCAGGCAGATATTTAACTTGAAAATTGAATTCCATTAAACCTTCCACCCACCTCTTTATATGTGGGGAAACATTATCCACACTCCTGCATGCCAACAATTGTACAAGAGGTCTAAGATATGTCCTAAGTACAAATGGCAAGCCCCACAGAAAGATCGCCCAAGTTAAAGCCAGAGCCTTGCATTCAATGACAGAGTACCTTTCCTCAGCGCCTTCCAGTGAGCGTGAAGTGAAAGCCATCACCTTTTCCTCACCATCCTTCACCTGTGACAACACAGCATCCAGTCCCTTTAAACAGGCATTAGTAGTAAGGAAAGTCTTCTTCGTGACATCAAAATGACCTAGGGTTGGCATGCTTGCAAGCTCCAACTTTACAAGTTTGAAAGTCTCCTCCGCCCTGTCCATTCAAAAAGAACTCCCTTTTTTTAACTGCCTTCGGATGGGTTGCACCACACTGGCAAAATTCTTAACAAATTTAACATGATATCCTGTCATACCCAAAAATGTCCTGACCTGACCTTTATTAGATGGGGACAGTACATCATTGATGGAGCTAGCCAATTCAATCTTGTGACTTATTCCTACACCAGAGAAAGTGTGTCCCAGGTACTCAGCTGACCCTATCTCAAATTTGCACTTTTTGTTCTTCAAGGTCAACCCCTTGTCCTTTAACCTGGCCAAGACCTGAAGCAAAACCTCATCAAGTTGCTGCCAATCCTTCCAATACACCAGGACACTGTGCAGAAAATACATTACCTACTTCACGCCCTCCAATACCAACTTCATGAACCTTTGGAAGCACGCTGCTGTAGAGGCCAGTTCAAATGGCAACCTCTTGAACCTATATGCTCCCAAAGGCATGACAAAAGATATGAGAGCTCTGGAGTCCTTTTGCAACATCACCTCGTTATAGCCGGCAGATAAATCCATCACACTGAACACTGTGGCACCCTTCAGAGTGGTAAGGGCTTCTGTCATATTTGGTAGAGTTTGCCGATCCACTCAGAAGCATTGGTTGAGATCTCTGAGATCAATGCACATGTGGATCTTAGCCCTGTTGCACTTTGGGGCAATAACCACTGGGTCAACCATTCTGAGCACTCTGTCTCTTCAATAATTTCATTTTGCAACAGCCTGTCTAATTCGTGTTGCAAAGGCTTCATCATTAGGTTAGGTACCTTCCTTTTCTTGTGCAGCACTGGGTTTTCACCCTTTTTTAAATGATTTTGTGCTCAAAACATTTGAGCAGCCCCAATAAATCATTAAAACTTCCAAGAACTCATTTGCCCAACCAATGTCTTTCACCAGGGTACCTACCATCATCACTTGGTTGGGAGAATTGGGGTTCAAAACAAGGGCCAAATCCCTCTGGTGCCTCCATCACAAAAAGTTATTCCCCCTCCTGGCCACGTAGATTTTTCCTACAGTCTACCTTCCTTGCAAATTTGTTAACATCACAGTGTAGCCCAGAAGATCTATCTTCATACAGCCATAATCCTCAGGACTGATATCAGGGGGTAACAATGCAATGCCACTCATGCCATATACCTACTCCCAATTTTTGTCTCCCACCGATATGAATGAAGATGCTAAATCAGCCAAAACAGTGAGACTCTTCCCACCTATCTCCACTACACATTCAGGAATAGTTATGGGGATGCTGCCCACCGCATCATACACTTACTTAACATCAGAAGGGGAAGATCCTACACACAAAATCACACTCTAACACTCCTCAGGAACGTCCTAACACCTCATGCACCTTTTCATTTTTGCAAACTCAGGCAAAATGCCCCTTTTTCCTACAACTATGACAGACTACATTCCGGGCTTTACATTGAGGACTATTCAAGAGATCACAGGGGCTACCACGTTTAAAACATTTGACTCTGGAGTCCTTTCCAACACCAGGTCCAACAGCCCCTTCACTACCCACTGATTTCTGACGGGTGTTCCTCTGGCTGCTACTTGGCACCTTGTCACTAGGCCTGGGCAAAATTTCCGTTCCGTTCGCGGAATTTGCGATAATTTGGCATTTCCGCGTTCCGCGGAGAGCGCGGAAATGTCAAAATTTCCGCATTCCGCAGCTTTGCGATAATTTGGTTCTTGCTCGCGCTGTAAAATAATACATTCTCGCGCGCGCGCGATCGCCTTACCTGAATCCCCGCGTTCGCCGACAAGTTTTCCCGATCCGGTCGCGTTCTCCATGAGATGTTGTATTGTTTTAGCCATTTGCGCTGTCTCCCGACAGTTCGCGTCCGCAGTGACGTCATGCGTCGCACGATCACGTCTTTCTTCTCGCGATCATGCACCGTGAGACAACTGAAAACAAGATGTCCGCGCCCGCGAGCAACTGCAGGGGTAAGTTAGCGACCCGCAACCATGCAAAAAATATCGCGAACGGGCGGGAAAAAAACTTCCGCATCTTCGCGATATTTCCGCTTGTTTGTGGAGATTTTTAACATTTTCGCGATAATTTGCGAAAGTCGCTTTCGCAAATTCCGCCCACCCCTACTTGTCACCTGACACCTTGTCAGACTTTGCCTTATCAGGAAGTGTAGACACCCAGTCTACAGAATGAGGGATTTCTCCTTATCCCAACCAGCTGCATGCTCCAAGCCCTCCATAATCTCAACAGCTTGTTTCAGTACAGGGTTCTTTGCCAATAACATTTCTTGGACTCTTTGGTCATTTGTGCAACGTACAAGTTGGTCCCTGATAAGGGATTCAAACAACTTGCCAAATTCACAGGTTTGCACCATGTTTCATAGAGCAGCCGCATAGCACCCATTCTGCTTTAGTCTGGACCCTCATGAACATTTTTATGCCTCTCCATTACCATATTAATACATGGACCAAAATATCCACCAACATAGTGAGAGACATTTCAAACAAGTTCACCGTCCTCATTTCCAGTATCAATTTCTTCCAGGTTCTAAATGTTTCGCCTTTCACTTCCCAAACTATTTAGCAGCACCGCCTGCTTCCTGGCTGCAAAGAATACCCCCCCCCCAATTGCCACCAGATATGAGTCAAAAAACATTTCATCTCTTCCATGGTAGTATGGGTTCTCATGATTCCGACAAAAAATGCAGGGGTTGTGACATGTTTGCTACAGCCATGACCTGGTACCTGCAAATTACCTTAATATAAGAAACAAAAACAATCTACTAACACAAGTCAAAATAACTAGTTCAAACCAATAGTCAATATAACAGACTAAAGAAATTTTGACCCTCTGAAAACGTGTCCAACTGTGTCCAGTATTTACAGTGTTGTTGGATTCCTCAGATCTAGATGACGAGGATAACAACTTGTGTGCAATAACTAAGATGAAAAAACACACTTTTAATTCCAGAATAGTACTCAGAGTCTTAAATTCACCACCACAGCAAAATATGTTCCTCCTATATCCACTGATCCTAATCCTGTTGACAGACACTTCAACAGCTTTACAAAATGCCCTATTATCAGCACCAACAGTGTCAGCAACGTTTATTCCATCTTCCTGTCAAAAATATACTGACAGGAAGATGGAGCTGAAGACGGCTGTAATGCCAGAAACCGGTCCTAGGAAGCTTGTTTCCGGTCCAGGGAAGACATGGCTTCGCAGTTCGGGCTGGACTGTTCCCATGAGGCACAGGGTCAGACTGATTTGCATATGGCCATATCTGAACTGGGGTGGCAGAGTGGGCTAAAGACCGGTGATGGATTAAACCCAGATCAGTTGACTGGGGGTGAGTGCTTGCAATGTTCAACACTCCGTCCATCATTTCCTTTGGTTTTTGCTTTGTTCGCCATAAGTTGGCAGGGTATGCTCAGACGTGAGTCCCTTGCTCACTTTGCCACTGGATTCAAGCAAGCCTGGCTGAAGACGGCTGTAATGCCAGAAAACGGTCCTAGGAAGCTTGTTTTTGGTCCAGGGAAGACATGGCTTGGCAATTCGGGCTGGACTGTTCCCATGAGGCACAGGGTCAGACTGATTTGCATATGGCCATGTCTGAACTGGGGTGGCAGAGTGGGCTAAAGAACGGTGATGGATTAAACCCAGATCAGTTGACTGGGGGTGAGTGCTTGCAATGTTCAACACTCCGTCCATCATTTCCTTTGGTTTTTGCTTTGTTCGCCATAAGTTGGCAGGTTATGCTCAGACGTGAGTCCCTTGCTCTCTTTGCCACTGGATTCAAGCAAGCCTGGCTGAAGACGGCTGTAATGCCAGAAACCGGTCCTAGGAAGCTTGTTTCCTGTCCAGGGAAGACATGGCTTTGCAGTTCGGGCTGGACTGTTCCCATGAGGCACAGGGTCAGACTGATTTGCCTATGGCCATGTCTGAACTGGGGTGGCAGAGTGGGCTAAAGAACGGTGATGGATTAAACCCAGATCAGTTGACTGGGGGTGAGTGCTTGCAATGTTCAACACTCCGTCCATCATTTCCTTTGGTTTTTGCTTTGTTCGCCATAAGTTGGCAGGGTATGCTCAGAAGTGAGTCCCTTGCTCACTTTGCCACTGGATTCAAGCAAGCCTGGCTGAAGACGGCTGTAATGCCAGAAACCGGTCCTAGGAAGCTCGTTTCCGGTCCAGAGCAGACATGGCTTGGCAGTTCGGGCTGGACTGTTCCCATGAGGCACAGGGTCAGACTGATTTGCATATGGCCATGTCTGAACTGGGGTGGCAGAGTGGGATAAAGAACGGTGATGGATTAAACCCAGATCAGTTGACTGGGGGTGAGTGCTTGCAATGTTCAACACTCCGTCCATCATTTCCTTTGGTTTTTGCTTTGTTCGCCATAAGTTGGCAGGGTATGCTCAGACGTGAGTCCCTTGCTCACTTTGCCACTGGATTCAAGCAAGCCTGGCTGAAGACGGCTGTAATGCCAGAAACCGGTCCTAGGAAGCTTGTTTCCGGTCCAGAGAAGACATGGCTTGGCAGTTCGGGCTGGACTGTTCCCATGAGGCACAGGGTCAGACTGATTTGCATATGGCCATGTCTGAACTGGGGTGGCAGAGTGGGCTAAAGAACGGTGATGGATTAAACCCAGATCAGTTGACTGGGGGTGAGTGCTTGCAATGTTCAACACTCCGTCCATCATTTCCTTTGGTTTTTGCTTTGTTCGCCATAAGTTGGCAGGGTATGCTCAGACGTGAGTCCCTTGCTCACTTTGCCACTGGATTCAAGCAAGCCTGGCTGAAGACGGCTGTAATGCCAGAAACCGGTCCTAGGAAGCTTGTTTCCGGTCCAGGGAAGACATGGCTTGGCAGTTCGGGCAGGACTGTTCCCATGAGGCACAGGGTCAGACTGATTTGCATATGGCTGTGTCTGAACTGGGGTGGCAGAGTGGGCTAAAGAACAGTGATGGATTAAACCCAGATCAGTTGACTGGGGGTGAGTGCTTGCAATGTTCAACACTCCGTCCATCATTTCCTTTGGTTTTTGCTTTGTTCGCCATAAGTTGGCAGGGTATGCTCAGACGTGAGTCCCTTGATCACTTTGCCACTGGATTCAAGCAAGCCTGGCTGAAACGGCTGTAATGCCAGAAACCGGTCCTAGGAAACTTGTTTCCGGTCCAGGGAAGACATGGCTTGGCAGTTCAGGCTGGACTGTTCCCATGAGGCACAGGGTCAGACTGATTTGCATATGGCCATGTCTGAACTGGGGTGGCAGAGTGGGCTAAAGAACGGTGATGGATTAAACCCAGATCAGTTGACTGGGGGTGAGTGCTTGCAATGTTCAACACTCCGTCCATCATTTCCTTTGGTTTTTGCTTTGTTCGCCATAAGTTGGCAGGGTATGCTCAGACGTGAGTCCCTTGCTCACTTTGCCACTGGATTTAAGCAAGCCTGGCTGAAGACGGCTGTAATGCCAGAAACCGGTCCTAGGAAGCTTGTTTCCGGTCCAGGAAAGACATGGCTTGGCAGTTCGGGCTGGACTGTTCCCATGAGGCACATGGTCAGACTGATTTGCATATGGCCATGTCTGAACTGGGGTGGCAGAGTGGGCTAAAGAACGGTGATGGATTGAACCCAGATCAGTTGACTGGGGGTGAGTGCTTGCAATGTTCAACACTCCGTCCATCATTTCCTTTGGTTTTTGCTTTGTTCGCCATAAGTTGGCAGGGTATGCTCAGACGTGAGTCCCTTGCTCACTTTGCCACTGGATTCAAGCAAGCCCGGCTGAAGACGGCTGTAATGCCAGAAAACGGTCCTAGGAAGCTTGTTTTCGGTCCAGGGAAGACATGGCTTGGCAATTCGGGCTGGACTGTTCCCATGAGGCACAGGGTCAGACTGATTTGCATTTGGCCATGTCTGAACTGGGGTGGCAGAGTGGGCTAAAGAACGGTGATGGATTAAACCCAGATCAGTTGACTGGAGGTGAGTGCTTGCAATGTTCAACACTCCGTCCATCATTTCCTTTGGTTTTTGCTTTGTTCGCCATAAGTTGGCAGGGTATGCTCAGACGTGAGTCCCTTGCTCTCTTTGCCACTGGATTCAAGCAAGCCTGGCTGAAGACGGCTGTAATGCCAGAAACCGGTCCTAGGAAGCTTGTTTCCGGTCCAGGGAAGACATGGCTTTGCAGTTCGGGCTGGACTGTTCCCATGAGGCACAGGGTCAGACTGATTTGCCTATGGCCATGTCTGAACTGGGGTGGCAGAGTGGGCTAAAGAACGGTGATGGATTAAACCCAGATCAGTTGACTGGGGGTGAGTGCTTGCAATGTTCAACACTCCGTCCATCATTTCCTTTGGCTTTTGCTTTGTTCGCCATAAGTTGGCAGGGTATGCTCAGAAGTGAGTCCCTTGCTCACTTTGCCACTGGATTCAAGCAAGCCTGGCTGAAGATGGCTGTAATGCCAGAAACCGGTCCTAGGAAGCTTGTTTCCGGTCCAGAGAAGACATGGCTTGGCAGTTCGGGCTGGACTGTTCCCATGAGGCACAGGGTCAGACTGATTTGCATATGGCCATGTCTGAACTGGGGTGGCAGAGTGGGCTAAAGAACGGTGATGGATTAAACCCAGATCAGTTGACTGGGGGTGAGTGCTTGCAATGTTCAACACTCCGTCCATCATTTCCTTTGGTTTTTGCTTTGTTCGCCATAAGTTGGCAGGGTATGCTCAGACGTGAGTCCCTTGCTCACTTTGCCACTGGATTCAAGCAAGCCTGGCTGAAGACGGCTGTAATGCCAGAAACCGGTCCTAGGAAACTTGTTTCCGGTCCAGGGAAGACATGGCTTGGCAGTTCAGGCTGGACTGTTCCCATGAGGCACAGGGTCAGACTGATTTGCATATGGCCATGTCTGAACTGGGGTGGCAGAGTGGGCTAAAGAACGGTGATGGATTAAACCCAGATCAGTTGACTGGGGGTGAGTGCTTGCAATGTTCAACACTCCGTCCATCATTTCCTTTGGTTTTTGCTTTGTTCGCCATAAGTTGGCAGGGTATGCTCAGACGTGAGTCCCTTGCTCACTTTGCCACTGGATTCAAGCAAGCCTGGCTGAAGACGGCTGTAATGCCAGAAACCGGTCCTAGGAAGCTTGTTTCCGGTCCAGGAAAGACATGGCTTGGCATTTCGGGCTGGATTGTTCCCATGAGGCACATGGTCAGACTGATTTGCATATGGCCATGTCTGAACTGGGGTGGCAGAGTGGGCTAAAGAACGGTGATGGATTGAACCCAGATCAGTTGACTGGGGGTGAGTGCTTGCAATGTTCAACACTCCGTCCATCATTTCCTTTGGTTTTTGCTTTGTTCGCCATAAGTTGGCAGGGTATGCTCAGACGTGAGTCCCTTGCTCACTTTGCCACTGGATTCAAGCAAGCCTGGCTGAAGACGGCTGTAATGCCAGAAACTGGTTCTAGGAAGCTTGTTTCCGGTCCAGGGAAGACATGGCTTGGCAGTTCGGGCTGGACTGTTCCCATGAGGCACAGGGTCAGACTGATTTGCATATGGCCATGTCTGAACTGGGGTGGCAGAGTGGGCTAAAGAACGGTGATGGATTAAACCCAGATCAGTTGACTGGGGGTGAGTGCTTGCAATGTTCAACACTCTGTCCATCATTTCCTTTTTAGTTTTTGATTTGTTCGCCATAAGTTGGCAGGGTATGCTCAGACGTGAGTCCCTTGCTCACTTTGCCACTGGATTCAAGCAAGCCTGGCTGAAGACGGCTGTAATGCCAGAAACCGGTCCTAGGAAGCTTGTTTCCGGTCCAGGAAAGACATGGCCTGGCAGTTCGGGCTGGACTGTTCCCATGAGGCACAGGGTCAGACTGATTTGCATATGGCCATGTCTGAACTGGGGTGGCAGAGTGGGCTAAAGAACGGTGATGGATTGAACCCAGATCAGTTGACTGGGGGTGAGTGCTTGCAATGTTCAACACTCCGTCCATCATTTCCTTTGGTTTTTGCTTTGTTCGCCATAAGTTGGCAGGGTATGCTCAGACGTGAGTCCCTTGCTCTCTTTGCCACTGGATTCAAGCAAGCCTGGCTGAAGACGGCTGTAATGCCAGAAACCGGTCCTAGGAAGCTTGTTTCCGGTCCAGGGAAGACATGGCTTTGCAGTTCGGGCTGGACTGTTCCCATGAGGCACAGGGTCAGACTGATTTGCCTATGGCCATGTCTGAACTGGGGTGGCAGAGTGGGCTAAAGAACGGTGATGGATTAAACCCAGATCAGTTGACTGGGGGTGAGTGCTTGCAATGTTCAACACTCCGTCCATCATTTCCTTTGGTTTTTGCTTTGTTCGCCATAAGTTGGCAGGGTATGCTCAGAAGTGAGTCCCTTGCTCACTTTGCCACTGGATTCAAGCAAGCCTGGCTGAAGATGGCTGTAATGCCAGAAACCGGTCCTAGGAAGCTTGTTTCCGGTCCAGAGAAGACATGGCTTGGCAGTTCGGGCTGGACTGTTCCCATGAGGCACAGGGTCAGACTGATTTGCATATGGCCATGTCTGAACTGGGGTGGCAGAGTGGGCTAAAGAACGGTGATGGATTAAACCCAGATCAGTTGACTGGGGGTGAGTGCTTGCAATGTTCAACACTCCGTCCATCATTTCCTTTGGTTTTTGCTTTGTTCGCCATAAGTTGGCAGGGTATGCTCAGACGTGAGTCCCTTGCTCACTTTGCCACTGGATTCAAGCAAGCCTGGCTGAAGACGGCTGTAATGCCAGAAACCGGTCCTAGGAAACTTGTTTCCGGTCCAGGGAAGACATGGCTTGGCAGTTCAGGCTGGACTGTTCCCATGAGGCACAGGGTCAGACTGATTTGCATATGGCCATGTCTGAACTGGGGTGGCAGAGTGGGCTAAAGAACGGTGATGGATTAAACCCAGATCAGTTGACTGGGGGTGAGTGCTTGCAATGTTCAACACTCCGTCCATCATTTCCTTTGGTTTTTGCTTTGTTCGCCATAAGTTGGCAGGGTATGCTCAGACGTGAGTCCCTTGCTCACTTTGCCACTGGATTCAAGCAAGCCTGGCTGAAGACGGCTGTAATGCCAGAAACCGGTCCTAGGAAGCTTGTTTCCGGTCCAGGAAAGACATGGCTTGGCATTTCGGGCTGGATTGTTCCCATGAGGCACATGGTCAGACTGATTTGCATATGGCCATGTCTGAACTGGGGTGGCAGAGTGGGCTAAAGAACGGTGATGGATTGAACCCAGATCAGTTGACTGGGGGTGAGTGCTTGCAATGTTCAACACTCCGTCCATCATTTCCTTTGGTTTTTGCTTTGTTCGCCATAAGTTGGCAGGGTATGCTCAGACGTGAGTCCCTTGCTCACTTTGCCACTGGATTCAAGCAAGCCTGGCTGAAGACGGCTGTAATGCCAGAAACTGGTTCTAGGAAGCTTGTTTCCGGTCCAGGGAAGACATGGCTTGGCAGTTCGGGCTGGACTGTTCCCATGAGGCACAGGGTCAGACTGATTTGCATATGGCCATGTCTGAACTGGGGTGGCAGAGTGGGCTAAAGAACGGTGATGGATTAAACCCAGATCAGTTGACTGGGGGTGAGTGCTTGCAATGTTCAACACTCTGTCCATCATTTCCTTTTTAGTTTTTGATTTGTTCGCCATAAGTTGGCAGGGTATGCTCAGACGTGAGTCCCTTGCTCACTTTGCCACTGGATTCAAGCAAGCCTGGCTGAAGACGGCTGTAATGCCAGAAACCGGTCCTAGGAAGCTTGTTTCCGGTCCAGGAAAGACATGGCCTGGCAGTTCGGGCTGGACTGTTCCCATGAGGCACAAGGTCAGACTGATTTGCATATGGCCATGTCTGAACTGGGGTGGCAGAGTGGGCTAAAGAACGGTGATGGATTGAACCCAGATCAGTTGACTGGGGGTGAGTGCTTGCAATGTTCAACACTCCGTCCATCATTTCCTTTGGTTTTTGCTTTGTTCGCCATAAGTTGGCAGGGTATGCTCAGACGTGAGTCCCTTGCTCACTTTGCCACTGGATTCAAGCAAGCCTGGCTGAAGACGTCTGTAATGCCAGAAACTGGTCCTAGGAAGCTTGTTTCCGGTCCAGGGAAGACATGGCTTGGCAGTTCGGGCTGGACTGTTCCCATGAGGCACAGGGTCAGACTGATTTGCATATGGCCATGTCTGAACTGGGGTGGCAGAGTGGGCTAAAGAACGGTGATGGATTAAACCCAGATCAGTTGACTCGGGGTGAGTGCTTGCAATGTTCAACACTCTGTCCATCATTTCCTTTGGTTTTTGATTTTTTTTTTCAAACACTCAAAATATGTAGGGATCACGCGCTCCATTGCATGAAATGGCGAATCTCTTTAGAAAATGGTGTGGTAACTCTTGCACTCG
Source organism: Triturus cristatus (assembly GCF_964204655.1). Taxonomy (NCBI): domain Eukaryota; kingdom Metazoa; phylum Chordata; class Amphibia; order Caudata; family Salamandridae; genus Triturus; species Triturus cristatus. Next base: position 180,288,758 of record NC_140589.1, read on the forward strand.
TGTAGCTTCCTCTTACAGGCCAGAGACAACACCCCCACTTACACGCAACAATCACTCAAAAGATGCCGGCAAACTGGCGCTCACTCGCCTTACTGTTAGTAGGCACAAATATCCACCAGTAACACAAAGAAAGTCACAATACTTTGTTGATGAGGTCACTTACATGAAACTCATGGCCTCTTCTTACAAAACAGGATGTAATGCCGAAAACGCTGGGTTCAATCCTCGTGTGATGAATTAAAGAGGGGTCTTGGTGGACAGTTCCCTGCCCTTCACAGGCCAAATCGTCACCAATGTTAAGATATCATGCTGGACAGATGAAGTTCAAGATGTTTATTCTACCAATAGACAAGCCACAACAGGACATGGGACTAAGTCTCTCAGTCCTAAAATGGCTGCCACCACATCTTTGTAAATGTGATGGCAGCCAATCAGATCTTAATTTCATATCTTTCCGCTTGGCGAATCCGCCGCAGTGTAAAATATCTATACATTTGAAACCCTAAGTTCTCCAAAACTACAAAATGGATTTACACCAAATCACAAAAAGCACGCTTTCTGGACAGGATCTAGTTTTCTGCCAAATTTCATGTTTTTCGGAAACCATTGATGACAAGATTGTGCATGGGGGATGTGCGAGGTATAGTTACCTTAGGGCATGAGTTACAGTTACTTGAGATGACTATAACTTGTGAATTTCTGTGGTTTAGGTACATTTAAAATGTTACATTGCCACTCACATTTTCACCTAACTAGAATGTTACTTTAAAGTTATGTCACATACCTTCCTGGATGAATGCTAATCCCCTTAAGCTGAAGGGGGACAAGACTGAGGTTCTGCTGGTGGGTAACCTTCCCCACCTTTGGGGGTCCCCATCTGTGGCCTGAGGCTATGGGTATTGTTCCTACTTCAGTACCCGTGGTCAAGATTCTAGGGGTCTGGCTTGATTACAGGCTGTCTAGAAGTAACCAAATCACATAGATGGCTTCCACCTGTTTTGGCATTTTAAGATTGCTCAACCAAAAATTGGGGTTGTCTTTCTGTCCCTGCCCAAAGAACCGTTATCCAGGTCCTGGTTATTTCCATGCTGGATTACTGAAACATTCTCTATGGTATCACAAAGGGCCTGCTTAAACTGCTTCACATAGTGCAAAACATTGCTGCAAGACTCCTAAATTTTCCTTCATTGCCAGCCTGCTCCATTGACTCCACTGGTTGCCAATTGAACGTCGTGTTGAATTCAAAGCATTATATTATTTACATAAAGGTCTCTCTAAGTCTGGCTCCATCTATTTGAAATATCTGGAGTAACCATATATGCCTAGCGGGTCTTTGCGATCAAGCAATCTTGATCTTGCTGTAATTCCCAGAATTAGGAAAACATGTCATGGAGGTTGAGCCTTTTTCTTCTAAGGCCCGAAACTGTGGAATCCCTTACCCCATCATTTGAGAGCATGTTGCCCTCTCTGGGTCTTCTGCAAGAAGCTAAAAATCTGGTTGCCTAAACACTGTATTAACTATGTTGATTAGAAAGGCCTGTTTTACAGTTTCGGGTACCTCACTGTAGCTTAGCACTGGAAAACCCTTTTTTGGGTAGCCATAACCCATGGCTACCTAAAAAAGGGTAAATATATAAACTATAACAGAGATATTACATATTAAAAAATGTATGCTGTCGGGGTGGAAGAAAAATGAGAACATCACACAGTAGACCAATGGATGAAGAGGGCTGGGTGAAATCCCCTAAAAGTATATTACATGCATGATTTTCATAAAATCAAGCACGGTGTCTAACACTAAACCTAACAAGCATTGGCATAGCGCACATATTTGTGACCTAATAGATTTTTTTAATGGTGTTCAGCCATGCTGTACAGCATTCCCAAAGCTGTGCTGCAGAGCTAAAAAATATAAAATCCTTCAACCCAGCCGCCCACAGCATTTTGTAGGTATGTGCACCACGCATGCTTTACCTACAAAATGATTCAAACACTTTTCTTGTTTCATTACGGATATAAGTTGGATTGGTGACTAAAAAGAAAACAAATGTTTTTTTAAAAACAAATGAAGGTGGTGGGAAGAAGCGGAGGATCGAAGCAACACAGGGACAGCAGCAACACGCATGATGTGGGTGGGGAGGAGAAACCACGGGCGAGGGAGCAATATTGATCAGGCGGGGAGAAGCACACAGGCGAGATGGCTATGCCGGTTTAGTAGGGGTGGGAAGGAGAAGCAATGGACGTGAGAGGAGGGTATGAATAGGAGGAAGCAACACAAAGGCGGGATGGAGAAGAGAAGAGATGGGCAAGAGAGCAACATGGAGCAGGCGGGGAGAAGCATATGGGCAAGAGAGCAACATGGAGTGGACGGGGGAGAAGCACATGGGCTAGAACACAATGGGGCAAGCACAAAAGGAAGAAGAGCAAGATGGAGGAGTCTGGGAGAAGCACATGAACAAAATGGGATCAACATGAAGTGTGGAGGAGAGAAGTACAAAACAAGCAGAAGAAGCACAGAAACCAACCAATCAAAAGTGATGGTAAAGTGGTGATGCTCCATGGGAGGGACAGATACAAGACTCACAAGCTGGGATACAAATAAAAGGTAGGCGAATGAGAGTGACAGGAAAGCAAACCAATGGTAAGCAATGGGCGGGCTCCTGCCTCTGTATGTTCTTGGAATGCCAACAATATGTCAAACAAAAGACAGAGCATGTGCTATCAAGTAGGCGAGTCCTAATAATGAGCAAGAACAAAGAGGCCTTTTTTTTAGCTGCAGAAGCCCTGATTCCTATGAAAAGTGTGACATTTTGTGTGTGTGGAGATGCCCAACCAGGGGATAATGTTAAAGACATCTCACATGATCAGTGTAGTGAGATCCTGGCCGACTTCCAGCAATGCACATGTGCAAGCCCTGTACTGTAGGAGGAGACCTTGGTGGCATTATTGGCATATGCACTCCTTTCACCTTTCAATTATGGATGCCAAATGCCCACATCTATCATGTTTCATGGACCTTCAATGCATTGGGAAAGGACATTTGGGATATAGTCCTTTTTCCATCCCATCCCATCACAATTATTATTATTGTTATTATTTGCAGTGTCAACTCGTTAATGTTTCACAAATAATAAAAGAGGCACTCTAATTGCCAATACAGCAATGCACTATGGGTCTGATGCACTATTCCACTTCACAAAGGAATGAGGTACAATTTGCACACTGACTAATCTGCAAATGGAATTGCAATTTCCGATGTGAACTATGTATAAGTAGGTTACATTACAAATTCCATATTCCCAGCGGACCACAGAATGACCTGCCTAACAAATATTAATTAGGTAGGTCACAGTGAGTGACCCCTTGTGATTGGCTGAAAATGCAGGGTCGGGTGCCTATAAGGGACAGCAGAGCTCCATCTCTTCATTTGCCTTCTCAATGAGAACTAAAAAAAGCAGATTGGGTCTATTAAAGGGAGGGGTGCTGCTTTTAAAAAAAAGTTTCCAGTTTGGTTAGACGTGGAGAACAGCAGGCAGCGGTCCTTTGAACACCCTACCCGTTCCCCCAAGGCTGCACTCACAATTCCTGCAGAGACAGCTTACTATTTGCAAATAAAATACCACCCCTCTGAGGCATTGGTATCTTACCAATGGTTTATGATCACAATTGTAGTCAAACGCCATTGATGCGTTCCTCCAAGATTTGAAACAGGAGGGGCACCCCTTTCACACGCCCTTCTATTTGGAATTCAGAGAAGGTCTCAACAGCCATTTTATAAGTTGGAACGCTTTTTCAAATTCAAAAACCTGTTTTCCAGTCGCAAACTATGCAGAAGCGTTTGGAACCACAAAATACCGTTGAACACCGGGCCCTAAGCGGTCTGAGAAAGCACATCCTGGCAGCCAGATACAAATCCCAAAGCTTTTTTCTAATCAGTAAAAAGAAGACACAAATGTAGCTCGCGCTGTGACCTTGCTGTTGCAAGGCAGCCTTCAACAACAGGTAATCCAAGAGGAAGCAAAGGTGACAAACATTAATGCTCTCTGAAGCCCAGTGGATACATTGTCTCTGATAAGCAAACGTCACTCAAAATACCAGCAGCCCCCTGCATACAGCAGCATGCTGGCTGATAGTGTCAGGGATGCAGAGGGTGACGAGAGAAGACTGTAAGGATGGTAAATGATTTTATCTTGATGTTTCGGATGCAAAAGATCATCTTTTAAAATAATATGTATATGTTTTTAATGTTTCTCTAGGATGTTTTGTAGTGTACTTTTATGGTTTTAATTATCCGAATAAAGTAATTTTACCTGACTGACGACCATTGTATTAATTTGCATGATCAGCTTTTCTCAAGTTTGTTTTAAAGTTGAACCTTCTACTCAACCATGCTGTGCAATCAAAGACAAGTCTGAAATTGATCTTTCATGTGAATACATCAGTAGGTAGTTAGCATGACCTGCCTTCAGGTAAAATAGTAACAGAGCCCAAGTAATGCAATTTAAAACATGCATAAAGTTTGCATAGCATTGGGGAGACCAAGCCTGTAGGACATGAGCCCCTCAAGTCACTGCGAGGCTGATAGCCAAGGGTGAGCAAAGTCATGTTTTTTTTGCTCGTGTAGGGTAAGTGGCCTGGCACCCACAAGAAATCTTGCAATGCGTTTTATAATGAGTTCTCCATTGTAACAACATGTTTCTGACTATAAGTGACCTACGTGGCAAACATTTGAGAGGGATGCACTCGTATAAATGAAGCCTTGAGAGATACAGCGGCTAAGGTATGTCTACCCAGCCTTGGAGTAGAACATTTGTAGCGCAATGCATGAACTGTGGCCCCCATCCCGTTTCATAGCACTGCAAGACAAGTCTGCTCAAACCAAGTGCCTGATTTAGAAGTCAGCGGAATGGAACACTCCGTCACAAACGTGATGGATATCCCGCCCGCCGTACTATGATCACATTCTATCCTATGGGGATACCTGTCACATTTGCGACGGAGGATTTCCTCCTTCGACTTTTAAATCAGACCCTAAGTCGGGGCAAGAACAGATACGTGATTGGTGCAAGTAAAACAGGAAATTATGGGGCTTATTTCGAAGCCCCTTGCGCCGTCGGTTTGTCACTGTTTCTCATATTAAAAGTGACGCACCAGTGGCACAAGGGGCTTGTAAAAAAGCCCTTATGTGAGCTACTGGTAGCCTAATATTCAGAATCTAAACATTAGGAGAGCATAGAAAAAAAGGACATGCAGACCTTGCAATAAAAGAAAAATGGTGAAAATCTAAAATAGTGCAAACTTCTGCATAGAATCTGCATAGTAGTAGCCAGTTTTTGGAATTTGGAAAAAAATGCTTCTGCTTCAACAACTCCCTCGACACCGCCACCTTCCCTGAGAGCTGGAAGCACGCCGAACTCAGCGCTCTACTAAAGAAACCAACGGCGGACCCCACCGAACTCAAGAACTACCGCCCCATCTCGCTCCTCCCGTTTCCAGCCAAAGTCATCGAGAAGACCATCAACAAGCAACTGGCAGCCTTCCTCGAGACGACTGGTTCCCTCGACCCTTCCCAGTCAGGCTTCTGGGCCAACCACAGCACCGAGACCGCCCTCATCGCTGCCACCGACGACATCCGAACCCTGCTGGACAACGGAGAAACAGCGGCCCTCATCCTCCTGGACCTCTCCGCGGCATTCGACACTGTCTGCCACCGCACCCTAGTGCAGCGCCTCAGCAACGTCGAGATCGAGGAGAAGGCACTGGAATGGATCATCTCCTTCCTCACCGGAAGGACACAGAGAGTCCGCCTGCCCCTGTTCAGATCAGAAGCCACGGAAGTCATCTGCGGCGTCCCACAGGGCTCCTCGCTCAGCCCCACCCTCTTCAATGTCTACATGAGCCCCCTTGCGGCCATCGCACGCCAACACAACCTGAACATCATCTCCTACGCCGATGACACCCAGCTGATCCTCTCCCTGACCAACGACCCCGCCACCGCCAGAGCCAACCTACACGAAGGGATGAAAATCGTGGCCGAGTGGATGACGACCAGCCGCCTGAAACTGAACACAGACAAGACGGAAGTCCTCATCCTGGGCTCCTCACCCTCCGCCTGGGACGACTCCTGGTGGCCCCCCGCCCTGGGCAACGCACCCAAACCGACAGACCACGCACGCAACCTGGGCTTCATCCTGGACTCCTCCCTCTCCATGACCAGACGAGTCAACGCCGTCTCCTCGTCCTGTTTCAACATCCTGCGCATGCTACGTAAGATCTTCCGGTGGATCCCCACCGAGACCAGGAAAACGGTCACCCAGGCCCTCGTCACCAGTCGACTGGACTACGGCAACGCCCTCTACGCCGGTACCACCGCCAAGCTCCAGAAGAGACTCCAGCGGATCCAGAACGCCTCGGCGAGACTCATCCTCGACGTCCCCAGACGAACTCACATCTCCAGACACCTGAGAGACCTGCACTGGCTCCCGATCAACAAAAGAATCACCTTCCGGCTCCTCACCCACGCACACAAAGCCCTACACAACCAAGGCCCGACCTACCTCAACAGCCGCCTCAACTTCTACGCTCCCAAACGCCACCTCCGCTCGACCAGTCACGCCCTCGCAGCCGTCCCCCGCATCCACAGAGCGACAACAGGAGGAAGATCCTTCTCCCACCTGGCCGCCAAGACTTGGAACGCCCTCCCCACCGACCTACGCCTGACCCAAGACCACCTCTCCTTCAGGAAGAAGCTCAAGACCTGGTTGTTCGAGCAGTAGCGGACCCCCCCCCCCCCCTAGCGCCTTGAGACCCTCCGGGTGAGTAGTGCGCTTTATAAATGCCTATGATTGATTGATTGATTGATTGTACACTTTCTTTTCCAGCAGATTGTTCGCAGTGCAGAATTTCCACAGTCGTATGGCTCAGAGAAATGAGTAAATTATATATTAATGTGCTGTTGAGAAGGACTGATTCTGGCTTCATGTTATACATGCACCAGCACGCAAGATGATGGCTTTAAGTGCTTTACTCAGGAGGCAACTGCTTTGCACCTGCTCGAAGCAGGTGCCTCTGGAGAAATGGAGTAAGTCAGTAAGTTAGAGAAGTTGGCTGAAGCAGATGATTTTGGAGCAAAGGAAACTTGAAAAGAGGTCAATGAAGAGTGTGAAGATTGGGACACTTAAATGAAACTTCTGCTCAAGTCTTGTTCAATCTAAACCAAGCTGACTGAGACATGAGCTACAAGTACATTGTACAAGTACCTGATATTGATGTTGCTCACAATCTTCTCTCATGCACTATCTTAGAACATCAACTACTGTACACTAGGGCTGTGCAGAATTTGCTGAATTTTCGCTAGCGTAATTATGCACATTAAAAAAATATGAAAAAATCCTGTGCAATTAAGTTACATTCATTGTATGCACAAACATGACTTGAAGGACGTATTTCAAATTAATAAAATAACACAAAACGGCATGTCGCGCCATGCACAAATTAAGCCATTTTCGTAACGGTGTGACTTTAGCCTTCCGACCAGCCTCATGCTCCCCAACTTCCCTGCACAAACCCAATCCATCTCTATCATTTTTGTCCATCTCTCACATTTTTTCAACTTTCTTTAAACTTTTGAGTGATGTAATATGTGAGGTCATAAGCATTGCATGATGGGGGCGCAAGTTAAAGTTAGTTTATTACATATAGCTGGGTTTTAAAACATTAGCTCATGTCTCATTCCAAAACCTAACTATAATGTCACAAATCATGTTTGCTTCATTGAATTTCAGTGTTTTTTAATATAAGTTAAGGTCTTAGCACCTAACTATAGCACCACTTTACGATGTACTTTTTCAGTAAGTATATATATATATATATATATATATATATTCACTGAAAAAACCATAGGTTTCACACACGTTATAGTTAGGAATTAGCATTTTAAAAACCTTGCAAATTCACTGAAAAAACCATAGGTTTCACACATGTTATAGTTAGCGGAAATTTTACTGATAAAAAACCAATGAAATTCCCCCGTTATAGTTAGTGCAGGCAACTATAACTCACGCGACCGCAATCTTCTGCTGATGACATATGTGTCTTTATGAAAAAAAAATATTTGTAATATATGTATAGCTAAAAATGTATGGAAGAAGACATGGGCAAATAAGTGTCTAAATACAGTATTAGCATCAGCAGAGGATTGCGGTCGCGCGAGTTATAGTTGCCTGCACTAACTATAACGGGGGAATTTCATTGGTTTTTTATCAGTAAAATTTCCGCTAACATGTGTGAAACCTATGGTTTTTTCAGTGAATATATATATACATATATATACATATATATATATATACATATATATACATATACATATTCACTGAAAAAACCATGGGTTTCACACACGTTATAGTTAGGAATTAGCATTTAAAAAACCATAGAAATTCAGTGAAAAAACCATAGGTTTCACACATGTTATAGTTAGCTGGACATTTTACTCGTAAAAAACCAATGAAATTGCCCCGTTATAGTTAGTTCAGCTAACTATAACTCGCGCGCCCGCAATGCACTGCTGATGACGTCACATATTACATCACTCATGACATGGTCAGTGACATCACTCATGACATCACTGATGACATCTCAAATGACATCACTGATGACATCACTGATGACATCATCCTTGTGAAAGAGTGGCAGACCTCCTCTCACCCTAATATAACCTTTGATACACACATTCAAAAATAGAAACTACAATGTTCAAAACAATGGATATACCAATACCAGTTACAACAACCTCTTCAGTAATTCTAAGATCCACATACACATCCACTCATTCACCAACAGTCCTATACAGTCACTCATACATGTACTCACTCATCATATGTACTCATACACCTATACATCCTGTTACACAATGCCACTCATCCATAGAGGTACTCACACACATAGTCACTCATGCTAATAAAGAATCAAACATACATTTACTTGCATATACAGTTATACACACACCACCATACTTACTTCTACGGAAACTTACACATACTTAGTCTTTTAAACAATCACTTATAGAAACACATACTTATTCATACAGGAACTCTTTCAATCTCTCACTCTCACATATACTCACATATATACACCAAAAGTCACATATACTAGTTTAAAACATATGTAGTTACTCATAAAGTCACTATTGAGACAGTCAGTCACTCACTAACACACCTATTCACACACTCATCCACCCATACAGTCCTGCACACATGCTGTCTTCAACACATACAAACAGTGAGCCACTCATTCATGCACCTATGCACTACGTAATACCCCCCACCGAACCATGCAGACACTCAGACTGATACTCAAAAAACCAACTTTTAACCTATATAGACACCCATGTAGCTACTCACCAACCCATGCAGCCACTTATACACAAACTGAGAGACTGATACAGATATTTACATATTTAAACATTACTTACTAAGCCATGTATTCACTATGATACACTTAATCAGTCAGTTACACAATCAATTTTTCAAAAACAAATCATCCATTTAGACACTTATATACCCATTTATTCTTCCATCGACCTTGAGATATACATATATAAAACATATTTAATTTTCAGATTAACACACATTCACTGGATGATGTCATCAGTGATGTCATCAGTGATGTCATTTGAGATGTCATCAGTGATGTCATGAGTGATGTCACTGACCATGTCATGAGTGATGTAATATGTGACGTCATCAGCAGTGCATTGCGGGCGCGCGAGTTATAGTTAGCTGAACTAACTATAACGGGGCAATTTCATTGGTTTTTTACGAGTAAAATGTCCAGCTAACTATAACATGTGTGAAACCTATGGTTTTTTCACTGAATTTCTATGGTTTTTTAAATGCTAATTCCTAACTATAACGTGTGTGAAACCCATGGTTTTTTCAGTGAATTTGCAAGGTTTTTTAAATGCTAATTTTTTTTTTATTCTTCATTTTTTTCAAACATATTTTTAATTTATTTTTCTTACCTTTTATAAAGACTATGCTTAAATTTTAAAAATCCTTAAATATTTTTTTTTAATATATTTTTTAAAATAAACATGTAAAATTTATTTCCAGTTTTTTTTTTTTTTTTTTTTTTTTTATAGTACGCGTACCGTAAGCTCACGGTAAGCGTACGGTTTACGCAACGTCCGTCATCTATCTACGCTGCTTGCGTATAGTTACGCACTTTGCGTAGCCGCGCGAACTGCGCGTGGGACGCGTGCGCGCTTACGCCACACGCGCACGTTACGCGGAAGTGCCGGGGAGTGACTGTTATGCGCATGCGCGGAAGCGCGTGTCTTTTTTACGCGCATGCGTACTTTTTGCCGTAAGCGTACCGTAAGCGTACGGTAGGTCATGTGATCATGAAACACAACTTTTGATTGGTTGAAACTACTTTCAGTTCTAGAACTCTCCTACACCACACCCATTCCCCTCATTTCTGCTTGTGATCCCTTGGGAGAAGGAGCTGGTTTGTCTTTGGGATACGATGGCAGAACAGCAGAGCTCTTCTGAGAGTGAGCCTAGCACCAGCAGCACTGTCTTGAGGCAGAGATCGAGGAAACAAAAGCCTTCTTATGTTTGGGATTATTTTACTTTTCCAGAAGGCCAGCAAAAGGTGAATGCACCCTTAGTTACTTGCTGTCTGTGTAAGCGTGTACTTTCTAGAGGTAATCCTAACAGGAAGTATTCCTTTGGGAATCACACCATGAAGAGGCATCTCCAGGATGTACACGGAAGGACACATGGTCATCTTTTTGGAGGTAACTCTTCAGAAAGACGAGCCAGTACATCCACAGCAGCTCAGCCTGGACCATCATCTGCAGGGCTTACTCCTTCTTCTGCAGGTCAGGTGAGCCCTTCATCTGTGGGAGGAGAATCTCCTTTTGCTGGCCCTCTGGAAATGAACCTTCGATTTCGGAAGGTTGATATTCATTGCACATTTTGTAAAGGTCTAATTTGCCATAGGGAGACCAGTGTTTCCCTAGTGAACAACAAAATAGATCAGCACATTTGTAGCTTTGAATGATTTTCCCATGCTTCCTTTCCTCTGTCCCTGCATGAACACAACGGTTCTTTTAAGAGCCAACCTTATCTTTCATCTTTTTTTTACAAATGTTTTTAAAAACTTTTTTTTATTTTTTTTTACCGTACGCGTACGGTGCGCGTACCTTTTTTTTATTTTTTAAAAAAAACACTAAAAATCATTTATCACATTACATTGTCCTTGAGAGACTACAATTATTATTATTGACTTACCATACTCACTGAAAAAATATTTATTCATTTCTTTTTTAAAAAAATAGTTTTAAAAATGTTTGTAGTTTTCGAAAATTTTCTATATCTAACTGGAAAAAAAGAAAAAAGTATTAATATTTTTTAAACATTTTATAATACAGTACACATATTTACATTTTTTACCCAAAAATATTTTTGCCTTATTTTTGCTGTTTTCAGAATATATTGCATTTCACTATAAATTGTGAAAGCAATTGCATTCATCATTTTACAGCGGGCAAAAAAAAATACCAATCACAAAGATTGTATTAAAAAAGCCCTGATTCTTTTTTCACTTAAACTTTACATTATAGAAATGCATAATATTGTAAAAAAATATCATCTAATACCAATACTTATTTCTTTAAAATACCGTCTGATATGTTTGTTTCAGAAGTATAATCACAATATTATATCTCAAATAACTCCAAAATACATCTGATTTCATTTCCTTTAGGCCAAATAGTAATTTTTTTTTTTTTTTTGGAATAAATTTCCAACGGAAATCCATTAAAATTCTAAAGTTTAATTTGTCCAGATCTCACCGATTCTCTGTAACATTTTGGTTCACGAAAATTTTTTGAATAATTTATTTAGTCCACAATAGAATTGCTTACTTTTCCACATGGCCAAATAGTAATTTTTTAAATCATTTTTGAAAAAATTTCCAATGGCAGTCCAATAGCATTCCAAAATTTAAAATGTGCAGAAGTTACCGATTATCTCTAAATTATTGGTTTTTCAAAATTGCATTAAAAATTAAAAAAGTCCACATTACAATTGGTTATCTTTCCATTAGGCCAAATGATAATTTTAAAAATATTTTTTTTACAAAATTGCAATGGTAATCCAGTAAAATGGTAAAATTATTTTGTCCAGATCTTGCCAAGTCTCTCTAAAATTTAGGTTTCAGGAAGATTAAATAGGAATTTGCTAAATCAAAAGGCAAACGTTGTTTGAAAATCAATTGGGAATCATTACACAGTGTCCAGCCTTTTTCACATTTAAGATAAACTGTGTAATGTCCAGAAGTAACAGTAGGTCCATCATGGAAAATTATTGCAACAGTTACAAAAGTTTTTCCTGAAATTGATAATTGCTGTCCTGTAAACTTCTTTATTAAAGTATCCAATTTTGAACCATCAGCTCTACATCGTTGCATCATTAAAATTACATACTGTCCGTATTCCCTTAAAATTAATGTTGAAAACATGTCAGAATTACACTCACCACATTTCATGCTATGATTAGCATCTTTAACTAATTTTGCAAAAGTGACTGTTTTACTCTCTGGCAATGTCAAATAAATAAACCTTTCATTATCAACAATAGAGCCACATATATTATAACAATTATCACAACTATGTTCGCATTTATAAGAGAGACCAAAAAAAATGTCAATGGGAACTCCTTCTTCTTCCACTACCTGAAGAAAATACAACAAAAATTCGTGTGCATCTTGCTGTTCATTTTGAGAAAACTGTGTTCGTCCTGAACATACATCTAAAAGTTTTCTAATATCAGTAGCACTTTCTGTTTGAGTTTTATCTTTACTCAGCTTTTGAAAAAGGAGACTTAGCTCTGAACAGAATCTTTTTCCCTGATTTACTATTATCTGCTCTTGCAAACTTTCAAGATAAAATGCAACATTCAGCACTACATTAGCGTAGCAGTTGACACCAGAGCTATTTTCAAAATGACATCCTACAACCTGTTCTTCATTTTCCTTTTTCTTTTTGCTTGCAATTACATCACTCCTCTTTTTTTTCCTCTTCTCTACATCTTCATTACAGATATTCTCATTTTTTCTTTTACGAGAAACTACACGTTTCTCCAACACAGGATACTGACCTAAATGAGGAGCATAGCTTCTTCTTAATCTATTATACTCCTTTACACAATTTGTATCAGCACTAACTTTTGATTCTTCAAAATCTATCATGAATAAACCTGATAATGTTTTGACTCGTGACAAAGCAACATATGCCATACCTTCTTTGAACACAGTTGAACCAATGTTCACAAATGCACAATCTACAGTCAATCCTTGAGACTTGTGAATAGTTACAGCATATGCTAGAGAAAACGGAAACTGCTTCCTACGTACATATAAGTCTTTCACAAGCATAAAACGAACTGTACAACGATAAATATCTTTAACTTCATCTATCTGATCAAATTTTATTTTTAAACATTCAATTCCTTCTTTTTTCTGATAATTAATAAAACCCACAACTCTTCCCATCGCTCCATTCACTAAGCCTTTCTCAACATCCAAATTTCTCCTTAAAAACACTCTACAGTTCATGCAAACATATAGATTTTTTTCTAATCCTGCTGTTTTGGAGATGTTCTTCTCTAGTGAGTCCAATTTATTTTTCAGTTTGCCTGTTACTGTGACAGTAATTCTTCCATCCTCAATTTTGTCCACTGCTTCCAATTTCCTGATCTCTTCCTTTTCCAATTTCAAAAGCTCCTCATTGAATATTGAGCATTCACGTAGAGTTGGCATTAAGCAGATGACACTTTTGTTTTCTGCAATATTCTTGTATATTTTCTCTGCAACTATTTCTTCCTTTGGAAATAAATTATGTAGCAGCCGACTCTGTAATGCTTTTTTGCCAACTTCTGTGAGTAGTCCAATTCTGATATCTTTCAGAATACTTCCATATTCTTCATCGTTTGCTTGCCTCATATTAGTTGTAAGTTCCTTGTACTCAAAGAAGGACCAAATATTTGTATTTCCAATGCTTCCCAATGACTTCTTCGTGTCTTCATGTGTGACAGTATTAAACACTGGTTGTCCTTTAACTGGAGTAAGTTGCAGAAGATCCCCAAAAACTATGATGTGTTTTCCACCAAATAACACGTCATAGTCTGTCTTCAAAATTTGTTGCATTCTTAAATGCACAAAGGCAAGCATTAAGTTTGATACCATGCTCACCTCATCAATAATGAGAACTTGCATCTTCTTCAATACTCGTGAAACTTCCAAGGATGCTTCTCCAGTTAGCTTGTTGAATTGTATTTTGTTCTCATGCTCCACTGGTAACATTAGCAAACGATGTAAGGTGATTCCTTTTATGTTATATGCTGCTAACCCAGTTGGAGCAGTAACCACACAAGACAAAGAAGAATCCGTTTTTTGTTTTAGGTAGCTTCTGATTACTTTAATTAGGAAACTTTTTCCAGTGCCAGCTTGTCCGCTTACATACATCCTGATTGGATGAAATGATGTGCATGAGCACTCTTTTTTTATATGTAGAAATCCGTGATCAATTTTGTTTTTGATCTCTTCATAAATTTGTTGCTGCTCTTGATTCAGTTGTCTTTCCAAATTTTCTAAGTCTATAAATTCTTCTTGAGCTTGATTCATAGCCGTTTCCACTTCATTCATGGCTATTGATGCTTCATTTTCAACGATTGGTTGTCCTAGGGGATCTTGACTGTATGTTCCTGAACTTTGGCTGTCCTGAGAACTGTCTCTAGCTATTTCTGCTGCAATTGTAGTTTCCTGTTCAATTTCTTCATTTAACATTTGCAGATAAGTTGAGAATGTACTGCATTGTATGCTGTCTTTGCAAGCATTAAAAGAATCTTCATAGCTTTGAAATTCTCCCAGTAGTTCATCCTCTGTACGCCATGGTTTAAACAACTGTAAAAGAGCCAAGTAGTAAAATTCTTTCTTGTCGGTAGTGTCACAACTCAGCTTCCGGTGATTTATCAAACTTCCTTTGGTTTGCTTCACCAAACATCCTTCTTCACCAACAACTTTATATTTTCCATTATTAATGTCTTCTGCTGCTTTCCGTGAATAAATGTAGTTCTGCAACACTTCATAGAGACACATGTTCTCCAGATGATGACTTCTCTTGGGATAATATGTGTCCAACATGTTTGTTTTCAATATATCTGTACTTTCTGGGTCATTCTCGGCCAAATATTCAATTTCTCCAACAGATTTCAGTACCCGATTTCTCATTGCTGCAAGGCCTAAACTTGCCCAAATTATTCTTCTTGACTTCGAGTAGAGACTTGCAGAAGATAACCTATCTGAACATTCGTAGGATCCAATTTCTCGATGCGATAACATCTTCAAACTGAAACTGTACAGCTTCTTACTGACAGTCTTCTCGTGAGAAATCTCTTCCCACATTTCCTTCAATTCTGTTTTTTCTGATTTCGTAATGTAAGACGTTACATATCGTGCAACAGCAATGGAATTGTCAGCTACATACTGTATATCCATGTTAGCGTTCCACATGGATAAAATAACTGGGTTGTAGTCATTTATATTTTTTGATTCTTCTTTTCTTTTAAGGTTGTAGGTATTCTTAGGTGATTTTCTTGTGATAGTATGTCTCACAGCTGACATAAAACTGTTGACTCTTCCATTTGAAAGAACAGGTCTAGGAAATCCAAATCGACATTTAGTGTAGTATTTTTCTTTGCTCTTGTATTTCCGTCGACAGTATTTTCCACACCGATGACTTTGGAAACGTAAAACTTGCTCCTTTAACGTGTTCTCTTCTGTGCTTTTTGGTATACCACATGTTGCATATTCTTCAATGTAAGATAACACTGCTTCATCAGTATCAGTTCCAAACTTTGGGGCATCCTTGATCCACAACAGCATATGAATATGAGGAGCACCTCTTGCCTGGTACTCTTTTCTCCAAAAGAAATCCACTACTTCTCCAAGGGGTGGATTTTTTTTATTGCAGATGAAGGACATCATAGCCTCAAATCTATGATTGAAATATCTGCAAACATTAACCGGATCCAATGAGCACAGTTCTCCTGCTGTCTTGTATTCGATGTTTTTAATGTTTGAATTGGCCTCTCGTAGAAAATCCAGTAAATCATCCCAAGCGTACTCGGCACAGCTTAGGGTAAGGAACCATGTTGGTGTTCCTAAATTGCGTAACATGCATTTTAGTTCACCATGGCGTCGGTACCAATATTCATTAGTCCCACGCTGACAAGCCATCAGATTGATCAGTTGTGTTTCCAAATGATCATCTCGGTGCTGCACTTTCTCCATAAAATCCTTAGCAGACACATTTTGTAAATGTACTCCACTTTTTAAAATGTGATTTACTGCATAAGACAGTGCAGACAAGTCGCTTTCAAATAAAAGATGG
This sequence comes from Triturus cristatus, assembly GCF_964204655.1. Lineage (NCBI taxonomy): Eukaryota > Metazoa > Chordata > Amphibia > Caudata > Salamandridae > Triturus > Triturus cristatus. The sequence goes on from NC_140589.1 coordinate 180,305,214, forward strand.
AACAAATAAGGAATACTTTGTCGAAATCTGGAATCTTCAGCATATAGTCTTGTAGTCCGATACTCTGAAGCTGGAATCTGTTCTGGACGTTCATCGTATCGTCCTCCTTTTCCTTTAGGAAACAGCTGGGGAAAACATCGAGCTTCCAAGCTCTCCTCCCATACACTCACGGGAGTTCCTTTTGCTTTCTTCATCTGAAAGAGATCAATATTGTCTCCCATAACTTCTTTCGAATGAAGAGGATGTATGCTAAAATGTTCATAAATTTCTTCTTCCTTTGACTTGTCCACTTTTTCAATTTGTCCAGTTGGTGTTTCTGTGTCTTCTTGAAAATCTTCTTCTTCTTCTTCTTCTTCTATATAAATTGATTCATACCATTTGTTATTTTTTTTCAAATACAAATTTGCTCTTTGTACTTTCCGCACATCTACCAGCTCCTGCCAAATCTTCTTATTCTTTGTAGGTACACCATTAACCAGAATAATTAATGGTTCAGTTTCCAAAGTATCCGCATCAACAGTTTCCATATTTTGTTTCAAATCCAAGGGCAAATACACCACTCTACCTTTTAAACCTCTCAGTAAATCTGAAGGAGGTAATTTACCAGTTTTGGGCTCCATACGTACTATGGTCTGGAACGGATGAACACATTGAATGAGTATAGACTCATATGTATTTAATTCAGAAAGTTCAGCAGGAATAGCATCCAATTCTAAATTATTATGTACAGCTCTGGTCGGCATTCTATTTTCCTCTAACTTGTTGTAACAGTATTTACAAATACGCTGATCTTCACCCAATTCAAAACAATTTTCAAGAAATATATATGTGGCAAAATCCATCCACTTATAATTATCTTCATTTTCACTCTTTCTGTAGAGATCAACATTCCTAGTTTGTTTTCTATAATGAGTTCTGCGGCAACAAATACAAGTAACATTTGGTCTTTCATTAGAGACTATTGCAAATTTTGTTATGTGATCATTAAATGTCTTACTTACAGAAGGTTCTACATTCTCTTCCACTTCTGCCTCATTTACTGTGTCCTTCTCTGCACTGTTTTGTTCAGGACCAAAGTAACAAAACTGAATTTCATCAACAACCTTCTCTACATCTGATACCGTTCCTCGGAACAGAGCCCTATTCAATTCATTTAACTTTATTGCTGGACTTTTGGCAAAATACAACCGTCTCACAAACTTTCTCATTTCAGTATGATGAACAGCCAGCATCCTAAAATGATGGAAAACACTATTGCACACTTTTCTAGATAGACAAGCCAGAGAATGACCCTGCAAACCAGTATTCTCTCTCACTCTGCATGGATCCAGACTTTGAAGCACCTTAATCTTCTGTTTTACACTTTTTTTACTATATTCTCATAGAAACTCTCGAAATCTGTCAATAGATTCCTGACGCACAGTGCAAATACTACTACAATTCCAAGTGTACACTGGGGTTTTAGGACGTCTCCCCATTGCCTCATCTGCCATCACTTGTACCTCATCTCTTGGAACCATAATCTCCTTCTCCATTATGCAACCATTTTTTACTTCGTATGAACGACCTCTGGTGTCAACTGCATGCAGCAAACTATTACTTTGAAAATAGCTCTCTTCATTAAAAAAAGGTTCACTACTTGAACTATGCATCCACTTTCCTAAAAACACTTTACAAAAGTTTGTTCTGTTCACTACTCTTTTGCTTTTGCTTTGTGATTTCAGTACATTAACCATTTTATCTAATGTACGCATCCTATTCAAAATTAATATGAATAGTTTCCTTTTTAATTCTAATGCTTTTGCTGCAATGGCTTCAATTTCTTTTTTTCTCTTGTAATATTTTGCCTTTTGCTTATATTTCTTCACATCCTTTATCAAATTGGACATAACTCTTCTCTGAAACATTTTTCTACGTATCTCTTTAAACGCTGTTTTTCTGTTTATGTAAAACTTTTCAATTGCAGAAGGTATATTTGCATTAACTAAATTCTCATTTTTTTGCTGTTCTCTATGTTTTGTTACATTCTTCCCAGGACAGACATTTTGTACATTTTTCTTTGTTTTGAATATTTTGTTAAGAAATTGTTTTTTCTGCTTACCAGAAGATTTTTTCTTTTTCCCAACATGAGCATCTTCTACTAACTTTGGTCCTCCAGTTGTCTTCAAATATAGTTTTTTTTTAGCGTTTTTTGAACTCGAGATTTTGTAGGCATCTTAAATTTTGTTCACTGTTCTTCAGCAATACCTGAAAAAAACTAAAAAAAAATCCTTTATTGTATTTAAATATATTACTACATTTCTTTTCACAATAGTCACAAAACAAAATTTCTTTGCCAATTTGAATGCACACAAACTGCTCTTTTTTTTGGGCAAGTGAAAATCTCTTTTACAAACTGTCATATTATGAAACCACTTTTCAGATTTTTTAAAAAGCCCATGTCCAGAGTGCTACACTCCAGCAAGGGCAACCAGCCTTAGTGATGCTGAATGTATTTGCATTACAGACTTAAACCTGAAAACCCCACTGGCTTCTAAATACTGTGCATGACTATACACGGCAAGCACATGGGTGTGTGCTAAGACTCTGCTTCTTCCCCCAAAAATTCGCTCCCCCTTTCCATCTAATGCAACTGTGAAATCACCAGAGCAAGACGCATTAAATCTCTGCCTATAATTCCTCTATGCACACAGAGTCATGTTTTCACATTAGTCCCAAAACGAAATTTCTTTGCCATTTTGAAAGCACACTTACTGCTCTTTTTTTTTCGGGCCAAGTGAAAAACACTTTTTACAATTGGAAATCACTTTTACAGACTGACACATTATGAAACCACTTTTTTTGATTTTTTTAAATGCACATGTCCAAGCTGTTTTTTCAGACCACCACCATGTGTATTCTCTGTGACTGCCTACACTCCAGCAAGGGCAACCAGCCTTAGTGATGCTGAATGTATTTGCATTACAGACTTAAACCTGAAAACCCCACTGGCTTCTAAATACTGTGCATGACTATACACGGCAAGCACATGGGTGTGTGCTAAGACTCTGCTTCTTCCCCCAAAAATTTGCTCCCTCTTTCCATCTAATGCAACTGTGAAATCACCAGAGCAAGACGCAATAAATCTCTGCCTATAATTCCTCTATGCACACAGAGTCATGTTTTCACATTAGTCCCAAAACGAAATTTCTTTGCCAATTTGAAAGCACACTTACTGCTCTTTTTTTTTTCGGGGCAAGTGTAAATCACTTTTACAGACTGACACATTATGAAACCACCATGTGTAACTACAACAAAAACAATTCCCATTTCTATTATTCATTTCTTAAGTTACCACATACATACCCTCTCAAACTGTAAACTCACCTTTAAAATTAGTTAGTTGTGAAAGAAATGTGACACTCAAACAGCAGATTATCAGAGCCAGGATCTCTGTTGTGTTCACCTCTCTCCTCTCAGCAGAACCAGATAATGGCAAACTTTCCCTCTATTTTTCCACACATATACATGTAAGTTTCAAATCTCAGTGCTTCCCCCTTTTTTTCAAATGTAATCACACATTTCTATTGGTTGAAAACCAACCCTTTTCCAAAAGTACCCTTCCCCCAACTTGACTTCTGCCTAGTACCCTTCCCCCAACTTGACTTCTGCCTGCTACCATAGCAACAGCTCATGGAACACTGCTGTGTGCAGTTAGGTCAGAAGTTCGACACACAATGTTTCAATTCCACAGAGCAAGAGTGCTTGACTTTTCAAACCTAACAGCAAATCCATAGTACTGTTCTTTGGTTACACATTTTTTTGTACCAATACAAAACATGCTTCTATTAATTTTCACATACAGCCTAGTTTTTATTCTAGAATGGTATGAAACAGCCAATCAGTTCTTTTTGTTTTGAAAAAAATATGTATGCCTCCATTTCCAAACTGTCTTTCTTTTCATATTGCCATTCTACTGAAAGACACCTCCTGAGTGCATCCAGTTCTCCTTTGAAGATGTTCACAGTGTGGATTGTAGGGCACAGCTATGTCTTCTGGAGTGAAAAGTTTGCAGAGAAAACAGATATGGTGAGAGACCTTGCTTTGCCAAATGTAGACATTAAATGGATTGGTCAGAGAGGGTTAAAGTGGCACCAATTGATGCCATTGGTGAAATCCTTCATTCAAATCCAACACCCTGACCTCATAATAGTGCACTGTGGTGGCAATGACCTAGGCACTTTGACTGGGGTAGGTCTGGAAATGCTTATGAAGGACACCTTTGCACAACTGTTTTCACTTTTCCCTAAAACTGCCTTTGTGTTTTCCAACATATGCCAAAGGCAAAAATGGAACTGGTCCAATCATTTCTGTCCGCAGATTGACAAAGCAAGAAAGCACGTCAACAAATCTGTTTCTGCTTTCCTCCGTGACTATGGTATGGGTGCCATTTACCACAACAACTTGCGTTATGACATGCAAGACATTTATAGAGGAGATGGTGTGCACTTCAATGATGAAGGGAACAGAGTCTTCCTCTTGAACCTTAGACTCTGCATCGGTACTTACTTGTAGGTACCACTAAAAAAATGACTTCATAAACACAACGGCTCTTTTTAGAGCCCCCTAATATCTATACACTTAAATCTGATTTTCATTTATTTTTTTATTTTATTTTTTTACCGTACGCTTACCGTAAGCGTACCCCGTGATTTTTTTTTAAAATCAATAAATGTTTTTTTTGTACTTTTCTGTCCTTCTTTGACCCCCTTACAAATGTTAGGGGGTCTGTAACTCTCCTCATTGCCCCCTTTTCTTGTTTTCACTCTTTTTTTTTCAGAGTGAAACACAGAAAATGGCGGCCGCCGCTTCCTGGTTTCGGCCGATTCGAATGTTTACTAAGATCTAAGAGCCAATCAGAATCGCGCTCGCGCACGCCACCGTACGCTTACCGTAAGCGTACCCCGTGATTTTTTTAAAAATCAATAAATGTTTTTTTTGTACTTTTCTGTCCTTCTTTGACCCCCTTACAAATGTTAGGGGGTCTGTAACTCTCCACATTGCCCCCTTTTCTTGTTTTCACTCTTTTTTTTTCAGAGTGAAACACAGAAAATGGCGGCCGCCGCTTCCTGGTTTCGGCCGATTCGAATGTTTACTAAGATCTAAGAGCCAATCAGAATCGCGCTCGCGCACGCCACCGTACGCTTACCGTAAGCGTACGGTAAGCGTACCGTAAGCGGGCTCAGATATATATATTGATTTAAAGGCTATTTTCTCAGAATCTACTGAACAGATTTACACCAAACCTACAAAAGGCACTTCCTTGACCTAGGGACTACCTCTCTGCCAAATTTTGAGTAATTCTGTTCAGCCGTTCGGGCTGTAGCTCGTTCTAAAGGTCCTATGGGAAAATGCATGGGAAAAACGCGTTTTGGGACCCCCCTTTTATCTCAGCCCCCGCTTGACGGATCCCCCCGAGACTTTCAGGGTAGGAGCGGAGCGTAGCGCCCCACCTATTTTGAGAAATTCGCGAGGATTCGTCGACCGGCGCCAAAGTTATTCAAAATAGAATGTTGAGGTTTTCCTATGGAAACGTGGTCCTAACTATAACTACCTACTGGCGACCGCCAGTAGGTAATATATACATACAAATATATATTCACTTAAAAAACGATAGGTTTCACACATGTTATAGTTAGATGGACATTTCACTCGTAAAAAATCAATGAAATTGCCCCGTTATAGTTACTGCAGGCAACTATAACTCACGCGACCGCAATCCTCTGCTGATGACGTCAGATATTACATCACTGTATTTAGACACTTATTTACCCATGTCTTCTTCCATTAATCTTTAGCTATGCATATATTACAAATATTTATTTTTCAGAAAGACACATATGTCATCAGTGATGTAATATCTGACGTCATCAGCAGAGGATTGCGGTCGCGTGAGCTATAGTTGCCTGCAGTAACTATAACGGGGGAATTTCATTGGTTTTTTACGAGTGAAATGTCCAGCTAACTATAACATGTTTGAAACCTATGGTTTTTTAAGTGAATTTGCAACGTTTTTTAAATGCTAAGTTATGTATTTATTTATTTATTTTTCAGGGTTTACACCGTGCGCGCAGGGTGCGCGCACCTCGCGATTTAAAAAAAAATATATATATTTTTTTTTCCCTTGGGGGTCCTTCTGTGACCCCCTGACCAAGGCTAGGGGGTCAGGAACTGTCCACTCTGCCCCCTTTTCACGTTCTCCACCTTTGTTTTTCACCCCCTCAGACTGCGGGAGACAAAATGGCGGCCCGACACTTCCTGGTTTCGACCGATTTGAATGTTTACCGACATCTAACAACCAATCAGAATTGCGCTCGCGCACGGCAGGGTGCGCGCACAGTGCGCGCACGGTGCGCGCGTATAGATATTGATATGCTTTTAAATGCTATTTTCTCAGGAAATACTGAACAGATTTACACCAGACCTGCAAAAGGCACTTCCTTGACCTTATGGCTACCTCTCTGCCAAATTTCAAGTAATTCTGTTAAGCCGTTCGAGCTGTAGCTGTGTCTAAAGGTCCTATGGAAAAATGCATGGGGAAAACGTGTTTTGGTACCCCCCTTTTTTCTCGTCCCCCACTTGACGAATCACCCCGAGACTTTCAGGGTAGGAGCTGAGCGGAGCTCCCCATTAGTTTTGAAAATTTCGCGAGGTTTCGTCAACCGGCACCAAAGTTATTCAAAATAGAATTTTGAGATTTCCTATGGAAACTAGGTTGTAACTATAACTATCTACTGGCGACCGCCAGTAGATAATATATATGTATATATATATATATATATATATATAGAGATATATTACCTACTGGCGGTCGCCAGTAGGTAGTTATAGTTAGGACCACGTTTCCATAGGAAAACCTCAACATTCTATTTTGAATAACTTTGGCGCCGGTCGACGAATCCTCGCGAATTTCTCAAAATAGGTGGGGCGCTACGCTCCGCTCCTACCCTGAAAGTCTCGGGGGGATCCGTCAAGCGGGGGCTGAGATAAAAGGGGGGTCCCAAAACGCGTTTTTCCCATGCATTTTTCCATAGGACCTTTAGAACGAGCTACAGCCCGAACGGCTGAACAGAATTACTCAAAATTTGGCAGAGAGGTAGTCCCTAGGTCAAGGAAGTGCCTTTTGTAGGTTTGGTGTAAATCTGTTCAGTAGATTCTGAGAAAATAGCCTTTAAATCAATATATATATCTGAGCCCGCTTACGGTACGCTTACCGTACGCTTACGGTAAGCGTACGGTGGCGTGCGCGAGCGCGATTCTGATTGGCTCTTAGATCTTAGTAAACATTCGAATCGGCCGAAACCAGGAAGCGGCGGCCGCCATTTTGTGTATTTCACTCTGAAAAAAAAGAGTGAAAACAAGGAAAGGGGGCAATGAGGAGAGTTACAGACCCCCTAACAATTGTAAGGGGGTCAAAGAAGGACAGAAAAGTACAAAAAAAACATTTATTGATTTTAAAAAAAATCACGGGGTACGCGTACGGTAAGCTCACGGTAAGCGTACGGTAAAAAAAATAAAAATAAATAAATGAAAATCAGATTTAAGAGTTTAGAAATTAGGGAGCTCTAAAAAGAGCTGTTGTGTTTATGGAGTCATTTTTTTAGTGGTACCTACAAGTAAGTACCGATGCAGAGTCTAAGGTTCAAGAGGAAGACTCTGTTCCCTTCATCATTGAAGTGCACACCATCTCCTCTATAAATGTCTTGCATGTCGTAACGCAAGTTGTTGTGGTAAATGGCACCCATACCATAGTCACGGAGGAAAGCAGAAACAGATTTGTTGACGTGCTTTCTTGCTTTGTCAATCTGTGGACAGAAATGATTGGACCAGTTCCATTTTTGCCTTTGGCATATGTTGGAAAACACAAAGGCAGTTTTAGGGAAAAGTGTAAACAGTTGTGCAAAGGTGTCCTTCATAAGCATTTCCAGACCTACCCCAGTCAAAGTGCCTAGGTCATTGCCACCACAGTGCACTATTATGAGGTCAGGGTGTTGGATTTGCATGAAGGATTTCACCAATGGCATCAATTGGTGCCACTTTAACCCTCTCTGACCAATCCATTTAATGTCTACATTTGGCAAAGCAAGGTCTCTCACCATATCTGTTTTCTCTGCAAACTTTTCACTCCAGAAGACATAGCTGTGCCCTACAATCCACACTGTGAACATCTTCAAAGGAGAACTGGATGCACTCAGGAGGTGTCTTTCAGTAGAATGGCAATATGAAAAGAAAGACAGTTTGGAAATGGAGGCATACATATTTTTTACAAAACAAAAAGAACTGATTGGCTGTTTCATACCATTCTAGAAAAAAAACTAGGCTGTATGTGAAAATTAATAGAAGCATGTTTTGTATTGGTACAAAAAAATGTGTAACCAAAGAACAGTACTATGGATTTGCAGTTAGGTTTGAAAAGTCAAGCACTCTTGCTCTGTGGAATTGAAACATTGTGTGTCGAACTTCTGACCTAACTGCACACAGCAGTGTTCCATGAGCTGTTGCTATGGTAGCAGGCAGAAGTCAAGTTGGGGGAAGGGTACTAGGCAGAAGTCAAGTTGGGGGCAGGGTACTTTTGGAAAAGGGTTGGTTTTCAACCAATAGAAATGTGTCATTACATTTGAAAAAAAGGGGGAAGCACTGAGATTTGAAACTTACATGTATATGTGTGGAAAAATAGAGGGAAAGTTTGCCATTATCTGGTTCTGCTGAGAGGAGAGAGGTGTACAGAACAGAGATCCTGGCTCTGATAATCTGCTGTTTGAGTGACACATTTCTTTCACAACTAACTAATTTTAAAGGTGAGTTTACAGTTTGAGAGGGGATGTATGTGGTAACTTAAGAAATGAATAATAGAAATGGGAATTGTTTTTGTTGTAGTTACACATGGTGGATTCATAATGTGTCAGTCTGTAAAAGAGATTTTCACTTGGCCCGAAAAAAAAAGAGCAGTAAGTGTGCTTTCAAATTGGCAAAGAAATTTCGTTTTGGCACTAATGTGAAAACATGACTGTGTGTGCATAGAAGAATTATAGGCAGAAATGTATTGCGTCTTGCTCTGGTGATTTCACAGTTGCAGTAGATGGAAAAGAGGAGCGAATTTTTGGGGGAAGAAGCAGAGGTTTAGCACACACCCATGTGCTTGCCATGTATAGTCATGCACAGTAATTAGAAGCGAGTGGGGTTTTCAGGTTTAAGTCTGTAATGCAAATACATTCAGCATCACTAAGGCTGGTTGCCCCTGCTGGAGTGTAGGCAGTCACAGAGAATACACACGGTGGTGGTCTGAAAAAAAAACTGCTTGGACATGTGCATTTAAATAAATTAAAAAAAAAGGTTTCAGAATGTGTCAGTCTGTAAAAGTGATTTCAAATTGAAAAAAGAGATATACACTTGCCCCCGAAAAAAAAAGAGCAGTAAGTGTGCTTTCAAATTGGCAAAGAAATTTCGTTTTGGCACTAATGTGAAAACATGACTCTGTGTGCATAGAAGAATTATAGGCAGAAATGTATTGCGTCTTGCTCTGGTGATTTCACAGTTGCAGTAGATGGAAAAGAGGAGCGAATTTTTGGGGGAAGAAGCAGAGGTTTAGCACACACCCATGTGCTTGCCATGTATAGTCATGCACAGTAATTAGAAGCGAGTGGGGTTTTCAGGTTTAAGTCTGTAATGCAAATACATTCAGCATCACTAAGGCTGGTTGCCCCTGCTGGAGTGTAGGCAGTCACAGAGAATACACACGGTGGTGGTCTGAAAAAAAAACAGCTTGGACATGTGCATTTAAATAAATTTAAAAAAAAAGGTTTCAGAATGTGTCAGTCTGTAAAAGTGATTTCAAAGTGTAAAAAGAGATTTTCACTTGGCCCGAAAAAAAAAGAGCAGTAAGTGTGCTTTCAAATTGGCAAAGAAATTTCGTTTTGGCACTAATGTGAAAACATGACTCTGTGTGCATAGAAGAATTATAGGCAGAAATGTATTGCGTCTTGCTCTGGTGATTTCACAGTTGCAGTAGATGGAAAAGAGGAGCGAATTTTTGGGGGAAGAAGCAGAGGTTTAGCACACACCCATGTGCTTGCCATGTATAGTCATGCACAGTAATTAGAAGCGAGTGGGGTTTTCAGGTTTAAGTCTGTAATGCAAATACATTCAGCATCACTAAGGCTGGTTGCCCCTGCTGGAGTGTAGGCAGTCACAGAGAATACACACGGTGGTGGTCTGAAAAAAAAACAGCTTGGACATGTGCATTTAAATAAATTTAAAAAAAAGGTTTCAGAATGTGTCAGTCTGTAAAAGTGATTTCAAAGTGTAAAAAGAGATTTTCACTTGGCCCGAAAAAAAAAGAGCAGTAAGTGTGCTTTCAAATTGGCAAAGAAATTTCGTTTTGGCACTAATGTGAAAACATGACTCTGTGTGCATAGAAGAATTATAGGCAGAAATGTATTGCGTCTTGCTCTGGTGATTTCACAGTTGCAGTAGATGGAAAAGAGGAGCGAATTTTTGGGGGAAGAAGCAGAGGTTTAGCACACACCCATGTGCTTGCCATGTATAGTCATGCACAGTAATTAGAAGCGAGTGGGGTTTTCAGGTTTAAGTCTGTAATGCAAAAACATTCAGCATCACTAAGGCTGGTTGCCCCTGCTGGAGTGTAGGCAGTCACAGAGAATACACACGGTGGTGGTCTGAAAAAAAAACAGCTTGGACATGTGCATTTAAATAAATTTAAAAAAAAAGGTTTCAGAATGTGTCAGTCTGTAAAAGTGATTTCAAAGTGTAAAAAGAGATTTTCACTTGGCCCGAAAAAAAAAGAGCAGTAAGTGTGCTTTCAAATTGGCAAAGAAATTTCGTTTTGGCACTAATGTGAAAACATGACTCTGTGTGCATAGAAGAATTATAGGCAGAAATGTATTGCGTCTTGCTCTGGTGATTTCACAGTTGCAGTAGATGGAAAAGAGGAGCGAATTTTTGGGGGAAGAAGCAGAGGTTTAGCACACACCCATGTGCTTGCCATGTATAGTCATGCACAGTAATTAGAAGCGAGTGGGGTTTTCAGGTTTAAGTCTGTAATGCAAATACATTCAGCATCACTAAGGCTGGTTGCCCCTGCTGGAGTGTAGGCAGTCACAGAGAATACACACGGTGGTGGTCTGAAAAAAAAACAGCTTAGACATGTGCATTTAAATAAATTTAAAAAAAAGGTTTCAGAATGTGTCAGTCTGTAAAAGTGATTTCAAAGTGTAAAAAGAGATTTTCACTTGGCCCGAAAAAAAAAGAGCAGTAAGTGTGCTTTCAAATTGGCAAAGAAATTTCGTTTTGGCACTAATGTGAAAACATGACTCTGTGTGCATAGAAGAATTATAGGCAGAAATGTATTGCGTCTTGCTCTGGTGATTTCACAGTTGCAGTAGATGGAAAAGAGGAGCGAATTTTTGGGGGAAGAAGCAGAGGTTTAGCACACACCCATGTGCTTGCCATGTATAGTCATGCACAGTAATTAGAAGCGAGTGGGGTTTTCAGGTTTAAGTCTGTAATGCAAATACATTCAGCATCACTAAGGCTGGTTGCCCCTGCTGGAGTGTAGGCAGTCACAGAGAATACACACGGTGGTGGTCTGAAAAAAAAACAGCTTGGACATGTGCATTTAAATAAATTTAAAAAAAAAGGTTTCAGAATGTGTCAGTCTGTAAAAGTGATTTCAAAGTGTAAAAAGAGATTTTCACTTGGCCCGAAAAAAAAAAGAGCAGTAAGTGTGCTTTCAAATTGGCAAAGAAATTTCGTTTTGGCACTAATGTGAAAACATGACTCTGTGTGCATAGAAGAATTATAGGCAGAAATGTATTGCGTCTTGCTCTGGTGATTTCACAGTTGCAGTAGATGGAAAAGAGGAGCGAATTTTTGGGGGAAGAAGCAGAGGTTTAGCACACACCCATGTGCTTGCCATGTATAGTCATGCACAGTAATTAGAAGCGAGTGGGGTTTTCAGGTTTAAGTCTGTAATGCAAATACATTCAGCATCACTAAGGCTGTTTGCCCCTGCTGGAGTGTAGGCAGTCACAGAGAATACACACGGTGGTGGTCTGAAAAAAAAACTGCTTGGACATGTGCATTTAAATAAATTTAAAAAAAAGGTTTCAGAATGTGTCAGTCTGTAAAAGTGATTTCAAATTGAAAAAAGAGATATACACTTGCCCCCGAAAAAAAAAGAGCAGTAAGTGTGCTTTCAAATTGGCAAAGAAATTTCGTTTTGGCACTAATGTGAAAACATGACTCTGTGTGCATAGAAGAATTATAGGCAGAAATGTATTGCGTCTTGCTCTGGTGATTTCACAGTTGCAGTAGATGGAAAAGAGGAGCGAATTTTTGGGGGAAGAAGCAGAGGTTTAGCACACACCCATGTGCTTGCCATGTATAGTCATGCACAGTAATTAGAAGCGAGTGGGGTTTTCAGGTTTAAGTCTGTAATGCAAATACATTCAGCATCACTAAGGCTGTTTGCCCCTGCTGGAGTGTAGGCAGTCACAGAGAATGCACACGGTGGTGGTCTGAAAAAAAAACTGCTTGGACATGTGCATTTAAATAAATTAAAAAAAAAGGTTTCAGAATGTGTCAGTCTGTAAAAGTGATTTCAAAGTGTAAAAAGAGATTTTCACTTGGCCCCGAAAAAAAAAGAGCAGTAAGTGTGCTTTCAAATTGGCAAAGAAATTTCGTTTTGGCACTAATGTGAAAACATGACTGTGTGTGCATAGAAGAATTATAGGCAGAAATGTATTGCGTCTTGCTCTGGTGATTTCACAGTTGCAGTAGATGGAAAAGAGGAGCGAATTTTTGGGGGAAGAAGCAGAGGTTTAGCACACACCCATGTGCTTGCCATGTATAGTCATGCACAGTAATTAGAAGCGAGTGGGGTTTTCAGGTTTAAGTCTGTAATGCAAATACATTCAGCATCACTAAGGCTGTTTGCCCCTGCTGGAGTGTAGGCAGTCACAGAGAATACACACGGTGGTGGTCTGAAAAAAAAACTGCTTGGACATGTGCATTTAAATAAATTTAAAAAAAAGGTTTCAGAATGTGTCAGTCTGTAAAAGTGATTTCAAATTGAAAAAAGAGATATACACTTGCCCCCGAAAAAAAAAGAGCAGTAAGTGTGCTTTCAAATTGGCAAAGAAATTTCGTTTTGGCACTAATGTGAAAACATGACTCTGTGTGCATAGAAGAATTATAGGCAGAAATGTATTGCGTCTTGCTCTGGTGATTTCACAGTTGCAGTAGATGGAAAAGAGGAGCGAATTTTTGGGGGAAGAAGCAGAGGTTTAGCACACACCCATGTGCTTGCCATGTATAGTCATGCACAGTAATTAGAAGCGAGTGGGGTTTTCAGGTTTAAGTCTGTAATGCAAATACATTCAGCATCACTAAGGCTGTTTGCCCCTGCTGGAGTGTAGGCAGTCACAGAGAATGCACACGGTAGTGGTCTGAAAAAAAAACTGCTTGGACATGTGCATTTAAATAAATTAAAAAAAAAGGTTTCAGAATGTGTCAGTCTGTAAAAGTGATTTCAAAGTGTAAAAAGAGATTTTCACTTGGCCCCGAAAAAAAAAGAGCAGTAAGTGTGCTTTCAAATTGGCAAAGAAATTTCGTTTTGGCACTAATGTGAAAACATGACTCTGTGTGCATAGAAGAATTATAGGCAGAAATGTATTGCGTCTTGCTCTGGTGATTTCACAGTTGCAGTAGATGGAAAAGAGGAGCGAATTTTTGGGGGAAGAAGCAGAGGTTTAGCACACACCCATGTGCTTGCCATGTATAGTCATGCACAGTAATTAGAAGCGAGTGGGGTTTTCAGGTTTAAGTCTGTAATGCAAATACATTCAGCATCACTAAGGCTGGTTGCCCCTGCTGGAGTGTAGGCAGTCACAGAGAATGCACACGGTGGTGGTCTGAAAAAAAAACTGCTTGGACATGTGCATTTAAATAAATTAAAAAAAAAGGTTTCAGAATGTGTCAGTCTGTAAAAGTGATTTCAAATTGAAAAAAGAGATATACACTTGCCCCCGAAAAAAAAAGAGCAGTAAGTGTGCTTTCAAATTGGCAAAGAAATTTCGTTTTGGCACTAATGTGAAAACATGACTCTGTGTGCATAGAAGAATTATAGGCAGAAATGTATTGCGTCTTGCTCTGGTGATTTCACAGTTGCAGTAGATGGAAAAGAGGAGCGAATTTTTGGGGGAAGAAGCAGAGGTTTAGCACACACCCATGTGCTTGCCATGTATAGTCATGCACAGTAATTAGAAGCGAGTGGGGTTTTCAGGTTTAAGTCTGTAATGCAAATACATTCAGCATCACTAAGGCTGGTTGCCCCTGCTGGAGTGTAGGCAGTCACAGAGAATACACACGGTGGTGGTCTGAAAAAAAAACAGCTTGGACATGTGCATTTAAATAAATTTAAAAAAAAAGGTTTCAGAATGTGTCAGTCTGTAAAAGTGATTTCAAAGTGTAAAAAGAGATTTTCACTTGGCCCGAAAAAAAAAAGAGCAGTAAGTGTGCTTTCAAATTGGCAAAGAAATTTCGTTTTGGCACTAATGTGAAAACATGACTCTGTGTGCATAGAAGAATTATAGGCAGAAATGTATTGCGTCTTGCTCTGGTGATTTCACAGTTGCAGTAGATGGAAAAGAGGAGCGAATTTTTGGGGGAAGAAGCAGAGGTTTAGCACACACCCATGTGCTTGCCATGTATAGTCATGCACAGTAATTAGAAGCGAGTGGGGTTTTCAGGTTTAAGTCTGTAATGCAAATACATTCAGCATCACTAAGGCTGGTTGCCCCTGCTGGAGTGTAGGCAGTCACAGAGAATACACACGGTGGTGGTCTGAAAAAAAAACAGCTTGGTTTCATAATGTGACAGTTTGTTATACAGATTTTCACTTGCCCAAAAAAAAAGAGGAGTTTGTGTGCATTCAAATTGGCAAAGAAATTTCGTTTTGTGACTATTGTGAAAAGAAATGTAGTAATATATTTAAATACAATAAAGAATTTTTTTTTTAGTTTTTTTGCAGGTATTGCTGAAGAACAGTGAACAAAATTTAAGATGCCTACAAAATCTCGAGTTCAAAAAACGCTAAAAAAAAAACTATATTTGAGGACAACTGGAGGACCAAAGTTAGTAGAAGATGCTGATGTTGGGAAAAAGAAAAAATCTTCTGGTAAGCAAAAAAGACAATTCCTAAACAAAATATTGAAAACAAAGAAAAATGTACAAAATGTCTGTTCTCGGAAAAATGTAACAAAACCTACAGAACAGCAAAAAATTGAGGATTTAGTTAATGCAAATATACCTTCTGCAATTGAAAAGTTTAACATAAACAGAAAAACAGCATTTAAAGAGATACGTAGAAAAATGTTTCAGAGAAGAGTTATGTCCAATTTGATAAAGGATATAAAGAAATATAAGCAAAAGGCTAAATATTATAAGAGAAAAAAAGAAATTGAAGCCATTGCAGCAAAGGCATTAGAATTAAAAAGGAAACTATTCATATTAATTTTGAATAGGATGCGTACATTAGATAAAATGGTTAATGTACTGAAATCACAAAGCAAAAGCAAAAGAGTAGTGAACAGAACAAATTTTTGTAAAGTGTTTTTAGGAAAGTGGATGCATAGCTCAAGTAGTGAACCTTTTTTTAATGAAGAGAGCTATTTTCAAAGTAATAGTTTGCTGCATGCAGTTGACACCAGAGGTCGTTCATACGAAGTAAAAAATGGTTGCATAATGGAGAAGGAGATAATGGTTCCAAGAGATGAGGTACAAGTGATGGCAGATGAGGCAATGGGGAGACGTCCTAAAGCCCCAGTGTACACTTGGAATTGTAGTAGTATTTGCACTGTGCGTCAGGAATCTATTGACAGATTTCGAGAGTTTCTAAGAGAATATAGTAAAAAAAGTGTAAAACAAAAGATTAAGGTGCTTCAAAGTCTGGATCCATGCAGAGTGAGAGAGAATACTGGTTTGCAGGGTCATTCTCTTGCTTGTCTATCTAGAAAAGTGTGCAATAGTGTTTTCCATCATTTTAGGATGCTGGCTGTTCATCATACTGAAATGAGAAAGTTTGTGAGACGGTTGTATTTTGCCAAAAGTCCAGCAATAAAGTTAAATGAATTGAATAGGGCTCTGTTCCGAGGAACGGTATCAGATGTAGAGAAGGTTGTTGATGAAATTCAGTTTTGTTACTTTGGTCCTGAACAAAACAGTGCAGAGAAGGACACAGTAAATGAGGCAGAAGTGGAAGAGAATGTAGAACCTTGTGTAAGTAAGACATTTAATGATCACATAACAAAATTTGCAATAGTCTCTAATGAAAGACCAAATGTTACTTGTATTTGTTGCCGCAGAACTCATTATAGAAAACAAACTAGGAATGTTGATCTCTACAGAAAGAGTGAAAATGAAGATAATTATAAGTGGATGGATTTTGCAACATATATATTTCTTGAAAATTGTTTTGAATTGGGTGAAGATCAGCGTATTTGTAAATACTGCTACAACAAGTTAGAGGAAAATAGAATGCCGACCAGAGCTGTACATAATAATTTAGAATTGGATGCTATTCCTGCTGAACTTTCTGAATTAAATACATATGAGTCTATACTCATTCAATGTGTTCATCCGTTCCAGACCATAGTACGTATGGAGCCCAAAACTGGTAAATTACCTCCTTCAGATTTACTGAGAGGTTTAAAAGGTAGAGTGGTGTATTTGCCCTTGGATTTGAAAAAAAATATGGAAACTATTGATGCGGATACTTTGGAAACTGAACCATTAATTATTCTGGTTAATGGTGTACCTACAAAGAATAAGAAGATTTGGCAGGAGCTGGTAGATGTGCGGAAAGTACAAAGAGCAAATTTGTATTTGAAAAAAAATAACAAATGGTATGAATCAATTTATATAGTAGAAGAAGAAGAAGAAGAAGATTTACAAGGAGATACAGAAACACCAAGTGGACAAATTGAAAAAGTGGACAAGTCAAAGGAAGAAGAAATTTATGAACATTTTAGCATACATCCTCTCCATTCGAAAGAAGTTATGGGAGACAATATTGATCTCTTTCAGATGAAGAAAGCAAAAGGAAATCCCGTGAGTGTATGGGAGGAGAGCTTGGAAGCTCGATGTTTTCCCCAGCTGTTTCCTAAAGGAAAAGGAGGACGATACGATGAACGTCCGGAACAGATTCCAGCTTCTGAGTATCGGACTACAAGACTATATGCTGAAGATCCCAGATTTCGACAAAGTATCCCTTATTTGTTCCATCTTTTATTTGAAAGCGACTTGTCTGCACTGTCTTATGCAGTAAATCACATTTTAAAAAGTGGAGTACATTTACAAAATGTGTCTGCTAAGGATTTTATGGAGAAAGTGCAGCACCGAGATGATCATTTGGAAACACAACTGATCAATCTGATGGCTTGTCAGCGTGGGACAAATGAATATTGGTACCGACGCCATGGTGAACTAAAATGCATGTTACGCAATTTAGGAACACCAACATGGTTCCTTACCCTAAGCTGCGCCGAGTACGCTTGGGATGATTTACTGGATTTTCTACGAGAGGCCAATTCAAACATTGAAAACATCGAATACAAGACAGCAGGAGAACTGTGCTCATTGGATCCGGTTAATGTTTGCAGATATTTCAATCATAGATTTGAGGCTATGATGTCCTTCATCTGCAATAAAAAAAATCCACCCCTTGGAGAAGTAGTGGATTTCTTTTGGAGAAAAGAGTACCAGGCAAGAGGTGCTCCTCATATTCATATGCTGCTGTGGATCAAGGATGCCCCAAAGTTTGGAACAGATACTGATGAAGCAGTGTTATCTTACATTGAAGAATATGCAACATGTGCTATACCTAAAAGCACAGAAGAGTACAAGTTAAAGGAGCAAGTTCTACGTTTCCAAAGTCATCGGTGTGGAAAATACTGTCGACGGAAATACAAGAGCAAAGAAAAATACTACACTAAATGTCGATTTGGATTTCCTAGACCTGTTCTTACAAATGGAAGAGTCAACAGTTTTATGTCAGCTGTGAGACATACTATCACAAGAAAATCACCTAAGAATACCTACAACCTTAAAAGAAAAGAAGAATCAAAAAATATAAATGACTACAACCCAGTCATTTTATCCATGTGGAACGCTAACATGGATATACAGTATGTTGCTGACAATTCCATTGCTGTTGCTCGATATGTAACGTCTTACATTACGAAATCAGAAAAAACAGAATTGAAGGAAATGTGGGAAGAGATTTCTCACGAGAAGACTGTCAGTAAGAAGCTGTACAGTTTCAGTTTGAAGATGTTATCGCATCGAGAAATTGGATCCTACGAATGTTCAGATAGATTATCTTCTGCAAGTCTCTACTCGAAGTCAAGAAGAATAATTTGGGCAAGTTTAGGCCTTGCAGCAATGAGAAATCGGGTACTGAAATCTGTTGGAGAAATTGAATATTTGGCACAGTTCGAACCTGAAAGTACAGATATATTGAAAACAAACATGTTGGACACATATTATCCCAAGAGAAGTCATCATCTGGAGAACATGTGTCTCTATGAAGTGCTGCAGAACTACATTTATTCACGGAAAGCTGCAGAAGACATCAATAATGGAAAATATAAAGTCGTTGGTGAAGAAGGATGTTTGGTGAAGCAAACCAAAGGAAGTTTGATAAATCACCGGAAGCTGAGTTGCGACACTACCGACAAGAAAGAATTTTACTACTTGGCTCTTTTACAGTTGTTTAAACCATGGCGTTCAGAGGATGAACTACTGGGAGAATTCCAGAGCTATGAAGATTCTTTTAATGCTTGCAAAGACAGCATACAATGCAGTACATTCTCAACTTATCTGCAAATGTTAAATGAAGAAATTGAACAGGAAACTACAATTGCAGCAGAAATTGCTAGAGACAGTTCTCAGGACAGCCAAAGTTCAGGAACATACAGTCAAGATCCCCTAGGACAACCAATCGTTGAAAATGAAGCATCAATAGCCATGAATGAAGTGGAAACGGCTATGAATCAAGCTCAAGAAGAATTTATAGACTTAGAAAATTTGGAAAGACAACTGAATCAAGAGCAGCAACAAATTTATGAAGAGATCAAAAACAAAATTGATCACGGATTTCTACATGAAAAAAAAGAGTGCTCATGCACATCATTTCATCCAATCAGGATGTATGTAAGCGGACAAGCTGGCACTGGAAAAAGTTTCCTAATTAAAGTCATCAGAAGCTACCTAAAGCAAAAAACAGATTCTACTTTGTCTTGTGTGGTTACTGCTCCAACTGGGTTAGCAGCATATAACATAAAAGGAATCACCTTACATCGTTTGCTAATGTTACCAGTGGAGCATGAGAACAAAATACAATTCAACAAGCTAACTGGAGAAGCATGCTTGGAAGTTTCAAGAGTATTGAAGAAGATGCAAGTTCTCATTATTGATGAGGTGAGCATGGTATCAAACTTAATGCTTGCCTTTGTGCATTTAAGAATGCAGCAAATTTTGAAGACAGACTATGACGTGTTATTTGGTGGAAAACACGTCATAGTTTTTGGGGATCTTTTGCAACTTACTCCGGTTAAAGGACAACCAGTGTTTAATACTGTGACACATGAAGACACGAAGAAGTCATTGGGAAGCATCGGTAATACAAATATTTGGTCCTTCTTTGAGTACAAGGAACTTACAACTAATATGAGGCAAGCAAACGATGAAGAATATGGAAGTATTCTGAAAGATATCAGGATTGGACTACTCACAGAAGCTGGCAAAAAAGCATTACAGACTCGGCTGCTACATAATTTATTTCCAAAGGAAGAAATAGTTGCAGAGAAGATATACAAGAACATTGCAGAAAACAAAAGTGTCATCTGCTTAATGCCAACTCTACGTGAATGCTCAATATTCAATGAGGAGCTTTTGAAATTGGAAAAGGAAGAGATCATGAAATTGGAAGCAGTGGACAAAATTGAGGATGGAAGAATTACTGTCACAGTAACAGGCAAACTGAAAAATAAATTGGACTCACTAGAGAAGAACATCTCCAAAACAGCAGGATTAGAAAAAAATCTATATGTTTGCATGAACTGTAGAGTGTTTTTAAGGAGAAATTTGGATGTTGAAAAAGGCTTAGTAAATGGAGCGATGGGAAGAGTTGTGGGTTTTATTAATTATCAGAAAAAAGATGGAATTGAATGGTTAAAAATAAAATTTGATCAGATAGAGGAAGTTAAAGACATTTGTCGTTGTTCAGTTCGTTTCATGCTTGTGAAAGACTTATATGTACGTAGGAAGCAGTTTCCGTTTTCTCTAGCATATGCTGTAACTATTCACAAGTCTCAAGGATTGACTGTAGATTGTGCATTTGTGAACATTGGATCTAGTGTGTTCAAAGAAGGTATGGCATATGTTGCTTTGTCACGAGTCAAAACATTATCAGGTTTATTCATGATAGACTTCGATGACTCAAAAGTTAGTGCTGATACAAACTGTGTAAAGGAGTATAATAGATTAAGAAGAAGCTATGCTCCTCATTTAGGTCAGTATCCTGTGTTGGAGAAACGTGTAGTTTCTCGTAAAAGGAGAAATGAGAATATCTGTAATGAAGATGTAGAGAAGAGGAAAAAAAAGAGGAGTGATGTAATTGCAAGCAAAAAGAATAAGGAAAATGAAGAACAGGTTGTAGGATGTCATTTTGAAAATAGCTCTGGTGTCAACTGCTACGCAAATGTAGTGCTGAATGTTGCTTTTTATCTGGAAAGTTTGCAAGAGCAGATAATAATAAATCAGGGAAAAAGATTCTGTTCAGAGCTCAGTCTCCTTTTTCAAAAGCTGAGTAAAGATAAAACTCAAATAGAAAGTGCTACTGATATTAGAAAACTTTTAGATGTATGTTCAGGACGAACACAGTTTTCTCAAAATGAACAGCAAGATGCTCACGAATTTTTGATGTATTTTCTTCAGGTAGTGGAAGAAGAAGGAGTTCCCATTGACATTTTTTTTGGTCTCTCTTATAAATGGGAACATAGTTGTGATAATTGTTATAATATAAGTGGTTCTATTGTTGATAATGAAAGGTTTATTTATTTGACATTGCCAGAGAGTAAAACAGTCACTTTTGCAAACTTAGTTAAAGATGCTAATCATAGCATGAAATGTGGTGAGTGTAATTCTGACATGTTATCAACATTAATTTTAAGGGAATACGGACAGTATGTAATTTTAATGATGCAACGATGTAGAGCTGATGGATCAAAATTGGATACTTTAATAAAGAAGTTTACAGGACAGCAATTATCAATTTCAGGAAAAACTTTTGTAACTGTTGCAATAATTTTCCATGATGGACCTACTGTTACTTCTGGACATTACACAGTTTATCTAAAATGTGAAAAAGGATGGACACTGTGTAATGATTCCCAATTGATTTTCAAACAACGTTTGCCTTTTGATTTAGCAAATTCCTATCTAATCTTCCTGAAACCTAAATTTTAGAGAGACTTGGCAAGATCTGGACAAAATAATTTTACCATTTTACAGGATTACCATTGCAATTTTGTAGAAAAAAGATTTTTAAAATTATCATTTGGCCTAAAGGAAAGATAACCAATTGTAATGTGGACTTTTTAAATTTTTAATGCAATTTTGAAAAACCAATAATTTAGAGATTATCGGTAACTTCTGCACATTTTAAATTTTGGAATGTTATTGGACTGCCACTGGAAATTTTTTCAAAAATAATTTCAAAAATTACTATTTGGCCATGTGGAAAAGTAAGCAATTCTATTGTGGACTAAATAAATTATTCGAAAAATTTTCGTGAACCAAAATGTTACAGAGAATCGGTGAGATCTGGACAGATTAAACTTTAGAATTTTAATGGTTTTCCCTTGGAAATTTATTCCAGGGAAAGAATAAAAAATACTATTTGGCCTAAAGGAAATAAAATCAGATGTATTTTGGAGTTATTTGAGATATATTATTGTGAATGTACTTCTGAAACAAAAATATCAGACGGTATTTTAAAGAAAAAAGTATTGTTTTTAGATGACATTTTTTAAGAATAATATGCATTTCTGTAATGATAAGTTTAAGTGAGAAGAGATTCTGGGCTTTTTTAATACAATCTTTGAGATTGTTATTTTTTTTTGCCCGCTGTAAAATGATGAATGCAATTGCTTTCACAATTTATAGTGAAATGCAATATATTCTGAAAACAGCAAAAATAAGGCAAAAATATTTTTTGGGAAAAAATGTAAATATGTGTACTGTATTATAAAATGTTTTAAAAATATTAATACTTTTTTCTTTTTTTTCAGATCGATATAGAAAATTTTCGTAAACTACAACCATTTTAAAAACTATTTTTTAAAAAAACAAATGAATAAATATTTTTTTCAGTGAGTATGGTAAGTCAATAGTAATAATTGTAGTCTTTCAAGGACCTTGTAATGTGAAAAATGATTTTTAGTGTTTTTTTAAAAAAATAAAAAAAAAGGTACGCTTACCGTACGCGTACGGTAAAAAAAAAAAAAGTTTTTTAAAAAAAATGTAAAAAAAAGATGAAAGATAAGGTTGGCTCTTAAAAGAACCGTTGTGTTCATGCAGGGACAGAGGAAAGGAACCATGGGAAAATCATTCAAAGCTACAAATGTGCTGATCTATTTTGTTATTCACTAGGGAAACACTGGTCTCCCTATAACAAATTAGAGCTTTACAAAATGTGCAATGAATATCAACCTTCCGAAATCGAGGGTTCATTTCCAGAGGGCCAGCAAAAGGAGATTCTCCCCCCACAGATGAAGGGCTCACCTGAGCTGCAGAAGAAGGAGTAAGCTCTGCAGGTGATGGTCCAGGCTGAGCTGCTGTGGATGTACTGGCTCGTCTTTCTGAAGAGTTACCTCCAAAAAGTTGAGCATGTGTCCTTTTGTGTACATCCTTGAGGTGCCTCATCATGGTGTGATTCCCAAAGGAATACTTCCTGTCAGGATTACCTCTAGAAAGTACACGCTTACACAGCTTGCAAGTAACTAAGGGTGCATTCACCTTTTGCTGGCCTTCTGGAAAAGTAAAATAATCCCAAACATAAGAAGGTTTTACTTTCCTCGTTCTCTGCCTCAAGACAGTGCTGCTGGTGCTAGCCTCACTCTCAGAAGAGCTCTGCTGTTCTGCCATCGTATCCCAAAGACAAACCAGCTCCTTCTCCCAAGGGATCACAAGCAGAAATGAGGGGAATGGGTGTGGTGTAGGAGAGTTCTAGAACTGAAAGTAGTTTCAACCAATCAAAAGTTGTGTTTCAAGATCACATGACCTACCGTACGCTTACGGTACGCTTACGGTGCGCTTACGGCAAAAAGTACGCGTGCGCGTAAAAAAGACACGCGCTTGCGCACATGCGCATAACAGTCATTTCCCGGCACTTCCGCGTAACGTGCGCGTGTTGCGTAAGCGCGCACGCGTCCCACGCGCAGTACGCGCGGCTACGCAAAGTGCGTAACTATACGCAAGCAGCGTAGATAGATTACGGACGTTGCGTAAACCGTACGCTTACCGTGAGCTTACGGTACGCGTACTATAAAAAAAAAAAAAAAAAATCTGGAAATAAATTTTACATGTTTATTTTAAAAAATATATATAAAAAAAATATTTAAGGATTTTAAAAATTAAAGCATAGTCTTTATAAAAGATAAGAAAATTAAAATAAAAATATGTTTGAAAAAAATGAAGAATATAAAAAAAAAATAGCATTTAAAAAACCTTGCAAATTCACTGAAAAAACCATGGGTTTCACACACGTTATAGTTAGGAATTAGCATTTAAAAAACCTTGCAAATTCACTGAAAAAACCATGGGTTTCACACACGTTATAGTTAGGAATTAGCATTTAAAAAACCTTAGAAATTCACTGAAAAAACCATAGGTTTCACACACGTTATAGTTAGGAATTAGCATTTAAAAAACCTTAGAAATTTAGTGAAAAAACCATAGGTTTCACACATGTTATAGTTAGCTGGACATTTTACTCGTAAAAAACCAATGAAATTGCCCCGTTATAGTTAGTTCAGCTAACTATAACTCGCGCGCCCGCAATGCACTGCTGATGACGTCACATATTACATCACTCATGACATGGTCAGTGACATCACTCATGACATCACTGATGACATCTCAAATGACATCACTGATGACATCACTGATGACATCATCCAGTGAATGTGTGTTATTCTGAAAATTAAATATGTTTTATATATGTATATCTCATGGTCGATGGAAGAATAAATGGGTATATAAGTGTCTAAATGGATGATTTGTTTTTGAAAAATTGATTGTGTAACTGACTGATTAAGTGTATCATAGTGAATACATGGCTTAGTGAGTAATGTTTAAATATGTAAATATCTGTATCAGTCTCTCACTTTGTGTATAAGTGGCTGCATGGGTTGGTGAGTAGCTACATGGGTGCCTATTTAGGTTATTAGTTGTTTTTTTGAGTATCAGTCTGAGTGTCTGCATGGTTCGGTGGGGGGTATTACGTAGTGCATCGGTGCATGAATGAGTGACTCACTGTTTGTATGTGTTGAACACAGCATGTGTGCAGGACTGTATGGGTGGATGAGTGTGTGTATGGGTGTGTTAGTGAGTGAATGACTGTCTCAATAGTGTCTTCAGGAGTAACTACATACGTTTTAAACTAGTATATGTGACTATTGGTGTATATATGTGAGTATATGTGAAAGTGAGAGATTGAAAGAGTTCCTGTATGAATAAGTATGTGTTTCTATAAGTGATTGTTTAAAAGACTAAGTATGTGTAAGTTTCCGTAGAAGTAAGTGTGGTGGTGTGTGTATAACTGTATATGCAAGTAAATGTATGTTTGATTCTTTATTAGCATGAGTGACTATGTGTGTGAGTAACTCTATGGATGAGTGGCATTGTGTAACAGGATGTATAGATGTATGAGTACATATGATGAGTGAGTACATGTATGAGTGACTGTATAGGACTGTTGGTGAATGAGTGGATGTGTATGTGGATCTTAGAATTACTGAAGAGGTTGTTGTAACTGGTATTGGTATGTCCATTGTTTTGAAATTTTTAGTCTCTATTTTTGAATGTGTGTATCAAAGCTTATATTAAGGTGAGAGGAGGTCTGCCACTCTATCACAAGGATGATGTCATCAGTGAGGTCATCAGTGATGTCATTTGAGATGTCATCAGTGATGTCATGAGTGATGTCACTGACCATGTCATGAGTGATGTAATATGTGACGTCATCAGCAGTGCATTGCGGGCGCGCGAGTTATAGTTAGCTGAACTAACTATAACGGGGCAATTTCATTGGTTTTTTACGAGTAAAATGTCCAGCTAACTATAACATGTGTGAAACCTATGGTTTTTTCACTAAATTTCTAAGGTTTTTTAAATGCTAATTCCTAACTATAACGTGTGTGAAACCTATGGTTTTTTCAGTGAATATATATATATATATATATATTCATTCACTGAAAACACCAAAAGTTACGGGGACATTAAAGTCACAAAATGGAAAAGAAATCTTAGAAATTCACTGAAAAATCCAAAGGTTACAGAGACGTTATAGTTCAGATCAGATTTCACTCGTACAAAGCCAGAGAAATTCAGCCATTATAGTTAGTGAGCTAACAATAACTTGCTCCCCCGCAATGCGCTGCTCATCACCTCATATATTACATCACTCATGACATTGTCAATAACATCACTCATGACATCATTGATAACATCTCAAATGACATCACTGATGACAGCAACTGATCCCTGGGTCCCAAAGCAAAATGTCTGTTTCCCTGCTTGCTTCACAGTGGACAGGGAAAAAGACACTTGTTCTGCTTTCAGCCAGCAACAGCATTTTATCCTCTCGCTTGCTGAAAGCAGAGCACTTGTTTGCTATGACTTGGTCATAGCAAACTGCAATGTCCAGGGGTGGGTACCCCAGGACAGTGCTGGAGCCCCCTGGGGGGTGGTGGTTCCCAATGTCATGTAGGGCTCCTGGAAGAGGGCATGCGCAGCCCCCTCCTTTGTGAATTAAGCCCCGGGGAGGTGATGGTCCCTGGGGCCCCACAACGGACCCCCTTAATTATTGTATTTGTGCCTTGGGGAAGTGGCGGTCCCTGGGGCTTCGGGGAAGGCCGTAGGGCCTTCTCCTGCTTAAAAAAATAAAATCATCTATGTGCCCAGGGAGGTGGTAGTCCCCGGGGCAGCGGAGGAGGCCTTAGGCCCTCCCTTGCATTTTTTTTAATTTAAAAAGCAGTCTGCCCACCCAATGAAGTGTAGGAGCCCGTGCTTTTAATTTTTTTTTGTTTCTGTGGGAATCACGGCTCCAGCGCAACTCCCACTTGACAATTCATTTTTAGGAGCCCGAGGGTCCCTCAGGTTATTTCTACCCTGCCCCCTTTTCTTTTTTTGTGCTTTTTCTTGTGACTCAGTTCAACCGAGTCACAAGATGGCTGCCAACATTTCCTGGTTTGACGTGTTGGCAGCCAATCAGACCTCAGGCACGAGATCAGGAGGGGTCATGGATCCACCGCGGCCTCAGTTGCATATCTAAAAGCAAATTGCTACTACTCTGCAGCTACTGAACGGATTTATACCATTTAACAAAAAAGGGTGCTTTCTGGACCACAAGCTATCTTTCTGCCTAATTTGATGTTATTCCGTTCAGCAGTTCGGGCTGTAACTGTATCTAAAGTTTTCAATGGAAATTAACATGGAGTAAAAGCATTTTGGGACCCTCTTTTTTCCTTGACCCCTGCTTGACCGATCACCACGAAATGTTTAAGACAGCAGCTGAAGTGACTGGTGTATTCGTTTTGAAAATACTGCTCTTATTTGTCAAAAGACGCTAAAGTTATGGCAAATGAAAAAAACTATATCCTAACTATAACTACCTACTGGTGACCGCCAGTAGGTAATATACTTACTGAAAAATGATATATATATATATATATCTACATATACATATGTAGATATATATATATAAATTAGGAAGCTGTGAAGAGATGGAAAAGATAGATAGGCTGAGGAAACAGATGAGGAAAGGGGATGCTGTACTTATGGAGACGGCTCTCTCTTCAAATATTTGTAGCCCGATTTAAAACACATTTTGCCTCATGTTATTTAAAATCAATAACTCCCCTCACATTTTTAATCTGCTGGTTTCACGTCTGCATTAACATTTCAGTTCTCATATATTTCTGCCTGTGTTTCAGGAAAGGCTTTAAATTCAAAAGCTCAGGAGTGCCTCACTTTTGTCTTAAATACATAATCTAGTTGTTTATTATAACTCTGGTGACGCTGCAGTTGATTTCTAGGAATTAACTGACAGACTGCTACTTATGTTGGAAGTATATTTTTCACTTTGCATGTCAGAATGCTTTACTGTAATGGATGAGGAATATATTTGAGAACTTATAGAACATGTGTCCTCATTTAAGCTTTCTAGAGCACTAACTAAAATTTCTATAACAAAAAGATACTTCTAATTTTGTTCATCTACTAGTATCCTCTGTAGGAAATACCTTTCAGTTTTACATCATTGATTCCATCACGATAGCTCTCAATGTGTCACATTGAAGTCATAAATACAGAATACAGTGGTGTTTCAGTCTACAGCACAGAATGATTTACTGACATAGTTGAGAAAAATATTTGAGAACTCATAGAAAATATGTCCTCATTTTAGCTTTCTAGGGAACTAACATCAGTTCTAAAACAAAAGGAACTCCCTCATTTTGGTTATTTCTAGAAATGCTTAAGTTATACAGCTTTGATTCCATCAAGGTGTTCAGATGTGTCACACTTTTGTTCTAAATACTGAACGTTCATGCTCTAGTTGGTCATTAGAACACCTTGGATGGGCTGCACTAGGACACTGGGAAAGCAACCGACAGGCTGTTGCCGCTGTTGGAAGTACATATTTTACTGAGAATATCAGTCTTTAGTCTCACATGGCTGAAGAAGATAGTGTGAATTTATCAATAATATGCGCTCATTTAAGCTTTAGGACCACCTTCCATAACCTCTATGACAAAATCATGACAGAAAACCGTTTTCCCTAAAATATGGTTCATCAAATTCCAGCAGAGGAACAGGATGTTCACAAAGTAAAATCACCTTAGAACTCACCAGAAATCCCAAAGTGAGTATAACACCACCAACAAATGATGTATACTATGACAAAAATCTGTTATCATTCTTCATATGTGCTCCTTTTTGTGACCCTAAATAATAGGCTTCCACAGCAATGCATTTCAATCAGAACTATGAACCTAAGTCCTGTAATGACTGCCACAACATGTTGTCCATGTTATGGCGAGCCAAACAATGGAGAGGTTCCCTTGGGACCACCCCAACTTATCCGTGGGTCAGGGTGGGCTCAACCTGCCCTCCTATATTTCTTTAATTTATTGTTAGGACACATGGGCCATTTTTCTGAGTGCTATAACGGCTGCCTCAACATATTGTTTATGTTGTGGCCTGCCAGTCATTCATGATTGACTAGTTGTGATGTCCCCATAAATGACACACAGAAGACGAATGAAGGTAAGTGAGGATTTATTGATGCACCTTCACCAACGAGGCACACCAACTGCCAGCTCTCGCTTAGAGTTCTCGCCATCAATAATCTCCTCTGACCTCAGTACGTTCAGAGAGTCAGAGTTGTTTCTGTCAGGCTCCATGGCACACTAGTCCCCTTCAAATTGCCAATCAGAGCATATCTGCACATCAACAGTTCAGATATACCTAACGTTTTACCCCTTAATGTCCAAGTAGTTTTCTTTTTTTATACACAGATTTCTCGAAAGGGGCGGAACAGATTAAAAACAAATGACAAAGAAGCACACTTTCTGAATACAGTAGAGTGATCTGATTGGCCAAGAAGGCTTTTTTTCCCATTGGCCACTTTTGTTCCATGGACTGCTTCTGGTCCTGTGGTATCAAGCAATCTGATTAGCTGCTGGATTTATCCTAAGATAGTAACAACATTAAGGTATAACAAGGCAGAGTAGGGTACCCTGACAACCTGGCCTTTGTGATGGTGGTCTGAGAGGGACTCACATAGTGCCAAATTAAAAACAATGTTTTTCTCAGGCTGTGGGTCCCATAGTACTGCAGCTCACACAGCAAGGCCTCGCATGGCACCAGGAACACTTGCAGGACGCAGCACAGCCCTCCCATGTGGTTCTGCTGGAGTACTGCGAAACCACAAAAAACCCTAAAAAAATAAATATGTGGGCTGTGTTTCCATAGTGGGTTGCATGACCCCAGCAATGGGGCATTGACCGCTCACTGGGGGTGAGGCACAGGTCCTGGCTGCAGGCTCCTGCCTCCTTTGTTTTTTTTTATTTCTTTCCCCCTTTTTGTTACAGTGGCAGCAAGTTCTCACTCCTCTTGTACATTTCTCCTCTCTCTTCTTACTTCATTTTATCCTATTAATAAAATGTTTGTTTAATAGCAATGGAATTCTGACTTTTTTATTTTTAATAAGTGGAAGTAACCCTTCCAAAGTAATACTTTGGATGGCAATGATTTTACATTTGTTAGGTGTTGCTTTTCAACTTGAGCAAATACTGAAGTTGGGGTGATAATACTTAGTAAGTGCCTTCTGTTTTTGTCTAGAAGTTCCTACCCAGTCCCACAATGACACCGTGGAGAAGGGTGAGGTCCAAGTCTAACCTATTGAGAGGAAACGGGAGATTCTGTGGCTGCAAGAATAGGGGGTGGTAAGTACATTCCCTTTCTCAAAGACAATTGCTGTATTTGTTATGGTATTCTTTCCTTGCTTCAAAGCCCTGTCCTTAGTTGAAGCTGTCTGTGCCTTGCTGCCATTTAAATTAATGGGTAGAAGTGGTGTGTTGCACATTGTCTCCCTCAGGGGGCCATAGATTCCTACCGCCACCTCTCATTCCGGCACATGCCACATTTCTTCCAAAACCAAACTTCTTCCTAAGTTTATTCTTTTAGGCCATCTCTTACACGGATCTGCCTTTTATATGTATATATAGGCAGATTCACCACTACAGAGTAAATTTTTCAGCAGGGGGGGAGAGGAGGCAGTTTTCACTGCCTGACAAGGGGACTACAAGTGGTTCAAGCCTTACATCCATACTCACGGTGACTGCGGAGGAGTGGGGTCCGTAGCCAATATTATTGGGACACCACTGGGTGTTTGGAATCCCCCAGTTACTTAATGGGCTTCCACGGAGGACTACACAAACCAGCATGCAGTTGCCTAGAGTGTAAGCGTGAGGTGATGTACACCTTTAAACCAGGAGGAGGAGCCGAGTGATTACTCCATTGGGAGTGGTCACCGCAACATCTTTACACCGTAATAGACCCCAGGCAAATGTACCAGCCTGTGAAACCGGCACTGAGGAAAGCCACACCGGCTGAAACGCGTCTGCCAAGCGTTTCATGGACTTTAAGAACCACGCACTATGATATACAGAATAAATGCACTTGAACAAACAGGGTAGTCCCACTGGAAGAGCCCACAGGTAGGTTGTATTTCAGTCATTTATTGATGACGGCTACAAACAGGCAACAGCACGAAACAAATATATATATATAGTCATTTTTTAAACACACTTTAAATGTCTGGTGAAAGTGTCACCCCATGAATGTATTTATTTACATGAACAAAATTGTTTCTTTTAATTCTGTAGGTGGTTGACTTGTGCATTACTTAATGCCACATACTATAAATGGTATCATGTGAATTATGTGCAAATAAAAGTCCCAGGGGCACTGAATCACATAAAAGAATTCCAGTGCCCCTTGAGAAGCAGCAACTCATGTGACTATCTGACTATGTAAACATGTGCTCGAAGTGGTAATACAATTAGGTGCCGATCACGATCCGGTAAAAAAATTGCCCGTACGACTCGTATCCGGTCTTCTTACCGTACGAATCGTACAAGTGCCGTACAAACTGGCAATCACGATTCGCATGGTAAAAAGTCCATACGAACCGCATTGGGAATTATTCCCCACACGTCCTCAGGTCGGAAAATGTGTCCGACACGTCCTCGGACGATTTACCGTACAAATGTGAAAAGTGAAGTCCGACCGCGGAATCACGATCCATCCCGTGCGTCCGATGTTACAACCGGATGGAAAAAACACCGTCCGCACCGAACTCCCATAGCAACCATGGAGACATGTGCCCGCATACGCGCCCATCACCCCCCCAGCCCCGTATGTACGAGTCGAATCCCCACCCATGTATGTACGACCCGTACCCCCACCCCAACCGTGTATGTATGACCCGTACCCCCACCCGCGTACGTATGGAGCGTACCCCCACCCCAACCATGTATGTACGACCCGTACCCACACCCACGGACGTATGGAGCGTACCCCCACCCCAACCGTGTATGTACGGACCATACCCCCACCCCAACCGTGTATGTACACCCGTACCCTCACCCGCGCATGCATGGAGCGTACCCCCACCCCAACCGTGTATGTACGGACTGTACCCCCACCCCAACCGTGGATGTATGACCCGTACCCTCACCCGCGTACGTATGGAGCGTACCCCCACCCCAACCGTGTATGTACACCCGTACCCTCACCCACGTATGCATGGAGCGTACCCCTACCCCAACCGTGTATGTACGACCCGTACCCTCACCCGCGTATGCATGGAGCGTACCCCCACCCCAACCGTGTATGTACGATCCGTACCCTCACCCGCGTACGTATGGAGCGTACCCCCACCCCAACCGTGTATGTACGACCCGTACCCTCACCCCAACCGTGTATGTATGACCCGTACCCTCACCCGCGTATGCATGGAGCGTACCCCCACCCCAACAGTGTAAGTACGACCCCTACCCTCACCCGCGGACGTATGGAGCATACCCCCACCCCAACCGTGTATGTACGACTGGTCCCCCACCCCAACCGTGTATGTACGACCCGTACCCTCACCCGCGTATGTATGGAGCGTACCCCCACCCCAACCGTGTATGTACGACCCGTACCCTCACCCCAACCGTGGATGTACGACGCGTACCCCCACCCGCGTATGCATGGAGCGTACCCCCACCCCAACCGTGTATGTACGACCGGTCCCCCACCCCAACCGTGTATGTACGACCCGTACCCTCACCCGCGTATGTATGGAGCGTACCCCCACCCCAACCGTGTATGTACGACCGGTCCCCCACCCCAACCGTGTATGTACGACCCGTACCCTCACCCGCGTATGTATGGAGCGTACCCCCACCCCAACCGTGTATGTACGACCCGTACCCTCACCCCAACCGTGGATGTACGACACGTACCCCCACCCGCGTATGCATGGAGCGTACCCCCACCCCAACCGTGTATGTACGACGCGTACCCCCACCCGCGTCTGCATGGAGCGTACCCCCACCCCAACCGTGTATGTACGACCGGTCCCCCACCCCAACCGTGGATGTACGACCCATACCCTCACCCGCGTATGTATGGAGCGTACCCCCACCCCAACCGTGTATGTACGACCCGTACCCTCACCCCAACCGTGGATGTACGACGCGTACCCCCACCCGCGTATGCATGGAGCGTACCCCCACCCCAACCGTGTATGTACGACGCGTACCCCCACCCGCGTATGCATGGAGCATACCCCCACCCCAACATTCTAAGTACGGAGCGCACCCCAGGCCCCAACACCAGCACCTTCACACAACATCACGCATGTACGAGTCGTACCAAGCCAGACACAAGGACAGCACTGTACAACAAAATGCCCGAAGTACACACCGTACACACGTTAAAAACGCACGTACACAACCAGGACAAAGCAAAACAACACAAGAATACACCATTCGAATGGCACAAAGCCACTAAACATGTCCAACAAGCACAAAAACAACACATTCACTGACCTGCAACTGCCAAAATGCCAAACAGAGGCCCAAAACACAACCACTCCTTATAACACACCCACCCACACTTCAAACACAGCCACACCCACCAATGGACCAATAAAAAGGGCCCACACACACAAACCATGAGCCTTTGCAACAGACTCACTGCTGCCAGACCCCACAGACAACCTACAGCACCATACTAGAACCTTTACTACACCTTACACTTGCACACTTTCACACACACACCTTCACAAACACCCCCTCATCACATTCACACACACACCCAAACAACCACACCTACACACCCACAACCATCCACACACCCCCCCAACCCCACCATCCACACCCACACCCCTTACCATGCCCACTAACAAGAATCCAAAGTTCACTAGCCGAGAGTTGGAGGTCCTTGTCGATGAATCCCCGGAGTCAAGCCACACCTCTTTGGAACATTGGTCAGACAAACCAGCATTTCAGAAAAAACAGCCATGTGGCAGACGATTGTTGATGCTGTCAATGCTGTTGCGGACACCAGAAGGACCAGGCATGAATGCCAAGCCAGGTGGTACGATCTGCGGAGGAGGGTCCGAGCCAAAATGACCGATGAACACAACCAGGCCAACGTCACTGGAGGAGGGCCGCCCCGCAGACGCGTAGAATACCATCCCTGGGAGGAGAGGGTGATGGCCATACTGCCGGTGGTGGCAGTGGACGGATTAGACGGACTCCGAGACCCGGGTGAGTACACAAACAACTCACCTCACATGGGGGGAACGTCATCCACAACCAAACTCACAAACAGGCACGCAACCACCCCAAGCTATCGCATGACTCAACCACACTCCATGAACATGCACATGCCACTGGCGCCACCATGCCCCATGCACCCAGCTGGACAATGCAAAGTCACAGGCCACAGAAAACACCAACACAAGACACGGTAACCCGGATGGCGGGAGTGTGGGCCCCAAAAATCACATAGTGCAACTCAGAAGCAGACAACAATGCCCTCTGCCCATATGGCCTAGGTCACAGCCAGACAAACAGTGTGTCCCCACACAGGAAAGACTTGCCAGCAAATGGTGCACGCCTTGCATTAACACATGGGGTGCAGGTACTTTTTGCACATGACAGCACCTAATGAACAGCCAACACTGTGACAGAGTGGCAGCACACACCACCACAGCAGCAGCGCACACACAGACACTACACCCAATGGCTGCCTGGAGATCAGAAACAAACTCACATCAACAAGCCAAGGGCCATTCAAAGATCTGCTAAAAGTGTGTGCCTAGGAAGCTGAGCTGAGGTGACAGAGGGTGACACACAGAGGGAGGGAGAGGGGGAGAGAGAGGGAGGGAGACACAGGGAGATGGACAGAGGGAGGAGGCTGACACACAGAGGGAGGGAGAGGGGGAGAGAGAGGGAGCGAGAAAGGGACACACAGGGAGAGCAAATCAGCCTTGTGGGGTGTGGGAATGTCTGCTCGTCAGCAGGTGGACTGTGTGCATGTAGACAAGGGTGGCCAGTGCCAGAACCCCCCCTCTTCTCCATGGCAAAACACAGGGCCATGTCACAACCTGTGCACGAGCACAACGCCAGCTACCTGCATTATCTAAGTGTGTGGAACCACTCCATGTGCCCACGTACAGTGCAACACGGAAGGCGCCAATGCATGGCTCGCCACACCTGCCCACTCCACTGCTGACTGCAATCACAATTGACGCAGCAAGTAAGACTGTGCCACACATAGGTAAAGTCGCAAAAGCTGTGGCCAAGGGACATACCCATGCACAAGTGCACTGTGAGTGGAATGCAAGACATATCCAAATTCCCAGAGTAAATGTGCCAACTTAGAAACCAATGAAACATGGATGTTGCATGGAACAAAATTAACATTGTCTCTCTCACACACAGGTCAACGTCGTGGATCACCCCCCAACACTGGGGGAGAAGACTCACAGGACCCGGCTCGGCGGGATGACGGAGCCACCGGCAGCGACGACTCTCACCACTCTGTGGACGAACCCGACCCCGACCAACCTGGCCCCTCTGGTGTCCAACGACCTGCAGCACCTGCGTCAGGTACAACTGGGCCAACCACCACCCCCACTCCTGCCACATCCCAGGAGACACCCAGGATCCCTGCCCCACCACCACAATGCAGCCAGGCTGGCCAGGAGGGACACGGTGTACTGGGCACCCAGGAGGAGGCAGGCGACAACGCCAATGCCACCCCTCAGGGGTCCCGGAGACCCGATGTGCTCACAAGGGCAGGCCAGGTGCAAGCGGGCAGGGGTGGTGGGAGTGGAGGACGGCGGAGGCGCGAGCCTGACCTGTTGGCTGGGGAACCGGTATATTCCCATGTCCGAAACATCCTGGACACATACCGGCAGGACACCACGGGCATGGCCCAGGTTGTGTCCATCCTCGAGGAGATCAAGACCCAGCAGGCCCAGCAACATGCGGAGCAACATGCCTGTCTACTGCGACACCAACGGCGGATGGAGGACAGACAGGCTGAGCTCGTGACGGTGTTCACGGGAATTCACAGTACACTCCGTCGGATGGCCGACAACATGGGCAACCCTCCCTGTGCCATCAGGCGTAGAACATCACCACCCACAGGGAGGGATCAGGAGGAGGAGGAGGAGACATCCGACGGAGCATCCCAAACATCGTCACGGCCTGCTTCTGAGGGTCCCCGCAGGAGGGCGGGTCGTCCACGGAAAAGACCGTGAGGGTCGGCGCAACAGCACCATCTCCCAGGACACCTGGCCTGGCACCTGGCCCACTGGAGCAACAGCAGCACAGCAGCAAAAGACATTCTCTGCCACATGGACTTGCTGGTCACTGTCTGACCAATGTTGACAAAAACTGTGGCATGGACTCTGAGGATTTCAAATGGCAAGGACACCAACTCCCCTAGTGAACTTTGGATTCCACACACCCGGAAAGCCCCTCATGTCAACCCCCCCCCCTACCCCAACCAAAATAAAAAGTCACACCATAAAGAGAAGATGCCTACTGATTGCATTATTACCTTACATGTGTCTTGTAAAGTCTAACCATGCCTGAGTTCTCATTTGACTTCAACCATCCACACCCTGGGGCCTGAGTCTGGCACAGGACACACATGGGTCACATTGTATTAGGCAAGACAGACATGGAGCACCATACACGACCGTGATGGGCCCAACCAGCTGAGGGGGTGGCCGCACAACCGTGCCGACAGACACATTGAGTACAGCGACAGCCATGCACAGAGGTCAGGGATCATGTGGAGTGTCCTAGGGGGCACCCAGGTATGTGTGGACAGGTGGCAGAACCATGTCCTGCAAGCTTGAGTCAGGTGGATGCAGAGAATGGTGGCCTGGCCAACGTTGGATGCATGGGGATGGCACATGTCACAATACCCACACAGTCATGGACATCATGCACAATACACAGTCTAATCCCGCACAAACAGCTTGCATCTTGCTACTCGACACAAAGACACATAGCCACTATCACAGAAAACCATGCCAGACATGCCGGATGCACCGTGGCAACACACCAGCATTGACTGAGAAGAGGCACCTTGGAGGCATAGGGACACCTTTATTAGTCATGTATTCGGGATTGCAGAGGCAACTCGGAGTACACATGAACGGGTCATGTGGAGTAACATGTGGGTCCAACACTGGCACCCCCCTTCAGCAGCACAAATGCGTGATAGCCATGGAACTGGCACACAAGTGTCGGCTAACAGCTAAACACCCCCTGCTGCTCACGGAGAGACTGCCATACACCATTGATCCGCTGATGTGGAAGTCCCACACCATGTCAAGCCAATGCAAACCGTATGTGTCCGAGGGCAGTGTAACACACATTGATGCCATCATCACATTCCACAATCCCATCACTGATGACTGTCAACAAGTCTAACCATCTATTCAGGTGTACCCAGCTGCATGTCATGTGTACCATGGTGATGCGACATGTCTGCAGAGGAACCAAACATCGACAGGGGCAGTGTGCATACATCGTAAACAACTGCCACACCCAATACACCCCTGATGCATCCCTTACCCTAAGGAGACTTCCAAACTTGTCCGTGCGTGTAACGCTGAGTCAGCACACGATGACGTGTCCATGAGGAATAGCAGTGCCACAACAATGCAACCAGCAGACGGCATGCGCAAGTACCTGGGGAAGAGAGACACACAAGAAGTCAGCCACAAAAAGCACTGCCACTTGCATGTGCATGTACTCGACACATGTAAGGATGACAACATGCTAGGTCACAATTATGACTGGGGAAATACACATCACTGGCACCATCACTCCAGTGACACATCCACACACACCTCTGACTCACGTGGCATACATGCAGATGGACACACACATCGCAACACATGCCACACGGGGACCAATGCGTGCACACACAGACACTGGTACTCACCACTAAGCAAAGAAGTCGCGTATGAGCCGAGTCCGGATGTCCTCTTGCGGAACCACATCCTCAACATCACTAGCCCCATTGCCAAGACCTTCGTCCTCCACGGGTGGATGGTCCTGATCATCTTGATCCAGGATGAGTGGCACAGCTTTCTCAACTGCCATGTTGTGCAGCATGCAGCAGACCATGAAGATTTTGCAGACCTTCGCCGGGGCATATGGGAGGGCGCCGCCGGTCTTGTGGAGGCATCTGAATCGGCTCTTCAGGAGGCCAAATGTCCTCTCTATCACTCGCCTTGTCCGGCCATGGGCGGTGTTGTAGCGGAGCTGGGCCGGCGTGATGGGGTTGCGGAGAGGTGTGATCAGCCATGGCATGTTGGGATAGCCAGCGTCCCCTACATGGAAACCACATGGACATAAGTAGGACAGGAGGAGCGGTCGTGCTAGAAGTCTACGCAAAATACAGGACAGACAGAGTGTACCCACCAACAACACATGCTCGTTCGTTGCGCAACTGCGTCATCATTTCAGGCACCCTGCTACGCCTCATGATGTAGGCATCGTGTGCTGATCCTGGAAAACGAGCACAGACATGTGAAATCACCATGTTGGACAGACACACCACAAGGGCATTGATGGAGTGGTAGTGCTTGCGATTCCTGTACGCTACCTCCTGTGCCTGTGGTGGTACCAAAGCCACATGTGTCCCATCTATGGACGCAATGACATGGGGCATCCCTCCCAGGGCATAGAATCCACGCTTGACACCAGTCAACATTTCAGGGGTTGGGAAATAGATGAACTCATCCAGGTGAAGCAACATGGCCTCTAAGAAATCATGCAGCACACGGCAGAACATGCTCTGGGACATGCCACCAACATGAGCTATGGTATTTTGAAAGGTACCCGTGGCAAGAAAATGTAGGGCTGCCATTACCTTCAGCTTGGGTGTCAGTGCCGTAGGATACCTGTGCAGCGGTTGCAGGTGTGGTGCCAGCCTCGCCGTCAACTCCAGAATCAACGGTTGGGGGAAGCGGCAGCACCGGATACAGTCATTCTCCCGCATGTCAGCCAAGTCCGGAAGTGCTCGGGGAAGAGGCGGCGCTCTGCAGTAATTTGGAAGTGACAAGGAAGAGTGAGTGCACTACAACAACAATTTTTTGGTGCTGAGCACATGTTAATCTGTCAATACACATATGCGACATACGGAGTCAGGTATGTGCCACATGCCCTGGACACGTATGGCTGGCAGGTGACACTCCTACCAAGACCCAGCTACACACGGAGATTGTGAACCTCCACATTCCATGGCATGGGATTAGCTGTGTCCCAGTGTAAGTGAACAGCCAGACGCAACACAGGAGTGACATACATCCACACATCAGCAGAAGTAGGATGTCGATTGCAGAGACTGGTAGCGGAACACTAGAGCCACAGGTCACATGACCTTACACTAGGACAGCACACACACCTGGCCATGAAGGTGTACATGTGATGACTCACCACACATTCATAGAGAGGATGCAGACATGTCCTTGTTACGCTACTCCGTGTCCCATGCATACATACGCACCTCACATCCGATACCACATGTGGCCTGGTGTGCGGAACAGTGTGCCATGTCCATCTACACACAGACACATGTTGGTTGCTGCAACAGCTGATGATTTTGAGGGAGCTCCAACATCAACCTAATGGGAACCCCCCACACATACATGACATAGTCACATCGTGCA
Source organism: Triturus cristatus (assembly GCF_964204655.1). Classification (NCBI taxonomy): domain Eukaryota; kingdom Metazoa; phylum Chordata; class Amphibia; order Caudata; family Salamandridae; genus Triturus; species Triturus cristatus. The sequence goes on from NC_140589.1 coordinate 180,344,380, forward strand.
CCGTGGATAGTGACATGTCTGGTGTGGTAACCCCTGTAGCGGGCCTCAGGGGACACTTGCGTGTGTTGTTGACCGTGCCATGCCAGTGACGCTCATCCCAAGTGTGCAGTACGACATGCACACATGTCAAAGAAGTTAAGGGCATGCCTGGCACACATTGCACCGTCACACATAACATCTGAACACATCTCATCATACATCTGGTGCCTTCTCGACTCAGGAGTAATGTGCCACATCACAGCCTTTCACGCCTGTGCCCCACACACGTAGTACTGCCCATACAATGCCTTGATGTCCATCCATGGACAAGTATGTCAGCCCTATTCCTTCCTGTGTGCTGCCTGTCACCACTGTGATGTGTGAAAAGCACCGTACATTCGCTCAGAGGGCCTGTGTACGTTCCCTATCACTATGGGAGTGCTGCCTTATGTGTACCCATAGTGATAGTGAGCGTACGCACGCGTGTACGGTCCGTACCACTATGGGTACGCATACGCGAGAACACCCATAGTGATAGTGAGCGTACAGTCGTGTGTACGGTCCGTCTCACTATGGGTGTTCTCGCGTATGCGTTCTCATAGTGATAGTGAGCGTACAGGCGTGTGTACGGTCCGTACCACTATGAGTACGCATACGCGAGAACACCCATAGTGATAGTGAGCGTACAGGCGTGTGTACGGTCCGTCTCACTATGGATGTTCTCGCGTATGCGTACTCATAGTGATAGTGAGCGTACAGGCGTGTGTACGGTCCGTACCACTATGAGTACGCATACGCGAGAACACCCATAGTGATAGTGAGCGTACAGGCGTGTGTACGGTCCGTCTCACTATGGGTGTTCTTGCGCATGCGTACTCATAGTGATAGTGAGCATACAGGCGTGTGTACGGTCCGTCTCACTATGGGTGTTCTCGCGTATGCGTACTCATAGTGGTACGGACCGTACACACGCCTGTACGCTCACTATTACTATGAGTACGCATACGCGAGAACACCCATAGTGAGACGGACCGTACACACGCCTGTACGCTCACTATCACTATGGGTGTTCTCGCGTATGCGTACTCATAGTGGTACGGACCGTACACACGCTTGTACGCTCACTATCACTATGAGTACGCATACGCGAGAACACCCATAGTGAGACGGACCGTACACACGCCTGTACGCTCACTATCACGATGGGTGTTCTCGCATATGCGTACTCATAGTGGTACGGACCGTACACACGCCTGTACGCTCACTATCACTATGAGTACGCATACGCGAGAACACCCATAGTGAGACGGACCGTACACACGCCTGTACGGGCCGTTGATATGCATTTGGGGTGCCCTAGGGCCCTTGGACGCACCGTACCTGTGTGTGAAGCTCCAAATTACATAGGGGACACATGAGGGACAAGTATAAAGGCCTACATGCATGCTGGTTGTCATGGAGACCAAGTTTAAAGTTTGAATTTTTTTAAGCAGGTGCACAGCAGTAGTCAGTTTGAATGAATCTACTTTGTTGCAATGTGCTTCTGGAGTTGACATCATGCTGAAGAAAAAAACACAATAAGAACCCACTGACTGTGCTAGGTTTGAAGGGATTGGAGGAAACATAGGATGCAAATGTGAGTGACCAATCACTCTGTACTCCTGTGCATGAAACAGGCCAGCAAGGCAGATATAAGGCAGCCAGGTCCCATGAGGGAGCACTTGCCTGCACATCTTTGTATTTGACGACCCAGCTGCTGCTACTGATTCCCTGGAACCATGTCAAGGTCTGTGGAGAGGTCACAGCCTTTCACCCTGGAGGAGAACCTGGCTTTGCTGGATGTGATCCTCCCACAGTACCCCCTGCTGTATGGGCGACCAGGGTATCAGGTGAGTGCAGAGTCCACTAGCACAGACTGTGTCCCTTTTTTGTGAGTGTGACTTCTGCCATTGTGTCCAGGTGTGACACACATGCTATGTACTGTAGAGGGGTCCCAGGGGGGGGGAATGCCTGATGTCTCCCAGCCAGAGCATGCTGTGGTGCATGTCTGCCGTCCTCACTAGCATTGTGTTTACTGGGACAATCACTGCATGGTGCATGCCACATTCTGCCTGTCTTGTCCTCCTGGGAATGTAGCCTCTACAGTCCTCATGTGATTATGTGGTCAGCCCAGTGTGACAGGTGACTGTACCCACAGATGTGTGTTAGTTCTGTGTACCTGTGCTGAGAGTGTCCACGTGATGTGTTCGTACCCTGGACATCGGTGTGTGTGTAAGTCCCCTGTCATGTGGGTGGGTGCATATGTGGAGTGTAGCACCCGGGCTGCATGAGGGATGGATATACCCTGCCCATGTGATGTGAGCAGGGAGCAGTGCTGTGTGTCTGATGTGCAGAGCCAGCCCCAAACCTGTGAGCCCCCCCCGTCTATTGGCACATGTGCAGAGTGAGGTTTGTCGCTGCATTTGGCAATGGCAGGTGAATGGCCTGTGCCTGTGTGTGTCTGTGTACTCTGCTGCGGTAGCATCAGTGGCCTGTGGCATGTGACTGCTTAGAGGTGCTGCACATTATCCTGGTGTAGCTTGTGATGCACAGTGTGCGACTGGATCATTGATTGTGTAGTTGCCCTCATTCCACCTGTGTACTTTCAATGGCACGTACTGCTTTTGCCCTTCCCCAGAGGATCATGTCCCTATGACAAAGGTGCAATGCGTTGGATGCATACTATGCCTTGTTGTAAACAGCAAATTTGTTATAGTATGTCTCTCTGTGACATGTGCCTGGTGTATTGATGTAGTGTCACTTGTTCATCCTCACAGGTAGGCGCCTCTGCCAAGAAGCAGATATGGCTGACCGCCGTCAGTGCCGTGAGGAGTGCGGATGGTCGCAAGCGGCGCCTGGCCCAGGTGAGGAAACGCTGGCAGGATATCCGGTGCTGGACGCGGAGGATCACACGGGTCCTGCTGGGGGACTCACCTGAGACCCATAAGAACCGCGGGCGCCGCCGTCTGACCCACATCCACAAGCGTGTGCTGGCGGTGGTATTTCCAGACTTGGAGAGGCGCTTACAGGAGAAGCATCAGCAGGAAGGGGGTAGGTACATGTGTGTTTGTTGTGTGTCACCAGCATTTGTAAGTGCACAGTTGCATGGATACACTGCCAGGGTTTAGAGGTGCTGTGCAGATCCAGTTACCCACAGTATAGCTGTGCTCTCCTGCCTCCCTTCCCCTCCTTGCAATGTGTTCCCTGGTCTGTGTGTAGTCACTCCTTCACAAGGTAATGTAGGCTGGCGCTTTCTCAACGTGAACTATGGCTGTAGCATCATGTGTGGGGGTGGTGTGTAACAGGTTTGGGGACCTTTCCTGTGCCCTGTCCAGTTCAGTACATGTGGGTTCCATGTCAGTTGGCACTGATGCTGAGTCCAGACATGGGAGTTAGTCTCTCAAGTGTCATGCCTTACAGCGCGCATGTCCTATGTTGTGGCCTGTGACATGATGTGCATGAGTGTGCGATACGCATAGTGCAGGGATGGTGGCGTGTGTTGCAGTCATTCCCATTCAGGACCATGGAGTTGTGTGGCCACTACTGTCCCCTGGGGCATATTTTCATAGGTGTCATGTGTGTCATCACAAAACGTGGACACTCTCAGTGTCTACAGCATAGGTTGTGCTCTGTGCCATTGTCCCCTGGCACCATGTATATTGACGTGAAATGTAGTACAAGTGTCCACTGTACAGCCTGACCTGATTTTCCTTGTTCATACTCACAGTGGCCAGTGCCTGTGTGTCTTGTTACAATCATCTGATGATGGCCATTTGTACATGATTATTTGGACAGCTGCACCTTGGGTATTTGGCGTCCAATCTTGCATTTATGCAGCCCCTGTGTATTTCACCCAGACTAAGAGATGTAAGTGCCACCTGTGTCTCAACAAATTGTCTCATGTAGGGGGTGGTTGGTGCGGGCCAAGCCTACATGTCAAAACCAGAATTCTCCTTGCTAGGTCTGGCCAGTGTGTGATGTTTGTCTGGACATACACTCAAGGTGCAGTGAGCCAGTCATGGTGGGCATGTTTTCAGTATTACCTATGCAGCATGTGCCTCAAGTTCATGGATATGGTCCCTCCTCATCCCTATTTTCAGCACCGCTGTGTGGTGCAGATGCAGTGCTGGATTGTCCCCAGGGCCTGGCTCCTATGTCAAACTCCATTTCATGTCATTTGCTATTGTGTCATGCTCTCCATGGATTTTCAGTGGCATGGTGGGTCAACCACCTGTGTGTTGCATGCCCTACATCTGTACCTTGTTTTGTAGATGTTACTGATCTTTCTTTGCAGGCTATGCACTGCAATCTATGTAGATTGGACTCATGTGACATATGTATACAGGTGTGTGATTAATTGCTGTCTCTTCACCTTGCCCACAGCATCGTCGGGGGACACGGAGGGAGACATGAGCACAGACGGAGCGGAGGGACCGAGCACCAGTGCCAGCGTTGACATCGTGGCTGGCACATTGAGTGGTACTGAGGCGGAGGAGAGTGAGGCCGAGGACCTGTCCACTGGCATGACAGAATATGAAGCAGACGGGTCCGAGGATGGTCTCTCCGAGTGGGCGGAGGCTGCACCAGCAGCTGACAGCGGCACAACATCGCACCCCGCCCCCTCCATTGCCATCAGCCGGCACCCACTTGCTCGTGTCCCTTCCCAGCGTGCCCGGTCACCACATGTCTCCTTCCTGCCAGGCACCGCACCCCCTGCCCCTGTCTCCACTGCTGCCGCCAATGCCGAGTCTGTGGACATCCAGCGGCAGTTGCAGGTTGGTCAGGCTGCGATCCTTAATGTCCTCCATGGCCACAGCCAAGTGCTGCACAACATGGAGGCATACTTGGAGGGCCTTTTTTCATCGCAGGCTGACCAACGCAACCTGCTGAGGTCCATAGACTCGACACTGACTGCAGCAGTGGGTCTCCTGCAGCGCTACGTCCCACCCCCTACCCCTGCCCCATCCACACTTCCCACTCCCATGCCTGTCCCACGTACACCCAGACGTCAGCATGCACCCACCACAACAGACACAGGCACCACACCAGCAGGGAAGGTCATACGCACACCTCCTGGCACGCACACACAGGGTGAAGTAGGCACACCCAATGGGTCGGGGGGCAAACATAAGTCACGCAGCCAGAGTGGGAGTCCCCATTCCACCAAATCCACTCCCTCCAAATCCCCTCCCCTCAGCTCTCCTGGCCACATATCTGGCAAGGACTCCTTCATGGCCGCTCTATCCCTGAGCCCCACTGTGACACAACCCCGCAAGCGGTCAAGGGTGTCCCCGGTCAGGGTGGTTGAGTCCCCCCCTGTCCACACCCTCCCCCAGTGGCGCTGCGACCCATCCCTCCACCCCCCCCTCCTTGGGGCCTGTGGTTCCTTCGGGTGCAGGGGAGATGCTGGAGGACCTTGCTAAGGTGTGCAGCGACATCCTGGCCTCCGCCTTTGGCCCTGCCCCACCCCCTGTGGTGGAGTCCTCCATCCCTGCACCCACGACGCCTACCCTTCGCCCTCATGTCCCTGCGGTGCCTGGTCCTTCCCCCCCACATGATGCCCTCCCCGCTGTGGAAGACGAAGGAGTCTGACTGTGCAGGCAAGCTAGGGGACACGCGTCCCACTGTGTCCCCCATCCAGCTGTGACTCATGGACTACCCTATGGGCTTTGTATATATTGAACTTGATCCACACACAAATTATTTGGAAATGCTGAATAAATCCTTTTTTTTTCCTTAGAACACTACTGCTTTTGTGGTGTTGCTGTTGGTGGGGCTGCTACATGATTTTGGGTGGTGATCATGTGTTTGGTGTGTGGGAAATGTAGTGGTGTGCTGGTCATAGGGGGGACCCTGGTATCTGTGTGCCATCACAGGGTGTTAGCTAGGTTTCTCTCTGTTCATGTAAGCAGTTACTGCATGGTGAAATTGTCCCAAGGTGTATTCCTTCCTCTGTGTACCCTGACATCTTCCCTGCAGGGTGTTCCCAATATTTAGCGCTGAGCTGTGTCTACATTAGCTGGGTGTGTGACGGACCCCTTCATCTTTGGCCATGCATGCAGAGCGATGTCTCCACCTGCACCATTCGTGGCATCCTTGGTGATCACTGTACTTGTGTATGTAGTCTGTTGACAAGACTTCATGTGGACATGTTCCCTTTTAGGCTGTATGCTTGTGTGTACTCCCAGCCTCGCACACATGTGTTACATGTACTGCAGGGTCTTTGTGCACCTGACTGACAATTGTGGCAATTGGATCTGTGGGTACTCCACCCTTATTTTTCCATGGGCACTGCTGTGAGGACTCTGCACACACCCCTCCTGTCTCTGGGCAATGCTGGGGGCCTCTGCACCCACTCCTCCTGTGTCTGGGCACTGCTGGGAGGACTCTGCACCCACCCCTCCTATGTCTGGGCACTGCTGGGAGTGATAGGCACCCACCCCTCCTGTGTCTGGGCACTGCTGGGAGGACTCTGCACCCACCCCTCCTGTCTCTGGGCACTGCTTGGAGGACTCTGCACACACCCCTCCTGTCTCTGGGCACTGCTGGGAGGACTCTGCACCCACCCCTCCTGTCTCTGGGCACTGCTGGGAGTGATAGGCACCCACCCCTCCTGTCTCTGGGCACTGCTGGGAGGACTCTGCACACACCCCTCCTGTCTCTGGGCAATGCTGGGGGCCTCTGCACCCACCCCTCCTGTGTCTGGGCACTGCTGGGAGGACTCTGCACCCACCCCTCCTATGTCTGGGCACTGCTGGGAGTGATAGGCACCCACCCCTCCTGTGTCTGGGCACTGCTGGGAGGACTCTGCACCCACCCCTCCTGTCTCTGGGCACTGCTGGGAGGACTCTGCACACACCCCTCCTGTCTCTGGGCACTGCTGGGAGGACTCTGCACCCACCCCTCCTGTCTCTGGGCACTGCTGGGAGTGATAGGCACCCACCCCTCCTGTCTCTGGGCACTGCTGGGGGCCTCTGCACCCACCCCTCCTGTGTCTGGGCACTGCTGGGAGGACTCTGCACCCACCCCTCCTGTGTCTGGGCACTGCTGGGAGTGATAGGCACCCACCCCTCCTGTGTCTGGGCACTGCTGGGAGGACTCTGCACCCACCCCTCCTGTCTCTGGGCACTGCTGGGAGGACTCTGCACACACCCCTCCTGTCTCTGGGCACTGCTGGGAGGACTCTGCACCCACCCCTCCTGTCTCTGGGCACTGCTGGGAGTGATAGGCACCCACCCCTCCTGTCTCTGGGCACTGCTGGGAGGACTCTGCACACACCCCTCCTGTCTCTGGGCAATGCTGGGGGCCTCTGCACCCACCCCTCCTGTGTCTGGGCACTGCTGGGAGGACTCTGCACCCACCCCTCCTATGTCTGGGCACTACTGGGAGTGATAGGAACCCACCCCTCCTGTGTCTGGGCACTGCTGGGAGGACTCTGCTCCCACCCCTCCTGTGTCTGGGCACTGCTGGGAGGACTCTGCACCCACTCCTCCTGTCTCTGGGCACTGCTGGGAGGACTCTGCACACACCCCTCCTGTCTCTGGGCACTGCTGGGAGGACTCTGCACCCACCCCTCCTGTCTCTGGGCACTGCTGGGAGGACTCTGCACCCACCCCTCCTGTGTCTGGGCACTGCTGGGAGGACTCTGCACACACCCCTCCTGTCTCTGGGCACTGCTGGGAGGACTCTGCACCCACCCCTCCTGTGTCTGGGCACTGCTGGGAGGACTCTGCACACACCCCTCCTGTCTCTGGGCACTGCTGGGAGGACTCTGCACCCAACCCTCCTATTTCACGATATGTACGCTTAGAACATACACGGGTGTGGGTTCGCTCCATGCATACGAGGTGGGGGTACGGGTCGTACATACACGGTTGGGGTGGGGGTACGCTCCATATGTCCGCGGGTGAGGGTAGGGGTCGTACTTACACTGTTGGGGTGGGGGTACGCTCCATGCATACACGGGTGGGGGTACGTGTCATACTTACACTGTTGGGGTGGGGGTACGCTCCATACGTCCGCGGGTGAGGGTACGGGTCATACATACACTGTTGGGGTGGGGGCACGCTCCATGCATAGGCGGGTGGGGGTACGTGTCGTACTTACACTGTTGGGGTGGGGGTACGCTCCATACGTCTGCGGGTGAGGGTACGGGTCGTACTTACACTGTTGGGGTGGGGGTACGCTCCATACGTCCGCGGGTGAGGGTACGGGTCGTACTTACACTGTTGGGGTGGGGGTACGCTCCATGCATACGCGGGTGGGGGTACATGTCGTACTTACACTGTTGGGGTGGGGGTACGCTCCATACGTCCGCGGTGAGGGTATGGGTCATACATACACTGTTGGGGTGGGGGGTACGCTCCATACGTACGTGGGTGAGGGTACGGGTCGTACTTACACTGTTGGGGTGGGGGTACGCTCCATACGTACGCGGGTGAGGGTACGGGTCGTACATACACTGTTGGGGTGGGGGGTACGCTCCATACGTACGCGGGTGAGGGTACGGGTCGTACTTACACTGTTGGGGTGGGGGTACGCTCCATACGTCCGCGGGTGAGGGTACGGGTCGTACTTACACTGTTGGGGTGGGGGTACGCTCCATACGTACACGGGTGAGGGTACGGGTCGTACATACACTGTTGGGGTGGGGGGTACGCTCCATACGTACGCGGGTGAGGGTACGGGTTGTACTTACACTGTTGGGGTGGGGGTACGCTCCATGCATACGGGGGTGGGGGTACGGTCGGTACATATGCGTCCCCACGTTATGTGATGCGTGTGCGGCCCGTACCCAGGCCTTTGCCACGTGGGTACAGCCGTCCCGCCATTGTTGGGATGACGTAGGTGTGGGCATGGTACGACTACCTGTGTTGTTGTGTTGCCGGTTCGCGTCGTCAAGCACTTCCGTTGTGGCGGACGCTGGCTTTGCTGGACACGCCCCCACCCCCTCGTAGTGACCAGGGCCTGGGGGTCAGGTATGTCCAGGGCATGTGTGCTGTGTGACTTTGGTGGGGGTTTGGTGGCCTGCCCCTGGTCCTGCTCCCCCCCTTTCCCCCCTCCCTTTGTTGTTCTGACCTTCTGCGGCGTCTGCGTCCGAACCTGTAGAGGAGGTCAACCGCTATGAGGGCCGGGATGACACGTAGGTTCGGGTCCATGTCTGTCCGTCGCGTACAGGTACTCCTTGTTCGCGTCGTCCTGATTTCCCGGCAGTTTTTGGCAGCCGGAAAATATTCACCGTGCGGGATGACGTCGGTGCGAATCGTGATTCCTGGTTCGTGAATGGCAGGCTGCGTGCGTCCCGACGTCACATCGGCGCTTTCCCGGATCACATTTGTATGTTTATTTTCGTCGGTCGGGGTTTTGTACGATTCGTACGGAAATGGTGTTTCCGTGCGAATCGTAATTCCATGTTTGTATATTTTTACGACCGGGTACGCGTCGGACGGAGAATATGCTCCGTCCGACGGTTCGTACCCGGTTTTTGCCGGATCGTGATCGGCACCTCAATGTTCTTTTCTTCTCTCAGATAATCCAGCTGTCTCCACCTGTGGTCCCAGGGTAAGGCCTTGGACCATCACTGGCAGGGGACAGCGGCTGGCTGAAACTTTTGAAGATGGAAGCCATAGCTGTGGCCTTCCAATGACTACAGATCCTGGGGGAAGAGAAAGGGGATGCAGCGGTGGCCACTGTCTACAGTTTCCTGCTGGCACAACACAGACAGCACAATCACTAGAAAGGGTTTTTAGGATAGTTGTTTGTGAATTAGAGAGGGGTGAGCCTGTTATGAGTGTCCTGTTTATTAGTTAAAATAAATACTTTATGTGTTCTGTGTACCAAAGCTCCTTCATAAAAGAAGAAGACAAGGCTCCTTTTCTGTTAGGATGTGGGTTTATTAGGTCATCCAATGGCAGAGACCCCATCCACATCTAATGTATAAAACAACTGCCATCAAATCAAGGAATGCATCACCACTTGACAACCACCCTCATTCTAAGTTCCCTGCATCATCAGCTGGATACTAACACAATGCATCATATGTTATATACAGAACACTACATCACCTCCCTCCCAATATTGCACAAATAATGAAAGATACATATATTAAGAAAGAGAAAATATGACTAATAAAACAGGAAACCAAAAATAAACAAAAGTACAGTTCTCAACAAAATACAGTCTTGTAACCACTGTGGAATTTTTGTTGAACGTTGTGGTCTAGCAACCCTCTCTTGTATAACACATTTACTAGTCACATCTTCTCCAATGGGCTGACATTTGGCAAGCCTATTAATTTGTTTTGCCATGTTTTAAAAAAAAGCCTTGATAACTCTGAATGATTCACTGAACTTGGAGTTTTTCTCATCTTTCCTGGGCGACTTGATCTTTACCCAATCACCTGCATTCACAACAGTGCTTTTCACAGCTCTTCTCTCATCAAACCACCTTTTCCATTTCCACATTTTTTCTGTCTGTCTTTTTCTTCACCTCTTCATGCTCCCAACACTTCCATCCACCACTAACCTTTTAGTTGTGACCCAGGAGGGCGTTTTCTCAGTATTTGCAACCCTTCCTTTAAATAATCGAAAAGGAGCCACCCCCGTTGAGGAGTATGGCATAAATTTGTACTCACATCACTTCTTACTCATAGCCAATTCCCAGTTAACACCAGACGCAACAGCCTGTTGTAAAGTACCTTTAAGTACTTTTACAAATCTCTCAACTACTCCACTGTTCACTGGATGGTATAATGCCGCCTCTAGAGACAATGGAAAACCCTCTGTCAAACAGATCTTCCAAAAAATCAATGATTACACATGAATCAATAGAATTTACCACCGTGAGAACATAATAAGACATGCCAACATGGTCCTGAGACTTCAATCTCACTGGACCCAAAATGTCAGCAGCAGTGCCTGGCCATAGACCACTGGCTTGTTCCCTCACAACCATTGGCTGTGTCCTACACTTCAAAATCGGTCCCTGCACAAGCATTCCTCAAAATTCCAAACGTATCTTTCTATATTCATATCCATGGCAGGCCACCAACACACTTCTCTAATTCTCTCTTTTGTTTTAGCAATTCCCATATGATTGGCATGAGCATTATTTAACAACCTGCCTCTTAGTTTATATGAAGGGAATCAATGTGCTGCCCCTCATCAGAAGACCATCCACTACAGCCAAATCCTAACTTGCCAGTACCCATTCAGTTCATCCTTACAATCTTTTCTTCTCACACCAACTACCTGAAATTATTGCCACCACCTTTTGCAACACTACATCAGACCCCGAACCTTCTTTCCAGTCTTCCTCAGAAATCAAGCCTTCGATAATTAAACACACATTGATCTCTTCATAAAATTCCTCACTACCAAACCACTCTCCTTCCTCAAACACTTCACTTTCAACATCTCCCAAGCTGGATAGACAGTTGGTCAAAATGTTCCTGGCCCCAGGCACATAGGACACCACAAAATCAAATTCCTGCAATGCAACCACCGATTTCGTATCCAGTGCAAAGTCTATATGCATTCCATCGCACTCTGGAACATTGATGCCACTGAGATAAGACCAAAGGGCATTCTTAGAATCTTGAAGGTGCCAAAGGACGTGACAAAGGCTGTGAGATTCTGAGACAAGGAATGTAACTTGACTTGATGGTATGCCGAAGTTAAATCCAATGACGAGTAATGCTTTGCCTTTTAAAGATTGCATAACATCGAGCTAATGTTGGGAAGCGGATAGTGGTCTACCAGCACAGCCTTGTTGAGTTCTCTTAAATCAACACAGAGCCTGGCCTCCCCATTGGCTTTCCAGGCCATAACGACTGGAGATAGCCATTCTGTGACCTCAAATTCCTGTATAAGGGGGCGTGGCCAAGATGGCGCATGTACGGGTGCGCTTTGCCCAGCTCCGTATGAGTCCTGCCCAAAAATCCTGTCTATATACTGCAAACGGTACTTAGACAAGGCTCAAATCCCTGATAAAGCCTCCTGAGATCGTGCTGACCCCCACTGCTGGAACTGATCTGGGCTAATGGTTGTGGTGGAGGCCAGGCGCTTAGACGCCCTGCGACAACGGACCTCGAGTCTGGGTGATCCACCCGGCCGCGGCTGAGAATGGAAGACTAGGGGCAGGGCGCCCGGAGCGGAATCGCTGGAGAGAGCGTGTGACTGTGCCCCGGAGACGAGCCTGTAGGAAAGAATACATCGCGCATCAGGTCTGGACGGAGACGAGGCTGCCAAGACCTTTGGCCACCCCGACTTGGGTGTTGCGGGGCTGGTGCCCGGGCAAGAGCCGTGGCGACGGCATCCCTCTCTTGCTGCCTGGGGAGCCCTTGGCTCCGGTTCTGTGGTGACCGCCATAGCTGCTGACTTTAACCCTGTGAGTACTGGGTGTATGAGCGTCTGGCGGTGAATTGCCTACGACGTATGGGTGAAGGAGGACTAGTATCCAACATTGTTAACACCTCAATGTGATCGTCAGGCAGCGCCTATCTCCGCACATGGGGCAATAACCATTACCGCATAGAAGGCCTCGCGATTCACTTTCCATCTTGAGGCTGTCTGCGCTCCACCGGTTGCGCCTGTGTGCTGCTGAGGATTGCTGTTGGAGGATATCAACCGTCGTTCCCTCCTGCTGTAGGTGTGCCGTTGTGATGGCGCGGAGAGGCCGGGGGCTCTGTAGTGAGTTCAGGGCACTCACATGTTAGTGTGGCATTTCCTCCCTCCCCCCCCCGGGGGTTGTCTTGCGCCGTGGCCTCTTCTCACCAGACCTTTGATAATAGATTTCTCTCTAAACTGTTGCTCACTGCCAATCTACATGCCCGGACTATGTGTATGCCTGTACGCCGTTGGAGGCGAGATCCTCTTATGGCTACTGCTTTCCTCATGACAGTTTATGAGTTCTTCTCCTAAGCACCTCATGCACACAGACATTGCGGCTCCTTGCACACTATCCATTGAAGACCAGTGGCGATATTGCATAGCTTCCACCACCGCTGGAGCAGATTGTCACCTGAATATTCATAGAGGTCTACCACGTGGGCAGGCTTTTACTTCCTTCGCCAGCGGGCCCCCCGCATGGGACTTCAGACCCACCCGAGTTATATTGCTGCAGCAGTGCATTGAGACTCTTTTGTGCGCTCTCAGCCCTGGTGCACAGTCTCAACTCTCTTTATGTATGATAATAGCACATGGGCACACCTTACAGTCACCCTTCAACACCAACAGGCAGGATGGGTCAGCCCTGCACAGACAAGGCATAGTCCCAGCTGACTGATACAACAACTTCTGCTACCGGTGAAAGCGAGGTCTCACAACATGCTGCCGATGTCAACGTCATACAGCAGTTCACAAAACCCACCTACGAAGCCACGGACGTCACACTTTCCCAAGAACTCTGTGACATGCTCAGCTCCTACTTCCATCTGAAGATCAAGGTCCTCTACGACAACTTCAACGAACATATACCAGACTCCACCCCCCCTCGCCATCGATAAGCCATTCATCATGACCTGGAATCCCCCCACCCTAGAACACATCACCGCGACCATGAAGAAAACCCACTCAGGAGCCCCAACTGACCCCTGCCCACCGCACATATTCCACAGGGCCGCCGCTGCCATCGCACCCAAACTAGGATGTACCATCAACGCCTCCTTCAGGTCCGGCATCTTCTCAGATGACTGGAAGCAGGCGGAGATTAAACCCCTCCTCAAGAAATCAACGACCGACCCAACGGACCTGCAAAACTACCGGCTCATCTCTCTTCTCCCCTTTGCTGCCAAAGTCACAGAGAGACTCGTAAACGCCCAACTGACTGCCTTCATTGAAGAGAACTCCATCCTGGATGCCTCCCAGTCTGGATTCCGCAGCAACCACAGCACCGAGACCGCCCTCCTTGCCGCCACTGATGACATCCGCATGCTAATCGACCATGGACACACCGCGGCCCTCATCCTTCTGGACCTCTCCGCAGCATTCGACACCGTTTCACATCGCACACTAGCAGCCAAACTTCACGACGCGGGGATCCAAGGAACTGCCCTCGATTGGATACAATCCTTCTTCTCTGGCCGAACCTAGAGGATCAGACTCCCTACCTTCCTCTCCGAACCCACCACTATCAACTGTGGAGTACCCCAAAGATCATCACTCAGCCCCACGCTCTTCAACATCTACATGGCCCCCCCTCGCTGCCATCGTCAGACAGCATGGGCTCAGCATCGTATCCTACGCCGACGACACCCAGCTCATCCTCTCACTCACGAAGAAACCCGAAGACACCAGACTCTGTTTCCAGGAAGGAATGAAGAATGTGGCAGCCTGGATAAAAGACAACTGTTTGAAGCTCAACTCTGAGAAGACCGAGGTCCTCATCCTCGGACCCTGCACCTCTGCCTGGGACAACACCTGGTGGCCGGCAGGCCAGGGGAGCCCGCCCACCCCCACAGACCACACATGAAACCTCGGCATCATCCTCAACTCCTCCCTCTCCATGAACCGCTAGATCAACGCCGTCACCTCAACCTGTTTCAACTGCCTACGCATCCTCCGCAAGATTTTCAAATGGATCCCCCGACTGCAGAAGAACCGTCACCCGTGCACTCATAACCAGCAGACTGGACTACGGCAATGCCCTATACGCCGGTATCAATAGAACCCTTCTACACAAACTCCAAACCATCCAGAACGCCGCAGCCAGACTCTTCCTCGGAACACCACATCACGAACACATGACCCAACACCTACGAGAACTCCACTGGCTCCCCGTTGAGAAAAGGGTCACCTTCAAACTCCTTACCCATGCCTACAAATCACTCAACAGCATCGGACCCAAATACCTCAATGAGAGATTATCCTTCCACGCACCTAAGAGGAACCTCCGATCCGCCGACCTTGTCCAGGCAGAGGTCCCCCGCATCCGCAGAAACAGAACAGGCAGGAGAGCCTTCTCCCACATCGCAGCCAAGACCTGGAACGAGCTCCCTCTGAACACCAGATGCTTCCCGACCCTGCACACGTTCAGGAAGGACCTCAAGACCTGGCTCTTCTTAAACTGATCCGGAGATGCCCCCCCTCCCCCCAGCGCCTTGAGAACCTCACAGTGGAGTAGCGTGCTATATAAAACCCTGATTGATTGATTCATTGATTGCCTCAGAGAACATCAGATCCAATACGCATTGCAATATCTAGCCAAATTGTGTATCCAGCACAAAGATAGAAATATATACTGCGTCAACCCTGAGGAGGCCTGGTCATGGATGGATCAAAATGTATTTGCACATTCCCCACCCACTACCCTGTCAGATTCACGACCAAATTGGAGACTTGTGGGTGCACGAAGGGGGTGCAGAAGAAACAGAATACAACTGCCTATAAAGGCCTAATTGGCAATGAAGCGAGCGCAGGCCATAAAGTCGGCGGAACACTTGAGTATCTCTAAGATGCCCACCAGATCTGAATCGGATTGGGATGCAGCGCAAGAACAGTTGCTACCTCTAACAGATTCACAACATGCAGAGTTGCGGGGAGGAGGCCCAGAGATTACTCCACAGACAGCAGATGAACTTGGGTGATGCCCCGACAATCATTTTGAGCATTTGCGGATTGAGCAAATATATTCGCATTACTCCTCGTTACATGACCTCCATACGAGGATCGATGCAATATATTGTTCTGTGGATGCCTTGGCTAGGGTATTGCACACGGAATACCTGGCGCACACCATCTCTGATCATAGCCCACTACAGTTACACCTTTCATGGGGTGCCTGCAAGGCTAAAATTCCGACCTGGTGCCTCTCCGTTGCAGCGCTCAGGGACACGACATTTCGCTCCTCTCTCGCATAAACGATCACTGCATATTCCAAAACCGATACAGGTTTCGCCTCTAATAGCGGTGAAGAATGGGACGTATTTAAATGAGTCGCTCGTGGAAATGCCATCAAAACAACATATGGTTCCCGCATGGCACTCACGACAGAGTTACAGAAACATGAGTCAGATATACAGAGGTGTGAACGCCTGGCACCCACAGATCCCCATGTGGTTCCTCGGTTGACCGAGACACGTCTGGCTATTGAAAAATGATACTTTACAACCTCCCATTACGGTGATATGTAATATTATGGGTGACTTGGTAAATACGCAGGAGGAAATTAATGATTCCTTCCATAAATATCATACTTCTTTGTACAGGGCACCTATTATTGATATCCTTCCCCACATCCAGTGCTTTTCATCACAAGTCCAGCTCCCGCAGGTCACACAACCCCAATATGACTCGCTTGAGGAACCCATTTTAGCGGATGAAATAGCTGATGGTATTGAACAGTTTGCGCCAGGAAAAACCCCAAGAACTGATGACTGGCCCTCAGAGTTCTACTCAACTTATTCAAAACAACTTTTACCTCAGCTGTCCATTGTATACAATGAGTCATTTAAGAGGGGTGAGCTTCCACCATCCTTACGTGAAGCGCTATTAGTGGTGCTGCTTAAACCGGGGAGGGATCCTCTCCATATGGCATTGTATCGGCCTCTGTCACTATTAAATGCCAATTATAAAATTTGGGGGAAAATATTGGCCAACAGGCTACTAGAAGCAGCACCCATTCTGATACATGAGGACCAAAATGGCTCCATTACGGGGAGGAGTACTGGTCTGAATCTTCGCTGGCTGCTCAAGTTATTAGACTGACTGACTGAACCTGACACTCCCTGTGACACCTTGGGTTGGCAGTATTTGCTGGAAGTGCTGACCAACTATGATATTGGTCCTAAGTATTTACGTTGGGTGTGCATATTGTACACGAAACCGCACGCAAGGGTAAAGACAGGCCGAGTCATCTCTCCACAGTTTGTAATAGAGCAGGACACCAGACAGGGCTGCCCCCTATCTCCCATTTTGAACGCATTGGCCATGGAACCTCTGGCATGCAGACTACGTCAATGGGTATTGGAACTCGGTTATCTACGCAGACAGACAATGGCATCATCTTTGTATACATATGATGAGCTAATCTATCTGCGGGGCGAGATCACTGTACTGCAAGAACTGATGGGACTTTTAGATACCCATGCTCAGGCCTCGGGTCTTCGGGTTAACAGGTTTAAGTCTGTAGTGTTCCCCATGAAATTGCTCTCACTAGATCAGAGACAGACTATGCCTCGTACTCCATTAGAATTGGCTTTTGATACTTTCAAATATTTAGGTGTACAAATCTATCACTCCCGGTCAGATATTATTGATGGGAACCTGGAAAAAGCAGTGTCCAGAGGTCGCGCAACATTACCATTCTGGCAGAGTCTTCTGTTGCTCCTATGAGTAGGGTGGCCACCTCCAAAATGCTCTTACTCCCACGACTTCTGTATTTTTTCTAAGGGTGGGCATAGTTGGCGGAGTACCACTACATGGAATTCTGCAGAGTTGAACAAAAACTCAGAGAACTCTGCTCCGCAACTCCGTTCCGTCTCATGCCAATTAATAAAACAGAAACCTCACATACCTTTGATAATTTAGTCATCTCACAAAAGAGAAAATGAAAATACAGCAGGAAGTGAGAGAGGTGATGATTTTGGGGTTCTCCCTAACCTAGGGAGAGAACCAAGCAGATGCCTTGAACACAAAGAGCACATCATGCTGAACGATTCGGTGGTGGTCCCATCCTCCTAGGACCACTTCAAGCACAGTTATGGGCAAAAATACAATCCCAACCAAAGGCTCTTCAAAGCATTATGGGACGAGAATCTAGAGTGCAGTGAATATTGTAGCATCCAATATCAAAACATTCCTCAAGGGGCAGGTTCTCCCGGCTCAGCTGAGAGCTAGTACTATAATATTCACTGCACTCTAGAATCTCGCCCCAAAATGCTTTGCTTGGCCTTTGGTTGGCATTCTATTTTTGCCCATAACTTTGCTCGGGTGGTCCTAGGAGGATAGGACCACCACCGAATCGTTCAGCGTGATATGCTCTTCATGTTTGATGCATCTGCTTGGTCCACCCCCTAGGGTAGGGGTGACCCCTAAATCATCACCTCTCACATTGCCTAATTTTTTCCAAAGTTCACTTTTGTGAATTGATCATATTCTTTTTAGCATGTAAATATTAAGTTGTTTTATCAAAGAGTTGTGGGTGCAGTAGCTAACTCTGCTACGTGGCGGAGTCGGAATCTTTGCATGAATTCCGTGTTTTCAACGTAATGCATAGTTAACAAATCTCCACTAAAAGAGCGGAGTTCATTGCCCACGTTAATTTAAAGATCTGGAATCCTTACTTGTCTGTCTAATGTGGGGGGTTCAAGATCCAGGGTGGCACTTTATAAAGTGTACCTGCCACTTACAGGCAGAGGCTTGAATGCACAAAACTAAGAGCATTACTATGCTGCAGCACAGCTCAAGTGGACAATGAGATGGCTAGTGGGTGCTAATTATGCTGTGATGTCTTCCTGGGCATTGCCATTAAGACAACCAGCCATCATAGAATGGCTATCAGGTTCCACAACTATGCTACAGAGGAAGCAGGGTAACTTGCTAATGATTGTGGCTAGGAGCAGCTGGTTCAGATATGTGGTCCTTAAAAACCAACCATATGCACCCATACTATCTTTGGAGATTCTTCCGGTCTCATTTACTTGTCACGACCTTCCAGAGTCCTGGGTAACGGTGGCATTGGATACCTGGGGTGACTTATTTTTAGATTCCCAACTGCAGACTTTCAAAGGGTTCATAGAAGACTTCCGGATACCACAGGGGTCTTTTATGCTTCATGCGTTATTAACAATTCCTCCAAATATGGGGGAACAATCATACTGAACCCATCACGTCGCAGATACCGCAAACTTTACTTACACATGGAAGAGGCAGGCATGCGGTGACAGCGATTTATAGCTCCCTTAGACCGGACCCTGCCTCCTTATTAGCATCACTGCGCGGGTACTGGCACTCAGAGTTATCAATTACTTTAAGTGATAAACAATGGTCACAATGTATAGGTTATCCTAAAATTATATCTACGAATGTCAGGCTGAAATATACACAGTTCAATTACTTACACCACACATACTTAACGCCGCACAGACTACCATGTATGTACCCCACCTCTACCGATGTATGTCCTCGCTGATCGGCTGCAGAAGCAACATTCCTTCACATGGTCTGGACCTGCCCGCGCCTTAACATTTACTGGACTGAGATAGCGCCAATACTAGCGGAAGCAACAGATACGTCATTGACTGCTCAAGGCCCACATTTTTTGCTTGGTATTACTAAACGCACTGCTGCACTTAAAAATCGTAATAAATTTGTGGATTTAGCACTGGGCTTGGCAAAGCATAGAATAGCTGTGTCATGGAAGTCAAGTACTGGCCCAAACACACGCACTTGGCTCTTGGACCTCCGCAAGGCACTAGTGGAGGGATATACAGCGCAAGCACTCACTACTCCTCGTATCCCCCCACAGATTAATCCTACACAATGGCAAGAATACCTGTCGTTCATAGAAGATAGATTGAATGTATCCAACTCAACTGGGGTGTGAGGCAGCTCTTCGCTCCTCAAACTCTTTACAGCATACCGTCGCATAACTGCGTACATGATATGCTTTCTGACAGCTATAATTAAATTTGATATGAACTCAGGCTAACACACATATATGCGTTTCAGCGGAACACAAGGCATCCTCCCTCATCCCCCGTCAATCTCAAGACATTCACACATAGTAATTCCTGCTAACACATGGTCTACATTACCATGTAAATGTAAGTTAGATGAGATCGTATAATTTTAGGTGAATTACAGTTTCATTGTAACACAAAAAAAAGTGAGAGAAAAGGAAAATGTATTGTTATATTCGTTGGTTATAGTGTCAATAATATTTAATGGCATGCACAAAATGTTAATTATGTTTCTTGGCACCAGCATACCACACTGCCTGGTACCCCACCAAGAGTTGCTTTAACAAATGTCACTGCGATGCTTTGTGTAATATAGTTGGCGAAGTTTGTAATATGCGCAACTAGTTGAAAACCAGTAAAGACGATTTGAAAAAAAAATCCTGTATAATTCCATTCTCAATGAGTTTATCCAACTCAACTCTTTCCTTCACCAAAAGTGGTACATTTCTAACCTTTGCTACTTTGGGTGCGTCCCCAGGTGTAATTTAATTTTTATGAGGTGTGTATAGTTCTTAAAACAGCCTAATTTGGTGACAAACACCTCTGGAAAATCTCTGATCCTAATTACACTCCCTCCAGACACAGATCTGACAGGTCGCATCTTGTTTAGACACACCAAAAGGGTTTTCATTGGGATCCAGAAAAACATGTAAATCACATTGTTGAAACCTGGGAATTAGTGAATCGCCCTTCTTAGAGACATATATTTTAGCATTAACATATATTTTAGCAGTTCCAGCAAAGTTCTAATTTGGTGGTGTCAAGGGTCAAGTACTTAACCCCAAATGTGCCTTTGAAGTGGGGCACACTTCAAATAGACCTTTGAAGATCACAAGTTCCCTACCTTTCCTACCCTGGCTACAGACTCACTACAGTGGGGTATGGAATCCTTTGTGTGGCAACAGGCACAGTCTTATTCAGGTGCAAGTGTCAGCCCTCAGGAAGGCCCATCAGCCTGGTGATGGACCATCAGATGTAAAGGTCACACCCCAGCTCCCTTTGTGTAGCTGTCTAGAGGGAATGCACAAAGCTAAGCTGTCACCCAACCCAGACGTGTATTTAGAGACAGGCAGAGAAACAAAATAATTAAAGTCAGAAAAATGCCAAATTCCTAAAAGTGGCATTTTCAGACTTGCAATTTAAAATACGACTTCACCATAAGTTGTAATTTTAAATTATGAGTCCAGAGACACCCAGCTCCAAATCTCTATATTTTCCCAATTTGAAATTACACCTAAAAGATGCTTTAAGGCAATCCCAATGTTAACCTATTGGAGAGATAGGCCTTGCAGTAATACTCAAAAGCACATGTCCTACCTTTTAAATACAATGCACCACCCTTCCCATAGGGCTGCCTAGGGCCTACCTGAGGGGTGACTTATATGCAATAAAAGGGAAGGTTTGGGCCTGACAGTAGATTAACTTGCCAGGTCGAAGTGGCAGTTTAAACTGCACACACAGGCTTTGCAGTGGCAGGCCTGAGCCATGTTTAAAGGGCCACTCAGTGAGTGGCGCAATCAATGTTGCGGGCCCAATATGAGCATTTTATTTACAGGCCCTGGGCACATATGGTGCACTTTAGTAGGGACTTACAATTAAATTAAATATGCCAATTGTGGATAAGCCAATCTTACCATGTTTTGAGTACAGAGCTTAAGCACTTTAGCACTGGTCAGCAGAGGTAAAGTGCCCAGAATCATAAAGCCAGCAAAAATGACATCAGCAAAACAGGAGGTCAGAAGGCAAAAAGTCAGGGTAAACCACACCAAGGATGTCAGATATAACAGAAGGTAATCATTGTGGCGAGGAGTCAGAGTGCAGAGAATAAGCTGTAGTACAATTAACTAAAGGCCAAACTAGTACCATTGATCCTAGATAACTATTTGCAAAGTGCAAACACCTTAAATAATAGATCACATACCCACTAGTCTGCATTATTTTAAATAACTCACCCCTCTTCAGATCACAGCTGTAGGCTTCCTTCGAATCTTCTAGTTTCCCATAGAAGTAGATAGGCATTTGCCCTTCTTTGGCATGTTGTGGTCCATGCTTGCAGATTTTATTTATTCCTAAGACAGACAGACCTCTTGAACAAGAAAATACGGAGAATTGTTGTGCTAGTATCGTCTAGGCAAACTGAGAGGTTTCATAAGAACAAGCAGATGTTTGAGTACACTTTCAAACGTGCTAAGCTAGTAACACTGCCAGTGCCAAGTGTCCCTACACTCAGCCCACCACATCCATCACGTGAATCATCATCTGGCATTCACTGAAGCAAACTACCTGTTCCAAGTAAAATGTCGGTTTGTCTATGCACTGCCTTCTTCCCATGAAAACAACATACATAAACTGTGCAGCTGTCATTTGCATCTTTACTTACAGCTGAGTATGGGGATGCAATATTAGGCATGGGAGGCAGGTATCTAATTTTTTTCATAAAATATTCTGGAGGTATCCATTGCTAGCTTTGTTTGCCTCCAACCATCACTCATTCACCAGCCTAAATGGCTGTGTCCTCATTGTTTATCTGTGTGGTGAACACAAGTCATTTAAGTTTATTTATATTAGCAGCATACTAAATATAAAAATAAAACTTTTTTCAATTTCTTTATTTTTGGGGTGTTTTTTATAGCTGAAATATCTCTTGTGTTGTTGTTTCTGTTTTTTAATCGAGAAAGTTGAGTTAATTTTAGAATTCAGGGAGTTCATCTGGAGGATAATAACTCACCACACTTGTGATGCCTTAGAAACTGCCTTCACCCATGTTGTGTCTTGTGGAGCCCTATAATTTCTGATATGAAATGTCTATTGATTTTAATTATCATCCGCCTCTCAATGTTTCAAGGAGAGAGACTGGTTGTTCTGATCATGACAAGTAGCACTAAACACCAGATTTGATGATGCACATTTTCCCATGCCAATATGTCAACAGCTCTTGATTCAGGTATATTTCTGTTTTTTCATACAAGTAGTCTTGTACTACTTTCTCCTTCATCATATTTGTTGACAATATCTGTTCAGAGAAGCTTGTGCCTGTACTCCTGATTTAAGTCATGAAATATTCATAAACCAACCCACGGCAGATGTTGGAAGTCAAAGTGATACTGCTGACGCTATTGTTTAGTAGTACGCAATGATGTTGCCACCTGCGAGTACTGCTGCTGCGATATGCTTCCGGAATCGAAACCACCAAAGTGTTCTCCAGAGGTTGAAAGCAACACTTCAGTTCTGAAATGGGCTCAAAGTTGCATCATTTATTTTCTAGGTCACTCACTACCCTGACATCTATTTCTTGTAAAAGGAGACATCGAAAGATGAAAAATGAGTGAAATATGGTAGCCCTTTGTTGTACTGTGGATCCAGCATTGTGGTAGAGGTATACTCTTTATAGGCCACAATCTCTTAACAGCCTTTGATTGTGTTCAATCGAAGGAGTAAGATGTTAATCAAATCAGCTCTGCAGTTTCTGAGCTGTTCCATCTTTTGCAACTAGTCCTGCAGCATATGCAGCAATGGAATGGCTTGGCCCAGTGTACAATACGCTTTGCTGTCTTCTTGTGTCAAAATCTTCAAAGGCAGTTGCATTCGGGTCATGCACTCCACTAGCCTCCATTTGTCAACTTCAATTATCATCGCTTTGGCAGTTACATCCTCTCACCTTTGTAATATGTTATCATTGATAGACCTGTAGAGCTTAAAAAAGATGTTGCAGCATGTAGAATGTGGAGTTCCAGCGTGTTAGGACCTCCTGAATGAGAGCTCTTAACCCCTTGCATGCCCGCCCCTTTCCCCGCCCAGTGCCGCGCCTTCCATTAGCGGGCGGAGTTCATGACGAGCTGGACTCGTCATGGGCACAGCGCCACCGTAGCCCATGACGAGTCCAGCTCGTCATGGGCACTGAAGGGGTTAAAGGGACTCTATTAGCATCAGCTGTTTCATGGCTTTGAAGGAATGAATAACGTGTGTACATATCCTGCGACAGGTGACCAGTATGTTGCTTACTGCGCCTTCTATTTGAGGAAGTCCTGACCAATAAGTTTGATGCAGTGAAGTATCCTCCATCAGCCATGGTTTGACAATACTACTGTCATTGTCAGTGGCAACAAATCCAATGCTACGGCACCTGTGTTGAAGCCATTCTAGACTTTGGTATACAATAGGCAGCTGTATGTTATTTCTCCATTGAGAACATTGCAACCCTTTCATGCCGCTGAATGACATGAAAACCATCAGCAATGGTGGGACCAGCCTTTGCTTAATCCCCTTGGAGGAGACCCACTGTGAAATGATGCGCATGTACTCTGTGGCTTAACAACTGCTCCATTTGTTTTTCATGATGTACCTGGACTTAACAGCACTTTCCGTCATTGCTTCACTAATCAATTCCAGCACTTGATGGTGCAGAGCTGGGCCAGCAATAGTTACAGCTTAGAAACTTACATTGTGGGCAGACGGTTTCCACAAATTGGACAACTCTTCTGCTTCCACCGCAGAAAAAGGGATGTGATCAAGAGCTAACATTTTGGCCTCCTTCCCATTGTGTAAATTGACTGGCCCGTGGGTTTGTGGTATGACAGCTCCTTGCTGAACATAGACTTGATTGTATAATTTGTATTTGTAAAGTGCAAACATATCACCCCTCAAGGGTTTCAAGGCGCTGGGGGCTGTCAGGGAGATTAAGTGAGCTATTGCCCAGAGTCACATGATGCTGAACTGATCTATATCCGGTGCCGGGGACCGAACCGTGGGCACCGCGCCCCAGAGCCAGCCGCTCTGGCCACTGCACCACACCTCTCCCTAAGTGCATTGTTGTGTTAGTTGTTTTATTTGCGAGGATACACAACTTCAGGTGCCCTTCATATAGCAGCTAGGCTGCTTGAATAATTTGGGGTGGCTACTTTATCCCTCATTTCCTTGTACCATGCTCAGGTTGCTGTAGGTAATGCTCTCATACTAATGGTGACATGGATTCTTCTGTGACAGTAATATCTTCTTTTTCCTCACCTCTTTTTATCTGTTTGATGATGTCTCTTTCTGCAGCAGCTATCCCTCAGCATGTTAGGTTTTCTGTTTGGCCAGTTGGCCCCCAGTCCCATAATGCCCACCAGGCTTCAAACAATATACTGGTTTTTAGAAAATTGTGAAGACATAAGAAGACCCAAACTGGGGAGGAGACTTTCCTTATAGAGTCAAAGCCAGAAGAACTTGTGTTGGTGGACCTAGGTGATTGTGTTGACCTTTCTCTAGGTCGGGCTGTGGCTGGTTAAGGATGGTAGTTGCTGCAGGTGTTGGGGTTCTTGTAAAGAAGGAAGGTTTATTGTACTACATGAATCAGAGCAGGTTGAACAGGCGTGATCTGCACCTCCTTTGTGCTAATCTCCACATGAACAAGCACTGGTTCATCTTAGTTACTTCCAAGGCTTTCAACAACCTTCCTTTTCAGTTGTCCTCCAAAGCATGGTTGTGGGGACCAATCCATGTTATGATCATCTGACACTGGGCTTGGGGAAGATTGGGAGTGCTTTTATTTTTTCCTCGGAGGAGACAGTGAAGACGATGTGTCCAATGCAAGAGCAGTCACAACATCCTTATCTTCTGCAGGAAGCCGAACCTGCTTCTCTGCTCCTACCTCCAAGTGTCACAGATTCTGGTTGCTGTTGAATTTCCTGCGAAAAAGGTTCAGTTGGCTGCTGGGACAATTTGATTTGGATTCACTGCTCTCATCCACGACAGTAGTCACGGCAGTGCTGAGAGACATTTGATTTAAGGTGGTGGTGGTGCTGTTATTGATTGCTGTTATTGATCCAGAGGTAATCTTCTTTTCTGTTCAGAAAGTGGTCCAGCAGATATGCTGAATTGTCTGAAAAAGGATGAGGGCTTGATGCTAATGGTAGCAACAGACTTTTTCTCCTCACTGGTCATTTTCTTGGAAGGAGCATGTTTGTTTGGGGTCATCTTCTTTACTTCTTCTTCTGTTGCTCAGTAGGATAAGCAGAAGCACTTAGCAGAGAGGTCTATTTTAGATCCCTGTGTCAGCTAATTCACAAACGTTCCTACATCTCAATCAATATACTCTTGTGCGCCTACAGGCAATAAAAAATAGGATGGAAGAGAGTGAGTCTTGTCAATTCTTGCCACTGTATTACATGTCATTATCACCACTATCATTGTCCTAAAAATATTATTAAAAATTGATTAAATAATGTAAGAATAGCTGTGTTTTCCAGTGCCCGTGTGGCTCCTACAGTAGTCAGGTAGCAAGGAAAAATTTACTAAGTTAATAAAAACCTACCTGCTGTTTTCCGAGGTCCATGGGACCCTATGGGAGGCAGGGAAGACAGGCACAAATCAAATAAATTAATATATTAAATACCGAGGTCCAGATTTACTAAGGGCTTGAACTGCCCTTGAGTCTCACAAGGCGGTACAAGGCAACAAAAGGCCTTAAGTCAGATTTACTAAGCCATGCAATGCCTCCTTGCATGGCTCTGCATGACTTAAAAAATCTAAAGTAAAGCAAGGCAGTGCAAGTCGCTGCCTTGTTTTATCCTGTGTGTGGAAGGCATTCCGTGGGTGGAGTGTGAGCATTCCCACGCATCCAACCATGGATTTTGGCTCAATCTGAGATTTACTAATAGTAAACCTGAGAATGCGCCAAAATGCTACACCATCCCATCGGAGGTATAACAAGCAGAAATATGTTTGTTCCTCCTCGTTATTTCCTGTTTCTATGTGTGCTGCATACTGCAGCACACATAAAATAAATGACATGCCTCTGTCCCTTCCTGCACAAAAACAATCCTGCCTGTAGTGCAGGCACCCTTGCACCATGGTGTAAGGGCACCTGCATTGGCGCTAGGCAGCACTCAGTGCACCAGTGCAAAGAGAGAGCATGTAATGCGCCATCTCTTAGTAAACATGGTACATTCCTGCTCTCCTCATTTGACACAGCTCAGCAAGTTTTCTTGCTGTATTGTGGCAAATATTAGTAAATCTGCTCCTATGTGTCCCTTGAGGGCGCATTGAGACCCAATAGGAGGCAGGCAAAAAAATGCAATAAATTAATTAAGAAATAGTTGTTGTCCCGCCAAGGCCCATGGGGCCCCTATGGGAGGAAGGGGGCAGGGAAAAATGGAATGAACTAATATTCCACTTCTAGCCCCGGAGTTGTCCCTTAGGGCTGATGGGGCCCCTACCGGAGGCGGGCGAGGCAGACAAAAATCGAATTAATTAAAATCAACCATGCTCAACGGACTACTACAATCACACGTTGCAAAAATTAATATATCCAGAAAAATATACCAGTTAAAAAATAAACAAAAATTACACAAGCTTATAATATCAATTCTCCTAGAAAATTACTTTTATAAGTAGAATACAATGAATTATAATAAGAAACACACACTGCCTCTACAAAATGGTGGTAACTCACCACATAGCCTGCAAAGAAGGAAACATGGAGAAAAAGGACAAAATGGCCACCATACATACATACATACATGCCCATACATTCGCTCCACAAAATGTTGGTTATCCACATGACCAGGAAAGGAAGAGGCATGGAAAATAAAGGAAACATGGTTGTCCAACCCTAACTGGAGGTCCTTCTTTCCTCTACATCAACAAAAACTTTCAGGATTACAAAGAAATGATTGCACAAATATACACCCAAAATGTGACTGGGGCTACTTGTAGGCCTTAGTACACCACCAGTAAACCAGCATGAGTAATGTAAAATAAAATTTACATCCACATAAAAATATAATACAAGCACAGCAAAATGGAAACAGTGAGAAAGAATGCCCCAAACAAAAACAGCACTAGGCAGCAATTATGCACACAAAATAATTTTAAAAGTTTAATAAAAACAATTAATTATCAAGCTCATGCAAACACAAACACACACTCACACACACAAAATGGTGGGCAAGCACTGGGGAAGAACAAAGGAAAATGTCCGGATACATGGGACTGAACTCCTGGAACTCCTGGAGCCATCTCAAAATGTGCCACCAACTGGCATAAACAGTCAAAATTATTACCTACATTTGGTATGAATTCATGTCCATCCACAAGCCCCAGTGAAAATGTGAAAAATAAATTAAAAATAAAATACATTAGAATACATCCAAGTCCTACAGCAGTCTAGGCCCCAAAACATAAACCACAACACAGTATGAAAATAAATCATGGCACAATTTAGAAAGACACAAAGAAAATTAGGAAAAATTGGTGCCCAACCACGTGGCAACTATGTGAAAATGTCCATTATCCCAAAATCTCATACAAGCCTGCCTGCACTCTACCTAGTTAAACTCCGGGCTATCACCATTAAATAAAAAAAAAATGGCACAAAATACTGGTGTCCATCAACACAAACATTTTGCAAAGAACTGCATTTATCTTACTTGATTTTCCAAAAAACTAAAGATTCCAACTTCCAAAGGTGGGTGACCCGTCAATCGATCCTTTTTTTGCACACCAAGCCATTCCAGTTTAGACCCAGCCTTATGCAAATCAGTCTTGACCCTGCTCCCCATGGGAACAGTCCAACCCAAACTGCCAAGCCAGGTCCTCCTTGGACCAGAAAAAAACATCCTGGGACCGGATTAGGGGGATCATCCCTCATCAGCCAAGCTAGCTTGAATCTGGTGGTGTAGCGAGCACGGAACCCACGTCTGGCCATACCCTTCCCACTTAGGGCAACAAATGCAAAAAGAACCGATGATGGACGTAATGTGAAACAAATCAAACATTCACCCCCCCTTACAGATCTGGGTTAATTCCATTGTCATTTTTTTGCACGCCATGCCATTCCAGTGAGATATGCAAAAATCTCCCTCTTTAGCGGGCCAGCCATAAACGAGTATACAACAACAGCTTCATTCCATCCAGCACTAGTTTCGTTTCATGTTGTTCTGTTGCCAAAAACAATGTTTTCTGTGGAGATTAATTACTATCTAGATAATGTGCTCGTGCGCACATGCAGACCGCACAATTTTATCCTCTTCTTGGGACCCCTTTGTCACTTCAAGGATAATTATGCGGGGAAACAGCTGTCTACGTGGCACAAGATGTTATAGCTTTCGGAGCGTCATCAAGGGAGCCATCCGCCGCGACAGCTCTCCAATTGAACTCCGTGGCACGCGCACAGTTTTCAATCAACAGCAAGAAGGGAAAGCTGTCCACTTACAGTTTAGTTCAAAACAACATGCTGTGTTTATGATCCAGCAGTCTCAAAGCAAGAAACGTGATAGCCACAAAGGGATTTGCGTTTTCCTACAACATTGCTGCCGCTTGCTCCCCGATGCATTTTTGAAAGAAATAACATTATATACGGAACTGGAAACTAATCCAAGTAAAACCCTCAAATTATTTGTAAACATATGTCATTGAGACCGCGACTGTGTTCGCAGCTTTGCTCCACTTTCGTCGGGGTATTTGGTTCCATGAGACTTGTTTTGAGAGTTGCAGCATATTTTAATGATTGTGGGCAATTCACGAAAGCGTTTTTGTAGATGGGAAGTAGCCCTAATGGGGTACTCGTTTATGCACTGATACTCCCAGCTCCGTATTAGTAAAAGGGCAAGAGGGCACAGAACGTTCTACTTGCACTAACTGTGTATGAATAGTCCTTGAATATTCCCATATTTGATGTTTTGCAGCAAATTGACAAACGCGCGTAAGAGTGCGTCAAAGAATGCTGCGGGAGTATTAATTTGCATACCGGAAAATGCCCTTGGTTGTGTTCTGAATGGTGATGGGATTTACCAGATATGATAAAGTAATTTAATCATGGCTAGGTAAGTAGTGAGGAAACAAAATGTTGTGTTAGATGGCATCGATTTGTCATTGAAAATAAGAATAAATCTCTTATCTGTCCCTATACTACCCTAAAAGTGGCGACCGTAAACTAAAGCAGAAATTTAAAGGTAAGGAAAAATAGAAAGGTGTCAGCCGTCAGAGTCCTCCGTAGAAGAAACTCCAACGTGGGTCAAATGGCGTAAAGCCGCACTAACCAACACAGAGGTCTGTATCTCAAGGTGTCCTAAGTCAGAATGCTAGCTATCCGTCACTACGCTGCATCATAACATCAGTTACATTCAAAGGACGTCCCCCAAATTCTACTCAGTAGTTTTCCATATTACCAGCACACATAAGCTTCTTTTCACCACCTTTCCATTCCCATAAATCAATACCTCAACCATCCTTGGTCTCGTCTCCTTCTCCCATAAGAACTCTCCTCCCATCTTGCTATCGCATTTCCAACATACCAGTTGCCGCTTCACATACCTTGCTGTCTACTAAAAACAAAGACCCTTTTCTCTCATTAACAAAGTTATCCATCCGAAGTGGGAACACCAAATACATACAACATATCTACTGCAAGAAAAAAATACGAATTCAAATGCGAAACTGAAACGTGAGCTGCTTGAATCCAAATACATCTCAGGCCTACAAGTTAGGCTAAGTTAACAAATGCAGGGTTACATTTTGTGCACTTCCCTACACACAAATAAATCAAAATTTTCAATGTGTACTTCATAATTATTATAGTAATAACATGAATATTCATTTATTAAACATATCTCTACATCACTTATCCATGAACATATTTGCAAACATTTTTCATAAAATATTAATACGTAAGCACCACCATTTTTTGAGTTACATTTCTAAATACACATATAAATGACATTAGTTGCATGAATATTTAGAATATGTAATACCCCCACTATCATTAATAACATTAGTCACACGAAATATATGTGAGTGTGGACTACATATGATTATAATGCACTCCTAACACATCTCTCGGAGTGGAGTAAGTTTTACACTACTCAGGGCCTAAGTCTCAACATCATAAATATTTGATTAAAGAAGGCACCTGGGCCTCCTTACTGAAATGTGGGACAGCTATGCCGTCCTCAAGAACCCTATGCAGTATCCTGGCAACCTGGAAAACTTAAGAGCAGTAAACAAATTTCCCTTTCAATGGATAAAAGAAAAAGCTAGTACATCAGTATGGTACTAAATATAGTCTGCCCATAATATAGGGACTATCAAAATATGGGAAGGCATAATTTCAAACATAATTGTATAGCTTTTTATAGATGTCCAATGATGTAAAGATATAAATGTTAAAAAAATAGGGTTAGATTACGACGAATTTGCACTGACGCACAATCATGCAAAGTGGCACAAAGCAGCATAAATTTTAGGAATGAGATTTTCTTCCCAGCGTAAATTTGGTGCCCATTTCTTATGGAAATTACGCATTATTTGGATGGCACTTGAAGATTTCAGGGCAAGCAGTCACAGTTTTTTATACAAAGCCCTATCTACTAAGATTGTCAGACCATTCTTTATGTCAAAAGATAATAACTCCCTGCTTTAAGCAAGCAAAAGAGTTGGAGAAATGTTTTTACTTCTCCAAACATTTCACACATTGTGTGTGTGCTGCACTCTACAGCCTACAGCCAAATGTGTGGAATGTTATTACATTTTTTCGAAATATAGGATTTTGTACAGGATGGGTATGCTTCCAATATTAAACCAATGCAAAAAACATCATGTATGTACCTTTGCACTATGGTGAAAATTTCGTGCATGATTATAGCAGCCTGTTTTTGTATTATTATAGGAGATGAGAGCTGCAGCAGATATTTTCAGTAAATATGACTTTGTGCTATTTACTCCCTGTTGTGCAAAGCAGCCCAGCAACTTTGCTGCACTGCGCTGTTCTAAAATTGAGTAAAACTGCCACCTAGCAAACGATAATATAGTATTTAATATAATTTACAAGAGCATCATAATTTGTAAGGATTGTTTTATATTTTAGGTTTAAATGTAAATTTACATAGCCTTGGCGGTGGCGATCCATCCAACATCATCCCTCGCCCGCCTCCCATTTCCCTCCACCATATTATGATGGCAGGGGTACCGCAGCGGATGGGAAGACCCTCCGCCGCTTTTCCGCCCGGTCGACGAGTCGATCTGGCGGAAAAGGGTTGAATATGGTGGCGGTGTCTGCTAGACACTGCCATCCATATTGCAATGAGAGCGGAAAGCAGCCTTTCCATGGCGGCGTTGCCGCCACGGTAAGGCAAACGGTTCTGTCGGGTAAACAGTATTGCTTCAAGAAAAATCATCATTTTTATGCATATATGAACACACATGGAGACCATAAATAATTTTTCAAAAAGGCTTTATGAATTGCATCATTCATAAATAACTAATGGCAATGGCTGTCAAATGTAAAACATAGTTGTGACAAAGTGGCATGAAGTGACATAAAGTGCTCAGTGCTCTGGTGAAAAGTGCGTAATATATACAGTGTGATTTTTGCAGGATACGAATAATTTGCAAAGGTCAGTCTGAGCGAATGATCAAAACAAACTGCAAGTCGATTGAATCAGTCTTTTATGCAGAGTATTTCAATTGATCCTTCAATAAGTGTCGACGTTTCAACCCAAGATAGCGTGATTCGCTAGTCAAAGCGGGTCTTCATCAGGACAGGGATAGACAGCCAAATTAAGCAAACCAAATGTTGCTTGAGGGGCGATGTGAAATGGAGAGGCAAAAGCAGTAGTATCCTGTTCTCCTTTGAAAATGCGTGAGTTCCGTTCAAATTTGGAACGAATCCGCGTAGGGGAATGATCGTCCTTTGCGGGAGCATAGACGAGATTCTGGTATTCAGACGGACGATTTACATCTAGTTTCTGCAATTAATGTGTGATCAGAAGCGCGCAGGCAAGCGTCCTGTCATTCGCGATGTCTGTCCTGTGAATGACAGGACGCTTGCCTGCGCGCTTCTGATCACACATTAATTGCAGAAACTAGATGTAAATCGTCCGTCTGAATACCAGAATCTCGTCTATGCTCCCGCAAAGGACGATCATTCCCCTACGCGGATTCGTTCCAAATTTGAACGGAACTCACGCATTTTCAAAGGAGAACAGGATACTACTGCTTTTGCCTCTCCATTTCACATCGCCCCTCAAGCAACATTTGGTTTGCTTAATTTGGCTGTCTATCCCTGTCCTGATGAAGACCCGCTTTGACTAGCGAATCACGCTATCTTGGGTTGAAACGTCGACACTTATTGAAGGATCAGTTGAAATACTCTGCATAAAAGACTGATTCAATCGACTTGCAGTTTGTTTTGATCATTCGCTCAGACTGACCTTTGCAAATTATTCGTATCCTGCAAAAATCACACTGTATATATTACGCACTTTTCACCAGAGCACTGAGCACTTTATGTCACTTCATGCCACTTTGTCACAACTATGTTTTACATTTGACAGCCATTGCCATTAGTTATTTATGAATGATGCAATTCATAAAGCCTTTTTGAAAAATTATTTATGGTCTCCATGTGTGTTCATATATGCATAAAAATGATGATTTTTCTTGAAGCAATACTGTTTACCCGACAGAACCGTTTGTAATATTTTGATTACCCGCCCAGGTTCTGAGGGATACTGGGTTACCCCATTTTGATATTGCCACGGTAAGGCATGCAAATTCCACAGTTGGGGGCCCGCTGCAGGCCGCCAGGATGTTGTGGGGGCTGGGGGGGCACATGGGGGTACCTATGGTACCCCCCCTACATTTGCATGGATGACGTGGCAGGCACCGTGCAATGCCTGCCACGTTGTGCATGCAAATGCACAATGTGCAAGCAAAGCATTGTGGCGGGCGGTGCTGTGTGCACCGTCCGCCACAATGAAGTGGATGGGGGATGCCACCGTGGCGGTGGCATCCTGATTACCGTTGCGGGACCGCTGCACCACTGGCGGCCGGTCCCAGCACCACTAGGGTGGCAGGCGCCCGCCATCCTAATAGGTCCCTTTGTTTTGTAAATGTTCAGGGGAGATTGAGAAAGTCTGGATGGGTGGTGTTTTAATTTAAATATTTATAATTCAAATTATTGTTTGGTATATTTTAGCAAATACTTTGAATTTTTATGTAATTCATTTTTAAATAGTGTTAATGGAATTTTATCACCAAAAATAAGTATTTTTATTTGTTGGATTGTAGTGTTTATTATGTCATTGGGTGGGTAGTGTTCTGATTAAAGTTATTTTAAATAATATAAAGGTCATATTTAAATTGTAAACATTTTAAATCATATTAATACATTTAAATAAAAATAGTACTAATACTGTTAAATACAAATAGAAATAATTCTAGTTATTAGCAATTTTACCATTATTAAAGAGCCTGAAATTGCAAAATGTGTTTATTGGATAAGAGCTGCGGCCTTTGCAGGTAAGAGCGGTGGTGGGGTGGTTGGGCCGGGTGGTGGGGAGGATTTCGAAAAACAACGAAGACGGAAAATTAATTATTTATTACATTTTCCTCTTGGTCGTCAGTCGAATTACCCCCCCACCACCAACCCGGCCTCACCGCTCT
Source organism: Triturus cristatus (assembly GCF_964204655.1). Taxonomy (NCBI): domain Eukaryota; kingdom Metazoa; phylum Chordata; class Amphibia; order Caudata; family Salamandridae; genus Triturus; species Triturus cristatus. The sequence goes on from NC_140589.1 coordinate 180,378,497, forward strand.
TACCTTTACGGGCCGCTCCTGTTGGATAAATATGCACCTAAGCATGACTAGGTGTGCATACTTGAATGGTATGTATTTACCTAAGTCCTGATCATGGCACTTACGGATTTCTCTGATGTGGGTAGTGTATAAAAGTCGATATTCAGCTGCATGAATGGGAATGGACGCCAATATTTAGATACAAGCATACACATTTATACATTGAAAATTAAATATATTGTTGGGTTGGGAGAAAGAGGTAAATATGCAGGCTCAGCCTATGTGATGTACCACAGTTCTGCATAGATAAGGGGGAGGGGTACAATGTACTACCAGTCAAAGAGCTCAAAGAACAATCAGCCACAGCCAGTGTTGTTCCAGGGTGGCTGGCCATAGGCCCGGGTGCTCCCTATCTTTGTGTCCCGTCTTCATTCTGTGCACTGTCACAGGACACAGCTTGTGATGATAAATAGAACCACAAAATCAGAAGAACCTTCTAAAAATAGATGAAGGCATTGAAGTGTCTTGAGCCCCACATCAACCAGGCATGCTAACTAGGTGCACTTTCAAGAACAAAGGGCAGTTCATAGAGTTTGCTAGGCCTCACGTGTGCTACTATTGTAATTTGTACGTGCAGAATTTGTGGTTTACACAAGGGAAACCAGGGATCGTTATGATTCCCTTTCAAACAGGTGAGGGATTCAAAGGAAAGGAAATGTTTGGGCAGCACATGATGTCATCACCCTGGATACTAAGCTGTAAATAGATGCCAGTGGCTTGTGGCAGGATCTTCATTGAAAAGTGTTAGCATTCAGACTAAATAAGGCAGGAGCAGAATTTCATATAGTTAGCATTGTCCAGAGTATGCGAGTCTTAGTACATTAAACCAGTGCTTTAAGTGGGCCGGGTCTCACCGGGTCTGAGCACCGGCAGTTTTTTAAAGGGGGCCTCGAAACGGGTCTCTATCGAGCTCTGTTTTGTGCCCTGCACAGGCGGTCCGTTTTTAGGTCTCGGCTCGAAGGCTGCGCTTGCGCAGTCTCGATCCGAGATTTAATGACTTGGAGAAGAGGGGCTTGAACCCGCCCCTCTTCTCCCTTGTTCTCCATTGGCTGGCCTCTTCAATGCTGGCCAGCCATTGGAGAAGAGGTCCCGTCACTCCGATCAGGCCCCGTCCTTTTCGGATCGGGGGGGGGGGGTGTTTTTTGCAGAAAGTCTAATTATCTCCTCCAGCCATTGGCTGGAGGAGATAACAGCAAAACACGCCCCCGAATCCGAAAACGACGCTGCGTTTCTCCGAGGCATTTCTGCTTCGCCTCGGAGAAAGGCGGCGGGGTTAATGGCGTCCTCTCCACCTTGCATACAGTCACGTTCATTCGTCGGCTTGGTAACACGTTTGCTGCTGAGTCATGCTTATGTGCGTACGATGGGGAGAGGGGGGGTGGGGAGAAACGTATACAGGCTGCATAATTAAGTGTTAGAATATCAAAAGGATACTAATGTTTACAGATTACATTTTCTTGCCGCACGCGTTTGCCAATCCAGATTAATAATTTGATACACGGGTGCGGCATAACTTCACTTTGCCTGCAGATAGGTAACGTAAAAATTAAAATTAAGCGGGTGGTATTACTAAGTAATTGGATTGTGGGCAAAAATAAAACCACAAGAGTAAACATTTAATGTATCTAGCATGAACAGTACACACTTTATTACTGCTTGTTTACCGACTAAATAGCGTTATTATCCCTAAAAACAGCGATCGTGCATTTCTCTTTTCTACTTCCGGGTCACGGGAAACAGAGAAACACAAGCGATTCTAATCTGTATTTCTAACCGTCGTCGCCACTTCCGGAAACACTGACCGGAAAAAGCGCCTTTGCAGTAAAGCTGGGGGTCGGGGCACCTTCACGCTCCCGCCTTTGAATGTGTCTACTGCTCAGCCCGGGAGTCCTCAACTCTGAGGATAATCCGCCTTCGCTTCCCACCACTCACCGCACTATTCAAAACAGTTGCCCTCTCCTCTGCCAGACAGCAGAGCTACCCCTTACAGTACGTATCTTATGAGCTCTCACTTCTAACAGCCGAGTAGCCTGCAACCTGACGGCACGGGTCTTGGTGGCACAATGGGAGAGGTGTGTTGGTGCAGCGCGTGCGCTCTTTAAACAGCAGAGCTATCTCTCATGTACGCAGATTACACCGACCGTACAGCCAGCACTCCGGCTACATGTCTTACAGCCTCCCTCCATGATGCTCTGTGTTTTTAAAGCGGGGCCTCGGCTACATGTCTTACAGCCTCCCTCCACGATGCTCTGTGTTTTTAAGGTGGGGGCGCAGTTTTGGGATTGAATGTCTGCGCATCACTTGGAGGGGTCATTAGAGGTCAAACTGTTCTCTTTGGCAAAGGTTTCACCTTTATGTTTTTTCCTTTTTAATTGTATTCAATCAATCAACGTTAATTGTTTGGTTAATTAATTAAAACCGTAACAAGGTTACTAAAGAACACACCAAGAAATCTGTAAACGCACTTTGACCTCAACCAAGACTTACACACTCGATTCTCCCTCTCACATTACTTCCTCACCACCCCCACCCCACACACTGTGGCCATGTGTTTAATTGCTGCATTGCTTACCTTCAGATATACCCGCCCCTTACCCATACTTTCACCATCCTAGTCATCAATTAAATTGTTAATGTTGGGTTTTGTTTCAGACAAATCTGTAAAAAATCCTTACTTTTGCATGAGAGGCCAGGATTGGTGCACAGTGTGAGAAGCAGATACTGATGTATGAGGGCCAGTATTGGTGCGCAGTGTGAAAAGCTGACAATGGCTTTGCATGAGGGGCCCTATGGTGCACAGTGCGAGAAGCTGCTACTGTTCGAGAGTGTGAGAAGTCACCGGTGGGCAGTGAGAGTGGCACTGGTGAGAAGTGTGAGAAACTGCCATTGACAGCTTAAGGAAAAGGTACCTGTGGGCAGTGAGTGTCTGGGGCTGGTGTGCGGTGTGAGAAGCTAGCACAAGTGAGTAGTGTGAGGAACCAGCACTGATGGGCACTGTGGGAACTAACAGTTGTGGGTTTTACAGTGCGTCTGCATTGGTTGGTAGAATGAAACGCTGTCCCTGGTGTACAGTGCAAGCAGCTGTCATTAATGAACAATGTGAAAAGCTAACACTGGTGATTGGTGTGAGGAGCTGTCATTAGTTGGTAGTGAGAAGCTGGCACTGGGAGAGAGTGAGATGTTGTCACAAGCGGCTTTGTGAGAAGATTGTACATTGTGTTACACAGAACGACCTTAAACCAGCGAGGTTTCAAAGAAATGTGCAGAGTAGGTTTAAGAGAACAGCGTATATGCATTGACCGAAAATTAATAAAATGCAGAGTTCAGAATTAGAAGCTCACAACCTCACAACTTCACTCTCTCTCACTCACTACCTCAATCACTCTCTATCTCACTACCTCACTCTTTCTATCTCACTAACTCACTTTCACTCTCTCTTTCACTACCTCTCTCTCTATCTCACTACATCACAACATCACTCTATGCTTATATATCACTACCTCACAACATCCCTCTCCCTCACTACCTCACTCTCTATCTACCTCACTCTCTCTATCTCACTACCTCACTCTCTATCTACCTCACTCTCTATCTCACTACCTCACTCTCTATCTACCTCACTCTCTCTCACTACCTCACTCTCTATTTCAATACCTCACTCGCTCTCTCTATCTCACTACCTCACTCTCTCTCTGCTAATGAAATAGGTATCACATATGCAAAAAAAAAAGCTAATGCCCATAGAAATGACAATGCCATTTTTTTAGGGATACAAAAATGATAAAAAAAATAATGAGCAATACCAATAGCTCTACCTATAATATTGCCGAGACCATTGCATTGTAAATGGGAAAAGGGCCAGATGCGCTTCTAGGAGGGGGTGGTGGTGGGGTGATTTCAAACCTGGGACAGACTCCTTTGGTCATGCTTCGTGTTTCATGCAGACTTTGTCTAGACGAGTGCAGAAAACAGGTTTGTCTCTCACACCACAGCCACATGTGCACACCGACCAGGCAAAACATTTTTTGTGGCTTCCTTCACAACTCAGGCAGCCAGTGAAACAGAAATACGCAAAATAGGGTGCATCTTTAGTGGCAGCAACTACACTCCATTTTTGGTATCTCAGGCAGCCTTCTTTACTTGTGCTTATAGGACGTGGCTTAGATGTCAAGGTGTTAACTTAACCCAATGCTCGAAGTGGGGGGAAAAAAGTAGGGGAACTGTAGGCGGAGAGTCAGAGGGCGGGAATAACCCAAGGATCGGATCAGTGGGCGGAGCAAGAGGTGTGGCCGGAATGCGCAAACATCCCAATTGTTTGTATTTGTTTGACATTTCACTGCCCAGTTTAATCAACCAATGGATACACATGATTATTTAAGATTATAATGAGTTATTGACATTAAAATATACTCACAAAGTGGGATATGTTTCTAATCACAGAATGTTCAAAATACGATACAATGTGGAAGCACAAGCCAATTGTCTCTGAGTCATGGAGTTTCTGTCATCAGCACTTCTCCCTTTTTCCACAACAGCAGTTCAAACATGAATGGCAAAATATCCTACATTGCAAATGTTTTGTATGAGAGAGAATAAGCTATTGACATTGTAAATAACAATGCCGTTTCTCTAAATGTTTTAAAAACAAAAACATAAACAAAAATAATGTCATGAGCAATGCCAATAGCTCTAACTTTACCAATGCCGAGACCATTGCATTGTAAATGCTTGTTCGGTTCTGCAGTGACTGCAGTCACATCATGTGCGCGAGCTCACACTGCTCCCTTCTCACTAGCTGAGAAGTTACAGCATGACGTCATGCCAGGGGAGCGTTGTAGGGGGAGGGAAATCCTTTAAAGAGCCATTTTCTCTCTGGATTTCTCTTCGCTTTTTGAAACTCAGGAGCAGCAACACTATCCTGGTGTCACCCGGGCTCTAAGTGGAAGCTTTTTCAATATTATATACAACAAGCCAATAGTTGCTGCTTATTTATCTAATGCACCTAACAACCATTGACAAAGCCAATAGTCCTGACTAGTTGTAAGTGTGATGTTACCTGTTGTATCATATATGTGGATGCAATGACAGAAATAGCAAAATACAAGTTAGGCGGCACACTTAGCTAGGCACAGATTTTTATCTTACGTGTTTTAAGCCACGCCCTTAATTACATTGGCCACCCCCTTTATGAGACCCCGAGTTTTTTCATCCCACTCAAAGCCCTGCATTCAGCCTTATTGTTTGGTAACAGAAAAAGGGACCCCAATTCACCGGAAGAAGTGCTAAATCCAGCAGAAAGTTTCTCTCCTATAGTACACTTGTTTCTCCTCTGAACTGAGCACCTCCTTCCGATATCAGAGGATTAGGGCCTGATTCACAGAAGTCCTCCGCACTCATGACGGAGTCGTGGGGGAGTCCGGCGCTCAGGGCGGAATCTCCGCAATGAGAATTCTCATTGCGGTGATTCGCCCGAGTGTGAAGATTCCCCCACAACTGCGCGGCACCCACCATGAATGCAGAGGCCCTTTGTGAATCAGGCTCACAGTCATTAGCCTGCCCAAGGGCTAACTTCCCTTTCAGTCACATTCCAGCCTCAAGCACATGCCAAAATAAGTGGCAGAGTAAAAAACATACATTCATCAACACTATTGATAGTCTGATGGTCTTTTTTATTTTTCGGCCTCCTGGCCTCTTCTTCATTTTTAGCATTAAAACCAACACGTGTTTCGTCACTACGGGGCATACCCTATGACTTACTCAGGGCTGTATATCCAACATAGTGTACATTCTGGAATTACTCATTAGTCCCGGTTGTACTTCCATCCCGGATAAAATCAATACATTGCCCACAAGCGTCACCACTACCTGTTAGTTTGACTCCTTCATTCGAGTATCACAAACTCTGATCTTTTAAAATCATGCGAGGTTCCCCCTGTAACAAGAGAAGTCCTCCCTGCGTGGGACTGTCTGTCCCTCACTGATGTAAGAGGGAGTACGCTCAGACTTCTGCTGGTGCTGACCCCTGGCCCAGCAGTCCCTTCCACACACAACCTCTGGGCCACACTGATGGCAGGACTACCATCACTCATGGCCTCTGCCTGTGCCCATCATGAGAGATTTAGAACATGATAAATGGCCCCCAGACACACAGAAAAATACTATCTGTGTGTCGGGGCCATTTCACTTTTCTTCATCGAAAACAAACTCCCACTTTGGGAGCTTGCTTTCTCTGAAACAAAATGTTTGCCAAGTGGGTGCTTTAAATATGGTGCCTGCTCAGGGAATTTCACTGCTGTGAAGGGATCTACCATAGCCACAGCTCCATTCACAGCAACTAGATCCCTGCCACATAGGTGTGAACCTCTGAATACAGCCTATGGCAATATGCCAGGGTGTCAACGGTCATGATCTCTGCAATGTAAGCGGATCCACAGGATGCCCAGTAAGGCCTGAATATGGCCTATTGTGATTAGTTAGAAGCAGTCTAACTCCCAAAGTCTAATAACCTTAAATGAGTCACTCTCTTCATATCTCCTCCCAGAAGTCCATATATTAATTCCAGTTGTGATGGAATTTAATTAACAAGGTGCGAAATTATATAATTTTGTATATGACTTTTTAATTTTCTTGAAATTTTGCAATAATGAACTTAGGGTCTGAGTGCGATGGGTTCGACACCGACGGCTCATCGGTGGCAGACCCACTGACATCATCCCCTGCAGTCTGCCCGTCGCAATACGATGCGGCGGGTGGAGGCATCTGGGAGAGGAAACGTCAGTGCGTTGGAGGGTCAGTAATCCCTCCAATGAGGGCGGTGCCTGCCTAGGCACCTAGATAGGGATTACAATGTCCCTTTCTGCCTGCCCTTGCAAGGCAGAAAGTGACTTTGGGGCCCTAGCAGGGCCCCCTTGCCCCCTGGCTGTCTGCTACAGTGCCTGGGGGGCACCTATGGTGACCCCCTAAACATCCCTGCACCATGTGGCAGGCCACGCATGGAGCCTGCCACATGGTGCAGGGATGTTTTTAATGTGTTTATTTACTACTGGGGCCTGTGCTGCAGCCCCCAGCACATGCCGCAATAGAAAATATACACATTGCGACTGCCGCGAAAGGTGGTCGCATCGTAATCCCAGCAGCGGGACCACCGACTTCTAGTCGGGCGGTCCTGCTTCCACAACGGTGCTGGGCGGACGAGTGTCTGACAGGCCTCGTAATCAGGCCCCTAGTGTAATTTCCGCCCACTGGGGTCTGCCTTAAGCCAAAAAATGCCTTAATAAGAGTACTTTATGATCAATCTAGTCTCCTTACAGGAACTATCATGACTTTATATGCAAGGTTTGCCCTCACATAAAACAAAATGTAAGGATCCAGCAAAGCTCTTGTGTGCTGCTTTTCCTGCTGAAGCTACTGCTTCTGTGCAATGATAAGCCAGCTAGCCAGACCTATTTCTCTGTATGTAAGACGGCACATGAAATGGATCAGTGTTCCAGCAATGGATGCTCTCTTAGAACACCGTTCTGGCCCATTTCCAGTGGAAGCTGACCCTAAACAATTGAGGGGGCTGGAGTGCACAGCCAATGGTCCTTGAAAGAAAGTGACATTTCAGGGTAAAAATGGACTCTTTGAGTTGCATTGACTGCATTTATGTGTCTGTTTCCTGGTGCAGTGGATGGCAAAAAACAAAGGGGCAGATTTATGTTAACTGGCGCATCCCTGCATATCAGCAGGGATGCCCCAATTATTATGCGCCACAGCTGCGCCACCATGGATGCGCCGCATTTATAATGCGGCGCTCCATGGGGCAAAAACGGCACAGATGCGTGACGCATCTGTGCCGTAAAAGTGGCGCATTGCTGGAGTTGCGTCGCAAGCGCGATGCAGCTCCAGCAATGTTCTGGGGGGCCCTATCTGTACAATGCTGCGTCAATCCTTACGCCTGCTTCAAGCAGGCACAGGGTTTTGACGCAGCATGGGCCTAAAAGTGACTGAGTGAAATCTTGTAGATTTCACTCAGCCACTTTTAGGAGGCGTTCCTGCGCCGGAACGCCCCCACCTGCCCTGGAACGCCTACATGTGGCGCAGGGCTTTACAACGTGACGCATCTGGGAGATGCGTCACGTTTGTAAATACCCCGCACCATGGCGCAGGATTTGCACCGCTGCTGCGTCACAAAAGTGACGCAACGGCGGCGCAAAAGTGGCGCAAGTACAACATAAATCTGCCCCAAAGTGTCAGAGTCTGCCCTCTTATTTATTTGCCCTGAATTCATTTGCATCATATCTCTCAGAGTAGCGCCTGGAGGTCGTGCATTATATCACTGTGCATAATCCATACATCATACCAATGCAGACCAAGGAAGTACAAGCTTAGGAGTATAATGAAGACATGGGCTGGGAATATGCTCAGTGGCGCCGGTTCGAAGCAGGGGAAGGAACGTGCTTGGTAGACATATGCGAAGAATGCCCAAAAGGGAAGAAATTAATAACAAGGCAAAGTCTCTTCAACATTTTATGGTTTCATCTGACTGTACCCTGGAATCTCAAGAAGAAGACTATCATGGGACACTAATATCATAGACAAGATATGGAGGGACAATATATCGAAAGGTAAGTGCACTGAGGGACGTATACTGTTCCTAACTCCACATCTATGCACCTTGACGCTATACAATCCCTTCCAGGTGGGCAAGTCCCATGAGCTCCCCAGCCCATGTATGCACCCATGCACCCCACTTTCCCAGGTGCTCACAGATAATGCAATTCGGTGATGATGCAAAAAAGGCGGCAGCTTCTATTTACATATTGTCATATAAAACATGCAATCTATTTATAAACCAGTCATTCACGCCGCCTCGCTTGGAGTTCCCGTCCAATCCTTGTCCTTTTTAGCACACCCCTTATGACAGCGCCCTGGGCCAATGCCCCTTCTCAGCAGGTCTAGCGCTTCTCTTGCAGCCTCAAGGCTACACCTTGCTGCCAAGTATTGTGAAAGCCTTCGTGCCTGGCCTGGGCTTCGAGGCCAGTGTGCGCCCTCTGCTGATCCCATGTGAACCCTTAGCCTGCTCCCTGTGCCCCTGCCGTAGGGCATCGAAGAGCACAGGGTTGAGCGGCTCCTCTTTGCCTATTACGCTCTGTCTGCTGTCCCTCTCTGCTGACCCCCGCCTTGCCTGAGCCCATCCGCTGCTTGTGTCTGAGATGCCCGCATATTAGGTGTGGGTGAGTTTTACGGAGAAGACACATGTTGTGGGTAGGGGGGCCCCCCACGCCCTTAAATCCTGGTGCGCAACTAGTGATTTCCCGGGCTTACCGGCCACCCACTCAATGCCCCGCCCCCCGATAGGGGTTTGTGGCGGGCCCCTCACCGGTCCGGCTTCGCCTCCCAAGCCTGCGTGCTATCTCAAAAGTATGTATAGATTTTCCATACCTAGCTTCACATCCATCTACCTAGATTATATAAATATCGAAAGTATGTGTATATTTTCCATACCTAACTCATCATCTATGTACCCTGATTATATAAAAATCAAAGTATGTGTGGATTTTTTATACCTAGCTCCTTATCTAGGCGCCTTGATTATAAAAATATCGAAAGTATGTATAGACTTTGTATCCAAATCTATGTACCATGGTGATATAAATATCGAAAGTATGTGTAGTTTTTATACCTATTGAAAGTATGTGTAGATTTTCTATACCTAACATGTACTATGTACTTTGAAATTATAAATATCATCAAGGTACATAGGTATGGAGTAAAGTATAGAAAATCTATACATAATTACCTTTCGATAATTTGTCCCTCAATATTTTGTCCATGATGTTAGTGTCCTGTTTTCTTCTGTACTAGATATTCAGGGTACACACCTTTTACTCTTTGTCAGGATATGTTTTAAATATGTTTTTGCCAAAACATGTCAGAGAGCACTGCCGACATGCTCTGAAAGTACATGTCTAGTCCTTTGTAAAAGGCCCCCATCTGGGTCTGGTGGCTTAGTGGACTAATGCAGCCATTGTAGAGCTCTGTGTTCGACCTCATGATCACAGGTTCCAATCTGGGGTGTCCACTCAACCTTTTATCCTTCTGAGATAGATAAAATTAGTACTATTGAGTCCAGTAACAATAAACAACTGTTATTCAGCGCCAAGATACCCTTGTGTGAACGTACTTTACAAATACACGTTATGTTGTGCATCTCTTGAGAAATGCAAATCTAGGGCTGCAACGTATGTACCGGGCTTTAAATGGAAATATAGACGTGCAGATAGTTCAATCACAAAGAACCTGGTAGCTGCTAAAATGTGTTAGTACTCTCCCATTAAAAGGGCTGGAGCGCTGGTACTACCCCTTTGGAATTAAAGAAATGATGGCACTAAGTACTTGACAAGACTTACCCCTTTAAAGCTGTGTGTGTTTATATATATATTCACTGAAAAAACCATAGGTTTCACACATGTTATAGTTAGCGGAAATTTTACTGATAAAAAACCAATGAAATTCCCCCGTTATAGTTAGTGCAGGCAACTATAACTCACGCGACCGCAATCCTCTGCTGATGCTAATACTGTATTTAGACACTTATTTGCCCATGTCTTCTTCCATACATTTTTAGCTATACATATATTACAAATATTTTTTTTTCATAAAGACACATATGTCATCAGCAGAAGATTGCGGTCGCGTGAGTTATAGTTGCCTGCACTAACTATAACGGGGGAATTTCATTGGTTTTTTATCAGTAAAATTTCCGCTAACTATAACATGTGTGAAACCTATGGTTTTTTCAGTGAATTTGCAAGGTTTTTTAAATGCTAATTCCTAACTATAACGTGTGTGAAACCTATGGTTTTTTCAGTGAATTTGTACGGTTTTTTAAATGCTAAGTTACTTTACGCCATTCGTGGCGTGCGCGCCCACTTAACGCAGTTCGTTCCGTGCGCGCACGGTGCGCTTCGCGCACCGTGCGCGCACAGTGAGCACGCGGTGCGCTTCGCGCACCGCGCGCCCACTTTACGCAGTTAGTGCCGTGCACGCACGGTGGGCACGCGGTGCGATGACAAAGCAAGAAAGCACGTCAACAAATCTGTTTCTGCTTTCCTCCGTGACTATGGTATGGGTGCCATTTACCACAACAACTTGCGTTATGACATGCAAGACATTTATAGAGGAGATGGTGTGCACTTCAATGATGAAGGGAACAGAGTCTTCCTCTTGAACCTTAGACTCTGCATCGGTACTTACTTGTAGGTACCACTAAAAAATCATTTCATAAACACAACGGCTCTTTTTAGAGCCCCCTAATATCTAAACACTTAAATCTGATTTTCATTTTTTTTTTTTTTTTTTTCTACCGTACGCTTACCGTAAGCTTACCGTACGCGTACCCCGTGATTTTTTTTTAAATCAATAAATGTTTTTTTTGTACTTTTCTGTCCTTTTTTGACCCCCTTACAAATGTTAGGGGGTCTGTAACTCTCCTCATTGCCCCCTTTCCTTGTTTTCACTCTTTTTTTTCAGAGTGAAATACACAAAATGGCGGCCGCCGCTTCCTGGTTTCGGCCGATTCGAATGTTTACTAAGATCTAAGAGCCAATCAGAATCGCGCTCGCGCACGCCACCGTACGCTTACCGTAAGCGTACGGTAAGCGTACCGTAAGCGGGCTCAGATATATATATTGATTTAAAGGCTATTTTCTCAGAATCTACTGAACAGATTTACACCAAACCTACAAAAGGCACTTCCTTGACCTAGGGACTACCTCTCTGCCAGATTTTGAGTAATTCTGTTCAGCCGTTCGGGCTGTAGCTCGTTCTAAAGGTCCTATGGAAAAATGCATGGGAAAAACGCGTTTTGAGACCCCCCTTTTATCTCAGCCCCCGCTTGACGGATCCCCCCGAGACTTTCAGGGTAGGAGCGGAGCGTAGCGCCCCACCTATTTTGAGAAATTCGCGAGGATTCGTCGACCGGCGCCAAAGTTATTCAAAATAGAATGTTGAGGTTTTCCTATGGAAACGTGGTCCTAACTATAACTACCTACTGGCGACCGCCAGTAGGTAATATATATATATATATATATATATATATATATATATATATATGTGTCTAACCACGAAAAATTGATTTATTTAGACATTGCTTTTGAAAATTTTGAACCCATTTGGGGGTCAATTAACCTCCCGTTAAGCAAATCCATATAAATACACAAACATTTGTGATTCAATGTGGGACTACATATCCCAGAAATCTGGTGAACTTTAAATCACCCCTCACGTGACAGGAAAGGTGTGTCAATTTCCTGTTTGTTTGTTTAAATAACCTGATTTGAATGTTGCAAATTAACCGTGAGCAAGTCGGCGGACGCTGACGAAACGCGTTGGTTTTCTTTGTGTGCATCTCGTAATCTGTGGATTTGTGAAATTAAAACAAAGGAGTACTATATCTCGCTGGAGTGCGACCCTATTTTTTCTTTGCTAAAACGGAGAAAAATTGTTGGCATATTAGCGGCGGTCCAAGCCGCAAGGACACCGCACCTTCAACAAAAGAGCGCCGTTTTATCCGGAACCGTTGGACGCCTTGCTATTCATATATATATATATATATATATATATAATCATTTAATTTTTCCTTCTTGAATGCAAGAGGTGCTCGGTGACGTACAACTTACCTGAGCTCAATGGCTATGCACACACCAGTAACCGGCCAAAGTGAAACACATGCTTAAAAAAATATGTTTACTCTGTAGTGTGTTGTCGCGATGGCATCTCGCCCGGGTGGGGGCTGTGCGTCCTTCAGCGATGCTGTTCCCTTTCGCAGGAGGCCCTGCTTCCGTCAGTATATATCCCATCTGACAAGTACAAGCACTTTGGGCCCTAACTGAATGTGAACATTGTCAAAAGGAATTTGGGCTAAAACGCGGCATCTGCAGCGCGGTTCAGATCCTGCTCGGCACCCAAGCCACTTCTGCCAACGTGGCAGGGTGGCTGGTGGGCAGACACCGGTGCAGATGGGAACTTCACATAATGTGTGCATCATGACCAACTGGAAAAGCCGTCACAACGAATCATCTGTTCCGCTGTAACTCTCTCTGGACCTTTCACATAAGATTTCAGTCTCCTTGACGCCGATTGCTTACGGTGGGTTTATTTTTTTCTAAAGGCAGTGGGGCTCGGTTCAAATGCAGCAATGCACTGGTTGCCTTTGTTGTGATATCAAAACACGTCATACCGACAACAGTCGCAGCACGTTGTGCATCCGGTAGCAGGGAAAAGGTTGGGCAAATGTGCACCTTTTGTATGTCACATGCATATGGCTTCCCTGAATTTCTATACCTGCTGGGAGAACACGCTTCAGCTCCTTGTCAAGGCTACTAAGTGCTATAAAAATGCAGTTACAATAAAATACAGTACTGTTGCAGTGTTGCGATGAAGATGCACATTGGGGCCAGATGCAGTACTTTTTTTATAAACCACAATAACATATTAATAATTGCATTCAAATGTTTTGAAGATGATATGCAATTTCTTTTTTAGTTTAATACAGCGTCACAGAAGTGCACTGTAATTTAGGGCCATATTTATTCAACGGTTTGGGTCAATCTTTCAAACACTCAATGTGGTGCAACAGCAACCAAACCTTAATCATGCTCTTGAAGCCACGCAAAGTCACTTTAAGTGGCTTCAAAAATATGGAGTAAAACAACGCAAATTGAGCGTTGCGATATTCTTCCCTGGGTAGGCATTCCATAGGCATTGCATGGGTGTTCCCACACAACTCCCATGGTATTCTGATGCAGTCCCAGATTTACAAGACCTTGCAAACCTGGGAATGCGTCACACGAGGAGAAATATTTTTATTTCTCCGTGTTTTTTCCTCTTTCTATGTGTGCTGCATTCTGTAGCACATATAGAAAGAGGAAAACGCCTCTCAGGATTGTTTTTATGCTGGAATGTGCCCCTTTCTGCACAAAAATAATCCTGCCTACAACAAAGGGAGCCTTGCACCACAGTGCAAAGGTGTCTGCGTTGGCACTAGGCTGCCAAAAAGCTGCCAGTGCAAGGGAAAAGGACAGGAATGCACCATATTGGATAAAAACGATGCATTCCTACACTTTCCCTGTGACGCAGAGCAGCACAGCAACCTTGCTGCGCTGCCCTGCGCTACAAAGATCATAAATATGGCCCTTAGTGTGTACAGCAAAATCTGGAGGTAGTTATAGTTAGGACCAAATTTCCATAGAAAGCCTATTTTTTTTTGCCAACATCTGTGGCGCCATTTGATGAATCCTCATGATATTTTCAAAATTAGTACATTGCTCAGTTCAGCTGCTGTGTTAAATGTTTCTGGGTAATCTGTCAAGCAGGGCTCGAGAAAAAAAGGGGGCCCCCAATTGGTTCTCCATTTTAATTCCCAAAAAGATTTTAGACATAACAATAGCCCAAACCGCTAAACGGAATTACACCAAATTTGGCACAAAGGTAGTTCTAGTTCCAGAAAGAGCCCTTTTTGTTATTTGGTGTATATCCATTCAGTAGTTTTCAAGATATTTAAAGAAAAACACATTTGTACATCTAGATTGAAGAATGCTAATTGTGAATGCATGCGCCAACATGAATGCCATGATTGACTGGCCGCAACCTAAGCAGAAAGTTGTGGCTGCCATGTTATATAACGGGACCCAGTGCTGAGGGCTCTAAATATTTACTCAAAGTAATAGAAGCGTTAAGGGCAGAGGTGCCGTGACCCCATGGCTGGAATATAGGAGTGTTTGTGTGACCCCTTATGTGTAAAACACATTGAAAAACTGTTTTTCAGTGTGGACCCCCACATGTAATGTCACGACGAACTCATGGATATTGCCTAAAATAAATAAATACATTCACAGACTCATCCAGACACTAATGCATTCACTCACAGATGCCCTCACACTCTTCTTACACCCACTTACAGATGGATGTATGACGTTACAACGCATGCTGTTACAACGCATGCTGTTACAACAAAAGTTTTACAACGCGAGTGCATTGACAACGCAGGACATTACAACGCAAGTCTTTACATCGACTTGCACTAGATGGCGTGCTAACATTAAAAAAGTGTAATTTACTATTCCAACTCCAGTCCACGTAACAGTAGGGAAGGTGTTGGGATAGTAAACTACACTATTTTTAATGTTAGCACGCCATCTAGTGCAAGTCGATGTAAAGACTTGCGTTGTAATGTCCTGCGTTGTCAATGCACTCGCGTTGTAACAGTTTCGTTGTAATGGTACTGCGTTGTAAAAGTTGCGTTGTAAAGGCTGTTCCCCCTTACAGATCCACTCAAAGGCTCATGCACCCACTCACAGAACCACTCAGACACTGTTGTACCCAGTCACACATACACTGAAACTCATGCTCACACTCACAGACCCACTCAGTCACTCATGCACCCGCTCACACACTCACTTAGAGACTCACACACCCACACACAGGCCCATTTAGAAACTTACACACCCACTCACACACCTACAGAGAAATGCATGTACCAACTCACAGACCCACTCAGACACTAATGCACTGACTCACAGATCCACTCAGAGACTCATGCCCCCACTCACAGACCCACTCAAAGACTCATGCAGCCAGTCAAAGACACACTCAGAGACTCAAGCACCCACTCACAGTCCCACTCAGGGTTCACTCACTCAGTCACATACCTACTCAGAGGCTCTTGTGCCCACTCACAGACACACTCAGAGACTCATACACCCACTAACAGACTAAATTAGAGAGTCATTTGCCAACTCACAGACCCACTCAGAGACCCATGCACCCACTCAGAGACACACTGAGACACACTGAGACACTCACGCACCCAGTCACAGACCCACTCAGACACTGATGCAAGCACTCAGACCCACTTAAAGCTACTCACAAAACCACTCAGAGACCCAGCGAGACACTCATGCGCCCAGTCTCAGACCCACTCAGACACTAATCCATACACCCACTCAGAGACACACTGACACAATCACACTCACTAGTCCATACAGCCACTCACACACCCACAAAACAACCCATACAGCCACTCACAGACCCATACAGCCACTCACACACCCACTCACTGACCTATAAAGCCACTTACACACCCAATCTCAAAGGTTGCAGGTTATATTTAGGAAATAAAATGTAAAAAAAAGCAAAGGTTACAAGGACATTTTAGTAAGAAAACAACATTTTAAAAAAGTAGAATTTTACTGAAAAAGTAAAGATTACAGGGATGTTATAGATACGAAATAGAATTTTGAAAAACCCAGAAATTCAGTAAACAAACCAAAGGCTACAGGGACGTTATAGTTAGGCTCAGATTTCACTCATACAAAACCCTTGAAATTCAGCAGGTATAAGTTACCTGAGCTAACTATAATTTATGGCCCTGCAATGCACTGCTTATGGCCTCAATTTTTATATTACTCATTACATCACTGACGACATCACTGAATACATCTCAAATAACATCACCAATTACATCATCCAGTTATTGTAAGTGTTTCATAAATGTTTCTGAGGCTTGAAGATATATACTGAGCTACCATATAAGTTGAATTTGTATTCTTTTTCTACTACTATTGAGTGAATATGTTTCTAACACATGTTATCTGAGTGGCTATGAGACTTTCTGTTTCAGTGTGGGAGTGTATGTGAGTGGCTGTATGGGTGTGTGAGGGGGTGTGTAAGTGGCTCGATTGGTAAATAAATGGTTGTGTCATTCGCTGTAAGGATGAGTGAGTGACTGTGAGAGTGGCTTTATTGGTGAGCGAGAGGAGGTGTAAGTGGATGTATGGGTGAGCGAGTGGCTGTGTGAGTGGCTTTATGAGTGGGTTACTGTGTGTGAGTGTCTGTATCAGTGAATGAGAGGGTGAGTGGCTCTATGAGTAGGTGAGTGTGTGTGTGAGTGGCTGTATAGGTGAGTGAGTGGTTGTGTGAGTGGCTGTATGAGTGAGTGAGAGGGTATGTGGCAGTAGTTGAATGGGTCTCTGAATTGGTATGTTAGTGGTTAGGTGTGTGTGTGAGTGGGCGTATGAGAGTTTGTATGGAGGTTTGAGTGGTTGTTTGAGTGGTTCTATGGATGATGTCATCAGTGATGTCATTTGAGATGTCATCAGTGATGTCACTGACCATGTCATGACTGATGCAATATGTGAGGTCATAAGCAGTGCATTCCAGGAGGCATTAGGTATAGTTAGTCCAGGTAACTATAACTTCTGAATTTCACTGGTTTTATATGAGTGAAATCTGAACCTATCCATAACGTCCCTGTAACCTTTGATTTTTTTCACTGAATTTTTAAGTTTTTTTTAATTCTAATTCCTAACTATGACTACCCTGTAACCTTTGTTTTTACAGTGAATTACTACTTTTTTTAAATGTTGTTTACTAATTATAACAGCTCTTAGCCTTTGGCTTTATTAGTGAATTTCTATGTTTTTTTAAAAGTATTATTGCCTAACTGTAAGCCATAACACTTGACAGTGAGTGTGTGAGTGGCTGTATAAGTCGGTGAGTAAGTGTGTGAGTGGCTGTATAGGTCTTTGAGTGGATCTAAGAGTGTCTGTGTGGGTCTGTGACTGGATGTTTGAATGTCTGTGTGGGTCTGTGAGTGGGTGAAAAAGAGTCTGAGTGGATCTGTGAGTGGATGCGTGAGTATCTGAGTAAGTGTGTGAGTGGGTGCGAGTGTCTCAGTGGGGATATCGGTGGGTGCGTCAGTGTCTCAGTGAGTATGTGAGTGAGTGCATTAGTGTCTCAGTTAGTACACTGGTATGGGTGTTTGAATGGGTTTGAGAATGGCATTGTGAAAGTTGGAGTGGGTGCATTAAAGGTTATATGGGGGTGTGAGTGAGTCAGAGATTCTGTGGATGATGTCATTAGTGATGTCATTTGAGATGTCATCAGTGATGTCATCAGTGAAGTCACTGACAATGTCATGAGGGATTTAATATGTAAGGCCATAAGCAGTGCATTACGGGGGTGCGAGTTATAGTTAGCTTGCTAACTATAAAGGCTGAATTATACTGGTTTTGTATGAGCGATACATGAGCCTAACTATAACATCTCTGTAACCTTTATTTTTTTCACGTTTAAAATTATAGGCAATAAAGTAATAAACATACAACATAGCTGCCTTAAACCTGCCTTGTATATAGAGGTTCTTTCTTTTTTATTTACTTGGTTGTGTACAGTTGGAAGGCAACACGATAAATAGCACTAAATAGGGCACATATATTCTGTTTGAGTTTTCTTTAAATAAAATAAAAAAAATAAAAAAAGGACAGGTAACATACAACATAGGAAGGTTTTAAAGTGGAGAGGTGTTCCAGCTATATTTGATTATGTAGTTATAGATTAAGATTGGCCAAAATAATAGGGATCCTACGAATTTTGAGGTATTTAAACCAGGACCGAAGCCAATGGTACAAAGAGTGCAATATTAAAAACAACAGAACTGAATCTATACAGCGGATATATTTATATGTGTATGTTTAATCTTTTATGTATTTAATTATTTATCTACATATTTATTTAAAAAATCTGCTGATTTTCAGTTAAAGGCATTTATGCATTTAAATAGAAATCAACGTCTAAATACAGGAACACAACTTTTACCTTCCCTGTTACCTGGTACCAAGTTTGCACTGTCACTATAAGGTTTTAGTCACATGGTATATAGCACATAAAAAACCTCAAAAGTATTTAAACAACTGTTATGGCCGATAGCGCGTCATCTGATCACGTCCCCTGCGAGGGACTAAACGCGTCATGGCTGCTGCATTATTTGGAGAGTTTAAATAAAATACAGCTGACGAGCCACGGTGGTCCACGCTCTTTCTTTTGCCCGAGGAAGACTGGCGGAACGGGGAGGAGTTAATTTGGATATATATATATATATATATATATATATATATATATATATATATATATATATATTGCAAAAGGATGACGACGCCGTGTGTGGTTTCCAAACGTTTATTCTTCTGCCGCTACCAAACGCGTTTCAACTGCCAAGCAGTCTTGCTCACTGGACCAGTGAGCAAGACTGCTTGGCAGTTGAAACGCGTTTGGTAGCGGCAGAAGAATAAACGTTTGGAAACCACACACGGCGTCGTCATCCTTTTGCAATATTTAATTGACTCGCCCCGAGGAGTCACAAGCGACGACGCAACTCTTGTTCAGGAGGGGCAGGAAATACTCGAGGAGCAGGCGAGAATATATATATATATATATAAAAACATTGTTTTTTTATATATATATATATTTTTTTATTTTTTTATTTCAAAGAACCTCTGTTCGAGGACGCACTCTGAATCGGAATTTAGTACAGGCAACAGCTTCTCTCTCCCCAGATTAATCATGCAGCCTTACGCGTTTCAGAGCGGTCAGCTCCTTGTTCACAGGCACAGCGTGAATGCGCAGAGAAATGAACGAACCACAGCATGTAATTAGTCAACTCCTTTAGTAGGCAACAGGTGAGTCCGCCAATGCGGCATGCTGGGATACGTAGTTCCGCCTTACTAGGCTGATTGGTATGTCCCCAATAGTTGGTTTCTGCGCTCAAATATGTACTATTGAGCCCTCCAGTGGGCCTCCGAGTAAAGATTATCCGTGCATGTCTTTCGATTCATCACCGGGAGAACGTGCATAGTTCTTTGTCTCCGTGATCCTTACTTGGCAGGCGGTGCAATCCTCGCGGTTGGTATATATATATTCAAAAGAAAGAGTTTGCCGCTCCGGTGGATCGCACTCGCTGGAGGTCAGGCCAGTAACAGGGCTGCTCTCTCAGGTCTTCTCCCAACACAAACGCCGCCTACGCGTTTCGGGACACCTCCCTTCCTCTGGGCAGCATGAAACACAAATGAAATGCACCAGCAGTTATTTGTGGAAGTCCCTTCTTTATTTTGCATGTTAAAACCCAATTAATTTCAGGTGAGTAGTTCTGTTGCATGATGGGACTTGAAGTCTTAATTACCATAACCAAGTGGGCGCTGGCCTTAAAAGCGTAAATAATCCTCGTGGGACAAACAAAGTTCAAAGAGGCACCCTGGCAGTGAAAAACACCCCTCCAGCTCCGCTGTGCATTGCGAGTGCATTGCTGCAGACCCACTCAGGTCTCGTGGTGGTGTGAAGCCGTGGCCTGGGCTTGGCCACACATATTCAAAAGAAAGAGTTTGCCGCTCCGGTGGATCGCACTCGCTGGAGGTCAGGCCAGTAACAGGGCTGCTCTCTCAGGTCTTCTCCCCACACAAACGCCGCCTACGCGTTTCGGGACACCTCCCTTCCTCTGGGCAGCATGAAACACAAATGAAAGGCACCAGCAGTTATTTGTGGAAGTCACTTCTTTATTTTACATTTTAAAACCTAATTAATTTAAGGTGAGTAGTTCTGTTGCATGATGGGACTTGAAGTCTTAATTACCATAACCAAGTGGGCGCTGGCCTTAAAAGCGTAAATAATCCTCGTGGGAGAAACAAAGTTCAAAGAGGCACCCTGGCAGTGAAAACGACTCCTCCAGCTCCGCTGTGCATTGCGAGTGCATTGCTGCAGACCCACTCAGGTCTCGTGGTGGTGCGAAGCCGTGGCCTGGGCTTGGCCACACATATTCAAAAGAAAGAGTTTGCCGCTCCGGTGGATCGCACTCGCTGGAGGTCAGGCCAGTAACAGGGCTGCTCTCTCAGGTCTTCTCCCCACACAAACGCCGCCTACGCGTTTCGGGACACCTCCCTTCCTCTGGGCAGCATGAAACACAAATGAAAGGCACCAGCAGTTATTTGTGGAAGTCCCTTCTTTATTTTGCATGTTAAAACCCAATTAATTTCAGGTGAGTAGTTCTGTTGCATATATATATATGAGTGTTATATATATATATATATATATATATATATATATATATATATATATATATATATATATATATATATATATATATATATATATGTTATATATATATATATACATATATATATATATGTGTGTGTGTTATATATATGTATTATATATATGTGTTATATATATATATATATATATATATATATATATATATGGTTTATTGTCTTGAATGCCCTTGTGGACTGCGTTACATCGGCAGTACTATCCATCCAGTAAAAGTAAGAATGTTAGAACACATGAGAGCAATAGCAAAAAATGATGCAACCTATTCAGTGGCAAGACATTTCGCTGAGAAACATGAAAGCAACAGGGAGCTGTTGCGGTATTACGGGCTAGACCAGATCCTTATGAATATAAGGGGAGGTGAAAGGATCAAACAGTTACGTAGACTGGAATCAAGATATATCATTGATCTGGGCACTAAGATACCTAAAGGAATGAATGTAGGGGAAGAATTGGCAGTGCATCTGGGTGACTAATTTAAGTTTGAACAAGTGACTCTATGATTGCTCAGCATAATAATTGTGAAGCCAGATTTATGTGCTCTTTACAATCGTTTGTACAATATGGTCTACAGTGCAATATGGAAATGTAGTGTCTAAGCCGATACACGGCATAATGTAAGAGAACACAACCCAGGATCTATAGTCGATATACGGCGTGATTGATTTGATCCTGATAAACAAATATCGTTAATTGTATATAATATTTTTCAATTTTGTTTGCAAACAATGTGATCCACACGTTTTTGTTAAAGTTACATACTCTTTGAAAATAACTTAACAATGTTTGTTTTTGCATATCGGGCCTGAGGGGGATTACACACTCCATATGGCGCCTGAATATGAGAGTTTAGTGGTCTCTCTTTGATTTCCATGGTAAAATGCATCATGTGACCATTGACGTATTTTTAAATGTCAGCCGCTTATCGGTGCGAAACTTGAAAACATTAGACTAAGGCGTCAGCCGAAACGCGTCATGTTTCAAAGCGGATGAATTAAAAAGAAAACTCGAAAGAAAACCCCTGTGAGTGCTTTCCTTATGCCAGAAGGGAGAAAGGAGTGAGCGAGCATTTTAAACGCGGATGCACCTCCGCGTTACGAAGCACCCGTCCGAGAGTGCGCTGGTTTGAGGTGCAGTTGGAGCCATTATATATATATATATATATATATATCCATGAGCACAGGGACACGTTCTCCAAAACGCGTCAGGCTTGTAAGTCGGCTGAAATAAAGGCTTGCTAGCATTTATACATTTGGACTATGGCTGGTTTTTCAATAGTTGTCTTGATATGGGGCTGACTACATAGACAATTTAGGATTGGATATAAGCATATAAATTAACAAAACCATTTATAGTTTTTTGTGATACTTTAATATCCATCAATAAAGCAGTATAATAATATTGCTCGATATTGGAGGGAAAAAAATAACCAGTAATCCAGACACTGAACTTTTATGTGCTGATTACACAATTGCAAAAGTTACTATGTTTGTTCTTTACAGGTAAAGCTTGTTTTCTTCTGAAGAAACCTATTTCCTTGGATCCTAATAAACTTTGGGGCTGTCCTTCATCCATTCCCACCCCTGAGGATTAGGACCTGATTCACAAAACCATTGCCTTTTAAATTGAGAAATCTTACATTTTAAAGTACATTTGGAGCACTATCAGGATTCATTTTGCAAAAGAAGTTTCAGAACTCAATAGCAGCCACAGATTTCCTGGTGGCCCTTTATTGAGCAATATTTAACTATCTTGTTGTGTACATGGTTGAAAAACTGTTAGTGGGAGCTAGGTTTGAATGTGCACATTCACCGATATTTTCTTTCTTTCCACCACTAGGCAAGTTGGAGGTGTTCCATATTGTTGGAAAGTGGATTCTTAGTAGTGGTAAATATATATCTACTACAGCTGGCAATAAGGCTACTAACACAGTCTAGGGCTCAGAGTAGGTGTCAGAAATGTTTTCCCATGCTCAGCCCTTGGTAGCTTGGCTGCGAGCAGGCAGGCTTAACTTCAGTGATAGGTATGTAAATGTATTTACAAACACCAATTCAGTAAATAATTAAGACACAATACACAATAAAAATCCAACAACAATTTATAAAGTAGGAAATATTTGTATCTTTAAAATGACACCAAAATGAAAAACATCCAATGTAGGGAACCAGGGATATGAATTTTTAAAAAGTTAGCCCTATAGAGCACATAGAAACCTTTAGCGCCTTTCGGGACATCTGGTCACGCTAGACAGGGACTAAGTCAAAGTTTCAGGCTGACCACAATGGAGCCCTGCATGGCTACCACTCGCAGTAGGCCTAGGTCACAGTTTTTACCTTCTGACTTAGAAACTTTTTGGGAGCTTTTTCTCCTGAGGTCCCTTGATGCTCTTCACCAGGCCGGTTTCGGTGAGGGTCCACCGGCTTGGCTTTCAACCACCTCCCTGTGAAACTCTGAAAGTCGGAGCTCTGGAACTTTTCAGCGGGACAAACTTGGAGGGCAGGCTGGCTTGCGGTTGAGGATTACAAGCTTGGCTGCCCAGGGCGAGTCAGTCCACTTATGGAGCTTTTTTCCAAAGTTGCTCCAAACTTCTCTAAACTTCTTCCTGAAGTTCCTTTGAGGGTCTCAAATTGTCTAAAACTTACTCCAAGGGTCTTGAAGCTCCAAGATGATCCTTGAAAGTTTGGGACTTTAGTTTTCACAATCCACTTGGACAAAACCCTGCAAATCCACTGGAAGCACTCCAGGCTGGGGATTCTTTGTGCTGATGCTCCAGGTGAGCTCTGTTAACCTGTAGCTTGCAGGGAGTCCACTCGTTGGTCCTTTTGAAGCAAGTTTGGTCCACAGGGCTATAGCTGCAGATTGTGCAGCAGGCGCACTTAGTCTGAGTGCAGGGCCTGGTTGGTGCAAATAAAACTTGCTACATGGACCCTTCTTCTTCTTTTTGTTTCAAGCAGCAGATCTGAGAGGCTCTGCACCTCTCTTGGAAGGCTGAATCTTGGCTTACAGACAAGAAAGTCTTATAAATTATTTTCTGTACATTTTAGGATAAATTCAATAATAGCATATTGTCGGATTTATCAATACCATTCTTCTGGGTCCTTGAAAGATATTGTTTGGCAACCCCTAGCATTAGTTATTAATTAATAACTTATTTCCATATTAACCTATGTGGTTGGAGATCTAGAATTTGGAAAATGAACTGGGCAATTTCTCCAACACCTGGGCTTATAACACACCCTTTATAAGGGCTCTGCCTATTTCTACAGAACCCCCACACCCCTGGAACACCTATGGGAGACTTTAGGGGTGCTGAATATGTAAACATATTATAGATTCTCACTCTACAGTTATCCTAGAAAAAACGTTGATTTTGGGAAGCACTTTACTATAATGAGGGTAGTGAAATGTGCAGTTTCTCTGTCCCCAAGGCATGTAAACCCTCTTTTATAAGGGCCCTCCCCTGCCCCCCACCCCTGGGACAACTAGGGAAGACCCTGGGGATACCTAATATGTCCCCAAGGCATGTCAAACCTATTTGATAAGGCCCACCTTATAAGTACCTGACCCCCGCCCCCCAGACACCTAGGGAAGACCCTGGGGGGAATGTATGAGGTTACAACGCATACATTTACAATGCATGCCTTTACAACGCATTCTTTTACATCGCATGCCATTACATCTCATTTTCAGAAATTACCTTTACAACGCATTCCATTACATCGCAATATACCTTTACAACACATACCATTACAATGCATACCATTACATTGCATTTAAGGTAAGTATTGGATAGTATAGGGGTAATAATTACTATTCTAACTCCAGGGAGTGCAACAGTAGGGTAAGTGTTGGATAGTGTAGGGGTAAAAATTACTATTCTAACTCCAGTGAGTGCAACAGTAGGGTAAGTGTTGGATAGTGTAAGTGTACTATGCGGTGTAATGGTAAGCATTGTAATGACTTGCGATGTAATCCCTGCGTTGTAGGGACATGCATTGTAATGACATGCATTGTAGTGACATGCGATGTAATGGCTGCGTTGTAATGACATTCGGCGTAAAGGATGTTGCGATGTAATGACTGCTATGTAAAGGTAGTGTGATGTAATGACAGTCTTGTAAAGGTTGTTTCCCACTGGGTGTACCTAATATGGAAAATATTATAGTTTGTCAATTTGTAAGTGCCTCAAACACCAAAGTCGAGTTTGGGCACAATTTACATTTTAAAAGCAGTCCTGCAACACAGGATCTCTTTTAAACTGACCTCAGGCTCTCAGCAGTGCACATAAGCAAGTGCAGATTGGGCTGCTGGCCTCTAAACAGCCATGCCCTGTTATATACTCTGGACTTAGAGGTAGTTTTAATCCCCCTGCCCTATTATGTACTAGGGCCTTATCGGGGAGGTCATGGCAATGATAGGGGCACCCTAACCCATAGTGTACCTTAGCATGCGAAGGTGTTTTTACTGTATTTTGCATGTGTTTTCAGGATAGCACTGGCCTGTACCTGGTTAGGCAGAGCCCAGGGACAGTCAGAGTGAGTTACCACCAGTACCAGCCAGCAAAATATGGGGGTGTCGAGGGCAGAGGATGACTTTACAACACATATCTGTTCCTATCATGGAAGCACTACTAACTCCTGTTACCAAACATCAGCTGGCTTAGAAACATTTTAGGAGCAACAATACCAATATCTCAGACTGGTAATGGTCATGCAAATTGCTTGAGAATACCCACAAACCTATGAGCTTGTGTGTGTTCCATGAGTTATCATGACAAGCCCACCTCCTACCTCCTTTCCTACTATTAGCACTGAACTAATCGTATAGTTTTATTTTCGTCCTCATCAGTTCACTGTACAACTATTTATACCATATTTGGATTCTGTGAATAAGAATGTTGAATTTAGAATTTCAAATGCCCCTTTTGTATGCTGAAAATACATCAAGATGCGCAAAAGTCTTGTGAACTGAACCCTCAATGGGTCTTAGAATAGTGACTTATGGTACAAACCATTAAAAATATAGCAGAACTCAAGAAGCAATGAGGAGACTCTGATGTGCTCTGGGGGGTTATTTAATGCTTTGGGGGAGATGTAGAAGAAGGCGTGACCTGCTTGGATTTTGAGTATGTTGGGTACATGTGCTAGTGGTGGTGCCTGGAAGGTTGATGGAAGTGTATGCACCTGTTAAGGTAGGCAGGGGCTATAATGTGTATTGTTTTGGATGTGTTTATGTGTGGAGAGATAGTAAGTTCCTTTAGGTGTGGCGTGATGTGGGTGCAGCACACTGTTCGCGAGCAGTACTATCAATAAAGCATTTTTAAATAGGAACGTGTTTCATAGCTTTTCTTACCTTTTTACAGGCCTCATAATATGACCATAGGTCCAACGAATAGTGATCCCTCATTCTAGAGCTCAAGAACAAAAGTTCCACCTAAGGAGTACTTAGGTTCATTATAACCTTTTCTGGGGGTTATAAATGTACTATGCCCTGAGACTTACAGTGAATTTTAAGGGTCATGGGGGAGGGGCCTGGGGGATGCTGCACCTCCTGCAGTCCCTCACAACATGACTGGAATATATTGTTAATGCTTGTACCTCCTCTTGGGGTAGCACAGCCACATAAATATGTACACTCGATCCCTTTACAGAGCCCTCCATGCCTGATTTCACCAATAGGTAATGAGCCGCTCTGCTGCTTTATTTTTCTCAGGGCGGCCTCGAGCCCTGTGTACTTTTGTCCCATTTTCTTTTGAGAACCCCGGTGCCCTGTTTTACCCAGGGCACCCACAGCCTTAGGGTCGTTGGGGGTCACTCGGTGGGAGCCCATGGCTATACTCTTGCTGAGCACACACCTTAGATGGGAACAAGGCTGTCTTGGTCTCTCCTCTCCCCTGCTTGTGTTGGCCGTCAAGGAAACCCGCCCCCCAAGATATGGCAACAGGGGCAGGGCTATGTGCCTGGCCTGCAAAGGCTCCTCTCCTTTGTTCTGAGTCCTGGGGATGGGGTCACAAAATCTGTCGCAGGTGGGAGTCTGTTTATGAAGCTACCTTCTCTACAGTGGGGGCTGTTCCGGGGTGGTAGTGGGAGGGAGATGGAGGGTTTAAAAAAAAAAAAAGATAAGAAAAGAAACAAAGTAAAGAAAATAAAATGTTACCTACCTCTCTGCCAACCACCACCTCTCCTCCATCCTCTTTTCTTCCTGGCAGTGCGGAATCACATTGGCTCCCAGACTCCCCTAGTCAATGACAACGCTGCTGTCACTAGCATGACAGCAGCGTTGTAACTGGTCTAGACAGCCTGGTCCTGAACTTAGACAAGGAATGGGAGCCTGTGTATGTCCGCCACCCAGGCTTTGCAATACAGCCAGGCGGAAAACATGCTAAGTGTACATGACTGTTTGGCCGGCCCAAGATGGCCGGCCAAACCATCATGCGCATTTAAGTGCATCAAGCACTCCTCCCCCTGCTGGCTGTGGTGACAGCCAAGCCCCGCCCCAAAACTGGCTTCAGCATGAAACAAAATGTATATTAGAATTCTTTTATTATCATTTTATTTTACTTTTTTTGCACTGCTGAAAAGCAGTGGGGCGACGCTCCTCCACCTTAGCTGCGTCTCTATGGTTCTACAGTAGCATCTTCTCTCTGCTCAGAACACCCTCACAAAGCAGCAGCATACGGCGCTCAGGTGCTGCACCGGGGACCACAAACACCGCCTCTACGTGACTGGCTGATGGAAGGGAGCAGGGACATGAGGCGACAGCTGTGAATTAAAAAGGTTACTTACTACAGCGGCAGAAGTGACAGCAACATACCCGCTCAGAGTGCGCTCCGAAAAGCAGCATTATGAAAAGGTAAATTAGGTTTTCCATTCTGACGGAAGGCATTTTATTTTAATGCTGCTTCGGATGCCGTACAGGTGGCATTATCCACAACGCCTCGAGCCTACAGTGCGGAGCCAAGTGACATGACAGCTTGTAATAAGTAATTTTTATACAGTTACATTTATCACTCACGGAGGCTGGCAGCGTTTGATGCACAGGCTCGAAAATGCAGCGAAAAAAGAAAGATGGAAGCTGGAGGCCAAGGTCTTCGTTGCTGCGTTTTTTTCCCGCAGGTCCTGGTTAATGTGGCACCTTTTAAAATATGCACTCAAATGCCTTCTAATTGTTAATACATCACCAGAGGTTACAAATAGCCCTATTCTGCCTGGGTGATGTTTATTTAGACTGTAATGAATTATGAGATTGCAACTCCTTTCAAGCAAAAATCAATTGCTTCAATTAGCGGATTTGCAGAGTTCCAAATATTTACAGACTGGCCAGTGGCGCAAACTGTTTGGTCGTCTAGGGCATACAGATAAGTGGGACCCTACATTCAAGGAAAACATTAAAAGGTAATGGAATTTAAATGTAAATAATCTGGGGACGCATTGCATTGTTTGTATAGGGAAGCAGTTTATTTATTTAGGGTTTTATTTTGCGCCACATGCAAACGTTTGATTACTTCACAGCGCAGAATAGGATCGAAGCACTACTTCCTATCAAGGAACAATAAATGTTGGTGGAGTGAGAAAATGTGTCCAAATCACAGCACGTAGCTAATGTTCTGTGTTCGCAGCCCCTACTTTTGAAAAGGTGAAATGGAATATGGTGGTAAGCAAAGGAGAAAATGCAGCAGTACCATACATTGAGCAGGAGCTCGCCAGCCATGACACCTATAGAACACAACATAAGCCAGGCCCCAAGAAGCTTGGAATAGAATATTTTCTACCTCAAAGGTTCTCACAGTAATGGCTCTTCTAAGCAGGATGAGGCACAGGCTTTGGGGTCAGCACACCGGGCACCAAGCATGTGGGTGCCATTTGTGCATACACTCCGAAGCACACGCTATTTAGCATTACCACTACAATGATCATTAGCTTCTAAACAATAGCATGTAGAAATACATTTCTAGGTAACCAGGAGACACTAGTGCCCGATTTAGAGTTTGGTAGAAAGTGTACTCCACTGCACCCCAAGTGGCTTTATGTAGCGACCGGCCGACCTTAAGTAACCTGCTGCCAGAGACTCCATTGGCTCTCTCAACAGAATTCTTCCTCCAACAACCTGATGTTGTAGGGGCAATTGGTGGAAGTACATTACGCAATCTGTCCTATTGAGAGTAGATTTGCTGTCCGTTGCCACCATGAAAAACCTAGTATGAGGGACAGTAAAGAAACAGTAATGACAAGAGGTGGTTGACGAGGCGCCTGTTAATGGGGGTGGGGGTACGCACCATATGTATGGGGGTGGGGGTATGCACCGTACATACGGGGTGGGGGTACGCACCGTACATACGGGGGTGGGGGTACGGTCCGTACATCCGCGGGGGTCTGGGGGGGGCTGGGGGGACGGTGCGTGCATCCACGGGGGGGGTTGGGGGGACGGTGTGTACATCCGCGGGGGGCTGGGGGGACGGTGCGTACATCCGCGGGGGGGCTGGGGGGGCGGCGCGTACATACGGGGGGCTGGGGGGGGGTACGGCGCGTACCGGTCCCCCAATTCCGCTCACATCACGGCGTACTTCGCTTTCCCGGCACTTTTTGGGTGCTGTAAAAATATTGCCGTACGGACTGCTGTCGGTTCAAATCGTACTTCCTGGTTCGTGAAACGCAGCCTGAATGCGTCCCGACGTCACGTCGGCGCTGTCCCGGATCACATTGGTATGTAGTTTTTCGTCGGTCGGTGTTTTTTACGATTCGTACGGAAATGGTGTTTCCGTGCGAATCGTACTTGCATGTTTGTATGGTTTTTTTTCCGGGTACGAGTCGGACGGAGAAAACGCTCCGACCGACGGTTCGTACCCGGTTTCTCCAGGATCGGAATCGGCACCAAATTATTACATAAATGTATTCTTTTTTATTTTCTAATCTATAACATGGCACAATTCACAACAAACATCTAAAAAAAAATTTAAATTACCTCCATAATTAACATAATTAACTATCAATTAATGAAATATTATTAATTAAAAAACTAATTAAAACAGATAAAAATTAATTTACTCCCCAAACATTACCCCTATAAACCAAAACTCACACAAAAAAACAATTAGCCTAATTAATTATCAATTGATGAATTAATATTAATGATCAACTAATCATTAAAGAATTAAACATAAATTACTTTCCATCCTCTACCCATAAAAACCCCACAACCCACACCTAACAATCATTACACAATTTCCATAATTAATTTTGAATTAATAAATTAATATCAATTAACAACAACTTAATAATTAATGAAAAATAAATTACTTCCCACCCGTTACCACTATAAACCCACACAACTCACATCTAAAATTAATTACACAATTGCCATATTTAAATTTTAATGAATTAATTAGCAACAATTATTAAATAATTATTAATTAATTAAAAATAAGTTTCTTCCCACCCTTTACCCCTACGAACCCCACAAACCACTCCTAAAGAAATGACACAATTAACATAATTAATTACCAATTAATTATTTAATAATAATTAACAACCAATTGATAATTACTTAATAATAAATTACTTCCTACAATTAGCACTATAAAATCTAAATTAAATAAATATTAATAACGTTTAAAAATCCATTAATTTATGAAAAATAAAATACTTCCCACCATATTCCCCTATAAACCCACAACCCGCTACTGAACTGAAAAACGCAAAAATCAATTAAAATAAAATTGATAACTACTAAAAATGTAACACATATATTAAAAATCAAAAACAATACTTATAGAAAAAAATAGATCACATACATTTAAAATACATACTAAAATACATAAACCTAAATTAAAAAATCCATTCTTTTAAAAACGATATCTTTGCAAACAATATTAATGACTTCGATATTTTTTGAACTATATTTCTTACCTTAAATTCAATATTCTTGACCATGATATTCTTGCTGTCGATATTTCTGTGTCACGATATTTCCAACTCGATATGCTGTCTGCATACCATAATATCAGTCCCAGTTATTTGAACAATAGTACCAGCCCAGTAGAAATCTACATTCCAGTCAGGTGCACCTCATACTGGTTCCCCGTTTTAAAAAAACGAGATGTGATGGGACCTCTTTTTTAGTATGCATTGCCAAAGTCTGGAACTGCCTCCCCTTTCAACTCAGATGCACAGAAACGGAATCAGTCTTCTGCAAATCTCTAAAAACCTGACTGTTTAGCTTATAATATGTTATCCATCGCACTCATTCCTCTTTTTATCTCCTAATTGGTAATGCAAGGACACTCACTTCTGAGTAGCTGTTTGCACTATATAAATACCTCTCATTCATTCATTTACTCATTCATTCAGTCAGTCAGTCAAAATTAATTTATTCGGCTCATATCAAGAACCATAAAAGTGCAAGACATCACAATAAATACAGTATATAACAATTAAAATAAGCATGTACACATAATTTTAAAACACTACATTAAAATAAGACAAGGTCAAGTTTACTCACAATTCACAATTAATTTTAAACAACACTAAGTCCACTTGATTTTTTTTCTTAATCTCATCGCAATAGTCAAAAAATTTGCTATATTAAAAATCTCCCAGGTAGTACTTAGCAGCTGGAGATACAAAAGAGCAGGTTTGACTTGTCTGAATCCCTTATTCTTGATAAGAGGGATGATGAATTTTTTGCGGAGAGGGGACAAATGTTTACAAAAGAAGATAAGGTGAGCAGTATCCTTAAGAGAGAATCTGTCACAAGAGCAGATCTCCAAGTCCCTATCCTTCATCCATCCAGCGGAATCAGTGAACAAGAGATGGTATTTGTTCAGTCTAAACCTTGTCAATAAAAAGCGATGATTCATATTATTCACTATGGTCAAGTAAGGTTCAATGCTGCATGTAGTTATTAATAACTGATGGGCCTTTACTGTAGGTTTTATTAACTCCTTTTCTTCTCTGACTAAAGTAGTTCTAAGCTTGTGTGTATCTTTTACCCATTTAAGGTCTCCCTTTGATAGATTATTGGGATTATCGAATATGTCTGGGCGACCTATTTCGTCACTTAGGTTCTTAACATAACGCAGCCATGGAATAGCCTTTCCGAACTCAAGCGATAAACAATCTGTTATAATTTCGCGATTTAGTTCAAGTTCCGGATTTAGCCAGATTGATAACCATTTTAATAGGGGGGCTAATGCTATCCGGTCAGTTAAGTAACCAACCCCACATTCTTGATGTACAATATAACCAGAGGTTGCCTGGGGAAGCGATAGGATGGTTTTTAAGAACTTGTCCTCTACCACCTGAAGTTCCTTCACATTTTTAAATCCCCACAGGTCCGCACCATACGTAGCTATGGAGATACATTTGGCTGCATAGATGTTCAATATAGCTTGCATGGGTTTCACCCCCAGTTTACGGGCAAAGTCCAGCACGCCTATAATAGATCTGGCAAAGGCATTTCGTTTTGCAGCTAATTGAGGGGCCCAGGATGACTTGTCATCAAAAATAACCCCCAAATATGGGAAGCTTGTGATTCTAGATAAAACATGGCCCTCACAAAGCATAGTCTTAGTTTTCTTGGGTTTACAACCTACAGTCATAACATGAGATTTGGGGAAATTCGCGCTTAAATCAAGTCTTTTCATGAAATCAGCAAATGTATCTAAAAGACTTTGAAGCCCTACTGCTGTGCGCGCTAAGAGTGCTGCATCGTCTGCATATAATAATGCTGGGATTTGGTACTTCCCAGCCTTAGGGATATCCTTACAGGACTCTGTTAAGGCAGTGGCAAGGTCGTTAATATAGAGTGTAAAAAGGAGGGGAGCTAAAATACAGCCCTGCCTGACACCATTGGAGATTCCAATCTTGCCAGTGCAGTTACCCAATCGGTCGTATCTGACAGTGGCAGAGAGATCTCTATGAAGATCTGCTAAAAAATAGACAAGGTTTTCATCTACTCCTTGCTTGAGGAGGAGTTCCCACAGTTTCGACCGATTCACTCGGTCAAAGGCCGAGGATAAGTCCATAAAGGCCAGGTATAACGTCCCTTTCTTAGCTATAGTATATTTGCCTATTAAAAGGTAAAGGTTCAAGCTTTGGTCTATGGTGCCACGGCCCTTACGGAACCCATATTGTAGGCACGAAAGGGTGTTGGTATCCTCCAACCATTCTGTTAATTTACCCAAGACTACTCGCCCCAGGACTTTAACTGCGGAATCAATGAGTGAGATGGGGCGGTAGCAACTAGGGTCCCCTCTATTACCCTTTTTAAAAATGGGTATGATCACGGACTCGGACCAGGTGTCCGGAATGCCTGCGACACAGACCCTATTAAAAATGTTCATTAAAACTATGGACCAAGTCTCGATGTCTGATTTAAAAAGGTCCGAGGGGACGCCATCGGGACCTGGAGCCTTATTGCTCGTCAGCTTGCCGATGGCCTCGACCACCTCGCCCTTAGTTACGAATAAAGTATATTGTTTTGCAGTGGGAAGAGGGGGATTTAATCCACCATTCATACCCACTTCGTAGACTGACTTGAAGTGAGAGTGCCACTGGTGTACCCCAATACCGCAATCTAATTGAGTATTACAGGGATCGCGAAAGAAAGGTTTATTTACGACAGACCAGAACTTTGCACTATTGCGAAGGACGTCAACGGAAGAAAGTTCCTCCCAAGCGTCCTCCCGGATCTCCTTTTTCCTGGTTGCCAAGGTTTTAGTATAATCTTTCCTGAGTTGGGCTATGTTAGACCGATTCAAAGGGTTACTGCTCAAGGCCGCCCTCAGTTTTCTGTTGGCCAGAGAACAGTTTTTGTCAAACCAACCTAACTCTGCCTTGTCCATTGTTTTCGCTGGACACCGAAGATCAGCTGAGATCTGGGAGCAGATTGCGGTATACGCCCCTAGTACTTCCATGTTCCCTGCTTCCAAATCGAGGCACGTGGTCAACTCAGGGCCAACCTTCTTTTTCAAATTTGCAAAAAAATCATCAGGGATAACTTTATCCCATCTGATTCTGCGATCCTGATCTGTAGGGCGAATGTGAGATTTGTCCGTTCTGTCAGCGACTGTAACAGGTTGTGGAAAAAGATCAGACAAAATAAGGACCACAGGATTATGGTCACTAAAATATGTCCAGACTGCCGAGTATTCCTTAGTCCTGTTCCTCAGTACTGAACTGATGAAAATATAGTCGATCACAGAGTATTTCCCATTCCCTTTAAATGTTGGGGTGTTCTCATCCACCATTGCGGGGAGTAGCAAGCCATGGTCAGCAAGAATTATTTCCAAAAGAGCACCCTGAGATGAGTGCTCAAAGTGGGCCTCCCGTGATTCTATTGGGCCTAAGGGATCCGCCAAATAACATTTCTCTGGACATCTATGAATATTAAAGTCGCCCATAATAATAATAGGACAAGTTGTCTCAGTTTTCTCTCTAAAATTAACCAAAAAACAATGTAATGCGGTGAGGTGATCAACCGTGGTGTCTCTGTGAAAAGAATTATAAAAATTAACAATTAAAAAATTACTACCCCCATTGAGGGAGATCTGAACTGCCAAACAGTTACATGAGCCTGTGTCTAGTTGAGTCAGCGAGCCAGAAATGCTAGCTGAGATCAGGGTAACCAAACCCCCCTTGGCCCTCCCCATATTAGACGGTACAGCAGATGCGAAAAAGCTTTTATATCCATCTATACTCAAAGTGTTATCCGTATCCCAAGTCTCTTGGAGACAGATTACTTCGCCTGAGCAGATAAGATCTCTCCAGGCCGGATCATCTGTCTTGTTTCTCAGCCCTGCTATGTTCCAGGAGACCAATTTAGTTAAAGGACCCGTGGGTCCGTTACTAGCGCTATTAACTATCAATGGTACCATATCTGGGACTGCAGGCTGAGTTTCAGGCACTATAATTGGTTCTTGCTGCCCTAGTCACTCATTGTCATCCAAGGTGGATAGGGCAGAGTATCTATTAGAGATAGGGACGACATAATCAGGGGGGGCGCAACTCTTTTGGAAGTTATTGGTCGTCCTTAAGTCAAAAGCTGGGGGATAGAAAAAACCTAAGGGGAGGACATTAACATAATCATAATGAACTCTGGCAGAACCTGCCTGCCTCAGAATGTCCTCAACCAACCTGGGAGATCTGAAACTTATGACAATACAGTCACCGTCTAAGCACTTGTTAATCTTAATCTTACCCACCCAAGGTACTCGTCTAATCATCAAAAAATTACTATGTAAGTGTTGCCCCAAAACAGTTTTATTCGATAGATAATGGAGGGCTTTGTTTTTTAATGAAGACCAGTGTTCCCTGTTCCCGTCCACAAGCTTTGGGACATTGGCTAAAACAATAGAGTAGGGGCAGGCCTCAGGAGGTAAGTGTAGTGTCAGGTCCCTCCCTGGGGGCCGATCCGGAGAAGAGATCCTCCCCCTTGGGTTCTGCTTGTGTGTTTCCCTACCCTGGGATATTTCTTCAACAATTGGAGGTTGGGAAATGGTAGAAGAACCTATAGCTGGGGTAGTGCAGGGAAGTGTAGGTTGCTGATGTGTAGTGATCATAGAATCCAGCATATTATCAACTATAGTTGTACACGCATTTAGGGAATCAACTACCGCAGGTCTTGGGTCAACGTTTAAAACCTTAGTATGAAGGTGTGACTCGATTTTAGTGATGCGGTCCTCTATTCGTTTCAGAATAGCCATTAGCGGTACAGTTAATAGCTTAAGGCGGGCATCAATGATTGTCGCTATTTCTGACCCTATACATTTGTTACCAATATCGGGGCCCTGGGTTGTACAGTGGTTGATTTCCCCACACGTTGACTCACCAGCTAAATGGGGAACACTAAGGTTAACCTGAGGCAACCCCTGAGCAAGATTGCTCTTTCTGGGGATTTTTGCCTGTTTCCGTGCTCCCAGGGAGTTATTTGCCTTTCTTTTACCTGCCATAGTTTTGCCCCCATTAGATGGCTGATTAGAAATGCCTCTTGATTGTCTAGTTCTGACAGCTACAGGAGAGGGGGCAGGACTCAGATTGGGTAACAAGGCAGGTGTAACTATAGAAGTCTCCACTATTTCAGACCCATTTTGGGACATACAAGGGTTGGCACCATCAGGTGGTACATCAGCAGCAATGGTCGTAGGAGGGGTACAAGGTGCAACTAACCTGGGAGGTTCGAGTGATAGTCTACGTTCCACTGACGCAATTTCTTTAACAATAGCAGATTCAGCATGTTTCAGGTAACTGTCAAGAGTCCCCAAACCCCCAGTCCTTTTACATATTTTAGAGTTCATTTTCTGCTGTGATAGAATACAATTGCGAGCCGTGGGAGACGCAACCAACCCCCTGGAATCACCACTTCAATGATAACAGGAAAGTTGACACAGTGTTACCTATTGCGTACAGTCCGTTCGCAGGTGACGGATGGTGTCCCAAGATCACACGCCAAGGAGAAGGGTCCCAGCCCAGCCTCACTCGGCCTCTGAGGGCCTAAGAGGGCCCGCCCTTTGCCCGGGCTTAGCCCGGCGCGGCCCCGCGCGCGGACCCGCGAGGCGGTGGCGTTGCTGTAATTTAAGCGCCTCCGGGCGCGCCAAAGTGTCCTGCGGCTTCCGGTTCCGCCGCAAGTGCTGCTGGGGACTGTAGTCCGGGCAGGGATCGAACGCGCTGCCGGGGACCACGCCACGCACCAGGGGGAAATGCACCACACCACACCACAGTTAGCAGGTAACGACAGTCCACCTCCGCTTATTCTGACAGGGTCTCCCGCTCTGTCAGCGGCGTTGCTGTAATTTAAGCGCCTCCGGGCGCGCCAAAGTGTCCTGCGGCTTCCGGTTCCGCCGCAAGTGCTGCTGGGGACTGTAGTCCGGGCAGGGATCGAACGCGCTGCCGGGGACCACGCCACGCACCAGGGGGAAATGCACCACACCACACCACAGTTAGCAGGTAACGACAGTCCACCTCCGCTTATTCTGACAGGGTCTCCCCTCATTCATTCATAAACACAAAAGCCTGCCCTTGCAGAATGCAATTAAGGAAACAAGTGTAAGTGTTGTAAAGGAAGTCCAGTGGGCATGGTGTAAGTTATAACACCGTTTATTAGATCTTTGTTACAAGTAGGTAAGTAGATAAATAAGCCCCACCGGAAGCAGCATCCTTGCTGTTCAGCCTATATCTCCAGAGGATGAATTAAGTTACAACAATAAGTGACTACCAACGAGCAATGCACGGGATTCTGTCACGCAGTTGATTGGATGAGTTGATCTCCCAAGCTGCAGTGGAGGAGATATGCTGTCCGATGCGTCGATCTCTGCAGGCAAAGCGCTGGTTTCGATGCGCTGATTTTACACCTGTAACAGGTTGATTTGCCGGTTCTGCCACACACAGACAGGAGATGCGTTGAAATCCATCTTGCAAGTATAAAGTGACCTAGGCATAGGAGAGAGAAGAGACTTTGATATCGCTCATGCAACAAGTAAGCAAGGCAAGCTAACAAGCCATTGCAGAGCATTAGGAGTGAAGGTAGAATGAACCCAGAGTCCAGCAGGCTGCAGGGCGACAAACAGAAAAGCAGGCCTTCAAGAGCAGGTGACCAATTGAGTCCTTTAAGCAGCACAGCAGTTCTTCTGGCAGAGCTTTAGTTACAAGTCCAATAATATCTGATTTGATAGGGCTAGAGATCCACTAATTATACCCAAAAGTGCCTTTGATGTGGGGGGGTACGACAAAGCAGTACTCTGAAGTGCACCAGTATCCCTTTCAACACAGTCCTGTCTGACAGACGATCTGTGGTGGGTAATCAGTCCTTTGTTTGGGGACAGGACACTGCCTTTTCCAGTGAAGTGTTAGCCCTTCCCTTCCCTCCTTCCAGGCAAGGCCATCAGAATACAGAGGTATGTAGATGAGTACTCAGACACACCTATCCTTCCTGTGTTGTGGCTGTCTAGAGGGAGTTCACAAAGTGTAGCTGTCACCCACCCGAGATGTGTATTGGAGACAGGCCGTCAGGCACACAGAGCAGTAAGTGCAGATAAAAGTTCACCTTTAAAAGTGGAATTTCTAAAACAGTAATGTTAAATCCAACTCCACCAGTAAGGAGGATCTATTATTACCATTCCAAACATATCAAACGTGAAAAAAGCTACTCCTCTCTGATCAGAAACTACAGCTTTAAGGTGTATACGGGAATCCTCAATGCTAGCCTATGAGAGGAGTAGGCCTCACAGTAGTGAAAAATGAAATAGGTTATTTGTCTCTACCAGGACATGTAAAACTTAAAGGTACATGTCACACCTTTTACTTACAGAGCACCCTGCCCTTAGGGTTACTTAGGGCCTACCTTAAGGGTGACTTGGCAAAGTAGTTTTAAATGCCAAGTCAAAGTGGCAGTAAACTGCACACTCAGGCAAGACAGTAGCAGACCTGAGACAGGTTTGAAAGGCTACTCATGTGGGTGACACAATTAGTGCTGTGTTGTAAATAAAAGATCTCCTCTAGCCAAGTTAAGTATAAGTACGTTGTAGGTTTATTCAATGGTACAGTTTCAGATAAGTTACTGGAAGATGTAAAGTCCAGGTGATGCCCCACCAGCAGGAGCAGCCTCCCTGCTGCTCAGTCTGCTCACTCCAACTGACACTCACAACCTCACCAGGCACTCATGCATTCCACAACATCATCAATCATCCAACATTCCAGACATATCCAAGCACACTAACTCTCATTCTGGCTGAGCAGTAGGGGAGAGATACATAGGCAAAGGGGAAAGGCAAACAGTAGATCATAACACATCCCCCTTCCTAAGGAACCCAAAACACAATAAAAGCAAATGAAAGTACATAAGGCAATCAAGATAGAAAATACATTAGATTATAAAAGATACATGAAAAGACAATGAGCAAATGAATCAAAGACATATTAAACAAATAAAATGCATGACTATTCATTAAGACAACAAATTCACACACCAAAAAAATCACTAAAAATCAAAATGAGTTTCAAGAAAAGCATCAGGCTTATACAATACCAGAATATTCAAATCAAACATTACAAAGGTAAAACCAGAGAAGCCTCGTTAGACTCATATCAAGTTAAACGCAGAAGCTTCGTAAGACTCATATCAAGGTAAACGCAGAAGCCTCGTAAGACTCATAACAAGGTAAATGTAGAGAAGCTTCATAAGAAGATGTCTTCTCTATCTCTTAACACAGTGCAAACAGGGAAAAACCTTTCACCCACACAATCCAAACAGTGAGGGAAACTGACAAAGTCATGTCAACCAATAACCACAAACAGTGGTAAACCAAGGGCTATGGGAAAACTAGGGGTAGATACTCTACCTCTAAACTCAGGGTCCAAACAGTGAGAGAGACCTTACACTCACACAAAGTATATTGACTACTACACACACAAAAGTAACCAGGAACACTACACACTCACCTCCCCTTTTCCATACAATAGCAAAATCAAAGACAAACCACAACTCAAAAGAATGACATACACATCATAACAAAAACCTAAATGAGACATTCGAGTTAGAAAAATAGACACAGCAACCGGTGAGCGATATCTCACACGAGATCTCCACCCAATGTGAAACCAGTGTCCAAAGTCCAGTGTCTTCACGCATTTCAGAGTATGAAAACTTTAACTGACAACCCCGAACTTCAGTGGTTTGCAAGAAATGCATTTTAGCTTCCACGAACACTGTGCAGCCGTCAATAGAACAAAATGGTTACATGGTGGTAGGCAACACAAGTGAACTCCATGCTTGGAAAGATTGATTCACCACACTGAACCTCCGTGAGTTGCCAAAGATTTATTCTGATCTTTACAGTGTCCCCGATGAGCCTGTGGTAAAACTCTGCCTCATTCAACTGGAAGTCGTTTGTGCACCAATATTACTCTTCAACACTATAACTCTGAATTTTCAAAAGACTTCGGTGGAGCGTACCTCATAGAAACTCCAACTCTTCATCAAACGTGAAAGGCAACAGCAGAGCACCGAAAACAAAGATGAGTGCAAACAACGTTTTCCTGGCAAAGAGTAAACATAGCAAAATGGTGGCACGTTGATCTTGCATCTGCCGGGTGGCTCCGGGCGTGCTATTGCAGCAAAACGTCTGGAGGCAGTAAAGCAGCAAGTAACGAATAGAAACGTCATAGAGAACTCACAGCTTGATGCGTGTGAAGAGGTGAGAGGCGCGCGCGCTCTGTATGAAATTTTGAATGGCTGCAAGGCGGTTTTCTTCTAACTGTAATATAGGAAAAACCACTTACTTGTGATAGCAAGGCCTCTTTTACATCCAAAATCGTCATGTATGGACACAGTCGAGAGAATACACATTGGCCCCAACTCACTGAACAATACTCTAACACCATAATAAAAACCGGGGCACTTTTGCAAATGCGCAGGTGACATCAAACCAAGTGCCACTGAATGGTGGCTCTCATGAAGTACGGGGCACTGCCTGTGCTCAGAGCACCTTCTTGAACACAGACACAAAAGGTGCTCTCACAGGAAAGAAACCGTGCTCACACTGCAGAAAGTTCAGAGCTGTCCTACCGAGGATGCAGCCAAAGCGTGCTGTCAGGGTCCAACCACAGCAGAGGGACACAGCAGGGTGATCAAGCCAACTGCATCTCTTTGAAGCTTGTAATTGTGAGATCACTGTTATGACAGTCACTAGCAGTGCACGGGCAGAACAGCCATAGTTGTGTGAGGCATGCAACGTGCAAAACAGGAAAAAACAGCACTTCAGATCACAGGTCACAGGAAAGTCAAACGAAGGTCAAACGCCCTGGTCTGCAGGCTGTCTTGGCGACAAAGGACACTGGTGGGGCTGACCACAGCATATCTCTAGTAATCCTTTTTCCTGGGAATTATTTTCCTTGAGGTTCCAGATCATAAGTTTAAATTTCTTTGGTTAGTCAAGTCCTTAGTTCCAGTAGCAGGGTATTCGTTCAGCAGAACGCAGGTACTTTTAAATCGTCGCCAGTGTTGTAAATAAAAGATATCCTGTAGCCAAGTTAAGTATAAGTACGTTGTAGGTTTATTCAAAGGTACAGTTTCAGACAAGTGACTGGAAGATGTAAAGTCCAGGTGATGCCCCACCGGGAGCAGCCTCCCTGCTGCTCAGTCTGCTCACTCCAACTGACACTCACAACCTCACCAGGCACTCATGCATTCCACGACATCAACAATCATCCAACATTCCAGACATATCCAAGCACACTAACTCTCATTCTGGCTGAGGAGTAGGGAAGAGATACATAGGCAAAGGGGAAAGGCAAACAGTAGATCATAACATGCTGCAGGCCCACTAGTAGCGTCTTTAAGTATAGGCACTGTGCATATGATATACCACCCTACAAGGGACTTACTAGTACATCAAATATGTCAATCAAGTATACACCAATTCCACACATGTTTAGGAAAGAAGCACATGCACTTTAGCAGTGGTTAGCAGTGGTAAAGTGATCAGAGTTCTAAGGCCAACAAAAAGAACTCAGCAAAAGAAGAGGAGGAAGGCAATACGTTTGGGGTGACCCTACAGAAGGGGTCATTTTGAAACAATGTAATAATTTGCATATTAGCAACCAGTCATGTGGGTTTGCAAGGAACACTTTAGGAGTGACTTATGAATATATAAAAATAGTTATTTTCCTAAATGGCAAAAACCCTTTTCCCTTCCAAGTGAAACGGCAGTGCATTTAAGCTGCAGCCCATATAGAAAAAAGTGGACCTCCGGGCAGACTTATATTTTTGTCTGTTAGAAATGGGGGTATCTAGTTGGCAGTGGTTTGCACCCTGTCCAAGTAGGGACCATTATTCTAGTCAGGGTAAGGGAACCACACAGCTAAAATAACCCCTGCTCACCCCCTTTGTAGCTTGGCACGAGCAGTCAGGCTTATCTCAGAGGCAATGTGTAAAGCATATGTACATAAACACACAGTAAAAACACTACAAATGGACACCACACCAGTTTAGAAAAATAACCAATCTTTATCTAAATAAAACAAGACCAAAACAAACAAATTCAATATACACAAACAAAGATATCACTTTTATAAGGCTCAAAATAGGTCAGTCCATAGGAAACTATGGATGCATCACTTTTATCACAAAGTACCTGGGTTGCATCAAAATCAAAGACGAAAACAGGTGCAGGGAAGGTGAGATGCCGGAAAAGCAAAGTGATGCGTCTGTTCCTTACTCCCAGTGGGGGTGATTCAACGTTTCCTTACTGTCACGGGAGGTGATGCATTGGTTCCTTATTATGAGGGAATGTGTTGCATTGATTTACCGACACGCAGTCTTGGTTCCTGACTGTTGGGCAACGTTGATGAAGAAGTTCGTGCACAGGTGCAATGGGTCGAAAATCTGGACGCTAGGTCGATGCGACAGTGGCAAAACAGGTGTTGTGTCGATTTTCCATCTTCGTTGCAGGTGATGTGTTGATTTCTTCAGCCGCACAGCAGGGCCTGCTACGGAGGGGGGCGGGTGCCTTGGACATCAGAGACATGGTGCCCAGGACTCAGGCTGCGGTGATCTTCGGGCTGCATAGCCGGCGCTGCGTCGATTCTTCTGCAGTACCGCGGAGATACGTTCGTTTTTCAACCGCACGCCAAAACTGCAGCGAGAAAAACATGTGCTGAATGTCAGTGCATGCATTCTTTTCTCTTTTTGCTGCAGAAGCCACTTCCAAGGGCCCAGAACTGAAATTGGCACCACTTGGCAGGTCAGA
This sequence comes from Triturus cristatus, assembly GCF_964204655.1. Taxonomy (NCBI): domain Eukaryota; kingdom Metazoa; phylum Chordata; class Amphibia; order Caudata; family Salamandridae; genus Triturus; species Triturus cristatus. The sequence goes on from NC_140589.1 coordinate 180,421,194, forward strand.
ACTCCCAGCAGACGAGTTTGACCTTTAAACTCACCTGGGGTTCTTATTAACTGCGGTGCTTCAACTCTCCTACTCCTGCGTTTGATCTTAAAACCTCTGAAGAACCGTGAATTTCTTGTTACCGACCACGGAGCCCTAGTAACATGGCCGATGCCCGATGGAGCTGCCTAGTCAGCTATAGAGGAGACTGGCTGTGGATCACCTCCTCTGCCGTCACCTACCCTGCTGGAAATTTGGCATGGTTTCCTCCTCTCTCCGCTGTGTCTCCTTCCTCCCCCACCTTTACGATGATCTGCCGTTGACCCGGGTCCACCATCTTAGCGGCTTCGACCGATTCTCTTGCCGCTGGACTGCTTCCTGCACCGCCTGACTGTCCTTTACCTCTAATCGACCCCACCCTTTGTCTCTTCCACCCCTCTCATCTTGTACAGTCACTGCGACACTGGATGTGGTGATTGCTGATGCACAGCTGGTTTGTTTGACTCTCTTTGACTTTTTGGTTCCCCTGAAGTTCTTTCCCCCTTGCCGGTCTGCCTGACCCAATCGGCATTTCAACCCCTTTTTACTTTTCCCCCTCTACCTTCTATTCCCCTTAGGATGTGTGTCTATTTTATGCTATGCTCTATAAACTCTTGATGTAATCTTTGTAACTCACTAATCCTCATGTAAAGCACTCTGAAACCCCCAGGTCTAGCCAGCGCAATATAAAACTCTGCAAATAAGGAGTTCAGGGGCTGCAAATGAAGTCTTTGATGATGGCCCTGAGACTTCTTAAGCAAGCAGAAGCAAGCCCTGGGAGAACCTTGGCTAGCAGTATGATCAAAATAAAGTCCAGTCCTTTCACTCTCCAAGACAGAAACCGCCAGCAGTAGGCCAGCACAACACAGCAACAAGCAGAGTGGTAGTTCCCCTCCTACATCTTCTCCAGCTCTTCTTCTTGGCAGAATCTCCTCTTAGTCCAGAAGAGTTCTGAAGTTATGGTGTCACAGCTTCCGTTTCTGTCAGGTTAGGTCAGGTGCTCACCTGTATTTCTGCAGAAGCGCCCGGGAACTGAAGACAGGGTCCGCTACCTCCCCCAACCACCTATTGCGCCTATCAGACTCTAAGCCACAATGGTAATCAAGGGAAGAAGGGAAACAAAACAAGGGAAAATAAAGGGGAGGAATCTCTTGGCGTAATGAACCTTCCAGGAGTCATTCGTCTAAGCAGAACTAAATAAGAGAAGGAGCGGGTGAAGAGACAATGGTTACATATCTCTACAGTGTTTAGCGTCTGGCTATTTACAATCCTTATAATCTCTCTATTAGTACCTTAAACTTCCTTTCTCCTAATTAGGGCAGGAAACAGTAAGACAATCCAGAACACTGGGCTAAAAAAAAGGAAGTAGAAAATTCAGTACAGTCATACACTGAGTTCTTTAGACACTAGTAGAGTCTTATGCACCTACTCATGCTCACCATATTGGTCAGGTTACTGCTTGGTCAAGGAACTGACAAATCTTAACTTCCTTAGAGAAATAATTGCTTGATATCAGCTATTCTTTACATTGAGAAGGAAGTCTTCTATTGTCATGAAAGAAGCCAAAATGTACAAAGATAAAAATAAATAATAAAAGGAGGCAGCGAGTACACGCTGTTACCGTAACCCATTTCTTATTTGGAAAGTCCACTTGCTTCTTTACGCCTCGGTTTGTGATGCCAAGCTGAAGGTGTGAGAGCGTTCTTGGAGTCAAAGGGAAAGGTCCTCCAATCAAAGGTAAAGAGGCAGGCAGCAAGTGGTTCTCAATTCTACCAACCCGGAGAGCAGTTGGTTACGGAGAAAGTGGATGGGACAGATAAGCGGGACCACAGAGTAGGGGCAATCCGGCAGGCTGGGAGAGCGACACCACGTAGTCCGGCCGGCCGACGGAACAACAAAGTCCGGCCGACGGGCGGGGCCCGTAGTCCTTGCTCCACCCGCCCACGGAGCCCACCCTCTCTGGAAACCGGCTTATGGAAGGATACGGGCACCGTATATGTGAGCAGAGATAGGGGGGAAAGGTGGAAACGCAGTCCACAAATGTCTCAGGTCTCAACTCCACGAGACCTCATGGGGAGCAGGTCCATAAGAAATCCAGATCACTAGGCTTGCCAAGTGCGGGAAACAACACAGGACGTAGGATTGACAATGGGAAGCAAAAGTTCAGGAACGCTTGTACGCAAAGCGCGATATCCGGTGGAAGTCAGGCTTTTAAGCCTTCCTGACTTCCTCGCGCATGCGCAATAATGAGCCGCCATCTTCGATCAGTGGTGACGGCAGCCGTGACAGTTTCTGCCTTTGAAGTAGGCAAACTTCAAAAGAAAGTCTTTGTAGTGCACAAGACCCTGCCTTTCCCTGGCCTGGCTCAAGACACACTACAGGGGGTGGAGATAGCTTTGTGTGAGGACAGGCACACCCCTACTCAGGTGTCAGAGACAACTCCTCCCACCACTCTAGCTCAGGAAAACCCATCAGCCTGGTGATGGGCAATCGGGATATGCAGGGCACACCTCAGCTCTCTTTGTGTGACAGTCTAGTGTGAATGCACAAACAGCCTAACTGTCAGTCTAAACCAGAAGTGGATTTCACAGGCAGACGGAGGCACATCATGTTAAAGCAAAAAAAATGATCACTTAAAGTGGCATTTTCAAACATGTAATTTAAAAACCAACTTCACTAAAATATATATTTTTAAATTGTGATTTCAGGGACCCCAAACTCCAAATCTCTATATGTTCCCAATTGAAAGTTAGATTTGTAAGAGGGAGCTCCAATGATAAACTATGGGAGAGATAGTACTTGCAATAGTGAAATATGAAATTGGTAGTATTTCTCTATCAGGACATGTAAAGCACACCAGCACATGTCCTACCTTTTACATACACTGCACCCTGCCCATAGGGCTTCCATAGGGCTGCCTTACATGTAGAAAAAGGGAAGGTTTGTGCCTGGCAAGTGGGTGCACTTGTCAGGTCGACATGGTAGTTTAAAACTGCACTCACAGACACTGTAGTGGCAGGTCTGAGACATGGCTGCAGGGCTAATCATCTGGGTGGTACAATCAGTGCTGCAGGCTTCTAGTAGCATTTGATTTACAGGCCTTGGACACACACGGTACACTTTAATAGGGCTTACCAGTGAATCAAAAATGCCAATCATGGATAAATCCATCACCATTACAATTTAGACAAAGAGCATATGACCTTTAGCATTGATCTGCAGTAGATAAGACCACAGATTCCTAAATCCAGCAAAACAAGGTCAGAAAAATAGGAAGAAGAAGGGAAAACGTTTGGGGTCAACCCTGCAAAAAGGGCCAGGTACAACATTGTTTTATATGTGACTGCTGCAATTGCAAACTGCATCCCACATATTACATTTAACTTCCACATCACAGGTGCATTTTCTGTTCCATCTATAATGGTCACACAGGACATTTTTATTTTGGGTGAAATCAATTTTATTATTACCCCTTGGGGGCCAGAGTACACACACAATGTGGCACTAATTAGCAGTCCTAATACTAGCAAAATTAGGGTAAAAATAAGACAAAATATCTGGGGTGACCATGCAGAAAAAACAAATTTGCTACACTTAGATGTTAGGAAACAAAAAAGAATGTTTTATAAATGTCTTTGCACTATAAATAATCCGCAGATTATAAAAAAAACATGCGTTTATGCACTCAAAAGATTTTGTTAACCATACTTACTGGACCAAATGACCTACAGTGGTCAGTAGTGATTCATAGTGCTAGAGTACTTTCGGTTCCTTCATAGCCCTGCAATATAAAAAGTCAGGGGTCCAGCAGGATGGCTTGAAAAGAAGTGGCAAGGACATCCACCTTGTATGCAAGCAGTCTGAGATATGGGACTTGAGGTTTGACGATATGCCTGATGTCAAATTCGTTCATATTGTGCACATATATATATATCCAAACAAAAGGTTGCCCCTCGTGGGATTCATGCCTTCATGTAAGTATCAGCTCATGTTGGAGGCAGTAAACACAGGCATTATTTCGTTTTTCCATTCAATTAAGATCACCAGTCCTACGCGTTTCAGGCCACCGCCCTTCATCATGGACTGCATAGAAGAAAGACACGACAAGCACACTTACTGGCGTTTTCCCTTTATATATTCAAATGGTCACGTGTCATTCAAAGACCATTGCATTCTGGGGCAATTAGTGTTAATATTCAATCCCATGTGGGACGCTGTAGTGAATTTCAATAAAACATATTTTCCAGGAAACTGAATGTCTCTGATTATTGCTCACCCGTGAAAGAGCTCTTCCTGCTCCATACAAAATCCGCTACTGTGAGCAGACTCGGACCCGCACGTGACCATTTGAAAATATAAAGGGAAAACGCCAGTAAGTGTGCTTGTCGTGTCTTTCTTCTATGCAGTCCATGATGAAGGGCGGTGGCCTAAAACGCGTAGGACTGGTGATCTTAATTGAATGGAAAAACGAAATAATGCCTGTGTTTACTGCCTCCAACATAAGCTGATACTTACCTGAAGGCATGAATCCCACGAGGGGCAACCTTTTGTTTGGATATATATATATATTCACTGAAAAAACCAAAGGTTTCAGGGGCGTTATAGTTAGGAATTGGCATTTAAAAAACCTTAGAAATTCACTGAAAAAACCATAGGTTTCAGGGGCATTATAGTTAGCTGGACATTTCCCTCGTACAAAACCCTAGAAATTCCCCTGTTATAGTTAGTTCAGCTAACTATAACTCGCGCCCCCGCAATGCACTGCTAATGACGTCACATATTACATCACTCATGACATGGTCAGTGACATCACTGATGACATCACTGATGACATCTCAAATGACATCACTGATGACATCACTGATGACGTCATCCATTGAGTATGTGTTTCTGAACAGTTTTAATATGTTTAATATATATAGGGAAAGGCCTGTTGAAGAATAGGTGGGTGTACAAGTGTGTGAATGGATGATTTTCTAGGTGCGTAACTGACTCTATAACTGAGTCATTAAATGTATCTTACTGCAGACTAGTGACTAAACTGTGTGAATGTCTGTATCTGTCTATCTGTTGGTGTGTAAACGGCTGCATGGTTTTGTTAATAGCAATATGAGTGTCTCTATGGGTTATTGATTGGTTGTCTGAGTATCTGTATGGGTGCCTGAGTGTATGTGTGGGTGGGGTGTGTGTGACTCTGTGCATAGATGTGTGAGTGGGTGATTCTATGGGTGCATGGTTTTAAGAGTGCAACTGTGATGGACTGTATGGTTGGGTGAGTGTATTTAAGGGTGTGTTAGTGATTGAATGTATATCTCAGTTGTACATGTGACAGTAACTACATATGTGAAACACAGTGTATATGTGTATAAGAGTAAATAACTATCTATATGTGAGAGTGTGTGATTGCGGGACTGGCTGTATGGATGAGTGTGTGCTTGTACTAGTAATTGAATAAGAGTGTCAACATTTTTTTGTATTTTTATGAGTAAGTGAACTTGAGTGTGTTTAATTGTATAGGTGAGTCAATTGGACTGTGTTTATTTATTTTCACAACTGACTAGGTGTGTCAGTACCTCAATGGATGATTGGCAGTGTGTGAGTGTCTATATATCTGTATAAATGCATTTGATAGTCTTGTACGGAGTGACTGTAAGTATGAGTGACTGTACAGGTGAGTGAGTGGAGCTGCATGTAAACCTAAGAGTCAATGAGTGGCTATGTAGTTATTGGTATTGGAGTATCTATGGTCTTCAAAATGGCCGTCTGAAATTTTGAGTTGGTGTATCAAAAGTTATATTAGGGTGTGAGAAGGTGTACTAATTTATCACATAGATGATGTCATCAGTGATGTCATTTGAGATGTCGTCAGTGATGTCATCAGTGATGTCACTGACCATGTCATGAGTGATGTAATATGTGACGTCATCAGCAGTGCATTGCGGGGGCGCGAGTTATAGTTAGCTGAACTTACTATAACAGGGGAATTTCTAGGGTTTTGTACGAGGGAAATGTCCAGCTAACTATAACGCCCCTGAAACCTGTGGTTTTTTCAGTGAATTTCGAAGGTTTGTTAAATGACAATTCCTAACTATAACGCCCCTGAAACCTTTGGTTTTTTCAGTGCATTTCAAAGGTTTTTTAAATGCCAATTCCTAACTATAACGTGCATGAAACCGATGTTTTTTTCAGTGAATTTCAAAGGTTTTTTAAATGCTAATTCCTATCTATAACTTACCTCTGAAGATATCATGAAAGGCATTCTTTTTTTAAAGTAGGGTGCAAATTAGTTTTGTGGAAAAGCATCTTTGTGATTGGTTAAGAAAAAGCAGTTTCAACGTGGAGTACATATCAAAGGATAAAATTTGCTCAGATCAACCACACCTGCTACTTGCATTTGGAAGGCACTGTTCGAACTTAAAACAATCGTCAACTTTTAACCTGCACGTGTCGTTAAATATTCAAGAAAATGTTACAAAAAAATATTGTTAAGTTTTAAAAAAATGATGAACTTTTAACCTGCACGTGTTGTAGAATGTTCTAGAAAGTGTTTTGATAGAATACGTTGCACTTCTGACTTCTATGTGTTGTTGAATATTAAAAAAACGGTTCATATGGAAAATTAAAAAGAAACCAATAGAGAAGTTTTGAAACCTAAAAGAATCAAGGAACTATTCTAATTTATTCTTTACATGTATTTATGTGTGCAGCAACAAAATTATAGACACAACAGCACTAGGAAGAGGAAGAAGCAGGGAGTGGGGGGAGGGGGGGAGATGGGCAGAATGGCACACATGCACAATTAAGTACAACACACATATAGACTAACAATGGCCAAAATGAAACACACCAACAAGCAGCACAAGTCACACAACCCGCCAACATCACACCACTGAACGAGCATAGAAGTGAAAACCACGCTGCATTCATACAGGATGTGTACAAAGGCCAGTCGTTGGTGTTGTGGGATGTCTGCGACCGTGGTCATCATGGATGAGATGCCCAGCATGTGGCACATGGTCGAGTTCACTGTGTGTTATGTTGCCAAACGGCTGCACCTCCCTCCCATGAGCCCCCACACCTTTGTACGGTGCGCAGTTGTATCTTGTGCAGTCGTACGGCACACCATTGTAATGCCTATTTGCGCATGTCCTGCTATATTCCAACTACAACATCACAGTGCCGTTTGGAGGTGGTGCATGCCAGTTTACAACATCAACTGCTGCGGCTCTTGTAGCAGGCCACACCAGAACACAGAGACACACTTACCGCACTTCCTGTACACAGACATGTCCAAGAAACCCCATTCCCCTTGCCGGATAGGCACACCCCTGCACTGACCTGTGAACCCCAGACCAGCACACGCCAGTTGTGCATGCAGGAGGATGCGTGCGTAGCTACACATCCAGGCTCACTGCCAACGCTGAGGTGACAGCACACTGTGATGTTGCAGGGCTCATGCCTATCATGCTAAGACAATGACCACAGGGACACACTTACTAAGATGTGGGTTTGGGGGGCATTGGCGGTCCTGGAGTTGTTGAGATGAGTCTTCTGGCCCTCATGGGTATCCCTGTATCATGCTCATTGACTCTATGGTACCTGTGGGTGTTCTGGTGTGGCTCTTGGCTGTGTTCCCTTTCATGGTGCAGGTAGTTGTCCTGCTTAACACCAGCAGAAAGCAGGTGTAAAATCCCTGGTGCTAACGTGTCTTACCGCCGGAATTTGTTTCGCATTGCAATTGGTGTGAAAGTTGTGATGTGATTTTTTTCGTGTGCAGAACAATATACGAACTGAGCAGTGTATCTCATCAAGATCCAGCACCTGACGCACTATTCCCAATCAATATAAATACAATGAGATTTCTTAATAGATTTTGTGTGTACATTGTAAGTGCAGCCAATACCTCAGTGCAATTCAATACAGGATTTTAGTATTTAGAATAAATAGGAAAGGTGCACCTCGTGTCTTTTTGCACAGGAACGGCTACTCTCCATTTCATTATCAGCACTTTAACGGAAGTAAAGCTGAGATAAATCTAACAGACTATTCAGAAGTTGGTGCAAACTGCAGATATCACCAGTATTCCAGCGATAAGTGCCCCAAAATTTAACACCATGGTGGACTCCATCAAATAACAGTGATAAGAACAAGAAAGAGTCACACAGCAGTTAAGAGAACAACCAAAAACGTTATTATTTTTTTTTCAAACTTTATTTTTTATAATAATAAATATATAAACGAAAAACTATTTTCAAACTTTATTTTTTTATTAACATATATATGAACAATAAACTAATAAACAAAATGTAACAACAATAATAAAAAACAACAAGGCGGAACACTACTCTGGATGGACAATGGATGTCGACGACAGACCTGGAAAATAAGAAAGATTGTTAAAAAAAAAACAACATGGTATTCTCAACAAAATACCACAAGAAACAAATCACAGATATATAAAATGCATACAGCTAACAACATTTTATAAGTTTAACTTACAAAAACTGTAAATGTTGCCGCTTTAAAATATTTACCGAATCTGACGAAATTGTTTTGCAGAAGGCACCACACCAACAACGTTTTTCTTCAGTGGTGAGGAAATTTTTTACTTTTCCCAAGGAGCAAACAAAGACCAATGCCACCTTCGTCACTCGCAAGATTTCTCAAAGAGTTGTGTTACGAGGAGATCCTAACAAAAAATACTCGTGCGGCACAGCAAGTATGATGAAGCACCTAAGGACCCTTCATCCAAACAATCTTGCACGAGAAGAGTGCAAACAGATGAGAAACACTCCTGTTCTGTATCTGTAAAAAAGATTCACAAATAAATGTATATTAATAACTTTCAAATTTATTCTATTCCATTACTGTACAAACACATTTTATATAAAAACTGACTATGAAACTATAGCCCTGAACCACAAGTGTGACAATCATTAAAACACTACATGCATAGTGCATACTACTTTGAAGCAGTTCATGCCCTAAAGCCTGCCTCACTAAAAGACTACATGCTAACTGACTAAATGATTACAGTACTATAAGGAGACACACTGGGTGACTCACAGGGTGTTTGCTAGAAGAGTATGAATACTAACTAGGGAATAGAAGGTGTGAAACACAACTGTGTAGGTGATTAGAGGACTGCATCCATACTGCATAGGCATTTAAAGCAGTCCATGTGCTAAGGCCTGGCTCACTGCATGACTACTTGGGTACTGACTGAATGATTATCGTACAGCAAGGAGAGTGCCTAGGTGAATTTATAAGTGCTAGGCTTTTCGCACAGGGAATAGATTAGTACTTGGTACTGAATGGGTCACTAGAGGAGTGCAAAGGCAGTGACAAGTGCTGGACTGTATGGATACTGACTAGGAAATTGAAAGTGTGAAAGACAAGTGTCTAGGTGGTTAGAAGACTGCATGCATAGTGCATAGGGGTTTGAAGCAGTCCATGTGCTAAGGCCTGGCTCAGTGTATGAATACTTAGGCGCTGACTGAATGATTAGAGTACTGCAAGGAGAGTGCCTGGGTGAATTTATTAGGGTTTGGTGCTGTGTATGTGTTTGGGTTTTAGCACAGTGAATGGATTAGTACATGGTGCTGAATAGGTCACTAGAGGACTGCAAATAGAGTTACAGGGTATTTCCTGGAAGTGTATGGATACTGACTAGGGAATTGAAGGTGTGAAAGACAATTGTGTAGGTGGTTAGAGGACTGCATACATAGAGGATAAGGGTTTGAAGCAGTCCATATACTAAGGCCTGGGTCACTGGATGAGTACTTGGGTACTGACTGAATGATTAGAGTACTGCAAGGAGAGTGCCTGGGTGAATTTATTAGGGTTTGGTGCTGTGAAGGGATTAGTACATGATGCTGAATGGGTCACTAGAGGAGTGCAACGGCAGTGACAGGGTGTTTGCTGGAAGTGAACGGATACTGACTGGGGAATTGAAGGTGTGAAAGACAAGTGTGTAGGTGGTTAGAGGACTGCATGCATAGTGGATATGGGTTTGACGTAGTCCATGTGCTAAGACCTGGCTCAGTGCATGAATACTTAGGCAGTGACTGAATCATTAGAGTACTGGAAAGAGAGTGTCTAGGTGAATTTTTAAGTGTTTGAGTTTTGGCACAGTCAATGGATTAGTACATGCTGTTGAATGGGTCTCTAGAGGACTGCAAAGGAAGTGACAGGATGTTTCCTGGAAGTGTATGTATACTGACTAGGGAATTGAAGGTGCAAAAGACAAGTGTATAGTATGTCAGAACACTTTTATTTGAAGCAATCTATTTGGTACTTAGAAACTGACTAAATACTCAGACTACTTCTAGGACAGTGCTTAGGTAAAACTTTTAAATGTTCAGTTCTGCCACAGTGAACAGAATAGTACATGGTACTGCACCTTAGTGTCAAACCCTGACTCCTTTTATTAATGCATAATCAAAGACTAGCTTCTAATGCTACTGAAACTTGACAACATGAGAGGTTTTAAATTAGTTATCTGTCAGCAAATACACAATGTTACCAAATGCTTCTCTCACAGTGGTTCTCAAATGCACACAGACTCACAGTGTAATTCTAGACAACAACCACTATACCTAGGAGTTTACCAAAAATCATTCACTACTGTGGAAGTGGTAAGCGAACTGCACACAATCTTCATATTTCAGGACTGCACTTTTGTGTCAAAGCCTGACTCATTTAATCAAAGCATAAGCAAAGACTGGCTTCTAATGCTACTAAAACTTCACAACATGACCGGTTTTAAAACAGGTATATGTCAGCAAATACACGATGATTCCAAATGCTTCTCTCACAATCCTTACCCAAATGCACACAGACTCACAGTGTGATTTTAGACAAGCAATACTATCCTAGGAGTTTACCAAAACTCATTCACTACTCTGGAAGAGTTAATGGTACTGCACACAATCTACATAGTTAAGTACACCACATCAGTGTCAAAGCATGACTCATTTATTCAACGCATAAGCAAAGACTGGATTCTAATCCTACTAAAACTTCACAACATGACAGGTTTTAAAACAGTTATCTGTCAGCAAATGCATGATGTTACCAAATGCTTCTCTCACAGTGATCCCAAATACACACTAACTCTCAGTGTGATTCTAGACAAGCACCACTATCCCTATGAGTTTACCAAAAATCATTCACTACAGTGCAAGTGGTAAGGGAACTGCACACAATCTACATATTTCACAACTGCAATTTACTGTCAATGCCTGACTCATATAATGAAAGCATAAGCCATAACTGTCTTCTAATGCTACTAAAACTTGACAACATGACATGTTTTACAACACTTATCTGTCAGCAAATACACAATGTTACCAAACACTTCTCTCACAGTGGTTCCCAAATACACACAGACTCACAGTGTGATTCTAGACAAACAACACTATCCCTAGCAGCTTACCAAAAATCATTCACTACAGTGGAAGTGGTAAGGGAACTGCACACAATCTACATATTTCACGACTGCACTTTAGTGTCAATGCCTGACTCATTTAATCAACGCATAAGCAATGACTGGCTTCTAATGCTACTAAAACTTGACAACATGACAGGGTTTAAAACAGTTTTCTCTCAGCAAATACACAATGTTACCAAACGCTTCTCTCACAGTGGTTCCCAAATGCACACAGACTCACAGTGTGATTCTAGACAAGCACCAGTATTCCTAGGAGTTTACCAAAACTCATTCACTACACTGGAAGTGATAAGGGAACTGCACACAATCTACATATTTCACGACTGCAATTTACTGTCAATGCCTGACTCATATAATGAAAGCATAAGCCATAACTGTCTTCTAATGCTACTAAAACGTGACAACATGACAGGTTTTAAAACAGTTATCTGTCAGCAAATACACGATGTTACCAAATGCTTCTCTCACAATCCTTCCCAAATGCACACAGACTCACAGTGTGATTTTAGACAAGCAACACCATCCTAGGAGTTTACCAAAACTCATTCACTAGTCTGGAAGAGTTAATGGTACTGCACACAATCTACATATTTAAGTACAGCACATCAGTGTCAAAGCATGACTCATTTAATCAACATATAAGCAAAGACTGGATTCTAATGATACTAAAACTTCACAACATGACAGATTTTAAAACAGTTATCTGTCAGCAAATACATGATGGTACCAAATGATTCTCTCACACTGATCCCAAATACACACCAACTCACAGTGTGATTCTAAACAAGCACCACTATCCCTATGAACTTACCAAAACTCATTCACTACAATGCAAGTGGTAAGGGAACTGCACACAATCTACATATTTCACGACTGCAATTTGCTGTCAATGCCTCACTCATTTAATGAAAGCATAAGCCATAACTGTCTTCTAATGCTACTAAAACTTGACTACCTGACTGGTTTTAAAATAGTTATCTGTCAGCAAATACACAATATTACCAAATGCTTCTCTCACAGTGGTTCCCAAATGCACACAGACTCACTGTGGGATTCTAGACAAACAACACTATTCCTTGCACTATATCAAAACACATCTAGAAGTGGTACTACATTTTAGTATAGAAACATAACATAACTCATTTCACAAATTCATAAACAATGACTGGTTTCTAATTCTACCAAAATATAAAAACTGCACAGTTATCTGTCTACAAACACATGAAAAACACAAATGCCTATCACAGAATGGTTTCTACATGCACACACATTGTAGAGAAAAAAAGTACTCCCTACACTTTAGCAGGGAAAATACATTAGTCTGATTAAAATCAAAATAGTCTACATACATCCCTCATAATTAAATAACTCATCTTTCAAGTTATTTTGTAGATTAAGGAGTATATCAATCAGTCACCATATTTTCTTTTACAGAATCTCTGCACTGTGCACCTCTCAGCAAAAGCAAAGAATGGAAAAGTTTCCCTTTCATTTTCCACACATATACATGTAAACATCAAATCACAATCCTTCGCACATAAACTCAAAAGCAAACACACATTTCTATTGGTTAAACATTTCAACCCTTTTCAACTGAAATACATTTCAACCCTTCCCCCAATCTGCCTTCTGCATGTTACCATAGATACAGGTCATGGAACACTGCACTGAGCTCACAGGTCACAAGTTCAGCACACAATGTTCCTACACAAGACAGGAAGTGTGCTTGACTTTTCAACATATCAGCTTATCATATATAATGTTCCTTACAATCTGTTTTTGTTAACCAATAACAATCATACCTTTAAAAAACAAAAATATACACCCTACCTTTCAGTGTAGAAAGTTGTTATACAACCAATGATTTCTTGTCGTTTTTCAAAAAACGTTGCCGTGGATCCGCGCACCCACCACAAGAGAATCCGTGCATCCAACACGATAGGATGCGCGCACCGTGCACGCATTTCGCCGCTTTTCTTTTTTTTAAAAAGGGGGGCCACAGGGGGTCCTTCTGGGACCCCCTAAGCAGATCTAGAGGGTCAGAGTATTTCCACTCTGCCCTTTTTATATCTTTTACACACTTATTCCCCTTCCATCTTCAGCCTCGCTTCTACCGAGGCAGAAAATGGCCGCCAACAGTTCCTGGTTTCGAATGTAGAGAGACGCTCGACAGCCAATTAGCATTCAGCGCGCGATCGGGAGGGTGCGTGCTCCATTCGGGGAGGGTGCGCTTATGGTGAGGGTACGGTCCGCGGATCCTCCGCGGCCATAGATATCACTGACTTTTTTACCCTAATTTTCTCAGGAACTACTGAACAGATTCTCACCAAATATGCAAAAGGCACGAGTCCGAACTGAGGACTACCTCTTTGCCAAATTTGGTGTCATTACGTTCAGCGGTTCGGGCTGTAGCTGCGACAACAGATCCTATGGGAAATTGCATGGGGAAAACGTGTTTTGGGACCCCCCTATTCTCTCGGCTCCTGCTTCACGGATCACCGCAAAACTTTTAGGGTAGGAGCGGAGCGGAGATGGCCAAAAGTTTGGAGAATTTCGCGAAGATTCATCAATCGGCGCCAAAGATATTCCCAATAGAATGTTGCGGATTTCCTATGGAAAATAGATCCTAACTATAACTATCTACTGGCGACCGCCAGTAGATAATATATATATTGTCCTTGCCTTCCCAAGTGTGTGTCGAGCTCATTCAAACTCGGAGTGAATATTGGACTTATGTGTTGACCAGTAGCAGGCCCTGGTCTACCGACACCCCCTCTCGGTCTGGAGTGACGCGTACAGCCAGCAACAAGATGGACAGTGTATTCTAGTACAACGCGTCACCCCCCCAGGCGGCTGTATCACCACAAGGTTTTACTTTCTGCACGCGGAGAGAGGCTGTAGATGTTTCTACGGGGGAAACAACACATTTATTTTCACTGACCTGATCTTTTTGGATTCGTGGCTGATGCCGAGGGAGATCTGGATGCCATTCGTGGGACGCAACTGGGTGTTTGGTGTAACCCTTCACTTCAGGGGTAACCTCATCTGGACTCCATTCACCATCATGCACCGGACCACGGGCCAGCGCTTGGGAACATCGCAGCGAAACAGAGGAGGAGCTGTTACCATCGTTAAATTTTGGGTGTGGCTATCTTACCTCCACGAGATATTAACGAGCTCCTGGTGCAAGAACTGACTCAGAAACTGGGCACTAATGAAAGCCTCACCGGCTGAAACGTGTCTGCCACAGCATTTCTGTATTCATGCAAACCTGCGCTTCACAAGATTGCTTTGTAAATAAATTCAGTTGCCTTCCTAAGTGTGTGTCGGGCTCATTCAAACTCGGAGTGAGTATTGGACTTATGTGTTGGTCTACCGACACCCCCTCTCGGTCTGGAGTGACGCGTACAGCCAGCAACAAAATGGACAGTGTATTCTAGTACAACGCGTCACCCCCCCAGGCGGCTGTATCACCACAAGGTTTTACTTTCTGCACGGGGAGAGATGCTGTAGATGTTTCTACGGGGGAAACAACACATTTATTTTCACTGACCTGATCTTTTTGGATTCGTGGCTGATGCCGAGGGAGATCTGGATGCCATTCGTGGGACGACCCTGGGTGTTTGGTGTAACCCTTCACTGCCGGGGTAACCTCATCTGGACTCCATTCACCATCATGCACCGGACCACGGGCCAACGCTTGGGAACATCGCAGCAAAACAGAGGAGGAGCTGTTACCATCGTAAAATTTTGGGTGTGGCTATCTTACCTCCACGAGATATTAACGAGCTCCTGGTGCAAGAACTTACTCAGACACCGGGCACTGATGAAAGCCTCACCGGCTGAAACGCGTCTGCCACAGCGTTTCTGTATTCATGCAAACCTGCGCTTCACAAAATTGCTTTGTAAATAAATTCAGTTGCCTTCCCAAGTGTGTGTCGGGCTCATTCAAACTCGGAGTGAGTATTGGACTTATGTGTTGACCAGTAGCAGGCCCTGGTCTACCGACACCCCCTCTCGGTCTGGAGTGACGTGTACAGCCAGCAACAAAATGGACAGTGTATTCTAGTACAACGCGTCACCCCCCCAGGCGGCTGTATCACCACAAGGTTTTACTTTCTGCACGGGGAGAGATGCTGTAGATGTTTCTACGGGGGAAACAACAAATTTATTTTCACTGACCTGATCTTTTTGAATTCGTGGCTGATGCCGAGGGAGATCTGGATGCCATTCGTGGGACACCACTGGGTGTTTGGTGTAACCCTTCACTGCAGGGGTAACCTCATCTGGACTCCATTCACCATCATGCACCGGACCACGGGCCAGCGCTTGGGAACATCGCAGCGAAACAGAGGAGGAGCTGTTACCATCGTTAAATTTTGGGTGTGGTTATCTTACCTCCACGAGATATTAACGAGCTCCTGGTGCAAGAACTGACTCAGAAACTGGGCACTAATGAAAGCCTCACCGGCTGAAACGTGTCTGCCACAGCGTTTCTGTATTCATGCAAACCTGCGCTTCACAAGATTGCTTTGTAAATAAATTCAGTTGCCTTCCCAAGTGTGTGTCGGGCTCATTCAAACTCGGAGTGAGTATTGGACTTATGTGTTGACCAGTAGCAGGCCCTGGTCTACCGACACCCCCTCTCGGTCTGGAGTGATGCGTACAGCCAGCAACAAAATGGACAGTGTATTCTAGTACAACGCGTCACCCCCCCAGGCGGCTGTATCACCACAAGGTTTTACTTTCTGCACGGGGAGAGATGCTGTAGATGTTTCTACGGGGGAAACAACACATTTATTTTCACTGACCTGATCTTTTTGGATTCGTGGCTGATGCCGAGGGAGATCTGGATGCCATTCGTGGGACGCCCCTGGGTGTTTGGTGTAACCCTTCACTGCCGGGGTAACCTCATCTGGACTCCATTCACCATCATGCACCGGACCACGGGCCAACGCTTGGGAACATCGCAGCAAAACAGAGGAGGAGCTGTTACCATCGTTAAATTTTGGGTGTGGCTATCTTACCTCCACGAGATATAAACGAGCTCCTGGTGCAAGAACTTACTCAGAAACCGGGCACTGATGAAAGCCTCACCGGCTGAAACGCGTCTGCCACAGCGTTTCTGTATTCATGCAAACCTGCGCTTCACAAAATTGCTTTGTAAATAAATTCAGTTGCCTTCCCAAGTGTGTGTCGGGCTCATTCAAACTCGGAGTGAGTATTGGACTTATGTGTTGACCAGTAGCAGGCCCTGGTCTACCGACACCCCCTCTCGGTCTGGAGTGACGTGTACAGCCAGCAACAAAATGGACAGTGTATTCTAGTACAACGCGTCACCCCCCCAGGCGGCTGAGGGTATCTGGATGCCATTCGTGGGACGCCACTGGGTGTTTGGTGTAACCCTTCACTGCAGGGGTAACCTCATCTGGACTCCATTCACCATCATGCACCGGACTACGGGCCAGCGCTTGGGAACATCGCAGCGAAACAGAGGAGGAGCTGTTACCAGTGTTAAATTTTGGGTGTGGCTATCTGTTCTGCTCGATTTTCCCGGCCTTCTTGTGAGGAAAAAGTGATTGAATGTGACTTCAGTCTCTTACCATTCAAGTCTAAGGGCTAGAGTAGTGAATGGAGCCTATTTACTAGGCACTTCGACATGATCCTGTGCTCTTCCCCATAGATCAGGGCTTGCACACATAGCCTAGGGGATAGATTCGTTAGTATTAGGGATAACCTGTCCTGTAGTGAGGGTATTTCATGGAGCCGTGCTGAATTCAGGCCTGGTAGGCCTCAAACGGGAGAGACTCCATCTTTCTTTCTGCTCCGGCAGCTTGGGATGCTTCTAGGTCAAATGTAATGTTTTAGTTATGAGGTGTTATTCGCTTGGAGAGAACCGGTTCAGGCCGGCCCTTATCGAAGGATTGTATTTTTCTTCATGCCGAAGACACTACATCAGGCCGGCCGGCTGGGAACGTGTCCTTGGTACGGGGAGGTACAAGAATTTGGTGGGCGGCAGGTTACGGGCCAGAATTTTCCATGAGGAAACGCACCTCTATATTAGTGAAAGTCTGAGACAGTTACATGTTCAGTCCGTAGGCGGCATCTAGCCGTTAGCAGTAAAGCTACTACTTATTCCAGGGAAGACAGACGCCATCTTGAAGGCGGAGAAGAACGGAGAGACAGATACTCTCCTAGCAGAATAGCCAGAGAGGAGAGAGTAGCCGATAAGGAAGAGGTCCCAGTGACTCGGAGAAGGGTGACTGCGGAGGTGTGACTTCCAGGCGAGCCGAGGCACAGACGAGAAGGGAACCTAGATGACCACTGAGTGCAGGCTACACACTACTAAGGTGATGTCGACCCTTTCTTATTAGAGTGTACAACTTAATCTTTCACTTTTCTTTGCAGGTTATGTGTTATATTGTAATGTTATGTGATTGCGCATGTAATGAGTAATAAAGTATCCAGTTTGTAGTGAACCAACATGTGACGTGTTCTTGTATGAGAGGGTAGCCTATTCTTCTAGTCAGCTGCGGCTACATGAACAGATGTTAACCCTGATCAGGTA
Organism: Triturus cristatus; assembly: GCF_964204655.1. Taxonomy (NCBI): domain Eukaryota; kingdom Metazoa; phylum Chordata; class Amphibia; order Caudata; family Salamandridae; genus Triturus; species Triturus cristatus. Next base: position 180,439,232 of record NC_140589.1, read on the forward strand.
AGTGGTAACTGAATAAGGGAAAGAGGAGCCCCTCGAACCGGAGAACAGGCTATGCTCGAACTGGCAGTCCTTGTGTGATCTGATGAATAGTGAGACTGATTCCCTTTTTGTGTGTTATGGTGATCATAGGATGAACTGTTTGAGACTGCCGTCTGGGTAGAGAGGTCTGGATTCGTATGGGATCGCGAGGCCGCCACTTGTGATACTGCCGTCTGGGTAGAGAGGTCTGGATTCGTATGGGATCGCGAGGCCGCCACTTGTGATACTGTCGTATGGGCAGAGAGGTCTGGATTCGTATGGGATCGCGAGGCCGCCACTTGTGATACTGTCGTATGGGCAGAGAGGTCTAGATTCGTATGGGATCGCGAGGCCGCCGATTGTGCTGAGACTGCCGTCTGGGTAGAGAGGTCTGGATTCGTATGGGATCGCGAGGCCGCCACTTGTGATACTGTCGTATGGGCAGAGAGGTCTGGATTCGTATGGGATCGCGAGGCCGCCGATTGTGCTGAGACTGCCGTATGGGCAGAGAGGTCTGGATTCGTATGGGATCGCGAGGCCGCCGATTGTGCTGAGACTGCCGTCTGGGTACAGAGGTCTGGATTCGTATGGGATCGCGAGGCCGCCACTTGTGATACTGTCGTATGGGCAGAGAGGTCTGGATTCGTATGGGATCGCGAGGCCGCCACTTGTGATACTGTCGTATGGGCAGAGAGGTCTGGATTCGTATGGGATCGCGAGGCCGCCGATTGTGCTGAGACTGCCGTCTGGGTAGAGAGGTCTGGATTCGTATGGGATCACGAGGCTGCTACTTGTGATACTGTCGTATGGGCAGAGAGGTCTGGATTCGTATGGGATCGCGAGGCCGCCACTTGTGATACTGTCGTATGGGCAGAGAGGTCTGGATTCGTATGGGATCGCGAGGCCGCCACTTGTGATACTGTCGTATGGGCAGAGAGGTCTGGATCCGTATGGGATCGCGAGGCCGCCGATTATAAGAGGTCTTGGTATGTATAGTAGGAATTCCCTGTCCTTAGGTGGTAGATATATGTGGTTGCACTATTGTAAATAGGCCCTAGGGAGGGGGTAACGTTCTGGCTGGGTTAGTGAGGCTCTGATGAGCGGGTTCTATCTGATCCGAAAACCCAAGCAGAACATTTGGCGTCACAAACCGTTTACGAAACCTGTGTGCGTTGTGGTTGTATCGTGTTTGCTTTCGGCGCGTGCGTGGTTTCATTTGTATATTATTTGTATATAATTGTGTATGTAGTTTTTTCTCCTTCTTCTTTCTTTTTTTCTCTTTTTCTTTCTTTTCCGAGATGTTTTCTAGAAAGTCGAAATCTACTTTTAAGTTGCCCGTTGATATTCCCGGCTGGGATTCAACGCCTTATGAAGCCTTAGCCCGTGAGTGGGCTGATTCTACTGGTTTGAGTGAGAATTGGAATTCTTTTTTGGAGCTGGCGGTGCCGGCTAATGTGATTACTTGTTTACAGAAGGCGCCGGTATCTAAGGGTGATGAGCTTCCCGTTTTGGGGCGCAGAGGTTGTATTGTTCTGTCTGCGTACAGGATTCTGCATGAGAGGTTGTTGAAGTTACAGAAATTGCATAAGGATGTGGAAGCGAACTTTGTTGAGATTCAGAATGCTCATACCTTGTTGCGGTGTCAAAATAAGTTGCTTGCTGACAAACTTGAGACGTACCAAACTATTGCCGAGAGGGCGGCTGTGCGAATTGCTCGTTATAAATACAAGAATAGGCGTGGTCGGGTTTCGACGCGAAAGGTGCGTCTGGTCGTAGCGAAAGCCGGACTGGATTGGAATCCTGATGAATGGGATGGTAATATCTGGAACTCGAGTGATTCTCCTTCCTCGGGTGAGGAGTCTGCCAAGCGCGAGTCCTCTCGCTCCGGCCGTGATTGTAAGTCTGCTTCTTGCGCCTCTGATGGTGCACCCCGTGATTGCGCTCGTCCTTCGAGTGGGGTCGATGCTTCTTACACTGATTGTTCCTCTACGTGTACTGGTCGAGCTCCTTGTGATGCTCGTCCCGCGGTCTCGGTGCATCCAGTTTTTCGGCGGAAGTTGCAGCAGGCTCCCGGTGCTCCGAATGGTATTGCTTTAGACTCTTTGGAGGATTTTACTCAACAAGAAATTAGTGATATTTTGCAGCGATTTCGGCAGCGAGCTGGTGAGACCTTACTCACATGGATGGTGCGCCTTTATAAACTGGGCGCTGCTGGCATTATGTTGGATGCTGGCGATTGTTTGAAGTTTTGTTCCTTGAGTTCGGATTCTACTGTACAGGATCATTTTCGTAACTTTAATGTTGGTGGTCAAATTTCTTTGCTTCAATTGGCGACTGAGGGTTGTAATCAAAAATATCCTACTGAGTCTGACTGGCCTGTGAATGACAAACCGTGGTATACTTTGCGCGATGCTGCACAACGTCTCAAAGAGGAGGTGATGAAAACGGCAATTTTTCTGAATACTGCTGACAGGTTGCTTGATGGTTTGTTGACATCTTCTGTGCGGAATCGTATTATTCGTTCTTCCCCTGTTGCTTATAAGCAGGTCATGATGACTTTATTGATTAATCAGACTGGTAACATATTGTCTATGGTGCTGGAATCGGTACGCCAACTCGGTGAGTTGGGTGAGTGGTTTAAACCTGAACGGCAATCCCGGCCTGACACTCGTACTCCTGGTGACAATAAACTTACTAGACGTGATATGTTTTTTGGTCTTATGGCCGATGGTGTACGGAAGGAGGACATTGACGGTGAGACTACTTCTCGTTTGTGGGAAATGTTTCGCAAACGTGGCTTGGATCGAAAGGAGGGTGCCCGGCGTGTTCGGACGACTGAGTGTGATCGTGGTTTTTCTGACGGTAGCGGTGATGACGACCGCCGTGGGCGCTCTGATCGCCGTGATGATCGACGTTATGTACATGATTTGTCCCCCCGTCGTGAGAGAGACAGGGAGAGAGAGGGGGAAAGAGAAAGGGGGAGAGATGATTATGTTAACAGCAGACGTAGAGATGATAGGGATCAATCCCCTGAGTTGAGAAGGAGAGAGGATCGACACAGATTGGCCGATCGAAACCCGCAGTACAATGCAGAGGACAGGAATCCATTTCGTAATGGAGATGGATATGAACAGGAGGTATCGATACCTGGGAAACGTGAGAGTCTTTATCCTGATTTATCCTGGTACACAGAACGCAGTAAAAATGACTAGGAAATAGGTCAAGCTCCAGTACACAGATGGGCTCACAGAGATAATAGACCCTATGTAGATATTGATATTTATTGGAGACATCATAATGTCCAAAGGGCCCGAGCATTGGTAGATACAGGAGCGGAGGCCACTCTTATTCATGGAAAATCAAAGAAGTTTAAAGGTCAGCCTTTTACAATTACCGGATTAGGTGGAAAGGAAACTCCCGCAGTTCAAACTTTACTTGAAATGAGAATAGGTAGAATTCCTAGAAAAGAATACTCTGTATTAGTGGTACCACTCTTAGAATTTATAATTGGAATTGATATTTTGAAAGGAATGACTTTGCACTTAGATGATGGATGTTACCAATTTGGAACTAAACATTATATATCGTCCAGGCCTGTACAGGTTGGTCGTTTAAGAATGTCCCCCCATAAAAGTTCCCCAGACGACAAAAGTGGTTCGTCAGAAGCAGTATCGTATTCCAGGTGGTCATGAAGAGATTAGTACCACTATTCAGGAGTTGGTGGATGCAGGAGTTATAACCCCAGTTACTTCTGCTTGGAATAATCCTGTTTGGCCTGTACGTAAGAGTGATAATTCTTGGCGCATGACTGTTGATTATCGAGAATTGAATAGACACACACCCTCTTTGACTGTTGCAGTACCGGATATTATTACGCTAATTGAAAGAATCCAAAAACATCCAGGTACATGGTATGCGTCCATTGATATTGCTAATGCTTTCTTTTCGATTCCGATTGCCCCTGAGTGTCAGGAACAATTCAGTTTTACGTGGAACGGGCGTCAGATGACGTTTAGAAGTCTTCCCCAGGGCTATGTGCATAGTCCTACGATATGTCACCGGCTGGTGGCAGAGCATTTGACTGAGGTACCGGTTCATCCGCAAATTCAGATATGTCACTATATTGATGATATTTTGATCCAAGGCGAAACACAAGAGGAAGTTCAGACCCAATTGGACAGAGTCATTGAGTGCCTGCGTGAGAAAGGTTGGGAAATCAACCCGGATAAATTACAAGGTCCGTCCCAGGCTGTGAAATTTTTGGGTATTAATTGGCATGAGGGGCACCGAGAAGTGATCCCTCAGGTTAAACAGAAAATTCTTGATTTTGCAGTTCCGAGGAACAGGAAAGAAGCCCAAAGCTTCATTGGTTTGTTTGGTTTTTGGCGCCAGCATATTCCTCATTTGAGTCAAATATTGGCCCCTTTGTACCATGTCACTCGTAAAAAGAATGCATTTGAATGGGATAAACCACAGCAAGATGCGTTCAGTCTGGCAAAAGAAGCAATTCAGCATGCTCTGGATTTATGGCCTGTATGTGATGGTGATGTGGATTTGAATGTGTCTGTACAAGGCCTTTATGCGAATTGGAGTTTGTGGCAGAAACAAGGCAAGAGTAGAGTACCGTTAAGTTTCTGGACCAAAAAGTTACCTGATGCTGGTGAGCGTTATACACCTTTTGAGAAACAGTTACTTGCATGTTATTGGGCTCTGGTGGATACCGAGCAATTGACTTTGGGACATGATATAGTTTTGCGACCTGAAATTCCTATCATGCAGTGGGTTATGAGTTCGCCGAAAACTCACCGAATTGGACACGCTCAAGAGGCGAGTGTGATTAAATGGAAATGGTATATACAAGACAGGGCACGTGTGGGACAAAAAGGAGTTGCATCTTTGCATGAGCAGGTGGCACGGGCGCCATCGACTGAGACTGAGAGTGAATGTTCCGTACCTTTAGTACAGGAGTCTCCTGTTCAGTGGGGTAGACCTTTTGATGATTTGTCCGCAGAGGACAGAAACCATGTCTGGTTTACGGATGGTTCAGCAAGGTTCATAGGGACGAAACGGCATTGGAAGGCGGTGTCCTATAATCCGATCACACAAAAATTGCTGAGTACAACTGGTGAGGGTAAGAGCAGTCAATTTGCTGAACTCTATGCTGTTTATCAAGTTCTGAAACAAGAGTTACCTGGCACATGTCATATTTTCACCGATTCTTGGTCTACTGCCAAAGGACTGGCAGTTTGGTTACCGACTTGGCATTCCCATAGTTGGAAAATCCATTCAAAAGAACTGTGGGGAAAAGAATTATGGCAGGAGATTTGGGAAATGCTCCCACAGAGTACTGTTACAATCTTCCATGTGGATGCTCATACCCCGATAGACTCTCTTGACAAATTCTTTCATAACATTGCAGATGAGAAATCTAAAATTGCTGAGGCAGTGGTGGACAGGCAAGATTCTGATATTGCGGGATTGGCGAAATGGGCCCACCAGAAAGCAGGACACTTTGGAGAGAAAGCCACTAGCAGGTGGGCTGCTGATCGAGGAATTTATATTCCCCTAGATTTAATAAAAAATGTTATTCTACATTGTCCCATTTGTCAGCATATCAGGCAGCGCAAAGTGCCCCAAATTGTTAAAGGTCATTTACATCGCGGGAAATTGCCCGCTCAAATTTGGCAGATTGATTACATTGGTCCACTTCCTATGAGTAGGAATTGTCAATATGTTTGCACCATTGTTGATACATACAGTGGCCGGTTGGTGGCCCTTCCCTGTAAGCAAGCTACCCAATTGAATACTATTAAAACATTGGAATTGATTATGATGTATTATGGTGTGCCATTCCAAATTCAATCTGATAATGCATCCCATTTTCGTGGAAGATTGGTACAGGAATTCTGTGTGGAAAACAATATTGAATGGGTGTTTCATATACCATATTATCCACAGGCCTCGGGTCTTGTGGAGAGGTTGAATGGACTGCTGAAAGATCAGTTACGTAAATTAACAGATGACAAGTATAAGAATTGGCGAGACTTTTTGCCTCAAGCGCTATTGATTTTGAATAACCGACCTTTTCTAAATGCTGAATCCCCACTTATGCGTTTGTTTCCTCCGAATGTTGATGCTAAGCCCAATGAAATCAGAGAGACTGTGATGTACTGGGAGATTACTCCCGGAGCTTTGGCTCCATGTAGAGCGACCCCAGGGTCGGCAGGTTTAGACTTGCATGCCATGGATAACACCGTTATAAAAAGTAAGGATCGAGTCATCATTGAAACTGGTGTTGGTGTTCATATACCAACTGGGAATTTCGGATTAATCGCCCCTAGATCAGGGCTGGCTGTAAAAGGCATTCAGGTGCTTGGAGGAATCATTGATAGTGATTATCAGGGAGAGATTAAGGTGCTCCTGCTGAATAGCAGTGAGGTTGACTTACTGATACATCAAACTGACCGAGTGGCTCAATTGCTAATAATGCCTGTTTTCAGTGGTGAGATCACAAAAGGCACTGCCCCAACGTTGCTAACTGTACGAGGCCAAAAAGGTTTTGGCTCCACAGATAATCCTGGGGCCAGAGTTTGGGTGCAGTCACCTAAGAATCCCCCTGAACAAGCAGAAGTCATTGCAACCGGTCAAGACAACACCATTTTAGTTATGAGACCAGGGAAAGATAGCTGGGAAGCAGTCCCGGCTGACAAATGTTACTTACGAGAATGAATAATGCCTGTATTTGATTCTCTTTCAGATCATTCTTTGGACTGTTGCTGCAGGATGTGTCGGCGTTGGACTCCTTTTGGGCTGGTACGACGAGAGAGGAGGGATCCCATCAACCCGGGCTGAGTTGAGAACCCGAGTGTCGCGTTCCTTCGCTGCGTGGGATTCGTCGTCGAACTTTTGGACTACGTTAGCCAAACGAGTGACTAAAGCCCCTCATTTCTGCTTGACACCGATGAGATCGGTGACTGACATTCTAGCGACTTGTTTAGTTGCTGTCCCTGCTTCATTGGAGACTTTGACTCATATTTTTAATATATCGAATGCTCGCCCCAATGTTCTTCTGGGCGATTTTGCTACCCATGAGTATTGCCCCTTGTGTACTGTACTGTCAGACCCGATACCCCCCATCCAGTCCCAAATAGTTACCTATAATATCACACAGGGTGATTTGTGTTTTTTCCTTACTTGTGATCCTAGTGCGATTTCTGAATGTATGCGTTTAAGATTGAAAGGTGCCACTTCATTCACCGCTCATGAACTTACTTTGTGCCTTCAAAGGACACCGAAAACATGTACTTCTGTTCAGAATAACATGACTTGCAAGAGTTTGGTAGTTACCGCCAGTCATTATCGCACGATGTTACTACCTGCCGGATGGCTTTTCTCATGTGGTAATACTTCCTGGCCATATATCCCCGCAAATATTTCTGGAGGCCCTTGTGCCATTACTAGACTGAGCTTGTTGATGTTTTCATCACATCCGAATGCCAACTCTCGTGTGATTCGAGATACAGTGAGGTTACAGGAGGATTGTGACTCATCTTTGCATTTATATTCCAAGTCTGAATACCTTAGCCTGGCTATTTCAATTGTTGGTGTTCCTGCTTTGGCAGTTTATAATGCCAAATCTATTGGGAAAATGGCCTGCTGGATGGTAAAATCCATTAATCATACTTCTACAGTCCTGTCTGACATGCTATTAGACGCCCAGGGTGAACATAGAGCTATCTTGCAAAATCGAGCGGCCATTGATTATCTTTTGCTTAAACATGGACACGATTGTTCTGATTTTGAGGGTCTTTGTTGTTTTAACTTGTCTGATCATACAAAATCCATTCAAGCTCACATTGATAAACTACATGACTTGACAGAAGAAGTTAGAAAACACATTGACCAGGGATGGTTTGACTGGCTCTTTAATTGGTTACCTGATTTGCACATGTTACGTCAGATATTAGGAGGTATTCTGGTTACTATCGGCATTTTGATTTCTATCTGTTGCTTTATTCAGTGTATTCCTTCACTACTTCAATTCTGCACACCTGGTACTAGACATAGATCAGTTAGTCTTGTTTCATATTATTCTTCCACAGATATTAGTTCTGTTTAATGAATGTATAATAGACTGAAGTCAAGGGTGAAATGTTCTGCTCGATTTTCCCGGCCTTCTTGTGAGGAAAAAGTGATTGAATGTGACTTCAGTCTCTTACCATTCAAGTCTAAGGGCTAGAGTAGTGAATGGAGCCTATTTACTAGGCACTTCGACATGATCCTGTGCTCTTCCCCATAGATCAGGGCTTGCACACATAGCCTAGGGGATAGATTCGTTAGTATTAGGGATAACCTGTCCTGTAGTGAGGGTATTTCATGGAGCCGTGCTGAATTCAGGCCTGGTAGGCCTCAAACGGGAGAGACTCCATCTTTCTTTCTGCTCCGGCAGCTTGGGATGCTTCTAGGTCAAATGTAATGTTTTAGTTATGAGGTGTTATTCGCTTGGAGAGAACCGGTTCAGGCCGGCCCTTATCGAAGGATTGTATTTTTCTTCATGCCGAAGACACTACATCAGGCCGGCCGGCTGGGAACGTGTCCTTGGTACGGGGAGGTACAAGAATTTGGTGGGCGGCAGGTTACGGGCCGGAATTTTCCATGAGGAAACGCACCTCTATATTAGTGAAAGTCTGAGACAGTTACATGTTCAGTCCGTAGTCGGCATCTAGCCGTTAGCAGTAAAGCTACTACTTATTCCAGGGAAGACAGACGCCATCTTGAAGGCGGAGAAGAACGGAGAGACAGATACTCTCCTAGCAGAATAGCCAGAGAGGAGAGAGTAGCCGATAAGGAAGAGGTCCCAGTGACTCGGAGAAGGGTGACTGCGGAGGTGTGACTTCCAGGCGAGCCGAGGCACAGACGAGAAGGGAACCTAGATGACCACTGAGTGCAGGCTACACACTACTAAGGTGATGTCGACCCTTTCTTATTAGAGTGTACAACTTAATCTTTCACTTTTCTTTGCAGGTTATGTGTTATATTGTAATGTTATGTGATTGCGCATGTAATGAGTAATAAAGTATCCAGTTTGTAGTGAACCAACATGTGACGTGTTCTTGTATGAGAGGGTAGCCTATTCTTCTAGTCAGCTGCGGCTACATGAACAGATGTTAACCCTGATCAGGTAAGTGGTAACTGAATAAGGGAAAGAGGAGCCCCTCGAACCGGAGAACAGGCTATGCTCGAACTGGCAGTCCTTGTGTGATCTGATGAATAGTGAGACTGATTCCCTTTTTGTGTGTTATGGTGATCATAGGATGAACTGTATGAGACTGCCGTCTGGGTAGAGAGGTCTGGATTCGTATGGGATCGCGAGGCCGCCACTTGTGATACTGCCGTCTGGGTAGAGAGGTCTGGATTCGTATGGGATCGCGAGGCCGCCACTTGTGATACTGTCGTATGGGCAGAGAGGTCTGGATTCGTATGGGATCGCGAGGCCGCCACTTGTGATACTGTCGTATGGGCAGAGAGGTCTGGATTCGTATGGGATCGCGAGGCCGCCGATTGTGCTGAGACTGCCGTCTGGGTAGAGAGGTCTGGATTCGTATGGGATCGCGAGGCCGCCACTTGTGATACTGTCGTATGGGCAGAGAGGTCTGGATTCGTATGGGATCGCGAGGCTGCCGATTGTGCTGAGACTGCCGTCTGGGTAGAGAGGTCTGGATTCGTATGGGATCGCGAGGCCGCCACTTGTGATACTGTCGTATGGGCAGAGAGGTCTGGATTCGTATGGGATCGCGAGGCCGCCGGTTGTGCTGAGACTGCCGTCTGGGTAGAGAGGTCTGGATTCGTATGGGATCGCGAGGCCGCCACTTGTGATACTGTCGTATGGGCAGAGAGGTCTGGATTCGTATGGGATCGCGAGGCCGCCACTTGTGATACTGTCGTATGGGCAGAGAGGTCTGGATTCGTATGGGATCGCGAGGCCGCCGATTGTGCTGAGACTGCCGTCTGGGTAGAGAGGTCTGGATTCGTATGGGATCGCGAGGCCGCCACTTGTGATACTGTCGTATGGGCAGAGAGGTCTGGATTCGTATGGGATCGCGAGGCCGCCACTTGTGATACTGTCGTATGGGCAGAGAGGTCTGGATTCGTATGGGATCGCGAGGCCGCCACTTGTGATACTGTCGTATGGGCAGAGAGGTCTGGATCCGTATGGGATCGCGAGGCCGCCGATTATAAGAGGTCTTGGTATGTATAGTAGGAATTCCCTGTCCTTAGGTGGTAGATATATGTGGTTGCACTATTGTAAATAGGCCCTAGGGAGGGGGTAACGTTCTGGCTGGGTTAGTGAGGCTCTGATGAGCGGGTTCTATCTGATCCGAAAACCCAAGCAGAACACTATCTTACCTCCACGAGATATTAACGAGCTCCTGGTGCAAGAACTGACTCAGAAACTGGGCACTGATGAAAGCCTCACCGGCTGAAACGCGTCTGCCACAGCGTTTCTGTATTCATGCAAACCTGCGCTTCACAAGATTGCTTTGTAAATAAATTCAGTTGCCTTCCCAAGTGTGTGTCGGGCTCATTCAAACTCGGAGTGAGTATTGGACTTATGCGTTGACCAGTAGCAGGCCCTGGTCTACCGACACCCCCTCTCGGTCTGGAGTGACGTGTACAGCCAGCAACAAAATGGACAGTGTATTCTAGTACAACGCATCACCCCCCCCAGGCGGCTGTATCACCACAAGGTTTTACTTTCTGCACGGGGAGAGATGCTGTAGATGTTTCTACGGGGGAAACAACACATTTATTTTCACTGACCTGATCTTTTTGAGTTCGTGGCTGATGCCGAGGGAGATCTGGATGCCATTCGTGGGACGCCACTGGGTGTTTGGTGTAACCCTTCACTGCAGGGGTAACCTCATCTGGACTCCATTCACCATCATGCACCGGACCACGGGCCAGCGCTTGGGAACATCGCAGCGAAACAGAGGAGGAGCTGTTACCATCGTTAAATTTTGGGTGTGGCTATCTTACCTCCACGAGATATTAACGAGCTCCTGGTGCAAGAACTGACTCAGAAACTGGGCACTGATGAAAGCCTCACCGGCTGAAACGCGTCTGCCACAGCGTTACTGTATTCATGCAAACCTGCGCTTCACAAGATTGCCCTGTAAATAAATTCTGTTGCCTTCCCAAGTGTGTGTCGGGCTCATTCAAACTCAGAGTGAGTATTCGACTTATATATATATATATTCACTGAAAAAACCATAGGTTTCACACACGTTATAGTTAGGAATTAGCATTTAAAAAACCTTGCAAATTCACTGAAAAAACCATAGGTTTCACACATGTTATAGTTAGCGGAAATTTTACTGATAAAAAACCAATGAAATTCCCCCGTTATAGTTAGTGCAGGCAACTATAACTCACGCGACCGCAATCCTCTGCTGATGCTAATACTGTATTTAGACACTTATTTGCCCATGTCTTCTTCCATACATTTTTAGCTATACATATATTACAAATATTTTTTTTTCATAAAGACACATATGTCATCAGCAGAAGATTGCGGTCGCGTGAGTTATAGTTGCCTGCACTAACTATAACGGGGGAATTTCATTGGTTTTTTATCAGTAAAATTTCCGCTAACTATAACATGTGTGAAACCTATGGTTTTTTCAGTGAATTTGCAAGGTTTTTTAAATGCTAATTCCTAACTATAACGTGTGTGAAACCTATGGTTTTTTCAGTGAATTTGTACGGTTTTTTAAATGCTAAGTTACTTTACGCCATTCGTGGCGTGCGCGCCCACTTAACGCAGTTCGTTCCGTGCGCGCACGGTGAGCTTCGCGCACCGTGCGCGCACAGTGCACGTGCGTACATGGCCCATCTAGCGTAACGTGGGCACGCGGTGCGCGTAGCGCACCGCGTGCCCACCGTGCCTGCACGGCACTAACTGCGTAAAGTGGGCACGCGGTGCCCACGTTACGCTAGATGGGCCATGTACGCACGATGCACTTCGCGCACCGTGCGCACATGGAGGACATATGATGCACTTCGTTTTGAAAGGTAATATTTTAATTTTTCGTATATGTTATAAGCCATGCACAAATGGTGCCCTTCGGGCACCATTTGCACACGGGGTGGAGAGAGAGTGGATAATTTTTTTTTTTATTATTTTTTAAAAAAATATTTTAGTTTAACTCATGTTTTATAAGCCATGCGCAATTGGGGCCCTTCGGTCACCAATTGCACACGGGGTGGGGAGAGTGTGGATAATTTTTTTTTTTTTATAATTTTTTACCGTACGCGTACGGTAAGCGTAATCGGCGAAATTAGCGAAAAAATAAAAATTCCAATTTTGGCCTTGGGGGATCTTTGGGGACTCTGTCAACATTGCTATGTGTGTGGGAGCTGTCTAAACAGCCCCTTTACATGTTTTTGTGCTTTATATTTTAAACATCACTCTCAGTGCGAGAGAGAAAATGGCGGCCGCCGCTTCCTGGTTTCGGCCGATTCGAATGTTTACTAAGATCTAAGAGCCAATCAGAATCGCGCTCGCGCACGCCACCGTACGCGTACGGTAAGCGTACCGTAAGCGCACCGTAAGCTGGCTCAGATATATATATTGATTTAAAGGCTATTTTCTCAGAATCTACTGAACAGATTTACACCAAACCTACAAAAGGCACTTCCTTGACCTGAGGACTACCTCTCTGCCAAATTTCTAGTAATTCTGTTCAGCCGTTCGGGCTGTAGCCCTGTCTAAAGGTCCTATGGAAAAATGCATGGGAAAAACGCGTTTTGGGACCCCCCTTTTATCTCAGCCCCCGCTTGAGGAATCCCCCCGAGACTTTCAGGGAAGGAGCGGAGCGTAGCGCCCCACCTATTTTGAAAAATTCGCGAGGATTCGTCGACCGGCGCCAAAGTTATTCAAAATAGAATGTTGCGGATTTCCTATGGAAACGTGGTCCTAACTATAACTACCTACTGGCGACCGCCAGTAGGTAATATATATACATATATATATATATATGTATATATATATATATATATTCACTTAAAAAACCATAGGTTTCACACAAGTTATAGTTAGCTGTACATTTCACTCGTAAAAAACCAATGAAATTCCACGTTATAGTTAGATCAGGTAACTATAACTTGCGCACCCGCAATCCACTGCTGATGACGTCACATATTACATCACTTATGACATGGTCAGTGACATCACTCATGACATCAATGATGGCATCTGAAATGACACATTGTGCATTGCGGTCGCGCAAGTTATAGTTACCTGATCTAACTATAACGTGGAATTTCATTGGTTTTTTACGAGTGAAATGTACAGCTAACTATAACTTGTGTGAAACCTATGGTTTTTTAAGTGAATTTGCAAGGTTTTTTAAATGCTAATTCCTAACTATAACGTGTGTGAAACCTATGGTTTTTTCAGTGAATTTGTACGTTTTTTTAAATGCTAAGTTATGTTTTTATTTTTAATTTTTGCGCGCACGGTGCGCTTCGCGCACGGTGCGCTTCGCGCACCGTGCGCGCACTGTGGGCACTCGGTGCGCTTTGCGCACCGAGCGCCCACGTTGCGCATTTCGTACCGTGCATGCCTCGCCATTTTTTACAAAATATCAATTGTTTTTTTCTCCCTTGGGGGTCCTTAGATTTCTATATTAAATGTGAATGTTAATTCTTTTTTTTTTTTTTTTTTTTTTACCGTACGCGTACTCCACGATTTTTTTTTTAAATTATTAAATTTATTTTTCATACTTTTTGGTCCTTCTTGAACCCCCTGACGAACGCTAGGGGGTCTGCAACTCTCTTCGTTGCCCCCTTTTCATGTTATCAACCTTTGTTTTTCAGTGCGAGAGACAGAAAATGGCGGCCGATACTTTCTGATTTCGACCGATTCGAATGTTTACAGTCATGTAACCACCAATCAGAACTGAGCTCGCGCACGGCACCGTACGCGTACGGTAAGCTTACCGTAAGCGCACGGAGCGCGCTTACAGATATATATATTGATTTAAATGCTATTTTCTCAGGGCCTACTGAACAGATTTACACCAGACCTGCAAAAGGCACATCCCTGACCTGAGGACTACCTCTCTGCCCAATTTCAAGTAATTCTGTTCAGCCGTTCGGGCTGTAGCTCGGACTAAAGGTCCTATGGGAAAATGCATGGGGAAAACGCGTTTTGGGACCCCCCTTTTTTCTCAGCCCCCTCTTGACGAATCCCCCCGAGACTTTCAGGGTAGGAGCGGAGCGTAGCGCCCCATTAGTTTTGAAAAATTCGCGAGGATTCGTCTACCGGCGCCAAAGTTATTCCTAATAGAATGTTGCGGATTTCCTATGGAAACACGGTCCTAACTATAACTATCTACTGGCGACCGCCAGTAGATAATATATATATATATATATATATAGAGAGAGAGAGAGAGAGAGAGAGAGAGAGAGAGAGAGAGAGATCAGGACTCGTTGCAGCTACAGAACTACTGAACAGATTCACACCAAATATGCAAAAGGCATGAGTCCGAAATGAGGACTACCTCTTTGCCAAATTTGGTGTCATTACGTTCAGCAGGTCGGGCTGTAGCTGCGACAACAGATCCTATGGGAAATTGCATGGGGAAAACGTGTTTTGGGACCCCCCTATTTTCTCGGCCCCCGCTTCACGGATCACCGCAAAACTTTTAGGGTAGGAGCGGAGCGGAGATGGCCAAAAGTTTGGAGAATTTCGCGAAGATTCGTCAACCGGCGCCAACGTTATTCCCAATAGAATGTTGCGGATTTCCTACGGGGGAAACAACACATTTATTTTCACTGACCTGATCTTTTTGGATTCGTGGCTGATGCCGAGGGAGATCTGGATGCCATTCGTGGGACGCCCCTGGGTGTTTGGTGTAACCCTTCACTGCCGGGGTAACCTCATCTGGTCTCCATTCACCATCATGCACCGGACCACGGGCCAGCGCTTGGGAACATCGCAGCGAAACAGAGGAGGAGCTGTTACCATTGTTAAATTTTGGGTGTGGCTATCTTACCTCCACGAGATATTAACGAGCTCCTGGTGCAAGAACTTACTCAGAAACCGGGCACTGATGAAAGCCTCACCGGCTGAAACGTGTCTGCCACAGCGTTACTGTATTCATGCAAACCTGCGCTTCACAAGATTGCTTTGTAAATAAATTCAGTTGCCTTCCCAAGTGTGTGTCGGGCTCATTCAAACTCGGAGTGAGTATTCGACTTATATATATATATATATATAGATAGAGAGAGAGAGAGAGAGAGAGAGAGAGAGAGAGAGAGAGAGATCAGGACTCGTTGCAGCTACGGAAGATACCATGGGCCTTTCTAAAAACAATCAAAACCATAAAAAGTGTTTGAAGCACGAAAAAAACTCAGAAACGTAGTGAAAAGAAAAATGAGTTATACACTAAGTAAAGAAGCACGGCACACTTTGGTACTCATTTGGAGCACTGGAGCAAAATTCGAAGATTTAATTCCCCAGTGTAAATTGAGTTTGCTCTGTGTTTCATCTGAACTGTTGCACCTAATTTACAGCTTTGCAGAAAAAATAGAGGAGAAAGTGAGCAAAAGCTATTTGCGTCATTTTGATCTGAAATATGTCTGCATTATTTTTACTTATTTACCCTAGTGCTAAAATGCAGCATTATGGAAATGACCTCGAGAGCGCAATGCATGCTTATGTTAATATTTCTATTTGCGTTATTTTCTCACTCCAGCGGAATTTGGTGGTACAGAAGGAACTAGAGTTGATTGTGTGGTGAATTAATTTATTATTCATTTACAGGCGCAGGGCTAGGATCCAGCAATGACAAGTTCATGTTTCTGTATTCATAATGGCGTTGCATGATCCCCTGTCCACTTTCAATAAGAGGCTGTGTAAACGCTGGGCAGCCTTTGCCAATGTACCTTCACCAAACCTTCTGGGGGAGTGGCCTTTCAGTGTGGTTCACTTGGAACATAAAAAGCAAACGGCGGTCGTACCCAGGATTCATGTTTTTTCTTGTAACAGAAATTGATTTCTCTGTGGTGCTGTGCTGCAGGTAGGTCTGCAATTGTATATATAAGTACTTAGGCAACAAATAAAAAATGTGGGCAAACAAATGTGAATTCTGCAACCCTGATCAATTACTATGAATATTTATTAGTATCAAAAGACTGGAACTGCAAAAGTATAGTCAATATACATTTAATAAAAACATGATCCAAAAAAATAATTAAAAAAAAAAAAATGTGTACTTCCATCTGAATTATAATGGAACAAGCCTATATATTCAACCATACCTGCACACTCATCCTTCTATTATAAATTCATATTGTTCAATGATTAATACAGAAAACAAGCCTTATGAATGTTACTAATCATGTAAGTTCTTCTATGTATGTCTAGGCAATTTTTAAAAATGCAAATTTCCTTTATAACAAACTATATTTGTATAACCTACATAGAATCGCATTTATATCCTAGGAAAACAAGTTTTTTAGAAGCTGAACATTCTAATTCCTTATGGCTTGCAACAATGAGGTGAGATGGATGAAGACTAAATTGTCAAATGATAGGCGGCTTGTTGGGCTGGAACATATGCATGTACAGCATTGCTTATAAAAAGGGACCTACGCATGTTTCGGATGTGCAGCCTTCGTCAGGAAGCCATGATGAAAGAAAACCTTATTTATATACAGTTTTCAGTATAAAGATGGGCAACATGACTACATCCCTCTGATTGAGATTCTGCAGATATAGTGGGCAGGAAGTACTCGGTGTGCTTTACGATATGATGAGCCCTTTTTGTCCATCGTTTTCTATATGGGGCGGGATTCCTTTAGCTGTTCTCGGCAAAATGGATCCCAAATGCTGTGCCACAAAACTCGAGAGTAGAAACAATGTTGCTGTGTCTGCAGGGCTGGCTTTAGCACTGGTGGCGCCCGGTGCGAGAATCATTTTTAGCGCCCCCATACTCCATGACCGCCTCCTCAGATTCTCTTACTACCACCGAGCATAAGTGCCCCTAATCTCTCCCCATGAGGTTGGTGCCCCCTCCCCAGGTCAGCGCCCAGTGCGGCCGCACCAGTCGCACTGCCCTAAAGCCGGCCCTGTGTCTGGCTCAGTCATAAAAAGTGCAGCGAAAGAGCTTCCTGATGCGAGCTTCGTGGTACTGAGGCGGGTGGACAAGGCAGATTGTCCTGCGGTGTGTCCAGAACCCTCGGTGTGGGGAAAATCCCACATATACCAGGTCCTCCACCAAAAAACGGAAGTGCCTCCAGCAGGCCGATCAGTGCTGTGTTTCAGGTAGGCTCCACACCTTGTGTGGATGTTTACCTGCACAATTTATGGCGCTGTAGCCATACCATATTATAAGAATTAAAAAAAACAAATGACTTTTTTCCTAATAATGATTGTCACATGTGTTTTGCAGTGTTGTACACACCTACAGGGGATGTCAAGTCTTTAAAAACTGAAATGCTAGCATCCTGCTGGCCTTGACCAAGGAACACACAAAAGGAGATGGTAGGAAGGCTTGCAATAAATCTGACCACTGTCAATCGTTCAGGGTAGCACTCCAACCCATCGTTCTTTTGCTCACCATGCCACCTCAGTTTGGGCCCAGCCATATGCAAATCAGTTTTTAACCTGCTCCAATGGGAACAGTGCAGCCCGAAATGCCAAGCCAGGTCCTCCCTGAACCAGAACACAAGCAACCCAGGACCGGTTTCTCCCTAGTTATGGGCTCATCAGCTGGGTACAGCTTGGTTCCAGTGACACTGCGAGCATGGGACCCATATCTAGGCATACCCATGCCACTTCGCCAAGACCAAGGACCTGTGAGTTTAAGTGACCTGCTCTCAGCCTCCCACCTGCCTAAGAATGGTGGTGCAGTGTATATTGGTTTAGTATACTCATGAAACATCCACCAATTACCTCAGTGTCGTAGTTGCAGTTTCTAGTTGTCCATGGAGGACTTTAAAAGAAATTCCCACACCCCTACTCTTGGAGATGGCAGGCGGCAAAGTACACATAGTATAAACTCTCGGGCCTAGGCCTCATTCACCCTTATTTTTGTGAGATTGAACAAAGACATTGACAACTGAACCAGTGTATTTTGCAAGTTGCTAACACAGCATTGGGGCAGCTGTCAGATACATTCCTCCCCTCCTGACTGCTAACATAAATTGCCACAGAATTTGATCTCTTATATCTGTGTTTCTTACCTTTACGTGTTTGGAATCAAATTGCCTCTTTCTCTGCCTCTGGGCTTCCTTTTGACTCATGGCCAGCTCCTATGTCCTTGTCACATTTGTCATATTTCATCTAAAAATATTACATTTGCCCTTCATTCATGCTCTGCATATGACTCCACAGCGTAAGTCTCTCTCCTTTTCATTCTTTTCACAAGCTTTTTTCATCATTTTGCTCTTTTGTATGCCAAACAAACTTTCCCCAAAAGTGTGTTTTCCCTCAAATAAGCAAAGTTAAAGGGGTACTGGAATCTGCGGTACTCATTTCACCTTATCTCCCACCCTTGTAATCACTTGTGGAATGTGGTAATGAGATGTGAATGAGATACTAAATAGGTATGGGAAAGAGTGTGTAAGACCTCCTCTGATGATGTTGCTAAGTAGCTGGAGTGATCCAAAACATAAAAGATGATTGTACAATTTGTTTTTGTTTGTGAAAGTATTGCATTTTCTGAACATATGTGCAACTGGTTGAGATGTGTGTGTATGTGTGTGCATGTGTTTGTACTTATTATACCCCCTACCTTACCCAGAGGCAATTCAGGGACATATTTTATAACCCACTGTTTTGCCCTATATCCAGGAGGGGGCTGCATTTTTCTCCCACCATGCCCAAGGGTATTCCGTGGCTCAGAGAGATAATCACTAGAAGGCACTGTTCCGGGGTGGGTATGGTCATAAATCAACCAAGTCCAACCCAAAAATTAAGAGGGTGAACAAAGAAGAGATAGGGTCTAGGGGCACGTACTAAAGATGGGGGGAGACAGCAAAGTGTCTCTTGTTGCCCTCACACACCCCGAAGGATGTCATGCTTCATCATCGGGCGTGTGCTCCTCGTCGGGCCGGCGGTGCAATGCCCTACGGGTCCCCCGAAGGGTCTCTTTGGCGGAGATCTTTTAGAGAGCTGCCGATGGGTGCATGCGGGTATGTGGAGGGAGAGTACCAGGATAAGTGGTGGGGGTTGTATGTGCAAACATAAAAATACCTAAGGGTTACCTAAGGGGGTATTTTAATAAAGAGGTACCCTTGGTACAATAAAAAACGTGAATTATAAGTTACCTTTCAAGACGTAATGTGTCTATGGTAGCTGGAAAAAATGGTCGACATGTTTCGCGCCTTAAGTGGTCAAAACGATCCCTGGCGTTTCATCAGGACCAGTAAGAGTGGGTGATGTAAAAGGGGTGCACAGACTAAGTGTAGTGGGAGGGGTAATAATCTCCCTCTCACTGGGCAACAGGGGGGAATTTAGTGTCTCCTATCCAGGTATTGTGTGATCAAGGAGTCTGTTATGCCCCCTTTGCAATAGACCTAGACCAAAAAGAAATAATAAACATAACACAAAACAGAGGTTAAAATCCATATGCGGAAGTGCCATATCATTCGGCATATGTAAGAAGCGGTGAGAAAACACACACCGCTTGGAGACAGTCATACTTTCACACACCAATGGCCCAAGTACTTATGAGCTTAGAGGAGCGAACAGCTTGGGTGATGTCCCATGTCAGCCACGGATGATAAGTATAGGGGCCCGGTGCGGGTCACAGAATCCAGCAATGGAAAAGGGGGCTGGGTTTCTACTGCCTCCCACGGGCCTCGTCAACCTACACCAGGCTGGACAGTGGGCTCACTAGAACTCCCTTCTTAGGTAAGAATACACCCGTGATTTTCCCGCAAGAAACGTGTGGGGCTGTATGTGTAGCCACTATCCTTAGCGACATGACTATTTCTGTAAACACTCGTCGGCCGCTACACGTTTGGTGAGCCCACTGTCCAGCCTGGTGTAGGTTGACGAGGCCCGTGGGAGGCAGTAGAAACCCAGCCCCCTTTTTCATTGCTGGATTCTGTGACCCGCAACGGGCCCCTATACTTATCATCCGTGGCTGACATGGGACATCACCCAAGCTGTTCGCTCCTCTAAGCTCATAAGTACTTGGGCCATTGGTGTGTGAAAGTATGACTGTCTCCAAGCGGTGTGTGTTTTCTCACCGCTTCTTACATATGCCGAATGATATGGCACTTCCGCATATGGATTTTAACCTCTGTTTTGTGTTATGTTTATTATTTCTTTTTGGTCTAGGTCTATTGCAAAGGGGGCATAACAGACTCCTTGATCACACAATACCTGGATAGGAGACACTAAATTCCCCCCTGTTGCCCAGTGAGAGGGAGATTATTACCCCTCCCACTACACTTAGTCTGTGCACCCCTTTTACATCACCCACTCTTACTGGTCCTGATGAAACGCCAGGGATCGTTTTGACCACTTAAGGCGCGAAACATGTCGACCATTTTTTCCAGCTACCATAGACACATTACGTCTTGAAAGGTAACTTATAATTCACGTTTTTTACTGTACCAAGGGTACCTCTTTATTAAAATACCCCCTTAGGTAACCCTTAGGTATTTTTATCTTTGCACACACAACCCCCACCACTTATCCTGGTACTCTCCCTCCACATACCCGCATGCACCCATCGGCAGCTCTCTAAAAGATCTCCGCCAAAGAGACCCTTCGGGGGACCCGTAGGGCATTGCACCGCCGGCCCGACGAGGAGCACACGCCCGATGATGAAGCATGACATCCTTCGGGGTGTGTGAGGGCAACAAGAGACACTTTGCTGTCTCCCCCCATCTTTAGTACCTGCCCCTAGACCCTATCTCTTCTTTGTTCACCCTCTTAATTTTTGGGTTGGACTTGGTTGATTTATGACCATACCCACCCCGGAACAGTGCCTTCTGGTGATTATCTCATTGACATTTCGGAGCATAGGCACGGGACCATTAACCAGCTCCTGGTCCCCACTTATTCCTTTTTTTGATGCAGTATTCCGTGGCTCACCCAATGTTTGCCAGGTCTATGCGATGTAAATCCAAAAATTCAAGTAAGGGAGGAGATTTTTTTTATCAACTTTTTTGCCAAATGGGGTGGAGCATTTCCTGTCATTTATCCCCTACCTTGAATGAAAGGCTGAAGGGGCAGTGGCGGCCAGCACAGGTAAGAAAGGGCAGGGCGTATGGAAGTCGACAGACAACAGGCTAGTTAAAATTAAATAAAAAAAATAATAATACCACTTACCTTGTGCTCGCCACATCGCTGATCATATTCTCAGAGATTAATTGTCTCATTATGAGTGCCCCACTTATTCTGGTGAGGCCAATAACTGCAGTTATCCGCCCCATTAAATGATGTTTACTTTTTACCACTGCCCTAATGTTTTCCTCAGGCAGAGTTCACCTTCTGATAGCTGGCAATCTCTTGGAGGACAACAGAGAGGAAAATGAGGGATAACTGGGGCATCCAGGTCTAGAATTTCAGATTTTCTGGTAACCCCTCTTTTTTGTAGCACTTTATGGCTCCCTGTGGGTCTCAGGCATACCTCCCCATTAACGTCACCTCCTATGCTTCTTCCTACCTATGCCTACTCATACTCTTACACTTGTCACTACTTATTACTTCTACTTATCTACTTCTACTTAACCGTACTCTTTTACCTATTCTTACTCACCCCACTCTGCTCTCATACTCCTACTTTCTATATAGCCCTCTGCTGAACTCAACTTCCTTTGCACCTCCTTGTTGCATACTATTTCTGCTTGCTGTTCTATTCTACAACTACACTTACTTCTTCCTTTCTCAAAATCTCTTACTAGCTGTAATATTCCTTACTTAAGTATTAATCCTATAAACAATTGACTCATCCTCCAGTTCCTCACTGCAGCCAGTTTACTCTGAAGTCAACTTACGAAGCTGGAAGTAAAATATCCCACTGTGACTTGCTCCTTTGATTTGCCTTTGATACCCAGCGATACCAGACTTCTATGCCGGGTCATATGATTATTCCTATTCTCCCAAAATCATATTTAACCCACAATCCACTCACAATTCTCTTAGGCACAGTCTTCACTAATTAGTACAGCCAAAAGTCACTCAAAAGTATCCTTATATCCTGTCTACATCTATATTTCAAACATTTATCACTCCCACCTTTGGCCAAAAGTTGTTCACTCCAAAGTCCAGCATAAATACGCTTATTGGTATCAATTACACTCAGACCTACACACTTTCTACTTCAAAGACTAGCTCATATCTAAACTGCATGCTTTTGAATGGTAGGTGAGTCAACACTAATTATCGTGAAATCTCAAACCTTATTTCCAACCATGATTTGGAGAATGCAACACTAAAACCTTCCTGAAAGTAACTTCCCAAATTTGTAACTGACTTACTAGTCCCGAAAGGGTACAAAATCATTTGTGATGTCAGAAAACAATTAATATATGGTGGCATAGCAATCATTCACAAGGAAATACCCTTCGCTATCTATGTGACACATTTAAACGTCTCATAATCGCAGTCCAGAAATATCCATCCAACACTATCTATCAGTAATCCATCACCTATTAAAACTTCGAATCAACGATGCTATATAAAATGAATGACCTCAAATCAATTTATGTCTGAAAAATAAATTTGACTGAAGACATTCTTAAAAGGAGAAAACAAATGTAAATTATATATAAATAGGGAACAAATTCCAATCTGACCTCTCCCTAAGGGACATACCCCAGTCACAAACTACAAACCCCTGGAAGTCTTTCCTTCTCATCAGCAGCACTCATCACATCTTCGATTTTTAAACTACTTAAACCAACACAATATTATCTGGACCATTTTCCTACAAATATCATCTAAGAAAATGTTCACATGTTTTAATCCGCCTGATGCACCCTAATAAATGCATCCCTTGGTCAAGGAATTTTCCCAGACTAGTTTAAAGATTGAAAAAATCATTTCCATCTTCAGAAAACCTAATCTTGGTCACATCTGTTGTCCTACATTCAACCAGTACCCAAAACCAAAGACAGTTGTGTCACAAATCAATTAAATAACAACAATGTAAAAGAACTTCTGCTTGTAGAATGCTAGATACTCTATTCAGAGTCGATTCTAGCGCGGTATAAACCATAAAATAAATAAATAAATAAATAAATAAATTCAGGCTTTCATCCTAGTTTCAGCCAAGAAAGAGCAAACATAAAATTCTAGATGATTTGCAGAGCATACTGGACAAAAGAGAAGACTATTTATTCATATTGATGGACTTTTCAAGGGCTTTCAGCACGGTTTATCACAGTAGATTCATTTTCATTCTAATACATCCGATGGGTTTTTTCTTTTTTAATCAAATAGTAAACAATTAGAAGTATATGTCTTGCGGTACCCCCCAGGGCTCAGTCCTCTCTCCTGTCTTGTGCAACTTACATGGAGAAGTTGATTAAGATCTTAGAAGATACGTGTATTACCATGCACCCATATATGTGCACTAAACACAAATATATCTAAAATCGTATTCCCTTGTATCACACCGTAAAATCATCCTCCAATTGATCTTCAACCTCAAACCACACATCAATTGTCTTCATGTTGGCAATTTTGTACCTTCACTCACTCAAAGATATTCACATTATCTTCTCAGACAGATGTGGGAACCCTTGTAAAAGATGTAGTTGGTTAAGACCTGGGGTAAAAAGTTAATGAGATTGTTGAACTTGGACCTTTCAGCAGGATCATCCCTAAACCTTTTGCTTAAACTCTCCTGTTTTCTACACCCGTTTGTGCTGGCCTTTAGGACTCTGCACACTATACCACTTCTAACCAGAGCTAAAGTGCTTATACTGTCTCCTGTAAACATGGTAACATTGGCTTACACCCAATTTGCACATTTAATTTACTTGTAAGTCCCTAGTAAAGTGTTACTACATGCATCCAAAGTCTGCAAATTAAATGCTACTAGTGGGACTGCAGCACTCATCGTGCCACCCAGCTACATAGCCCTTTAAACATGTCTCAGGCCTGCCATTGCAGCATGCATGTATTTTTAAACTGCCAATTCAACTTGGCAATAAACCCCCCTTGCCAAACGTTAAAATCTCTTTTTCATTGCATATAGGTCACCACTAAGGTAGGCCCTAGGTAGCCCATAGGGAAGGGTGTGTTGTAATTAAAAGGTTGGACATATACCTTTATGTATTACATGCTCTGGTAGTGAAAACCCCCAAATTCGTTTTTAACTACTGCGAGGCCTACCTCTCCAATAGGATAACATGGAGTTCTCTTATTACTTTTAATAAGTGCACATTTTTGATTGGAAACAGGTAAACATCTCATGTTTGTTGTCTGAGAAATTGCAATTAAAAATACCCTTTAATGGTAAAGTAGGATTTTCAGTTACAATTTTGAAATTACCACTATTAGAAATCTGGCATTTTCTTGCCCTATTTGGTGCCTACAGCCTGTTCCTGGGTCACATGACTGGGTGTAGTTAGCAGTTGGACATTACTTATTCCTCCCAGATAGCCAAACAATAAAGTGATTAGGTGTACTTAGATGGGTCATCAACTGACAGGATGGAGGGGTGGAGCTGGGCAAAGCCCCACTTGCAACTGAGTAGGCTGTGCCCTACCTTCTCACAAAAGACTTGCCACCACTGCATTGTTCATGCAGCCAGCTTGGAGCCCGGGCAAGGGAGCCAGGAAACTTATGGGACTACAAACGTAATTCTCTAGACACTTCTACTTCAAAGAAGGCATCAGGTATAAAAATAGAACCCCCAGAACCACTCTTCAGTGCATTACTGTATCTGTGGATACTACGGAAGAAGGACTGCTGTGCTGCTTTGATGCCAGAAGAACTGCCACTCTGTTTCCCGGCTCCCCTACTGTTCTGTTGTCCTGCTTGCTGAGAAAGAAGGCTGGACCTGCACCCTCCATACCATGCGTAACTGACTCCAAGTGTCAGCTGACTGACCTCCTGTTCTGAGCTACAGGCACATAAGAGACTCCAGAGGCTCCCTGCAACTGCCCAGCTGCCCTGCCACCTGGAGCTGCAACTGGACCTGCTTGAGCCTTGCTGGCCTCTGCTGGAGTGAGTTCCTGATCCCCAAGAGGTTCTCCTCAGGTCATGTATCATTGGTTGAGCAGGAGGTATACTGAAGTTTTGGGCTCTTCATAATTCGATGGCAAGATTTGTGGCAAGGTCTTGCTGCGTGCGCCGCCCGCAAATGCGAAGTTATGGTGAACCTTACACTTTGCACCACATTAACCGAGGGACGCCCAGCAGCACGAGGTCTGCACTTTGTGCCACAGGATCAACAGTTTGTGGTGACCGCCAATGCAAAGCGCCAGCAATGACCGTCCATGACGCCTGACAGGATCTTTGCACTACAACGACGACTGTCCGTGAAGCTCTCCATGCTCCTCGTGGCCCCTCAAACCATGAAAAGAACTCTTTGAGCTGGACATTGAAGGTAACTCTTTCAATGGGACGAACTTGGTACCTGTGTACGGCCCCTGCTCCATCGCTGTCCACCTCAACTAGTGACTTTCATCTGGTCTCGCACGACCAGATAGCTACGAGTGACGCTTTGCAATTTTAGGTGCTTTGTTATGTTATGTTATGTTATTAATGATTTATAAAGCGCACAGCTACTCAATTGAGTGTCCCGGCGCTAACTGACAGGGTGGTGCTAACTGTGAGCTCTGAGCTAGCAAATTTCACGCTATTGCTGGAATATCCAGGATTTCAGTAGCTTCCAGAAAGGAAGAAGCTCCTGCATCTGTCTGAGGCCTTTACTTACCTAAAATCCTTAAAATTGCATATCACTGGTTCTACATGTTGGATTTTTGTCACTTTGGTGTCAAATAATGTATTACATTTTATTCTATTTTTCTAAATTTGTGTGGGATGTTTCTTGTGTCATACTTTTACTTTATTACTGCTTAAAGAGCCGCATAAAAACCTTACACATTGCCTCTAAGTTAAGCCTGACTGCCTTTTATGTCAAACTACCCAAGGGTTAAGCACTGGTTAATTTGGGGTTTGCTTGTGACTTCAGCCTGACAGAAACTGTGGTTGCTGCTTGAGTAGAGTTTAAATCCCCTCGACCGGTAACCTAATTTCTCGCAGAGATTGATTCCTCTTAGGGTATGTATGTCTACAAAAAGGGCCTAGTTAATATTCAGGTCTTTATTCATTGGAATCAAGGGAATTACCAATCTGAGTAAAAATTGCAATTTGAAAAAATGAAGTCTATTCGTGGCTTCAGATTGGTCTTAGCCTCCTCCCTGAGATGGGGCAGATCTGCTCTGTAGAAAACATTGCTGCTGTATGCAAATCTCATATAAAAGATCTCCAAATTATACAGAATGTTTGAATTAAGAGTCAGCCTCTTCTACGGCTACATTGTGACAGTGATGGGAAGCAGAGATTGGTCAAGCAGAGAAGCAGAAGTGAAGGGAGTTTTAATAGCCTAAATCTTTTGACTAAATCTTTCTGAATCTATACATTGATTCTGGATTTTTATCACATCTCTGTAAAATGGGGATAGATTGAGATAGGGTTATTTGCTTACTCTGTGTCATATGGGCACCATATTTACAGACCTGGGCTTGTACTTAATTAATCACTTCTTTCTAGCAATTTGTAGCGTTTGTTTCTAATAAACCATTTAGAGTAGTAAACTTGATAACAAAATTTAAATAAGAAAAGATGGAACAAACATGGTATCTAGCTACCTGAAGTAATCTGGTAACCATAGTTCAGGGAGATGCATGTATGTATGTTCAAAGTGGAGAAGCAGTCTGTGCTCTGTTTCCATGATTGAGAGGTGACACAAAGATAGTACTTCTCTTAGGTTGTGGTAGATCGAACCTTGCATATATTTGAATGTATGTTTTTTGTAAAATCCTTCATGTGTATTCAAAATGAGGTTTCAGAGATTGCGTTCACAAAACTGGGAAGGTGCTGTTATTTCTGAGGCTAGTGGTCATGGGAGAATTACATGTAGGCGGTGGAAAGACCTGCCACCTCTATATGCTTAGTATATGCTTTTGGATAGGAATCAGGTGTTCAAATGAACTATTTATTAGTTGAGGGGATGCCAACAAAAATGTTGTAGAATCTGGTACCTTTGTCAGATGGGGATATATAAGAAGGATACACCTTGCATGAGTG
This sequence comes from Triturus cristatus, assembly GCF_964204655.1. Classification (NCBI taxonomy): domain Eukaryota; kingdom Metazoa; phylum Chordata; class Amphibia; order Caudata; family Salamandridae; genus Triturus; species Triturus cristatus. Next base: position 180,466,542 of record NC_140589.1, read on the forward strand.
GCACCTTTCTATGCCTATGCCATTCCCTACTTCTTCCCCTTGCTATTGGGCATACTCCTCAGTTTCAAAAAGGACCTGCAATTCTCCTGGTCTACATTTTAAGACTAGATGATCTGAGACAGAGTATAATACTCAGAGATGCCTAATTACTCCATCTAAGAACAACAACAAAATAATCCCGTCTGTCAACAATTTCCTAGTTAGTAAAGATGCAATTCTTTGGCAAACTTAGATCTTTAGTATAAACATTCAACAATTCTCATTTTCATATATAGTATTTAAAATCAGCTTGCCCAGGCAGAGCATCCTTCGTGATTTTTTTAAATAAAGTTTCTCTCCAGACATGATCACTGGCGATAGGCTTGAACTTCTGAATAAGAAGTGCTCTGCATTTGATATACTGTTGATATACCATATGGAAGACAAGGGGATTTCATTTCATTACAGAAGGTGATTCTGAAAGGAACAAATGTTTGACAGTTGTATGACACAATTGCAGGCATGGCCTTCTCACATCTCAAACAAGCACCCAGCAGAGAAAGGCCTTCAAAGACATTCTCCCATTACGTATACTGGCAACAGTCTGCTAGGGAGTCCAATAGATAGATGCAGTGCTTAACTTGTAAAGGAATAAGTGATTGGACCCAATATTTTGCTCTGAAGCCTGCAGCAGTATTACATGTCGGCATGTCGAATACCAAGACTGCTTGGTCTTGATTCCACCTCATGCCTCTTTAATCCATCACCAAATACTCTGTGGACCCTTTATCTCCCTCAGGTTCTTTATCATCCCTGCATTCTCTCTTTGCCACATTTTTCCCTCTTTAGCTTCCTCCTTTTTTCTCATGTATGTGTTGTTCTCTCTCTTGCTCCAAAGTCTGACGAGGAAAAATAAGAGCCAGTCCTGAACAATGAGTGCCGGTGAGCCCCACCTGCAACCGTCAGCTCAAGTTAAGCACTGGATAGGTGACAGGTATAGTGTTGGCTTCAGTCTGATGCGTAGAGGTGTGTCCCTGATTTACATGGGTAGACGCAGCAGAAGACTTGGAGAGTCACAGGAAGTGAGAACAAACCTGAGCCTCCTGTCTGACTTTTTTGACATATTTCTTTATTAAGAGTTTCAAATGTCAACTTATGAACAGTATCTTCACATGAGCAGGAAGCACTGTTAACACACACAATCATACCATGATGGAACACATAAAGAGACGCAGGTAGGTAAATCTCAGATCAAAGCGACACACTTGATGAGGAAAAGATCTGACTCACCACGGGGGTTAAGGAAAATTGGGCATAGGGAGAGAAAGAAAAGGGTGTAGAAGAGTGGGTACATAAGGCACACAAATGGTTATTAGGAGAGACAGAAAGAAAGTGCAATTAAAAAAAGGGGTACAGAGCAAAAAGTCAGAAGTAAGCATCAGGGATATTAAATATCTAGACAAAAATTAACAGTCACTAGGAAGAGACAGAGAGACAGAGAGGGCAGAGACAGCTAGCTAATTTCCTATATGAGCAAGACTTCTGGACCCTTTAAACAGGGGAGTGGACTGCTAATACAGAGCCAAGAATAAGCAATCAGAAGTCCAGTAGTGAGACCCATATATGATCAAAAATTGACAAGTGGTCCTATTCTGTATGTAGACGTCTCTCACACGAGGCCATGTGTATTCATTCTGACAACTATTTGCTATGGAAATTTGAGTAATTTGAAGTCTAAGGATACACATTTTGGCCAGCGAGAGGAAGGTAGCAATCCACATATCCTTGTATACGGCAGTACAATTAAGGCCAAATATGTCATGCAAGACAGCCAGCTTTACAGAGGGACAGAAACTATATACGTTAGATGCCTCAGAGAGCACACTAGAATGGAAATAAATAAGTGACAAAACCATAACCAAAACCTCCAGAAGAAGTCTTCATATTATAAAAAGCTCTCATCAGCCTGTAAGGGATCCTGTTCCAATTATGTAGGTTGTTATGGCAACCTAACCTAAGCCTGGCTTCTTCGGCCTTTTCTTATAATTGGCACCAGGAAGGACTATTCCTCCTCTATTTTACCCAAGAATACTTTGATTGCCAGTACAAGTGACTGCTGTTTCCATAAGCTTGGAAAATATATCATGTATAAGAGTTCTGTAATGTCAGACATAACTACTCTGTGTATGCCCCACTTCTTAATATCGGAGAGTATGGGGGAAAATTGTAGTGTGTACGAGTTCAAAACCCAAGATTGGTTCTGCCATGTATGGTCTTTCCCAGAAAACACAGGAAGTTATGCAAATGAAAGTTGGGGAGCAGCATTTACAGTGATAATTCTAGGGTTGCTACCAATCAGTGTTTAGTTACACCTGAAAGGTAAGGGTCCCTGCACTTGGAAATCAAACCACTGCTTGTAAGTGGAAGGACAAGAAGAGGATAACTGCTGGCAGATTATTCTAGTACCCAATTAGATCTTGCTTTCTCTTGAATGTCCTATATAAAGGTCTAAAAGATGCTAGTGTGTTGCTGATCACACAAAGGGAAGATGGACACAGGAACAACCAGTTGAAGTCACTACAATGCCTAAGCTCTTTTTATGATTGAGAAAAAAACAGAAGAGGGTCACTGGAACAGAGTGCACTGTTCTGTCTTAAATTAATCCAGCAGGGCGGCTTGGCACTGTCTGGTAGAGAAGTCTGTCTCCCATTAAAATGCATAGCTGGTACCTCAGCAAGAGTTCCTGGAAGCTTGGAGAAAGTGAAATATCAAGGACTAATATATTCACCTTTTGGTAAAGTTTAACTACCGGAGGACTGGAAAACAGGGCCAAGTGTACACAAAAAAGAACTATGTTTGGTGCCAACTTTTTTCCAAATATTGCATTTTGTAGCTTTTGAGTGAAATGTTCAATGTGACCTGGGACCACAAAATAAGAAAAACCCATGTTTGGCTACATCGCCCGGCCTTGCTGAAGGATGTTGAGCTCTAAACATGTTTCTAACTTTGAATGTTGATTAACTTGATTGACAATTGATGATTGATGACTCACTTGGCCTTATCCAACCCTTGCTCCATTGCCATGAGCCTGGACATATGCCTATTTCCAAGTCAACCATACACCAGAGGTTAAATGACTAACAGGTTTATCATTCTTTGCTATGGATAATTTGTACTTCTACTATAAAAGTCATACCTTCTGATCCCCTTAACCCTTATGTTGTGGTTTTAATTATTAAACTGCATTTTTATTTCACTGAATTCGTTTGGAGACTGTATCTGATTTATCTCTTAATGTTAATGTTGTTCTGTTGCTGTTAAAAACAACTTGTGTTTCCTCTGAGAGAAGAAGCCTGTCAGTTAGTGCCATGCCATCATAAATCACCACAGATTAACAACTTCTGTGAGTCCCTGGACAGCGTTTTCGCCATGGCAAACCCCCAATAATCCCATACCAGAGGTAGAAGTACCTCTGCTCGGATTTAGATCGGTGTCGGCTCTCAGACATAGACAGCAGGTCATCTCCCCAGTAGTATTGGCTTTACTATATGTAGCAAATATGTATCCCAATGTATGTGTTAACGTATTAATTATGCTGTAATTAAGGTACTGTATAGGTGTTACTGTACTGTGTAGGTGTTATAGTTTTCGACACCCTTCTTTTCTAGTTGGCTGATATAATAACACCCTGTTTCTTGCTATCTTTAATATCTTCAATTTCTTTACCCTTTTTCCTATATTGCGTTATGAGGCTCAGCCGATGCTTTTGCTTATCTCGTGTTCTTATGGAACCCGTTTATCATTACCAGATCCAAAGTACGTTGCTTACTTACTTATTTTTCATGTAACTGGCTATTCCAGCATTTCGATATCGCCTCTTTTTTGTCTTCGTTTGTTTATAAAAATATCTCAATAAAAATCTTGGAATTTAAAAAATGAATCAGCACAGATTTCTTGCAGAAACCTGCTTTTAGGTGCTTGAGTATTTAACTTTGTGGAGCTCAGGAACAGCTCACATCCAGTACTCTCAATACTAGTAGCAACCCAGGGGCATATGTACAAGGAGATAACGCCACCTTAGCAGCACTTTTCTGACGGTTTTGCGGTGATAATATTATCACAATATGTACAAGCTGTCGCTACCATCTGTTAGCGGCAGTTTTCCGCCGAAAAAGTCCACAGAAAAGATTGCCACTTCTGTTAGAGATAATGACATGCAAGGGAGGCGTTCCCGTGCAAAAACGGCCGCTAACCCCACTTTGCGATATTTACAAGGGAATTCTTGAAGGTTGGAGGACCAAAAAAACTGCCTCTAACTGCAGTTAGAGGCAGTTTTTTAAGACCAGAAAATATCTGGTCTTAAAAATGGAGATAACATGCGGGGCCTCATTCCAGCAGGATTTTGTGCTGGACAGCGCTGCAAGCAATGTTGCTGCGCTACCCTGCGACAAAACTGCTGGGCAGGAATGCGCACCATCAATAAGATAGTGCGTACACCTGGGCCGCAGTCATGAAAAGTTTTGTGGCGCTGCAACAAAACAGCGTTTCAACACTTTTCACTATGCCCTTTTTGTGACACCATGGATGCGCTGTATTCACTGGACAGCGCTCCATGACGCAACTAATGACAGATACGTCTGGAATCCTGATGCATGTGTCTGCGCTAAAGTCACGCATTGCTGCAGTTGTGTCACAAGCATGACGCAACTCCAGCAATGCATGGGGCCAGCCTTTCCCTGTGGCACTCCGTCACCCTTACGCCTGCCATCAGGCAGGCATAAGGTATTGACGCAGTGCCGTTCTTGAGGGGTGCCAGGGTGTCAGCGCAGTTGGAGATCCATCGGTGGCGGTTGAGTGCTACGGTGTCATCGTCTGTAAACGTTGGCGGAGTGGTGGTGCTGACGAGACATTCATCAGTGGCCTTGACCCAGCTGCGAGGGGGGGGCGATGATGGCAGTGGTGTATAGTGGGCATGGTGAAAACATGATGTAGACACTGATGCTCGGTCCAGAAGAGTCCGGTGGTGTGGTTGTAGTTGAAGCTCCCGCTGGCGGAGGAGACGTGCTCGACCGTGTGTCCTGCTATGTGGCTTGCTGCGGTGACTAGCTGCTTGAGTTTGATGTTGGGGAGCTTCCCCAAGAGGGGGTGGTGTTCTGGTCACTGGGGTTGTCCCGGTGGAACTTGAGTTCACCGAGTAGTATGTCGTTGGTGGATGGGAGAGCCTGGGGTGCAATGAGATCTACAATGGTATAGGAGAATGGGGGTCCATGGCCCAGGGGGACTGCAGATGAGGGTGCCGTAGAGGATGGGCTTGGGGTTGGTCCAGATCTGGAAGTTGAGGTGTTCCATGGTCACGACTGGGTCATTAGAGTGTGTGGTCAGTGAGAGTGTGCTTCTGTAGGTGATGACAATGCCTCCTGGACGGTCGGGGTGGTCCTTGCAGGTGATTTAGTAGCCATCAGTGATGGCGATGGTGATGTCCGGAACAGAGGTTGCTCCTGGCAGGCGATGTGGCATCCAGGGTTGATGGCGAGGAGGGTGATGGCGTAGTAGCACATTGGGTCAAATATGAAATTTAAGGTTCAGGGTTTGCTTAGGGTTGTAAGGGTTAGTTTTAGGTTTGCACTCACTGAAGTGGGAATAGTAATATTTGCATCTCCACTATCCAACACCTTCCCTACTGTTGCAATATGCCTAGTGTTTGTATGCATTGTAATGGAATGCTATGTAATGGTACCCGTCATAACTCCATATATACCTTTGGCACAACAGTGGTAGGTCCGCTGCGCATGGCCACACAGCGGCTGCCATTGAGAAGTGCTGTGGGGGGGACTGGACAGCTGGGAGGTGGGAAACACTGGAAAGGACACTGGATGGGACATGGACGCAGGTGTGTGTGTGTGAGCAGGTGTTGTAAATATTTAAATGAGAGAAATTTTACCTCGCGGCCGAGTCCTGTGTCTTCGTTGCTCCTGCTCACCTGAGCCTCAGCCAGGTGGGATTTCACAAGCCTGGGTACAGCAGTCGCCGACAAGTCCGCTGGTGAACCTCCCGATGCAGTTGATGCAGCAGGGCCCTCTTAGGCATGAAGTTGCAGCGCTCCTGCCACACAAGTTCAGGGCAGCTCAGGGGCCTCACTCTCCACAGCGTCCAGCCAGCGCAACATCATCTGGCCTGTGATGCAGAGAGGCGCCGCCCACCGTTAGTAATCTCCTTTATGCACCCTGGTGTAGTGGCGGATCGTAGTATGTGATGCAGACCTCCCTACGTTGGTGCGCAGGAGCGTCTCTACCATTCACAGCTCCAAGGGGCTCAAGGCGGTCTTCTCACACAGGTCAGCAATGTGTCTCCATGCGACCTGTCAGACTTCACCACCAGGTACGGGCGATTGCCGCGCCTCAATGTCTACCACCACGTCTCATCGACTCCACAGCTCTGCCGCATCCCACTCCAGGCTCCAGACGCAGGTCCAGTGAGGCATCCAGGATCCAGGCATAGGTCCAGCGAGGCATCCAGGATCCAGGAGCAAGTCCAGCGAGGCATCTAGGCTCCAGACACAGGTCCAGTGAGGCCTCCAGGCGCAGGTCCAGTGAGGCATCCAGGCTCCAGACGCAGGTCCAGCGAAGCATCCAGGCTCTGGACATAGGTCCAGCGAGGCATCCAGGCTCCGGACACAGGTCCAGCGAGGCATCCAGGCTACAGACACAGGTCCAGCGAGGCATCCAGGCTCCAGACGCAGGTCCAGTGAGGTATCCAGGCTCCAGACGCAGGTCCAGCGAAGCATCCAGGCTCTCACCCTGGTCATCCTGGATGTTGGGTGGCTTGAGGGGGTTGTTGATGTGTGCTGCACTTGGCCCTGGCTGCTCCATTCTGCACTTATTGCCTATTTTCTATTGGAGGTCGACTGATACGCTATTTTTTCCAATAGAGGCAAAAAAACTCCTGTTGGGCTGACTAACATGAGTTTTTTTGCCGCTAATGGGCCTTTTGTTAGTTTTTGCCCGCTAACACTGGAATTCCTATTGCCATCACGCTAATGTTACCGGCAGTTTTCACTGCTGATCCCTGAAACTATCGCCATGTAGCAACATCTTGTCGCTAGCAAGGCGGTAGTTTTCAGCGATACACAGCGGTAAGAAAACTGCCTCTAACTAGCGTTAGCGGTAGTTATCGCCAGTCCGTGTGCATATGCCCCCCCAGTTCCTGCACTCTGTCACTGCGCACAAACAAACATCTGTGCACAGCATGTAACTCAACACTGGTGGCCTCATTCCATGTTGTGAGTTTAGACTATACAGGGTATGATATGAAGGTAATGAAAACATAGGGACATTTCATGTTTACAAACATTTACTGTCCTTGCTTGTCGGAGTTTCTTAACAGGATATTTATTCAAGACTCCTAGCACCAGGTTGTTGGAGCTATAGAAGTGCTCTGTGGCAATAGAAACAGTAAAAATTCACAATACAAATTCTGGTAACATAAGGTAATATATAACATAACAAAACAGAATAAAACATACAATAACTCAGCATGCCAAACTGCTTCTGTGATCAACACTCTAATTGCAGCTCTGGCTGAAACATAGTTTTTGTAACCTTAAACACAACAATCAAAAGTGAATAAATGAATGTAGTAAAAAAGACAAGCTTAGTACACATCCAAAACTAAAATCACGTTCTAAATCTAAGAAATATTCATTAGGGAAAGCTGAATGGGGACATTACATAAAGGTCCAGCTAGTGCAAAATAATAGGAAAAAGCAAAGTCCACAGTGTGGCTATTGTTTATAGACAGTAGAGCAAACGGCCTGTGCTCCCTACAAAATGTTTGCACTTTGAAAAAACACTGAACAAAGTGACCTGACACTGTTTGTGCTCTATTTACATATTACATCTGAAAGAAGGGTTTACGCTTCAGGCTATATCGGTTTGCTCCGTGCCATCCAAAGTAACGTTATTCAGTAATGCTTAGTAAACAATTATATTGCACATGTATAAACAGTTGTAAGATTTGCAGTGCTTCCACAATCTAAAGTGGGTTTGCTGTATTAATCTATATTACACAAGCAGCAACGTTATATTACATTGTTTTTCATCCTCGAAATCGAATGCACGGGTAGTTTTTATTACAAAATGATAGGAATAATGGTGTAGCTTTTGTGATTTCCGACATCCTAAGCAGTCCCTTCATATATTCTGGGGCTTGCACCCGTAGTTAAAGTTAAAATGTACAACTACAAATCCCAGAATTCTGGCCCTCCAAAACCGGCGCAGCGCGGCCACTTCTTCCCTATTAAAACAAAGCCATCTGGTCCCGCAGCCCGGGGGCTCCTGCAGTCCGCCGGAGCGTGCATTTCTGGTGAACTGCTCTCTGCAGCTTTAACCTTGCGTGTGCTTCCTGTCCCAAAATGTTCCAGATGGGTAAACAAACTTGTGTCTGCGAAAGCCACATTCTGCACATCCCATCAAATGAAAAAGCCAATTTCCTGATTGCTTTTATTTAATCGGACTGCTTCTCCAGAGGCCGGCCTATATTTGAATCGGAGGCAGCCGAGCATAGATTTCCTGCCCGCCATGACCACTCGGTGACTTTTCCGCCGGATCTCCCTCGCGCGCAGCGTCGCTTTCATTCCCAGTCAGCCATCTTAGGTGGTGGATGCGGGATGGCACATTCGCCGATTTCCAATCCATTAAAACACATTTCAGAGCCATGCTGTTTGAAGTTCTTTCGCTTCAGAAACAGCTCTTTTCAATTAACTCTGAAGCCTCTTTTCAACAGCCTTTTCAGAAATAGGCCAACATCAATGGCGCGCGCGCAGCCAGTGTGTATCTCTAATGGAAACGCACAATGGGCCCTGCTCCATGCCTGCAGGGGCCTCATCTTCCATTGCAGACAGATTCAATGAGAGGGTTCGGCGCTAACGCGGGGTCTCTCACTTTTTTTCTGTTGCTCAGGATCGCTCATCGCTGATCAATGAGCGGTGTTTCTAATCACGCTGCTCGTCCTGTAATGATTTGTTGCTAGTCAGAGGCGTCTATTATTTTTAAGTTCTTGCAAGAATAAGCTTGGCAGAAGGAGTGTGTGAGTAATTGCACCTTGTCCTGTGCAAGGGCATAAATGCTTACGGATTTACCATAAAACAGCTGAATATTCGTTTCTGTCGCATGAGATGGGGAGATTATATATTGATTTCAAAAGCGTGCACATCACGAGAAGAGATTTAAAAGATAGGAGATACTCTTATTTTATGGATGATTGTGGTAAATCTCACCTGATTCTATGAAAGTCATCTTGAGAGCCTGAAGATTTCATATGGGATTGCATCCCGTCAATTTAAGAAAAATAAAATTGGCGTAACAGGATATTAAATATAAAGTAGTAGACACCTCATTTCTGCTAAAGGTAATGCAATGCTTGTTTCTTCTCTTTTGTTTCAATACAGAGCAATATGATGCTTGGCTATGACAAACCTCGGGGAAGATTTACAAGGCACTTGTGACGCATTTTTGCCGCCGCTGAGTCACTTCTGTGATGCAGCGTAAAGCAAGCACCATGCTGCAACGGATTTACAACATGACGCATCTAGGGAGATGTGTCACGAAGTAAACCCCTATGCCACATTATACCTGTCTCAGGTATAATGTGGGTGTACCGTCGCAGTGAGGACAGTCTGTCGTAGGAAAGCCTCAGAAAAGTGCTACAAGATTTCACTCAGGCACTTTTCCGATGCCGCAGCATGTTAGAGATAGGCCGGGTTGGAACAGTGCTGGAGTTGCGTCGTGCCCGAGACACGACTCTGCGACAACCTTACGCCGTCAGATTCGACATGCATCTGCCTATCTGTGCGCCACGGCACGCTGCATTGTAAATGCGGCGCATCAGTGGTGGTGTACGGGTAGTTTTGCATGTCTCATGTTTTCTGGCGCATCCCTGCTGATTTGCAGGGATGCGCCAGACCTTGTAAATCTGCCCCCTCGTCCAGGAAGCTGAATCAAGAATAAATCAGCCATCTTGAAATTCAACCAAAGGCCTCAAACTTCAAAACGTGACCATGTCGGTCTTGAAATGGCTGCAAATGTTTCTAAGACAGCACACATTACTTATGTTAAAAATAAAACGCAACACATCAGGAAGCCCTCCAGTCAGTGGCATAACATTAGCCTCCGAGGTGCAAAGTGACCCCGGAGCTCCAGGGGGCCTCCTCCAGCACTGTGCACAGGTGGCGGGCCCCTGGCCTGAGCTCATGGGTGGTTCAGGGGGGACCTTCATGTACTTTGCAGGGGGGCCCCCTCAAGTTTTGTTACGCCACTGCCTCCAGTCGAACATGCGTTTAATGGAAAAATAGAAAGCAGCATAGCAAATAAATAAAAACATCTGCCATTTCAACTGACCACAGCACTCGCTAGAACAGGATCCGCTGCAGCCTAATGCCAGCGTAGTAGTACATTGTATATAGACGTTCTCTCTCAGGAACCTAATCCTGTAACAGAAACGTGATACTTTCACCAAAAACGGATCCAATGAGCAGGTGGGTGGATCTTCTGCTGGAGGAATCGCACGACGTCCTTGAGGAGAAGGTATCCTTCATGAATAAAATTCTGAGTTCATTACTGTCCTAAACTCTTGCTTCCAATTAGCAACTCTGAAAACGAGGTTACACTTTGCAGAAAGCTGCAAATGTACTGCCGTTAATAAAATGAGTTTTGAGATCTCTAGACTCATGAAAATTTGAGGCTAAAAGACACTTCAGATCAATAAGAAACAACATTCCTAATTGATTATAAAAGATATTGATACACATAATGATAGATGAGAAACAATGATGCTGAAGTGTATATAGGATTATGTTTTCACACATTAGAATACCCTCTTGCTGATCCACAATGCCGTCCACAGCATGGATCCCACATACCTTGATTCACATGTCAACAGGTATATCCAAGGAGTCTTGATACTTTATAGCAGAACATATGGTGGACCTACACGCGCTCCTGGTCCCCCCTTTTTTGAGATATACTATCCAAAGAGTACCATCAAACTCACCAATGCCATGTTGTGTTATTACTATTCAGAAAGCATTATCTCTGCATCCGACAAAAGTCACACTTCAAGCCTGTCTATACTGAAATCCTCTCATACACCTTCTTGTGGCAAAGTCACAAAACATATCAGTTCTAACTGTGGTTCGACCTCACACCGTGTCAGTGGACTCCCTGGGGCCCCATTCACAACACCCTTCTCTAGAGTAGCTAACTTTCATATATTAGGTGTAAATTACAGCTCATTTTACAGGCCAATTCAAGACGAATTTTCGATAAGTAGTTGATTCTTACTACCGGATTAGGTTGTGATTTATTTATTTTAGTCTCCAAATTGTTCCTTTTCTTGAGGCAAAGACCTAATCAGAAACATGAAATTCATCCCGTGTACCGGGGGTTACTATCCGCCACTCATTGTAAATGACTGTGCTCAATTCTTGGCTGGAGTCAGTGCAAGGACAGGCAGTATCTTCTTGTGGAATTGTTTGTGAAAGAATTTTAAGAGAGTCTGGTTCACACAACGTATCAAGAAACCATCCTTGGACCGAGCGGCGCTTGCAAGTTGAAACATGATCAGTGCTGCTCTCTTGTTATCTAAGATCCTGCAAAATATGGTAAGTTCTGAACTTATTCTGCAACTGAAACCCATGTTCTAACAGGAGACAGGAAACTGGACTTCCATTTGGGTAGAGACAGTAAAACTGTCCTCCTGGATGGAAGGGAAGAACTACTCTAGGTGTCTGACTAGGGCCTAGGTACTCTCCCAAAGTAATTAGACTTAGTCTTCAGTACAGTTGATGACAGTATTTTGCTCGACCGCCTAACCAGGCAGTGGGAATCTCCCGACTCCAGCATCGGTTTAAATATTTTTAGATCGATAAGTAGTTTTGAGTTAAATGTGACATGTTCCTGTGCCCATGGGGCCTGGAAACATGGCTTTCCACCAGGTTCTCACTTTATTTAGATTACCCCAGTTACTCATAACTATTTCATGCAATTTGGATAGAGACTACTGAAAAAGTCCACATCTGCATGCAAGAAAGCTGCTGAACACCTTTAAGATGGGACTAATGTTGTTAAGATCTAAGAGTATTTTTGGAAAGATGAACTCATCATTGAATCTGATGTACATTGGGAATGCACCCATAGCCTCCACAAAATAAAGTTAAAAATCGCTGATTTGTGTTTCACTTTCTTCTTGAGCTCGAAGAACATGTGAATGAACTACGTACTGTGGAAATTTAGCTTGCAAACTGAACATTATCTGCGCCATCTTGCCTCTCCCCAGCGCCACGCACAGCGAATGCACGGCCGCCATTTTGGGCACCCCACTCTCTCCCCCGCTCATTGTCGATCGCCAGCGCGTTCCCCTGACACTGCAAGCATCCCCCGCGCGCCGGCCACCCCCGCTCTCTCATACAGGCCGTAAACCCTCTCCTTCTGCGCGACCCTGCTACGGAACCACATCCGACCGACATCCCATACATGGTCATGCCTCTCCTTTGATAACCCTCTTCCTCTGCGCCCCATTGTCCGAACTGGTCCCAGGCCATCACCTAGCCCTGCGGATGCAGTTTATTGCCCCTACTGTAAGGGAAACACCCCACATCAAAGGGATTACAGTAGATCAAAGCCCCTACCCCCTGAGACCCGACCGGTCACACACACCCCCGGGAATTGGCGGAATACCCTGCTGCGCGATAGCCATCTCCTACTGCGGGTGAGGTGGGAACTTCTACTGTAGCTATGTGTGGGATCGGATCTGAGCCGGGGCTTCAGGGGATGTTCTCTCATGCATCAAGGGAATCTCAAGAATGTACTATGTGTAATAAAGCAATAAACCTGTGTATAAGAGACCAGGTCTCAGAGATGCAGTTAGAGCACCTCGTGACGATACCTTGCTGTCTGATCTGATGTCTTCTGCTCCGACGGAATAAAACTTTGTTTCCTGCCTTCCAGTCTCCGGCGCCTGCCTCTTTCATTGGTAAATTATCGAGTGGTATGAGAGGCGATTACCGCCGGGCAATACTTGAAAGGTTATCGACTGAAACTGCCCCTACCATTTAACAATTGGCGTCCCAAACGTGGGGCCCATCAGCGACACGTGGATCCAGTGGGAGAGGTCCCGACGACAGAGTGAACGACTGCAACGATCGGGAGAGCTCCTGCCCAATAGACCCTCGTCTGGCAGCCGATCATCCGAACTTCACTGGTTCCGAGCAGACCTCTCTCGAGTGATCTACGGTCCTGACTGGGAACCATCAGGAGTGCCGCGGCAAATACGGAGAGTAGAGGACGATCGGGCGCTGGAGGCGGAAGACGAGAAACTGTCCACGCGGTCCGGGTAAGGTCGTGATACACGACAAATTGCGAAATAATTGATTGATTGTTTGAAGCTTTGGAATACTAGTATTGCTCATTGATTGTGCTCATTGATTGTTCTCTTTGAGATATTCGCTGTCTACAAACGGGGAGGAGTAGAAATACTCTCTCTCTCTCTCCCTTTGCAGATAGTGAAGGGTAGGTAACGCAGACTTTTGTCCCCGTTGAAACCCGTCGTGCCTATCTTTATCTCCCCACTGATTGATTGTCCGAACATTGATTGTTTTGAAGAATAGTGCTCTTTGAGATATTCTCTGTTTGCAAATAACGTAGAATAGAAATATTCTGTCTAGTCTTTGCAAATAGTGAAGGGTAGGTAACGCAGACTTTTGTCCCCGTTGTAACCCGTCGTGCCTATCTTTATCTCCCCATTGATTGATTGATTGATTGTCCGAACACTAGTTGTTCGATATTGGTTCTTTGGAGGTATTGTCTGCTTACAAATAACGAGGAATAGAGATATTCTGTCTAGTCTTTGCAAGCAGTGAAAAGATAGGTAGTGCTGACTTTTGTCCCCGTTGAAACCCGTCATGCCTATCTTCTCCCCACTGATTGGTAGTTGGTTCTGCCCGGACCGCTTATTAGAGGTGGACCATCCGGCCCCACTGGAAGGCACCCCTAATAAGGACATGTTCACTAAATATGGACTAGTCGCCGTAGCTTATACCAAGCTATGGCATAAATATACAAAGAAGGACCCCGAGAGTCAGTGGCCACTGATGGGATCCTTCGACGACCATAAGATAGAAGTGCTAGAAATAGCTCTGCGTAGCAATAAGACGACGCCTACTATGCTTGACAGCATCGGCATGTGGCGCAAAGAAGCAACGCAACGGAAAAAGAGAGAAGAAGTAAAAGCAGAAAAGGAATTACGAAAAGCAGCCCACCTTGCCGCTAGAAAGTTAGAAGAAGAAATAAAGGAGAGAAGGGAAACTAAACTAAGACAGGAGCCCGAAACATCAGGCCAGTACGCTGTTAGGACCCCTTCTTTGCTCTACCCTGAGTTATCCTCTAAACAGCGAACGAATGATGAATTACTATTAGGTCCCCGATCATTTACATGCCCCCTCCATATGCACCCTCCCAGTCAGTAGTGCAACACCCACCACCCCCAAACACGAACGAAAGCAGTACAGGGGCCTCGGCCCTCACGGCCTCCGCGCCGGCCGAGCCTCCTGTACTGAACACAACGTCGGCGATAACGTTGGATGACCCTGAGATGAGAAAGAAAGATTCCACCAGAATTAATCGACTAACGAAGGATGAACGAACAGGAATCGACAAAATAGTAAAGGCACTGGTGGGATCCTTTTTGACCTTACAAAAACTAAAGTAACGCTAGGAGTTAGCCCTTTGTGGGACATATGAAACCAAGGGAAGGAGCCAAGCTCACGGTCGAGACGGCCACGAGGTAGCCCGACTCCATTACTCTCGCTACCTAAACATGTCTGCCCTACTGCCCACCCCGCCCAATAAGCATGACAAAATCCTGCACAAACGGAAGCCTGCTGACACCCACCATCGACGTCACCAAACTAGGGCTAGATCGCGCACAATTGGGCTATGTTATTTTTCCGATTGCACAGTAACCTCCTTGTGCTCATCATCAGATTGCAAATATGTACAAACACTCCAACGAAGTAGTATAGTTATAACATTTTAATAACTTATAAGATATAACAAACACACCAACAGGGTAAACAGGTTAAAACACGTTTTAAAACAACTATTTACATGACAGTCTGCTGCAACCTCCATCCCAAAGCCTTAACGTCCACGTGACACCGTCCTCGCCTCTCCTTCCTCGAAATTGCAACATTGGCCTGTTTTGGGCGGTCCTTTTTAGTTGACTTTGGGCTATAAAAGCCATGCAAAAATCCATTGACATCAGTGGCGGACGACTGTGCGAATAGGCCGGAGGCTGTACGAAGCGCCAAAGTTCTGGCAACACCAAGGCGGAGTCCGCCACGCTGTGCGGACCTTCCCGTTTTCTTTCTTCTTTCTTCAATAACGGCTGATGCCCTGACGGGGGAGGCGACGCGGACGGGCCTCCCCCACCTCCCCAGGTGGAGGCTCACCAGCAGATGAGGACGCCCCAGCCGTCTTTTTCATCGGTCTGCTGAGTCACACCCTGCCACGTCGTGTGGATCCCCCCATTCTCTTCTTCTTTCTTCAATCACGGCTAGGGTGCCCTGGCAGGGGGGAGGTGACGCGGACGGACCTCCCCCGCCTCCTCAGGTGGAGGCTCGCCAGCAGATGAGGGCACCCCAACCGTCTTTGACTCGCCGGCCAGCTAAGCTGCACCCCAACCGTCTTTGACTCACCGGCCAGCTGAGCTGCACCCTGCCGCTGCACGCGACCACCGGACGACCGCCCAAGCACGGGTTCACCAGGATCGCCACTAGCGCCCGACGCGAGGAGTGGGCCCCCGCAGCCAAGTAATCGGGGACCCACCCCGGTGGCGATACCATCCAAACTGCTGTCGTCACTGCTACTGGAATCACCCCGGTGGCAGTACCATCCGAACTGCCGTTGTTACTGCTGTTGGCTCCCCTCCGGTGGCTGTACCGAAGAGCTGCTGCTACTGCTGCCCTTGAACTCCGGCGGTCGGCTCCTCAGGATCCAGGCCTAAAGCCCACCGTGAGACAATTCTGGACTCGAAAGCTTGTCTGCTTGGGCGTGGGCCCCACCCTTGACAAAATGCTCCCCTCAGCCTTGCAGAATCGGCTGGAGTCATTTGACACTCGACTCCCGCGGACTTCCGGTAAGGACAAACCGCTGCCACTGCTCTTTGCCCCGGACGGCAGCCACCTTGCCTCCGCTTGGTGCAGTGAGAAAGACTGGTTCGAAGCGTCGGCGGAAGAACCCGCCTGCTGCCCCGCCCCAAGAACGAACCATGGCATTTCTACGGGGTCGCAGTGACGCCATGCTGACGCAAAGTTGACGCTAACGAAAGTTCTCGAACCACTGAAAGGAATTCTGGTCCAACAGCTAATTCATGGAAAGACTTAGACTGTAATCTGGCCCGACCTCGCCCCAAGATGGCGCCGATGTAGGAGAGGCCTACAAACCCTTGTGGCGTCCCAGTCACGTGACATTTGTGTTAAAAAGAGATATATATATATATATATGCGATGCTTCCACACATAATGGTCGGGGAGGGGCGGGAAGGGAACCGATTTTATGTCGTAGTAGCGTTGCTCATGACACTCGACGCCTCCCACCCCGTGGCCGGCCTGAACGGTTGTAGGCCCGTATCTTGTATACTGACATTGTTTTAAATAAAGGGCCTCTTGAAAGAATTACGGAATCAGTGTCATGACTAATCACATAGGTTGATAAAGATTTCTTCTTTTGAATAAATGATTGTTACCCCCAAGCAATAGAAAACAGATAATGCAGTCCCCATTTGCCTGAATCTTTTTTGATTGACGGAATTTGTACCCATCACACCTATCTTTTTCCAAGAGTTGTTAAACAATGATCAACCATAGCTCAGGGTATATGCTGAACGCAAGGTATGGTATCTTGCACCTTAATACACGACCGATTAAGAAATGCATGTATGATAAGGGAACCCGAATTTAGGAAATGAAATAAATTAGAGCATCTTTGTCTCGGACAAAAAGAATAATAGGTCTGTGGTATCACCCATTCCTGCGACTAGCCTGGTACGTGGTAAGTAGAACTTTTTCGTGTCTGCGCGCGCTAGGGTACTTTGAATACTGCACACCCCCTCCCCTCTTTTTCCCCTCTATAGGTCACGACGAAGCTCCGACTGAAGAATGAAGTGGACATGGACCGCACCGAGTTCAATATCAGGGAAAATTTAGACAAACGTTGTGAGATAGTGCGTGAAGTGCAGACCACCATTGAGAACATGAGAAACTGTATGGCATGATTGTGCGTGTGTGCTATGATTACACGGTATGAATGTGTGTGCATCTCATGCTTAGGTCACTTGAAAAGAGCGTCACTGTATGATTGAAGTGCTCGGCCATCGATCAAAGGGAGGAGAATAAAGGGTCCGACACTCCCTAGGATAAACTACAAAATACTGAAAGTACGCAGCATGCATAGGAAAGGAGGACAGGAAAGGAGAGGTCCCGATACTCAACGTAGCCCTGAGTCTCCGTCTTAAGTTTCTGCGCTTGATGCATGTACTGTCACACCCTATCCGGCATTTGTGTGTACGTGATCACCGAATTTATGTCTTTTCCCCGCTTGTGTTTTCTTACATGGAACAGACCCATGCTACTCCATGTTGTGTGTGCACCAAGTGGCCTATTATCTTACCCATGTCTCTCTCGTTTTGTGTCGTATGTATGCCAAATAGCCTACTTGATGCACAACTCTCTCTCTCTCTCTCTCTCTCTCTCTCTCCCTCTCTCTCTCTCTCTCTCTCTCTCTCTCTTTCTCTCTCTCGCTCTCTCTCTCTCTCTCTCTCTCTCTCTCTCTCACTCCCTCCCTCACTAAAAAACCTTCTTACCCTCTTTTCTTTTTGAATAAATTAACGACACATACCTCCTCGGTAAGTGTATAAATTGGCCTGGAGCACGGTGGTGTTCGAACAAATTGACTGAAACAAAACGACCGTACTCTGCCACGTTACTACCTCTCCTTTCTACAAATATTGAGCTTAATTGGCTGAGAAAAGAAAGGACAGGTAAGACGACTGATGTCTCCCAATTTGGCCCTCATCACGGGGACTATATGTCAGTGGTTTCCGTTTTTCAGAGCTTTAACAACACCATCTCCACCGCCCAGAATTACCCCCGCCCAATTACCCCGAAATAGAATGTCTAAAGCACCCCGTTCTCCCAAGATAACCCCAGCCCTATACTAGCCGCCTCAGAGTATTTCGAACGAAACAGCTGATGACCTTATTCACTAATAATACCTCGCCTAAACTGATAAAGGGTTACCTATTGTCGCCAGCAAAAATAATGCTTAGCTTATGTTCCTCCCCGAAATGGATACTCGTGAACCCGTGACAGTAACACCTCGCACTTTCTTTTCATAAACTTAGCAGTCCTCGGAAGGAAATATGTATTAACAAAACTTGTGTTGAGACAAACGAGCCTCTGCCGGAGAAGCCGGTTCGAATTTTTAATAGACTAGAAGGTTGACAGATGTCAGGCTTCCTGCAACCAGTATCGGGCGCAGGAATCGGCACCTAGAGGGCCAGACGATGGGCAGGGACACCCACAGAAACTTGCACCACAGCAATGATTAATAGATTAGTAACGCACACACTAACATCAGAGTTAATAGACACCAATCATACAGCAACCGATAAAAGCATGTCCGCAACCACTCGGTGGTTGGGAGAGAGGATGAAGTATGTAAATGTCTTCCCTGCCAACTCTCTAAGATTTTTGTTTCTTGTACCCATTTAAAGATAACGTGCTGCCATCGGAAGGAAGGGGTCGGACGTGACGCACAGCCTGGCTGCAGACCATGGAACATCTATGACATCGACCAAGGGGGAAGCTACGAAGCAAAAAGGGCGTGAGACGAGACACCATTTTCAGGATGATAAGCGCGAAGGGCTACATCGAGGCCCCCCTGCTCACTGACCAGCGTGCCTGAAGTCTCAACCCGTCGGGCCCGATTGATGGGCCCAGTGCTGGAAGATTCTGCTCCCCTTGGTCCACATTTTTGATCCGATCCCACTCCACCCCCTCTTCCCTCGGCATCCCGAAGCACGTCACACCCTTCTCTCTCTCACCCTCTTTTATATGGATTATGAATCCGACTTACCTACAGGCGAACAAAAAGCAGGTACCCTGTCTCAAAGTACCTATGGTGAACTGTGTTAAGGAACGGGGCTGTGATCGGAGAACAGTGAATGGTCACACCCTGCAACGTGAGAAATTGGATTTGAGCTGGACCTTAGCTTCACCGCCGGTGCTCAACAGTGCCAACGAAAGAAGAACAACAATAAGAGCTTACCAGTGATGGCTCTTTATAAAAAAAAAAGGACACTGGAAAGAAGAACCCATGTCAAAGTTGAAAATCCTCTCCCAACCACCTTTTTATATTAACTATCTTCCTATCAAGTTTTCATGATGTTGCATCAATCACTTCCGACTGTACACTGAGAAGTTAAGAAAATGTAACTTTGTAT
Source organism: Triturus cristatus (assembly GCF_964204655.1). NCBI lineage: Eukaryota > Metazoa > Chordata > Amphibia > Caudata > Salamandridae > Triturus > Triturus cristatus. The sequence goes on from NC_140589.1 coordinate 180,486,075, forward strand.
AGTGACATTCATACAACACCAGCCATGTACACGACTATACTGACTATTTTCGATCCACACAAAGTCTGGGCCTTAAAGTAATGTATGAAATATCCCTTGTTTTGCCAGAAACATCCTGTTTGCTTTACAGTACCCTATTTGTGCTCAAAACAAACTCCCCTCCTCCTGTCCCTGGGCCTGACATGCAGCACAGCTGATGTAACTCTGTATGTACTACCTCCTCGCCTACTTTATCACCTGTATGTAACTATAAGCAAATGTGTCAGATTACTCCTGCCTGCCCTAAAAACTCTGTATCTTTAAGGAATGTACGAAAGACATTAACGATATTATAGCTGAAGGTTAACGAAGATAAATGACGGCCAGGCAAGCTGGCGAGATATGTTAAAAGGGAGGACTGTGGAAATTTAGCTTGCAAACTGAACATTATCTGCGCCATCTTGCCTCTCCCCAGCGCCACGGACAGCGAATGCACGGCCGCCATTTTGGGCACCCCACTCTCTCCCCCGCTCATTGTCGATCGCCAGCGCGTTCCCCTGACACTGCAAGCATCCCCCGCGCGCCGGCCACCCCCGCTCTCTCATACAGGCCGTAAACCCTCTCCTTCTGCGCGACCCTGCTACGGAACCACATCCGACCGACATCCCATACATGGTCATGCCTCTCCTTTGATAACCCTCTTCCTCTGCGCCCCATTGTCCGAACTGGTCCCAGGCCATCACCTAGCCCTGCGGATGCAGTTTATTGCCCCTACTGTAAGGGAAACACCCCACATCAAAGGGATTACAGTAGATCAAAGCCCCTACCCCCTGAGACCCGACCGGTCACACACACCCCCGGGAATTGGCGGAATACCCTGCTGCGCGATAGCCATCTCCTACTGCGGGTGAGGTGGGAACTTCTACTGTAGCTATGTGTGGGATCGGATCTGAGCCGGGGCTTCAGGGGATGTTCTCTCATGCATCAAGGGAATCTCAAGAATGTACTATGTGTAATAAAGCAATAAACCTGTGTATAAGAGACCAGGTCTCAGAGATGCAGTTAGAGCACCTCGTGACGATACCTTGCTGTCTGATCTGATGTCTTCTGCTCCGACGGAATAAAACTTTGTTTCCTGCCTTCCAGTCTCCGGCGCCTGCCTCTTTCATTGGTAAATTATCGAGTGGTATGAGAGGCGATTACCGCCGGGCAATACTTGAAAGGTTATCGACTGAAACTGCCCCTACCATTTAACAATTGGCGTCCCAAACGTGGGGCCCATCAGCGACACGTGGATCCAGTGGGAGAGGTCCCGACGACAGAGTGAACGACTGCAACGATCGGGAGAGCTCCTGCCCAATAGACCCTCGTCTGGCAGCCGATCATCCGAACTTCACTGGTTCCGAGCAGACCTCTCTCGAGTGATCTACGGTCCTGACTGGGAACCATCAGGAGTGCCGCGGCAAATACGGAGAGTAGAGGACGATCGGGCGCTGGAGGCGGAAGACGAGAAACTGTCCACGCGGTCCGGGTAAGGTCGTGATACACGACAAATTGCGAAATAATTGATTGATTGTTTGAAGCTTTGGAATACTAGTATTGCTCATTGATTGTGCTCATTGATTGTTCTCTTTGAGATATTCGCTGTCTACAAACGGGGAGGAGTAGAAATACTCTCTCTCTCTCTCCCTTTGCAGATAGTGAAGGGTAGGTAACGCAGACTTTTGTCCCCGTTGAAACCCGTCGTGCCTATCTTTATCTCCCCACTGATTGATTGTCCGAACATTGATTGTTTTGAAGAATAGTGCTCTTTGAGATATTCTCTGTTTGCAAATAACGTAGAATAGAAATATTCTGTCTAGTCTTTGCAAATAGTGAAGGGTAGGTAACGCAGACTTTTGTCCCCGTTGTAACCCGTCGTGCCTATCTTTATCTCCCCATTGATTGATTGATTGATTGTCCGAACACTAGTTGTTCGATATTGGTTCTTTGGAGGTATTGTCTGCTTACAAATAACGAGGAATAGAGATATTCTGTCTAGTCTTTGCAAGCAGTGAAAAGATAGGTAGTGCTGACTTTTGTCCCCGTTGAAACCCGTCATGCCTATCTTCTCCCCACTGATTGGTAGTTGGTTCTGCCCGGACCGCTTATTAGAGGTGGACCATCCGGCCCCACTGGAAGGCACCCCTAATAAGGACATGTTCACTAAATATGGACTAGTCGCCGTAGCTTATACCAAGCTATGGCATAAATATACAAAGAAGGACCCCGAGAGTCAGTGGCCACTGATGGGATCCTTCGACGACCATAAGATAGAAGTGCTAGAAATAGCTCTGCGTAGCAATAAGACGACGCCTACTATGCTTGACAGCATCGGCATGTGGCGCAAAGAAGCAACGCAACGGAAAAAGAGAGAAGAAGTAAAAGCAGAAAAGGAATTACGAAAAGCAGCCCACCTTGCCGCTAGAAAGTTAGAAGAAGAAATAAAGGAGAGAAGGGAAACTAAACTAAGACAGGAGCCCGAAACATCAGGCCAGTACGCTGTTAGGACCCCTTCTTTGCTCTACCCTGAGTTATCCTCTAAACAGCGAACGAATGATGAATTACTATTAGGTCCCCGATCATTTACATGCCCCCTCCATATGCACCCTCCCAGTCAGTAGTGCAACACCCACCACCCCCAAACACGAACGAAAGCAGTACAGGGGCCTCGGCCCTCACGGCCTCCGCGCCGGCCGAGCCTCCTGTACTGAACACAACGTCGGCGATAACGTTGGATGACCCTGAGATGAGAAAGAAAGATTCCACCAGAATTAATCGACTAACGAAGGATGAACGAACAGGAATCGACAAAATAGTAAAGGCACTGGTGGGATCCTTTTTGACCTTACAAAAACTAAAGTAACGCTAGGAGTTAGCCCTTTGTGGGACATATGAAACCAAGGGAAGGAGCCAAGCTCACGGTCGAGACGGCCACGAGGTAGCCCGACTCCATTACTCTCGCTACCTAAACATGTCTGCCCTACTGCCCACCCCGCCCAATAAGCATGACAAAATCCTGCACAAACGGAAGCCTGCTGACACCCACCATCGACGTCACCAAACTAGGGCTAGATCGCGCACAATTGGGCTATGTTATTTTTCCGATTGCACAGTAACCTCCTTGTGCTCATCATCAGATTGCAAATATGTACAAACACTCCAACGAAGTAGTATAGTTATAACATTTTAATAACTTATAAGATATAACAAACACCCAACAGGGTAAACAGGTTAAAACACGTTTTAAAACAACTATTTACATGACAGTCTGCTGCAACCTCCATCCCAAAGCCTTAACGTCCACGTGACACCGTCCTCGCCTCTCCTTCCTCGAAATTGCAACATTGGCCTGTTTTGGGCGGTCCTTTTTAGTTGACTTTGGGCTATAAAAGCCATGCAAAAATCCATTGACATCAGTGGCGGACGACTGTGCGAATAGGCCGGAGGCTGTACGAAGCGCCAAAGTTCTGGCAACACCAAGGCGGAGTCCGCCACGCTGTGCGGACCTTCCCGTTTTCTTTCTTCTTTCTTCAATAACGGCTGATGCCCTGACGGGGGAGGCGACGCGGACGGGCCTCCCCCACCTCCCCAGGTGGAGGCTCACCAGCAGATGAGGACGCCCCAGCCGTCTTTTTCATCGGTCTGCTGAGTCACACCCTGCCACGTCGTGTGGATCCCCCCATTCTCTTCTTCTTTCTTCAATCACGGCTAGGGTGCCCTGGCAGGGGGGAGGTGACGCGGACGGACCTCCCCCGCCTCCCCAGGTGGAGGCTCGCCAGCAGATGAGGGCACCCCAACCGTCTTTGACTCGCCGGCCAGCTAAGCTGCACCCCAACCGTCTTTGACTCACCGGCCAGCTGAGCTGCACCCTGCCGCTGCACGCGACCACCGGACGACCGCCCAAGCACGGGTTCACCAGGATCGCCACTAGCGCCCGACGCGAGGAGTGGGCCCCCGCAGCCAAGTAATCGGGGACCCACCCCGGTGGCGATACCATCCAAACTGCTGTCGTCACTGCTACTGGAATCACCCCGGTGGCAGTACCATCCGAACTGCCGTTGTTACTGCTGTTGGCTCCCCTCCGGTGGCTGTACCGAAGAGCTGCTGCTACTGCTGCCCTTGAACTCCGGCGGTCGGCTCCTCCGGATCCAGGCCTAAAGCCCACCGTGAGACAATTCTGGACTCGAAAGCTTGTCTGCTTGGGCGTGGGCCCCACCCTTGACAAAATGCTCCCCTCAGCCTTGCAGAATCGGCTGGAGTCATTTGACACTCGACTCCCGCGGACTTCCGGTAAGGACAAACCGCTGCCACTGCTCTTTGCCCCGGACAGCAGCCACCTTGCCTCCGCTTGGTGCAGTGAGAAAGACTGGTTCGAAGCGTCGGCGGAAGAACCCGCCTGCTGCCCCGCCCCAAGAACGAACCATGGCATTTCTACGGGGTCGCAGTGACGCCATGCTGACGCAAAGTTGACGCTAACGAAAGTTCTCGAACCACTGAAAGGAATTCTGGTCCAACAGCTAATTCATGGAAAGACTTAGACTGTAATCTGGCCCGACCTCGCCCCAAGATGGCGCCGATGTAGGAGAGGCCTACAAACCCTTGTGGCGTCCCAGTCACGTGACATTTGTGTTAAAAAGAGATATATATATATATATATATGCGATGCTTCCACACATAATGGTCGGGGAGGGGCGGGAAGGGAACCGATTTTATGTCGTAGTAGCGTTGCTCATGACACTCGACGCCTCCCACCCCGTGGCCGGCCTGAACGGTTGTAGGCCCGTATCTTGTATACTGACATTGTTTTAAATAAAGGGCCTCTTGAAAGAATTACGGAATCAGTGTCATGACTAATCACATAGGTTGATAAAGATTTCTTCTTTTGAATAAATGATTGTTACCCCCAAGCAATAGAAAACAGATAATGCAGTCCCCATTTGCCTGAATCTTTTTTGATTGACGGAATTTGTACCCATCACACCTATCTTTTTCCAAGAGTTGTTAAACAATGATCAACCATAGCTCAGGGTATATGCTGAACGCAAGGTATGGTATCTTGCACCTTAATACACGACCGATTAAGAAATGCATGTATGATAAGGGAACCCGAATTTAGGAAATGAAATAAATTAGAGCATCTTTGTCTCGGACAAAAAGAATAATAGGTCTGTGGTATCACCCATTCCTGCGACTAGCCTGGTACGTGGTAAGTAGAACTTTTTCGTGTCTGCGCGCGCTAGGGTACTTTGAATACTGCACACCCCCTCCCCTCTTTTTCCCCTCTATAGGTCACGACGAAGCTCCGACTGAAGAATGAAGTGGACATGGACCGCACCGAGTTCAATATCAGGGAAAATTTAGACAAACGTTGTGAGATAGTGCGTGAAGTGCAGACCACCATTGAGAACATGAGAAACTGTATGGCATGATTGTGCGTGTGTGCTATGATTACACGGTATGAATGTGTGTGCATCTCATGCTTAGGTCACTTGAAAAGAGCGTCACTGTATGATTGAAGTGCTCGGCCATCGATCAAAGGGAGGAGAATAAAGGGTCCGACACTCCCTAGGATAAACTACAAAATACTGAAAGTACGCAGCATGCATAGGAAAGGAGGACAGGAAAGGAGAGGTCCCGATACTCAACGTAGCCCTGAGTCTCCGTCTTAAGTTTCTGCGCTTGATGCATGTACTGTCACACCCTATCCGGCATTTGTGTGTACGTGATCACCGAATTTATGTCTTTTCCCCGCTTGTGTTTTCTTACATGGAACAGACCCATGCTACTCCATGTTGTGTGTGCACCAAGTGGCCTATTATCTTACCCATGTCTCTCTCGTTTTGTGTCGTATGTATGCCAAATAGCCTACTTGATGCACAACTCTCTCTCTCTCTCTCTCTCTCTCTCTCTCTCTCTCTCCCTCTCTCTCTCTCTCTCTCTCTCTCTCTCTTTCTCTCTCTCGCTCTCTCTCTCTCTCTCTCTCTCTCTCTCTCTCACTCCCTCCCTCACTAAAAAACCTTCTTACCCTCTTTTCTTTTTGAATAAATTAACGACACATACCTCCTCGGTAAGTGTATAAATTGGCCTGGAGCACGGTGGTGTTCGAACAAATTGACTGAAACAAAACGACCGTACTCTGCCACGTTACTACCTCTCCTTTCTACAAATATTGAGCTTAATTGGCTGAGAAAAGAAAGGACAGGTAAGACGACTGATGTCTCCCAATTTGGCCCTCATCACGGGGACTATATGTCAGTGGTTTCAGTTTTTCAGAGCTTTAACAACACCATCTCCACCGCCCAGAATTACCCCCGCCCAATTACCCCGAAATAGAATGTCTAAAGCACCCCGTTCTCCCAAGAGAACCCCAGCCCTATACTAGCCGCCTCAGAGTATTTCGAACGAAACAGCTGATGACCTTATTCACTAATAATACCTCGCCTAAACTGATAAAGGGTTACCTATTGTCGCCAGCAAAAATAATGCTTAGCTTATGTTCCTCCCCGAAATGGATACTCGTGAACCCGTGACAGTAACACCTCGCACTTTCTTTTCATAAACTTAGCAGTCCTCGGAAGGAAATATGTATTAACAAAACTTGTGTTGAGACAAACGAGCCTCTGCCGGAGAAGCCGGTTCGAATTTTTAATAGACTAGAAGGTTGACAGATGTCAGGCTTCCTGCAACCAGTATCGGGCGCAGGAATCGGCACCTAGAGGGCCAGACGATGGGCAGGGACACCCACAGAAACTTGCACCACAGCAATGATTAATAGATTAGTAACGCACACACTAACATCAGAGTTAATAGACACCAATCATACAGCAACCGATAAAAGCATGTCCGCAACCACTCGGTGGTTGGGAGAGAGGATGAAGTATGTAAATGTCTTCCCTGCCAACTCTCTAAGATTTTTGTTTCTTGTACCCATTTAAAGATAACGTGCTGCCATCGGAAGGAAGGGGTCGGACGTGACGCACAGCCTGGCTGCAGACCATGGAACATCTATGACATCGACCAAGGGGGAAGCTACGAAGCAAAAAGGGCGTGAGACGAGACACCATTTTCAGGATGATAAGCGCGAAGGGCTACATCGAGGCCCCCCTGCTCACTGACCAGCGTGCCTGAAGTCTCAACCCGTCGGGCCCGAATGATGGGCCCAGTGCTGGAAGATTCTGCTCCCCTTGGTCCACATTTTTGATCCGATCCCACTCCACCCCCTCTTCCCTCGGCATCCCGAAGCACGTCACACCCTTCTCTCTCTCACCCTCTTTTATATGGATTATGAATCCGACTTACCTACAGGCGAACAAAAAGCAGGTACCCTGTCTCAAAGTACCTATGGTGAACTGTGTTAAGGAACGGGGCTGTGATCGGAGAACAGTGAATGGTCACACCCTGCAACGTGAGAAATTGGATTTGAGCTGGACCTTAGCTTCACCGCCGGTGCTCAACAGTGCCAACGAAAGAAGAACAACAATAAGAGCTTACCAGTGATGGCTCTTTATAAAAAAAAAAGGACACTGGAAAGAAGAACCCATGTCAAAGTTGAAAATCCTCTCCCAACCACCTTTTTATATTAACTATCTTCCTATCAAGTTTTCATGATGTTGCATCAATCACTTCCGACTGTACACTGAGAAGTTAAGAAAATGTAACTTTGTATAGTGACATTCATACAACACCAGCCATGTACACGACTATACTGACTATTTTCGATCCACACAAAGTCTGGGCCTTAAAGTAATGTATGAAATATCCCTTGTTTTGCCAGAAACATCCTGTTTGCTTTACAGTACCCTATTTGTGCTCAAAACAAACTCCCCTCCTCCTGTCCCTGGGCCTGACATGCGGCACAGCTGATGTAACTCTGTATGTACTACCTCCTCGCCTACTTTATCACCTGTATGTAACTATAAGCAAATGTGTCAGATTACTCCTGCCTGCCCTAAAAACTCTGTATCTTTAAGGAATGTACGAAAGACATTAACGATATTATAGCTGAAGGTTAACGAAGATAAATGACGGCCAGGCAAGCTGGCGAGATATGTTAAAAGGGAGGACTGTGGAAATTTAGCTTGCAAACTGAACATTATCTGCGCCATCTTGCCTCTCCCCAGCGCCACGGACAGCGAATGCACGGCCGCCATTTTGGGCACCCCACTCTCTCCCCCGCTCATTGTCGATCGCCAGCGCGTTCCCCTGACACTGCAAGCATCCCCCGCGCGCCGGCCACCCCCGCTCTCTCATACAGGCCGTAAACCCTCTCCTTCTGCGCGACCCTGCTACGGAACCACATCCGACCGACATCCCATACATGGTCATGCCTCTCCTTTGATAACCCTCTTCCTCTGCGCCCCATTGTCCGAACTGGTCCCAGGCCATCACCTAGCCCTGCGGATGCAGTTTATTGCCCCTACTGTAAGGGAAACACCCCACATCAAAGGGATTACAGTAGATCAAAGCCCCTACCCCCTGAGACCCGACCGGTCACACACACCCCCGGGAATTGGCGGAATACCCTGCTGCGCGATAGCCATCTCCTACTGCGGGTGAGGTGGGAACTTCTACTGTAGCTATGTGTGGGATCGGATCTGAGCCGGGGCTTCAGGGGATGTTCTCTCATGCATCAAGGGAATCTCAAGAATGTACTATGTGTAATAAAGCAATAAACCTGTGTATAAGAGACCAGGTCTCAGAGATGCAGTTAGAGCACCTCGTGACGATACCTTGCTGTCTGATCTGATGTCTTCTGCTCCGACGGAATAAAACTTTGTTTCCTGCCTTCCAGTCTCCGGCGCCTGCCTCTTTCATTGGTAAATTATCGAGTGGTATGAGAGGCGATTACCGCCGGGCAATACTTGAAAGGTTATCGACTGAAACTGCCCCTACCATTTAACAATTGGCGTCCCAAACGTGGGGCCCATCAGCGACACGTGGATCCAGTGGGAGAGGTCCCGACGACAGAGTGAACGACTGCAACGATCGGGAGAGCTCCTGCCCAATAGACCCTCGTCTGGCAGCCGATCATCCGAACTTCACTGGTTCCGAGCAGACCTCTCTCGAGTGATCTACGGTCCTGACTGGGAACCATCAGGAGTGCCGCGGCAAATACGGAGAGTAGAGGACGATCGGGCGCTGGAGGCGGAAGACGAGAAACTGTCCACGCGGTCCGGGTAAGGTCGTGATACACGACAAATTGCGAAATAATTGATTGATTGTTTGAAGCTTTGGAATACTAGTATTGCTCATTGATTGTGCTCATTGATTGTTCTCTTTGAGATATTCGCTGTCTACAAACGGGGAGGAGTAGAAATACTCTCTCTCTCTCTCCCTTTGCAGATAGTGAAGGGTAGGTAACGCAGACTTTTGTCCCCGTTGAAACCCGTCGTGCCTATCTTTATCTCCCCACTGATTGATTGTCCGAACATTGATTGTTTTGAAGAATAGTGCTCTTTGAGATATTCTCTGTTTGCAAATAACGTAGAATAGAAATATTCTGTCTAGTCTTTGCAAATAGTGAAGGGTAGGTAACGCAGACTTTTGTCCCCGTTGTAACCCGTCGTGCCTATCTTTATCTCCCCATTGATTGATTGATTGATTGTCCGAACACTAGTTGTTCGATATTGGTTCTTTGGAGGTATTGTCTGCTTACAAATAACGAGGAATAGAGATATTCTGTCTAGTCTTTGCAAGCAGTGAAAAGATAGGTAGTGCTGACTTTTGTCCCCGTTGAAACCCGTCATGCCTATCTTCTCCCCACTGATTGGTAGTTGGTTCTGCCCGGACCGCTTATTAGAGGTGGACCATCCGGCCCCACTGGAAGGCACCCCTAATAAGGACATGTTCACTAAATATGGACTAGTCGCCGTAGCTTATACCAAGCTATGGCATAAATATACAAAGAAGGACCCCGAGAGTCAGTGGCCACTGATGGGATCCTTCGACGACCATAAGATAGAAGTGCTAGAAATAGCTCTGCGTAGCAATAAGACGACGCCTACTATGCTTGACAGCATCGGCATGTGGCGCAAAGAAGCAACGCAACGGAAAAAGAGAGAAGAAGTAAAAGCAGAAAAGGAATTACGAAAAGCAGCCCACCTTGCCGCTAGAAAGTTAGAAGAAGAAATAAAGGAGAGAAGGGAAACTAAACTAAGACAGGAGCCCGAAACATCAGGCCAGTACGCTGTTAGGACCCCTTCTTTGCTCTACCCTGAGTTATCCTCTAAACAGCGAACGAATGATGAATTACTATTAGGTCCCCGATCATTTACATGCCCCCTCCATATGCACCCTCCCAGTCAGTAGTGCAACACCCACCACCCCCAAACACGAACGAAAGCAGTACAGGGGCCTCGGCCCTCACGGCCTCCGCGCCGGCCGAGCCTCCTGTACTGAACACAACGTCGGCGATAACGTTGGATGACCCTGAGATGAGAAAGAAAGATTCCACCAGAATTAATCGACTAACGAAGGATGAACGAACAGGAATCGACAAAATAGTAAAGGCACTGGTGGGATCCTTTTTGACCTTACAAAAACTAAAGTAACGCTAGGAGTTAGCCCTTTGTGGGACATATGAAACCAAGGGAAGGAGCCAAGCTCACGGTCGAGACGGCCACGAGGTAGCCCGACTCCATTACTCTCGCTACCTAAACATGTCTGCCCTACTGCCCACCCCGCCCAATAAGCATGACAAAATCCTGCACAAACGGAAGCCTGCTGACACCCACCATCGACGTCACCAAACTAGGGCTAGATCGCGCACAATTGGGCTATGTTATTTTTCCGATTGCACAGTAACCTCCTTGTGCTCATCATCAGATTGCAAATATGTACAAACACTCCAACGAAGTAGTATAGTTATAACATTTTAATAACTTATAAGATATAACAAACACCCAACAGGGTAAACAGGTTAAAACACGTTTTAAAACAACTATTTACATGACAGTCTGCTGCAACCTCCATCCCAAAGCCTTAACGTCCACGTGACACCGTCCTCGCCTCTCCTTCCTCGAAATTGCAACATTGGCCTGTTTTGGGCGGTCCTTTTTAGTTGACTTTGGGCTATAAAAGCCATGCAAAAATCCATTGACATCAGTGGCGGACGACTGTGCGAATAGGCCGGAGGCTGTACGAAGCGCCAAAGTTCTGGCAACACCAAGGCGGAGTCCGCCACGCTGTGCGGACCTTCCCGTTTTCTTTCTTCTTTCTTCAATAACGGCTGATGCCCTGACGGGGGAGGCGACGCGGACGGGCCTCCCCCACCTCCCCAGGTGGAGGCTCACCAGCAGATGAGGACGCCCCAGCCGTCTTTTTCATCGGTCTGCTGAGTCACACCCTGCCACGTCGTGTGGATCCCCCCATTCTCTTCTTCTTTCTTCAATCACGGCTAGGGTGCCCTGGCAGGGGGGAGGTGACGCGGACGGACCTCCCCCGCCTCCCCAGGTGGAGGCTCGCCAGCAGATGAGGGCACCCCAACCGTCTTTGACTCGCCGGCCAGCTAAGCTGCACCCCAACCGTCTTTGACTCACCGGCCAGCTGAGCTGCACCCTGCCGCTGCACGCGACCACCGGACGACCGCCCAAGCACGGGTTCACCAGGATCGCCACTAGCGCCCGACGCGAGGAGTGGGCCCCCGCAGCCAAGTAATCGGGGACCCACCCCGGTGGCGATACCATCCAAACTGCTGTCGTCACTGCTACTGGAATCACCCCGGTGGCAGTACCATCCGAACTGCCGTTGTTACTGCTGTTGGCTCCCCTCCGGTGGCTGTACCGAAGAGCTGCTGCTACTGCTGCCCTTGAACTCCGGCGGTCGGCTCCTCCGGATCCAGGCCTAAAGCCCACCGTGAGACAATTCTGGACTCGAAAGCTTGTCTGCTTGGGCGTGGGCCCCACCCTTGACAAAATGCTCCCCTCAGCCTTGCAGAATCGGCTGGAGTCATTTGACACTCGACTCCCGCGGACTTCCGGTAAGGACAAACCGCTGCCACTGCTCTTTGCCCCGGACAGCAGCCACCTTGCCTCCGCTTGGTGCAGTGAGAAAGACTGGTTCGAAGCGTCGGCGGAAGAACCCGCCTGCTGCCCCGCCCCAAGAACGAACCATGGCATTTCTACGGGGTCGCAGTGACGCCATGCTGACGCAAAGTTGACGCTAACGAAAGTTCTCGAACCACTGAAAGGAATTCTGGTCCAACAGCTAATTCATGGAAAGACTTAGACTGTAATCTGGCCCGACCTCGCCCCAAGATGGCGCCGATGTAGGAGAGGCCTACAAACCCTTGTGGCGTCCCAGTCACGTGACATTTGTGTTAAAAAGAGATATATATATATATATATATGCGATGCTTCCACACATAATGGTCGGGGAGGGGCGGGAAGGGAACCGATTTTATGTCGTAGTAGCGTTGCTCATGACACTCGACGCCTCCCACCCCGTGGCCGGCCTGAACGGTTGTAGGCCCGTATCTTGTATACTGACATTGTTTTAAATAAAGGGCCTCTTGAAAGAATTACGGAATCAGTGTCATGACTAATCACATAGGTTGATAAAGATTTCTTCTTTTGAATAAATGATTGTTACCCCCAAGCAATAGAAAACAGATAATGCAGTCCCCATTTGCCTGAATCTTTTTTGATTGACGGAATTTGTACCCATCACACCTATCTTTTTCCAAGAGTTGTTAAACAATGATCAACCATAGCTCAGGGTATATGCTGAACGCAAGGTATGGTATCTTGCACCTTAATACACGACCGATTAAGAAATGCATGTATGATAAGGGAACCCGAATTTAGGAAATGAAATAAATTAGAGCATCTTTGTCTCGGACAAAAAGAATAATAGGTCTGTGGTATCACCCATTCCTGCGACTAGCCTGGTACGTGGTAAGTAGAACTTTTTCGTGTCTGCGCGCGCTAGGGTACTTTGAATACTGCACACCCCCTCCCCTCTTTTTCCCCTCTATAGGTCACGACGAAGCTCCGACTGAAGAATGAAGTGGACATGGACCGCACCGAGTTCAATATCAGGGAAAATTTAGACAAACGTTGTGAGATAGTGCGTGAAGTGCAGACCACCATTGAGAACATGAGAAACTGTATGGCATGATTGTGCGTGTGTGCTATGATTACACGGTATGAATGTGTGTGCATCTCATGCTTAGGTCACTTGAAAAGAGCGTCACTGTATGATTGAAGTGCTCGGCCATCGATCAAAGGGAGGAGAATAAAGGGTCCGACACTCCCTAGGATAAACTACAAAATACTGAAAGTACGCAGCATGCATAGGAAAGGAGGACAGGAAAGGAGAGGTCCCGATACTCAACGTAGCCCTGAGTCTCCGTCTTAAGTTTCTGCGCTTGATGCATGTACTGTCACACCCTATCCGGCATTTGTGTGTACGTGATCACCGAATTTATGTCTTTTCCCCGCTTGTGTTTTCTTACATGGAACAGACCCATGCTACTCCATGTTGTGTGTGCACCAAGTGGCCTATTATCTTACCCATGTCTCTCTCGTTTTGTGTCGTATGTATGCCAAATAGCCTACTTGATGCACAACTCTCTCTCTCTCTCTCTCTCTCTCTCTCTCTCTCTCTCCCTCTCTCTCTCTCTCTCTCTCTCTCTCTTTCTCTCTCTCGCTCTCTCTCTCTCTCTCTCTCTCTCTCTCTCTCACTCCCTCCCTCACTAAAAAACCTTCTTACCCTCTTTTCTTTTTGAATAAATTAACGACACATACCTCCTCGGTAAGTGTATAAATTGGCCTGGAGCACGGTGGTGTTCGAACAAATTGACTGAAACAAAACGACCGTACTCTGCCACGTTACTACCTCTCCTTTCTACAAATATTGAGCTTAATTGGCTGAGAAAAGAAAGGACAGGTAAGACGACTGATGTCTCCCAATTTGGCCCTCATCACGGGGACTATATGTCAGTGGTTTCAGTTTTTCAGAGCTTTAACAACACCATCTCCACCGCCCAGAATTACCCCCGCCCAATTACCCCGAAATAGAATGTCTAAAGCACCCCGTTCTCCCAAGAGAACCCCAGCCCTATACTAGCCGCCTCAGAGTATTTCGAACGAAACAGCTGATGACCTTATTCACTAATAATACCTCGCCTAAACTGATAAAGGGTTACCTATTGTCGCCAGCAAAAATAATGCTTAGCTTATGTTCCTCCCCGAAATGGATACTCGTGAACCCGTGACAGTAACACCTCGCACTTTCTTTTCATAAACTTAGCAGTCCTCGGAAGGAAATATGTATTAACAAAACTTGTGTTGAGACAAACGAGCCTCTGCCGGAGAAGCCGGTTCGAATTTTTAATAGACTAGAAGGTTGACAGATGTCAGGCTTCCTGCAACCAGTATCGGGCGCAGGAATCGGCACCTAGAGGGCCAGACGATGGGCAGGGACACCCACAGAAACTTGCACCACAGCAATGATTAATAGATTAGTAACGCACACACTAACATCAGAGTTAATAGACACCAATCATACAGCAACCGATAAAAGCATGTCCGCAACCACTCGGTGGTTGGGAGAGAGGATGAAGTATGTAAATGTCTTCCCTGCCAACTCTCTAAGATTTTTGTTTCTTGTACCCATTTAAAGATAACGTGCTGCCATCGTAAGGAAGGGGTCGGACGTGACGCACAGCCTGGCTGCAGACCATGGAACATCTATGACATCGACCAAGGGGGAAGCTACGAAGCAAAAAGGGCGTGAGACGAGACACCATTTTCAGGATGATAAGCGCGAAGGGCTACATCGAGGCCCCCCTGCTCACTGACCAGCGTGCCTGAAGTCTCAACCCGTCGGGCCCGATTGATGGGCCCAGTGCTGGAAGATTCTGCTCCCCTTGGTCCACATTTTTGATCCGATCCCACTCCACCCCCTCTTCCCTCGGCATCCCGAAGCACGTCACACCCTTCTCTCTCTCACCCTCTTTTATATGGATTATGAATCCGACTTACCTACAGGCGAACAAAAAGCAGGTACCCTGTCTCAAAGTACCTATGGTGAACTGTGTTAAGGAACGGGGCTGTGATCGGAGAACAGTGAATGGTCACACCCTGCAACGTGAGAAATTGGATTTGAGCTGGACCTTAGCTTCACCGCCGGTGCTCAACAGTGCCAACGAAAGAAGAACAACAATAAGAGCTTACCAGTGATGGCTCTTTATAAAAAAAAAAGGACACTGGAAAGAAGAACCCATGTCAAAGTTGAAAATCCTCTCCCAACCACCTTTTTATATTAACTATCTTCCTATCAAGTTTTCATGATGTTGCATCAATCACTTCCGACTGTACACTGAGAAGTTAAGAAAATGTAACTTTGTATAGTGACATTCATACAACACCAGCCATGTACACGACTATACTGACTATTTTCGATCCACACAAAGTCTGGGCCTTAAAGTAATGTATGAAATATCCCTTGTTTTGCCAGAAACATCCTGTTTGCTTTACAGTACCCTATTTGTGCTCAAAACAAACTCCCCTCCTCCTGTCCCTGGGCCTGACATGCGGCACAGCTGATGTAACTCTGTATGTACTACCTCCTCGCCTACTTTATCACCTGTATGTAACTATAAGCAAATGTGTCAGATTACTCCTGCCTGCCCTAAAAACTCTGTATCTTTAAGGAATGTACGAAAGACATTAACGATATTATAGCTGAAGGTTAACGAAGATAAATGACGGCCAGGCAAGCTGGCGAGATATGTTAAAAGGGAGGACTGTGGAAATTTAGCTTGCAAACTGAACATTATCTGCGCCATCTTGCCTCTCCCCAGCGCCACGGACAGCGAATGCACGGCCGCCATTTTGGGCACCCCACTCTCTCCCCCGCTCATTGTCGATCGCCAGCGCGTTCCCCTGACACTGCAAGCATCCCCCGCGCGCCGGCCACCCCCGCTCTCTCATACAGGCCGTAAACCCTCTCCTGCGCGACCCTGCTACGGAACCACATCCGACCGACATCCCATACATGGTCATGCCTCTCCTTTGATAACCCCCTTCCTCTGCGCCCCATTGTCCGAACTGGTCCCAGGCCATCACCTAGCCCTGCGGATGCAGTTTATTGCCCCTACTGTAAGGGAAACACCCCACATCAAAGGGATTACAGTAGATCAAAGCCCCTACCCCCTGAGACCCGACCGGTCACACACACCCCCGGGAATTGGCGGAATACCCTGCTGCGCGATAGCCATCTCCTACTGCGGGTGAGGTGGGAACTTCTACTGTAGCTATGTGTGGGATCGGATCTGAGCCGGGGCTTCAGGGGATGTTCTCTCATGCATCAAGGGAATCTCAAGAATGTACTATGTGTAATAAAGCAATAAACCTGTGTATAAGAGACCAGGTCTCAGAGATGCAGTTAGAGCACCTCGTGACGATACCTTGCTGTCTGATCTTATGTGTTCTGCTCCGACGGAATAAAACTTTGTTTCCTGCCTTCCAGTCTCCGGCGCCTGCCTCTTTCATTGGTAAATTATCGAGTGGTATGAGAGGCGATTACCGCCGGGCAATACTTGAAAGGTTATCGACTGAAACTGCCCCTACCATTTAACAGTATGAACTGTGGGCATAATAATGATCTTCTAGGGAAGTTCAAGCCTTTCCTCAAGGTGCAATTAAGAGCTACCGAGCACAAGCTATCACCAGGTCACACAATGACTCCTGCAACAGGATATTCATTTGTGTTACTGCTGTCAATTAGATAGCCTTGAAAATATTACAGCGCTACCGGCATGGACATCAACATGTTTCAACATGTTTTCCCTCTCAGGCTCTCTCTTCACTGGTTTCAAATGGCTCTAGGGTGAGGTTTACAGTTTTGGTTCTTGTGCATACATCTCAGTAGTAATTTGGTCCCAAATATTGGTCTATTCTGGTCCCATTGCACTGACCTAAGTGAAACGTAAGGTCAGCAAATGTATAACCAGCATGTAGCCATCCATTCAAGAAGTCAAGAAGAAAATATTTGGGGGAACGTCTGTTCAAATAACTGGTTTAGTGACAGAAGGATCTCCCCTTTTTTGTTAGTAACTGTGGATCTCAAAGTCTTTAAAACAATGTAAAACATAGCTTCTCCAAGGGATTTTCCAGTCTCTGGACTGATAATACCTCAATACCCATTATGAGGCATTACACCATTCAACTAGAACTATTTCCAGGGGTAGGTCTATGCTTACTCGCAGGCCCGATTCACAAGAATCTTTTTTGTGAACAGTATGTTCTACTGAAGGGGATTCATGAATACGTCGCTGTTAATCCTTGACTAAGACATAACTACTCATGCAAAATGCTTTGCCACTCAGTCCAGTCTATATTGGGTATGAATGGGTATCACTTTGTTAAGCATGCACATGATGCTACTGGGGCAATGAGTCCCCACATCGTGCCCTAATCTGCAGAACACTAGGTTGCGAGTTTGTAGAGGCATATCTGGAGATGTCTACCACCAAATGCACTGCTTGGAATTCAGGCAGCTGCCTGTGTAGCCGTACAAGCTCAAACAATGATCCTTCTTGACCTCTTCACCTATATAGGGATTGAGCAAAGTCTTTGTTTGCTTGGCATTCAAATAGGTGGCTTGCTATCATCTAGGGTTTTCTGGGTGCTAATGACAGATTTGCGTTTAAGAATGGTTCTAAGAGGTGACCAGGCAACTTGAAAACAATGCAATGGTCCTCATTCATAGACTTTGAAACCATGTTGGCGTCATTACAGGCCATTGTGATGTGTTTAGCAAGCCAATGAGAATTCTACCTTTTGGGTACAATGTTGAGCATGTGTTCACGATTGGTGGAAGGTGCATGTGCCAAACAGACCATGAGGTTTCAATGTTGCTACCCTATCCTGTTACTACAGTGATGATATGCCCATTTTGTGACCCCATGGTCATACATTTTAATAAACCAAATTCGGTAAATGTAATCATGAATAATGACTATTTTTGTGCTAATTGCTCATAGCATTCCATTCTGTATAGTACAGTTAATCCTCACCCTGTTCTTATATTCATTTTGATAGATTTGCTAATTATTTATTCAGTTCAACGTAGCACCCTGATTCAATGCGCTCTACACACATAAGAAGCAGATACAAAACTTTTAAGGATTTGATAAAATTAGTGAAGGAAACTCATAGTGGAAATCATAATCAGAACTGTAAAAAAGGAGCATCCAGCAAATACTCCTTCAGATATTTAGTAAACAAAAACAGAGAAAAAACGAGAGACGGTTGTGCTTGAGATGTCATTCCAGAATTTGGGAGCTAAAGAAATCAAGGAACAAAATCATTAGGCTACACGAGATCGATGAGGTCCCTCTGAATGCACAGAGAGGCAATGGAGAGCAATGATAACATTTAAAACTAAATAGAGAAAGAAAGTGGAAAATGAATGTAAAGTACCAATGGGAGCAAGCTTACTAGTTGACGGACTGGAGAATTGCATGGAGGAACTGAAAGATCAAGTAAGCAAAGTGCAGGAGAATTTTTAACACCTTGAATATGGGCAATTATGATTCGCCGATTCTGCTACCCTCTTTGCACAGATGGCTCCCTGTCCATGTCTTTAATGCTGTCTAAGTGGATAACGCTATGTCGGAGGAGTATGCCGAGGCGTGAGTTCCAAGCTCGCTGTGCCATGGGAATCAAGCTGCGTCTTACGTCTGAGGTCCAAAAAGGGAGGCACTGGTGTAGGGTCACTTGCTTTATCATAAAGAGGAGACCTCACATGGCGGTTCAATCTGGGTTATCTATTACGGGGTGGTCCCAAGACTGAGTTCAATTTTTCTGGGCCCTGTTTATAATGGCACAAATGAGCTAAACACTGATGGATTGGAATGTGAAGCAAAATAATTAACGATGGCAGAGCTTACAAATTCACACAGATGTTGTTTCCCTTTGACATCACTGATATTTCACAGGTTTGGCCTTATTTATTTCTTTCAATGTAAAAAACTTCAGGGATTTTTAATATTTGTTCCATTCCCTACAGATCTGGGGCCATCTTAGCCACAACCCAAATCGCTTGGTAGAGTACTTCTTTAGGTTATTTTAGGTAGTTACAACTCTATGAGCAGCAATAAAATAGGTCTCAAGAGAGTGTGTAACTGACATCTGCTCTCAAAAGAGTAGCTCGGTGGATCTGCAGTCAAAGGTGGACAGGAGAAATATCAATCGAACTAGCTCAGCAATGCACATGTAAAACGTAAGATTCAACAAATTGCAACATGGCTCACAGTTCCCAAGAGGGGGGAGACATTCAGATTTCAACAATTCATCATTAAGGTGTCCCCGCCACTTTTTGAGGCATCTTTCGAAGATGACTTAGGGCTGCACGACCTCAGAGATATCTCGTTCAGGCTGGTTCATCCTGGTCAGTCTGCCCCCAACGCAGGTGCAATAGACTCATTGTATTCTTTTCAGTGAAACTCACAAGTATAAACAATATACAAAGAAGCTAAAACATTGGCTACAATTCGATTGAGTAAGTTACTGCAGACCAGCTTCTCAAACGAGAGAAAGACTGAGATGACGCACAGCAGCTGAGGTCACATTTGATGGTTTAACATGCATTCATTTCACTGAGGCCGGCATTGGTCATGGCTAACTTAACTTGAACACTCTTTAACTATGGGTTGATTATAAAGTGGGAGTCACTAACTATGATCAATCGTAATATACAAACCACACTTTAGATATAAGTGTATAACGTGCATTAGCAAATTTATTTAAGCGAAACAGAAAATAATGACAGCACGTCAACAAATGGCATATGAAACACCTATCTAAATCTGTAAGCTTGCTCACAACTTCTTCTCTTACCTCCCACATTCCTGTATTGTGGAGATCAGGCCCAGAGATTTCCATCGTTAGACTCCTACCTATGGTCCTTTCTTCGCCACCTATTCAAGGCGGATGTGAGGTGGCAGGTTTTAGTGATGAGATTCTCCATCAAGCCAATTACTCAGTAAAATGCATATGATTTTGCTTACGCTGAAAATAAATTATTATATATTTGTATACCATTACCATCATTTATCTATATAGCAACCTTCTAATTTAGGGATGGAAAATCCACAGGTCTCTGAGTTTCTAGCAGATAGTGTTACCTATTCCCACAAAACCTTTAGACATTTAGTCACAGCTTTAAATGAATTTTAGTAGAGCTGGTATTCACTAGCCCAGAATTTTGGGAAGTGCCATTACTCTCCCAATAAAAGTATTGCACCAGCACTAAGAGGTGCTGGTACTCACTTTTGCAAATTTAAGGAGAACAGGCACTCAGTACCCTCACGGGTGAGAAGACGCGCATTACGAACTCTGATTGATTGATTGATTGATTGATTGATTGACAGTATCTGCCCATTGTTAGCCCTGAAGACTGCTTAAAGCCATAGTTAAATATTACACCATGACCTCCTCAGCATCCCTGTGACTTATTACGAAGGTGTGTGTTTGAGCACTTGTTTTTATGTGACTGCACTTTCTAAAACGCATCCATTTAAGTTAGAAATCAGTGCACAGCTCAGAAGCAGAGAGGGACCTTCATCGCTCACTGTTTTTAAGCAGTGATGCTGTCTGCAGCACAGCAGATCCAGCAAAGATGTAAATGGTTCCTTCTGGAAACCGTGCTTATCATTTTATGATATTTAATTTCTTAAGGTTAGCCCCCTGATTATACTTCTGACTAATGTTTTTACCATCCAGTAAAATAGAGGTCCCTTGGATTGACTTGATACTTGTCATGCTATAACACACACACTTTTGAGCACTTTTCCCAACATTTGACAGGTTCATTAGGGACCTAATTGTGAGTTAGCTGTATTTAGGCAGGCAGTAAAGATTCTGGATGGTATGTCTATTTTGAGTTTTGTTCCAGGAATGGGAACCAAACATGCAGCACAGGAATTACCAGGTCCAATCCAGCATGCAAAGTCCCCATTCCGAGGACAAATCCCATTTCCCACCTGAAAGCGGTAAGTGGACGAAAGGGTATGGGCAGGTAAACCAGATGTTGCTGTTGGTAAAATCAGGCCAGTATTCCCACACTTGGAAATCCGGGTGCCTGAACACTGGACCTCTTGTGGTGAGGCGGATCTGTACTTGGGTGAAAAGAGCAAAGATTTAGGAAACAGTAATTATGTCCTAATTGCAGCAAACATAGCCAGCATAACTCTTGAAAGCATGACTAATCATAAAAGCTATTTTTATAACAATTCTTTAATAGTTTTGAATGAAGAAAAAAGTTCATTTTTTAGTCTTACATATATACATGAAAATAATCACGGTTGTTTCATTGCTATATACACAATGGTATTAAACCATAGATGACATGAATAATCTCCAAAAAATAAACAATGCAGAAAAGACACAGTGTAAATAACAATGTTTGCAATATTTTACACAGTTGGTCAAATGTGTCAATAATATGGCCTTAGGATTTCCACAATCCTACGCGCGTTTTGGCATGTGCCTTCATCAGGGGGCCATACAATATGTTCACCAGTGCGTAAATGAGATACAAAAAGCTATCAAGAGCATGCTAAATCGATCAACGGACAAAATCAAGAACACGACCGTTTGAGGCCCATACAGAACATAACGTATGTGGCATTTTAAATAAAAACTTTAAAATCACTAGTCAGCTTATCAAATCTTACAATTTCTTAACGTGAACTAAATGGTGTAGCACCTTAAAAACCATCACCAAAAGTGGATTTGTATCAAATACCATTGTTATTCTAACTAAAAAAGAAGAAAGGACATACAAGTGTAGCTTATGGCCTTTCCAAAAAGGGGAACAGATGAAATAAAAGGTAAGTGGATGGATATGAAAAGAAGAGTAAGTGGATGGATGTGAAAAAAGGGGGGGGAGGGATGGCTTCGCATGCCAAATGGAGTCAAGCAGGTAGAAGGAGGGCTAGAAAGGATAGAGTGCAGGAATACACTAAACTAGCCAGATTATGGTCGTACCTGTTGAATATCACAAGTCTAGTTGATGAAGCGACGGAATCACTGGCGGGTGTAGATAGCTTTAAATGGGCTCTGTAACCATATATATTTTTACAGATGATTATTTCATAGATAGAAAAAATTCAGAACGAGGGAATATACAATGAATAAACTGTGAGGTCTCTATTTGCAAGCAAAGCCTGATTGGAAAAGGTATGAGACCGACCTGTTTTCACGTGTGCTGGTCGTCACTTGTAAGTAAGACATTTGGGCCACGTAGTATAAGTGCTCATACGAACGCCCAGTTTAAGAGCAATCAAATTGAGGTTGAATAATATTGTTATCTAGAAATGGAAACAGATTTACTATGAACGATAGGTATTGTAAAAACTGTGACCAGCGTACATTACGGTTGATTTGCAAAAGGTGTTGTAGTAGATCCATGTCGGCTTACCTCGATTGTAATCCAGGGTAGCCTCGATTGGAAAGGAGTAATAGTTTAACCGTGTTCCGTTAAGGGAATATATCTAAAATGCGGAACGGAAAGCGGTAAGTTAGATGCAAGTACTTTATTGAAACCGTACGTAAGGGTGATATGGTGCTACGGGTGTTGTATAATCTGCTTACTTGAATGCAGGAGAAGCCCAAACGGAAATCTTGTCGTCCATATGTTTCCTCAAATCGTTTCGACATATATTCACCTCGCGTACTCCTAGGGACCGGGCGGGAGGGGTAGAAGTCTGAACCAAAGCTATGTTTAAATAGAGGATGTGTGGAGGTACGTGGCCAACGGTAATGGAGCTTTCGGTAGGCTAAAGATAGAAACATGGACTATCGTAAGCAGAGGTCGCGGAGCCGATGGAAAAAGGGGGGGCGGCCATCTTGTAAGGGATAACTAACGAAGATAGCAGATGGTGGGATGCCTCAGGGTTGTGAAATTGCTATATATATGACTACATTTGTGCAGATCCGTGAAATACTATAATAAGTCATGGTTAAAAATTATATACAAGAAAAAAGCGGCTGACTCAATTTAGAGTGGATAAGATACAGAATTTGAGCAGGCTCACAAGTCAGTCACAATTATGTTTAATAGCTTGTTCCCAGGGAATTTCGTTGTTCACACCATTAAGGTATGTGTTGAGATAAAAAATCCAATAGACTTCTCTGCTTTTGCGTATATTGGTACTCATTGTGTTTGAATTAATTCTTATTTTTTCCAGAATAAACCAAAGTATTTGATCAGCAGTGTGGTTGGCTTCCATATAGTGTTGAACCAAAGGGGCTTGAATTTTTTGGGTGCGTATAGCTGACCTGTGTTCTGTCAATCTAGTGGACAGCATGCGTGCTGTCTCACCTACGTAGCCTTGATTGCAAGGGCACAATAGTAGATAGACAACGTTGGTAGTTTTACAGTTTGTGAAGCTCGTGAGAAGTATGTTAAGGTTATTGAACGAAAGTTGTTTTGTTTCAATCGCAAATTCACATGCTGTGCAAGAAAGGCACTTAAAATTGTCTATTACTTTAGGTAACCCAGTGATGGACGACTGGGTTTGGATTGAACCAGGCTTAGTTGGCATACGTGATCTAACTATGAGATCCTTTAGATTTTTGTTTTTCCTATATGCATATAGGGGTTTTGGTAATGCTTGGTTTTTAGGTTTAGTGGCATTTAATATGTGCCAATTTGAATTGATGATGTGACGCACTTTTTCGTTCATGGTGGAATGTCTAGATACAAAGACTAATCTGGAGTTGGTGATTTTGGGGTGTGATGTTAGTAGATGTTGTCTGTCGTAGAATCTTGCTCGTTTATACGAATCTCGTATAAGACGTTTTGGATATCCTCTTGTGAGGAATTTCTGTTTCATATCTTCTGATCTTATATCAAAGTCTTGGACATTAGTACAGTTCCGGCGAAGTCGCAGGAACTGACTGAAAGGGATGCTAGTTTTCTGCGTGAGAGGATGGTAGCTTTCAAAATGTAGTGTGTTCCGTGATGTTGGCTTAACATATAGATCTACCTCAAGGTGATCTATGTTGTTTTGGATTTGAATATCCAAGAACTCCACTTTATTGTTGTTGAAATTGGCTGTGAAATTTTTTTATCATCGCACAAATTAAGCCAGGATACAAAGTTCGGTAGATCATCAGGGTCAGTTGCCCAAATAAAAAAGACGTTGTCTATGTATCTGGACCAAGATTGTAGGGATTCACTGAAAGGGGCAATCTCATTATATATGAATTGTGATTCATATAAAGCCATGTAAGTGTTGGCCACTGTTGGAGCACAGGAAGCCCCCATGCTGACTCCCTTTGTTTGTTTATAAAGGGAGCCGTTGAATTCAAAGGTGTTTTCGGTTAGAATCACAGTAAGACAGTCCAAGATAAGTGATCTAGGGCAGTCTATGTTAAATGTTTCCATGAACCAGGCTACAGCTTCCAAGGCTCCAGACTGTGGAATGTTGGAATATAAAGCCGTGATGTCCATAGTGACCATTAATTGAGTGTTGGCATTGAAGGGTAAATTCTCAACTTTGTTAATGATCTGTACCCCACCAGGTAATTCCGCCCCACCTGATCAAAGGCATAACTTCCATGTGGAGTATCACTGGGGCCCAGTGGCCTCAGGGGCCCACTGAACCCGGATTACTGGTGTTTCACATTTCAAAAAGTGGCTAGGGAGTCCATTTCCTTCCTTGCACTAGGACCCATGCCACATTGGCTATGTCAATTTGTCCTAGGTATTTCATATTACACTTTACTTATCATGTATCCGCTTGCCTGCTGAGAGATTAGTGTCTGCGATATTTTCAGTTTGTCATCAACATACTTAGGGGCATATTTAAAAGCCCTTATTGCCACCACAACGTCACTTTTCAGGACGTTGTGGTGGCGATAGGGGCTTTGCCTTATTTACAAGGCAGCGTTAAGCCACTTAACGTAGCTTCACGCTGCCTTGTAAATAAGGCCCCCTTTCACTCTACACATAGCATGAAAGGGGTGGGCAATGGGTGTTGTGGTGGGTGTTCCACCGCAACACCCATTGATTTCAATACTGCCCCCTATTTACAAGGGTGGGGTAAAAAGGAGGCAGCGTCAAAATTAGGACCAGGGAAAACCGGGTCTTACCCTGACGCGACGAGGAGAAATGTTTTGCAATTTCTGTGTGTGCTGCATTAAGCAGCACACATATAAGCTACAAAATGCCATTTAAAGATTGTTTATGTGCAGAAAGGGAAACCTTCCTGCACATAAATAATCTTCCCTTCAATTCAGACACCCTTGCAGTCTAGTGCAAGGGTGTCTGCGTTGGTGCCAGGCTGCTAAATTTAGTGCCAGAGCAGGGGGAAACGCAGGGCTGCACTGTATTGTTGTAAATATGGTACAGCCCTGCGTTTCAGAAGTGGTGGAGTGCGGGGTAAAGCCAGGAAGGCTAACGCTGCACTTCCTCAGTTCTTAGTAAATATGCCCCTTATTTTCTTGTGGGACTGCTCCAAATGTGATGCAGACAATTTGACAGTGGTGAGCAGCCATTTAAAGGAATGGGCGACGGTCGGACTTCTTCCAATAAGCAAAACATTGAAGGTTTCCCAGAAACCTTTGAGTGCCGTAACGTTGCACTTCATGGTTAAAATTCAATAAACAAACTTTCAAGAAGAAATAAATGTAATGGATATCACTATAGCTTTTGACCAAATCAGATACTCTGTTTCCTTGTTAGTGTTTAAACGTACTTCCGGCCTGATGTGTTTTCTGATCTGATTAAGCGAGGTAAGAATTTGTCAAATAGGAAATGCTGGCTTGTGTTAAGAAAGGCTAATCTGCAAAACCCTATAACCTGCAGCCCACTCACAATTTAAAAGGATGTGGACATGTGGCGAGGGTGACTATCAGCTCTGTTTTCCATAAAACTGGTGTTAACAGGCTCTGGAGGGGGCCCCCGGGCACAGTAATGGCCAGGAGAATATGTATTAACTGAGTTTTATCTTGAATAAATATCCTGAAGTGAAACAACTTAGCTCAGGAGACAGGCCACCACAGTAAATGGAGTAAGGGACCCCTAATGGAGTGTTTTTACAGGCAGGGGCAGACGTGTGATCTTGTAAATCTTGATTAACTCCAATTGGGGTTCCTGTTTCATTTTGTAGGGCATGACTACAAAGCCCCGCCAGAACAGCAGAGCTATGGAAGTGGCTACTGGAAATTTAAGAATGGTAAATATGGCTGTACGTGATAGTTTATTAGGGAATTCTGCTATTTATATGTCGGAAGGGACCTATAAATGCGCAGTATTAAACCTCTGTGTTTTTTTATTGATTAACCTAAAACGTCCCCACTCCTGCAGAATCAAAACCTTTGCATTTGTATAAAAATGTTTGGCTTAGCATACAATTGGGCACAATGCATACATGCAGAATGGATGCCAGCAGGTACTTGTCTTCCGGCTTCTATGGCCCCAATGATCGCACGATCAAGCCACAAATCTCATTTTGGGCCAAGGCTCACGTCATGATCCTTGCCCAAATCATAGATGTTTGCACCCACAACTTGCGGCTGGTGAAACCTTGAGGAAATCGTGATGGTGTCCTATGTCTTCTCTACTTTAAGTTAATCTCTAAATTTGACTCTTCGACTGTTTGGCCATTGAAAATTGTATTATTGATTTCAAATCATGCAATAGAATTTCAGTAATGCTATAGACCTGGGTTATGCTATGGTTAATTTGTTTTGAGGAAGATGCACACTGCCTTCGATGGGCAGGATTTTGAACAGACGGCAAAATGTAGGATTTCTACTGATCCTCTCATTAGCAGCAATAAGGTATGCTTTCTATAATAAATAGTGGCAGCCGGCGTTAGTGGGTGGAGAGTGATTTTACTAATATCTGTCTGCCGCTGCACGGTCAGTGAAAATTAGTCCCTTTTGTCCATATTTTTTCCAGGATGTTTGAGGCTCACTTCAGAGTCCCTGTAGGTGTCATGAGCCACCCTGTGGACAGTGGAAGGGAAGCTGTCTATTGCCCTCCTGGAGTTGGTGTGACTACCCAGAGCCCACCCAGCACTAACAGGTCTCGTGGAGTCTCACATGAGGCTCCTGTAGGGATGATGACCTGTTATAAGGCCAGCAAGAGGAGTGAGGGTCATTTCCTGAGAGCATTCTACCTTTCCTGCTCTATAATCCTTAAAGGGTTAGACCACTGACAGAAACAGGGGTGCACCTCATGTTCACAATTTCATGTAAATAAGAGCACGGTCAAAAAAAAGCTTTCAGCCATGTGTTCCGCCAGCAGAAAAACACCGACCTCCATACACCCTTTGATGACCGGCAAGTCAGTACCACAAAAATAAATCTCCTATTTCTACTGGCTCGTTTGCGAATCATGTTATGTAATGGGGGTCCAAATATTCATGAAGAGTGACACTCCAAGAGTGGAGAATAATGATCTCCTGGTGCTGCATGTCTAGAAGCTGAGTCAAAGACACATAGCGTAGCCTGTCCAAGGCTAAGACTTTTTCCCATGTGAATGTTTTTCCTTACTTCATAATTTGTGGACATTACCTTTCCAGCATGCTTAATCAGTTATGACAATTTTCGTTCCTGATATTTGAGCCACTGCCATTATTAGGTGAACAATATGCACTAAGCCAAATATCATGGGACCTCTTCGCCAAAAAAACAAGTAAATCCGCACCCATCGATGCACTCCTTTGTATGGGTGCAGATTTACTATGCAAAATTCACCAACTTCCCCAAAAGTATGTTTGAAAAGATGCACTAAGGAAAAGTTTTCAGTGGTACTACTGGGAATATTATCGGATGTCACACAGAGCCCTATTCCTCTGTGCAATTTTGCACCAGGTGAATGGAGACTCCTGTTCAAAAGAATATAGGGGGCATATTATCAAGAAACGGCGTTAAAATTATCGCCGCTTTAGCGGTAGAAAACTGCTGCTAAAGCGGCGAGAATGGGCTTGATAATATGCCTTTGAGAATACCAATAGAAGCCCATGTTCTGGTGTCAACATGGGCTTCTATTGGAACTCTCACCGCATATTATCAAGCCCATTATCGCCGCTTTAGCGTCAGTTTTCTGCCGATAAAGCGGTGATAATTTTAACGCCGTGCTTGATAATATGCCCCATAGTTTTTTTTCTCTGAGGGGAAAACATTTTTCCTTGTAGAGAAACCTCTTCCTATATGCTCTCATCAAATTTGTGCATGATATGCCCCCATCAGATCCTGAAGGTGAAGTTATCGCCAAATCTTGGCTAGTGTACTTTTCCAAACACTTTCATGGTGAGAAGATGTCAGATTAGTGTTTGGGAATGCTCAAAAGTGTACATGTTTGAGGGAATTCCAAAACCTCCAAGGCAAACCATGCCATGGGATGCCCACTTGTCACCCCTTGAGTGGGATTTCGGACTGCAGATTTCTCTGAACTTGTAGTAGTGAAATCCAGAGTCATAAATTCATTTACACGTGCCATGAGTCCTTTCATTAATTCTTGACTGCTGTAAACTTGAGTACACAGCCAAAAATACCTTTGTGAGTAATACCTTTGTGAAAAACATCTTTGTGAATTAGGCCCCAGGTGTTTAGTTTCAACACTAAATTTAGAGTTTTCATAGAAGAGGAGAAGGATAATTACATTATTTTTGTGATTTAAGTGGACTAGAAGCAGAACCAGCTTTAGGGCAGTGCGACAGGTGTGGCTGCACTTGAGGCTGACCTCAGGGTGGCCGTTGTGTTTAGTAATAACTTATGATTGGAAAGATGAGGGGTACATTTGCCCGGTGGTAGTGAGAGAATCCAAGGAGGCGGTCATGGGTGTGGGGGCGCCAAAAATGATTATCGCACCGGACCCACCAACGCTAATGGTGGCCCTGTCTAGAAGTACGAAACTTAAGCTTTCAGGTGTTTGCACCTTTGTAGAGAAGCAATTTTGTCTTCATTGTTACTACTACTGCTTTTGAAGGGAATATGCATATTTTTTTCCAAACATCTGAGAAAACAAACTTAACACATAACCAACCCCCACCAGATTCTGCAGACGCCACAGTCATGAATTTGTGCCTTCACTAAGAGACTTAGGGCCTGATTACGATGTTGGCACATAGTGTTACTCTATCACAAACATAACGGATATCCAGATCGCCATAGTACAATTCAGTTTGAAGGAAGTGACCCGATTAGGGCCACCCGGGTCACTTGCGACCACCTCTCAGCATTCCTCACAAATGAAGAGTCGGTTAGACAGTAGAGAATACAAACCAAAGATATTTATTAGAAGTACACTCGAGTGCAGTCCGGTCTGACCAGCCTCCTTAGATTGCTGCAGAGGGACTGACCTCAGACAACATGGTAAGGCATAAAGTACATTTCAAATACCCCTAAAGACATGGCCAGACTGGAATTTTCCAGGCTGGTAGCTGGTAAAATAAAGAGATACAGAAAGATGAGTTACAATCTTGGGACCGGACACACATTATCTAGCATTCAAGGTTATTCTGCCTGCCCCGCCGCTCTGAGCGGTGGGAGCAGGCCTTTCTAGTCAGAAAGGTATGCAATGATGAACACATTCTATTCATTAGCACAGCAAACTCAGTCTTGAAGAATTACACGTACAGAGGATACATTGGCAGCTACTTTTCTGTGAGGCAGACACAAAGTGAGACAGAAGTTAGTTTTGATCATTGCTCAAAATGGCGACTAAATACAAAATGGTGCAGCGAATGCTAACTTAAATCGTACCGTGCAAGGTGAATTCAGCAAAAGCATTTTTCCAGTCTAACAAATTATATACTATGGAAGTTTTAATACGGCAGATGGGATATACATCACGTTTGTGATGGAGTATCCCATCCGTCAAGATCATAATTATGCCCTAAGTCCCTCATTATGACTGGGCCTGAGAAGCTGCAACCTTTAATGCACATAATAAAATCTGACTCCACAGAGAACATTATGGGATGGGATAAACACCACCCAATTGTACGTTTTTTCTTGTTAGGGGAATAACATTCCAATTTTGGTGCTTAGCCCACCAAACTCCAAATGTCCTGAAACTTACCAGGCATTTCCCCTGGATAAGTGTCAACAACATTAAACATGTCACAATTTATACATGGATGTGATTTTTATTGCAAAACTTGTAATTACAATATGTGCATTAACTATAGCTACCGTAAATATTGGAATCTAATGGCCACTTCTTAATGGTGGTTCAAGACACACACACCACCACAGAAATTAGGTAAATGCTCACCCCTTAAGACGTAAATGTTGTCTAATCAAGGAGTTCGTAATGGCACACAACACAATTGGACTAGGACTCAAAGATGCTGTAATAAGAGGGATGAGGCTTACAAAATTGAAAAGTTCCCAGCACATGGGAATCCACCGCAAGAAAAGATGCAGCAATCAAGTAAGCACTCTACATCGTAGACTACACTGCGATCCAAAAAGGCCACTGAGATCTGGTCACAGTGGCAGAGCGCTAGAAGTGCGATGACCGAGGCTCTAGAGCACCTTTAACCACAGACCCTAACCACATGAGGTTGGAATTCTTCACACTTGCTTTCAGCTGAAGACAACTTTTTTGTTTTATTTTAAATTTGTTTATTGGTATTTGGTAGAATAACATACATCATAGCATTTTCACATTTACAATATCAATATCATAATATTGCCGGTATTTGTCACCAATAACAATTACAACAACAAAACTAACGGAAGCAAGACAGTATAGTTTCTTATTCCATGAGAAGACTCTATGGTTTAGTTACACCCAACATGTATCTACCATTCCTTAGCGCATCAGTCACTAGGTCCAGGTTGCGTAGTGTAGTTATCTTAGTGTTGCGACAGGGTAGAGATAATGTTGTCTCCATTGAAGCGGTTAATCGTTGTCAGTACATGTGGTATGGTCGAACTCGCTTCTATGCTTTTAAGGCGAGTCCAAGGTTACATTATAAGTTGTGAGCCCAGTTTGAAAGGGCCCCATATATCTCTGGGTCTGGACGCCGGGGGCATCAACTCCCAGAATGTGCTCAATTGTTCTTGACAGAATGTGGTGTCTAAAACCCAGGCCTTGATCGTGGGAGCGTTTGGCTTTCCCCAGTGTATGGCAACCCTACGTTTCGCCAGGAGGAGGAGCATAGCTAGGAGCCGGCATATTTCATTCGGGTTTCCTGTACATATCCTAGCAAACCCATTTCGGGTGTTGGGTCTTTATTTATTTCTAAAATTTCGCTAATTATTTGAAACATCTCAACACACAATTTTGGCACCCTTGGGCATTCCCAAGCTATGTGTAGGAATGAGGCGTGCGGGGCCCTGCACCTCCAACAATTCGTGTCTGCTCGGAGTCCCATGCGCTGGAGTTGGATTGGGGTTCTGTACATGTGATTTCGAAATTTAAAATGTATAAGCCTTAGTCTGTAATTTGGGGATAGCAGTTCTAGCTGGCCAGAGCCGAATCACCATTGAGTATCTGACATGGGCTCTTCTAGCTCAGAGTTCCAGCCCTCGATCCCTTTGGACTTCATCACAGGGAATGTTATTTGCATTGTATTGTATAATTTAGTAATGAGTTTACTTGGAGATGAATTAGTAAGCATTTGTTCAAGAGCGGGTAAGGTAGGTGGGGGGTTTGGAAATGTACTGTGGATCTCACGGCATGTACCCCTTATTCAACAGTAAAATAATATATCTGAGAATCTAGAGGACATATCCTGACATGGTGGAGGGGGGACAGGAATGCATCATTAGGGTAGAGGTCAGCGAAGGTAGTGAGGCCTAGTCTCAGTGCTCTCCGAGCATTCCCCTTGTCTATAAGAGGGGGCATTTGCGGGTTTTGAGCTAGAGTAACAGATGGTGCATATAATATCGGACATCCTGCTCTGTCGCGCAGCCTGTCCCAGGCGCAACATAGTGTTTCATTTGTGTTTAGTTCATTAGTGCTTCACTTATGAGCTTGATACACGGCTACATTTAAAGGTGTCGGGGCAGGTCCATCAGCTTCCACTGCTACATGAGGCTGAAAAGGTGTCGAAAACATCCAATGATGGAGAAATTGCACCTGAGCGCAATAGGCATAAATTGATATATCCGGAGCCCCCATGCCGCCCTGAGTAAGCGGGAGTGTGAGCACCTCCCAAGATTTGCGCGCCTGTTGGCCCGCCCATACGAAGGAGATCATTAGAGATCACAACATCTTCAGAAATGCTTGAGTTAGTGTTAGTGGCAGGTTCACAAAGATGTATACCAATTTGGGGAGGACAATCAATTTAGCTATCACTATCCTCCCGGCTAGGGATATGGGTAGTTTGGATCATATAGCTATTTTCCCCTCTAGCCATGTAACCACCCGTCTGTAATTCATGTCCCATAGTTCCTGTATGTCACAACTCAACCAAATTTCCAGGTATTTGACCCGGCCGCTATATTCAATTATGTCTCCACAAATTTCTTCCTTGAATGCAGCATCTAGAGGCTCATGGGGGGGGGGGGGGGGGTAGTCTTTTGGCAAGCATAGTCAGCACGTAGCTGCTCAGTTTGGCAAGGCTGCACACAGCGGTTCCGGACTTATAATGTCTCTCCCGATCAGCCTTAGCCTAGATTGTTCTTGGAGATTACCGCCCGAATATCAGCCTAGCCAATCTATGTGCGTGTCGTCGCGTTGTGTTGCGCCTCTCAACTGCTCTGGCCTTGCCCAGTTTGCTCTGCCTGCCGCTCCTTTTCGTGCTATTGCTCACCAGGTTTGTTACAGGCAGCCTCATTCAGCGCTTAGATGGTGCCATGTGTCTAGCAATTGAGGAGGTTTGTGTCCAATTCAACAGTACACATGTAATTATGGGCTAATTTCTGTTTGGTTGTGTGTAGCCTCTTTATCTTTCGTTCATCAGCTAGGTTGAAATGCGCCACTATTTATGCAGTGTATGGGCCCCTTCCTAGGCAATGTTTCCTTGCTTAGTAAGGTCTGTCAGTAGGCCATTACTTGGACCGCCGCTTCTTCCCACTCAGCTATTACGATAAATGCCGGAGCTTACTCACGCTATACAGATGCCAGAATCTAATCAACGCATCCCCAGGTGCACTGTCCGCCGGTATACCCTCTTCAGTGCCCCTTGGGCCGGGTTGTCAGCTTTTGTTGAGTGCTGAGGTGAGTTAATGCCTTCCCCTCTCCAGTAATTCAAAGCTCTCAGTGCTGGACCTTGCCTGCGGATGGGCAGCTATGCCACCGCTCTGGGGTCGGCAGTCGCCATGCGCTTCACCCACCTTGACTTTGGTGGCCCGGGACCCTTCTCTATATGGCGCGGCTTTGATAGTCCTGTTAATACTCAATTTTATCCTCCCACTCCTGTGTATAGTAGATTCTACGTTGTTCCCGAGTCAATAATGCCGCGTGCGCAACAGCTCGGGTCTCTGCTGGATTCAGGCCAGCCGCTGCGTCCCCTTCTGATTACCCGGTTGGGGTAGCATTCAGACAGTACGCACCTCACACCTCACTGGGAGTCACAGATACTTGCGCCAGCTTGATCCTTCTGTGCCTGGATGAGGTGAGTTCATAGTCGTTCCCGTGTCTTTAATGCCTCATTTTACACTTCACGAGTCACCGCCTTTCCTGATCATGCAGCTGCGGCAGCTTTTAGTGCGCACCTCTCACCTCGTGCTGGCTTGATCTTTCTCCGCACGGATGTGGTGAATTCTGCATTTCTCCCATGCTATTAATGCTGCATGATCCACTCCTTGAGTCCCGGTTGAAAATAGGCTCATAGCAGAGGCCCCTCTTTATTTTCACAGCCGCTTTGGCCTGCAGCGTACCCGTCTCACCTCACAGGTAGACTCCGCCACTCATGTCCGGAGGAGGAATCTCCGGCTTCACAGAGCCTCGACTGCTATAATCTGTTTGTCAGATCTCTGCCGGATCTCTGCCAGGGCCCGTTATAGGTGTCCCTCGATAGTTCACTGAAGCCCAGCACGCTGCTCCCACTTCAGTTCCCAGACGCTCAGGCCACAGGGTGCAGGCCACAGGGTAGGCCCCGTATAGGCCCGGGCTGGTCCGTTGCCAGCAGCTAGGGTATTGGGATTTGCCCGTAGGACTCAGAGTGCTGTCTGCTATCGACACTGCCTTGGTTTCGTCTACCAGCCAGACTCAATAGCCAGGATTAGTGACAGATTTGTTTTGGGCCGGCAGATCCACCTTATCAAGCGGCCATCTTTCTGCTCAGCTAAGCCACGGCCCCTCCTGAGAACAACTTTAAACACAGGTCATGCTGAAGAATATTAGACATGGTTACTTACCTGCCAGATTGGAAGGTAAGTTGCCAATTATAAGAATTTGTGTTATTAGCTGAGAGGAGTGGAGCCCTACTCAAGCAACAACCACGATCCTTGTCAGGGCTAAAGACAAAAGTCAGTAAATTAACATGTGTTTAAACCTCTGGTAGAGCTTGGCTCAAAAGCAGTCAGGCATAACTTAGAAACACTATGTAAGGTATTTATGCAGCACACGAACAGTAATAAAGTGAAGACACAACCCAAGAAAAATTCCAAACCAATTTAGAAAAATAGGACACATTTAATCAATATATTAGCACACAAAAAATAAAATCCAATTAGTATAACTGGAGTTTTGAATTATTAACATTTTTAGAGAAATCAAGCACCATAATGATGAAAGTTTCAACCGCATAAATCTGGTTGCATGAGACTGCAACAAAGCCAAAAGTTAAGGTCGACAACGCTGTAGCGTGTGTCAGGTATACGAGGGGAATTAGGTCTGATCTCGGCTTACCTTCAGACTGAATTCTTTTTAAAGATTAGCCCAGGAGAAGGTAGAGGTCAGCGTGGCCAGCAGCAGGCTGCTTCCGATGAGGCCTTGTTGGGGAGCCGCTGGATGAATCCTCGGTGAAGCCATCGATGACGGCAGGAAAAAGCTCAAGAGGCAAAACTGGACTTACAGGATGAAGAGGTCATTGTCATCGATGGGAAGTCTGTCTCTGTCGGGCACTGTGAAGATTTTTACCTTCGGATGTAAACAGCCTTTTGGAAGTCAAAAACCTAAAGTGGGATGAAGCTGCAGGATGGAGCCTCAAGGTTGGGTAACATCTCTGAGAGATCCCTCTGATCAGGATTTGCTGCTGTGGAGAAGACCGTAGCTGGAGCTATGGAAAGTCAGGCCGACTGGTGATGCACCTTGGGCATGTTGGCAGGCAGTAAGGCCAGGTCTCCTATCAGTTCTTCTGACACTTTAGGCAGGAACAGCACCTCTAACATCATTTCCAAGGTGGGCACCGCCAGTGGGTTAGGATTTACTCAAGCAGAGGCAAGCAACAGGGTTCGAGGTGTATGGTGCTTGTTATGTCCATGTAGCTGACTAAGGAGGCTAGCCTACTAGCCCTTGGAGTTGCTTCTGGTGGCTCTGGGTTCAAGGAGATGGTCCAGTTCTCCTTCAAGCAGCAGCAAGTCAGGCTTTCAAGCAACTGGACAGTTCTTAGGGGAGTAAGACAGGACTCATGCACAAGGGTGAGTCCTCTGGTAGCAGTAGGGCACTCCTCTGCAGAACAAGGCAGGCCTGACGTAGCAGGGCAGTTCTCCAGGAACAAGGCAGTACTTCTCAAGACTTCCACAGGTCCAAGAGCGTAATGAAAAAGTGTTCTGAGGTACTAATGTTTATACTTGGTGGCAGCCTTTAAAGTGGGGGATTCCCTATACTACCCCCCACATCGCTCCACAACGTCTGGGTGGACAAAAGACTAGTGTCGGAGTCCTTTGTGTATGACCAAGGACACTGGCAGAAAGCACAAACAGTTAGGACAAGAAATGGCAACTTTCTAAAAGTGGCATTGCAAGAATTATTACTTACAATCTGACTTTGCTATTAAAGAGGATTTTAAAATACTATTCATTTGAGCCTAAACATGACATTTCTACCTACTCCCAATCAAATATTAGCACTTATTAAATGTAATAAGGCAACCCAATGTACGTCTATATGATAGGTAGGCCTCACAGTAGTGAAAAACGAATTTAGGTGTTTTTACTAGTAGGACATATCAAACTTAAGAACACATGTCTTACTTTTTAAATACAACCTACCCTGCCCTATAGGCCTTTCGGGTCTACCTTAGGGGTCACTTATAAGTATTAAAAAGTCAGGTTTATGCCTGACAAAATGTTTATTTTGCTAGGTCAAAATGGCAGTATAAAACTGCACTCAGGCCATAGTGGCAGCCCAAGGCATGTTTTAAAGGACTACATTAGTGGGTTGGACAATTAGTGCTGCTGGCCCACTCGTTGCATTTAATTTACAGGCCCTGGGTACATGTATACCATATGCAAGGGAATTATACGTACATTAAATGTGTCAAACAGGTGTAGCCCAATTCTACCACATTTTAGGGAGAGTGCACAAGCACTTTAGCACTAGTTAGCAGTGGTAAAGTGCACAAAGTCCTAAGGGCAACAAAAAGTAATTTAGAAAACAGGAGCAGTGAAGGGAAAAGTGTGGTGGTGACCCTACAGAGAGAACCAGGTCCAACACCCATCCAACAAGCAAGCTATATCTCTTTTTGTTTCAGCTCTGAAGTAATCAAAAGTAATGTGCATTGATATGTAAATCCTTCAAACGAGCAAACAAATAAAGATGTAAGGTGCAAAAAATACATTCATTTGCAAATCTAAAGGACATATCTGCAAGCTGTGACAGGTTTTCTGCAAAAAAGATTTACAGACACATGTGATGCATCAATGAAGTGTTCCAATGCTTAATAAAATCTAAAATATATTTATATATGTGTGTATGAGCTTGCGGATGCACACAAGTGTACTGAAAGATGATACGCTGTCCTCTGCCATCAAACAATCTGTTGTAAAAGATGCCCTTTTGCTTAAAGCAATGTGGCAGACCTGAAATATTCCTAATAACCTTGACCTGTTTTCACTGGCTCAGCACAAGCAGCTGTGTCACATCAGCTTAACATCTGCTTATCAATCTAACTGAGAGCAAGAGGATCCCGCATTCTGTTAGTACAGCATATACATGCTACAGAAAGGAGACACCTGCCTGAGAAGGCGAGGAGAATACTGAATCTGAAATCAACATGGAAAGAAGTAATTGCATGCTCCAATTCTGCAAAGGAAAGTAGCTGAAACCTAAAAGCGCATCAGTACTCTTAATTAGTCTCCAGGGCAATTTGCTATTTCAAAATACCAGTCAATATTTCTCTTCTTTGGGGATCAAAACAGTATAATGGAAGCACAATCAAAATGGCTGGGGAAGAGTGCATACAACCAAGCCATGTTATCACCCTGTCTTGTTGCTATCTCTGACAATGCAGTATGTTGTAATTTTATTTAAAGTGGGGGGTGGGGGGATTTCCAGAGATAGAGATTTTAAAAAAATGGGTAGCACTCCTCAGCATAATTTGGGGTGGTGCTTTTGCATATGGATGATTGTAAACACATACGTTGTCATGACCCTGACTGAGAGATTGATCCCACATAAGTATGAGTGATTTAGATTAGGGAGAATCTTATACTATCAGTAAGAGAGCCAAAAAGGCATGGAGAAGGCCTGATCTTAGAGTTTACCTGTTTATACTCCTCACCAATACAACATGAATCTCAGGGTGAAGGAATGATCATTGATTTCTCTTGGAGATCTGGCTACCTATTCTATGCCCTCTTCTCATCCAGAAGTGGTCAACGGGCACTAGTTAACTTCTTCCTTCCAGCCAATATTCACCCTAGTGTATCAAATATGCAGATTTACATCTTCACTGTTGGACACAGTGGACAGAATTTAAATCCCAGCTATGTTGGTGCTTTCTGATGGTTCAACTAGTACCTTCCTTCACCGTAGGAACACTTTTACACAACAATTATCAATCATTTACTGCGCATTGTTTTAAGAGAGGCGTCGCTTAAGCCGAATCTATAAAAAGACAGGAGACACACACTGGCCCCCATTACGAGCAGGGCCTTGTCACATTAGTGACACTACAGGATCAACAAAGTGTCAATATCATCAAGGGGGCTGAGCATCCATATCCTGGAGCTCCAGAAAAAAGTCCTTCAGGATGAATGGAGTGCGGCTGCATTGAGCTTCCACCAAAGTGATTTGCAAATATCCACATGGGATTAGAAAAAGCACAAAATCCTGGAGGTATTGAGATTGAAGGTTAGCAACACAGGAGAGGTGCTAAAAACCTATCTTTGATTTAAAGCAAGCCACAGTGATCTTATGAGTGTGTTAATAGAAAAGAGCTGCAGTGGAGGGTGTTAGTCATGATATCTTTGGTGTGTTTTTCCCCCAAACATTTGCCTCCACTCTTGTTTTGCTGTATTTGGTTTTAGTTGTCCTTAGGACTATGGCATATTAATGTACCTATTAGTCCCTAGTAAAGTGGTACTGCCTGTACCCAGGGCCTGTAAATTAAGTGCTACTAGTGGGCCTGCAGCACTGATTCTGCCACCCACATAAGAACCCTTTTAAACATGTCTCGGGTCTGCCATTGCAGCCTGTGTGCCGTTTTAAACTGCATTTTCGATGTGGCAAAATAAAAGGTTTTGCAACGTCTAAACCTTCCTTTTTAATAGCCCTAACCAGCCCATAGGGCAGTGTGCATTTTATTTGAAAGTTGGACATGTAGTTTTAAGTTTTGCATGACCTTGTAGTAATCAAACATTAAATTAGTTTTTCACCTCTGCAAAGTCTGCTGCTCCCATAGCATAACTTTGAATTACCTTATTATATGATAGCATATGTTTGGGAACCAGTAGAAATGTCATGTTTTGTGTGAGAGGAATTTTATTTTAGATCCCTTTTTAATGGTAAAGTCTGATTTTAGGTCACAATTCTGAAAATGCCACTTTTAGAAAGCTCGCAAATGCAAAAACAATTGATGGACAGAATGCAGAACAATGTCATACATTCACCCCAGTACAGAGATCTGGGCCTAAATCCATCGTTTTTTTGCTCACCATGCCATTCCAGTTTGCACCCAGCCATATGCAAATCAGTCTTGACCCTGTGCCTCATGGGAACAGTCCAGCCCGAACTGCCAGGCCAGGTCCTCCCTGGACTGGAAACAAGCATCCTAGGACCGGTTTCGGGGTTTCACCCCTCTTCCGCCAGGATAGCTTGATTCCAGTGGCATGGAGAGCACGGGACTCACGTCTGAGCATACCCGTCCCACTCGCTTGGCAGTTCGGGCTGGACTGTTCCCATGAGGCACACGTTCAGACTGATTTGCATATGGCCATGTCTGAACTGGGGTGGCAGAGTGGGCTAAAGAACGGTGATGGATCATACCCAGATCTGTTGACTGGGTGTGAGTGTTTGATTGGTTCTGATGCTCCGTCCATCACCACCCCCTTTTGTATCGCTTTGTTCGCCATAAGTTGGCAGGGTATGCTCAGACGTGAGTCCCTTGCTCACTTTGCCACTGGATGCAAGATAGCCTGGCTGATGAGGGTTAGGAACCCGAAACCGGTCCCAGGATTCAAGCAAGCCTGGCTGAAGACGGCTGAAATGCCAGAAACCGGTCCTTGGAAGCTTGTTTCCGGTCCAGGGAAGGCATGGCTTGGCAACTCGGACTGGACTGTTCCCATGAGGCACAGGGTCAGACTGATGTGCATATAGCCATGTCTGAACTGGGGTGGCAGAGTGAGCTAAAGAACGGTGATGGATCAAACCCAGATCTGTTGACTGGGTGTGAGTGTTTGATTGGTTCTGATGCTCCGTCCATCACCACCCCCTTTTGTACCGCTTTGTCCGCCATAAGTTGGCAGGGTATGCTCAGACGTGAATCCCTTGCTCACTTTGCCACTGGATTCAAGCAAGCCTGGCTGAAGACAGCTGAAATGCCAGAAACCGGTCCTAGGAAGCTTGTTTCCGGTCCAGGGAAGGCATGGCTTGGCAGTTCGGGCTGGACTGTTCCCATGAGGCACAGGGTCAGACTGATTTGCATATGGCCATGTCTGAACTGGGGTGGCAGAGTGGGCTAAAGAACGGTGATGGATCAAACCCGGATCTGTTGACTGGGTGTGAGTGTTTGATTGGTTCTGATGCTCCGTCCATCACCACCCCCTTTTGTACCGCTTTGTTCGCCATAAGTTGGCAGGGTATGCTCAGACGTGAGTCCCTTGCTCACATGCCACTGGATTCAAGCAAGCCTGGCTGAAGACGGCTGAAATGCCAGAAACCGGTCCTAGGAAGCTTGTCTGTGGTCCAGGGAAGGCATGGCTTGGCAGTTCGGGCTGGACTGTTCCCATGAGGCACAGGGTCAGACAGATTTGCATATGGCCATGTCTGAACTGGGGTGGAAGAGTGGGCTAAAGAACAGTGATGGATCAAACCCAGATCTGTTGACTGGGTGTGAGTGTTTGATTGGTTCTGATGCTCCGTCCATCACCACCCTCTTTTGTATCGCTTTGTTCGCCATAAGTTGGCAGGGTATGCTCAGACGTGAGTCCCTTGCTCACTTTGCCACTGGATGCAAGATAGCCTGGCTGAAGACGGCTGAAATGCCAGAAACCGGTCCTAGGAAGCTTGTCTGTGGTCCAGGGAAGGCATGGCTTGGCAGTTCGGGCTGGACTGTTCCCATGAGGCACAGGGTCAGACAGATTTGCATATGGCCATGTCTGAACTGGGGTGGAAGAGTGGGCTAAAGAACAGTGATGGATCAAACCCAGATCTGTTGACTGGGTGTGAGTGTTTGATTGGTTCTGATGCTCCGTCCATCACCACCCTCTTTTGTACCACTTTTAGAAAGTTGGCATTTTCTGTCCGAACCATTTCGTGCTGCAGCCTGTGACCTGAGTCACATGACTCTGGGTAGTTGGAATTTGGCCTTCGTGTATTCCTCCCAAACAGCATCATAAAGAGGGACTAGGTGTTGGCAGGTTGGGCCAACCTGACCCGATGTGAGGGGCAGAGCTGTCAACTTCCGCACACAGGGCTCTCCATAAGTCTGGGGCTGTCTATTTTAGAGCAAGGATCTGCTTTCATGTCCCACTCAGACGTTTGCGCTCTGCCAATTTTTTTCTGGCCAAAACTGAAAAGAGCCGGCAGGCAAGGATGGGAGGCAGGTCCTTTGCGTTTCTATGACCCTCAACATGAAACAAACTCCCTCTGGAGTTACGATGCATCTCAGCCACCTCCCAGTTCCCGAAGATACTGAAGACTTGGCTTTTTAATCGAGATCAATAGGGAGGTACCTTAGTTGCTGGTCACCTTGGTTGCATAGCGCCTGGACACTCCTTGAAGTAACAGCGTGCTTTATAAATCAATATTACATTACATTGAATTACTTGCGTTTCAAAGAAGCCACCTTAGCAAACACACAAATAACTTTACACTAGCCTTTTGTGACTCCAGTCATCCTGGGACAATGGTAGGGAGAAAGGAAATTCCAGAATCAGATGTGGGGGAAAGTCTAGACGTTTTCCCCTCATCAAAGCTGGCACCAGGTATAAATATTGGACCCTCAGCCCAAATCTTTAGTACACTCCTGGACTTGTGAATACTATAGGAGAACTGACTGCCCTGCTGCGTGAGGCTTGCCCTGCTGTCTGAAAAGGAAGACTGGATCTGCTCTCTTCACCCAGGCATCCTGAAGGGACTCCAAGGGTCAACTGACTGACTTCCTGTTCAGAGCTGCAGGGACATAACAAGCTCAAGAGGCCTCCTTGCAACTGCCCAACTGACCTGCTGTAACTGGAGCTGCCTGACCCTGCAACTGGATATGCGTGGGATCTGCTGGCCTCTGCTAAAATGAGTCCCTGATCCCCAAGAGGTACCTCCCTGTGTCCTGGCCTTCTAAAGAAGGAGAAATCCTAAAATTTTGGGCTCTTCACTAACTGACCCGTTCGTGGTAAGTTCTTGCAACATGCAACAGCCGTAACACAAACCTCAGGTGGACTCCCCTCTTCACGCAACAGTGACTGCCTGTGGCAAACAGGCAAGGCAAGTTCGGCCCTTCGCACCACAGTAGCGACAGCACGCAGTGACTGCCAGCGTGAAGCTACAGCAACAACCATCCACGATGCCCAACAGAATCTTCCTGCTACAGTGACGCTTGTCCACAATGCCCGTCCTGCTCTTCTCACAACAGCGACGACCATCCGTGACGTTCTCCCTGCAAATTGTGGCCTCATCCACTGCGAACTTGATCCTTTGCACCGGCCTTTGAGAAGGTAACTTTCCTGGTCCTTGTATCTGGTCCATGCTCCATCACAGTCGGCCTGCACTTGTGACTTTCCCAAGGTCTAGCGTGACCAGAGTGGCAATTTGTACTTTTAGGCGCAATACTTACCTAAGATCTTTGAAACTGCATAGCTCCAGTTCTACTAATTTGATTTTTGCAACTTTGGTGTCAAATTATTTATTACGTTTTACTTGTGTTGTGCTTTCACTGTTTTACTGAGTGCTTTACACATTGCCTCTAAGTTAAGCCTGACTGCTTTTCTGTCAAGCTGCCAGAGTAACCCTCTGGTTAATTTAGGGGCTTTTGTGGGTCACTCCGACAAGGATTATGGCTGTTGTTTAAGAAGGGCTCACACTCCCCTCCACCAACAACCCAATTTCTGACAGGAACTGTCTCTATCATTGAACTCAGGGTGAACATGGACTGAGGAAGAAGTATGTTGTCCACAAATACCTGCCACAGGCCTTGTTGGTAATACTTCTAGCAAGAGCATTTTCTGTGTCCTTCCTCCAAACCAGTAATCCACCTTGAATCCAATGCACTAGTCAACTTAAAGCTCCAACCTAGTTATTTGTACTGTGTTAAGGAGCCCACAATCCCTTCCTACCAACAACTGGGGCTCTGCTAAGTGGAAGAGGTGGCTGCTTTGCTCCTAAAGCAAGGTGTCCATATACGGGCAATTAATTTTCGAAGGAAAAGTTTGTGTAAAAAAAAGCATACAGGGAGGTAAGTGCTCGGACTGTGACTGTCTGGAGAGGGCCATTGACGCACCTATTTACAATCACTCATTCGACCTGAAGAATATCAGAGTGTAAACTCTGATAGTCACCTTGTAAAAATGGGCTTAGCATCCGTAATGCACACTGTGTCCTTGGATGCCTCCTCAGTAACATCCGTGTGCAGTATCCACTCCCCCTTATTGACTACATCATTATACCACTGTTTGCCAGGGCCAATTTTAAAGATACCCACGTACTTGAACATTTCAAAGTCACCACGAGCCCATCATGATGGTTTTAAATAAAACTAGATCACTTGAAGTCCGATCTCACATTTGTATTAAAAACATAGTGGCGATAGGAAACTGTACATGTTTAAAAATGCCCAGAATTAACAAGGAAGGCATGGAAGAATTCCTACTTCTTCAAAAGGGGTCCCATAATCGCAATTATGGGCAAACTCTAGGACAAGTATACTTATTATGTGGTTGGAATCCTGGCCTTCAAAGTGTCCCGGGTAGAAGAATGGATACTACTGACATCAATGATGGTAAATCCCCCACAATCAGTCGAAGATAGCCAAACTTAATAGTGATATTGTTCAAAAAGGAAGGCTTAGAAAGGAAAAAAGAAATTAAAATACCCCTGCAAATTTTCTCAAGTAAGTGGAATATCAATAGCAAGAGAAACGCTTGTGAGGCCCCTGTGATAAAAGAAAATGAGAATTCATGAGCAGGAAATAAAAGAAATCAACCAAGTGTTGAGGAGCAAAGATTCAAAGAAAGTCTGGCAAATGGTAGCGTGGGCCGGAGTGATCAAAGGAAGACCAACCACAAGCAAGACAACATTTGAACATCAGCTCATAGCTTATCACCCCTCAAACCCCCAGCATAAACATAATCACACTAATTGAAGAACCTCAGGAAATGACAGATTTCTTTGTTGTTCACTTGTGTTAGACCTGGCATGCTTGGCGTGGTATCCCCTGACTTTTTTGCCTTCTGACCTCCTGTTTTGCTGTCTTTGTTTTTGCTTAGTTTAGGACTCTGGCCACTTTACCACTGATTACCAGTGCTAAAGTTCATGTGCTCTCTACTTAAAACATGGTAACATAGGTTTATCAACAACTGGCATATTGAATTTTTCTATAAGTCCCTAGTAAAGTGCACTACATGTGCAGAGGGCCTGTAAATTAAATGCTACTAGTGGGTCTACAGCACTGATTGTGGCACCCACTTAAGCAGCCATTTAAACATATCTCAGACCTGT
This sequence comes from Triturus cristatus, assembly GCF_964204655.1. Taxonomy (NCBI): domain Eukaryota; kingdom Metazoa; phylum Chordata; class Amphibia; order Caudata; family Salamandridae; genus Triturus; species Triturus cristatus. The sequence continues at coordinate 180,530,280 of NC_140589.1, forward strand.
CACTGCAGAGCCTGTGTGTGAAGCTTTAAACTGCCATGTCGACCCGGCAAGTTAACCCTCCTACCAGGCCCAAACCTTCCTTTTTAATACGTATAAATCACCCTAATGTAGGCTCTGTACAGCCAAGGGGCAGGCTGAAGTGTATTAAAAAGTAGGGCTTGTACTTTTAAGTTTTACATGTCCTGGTAATTACCTTATTACATCTTATAAGTGTAATTTACAATTGGGAAGAGGCGGGACCCCAAGTTTGGTGTCTCTGTAATCTCAATTTAAAATCCTAATTTATGGGGAAGTCAGATTTTAAATTGTAATTCTGAAAATGCCACTTTTAGAGAGTTTGCATCTTTTTACTTTAGCCATGTGGAACCTTCTGCCTGTCTCTGAATACACATATGGAGTGGGTGACAACTAGTTGTTTTTAATTCCTTCTAGACAGCAACACACAAAGGGAGCTTAGGTGTGACTGATGGGCCATCCATACCCTGGTGGGTAATCCTGGGCAGGATGGGGGTGAGGAGCTGACACTTACACCTGAATGGGCTGTGTCCTGTACCCACACAAAGGGCTGTATACCCCCCTGTAGTGAGTCTGGATTCAGGGCAGGAAAGGCAGGGATTCTGTGCACTTCAAATGCCTCTCTTTGAAGTCTACCCCACTTCAAAGGCACAACTTCACTCACAGCACTTAGACTCTGCCATCTGGCAAGTTGTGCCACTCCAGGCCTGGGCCCTTAGAAGTGGGTAGAATGTGCTGCATCTACCAAAAACCACACATCGCCATTATTGTGCAGCTCAGAACTGGTGCATCCCCCTTTGATGCTGACGCATCGGCGCTGCTGCAAGGACCAAAGACATTGCCTCACCGGCTGCTCGACTTAGCGCCTCCTGCTCCCTACGCATCCTCGACCTGCAAAGCTAGACAACGACGCATGGCCTACATTTTGGGGTCGCCGACAAACGCATCTCTGTCTTGCGCAGCTCGGAACTGATGCATTGCCTACATCTGGTGGGATCGGCCCAGACGCATTGCCTCCTCTGTTCCACAGATTGGGTCGTCGTTAATGACACAACCAGGTACTTTTCAGCTAGAGAAAGTTGGTCCCTTTATCTGACTGGCACTCCATCACAGTCAGCCTGAACATTTGGATTTGACCCGGTCTATTGCGACCATATATCCCCGGTTGGCACATTATGCTTTTAAGCACCATATTTCAAGATAGTCTTCAAAAATTCACAACTCTGGTTATACTTATTGGATTCTTGTTGTTTTGGTCTTGTTTTGTTCATTAAATTACGCTCTATTTTTCTAATCAGGTGTGGTATCTTTCTGTGTGGTGTTTTCACTGCTTTACTCTTTGAAGTGTTGCACACATATTGTAAACATTGCTTCTTAAACTGAGCCTTACTGCTGTGTGCCAAGCCTCTGGAAGGTGAGCAGAGGTTAATTTAGGATGTGTATCTGACTTACACTGACTAGAATTGCAGTTCCTGCTTGGATAGGGGGCATACTTCTGCTAACCAGAAACCCAATTTCTAACATTGGTGATCAGCGGTGAGGATAGGACTTGTGTTTGTATAGTGCCATACTGTAATTTGGTGTACACTATCAATCCATACCCAAGACCAATTCAGATCAATTGTCCCTGATTGGCATTTTAATTATTTTCCTAAAATCATGTCTCTGACTGGAGGTTCTACAGCTGCACCTGGTGCACCTGCAAATATCAACTTTGAGCTGGTCAACCTGGAGCATTACACTATGGCTCAGCTCAAGGAATTCTGCAAGGGAGTTGGGCTTCCTGCAAAGAGCTCAACTAGGAAGGAGGAGCAGAAAAAAGCACTGAGGGGCTGGACATAAGCTTGTGCTTCCCTTTTTGTGTGACAGCAACAGACTAGCCATGTGGCTCTCTTAGTGCCGGGACACACTTTCTGAGTAGCTGTGCGCTCTATAAGTACCCTATAACATAACATAACAATGCAATCCCAGAGGAAAATGAGGAGCTGGATGATGAGGAAGAACTGGACCAGGACACAGTGGAGGGTCTTGGACTGCTACTGCGGTGGAGGGGAGGGAACATCCTTACAGGACTGGAGATTCCACCCAGGGCAGGGATCAGTTTGTCATCCAGAGGCCTGTCCCCAGATGAGCTGGAAGACAGAAGGGAGGAGAGAAAGATACAATTGGAGCTTGCCACAATAAAAATAAAGGCAGAGAAAAGAGATTGGCTCTGGAAACAGAGCAGAAGAAGCTGGCCATAGAGGAGAAAATTGCTTTGTAGGTTTTAGCTCATGAGAGGAGCTTTAAGAAGCTGCACCTTAAGGCCAGGCAAGCAGAAGCCATCAGTGATGGTGGCAGTGTTTCTTCAGTGCCCTCTGAAGACAAGAGGGTCTACATACTTGAGGGCTGGTGCCTGGCTTTGTGGTAGGAGACAACATTGATCAGTGGTGTGAAGCCTATGAGATTGCCCTGCAGATGCACAATATCCATGAGGGGGATTGGAGGACTAGTCGTTGGAGGCATATCCCTAGTGAGTGGAGGGACACGCTACTAGCTTTTGAGAAGGAGGACAGCATGAGGTATCCACCATGAAGGAAATCCTTATCAGGAAGTAGGGGCTGATCCCAGAGAAGTATAGGCTCAAGTTCAGGGACAGCCAGAAACTGCCCCAACATTCCTGGGTGGATCTTCGGGATTCCTTTTGCAAGGCACTGGGATGGTTGGGTGATGGGCAGTGAGGTGAATGATTACAAGGGGCTGTATGTTCTATTTGCTAAAGAGCACATGTTCAGTAATTGTTTTCCAGATCTGCACCAGCACTTGATTGATAGTAAGCTCACTGACCCCAGGGAGCATGTAAAGGAGGCAGACCGCTGGCTCAGCATCAGGGTGAACAATAATATATCTTGGGGAACACCACAAGGATGGGCAGGGCTCTCATCAGAAAAAGGAGGGGGGGCAATAGCAAGGAGTTCTCTAAAGGGCCCCACAATAGTTATTCAAGTAAGGACTAACATCCCCTACTGAGAAGAAAAATAAATGGTTCCCCGACAGTAGGTCTGCAGGGAAGGCACCCCTGAAGTACTTAAAGTGCCAACAGGAAAGGCACTTCAAGGGGGATGTCAAGTGTCCCAAGTGGGCACAGCCCCCCACCAGTGGGCAGTCACTTGGGCTAGCTAGTGAAGTGGTTGGGGAGGAGATTGTTCCAGCTGCCTTCTGACCTCTTGTTCTGCTGACTTTGTTTCTGCTGGCTTCACTACTCTGGGCATGGGTACTTTATCACTGCTAACCAGTGCAAAGTGCATGTGCTCTCTACTTAAAACATGGTAAAACTGGCTTTTCCACCATTGGCATATTCAGTTTACTGATAAGTCCTAATTAAAGTTCACTACATGTGCCCAGGCCCGTAAATCAAATGCAACTAGTGCACCTGCAGAACTGTGCAGAGTTGGCCTACCGGCTAGGGGGGTCAACCTCGAATCTGGGGAACCGGGTTTGAGTCTCGGCAATGACGCTGAACATCCTGTGATTCTGGGCAAATCCCTTATTCTCCCCGTGACTAACAAAAAAAATGATGAATGTGTCCTCATGTAACGCAACTGGTGCTGTGTAAAGCGCTCTGATACCCAATATCGTGTCAAGTTCGCGCTATATAAAACTCTGTTTTAAAAAAAAAACATATCTCAGGCCTGCCACTGCAGAGCCTGTTTGTGCAGTTTTAAACTGCTATGTCGGACTGGGAAGATAACCCTCTTGCCAGACCCAAACCATCCTGTTTAAGACATATAAACACACCTAAGGTAGGCCCTGGACAGTACAGGGACAGGGCGCAGGCAGTGTAGTTAAAGAGAAGGAAATGTACTTTTAAGTTTTATATGTCCTGGTAGTGAAAAATTCTTAATTTGTTTTTTTACTACTCAAGGCCTCTCTCTCCTATAGGTTACCATTGGGATTACCTTACTATATCTTATGTATGTAATTTCCAATTGGGATGGGATGGGACCCTCAAGTTTGGTGTCTCCGGCATCACAATTTCAAATCCTAACTTATGGTGAACTCAGATTTTAAATTGTAATTCTGACAATGCCACTTTTAGAAAGTTAGCATTTTCTTATTTTAGCCATTTGGTTCCTTCTGCCTGTTTCTGAATACACGTCTGGGGCGGGTGACAGCTGGGCTTTGTGCATTCCCTCCAGACAGACACACACAAAGGGAGCTTAGGTGTGACTGATGGGCCATCCACACCCTGGTGGGTCATCCTGGGCAGGATGGGAAAGAGGAGCAGACACTTACACCTGAATGGGCTGTGTTTTGTCCCCACACAAAGGTCTGCATACCCCCCTATGGTGAGTCTGGAGACAGAGCAGGAAGGGCAGGGGCTCTGTGCACTTCAAAGGCCTCTCTTTGAAGTCTCCCCCATTTCAAAGGGACAACTGGGTATACCACTTCTGGACCTGAGGATATTCTGCTGGGAAGAAAGACTGCTTTGCTGCTGAGAGGACCTGTTGCTCCCTTGCCTGTAAGTGAGAAGGACTGGACCTGCATCTCTCCAACCCAGAACCTGAGTGACTCACAGGGCTTGTTGGCTTTCCTTCTGTTGGAAGTCTCAGGGATATCAGAGACTTCACTCCACAAACCAACAGCACCTGGACTCAGCCTTCTGAGAGTCTTGCACTTCCAAGCGGTACCAATCGAGTACTGGGCCCTTGGAAGTGGATATGAAGTGCTGCATTTAACAAACACCACACATCGCTTTTGTTGCGCGGCTTGGAACTTGAGTATTGCTCTTGACGCCGATGCATCGCTGCTGCTGCAAGGACCAAAGAAATCACATCAGCAACTGTGTGGCGAAGAACCTCCAGTTCCCGATGCATCCTTGACCTGCGCGACTCAACATTGCATCACCTAGATCTTGGGGTTCGCCGATGTAGTATCTCCCTCATGCGCAGCTCGGAACCCATGCATCACCTACATTCAAAGGGATCATCACCCATGCATCAACTCATCTACTCCACGCATGCAATCTGCCTGGTCTGGTGCCATCCACTATAGGGGTCTGTGTTTGATCTCATGATCCCAGGTTCAAAACCCGGCGGGTCCTCTCTGCCTTTCATCCTTCTGAGGTCAATAAAATGCATACCATTGAGTTGGGTAACAATAAACACCTGTTATTGAGTGCCAAGATACTGTTGAGTGAACGTGCACTTTACAAATACACATGTTATGTTAGGTTTTCTTCGTTGACACAACCAGGTACTTTTCAGGCGGACATGGTTTTCCCCTGTTTCCGACCAGCGCTTCATCGCGGTGGGCCTGAACATTTGGACTTGATGCTTTCCAGTGCGACTTAAAAGTATACATTGCAAATCAAGGCTTTCTGGTCGTGCTAGACTGGTTTATGTATTCAAGAACTATATTTCAGGATGTTCCTTAACAATTCATGCAAAAACAACAACTGATAAACAGAATGTAGAACAATGTCATACATTCACCCCAGTACAGAGATCTGGGCCTAAACACATTGTTTTTTTGCTCCCCATGCCATTCCAGTTTGAACCCAGCCATATGCAAATCTATCTTGACCCTGCACCCAATAGGAACAGTCCAGCCCAAACTGCCAGGCCAGGTCCTCCCTGGACTTGAAACAAGCATCCAAGGACTGGTTTCAGGGTTTCACTCCTCATCATCCAGAGTAGCTTGACTCCAGCGGCATGGAGAGCACGGGATTCATGTCTGGGCATACCCGTCCCACTCGGGGTGACAAATGCAAAAAGAACAATTGATGGACAGAATATAGAACAATGTCATACATTAATCCCAGTACAGAGATCTGGGCCTAAATCCATCACTTTTTTGCTCCCATGCCATTCCAGTTTGAACCCAGCCATACGCAAATCAGTCTTGACCCTGCACCCAATGGGAGCAGTCCAGCCCGAACTGCCAGTCCAGGTCCTCCCTGGACTGGAAACAAGCATCCTAGGACCGGTTTCAGGGTTTCACCCCTCATCAGGCAGGATAGCTTGACTCCAGCGGCATGGAGAGCATGGGACCCATGTCTGGGCATACTTGTCCCACTCGGGGTGACAAATACAAAAACAACAATTGATGGACAGAATGAAGAACAATGTCATACATACACCCCAGTACAGAGATCTGGGCCTAAATCCATCGTTTTTTTGCTCCCCATGCCATTCCAGTTTGAACCCAGCCATACGCAAATCAGTCTTGACCCTGCACCCAATGGGAACAATCCAGCCCGAACTGCTAGTCCAGGTCCTCCCTCGACTGGAAACATGCATCCTAAGACCGGTTACAGGGTATCACCCCACATCAGCCAGGATAGCTTGACTTCAGCGGCATGGAAAGCAAGGGAGCCACGTCTGGGCATACTCGTCCCACTCAGGGTGACAAATGCAAAAACAAGCATTTGCAATGCAATAGGTCTCGCATTTACGTGAGTTTAAGCTATTGGCATTGTAAATGACAATGCTTTTTATTTATGTTTCAAAAACAAACATAAATAAAAGGCATTTTCATTTACAATGCCAATAGCTGAAACACGTAGAAATGCGAGACCTGTTGCATTGCAAATGCTTGTTTTTTTCCTGGTGGCGCCCATCAGTCTGCGTGAGCCCGAAAATAAAGGGCAGAGGAGGTCAAGGGCGGGGATACCAAAGTATCCTGACTTGACCATTGTATTGGTCACAGTGGGTGCAGGCAAGTAGCGGCCCCACTAAATGAGGTGTGAATCACGACAGTGGCCCCACTAAATGAGGTGTGAATTACGGCAGCTGCAGGGCCATCAGAGGTAGCAGTTTTCATGCTAACCTAAGACTGATGGCCCTTTCGGTGTTGTTTTGCAGGCCCCTAGACACAGAGGGAAAGGGGGGAGGAGGTCGTGGGCACTGCGAAGGCTTTCCTCGATGTGCACCCCACAGGCTGAAAGATAAAGTGGCAATTTTAAAAGTAGGGCTATTCCTGCAGTCCGAGCTCCTTCTGGGTTAGTGGAACTTGAGGAGAGAGGGGGAACTGTTGCCACCAGAGGCACCATATTCCCCGCCCCTCTAGGCCATAATAGAATAGGCCTAGCATTGGTGACTTGTGTGTTAAACAGGTGGGCTGTGTCTAAATTTGAAGAACCCAGAAGATCTTTATTAACAACATTCAAGTGCATTCATTCATTGCATTGAAGCCATAAAGGTTACGGACAACAATGGCTCTACGGGACGGAAGAGCTCGTGGTGCAAGCTGTATTTTCTATAGACTACACAATCCTCGTGTGACATCAGAAATGCGTATATTATTTCATGCTTCATATCGCTACGCAACATAAGTGAGGTTTTCAGCAGAGTCGAGAGTAAAGCGCCTCTCAGCAGTAGAAAAGTAAAGAAACGAGCGCGTGACGGAGAGCTGTCAATAAGTAACCGAGTGCAACCATGCACAGCGTGATCAGCAGTGGAGCGTGTCTTGGCGGTCACCTAGCATTTCTCAATTAGGACGGGATTTCTCTTCCAATTATACTTACGTTGTCATGGGAACCATATGTTTAGAAACATAGAAACCGTGCATTACACGGGTGCCTCACTCGACGTAAATGAATGGCTGCGGTAGATAGTGTGCGCACTCACTGTAAACTAACATTACCTCATAGCAAACGTGTAACCTTCCCTGCTGGTCACCGTCCCACATGAACCCACCAGTGGCGTAGGGAACCCCCTACTTAAGCAGCTGAAGCGGGGGCTGATTGTGGCCCCCAGGGGCTCGTGAAATGGGTCCCAGTTAAAAAACATCAATATATTGTTTCTGGACTTCTTTTGTCTGCAGGTTCGCAGACCAAATATGTCACAAATAATACTGTTAGCCAATATCACGAGAGGGAAGTGAACTGATAGGGAGCACGAAAATACCCAAAGAGAAATTATGAAAATAAGGAAAACATGGATTGAGGGACAAATATAAACAAGAGGCACCGAGCCCTTTCAGCACTCGTTCATCAACAATTAAGCAACTTCTGCAAACAGAAGGGTTTCATTTTATAAGTGGAGTATTTAAGGCCGAAGTCTGTAGTCTACTGCATGGACTGGAGTGAAAAGAGAAACAAGCTTTAGCAACGCGGCCGCGAAAGTGAAAGTGATCGCAATCGCGATTACGATCGCGTGCAACGGTGGAAAGACACATGGCGCTGCGCGCGTGCACGTTCACTTGCACTGTAGCTTTAGGCCACGGCAGCACTTTCAAAAAGCCTGTTTACAAAATGTCTCGGCCAGAGCAGCGCAAGCGCTGGATCAGGCGAGACCTAACAATTGATGGACAGAATGTAGAAAAATGTCATACATTCACCCCAGTACAGAGATCTGGGCCTAAATCCATTGTGTTTTTGCTCCCCATGCCATGCCAGTTTGAACCCAGCCATATACAAATCAGTCTTGACCCTGCACCCAATGGGAACAGTCCAGCCCGAACTGCCAGGCCAGGTTAAAAATTTATAACTTCGGTTATACTTATTGGACTTTTGTCATTTTGCTCTTGTATCGTTCATTAAGTTAATCTCTATTTTTCTAACTAGATGTATCTTTTTTGTGGTGTTCTTATTGTTTTACAGTTTGTAGTATTGCACAAATACCTTACACATTGCTTAATATGTTGGGCCGGACTACTCTGTGCCAAGCTACCAGAGGGTGAGCACAGGTTAATTTAGGGTGGTTTTTACTTATCCTGACTAGGATTGTGGTTCCTGCTTGGACTGGGTGCATACCTCTGCCAACCAGAAACTCGATTTCTAACACCAGATTTATAAACACCTATTAAAGTGCACTAATCAGAAAATATCTTGGCGCAAACCTGCTCTCAAAGAATTGTTGTAGGATCTCATAACCTGTGCAGAAACAGTATCATAGTACCTATGTACAAGGAGGACCCCATCCAGCATCCTACTTTATACAGACCAATTAGCCTTATGAGTGTTGCTGGAAAAGCCTTTGCAAAAATAACATTGAAAATGTCCATGAGTGGATAGAAGATGCACAGTGGGTCGGGTGATTTTCGCAAAGGTCTATCCTCAGCAGACTAGATTTAAACTCTGCAACACCTAATTGGAAAAATATATGATCCTTACAAAAGGCAGTCTATTCACTGTATTTTAAGAATGCTGTTCAGGGTTTGATCAATGGAATCGAAAGACACAGGGGGACAAGCTGGAGAACTTTGATATCAACCCCCACCATGTCTGGCTCCTCAAGAATCTGCATGCTAATTTCATGGCACACATTTGCCATGCAGCCAAAGGCGGCTAATAGATTAATTTATTACCATCTCTAGCAAGAAAACAAAAAATCCCTATGGCCTCCATAACTGTTCAGACTTAAAATAAACAACTTATCAGAAAAGCCAAAATTTGCCACAAATTCTGTCCCTAGGACCGGAAATAGACAGGTCACAATCTTACTTCTAATCAATCAATCAACGATTTGTAGAGTGCTGCTTATCACCTGTGAGGGTATCCAGAGGCTGGGGGGGGGGGGGGGGTTTGAGGGGATGCTGCTGGCAGTTGTCAGTCAAACATCTAGGTTTTTAGGGCATCTCTGAACTTCTGGTCAGTGGATGCAATCCGGAGGTGGAGTGAGAGGCTATTCAAGGACTTGGCGGCTATGTAGGAGAAGGTACGGCCGCCGCTTCTCCTTTTTTGAAACCGGTGCATGTGGGAAAGTGAGAGGGAGGTAACGCGTAGTTTCTGCTGAGTTGGTGAAAGTTCAGTCTGTGGTTCAGGTAGGTTGGTCCTTTGTTGTGAAGGGCATGTCAACTATCTTTGTGACCTTCGCTTTCTGCAGAACTCTTAGCGCTCCTTTTTCCTGCGCCGATGAGATGCCTAGGTGTGCAGCTTTGGGAGTTCCGGAGCATAAATATGTTCCAACCCAGCAAGCTTGGCGAGGTTTTTCTAAGCCCACATAGTGCATTTCAGAGTATTTATTTTTTAACTCGCAACACTGTCTCCACCCTGCAGGGTCATTGCTATCAGCAGTGTCGGAAGCGTAGTGTCTGCCTCAACAGCAGTGTGTGGAAGAAACTTTTGAGGGAAAAAAACAGTAATGTGCATACTGCGCTTGCACACATAAATACTGCATCGCGGCTTTTTCCCTGCCCACACTAGGGACAGCAGACGAGACTGGAGGGACTGAAAGAGTGCCATATTTAGTCGAATCGGGATATTGACAAATAGATATAACAGCTTTGGCAGAATGGTCATTTTCACTATTGCGATTCTATCTGCCAGTGAGAGGGGGAGGCGAGTCCATCGCGTGACCTGTACCGAGATTTTAGTAACAGTGCGTCCATAATTCATAGTTAACACTACATCAGGGTCTCTTTGAACCCATATGCCTAGATATTGGACCATCCCAATGGGAAGTCTAACGCCATCTCCCGGGTATAGGCCGTCAGCGGGAACAGAGTGGACTGGGCCCAGTTAATGCCAAGGCCAGAGTAGCGCTCAAATACAACATATTCGCAGAGCTGGGAATAAAGATATGTCTCCGGTTCTCGAACGTACAACATCATGTCGTCCGCATAAAGGGAGACAGCAAGGGGTCTCAGATTAAACCTCAATGGGGCCCGCGCATGTTTCTGTCGTATTTTACAAGCCAACGGCTCAAGCGCCAGTGAGAAGAGCATCGGGGACAAGGGGCAGCCTTGTCGAGTGCCCCTCTGTATTGGAAAGGCCTCAGAAATCCACCCATTTACCCGAAGTCTGGCAATAGGCTTGGTGTACAGCAGGCTTATCCATTTTAAAAGAAAGGCGGCATGTCCATCCTTCGGAACACTGTGAACATAAAAACCCACCGCAATGAGTCAAAGGCTTTTGTAGCATCAAGTAACACTGCAAGTAACACTGCAACTGCCTGAAAATAATGCAGTACTGCAAATAGCCTCCTTAAGTTCTGCGCTGTAGAACTTTTGGGAATTAAACCGGACTGATCCGGTAGGACCAGCTTTGGGGCTAATGGTTGCAACCTGTTTGCAATTATCCGGGCTAAAATCTTTACATCAATGTTGATGAGAGATAGAAGCCGGTAGGGTTCACATTTCTTAGGTTCCTTTTCCGATTTCAATAAGGTAACTATTAATGCCTCTCTCAATGTTGGGGGTAGTATCCCAGTATCATACGCTTCGGCATACATATTCAGGAGTCTGGGCACTAACTCGTCTATATAAGTCTTATAAAACTCACTTGGCAGGCCGTCCATGCCAGACGCTTTACAGGTTGACAATGACATTATAGCTTCCTTCACATCTTCAACATCGAAGGGTTGCGTAAGATACTCCCTCTGTCCAGCTGATTGCCAGAATTGGAGTGTCTCACAGTTCCCTCTTCATCTTACATTTCTGTAATGTTTGCTTGACTTCGGGGCATTGCTATTTTCGTGGCAAGAGAGCGACTCGGCCTATCACCCTCCCCGTAGTATTGTGCCCTACAGCATCTTGAGCAGTGCAGGATCTCCTGATCAGCGGTTTGATTGTATTCAGTTAAGAGGTCTCTTATCTTGGCAAGTATTTCTGATTCAGGCCCACGCTCATATTCCCTCTCTAATGTTGTGATTTGAGCAGCCAACATTTGCATCCTCCCTCAAAGATCTTTCAAGACCCCAGCTTGAGCACCTATGCATTCCCCTCGTATCGTCACTTTAAAAGCTTCCCATAAGGTTCCTGCACTCTCAACAGATCACTCATTCTCAATAAAAAAGTTCCCAATAGAGGTTCCAAAGGTGAGCTGAAAAAAGGGTCCGTAAGAGAAGACTGCTGCAGTCTTCATTGAAAAGGGGGTCGCACGCAATCTGGGACCTGTAGGTCCATAGATACAGGAGTATGGTCCGAAAGTGTTTTTGGCAGGTGGGCTACCTTGACTACCCAGGGACATACCTCCTCTGACCTGATCCAGTAGTCCAGACTAGACCACGAGTCATGCACTGCGGAGACAAAAGTGCTCTCAAGAGCAGTGGGGTTACGCAGTCTCCAGATGTCCCGAAGCCCTTCAGCATGCATTACCTCTGATAGTACCTGTGAGGCACGTGTCCCCCTCACCCCCACAGCCTGCGATCTGTCCATTTCCGTGTCTATACACAGATTAAAACCACCCCAGATTAGCGCTGCAGGGGGAAACAAGGTTATTCTTCTCCATACATCACTAAAGGACACATGATCATCGACATTCGGTCCATAAATATTGACCAGCAACACTGACGTACCCCCTAGTCTGTCCAAAACCATTGCCACCCTGCCCTGCTAGTCTGTTTCTGAACGGATCAAAGTGAATGGGGTTCCTTTTTTGACTAAGATCATCACACCACGTGCATAAGAGTACGATGACGCGACTTTTACCGCAGCCCATTTTGCCCCCACATTCTTGTCAGACCATTTAGTAAGGTGCGTTTCCTGTAGGAAGGCAATGTTTACATTAATCCTATCCAAGTAGGCTAACACAGCCCTAATCTTTTTGGGGTAATTGAGCCCGCATATATTACTGGTTAGAAACTTTGTTATACTACCCATTCCCGCAGCCCAGTTTTGTTCCAATCACACAATTCCTCCTATCCCGCAACCCTAAATAGCAGACCGTTAGCATTGTGTAAGCAGAACCATACTTGCTGTGAACCCATCTCTGCCAGCCCGCCCCCTCCCACTTCAGCAACCCCAACACTCTAAATTCAAGCTCCAGTCCCATTAACCTCCTACCCATACAACAAAAAATCTCCCTAGCCTTGCAGAGATTAGAATCATTTTGTGCATACATCACAGATAGTTATTATAACAATTCCCTACATAAATCCCTTCCCCCCACCCGCATAAGCTGCCCCAACATGCCAAAGCCATCACCCAGGGAGAACAACAAAACCCAATGCACAAACATGCACAGGAAATAAATGTGGGGTACTCCCATAGGGGGTCACTAGAGCGCCTATAGCCTCCCAGATGTGAAGGGAGGTGGCTGAACAGCAGCACTTCAACTCATCCACTAATTTTAATGCAGTAGAGTAATGTTCCAATAAATCGTATATTGGCAGACAGTTCAGTTATCGAGCCTGCGCACACCAAACCAACAGCAATATAAAATTATTCTGCCAAACTGGTGCAAGCAGATGAGGTCTAACGTAGGTCTAGGTGTAGAATAATACTCTTTATAGACCCTGCAAGCAATGTCCATGCAGGTTGTGACATCTCCAGCCACATGCAACAGAACTACTTGCAGGGTGCCTCAGCCCTCCATACACAGAAATGAACAGTAGTGCGGCAGTTATCAAATAACACGCATAGAGGTACGCATACAGGCCTCATCATGGAGATATTTCCACCCGTAGATCTGCCAGCCTCCAAACAGTTCGGTGCCTCAAGTAGCCAGTCCCGTGTTTAATCCTCCTCATCCTCAGGAGGCTTAGATTTCTCACGTCGGGATCTCCTAAGTGACTGTGCATATTCCATGGTGGCTTTAAGATTGGTGTAGATTTTTGCTTTATCCTCATCACCTATGCGCAACTTGTTAGGAGACAACATAGCATACAGCACTTTCTCCCCAATCAGCAACTTCTTGACCGACTGAAATTCCCGCCTGGCAGCCTGAACCGTCGCCGTGAAGTCCGGGAAAAGGGACAGATTATTACCTTGATGAGCTATCACACCCTTTTCTCAGGACATTCTGAGGATAGCGTCCCGGTTCCGATAATTCAGAAGACGGGCAATTACAGGACACGGAGGGGCTCTCGGAGGGGGACGAGTAGCCAAGGCCTGGTGGGCTCTCTCAACCACTAGCATTGCTGACAGGTGCTCGGATCCAAAACTTTCTCGAAGCAAGTCCTCTACATACTTCTCCATCCTGCCTGTTTTAGATGATTCCGGCAGCCCCATGATCCTGATGTTGTTACAGCAGGATCTTGCTTCTAAATCTTCCTTTTTCGCCTGGATTACTGCGAGCACCTTCACCATGTCGTGCGTCTTGGTAGTAACCGCTTCCAGGCCATCCTCCGTGTCCGATATTCCCTTTTCTGCTTCTCCTAGCCTGGCACCTTGCTTGTCCAATTTAGCAGACATATGGTCCATCCTTATATTGAGGGCATCAATTTTCCTGTCAATAGATTGTAGGCTGCTCTGCATGGCCAGTTACGTGGATTCCAGTGAGGTGGTACTCTTCCTCGGGGCATCCATTTGAGGGGCCGATGTAGCCCCCCCATTGTGCCTTATTTGATTTGCGAGCTTCAAAATTGAGGCGTGGCTGTGTTTTGTCTGGTTTACCCATTTTGTGGCCTGGTGATGTCAGCGAGAGACCGCAACCATCCCCGCCTCGCGAGGAGGCCGCACGCCGCTTTTGTATGTGAGTGGGTGCACAAACTCAACAGTGGCAGTCTATCAGGCCCCACCTCAGCGATCCAGCTGGTATCCTCTAACAAGTGGTACAGTGCTCACACATGCACCCAAGTATCTCTCCAATGGCAGTGGTGCGAGCACAATGCAATCTGCAGGTTGAACTGTGGCCCAAGTCACCTGGGACCTGACTTGAGTAATGTATAGCCGTGAGAATGCAGGACAGCCCTTACGCCCTGCCACACACACCTTTCAGATTTTCACAGAGGCACTTGGGCTCCACTCGCCCAGCATTCCCCATCTGCGCCACCGAGGACAGCAAACAGTTCGAAAAATCTGCGATTCCACTCTCCCCCCGATCAGCACAGCAGATCAAAAGAGGTACCTTGGTGTCAGGGCGATGTGGGCAAACTCAGCGAACTATCGCGGGTCACCAGACAAGGCCCTCGGTGTCGCCTACTGCAGCGCAGCAATTTCCACGATACAGCCCAGCGGGGGCACAGCGGGAGGCCCTCTGTATGCCAGTGTTTATTTACTCGCTTCAGCGCTCAGCCCGGGAGATTAGGCCTCACGCTCCAAGGTTGGCGGACCCTAGGGGCGTTCACTCACTGCTGGTGTAGGTAATGGCAGTGTGTCCCAATCACGGACACCGCCACTGCTCCGCCGTCCGCTGGGTGTCATTCATGGCCGGCGACAACCTGCATCCTCATCGCAGCAGGTATCGCCACCTCCGCCAAGGACGCGATCTCAATCCCCCAGGGCACCG
Source organism: Triturus cristatus (assembly GCF_964204655.1). NCBI lineage: Eukaryota > Metazoa > Chordata > Amphibia > Caudata > Salamandridae > Triturus > Triturus cristatus. Next base: position 180,545,389 of record NC_140589.1, read on the forward strand.
CTGCAAATCTATCAGGTCTCCCGACACTGCTGCCGCCGATCCGTGTACCTGGCAGTCCGATCGTGGCCGCTCAGGGGCCTCGGCAGACCGGAGCGTTGATCCGTACTCCCTCCCTAGGGCCTGAATGCAAAGGCCGAAATGCAGCTGGTCGCCACCATGTTACTCTCAGGCCGATCGAATAAAGCCTTCTACTCGTCTCTGTCTGAGCCAGCAACTCTCTCAAAAACACCCTCACTGCGCCCAGAATGTGGTGTAGGCTTTGCCCCCAGGATGTGGGGCAAAGGATGGCGCGATGTAAGCAGGATAATTGGCGGACGATAGTTCAGCCGGTGGAGCTGCGCTAAGGCACAGACATCTTGCCGTGCGCCCTCTAGAGTCCCCCAGAGTTTATCTGCGTCTTCATGGTGAGTTTATTGTCGAGTATGATGTCAAGGTTTCTGGCATTGTCTGTGGGAGTGTGCTAGGGGCCCAGTTCCGTTGGCCACCAGGAGTCGTCCCATGGGGAGGTGTTATTCCCGAAAATGAATATCTCTGTTTTGTCGGTGTTGAGTATGAGGCATAAACGATTTAATCCCACTGAAGTGCAAATTCAGGGACATATTTATCAAAGTTTTGCATCACCCTTGCACCACGCAAGGTATCATAAGTGTGACCCAAAACCCTAGAATGATATTTACCAAGCCATGCAAGGCCACCCTGCGTGGCATCAAAATAAATATCACCTAGGCATAAATCATGTCCTGGCGACATTTAACCACCCAGGCAAGAATTTCCGAGAGGAACAACTATCGAAAGAAGTCAGGTGTTTCTCGTACTTTAAAGTGAATGTTGTGTTCCATTGAACTGGAGTGCCCACATAGTGTAGGTGTGCAGGGGAGTAGAGAGAAAACAGTGCAGGGAAAGGATCCAGACGCACATTCTGAAGATAATAAAAAGCCTAAATGTGGAAATTATGTTACTGTGCGTGGGGACTACATCCTCAACCATTCTGGGGGAATCTTTAAACAATTTGGGAAATCCACTCTCTTTGTTATTCAGGCATTACAAAGTGCTGTTTTGGAGCTATTTGTGGCATTACACCCCAGGATCTGACATGCAGCTGACAGGTGCTGAAGAGCAACAAACTACCTAGTGGAGGAATGCATGTGTCAAAGTAGAACCCCGTATCCCTGTATATAGGACTGTAGCCAAATAATCATCACACCCCAATATCCGGGAGATCTTGTGTAAAACCCACCCATCATCAGTATAGCAGAGTAACAAAAATGAGTAACTGGAGCAACTCGAGAACTGAGTTCTAGATCAGGGAAAAGCTGAAGGGTTTTATTACAAACATCTAAAAAATCAAGTAATACAGAACAAATGCCATGAAGGGTCAAAATGAAAAGTTTGTACATTAGCATCTAGTAAAGCTCAAAAATCTTCCGTCTCAATCAAGGAGTTCTTATACAAAATTCTTGCATAGAAAATTAGCTAAAGCACAGATTCAGCTTGTGTGATCCCATAATTCTTTGGCGAATCAGAGTATTTCACATCAATGACATTATTTGTTAGCAATATCCCATTTTCTAGGACAATTACTTTGTAATGAAACCGTCTTGCAGAGATAATTTGAACGTAGCTGGGTCTGGTGGCTCAGTGGACTAAAGCAGCCACTGCAGGTGCCTGTGTTTGACCTCTTGGTCACAGGTTCAAATCCTGGTGGGTCCACTCAGCCTTTCATCCATTTGAGGTCGATAAAATGAGTACCATTGAGTTGGGTAACAATAAACATCTGTTATACAGCGCCAGGGCACCTTTGAGTAATCGTGGGCTTTACACATACACCTGTTACGTTATAACTTGCAGCATTTAACAAAAGCTATTAATGAATGTGTGAAACTGAACTGGACAACGAAAACACAGCAGAAGAAACCCGGAAAGTTACAAGCTACCTGGTATGGTAAAGGTTTAAGGCCCCTTGTATTTATGTTCATGAAAAAACGTTACATCAGTTGTCTTTATGTTCCGCACAGTCTGTGGGGAGAGAAGGTGTGCAGGAGAACCCGGTGTGAGTACAGGAGTAGAAACAGAGACAGAAACAACATTTAACTAGCATGTTGGTTTCAACAAAATGTGGTATAACTAAATCATGGTAATAAAAATACTCCTAAACTGTATATTAAAGTCGTTTCAATTGCATTCATACTAATTTATTGTTGGAGTATAGAATCTATTCACCAAAAAATTATTACTCCTTAATATTTTTTCACACAAAATATGTACTTTAAAAAAACTCTTGCACATGAAAAAACTGGTTCTGGGCAACGCTGTATATTTGTACAAGAAATGAATTGTAAAGCAACTCTAAATTCCTCAGAAGCAGGAACAGAAAATCGACAAAATGCATCTCAATCAAAATAAAATTAATTGAAACAAGTATACAGTGAATTAGAAAAAAACCTGGGACGACAAGATAGATTATAAAATTTGGAGTGGAAAGAAATCTTATTATATCAATTTTCCATGAGCAAGCATACATATTATAAATAGAAAATCAGGAGAAAGATTATTCTTTCTGGCAATATTCCACATGAACGACCTAAATGACCGCAGTAGCAGATGGGATCCTGCAGAAAATACTTTATGCAGCTGCAACACCGGTCAAAAAGAAAATCATTGTCATGTTCTGTTCTTTTGCCAATGGTAGAAAAGGCCTGAGGAACAACATTCTGTTCAAGATATGCAAGAAGTCAGGCATCAGAAGCTACAAGAAAATGACAAGATTCCTGCTAAGCAGGGTCTCTAGTGCCAGTTCAGCTAATGTTGCTGTATTTCTAAACTGGTGTGGTACCAAAATATGATTGCCAGACGTAAAAAGCTTGTACGAAATATCACCCAATTTGAGTTAATAATAGGAAATCTACACTTAATGGGGAGGGGGATATATCTTCTAAATTATATTTAGCTTAGCACACAATATTTATGTCAGATGATATTTCTGTATATGATATTCTGACAAAGCAATTAAAAGAGGAAACGAAGGAAAAGGGTGGACGTCATACAAAATCAGGGCCGGACTGGCCGTAGCGGGAACAGAGCGTTTCACTGATGGGCAAGTAAAAAAATCAGCAAAAATGAAAAGCCTTAGCTTTAAAAACACTGAAAGAATAAGCGGGTCCGTAGCTGATACCTCTGAATGCGCTTGAGACGGACCAGCAGGCCGACAATGTCAAGGTGAAGCAAGGCCCAAATAAATGGAATGGAAAAGAACATTCCGATCATTCGCTCACAACCACAATCGCCTTCTCCCGCACCTCCACTGATAGCCGGATATTCACTGGAAGATTGCATTGTTCTATGAACAGTTCAATTGTTTCACAAAGCAGAATGCAGTTTTCCAACAAAGGTATGCGAATAGTGGCAGCCATTTTCAAAAGATCCCCTACACAATTTCCCTTATTTTCACCATCCATTGTATCTATACTAACTTTTCAAAACCTTTCTAACAGAGTCAGTGATTAGGTCCCAGTCTATGCAATTCATTCAAAGTTCAGGCTTCGGTCCCTTGCTCGCTGTGCCACTGGATTCAAGCTATCCTGGCTGATGAGGGGTGAAACCCTGAAACCGGTCCCAGGATGCTTGTTTTGGTCCAGGGAGGACCTGGCTTTGCAGTTCGGGCTGGACTGTTCCCATGAGGAGCAGGGTCAAGACTGATTTGCATATGACTGGGTTCAAACTGGGGGGGTGAAGTGAGCAAAAGAATGATGGGTTTAACCAAGATCTCTTCACTGTGCCCAAATGTTGAATTATTCAGCATTCCGTCCATCATTTGTTGCTGCTGCACTTAATATAAATACAAGGCTACTGTGAAACCTAGCAAAATCCTCCACTCTGTCTCCTACTCGACATTCTTCGAAACTGGCATATTCTTGAACCTTTTAAGCTAATTTTCTATTGCCAATCTTACCTTCTCTATTTACCTCATTTTATGACAATAGACAATTTGATTTTAGTCATTGTATCCTGTTTGAGGGGGAGGGCACACTTTCTCTTCAGTGCATCCTCTTTTTCCTTTGCTTCTCCAATGCCGGGGCATACATTGTGATGAACATCTAGTCTTTTTCGGGCAAGAGCAGAACTATTCATTACTTCATCCGAGCAGTACACAAGTGATGATATTCTTTCTGATGTGCTCCTTTTGTATGAGTGTTGTCTATATTTTATCTATAAGAAGAAGTATGTATGATCATAAAAGCGATCCGATGCTGCTAACAAGTGTTACAATGGTCACTGAATTAGTAAGGCGAAACAGAGTTACCTCAGGTTCTCACTCTTAACCCTTTACCACTGACTTGCACACCACATCTCCTGGCTCCCTGTAACACTATCATTCACTGTACATAGCAGCAACCCCTATTGTTTGGGTGATGGTATTTTGAGGTCAATGTTATTATTTTTAAGACTGAAAACTCAGCAACTGGGACATTTGCCCGTTGAATTGTCCAGCGCTGTTGAAATGTCCAGAGCTGATATAAGAGCCAGAGACCTTTGAGATAGAGGGCTGGAAATAGCATGATTGCTGCATTGTGCTGTTCATATCTAGCACCACTGTCCTTTGGCAGACTTGTTAATTAAACATTGTAAATCCCATGAGTTCTGAAGATCCCTAATCAAGCCAAGGACACTGAATAGTTCCAATGGTATAGATACGTTTGAGTGTAAAACTATATATCTAATATTTCTGTCACAGAAGGTTTTAATACTTTCTGGTCTTTAACTCCTGTTTATCATTGAGTGACAGCTTAAGTATTGTGGCACAGCGCGCTATGAGCGTTCATATGAGCATAGATTAGTGACCCAAGCATATGTCCGGATGTGGGTCCTTTGTTCGCTGTCCAAGTTATGCCTCACTGACGAGGCCTAATAGGACTCTGAGGTTGCTTGTGTGCTCGTCTAGAGGGGGCTGGCAGTTCATGATAGACTGTTCCCAATAGGTGCAGCATCAGCACTTATTTGCATATTGGCGATGTGGCACAGTGGGCAAAACACAATGGATTGCAGTGCTACCTGGAGCGATTGCCAGTGGTTTAGACAATTTGTAACCATTACAGCCATCACGTTTTGTGTGTTTGATGTAATGTCCTATGTTTATGTTGATTATTTCAAGAGCGCAACTGTTACTCAAAAGAGTGTCCTGGTGCTAATGCAGAAGAAGGGTAAACCGAGGGAATAAGAGGGATGGACTTAGGGACTAGAAAAGAGCCAAGTCTTGAGCTTATTCTGAAACACAGAGGTAGCTTTCATGCATCTGATTGTCAGCAAAAGTTTATTCCACAGAGATGGTCCCAGGAGAGAAAGAGAGATCTGTCCCCAGACCATGCCTTCCGAACTCGCAAAACTTTGGCAAGATGAAGGTTTGCAGATTGAAGGTTTCTATGGGGGTATAGAACTTAATTCTAGCTTTTAGATAGCCTGGGCCAGTTTCCGTATAAAGCGCACTGGGTAAAAAGCAAGATCTTAAAAATGATCCTTTTCCTCACCGGGAGCCAGTGAAGACCATAAAGAAGTTTTGTTTCATGGGAATTATGGGGTAACCCGAATATTGTTCGAGCAGCTGCGTTCTGGACTAGCTGCAGCCTATCCATTAGGTAGTCAGGTAGGCCAATGTAGTGTTATATGGCCGTTAGGGTCGTTCTCGACATTGCTAAGTTAGCATGAGTTCTGCTGCCATGATGCTGCTTTTGCACACGTTACTACATGACTTTATTTTGCAAGACTCTGTTTGTGCCTCTCACATGAGTCGGCTTTCCGCGTTCTCTGCTGTTCCTGAAGTTTAGTCTGAACACAATGTGCAAGGTCGATAAACATGCCCCTTGTTATTCTGTTCTGGTCAGTTCCTAGCGCCTAGAGGAAACATGCTAAACACAGCTGCAGTGCTGAAGACTCATGCTTTCATATTACGGGGATGCATGTTTTTCACAAACACTTGGAGCCAAACCTTTCCTATGATGTAAAGCTAACATCTAGGCTCTAGGAATGGGGCTGCAGACAAAGCCCAGAGAACTTACTTTATATAATAAACCTTAACTTACCAAGGGGAGGGTGGTTAGGCCTTATAGTCCTTTTTCCGCTGTCTGTATATAAAGACTTCCCCCTCATTTTCTATGGTATTCTAACAATGCTAACGGTTCTAGGTTTATGCAATGTGCTGCTGGTAGTGGCTCATATACTGCATTATAGAGCACAATAGTTAAAATAAGCATTTGAACTATACAGTGACTCTGACAACCCTTATTGTGGACAAGAACGAGTGAGTGAACAAAAGGGCATGTCTTGCTACCGCGATTCCTGAGAGAGTTGGGAGTGTTGTGTTCTGGGTTGTCTAATCATTTATAGCTTCGTGATTATATAGGAGAACGAATGAGACACTATAGCTAGTCGGTTTGGGGATTTTGGGCACTAAGGTGGTAGGAAGGTACAACTCCTATACACGAGGTCCTGTTTTCCTGCGCATAGTTCTGTGTATGTGCAGAATCCCCGCAACAGTAGAGTCCACTCCCATAATCCAACCGTGATGTGATCAGGGCTTGGATCACTTGCTGTCTAGCTTTAAAGGACAGAAGATACAGAAACGTTTTCAACATATGTAGCAGGGCAAAACAAGTACCCACCACCGAGTTGACTTGGGTGCAGAACAGCAGTTGTCCATCAAATTTAATGCCCAAGTTTTTCACCGATGAATTTTGGGTAAGCGGGGGAATGGGGGATCAGATGGCCAGAAAGACTGCCAAGATACCTCTGCTTCCTGACCGAAGAAGAGGAGCTCGGTCTTCCCCGCATTGCATTTGAGTTGATTTGAAGAGAGCCAACTGAACACTGAAAGCCACTAAGTGACAAATATTATGCCCAGACATGGGACCCTTGCTCCCAGGGTCATAGGATTCAAGCTATACCTCTCTGACAAGGCCAAATAAGGCTGAAACCAATTTTCGGTTGCTGGTGTTCCCTTCTGGAGGGGGACTCATCAGGTAGTTGAGGATGGACTGTTCCATCATACACGCTTTAGTCTTGTATGACATCATCAGTGAGAGCTAGCTAGAGGCCAATGGCACAGTGAGCTACGGAAGACAAGAATGGACTTGTATATAGAGTGTCTCATAGCTAAAAACATTGATTCAATTAATGTAAGCCTGGAATTATCTGAGCCACAAGTATTTACTCTGGGCCACATTCCAGACCACTGCAAACAGAGACCAAGCTTATGTAAATCACTCTTGAACTCGTCCCAAACGGTACAATCTATCATATAATTCTAGATCACATTTTCTGGGCATGGAACAGAATCAACCCAGACATACTTCGGTCAGGTTTTGTCTCTTCAGCAACAGTAAAATGAGTGATGTGGCAAAGGAAACACTGGCTGACCCAGAACCTTAAGAAAAAACTTTGAGAAATTTCAGTCCAAAATACCATCAGAAACTGTGAAGCCAAGTCCAATCCACCCACTGACAGTGGCAACACAAAGAACCTGCTCTACCAAAGCCAAGCGATCTTCTCTTCACTGTACATATTATGTTGGAGGAGAACGACTTACTGAGAAATTAAGGAATTGGCCGTGGTAAGGTATAGTACTGAGAGAGTTTCGGCTTTCTTGAATTCATTAAGAATTCCAGGAGTAGTCATAGGAAGCTGCAACTGTAGCATCTTCCCATGAGTGCTCAGTGGGTCAGCACCTACACAAAGAAATGTGGCAATCCCACATCTCCACATGTGTAAATGGAAAACAACACAACAATTTCAATGTTTTCAATTATATTTTTTTTATTTTTTTGTTTCATGAAAGAGAGAATGTTTCCCTCCTAAAAAACACACTTACCTCCATACCTGACAATTTGGGGAGTGATTCCTCCTATTTTTCGGGCTGGAAATGTATTTCATCCTGTCTTGGGCAGGAGTAAATATTCAAACATTTTCAACGTGTGAGTGTTCACCAGCTTTTGCAGGTGCCCCACCCAGCACTTACAACCAACCAACCCGCAGCCCATGCTAGAAAATGTACTCAAACCTAAAAGTACCCTATACTCACAAAACAATGGGAGGAACGAAAATATGCCGATGTAAAGGCTACTTTGTGAACAGAATATACGTGTAGGTGTACAAATAAATGTTTGAATTGGGCTAGCAAATGCACGTTACCTTATTAATTAGAATGGCAAAATATTACAATTACATTACAATATTGTCCTAAGAGACAAACAGAGTTTCACTGATACATCAGGTGTGTGTGGTGCCTATCATGGTAATTATACAATCAAGGGCTTTAGAGAGAATACTGTTTTTAATTAGAATCATTGCGTTGCTCTTAATATTATGCTCCCTGGAAGATAGTTCTGATTAAGAGTCCCAGTGTGCATATTGTAGACTGCATAATTGCAATTATTTTGCTCAGACAACAATGTAATAACTTTAGCATTTGGCCTTTACATCTGCTCACATCATTCCAATAGTATGCATAACTCTGTTGATCTGTATGTGAGTGAAGCCTAAGAGTATGTCGATTCTGATGTTGTTGCCTCCCATTGAGGGTTTTGTTACATTTTAATACAATGCATTTGTTTAGTTTTTTGTTTAAAACATTATTTGTTTTTTAAAAACAGGCGCCCACACCAAATCAGCTTACTCCTTAATATAATGTCATCTTAAATTTGACAAAACATGCACTATGCAGGGAGTTCTTAACGATTGTGGGGGCCCTGGGCCAAACATATTTTGGGGGCCCCTGTTCGACACAGCTTTGAATGTATGATCCGATTTCAGCTCTTTAATGCCCTCTTTGGCTAGGTCATTGTCAGTGCACTGGCATGCTTGTCCAAATTCTTAATGTGTTTACTGCTAATATAGAGGGATAGTGACCGTGTGATTTAAATACTGTAACACAGCAGCAGCTCACTAATATTACTGCAAATCTCTGTGGCACCCTTCCATTTCTCATATGTGAGGTCCTGTTTTGATCTAAAAGAAACTTTATAGATGTTGCATGAAACATAACCACATTTTCCTGCAAAATGTCTGTAATAAATTCTCACACATCACCCATAGTAAAAATAAATTAAATGAAAATAGTGTTTAAAAAATCTGTTTAAGAATTATTCAAGATCACAAGATCAAGACTCTCTGCAGAACAGAGCTGGCTCTGGCAGGGGGCCCTGGGCCGGAGCCCACTTTGCTCATGCCTTAAACCGTCTCTGGCACTATGATTACATTATGAGTAATAGAAAAAGAAAAGACTTGGGGCCTCATGTAGGTAGCCCAATACCGGTCGGTAACGGTCGATTTTCGGTAAATATACCGTTACCGACCGGTATTTAGGCTTTTGCTATGTAGGGGGATCATTTCTGTATTCGGTAATTTACTGAATCGGTAAAATTACCGAATCGGTAATTTTACCGATTTGGTAAATACCAAATACAGAAATGAGATGTAGGGGGACTGTGTGGTGGGTGTGGGGATTCGTTATTTACCACCAACTAAAAGTTGGTGGTAAATGACGAATAGGTATAAAAATGCATTTTTGTGCACTGTGAAGTGTGCAATGTGGCAGACATACATGCCCCTAGGGCATGTATGTGCGCCACATGTGCACACATGGACGATTCAGGGGTGCAACAGGGTGTCAATGTGACACCCTGCCACCCATGATGATGCCTCCCCCCATTACCGAATCGGTATTTACCGATTCGGTAATGGTAACTGGCTTCCCATTGATTCCTATGGGCCTCCTGGCCCATAGGAATCAATGGGAAACAAGTTACCATTACCGAATAAGTAAATACCGATTCTAAAATACCGACACTTACCGAATCGGTATTTTGTTACCTACATTACATTTACCGATTCATAAATACCGAATCGGTAAAATTCGGTATTTAAGAATCGGTAAATGTAATTTACCTACATATGGCCCTTGATCATTTTCATTACTTACAGCATATTGCCTCAAAACATTTCCAATAATGAAACAACACATATTTACTTATTTTATTTATTTATAGGTTTTATATAGCGCTAGCTAACCCAAAGGTATCAGAGTGCTTTACATGATCGTAAACAGCACAATAGAATCGAGTCACTGAGCATATGATGTAAGACACATTAGATTCTAGTACGCACAAGCATATATACAAAGACAATAGTTAGGCAATGAGAGTGGTTACCATATGAAGGCAATTAGAACAGTATGAGTTAAGGGAGCGATAGACCTAATAGACAGTAGAAGCAAACAAGCAACCGGCTGTCACAGAGGTCCTAGTCCTAGAAAGAAATACATTTGAACAGAGTTCAGCTGGCCTATGTGTTAAAGTATTTGTTGAGGAGAAGGAGGAGTTACAGGTCTCTTTTGAAGCAAGAGAAGGGGGGGGGGGTTGCATCATAGATCTCTAGGGAGAGAGTTCCATATGCTGGGTGCATTTCCAGAAAAATGACATACATCATTGCTTCTGTTTTCTTTGTATGTAACCTACACATCACATTCATTTTTAGAAAACCAGACTAGCCTACCTCAACCTCCCACTGATGCTTGATCAAAACACATCTCGTGTAATCTTGATGCGCTTCAAACCCTGGAAGACGCATCAATTACCGCCACAAGTTGTCTCCGGCAAGATCTCATGCAATGTACTCCTTTTACAGTACTGATTATACTTCGATAAGAAATATGGGTCATTTGTTCAGACCCGCTCTCAATTTACTATTAAAATTGTATTTAGATGAGCCCAGATCCTAACAAATTTCCTTTTCTTCCTAGAAGTGAATTGCAACCAAGGCTGGGGAGTGTGGACTCACCAAATAGTAAAGTCCTGTGGAGGCTTCAAGCTAATTGCTATAGTTACATCAAAACCAGGGGTAGCAAGGATAGGAAGGGTTACCAAATAGCAATCCAGCGGTAGAAGCTACTAGCACTGATGAGCCCTTCTTGACGGCATTAGTGAGAATGACAACCATCAGCACACGCCCTGCGCATTCTGGGCCAGATTTAACACTTATTCACGCAGCTCAGTGCAGCAGCCGCTAATGCTGCTCTGCGTGAAATGGAGAAGAGGAGAGCGCCATATTTACAGAAATATGGCTCTCTCCTCCCCTTTCCCTAGCACTGGTGCTGAAATCTGCTATCATACGCCACGGAGACACCTTTGCCCCATGGTGCAAAGGTGTCGTCATGAGTATAGCATAGGTATTGTACAAAATACCATGCTAAGAGTAACGTTAACCCTTTTCTCTCTTTGTATGTGTGCTGTAAAGTGCAGCACATGAACAAAGTCAGAAAAAGGAGAAATGAAAGCATTCCTTCTTCCTTGCACCTACTTCAAAAGGGCACAGTTTTCTGATACCAAAGCCTGTCTTCTTTATTTAGTAAATAGGGTTTAGCGTCTGAATCCTTGGGTGATTGCATGGGAAAACCCATGATACCCATGCCCCACCCATGGTATGCCCCTTTGGCGCTAAGAAATGCGAAGCCGCGCTATGCGTTGCTTCGCATTACTTTCAGGCTATTTCCTGCGCTAAACAAGTTTAGCGCTGGAAAGTAAATTTAAAAAAAAAGATTTGGCGCCAATATGCCTCACTTTTGTGATGAAAACACTGCGTAAAATAATAGTAAATAGTCCCCTCTGTTTGATGCATTCAACGGCAAGAGTTAGTGTTACCGGCTGTCTACCTGTGGTGCTACTGAGTAAATACAGGGGTGAGTATTTTCAATGCCAGTTGCCACTAGTGATACTCTGGCCAGCTTGCTTAGCGATAATACGGGTGGTAGCACCACCCAGGTTAGTTTCTGGTTTAAAGTAGGCCTTTAGATAATTTCCAGAAGTGTAGCTGCCCTTTGGAAGGTGCCCCCAAGGAACAATAGGCAACTGCTTGCATGAAAAGATACTTTTTGTATTCCAGGTTTCTCACTAGCCAACTTTTTTTTATTTTCTACAGGCGTGGCCAGTGCAAGTCAGAGCAGTGGGGCGGGGGTGTGTCGACAGACGATGACGAGGTAAGCGTACATTTTTAAAAACCAAAATCACTTACCTTGCGCTCGCTGCATCGCTGAGTAGGCGATGTGGCGAGCACAAGGTATGTCGTTTTTTTTTTTTTATTTAAGTTTACCTCGTCATCGTCTGTCGACTTCCCCGTACCCCACCGCTCTTACCTGTACTGGCTACGTCTGCTTTTCTATGTTCATATCCTAGTCTAGTAGTTCCTTCAGGGGTGTACCCCAGGCCGCTGTAGCCAACGTGGCTAAAAGGTACCCAGCTCTTGAACTGGGGGAGGTGGGGGTACTAACTCAGTACAAATCAACCCTTTGTAGGACTCTGAGGCAGTCAACCTCAGCTAAATTGAATTGCCCTCTCAGAAACTGTTGCAGGTCTTCTATAAATAGGAACCCTGCCCCTCCAAATGTATAACCCCCATCCCCTGACTGAACGAGGAAACTGTGATTTCTAATTTTCTCACTTTAATTTGAGTGTGGAAGGCATACACTTGGCGACACTCTGTGTGCATGATTCGGGCAGCAAATTTTCATTAAACTAATGGTTTTTAAATCTGAACTTAAGTTTTCATGATTAACTTTGCCAGTTGTTAATTATCTGAGCTGTAAATAATGTTTTATTATAAAGCGCCTGGGGCTGCATGGCATGAAAGCCGCTAGAACAAGCGTAATATGTTGATGCTGTAATCAGGCCCAAGCTGCAGGGACACCAATTCAATCTACGCTCCCCTTATCTTTAACTTGCATTATTAGTTTCATTAGATGCAACTAGGTGGTCATTTTAGCTTTCTTATTTCAGATAATGTGGTTGTTGCAAACATGTCTCCAACTTACCAACTAGGGGCTTGCCTTTCTAAAATGTCTGACAAACAAGAATAAACCCAAAGTCTGCAGAAACATTGGAACGAATTCTTAATTTTTTTTTTAATTAGCATGTAAAAGATTTCTTATTCTCCACAAACATTATGTCCTGATGCACAAAAGGAGACTTAGGGGCATATTGAAGAGCCACATGCACCGCCGAAGCGCTCCGGCAGTGCAAATACCAAAATCATATCTATGACGTCACACAAAGCCACTATGCATGCCTTTGACTGGCCTCAAAGATTTGGAGTAAGGCAAGGCAGCGCAATTCGCTGCACTGCCTTACTCTGCACTCCGGAGATGTTCCAAGGGCGTTGCAGTGGGTTTTCCCATGCAACACCCATGGATTTTGACACTTCCCCAGATTCACCAGAACATGTAAACATGTAAACCTGAGGCGTAACGAGGAGAAATACCTCATTTTATTTTTTAGCCCTTAGACCTCCAACCCTGAACCAGATTTCACACTGATGGGAAAGAGGAAAAAACAAGGAGAAATAAAGTTATTTCTTCTCGTGCCTCCCCTGGGGAGTCGTAAGGTTTTGTCGCTTCTCCAAGTTTAGATGGTTTTGCAAACTCTGGGAAATCATCAAAATCCAGGGGTGTTGGGTGAGAACACCACTGCAATGCCCATGGAACGTCTCCCTAACGCTGAGTAAGGCAACGCAACAATGCCTTGGCTCACTACATATCTATGACGCCATTCAAAGCCACGCAAAGTGGCTTTGCATGACCTCATAAATATGATGTTTTATCTGTGCCATCAGAGCATCACAAAAATTGATGCTACGATGGCACAAGGGTGTCATAAATATGCCGCCTAAACTCTAGAAATGTGTTAAAGAGGAATCCATACCTTAGGCTGGACAGGTCCTTTTCTATTACACATAGCCAATATTTTCCCTCAATGAGTTTGTCTGAGATATGAGAGGCCTCTATCTGACTGTTCTTCCAGATCTAACGTATAAATTGGATCATGCAAATTTCAGCAATGGCCATCAGGACTCAATATTTCCTCAAGTGCTCTCCTATGGATGAACAAAGCAAAAACCAAAGGAAATGATGGACGGAGTGTTGAACATTGCAAGCACTCACCCCCAGTCAACTGATCTGGGTTTAATCCATCACAGTTCTTTAGCCCACTCTGCCACCCCAGTTCAGACATGGCCATATGCAAATCAGTCTGACCCTGTGCATCATGGTAACAGTCCAGCCCGAACTGCCAAGCCATGTCTTCCCTGGACCGGGAACAAGCTTCCTAGGACCGGTTTCTGGCATTTCAGCCGTCTTCAGCCAAGCTTGCTTGAATCCAGTGGCAAAGTGAGCAAGGGACTCACGTCTGAGCATACCCTGCCAACTTATGGCGAACAAAGCAAAAACCAAAGGAAATGATGGACGGAGTGTTGAACATTGCAAGCACTCACCCTCAGTCAACTGATCTGGGTTTAATCCATCACCGTTCTTTAGCCCACTCTGCCACCCCAGTTCAGACATGGCCATACGCAAATCAGTCTGACCCTGTGCCTCATGGGAACAGTCCAGCCCGAACTGCCAAGCCATGTCTTCCCTGGACCGGAAACAAGCTTCCTAGGACCGGTTTCTGGCATTTCAGCCGTCTTCAGCCAAGCTTGCTTGAATCCAGTGGCAAAGTGAGCAAGGGACTCACGTCTGAGCATACCCTGCCAACTTATGGCGAACAAAGCAAAAACCAAAGGAAATGATGGACAGAGTGTTGAACATTGCAAGCACTCACCCCCAGTCAACTGATCTGGGTTTAATCCATCACCGTTCTTTAGCCCACTCTGCCACCCCAGTTCAGACATGGCCATATGCAAATCAGTCTGACCCTGTGCCTCATGGGAACAGTCCAGCCCAAACTGCCAAGCCATGTCTTCCCTGGACCGGAAACAAGCTTCCTAGGACCGGTTTATGGCATTTCAGCCGTCTTCAGCCAAGCTTGCTTGAATCCAGTGGCAAAGTGAGCAAGGGACTCACATCTGAGCATACCCTGCCAACTTATGGCGAACAAAGCAAAAACCAAAGGAAATGATGGACGGAGTGTTGAACATTGCAGGCACTCACCCCCAGTCAACTGATCTGGGTTTAATCCATCACCGTTCTTTAGCCCACTCTGCCACCCCAGTTCAGACATGGCCATATGCCAATCAGTCTGACCCTGTGCCTCATGGGAACAGTCCAGCCCGAACTGCCAAGCCATGTCTTCCCTGGACCGGAAACAAGCTTCCCAGGACCGGTTTCTGGCATTTCAGCCGTCTTCAGCCATGCTTGCTTGAATCCAGTGGCAAAGTGAGCAAGGGACTCACGTCTGAGCATACCCTGCCAACTTATGGCGAACAAAGCAAAAACCAAAGGAAATGATGGACGGAGTGTTGAACATTGCAAGCACTCACCCCCAGTCAACTGATCTGGGTTTAATCCATCACCGTTATTTAGCCCACTCTGCCACCCCAGTTCAGACATGGCCATATGCAAATCAGTCTGACCCTGTGCCTCATGGGAACAGTCCAGCCCGAACTGCCAAGCCATGTCTTCCCTGGACCGGAAACAAGCTTCCTAGGACCGGTTTCTGGCATTTCAGCCGTCTTCAGCCAAGCTTGCTTGAATCCAGTGGCAAAGTGAGCAAGGGACTCACGTCTGAGCATACCCTGCCAACTTATGGCGAACAAAGCAAAAACCAAAGGAAATGATGGACGGAGTGTTGAACATTGCAAGCACTCACCCCCAGTCAACTGATCTGGGTTTAATTCATCACCGTTCTTTAGCCCACTCTGCCACCCCAGTTCAGACATGGCCATATGCAAATCAGTCTGACCCTGTGCCTCATGGGAACAGTCCAGCCCGAACTGCCAAGCCATGTCTTCCCTGGACCGGAAACAAGCTTCCTAGGACCGGTTTCTGGCATTTTAGCCGTCTTCAGCCAAGCTTGCTTGAATCCAGTGGCAAAGTGAGCAAGGGACTCACGTCTGAGCATACCCTGCCAACTTATGGCGAACAAAGGAAAAACCAAAGGAAATGATGGACGGAGTGTTGAACATTGCAAGCACTCACCCCCAGTCAACTGATCTGGGTTTAATCCATCACCGTTCTTTAGCCCACTCTGCCACCCCAGTTCAGACATGGCCATATGCAAATCAGTCTGACCCTGTGCCTCATGGGAACAGTCCAGCCCGAACTGCCAAGCCATGTCTTCCCTGGACCGGAAACAAGCTTCCTAGGACCGGTTTCTGGCATTTCAGCCGTCTTCAGCCAAGCTTGCTTGAATCCAGTGGTCCCAGGATTCAAGCAAGCCTGGGGTGGCAGAGTGGGCTAAAGAACGGTGATGGATTAAACCCAGATCAGTTGACTGGGGGTGAGTGCTTGCAATGTTCAACACTCCGTCCATCATTTCCTTTGGTTTTTGCTTTGTTCGCCATAAGTTGGCAGGGTATGCTCAGACGTGAGTACCTTGCTCACTTTGCCACTGGATTCAAGCAAGCCTGGCTGAAAACGGCTGAAATGCCAGAAACCGGTTCTAGGAAGCTTGTTTCCGGTCCAGGGAAGACATGGCTTGGCAGTTTGGGCTGTACTGTTCCCATGAGGCACAGGGTCAGACTGATTTGCATATGGCCATGTCTGAACTGGGGTGGCAAAGTGGGCTAAAGAACGGTGATGGATTAAACCCAGATCAGTTGACTGGGGGTGAGTGCTGCAATGTTCAACACTCCGTCCATCATTTCCTTTGGTTTTTGCTCCTATGGATGGCCAGCTCTTCTGTATGCCAGATTTATCACCAGAAGAGTAAAGGTTTAAGGTATACTCGCTGACAAATAGATTTAACTGCCAAATCTAAATTTAAGGGCATTAACAGGGTGCTCTGCAGCAGGTTAACCAAAGACCTAAAGAAGTTCCTTTCCATTTTGGCAAATCTAGGGACCTTTAAATGTTCCCATTATTCCACACGGCAGAAGGCTGCTCCCACAGCTTGCATATTGTAAATCTGTAATGCAGGTGAAACTGACCTAGCCACAGCAGATCTATGTGAACTCAATGTCCCAGAACTATATTGCAGCAGTTTTAGTGTACTTTTATTCATCTGTATATTCCATGGCATATTATCTGTCAATTTGACACCCAAACATTCAAATGTCTTTACCCTATCAAGTTTTACTCCTTCCAGTGTGGGTGCACCTGGATAGCTCTTATGCAGAAAAAAAGGCCATGAATTTGGTCTTAGCAACGTTCACCTCAAACCTCTGCTGCCTGCACAAGACTCCAAAGAGATATAGCAGGCTTGTGGGCCCATAGATTACATTAAGAAATCACTACTTGGCAGGGTTTTGTTAAGGGCGTTGTTCCCATATACAAATTCCTTAAGGTATGTATTAATGTTTTGCAACCGTAATCCAGCCACAAAAAATTAATATTTTACCATCAATTCAGAATGAATGGTAAGCCACTCACACACAGGAAGGGACTACCAGAGGAACTCTATGCCTTTGAGAATATTGACAAAAATATTTTGCAGGAGTAGGCCGTGGTCTACTCCTAAAAAGGTTCACTAGTTTGAGTGAAAACTGGCTTCATTTAAAAAAGATTACTTTTTAAAAAAACAATCACAGTCATATTGGTCTGCTGACCCCCAACAGGCCACCATGACTGTGACTGTGTCGTAATGGGGCACAATTTGCGACCAGCCTCATTCATATTAATGAGGTAGGTTGAATTGACACGAACTATGATTCAGAATTTTGTGACCCATCCTATTAGTACATAGGTCAAATCGCAAAAATAATTTCCATTCGCAAAAAATGAGTGTGCAATTTGCGACCACTTTTTGCGAATAGAATATTAATACATAAGGCCCTTTAGTCAGGTAGGTGAATAGGAAGGTTGGTCACATAATCCGATCTCCTAGCAACCAGTCTCTAGACTGGCAAATTGGAAGAGTGTAATGTGAGGTGAGGATGAGCAAATGGTGTCTAATGCTTTTTGACATAGCCCATGATGTTATCGGTAGATTAACCTTAGATATGGTGTTTGTTGAAGCCCTGGGATTGAAGATGGCATTTAAATATGTTGTGGTTCTGAATAACAGATGTGAATAGTAATTTCCACAATATCCAAATAAAGCAGACTATTATGCTGGACAACATTTTTCATTGATGCTCCATGCATTTGAGGAGCTACAGTAATCTTCACGGAAACATATGTTTTCACCTGTAATGGGATTACAATTAATGAACAAATTTCACAGAGATCTAATGGGTTTTTGCTTAATAACTCTTGCCAGGTAAAATCTGCCACAGTTTGCGGATGGTTGATATAAAATGATCTGAAATGTGCACTTAAAGCACTTAAACATGTGTTGCATTACCCAGTGGCAGTCCATCAGTAGGGGAGCTGGGGCTCCAACCCAGTGGCGTCACGAAACATGAGGAGGCCCCCCCCTGCAAAGTACATGGAGGGGCCATCCTCCGGACTCACTCAGGAGCTTTCAGGCCGGTCACTGACCTGAAGGGGACCCTTGGAGCTTGGGGGCCCTCTGCACTGCAGAGGCAGCGGGGGCCTTGTTACGCCACTACCACAAGGCTCTCACAAATATGCCCCTGGTCTTTACAAACCAGTTCTGATATGGCAATGTTGGGGCTGAATGTTCATCTTAACCTCCACCTCGTTTGCCACCCACTAGCACCCTCTATCCACCCTTTCCTCCTTGGTGGAGGAAAATTCTATTCTGGCCTCCAGAAAGGACATCTCCTGATCCTGGGAGACCTCAGCTTATGGCTGGAGACTTCTGATTGTCCTGGAAGACCTCAGGTTATGGCTGGAGTCTTCTGATGGTCCTGGGAGACCTCAGCTATGGCTGGAGTTTCCTTATGGTCTTTGGAGATATCAGTTTATGGTTGGAGTCTTCTGATGGTCCTGGGAGACCTCAGGTAATAGCTGGAGTCTACAGATGGTCCTGTGAGAACTCAGCTTATGGCTGGAGCCTTGTGATGGTCATGGGAGACCTCAGCTTATGGGTAGAGTCTCCTGATGGTCCCGGGAGACCTCAGATTAATGGCAAGCGTCTCCTGATGGTCCTGGTATATGGTTGGAGTCTCCTGGTCGTCCTTGGAGGCCTCAGCTTACGGCTGGAGTCTCTTGATGGTCGTGGGAGACCTCAGCTTATGGCTGGAGTCTCCTGATGGTCGTGGGAGACCTCAGCTTATGGCTGCAGTCTCCTGAATGTCCTGGGAGACCTCAGGTTGTGGCTGGCATCTCCTGATGGTCCTGGGTTACCTCAGTTTATGGTTGGAGTCTCCTGATAGTCCTGGAAGACCTCAGCTTATTGCTGGAGTCTCCTGATGGACTTTGGAGACCTCAGTCAATGGTTGGAGTATTCTGATGGTCCTGGGAGACCTCAGGTAATAGCTGGAGTCTACAGATGGTCCAGGGAGACCTCAGCTTATGGCTGGAGTCTCCTGATGGTCGTGAGAGACCTCAGCTTATGGCTGGAGTCTCCTGAAGGTCCTGGGAGACCTCAGGTTGTGGCTGGAGTCTCCTGATGGTCCAGGGAGACCTCAGCTTATGGTTGGAGTCTCCTGATGGTCGTGAGAGACCTCAGCTTATGGCTGGAGTCTCCTGAAGGTCCTGGGAGACCTCAGGTTGTGGCTGGAGTCTCCTGAAGGTCCTGGGAGACCTCAGGTTGTGGCTGGAGTCTCCTGATAGTCCTGGGAGACCTCAGCTTATGACTGGAGTCTCCTGAGGGTCCTGGGAGACCTCAGGTTGGAGCTGGAGGCTCCTGATGGTCATGGGAGATCTCAGGTTATGTCTGGAGTCTCTTGATGGTCATGGGTGATCTCAGGTTATGGCTGGAGTCTCTTGATGGTCTTGGGAGACCTCATGTTATAGCTGGAGTCTCCTGATGGTCCTGGGAGACCTTAGGTTGTGGCTGGAGTCTCCTGATGATCCTGGGAGACCTCAGTTTATGGTTGGAGTCTCCTGATAGTCCTGGAAGACCTCAGCTTATTGTTGGAGTCTCCTGATGGACTTTGGAGACCTCAGTCAATGGTTGGAGTCTTCTGATGGTCCTGGGAGACCTCAGATAATAGCTGGAGTCTACAGATGGTCCAGGGAGACCTCAGCTTATGGCTGGAGTCTCCTGATGGTCGTGAGAGACCTCAGCTTATGGCTGGAGTCTCCTGAAGGTCCTGGGAGACCTCAGGTTGTGGCTGGAGTCTCCTGATGGTCCAGGGAGACCTCAGCTTATGGTTGGAGTCTCCTGATGGTCGTGAGAGACCTCAGCTTATGGCTGGAGTCTCCTGAAGGTCCTGGGAGACCTCAGGTTGTGGCTGGAGTCTCCTGAAGGTCCTGGGAGACCTCAGGTTGTGGCTGGAGTCTCCTGATAGTCCTGGGAGACCTCAGCTTATGACTGGAGTCTCCTGAGGGTCCTGGGAGACCTCAGGTTGGAGCTGGAGGCTCCTGATGGTCATGGGAGATCTCAGGTTATGTCTGGAGTCTCTTGATGGTCATGGGTGATCTCAGGTTATGGCTGGAGTCTCTTGATGGTCTTGGGAGACCTCATGTTATAGCTGGAGTCTCCTGATGGTCCTGGGAGACCTTAGGTTGTGGCTGGAGTCTCCTGATGATCCTGGGAGACCTCAGCTTATGGCTGGTGTCACCTGATGGTGCAGCTCTTACATGTCCACATGACGTGAACTCTGTGAATTTGCATTCATTGAACAAACCATTCATTATGCTGCTCCTTTACTAGGCCTTCATCTTTGTCTCTCATCACTTATTTGTGGAAGAGACACTCTCCCAAGTGCTTTTTAAGTTGCATCTCTCCAGCTCTGAACCTCTCAAAAGAGTCATTTCATTTATTAGAGGGATTGCAATCTCCCAATATTTGTTCAGATACTCTCTAAAAGTCTCAACAACTTTGCAAAGGTCTGACACTTTTTTTTAAAGATTAAACAAATACCTGAAAACATTCAGACTGAAATAATGCCTATACCCAACAACCTTTCTTTAAGATCTTACCAGCTGTACCTCCTTTGCACCTGTTGATGCAACCAACCTTGATACTGTACCTCCTGTGCACCTGTTCATGCGACCAACCTTGATGCCGCCCTTGCAGGCTGCGCCCACAGAACCCCCTTCAGATTCTGCCCGGAGAAGGTAAAGGAGCTCTGTTTCTGCTTCTCAAAACCCCCTTGTTGGAATTGTTGAGACTTCCTTTAGGACAAGGCACCTTCCTCACTGCCTGGAAAAAAGCCGTTGTGAAACCCCTCCTGAAAAAGGTTTGCTGCACCCTCCGGATATTAATAACTTCAGTCCAATCTCTCTCACCATTCTGGATCAGTTAATTGAAACACTACTTTTCCAAGATCTTCAAACATTTGCGGGAGAAAACAATATTTATACCTTTCTCAACTGGATTTGCAGTTTTGCTGGAAATACTTGAGAGTTCCTGGAAAGCTCCACAGCCCCCTGCAAAGCATGGCCCAGAAGTTATATCTATCACTGGAGGCAGACTGCGACACCCAGATCTCAGCCCTGCAGCCTGTGTGAAGCTCTTGGCTGGATAACTGTCTCCTGTGTGGAACAAGCTGTGCCTGCCTACTCCTGTCAGATCCTGACTGCTCCTGTCTGCCCCTGCCTGCTCCTGCCTGCCTGCTCCTGTCAGATCCTGACTGCTCATGTCTGCTACTGCCTGCCCCGCCTGCTCCTGTCAGACCCTGCCTGCCCGCCTGCTCCTGCCTGCCCGCCTGCTCCTGTCAGACCCTGCCTGTGCCGCCTGCTCCTGTTGCCCCCTGCCTTCCCTGCCTGCTCCTGCCTGCCCCACCAGCTCCTGTCAGGCCCTGCTTGTCCTGCCTGCTCCTGTCTGCCCCTGCCTGCTCCTGTCAAAACCTGCTTGCCCCTGCCTGCTCCTGTAAGGCACTGCCTGCTCCTGTCTGCCACTGCCTGCTCCTGTCTGCCCCTGCCTGTTTCTGATCAGATCCTGCTTGCCCCTGACTGCTCCTCTCAGTTCCTGACTGCTCCTATCAGGTCCTGTCTTATCCTGTCTGCCCCTGCCTGCTCCTATCAAGTCCTGTCTTCTCCTGTCTGCCCCTGCCTGCTCATGTCTGCCCCTGCCTGCTCCTGTCAGGCCCTACCTGCTCCGGTCTACTCCTGCCTGCTGCTGTCAGGCCCTGCCTGCTCCTGCCTGCCCTTGCCTTCTCTTGTTAGGCCCCGCATTCTACTATCTGCCCCTGCCTGCTCCTGTCTGCCCCTACTCCTGTCAGGTCCTGTCTGCTCCTGTCTGTCCCGTCCTGCTCCTGTCTGCCTCTGCCTGCTCCTGTCTGCCCCTGTCTGCTCCTGTTTGGCCCTGCCTGCTCCAGTCTGTACCTGCCTGCCTGCTCCTGTCAGAACCTGCCTGCTCCTGTCTGTCCCTGCCTGCTCATGTCTGCCCCTGCATCCTCCTGTCAGGTCCTGCCTGATCCCGTCTGTCCCTGCCTCTGTCTGCCTGTCCATTTCTGACCTTGTCAGACCACGCCTGCTCCGCTCCTGTCTGCCCCTGCCTGCTCCTGTCAGACCCTGCCTGCTCCTGTCTGCCCTTGCTTTCTCCTGACAGCCCCTGCCTGCTCCTGTCTACCTCTGCCTACTCCTGCTAGGTCCTGAGAGTGCCTCTGCTCCAGTCAGGTCCTGAAAGTGCCCCTCGACTTTCTGGCCTCTACTTTGTATCAAGTGGAATCTGGGCCAGTCCTGCAATCGTGTGAATCTTCACCTCTAACCTCAGGAGGGACTGAACATTTATTCCTTCTCATGTTGTGAACCTCAGGCCTCCTTCGATCAGTTCCTTTCACTTGCATTTTGCTCCTTTCTCTAAGGCCTCTGCTCCTTTACTGTTGGATACTTCTCCCCTCCCGGCTCCACTTCTCTCTACATCATTCTTGAGGGCTCTTCTTGGCAGTCTTTGGTGCGAGCACAACCCACCCTGCTGCCTTCCCAGGTTCTTAACTAAGTGAAGCTATTTTTCTATTTCTATTTAGGGAGTTTTGTAAAGCGCTTGGTGACGCACAGCGGCGTGTCCCCGCGCTAAGGAGCGGCTGCTAACTGGAACCTACAGAAGTGGAATACTTTACTGTTCGAATAGTGTAGTTTTGAGCTTGGCTCTAAAGATTAGTTCAGATGGTTCGAGACGCAATATTAAGGGTAATGTGTTCCATCTGACGGCTGCAAGGTACCTAAAGGATCTTCCGCCCATCCGTGCTCTGGACACCTTGAGGACAACAAGGCGTCCCGAGCCAGAAGATCTGAGGGAGCGGGACGGTTCATAAGGTGTCAGCAGTCCTTTCAAAGGGAGAGGAGACCTCCCGTTGATGATCCGATGGCACATGCAGAGTGCTTTGAAATCAACCCTACTTCTGATCGGGAGCCAGTGCAAGGACCGAAGGGCCACCGAGGATGCGGCTCTTCTGGGTAGTCTACGTACTAGCCTAGCAGCGGCATTCTGTAAGACCTGTAAACGGCTCAGATTCTTCTTCGGAGTCCCTAGATAGAGGAGGTTGCCATAGTCCATCTTTGAGGTGACTAGTGCATGCACAAGGGTTTGACGGGCCTTTACAGGTAAAAACTTCAATGCCTTCCTGAGACTTTTGAGGGTCCCAAAGCATGATCCGACCACCCGGTTGATCTGAGGGCCGAAGGTCAGGTCGGAGTCGAACCACATGCCCAAGTTCTTTGCTTTCAGGCATGGGATAGGTGTTGAGCCAAGGCATGGAGGCCACCATGCCGACGTCCACGCCGATCGGTCTCCCCCTACGACAAGCACCTCGGTCTTATTTCCGTTAAGCTTAAGGCAGTTTGCGGACATCCAGGCAGCTCTGCTAATAAAGGAAACGCTGCCAAAAGCCCACTTTTCAGTCACTCATTTCCAACCAGGCTAGTAATCGGCATGGATTGTTCTCATCAATGAATCCTCTCCTTCTTCCCCCACTTCCTGAAGCTTAGATGTATCGCCCATTTAGAGCTCATGATTTCCTCTCTCTTTTACCACTACAATGAACAACAGATCTATTCTTTCTCTTCTCAATAAACTCTCTTATATTCTTATCCTGTAAGAGCTTTCTGCAGAACTTGGCCCACGGGTCGCCCACTCTCTTGCCAGTGGTCTAACGAAAGCTCAAGGGGCCCCCCTGAAAGGTACACAGAGGGCCCCCCGCCTCGAATTTCATCCGGAGCTCTTGGGCCTCAGTACTGTGCTGAGGGGCCCCCTGCAGCTCGGGCCCTCCTTCACCGCGGGGGCAGCGGGGGCCTGTGTTACGCCCCTGCTCCAACCCATCTTTTTCCAAAGCACGAGTGCCCTTCAGTCTGAGCAAAGATCAGCTTGACAGACACTCATCATGTCAGAATCAGGCAGACAGGCTCTTTACATGAGCTAATGCGCAGGTGCCTGACAGCCGAAGGCAAGGTTTACTGGTTTGGAGATCTCACAACCCTGAGGGAAGAGATATCATTAGCACAGCAAGGGGGAGGACCCTGCCAATCATGGGTTGACTGTCTATCAATGATGCCTCACAACCCACTTTGCCATCTTTTCCGAGTGGGGTGTGATCAGCAACTCTAACTGACTCGACCCTATTCTGTGACAAGTTCGGGAAGGCCCTCCTCCCATTGGCTGACCCATGACAAGGTTAGCCAATGAGAAAAGATGCCAGGATCTTCCTTTTTTTCCTTCCCTCCCCAAAGCACCAGCTCCAAACTGAGCCATTGTCCTTCGTCCTACCACCTGCTGGTCCTCTCTTCACTGTTGTGGCCTAGTAAGTTCTTTACTGAAAGTTTGTGTGTATGTGTGTAGGCATGAATGTATATGTATTTGTGCCAGTGTCCTGTGAATGTGTGCACATGCGTGCTTGTGAATGAGTGGGTGTGAGTATGTGTGGACATGTGTGCTTGTGATTGGGTGGCTGTGAGTATGTGCATGGGTGTGCTTGTGAATGACCGGGTGGATGCGAGTATGTGCACTCATTGTGCTTGGGAATGGATGTGTGCGCTTGTGGATAAGTGAAAGTGAGCATGGGTGTATATGCTATTCAGTTGCCACTCTTATTGCCACATAATGTTATCATTAGTACCTGTGAAATTCGGAATGGGTATGTATTACTTTACCAGGGAAGCAAATAAATCCCTCAATATTGGTATTTCACCAGGAGGTGTTACCTACCGGTATGTCTGCAGCTCTTATAGTATCTTTTTATGTGGTTATATTTATCTAAACCTGAACAATCCTGAGAGGTCAAGGATCGTGAAAGAAGTTTCTCATTTGCATAGAGAAGGCAAAACTTTTTTCAATGTCAGTAGCAAAGGCCTCTGCCACCAATTGGGAATGGATTTTTTTTCTACTGAGAGAAGAGGGAGGGAATGAATAGTACAGCTCCCAATATCCTCTGTAGCTGTCCAATAAGACCCCATGAAAGTCAACCAGAAAACAGTTAATTGTAGACATATTTCTGAAATTATATTTTTTCAATTTACCCTAAAACAATTTTATTCAATTACAGGGAAATCATTTTATGACTAGAAATCTGCACCAATCAAGAATCCTTATATGTAAATAAAAATGTGCCATCTAGTGCTGATTCGACTGAGCTTTCATTAACTTCGGTGTTTTGTTTTATGCAAACAATTGTCATGAAGAGCCACATTAGCGCAGTCTTAACGCATTGTCTCCAGAGCATTGTTCATGGAGTCAGCTTAGGGGGAGGAAAGGAATGAAGATGTGGGAGGCAAATTCAGCATAAAAGGGCCGATTACAATGTCGGGCAGAAAGTCTCCTCCTGACAGTCAGATTCTCCTCGACCACGTCGGAATCCTTCCGACAGTCTCGGTCGGTTTACAATCCGCCCCACCCATTACGATGTTTGCAGTCAGAAGGTAAACTGTGCGGTCATTCCAAATCGGTTTCGACCGGCTAATAGAGGATTTGTGTCGTCAGAACCACAACGAACACTCCAGTTGACAGCGTTTCTGCCGTCAGGATTACGATGTCGATTTCCAACAGGCTTTCTACTTTGGCCTGTGGAACATGAAAAGTCTGTTGGAAAGTGACTTTAGTGGCCCCTGGCAGGGCCCCCTTCATCCTACAGCTTTCGGTTCGGGCCAAGGGTATACCTAAGGGACCCCCATGTGGAACCCGTGGAGTGCCTGGGACAGGGTGCAGGGTTTTACACACACCCCCCATTTCCCCACAAGGGCCTGTTACGGCCGGTTGTCGGGTGAAACACAAGCACCCATAGGAAACAATGGGAATCCGACCGAATATTGTTCGGTCGCATCGTAATCGGGAAGGCGGAATCGCTGACCGAGAGTCGGTCGGTCCGAGTCGTTGTCAGGCAGAAAGTTTGCGCCCGAAATCTTAATCGGGCCCAAAGTTGTGGATTTTTAAGTATTAACAAGTGGGTGTATTTAGTTTTTTGCACATGATGTTGCTTGCAATTCTTTGGTGGTAAACTTTCCTGTTATTAATAGCTCCATGATCAAAATGCTATTATAGACACTAAGGGCCATATGTAGGTAGGCTGTGTTTTGCGATTCTCTAATTGCAATTTTTAGGGAATCGCAATTAGAGAATAGCAAAACGCTATGTAGGTAGGATTAGCAATTTTGTTTGCGAATCCCACCTATTCCTTATTTGCGATTCTCTAATTGAGAATCGCAAATAAGGAATACCTTGCCATTCATTCCTATGGGCTAAAAGGCCCATAGGAATGAATAGGAAGACATTCTCAATTTGCGATTCTCAATTAGAGAATCGCAAATTGAGAATGCAATTTCAAGGTTGCAAGGGTGTCAACATGACACCCTTTTGCACCCCTGTAATGAGCATGGGTGCACATGTGGCGCACATACATGCCCTAAGGGCATGTATGTGCGCCACATGTGCACCCATGGCACTTTGAATAATGCAAAAAACTGCATTATTGAAAGAAATCGCAAATTACCATCAACCTGAAGCTGGTGGTAATTCGCGATTCCTTAAGCCAAAATAGCACAACTTGGGTGCTTTCTACATTGCATTTAAGGAATCGCTATTTGGGATTCCTTAAATGCATTTGCAAAATAAGGAATCGCAAATTTTGCGATTCCTTAGTTTGCATGCAGATTTGCCTTCCTACATCCCACTTAGCAAAATTGCGATCGCAAACGCCGAAATTCGGCGAATTTCTGCGTTTGCGATCGCAATTTTGCTTTCTACATATGGCCCTAAGACCCATGAGACAGTGCTAAAATAGACACCAACACAATTTACGTCCATGTTAGCATTTTTACTAACTAGAAGATGAGTGTAAATTCTGCTCCCTTGTTGCCTTCATTGACATATACCATCATGTTATTGCTTGGGGGAATTTCCCAGGTAAGCTTGTGCACAAGTGATAGCAGATTGCATGAAACAGGCACAATTGCCATTTGCACCCGTTATGCCCCATTTCTAATGTACATGAGGGTAAATCAGATGCAAACACCACCTGCAAACTGGCGCAAAGTTAATTTGGTTTGTTGATATTGGCTAGTCACTGTTTCCCAGTATACATTTTCGTCTAAGTGCAGACTTACATGTCTCTAACCCCACAGTTCAGGGGTTGGAGACATGTAACTCAGAATTTACGAGTGTAAAGTTACTACTATTGACTTTATTACGTCTTTGCCACCAAGGTGGATATCTCCTTTTGACAAAGTGTAGAGTCATCATTTTTATTAATTGTTAAAAAATATTTATAATATTTTATCGCAAAACAAGCTCATCCTTGTCTTCCTCTTTCAGTGAGAAAAACCTTGATGCAGACACTTATTATCAGCAGATTAGACTATGTCAACACTCTACTCACTTCTACAAATGAGACATTACTATCCAAACTTTGGGGCACATTTACAAGCCCGGTACGGCACATTTGCGCCGCCGTTGCGTCACTTTAGTGACGCAGCACCGGCGCAAAGCCAGCGGCATGCTGCGGGGTATTTACAACGTGACGCATCTAGGGAGATGCGTCACGTTGTAAAGCCCTGCGCCACATGTGGGCGTTCCAGCACAGGGGGGGGCGTTCCGGCGCAGGAACGCCTCCTAAAAGTGGCTGAGTGAAACCTACAAGCGACGTGGCTCCAGCAATGCGCCGCCTTTCCGCCAGGGGATGCGACACGCATCTGCTCATCCGTGCACCATGGTGCGCCGCATTAAAAATGCGGCGCATCAGTGGTGGCGCACAGGTGGGCAGATGCCTCGCAACTCTTCTGGCGCATCCCTGCTGATTAGCAGAGATGCGCCAGAAGTAGTAAATCTGCCCCTTTAAGTTCAAAGCACCGCACCCCATCTCATTTGCAATCTCCCTTCTGGTACCACCTCCACACCTTCTCTGAGATCCTTACATTGGTTGGTTATAAGGAAATGAATATCTTCAAAATCTGCTGCCTCACTCACAAGTCATTGATGGGGAAAGACCCCAGTTACATCAACCAGAAGCTAAAGCACTATTGTCCAATCAGGCTCCTTAGATCCAGGGAGAAAGCTTTGCTCACTTTCCCGCATGTCAGAAGGTCAAGAGCGGGTGGAAGGTCTTTTTCCTATCTGTCCCCCTCTTACTGGAATGAACTGCCACATCACATCAGAACGTGTACAAACCATATCAAATTCAGAAAACTGCTTGACAATGCTGTTTTAACTTAGCATCTCTTCTATGCCTGTTATCTGCCCTAGCGCTGAGATACCCCTCACGGGCTGATTCGTCCGCGATATCAAATTAAGTTAATATAACATATCAATTCTTATTAACCTAGAACTAATGAATAAAATGCTGCATCCCATTACATCTTCAAACTCAATGGTTATTAAATAAATACACATGAAAAATGTCTTATTTTCATTCATAAATATTATTTTTAATTGAATTATAAAAATCTTTCTCATTGGTTGCAGAGCTCTCCACGCAGAAAAGATTGAAATGGTGGAAGCGGAGATCTCCACACACAGAGAATTGCATTTTGTGGCAAGTGACTAGTATTGCTGTGCTCCTTCTTTACATACTGCAAACTGCAGTTTGGGAGTGGGCCCCACACACTTAAATATTTTGCTTCTTACTTTAAAATAGCCACAGCACCTCCATTCCAAATTGCCTTCAGACTGCAAATATTGTATTAGACAGTTTGCATAGGGTCATGATTATCAGTCACTTAACTATTAATATATGATGCAAATTAAATATCATAACTCGCCTCTCTTCCGGTCCTGAACTAGCACAAATGCACAGAAGCGTAAATGGGGCATTGCGTTAAGATATTTAAATGTTTTCACACACTTGAAAATATTTTCTCTAGTCCTTTCTAATGGTGATGCTAAAGAAAACAAGCACTGGCAAAGTCCATAGGTTTCACCCATGTGAGAGCTACAACCTTTGCCAATGCCTTTTAGCCATTTTGTAGAGTAGTGTGACTGCTGTGCAGCATGGCTAAAAGTTGTTTTTTTTTTAAACTCTTTAAAAGTTATAAAAAGCGGTACGATACAGTCAGACCTGGCCATATCACAGTGCTTTTTTTTCCTTATGATGTGTGGAGAGGCAACACAGACCACAGGAGGGTGGTAGGTGGGAGGGAAGAGGGATGGGAGGATGGGAAGGTAAGAGCTCACAAGGACAATGGGGTAAGAGGGAAGAAGCAATACGGACAAGGGGGTTGGGGTGGAAAGGAAGACGCAACACAAACAAGGAGGGGAGGGAATAAACAACACATGTAACATAGGAGGAATAAGAAAAAAAATAAAAAAGCAAGATGATGGGAAGAAGAAAAAAGAAAAATATTACTTCAATCACAGCGTCAGCAGTGGAAGAACTCTAATCAAGATGAAACAATCTGTATTTAGTCCATGCCCCTGAGGAAGAAAGAGGAAGTGAAGCTGTCATGTACTATCCAATTAGGAGGCAGAAAATATGAGTGGCAATGAAGCCAATGAATGGTAATAAATGGGCGGACTTGAAGCCCCTTGGTGTATACAATATCTGTCACATGGACGTTGTTAAAATGGGGGTCTCTAGTTGGCAATGGTTTGCACCTTTGTCCAAATAGGGACCCTTGCTTCTAGTCAGGGAAAGGGGGATACACTCCTAAAATAACCCCTGCTCACCCCCTTGGTAGCTTGGCATGAGCAGACAGGCTTATCTCAGAGGCAGTGTGTAAAGCATTTGTGAACACATGCAGTAATACAGTGAAAACACTACAAATGGACACCATACCAGTTTAGAAAAATAAGTAATCTTTACTAGACTTAATACCATACAACAAAAATCTACAATACAATATCAAGAATATGACTTTAAAATGGTAGAAATAGCTTAGTTCAATGTAGATGGTAAATGCGACACTTTACTCTCAAAGTACCTTGGATGCGTCACGCAAAACAAAAAAAAGGATCGCAGGGTAGGTGATGCGTCGGTTCCTTGCTTCGGGGGAGGTGATGCGTCGGTTTCTTACCGGAGAAGAGGTGATACATCGGTTTCTTACTGCATTCCGGGTGCTATGCAACAAAATGGTGTCTTTTATGCGATGCGACAACTTGGATGCGATACGTGCATGCCCGACGGCCGTGTGGCGAAATCGATGAACTTTGGAGACGTGACAGGCCCTGCGACACGCTTCTACGGTGATGTGACGGCAACCTCTGCAGCGGCGGCACGCTTCTCCTGTGATGCGACACGCTTCCTCTGCGATGCGACGGTGAACAGCTGCGGCGGCGGCACGCTTCTTCGGCGATGCTACGGCAACTGCTGCGGCGGCAACCCGCTTCTTCCTCGTTGAGTCCCGATTCCAGCTCCCAGCGTCACGCAGTCTTCAGAGGGCCCAAAACAACAGCAGGCACCTCACTGCAGGTGGAATTCTCAGCAAGGGAATTCAGGGGGAGTTGGTGGTGATGTCTTTGTGGCCCTGAGACTTCAGAACAGGAGGCAAGCTCAACTTCAAGCCATTGGAGATCTTCCTCAAAATAGTTCTCTGAAGGCAGAGAGTGTCTGTACCTAGTCAAACCAGTTCTGTCCTCCTTGGTGCAGCTTCCTGGCAGGAGGTGGAAACAGCATTGTTGAAAGCAGACCTGGCCCAGGTAGCTGAAAGGAAAACTCCTCCCCTACTCTCTATTCCATGACGGCTCAGGCAAGTGAAAGGAAATCTCCTCCCTCTACTCTCTATTCAATGTAGGGCCTATTCAGCCCAGCCCTGACCCATCAGACTGCTGGAGCCAAGGCCCTCTCCAGCCCCCTGTCACTCACAAACCAGACATGGAATACACAAACCTAGCAGAGGCATACTGGATGGTTAGGCAAGAAAATACCTACTTTCTAAAAGTGGTATTTTCAAACACAGAATGTAAAAATCACCCACACTAAAAGATGTATTTTAACATTCTGAATTAAGACATACTAAACTTGAATTTCTACCTTGTTTCCTGCGTCAGTTAGGATTATAAGGTTTTATATTCAAACTGCCCATTCTGGCCTATGGGAGCAGGTAGCCTTGCAATAGTGAAAAACGAAATTGGCTATAATTCGCTATCAGGACATGCCACACACATCATGGCATGTCCTACCTCTCAAGCCTGACACTCCGCTTTCTGGGTTCGAGTACACCCTGACTCCGGTTCTCGCTGTGTTGCGCGTTTCTGCCTAATTTCCGTTACCAAATGTACTTTATTGTGCCTGCCTAACTTGGGTGCTTATTTTACTTTATTGTGCCTGCCGCTGTGTTTTTCTCTCTAGTTTCCTCTTTGTTACTGGTGCCCCCCCTCTGTTTTTTTCCCGCCGCCGTCAACCTGTGACTCCTCCCCCTACCGCCCTGCTCCCGCCTCCCAGCTGCACGTCCCTCCTCCCTCCCCCTCCCCTTCATAATGGTGGCCACTGTGGGGGAGCAAGGGTGAGTCCACAGACCTCGGTCCTAGGAGCTCACTCTCCCTGGCAGCTCCGCTGTGCCCTGCGGCGTCTCTCAAGCCTGACACTCCGCTTTCAGGGTTCGAATACACCCTGACTCTGGTTCTCGCTGTGTGCTTATTTTACTTTATTGTGCCTGCCGCTGTGTTTTTCTTGCTTTGTTCCTGGTGCCCCTCTCTTTTTTTTCCTGCCGCTGCCAACCCGTGACGCCTCCCCCTACCGCCCGCCTCACATCTGCACGTCCCTCCCCCTCCCCTTCATAGTGGCGGCCGCTGCGCGGTTGCACAGCGGGCGCACCGCTGGCGTGCCAAAGGCGCACCTAAGGCAAGCCTGTCTGTGCCCTTTCGCGACCCGACCGCGACCAGCGCCAGGACCCCTGTTCCTCCCGGACCCCACCGCTATGACCCAACCACCCTCCACGCACTCAACCCCGGAAGACATGCCAACTGCGCAAGATCCTCGCCCATCACCACCCAGGGGCAGTTCTCGTGCAGACCCTGCCGCAGATCCTTCACCATCAACAAAGCTTCCATGACCGCCGAAGGCACGCCCGATGCACGCACAACCCATACCCTGACTTGCATCCTTCTCAACGTGTGCTCCCTGCACCGACATGCTGTAGAGATCTGGGACCTGATCGACACCCTCTCACCCGACGTTGCATTCTTCACGGAAACCCAGACTAACGCCACCTCCGGCCCCGACATTGCCACTACCATCCCCAACGGCTACAAGATCCAGAGAAAAGACTGACCACACCGCCCAGGAGGTGGACTCGCCATTGCACACAAGACCCCCCTCCACCTCTTCACATCGAGCACGAGCAACCCCCACTCCAACACAGAACACCTCTACTTCCAGATCTAGACTAGCCCCAGGACCACGCGACGCGGCACCCTCATCTACCGACTGCCTGGACCCCGCACTCACCACACAATCACCATCGCCGAACTCGCCGCACCCCACGCCATCACCTTTATGGATTACATTCTACTCAGAGACCTGAATTTCCACCTCGACAACGGCAACGACCCCGACTCGACCACTCTCCTCGACAACCTCACCAACCTTGGACTGAAGCAGTTCGTCAACACGCCCACCCACAGAGTGGGC
The DNA here is from genome assembly GCF_964204655.1 of Triturus cristatus. Classification (NCBI taxonomy): domain Eukaryota; kingdom Metazoa; phylum Chordata; class Amphibia; order Caudata; family Salamandridae; genus Triturus; species Triturus cristatus. Next base: position 180,578,305 of record NC_140589.1, read on the forward strand.
CACACCCTCGACCCCATCTTCACAGGAGGGACTAACATCCGCTTCAGTCACACTACCCAACCCCCCTGGACCGACCACCACTGCGTCCACTTCACGTTCAACACCACCACCGCACCCAAGCCCACCCCACACCCGCGACAAAGGAACTGGAGCAAGGTCACAGAGGAACTCCTCAACAGCACCCTCCTCCAAGACCCCCCCAGTGCCACGACTGACACCAACTCCACAGCCAAAGAACTTCACCGCTGGATCTCCCGCTGTGCCGACAAGCTCGCACCCCTCCGCCCACTGCCAAACAATGCCCTCTAAAAGCCGCCTGGTTCACCGCAGAACTTTAAGAAGCCAAACGATCCTGCAGACACCTAGAGAAAACCTGGCGAAACCTGAGAACTACGGAATCGCGGAACAACCACAAGAGCACCCTGAAGGATTACCACCAGCGCATAAGAGACACCAAACGGACCTTCATAAGTGAAAAAGTCCAGACCAACGTATCCAACGCCAAGGAACTGTTCAACGTCATACAGCAGTTCACCAAAGCCACCTGCGAATCCACGGACGTCACACCCACCCAGGACCTCTGCGACAAGCTCAGCTCCTGCTTCCATCTGAAGATCAAGGCCCTCTACGACAACTTCAGCGAACCTATGACGAACACCACGCCTCTACCCACCGCCGCCGACAAACCTACCATCATATCCTGGGAACCCACGACCATCGAACTCATCACCACAACCATGAAGAAAACCCACTCAGGCGCCCAAACGGACCCCTGCCCACTGCACATATTCCACAGTGCCGCCGCCGCCATCGCACCCAAACTAGTTCGAACCATCAACGCCTCCCTCAGGTAAGGCATTTGCCCAGATGACTGGAAATGGGCAGAGGTAAAACCCCTCCTCAAGAAACCAACGGCTGACCCTACGGATCTGAAAAACTACCAATCCATCTCTCTCCTCCCTATTGTGGCCAACGTCACCCAGAGAATCGTAAACACCCAGCTGACCGCCTTCATAGAAGAGAACTCCATCCTGGACACCTCTCAGTCTGGATTCCTCAGCAGCCACAGCACCGAAACCACCCTACTCGCAGCCACAGACGACATCTGCATGCTACTGGACCAGGGACAAACCGCGGCCCTCATCCTTCTTGTCCTCTCCGCAGCTTTTGACACCGTCTCACATCGCACGCTCGCTGCCAGACTTCACGCCGCGGTAATACAAGGAGCCGCCCTCGACTGAATCCGATCAATCCTTTCCGACAGGGCCCAGAGGATCCGACTCCCGCCTTTCCTCTCCAAACCCACGGACATCAGCTGCAGAGTACCCCAGGGATCATCTCTCAGCCCCAGGCTCTTCAATATCTACATGGCCCCCCTCGCTGCCATCGTCAGACAGCATGGACTCAACTTTGTATCCTACGCCGACGACACCCAACTCATCCTTTCGCTCACGAAGAATCCCGAAGACACCAGACTCTGCTTCCAGGAAGGAATGAAGAACGTGGCAGCCTGGATGAAGGACAGCTGCCTGAAGCTAAACTCAGAGAAAATGGAGATCCTCATGCTCGGACCTCTCAGCACCGCCTCGGACAACACCAAGTGGCCACCTGCCCTCAGGAGCCCACCCACCCCAACAGACAACGCTCTGAACCTCGGCATCATCCTGGACTCCTCCCTCTCGATGAACCGCCAGATCAACGCTGTCCCCTCCACCAGCTTCAACTGCCTCTGCATCCTCCGCAAGATCTTCAAATGGATCCCCCCGACTGCAGAAGGACCATCACCTAGGCACTCATAACCAGCAGACTGGACTACAGAAATTCCCTCTATGCCGGAATCCACAAAACCCTTCTACGCAAACTAGAAACCATCCAGAACACCGCTGTCAGACTCGTCCTCGGAACTCCACGCCATGAGCACATGACCCAACACATACAAAGCCTCCACTGGCTCCCCATCGAAAAGAGGGTCACCTTCAAACTCCTCACCCACGCCTACAAATCCCTCAACAACATCGGACCCAATTACCTCAACGAGAGACTGTCCTTCCACGTACCCAAGAGGAACCTCCGCTCCGCCGATCTCGCCCTGGCAGAGGTTCCCTGCATCCGCAGAAAGAGAACCGGCGGGCGAGCTTTCTCTTACATCGCAGCGAAAAAACCTGGAACAAGCTCCCCTTGAACATCAGGCGCTCCCCCACCCTTCACACGTTCAGGAAGGACCTCTATATCTGGCTCTTTGACTGACCCAGAGTCGCCGCTCCCCCCCTGCCCCCCCCTCCTGCGCCTTGAGACCCTCACGGGTGAGTAGCGCGCTTTATAAACCCCTGATTGATTGATTGATTGAGTGATTGATTGATTGACATACAACGCACCCTGCCCTTGGGCCTACCCTAGGGGTGACTGATATGTAGAAAAGGAAAGGTTTAGGGACTGGCAAGTGGGTGCTCTTGCCAAGTCAACATGGCAGTCCCAGACTGCACACAGGCTCTGCAATGGCAGGCCTGAGCCACATTTTACAAGCTGCTTCTGTGGGTGGCACAACCAACGCTGCAAGCCTACCAGCAGCATTTGATTTACAGGCTCTGGGCACACACGGTGCACTGTACTAGGGTCTGACAAGTAAATCAAATAAGTCAATCATGGAGTCACTAATTCATTACAGCATACAGTAGGGAGCACTTGCACTTTGGCACTGAACAGCAGTGGCAAAGTGCTCAAAGCATCTAGACCAGCAAAAACATAGCAAGAACACAGGAGGCACCAGCAAAATATGGAAGGGAGACCCACGCCAATGGTGCCAGGTCTAACAGACGTCGATTCATCAAAATGTCAGGGGTAGCGGAAGTGACAGCACATGCCATGTGACCCGCCTTCTGTCACAGGAAGTGACATCACATGAATGTTGACCTGGTAACATCACAGGCAGTGACATCACCTGCCCTTTGACCCACCCAGATGATGTCACAGGACATTTGACCTGATGACATCACAGGAAGTTACATCACTTGATCTTTGAACCCCATGAAATCAAAAGAATTGACATTGCATGGCCTTTGCCTTGGTGCTATTATAGGAGGTGCTATATCTAACTTTTGGTTACATATATCACACACAGAGGCTGGAAAATCTCTACAGATACGAATCAAGTACCCTATAAACAGACATATTTCAAATCCTATTGAAAATGCAGCCACATAACTTGTTTCAGGTAGTATCTTCAAATACACAATTAAGATTATGTAGCATTGATTAAGAGCCAATCAAAAAGTGTACAACAATGGAAAGTACACTAGTCAAGTTGAAATCAGCCATTATCAATATCAAATAACTTAAAAAGTGGGAAGGTGGATGGGCCTAGAACGCTCAAAATAAGTTCATTTTATCATTTGTTTTAGAAACTTACAGTACAATGTAATTAAATCTCAGTCTGGGAATGTTGATAACAGTGCTATTGAATGCAGGTCAAGGTCTCCCAGCAACCTAGCAACCTTCCTTTCCATGACATTGTATACATACTTCTAAACCTATAGACCCATTGAACCTTTCAAAGTTTACTATTGTTACTTTCTTCTACAGAAAACATGCACATCACTGGTACAGTATTTGTGTTGATCAATAATATGCTTGTTCTGCATAAGACTACCTTACCAGCAACAAACATGTTAACTAACAGCCAGAATGTCCAGAGGCATGAATGATTGCTTAAGAAATGCCAGTGTTACAGTCCACATTTAATAATGAATCCATCAATCACTGCTCCTACAGCAAAACTTTCCACATTTTCAAAATCCATCGCTCACTCATACAGAGACAATGAATCATACATGTGTAAATCAGTATATAAAAAATGTTACATAAGGCATAGGAGACTACAAGGTGTACGATTCACATTTAATCCATACTGGTAGGCACTTTTTATGAGTGCTTGGTCTGCAGAAGCACAAACTCAGGATTCAGAATAGAACATAACACAGTGGTTAAGGTTGACTTAAATAATAAGAATTTATTTCTACCCAAACACACCTTTAGCAACATCAGGATAGAAAGAGCGGGAAAAAAGCATAACTTTCTAACCTGTACTATGCATCTTGCATGCAGCTCTTAGATGGCAGTTCATAGCTCACTGTGCTAGATTACGGATGTAACTTATGAACTGCACAGTAACAACAGAATCTCTGTGACAAAAGAAGTAACCCACTGAGCTATCCACATAAAACATTGTTCTTTAATATGCATGGCACACGTTCTTTGCAGCATGCATATTAACCCTACCTTAGATAAGTGAAAATTGATACTAGACAAAACTCCCCTCGCGCTCCAGCAGATACATCAATAAATCACCAAAGTTAACTGTACACTTTAATTGTTGCTTGAAAAAAGCTGAATGTACAATAAATTTGCAGTGCTTTTAAAACTGCTGCACTACTACAAAACCGGCCCCACTAACAAAACCTGCCCCCACGCTTCCAGCCTCCTGGGGAAATGCCCACCCATTGCCCGACACCCGGTACAGCCATTCCTACTTTGGTGGTGTTCAAAACAGACAATGTCTTGTTGGCCAGTTCACCAGCACTCACTGGCCAGCATGTCCATGCTGTGGCTGCACAAATGCAGTGCTCGACATAAAACAATGGCAATTAATATGTTATTCACATCACCCAAACGATGGCTAGATCGGTTGAACCTGAAATGTGCGCTCTTTAACAATAATTTCTAAAGTTTTACAGGGCATTTGAAAATCTTGTATCAACTCCAAAAACAGACATTCTTATCTTACTTTACTTGTTGATTCTGTTAGAGATTTGCGGAGGGCCTGCAGCTTACAGGAGTCACATGACTGGCACCACCACAAAGGGAGTCGGAGACTCAAGACTCTAGTCAAGTCGATGTAGTGACTCAGTCAGTCTCACTTTCACATGACCTCACTTGCATCGCGGCCCTCCCAGAATCCGACCGTCCTACTCAGTCAGAGAGTGAGTAGGAAGTCACTCATGGACCAGTCCCACATTTGTGTTGATTCTAGTTAGTCACTCTAGAGCTTTGGTACCCAGCACCTATGCAGCAGGCACGAGTATGACTCGACTCTGAGGCCATGCTGCGTGAGTGGGACTTCTATTGCCGCGCGGGGGCTGGCCAATGATTTTTGCCTGGGCTGTCATCATTGATAGCTCTTTCACACTGTAGGAACCTGGGGTCACCAGGCCCTAAGGGTGGTAACGTGGCGCGAGCCGGTCGGGCAACCAGAGGGCTATGTGTTAAGCAACCATACACCACACGCTTCTCATGGACTAGAGTCACACACAATAAGGGACGCCACACCGTTTAAATTATGCAAATACTTCAAGTTTATCCAAGTATAGCTGGTCAGTTGCAGTTCAGGAAATAACAAGGTAATACATGAATCATAATACCATTGTTCAGTACATGCGACACTCTGGGTGATATCGATGCAGTGCCTAACCTCGGTCATGTACCCACGCCCGCTGGTTAAATGCAGGATATTCTAGCGCGGTGCGCGCTTATGTGAAGTCTGTCCCTGAACAGGCCGTCTAACACAGCGTAATACTTGTAAGGGGGAACATTGGGTTCATCAACATGGCGCCTGTCGAACTGAGCGCTCCTCGTGACCACTGGCCCCTAGTACTGTGAAGCAAGGCATATAAAACACAGCGCTACGCGCAATCAGTTGCATGTGGAAACGTTTGCGTAGAACAGTTATCACAACACGTTACTCGTAATCAGTTGCATATCATTACCTTCAAGCAGAGCATATAACACAGTGCGCTACTCGCGTTCCTGGGCATGTAATTACGTTCGAGCAGGGCATATAACACAGTGCGCTACTCGCATTCCTTGGCATGTAATTTAATTTCGAGCAGAGCATATAACACAGTGCGCTACTCGCATTCCTTGGCATGTAATTTACTTTCGAGCAGAGCATATAACACAGTGCGCTACTCGCAGTCCCGGTCTCTCCGGCTGGGGAAGCAGGGTCGGTGGCGTGAAGCGCCACACGAGGGTAATGTCAGTCAGTTCTTTGGGCGGCTTCCAGTGGGGAGGGTGACCGGACTTGAGGAGCGGGTCCCTATGCTCCGGTGCAGTTCACAGAGCATCGCGCTCAGTATTACAGAAGGGGGGACACGGACAGGATCCCTCGGCGGGGTCTCTCCGTCGCGCAGGCAGGGGAGGGGACTCCCACGGAGGGGACAACCCGGGCCAAGTGCGGTGTGGTTTCCAGACCAGCAGGGGGCGCACCAGGGGGGATCTCGGCCTCCGGGCTTACCTCCGTCTCGGCGTCAGCAGGCGTCCGTCCTCACGACGTTGGGGGAACTCGGCCCCGACCTTGCGCACCTCCTCACACGGCTGCGACGGCTGCGACGGCAGCGACGGGCCCTGGACTTCACCTGGGCCTCGCGACACAGCAGGGCACTCCTCCAGGCCTCCAGGCCGCGGCGGTGAGCGCGCTGGCTTCGTCGTCGCAGGGGGGGGGGCTCAAATTAAGGATGGGGGTAAAGTGCTCAGCGGAGCACGCTGCCGGGGGTCCCAGACCAGGGCAGGGAGCGCGGGGGTCACAGCGCTAGTACCTGGTCGATCCCCGGTGACTTGGCAATCGGCTTAGTATTTTGTTCAATAGGGTAGCTTGGACACGCAGTCTCAGCTCTGGCATTCAAGGCTTACAGCTCGCTCTTGTCATGCAGTCTCAGTTCTTAAAGTTAGGTTTCAGTTCTCAGTTGACAGATGAAGTCTTTTGGCGCAGATGTATCTGGCGCCCTTAAGGGGTTCTGTTACAGGGGTAGGGATGGAGAGGGCGACTAGGTCCTTCCCAGTCAGGTTGGCAGAGAGTCTCTGGGTCCTCCTACTACTGGGCAAGATCAGTGGGATTCACAGGGCACCTCACTCACTTAAGAGGCAGTACCTAAATCCTGTCACTCTCAGAGGCATAAGTCCCTGGCTAGGCCCTACCGCCTAAACTCCTGGTGGATTCTTCCAGCTCTGCTTCACCCCAATGGCCAACTCACCACAAAAATTTCCCTCCCACTCTTAAGTAGCCCTAGGTCAGGTGACCTCTAGCCAAGGCGGCAAAAGTAAAACCCCACCTCCCTTCTAGAAGGTTCCAGCATATTCCAGGAGCTTCCCCACTCTACCTATGGGACAAAAAGGCGGGCTGGTGTCGCAACATTGTTGTGGGTCCCAGCCAGCTCCTGGCAGCTAGGGTGCTACTATGAAAAACTACCACCCTGCAGTAGCAGGGGTCTGTGGCAGCCATCTTGGGAGAAGGGAGCACCTGCACCTTAACACTGATTGGCAATGAAAAGGCGCCCGGAGACCTAGTCCAACATAAAAATGAGGGTGGAAAAAATGAGGCACGATACAAAAACGGAAGGGGAGACCACCCTAGGGCTGACAGGTCCAACACACACGCTACCAGATTGCCCGCCCTGGCACCCAGTTGGCGGTCCCAAAGACAGTGGTAAACATACTGCACCATGTCCTCAGCTAGGGTATGGTGCAGCAAATGTGCACTTGCAGTTACACCAACGTGCTGCTAGCTGCAGCACGTGTAGTTAGTCACTGTCCAATCATGTCCAGTCATGCTGCATGAGCTTCGTGCTCATTCGCTCAGCTTGCTGATCCGGGCCCACAGCAGATACACACACTGTATCAAATCAAAGACTGTGCCGGCCAGCCTGGCTCGGGGTCACCATAGCAATGAGTTAGCCGAGTTCTTTCCCCTACCCAGGCCCAGCTTGAAGGCCATCATCATCATATCTCTGCCAGCAGAGATTCAGCACAGCAGTGCAATCAAGAGCTGCTCACACTGCGACTGATTTTAGGCCATCAGAGAGCTTGCCAAGGATGACGAACAGCCAGGGGACGAAAGCAAGGTGGCAGGGGTCACAACGGGTGGCTTGGGGGTCGCAGTTGCGATCCCTGGCGACCCATCTCTCAGAAGCGAGACTGCATGCAGTGCTTGCGATGTCGCATGCAAGATCTGAAATTTTTTATTTTTCAGAGGTTGCATGTATACTTAACCCGTATATATTTTTTTCTTTCCCAATATGGACCACCTACAAACTGCTAGATTGATGTTAAACTAATATTCTCTTTAGCGCAGAATGGTAAATTGAAAGTAAAATATATTGATTTCATCTGAAATATAGAATCTTCCAGTAGGCCTTGCCAAAAGTTCTTTTATAGCGTCATAATAATGGTAATTTTGCAATACACTTGTTTTGTGAAATTCCAGAAATTATATTAAAAAATGTAACTTTTGAACACAGGAATAAAGTAAATGACCAGAAAGCTGGTGGATGCTGAATAAGCACTTACATTTCTTTTAACCCAAAATGCATCTTTGCATGCACAATTAACGAGGATGCATTTAGCACCATGCTATAGCGCCAAATGTCGATTTTGCATTTCGTGCAATTACACGTAATCTAATTTTCCCAAAATGTGCTTAATTACACAAATGCAAATTACTTGAATTTCGCACACCCCCTGTTTCTAAATTCTAATGCGAAGATTTTTGTATATTTTTTTTAATTCAAAGGCTTCACTGCCAAACGTCAATGAAAGATGCATTTTTGTTTTCTACGTGGGGCATACCTAGTGGTGACGAGGACACGGCCCAACTTGTTTTGTAGCAGTGGATTCTCAAACCAAGCAAGGAAAGTGCCATCAGCCTCCTTCCATCTTGTCAAGTGCCAGCTGCCTGCAGCAGCCTCCTAGTGCCATGCATAGGGCATGCATCAGAGCAGGCCTGCCCTCTGCACTGCAATAACACTCTCGCTTCCCAGCGTGCCTGCTAGCCCTGAGCTGCAGTGCCAGTAATTGACACCGTTGCTCGATGCTAGAAAACGAACTCTCCCAACTCTTCTCATTAGGGAACCCTGGTTTGCTACTCTTATTGTAAAGCCCACACGTCGAGCCTCAGAGCCGCGTGCCTCCGTTTTTAATTAGTTCTTACGGCACTGGGCTGCAAGCCAAGGGGAAAAAACAACTTCCTGTGATTGAGGCTTGTTTCTCGGTGTGCTGCTTCCTCGATACAGAGATTGTTTTCACAACAGTTTATGAAAAGGTCTACTGACAGAAATCAAATAAGAGGCCGCTCCTTGTGATTGTTTCTCGCGCTGTGAAAAGGCGGCAATACGCCCGGACCTCTTGCAGTCGATGGCGCTGATTGCTTGCTGATTGTCTGCTTGAAGTCGTCCTTGCAAGTGGGCTATTTCGCTTTTAACAGCAACCTGCACATATGTGCAGAGGCTCCGCTTTTGTTCGTTGTTTTAAGCTAGACAAATGCACAGGTGTCATAGGAGCTAGGTGTTTCGTTCTGTGACACTCTAATGCATTTAACCCTTTTCACAGCATGCAGGTAGCACTGATTAGATAGTTAAGGACAAGGTAAACATCGTATGTGTGGCATTAATTAGAAGCTCAATTATTTGCTTGACATTTCCAGCTCCTTTTAACAGTACTTGGGGGCATATTATCAAGAAACGGCGTTAAAATTATCGCCGTTTTAGCGGCAGAAAACTGCCGCTAAAGCGGCGATAATGGGCTTGATAATATGCCGCAGAGAATTCCCATAGAAGCCCATGTTCTGGTGTCAACATGGGCTTCTATTGGGATTCTCTGCGGCATATTATCAAGCCCATTATCGCCGCTTTAGCGACAGTTTTCTGCTGCTAAAGCGGCGATAATATTAACGCCGTGCTTGATAATATGCCCCTAAGTTGATTATAAGTTGGTGTTAGACTTGGCTTTTTCAGCGAGTTCACCCCCAGACATTTTGCTTTTCTGACCTTGTTTTTGATGGTTTTAGGACTCTGGGCACTTTACAACTGCTATTCAGTGCTAAAATGCATTTGCTCTCCATGTAAATTGGGTTTATGGATGTTTTTCCCGTGATTGCCATATCTGATTTACTAGTAAGCCCCTAGTACAGTGCACTGTGTGTGCCCGGGGCCTGTAAATCAAATGCTTCTAGTGGGCCTGCAGCACTGATTGTGCCACCCACTCAAGTAGCCTTTCAAAGGCGTCCCAGACCTGCCACTGCAGTGTCTATGCGCAGTTTTTACTACCATATCAACCTGGCAAGTGCACCTGCTTGCCAGGCCCTAGCCTTCCCTTTTCACACATGTAAGGCACCCATCAGGTAGGGGCTCCCAGTCATACCATTTTGTATGACAGGACAGAGGATAAATATATCCCGTCTGTTCTGAGGTGACTTCAATCACTTAGTATTCTTAAAACCCTGGTGTGTATGCTGTCTCTCACTGTGTATCCCCCCTCTAGTGTGAAAGGAACCCACAGAGGCTGGGGAATAGTGGAACAAAAGAGTGAAAAAGAGTGAAAAAAGTTGACAGTGCCTCACGGGAGTAACACCATGGGAGTTTACAGGCTGGTTCTCGCCTGTATCCTCAGGTTCTCATCATTAGCAACTGCCAACTTATAAACCATAATGGTGATAAAGAAAAAGAACAAGAATGTGCTCAGTGTGGTGTGTGTGAACCTTATAAGGTGTATCAGGATCTAGCATAGAAACCCGATGCTCCTAGTCTGAAAACGAGCTAAACAAACACTAGCTATACTACTTTATTCTTTGCTGTGTGTCTGCTCAATTAAAACCAACATGTTTCATTGCCAATGTGATCTTACGGCAATTTCATTAGGGTAACGGTCAGTTATCCACACTGCACCAATTTTCTCAGTTAGCTATACCGAGTGGTTGCCCTTCAGCGGCATACCTGCAACTCCTTATAGCTGCGCCTGTGTACTAATCCACATACGCAGTGCTTGTCGCACTTGCTGCTATACGTCAGACGTGTCAACGCGAGTGACTGGCATCAGCTCAGCACCTCCCATGAAGGGCAACCACCCGGAATAACTAACAGAGAAAATTGGTGCAGTGTGGATAACTGACCCTTACCCTGATGAAATTACCGTAAGATCACATTGGCATTTTTTACTATTGACAGGCTATCTGTCCCTTAGGATAACATAGGAGTTGCTTTGTAACATCTTACAAACATAACTTTCCATTGGGATAAGATGTAGAAATGGAGTTTAGTATGCCTGAACTCAGGATTTAAAAATACATCTTTTAGTAAAGATAATTTTTATGTGGTGTGTTTGAAAATGCCACTTTTAGAAAGTGGACATTTTCTTGTTTAACCACCCTGTATGCTGCTGCCTTTTGTGTTTCCCAGTCCACCTCTGTTAGGTTGTTCCAGTGTCAGCGTGCTGGGCCCACTATGGGGGCTCTTTTGGATTGATGGATGTTGATTATGGCGTGGTGTGTCTAGATGACGGGTATTGGGGTGTTGATTGCAATGTTGTCAATAGATGTGAACACGCGGTCTAGGATGTGTCCAGCTTCATGGGTTGGCTTCATGATGCATTGGGTTAGTCTCAGGTTCCCGAAGTTGTCAAGAAGGAAAGCTGAGTTGGGGGTCAGTCTTGTCTTCAAGTTGGAAATTGAGGTCTCTTATGAGGATGAAAGCGCTAGTGTGCAGGACTAGGGAGCGATGAAGTCCTTGGTGTTGTTTGTGAAGCTGGCTTGGGGACCCGTGCGGTACACAAGAAACCCACTGAGGGTGAAATATTCAGTGAAATGTAATTTAAAGTTGAGGTACTCCATTTCGTTTATTCCGGCTTTGCATGTTTGTATTTACTGGGAAATCCCCATGATCAAAGTAAGAGCCACTGCCAGGAGAGGAACACCCATTTTAACCGGTAAGACTCAGTCAGGTTTAAAAAAAAAAAAGGGTCTTGCCCAGGCAGGTATACAGTTTCCTACATACCGTTGAGGGAGGACTGGTCCCAGACCCGTGGGTCTTTGAATTTTGTTCTGTTATTCCCCATTCCTCTGCATTGTCTGAATACATTATCAAATGGAGAACTTTGAAGATTATTATGAGGAGATTACATACCTCCCCACTGATGATAATTTTTGCCAAGTAATGGACGTGTCAATATTTAAAGGGTTTTTGCTAGTGGTGGCGCTCTTGGAGAAAAAAATGAAGCAACTCCAGGCCCAGTGCCAAAGACCCCTCGAACCAAGGAAAGAACTTGCAGGGTCCCAGGCCCCTTTACCTCCAGGGCAGTCTTCCTTATCAGTACCAGAGTTCGGAGAAAGGAGTGGATATAGATGCGTTTGCTTGTCTGAAGAGGGCTTTTATGGACTCTTAATCCTCCACATCTACTAATTTAGGGGGACCCTCCTACACTCCGGGCTCCCCGAACTTGGTGAATCTGGATGACTCGATCCACACCTCTGATGGGGAATCCGGCAGACCCTGGTGCCCTTCCGGGGCCTCTCCTGCTGCAGGTCCTAACACCCTCAATACGGATCCCCAAGATTTGGGTTCGGATAGGTTAAATGTGGATCCACGATTGGTGGAATGGATACTGGCCCCTAAGGTGGTGTCCTACACAGCCACCAGACTGCGGAAGCCGTTAGACAAGGAGGTGAGGAGCTGCCTTAGAGCGGAATGTCCCAGGCCGGCATTGGACGGGAAGGTAGCCCTTACGTCAGAGGTGGATGAGAAAATGGCTACCTATCTCACCACGTTTGTAAAAGACCATAAGAAAGGTTTGATTGCTCCTGGCGGTCATGCCATTATAAATAGCTAGATATTATGGGTCTATTAGCAAAGATACTTGATAAGGACACAACAGCTTCTGGCTCCTTGGTATCACCTGATGCGCTTTCCAGTTGGGCGCATAGGGCCATAATGTTCTTAGGAATTGAGAACTGCGCAATTTCCATGGAGCAACGCAGGTCACTTTTAATATAAAGACACCCTAAGATGGGAGAACTCTCCACCTCAGAGGCCGGGCCTACTACAGGGGGCACCTTTTGGAGACCACTTCGTGAAGGAGTTAGGGAAATTTGTTCACACATTCAATTCCCTTCATAAGGCCCAATCCTCAATTAAACGTATATTTACGCCCCGTGTTTTTGCTGGAGCCTTGTTCTCTTACAAAAGTGCGGATTCCCGCAGAGGAAAATGGCAAGACCAACCAAAATTCGGGATCTTCTATCCAACAAGATGTTATCCCCACCGGCGAGGCGCCAGAAGAAGAGGCAATGGGTCATATAATACCCCACAAGTTGAGTGTCAAGAACCCAGAGGGGATCAAAATTGGGGGCAGGCTGGGTTTTTTCTCCCACACTTGGGCAACCCTCACCACAGATGCCTGGGTTCTTCAAATGATCCAAGGCTTCCAGATAGAATTCTACGACTCTCCTACCCAACACTCCTGTACCAAACCTCTGTGCTTTCCGACTAACAAGATGACTTTGGTGGATGGGGATGTAGTGTAGTTCCTATATCCCTGATAGGCTCTGCGCATTGGAATAACATACACTATAGATTTGACATAGGACTAAGGTCAGTATGTCTCTATCGAGTATATTAAACTTAATTACTTGTGTGTGCCAGCTAACTGAGAGGTCACTAGAAACTTCTCGAATATACAAGAAGGGATTAGTCTCTGACAACCGCATAAACATGACAACTTTGTTTCCCTTTGGAATCGGAACAGTCTCAGAATCGTGGATACAATAGATAACAGTTTCACTAAGTCAATTGTGCATGCTTTTTTTCTACAGAGTTGCACAGAAATAGAGAGACGGCGTTTCAATAAAAGGGTTTATTGAACAGTCTTATTTCTCATGCAAGAGATATGAATTGCTACAATCGTAAGACAGACTGCAAAGTACAACATGTACAAGGTTAGCAGTAAGATAAAATAATACTGCAATAGCATGGTTTGTAGCTATGACATATACATACATAAATAACATAGGCTAAAATGTGATACTCATCTGATGCTTCTAAATTGTTCTACCCCAGTGTACCTAACCTAAGTGCAGTACGAGGTTTGAAGTAGGTGCCATTTCTAAAGTATAGCTAGCTATATTTTAGTTTAGGAAAGAGTTACCAAAAGTTTCTCTAAGTTCTAGTCAGCTCCATACCTTAGAATGAGAGAGGTTGGAATCTCTTTTCTGGACTCGATAGTCTAACCCCCCCCCACAAGGGAGGTCAGAGAGCACTGGAGCTGGATTCTCTGCGAGGAGGATGGCAGCGTCAGGTCAGTGCATCAGGCTGGAACTCGATCCCCTTCCAAACTTGCCGTGGCGAACCGCGTAGTCTGGGTCGGATCGAATCCTCCGGGAACTGCAATTTGCCAGGGCAAGTGCTGGTACATTTATTCCTTGAATGTGTCTAGGAATGCCAGTATTGATGTAAAAGTCGGGCAGAGGAACGTCATGAATGAACCCCTAAGGAATAGATGTTCATGCATACTTAATGAGTTCTTGGAGAAATCAATATTCAAGCTGAGGGAAATTCCTAAAAGCTTAAGGGTCTTTTTTTCCAAGGATTTGTTGTGACACGGATAGACTGATGTAGGTGGCCATGCCTGTATTTGGTTTGTACGGATAATGTCTAAATAAGGGCCGGATTTCTATGTCCAAATAAGAGCAATGTGAATTATACCTATAAAAGGGCATAAATCAGGAAACCTATATACGGAATCTAAATCTGCACACAACAGGGAGATCACCACTCTTTTAGCGAAAGGGGCTGTTGTACCAGCTTCCCTTCACCACATGGTTTCCTCAGTAATCTATTGTTGGTAGAGAAAAGGGATGGGAGTCATCGCTCAGTCATAAATATGAGTGAATTCAACGAGTGGTTGGTATATCGCCACCTCAAGATGGAAGGAGTTCATCTCCTCAGGGATTTAATGCAAGTTCAGGATTGAATGGTCAGGCTGGATATACGGGATGAATATCTCACGATCCCTATTTTCCGCCTCACAGACACTTTCTACAGTTCCAGTGGAGGTCTCAGATTTTTTAATTTACCACCCTCCATTTCGGTCCGTCTTTTGCTCTGTGGTGTTTTACCAAGGTGTTTTACCAGGGCCTGTGGTGGAACACCTGAGATCTCTAGGTGTCAGACTAATAGTCTACGTGGACAACATTCTGATTCTGAACCAGTGTCCCAGACGTCTGCCCTATCACTTACAGATGACTGTCGATTTACTGGAGTCATTTGGATTTGTTATCAACTAAACAAAGTCAGTTCTCTCCCCTTCTCAGAAGATTCAGTTTCTGGTGTTTGTGGTGAATACAATCAACGCTACTCTAAGACTTCCCTCTCTGAACCTTTCCAAGATCAAAAAATAGGTCAAATGTACTCTATCCAAAACCACGATCTCTTTATGCCATCTAGCCAGAATAGTGGGTCTTCCATCCTCATCAATACAGGTCATTTTTCGGTTCCCTTTGCATTATCGAGCTCTTCAGCACCTCAAAATCTCTCACCTGTGCAAGTGCCAATGGTGGATTTTCCATATAGAGGCGTGGAATGGCCGTGCCGTCTTCGGCTCCTAAACCAAACCTACATGGTAATAGAATCAGATGCCAGTGGTTCGAGTTGGGGAGCTCGATGAGGAAAGTTTCCACAGGAGGAAACTGGTCCTCTGCATAACAGGTCATTCAGGTCAACATATATTTTTGAGCTGATGGCAGGGTAATTTGCAGTGCAATGCTGGACCAAGGACAAGACTCAATGATGAGTTGTTCTCAAGATGGACAATAGAGCTGCGGTCCGTTATGTTAATCACCTGGGCGGGAGAAGATAAAAATATCTGTCGGATTTGGCTCGCCACCTCTGGGAGTACTGCCTGGCCAACCAGATTTCGTTGTCAGCAGAACATCTTCCAAGAGTCTCCAACCAAGTGGCAGATTGGCATTCCATCCTTGGCAAGACTCCTGCCTCAAATATTTCAGGAACTCCAGAACCGATGGGGTCCATTCTCGATCGACATCTTTGCCTCTCCTTTGGACAATCAGTTGGAGAGGTACTGCAGCTGGCGTCCAGATACCGGCGTAATAGCAGTCAATGCTTTCCTCCAGGATTGGAACACGGAGAAAGTGTATGTCTTCCATCTGTTTGCGATGATCATGAAATTATCCACCCAATTTCAAAAGCAGCAGGTGGTTTAGTAGTGATTACCCCGATTTGGACATTGCAAGTCTGGTTTCTGGTTCTGATGGAACCTGGGATTTTCCAATCCCCCTCCACCTATCTCAGGATCTCCTTCAGGATCCCCAAGGGAATTCCCATCACCTACTGCTCACTGATTCGCTTTGTCTCATGGTGTGGCAGATTAAAGGGAATGCTGGACGGTCCCCAGACTTTCGGCAGAGGCTGCCTCGTTTCTCACCAATGCTTGGGCAGAAAGAACCAACAAGAGAAACCACTCCATCTGGTCTCAATGATAAGGTTGGTGTAGTCAACATCAGGTGAATCCAATGGGGGTGTATGTCGTCCGCATATTTTATTTAATTTAATTTAATTTAATTTTAATTTAATTTCTTGGCCTCTTTAGCGGTGGATGGATTAGGCTATAGGTCTATTAATACTTTTAGGTTGGCCATCTTCACAAGACATGCCCTAGTGGATGGTCATCCGATTGGAGAACATCCACTGGTATGCAACCTCCTCAGGGGCATTAGATTGTCTTATCCCTCAGAACCTCAATATTTATGGGATGTGAATACAGTGTTGAATTTGTTTAAGTCTTGGCCTTCTAATAAGTATCTCTCTAGGAAGAAAATGTCAACCAAATTGGCCACCTTATTGTATTTGATTTCCTGTGGCAGAGTATCAGATGTGGGAGCACTGGGTCTGACAGGCAGAGTACTTACTCCATAGGGAGCTACATTTCATAGTTCTAGAAGAACAAAATGCAACTCAAAGTCTGTGTCATACCCATCCTTTTCTGGATACTCCCAAATTGTGTGCGCATTCAAGGCCTATGAGGTAATGAATGAAGACATACATCCACAGGGCAAAAGACAGCTATTCAAAGCTCTCACACAGTCACACTAGGCGGTTTCTTCCACTACTATCGCTCGACAGGTCCGTTGGGCCATGGAAGAGGCAGGGATTGATATTTCCCACTCTGGAGTTCATTCAGTACGGGGCTCGATGGCCTCTAAAAGCCTTTGCTGTGGGAGCTCGCTTGGAAGATGTACTAAACGCTGCGGATTGGTCATCGGACTCTACCTTCAAAAGATTTAACTTTAAGCCTGTTACAAAGGCTGGATTCTTTGGTGGTAGACAGGCTTTATACTAGCCGAATCCTCACCTCCGGCCCTGACATCTAATGAAAAATTTCTTGGCTATCGTAAAGGTAAGTTTCACTTCTATTAAGGACTCAGATGTGAGGACTAGCAAACCCTTGATTCGGATATCCCTCCCGATGTATCTACATTTCTTATGTAAGTAATCTAATTTTCAATGTATAAATATCAAGCTGTGGTGTGAGACAATACACTACTTGGGGTTGTGTAAGATGATTTTCTTTTTTGAAAGGAATTTCTTTCTGGATACATTTAGCAGGAATGGATCTGAATGAACAGGAGTAAAGGCGTTCTCTACCAGCTGAATTTGCAGGAAGAAAGAGGAGGAAAGAGTGTCCTCAGGGAAGTTGAATGGAAGGACTCGCCCTGTTTGGTGGACATCTGATATTGTTTCTATTTCCCTAGGACTCATGGGAAATGTAGTTTATTATGTTTTTAAGCTTCTAATGGTTGCTGGATGTAATAAAGTGGAGAAACTTGAAGCCAAATCCTCGCTTCCGAGTCTTTAATTGAATTGAAACTTTCTTTTACGGTAGCTAGGAATTTTTTAATAATCGGCTACCAGTTAGAATCGTTCCTAATCTGTTCGCCAACAGAGCTAAGCATTAATAAGCCTTGTTTTTCGAACTGAAAAGACAGTGAAGTACATATGATGTATGTAGTGGTATTTTCCCGAGCATGGACCATTTGCACTCCCGTTCAAGCCACGGTAGGTGCAAAACCGTGCAAGGCAGCACAGTGCCCAGGAAACAAACAGAACCCCAGACTGTGGTCAGGTTTGTGCTTGCCTGGAAATGTAAGGTAAACAACAATGCATTATTTGCATCTCCATTTTACACTATTTCTGCTTACCCTGGTCACTTTGACAGAATATGTATTTGCATTACTAAATAAAACAACATACACCGATCTAATCAATTGGGGCTTTTACTGGCCATTTTATTATATCACTTTTTATTAGCCTTGACATATTTTATAATCATTAATATAGTTGTGATATGCCACACCATGTGATGTGGGAGGCAGAAGCGGATCACATATAAATCACAAATCACAAAAATCCATCAGAAATGCAACTCTGATCCTGCAAATTGAAAATGAATATTTATCAGCCGGGCAATATAGAAAAAAAAATAAAACTCAACTTTACCAGGGCTCTTTATTATTTGAAACGGTGCTCGATACCTTTGCATAGGCTTACAATAATCAGTCATTCGAATTCTATTTGAAATTTAGGCTGGGCTCACCTGTGTGAACAGTGCCTTAACACAAATGTAAAAACGGAAACAAGCGTTCACATGGAACTCATCTATAAAAACAATGTGATAACACAGGAATTCTCAGCAGACTTAATCTACATAGAACAATTTGTAATGGAACAAACATTTTTTCTGTAAAGACTTCATCTTTGTGCAAATTCAAGTGACAAACAACCAGTATCCCATTATCCAGTTCGATTCAACCGAATCGAAGTTTATTTTGAGCCACACAATATAAAATAATGGCATTTGTAGTGAAGTGAGTGTTGAGAATATTTCAAGGAACACCCAAAGTGAACGAAACCAAAACCAGAAAGAAAAAAGTGACCAATTATTTGAGCATAAACAGTAGATTGTTTTTTCTTTGAAGAGACAGCCAGTACTATCCCATATAATAAGACACAAAGGATAAGTACACACACAATGTGTTCTGTACAAATGACTGTGGTCTGTCTCTTAGTTGTTGTCAATGGTGTTTCAACCCTTTTTCCAGGATACTAGGGTCTCATCAGGACTGAAAGATGGACCTGGGGGACTTAGGAGGTATGTGTAATATGTGATTGAAACATGAAAAAGTATTCAGTAAAACAAAAGGATGTAAACGGTACATACTGGTTGTGTCGCTGAGCATGGTCTATTTCAAAAAATGAAGAACAAGAGTTGGCAGGCAGGGGTCCTGGCTAATGACCTCTGGAGGAATATGGCAAATGAGTGAAAGGGCAGTGGGCAGTATGATAGGAAAGGGTTCTGCCTCGCTTGCTGCTGCTTACCATGGACTTTTGATATAGCCAAAAAAAAGTCGGGGTAAGGCGGTCCTGTGGGATTGAACAAGGTGCCCAGAATTTCCACCTTCAGTTTGTATGGCAATCCGGCAAAAACAAGAAGAATGGAGCATGTCATTATTGTGCCTCATAGGATAGTTAATAAAGTGAATGTAGGACTTAAATGCAATCCTTACCCGTATTAAATCGAGTGAGGCAGCCCTGTTTCCAGGAGATCTGGGACGCTAATGTGTAATACTTCGGATAAAGCCTGCTGATAAAAAAAGAGGCATTTATGCAATAAAGCTGGGCTTTGGGCGAAGAAGTCATAATATAGGCAGATGAAATACATTCTTACCACAATGTTGATAGTGGACACCTGGAGCGGCGGTTTGAAATGGTCTCCCCATCGGCGATCCAATGAAGGACAATGCAGAACCCGCCAGCTGATCTGAGCGGGAAAAATAGACAAGGACGCTCCACGGCAAAATGTCCTTGAAGGGGACGCTTGCCAGTGGGTGTGTCATGGAACGGGACCTGATGGAGCTGGGTTCCACGTTCTAGACTAACTCTGGAACCCCAGGCCTACGATCTTTGTTACCTGCTTTGTAAGTGTAGAGGGGAGAGAAAATCATTAGCCAATTATATGTTACCATTGCCCATGATGCTAAAGGAACACAGACTCCTGATCCAATTTTTAATATATTTAATTTAAGGCCAATGAAAGATGAACATACAAACACCTCAAAACGAGAGTGTAAAGATACATGGGCACTAACACAAAGTTTAGACATTGCAACATGCACAGAATAACCAATTCAAGAATCAGGACACAAATGATTATAGAGACCACATCAGGAGTCTTCTTCATTGGCGATTCATAAACAAAAGTAATTCATCTGTCCCTACGGTACTTCTAATGTGACATCCCTACTTAATATTTTTTCCTAGGCAAAGTCCCCAGAAAGGTGTCAGCACTTGAAGACTTCCTAAGAAGCACACTCAGGTTATATGGGTCAAGGAGCATAAAGCTACAGAGCTCATTCTAAGATCCTCTCTTCTCTCTAGGTAAGGCAGAAGACAAATCCATAGACTCTGTCCCTAACCCCAACAGAAAAGCCAAAAATCACTTCCCAAATAGATCACGTGATCGCCTCTTTTAATTAGGCACCTCCTTGTAGGTAACTTTCCACAAAACAAAGATGTATTCCGACTCTTGCTCATTGACCTTGGTTCCCAGGCCTTTCTAGACACGAAAGCATCCTCCTACATTATCAGCTCTGCTTGTTCAAAGGCATCCTCTCATCCCTCTATGTCTGGCTCTTGAAACAAAAACATTATTCTAACTAACAAGAAAGAACCCTTGCACCTGCAGCAGAAATGTAAATAGAGGAAAATTTCGCAAGCACATGAATTCTAATGAATAACTTTCAACAAAAGAGTAAACATGGAGAAACGAAGGTTAGGCCTACCGAATTCGGCTAACATAAGAGTAATATATACGATTAAACACATGCATATGTGTTCCGTTAATATCCACACATTATATGAGCATTAATATCGAAAACTTTCATTAGTCATGAATAGACTTTTACACGATAATATTTCATCTAAACACGTACGACTATGTTATTTCTATGGTTACATGAAAAAATGTCTAACACCTCACTTACACATCATTACAATTCATGTTCTAATAACCTACTGTTAATACGACAAGAGTTTTTATGTGGATGCGAACTAACTGTGATTATAGTGCACCCCTACAAATGAAAGAGCAAAGTTGAGGTCTATCAGACCCAAAAAGGAAGGTAGTCTCTCAGTTAGTCATCAAACCCTGAACGGACAGGATACCAAAAAGTAAAAAGTAATAGAAATTACAGATTAGATGACTAACAAAAATAGAAGAATGACAATGACTGTCAAAGGGGAAAACAGAAACATCAAGAATCGAACCCTGCATCTTCTGAGGAGTAGTACTATGATATTAACAGAGAGCTAATCTAGTGATCAGTTGTTATTCTAAGAAAAGAGAGGGAGAATAGTATCAAATCTGAAAGGAGAACAATACTGCTGTGCCCTTAAGGAGCGAAGAGGCATTGCAGTTCACATAGTTTAGAAACGCGATTCAAGCAAATATTCCAAGGATACATAGAATGGAAACCCTCGGAGTTTGCCAGACAGGGGACATGAGGAGCAAATTACAAATGTACGTCATAGAAAATACAAATAATTATGAATAAGAAACATGAAAATTTCAAACAAGAAACTATTTAACACAGTTCCTCCACGTCCTTAATACTAAAAATAATAATAATGCAAAAAAAAAAAAAGCACAAACATAGGCTTTGTAACACAAAAGGCAGTGTATATGAACTTGCATCCAAATTCTGTGCATGAGCTAAGCGTAATGTAGAGTGGCGGAAGAAGTTTGTTCAGAAGGGCAATGATTTTATATCACTACTCCATAGTGTTCAATACTTTCCTATTGAGTTACACTTGTCTATCCATTTGCATTTCAATCTTTGGAGGATATATGCCATGTCTCCAACTCCGGGGAAAGGATAGTCTTCCTCAATGATTTGCCAGCTTATGTCTTCCGATGTGTTTAGTGCTTTTCCATGTACTGTGAGACCATAGGAGCTGTCACAATCGAGCAGCGAATCCTGCTTCTATGCAATATTCTGGTCTCGATTTGCTGTGACGTCTGATCAAATTGCAAGGGCACCAAATACAGTAAATCACATTTGTTGATGCATAGTTAGTGGGGTGTTGTAAGGTGGTGTGTATAGGTCTGTGTGTGAAGTTCTTGATGTTTGTAGTATACTGACATGAAATGTGGCTAAGGCCACAGGTGGACAGAATAATGTCAGTGGGTTTGGTGACATTGGAATTTGCATGAACAAGGTGAGCCTTGATATTTCTGCTTTCTTGTATGAGAACAAGCGAAGCTCCCTGAATACATTGATGGCTGTCAGAATGGGCCAATTTTTTTGGTGATCTTGACTATCTTGTTGGTTTCTGGACAGAATGTTGTAACGCGTGCTATCTTGTCTGATATAGGTTTAGTACTGGTCTGTAATATCTGTTCCCTAGGGCTGAACCAAACATTTTTCATAGAAGATCTCTCAAGGCGCTTGGGGTAACCTCTTTCACGGAGTTGCATGCTAAGAATGGTCCCCTTCCCTAAATAAATCTTCTTTCAGAGTCCAGTTCCTGCGCAACCTGAAGAACTGTCCATAGGTAAGGCCTTCAAGGCTCTAGGGAGGAAGATTTTATATTGCAGCAGTGTGTTTCATTCTGCGGGTGTCCTATAGCGGGAAATAATGCGGTGGTTGTCGAGTTTTATTTCGAGGTCCAGAAAAGGTAAGCTATTACAGCTGAAATTGTGTGTGAATCTGAGATATGGTTGACTGTTGTTAAGGGATTGTATAAACAGCAGTAGGTCAGATTGGGGGCCTCTCCATATCAAAAAGACAGTCAATATATCCCTTCCAACAGCAAATGTTGTCGAAAAAGTGGTTGTGATCAGTGGTGACAAAGTCATTCTCAAAATGGCCTACATACACATTTGCCAGATTGGGTGAAACAATTGCTCCCATGGAAGTCCCGGATTACTTCTGATAATATTCCAGTTTAAACATAAAATAGTTGGTGGTCAGGGCTATGTTAAGGAGCTCAATTATAAACTCGTTTGGGACATTTACTGGGGCAGGTTGGCTATCGAGGATGCCTCTGATTACTTCAATGCCCTCTCGCTGTGGAATGTTAGTATAAAGTGACTCTATATCTAGAGTTGCTAATGCTGCTCGTGTGGGGTCAAAGTCACGGCCTTCAATGACGTTGATCATGAACGTACTGTCACGTACATATGAGTCTAAGAGTGGTACATAGTCTTTGATGACAATATTGATATAATTTCAAAGCGGCTCCAAGATGGAGTCACATCCTGATAGTATAGGCCTGCCCGGGGGTTAGGCACATTTTTGTGGATCTTGGGTACTGTGTATAGTACTGGAGTCCTTGGAGACTTGTATTAAGTAAGGAAGCCTTGTTCCAAGGGTTGGGTAGTGGTCTCAAGAATTTTCTGTCTGATCTCATGAAGGGGGATTGAGGAAAGCTTTTTATAATGGTTGGTGTTATTAAGCTGTCTAGTGATTTCTCTTATGAATAACAAAACCCCTCTCCTTTGTCTGCAGGTTTAATTATAATGGACTTCTCCATATTGAGTTTGTTAAGTGACCGTCATTCAGCACCGCTTTCTCGAATGCTGGTATCTCTGCGGGCATTAATGCATTAGGTGGTATAAATGATGAGTTAGGCCTTAGTTGGGACGCCAAGGGTAATGGGGGTTGTCCTTGTTGTAGAAAAGGTACTTCAACATGATTCATCTAAAACATCTGTGCAGTTCTGATTAAACCCTGAAGTAGTCCGTAATTTTGGTCAAGACAAATGGCAAACCCTTGCTGAGTAAAGATATCTCTTCTGAACATAGTATATAATTAGACAGATTAAAGATTGGAACACATTGGGAGGTATTCCTCTGGTCCCCTGTCCTATCAAACCAAACTTGTAGTGGTGCCTTTGGGTTTTTGTCAGCTGGGTTTGTATCAGTTGTGTTTGTGTAGCCTATTGTCCTTCCGGACCCCACTTGTAGTAGCTCCTCCAAGTTTGGCGGTCGCCTGGGTGTTGATTCCATGACCTCTCTTGACTCCCTCTGTTCCCCGCCTCTCGGTGTCTGGCCTAAAAACGGGTCAGTCCTTGGTTGCCTGGCTCTCCATTAGCACCCTCCCCTGGATCCTCTGAACTATCAGAGCCCCCAGATGACTCAGAAAAGGTGATTAGTCGTTGATCTTTGTTCCTACCCCAGGTAACCTGTCTACGAGGTGGCTGTGTCTCAGTGTAGTAGTTGTCAAGTAGGTAGGGATATGCTTTGTCCTTTATAAAGTTTTTTTGATATCCTTTTGGACCTTGTCAGCCTTTTTCTTTAGCTCTGTGATGTTGAATTCTAAAATAGTTTTGCTTCATTTCTCAAGGGTCAAATTTAGCTTCTTCTACGTTATCACAACCCAGCAGCTCCTTTCTAAGTCTGCAATTTCTTTAAGGTCTGCCTTGCTGTGTTCTATGCAGTTTCAGAGCCCAAGAACACCATCCAATGTCTCGAGCACTTAGTAGAGGTGTGACCAAACCCACCTTTGAATTTCTTATCATCTCTAAAGATACCTGGAACGTTACAAACTTGCAAGCCTAAGGGAATAATGACTGCTTTGAGATATTCCGTGAGCATACGGGCATGCAGTTCTGTTCTAATGTGTTTTTTCTTAGCCTTTTCGAGTTTCTCTATAATAATCTGTCTCGGACTCGGTTGTGGTGCAGATGCACTGGAAGAAAAGAGTGACGTTCCACTTATTACCTTTGCAATATATTATTCGGGGTAGAGTGGTGCCTTTCTGTCTGACACTGTTGACAAAACCTTACCCAAAAGTAGAGGTCCGTGATTAATGAAAAGTGTAAGAAATGTATTTGTAGCCCTACTACCATAACAACAAAAACAAATAACAGTAACAAACATAAACTAACCCTATTCAGGGTACAGCAATATAAATAGTTCTTGTGGTGTGGCACTGTGCAATCTCTAATCACAAAGAAAAAGAGCAACCAAATACAAAGGTTCCTGATTCCTATTATGTATTGCAGTTTTATATAACACGAACTCGGCCCAAGACCCCTGAAGCGCTTTAAGTAGGCACCTGTTATATTACACAGGATCATATTGTTTTCTCTTCTACCTGTTGGAAAGTCACTACTTTCTATACGTGTCTCTTGCAGCCACAGCACACCACTAATCTTTTAAATTGCAGCATCCACGAACGCGGAATCACACAATTAGGAGAGGATCCATGCAGCCCTACAGCAAGGTAAACACATGCAAAGAAACTCAGGGGCACATTTATGAATAAGTGAAGCAGTGGAGCCCAGCACATCACCTTGCTGCGCTGCACTGTGTGACAGGGAAAGGGCAGGAATGCATTGTATTTAAGGCAATACAACACATTCCTGCCTTTTCCATGCGCTGGCACCTTTTCATCTGCCTAGTATCAATGCAGGCACCCTTGCATCATGGTGCAAGGGTACCTGTGTTGCATGTAGGATTGTTTTTGTGCAGGAAGAGGCACCTTCCTTCACAAAACCAATTCTGGGAGGCATCTGGCAGCACACATAGAAAGAGGAAGAAACTTGGAGAAATAGAGATATTTCTTCTTGTTACGCCTTCCCTGGGGATGCGTAAGATTTTGGCGCATACAAGTTCTTGTAAATCTGGGAATGCTTCAAAATCCACTGGAGTTGCGTGGGAACACCTACAGAACACACATGGAACACTTTCCCAAGGCAGAGTAACGCAACGCAGGATTTGTGTTGCGTTACTCCACTCAAGATTTATGAGCCACACAGAGCAATGCAAATTGGCGTTGCATGGCTTCAAAAATCTGATTTAGAGGTTTGCATCATGCATGTACGACATTGCTTGGTGCAAACGTGATGCAAGCCTCTCATAAATATGCTCCTCAGTATCAAGAATGGTAGTCACTGTATGTATGTGTGTATTTAAGTATGTATCGATTTAATCAGGGTAGCGGGGTTTAAAATGTATAATATGAAAACACATGAACCACAAAGATAAATTGTTCATTAGATATTTATATTTGGTATCTCAACATAAACATAGTTGAGTTACATTATGTCAGACATCGAATTATTGATACAAATAAACAAACAAAGGCAATGGATTAGCCTACAAAGTATCACAATTAGAGGCTCAAAAAAATAGACAAGACAACATTATAACACTGAAGTAGGCAGCAGCCAACACAAGTTTTCTCAGAATCCTGCCTCTGCTTCTTAAGGGAAAGGTCCACAGTAGTAAGTGTAAAGCATAAGGAACAGGATATGCATTCTGCGAAACATGTGCTGGCCATTGGCTACTTCAGTGTTATAATATTATCTTGGCTATTTTTCTGAGCCTCTAATTGTGACAATTTTTAGGCTAATCCAGTACTTTATTGTCAGAAAAACAGGGAGAGTTCAGAGGGGACAAGGAAGGAGTAAAACCAGGAGTTCAAATGAAAGGCAGTGCCAAACAGGGCAGGAAATAAGAACAGATGAGAATTAAATGTCATAGGGCCAGATGTATCAAGCATTTTTGCATTCGCAAACGGGCAGTTTTGCAGAATCTGCCCATTTGTGAACGTAAAAATTGCTTTTCTGATGCAGCAAACCTAATTTTGTGATTCGGTAACCTGTTACTGAATCGCAAAATGTGTTTGCGATTCAGCGTTAGGAAGGGACGTGTTTAGGGCGTCCCTTCCTAATACCGAATCGCATCCGTATATATGAATGTTTTGTGTCCGCAATTGCGGTCTCAAAACATTTGCATTTTACCACCTACTTCAAGTTGGTGGTAACCCATTCGCATATGGCAAAGGTTCCCCTAGCGACCCCTTTCCCTTTGTGAATGTTTGTCAAACCATTTATAAGAGCAGGCAGTAGTCCCACTGCCTGCTCTTAAAAAATGATAAGAAAACTTTTCATTTTTCGTTTTGTAAAGCATCTCGTTTTTCTTTAAGTAAAACGGGTTGCTTTACAAAAAAAAAAAAGATTGCTTTATTGAAAAGCAATCACGGACATGGTGGTCTGCTGATCTCCACAGGCCACTATCCCCATGGTTTTCGCGATTTCTAGGGGGTCGCAAATTGCGAGCTACCTCATTAATATTCATGAGGTAGGTCATTTGCGACCTCCTCGGAATCGCAAAAGGTGTACTATAGACATTCATACATTGCATTTTGCGATTTCCTAATTGCGAATCCTTGTGATTCACAATTAGGGAATTGCAAAATGCTATCTTGATACATATGGCCCATAAACCTTTCAGAAAGAATCATAACGGAGGAGGAAATAAATCTACGAAAGAAAGGTTTGAATGTCCGTCCGACTGTACATCTGAACATTGCACAAACTCTGAATGATATATTTAAATACATTCAGAAAAAAAGTTAGCTAAATTATTTGCAGAGAAAACATCAAAACAAAGTGAAATCATAAGGATTACCCACAAAATAACTTGTTGGCCGAAGACAGTCCACCCTCATTATCTTATTAACAATGGAAAATGGGTTGATGGAGTATGGGTTGGAAGATTTGGAGAATGAACTCCCCACAATGGGAGTGGGGGAGACTGGAAAAAAGCCAAAATCATATTTCTATCCTAATCTCCACCGGGTAATAAAATAGACATCTTTGATGAGGCGGTCATTCAAGAGCTAGACAAGATGGAGAATACCAAATGCATGAATAATTTATCACCAATAGAAAGAATAGCCCTAAAACAACTACAGGAAGATAAATAAATAGAACGCATGCCGGCAGATAAGGGAGAAAATATTATAATTTTGAATAAGGTGGATTACTTAAAGGAGGAGAATAGCCAACTCAGGGATCAAACATGCTGTGAGTGTCTGAAATATAATCCCATGAGACAATTTCAAGAACACTTGACGAATAAATTGAAGGAATGGCTGGATCAGGATGTCATTGATGAGGATGATTCAAAATATTTATCAACAGATCAGCCAGTATTGACAACCATATATTTTCTACCAAAAATACATAAGAATAGGAACAACCCTCTGGGAAGACCTATTGTATCCCCAAAAGTGTCAATATTACAACCCATGTCCAATTACATAGACTTCTTCCTCACACCATTAGTCAGGGATCTTAGTTCATACCTACGATTCACTACAGATTTCTGACAATGATTAGATCTAATCCCATGGAAACCCACCTATAAACTTGTGACAATGGACATGGTCTCGCTTTATACAAGTACAGAGCACTGGACTGGTTTACATGCCTGTAAATATTTCCTTGGAAAAAAAGAATATCCAGTTCCACAGACATAATGAAATGCTAATGGAAATGATAACAATGTGTCTTACTAATAAAATATTTATTTTTAACAAGGATATTTTCAAACAAATAAGGTGTACTGCAATGGGATTTTCCTTTTCTCCTACTTATGTAAATCTTACAATGGAATGGTATGAACAAAAAAATGCTTGGATACCTGAAAATGACAAATTCTTGGAGATAACAATAATGTGGTCACTTTCATCAATGATCTTTTTCTCATATGGGATGGCACTGATGAAGAATTTGCTGAATATTTTGAAATATTATATAATAACATAGCCAATTTAAAGTTTAGGTATGAAATCAGTTCAACAAAAGTTAATTTCCTGGATACATAAATTTATGTGTTAAACAACACATTACAAACAACATTGTCCAGCAAGGATACTGCCACAAATACAATTTTACATGATGAAAGTTTCCATCAGAAGAATCTGAAGTGGAGTATCCCCTACGGGGAATTCGTAAGGATAAGAAGAAACTACTCATCTGAGATAGAGTTTGAGAATCACAGTCAAGATTCACAAACAAGTTTTAGTAGCTGAAAATATCCCAAAAGGATAATTGAAAGAGGCTGCCAAAGAGCAAAAACAAAGAACAGGGCACAGATTTTACAAGGGTCAGTAAAGAAATCCCAAGAACAGAAACAAAATATAAGATTAATAACGCCATACTCTGCAGAAATAAGTAAACTAACTCAGATAATGAAAAATCATTGGGGGATACTGAAATTGGACCCCACCATTGCTGCAATCATCGGAGACCACCCAAACAAAATGTACAGAAGAGCACGTAATCTAAGGGACAGACTAATTCATAGTCACTTTAGAGAAAGTCAACAGAAAATGTGGACAATTCCTGGAGGTTTCTGGTCATGTAAACTGTGTAAAGCATGTAAAATAGTTGTGAACAAAAATGAGTTGGTATTGGAAAATGGCACTAAATTGGATAAAACAACATATAACATGTAAGAGCAAATTTGGAATCTATGTGATCGAATGTCCATGTAAAATGAAATATGTTGGAAGTACTACATGTGAAATCAAGAAGAGAATACTGGAGCATATTAGAGCAACAACTAACAAAGCTTGTAGCAAAGCCATTGCAAAACAGATGGAACAGCATCACAAAAGCAATTAGGGAGATCTACAGTATTATGCTATTGAACAAATAACAGCATTAGAAAGAGGTGGCAATCGTGAAAAACTCTAGTGACAAAAAGAATCCAGGTATATATTATCGATGAGATCTTTTACCCCAAAAGGTTTAAATCAGGATGAGGAACTTTATGTGCATTTGTAAGAACTGTAAAGTATATATTGTCAAACATGAAAAATATGGTCAGGAAAATTATGTTTTTTTAAGGAGGATCGACAAATACTCTTGTAAAGAATTCCAAGGACATTTGAACTTTTAGATTTCTGAGAAACGCAGTGACCGCTCCTCCGTTAAGGTGGAGGAGCGTCGTCCCACTGCTTCAGCTGCAAGCTGAATGCAAAAACTAAAATGATAATAACGTTCGTAATTATCGTTTTGTTTTTTGCATTCAGCTTGCAGCTGAAGCCGGGGGGCAGGGATGGGCTCTCTGTGCGTCACAGAGGAAGGAGTGATGGCTGCATCTAAAGTGCGCATGACGCTTTGGCTGGCCCTCTTGGGCCGGCCAAGTGTCATGCGCACATTGCATGTTCTCCACACTGGCTACATTACAGCCTCGGTGGAGAACAAACAGAGCCTGCCAGTCCCTATCTGAGCTCCGAACTATGGCGCTCAGCCCAATCACAATGCTGCTAAGGCACTGTTGTGATTTGTTAGGGGATTCTGGCAGGCTGGGTGCTTCCTACCGAGTGGAGAAGAGGACGGAGAATGAATAGGCGGTAGCCGCAGTCCGCGGAGAAAAGGTAAGTGCATTGTTTTTTATTATAATTTCCTTCCCCTGGTCGGTAGCAGCCGCTACTGGTGAAATTACTGGGTTCTGCAAAAAACATAGAATGAGTGTGAACATTGAGATTGGTGCTAAATCAAGCCATACTACACCCACTGGAGGGTACACAGTATGATGTCTTGCGAGAAAAAGAGAACACTGAACTTCATGAAAACATAGATATATATGGCTCTGCTCACTGGAGAGCTAAACATTATACTGCAAACTATAAAAAATGTGGAAGAATGACTTTAACATCCAGAATATGCAACACGTACTGCAAAAACAACAATGCAGTTTCAACCTAAAGTAGAAATCAAGAAATAAATGTAGAATGGCAAGAACCCAGCTCACTAGAGGGCTACAAAATGAAATGGTGTTACAGCAAACAAATGATGGACGGAATACTGACAATGCAAACATTCTCCCCCAGTCAAAAGATCTGGGTTAAATCCATTGTTCTTTTGCCTACTACGCCACCCCAGTTTGGACCCAGCCATATGCAACTCAGTCTTGACCCTGTGCCCCATTGGAACAGTCCTGGGAATGGTCTCAGAATGCTTGTTTCTGGTCCAGGGAGGATCTGGCCTGGCAGTTCGGTCTGGACTGTTCCCATGGGGCACAGGGTAAAGACTGATTTGCATATGGCTGGGTCCAAACTGGGGTGGTGTAGTGGGCAAAAGAACAATGGATTTAACCCAGATCTTATGACTGGGGAGAATGTTTGCATTGTCAGCATTCCGTCCATCATTTGTATGCTGTAACACTTTTCGCCCTAAGTGGGATGGGTATGCCCAGATGTGGGTCCCTTGCTCAATGTGCCACTGGATTTAAGCTAGCCTGGTGGAAGAAGGGTGACATACCCTGAAACCAGTCCCAGGATGCTTGTTTCCGGTCCAGGGAGGACCAAGCCTGGCAGTTCGGTCTGGACTGTTACCATGGGGCACAGGGTCAAGACTGTCTTGCATATGGCTGGGTCCAAACTGGGGTGGCGTGGTGGGCAAAAGAACAATGGATTTAACCCAGAGCTTGTGACTGGGGGAGAATGTTTGCATTGTCAGCATTCCGTCCATCATTTGTTTGCTGTAACACAAAATGAAATGGAGCACATTAGCCATAATAGAAAATAAATATAAAGGAAAAGTGAAGGCATATACAAAGAACTAGGATGGATGTAGAATGACGCCTCAAAAACAAAACAAAAAAAAGAAATTTTGTAAAATTAAATGTTTTAATCATATTGCACATAATCACCTTGCCACTTTAAATTAGAGGTTGTTATATCCTGTAGAAATTGCATATTGTCACTTTAAATTTTTTCCAAGACTACATGTTCCAGCATGTAATGGGGCGGAACAGTAAGTGAATTGAGTAGTGGAAATAAATAATGCCCGAGGTCAAATGTTGTACATCCCGTGATCAAGGTTCGAAACGCATTGGGTATTGTAACGTGGTTTTGCACAATAAAGGAAACCACAGCAGATTCCCTGTGAGTGCATTCCTAATTAAACATATTTAGTGCAAGGAGGAGAAAATAGTAACCGCTTGGCCCTGCTGGTGGACAAGCACCACCTACATGGAGAGCGCCGTATCCAACCTGAGGGATCAAAACGGCATGTGTGTATGTATATGTGTGTACATATATATATATATATATATGTTTGTATATATATCACACCAACAGTCCAAACAACTTTGCGCACCCAGGCTTAGTAGTTTTTTTAGAAATTTATTTTTCCATGCCACTCAAAAATAAAGAAGCACTGACAAACGCATTTCAGCCCCCTGGTCTTTGTCAGGACACAGACGAAGACCAGGGGGCTGAAACACGTTTGTCAGTGCTTCGTTATTTTTGAGTGGCATGGAAAAATACATTTCTATAAAACTACTAAGCCCGAGTGTGCAACGTTGTTTTTGGACTGCTGGTGCGATTTATTGCACGGAACCGCTCCCGTGAGTTGCAACACCCGCCGTGCTGAGAGCGGCAACCTGTTGGGCGGTAATCGTGTATGAAAGATATGTATATATATATCGTGTGATCAAGGGCACAGGGTGCTCGAAACGCGTCGCAGAGGGAGTCAATAAATTACATCTACTTCCTTACCTGTTTGGGTCCGTCCTTCTCTGTTCGCCGTGAAAGGAAGTATGAGGAGTGTTGGAGCATATATATATATATATATAGATATATTAAAGAATCCGCAGCGCCTCTGCCTTAATTAGCCACACACGGACATGGACCACATCCCTGGTGCAAATTGCGTGTTTATTTCGTAGATGCCTTCGCCATTACGCGTTTCAACTCCTCAGAGTCTTGGTCACATAGATAGATATATATTTATATATATATATATAGATATATAGATATTCACCACAAACTCAGTCCAAATATGGTGCGAATATATAAATATATTCAAAGAAAAAAACAAACGTTAAAGTGAATTTATTGTTAGCTGAATACGTCAGTCACAACAGTAATGCTATGAACTAAATAAAACAGAAATTCACCAGTTATAGTTATAACTTGTGCTCCCGCCTTGCACTCCTTATGACCTCACATATTACATCACTCATGACATGTTCTATGACATAACTTAGGACATCACTGATGATATCTCAATTTATATCATTGACGACATCACTAATTTTTAAACCTTCATTTCTTGAACACTAGTGAACGGATTTAGTCCAAATCCCAAAATGCAAAATCTGCGGACTACCTAGATGTAGCTTTCTTACAAATTTGGTGTAATTCCGTTCAGCAGTTTTTGCTGCAGCCCTGCCGAAAGAAGTCTATGGAAAATGCATGGTTAAATTTGCTACTGGGATCACCCCTTTTCTCTGCCCCCTCATGGCAGATCACCCTGAAACTTTCGAAGAAGGAGCTGAAGTGAATTTGCTTTTTTTGTTTTGAATTGTTGTGAGGATTTCCTCAAATGGCACCAAAGTTATTTGCAAACCAAAAAACACCGGGTCTATAGAAAAGCAATCCTAATTATAACTACCCAGTGGTCACCGCCACAGGGTACTATATATATATGTATGCACACACACACATATATATATATATACTAAGCCTGGGTGGAGTTTGCGGAGTTCCGCTATGCAGTATTCCACAAAGTGACAAAAAAACTCTGCCAAGTTACACGGAGTTCCTCGAACAGCAGTGTGGGTTACCTCGTGCCATTCGCACAGATTTTTAGTGCCAGTTGTTTGTCCCCTGCTGTAAAATCACACGAATGGCACCTTGCACAGTGCAAGAGGGCACTGCTTCTTTCTCCCACTCAAGTGGAAGTTCTACTCGAGCGACAACTCCCTCAACGCGAACAGAAGGTTTCTCGACGCGAGTGGTACCCACCATCTGCGACCACTCGCGTTGAGAAATCCCGCTGGGAAGTGGTCTAACGTTGGATTTACCTCACTCGCTCTTTGCAACTTACCATATGTGAGTGAGGGAAAAACTCTGCTACGCTTTGCAGAGCAGAGGTGTTCATTACTCCACGAGCTGAGCGGAATGCGAAAAACTCCACAAACTTTGCGAAAGGAGCGGAGTTCCCAGCCATGGCTTAAGATATACGTATTATCTACTGGCGGTCGCCAGTAGACAATTATAGTTAGGACCTATTTTCCATAGGAAATCCGCAACATTCTATTCCCAATAAGTCTGGCGCCGATTGACGAATCTTCGTGAAATTTTACAATCTTTTGGCCAGCTCCGCTCCGCTCCTACCCTGAAAGTTTCGCGGCGATTCGTCAAGAGGGGGCCGAGAAAAAAGGGGGGTCCCAAAACGCGTTTTCCCCATGCAATTTCCTATAGGACCTGTTGTTGCAGCTACAGCCCGAACTGCTGAACGGAATTACACCAAATTTGGCAAAGAGGTAGTCCTCAGTTCAGACTCGTGCCTTTTGCTTAAATGGTGTAAATCCGTTCAGTAGTTCCTGAGAAAATTAGAGTTAAAAGTTAGTGATATCTATGGCCGAGGAGGATCCGCGGACCTTCCCCTCACCCAGCGCGCACCCTGCCGTGCACGAACTGAATGCTAATTGCTGTCAACACTCCAGATCAGGAAGTGTTGGCAGCCATCTTGTGCACAGCCTGCGCTTCGTTTTTTTTTTCCTCAGCGGGATGCGCATCCCGCGATTTAAAAAAAATAAATATATTTTTTGGGCCTTGGGGGTCCTTGTTATCCCCTACCCC
Organism: Triturus cristatus; assembly: GCF_964204655.1. NCBI lineage: Eukaryota > Metazoa > Chordata > Amphibia > Caudata > Salamandridae > Triturus > Triturus cristatus. Next base: position 180,612,587 of record NC_140589.1, read on the forward strand.
AAGCTGGCCTAGGGGGTCAGGGTGTTTCTACCCTGCCCCTATTCGCGGGGGCTTCTTGTGCCTCGGTTCTAAGGGGACTTAATCTCCCAACTTAAAACGCGCCACAGGGCGCCCCTGATACTGAGGTCCCCTGGCATCCAACTAGCCCACCAGGTACCTCCAGTATGCGCCAGGGGGCTGCGCTGCAGAGAGGTGTGCAGAGGCCACACCCCTTTTTACAACACTCTGCAACGCAGCTCCGTGGCGCTTAGTGGAGGTACCTGGTGGGCTAGTTGGCTCCCAGGGGACCTCAGGATCGAAGAGGAATTAATTCCCCAACTTAAAACGCGCCAAAAGGGATGTTTGCACACATATCACCTTAGGCCCCGCCCCCTTCCTTCACAATTGTACAAATATTCCTCTAAAATCAGCCGAACTACGAATTCTGATTTACTCACCTGTAATCAGGAGAGAACCCTGGGCTGCATCTTTTAGCCCAGCACTGACTCTGAAAAGTAATTCTAAGCGTGCTTACCAGTAACTTGTATTTCCTTCCATAGGAATCCATTGTGTGGTTTTCACCAGAAAATGTTCCAAGTGTCTATTTTCACAAACTAAAATTATTCCTCTAAAATCAGCCAAACTACGAATTCCGATTTACTCACCTGTAATCAGGAGAGAACCCTGGGCTGCATCTTTTAGCCCAGCACTGACTCTGAAAAGTAATTCTAAGCGTGCTTACCAGTAACTTGTATTTCCTTCCATAGGAATCCATTGTGTGGTTTTCAGCAGAAAAGTTTCTGTCTATTTTCACAAACTAAAAATATTCCTCTAAAATCAGCCGAACTACGAACTACGAATTCCGATTTACTCACCTGTTATCAGGAGAGAACCCAGTGCTGCATCTTTTAGCCCAGCACTGACCCTGAAAAGTAAATCTAAGCATATTTACCAGTAACTTGTATTTCCGTCCATAGGAATCCATTGTGTGGTTTTCAGCAGAAAAGTTTCTAAGTGTCTATTTTCACAAACTAAAAATATTCCTCTAAAATCAGCCAAACTACGAATTCCGATTTACTCACCTGTAATCAGGAGAGAACCCTGGGCTGCATCTTTTAGCCCAGCACTGACTCTGAAAAGTAATTCTAAGCGTACTTAACCGTAACTTGTATTTCCTTCCATAGGAATCCATTGTGTGGTTTTCAGCAGAAAAGTTTCTGTCTATTTTCACAAACTAAAAATATTCCTCTAAAATCAGCCAAACTACGAATTCCGATTTACTCACCTGTAATCAGTAGAGAACCCTGGGCTGCATCTTTTAGCCCAGCACTGACTCTGAAAAGTAATTCTAAGCGTACTTACCAGTAACTTGTATTTCCTTCCGTAGGAATCCATTGTGTGGTTTTCAACAGAAAATTTTCTAAGTGTCCATTTTTGAAACGTACAAATATTCCTCTAAAATCAGCCGAACTACGAATCCTGATTTACCCACCTGTAATCAGGAGAGAACCCAGTGCTGCATCTTTTAGCCCAGCACTGACCCTGAAAAGTAATTCTAAGCGTACTTACCAGTAACTTGTATTTCCTTCCATAGGAATCCATTGTGTGGTTTTCAGCAGAAAAGTTTCTAAGTGTCTATTTTCACAAAGAAAAATATTCCTAAAAAATCGTCTGTATGACTTAAACACATTCTTTCAACTGTTTACAGGAGGTTGGACAGTGCTGGATCCAGGATCCACCACTGAGTAAGAAAAAGTAACAATAACACTACTTACCTGCTAAGTCAATTTTCTGCCGTAGGATAACATTGGTGATTCTATGTGAAAAAATGTCTGTGTCAACTTTTAAAATACAATAATATTCCTTAAAAATAACTACTGTAACCAAAACGCTTTTACTCAACTGTTTACAGGAGATGTCCAAGGACTGAATCTAGGATCCAGTCCTGTGGTTAGAAAAGTAATCCATAAAGTAACTAATTGCATTTAACTAGAAATTCACATTGAGCTCAATGTTGCTTTATGTCATTTCAGATGTCATCAGTGATGTCATCAGTGACGTCACTGACCATGTCATGAGTGATGTAATAGGTGACGTCATCAGCAGTGCATTGCGGGGGCGCGAGTTATAGTTAGCTGAACTAACTATAACGGGGGAATTTCGAGGGTTTTTTACGAGGGAAATGTCCAGCTAACTATAACGCCCCTGAAACCTATGGTTTTTTCAGTGAATATATATATATATACACACACACACACACATATATATGTATTTATTTATATAATATATTTAAATATTACAACCATAACGTCTACATGCCTCAGTGAAAATATGAGTTCACTGTTACCGATGGTTTCAATTCGGACACCGATAATTAGATGTGAGCTGCCCCAGGCAACTGCAATATTCTCAACTGTAGGTCAAGAATTAATCAGCAGCTCGACTGAAAAAAAAACATTTGTAAGTGGTCAACTGGAGTTTTCATCAGGACTATTAAGTAAATTTGAATTATAACATCTGTCTGTATTTAATGTGTGCATGGCGTACAGTTTAAAGCGGGGAGTGGGCCATGCATTTCTTGTGACTGTAAAACGGTTGCAAATGATATTAATACACAAATATATACCTCTGCGGCGGTGAAGGGTATGATTTATAGACTGCTCTTCCGGTGGCAGCAGAGGAGATGGTCCTCTGTGACATATTTTCTCCTGCAACCTTGCGTATTTGCATTAAAGCGATTGTGAATAATGTACATTTGACCAGTGCTGTCTGCGGAACTAATGCCTATTAAAGTGATGGGAAGCAGCATATGTTGCGCCCGGGGCGGGAGCGTCCAGTCGCCCCCACTGAGCTAGCCTCAAACTAGAACAAACGCAGCTCGGGTTTATCCTAAATGAAGTCAGCGGGGGAGGAGAGGGGCCGGATCACCCCAAACCCCGCATTAAGCATTCTAAAGCTGTCCAGAGTTGCAGTGTCTGCAGAGCACGCATCGCCTTCATCTCACTGCAGGTCTCAGCATCTCCCACCGGCCTGCACGGAGGAGAGGAATGCACTCTCGCGGCATCTGTCGCTCATTGAAGGAAAACAGCGAGACGGTGCCATGCACAGGGGAGGGTGAGCTCTCTGGGCACGTGAAAGAAGGCCATTGATCTCAAGTGCAAGAGACACAAACAATAACATTTGCAATGGTCCAATACAATGTAGAAATGCTGTCTGGAATATCGCTGCACTGGTCTGGTATGAATATTTTCACCGCGCATGAATTGTGTCATTATAATAAATCAAAATACCAAGAGACAAATAAAGTAAACAAAAAAAAATGTGGACAAAACTCCAGTCTTACCCATCAAAAACACCCAACCCATTAAAAGACTAGAAATATGCACAATTTGTAGCAATTCTCAAAGGACCTGGACATTGGCCAAATATCTTTGAGTATGTTTAGTGCCACAAGGACTTTTGTTTTTTTGTGTGGTGGTAAGGCAGGGCTGAACGTCCACCGACTAGAATACCAAATATTAACGCCCTACTTAAAAATAACAATTCCAGTATCTGAGCGATTGATGCATAAAGTATTTCCAAATGGATTTAATTTTGTGATGATCAGTTTGTCATCAGTTATCTTATATAATATATTAGTTTCATTTCAGAAAGAAATCCTACTAGTGTTTTGCCTGATTAGTGTCTTTTCAATGCTAATTAAAAAAAATTCGGTATAGGCATTAGAGAGTTCCTTTGTATTCATTTATAATGTTTTGATACTTTTGAGGGATAAGAAATAAATCAATCAAGGGCTTGAAAGCCACCAATAAAGCCAACAGTTTTGATTGTGGAAGCAGTACTGACCACAACTATACTGTTAAGAATGGATCAACAAATTCTATAGAACCAACAATTTATATACAGAGTAGTCCATATTTTGCTATAGAATTGTGACACAAGTGTTGGTACTGTTCTCCTGTGTTGAGAGTGTGTAAACATACAGGACAAAAACAGTGACAACAACATTTTGGCTCTTGGTATCAATATTCTGGATGGGTTGTAAAATATAGTAATTGTAACATAAGATTCGATCGGGTGATAGTACAGTTTAAAACACTAACTAGTTAAATCGGCATTTCGATTGCAGTAAGCAAACTTGACAGACACTTCATCAGGACAAAGTCAAGGGCGTTTGCACGTAGCCCTCCACGTCAGCACGCAATAGCACTGATCTCTGTGAGTCTGAATGGCCGCTATGGAGAACAGGGCTCAGGGGTGGGGAGAGCTGCAGGCCACTAGTAACTGCAAGCAAAAGCTGTCATATGTCCATGATGCACCCCAGGCCTTAGAATGAAGCGTCTCTGTATTTAGCTTTGCCTGTTACCCAAGATCCTATGAATACAGGGTAGTCCCTTGTTGGGTTTTGCAATTGAAATTGTCATCGTGTTTGGGCGCACAGCTACCTGCTGGTATGCAATTATCAAACTGTCATTTAATTAATTTATAAATGCTTCTTGAAACAAATGAGCAAATATTTGTGCTGCCAATGTTTATATGGGCATGTGTCTCCACCTGCTGAAATTATATTTATGTACTTATTAGTGTATTTATTAATGAAAGAGAATTGAAAATACCACATTTTTGATTTGCTTAAAACTCAATTCTACAAAAAGGTGAATAGTGATTACAGCTTAAGGGCACATGGTATCTGCCCCAAGGTGAAATGTAATCACTTAGGCGATGGCACTCCCTCACCGCACTTACCCCACGGATTTGTCGTCAAAGGTAACGCACAATAGTTTAGTTTTCACGAGTCCCCTAAAGCTTAGATATTGTGGTTCTAGCTACAGCCGGTGGTTTCTATGCATTTCAGACTTTAGGAACACGGACTTTCCATCATCTGATAAAGTGTAATTGCTGGTTGAAGGCTAGTTGGTGGAGTAAGTGACAATTGGCCAAATGTCAGCTATTTGTGGCCTGCAGGACTTTGTGAAAAGTTGGGTCTGCTGCTTCTATTTGAACTCTGATGGATTCCAAATCATGTTAACCCTATTGCAGTGTATTATGCGTAGAGTACAAATAGGTGCTTCTGACGTTGCTGGTGATATGTCCTCATAAACTGTTTCCAGAAGTTGGTGCATTTGTGGCTAACCTGATGTAAGTTGTGTTGTGATGCATCAACTTCAATTCATGGTGAAATAAACCCTAAAGACTGTGGCATAGGAATACATCCATCCTTATAGCCTTTATTAGTTATTTATCAATCTCAGGACATGTTCCTAAAGGACGTCCTCATGACCATAATAAGAGAAACATCTTTCATGCAGTTCAGAAAACAACTGAAGACTTAGGGCCTGATAGCGACTTTGGCAGTGCAGCAGCGGGGCGGCACACCACTGCCCCGCACCACCAAAGTAGACCGCCGGCCACCCGTCAAATCACAAACTGTAAAGACCATGCAGTGCTGGAAAAGGACGGTGCATGCAGACAGAGGGGCACATCATGCATTCATCCTAAAGGCCCGAGGCAATAGGGGGTCTCACAGCCATGAAAAGGGTGCCTGACAGCCAACTCGTAATATGCTTAGCGGTGCCTCACAGGTGCCACCAAGCATATTATGGCCTCAGACTGCCGCGCCATAGCCAGGGATCGTGGATCCCAGGCAGTTGTGGCGGTCCTAATGAGGTAAGACCGCCGCAGTTGTAATACGGTAGTCGGACCTATAGACTGCCAAATTTGTAATTAGGCCATTAGCTGTTCCCTTCTGTGCAGCAGATATAAATGTTATCATTACACTGTAACCTCTCTGGTGTCATGTGCCCTGTGTTGCCTAGATACCCTCTGGTGATAGCCTGCGCCTAATAAACACAAAAGACAAATACCTGAAACTTATTAAATAAATGAGCACTACCTAATCCATTACTTCAATGAGTGGGTAAATCATGGATTACCTTAGAAAACATCCTAAACTATTGTAATGGACTCGGTCAATGACAAGCAGATAAATCAAAATTAAATAATCCTATTTAACTAGAGGGCCAGTTCCAAAGGTTTGTAGTATTTATATAATGACATTAGTGCATTTTTCTGTATCCACAGGTTTATAGCAATGGTCTCAATATATTATTATAATATTTATTGTCATTGTTGTATGGTCCACAAGAACACCATCCGCATCACGACCAGCACCGACAACTCCCCACCCTCCGCCGAACACCTGCACTTCCAGATCCACACCGACCCGAAGACCACCCTCAGAGGCACCCTGATCTACCGACCTCCGGGACCACGCACCCAATTCAGCGAGGACATCGCCGACTTCGTCAGCCCGCACGCCCTCCCCTCCGCCGACTACATCCTCCTGGGGGACTTCAACTTCCACCTGGAGAACAACAACGACTGCAACACCAGCACCCTGCTCGACAACCTCACCAACCTTGGACTCAAGCAGCTGGTGTCCACCCCCACCCACCTCGCCGGACACACACTCGACGCCATCTTCTCATCCAGCAAAGACATCGCCTTCAGCCACGCCACAGAACTCCACTGGACGGATCACAGATGCATCCACTTCACCTTCAGAAGAACGACGATCCACCACCACCAGCAACAGGCTGCCCGAAGAAGCTGGAACAAGATCACAGCCGACCAGCTCGCCGCCTCCCTGAGCCAGCACCCTCCGGCCAGCTCAGCGAACCCCAGCCAGGCCACCGACAACCTCTCGAAGTGGATCAGCGACTGCGCGGACGAACTCACCCCACTGAGGACCCCGCCCAGCAGACCCGGCAGCAAGAGAGCCCCTTGGTTCACCGACGAACTCAAGAGCTCCAAGAAGAACTGCCGCGCCCTCGAGAAAGCCTGGAGAAGGGAACCCACGCCGGACAACAGGACCACCCTCAAGCTTGCCACCCGGAAACACCACCAACTGATCCGCATCACCAAGAAGACGGCTTTCAAGAACCGACTGGACAACAACGCACACAACTGCAAGGAACTCTTCAACATCGTGAAAGAGCTCTCCAACCCCAACGCCGGAAACAACGACATCACCCCTTCGCAAGACCTCTGCAACTCCCTCGCCTCCTACTTCCACAACAAGATCGCGGACATACACAACAGCTTCAGCACCCATCCGACCCACGCCACGACCGCAGCAACGCCACCCACCACCACCCTCCGCGCCTGGACCCCGGTCAACACCGAAGACACCGTCCACACGATGAACTCCGTCCACTCCGGATCTCCGACCGACCCCTGCCCTCACCACGTCTTCAACAAAGCCGACGTTGTTATCGCACCCCACCTGCGGGACATCATCAACACCTCATTCGACACCGCCACCTTCCCCGAGAGCTGGAAGCACGCCGAACTCAGCGCTCTACTCAAGAAACCTACTGCAGACCCCACCGAACTCAAGAATTACCGCCCCATCTCTCTACTCCCGTTTCCAGCCAAAGTCATCGAGAAAACCATCAACAAACAGCTGGCCGCCTTCCTCGAGACGAATGGATCCCTCGACCCATCGCAGTCCGGATTCCGTGCCAACCACAGCACCGAGACCGCCCTCATCGCCGCCACTGACGACATCCGAGCCCTGATGGACAACGGGGAAACAGCAGCCCTCATCCTCCTAGACCTCTCCGCGGCTTTCGACACGGTCTGCCACCGCACCCTAGTACAGCGCCTCAGCAACGTCGGAATCCAGGAGAAGGCGCTGGAATGGATCGTCTCCTTTCTCGACGGAAGAACACAAAGAGTCCGCCTACCACCGTACAAGTCAGAGGCCACCGAAGTCATCTGCGGCGTCCCCCAGGGATCCTCACTGAGCCCGACTCTCTTCAACGTCTACATGAGCCCTCTCGCGGCCATCGCACGCCAACACAACCTCAACATAATCTCCTACGCCGACGACACCCAGCTGATCCTCTCCCTGACCAACGACGACCCCGCCGCCGCCAGAGCCAACCTGCACGAAGGGATGAGAGAGGTGGCCGAGTGGATGACGACGAGCCGCCTGAAGCTGAACTCAGATAAGACGGAGGTCCTCATCCTGGGCTCCTCGCCCTCCGCCTGGGACGACTCCTGGTGGCCCCCCGCCCTGGGCACCGCACCCAAACCGACAGACCACGCACGCAACCTGGGTTTCATCCTGGACTCCTCCCTCTCCATGACCAGGCAAGTCAACGCCGTCTCCTCATCGTGCTTCAACATCCTGCGCATGCTTCGGAAGATCTTCTGGTGGATCCCCACGGAGACCAGGAAGACCGTCACCCAGGCCCTCGTCACCAGCCGACTGGACTACGGCAACGCACTCTACGCCGGAACCACCGCCAAGATCCAGAAGAGACTCCAGCGCATCCAGAACGCCTCAGCCAGACTCATCCTCGACATCCCACGTCACAGCCACATCTCCGGACACCTAAGAGACCTGCACTGGCTCCCGGTCAACAAGAGAATCACCTTCCGCCTCCTTACCCACGCACACAAAGCTCTCCACGACCAAGGCCCGAGCTACCTCAACGACCGAATCAACTTCTACGCTCCCAAACGCCACCTCCGATCCGCAAGCCACGCCCTCACCACCGTCCCACGCATCTGCAGAACCACTGCTGGAGGAAGGTCCTTCTCCTACCTGGCCGCCAAGACCTGGAACTCCCTCCCGGCCGACCTGCGCCTGACCCAAGACCACTTCTCCTTCAGGAAGAAGCTCAAGACCTGGCTGTTCGAGCAGTAGCGGCACCCCCCCCCCCCAAGCGCCTCGAGACCCTACGGGTAGGTAGTGCGCTCTATACATTTCTTTGATTGATTGATTGATTGATTGATATGGTTCCTGAAACAAAGTGAGGCATGCTGATTGTGAAAGGGTCCCTATTGCCCTTTGTTGTTTTTAGGTCTGGTTACAAACACCTGTACTTGTCTGAAAGAGCTCATGTCATCAATTCTCTAAGACAGTACCAAGATCAGTACACAGAAAGAGAGTAGACCTCCGGCCAACCCCCTTCAACCGTTGACGTCTCTGCATGTTTCCATATCTGCCATTGCTTGGATGGGCTGTCCATCAAACTCAAGGCTTTTTGTGCATGTTTACATTGTGCCATTGGAGTCTGTCGCTTCTGGGCAGACTACATCAAATTCTTGCTGGGGATTTAACAATGCCTCCAACTGTTTGGCTCCCCAATGCCACCAGGTTAGCTCCACATTTCACAAACAATCCCACAGTTACACACCAACTGTGATTTATAGGTATGACAATGACCACCTCAAAAGAAGGTATGTGCCTGCATAGGGGCCAACATCTACACTCTCACCCTGCAACACCCATACTTATGGAGAGTAACACACAGTATACATCTTGCAACTCATCAACATGTTCCAGAGAGGCCAGACCACAGATAGCACCCTTTCAACCATAACTCAAAGCGTGCCCCCGAACCGGAAGCAAAATGGAGCACTTGATAACCTCGCCTCTGGTATGATGTGCTATGTACATTACGTAACCGGACCGCTCAGCAAAGTGCTTTAGGAACATGCCACATAAACGGTGTAATTATTTTCAACTTCAAAATCAGAGTTCTTAGGTTTTTGTGCTGCTGGTGCTGCGTCAGTGCAGCATATATAATGGTTTCTGTTCTGCTGGCGTTGGGCTTCTAATGACATGCCTGGTGGCTACTGTGATAATTCCCCTGGGTCTCTGATGGAATTCAGTGCCTCTGATGGCTTCAGTGAGGCTGTTGCCAGGCCACTAATGACATTTATCCTACCTGACCACTCCTGTAATTCCTACCATGGGGCCTGTTCGACCAATCAGTGTGCCCGCCTCTGCTGATGCTGTTCTCAGGGAGAAGCTGGCATTCATCAAACCCAGCCAACCTAGCGGCTCCTGTGATGCTGCCCCTGGGCTATTAAGGACGTTCAGTTTGAAGTGCAGTTTGGTCAAAGACGATAGGTCTGGCTTATTACTTAAAATGCAAACCACCAGATTGGCTTTGACAATGCTTGTTTTTATTTATTTCTAAATAAGGGTTCTGAAATAATAAAACAGAAGTTTTTTCTAAAACTGTGCCGTATTAGTAATGCGTTGGTCAGCAGAGTAAAATGTCAGGTAAAATGTCAACTAAAGAGGCAAATGAAAGCTATGATTTGTTACCGTTGTAAATGTGACCAATATGTAAACTCTGTGTATTTGCTATGCACTTGTTTTTTGTGAGCTCTCTTCATAAGTAGCTCATTGAAATGAATTTTAACAAGGTAAAATCGCAGTTCCTTTTGTAGGCCATTGGAGATTTCCAAGGATTTGAATGCATGCACCAAGATTACTCAGCTGCCAACTTTCTATAAGAACATTGGAATGTTGAGCGCTCCATTGAAAGCAATGGAGTGCTCCGGGCTTCTAATGGCCAGCCGAAGCCCGAAGCATTAACATTCCAATGGTTGACAAAGGCTTCATGGAGCCCGAGGGGATTTCAATGCCCTTGTGCTCCGTGAGGTCTCTATTTTACAAATTAGAACATTCTACCCTGTAGAGGCGGAATTTTCTAATAGCCTTAGAGACGTTTGTAGCAGGCTCTACCGGCCTTTACAGGCCACTCCCTTGTTAAAGGCCCTCGTCTTTGGCTAGGGCCTTTAACGCTGGAGCCGGCCTTTGATGGCTGGTAGAGCCTACTACAGCGGGCTCTAAGGCTGTAATAGAAACTTTTTTTGGTGTATGAGCAATGCCTACACACATATAGTACAGATTTAGCAATTAATGCACAGTCACGTTCCCGCTTTCTCAGCACCTGCACATTTTTAGGTCTCGCCTGAGCTAGCGCATGTGCTGATCGGAGAGACATTTTCTATATGGGTTTCCAAAGTGCTACCTAACGCTGCCTAACGCTTGCGTTCACACAAGCGTGCACGCGCATAGCCGACAATCACTGCTGCGCGCGCACCACTCGCGTGCTTACCACACAGCACGTCCCGTCCTCGCGATCGCGATCACTTTCGCTTTGATCGCGATTACTTTCGCTTTCACGGCCGCGCGGCCGTTACTTTTACGGCCGCGCGGCCAATGCTTGTTCAGTGTTGATATCAATATACACGTAAGCTATATTTGTGCAGTGATTGCAAGATTGTGCTTTGTATTAGAAAATAAGGACCTATGCTAGATTACATTTTTTATCAGGTTTTTAGTCTGATTAATGTGGATATTACTAATTTCTAAAAAAAGAAAACAGTAAATGAGCTTCCTGCGATTACCTCAGGCCTCGTAGATACGAATTGACAGCTATTATTTGCTGCAATGATACACACAAGTCTGTCTTGATTATTGAGGCTGCTTAGCCTCGTCCTTTAACAGCAGTAAGGGTCTCATTGCAAGTCCCACTTTGGTTCCCATGTTGGTGATAACAAAGGTTACCGGCCCCATCGAGATTAGGAGAGCTCATATAAAGCCATAGTCTTCGGCCAAGCCTTGTTGCCTACTGAAGCAGGCAACATGTCTGGGTGACGCTCATGGGAAAAATGTGGAATACACGAGGACTCTGGAGCAGCATTGACAAAACCCATCTTTAGGGCACCCTCAGGGTCTCTATCTATTAATAGAGAGCAAACCCCCACTTCTGGAATTACCAGTGCTAATGGTATCAATAATTCCAGTGGGGGATTAAGGGTGTTACCAAGCCATTTTCTGACACACTCAAAATGGAGCTCTAGCTGTTAAGTCCCTATGACAATGTTCCAGAGAACATCCTGTTAAAAAGTATATATACACAAACCTATCTTTCTCTGGCTGGAAACAAGATTGGCAAAGTAAGCAACTTCACATAGCCTCTCATTTAGACCTGGGGAAGCTTAACCATCACCAAGGGCTACCCACCATCACCCCCTATAACTCTCCCTCCACAACAGGCTGATGGTGGTAATTGTCCTTGATTACAAGGCAGTCAGGTCATAGTGGGGGAGAGACAGAGTGGTGGCAGACATCAGCACAAAGTTCCAAGCACTACCATGCTGATGACCATGTTCCTTCTGAAGGCACTGCAGGGCGGCCTCACATCAACTTCTCCTTGTGGCAGTAAGCAGGCTATGGCCAAACTCCTGGGATTGACATGCTGGAACTGTGCCTGCCTGTGGAATTCCCAACAGAATCCTTGAAAACTCCTAAGGGACCAGGGGTTCCAATGACACTGAGAATCCCCAGAATTTCATCCCTTGAGGTGCAAACACATCCCTAGAAAATTCCACAAGTGTGTTATGTTTCCACAGAATACCCAGGATTCCCTTTTTTGTCACAGAATGAGATCATTAAATAAAGGAAGATAATCCTTGAGATTACTAGTGTGCATGAATGTCCAGGGGCGATCGGAGCTGTCTTCCCCAGCCTACTCTGTATGTACTGTAGGTTGGTGGGTGAATCCCACGTTTTTGTCAGCTCCAGGAAGGAAGCAATGAGAGACGACCTTCCTTCCACCCCCACCAGTTCACCACCATCCTTTTACCCCACCAGCTAATGTCAAAATGAGACAAGAAAGCAATCATCTTATTCTGACATGGTGGGGGTTTGGCAGGTCACTGACAGTGAAAGAGATGGATTACATCCATGTGGCTGATTGAATCCTTACCTCCATCATTTCCTTGCAATTGGAGGCCTGGTGAGAGACCCATTGCATTCAGGCTACTGTTTCACTTTACCAAGGTTTTGACCAGGCCTTGAGCAACTAAAACATATTTATGTTTGAATGAAGGACGGCTGTGATAGGAAAGGGAGAGGGGTGAAGCAGGACTACACCCGCATAATTCTTGTTTTCAGACACAGTAACACCAGTCAAGAGTCTGAGCCATAAAATTCAAGAGTAACATAGGAGTTCCATCTTGTTCTCAGTGCAGGCAAGAAGAAATAAGAAAGAAGCCTGTCAGCCAGACTTGGACATTGGTGGTGCAATGCAAAACACAATAATGTGAGGATTTGTATGACACAATTATTCATAAATCAATTCCCAGTAACAAAAACTGTAAGCTGTGTCCTGGCATCTAATGAGATAGGCAGTCACCTACTTAGTTACCTGACTCAGAACCTCTGACCAGCCCATAGAGCTCCTACCACACCCAGGATCTCTGCAGACACATTGGCTAAAAGGCAGAAATATTAAATTAAAGTACACATGGCCTCCTCAAGACCCTACACAGCATTTTTATGAGAGCATATTCTCACGACAATCCAGAACTTTTCCTTTACTAGACCCTCCCTGGGCATTCTGGACTCTGTAGTCTTCTTATAATTATTCCATACTTCAATACTGTTACTCCAAGGAGCGGGCTGTATGCCACACAGTCATGATGCAATATTTTCAATCTATCAGTTTTTTTCAGTCAAAATACTAATCAGAAATTTCTGGACACCTTCTCTATGTGCATTTCATTCTCATTGGGATTCTTCAGAAAAAGTGTAGTCCTTATTTTTCAGGTTTGACGGTGCTGGCCATGCTGCTCCTGTAGTCTGTTTTGGTGCAAATTACAGCCAATTGTGGGATGCTGACCGTGAATTCAGCCAACTTCTCACAACCCTTTCTTCTCCTAGGGCCCCCGCGTGCACTCAAGAAAAATGGCAGGAAAACAAGACAAAGTGTGTTACATTGAATGGCTGCCTAGCCCAGCAAATAGAGGAAACAAGCATTGGCATAGCCAATAGGTCTCACTTTTGGGACCGTATAAGTATTTAGTTATGCAGCACAATATCCTTGGTGCAACAACATTAACTGTTGCGTGGTTAAACACTTACAAGGCCCCAAAGGCGAGACCTATTGGCTATGCCAATGCTTGTTATTAGTTTCTTCAGTTTGAGACGGTAGGACTTTACCTGAGTATTACAGAAAGCACAAAATATATAATAATTAGAATTGAGACTCTCAATTTTCCATTATTATGGATTTTTACACATAAATGCAGACGGAAATTCTTTATTCATTTTTGAAAATTGGGAAAATACAGAAAGTAAGTCACCAACCTGTCAGCCATCATCATCAGAACAATAGCTACGCTGTTTGGCAGCTTGGAACATTATCATGAAGGCATGAGATTTCATCCAGTAGATTAAGATGTGCACGTTTCTTTAAGAATGCCAATTATTAAAGATTTGTGGACTGTGTTAAATATGGCTGCTTATGGTGATCTAAAACCTGAGAGTAATTCATGTGTGAATGCACGTTTCTTGGTTAAATAAATATTGAATACACTAGTTGCAAATTAACTTTTTTTTACAGGGCACAAAAAAGATATAAATTTGATATACCCAAAAGAATATTTATACAAGCGGAGAGAAGGGAATAATTGAAAAACGAATACATAAATTCGGACGTCCTAGTAATAGTCTTCTAAGTAAACTGTGCTTATAGGGATGAGGTTTCATTTTGCATTTTGGTTCATATATCTAAAGCATAATTTTATGACTGAGGCTGGAAAATACTAGGCCTGGGCAAAATTTAAATTACGCCAGAGCAATCGGAGTAATTTCAGTAATTACGCATTACTCTTGTGATGCAAAATCACAGAAATTATACCACCTTGAGTAATTAAGAGTCATTTGAGACAAACATCTTGTCGCTGGAGCGCAGGAGTAAAGGAACAATGAACTAAGTGCGAGCGACCGGCTGCTGGCTATTGCTGTTTGTGTCTTGTAGCATTTAGTGCTATTTTCTTAGCGCAAAATGCATTCTCTGGCCCATTTTTGACACAAGGGGGCATTTTGCACATCGCTTAATGCGAGATTACGCACCTCACATAATTGCGCGTGGTTCTGCGAAAATGTAATTACGGTAGTGACGATTACGCCGGTTACGTCCACCCTTAGGAAATACTCTTCAGATCAGAATTACACCAAATAGCCCAGTGGTTATAAAAGACTTCATTCATCGGGGACTGATGGATCTGGGGTGCACTAGGCTCATGTAGTGAAAGAGGTGACATGTTGGTAATTGCCCTAGAAGAGTCAACAGATACAGAGGATTTTCATTGGGATGTGGTGATCCTGTAAAACCCACCCAAACGCCCCCACCCCGACCCTAAATAGCATCCCTAATGTGCACCCGCTTAGTTCAAATGCATATCTATGCATTACCAGTGTCATTGCTTGACCTTGGAAGGGCTATTTGCAGCGCACATGCCAGAATGGATTAAGCCACAGCTGTGTAGTGACCATGAGTGGCAGAGCCTGCATCCGCAGCATCCGAGGAGAAATCCTCTTCCGCATCTGGGTCATCGGTGCAAGCGGGATCCACAGATAATGCAGCACTTAGGAAGCGATGATGGCGAGGCAGCTCAGCATCATGGTGTGCGTGGTCCAGAACCCCGTATGGTAATAATACACACCACATACACTGGTGCAAACTAAACAGGCACATGACTACACAATCATGGTGAATGCAGAGTGCCTACCTCAAGCATTTTATACTGAAAGATGTATTACTCTGTAATGCTTTTGCATCCATAAAAAGTGACTGGGTTAAAAAAAAAGATGCAGTACCATTTCTCGAATAAGATTATGGAATGTATTAGCATATCACAAATTAGCATATTAAGTATATTTTAAACTAAAGTAAATATTTCAAATGGGCGCAGGGTTGTGCAATAAATGTACACAATGGCAACATTTTAACCTGTTCCCAGTTCGAGTTTTTATTCCTACTAGTTCCTCTGGGGACAAAGAGAAGGGCCAGAGGTGGGGCAGATGCTGAGATGTGGTGAGTTATGCATCTATTCACATCCCACTCCCCTACACCAGTCCCACTGGGGTGCAAGGCTGGCAGTGGGGGATGTACAGTCCTAATAGGGGGCCATAAGTGTCTGAAGCCAGCATCACAATCCCCATTTAGTCTATTGTTCCTACTGCTCCTAATTTTCATGCAGGGACCCGGTGCCTAAATTGAGCACGATGGGCTCACTGGCACTCATTTTGGGCATCAGGACTTATTTTTCATTCTCAGACTGCGACTCAGAACGAAAGAATGAAAGTCAGAAAAGGAGGGAAGAAGGAGGACATCGATAGGAAACGGTGATAAAGAGAAAAATCAGGGATGAAAAAGAACCTGCTAGAATGACATAGGGGACAGGGAGTATAGCGTTGTGGTTGAGAGGCAAGAAGTACATGTAAGAGTAGACAGCCTTGGTATTCAGCAACCCCAACATTTGGCAGTGCAGGAAGTGCCCTTCTGAATTTACGGGACCGGCACTCCTTTTCTGTTTTACAAATTAAGCACTGCATGGACCTTTTAGGATTTGAGTGCTATAGGCAAAGGGAAGGAACCTGCTGAAGTCTGTGAATGCTACCACCCTACCCACATGGCTCATAGGAGCTAAAAGATATAAGATTAGGGGGGCACCCCTGCGCCGACCAAAGAATGCAAACACAAGGGCTGTGATTGGAGGCCGTGCTATCCCCAAGGCACACCTCTGGGTCATGAACTGTGACCTCGTGCACAGACCATTTTGCATCCCACATATGTGCAGCTTTATTTTGTGATTTTTGACACTTGGCCTCAAATGAGAAACAGATAATAAAGGTTTTAATTTTGTAAAATCTTCATAGAGGGAAAAAATATATATTTTCATCCTCCATAAGAAATGTCCACTTCAAATAAGAAAGGAGTAAAATGTTGGTCTTTATTTGTTCAGAAGAGAATGAGTGGAAAACAGAAATGACTAGTGCAAATCCTGATTTAACATCATAATAAAGTTTAGGTTAACCAATGCTTTCAATACTTAGGAGCCTTTAAGAATCCCCTTGAAAATTATTAAAATGTATTTATGTTCTTTCCCCTGTTAGACATGGCAGCCTTTGGCATGGTCTTCCTCCAAACATTTTGCCTTATTCCATCTTGTTTGCTGAAATTTGTTTATGTTGGCTACAGGACTCTGTGCACTTTACGACTGCCAGCCAGCTCAAAAGTGCACTCCTTTAAAGATGATAATATTAGCTTACACCCAATTGGCACATTTTATTTACTTACAAGTCCCTAGTAAATTGGCACTACTTGTATCCAGGGCCTGTAAATTAAATGCTACTAATGGACTAGAAGCACATATTGTGCCATCCAGTTAAGTAGCACTTTAAAACATGTCCAGAGACTGCCATTGCAACCTGTGTGCCATTTTAAACTGCCAATTAAACCTGGCAAAATAAACATTTTGCCAGACCTAAACCTCCCTTTTTAATACATGTAGGTCACCCCTAAGAAATGCCATAAACGGTCAATAGCAGGGTGCATTGCATTTCAAAGGTTGTGTTAAGTAATAGGTCATATGGAACATGGTGGTTGAATAGGCATTTATTGAGTATACTGGATAAAGAGGCCACGCAGCATACAACAGGAACAGCTGCTCTCGGCTGGAAGTCTCCAACTGATCATTGATGACACCTGGAGATTCCAAGTGTCATCAATGATGTAGACTATAGAATACTTACATGCAAATGACTAATAATAATAATAAAAGACAGACACAACACATCTTCTCTCCTTAATTTGAAATAATGAACACTTAACATTTGAAATTAAATGATACTTAAACAACAACACATCTCCTCTCTACATTGACCAATACACAACAACAATACAGGTTGCACATATGCACTTAACATAGGAGTGAATTAACTAATTAGTGACAAAGTCCTTGAGATATTCCTGTGGTTTAACCACTCTACCAAAACTGTTAACAAGAGCATCATTACCTTGAGGTTGAGATTGAGGTTGGAATTCAGAAACAAAAGATTCCTCCTGTCCAGTTAACTCTGAAGAATCAGAATGTAGAGCAACATCATCAGACATACATTCAGAAAGAACACCATCTATACAATTATCATTCTCAACTTGCGAAGAAACAGATGGTCCATCACCTTGATTTGTAACATCAACCATATCCAAACCAGGTGACTTCTTTTCATCATGAACTGACCTCGAACTACATTCCACCCCTACCTTCTCCTCATCTAGCCAGTGAAAGCTCCTCATCCGGCTAGTTCCTTCTCCACTCCCCTCATTCAGTTCACTTTTACATTTTGCAATTCTGCCAATATGCCAAAATTTACCATCTGATAATTGAACAGAATTTTTACAAATATTAATTATAGAAAGAGACTTTGAGAATTTGCTCTGCCCTTTTCTCACTTTAAAAGGTAATATAACACGAACCTGATCACCTATTTCAAAATTGATTAGTTTAGTATTATTCTTACGGTCATAATAACTCTTGTATTTCTTCTGATGTTGTTTAACATTCCCCTTAACATGCTCAGGTGACCATTCTAATAACCGAGAATGTTTCATCCAACATTGGTTATCCTTCATAAAAGGAACACGTCCTTTCATGATAGTAAACGGACTATAACCAGTGACAGTAGGCGTTATACGAAACATCCAAATCATTTTCTTAACTCCTACTACCCAGTCCTGGTTCTTAGAATTTGCCAATTGAATAGACTCTTTAATCACACGATTAAACCTTTCTACTTCGCCATTCCCACTAGGATGATAAATCGACGTAACTCTATGATTTATGCCATTACGTTTTAAGAACTCCTCTAAAATGTGACTTTTAAATTGGACCCCATTATCAGTTATAATAACTTTTGGAAGTCCTTCTCTCTGAAATAAATCATCTAAGAATTCCAGAACCGAGAAAGTATCAGCTTTCTCAACAACTTTAATTTCTGGCCACTTTGAAAAGTAGTCTACTGCAACTAAAATATACTTAGCAGAATCGTCTTTCATGATGGGCCCCGTAATCTATTCCTAGTGTTTCCCAAGGCATTTCTGGACATTCGACAGGACACAAAGGAGGGCAGTGTGTTCTTAAAGATTTGTCAGAATTACTACAAAAGGAACAATCCCTTACAATTCTCTCTACCTCTGCATCTACTCCTGGCCACCAATACAATTCTCTGATACATTGTTTTGTTTTAACAATGCCAGGATGCCCCTCATGACAGATTTGAATGACTTTGGCTCTCAAATTCCTTGGAGGAATAATTATTTCTCCTCTCAAAATGTTACAATCCTTAAGAGACAATTCATCCCTTATCTCCCAAAACTGTTTCATATCCTCATTAAGCAATTTTTAACTGGCTATCCATTCACAACACAACTTTTGACTCTGATAAGAAGTTCATCCTTACTCATACACTCTTCCCATTCTTGTGGACTGAGGCTTACATTTTCTTTTTTTAAATCTATACCAGCTACTTGAAAGTCATCAAAATTCTCGCCAGAAACTTCCAACGGAAATGGCAGTCTACTTAAGCAATCAGCCACTTGATTTTTAACTCCTGGAATATAATTCACTGAATACATGTAATCCAACAAGCGCACAGACATCCTTGCTATCCTAGGTGTAGCAGCCAACAATCCGTCAGAAGAGAGTACTTTCACTAGAGGTTTTTGATCACACCTAACCTCTACATGGTAGCCCCAAATAAAACTTCTAAAATGTTCGAGTGCCCATACTACAGCCAGAGCCTTCCTTTCAATAACTGAAGATCTCTCTTCGGCAGGTGACAGAGCTCTAGATGCATATGCTACTGCTACTTCTTTACCATCCCCCTCTTTTTGCGAAAGCACCGCACCAAGTCCTTTTTGACTTGCATCAGTTGTAACAATACAAGGTAAAAGAGGATCAAAACCTACCAATTCTTTTGCATTGCACACTTTTGAGAACTGTAAAATCATGTTGCAGTGTATGAGACCATCCAAACACAGATCTACTTTTCAACAGTTGACGCAAATTAAAAGTCTTTTCTGAGAAATTCTTTACAAACTTACTGTAAAATTCTATAAGTCCTAAAAAGTATCTTAATTCATCCTTGTTGGTTGGGGAAGGAGCATCCCTTATAGCATTCATTAATTTAGATTTAGGCTTAATGCCTTTCGCAGAGATTTCATGGCCTAAATAATCTAAGGAATCAACACCAAATTTACATTTTGACAATTCAGCAGTAAGGCCCCTCTCTTTTAAAATCCTAAGAACAGAATAAATTATTTCATCATGTATAGACTTATTCTCTCCCATTATAAGGATGTCATCCTGAAAGAAAAGAATGCCTGGTAAATCAAGGAACAATTTAAACATGAGTTTCTGAAACACCGCAGCCGCTGACGCATGGCCAAACGGCATGCGTACAAACCGATAGCAACCTTGAGAAGTCATGAATGTTGTTAAATCTTTACTATCATCATGCAATGGGATTTGATACGCTGACGTTAAGTCAATCACTGAAAACCATTGCATGCCCTTGGTAAGTGCTATTAACTCATTAATTTTGGGCAGCAGAAACCTCTCTACTACTATATTCTTGTTCAAAGACCTCAAGTCAATGCATGGCCTGACTTTGCCATTAGCCTTGCGGACAACGACGAATGGTGCAACCCAATTTGAAGCTTCTACCTCTTCAATAATCTTATCGTCCAAAAGACGTTTCAACTCCTTAACTACTTCTTCACGAGCAGCCCAAGGGATATGTCTGGATTTTTGTACCGTAGGTTGTGCATTTTTCTTCAAAACAATTTTATGAACATACCCATTTAACTGACCTACTTTATCATTAAAGACTTCTGGAAATCTTTTTTTAAGATCAACTTGATAATCTGTACTGTGGTCTAAAATCATGACTTGTTCCACCCCATTCGGATTCAAGATGATATTAAGATTCCTCTGATCAATCCAACCTAATACCGTAGGACCCTCTAACGCTACACGAAGTTTCCCCACCGAAGACCTCCCTTTGAATTCAAACATGAGTTCCCTAAAACCCATTAAATCAATTTTTTCTCCAGTAAAACTCTCAGGAGAAATGTCTGGCGGAGCTAAAGTGGATCCTACATTAGGGACAAAATCTTTCTCCCACTGTACCTTGTCAATAATCGTATACGGAGACCCTGAGTCTGCTACAATGAGTGTTTCAACCCCACCAATGAACATTTTGCATACAGGTTTAGATTTACAATTAATGCTTAACGAGTTGACACTGTCAGACACTCCTAATACACAGTCAACATTCTTGGTAGATGAGTCATCACACGAAAATGAGGATGAAGACCCATTATAGTCCTCCTTCAATAAATTAACCTTTTTCTTTTTTTTCAAATTACGTCTGCACGCCTTCGTAAAATGACCAAAAACTCCACATTGTAAACATTTCTGTTTCCTAGCCGGACAATTTTTGAAATTGGCCAAATGGTTTTTGCTTCCACACCTATAACATCTTAAAACTGTAGATTTTGTTTGACTGTCATCAGTTTCTTTAGAGGAGGAAGCTGGTCTCTGGAATTTTCCTTTATTTTTAGATGAGATTTTATTCACCGTAGCTTTATCATTCTCTTTAGTCGGTTCGGAAATGGCTTTTGCACATTTGTTATTGATTTCTGCCTTTTTGACTAAAGCCACTACATCTGCTAACGCTGCCTCACCATGCACCCAAAGTCGTTCCTGAACATGTTCATTGTTTACAAACATTATGATTTGGTCACGAATGAGTTCCTCTTCAAGTATGCCAAATCGACATGTCAAGGCCAATTTCTTTAAGTCTGACACAAAATCCTCAACAGATTCTTGTTTTTCTTGCTTCCTACCAAAATATTTGTGCCTGTCAATGGCAATGCACACTGAGGTAGAGTAGTAAATATCAAGGTCTTCTAAAGCATGAGTAAAAACATTTACATCATCTGTAGCCTGCGTTTTCTTGTTCATTGAGTTATATACTATCAAACCTTGAGGACCAAGAGAGTGAAGTAAAATTGTCTTCTTCCTTGCTTGTGTCAATTCATCTTCTCCATCTTCAAGTGCATCTATATAATTTAAAATATACTCTTTCCACTCTTTCCATTTAATTGGGGGATCTCCTTTGGAAGATAGGAAGGCTTGTGGAGGAGTTAAAGAAAATGTTTGCGCCGCACACATTCTGCCAATTTTATATAAGTACTAGCACTATGCAAAGCAATTTTACCGACAATCGTATAGATAGAGTACTTCTGTGTATGTAACCCTTGTAACTTCCAGCACACTTAAAGACAGTGTATAAACTTACAATAATACATGTAACGTGTGCTTGTCAGCAAAAAACAAATACTGATGATGTTCTTAACCCCTTGGTATGCTTGTCACATAAATGACATGCAACAATCTTTCCTTAAAAAAAAACAATTGGAAATAAAGTTTTCCGATATTTGCATGAAGAAACTGAACGATAATTATCCTTGGTTCATGGTGTGCCTGTCACCGTGGACAACAAGCAATTAAGGTTACAACTTAAACGGAATTGAATCAACAGTACCTTCCGTATGCCGCTAATCTTGCAATGCGCATGTAAATCCAATATGGCGGCACGTACAGCGTCGTTACGTACAGACGCAAGTTGAAGGTTCAGGGAATGTATAAACGTCACACAGCAATAAGGTGACACGCTTACCGAACGCCAAGCAGCTGCCACGTTCAAGCTCACGCGGATTCCAGGTACGTTGAAGGAATGTTCGGCAGTTTGAAAAATACCACCTAATTAATTCAACTACTGGTACATCATTTAACTCGCTGTGTTGGCCCCAAAGTAAAATAGTTCATGTACTCACAATCCTCAAAACCAATTGTTCCGACCTTTGTAGCAGTTTAATGTTCCCGATTTGTTGCGATCTTTGTAGCGGGTTACTTGCGTGAAATCTCTCCTTGTTGGACCCGTATTGACTCGACGTTATTAAAAGCGTAGATATTTTCCTCAAATCGTCGCCAACTTTGTTAAGTAATAGGTCATCTGGAACATAGTGGTTGAATAGGCATTTATTGAGTATACAGGATAAAGAGGCCACACAGCATACAACAGGAACAGCTGCTCTCGGCTGGAAGTCTCCAACTGATCATTGATGACACCTGGAGATTCCATGTGTAATCAATGATGTAGACTATAGAATACTTACATGCAAATGACTAATAATAATAATAAAAGACAGACACAACAGGTTGGATATGTGTTTTTAAGTTTCACATATCCTTGTAGTGAAAAACTCACATATTCATTTTTCACTACTGTGATGCTCACATCTCCTATACAATAACATTTTTCCCTCATTATACTTACTGAGTGCTAATGTTTGATTGGTAACAGGTAGAAATATCATGTTTGGTCTCATAAGAATTGCAATTTTAAATCCTTTTTAATAGTAAATCAGATTTTAAGACACAATTCTGAAAATGCCACTTTTAGAAAGTTTATTAAAAAATCAAAACATCTAGCTGACCACTTGTGGGCTGCTAACTTTTAGGCAGACTCAGACCAGGTACACTAGTCAATAGGTCTATTTCATTTAATTATTCAATGAATAATTAAATGAAATAGACCAATTGGCTAGAGTACTTGATCTGAGTGTGCCTAAACGTTATCAGCTAGATGTTTTGATGTTTTTTATATTTACTGGCCCAATCTAGCTGTGTGGTATAGGGCCCATCCCTTGCATTACTAACTTTTAGAAAGTTGGCATTTTCTTGTCCTAAAAATGTTGTACCTGCAGCTTGTGTAGAGGGAATAGTTGGCAGCTGGCCTGTGTGCATTTCACCCAGACAGTGAGACAAAGGGGGAGTAGGTGTTCCTGGGCCATCCTGCCAGGATGGGTGGGGTGGAACTGTTGCCTGCCCCACTTACATTTCAAAGGGTTGCCTTCAGCATGCTCACAAAGGAACTTGAAACCAGTTTACTAGACTACTTGGAACCTTCAGACCAACTATACAGTTCACACCTGGACATGCGGAGGACACTTAAAAGGACTGCTTTGTATTCCAGAGACTGCCCTGCTGTTTGAGACCTGCTTTGTACCACAGAGGGCTTCCCTGCTGCCACCAGAGGACTGTTCTAGTACTTGAGGCCTGCCTAACTGCTTGAACATAGGACTACCTAAGTGACTCTAAAGTCTGGTTGGATGGCCTCCTGTTCTAACCTACAGAGACACAACACACTCCAACAACTTTAAACCCTGCACCTTCACCCCTCTTGAAGTGAGTCCTGCAGTCCAAAGGGGGCCCATCCACACCTAGACTCTTGGAAGTGGTGCTGTAGGGACTTGGAATCTTTTCCAGTAAAAATGTGGCCAGAAAACTGACAGGAGACTGTTCCACCCAGGGTGCATCGCCGGTTGGCCTGACTTTGCATTAGTTTCTTCTACATTCTTCTCCGCAGCAGGAAATCTTGTTCCGCTGGAAATCTTAGGGAGGGTATCCGTCCTCGTGGAGCCCTTATTGTCTACAGCTTCATTCCGCTAGAGACTTTCGACTTTCAGAAAATGTACTGAGTTTAAACATAGAAATCTTCACTGCGACTTCACCCAGCAGCTCCCTGGCGAAGACGCCTCCTCCTCAGACACCGCCAGCCAGTGCTTAATTTGTAATATTATAAGTGCCCGGGCCCTCGTCAGGAGGCCACTGCAGCTATCACCACCAAGGGCCCCCGCCATTGCAGCCAGTGTCACTAACAACACAGCTTTTAACCATCACACTCCTGCATATGTGACTATTCCAGGCCCCAAAAGCTATGAGATCGGCTTGGGCGGCAGTAGTCCTTTTTAATGTATATTGAACTAGTAAACAACTTTTGTTGTGCTCATCTCCAAATTACATAAGGAGCTCCACAATGTGCCAGGCTCTTATAAGTGCCGGTGTTGCAAATTAAGTGCGGGTGCTGAGCACCGGAAAGCACCGGCACAAATTAACCACTGCTGCCAGCCACCTTGCCCCACTGAACTTTACCTCCTCAGAGACTTTTTCTTGAAAATTCTTCTGAATCCAAAGGTAAGCTGAGACTGGGCTCAATCCATCTCGTGTATCCGAACTGCACTCCATCATGATTGCCCATAACTTTTGACTTTGCCTCGGTCTCGAGTGACTGGAAGCCCGCAGTTTGCGCATTGATCTTTTAGGTGATATTTTCCACTAAAAACATTAGAAATTAATAATTCCAGTCCTACTGATTGGATTTAATTAATTTTGGTGTCAAATTATTTAGTAACATGTACTTTAATGCTCTAAATTGTTTTGGGAGTTTTCTTCTGTTGTATTTTAACTTTATTACTGTTTGTGTGCTGCATAAATACTTTACACATTTCCTCTATGTTAAGCCTGATTGCTTTTCTGCCAAGCTACCAGAGGGTAAAGCGTAAGTTAATTTAGTGACTTCATCCCTCTCAACCAAAAACCCAATTTCCTACATCCCGATGCATTAACATGAAATTCTTTCTGATTGAATTCACTCATTTTGTCTCTTCCAACTTCTTCCAGATTTGATGGGGATGCAAAGGTAAAACTTTCTCCAGGGAAAAATGCATTCTTCGCAGAGAAAAAAGCAAACAAATGCTGATTTGCAAAGGTGGCTCCATTTCTTATGTGCACATTTCTATGCTATTTAGAACTCCGTATAGCTGAAAAAAGATCATGCAGGATTGGTCACATGACATTCCCAAAAGTACTTTTGGAAACCTAGGGCTGGCTAGGGCTCAACTTTCAAGATGCGCTACTGTGATGTTCAGGCCAAGATCTATGTCTCAACCAATATATATTTGCATATTAATAGGTAAAGAGATCTCTGTGTAACCCTTTTGAAAATGTTAGATTTTCATCTGGAATTCCGATGGAATTGAATAGCCCAATTTCACCAGGTGCAGACATAAAAATATTATGTTCCCCTGTTTTAGCATTGAGGAAACCAAAAAACCTAAAAGGTAATTGGTGAAATTCTTTCAAAAAGTCTCCGCCACTGGCAGTCAAGAGGAAATGCATTCCAGTGCACCACTCCATACAGTGACTAACTAACTTGGGGATAGCACAACCTGCAGTCGGTGGCTTTCCAACCTACATTCTTATTAGGCCCTTAGGGTGAGATTTATGAAAAATTCATGCAGCGCAGCCCCCCGCAAGGCAGGGCTGCGTTGCGCAAGAGGGGGGGAGCAGGAGAGCGCCATATTTTCAAAGATATGGCTCTCTCCTCCCCTTTCCCTTGCATCAGCGCTGATTACAGCTGCCGTGCTCCACCCACACACCTTTGGTGCCATAGGGCTAGTGTGTGTGTGTGTGTGTGTGTGTGTGTGTGTGTGAAACCCTTCCTGTACAAAATTGTATGCCTAGACACGAGGGAAACCTTTTCCCACTTTGAATGCATGCTGCACAGTGCAGCACGCATGCTAAGTCAGAAAATGAAGGAGAAATGAAAGCATTTCTCCTTCCTTGCACCTAGTTTAAAAGGGGACATTTTTCTCACACTAAACCTAATCTACTGCGTTTAGTAAATATGGTTTAGCATGAGAAACCTTGGGTGGTTGCATGGGAACACCCATGCACCACCCTTGGCATGCCCCCATGGCGCAAAGTAATGCGAAACAGCGCTGTGCACTGCTTGGCATTACTTTTACGTTATTTCCTGCGCTAAACAAGTTTAGCGCTGGAAAATAAATTAGAAAAATTAGGAAAAAAAGATTTTGTGTTGTTTTGCGTCACTTTTGTGACGGAAACACGGCACAAAAGCTTAGTCAATCTGCCCCTATGTGTTTGGATTCAACTCATCATTATTTTGTTATGACAGATGCAAGTGAAGTAGCTCTGGGTGCTGTGTTGCAGAAAAATGAAGGGGAGGAAGAGCATAGGACCATAACCAATATTTCCAGATTTGTATATGGGGCAGAAGCTAATTACTCTTCTGTCAGACTTTGAGTGCCTTTAGAGCCATTAAGAAATTGTGGAACTTTGTGTGAGGTAAAAATACAACAGTTTTTATTTGTCATGAGCATTTGTTGGAAGTTTTGAGTACGAAAGGTCTTGATGCTGTCTCCATTTGCATCAGCTGGATGGATAGTTGGGCTGCAGGAATATAGTTTTGCTATCTGTTATGTCCCTGGGCCCAGCAACAATGCTGTGGTTTGTCTTTCAAAACTTGGATTGGTTGTTGAGGAGGATGAATATGAACATAATGAAGAAGTCAAAGTGTGTAGTGTGATAGAAGGAGCAGTTTCACTACAAAAATGGTTGAATGCATTTCGTGATGATTTTGTTTTACCGAAGGTGGGGGAAGCTATGCAGAAAGGATGTTATGTTAAAATTTCTTATAAAGCACACGTACACTGATTGGTTTCTTGGTGCTGTGTCTAGGAGATGCGGTACCCTGTTATCGCATACGAGAGTTCAGTCATTAGCTTGGGTAAAAAATCAAGTCTTGACGAGCCTTCTGAATTTCAAAAGGTCAGTGCAGGTTCTGATGTCAGATGGAAGGGAGTTCCAGAATCTTGGCGCCAGGACTGCAAACCTGCATCCGCCTTGACGCATCAGTTTGTAGGGCGGTGTGACCAGAAGATTCATGTGGGCTGAGCGCAGGTTACGGGTAGGTATATGTCTTGAATGAGGTTAGAGATGAATTTTGGGCCTGCACCATGCAAAGATTTAAAAATAAGACAACCGACTTTGAATGCGCATCATTGTGGAATGGGGAGCCAGTGTAACTTTATCATGAGAGGGGAGACGTGTTGTCATCTGGGCTGCAGTCTTTTAGTGAGATATGATGGGATACCGAAATATAAAGAGTTGGCATATTTGTATATGATATAACCATGGCTAACACAGCCTGTACCAGTGCTTCCCTCGAAAGGAGTCTACTGATCTTCCTTATCTTTCTTAACTGAATGAAACAGGTGGAAATGGCAGATCCAATCTCGGTTTTCATGGTAAGGTTGCTGTTATTTATCACTCCGAGACTCTTAGCTGAGGGGGCTGGAGTGGGGGGAGAACCCAGCTCAGTTGGCCAAAAATGTGAGCTCCAAGGGGTCTGAGTGCCCCCCTATTAGAATGAGTGGGGTCTTGTCCGAATTAACTTTTAAGTGGTTGCTGTTCATCCAATTACAGATGTGCAGCATAGTATCTTGAAATTCTGATGCAAAATCAGGTGTGTTATTGATAGTAAGATGGGAAC
The DNA here is from genome assembly GCF_964204655.1 of Triturus cristatus. Classification (NCBI taxonomy): domain Eukaryota; kingdom Metazoa; phylum Chordata; class Amphibia; order Caudata; family Salamandridae; genus Triturus; species Triturus cristatus. Next base: position 180,640,497 of record NC_140589.1, read on the forward strand.
CAAGAATTAGAGTTTTGGAAGGTGAGACATGATTTGTGTCCTGGTGGAGACACTATCTTATGTGGAAATAGGTTGGTAGTGCCTGTTGCACCAAGGAGAACGTTATGAAGCTAGGACATGTAGGACATCAAGCAATAACCAAAATCAAGGCAAGAGTTAGATTGAACTATTGGTGACCTGGGATGAATATCCAAACTGAAAGATTGGTCAGAGACTGTCAAGATTGTGTGAACATTGATAAAGTTTACAAAGTGAGGAATCCACCTAAGGAGTGTAGAGAAATGCCCAATAACCGTTGCTAGATTGTTGCTTTAGACATGTAGTGCCCTGTAAATGGTGAGATATCAAGCAGCTGTTTTTTGGTTCTTGTGGATCAGTTTTCGCAATGGGCTGAAATAAGGATTGTAGGTAGTATTGAAACCAAGAGGACTACCGATTTCTGGAGTAAAATGTTCAGTAGAGAAAGACTACCCAATTGTATCCTCACTGATAAGGGCCCACAATTTATCAGTTTTTATCCAAAAGGGAATAAAATATAGAAAGTGTTCTTTGCACCATTCTGAGGATAATAGCACAGTGGAAAGGTGTAATAGGGCACTAAAAGAGTGCATACAATTAGAGCTAAGTGCAGACTTGAATTGGAAGGAAGGATTGATGAACTTTTCGTATGCCGATAAAATTTCCCCTCATTCAACCACCGGAAAGTTACCATTTGAATTGTGCAGAGGGAGAAAAGACAATACAGAACCATATCCAGGTTGGGTGTTTTTGGTTAAGGAAAACAGTTTTCGCCAGGAAATTGACAATGGTACAACCAGAGAACAAAGATGTGTGGCAACTGAAAAATAAATTAGGACTTGTGAAAGGCTGTTGCAAGTCATGACTTTATAGTAGAAGATGTGGTATCTGACAAGATCCAGAGGGTTGACAAACTTTTCTGGTCCACACAATGTTTTGAAAGTGTTTCACAATGCAATTGAAGATGAGTTTGGTAGAATATGGAATATGAGTCGAGTAGTATTACAAAGGAAGTGTGTCCTAGTGTATATGTTTACTTTAGTTCTCATTCCTTGGATGTACAAAAGTAACCTTTTATTTCTTATTGTTGTAGTTCTGTTTACTATTATCAGCACTTACACATGATTAATTGATTTATACATTGTAATGTTTTTTGTATCTCCTACTATTTCTTTGTTGTGATATTTTTGGGAAAGAAGAAGTGTAGTATATTTGCAAAAGGGCTATAGAATGTGGTATTCATGACAAGTAGTGACAGTGATGATCTGACTTTACTGATAGTTCCACTCAAATTCAGTTGAGGCAGGACCTGAATTACCTTGTTCATGTGCTGGGGTGCTCTTAATAACTAGCACATTTATCACAACTGTAGTGTTGTGGATCTTTACAAGTTGCCCCATAGAAAATGCACTAATATAGAGTATCTTTCTATTAGGTCATCTGGTAACATCAAAGTTCTGTTTGAAATAATTCTTCCCCATGTTGATTTGTTTTCCACTGCCTTCTGGTTTGGAACAAACTCATTACTGTTTCATAAATCACTTAATTTATCCCCTTTTGTTTTTCGAAAGGCAGCAACACATCTAAATAATAAAGAATTCCTTAGCTTGTGACAATGAATTGTAAATTGTATTTAAGACGACGTCTAAATGATATGCCTAATTCATAAATGTTCTACTTCCAGCAGCAATCAAATCATAACGTCACCACTGGGGCTTTATGGTGTCCCTGTAAATGCATGACCAAAGCAGCTCAAAACAATTCAATAATGGAACAAGGTGGATGCCAGGAAGCAAGAAAAAATGTTGGCTTGGTCAAGCAGAATACCTAGGTGTAGCAGCCACAGTCTGGGAATTAAACCTGCTTGGTCCTACCAGCCGAATTGATCAGGCTGGAAGGAAAAAACTGAGAATTAAAACAGAACTATGAAAACTCTATGTCAGGGGTAAAATGTCATAGATGTTTAACCCCTTGAGTGCCCATGACGAGATGGTCTCGTCATGGGCCGCGGTTGCGCTGTGCCCATGACGAGACTATCTCGTCATGAGCCCCGCCCGCTAATGAAACGCCCGGCACAGGGCGTGGAAAGGGCGGGGCACTCAAGGGGTTAAACTGAATATATATTTAAAAAAAATGCACATTGCACACAAGGAAAGCAAGTAGGCATAGAACTACAGCAAAAGCATAATCCTGCCTGTCACAGACAGGTCCAAACAGAGGGCGGGCATGTCATTTCTGCCTCTTTGTGCTTCATAGAAAGTAGTTCTACTTATCCATATTTTATATAAGGACAAGCAGGTGTCATTATATGGCATGTTCAAAACATAGCAAGCACAACACAGGAGAATAAAGCAATTGGGCCTGTGTTGGAGGAAGCTCTTGGTAACAAAAGGTCCCTTAAGAAACTCTCGGAATTTGATACAGAGAGAGGACTCCTCCTGGAACCAGGAGCCCCCAAATAGAGAGACCCTGGAGATTGGCACCCCAGCCCAGATTGCTCCTGTCTGATTTTATAAACTGATCTGAAGCGGAGCTGAAATGATCTTCCGAGCTTTCATAGTCGTCAGTCACTAAAACAACTCTTCTCAGCAGTCCCTGTCCATGGTGATCTGAGAAGAATACAGGAGTTCTTGGGAGGGTGGGTGCAGAACCTTCCATTGCAAAAGGGATCTGTGATGCAGGCGGCCATAGAAATGTCACCTGTTTTTGGGAGGTGTGGAGGCCTACATGGCTTGCTGGTTGTCTCAAGGACAGTGAGGGATATAAGAGGACTTGGCAGAGTTCCTTCTGATTGTACATGGGAAGTTTTACAGAGGCAGAAGCATGTCTACTACAAAGCCCACAAACTTTGTTTCCTTGGGCAGGAAGCAGACAGGCATCTTGATGTTCACTATGAATCCTATGGAATGTAGAAGACTGACAGTGAGCGAGAGGTGAAGTGGAGCGTCTCTGGGAATTGGCCCATAAATAGGATTTTGCCTATGTATCTCATTGGACCAATCCCCCTAGCTCTTAAGAAGGAACAGACAGGCGAGGATCTTGGTTAAACACCAAGGGGGGAGGCTAGGCCCAAAAGGAGGAGACAGAATTTCAAATGCCACCTGTTAGTCCAGAACTTGACAAAATGGTGATGAAGTAGGTAGATTGGGATGGAGAACTGAGTGTCCTTCAGATCCAGATAGGCATTCTTATGGGACAGTGTCCCAGAGAAAATGAATGCCCCCCTCCATCTTTAAGTGATTATAGAGGATGAATGGTTTAACACTGGTCTTCATCCTTTGAGATACTTGCGAGCCACAGCACAAAACCCCCTTACTACCAGGCAGGGGCACTTTCCCTTTTCCATAACAACTCTTGTTCCTCCTGCTCCACCAGGAAAGACTCTTTTTCAGGGAAAGAATTAGGAGCAGAAAATGCAGCTAGAATCACAGTTCTAAAAGGTTGGTAAGGAAACTTTGGATGGTTTGTAAACCCAAGGTTATCTTGTAATCCTTTTCCATTTAGTGAGGAAGGGAGATGTGGAAGAGGGTAAGAAAAATGAATGAGGCAGAGCTAGACGTCTGTTGGAAATATTGGTAGGCACCTCTTGCTTTGCTGCCATTGTGATATCCTCATTTTCTGTCTCAAAATGTCTCTCCACAGAATTGGGGCTTGGGCCTCAAAAGAAGTTTTATGTTAAGTTAAACAAACTTGATAGAGCGCACGTTCACCTAAGGTTTCTTTTTGCTGGGGGAGCAATAGAGTGAGGCAATTGTAGGAGTTAGTGGGGGGGACAAACAAATAGTGTATGGATTATTTAAAGAGCCATGTATTCAAATGTTTTCTGAATATCCCGAATCCAGGTTCCTTATGTAATTAGTCCAGAAGAGAATTTCACAAGGATGATTCTTACATAGATATACTAGTGCCTGGAGGGATTTCTTCCATGGCCCGCGGGATGGCCACACGTCACCAGTCGAGACAAAAACATGTCTCTTGAAGAAGACTGCCCTTGAAATAAAGGCGCATGAGGATGGATTTTCTGTTCAGCAGAGAGGGTGGGATAAGCATTCCCAAACATACCAGGGCATTGTTGATGCCCTGCCTAGGATCACAGCCCAAAATGGAGGAGAACAGAGCTAGTTTTGAGTTTTCTTCTGTTGTGAAACAAGCTTGATCACCCAGTGTGGGTCTATGGGATTAGCCTTATCCAGGGGTTTCTGATATTGATGTCCAGCAAATTCACCTACATATTCAATAGGCAACCACTTTCTGGACTTCGGTGTGCAAAGCTCCTAAAGGGTCAAATATGGGTTCACCATTTTGATCTAAGAAAAAAGTAACGTTTAAAATAAGGGAATTCCATGAGGAATGGATGCCTGACATGTTGACAAAAGCAGTATCTCATAAATATATTCACCTTCAGAACTTATAACCATATCAAACTCTGCCTCCTTGTTAGCCATGAGGGGGAGGACACTAAGGACCTATATATTTAGGCGGGTAGACCATTTCTCTGTCAGGGGGATGCAGTAAATTACTTTGTTGCCCTGGTGGAGGTGCTGCCTTCCTTAATTAGAAATCACCACATAGCTGGCGATCATTTCTAAAGCATTGGCAGGAACCGCCATCACAAAGGCTCCTGTCAATATTGTTTACAGTTTGGTGCAGGAGCCTTGCACCAAACTGGTTACTTTTTTAATTTTTCAACCGCTTCTGGATTTTCTTTTTAAAAATAAAAAATAAAATGCTCCCCTCGCCATGGGAGTCACTTCCCAGGGCAAAGGGAGAGTTTATCAGTTTTCATTACCTCTTACCGTCAGGGTTTTCCTGGAAGTGATGGGCAGTGAAAACTGACATTTAATTCTGCCCGTCTAAATTAAGTCACAGAATTAGATGCCTGCCTCTGACGACCCTTACTCAGGAGGGCCATCTGAGGGGTTTATCACTGCAAAGATGGAGCAGTCTCTGCCATGATTAAACCTAAGGTTTCCCTGTTTTTAAAGTTGAGGGCGAACCTTTAGCTTTGTGGTATGTATACTCCGTTGTGAGAGAGTATACATACTGTCAAGACATAAATTGGCCCTAGTCCTGAACATCACTAATAACATCCCTAAGGGAATCCTTGGGAGGAGAGGGCTCAATAGGGTCACCCAGAAGAGCGCTAGATAGCTTTGTTCTTAGAGTTATACAAAAAAAAGTATTATAGTGCATTTAGCAGGAAGGAATTTGTACTCAACATACTTACTCTTTTTGAAGTTTTCTTGGTGTTGCTAGTATCTCCAGTATCTGGGATGCTGGCGGACATTTCATTCCTAGTGTGGGACAGTAGACAAGACGGACCAGCAGTTTAAAGGATGGTGGAAGGCGGAGGAGGTCTGGCAGAAAGGTCATGTTGAAGAGAGGACTACAAGGCTAAAGAAAACCACTAAGCTAGTGGGTAAAATAGGCCAGGGGTACCATAAATTCAAGTACGGCAACAAAATGCAAGGGCTAGAATTTTGATAAGTCTTCTCACAATATGCGAACTTGATAGCCGCAAGCAAACTTACCTGGATGATCTGACTGAATAACTAGGAAGATAACTGAGAGCTAGTTTGAAGTGGGAGACAATGAACTACCGTAAGCTTCTGCATTGGCATTTTCTAAAAGTTCAGATTTTGCAAACTATATGATTTATTTTTCCATATTCCCTCATAATCTGAATGTACTTCTCTTTCCAAATAAACTGACTCTGGCACTCTAGGTTCCCAATTCTTTCCTTCATGTATCTAACTATAGTGTAGCCGTAGTTGGAGTAAGGCTGAACCTGGCCGATTTTTTATTCCCTTTAAACTATTGTGGCCCTGATGGCTAATGTTCCCCCTGGCACAATGGTGGTCAACCTGGAGTATTAGAGGCCACAGCACATGGGGCAGCCCTTAACATTCAGCTAGCCATGGCTCACTATGCTCTCCTTAGCTTATTGGGGCCCGCCTCGTGGTATAACGGAGGCCCTAGCAGACATTTTATTGAAAAATCTGCCATTATTTTTTTTCGCACTTTTTTATATCAAAAGTTTGGCCTGAGGGTATTAGATTACTTTACAGCAGAATTAACCAATCTATGTTACACTTTTGTTTTTATTTTTAGATATGGGGATATTAACTGATTTTCCAAGAATAACAGGATGCTGAGCTGAAGATGGGATTCAAACCTGGTCCCCTAAGTTCCAAGGTCAGCATCGCTGGCCAGTAAGCCACAGTTCCTCCATGATGGCGGCCCTGCTATTCTCTGCACCCCTCCGGTATCATGCTTGTTTTGGTATTTTATTCCCTTCTTGGTAAAATGATGTTCCTTGCTTTTTTTTTAGCCTTACCTGACAGACTGGTAGTTCCCACAAACAGTGGCCTCGGTTGATGTTGTGTTGACCCTGTCTTATTGCACCTCCTTTGCATAATGGTAGCAAACATTGGCATGTGGTGGGCATAATTTGTTTAGGATGAGAATCCCTAACCTCTGGTGACTTCCACTGCCTTATGGTGGGAAATACTGGCATGTGAAAGTGACACATGAGCAGATGAGACAAAGTCTGTTTGGGTGGCAGTAGTAAACATGAGGTTTGATTAAAATGATAAGCTGATATTTAGATTCAACACTCATGTATTTGCTAAACATGAGCGCTATTCTTTAGCGAGAAATAGTAAAGGTTAATTGAGTTTATTAATACTGGTGTTTGGGAATTAAATGCATTTGTTTTATGTAAACGTCAAGGTTATGTTCAGGGATAAAGTTATTGCATAATTCTAAGCATGATACTTGGGTTTTGTGCAGAGTTAGGTACAATAATTGCTTTTATGGTTTCCTTGGTGTAAGTTTGTGCTATGACATTATTTCTCAACTCAGATGATCTGATTTAGCAAAGGTTTTTATGGCTTACTGGCTCTTTGTGCATTGTTATTGACATTAACAGTGTGTCCATTTTAGCAAAATATTTCACATTAATGTTCTGAAAAAAGCCCCAATATAACTACTGGCCATAATGTGTAGATGTAAACAAATTACACTAGGTGAACAAGTCGAGCAAGTAACAAAAATGACTAGATTTTCATAAAAGAGGCAAGCTCCCACACTCACACAGGCCCAGTGGCTTGGAGATAGGATGAAATAAGGGATCAATTGAATGGCAGAGACTAAAACTTAACATTTGCATTTTTGTGTTTAACAATAACAAAAATGTTCATTAAAATAGACGCTTTTGTTTCTGTCAAAACCTCTTGTATGTTGTGTACATGTATTGATGTCTTGATAATCTTATCACTGTTGTTTAATGTATTTTCAAAGGGAAACCTTGTGTCGCGACCTAGATTTGGAGGCATAGATATCTACCTGTGCCCGGGTTTCATATCTCTGCCCTGAAACAATTCTGCATCTACGACCCTTAGATGGCTGGGTATGGACACATATGACTAAAACTAAAACCACTACTAGTAACTTTAGGGGTATATTGTAGGTGCACGCTGATAAGCGTAGTTATATGTGGCATGGGTGGGGATCTCCATCTAAACTAATTATAACTAAAAATTGAATAGAAAAGCGAAATAGTCCTAACCGGGTAAAATAAAAACCACCTGACAAACATTAGTACTGGTAACACTAGCCTCTTCGCCTTGTGTTGCCTTAAACCAGATATCAGCTACATTTGTGATTTATACTACTGAATATCCACACCAGCAATATCATGGCACAAGAATATCGAGGAACAAACTATTGAAAGGTAAGTCCATGTAGGGAAGTGTAGATTTACTGCTCCTAACTCCACATCTATGTACCTTGAAGATATAAGTGCCACGTAAGCACATACATGTGGAGTTAAGTATAGAAAATGTAGACTGACTTATCTAGATATTTTATTTGTAATATTCTTTCCTTGACATTGTGTCCCAGAGATATTGTGGTTTCAATATACAGGGGGCACACCACATTTGTGTATGAGTGTGTGTGTGTGATGTTTGTGTGTGTGTATGTGTGTGTGTGAGGCAAAGCATTATGATGTGTCTTTGAGCGTAAGTAGATTTGTGGTATATCTGAGATGAGTTATACTTTTTTTTAAATTCATGAATAATTTTCATTATATGTAATGTATACACATTTGTTATGTTTACTTTTTTGTAGTTTATTGTATAGAGTTATTTTTGGGAAACAGCATTTACAATGCTGGTAATACCACGCGGGTAGGTTACAACGCGTTCGTTACATCGTCCACGTTGTTACCACGCATGGCATTACATCGCAAGTCATTTCAACGACTTGTGCTAGCTGGCGCACAACACCAGGGAATGTGTTGGATTTTAAATCCAACACATTCCCTGCTGTTACACTAACTGGAGTAGGAATAGTAATTTATACTATTCCTAAATCCAGCGCGCCATCTAGCGCAAGTCGTAGAAACGACTTGCAATGTAAAGCCAAGCGTGGTAACAACACGGACGATGTAACGTCCGCGTTGTAACCTACTGCGGGGTAATGGATGGTGTAGTAATGTCATACATTTGTTATTTTTACATACATTCTATTTTTTTATTTATATTTATTTTTAGATTTTAACAGTTTTAGAATGTTATGTATATGGGCTACGTATAGGAGTGACTGCATTGTCTAAATTCATATGACCATTTTTATTTACATTGCTTTTCATTATTATTTATTTTCTGTTATTTTTTTAACAACGTGATTTACATGGTTATCATTGACGTCTAAAACTAAAATTAAAACAAAAAAAATATTCTTTTTTTTATCACAGATAATCATGTAAATCACATTGTAAAAATATATCAAAATATGTTTCCTTGTATTTTTTTTAAACTTTTAAATTTAAATTTTCTATTTTTAGGTGCAGGACAAAGTGGCATATTATCAAGCCAGGCGAAAAAATTATCGCCGCTTTGGCGGCAAAAAACTGCCGCTAAAACGGCGATAATGAGCTTAATAATATGCTCTATGGAATTCCAATTGAAGCCCATGTTAAATGTGAAAGACGTCTAACATGGGCTTCAATTGGAATTCCATAGAGCATATTACCAAGCCCATTATCGCCGCTTTAGCTGCAGTTTTCTGCCGCCAAAGCGGCGATAATTTTATCGCCTGGCTTGATAATATGCCCCTATGTCTTTTCCTGCACTTGGTTATGCATGATTCCCTTAAAGTACCTGGTATACAACTTACTGCAAGATTTGTCTGGAATTGATCTAAGATTAGGGGGGTTGCAGCACCACTGAAGTAAATGTGGGTGTAACTTTGGTGAAAAGCAGTTGACTTACCTTTTTGGGTCTCGCCTGACCCAGCGCATGCACTGGTCTGGCAAGACATTTAGTAGGTGGGTTTAGAAAGTGCTACCCACCTTTTTGTGCTGGCGACAAGCTACAGTGCACGATGGCGTACACGCGCACAGCTGCTCCCCGCATTCCCCCCTCCCTTCTCGCCCGGCCATCCTGCGCCAGCCTTCTGCACCATACCCCTCCCCCCGCTGCTGCGCGCACATCCCTAGTGTGCGTCATCGCGATCACTTTCGCTTTTACACTGATCGCGATCGCGATGAGGGATTGTCAGTGTGAGACCTCACGCCAGCTCACCACCCACCATGCTCCTTCTTCCGCCGATGCTCCACATATTCCTCCTGTTCTGTTACACCACCTCAAACAAACATATACAAACTGCACAATTAGCATATTAAGTAACCTATTCATCCAACTCACAGCTAAACCGCCCGCCAACCTTCACGGTCTTAATTGTATGCCCGTGTTCCCACCACACTTAACCTAAACGTTCGTTACCCCTGGGTGTTGTCAGGAACCTCTTGGTACCCCGCAGTAAAGCCATCGCAGGCTCCGAGTCTGCAATCAGCCTGACGCCCAGGGCACCGCGTACGAGGATTTTTCCACCCTGACCTCACGCTACGGAGGCAGCCATGTTGTCAGGCATTGCGCTTCCGGTTCACTTGCAGCTCTGGCGGCCATCTCTCAGAGGTAAACGCATCACTGTGAAGCCATCATAACGGCGCGGGGAGTTTGGGGAAAGTCAACAGAAACGTTTAACTTTTCATTTCGTAGAAAAATACACATATTTGAAAAAAAGATTTTTGAGGAATTAATTTTAATAATGTTTTGTGCGAAATAATGATGTAGCTTTTGATGTGAAGTTTTGTTTTGTCCATTTATAATTTATTCTCGTTAATGGATCAACATTGCCATGTCTCCACGCTGTTGGTCAACGGCAGTCACATGTGCCCCTTTCCCCGTGAACACATCTCCTCCGGAAAGCAGCATCGTTGCTAAAAGCCAACCCCAATTAAATCATCGTTCGTTTAAATACATTTAAAGATGACAGGTATATAGTGCATTCATTTAGACACGGACTCGACAATTAAAAAAAAAAGTATTGGCATAGCCAATAGGTCTCGCTTATGGGACTTTATATAAGTGTTTAGCCATGCAACAGTTGATGTTGTTGCACCAAGGATATTTTGCTGCATAAATAAATACTTATAAGGTCCCAAAAGCGAGACCTATTGGCTATGCCAATGCTTGTTTAGGTGTGCGTTCATGTTTGCTCCCACTTTTGTAGGAGATATAAGATATTTCCCATTCTACAGCGACTTTCCCTTTCCATCAGTTGTTAAGGTGCTTTAAAAAAGTGTGGAAACTGTTATCCTAAGTGCAAACAAGGCAGGGTCAGTGAGTTTGAGGGCATGGCCAGAGACATGGCTAACAATAATAAAATATTATGCAACTATTTTGTTGGCCTTTTATCCTTCAGGTAAATATATATAACATACAATTCACATACCTTAAATGAAAAATAAAGTTAAAATATTTCAGGTGAAATGCACTCTTTTCCACTATGGAAGCTCAGTTGGTTGATGTGGTCACTGCAGATGTCTCTGTGGGTAACCAGAGAGTTACAGAACTGAATCCTGATTGTTGCAGTGGAGACTAGTGACATGTATTTATAATGATACAAGGTCCCAGTCTGAGACTGAAAGCACAGTGAATATGCAAATAATTATTTTAAAATTGCATTACATACAGTAAAAGATATGCTGCCTCACAAAACATGGTTTTTAAGATATAACAGGTGCTTCAATAGATACATATATTTTAGTAACGTGCAATCAAACTGTACCTAGTGCAGACATTTTTTATAAGTTTATATTAGGAGGACACATTTCAGAACTCAGCAGGTAACATCCTTACATTACCTCTCTAAAAGAAAAAATCTTTATCACAATAAAGTCTCAAATGACTACAACAGTTAAAGCCACAATTAGGATCCCAAGCAGCCTTTGGATTTATTGATTAACTAACAACACACATTTACATTTCTTGCAAGCAGACATCTCCCTGGCGAGTAGGTTGTTTATACTTGCGCTGTGTGCCTCTCCCTTGGCTTCACAGTACTGGAGACCCTCTCCATTCCTTTCAGCCAATGCTTAATTTGAGCAGGTGCTTCACGGTGCTCGGGCACCGGCACTTAGGACAGCTGCTCATTTAAAGATGAGCAGATAAATAGTTAATTATTCAATACATGTTAAAAACAACTAATACCTGCCACCCAAACAATTCTTAAAGCTTGGGGGGCTCGACCAGTCTGAATTGTCACACTTGTAGCAGACTGATGGTTAGTAGTTGTGTACGCTCTGACATTGGCAGCACTTACAGTGGCAGTGTGTGGTGCAAACTGCGATGGCCTCATCACGAGGGCACCGGCACTTATTTCTCTACAAATTAAGCACTGCTTTCAGCCAGAGGCACATCAAGGTCCACATTTACCCTTCAGGAACGGTTGTTTTGTTTAACAAGAAGTAGAGGAGCTAGTTTTACAAAATTAAAAAAGAAGGGAATGAAGTTCCCACCCACAGCAACCACTGCTCCCATGTTTACTCCTAACATGCACATCTGTGAGTGCAGATATGTGCAAACCCATCTTTAGACTCCGTACATAAGCGATAAGACAGGAGTAGCCAGACATTCCTGCCCGTACCTTAGTGAATTCCATCTGTGAGTATGTGAAGTAGTACCACTGGAGTACTACTATACAGAATCAAAAAACACTTTGATGAATAGACCCCATTTGAACTTATGACTTATGGCATTTTCCTTTGGAGTTTGTTTTGTGCACCAAGTTGATACAAAATATTAACTATATTATCAATGAATGAAAAGTAAACACATATTCAGAATCTGCGGCCTTATGTAGACTGCCCTGGGGAGCAACGGGTGTGGGCACCCCTTTTTCGCCCCCCCAAGGCACTACAAAGAGGGTCACATCTGCTTGTGCGGCCCCTTCTGTAATACAGGTAGCACTGGCGCATGTACCACGCTGGCACTATCTTAAGAGGGCGTTCCCTCATTTGCATGGGGTTGTGGCTCCATAGAAATGAGGGCAACATTTTGCTTCTTCATGCACGCTGATGCCGAGGCATAGAGGCCAACACAAGTTGCACTGATTGTGGACCACAGAGAGGTAGCACGCAGTCAGTGCACCCCCTGAAGCCAGCCCTCTAGAGGGGTAGAGGGGATCCCATGAACCCCTCAGCCTTCCCCTGAAAGGTAGCAGCAGTCACTCACTGCATGCCTGGGGGGGGGGGGGGGGCTCTGTCCCCACAGTGAAAGACGTGTTTCAAGCCGCCGCTCCGTATTTCAGTAATGGGCTGCCCCTAGGACAGCTGCAAGTTCTCGTCTACCCTAGGGCAGTGCATTATCAGTAATAGGGTGCACTGGCCCGGTTTACTTCCTTGTACTACGGACCCAGTTCTACAACCGTTCCTTGCAGTGAATGTTCAGTGGCCATCCGAGTCAAAGACAACAATGAATGAGTACAATAGTGAATAACTAGAAGCACCGCAGAGATTAATTCCGGTTTGTTTGTATGGGCTGCCTAGTTCCGTACGTTTACAGCCTGCCACTTATTTTTATATATATATATGCACATTTTGTAATGTTTGCTCTACAGTTGCAGTCCAAGTGGAAAGGTGAGCCCTAAGTACGAGGTATAATTGTATCTTTTAATGATTATTCATGTTAATCAAATAATAAACCTTCTTTGTTTCCCTCTATTCACAACCCAATAGCATTATCAAACATAGCACATCCTTCTTGGAATGTTGGCCCGGTGTCAGAGGGGTGTCAGGGGTAGCTGATAACTGGATCAATTCCTTTTCAGAAGATTGCATCTTTAGAATGATGAAGAGCCAAGTGGCAGCCACAAGGCTCGTGTTTCTAGTGAGGCTGTTCAGATTTGATCTTTATTTGCATTTTTCTTTAATGTGTATGTACAGGTTAAGATTTAGTTAAGGCTGACAAGGTGTGCATACTTGCCACAAGACAAACCCTCACAGGATATGAAATAGAGCAGTTGAGGTAGCCTCAGGAATTTATGAGCATCAATGGCTCCAAGCATGAATGAGCTGAAGGGCCAATGATCCAAAACAGACCCAAAACAGCCCCAGCATTGTTGAGCATCAGTGGCCCCAAACAATAATGGCCCAGGCAATACTGTGCATTGATTGCATAATTGCATTCACTCCTGCCAAGATCTCCTAGCTACCTATACAAATATGTATATGTTCTATACAAATATCCAATCTATTGGCTTAGCTAATGCTTTTTTCTTTTCGTGCTCGTCCCTTAATGTATTACTTTTGTTTGACACATACAGAAGAAAGTAATGGGAAATAAAGTTGGTATGGTGTGTAGTTCCGCCCTGTGCCTGAGTGTTCCACTCTACTTTGCGATTAGGTAAATATTGCTGTCTGGACCCATTGGCGGTAAGTCTGCTATGTGATTTCATAACCACAACTAATCAAGCCCATATTTTAACTCATAATAATTCCCATCCGCAGAATGTTTTAAGCATTTTAGGGGAAGGCTAACATTAGACAGCTGTGCAAGTGAAACTCTTGTCCTAAACATATAAACTTGTGTGTCAGTCAAACTCTGCCCACTGGTAGTTTAATAACTCATTGTTTTGCCAATGGGCTGCTTGAAGTTTTTCGTTGAGATGATGTATCACATTTGTCATTATTCCCCCCCAGGTTATAATATAGCTATGCAATATCTGAGGGCCTCTGTCTGTGCTATGAATCTTGTGTTCGGCTGTTAGTCCCAAAAGTAACATCTGAAAAGGTATAAATACCGCCTCTCCTGATTAAAATATACATATAACCATGCCTAGAATTTTTATTCGAGTTTGTTGTCCAAAAAACAGGATATAGATTTCGTCAAATGCTGCGCGTGGAATATTATAGTGTTTTTATTCCTGCACAGGGATGGTGAGTTACTTAGTAAACAAGGAAAGTCAGAAACCCGCACTTGTGTTGGTCAAGCAAAGTGCTGAATGTCAACATGTGATGACTGGTGACCCATTTCATAATTAATTTTAAAAACGTCTTCTTTGGAGATCTGTATCAAAAACACAGTAAAAGATATATTTTATTAACAAGACTGTGGGGCGTACTGTGCCTGTGTTATTGCCATGCTGGAAGGTTCAACATAAATTGTCTTCATATGGTGAGTGTGAGTAAAGTCAACTGGAGATGCCTGTAAATTCCCATCAACCATAAGCTCTCCCCTCTCCACGTTCACCAGCTGAGTTTTGGTAGAAACTGAGAGCTGGGTCAAGGCTGTAGGCTCACAATGTGGTGGGAGGATGCTTCAGCCACATACAAGTTAAAAAATAATTGAATACGGAAAATAAAATTTAGGTAAGTAGATGGACATGGGGACAATAGTAATTGTGTAACTTCTCAGGGTTAATTACTTAGAGGCATTTATTTCATGACATGTTCACCAAATACTCAGTCTAGTAGTTACAGCTTTTTCTGTACAGAATGTACACAATAGTTTCTCATATGAGTGTACAACAGCAAAGCTGATAGTGGTAGGCAGCGCACACTCGGCCAACATATGTTGAGTCCTATGATGGCTGAAAAGTCGAGGTCTTTCCTGAAGCACTAGGGGCCTGATTATGGGTTTGGCGGTGTGACAGTAGCCCACCTCGCCAGCACCCTACTGCCACACCGCTAAACCCGTCCTGAAACCACCCGCCAGATTCCGACTGGAATCCAGGTCGGGCGATCCTGCTTTAGTGGCCCCATGGCAGTGCCGAGCTAAGGTTCATATGTGAGCCTTAGCAAGGCAACGCCTTGAGACCGCCAAAGCGTTTTCCTGCATGGCAGGGACTGTGAAGTCCATGCCGTGAAGGATCTGGGAGTGAATGCAGACAGGGGGGCACCACATGTCCTCTGGCCCTGAGACAACAGTGGGTCCTGTAGGGTCCCCTTAGTTTCCTCACTGCCACACTTTTCATGGCAAGCTCACTGCCAACTGAAAACTGTGATGGTGAAGAAGCTTTTAACATGCTTGGCGATGACGCAGCGACACCGCCAGCATATTGTGGGCCTCAGACCGCTGCAAGACCGCCAGTGATCACGGATCCATGGTGATAGCCCAACTCAGAATGCGGGGTTTGGACCACAGGACCACCCATTTCATAATTAGGCCCTTAGTTCGGTCAGGTTAATTCAAAACTAGAATGTGAGATAGGGTACCGGAATAAGCAGGGTCCGTGCCCTGAAGATAGGAGAAACAAGCATGATGCCATCCTTGCGAGTACCTCAAAGCTAAGGTGCACAGATATGGTCACAGATTCAGTCCGTAACATTTTGGTCAATCAGTTGCACAGCGAGTCTCAAGGTCTTAACTAAATATTGGTTAGTCCCATGTGGTCTGTGGTCTCAAAATGTGCCACTTTTAATTTAACTTGTCATGATCAAAGGCTGAACATATTGCTGCCACATCAAATGCCAACCCCAGCCAGAAATATAGGTTTGTGTCAACAGGCAATGCACCTTAAACCAGTCAACTGTGAACAATCAGGATCTGAAATTAGGCCAAACTATTGCAAAACAAGCACTGTCAAATCTAATAAGTATGGCTTTAATGTGCTAATTGTGCAGTGCTGGCGCAGTAGAGAGAGACACGCTGGAGGATCGGTAGAAAGGTATAGAGTTGTAGAGCTGGTCCTCTTGCAGTTCAATGCAAGCACTGGAGTTGAGGTGGAAGGATACACCCAGACAGCCTTACGTGATATATGAAAGCCAGCGGTTGAAAGAGGCAGATCCAAAGCACACTATATATATATATATATATATATATATATATATATATATATATATATATATATATATATATATATATATATTACCTACTGGCGGTCGCCAGTAGGTAGTTATAGTTAGGACCCTGTTTCCATAGGAAAACCGCAACATTCTATTTGAAATAACTTTGGCGCCGGTCGACGAATCCTCGCGAAATTTTCAAAACTAATGGGGCGCTACGCTCCGCTCCTACCCTGAAAGTCTCGGGGGGATTCGTCAAGTGGGGGCTGAGAAAAAAGGGGGGTCCCAAAACGCGTTTTTCCCATGCATTTTTCCATAGGACCTTTAGACACAGCTACAGCCCGAACGGCTGAACAGAGTTACTTGAAATTTGGTAGAGAGGTAGTCCTCAGGTCAAGGAAGTGTCTTTTGTAGGTCTGGTGTAAATCTGTTCAGTAGTTCCTGAGAAAATAGCATTTAAATCAATATATATATCTGTGGCAGCTTACGGTGCGCTTACGGTAAGCTTACCGTACGCGTACGGTGCCGTGCGCGAGCGCGAATCTGATTGGCTGTTAGATCTTAGTAAACATTCGAATCGGTCGAAACCAGGAAGTGGCGGCCGCCATTTTCTCTCTCGCACTCTGAGAGGGGGTTAAAAAACAAAGGCCCAAAACATGTAAAGGGGCTGTTTAGACAGCTCCTAAGCACCTAGCCATGTTGAGGGAGTCCCCAAAGATCCCCCAAGGTCAAAAACGGAATTTTATTTTTTTCGATAATTTAGCCGATTACGCTTACCGTACGCGTACGGTAAAAATTATTAAAAAAAAAAAATATCCATACTCTCCCCACCCCATGTACAAATGGTGCCCGAAGGGCCCCATTTGTGCATGGCATATAAACACCTGTGAAAATTGGAAATATTAACTTCACAACGAAGCGCATCATATGTCCTCCATGTGCGCACGCTGCGCGAAGCGCATCGTGCGTACATGGCCCATCCAGCGTAACGTGGGCACGCGGTGCGCGTAGCGCACCGCGTGCCCACCGTGCGTGCACGGCACTAACTGCGTAAAGTGGGCGCGCGGTGCGCGAAGCGCACCGCGTGCTCACTGTGCGCGCACGGTGCGCGAAGCGCATCCTGCGCGCACGGAACGAACTGCGTTAAGTGGGCGCGCACGCCACGAATGGCGTAAAGTAACTTAGCATTTAAAAAACCGTACAAATTCACTGAAAAAACCATGGGTTTCACACACGTTATAGTTAGGAATTAGCATTTAAAAAACCTTGCAAATTTAGTGAAAAAACCATAGGTTTCACACATGTTATAGTTAGCTGGACATTTTACTGATAAAAAACCAATGAAATTCCCCCGTTATAGTTAGTGCAGGCAACTATAACTCACGCGACCGCAATCCTCTGCTGATGCTAATACTGTATTTAGACACTTATTTGCCCATGTCTTCTTCCATTAAATTTTAGCTATACATATATTACAAATATTTTTTTTTCATAAAGACACATATGTCATCAGCAGAGGATTGCGGTCGCGTGAGTTATAGTTGCCTGCACTAACTATAACGGGGGAATTTCATTGTTTTTTTATCAGTAAAATGTCCAGCTAACTATAACATGTGTGAAACCTATGGTTTTTTCACTGAATTTGCAAGGTTTTTTAAATGCTAATTCCTAACTATAACGTGTATGAAACCTATGGTTTCTTCATGTATATATGTATATATATATCAGTCAGTTTAACAGCTGTTCTGTCAATACCCAGACCTAAAAAAGAATTGATCACGGGGTCAAGTGAATCCAAGTTTTCATCGTATATTGTGCGGTCCAAAGGTTCATTCGACTCACTGACTGGATTCTACGCATGACTGCGAAAGCAAAAATGACAGTCTTTACACACTAGATTCACTTTCAAGCTAAGTGCCAAAAACATCCCACTCTTATTCATTGTAAATGGAGAGGGGTCGGTAGAAAGGAAAATGATTGGAGAATAAAAGAGCACTTTCGTAGCAAGTGCAGTCTTGGGGTAAGTTAAAATAAAGGCTAAGAAGAAGAATGCGAGGCAAATACACACAAATAGCTATTCTATGACTATTCACTAAAGAATATTATGATTTATATTACAAATTTCACTAAATATGCATAGGAAAATGTTGATGTTAGTATCTGTTCAAGATGTGTGTATCCCATATAAATTATAAGAGACAGTAAGTGTCACCTGTCAGGTGCGAATGTAGTTGAACTTGGTCTTGAAGGTATCAGATGAGATTTTATAACTGGTATTAGATGAATTAGTAATGATTTGGCCTGGAACATCCGACCTGCTTCTGAACACACTATTATGATCTGAGCTTTAGCATCGAAGCTGCTTTTGATAGATATTTGAGAGGGTTACAGACCAATTTACAGCGTTAAATGATGCTGATTGATTGGACATCTTCTTCATCGGGTCATCCAACATAGAGACCACAGGTTACTCAAAATCATTTGACTCAATTAATACCTGAGGTTCTTGACCCACAGCGCTTTCCATCAATTGTGTCTAATGCAGTAAATTCGAAACTGAATGATAAATGGGCATATTATATTGGTAGGACCTGATACAGGTGTTTGCTGGAGTTGTGTAACAGTTACCCCGAAGGAGGTGGCAACTCTTCCACCTGAAATGTAATGTAAGGAATCTTAAGAACTAGTGACTCAAAGCTATTTGTTTAAATACCAAGAAAGGCACGGATCACAGGGGGAGCCCGCTTTTTCTGAACACACCATATGAACACAAAGTGAATTAAGTCCCCCAGAGATTGACTGTTGGGCAATTGGCAAGATTGGTCCATGAGCTAATTTCTTCCCACTTGCATCAGCTGATAACTACAGGCCGGGTGTTAAGCCTGCAGATCACAGCACAGAGCAGACTTTTTCTCTGATTCAGAAGTAGTGTGGTGCCTACTGGCCCTTCTCATATAATGTTCTATTCTCAGGAGACACCCACACCTTTGGTCTGACATCCCATGTGCATGTTGATCAATCAATCGGCATTTGTAAAGCACAACACTGTCACCCCTATGGGGATCTGGGTGCTGTTTCTCCATCGAAGAGCCAGGACTTGAGTCTCTTTCTGAAGTCTGTCAGCAAAGAAGCTGTGCGGAGCTGGAGGGGAAGGCCGTTCCAGGTCTTGGCAGCGATTTAGGGGAAGGTGCGGCCACCACTGCGGCTGGGATGGATTCGAAATGGTGTGTGTGTGAGCGAGAGAGGAGGAGAGCTGGTGTCTACTGTGTTGGTGGAAGTTCAGTCAGTGGTTGATGGAGGGCTTTGTAGGCGTATGTGAGAATCTTAAACTGGCATCTCTTCTGGATGGGGAGCTGGTAGAGGTCTCTCAGGTGGAGGCGATGTGGGCTCATTTGGGGAGGTACAGGATGAGTCTGGCTACAGAGTTCTGTATGGTCTGGAG
Organism: Triturus cristatus; assembly: GCF_964204655.1. Taxonomy (NCBI): domain Eukaryota; kingdom Metazoa; phylum Chordata; class Amphibia; order Caudata; family Salamandridae; genus Triturus; species Triturus cristatus. The sequence continues at coordinate 180,660,092 of NC_140589.1, forward strand.
TCTTCTGAGGAGCTGCGTGAAGATGCTGGAGTTGGGGGTGTTGCCGTAGTGGAGGCGGCTGGTGATGAGGGCCTAAGTGACTATCTTTCTGGTGATGGTTAGGATCCATCTGAAGATTCTGCAAAGCATGCAAAGAGTGTGAAAGCAGGAGGAGGCGACTGCGTAGACTTGTTGTTTCATGGTCAGTTGGCCGTTGAGGATGATACAGATGTTGTGTGCATGTTCAGTCAGTGTGGGTGTAGGTCAGAGTTCTGCAGGCCACCAGCTATAGTCCCATGTGGATGTGTTTATTTCTGAAGATCAGTACTTCAGTTTTGTCAGAGTTGAGTTGGAGGCAGTTGTCTCTCATCCATTTGGCTACGTTGGTCGTGGTGTTGCCCAAGTTGGTTTTGGCATTGACGGGGTCCTTGGTGAGATAGAGGATCAGTTGAGTGTTATCTGCATAGATTATATTGAGTCCGTGGGATCTGACGACGTCTACGAGGGGTTCATGTAGATGTTGAACAGTGTGGGGCTGAGGGATGTTCCTTGTGGTACACCGCATATGATGCCTTTGGGTGAAGGGCGGCAGCGGATGCTCTGTGTGCGTCCTGTAAGAAAGGATGCAATCCACTTGAAGGCATCTTGCTCTATGACTATGTTGTAGTCTGTTGATGAGGGTGTTGTGAGAGACGGTGTTGAATGCCACAGAGAGGTTGAGAAGGATCAGGCCCGCGGTTTCTCCATGGTCGAGGAGTGTTCTGATGTCGTTTATAGCGGCAATCAGCACGGTCTCAGTGCTGTGTTTGGCATGGAACCCTGATTGTGAGGTGTACAGTTCCAGGAATTCGGTGAGCTGCTGGTGGATGGCTTTCTTGAGTACTTTGGCCAGGGAGGGGAGTAGGGAAATCGGGCGATAATATTTGAGATTGCTAGGGTTGGCGGAAGCTTTCTTTAGGAGGGGTCTGATGTCTGCATACTTACATCAAGGAAGGTTGCTGTGGAGATGAAGGTGTTGAGGATGTGGGTGAGTTGCATGCTGATAGAGTTCATTGCAAAGTTGTAGAGGTGGTGGGGACAGGAGACGGTGTGCACCCTGGAGTGGATGGAACACATGATGGCTGAGGTGGTAAGGGCGGTGAGCGGAAACCAGGTGGTAATGATTTGGCTGATGTTCGCTGGTTGGTTGAGGTCATTGGGGTTGAGGGTGGCGGGCTGAAAGTTGAAATTGTTGTAGATGTTGGTGATCTTGCTGTGGAAGTAGTCTGAGAAGGTGTCAGAGAGTTCTTGGGAGGGGTGGATGGTGTTCTCTATGGCTGTTGGGTTGGAAAATTATTTGACTATTTTGAAGAGTTCCTTTGTGCTGTTGGCCACGAAGTCGATGTGAGTGGTAATGGCTGCTTTCTTGGCTTCTTTGATGTGCTGGTGATAGTTGCTGAGGGCTGTCTTTTGAGCTGCTCTGTCGGAGGGTTTCTTGGTTTGACGCCATCATTTCTCCAGTTGGAGAGAGTTGCGCTTGGTGGCCCTGAATTCTGGAGTGTACCAGCTAGCATGTTTGGAGGTCTTGTTGGATTATGTAGGTTTTAGTGGGGCGACTCGGTCGGTGCTGTCGGATATCCAGGGGTCAAAGTTCTGGATGGCCTGGTAGAGCCCTTGGATTGGGAGGTGGTGAGGGCCTGTGACCACTGTGTTTCAGTAACATTGCTCCAGCTATGGTGAGAGTAGATCTGACCTGGTGATGGTGTACTGGGCATTGGTGATGGTGAAGTGTATGATGATGTGTTCAGTCCAGGTGAGTTCTGTGGTGTGACTGAATTTCAATCAGTTGCTGGAGGTGAAAATGGGGTCGAATGTATGTCTGGCTTTGTGAGTGGGTTCGTTGACTAGTTGGGTGAGGCCGATGTTGTTCAGGTTCTCCAGGAGGTCCGATGGAGTTGGTGTCTTGGGGTCATCGATGTGGAAGTTGAGGTCGCCAAGTAGGACGTAGTGGTGAGAGTTGATTGCTAGGGGGGCGATGAGGGTAGGATGGCATCACACATTGTTGCTCGGGGTCCTGGGAGTCTGCAGGCGAGGGTGCCTCTTATCATAGTCTTCATGTCAGTTTGTGGGAGGAAGGTGAGGTGTTCCATTAAAGGCATGGGATCGTCGTTAGTTAGATACTGAACTATGAGAGGATGGAGAAAGGACTGCCTCTAGAAATTCTTCTGTGAACTTTTAGCAGAGGATTGCTGATTAGTCCTTCCATTTGAGTTAAAGGTGGGGGAAGGGCAAGTCAGCAGATTCTGTTCTAAGAGTGTGGAAGTTTCTAGGCATGGCCTGACTCTTTTTAAGCTCACTGAAAGCTACTTCAAGAAGACATATGGCAGCCACATGCAGGGGTTTCACACATCATTGTACTCATGTTGTGGGTACTCCTGCCTGAAGTCAGCATTGCCATGGAGCCAGCATTGCCACTACATGCTGTGAGAGCCGTCACCTTTATAAAGACAGTGTCAGCTCTGTATAACGAACATGAAATATGAAAAGGAACCACCTCCAAACGAGTTCCTGAGCATTGGGAGAAGGATCAACATCCCCTGTCTGGTAAGTGTGTATAAAAGTGGGATCCAAACTAGCATATTTTTTCCCAGTTTAAAGTTCAATATTAAGAAAGGAAGGGGTTTGCAGAGTACTCAAAGAACTGCTGTGATCCAGGTCTTATATCACTAGCCTTCCAGAAGTGAGGCGGCATTTCATGAAGTCTGCAAATCTTGCTGGAATATCTGTGAGTCTGCCTGGCTTAGGAGCTTGCCTGACTTGCTGAGAAGGGGACAAGCACACACACGTGAGCTTACTGCCCAAGGAAGGAGAAGCCCTGTCGCCAAGCTCTGAAGTGCAGCGTCCTAGAAGAGCTGTGTGTTTGCAGGTGAATAATCAGAATGGACCTGAGTCGGCCTGAAGGTTTTTTTACCTCCATGAGTGCTTCTATTTTCAAGCAACATGAGCCAAACCAGTTCACCAACCCCTGTCCTCAATGCAGTGTTCCCACTCCAAGGAGGACCGCCAAAAGGGGAAGGCTTGTGCTAAATCTACCTTCTGTACACAGAGTTCGTGACCCACACCATGGACCAGAGGACAGATGCCAATCTCTAGAAGTGCCAGGACCTCCCAAATTGTAGCTGAATTCCCCACACTGTCTACCCCTGCCCCTATGTAAACAGAAGAAGACGAGCCACCCAGCTGAGCCGCTGCGCCCTTTAGTGTGTCTCCTCATTTATACGGCTGTTATAAATTAGGTTTCTGGTTGGCAGAGGTGTGCACCCTGTCCAAGCAGGAACCACAATCCTAGTCAGGGTAATTCAGCAAAACACATTAAATTAACCTGTGCTCACCCTCTAGTAGCTTGGCACAGAGCTGGTAGGCTTAATTTAAAAGGCAATGTGTAAAGTATGAGTGCAACACTTCAAACAGTAAAACAATGGCAACAGCAAACAAAAAGATACCACAGTTAGAAATGTTGTGCTTAATTTAATGAACAAAACAAGGCTAAAACTACAAAAATTCAATAAGTAGAACCGGCGTTATGAATTTTTAAAGAATATATTTAATTATAGTGCTTAAAATTATAAAGCGTCAACCACTATGCTGCAGACAAGGCATTTTCATCTCTGCTCTGTGCATTGCCACTGATGGTGTTAATGCTGCTAAATTAAATGACCTTTGGCTTCCTTCTCCCCAGTAGAACCCTAAGAACAGGTTATGTGCTTTGCTGTTGGGATGTTACAATCATATCAGCATATTTTGCTGCCTAGAGATGGCTGCCTTATTGGAGTCTTCTGAATTGATGTGATTGTAGAACACGACCCAAAGGGTAAATGCAGAGGGATTCTCACCCGTGGCAATGCTCCTGCGTTGGCTTTTTATGATCTTGGCTTGGAAACCCTTATTCAAATCAGACTGTATCCTTTTAAGGTATTTAGTGGTGCACATGATGGTTACAACTCACTAGATCTTGAGGAAGCCGCAGAGTACCACACACTGGTCTTATTTCTCTTGTGGGTTTCTAGGAGTTTCGAGAGGTTGAAAACCTGTAGTTCCTCATTGCCAAATCCCATATGTTTCAGATCCGACATTAGCACAGAGGTCCGTTGGGAGAATTTATAGCTAACTTGTGTGCCACTGGGAAGACATGTGACAACCGAGCAGGATGTGGGTACTACCCGACATCTACGTCTAGGAGGAATGGAGTAACTATGATAACCTCTAAAGAACACACTGCAATAAACCATGAGTTACTGTGCTTTTCACAGGATTAACTGCGCAGCACTATGAGCGAACCTTTCCTTTAGCTTCCATCAGAAGACAGTGAGAGTCCTGTGGTACCTATAGGAGAAGGAGGCAACCTTTCCAGTAGGGGCAGTAGGGAGCGAGCCTTATCCTACTCAGAGCTCTTCTGGACACTACAATGCCACACAGTGGGATCAGAGACTACTGCAGGCTGAGCTACGGGAGCAATGACTCCATATAAGTTTCCAACAGAGCCAGCAGGACAGTAGGAAATAAAAAACAGAAAAGAACAGATGGAGAAGAAGGTACTTTGTGTGTTTGAAGCCTCTTGACCGCTGCTTGGATGCCACCTGCTGCTTTAAATCTCTGGACCTATTTTGCCTGTATAAGGACAACCATAAACACTTTCACTGTAAAAAATCCCCTACTACAGCCTGATTGTAGGCACTCGCCGGACTGATCCTAGGTCACACTGGGCTCTCTGTAAGGCCCTAAGAGCCTGAGTTGGATTTTGGTAGTAATGGGAATCCTCTAAAAGCTGAAGGAAATTGTGAATTTTATGCAATATTTTCCATTTTATTCCAAGGGTACCCTTCCAGTACAAAATACTATGCCTAGACCATGTGCGTAACGAAGCTTAGGGGGGGGAGACTTCCCGCCCCAGATGTGCAGCAACTTTGGATGGAAATTCCAGTGGTAGAGAAATGATGATGAACAATGTACGACAAAAAGTTGGTAAGGTGTCTAGCCACGGCCACTCATGACTAAGGGCGGACATGCGTAGTAGTGGAGAAAACAAGGATTGCTTTGCTGCCAATGTAGCTGATTCCCTGCAAATGGAAGTCCTTCCCCTCATGGGACTGACATCCTGCTGCAGGGAATCGGTGATGAGCTGATGTAAACGTCTGGAAAGTTTACTGCCGTTTGTGGCGTGCAAAGTTCTAATTTTTAGCTAACTTTTCTAAGGAAGCCAAATACTTCGGTCACCTATATGCGCCATGTCTGTAAGAACTCGAAGTCCAACCAAATCTGCAGAAATGTATGCAGTGATGTGGCACCAAAGGAAAGGAAAGTAAGAGTTCACCATGGAGAGGGCAATTGAAGTGTGATCAAAATTCTAGAACTTACCCTACACTTACATGCACTTCTAACCTTATGCCCAAACAAACCTGGTGGAAGCGGTGCTGATAATGTAAGAAAGGGCATGGAGCAATCCCATTTCTTAAACCGTTTTTTCCATGAGAAGAAGCCTGCACATGTCGATTTTCTGCAATACGGGTAATCTGTGCACATGGAATTAGGGAATATGGGCCAGATGTATAACCTGCCAAATAGCGCCTTGCAAATTGCGTCACATTTGCGACTCACATTTTGCGAGGCACTATTTGGCATGTACAACAGTGTGTTTAACACTGTTTGTGATTCCCAATGGTGTCACAAATTGCGAGGCTAATGAATATTAATGAGCCTCTCACAATTTGCGAGCCCATTGGGAATGACAGGCCCACCCAGGGATGGTGGCCTGCTGGGCTCAGCAGAACACCATGTCTGGGACTGCTTTTAAATAAAGCAGCTTTTATGTTTTTTTAAATGCAGCCCATTTTCCTTAAAGGAAAACAGGCTGCATTTAAAACCAAAAAAATGAAATGTTTTCATTTAATATTTTAAGGGCAGGCAGTGGTCCCTGGGACTACTGCATGCCCTTAAAAAATAATATTTCATGCATTTGCAAAGAGGAATGAGTCCCCTGGGGACCCCTTCCCATTTGAGAATGCACAAGAGTTTTGCAAACACAATTACAGTCGCAAAACATTTGTACATAGCTTTGCGGTCGCTATTAGGAAGGGAACGTCCCTTCCTAAAAGGCGAGTTGCAAAACAATATTTTGCAAGTCGCAATTTATTTGTGACTCGAAAAATACTGTTTGTACATGGGACCATGCTTTTCAGCGTGTGCAAACGGGTCTACGATCCGTTTGTGCACGCTAAAAAGCGTTGTACATCTGGCCCAAAATGTGTCAATTTGGGAAATGTATAGATTTCTCTGTTGCATGTAAGGATCCTTTGGATAGGCTAAGGAGCCAGAAACCCCACATGTGGGAGACATATTCCTTTGCTTGTGGGGAACTTTGACTTCTTTATGATGTTGGACCATGGTGATGTTCACACAGCAAGACACACCTGCATATATTCTATTTCATGTGGGCCAAGCCAGGTTTGATGTTTCAGAAACTGCTTCATTAATTAAGAATGGTTAATACCTCACCATGCATATAAGTGAATCCTGGTTACTTGCAAGAGGGAAACACTCAGAGAGGGAGGATTGTGCAGAATTTAGACCTCCATAAAGAGGGATACAATGTGTGTACCATGAGGACTGCCTGGGTGAAAGGGTAGTAAGTTCGATGGTAGGCGCCCAGGAATGCGCATGTGAGGGGGCTTGCGTCCTCGTGCGCGTGCACAACAACCATGACTAGTGCACTGGTATAAGAATGTGCTAATGAAATCTTATACTGACATTTCAGCTGCAAAAGGTAGGGCTCCTTCAAACTCTGATGGCCCTGATTGCACCCCTGCAAACACTGTGCGGCTAACGGTGTCCAATTTAAATTAAGGTAACACCTAAACCGTAACACATGCACTCATGTGTGTTGGAGCTTGTATGCTCATACCCGGCACAATTTACATAATTATGTGCATAACAAAATTTGGAATGTGCTAGTTTGAGATATCACCGAGGAGTGAATGGGTCCAATTTCTCTTCGCATTCCTAACTACTGTAGCCTTTAATGGAACAAGGGTGAATGTTTACAGGATACAAATGTCTAATGATAGAAAATACTGTCCTTCATTGTCTGCTTTCTACAAACACAGTGAACACTCTGAGCCAGATTAAAAAGATTGAGATTTTGGGCCCACTCTAGAGCTTGATGGTAGCACAAACCCTCCAGTTTATAGTGGAAGTTCTCCCTCTTGGGAAGGAGTCTCCATATCTTGTTAGACATACCTCCGACATGCTATCCCTATGGCGGGGGTCGTTGCGCTGAAGGATTCTGTACTAGCAGAGAGCGCTCTAATGAATGGGCTGACACTTCATGAAGAATAAAAGTAGAATTTCCAGTGCAAAATGAAACACACCAGACAGTAGTTAGATATTTATTGCAAAAGGATATTAGAATCAGTTTATAACAAGTCAGATTTTAAAAAACTGTAGCTCTGAATTTGTAGAAGCATACAGATAGATCAGTGCAAAGACGTTTTCATAAGTAGCTCTTTTTGGCTAATCACTATTCATCTAGAAAAACATAGCAGAAGAAACAAAAAGGCAAGTTTTATTTTCGTTTTTTAAACTGCAGCTTTAATTGTGCACTGTGTCCTGCCTTTCCTCTTAGCTGCTGGTTCTGACAGCAGACATTGAGACATCAGAACTCACCAGTAATAACTTATTACAGTTGAGCAATTATGTAATTCATTTATAGCAGGTGATTAGAGACATTAAAAGTTGGTTGTAATAAAAAAAATTAGAGATGAGCTTTCAGGGATGGAAGTCTCCCATTATTAAGAATGCTATAGTAGAATAAATGTGTCTGTAGGCTAGGTCTGGTGGCTAAGTTTACTAATGAATTCTCTGCAGGAATACATAGTCACAGATTTGAATTCTTGCAGACCCATTTAGCCTTTCATCTTTCTGATGTCTATAAAATGAGTGCTATCCAGCTGCAAAACAAAAAAAAAACCAGCTGAGCCTACAGAGGGTGTTAGTGAAAATTCTGACTTCAAGTTCCAGAAAGGTAGGCTCAGTCTCACTTTGTTCTGACATTAGCTATTTGAGTGCCATTTAATTGGGTAACTGCTGTTACTCACAGCGCTTAGAAATAATAGAAGTATGGGATGAGGCGCAATACACACCAGGTTAATACTATGGTCATTATTATGACGATTATTATTATTATTATTATTTTTGCTAATATTAAATGTATGTTATCTCTTGATAGCGCAAAGAGGCTTTCCCCTCCCCCTTGAGGGTGAATATTTGAGGAACCAATATGCCTTTTGTATTAATAGGATAAAATTTGTTAAAACATAATTATTCACATGACTATTTTTTTTACAATTCTTTGTTGTTTTCAAAGCTGGTAATGCGGCTTATTAAATCTGCCCATTCCTTCACAGGTGTCTTCTTTGCAATAACACTTGTATGTTGTATACCTTGTGGTTGATTCCAGTCATAGAGGTCTGTTGAGATACTCTGCTGGTCGGAGAGTGAAAAAAATCGCTTAGTATTCACATCCTTGGCCAAGTGAAGAGCGCGGCGCGGAATTCATCAACCATGGACGGAGAAGCAATTTTGATTCTCCCAATTTAAGTTAAGGCCAATTCTGCTCAGTGCCTGAGGATGGGAAATATTAAGCCTTTGAAGGATACGGCTTAAGAAATCTCTGTTAGCAAGAAAATGTAATAGTCCCCACCAGAGGGTGAGAAGGTATTATGCTTAAAACCACTGACCATAGCTTGAAAAGGTGTTCATCTTTGAATCTATTGCTTGCTTGCTATTTAAAGCCACACAAAATGCAAGGAGCTGCTGTCTGGGCTAAAGAAATATGCAAATTTCCTAAAACATACCTCAGCAACCTGTATTGACTTCATTTTCTGTAATCTAGGATCCAACCCTTAGGTGCAAAAGGCGCGAAAGCCCTTACTGAATCGGCTCCAAGCCGGTCTCATCGGCCGGCGCTCTGCAAGCTTTTAGCATGCACGATTAATAATTCACTAAGGAGTTTTGCCATAGGCAGGTACTGTAGAAATCCAGGGTCTGAGAAGATATATGTCACAAAAGCCGAGAAACCCGCCATGTTGATTCAAACTCTTTAACGATGCCGCATGGCCCCTAATATGAAAGGCTGTCTTCCCTGGAGCTTTTAATATTATTTAAGGAGTCCCTGCTGTGCTGCTGATACTATATGTATCTGAATAAGAAAGTAACTCATAGCCAATGCAATCGAGGAGAACAGTAAATCATTACGGCGAGTCTTGGCGCGAGGGCGGAGTGACACACCTGCTAAAGGACTGTAGAAATGTCTTTGTAAGGGGTGAGAGTGGTGAAAGGACTGTCAGGGCCACTAGTGAAAATACTTTGTTGCCTCTGGTGCTGCAACCTCCTCAAAAGGGCCAGTATGATATGGCCCTCTTTTCTGTCCTTTGCTGGGGCGCCAAACTATGGCTGTCTTAGCTGACCTTACGGATATGACGATGGTTGTAGTTAAGAACATCTTGGAGAACTCTGCAGGGTGTCAATGAAAGATTAGTAGCTAATCTCACATTGCAGACATGTAAATAGAGAATGAAAAGGTCTGCTATACAACACATATGCATGTTACTCTTAGGGTTGGATATATGTGTATTTATGCATGTTTAATATAGAAATGGTTCTCAAATTATGTGTAAAAACACACACACTCACAGTTTGAACTAGATCATACCAGTTGCTATTTGCAAAAGGAAAACCTCCGGCAGGAGTTGGAAACCATCAGCGAAAATACCCACAAACTTTGAGCATTACACAGCCGAGCCCAAAACAGGTCTTTACTGCTCTGTATTGCCTGGCCGAGGGGCTGCTTTTACTGCTCTTTAGTTGCTTTAATAACACTCATATTTAGTTTAATTCTTCCCCCCTCTATAAGATGGCTCAGGTAAGAGGCCTCTTAAATGTATAGTTGGCATGTCGCCGTTTTTATTGTCCTCCCTGCTTTTTCCTGTCTTTCCAGAACTTCTCTCGAGACTTTCTCATGTTCATTTTCAGCCCTCCCTGTATCAGTCTAGGACCCTGGAAACATAATATTTTTTTTAATACTTTGCACGGTTCTTTAAAACATAGTTGCTTCATGAGCGCGCCAAAAAGCATGGTACAGTAACGGTATTGCGCAAACAGAGCTGCAAAGGATGTCAATGGTCTCGGATCGATATGCAAATCCTGAGACATATTTCAAATTCCTATTATTTTTCCTCCCCTAGTAGCACTCAGCATACCCATTATATCTGTGATTGTGGGTTTACATTGCCTGAGTTGACATACATGCAATCCGTGCCACCAGGTTTTCAACCCAAAGCTGCAGGAGCGAGCCACTGAGATAACTCGATAGGGTTTATAATGCCATCTACCGATATTTGTCTATTTCTATCTGCAGTGCTTCCCACATTAAATGAGCAGAAGACCTCACTATAGGAGCGCCAGGGTTCACAGTTTCCTTCAATACAATATCTTGAGTAAATCCTGCATAGTTTTGGGGGTAAATATTTGGGTACCTTTCAAAGATTTTCTCACTCTCACTTCAGTGTTCATAACAGGTTGTGCGGCAATTGGAATCATCACTATAAATAAAGCTATTTGCCACACCGCTGCTAGAGACAGGATCCATATTTCATTGTGTATAATCTGCAAAATACGCACCTTCCTTCATAAGAAGTTCCTGCCTGTGCTATTTCAACAAAATCAATCTTCTATCCTTCATATCCTACTGCCTATATGTCTAATTGTCATTGCATATATATTGGAAAATATACATTAGGAACAGAAACCTTCTCGGTCTGAGTAATATTTTGTATATGCAGTCCACGTGTGAACTGACCACTGGATTGGCAGAAGAATACGCTCATTTAGGGCTTCCTATACAGTTTGAGGAGGGGTACCTTGAACTGTTATTGGCATGTTTGTTGTCGAACGCGCACATCACTTGCCCCTATATGCATACCCGGACATCACCACAACTGATAATTGCTGTTGTGCACTTGTGTATGTGAGATAGCGCTAGGGGCGTATTGCCTGTGTTGTACAGATTGTGGGGTCTATTACTCTCCCCTGCTCTGTTTGGAGCTCTTCTGACCTGTGAAGCCCACTGTGTTTAAACTCGTTATTTTGATTTGCTGGCTCTTTTTATCATGCCACCGAAAGACACTAAAGGTAGAGTGGCCAACGCTCATCTTACAGGAAGTATGGATCAGTTTATCACCAAGCTAAATTGTGTCATTGACCAAGAAATCACGCTGTTGGAACGCCGAGTCTCACAGGACCTTGCGGCGGCTAGGAGGTCCTCAATGGGACACATTGCTTACGCGCGCTCCCTTGTACGCTAAGCTTCTAATGGTGCTGCCACTGCATGTTCAAATGTTGATTCTCTGACCCCAGATCTGTTACCCAGTGGAACAATTGCTGTTTCCCTGGGGAACAGTCCACAGTCTCTGATTCATTGTTTGTCTCTCCCTGTTTGTTGCCGTTTGCTTCCAGCACAGTGCCGGAGCCTAGCACTAGGCAACTACGTGAGAGGCACCCTGGGGCCATTCCTAAAAACAAGCAAGGGTTTTCTACTATTAATGGTGGGAAGGGCAAGATTGGCAGAAAGAAACAGAAAGCTGTGAGTCACTAGAATGACCCCTGCTCTACTGGAGCAGCCCACTCTGGCTGCCTGAGCAAATAAAGTTGCACCCCCAGTTTACCCACTACCCACTAGAATGGTGCACCAGGATGCTAGTGGGGGGACAAGTGGAGTAGAAGAAGATAGGGATGAGGGAACGACCCCTGAGTTGTCCAATATATATGTTACAATCAGGCTTCTCCTTCGCCCTGTGGAGGATAGAATATGTAAGATTGAACAACATTTACTTAGGATTGAACAAGGTCTTGGGGGAATTGTTGATTCTTTAAATAATATCCACCAATCTGGGGTTCCCAAACCATTGGACAATATCAGAGTAGAAAAAGTCCCGGCTGTTCCTAACGACCAGTTAGTATTGCCCTTAGACCATCAGGCCCTAACTGAAGCCAACAAGTGCATAGCAGTACCTGAGTCCATGAAACCTGTCCAGCATAATATATCTCAGCCTAAAGAGGATGATAGGATTTCCATTTCCCAGGCCCTAAGGGGGGATAACATTCCAAATTTGCCTCCGGAAGTTTCTCCATTTGTCGTAATCTTAACAGGGGTCCCCGAATTGGGTAAGCATGAAGTTGAATCCCCTATAACTCTGAGGAACAGGGTTGTGCACTGGCTCAATAAAAATAGACCATTGCCAATGCACAAAGCCTGTAAGATACTCATGGTTAGGAGGGTGCCATGGGTAGGCCACTTGGCGAAGAATATAAGGGGGGATTGTATTTTAATCAACTTCGATGACCCCAAAATAGTTGAGCACATTTGTAATTGGAGACATTTTAGCTTAGGTGCATCCATTCGTTCCCTTCCTCTGACCTACTTCTACCCCCCTGGTCATTTTGCTACAATATCGGATGGGTGGACACTTGTACACCGGAACGGGAGGGGATTGCCACAAGGGGGTTGGCTTAGACCCCTACCACCTCTAGATCCTATCCTCACGCAAAATCGGTTTAGTAGTCTGGAGGCCGTTGACTGACTCAAGGGCAGAGGTGGAGCATTAACCAGTTATTTGTCCCCCCAGGTTGTTGTACATCTGGTCCTATTATATCACCAGAGCATCTGGGTCCGGAACTATTTATTCTGGTTACTTCACCACAGAGGGCTACTAACATTATTGACTCCCATTTGGACCATCCTTTAAGTGCTCCAACTTCCCGTGATGGCTCTTCTAGCCATCTTAAGCTTGTTTCATGGAACGTGGCAGGTTTGCGTAGCAAGTTTTCTCTTCCGGATTGGAACGCTTTTATCGATGGGTATGACCTATGTTTGTTCCAGGAAACCTGGAGCCTTGAGCCACTATACAAGCTGGGCTTTTCCTGTTTTTTTGCACCAGCCACCTCGACAGGTCGCGGCCGTCCATCTGGTGGACTTATGGTATGGGTTAGGGCAGAACTTAATCTCAAAATCACCCATAATACTTGCTCCACACTAGATGTAATGAGACTTTCCATCAAGTGTACTAAGAGCAATTACACATGGGAATTTTTTTATGTTTATGCCCGAGGAACCCAAGGGGGCGTAAAATCTTCCACTATTTCAGCTCTTTCAGATATGCTTCATTCCTGTCCCTCCGACTCCTTTCTTTTGGTTGCTGGTGACCTTAACTGTTCATTTGAACCTCTTGCTACAGATGACATCCTGGGAACACACGACGAGGATGCTAGATGGGGTATTCCTTTACTATCACTCAAGCCTGTGAAGAGATGGTCACCGGTTGTAATTCAAATAAATGCTCTAGCGATAGAATTTGGCCTAAGAGCTGTTAATGGGCGCACGATTTCTGACACAGCGGGAGGTAACACCTTTAATAGGGTCTCTTGCCAAAGCAGAATCGATTATATATTGGTCGACAGGAGGGCATGGAAACTTGTAGACATGACTATTATACCAACAATTAACAGCGATCATAATCCCTTGTCCCTTAAAATGCTGGAAATGTGGCATAGGAAGGAGTACACTCCTTTATCGGGAACGCAAATGCTATCTAAGGCAGTCTTGCCATCGAACTGCAATAGGTTCCTCAAATGGCCTAAGTTTATCTTGAGTAATTCAAAATTAACCATCCTTGGAGAAATTCTTGCTGATCAGACTCTTAGGCTTTCTGCAGTTTGCAGGGATAGGGTTGGCCCTGCTGCCGCAGTCAAAGTCTATGTGGAAACTATAGACTCGATCGGCACTTTGTTTCTTGAACATGATAAAAAGCGCAAACCGAGCGCTAAGTTAGCACAGAAGTGGTTTAATAGGAATTGCAGATCGAAAAAAGATAGCCTGGTCCTTGCTATCAAATCCAACAACCTGGGTGAGGTCCGCCTGGCAAGATTGCAATATAGGCAGGCCCTTGAAGCTGCTAAGAAGGATTGGGAAGAGCTGCGCTGGGATAGTTTAAAAACTGAGAGCCATTCAAAGAACGGTGAGCTCTTTTGGTCTATAGTGAGAAGATCTAATAACTACGAACTGGACCAAATTCCCAATTACATAACAGACAGGGAATGGTTTGAGCATTTCAGGAAGCTATATGTAGGGGAGGAGCAAATGGGTGATCTTTCCCTCTGAGCTGGGACCACAGTTACTCATCCTGACCAGTTTTTATTCAATAGGATAGAGAAAAAAGAGGTCGAGGCAGCTATCAACAAGATTGTATCTGCCAAGGCCCCGGGACCAGATGGCATTCCGGGTGATTTATTCAAAGCCAACATTGATGGTTGGGCTTCTTATTTCGTGATTTTCATCAATGCTCTACTGGAAGGCTCACCGGTACCGAACTCTTGGAAGGGAGCTGAAGTAATCCCCATTTACAAGAGGGGTCCAAGGGGGGACCCAGCCAACTACCGTCCAATTAGTCTTATAGATACTGGACAGAAGTTGGTTGGCAGGGTCCTCCTGGAGAGGATCTACTCTTGGGCGGATGATAATGACATTATCTCACAGTTCCAGGCGGGCTTCAGAACTTGCACAAGCACGATCGACCAGGCATTTAGGCTAGTGCTTTTATACTGGAAGGTGGTCACTATTGGTAAGGGCGCCCTTTATCTGGCGTTTATTGACCTCAAGACCGCCTTTGACCTGGTCCCACGTGATCGCTTCTGGTTGATCCTGGAGGAGATGGGGATTCCACCTTACATCCTGCATCTTTTGATTCGGATGCATGAAGGTAATTTTGCTCCTATTAGATGGGGGTCCCAGGAGCAAAAAACGGATAAAATCCCGGTGAATAGAGGGGTTCGTCAAGGTTGTGTGTTGGCCCCCACACTTTTCACACTTTTTGTGAATGGTGTAGTCTCTATCCTGCTTGAAGTTAATGCTGATGTCCCTGCCTTGGCGGGTGATAAAGTCCCTGCATTAATCTTTGCGGACGATACGCTTCTAATATCGAAAACACCAGCATGATTGCAGAAGCTATTGGATCGCTTCTCTCTGTTTTGTAAGTAGAGGGGCCTTGTTATCAACTCCTCTAAAACTAAACTTCTTTATTTCAACCCAAGCAGATCCTTCAGATCCACCTTGACTCTTGATGGGAAGCCACTGGAGCGTGTTAAAGAGTTCGACTACCTGGGGATCAGAATCTCTGACAAACTCAAATGGCAGCCTCATATTGATAAAATGGTGTTAAACCATAGGAGGGTAGTAGGAGCTTTAGGGAGGGAATTTCGTGCGTCCACTACCAAACCCATTGCCCCAGCCCTGGATATATACACTGCAAAGGCGGTAGGCTGTGCTCTCTATGGTGCAGAACTATGGGGCTTTGGCTGTGTAGACGCACTTGTTACAGGAGAAAACAAGTTCTTTAGGGAGCTTGTATCGCTCCCAAGGGGAACTCCGACCAAGCCATTATTGAGTGATTTTGGCCGGCGTTCGATTAAAGATCTAGCCACTTTGCGTCCCCTTTTATATTGGGCGCGGTTGTGGCGCACCCCCGAGCTCTCTAGATATGCTGATGGCCTAAGAGAGGTCATGAATCTCCAAGGTGCCCACAACATTGGTTGGCTAACTAACATAAAGAAGCTTCTGGTGGCAACAGGCCTCACAACTGCTTGGGATTCTGGGGCACTATTATCGAAGGAAGAAACTAAAAGAGCCTTTTGGGCATGGGTTGATGCCCAGGAGCTGAGGGACCCAAACCCAGGCAGATTGACTGAGGCATTTCGTCAGCATAAGCCTACGCTCCACCTGGAACCCTATCTGGATTTTATCACGAAGCCTAGGGACAGATCACTTTTTATTCAGTTCAGATTTAGAACCCTCCCCCTTCGTGATCGTACTAGTAAGTGGAATCCACCACACAAGACTCCTCTGGATTGTCCAAACTGTTCAGGCGCTATTGAGAATATTTCCCTTTTTTTTGTCTGCCCAGCATATTTAAAACCCAGAATGAAATGGCTTAAACCTGTCTGTTTGCAGCTCGGAACGAGGGACCATTCTGTTGCACTGAGAATTCTTAAGTCCGAGGTTAATACTACTATAGTGTGCGGGGTGGCTAAATTTTTAGGTTGGGCATGGCTGATTAGGCAGAAGAAAACTAGATCAACTTAAATGTATCCTGATATTCACAAAGCTGCTAAAGTTTAATATATTTTTAATGTATTTATTGTATTTAAAAAGATTTATTTACGACTTGTTTTTAAAATGTATCTTTATGAATTGTGTTTTATGTGCAAATGTGCTTTTATGATATTACATGTCGAAATAAAGCTTTGTTGATTGATTGATTGATTGATAATCGCTCACCTACTCAATCCCCACAACAGGGATACAGCACTCAGACTGGCCAGGGAGATGGGCTCGCTGAGGTAGCAAGGCTCCAACATGATATAGCCATAGCGCTGTTGCAGGAAACACATTTACGCGACACTGACCCCAACAGATTCAAAATAAAATGGGGTGACCACTGCTACTTGGCCTCATATAGCTCTTTCTCCCATGGTGTGGCAATTCAATTTTAATCCACAGAGATGTAGATTATAAACACAAATGTGGATATAGAGACCGTGGTGGAAATACATCATCATTGCTTGGATGCTCCTGGAACACCCCATTCTCATCATAAATGTTGATGGCCAAACACTGACAATTCACCCACTTTTTCATCTATAACAGACATTTGCTTTGCTGTATAAACAAAGATAGCACTACCATCTGGGAGGGGACTTCAATATGGTTTATAACGAACAATCAGATAGATTCCGACATGTACACTCTGCTCCAGAGCGATACGTGACTCTTTACGCTATGATATGGAACTCCTGGATTTGCACGACACATGGAAAGCTAAGTATGGCACACAACGTGACTATTCCTACTAGTCGTTGGTTCATGACTTATACTCAAGAATTGGTGGTCCTCCTCGAGAATGCTACAGGGGGTCACTGAACAGTGGTACCACCATAGGACTCTTTCCGACCACTTCCCAGTGCTACTATGCTTAGCATTACCCACCACTACAGAGCTGTGGAAGTTTCCAAACAGGGCCCTGTTAAAAATTGCCTTTGGGAATGAAATATCCCTGACTCTTCAAGAATACTTTGGGCCAATATATGGGCTCCAGGAACACTCATGCATTGTTATAGGAGGCGTTCAAGCCCGTGGTGATGGGAGTCTGTATATCGAATCAAACTGGGATTCTAAAGGCTATTTGCACACAGCTTCGCATGTTGGAAGACAAACCTAAGCTTTTGGAAAACAGGCTAGTGACGCACCCGGATGCAGAAGTTCGGACAGACATTCAGGACACGCTATTGTCATACAGAGACACTGCAGAAAGGAAAGTGAATATACTGGGGGGGGCTATGGTGGCTAATACGGTGAAGGGAAATGACTTAGCAGGACACTTGCATGGCTACTACTAAAAGAATAGACTCAACAATAATATCCCCAGCATTAAAGAATGAGAATGGCCAACTCCGATTCGCCACCACAAGATTGCATCAGTGTTTTACTAATATTACTCTGACTTATACACTTCTAACATGTAATATATAGAGATACTGATATCTGATTACCCTCAAGATATAGCGATGGTCTGGCTGGAATCTGGCGAGCGCATACTGCTCAACGACCCTTAACTTCCTAGCGGAGATCTCAGAGGCCATCAAAGATTTAGCCACTGGCAAGGCCCCTGGCTCCGACGGCGACACTGCTGAATTTTAGAAAGCATATGAAGAGTCTATCCCCCCACGACTCCTTGAGGTCTATAATGGGGCCATGACAAATAAGAGAGGGAGGCTGTAATTATCACCCTAACTTGAGATAGAGGCACAGTCTACTAAGTCTTATCTTCCACTCTCCATTCTTAATATTGATAGCAAAATATTTGCTCATATTATTGCCAAATGACTGACTGAAGATATGAAGGGTCTTGTCCTGCCTAACCAGACTGGATTTACTCCACCTCACGCAATCTGCGTCCCTTATTTGTCCTGATGCACCAGATTAAGCTGCACCTCCCTGTCCAAGGAGTCTTTTTAGATGCTGAGATGGCATTTGATTCCATTGAATGACCCTTTTTATTTACAATCTTACACCAAATAGGCCTTGGTAAGACCATAATACATATGATCTTTCTACCATATATGATTCTTGCTGCCGGTATACTGATTAATAATAAGCTATCGGAACCCAAGGCTTTAAAGCGAGACACCCGAAAGTGTGCCCATTATTGCCACTTCTGTTAGCCATTGCCCTGGAAACCTCTGGAGTGTCAATTGAGGCAACACCATGATCATAGAGGGGTGACTTTCCTACACAGACAGTTAATCATATCGTTGTATAGAGACGATATACTCCTATATATTAAACACTCAGGAGAAAACTTTGCACCAGTTCTCTGAGAAATTACTAAATTTGGAGGATTTTCTGTTTTGATGATTAATTGGAATAAATCAGATTATATGCACTAACACCGGACATCTCACGGATTGTTACAGAATTTCCTCTTGAGTGGAAGGACGTCTCTATCCGATATCTGGGCATGAGGATACTCAGGGGGGTTGACGTGGTCATGAGTGACAATGATGGTCCTGCTGTGACAAAACTAAGCACACAAATATATAAATGGATAAGACTTCCATTCACATTATCTGGTAGAATGGTGTAATTGCTGGATTTTCTGTTTAGATGGGATCAGCCCCCAGGGGCCCCTGTGACCCAGCCAAAACGTACTCACCTTCCGTCCTCAGGACTCCTCTATATCCAGGCACCTGGTACCTACCTGAGGATAGGGAACTCGCAATATACAAGCTCATATTATTAAGAACACCACTAAATCTATAGGGATACTAAGAATACTCACTGATTACTAGGGATATCCATACCCTACACCACACTTATTTACATCAGTTGGTCTCGCGGCCACTCTGACCCAGACCGTTCTACCCTAGGGCAGATCTGACACACAATCTGGTGCGTCTACACACGGGCCTGCAGAACCCAATGCTCCCTTTTCCAAACCGTTCGCGATCCTGCGAAACTTACACACTAGTTCCACTACCTAGTGCTCTCATTTACTCAAGCCACAATCTTGTGGGTATCCACACTGGTTCGACCCCCCAGTGCTCTCATTAACGCCGCATATCAACGACGACCACATTCCTATGAACACCTATACATATATATATATATATATTGGGATATTATCTCAGCTGTCTACTCGGGATGAAACTACAATAATAACTTTGAATGTGGGTCCAGATTATTGTGTATTACCTGCTCTTGGCATCAAAGGTCCACTCACTCCCTATTTATGTGATCACCACTTACCTGATTGGGATTACTCATCCATTCACGCGCCTAGTGCTCACCTAGGAGCTTCATTTACCTTCAGTGAACAAGAATAGGGGCTACACACCAGTTTGTTATAAACTGGGGGTCATTTATTACAGTAATATAAACATTAATACAAATCTAACAAAGGCTATAGGTAGAACACACTACTTAAAAGAGAAGGATTACACATAACAGGAACACTCCGCTGAAAGGGAAAAGATTAAGTGTAGCTAATGTGATGAAAACAATATCACCTGATTAGTGTGAAGTCTTGTTCTAGCTGTCATCTGGGTTCCTCTCTCGTCTGTGCCTTGGCTCATCTCATGCTCTCTCTCTCTCCTGCACTCTTGGATACACCTCTGCGCTGATCGCTCTGTCTCTGGACTCCTCTCCCCCACACGAACTGTCTCTCCACCTTGCGTCTTCACTCTTAATGGTTCCTGCCGCTCTGATCACCGTTCATTCTACTATCTTATTCGCTTTGTCTCTGCGCCAATGTCCAATTCCATCTGCTCCCATAGGTTAATCCACAAGCTCTCCTCTATCTCTTCTAAAAGGCATTACTTCAGACTCCAGCTATTCACACCTCCTCCTGATAAGCAACTGCTTCTGACTGCTTCCTTCAGTTCCAGCTCACTATTCAACTCAGCTCTTCTCCAGATTGAACCCTCTCTCTCTCTCTCTCTGCCAACTCCACTCCACTGCTCTCCTCTCTGCTGGACTCTCTCCTCGACTGCCCTCTGACTGACTGACTGACTCCGCCTCTGCACTTCACAAATATAGAATGCTGTTTCCTCATGGAAAGTTCCAGCCAGCAGCTTCTTCCCACCAATCCCATGCACCAGGCTCCTTGCGCTAGACGCTCCCACAGTGACCAGTCTGCTTGTTTCGTCTAGAGACCTGAGCCCGGGAACAATTCCTGATTAGATTCAGCTCTGGCCGGTTCTCTCCGGTCCGCTTAAGGCGAACAACAGTTATAACTATAAACATTGCTTTTGCCCTAAAAAGCCTCTCTGCTTCCATCAAGATGGAGTCTCTCTAGCTTTAGGCCTGAAAGGGGTGAAATGCTCCTTAGCTCTGTCAGAATACCTACATGAACCATACCAATATGTCTAATATGTCAAAGCCAAATAGGCAATAGACAGGTTAAAGTCAAGAATAAAGGCATATTAAGCAGCTATCCTCTTCTAGGTCTGGAAAAAGGGCTTAAAAGGGCCAACACAGGCTAAGAATGCCTATACTAGATGCGAGCAAGAATAATGATCTATTATCACTGCTAAATAAAGCCAAAAACCCTGCCATAACAAATGGCCATCATCAAGATGGTGGTAGTACCTACATTTCTATACTTCTATCCTGATCCCCCTACTCAACATTTTTTTAATGTATTAAAAACTGAACTGAGCCAGTTGGTATGGGGTGAGTGACAACCCCGATTGCGATGGGAAATAATGACGCTTCCACAGGCCCAAAGTCAGTCTGGCAGGGCGTAATCCTGAACTCTATTACTTATCTGCTCAGGCCTTTTATGCTATATAATGGTACCTCCCCATCCTCTATTTCTATATATGGTGGTTGAAACTGAGGTAATAGCTCCAAACGTCCTGCACACTAGCCTATATACTAGACTCTCATTTCCAAAAGGAACGGTGAACACTCTCTTCACCACCAACACTGCGTGGTACCTGCTCAACAAACTGGCAGGTTATTAGTTATTATACTACCCTAAGACACAGATGCTAAATAATCCTGCATTACAGCTCACAGAAGAGACAGTAGTGAAGACTATGCTCATCAAAGATGGGATAGCTGAGGTCGGCCACTTAAATATAGAAAATCTATTTCTTATACCACAACAATTACGGGAAGTGGGTCTTGTGTCCACTCTGGACACTTTTCTGTATTATTGGCTTTGAAGGGCAATGGGACACTACATGTTAGACCCGGGATCCTTGGTTGGCTGAGGTAGGTACCTTAGGCTAAATAGGGACCCGCGTTTCCACGTCAGGGAAAGGAAGATCACATTCTGAGATAGCCCCCGCTCACCCCCTCGGTAGCTTGGCACGAGCAGCCAGGCTTATCTTCAAGGCAAATGTGTAAATTATTTGCAACCACGCTCACAGCAACCCAATGATGACACCACAAATAGACTCCATACGAGTTTTATGAAAACGAGTATACATTCTATGTAAAAAGATATACGATAAGACCACACAATATAAATCCAACATATGAGTATGTGTACTATTTCTTCTGGCCGGTTGTTAGGCCAGCCAGCCCTTGTAAGTTCTGGGGATATTAATGAGCACTTATAAACATTCCACTGTAATCCTAATACCATGTTATGCAGTTTGTAATGCTAGAATCAGGCACTTTTGAAAGGGAAAGATAATGCAATGCGTAACACAACAATCAGGTACTTTGCAATGTAAAAATAATGCAATTCGTAAGGCATCAATCAGGCACTTTGCAATGTAAGAATAATGCAATGCGTATTACAACCACCAGGTACGTCGTTATGCAGAAATAAGGCAATGCGTAATACACTAATAAGGTAGTTCGTTATGCAGGAATAATGCAATGAGTAATACGCTAATCAGGTAGTTTGTTATGCAGAAACAATGCAATGCGTCATACAACAATCAGGTAGTTCATTATGCAGAAATAATGCCATGCGTAATACACTAATCAGGTACTCCGTTATGCAGAAATAAGATAATGCGTAATACACTCTGGCACCGATCACGGTGCCGTAGGCGGTCTCTCCGCCACTCCTTCTGACTTGCAGTCAGCCTCTGTCAACAGTTGCCCCCAACACGGGTATGGTGTAACAAAAAGTGCAGCTCCGCACTCTGGCCCCGGTACTGCCACTCCCTTACGTGCTGCGATACGAGCCGAAGCAGAGACTCGCGCTGCCGGAATGAGAGAGAGGCCGAGAGCAACTCCCTCCAAGCCCGCACCCCGCCCTAGGATTCGACACACGTTACCTGGTGGGCACAAACTCACCCTCCTCTCCTCATCCAGCGGCTTGGGCCTTTTTTGTGAATTGGCAACGGCGGGCTCCGGCCGGCGGCTCAGCTCCTCCGGGGCTGCCGGTCTGGGCCGCTACTGCTACGAAGATCTCAGGCTGCCACAGGGCACACGCACACAGCATCGCTGAGACTCCCTTGAGCTTCGGGTGCACGATCACCGGGAACTCCACACAAAGTTTGGCAAACTACTGGAACTTCGATGGGCAGCACCTGTGCCCCTAGGATGGCTAATTTGTACATGCATGGCTTTGAAACCAATTATATTTATTCCAGCACTAATCCGTTTCAACTCAAACTTAAACTTTGGAGACGCTATATAGATGACATTCTGGTCATCTGGGAAGGTGACCAGGGATCTCTTGATGCTTTCTACAATTGGCTGAACTGCTGTAATAATAATCTTGAGTTTACTGGTGAAGCTAGCATTACAGAACTGTCATATTTAGACCTCAGGCTGTATCCCAAAAATGGGAAGATCTATACAGAATTATACCAAAAGCCTATGGCAAGGAATTCATTACTCAGCTATCATAGCTTTCATCCATGTGCCTTATTGACCAATCTGCCAGAGATCCAGAGACACAGTCTGCATGTGGGTTATATACATGGTTTTATTATGTCCTCCTTATATATGTGACAGAGTTATACAGTCCTTAAACTGGGCTTTTCTGTTCATGTTTTGAGCAGGAACTACAATTCCCACTATTCCGGTGATTTTTGTAGTTTGTCTATCACGACAATAATCAGATACATTTTTTGCCATTTGTTATCTCCCTAAAAATTATTGGGGATATATAGTCTGTAGCGCTAATGTGGGCTTAGAAAGAGTTTAGGCACAATCGTTTTTCCGAAGTTGAAGAAGGGAAATGCTTAGCTATGAACTACAATTGAGTCCATACGATCTTGGTAAACGGAACCGGAAATGACATCACTTCCGTGTTCCGCGTTCAGAACCAGCATGGGGATAAATGAGGAGACGCTTTGGTTTTTCGTCCCCCCTTTTGGCATGTAGACCGTTGCGTATTACAAGCAGGAAAGTAGGTAAGAGCGGTAACTTTAAATTAACTTGCATGAGTCGGGACCTTGGGTACTGCGGCAGGTTTCTGGCGTGTTGGTGTAAGCCGGTGGCGATTTTTCTTTCTCTTTTTGCCTCTTCGGTTTATTTGCTCTGTCTATATTTGCATTGGTAGCCATTTGGTGCCCCCGTGGCTTAGATTACGGAGCATTCTGTTTCGGGTAGATTAATGCTTGAATATCTCCCGTGTTACTCCATTTGTCAAGCTAATAAGCGGTGGTCTGCACTAAGTTGGCTTTTATGATTTATGCCGGCCCACGTTATTGTAATAAGTCACCTATCGGCCTATGAGTGCCCTATGACTTGTTAGCATTAGGGATACCTTGCTACCTTGTATACTATCAAGCACATACTAATTATACTATATCATGGGGCTATAATACCATGGCCCCGGGGTTGGTTTATTAGGATGCTACAGATGATTTGCCTCGAGATCTGCAATGTGAATTTGTTTAAGAATGAAGATCAATATACATGTTGAATATTGATAAAGGTGTGTTTTTAATTATTTGGAATCGCTACATTTAGGTTCCTGTGATGCATACATACAGGACCATCTAAAGGATGAGGTAGACGATCGTTTTGAGACTGGTGAGAGTGAATAATTTTGGTATACTCTCACGTGTGCATGTGGATGACTGGTTTTTACAGGCACTGGGTGTTTGTGGTTTACATATGGGATATTTGATACATTATGGCACTGAATGTATTCTGTTTATATTTACAGATTACAGACCAGACTGCAGCTGGTCCTAAGATGTTCCATATAAATTAAGTATGGTATTTATAATTTTTTCATATTGACAGCAGAGTGACATGATTGTGGTCCTGACGAATGCCTATGAACTCAACTCACTAAGGCAGAAACATGTTGACCTAGTCAAATAGGGAACATCTATATCCCTATTCCTCATACTGTTTTTTAAATCTATCGGCTTGGGACAGCCGATTAAACTAATTTGTCCCTTATTGAGATAGTTTTAATTGTCTTCCCATCATCTTAAATAATTTTTTGCACGATAACAAGGCAATCCTCATGAAGGTCTCACGCAGCACAAAGCACACGCACACAGCGTTCATGAGACTCACTTGGATTCCGGTGCACACGATAACTTGACAATCCTCACAAAGTGTTCAGGCTGCAAAAAGCACACGCACACAGCGTCGCTGATTCTTGCTTGGATTCCAGGTGCCCGCGATCACAGGGCACGGCTTACGAGGGTCTCAGGCTGCAACAAGCACACGCACACAGCATCGCTGAGACTCTCCTGGAAACTTTTGTGTTCCTAAGTTTCTGCAACAGGGAGCCAGCTCACCTCGGGCCCTTGGGGATAAGTTACTTCAGGACACAGCACAGCAAAGTCCTTTCAAGCAGGGGGACACAGCACACAGCAAAGTCCCTTTAGCCTTTCCTTGGTTAAACCAGCAAACTGCAGGCCAGCCCCAGAACACACATCAAGGGTCAGTACTTTCCTTCAGTCTCTTCAGTTGTTTCTTCCTTGGCAAAGGTTCCTCTTGACCACGAAGTAGCTCCAGTTTGGTTCAATTTTGATCAAGCCATTCTCCAAAGTTCAGGGCTTCAGCTCTTAGTTTTTCCCCTCAATGGCTTTGAAGTCTTTGTGTTCAGGAGGCACTGACCCCTGTTCAAACCCGTTGTGGGTGCCGCCCTGTCAGTGATACCTTCTTCCTTTGATTAGTGGGGATCTGGATGCTCAATCACTCAGCAGGAGATGGGACAATTGTTTTATAGCAGCAGCCCAGGCCTCTTCACCACTATGGGTTACTCCTCCCCCTACACTCCAGATGCAGGTCAGCCTGTTGCCATCTCACGTCTTCCCCTGGGTCAAGTCATTCCCCAGATCCTATCAATTTCAAATCCAGACAGTCAATCCGCAACCAGGCAGAGACACAAAGAAATGTTAGAGCACAACAACCCAGCCACTTCTAAAAGAGTGGCTTCTAAACACACAATGTAAAAACCACCTTCATAAAAAGATGGGTTATTACATTGTGAGTTCCTGCATACTAAACTTCACCTCTCCATCTTAAGACTCTGGGAAGATAGGCTGGAAAACAT
Source organism: Triturus cristatus (assembly GCF_964204655.1). Taxonomy (NCBI): domain Eukaryota; kingdom Metazoa; phylum Chordata; class Amphibia; order Caudata; family Salamandridae; genus Triturus; species Triturus cristatus. The sequence continues at coordinate 180,685,708 of NC_140589.1, forward strand.
GTTATACAGCCTCCCCATTCTGTCCTATGGGCAAGATGGCCTTTCAACAGTGAAAAACGAAATGGAGATTATTTCATTGTCAGGACATGGTACACACCTTGGTACATGTCCAACCTTTCACATGCACTGCACCCTGCCCAGGGGGTACCTTGAGCCTACCATAGGGGTGTCTGGTGTGCATAGAAAGGGAAGGGTAAGGTCTGGCAAGTGGGTGCACTTGTCAGAACAACATGGCAGTTTAACAAACTGGTGGAGGCACTGCAACGGCAGGACTGAGTTCCTTTTTTAAGGCTACTTGTGTGGGTGGCACAATTAGTGCTGCAGGCCCACTAGGAGCATTTGCATTACCAGCCCTGGCACATATGGTGCACTTTACTAGGCAGACCCCCCAGGATATAGCGGCATGGATTCGCAAATTTAGCGGCACAAATATGGAAATTTAGCGGCACAATTATGGAAATTTAGCGGCATTTTTGCGGCACTTTATTTTACTCATAATCATTCATTTTCAGCCGTAAGTCAATGGAAACTCTTTTAGCAGAGTATTCCACTTTGAATAGGGAACCTGGAATATGGAACAGATGAAGCAGCCCACAGGTGAAGGCTGTTATCCTTTGGAAATGCAATTCTCCATTTGCTTTAGTAAAGGTTGGTAGCAGTTATCACACCTTTTGACACATTGCGGGACCGGTGTTTGGCACATCCTTAACCCTTTTCTCGCCTGAAAGTCTGAGGGCGGCTGGACACATGCTGGCGATAGCCCACAGGTCTGCACCACACAGAGTTGCTCTTTGCCCTTGTGCTTTACATGCCTTCAAGGCCGCTTGGATCAGGTCCTTTACTTATATTGGATCAGGATCCTGCAGAGTAGAAAACGCTCCCGGTTTGCTGGGCCATCAGATGTCTTGAGTATATCAGATGCTGCCTCCACCTCACAGAAGTGTATGGACAGCAGGTGATCTGATTGAGGGGAGAAGAGTTTAATGGGGAGTTGTTTTCGATATCCCTGTGGGCAGGCGCGCAACACCCATTGGACGCAAAGGGCTTCAGCCCCCCCCCGTCGTGTGCGGCAGCCCAGACAGCTTCCCGGACACACACACAGACGCACCCGAGCAGTTCACAGGTCTTTAAAAGACCATTTGCATGTTAATGCGGCCTCGCTGTTGTTTCACCCCTTCTAAGAGCCCCTGCAGCTCCACTCTGCATTTGTCAGTGCATTTCTGTTTGTGCACCTCTGTCTGTGCGTCTCTGTCTGTACCTCAGTGTCTGTACGTCTCTGTCTGTACGTCTCCAACTGGGCATCTGTTTCTGTGTGTGTCTCTGTGTGTTCATTTCTGTCTCTGCATCTCTGTATGTACGACTTAGTGTGTGGGTCTTTGGATGTGTTTCTTGGTCTGTGTGTGTTTCTGTCTCATTGTGTGCACTCTGTCTTAATGTATGCGCTCTGTCTCCGTATGTGCCTTTGTGTGTTGTATGTGTGTCTGTGTGTATTTCATTGGTATCTCTGTCTGTGTGTGTGTCTCTGTATGTGCGTCTATGTATGTCTGTCTCTGTGTGTGTGTCTCTGTCTTTGGGTGTCTCTCTTCGTGTCTGTTCCTGTCTATCTATCATTGTGTGTCTGTTTTAGTGTGTCCCTGTATCTCTGTCTCTGTGTGTGGGTCTGTTTGTGTTTGCCTATGTGTGGCTCTTGTGTGTTTGTGACTCTATCTATGTGTGTCTATCTGTGCCTGTGTGTGTGTCTCTGTGTTTGTGCGCCTCTGTTTGTCTGTGTGTCTGTCTCAGTGTGTAGTGTAACGGCCGCGGTGGAAAAGGACGTAGAAAAAGACTTCAGTGGCAAGACAGAAAAGGAAGCTTACTAAATTGCCCTTTAATAGTCAACTGTGAAAACACTTCCAGCTGACTTTTAAAGGACCTTTTAGGAAGCGTTTTCACTCTGCCATGTGTGAGTTTGCCGAGGCCAGCAGTAAACAGAGAAGATGGCTGCAGAAGCATTCATAGTGAATACATTTTAATACGTCTTCACTATGTATGCTGCAGCAGTCATTTTCTGTGTTGGCCTCACAGGGGGTTGTACATTGCCGATTTCGCAGGCACTTTTGTAAAAATTGCGGCATTTTTACAAAAGTGCCGATTTCGCGGGCACTTTTGTAAAAATCGCGGCATTTTTACAAAAGTGCCGATTTCGCGGCAAGCCGCGAAATCGCGAAATCCTGGAGGGTCTGACTAGGGACTTTACTAGTAAGGCAAACTTACCAATCATGGACAACCAATTACCATTACACTTTATACAGGGAGCACTTGCACTTTGAAACTGTTTAGCAGTGGCAAAGTGTCCAAAGCATCTAAATTGGCAACACCATGTCAGAAAAAAGGTCTAGGGGGAAAGCAAAAAGTTTAGGGAACTTTAGCCAAAAAGGGCCAAGTCCTACACTACACTACTGTTTTCCCCGAGGGAACCCGGTGAATTTGCCCCTTATACTAAGAATCTTACACTGGCAAATGACAGGGGATGGGGATCCCGTATATATAATCTAACAATGGCTGAATACCCTGAGAGCAGAGTCACGGCCATGGAGGCATGATAAGAAGATTCGTGAAATATTTGGAATGCCCAGAAATGGGGATTTTTAGGTCTCGCCTACGCAGTGTGCATGCGTTGCATAGGAAAAAGACCTTTAGCTATCTATTCAGTTTTGCAGTCACAATCGTGCACGCGTTGCATTGCTTTCAATGGCAACGCGCGCACGTTTGGCGATTCCCTTGCGGGAGCGAGCTTTCAAACCATCTGTTAGTAATTAACAGATGGTTCCTGCTCGCTCCCGCAAGGGAAACCGGTGCAGGCCCCCTCCTCTCTCCCCTCCCCCTGCTGCCTCCTTTCAGGGAGAGGCGCGCGCGCTTGTTTTTCCTCCTGTTGCCGTGCTTGTTATTATTCGGACACTTTGGCGCAGTGCAGGCTTTCAGGGCCCTGAAATTCCCAAGGCACGCTAAGCTATAAAACCTTCCTCGTGTTTGTTGCTTTAATTAGAACGGCCATTTGCGAAGGGGACATTTAAAGCGAGCAGAGAGACTTTTCCCTGGGAGGTTGGGGGGAGGCATGACCCCCTTCTCTCCTCCACTTCCTGCTCCGGAAGGACTGAAGCTCTCACTCCGCTCTCAATGTCAAGGCTCCTGCGGGCGTCAGGGTGTGCTGCCTTGAGCCCCTCTGGCAGACGCTGTCACTCCTGAATGAATCCCTCTGACGAGGTGCTGTAGCGTCTCCAAGTTCACCTCCTGCACCCCTGGCAGAGCCGCACGCCGACCCCTCTACTCCCCGAGCTGCACCGTGGCCTACACCCCCCACTGACTCCGCATTCCTTCAATCACTGCTTCATTTTTTAAGATCACAAAAGAGCTGAGAGAAGAAGCTGCGGCTGAGTACCTTACTCAAAGTTCACTCTGCAGTGCACTCCCTCTCCTGCCGCCCCAGCGCCGCCATCCCACCCTATGTTCCCTCTGCAGAGTTCCGGCCTCGGTGTCCAGCATGCGGAGGTCGTCCCTCTGTGCTCATGACTCTAGCAAAGGAGTCTTAACCACTGAGCGCCCCCTGCACATCCCCTCCCCACCCCGGCTTTCCTTGCAAACCCGACCCTCCAAGCTCCAGATTCAGACTGTTTCCATCAGGGAAGTCTCCTCGGCTGAGCTCCGTCTGGAGAGTTCTCCTCAGTGCCCCTGCTCTGTGTACCCCTGGTGAGTTTTCTACACTGAGTTCCATTCACTCACTCACTTCCTTTCTCTGTACGCTTATGTAGCTCCACACTGTGCCCAGATGAGTTCCCCCGCTCATCTCCTGCATAGCCCTCCTCCGTACCCTGAAGATTCCCCTCCCCGTCCTCTCCTCCTGCAGATCTCCACTTCATGCCCAGAAGAGTTCCCTCCTCTCATCTCCTGCAGATCTCACCTCCGCGTTCAGAAGAGTTCCCTCCTCCCGCAGATCTCTCTGCAGCTCCAACTCATCTCCTCGGACGCGAACCTTCTCCCGAGCTCCCCCGCGAGCGCGCCTTCATTGCACCAATGTTAGCTCTTCTGGTTACCAGTGGTGTGTCCTACTCTTTTGCACAGGGATCAAAAGTACCACCGCAGCACGTGTATCCTCAGTAAGGGTCCCCAACTCCCCAATCGGGGGGGGCAGGTGAGGGGGCAGTAGCACCGCACCCTTCACCTATCCCGGGGAGGGGGGATTTAAACTACCCAATCAAGGGCACCAGTGACCCCCGCACTCCACAGTACATCTCATGCATCTGCAAGCTGTCCTTCCTTATTTCCCCAGTTCCTTATTTTCCCTCTTAGTGTTCAATGGTTATAATGGTCCTCTAAGTTAGATGCAAACAGGAAGGCGGGTCTATAAAAGAGTAAAGAAGGGGCAAAAGTGCACTTTTTGCTGTATTACTCACTTTTTACATAGCTCACTTCTGCGACTGACATGGCCTCGTAGCGCTAGTTACTGCTGCCTGTTGCTATAGCTCCATAATACCCTCAAATCTGTCATCTGTTAATTCTTCCCTAATATCCGTCCGTTACTAAAATTATAATTCACGTATTATTTCAGAACCTCTACACTTCAGTTTTTTATATCTCCCCCAGCCAAACACAAAAAAACCTACGATAAACATTAGAACAAGCAGGAGAAAGTTGCCAACATTCCCCCAAAAAAATCACTACACATTTTTTATATACATTTTTTAAAAAAGGTCATTCAATTAGACATAATCTCATCTTAATTATACATAAGGTGACAAAAATACTGATAACACTTTTTGTATTATAACTTTCCAACATTCTGCACAGCAGCCACACTGCTCTACACCATAGCTTAAACACATTAGCAATGCCAATAGCACTGGCTAAACACTTATAAGGTCCCAAAGGCGAGACCTATTGTCTATGCCAATGCTTGTTCTATATGCAATTGGAAACTATATCAATAAATTATAAACATAAATTGGTCCATTTCAAGTTTTTTTTATGTTATGTTATAGGGTATTTGTTAAGCGCACAGCTACTCCGAGGAGTGTCCCGGGGCTATCTTGACCCCAGAACAGAGTAGATGAAGGAACAGCCAGCTGTAGCTAACTAGTCTGCACTACTGTTGGAAAAGTCAGGTTTTTAAACTTTGCCTAAAGCTGAGGAGATCACGTTCTTGTCTAAGGGAAAAAGGGAGACTATTCCATAATTTTGCCGCTACTCCCTGAAAGGAGCGACCTCCTTTGTAAGAACGGCAAAACTTAGGCACAATTGTCAGTTGCTGGGATGATGATCGCAGAGTTCTGAGTGGTTTGTAGGGCCCAGATGTTATTTAGGGCCTTAAAAGTTAGGACCAGGGATTTAAAAAAGACCCTTTGTCTCACTGGTAGCAAGTGCAAAGATCTAAGGTGGGGAGACATGTGTGACCTGGGTCCGACCATGAGCACGGACCTAGCTGCCGCATTTTGAACTACCTGCAGGCGGTTCAGTAAGTAGTCCGGAAGGCCCAGGTACAACACATTTACATAGTCCAACCTTGATATGATCAGGGCCTGGACCACGGTTTTCCTGTGAGGGATAGGAAGCAGAGGGAGGCAATTCCTCATCATTTTTAAAAGCCCGAAACAGGTGCCAGCAACCGATTGAACCTGGGACTTCATAGTCATGTCGGAGTCCAACTTCACTCCTAGATTTTTTGCGGTGAAGACTGGTCTCTCAGGTGGAGATAGATTTTTAGGCCACCATTGACGCCACTCGTCGCCTGGACCGTGTCCAAAAAAGATAATTTCCGACTTGTCAGAGTTGCAGAGCAACTGATTTTGCCTAAACCAGTCAAACACCTTGGCTATGTAAACATTGACTTCATTACCATTAAGCACCTCATCCTCCTCACAGGTGAACAGCAATTGCGTGTCATCTGCGTACGATATAATTTTTGCCCCGTATTGTTCAGCTAAAGGAGCAAGAGGGGCCATATATATATTAAACAGGGTCGGACTTAAGACGGAGCCCTGTGGGACCCCTACATTCAGTTGAGGAATGAGGGCTGAAAAAGGAGGAGCCCAGAATGTTTGGTGGCGGTTATCCAAAAAGGAAGTAAACCATCTGAGCACCGTGCCCCAAATGCCGCTCTCCCTCAGTCTATGAAGGAGGCGATCATGTGGCACGGTGTCAAAGGCCGCCGAAAGATCTAACAGTATCAGCACAGGGATCCCATATATATAATCTAACAATGGCTGAATGCCCTGAGAGCAGAGTCACGGCCATGGAGGTATGATAAGAAGATTTGTGAAATATTTGGAATGCCCAGAAATGGAGATTTTTCTATATGCAATTGGAAACTATATCAATGAATTATAAACATAAATTGGTCCATTTCAAGTTTTTGCACAAACTATTCTACTTTCCGGCGAAGCTTCATAGAATTAATCATACCAGGTGACACGAATGCACACTTATGCACACCTTATGCCGGCTTTCTACACCTTGCATGAAACTGCAAACCTTTAGAGCCTTTCTGGACAGCTGTGCTAGAAACAATTGCACATATTGTGGGCTATGAGATTCCTAACTCACCTGATATCGTGATTCTGGGCTCTGTCGAAAATATTTCGTAGTTTGGACGATGACTCAATGCTTTATTACTACTATTAGCCAAAAGCGAAATAGCCTTCCAACACGGGATAGATGGCTAAAAAGTGCTATAACCTGCAATACCAACTCGAACCTTTGAGTCAGCATGTTACCATCCCACCCGAAGGCTAGAGATATATGGGCTCCTCTGAGCGACTTCCTAGACCGAACACGAAATGAGGGCGTAGGAGGGTCGGATTCCCTCTCTTCCACCCAGACATAAAACTGTAAATGCTTAGACGCTGGCTCGTGCCTCTAGGACATTAATGAATACCTAGATGCTAATACCCAGCCATTATTATTTACAAGAAGTATGGAATATATTGGATGACATACTTTTTCTTCTACTGCATGCAAAAGATGCCTTATTAATGGGATGCTTCTTCCCTACGCTGTTTATCAACCGAATGAGTAAATGCTTTCCCTGGTACCTTTGACGGTACTGTGCATTTTTTAGTGTTTCAGTATGTAATATTGTCAGTGGAGCCTGAGCTAGTACCCTACAGTTCATCATTCTTATGTTGATAACAGTGAGACATGACATTCATAAATCGGATCCACCATTAATAGATATGATGCGGTTTGAGATGCGTTATTGCGCCTCCTCTGTGAATTACTTAGATTTCCAGTTCTACATCACTCGGCGCGTCCGATGCAATGTGATAAAACAGAGGCAGCAGTTGTGTCCTCTGACAGCCTCTATCACTCTTCACAGTAAATTACATCCAATCTCCCCCATACAGATCGCCAAAGTGCAAGTGCAATGCAGAAGGGTGCTGAGATGTCTTCCTAGTTACAATTGGAATGGAAAATGTAACGTGCAACTTAAATTCAGTAAGCACACTTGTATTTTCGTGCACCAAAACGCCTACAATAATTTTAAAAAGCCCCCAATATAATAATAATTAGGCCTGGGAGTTAATTTCCCCTCCGCTCACGGAGTTTGCAAAGTTTTTCCCATTCCGCGGTACTCGTAGCGTGCGGAGTTCCGAAAAAATGTTTTTTCTCGCTCGCGCTCACCAACGTTCGGTTTACGAGCAAGTAAAATCTTACCCCAGACCACCTCCCGGCAAGATTTCTCAATGCGGGCGGTCACGGAAGGCCGCCACCGCCCGCATTGAGAAACCATCCGTTCGCGTTGAGGAAGCTGCTGCTCAAGTAGAACATCTACTCCAGCGACACAAAGAAGCAGCGCCCTCTTGAGCTGCGCATGGTGATATTCGCGCTGATTTTCTAGCGCAGGACAAACACCCGGCGCTAAAAAGCTGCACGAACGGCTTGACCTAACGCACTCTGCTGCTTGCGGAACTCCATGTAGCGCCGTTGGGTTTTTTGGTCACTTTGCCGAGTAACTCTGCAAACTCCACCCAGGCCTAAAAATAATAATAATAATCATAATAAATATAATAGCATTGGTAATGATCTTCATTATACAGAACTGAGTCAATGATATTAAGAATATAATATTGCATTATAATAATAATAACAAGAACAATTATAATCAGCATTATCGCTGTTGATATTATATTAACATTGCTATGATGTTTATGCAGTTCATGGCACGATTAGGATGCGCTTTAGGCATTTCGTCACGGTGTAGCATGCTACCCATGTAGGCAAGCGCTTCAGTTCTCCACACAGGAGTAGTAGGCGCTATATAAAAGTTACAATACAGTACAATACAATAGGCATTACGTTGAAAAACAACGTTTTCCCAGAAAAGTTACTATTAGGCAAAATCTGAAGCAGATCTCACATGTACCCTTGTTAACGATAAAATTAAATAGCTACATTTGTTTATAAAGTCAGCTTTTCCAGCCAGGAGATTCTAAAAAAAACCCTGTACAGTCATCTATGAGGCAGGATGCAAATTCGCCACTTAACGCGTTTAATTGTTTGTTGAGATTGGTCTGCTTAGACAAGCACGCAAAAATCACATTTAGGCTCGTTTTCAGCTATAATGGTAGGCAATCTGTTTAAGGGCCCACCATGGCGCCCAGAAATGAGCATGGCCACTAGAAGCCGCCAGCTGGCTAATCCGGCGAGCACTTTCCGCACCTTTTTGTTTTGTGAAAATGTCCCGTGGTTACGAAATATTAAGATCACAACATGTCGGCCTGAAATAGGATTAGAGGCGGGCCTTATGTTATTTCCCAAGTGTCCTCCCTACATTCTCATGACTCTCAACTAGGCATAAATTAAACTAAGCGTTGCTGAAAATGGTAACCGTTATCAAATTTTCACGCCCTGCAATTGACACTCGTTACGTAGGCATAGCACGTTGCGTGCTGCGTAGAAATTCTGCGTCCATGCAGAAGTGTATAGAAGCAGGCACTTTACTATGATAATTCACTACTGAGTTCCGTTTTGAAATATATAAAAATTGCAAAACATCTTTGTTGCATAGTCACGCAGTTGTTAAAATGTCAGGACAGCAAAAAACTACCCTTGTGCTTATAAATTTCACGTAAACAATAATAACATCCGAGTAAGAGGCGTTTTGAAAAAGTTTGGCTGTAATGGACGGAAAATGTCAGTAAATTTGCCAACATTTTAAGAATAGGGGAAGGTGTGACAAAGCGGGAATTACGTAGGCAGCAGATCTGGGAAAGCAGTGAAAACCGACAAACGTGCAAATTTGTTGGTGTTCACAAATATCTGTAGGTAGATTCCCACCTTGAAATGTATGCAGTACTTCCTCTTCAAGGTATGTATAAGTAAGTTTGGGACAAGAACGCCCCCGTATTTCTGGTGGCTGTGAGGGAAGTGGTTTCTCCCCAGACATTGCACCTGTCAAAAGCATATTTTGGGAAGCAGAAGTATTCTTGGAAAGATCTGATTTTCACAGATTTCTAGAACTATTCCTGGAATTGACTGAAAACCCCAAAAAGTTAGAAGTCGGCTCCAAAAGTTGGCGGCAAAGGGCCTCATTTACAACAAAATGACGCAGAGTGATGCCGCATGCCATTTTGCTGTGCTGAGCTGCGTCCTTTTAAAAGCACAGGTGTTGTAAATTAAAGCAGAATGTGATTAAGCATTTACTGAAAACATTAATGCTTCCCTTTTATCGTGTTTTCCTCATTATGTTGGCCGAAGTCCGGACTCCATTTTGTATTGACATGCTGCCACGTGTTCACCACGAGGAGAGTCCGACCTCTGTGTTAGTTGCTCTTGTAATCTGCCTAGTAACAGTTATAAATAGCTTTCTTGTCTATCTGGCGCATGCCCAGACTTGACCACATCTGTTATAATTAGCTTTGCTTGACCATGTGTTTTCGCGGGCCCAAAGAGTGTGTTAGCTCCGCCCATGTATTGATTCAGTATCGAGAATGACCCTAAATGGTAATATTCTTCAACCTCATGTGGTATCCACCCACTTATGAGCCCCTCTGTTGTGTATAAAAGGGGACTGTGTACGAATGTTCTTTGTGCTACTCCTTGCAATACTGAAGAGTGTTGTGTGGATTGTAGGACCACCCTTAAGGGTTAATAAACGTTGTTTTTGTACTTTGCAGTTTCCGTGCTAACTTCCTTATAGATTTCGTTACAGAAGAGCGAACCCTTGTCTCTTGCGGGCCTAGCTGGGGCTTGTATTCATCAATTGGCGCCCGTCACGTGGGGCTCATCGGCGACTCGGATGCTCGAAGGACTGGTCGCGACGAAGGTGAGGAGTTTGGCCGGGGACGTGATCACTGCCAGCGGCGTCTTAGCCCTGGCATCCCGAGGTTTTTCTTCCTTCCCTTCCGAGCTGACCGTCTGGGTGGCGCCGGTCATCGACTGAGACCTCTTCTGTCGGTCCTGCCGTGAGAGCCGTTTGGGCGATTGTGGAGCTTGGCAGTTGGAACCTGGACTCTTGATTGGTAAGAACCGTTGTACGGTACTTGCTCCGAGTTTTGAAGCCTGGTCTGGCTATTTGAGTTTGATTGATGGTGACTAGTCATATTTTGAATTTGTCTTTGTGAAAATATATGCGTTGCAACACATATAGGCAGGTAATGTGGAGAAATTTCTCCGGAGCTGTGTAAACTTTGAACGGCGCAACGATTAAGTGCCATTTTTCTTGATAATACTGCATATTTTGCATTATTCCTAGCATGCCTGCTTTTAGCGCACTTCGTAAGTGGTGCTGCTGTTTTGGGAACCGGTTGAACCTCGAGGAATCTGCTCCAGCTCCCCCAGAGGGGACTCCTAATAGGGATATGTACGTGAAGCATGGTCTTTCTTCCATAATGTACAGCACGTTATGGAGGAAATATACGAGGAAGGATCCTGAGTTGCGATGGCCTTTGTATGGATCGTTTGATATACGTAAGATTGAGTATGTGGAACAGTGTATGTGTAAGCGACGTGCTCGTCAGGATATGTTTGAGTGTGTGCGATTATGGGTGAAGGAAGTGCGTGAGCGAGAGAAACGTGAGAAAGCGCTGTTTGATAAGGAGCAGCGAAAGAATGATCATGTGCGAGCGCAGGAAGCGAAGCATCGGGAGGACAAAGAGCAAACGGACAGACAAGAGAAAGAGCGTAGGCTACAAGTTTCGGGTCAATATGTTGTTCGTCAGCCACTTTATCCTGTCCTTAATAATCCTGATGACGATTTTCATTTACTAGATCGCTCTCCGCCCCCTTATGTTGGTGCATCTGCTCCGCGGCCGCAAGATTCTGGCCCGGCTCCGGGTAAGGTCGACACACGGTCCATGTTATCGACCGAGCATATGGCTGATCTTCGGAAACTTTCCCTCCGTGCACTTAAGGGCAAGATGTCTAAGGATGAGTTGTTCCATACTTGGGGGTCGTGGCAAGATAGAGAGAGGGTGTATTTTCTGTCTCATTTTTCAGAAGAAGTAATTGCTGCTTTCCGAAAATATTCTAGTATCCTTGAGCCTGACGAAGTGTCTTCGGATGCCGGAGCATTACGTAATGGTGTTTTTTCTCCCCCTAAGGCTTCTGAGGCGGCTCGGCGGCTGTTCGCTTTGCGGGACGAGGTGCTGGCCCTTAGAGAGAAAGCACGTCAACAAACGGAGGAGGAGAAGCAGTCGGATTCGTCTGCAGCAGGGGGCCACCCATCCGCCTCCCAGTCAGATAAGGATGACATAGTGCATGTTAAACCAATGCGAGAGGCGGCGCCTTTGTATGTTCCTCCCAAGGGAGCAGGGACTAGCTCGGATATTAATTCTGTCGATGCTAGGGGATATTTTGTGTATAATTGGGTTTATACTCCATGGCATAGGGCCGATGTTATGGCATTAAAGAATGCGCTGCCTGACCCCCGCAAGAATCCAGCGGCCTTCTATGAAGAAGTCGAGGGGGCCTTGAATTCTTGCATTATGACCTTAGCGGATATAGACCTGTTCTTTGGCCTTATCCTACCGCCGGATACGTGGCGTTCTGTCCGAAAGGTAGATGATGCGGTTGCCTTTAAGGCCCGGTGGTCTGACCTTGAGGATGAGGATAGGGAACGGAAGCCCGCACAGAAACCACCCCAGAATATTTTAGATCTCCCTGCGGCTATTGTGGCTAAGTTGAAGACGATTATCCCCCCTAAAAAGATTGACTGGAATATGTTAGCTGCATGTAAACAGAAAGTTGACGAGTCAGTCGCGGACTTCTTTACGCGCTTTGAGGAGACGTTTCATGATTTCAGTGGCCAGTCGCTTACTGACGACACGGGCCGCCACCTTTTCGCGGACAAATATGTGGCTAATCTGCTGCCGGCAGTTGCGGCCCGGTTAAAAGCGAGTGAGAGTTCTTGGTCCTCCGCGACACCGACGGCCCTTCTGACCATCGCCCAGTATTATGAGCGTCAGGAGCACGAGGCGAAGGGCCAGGAGGAGAAGAAATCGAAAGATCTCAAAACAAAAGTGATGTTAGCACAAGTATATGGCCCGCCCCGCCGGGGTAATAATACTAGGGGAAGGGGCGGATCTTATGGTCCCCCTTCGGGCCGATCTGATTTGAATAGGAACCAGTGTGCGTATTGCAAGCAGTTGGGCCATTGGGCCAGGGATTGCCCAGCGTTGCGTGCTTCGCGTCAGGGGCACACTCCGGGTGGCCCGAGAGGTAGAGGGGGCTTTTCGAACTTTAGAGGGAATTCCAACGATAATGCCCGTTTCGATACTGCCGGACAGCACCGAGATAGCTCAAATGTTTTCGATCGCCAGCACCAGTATCATGTATCGGACATCGATCGGTCGGGATATCATGATTCTCAGCATGCATAGGAATGCGTAGGATGGGGGTCTGAATCAGTTGAGGTGCCGGTCGATCAGACGGGTCCTTATGTATCGGCTGAGGTTTTAGGTTCTACTGATCAGTTCCTAGTGGATACAGGAGCGACACGTAGTGCATTGTCTAGGTACTTGGTTCCGGGGGCTCCCCCATCCGGCTCAATAGTTACATCGGTAGGGTTTGACGGTACACTCTCCCGAAGCCCTCTTTCACAGCCCCTTGCATTTAAAGTTGATTGTTTTTCTGCGCCCTGTCCGTTTCTGCTTGCTCCGTACACACCGGATAACATTATGGGCCTTGATATGTTAAAGTACTTTAGGGCTACAATCCGCTGTTCCCCTGAGGGTGTGAGGGTGATTTTAAATGACAACTACCCCCGGTCTGGGCGGATGTGTACGATATCAGAGGATGCGTTGTTGGCTACCCTCCCCCGAGCTTTATGGGCGACTTCGGACACAGATGTCGGACAAATGGTGATTCCTCCGGTCCACATTAGTGTCCAGGAGGGGGCGGTACTACCGCGCCTCCCACAGTATCGTATTTCCCGGGAGGGCGAGGAGGCTCTCATACAGATTGTGCAAGACTTGATCGCAGTAGGCGTAGTGGAAGAAGTTCCCTATAATATCTGTAACAGTCCGATTCTCCCAATTTTGAAAAAGGACACGGATGCAAAGGTCTATCGGTTTATAATTGATTTGAGGGAGGTAAACAAGATCGTGATACCTCAGTACCCGGTGGTTTCCGATATCACGACGTTGCTTACCTTGGTCCCGCCTACGGCGACCATGTTCTCAGTGATTGATTTGAAAAATGCCTTCTTTTCTATTCCCATTCACCCTGATAGCCGATTTCTTTTTGGGTTCACATTAAACAATAGATCTTATCGTTTTTGTAGAATTCCCCAAGGCTATACAGAAAGCCCTAGTATTTATAGTCAGGCCTTGAAGCGACAGTTGGATTCCTTTGTTTTACTCGAGGGGGTCGCCCTCATTCAATATGTCGATGACATCCTGTTGGCGGCTGACACCCTGGAGTTGTGCGAGAAAAGCACGATAGCCTTACTTTCCTTTTTAGCATCCCACAATCACAAGGTCTCTAGGAAGAAATTGCAATTCTGTAGACCAAAGGTGACTTATTTGGGTCACCTTTTGTCTAAGGAGGGGCGTGCACTCACACCAGATCGTATCCAAGTAATTTTGGACACACCAAGGCCATCCACGCAGAAGGATGTGCGTGCATTTTTGGGTCTTGTTTCTTTTTGTAGACAGTGGATATTGGGGTTTTCACACATAGCTAAGCCATTACTAGCGCTCTTGACAAAAGACACGCCTATCCCGATCCCCTGGTCAGATGAGTGTGACGCTGCTTTTCAGCAATTGAGACAGGCTCTTTGTTCAGCACCAGTGTTAGGGACCCCTGATTATGCAAAACCCTTTTCGTTGTATGTGCATGAGAAAGATGGATGTGCATTATCAGTCTTAGTGCAGATGCACGGCGATAAGCAGCGCCCTTGTGCATACTTTTCGGCTGTACTTGATCCTGTCGCCCGAGCATTGCCAGGGTGTTTTCGCTCGGTTGCGGCGACAGCTGTGTCAATACGGCAGAGTGAAGGAATTGTGTTATCCCATAAACTGTTGGTGTTAGTTCCCCACGCTGTTGATGCCCTGCTTAATCAAACAAAGACGCAGCATTTGACCAGTGCCCGTTTAACGGAATATGAGTTGACGCTTTTAGCTCCTCACATTACGTTAAAAAGGTGCGTGACATTAAACCCGGCCACATTGTTGCCATACCCCGAGACCCAGCCTGAGGCGCAGAAAGCGCATGATTGTATTCTTGTGACTGAGGAACAAACGAAGGGTCGTATTGATCTCCAGGATACGCCCTTTTCAGATGTAGATGGAGAGTTGTGGGTAGACGGGTCATGCCTGAAGCTACCAGATGGTACGACTTCAGCAGCGTATGCAATTACCACATTACACACGATAGTGGAGACAGCACGCATACCACAGAGATCAGCTCAAGCAGCGGAACTGATAGCGTTAACACGAGCGTGTGAGCTCAGTACAGGATTGTGTGTGAATGTTTACACAGACAGCCGCTATGCCTTCGGAGTAGCGCACGATTTCGGCCTACTCTGGAAGGAGAGAGGGTTTCTAACGTCACATGGGGTACAGATAATGCATGGGGAGTTAGTCCACAATCTTTTAACTGCATTGACATACCCAAAGAAAATCGCCATTGTTAAGTGTAGCGCCCATAGGAAAGTGGTTGATAAGGTTGGAGAAGGGAATGCGTTAGCGGATCGAGTAGCACGGGAGACTGCGATGCAGCCCGGCACTACTGCCATGTATGTAGTGAAGTCACAGGTGGAGAGATGGCATGATGCGAAGGAGGAAGTGCGAGAAATACAAAAGACCGCTTCTGACAAAGAGCGGGAACAATGGGCTAGCGAAGGGGAACTGGATGACGAGGGTTGCTGGAGAAATAAGCAGATGGATAGATGGAAATTACCCACGGCCTTTGTACAACCTATGGTTCAGATGGCACATGGGCTAGCACATGTTGGAGCTTCCGCAATTGTGAAATTGCTTACCCAAGTCTGGGAGCATCCAGAGATTGCTAGCACGGCAAAGAGGGTGGTGCAGACCTGTATGATCTGTCTGAAGTATAACCCAGGGAAAGGCACGCGAACTCCAGCAGGAGGATTTGCGACGCCCACTGCACCCTTTGAGGTTCTGCAGATGGATTACATCCAGCTTGAGCGCTGTAACAACTTGAAGTATGTTCTAGTAGTGGTTTGCGCCTTCAGTAAATGGGTTGAGGCGTACCCTGCGAAAGACAATACTGCAATGACTACAGCGAAGCTATTGCTGAAAGAGTTTTTCCCCCGATACGGCGTCTGTAGACTTCTGTGGAGTGATAATGGCCCTCACTTTGTAGCGGATGTTATAAAGTATGTCTTGAAGGGCCTAGGCATCACCCAGAAGTTCCACGCCGTGTTCCACCCTCAGTCTGCAGGACTAGTCGAGAAATATAATGGTACACTGAAGCTTAAGATCGCCAAAATCCAAGCTTCAACGTCTTTGACTTGGCCAGACGCCCTGCCACTGGCGTTATTGTCAATTAGGTCGGTGCCACACTCTCGAACCGGCCTTACACCCTATGAGATTGTATTTGGACGCCCAATGAATATTTGGGGTCCACCAAGGCCTAAGGCTGTGTATGATGTACCTTGTGTGATGATGAGTGATTATCTGGCACAGTTAACGGATAACTTGGTTTCTATTCATCAACAGGTCCGAGAGGCGCTCCCTGATCGGTCTACTGGCGAAGGACATGGTCTCCGGCCTGGAGATCATGTAATGATAAAGGTTTTCGACAGATCGAACAGTTTGGAGCCGAGATGGGTCGGACCTGAGCAAGTCCTTCTTGCAACGAGGACGGCAGTGCGAGTCTCGAACAGGAAGAATTGGATCCATTCCCTGCACTGTCGAAAGGTACCGCCCGGATTGGTGGAGTCTGCCGTGCTGACCGATCAACGAGACATCCTAGCAGCAGAGACAGGCCGTGCTGCAGAGCCAAACGACACTGAGGAGCTCTTTCCGGACCACACGACTTCTGGAGGAAGGCGATATCATCTGCGACCAAGGAAGTGAGATTTCCAGTACCGGGACATACTGTCAGAACGGCCCTTGGGTTAGTGAAACGGAGAGCCGATGAGGCAAGGGGGGGGGATCAGCCCTGCATTAGTGTAGTGACACCCGTCTTGGCCCGCTGGTGAAGAAATCAACCGCTGCCCAAGGGGAAGAGTTCTGACAGACTTTTTAGTTTCAGGAAGATATCAGGGTATTGTTTCCTTTGACATGGAGAAGAAGAAAATTCTTTGTGCGTTGGGGTTCATGCTAACAGTAGCTATCGTTGGTATAACCACATGGTTTGTGGAGGAGGCAACTCCTGCTCGAAAGACGCTTGTGTTGGCGACTCCAGTGCCTGAGGAGCACTACTTTTATACGTTGCCATATCAAGAGTTGAAGCATCGACAATCCTATTTGAATAACACTTTCATTCAGATGCTGCATCACACCCACGTTGCTACAAATGCTACGAACTGTTGGATATGTGGGATGATGCCAGCCCATCAGAAGAAAGGAGGTACGCCATTCATACCACTTCCTTTCTCTCACAATGGCTCTTGTAGAGCATGGTACACTTTGTTGTTTGCCACTCGGAAACCGACAGTGGGACGATTGCTTTTTAGACTTAATAAAGAATGCCATCAGGACAAGAATGGATATCCACAAGCGAATGGGACAATTTGGGAATGGGAAGAGTACCGACCGGACAATGAATCCATCCCCTATATCTTCACGAACACTAGAGACACTGTGGGGAAGGACAAATTCGTAATCCAAGTAGCACAAGCCCAAGCGGACCTGTGTGTCCAGAGTGTGGGTTTTATCCCTGTTGGTGTCAGTGATTGCATAACCGTGTTAAACACCGATGGGTTAAATAACAGTACCTTCCTAGCATCCCATAATACCTACTTTGTATGTGGAAATAAAGGTTATTACCGTTTGCCGGCTGGGTGGTCTGGGGTATGCTATGTATCATTCCTATTACCTCCTGTATTTTTAGCACCCGCGTCATATCATAAGGATTTAAAACTGTTGAATAATGTGACTGTAAATAGATATAAACGTACTCTATCAATTGATGAGGTGGATCAAACAGATACCAGCTTGCAACAGTATATTGATTTTAACTTAGGACTGTTCTTTTTTGTTGGAGCCGCTTTGAATAGTAGAAAGATCCGAAGATTAACGAGAGTGGTAGAAGCTGTGACTAATCAAACTGCTGCTGCTCTTGGGAATCTTACGGAAGAATTGCAAATTACTAGGATTGTTGCATTGCAGAATCGTATGGTATTAGATGTAATGCTAGCTGATCGAGGGGGAGCCTGTAAAATTATTGGAAGTAGCTGCTGTGTGTTCATCCCTGATCATACGCCATCCGTTTATAATGCCATTAATAAACTGCACAAAATAGCAGCTGAAATCCACACAGAAAACGGCACTTGGTCCTTTTCTGGATGGTTTTGGGCGCTGGTTACTGCCTGGGGTTGGAAGGTTCTAACTGGTCTCTGTATTATTATAGCAATTCTGTTCCTTTTCTGTATGTGTATTCAATGTGGACCATTGTGCTGTTCCGTATGCATTTCACTCTGCATTCCAGATAAGAAAACTATTGCCGATGTTGCCCGCCAGAAGGGTCTAGCTAAAGAGGTTAAAGGAATGATGATAATTGACATATATGATGATTATTCTTGGAAACCGGATGTCTTCAGTAAATGCTGAAAGGGTCGTCTGTTGTAAATTAAAGCAGAATGTGATTAAGCATTTACTGAAAACATTAATGCTTCCCTTTTATCGTGTTTTCCTCATTATGTTGGCCGAAGTCCGGACTCCATTTTGTATTGACATGCTGCCACGTGTTCACCACGAGGAGAGTCCGACCTCTGTGTTAGTTGCTCTTGTAATCTGCCTAGTAACAGTTATAAATAGCTTTCTTGTCTATCTGGCGCATGCCCAGACTTGACCACATCTGTTATAATTAGCTTTGCTTGACCATGTGTTTTCGCGGGCCCAAAGAGTGTGTTAGCTCCGCCCATGTATTGATTCAGTATCGAGAATGACCCTAAATGGTAATATTCTTCAACCTCATGTGGTATCCACCCACTTATGAGCCCCTCTGTTGTGTATAAAAGGGGACTGTGTACGAATGTTCTTTGTGCTACTCCTTGCAATACTGAAGAGTGTTGTGTGGATTGTAGGACCACCCTTAAGGGTTAATAAACGTTGTTTTTGTACTTTGCAGTTTCCGTGCCAACTTCCTTATAGATTTCGTTACAGAAGAGCGAACCCTTGTCTCTTGCGGGCCTAGCTGGGGCTTGTATTCATCACAGGGCTTTCCCCTGCGGTGGCGCACTATTGGCTATCATGCGTCAACTCAAGCACCCTTGCACTATGGTGCAAATGTGCCTGCGTTGCGGTGATGTTTGTTTTTGTGCAGGCAGGGACACCCTCCTGCACAAAAACAATCATTGAGTGTGTTTTCCTCTCTATGTGTGCTGCAGAATGCAGCACACAAAGTGGAAAAAACGAGGAGAAATAACTGTATTTCTCCTAAATAACTGTATTGCTCCTCGTTGCGCCTCCATATGCCTCCCCTGGAGAGGCGTAGGATTCTGCCGCATTCCCAGGTTTACGAAATGTTGTACATCTGGGAACGCGGCAGAATCCATGGGTGTTGCGAGGGAACACCCATGGCACGCCCCTTTCACGCAAAAGTTATGCGTGAAAAGGGGCCATATTTACAAGGTCATTAAAAGCCATGCAGGGTAGCTGTGCGTTAAAATATGGGCCAGCACACTGAGCCACCGGTACGTCAAATAAGTGACGCACCGCAAGCTCAAGGGGCTTCAGAATAAGTCCCCTTGACGTTTGAAGCCAGGGCATTGTGTGTCCTTGCGCAGTTTCTGAAGGAGCCTAGGCTTTCATTATGTTCCGCCTTTCACAGAACAACGGGGGGCCCAGGCAGATCAAGTACAAATACTTGAACCAGAGAGGCTTAGATGTCACAGCACGACAGGCATTGGCCATCAAGAGGGAATCCTGCCTCTAGGACAAAACACACATTTAGCAATGGGGGATTTAGCACTCAATTCAGCCCAGTGGAGTCAGCAAAGGCGTGGCAGCGGTACTTGTGGATGCATGGGGGGGCTTTTAAACCCACAGTCGATGATGCCCAATAGCCGTCTGCTTTGCTTGCACAGCAACAGCAAGGGGGGCCTCAGGATGCCGCTGGGTCATTAGCAGGACTACAAATGAGGTTGAAGGAAGACAGATTGCATAACAGGTGAAAGCAGCGGGAGGCAATGTATTGATTGAGATTAGCATTTCAATATCAGGGGCTGCGTGTGTCCATCTTTCATAGTAGCACCATATATTCATAGGTACAAAATAAAGACCCTATTACAAGCAGGTGGATGATCTATTGTGTATTAACATGTCGGCTGCTAAAGTTTTTCATTTAGGACTATGTTTCATATGAATCAACTTTTGTCCTTTGGATAGCCATAAATACTGATAGCATTTTTTTCGCAGCAAAGCGCATGCTGTAGTAAAAACACAGGACCTGATTTGCAGTTTGGCGACCGGGATACTTTCCCACAAACATGTTGGATGTCATGTCTGTTGTATTACAAGTGCATTATGGCATAAGGCACTTATGGGAGGATGTGGCCTAACGGATAGAGTGGTCGACCTCGAAGCTGGGGAGCTGGGTTTGGGTCTTGGCAGGGACGCTCCACATCCTGTGATTCCGGGCAAATTACTTAATCTGACTGTGCCTAATAAATTGAAAGTGTCCCTCTGTAATGCAACTGGTTCTCATGTAAAGTGCTCTGATACCTTCGGGCCGAGTTTGCCCTATATAAAGCAAAAAAAAAATACTGTAGACAGGATGGGCCTGGTTTCTCAAAGGCAAACTTACATTTTTGTGTATGTTTACAATTGTTTGCGAATCGCAAAGGTATTTTAGTAGTTCCATATTTACAATTGCAGTCTCCACGCATAATAAGATCGGACAGTACTATCTTTTTATGTGTGGAGTCTCCATAAGTCATAAAGCTACTGCTAGTAAAATGCCTTTGTGAAATGTAAACAATCGTACACATACTCAAAAGTATACGTTTATGTCTGTGAATCACGACCGAACTCCACTTCTTGATAGAGTATTCAGTCCTCCAAACTCTAATTAAGGTCTAAAGAGTCCTCTTAGTGCTGGACGAAGCAATCTCAATGAGAAAGAACCTTTTATAGTTCATGGCGATAAGCACGTTCACAACCAACATCCAGCTACTTCCATTAAGGGCCTGAACTAAGATTTTCCTTTCTTAAAACTTCTTGAGAAGAGCGGTCTTTAGACTGTTGTATGACAAACTTTTTGTAATTCAGGGAGATCTTTCCTAGTCTTTGAAAGTTTTAAGCCAGAGTAAACACTTTACTAAAGCAGACCCCAAGATGATAGGAGAATGCTGGCACAGCAGAAATATATATTTAGATATTTGCAATAGTCACCAGTGGTTTGGCAAGAAAAAAATAACACTTCCAGGTAATGTGTGGCAAACAGCCCTGCTGGTAAGGACTGTCAGGGTAAAGGAGCAGTAATGGCCTCTAGAAGGTGGCATTTACAAACGTTTTCAAGATCGACAAAAAGGTCTTAAGTACCCACAAACCTTTGCGTTTCACTGACCTTCTCAGGTGCACCCATCCAGGAAAGCCCACAAACCTGACCTAGGAGTAAATGTATTCTCATGGCAATGCCACCATACTGGTGGAATGTCACAAGTGTAAATCACTTTTACAAAACTTCAAAGTCATCTCATTTTAATAAAGAAAAACAATGGTGACTACTAATGAGATGTATCATTAGAACCACAAGGACAGTCAATTTAATGGTGATAGGGTGGTATTAGTGAGTCAAAGGAAACACATATAGCAGCCTTCTTTGGGACAATCGTATAAAAATATTGATGTTGCGATGCACATTAGACACTACTTTCCATGGACATTTCTTTCTCTGACCAGCAGAGGCTGGAAGAGAAGATTGACAAGAGAGACAGAACAGTGTATGGAGGCATAGGGTTAACTAGGTGGGAAATAGGGGGCATATGTATCAAATTCTCTATTTGCGATTCTCAAATAGCGATTTTTTGAGAATCGCTATTTGGGATTCGCAAACGAGATGTAAGTAAAAATTCGCAAATTGTTAGCGGTTCTTTGGCATTCCTTAATTGCGATTAGCAAATTGCGAATCGCAATTAAGGAATAACTTCCCATTCATTCCTATGGGCCAGGAGGCCCATAAGAATGAATGGGAAGACATTCTCAATTAGCGATTCGCAATTAGAGAATCGCAAATTGAGAATAATTTCAAGGGTGCAAGGGTGTCATAAGGACACCCTGATGCACCCCTGAAATGAGCATGTGTGCGCATGTGGCGCACATACATGCCCTAAGGGCATGTATGTGCGCCACATGGCACTTTGAAAAATGCCAAAAAGTGCATCTTTCAAAGAAATCGCAAATTACCACCAACTTGAAGTTGGTGGTAATTTGCGATTTCTTAAGGAGAAATCGCACAATTTAGGTGCTTGTTACATCGCATTTAAGGAATCACAATTTGCCATTCCTTAAATGCAATCGCAAAATAGAGAATCGCAAATTTGCGATTCTCTAATTTGTGATGGCCCTTTGGGATGATACATCACAGAGTCAGGCAAGTCATGCTGAAAATGTACCCACCTGGTGAGCACCATTTTGGAATTTGGCAACGTGAAGAAACTGAAATACTGACAGCAGAGTGGTGAGCACAATCAGAATATCAAGAACCTGCTTTCACAGGGTAAGGCACGACTAGGCCAGTAGTGAATGTGTAACAAAGTACATACATCATTAAACAGATGCACAACCATCCGGGGGTCAAACAAAATGGAAGAATCATCATTTCAAGGCCAAAAAGCTAAAATGCACAAAAAAAAGTGATACATGAAAGGAAGTTATTGACCTGTGGAAGCTTTAACACACATCACCATGGTATCATGGTATTACTGGGGAATACAACTACTGTAGGCTCTTTAACCACAAACAATGTGATGACATTATTCCAGTAAACGTAAACAGAACAGTTCTGAACTAAATAATGCGTCATGCTCCCCTTAAAGCAAAGGCATTGCCATCCATGACTTCAGATGCCTATTCAATATCAATGTAACGGGGCGCAAAAGCTGCTACACCAAGGCCTCCAGTACGACTTGCTTGTAGCAGCATCCCCGGGGTGATACCACTATGAGCAACTTCAAGTAATCTGGTATTTCTGGACTTGAAATGTCTGGGTCTAGAAACTCTGGACTAGACTTGCGGGTTGCAGATAAGCACCCACAAACTCCGCGGCACGGACGGCAAGACAGAGGCACAGACAAGCCCCACTTGCCCCATCAGGTACCTCGGGGAGAAGCAGATAATGCTCCACCAGTGAGCCTACTGCTTTCCCACCCATATGTGCCCTCCCAAATAGCCCCTCAAACCTCTGATCCCCACCAGCACCAACTGATATTTCCCACTTGCTAAAGCAGGTGGGAAATATCTGTATTTAACTCCCGGGAATTGGAAACCTGCACAAAAGGACCTGGTCTTTCTAGATTCAGCAGGTTATTACCCATTGTGAGGACTTTTACCTCTGATCCCATTATCCCACAGAGATATACAGTGCTTAATTTAAGCTGGTGGTTGCCGGCGGGGGGCAACCAACACTAATTTTTGGGGACTGGCATTTATTTGCCCGCAACAGATATCTATCAAACACAAGAAAGGCAAAAACAGAGGGGCAGATTTACAATAACTGGTGCGTAAATGAGGCGCAAGTGGCTTGTAAATCTTCCCCACAGATCGTAAAGATGGAGGAAGAGAAAGATGGCAAAACCGTCACAAAGAGAGAAAGTAGGACCCTGCCAGAGTGAGATAAATGGGCAGAGAGTGTCTAGTAATGGATTCAAGAGGGAGGCATGGGTTGGATCTAAGACTACCAACCTTGGTATTCGGCATGCCGACATTTTATTGATCTGGCCATGGGCTTATGAGCACAGCTTCAAGCACCGGCACTCTTTGTTTCACAAATTAAGAAATGGGGACTTACCAGCTGGAATCATTAATTCCTGCCCCAGTAGTTTTCTGAGGAGGTCACGAGTTACTCGTAATGGATGTTCAAGTGTAGAATACCACAAGAAATACTACTCGGTGGCTGTTGAAGAATTACTGATTATACACACTAAGGCTGCCAACATTTTAATGTCCAAACCAAGCATCAAAACGGTTACAAAGATTGTCACAAACATGCTTAGCAGAAGGTGGTACAACACAGAAACTGCTACTAAAGCACCTAGTGCAATGTGTTTACAATTAGAGTGCCTATTACCTTGAAAATAGTAATATCTGAGAAATGGTCATATTGGAAGAGTAGCTGAAAGCTCATTTTCCAAAGCCTGTATAAACTACTGCTTCACACTACTGCTGTGAACAATGACCTTACAACACTACTTCATACAAATACAGTGAGGTAACACTTCTACTACTAACGCCTGAAGCCCTATGAAATTTTCTCCGTATTTGCTAAAGTCAAGAACTTATTGTTACTACACAATCAATCCCAGCCACTGACTTAACCAAAACTACTGCCTTATGAAACTACATCACCCAGCCAGGGAGTGTGACCGTCCACTACACCTATCTAAAATCAATCAGATGAGAGCAGAGAGAACCTTCGCTTTGCTCATAGTGAAAATTTCAAATTTGCAATAGGCAAAAGTCTGGGAAGGAAGAGAACGTCATTAGTTGTCACGCTTGATCAGCCAATAGGGAAGATCACAGCAAAATACCATCCAATGAAGACAAACAGTGAGCCAATAGGGAAGATCACAGCAAACTACCATCCAGTGAAGGCAAACAGTGAGCCAATAGGGAAGATCACAGCAAAATATCATCCAGTGAAGGCAAACAGTGAGCCAATAGGGAAGATCGCAGCAAAATACCATCCAGTGAAGGCAAATAGTGAGCCAATAGGGAAGATCGCAGCAAAATACCATCCAGTGAAGGCAAACAGTGAGCCAATAGGGAAGATCACAGCAAAATAACATCCAGTGAAGGCAAACAGAATTGCCAATGCACATCCACATGTGTCGTTAAGGAGAACTACTAGCTCTTAGCCTGTGGATGGTGTCGGAGGGATCGTACGACCTAGACTGACATCGTTTAAAACACTCATTAACTGAGACTACGAGCCCTTGGGAAGAAGTCAGAAAGGTAAATGCTATGAATGGAACAACTACAGGTGAACTACTAAACACTTTGAGGGGAAATCTCAGAATTGTTAAGTCCTCTGATAATGCTGTATTCGCATGAATGCCATCTCCACCTGTGAAGTTTCTAACGCCTGAAGCCCTATGAAATTTTCTCCGTATTTGCTAAAGTCAAGAACTTATTGTTACTACACAATCAATCCCAGCCACTGACTTAACCAAAACTACTGCCTTATGAAACTACATCACCCAGCCAGGGAGTGTGACCGTCCACTACACCTATCTAAAATCAATCAGATGAGAGCAGAGAGAACCTTCGCTTTGCTCATAGTGAAAATTTCAAATTTGCAATAGGCAAAAGTCTGGGAAGGAAGAGAACGTCATTAGTTGTCACGCTTGATCAGCCAATAGGGAAGATCACAGCAAAATACCATCCAATGAAGACAAACAGTGAGCCAATAGGGAAGATCACAGCAAACTACCATCCAGTGAAGGCAAACAGTGAGCCAATAGGGAAGATCACAGCAAAATATCATCCAGTGAAGGCAAACAGTGAGCCAATAGGGAAGATCGCAGCAAAATACCATCCAGTGAAGGCAAATAGTGAGCCAATAGGGAAGATCGCAGCAAAATAACATCCAGTGAAGGCAAACAGAATTGCCAATGCACATCCACATGTGTCGTTAAGGAGAACTACTAGCTCTTAGCCTGTGGATGGTGTCGGAGGGATCGTACGACCTAGACTGACATCGTTTAAAACACTCATTAACTGAGACTACGAGCCCTTGGGAAGAAGTCAGAAAGGTAAATGCTATGAATGGAACAACTACAGGTGAACTACTAAACACTTTGAGGGGAAATCTCAGAATTGTTAAGTCCTCTGATAATGCTGTATTCGCATGAATGCCATCTCCACCTGTGAAGTTTCTAAACGGACCAACATTTCCAGACATCTAAACCATGGTTAGCTGAGAGCATGAGGCTTACTGTCCACACCTACAGGAGACAACCCGGGGAGTTGCTCCATGGGGCAGGGGGTGCATGGGGAGTAACACCCCCCCTAAAAAATGTATTCAGTAGTAAATAGCTCGGAACAAGTGCTTTCAGTCGAGTA
Organism: Triturus cristatus; assembly: GCF_964204655.1. Taxonomy (NCBI): domain Eukaryota; kingdom Metazoa; phylum Chordata; class Amphibia; order Caudata; family Salamandridae; genus Triturus; species Triturus cristatus. The sequence continues at coordinate 180,711,597 of NC_140589.1, forward strand.
ATGTGAAATGTCTGTTGGATTTCACCTGGGATTTTCACTCTCTCTCGTCTATGGTTTGAAGGCCTTAAAAAATGTTGATTAGTTTGACAAATATTGCGTTTTTAAGTACCCCCAACAATCCGCTCTCCACTCGTCCCACTGCCCCTTAAGCCCCGCCCCCCCATGTCCTGCTTCTCAAATAATGTGTTTTAACAAGGTGTCTCCGCGTGATTGTTGGGAAATCTGAAGCTCACCCCCACCCCAATCCATACTGACCAAAGCTACACCCCTGGCGGCAAGGAGAATCATCAATGATACTCACAGCTACAAGATCCAGTGTAGCCGGCTAGGATGTTGAAGAGAAATGAGCCTTTCTTCCAGAAGAGGACTGAGGACCATGCTTGCATTTTCAAGGAGGTGGAGATGTGGAGTCTAGTATTCGGACCCTTTGACAGACAAGAGTCCTGGAAACTGGGTCTTACTTCCTGTGACCATTAGGGAATGGGTGAAGAGGAATAACAAAGCCAGGCCTCTCCATAGTAGAGCAACAGTTGTCAGAGAGAGAGAGTATTTCTGCAACAGTAAAATAAAGATATCTGTCCTGTGATGATTAGTCTGCAACATGAAATAGGAAAGACATTCAACATTTCCTCTGTAACATAAAAGATTTTATAAAGTCATTTCTTTCCACAAACAGCTTTAAGCCACTCAGCCTCTAATTAAAGTTGTGAAATAACTTCATCTGAGTACAATGGACTTTTGTGATTATTCTGCATCATCAGTACACGGAAAAGCAAATTAAATTTTTTTTGGGCACCATAAAACAGGTTACTCGGTTTGACTACAATCAGTTTTAATGCGCATAATTTTGTTTACAGGTTTGAAAGAACAATTTCATATGTTTGATGCACAAACATTGTCTGGCCAGCAGTGTCTAGTTCATAATTTTCCATGCTGCACCACAATGACCAAACTCTTCCCAAAGTAAGGAGACATGTAAGGTCAGAAAGAGGTTGCATTTGTCAGAATGGATGTTTAGGAGACAAAGAAGAATAAAAATAAATAAAGATGTGTTAATATGTAGGTTGTTTATGAGTGGTATGAAAAAAACTGAAAAATATATTCTTTATCTGCCCGGGAAAATGGGATTTATGTATTTATACACTTATGCACATTGCATTACTGAATTGATTTTAGACATCAGAGAGGAACAGATATGTGGAGAAAAACAGGGATCAATGAGGATAAGATTAGGTAGGCTTTCAATTTTTGGGACTGCCCATTTTAGGAACCGTGAACTGCTTGAGGTTCTTTGAGCATAGTGACTTGTGGGGGTTATTACAAATTATTAGTGGTCAGCAGATAAATGTATACAGCACAAGGAATGTAATGTTATTTAGAATTGAAACTTTAGTGGAAATCCTTCCAAATTCATGTGACAGAATTGCAAATCGTTGAGATTCCAGTGCAAGAGAGTGTGGTAATCAATTCAGGGACATTTTAAGGATTATGGAGGCCCTGGGCTAAACTTACTGGTAGGGAGAGGCGTTCAGAACAGCTTTGAATTTATGATCCAATTTCAGCTCTTTCATGCCCTCTTTGGCCAGGTCACAGACAGTGCACATGCACACTCGCCCAAACTTGAAATGTGTTTTCATCAAAAATATTCAGGGATAGATGTGTGTTTTCAATACAGCTCACTAATATTACTGCAAGTAATCTCTGCGGCACCCTTCCATTTCTCATATATGAGGTCCTGTTTTGGTCTAGAAGAAACTTTTTTTTATGGATGTTACATGAAATATAAACACAATATGTATTTGCTAAATGTCTGTAATAGACTCTTCACATCAACCACATTAAAAATAAAATAAAGGTAAATGATATTCAAAATAATCTGTTTAAAAATTAATCAAGGTCATGGGGCAAGACTCTATGCAGGACAGAGTTGGCTCTATCGGGGGGGGCTGAAATGATGGGGCCCTGGGACAGAGCCCACTTTGCCCATCTCTTGAAAGATCTCTGAATCACTTATGAAAAGGGCCTATTCCATTCCTTACACAAGTTAGAGTTCCGCCACAGGCAGCTTGGAGTACTGCAAGGTATTTCCAGCAGGAAGAAATAAAAATAGTTTGTCTTACTTAGAGTTTTGCAAAACTGTACTCGAGAGAGTGATAAACCTTGAATGTTTAGAAATGCTTCCAAGGAGTGCTGTAAGTATTCCTTCTAGGGAGAACTACGGGCAAAGATCAAGGCTAAATGTGCAAGGCGGTGGAGGGGGGTGATGCCATAAACGTTAAAGCCTTTCATTTTAGAAAGAGTAATTTTATGACTGCGAGACTCCTCACTTGTGGTGGAAACTCCATATATAAAAAGATAGGACTGTCCTATCTTTTTATGTGTGGAGCTCTCCACCCAAACTGTGGAGTCTCCACAGTCATAAAATTACTATAAGTAAAATGAAACTTGTAGATTGTGAATACCAAGAGAGTAATAAACTTACACAGAAGTGTGAATTTACCTATGTGAATCAGCCCCATAATGAAGAAATGTAGTAATTCCCATATTTTTGGTATCTCAGACATTAGCTTGCTCATTTTTGTTGACAAGGATTTTGAATAAGTTTTACTTGTCGGAGTACACTCTACTGTAATTCTGTGGTTCTTAATGATGGGATCAGTCTGACAAAGGACTGATTACTTTAAGGGTGCAATTCATTTATAGGCTTGACCATTTTATATTTTCCTGTATTTGGGAATTCTACACCAATGCTGCCAATACTGAAATTATTTTGAAATTGACAGGGCATATTGAAATTGAAAGTTAACATATTTAAGACATTTGCAATCACATCTACGGTTGGGTGAAAAGTGACCTGATCAGCCTTAATGATCCCAAAACTGAATTCTACCGGCATCCTCCAGTCAGAACTCTCAGAAATCCAGTAAGATATTAAATTGATTCATTCAGGTTGCTAACCATTCATTCCTGTGTTGTCAAAGGTGAAGGCACTAGGGACCATGATACAGATTAAATACCAGACTCCTAGGTAGATAATAAAGACTATATCAACAAGATGAAGAGGGATAGCTCAAAAGAGTCTTCATCGATTGAGCGGATGTTATGGAACTGTCCAGACCCCTCTTTCCAGTTGATCGTATCTTATTTGACTACCATGTCCAAAGCCCATCACCTGGGCAGAGCGGTACTTTCTGATGTTATTATCCTCCCTTCCTCTGCCAGTCTTTTTAATACCAAATGAATTGACAGTGCTAGCTTTCGAAGAGGTGGAACCCAACTGTACGAAGAATGACCCCATTCCATCCGGTGCCACTGGCCTTGTAGCCAAAAGGTTGGGTGTACTCCCGGAAGAGAATATGGACCAGCTGCTCAAATGTCCACTTGTTGCTGTCACCGGGGCAATGGATGAAAGGGTGCCACTGGGATTGTATTGCTCTTTAAGTAAAAACGGCCTTAATGTCCTATTAGATAAACTTTCTAGTATTTTAATTTATTATCGATCCATGACCTTATAACTAAGCAGAACACAGTCTGGACAATAATAATTTTAAAAGTGGATTATTGTAACATTAGGTTAAATGTAGTTTATTTCAAATCATTACTGGTTGGATCATCTTCAAACCATGTTATTGTTATTTTGCAAATTCTAGTTGCAAGGTTCATTTTCAGACTCCTGAGAGTTCTATGTCGCTTAGAATTTTGCTAAAATATTTGTTACTTCTTAGAGGAAATATATAATGGAAGGTTCATCCCTTAACCCATACATCAGTCCGTGAAAGCGTCCATCCCTATAAGCATAAGTCCCAACCAGTCTAATCTCAATGCTCTTGTCAAACTTTGAGCAGAGCATTTCCTAAGATCTAAAATCAATTACCTGTATTGCTTCTCATCTCATCTGCATGGTAGTAAGGAAACAGATATAGTCATTTGCCATTTGTAAAGGCAGTAGAAACCAACTTGTTCTCAAGTTCTTGAATTATGTAATTTGTTTTAAACTGCTTAGATACCTGAAAATGTGTCTGGGCACGTTACAAAAAGGGGGATTTGTTTGGACTGGATAACTTGCTAATAGGACTTGAGAATATGGTATTAATCAGGCTTTTTAGGTTCATAACGTAGTTTCCGAACATCTTTTTCTGCGCTTGCTAAACCAACTTCAGAGTTTGCCTAGCTTACTCTACCGAACGGCTTCCTCACCTCCACTCTAAATGCTCTGTATACATTCATGTGACAAATGAACATCCTAGAGGAACTTCTACTGGGCTTCGATGAGACCCATCCAACGGCCTTGATCATGTTCTCTATTTATGATACAGCTCATCTCCAGATGTTGCTTAGGTAACTGAAGGTGGTTGACAGGAGTGGCAGACACGGGTCTGGACTGTATTGCCCAATCCCCCTCTAACAGCAACCAACAGACCATGATTGGTGCATCTTAATCGAAGTGGAAACCAGTTACATGTGGAGGGCCTCAAAGTTCATCACTCGCCGTGCTCCTATTCACCGTAAATACGTGCCCTCTTAACCAGTTAATTGATTTATACGACTTCCATTTCCAAATGTGTGCTGATGACACTAAGATCTTCCTAAAGTTTAAGCAAGCTCCTGCTGACAAAAGTAAGAACATGATCATGTGCTGCTAACATTTATTTCATGGTTGAAGGGACATGTTTGTTTGAATAGCGAAAAAAATGCAATTCTTGTCATTGAGAAGCTAGTATCAATCAACCACGAGCCTTTAATTGGCCTCCTGTACTGGAACAAGCTTCAAACCCAAAGCAAATAATCTGGAAACCTGTTGAAGAGGGAAAAAGCACAACTCGAGAAACTGCAAAGAATTCAGAACCAGGAGTTCAGATTGTGTTTAAATTGGCAGACATGAGTATGTGATCCCCACTCCAATGTCTCACTGCTGTCTCCCAGTTCAGAAAAGCGTCCTTTTCAAGGTTCTGTGAAAATGCACGAAGCCTTCCATGGTGTAAACCCCCTCTGCTAATAACACCTGCCCTTGCACTTGCTGAAAGTCCAAAAAGGCAACTCGTCTCAGCTAGGTGACTTTCACACTGATGAAAATCCTGGGTACCCGCCATGGAATTGACTTGATCCTAAATTCAACTCGGACCCTTTGATGGGATTGTCATGATTCTATTTGTGCCAATTTGCGTCACGTGGGTTTATTGACCAAATGAGAAACAGATACATTTAAGGCAGAGTTATCTCTACCTGCACTCAACGCTCATGGTGCCCAACATATTTGCTCAAATGAAATAATAAAAGGGAAATCCTTCAGGATAAACAGTGAATTGATTTATGAGAAAAGAAGTAATCCAGAAAAAAATCCCCAAATTCGAAGCTTGGCATGTAACCAACTGTATTAACTGTTCAATCCAATTTAAATTACAGAATGAATACCTGAATGGAGTGTATGAGGTTTTTCTTTTTTTTATAAGAAGATGCTGTTCTCAGGCTTCAATTATTATTCATGCCCAAGCATTTAGATACAATTCTGGAATCACATGGTACCCGATGGAAGTTATTACATGCAAGGGACTTGGGGGCATATCAGCAAGGGCCGGCGATAATTATCGCTAAGCGCACTTAGCGCTAGGATAATTATCGCCGGCTATCGTGGAATTGTATCGCTGAGATAGCGTGCTATCAGAAACGCTTATCTCAAAAGCGATAAAATTCCTCGCGCTAACAGCCAAAAGTGAGATTATCGCTGGAAATCCAGCGATAATCTGACACATTTTGCTAATAAGGCAGGGCATACTTTGCCATTATATCCACCTTACATTGGATATAATGGCTAAGTCAGGGTGAAAGCAGGCGTATGGAAAGTAGGGTTAACTGTGGTTAGCTATGCCTGTTAGCGATTCCCTTGATAATTGGAGAAATGTCGGTTAGCGACATTTCTCCAGTTATTTTGGGACGGAACGCCCACTTTGCATCTCATTACAGATGCAAAGGTGGGCGTTATGGGAAAGGGAGCTAAAGCAAGGAATCACGTGTTAGCGTGACCTTGCTGATTAGGCGATAAAATTATCGCCGCTTTTCGTCCGAAAACGGACGCTAAAGCGGCGATAATTTTTCATCGCCAGCTTGCTGATATGCCCCATAGTTTTTCTTGCAACTCTGCAAAGAAACATATGCAAGCCTTCTGACTTATCTAAATATTTTTATTATTTTCATGAATGCCAAAGTACAACCTCCTAGATTAATTAACAACGTAGTCAACATGGTGTGTCTCATTTACGGAATTTCTTAAATAATCCTACCTAGATCTTTAATTTAATTTTTATCAATGCCAGGGTACAAGCTGCTGGCTAAGTAACAATTGTTTCAACAACGTGTGTCTGATTTTAATGAATTGCATAGCATATGTAACCGTGTAATCCCTACTGCACAACCGTTTAAATAGCTGGGAGTATTTTTTGCTCACTCTTTTATGATGAACCGTAAGTGACTCACTGTCCTAAACCCTATACATATGTCATTGCACGTCTGTGCATTAATGTTTTCGCTAAACAAAGATCTTGTACTAAATAGTACCATTTTTGGTGCTTTTCTTTTACATAAATTTCATTCATGCCTCGGATTCTGTCGGGCAGTGAGTAACTTCATGAAGCTAATGTTATCTTTCACTTAAGTTTTTAGTTAGTATTTAGAAGAATGTCCGTATGGATAAAGTTCGATTGATGTTATGCAAGATGTATAAATGTCAGACCATGTAAATAAATTATCGCTGGTGAGCGTCACACTTGATCTTGGTTGAACTTCATTTCAATGGCGCTTGTAACACCATATGTGTGTGGTCCGTGGTGCTAAGATCAACAACAATTGTAAATTTGGCATAGCGAATGGCTACAAGGATGAAGGGGGCCTAAGTAGACCCAAACATTCTGCACATGTGTGATGCGTTCTTTTCTTATTGGGCCCTTTAACTTGCAGTGATGCCTTGACAACGAGAGTTCATCACCAAAAGTAACATCACTGGATTTCCCATTATCCATCTGCACAGGAAGTGATATCACTGGATTTCTCATCATCAATCTGCACTGGAAGTGACATCACTCCTCTTTCCTTCCAGGGCTTACTTAATGACTGCCACAGTATAGACACGCAGCGGATGCGTGAGGTGAGTGCACCACTGGTGCACTGAAGGCAAACTAAATGCAAGCCTGTCTGTGCCCATCTATGTCTGGACTGCACCCAGCATCCAGAACTCTGGCTCACCCCTCCTGCCACTCTCACACTGTGCCGCTCCACACCCTCCAACCTGGCTGCCACTCCAGACGCTGCAGCCTCGCCACAATACATAACACAGAGGCAGTAGCGGTCCGTGGTGGGAGTGCTGATGGGCGCTGATGTGGGGAGGGGGAGGGGCAGGGTGGGGGGTAGTAAACTACGGATTACGGCCGATTAGAGGTAAGTAAACATAAAAATAAATAAAACGAATTTCGATGCGTGTGCTGCATCGCCAAATGTGCTGCAGTGCGCGCAACAAAATTAGTTTTATTTATTTTTACTTACCTCTAATCGTCCGTAATCTGTAGTTTACTACCTCCCACCCTGCCCCTCCCCCACCCCACGTCAGCACCCGTCAGCACTCTCACCACGGGCCGCTACTGCACAGAGGAAGCATTTTCCTGCACTTTGTGCACGTTTTCATACACTTACCCACACCAAATACTGCACCGACAGCACCCAACACGCCACTCTCTCACACTCACACAGTCCTGCAACCACTCCCACAACACTCTGCAATCGCAAACACACATAGAGATCAGGGACCAGTTGCACGCCAATGCCTCTGACCTACTTTTCCTCCTTGAAACCTAGCTGAATCCTGCATGGGCACCTAACATTGCCACAGCTATCCCCTTCAGCTACAAGAATGCCAGACAGGACAGACTTCTCAAGCCTGGAATGGAAGCGCCATCATTCACAAGAACACCATCAACTGCACCACATCCACGGGCAGGCTGTCCTCTAAGATGGAAGAACTGTTGTTTAAGCTCCACGTCACTGCCAACTTCACCCTAAGTAGCACTCTCATCTACAGACCAACAGGACCACGTACAAATTCACTGATGCCATTATGGACTTTGTTGCCCCACTCGCCCTTGATGCCAGCAATTACATTCTACTTGAAGACCTGAACTTCCAACTGGAAGACTAACTCAGGAGCACTGACTAATGACCTTGAAAGCCTGCGCCTCACCCAATGAGTAAAGGGACCTACCATGTTGCAGGACACCTTACGGACCCTATGTTCATCAACTTTGACATCATATGAGACAACGAGCCCACACCAGTCCCCAGGACAAACCATGCCCTAGTCAAGTTCAGCATTCCATCCCGATCCAGGGCAAACACACCTCTATCAGACCAGCCTGCTGAAACTGGAACAGCTTCACTGCAAGGACTAAAACACCGCTCTCAAATACCTACTGACCTGAACACAGCAACAGCCATTCCAAAGCCATAAAGAATTTCAACAATTGGATCACTCCCTGGCCCCCTCAAACACAGCAATAGAACAAGATCTAGATGCAAGGTCGGTTGGTATATGAAGGAAGTCCGACTGATGAAAAGCCACTGCAAAAAACTGGAGATCAAATGGAAAATGAGCCAGGATAAAGCAGACAGGAGCACACTCAAATCCACCCTAAGATGCTACCACCAAATGATTAGGACCACCAAATGCACTGCTCTGGTGGACCACATGAATGCTAGCAAGCACCAACAGAAGCAAATAAATCTTTGCCATTGTCAAAGATTTCACCTTACCATTAGCCACCTCCAACTTGACCACCCCCTCGCAGGACCTCTGCAAAAAACTCTCTCAATTCTGCAGCAACAAAATCACCACCATTTACAGCAACTTCAGCCAGAAACCTGAAACGACAGACCTCACAAAACACCTCCTGATCTTATTCAAAGAACCAATGCTAACCACATGGCCCACCATCACACCAGCAGAAACTACTGACACCATGAAGACCATCCACTCAGAGGCCCCATCAGACTCTTGTCCCCACCATACCTATTCCAGACCCGTCAGCATCATGCTCACATTCATTCTGAATGCCTCCACCTCTTCGTCAACATTCGCAGATGCTTGGAAACACACAACTGTCCTCCCATTGCTGAATAAACCCTAGTGGACCTTTCAACGCTCGCCAACTACAGACAGATATCCCTGCTAATATTTCTTGCCAAGGTCTTAGAGAAAATCATTAACAGACTCCTCGCCAAATACATCAACAGCCACCAACTCCTCAACACCACTCAGTCTGGTTTCAGAGCCAATCACATCAAGGAAACGGCCCTCATCGCCACCATGGATGGCATCTGCATGACTTTGGAGAGATGAGACACGGCGACCCTCATCTTCCTGGACCTCTCCGCAGCATTTGACACAGTCTCCCACCCCATCCAACAATGGAGTCCAAGGACACACACTAATGGATCTGTTCCTCCCTGAGTGAGCCCCACTGGCTCCCCATTCACAAACGTGCACAATTCAAACTCCTCACTCACACTCCCATGGCACTACACAACACTGGCCCAACATGCCTCAAAAATCTCATCTGCTTTTGCAAAACGACCAGACACCCACACTTATCTGGATTCCAACTTGCACAAATCCCACGCATATGGAAAACCAGATCCAGCAGTGGAACCTACTACTACATCGCTCCTAAAGAGAAGAACAACCTGTAGCTACACATAGGGGCTTCCTCCTCACTTCTTGAATTCCGAAGACCTGGCTTTTCGAGTAGTCCCACTAGGCTCTATGTCTGGCTAGACTCACACCTGCTCAGCACCAGGATACCCTCCCCAGTGATAGTGTGCTCTGCAAATCTGCATAGCATAATACGTCATAGGGGCCCCTGGGGGTTGTGGATCCCTCACGAAATTCTATAGATAGAGTGAATCTCAGAGCTATAGCAATGAAAGTGCAAATAAACTTAGGAAGCAAGCAAATCAGAGTGTGCAAGAAAGCACGAACCAGTCACTCGAGTCAAAAAGCATAGCAAATCTGAACACAAAATGTGGGAACTAAATGGCAGCATCCGCATCAGGACACGCGCCCTTGTGGCTTTTTTCCACTTGTATTACACTCCATGTCACACCATGTACTGTATAACTGGTGGGGGGCTTTTGATTAATCCTCAGTGAGTATGTTGATAAATATTGAGTAAGGATTTGTATGTGTTTGTACAAAAAACCAATAAACTATGTTTTTAAAAAATTACACTCCATGTCACTCTTCTCTCACATCGCTTCCACCCTTCCCTTTTTCAAATACATCAAATGTTCTTCCTGCACACTCCTCTTCTTGCCATGGCTTTGCTTTAGATCTAAAGATAATTTGAACATCTACAACGCTAGGCACCACTGCCCTCTTACAAGTGAACCTACAGACAATGGCATTCAGATGCTACACTTACTTTCAGCATCTGTTTCATCCTGCACAAACTTTCTGCTGCAGCAGGAGACGCATTTTTAGGTCTCGTCTGAGACAGCGCTTTAGCGCTGCTCTGGCGAGACTTATAGTAAGCGAGTTTTGGAAGTGCAAACAGTGGCTTTTCAGGCCTCCAAATACAGTGCATGTGCGTCGGCCGGGCGCGCGCACCATTTGGAGGCCTGAAAGCACTCGTTTGCTTTCACTTTCGCGGGCTGCACGGCCGCTTTGATGTGATCGCGATCGCGATTACTTTCACACACGCACATACACAGCTGTGCCACTGCACCTGCTGCACCTTCTCTTTCCAGACTTCACAGAATACGTTTTTCTGGGTTTTTTGGGTGTCCCTTATTGGATAGCATTATTTATTGCAAAGCATGGAGTCCTTATTTCCCTCTGCATTTGGACTGTTTACAATTTCATTTAGCTGTGTGTTGTAATGAGAATGTGCACATCTCATGTCAAAGACCAATTATACTCGTAAACTCAATCCATGTTTCTCTTTATCGAACAGCGACAAACCTTTCTGGACGACTCAACTCAAAGTTATGCTTTACTGTAGGATTACGATATCATGAAAATCATATTTTAGTTGATGTTTTATTGATCTAATTAATAATAAAAAATACTCATTATTATTTACTCTGTTGTGGTATATATTAGGCCCGGTTAAAATGCTGTTACGAGGCGCAATTTTGCAGTACGATAGTAGCACAAAATTCCGGAAATTAAATTATTTCACCATGCTGCGTATTTATGCACGTGCTCAAAGGCAGCATGCAGACGACCAGAACACGAGTGGCTGCTTCTTTCCAGGAGATTTTTTTTCAGCTCAAATGTGTCCTCTGCACTAACACATCTTGCGCTCAAGTATACTGCCAAATGCTAGTTTTATATTTCTCATAATTCTGTGTAATTTCGTCTAACATTTCAAACATTTCACGTACTTATGCATATGCAAATAATGCGAATTTTGGACACTCCCTATAACAAGCATTTGCAATGCAATAGGTCTCGCATTTACGCGAGTTTGAGATATTGACATTGCAAATGACAATGCCTTTTATTTTTGTTTTTAAAACCTAAATAAAAGGCATTGTCATTTACAATGCCAATAGCTTAAACTCGTGTAAATACGAGACCTATTGCATTGCAAATGCTTGTTCTCATTTCCTACTGCTTTTTTGTCCTATTTGTCACAACAAATTCTGCACATCTGAAATTCTGGAACTAAAGAGAATATCCAATTATGCATAAAAAAATATATGTGCTCAAAAAGAGGGTAAACAATGATCTTTCCTTATGCCAACGTCAGTTGGGCACTGTGGAGATGCATGACGTGTTCACTGTGATGGGGTCTGTGCCTGCAGCTTACAGGGAAAACAGCTTAGAGGCCCTTTGCTGTGTACAAGGCTTCAGCGTCAATAGAAAAATCAAGAGTTGAAGACTATAGCAACGAAAACTTCAATTACTGTTTTTTAAACCAGCATTCCAGTGTCTTAATGGGTACTGATAAACTTGGAACATTTATTTTTGTCCTTCAAATAAATGATGTTTAATTATTGTGCACTCCTGTCAGTATTTTACAATAATAAAAAACATTTTGTATTATTTTTGTAAACTCATATAATTCTATAATTTTCTTACCACCATTTGATTTCAATATCACCCTTGGGTTTGCGACCATTTTGACAAATATTTGGAAATGTAACTATTGTCTTATTTCCAAATTATTTCAGATCTGTGCTTTAACCGCTGAATAATTGTAGGTTTTTGTCTCTCCTAAATTTCTAGATTCCATAATATATGGCTATACTGCTGGGTGATCTCAGATGTAAAATTATCCTATTTTATTACACGTTTCATAAAATGCAAAACAAAATTGAACCACTCGTTTTGCAAAAATGCACTGTGGAAAATGTTTTATACTGGTGGCAAGAAAATACCATATGGTCTATTGGCACAACCTTTTGCAGTCGTACTTTATGAAAAGTGAAAATTATGGCTGGCATTCCCAAATTCTAATTCACAGAATTTGCAGCGTTTATTTATCGCAAATTCAACGTACGAGTCTTGAAAATCTAGAAACTTTATGAAATGTCCTTAAGTTTTAGGTTTGGGAAAGGCTGACTAAAATGGGCTTGACCGATATTGTTGGGAAAACCCACAAATTGGTCGTTTTCATGGTGTTTTATAAAATTCTCAAAGACTTCTCCTGTAAAAGGATGGCAGATGGATGCAAACATGATGGAAAATTGCCCCAAGCGCCGCATATTTTCAGACTGTGCTGGGAAAGGCTTTCGTCCACATAGAAAAATATTTCCCATGGTGAAAAAATAAAATATGCAAATTAAAATTCATGTTTCTTACATTGCAGAACGCTGGTAATAGTGCGGCGAGTAGGCGTACCCCTGGAAATCGGCAACTTGCTTTAATTTTTAAGTCGCCTAATTGGACTTCTATGATTTGCTAAAACTTTGGAAATTCAAGTAAATGTTGTGGGGCAAACTATGATGCCTAGTTTTCCTCATTTGTGCCTGATCGGGCCTCACACGTAAAAGCCCCAAACATTCATGCTTAAACTGTGAGGAAATCCGTGACCCCAGTCCTCACATATGGCAAGTCACACCCTTCTGCAACTTAATCCTTTTATAACGTAATAGTTCAGCCTTTGTGTTTATAATTCTTTTTTGTCCATTTCTGTGCCAGGAAAACAAAAACCCTTTTGCTCGAATAAATTAGTCAAAAATGTGCCCCCTGCAACTATTGCGCCGACGATGCCCGTATCTACTGGATTTTATGCGAGCCATAAACAGAGGGACATGCCTGCCTTTCGGCTCGGTGCCTTTAAAAGGCGGCAGCGCCCGGGCCTCGCCTTTCATGGCCGCGCTGCTGCTGTTTTGTAAGGCTGCGTCACGCCTCTCGGTTCAAACATGCTTTGCCTCTTTATTATTCATGGCTCTTTTTTCTCAGTCAGTGGCGCTGAATAATAAAACAGCCCAGGATCAAATGCGCCAATTCTCCACGCCTGACACCAACTGCTACTGTTCGCTGGGCGCTGCCAAGCGTTGCCTCTGATAATGAGCGGGATTTGGTTAAACAGTAAATTAATGAATAATGAAATATCCAGGCTGATCAGTCAGAGAGCACGCTTGCTCTGCCCCGGGCCAGGGGCCGGGGGCAGGAATTACTTTCAAATGGCACTTGCCTGTCTGCTGGGCTGGATAACTATTTTACAGCCCATTGCTTGACAGAATGCTGGGGGGAGGGGGAGGAGGGGCTAGATGGAAGGGAGGGGGGCAGAAGGCTAGCCACAGGGAAGAGGGAGGGGGCTGGTAAAAAAAGAAGGCAGTGTCATCTCAATGGCACACGGGAAAGGGTCGCCTGACCATCAGGTGGTCTAGCTGTGTAGGTTATGCTGACGTAGAGCCTGGTGGAGGTATATACAAGGCCGTGGCAACCTTGACACTGTGTCTTGTCTGCGTCCGACTAGGAGCACTTTTGGGCCAAAGAGGGGCGCAGCACAGACCACAGACTAGACTTTATTGAAGACAGGTGCACCTTACAACAAAATCCTTGGCCTGTGCCGTACAAAACTAAACCTCACTAAATATTTTCCTCCTACCTTACCCCCCCTCCCCTAAAGTTTTCCCCCCTGCAAACATTTATAAACCCCCAAACTTGCAACTTCTTAACCTTTCTTCACCTAGCTATCTATGTACCCTTCCTATGCTACTTCCCCTTCCTGCGTGCTCCCGTTGTGACCTTCACAACCAAAAAACTGCAACTGTAAACCGCTGTATCAACTAGTACCCAGGAAAAACGCCCCAGTAAAGGCCATCGATATACACACCAGCACCTGCTTCAAGCGACAACCAAATACATGCTTCCCCACCGATGCACCTGTTCCCAACAAAACTACCCCAAAACTTACTGGCCGCCTACCCCCAGAAACCTTCCCAGAACCCTATTAAACATTAGAGAGGGCGGGAGGGCCAAAAACGCTCCCACTACTATGCTCCCCTGCCAGCCGTCGTGTCCTTACGACCGAAATGGTGGCCAATGACCTAAGATGGCCAGCTAAATACACCCCAGCCCAAAACCAGCCCAACACTAGCCCAAGGCATCCCAACCCTAGCCCAAGGAGCCCAAACAAGCCCAACTGGGCCCTGGCTGCCCCCCCCAGCTCAAACTCCACCTCCCCTCCCACCCCCGGAGGGGCAGGCCTTCCGGTGGTCGGCCACCCCCCCCACCAAGCCCTATTAGAACATCTGCAGCGAGTTTATTTTTAACCAATATTAATAGTAGTGGGGATAGTAGTAATAATAGTAGTAGTAAATGGTAGCGGTATGAATATTAGAATATTAATATCCCTGATCCTTATTTTCCAAGGTTTATTATTAAAATAATATAGTTATAACCCCCCAAAAAACATAATTATCACTCACATTATTATTGTCTTTTAGTAGCAGCAATATTATTATTGTTGTTACTTTTGCTAGTGTTATTGGTCATAGTAGTAAGTAGCAGTATTATTTTTCGATTTTTAATATTTCGTTCAATTTTCGTATTATGGTATTAATAAAATAATTATAGGTATTATCATAGAACAATAACATTTTACATGGTGTCAGGAAACCTAAGTCTTTAATACAGAAGGTAAAAACAAATTTTACAACATGAGACCACAAAAGAGAGTTTTACAGAATTCCCTGTAGGATGCTCAGTATGCTTTAGAAGTGGGTGGAGTCAGAGAAACAAGATGGCTGCCTCTGCGTCTGTAAAAACACTACTGTGGATAAAAGCTGTGTTGAGGGTGCTAGGAAATATCGGTTTAATTATAATGTTATGTTATTTGGATCTTGATATAGCACTCAACTCATCCCCATAGAGACATCAAGGCGCTCTTGTTTTGATTGTTGCTATAATTATAGCATATATCAGCCTTGCTTTTATTGTTGTTATACAAAATACTACTGATAATGTTAAAGTTATTGTTTTTATGCTCATCCATTATTTGGGGTGAAATGGGTCTCGGCCGCCCAGGGCCTCGGTACCACTTCACTTGCTGCACTATTGGTAGCTACGCCCCTGAATAATATTTTATTATTATTCTTTTTGAGTACATCTGCTGGCATGATAGTTCAAAGGAGGGCGTGCCTCCTGGAGTGATCAGTGGGAAACAGACAGATCTCAGGTTTAACTCCTAATTTTTAATGTTGTTATTTCTTTTTCCTGATGGCTACAGCTGCCGACTTTGGAACTGGGGAACTAGGTTCGAGTCTTGGCATCAGCTCAACATCATATGACTCTAGGCAAATCGCTAGATTGCCCTGTTCCTAAAAAATGTGTGTCATTCTGTAATGTAACTGATGCTCGTGCATGTAGAGCGCCGCTACAATAACTTCGGGTCAAGTTTGCCTACTATTTGTGCGCCGGGAGACACTTCAAATTGTGATGTGGCCTGTATTTTCAAACCGGGTCTCTGTTTTCCTGGTGGCGCTTACCACTTAGCTACGACGAGGACCGGCGCGTGCTTTCACCTTCTCGAGGCCTACGGGAAACCCCGCCAAGTGACGGAACGCTGCGCGTGACGCAGCGCGCACCTTTGCTATGGCGCGTATGCACGTGCACCGTGTTGTCATGTTTCCCATCACTTTACACCACAACGAGGACAGAGTGGGTCTGGCTAGCATACGGTTCACGTCGTCGAGTGGTGGGGCGTGGATAAAGGTCCAGCTGTCTCTTTGCAGTGGGGCGTGTCCGCCTTGTAAGTCCTGCCCTGCTATTTTACTCTCTTCCGCGCCCTTTGTGCACGTGCGGCCTGGCTGTCACTCAGGCCCGCTGGTTTCGGAAGCCCTGGCTTTTGCACCGTGACCACCATTGACTTCACTGCCAGCGTGCTATTGTGTGCCACCAATCCCAGGGCTTTACAGCACAACAGGCACGCACGCGGGCACGAGAGGCATGGGATCAGGAGGGATTTGCACGCTTAGCAAGTGCAAACAAACCGAAGGACGGTTACCACGCTACTTGAGGGCTCGTGTTGCTCTTCTGTAAATGGCTTCAACCTTCTGCCGCCTGGATACCATATTTTCACGCGGTCCAGAAGCAATAGAAAATGCGCTTCAAATACAACATAATATTGTTTTGACGATTTTGATGATGATTATTCTTTTGATTGTCACTATTGTGGCTGATGTTGTCGTGACCGTGGCTAATATTTGTGTCATTAGAGCTGTCATTATTAAAATGTGTGCAGTTAAATATTCAAACAATTCCCAAAAGATACTAAGAAGACCGGAGCGTTAGTCTTATTTCAATGACTGGATAGCACATTTTGCAAATCAAGAAGGATATTAATGTTTTGAGCTTTTATAAGTTATCGTCTGCCAAAAATATGTTATTCATAACAACTATAAGAAGAAATGTTTCTGTACTTAGTGTTCCCACAAGTATTAAACAAGTATGAGCGTTGCTGGAGTCCCCCCTTTAGACTTCCAGGTTACAGCAGGTGTCACCAGGAATGATCCACCTTCACTTACTGAACAGGTTTTCCTGACATTTTTCTCATAAAAATACATTCTTACTTAAAAAAATAAAGAGATATATACAATTCAAATCTTGTGTTTCTCACAGACCCCTGCTTGCAGAGGATAGCTGAACAAGAGCAATTAAGGTACATTCACACCCTGCTTCCAAACTTGCACCAGTAGCCGTTTGCTATTCAACACTTGTAAGCATCTAAAAGGCCTTTACTTTGATCTAAGAAGACCACTGGCTTGGTTCAGCACATGGTTACCCCATAGTTTCAGGATATGGATTGTGTGTCATCCAACAATACAGAGGAAATTCCAAATGATTTAACATTTCATAACTTTTCTGTAAAATACCTTTGTAATTTTGACATGTTCTTGCCTTACCTTAGTACGAACGACACAACAAAGGGGAAACCCAGTATACTAACAAAACATGGTTAATGAACTAATATCGAGAAACAATTATTCTGGTCGTTTCATTAATTCAAAATTAACCTATTTGAGGGTCAGTCACTGTTTCCCAAGAATTTATCATAATCATCTAAAGTATGTTTTAGGAAATTACCATCTTACATGTAGTGTACTGCTGGATTTTTGCCCTATAGGTCTTTGCTGTAGAACGACATACACTTTCTTTCTGCTAACCAGGTGGTAAAGTGCCAGTGCTCCTCCTTTCAACATGATGAAAGCGGTATACTATTAAATGGCATGTTTACCTTTCCAATAGATTCCTAGTATATGGTATAGGGTGTACCTAGGGCCTGAAAGCAAAATGTCACAAGTGGACTGCAGTACCTATTGTGCTATCCACTACGTTGACAGTGTAAAACATGGCTTCAGGCCTGCCATTGAAGACTGACTAAAGAAGCCTTTAAACTGCAATTCGTCCTGTAAAATAACCCCTTTTAACAGAGTAAAAGCCTTCCTTTTAAATATTAATAGGTCAATCCATGTAGGTGTTTTTGTACATAAGGCAAGTTGCATGTTATTTAAAAGTAGCACATGTAGAAGTTTAATGTTGAAATTATCCTCACAGTGAAAAAGCCCCAAAAGCTATTTTTACCGTAGCAGGTCTGGCTGTTCAATAGAAAAACATTGGGATGCAATATTACATTTACTAATAATATCTCTGGCTAGGAAACATCTAGACATTTAATTCTTGGACTCTTTGTACTATTTGTTAAAAGCCCAATTCAATAGTGAAGACTGATTTGTATACATATTAGGGAAAATGTATTTTTAGATAGTAACTTTTTCCCTGCCTAAAGCCTCTGGATGCTAATTTGTATGAGCCTCCAGGTGCAGTCCTCTGAGTGCTTAACTCTGAATGAGGTGTGGAAACTACTACCAGAGCGGAAAACAAAGGTCTGGGTGTGGAGGGGGTATTTCTGTAACTCTGACAGAGTGACCATTTGGGCAGAGACCAAGAACTTAATTATCTTCAAAGGGGGCTCCCTTTTTACAGGGAGATGTTAGATGACACCTGCACAGACCCCTTGCTTGTTCCCACAGTCAGCCAGGCTCCAATCACAGTTGGGAGGGAGCTGCCTCCATTACTGTTTTGAAGTAACTACAGAGGAGGTGTTACTCATTTTCATAGCCACACTTCTGGGGTGAGTACACAGTCTGTACGCAGGGAGAAGGATTTCACTATCTTGCATTTAGGCAGAGAGATTGGTTGCCATAGGACACACAGGAAATGCTGCAAAAGGGGGTATGTTTATCCCTGGGAACTTTCACCCCATTGGTTAGGGAGAGGCCAGGAGTCACCCACACCCACAAGCCGGTGAAAGGAATAAACGTGGACAGTTTCCCCCACTCTGAGCTTTTCCACAATCTGATTCAGCAGCACATTCGGACAGGGTGGAGCTCTGTATGACTACAGCTTGTAGCATTGCCCTGCTGGAGGAATCCAAGCTAAAAAAAAGTGACTAAGTGCAATTCAAAATCTTTCATGTGCGAAGGCGCCAAAAGTATCCATCTGGTGAGTAACATTCCTTGGCCGCAATTTCAAATTTTTCCCTCTCTGAACTTCCCTACCAAAAATGAATAGCTTCAATAGGACATTGTTCAAAGGCTATCTGACCTCGTGGAGCCCTTTTTGGCCACATCCTGTTGCCTTGCTCTGCTTCAAATTTTGGACTTCCATTTCAGAGACTATCAGTACGTCCCAAGGTAAAACTTCCAAAGTGGCGAACCTGATTTCTGTATCCGTTCCATACTCCATCGCAGTAAGCCTCAAATCTCACCTATTTCCCAGTCTACTTTGACCAGTTGATCGAAGTTGGCACTTAACTCTTTACACATACACTGAACATCAACTGGAGATCCTTCACTTTATGTTTATATAATTTAACGATTGAGCAGGGCACTGTATACCGCGAGTATATAGATACACGTTTATATGTCAACTGCGGTCTTGGCACGCTGCCTTGCAGGGCGTGGCACTGATTTACTTATCTTTATGGTCTACTAATGAATATAAAGAGCCAAGGGTTCATCTGGTTCTCTATAGTAATATTTACTGTATAACCGATCGTCCGGATCGATTTATTTTGCAGTATTTTCTCGCTGTATGGACAATTTTAATTTGGACAAGTAACTTGTAGATATCGGAGTATTTACTCGAGGTTTTGGCTCATTGGGATATAAATTGCAATCTGAAACAAGGTTTGCCGTGCTGATATCTGATCAGTTCTACGAATGCATGCTCCCAGGAGAAAATAAGACTACTACTCCCATGGTGCAATAGGATTTTTTGTAGTCCTCATCTGTTGATGTCATCAGTAAGAGCCCCACGTTAGTCAACGAGCAACACCGATGCGGCTGATGCACATAAATACAGCGGCTGTACCTGCCACTGGTTACCTCCGTAAGCGGCTCAGTTGGGGTCCGTGGTACCAACGGATGGGTAAGTACACTTGCCGTCTGTACAGTTAACTAGGCTTTGTCTGCATTGTGTTTAACTTTAGTGCAATCGGGGTTCTATTTGTTTCCCCACCGCGACAGGCGCTGGTCTGCTTTGCTGATTGTTTGTTTCCCCTGGATAGTCATAGCAGTTTCAATTTAATGTATTCAACATCCGTGTTGTAAAAGCGTAGAGAACCATTGAATAATCGGGGGTTTGACTTCCTTCTTGGTTTTCTCTTTGAAAGTCACAGCTGTTTCATTAAACACAGTTAACACACATGGGTGCCACATAGCGAACTGCATTGACATGCAATAGTTTCATGCTTTGATACACGTTAGGTTTCCAGTAGTTTAATCCATTTGTTTTCACTCAATTTGGGCAGTGGAAGCTAACACCCTGTTTTTAAGCCTACTGTCTTGTAATACATTTTCGCCTGAGAATATTGTTTGGTTTTGTCTAGCACTGCACTAGTATTTGACTTTTAAACTTAGCTGGCAGCATAGGTATCACAGTCTTTACGTTATGCCCTATGCTTTATTACCGCCTAGCTTTTTCTTCTCTTGTTTCCTTAGAGCGGGCCTCATTTCCCAGAGCTGAAGCCAGGTGAGGTGATACTGTTTTCTCATGTACTACGGGTAAGCACAATATAGTATGCATTGTTATGAGTACACTATTTAGGTAATAGTAACGATGGGTCGCATAGATCCTCATATTCAGTCAGCATTTGGAACAAAAAATTGACCTTTTTTCTGTTGTCATCTTTCTCCCCTTTAGGTGTCATCATTACATTGTAATCCACTGAGAACCTAGACAACAGGTTTGAAGGTTGTATTTATTCCAACCTACTATAACTTTTTGGTTTCACATATTCACACACGCAGTAGCATTACTGCATATAGTCCTGAGAAAGGCCAAAATTACATATAAATCAAAATGGCCGAAACATGTAGACCCTGTTTCTGGACTCATGCAGTCATTATTTCAAAAGTACATCTGCACTGTTTTTAATTTGGGGATCAAGAGATAATGAATACAACTTTTTCTTCTTTGGATAACCAATTTTAATCTGCACATCACAGCTTACACTGATGCACTGCACCCATCACTCTTACAAATCTAAGTCCTGCACATCTGCTGGATTTTAGTAAATCCTACTAACATCTTATCCATTTGAAAACATCCCTGAGCTCCTCCCTCTTAGTGAGGGGGTTGTAGCCCTTGGCTGCACTAGGTTTGCAACCAAGAGGAGAACCCAGATGATGAAGCATGTCACTATGATGAGTGGTGGGATTCCGACCTTCTTGAAAGATTGACACTGATCACAGTAAAGGTCTCTTCTTGTGCCACTTGCCATTAGAGCTTGTTGCGGCTCGTAGACCCATGGTTTGTTGTACTAATAATTTTGGCAGCCAGTAGGATTTAATATATTTCCCTTTATTTTAATAGGTTCCAGAATCATACCAGCAGATGAAAATAACTGGCTGCCCTGTATAATTGTTTCTGCAGATGTTTCAGCACAATAGAAACTGAAGTTGTAATCCATATATAATAGCATATCATAAATAAGGCTCCCTGTTTTCCGTTTTTACTGATTTTTACAGATAAATACAGATGGAAAATGGTTTATTTTTTTGTCTGTATTTATTTTTAAATGTGGGTAAAAACGGAAATTGGGTGCTTTTTGAGTGATTCTAAATACACTTTGCCATGACTGCCAGGCCAATAACTGGATTGATAGGTAAGGGGGTTATGAATAGGAATTTTAGTAAAGAGGCTTAAACAGCAGTAGATATGCACAAGGCTGATACTGGAATCAACATATTTTCATAAAAGTGCATTGATTTATCTTCTGCGGGTGTTCATTTCACTGAAACCTGGCAGGCAGTCAAGCATGACTACATACTTATTGGTTAAATAAATGTGGAAATATACCACTTACAGCTTTTTTTTCACAAAACCCATAATATATATGGCTAAATACAGAAAAAGTTGACAAAACATAAATATGGATAAATACAGACGGAAATGGCCAAAAAAGAAATATCATAAAAATGGGAGCCCTGATCATAAATATGCCTTTTAAGTTTCAAGGAGTTTATCTTTTGATTATTTTTATTTTTAACCTTGTCAAAAGCACCCTGAATAAAGCACTCTTCACTGTCCGTTTAGATAATTTTATCCACCCTATCTCTTCATTTCTGGTCCCACTGAATAATATCAGTGGGAACAGGTAACAGCTGAGCGCCTCCTAGTGAAAGAGATTCTAGGATGAGATAACAACCCTATGATGTAGCAAGCCATAATACCTGGGTATGGGTTCGTTAATCTACTAAAAGGGGTTCCTATATGTAGTAAAAAAAAAAACCTCCTTGGAACACAGTATCTCTAAGTATTTTGGAATATTTCTGCCTCGCTGGACTTGTTATAGGATCTAAAAATCTAGCCTGAAATGTCACTTTCAGAGTTGATCTGGAGAACGTACGGAGTAGGTTACTTTGCCACAGATATAAAATTGGATATTCTCTTCCTTTACTGTACTGGTCACTTAATATTGCAGAGAATATTAAAAAAGCAAACTCTAGTGTTACTCTCAGAGCTGGAATTCTAGCAGCTCTTGTCAAAGCATTCAACAATAATGGTGGGAAAATCCCCAAACTGTACTTGTGTGGATTTTATCACAGGAGAATTCCAAAATCTATAGGGGTGCATTGATAAAGTCATTAAAAAATAGTTAACAGTTTTGATCCTGTTCATGTAGACTGATGTTCTTCCTTCATTGCACATCTAAACTATTTGTAAGCTTCTTCCTAGAAAGATTAAAATACTCAATATAAATTATTGTCAATAGAACAAGAAGGGTGCCATCCAGGGTAAAGTATAATGCACTAATGTTAGCAATTTTTGATATAGCCAGAAACCAAAAAGTATAACAGGCTAATTTTTGAGTTCCTTTTGTTGATTTTAAAACCTGTTTGTACCCGGTAGATCAAATCTTGCTAGGGAGGAAACTTAGGGCATTGGTCTCAATGACGTTTTAAATAATTTCCATAGCGAAAAGTGAGAAAAAGTGCAAATGGGCTCTGAAAGTGATACAAGTCAGGTCCCAATTCAAGGTGCGCTATTTGGCAAGTTTAGTTCTACTTAACTTATCACTTTTTGGCTGTTTTCTGCTGCTATCCTGTTGATTTTATCTGCATCCAAATAATTTACTCTGTAGACCAGCAACATGTTGACATCTTGAAATATGTGTCCAGTCTAGGGAATATAGACATGTAGGTGGTTGGACTCCAGTTGTACTTCATATCTGTGGTGCACTACTGCTATGGAAAACATCAAATGATCAATATTACCAAAATGGTAATTGCAAGGAGTGGTCTACAAGAGCAGCCCTCGTTTGTGCAAGGGTCTCAGAGTCCAGCCCAAATCAGTTCTGTCCTCACCTGTGCAGTATGGCCACAGGGAGTGGAGACAGGCCCTATTCAGTTGCAAGGAAATCTCCTCCCACTACTCTAATTGCAGCCATGGCCCATTCAGCTCAGCTCTGAGTCACCACCCAGGAAGGGTCAGGCACACCTCAAGCCCCCCATTAGTGACTGTCTACAGTGAATGCACTTTCCCAGACCCTGTCACTCCAAAACCAGACAGCCAATCCACAAACAGGCAGAGGCACACGGAATGGTTAAACAAGAAAATGCCTACTTTCTAAAAGTCTGAGTTCAGAGAGTCTAACCTTTAATTCTCTATCTTGTCCCAATGGGAAGTTATACTTGTAAGATGTTACAAAGTATTTCCCATTCTATCCTATGGGACAGATAGCCTTTCAATAGTGAAAAACAAAATTGGCAGTATTTTACTATCAGGACATATCACACACACCAGAACATTACCTGCCTTTTACATACACTGCAGCCTGTCCATGGGGTACCTTTGGCCTACCATAGGGATGCCTTACATGTAAGAAAAAGGAAGGTTAGGGCCTGGTAAGAGGGTGCACTGGCCAGGCTAACATGGCAGTTTAAAACTGCGCACAGACACTGCAGTGTCAGGTCTGTGATACCTTTTCAGGGCTACTCATGTGGGTGGCACAATCAGTGCTGCAGGCCCACTAGTACCATTTGATTTACAGGCCCTGGCACACTTAGTACACTTTACTTGGGACTTACCAGTGAATCAAATATGCCAATCAGGGAGAACCAATTGTAATAACAATTTACACAGGGAGCACTTGCACTTTGACATTGATCAGCATTGGCAAAGTGACCAAAACATCTAAGTCAGCAAAAACGAAATAAAGCACAGCAACAAAATTACAGGAGGTAGAGGCAAACAGTCAGGGGAAACCACACCAAAGATGCCAAGTCTAACACTGACACACTGAAAACTTTTCTGGACATCAGGATTAGGTTAAAATGAATCATGGTATCTGCTGATGCCCATTTAGCCCACCAGAATGAGTTACTTGTAATCTCGGGGATTACCAGGCTCATCAGGAGTACAGGTAATATGGAAATACTGCAGGCCCACACAGTTTCACCTTGGGATTCAAGCTGACATTCCCCGTTGAAAATCTAGGCAGGAACGAGCAATAACCAAGGGAACCTAATGCAGTAAATTCAGTTCACCTGATCTTCTCCAATTACTATTACTAAGTGGACCCTCGTGGTCCAACTCAAAATGAATTGTTTTATCCAACCCCTGATAGCGTTTCAGCTGGTTACGTAGTCTGCGGGGGCTGGATTTACAAGACCTATTGACAGTGACCTCATAATGAGGGCTCTCTTTTGGACAGCACTGGGTGATCATTTGCCTCAGGTCCATGTTGCTAGAAGAAGCAGAGCCGTCATACAGGTCCTACCCTCTGGTGCACCTTTAGCTTTTTTCTGAATTCCACGTTGTGCGTAAAGGTGACTTACCTCACAGGTGACCCCGTGACTTTTGTTTCTAGCTTCTGCTAAGCCTGAGAGGTGGAAGGTAACTTTAAAGTCTTGCAAAACTTTGTCTTCTTCTGTGAGAGGGGTAACTAAATAACTAAATATTAGCAGGTGCCGCTCATCGGACTAGGCTGGTGGTCATTCTGAAGCTGCTGTTTCCCCCTGCCTGGGGCTGCTGAAACCAACGGACTTTGCACTTTGGGAGGCTGCTGAACATCGCTGCTCCGGGACTGCGAGGACCAGGGTGCTCGCTGTTGCCTTGATCCAGCACACCTGTGTCCTCTTCCCGGCCCCTCCCCCATCCAGTTCATTATCTCTCGCGGCCCCCGCTTCGCGGGAGCCGCTCGTCGGACTAGGCTGGTGGTCATTCTGAAGCTGCTGTTTCCCCCTGCCTGGGGCTGCTGAAACCAACGGACTTTGCACTTTGGGAGGCTGCTGAACATCGCTGCTCCGGGACTGCGAGGACCAGGGTGCTCGCTGTTGCCTTGATCCAGCACACCTGTGTCCTCTTCCCGGCCCCTCCCCCATCCAGTTCATTACCTCTCGCGGCCCCCACTTCGCGGGAGCCGCTCGTCGGACTAGGCTGGTGGTCATTCTGAAGCTGCTGTTTCCCCCTGCCTGGGGCTGCTGAAACCAACGGACTTTGCACTTTGGGAGGCTGCTGAACATCGCTGCTCCGGGACTGCGAGGACCAGGGTTCTCGCTGTTGCCTTGATCCAGCACACCTGTGTCCTCTTCCCGGCCCCTCCCCCATCCAGTTCATTACCTCTCGCGGCCCCCGCTTCGCGGGAGCCGCTCGTCGGACTAGGCTGGTGGTCATTCTGAAGCTGCTGTTTCCCCCTGCCTGGGGCTGCTGAAACCAACGGACTTTGCACTTTGGGAGGCTGCTGAACATCACTGCTCCGGGACTGCGAGGACCAGGGTGCTCGCTGTTGCCTTGATCCAGCACACCTGTGTCCTCTTCCCGGCCCCTCCCCCTTTTCCAACACCCGGCAGCTTAAGAGCTCCGCCCCTACGCGCCAGCGGTACGCGCCCGGAGCAAAGACCGGGCAAAGAGCGGGCCGTTTGAGGCCGTTCGAGGACAGGAGAGGCAGGGACAGGGCTCTCCTTCGTAGGCCCTCACCTCTATTGTATTAATGGCGTCTGCGAGAGAAACACGGAGCAAAACAACGCAGGCTGCTGTTAAGCCCACAGGTACTTTGGACTTATATTTTGCAAAGGCAGGCTCTCTATTGGTTGACGATATAACTACTCTAGAGAAGCGCATATCCCTTGAAATAGATTGGATTAGAAGATCGTCTCTAGGCCCCCTCAGACATGCTACCTCCCCGCCACAAATGTCAGAACATGTTGAACCTGCTACGGGGGGGCTGCCTGGCTCCTCGACATTACTGAACCCAAACAATACGTCTAATATAGACTGTGATATTTCCACCTCATTTGATTTTACCGCACTATCCCTCCCGCCCCCAAGGCTTTCTATTGCCTCGTTAACACGCAAATCAGATTTAGCCCCTGAGACACCTATGAGCATTAGTGCTACCCCTACCTCACACACCACCCAGGGGAACCGTGAGGGAGCAATACCCAAGAAGAAGGGAAGGGCTCAAACTGTAGGGGGCGCAGGCCGAAGATCTCAAAGCACGTTCCCAGGGGAAAAACAACTCCTCCGACAACGGGGCGAGGGGGAGTGGCTCTACCCCCAACCCAGACTAACAGACCTGTGAGTCCAAAAATTGCTGTGCGGAAGGAGGGCCCCTCACTTGCCGACATAAAATCTCTCATGAGTGAAATGCTCACCCCCATAATAGATCGCCTTGCAAAATTGGAATCATCCATACAAAATTTACAATATGGATTGGTCCAGCTAGGGGATACATTTAAATCAACCAAAGTAGTCACAAAGCCCGCAGACGCACCACTATCTAGGGATAGCCCTGGCCCACAACTCCCTCCCCACTTACATCTGCCCAGATTGATTGAACCTCCGCCTAAGATCCCCCAACGGAATATTATTCCCAACCCCTCAGACATTCCACTACTATCTCCATCACGGGTGCAGGAACAGGATAGTAGACACAGATTAGTTAATCTACCACCTGAGTCAGCCCCTTACACAGTTATCCTAGCGGGTATCCCGGAATTAAAACCATCGACTAGTGAACCATTGGTGGCTTTAAAAAACAAAGTCATTCATTGGCTTTCCAAGAACAGGCCTCTACCTGAGGGTGTTAATAGCGAGGTTCTCATGGTCAGGAGACTCCCGTGGCTGGGAAACACCAAAAAAACTATCACGGGTGACTGTGTATTGATTAATTTTAGGGATCCCCGCACAGTATCTCACATATGTAGCTGGCCATATCTAACACCGGGATCTCTTATCCAATCCCTTCCACTTTCCTTTTTTTACCCCCCTATAATATCTGCACAAGCTGAGGACGGATGAGACCTAGTATCCAGGAGAAATGGGATAAGGGCTTCACTGGTGGACAGGGAACGCTGGCAGAAAGGATGCCCCAGACGCGACCAAGTCCCCACCCACAATCGTTTCTCTATCCTAGATATGGTGGATTGACCGTTTGGGTTGGTGGGCGGTGGTGCTTTGAATAAAAGCAAGAATAGTCAACCAGTACCTCTCAGGGAGAAGGAACACCCGCGTCACATCCAAGATACAGACGAGGGGGGTTTAGAGGTGGCCCTTCTTCTTGGGAGTACCCCACCTCGGAGGGCTATCCAGGGAATTGACTATGGCCCAACCCCCCCCCCGGAGGTTGGAGCTGGAAGTGGTCCCCTCCCTAAGCCCACCCCCTGCGGTACCAACTCTTTCCCCCCTCAAGATACTATCATGGAATATTGCGGGGCTCTCCAACAAATTGAATAATCCGTCCTGGTGTTCCTTTATTGAGCAGAAAGACATCTGTCTCTTACAAGAGACTTGGGCTAGAGAAAACATCGCTCATAAGGGGTATGCATCTTTTTCCACACACGCAACGTGGGGGGGTAGAGGGCGTCCCTCAGGCGGCCTCACAATATGGGTGGCCACCGACTTAGGCTGCAGGGCGGATGTACTACCCACTAATTCAGCAGATATTCTTGCTGTGCTGCTGGAGTGGCCGAATACCGGTAGCCTTCTGTTGATTAATATCTATTCACGGCCAACAAATATCACTCAGGAGTCTTCCACTATAACGGAGCTTGCTTTGGTTGTGAAGGATATACCACAGGGCACCGCCTATCTCATAGGCGGGGATTTTAACTGCCACTACGAGCCCCTCCCTGGCTTTATGGAAGGCTTGGCCACGGAGGAGGATCTCCTTTGGCACATTCCTCCCACACAGGCTCCGGCCCCAAAGATATGGTCCCCCTTGGCTCTCCAAATTAATTCCCTTTTGCTGAAACACGGACTACGTGCCTGTAATGGCAGGTCTAAGTCTGATACCATGGCAAGATGCACTTTTAACAGAATGGGCAGTGAGTCCAGATTGGACTACGTATTAGTCCCGGTGTCTTCTTGGCCTTTTGTTGAAGATTTTTGGGTCACAATCAGGAACGATAGCGACCACAATGCCCTTGAATTAAGCTATAGTCATCCCGGCGCCCCAGTTAGGGGAAATCAAATAGCCGACTCTATGGATTGTCCGGGACTTGAGTCTAATAGACGCAGAATAAAGTGGGAGCATTTATCCTCTCATCCGGATAAGATTCATAATTTATATGCTCAAACATTGCCTCTTCTCGAGAAGCTTCAGGTGTTAGCCGAGAAAGCTACCAGCGAGGATATTCACTCCGACCTGGGACAGTTACATGCCGACCTCCTTAAAATAGTCTCTGAATTTTTAACCAAACCAATAACCACGACTAATAGGAAAACTCTTGGTCCATCCTGGTACAACGGCGCTTGCCGTAAGGCAAAAGCCGACCTTCTGGAATCAATCAAGGAAGGAAGGGGTGCCGTGGACATTAGGGCCAGACGGAGTGTCTATAAGTCCTTGATCTTAAACGCCAAAAGTGAATGGGAACATGACAAATGAACTAAACTCACTAACTTCCTGGCTCGTGCAGACTCGCGCAAATTTTGGCGCTGTGTCAACACGGGTTCTGAGGAATTGCTACCTGCCTTAGAACCTAATATCTCAGCTAAGGTGTGGGAGGACCATTTCCAGTCTCTTTATAAACTACCAGTGGATGTTGAGGAAAGCTTTAGCTTTCCCCACTGCCCCCTCGAGACTGGCGAACCATTCACACTAAAGGAGGTACGAGCCGCTTTGACCGGTCTCGCCACAGGAAAGGCACCTGGCTTAGATGGTCTTCCGGGTGATCTGTTCAAGCAGGAGCCAGACGTTTGGACCCCCTATTTCCTGACTCTCTATAACGCCATCCTAGCGGGCATGGCTATACCAGGTACTTGGCTGGGAGCAGAGATTGTCCCAATTTTTAAAAAGGGTTTGCCTCTGCTCCCAGCCAATTATAGACCCATTAGCCTAATAGATGTACCGCAGAAGATTTTTGGTAGGCTCATTCTAAATCGCCTCCAGGATTGGATCGAAGAAACGGCGATTATGAGCCCCTACCAAGCGGGATTTCAACGAGGTATTTCCACTACCGACCAAATCTTCCGCTTAAATCTTTTATATTGGAAGACGGTGCTGATTGAGGGTGGCAGTCTCTACACAGTTTTTGTGGATCTTCGTGCCGCCTTCGATCTGGTGCCTAGAGATAAGTTATGGTCGGTGTTAATGAAGATGGGGGTCCCCGTGGATATTCTCTCAATTCTGAGAAGGCTCCACCAGGGGAACTATGCCAAAGTAAGGTGTGGACGGGATGGCACTTTGTCCGACGCTTTCCCTGTCGATAGGGGGGTCAGGCAGGGATGTGTCCTCGCCCCGACCCTTTTTTGTCTTTTTGTCAATGGGGTCGTAGATCATCTTTGCACCCTGAATGATATTGATGCCCCCAAGTTGGATGGCAGCAGGGTTCCTGCAATCTTGTTTGCGGATGATACCCTGCTGCTTTCCAAATCCCCTATGGGACTCCAACGGGTTTTGGATGGCTTCGTAGGTTTTTGTGAGGAACGTGGGTTGGAGATCAATGCTTCTAAAACGAAATTCATGATCTTCAACCCCCCCCCCGATTACACGTGCGTGCCCTAGTATTGGGTCCTCTAGGTTGGAGAGGGTCTTTACCTTTGAATATCTGGGTTTAGTTATTAACGACCGCATGACTTGGGAATCTCACAAATTAAGGGCTAATATGAAACTGACTCAGTTGGTGGGAGGAATTGGCAGGCTGACAAAAGGCCTCACATATAGGCCCCTAGGCCACGTATACAAATATACAAGGTCCAGGCTAGGGGGGCAATTGTCTATGGTGCAGAAATTTGGGGACACACTTCTTCACAGAAGCTCCAGGTAACGGAGAACACTTTTCTTAGGCAGCTGACAGCGCTACCTGCTAGTACCCCTCTTTTGCCCCTTAGACTAGATTTGGGCTTAAGACCGATTTCAGTGGAGCTGGGCTTAAAACACCTAACTTTATGGTGTAAGATATGGTCTTCCCCTGAACTTTCTAAATACAGATCAGAGCTGCAAGAGATTCTGCGCCTTCGCAAAAATACACAAATACCTTGGCTAAGTTACATAAAGCATACTTGTGAGACACTGGATCGACCAGACTTATGGCATGATCCCGAGGCTGCATGCCTCAGGGACTCACGTAAACTCATCACGAAGGCTTTTCGTGAGCATCATTTGCAAGATGCTATAAGGAATGCGAAGGAGGGCTCTCACACTGCCTACTTCCTGGCTTTCAAAGACTTTTACCACCTAGAGTCGACTTATAATGATATGGGTCCCACTCTCACAAGAAAGCTTTATATGCAATGGCGCTATAATACTCTCCCCCTGAGGGCATTTACTGCTCTTTGGCCACATTCAGAACATACAGCCTTATGCCCCTTTTGTAAGCAGACACAAAAGACTGACTTGCATGTCATATTTTTTTGCCCGGTATACAGAAGAGCAAGAAAGTATTGGCTTTGTCCACTACTCAGAAACATGGGATTTAATCAGTACTCCCCCGCTTTTAGATTGCTTAAGTCTGACATTTCGCCCCCAATTGCATTTGCGGTTGCCAAATTTTTAACGTCCATGTGGTTTACACGATTACGCCTTCTTAAAACCATATCAAGTAATGATGTTTTATTGAGCTAATATTTTTATTACAACTGTGCAATGTTTTTATACTGTAAATGTGTCTTGTATTATGATGTATTCTTTTATGGTCTCAATGACCGAAATAAAGATATTTGATGATGATGATGATGAAAGTATTCTGGACCAGTATTTTTTAAGTATAACACTTTGTCCTGACCAAACACCTTTGAGATATTGTATAAGCCGAAATGTCAAAAAGTTTCCACTGCACTCACACTTTTGCTGCAGCAGCTAAAAATTAATATCATTAAAAGCTTGTATATGGACTACAAAACAATTATGAGGTAAAAAAATAACTAATTCAATGTTGAATGTTAACTCGATTTAATATGCTTTATCTGACCCTTGTGAAAGAAACTTGTTATTTTATGTGGTTGTGGCTGCATGTTTTGATTCTTTTTAGTCAATCAACTGAGTGTAGTTTATTTGTTAGATAATCTTTGTAATTCTTTTGTGATAGAAAATTTGCAATTTTTACAGTTTTAGATGGACTTTTATGTTACGGTGAACTTAAACCAATCAAATACATTGATAATCTTTCCTAGTCAAAATGTCTGGTGCATTAAAATCATTTTTGTAGAAAATATGACTTCTCTTCAGTGGTGCTAGTTTAAAACGTAATTAACATAAAAGCCATAAATAGCTCCTGGGGAAGCATTTTATTTTGCACTCCAATAGTTTGGCGTGTTAATATTTAATCTTGTGAAAAATTGATGGGTAATAGACCACCTTAGTGTATGTAACTTTTCGAAAAATAATTAGCAACCCGTCTGAAAGATGAAAGAGTAAAAGGTAAATTGGGGGCAATATTCCTCTGCAACATAATTCTGTAAATAAATGTTGGTTGACCAGTTTTCTGTAAAACATATGGCAAAATTATAATTTTTTATAACAACTAGAAAATGTAATTTATTGTATTCGCTATTGTACGTTTACAGCAAATAACTTCTGGTTTCTATTTAACCGCGTTTATGCAATCATCAGCTATCATTATGCTTGTTGTTTCTGTTCTTGAAACTGCGCTCGCAGTCTTGATTCATTCTAGTAAAATATGCAACAATATTATTTACGCTTTCTTAGGTCATCACTATGTAGAAAGATGTATAGTTGTTGGACCTGAATAAGAAATTGAAGACAACCAATAATAAAAAAAAAGGAGCTGGATGGAAAGAAAGAAGAAGAAAATTGGGGAAAGTCTCTGAAGGGTTGGAATTGGGTTAAATCAGGAAGGAAGAAAACACATCGATGTTAAGCAAAGATGGAAATAAAGGGCGGCTGGTTGCAGTATGAAAGAAGGGAGTAAGGGAAGGAATGGAGGAAAAGAGAATGAGGGGAGGATGGAAGTGAAGGAGGGATAGCTAGATATTAGAGGAGAGGCGAAAATGAAGGAAGGAAGTAGGAAACGAAGGAAGGATGGAATGATGAGTGGACGAAAGCAGAAGAAAGAAGAAAAGGAGAATTTTAGGTAGAAATGGCCTGAGGAAGACAGGAAAAAGGGAAACAGTGGCGAAAATAGCAAGATGACGGAAGGAAGGAAGGGATAAAGGAACCAAGGAAGAAAAGCGCTAACGAAGGAATAATGGGAGGTTGTAAGGAATGACATTTTTTTTTTAAAGAGAAAGCAACCTAATTCTTTCTAGCCGGAATAGGGTCTGGTAAAAATAACATATAAAAGGGGAAGTAAAGGAGGTTGAAACGAGTGACGTTTATTGACGTCATACAGATAGTGAATAAAGATTAAAAAAGCGAATGATTAAAAAAAGCAAGAGGAAACCAAGGGGAAGAAAAATAGGTTGGACACTTTATAAGTGTTGTAAAAATTGGACCGATGCCTTAGCGGGAAAGAAAAATTGCGTGGAGCTGATTATGGACACTACACAATGTTGCCTGACAACCACCACATAGACATAAACGAAAGTTGATGTAGCCCCTACTTAAGTAGGAGCATGATTTAACAAAAGTCGAGCTACTGTCCCAAACATTGATCATGACAACAACAAGCAGGCTTCACTGCACTTCTGAAGGTTTCCCTATTGACGAAAGCCTCTGCTCATCTGCATCCTACAAAAAAACAAGCCAATACATTAACCTTTGTTGAAATGTAAAGTGTTATATTGCCTTTTGTCAGAAATATTGTATATCAATCCCGTTTTAAATACAAGTGTCAAAGGTCACCGGCAGAGCTGATATCCAATTTCAGATAATCAGATATTGCCAATCCTGGTAGATCCGTGTCACTCACATTCCCGCCAGTCCACTCTGTGAGCTCCAGAAGCGGGTCCCGCCACTCCAAGAAGGATCCCTGGTCCAAGAAGGGTCCTTGGAACACAGGGGGGTCCAGCAAAATGATGGGGCCCCTGCAGAAGGGGATGAAGGGGATCCTGAGTGTCTCATATCTCACAGATATTCATTGGCCGTGGGCTGAATGGGGCTCCCTGCATGGTTGGGCCCCTGCACTGCAGGGGCCTTTGTTACAGCCCTGCTTGTTGAATCTGTTTGTAGGCCTTCCTTGTTTTTGAGTGCTCCTAAAGATTTTAGGGTTACAGGGAATTGAATGTAGCATTGGAAATCTCCCCCGCACAGGGAGCTATGTACTGTCAGTCATACACCTACAACCTGCTGAATTAATATTTATTGAATCGTAACATGTAACTCAGAGTTAGAAAGGTATTATGTGACTCTAAGTCTGTTGCAGGTACATAAATACGTCCTTTAGGAGTTTGAACTCACATTTTACAAAACGTGAATTTGCACTCATTGGGGGATTTACTCACCCATAATATTACACCGTTTTTTTAGTGTTTTTTTTAATAAAAGCGCAAACTCGGCCCAAAGGTATCAGAGCACTTTACATGAGCATCAGTTGCATTACAGATAGACAAATTATTTATTTTTTTGTTAGGTACGGGGAGATTAAGTGATTTGCCCAGAATCACAAGATGTTGAGTGTCCCTGCTGAGACTCAATACCGGTTCCCCAGCCTCGAGGTCGATCTGCTCTAGCCATTAGGCCACATCCTCCCCTTATTATTGGAACATATTTCCTCTGGGGAGAGGGACAAGCAATTGGTGGTTCTTTTTCATTATTTTATGCTTTGAACAACATTTTCATTAACCTAAGCCACACACACATATATAGAGTGTGATTTTCACGTTAAAGTTAACCAGAGTTAATGTAGGTCTAAGTTTAAATGACTCATGTTTAGTCGAAATGTTCTCTTGTCTGCTGTGCACCTTTTCTTTCTCTCATTTCAGGATCTAAGCTACAACAGTGCACGTTAATTATGTCTGTCGTAATGTTTTTAGTTTCTGTGTGAATGTTTGTCTCTACCCTGGAGTGCTAAATAATGAACCTCTGCACTTGCAAGAAGGGCACACTGATCGAATTGTATCATCCTACTACAAGGTATCTATTCAAGGTCATACAACAGAGACTCTATTGTGTCATGGCGGAAATCAGTTGGTTGAATCCCAATTGGTTCTCTTCATGAGAACCGTAGAGAGTTGCTATTCACTGTGAAGAATTGTACGGTGTAATAGTGCATTGTTAAAGAGTTAGGGGCATATCATCAAGCGACTTTTCCCCACTTTATCAGGACTTTTCGACCGAAAAGCGGCGATTTAATTATCGCACTATTAGCAAGGCCACGCTAAGATGAAGTAGCGCTAGTTTACTTGTGATAGCAGCCGCTTTGTTAACGCTTTGCATGTTAGCGATAATTATCGCTAATGACATGCAAAGTGGGCGTTCCTTACAATGACTGCATGAAAAACAACGCAAGCACAACTTCGCACTATTTTCAATGCAGCACCAGCGATAAATAAAGTAGCGATAACCGCGAGTATCACAGGTATTGTACGCCTGATCAAAACTTGACTAAACCATCCTTACAATGGGAGGTGGATTCTAAGTTTAAGTCCACACTTGTGTATTAGTGAGATTTTCCATTATCGACGAAAATCATCGCAGGATTCATCCCGCTATCACTGCCTTATGCCACTATCGCTGGATCTCACATCGCCTCTGCGCAACGCGTTGATGATACACCACTAACAGGCCGAGAAAATCCAGTGATAGACGGCAACATTAAAAATCGCACTAAGCGCGATTTGCGATACTTATTGCATTTTGTTGATGATATGCCCCTTAGACTCCTGGACAGTCTGTCTTTATATTTGTGTGATATTGAATTGTTTTAAATTATACTGACAATTTAATTCATGTATTGATTACTGACTTACAACTAATGGAATGATTTGAGTTTGTAACTTTGCTAATCTGCTAATAAACCTTTGTGGTTTGCAAATCTACCACTATCCTTCATCATTCTGGAGTTTAATGTGCTCCACTGTCATTGATGTACTTTGATCTGTTGAGTCACACCTCAGTCCAGGACTAAACGTCCATCCACTCCCATCCACTCGAGTGCAGCTCATACTTGAGTTTGCACTCGAGAACCTCATGGTGCAAATCCAGCTGCATCAAGTAGTAGGTATTCCAGAGTAGAAATTCCTCACTGAGTAGGCAAACACCCACACACCTGAGACAATGAGGGCATCCACACATTTTTTGAGGCAAATTGCCACACTCTATATTGTCTGAGATGTCATCTTGTGATTGGCAGGGGTAAATTCATACCGGGTTGGAATGAAGATTGAACAATCACAATTGTTGTTCTGGGCAAAAGGTTTAACTGCATGTAAACATAATTTACCCATGGGGGGAAGATATATCTTTAGAACACATTTCTCTCATTCAGGTTCCATGACCTGCTATAAAATATAGAAAATATATCAAAACCCTATTTGGCTAATGTTTGATAGGAATATGCTTTTTAATCCAAATCTGGAACATGCATATAATCCAAAATAAGAAAATGTATGGAATATACACCATTTATTTACCTATACATCTATCTACACACAGTCAATATTTCCTACCTGAAATGCAGCTGCCCTGCTTAGCAAAAGGCCACCAACATTTTTGGCTAACATGCTAAAAGCCGGAAGCATCTCATCTGAGCAGGAGCAGAGTCACTTGGCTAAAAATTGCAGGAGCAGAAAGCTTAGAAATGTTATCTTCGTTCAGCCACCAGCAATTCTGAAATGGCTTTACCCTTGAATTACTCTGCTTCACCCAGTCCCTTCATAGAGCTCAGTGGAACCAAAGAAGACATGATTTTCTTTCTGCTCCTGTATTGGAAAATCCCTGAATTCCTGACATGGAAAATCAATCATTCAATAAAACACCATTGTATAGTCCAACACTGTAACCCCTAAAGGTCTCTGGGCGCAGATGGTGCTGTGTCTCCATTGTAAAGCCAGGTCTTGAGTTTCATTCGGAAATCCGCAAGGGAGGGTGCTGTTCGGAGGTGGAGGGGCAGCTCGTTCCAGGTCTTGGAAGCGATAAACGAGAAGCAGCGGCCTCTGCTGAGGCTGCATCGTATGCAAGGGTGTGTGCAAGGGAGACAGAGCCCGAGTGTTTTGCAGGCAGGTGGAAGGTCAGTCGATGGTTGAGATATGAGGGTCCTTGATCATGGAGATCTTTCTATGCATACATAAGGATCTTGAACAGGCATCTCTTCTGGATGGAAGACAGTGGAGGTATCTGAGGTGAGGGGTGATGTGAGTCTGGGGAGTTCTGTATGGTCTGAAGTCTTTTGAGGAGCTGGGTGGAGTTTCCAGCATAGGGAGCATTGCCATAGTGTAGGCGGCTGGTAACAAGGACTTGTGGGATGGTCCTTCTGGTGTCGATGTGGACCCATCTGAATAGTCTGCAGAGCATTTGGAGGATGTGAAAGCAGGAGGAGGCAACTGGGTTGACTTGTCGTTTCATGGTAAGTTGGCTGTCTAGGATGATGCCAAGGTTGAGTGTATGGTCTGTTGGTGTGGGTGTTGGTCTGAGTTCTGCCAGCCACCAGCTGTAGTACCATACAGAAGTGTTACTTCTGAAGATCAGCATCTCTGTTTTTTCTGAGTTGAGTTTGAAGCAGCTGTCTTTCATACAATTTGCCACGTTAGTCATGGCATTGCAGAAGTTGATTTTGGGGTTGGATGGGGCCTCAGAGAGTGAGAGGATTAGTTCAGTGTCATCAGCGTAGGAGATTATGTTGAGTCGGGGGATCAGACGATGTCTGAGAGGGGGCTCATGTAGATGTTGAACAGGGTGGGGCTGAGGGATGATCCTTGGGGTATGCTGCAAATGATGTTCTTCAGTGCATAGGTGAAGGGGGACAGTTGAGTGCTCTGGGTGCATCCTGAAGGGAAGGAAGCGATCCACTTGACGGTGTTCTGCTGAATGTCGATGTTTTGTAGTCTGTCGATGAGGG
This sequence comes from Triturus cristatus, assembly GCF_964204655.1. Taxonomy (NCBI): domain Eukaryota; kingdom Metazoa; phylum Chordata; class Amphibia; order Caudata; family Salamandridae; genus Triturus; species Triturus cristatus. The sequence continues at coordinate 180,748,995 of NC_140589.1, forward strand.
TGTGGTGGGAGACGGTGTTGAATACAGCAGTGAGGTCGAGGAGGATTAGGGCCATTGTTTCTCCATGATCAAGAAGAGTTCTGATGTGATCTGTGGTGGCGATCAGTGTGGTCTCAGTGTTGTGGTTGGCACGGAATCCTGATTGAGAGGCATCGAATAGGTGGTTTTGATCCAGGTGTTCAGTGATCTGTTAGCTGATGGTTTTCTCGAGGACATTGGCTGGGTATGGGAGCAGGGAGATCAGTTGGTACTTTTTGAGGTCTCTCGAATCAGCAGAGGGCTTCTTTAGGAGGGTTCTCACCACTGCGTGTCTCCATAGGCCTGGGAAGGTTTCCGTGGAGATGGAGGTGTTGAGAATGCTGGTGAGTTCCGTGCTGATTGGGTTGGCTCCAAAGTTGAAGAGATGGTGGGGGCAGGGGTCTTTGGGCACCCCAGAATAGATGGGCGACATGATAATTGTGGTAGTCTTGGCAGTGAGCGGAGACCAGGTGGATATCGTTCAGCTGGTGTTTGCTGGTTTGTTGAGGTTGTAGAGGCTGAGAGTGGGGGTTGGGTGTGGAAGTTGGTGTAGATAGTGTTAATCATGCTGTGGAAGTAATATGAGAGAGTTGCAAGGTTCTTGAGAAGGGTGGATAGTGTTCTCTGTGGCTGTTGGGTTGGAGTATTCTTTGACGATTCTGAAGAGTTCCTTTGTGTGGTTGGCTGACGTGTTGATGCGGGCGATGGTAGCTGCTCTCCTGGCTTCCTTTATGTGCAGGGGTAGTTGCTGAGGGTTGCTTTATAGGTGGCTATGTCTGAGGGGTGCTTGGTGGTGCGCCAGCACTTATCAAGTTCGGAACAGTTGCACCTGGTGGTTCTGAGTTCTGGGGTGTACCAGGTGGCTTGTTTCGAGGTGTTGTTTGTATTTGCTTGTTTGAGTGAAGCAACTCTGTTGGCACTTTTGTTGATCCAGTTGGAGAAGTTCTGGACGGCCTGGTCAAGGTCTGCTGGATTTTTGGGTTGTGTGGCGCAGAGGGCTTTTGTCCATAGGGACTCTGTTAGAAATGGGATCTCTGGTTGGCTAAGGCTTGCGCCAAAGCCAGGCAGAAACCACCATTCTGGTCAGGGAAAGGGAGTTACACGCCAAAGATAACCCCTGCTCACCCCCTTGGTAGCTTGGCACGAGCAGTCAGGCTTATCCCGGTGGCGATGTGTAAAGCATTTGCACAACACACACAGCAACAACATACTAGGCACACCACAAAAGGAACTCCACACAAGGTTATATCAAAAATAGCCTTTGTATTATCATAAAACACATTAGATGGTAATCACACAATATACACTGTGCCAACTGGCACTGGGCAATATTTACAGGGGATTATATACATATGACAGGGCCACCTGGGCCACTGTCAGAATCATCACTTAGTAAAGATAATAAATGTGGACATATAATCAACATAGAACACAACCAGTAATTACTGGCCCACTATACTCAGCATTATCCTGTAACATAAATCATCTCGTAACGTATCATATCAGGTGAGTATTACATTCTGCGCCAACCTCACCAGCATAAACACTTTATGCAATCATCTCACAAGTCTAAACACTTCAGACCCTAGCCTCCTAAGTATAACTCACCTTAGGGGAGTAAATCACACAGTGAAACAATCTCCCTAGCATAAACCATGATATGCAAAAACCACCTCCCAATCATAAACCACATTTAGAGGTATAACACAGGGTGCGTAATCATACTACATACATCACATTTCCTAGCACCACATCACATCAGGGCCTGGTGCCCTACAAATCTAACAACCCCCCTGGTCAACTGGCCATCTCCAAAGGGACTCAAATGCCCTCTGTCCAAAAGTCAGGGCGCGCTGCCTGTGCAGCAAGAGTCAGGGGTGCGCACTTTGCGCAGGCCTAAATGTAGCAGTTGGCATGAAGTGCTGCGCAACTGTGAAGGAAAAGATGGGGGCGAAGGAGCGCGTCTCACTCCTGCATTAAGAACATGTCCCCTAAAAGAAAGACGTAAACGGTGCAGCTGCCCACTACTTGCTGGGCAGCTGTAAACATTCACACGAGGCATGGGCTCTCAATGGCCCTTGAAACACATTATGCCCCCTTCGTTAGAGCCACACGGGGCTCTGGAAATAATCATGCCCCCTAAGCGTGCCAGTTGCCCTCTGCTAGCGGGGCAGCTGAAGTCATTGCAAAGCTTGGAAGCACGGACCCCTCTGGGACCTTAAACAACTATGTGCACGGATGGAGCCGCTCAACATTGGGAAATGGCACGGTGCCTCGAAGGGCATCAAGCAACATGGAGCCCCCACTCACCGGGGCTCCGCAAATAAAGGACGAACCATTGGGGCAGCCCTCTGTCAAGCGGGGCTGCCCTGAAGAGAAGCACCGGCGTGGTGCCTCGATTCTACTCTTCCCCAGCCGGCTTCACTTACCGGCTCTGCGCAGGGGAAGCTCTCTCTCCGGACGGTTGCTCCTCAGCGCTGCCAAGCTTCAGAGCTCCTTTTTGGAGCCAAATCTCAGCGCTCCCAGGGCGCAAAAAGGCAGCATAAAGCCTTGGCTAAATAAAAGGGAAAATCAAAAGGTCCCAGAAGTCCTGGAGGCATCAGGGGGGCAATGTAGGGCCCAGGGGCCAGCACACAGGGCCCTCCAGCAGAGAGGCAGCCCCCATGGCCTCCTGGGCCCCACCAGCAGCAAGCCCCCCTCTGTTAGGTCCCAGGAGTCCTGGAGGTATCAGGGGGGCAATGTAGGGCCCAGGGGCCAGCACACAGGGCCCTCCAGCGGGGAGGCAGCCCCCATGGCCTCCTGGGCCCCACCAGCAGCAAGCCCCCCTCTGTCAGGATCCAAGAGCAGAACAAATTCATGGGGTCACAGCCCCTTCTTTTATACAGCATTTTCCTTTGTCTCAAAGTGTAGGGCATGGGGGAACCAGATACAACTGGTTCAGGGGAGCTGTTGAGCTCTTTATTTTGCTCAGCTCCTCTCTCCCTTTCACAGGACAGGCTAGGGACATCAGACGCACCACAGGAGGTGGAGCCAGCATTGTGGAGGGGAGGCACAGCCCTATTCAGGTCCCAGGTGCAACTCCTCCCTCCCATCTACATGCAGATCTCCCTATTCACCACCTGGCAGACCCATCCTGGCTTCTGGAATTCCCCAGCCCTCTCAGCTCCTGTCAATCAGAAGCCAGACATGCAATTCACATCAGGCAGGCAGACACACAGCACACAGAAATGCCAACTTCTAAAAGTGTTATTTCTCATATAGTCATAACGGATCTGCCCATACCATTGCGCAGCATTCATTCTCACGTTTTCATGCATACTAAACTCGACCCTGCACTCCCCTCATACCAAGAATTACCATGGACACACATATCCCCCATGCATTCCTATGGGAGGGCAGGCCAATCTCACCACATGCACTCAGAGAGCGCACGCATTTTACACTGGGCCACAGTGCTAAAGTGCCCAGAGGCCTAAAACCACTACCACCATGTCAGAGCTTAAGGCAAAAAGTTCAGGGGTGAACCTGCCAAAAAGGGCCAAGTCCAACAGACTCAGTTACATTGCCCCAGCTGTGGTGGGGGGTGCTGTGGTGCTTGGTGGTGGGGGCTGGGTGTCAGAGATGGTGAAGTGAACGATGGCGTGGTCAGTCCAAGTGAGTTCTGTGACATGGGTAAACTTGATTCTGTTGCTGGAGGTGAAGATGGCATTAAGTGTGTGTCCGGCTTTATGCATGGGCTTTGTGATCCAGTTGGGTGAGGCCGATGTTGTTGAGGTTGTCCAGGAGGGCAGTAGAGTTGGCGTACTTGGGGTCATCAACGTGGAAATAGAGGTCTCCGAGCAGGACGTAGTGGAGGTAATGGATTGCAAGGGGGGCGATGAGGTTGGAGATGGCGTCGCAGAAGGGTGGTCACAGACCTGGTCGTCTGTAGGCGAAGATGCCTCTTATCGTGTTCTTAGCATTGGTTTGTAGTTGGAAGTTGAGGTGTTCCACCGGGTTGTCGCTGGTGACGGAGCATCTGATAGTTTCCTTGAAGATGATGGCAATGCCCCCTCCGTGTTTGTTGGTGCAGTCTCGGTGTATCGGGAGTGGCAGAGCCATGTTTCAGGGATGAAGGTGATGTCTGGGGAGAGCTTGGTGATGGTGTCCCAGATTTCCCTAGCGTGTTTGCAAAGGGAGCGGGCTTTGCTCAGGATTCATTAGAGCAGTTCTGGGATGTTCATGGTCTTCTGGGTGGAAGTGGCCTGGGAATCTTCAGGGGCTGTGTTGCAGGAGAAGTGGCAGTGTAGGCAGGTGAAGGGTCTTTTGGTAGATTGTTGCGAGGATGTGAAGCATCTAGTGTTTTGGTGTCCGGGTTTCAGTTCCTGTAGCTCTTTGTCGGTGTATCAATGGGTGGGGGGGGGGCAGAGGTTCCGTCCAAGCACAGACAGATGCAGCCAGCGGCGCACCTGCTGAGCGAGGCTGCACTGTGGCCTTCATAAGTAGCCCTGGGAGGAGGGAGGGACTGTCAGGGAGGCGGGAGGGCGAGGAGCAGGAACAGCGAGGGGGGCAGGAAAGAAACAGTGGGATCAGGCAGGGGAGCAAGCAAGATTTAAACAAAATTAAGCCCAGAAAATAGATTAGCCCAGTAAACAATAACACCAGTAAAGCAGGAACTAACCTCAGTAAAACAAAACCCACTGAGCATGATTTTAAATAAATAAATTAAATGCCCAAAAGAGTCTGGAGCCCAACCAGGTGGACCGCCTGGCAGCGGGACTTAACTGGTGGCTGTGGGGATTCGAGCGCAGTCCCAGTCAGCTAGGTAGATGTGGGAAGCAAGAGAGCAGCACACAGGACCAAGGTCAGGAGCTGATCCAGTGGCCAGTGGAGGTAACCTCAGTGGTTAATTTGAGCTGGTGTTCCAGTGGCCCCACTTATTACTGGAGACTGGCACTTGTTTTGCCTGCCTCTTCTACGTCCTGGCTCCAGTGGTTCAGTTAGTTAAAAAACAGGCCTCATTTGTAGCCTGCTGTCTCTTCTGTGTGGCAGCCTGCAGCCTGCCCAGGAATTTGCACAGCGCAGGTAGCTTCCCCTGAGCCATGATTGGACTGGTTTACACCTACAAAGTTCAGTCTAACTGTGCCAGTCATCAGTATCGCAGACGGAAATTCTAGTCATCATTTCCCTGCCACCACACTTAGCTATTCCTGACCTACTGTATCCCGTATGGCAGCGGAGCATCATCTAGTTATGTAGGTGGTGCTGGTTATATGCCATGCCGCCTCAGTTTGAACCCAGGAAAATGCAAATTTGTCTTGACCCTGCTCCAATCAGTATATGGATCTTATAACTGAAAATAGTGTTTGGCATGCCGGTGTTTCCTTAGCTTAATCAGGAGACATATAGCAAAACAAAACATTGCTGGACAGAATGCTGAATATTGTCAAACATTCACCCCAATCACAGATCTGGCTTAAACCCATTGCTCACCTTGCCACCCCAGTTTGGATCTAGCCATATGCATATCAGTGTTGACCTTGCTCCCCATGGGAACAGTCCAGCCTGAACTGCCAGACTATGTTCTCCCTGACAGGAAAACAAGCCTCCTGGGACCGGTATCAGGGTATCACCCCTCATCAGCCAGGCTAGCTTGAATCCAGTGGCATAGTGAGCAATGTTTGACAATGTTCAGCATTCCATCCATCACCTTTTTTGTGTTTCTATAAGTCACCCCTTAGTGGGAAAGGTATGCCCAGGCATGGGTTCTGTGCTCGCCATGCCACTGGATTCAGCTAGCCTGGCTGATGAGGGGTGAAGCATCAGAAATTGATATATTAAGCGTCGGCTGTGTGCTCTAAGCAGACCCCCTCCCCCCCCAGGATATTGCGGCATGGATTAGCAAATTTAGCGGCACACATATGGAAATTTAGCAGCACAAATATGGAAATTTAGCAGCATTTTTGCGGCACTTTATTTTACTCATAATTATTCATTTTCAGCCTGAAATCAATGGAAGCTGTTTTAGCAGAGTATTCCACTTTGAAATAAGCATGTTTAAAGTGTCTGCAGCTCTACGGAAGCACAGCACCAGTCCTAACCTCGTGGGAGGGAGCTGTATTTATCCCTGAGATGTTCTAGTGCCATGTATGCACCCCTATTGGGGCACCGCTGCCTACGGATCCGAGAGGCAGGACACCTCTTCCTCAGGCACCCTCTTTTGCCAATTGCGGGTGCCACTGATGCCCTGCAACATTGGTCGCAACATAATATATTTTTTTTAATTTGCTGCAAAGATATTGGTAACAGATGACAAATGTGACAGTAAATCTGGTCTAGGTTACTCAATTGGTTACATAGAGGCTGCATTTTAAAATATCTTTCAGGGTTAAGATACCTGTTGTAGAGACCATTGTGTGCCCTGCAATTTCCAGGGGATTTTGATAGAGGTAAGATAACTTTTGCTCCCAGCTGAATGTTGAAATAAGAAAGCCCTCCTACTGCCTGCACGTTGCTGCACCCAGCCGAATACAAACAGCTTGCAGGCACTGCTGATTTATCAGACACCAGGACAAATTCAGCATTTTTCTCTGGGAAATTAGCTGCCGGAAGTGAGATCAGGTGGGTTCCCCCTACTTTCCAGCACTGGTTGCCATCTCCAAAGAAATTGATAGTTCATGTAGCCTGATAATTGTAGTTTTCTTGTCGGTTACATTGAAAACCTTTCATCATGCAGCAACAAGGTTCAATGGCCACCGCCCGTCTTCTCTTTCCTTGGAATTTTGTGAGCATGAGTATTGACACCCTTATGCCTGCAAAGGCCTATCCAATAAGGCACACATACTGACATCGCAGACAGCTGTGTTGTCAACACAGACCTAAAATAATTCAGTTATTTCCATTTCAATCATTGACTCATTCCTTCTCTCTCTTCCTTTACTCTGTTTTCATTGCCCCTTCCCTTTCTCTTGTTTTCAGTTTTGTTCTTGCTTCCATCACTTCTCATCCCTATAATTCCCACTCCAGCGCTTCTTATCATTCTCTTTCAAATTCTCTTTCCTCCTTACTATCTCTGCTCTCTTCATTGTTATTTTCTCTCCAATTTTCTGACTAGGTTCTTTTCAGTGCACGGCTCTTCCTTCCATGCCTTTCCCTCCTGCTTTCAGTTCGTCCTTCCTGCCTCTCTTGCGCATTCACTTCCTGCACTTCTCCTTTGTCTCCCATCTCTTCTATTTTTGTCTCTCGTTTATATTCCATCTCCCCACCTCTCCTCCTCTTCTCTTCCCTCCTCTTTTCCTCCCTCCCCCACTTCAGTTCTCAAGCTCTCACTGCCCCCCTCTATTTCCGCTCGGGGAACCTTTTACTCATTCTCCTCGCATCTCTATTCTCCTGTCCTACCGCTCTCTACATCTTGTACTCTTTCTCCCTTCTTCTCCCATCTCTTCTGCTCCTCTTTTCCCCATCTCAACCTCATTCTGCCCCCCTCAAGGCCTCTCTCTTCCCTCCCCCTTTAGCCTTGGACTCCTTTCGCACACACCTAATTCTTCTATCCCATCTCTCCTTTGCCATCGCTATCTTCCTTCCCACCCTCTCCAACTCACACCTTCCATTTCTTTCCAACCTTCCCCTTTCTAGCTCCTTCACTCTTCCTTCACATCTCACACTTCTCTCCCCTTCTTGTCTCTTCACCTTTCCCCCTCCTCCAATCTCTCTTCCCCTCGCCTCTACAGCATCCAGCCCTCCCCCGTTCGCGCCCCTCACTCTTTCTCCCTCTCCCTCTCCATCTCTTCCTCTTCTAATCCTCATCCTCACGTCTCATTCGCAGCTCCCCCCTCTCCACGCTGCACATCTTTCTGTCCCTCGCAGTTTTTTCATAATTTAAATGCCTGCAGTTGCCGCTAGTCACATTAGCCCTCCTACCCCCCACACCTCCTTCGCCTGCTCCCCCACAGGATGCTCAGGCTGTCCGAAATCTCGCTTTTCCGGCATCTAGCAGAGATTCACCATGGGTGGGAGGGCGGCAGGGTTACTTCTAGGAGTGAAGCCGCCCCCTGTTTCCCACAAGGCCGATGTGCAGGAATACACACGTGTAAAAGCCTGTTTGGTGGGATTTGATTTAGGTGTATGGCGCCAAGAGAAAATTCACATTTGTTAGTAGTTTGAGTATTTTATCGGAACGGTGCTACAAGGTAGGAAGAACCACCTAGACTTCCTAGAATTGTGGGTAAAACCCTAACCAGTAAAATCAATCCCTAGCACACGTTAAGATTATAAACAACAGGTATGTGCAGTATGTTAACACAGATAAACAATATATAAGTCAGAAATTAGTCTTTTCTTCTTGTCTGTAGTTCTTTAATTGTATATACTTCTCCTTAGTCTGTCTGTTTCTGTCACCAGCCAACACGTGTTTCGTTGCATGAGGGAATAGTTGTCCCGCATCTTTGTCAAGGCTATATTCAGATTGAATGCAAAATTTAGTCGGCGGTGATAATTCCAAACCGCAGATGGTTTCAGTGTTCTAGGCGTCTCCTATGGAAATTATTCGTCTTCTTCAGTTCGTGCTAGTTCTCCGTGGTGTGACGGTAAAATCTAGCGTCCGTGATAGTCGTCCCAGTCGAGTACGCTGGTGTGAGAGACACATGTGGGGCCGACATTCCAGCAGATCTGCTGAAAAGAGACCTCCCCCCAGCTCCTGAAACATTAGACAGACATTGTTGTGACGTTTATCTGCTGATCCCTGCAAAGGCCTAACAAATAAGCAACACAAAAATGCCATTGCAGACAGCTGTCCTGTCAGCACAGACACCTTCCAAGAGCTGACCAACCATCCAAATTTTGTGGGGAGTTTTGTAAAAATCGTGGCATTTTTACAAAACTGCAGATTTCGCAATTTTTTAGCAAATCCCAAAATCGCAAAATCCTGGAGGGTCTGTCTAAGGTAACAGAAAAGATTTTGAAGGTCATAACAGTGGTGGGAGAAAAACAGATAGGTTGGCCAATTGGAGGGGAGGGAGCAAAAAACTATAGTTTAGAGCCTGGGTACTCACAAACAATTTCCCAGGGGCCAAAACGTTTGGTCTGTGATGTGACCGAGGGCTGCATTGATGGTCGAGGAGTCGGGGCAGTAAGGTGGATGTAAGTGACGCGAAGCATGTAAATCTAATGACTGAATTGCATAATGTGAAACCGGAAAACCTGGATCAATCCCTGCAACCTCATTTACCCAAATTGTGTGATCCTAGGCAGTTGTTTTATTTCACTTTCTCTCCTTTTTCATCATTATAACTAAGGCTCCCAGTTTTCTGTTTTTACTGATTTTTACAGATAAATACAGACAGAAAACAAAGTGTTTCCTGTCTGTATTTATTTTTAAAAGTGGAAAAATATGGAAAATTGTGCTTCTTTTTGGTGACTCTACATGCTGTTTTTTTTAATTTCCAGGACAACAGCTGAGCAGATAGACAGCATGGGAAGTTAAAAACAGGCTGAGATTTCCCTAAATGCAGGCGTATGTTAACATATATTGGTATTATAATGTTGATATTTACCTGTAGGTGTAGTGTTTTGCTACATTTGCTACGTTTAATTTGCTAAAACGCGAATGGCAGCAAAGTCTGAGTGCATGATTGTCAGTTAAATACATGTGGAAATATAACATTTTAAGACTTCATATATTCACAAAACATACAATAAATATGGATAAATACCAATAAGATGGGCAAAAAAGAAATATGGATAAATACAGACGGAAATGTAAATAAATAAATACCATAAAACCGGGAGCCCTAATTATAACATATAAGAGAACCTCAAAATGCATGACTTCAGAATGTGCGTTGTACAAAACCTGCTCCTATCTTTGATTTAATAAGCAATGATTTTATTTATAATAGCAACCCAGGCTACCCAAAGGGTGTACAATACAACTGACTTGCCTCTTAGTTCACTATTAACATTGTTGTCAGGGGAAGGGGGAAGCATGAATGCTTCTAAAATCATGTTTGAAACACTTAAAAATAATACTTTCCAATGCACTGATATAATCTGATGTACTAAGGTGAAGAGGTTCAAATGTTAATGAAATACACTTTTTGAATTTTGAAGAGATATCATATTTTTACACTTTTGCTGAAAGATGTCGTAAAAAATTAAGGTGTTCCAAAAGTTAAGTGGTGCAGGACACCTTCTTTTCTTTCACTTTGGTTAACCTACAAATAAGTACTTACCTATTTATAATTAAGGCTCCCTGTTTTCAGTTTTTACTGATTTTTACAGATAAATACAGACAAAAAACATTTATTTTCTTGTCTGTTTTTATTTTCAATTGTGGATAAAAACGGAAATTGGGTTGCTTTTTGAGTAATTCTACATACTGTCTGCCATGACTGCTAGGCCTATGGGTGTGTGGATTGATTGGTTAGGGGGCTAAAAAAGAAAGGAATTTTAGTAAAGAGGCTGTAACAGAAGTAGATATGCACAAGGTTGATTCTCAAATTTGCATATTTCCTTTTAAGTGCATTGATTTATCTTTTGCAGGTGTTTACAGCATTGAAACATGGTAGGCATTCAAGTATGAGTCAATCAATCAATCAATCAGGAACATTTATAGAGCGCGCTACTCAGTCAGTCAGTCAGTCAGTCAAAATTACTTTATTCGGTTCATAGCAAAAACCATAAAAGTACATTGAACATAAAACAGTACAACCATTTAAAAAAACATTAGACATAAAATTACAATAAATATTTACTCCGACAATAAAAAGATATACACTATAGCCATGTGATCTTTTTCCTCAATCTCATTGAAATTACTAAAAAAGTGGCAATATTAAATATTTCCCAAGGAGAACCCAACATCTGAAGATACATGAGAGCTGGTTTCGCCTGTCTAAAGCCTTTGTTTTTAAGAAGAGGAATGATGTAGTTTTTGCGGATTAAAGACAGGCGCGCTACTCACCCGCGAGGGTCTCAAGGCGCTGGGAGGGGGGTGCCGCTACTGCTCGAAAAGCCAGGTCTTGAGGTGCTTCCTAAAGGAGAGATGGTCCTGGGTCAGTCGTAGGGGGGTGGGGAGGGAGTTCCACGTCTTGGCCGCCAGGTAGGAGAAAGATCTTCCTCCGGTGGTGGTTCTGCGAATCCGTGGGATGGTGGCGAGGGCGGGGCTGGCAGAGCGGAGCTGGCGGGTAGTGTGTGTAGAACGTGAGGCGGGTATTGAGGTATTCGGGGCCCATGTCGTGGAGAGCCTTGTGTGCGTGGGTGAGGAGTCTGAAGGTGATCCTCTTGCTGATGGGGAGCCAGTGCAGGTCTCTCAGGTGTGCAGAGATGTGGCTGTGTCGGGGAATGTCCAGGATGAGTCGTGCAGATGCGTTCTGGATGCGCTGGAGTCTTTTCTGTAGTTTGGCGGTGGTCCCAGCGTAGAGGGCGTTCCCGTAGTCCAGTCGGCTGGTGACGAGGGCGTGGGTGACTGTCTTCCTGGTTCCAGTGGGGATCCACCGGAAGATCTTTCGGAGAATGCGGAGGGTGTTGAAGCAGGAAGATGTAACGGCGTTGACTTGCTTGGTCATCGTGAGGGAGGAGTCAAGGATGAAACCCAGGTTGCGTGTGTGGTCCGTGGGCTTGGGGGCGGTGCCCAGAGCAGGGGCCACCAGGAGTCATCCCAGGCGGAGGGGGATGGTCCGAGGATGAGGACTTCCGTCTTGTCTGAGTTCAGCTTCAGACGGCTGAGCTTCATCCATTTCGCGACGTCTTTCATTCCTTCCTGGAAGCTGGCTCTGGCGGGGTCGTTGGTGAGGGAGAGGATCAGTTGGGTGTCGTCGGCGTAGGAGATAATGTTGAGGTTGTGTTTGCGTGCGATGGCTGCGAGGGGGCTCATGTAGACATTGAAGAGGGTAGGGCTGAGCGAGGATCCTTGGGGTACGCCGCAGATGATCTTGGTGGCCGCTGCGCGGAAAGGCGGGAGACGGACTCTCTGAGTTCTGTCGGAGAGGAAGGAGATGATCCATTCCAGGGCCTTTCCTTGGATCCCGGAGTGGTGGAGGCGGGTTGTCAGGGTGCGGTGGCAGACAGTGTTGAATGCGGCCGACAGGTCGAGGAGGATGAGGGCAGCAGTTTCACCGTTGTCAAGCAGGGTCCTGATGTCGTCGGTGGCGGCGATGAGGGCGGTCTCGGTGCTGTGGTTGGCTCGGAATCCGGACTGCGATGGGTCGAGGGAGCTGTTCGTCTCGAAGAAGGTGGTCAGCTGTTTGTTGATGGATTTCTCGATGACTTTTGCGGGGAAGAGGAGGAGCGAGATGGGACGGAAGTTCTTGAGGTCTGTGGGGTCCGCGGTGGGTTTCTTCAGGAGGGCGCTGATCTCCGCATGCTTCCAGCTCTCCGGGAATGTGGCGGATGCGAAGGAGTTGTTAATGATGTCCCGGAGTTGGGGTGCGATGATGGAGTCGGCTTTGTTGAAGATGTGGTGTGGGCAGGGTTCGGCTGGGGAGCCGGAGTGGATGGTGTTCATCATGTGGGTGGTGTCTTCCGTGCTGACGGGGTTCCAGGTGCATAGGGTGGTGGTGGGGGGCGTTGGTTAAGTGGATGGATACGTAGTCTGAGCGCCGAAGCTGTCGTGTATATCGGCGATCTTGCGGTGGAAGAACGTGGCGAGTGAGTCGCAGAGGTCTTGCGATGGCGTGATGTCATTGTTGCTGGGGTTGGAGAGCTCTTTGACGATGCTGAAGAGTTCCTTGCTGTTGTTGGTGTTGTTGTCCAGTCGGTCTCTGAATGATGTCCCTTTGGTGGTGCGGATCAGCTGGTGGTGTTTGCGGATGGCGTTCTTGAGGGCTGTCATGTTTTCTGTTGACTGGTCGTGGCGCCAGGCTTTTTCGAGGGTACGGCAGGATTTCTTGGAGTCTTTGAGATCGTTAGTGAACCATGAGGCTTTCTTGCTGTCGGGATTGCTTGGAGGGTTCTTCAGTGGTGCAAGGGCGTGGGCGCAGTTGGTGATCCACTGTGTGAGGTTGCGGACTGCTTCGTTGGGGTCCGTAGTGTTGGTGGGTTGGTTTTGGCTCAGGGAGGTGGTGAGCTGGTCGTGGTGATCTTGCTCCAGCATCTACGGGGGGCTTGTTGCAGGCGGAGGTGAGTCGTGGTTTTCCTGAAGTTGAAGTGGATGCAGCTGTGATCGGTCCAGTGAAGTCCGGTGGAGTGGCTGAAGGAGATGTGGTTGCTGGAGGAGAAGATGGGGTCAAGCGTGTGGCCGGCGTAGTGGGTGGGGGTGTTGACCAGTTGCTTGAGTCCGAGGTTGGTGCGGTTGTCTAGCAGGGTGGTGGTGTTGTTGTCCTTGTTGTTCTCCAGGTGGAAGTTGAGGTCCCCTAGGAGGATGTAGTCGGAGGAGGCGAGGGCGAGCGGGCTGATGAAGTCTGTGATGGCTTCGCTGAATTGTGTGCGTGGTCCCGGGGGTCTGTAGATGAGAGTACCTCTGAGGGTGGTCTTGGGGTCGGTGTGTATCTGGAAGTGAAGGAGCTCGGCGGTGGTGAGGGTGTCGTCGGTGTTGGTCGTGATGCGGATGGTGTAGACAATGGAGATGCCACCTCCGGCTTGGTTGACGTGTTCCCTCCGGGTGATCTTATGCCGTCCGGGATGGCTATGGCGATGTCGGGGGATGAGGAGGCGTTCATCCAGGTTTCCGTGAGGAAGGCGACGTCCGGTGCTGTTGTGTCGAGGAGGTCCCAGAGTTCAACGGCGTGGTTGTGGATGGAGTGGGTGTTGAGCAGGATGCACTTGAGGTGGTTGTTGTTGGCGCCTGTACTGGTGGGCTCGGTGCAGGTTCAGAGGCAGGTGAACTTGCAGGCATGGCAGGTGTAGGCTCCATGGGTGCGTTTCGGGGTGGCTCGGTAGCAGGTTGGCTGTCGGCCGGTGTTGAGCGCGTGGAGGGCGGCGGCGTCATATCTCCGTTGGGTGGGTTGGCTCCGGCGAGGGCCAGGGGTCCTGGCACAGGGCGCGGTCCAGGAGCGGACGGGCGCAGACGGGCTCGCCCTCTGCGTGCGTCCGCTGCACGGCCGCTGTGCGGCCTCCATTTAAAGGGGTAGTGGGAGGGAGGAGCAGCTGGGAGGCCGGAGCGGGGTGGCGAATGGGACAGCGGGGGCGGGGCCGCAGGATGCAGCGGCGGGAAGGTGGACCGGGGGAAAACGGGGGAGGGGTCACAGGGGCACAGGCAAAAGCGAGGGGGCACCAAGGAACAGGGGTACAGAAGAAAAAACGGGGGAGGGGGTAACGGGGGCACAGGCAAAAAGACGAGGGAACAACAGGCACAGAAGGGCTTACTCGGCGGCAGCGAGGGCACTGGCAGGCAGCAGCACAGGAGGACCGTGTGGCGGCTGGAGTGCATATTTACTGGTTAAATAAATGTGGAAAATTTCAGCTTCATTTTTCCACAAAATCATAAATAAATTTGGATAAATACAGATAAAATTAGCAAAAAATAAATATGGATTAATACAGACGGAAATGCCCCAAAAATACATACCATAAAACCGGGAGCTCTATTTATAATCGAGTAAACAGCAGCCCGGTGCTGCTTTTGACCAGGGGACCGCACGTAAAGGTCAGGAGGGACGCATACGGTGCCCGGGCCATACTTTGAGGGTCATTTATTTAGAGGATAGTGAAAAGAGATATGGGGTCAATTTATTTACAGAAGCTAAGAAACTGTAATGAAGCAAAAAGGTAGAGTAGAGGGTATCTGATAGTATTGCAGAGATGACTAGACTAGAAAAACTTTAACCAGAATTGGGGTGAGAAAAATATGCTCAAGCACATGGAGCAGCGAGAGGAAAGGTAGGCAAAAGAGGTGGAAAGGTGATAAGGTGGGTTCTTTCTACAAAATGTCTCTGGACCCCTTGGACAATGGACCATTCTTACCTGCTGAGAAGTGTAGAGGGGAGAAATAACTCATTAAGGCAACTACCAACTTTAAAGGAACATGACTCTGAAGAATCACAGATTCCAAATTCCATGTTAGTGGGTTCATTACAAACCAAAAATAACTGGACATACAGACACCTCAAGACGAGGTTGTAAAGTACATGGGAACTAATACAGATCCAAACCTACGGGCAAGATTGAAACGCTGGAGCATGAAAAGAATGTCAAATTTAAGAACCAGGACGCAGGCAGTGATTGCCCCCACGTCAAGATCAGTCTTCATTTGGGGTTGGTATGTGAAAAACATTAGTCTGTCCCTACACTACTACTACCGTGACATCCCTACTTAGCATTCTCCAGGCAAGATCAGGAAAAGGTGTCTACACATGAAGACTTCCTAAGAAGTGCACTCACGTTCTATGGGTCAAGTAACCAAAGCTACAGAGCACGTTCTAAGATGCTCCTTCCCTCTCCATCAATCTCCTCACCTCTTCTCCTGACTCAACCCCCGGGCACTGTCCCTAATTCAATACACAAAACATAGAACACGCCCACAGCTCGCATCAGGATCACCCAATCCCGCTGGACACTTATAGGGGATTTTCCAATTAGTTTCGATACTCCCAGCTCCTGGCTCGATGAGCTTGATTCCCAGGCCTCCTTCAGCGAGAAAGAACACTGTCTTCCAATTATCAGTCAAAAGTATCCTCTCCTCTCCAAGCCTAACTCCGATAACAAAAGGCGCTTAATAACAAAGACGACTTTCTCCACCTGCAACAAAAACGTGAGAACAGAAAAAATCCAACATACACATGAAATTCAGCTTTTCTCATCACGAGAGCAGTCAGGGAGAATACACTTCAGGCTTACAGAAATCATCCGACGTAAGAGTGAATCCCATAGGCCCTGTGAATTACACATAAATGAACATTTTACTTAAGCATCTCTAAACCATCATGTTACATAAGCACATCAAACATGTAAATCATTGTGAGCAGCCTATACAATCCTACACATTAATGCTCAGTTAACCACATCTATGTGCAAACTTGAACATGGTGCACGTTTGCTCATTACATTGCTGTGAGCAAACTTCATTAATCAATTGCAGACAAATGCTAAGAGCTACATTCTTCAGAAGGCAACTGCTGCGTTAGTTTCTTTACATGGCACTTAATATTTCTATCTTTACACTTTCACATGCAATTACCAAGTACATTCTAATAGCCAAATGTTAACACAACAAAAGAATAAATGTAGGTGCAGACAGCAGCGGTCCGTGGAGGGAGTTCCGTGGGGCGGAAAGGCGGGGGAGGGGAAGGGTGGTGGGTACTAAACACCGGATTATGGATAATTGGAGGTAAGTAAACAATTAAATAAATAAAACTAATTTCGCAGCGCGCGCTGCACCGCATTTTGTGATGCAGGGCACGCTACGAAATTCGTTTTATTTATTTAATTGTTTACTTACCTCCAATTATCCATGTTCCGGTGTTTAGTACCCCCCACCCTGCCCCTACCCCGCCCCGCCTTTCCGCCCCACGGAACTCCCTCCATGGACCGCTGCTGGGTGCAGACAATTTTTGATTATGATGCACCCCTACAAATAAAAGAGCACCGTCACGCTCAATCAGTTCCCTCCTCTGATGACAAGTGTCATCACAATAATTCACAACTCCCTGTAGAAAGAACTGACCTAAACAGAAGTCATAGCGGGTCTTACCTGTCGAAACATTTCTAGGCTCTTGAGATTCTCATAGTGACTGTCCTGCAGTCTTTCCATTCTGCTCTTACGCTCCCTAAGAGATCTCTCAGCCTGTCCTGCCTTGTGCCACTTGTAGGCCTTTACCAATCCCAACAAGTGAATCACACAAATGGCACTATGACGATGGGCTTCAAAATGTAATCAAGAACTCCCTTACCAAGGTTAGCAAACCAACTTTCAATCTTTCCAAAACCTTTCCCACCCTTGTCCCAAACACACTCTGTGGCCAAATCATGCACCTCATGGTGAATCTCAGTGATGTCACTTATATACTTCTTCAGATCTTTGCTGTTGTCCGGTATATAAGTACAGCACTGTTGGACCCTCAACATTTTACGGGCTCTGCCCTCTTTTGCTAATAAGACACCTAGGGCAAGGCGGTTCTGCCTCACCATAGGTCTTATCGACACCATTTCTCCATCTACAAGCAATAAAGATTGAGCCGTGTTCGCTGATAGCTTATCCACAATATGTGACAACCTTCTAATCTTAATATCATTCAGAACCACTCCCAAACTTGGTATCATTGCTCCAAATACATCTCCAATAATTGCCCCTGCGGGGGAGGAGCCAAGATGGCGACCGGGACGGCAGCGTAGGCTCCCGGCTCCGTGAACCTCCACATCCCGCACAGATATCCTGCATGTGATCCTCAGCCTGCGCTACATGCCCGTGTTGGTGATTGAGAGCGGCAACCGATCGTGTGATCCTGAAGTTTCTGGCGGCGGTACCGCCTGAGAAATGTTCATTTGAAGTTTGCGGCCTGTGCAGCCCTGGAGCCGGGACCTCGGGTGGACAACATGGCCGGGCGGCAGTTCAACAACAGCGGCCATTGGTGACCGGGTGGAGTCGGAATACCGAAGCGGAGCGAATATTGGCCTGAATCTCGCTGTGGTCGCTCCTACCATCGAGCGTGGCGTAACGGGTGCATACCCGGGGTGACGATTCCAGGGTCTTTCGGCGATTGCCTGGGCCCTCGCCAGTGAACTGATCGGACGCGGCCTGTGGCTCGTCCTGATGTGCGCGGGCTGCTCCCGGTTTTCGCGGGCACTGGCCCAGGAGGAGAACTACTGTTACCTGTGACCACACACTGGATGCATATTTTGCCTGCCTCCGGAACCCTGTTTGCAGTGACATGGAACTTGATGCGCTTGTGCCTGAGTCCCGGTTCCCATCTGGGGTGGCCCTGCCCTGCGGCCATCTTGATGGGATGGACTCTATCATCCTGTACATTGGGTCACAGCAAGATTGGGAGTGTGTGGCGCAGAGGAGCGTAGCGGAGCGAGCGCAGGGGGCTGTGCTGGGGTACGGTGACCTTCTCGACGCTCTCGGAGCCCTTCATTCCACCCTGGTTCACGGCGCCCGGGTATTGGGGAGGAAGCTGGATGGTATTGCGTCAGCGTCGGAACAGTTGTGGTCTGCCTGTCCCCAGGTACACAAGGATCTGCTTCACCCTACACAGGAGGAAAGTAACGTGACCGCCTCTGTGAATAAGGGACAGCTGGAAATTTCGGACACTGTGGCAGCGTGTGGTCGGCTGGCTGTGGGGTCGGCCTGTTCCGGAGATTTTGGACTTGAGCAGAAGGTGGTGACTTTGTCCCATGCGCGGCCTCCGGCGACCCAGGCGATCTTCCCGCAGCGGTCGCCTGCTCTGGCTGATTCCTCCTTCCTGGACCTTGTGTGCGGCGCAGGCCCTGGGGCAGTACTGGGAAAGGTGATCTTCCATGACGATGACTGTGTTGGTGTTCAGAGACATCCTCCCTACATGTGTGTGTCCCTTCCTGGTCTTCTTTGGACGCTCCTCTTCCTTGTAACTTTGGACATGATAATGGGTCACTGGGTATGCATTGGTGGATTCGCAAAGCGCGGCCAAGGATAAGGCTGATCCTTCAGAGGTTGTCATTTAATAGGCGGGCGGGCTTGAGGGTTGTGTGCTCTCACGGCATAACTAATAGTGTAGTCTGTGAATAATGCTCCCCATTTCTCTTAGATATGGTCGAATTTTTGTTGTTTACTGTTTGTTTTGGGGAGGAATATATTGTGCGGGAGGGAGAAGCCAGGGGCATGGTTGAAGGCCCTCCTCCAGTTTATTACTACTCTCTCCCCTTCTCTGTTAGGGGGGGTTTCCTCTCTTTCCCCTTTTTCTCTGTTTCTTCTATATTTCGGGTCTGGTTCTGGGGCGACAGGCACACTGCGGGGGGGGGGGCCGTAGTCATCTGCAGAGGTGCAGGGTGGGGGGTTGGGGGAGGGGCTTCTTTAGTCCTTTACTTTGTTCCTATGGCCTCCTTTTTCTTCTCTTATTCTTCTTTGTCTTTCTTTTCTGGGGTCAGTACGGTAGGTTTCCTTCGTTGCCAATCATTGTTTTTTATTTGTGCATCAATTTCCGTGATGTCTTCTGGGTCCTAGGGCAGGGGACTGCAGGCGCAAACGGCTCGTGACATTCCTCCACATCCTGAACCTCCTGTTTCAGCGCCAGTGACTTGATAGATTGCTGTTCATTGTTGACGTTCACTACTCTGCCTGCCATTTTTCGCTGCTGAGAACTTGATTGGCACCTGATCCTTCTATCCCTTATTGTAAAATGAAAACCTTTTATATCCTGGTTTCCCCTTTGTGCTGTTCACTGGACTAGAGTATACTAGCATGGAGAATCTGCTTCCCGAGGTGCTGCGTGTGATTAAGATTTGCTTGCTGTTACTTTAACTGCTTAGCGGCCGGCCCCGAGGGTTGTAGGCCCATACTTGTCTTTGGTTGCAATGTCAATAAAGGTTTTTCAAAAAATAAAAATAAAAAAATAATAATAATTGCCACTGCACTTGCACCTCGCTTCTCTCTATGACGTAATCCACCTTCTAAGGGTCCCAAATCCTCCACGTGTTAAATTTTGGGGAACACAACAGCCACATAACAGGGACCATACCAATTCAATGGCAAGCTCACATAGGCATTTTTCCCACACACAAAGTACACATTTGGCACCACTTGCACAGCATCTTGCAAGAACTTCTTTGCAGTGCCTTCAAATTGTGGAAATGTGATCACACACACTCTGTCCCACAAAGACCTTATCATAGTACGTCTGTACCTGTCTGAGCTTTCCTCTCTATTCAAAATCTAAAGCTATGGGATTCGCATTGTGTGCTAACGCCACGGTCCATTCAAATTTCGCTTCTCTACTGTTAAGCTTTACTGATAGTTGTCTATGTCTATCTTCCACTTGATCTACAATTTTCTTCTCTGTATTGGTTAGCATGCATGTCAAATTATGACAGTGTGCATAGACTGTATCCCCAATCTATCTTCTTGCTTATAATAATCATACTTATTCAGGTGCTTGTAGGCTGGAACGTCTGAAAGCACTACGTCATAGTTGGAGAAATAATATTCATAATGTCCCTTACCGTAAAACATGCTAAGCAAAATGGTGATAACGAATACCCTCCTGCACAGACGCAGGCAACTGCATACACACATAGCAATCCCTCACATCCATCGTATTCACATACTCGTAGAGCAGCTTTGCATAAGCATTTAGTGTGTAATCACCTTTAGACAAATCTACGTGTAATATACGACTAGTCTGATCTAGCATAGCCTTTTCAGCTACCTACGATACCCTCTTTTGTGCTAGAAGTTAAAGGTGTGGTTGTCCCTTGCACTCCCACCCCTTCAATGTCTGCATCATGTGAAATCTTTACAGACACAATAATAACTACCGCTTTCACTATTTTAACTCCTACTATGAGTGTACTTATCACACACTTGGACCTACAGTAAGAATTTCCAGATTCCATTATCAAAAGTCTCTTTCTCTACCTCTGATTGCTCTTCAACCAGTTTACACACAGTTCACTGAAATTCTGGAAATTAGTTCACAGTTAGTTGCACTTTTATTTACATAGTTCAAAAAAAGACTTCCTTAGCCATCTTTCTTCTTCTATGGAAAGTCCCTAAATGTGTTCTTCTTCCACTCGGGCCTAGGTTATCTTTAAAAGGAAGCTTTATTTACAGTTCACAGTTCAATCAACAGTCTCTCATAAGCTCAGAGCCAATTTAAACAAGCATTGGCATAGCCAAGAGGTCTCACTTTTGGGACCTTATAAGTGTTTAGTCATGCAACAGTTGCATAACTAAATACTTATAAGGTCCCAAAAGCGAGACCTATTGGCTATGCCAATTCTTGTTTCTGTTTATTGCTTCTCTGTAGTAATGGCGGTGCACGGGTGCCACCATTACTACAAAGAAGTAATAAACTGGAGAAAAAAAAATGCCTCACGGAGAACATCAAAGCGGCCGTGCGGCCACGAAAGTGAAAGTGATCGCGATCAAACATCAGAGCGGCCGTGTGGCCGCGAAAGTGAGACACGCGCGCACATGCACTGTAGCTCTAGGCTACAGTGGTAGCACTTTTTTGAGCCCTCACAAAAAGTCTCGCCAGACCAGCGCATGCGCTGGGTCAGGTGAGACCTAAAAATGACACATCGTAGAATCTCAAGATGAACAGCTGCAATCTCCTGTTCTGGTGGCTGATATCAAAAAGTTGGAAAGAACAAATCTCGCAGAATCAAAACTCGCACTCTGCTCAAGATTGGAGGTCTTGGTTCAGTCACCGTCAGCACCCCCTCTATTTCCAGTCCAGGGACTGCTGGTTCAATATCAATTTTCAGTTCTGGGATTCTGATGACCACTCGTGAAGACCTCAGTCTCCCGGTCCCCACTACTCCCGGCATCTGTGATCAAATAGGTCCACTCTGGGGCAGCTTACCTCTGGCAGGGCACTCTTGCTCGTCTCGACCTCCTCGGACTCTCCTGTGCTTGTTCTGCATCACTTAGCTCTGATTCAGATATTTCAGACACAGGAGCAGGATCTATTTCAGATGCCAATCTCAAGTTTAGCCTCCTCTGTCTCACAGGCCATGATTCCCTTCCAAGCTCTGCTCTCCTTCTCTGCACCCGAGCACCTTGCGCACCAGTTCCTTCAACTGAGTCTGACTATGTACCGCTCACTACGTTACCGTCTCCCGCAGAGTCAATACCTGGGCCTTGTGTAGCGTAACCTAGCTTTGTGGGCCTTGCAACCACAGCTGGACTTTCTTCTGGGAGAAGAGCTGTGTCTTCCAAGGGTCCTGAAACTCTTCGGGTATGGGATGCGTGAATCCAGTTCAGCAAGCCTCTTCACTTCACATCTGTATTTGACAGCAAAATCACTTGATATGTATGTCTCCAGCGAGCATCAAGGCAGCTCTTCCTCATGTGCTTGCAAAAGAGCACACAGTCACCTGGGCACAAGTCGTGGCACAGGTCCTTCGAGGTCGGGGCAGTCGTAGCTTCAACCTGGTAAGACACAGAACCAACCACGTCAGCCAGTCCTTTGCAATAATCAAGGATCAAATCATCTGTGATGTTTGTCAAGGCTGTATATGGCATGGCTGGCAACCTCATTGCCCTCCCCATCAGGATCTCATGCGGGAAGAGACCTGTCCTCCTATCGGGGATACTACGGATACTCATCAATACCAGGGGCAATGCATCAGGCCATTTTAGAGATGTGGACGAGCAGACCTTTGCCATTCGCATCTTCAGAGTTCCATTAATCTGCTCCAGAATGCCAGAATCCTCGGGTCTGTAGCTACAATGCAGTCTTTGATCAACCTGTAAGACAGTACAAAGCAGCTTCATGATCTCACTATGGAAGTGTGTTCCTCTATCCGACTCCAATGAGGTTAGAAAACTGAACCGCGGTATAAGCTCCCTAAGTAACAACTTTGCAACTGTGAGACTATCACACCTCCTTGTCGGGTAAGCTTCCACCCACTGGAGAAAACACAGACCACAACCAGAATGTATCACAATCTATTGCACCTAGGCATTTCAATGAAATCAAGCTGGATCCTAATGAAGGGACCCCAGATCTTCCAATGTGACTCAATGCAAGCACAGTTTTCTTTCCAGCATTCATTTGTCGACATGTAACACATCTGTGACCCATTGCTTCAGCAAATGCATGAAACCGTGGATTAAACCATGTCTATCTGAACACTCGCACCATGGCATCCCTTTCAATGTGAACTGCTCCATGAATCTGCCTCGCCATAGGGCTCAGTAAATCATCTGGTAACACTGCTCGCCCATCAGCTGAAACCCAAATACCCTCATCTTGTTTCTCACAACTTGCTTTAATTCAACCAGCTTCTTCCTGATCTGACACTTCTCCCTGCAGATGCTTGATCTCGTCCAAAGTGTCCGCTAAGGGTAACATCATGCTGAGCTCGGTTCTTTCTGTGCTCTCTCCAGTATATTCCCCAGTGTAAACGCACCCTTGTTCAGTACAGAAACGTGCAACTTCATCGGCAAACCTATTGCCTTGGGTCAAAAAGTCATTTCCCTTCCCATGGGCACCACACTTTACCACAGCTATTAATTTTGATGTTGCAAAGCTTCCAACAGTTGTCTTACATATTCCTCATTTCTGATGGGAGATCCTGATGACGTTGAGAACCCCCTCTGTGACCATCGCTGTCTGAAGTCATGAACCACACTGAATCCGCACTGGGTATCGGTGTAGATCGTGACTCAGATTTGATCAGCAACCAAGCAGGAGAGTGTAAAGGCAATGATTTCAGCCACCTATACGCAGAATACTCCCTGTAAACAAGCAGCTTCCAACTCAAGAAATGGTACATACAGCAAACGCTGCTCTCAGATGGCGCATATTGTCCCTTAAGCATGAACCATCTACAAAAAAGATTTCATCAGATTCAGACAGAGGTTCATCGACAATGTCATGTCTCGGTTTGGTGCAAAGTTTAGTCACATCGAGACAGTGCTGGTCCTCACAACTTCATCATCCACATATGGAAGAGGCATCAAAGTAGCAGCATTCAATACAGAACATCTTTTCAGAGTCACATTCTCTGAGGCAAGTATGAGCTGCTCATAGCGTATGAGTCTGTTATTTATCAAATGCGGTGTCTTGGTTCTTGTCATCAGAAGCTCAACTGAGAACATAAACAGTAAGAGGATGACCCACCACAATATTTTCATACCTTTCAATGCTGACGCCTGTTGCAGCAACGGATTTGAGACATCCGGGCAACGCTGAAGCTACCGGGTCTAAGGTCCTCCATTAGTCTGTGTGAGTACTGATAGTGCGCAACCCTCTCGCTCACAGCAAAATAGTAAGAAGGATTTGTTGTAATCAGGCATTCCTAGAGCCGGAGCGAGACACAGGCTTTCTCTCAACTCCATGAACGCAACCAAGCAGTCATTATCCCATGGTAACGGATCACTCACGTCCTTGTGCGTCAACCTCTGCAGAGGTTTTGCCTTCAAGGAGAAGTTGGGAATCCACTGGCGACAGAACCCAACCATTCCCAAAAACATCTTGACTTCCTATTGTGTAGTAGGCGCAGTCATGTTCATGATCGCCTCAATGCGATCTGGTGACATCTTCCTCTTGCCTTTCTCAATGCAATGACCCAAATACTGAACCTCAGTCAAACAGTACTGTAGCTTGCTCGGGGACACCTTGTGTCCATTCTCTGCCAGGTGATTTAACAAGGCAACAGTATCAATCCAGCATGGGTCTTCTGTTTTGGACGCAATCAAAAGGTCATCAATATACTGCATGAGAATTGAATTCTGTGGCAGTACCAGACTCTCAAGATTATTTTTCAAAATCTGGTTGAAAATCGATGGACTCTCTGTATACCCTTGCGGGATATGCCACCACGCTTACACACGATTTTCCAGATGGAAAGCAAACAAAAATTGGCTTTCTTCGTGTAAGGATATCGAAAAGAATGCCTGACATAAGTCAATCACAGAAACCTTTCCACTTCACACAGAATTAAAATAAGATCACTGATGGATTTGATACCACAGGACAACATGGAACTACAATCGCCTTAACCTTTTGCAGGTCCTCCACGATTCTGAACTTCCCACTCGGCTTCTGCAGTCCCATTATAGGGGAATTGCATGGGATCCCCATTATCTCCTTCAGAATGCCCTGTTCGATCATGGACTCAATTACAGGCTTGATTTCTGACATCATTTCCGGCATCAGATTGAACTGGGGCAATCTTGGGAACTCAGCGTTCGGCTTGATTTGAATCTTAACTGGCTCAACCCCTTTGATCAATCCTATCTCTCCCCCCATGAAATCCCAAACATCCAGAGAGACCGAGTCTCTTAAGTCGAGTGGTAGCTCCTCAATTGTCAATATGCAGAGATTATGGTTCGCCAGTTTGAATGCAACATCATCATCATTAGTCTGCAACTCTACTCCTTTGGGTGTGCAATAGATGGTGCAGTTCAATTTGCACAAGAGATCACAATCCAACCAGCAGCCTGGACTGGAATCGCACACCACAAATTGGTGTTGATCGTGGAAAGTTCCTATTCTCACAGGTATCTTATCTGTTAATGGATTGGTCATTCTCTTATTAGCAAGTCCTACAACTTGGATCGATTGTCCCTAGAGGGGTAGGTTTGGGACTACTGCAGATCTCACAGTATAACGGGTAGCACCAGTATCAAACAAAAAGGTGATAGTATGACCGTCAACATCTGCCTCCACATACGGTCCTCTTTAGTCTACCTCCAAGACTGCTCCAAGGGTACAGTCTTCCTCCCCCCTCAGACACCGTCATTGCAACGGGTCTAAATCGAATTCATCGAATGTCTCGATGAACGGCATCTGGTGATACGCTCAATTTCCTTGTGGAATTCTCTGAACTTGCACTTGTGGACTCCAACCCCCCGCCCCTGTACAGATCTGAGCCTCGTCCCTGTATTTACAACCTCAGGTACCTGCACTACTTCCTCATCTTGGATCTGATTAGCTGAATTTGACCTACACTCGCCTTCCAATGCCTGATTTTGTGACAATAATAACATGCAGTTGTTCTTATAAGGGTACCACCGTCTATCCCTGTTTTGGGATCTATGCGTTCCCTCTTCCCTCACCCGACGCATTCTGGGCCCCTCCATGATTGTTTCATTGCCTTCATCCCAACGTTCTTCCACTCAGTGGTGCTTGGTCCACCCTGTCCACATTCCTCATCTGGACTAGCATTAGATTATCCTTGAGCTTCCTATGCTTTGAGTCTACTTCATCACTTCAGTATCTGGCATATTCCAAAATCTCATCCACGGATTTATTCTGCCAACAGATCAAATACTGTTGAATCATAATGCTAATCTCTGGCCTTAATCCTAGGACGAATTTGGAAACAAACTATCCCATGTCCTTTGAATCTAGAGTGTTCAGTCCACTGTACTGCTTGAAGATTTGCAAGAGCGTTTTGTAGTAAGCATGTACTGATTCAATGAGCTCTTGGATAGTTCGATCTATTTTAACCCAATCAATATCTTGCGGTGAAATCTTGGGCTGTAACTATGTGATTACCGGCTCAAACTTTTTCATAACTATGGGTGAAGGACCATGCGTTTTAGGGTCTCGCTCAGGTTTTGAAGTTGGCCACTCAACAGAAATTTTACAAGCAGACCACAAATAACTTAGTACTATAATGCCAAACAAGGTATTCAAATCATTCCACTATACTTTTGAAATCTTGACAAAGCTTTCGACTTGCTTGTACCATTCAACAGGTTTTTCCCTCAGCGGAGGAAAATCATTTCTCGACGCTGCCAAATCACCCCAACTCCAAGGCACATGCACATACCCTCCACTCTGTACCTCTCGCAATAATTAAGCCTCTACCCACTTGTCAAGCATGCGCCATGTGCGTATCCCTACAATCAATTCTCGGATATGTGTTTTTAATCCTATGATCCTTTTCTCTTCCAATTCTTGATCACTGTTATTTAAACTCTGACTTCCCAGCAACATTTTTGTTTTGGACAAATCCGCCTCATACCTCTGTGCTAATTGTGTCAGCTTCTCATGGGCTGTCCTTGCCTTACGGGTCACATCTTTTGCCACAAACAACAGTTCATCTTGTTCATAAAATTCCATCCTCTCCAGGGGCAAGTTTCCACTTATCATCTCATCCGCTTCCGCCTTTAACCTCACTACAATCTAGCACTTTGGCCCTTAAAGCAGCTTTAATTGTTCATCATAGAATCAAGTAACTGTCTGTCCACCAACAGCCAGACAGTCACCACTTCGACTATCTGTCCACAAAATGACCGGACAGTCTCAAGTAATTGATTGCCTCACCTCTGACAACTGTCTGTCCGCGAAATGACCGGATAGCTGCACCTCAGACCACCTGCCCACGAACAGACGGACAGTCATATAAACAAATCAATAGGATCCACTCACTCAACCCGATCCACACACAGTGACCCACGACCTGCATTGGCCACTCGAATGACTGTGGTCCTCCCTTGTGCACCAAGCTTCCCACACGACTCTATCAAGCTCACTCACACACGTTCCCTATCTCCAGTATGTCGTCGATAGCGCTTCACGACTCCCACAATCACTGGTCAGACAATTACAGCATTCCGTGTCTTCTACACCACAAATCTATCCCGGGATCTTAGGCTCCTCCTTGAGCCTAAATCAAAATCAAATCAAATCACCTGGACCCCGCGCGTTCGGCCCAAAACCACAATCACTCGACTCTCATCCCAATTCCGCAAGACATCACACAATCAAATCATCACCGCAATCTAACACATGCATCCCTACTCATACTCACTCCACTGTGAACAGCTGTTCCTGCCACACGCCACTCTCCGTCGGTCTCCGCCAAAGCCCGTCATCCTCCGCTCTCAATACTCTGGGCTTTCATCCTTTGGGCTCTTTGGTGTCCTATGACTAGACTTTCCCTAAGGTTCCTAGAGTCTTGCCTCACTGCAGAGGTAACCGTCCTCTTGCTAGCAACTGATAGGGCTGTGTTCCTCTCTACAAAATTTCTCTAGATCTCTTGGTCAGTGGACTGTTATTGCTGGAGCAGGGTTTTCTGTCAAAACCCGAACATCAGCTTATATTTTATATATTTTATTTTCGCCCTAAGTGGGATGGGTATTCCCAGACGTGGGACCCGTGCTCACTACGCCACTGGAGTCAAGCTATCCTGGCTGATGACGGCTGATAGCCAGAAACCGGTCCTAGGATGTTTGATTCCGGTCCAGGGAAGACATGGCTTGGCAGTTCGGGCTGGACTGTTCCCATGAGGCACAGGGTCAAGACTGATTTGCATATGGCCATGTCTAGACTGGGGTGGCATGGTGGGCAAAAGAACGATGGATTTAACCCAGATCTCTTGACTGGGGGAGAATGTCTGCATTGTCAGCATTCCGTCCATCATTTGTTTGTTGTAACGCTTTTCGCCCTAAGTGGGATGGGTATTCCCAGACGTGGGACCCGTGCTCACTACGCCACTGGAGTCAAGCTATCCTGGCTGATGACGGCTGATAGCCAGAAACCGGTCCTAGGATGCTTGATTCCGGTCCAGGGAAGACATGGCTTGGCAGTTCGGGCTGGACTGTTCCCATGAGGCACAGGGTCAAGACTGATTTGCATATGGCCTTGTCTAAACTGGGGTGGCATGGTGGGCAAAAGAACGATGGATTTAACCCAGATCTCTTGACTGGGGGAGAATGTCTGCATTGTCAGCATTCCGTCCATCATTTGTTTGTTGTAACGCTTTTCGCCCTAAGTGGGATGGGTATTCCCAGACGTGGGACCCGTGCTCACTACGCCACTGGAGTCAAGCTATCCTGGCTGATGACGGCTGATAGCCAGAAACCGGTCCTAGGATGCTTGATTCCGGTCCAGGGAAGACATGGCTTGGCAGTCCGGGCTGGACTGTTCCCATGAGGCACAGGGTCAAGACTGATTTGCATATGGCCATGTCTAAACTGGGGTGGCATGGTGGGCAAAAGAACAATGGATTTAACCCAGATCTCTTGACTGGGGGAGAATGTCTGCATTGTCAGCATTCCGTCCATCATTTGTTTGTTGTAACGCTTTTCGCCCTAAGTGGGATGGGTATTCCCAGACGTGGGACCCGTGCTCACTACGCCACTGGAGTCAAGCTATCCTGGCTGATGATGGCTGATAGCCAGAAACCGGTCCTAGGATGCTTGATTCCGGTCCAGGGAAGACATGGCTTGGCAGTTCGGGCTGGACTGTTCCCATGAGGCACAGGGTCAAGACTGATTTGCATATGGCCATGTCTAAACTGGGGTGGCATGGTGGGCAAAAGAACGATGGATTTAACCCAGATCTCTTGACTGGGGGAGAATGTCTGCATTGTCAGCATTCCGACATCATTTGTTTGTTGTAACGCTTTTCGCCCTAAGTGGGATGGGTATTCCCAGACGTGGGACCCGTGCTCACTACGCCACTGGATTCAAGCTATCCTGGCTGATGACGGCTGATAGCCAGAAACCGGTCCTAGGATGCTTGATTCCGGTCCAGGGAAGACATGGCTTGGCAGTTCGGGCTGGACTGTTCCCATAAGGCACAGGGTCAAGACTGATTTGCATATGGCCATGTCTAAACTGGGGTGGCATGGTGGGCAAAAGAACGATGGATTTAACCCAGATCTCTTGACTGGGGGAGAATGTCTGCATTGTCAGCATTCCGTCCATCATTTGTTTGTTGTAACGCTTTTCGCCCTAAGTGGGATGGGTATTCCCAGACGTGGGACCCGTGCTCACTACGCCACTGGAGTCAAGCTATCCTGGCTGATGACGGCTGATAGCCAGAAACCGGTCCTAGGATGCTTGATTCCGGTCCAGGGAAGACATGGCTTGGCAGTTCGGGCTGGACTGTTCCCATGAGGCACAGGGTCAAGACTGATTTGCATATGGCCATGTCTAAACTGGGGTGGCATGGTGGGCAAAAGAACGATGGATTTAACCCAGATCTCTTGACTGGGGGAGAATGTCTGCATTGTCAGCATTCCGTCCATCATTTGTTTGTTGTAACGCTTTTCGCCCTAAGTGGGATGGGTATTCCCAGACGTGGGACCCGTGCTCACTACGCCACTGGAGTCAAGCTATCCTGGCTGATGACGGCTGATAGCCAGAAACCGGTCCTAGGATGCTTGATTCCGGTCCAGGGAAGACATGGCTTGGCAGTTCGGGCTGGACTGTTCCCATGAGGCACAGGGTCAAGACTGATTTGCATATGGCCATGTCTAAACTGGGGTGGCATGGTGGGCAAAAGAACGATGGATTTAACCCAGATCTCTTGACTGGGGGAGAATGCCTGCATTGTCAGCATTCCGTCCATCATTTGTTTGTTGTAACGCTTTTCGCCCTAAGTGGGATGGGTATTCCCAGACGTGGGACCCGTGCTCACTACGCCACTGGAGTCAAGCTATCCTGGCTGATGACGGCTGATAGCCAGAAACCGGCCCTAGGATGCTTGATTCCGGTCCAGGGAAGACATGGCTTGGCAGTTCGGGCTGGAGTGTTCCCATGAGGCACAGGGTCAAGACTGATTTGCATATGGCCATGTCTAAACTGGGGTGGCATGGTGGGCAAAAGAACGATGGATTTAACCCAGATCTCTTGACTGGGGGAGAATGTCTGCATTGTCAGCATTCCGTCCATCATTTGTTTGTTGTAAAGTATATTTTTTATAAGTCGTAATTAAAATTACTAATAATTAATTACTAGATATTAATTATGTTGAGTGTCTGACTAATCAACTTTACTAATGAAAGAATTATACGCGGGATTGCAATTGCATGGCTTAATTAATACGTGAACTAAGTTGGTGTGCAAATTGATTAAATATGTGTGGCCAAAGTGCTATTTATTATGGGTTTGCGCTTTGAAATAATACGCTTTTAATGCTTCTTTATGTTGCAGTTGGCTAGATAATTACATACACATAAGGGTATTAGTGGGAATTAACACTGTACAATCATTACGATGTATTAACGTTGTTTTGTGTTTCTTTTGATTAAGATTGTCCATTTTGGCCTTGTCAAAGATGGCCGATATTTACAGCCTGCATTTGAGTAGATGGGATACGAAGCGAGGCCTCGCTGAATATGGTTGAAAATCCTGACCATGGCCTCTGACTGTATTAAAAGTTTCCGTGAGGACAGCAGCTCTGGGCTTGACGCCAGTTGTCACCAGTTATCCTTGGGAGAGAATAAAAACCACAATGAACTTTGATAAGCTTGCGGTGGCTTCGCTATGATTCCGAGGAAGAGCATTCATGGATGTTGCATTTTTAGTTGTGTTTCCTTCTTCCGTGTTTTTATTTTTGAGATATTCGAGAGCGGAGGTTTTTTCTAAATGTTGCGAGTCAACATCCTTTCCTGCTTGCTCTGCTCAACGGACGCTTGGAGCTTGTTTGTAACTTTTAATGTGTTAGTTTTCCTATAAATATTGTTAGACTAGAGAGGGTCTAAGGCCACTTCTTCCCGAACTTATGCTCGAGAGGATCGACGCTGATTGAGAGGACGGCGATTCGGGAGACTTTACTGAGAGACCTGTTCTCACCCAAATCACGACATTTAGCTAGAATAGGTAACTATGGGAATAATGATTTTGCTATTGATTGACTTTCATTTGAACTGATTTAGATAAAATAACCCATTGTTTGAATCACAGTGTCGGGTGATTATTTCTTTGTCATTTATTTGGTTTCCAAATGTGTTCTTATGGTTTAAATCATGACTCAAGACTGATCAATTAGGTTGCATTGACCTCAGTTTAGATGCAGATTGTTTAGGATTTCTCTCGTATATTCAGTGTGGATAGAGTAATAGAATGAATGTTAGTGTGATGGGCCCTAGCGTATGATGAGTATATGTGCGTGTGACTGTGGAATTACTCTGTCCGTGGAAGTAGGGAGAATTTATATGCTCCGATCTGCAGCAGTTTCCTGGTAGCAGTATGATGGTTTGATTATTGTCTTGATCTGATAGATTGCTTGTACATAGGCTTTTGAATTTATTGATTTATTGATTGATGTTGATATATGTACTAACACTATATGTTGAGGTCGTCGTATTGAGTTATATGTAGTGTGTACGGCTTCTGGAACGTAGGGAGCTGGTGACGGTTCCGTAGTAGGGCAGAGGGAAGTGAGTGCTGCTCTCGGGATTGTTGGCCCTGTACGTATGCAGGGAAAAGCGTGTGACAATTGAAGTTGCGCGTCGCATTGTCTGGTTTCGGAATCAGTGACATCGTCGTGTGTTACTATTAGAGATATATTTCTTGTATAAGAGGAGTGTGTATGGTAGCGAAGGTTATCTGTGAAACCCTGGTCTTAAGTCCCAGGGATCCGTAAGGTTTGCCGTTAAAGCTTACTGCTGGAGAAGTAATAGGTATTCTCTGAGCTTGTTTGAAGGACTGGGCAGAAGAAAGCGCTGCTTGGTTAACGTGTGTTATAATTCTGTAGTGGGACAGACTGTTCGCTGTTCTCGGGAAAGGCAGGATTCTGTGTAAATGTGCTACATTTTCTGGTGTGAAAGTGCGTGAATGTATGAGCATTTAGTTGATTGTGAGACTCCTTGGAGCATTCTGGGAGGAAGCAGTTAATGGATGCATGTTAGAAGGGCAGAGTAGAGGGATGTGCTACTGTGTCAACGAAAGTAATAATTCCGTAGTGGAGCAGAGGTAAGCGCTGTTCTAGAGAGAAGCGGGATTCTTGTGAGAAAGACTTTTCTTTACTATTCTGTGGTTAGCGAAGCAGACAATGGAGATGTTTATATGTTGTAACTAATAGATTTTGTAGAATCTGAAACAAAGTCTACTGAGAAGGCTTTGTAAAGGGGTAGACGAGTGACAGAAGACAGAGTAGAAGCGACTGCAGCGACTACTGACGTCAGACAGACCGCGCTGTGATTGGGCAGTGGATTAGAACAGTGCTCGCGCTGTGATTGGTGCGTTGGTGTGAGCCGCACAGAGATTGGAAGGAGTACAGGGTGACGTAGACGCTCCAGGATTGGTGCGTTAGTGTGAGCCGCGCTGTTATTGGACAAAAGATTGTACAGTTGCGGAAAAGACTAGAGGGTTGTGGTAAACGTGAAAATGTATTACCAAACGGAGGAAAAGAAGAAGAAATCCTTGTTCGGTAAAATTAAAAGGTGGTTCGACAAGGATAAGAACATAATAACTAGGGAAGGTGAATTGCTGCCTCCGACAAGAACTCCTGCATCATTTATGGTTGCGAAATATGGGTATCATACCTGTATATGGTTAGACAATTGGGCTAAGTACACTAAAGAAGATGGTGTTTTAGCGTTCCTGGAACATGGTTCATTTAATTTGCCCGTGTTAAGAAATTTACGGGAAAAGATGAGGTGTCTAGAGCCTAGACCAAGGCCGACACAGTTTGAGGCGCTGGTAGAATGGGAAGATGAGGTGCATGAGCGAGAAAAGCAGAGGAGTGGAGGTAATTATAGGTATATTTTTGGGAGGAAATATGATCGTGAAACTCATCATGATCGAATGAGGAGATGGCGAGATGCTAGTATGTCAGAGGGATTATATCCTATGAGGACTGTTGAAGAGACGGAAGGGAGGAAGGGTATGGAAAAGGTACCTGATACAGGATTGAGAAGGTATGGGGCTAATGATTATGAGGATGAAGTCTTGGATGACATGATTTACAAGAGACCGCCACCATATAGACCGGAACCAGAAGAGAGAACACCAGTTGCTACTCCCAAGAGATACTTTGCGAATTGTTAAAACAGAAATTGCGACACCTGATCTGAAAAGTGGTAGCTCTTTCGCGGAAAGGGAGAGAGAGAGAGAGCGAGAGAGAGAAAATCAAATTGGGGATGAGAAAACAAGAGAATTAGCCAGAACGACATCTGAGTTGACTGAGAAAATTAGAGAGCTAACAAAGAATCTAGAAGCTGTTACAGTGCCTGTAACCATAGGTCCGGTTATGCCTATTTTCGATAAGCAAAGAATGGGTGAAAATGGTTTGACAGTTCCCTATGTTGGAAATGGTTTGGTTGGTTCTTTGGAAGAATCAGGAATGAGGACGGGAGAAAATCATTTGAGACAATTGAGACATGACACATGTAGTGGAGGGTCAAATGTACAGCCTAATTCAGGATTGAATACTGGTTGTTTGGGAGGATCAATATTGGAACCACAGAGGATGGCAGAACAAGTGGATGCAGTGAAAAGGTCTACAGAGATAACAGCTGAGGATTTGAATGATTGGTTGAAAGTTCTTCAAAAGAAGGATAACGATTCACAGGCAATTGATGTAGCCAGGTTGCGTATAGAATTGGAGGAGCTTATTGCAGGAACAATTCCTACAGAAATGTTGAAAAATCATCATGATGGAGAGTTGTTATTCATGTGCAAGAGTATCACCTGGAGGGCTAAGAGTACACATGACAGGTTAAAAGGAATAGCGAGTGAACTAGGAGTTGATATGGATAAGGTGAAAGCTTTGCAGAAGCCTTACAGGGTGGATTTCTCTGATAAGGATATTGAAAATCTAAATGATGTTGGCAGAACAGGGCAGATTGAGGAAATGATTTCCTTATTGCGAAAATGGGGTGATGTGGAAAAGTGGAAGGATAGATGGTATAAGAAAAGAGAAGATTCGGTGGACAGGACTTACTCAGCATTTCCCATGAGAAAAAAGGAAAAAACAGTGGATGCTTATCCTATGAGAGAGATTCCTGGAGGAGGATATGTACATGTCCCATGGACTAGACAGGATATTTTGTCATTTACGAATGATTTCCCTCGACTGAGAGAAAAGCCCGTCGAGTGGTATAGGCAGGTAGACAGGTTTGTGAAATTGTCGAAAGTACTGTGGATTGACCTGAATAGTCTGTTTGATATAATTGTTCCAGCAGACTTGTGGGCAGAGTGTAAAATAGTTGTAGATTGGCCTACTAAGGAATACCCAAGAGATCTGAAAACTGGAGCACCAGACCCGGAGGTTATGAAGAAGTACGAGCAGGTTATTGTGTTCCTGAAGAATAAGGTACCCCCTAAAGAGACAGACTGGGTAAAGATAGATCGAACACATCAGGAAGCAAAAGAATCAGTTCATGCTTTTTATGAAAGGCTGATACTGGCTTTTAAACAGTTTAGTGGAGATGAACATTTGGGTGATAAAGATTTGAGTCATTTTGTATACAGGTTTGTATATGGCTTAAGACCTGAAATCAGTGAAATGATTCGTGAGCACACAGTCGATTGGCAGAGTAAAAAGATTGATGAGATTTTGAGACATGCGAAATACTTCAGTGATGAAATTGAGGCAAAACAAAGAAAGCTGAAGGAGAAAGCAATGTGGGCACAGGTGAAAGTTGCAGAAAGACAAGAAGCACAGCTGGTGGAACAAGTAAATAATCCAGGAAATAGGCCCAGATATGGCACAGGAAAAGGAAAGGGGAATTTAGAGGAGGCCAAAAAGAAGTTCCCATGTCACAACTGTGGACAGTTGGGGCATTGGAGATCCGAGTGTACGAATCCACCATTAGTGAATAATGAGAATAAATCATTGAATCAACAGGTGCAGAACGAGGGGTGTAATCATCAGCAGCAACAGCAGAAGGTTGTCAGACAGCAGAGTCAAGAGCCAAAACCGCCCTTGCCGCAGAATAGAGGGTCTCAGAAATATAACCAGGACTCAGGATTCTACAATGATGAGCAGGTAAACAAACCGAGACGTTCAAACCCGGTACAACAGTACTGGCTAAAGAATGAGGGGAGTGAGTCTGAAGGGGACTATTGACGGTGCCGAAGAGAGGAGGAAGAGTGCATACTTAGAGCAACTCTAGAGATAGACCAGACAGGACCATTTGTAGATGGGAAAATAAATGGGGAAAGTGTTACTTTTTTGGTAGACACGGGAGCGACAAGATCAACTGTCAGGTCAGCAGATATAAATAATCTTCCTCTCTCGGACGAAGCAATCCAAGTGGTTGGTGTAGCTAATACACAGATTAAGACTCGTCTTACTGAACCAGTAAGGGTAAGAATAGGGAAATTTTCAGATATGCACAGATTTGTAGTTTGTGACACCAGTCCAGTGAACTTGTTAGGTAGGGACTTATTGTGTAAGATGAATTGCACAATTTTTTGTACTCCAGATGGAATAGCTTTTGAAACACCAGATGAGGATGTTTTGTACAGGATGACTCTGGATAATAGAGAAAGTGAGATTTTTGGAACATATGCTGTATTTAATCCAGATGACTTGCCTCAAGAGTTGAGGAATACAGTAAAAGCGGCAGTTTGGGATTTTACTGGAGTAGATGTGGGATTAATGAATAATGTAGATCCGGTGAAAATTTCAGTGAAAGAGGGAATCACTTACCCTAATATCCCACAGTACAGGTTGACACCAGAGATAATTGAGGGAATAACCCCTATAATTGATAAGATGATTCAACAGGGTGTTTTGAGAGAGTTACTGAGTAGCCCATGTAATTCACCGATAATGGGGCTGAAGAAACCTAATGGGAAGTTCAGGATCGTTCAAGATTTGAGAAAGATTAACAAAATTGTGGTAGCATGTTGTTACATTGTACCAAATCCATCAGTGATTTTGTATCAGATTCCTCATGATACTGAATGGTACACGGTAATTGATTTGTGTCATGCTTTCTTTTCAATTCCATTGCATCATGATAGCCAGCCGATTTTTGCATTTCGGTTTGGACAGCGTATTTTGGCATGGTGTCGTATCCCACAGGGGTATACAGAGAGTCCATCAATATTCAATCAGTTGTTGAAAAAGTCTTTGGAGAGTTTGATCATGCCTGAAAGCTCAGTACTAGTACAGTATATCGATGACCTACTTGTGGCATCGAAGACACGTGAAGCTTGTGAAGTAGATACCATAGCTTTACTGAATCATCTGGCAGATGGAGGATTAAAGGTATCTCCAGCCAAATTGCAATTTTGCAAGAAAGAAGTACATTATCTTGGACATAATATTGAAAAAGGTCTGAGAAAGGTGACCAATGACAGGATCAAAATAATCAGAGGAATGAGAGCCCCAATGACCCAGAGAGAAGTATGAATGTTTCTGGGGATGGTGGGTTATTGTCGTCAGTGGATAAGTAATTTCTCCCTGATAGCAAAGCCACTGATTAAATTGACTAAAAGTGAGGTGAGAGACCCATTGGAACTGAATGCAGAACAAATGGCAGCATTTGAGGAGTTGAAGAGCAGAATGTGTGAAGCTCCTGCTTTGGGAATGCCAGACTATGAGAAAGAGTTTGAATTGTACTGCAGTGAGAGAAATGGATGTGCACTTTTAGTGTTAATCCAGAAACATGGGCGATTGAGAAGGCCAATTGCATACTTTTCATCAACACTTGACCCCGTAGCTGTGGGTTTGCCAGGTTGCCTGAAAGCAGTAGCCTCTACATGCAGAAGCTTGGAACAGAGTGAGGGTATAATAATGGGATATCCTGTAAGGGTGTTCGTACCTCATGATGTAGCAATTCTTTTGACAAGAAGCAGGACTCAATATATGTCACATAGTCGGCTGACTAAATATGAGAAAATCATTCTGGGAGCATCAAATGTGACTCTTGAGAGATGTGTGAATGTGAATCCAGCAGCTTTGTTGCCAGATGCTGAAAATGTGAATGTGGGGGATGATGTTGATCATGATTGCTTGGATGTGCTTGACTACTGCACAAAACCCAGACCAGACATAAGAGATCTGCCACTGCCTGAGAGTGATCATGTGCTGTTTGTGGACGGATCATGTTTGAGAACTGATGATGGTGTGCTGAGTGCAGCATATGCGGTGTGCAAGGTTTCAGAAGTTATGGAAGCTTCGCCTTTGAAAGGAGTTAGATCTGCTCAAGTAGCTGAATTGGTGGCATTGACAAAAGCTTGCAAGATTGGGAAGAATTTGAGAGTGATTGTGATGACTGATAGTCAGTATGGATTTGGAGTGGTTCATGATTTTGGCCAACTTTGGCTGCAGAGAGGTTTCTTGACGTCAAGTGGGACTCCTATAAAGAATGCTGAAGTGATTGGGAAATTGCTTGAGGCGATACAGCTGCCTAAAGAACTAGCAGTTGTAAAATGTGCTGCTCATGGACAAGGAGATGATTTTGTTATTCTTGGTAATCGCTTTGCAAATGACATAGCGCAGTATTGTGCAAAGAACAATCATTCGATTAACCGGGGAAGAGAAAGGGAAATGTATTTTTGTTCTGTGATGTTTACTAATGTCCTGGAAACGTGGGATGAGGTGAAACAGTTGCAGGATGAAGCAGGAGATGAGGAAATGAGAGATTGGATCAAGGCAGGTTGTGCCCGAGAGAGAAAGATCATGTTTGGATCTATAGAGATGGAAGACCAGTTATGCCTAACTCAATGTTGTCAACAATGGCAAGAATGTATCATGGCCAGGGACATCTGGGGAGGGACGCTATGATTAGGTCCTTTAAACAAACCTGGTACAATGCAAAGTTCAGGCTAATTGCAGAGAGCATCTGTCAAAGATGTTTGATTTGTCAGCAATTCAATACTGGAAAGAAAACAGTGGTGAGCCTGGGAACAATAGGCAGAGAAGGAGGTCCTTTTACCAGAATGCAAATTGATTTCATTGAAATGCCCCAAGTGAATAGATTGAGGTATGTTCTAGTGGTTGTCTGTTTGTTCTCAAGATGGGTGGAAGCATATCCGACTAGGAGAAATGATGGAATAACAGGTGCAAAGTTACTGTTGAGAGAATTGATTCCTAGGTACGGGTTTCCAGTGACAATTGAGTCAGACAGAGGTGGACACTTCTACAATGAGCTCATGGGTTTAATTTGTGAAGCATTGAGCATACAGCAGAAGCTACATTGTGCATACAGACCAGAGGCTTCTGGTGTTGTTGAACAGATGAACGGCACAATCAAAAATAGAATTGGTAAGATGTGTTTAGCCACTGGAATGAAATGGCCTGATGTCTTGCCTCTAGTGCTAATGACTATTAGGTATACTCCAGACAGAACTACAGGGTTGAGTCCACATGAAATACTGATGGGACGAGCAATGAGACATGCATTCGTGCCTGTCAACAAATTGATGACAATAACTGATGACATGATTTTGGATTACTGTAAAGGCCTGGCTGACGCAGTTCATTCTGTGTTTCACCAGGTTGGAGAAGACGCCACCACACTTGAAAAGAAGCAAGCTCATGATCTGAGTCCAGGGGACTGGGTGAGAATAAAAGTGCACAGAAGAAGAAATTGCTTGGTTCCGAGGTGGGGAAGGCCAAGACAAGTCATTTTGACTACAACGACTGCTGTGAAGTGTGCTGGAGTGAAAAACTGGGTTCATGCGAGTCATACTCGGAGAGTTCCAAATCCAAAGGATGGGACTGGGAAAGAGTACTTTGAAGAGTCAGATTCCAGTGATGATGCAGACACTGAGACAGTGAGAAGAAAAAAGAATCCTGAAAGGGGGGATGGAGAAAGAGAGTCAGGTGATTCTTTTTTCTTACCAAGAGAGGTTTCAAGAGGACCTTTGAGAACCTCGGAAGAGAGCTCAGATTCTGGAAAGGTGCCTGAAGTTTCAACGAGTGGTGGAAAAGAAGGAAGAGAAAAGAGCAATTCCACAGAGACTACACCTGAGTCAGATGAAGAGATTGAGAATCCACCTGAGATTACTCCTGAAGAAGTAGGGTCAGAAGAAGATAGAGAGGGACAGATTGCGGAAGACCCCCGAGGAGGTGTAGGGAACATTCCTGATAAGCTAGGTGAAGGGACAAGTAGACAGCAAGAAGATTGCGTGTCGGAGACCCGAGGAGGGACAGTAGTAGGGAAATCTCAATTGGTGGAGAAGAAGTCTGTGGAGCAAGAGAAAATTGTTGATGAACCAGAGGCAAATGAAACAGAATCGGATGAGAGTGAGAATGGGAAACAAGAGGGTCGAGTTCTGAGAAAGAGAACTTGGATTGGAGAAAGAAATAATAGAGAAGTGAAACAGAAAAGGAGTGTAAAGGGAGATCTTTGGCCTAACAAGATAAAGAGGCTGAGGTATCGACTGACACGAGCAAATTCATCAAAGGCTGAACAGGTGAATGAGGTGTCGGGTCAGATTCAGGCAAAAGAGGAAGGACAAAAGAAATCAAAGGAACCAGAGGAGATCAAGAGGATCAGAAAGCCCAACCAGAAGTATAGGTCACCGGAATGGACGTACGTGGCACTGTCTGAAGAAGAAGAGGCAGAAAGTCAAGGAAATCCAGAAGGGACCTTACGAGAAGTGGTTGAGGAGGAGAAAACTGTTGGAATCCTGAAAGTTATCTTGACTGACATTGGAGAAGAGTCAGATGCTCAGGATATTGAAGATCTGATACAATTTGATGTTGCTGAAGAAGAAGTGAAAAGTGATGAAAATCCATATTGAGTGAACTGAAGGAGTCACTTGGAGAAGAGTGAAAAGAAGAAAATCTAAAATTAACTGTTTGAAATAATCTAGAGTTCTAGAAATTCAGTAGTGGAGTAGTAGAGGCTAAGTCAAAAGACACTGCCAGAGTAATAAGATGGCTAACACAGAAAATAATCAAAGTAGATGTATCTTCTTGAAAAGATGGTGTAAAATGTGCTGCTGCTGTACAGGATTATTAATGCTACTATGGAGTGTACTTGCTTTATTAGTTACTTTTAGGGTTACAATAGACACTTTTGGAATACATACTGAGAATGTGACTAACATAGAGAAGAGTTCACAGAAAGTAGTTCCAACTAGAAGTAGTAACATATACATACATAAGGATAGGTCAATTAATGATTTTTCTAGTAATGTTTTTTCAAAACTATTGTGCGAATACGTAAAGACAATGGAAGTAAGGGATTGCTACGTCTGTATGCAATTGCCGGCATCCGTTTCAGAGGGAGTTCATCTTCCGGCTACGTATGGAATTTCATGTAGTGTGTTAAGTAGTGTTTTTTATATGTTAGGGAAAATAGATTATGAGATGTCTAATAAAGATAACATTTTTGGGCAATTGCCTATGAGTAAAAAACTGAATCCAGCTAAAGAAGCTAACATTTTTGGTGAGATTTTTATTGAAACCGAAGAATTAACATTAGATTATATTTTTAGAAACAATTTAACCTGTAGTTTGAAAGAAGAAGAAAAGGCTTTCCTAGACATGGTAGAGAAAAGGAGAGTGAGCATGCATGAAATGGCAGGGGAATATAAAATGAGTGAGACAGTGTGGGACATTGAGATGGGAAAGGAATTGAAGAGAGGGGCCAGTCCAACTTTGGCTTTAGATGCACCACAGAAAGGTAAACTATGCATTACCAGGAGGAAATCCCAATATGACAATTATTTTGTTGGGACTAGTGAGTGCCATGATGCATACTTTATTGCAACAGGATGGGGATTCAAGGGAGGAGAAGATCCAGTTTTCCCGGGAGTATATTATATTTGTGGGAATAAGGCTTATTACAGGTCGCCTGACCATTGGTATGGCACATGTTATGTTGGCCTGGTCTTTCCAAAGATTTTTCATATAGATAAGATAGAAGATGCAGAACAGATTAATCTACTAACACGCTTTAAGAGAGAAACTTGGTCAGAATTTGTAGGAGATATTTTTGGAGCTTTGATTCCAGCAGTGGGAATTTCATTAAATGCATATGGAATTCGGAAGCTGTCAACAGTGGTGGATCGCTTATCGACAAGTACCGCTGGAGGGTTTCTTTTGGTAAATACGGAAATGGTTGCCTTACGCGCCATGTCAATGCAAAATCGACTTGCCCTTGATATTCTATTGGCTAAAGAGGGTGGAGTCTGTGAGATGCTGAAGGTTCAACATTGTTGCACTTACATTCCTGATGAAAGCAGAGATCTAAAGGTCTATATCAAAAATATTACTGATTTGCATGAAGAATTTGTACCACTGGAAGCTGAAAGTATCTGGACTAAAATGGCTAATAAGATGATTGCTGTTAAGAACTTTATTGCTAAGATAGTTAGTACCATAATTGGTAAGATATTGTTTCCTTTGACATGCGTGATTGTTGCTTTATTGATACTTAGATTAGGGTGTTTGTGTTGTAAAAACAGGGGAGGGAAAAAGAGAATGATAAAAGAAATTACTAAAAGAAACAAAAGAGGTCAAAGAGAGACCCACAAGAAATAGAATTAGAGGAATTTAGGGAGGGTATTTACCTAGAGTCGAAAAGAGATGATGAAAGAGAGACTGGTGTGTAATGTTGTTTTAAAAAAAAAAGACATTTGAATTTCTCCTAAGAATTGGGGCTACATTTTTTTTTGGGGTTGGTTTTTGTGGTGATAATATATCACCAAAGGGGGGATTGCTGGAGCAGGGTTTTCTGTCAACACCCGAACATCAGCTTATATTTTTTTTATGTCGTAACTAAAATGACTAATAATTAATTACTAGATATTAATTATGTTGAGTTTCTGACTAATCAACTTTACTAATGAAAGAATTATACGAGGGATTGCAATTGCATGGCTTAATTAATACGTGAACTAAGTTGGTGTGCAAATTGATTAAATATGTGTGGCCAAAGTGCTATTTGTTATGGGTTTGCGCTTTGAAATAATACGCTTTTAATGCTTCTTTATGTTGCAGTTGGCTAGATAATTACATACACATAAGGGTATTAGTGGGAATTAACACTGTACAATCATTACGATGTATTAACGTTGTTTTGTGTTTCTTTTGATTAAGATTGTCCATTTTGGCCTTGTCAAAGATGGCCGATATTTACAGCCTGCATTTGAGTAGATGGGATACGAAGAGAGGCCTCGCTGAATATGGTTGAAAATCCTGACCATGGCCTCTGACTGTATTAAAAGTTTCCGTGAGGACAGCAGCTCTGGGCCTGACGCCAGTTGTCACCAGTTATCCTTGGGAGAGAATAAAAACCACAATGAACTTTGATAAGCTTGCGGTGGCTTCGCTATGATTCCGAGGAAGAGCATTCATGGATGTTGCATTTTTAGTTGTGTTTCCTTCTTCCGTGTTTTTATTTTTGAGATATTCGAGAGCGGAGGTTTTTTCTAAATGTTGCGAGTCAACATCCTTTCCTGCTTGCTCTGCTCAACGGACGCTTGGAGCTTGTTTGTAACTTTTAATGTGTTAGTTTTCCTATAAATATTGTTAGACTAGAGAGGGTCTAAGGCCACTTCTTCCCGAACTTATGCTCGAGAGGATCGACGCTGATTGAGAGGACGGCGATTCGGGAGACTTTACTGAGAGACCTGTCCTGACCCAAATCACGACATTTAGCTAGAATAAGTAACTATGGGAATAATGATTTTGCTGTTGATTGACTTTCATTTGAACTGATTTAGATAAAATAACCCATTGTTTGAATCAGTGTCGGGTGATTATTTCTGTGTCATTTATTTGGTTTCCAAATGTGTTCTTATGGTTTAAATCATGACTCAAGACTGATCAATTAGGTCGCATTGACCTCAGTTGAGATGCAAATTGTTTAGGATTTCTCTCGTATATTCAGTGTGGATAGAGTAATAGAATGAATGTTAGTGTGGTGGGCCCTAGCGTATGATGAGTATATGTGCGTGTGACTGTGGAATTACTCTGTCCGTGGAAGTAGGGAGAATTTATATGCTCCGATCTGCAGCATTATCACCTGCTGAGAAGTGTAGAGGGGAGAAATAACTCATTAAGGCAACTAACAACTATAAAGCAACATTACTCTGAAGAATCACAGACTCCGAATTCCAAGTTAGTGGGCTTATACAAAGCCAAAAATAACTGTACTTACAGACACCTCAAGACGAGGTTGTAAAAGTACATGGGACCTAATACAAATCCAAACCTACGGACGAGATTGAAACGCTGGAGCATGAAAAAAATTACAGATTCCAGAACCAGGACGCAGGCAATGATTGCCCCCACGTCAAGATCAGTCTTCATTTGGGGTTGTTATGTGAAAAGCATTAGTCTGTCCCTACACTACTACTACCGTGACGTCCCTACTTAGCATTCCCCACATTGTAATGGTCAACTAGCCGTAGCTACAGAGCTCATTCTAAGATGCTCCCTCCCTCTCCATCGATCTCCTCACATCTTCTCCTGACTCAAGCCCCGGGGCACTGTCCCTAATTCAAAACACAAAACATAGAACCCGCCCACAGCTCGCATCTTGATCACCCCATCCCGCTGGGCACTTCTCATAGATGATTTTCCAATTACTTTCGATACTCCCAGCTCCTGGCTCGATGACCTTGATTCCTGGGCCTCCTTCAGCGAGAAAGAACACTGTCTCCAAATTATCAGTCAAAAGTATCCTCTCCTCTCCAAGCCTAACTCCTAAAACAAAAGGCGTTATTCTAACAAAGACGACTTTCTCCACCTGCAACAGAAACGGGAGAACTGAACAAATCCAACATACACATGAAAATCAGCTTTTCTCATTACGAAAGCAGTCAGGGAGAATACACTTCAGGCCTACAGAAATCGGCCAACATAAGAGTGAAGCACATAGGCCCTTTGAATTACACATAAATGAACATTTTACTTAAGCATTTCTCAACCATCATGTTACATAAGCACATCAAACATGCAAATCATTTTGGGCAGCCTGTACAATCCTACACATTAAAGCTTGGTTAACGACATCTATGTGCAAACTTTAACATGGTGCACGTTTAAATCAATGCATTACATTGTAGTGAGCAAACTTCATTAATCAATTGCTGACAAATGCTAAGGGCTACATTCTTCAGAACGCAACTGCTGCACTAGTTTGTTTACATGGCACGTAATAATTCTATCTTTACACTTTCACATGTTATTACCAAATATATTCTAATAGCCAGATGTTCACACAACAAAAGAATAAATGTAGGTGCAGACTATACGTGATTATGATGAACCCCTACAAATAAAAGAGCACCATCGCGCTCCATCAAAGGTTATCTTGTGGTAGGCAAAACTGAGTTGACCAAACTTGATTTTAACGGGTTGTTTTTTAGTCTTTTGCAGAATTTGAGATCTATTGAGCAATGTAATTCGATGGGTCTGGTGGCTCAGTGGACTAATGCATCCACTGCAGGGGCCTGTGTTTGACCTCATGGTCACAGGTTCAAATCCTGGGGGTCTACTCATCCATCTGAGGTCGATTAAATGAGTACCATTGAGTTGGGTAACAATAAACCTCTGTTATTCAGTGCCAAGAGACCCTGATGGGGTAAACATGTGCTTTACAAATACACATGTTATGTTAATGGGTAGTGAGTTCCAAACAGAGTGGACTGCTAGGGAGAAAGACTACATGGTGGCTTGATATGATGTGAATTTGGTAGTCTCAAAACTAAGGGACTCATTTATGGGGTTTTGGCGTAGAGCAGCGCAGCAAGTGACCTTGCTGTCCTGCC
Organism: Triturus cristatus; assembly: GCF_964204655.1. Lineage (NCBI taxonomy): Eukaryota > Metazoa > Chordata > Amphibia > Caudata > Salamandridae > Triturus > Triturus cristatus. Next base: position 180,793,942 of record NC_140589.1, read on the forward strand.
CTACATTAAAATGGAAGGGCAGGAATGCACTGTATTTATCCAATATGGTGCATTCCTGTCCATTTCCCCTGCACTGGCACTATTTCAGCAGCCTAGCGCCAAGGCAGGCACCCTTGCACCATGGTGCAAGGGTGCCTGTGTTGTTGGCAGGATTGTTTTTGGGTAGGAAGCGGCAACTTCCTGCACAAAAACAATCCTGGGAGGCAGAATACAGCACACATAGAAAAAGGAAAAAACAAAAAGAAATAAAGTTATTTCTCCTTGTTGCACCTCGCCTGGGGAGGCATAAGCTATTGGCGTATACGTGGCTTTACATGGTTTTGTAAATCTTGGGAAGAGTAAAAATCCAAGGGTGCTTCGTGGGAACACCCACCGCAACACCCTCCCTAGTGCAAAGTAAGGCAACGCAGCGATTTGGGATGCCTTGCCCTACTCCATATCAATGCAGCCATTCAAAGCCATGCAAAGTGGCTTTGCATGACCTCCTAAATATGATTTTGTAGTTTGTGTCACTGGAGCATCACATAAAGTGACGCTCTGGTGGCGCAAGGGGCTCATAAATATGCCCCTCAGTGTCAGATTCCACTTTTTGTTGAAATTCTTCTGGCCTAGTGATTTGGACAAATCACTGCTTTTGGTAAACCCTTTCGGCAACATGGTAGTCAAAGTTGACCTCAGGCTCACCATCGTGGCTCAAATTTCACGCTTGGTACCACTCTCCTCTTTCCACCTGAAGAATTTGGTAAAGATTTTCATTTCCTCAAAGTGGAAGGAAATGACTGAGTAGGTTTCATCACTGAATCATTTTTTGATATACAAATTCTGACTACCTTGGTTTACCTGATTAGTTTCTAAAATGTAAACACACAGTGGTTGTCCTGATTTACTTATTAGAAAAAATTGTTCATTCATACACGGAACCAGGGGCAATAATCGTATGCCTCTGTGACTGTCCTGTGTCATTCCTTCACAACAAGTAGTCCAAAGATCACACAAGCACAATAATAGAACAATGTGCTTTTCAATAGTTTACATAACCATATATCAATTGAGGCATGAAAGTAATGAATATTATTTGGATATTATTATATATAATACGTGACTGGACAGTGCATGTGATGAGGGAAAGAGTGAAAAACGTCCTCAAAAACTATGCTGAATTCTGCACGTTTTTGGCTGTTTTTAATTAATATAGCCTATCCTCAGTTAAGGCTCTTAATGAAATTTTAGACAATCCAATAAACAAAATTGTTTAAAACCCTGAATGATCCAGCACACTTAATTGCAATTATTCACAAATGCAGTACAATTCATAAATGAGTATTTCAATCATTAATATTCTTTGGCCACACAATTTCAATATGACATTGATTCAGCAGGTGTGTTTTGATCCCTTTATTCGTGACTTCTTCTTCACAATAGATAAAACCATAGCCAACGGGTTTCGTCCTGTCGAACTTCTTCAGGGCTACAAACAATATACATATATACAAATTATATTTACAGAATTTAAAATTATGTACATCCTTAAAACATTTTTCCATTTTCTTCATGTAAATGTAGCCAGTAAAGTTAATTTAGTCTAAACTGTTGATCACATCTAGTTTTATGTACATTTTTTCATTAAAAAATAAATGTGCGAATTCACACATGAAAACGTGCCACATATTAATTCATTATGAACATTAATTCAGTAATTTTTCCTGCTGAAAAAAAGACATAATACTAAGGAACACTATACGAAGTATTCATTACACTGCTAACATGCATAGTGTAGTGTAATGCTCCAGGTGGGGTGGAGCACACAAGAAGTATAAGTCTATTAAAAAAACCTTTAAATGCCATTTTATAAATTTTAGTATGTCACCCAAAAAGATAACCCCTAACTGAACCTGTATTTATACTAATCTTACCGATATAGAAAATGTTTGGCCTCCTGTCTTGAAAGCTGTGTGTGTTGTTCTACTTCTTCTTTTATGATGAACAGATGGACGACTTGTCTTTTGACAGAATAAATGCCTATCATAGGTTACTAAAAGGGAGGGATGCTTTTGAACAATTATAAGTATATACTAATATTTTAAAAAACTGAAATGTTCCTACCTTTATTTAAAAAGAGGTAATCCCAATGTTGTTTTTTTTAAGATTGGTGGAGAAACCATCTGTAGAAACCATCAGGTATTTGGGACCTTATACTTGGAAGTAATGCTTCATTCAGTATTACCCCAATAGTGAATCTATTCAAAACAAGAGTTCCAGAAAAAAAACTTAATTTGATAGAATGTCTTGTGTATAAATACATTAATTTAAATGTATTTCCGATTTTGAGGGAAATGGCTTGTTTTTATTTTGATAAGGTATTATCCCTCTTCTATCCAGTTTTAAGAATGGCAGCCCTCGGTTCACACCATCCCCATTAATTTATTATGGATCCTATTGATTGAACAGAATTTATGGTAAAAAGAGCACCAATATACTACGGTGCCCATTCTTCCAAACAGCATTTTGTATTTGTAGAAAGTGCAGCGTTAATATTTTTATTAAACAATATACTTGTAAAATGATGATGACAACCTCATTGTTACTGTCTAGAGGACAGGGTCTGGTAACCGCACACCGTGGCAAATTCTAATCTTCCTGCCCCCAAGATATACAATATTATTATACCCCGCGATCACCTCAAATTGCAGCGTCAAAGTCCCTTTATTCATTAAAAAAAGGCCTCCCGTTTAGTATATAACTTACTTCAGATCTTCTGTGGCTCGCGCGTCGGCGTGGAGTCAGTGGTGTGTGCAACTCATGCTGTTCCGAGGCTCCATTTAAATAGTCCGCTAATTGATATCACCTGTTGGTTGTCAAAAAAAGTGTTCGCTTGCATTGCGTTTTCATGGCCGCCATCTTAACTTGGCCAATTAGTTCCTTTCACGCTTACAGAATTAATACTATTGCTCCTGACCTACTCTATAATTTGGTTGTGCTAAAAATATATGCAGAGGAAATCTAGTTTTTATGGAACACGTTTGTTTTTACTATTAAGTTTTGCCATAATCATCTCGATCTGAATGAAAGTCCCTCCTTTTTGGTAACAATTCGGGTCCATGGGATTAAGCGGCATCCTTCAAGTCAGTTTGGGTGCCATCTTGGACATCCAAAGACACCATTATAGAGCTGACATTATCTTACAACTAGATAAGTGCAGTCCCATTTGCCTCAATACCCTAGAAAAATATTTTTGAAAATAACTTGTTTGTCGATGTTTTGGTCCCTAAAGGTGCTCATTTTGTTGGTGTCTTGGTCAGGGGAGATAATTACACAATGCCCTCTATCTCAAATTAATCAGGGATTGCAAGTCTTAGATTGTAATAGTTAGCAACAACAATATGTAATGGATTGCTTTGTATTTCAACTGAAACCAGGTTCCCAAGGACTAATGGTTTGCCCCTTTTTAGAGCTACTTTACCAGACAGCGCAAGATCTAGTGTCAGCTTACCAAGATCTTACAATGGGCTGAAAACCCGCTCCCTTCTTACCATTGGTTGGCTTTATTGCCACTCTCATTTGCTTGCTTTTTACTCGCTGGCTTGGATTGCCCAACTTGTGTTAGTCCCTTTGATGGAACGTAGCCTACTTACTTGTTCCCCTCCACTTCTCACTTTCAGGGAAATTATTTTTTCTTTTTGCTTAAACGCTCCCCAAAAGTGCATGTGGTTTCCAGCTGCCTTCAGCGGGTGCTTTTCTTTCTTCCCACTCCTTGTTGTTCTCTGTCTGCTTTACTCTCCTGTGTGCTGCTCTCTCTTGTTTCTTTTTGCTTAAGCACTCCACAAGTGCATGTGTTTTACAGCTATCTTTCTTGTGTGCATCTCTCCTGCTTCCTGCTCCTGTTGCGCCCTCATGTGTGTGCTTCTGTCCCCAGCACTGCTCTCACTTATCCATGTGCTCCTCTTCCCACCCAGCTCTCTGTGCTGCTCTCTCTAGCCTATGTACTTCTGTGGTGGTCTCTCCCTCTTTCACTCTCCCTCCTTCAGGTGCTACTTTTCCCCTCCTTCCCTCCACTCTTTCTTCCCATATGCAAACATCTGTGGTCCTTTTTAGGTCAAGCCTAGACAGTGCATGCGCTGTCTGGAAGACCTCTTGTAGTAGAAAAAAACCTGAAAAGGACTTCTTCACCTGCTTCTTTCTTATTGGTTTAATGCATTGTCGCTCCTCTTTGCTGCCTCCTTAATGGTTAAACGGAGCCATACCTCACGTCCGTTTAAGGAAGGGCAGCACCGACCAACTACAGTTACTCTCCGCCTGCATTGTTCACCTGTTCCTCAGAAGTACTCTTTTTCCTGTTTTTGGTGTGCCACGATCATGACGCCCTTTACGGATCATCATGCGCATAAGTTTAATAAGCACGTTATGCTATGCTATGTGCTCATTTTAGTCTGCACGTGTTGGGGCATACAATCTCACTCCATGTCGTCACAGCACTATGTCCCCAAGCATGGGCTTTCTATGTACTAAGGGTGCATTCTGGGAGTCGTAGTTTTCATCTGCTTCCATTGAACCAATCAAACAAGCATGCAGGATGGCAACCATGTGTAGAGAGGCAGAGCCCGGGGTGCGAGATCGTGACACTGAGAGGGACTCATGGCATACCGTACCCCCACACAGGTTATACAGTGTAGTATTAGGTTACCAGTAGCTTACCGCAGACGTGTTGTTATGTTCTGCTGTGCAGGCGACGGTCTCTTTTTCGTGGTTATTTAAACTGTTTGCATATTGAAATTAGGACTCTGTCACAGTTTCAAACTGAGCTGTCAATACCACGTGTGTTAAGAGTTGCACATTTGAAGCAGAGCCGAGGCTGCCAACTTTCAGTGTGCACTGTGTGTCAGACAATGCTATCGAGTCGTTAACTACCGGGCGTTAACAGCAAAAAGCAGCACTTCAACCTGTATCTGCAGCTGCTCTTGCGCGTGTTGATTCCCCTCTAGCACTCTCAGCGAAGCACAGGGCGCCCAGAAGCTCTTTCCGCTTACAGTGAGAACACAGCGCTGTATGCCAATACTTCATGCGGCGATTAGCATATTACACGTACGGAACGGATTGCACAATGTGGCAAATGCTGTTCTATTGAAATGTGCACTCCGTGGTTAAAAGGACCCTTCCCATCCTTCGGCGCCTCCGTCCGTCCACATATTCCTGTCTGTCTCCCTATCTTATGGTATATTCATCTGTCGGTCTATCGATCTGCCTGGCTATCAATGTACCTGCCTGTCGGTCTCTGCCTTTCTGTCGGTCGGATTACTTATCTAGGTATTATCTCATACCCGCTCTCTCTGCACCAAATATTAGATCAACATTGCAACAGCAACTTGACAAAAAATACGGTCGAACGATTTGGCAGCTTTAAATCCCCGATGCCAAAGTTCGCCATCATCAACACTTTGACAGAGGGGAGCCTGTAAACCGTGCGTTATTGAGTTGTTAACGACCGATTGCACTGGTGGATGTCACAGCTGCACAGCAGGGTACCCGTCACTGCTTCTTGACATGCACAGTGTGGGGTGTGAGGGCTGCTCCTCTGAGTTTGTACATGGAAGGGACAGTTACCAAGAAGGTGAAGAGGTGACTGGGACCGGGACGGAAATGCAATCTGCGGGTTGATTGTCTGCTGATGGGAGTCCAGACAGACACGCCCGTGGAAAGCATTCGGAAATCAGTACTTGCTACTAACATTTCGTATACTGTACTTTCAATTCGTACTTGCCATTACCTCGGGCCGTCCCATTAGGGTACGGATATACCCTCTTCCCCAACAATAAAATACAGTAAAACAACCGTGGATCGCTCCAGAAATAATGCTGACGGTGCACATAGGCCAATTGTGTGCGTTATTGTTTTCTCTGAACCTAAATAAAATGTCTCAGAGGCTTACCCAAAGCCCTGGATATCCACTGCCTCTCATATACAAGAGTTTGAGCTATTAGCATTGTAAGTGACAAGGCCTTTTATTTTTGTGTTAATAATAAAAACAGATAAATAAAAGACATTGCCATTTACAATGCCATTAGCCTAAACTTTTGCAAATGTGAGACCTATTGCATTGTGAATGCTTGTTTTTAAACTTGATGCTTTCATGCTAAAAAAATTAGAAGGCATAATGCCTGCCTCATTCCACTGGTGCATGCATGGGTTCTGATACATGCACACGTCAGTGGAATGACGGGGACAGCAATCGCTCCTTTTTAGGTCGCAGCCCACCAGACAGCGCACCACTGCACGGTACGCCATTGTACCCCGTCATTGCACTCCACTCCAACCTATTCTACTCTGCATCACTGCACTCCAAGTCACTGCCCTCTCCTCTGCACTCTACACCAATGCACTCTATGACACTCTACTATACACCACTGCACTCTACGACAGCATACTCTGCTACACTGCACTCTCTGCCACTCTACTTCATACCACTCTACTCTACACCACTCCACTCTATGCCACTGAACTGTATGCCATTGCTCCACTCTACACCACTGCAGGCAGTCTACGCCAATCCACTCTAAGCCACTCTAATCTAATCGGCACCACTGCACTGTACGACTCTCTAAACTATAGCACTGCAGTCTACGAACTTCACTCTACTCTGAAATAATCTACTCAATGCCACTACAGTCTATGGCACTCTATTCCACTCTGTGCCACTCCACTCTATGCCACTCTACACTACACAACTCTATTCTACACCGCTGCACTCTACACTACTTCATTTTACACCAATATGCACACTTTACTCAAAACCAATACACTGTACACCACTGCACTCTAAGCTAATCTACTCTGCACCATTGCCAATATACTCTGCTGTATCCCACTCTACGCCACTCTACTCTATATTAATGCACTCTACGTCACTTTACTCTGCACCACTGCAGTCTACACCAATACACTCTACGACACTCTACTCTGCAGCTTTGCACTCTCTGCTACTGAACTCTATCCCATTCCACTCCATGCCACTTTACTCTATGCCACTGCACTCTACTCTGCACCACTCTATTCCACTCTACTGCAGTCTACACCAATGCACTGTATGCCACTACACTCTACGCCACTCTAATCTACTCTAATCTACTGTGCACCACTGCACTCTGACACTGCACTCTACGCTACTTCCCTCTACTCCTCTCTACTCTTCATTGCACCACTCTACTGAATGCCAGTGCACCCTACCCCACTCTGCTATGCAGCACTTCACTGTTTGCCCCTTCACTCTATGCCTTTCTACTCTACTCTGCACCACTCTATTCTGTACTACTGCACTCTACCCCACTCTACTATGCACCACTGCACTCTTTGCCATCACACTCTACACCACTCCAGTCTAGGCCACTCCATGCTGCACCAATCAACTATGTGCCACTACTTTATAGCACTCCACTCTTCCTTGCACCACTCCACTTTTCTCTGCAGTGTACGTTATGCCACATCACTCTAGACCACTTTACTCCACTCTATTATAATCCACTCTACGACACTCCACTCCACTCTACTCCACCCTATGCCACTCCACTCTAAGGCACTCTACTCCACTCCATGCCATTCTACAACACTACTCCACTCTATGACACTCTAAGCAACTCCACTCTATGCCACTCCACTCTGACACTCTATGCAACTCCGTTCCATGACACCCTATGCCACTCCACTCCACTCAAAGCCACTCAATTCTAAAACACTATACTCCACTCAATGCCATTCCACTCTGTGACAAGGTACTCCGCTCTACACCACTCCACTCTACAACACTCTACTTCACTCAACGCAACACACGCTACGCCACTTCACTCTTCTCTACACCACTCCACGACACTCTATTCCACTCCACTCTAAGACACTCTACCTAACTCTAACACTGTACTCCATTCTACATCACTCAACTCTATGCCCTTCCACTCTACGGCACTGTACTCCCTCCACAACACTCCACAACACTGAATGGTACTCCACGGCACTCCTCTTCATTCCTCTCAATGCCACTAAACTTTACTGTATGCACTCCACGCCATTCTACGCCACTCCATAACAATCCACTTTAGGACACTCCACGCCACTCTCCTTTACCCCACTAACTTTTAGCCATGTTGAACAGCAGCCACTCTGGTGTACAACACTGCTAAAACATATTGGCAAAGCCTATAGCTTTTGCATAGATGCGTCCTATTGGTTTCGCCAATGCTTGTTTCATTTTGAGAATGCTACATTATGCCTCAACACTGTACAGCACCATCAAAAGCAAATGGCAAACCCAATAGATCCGAAGGCGAGGCCTTTTTCTTTGTTTGTTACAAATGGTTATTAACTGAAGCATATAACCAAAGCATGTTCACAAGGTTATTAACTGAAACATATTCACACTTTTCAGAACTAGACAGCCTGATTAGTGACAGGAGCCGGTTGATTCTGTCAGGCTTGTGCTCTTTTGGTCGTCCTTCATTGGCTCCTGGTTAAGAAGCGCATTGCTTTTAAGGTACTTTGTACATCCATCAAGCCTTGTATTCGAAATCACATTTCTCCTAATTTACCTAGCAGGCTGTTGTACATTTCCTCCCTTGGACGCCATTTTCAAATTGTCACGCACTTGCTTGGAGCAGCACAGGTTCAATATCCATGGGGCTACTCTGTATAATCAGCTGCCCTTTCAACTTTTCTTAACTTGTAAATTGGGTTGCTTAATAAAAGACCTAAAACATGCCTCTTTCTTAATATACTTTAAATAAAGAAAAAAAACTGGATTGCTATTGCTCTCACCCTGGTGCAAAAGATTAATAGCACACACTGAATAAGTAAATATTAGGACAGCATAACCAAACACACATAGTTAATTAGGGCTACAAAATAGGAAACACCTTCATTATCAGCTTAGTTTTCGGAACTCCTTTCAGAACAGGCTTGTAATAGAAGCAACTGTATTCAAGTGAAAGCAGGTTTTTCAGTCAATGCACACAGGTACTGAAAACCTACTATGTAGTCCTCAGACTCCAACAGAGTTCATACCCTAAGGCTTAAAAATGCAGAAAGGTGTTTATTTTTATAGAGCAGATGGAATTTCTCAAAGTGGTGATGTGGTCAGAAATTTACTTGGTGTTGTGGTCAGAGGTTTACTTGGTGTTGTGGTCAGAGGTTTACAAGGTGTTGTGGTCAGAAGTTTACTTAGTGTTGTGGTCAGCAGTTTACTTGGTGTTGTGGTCAGAAGTTCACTTGGTGTTGTGGTCAGAGGTTTACAAGGTGTTGTGGTCAGAAGTTTACTTAGTGTTGTGGTCAGCAGTTTACTTGGTGTTGTGGTCAGAAGTTTACTTAGGGCTTGATTTAGAAGTCGACGGAGGCAAATACTCCGTAACAAACGTGACGGCTATCCCGTCTGCTGTATTACGATTACATTCTATCCTATAGTGATCGTAATGCGGCTAACGAGACATCCCTCACGTTTGTGACAGAGTATTCCATCCGCCGACTTCTAAATCAGGCCCTAAAATCTTGGTGGGTTTTAGTATTTAGGTTCACATTGGTTCTTGGTTTTGTTTGTTGTGACAAGGATATGACCTGTAATATTCCATTTCAGCAACTATGCTCATACATGTAGCAGGTTTTGTGTGATTGTTTTCATCTGTAGGACTTAATGGTGCATGGCTTAGTCATGTTGTTGGTTATAGTGGGTTAATGGTTACCAGCTTCGTATCAGTTGAGCTCATGGTGGTCAGACTCAGACCTGTGCCTGGTTATGTGTGGGATTGAGTGATGCGACTCATGGATGTACTTGGTTTTTTGTAGGTGGACTTTTTAGACATGGACTTGGTTACTGCTTGGTGGGTCAATGATGACACGGATTGGCTTTGTCAAGTTAGCCTTATTATGACCAGGCTCAGCTATGAGCTTAATTATGCGTTGGGCTTGGAGATCAGATTCAGAGTAGTATTTGGTCCGGATTTTCATCCCCATATTTTGACATTTGATTGCTTCTCTGTAGATGTGGATAATATGGCTCACATATGTCAGTTCCCTCATTATTTCTCTTTTTCTCTGAATTCAATTCAGTTCAATTAAGTAATGATTTATTTGACTAAGTAGGTTTTCAAATGTTGCCAAAGTTTTACAGGTCTATCTTTGTTGCAGTGTAGTTCACATATAGTTATTTTGGCGGTGACTCAGTTCCACTAATATTCTTATGCCTTTTCTACAGTTTCTGGTTCTTCTCAAAGGAGGATCTGGACATCCTCTTCTTTCTTCAGCTCTGTGAAATTAGCAGTCCTGTAGGGAAATATAGTAGTCTCTTCTATCCTCTACTGTACTTCTATCTGGGGTAGTGTATGGGAAAATGCATCATTTCCCTATGAGATCTCATTGGAGAAATGGTTAGCTTACTTCTGCTTCCAGGCCTTGTTGTGGTGATCTTTTCTTTAAGTTAGATATTCTACTAAGGGGTTGGTTTTGTTTAGTAGTGTGCAGCAATTGATAACAAATTGTGCAGCTTTCTTTTGAGAGTAGATCCAGTTCATGTTTCTGAGATTTTACTGTGCATTACTTTCTATAGAATTCTCCTTCTACTTTTAACTTTGATTATCTACAGGCGCTGCTGGAATTTCGCATTTATGTTTCTTTATATCAATAAGTAATGGGTATCTTTCTAATTCTGCTTGGCAGGCATTGTTAGGGGTATTCTTTGGTCTTTCAATACTTTTTCTTGGGTTGGATTGCCATTTGGTATGATCGCTGCATCGGGTGAGGTTGTATACATCAGCCATTTAGGACTATCGGTTTGATAACTGTGCCAAATAGTTTCATCCAATGTTTCTGTGGAAGAATCATGCTTTGGGATTCGGCTTTTAGCAGTGATTGCTTGCATGGACTTCTCTTACGTGACTCTCATGGCTTGCCTGAAGTTTTCCAGATCTGTTCAATTTTATCACCTTATGTTAACTGTTGCCTACTTTTGGTTTGCTCTCATTTCAATTTTTGTTTTCTTCATTTTAAGCTGAAATGTCACAGTAGTTGTTTAATATGTTTGGTCTTTGTGAAACACTGTAACATTCTATTGGAAACAGGAGGATCAAATTATCTGTTTTAGAAAAAGCATGTTATCTTTGTGTCTTCTAGCCGTCCACAGTGCGTTGATCCTTTTAAACAGCACCGCTAGATTTGTTCATGTACAGGTTAAATAGAATTGGACCAAGGCATCGTCCCTGAATTGCTCTTATTTAAACGGTCTAATTTCAAATTAATATATTTTACGCTGCGTCTTGTTTCTGAGTACATTGGTTTGATTATGTTTTATACTTTTTCATCTACACCAATATTTTTATGGGTTTTAGCAATAATCCAGTGTGCCAGATTGCATCAACTGCAACAAACAATACATTGGTGATAGGCATGCTTGAATGAATCTCTTTCACTAGTAATCGAGTGGTCCTAGATTCCAATCCGCCATGTTTTAACCACTGTGTCACTGTAAACAGTGACCAGACATATGCAAATAAGTCATAGTTCTGCTCTTATAGAAAGAGTCCAGCCAATACTGCTAGGCCAGGTCCCCATCAGATGTGATGGACTGTTCCTATTGGAGCAGGAAGAAGACTGATTTGCATATAGCTAGTCTCCGTCTGGAGTGGCACAGTCGGAGTAAGCAGTGGACTAGCAGCCTTCCCTCCGTGACTTTGCTCTTTTGTACAGATTGTATCAATCATCTTTGTGGACACTCATTTACCGCACAAATAGTCTTTTTTCCTGTATTGTGTCATATTTGGGAATAATGGCATGTAGCATATGTTTGCTGTCATGTATCATGTTATTGGCAGAAAGCCTATTTGGACCCTGTGCTTTTAATATATGGCTGAATTATTCTATATGAAATGTCTCAAAAATATTTTTCCCAGGTTGCTGCTTGTGTACATGCTTCTGTAGTTAATGGATGGGCCGACCTGATCTTCCATTCTAGGTAACATGTCCTTCTGGCCTTGGTTTGGGAAGTTGTCTTGGACTTAAGTATCATGTTAACATTACCAATTGTGGTTTGGGGGCTCTTCTGTTTGAACATTTCATAGCTGCAGTGCTGGAATTTTGAAAAAATGCACTCCGGGAACCCATAAATTGGGGGTCAAGGTGTGGCACTGGAAAGGAGGAGCATCCACGGGGGGGGGGGGGGGGGGGAGGGAAGGGGCTTGAAAAACTCTCACAGTCAAATTCTATATTTATTTATTTTGAAATCTGCTGCAAAATTGACAACACAGACATGTGAAAGCAGATATATTAAAAATTATTTAAATGCTCCCAAAACATCTGCATTTTAAAATATATAACAGGGTTAAGACGTCTTCTGCAGCAATCATTGCGTGTTCAACAATATTTAAGGGATAATAATAGAGACAAGATAACTCTAGTGGTTAACACAGATCCGGGAGAGTTCTGTGCTTTGTCGAGCCAGGTTTGACTAATAAGGTAACATAAAAGGTAAATGTGCCTGCTGCAAAGCACCTCATGTAGCATGCAGATCACAGGTTTGTTTTTTACTTAGGTAGGTGTGTGGGCTACTGCTTTTGACACTGAGATCATTTTGTTACTTCCAGTTCCTAAGTTGCAAGCCTACTGATATAGCCCAGTGCTCTGTTTACCAGCATCATGGAGCTGCCTGCAAACTCTAAGCCATTATGTTAGATCTTTGCTATTTTGTTCTCAATCTGTTGTTATTCTAAGATTGCAAGGAAGGGTTCTTTTGGGAAGTAATAAAGTCTTCTTAGTGCACACAAACCCGGCATTAGGCTTTATATGTTGACTTTGTTTTTCCCAACCACTCACTCGTACCATGTAAGGTCTACAAGTATGGATACTATGGTATTCCTACACCTTATATGTTATAACACTCATTATCTTTTGTAACATTTCCTGTATACTGACTTACACGTGTATGATTTATTGTGCCTCTGTGTGTGATGTAAAGCGCTCTCAAACCCTACACTGGGATGAGTAGCGGTAGCGCTATAAAATAGTTAAATTAAACAAATAGGTGCCATTTACATCAATGTTTGAGTAATCACTCACACAGACAACTACATCTTGTATTCCTGTGGTGCGAGCACATCCCTTACATTGGGAGTGTACTTAAAGTTAAAAACCTTGCCTTCAAATCATGGTTTCTCTTAAGTTCTCGTGAAGTTAATTTGCTGTGTGGATTTGTGTTCTTACATTGCTTTGATGTCTAGATGTTAGGCTCCAGATAGCTCCCATTCAGTATTACATTCAAACAAAAGGAGAGCTGACAGCCCTTTGAATCATGCCTTTGTTTTGGGCCCAGCTGGAAGTGTAAATAAGAAAGCCCCGTCAATGCCTGCATGTTGCTGCTTCGAACAGGGTGTAGACAACGTGCAGGTGCTGCTGAATTCTATCCTGGTGTCGGAAAATGACAACAGGACAAATTCGGCATGTTTCCCTGGATCTGCCGGATCCCGCCAGAAATAGCTGCCAGACTCGTGATCCGGCTTGATCCCCCACTTTCCAGCACTGATTAACTGTATTGGCTGGTCTGGTTGCTTGGTTTCATTGTATGCTGTTCAGATACTCGTACAGCTCGGCTACTGTCAGTGTAGTATCCAGGAGTTATGGAAGTTTTTAACTGTGATTTCCAGGTTAGGTAGCATTTTGACTGTTTTCATCTGGACTGGTGTCCAGAAACAGCTGTAGTGACACTCTTCTGTCAGGCGAAAGGAGACAGTCCTTTTCTGGGTACATTAAGGTCATTTACTAGCACTGCTTGTTTAGTCAGTGGTTGTACTGGTTGTTTAAGTAGCTGTACCAAAGAGTCTGCAATTGTATAAGTGTGGAATAGTGTTTCTTCTGGAATCCGAAATTGTCCTGTCAATCTATTACTCCGCGGTCTTTGTGTGTTATAGTTTTGTACGTTTCTTGTGCACAATAGTGGTATGCTACTCTACGTTATATGCGTTTCGTAAAACAAGTTGTCAGCTGCTATTAGAATATGCCCTTTTCTCATGTATTATACTTTGCAAGCTAACGAGCACTCCATTTGTGAACACACATCTCCCCTGTAACTGGCAGCTTCTGTGCTGTACCCCCAAGCAGAGCTTCTTGCAATCTTTGGAACACTTTTGGTTTCCTGGTTTGATCACTAATAATGGGGGCAGCTAAAATTTTCAGGAAAGGAGGAACTATTTTATTTTTGAAACCTTAAATACAATTTTTTACAATTTTAATGAAGGAGAAACGAGATGGAAGATGAATGGTGGAGGTGGGACAAACTCCAATATCACCAATACCCACAAGAGAGAAGGCAAGATGTTCACGCATAAAGTTCAAGGTAATTGCTCCTTAATATCCTGTTCCCAATACGTGAAATATTTTTCACCAAGGAAACTTCAGAGCTCGTTATTCTCGTCTGCCCACCCACTGACAGACGTGATTCAGCAGCCAATGAGCAGCGTTCTGCTAGGCAATCCCAAGTCACTGTGCAGTCTTTCAGAACCAACAAACAACTAGAATTGTCCTCACCAGCTCCAGTACCAGCCTTTAAATTCCGGACAGGCAGATGCCCTGTTATGTTTCACTAGAGGGCAAACAGCTGCACAAAAAACAGGGGGGAGGGTGTATTCTCCCTTAGTACTGAACCAATGAAAGGGTTGTACACCTAGGCTAATTAGTGCAATAAAAAAACTCCATATATCATGAGGGTAAATGGCAAATAGCCAACGGATAAGCAATGTCAGCTGATCAATATGTGAATGAATCTGATAATAGCCAATAGTTGGGTGGCTGGGTGATTCCCACTCTCCTTATACATTTTATGAACATTTCTAAGACAGCTAAATCTGTCTTCACCAGACTAAAAATGGGGAATTGGTATTAAATCAGGTTAGTGGAAGACTCTGTTACGTGGTGTTGGATAACGTTATATGGGACCATTGTGCAAGAATAGGTGACTGTGCAGTTAGATTACAGCAACGTCCTCTGCTTTGGGGCAACTAAGGGGAGACTGCAGAAATTGCAGAGGGTTAAAAATGCGGCGGCGCGCCTATTGTTAAATTTACCTAGACGTACACCTGCAGATCCCGCTCGTGCCACCTTTTATTGGCTGCCACTCAGTGAGAGAACTTCATTTAAGCCATGGGCTTCTGTCTTAGAATTTGTAATGGCAGGGTCCTGCATTATTTGGCCTCACTGGTGAAATGCCATCATACGAGGCGCAGTCTTAGGTCATCGGATACCAATAAGACTGTGGTTCCTCGGGTGAAAAAAGTCAGAATGGGCGGCTGCTCTTTTGGTTTCCTAGCGGCAAAGAAATGGAATTCGCTGCCTTTCCAGCAGAGGATGTAACCATCGGAAAAAGTATTTTGTAAGATGCATAAAACATGGCTTTACCAATCTGCTCTGAAACAAGGTCATGTTGGGTAAGATAGGGTGGTGGAGTTCTCAGGCTTCTTGACTATTAGTAGGTGAGGATTTTTGGGTTGCAGGCTTCTGAGCTTTTTCCTAGCACCGGAGACGCCTTTAGGCGTAACCAGGCACTTTATAATTCAGATTATTATTATTGTCTCAGCTTTCACTTGATTAAATGGATCATAAAGAAGTTCTACAACAGAATTAGGACAACGTCATATAGTATGTCAAAGAGTTAGATAGCTGATATATATATATATATTTCCCATAAGTGGAAACTAACTCGAAGGTTACAGCTACTTTGTCCAGTGCCGTAGCCAGTGTGTCTTGTGTGAAGAAGGAAATTGTCCCTTTGGTTGCTGTTTTAATTACAAAATCAAACAAAAAGCATTCAGAGGGCCTCTTGGGCCGCTGGGCAGTTGCGTAGCTAGGGGTGTGTGGTCCGCCACAGGCAGTACGAGTTTCGGGAGCGGCGCCCCCCCCCCGCTATCACCTGCTATCTTGGGGCGACAACAGCCCCCCGCTCCTCAATGCATTTGCCGCGAGGGGGCAGCAAAAGAAGAAACTACTCACCAGCACCCCCCACCCATTCTATACTGCAGCTGCCACTGGCGGCAAATGCAGACGCCACCACGGAAGCCCATGGGGCTAGCTACCCCACTGCCTCTGAGCCCCAGTGCCACTGCACCAGCTGAACCACTGAAAGCTACACTCCTAACCATGTCCTGATTTCCAGAGGGTTTGAAGTTTGTATAAAGAAAATTGTATTCAGATCTTTGATTTCCTCTCTTTCTTTTACCAGTCACTATTTGAGCTATACACCTGCACACACATAAACAGACACCTGTGCACACACACAAATATAAAGAACGTTTAGCTGCAAATACAACAAAATCACAACAATCTTTTTATTAATGTAAATCAGATCATCACTGGACAAGAACCAATTTCTACCCATTACCATAACAGTTTGTTTCTAACAGAACAGAAAAAAAATCAGAAGTGACTATCTAAGGTCAAGCGTGTTCCACCCATTCACAGAGGTATAGTTTCACAGATAAATAACCCCAAGTACTTGCTCGCCATATTTACAATTTCCCATTAAATTAAGCATAAATAAATATATACAAACTTAAACATTGTTTGCCCGCCCGCATTTTGAAATTAAACTGACATTAAATCATGTCTGCTACATTAAGAAAATGGATGTTCTTGGAAGAGTTTGGCATAAAAATAAAGATGGCGGCCATACAGGTCTTCAAGGGAATGGAATCCATGTAAAAAACATTTTATCAAACAGATATTGGCACAGGTAAGGAAAGTGATTCTCTAAGTTTTTTGGACTCCAGGTAGGTTTGCATTATGTTTTTCAAGGTTACTTTTTGATTTTTGATTGTATTCATTTGCAGCAAGTCACTTTATTAAAAGTGAAAATGAAGCCTAGCATTAGCCTACAGCAGCCTTCTGAGAATAAAAGCAGCAATAAACATGAACATCGGCTGATCATCTATTCTTATAGGTAAAGGAGTTTCGTTAAATAGCATAACTTCAAAACCGCACAAATAAGGAAAGTATAAACCCATAAAAAATTAAGGAGTGGCTTAACAGCCTTGATACTGAAGTGCATTACTTTACAGACCGCTGTGCACAAGCAATCAGGATAAACACCATGACACATAGTGCAAAACAGCCAATGGATGAAGTGGGCTGACCCACTGCTGGGGCGGGGCAGTGGAGGAGCAGGGTAGGGGTAGTAAACTCCGGCTTCGGGCCAAATGAAGTATATTAAATAAATAAAACGAGTTACATCAGCGTTGCAGTGTGCGCAATGTAATTCATTTTATTTATTTATTTAGTAAACTCCATTCTGCTGTAAGCCGAAGTTTACTACCCCCCACCGTTTCCCTCCCCCGCCCCACCACCGGCAGCACTCCCACGAGGAGCCACTACTGTGCTGGATGCTGTGATGGGTCTGAGCAAAATGTGAATGATATATCAACAGACCAATGGACGAAGGCGGCTGACCGAAAGCCCCTTTATTTATGTGTGTATGCATATATTTTTATTATAGTTTTTGGGAAACCATTGGACTGGCAAAACAGCTAATGCTGTTTGTAGGCTAAAAACGACCTCATCTTTCTGCACCCTAAGTGACAATAATAGAAGACACCATCATATCAGTAAAATAAAAGGTGATGCAACAGGTCACCGCTAACTGGCCTGTTTTAAACTATGCAATAAAAGAACTTTGTGTCTTCTGATGGGATCATATTTGAATTTGGATACAATTGAAACCAGAGGTTCCCCCTTTAAAGCTCTTCTGTAGTTGACAAGGGATAGACTGTCTTTATTGTGGTGTGATCATGGGACTGATTCACAGACATCTTTTGAAAAGTTGAAAATGCACTCGTATATTTCCCAATATACCCTCGCGACAGATAGTGTGCTTCACAAATACACATAACATGTTTTGAACTACATACCAGGCATTTATAAGACTTAACAAATATCATTAAAATGTAAAAAAGCCATAGATTGTGTGAATATTCCTACTGAATCATACTTAATTATGTGGAAGGTCCTTTAGCAGGGAACACATTTTCCTCTATGGAGAAACCACTTCCTCTATGTGGACATTAAACATGGGGGAGATCGGTTCCCTTTCCCATCATGGAAAGCCCACTTTGCCCTCCTATTTTCAGGAGTAATATTGATCCAGGTGGCGTCAGAGCAGGGAACATAGTGGAGAACTTTTGTGAATACCCACAAAGGTCTAACCTTGGGGGCGCTTATGAGCGCTTGCCTGGTCGTGCACCACTTTTCGCCCCCTATGAATATCTGTTGTCCCTTTTTACCTTTTTTGTTTCTCTTCACTAAGACAGGTGAAAAAGTCCATCCAAAAAGTGCACTTTTGCGCAGAATAAAAATGTTATCCTGAAAATCCACACACCCTGAGAAGGTGAATCAGGATTTAGATTTTGCGAACAGAGGACCACTTTTTGTGCACGCAAGTACTAATTTGGTACCAGGTCTAGAGACCAGTTCCACGTAGAAACTGCAGGAATAACATCCAGCCAGTAGACAAGGCATGTACGTTAATAGTATGATGTTTTCAATAGAGCTTTGGGAGGGATATTTCCGAACTGTGCCGCACTAGTTCAATTTTGAAAGAATAAATGTGTCTGTGACTCTTTCCATTTCATAACTGGTGCGAGGAATGCATCTTTGTGTCCTTTCTCATATCCTAAGTGGTTTACTTTTTGCTACTTATTAGTGTCTAGCGCCACGAGGTTGCCACCATGTCCATGCTGCACTTTAGATATTCCCTTAAACTGAAAGTGAAACCGAATCATAGCCGTTACTGACCTGCCTGTCCACTGCTATGATGGCCTTGTGTGGGGGATGGAAATTACTGTTGACACCACAGCTGGGCTCCTTGTGCGTATCTTTGTTACTCTGTGGTTATGGCCGTACAGCTTGTTCCATTAACAATAAGCGCCCTTTAACAAACAGAGACAGACGGTCCCATACTGAAGTGGGGAAAGGTCCTAGAGAATCGCAAGATGAGCGTAGTAGTGCAGTAAACCACATGGGGGAGATTTACTATTTTACAGAACAACCTAGCAACCAAAGTTTCTATGCTGCGTTGCCCCAAGAGTAGAAAGCAGGGCTGTGCCCTATCTTCGAAGTAATTGTGCTGCTGCCCGCTTCCCTAGCACTGTCGCTCTTTCAGGCTGCCTAGCTCCGCAAACAAACATACCTTATTGCAAAAGTGTGTAAGAGATGTCAACCGCAGAGTTTGTACTGAAAGGTCACCAATGCAATACAAAATTCTATGCTTAGACATACTTTGAAACTTTTCCTACGTGTATATGTGCTGTATGGTGCAGCACACACACCTTGTGAAAAGTTAGAAGAAATAAAAACATTTCTCTTTAGAAGCACCTGGCTTGAGGAGTTTTTTTTTCTGTGAAGGAATCTGCCATTGTTTATAAATAGGGATTTGGGTCAAGAGCCATGGGTGGTGGCATGGGATCACCCACGTACCACCCATGGTATGCCCCCCTGATACTAAGTAACAAACCAATACAAAGTGATATTTGAATTACATTTTGGGACGCTTTCCAGTGCAAAAATGTTTTGCAAGGACATTTAAAAAAATATCAAGACTTTGCACCAGCTGAAATCCCTTTTTTGTGACTGAACCAGCGCAAATCCTTGATAAATCTATCCCAGTGTGTGAATGATCAAGGCATTGAGACAATCACCCATTATCCGACTGGAAGAGCACTCCCTTCACGTAGGGCTAGGGAACACTAGTATTTCCAAGATGTCATTTGAGGGACACACTACAAGCACTGAACTTGTGACTGAACAATTCCGCACTGCCGAGTGGGCATTTCTTCCCCCAGGATTTGTACTGACCTGCAAGTGACATTTGCACAGACAGATCAGTGCAGAAACAACATATATACCAACTGAAAATGACATTTCGTATTGTCCAGAGTGTAAATGCTACTACAAAATTGACCTGTCACTACTGTGATACTGCTGACTCACTGGTACAATGTGTGCAATCCAGACCCTAGTCCACTAGTTAAGGCAAAGAACCGCAACTAAGCAGGGAGTTGGAGTTTAAAGGAAAGGATTAATGTTCTGTGAGCTAAACGTTCACCGGATACACAGTGATCAATTAATTGGGAAATACCAACAACTGTTCTTGTAGCATCTAGAAAAAGCAAAAATGTGGTGCTGATCAATACGTAGCAAGTTACTGTTATTATTTTTCTCCAGAGGTAGTGTGAAAAAGATATTTAAAAGTTTTCTGGTGGGCTAAAAGTATTTCAAATGAAAGGAAAAGGAATTCAATGCACTTTTGCCAGTGAAACCCTTTACATTTCTTTTGTGCTATCACTCACACTGTTGGATAATACGTACAATCAACTGGTGTTAACTGAGGAGAGGGATTTTATGTCCAATCGCATATTCTCTTACTAACACATTAAGCTAAAATACTGGCCAAATATATGACCCTCTCCCTTTAGAGGACAGTGGCTGAAGTTGACTTTGGGGCGTGGCCTAAAGAACTGTTGCCTCGAGCCAGAGGATGGACAAATGGATCCTAGAACAACTCCACGCTTGCCCCGGAGAGACAGCAGCACATTTTCACAAGTAGCATGTGATTATAGCACACCCATATTTTTCCCTGACCAATCATCAATGACCAGACAGATCACGCAAAGCTCAACATTAATATCATCTTCCAGTGTCCCAGTAGTTAGGCTCTTGTGTGAGAATGAATTCACTATCTTCACACACTAGCTTAGGAAATGCAAACCATTGTCATCTGTATGACACAACCTGGTATTCCATTAATCACAATTTGAAATGTCCTTTAAGTAAGAAGTATGCACCTTCCTTTAGAGGCCCCATACACTATAACCCAATTTATTCGTGAAGATTGGTAACATGTTCAAGAATCTCAAAAAGCGAGGCGGGCAAACCGTTTAAAATAGTAGAAAAGCAAAACGACTGCCGCATTCCCACAGTGGAACACAGCTATAGAAAGTTTTTTTTTTTTTGCAGTTTTTAAAATTGTCAGACCACACAACATTGTAACAAATTAAATATCTCGGGTAATGGACACGATGATGGAAATATAAAAACTCCCAAATGAAGTTGAAAAGTCTTCCACGTGATTGCCACTGGGTTCTCGGCCGTGTTCTCCGCGAACAGACGAGACATCCCTTTGCCAAAAGCAAGCCTCTGCCTGCCTTCTTCAGTAAGTGCCTGGAGCTGTAAACACTGCTTCTGGGGACCAGTGGAGAGTGCTGCTGATCAGTAGAAATCAAGAGAGGACTACAAATGCACCAGCCACAGTTCCAAGTAGGAGAAAAGCTGCTCAAGGAAAGAGGTTGAAAAATCTTCATAACATGTATTTTTAGGGACTGTTTAAATGTGCAGGTGTGTATGTATAAATATATATACACATAACCACATACAGATACATATTAGATATATATGCATGTGTGTGTGTGTGTATAAATATATATATTCACATTTATAAACGTTTAAATATGTGCATACAATATGCACAAATGTACTGTAGAAATGTGTTATAAATATGTGTATGATGATTCATACGCACATATAGATTTATACATATTTATATTTTCAATGTATAAATACATACACCAGCACTCACACCCGTAGATGTTGTATTCATACTGCAAAATATAAAACAAGGGATGGCCGTACTGTTCCTCCAGCTCTTCCTGTGTGATTTCATTTTTGTATTTGTGTGTTTACTCCATTCCAAAATAGGTCAAAGAGAAGGAAAATCCTGGACAAAGACTCCAAGAGTTCTTCTGTTGCAAGACATTTGCTCCCTGGTGCACCCTGGGTCCGTTTTTTGTGGCGTAAATTTCCTTCTTATATTTTTTGTATTAAATGTTCTAATATAAGTTTTCCAAAGCCGGTCCAAATATGTTAAAGCTAAAATGGCAGCGTGCAGGGCGCGCTTTCACTTCCGGTGCTTCTCCTCCTTGTCTCCGTTTTTACTCCCTTCCCCGGAAGTGTGCCTGTTGCTGGAATTGCTGTTCAAGAACATCTTGTCCATGCCCTTGAGCGCCTCTGTAAGGTAGTTCTGGAGGGCCGTGAACGCGGCGCAGATGGCCGGCGCCCCAAACCCGTGCGTGATGAGGCTGAAGTGCGTCAGGCAGCTCTGGATTCCCGGGTCCAGAATGGGGGTGGGCCTGCTGTTACCGATGGGCGTCCGGTCCTGGGCCAGCAGATCGGTGAACTCTTTGCAAAGCTGCCTGCAGAAAATCACAAAAGAGAAGAACGCTCATAACCACGGAATATAGTTCAATGCTTCTGCTACATTGTGCATTCCTGTACCTTTATATTTGCGTGGATGCACAAAATGTTCGAGATGTATTTGTAATGTACTTTTCACTTTGGCCCAGAAACAAAGAGGGAGGCATTCCTGGAGACAACATGGTAATGCTGGGGCTGCTGAATCCGTGGCATCGGGACACCTTGATCGCACTACTAGTTTTTGAAAATCAACGTCATCAAGTGGTTGTGCCAGTGCTGTTGGTTCAATGGAAACAGACTAAGACTACAAAACCCATAATGCATTAGGCTGGAACTGGAAAGGTGCTGTGCCGATGACAGTAAGGTGGCCACACTAATAGAGGAACCTCTTCCGGGGCTTACTGTCATGTTCTGTATGGCGCTCATACGGAGCCTCTATCGTTTATTTCAGTTTCTGAAAGTTTATAACTCCTTGCTGTGACATCACAACAGTTGATAACTAAACTGGTTGTGACATCATAGAGGTCAGGGGATGGCGCTCTCGGAGAGCCAATAAGCACTGCGCTGCCGGTCTGCTTTGACAGAAAGCACGGCTGCAGGAGGGGAAAGGAAAGCAGGGAAGGTGGTGGGTTTAGTTAACCCCTTGCATGCCCGCCCCTTTCCCCGCCCAGTGCCGCGCCTTGCATTAGCGGGCGGAGTTCATGACGAGCTGGACTCGTCATGGGCACAGCGCCACCACAGCCCATGACGAGTCCAGCTCGTCATGGGCACTGAAGGGGTTAAGGACAGCTGGGGTAATATTTATTTTTCACATTTTTGTCAGGGAGCAGATGGCATGTTCTGTGTCGCTTTCCCATTATCCTCTGCGCCTGCGCAGTGGCTGAAGGCAGAGGCAGACGACTGAGGTCCACACACAAGATAAAATTACAGATGGGTAAAGATGTATAAGGCTGATGTTTTTCACCTCGGGGGTTCCGAGTGACATCACAGACAACTTGAGCTTCACACTTGTTGTCTATTTGAGTTCACTCAGAATCCCTCGGTGAAAAACATCTCCGTAATTCACTGTTCCCTCCATCGATAATTCTATATGCTATGTGTGGCTCTTACTGAGAGCCGCTGCTGTGAATGTCAGATTCTAAATCTGATCATTCACTGCTGGGTGGGTTACAGATCTCATAACTCACTGCTGCCGGGTCATAAAGGAATTCCAGGTTGCTCAGGCTGGCCTCTGAGGGCCTGGCAGAGCAGCACTGGAATGAGGGGAGCAGGAGAGGAAAGGGAAGGCACAGAGAGTGGCAGTGTGGGTGGCAGAAGGCCAGCTATTTATTTTATTAATTTGTGATAGGAATGGGAGGCCATGTTATGTATGGCTCCCCCAATACTCCTCTGCCCCTACATAGAAGCTGAAAGCAGGGGCAGATAATTTGGGGGAGGAAATACATAACATAAAATTATAGATGGGTAAAAGTGAATTACGGGGATGTTGTTCACCACAGGCTTCTGAGTGACATCACAGACCACCCGACCTTCACTCTTGTTGTCTATTTCATGTCACTCAGAACCCCTCGGTGAAAAATATCCCCGTAGTTCACGGTTACCAATCTATAATTCTTTACAACTATCATCCCCCAGTTATGTCAAGTACTGCAAAAACTGCATTCAAGTTGCATCCTCACTCCTGGAACGCTGTTCCTCTGGAATCCTAGCCATCTTAAAGCCCTGAACACGCGATAGGTCCAGTTGGAGAACCATAAACGGTTTCAGATGGCTCTGGTTGTATACTTTTTTTTATTTTTAATTAATGAGTTGATATGGAGAAAGTTCCAAAAATGCTATTTACGGAGATGTACATGTGTGTGTGTATGTACACGCTTACAGTATTTTATCATGAAAAATATTTTCTATTTATACTGCTGGTCATATGCCGTTCATCGACGGGGACCCTACAGGAAATTCGTCAATTGGACTTTACACCAGATTCATATTTCATATTTCTCCTACCATTAACTTATAGATTTATACAGCTGAAACACTAGGATGTGCAAATCTTAAAGAACCCTTAATTTTCCCAAGTCATTTAAGGATACAGTCTGGGATCGTTTGACTTCCGGAAACAGTGCTGTGCATAACAACAAGGCACTCTTTGGAGACAGAACATAAGAAGTGTTAGGCGAAAAACAATACTGAGTGTTTTGGGATTCAGAAATAAATGGTGAAAGGCACTCCCTACTCCCTCATCTCCACTTAAAAGAAAGTCTTTTTAAAATTACACAATAGTTCAATAAACAAAAAATCCATGACCACAGTTAGATCTTTTTCTAGATTGCATATCATTTGCTTACTTGTTATTGTATTTCTCCTGCTTACACATGCTTGTCAATTATTATATGCATTATTTGTCAGATAATCAGGAAATCCAAGCTACTCACTCTAAGTGAGAGGCATAGTTTAAGATACTCTAGGGACAAAGAACAATGTATGTATATGTGTGAGTGTGTGAGAGTGTGGGTGTGAGTGTGTGTGTGTGTGTGTGTGTGATTGATTAGTTGCACATGCACATTTCTTGAAGTAAACCAGAATGTTATGCCTGGCACAAATGTTTACTAAAGTGAATTGAAGCTGCCCCATTGGCTCTTGAAAGCTGCTTCCCAAAGAGCACGAGGCCCTTCATATAGGTTAATTTGGTGACTAGAATGTTCAAATGGCGCAAAAGCACAGCTTCAAGGCTCCTGAAAGACACTGGACCTTATACCGGACCTACCTTGGGGGACGATTTCTAGCTCCATTTTGAAATAAAAAATCAATTTCAAAAGGTCCAGAAGAAGCATCTAAATATATATGCTTTAGGAGTCGGCCACTGCATTCCAATTAAGTTTTTTCAAGAGTTGGCACTAGGGGGCAATGTCCTGATACTTTTAGGAGGGAAGACAAGACGGCTGACGTCATGGGCCACATTGGACGCCATTTTTCCTTCTACAATGTGGTTTTCTTCAAAGCACAGGAGGCACAAGAGGTGGAGAGAGGTGAGTGCGGAGGGGTGCCCTGGAGAAGTCCTCTTTCGATCACCAGCTGACAGGGTGTTTGAAAGTAATCTGAAAATCATGTGGGTTCAAGGTGTTATGGGGGACATGGCAAGGGTCCCCGAACCGTGTCTCATTCGTTACACCGCGGCAGAAAAGGAAACTTTGAATATAGCGAAGAAATGCTAATGAGTCAGAAATGTGAGCTCTTCAAAGCCCTGGCGGAGGCCTGCAAGCAATTAAAGTCCTGAGACATTAATATCTTTAGACCCAGCGGAACAGGGCAATCAAATTCAAATCAGAACCAGAGAACATCTGGACAAATGTGAGCAAATGATTTTTCATCCATCTATACATTTGTATAAATGAGCCTGTCAGGTAGCCACCCGGCTCAGAGAGCAGTGCACGAGTGACTGGTGCCGAGGCTGTGCTTGCTGGAGCCACGTGGGTGGTCTGTATTCCTGCCCACCTATCTTTCTGTCTGTTGCCCCACCGTTGAAGCGGTGTATTTCTCGATCTGCTTGTTCTTCATTCTCTCTAGCTGACTACTAATCGTTGCTCCATTTGTCTGTCTCTATCAATCTAATGTTCCCCTTCAGTCTATATACCGGCCTATTGCTAACTGTTACTATCTCTCCAAGAGTCAGTCTATCTATCTATCTATCTGTCTATCTATCTGTCTATCTGTCTGTCTGTCTGTCTGTCTGCCTGTCGGTCTGCCTGTCTGTCTGCCTGTCTGTCTGCCTGTCTGTCTGCCTGTCTGTCTGCCTGTCTGTCTGCCTGTCTGTCTGCCTGTCTGTCTGCCTACCTACTCATCAATCCACACATTTATACCCCCTTTAGGCCATCATCTGTCCGTGTGTCCGTCCATCCAGCTGTCTCTCTGTCTTTCTATCTCTATACATTCATGTCACCTGTGATGGTGCTACAACCACTGGAAACAGAGCAATTGCTCATTCCAGAGTCTCACAGGGAGCTGGGACCGGGGAAGCCACTGGGAATATTAGATTTATCAAATAGGGGCCTGCTGACGTGAACGTGACTACTACTATACTAAGAAAAAGATTTGTTGTCATATTTCTTGCACAAAATCGATCTTCGCGCTCCGAAAAGAAGCTCTGCTCCAGGCAGAGGCATCCAGCGAGCTTGAGAGCTCCTGCATCACAAAATGCGCCTGCGAGTCCCCGTTCCGCCCTCAAGCACTGGGTTGTGCTGCAATATGTCTGGAGAGGACTTGCCAGAACCTGGCAGCTCTCGTGCTAATGACCTGGACTCATATAGACCCTTTTATGTCTGTATACCAAACATATGTAATTTAAGATCTCTCTATAAATTAGTTTGAATGGGCAACCAGTTGCTGGTCTTTATCCAGAACTACAATGAATCAGTGATGCCACCACAGTCAAATGCTGCAGGTCTGAAGATTAGCGCTGCATTGGCAGAGGTCCAGCCTCCAGGCCCTGGTGATGCTGTTGCTATATGGTTTATAGAAGTCAGAAGGTTTTGTGGGGCCCAGGAACAAACGCTATTTGTGGGGCCCGTTCTGAAGACCCGTTTGCCCCTGTCGCCATCGCTTTCCCTTTGCTGTTAGGAGGCCTCTTGGGTCCCCAATGAAACGGTGATCAGGGCGGAACGGGATTCGTTCACCATGGTTTGAACACTATCCCTTCCCATAAAGGCGTTTCTGTGCAGTGACAAAATCTAATATACTAAAGTTAAATAATCCTAAATGTTAAAAGAATGCACTCTATGAATGTGAAAGCTCAGATCTCATTCAAGAAAGTCGGTGGCAGTCAGTCTGCTCCCTGCTGAAGTGAGTACGGCACCTGAGCTCACACCTTCAGGGCTCTCTGCGCGGCTCCTCACCCTCCACGGAGCGGGTCGTGCAGCCATGCAGGGCCACGGAGAATGATGGGACCCATCAGCCCTGCCATTTTGGTGCTGGTAGAAAGGTGGAGGACTCTTGGGTGTTGGACATGTGGAGAATAGGCCCAAGGCCTATGCGTAGCCACACCCCAGTCAACCGCAGACGCGTCTTGTCTCATAGTCAGGGCCACTGGAGTTATGCGATTGTGCAGCCGTGCAGTTCTCACATAATTATAGATTTGCCACATAATTCATCATCTGCCGCATAAACTGCAGAGTTTAACAACACAAAAATTGTTCTGGCTCAAACGGTTCAAAAGTTACTAAAAATGCAGAGGCATGTGTTGCTGCGCAGTGGAAGGCCCTTTGCAAAGCTGGACTGGTCACCTTTCTGTTGCTATATTGGGGTGTTAAACCGGTACTAATGAGGTTCAACCAGTGCCCATACATTATTACCAAGTTTCAAAATGACGAAATAATGAAGTAATACTATAGCAAATTGTGCTGCATTATGCCACATTATTTGCCTTTTCTTGCTGCATAATTTACTAAACCTGCTGCATAATTTGGCCCTTTCCTGCCACATAATTCCAGTGGCCCTGCTCAATGCAGGAGTAGCATGTTTCACAGCACAGGCCAGGATAACAGTGATTTGTATTGTGACACTGCACACGCCAGCAGTATACCATCTGACGACAACCTCACCCATTGTGCGGAACCTCTTTTAGGTGCATGGCGTGGGGAACACGCCCTGCCTGTCTCCCTTATGAGGGTAGTTATAGCTTAACGTAACAAGCGAGTTATTTTACCAATAAAAAAACCGAAAAGCAATTTGTGTGCTCTGCTTATTCATTTAATTATTTCAGGTGTTTTATAAAGCACCAACAAGCGGTGTGTGGGTACTTTTGGCACCTACCTACATGCAATCATCACACACTGCAGTGGTTCAGCTCATTGATGTGAATGGTGCAGATGGTGTCGACAGAGCGCACTTCAGGGGGAAGTTACTGTGGAACAGTAAGCACTCACCCGAAGATGATCTGCTGGTTAATGTAAAGAGTGGACATGGAGCGGCGTGATCTGCACAGGGGTTCAAGAGCATTTACAACCTGTCGAGGGGGGATGCGGATCCACACTCCAACGTCAATCAATCATGACAAGGAGTGGGCGAGACTGCGTGGAATTCCGCTAAGTTACATAAAAACTCCATGAGACTCCACACAGCATGCATCACGTGACACCCCTGTTCTTCTGCACAGGTTGTCCCTTCTGTTTTGCAACCAAATTAGGAAGTAAGGCCCAATCTGGAGCCCTATTACACGTAGGTGGTACGTGGGAGTATACAAGTTTACATTAGCATTAGTTTATGTTGTGTCGCGCTTTTACATGATGCTATGCAAGTTTTTATGCTTCATGTTATTGGTGTCTTATTTTGTCCAAGATGCAATTCATCAGAGTTCATGAAAATACTTAAGAGATTTTTTTATTTAGTTCAGAAAAATGTAGTGCTGTTTCTTTTTTTGATAACACGATTTTGAAAGGAGTCTTATTAAAGCAATATATAGCTCACTAAAGCAGCCCATTGCTGAGCTAGGAGAGAGGTTACAGCTTCCACATAACAAGAGAAAGGTTAATTAACCAATGTAATTGGCCATGTCTCCATCTATAGCCCCCAGAGCCATCTGTTGCAAGGAGTGGGGAATATTTTAACAAGACAGCCCAGGTGCTGGTAACCTCACATCAGTGCTTAATTTGTAAAATAATAAGTAGTGGTGCCCAAATCTTTCCCTCAGTAGCATGTAGCCAACACTGCTGCGTGTCAGGCTTGCAGACCACTAAGTCTTCCTGGCTCCGATTCCACCTCATGCCTCTTTCATATACCACATTACATTTCCTGCCCCTTTGTCTCAGTTTTGTACGTTATTTTATTTTTCTTCCCTATTTTCTTCCTTTGGCACTGTTTTTCCATCTTCCATCTTTCCCCTTCCTCTCTCCTGTTCCTGGTCAAAGTCTGATAATGAAAACTAGGTGCCAGTATCCCAAAAAAACATTTGCCAGTGGGCCACACCTGCAGCCACTGGCTTACATTTAGTACCGACTCAGATGCTGTACACAAAAGCCCTCTGCCTCCTACTGGCATTCGCGTCTCTACACCCATGGCGGCACGCAACGCGTGGAATGCTCCAGTGGACCAATGCCAGAGGCCATCTCGCGAGCCTCCCCGCCCTCACTATGTTATCACTGAGTTACAGGTGGGCAGTGAGCCACAGCTTGGAATGTACCGATCATGGCCCATGGATCCCAAAAGTTCAACTGGTCTCATGTGCCTTTGAGGTAATGAGCTGATGTCAGACTCTCAGACCAGCTGCAAGGCTGAGACAAATTAGGGCCACATATTATTACATTTTTATAATGCACCAAATCACCTGTACCTAAGAATGTCTCAGTCCAGGCAGACACTTCACACACGGGGGGGGGGGGCACGTGCCTTCCTTATACAGCAGTTTGCAGACTTGGCGCGGGTACCCCTGAAGGTGTTGTTGCCTGCGCGCCTCCCCACAGCGCCCTATGAAGCAGTGCTAAGGATCTAGCTCCTCGCGGGTTACTAGGCAACCAGTGCATTACCTTTACTCTGGAAGCCACGTGATTGGATGAGCAGTGAAGGGGGGCACAGTTTTGCTGCATGCAAAGCACGTGCCTCAGCACTTTAGTAATTCGATCAATGCAGCCCTGCAGTGCTCTGTTTTGGCCCTTTCCAGCTTCTGTACTGCAGGACAAGCAGTTCAGTGAACTAGGGTTCAGATCCAACAGAATCCTGGGAGTATGACAAGCTGAAGAGTCTAAGAGGGCACCGCTTCAAGCTGTCACTTTAGAGTGCCACCACTGACAATGAGACCGCAACCTGTCACTCCAGATGAGGTTACTAATGTGCCCTGAACTTTTGCACCCATGTCTGCAAAAGATTTAATTTTACTCTGCAAAAAGTGATGTGACCTTCTTGCTAGTGACCCATCTTCAGAAGGATAGACCGGCTCCGTCTCTTCGAGTCCACTGTGGATGCTGCTCAGTAACTTGGATATAAATGTCGTCATTTCAATATTTTGTAATTTGCCTACATGCGGACGTATGGCTGCTGCGCCGCAGTCATCAGTGTGATTCTATCTCGAGGCCATCTGGGGAAAAATGTGCCAACACTCTTCTGAGACTCTAGAAAACTAGTACAAGGGGGAAAGCTCGCCTTTCGGTTACCTATATCAATGATTTTAGGGTTTAGGCCGACCTCTGAAAGGAGCAGCGGCCAGTACATATGGTGGTGTTCAAAGGATCAGACACACCGACGGTCATGCCACCCTGTAGAGCCAACTGACATCACCTGTTAGTGTAGACTCACAGTCCACGTGCTCACAGGGGACCCACTTTGTGGTGAGAGAATGAGAAAGTGTGGTGATGAGGTGCGACCATGGGACCTTCTCTGGAAGAGGCAGGGGGGGGGCGCTCCTCTCAGTGATTGGATAAAACTCAGAAGGTATGCTCCCTCGTGAATCCTGAAAAGAACCAGATGGCAGATGTGGAGGGATATATGATCAGCGGAGGCCTCGTGTGCACATTTAAGGTGTGTGTGTGTGTGTGTGATTACAAAAGTCCGAAGCCAGTGTGTATATGTGTGAGCAGATATGCATTACTCATCTGTGTGTATGTGCACAAACTTACGAAGCCTGTGTGTGTATGTGTGCGTGCTGGTGTGCGTTATTCATCTGTGTGTGTGGGCGAGCACACGCTGACATGTACGAAGTTCGCGTCTGAGAGGGTGTGTAGATGTGCAATAATCCTCTGTGTGGGTAGCTTTCTATTTATTTACATACTTTGTTGTTGACACACCCTCTGAAATATGTGGCCATTGGCAGTTTGTGCATTCTGGTAGATTTCCCACTTACGATTACTTTAATTACTGCGTCCTTCAGCAATGTCAATGTGTTAAGATGCAGTTTCATATAGGTGTGGCCGGGAGTGGTGGCCACACTATGGTGTAAAAAACAACAACAAACTTACTTTGTGGCGAGAAGCATGTTCTTCCGGGAGTGCAGGTCGCTGGGGTCCGTGTGCTGTCGGTTCAAATACTCGGACACGGCTTTGGCTGGGAATTCCGTCTCGCAGATATATCCGAAATCCCGTGCTAAGTGGACAGCTTCACCTGGAAGGGAAAGGGAAAAACCCTGGCGTCAGTGTCCGGTGTAAAGATGTGAACACGTCACTTCCGCAACTCACACTCCGGTCCCGAGAGACGCGACATTCGGCATTTGACAAATTCACAACCAGTGTTAACATATAATTTTCTACATACACATTTTCTGTGGCTTGGGCTATTTTTAAGTGTATGTTTCAATATAACAGTATATACTATATTATGGTTTTTCCCTTTAAAGCGGTAGGGAACAAAATGCAGTCTCTGGTGGGCGCTCTATAATTGGTTTGTGTTTCTATGATCATGCGATGGACTGTGATGTTCAGTGTAAATGGTCAGTGGCGTAGCTGTCGAATTTCATGGTCTGCAGATGTGTCGGTGATTTGTGGATGGCGTGAAATCGGGTGGGATTAGACGGGCCGACTGTAACTGCGCGTGAAGAGCGCGTGGAGTTTACTAACACGGACATGAATGGGCGGTAATTATTAAGACCACTTAATACATTTCTTCTCCGCAGCCAGCCTGGTGTCAGCCTCCTGCCCTCAGTGCTTCTACTCATCAAACCCCCACAGATGCACTTTGTAGTGGGGAGAATGCACGGGAGCCTAGCTCGGGGGGATTTCTGCAGAACGCCCCCCCCCCCATGCAGAGGGCTTGAAAGGGGTGCCTGGGGGCGGGGGACGAGGAGGGTCAAACTATCAAACATTGAAAGAGGAGAATCTGGCCTCAGTAGTTTTCCGACCCGGTCTCTTTAAATATGAAAGTGTACGGATGCCCTGGAGTAGACCTGTCTGCGCCTGCGCGTGAGCGGCAGTGGGAGGTGTGAGCACGTGGCCACATCTCAGATCTTACCCCTGGCGAGCTGGGTCAACGAAGGCACAAATCTCCAGTGCTGTCCGCCAATAAATGCTGGAGGCAGGGGAGGGACTCTCCAAGAAGGAAGCCAGTCATTGGTTGTCAATTTTTTTGGGGGGCAGTTTTATATAATATTAATTTGGTACAAGGCGCTTTACATGACCACCAGATTACATTTCGCAAGGTCAGATTTTCTTGTTTGTTTTTTTTGCCACAGGGAGACGGAGTAATTTTCCCAGAATCCCAGAACGTGGAGGCAATGTCAGGGCTCCAACTTGGTTCCCAATTTCCAAAGTCAAACTTGATTCCTCATTTCCAAAGTCGGCCATACCTCCTACTGGTGCCTCTGAACTCTCTGCCTCCCTCACTCCGTCTAGCCACCTTCTTACAAGGACCTCAAGCTCTTCCTGCTTAACAGACATCCGGGTTCATTTATCCTCGACCAGACTTAAGTTCTCTCTCCGCTGCGCCCTGATCTGACTTTGTTATATGATTCAACCATCTAAATCAATGCTTTAACTGTGTATGTCCTCTGCCCAATTGTTGTAAAAAGGTCTCTCGTGGTAACTACTGTACACATTCACCAACGTCAACGTCCGAGTTTAACTCATTTTGCTGGAATGTGCTGTAACCCTGTATCCTGTGTGTTGTAAGGCGCTCTGCTGATTTCGGGGCCATGTCTGTGCTATACAAAATTGCAAAACTAAAAAAAAAAATAACGGGTGCAGAGTCACAAAATACCTTTTATACGCCTAAATACACAAAGAATGCCTGTTCATTTCCAAATACATATTCAGCTACACCAGAGACATCACATCTACTGGCAACTGACACCCAGAGGTTGAGGTGGGCGGGATCTTATGGGCACAACGTGCCCTTACTTTTTTAATTTAAGAAAAACTGTTCCCGACTTTTTGTCAAAAGACACCCATCCCAAAACAGTTACTTCAGAGAGTTTAAATGCTGCAGCTGAAGTGTAAGGGAGGGAGTCTCCTGTGCTGTGAAACCAAGGGCGGGGCAAACAGCTAAATAAGCCTTCTTGCCAGGGTGCCTGCTTCCCTGAAAGAAATGTAAATGTACGCAACTGGTCAATCTATAAATGTAAAAGGTGCCTGAAAGCCATTTTTGGATTGAGTTGATGAAATCATTTTAAGCTTCCTGATGACACACATTTATTCTTGTTGAGTGGTATAGCAAGGGAGTTACCCGATCAGCTGTGAAGTGTGGGCTTTTAAAAGACAGTTACAAAAAAAAGCCCTTTGTATAGTCTGGGTATTACTAATACCTATATTTTGGAAGCACTTTCTTTTATCTAAAACCTTCCTGCTGAATTTGTAGCAGCATATTTTATACTATGTGTAATTTCTGTCACAGGCTGGGACATCATAGCGCTAAACACACACAAGTCACTATTCTCCACTGCACCAAGCAGGTTTTAATTCTGTGGCTCTCTTGTTACGCACACAGACCTCTGCAGTGCATTAACTAATAGGGGTACACTAAAGTATGATAGTGTTTGCCCACTGATTTACTTAACTTGCATTTTTCTCATTTAAGTTGTGAGTTACTTTATATGTAGTTACCTGAAGGTGAAAGATCGAAAAAAAGTTGCAGAATATTTCGTTTTTTTTAGCCACGCCTTCGACCCCGCCTCCACGCTCATGCCCACTCATCCTCCTCCATTACCAGCAGCCTCACAGTTCCCATACTTTTTTTTAAAATGCACTTGGACCTCTGCTGACACAAGACACAGAAAACATCTCTGCACACACCAACTACCCAACCACAACTAAAACCATTCCACACAGCCTTTGCATTTACAAATGCGAAATACACACTACAAACACACATATATAGGCGCACTTCAACACAGCATACAAACTCCAGCAGCACACATTCTTAGAC
The DNA here is from genome assembly GCF_964204655.1 of Triturus cristatus. NCBI lineage: Eukaryota > Metazoa > Chordata > Amphibia > Caudata > Salamandridae > Triturus > Triturus cristatus. Next base: position 180,828,019 of record NC_140589.1, read on the forward strand.
ACACAAGCCAATCGACAAAACACACAGCTTTGCACACGCAACTAACGTCACAAATACGCTCACACAACTTTCCACGTAAAACTAAACAGCAGCACAAAATCTGCCCCGCAAATATACAACCATAAGACACACAATTCACGTCGAAAACGATCGGCGGCTCTATACGCAATCCACACTGCAAACAGCATGCACATCTGTAGACACAAACAGCCTACATCAAACTGCAAGCACGTGCTTACAAACGCCGCCATCTCACACTTGCACACAGTAATTCACACACCCGAAAGTGCAAACTATACTATACGCATATACAACAATAACAATGCACGCATCAAACACGTTCACACAGTTGTACACCAACACAACGCTCGTGCACCCAAACACAAATACAGACGGAGTCCCACATGAATACACACACGGTGGAATGTATGCAAATTTTTTTTAAAAAACCTAAACGTTGGCAAATGCAATCACATCAGACACAGCATAAAGACATGCACACGAATACACACACACATGAATGAACTCGCGCACAGGCATACACAGACAAGACGAGCCAATACAAAAACGCAAATTTCCATATTTATGTATACACACACACACGTATACACGAAAACGCATGCACAGTCACGTCGTAAGAAACACACAAACGGCCAATTTAGCACACACGAACCACCAAGCACGCAGCCATAGAGACGCCGAAAACATGAACCCTTGTATAAACACCCGTGGAGCGTGCGATATCCAATTTAAAATGTTACTTATTTAAATGAGCTGTGAGGCAAACGCGGGCTTTAATTAATATGCATTAAAACGAATGGCTTTGAGGTACTATTTTAAACACACACCGCCATTACAGATTATCACGCACCGCGGTTGCATTTGAGCGTTATTTTAACATCTACTGTAAACACACGTGAATCAGTTCGTTTGCTGCGTCCCCTGGTTTGTGATACCATTTGTGTGGTCCTTGCTGATGTTTCATCTGTATTGCCTCTATTTTTAAAGCGAATATATAGGAATACATTTATTCGTGAAATGACTCGCAAAAAAGGGTGTGGTGCACCGTTAGTCGTGAAAATGCAAGTGAGTATCTGTGTACGGAAAACTCGAAGCGGAGAACGATTGTCAACTGATGCAGAGGCCAAAGGTGTTCAAAGGACGCCTGGGTTCATCCCATGAATATCTGTCGGTCTCTTCCTCCTCCACAGACTGACGGACACTCCCACCGCTCTGCACCGTGCATCTGTGGTGCGCAGTGCAGGTGCGGAAGGTTCTCAGTGCGCCTGTGGAAGGGTACCCGTGGTTTGCTGTGCAACTACGGATGGATACATGTGGTTCACACTGCAGGAGTGTTAGCATAACTAAGTGCTCGCAGTGTAACTGTGGAAAGATACCTGAGTGTTCGCAGTGTAGCGTTGGCAGTGTAAGTGTGAAAGATACCTGCGCGTTCGCAGTGTAAGTGTGAAAGATACCTGCGCGTTCGCAGTGTGAAATATACCTGCGCGTTCGCAGTGTAAGTGTGAAAGATACCTGAGTGTTCGTAGTGTAAGTGTGAAATATACCTGTGCGTTCGCAGTGTAAGTGTGAAAGATACCTGAGTGTTCGCAGTGTAAGTGTGAAAGATAACTGCGCGTTCGCAGTGTAAGTGTGAAAGATACCTGAGTTAAGTGTGAAAGATACCTGAATGTTCGCACTGTAAGCGTGAAAGATACCTGTGTGTTGGCAGTGTAAGTGTGAAAGATACCTGCGCGTTCGCAGTGTAAGTGTGAAAGATACCTGAGTGTTCACAGTGTAAGTGTGAAAGATACCTGCGCGTACGCAGTGCAGGTAGGGCTGAATACCGGCGGTAGTGGAGTGGCGGAAGGATACCTGAGTGTTCGCAGTGCAGGTAGGGCTGAATACCGGTGGTAGTGCAGGTGCGGAAGGATATCTGTGGCTCGCAGCGTTAGTGGACGGCGTGTACTGCTCCGGCCTTACCTTCCACCAGGGAGGTCAGCAGGGTGACGTTGGCGGCCTTGCGCCGGCCCGCCGGCAGGTTCAGCCCGATCTTTTCCAGCCGCTCCCGCAACGATCGTCCTCCGTTCTTCGACTTGGCTCTGCAAGGGAAACAATGTCACGTCAGAGGTTAGCACGAGTCACCGCTTCCGAGAACGGACATGAGAAGAGACACTCCCCGGCAGAGAGGGATGCGCTCATATCACACAGCACGCACACTACGGGTTGCAAGATGTGTCAGAGGGTGGGTGTATGTCTCCACAGCCTGTATGTCTTAGATGTGTTGGTGAGTTTGTTTCAATGATCATTTTAGATGTGTTTGTGGGTCGGTTTATATTGAGTCTGTCCATGTGATGCATGTTTTGTGGTTATGTTTTTGTGTGTGCACATTCACCGTGTCTGCCTCTGGAAATGTGGGTGTATATTGGACGCATGAGTTGTGTGTCGTTTGTTTAGTGCATAGATCGGATACTTTTTTTTCATCACAGAAGCCAACAACGCATCTGCAGGTGCCCTCGGAAGCGCTCTCGAGCAGTGTGAGGTGTGCATGGAAGCCTTGAGAAAAAGAGGCCGCGCAAAAACACGACAGTAAATATAAAGGGGAAAAAAACCTAAGCATGACTTTGAACTATAAATGCGAAATCATTGAAAAATCGCTCTCCAGCATAGAAATGAGAGAGCGCCTAGAAGCGAAGCAGTTTCAGTGAGCTATAAAAGACGATCTACTCATTCTTGCACTTTGCAGACGCAGGGAGGGAGAGCTATCTCGCGGTGCCAATATATGTCCGACCCGAACAGTGCAGGTTAGGCAAAACTCGAGTCTCCCCTGGCCCAGCCGGCACTTCGAGGCCACTTTCGACCGCCTCCGAAGTAATACGAGACTTTTCATTTATCGTGCACAGACTAGTTCGTTCGTTTGTACAATTTAGTCGTACATCCCTTAACTCAGGCATTTGCTTATTCCCTTATCCATTCACCAATAAATTAATTTATTTGTTAGCGCGGCTGCTTCCTTAATTTATTCTACCGGTCACACATTCATTCATCCTTGCGCTGTTAACGTATTCACTCACTCGTCCTTCTTGTGGCTGGTTAATGTGCTCGTCTTTATTTATTCATACATCAAATGATTCTGCCACCCAATGCATCCATCGGTTCAGCCTTCATAGATGAATACATTCATCCGCGGACCCGCCCACTCGCTGATTGGCTGCTCATTCCAGAGAGAGGGCTGTGCGTCATGCTCACCTTCGCAGGACCCCGCCGAGGAGGGAGGCGTTGAGGCACTCTGGTGGGGAGAGGCGCCGCTGCACCTCCCCCACCGTCACCTTGTACTTCGAGGTGGAGCTGAGCAGCGACAAGCGGCCGGGCACAGAGCAGAACACCTCCCCGGCGTTCACCGACATGCCCCCCAGGAAGCCATCTTTGTTCATCATCAGCGACGTCACCGACTTGGGCGGAACCGGAACTGCAGAGGAGAGAAAGTGGGCACAGTGAGAAAAGGTGAAAGCAGCCACATCCCAAAACAGATCAAGGTATTTAGTTACCCATAAACTTGCACCGGAGTCAGAAAATATTTTAAGGACAGAGAAGCAAAGCGAGTTTTTAACCAGCGCATTCTGCTAAACGGTTTGCCTGATTCATAGGAAGGGAAAGAATGTGCCCATATTATGACAGGGTTTGTGTTATAAACTTCTCTGTGTTAAGGTTTTGCCCCAGAGAAAGCGGACATATAAATACACCACACTTTATGGAAATGGGAATGACTATTCAATTAATGTCAGCACATATGTCTTTACTAATAATGCACACACATACACCATAACCACCCATGTTTACATTTTTAATGATTGGGGCGTGCTCCACGAGTGAGTTTTTTCACCTGACGCACTCAATCGTTCCATCCGCTTATTCACTCTAAAAATAACGAGAACAGCTCCTATGGTGCGCGCGGCCACACTCATGCACGCGCATCCACACGCGAGCACCTTCAGACCCATAAACAGACAGGTGTGCACCCCCCCCAAGCAAGTACACATCACACATTCTTGTTATGGCAAAAATATACCGAAGTGAGTGATTAGAATAAGGACCTATTTGCCTTTAAGCACAGTGTGACAGAAAGGTTCAGCATACTAGTAGACAAAGGAACATTATGGTATGCGGCCTGGGAGTGCACGTTTTCTGTACGTGCGGCATGCACACACTTAAACACCGACCACAGCAGTTGTGTAGCCGTGATGCCATGGGCCTCGGCGCAAGCTAGGAAAATGACCCATTTGACTGCTGTCGGGGTAGTAAATACAGCAATTATCTGGGTTCAAATGACCTCTCAGGGCCCCGGTGCCACTGCACCCGCTGCACAATAGTCGCTACGCCCTGGCACCACACACACTTGTTTCCTGTCCCATTTCTTTCTCTCTCTGTTTCGCTCTAATTAAATGTCTCCCGGCACAGCATTGATTTAGCTGCAGGTAATTTTTGCCAAAGTTTGGCCTCAACATATGCATCGATGTTCTCCCAAAAACCGTGCCAGCACCAACCTCAGGTGACCAAGGGCAAACGGAGCCACGCGAGGAAAGGGTGCATGTCTAAAAACAAACAACCGAGAACAAGCGAGACCTTAACAAAGTAATTGCTTCATCATTTAGAACAGTTTCATGCCCCCAAGCGTGAACAAATATTGTTACAACAAACGGAATTTTTGTGTAAATGTTGACAAGGCCTCCAAATTCATAGTCTATTGACAACATTATGTAGAGCGTGCCTTCTTTAAATATACTGTGTGCATATTTGCTGGTTCAAAGAGTTCTTAAAGAGGCATTAAAATGGTGACTGCAGCTCTGATATTGTGGCCAATCCGACCTTTCACCCTACAGAGGTTTTCCAGCTGTCATTATCTGCTTCACTGAGGGATCCGTTCCTAACCAGAGTTCTCCTGTCTGGTCCCCCTGGAGGGTGGTAGGTCTAAGAGCGGCCCCGCACCCTACCGCGAAGCCTCAGCCTGGTTTGCGCTACTTGAGCCCTCAGGGCAGCCGTGGGCGTAGTGACACTGGTAGGCCCAAATTATCTTTCGAGCTCCAGTACTAGAATATCTGAGGAAAGAGCAACTTTCCCCAAAATATTCCAGGAGGCTTATTTTTCATTCCAACTTCAGTCCTGGAATATTTTGGGAACAGTTATACATTTCCCAAGTGTGTTTAGAAATGCTTGAAAGGCAGTAAATTAGAATCGCTGAAAGTGCAGCCCTGTGGGCAAAAAGCTAGGAGTACCTACTTTTCTGCTTTCCACTGCGTGCGTCGACTACGTGTTTACGTCACAGGACGCACAGAAAAATCCAGCCGTAACAACAGCAGGTTGGGCTCGTTTACTCTTGTGGGGTTCAAGACGTGTGTGGAGGGAGGATGACTTCTCCCACTTTACAACGCCTATCCATTTCCAGGAACATTGTATTAACAATTAAGTCATCATTACGTTTTAGTAAATATATAGTCTTCCGCTCCTTGTTTTCGCTTTTTGTCAATATCTTCACCTTTCGCTTTTTCCTGTCCTTTACTCACTTCCTTTACTCCATGTGTATTACGTTTCAACTTGTTCTCTACACCACCCACTTCCACTTCTCCTCTCCATCCATACACATTCTCTTCTCTTCCTCGATGAAACTTTCTTTCTCATTTACTTGCTCTAGCGCTTTCCTCTCTTACCTTTCCCTCACCTCTTTCCCTCTGATTCCTTCTCCTTTTCCACCTCTCTCTCTCTCCATATCCACTTCACATGCCCTCTCTGTTTTTCAATCTCACACATATCCAACCTCCCCTCTCTCTGCCCCATCCAGCTTCTCCTGTTCTCACAGCACCTGTGATGGCTTCTGGGGTATTGCGACCCCCAAATCACCAAAACTGTTGCAGCTTTTCTCAAAGCAGCCAGGAAAATCAAATCAGAAAGAGCAAAATATACTGCCAGCCTCACCCACAAAAGAGAAAAAATCAAGAGGATAAAAAAATCTAAACTTGCATCAACACACAGCCCATAACCACCAGTGCAAGGATGATCAGAACGCAGGGTGTAGGCATCAAACCAAAACTAAGGCCTGCTGGTTACTGCGAAGCCATCATCCTCACCCACTCCCTGGCATCCACAAACCACTGGCACCTTGAAGAAGGAAAACCAGATGCGAAAGCATCATCCTCACCCACTCTCTGGCATCCTTAAACCACTGGAACTTTCAAGAAGCAAAACCAGATGCAAAGTCATCATCCTCACCAACACCCTGGCATCCACAAACCACTGGCACCTTGAAGAAGGAAAACCAGATGCGAAAGCATAATCCTCACCCACTCTCTGGCATCCACAAACCACTGTGACCGTGAAGAAGGAAAACCAGATGCAAATGCATCATCCTCACCCACTCTCTGGCATCCACAAACCACTGGCACCTTGAAGAAGGAAAACCAGATGCGAAAGCATCATCCTCACCCACTCTCTGGCATCCACAAACCACTGACACCTTGAAGAAGGAAAACCAGATGCGAAAGCATCATCCTCACCCACTCTCTGGCACCCGTACACCACTGGCACCGTGAAGAAGGAAAAACCAGATGCGAAAGCATCATCCTCACCCACTCTCTGGCACCTGTAAACCACTGACACCTTGAAGAAGGAAAACCAGATGCGAAAGCATCATCCTCACCCACTCTCTGGCATCCACAAACCACTGTGACCGTGAAGAAGGAAAACCAGATGTGAAGGCATCATCCTCACCCACTCTCTGGCATCCACAAACCACTGACACCTTGAAGAAGGAATACCAGATGCGAAAGCATCATCCTCACCCACTCTCTGGCATCCACAAACCACTGACACCTTGAAGAAGGAATACCAGATGCGAAAGCATCATCCTCACCCACTCTCTGGCATCCACAAACCACTGACACCTTGAAGAAGGAAAACCAGATGCGAAAGCATCATCCTCACCCACTCCCTGGCATCCACAAACCACTGACACCTTGAAGAAGGAAAACCAGATGTGAAGGCATCATCCTCACCCACTCCCTGGCACCCGTAAACCACTGGCACCGTGAAGAAGGAAAACCAGATCTTCTCGGTGAACAAACTGGACAAGACTAAAGAAGGTGACACTGACCCGAGGCGACGGACAGGAACCCTGTCACTATCAGTGCATGGGTTCTGCACCCCACAATCATATATGATCATGATTACGCAAACAGTACCATGGCATGCCAACTAATTTTGCAGATATAAATGAGCGCGGGATGCAAGACTTAGACGTGCACTGATGCCCTCTCTCCTGCGGGCTCTGTTCCCTCCACAAGTATGCGTGATCTCCAGCACCCTCTTCCCCAACTTCAGGGGTTCTGGGCGCTTGAGTCCCCTCAACTGATCCATCCTACCTACCCAGGTCTCCTCTCATCTTCTAACAAGTGTTTTCATGACATTTGCATGCAAAGGTCGCCCAGACAGAATGCAGTATTAAATAAACAAGCTATACTAGTAAGGAGAACAGGGTGCTCGTACTTCTTACATTGCATCTCTTAGAAATCACACAACTGCTGCACGAAAAGAAGGGCTATTCTCTGAATCCGAGTATTTAACATGTTTACAAAGTGCACACAAAAGAAGTGTCGCTATCACGTAAGCACGTGCCCCGGAAGCAGAAACCGGCAGGGACGCATTGCAGGCGCTCTCACGTTGGGGGTCAGGATTTCCTGTGCTCGGGAGCTCATTGTGCACCGCTCCCCGTCCCGCATGAATATTCATCACTTCACTGTCCAATGAACTGACAAATTAGAAGGAAGCGGGACCCAGGAAGTGTGTTCCAGCCCCACATGCCTCGATGTCTTCAAAGTAAGTCTAGCAATGGAAATAAGGTCACCAGATTTTGGAAACCGTAAACAGAATTATATCCCAGACAAAGATGTAGGACTGCAATTTTACAGTGGCCCCGAGGCAGATAATGGCTCAATTTACAGCATTCATCAGCACAGAAAATGGACCTCGGGTACCAAGATTGGGATTTTGTGCCAACAGCGCAGGCAAATGTAATGCACACATCACCTGTGTCACTTGAAAAGCTTCATGATGAGTGCTTCTAACTGCTTCCACAGAGGTACCCATGGCAGCGTGTTGATTTGGAGGTTCGCCCACCCTCTTTGAAAATGGAACATGTGCATTTACAAAAAATGCCTCGGCTGTTCTGGCAAATCTGGTCACACTAAATGAAAGTCACACGCTTCATCCTCTGTACGTGCTCTACCAGAACTCCAGCCAGCTGTGAACAAAGCCAACTCCTCTACACAACATATCAATAAATGTATATTCATTGGCTGGGTGTGCACATTCATGGCACCATTTTGAAAAATGTAGATGGGAGCCTCTGATTCACCTTTAACTGCTACTGCCTGAGGCCTGACCTGCGCAAAGACTTTCTAGCCAGCATCACTCGATGGTTTCCAAGCCATCATGCCAAAAGGCCCTGATCCCAGAGGGAGTGCCTGGCGGCTACATTGTTCTTGTTGCTTAGCAAAGTTGCGGACAAATAATTGCAATGCATGGAAATGCCTCTTGCTTGATTGGGTCACAGCGGTCCCCTTTGAGACTGGCATGGGACACTCTCACCGAAGCACACCTTTGACCGTCAGCCAGTGAACACGTATCCATACAGCCCCCTCCCCCATGAGCGGGACTACCTACATAGGTTTCGAGGCGTCATTCTACGAGTGAGGCCAAGCTAAAGTGCTTCTATACTTGAAACTGGTTCCATTCCTGACATGTATGTATTTATATTTTGTATTTTTAGTGCATACACTTCAAGCTCCATCACCACTTGTCATAAAACCTAAAGGCCACAGAGACCGAAGAAGACCCTGAAGACGAGGTGGTTGAAAGTATCTACAAGTCTTTTCTTATCCTTCATAGACCGAGAGAAGTCAGCTATATAGGGGATTAGAAGGGTTTCAAGGCACTTCTTCAGCTATACCGTTAACGGGGGACAGAGAAGAATCAGGAAAAAGGCGGCAGAAGAATGTCTAGGCACTTTGTCGCCAACCATAATGGCAAACAGCGAGGAGGAGTACAAGAATAACACTTGGGTTAGAAGCGCCTCTAGGCACTCCATCAGCCATAGCGCTCAAAGATTCTGGCAACCGTAAGAAGAGTAGGGAGATACAAGGGCACAGAAACACTTGGGTCTGATTTAGATCTCGGCGAATGGGTTATTCCGTCACAATGGAGACGGATATCCCGTCCGCCGAAATATAAATCCTGTAGGATAGAATTTGATTTATATTTTGGCGGACGGGATATCCGTCACCGTTGTGACGGGGTAACCTGTCTGCCAAGAGCTAAATCGGGCCGCAAGTCACTAACATTACAAGTCAAGAAGAATGGACCAGTATCGGAGAGAGTTGTCAGGTCTAAGCTCCAAGGGCAGGGATTTTCAGAACTGTGGTCTTGCAGTAGAGACATTGCTGATTGGTTTGTGAGATATATGAGGCGCGTGCAGTGGAATGTGTGATGTAGAGAACATAAGCACAGCCTTCACTGTGAATGTACTAGTGTGAGAGACAGTAAAACATAACATTGATGCAAAATTTGACTGAGTCACTAAATCATGTTAAATGGATGAATGATTGAATAAACATTAGTCACATTACAAATCTGTGTAGATCCTCTTTGTTGCACTGATATGTCAAGGAAACGGCTGTGCACAAAGCCATGAGAGTTCAGCCGGCCAGCAAGAAAGGAACCCTCAGTTTTAGTCGCGATTTCCTCACTTGAAATTAAATGGGTGTTCCTGCGAGGATTACTTCATCATACCCTGTGTCAATCTCCCCATCAGTGGCCAGATACGCCTAATAAACAGGGGAAATCCAGGCGTGGGGCCATATACAGAGCAGTGGTGTCATGAACCCACCACAGAAGCTACTTTAGCGAAGGGTTGGTGCAGATGAGCAGTGCGGGTAGCATGGCGCTTTCAAAGTGCTGTTTATGGCTCCCAGGTGCTTGATTGGAAACACTGGTTTCCAAACAAAAGGCCATGAGTACAACTGCAAGAGAGCAGCATGATGGAGCTATGGGCAGAAGAAGAAATGAAAAATTAGAGCATGGAAGGAAAGAAGGCAGGAATGAATGAAGGGAAGGAAGGAAGGATGGGTGGGTGGTGATGTGGAATGGTGGGCGGAGAGAGGGATGGACGGATGCAGGGGCTGATGAACAGACTGATGGAGTGACGCACGGAGAAAAGAATGGGAGGAGATATGGATGGAAGGATGAAAAGCATGATGGATGGATGAGTTTAGAGGATGAATGGATGGATTGATTCAGCAATGGATGGGTCGGTAATGAGAAGTGAGGGCGTAGGGACAGACGGAGCAATGGATGGGCAAAGAAGGAGAAGGATGAATGCAGAGAAGGAAGGAGGAAAGGAGGCTAGAGGAATGGGGAGAAGAATGCATTGATGGATGACGAGATGGATGGATGCATGGATTGATGATGAGAAGGATGGATGGCTGGATGACTAAATGAATTGAGACTTCATGGGAAAAAATGCACCATTTAGTAACATTATTTTAAGGATTCCATCAGGTCATTGGCTATTGTACACCACTGATAAGTAATACAATCACTTGTTATTTAACAGGGTTGGGAAACTGAAAACCCTGGATTTCACATCCATCGAAATATAATGCTCATCCCTACTGTAGGCTTTGTAGTTAATGATGGCTTGCACCAACTCAGCAGACTAATGAAGATCCTACCAATAGCATCTCAACTCAGTCAATCCATGGCTTTAAAATGTGCCAAAAAACCAAAATTGGTGACATAAGGCTTTAACAGATTAGCTTCAGTTAATTCCTATATGGTCTGTCAATCCCTGTGCTTTAAAAGTGGCAAAAACCTAAAACTGGAGCTAGAAAACCTTAATAACTTGGCTGCAGTTAATTCCTGCATGGACTACCGCAATTCCATGGATGCCAGGTTACCGCCACGTTGGCCGCTAGGCCTCACAGAGGCACAAATGCAGCCCGTTGGCCTTTCTAGAGATCGGTATAAGAGACAATGTCAGACATGCAATAAACTATCTCCACATACACTGCCAGTGATTCCAATTCAGTGGAATGCCGCAAGATTTCGCTTCATAAAGAACTCCATGGCACTTCTATGCCTTTAAGTGCTGAAAGGGACACATTGTTATTATCTCATTTAATCACACAAATTGTAAAAAAATCAAAATGATGAAAGTCTGAGTTGTCCATGAGTGATTTAAACTTGTGACCTGAAGGTCACAGCTTATACCAATGGCAGGAGTTTAACTCACTGAGCAATCTGGCTGGACCTGAAAACCCATGTGATGATACAGAGGGGGTAAAAGAAAATGCAATGTCGCTTCCTCTGATCCCTCAGTGATCAAAGTGTGTGCAAGATCACGCCTGACAGCTCTGTGATGGTGGAGAAATGAAATCAGAAGAAAGAAGGAAGCAAGAAAACAGGGCACGCCAGGTACTATTACCACACTTGTGCGAGCAATCATATAATTGGGCAGTGATTACACAATGATTCCAGGGCCAACAACATCCCACAGTTCCAACAAAATAACACAACAGACAAGCTCCTTTGCACCCCAAACCAACTCCCATTCAGTTTTGTTTTATGATTTATGGGATTATTGTTGTGATCACCTGAATATAATGTTGAAGAGTCATGTCTTATGTTCTGTAAAGTTCCAAAGCATCCCGAAGGGTTCATAAGGCAGCATGTCCTCGCTACACAGATCACAACAAATACAAAAATAATGGTAGTAAGTAAGGGGGGGCACGCCTATTCTGAAAAATGCTCTTTATTGGCAGACATTCAGATTCAACAGTTACAGATGGTTTCAGCTCTACCCAGGCGCACATGTGGACTACATACACCATGAAAAACACAGGGGGAATTTTACAGGGTAACTAAAGCACACTGACAGATACCAAGAGCTAGGCCATGGAGGTCACTAAATGTGTGTATGCGTGTTTATTTGCAGAGTGCAGACAGTGGCTGCACGTGGTGGGGATCAGCAGTTTTTTTGTTTACAAGGAATAGGAAGAAAAAAAGGAAAACGTAGACAAAGTGAGAAAGCAGGAATGTAAATGAACATGCAAGTGTGAGAAAGAGAGACAGCTGCTAGAGAAAAGGGGCATGAAGTACATTAAAAAGTAACAGCCTTGGTTTTTGGCAATCGGCAGCACTGGCTCCTAAAAATATCTTGGGCCCTATACATAATATTTTTTTGTTTTACTAATACCTGAGTGGAAACCTAGCTAGACAGCCACAAAGCCTTGTGCAGCCTTTGGGGCTTTAGAAATTCCTGATCGTCAACACATATGTGAAAGGTCGGGACATGCATAGCCACAGCAGGTCATGAAAAGTCTAAAAACTCAGCTAGTCGCACTGCATCAGGGGCATGCCAAGGGTAAAGGGTCACTTGAATATCCAGCAGCGTTTACAAGGGGGGCGTGCCTTCTTGCCTTCCTCTCCATTACATATTAGCTCAGCCCAGTGGCCTCCGTCGCTTCTCTCGGCTTCATCGGTCGCGACAACAGCCGCGCTGCCCGCTTGATTTGTTCGTAATTATGCGGCCCCTGCCCCCGCGCGCCGAGGAGTGAGCCGCCGTGTAGCGACAGCCGGAAATGGCGAGGAAATGGAGCATGGCGGCGCCCCGGCGCGAGCCCTCGCTGCTCCCCGTGTTTACAGATTCGCGCGCATACATTAGCGCTAGTTCTCTTCAAGATCTCGGTTGGATCCCTAGACGTGACCTCGACGCAGCACAATAATTCGGCGCAAGAAACTACCTGGGAGGAGGAAGCAAGTTTGCTTGCACGAGGCAGGCTGTGGCAGCTGCCTGTTCCGGAAGCGTTACCTGCAGCACGTCGCAAATGTTTATGAAACGTCATCGCAAGCGGGTAACACTTCAGCAATTCGAGGCCATGGCCTGTACCCAGGGCCACTGGAATTATGCGGCAGGGTTGACTAAATTATGTGGCAAGAAAAGGCAAATTAAACGGCGGAATGCTGCAATTTTTTTTATAGTGTTACTTTATTATTTTGTCATTTTAACACATGGTAATACTGTCTGGGCAAATATTTTACCTCATTAGAGCTAGTTTCACAACCAAATACAGAAATAAGCAACTGAAAGATGGCCTTTTAACCTTTGAGAAAGGCGTCCCACTGTGCATGAACAGGTTGCAGCGTTTTTTGTAACTTTTGACCCATTAGAGCTAGAAGCAAATTTTTTGGGTAAAAATCTGCAAATTATGTAGCAAATAATAGATTAGGTATACTTATGCGGACAAAGACACTGAATCGCTTAATTCCAGTGGCCCAGCCTTTACCATAGCGAACAGGACATGCTTGCACAGACTAGTTTCTCCCTCTCTTCTAGGGCAGGTGTATATGTCTATTGGTATTGCTAGAGTAAAAAAAAAACAGCTCGATGCAAAGACACATTATGGTGCTGATTCATGAAAGCGTTTATGAGTATGGGAAGTAGTACTACTGGAGTACCTTTTACGTACTGATATATGCCTTTGTGAATCCATCCTGAAGTGTACAATTCTCTATTAGTAAAAGTGCAAAGAAACCACAGTCCTCTCAATTTGTACTATTTGTAAATAAATATTACCTGACTGTTCCGCTTTCGGTCCCATTTTAGTTGCTTTGGGGCGTTTCACAAAGGCACGTACAAGTACATAAAGGAGTACTTCAGAAATGCTACTTTACTGTAAAATGCCTTTGCCTTTATAATAAGACCGGGGTGAAATTTGAGGTATGCAAACTTAATTAGTGTAATTTTGATAATTTAGCATTGTTGCTATGCGAAAGTCCCAAAAAGACACTATTACACCATATTGTTTAATTATGAGCCATTTGTGATGCAAACAACTACGGCAAATATGCAGTGAGAGGTAAAAAAAATGATGGCAAACACACTGGAACACAGTAGGCAATAGAGTACGCGCTGCTGTTGTTTGTTTTTTGCACTTTTTTTTAGCATGAAATGCATTCTCAAAGTGTGTGTACATTGCACACTAAAATACAGCGCCATGTGCCAGTTTTGCATTTAACATAATTATGTGTAATTATGTGTATTTTGCTGAAATTTCATGTAATTACACAAAAGCAAGCATTTTTTGCATACCTCTGTTTGTAGCAAGGGAGGATATGAACGATGGTGGGAGAGCGGGGGCAATGGCTTGAGATTTTGCGGGGATTGCTCTGGCTTGGATTGTGGCCAGAGGAGCATCCTTGTAACAGTTATTACACAAGTAAGAGCACATTTTGGAGGAAGTTGGATTATACATTATTGCGCAATTCAACTGCATATAAACAACCCAGGGGCTTTATTTGGACTTTTATCATCCAAAAATGACTGTAAACTAAACATCTTTAGCCAACAATCCTTATTTTGAATGCATCAAATTCAAACTGAGATCTTTCGTCCTTTCCTGAAGCAGTATTTCCCCTTACAGGGTGACAAATCACTGGATTTCTCATACTGTAGGCAGTGGCGTAACATTCGCCCCTGCTGGCCATGCGGTGCAAGGGGCCCCTCCAGCACTGTGCACGGGCAGCAGGCCCCTGGCCTGAGAAATCCTGACTGGGTCCGCAGCGTGGGACTTTGGAGGGAGCACCATCAAGTTTTGTTACGACACTGATTGTAGGCACACTTGTAGGGGCATTAGAAAGAAAAATTACACACTATTTTGCAGTACATGTGTTGCCATTCATGACTTAGTTCCTCCCTGTTTGTGAGCGAATTGTTTTAAAGCTGACTTTAGTTAAATTAAAATAAAACTTAAGAAACCTCAAAGGACTGAAATAAAACGCTTAGGATGGAATAGAATGTATATGCACTCTCTCTACTGGTGATTCACAGGCCACTCCCCCTCTGCTCAATACTTCCCGCTGACTTTCTTCCTTCTCACTCTCCACTTCCTCCTCTGATTCTCCTTCCTGTTCCCATTGTTCTCAAAAGGGTTTTATCAAATCATAAGTCAACACAAAATATAAACCACTTTAAATGAAACCTCTTATTAGTGATGGGACAGTAAATATGGATATGAGAAATGAGTATGCAAATGTGAACTGTAGAGCCGAGAAACAGAGTGGTAAGGAATCTTGGAGTCTAGAATCAAAAAGAGCAAAATATTCTTTTTTATGTTTATAAAGTTTATCGATTTAATGTGAAGATGTCATCTAGGCGTAAAGTCATTGAATTATGTTTGTTATTCAAGAAAGAAAGAAGAAATTAATGCTTTAATGAAGGAGAATACTTATATCGTACAGCTCCCTAAAACCGTATAAAGATGCTATGTTGAGTGATGGAGTGAGCACAGCGGGATTATCAAAAATAGGTAGGTTCTGTTCCTCTTTGAATTTTTTTTACAGAGAGGTGATTCGTCTCGGTGGTGATGCCCAGAGGCTAGACTGGCGATTTAGAAATGCCTCATACTCTCATGGTTTTCCAGTAAGTTTAGATAGGATGAAAGGAAGCAGTGTCCAGTGGTGTACTGCTGTTTTTAAGTCTTGCCTACCAGACAGCATAAGTTGTATGTTTGTGAAAAACACATTTTTAGCGTAGAGTGGGCTTAGAGACCGTCCATTGCTTACCATTGGTTGGATTTAATGTCAATCTCATTTGTTAGCTGTCTCTGTTGCTTTTGCTCCCTCCCCCACCACAGCAAAAAAAGTACTTGCATTATTTAGTAGGTGCGCACAAGTGGTGCACATGCTTATAACATGATTCAGCAAGCCGCACCATACCGTTATTTTTTCTTTCTTTAGTAATAATTCTTCTGTAGCCATGCTGTTCTGCTTTGGGGATGCGGTACTGCATCACTAAAAACCATTGGCAAAGTCAATAGGTCGCAAAGGCCTTGATTGATTACCTTTGTCAATGTTTGTTTTGGATTTTTTGCTCAGCTGTATTAGGCCATTTATATGGTTGCTGGACATGGGCTTTCAAAGTTATTTGTGAGCTAACATAGAGACAATGATGTGTTTTCGTGTGGGTAAGAACTAGTCCTAAGGGTTTTTACCAGCCATATCCTCGCATGAGGACCACTGGACCACATGTAGGAAGGTGGATATCTGACTATGGTTACCCCCAACTTTTTGCCTAGTGTCTAGCTGGTTTTTCGACTTAGTTGGCCTGAGATCCTGCCATTCAGGGTCTCAGGCTGTCTGCTCTCTCTGTAAAATGGACTCCATGTACCCTAGGTACATACACAATTGGTAAGGATCACCTTATTGGACCCTGTACAGTGTACCCTAGGTACCCAGGGCATAGGTGTACCCTAGGCCTCCCAGGGGCTGCAGCATGTATTATGCCACCCCTGGTCTGGCCTTACAATCAGACACAACTGGCTGATCACTCAGCTGGGGCAAGGTCGTGTAATCACCCCTTGCTTAGGTATAGTATGCCTATATCTACCCTTATATATAGACACATGTGTACCTATCAGTCACTCCTATGGCAGGCCTTAACAATCCTGGAGGCAGAGTGCTTGGTAACATGTGAGATGGTGCTCTAGCATGAGCTGAGCCTGTCTGCAGCTTTCGGAACCATGTCCTTATAGCTGTTCTATGATATAGCCTACCATATACTCTTAAAGTGCCTTATAATCTTAAACGGTTATGGTAACTATGGTTTGGCTTTATCAAAACATGTCGTGTAAGGTGTCTAACACTTTGGAATAATACCCCCATACCATTTCTGGTGATGAGGATATTATCCCTCCCTTCTAGAGGGAGAGACATGTTAAAATCCTACTTTGCTGTTTAACTCTAACCAAAGCCTCAGCATCACAAAATGGATGCTGCTGCCACAGACACAAGTCTGACCTCCTGCTGCTGGGAGTGATCCCAGCCAGGGAGGCCTGGACAATAGGTTTCCTGCTTGGGGAGGTGATAGCACCTCCCCAGACAGCCTTTAGTGTATTGGGGCAGGGTGGGCTGAAAGGAATGAGACATGCCTGGGGCACACAAGGTGTTCCTTGCATAGTCCAGTTCAAACCGGCGCTGGGGCACTCCAGCCCCAGCTCTGGCGCGAAACTGGACAAAGGGAAGTGGGTGTAACCACCCCCTCCCAGGTCCCACCCATAAGGCGTGACCTAGCAGGTATCCCAGCCCCCCAGATTAGTATAAGAGTGGGAGTTGGGCCTCAAGACTTTAGATTATCCTGAACCTGCAAAACTGAACAGAAACTCTGGACCTTCGACATTCGACGAAAGAAGAAGACTGAAGAATCTCCCTTGTAGCCAAGGAGTGGCTACCCTGTGCAAACAGGCACCATCAAGAGACTACCCTTTGCTTTGCGACCGTTCTACGAGGAACCGACTGCAGAGCCCGACCAGAGCCTTGACTTCCAGACTTCTCCGACCCTCATCCACATCTGCAGCAGAACTGAGATCCGTGGAGGCGACGAGCGACGTGGGACCGGCTACCTGGAAAAAGTGGCTAGTAACTTACAGCGCAGCTTCTGAGGTACCCTCGAAGTTGTGCACCGGGGATTGAGAAGCCCCAACCCCAAGCACCATCTGCACCGAAGATCAGCCCCCCACACTCCACGAGTCCTGCGTGGGGCCCTTCAGCATTTTCCTGCTTGCCGCGTCTGTCCGGTTGCTTGCCCGCTGGCTAGTGGCCTCTGTGACGACGCACCCTGAAATCTTCTGCGCTGGTTTGGCTCCTCCAGACTGGCTCCCGCTTCTCTGCAAAGAAGAAGCACCCCAGACCTTCCTGGTCTGCACCAGAAGCAAGTCCTTCGTTCTTCGTGGGTTCCGCTTGCCAAGGCTTGGTGAGTCCTAGTCCAACTTCGACGCCGCCGACAGCAAGAGCCTTCGTGGGACAGCTCGCCTCCTGGTCCTGGTCGTCCTCGACGCTTCCTGGTCCTCCTGGCTGCAGCGACAAGCTTCACCTTCACCTGCAACACTTCACGACATCGCCTGGTTCCTTCCTGGTTCCACGTGGTCACTGGCTAGTGACCTTGACTCTGTCCCTTCTGCTTGCAGGTTTCTTCTGTTCTTGATCCCAGCCTTGGGATCCACCGGACACTCTTCACTGACTGCCTGTCAGCATCTTTCTTCAGGCATCCATAGGAGTCGACGACGAAAACGACGCATCTTCACCCCTATGCACCCGCAGCCTGTGGGCTAGGTAACTTGGGTACTCCGGTGCTCATCAGGATAGTGACTATCCTAGTGTCTAGTTTTCAAGTCTCAACTTCCTAGCTACTCCGGAAGTGTTCTAAATCTACCGTTTTCTAAACTGTACTATTGCTATTGACTTTTACGCATTACGCGTGAGTGTTTCCACTCTGCACACGAATCCCGTGGGCCTCCCACTTCCTAACTAACGCTAGTGTAGTGTAGCCCCAGCGATTCCCTAGGCCTAGGCCTATTCTATTTCCGTGACAGTGGTTCTTCTACCACTTACTTAGTATATGGTTTGCGTGGCCCCTAGGGCCTAACTGTATTACTTACCTGTGTGACTTACTGTATGCATTAATAAGACTGTGTTGTACTTACCTCTAATCTCATAAAGAGTGCTGAGGGTTTGCTTAGAATAAATACACTTTATTTTATATATATATCTGTTGTGGTGTCCTTTCATTTGGTATTCAAGGGATTATATATGGTATCACAGCTGGCTTCACATGCCATTCAGAGTTTAGCCTAAGACTGCTCTTGTCCATGCTACCACTAGGATAGCTGGTCTATAAGGTTGACTTTACAACCAATCACCATAAGGGTATTTGGACTGATATAAGGTGTACACTATAACTAGTGACATCATACATCAGGCCAACTTCTCACATTGGTGAGCAGCGGTTGGGATCTGAGCTTGCTGTTGTAATACCATTGTAATCTTGAGATACTAAATTGAAAGATCACACAGATATTGTCTAGGTACATATAACATAGTTTATAATACTTAAGTCCTACTGGACTTAGTAGTTGTAGGTTGAAGGGAGTAACACACCCTGACTACAACTACTAGAGAGGTTTAGTAGAAACAACTAGTGTAGGTAGGTGCACACACCACACCCTCACTAGATCATGTCTCTGAGAGGAGATCAAGTAGATGCTCTCTCAGGAGGGGCAGGTCTGCAGAAGACCCCCTCTAGATATGATACCTTAACATTCCAGGAGATGAGACACTTGTGTACCTCCAGAGGAATAAAACAGGGTGCAAACCCTACCCTCCTTCAGTTAAGACAACTCCTAGAGGAGTATGATACTCTTAGGGCATCTCAGGCAGGTACCCTAGGTACAGAGGAGGGTCTACCCACCACAGAGGAGTCAGATGGGGCTTCAGATGGGGAGGTAGACAGCCAGGGCCAAGTAGGAAGACTTAGCCAGGCTAACCTAAGTTTGCATGGGAGTTTGCATGGGGTCCCCCCATATAGACCCCCAAGTAGGCTTAACCAGAGAAGCAGGAGAGACAGATCCCCTTCAAGGGAATCCATCCACTCCCATGTCTCTAGCATCTCTAATGCTTCCTCTCACAGGGGAATGACTTCACCTGAGAGAAAGGAGCATGAAGCCAGAATGAGGGAAGCTAATCTAAGGATTCAGAGGGAAGAACTTGCCCTTGCCAAAGAGAAGCTTGCTCTGGCTAGAGAACAAAAGTTAAGTGGGTTAGAACCCACTGGTGGCAGCAACATTCCTAGAGATAGGGATAGGTCTTATGACCATAGAAACCTAAGCAAGATAGTCCCCCCATATCAGAATGGGGATGACATCCACAAATGGATGACTGCTTTGGAGAGGGCCTGCAAAGTACAGCAGGTTCCCCAGAGTCAGTGGGCAGCTATCTTGTGGCTCTCCTTTTCTGACAAAGGTAGAGACAAGCTCCTCACAGTCAGTGATGAGGATGCAAACAATTACAAAGTCCTGAAGAGTGCTCTGATAGATGGGTTTGGCTTAACCACTGAGCAATATAGGTTGTTGTTCAGAGACACCCAGAAGACACAGACACAGGACTGGTCTGATTTTGTGGATTGTGCCACTAAGGCTTTGGAAGGTTGGTTAACTGGCAGCAAGGTGCAGGACTATACAGGATTGTACAACTTGATTATGAGGGAGCAGATCCTTAGTAATTGTCAGAACCAGCTTCTCCATCAACACCTGGTAGACTCAGATTTGACCTCTCCCCAAGAATTGGGAAAGAGGGCAGATAAATGGGTCAGGACCAGGATTAGGCCTAAAAATCAGGGTGGTGACCAAAAGAAAGATACCACCAAGCCTCAAGAGAAGGGTGGGGATAAAACAAAAGAGAAATCTTCCTCAGGGCCCCAAAACTCCACACAGGGTGGTGGGTCCCAAGCTCCCTCCTCTACCACAGTTAAAAAGCCTTACTGCCATGTGTGTAAAACACCTGGGCATTGGAAAACTGACAGCAGTTGCCCACAGGCTAAAAACAAAACTGTTCCTCCAACTACTCCTGTCACACCACCTATTACTGTCAGCAGTAATCCCCCAGGTGGTGGGAGTGCCCCCAAACATTTGGTTGGGTTTTCTTGGGGAACACAGGGGGATCCTGGCTTAGCCAATTCCCCTACAGCAGCTACTCTTGTCTGTGATGGTGGCATGGGGTTTGCCAACTTCACTGCCTGTCCCAACACTTTGGGTAGGTACAGACAGGAACCCTACATCAATGGTAGGAAAGCTGAGGCCTGCAGAGACACTGGACCTAGCATCACTATGGTGGCCCATAGGCTAGTTCCCTCTGAGCAGCTTTTGCCTGGTTTCTCATACCAGGCAACTAACATTGATGGCAAACAGAACAGTCATCCCATGGCAGAGGTATGTCTCAGCTGGGGAGGGGTCACTGGCCCTAAAAGGGTGGCAGTGTCTCCAACCTTGCCTGTGGACTGCTTGCTGGGGAATGACTTAGAACTCTCAGCTTGGGCTGGAGTTGAACAAGACACCCATTCTAAAATGGTAGGCCTTTCCAAAAAGGGTAGTGGGGTTGAGCCAGTCACAACCCCTGTCCGAGTAGCTTTCCTCCCTGAAAAGGTTGGAAGGGCAGTGGTAGCCACAGCCCAGGCACAGACAGACTTCCCTGTAGAAATTGGCAGAGCTGTGGCAGTCACAGCTCAAACACAAACTGAGTGCCTTCCTGAAAAGGTTGGCAAGGCTGTAATGGTCTCAGCCCACACTCAGACTGATATAGGTGTAGTGAAGCCTGAAACTATGGATCACTCCACACAAACAGAGAGTAGTGGGGAGGAAGAAAAGTCTCCCTCTCCCCAGACATTAGGAAAAGGTCAGCCTCCTCAGGGATCTGACCTCACCCCTTGTGAAGGAACTGCCCCAGAGGTAGCCAGGCCTGGCCTGGCAGAGCCTCTGATGTCAGTGGCCCCTTCCAAGGTGGGACCCAGTCTGGTGCAGGTAGCCTGCCTCTCTCTACCCTGCCTCAGTCAGCCCAGGGCTGCAGAGGTCAGGGAGGCCAGTGGACCCCAAGAGGGCCCCTGTCCACAAGAACCCCCCCATCAAAAGAATGAGGATTGCCTGACTAGTAGCCCTAGCCAGGTGATGGGTAAAAACATTCCTGAGGGATCCCCTTCACAGGTAGTTAGGGACCTCCCCCAGAGGGATTCTGTTGGGCACAGGCAAACATGGGACCTTAGGGCCCCAAACCTGACCTGTCCCTCCAGTAAGCCCACAAAAGGGACCCAGCCTCCAGCTTTAGGTAGCCAGAGGCTGACCCTGAGAGCACAGTGCAACTCAGTTAGAGAAAGAAAGGCATCCATGGTGGAGGATGATTGGAGGAAGCTGAGGCCTCACTTTGAGGACACTCACTTCAGTACTCCATCTCAACACCAGCCTTTTACTTTGCAAAGACACACCAAAGGTAGAGATTCCCTATGGTGGAGACCCTATGATATCTTTAGGATGGGGGATTGCTTAGTGGACCATGAGACAGGGGGTAACCATGCCAGTGCTGGTTCTTCCTTATATGGCCACTCAGGCAATAGAGGCTTACCTTGTCAAGGCCAGCCTTATCTCCTTTCGTTTGGGGGGGGGTTGTGTAGGAAGGTGGATATCTGACTATGGTTACCCCCAACTTTTTGCCTAGTGTCTAGCTGGTTTTTCGACTTAGTTGGCCTGAGATCCTGCCATTCAGGGTCTCAGGCTGTCTGCTCTCTCTGTAAAATGGACTCCATGTACCCTAGGTACATACACAATTGGTAAGGATCACCTTATTGGACCCTGTACAGTGTACCCTAGGTACCCTGGGCATAGGTGTACCCTAGGCCTCCCAGGGGCTGCAGCATGTATTATGCCACCCCTGGTCTGGCCTTACAATCAGACACAACTGGCTGATCACTCAGCTGGGGCAAGGTCGTGTAATCACCCCTTGCTTAGGTATAGTATGCCTATATCTACCCTTATATATAGACACATGTGTACCTATCAGTCACTCCTATGGCAGGCCTTAACAATCCTGGAGGCAGAGTGCTTGGTAACATGTGAGATGGTGCTCTAGCATGAGCTGAGCCTGTCTGCAGCTTTCGGAACCATGTCCTTATAGCTGTTCTATGATATAGCCTACCATATACTCTTAAAGTGCCTTATAATCTTAAACGGTTATGGTAACTATGGTTTGGCTTTATCAAAACATGTCGTGTAAGGTGTCTAACACTTTGGAATAATACCCCCATACCATTTCTGGTGATGAGGATATTATCCCTCCCTTCTAGAGGGAGAGACATGTTAAAATCCTACTTTGCTGTTTAACTCTAACCAAAGCCTCAGCATCACAAAATGGATGCTGCTGCCACAGACACAAGTCTGACCTCCTGCAGCTGGGAGTGATCCCAGCCAGGGAGGCCTGGACAATAGGTTTCCTGCTTGGGGAGGTGCTAGCACCTCCCCAGACAGCCTTTAGTGTATTGGGGCAGGGTGGGCTGAAAGGAATGAGACCTGCCTGGGGCACACAAGGTGTTCCTTGCATAGTCCAGTTCTAACCGGCGCTGGGGCACTCCAGCCCCAGCTCTGGCGCGAAACTGGACAAAGGGAAGTGGGTGTAACCACCCCCTCCCAGGTCCCACCCATAAGGCGTGACCTAGCAGGTATCCCAGCCCCCCAGATTAGTATAAGAGTGGGAGTTGGGCCTCTAGACTTTAGATTATCCTGAACCTGCAAAACTGAACAGAAACTCTGGACCTTCGACATTCGACGAAAGAAGAAGACTGAAGAATCTCCCTTGTAGCCAAGGAGTGGCTACCCTGTGCAAACAGGCACCATCAAGAGACTACCCTTTGCTTTGCGACCGTTCTACGAGGAACCGACTGCAGAGCCCGACCAGAGCCTTGACTTCCAGACTTCTCCGACCCTCATCCACATCTGCAGCAGAACTGAGATCCGTGGAGGCGACGAGCGACGTGGGACCGGCTACCTGGAAAAAGTGGCTAGTAACTTACAGCGCAGCTTCTGAGGTACCCTCGAAGTTGTGCACCGGGGATTGAGAAGCCCCAACCCCAAGCACCATCTGCACTGAAGATCAGCCCCCCACACTCCACGAGTCCTGCGTGGGGCCCTTCAGCATTTTCCTGCTTGCCGCGTCTGTCCGGTTGCTTGCCCGCTGGCTAGTGGCCTCTGTGACGACGCACCCTGAAATCTTCTGCGCTGGTTTGGCTCCTCCAGACTGGCTCCCGCTTCTCTGCAAAGAAGAAGCACCCCAGACCTTCCTGGTCTGCACCAGAAGCAAGTCCTTCGTTCTTCGTGGGTTCCGCTTGCCAAGGCTTGGTGAGTCCTAGTCCAACTTCGACGCCGCCGACAGCAAGAGCCTTCGTGGGACAGCTCGCCTCCTGGTCCTGGTCGTCCTCGACGCTTCCTGGTCCTCCTGGCTGCAGCGACAAGCTTCACCTTCACCTGCAACACTTCACGACATCGCCTGGTTCCTTCCTGGTTCCACGTGGTCACTGGCTAGTGACCTTGACTCTGTCCCTTCTGCTTGCAGGTTTCTTCTCTTCTTGATCCCAGCCTTGGGATCCACCGGACACTCTTCACTGACTGCCTGTCAGCATCTTTCTTCAGGCATCCATAGGAGTCGACGACGAAAACGACGCATCTTCACCCCTATGCACCCGCAGCCTGTGGGCTAGGTAACTTGGGTACTCCGGTGCTCATCAGGATAGTGACTATCCTAGTGTCTAGTTTTCAAGTCTCAACTTCCTAGCTACTCCGGAAGTGTCCTAAATCTACCGTTTTCTAAACTGTACTATTGCTATTGACTTTTACGCATTACGCGTGAGTGTTTCCACTCTGCACACGAATCCCGTGGGCCTCCCACTTCCTAACTAACGCTAGTGTAGTGTAGCCCCAGCGATTCCCTAGGCCTAGGCCTATTCTATTTCCGTGACAGTGGTTCTTCTACCACTTACTTAGTATATGGTTTGCGTGGCCCCTAGGGCCTAACTGTATTACTTACCTGTGTGACTTACTGTATGCATTAATAAGACTGTGTTGTACTTACCTCTAATCTCATAAAGAGTGCTGAGGGTTTGCTTAGAATAAATACACTTTATTTTATATATATATCTGTTGTGGTGTCCTTTCATTTGGTATTCAAGGTATTGTATATGGTATCACAGCTGGCTTCACATGCCATTCAGAGTTTAGCCTAAGACTGCTCTTGTCCATGCTACCACTAGGATAGCTGGTCTATAAGGTTGACTTTACAACCAATCACCATAAGGGTATTTGGACTGATATAAGGTGTACACTATAACTAGTGTCATCATACATCAGGCCAACTTCTCACACCACATACCATCACTATATTTCTGGCTTCATTCACAAGAAGGTTCTAAAGGTCTACCATTGGCTCCCTACCAGAAAGCGCATTATGTTTAAATCACTGTGCATAGTGCATAAGGCCCTGCTCCTCCTCAGCCCATCAAGAATTAAAAATATGTTTTGCTGGTATCGTCCAGGAAGAATCCTGCGATCAGCGCATCAAAATCAGCTCATGGTGCCTAGAACCAAAAAGAAGAAATGGGGGGACAGAGCATTCTCAACTGCGGCAAGCAGACTTTGGAACTCCCTCCCACAAAGCTTGAGGGCTATCCCTCAGCTGTTGCCTTTCAGGATAGCACTCAAGACCTGGTTGTATACGTTATATATATCTTCCGGAATTCCTATAGGCTAAGCATGGTTATCTGGATGGTTCTCTACAGCGGCTTGATGCCTTTGTGTATTTGCCGCTCTCTATAAATTTAAAACAAAAATCAAATCAAATCAAACTCCTGCATATGACTATGCATTGCAGAGATTTACAACCACTCACCCAATGCACAACATCTCCAGTCATAGGAGAGGAAAAGGTACAACTGTTCTATTTTCCTTGGCATCTAACTCTGAGTCTAGTACTAAGTGTGCATAATCTTTGCATCGCAGTTATTCCTCGTGCTTCCAGATGAAGAAATAATGTAGTTCAAAAATAATAATTCTTTTTTCATTCATGGAATCCATTGTCATACGAAATTACTTCTAATGCTAAGTCTCTGTGTAAAAGTGGGCTATTATTTTACACTGTCCCACTTCCCTGCACCACTTACACCTGATATAACTATATAAATACTGAGATGTGAGGCAAAAAATTTATAAGCATTTGAGAACGCCCAAAATAGGTCACATTTGGGGGAGTTTGAACTGACATTTCCTGAAAACAACCCTCTTACTTCCCTGGGAAAGCCTAATTCTAACCATGCCGAAGTTCTTTAAATAGCATATGATGCCTCTGCATGCATAACCTATATGCATAACCTATACGTTGCATCCTATGTGCATCATTGCCAGGGTACGCATGTATATTTTATTTTCAACATGTGTAAGTCAGAAGTATAGACCTTAAAACATTTGTGAATTGGGCCCTTACTGCAGTGGCGTAACATAAGCCCCCGCTCCAGGGGTCCTACAGCAAAAGAGGTAGGTGATGGGCCGGGGAGGGGAGGCGGGACCCCTCTGTGTACTTTGCAGGGGGCCCCCCTCAAGTTTTGTTGAGCCACTGCCTGACTGTTTTTGAATTTGACTTCATAGGAGGAGGCATAGGTAGGATGTAGTTGAATGTGCTGACTCAGGATCCTTTCTGAGACTCAAGCCTCACTGCATTGTTTATAGTAACTCCCAGGCTTCGTCCTCGCGGCTTCGAGAAGGTGGAGGAGTTTGGTTGAAAGTGAGAGTGGTGGTATGCTTAAAACTGAGGGTCAATAGATCAGTTCTGGTTCAATTTGTTTTAGGAAGGTCATTGTACCTAATGACTCTATTAAGGGCAAGCAATATTGGCCTGGTATCGACATATGTATTGCTGTTTACTAGGGAGAGCAATGTGATTACACAACATAGGACTAACAGAGGTGCTTGTGGCTGCCTGTGTTTTCAAAATGGGGTGAAGCTTGATAGTGAAAGGTTTAAGTGATAGTGTGGGGTCTGGTATGGGTCAAAAAGGTAGGGGGCATCCTTGAGTCAGGCAGGATGTTGTTCCCGATCCTGGGTGCGTAGAGTGAAAGGCTACTGCCTTGTTCTGTCTTTTTTACACTTTTTTGTCTGCAGTCACACAGTGTCCTGGCTGTGGGTGTGCCAAGAACGACCAGAGATGGTGAGCTTATGTGAAATACAAGCGGTAGTGCTGGTCATGATGGCTTTGTAAATGATGCATCTGGTTCTGAAGCTGGTGTGGGCTGGCAAGGGGGGCCAATAGAGTTATATCAGGATGTGGGGATGAGATTAGACATGCTACCGCACGTGGGATGCCCTTAAGGGATGCCAGTGGGGAGTCTGGTCGGCCGTAGAGCAGGACGTTATCACCACTTACTTTGGCAATTGTTTCCGTCTGGTTCGGGAGCACTAGCAAGCATGTCTGCTCTGCAAAACACGTCTAAAATAGTGTCACAAATGTTGAGAGGGGCTCGTTCGGTTTGTTGACTGAGATGGAAACAGTGATTTCATCACTGGGGGCTGCCATTGGTGTAAATGGTCAGTTTTAGTTGGGAATATGCCACATTGCACTTTTTTCCAGTATTCTGGATACTGTGGGATGGGGGCCAATGAAGGGCATTTGGGTGCAGATTAAGGCTGGATCGAAGTGGTTTTCAAGTAGGAATGGTATAATGTCTTTGTGGTCATAGTTGGCCCTGTTTTTTCTTTGCAGGAGCTGCTCATTACAACAGATAGCAAGGTGATGGAAGGGATTCTTGAATTATTCTCAGTCACTGGCGACCTTGCCACTCTAAACAGAGACCAGCCACACGGAAATCATTCTTGATCCTTGTTGCCCTCATAATGGGGCACACACTCTTTATTCAATTATGTCATTTGTGTGTACACTGATGACAGGCCCCTAAAATCTTTTGGCCTATTTTAAATGGGCAAGCCAGGATGAGCGGTTCCTTCTTTTACATTATAGGCAGCTGCTTGGGTTTAAGAGGTAGGGCTGCATGTGTGCGTTTGTTGTGATTTGTTACTCGGCCAAGGGCATAGGAGCGCTTTACCAGATTACCTTGCACAAGGCCAGATTCTCTATTTTTTGTTCTTTTTAGGTACGGGGAGATGAAGTAATTTGCTAAGAATAACAGGATGCTGAGGAGACGCTTAGACTCGAACCTGGTTCCCCAGGTCCAAAGTCGGCTGCTCTGGCCATTAGGCCACCTTTCTTGAGTGATTTGTAAGGTGCTATATGGTGCTAATAGGCCACTGTGGGAGGGGCGGGGGGGGCAGTAGTGATCCTTGTTCAGTCCAGTACGGACATGACATAGTACTGTTAGAAGGGTGCAGGTCACTGTGGCGGGGGAGTCCAGGTCGGCCCTGTGCCACAGGCCGAGACTTACGGCCAATCATCAGGGATGGCCTATTGGAACAGGATAGTTCCCAGTACTTTTCTGAATCTCCTCTGCTGGTGTCACTGTTTTGGCTGCGAGGCAATTATATATTTTGTCTCGATGAAGAGAGCCACACCCACAAAGATTTCTGTGTTTTCGGGCCCAAGACGAAGCGAGTGTCATTCAGGGGCGAGAATCCGAAGCTCCACACAAAAGTTTACCCCGACCAGGACCGAATGCTGCGGGTACCTCAGTTTTGGGGATCATTCTTCTCACACTGTTGTGTCACCTGTGTCTAAATGGTTCTGCAGGTGATCGCAAATGCCAAGACCACTTTGGAGGAAAGATGCCAGTGATGCAGAATGGATTCCAGATCTCCTTCCCATGGTCATTTCTCCCTAATGCCAACATGAGTTTTATAGGTTTTCTTAGGGTTGGTGGGGGCAGCTTTGTGCAATGAACGCCCCTGTTTCACAGCTGTACTAAAATGCTGAGTATAATGAGGAAGAAGCCATTATGTAGGAATGAACTAATGGATTCATTAAGGGGCAACACGTGGTCACTCATTTCTCCGGCCTTTTTCCTGTTACAATTATAGGATTAAATAGTCTCAGGTAAAATGACCGATTAGGTGGTAATCCTGTGGCGAAGCTGTTCATTTAAACATCTGTAGGCACTCAGTATCAATACAATTTTTAAGTGCCACCAATAATTACACAAAGTCTTTCCACTTGATCTTGGGCTGAAGATGGGTGCTCTGTGTGATGTCCACCATCTGATAGTCTGCTCTTTATTTTGTTCAAAGTAGATTTTACGCTGTGTGTTTTTTAAAATCACCAGCGTGGCACCTCAGCCGCCCTTTAGCTAGAGTCTCATGGCCCCTTACTCAGAATTGTGAAATTGAGCTACTGAACCCTAGAAATTCAGCAGGTGTAAAGGGTTGCCCAATGACAAATTTAATAAAGGAAATGAATAATACGTGCAAAAAACCACACCATTAATCAGCTTTGTTTCAGAACCCTAGTGTGAGTTTCTATTTTAATTTGCATAGACCAAAAACAGTTTTTTGTGGTGGAATAAAAGTGAAATGTTAAGATGAAAATGATGCACCTTTTGTTCACTCAACTTTACTGAAGGTGTGCAAAACGAATTCCTCCAAAATATATTCATTTTAGAAGTGTGTTAGGAATGCAGAGGGAGCCCCTAGTGTGGCCACTGTAGAGTGCATCTTAAGAGTTGACCATGTTAGGACCCTGTCGGTATTGAGAGCAGCACTCCTTCCATTAATCACATTGCATTTATGGCTTCCTTCTTTCCCTCACCAAGAGTGGTTACATTTGGGAATGAGCACACACTAGTAGAAGAAGCCACATTTAGGGCCATATGTAGAAAGCAAAATTGCGATTGCAAATGCCGAAATTCGCCGAATTTTGGCGTTTGCGATCGCAATTTTGCTAAGTGGGATGTAGGAAGGCAAATCTGCATGCAAAATAAGGAATCGCAAAATTAGCGATTCCTTATTTTGCAAATGCATTTAAGGAATCCCAAATAGCGATTCCTTAAATGCAATGTAGAAAGCACCCAAGTTGTGCTATTTTGGCTTAAGGAATCGCAAATTACCACCAACTTCAGGTTGATGGTAATTTGCGATTTCTTTCAATAATGCAGTTTTTTGCATTATTCAAAGTGCCATGTGGCACACATACATGCCCTTAGGGCATGTATGTGCGCCACATGTGCACCCATGCTCATTACAGGGGTGCAAAAGGGTGTCATGTTGACACCCTTGCACCCTTGAAATTGCATTCTCAATTTGCGATTCTCTAATTGAGAATCGCAAATTGAGAATGTCTTCCTATTCATTCCTATGGGCCTTTTAGCCCATAGGAATGAATGGCAAGGTATTCCTTATTTGCGATTCTCAATTAGAGAATCGCAAATAAGGAATAGGTGGGATTCGCAAACAAAATTGCTAATCCTACCTTTTTTTTTTTAATACTTTTTATTGAACAGGCTGACAGGAAAAACACATATGGATACTTACATCAGTTAACGTCTATAATCGAGAAAATTATAATATAGAAAATTATAATATATTCTCAGCGCTAAATAGCAAAACTAAGCTTTAAACACGGGAGGGGACAGAAAGAATAATAGGAAAAAAAAAAAAAATCCTACCTACATAGCGTTTTGCTATTCTCTAATTGCGATTCCCTAAAAATTGCAATTAGAGAATCGCAAAACACAGCCTACCTACATATGGCCCTTAGTGCCTAACCTCATTATTGACACTCAGAATTTGTAAATGGGGGCCACTGGAAAAATGAAAATCAACACAAATAATGTCCCCCATGTGTACTTACTGTTTAAATTTGGCAAACATAAGCACGGAAAAAAAGCAAGCAGTGAATCTAACAGCATTACAGTTCGTTCTATAAATTGTTTGATTTCCCGCTAGAGGTCATAGTGCATGGTCAAACAGTAACATAGCAAATTGCAAAGACTGCGCTCTCATAGGAGGCTTCATGATTGAAGGCAGGTATGTAGTGATAACCCAGGCGTGCTCTATATAGCAACACAACATCACATCAATGATTGTTTAGTTACAGTTAAGTCAAGAATCCAACAAAAATGATAGACGATATACAGCAGCGTGCGTCTGTTCTCAATGTGAGTTTCTATACCATTAAAGGACTGTCTTGTTTTATTTGTGAATGCTGTCAATCATTAGACACTCTCATTACTTCACTATTTTCTATTCAATGAAAACTACTAAATGCTATATTTGCTAATACACTAATAGCAATTGTTATAAAAAAATCACTCTTTCAAAAACTGTACAATTCTTATCAATAATCATATTGGCGTTTAGGAGTTAACACATTCATAAATAACTTAAAGCTCTAAATTTCTACCCATTGTTCACAGTTCAGAATGACAGTTGCAAGACTCAACAATCATTATCATACACACCTAGCGCAGGAGAAAAGGGTCAACAACTAACTACTTACTAATTCCCAAATATTTAGGACAACAGCGGTAAAATGTGATTATGATGTTTCACCATTGTTAGAAATTGGGTTATTGGTTGACCGGGATGTGAGTCTTGGCCAAGCAGCAACCACAATTCTAGTCATGGTAAGGCACAAGCATACCCCAAATGAACCTGTGCTCAACTCCTTGTTAGCGTGGCACTGAGCAGTCAGGATTAACTTAGAGGCAATGGGTAAAGTATCTGTGCAACACTTGAAACTGTACATTAGTGAAAACACCACACAAAAAGATAGCACACCTGGTTCGAAAAAGAGACCTTATTTTAAGAAATAAAACAAGACCAAACAACAAAAATCCAATCAGTAGAATAGGAGTTATGAAATGTAAAGAATACATTGGAATATAGCACCTAAATGCAGTAAGCAGCTATCTTATGGCACTGGACCAGGTCAAAGTCAAAGGTTCAAGCTAACCGCAATGGAGAGTGAGTTGGATACAGTCCCAGATTTGTCCCGCTGAAGGTCTGCCTTCTCAAGGTGTTTGCCAAGAGTCCCGTACGCAATGGAGAGGGGCGCGAGGAGCAAGGAGAGCATCGCAGTCAGCATGGCATCAAGAGCAGGCTGGGTGTTGTGGACGAGCAGGCCGGAGCTTTGCGTTGGCGGGCCCCACAGGCTATCGATGCTGCTGTGCTATGAGACAGGCTAGCGCTGATTTTTGGTGTGAGGTGTGCTTTTCCGGTGCAAATGGGCCTTTTCTCGAAGAGCCCAAAAGCTTGATTTCAAGAGCCACACTAAGGGACCAGGACCTAAAAGGCACCAATTTGGGTCAAGTACCCGCTGTAGATAGGTCTAGGAGCTGTTGGAGCACTCTTTATATCCCTGAAGCTCAGATCAGGAGGCCAGCAGACTTGCCTTTGAGTCACTCTGGGGTCATGGTTTCAAGATGTTGTTGCAGGTCCAGTTCTCCTTCCCTAGGTGAAGGACAGCAGGTCAGCACAGCAGGGCAGCAGTTCCCTTGGTGCAGCAGTCCAGCAGAGTGGCAGTCCTTGTAGAAGCACATCAGTCATTCTTCCTGGCAGAGTATCCACAGGTCCAGAAGAGTACTGACGTGATGGTGTCTGAGGACCTTCTGTTATACACAGTTGTGCCTTTGAAGAGGAGAGAAGCTTCCACAGGCACTTTCTATAAATGGCATTTTCAGAATTCCAATTTAAAATCCGACTTTAGCATAAATTGTGATTCCAGAGACGCCAAACATGAACTGGTGATCTCTTCACATTTGGGAACTACTCTTATAAAATGTAATAAGGTAACTCCAGTGTAATCCAATGGGAGAGATAGGTCTTGCAGTCACTACCAGGACATGTTAAACTTAAAAGTGCATGTCATACCTTTTTAGTACACTGCACACCACCCTCTAGCCTGTCTAGTGCCTATCTTAGGGGTGACATATATGTTTAGAAAGGACATTTTTGGGCCAGGAAAAAGATTTCTTTTGCCAGGTCGAAATGACAGTGTAAACTGCACACACTGACGATGCAGTGGCAGGTCTGAGACATGTTTAAAGTGCTACTTAAGTGGGTCGCGCAGTCAGTGCTGCAGGCCCAATGGTAGCATTTAATTTACAGGCCCTGGGCACATGTAGTTCCAATTCACTAGGGACTTATAAGTAAATTAAATATATGCCAATAGTGTATAAACCAATGTAACGTGTTTTAAGTAGAGAGCACAAGCACTTTAGCACTGGTTAACAGTGGTAAAGTGCACAGAGTCCTATGGCCAGCAAAAACAAATGCAGGAAGAAGTAGAAGGAAGAAGGCAAAATGTTTGGGGATGACCATGCAGAAAGGGCCTAGTTCAACAACCACTTATTGAGTCTTGGCCTCTTTCAGGGCAATACAATCTCTGTCATCTTTCTCACCAGATGTTTCTTCAAGTGGGTCTGATTTTTCCACATTTTGGGCCTTTTCAAGATAGCTACTATTTTTAGTCTTGTAATTATTTTGATTAGGGAAAAAACAGATTTCTTTAGGTGGTGGTTTACCCATGTGAGCAATTGAACAAGTCCGTTTTGTAATATCCCTCATCTCCATTTCAGAGACACCTCTTTTTGCGAGAAAGATTCCTTCACTTGATAGGGACCTAAGTTATCATCTTTATTTTTTCCAGAGCATATCACTCTGAACCCTGTAATCACAAATGAACACATTATGTGTGTGCCAAATAAACCACTTTACATCGGGGGAAAAAGTCCTGATTACTGATTTGCAAATATTTGCAATTAATAGGGTAATAAATATATTAAAAGGAAACATCTCTCATTTACTGAAGTGTGCTGTTTTAAAGCAACATCAAACATGAGCCTAGTTAAAACAGGATACCTTTGACAGCATTCCATCAATGCTGCCATTCCTTCTCTTTATCCTGATCCCAGGGTTTACAGCTGGACGTTCACATGCCAGCATGAAGCAGAAAGACCTTGGTGAGGTATATACTTTCAAAAAGTCTCATAAACATTTTCCCTTTGCAAATCATTTCTGGAATATTTGCTGCATACTAATGACAGATTGTTTTGTGATGTATGGCTCTGGTACTGAGTCACCAGTGTGAATAACCAGATACAAATCCAGTACCTCACTGCTGTGAAGTAGCAGCTGTTGTTAACAAAAGCTGTTATCCACTGTTGCTACATCAAAAAGACCTTCCAGCCTGCTCTGGGTGGGCTATCTAAAAGCCTGTGAGAGCAGCACTGGAAACCAGGGAGCACAGCTTCCGGAGGGGAGGGCATGGGGAGTGGCGGGGGTGGGTAGCAGAAGGTCCGTTAAAAACAAAAAAACATTTTGGACACAGAAGAGAGGCCATGTTAGGTATGATTCCCCCTTACTCTTCTACCCCTGTGCAGTATTTGAAAGCAAGGGCAGATGATTTTGAGGGCCATATATAGCATACAATTATAGAGGGTAAAAAAGTGAATGACAGGGATGTTTTTCACCTCAGGGTTCTGAGTAATATCATAGACAACTCGAGCTTCACTTCGTGAAAAACATCCCTGTAAATCACCGTAACCCATCTAAATTCTATATATTCACCATAGTATCTCATGGAATGTTTCAATACGAAGCTTCCACGTTGAAAACCTACCAACAGGATACCACATTCTAATTCAAGGCTTCTAATGCATATTTCTAAAATAATACTATTGGTGTTACAAATACAAAATATGGGCATTCTTATTTTAATAATCTAATATCAATAGATTTCATGGACAAACAATACTAAGAGCAAAGTACAGTCATTGCTACATATATTGCAGGTATCCAGGCAAATTGGCAAGTCATTTTGATATGTATTTCTTGGTTTTCCAGAAGATTCAAACTTTTGAGTCAAACTTTAAGTTTCATTGTGTGGGGGAAGCCCCCAAAAGTTCAAGTTGCTTTCTTTTTTGACCAGGTTGTGCACAGGTGCGCAGGCCATCTCTGGGCAGATTGAAGTTTTTTGTTTTTGTTCAAAACCTTGTGGATGAAGGCGGTACAGCATCACAGCTGTGTGTTTTTTCTGCTAACCAAGGGCATATCATTTTGGGGGCCACTCTCTCCTTTTAAAAACCTAAGGCCATGTGGTCAACACCATACACAGCTGAAGGCTGTGCGCGGCGGGCGTTGGCTTTACACATGGTAATAACATTTTACTTTATGTTAAAAACAACTGAGAAAAGCACTGAAAACAACAAAGTTAAAGTAATGTTAGAGCTAGGTGTGATAAACAGAGTTGTTTTTTGTTTTTAAAAAAGTTAGAAATTCATTGAAAAACACAACAGTTAAAGTGACGTTATAGTTAAGTGAGTTGTCAGTGACAACATTAACATTTTGAACTAAAAAAACCCCACAGAAAATCACCATTATAGTTAGCAGAGCTAACTATTACTTGTGCCCTGCCATGCACTGCTTATGACCTCACATATTATATCACTCTTGACATATTCTATGACATCACTGATGAAATCTCAAATGACTTCATTGATGACATCGCTGATGACATCATACAAGCTTCTTTTGTACACATTGCTGTATTGCATTAGAGCTATGAAAAAAAGTGCAAAATACCTCAGAATAACATGAAGCATCATTACTGCTATCATACATACAAAGTCCATAGGTAAAGCAAGATTGTGTTTACTGCAGCATTGACCCTATACCTGCACTTCATGGGTAGCCGAGTTTATATTGACTGTGAACCACAGATGAAAGGGTAACCTACCCTGCACACAGTGTTCACACTGTGTACAACTGTTCAGGGAAAATCAAGTTTCTCCAGATACTGAAACCCTGTTACATAACTAATGCCTACTATGGACAGTCTTTGCTGATATCAAATCCCTGACAGTCACTGAACGTACATTGAGAAATGAAGTGGATATGAGCAGAAAAGCGGGTACTGTTAACACCGCCTACTCTATGAAGAGAGTTTACTCTGTACCACACTGTTTGCAGATAGTGAAACTCCTATGGGAAATACACCACAGAGTATTAAAAAGTATCTACTAAGAACAGTGTACACTCTATGCACAACTTGTCCAAGGAGTGACTATTCACTTAAAATAACTAAGGTCTGCAGGTGCTAAAGATCACACTATCTGCAGCCGTCATCCTGTGGTGAAACCTTACAGATATCTGAAGCAGAACAAGCACACGTACATAGGTTAGTATCCGGTGCACAAAGTCTTCTATCTTAAGTAGAAATTGTCATGCTCAGACGATTCTGTCTATCATAAAACTTGTGTGGAACAAAAAGAACAAGCCACCTGTCACACAGAGTCACTTTTCAATACAAAGATTTATAACGTGTTCAATACCTCTACACAGCTTTGGTGCATAAGGAGCAAATGCATTTTGTAAACACTTATACCGATTAGTTGGACAAAGGTGGTACAAAATTAGGTAGAATAGTGATTTGTTAGTTACCCGCCACTATGTAAACTATAAAACAAACTAACACACTCATTGGATGAGGTCATCAGTGATGTCTTCATTAATGTAATTTGAGATGCCATCAGTGATGTCATAAATTATGTCATAGAATAAGTCATGAGTAATGTAGTATGTAAGGCCATATGCAATGCATGGTGGGTTCCTAAGTTATACTAACTATAACTGGTGAATTTTGTGGGTTTTTTTAATTAAAAATGTTAATGTCGCTGACATTTTCACCTAACTATAACGTTACTTTAACCTTTGTATTTTTTCAGTGAATTATATCACTCACCCCTCTACGGCTACATCCCAGGTCAATGACACAATACATAGACGACACAGCTAACCGGAATGTGTGGCAGCCAGGTTAGTAAATCATTTAAAAAAATCTAAATTCCTCTATGTGTGTCTGCCTACTCATGCAGCACCTGTGCCACATACATGGTGCCCTACCCTGTGAGCATTTATAAGCTCCACACTATACACAATAATGCCTGAACATCTGGATTGGTCTGAAGAAGCCTTCTCTCACTCGAAGGGGTAACAATAAAAAAAATATAAACACAGTTCTGATCTGCCCTTCCTCTTAGGGTCTTGCAACAAGAACAGAGCTTTCCCCTCTCTAACACACACTGTGCATATCAGGAGCTCACACTACTCAAGAAGCTGAACACATTTTAAATCACCCACAAGTATAATGATTCAAGTTTATGCAGGTTCGATTTAACCAAGACTAGTGCAATCAGGAACAACCCATGTTCTCCTTCTTCGTGGAAACTGCTTCTCTGTGGCTGCAGTCCTCATTTGCATTGCCTGCTTTTGGCCATTTTAAATTTGCATTTGAAAATAAACCGATTTTTGATATCCCATCAATTTTTCCACCCAGGCTTTTACATCGACAAGCAGATTGTGCATGTGTAGGTTTTGCAAATTCAGCACAATGTACACATGCAAGTTACAGGTGTAATTTAAGCGTTTAACCTTTGTGACTTGCATGTAGTTTATATAGTCACAACATTCGCATATTTTCAAAAACCCTTGCAAACATAAAATAGATTTATGCATTAGCCAAAATGTAGATGATTACCAGCTTTCATGTTTTGTATGTGTTATTTATAGACATTATAGCAGAAAATCAACCCTATCAAACAAATTCAGTCATTAATATTTCTCAGTATAGATATTAATGTTATAATTAAAGAATTCAATTTCTCAGCTGTGATAATAAATTGCATGTATATAAAATGTTGAAATATTAATCATTTTGCATGTATCGTATATCGCTGAGGTTGTTTGGATTGATTTAAATGTGTTGTGCCCCCTTTCTTGGCCCTTGAAGTAAACTGATAGCCAATGACATTGCACATGCACACATAATAGCAAAATATTCAAAGATGAATATAAGCTATGGGCAGAATACATGCTACATTAATACGTCTAACACAAAAAATAATAGCTTTCATTACACTAAATATCTTTATTGTGTAATAAGAGCACATTGTCATAAGTTAGCTATTTCGTAAAATACTAAAGGTGATTGGACGTCTTCAAAATATTATATTTGTGACATTACTTCCAAAATATGGTTCCATTTAAGGAACCAATAGCACAATGGAGACTCGGTAATGTGAAAATTATAACAGATACATGGGTTTTTAATAGAACTTTACAAGCCACCACATTACTTTCCTAAGTAACCCATGCTATAAAGATTTTATTGCATTATGAAACTAGAACCATCTATGAAGCGTCATCTAAATCACTGTGTTGCTGAACTACTCTGTCCTCAGAACTATAATAACGAGCCTGATTCACAAAGAAGTTCATAAACATGCACTCTCACACTTACACCTACGCGCGTGTGCAGATATATGAATTTCTAGGATTCACCAACATTTCTGGCTATCCGCATGGAAAGATGCGTGAGGTGCAGATTTCCATTCAGATTCCTGGGAAGGTCATGTGACATTCCCATTGGGATCCTATTCCAACTGCATGATCCTCTCCATGTGGAGAACTCCAGAGAGGAGGATTAGGAAGCCCTATGCAAACACGCTTTTTGTTGTCCGCAGGGAAAATATTTTTCCTCATGGAGAAACCCCTTCCTGTACACCCCAGCAAATCTGGGGGGATTCTTTCCCCCTTTCGAAAGGGATTTTTCCCAGCGCTTGGCTGGATTCAAAATGCAACCCTTTCCATAGTGGGAAGAAAAATAAAAAGAGTTTACAAATGCCATAAACAAGCGCTTGGATACCCTCTCGGGTGGTTAGCTGCGCTATATAAATCACTTGATTGATTGATGATTGCCTGTTTGTGGGCGTTCACAAACTTCCAAGGCTAACCACACCTTAAAACGCCTTCGAGCGCCTCTGCCTGGCTCTTTAATGGAGATCTGTATGGAGGGTTTGCTTGCCAGGAATCC
Source organism: Triturus cristatus (assembly GCF_964204655.1). NCBI lineage: Eukaryota > Metazoa > Chordata > Amphibia > Caudata > Salamandridae > Triturus > Triturus cristatus. Next base: position 180,866,287 of record NC_140589.1, read on the forward strand.
TTGTGTGAATTCCTGGCTGGCTTAAAACAGGTTTGTGAATAGAGCCCGTGGTGCCCATGGGGTGTCTGAGTTAATGTGCACCATATGAACCAGCACTTTAAGATAACAGTAGCAGAACCAAGCTGTAGGATGTTTGGAATGTACACAGTAGACATTGCAGTGATTGGAACTTATTGTGTGCCTTTGTATTATGGAGTATTGTAGTATTTCTTTTAACACTTTACAAAGATGTGGAAAGAGGGCCTAAGGGAAGCAAGAGATCAGACATTGAATGAAATGCTTGAGGGGGAGGGAGGGCTGTATTCGCGGAGTGGCGTTCGGCTGCTGTTTTTAGCCGTCGAGTAGCTCTGCTTCCTATTACAGCTCTTTCTGCAGTTGCTAATGCCTTTTGTTTATACAATTGCATTTGATAATAAGTCTGGCTATTTTCTCTTTGAAGCTCACCCTATCGGTTCCGGCCCAGCTGGAAGGCGGTAAAGTAATGCGCGCGATCCTGGGAAGGGCCGCTTTCTTGCTCAGGATGAGGGGACCGCAGAACAGATGATGCACCTGAAAAAGGCAACGCTCTCTGTTGGGTGTTGCCCAAAAGAGAGCCAGCGACCCTTGTGTCCGCACAAAGAGTTACACAAATGATCCGCCTGAGAAGTCAAAACATATGAGTAGAGATTCCATGTCCTAACTGACATGTAGCAGGGTTTTGGCTACAGTGCCTATTTGGGACAAAGAAAAACATACATAATGGGTCTAGATCCCAGAAACGGGACTGCCTATTGACAAGGGCAGAGTTGAGTGGGTTAAAATAAAGGTCTGAAGAGTGGGGCATAAAGTGAGCTTGAAATCCACAGCCATAGTTCAGTGACCAGGAGTGACGTCAGCAGAATGACCTTGGAAAGTTCATAACGAAGTTCTGGTAAGATGGCTCACTGAGCTACATTCTCCCTGGTGACATTCGTGGCGTTCTGGAGGTCATGGGTTCAATAACCAGCAATTCGTGTCCGCCCCCCATTCATGTGGATTTAGTCCATTAAGTTCCACGAAATTTAGAAATAGTAGCACCGGTTATTTATTGTGGTTACAGACAGAAAAACTGGATCATAAAGCACTTATAAATATAAATTATTGTTATTACAAATCTAACTACCATTAGCAGTACAGTTTACCCCTGATTTTGTGTTCACGGACAAACTATGGTCATTCAGTACATGGTTCACCATGGACGCTCAGGGTGTAACCTTGTTTTACTGCACATTTCTCAAGAGTCAAAATGTACACATTTCTCAAGAGTCAAAATGTACACATTTCTCAAGAGTCAAAATGTACACATTTCTCAAGAGTCAAAATGTACACATTTCTCAAGAGTCAAAATGAGGTGTTTATTTTTTTTATCACATATGTGTGCTAAAACCCTATGTTATATTATTCTTTTGAAAAGAGCTTGTGCAATTCCCCCACCCAGCTAGAAAGCCAAATTGATTTTGTATTTTAGGTGATTTAGGGTGTAGTTGAAAGCTAAGAGTGTGGTTAAAGGGTGGATGCCTGGAATAGAATACTATACTGTGTTTTTTGCTTGTCCTTTAAAAAAGTGTGTTTGTTAAACAGTTGTCAATCGTCAGCTGAAACCTCGTCCAACTTAAATTGTTACTCTTTCAACTACTTCATTCTGAAAAAAAGTGACTTCGGTGCTTTGTTTTATACCAAACATAGAATGCAGTTCTGGTATCTTTTTTTCTTGAACACCAGGGCAGAGCCCTGTTCTACGTGTACATTTCTGTTTGTATGCAGCCCATTCTTAACAACTCCCAGTTTTGGCAAATTTCAACTGAGGCATATCGAAATAATTGCATGTGCCATGGTCACTCGTATATCAAGTGGGAAATTAAGATTAAGTATACCTCAGTCTTAGATCTACAGCCCATATAGAGCTCAGATCCGACAAAAGTAATAAATTGCATTTTTTTCTTGGCTAGCTGCATCTGTCTAAATTTTTTAATTAATTTGGTGACCTTTTGATTTTTTTGAAGTCTTATTTTTGTTTCTAAGTATTCTCCTTTCGGATACCCTTTCAACAATTAAAGGGCCCATCCACTGAATGGTGACAGAATACCGTTCAAAACCCAAGATGGCACCATCAAATAAAGCAGCATTTTAGAATGCCTATTGTTGGTGCTTATTAGAGATGCAGGATGAGTGGAAAGAGCGGTTTCTTCTCTACACTGGACGGCCAATAGGGAGTTTGTTTCTGGGTCTTCAACTGCATCTCCCAAAGATTTGTCCATGGATCGTCATGTGCTGCTGATCCACGTCATTCAAGCTGCTGACCCACGTACACAAGGCTGTACACAACCAAGGACCCGCCTACATTAACCACCACCTGAACTTATATCAGCCATCGAGAAGACTACGCTCTGCCTCCCTTTCACTTGCTCATACTCCCCACATCAACCGAAGCAGAAGTGGAGGACACTCCTTCTCAGCCGCGGCCCGTGGAGGGAGTTCCGTGGGGCGGAAAGGCGGGGAGGGGCGGGGGAGGGGCAGTGTGGGGGGTACTAAAAACCGGAATATGGATAATTGGAGGTAAGTGAACAATTAAATAAATAAAACGAATTTCCCTGCATCGCAATTTGCGATGCAGCGCGCACTACGAAATTCATTTTATTTATTTAATTGTTTACTTACCTCCAATTATCCATATTCCGGTTTTTAGTACCCCCCACCCTGCACCTCCCCCGCCCCGCCTTTCTGCCCCACGGAACACCCTCCACGGGCCGCGGCTGCTCCTTCTCCCACATCGCAGCAAAGACCTGGAAGTGCCTCCCCACGCACCTCTGGACCATCACCTCACTTCTGGAATTCTGAATGGCCCTTAAGACCTGACTGTTCGAATAAGCCCCAGGGCCTGCAAGCGCCTGAATACCCTATCGGGTGATTAGCTGTGTGTTATAAATCCTGATTGAATGATGTGATGTAAAGAGGAGGAACGATAGTTGTGACAAAAATGGTTTGCTTAGTATAACTTCACCTCCCCCATAAATACTTTTTTTCTGAGAAACATTGTAGCCACTGGGCTTGTAAATTGAAAGAGTGAATAGCAATTCTGTGGCCCAAAAATGATATATCATGGTGAAAACTAAAGCAAAAGTTGTCTCCAAAACATAATATTAGAACAATGAACAAGAACAGAAGTGTTTTAAAATTGCAACTTTTTTTTCAAGAATTGGTAAGAAAGTAACCCAAACTTCAAAACCATCACAGGCCCTCACTAGGAATTCCACACATTTTGGTGCAGCGATACTGGAGTGATGGAATTATTGACCCTGGACAGCCTTCCTGAACCAAAATCCACGGAATTCAAAGGCTTATCCCCAGACTGGGGGATGGCAACACAGACCTAGAGGGGCCTGTTCCTTTTATGGGCGGTTTCCCCACTTCAGGGGAGAAACACGCGGATGTTTTCAACCTGCTCTGTGCAGGTGAAAAGTGTCAGTAAATAGGGCTGGTGTGGGATAGGGGCTGAGACGGATTGTTGGGTGGTCAGGACACCAGTCTGTCCAAGGGGAGCTTTAGCTGCTCCTCCATATCGCTGTAGGGTTGGGCTGTGACTGGGCGGCGCTGCTGTCCTCGCGCCTTGCCCCTGCAGCATATCATTCTGAACCTGGAGAGCCTCTGAATATTTAATTCTATTATCTGTCCATGTGAACTTCGCGAGGGCCTTTGTAGTTACATATCAACTTTAATCTTTTCCATGTAACAAACCAGAATAAAATCCTGCAGGAGCCATTCCTACGAATGAGCTACGTCATCTACCTTGCACATGTAACTACCTAGCCACGTGTCTGGAGTAGCCTCACCATTTGGGGTTTCTCCATATCACCCGTAATTACTTTTTACAGGTTCACAGAACTTTTTACCTCATCAGAGAGACTGGTCCAAAAGACCCCCATGCATTTGGGTAAGTTGTTCAAAAGGAAGTGTGAAAAGGAAGATTAGTGAATGTAAGCACAGTCTCACTCCGAAGTTTAGCTATATATGTGTTAGCAACAGGCGTGCAATGCCCATAGGGATCAAAGGGCTTCAGCCCCCCCCCCCCCCCCCCTGTCGTCTGTGTCAGCCTCGGCAGAGACAGCTTCCCAGACACACACACATACAGTTTTTGAGCTGCTGTAGGCTGGCTGGTCTGGTGTCCGTCCTATTGCAGCCGCATCCGAGTACTTCACAGGTCTTAAAAAGACCATTTACTTGTTAACAAGGCTCTGTTGTTTTTTCACCCCTTCTTAGAGTCCCTGCATCTCCAATCTGGCTATTGCTGGAAGAATAACCACCCCCCAATATTTTTTATTAGCCCCCCCCCCCCGAAATTTGGCTCTAGTTGCACCTCTGGTTAGCAAAGACATACTTTTATGGAAAGATTAATAGAGAGGCATGCAGACAGATGTATGAATGGTCGCAAGGGCTAGTGACCACACCAACAGCTAGTTTGGTAGGCAGGCAGGTAGACGGACGGACGGACGGATGGATGGACGGATATATGAATGCAATCTGCCAAGCAAGTATGGAGGCATGCCGACACAAAGTCGTTGGAAAATAACATTTATTTCATGTAATGTTAAGGATAAGCTCTTTAACATCAAAATATAATAAGAGAATAAATGAGGACATCTATTGAATAAAAGGCATTCAGACTAGGGTTAATGAAATGCTCACAAAATGCCTCATTTCAAAATACCAAGAACCCTTAAGGCAACCCGCAATGCATTGCAAGAACCCTTAATGCAACCCACAATGCATTGCAAGAACCCTTAATGCAACCTACAAGGCATTGCTCCTATCTCTGTTATTTGTACCCTACAGTTAGTCTCGGGTGTTGCAGACAGGGAAGCCCACCATGTGGAGTCACTAGCCAGATGGCATAGGCTCGGCCCACCGCTGAACTGTATGAGGGACGGGACAACGTAAAGAGCTCGCTGCGTAGGTTCTGATGCTTGTGTCCAAGTAGGGGTAACAGAAAGAGATGGAAGATGTGTCTACGGTGACACAAATGGACCTCACATTCAAATAGTGAATGCCTCAGTTTGTACTCATTGATGTGGAGGGCTCAGTATTGTGCTACTCAGCGTGCTGTTTTTAGAGATGACACTGGCAATGGCCATTGTGACACACTTGTCGTGACATTGGCGGTGTATTGTGGGGGGGGGAGTTGTGGCTGGAAGGACCCTTGTCTGCTGTATTGCAGGACTTGTCAGTGTAGGTTTGAAATGTAGCCCACCCTCACCTTCAGGTCTCAGTCTGTTAACACTGTGCTCTGATATTCATGCAGAGTCTAACTCGAACATTCCATTAGCTGCAATCCGCAGTGGTTTGCTTCATTTTATGGCGCGCTCAGGTCACTGATAATAGAGGTCTATTCTATGTGCCGTTTTTGTGTGGGCACATACTTGTTGAACTCTGTTTATCGCCCAGTACTGCCACAATTGATCTGTTTTGTGCTTTTTTACTCGCAGAACCTCCATAGGCCAGTCTTTCTTTTGTGTCTTTGAAAACACGCTGTCAGCTCTATAACTGCCTGTCCTTATTCCTTACATTTTCGCTACAAAATACCACCTCCAACCCTACTAAACAGTTGTCCAGTGGGATTTGTTCAAATAACTCTTTATGACCCTGTCACCAACATTATTACATTTAAAACTACGGGCCCGATTCACAAACTCTTTGAAGCAACTTCCCCTTAACGAGTACTGGCCGGCTCGTTAATTCTAGGTGTAAGACATGAGTAGTCATGGCTTGCTCCTGGAATTCAGGAGTAACTGGGATGTAAAGCAGCTTCTCCATTTAAATACATGGGACAGAAAATAGACAGGGCCCCCAGAGCCCTGCACGGTCACATTCATGGGTTTCCTAGACAAAGCAAACAATCATGGAAGGCCTCTGAGGATTTAGCCAATGGGACCCGTCACCCTGTGAATGGTCTTCAGCAGTAGTTGTGTGGTGGCAAGAACTGTTGGGCTATCAGTGAAATTGCAATTGATGACTTGAAATTTTGATGTGTGTGCGAACCCAGGATAAATTAATGTCTAAGAGGTGCTAAAACCACGTTGAATTTTTGGGGAAGTCTATGTAGAGTAAGTGGACGTAAAGTTTCTGAACTGTGAAAAATATTGTTTAGTTTGTGACCTGGAATTTTTCTGTCTCGTTTTAGTAGTTTTACGGTTTTCTTAAGATTTGCAAAACCCTTTTTTCCTCAAGAGGTAACCGAAATCATTGTGTCTCACCGAATTCCAATTGATCCGCAGGGATCCTTACTCTAGACCAGGCAGTATATCCTCCAGAGAAATTCCACATTCACGGCTCTCTGCAGTAGTGGTGTGGTGGCAGGCACTGTTCTACCAACAGTGACATTACAATTGATGACTTGAAGTTTTGATGTGTTTGTGAACTCAGGATAAATGAATATCTAGGAGGGACTAAAACCAAGTTGAAGTTGTGGGGAGGTCAATGGAGAGTAACTGGACGTAATGTTTTCGAACTGTGGAAAATATTTTATGAGACCTGGAAGACCTCTGTCTCATTTTAGTAGTTCTACAGTTTTCTTAAGATTCACAAAACCCTTTTTTCATTTAGAAGTAAAGGAAATCATGGTATCGCACCAGTTTCTAGTCGGTCACCAGGGATCCCTAACTCTAGCCCAGGCAGATTATCGTCCAATGAAAATCCACATTTCTAGGCTTGGCCAGATACAGCATTTGCATTGAATTTATTTCCCAGGTTTTTAAAGGGAAAATAATTCACCTGTTTGCAATCCTCTTTCCCCCAACCGCCATGGAGTGTGGGGCGCTTCTTTCCTCTTCTCCCCCCTGAATACACTCTTACACCAACTTTTTGTTGTTCATCAAGTGGTGAGAAGGTGGAAACTATCTAGAAAACTTTGATCACTCCCAAACACTTACGCCTTTGATGAACTACCAAAATCTTTCTTTTCCCAACATTTGCCCTTTACTACTCCTACTCTATGGATTTATTTATTTAGTAAATAAATAAAAATACTCTGTGGGAAAGGCTGGCTGGTAGGATGATTGTCTCACTTGGGTAAGTGCATGCTCCTCTGAAATCCTATTGTCATGAATCAAGATTTCTGTTTTAGCAGCCAAAGTGAATTTTTACACATACAGGTGATATACATGGTCAAAAAACTTTGGGAATACGACACAAGATATTTTTTTTTTTTTTTTTTTTTTTTTTTGAAAAAGTTTTATTAAGCAATAATTCGGTTACAAGTACGGGCCTACAACCACCCGGGCCGGCCGCTAGGTACAGAAGGAAATCTACACATATCAAAGCTACAATCAGTTCCCAGGGCACTGCCCTGCAGTGGCTCCAGATAGTTCTCGAGGAACAGGAAGCGTAAGTCCAACAATCACAAAAACAAAAGGACAAACAATACACAACATAAGGCGAGTTATGAAGGAAACCAGTGCGGGTCAGGCTCCCCCCGGGAAACCCCAGTCAGGACAATTGAGCAAACCGCTAAAGAGAGGAGTACCGGGAGGCCGGGGACGGAGGGGGGGGGGGGGGGAGGGGGTCAAGGAAGATGAACGTCCATATGTAGTTGTTCCAAAAGGCACCAGGAGCCATCAAGGGTCAGGGGGACATGGCGATATCAGTATCTACCAGGGGGGGCGTACAGATGCCTCCGCGATACGCGTTCCATTGCCCCCAAATTCTACCCCATGCCCCCGGCTTGCCACGGGCCACATACACAGTCTTCTCCCTAAACATACACCAGTCCATATTCTCCTTCCATACTGACACGGTGGGCGGCCGTTGAGCGCCCCAAAGTTGCGCTATGTCCCTCTTGGCAATCATGTTCCCTAGGGCCGCCCACCGAGTCTGAGCCGCGCTGTAGTCATTGGGCTCCCACACATTCAGGACACAGCGACGCACCTCCGGCAGCAGCACAACCCCGGTGACCTGTCCCATAACCGTGTGGACCCGGCGCCAGTAGTCCGCCACCTCGCGGCACTCCCAAAGGATATGAAGAAAGGTGGCGCTGAGCCCACAGCCTCGCTTACAGAGCCCGTCGCCGGAAAATCCCATCGAGACCAAGCGCGGACCCGTCACATACACCCGGTGGAGAATCTTGAGCTGTACCAACCGAAGACGAGCCGGAATGGCAACCTCCTTGGGGGACGACAGTGCAGACTGCCAATCTTCGTCGTCCAATTCCACCCCGTCCCCAGTCCAAGCCTCCCGAAGGCGAACAAGAAGGTCCGCCCGGTGATTAATTAATTTTTTATAAATTAAAGAAATAGTACTATCTGGGACATGTCCATCAAGTATGCGGTCCTCGAGGGGCGAGGAAACAGGGATCTTGGTCCCCTCCCCGAAGACCGAGAGCAGGGCGTGTCGAACCTGGGCGTAGCGGAAGAACTCCCTGTCGGTCAGCTCGTATTCGACCTGGAGCACCGCGAAAGTCTTTACCGCGCCCTTGTGCCACAGGTCTCCCACTTTGCTGATACCAATCGTGTCCCACTGGTCAAACCCCTTCGTGGTCCACAAGCTACCCAGGCGGTCGGAAGCAAACAAGGGAGTAGCACATGTTAATCGCTCACTCCAGCCCATGGCCGCAGTGGCAGCCCTCCAGGTCCGCACCGCAATCTTAGTAGGACCCGTAAGGGTCCGGCCAGCCAGGCGGGAATAAAGTGCCCTGTTGTAGTTCCCGCCGGGAAGCAGGAACTTGTCCATCTCATACGCCGGATTCAAGCCGGGCGCATACGTGGCGTGGTTAATGGCAGATAGCTGCGAGGCCCAATAGTACCTACGAATGTCAGGAAGCGCGATGCCCCCGTCATACCAGGGGAGAGTGAGCTTGGCAAGAGCAATACGCGCCCGCCCGTCCCACACCAGTCTCCTCTGAAGGCTCTCCACCTCCCGAAAGTAGGCCACTGGGATAACATCGAAGGAGTTCTGGAGTGCATAGAGGAACCTGGGAAGGGACATCATTTTAAACAGCGCGGCCCGACCCAGCGGGGACAGGGGGAGCCTGCACCACCGGGCCGTGTCCTCCCGCAGCCGCCGAAGTGGACGCAGGAGATTCTGCTCATAGCGAGCCGCCGGGTCCAGCGAAACGTATATCCCCAGGTACTTAAAGCCGCTCAGAGATATCTGAATCGGGAGCCGAGGCGGCAGGAGAGGAGGACCACCAGAGATGGGGTAAACGCAGGATTTAGACCAATTGATCGTGAGACCCGAATTGTTCCCAAAGGAGGTCAGAACGTCAAAGAGGACGTTGAGTGACTGCCGCGGTGAGGTGAGATACAGGAGAATGTCGTCCGCATACAGCGAGACCCGATCTTCGAAGCCCGGGCCCCACCGGATCCCTCTAAGCGAGGGCTCCCAACGGAGCCAGGCAGCGAGTGGCTCCAGGGCGAGAGCAAAAAGCAACGGGGACAACGGGCACCCCTGCCTCGTGCCCCTGCCGAGGGCAAAGGGCCGAGAGACCCGCCCATTCACCACCACTTGAGCCATGGGTCCCGTGTAAAGGAGCCTCACCCAGCCAATAAATCCCTCTCCAAAGCCGAATTTATCCAAGACGGCCCAGAGGAATGGCCACTCAATAGTATCAAAGGCCATCGTGGCATCCAAAGAAACCAGCACGGCCGGTTCGGAGAGGAACTCCGCCCTGGCAAGGGCACCGTGAAGACGCCGCAAGTTAAGAGCGGTGTTGCGGTGCGGGATAAAGCCGCATTGGTCCGGGTGAATAAGGTCGCACACGACACTCAACAATCGATTGGCCAGGACTTTCGCCAGGATTTTGGGCTCCGCATTGAGCAGTGAAATGGGCCGGTAAGAAGTACAGCGGTCTCGCGGCTTGCCCTCCTTGGGGATAACGACTATAGTGGCCAAGCGCTGGTCGGCCGGAAGGGAACCCGCCGCGAGAGAGTCGCGGAACATGCGGCTGAGAAAGGGCGCAAGCTTATCAGGACGCAATTTGTATAGTTCAATGGGCAGACCGTTAGGACCCATAGCCTTGCCCGAGCGAAGGGAACGGATCGCGGTCGCTATTTCATCCGACGACAAGGGAGCGTCCAGCCGCTCCCGGTCCTCAACGGACAGGCCGGGCAGAGCAATATCTCTCAGTAGGAGGCGAGAGTCATCCTCATCCCTGTCAGTCGCCGGGGAGTACACCGCCCGGAGGTGGTCAGCGAAACATTCCACAATCTCATCCGGCTCAGTCACACACACACCGTCAGCAGCACGCAACTCGGGGACCACACGATTCACTCTCTCCTTTTTGTCCAGCCACGCGATCAACTTTCCCGCCTTGTCCCCCGCGTCATACAATCGGCCCTGCTGCTCCCTATACATAGTTTTGGCCGCGTCAGTGACCAGGGACCTATATTCGAACTGTTTCAGGCTAAGGGCATGTAGCCCGGCCGGAGTAACATTCGCCTCCAGGGCCGACTCCAACCCCGAGATGTCAGTCTCCAGCTTCACCACCGCCTCGCTCCTGACCTTCTTGGCCACCACTATCTGGGCGAGGGCGTGTCCGCGTATCACAGTTTTAAAGGCTTCCCAAAGGGACAACGCAGACGACACCGACCCCTCGTTTTCACTGAAGTATTGGTCCATGGCCCTAACCAGGCTGTCACGAGTCGCAGGGTCCCGCAGGTACCAAGGGTTAATAGGAGCTACCCGCCCTGCAGACCGCGACCCGGTGTCAAAGAGAAGCCACAGCGGAGAATGGTCGGAGATACCACGCGCCAAGTGTCTGACCTCTCGAATCCGACCAGTCTGCGCCGCGGGCATAAGGAAGTAGTCCAGCCTAGAGAGACTCCCATGCGCCCCCGAATGAAAGGTGAACTGACACTGGGTCGGATGCATTAGTCTCCAACTATCCACCAAGCCGAAGGTCTCCAACATCCCACCCAGCCATGACTGGGCAGCGGGGAGGGTCCTCGGTGGGTGACGATCCAGTTCACCCGAAACCACAGAGTTAAAGTCCCCGCCCATGAGCAGGAGGCCGTCCGGAAGGTCAAGCAGCATTCGACCCAAGTCAGTAAAGGTGGAGTTCTGGAGACCCGGGGGGACGTAGACCGAAACCAGGGTAAGGGGCTGCCCCTCCCACCTCCCAATCAAACACACATAGCGCCCTCTGTCATCCGAGACTATCCTCGTGATCTCCACCGGAAGGGAGGTTCGCAGGAGAATGCCCACCCCCCTGGAGCCTGTTGTGAAACCAGAATGGGCTACGAGGCGGTATCCCCCCCTGTTCATCGCATGGCAGACATTGCCGACCAAGTGCGTCTCCTGGAGAAACACCACATCAGGAGTCACACGACGCAAATATTGCAGTACAACACCCCGCTTAATACGATCCCCCAACCCATTGACGTTCCATGACATAAGCCTCAACCCGTCTCCCCCCATCCCCCCCAATAGATCAAGAGGCCCCCAGCCCGCAGCACGGTTCCCAAATATGGACAAAAATCAATACCTCGCCCTGTAAACAAAAAACACACACCAAAACAACCCCCCTTCCCCCCCAACCCCACCCCAAGTCCAACTCCCCCCACCCTGCACCCCTGCGGGCCAATGACCCCCCCCAACTTGCAGTGTGCCTGTCGCCCCCCTAACCCCATTCTACAAAAAGACCCCGGAGGAGGAAAGGGACCCGAACCCGCCCGCGCCCCTCACGGGTCCTGGTAAGACACAGTATGCAAAAGAAGTAAGACCCAACTGTACAGTGCAAAACCGCAAAAGCAAGGACCAAATGTCAGTCTAAGGGGACCCGTCACCTGCGGTGCCCCCAGAGGGCCCGGGCCGGCCACCCCCGTCCGGCAGCGAGTCCAGCCAGTCACTTGCGGCCACAGGAGAGTCAAAAAAGGCTGTCCGCTCGCCATGCTCCACTCGGAGTTTCGCCGGGTAGATCATCGAATACTTCAGGCCCAGCTCGCGGAGACGGCGCTTCACCCCTTGGAATCCCATCCGCTGTTTCTGGACCAGTTGCGTGAAGTCCGGATAAAAATTGATGGTCGAGTTCTCGTAGCGGACCGGGCCACGGGTCCGTGAAGCCTGCAGAATAGCGTCGCGGTCCCTGTAGTGGAACAGTTTAGCCACGATAGGCCTCGGGGGGGCCCCCGGCCGCGGCCGGCCGCCCGGGACTCGATGGGCCCGCTCCACGGCGAAGAATTTACTTAGGCCAGCCGGGGACAGCTGTTGCAGGATAAGTTCCTCGACCACGAGGTCCACCGGGCGGCCGTCTGAGGACTCCGGCACACCAATGATGCGAATGTTGTTGCGTCGGGCCCGTCCCTCGAAGTCCTCAAGCCGCCGGGCCATATGGTCGTTGGCCACTCTAATGTCCCCAAGCGCGGCCCGCAGATCCGACACCTCCGCACCCAGGGTGGAGGTCCGTGTATCAAGGGCCTGGACCTTCTCGTTGGTTTTGGAGAGGTCGGCCCGAATCAGGGTGACATCGATTGCGACAGTGTCGATCTTACGGGCCAGGGCCTCATATTGCGTCGCGATGGTTTCCCTGATGCCCTCGATGGCGCCCATAATGTCCTGCAGGGAAAGTTCCGCAGAGTCGGTCGTGCCTCCCCCCGCAGCATCCGGGGAGAGGCCAGTAGCGCCAGGGGGCCCCCTGCCCTGGGTGTAGCGGTCCATGTTGTTGCTCTGGACCGCTCCCCCGCGCAGAGAAGCCTTGGTCTTGCGCCCCTCCGGACCCCCTTTGCCCGCCATGCGAGCGCAGTCTCTCAATGGGACCTCCGATCAAAAGGTGTGCGGGCGCCAGCAAAAGGACCACAAACTGCCGATGTGGGGGTCGGAGGCGTCAGGCCCACCAGTAGCAGATGGAAGCAAGCCTTGGGCAGAGGCCCAGGAGGCACCTCGCCACCTTGAGCACGCACGCCAGCCGATCTCCTGAAGGCCAAAATCGAAACCGAAAGCGCTGACTCGGCAACTGGCACCGCGCTGAGGCCGCTGTTGTTCAATTGCAGCCCGGCCCCACGGGTCACCTTCACCCCGGCCACCTCCGCCGGGTGGGTCCCAAAAGTTCCGACGACGACAACTCAGGATTCCCAGGTCCAATTAGAGTTTTAAAAAGAGATATATGATCAGCTGGTCTTCATCTCCCAGATTCCATAAACCAAATCAGGATAATCTCAGGATATATTCCGAGGAGCAGAAAGGGTCCGGGGAGCCCTGTGCTCACGCGACCATCTTAGATGCGCGCTAGGCTCCTCCTCTCGACACAAGATATTTTGATAATTATATTGATTTTATGGGAGGAAAGGACCCCATTCACTGTCATTTACCTCTAATGAATTATCCTGCAAATTATCTTGGCTAGTGCATACATTTGATATCGATAAATATATTTATTCCTGGGTTTCTAAAATGGAAGTATAAATAATACACAAAAACATAACAGAGTTAAGAGGCTAAAATGCCAGTTCTGTATTGGAAACTGAGAATCCATTTGAAATTTCGAAAATAATTTTAAACACATCCTTTTCACCCCTGTGTTCAACCAGGAAGTGTGAACACCACATTGTGCACGGTCATTCAGTCCTTCCTTCATTTCTTTTAACCCAAGTTCGTAGAGCATTGTTAAATTTGGCGAGACAAAATAGCATTTTCACCAGAAATACAACCTTTAGGACTTATTTATGTGGACAATAGTGAATGACTACATGATATGTGTATACAAACATATATAGATGTATTTATTGACAGAAATCACCCAGGTCAGTGGCCTTATTGATATATGCGTTAAATGGTAAAGTAGGTTATGACCACTGAAGCCCATATGGAAGTATAGACTAATCTTTCTTGCCATTACTTATAGAACCCCATGTATAATTATTGATGTATTTTGTAATGCATGTATTCACATCAGCTATGGGAGAGCAATGACAGACACATGATTTGTAAACAACATAAAGGTATGGTAAAAATGGGATGAAGGAGACATGAAAAAGGAGAGAGAATGGAGAAGATGCAAGGGGAAAAACACACTAGAAACACAAGTCAGAGGGAGAGCAAATATAGGGAATATAATAAAAGTATTAAAAGCGAGATGGCCAGATGGGAGTATAAGGTATGGGAAAGTATAAAATAAGTAAAGAGGTAAGTTCAGAAGGGGTGGATGAATAGAAGTTATTGAAGAAGATGGAATGATGTGGATACATAGAGAAAAGGAGAGACTTAGAAGGCGAAATAGTAGAATTTTAAATTTGGGTTCATGCCAACAGAAGCTGAATAGGGCCAAAAGGAGGGAAAATCAGGGTAGATTCGCTCACATTTAGGTTCCACTTTAGAGGCATGAGTGATTGCCAAGTTCTCGAAACAAGGATAGGTTGCTTTGCTATTTCGTGTACAAGGGGGTGGCTGGTGAAAGCAGTTGATGACATGCACCCACTATAGAGCAACCAGTTTCAGGCTCTTTGCTAACATAAGAGACTTCATGAAACTGTTATATTGCATAAAAAAACAGATTGTATGTCTTGTTGCATCTATCAATGTTTTCTTTTGTACAACAGACTGGTACCAAATTAACAACTATAATTCATTCCACATAAAAGTCTAAAGCAAACTAGCAATCTGTCTCTGCTGCTTCTTCAATTCGTGACCAAATACAGTTCATTTAAAGATGAACTCTGCTTGAAACAAGTTAGAACAAACACTGCCTAATCTTTCATTTTATTTATCCAGAGCGACATGCAACTATAAATCCTGGTAGGAAGTATTTACAGCAGAACTGCTGCAATGTAAACAACCTTCCTGCACGGGGGTGCGGTGCATGCAAAATGCATTAAAATAAATTAATTAACAAAGCATATCTCGGCGAAATTTTATCTTGTGATATTAATAGTAAATGTACTGAACTGCAGTGCATGTCCAAATATAACATTTTGAAGAAATCTCTCTGAAATAGCTAAGCAGCTGTGCACCAAACTTCTCCCTGTTTCCAACTGGTGGTGGGAATCTTGTCTCTGAACCTGGCGCTGATTTCTTCAACATCGGTGTTTTAGACGCCCATAAAACAAAATTGTTTGCTGTGCTTGGGAACCTTGTACAGAAGTTGATGGTTGTATGACTCACCACCACAACTGGCAGTGTGAATTCATTCTTACATTCGAGTCTTGCATTAGTTACAAAATATACTTTATAACCACAGAAACTGATAACAGCTTTAGAGGCCGGAAATACGTCTGCTCCTTTCTGTTTTACTGAGTGTTCTATAATGTGTTTTTGTAACTTCGGTTGAGTTTGATCCTGGCCTGTTCATGGAACGCGACTTGTGTAGGTGCACGGTGGAAGGCAGTGTAATGTCCCCTACCTATATAAACATCCACCTGTTACACAAAGAGCAATGGATGCTTCCAACTGGTGCTCATTTTACAAACGGCCAAGGAAGGAGACCTCTCTGTGATGTAAAGAACACTATTCAATTTGTAACCTTGAATTAGTTTATTAGTTTGTGTATATTTGTGATTTATTAGAATGCATTAGAATGCAATAGTCCACACCTCTACTGTGCGCCTCATTCGTATTAATATGTGAGCAATCAACACAATGTTTTTACTGCTTTTTCCCTTCACTGGTGACTTGCACATTTCAGCTGGGTCGATGATTAACTTTGTATTAATGTTTAGGCTGCATGGTTGAAATGTAAGGCAGGGTACTTTAAAAAACAGGTATATGCTCTGAAGGGAATCTTTCAGCATGTCATTCTTTTGGACTGATGGATTTGGTTATGGTTGGTAAATGAATGTAATTGTTAGTTGCTAAAGAAAGGGGTGAATTGACATGTAAAACTGAAGCAACCCTGATCATGTAACCTGCTCACTCATGCAATGAACATCCCCAGCTTAGCAAATACTTGCACTAACTTTGCCAACCTTTACATTTCTTCTAATTTCAACGTCAGATATCAAGCAGAGAAGACGTCATTAATCTAAAGCATACATTTAAATTCACACTCATTTGGAGGGTGTCACAATCATTTGCCAGGAAATAAACATACTGCTTTCCATGTCCGTAATGCACCATTTAGAACATAGCATTTCAAAGATATCGCAAGCGCATTAGGATTCCCATTTCAGCCAACGCTCTGTAAAACTGTGCAGTCTGAGAGTTGTGACAATATCTACCAAGTACAATAGACCAGGGTTCTCCTGCATGGTTTGAGGTAACATATCAAACACAATAGGATGATGGACGGAGCGCTGAAACTTTTCAGACACCCCCAGTCACTATCAGATCTGGGTTAAATCCATCATCATTATTCTGCTCACCTCCCACCCCAGTTCAGACCCAGCCAAATGCAAATCAGTCTTGCCTCATGGGAACAGTCCAGCCCAAACTGCCAAGCCAGGTCCTCCCTGGACCAAAACAAGCATCCTGGTACCGGTTTCAGGGTAACACCCCTCATCAGCCTGGCTAGATTGAATCCAGTGGCAAAGTGAGCAACATATGCCGCAATGTATCAATGGTATATCATGCACCTAACCTGCACATCAACAAACTAACATGTATTTTGGTGGCATATTGGGCAGGGCATTAAACTATGCTTTGCGCCATGTTACAGATGTATCAATGACAGAAATTGCACATGCAGCTGTGAGAGGGTTGTCGCTGTTGAGTTAGGACATGGGGTTCATTATAACCCACCTAAGACACTTAACCAAATGTAATATCGCACTCCCTTGACACACATGTCAAGCACATGCTATATATCACTTGCTCTTTCTCTCATACATAATGTGACATTATCATTCATAGTATAGAGGAGGTAATGTGTGATACCAAAAGTGATATTTGTAAATAAAGTCATGGACAGTTTACACAGGAATAAATATATTGTATCAGGGTGATTTTGTAACATTGGTTTCTGTGGTGTACATTATAACATTTATCTGTTTTAAATTAACTATTACTTTAATACCTTTTTTTACTAACTATTGGTTGGGGCATTCTAACCACATAGTAAAAGTAAATATTTCAAGTATTGTTCTGTTATTAGGTTTATGTAAATTGATAAAAGGAGACCAGTAGGCAACATGTGCTTAACGTAATTGAAAAAAATATAGTTTATGGTTTTTTCACAGTGTGATTTTTCAAGGGGGGGTGCAAATAATAGATAATTTCAGAAGGAGCCCTTTCCATCTGCATCACTGAGAGGGGGTGTTTAGATTTATACTCAATTGTGTGTTTTTCAACTTTTTGTTGTGAATGTTAAGAAATACTATACTGTCTACTTTGATTAGCTGCCTTTATAGGTTAAGAAAGAGAAGTGTAAAACGGCCACTTATGAACTTTTTGGTATGTCCCAAGACAAGTGCAGCTATAATCATTGAAGTGGGTACGGGGCATTTAAATATAAAACGCATAAGAAAGATATAGAAAGGGTCATTTGTGCCTTTTCACTGGGCACCCTGATCATTTCTTCCACCTCATGTCTAAGGTACTACAAATCTACAGAATATTTGAGCCATACCAAAACACACCTCTTCTGGGTAGGGTTCAATTCCCCAAACCAGCCCTGGTAGTGCCTCTCTCACCTATCCACACTCCAGCACTACATTGTTTCAAAACATTCATTCAGTTTGTTATAGTTTATTATATAATGCTATAAACTGACTTCGATGCAAAAACAACAGTGACGGACAGAATGCAGAACAATGTCATACATTCACCCCAGTACAGCGATCTGGGCCTAAATCCTTTGTTTTTTGCTCACCATGCCATTCCAGTTTGAACCCAGCGATGAGCATCAGAGTTCTGTACCGAAAATGGGGAAACTAAAAACAAACAAAAGACTTAACAGTAGAACAGAAGCTTGATGGGATATGATTCATAGACGATTGAGGGTTTTGATGCAAAGGGAAGATTCGGGTCAGGATTCTGAAAGGTTGTGAAATGGAAAAGGTGTTTTGCAAATCTTGTTATTTTTCCCATAGTCACAGTTCAACAGTTTGTTCTTTACAGTTTTGTGAAAAATATAAGATGCTCTGTCAGGAAATACCAAAACACATTGTGGTTTCTATAAAATGAACAACATACACACTTAAGCACGATATGTTTTTCCTTGCACGTGTAATAACATAATTCAGTAAGAACAATATATACCCATTCAAAGAGAACGCCCCCTTGAACCTAGTAGGCTATTGTGCGGCCCGGCATGTATCCTACAGTAATAGAGCCAACAGCAGTGGCAGTGGCAAACTGGCACTAAATGAAACAAGCATTGGCATAGCCAATAGGTCTCGCCTTTGGGACCTTATAAGTGTTTAGCCATGCAACAGTTGCATAACTAAATACTTATGAAGGTCCCAAAAGCAAGAAATTGGCTATGCAAAGCGGCCCTGCGGCCGCGAAAGTGAAAGTGATCGCGACCGCGATCACGATCAAACATCAAAGCGGCCGTGCGGCCGCGAAAGTGAAATTAATCGCTGTAAAGCGCGGCGCGCGCGCCCGAGCACATGCACTGTAGCTCTAGGCTGGCCTGGTAGCACTTTTTGGAGCCCTCTCAATAAGTCTCGCCAGACCAGCGCATGCGCTGGGTCAGGCGAGACCTAAAAATAAACAGCACCGGCTCTGTGGTATGTGAAATGCGCTCTCGTGGCTCGGATGCCTCCATATTCTGGGCACAAATCTTATTCTACATATGTAAGGCTAGGTGTCAGCACACTAATTGTAAAAGTCATTAGAGCAAAACACCAACACAACTAAAGAAACCAATGACGAACTTATGATCATATGCATAGAATATCCTTTCAGGATAATTCTTTCAGGAAAGCAGAAAGAGTCACTACTTAACCCTTTACGAGCATTTCAAGAAATGTATATATGTAAATGTATGTAAAAACAACAAAGGAAAGTAATGTACACACCGGTTACCTTTTGTTAAATTAGCACATTAATTATGTTTACATATTTACTGTGGGCATAGTTGACTTTTAGGGTTCTTTGCTAAACTGCTAACTCTCATGACAGAATGTGTGCATTATTTGTCTATTTCTGGGGGGCTCTAAAGAGAGATAAAGGTACCAGACTGGTCACTGGTCCACACATTCACACCCTGCACACAACATCCCATTTTGTGCATTTCGGATGTAGCTAGTCACCTAAAACCCATCGCAGACGACAGGGGTTACACTGCCAGAAAATAGAGGCACATCCATACTTGGTTTTCCGGGAAGGAAGTAGCATTTCTAAGGTACTGGCACCGGTTCCCTCAATACCGGATGGGGCGGCAAGCAAAGTACATGCAATCTCCCAGCGCTGCTTACCCTACCAGATGCATTACCCACCCAGTGTTACTTTGCGGTTTGTGCACACCACTGTGCGCCATTAACAAAGGTGGCACAGAGAACATTCGCATGTGGGTGAGTAAAAGTACAAAAAGGGCTGCTGGCGAAAAATGAATGTTTTTAACACATTTTCTATAGGCTAATGGGGAATGGCACCTGTTCAAAGTTATTCCTCATTACAAAAGTTTAGCAGTCACTGTAGAAGTTGGTGGAGAAATAATACACTGATATTGATACGTAGCAGAAGTCACCAATGTTTCTAGATGCCCTGAAGGAAGTAGGGCTGGGCTATGAAGGTCTCAGCAGTAGGCCATGAGCATCAGTTACCTGGAGAGGACTTCTCTGAACAGAGAGTGTGCTGGGAGGTGTGTTGGGGTGTGCGTGAAAGAGACAGAGAGAAGGAGAGGTGGGGGAAAACACCTCAGGGTACAGGGACCCCCCCCCCAACTAATTACAGCGCCGCCAGTATGAGAGAAACACTAGCTCAGGGTCACTGCGAACGATTCTCCCTTCCTTCTTCAGTGGCTTTGTGATTGCTGCTAACTTCTGTCACAAGAAGATTCGTGTATTTTTATCACAACATTGTGTTATTGCTGGAGCTGATCTTTTACTATGTGACATCACAAGGTCAGACGATGTGATTATGCTTTATTAAGCACAGACACACTTTATCTAGGCTTGCCCGTAGTAGATTACTGTTGTTTTATTAACATTGTGATAGTTTTAACTAACTGAAAAAATAAACTGAAACTTGAGTGGTTGGCTGTCACAAAGCATCTAAGTTGGATTTTAAGGTGTGCACCAGTGGGAGCCAGGTGGTGGTCCAGAGAAGGTGGGGGGAGGAGCTTCAGGTCTTTTTCAGATGAATGAGATGGAGGAAGCTGTCTCTCCATGAAGCTGCAGGTAGGTGCATCTGTGCAGTCCCCTCTTGTACTAGCTGCAAATTTTTGGAGCTGCAAACACAGACCTGCTGTGTATGTGTGCTGTGTGTCTGTCTACACACACGTGATGGCGAGAGAGTCTCCACATTGTGTGGCTTGATTAGTGAGCCTCAGTGCAGAAGCATTTACGCACAAACAAATATATATATCAGACACACACACTGCAACAGACACTCACAGGCTCGGCGACCATCACCTCCTTCCCAAAGACCACCAACTCACCCTATATCTGCTATGAATCTTATTGCCCTGAGAAGACTCGAATCATATATTTTGGAGCGATACAAAAATAATTTTTATTGCAGAAAATGACTTCCAAAGAAGCGTCTAGTGTGTCTTTTACCAATATGTACCAGGTGTGAAGCTCACACCGGCTCTATTACTTTCCACTTATAAGTAGGTCAGGCGTGGTTTGGTTTACTGTAGACATGTTTTCTCCATCATCTACTTCTCTTGTGAACACCTGTCCAACTTCTACCTCACTTTCTCTTTCAATTGGTCTTGTCAAACATGAACATCTCTCATAACATTAATTCCTGGATTTCTTGTTCTTGAATAATTAGGGAAGAGGTTGGTGATAGCAAGAACTGGTCTCCAGTGACCAGAGCCACAAAGTGGCATTCTGTCACAAAGCACCGCTTTATACAGCTATTAAAGAAATATTGTAAATACATTCTGCCTAAGAACATTTATACATTCCGCCTATGGACATTTATGCCGTTGTGCACAGGAAATCCAGTAAGTACTCAGAAAGTACAAATAACACTCGGCACCCACCTAGGATTGCATCTTTTCACTTGAGGGCATGCTCCTTCTATTCAGCTTTTCTTCTACTCAGATGAAGGACACTCACTTCCATCCACTTCAAGATGGAATACAACTCTCCAACTCTCCTCTGAATCCCTCTCACAAATGCCAAAGCACAGGTAAATCTAAGTGTCGTTGCCATAGAAATGGGGTGGTAGCAAGAGAGCTCGTGCAGTGAAACTTTGCATCAGTGTTAACAAGCCGTGGTGAGAGGGGGGAGCCGCAGGGATACCACAGTTCACAGTGGCACTTTGATGGACTTGATTGTCTAAATGAAGTATTTTTCAACATTAACACAGTTCACAGTGTATGAAACAACTTTATAACGCCTTCTCCAAACTCGTCTTCAAATTGGGAGTGTTGCTGAATAGGTGCAAAGTGCCATATGTCAAGTTTGGAAACAACATCCTTCTCGGGTACCTCAGACAGCCGCACAAGACCACTAGAAAGAAAAGCGACCCTGCACTGCAAGGTGTGAAAGCATCTACAATTCACCAGGCAGACCTTTCCATCCAAACAACCGCCTATGCCTGGTCATTCTCTACCTCCAAAAAACACTGGAACTGGAAAAAGGCAAATCCCTGGGCAAGGGCTCAAACTCATAAACAGACTCACTCCAGAACATCAGCAAATTACCCACCCCCTCCCTTGTCATAAAGAATTCACCAGCCACCCTTATTACCAAGAGCATACCAATGCAACCACTGCATGCACCCCCTCAGTTCATGAGCTGCTCCTAGATTACCCTATGCAACTTCTATGCCGGGCTGCCCCTTCATGCCTGCCTATGTTCCCTGACCTATAAAGTGCCAACTCATTGTGTAACTATTGAGTTTATAGAAAGGGTAACTTAAGAACTATGAATGAATATGATAGTTTCCAAATGTCATTATTTCTGGAAGAAACTTAATTCCTTTGTCATCTAGCAATTCCAGCCCTCTGCAGCTGCTAACAACTTGTTGACCAATTACAAGTTGTCTGGAAAAGTGCGAAATATAATGAAGCGCGCCATTAGGACGCGGCCCCCCGGGAACCCGGTCATGCCCCCCCCCTTCCTTGTGGACCTCATCGATGGACCAGGTGTGCCCACAACAGGAATCACTTCCGGGGCAACGTCGTGGCGTCACTTCCGGCCGTAGCCCGCAGCAACGAGAAGGAGGAGTGGGCGTGGGCCTATTTAGGGCAACTTGCCCTGGTCCTCGCCCTCTCTTCCGTATGGCGCCGGCCCCTGTATGCAGGGGTCTCCGTGAATCTGGAGTCGGGTGGGCGCATCGCCCAGTATTCCCCTTGCCTGTCGAGAATGTTTGTGAACTCACACAAAGTTTTTTCTTTGTGGGGGTTCCTTACATTCCCAATTGCTACCACACCATTGACCTTCCACTGGAACCTTCCAATTTCTCACTCGTATTTTATACTTACGAACAGGGATAATCCATCCAGCTGAGGGATTCTCTAGTTGCAATATTTCATTTGTGACCATAAATATCAACAATCCTCTTTTCAACGCGCTCATCTAGGTCCAATGATCAGAACAGAAAATATTGGCAAGGCTCACCATGCCCTTCAGGTGCTGCTGGATTCCCTTAACCACACCACCATGATGGAAAGCTACTGGGAGTGGAAGGGTTAACAGGGGCAGAAGGATAGATTTACACTCCCATAAGTAATTGATTCAGAAAGAGCAGGTATTGGCAGGGCGAGGTTCCCATTCAAGAAGAGAACAGAGAACCTCAAGGATTCTGGCTACCAGCTCTGGTATTTCATGGAAGCGCCCAGCCCCTGCAGGAGCTAGGCCAGGAGGAGGCAACAACTTTCCTTAACTAGAAGGATGACACCCAGGTGGTGTTACCTCTTGCAAGGGTCCCAGGAAAGCAATCGGAAACCGGTGAGGGGCATTTTTCCAAAAACAAGGGAGTTGATGGATAATGGTTGGTTAAGCCGGGATGAGGAAGATCTGAGTTCCTCGGAATAGGTGCTGGGGAGGGACTTCGAGAGGTTAACAAGAGGTACCTAAACTTTCTAGCTGCTCCTCATTGATTAAACCACTAGGCAAAGTCAGCCTTAGGAGTATTGTTTTTGTATCTGCAGCAAATCTTCATCTGAAATTGCTAATTTCAAAAAAATGAGGGTGGTAATTAAAGGAGGGCAGTAATACTGAGAGCCATCACCGGGTCATGAGTCATGATGAGTCTATTATCATCTCTTTCTGGCTGAAATAACAAGTTAGAATGTAGACCATGACGCTGCAGCTTAGAAACCCGCAGGCGGGGCAAAGTCCAGTATAGCAACTCATAGCGTATCACACAGATCTTAAAAGAGTGAGCTGGCCACAGCAGGGAGCGTACTACCCAACCCTTCGAGGTGTGTACTAGCCACCACAGGAAGAGCGTTACACTACCACAAGCGTGCACGTACAAAATAACCCTTGGAAGCATGCAGTAGTCACAATATGAGCATGTTACCCCAACCCTTACAAGTGTGCACTAGCCACCACAGGAAGCAAGGTACACTACCACTAACATGCACTGCTAAAGTATGAGCATATTACACCAACCCTTAGAAGCGTGCACTGGCCACATTACGAGCACATTAGATAAACCCTTAGAAGTGTGCAGTAATCACAAAATAAGCATATCACACCAACCCCAAGAAGTGTGCATAGACCACAGTATGAGCTTATTACACCAACCCTTATTGCACTGGCCAAAATATGAGCATATTACACCAACCCTTAGAAGCGTGTACTGGCCAAAATATGAGCATATTACACCAACACTTAGAAGTGTGCATTAGTCACAATATGAGCATATTACACCAACACCCTACCAGCGTGCACTAATCACAATACGAGTATATTGCACCAGTACTGACAGCAAAATGAGCATATCACACCAAACCTTAGAAGTGTGCACTGGACACAATAGGAGCATATTACACCAAACCCAAGAAGCGTGCACTGGCCACAATACGAGCATATTACACCAACCCTTAGAAGCGTGCACTGGCCACATTACGAGCATATTACACCAACCCTTAGAAGCGTGCAGTAATCACAATATAAGCATATCACACCAACCACTAGAAGTGTGCACTGGCTACAACATGAACATATTACAGCAACCCTTAGAAGTGTGCACTGGCCAAAATATGAGCATATTACAGCAACCCTTAGAGGCGTGCACTGGTCAAAATATGGACATATTACACCAAATATTAGAAGTGTGCACTGGACACAATATGAGCATATTACACATACCCTTAGAAGCGTGCACTGGACACAATATGAGCATATTACATCAACCCTTAGAAGCGTGCACTGGACACAATATGAGCATATTACACCAACCCTTAGAAGTGTGCACTGGCCAAAATATGATCATATTACACCAACCCTTAGAAGCGTGCACTGGACACAATATGAGTATATTACACCAACCCTTAGAAGCGTGCACTGGACACAATATGAGTATATTACACCAAACCTTAGAAGCGTGCAATGGCCACAATATGAGTATATTACACCAAACCTTAGAAGCGTGCAATGGCCACAATATGAGCATATTACACCAACCCTTAGTAGCGTGCACTGGCCACAATATGAGCATATTACACCAACCCTTAGAAGCGTGCACTGGACACAATATGAGCATATTACACCAACCCTTAGAAGCGTGCACTGGCCACAATACAAGCATATTACACCAAACCTTAGAAGTGTGCACTGGCCACAATATGAGCATATTACACCAACCCTTAGAAGCGTGCACTGGACACAATATGAGTATATTACACCAAACCTTAGAAGCGTGCAATGGCCACAATATGAGTATATTACACCAAACCTTAGAAGCGTGCAATGGCCACAATATGAGCATATTACACCAACCCTTAGTAGCGTGCACTGGCCACAATATGAGCATATTACACCAACCCTTAGAAGCGTGCACTGGACACAATATGAGCATATTACACCAACCCTTAGAAGCGTGCACTGGACACAATATGAGCATATTACACCAACCCTTAGAAGCGTGCACTGGCCACAATACAAGCATATTACACCAAACCTTAGAAGTGTGCACTGGCCACAATATGAGCATATTACACCAACCCTTAGAAGCGTGCACTGGACACAATATGAGTATATTACACCAAACCTTAGAAGCGTGCACTGGACACAATATGAGCATATTACACATACCCTTAGAAGCGTGCACTGGACACAATATGAGCATATTACATCAACCCTTAGAAGCGTGCACTGGACACAATATGAGCATATTACACCAACCCTTAGAAGTGTGCACTGGCCAAAATATGATCATATTACACCAACCCTTAGAAGCGTGCACTGGACACAATATGAGTATATTACACCAACCCTTAGAAGCGTGCACTGGACACAATATGAGTATATTACACCAAACCTTAGAAGCGTGCAATGGCCACAATATGAGTATATTACACCAAACCTTAGAAGCGTGCAATGGCCACAATATGAGCATATTACACCAACCCTTAGTAGCGTGCACTGGCCACAATATGAGCATATTACACCAACCCTTAGAAGTGTGCACTGGCCAAAATATGATCATATTACACCAACCCTTAGAAGCGTGCACTGGACACAATATGAGTATATTACACCAAACCTTAGAAGCGTGCAATGGCCACAATATGAGTATATTACACCAAACCTTAGAAGCGTGCAATGGCCACAATATGAGCATATTACACCAACCCTTAGTAGCGTGCACTGGCCACAATATGAGCATATTACACCAACCCTTAGAAGCGTGCACTGGACACAATATGAGCATATTACACCAACCCTTAGAAGCGTGCACTGGCCACAATACAAGCATATTACACCAAACCTTAGAAGTGTGCACTGGCCACAATATGAGCATATTACACCAACCCTTAGAAGCGTGCACTGGACACAATATGAGTATATTACACCAAACCTTAGAAGCGTGCAATGGCCACAATATGAGCATATTACACCAACCCTTAGTAGCGTGCACTGGCCACAATATGAGCATATTACACCAACCCTTAGAAGCGTGCACTGGACACAATATGAGCATATTACACCAACCCTTAGAAGCGTGCACTGGCCACAATACAAGCATATTACACCAAACCTTAGAAGTGTGCACTGGCCACAATATGAGCATATTACACCAACACTTAGCAGTGTGCATTAGTCACAATACGAGCATATTGCACCAGCTCTTAGGAGCGTGCACTGACAGCAAAATGAGCATATCACACTAAACCTTAGAAGTGTGCACTGGCCACAACATGAGCATATTACAGCTACCCTTGGAAGCGTGCACTGGCAACCGATTGAGCATACACTCCAACCATTAGAAGTGTGCATTGGACACAAAATTAGCATATTACACTGAAATGTGAACGTGTGCACTGGCTACAGTGTGAGCATTGTACACCAACCCTTAGAAGCGTGCACTGGCCGCGTCTTAGAGCATGTGTTACTCCAAGCCTTGGAGGAGCGCACGGGCCACAACACAGAATACACCCTAACGGCGCTCGGCAGACTGCATGGGGCACAATACAGAGGATATTACACCAACATGTATAAAAGTGCAATGCACACAGCATGGAGTGCGCTGCTACAACCCTTGCAGGAGGGCAGGCGTTCAGAGATAGAGCAGACCCCTCCAGTGCTCGGGGGCCTGGCGGCAGTGAAGTGATCGGAAACCAACAAGCTGGCTGCAGAAACTCAAACAAACACAGAAGCATTTCCTATCAATACAAATAAAACATGCTGCTTCATTGTTTTACATATTGTATGCGCCATCTCCATTTCGTAGCAGTGTGATTTATTTAGAGGTGTCAGCTAGCGACTCGCCTTTCAGTGACTTCTGAGCGCTATAACGCTAACAATTTTTTTTTCAACTTCGGAACACTCGCAACTTGTGTTTTTGCACATTGGTCTCGTGCCATAACGGCACAGTGTGCAAACATGTTATGGTTGTCATACGATCACACCACATACATGTATCCCCCGATTAGCCCTAATAGAGCCGCGAACTCGCAGTGGTCTTTTAATGTCTAGTTGCATGTGGCGCGCGCTAATGTCCCGGGCCTCCCGCTCATTACTGCGTTATTGATCGCCCAGCGGGCCAGTGGCCAGCCCCCTCCAGCCCGTGCTAAGCAGGGGCTGGGGGGCTCGCAGGGGGCGGCGTTAACGCGCCGGCCATTATCCCCGCGCTCCGCGGCGTCCTCTCGGCGCTAATGGGGCCGCGGTCCCTGCCTGCTGCATTAATGGCTCAAAGGGGGCTAATACAGACAACGAGCCTTAAACGAGCTCTGGAGAGCGCCAAACGAGCGGCCATTTATCACGCCGGCTACCTTAACTCGACTCGTTTGCTCTCCCTACTGGGAACAACTCATTTCCTCTTAACTAAATTACTTGAGAAATGTCAGCCGAGCCCGGCTTGGAAACATAACAAGGGCGAGCCTGTCAGGCAGGCGCTGCGGGAGCGGCGCGGGCTGCGAGGCGCTTGGAGGGGGCGCCGGGCGCTTATTTAGAAATATTGGGAAATGTTCCGGGACCGAGCGGCGTGTGTTTAGCTCGCACCGCGGGAAGGAATTAAAACTATAGGATCCGCGGGACTCGGGATTTGTGTCCAGTGGTTAACGCTGTGGGACATTCTACAGGCATGCACCCCCCCCCCCCCCACCCTCCCCAACTTCATGTGACGTTACAGCCACTGAGGTGCGAGCGTGTCTCGAATCCCATTTTGCGCCGCTTTTTATGATTTCTTCTCGCACTTTTAAGTACGAAATGACAATCCCCGAGGCAAAGGTTATGCCCGATATTAAAAAAAAAAATTGGGATATAATATCAGTGACCAATGGACACTCTGTATATACAACGCAGTCTTAGGTTGTTTACTGGCTGTATTTGGGAAGTGTTTATATATACAACCGAATTTTGTATTCTTATTACAGAATTATATATATATATACGCGCAAAAATGGTAGAGCCCTGCACGCATCTGCGCAACACTTAGTAAATAACCCCCAATATATCAACATACCGACGTTAGGGGAAAATCGTTTACATAACGTTGCTCCTCTCAAAGCACAAACATCATTAAAGCCCTGGTTTCAATTGTTTAAGAGAATACATAGACGTATGCAAATCGACGCACTACTCCTCTTGCAACAGCTTCCGGGTAAAGCGCTTTATAGGGGTCTCGAACCGTAACCAGGCGCCGCGGAACAGAGGGGCACTATGAAATCTATATGTGTGACGTGTATTGGTGTCACACAATTCTCTAAACAGAGCTAACATTTTCCCTGGAACACCACTTCGAAAGGAACATGGGCCAATCTCACATAAGCCCGCTTTCTTCCGGAAGACCTCAACATGGCGCGCGCCCCCTGGAGGCCGTCCATGGGAAATGAATCAAAACCTCCACGAAAAGCCCCAAGAGGAATTTCAGGCTTGGAATAAACGAAGAGATGACACACATACATTGCTGTCGCTGTCCTGCCGAGCGTGGGAGACTTGTTCTGTTTTGTAACTGCCAACCCCCCTTCCACCACCACACACAGCAATAAGAGCTCCCCGACTGCCGACACTCCGCCTCTTGATCAAATGTTGCGCCCCCTGCACTGCGGTGGGAAACACATTCAACTAATTACATGGAATTACAATAACTCATCCCGGTCCTGTCGCAGCTGTTTCACCCTCGTCCGATATCTTTAATGCCTCTGTGATAGCGGGGCTGAGTGACTATTGGTGTTGGGGGGTGACGGGGGTGTGGGGGGGGGGGGGTGTTGGGGTGGACTTGTTTCCCATTTGTTTAGTGGAGGTCAGCAGGGGCGCCTCCGTGACCCTTCAGCACAGACACGGCCCCTCAGCTTCCGTATCCTCAATTAAACTAAGCCACTTGCCATGGTAGTCGCATTGTGGAAGTGAAGTAGTGAAACCGGTGACCGAGCGCCATCCACAGAAAAGTCCTCTAATCGGCGCTATGTGGAATAATAAAAGCCGCAAACGCTTGCTCCCGATGACACAATTACCGGCGCTTTGACACACAACATTCCCACCAGTGCCTCTCCGGAGCGACCTGTGTTCAGTAAACACAAACACGACTGCGAAGCAAAGCGCCGTGAAACAGTCAAACGAAACCCTTTGGCACTATTCGAAACACCTTGACAAACACCCACAGTAATAACCAGTACTTATGCAGCGCTCACCGGTGTCCCTCGCTCGAGGCGCTGTAATATTCAACTCGTTTAATAATCGTGCGATGGGCGGGATTATTGGTCAAGGCGAGTGCCTCTCTACTGTCGATGTAGCACCAACAACCAATGAAATGTGTGTGCCGACGCATTTCAGAGTCCACCGTGAGAGGCGGAAGGTGCTGCGGTGCAGGTGGTGGTGGTGGGGGGGGGGGGTGGGGGGGATCTCAAAATCACAGAGGAGCAAGGTGCACTTTGTTCCAATTGTTAGGCAGCATTGCAAATCAAAAATATGTGCCATATGCGACAATCGAGGATAAATACATATATGGGATTTGTGTATGTTGTGTAATTGAGGTAATGAGGGCACAGCATTTTGATACCCTGAGGCGAAATGGACCTGACGCTATTTGACGGTGTTGGGGCGTCTCGTACCACCTCCCAACGGGCAAATGTAAAATGAGAGACAACGAGCAAAATTGGGAATAAACATTTTAATGTAATACTGCACGCCAAAGTGATCGGCATTGTGTACTACAACGGTAAAGCGAGCTGATGCCGACAAAACATGTATTTAGGTATCTATTATTATTTTTTCGGCGTGGTATGGACTGATGCGTGCAGCATTTCAGCTGCCTCGCAGCGCTGCGTCGCTTTTAGTTGTGTGCCATTAGCGACAGTCACAACAGACACCGCCCGGCTGTCGTGGGCCAGCCCTGGTGTGGAATGGCAGGTCAAATAAAGCGCCAATGAATTCACAGCCACTTGCACGATGAACCGGGATTTTCTCCGCAGCACTATTTCCGAAAACTCTTACTCGACCAACGAGGCACCATTTGTAACTGCCCAACTGGGACGGCACCCGAGAGCAGGGACGTGTCTCCAATATACAACCGTGCAGAGGCAGAAAACTGCGTATCTTCTGTTTATTTAAAACAGACATCCTAACTGGGAATCCTTTATTGTTTCATAATAAAAATCGTTACAATGGTGGACATGCAGCAATAAAAACGTAAGTCAGACAGTTCCTAAAATATTTACACCTGTGGGGCAATAAAAAGAGGTTCACTGAGTTTCTGTATCCTCCTGCTCTTTTAAAAGCAAACCTAGAAGCCACCATTTTACACTGATTTATGGAAAAACACATAGGGGCAGATTTATGAGCCCCTTGCGCCACTTTTGCGTCACTTTTAACATGGGAAAAGTGACGCAAAAGTGGCGCAAGGGGCTCATAAATCTGTCCCTTAGAATCTGGCACACCAAGACATCCATTTCAAACAAAATTCGCAAGTTGCAAAAAAAGGTGTTAAGTTACAACCTGCGCAGCTTTTGCTGATAAAGAAAATGCCGAATGCCCGGGCTTTCCCCACGTCACATATTTCCTTTTGTAATAAAATTATACTTGGCTTCAGAAAATGCATTCCGTCTTTTGTCGTGCAGTACTATCACAACTTTCACTATGAAAATAAAGAATATATATATATATATATATATATATTATATATATTATATATATATAGATTAGGCCGTCGCGCATCAATGACGTCACGCCCCTGCACTCTTCTCAGGGCAACAGTTTGTGGGCCACCGTGTGTTTACCCCTTTTCAGGGTCGTTCATGGTTGTTTTCAAGAAGCAGGGCCACAGGGGCAGATTGTGTTTGACAGTCGTGCTTGTATTTTTATATAAGTGAGCGCTGACCGTCCACTCTGTGAACCTGTCTCAGCAGAGAAGTGACATACAAGATGGCGGGTCACAGAAGGAAGCGCTGTGACGGACAGGTGCAGCACTACATAGAATGTTGACCACGCAGGTGACCCTTGATTAGTAGCACCCTCCACGCCACGAGTTGGGTGGAAGTGTGACATTTGAACCATGACCCTCCATTGCAGCCACGGACGTCTAAACAAGCAATGGTAAAAACAACTTCTTGTGTGAGGGGGGTTGTGTTGTACGTTTCTTTCGTGTACTAGCACAGGCGCGTGGAGCGTCACAAACAGCCGCTCTAAGTTTTGACCCGAAACACCCAACAGGTGGAGTCATTTAACCCACTCACATTAACCTTCGTCAGAATATCACAATCACACGACACAGTCTTTGAGAGTGTGGGAGTGGCGTCGGTGCAAGGAACCCGGGCGAGATGTGTAAACCCTGGCGAGGCACAAGCCTTGATGACATGCACAACAGACCACGTCTCTGCAATGACAGACTATGGACACGCGCTTTGTCGCCCTCTTTGTCCAGGCAACAATTTGTCTTGTTGTAAGAGTTAAGCGTGCGCAAAGGTTGTGCAAGTCAAAAGAACACACAATTGACATCTTCAAAAGCAAGTTTGCACCAGAAACCTGATGGCACACCCTCTCACCTGGTACTTCACCCGTGCAGCCCAGGACTCAGTGAGAGAAATGGCAGCAGGTCCGGCGTCCGTGACCCCCCCCCCCCCCCCCACCCCCGGGGCAAGATAACGAAAGGGCGCGTCGTGTCCTCGCAGATATGATGGCAGTGTGCCTGGCACGAGCCAGGCACACGGCAGTGTAGAATCCTTGAGTACGTACTCAACTGCCTCCCCCCCACCTGTCTAGGTGTGAGGTCAAGGGGCGCGCACCGTGCACTGACGGATGCTGGCGCGATCTTCTGGCAGCGGCGCATGCGTGCAAGTGTGTGACACTGAGACTTTGTGTGCCTAGGTGTATCTGCACAGGTGAGTGTGATATGTTCACTGAGTATGTCACGTGCTCTCTCTTTCGTGTACTTTGTGGCTCAGAATACCTAAAGACGCGTGGAATGTGCCCATACCATATCTGCGACATGCCCATTCTATATATCCGCTCACAACACGTGTGCAGCGTTTGACCATCTGAAGCCGCTGTCGTGGGTGAATGGAGAAAGGGACACTAAGGAGTCAAGCAGCGAATGACGTCATGGTTAAGGTGAAGAAGAGTCAACGGTACCTCGAGAAGCAAAAGGGAGGAAGGAGGAGACATGGCAAATCCAGTCAGTGACGTCACGATCAAGATGACCCAAGGCAGTATCGCAGGGGAGGAACATTATAACAATAAATGAATCCAGTGTGTGACGTTTCAATAGATGTAAAGACGACCCCTTCATCGCCCTTACCCTGGGCAGCACAGTGCCTACACAACGCAACCCTGCCCACATGTACTGACATCGGCTACTCAGTTATTTGTGTGCCTCGACCGCTGTCCTTAAAGGGCCATCGATTCATTGATACAACAACAAGTCTCGCATCCGTTTCAGAGGTCACCAAACACTTGGAAAATATTCACGTTTGTGGTGTGATATTTTGAAAAGTAACAGATTGTTTATACATTTATTTTAATTAATTGTTTATTTATTGTATTTGTTATTGGACGGTGCGTTTAAAACATTATGCCTCTCCGGGTCTTTTTTTCACCTCTAATTTAGCTCCCCTGGCGTGTTGGGGCGTATGTGGAGGCCTGCTGGGCGCTCACTGTGACATCGGGCCGTTGTGCACCTGTGTGCCACCGTGGCTGTCAGTCTGTCCATCTCGGACCCACCACACGCGCAGCAATCAATCACTCGGCGCTCTCGCAGGTATTCTGAATGAGGCGCTGAGAAACCGGCCATTCTAGGAGCAGTGATTGTGAGCAGTTCCCGACTCCAAGGTAATGCTGGTCCCACCCGCCGAATAATAAATACACCGCAGCCGCCAGCGGAAACAGCAGAGGACGTCACTTCCTGTCAGGCTGTCATCCTGTTTGTGTCCTGAGACCGGGCCACGACTCTCACTCCAGACTATCACTCATTCTCATGATCAGTCTCCGAGCCCCTCCCCTCTGTCCTGCGACGAGGACAAGAGTCTCACTCAACCCCTCCATAGACGAATCGTATACATACACATATTTATTGGTCTGTTAGATGTCGGTGTGTATGGCGTGTCATACTGTGTAGGCATGCACTCTCAAGCGCACATGGATTCACAATCATGTGTTTATGTGCGTGGAAATTTGCGCCTGAGGGATGGCTCAGTGAGCTGAACCTGTGTGGCTCTGTAAATTATGAATCATAATCCCAGCAAAGCAAACTCAGCCTTTCATCCTCCCGGGGGCGGTACAACGAGTTCTCCACTTTGGTTAACAGTGGCAATTGATTTTTACGCGCGCTTAGAAGAGGCAGATGTGGATATGTAGCGCTATATAAAACAAGCTGTTAGCATGCGCGCGCACATGGAGGTGCAGGTCTACAGAGGAGGGGAGACGGCTCGGTGCACCTATACAAATGCATATGCTAACACTCATCATTAAATGCACACCTGAGTAATCGAATTCATACCTTTCTTGATGACGGACTGGTCCAATAAATTCATTCCGTTCTGGAGCTCGTCCACGGACTGCGAATGAAAGAAAACAGCAGAGATTACTGGCCGCCCCACGACAGGGCCCCTCCCGTTAATGTGGTGTGTATAAATCATGCCCCCTCCTCCCCTAACCCCCCCCCCCCCCCCTGCCAGGCCCAGAGCGGGCTATTTCCATTTATATTAACTCCACGGGGGAGCGTTTATTATTCACAGCGGCCAAATGAAATTCCACCAAATTGCTTGTCCCGCTAATAAAAATAAGGTGGGCGAAATGTGTGATACGGGCTGTCACGATAATCAGTGGCATCGCGCGCACTCCATGCGATATATCGATTTATCGGATGATTGAAAACTATATGTGAGCGCTATGAAAATTTAAGCGTTCGTTTATTGTCCTTGCACTGCGCCACATTTCATTATATGAAGGGCTGTTTTTGCGTCAGAGACGCGCTGTGAAATGAATCCTTTCGTCACTTCCGGGGATAATAAGAGCATATTATATACAAAGATACATCCCTTCAGAGAGACTTAAACTCCCTGGTGGACACTCCTGAAGACCACTTAAAAATGGTGTCTACTGAGCCAGGGAGGCCCGTGTGGGATTGTGTCGTCTACAGAAATACCGTGGGAAAAAAGCGTTATATGTAGAACATACGTTTTTTTAACCGTTCAATTTAGTTAAACAAAAAAACGTGGTGCGGATGGATTTATTCAGAACCATTTCTATATGTTTTACTTGGAATATTGACCAGTCATTCTTGATGTATGAATTACACGGTTAAACACGACAACGAATATCGAAACACTGAATGTGTATAAATATTACCAACCACACACCGGACGTGTAACTTAGATTCAGGGCAAGCGGAGTAAAATGGCGGCCCTGCCGAGCCTGTGCGCGAGACCGGAAAGGAGAGCCGTGATGAGGTCATTCCGTGCCTATTCTGAGTGTTAACGTGGCCTTCATGCCACACGTGGAGATTATGAAGGAACGCATCAATTGCAGGGGAGGTGAGAAATCATTAATATGGCTGCATTTCTTATTCACTCACCCAGCTTAATGGGAGAAAAACTCCAGCTAAACATTTACAAACCGTTTCTTTTGGAGCCAGTGGATGGCATATGTATAATGATATTTATAATCAGGGCTTTAAATGGAAATACTGACGTGCTGCTATTCGCTGTTTGCAGTCCCTGTTTGCTATTGATAGGTACTGGTACTCTCCCTTTAAGTGTATTATAGCAGAGCTGAGAAGTGGCGGTACCCTCCTTTTTAAATTAAAAGAAGTGCAGGTACTGAGTACCGGACAGCACCGGCCCATTTAAAGCACTGTTTATAATGAACTTGCAATAATTTGGCGTGCTTCCCGTTGCACCTAAGGCATGATTAGCTCATTTATTCATGCGAATATTGTATTTTACAGCGCTGTGTGTTGCCCTTGAGTTGCTCCGGGGAGCTAATGGGACAGACTGATGTCCGACAGTTTAGACAGACATTTTTATTAGGCCAAATCATTTTCCGTGTTAAACTATTAGGAGAAGTTGAGTTTGTCAATATGCCCATTTCTAACGAGTGGGTGTGATGCGCCATGAAGTCCAGCCACGCCTGCACAGGAGCACAGAATCAACGGTAACTGTCTACTTAGCGTTTCAGCAGAGGCCTAGCAACACCTACTACCGCTGCTGCTACTACGAGCTGTACTATTACTACCACTACACGTGCTACTGCTACTTCTACCACTACAAGTACTTCTACTGCTGCTACTAATACCACTACAAACACAAGGAGAGGATGGACGTAGCGCTGAAACTTTTCAGACACGCACCCCCAGTCACAGATCTGGGTTGAATCCATCATCGTTCTTTAGCTCACTTCGCCACCCCAGTTTAGACATGGCCATATGCAAATCAGTCTTGTCCCAGTGCCTCATGGGAACTGTCCAGCCCGAACTGCCAAGCCATGTCTTCCCTAGACAGGGAGCAAGCATCCTGGGACTACTACCACTACTACAAATAGTACTCCTACCCAACCACGGCCCGTATAGGGTGTGTTAGCGGGGCAGTGACGTGGGGCAGGGGAGGGGCAGGGTGGGCAGTTGTAAAATGCGGCAAATGGCTGATTTCAGGTAACTTACGAAAACAATAAATAAAACAAATTTTGATGCGCGCGCTGCATCGCACTTGGCGATGCAGCGCGCGCAACGGAATTCGTTTTAATTATTTTTTTCGTAAATTACCTGAAATCAGCCGTTTGCCACATTTTACAACCGCCCACCCTGCCCCTCCCCCGCCCCACGTCACCGCCCGATAACACGCCCTATACGCGCCGTGGCTTTTCCTACCACTACTACAAGTAGTACTACTACCACTATTACAAGTACCACTACTACCACTATTACTACTATTACAAGTAGTACTACTACCACCACTAGTACTAATACTGCAGCTACTAAATTGTAGTAGTAGTAGTACAAGTACTACACAGACTACTATCACAGGTGCTATCTCTACTACAAGAACTACTAATGTTGGTACTACCACTACTACAAGTACTACTATTACTAGTACTACCACTACTACAAGTAGAAGTACTGCTACTATCACTACTATACAAGTATTACTGCTGGTACTGGCACTAGAACAAGTACTACTACTACAAGTACTACTATTACTGATACTACTATCTCCACTACTACTACAACTACTGTTACTACCACTAATTTACAAGTTCTACTACTACTGCTACTTGTAGTACTACAACTATTGAAAATACTACTACTGGTGCTACTACTACTACTACTACAAGAACTGCTGCTACTACTACTAATAATAATACTCCACCCATTTAAGAAGAAGGTTTTATACAAAGCTCCATTCCACACTCTCTCACTCTCTGGTGAAGTCAAAGTTTCACCTGAGGTGTGTGGTGTGTATGTTTTTCTGGCTCCTTTCTCACATAAACACACCTTTCCCCATCTGAAGCCTGCGGCTGGGTTCACGCTCACCTAGGAGGTTTGTGCTGGCAGTGTGTGAGAGGGCATGGGGTCACTCTCACTCAGGCTTGTGTTGGCAGGTCTGAGAGGGCACAGCATCACTTTCACCCACGTTTGTGTTGGCAGGTCTGAGGGGGTGCGATGTCACTCTCACCCAGGCTTGCGTTGGGGTGGCAGGGTCTGAGTGTGTGCAAAGTCACTTTCACCCAGGTTTGTATTAGCAGTGTCCGAGAGGGCACGGGTCACTCTCACCCAGTTTTTTGTTTGCCAGTTTTGAGAGGGGTCGGGGTCACTCTCACCCAGGTTTGTGTTGGCAGGTCTGAGAGTGTACAAAGTCACTCTCACCCTGGTTTGTGTTGGCAGGTCTGAGAGGGCGTGAGTCACTCTCACCCGGGTTTGTATTGGCAGTGTCTGAGGGGCGTGGGGTCACTCTAACCCAGGTTTGTATTGGCAGTGTCTGAGGGGCGTGGGGTCACTCTAACCCAGGTTTGAGTTGGCTGGTCTGAGAGGGCGCAGGGTCACTTTCACCCAGGTTTGTGTTGGCAGTGTCTGAGAGGGCGCATGGTCACTCTCACCCAGATTTGTGTTGGGAGGTCTGAGAGGGTGTGTGTGAATGTGTCTTCACCTGGCTGAAGGTGGGAGGTAAACGGGTGGGATCTGTGCATCCTGCTGGTGGCTTTTTACAGCGACCAACTACCCCGTCTCTTCCATGCCTCCTCCCCCACACTCATCCTCCTTCAGCAACTCCCTGCTGCCCCCAGCCACCCGCAACCCTGCCCCTATACTGCCCTCACTGCCCCCCTGCATCTGTCTCCTTCCTTTCTTCTGTCTGCACCATTGCTGCGCCAGCCCTTTGCCCCCCTGTCCTTGCTCCACCGGCATCAATCTCTCCTTCCCTCAGTCTGCCCACCCCTCTCCCTGTCCCAGCCCTCAGCCACTGCCCCTCTCCACACACCTGAGCTGGTGACCCGCTCCTGGTCCTCTCCACTGTCTCATCTCCCTGGCAGGCCTCTAATTACTACCTCCTCCTTACCACAACCCCCTCCTCACCACAGCCCCCATTGATTGGTGAAAAGGGAAATATAGAAGTGTAGGTACTCACTGACCCGGAGTACCTGTGTGCTATTGAGAAGTGCCTGCACTCCCCCCATTAAGAGTACCCTTTGCCCACTAAGAAGTGCAGGGACTCCCCCATTAAAAGTACCCTAGGCCCATTGAGATTTGCAGAGACTCCCCCCATTAAAAGTACCCTATTCCTACCGAGAAGTGCAGGGACTCCCCCCATTAAAAGTACCCTATTCCCACCGAGAAGTCCAGGGACTCCCCCCATTAAAAGTACCCTATTCCCACTGAGAAGTGCAGCAACTCTCCCATTAAAAGGAGTTTACAATCAGAGAAGTGCAGGAACTCTCTCCTTCAAATCAGGGACGTGCAGGAATTCAGTACCTGTGAGCAGTCGTGGCTGGCATGGCTCGTGGGTGGCAGGGAAGGCGCAGGAGGTGGGGGGACTTGGGGAAAAAAAAGTACCTTGAGGCCGGATCCCACGTCTTCTCTGCTCCTGCGCTCTTGCCTCCGACAGGAAGCAGACACCCAGGCTCCCTCCCCATGACACAGTGCTCAGCCAGGGGCTGGAGGGGTGGGCATGTTCTCCATGCAGGCTGTACTGCAGCCTGCTTGGAGAACAAGGAAGTACTCATGACTCTTTTGGGCGGCCCAAGAGGGCCAACCAAACAGTCACTGCGCACTAGTCACTCCTCCCCATCTTTGCTAGGAGAGCAGATCAACCCCGCCCACCCACCCACCGCAAAGCAGCAGGGCACGAAACAGAAAATGACCATAACTCTAAGGTATTTTCATTTTGTTTCTCTCTGCTTAACAGCAGTGGGGCAACTCTCCTCCGCCATAGCGCCGCCCCTGCCTCTGAGTACCAGCCCCTGCCTTCACCTCCCCCGGCTTCTCCTCTCTCCTGTCCTCACCTACGGCCACTGCCCCTTGGTCCTATCTGGTCTCCTCACCTGCCTGGTCTGCTCTCATAGCTGCCCGCGCCTTCCCCTCCACGGCCCCTTCACACTTCTCTCCTCTTTCCACCCTCCTCTGGCCGCATAGGTCGGTACCCACGCTCCCTGCCCTCCTCTTCCTTTCCACCCTCCTCTGGCCGGGGTAGGTAGGTGACAGATCCCACTCTCCCTGGCCATACCTCCTCTCCACCCTGCTCTGGTTGGGGTAGGTAGGTAGGTGAGGGAGCCCAGGGTCCCTGGCCTGGCCCTCCCCCCTCTCCCCTGGCTCGGTAGGTCGGTGACGGAGCCACCCCCCAGCCCGGTAGGTCGGTGGTGGAACCCATCCCTCCCCTCTCCCGGCCCGGTAGGTAGGTGAGGGAGCCACCCCCCCACCCTCCCCTGGCCCAGTAGGTCAGTGACGGAGCCACCACCCCTCCCCCAGTAGGTCGGTGGCAGATCTCACGCTCCCTGCTTCCTGCCCCCTCCCACGTCCTGGTAGGTTGGTGGCAGAGCCCCCCACCCTGCTGGGTCACCAGCCCGGTGGGTTGGTGACAAAGCCACCCCCCTCCCATGGCTCAGTATATCAGAGGCGAGCACACGCTCCCTGCCCCCTCCCCCGGCCCGGTAGGTCGTGGCGGAGCCCACCCTCCTCTGGCCGGGTTGGTTGGTGACAGAGCCCACCATCCTCCGGCCGGTAGGTCGATGGCAGAGCCCATGCTCCCTGCCCCCTCCTCGGTTGGTCGGTCAGTGGTGGAATCCAACCTTCCCCCCCATCCCACCCCTCCCTGCCTGCCCCCCTCCCCGGCCCGGTAGGTTGGTAAGAGAGCCCACGCTCCCTGTCCCACTCACCCCTCCCGGTATGTCGGTGGCGGATCCCACCCTCCTCAGGCCCGGTAGGTCAGTGGTGGAAGCCACCCTGCCCGCCTCCCCCCTCTCTCCCCCAGCCCGGTAGGTCGGTGGCGGAGCCCACCCTCCCTGCCCCCTCCCCCAGTCCGCTAGGTCGATCGGTGGCAGAGCCCACGCTCCCTGCCCCCCTCCCAGTAGCAGTCCGTGGAGGGAGTTCCGTAGGGCGGTGAGGCGGGGCGGGGGAGGGGCAGGGTGGGGAAATGTAAACACCGGAATATGGATGAACGGAGGTAAGTACACATTTAAATTAATAAAACGAATTCCTCCCCTCCCTCCACGAACCACTGCCCCCTCCACTGGCCCCGCCCCGTAGATCGGTCGGGCGGAGTCCCCCCTCCCCAGCCCGGTCGGTCAGTCGGTGGCGAGGATCCACTCCCCCGGTAGGTGGGTCGGTGGCGGGGCCCACGCTCCAGCGGCAGCCTGGTTTAGTTGTTGTAGTTAATGAGGAGAGGGCTCTGATTTCCTTTCTAATTACCGCCGCCTGCTGGGCCCGCGCGCAGGAGATCCACGCAGCGTGTTAGCCTTAATAGTCACAGAGAGCGTCATAAACATTTAATTAGGACTGCGACGGCAGGAGTGAGGGGACAACTCACACTTTTAATTACTAGACTTCTGCAGGTACAAATGACACAGAGAGGGGTGGGGGCGGGGCATCTTCAGGAACCAGAGATGGCGACAGCCCGGGGTGAGGGGGCTCTAGTGGGCGGAGTCAGAGCTCCGCGGGGGGCACCCAAAATATCTCGTGCAGGGACTGCTCGTTACGAGCCAAGATGTCCCTCCCTGCTGCAAGGCGGAACAGGCATGGAAAGTAGTTTTATTGTTCTTCCTGTAATAATGCAATAAATATATACACAACACACAGACTCTCTCACACTTTGTCTGTCTATGCCCCTCTCTCTCTTTCCAATATACTCTGCCAGTGGAAATGAACGAGAAATAATGAAACACGACATTGGAGCATTTTCACTAATAAACGCAGATTCACACTTATTGCAACAGTGCAACGGTCAAATTCTTCACTTTATGACCACAATTTGGCCGAACTGCAGAAATTCTTACTTCTTACCTCAGATATTGAAAGTTACAGTCAATTTACAGGGGGGGGGACGGTCTCCCTTATCAGAGGCCAATGTAACGAGAGAGTGCGGGCGTCTAACACGTGGTGCTCAAGTTCTATGAAAATATTTTAATGTATACCTTGCACACATGATGAAGCAGCATGGTATACAACATACATGAAGATATGAAGAGACTAATATGCAATTTGTTTTTCCATTGTCGAAGAAGACGAGAAGCAGCCTACCTCTCGCTGCCCCCGTAAAAAAAAAAAATAGTGCCGAGAAGCGGCTTTAGTGGCATATCAACGCTCTGCAAATCGAGTAAATAATTAAAAACATATTACACTCGGAACATTTGCGTCTGTGTATCTTCTGTGTGTTTATGCTTTCTTTCGGGTGCTACTAGTTTTTACATATATTCAACAGGCCCATATTTTGGCGCGTCGCACTAAGTATTGTTTCCCATCAAATATACAATACAATGATATAAACTGACGTTGCTGTGTTTTCTTCATATACATGGCTTCATTTTCCCGCGTGAGGGTACGATTCGAGGAAACCAGGGCGCAGCCAGAGGTTAGCGCCCAGAGCTATTTACAAACACTAATAACTTTAGCGCAACTACCCCCAGGCGGGAGGTTTGCACGTAAACTGCGTGACGCCACGCCTCTTCCGGCAGCACTGCTCCCCACCTGCCCTACCACACCTGGCCAACAGGGGGCGTGCAGACATATGACGGGGTTCCCAGACGGGTTGAGATGACTTGAGTAAATTAATTTATTTAGAAGGCCTTTCAGTACAGCGAACAACTGGGGACTCGTCTAATGGTTCCATTTAAAAACTTTTAAAACTGGGCCTACACATTAGCATGTGTTTCTAAATCGGGGAGACGGAAATTAATACAAATGTACCACTAATGTCACACGTTCACAGTCTACCGTACACGTAAAAGAGTGTTCCGTTTTACAAACGTGTGTGCATTTATTTTTGTGTACTGACCTGTACCGTTTTGTACTCTATACGGTTGATAATTACTTATTTAATTATCAAGTGCGGTGAGTTGAACTCTCCTTAAATATCGACCCTAGATATCCATTAAGTAGTTGTTTTTGTTTTTTCAAGTGAATCTGATGTGATGATACATTAAGCGCCTTTAAACTTTTACTGTGTGTGGAACAGTTGAAAACAATAATGTATCCTAGCTTTTCTCCGTGTTACAACAAATAAGAACAGCTTTAGTAAAATGTATATGAATAGAGAGGAATCCTGCTCCGTTTATTCATTTCCCCCATATTACAGTGGTTGCTCAACGAGGGACAACATGTTTGTCTGCTAAAAATAATACATTCTCACATTTGGGAGCTGTTGACGCGTTTAGCAGTGTCCACAAATGTTCCGAGGACGGACTGTGTCCAGTGCCCAGCACGTCATCACCCGTACTAAGTACGGAAGCCCGCAATGGACACCCTCGTGCTAGTTTCATTTGCAAACGTCTGGAGTCCAGGAAGGCGGCCGCAGTAATGTTTAAATAATACACCCGACAGAGAGGCCCTTAAAGCACGGGGTATTCTGGGCGCCATTTTCGTACCTAGCCGTTTACTTTTTTGTTTTTAATGAATGTACTGCTTACAGTTCATCGTTTATTTCCTAAAAGTCCCCCATCCGCGGGCACTAAGCGCTCTTTATAAACACAATTTTACAAGAAATGGAAAACGCGGTAGAGTTGTCACGCGTGAAATGTAAGCAGGTTTAAGCGCACCTATATTTAAAGAAATGGAACGTAAAGTTCCTCGAGGCGCGGGCAGCAGCGCTTTCGATAGTTATTGTAAATGTATAGAAAGAAGAGGTTCACAACAAAGAGACTGACAATTCGGCAGGAGCTATTTTTAATTTCATATATATATATATCCTCATCTACAAAAAGGGAGTAAGCAAAGACCTCTGTGGGCATTTTATGGGTAAATTTTAACGTTTTTACTTATTCTAAACTGATTTTTTTTTTACCCTTCTTCTCATTTCAAAAACCGATATTATTGATGAGTTGAAACTCGACTAAACTTACATGATATGGGGTAAATGCTGGTTGTTGAGAGGAAGCTTTTAAATATTACCTGTGTTCTTATGATGAATCTCAATGCTGTTTATAATCGAGTTTTGTTCCATTCTACTTTTATGTATTGGTCTTTGCTGTGTATTCTCTTTGTCATTCTTGTATTTTGTACTTTTTATGGTCTGCATTGACCGGAATAAAGTTTGTTGGAATTAAAATGTTACAATGTATTCAATGAAGGTGCACGGCTGTCCAGGGTTTAAAGAAACACGCGCCCCATAAATGTTGTGATGAAAAAAGAATATGCCATTCTCTTAAATGAGGATAGCATATTAATAAATCTAGACTGACACTGCTGTCAGTAGAAACACAAACATTTAGCAATAACGTCAGTGCGACTGGTGGCGTCTGACACTGAGACAAGTTGTACAGTGAGAGCAGCGGCGTCAGGTTTAGGGCACAAAGTATTATGATGAGTATGGGAACAATATCATTATTTTCACATTTGTTTAGTGTAATGATGCTGAGAAGAATAATTTTTTTTTTATTATTAATATTATTATTTTATTAATTTTATCATCATCGTCAGGAAGCAGGTTTGACAGTGACTGCCGGATTTGACAACAAGCAGTGACGCGGGCTGCGGGTAATTCATGTATGAAATGCCGCCACCAGTTCATCATGTCACTCACGGTGGATTCGCGCAGACTGACTTACATACACTTCCCTCGCCACGCTTGCTTCCAGCTTGGTGTGTTTGGAAATGTTTTACATTTGTGCACAAAACAAAACGCCATGTGAGGCCCTTGGAAGAGTTTTAATTCGGCGTGGACCCGAGTTCACCGGACACGGCGGCAACACAACTGCTTCACCGAAGCAATGCGTGCTTAGTTTCAACTCCATGTACCGCTGCCCTGTCCTTCGAGGTGGCACTCATTTTATCGACCACAGAAGGATGCAAGGCAGAGCCAGTCTTTAAGGAATGTGAACTCTTAACTTAATGATGACGGTAAGTGTCAGCGGCGAGCGTTTAACTCACTGAGCCGTCCTGGCGGCCGACTATGACCGCTTAATTTGGATTAAACGCTAAATTACTGATGTATTATTGTCCCGGGCCAGCCCAATATCGATTGTCTGCGCTAATCCCTTCTGCCGAGCAACCGTCGAGGGAGAATGCGGCTCACGGGGCGAGACCTCCCCGCCAGGTTAAGCGATTTCACGCCCAGGGAGCTCCCTCTGATGGGGCGGGGCTTGTTTACAGTCCCGGGGAGCGACACCCGCTTATTTATGAGCGTCTCGGCTCAGAAGCCAGGAATGTGATACACTGAGTGAGGGTGTCCTGGGGTGTTTACACAGAGACTGCCCTGAGGTGGTTGAAGTGAGTGGGGCAGTGAGGCTTGCCCTGGGGTGGTTACAGTGAGTGAGGCAGTGAGGCTGCCTGGGGTGGTTACACATGGTGAGCCAGCGAGGCTGTCTGAGGTGGTTACAGTGAGTGGGCGGCCCTGGGGTGGTTACATGAAGTGAGACAGCGAGGATGCCCTGGGGTGGTTAGAGTGAGCGGAGCAAGGACTCTGCCCTGGGGTGGTTACAGTGAGTGGAGCATGGACTCTGCCCTGGGGTGGTTACAGTGAGTGGAGCATGGACTCTGCCCTGGGGTGGTTACAGTGAGCGGGGCAGCGAGGCTGCCCTGGGGTGGTTACACAGAGTGAGGCAGCGGGGCTGTTGGGGTGGTTACAGTGAGCGGAGCAAGGACTCTGCCCTGGGG
Source organism: Triturus cristatus (assembly GCF_964204655.1). Taxonomy (NCBI): domain Eukaryota; kingdom Metazoa; phylum Chordata; class Amphibia; order Caudata; family Salamandridae; genus Triturus; species Triturus cristatus. The sequence goes on from NC_140589.1 coordinate 180,910,681, forward strand.
TGGTTACAGTGAGTGGTCCGGTGAAGTCCCGGGGGCACACTACAGGGCCTGGTGTCAGTGGCACTCACCGACTGTGACTAGAGTAAACCATCTTTCGGTGACACTCTTGTATTTGGTGAATTCAAACAAAATGAAGGTAACACTTAAGCTAGAGACGCGGGCTTAGCCCCACCCCCGCCCCCACCCTGTGAGTCTGTTCTCCTTTTCTACACCATATGAACATTGCTTCCCAGGTGGCGCTGCAGCGGGCCTGCTACAGGGGGGTTCTGAGTGGTCGGCGCATTTGCCTGAAATGGACTTTTGGAAAGAGGAGATTATAATCAGCTGGAAATCTGAAGCATAAACCAGCCATTTATACCACACAAATGCAAGATGCAACTGCAACAGTCTGTCCGAAACCCCACACTCCGGGAACTGAGTGCAAAGCAAACCATTTGTAAATGGCCAACTGGAATTTCCAAGACGGATAAAAACGCCCCAGTTTAAACTTCGTTGCCACATCACCTTTCGTAGGAAGCTCGAGGCAACAGACGAGAATTCACACTTAGAACACCTCGGGCTGCAGGGCAGGGGCCACAGGGCAGGGGCCCTGGTTCTACGGGGTCATGTTTGGACAAATATGGTCGGGGCAATAAGCCGAAATGTGACTCGTCCCTCCCACAGGCCGGCAGCAGTCCAGGCAGAATTACCTCTTCCACTAGATTGCTTTGGAAGGACGGCCAATTATCGCATTTCCTTTGGATAAAAGGCTGAGCAGCTCAGATTGAAAGCACACCAAGGGAAAGAGTTTAGGCTACTTTGTATGTTCCCCGGGAGGGGAGGGGACGATTCCTGGGTGGGGGAGGCCCCCCGTGGATCGAAACTGAACTTTGACACTTCAGAATGTCGGGAAGATGGCGGCATTCTGACATGAAACGTGTTGAATGGTAAAATGAAAGGCGCTCCTGGTGAACTGTGTCTAAGTAGAGCCCAAAACCCCACCGGGCGTCATCAAAATATGTCATTCGGGCTTGTGAGGTGGGAGTGTGATAAGAGGCGCTGAGTTTGTATTTCCACATATTGTACCATTCTCTTTTAGGCCCCTTTGATAGCGTGTTGCACCTTTACACTTACTTTCCTTTTTAATTGGTGCTTCCTTTTCACACAATTGCAATTAATTGATGGTCCCTTTAAAGCCGTTGTTTATATTGTTGCCTTCGACTAGGCAGCCATTTTAATAAAATGTTGTTCCCCGGCAGTACCCTCCCTTTTCTAGGGGTTCTCCCTATTCACACATCCTCTCTCCCCTGAAGAGCCCCTTAAACTCATCACTTTCCCGCACGAGCCGAGGATCACAGCTGAGTGCGCACCCGTCTTACCTGCACGTCATCCATGGGGTGCCCGATGCCATGCAGAGACAAGCTGTCCCCCATGCCCGAGTCCAGGCCGTGGTGGGCCGAGTGCAGCAGCACGTCCGGCCTCCGCACCGAGTGGTAGTCGCGCCGGGGGTCCAGTCCGGGGAGCTGGGGCAGCGAGGCCCGGGGCTGGGGCAGCAGGGATCCGGCGTCGGAGCCCACCTCCTGCCGCTGGCGCTGCCCCCACGGGTGCTGCTGCGGCTGGTGCAGCGGGTTCAGGGAGTACGGGTCGTTGACGTGCGAGTACGGGTCCTGGCTCTGGTGGTACGGCAGCGGCTGGTAGGGGGGCGGGAAGTAAGGCGGCTGGAAGTCCGACGAGGGCGTGTGGGAGAGCGGGGGCGCGCTGGAGTAGGGTCCCTGGGACACGCCGCCCAGCTGGGACAGGCGGGAGCTGTGGCTGGGCACGCCGTCATGGCGGTCCTGGAGGGAGGCAAAGAGAACAGGAGAAAGTGTCAGTACACAAGCAAGAACCAGCAAGTGCGACTCGTCTCTCTCTCACACACACACAAGTGCAAGGAAATCACACACTCAGCCCCACACAGACCCAGGGGCGGTGGGTGAGATTTTAAAGTGGTGGGGCGCAAACGAATTAGCATACAGCACCGTAGCGAGCGAGCGCAGCGAGCGAGCCCGAACCCCAAAAGGGGGGTTTGGGGGGGTTACCCCCCCCTAGAAAATATTGAAAAAAAAGAAGAAAAATCAGGCATTTTCAAGCAAATTTGAGAAAGCAGGAAGGTTAATAAAGCAATTGTGAAAGTGCAGTTATTACATTAATAGATGGCATAACATAGGTAGCTGCTTATTCAGTATTACCACAGAGCTTCATACATTCTGTCCTATTATGCTCAGGTGCTGAATTCAGACTATAAGACTCATGGAAATCTCAGCTCTAAGAGTAGAAGAAGTTGCACAGCAGTGTAATTGGAGTAAGTGGGGTAGATTGGAGTAAGTGGGGTAGATTGGAGTAAGTGGGGTAGATTGGAGTAAGTGGGGTAGATTGGAGTAAGTGGGGTAGATTGGGGCGGAGTGGGGTAGATTGGGGCGGAGTGGGGTAGATTGTAGTAGACTGGAGTAGATTGGGGTACATGGGTGTGAAGTGGGCTAGAGTGGGGTGGGGTAGACTGGAGTTGAGCGGGGTAGACTGGTGTATTGGAAAGGGGTAGATTGGAGCGGGGCAGAAAGGGGTGGGGTACATTGGAGTGGAGTTGGGGTAGTCTTGAGAAGAGCGAGTGGAGTTGGGGTGAAGTGGAGTTGGGGTAGACTTGAGAAGACCAGAGCGGGGAAGGCATGGGGTGGGGTAGTTTGCTGTGGAGTAGACTGGAGTGCAAGATTGTGGGAGAGTGGAGTGGGGTAGATTGTAGTAGAGTGGAAAACATTGAGAGGATTGCAGTGAGGTAGATTGCAGTAGGGTAGATAGGCAGACTGGACTGGTGTAGATTGTGGTTGAGTGGATTGGAGTAGATTGTAGTGATGTAGATTGTAGTGGAATGAGGCAGGTTGGGGTGGATTGGCCAGGAGTGGAGAGGGGTAAAGTTGGGTAGACCCTAGTGGGGTAGACTGTAGTGAAGTGAGATAGAGTTGACTGAAATAGATTAGTAAAGAGTGGGGTGGGTAGAGTTAAGAGGGTCAAATGGTGTTGAGTGGCTTAGATTGGAGTGGCATAGAGTGGCATGTCAAAGTCGAGGGGCATGTCTCTGAATCAAAGGGCATAGACTGAAGGAGAGTGTTGCAGAGTGGAGCGGCGTAATGTGGAGTATCCATCGTGTGGTAGCACACTGCCTTTACAGACAACACATTTCCAATTGAAATGACCATAACATTGGTACAGACATGCAGATTTTTAGCGCATAAATGATAATGTGTGGAAATAGCATTGGCTAGTGTATTGTGTTTTCATTGTATTCAAATATTTGTTTCCAGACTCCAATACAAAAATTAACTTCATTATCTATTTATAATTCTAATATAGTGTGAAATATCAGCACTTTTCATATTTGTTGTGTGCTAGAAAAAACCCTTTCCATTTCATAGCAAGATTTCACATAACTCTCTCACTTCGAAGTCAGAGAAAGAAAAGTAAACACCAGGCTCCCAGAATGAAAGCGGCTGACATTTGACCTTTGTATTTCAATAACCAGCAAACGTGACAAGAAAACAAGTGCAAAAGGGTAATAGCTCAGTTCATCACCCAATGAGACAACTGCAAAGCAGAAGCTAAGGCAAACACAGGCAATCACAGATATTGAAGTGCAGTGTCTCACAGTATGCATAATATATCAGAAGCCCACTAGGAAAGGTGCAATAAAGCACACAATACTAGAGATTCATTGTCGACAATCCTAGAGTCACGGAGTAAGTCATTTTGATTACGCTGCCATCAGATTGACCCTAATCATAAAGTGTACATTTTGAATGAATCCCATTCAGCAGAGATTTAGAATATAACATATTTAACACATACCTAATCCAGTATAAAATATTCTCTCATTCGCAAATCTAAGAAAGGTACCTTAAGACATGGAAATACATAAATGCATGATATATGTATTGTATCACAACTAAAGCATTACCCTAAAGTGCTTAAGTGCAATCATGATTATGCGGTGTCAAAGTGTATTCTTCGCTTCTAGCCACACCTTCGCATGACTGCTCTCAGTTCACCAGTCTGTGTGTTTTAATTACTACAGGCCCCCCTGCTGTCCCTGCTCTTGTTAAGGACCCTTGATGCCACAGTGGAAGAATACATTTCAGGAACAATACAGAGCTAGGCAAGCAGAACATTAAAAGAGTGCCGAGCCAGAGTCCAGGCAGTGCTCTGTGTGGTGTATAATTTGCCATGTAAACCTATGCTAAAGGCTCAAATTTTAAAAAGGTAGATTTGTTTAACTTGGATGCGTTTTAGTTCAGAGACCTAGAATTAATTTCTGCATGGACTGGAATTTATGAGAAGTTATTGGTTCTAAATGTCAACTTTGAAACATTCATGCCTGCGAGGACGATGCTTTTAGTGAACCAAGAGGCAAGTCAGCCGTCATGTGAACACTGCATAGGTTTTTATAACATAGGGGGTATTATTAAAGTCTTTTAAACAAATGAGGTTGTTGATGACACATCCTTAATTGAGTTTTAAGGTAGGATGATAACAGAAAAGAAGGCACAGTGAAATAAGTTAATGGGCCAGGGAAACACACATTTTGCCAAGCAGATATACCATTTGAAACCAGGTTTCTTGGTTTTACGTTGCAACATTTAGCCTCTCGATGAGGCGGCGTAGTGACAAACATAAGTGTGTGGGTGACAGAAACCACAAGAAGACTTGGCGTGAAGTTCCAAGAACACTTCTTTCAGAGCCAGAGCTCAACATCTGGCTCTGGCCTTCAAAGGCTCACCTACCTCTACAAAAGTAACTTTGAAATATCCAAAATACTGACATTTTGTTGCAGGATCAGCTTCACAATCATTATAATTATAGTTCCAATTACACCTAAACTGTCAATGACGGTTTCTTCCTGTCGAGGGATGAATCCTCCTGCATGGACACAGCTCCACGAATGACCCTACACTCACACTGGTTCACGATTCCCCCAGCACTCGCACTGGTACTTCGGTTACGCATTTCTCACACAGCTCATCTTTCACGCTTCCCGTCCTGAGACAAGACCACACTGGTCACCCAGTTCTCACATGGGCACCCTATTCACCCTGCACTCACTACTCACCCTGTACTTCCACAGGCATACCTTTCACCCTGCACTCACACTGCTCACTCCGTGTCACCCAGCACTTACACAGGCACACCTAACACAGCATACATTTAATTACCCAACTCTCGTGAAAGTGTACATACTTTGAATATCTGTTCTTCCTGCATTAGTGCATGCCTACTCTCCGTAACTAAAATACCAGTGCAAGAGGGGAAGAGTGCGCTGAGGAATAGCACAGGAAAGAAGACTGAGTGGGAACCAGAGGTGGCTGAGTGGGAGGTGGGATTAGTCTTAGGCCCTGAGGAATCAGCCAAAAGGGAGTAGATAAAGCAGGCAAAGGCTGCTGGAGGGCAGCAGCACAACAGATGAGGTTCAAGCACTGCAACTGTGGCTGTGAGCTTGTGTGGGAATCGAGCAGGGACTGATCGCTAAGGGTATAGCGCAGGTGGGGTGGAAGAAATCCCATGCCCAACACTGAGCCCCAATGGATTTCATAACGACCACTATGAAGGAAGGAATAGGTCACCTACAGCCACAAGTGCTGTTTTGCAGCTTTTGAAGAAATGATGTAGACCGGCATCTAGGCTGGTTTTCATTCTTTTCCTTTAATGCCTTTAGTGCGGCATTTCTACCTGCACACACTGTGCCCTTGACTTCCAATGAAATGTAGAATTCAGTGAATAGTGATTAACGGACTATATAGACTTGGGTGGCACAACGAGTAAAGTTGGTCACTCTGAATACATAACCTTTCTGGTTGAAGGCATGTGCCAGACCCAGTTTAGGGGCTGAGCCACGGCCATAGGGCAGGGGTGGTTCACCTCAGATCTCCTGTAATCTGTCCTACTATGGCTTCGCAAACTAGGCCAAGTACAACCCCTTCAACACGAATTTCAGTGGTACCGCTGGTGAACAGCCACAGGCTTCTCAGGAAAGTAGGGCAGGGGTGTACAAACTGAACGCTCCGCAGCACAAAATTGTAGGTCCAACTCACTGCTTTAATTTGATACGAAAAGGACTTTAATAAACACTTAAAACGGTATATGACAGCAGTTACAAATCAGCCGGCCCAGCATTTCCCCATGTTTCCCCAACCGATCCTACCTGTGTGTCCTCAGTCCTCAGCCACCGTCCAGTCCACGAGTCACGACGACCACGAGGCTCAGGCGACGCGCACGAAGTGAACCCGACCGTTACCGGATCCAAGCAGCACGCTTACCTTACGTCAAGCTCGGCATCCAATCAGGATTGCCCCTGCTCATGCTGCGCGGTGACCGGCCAATCCTGGCGCAGTGGCGCTGCATGCAGCGCCAGGATTGGCTTGGAGGGCATAGTGACTGCTCGCCCTGTCGCCCTTTTGCTGCCAGCGCTGCCGCCAGCAGGTCCTGCACCCCCCCCCCCCCTACTAGCTAATGGGGCCGGCCTGGGTGCGCATGCTCGGGCAAGTTGCTGCCCGAAGTATACATGCGGGGAAAGGGGAAAAAAAAAGTTTTTAGACCTGTCAATCATCCGGCTTCAAATCAATGACCACACCAGCCAGCCCGCCCCCCTGCACACTCCCGATAAAGTCGGGTGCTGCCCGGCGCCGCCGGAATAATGTGCGCAGTAAATGGTAATTTGGACATTATATTTTAATTATTTAACGCGGGTATTATTTAACGCGGGTCCAATCAGCAGGGCTGGTGGGGCTACGCCCCTACGCCCCAATGGACGCACCGCGGCTGCACAGACCCTATCCAAAGTGACCAACTCCAATGAGTGGCAGAACAGAACATACACAGATATTTTCCTCAGCCCCAGCGGGGCAGCCATTAGCGATGTCACGGGTACGTTTCCTCAATGTGGTAAACAAAATAAAAACTCACTAAAAATTACAAACAAACGAACCAGTCAAATAGGCCCTAAAACAAAAGTGAGCTGAGAAAACAAAAAGTTTGCAAAAGAGGGAAAACACAGGCCACAATGTGAACATATAAGGGACTCAAAACTGAAAGTCAATGTACTCTAATCAAAACAGGAGGAGCGTTGCCCATGTATATAAACAAAGTAAAAAAAAAATACGCTTTTCTTGAATTGCTGTCCAAATCGCCAAAAGCTATGGCATAGAAACTTTGTTTTTTTCCCTTCCCTATCCCCAGGCTGCCAACCATCTCTAACCCTTAATAAAAATGCAGAGGTGCCCGAGGACAGGCGCAGCTGCTGTGGCAAGGCTGCAATTACTGACCTAAATTACAAAGCCAAAGGCGATTACAGAGGAAGGTTAAAAATGCAGAGTTCGCACTCACCATCGCTGAATAGGTGTGGACTAACATCTGGGCAGAGGTAAAAACACAGAGACGGTGCTGGTAACAAATGAAATATATATATAAAAAAAAACAACGATTGACAAAAGAAAAAAAAAATCAAGGGTGTGTGAGCAGGGCGCCGCTTGAGGTCTTCCCAGCGCTATCCATCAAAAAGAGTCCCCAGAAGCGGGGGTGTGCGCCCCCGTGGCTGCGGCGCTGCTGTCCGACCCAAGGCGAGGCTGCGACTGGCGGGCACCCCTCGCTCTGCCGTCTACACCGAGAGGCAGTAAGTGGCGTTCATGACTATTAATATTCCAGCGCCGCCGAGGAGGCTGCATGGGGGGAAGTGGGGCGTGAAGCGCTGCAGCCGGCTCCAGCGCGCGCCGACCAGTGGCGCGGACGCGCGCGCGCGCAGCCTTACGAGGCTCGAGGGGGCGGCCGCGCGGGCAGGCTGGAGGTGAAGAAGTTTAGCACGGGGGAGTGAGGGGGGAGGGGAGAGGGCGGGGGAGGGAGGGAGGCAGGGGACAGGCAGGGAGGGGAAGAGAGATACAAAGAGGGGCAGAGGAAGGGCTCTGGGAGGTAGGGAGAGAGAAAGCCAGGGAGAGAATGAAAGAGAAACTAAAAGTTACACAAGGAAAGAGAGTGACTAGGAGAGGGGAGTAAGAGGTGGGCAGAGGGAGAGAAGGAAAGACAGATACAAAGAGGGGTAGAGCAAGGGCTCTGTGAGGGGCAGTGAAACAGACAGGGGCATTGATAGGGAGAGCCAGGGGGAGAATGCAAGAGAAACTAAAGGTTAAAAAGGGTTTAAAGAAAGAGAGAGAGAGAGAGGCTGAGTGGAGGGAGAGAGAAGCAGTACAGGCAGAAAATGAGGGGGGGGAGATAAAAGAGGGGCAAAGAAAAGGAATAGACGCCTAAAGAGGGAAAGTCAGGGGCATCGAGAGAAATGAGAACAAGGCAGAGAGAAAATTAAAGAGTAGCTGAAAGGTAGACAAAGAACTCGAGACAAAGAGAAAGGTGGAGATGGAGAGAGGGTGACAGAAGCGACAGGCTGAGCGGCAGGACATCAAGAAAGAGGAGCGATAGAGAGGGAGCCAGGGAAAATCTGGAATAAAAACACAAATATAGACAAAAGGACCTGGGCCAAAGGGAATGAGAAGAGAAAAGGAAGAACTGAAGAGAGGGAGGCAAAGAAAGACTCGTATGTGTGTGTGTGTGTATACACACACACAAAATTCACACATATAAAGAGACAAACTGCCACATGTCTTATTTAATGTTTAATTGTGTTTTCTTTCCACTGGGAAGCGCCGTGCAGTACTTAAAAAAACTTAAACTCACTTCATTTTTATTCATTTTGGAGTCTATGAACGTCCTAAAACAGAACAGCATATATCACCCCTAAAGTATACAAATCCGGGGCTCCTGCCACAATGTAATCATTTTAAACTTCCTGTTCACTGCCGTGATTAGGCCTTTCAATGAATGCCCCGGTCCGCTGAGAAGTTTATTTTGCTTCCCTCTTCCGTCCTTTGCCGCAGATTATTATCGGCCACTCTCGGCTGCACCAATACACGCCGGCACTGTGTGCTCTTGCGCAAAGACGGAAGAGCGCCGATGTTTATAAACATTTAACAGAAGGGAGGTGAAAGAACCCGAAGGGATGGGCGGCCCCGGTTTGCCCCAGGCTCCCCGGGTGATTGCACGTCCCGGGATGGCCGGGGGCACAAGGGGCTCTTAGTGAGAGGTTCCGGAACCAGCTCAACTGGCCTGACGGCTCCTGTTAATGGTAAACCCTCTCCCTTCGGCCCTGCCCTCAGCCGGGGAAGGAGCGGAGCCCTCGGTCTGTCGGAGCCGCTCCAAAGGCGCTTTCACCGGCCTGTCCAGGAACACAGGGATCGATCAGTGCTTCGGGGGATCGCCGCCGAAGGTGTGGAACTTGACAGGCGGATTTCTGTTTTATTTAGAAAAGACCTTAGCGCTCGCAGAACTCTGGGTAAAAGGGAGGTTTGTGCCCGCAGCTCGTGCGCACAGATGCCGGAGTTTCCTCTGTTCGTGTGTCTCACTTTGCCATACTTGGAAGTCGGAGCCTTCACTTTTTTTTTTTAAATCAAGCAATGCCTTTTGCTCATTTAAGTGGAGAATATGTTTTGGGTTGTCTGCTAGACAAACGCGTGACCTGAATGTAATGCTTACTACTGGCTGGGTCTGCTATGTCCCTTTCATCTAACAATACTCTGTTTGCCTCCTGTTCCCGGAAAACACGTTTCCTCTATTAGCACGGACCACCGATTCCTGTTTCCACTAGTGAACAATGCAGCAACTTGACCCGAAGGTATCGAAGCGCTTTACCTGAGCGCCAGTTATATGACACAAGGACACGTTCATTTTCGGTAGGCACGGGGAGATCGGTGATTCGTCCAGAATCACGGGTGCTGAGTCGATGCCGAGAGTGAGACTCGAACCCGGATCCACAGTTACAAAGTCGGCAGCTCGGGTCCTTACTCACACCCTCTTCCAGTGCCCTCCCGTGTCTCTTCGTCCTGCAGCCAGCACTAGCTTGCGTTTGTCCTGGACTATCCAACACTTCCTTCCAGCCCCTTTCACTAGGCACCTATTTTTCTTGCACTACTGGTCAAAGATGCCCATGTTATCCCCGCGCTAGTCAAAAGTGCTAACAGGCAGCGGCCTCATTCGCCCTCTAAGCTGCCGACATGCATTCCCGTTTGCCCAACAGGCTACACCGTTTCCCCAGCTCACTAGCCACCAAGGGTCCCCGGGTCAGCTAGCCAACACGTTTCTTCCCTCAATGAACTGGCCATCATTGTTTTCGCTCCGTCTATGAGATTACAGCGTTTGTATTTCCCAGGCTGTTTTGTGCCCCCCACCCCCCGAAAGTAATGCCCCCTCGCTTTCTATTCAGTGAGCTCACATGTTGGCGTGCGTTTGTACAAGTAGAACTCGTGTCTCCTTCCGTGCAAGCTCTCTGTCAGACTTGAGGTGCACAGGGCGGGTATAGGGGAACACGAGGGGGACCCGGGGCCGTCGTAGGAACCCCCTCTGCCCTGCCAGAGAGGAGGTAAAGTTCAGCAGGAGGGGCTCGGACTGTAGGGGGTGCTGCAGGTGGGGGTGTCGGGGGAGGACGGGGCGCCGCAGCTTTCTGTCCAGAACGAATCGTGCATATGCCAGTGTTCAGTGCAAACAACCCTGACGGGGCCTTTCATTGCCGGGTCCCCGCACCCCAGCTGCAGCCCCCGCAGAACACGCTCAGCCTTGGCAAAGGAGGGAGCAGGCCTCGGAGGAGAGAGAAAACACTCAGCAGCCCCATAACAAAGTCCCTAGCCCCCTTGTCCCCACAAACATACAGTACACCCCTGCAACAATACCCCACTGAACCCCCCAATTCACCACACAACAAAAACACGGCACAAGTTCCTTTCAGCGCAAAAGACCCACACACAACAATCCCCACTAGTCTCCCGCCTGAGACCCTCGACACTTGTCCCCGCAACAAACCCGCAGAAACCCCACGCACCAGTCCGTGGCGGCGACCCTCACGGGCAGGGAAGGCGCGAGACCCTCACAGCAGATCAGTAGAAACCAATTCATCGCTCGGACCCTCGGTTAAAAGGAAGGCACGAGGCCCCGCACGGCAGCTTCACAGGAGGCCAGTTGTTTTATTTGTCTACAACAAATTCCATTTTTTTTTATTTCAAACACGTGTCCTATATAGTTCCCGAACACTGATCCTTAAGCCTGCCTTTACCTCAAAACTTCTATTCTTACCTTTCCGCTCTTCTTACACATTTCTGTCACGCTTCTTTCTACCTATGATTGTTTCTTTCCTTGTTTGCTGTTCTGCCTTCTGTCATACTTTCTTTCTCTCTTCCGCTCGTTCTCCTAATTGTCCTCTCATTTTCAGTTTTTATTCCTTCGTTTACTGGCTTTCTTTCTGTAGCCCATTTTCCCTCGCATTCTCCCTCTCTCGAATTCCTCCTTCCATCCCATAATCTCGAAACCTCCCCTTTCTTTCCACTTCTGCACGTTTGTGTAAGTGCCGGACTCGTGACTACTGAAAGCCTGCCAGGGCTGACTGTACCTGTGTCTTCTCTGCCCCAATACGCCCACTGGCGCAACGGGCTCACGCATCACAAATAAATGTACAGTTTATAAAGAAAAGCATCTTACCAAAGGCAAACAGAAAAAAAAACTTACAACGAATTATATGAACCTAAGTTTGTTGGCTGATTTTCACGATCACTACTGTATGTCCGCCTTCCATACTTATGTATTATGGGTACATTTATTTGCATGCATCGCAAGGGTTCTGTAACACTTGAATGTTTTTACACGCTACTTTTAAATGCCAATAAAATATTTGGAACAAAAAAAAAAATCTAACAATATTTAAATGGGTCAACGTTCGGGGCGGGGCAGGCACACAATATGTAATTCATAACGAGCACAGAAATGTAGATTTAATGACATGTTGTGATATTAGAAGACCCTCCGCACTTACAAACTGCACATCCTGGTATATTTTAGAGACATTGTTTCAACCACATAAACCTTCACAATGAAACACGCACATCGCGCTTTTTGTATTTATGACTGCACTGTCGTCCATATAAACTCAGAAAGTTCCATATTTAGCTTTTAAGCGCATGCTTTCGTGGCTGGTGTGAGCCCCGGCCGCAGAGAGCAGCGCCCGAGCTGATGTAGGCAGTACCGGTCCTGGGAAGCGGCACAACTTCAATTAAACACTTCCATGGCTTCAGCACTTTCAAGAACGTATTTTTCGTCATCCTTGGGCATCACCCCGGGTACGGAGGCAGTGCACCATCTCTCTGCCCTTGTCCGGTGAAGTGCAGGCTGTCTCCTGCTTAAAGTGCATTCTGCACCCACTCTGACATCCTATTTTGGAGTCTACCTGCCCCTGTCCGGTGAAGTGCAGAGTGCCCATCCCTTGAAGTGCCCTCTTCACCCCCCCCCCCCAACTGCTCACTGCTCTCGACCCCTGTCTGGAGAAGTGCAGGTTGCCCTTCGCTTGAAGTGCTCTCTTCAACCCCTCTGCCCGCTGCTCCCGACCCCTGTCTGGTGAAGTGCCCGCTGACCCTCGCTTGAAGTGCCCGCTGACCCTCACTTGAAGTGCCCGCTGACCCTTGCTTAAAGTGCCCGCTTCATCCCATATGACTTCCTCTCCCCGTTACTCACTGCCCCAGTCAGGTGAAGTGCCCGCTTCACCCTCTCTGCCCACTGCTCTCGACCCCTGTCCGATGAAAAGCCTGCTTACCCCCCAAATACCCTCCACCCCCTCCCATGCCTGCTGCTGTCGACCACCGTCCGGTGAAGTGCCGACTATCCCTCGCTTGAAGTTCCACTTCGCCACACTGTGTCCGCATCCCTCTGCCTCTGTCAGTGAAGTGGGACTGTCCCTCGGTTGAAGTGCCGCTTCACCCCCGGCCAGTTTCTTGGACCCTTTCCGTTGAAGTGCCGGCTGCCCCTTGCTTGAGGTGCCCGCTTTTTTGGACCCTGTTCAGTGAAGTGCCGGCTCCTCCGCGCTTGAAGTGTCCACTTCACTGGACCCTGTTCGGTGAAGGGCCGCTGCCCTTCTCTTGATGTGCCCGCTTCACCGCCCGGTCCGCTTCTTTGGACCTAGCCCGGTGAAGTGCCGGGTGCCCCTCGCTTGAAGTGCCCCTTCGCCCCCGGCCCGCTCACCTCGTAGATGTCTTCATACTTCACGTTCTCCACGAGTTTCCAGAGCATGGTGCCTGCCTGTCCTCTGGAAGGGGAGTGCGCTCATGTGAGCAGCAGATGTCTGCCTTCCCAGCACCCCCTGTCTGTAATGAGCCGTCTATAATTGGAAAAGGGGGGCAGGGACCGAATCCGGCGGCCCTGTCTATCTGCAACTTCTACATTGTGTCGTGTCTGAAGCGAGGGGCGAGGCAGGGCGGCACTCTCATAAGGACGGAGAGACAGCCACACGGGAGATAAATTGGTGATAGATGGACAGACAGGCAGACGCACAGGCAGACAGACAGACAGACAGACAGACAGACAGACAGACAGACAGATAGATAGATAGACAGACAGACAGACAGACAGACAGACAGACAGACAGACAGACAGACAGACGGATGGATGGATGGATGGATGGATGGATGGATGGATGGATAGATAGATAGATAGATAGATAGATAGATAGATAGATAGATAGATAGATAGATAGATAGATAGATAGATAGATAGATAGATAGATAGATAGATAGATAGATAGACAGAGATAGATCGATAGAAAGACAGACAGACAGACAGATAGACAGATAGATAGATAGATAGATAGATAGATAGAGAGATAGATAGATAGATAGATAGATAGATAGATAGATAGATAGATAGATAGATAGACAGAGATAGAGAGATAGATCGATAGAAAGACAGACAGACAGACAGACAGACAGACAGATAGACAGATAGATAGATAGATAGATAGATAGATAGATAGATAGATAGATAGATAGATAGATAGATAGATAGATAGATAGATGGATGGATGGATGGATGGATGGATGGATGGATGGATGGATGGATGGATGGATGGATGGATGGATGGATGGATGGATGGATGGATGGATGGATGGATGGATGGATGGATGGATAGATGGATCAATGGATGGATACTTGATCAGTTGATGGGTAATTAGGATAAGAGAGGGAGGGAGAGGAGACAGGGTTTAGGCCGAGGAGTAGAGGGGTGGTCAGAAGAGCAGTTATAAAATGTAACTATAGGTACAAGCAAGGAACTTCCGGCTGCTCGTGTTCACCACTGACCCTGCCCTGTTCCCATTGGACTATCCGCTCTTGTGCTCTCACTGCACGGACCCGCACGCTGGTACCCGGGGTTCCCACGCACAGGGGTGTCACTGGAGCAGGGGAGTGGCCCGTGCCCTGAGGCCCTCTCCCACGTGTAAGTGCAAACGTGAAGGTCTGTCTACCCCTCTCCCCGCGTGCAGCCGGACACCGGCCCGAGCGGTGTGCCCTGGAGTGTGCACAGCTGACGGCAGTGCACATCCACGCCTCACGTGCATTGCACGGGAGCGTGACTGCCGGACACGGGAGTGTTGTAGGGAGAGGGGTGAGAGGGCATCACATAATCCGTTCTGGGGCAATAGACGGTGGCACTTCACTTGTGACAAGCAGAGAGGGTGCACCACGCCAAGGCAGCCTTCGCCCCTGGGGCGGATGGGGTGGGGGCAGCCCTCGCCCCTGGGGCGGATGGGGTGGGGCATCCCTCGCCCTGAATGGGGTGGGGGCAGCCCTCGCCCTGAATGGGGTGGGGGCAGCCCTCGCCCCGGGGCAGATGGGGTGGGGCAGCCCTCGCCCTGGATGGGGTGGGTGCAGCCCTCGCCCCGGGCAGATGGGGTGGGGCAGCCCTCGCCCTGGATGGGGTGGGGGCAGCTTGCAGGTACCGCCTGAGGGAAGGTATTAAATCCGAATCAAAGCCGAGGTTGGCCGATTGAGCCACACCGGGCACAGGTGGGGGAAGAGAGGGCGGTCGATACATGGGGGGCGGGGAGGGAGAGGGAGGCACGAGAGCGCCACTAGGTAAGAGGGTTACTCCTTAGACCTCGTGCACAGTGCTGCGGCAGTGTCCGCGGGCTGTGGGCGCTACATTTTACACACTGCTGACAAGCACAGCACCAACAACAGCGGTACTACCACTACTATCAATACTACTGCACTGATAATAATGATATATGATTATTACTATTAGCACTAGCACTATTACATTATTATCATTATTACTATTATTGTTATCATTATTCGTACTATTATTATTATCAGCATTAGCGCATTATTGTGGTTGTTGTTATTAATATTTAAGTCACGTGTGTGCAATAAGCTCTCAAATACAGTTTTGAAAATTAAAATAATAATTTAAAAAATCAAAAAAACGACACAAAGGGAGGCAAAATGAACAGATTGCCCCACCCGACCCCCAAGGTGCCCCGAGCCCTCTCCTTAGCGAGCGCAGTGTACATTCCCCACTCCCCGTGGCTGCAGGAGGCGGCATGTTTGAATAAGTTCAAAGGTCGCACTGTGGGTTGGGGTCTGGAAATGCACGGACAATACGATTCCCGTGTAAAGCGCTCGAATGGCCTCGGGCAATATATTGGCGCTATATTCAAACTGAAAAAAACAGCAACAAAGAAACGAATGCTGTTGCATCAGACCCGTGTTCACAGACCAGGCACCGGAAGCTGCTGCCGGGAGGCGGAGCTGCAGACACTCCCAAGAGTTTCTTTGCGTGAACTTTGATTCATTTATTCATTCACTACCGCGGCGCTAACTCGGTGTTTAGACCGATTCAAACTAGAGCGCGAGTCTGACACTTTTTACAACTGTCGGAGCACTAAAATGCATGACAACACCGGTGTGATTGAAGTCATTCTCCCTCCCCCCCTCCCACCCCCCCCCCCTCAGGTGAGTCCGAGCAGCCACCCTCCAAGTTTCCAGTATAGTGAGACTACTCACTTGTGAGAGGTGACCCCACGAACCTGGGGGTCTCCATTGTACCGAGACAAGTCACCCTGCGGTGCTGTGAGACTCTCTCTCACATGTCAGAGGTCTCTTCACAACCCCTGGGGTCTCTGCTGTACCGAGACAAGCCACCCTCTGCTATTGTGAGACTCTTACTTGTGAGAGGTCACCTCACAACCCCTGGGGTTCTCCACTGGTCCGACACTACTCACTTCCGCGAAGTCACCCACTGGTGTTGTGAGACTCTCACGTGCGAGAGGACACCTCTCACAGCCCCTGCAGGTGTCTGGTGTAGTGACACTCTCGCTTGAGAGGTGATCTGACAACCCAGCGGGGCTCCGGTGTACGTAGACTGTTCACGTGAGGCCACTCACCTCCCTGTCTCCAGTAGAGTGTGGTAGCTCACTTATTCACTTAGGAGTAGTGACCTCGCCGCAGACGCCTCCCGGATCTCCCATATAGCAGGACACCTCCCGTGTGACCTCCCACGTCTCTAGTGTAGTGCGGACGGGTCACTTTTGACCAGTGACCTCAGACGCCCTCTGCCACTGGGTCTACATATGCTCAAACCTCAGATCGCCCCCATTGCAGTTCAACTGCTCACTGTGACCTCATGCCCCATCCCAGGCGTTGGCAGTATAGCATGGGTGCGCTCTTAAAACCCCACAGTCTCTCTGGTTCGCCAGTGTTCTCCTGACCTCACGGGCCTCCTTGTTCTCTCGCGTAGTGCGCCCTCTCTTGTGACCTTACACGTTCCCTGGCTCACTGGTGTAGTGCGGCTGCTGCCTCGTGACCTCATGGGCCCTCTTCACCTCTTGTTCTCTAGTGTAGTGGACTCACTCTCTTGTGACCTCACACGTTCCCTGGCTCACTGGTGTAGTGCGGCTGCTGCCTCGTGACCTCACGGGCCTCCTTGTTCTCTCGCGTAGTGCGCCCTCACTTGTGACCTTACACGTTCCCTGGCTCACTGGTGTAGTGCGGCTGCTGCCTCGTGACCTCATGGGCCCTCTTCACCTCTTGTTCTCTAGTGTAGTGGTCTCACTCTCTTGTGACCTCACACGTTCCCTGGCTCACCGGTGTAGTGCGGCTGCTGCCTCGTGACCTCATGGGCCCTCTTCACCTCTTGTTCTCTAGTGTAGTGGGGTCACTCTCTTGTGACCTCACACGTTCCCTGGCTCACTGGTGTAGTGCGGCTGTTGCCTCGTGACCTCATGGGCCCTCTTCACCTCTTGTTCTCTAGTGTAGTAGACTCACTCTCTTGTGACCTCACATGTTCCCTGGCTCACTGGTGTAGTGCGGCTGCTGCCTCGTGACCTCACGGGCCTCCTTGTTCTCTCGCGTAGTGCGCCCTCTCTTGTGACCTTACACGTTCCCTGGCTCACTGGTGTAGTGCGGCTGCTGCCTCGTGACCTCACGGGCCTCCTTGTTCTCTCGCGTAGTGGGGTCACTCTCTTGTGACCTCACACGTTCCCTGGCTCTCTTGTGTAGTCGCCCTCTCTTGTGACCTTACACGTTCCCTGGCTCACTGGTGTAGTGCGGCTGCTGCCTCGTGACCTCACGGGCCTCCTTGTTCTCTCGCATAGTGCGCCCTCTCTTGTGACCTCACACGTTCCCTGGCTCACTGGTGTAGTGCGGCTGCTGCCTCGTGACCTCATGGGCCCTCTTCACCTCTTGTTCTCTAGTGTAGTGGACTCACTCTCTTGTGACCTCACACGTTCCCTGGCTCACTGGTGTAGTGCTCCTGCTGCCTCGTGACCACACGGGCCTCCTTGTTCTCTAGTGCAGTGCAGCCACTCTCTTGTGACCTCACCGGCTCTCTGGTTCGCCAGTGTGCTCCTGACCTCACGGGCCCCCTTGTTCTCTAGTGTAGTGCGGCCACTCTCTTGTGACCTCACACGTTCCCTGGCTCACTGGTGTAGTGCGGCTGCTGCCTCGTGACCTCACGGGCCTCCTTGTTCTCTCGCGTAGTGCGCCCTCTCTTGTGACCTTACACGTTCCCTGGCTCACTGGTGTAGTGCGGCTGCTGCCTCGTGACCTCATGGGCCCTCTTCACCTCTTGTTCTCTAGTGTAGTGGACTCACTCTCTTGTGACCTCACACGTTCCCTGGCTCACTGGTGTAGTGCGGCTGCTGCCTCGTGACCTCACGGGCCTCCTTGTTCTCTCGCGTAGTGCGCCCTCTCTTGTGACCTCACACGTTCCCTGGCTCACTGGTGTAGTGCGGCTGCTGCCTCGTGACCTCATGGGCCCTCTTCACCTCTTGTTCTCTAGTGTAGTGGACTCACTCTCTTGTGACCTCACACGTTCCCTGGCTCACTGGTGTAGTGCTCCTGCTGCCTCGTGACCACACGGGCCTCCTTGTTCTCTAGTGCAGTGCGGCCACTCTCTTGTGACCTCACCGGCTCTCTGGTTCGCCAGTGTGCTCCTGACCTCACGGGCCCCCTTGTTCTCTAGTGTAGTGCGGCCACTCTCTTGTGACCTCACACGTTCCCTGGCTCACTGGTGTAGTGCGGCTGCTGCCTCGTGACCTCCCGGGCCTCCTTGTTCTCTAGTGTAGTGGGGTCATTCTCTTGTGACCTCACACTTTCCCTGGCACACTGGTGTAGTGCGGCTGCTGCCTCGTGACCTCCCGGGCCTCCTTGTTCTCTAGTGTAGTGGGGTCATTCTCTTGTGACCTCACACTTTCCCTGGCACACTGGTGTAGTGCTTCTGCTCCATCGGGACCTCACGGGCCTCCTTGTTCTCTAGTGTAGTGCGGCCTCTCTTGTGACCTCAGACGTTCCCTGGCTCACCGGTGTAGTGCTCCTGCTCCCTTGTGACCTCACGGGCCTCCTTGTTCTCTAGCGTAGTGCGGCCATTCTCTTGTGACCTCACACGTTCCTTGGCTCACTTGTGTAGTGCGGCCACTCTCTTGTGACCTCACATGTTCCCTGGCTCACTGGTGTAGTGCGGGTGCTGCCTCGTGACCTCACGGGCCTCCTTGTTCTCTCGCGTAGTGCGCCCTCTCTTGTGACCTCACACGTTCCCTGGCTCACTGGTGTAGTGCGGCTGCTGCCTCGTGACCTCATGGGCCTCCTTGTTCTCTCGCGTAGTGCGCCCTCTCTTGTGACCTCACACGTTCCCTGGCTCACTGGTTTAGTGCGGCTGCTGCCTCGTGACCTCATGGGCCCTCTTCACCTCTTGTTCTCTAGTGTAGTGGACTCACTCTCTTGTGACCTCACACGTTCCCTGGCTCACTGGTGTAGTGCTCCTGCTGCCTCGTGACCTCATGGGCCCTCTTGTTCTCTCGCGTAGTGCGCCCTCTCTTGTGACCTCACACGTTCCCTGACTCACTGGTGTAGTGCGGCTGCTGCCTCGTGACCTCATGGGCCTCCTTGTTCTCTCGCGTAGTGCGCCCTCTCTTGTGACCTCACACGTTCCCTGGCTCACTGGTTTAGTGCGGCTGCTGCCTCGTGACCTCATGGGCCCTCTTCACCTCTTGTTCTCTAGTGTAGTGGACTCACTCTCTTGTGACCTCACACGTTCCCTGGCTCACTGGTGTAGTGCTCCTGCTGCCTCGTGACCTCATGGGCCCTCTTGTTCTCTAGTGCAGTGCGGCCACTCTCTTGTGACCTCACCGGCTCTCTGGTTCGCCAGTGTAGTGCTTCTGCGCCCTCCTGACCTCACGGGCCTCCTTGTTCTCTAGCGTAGTTGGCCACTGTCGTTATTTCTCACAGGTTCCCTGGGTGTTGGCGAGGTACTGAAGAGAGGAAAAAGAATGACGTAAAATGTATGCGCGGGATGGATGGAT
Organism: Triturus cristatus; assembly: GCF_964204655.1. Classification (NCBI taxonomy): domain Eukaryota; kingdom Metazoa; phylum Chordata; class Amphibia; order Caudata; family Salamandridae; genus Triturus; species Triturus cristatus. Next base: position 180,930,390 of record NC_140589.1, read on the forward strand.
ATGTATCGGAAGCGGGGGAGTGGGGGATCTGGGGGTTTAGTGGCCACCGTAGGGGCCTTTGTTCGAGCTCATGGTCACAGGTTCAAAGCCTGGTGGGTCCACTCAGCCTTTTATCCTTCTGAGGCCAATAAAATGAGTACCATTGAGTTGGGTAACAATAAAATCTGTGGTGCAGGGCCAGTGGCTTTACAAATACACATTATGTTATTTATGTATTGGGCAGGATCACACAATGTGTGTGCGGGACAGTGGGCACACCGTTCATATGTCACAGTCTTGGCGGCATGAATTCGATGGCCTGGGCCTATTATAAATCAAGGCAGAGCAGGCCCTCGAAGCAGGGTGGGCGGACTGAAGCTTGCTTGAAGTACGCCTTCTCCCCAACTACACACACAACAGTTCGCTCCTTGTGTGCCCGAAAGTCAGGAGGCCAGGTGAGTTTAATGGTATGTTTAGTTTAATGAGGGTTCCAGGCTCATTCTGCTCTTGAATGTCGGAAACTCGTTCGTGTCTTTGAGAAAAAGAATAAAGGGGTAATACGCAGCGCTTGAGTGGGCACTGTGCACTCAGGTGAGTAGTGCAGGTGAAATTCGGAGACTTCCATATACCGTGGCAGCATTTACACAACCCTGGAATATTATCAGAATCCAGCTCTCTGTGGTACTGGGGTCAGTGTCCCCGCTGAGCAGTGGCCCGAGGCCTTCGGGTACAAGCCCACTCGCCGTCAGGTCTCCGAAGCCAGCCACCTTTTTCTCAGCGTACCACGCCGTACAGAGGCCGATTCTAGGGACTGTTATTCGCAGTGGCTTCTATTGCCCAATTTAACGGTCCCGGGCTTACATACCCTAGAAGGATGAAGGGCCGGGACGGCAGGGATTCGAACTGGCGGAGAGCAGGCCACACACAAGGGTCGAACTGGCCTACATACGGCCATCTGGCAGCGTCAGAAGGCTGGTCTAACAGGTCCGGGTCCTGGCCGCCATGTTGTCTGTTTGCGACCTTCTTTGTGATCTGATGCACACGCTTCTTTTGTCGAGTCCCCTGATACTTCCACAAACTTTTCCTGCAGCAAGCCCCACATGCATGCAACCTCCCATACAGTGCACAACACTTATTCATCCTGTCTTTACAAGCTTAAAACCGCCCTGATTGGAAGAATCTGGGTCACTTTTTTCGTTTTCTGATTTTCTAATGGGGGGCACTTTTTTAGTTTTCGGATTTTCTAATGGAGGAGGGGGGGGGACTCTTTTTTGTGGGTTGAGGGGGTCTTTTATTGTCGTTCCCTGCCCTCTTTCTGTAGTAGTCCGACCTGGCACACACGGTTTAAGCGACGAGTCTCAACTCGCTGAGCCATCCGCGTCGGGCCAGTGGGTTTCATACCGTGGTCCAGGTGTGTGGGGTGGGGGCTGAGTGGCACGAGGAGCCGCTACATTTTAGTTTGGGAAAAAGAGATACGTCTGCTTTTTTTTTTTTAAAGCTAACCCTTCCAGGATGTTTAATTCCGAAAGTTGAAATGCTTCGGCTGAAGCAGGGTCTCCTGCCTCCTGCTGTGAAACCGAGGAAGGGGTAGACAGCTAAACAAGGCTGGCTCTACCTGACGGAATCCCCTGAAGGTTGCTGATGACACACATGCATTCTTTTTGAGAGGTATAGTAGCAGAATTACCAGCTAAGCTGTGAAGTGCGTGCGTTTGAAAGAACGCAAACAAATTATAAATTTTTTTTTCACTAGGTACCGTCTGAGTTTTATTAAAATCTACATTTTTGGTGCATTTTGCAGCAGTCTATCCTATACTGTGTGTAATGCAAGTTTAGTATAATGACTTACATGTTCAGAGTGCTTACTGTCACAGACTGAGACCTTGTGACACTAAACATACACAAGTCACTATTCTCAAATACACCAACCAGGGTTCAGTTCTGTGGCTCTCTGGTGGGTGTAATAACTAATGGAAGCTTCATAATGTGCGATATTGAATCTCCCACTGATTCACATAACTTGCATTAAATTCTAATTTAAGCTCTCCCTTGTTTTATATGGAGTTACGAGAAGGTGAAAGACCGAAAAAAGTTACAGAATATATTTTAAGCCACGCCTTTGCCTACTCCACCCCCATTGCGCGCGTCATCACAGTTCCCATACTTTCTGGGATGCACTTTAACCACCGGGTTCATAGCCATATCAGATTTGGGAATGAGAGCTGGCGAGGCCACACGCCCGGGGGTGGAACTTTGCAATGTAAGCAGCTGGCGAGTGCCGAGTCGGACACGGGAACAACTTAACAGCGTGCCATAGTCACTACACACTGCCACAGAAGGATTGCCTGTTGTGGAGTACGCCAAACACCACTATAACACAAACACGGACATAAATCCACGTAGGAACACGTTCTTTATTTCGTGTTCTGCATTGTATTTCCTAGGGTAATACGCTAATACACGAACACGCATTTTAACACGCGCCCGAGCTGACAGGTATATAGGCACACACATCACCACACATATTCACCCCACACACACATTCGCACGCATGAGCTCCCACGCACAAGCGTGCGTTTACAGATGCTCGCGCGCACACGCAAATGATTGGTGGCCACACGAGCGTGTGGGACGAGGACGATGACCGGACCCGCGTAATCCCACGGTCGTCACACCCTCTGCTCTTGTTACAAGTACTGTAAACATGATATATATAGTCCTGCCACGTCCTTCACCTGCCTACCGACCTGGCCCGAGGGCGAACTCCACCACGCGCATAACGTGCCCCAAAACCTTCATGTAAACAAATCTGGTCACTGAGCAGAGATGGGATAATGTTTACAATGCACTCACAAACCTGCACGCGCACAGCGGCGTGCTTCTCACTTCACGGTGTAAACAATAGTGCATGCATACACGCTTTTTCTTCTCACTCTGTATTTTCACACAACTAAAAAATATACGAGTGACCCCCCCCCCCCAACCCTGCTCACTCAACGTATAAAGAAAAATACTATCATTTCCAGCCATTTATTAACAGAAGAAACCGTGCTCTGAGCTGTTTATCGCCCGCCCCCCTCTTGTGCGTCTATGCAGATCCAGGCCACTGAAAGACATTGACATTTAAGGATAGCTTTTGTTTGGCGAGTGCATCGTTCAGGCCTTTTGCAATTACTATATTGATATACATATCCGGAAAATGGACGGCCACGATTATTGCTCTCTAAACGAGCAATCATTCGGCCAAATTGTTTTGTGGTTTTTATTACAAATTGTCTGGCTCTGCATTTCCATAATGTATTTTGGATTAATGGAGCGGGCGGCGGCAGGACACGCGCCTGCTCATAAGAAATAACAAGTTAAGCAAACAATATTGTACGATAATTAGAAGTCTAAATAAATTGTTTCAAATGACCTGGCCTGCGAAATCTCAGCCGTCATAATGGGACAATCATGGCTGTGCGCTGCTAAGCACTGATGAGCAGGTTAATAGCGCCCTCTGCTGGGCCTTTGGCAGATTCGAAATACAGGCTTATTCTTAAAAGTCACTGCTATCTAGATGGTGAATGGGATTTTTCCCCCCAAAAATATGCTTGCTTTTTGAACTTGCTATTTACTTAGAATACCGTATGCAGCGTGGCTTAGATTATATTGCGTTTACCATTTGATCTCATTGACATTTTGCCAATATAATATACATTCATTTTACATATATTTTAATTTCAATGCATATATTTGAAAACAGAAATTGCTTTGATATTTTATTGCATCATGACACCAGCTCTGGATCATCGCCCCTCCAACTCCACCGAGCCAATGACACTTGTTCAGAGTTTGCTGTGGGTACAGACAGGTCATGTTGATTCCACAATACACCACAAACAACATTTAAGAAAACACTGCTGCAACCATAATATTTACACAACTTTTACAATGTAACTAAAATGATACATTACCATCCTTTTTATAGGACTCTCACACCTATCTAACAGTGGCAAGTTGTCTAAATAAAATGTTTATATATATTTATTTACACTAATTAATTCCCTGGTGAACGGCACCGCACTTAGGTCCAGATTTACAATAACTGGCGCATCCCTGCATATCAGCAGGGATGCGCCAGTTATTGTGCGTCATGGCTCCGCCACCATGGATGCACTGCATTTACAATACGGCTCACCATGGGGTATAAACGGACAGATGTGTGACGCTTCTGTGCCGCAAAGGCAGCGCATTGCTGGAGAAGCGTCGCAAGCGCGACGCAGCTCCAGCAAGGCTCTGGGGTGCCCTATCTTTACAATGCTGCGTCAATCCTTACGCCTGCTTCAAGCAGGCGCAGGGCTTTGACGCAGCATGGGCTCAAAATTGACTGAGTGAAATCTTGTAGATTTCAATCAGCCACTTTTAGGAGGCGTTACTGCGACAGAACGCCCCCCCCTTGTGCAGGAACGCCTACTACTGGCGCAGGGCTTTACAACGTGATGCATCTCCCAGATGCGTCACGTTGTAAATACCCCGCAGCATGGCGCTGGTTTTGCGCCACCGCTGCGTCACAAAAGAGATGCAACGGTGGTGTAAAAGAGGCGCAAGGGGCTTGTAAATCTGCCCCTTAGTTCTAGCATTCCATTCTTTTTACCTGGACCACAGAGGTGAATCCGCCTGCATCTCTGATGAGGGGTCCCAAACCTCTGCACCCCAGGACACATGCAAAGGTCTTGCCCCTGCTCCCTCCACAATACCAGGCCACCAAATTGGGGCCACACAGTGCTGTGAGATAGGCCCATGCCCTTCACTGCTAGGTGAACTGTGTGCCTATGAACCCCGACCTGGCGTGAACGCCTGACTTCAAGCTAGCCTGGCTGATGATGGGTGATATTCGTTTTAAAGAAGAGAAAGACCCCTTGTGAAACACCAAGGTAATAGAGCACTGCCAGTAAGAAAAACAAATTGTCCCTTGGTAGCATAAATCAAATACACATCCTACTGATGTTATAGTTCGTGTCTAGCATTTACACACATATATAATTCAAAGGACCTCACTCCTGATCCCTGGCAAATTCAGACACGGACTACCATATCTACATGCAGTGCAAACTGATTTCTTTATTTTTGTATATACAGTTATAATAAAAACACTAATTTCATGATACCACCCATATATACAACCACAGCAATTTAATTCATCATGATTTAAAAACAATGATATTTATAAAAACAGGCATGACATAAAATCATACAACACCTCTACCGCAGAGAATCCTAGTACACAGGGAAAAGAACGACAATGGACTGTACACTTGTCTTTTAGTGCAGTATATCCCTAGGAATACTTCTAACAAGATTAGCCTGGATACAGGGACTGTTATTTTGTATCTGCAGGTCCAACTTGTCCTCGGGATTATGCACAGAAGTGCGTCGACGCGTTTCAATGGATGTCCGGTTATTCCATCTTTATCAGGACAACAAATATGTTCCCTTTTCTTTGTGGCAATTTATGCCCTGGATCCAAAGGTTGATAAATGTGCTTATTCTTTTTTCTTTCTACATGTAGTTCGAGAGCTGGTCTATGTGGAGGACCTTTATTTGATAGAATTCAGGGTATCACCGCTTTCCGGGTTGAACACATCCAAAGCGCAGGTTAAGTTAAGGACCCCACTATTGCTCTGTCTGCGTCCAAGCATACGCTTATATTTCCTATCGATAGAGGGGCTTCAATATATACACCTCCTCATCTACGTCGCTTCTGCATCGCGCTCTTATTTTCTCTCAGGGATTCCCGTCCTGCCTCTCTCTTTGGAAAATTGAAAAAAAAACAAAAAAATGATTTTCTTTTCCAATTTTCCATAGAGACGAGGCTGTGTTTGCATATATGCGTCGTATCATGAAATTAGTGTTTTTATTATAACTGTACAGAGAAAAATAAAGAAATCAGTTTGCACTGCATGTTGATATGGTAGTCCGTGTCTGAATTTGCCAGGGATCAGGAGTGGGGTCCTTTGAATTATATATAAGTGTGTAAATACTAGACACGTACTATAACATCAGTAGGATGTGTATTTGATTTATGCACACCAAGGGACAATTTGTTTTTCGTGATGAGGGGTGATACACCAAAACCGGTCCCTGGATGCTTGTTTCCGGTCCAGGGAGGACCTGGCTTGGCAGTTCGGGCTGGACTGTTCTCATAAGCAATAGGGTCAAGACTGATTTGCATATGGCTGGTTCCAAACTGGGGTAGCATAGTGAGCAAAAGAATGATGGATTAAACCCACATTTCTTGACTGGAGGTGATTGGTTGAAAAGTTTCAGTTCTCCGCCCATCATCTTCTTGTGTTTGGTGTGAACGCCCAGGCAGTGTAAAAATTGCTGCCTGTCTGCTCTGTGCTGTCCTAAAAGGTCATTGGTTGAGAGTGTAACACTCCAGCCCCAGACACACCGTAGAAATCTCTTCGTTAAGATGACTAATCAATACATTATTATCTCTGGACTTGATGCCTGGCCCCAGGCCCACCTAGGTTTCACATGAGACCAAGCCATGAAGGAGGCCTCTGGAAATGGACAAGCAAGCTCCTCAGGGCAAAGCCTTTCAATTCCCACCGGTCCATTTTTATCAGCTCAATACCACCAAGGTGAACCACCATGAGGTCTGGACAGTGCAGCCCCTCACAGCTCTTCCCGACCATGGCCAAGTCTCACAGCTGTGAGATTTTGAGCCTTCCCACTCCACTCCACACAATCTAAAGAAGACATTTCTTAATGCCGCTGGAGTAAGCGTGCAGGGCTGTTACAACCTGTACCTGCCTGTCAAACGAAGGAGTGACAGATGACCCGCATGACCTTGTAAGACATCACTGCTACCAGAGAGCAAACAGTGACCCAAGGTAAAGGAGGCACAACTATGAAAATGAAGGACAGACGCTTAAAGGAAGAGGATGACCAGCAGCCTCTATGATTGTGTGAGACAAGCCTTGCTTGCAAGGGTGGCTGCTCCTATTCTAAGGATATATTGGATTGGTCAACCCAGTTTTCCTTAGGGGCTGCAGCACAGACTGCATAGAAGTGGTAATGCAAGAAGCCTTCCCTATTCGGGGGAATGGAAAGTCTGGGTATGGATCTAAGTGAGCCCTCCTATGTGACAGCGGGCACATCAGTGTTGCTGGGCAAGCATGTATTTCAGGGAGGGGATCCTAGCAGAGTTGGTCCATATGTCACCTCTTTAATGTGATGACGAACCTGTCACAAGTCATTTGAACAGCATGCCACTGCTGACCCCATGTATGAGTCTAGATAGAGCTTGCTACTAGCTCGCTAATCCGATAGAAGGTAACAACGAAGACAGCGGCAAACAGCTCCGCCTCATTTGGTGATACTATGAGCTACATATTTTGTGGATTTTACCAATTATTGAAGCAAACTTCTGTGTGTCAAGTGGTCTCCTATGCCCATATTACAAACAGTGCGCCCTTTCCCTATTTGTGCTGAGACATACATTGAAACAGGTGCACCGGATGCAAACAGGGAAAGTGCTCCCTTTTATAATAAATGCACTGCCCTCAGGGCACCCATGAACTCACGCTTTTCTAGGGGCAGCGCATTCAAGTGAAATACTGCGATGCTATTTCAAAGCAACTCTGTGTTTCTCTGTGCAGGCTGCAAACCGCCTGCACTTTGAAGTGGGGTTAAAGATCTTCTTGCAGGTGGGTGCTGTTAGTGATGGCACACGCTTGCAGGGGAATGTTTGAGGAGTCCATGGGACTGGTCCAGTGGGCCGCACTGACAGGGCAACATCTTTTTGGTAGCGTACTGTCAGTGCACCTCCTAAGGGCATGTTTGCCTCTGCACCCGAATCTGTATTACGGCGTGGGTGCAGGGGCAAAGTGATTCCCTCATTTGCATGGGGCCACACCTGAATGCAAATGAGGGAACGTTGTATTACTGTAGTGCTGGTGCTACATGTGCACCAGTGGTATCAGTTTTACAGAATGAGCCGCAGATGCATGTGGGGCCCCTTCTTTAATACCAAAGTGCCTGAGGGCAAACATAGCATAACACGCCTATTGCACCCCGTGGCACTTCCTATAAAACAGCTCCTGGTATCGTTACTGCAGGTAGCTAACCTGGCAGAACCTGCTAATGCGTTCCTTACCGAAAAACTGTTGCTCACTGTTTGACTTGGCCCTCTCTGCAGGGTCACCACAAACCTTTTGCCTTCACTGATCCTATTTTTCTGAATTTGTTTAGTTGGCTTTAGGAGCCTGCACTTTACCACCACTTACCAGTGCTAAAGTGCTTGTGCTCACGCCCTAAAGTATGGTAAAATTGTGTTACACCTGATTTGCATATTTAATTTACTTGCAAGTCCCTAGTAAAGTGGTATACCATGTGCCAGGGCATGTAAATTAAATGCTACCAGTGGGCCTGGCCCAGGCCTGCCATTGCAGCCTGAGTGCAGTTTTAAATTGCCAGTTTGACTTGGCAAAATAAACCCCATGCCAAGCCTTAAACCCACCTTTTATTACATACAATTCACCCCAAGTTAGGCTGTAGGTAGCCCATGGGACAGGGTTTATTGTAACTAAACAGGTGGGCATGTACTTTTGAGTTTTAGAAATCTTGGTAGTGAAAAACTCCTACATTCGTTTTTCACTACTGTGAGGCCTACTCATCCCTTAGGATAACTTTGGATTGCATTATTACATTTAATGAGTATAAGCTTTTGGAACAGATGAACATATCGGGTGTTTGAGAAATTGTATTTCAAAACTCTCTTTATTCACCCTTGTGGGGCAATTCTGGCCTTTGTATTGGTGGCAAAGTGCTTAACTGGGGCGTTTGGCGAGCTGCGGGAATCCACACCAAACACCACATGCTTGCCCAGGGTGCCCTTAAAACCTTTGTGGCCAAGAGGAGTATAGCCTCTACAATTGTGGCGTTACCTCCAGTTGCAACACCACCTTTCCTACCGCCTGGGCCCAGTGGCCTGGTCCATCCCGCCTTCCCCATGGTTTCCTACCTCAGGACGCGTTACCACCACTTGCAAACACCAACTTGCCAGCCGCTTGGGCCCTGTGGCCTGGTCCATCTTGCCTTCCCCATGGTTTCCTACGTCAGGACGTGTTACCTCCAGTTGTGACACCACCTCGCCCGTCGCCTGGGCACAGTGCCCTGGTCCGTCCCCGTGGTTTCCTATCTCAGGACTTGGAGACACTTTCAAGGGGTGATGTTCGACATCTACAATATCCTGATGTGTCACCTGTATTCCCTATCCTTGATGGACAGTCTATGCACCAAGTGGCAAAGTTGCCTACAGGTAGAGTACAAGCCAGGGCATTGGGTAGAACTGCTTGGGGCACTAGACCACTGGGCCTTTAAGCACAGCTGAAATGGTGTCACTGCATGAATGGCGCTGGACCCTCATGTAACTGCAGGCGGAGGGACTGCTGCCCCATCCTACCTGCTGGCACCGCGATGATGATTGCTCTGACTTGGTCCACATCCTCTGTGATTGTCCCACTGTCCAACCCTTCTGCCTGTCTTGATACCCCTGACCTGACCTCTGATCTTGCTCCATGATCCCGGCATGAGGGCCATCTACTCCATACGGTGCTTGCAAAGGCAAAGAATGAAGAACGGCTCTCGGTCATGTATCAGACAGCCTTGTACGAACGCATCATTTATAACCTGCCTGACAGAACGGAGACCTTTCTGCTGATTGGGGCATCCATTCTGCAGGACAACAGGCATTGAGTGACTGGTTGCCAGGTAGCTGAATCCATGGGGCAACTGCGACTCTCCCCGTCTTATCTAGCCCATGTGACCCACTTCTTCTGGGCTCCCTGCTCCACGGGGGCGGCCCTGGGATCGCCTCTGAATCTGCTCATTCTCCTCCTCGCATCCCTTTCCACTTCCCCGAATCCTCCCCTCTCCTTGCATTCCCTTTTCTCTGCCTCTCCTCCTTCCTTGCCTCTTTCCCTCCCCTCTTTTCCTCTTCTTCCCATTTTTCTATTTTTCCATCTCTCCGTTCCCCCATACAGTAGTGGCTGGCATCTACAGGGAGAAGGAGGACTGAATGCGTGCAATAAATAAATAAATAATTAAAAACTTACTGGGCAAACGTAACATCCTCCACTCTGTACCTGCACAGGAACTGGGAGCTGGAGCCTGGAACTCCCTTGACCAATCAGGGCGCTGCTCTCATCCTATGAGAGCAGCGCCCTGATTGGAGGAAGCGGCCTCACCCGGCTCTCCACAGTGTCCTGGAGGTCCTCACTGACTCTAACCCAGCTGTCCTAAGATAGCTGGGTTAGCGCTGTTTAAAGTGTTTAAAGTGCCAGAAAGGCATCAGCACTTTGAAACATGAGTTCATAGACAGCCCATCCTCCTCCCTGCTACTGTCACCCAGCAGCGACACCACCCCCATCCTGACAAATGGCTCAGGATGGGGATAAAAATAAAACGGTAATAAATTACCTTTTTATTTTTCATGGGGTCTTGGAGGGATTTTAAGTGGGACGAAGCTCCTGCGCTTCACAGGAGGAGCCGCCCCTGCCCACATGCCTTTTCTTTCTTCATCCTTTTCTCATGTCTGTTTCTTTCCTACCAGCTCCCTTTTACTCGTTCACCTCCTCTCCCTCCTCTTCTTTTCTTTGGTTGCTTCTGCCCATCTCGCCCCCCCCTTCATCCCGGGCACATGGGTCTCACTCTCCCACCCCGCTGTCTCCGGCTTGACTGTCCAACGATGGCTACTTTGGGCCAGTGCATCCCTGCTTGGCAGTATCCCAGTTGTGTTTCTACCGTGCCCACATGTGTACTGGTTTTGGTGGGCTGCTGCAGTGGTGTACTGTTTGCTGTAACCTGTTCTCTATTTTGTTTTCTCCCTGAGATAAACCTGAATGAAGAACCGTGAAACAAAATAAAAACCTCTTTAATGGGAAAGTAACATTTTAAGTTACAATTTTGAAAATGCTACTTTTACAAATTTGGAATTTTTTCTCTTATTTCGTGAGGTGCGGGCTGTTATTGGGTCACATGTCTGGGTTTAGCTGGCAGTTGGACCCTTTGTGGTAGTGTTGGACCTGTGGCGGTGGTGTTAAAGGTGCCCAGAAAGCCAAAATCCCAAACTTGGAATTTAAAAAATAGTTGGCTAAAGGCTGCTATGAGATCCGAGACGAGATTGGGACTAACCTGCTTGTCTATCTGGCCAAGGTGTATTGCCGGTCGCCCGACTTCCTGGCAGTTCCAGCTATGTTTTTCTCTGCAGCAGCAAATCCTGTCCAGCGGGCCTTCGCTAAAAGGGTATCTAGTCTCATGGAACTCTCATAGTCCACAGCCTCCAGCTTAGTCCTGCTAGAGATTTTCAACTTCCAAAAAAGAGACTTCGGGCCTGATTCAGCTCATTCCTCCGATTTCCCTGAGACCGCAGAGACTCATCTATTTCATCCGCAGGAAGACCTTGTTATTTACTGAAAACCGCCTTGAAAAAGCCCAAGGCCAATGGGCCACTAGGGCGAAACACGTGTCGGCTTGTTGCTTTTCCTCTCACAATTTATACCTGTTTTGTCTGTCAGAAATAAAAACAACACAAGTAATTTCATTCTGAGCAATGCTCTTGATGTTGATTATCCACTGACGTGGACCAATTAAGAAGGCATCACCCTCCACCGTTTCCGGGCCTGATTACAAGTATGGCAGTCCATAGGACTGGAGTACTCATAAAGGAGGTTTGGTGGCAGTTGGGGACTGCTGCACCTGTGGTCCGACCGCCGTGTTACAAGTATGGCAGTCGTGACTCCCTTGCCTACCGCATCCGACAGGGATCCGCGATCCCTGGCGGCGGTGCAGCTGTCTAGAGGGTGTAATACGCTTGGTGGTGCCCTGCGGCACTGCCAAGCATGTTACAACTTTCTTCACCGCCAGCTGTCTCATGGAGGTTCTCACCCTACAAAACTGCTGGCGGTGAGGAAAGAAAGGGGGCCCCTCTTGGCCCTGGTCACGGGGGTGCATGCCAGGGGGGCACATGTTGTGCCCCCAATGTGTGTATGCACCCCATTCCTGCACGACATGGACTGCACAGTCCATGTCTTGCAGGAATCTGAACTGGCGGTCCTGCAGTAGTGCAGTTGAACACTCACAGTTGAGCCTTTCTAATGTACTGAGGCAGGACTGCCATGCCGCCTGCCCGCCAGACCACGATTTAACTCATAGTCTGGCAGACGGCCGTCCTGTTGGCAGGCCTGGAGTGGGGTGCTGGCATGGTTGCCTGTTCCAGGAGTGCCAAACTCATAATCGGGCCCTAAGTCCGAATGTAGAAATCTTTACCGCAAGTTTATCCAGTGGCTAACCGATGACAACTCCTCCTCCTTGGGCACTGCCTGAAGCCTTCCCCCTCTAAATTCTAACTTCTCAGAGACTTTTTAATTAAAGTTTCTTCTAAGTCTGAAGGTAAGCGCCGTCTGCGTCCAATTCACTGATACTCTGGAGCTCGGGGCTCGCGATTCATTTCCCAGCACCGGAGGCAGCTCAGCATTATGTGACTCTGGGCAATAGCTCACCTTTTCTCCCCGACGGCCCCCAGCACTTTGAAACCCTTAAGGGGGTGATATGTTTGTGCTCTACAAATAGGAATTATTATTTTTATTATTTTCCGACAACCACTCATTCGCAGACGGTCATATTTTTCAACTTTGACCCAGCCTTGCGCGACTAGATGTCTGCAGTTGGTGCTTTGCTCTTTTAAGCACTTCTTTTTACCCTAAACCTTAAAAATTCAAACTCTGGTTCTACTGGTTGGATTTTTGTCATTTGGTGTCAAATAATGTATTAAAATGTACTATATTTATTTAAATTGGTGTGGGCTTTTTCTTGTGCTGTGTTTTCACCTTATTACTGTTTGAGTGCTTCATAAATACTTTACACTTTGTCTCTAAGTTAAGACTGACTGCGTTTGTGCCAAGCTGCCAGAGCATTAAGCACAGTGTAATCAAGTGACTTTTGTGGTTCATCCTGCCACCCCACCCTAACCCACTCAACCAACAACCCAATTACTCACACCCACGTTTCGTGCCTTGTACAACTACACAAAAAATCCCATGGCTGACCCATGAGCCCTCGCATAAAAAACTGGCATTCCCTGTTCGAGCAGTGCAGCCAGGAAAATCCAGAGTGACTTGGCAGAGGAAAGATCGATGTTGTGGTTTTCCTGCAAGAAAGACCTATACCTCTGAAACGCTTTCTAATACGCTGCACATGTGCACTTCACAAGTAACGCCACTACTAAATCTGAGAGAACAAGACACCAATTCTTCACAGACCTCTAGAGATTTCAGCCACCCACTCTGCAGTAACAGGGTTGTAAACCAAAAACCCTAAAGCTTGGAGTAACACAAGGCATCAGCAGCACTATTGTGCACCCCAGGATCATGTCCATCTTTAAGCAACACATTGAGCCTCAAACAAGGGAATACCAAGTACTTCAAAGACCTCAAGACCTGCCCGCATGAGGCCATGTCCCTGTTAATGGCCTCCACCACTGTTATGCTATTGGACCAGAAGATGACACTTTTGTTCCTCAACACTTTTGTTCATCTTGCTACAGCCCCCATGATAGGGAACAGCTCCAGGAAAGAAATGCTTCCCATCACACCAGACTTGTACCAAGACACCAGACAGTTCCCCCTAGACCCTTAGTTGTCTGCGATTGCTCTCGAACCAATGTTGCCAGCGCTGTCAGTGCACAGACCCAGTGTCTGATTGGAGACAGGAGGAGAGGCAGGCACACTTCCGCACCATTGTACTGGTCCAGGCGACTGCACCAGATCCTCAAGCCTCCCCTGACTTCATTGGACAGTCTTCTGTGGTTTTTGTGTGACCAGCTAATGACCTTGTGATTGACCTGGAAAAGGGGCAATCCATGGTGGTAATGCTATGGGTAAAATGTAAGTGACCCCCTGGTACCTAGAGCTCATGAAGAGTTCCTTTTGTATGTGAAAACACTGATTTAAGGCCCTAAAGTTAACCTGTGGATGGCAACAGTCACTGGCATTAGCGTCAGTCCCAATGCCCAGGAAAGTGATGCACATCGAAGGGCCAGCTGCCTGTTCTCTAGCCAGGGGTACCCCCAGCTCCAGCAGTCAGGCAGCAAAAGCACACACGGCTCGACAACATCCAGTGGAACAGGCCATTGGGTGGACAAGGAGCAGCTTGAAATTTGAATCAATGCCAGCTTAAGTGAGCAGAGCTCTGTGGACGAGATCCTCGATTTCACTAAAGCACGTTCAACAGATGCATACCTCACTGGAACACCCTGCCAACCCACCGCAGAGAATCCCTGTCGCTGACCCAATTTAGGATGGACCTCAAGACCTGGCTCTTCGTCTGAACATCATAGCGCAGGCGGATCAGCTGCCCCTCCCCCTCAGTGCCTTGAGACTCTCACGAGTGAGTAGCCGTGCTTTACAAACCCTGATTGATTGATTGGCTGCACTGACATTCCTTTTGGTATGAATCAATCTAAATTGACCTGTCTCTTCTTTGGGAACAATGACTAATAGAAAACAAACAAACATCTCAAAATGGGTGCCATATCCATCCCATAAACAACGCCTGCCTAGGCTTTGACTGAAATTTGGTTTTTGCATTGTGGGACATCGGGTACCGGAATCCTGAGTCCTTGAGAAAAACCTAAATACAAAATATGAACTGCCTTCTTATTAGAATACAAATCAAGCCAAGATGGTAGCCAAATGACCCTAACTGTTGTGGGATGCTGGTGTGGGGAGCACAGGACTAGCCTGATGATTTTCAGGGTTCCTACACCTTTTCTTCAGATTTCCTAATACATTTGAACTATGGATGTGAGGTAAGAGCACAGAAAGACTCACAATTTTGAATTTACAAGGTCCAGCAGGATAGGAGCACAAATGTCTATTAAATGTCCAGCAGTATGCTGTATTCTACCCTCAAGTGTGTTGCTGATGGAAAATATGCTGTGTCAATGAATTGTTGTAGTTGACTGACTCCAGCCCTTCATTCACCTGGGTCTTATCCCATTTGATGGTGGGATATTTAACCTTTGCCCACCTAAAATAGTGGCCATAATCTAGTCACCCAGTACCCCCATAATCATGGTGAGCTTTAAAGATGTATTGACATAAAATATTATTGAACTAGCCGCCTCAGGCTTCTCTTCTGAATTTACTGCCATATAAACTTTAAAACCAAACAGCCAATTAGTAATCTTCTCTTAATGTTAGTGTTTCCCCTTGGTTGAATATTTTACATCATTCTCTTTTGCCTCAATGTTCCACACCTTTGCACCAATCAAAGAAAAAACCTCAACCGATTACCCTTTCTAGATTTTTTGCATAGCAACAGCTGGTACATGAGCCACAAGTTTGCAGGCTTGGACTGGATGGCCTCCTGGCCGCCTATTCTCATTAGGTTGACGGCATCGCTTTTCGCGCATCTTTCTTAACCTTGCCTTTAGCCAGGGATGAATCTTTGCTCCAGGATGCAGCACCCTCTCTATTGCCGTGCCTTTTTGGTCTCCATCCCCTTTTACTGATTTGGCAGCAATAGAATCCACCTGTTTTTGCAGATCAGCAATGACAGAAGCCACTCTGCCAGATGCTGTCCAATTTAGGGGTGGTCACAACCAGGCCTGGGCGTAGTTTGCTTAGTTTTGCTACGCGGAACTCCGCAGTTACAAAAAAACTCTGCGGAGTTTAGCAAGTGGCAGAGTGCCGTGCGGACTGTTGTTCATGCTGGTCTTCCTGCTGCTCCGGTGGAAATTCTACCCGAGCTGCAGCTTCCGCTCGCGCAACTTACCAGTCGCGATCGCCAGTGAGGAAAAAACTCTGCTGCACTGCGCGAAGCAACGTTTTCTGGAGTCCACAACCTCCACTGAGTGTGTATTGAAGAAAATTCTGCATACTCCGTGCCCAGGCCTAGTCATAACTTGCATATTTCTGTGTAGCGTATTCACGCATAATTACTCAAAAGTTAGTGAAATTACATCGAATTACGTGGAATGCATCTTGTGCACGTTGGGTCAGAAAAATGATGACAGTGATGCTCTTCATGCTCAAAAGCAGCATGAATGGCACCTCGTAGTGCACACGCACAGGGCCATTTTGTTTACTCCAGCATTCTCCTGCCTAACCATCCCCTTTTGTTTCCTGTTTTCTAAACATCATACAACCCATCCCGTCACCCTGTTTAAACCATAGTTTCACTTTTTAGGTCTCGATGAGCCCAGCGCATGCGCTGGCTCGAAGAGACATTTTGTATGTGGGAATTTTAAAGTGCTGCTGGCTGGCCTAACGCTTGCGGTCATGCGATCGTGCACGCGCGCAGCCGCCCGCCAGCAGCACTTTGAAAACTCGTGCGTCATCGCGATCACTTCCGCTTTTAGAGCGATCGCGATCACGATGACGCACGCGCACACACAACTCCCGCTTCCCCCCTCCCCCACCACATATTGCGTCTGCAGCCACTCTCGCGCGGCCAACGCTTGTTAAAGTTCTGCCACAGACTTCTGCTGCCCTAGCGCTTGCGTTCCACAGCCGCCAGCTTGCTGTTAGCTTCCCTTCCCTCCACCCACCATGTTGCTCCCCTTCCCCCACACATTCCCTGCCATCCTGTCCTCAGCCGGTGTCCCTGGAGAGCAGAGGGTCACAGCCCCGTAAATACCGTCGCCATGGAAACCATGAACAGGTACGTCCTCAGCTCACCACGGAAAACTTAAACGCTCTTTCATCAGGTGAGTCCTCTGTGCCACACCAACAGGAGCTATCAGTAGCGCGACAGCTCCGCTTCACACTCCCTCCTTCTTCCAATGCGATCACCACAAACTTTTTCACACTCATTATCTTCCGGTCACTCTCACTTGCATACACGCGTACACGTCCACTCTTGCACACTTGCTCATCATTCACTGTTGCACACTCATCCATCTCGCTTGCACACTCGTGCTCACCCTTTACTCACTCACTCGTCCTTTTGCCCAGTAACCTGGCATTCACTCACAGATGATAACACCCATTCACCTCTCCCTCAGTCAGTATTCCTTGCCATTCACATTCTCACATGCCACTCTCTCTGTCTTATATGCGTGCACTCCCTCATCAATCACTTGTTTCCTCTATCTTTGGAGGACCTCGCTGCGATCAATGACGTTAATGACAACATGACAATGATGATGATAAGTACATAGGAGGGAAAGTTCTGATACCACTGTTGCAACAACGGCTACTTCCGAAGGATAATAAGACCCCACTGTCCTATAGCACTTTCCCCCACCAAATGCAACGCTTACCGTTACCAGAGGTGTCCTCTTCTAAATTACGTCCCGAGCTTCCTCACCAATTCCAACCTTCGGCTGATTATTGAAGCACGCCAACCCTGGATAGTCAGCGCCAGCGACAGGTGCACCCCGTCTTGCACATAGCACATGTCCCCCTTAATGCATCCATGCGCGATTACCTGCAATCTGGGGGTCCTAAACAGTTTGTCTATGTTGTTATTGATCCTTCTTGTAGAGTGATTGAGAGCCTTCACAGATACCCCCCCACGCCACTGACGTCTTGGTATCATGTGTGACCACACAATAACCGTCTCAGGGCAGCGCTTGGCCAGCCATGCCGACTCTGACAGCACCGTTTCTAACAGGACCCTCCGATTGAGATGCACCAAGTCATTGCCCCCAGATGCAAAATTATAGCGTCGGGAGCGGTATCAAAAGAGGAGAGCATGTGGCCTACCCGTTCTCTGAACCTGTCAAAACGCAGGCCCCCATGGCCGAAAAAGGAAAGCCTCACACCTAACTGCTTTGCGCGCGCTGCCCCATCGCCTGCACTGAAAAACTTGCCTAACCGTGACACATAGGAATGACCAAAAACACATGCATGACGTTCCCGCTGTGCCTTCGGGGAAATCCTCGCCGTCTTGACTGTGCCACGCTCTTGGTGGGGTGTCGCCGTGTCTCTTCCTGCGTGACAGGCCGAGGGAACTGGTAATAGAATGAGAGAAAAGTGCCATCAGTACCGTTAACCCATGGGTCACAACATATCAACACGCACATAACGCTTAAAACAGTTAGAGGCCCACCGCCCAATCCTACGCACAGCCTCCTCCCCAAGACCTTGCGCAACCACCTCGGTGGCGGCACCAATCCTGAAGGAATGTGTCCCAAAACTACTGGGGTCCAGTCCTGCCCTGACTATTGCCTTGTCTAAAACCTGTTTAAATTGGAATTTTGTCAATGGATCCCCTCCCGTGTGCATTAGTAAAGATTAAGGGACCTCCCGAGGGAGGATGTGGCACATGCGACGGATGTGCTGCCGAGGGGAGGAAGAGATCGTCTCTTGCGCTCCCCCCGGCTTTAAGGTCTCCGAGGGTCGCCCACGCCCCCGGAAGTGATCAGATCGCTTCCGGGGCGCGGGGGAGAATCCATGACCCGGAAGTGATTCAATCACTTCCGGGGCAGGTCCCCTACCGCAGGCAGGGAGAGCGAATGGGGCACAGGTTCCGGGGGCACGGCCGACCCCCATAATGGCGGCGGGGCATATGCTGGCCCCGCCTTCCTCGCGCCAGCTTTAGCGTTGATGGCGGCCAGTGTGACTATCTTTTTTGGTGGCTCCATGACCTTCCAGGCACACGATGCCATTGGGCTGAATGGGCTTCAGCCAGCCAGCCCATCCCCCCTATCGTGTCTCAGCCCGGGCTGATGCAGGTTTCGGGGCACACACATTCACAGTCGGAGGTGCTCTGGGCTGGCTGGGCGGTGGATGGCGCCTTATCTCATCTGCGAATTTTCACACGTCTTTAAAAGACTGATTACTTGTTAATGACACTTTAAAAAAAAAAAAAAACAGGGTTCCACTCTGCCTATTCCTTAAATCTTTTAAGTACTTTTGCTGCCACAGTGGGAGACTGCATTTCGAAAAATAAAATACGTACTTCTTACACAGCAATGAATGCACATTCTCTGAAACAAATGTACCTGTGTGCTGAATGTGCACATTATCACTTTTATGAGTCAACCATCGGGAGATCATATAAGAAGTCATGGTTCGTAAAAAAGGCCATCCTGGTTGCACATGCACTCAAGTTTGCCTGAAAAGTTACATTAAATGTGCTCCATAATTCAGCTTAGCCGCTGTTGTTCGCTTAACCCTTCAATGAAATTTAAGCTAACCATTGCTGCGGACTACAACATTTACAAAAAAATCGCTAAAGTACTGAAATAAAATAGTCCACGAGCATTTAACACATACGCTTTAATGATATACAAAATCCTTGAGTGATCTTCAATATTCTACAAAATATAACTTGCCACCTTGCCTTACTCACAAACAAATAATGCATTTATATAATGACTATTGTTTGAAATTTTTAGCAAAACATTCTAATTTTTGCGGTTTAATACTCTCGAGATGTTTTAGGTGCAGCGTCGGCTCCTCTGTTAAGGCGAAGGAGCGTCACCCGGCTGCTCTCTGCACAGTGCAAAAAAGAAAAATAACATGATAGTAACACGATGTTATTGTCATTTTATTTTTCAGTGCCTTATTTTTTAGGCAAATAAGGTTGCCATGTGGCCATTTTTCAACCGGCAAACTGGTATTTTTTAAAATAAGCAAAATCACCTAAGGCCGGTATTTTTTGCCCATATTTGTACTTACTTCAACCAGCTAACAAACACCAAGCACCTTTAAATGTGTATAGAGCTATGTTACCAACCCTGACTAAGTTAAACAAGCATTGGCATAGCCAATAGGTCTCGCCTTTGGGACCTTATAAGTGTTTAGCCATGCAACAGATGATGTTGTTGCAACAAGGATATTGGGATGGATAACTAAACACTTATAAGGTCCCAAAGGCGAGACCTATTGGCTATGCCAATGCTTGTTTTTACTAGTTACCTCGTTGCTTGTGGCTATTTTACCTTTTGATTCTCTAGTTTTGTTTTTAAAAATATTTTTGTATCCCTCGCATCCAACCCGCCTCTGGCAGAGAAAGGCAGTGCCGCTACAGTGTCCCGCAACCCCTGTGGGTGGCAGCGGCATGAGGGAGTGATTCCCCACCACATTGTTTCTGAGGCAGTGCTACTTTTTTTTGCCTGGCAAGGGCTACAGTCCGGTAACACCAGCGGGTAACACCTGCGGAGGGGAAGAGTGTGAATTTGCATGCGCCCCACACCTGTGTTTCCCGCACCCGGCAACAAGCCACGCACCCCTGAGCTGACATCCTGGAACAGGAGCAAGACCCATTACACCTGCCGGGCAGGGTTAGGTGAGTGATGTCTTGTAAAATATGTTTTAATATTATATGTCTTACTTTTCAGGCAGCATTACATCACAGGTAAGTTTATGTGATGTATATTATATAAATAAATATGTATAGAAAAATAGTTCATTTAATATATAACTATAACTGTTGGTTTTTATAGTGTATAATTTTTTTTAACATATAATAAATGTGCATATTCAGAATATATATTATATATTAAATGAATTCTGTATATAAATATGAAATGTTTATTTTATACCTACACATACATATAGTTACATTTATATATAAGATACGTTATAGGTAGGAAAAAAATATACATTATTTCCATAGAAAAACAACTTCAACTACACAAGCCTTAGAAACTAAAAAGCTATAGTTATAACTTAAAGTTATATTTTCTACCCCAACCAAAACTTTCCATAACTCGTGCGCCTTCATACAGAGTGTTGTAAACTCTCTAGTCAGATTAAATCAACTGATATAACTCGGCCCTGTACCTTGCACAGTGTTCTTATAAGTGATGTCATTTGAGATGGCATGAGTATTGTTATGAATGCTATGATTTAACATGCCATAAGTGATGTAATATGAAAAAGCAGCGCATGGTGAAGGCATAAGTTATAGTTGATTTATTATGTCTAGTGAGTTTACAACACTATATAAAAGCGCACAAGTTGTATAAAGTTTTGGTTGGGGCGTAAATTATAACTTTAAGTTATAACTATAACTTTTTAATTTCCAAGGTTTGTGTAGTTTAAGTGGTTTTTGTATAGAAATAATAAATAAAGATTTTCTAACTATAACTTACCTTCAACCTTCCATTATTTCATTGAATTGTAGTGTATTTTTGTTGGGGAAAAATCGGTTTGTCATCATATAACGTTGTTTATTTTGATATTAATTCTTTCATATATAATTTTGTAAAACATTTGAATAGTACCACATTAGTTTCTCGATAATTTATTGTGGAGTGGCATAGAGTGGACTGACTTGGTGTAGAGTGGTGTGGAGTGGTGTAGAGTGGTGTAGAAGAGAGTGCAGTATAGTGGCGTATAGTGGGGTTGAGCAGAGTAGCTTGGAGTGGCATAGAGTAGAGTGGTATGGAGTAAAATGTCATAGAGTGCAGTGGCTTAGAGTAGAGCGGTGCAGAGTACAGAACAGTAGTATAGAGTGCAGTAGCGTACAGCAGAGTGTTGCAGAGTAGAGTAGGGTGACGTAGAGTGATGTAGAGTGAAATGGGGTGAAGTGAAGTAGGGTAGACTGAAGTGGGGCAAAGTAGAGTGGCGTAGGCTAGTGCAGCATATAGTAGAGCGGCATAGAATGAAGTAGAGTAGAATGAAGAGGTGTAGAGTGAAGTGGGGTACAGGAGAGTATCATAGAGTACAGTGCGCTGGAGTAGAGTGGTGTACAGTGACAAACAGTAGAGTGGCGTACAGTGGCGTAGAGTGAAATGGGGTACTTTCAAGTGGGGTAGAGTGAAATGGGGCAGAGTAGCGTGATGTAGAGCACAGTGGCATACATTAGAGTGGAATATAGTGTAGAGGGGTAGTTTCAAGTGGGATAGAGTAGAGTGGCATAGAATAGAGTGGAATAGAATGCAGTGATGCAGAATAGAGTTCAGTGACCTAGTGTACAGTGGCGTTGAGTGGAGTAGAGTAGATTGTAGTAGAATGACATCAAGTGGAATGGAATACAGTGGCTTGGAGTGGCTTTGAGTAGAGTGGCATACAATAGAGTGCTGTGGAGTAGAGTGGTGTAGAGTAGAGTGGTGTAGAGTAGAACAGCATATAGTGAAGTGGGGTAAAGTGAAGTGGGACAGAGTGGCAGACAGTGAAGTGGGTTCGAATGATGTGGGGTAGAGTGAAGCAGAGTAGAGTGGTGTAGAGTAGAATAGCGTACAGTGAAATGGGGTAGAGTCAAGTGGGCTACAGTCAAGAGGAGTAGAGTGAAGTGGCCTAAAATAGAATGGCTTAGAGTAGAGTGGTGTACAGTGAAGTGGGATAGAGAGAAGTTTAGTAGGGTGGAATGGGGATGAT
The DNA here is from genome assembly GCF_964204655.1 of Triturus cristatus. Classification (NCBI taxonomy): domain Eukaryota; kingdom Metazoa; phylum Chordata; class Amphibia; order Caudata; family Salamandridae; genus Triturus; species Triturus cristatus. The sequence goes on from NC_140589.1 coordinate 180,952,693, forward strand.
TCAAATGGGGCAGGGTGAAGTGGGGCAGAATGAAGTGTGGTAGAGTGGAGTTGTGTACAGTAGGGTGGCGTAGAGTGAAGTAGCGTACACTGAATTGGGGAAGAGTAGAATGGCATATAGTAGAGTGGCTAGAATACAGTGGTGTAGAATGGAGCTGCATAGAGTAGAGTGGTACAAAGTACAATACAGCGTCGTAGAGTGCAGATGTGTAGAGTAGATTGGTGCAGAGTAGAGTGGCATAGAGTGAGTAGGGTAGAGTGAAGTGGAGTAGAGTTAAGTAGTGTAGTATGAAGTGGGGTAGAGTAGTATTGCATACAGTAGAGTGGGGAAGAGTGAAATGCATAGAGTAAAGTGGGGTAGAGTGAAGTGAGGTAGAGTAGAGTGATGTACAGTGGGGTGGTGTAGAATGAAGTAGGGTACACTGAAATGGGGAAGAGTAGAATGGCATATGGTAGAGTAGCGCAGAGTACAGTGGTGTATGAAGAGTTGCATAGAGTAGCGTTGTGCAGAGTAGAATACAGCACCGCAGAGAGCAGTGGAGACAAGAAAAGATACTCATAAGGTTCCTCAAAGGATCAAGTGGTCAGTGAAAAGTGGAGACAAAATGAGAGCATGGATCGAATTAAAGCAGCATGACCCCGAATCACTAAATGATGTCTCATCAATAAAAGGCTAGGAGAATATAGTAGGAGATCTACTATCGTACCTGGGAAACGGACAGGAACAGCACTCTGGCAGCAAGCCCTTAACGATTATTGGCTATCCACATTTTTCTAAGGACATAAATGACGGCAAACGAGCCATACGAAAGGCTCTGTTAATCAGGAAAAGAGGGGGATTCCCACAAGAGCGTTTCTACCTCACAGATCTGAGGTCAGCTTACAAAAGTACAAAAGGAAGGTTTGGAAGCAAAAGAGAGAACATATAGAAAAGGAATGGCTGAAAGTATTCTCCCTGATGAAAGAGAAGAACCTTAGCAGTCTCTGGAGGCATATTAATCAGCTGAGCAACTGTGGAAAGTCACGAGTGAATGGGGTTGCCGAGAGTGACTGGCTAAGCCATGTAAAGCATCTATACACAAGTAACTCATTGAAAGAAGTCTCCACAGAAGCAACCAAGACGGGAGAAGGGACCGTAAGCCAATTACAGTAAAACATCAGATTTCGAACCACAATATAGAAAATGGTCATATAGTTCTGAATAGCCCAGAAGCAGGACATTGCAGGCCCCCAGGCACAACATTCAAAGCCAACATGGTCATCGAAACAATTAAGAAAATGAGGAATGATGGAGCACCAGGAACAAATGGGTTACCAGGTCCGGTATTTAAACTGGCACCTGACTTTCTGGCAGCTGCCCTAACATGCTTTTCAATAACATATTTTTAATAGCAAGGATACCGGACTCCTGGAGGGGCTCCATACTCTGTACGATTTTTAAGAAGGGCGACCACTCCAAACCCGCAAATGATATGTTAATCGCTCTTCTTGATATAGAAGCAAAGTCCTATGCACGCCTCCTTATGAAAGATTTGGAGCAATGGGCCCAAGGAGAAGGCATCATTCCACCTTATCAATCAGGATTTAGGCCACATTCTTCTACTATGGATAACGTCATAGTATTGGCCCATTTATCATCCAAGGCAGTTAGGAAGAAGAGCCTTCCGCTGTTTTGTTGTTTCATCGATTACAGCACTGCCTTTGACAAAGTTGACCGCAGACGGCTACGGTGGAAACTACACAGATGGGGGATCCCTGAATCTTTACTAAAAGCAGTAACACCGTTTAACGAAGACACTTGGGTACGGATCAAAATGAGTACTAACACAGTGTACTCAACATTTTTCACAGCCAATGGTCTTAAACAGGGCTGTGTCCGGGCACCTCCTTTATTCAATCTTTACACTGCAGATATGGGGGCCGCCCTGCAAGACGCCTGCTTAATTTCTCCAAGGCTGGGCAGGATTAGGTTGCCAGTACTACTCTATGCAGATGATACAGTATTAATGGACCATACTAGAGTTGGCCTTCAGAGAGCCCTGAATGCGCTGGATTGCTTCAACCAAGATAACCATTTACTGATCAATCAGGGGAAAACCAAGGTAATGGTGTTTGGGAAACACCAGCACAAAAAGCAAGCCTATTGGTTCATTAGAGACCAGCGACTCTGCAGAGTAGCAGTGTAAAGCTATCTTGGGATATGGCTCTCAGAATAGGCAACCTCAAATATTCATCTAAAACATCTTAAAACTAAGGCCAACAATGTTACTCATCTGTTAAGACAATTAAGCTATTATTTGTTAAGTCCAACAGCTGAGCTGATACTGACAGTCTTAAGATTAAAACTACTTCCTGACATTAGCTATTTCCGAAGAGTTGGACAAGTTCCTAAATACAAGTCAAATCAAGGCATACAAATCGGTGTTCCAAATCCCGCGAGCAGCGAGGAAATCAATGCTAAGATTGGAGCTTGGCCTTCTGAAGCCAGACTTGATAGGCCAGGGGGACCTGATAAAGATCTTGAGGACCCCGGAAGACCCACTTAGACACAAACTAAGATCCGTTTTCGAGGAGACAGTCACAGCCTGGCAGATTAGCCTCAGCCAGGCCATCAGCACTTTAAAGATAGAGGCAGCAAGTCTACAACTATACGAAATTCCTATATACTCTTGGAAGAAAGCAGTGAATAAGCAGGTTCTGGAAAGATCATTTGCTCTTGACATCGAATCCCTCAGTACCAGTTCGCTCACAGAACCACTGGACACTTCATATATTTTGGGAAAGGCTCAACCTTACCCGCGGGATTCCCTGACAGTGGAGGCTCGCAGGAAAATACTCTCTATGAGATTCATCACACTAGGTATCACAGACTTAAACTCAGCATGGGCTCGTAAGGGGTGAGCATTGAGTGCAGGCTATGCCTCTTTGTTAAAGAATCCTGGCTACACCTTCTGTGCTGCTGCCCTAAATTGAATAAAGAGGACGGCACCTTTTTGGCCCGCTACTCATTGCAAATGGAGTAAGGACCTGCAGGGAGGCCTCGGCTTTGTGTTTCTCAGACTCAATGGCTCAAAACTCAACAAGACTGGGGATATTTCTGCACATAATTAGGAGTGCCATAAAGGAGGTGTCACAGGGAGAGGCTGCCTCCACGCTAGTTTGATGGCCCTCTTTCACCTCCGGTTATTGGGGTCTCACAAAGGGGTGATTGTGGCTGAGGTGACACTGTGTGGCATCACTAGGGTCAATATTGTTACTCAAAGCTCCTTTTTTATGATTTTAGAAGTGCCACACTACTCAAATTATTTTTAAATAAATCCCAGAGAGTGTGTACAAATGAATCGAGGAACCCAGGCTATCATAAGGATGATGGCACCAAAAGACTGGGTTGCGGGCAGGGGTCTAAGGCGAAATTGTTCTTAACAATTGGTGTATTTAAATAGATATTATTTATATTATTTTATTTATCTCTTCTTTTTTTCTTCTCTTTACTGTAATGATTTTAATTAATCGAACAGTTAATAAATGTAATCAGTCCAGAGTGCAGTGCTGTAGAGTAGATTGGTGCAGAGTAGAGTGGCATAGAGTGAGTAGGGTAGAGTGAAGTGGGGTAGAGTTAAGTAGGGTAGAGTGATGTGTGGTAGAGTAGTATTGCGTACAGTAGAGTGGGGACGAGTGTATGGGGTAGAGTAAAGTGGGATAGATTGAAGTGGAGTAGAGTGGAGCAGTGTACAGTAGGGTGGCATAGAGTGAAGAAGGGTACACTGAAGTGGGGAAGAGAAGAGTGGCATACAGTATAGTAGAGTGGTGCAGAGTACAGTGGTGTTGAATGGGCCTGTATAGAGTAGAGCGGTGACTACTATAGTACAGTGGAGTAGAGTGCAGTGGGGTAGAGTAGATTGCTGCAGAGTAGAGTAGAGTGGTGTAGAGTGAAGTGGGGTAGAGTAGAATGGCGTAGAGTAGAGTGCCGTAGAGTAGGGGGGCGGAGAGTGAAGTTGGGTACAGTGATGTGGGGTAGAGTGAAGTGGGGGTGGGTTAGAGTTGTGCAGAGTGAAATGGGATCGAGTAGAGTGGTGCAGAGTAGAGTACAGTGGTGTAGAGTGCAATGGCTTAGGGGAGAGTTGTGTACAGTAGAGTGGAGTAGAGTGGCATAGAGTCGACTGGAGTAGAGTGGGTTTGAGTGATTTAGAGTAGAGTGGCGTATAGTGCATTGGTGTAGATTCCAATGGCATACAATTGAGTGGAATAGAGTTAAGTGGGATAAAGTGATGTAGAGTGAAGTGGGGTAGACTGAAGTGGAGTAAAGTAGAGTTGCGCAGAGTAGAGTGCGGTAGAGTAGAGGGGCATAGACTGTAGTGGTGCAGAGTAGAGTGCAGTGGTGTAGATTGCAGCGGCATAGAGTGGAGTACAGTAGAGTGGAGTACAGTGGTATACAGTGGAGTTGAGTAGATTGGCATAGAGTGCAGTGGCATAGAGTGCAGTAGCCTAGAGTACAGTGGTACAGAGTGGAGTTGCATAGACTGCAGTAGCACAGAGTGCAGTGGTATAGACTACAGTGCAGTTTAGCAGAGTGGCGCAGAGTGCTGTGGTGCAGAGTAGAATGGGGCAGACTGTAGTAACATAGAATTCAGTGGTGCAGAGTTGAGTAAAGTGGCATAGAGTGCAGTGGTGCAGAGTGCTGTGCAGTGGTGCCAAGTGCAGTGGTGTACAGTAGAGTGGAACTGTGTGGAGTGACATGGCATACAATAGAACGGGGTAGAGTTAAATGTCATAGGGTGCAGTAGGGTGGTGCAAAGTAGAGTAGAGTGGTGTAGATGCAGTGGTCATGAGTAGAGTACAATGGAATAGAGTGCAGTGGCATAGAACATTGTGGTACAGAGTGGGGTGGCGCAGACTGCAGTAGCATACAGTGGAGTGGCTCAGACTTTAGTGGTGCAGAGTTGAGTAGAGTGGCGTTAAGTGCAGTGGTGCAGAGTATAGTGCAGTGGCGTTAAGTGAAGTTGCATCTAACGGAGTCACATGGCGCATTGTACAGTGACATAAATTAGAGGGGTGGAGAGTACAGAAGAATGGTGTTCAGTGCAGTGGAATAAATGGCAGTGGTGTAGAGTGCAGTTGCGTAGAGTGGTGCAGAGTAGAGCAGCGCACAGCGCAGCATCATAAATTGCAGGGGCATAGAGTACAGTGGTGCAGAGTGGAGTGGCAAAGACTTTAAGTAGCATCCAGTGCAGTTGCACAGACTGTAGTGGTGCTGAGTGGTGTAGAGTGCAGTTACGTCTAATGGAGTCACATGGCGTACTGTACAGCATCATAGAGTGGAATGGTGGAAAGTACAGTATAGTGGCGTGGAGTGCAGTGGCATAACAGGCAGTGGTATAGAGTGCAGTGGCACAGAGTAGAGTGGCACAGAGTAGAGCGGCACACTGTGCAGTAGCATAAAGTGCAGTGGCAAGAGTACAGTGGTGTAGAGCGGAGTGGTGCAGACTTCAGTAACGTCCACTGAAGTGGCATGTACTGCAGTGGGGCTGAGTGGAGTACAACGGCATAGATTGCTGTGGTGCAGAGTACAGTGCAGCAGTGTAGAGTGCAGTGGTGTCAAATGGAGTGGCATGGCATAGAGTAAAGTGGAATAGAGTAGAGTGGTGGAGAGTACCATAGAGTGGTGTAAAGTGCAGTTCATACATTCCAGTGGCTTAGAGTGCAATGGCATAGAGTAAAATGATATACAGTGCAGTGGCATAGAGTACAGGGACATAGAGTGCAGTGGTGTAGATTGCAGTGGCGGACAGCGCAGTGACATAGAGCCGAGTGCCATAGAGTGCATTGGCATACAGTGCAGTGGTTTAGAGTGCAGGGACATAGACTACAGTGGTATATAGTGTAGTGGCATTGAGTGCAGTGGCCAACAGTGCTGTGGCATATGAACAACATCGGACTCACCCAACTTGTTCACTATCCCACGCACACCACAGGTCACATGCTAGATCCCATCTTCACCTCCAGCGACTGCATCAGGCACAGCTAGGCCAAGGAACACACCTGGACTGACCCAGTTTATCGTCCACTTCAAAATCACTAGTTCTCAGACCTCTGACCCCTGGCTGCTCAACTCCCCCCAATGCAGCTGGAGCAAAGTTTCAATGGAGGCATGGATCAACACCCTCAGCACCACCCACTCCATCTCCTCCAACAACCTAGAACAGAACGCCATAAATGTCACCAATTGGATCACGAACTGCACAGATAGCGTTGCTCCCATCGGCAAAATCACCCACAGAAGGTCTATCAAGCAGGGTGGCTGGTACATCAAACACCTCAGAACCCCTAAATGACACTGTAAACAACTGGAAAGGGGATGGTGCATCAGCAAGGACATGACCGACAAGACCACCTTCAAGACAGCACTCAACCTCTACCACAGACAGTTGGGAGAATTGAAGTAAGAAGTCAGCCTCACACATCGAATCAAGTTTCAATAACAGGAAAGAACTCTTCAGCATCATCAAAGAATGCAGGGAAAGAGGTGGCAGCTGAGACAAGTCACTTTCTTTTCTCAATGACACCTACTGCGTTTATTAAGGTATTCTTTCCTTTCTTCAAAGTCCAGTTAGCAATCTTTTTATACATTACCCAGACTCCTATGTTCCTTTCTCATCCTCTTTTGAATTGGTGCCCAGTGTACACTCACCTACAATTCCCCCCATTCTTTCTGTCTCAGCCAGCCCGAAAATTACAATCCCATCCCTGCATGTGGCACATTTCCCCCTTTTTTTTTAACTTACTACTTTAATGGCTTCTATTACTGTTCCATCTTCTACCTTCCCATAACAATGCAACTAAACCTACTAGCATATGATGACTTTGACACCCAATAAGTCCATACCCCTCAGCTGCAACAAACAACATTGCCCCCTCACAGGAACTCTGCAACAACCTTGCAAACATCTTCCACGACAAGATCACCAACATCAACAGAAATGCTAATCCACAGCCCAAGGCCACCGACTTCTTCAAGCAACACAATGACTCTGCTATCACCACATACATCTGACTAACTGAATGGAGCCAGCTCATTCCAAAGTACACCGCCTCAATCATCAACCCAGTCCAACGGGCTCTAACTCGGTCCATTCAGAGGCCGACATTGACACCCAACAAAACCATTGCCAAACCCTTACCTAGCCCAAGAACTGTGATGCATCTTACTTTACACTACACTTTCTTGCCCTGTTGCCAAGAAAAAAAGTTTGTGCAGAATAATATTTGTGGTGGACGATGCAGTTCGGCAGTCAGGAGAGAATAGAATAAGAGCACATCATTATCGCCTGTCATTACCTTTCCCAAAAAACATGCTGCCCCACCAGGATGGCTCCATTAATGCTGTACGTTTATATATTTACATTTGGTGGCTAATTCATTTATCAACAGTAGCACTCAGTAAGTGTGTCATTAATCATCAGAAGATTGTTTTCAGCTCTAACTGGCCCTGCCCAACTCAATCTAAGAAATCAGTGATCTAGCCAATCTATATCTTATATTACTAACAAAAGTCGTAGAAAGTTTCATCGTTTAAAGATCATAAAAAATCTCAAATACCACTAAAATATGTGTTTGGTGAGCACCTGCTAGCAAGGTTAATATTACTTGATGGTTATCCATCTAATTACTAACAACCTAGTCATATCATCAAAAGACCGACTAAAAGCACAATTATTGCAAAAACTTATATGTATTAAAGTGGAATATGTGACGTTACAACGGCACATATTACATTGCGGTAGGTAACAACGAGGTCGTTACAACGACCGCGTTGTTATCACATGTGCCTTTACAACGCAAGTCGTTTCTACAACTTGCACTGGATGGTGCGCTGGACTTAGGAATAGTATTAATTACTATTCCTACTCCATTTAGCGCAACAGCAGGGAATGTGTTGGATTGAAAATCCAACACATTCCCTGTTGTTGCACGCCACCTAGCGCAGGTAGTAGAAACGACTTGCGTTATAAAGGCACACGTGGTAACAACGTGGTCGCTGTAACAACCGCGTTGTTACCTACCTGCAGGGTAAGAACAGCGTTGTAAACGCTGTTTCCCATTAAAGTGGAATCACCAACCTGTCATAAAAAGTCCCTCGATAAGAGAAAGAATACAAATCCATATAAAAATCCATCCATATAAAGATGTACTATCTTGACCTAGCTTGTAATGCGGATTTCAGGACATTTAATAAGTTACCTTTTTGAGGATTTGGTGATCCCATGTTAATACGTACGAGAACACAAGAATTGCGCTTTTAGTTTGTACTATTGATGAAGCATCTACGTTCAACTCAGCTTCATTGAGTGCAAGGTAACTGCTTTTAATATCAAGCTGGATTTGTGTTGTCGGAAACTTAATGATGTGACTTGGTCCTTAATTATTAGATTCATAACCACAGAGTAATATCAATCTTGTTAGCAGGTCCTCACCAAACACATTATTTCATATATTACTATCTCTTGGAATTCTAGGTAAGCTCTAATGGCGAGTAATTTTTATCTTAGCTAATTTAAGACTGAAAGGATTGACTTCTAATACATAAATATCAGATGCACGTAATCTCATATGAATACTTCAAGGAATAAGTGTCTGATGGAAAAGTGAATTTGAAGTATTTATTTTAAGAGGAGCATTGGTATGAAGCCTGAGCCTCCCTATGGAATCATGTAGATGCCTATTACTCCATTCTATGAAAGAGACATATGTGACATATGTTTTAAGACATTTATTGGAATGATTTGGAACCTGTAGGGTAACAAACTCAATGTATGGTAAAAGGTCTAAAAATAGTGACTATGGCCCTCATTCTGATGTCAGTCGGACCACAACTGACGGCTTATCGGTTGCGGTCCGACTGACATCTGCTGCTGCGATCTGACCTCCACATTACAATGTGTGCGGTCAGAGGCAGCACACCTAGGGACCGTTCAATGCTTTCCGACAGGCTCAAGGAGCCCGTCTGACCATCGGGAGGACGTAATCCCTGAAATAAGGAGGTGGTGCCTGCTCAAGCACCGCAGGAGGTATTACAATGTCCCTTTCCGCGTGCCCTTTTATGGCAGTTCGCCCACCATGAAAAGGCAGGTGGATAGTGATTTTGGGGGATCCTAGCAGGGCCCCCTCCCCCCCTATGGCCCTCCACTGTGGGAACTGAGGGTACCTATGGTGCCCTTAAACATCCCTGCACTGTGTGGAAGGCACAGCATGGTGCCTGCCACACAGTGCAGGGATGTATTAAAAGTGTATATTTTCTATTGCGGCTTGTGCTGCAGCCTATACACTTTGCGACTGCTGTGAAGGCAGTCACATTGTAATAACGGCAGCGGAACCGCCAACTCCTTGTCGGCAGTCCCGTTTCCACAACAATGTCGGTCGGACAATAGCTCGCCGACATCGTAATGAACCCCTTAGTCTTTTGAAGGCAAATAATTGATGTCTCTTGATATGAATACAATTAGGATGATGTGAAGAGATTTTGTATGTTGTAAAGTAATGTTATTTCTTTGTTTATTACTGTTTTAATTCTACTTTATTCTTTTTCTGCCATTTATCATTTCTTACACTGGAATTGGTTTATGTGAATTTATCTATATACTTTCTGTCAAGCTGAAGTATTCCCCCAAAAAAGCCCTGAAGAAGCAGCAACTCGCAAGACACATGGTAGCTGTGGGTCTATATTGGTTTTAGCTCGATAACCTTAGGGCTATATGTCTTAGAGTAGGATAAATTGAGAAAGGAAATAGGATATATTTAATCAACTAATATAAATGTGTTTACATATTCGTTTGTGGTGCTTATAATAAAAGTGATGTTCTGAAATACCGTATAACAGTATGTGAGATTTCTTATGCTCTTGAAATGATGAAACTCCGTAAGATGTTTGTTAGTAACATAGTAAGTGTGTGTTGTCACCTCTTAAAATCACTTAACTTTTCATCATTTTTAAACACAAATATATTTTTGATTATTGTGGGGTCATAGTCATGGATAATTCATAGCACAGATTGCTACTGCATTACTTGAAGTATTTTGGTTATAATTTTGGACCAGTGACCAAGAATCACATTAATTAAAATCAAATTACCCTAGGTGACTAGCAATGCTCTGCTACTGTACAGCTGTATAGACACATGTTTTTGCATTTAGTACTATAGTTAATGTTCTTTTTTTATTCCTATGGATCATCTAGCTACTCGTGCTGGAGGACTTGCCCCAGAGACCCACTCCCAATGGGAGACAGCTTCTTGACTGCGCCCCCAGAAAAAAGGAGGCAATTGCGGCAGAGTACTGATGGCTGGTGGTACTAAAGGCAGAGGAATAAGAGTCAGCAGCCACCATTGCCTCTGGCTGCCAGCTGGAGGGACCTGGGCAGTGTCATCACAACAGGCAACCGGGTTTCCCAGCAACCCCATGCAACACCACCAGTGTCACCACCACCATCTACTTCTGCCCTCCTCGATAGAGTCACTTAGGGCCTGGAGTAACTGAAGAAGGACCAGCAAGACCTTTCAAACAGAATGTAGGCTGTGACAACCCCTTTTTATATGGGGAGTAGGAGGGTGGAACTGTTGTTGTGGGAGGTGAGGGTGGAAAAAAATTGGAATAGGGTTGCTTAGTTAGAATTTTAGTTTTTTTTAACTGTGTTTTTTTAAAGGATGAGTGGTGGGCCTGTTATGAAGGAGAGAGAACTAAGGACAGTTTGGGAATGAGGACACGGTACGTGCTTTTTATGTTTGTTGGGTTTCTTACGTAAAGTGGTGAGCCAGTTGTAGGAGGTTGGTGTTTATTTTTATAATTAATAAATGGGTTACTTTTTTTCTTGATTATCTGTCTTTGCATTATGAGGTAGTGTAAAATTAAACAGAAAGCACTACCAATGAAGTGATGGGAGGTTATCTTCCGCACCTGTCCCCTCAGTTGTTTGGACAGAATTTCAGAGAAAATAGTGTGTGGACAAAATACCAGTTCAAGAATATTGAGGACAAAAATATAGTGTAGGGAAGTTTAGTAAGCAATGTTTTACTATACTTAACTCCACATATATGTAACTTTTTTTTAGTTTAAAGAAAGATTTTATTTTGGAAAAAATGCAGCCAAATACAAACAGTCAGATAAAAATCAGAAGATAATTACACATTGAATGAGTAAATCTTGTGCTATATGGAAACAAGATATAAGAAACATAAGTAGTTGCATATAAAACAGTATTGCTTTAATGACTTATGAAAGAGAAGAAGAAGGAGAAAAAGGAAAACAATTAACAAAAGAAGCTTAATGTGCTATAAAAAGTATCGAAACACTATGAGCAATAATTGCTGTAAAACAAAATATGATAACAGTCAAAAAGGAATAGAGAAAAATATTATAGAATTATATACATAAGCAAACAATATATCATTATAAACGTATCATGTAGGTTTGGGGGCTTCTTCCGATGATGAATGGTGTTGGGTACATTTTTGTGCAGAAGCGTCCAGGAAAATAGTTGCAGGAGACCATATGTGTTCTCTTTTCAGGAGTAGAGACATAGGAGAAACAGAGGCACAGTCCAGTCGATGGTTATAACAAACACTGTACCACCAAGATTGAAAGGAGAGTTGTGTGGAATGCTTCCTATTTTTTGTTATCTGTTGGAAAGATATTGCAATTAATAAATCTACAATATCCATGTTCTGAGAGAGGGATTGCCAATGTTCAGATAATGTACCTAGAAATATAACTTCAGGAGAGAAGGGGAAATGAGTATGACAGATGACGTTAATTTGGAACCATACTTTCAACCACAACTGATGTGTGAAAGGACAAGAAAAAACCATGTGAAATAAGTCTGCATGAGGAGCGTTGCAGGACCAGCAAGCTGAAGAAAGGGAGGGTTGACATTTATGGGACATTGGTATGAACATAAGTCAATTGTATATAAAGAAAAGTGTTTGTGTATTGCTGGCTGATCTTGAGGTCTTGCAGAGTTGCAGCCATAGTTTGTCCCAAAGGATAATGGGCCAAGAAGAGTGAAATTCAGATTCCCACTGAAGTTCTATGTGAGACTTAGCTCTGTGTGAAATGGGTGTACTGAGAAATTTGTAAATAGATGAGTCACTAGCTTGAGCACTTAAAATGGGGAGAATATTGCGGTTAGGTAATGGGGTGGATGGTGTAGAGGATATCAGAAGTAAGGATTCAGCTATACATTGGATCAACAACTCAAATTTGGTAGAAAATGATTTTGGTAGCTTATAGAGTGATTGAGCGTCAGAAAAAGTAAGAAAAGAATCATTTGGCTATAACCGATGAATCCAAAGTAGACCTCTGCCCCTCCAAGTCTTCCAAAAAATGGGTTTGTTTTTAATTTTAAGAAAGTTAGGGGCATATTAACAAGGGCTTAAACTCCGCCTTTTTGGCTTTAAAAGCCAAAGAAGCGGAGATAAAAATATCACCCTATCAACAACAGGGTGCTAACATGCACACTCGCATTTTAGCACCCTTTTTAACTACGCTTCGCTTTGCATCTCTAATGAGATGCAAAGTGGGCGTTCCAGAGCAAAATAATAGTAGAAATGTCGCTAAGCGACATTTCTCCTATTATCAAGCTTCACGCTAACCCTGTTAGAGACAAAAAAAGCAGCACTAACCACGGTTAACGCTGCTTTTTTACGCCTGCTAATTTTCAGACTTAGCCATGTAATCCAATGGGAGGTGGATTACATGGCTAAGTCCACCATGGGCTATCAACAAGGATATCCCTATCCTTGTAGTTTTATCGCTGCATTACCAGCGATAACCTCCCAAAATGCCGCTATCGCTGGATTTTTTATCGCCTAGGCGGGTAGCGTTGTTAATAACGCGAGAAGCAGGCGATATTATCCAGCGATAGCGGCGTTAAAAAAATTCACACTAAGCGCCCTTAGCGTTAATTTTCCCTGTTCCTTGTTAATATGCCCCTTATTATGCTAAATAGATGAGTTAAGAAACTGGTCTTTAGCTGAGAGATGTGACAACATAAAAAGAGTGAAGTAGTTTGTGAGTAGTGTTAGGTATAGGTGAAGTTAGGAAACGTGTTTTGTGAGTAAAAGAAAGGGATTCATCAAAGGAAAAGGAAGATAGAAAAGAGTGTTCTAAATCCTTCCACAATGGGGAGGGATTAGAAGGAGAGTCATTTAAGGATTTGGTAGCATATTAACAAGGGCTTTATCTCCAAAGCCAAAGAAGCGGAAATAAAAATATCTCCCTATCAACAACAGGGTGCTAACATGCAAAATTGCATGTTAGCACCCTTTTTCATTACGCTTCCCTTTGCATCTCTAATGAGATGCAAAGTGGGCGTTCCAGAGCAAAATAATAGGAGAAATGTCGCTAAGTGACATTTCTCCTATTATCAAGCTTCACGCTAACCCTGTTAGAGACACAAAAAGCAGCGCTAACCACGGTTAACGCTGCTTTTTTACGTCTGCTAATTTTCAGACTTAGCCATGTAATCCAATGGGAGGTGGATTATATGGCTAAGTCCACCATGGGCTATCAACAAGGATATCCCTATCCTTGTAGTTTTATCGCTGCATTACCAGTGATAACCTCCCAAAATGCCGCTATCGCTGTATTTTTTATCGCCTAGGCGGTTTGCGTTGTTAATAACGCGATAACCAGGCGATATTATCCAGCGATAGCGGGCGTTAAAAAAATTAACGCTAAGCGCCCTTAGCGTTAATTGTCCCTGTTCCTTGTTAATATGCCCCTTAGATAGTTGTTTAAGGAGAAAAGCATTATGGTAGAGTTGAACATCCGGGAAGTTAACTCCACCCTGTGATTTAGGGCATTTGAGTTTGATTAGAGACATACGTGGTTGTTTCTTATTCCATAAGAATATTGATTAAATAGAATCCATTTTTTTGAAGAATTACGCAGGAAGATTGAGAGGAATAGCTGAGATCGTGTAAAAGATGACGGGAGCAAGCATCATTTTGATGGTGTCAAGTGTACCCCACCAGGATAGGTATAAAGGGTGCTATTTGGAAGTAGAAGTGGATAGAGAAGAGAAGAGATGGATCATATTTAGGCAAAGAGTTTGCTTAATAGAGGGAGCAAACCAGAGACCTAGATACTTAGGGCCATATTCACAAGGATGTATCGCCGAGTCAACGCCACTTTATCGCAGCCAAAGTTGCGATAAACTTATCACCCCAATCACAAGCTGGTGTTAACAGCCCACAGCACCAGTTTACCCGCAATAGCAGCCGCAAAAAACATCGCCGCGGATGACCCCCACAACTATCGCTAATGAGATGCAGAGTAGGCGTTCCCGTGCCAAAAGCCGCGATAACACCACTCCACAACATTCACAACGAACAGCCAGAACTGCGATTAAACCATGAAACAGGGGATAAGGAAATAACACCTGCTCTGACCTGGTGCTAAGTCGGACCACAGCCTGGACCACAAAAGGGAGACCTGCCTAGAGCCACACCTGAAGAACAACAGATGCACCCGGGCAACTGAACATGCAGCCAAAAAGGAAACACCTGCTGCAACCACCCCCAGGAACCCCCCTCCCCGGAAACCCCAGACCAAAGACATGCCACATCAGCGGCACCCAATCACGTACAAAATTATCCGCATGATGTCGCAGAATCACAACTGGTGACATGCATGTGTCATCACAAAAATGAGCATCACACATTCATTTCCGAAGCAACAAATTAAACTTTATTAAAATGAACACTGAAATGAAATGAAGACACATTGCGGCTCCCCTCGGGCCAATCTGTAGGTCACAGCCTGCAAGACAAAAATCATGATGAGAAGGTGTATCCTGCGCACATCAAAGGACAGAGAGAGAGCAAAGGGGAGAGAGAGGAAGAGAGGGAGAGAGAGAGAGAGAAGAAGAGAGGGGGAGAGAGAGAGAGAAGAATAGAGGGAAGAAGAGTGGGGGAGAGAGAGAGAGAAGAAGAGAGGGAGACAGAGAAGAAGAGAGGGGGAGAGAGAGAGAGAGAGAGAGAGAGAGAGAGAGAGAAGAGAGGGGGAGAGAGAGAGAGAGCAGAAGAGAGGGGGATAGAGAGAGAGAGCGCCACCCCTGTGCACTCAGGCCACACTGCTCACCTGCTGCCACCGGTGTGTCTGCAACCCCAGTCAGCGCCATGTGGTGTCAGGCCCATGACAGCCGCAAGGCCTCAGGTGCCACTAACCCTGTGCGCAACAACTCATGGGCCCTTTATGATTGAGGACCGTGGAGCGTCCGTCATCCAGTCACCACCGGCAGAGGGGAATGTGGCCCCTTATGTTGGCGGAGTCACATGGCCTGTGATGCCTGTGCCAGATGGGTGTGGTGTGCATGCAAACCTGCCCTCAGGGAGTGGCTGTGACATGCTGACAACTAGACCAGTGACCAGCACACCACCAGCAAATACGCCTGTGAAGGGTAGCAATGAGGGCTTCCCCTCAGAGCGTAAGAGGAGTGGTCTAGCCTGCCGTACACCGGACCAGCGATGCAACAATGACTCGTGGGATCTGGGCGTGGTTCAGTCCATGTCCGGACATGGAAGTGACTGATGCATGTGTCCCTGTTGTAGTGCGCACGGGACCTGGTACACAATATGCAATGTAGCACCCTCTGACTGGCATCCCACAGGATGAGCATCATTGACGCAAGGGACATCACTGTCCCTACATTCACCCACACATTCATACATGAATGATGAAAGACATAACACAGCAGTGCGTCACTGAATGTTTATTGCACATCCAGTCCAGTCCTGCAGCTGGAGCGGTACAGGGCAATGCCGAGCACACTACACAATATGGGCCTGTGGAGGGCCAGCCAGAGTCCATCCGGGGATGACAAGTACTGCGGAAGAGGTAGGGTACAGTCCGCAGTCTGATCGCCGTGTCATTGGTAATCAAACAGGATATGGCAGCCCATGTCGCTGTCCAAGGTGAGTGCATCGGAGTATATCAGAGGTCAGTGGAAGGTCATGTTGCCATGTGCGTCACCAAGCAGGAAGAGGCCAGGTGGCAGAAATGAAAGCTAGGGCCTCCTGATCACAAACCCATCCAATCCTCGTCCCCGGATGTGTGCTCTGCCCCACCTGTGGGTGTTGCGGCACCGGCTGGGGCACTGTGTGCCACTGACACATCAGGGGCTGGAGGAGGGTTGTCAGCCGCACTGTGTGGCAGTGACACATCAGGTGCTGGAGTGGGTAGGCCTGCTGCACTGTGGGGCACTGACAAACCAGGGGGCGGAGATGTGCATGGTGTGGGGTCAGCAGCATTCATCTGCGCCACGCCTTGAGGCAGCAATGCCATGATGATGATCTGCAAGGCATGGTAGATCCCAACTACATTTCGCTGCTGTACAGCGGTGACTGCCATCCTTTCCACCTTCATCCGCACCATGTCCTCCATTAGCCTCCGCATGTGTGCCAGCTCACGGCTGCTATCGCTGGAGCCCCTCTGAGCAGACAGGTGTTCTTCTCTCCACGTCAGGATTCCAGCGATGTCAGTCAGGGCTCGTTGTAGGCCATGGAGGGGGTCTAGACACCCATGGATGGTGTCCACTTTGGTAGCCATGAGGTCGAACCCCACCCGCACCTGCTCAGCCGTCTCCCTCTGGGCCTCCAGCACACAGCGTTGGAAGGCCATGTGTTGTTCCTGGGGGTCTTGGGAGACTAGCGGGCCATGGGTGCCTCCTGCTGGGTGGTTTGGGTGGTGGGTGGGGTAGCTGGTCAGCCCTGATCCTGGAGGTGAGTCGCGGATGATGTCAATGATGTCTAGGGAGGGCTTGGGTGTCGATGCTGGGGATGTCCTCCTCGTCATCAGTGAAGAGTGGCTGGGACTGCTCTGAAGGGGGTGTTGACGCTGGCCCTGCAATGTGAAGGGGAGATGGTGTATTGCAGTGTGTCCACATGTATGTTGACATTCAGACAGCATGGCATTGTACATTGTGACAGTCTATGGATCTGGGCGATGACCCAGAGTAATTGAGGGTGTGCACTGTGCTCTGCTTGATTGTGCATGTGTGCCATCGTGGCCATCTCCACCCGTCCCCAGTTCCTGGTGGTCACTCACCCTGTTGCGGTTGTGTTGTGGCCTGTTGAGCAGTGTCCGGTCCCCGACTCCGGCCACAGTATCCACACTGATGACTGTCGATACCAGCTCCTTCATGTCATCCAGCTCGAGCTGTGGCGCTGGGCCCCCACCTCCAGTCTGCATTGATGCCTTCTGGTTGGCTGCGAGTTTCTCCTTGGTCTTCCACTTGATGTCATTCCATCGCCTCTTGACCTCATCCATTGTCCTCTTGTGCTCTCCGATGGCATTCACCTTGTCCACGATGTCCTGCCATATTCCTGTTTTGGGGCCCAATGACACTTTGGAGGTGACGAACAGTTGTTGATGGTGTTCCATCACCTCCGTGACTATGATCCTGTTCGCCTGCGGACTGAACTTCATCCTCCTCTTCTTGTCCTTGCCCTTCCGTGTCCCCGATGTCCCGGGCTGGTCGTCTGGGGTGCTTGTGGGGTTGCGCTCATCCTCTGCGCCTGCTCTGGCTGCCTCCATGGTGCTTGGGTGTTGGTCAGTTTGTGTTTGGGTGTTTTTTCTACTTTTATGGTGATTTTTTCCACTGGCCAGGTGTGTGTTGCAGGCCTGGCGCTGCTTATCACTGATTTCCTCATCGCACTTTGGCCCATCACAGTTTTTTTGGTGTTGTGGTTTGTGTTTTTATCTCCATCGAGGTGGTTGTATCGCGGACATTGTCAGCGGTTTCGGGAGACTATCGCCAGGTACCGCCTTGTTGTGAATTCCACGTTGACGCACGGTCATTTCCTGCGATAGGCTGCGATGTGTAAAGTTGCGTTAACATTTTTTGGTGATGTTTAGCACACGTTCTTGTGAATATACCCCTTAATTATTTTGGGGTTCCATGAAAAATCAGCAGAGACAAAATCTTGTTTAAAACAAAAAATATTCAGAGGTAAGATTTCACATTTGTCACAATTTAGTTTATAGCCGCAAATTAAAGAGAAAGCATTGACTTCTGTATTGAACACTGGAATAGAGTATTCTGGTGTGGACAAAAATAAAAGAATATCATCTGCATAGACACTCATTTTTATATGAACCTTATCATGTTGGAAGCCATGTATGTTAGGATTTTGTTTAATTTTTACTAGAAAGGGTTCTAAAGCTAGAATAAAAAGGAGAGGGGAAAGGGGCCAACCATGGCGGACTCCTCTCTGCAAAGTAAATGAATTAGAAATAGGGCCATTAGTAAAAATGGAGGCTTTGGGTGAGGTGTATAATAAAGAAATATAAAAAATTAATTTAGGACCAAAACCAAACCAAGAGAGGGTATGAAAAATGATCGACCAATCCATACGGTCAAAAGCTTTCTCTGCATCTAAACAGATGGCAACAAGTGAATGGGGATATTTTTTAGATTTATGAAATATATTAAAGAAAGTCCTGGTATTGTCCAAAATATTCCGTCCTTTAATAAAACCGGATTGTTCTTTACAAATAATGGATTGTAAAAAAGGGTCGAATCAGAGAGCAAGAATTTTTAGCAAATATTTTATAATCAGAATTGACTAATGATACTGGTTTGTAATTTTGAAACAAATGAGGATCTCTCCCTTCTTTAGGAATTAAGCAAATGAGGGCATCTTAAAAAATACCAGAGGATGCTTTAGAAGAGATAAAGTGTAAAAACAATGAAAGGAGATAAGGGAGGAGAGATTTGGAAAAATGGGAATGCAATTCCACGGGAAATCCATCTGGACCAGGTGCCTTCCCTGTATTAAGAAGCTTTAGAGCATGAGAAATCTCTTTTATGGTGATATCCTGTTCTAGTGACGAAAAATCAATATCTGTGGGAAATTACTTTTGTATGGAAGTAAGAACATTTTGTAAGTCCAGAGAAAGTTCAGGAGTATAGAGAGAGGTATAGTATTTTTTAAGTTCCTCTAAAATCTTTAAATGTTAAGTTACTGGGGCAGACTCAGAATTTAATACATAATCAATGTTGGAGCGATCCTTTTTGATTTTAAGATAGGAAGCAAGGAGTTTGCCCGCTTTGTTCTCGCCGCCATAGTAACAGGCACTACCTCGAAGAAGGTAGGCAGAAGCATTTTCTGTAGAAATTATTAAGATCAGTTGAAGAATTAGTTATTGTATAAAGAGATTCTAATAACTTAATAGATTTAAGGATTTCATTTGCTTTGTGGGAATTTTGACTTTTCTTGTTAGGTACATAAGAAATCATGACATCTCTGTCTGATGCTTTAAAGGAGTCCCTTACAATAGAAAAGGATGAAACAGAAGATAAATTACGTTTGAAATGTGTGTAGGATAGATTATGTTAGTGCTTTTGAGACTAATAGATAATCTATGAGTGATTGTGAAAGATGAGTGGGGGAGAAAAAAGTGTATTCACGCAGTTGTGGGTGGCAGAGTCTCCAGGAATCAACAAGGAATCTATTTGAGATGAGGTCAGTAAAGTGTTGAGGATATAAAAGGTGTTTTAGATGTACAATCAATATAAGAGTCAACAATTAAATTGCAGTCTCCACCAAAAATAACATATGGTGTATCAATAGACATCAAAAGAGTAGAAATGTGAGGCCAGAAAGCATTGTCAGGTTTGGTAGGAGCATATACATTAAATAAAGTAATAGGTACATCATTGATTTTAAGGTGAACAGATAACCATCGTCCTTCATCATCTGAATCTTGAGAAAGAAGAGAAACTTAAAGCTTTTTGTGAATAAGAATCACAGTTCCATTTCTTTTAATAGTGCCTGGGGAGGAAACGCCATGTCCTACCCATTGTCTCTTAAGTTTAAGAACTTCTGAAGCTATTAAATGGGATTCTTGTGAGAAAAAAATATCTGACATGAGGTTAGATAAGTGGGAAAGTACAATTTGTATTTTAATAGGTGTACCCAAACCTTAACATTTCAAGAAATAACACGTAATGTCATTAGTCAAATATATAAAGCAGAACTCTTAAAGTATTACAGCAAAAACATGAATGTAACAAGCAATTCGAAACAGATAGAAAGAAAAATATGGTAATAAGTTTTCTAACAATATGAAAAATGTAAAGAAAATAGTAATGAAATAGAGATAAGCAAAGTGTTCTAAGAAGAAGAGAGCAATATATAAATTGGGAGTAGAAAAAAGAGGAGAAAGAGGAAAGAGAGAGAAAAAAGAAAAGGAAGAAATAATAGAAGAAGAAAAAAGAAAGGAGAAAATAGAGAGAGCAGACAGAAAAAACATAAAACATACCAAAGACTCAAACATGGGTGGAGGGTGTTGAGGCCACAAGGAAAGACGAACAGTCGTCCACGAAACTCCGGGAGATACCACTTGGAGGACGTAGATGAATAACGGATATGAAACAAAGGGATAAGCAGGGAAAATGGTATCTGGTAGGAAAGAAAAACAAGGAGATTAATTATGCAGGATAAATCTTAGGAACATTGTAAAAAGTACATTGATCTTTAGCAAAGAAGAAGAAAGAGTTTCAAATGGACGATGGTCCTGCTAAATCCATGGATTCTTCTCTACATTCTGCAAGAAACTGATGAAGCAAGTCTGGATCTTCGTATGTTGTTGTTTTATTTTTGTAAGTTACTTTAAATAGGCATGGGTGGATCAGACCATATCTGGCATTCAGAATATGTAAAGCAGGCCGCATGGATAGGAAAGCCTTCCATTTGTCTGCTGTAGCTTTTGCATAGTCTTGTGAAAAGAATAGTTGAGAATCCTGCCATGTAATGCGACGTTTAGTTTTGGCTGCTTGTAAGACTTTCAGCAAATCTGTATATTCCAAAAGTTTAGTATTACACCTCTAGGTTTACGTTGAGATGATTGGTTCGGAGGAGAGTGACCAAGTCTATGAGCTCGTTGTATGTTTAATTTTGGAGAATCTGGAAATTCCAAAGATTGGAAAAAAGAGATGGGATTAGATCCTTCCAAGCCCTCAGCAAGACTATAAATATGCAGGTTGTTACATCTGTTTCGGTTTTCAGGATCTTCTACTTGCTTCTGTAGTTGTAGAATTTTTGATTTGATAGGATGAAATTGCTGAGAGGAAATTTGTAAAGATTCTATTTGATGTTCCATTGTGTTAATTTTGCTGTATAAAGTAGACCATTTATTTTCTAAAGCTTGCAACCGGATGTTGGTTTGTTCCATGTGAGGTTTGAGAGCCCTGATTTCATCCAATAGAAGTTCCGTAGAAGTTGGCGGTAGAGAAGTGGCTGGAGAAAGAGGATCCTTTTTGAGTCTGATACGGAGGAAGTATGAACTTTAGGTGCATTTTTCCCATTTGATGTAATGGGATGCGGCACAGAAGTAGCATATGACGGCATTGTGTTTGTCACATCAGAAGATTGGGAAGATGCTGTTTGATCTATTTCTTCCATGTCATCTTGCAATACTGAAAAAGGGTTCGAAGTGTGTAATATATTGGATTTAGAGCGCAAAGATGGACTGGATGTAGAAACTGCACCTTTGCTAGATTTAATTCTCCCCATAGACATGTATGGATTGTTAAGGATTTGTCAAGTATAGCCGTAACAGAGCTTGACTACAAATCCAGAATAGATGTATTTCAGAGGAGAAGTAACAATAGGAGCAATGGTAGTAAGCAGGAGTAGAAGTGTCCAAGTCAGCAATAGTATTGCAGCAAAAGCTCACTAGAACAAGATATCACCATAAAAGAGATTTCTCATGCCCCCTTTTCTTGTTTTGTAATGTTTTTCTCACCTTCTTGCTTGTGACTCAGTTCAACCGAGTCACAAAATAGCTGCCAACATTTCCTGGTTTGCAGTGTTGGCAGCCAATCAGAAACAAGCTCGAGATCAGGAGGATTTAGCCGATCAGATCTCACAATTGTCAAATATCGATATCTGTAAATCTTTAAATTTCTCAAAAACTACTGAACAGATTTACACCATTTAAAGAAAAGCGTGTTTTCTGAACCAAAAGCTACCTTTTTGCCAAATTTGGTGTAATTCCGTTCAGCATTTCGGTGCTGTAGCCGTGTCTAAAGTTTCCTATAGAAATGAACAAAGAAAACACATGTTTTGGGACACCCCCTTTTTCTCGGCCCATGCTTGACGAATCCCCCCGAAACCTCCAAGACAGGAGCTGAAAATTTTGCAAGGATTCATCAACCGGTGCCAAAGATATTGGCAAAAGAAAAAATGCTTTTTGAATAGAAGCAAGGTTCTAATTATAACTGCATACTGGCGATATATATATATTCACACACACATATACATACATATGTGTGTGTATATATATATATATATTCACTGAAAAAAACATGGGTTTCAGGGGTGTTATAGTTAGCTGGACTTTTCACTTGTACAAAACCATTGAAATTCCCCCGTTATAGTTAGTTCAGCTAACTATAACTCGCGCGCCCGCAATGCACTGCTGATGACGTCACATATTACATCACTCATGACATGGTCAGTGACATCACTCATGACATCACTGATGACATCTCAAATGACATCACTGATGACATCACTGATGACATCATCCAGTGAATGTCTGTTTTTCTGAAAATTAAATATGTTTTATATATGTATATCTCAAGGTCGATGGAAGAATAAATGGGTATATAAGTGTCTAAATGGATGATTTGTTTTTGAAAAATTGATTGTGTAACTGACTGATTAAGTGTATCATAGTGAATACATGGCTTAGTGAGTAATGTTTAAATATGTAAATATCTGTATCAGTCTCTCACTTTGTGTATAGGTGGCTGCATGGGTTGGTGAGTAGCTACATGGGTGTCTATATAGGTTATTAGTTGTTTTTTTGAGTATCAGTCTGAGTGTATGCATGGTTCCGTGGGGGGTATTACGTAGTGCATAGGTGCATGAATGAGTGACTCACTGTTTGTATGTGTTGAAGACAGCATGTGTGCAGGACTGTATGGGTGGATGAGTGTGTGTATGGGTGTGTTAGTGAGTGAATGACTATCTCAATAGTGTCTTTATGAGTAACTACATATGTTTTAAACTAGTATATGTGACTATTGGTGTATATAAGTGAGTATATGTGAGAGTGAGAGATTGAAAGAGTTCCTGTATGAATAAATATGTGTTTCTATAAGTGATTGTTTAAAAGACTAAGGGGCAGATTTACAAGCCCCATGCGTCGCTTTTGCACCGTCGTTGCGTCACTTTTGTGACGCAGCGGCAGCGTAAAAGTTCTGACCCATTTACAACGTGACGCATCTAGGGAGATGCGTCACGTTGTGAAACCCTGCGCCACATTAAACCTGCGTCAGGTTTAATGTATGCAGGGTGGGCGTTCTGTCGCAGGAAGCCCCGTAAAAGTGATGCAGTGAAATCTACAAGATTTCACTGAGTCACTTTTACGTCCATGCTGCGTCAAAGCCCTGCGCCTGCTTGAAGCAGGCGTAAGAATTGACGCAGCATGTTAGGCATAGGGCACCCCTGAGCATTGCTGGAGTTGCGTCGTGCTTGCGACACGACTCCAGCAATGCGTGACTTTTCTGTCAACAGATGCGTCAGAATTTCTGAAGCATCTGTCAATCCTTGTGCCATGGTGCGCCGTATTGTAAATATGGCGCATCCATGGTGACGCAAGGATTTGGCATGTTGGCGCAGGGAAAGGGACCCATCTCTACAGATGCGTCACTTTCTTGTAAATCTGCCCCTAAGTATGTGTAAGTTTCCGTAGAAGTAAGTGTGGTGGTGTGTATATAACTGTATATGCAAGTAAATGTATGTTTGATTCTTTATTAGCATGAGTGACTATGTGTGTGAGTAACTCTATGGATGAGTGGGGGAACAACCTTTACAACGCAACTTTTACAACGCACTACACTTACAACGCATTTTTTACAACGCAAAATCCATTACAACGCATTCCATTACATAGCATGACACTACAACGCATTTTTAAAAACTACCTTTACAACGCATTCCATTACAACGCATACTACCTTTACAACGCATACCATTACAACGCATAATATTACACTACACTATCCAACACTTACCCTACTGTTGCACCCCCTGGAGTTAGAATAGTAATTTTTACCCCCATACTATCCAACACTTACCCTACTGTTGCACCCCCTGGAGTTAGAATAGTAATTTTTACCCCTATACTATCCAACACTTACCCTACTGTTGCACCCCCTGGAGTTAGAATAGTAATTTTTACCCCTATACTATCCAACACTTACCCTAATGTTGCACCCCCTGGAGTTAGAATAGTAATTTTTACCCCTATACTATCCAACACTTACCCTACTGTTGCACCCCCTGGAGTTAGAATAGTAATTTTTACCCCTATACTATCCAACACTTACCCTACTGTTGCACCCCCTGGAGTTAGAATAGTAATTTTTACCCCTATACTATCCAACACTTACCCTACTGTTGCACCCCCTGGAGTTAGAAAAGTAATTTTTACCCCTATACTATCGAATACTTACCTTAAATGCAATTTAATATTATGCGTTGTAATGGTATGCGTTGTAAAGGTAGTATGCGTTGTAATGGAATGCGTTGTAAAGGTAGTTTTTAAAAATGCGTTGTAGTGTCATGCTATGTAATGGAATGCGTTTTAATGGATTTTGCGTTGTAAAAAAATGCGTTGTAAGTGCATGCGTTGTAAAAGTGTGCGTTGTAACGACATACATCCGATGAGTGGCATTGTGTAACAGGATGTATAGGTGTATGAGTACATATGATGAGTGAGTACATGTATGAGTGACTGTATAGGACTGTTGGTGAATGAGTGGATGTTATGTTATGTTAACATGGGACTTATATAGCGCAACGGCTACTCCAAAGGAGTGTCCCGGCGCTTTGTACTCCAGACCTAAAGAGAGAACTGGAAAAACATAACAATAAAAGACAGGAGCCTAAAAGAGGAAGCGGACTAACCAGAGAATAGCCAAGTTTTCAAGTCCTTCCTGAAGGCAAGCAAGTTCGACGTAGTCCGCAAGGACACCGGTAGAGAATTCCATAGCTGGGGGGCAAGGAATCTAAAGGACCGGCCGCCAAGGCGAGCCCTTTTGATACGTGGTACCCGAGCCAGAGCTAATGTTTCCGACCTAAGGGATCGTGTAGGTCGGTAGAATTCCAGCCTCTTCTGGAGATATTTTGCGCCATTACCATGCAGGGCCTTATGGGCTAGGGTCATGGCCTTGAACAGTATCCTCTTCCGTACAGGAAGCCAATGGAGGGATAGAAGAAGATTAGAGGCACTAGTGCGACGATGCAGACCAAAGATCGCTCGAGCAGCAGCGTTCTGGGTCACCTGCAAACGCTGAAGGAGATATTCTGGCAGACCCAGATATAGCACATTTGCGTAGTCCAGTCTGGATCCTATAAGTGCCTGGACAGTTATCCTCCGATGTTCCTCAGATAGAAGGGGAAGGAACTTACGCAACATTCTGAGGATCCCGAAACATGTTCCCGTCAGTGTAGAAACCTGGGATTTTAGCGAAAGCTCATTGTCAATTTTTACTCCCAGGTTCTTAGCCCACTTAGATGACTGACTTGGAGGGAACATGTCAGCAGGCCACCATCCATGTCAATCTGGTTCTGATGGGCATCCGAAGAATAGTATTTCGGATTTGTCCGAGTTGCACTTGAGGCTGCAAAGTTGGAACCAATTAAAAACAGCCCCAAGGCACTCACGGATCTTTTCTCCATCGAACTCTTCGCTCTTACGGCAGGTGAACAGAAGCTGGGTGTCGTCAGCATAAGAGACGATCCGGGCCCCATATGATACCGCCAATGTCGCAAGAGGGGTCATAAGGATGTTAAATAGAGTGGGGCTAAATACAGAGCCCTGAGGCACTCCGACTCCCAATGGCGGCATTTCGGCAGATCCAGGTGGGACCCAGACCGTCTGCCAGCGGTTGGCTAGAAAGGAGCGAAACCAGTTGAGCACCGTCCCCCCCAGACCGATGTCATGTAGTCTAGTGAGGAGATCCTCATGGGGGACGGTGTCAAACGCCGCCGACAGGTCTAGCATAACTAACATCACCCTGCCTCCGGTATCCAGCACCTCCTTCACGATCTCAGAAACTTCCAGGAGCACCGTCTCGGTGCTCAGGTTGGAGCGGAAGCCCGATTGGGATTCATGAAGTAACTCGTTTGACTCCAGGAAGTTAGAGAGCACGCTATGAACGTGTTTCTCCAGGATCTTGGTAAGTGCTGGGAGGAGCGAGATTGGCCTATAGTTGGAGGGCACTTCTGGATCAAGATTTGGCTTTTTAATAAGAGGGAGGACCATGGCCTGTTTCCAGGACTGGGGCAGAAATCCCTGACTCAGGGAAAGATTAAGAATGGGATTAGCCATGGGGTTAACGGTATCTGCCATTCTCGCTAGAAATTTAGCAGGACAGGGATCTAGCGGTGAGCCCGATTTGAGGTTCCTCATCAGAGCTAAGGATGCGGCAGCCGAAAGGAGCGGGAAGTGTAGCAGAGCTGGACCAGGAGACGACAAAGGAGTTGTCTCAGTCGGCAGAGTTGACGGGTCAACTATAGGTCTCGGAGGAAAGGAATCCTGAATTTGCCTGATTTTGGCGGTAAAAAAATTAGCAATGGTGTTGGCCCAGGTCTCCACCGGAGCGTCCTGCGCTGAGATTGACCGCGGGCTAGTAAATTCTCGTACAATTGAAAAAATCTCCTTACAGGAGTTTGCCGCATCTTCAATCCTTTTGGCAAAATAGCGTTTCTTGCCCTGAAGTATTAAATCATGATATGATTTCATCATGGTTTTATAAAGTTGTTTAGCCTCCGGTTCATACTGGGCTCTCCAAGCCCGCTCAGCGACTTTGCATTGCCTACGATGATAGGCCAATTCCTCCGTAAACCAAGGGGCCGAGACCCGTTGGGCGGCAGACCTGGGTGTCTGTAATGGGGCGAGCTCATTTAATCTAGCAAGAAGCCAGGATTGCAGGCTCTCCAGGTCTTTCTCCAGGTCACCCGTATGTGGCATGGGATGATTCACCTGAGCCTGCGCTAGCAGATCCGGAGTCACCCGATGGAGTGCCCTATAGCTGCTACCCTGCTGTCTCGTAGCACTGGCCGTAGAGGTCGTAATAGATGGTATTTCGAACTGAACAAGACAATGATCAGACCATAAAACTGGCAGAAGTGTTACAGCCATAATAGGTGAGGTGGAAAAAACCTGGTCAAGTGTATGGCCTTTATCATGAGTCGGGCCAAAGATATAGGGGGAAAGGCCCAGAGTAGATGTAATGTCCAGCAGCTTGATAGCATCCTGGTCATGGTGATCATCCATATGGAAGTTAAAATCACCCGCCAATATACAGCGCTCCGATCTTAGAACAAGGACCGACATAACCTGCTTGAGATCATCAAAAAAGGATCCCACCGGGCCCGGAGGTCTGTAAACAACAAGGCCCTTCAGCGCTTGCTGAGGCGATAAAGAGATGGTAAAGGCAAGAGAGTCAGCACCTACGATGGTATTTGTGCGCGTGACCATACACGGAAGAGATTTTTTCACCGCCAGGGCAACTCCTCCCCCCCTACCCTTGTCTCTATCTTGTCGATGGATGATATAATCAGAGGGAATGGCTACCGCGATGTCCGGGTGGGAGGATTCATTGAGCCATGTCTCAGTGAGCATCAGACAGGTAGGACTGGTCGTCGAAAGGAGATCTTAAATCTCTTGAGTGTGTCGGTGCAACGACCTCGTATTAAGGAGTAGACAAAGATGTTTAATGCTACAATCCTTAATAGAGCGGGGGGAAGGGAGATTGCGAATAGGATGCCATTTACAGCCAGGGCACTTATGTTTATACATGATGTGTATGTGGATCTTAGAATTACTGAAGAGGTTGTTGTAACTGGTATGGGTATGTCCATTGTTTTGAAAATTTTAGTCTCTATTTTTGAATGTGTGTATCAAAGGTTATATTAGGGTGAGAGGAGGTCTGCCACTCTATCACAAGGATGATGTAATCAGTGATGTCATCAGTGATGTCATTTGAGATGTCATCAGTGATGTCATGAGTGATGTCACTGACCATGTCATGAGTGATGTAATATGTGACGTCATCAGCAGTGCATTGCGGGCGCGCGAATTATAGTTAGCTGAACTAACTATAACAGGGGAATTTCAATGGTTTTGTACAAGTGAAAAGTCCAGCTAACTATAACACCCCTGAAACCCATGGTTTTTTCAGTGAATTTCTGAGGTTTTTTAAATGCTAATTCCTAACTATAACGTGCCTGAAACCTATGGTTTTTTCTGTAAATTTCAAAGGTTTTTTAAATGCTAATTTCTAACTATGCCTACAGAGATAGGACATGTGAAGAAAGAAGAAAAAATGCACAGAAAGAAAAAAAAAAGCAGAAAGATGCAACAGAAGTCCTCAAAGATGAAGAAAAGTGCAGGAAGAAGGATAACGTGCAGAAAGAACAAAAAGAAGAGCAGAAAGAATCCTTGTTGCAAAATCATCCTGTACCCTCAACTTTTTCAGACGGATACTGGTGGTAACTGAGTCTGACTAACCAGTCCTAGAGCCAGTGCTATGTTAAAAGACACTTAGAATACAGTGAAAACACCTACATACACTAGGGAACATTATGCGTTGGGGTCCCCCTGTGATTAGCATGACCTCCTCTGTAAGCCCCTAGTATATAATAGGGCAGGGGGATTAAAACTACCTCTTAAAACAGGCCACAGGGCGTTTTTGCACACGTTAACTCAGGCCCCGTCCCCTCCCTTCACCACTGTGTAAACACGCCCTGTGTCCGTTTTTAGTTGGGAGATTAAGTTCATTTGAATCCTGAGGGTCCCTAGGGTCCAACTAGCCCACTAGGTACCTCCAGTAAGTGCCACAGAGCTGCGTTGCAGAGAGGTGTAAAAAGTGGCACGGCCTGGACCACCTCTCTGCAATGCAGCTCAGTGGCGCTTACTGGAAGCACTTGGTGGGCTAGTTAGCCCCCAGGGGCCCTCAGTATTGAAGGGAAATTATATCCCCAATTTAAAACGTGCCATAGTGCGTGTTTGCACACGTCACCTCAGGCCCCGTCCCCTCCCTTCACCACTGTGTAAACGCGCCCTGTGGCTGTTCTAAGTTGAGAGATTAAGTCCCCTTGAATCCTAAGGGTCCCTACGGTCAAACTAGACCACTAGGTACCTCCAGTAAGCGCCACAGAGCTGCGTTGCAGAGAGGTGTAAAAAGGGGCTTGGCCTCAGAACACCTGTCTGCAGCGCAGCTCACTGGCGAATACTGGAGATGCCTGTTGGGCTAGTTGGCCCTCAGGGACCCTCAGTATTGAAGAGGAATTAATTTCCCAACTTACAACTCGCCAGGGGGCGCGTTTGCAGAGTGCTGCAAGGAGGGGGTGTGGCCTCCGGCACGATGCCAGTCTTTTATTTATTTAAATTTTTTAAGAAGGGGGGCTGTGTGGTTCCCCTTCTTATTCTAATTTATTGGCCCTGATGACCCCATCCCCCAGGGCCTGTCTCCTAATTATATTTTTTTGACCCCAATCCCCAGGGCCGGCCACTGTTTTTTAATATTTTTAAAAAATATATATTTATAGACACACCTAGGACATGCTGGACAAACCGTACGTACCTATCACCATGACGATTTGCGTGATGTTCATTAAAAGGCGACTATGCATACAATGAATCCATGTGGAATGTATTTACACCACTAGTGAAGCTCTGACATGTCTGATGCCCTACCGTGCCTAATCCCGGTAGACACCCTTGTCGTTTATTTATACAAACATGGGTAGCTATTGACGGGCACATTTTATACACATGCACACCAAGCCATTCAAAGGGGATTCGACAAAAATTCGACCAAAACTATGCAAGAAACCCCCCTCACGGTTAATAAAACACACATCCACTGCCGGATGTGTAATACTTTTGATTTTACTCTCTGGAAAGGGGACGAACATCACTTGAGAGTCACAGCGCGCTCCTGGCAGAGCCCAATGCTGTGTTACACCCACCATTGCCTGCCGAGTGCCACACACCTCTGTGTTGTATTCTACCAGCTAGTGCATATGCTATGACACTCTCTAGCCCATGTGCACTGTAACACCACCCCGTGAATATGTCATGCCACACTTGTCTTCGCACGGGTTATATTGCCCCATCTAACGTGCCTTCCTTGATGCCTATGTTATAACGCACAGTGCTATGCCATACATATTACAATCTGGGATCCATATCTTTGTCACAGTGCATATGCAACGTTACACTCCCCAGCACATATTTTATATTACAACTTTAGAGACTAGTTAGGTTACACAACACTGCCCTGTGCATATTACACTCCAAGGCGCATATCGCATAGCACGCGCTAGTGCCTGTGCTATCTCGCGCTCTCCAATGAATCTGTCATTGCGCACAATGTATTGCATATTATATTTCACGCCCGGTTCATCTTATATCACACTTTTTGGTGCATAGTTTATACCATACACTATATCTAGTTTTCATTTTCAATCGTGCTCTCAGGACTATGTTCTATATAACACTGTGTTCACCTACCCTTTTCACAGGCATTACATTTTGCGATAGGGGGTGGAGGGTCAGGGGGTGTTTCTGCCAAGTGAGCCCGGAGTCACAGTCACAAACGTCCTCCTCTTCCTGAATAAAAGTGAGATTATGCTGCATACTTGTTCATATTTTAAGAAGTTCGCACAGACACACGTTTTAAAAACAATAAAGTTCCTAATACCCGCCTTCTCTGAACAGATAGCTCGCTGCCCCATCCCCCTCCTCCCTATCCTCTGTTGTGTGAATCCATGGACTAGCCTCCTCCCTCCTGCCATGCATGGTCTGATGTGCTGCCACTGCCCTCAATTTAGTATGATGTACCAGTCCACTCCTCCTGCCCTCCATTGCCCAATTCTATGCCCCATCATTGACCTCCTGCTTAAACTCTGTGCTTAGCTTGCTGCCCCTATTCTCCTTCCCCCTGCCCTCCGATGTCTTTGTGCATGCCCCAGCTCCATCCTTTTTGCCCACCATGTTCCATGGACCTGCCACTCCTATCTACTCTGAGTGTTCTGTTGAGCTGCCACTCCCCTCCCACCTGCCTAGCATTGTCAGATGACTGTAACCTGTCCCTGCCACCTCCACCCTGCCTGTCCACATGCCATGCCCCCATCCTCTTCTTCCTGTCCTACATGGTCCATTGTACTGCCACACCCTTCTGCCCTCCCTGGTCTGTGGTGCTGCAACTGCTCCTCCTGCCTGCCCCGTGCGGTCTGTTGTGAGGCCCCTTCCCCTGAAGTTTCTTGTCTGTGCACAGGTCCTGACCCTCCCTTCTATCCTCCATCGTCCTTTGTGCATGCCCCTGCACCCTCCTTCTTGCCCATCATAGCCATTGTGCTGCCACTAACCCTCCCACTTGCCATGCATGGTCTTCTGTGCTGCCATGGCCCCTCCCACCTTGCCTGTGTGGTCAGTTAGCTGCCCCTGACCCCCTCCCACCTTCCCTCCATGGTCTGTGTGTATGCCATCACAGTCTCAATGTTGCTCTTCATGGTGTGTCTTGCTTCTAGTGCCCATCCTTCCTGGCCTCCATGGCTATCTTGCTGCTCCTGCCCTGCCCCCTTGCCCCCAGCCCTCTGTTTACATGTGCAGACCCCTACTCCCTCCCTCCTGGCTTGTCTGTTCCATTGTAATGCCCCTGATCCGTCCCTCCTGCCCTTTATGGTCTGTTATGCTGCAGCTTTCTCTCCTGTCTGTCCATTATGGTCAGCTAGCTACCATTGCCTCTTGCCCCTCTGTTCTCTGTTGTCCATGTGCATGGTCCTGTCCCCTCCCTCTTGCTTTCTGTGGATTGTTGTGCTGCACTCCCGTCCCGCATGCCCTGTGTGGTGTATTGTGCTGCTGCAAACCCTGATGCCTGCCCTGCAGGGTCAGTTTGGTGCACCTCTCCATGTCCCTCCTGTCCTCTGTTATCCAAGTCCATGTCCCTACCCTATTTCCTTCCATGATCCAATGTACCATACTTGCGAACATTTTGAACTTGGTAAGAGGGAGATTTTGAAAAAAAACTGGGTTATTGATTTTCCCCTTTGAGTTACATTGAAAAAGAGGAGATTGTAGACAGGAGACAGATCAAATAAAGCCCATTTGAGCTTAAAAACATTGGACGTTTCCTGGCTGAATCGGGTCTGTTGGCATGTATGGTTGTACTACCATTGCCTCTTCCTTCTGCCCACAATGGTCTATTACATTGCCACAGCCTCTCTTGCAAGTCCTGTATTGTTGGTTTGTTGCCCCTGCCCCCCTTTCCACTGCCCTCCATAGTCTGTTGTGCTGCCACTGCCCTTCCTGCCTGCTCAGTGTGGTTAAATTGTTGCCTTTGCACCCTCCTACCTGTCTTCAATTTTCAGAGTCCGTGCCCCTGGCCTCTGCCTCTCAACAGTATCCTAATGAACAACTAGATTGCTAACATTCTATATTTATTACAAAAGTGTGGAACGCCTGACGTCATCTTGATGTAATCAAAACTGTATTACCTAGAGCATTTCCTTTAGAAATTACATATATGAGAGGGTCTTATTGGCATCAAAATTATGGTTAGTGCTCTAAAAGACTAAAATAAGGACATATTTTCAGAGTTTTCAAATAGCGACAAAGCACTTTTAAATTATTTGTTATCTTTATGTTTTTTTATCCAGTTGACCACTTGATTAAATGTTGCACTTAGGGGAGAGGATGTGGTGTTACTTCCAGAACTGCAGACTTTGCAACTGGGGAACCAGGTTGGAGTTTCTGCTTCAGCTCGACATTCTGTGATTCTGGTCAAATCACTTAGTCTCCCCATGTCTACAACCAAAATGAATTTGTTCTTGTGTGATGTAACCAATGCTCATGTAAAGCACTCCAATACCTGACAAGTCTGCACTATATAACACTGCAAAAACACAAAATAATAAGTGTTTTGCACACTTCTGTCATTGGGCTATATTTGGGCTACATCTGGGTGATTTTGGGCTACATTTGGGCTCTTTTGTCTCCGGTGGCCATCTTGGGAGATTTATTTGTTATGAAGTTTCCTAATTTCCTCATGTACTGCAGTCTCCTCAGTAGGAAATGCTTTCAGTTTTTTACTTTGATTCCATCATGAAGGTATTCAGATATGTCACACATTTGCCATAAATTCTGAAAGTTAGCACTCTAGTTGCTCATTAGATCACTGTAGTAAAACTACTGTTCACCATGGAAGTCTGCTCCTGGTATTAAAAGTGCATGTTTCAGTCTGCATGTCAGAATTTTTTAATGAAATAGAAGAGGATTTGAGAAGTCACTCAAAATGTGCCCTCATTTTCTTTCTTCAGTATTAATCATAATTTCTATGGCAAAATGAACCCCCTCATTGTGTTCCTTTTTAAATTAAACAATTTAAGTTTTACCAGTTTATTCCAATCAAGATGGCTTCAGGTGTGCCATACTTTTGTCATAATGAAGACAGTAAGCGCTCTAGTTGTTTTTAAGAACACTCTGGGACATTCTGTCATTGGGCTATACTTGGGCTACATCTGGGTGATATTTGGGCTACATTTGGGCTCTTTTGTCTCTGGTGGCCATCTTGGGAGACTTATTTGTTATGAAGTTTCCTAATTTCCTCATTTACTGCAGTCTCCTCAGTAGGAAATACTTTCAGTTTTTTACTTTGATTCCATCAAGAAGGCATTCAGATGTGTCACACATTTGCCATAAATTCAGAATGTTAGCACTCTTTTTGCTCATTAGATCACTGTAGTAAAGCTACTGCTCACCAGGGAAAACTGCTGCTGGTATTGAAAGTGCATGTTTCAGTCTGCATGTCGGAATTTTTTAATGAAATAGAAGAGGATTTGAGAAGTCACTCAAAATGTGCCCTAATTTTTCTTTCTGCAGCACTAATCATACTTTTTATGGAAAAATGAACCCCCTCATTTTGTTCCTTTTTAAATTAAATGTTTTAAGAGTTACCACTTTAATCCAAGCAAGATGGCTTCAGGTGTGCCATACGTTTATCATAAGTAGGACTGTTAGTGCTCTAGTTGTTCTTTGGAACACTCTGGGAAGCTGCAGTAGAACACAAAGGAATCAACTGACAGTCTCTGCCCTTGTTGGATGTACATGTTTTACTGAGAATGTCAGACTTCATTCTCACATGACTGAGAAAGATAATGTGAATTTACAGAAAATAAGCTCTCAGTTTAGCTTATAGATCCCCTTCCAAACCTCTGTGGGAAAAGCATGAGAAAATATTTTTCTCTCAATCATGATATCCCAGCAGAAGGCTTTTTCACATGGTGAAATCACCTTAGAACATACCACAATTCCTAAAATGAGTATGGTACCATCAACAAATGATTTATAATGTAACTAAAGTCTTAAAACCTTCTATTAACTGCAATGCTTTTTAATGAGGTGCTATCATGTATATTGGTCCCAAGATGGCTGCCAACACTTCTTGGATGAAGTGCTGACAGCCAATCAGATCTCAGGATGAGATGTGTGGTTAGGCTCCGCCCACATATATATATGATTTTACTTTTGATTTTCTCAGGAACTAAAGAACAGATTGACACCAGACCTGCAAAAGGCACTTCCCTGAGCTGAGGACTAACTCTCTGCCAAATTTCAAGTAATTCTGTTCAGCCGTTCGGGCTGTACCTTGGACTAAATGTCTCTATGGAAAATTGTATGGGGAAAACGCGTTTTGGGACCCCCCTTTTTTCTCAGCCCCCGCTTGACGAATCCCCCCGAGACTTTCAGGGTAGGAGCGGAGCGGAGCGCCCCACCTATTTTGAACATTTCACGAGGATTCGTCAACCGGCGCCAAAGTTATTCCGAATATAATGTTGCGGATTTCCTATGGAAACATGGTCCTAACTATAACTATCTACTGGCGACCGCCAGTAGATAATATATATATATATATATATATATATATATATATATATATATATATATATATATATATATATATATATATATATATATATATTCACTGAAAAAACCATAGGTTTCAGGGGCGTTATAGTTAGCTGGACTTTTCCCTCGTACAAAACCATTGAAATTTCCCCGTTATAGTTAGTTCAGCTAACTATAACTCGCACCCCGCAATGCACTGCTGATGATGTCACATATTACATCACTCATGACATGGTCAGCGACATCACTGAAGACATTTCAAATGACATCACTGATGACATCACTGATGACATCATCCAGTGTCTGTGTGTTTCTTTAAAGTTTAAATATGTTTATTATATATAGGGAAAGGCATGTTGAAGAATGAGTGGGTGTATAAGTGTGTGAATGGATGATTTTGTTGGTGCGTGACTGACTCTATAAGTGAGTGATTAAACGTATCTTACTGAATGCATGGGTTAGTGTGTAAACTGTGTGAATGTCTGTATCTGTCTGTCTGCTGGTGTGTAAGTGGCTGTATGGGTTTCAAATAGCTACATGATTGTCTATATGGGTTATAGATTGGTTGTCTGAGTACCTGTATGGGTGCCTGAGTGTTTGTGTGGGTGGGGTGTGTGTGACTCTGTGTATAGATATGTGAGTGGGTGATTCACTGGGTGCATGGTTTCAAGACTAGATCTGTGATGGACTGTATGGGTTGGTGAGTGTGTGTATGGTTGTGTTAGTGAGTAAATCTATATTTCATTAGTACATGTGTGATTTAGTACATATGTGAACGGCAGTATATATGTGTGTTGGAGTACAGAAATGACTATAAGTGAGAGTGTGTGATCGTGTGAGTGGCTGTATGGATGAGTGTGTGCTTGTATCATTGATTCTATAAGAGCGTAATAATGTGTTAGTATTTGTATGAGTAATTGAGCTAGTGTGTGTATAACTGTATAGGTAAGTAAATGGCAGTGTGATTAATTATTTGCATGACTGTACGTGTGTGAGTACCTCTATGGATGAGTAGCGGTGTGTGAGTGTCTATGTAGGTGTATGAGTGCATATGATAGTCCTGTACTGAGTGACCATAAGTATGAGTGACTGTACGGGTGAGTGAGTGGATGGGTGTGTAGACCTAAGACTCTGTGATGGGGTATTTACTTATTGGTGTTGGAGGGTCTATGGTTTTGAGAATGGCAGTATGTAATTTAGAGTGGGTGCATCAAAGGTTATATTAGGTTGTGAGAAGATGCATCAGATGATCACATGGATGATGTCATCAGTGATGTCATTTGAGATGTCATCAGTGATGTCATCAGTGATGTCACTGACCATGTCATGAGTGATGTAATATGTGATGTCATCAGCAGTGCATTGCGGGGGCGCGAGTTATAGTTAGCTAAACCAACTATAACGGGGGAATTTCAATGGTTTTGTACGAGGGAAAAGGCCAGCTAACTATAACGCCCTTGAAACCTATGGTTTTTTCAGTGAATTTCTAAGGTTTTTTAAATGCTAATTCCTAACTATAACGTCCCTAAAACCTATGTTTTTTTCAGTGAATTTCAAAGTTTTTTTAAATGCTAATTCCTAACTATAACATACCTGAAATCTATTTTTTTTAAATGAATTTCAAAGATTTTTTAAATGCTAATTCCTATATATAACTTGTCTCTAACCTATGATTTTTAATGATTTTCATAGGATTTCTAAATCTTTATTTTTCAGTGTATCAATTCCTTTATTTATGTTTTTTTATATTGTTTTTCACCATTTTTTAAAGTGTTTTTTTACTTATTTCTTAAAAAAATTAATAAATATTATTTGTTTTTAATGACATTTTTGTAAAAAATATTTGTAATTTTTTTTAACTCTATTTTTTTATAATGTTTTAAAATATATTTTAAGCTATATTTTTAATACCTTGTTATTATTATTTTTTCAATTAGTTTTTGGATTCGCGCACCGAATGTGTACCTTTCTCGATCCCTGCGCGGAACATAGTCCCCATTTCATGATTGTAGTGTAGGTTCCGCGGACGGTATGCGTTGGGTACGTACTTTCATGCACGATTGCTATGCGACCGCTACGCGACTCAAGAACAAAACACATAAGCTTGCTGTTTATCTCAAACCAATTTCATTTTTTTTTGCTTGGAGTCGCACACCCAACGCATTAGGAATAGCGCACCCTATGCGAGAGGAATCGTGCACCCAACGTGTTAGGATGCGCGACTCCTAATTTTACCGTTAAAAAAAATAGCCTCTATCACTAATTTTCATTATCCCCGGGGACCCCATCCCCCGGGGCTTATAAAAAATGTTAGGGACCGTGGGGGGAGCCCAAATTCCCCCACGGTCCCAGCCGGCTCCCCACGTTCTTCGGGAGCCGGCATTGCTTTTCCACATGGCGAGCTGCTGACATGCAGCTGCCCGTGTGGAAAAGCAATATGGTTTGGATTTTGAAAGAGAGAGCAGGTTTCACTGCTCTCTCTTTCAAAATCCAAACGAAGTTTGCTATGGGAGGGCGGGAGACTCCCGCCCTCCCATAGCAGGAAGAGAGAGAGTTAGAGAGATAGAAGGAAAAGAAGGAAGGGATAGAGAGAGAGAGAGACAGACACTGCCGCCTCTGCGCATCCATGAGCAAATAATTACCTGGTGCCCCCGGAGTGTGCAGCAGTGGGCACTCCACGTGCCCGTCAAAAGTCATCCCAGATATGTCGCTGAGTCCTGAGTAATGAATGGCAGAGACCACATCAGGTGCTTGGTGAATCACACAGATGTCGCTGAGTCCTGAGTCATGAATGGCGGAGACCACATCATCTTCTCCATGGCCCGGCAGATCTCACACATGTCACTGAGTTCTGACCACATCAGCTTTTCGAGCCGCTAAGCCTGTGGAAGTTAAGTTCGTGCCACATGGCGGTAGGCCCCTGATGGCCATATGAGCTTCGGGTGGCACTGACCCTATACAGGCTCTACAGATCAGGGTGCGACTAACCTTCTGCCCAACTTTTCAAACACTCTTTATGGTTGAGACACATGGAGTGTCCGCCATCTAGTCAGCACCGGCAATAAAGAATGTGATGTTTTCGATCTATTATATTTGTGTGGTCACATGGCCTCTGCCGCATGTGCCGGATGGGTGTGGTGTGTGTGCAAACCTGCCCTGAGGGAGTGGCCGTGAGATGTTAAGAACTAGACCACTGACCTGCACACCAACAGCGAGTACGCCTGCGACAGGTAGCTATGTGGGGCCAACGTCGGAACATAATTGCAGTGGCGTGGCGTGGCGTACAACGGAACAGGGCAGGGATAGCTACAATAACGCGGACGGCTCGTAGTACTGCGTCTGTGAGTCGAGCAGACGGGCCGCAGCTGGCCCTCTGCGAGCCTGGGTGCGAACTGTTTATAACTCACACTACATAAGCATTGAAAAACCATTTTGTGATTCAGTCCGTCAGCTGGCATTTGTCCAAGGCATTTGTGAAAACATATCGGAGTTCTTTCTGTGATAGATACCCCTTTGACGCTGCCTCTCCCCACATCGGCAGGTAACAGACCCTCTTCCCACATTACCATCATACCCCAAACAACCTTCTTGGGCCTGGAAGTGTCCCTGTGCGGTTGGACAAAGAAGAATCTTAGTCATGTTTAGATATAAAAAAAAATATTTAAAGAAAAGAACAACAAATAAACCTGAAGGGAGTCTGGTGCTGTGGTCGCTGCCATGAAGTTGGGGTCACTGCCATTCAGGACTCAGGACACAGTTACACATGTGGGATCGGCTTGTGTTAAAGAGGGTTAGTGGGACTACGTGTCGCCGGCCTTGCATATCGAAATATGCATCACTGATCGAAGGGAGTGTGGTGCTGTGGTCAGTGCCACAGACTTGGGGTCACTGCTATTCAGGACTCAGGACACAGTTACACATGTGGGATCGGCTTGTGTTAAAGAGGGTTAGTGGCAGCAGACGTATTGAGACTGTATGAGCCTGTGATGATGCTTAGTGGGGATGGGCCGCACTGGGAACAATGTGTCTTGGCTACTGGACGGCATCATGTGGAATCAGGACTCTATCTGAATTGTGAGGCCTGCTAATCATAGTGTAGGCCAGAGGTAGTGGTGAGCAAGGGCCCACAGCCACATGCATACGTTGGTGGCATCACCGGCCTGCGTAGTGCAGGTTCAGTGGCACCACTTGTCACCAACCTTCAATATGAAAATACTCCTCACTAATCGAAGGGAGTGTGGTGGTGTGGTCGCTGTCATGAAGTTTTGGGTCACTGCATATGGAAATATGTCTATCTGATCAAAGAGAGTTTGCTGCTGTGGTGGCTACCATGGACTTGGGGTCACAGCCATTCAGGACTCAGGACACAGTTACACATGTGGGATCGGCTTGTGTTGGACTTTGTTAGTTGGCACCACGTGTCCAAAATTCAAATTGTGAGGTCTGCTGCCCACAGTGTCTACTGCTGAGTGTTCATTTGTACTTGAAAATGAATTTGGTCATTGTACTAAAGCTATAACTGATATAAAAAATGTTCAAGAAGAAAGGATACTAAAAGGATATTATGTAGATTTGAGGCCTGTAATAGTTACTTGCCCAGTGGACTCTGTAGTTAATGAATGAAGAAATAATTTTCATTGTGAGCCCTACTGAGTGCAGTGTAGGCGTATGATGAAAAGATGTAATAAGTGTAGAATTCATTGATGAAGTGTTGTATTTTCTGAGTACAATCTTGTTAGAAATTAGCATTTAAAATTGGAATTGCAAGCTGTACTGCCTGTAGTGTAGACTGCTATTCCATGTTAGTTTGCATTTGAAGATTAATTTGGTCATTGTAGTAAAGCTATAACTGATATATAAAAAAAAATCTTGAAGCGAGGATACTAAAAGGATAATATGTAGGGTGTAGGACTGTGATAGTTAGTTGCCTACTGGAGTTTGTAGTTGCATATGGAAATACCCCTCATTGATCAAAGGGAGTGTGGTGCTGTGGTCGCTGCTACAGACTTGGGCTGACTTCTATTCAGTACGCAGGACACAGTTACACATGTGGGATCGGCTTGTGTTAAAAAGGGTTAGTGGGACTACGTGTTGCCGGCCTTGCATATCGAAATATGCCTCACTGATCAGAAGGAGTATGCTGCTGTGGTCGCTGCCATGGACTTGGAGTCACTGCCATTCAGGACTCAGGACACCGTTCCACATGTGGGATTGTTCGGCTTGTGTTGAACAGAGTTATTGGCACCACGTGTCGCCGCCGTTGCATATGGAAATATGCCTAACTAATCAGAGGGAGTATGCTGCTGTGGTAGCTGCCATGGACTTGGGGTCACTGCCATTCAGGACTCAGGACACAGTTTTACATGTGGGATTGTTCGGCTTGTGTTGAACAGAGTTATTGGCACCACGTGTCGCCGCCGTTGCATATGGAAAAATGCCTCACTGATCGAAGGGAGTCTGGTGCTGTGGTTGTCTCACGGAGTTAGGGTCACTACCATTCAGGACTTAGGACACAGTTCCACATGTGGGATCGGCTTGTGTTGAAGACGGTTAATGGCACCATTTGTCGCTGGTCTTCCACAGTGTAGGCCAGAGGTAGCGGTGAGCAAGGGCCCACAGCCACGTGCATACGTAGGTGGCCCCACCGGCCTGCGTAGTGCAGGTTCAGTGGCACAACGTGTCGCCGGCCTTCCATATGGAAATACCCCTCACTGATTGAAGGGAGTCTGGTGCTGTGGTTGCTGCAATTCAGGACTGAGGACACACTTACACATGTGGGATCGGCTTGTGTTGAAGACGGTTAGTGGTACCATTTGTCGCCGGTCGCCGACAGTGTAGGGCAGAGGTAGTGGTGAGCTAGGGTCCACAGCCACATTCATACGTTGGTGACCCAAACAAACCTTGCGTAGTACAGGTTTAGTGGCACCACATGTCGCTGGTCTTCCATGTGGAAATACCCCTCAGTGATCGAAAGAGTGTGGTGGTGTGGTCGCTGCCATTGAGGACTCAGGACACAGTTACACATGTGGGATCAGCTTGTGTTGAACAGGGTTAGTTGGCACCATCTTGTATTTAGAGGCTATCTTGTCCATTTTGTGGAATCCATTTTGTATTTCTGGCAGCCATTTTGTTTGCCATGTGCTGCCACGTGCTCACCATGTGCTCTGTCCTCCCTCAGTGTTGACTGCTCTTGAAATCTGCCTAGAAACGAACTATATTTAGCATCTTCCACCTTTGCACATGCCCAGTGAGTTTTCAGCTGTACTTGCAGCTGTTAGTAGTATGTAACTGTCAGGATGTGTTTACTAGCATTGGCAAACTGTTAACTCCTCTTACTTGTCGACTGTGCATTTCTATATGACCGTATATGTACATAAAACCTTCTCCTGTACTTGTACCGCCCTCTTTTAAGCCCCTGTGTGGGTATAAAAGGACCATGCTCATTCTGTTTGGTGTGCTACTTTATTCAATACCGAAGGGTGCTGTGTGAATGTAGTTCCACCTCATGAGGTTTATAAAACTTTGTATTTTATATTCCAGTTTCTGTGCCAACTTCTTTCTATTGGTCTGAGGACTCTGTGCAGAGAAGGGTGAACCCCTTGCACTAGTAGACCTAGCTGAGGTCCACTTCTACAAATTGGCACCCAACCACGGGGCTCATCGGCGACTCAGATGCCCAAAGGATTGGTCGCGACGAAGGATTGGAATCTCGCTCTGGACGCGATCGCTGCCCGATGAGACCCGAGTCTTGGCAACCACGACGTTTTTCCTTTCTTTCTGATCTGACCATCCAGGTGGTGCCGGTCCTCGACTGAGATCTCTTCTGTTGATTCGCCATGCAGTGACCATTTGGTCGATTTTAGAACTTGGCAGTTGGAACCTTGACACCAAGTGATTGGTAAGAGTCATTCTGCGGCGCTTGCTGTTGGTTTTTATGCCTGGGATTGGTAAGGTAGTTTAGTAACACTTACTGCGGCTTTTGTATTTTGGAATTTGTGTTGGCCAACTTGGATTTCTATGTGATTTATATATATAAATTGCAATTTATATAGGCAGGTAATGAGGAGAATTTTGTCTATCTAAATTGATTTGAACGGCACATCGTACTAAAGGTACCTTAAGTGCTACTTTGATTATAATACTGCATATTCTGCACTATTTTTGGCATGCCTGTTTTTAGCACACTTCGTAGGATGTGTTGCTTTTGTAGTGGTACCAATTTGAGACTCGATGAAGCACAACCGGCCCCCCCGGAGGGGACGCCTAATAGGGATATGTATATTAAGTATGGTCTTTCTTCTATAATGTACAGCACATTATCGAATAAATACACTCGTAAGGATCCTGAGTTGCGTTGGCCTATGCATGGGTCATTTGATTTACGAAAGATTGAGTATGTGGAACAATGTATGTTTAAGCAAAAGACTAGGCAAGATATGTTTGACTGTGTACGAATGTGGGAGAAAGAAGTGTGTGAACGAATGAAGCGTGAGCAAGCCTTGATTGAAAAAGAACAGCGAAAGAACATTTATGCGAAAGCATTAGAGTTGAAAAACAAAGAAATAAAAGAGTTAAAAGAGAGAGAAGATAGGGAGCGCAATTTACAGGTAACTGGCCAATACGGTGTTCGGCGGCCCCTTTCTCCTATACTGAATAAACCACAAGATGATTTCTTTTTATTAGATCGTCCTCCACCTCCGTATACTGTTCCTTCTGCCCCTCATGAGTCAGATGAGGACTCCGGTTCGGAGGAACACAAGGCACGAGAAACTCGTTCTATGTTGACCGCTGAGCGAGCGTCCCAGCTTAGATCTGCTGCTCGTAAAGCAGTTTGTGGCACTACCCCCGCCTCTGAACTTCTAGATAGTATGAAAGGGTAGCAGGAAAGGGAGCAGCTGTATTTTACTGAGGTGCTCGCCACAGAGGTCCTTGAGCTGTTTAGGAAATATTCTGAGGAGTTAGAGCCCGAAGATAATTGTAAGCAAATGCGTGATGGTCTTTTTGTTTTCCCCCAGGTGAATGATACTGCGTGTTGATGCAGTCTGTTTGCGAGAGGAGAAAAAGGCTGCAGACGTAGCTGCACAGACATCTCAGACCGGCATGGCACAAGCTTCTATCTCCGTAACAGATAAGACTAAGATACTTCATGCGAAACCTATGCGGGAGGCCGCGCCTTTGTATGTTCCTCCTAAAGGACAGGGTACAAGTGATGATAAGGCTTCTATCGATGCAAAGGGTTATTTTATTTATAATTGGGTTTACACTCCTTGGAATAGGACGGATGTCATGGCACTTAAAACTGCATTGCCTGATCCGCGGAAAAATCCAGCCGCTTTTTATGAGGAAGTTGAGGGTGCTATTAGCTCTTGTACTATGACTTTGCCTGATATTGATTTATTTTTCGGATTGATATTACCACCTGAGAAGTGGAGAACTGTTTGTAAAATTTATGATCGTGCAGCTTTTGGGGCGTTATGGAAAGACTTAGAACAAATGGATGTAGAAAGGGAACCTGCACAGTTAATTTTAGATCTTCCCGCAGCTATATTAGTTAAGTTAAAAATGATTATTCCCCCTAAAAAGATAGATTGGACTGTTTTAGCGTCTTGTAAGCAAAAGGCAGATGAATCGGTCTCTGATTTCTTTACACGTTTTGAAGAAGCATTCCACGATTTTAGTGGCCAGTCATTGACAGATGACACGGCCAGACATCTGTTTGTCGATAAATATGTCGCTAGCCTGTTGCCAGGAATAGCTAGTCGCCTAAAAGCCAGTGAGAGTTCATGGACTACCTCTTCTCCGGTTTCTCTCTTGACTATGGCTCAGTATTATGAACGCCAGGAATTAGAAGCAAAGGGTAATGAGGATAAAAAGACAAAAGAATTAAAAACGAAGGTTATGTTGGCTCAGGCTTACGGTCCGCCTTTTAGAGGTAGTGATAGAGGTGGACGTGGATCTTATGGTTCGTCTTTCCCTTCTTATACTCGTTTGAATTTGTCTGTTGACCAGTGCGTGTACTGTAAGAAATGTGGGCATTGGGCTTCCGATTGTCCAGCACTGCATGCTCAGCAGTGTCCACGTGGTCGGGGACAAAGGAGAAATTGTTCAGGATATTCAGGGCCTAGAGGAAGCACAGGTGATCGTGCTAGGTTTGATGCTAATATACGTGGGCAGGATGGGTTTAACACTTTTGATAGAAGGAACCAATATCAAATGTCCGACTATGTGCCGTCTGATTCTCAAGATTCTGCTTATGCATAGGATTGCCAAGGATGGGGTAAGGAATCAGTTGAAGTTCCAGTAGATCAGAGGGGTCCCTATGTTACAGCACATGTTTTGGGTTCTACTGATCAGTTTCTGGTTGATACAGGAGCTACTCGTAGCGCCTTGTCTAAACAATTGGTTCCAAGGGCTCCCCAGTCTGGCTTAACCATTACATCGATAGGTTTCGATGGAACACCTTCCCTTAGCTCACTGTCACAACCACTTGCATTCCATGTGGATACATTTACTGCTCCATGTCCATTTTTGCTTTCCCCGAATACACCAGACAATATTGTGGGTCTTGATATGCTCAAGCATTTCAGGGCTACGATACGATGTTCTCCAGAAGGTGTACGTGTTATCTTGAATGACAACCATCCTGTGATGGAGAGAGCTTGTCTTGTTAAAGAGGCTATTGCATTAGCTTCACTTCCAAGTACCTTGTGGGCTACTTCAGACACTGATGTAGGGCAAATGGTTATTCCACCAGTACATATTAGTGTCAAAGAGGGCGCTGCGCTGCCACGTTTGCCTCAATACAAAATTTCACAGGAAGGCGAAGAAGCACTCATACGTATTGTCCATGATCTCATTGAAG
Source organism: Triturus cristatus (assembly GCF_964204655.1). Taxonomy (NCBI): domain Eukaryota; kingdom Metazoa; phylum Chordata; class Amphibia; order Caudata; family Salamandridae; genus Triturus; species Triturus cristatus. The sequence continues at coordinate 180,997,540 of NC_140589.1, forward strand.
TGGGGGTTGTTGAGGAAGTTCCTTACAATGTTTGTAACAGTCCGATTCTGCCTATTTTGAAAAAAGATACTGACACTAGGATTTACCGATTCATTATTGATTTGCGAGAAGTTAACAAGATTATAGTACCCCAATACCCCGTGGTTTCTGACATAACGACGCTTCTTACTTTGGTTCCTCCGACAGCAACTACATTCTCTGTGATAGACTTGAAGAATACTTTCTTTTCGATCCCTATTCATCCTGATAGCCGATATTTGTTCGGTTTCACTTTGAATAATCGATTGTATAGATTTTGTAGAGTTCCTCAAGGCTATACTGAGAGTCCTAGTATTTACAGTCAAGCATTAAAAAGACAACTTGATTCTTTCGTTTTGCCTGAAGGTGTGGTTCTCATACAATATGTCGATGACATCTTGTTGGCAGCCGATCCCCTGAACAGTGTGAAAAATGTACTTTGTCCTTGCTTTCTTTTCTTGCTTCTCATCATCACAAAGTGTCACGGAAGAAATTGCAATATTGTAGACCGAAGGTAACCTACTTAGGTCACCTTCTGTCTAAGGAGGGACGTGCACTCACACCAGATCGCATTCAAGCTATTTTAGACACACCAGTACCCCGTACTCAGTAAGATGTCTGTGCATTCATTGGTCCTACTTCTTTTTGTAGGCAATGGATATTAGGGTTTTCACACATTGTTAAACCCTTGCTAGCACTTTTGACTAAAGATACTCCAATGCCCCTCCCATGGACAGATGAATGTGAGACTGCTTTCCGACAGTTACAACAAGCTCTTTGTTCAGCACCAGTGTTAGGTTACTCCAGATAATATGAAGCCTTTTACACTCTATGTACATGAGAAAGATGGATGCACATTGTCAGTTTTAGTGCAGACACACGGTGACAAACAGCGTCCCTGTGCATATTTTTCAGCAGTACTTGATCCTGTTACTCGTGCGTTACCTGGATGCTTCCGTTCAGTTGCAGCAACAGCTGTGTCAATATGTCAGAGTGAAGGGATAGTTTTGTCACATAAGCTATTGGTGCTAGTACCCCATGCGGTTGATGCCCTTTTAAATCAGACGAAGACGCAACATTTAACTAGTGCAGGTCTGACAGGATACAAATTGACATTGTTGGCCCCTCACATTACACTAAAGAGATGTGCGACACTAAATCCAGCCACTTTGTTGCCATACCCGGTGACTCAGTCTCAGTCACAGGAGTCTCATGATTGTATATTCCTTACTGAGGAACAGACAAAGGGTCATGTCGATTTGCAAGACACGCCCCTTTCAAGTGTTGATGGGGAACTCTGGGTTGATGGGTCCTATTTGAAGTTACCAGATGGTACAACGTCAGCTGCATATGCAATTACAACACTTCAGACGGTAGTTGAGACAGCTCGTATTCCACAGAAGTCAGCTCAGGCAGCTGAGCTAATAGCTTTAACACGAGTGTGTGAACTCAGTACTGACTTATCTGTGAACATTTATACAGATAGCTGCTATGCTTTCGGAGTGGCTCATGATTTTGGGCTACTCTGGGGAGAGGGGCTTTCTTACATCCCACGGGATGCAAATAATGCATGGAGAATTAGTACATAATCTCTTGACTGCTTTAACATACCCGAAGAGAATAGCAATTGTTAAATGTAGCGCACATAAGAAAGTCATTGTTAAGATAGGACAAGGTAATGCTTTTGCAGACCAAACAGCCCGTGAAACTGCCATGCAGCGAAGCACCACGTCTATGTACGTAGTGAAGTCACAGGCTGAACGCTGGCATGATACCAGACAGGAAGTGCTAGATATGCAGAGATCTGCTTCTGCAGAAGAAATTGAGCAATGGTCTAAGGAGGGAACATTGGACGATGAGGGCTGTTGGAGGAATAAAGAGATGAGCAAGTGGAGATTGCCTATAGCCTATTTACGGCCTATGATTCATATGGCTCATGGGCCATCACATGTTGGAGCCTCCTCGATAACGAAATTGCTCACACAAGTTTGGGAGCATCCAGAAATTACCGGCACAGCTAAAAAGATGGTGCAGTCTTGTCTGATTTGTCTTCAGCATAATCCTGGTAAAGGGACACAAAATCCTACAGGAGGGTTTGCTACGCCAACCGCACCTATTGAAGTTTTGCAAATGGATTACATCCAGCTTGAGCGCTGTAACAACTTAAAGTATGTTTTGGTAGTGGTATGTGCCTTCAGTAAATGGATAGAGGCATATCCTACGAAGGACAATACAGCTCTCACTACAGCAAAGGTGCCTTTGAAGGAATTCTTCCCTAGATTTGGTGTTTGTAAACTTTTATGGAGTGATAACGGACCCCATTTTATTGGGCAAGTTGTCGAATATGTCCTGAAGGGATTAGGGATAAAGCAGAAATTCCATGCTGCTTTCCATCCACAATCAGCAGGGCAAGTGGAAAGGTATAACGCCACACTTAAATTGAAACTGGCGAAAATACTGGCTTCCACATTCTTCAATTGGCCAGACGCATTACCTTTGGCACTGTTGTCCATTAGATCAGTGCCACATTTGCGATCTGGTCTTACACCGTATGAGGTGGTGTTTGGAAGGCCTATGAACATTTGGGGAATTCCTAAACCACGTCCCATACATGATGTACCATGTGAATTGATGAGTGACTACCTATCACAATTGACTGACAGTTTGATTTCTATTCATCAACAGGTTCGAGAAGCCCTTCCTGATAGGTCTGCAGGTGAAGGCCATGGACTTCGACCTGGAGACCAGGTGATGATCCGATCATTCCAGAGGTCGAGCTGCTTGGAACCGAGGTGGTGCGGCCCGGAGCAGGTGCTCCTTTCAACGAGAACTGCGGTCCGAGTGACGAACAGGAGGAACTGGTTGCACTCCACCCACTGTAAGAAAGTGCTGTCTACCTTGGTGGATCCTGCTGCCTTAATCGACCATCGGGACATCCTGGATCCAGAGAGAGGCCAAGCCATATCACCTGATGAACCTGAGGAAGTCTTCCCGGACCACACGATTCCTGGAGTATCCTGATACCAACTGAGACCACGGAAAGAGCCTGCATCGTCGAAATAGACTGGTTGAGCAACCTCCCTGGGTTAGTGAAACGGAATGCCGATGTGGCAAGTGGGGGGGATCAGTCCTGTATAGTGTAGCGACACCCGTCTTGGCCCTCGGTGAAGAAACCAACGGCTGCCCAAGGATAAGAGCTCCAACGATTGTATTCAACGACAAGCTGATCATGTCCACAATGAGATCAACTGTTGCTAAGAGAAAGATCATTTGTGCTATAGGGTTTGTTGTTGCTAGGGTGGCTGTAGCAGTAATAACCTGGTTCGTTGAGAAAGTGGCTCCTGCTCGAGAGCTTTTGATCGCCACTACTCCAGTATCAGTTGAAAACCACTACTTTACGCTTCCCTACCATGAGCAGAAGCATCGACAATCTTATTTAAATAATACCTTTATTCAGATGTTGCATCATACTCATAATGCCACAAATACTACCAACTGTTGGGTGTTTGGGATGATACCTGCACATCAAAAGAAAGGAGGAACACCTTTTTTTCCTCTTCCCCTTTCTCATAATGGTTCTTGTCAAGCTTGGTATGCGCTTTTGTTTGCATCTGTCAGACGTACAGTAGGCGGGCTTCTTTTTCGCCTTAATAAAGTATGCTACCAAGATAAAGATGGTTATCCTCAAGCCAAAGGGTCCAAATGGGAATGGGAAGAGAATCAACCGGACAATATTTCAACACCATATGTCTTCACAAATATGAGAACTTTTACCAGTAATGAACAATTTGTGATTTCTGTTACTAGAGCTAAAGCAGATCTATGTATAAGCAGTATTGGGAGAATTCCAGTGGGGAAAAGCAAATGTACTGTAATTCTGACTATTGAAGGTGTAAATAACAGTAGTTTTATTGCCTCACTTATTACTTACTTTGTCTGTGGTAGCCACGGATATTATCAACTACCTACTGGGTGGTCAGGTGTGTGCTATGTGTCCTTTCTATTGCCCCCTGTGTTTCTGGCTCCTGCATCATACCACCGGGACCTTAAATTATTCAACGATATCTCTAGAAATAGATATGAAAGGACAATAAGTGCTGACGAAGTAGACCAAACTGATACCACTCTTCAACAATATGTCGATTTTAATTTAGGTTTGTTCTTCTTTGTGGGTGCTGCATTAAACAGTAGGAAAATAAGACGATTGACTAGAGTTGTGGAAGCTGTTACCAATCAGACAGCTATGGCACTTGGGAACATTACGGAGGAGCTGCAAATTGCAAGGATTGTAGCTCTCCAGAACCGAATGGTTCTAGATGTGGTTCTGGCTGATCGAGCTGGTGCATGTCGCATCATCGGTAGCAGCTGTTGCGTATTCATACCGGATCACTCACCTTCAGTATATGACGCAATATCAAAACTGCATTAAATTGCTGCAGAAATTCATCCAGAGACTGGTACTTGGACTTTTGCTGGATGGTTTTGGACTCTTGTTTCTGCTTGGGGCTGGAAGCTCCTGACTATCCTGTGTGTAATGGTTACGATACTTTTACATGCTGTGTATGTATCCAATGTGGTCCAATGCTTTGCTCCATTTGCATCTCTGCCTGTATACCTGTCAAAAGGAATGTTGCAGAAACAAAGGCCCAATAAATGTTGAATAAAGAGGTGGCTGAAATAATGCTAATAGATGTACGGGATGCATATTTAGATTACCCCAGAGTAACGAATGTCTTCAGCTAATGCTAAAAGGGTCATCTGTTGTAAATTGGCAGCGATTGGGTTAGCATTAGCGGAATCCATCTTGTATTTAGAGGCTATCTTGTCCATTTTGTGGAATCCATTTTGTATTTCTGGCAGCCATTTTGTTTGCCATGTGCTGCCACGTGCTCACCATGTGCTCTGTCCTCCCTCAGTGTTGACTGCTCTTGTAATCTGCCTAGAAACGAACTATATTTAGCATCTTCCACCTTTGCACATGCCCAGTGAGTTTCCAGCTGTACTTGCAGCTGTTAGTAGTATGTAACTGTCAGGATGTGTTTACTAGCATTGGCAAACTGTTAAGTCCTCCTACTTGTCGACTGTGCATTTCTATATGACCTTATATGTACATAAAACCTTCTCCTGTACTTGTACCGCCCTCTTTTAAGCCCCTGTGTGGGTATAAAAGGACCATGCTCCTTCTGTTTGGTGTGCTACTTCATTCAATACCGAAGGGTGCTGTGTGAATGTAGTTCCACCTCATGAGGTTTATTAAACTTTTTATTTTCTATTCCAGTTTCTGTGCCAACTTCTTCCTATTGGTCTGAGGACTCTGTGCAGAGAAGGGCGAACCCCTTGCACTGGTAGTCCTAGCTGAGGTCCACTTCTACACACCGTGCGATGATGCGTGTTCTGGGCAGGCCGCACTGGAAGCAAAGTGTGTTGCAAACTGGACTGCGACATCTGCAATCGGCACTGCATCTGAATTGTGAGTGCTGCTGTCCGCAGTGTAGATCGAAAGCAGTAGTCGGTACAGACATAAGTCTGCGGTGCTGTGCTGCTGGGTTCACAAGGGGTCTGTGTCGAAGAGGCCCACGGTTATGGCGGCAGCCACGTGCCAGGGTGAGGGCTGCCGCTGTGACAGACTCGTTGGTCTTCCCTCAAGTGAACCACGCCTAGGGCCTGGCATATTTATTCATACTGCTACGGTGGAGTGGCGTACGTTGGAGCAGCCCACTCTGCTTCCGCTTCCAGGGGGGGACAACACAGCTACATGACCGAGATCTTCCCCACTGCCTGAGGTAACATGGTTGCGTCCACTGTGCACTACATTACAAGTATCAACAGTATATCTCCACATAGAGAGGTCGATGGAAGAGTGGTGAGATTTGCAGCTTCCACCAAGTTGAGAATGGGTTGAGAATTAAAAAACACAGAAAAAAAGATAGGTTTAATGAGCATTATAATTAGAAATTAGCATTTAAAAAACCTTTGAAATTCACAGAAAAAAACCATAGGTTTCAGGGACGTTATAGTTAGGAATTAGCATTTAAAAAAACTTTGAAATTCACTGAAAAAACCATAGGTTTCAGGGATGTTATAGTTAGATGGACATTTCACTCATAGAAAACCATAGAAATTCCCCTGATATAGTTAGTTGAGCTAACTATAACTCGCGCCCCCGCAATGCACTGCCAATGACGTCACATATTACATCATTCATGACATGGTCAGTGGCATCACTGATGACATCACTGATGACATCTCAAATGACATCACTGATGATATCATCCAAGTCAAAATCTGATGCACCTTATCAGACCCTAATAAAACACTTGATACACCCACTCTAAAATACAGACTATAATTTTTGAAACCATGAACACACCAATAGCAGTTAGTGCATATCCACTCTCTAATTTGTAGGTCTACACACATCCATTCATTCACCCATACAGTCACTCATACATACTTATTTAAACATATACTAACACATACTTACACTCTAATACAATAACTAATACAAGCACACACTGATCCATACAGGCACTCTCACAATCACTCACTCTCACATATAGTCATTTATACAGTCCAACACTCATATATACTTCCTTTCACATATGGAGTTACTCACACATGTACCACTGAGGCATCCATTTACTCACCAAGACACTCATACACACACTCACCAAGCCATACAGCCCTTCACAGATACCGACTTGAACACATATACCTAGTGAATTATGCACTCACACATCTATGCACAGAGTCACACCTCCCACCCACCTACACAGACACTCAGGTACTTAGACAAGCAATCAATACCTCATATAGATCCTCATTTAGTTGCTAACCAAACCATGGAACTGCTTACACACCATCTGACAACCTAAACTGTGTGAATGTCTGTATCAGTCCTCTAACACAGGAATTAAGCAAGACACAATTAATCACTCACTTATACAGTCAGTCACACACCTACTTAATCATCCATCCTGACTCTTAAACACCCATTCATTCTTCAATACACCTTGGCATATATATATACAACATAATTACATTTTATAGAAACACACATTCACTGGATGATGTCATCAGTGATGTCATCAGTGATGTCATTTGAGATGTCATCAGTGATGTCATCAGTGATGTCACTGACCATGTAATGAATGATGTAATATGTGACATCATCAGCAGTGCATTGTGGGGGTGCGAGTTATAGTTAGCTCAACTAACTATAACAGGGGAATTTCTATGGTTTTCTATGAGTGAAATGTCCAACTAACTATAACATCCCTGAAACCTATGTTTTTTTCAGTGAATTTCAAAAGTTTTTTAAATGCTAATTCCTAACTATAACGTCCCTGAAACCTATGTTTTTGTCTGTGAATTTCTAAGGTTTTTTAAATGCTAATTTCTCACTATAACGTGCCTGAAACCTATGTTTTTTTCTGTGAATATATATATATATATGTTCAATCAAATGCCCGAAAGCTGCAGGGACGCACACAATGGTAGATAAAAACCAGACAGCTTTATTATACAATTAGGAAACTTGCATCGTCATCCATTGGTAAACGTACAAAGACCTCTGTCGCACATTCATTAGCCTGCCCAGGAAGAAGAGGTTGTTACCTCGAAACGCGTCGGCATAAGGGGCACAAGAAATAATGACCGTATTGAATTGGTTTGTTTGACTTGATTAAATAAACTGCAAAGTTTCAACAGCAGTCGAGTGCTCCCAGGAATGCTTTTGGGCTTTGGATAAAAAAAATTCTTTACGCAGTGCCCTTGCCGTGCTGGATTGCACCATCCCGTAAAGAAAGGAGAGGCTGCGAGGTGGGAACTATTCCACACCCAATATGTAGCGCTGCTGTTGTGGCTTAAAAGAATGAACACTCGATCCGGACTCCTACTAAGGATTTTTAATTGCTTTACAGAAGGCCTGCAGAATTCACTGTGGATTTAAAATACTCCCGCAGATGAACTACAGACCCCAGCATGCACCTACATGAGGACTAACAATTGCGTACTTGGCAACACCCACTATGGGTAGGGCAAAATATTAACATGCAGAAAATGGTTCCTCAAGTGGGAGGTCTCTGTCGGATATTCATTAGCCTGCCCAGGAAGAAGAGGTTGTTACCTCAAAACGCATCGGCATAAGGGGCACAAGAAATAATGACCAGATTAAATTGGTTTGTTTGCCTTGATTAAATAAACCGCATGGTTTCAACAGCAGTCGAGTGCAATCAGGAATGCTTTTGGGCTTTGGATAAAAAAATAAAAAATAAATATATATATATATATATATATATACATATATATATATATATATATATTCACTGAAAAAACCATAGGTTTCAGGGGTGTTATAGTTAGCTGGACTTTTCACTTGTACAAAACCATTGAAATTCCCCCGTTATAGTTAGTTCAGCTAACTATAACTCGGGCGCCCACAATGCACTGCTGATGACGTCACATATTACATCACTCATGACATGGTCAGTGACATCACTCATGACATCACTGATGACATCTCAAATGACATCACTGATGACATCACTGATGACATCATCCAGTGAATGTGTGTTTTTCTGAAAATTAAATATGTTTTATATATGTATATCTCAAGGTCGATGGAAGAATAAATGGGTATATAAGTGTCTAAATGGATGATTTGTTTTTGAAAAATTGATTGTGTAACTGACTGATTAAGTGTATCATAGTGAATACATGGCTTAGTGAGTAATGTTTAAATATGTAAATATCTGTATCAGTCTCTCACTTTGTGTATAAGTGGCTGCATGGGTTGGTGAGTAGCTACATGGGTGTCTATATAGGTTATTAGTTGGTTTTTTGAGTATCAGTCTGAGTGTCTGCATGGTTCGGTGGGGGGTATTACGTAGTGCATAGGTGCATGAATGAGTGACTCACTGTTTGTATGTGTTGAACACAGCATGTGTGCAGGACTGTATGGGTGGATGAGTGTGTGTATGGGTGTGTTAGTGAGTGAATGACTGTCTCAGTAGTGTCTTTATGAGTAACTACATATGTTTTAAACTAGTATATGTGACTATTGGTGTATATATGTGAGTATATGTGAGAGTGAGAGATTGAAAGAGTTCCTGTATGAATAAGTATGTGTTTCTATAAGTGATTGTTTAAAAGACTAAGTATGTGTAAGTTTCCGTAGAAGTAAGTATGGTGGTGTGTGTATAACTGTATATGCAAGTAAATGTATGTTTGATTCTTTATTAGCATGAGTGACTATGTGTGTGAGTAACTCTATGGATGAGTGGCATTGTGTAACAGGATGTATAGGTGTATGAGTACATATGATGAGTGAGTACATGTATGAGTGACTGTATAGGACTGTTGGTGAATGAGTGGATGTGTATGTGGATCTTAGAATTACTGAAGAGGTTGTTGTAACTGGTATTGGTATGTCCATTGTTTTGAAAATTTTAGTCTCTATTTTTGAATGTGTGTATCAAAGGTTATATTAGGGTGAGAGCAGGTCTGCCACTCTATCACAAGGATGATGTCATCAGTGATGTCATCAGTGATGTCATTTGAGATGTCATCAGTGATGTCATGAGTGATGTCACTGACCATGTCATGAGTGATGTAATATGTGACGTCATCAGCAGTGCATTGTGGGCGCCCGAGTTATAGTTAGCTGAACTAACTATAACGGGGGAATTTCAATGGTTTTGTACAAGTGAAAAGTCCAGCTAACTATAACACCCCTGAAACCTATGGTTTTTTCAGTGAATTTCTGAGGTTTTTTAAATGCTAATTCCTAACTATAACGTGCCTGAAACCTATGGTTTTTTCTGTGAATTTCAAAGGTTTTTTAAATGCTAATTTCTAACTATGCCTACAGAGATAGGACATGTGAAGAAAGAAGAAAAATGCACAGAAAGAAACAAAAGAAGTGCAGAAAGAAGCAACAGAAGTCCTCAAATACGAAGATAAGTGCAGGAAGAAGGATAACGTGCAGAAAGAACAAAAAGAAGAGCAGAAAGAAGCCTTGTTGCAAAATCATTCTGTACCCTCAACTTTTTCAGACGGATACTGGTGGTAACTGAGCCTGACTAACCAGTCCTAGAGCCAGTGCTATGTTAAAAGACACTTAGAATACAGTGAAAACACCTACATACACTAGGTAACATTATGCGTTGGGGTCCCCCTGTGATTAGCATGACCTCCTCTGTAAGCCCCTAGTATATAAGAGGGCATGGGGATTAAAACTACCTCTTAAAACAGGCCACAGGGCGTTTTTGCACACGTTAACTCAGGCCCCGTCCCCTCCCTTCACCACTGTGTAAACACGCCCTGTGTCCGTTTTTAGTTGGGAGATTAAGTTCATTTGAATCCTGAGGGTCCCTGGGGTCCAACTAGCCCACTAGGTACCTCCAGTAAGTGCCACAGAGCTGCGTTGCAGAGAGGTGTAAAAAGTGGCACGGCCTGGACCACCTCTCTGCAATGCAGCTCAGTGGCGCTTACTGGAAGCACTTGGTGGGCTAGTTAGCCCCCAGGGGCCCTCAGTATTGAAGGGAAATGATATCCCCAATTTAAAACGTGCCATAGTGCGTGTTTGCACATGTCACCTCAGGCCCCGTCCCCTCCCTTCACCACTGTGTAAACGCGCCCTGTGGCTGTTCTAAGTTGAGAGATTAAGTCCCCTTGAATCCTAAGGGTCCCTAGGGTCAAACTATACCACTAGGTACCTCCAGTAAGCGCCACAGAGCCTATGTTATAAAGCACAGCGCTATGCCATACATATTACAATCTGGGATCCATATCTTTCTCACAGTGCATATGCAACCTTACACTCCCCAGCACATATTTTATATTACAACTTTAGAGACTAGTTAGGTTACACAACACTGCCCTGTGCATATTACACTCCAAGGCGCATATCGCATAGCACGCGCTAGTGCCTGTGCTATCTCGCGCACTCCAATGAATCTGTCATTGCGCACAATGTATTGCATATTATATTTCACGCCTGGTTCATCTTATATCACACTTTTTGGTGCATAGTTTATACCATACACTATATCTAGTTTTCATTTTCAATCGTGCTCTCAGGACTATGTTCTATATAACACTGTGTTCACCTACCCTTTTCACGGGCATTACATTTTGCGATAGGGGGTGGAGGGTCAGGGGGTGTTTCTGCCAAGTGAGCCCGGAGTCACAGTCACAAACGTCCTCTTCTTCCTGAATAAAAGTGAGATTATGCTGCATACTTGTTCATATTTTAAGTAGTTCGCACAGACACAATGTTTTAAAAACAATAAAGTTCCTAATACTCGCCTTCTCTAAACAGTTAGCTTGCTGCCCCATCCCCTTCCTCCCTATCCTCTGTTGTGTGAATCCATGGACTAGCCTCCTCCCTCCTGCCATGCATTGTCTGATGTGCTGCCACTGCCCTCAGTATGATGCACCAGTCCACTCCTCCTGCCCTCCATTGCCCAATTCTATGCCCCATCATTGACCTCCTGCTTAAACTCTGTGCTTAGCTTGCTGCCCCTATTCTCCTTCCCCCTGCCCTCCGATGTCTTTGTGCATGCCCCTGCTCCATCCTTTTTGCCCACCATGTCCCATGGACCTGCCACTCCTATCTACTCTGAGTGTTCTGTTGAGCTGCCACTCCCCTCCCACCTGCCTAGCATTGTCAGATGACTGTAACCTGTCCCTGTCACCTCCACCCTGCCTGTCCACATGCCATGCCCCTATCCTCTTCCTCCTGTCCTACATGGTCCATTGTACTGCCACATCCTTCTGCCCTCCCTGGTCTGTTGTGCTGCAGCTGCTCCTCCTGCCTGCCCCGTGTGGTCTGTTGTGAGGTCCCTTCCCCTGAACTTTCTTGTCTGTGCACAGGTCCTGACCCTCCCTTCTATCCTCCATCGTCCTTTGTGCATGCCCCTCCACCCTCTTTCTTGCCCATCATAGCCATTGTGCTGCCACTAACCCTCCCACTTGCCATGCATGGTCTTCTGTGCTGCCATGGCCCCTCCCACCTTCCCTGTGTGGTCAGTTAGCTGCCCCTGACCCCCTCCCACCTTCCCTCCATGGTCTGTGTGTATGCCATCACAGTCTCACTGTTGCTCTTCATGGTGTGTCTTGCTTCTAGTGCCCATCCTGCCTGACCTCCATGGCTATCTTGCTGCTCCTGCCCTGCCCCCTTGCCCCCAGCCCTACTCCCTCCCTCCTGGCTTGTCTGTTCCATTGTAATGCCCCTGATCCGTCCCTCCTGCCCTTTATGGTCTGTTATGCTGCAGCTTTCTCTCCTGTCTGTCCATTATGGTCAGCTAGCTACCATTGCCTCTTGCCCCTCTGTTCTCTGTTGTCCATGTGCATAGTCCTGTCCCCTCCCTCTTGCTTTCTATGGATTGTTGTGCTGCACTCCCGTGTGGTGTATTGTGCTGCTGCAAACCCTGATGCCTGCCCTGCAGGGTCAGTTTGGTGCACCTCTCCATGTCCCTCCTGTCCTCTGTTATCCAAGTCCATGTCCCTATCCCATTTCCTTCCATGATCCAATGTACCATACTTGCGAACATTTTGAACTTGGTAAGAGGGAGATTTTGAAAAAAAACTGGGGTATTGATTTTCCCCTTTGAGTTACATTGAAAAAGAGGATATTGTAGACAGGAGACAGATCAAATAAAGCCCATTTGAGCTTAAAAACATTGGACGTTTCCTGGCTGAATCGGGTCTGTTGGCATGTATGGTTGTACTACCATTGCCTCTTCCTTCTGCCCACAATGGTCTATCACATTGCCACAGGCTTGAAGGAGGGTAGATTTTGTATCACAGGGGGCCCCTGGCCCGTTCTGTCCACACCTGAAGTATGAGACCCTTGTCCTTGCCCTGCCAGCTGCATTTGTAGGCCGTATTAAATTGACCAGCGGGTCCTGTGTTGCTATATAATTATCCTGAGACATCCTTACCACTCAGCCAGTATAAAACCCCTGTGTAGGCCCTTCTGTTCAATATGTAGGCCTCTTTGTTAAATTGACCATAGCTCTGCAATTTTAGTGTATAGCAGTCTGAAGGCAGGTCTGCGAGGCCTTCTGCTCCAAACCAGTAGCCCCCACCCTACCCGAGTGCTCCGTGCTCGGTATCAAAGTTCAACATCCCCCTGAAGCTGTCGACATACAGTAGGCTGCATCCTGGACTGGTACTTGCTTCCTGGGCAGGTTTCCCGCTTTTAAGGAAGTGGCAACCGCAGAGCGTCAGGTTAGGAGAACTGAGGAGATTTTATACATGAATATATTGAATTCCCGTACAATACCCATTATTTTCTGCTTGCTCTATGGAACTTACGATAAGCGATTGGCCTGAGAGACTGACCTTTTCACCCAGTCCATTGTCAGCATTAAGTGGGTAAATGACGAAATGTCTGGTAAAATCTGCAGACGAAGCTTTTGGGTAGCATACGTAGGTAGATGTAGCGTGCAAAGGAGCCCACAAAATGATATAAAAAGGGAGCACCCACAGATATCGACGGACTACCTCGCCGTCTGTATGTAGGTTAACAGGCAGTGCAGGTTTTCCCCAAGAGCTGGGAGCTCTTGTCTTCCTTTGCTTAAAATGTCTTGCTCTGCTTTGCTTGAAGTATCTTATTCTATTTTACCTATATGAAATGTCATGTTATGTTTAACCATTGTTCTCTTTACTTTAGCATTTAAAAGATTTTGTATTGTAATTGCAGGAATGCTTGCTCTAAGAGTAAACGTGAGTGTTCCTAGGTAACATTTTCCTTGGTGTAACTTGTTTCTCATGATGCATTTATAGATGTGTTTTCTCTCTCTCTCTGTCAGTACATTAATTGAGATACAGAGAATATCATGACAGCTGTATGATTATCTGGATTCTGTATTTTGTACTTTATGTCTCTATTCTGCGGTTTCTTTGAAGTTGCATCTTCTCATTAAACTGCCATTGTATTCTGCCTCCAATTCCATGTCTCATATGTCTGTTTTCTTCATTTTTGGAGCAAGCGTTCCTAGGCACCCCGGCTCAAATTAAGGTGCCCCTTTTGTCCCTGACTCACTCTCCTGCTCAGTTCTGTGGTGGCTCCCGGGGATCTGGGGACCGCCCCTAGCTTCCTTGACCCGTAATAGATCTTGCCTCCAACAGCCTCTCCTGCAAGTCCTGTATTGTTGGTTTGTTGCCCCTTCCCCCCTTTCCACTGCCCTCCATAGTCTGTTGTGCTTCCACGGCCCTTCCTGCCTGCTCAGTGTGGTTAAATTGTTGCCTTTGCACCCTCCTACCTGCCTTCAATTTTCAGAGTCCGTGCCCCTGGCCTCTGCCTCTCAACAGTATCCTAATGAACAACTAGATTGCTAACATTCTATATTTATCACAAAAGTGTGGAACGCCTGACATCATCTTGATGTAATCAAAACTGTAATACCTAGAGCATTTCCTTTAGAAATTACATATATGAGAGGGTCTTATTGGCATCAAAATTATGGTTAGTGCTCTAAAAGGCTAAAATAAGGACATATTTTCTGAGTTTTCAAATAGCGACAAAGCACTTTTAAATTATTTGTTATCTTTATGTTTTTTTATCCAGTTGACCACTTGATTAAATGTTGCACTTAGGGGAGATGATGTGGTGTTACTTCCAGAACTGCAGACTTTGCAACTGGGGAACCAGGTTGAAGTTTCTGCTTCAGCTCGACATTCTGTGATTCTGGTCAAATCACTTAGTTTCCCCATGTCTACAACCAAAATGAATGTGTTCTTGTGTGATGTAACCAATGCTCATGGAAAGCACTCCAATACCTGACAAGTCTGCACTATATAACACTGCAAAAACACAAAATAATAAGTGTTTTGCACACTTCTGTCATTGGGCTATATTTGGGCTACATCTGGGTGATTTTGGGCTACATTTGGGCTCTTTTGTCTCCGGTGGCCATCTTGGGAGATTTATTTGTTATGAAGTTTCCTAATTTCCTCATGTACTGCAGTCTCCTCAGTAGGAAATGCTTTCAGTTTTTTACTTTGATTCCATCATGAAGGTATTCAGATATGTCACACATTTGCCATAAATTCTGAATGTTAGCACTCTAGTTGCTCATTAGATCATTGTAGTAAAACTACTGCACCATGGAAGTCTGCTCCTGGTATTAAAAGTGCATGTTTCAGTCTGCATGTCAGAATTTTTTTAATGAAATAGAAGAGGATTTGAGAAGTCACTCAAAATGTGCCCTCATTTTCTTTCTTCAGCTTTAATCATAATTTCTATGGCAAAATGAACCTCCTCATTGTGTTCCTTTTTAAATTAAATGTTTTAAGTGTTACCAGTTTATTCCAATCAAGATGGCTTCAGGTGTGCCATACTTTTGTCATAATGAAGACAGTAAGCGCTCTAGTTGTTTTTAAGAACATTCTGGGACATTCTGTCATTGGGCTATACTTGGGCTACATCTGGGTGATATTTGGGCTACATTTGGGCTCTTTTGTCTCTGGTGGCCATCTTGGGAGACTTATTTGTTATGAAGTTTCCTAATTTCCTCATTTACTGCAGTCTCCTCAGTAGGAAATACTTTCAGTTTTTTACTTTGATTCCATCAAGAAGGCATTCAGATGTGTCACACATTTGCCATAAATTCAGAATGTTAGCATTCTTTTTGCTCATTAGATCACTGTAGTAAAGCTACTGCTCACCAGGGAAAACTGCTGCTGGTATTGAAAGTGCATGTTTCAGTCTGCATGTCAGAATTTTTTAATGAAATAGAAGAGGATTTGAGAAGTCACTCAAAATGTGCCCTAATTTTTCTTTCTGCAGCACTAATCATACTTTTTATTGAAAAATGAACCCCCTCATTTTGTTCCTTTTTAAATTAAATGTTTTAAGAGTTACCACTTTAATCCAAGCAAGATGGCTTCAGGTGTGCCATACGTTTATCATAAGTAGGACTGTTAGCGCTCTAGTAGTTCTTTGGAACACTCTGGGAAGCTGCAGTAGAACACAAAGGAATCAACTGACAGTCTCTGCCCTTGTTGGATGTACATGTTTTACTGAGAATGTCAGACTTCATTCTCACATGACTGAGAAAGATAATGTGAATTTACAGAAAATAAGCTCTCAGTTTAGCCTATAGATCACCTTCCAAACCTCTGTGGTAAAAGCATGAGAAAATATTTTTCTCTCAATCATGATATCCCAGCAGAAGGCTTTTTCACATGGTGAAATCACCTTAGAACATACCACAATTCCTAAAATGAGTATGGTACCATCAACAAATGATTTATAATGTAACTAAAGTCTTAAAACCTTCTATTAACTGCAATGCTTTTTAATGAGGTGCTATCAAGTATATTGGTCCCAAGATGGCTGCCAACACTTCTTGGATGAAGTGCTGACAGCCAATCAGATCTCAGGATGAGATGTGTGGTTAGGCTCCGCCCACATATATATATGCTTTTAAATGCTATTTTCTCAGGATCTACTGAACAGATTTACACCAAACCTACAAAAGTCACTTCCTTGACCTAGGGACTACCTCTCTGCCAAATTTCTAGTAATTCTGTTCAGCCGTTCGGGCTGTAGCTCTGTCTAAAGGTCCTATGGAAAAATGCATGGGAAAAACGCGTTTTGGGACCCCCCTTTTATCTCAGCCCCCGCTTGACGAATCCCCCCGAGACTTTCCGGGTAGGAGCGGAGCGTAGCGCCCCACCTATTTTGAGAAATTCGCGAGGATTCATCGACCGGCGCCAAAGTTATTCAAAATAGAATGTTGCGGATTTCCTATGGAAACGTGGTCCTAACTATAACTATCTACTGGCGACCGCCAGTAGATAATATATATATATATATATATATATATATATATATATATATATATATAATGCTCCGCTGTTCAAAAAACAGAAGGACCAGCACTCACGTTAGCTTTCATCCCAGTTAGGATTTATTCGTGCAAAAATCAAAACAACAGACACGTTTCAGCCATAGCTTTCGTCAGTGTCGGCTAGCGTCATAGAGGCGGAAGTTAATATTTACAAATGTTAATCAAAACAAAGGAAGGACTTTCACATTCAATTTCAGTCGCCTTATTGGAATATGCAAAAGACATCGTAACAGTGCATTTTCGCTGTTTACATAAGCAGTGCAATTCATAGTCCATCAAACTGTGATTGCAGAAAAAATTATCCTGAATTAATCATATTAGGTATACATGATTCCAATATTTACAATTAATTCAACATATTTACAGAGGGACGAATGTAACTTGTAATTATTAAGCCCTAGATTGGCTAGCATTGGTTTGCACAGTGAGATAACTTCTCTTAATTAATGTCTGTTGTGTCCAATTTAATTGCCTCCTCATATTCATGCTCTTTATCACTATACATAAAATACATTACGTTACTCTTGACTCATACGTTGTCTACTTCATGAATGTGTTACATATCAGTCCTCCCAATTTCTAACCCAGACATGTATGGTATTGCTCAGGATTGTATGCATGTGTATGTGTTATAAGTGAGTTATTAACTCTTCTCCAGCGTTTAAGCCATTTGGTGACTTTGTTTGGAGTTCGATAATGTATCTGGATTCCAGACGCCGCAACCTTTTCTCCTTATCTCCTCCCCTGATGTCATTTGGGATACAATCTAAACAGAAAAATGTAGGAGAGGTCTATTACTGTTGTGGTGGCTAGCAAAATGGCGTGCTACAGGGTAGTTGTCATCCCTATTGGCAATGGCTCTTTGGTGTTCCAATATATGCATCTTTACTGCGTTGAATGTGCTTCCTATGTAGCGATAGCCGCATGGACACTCTAGGCAGTACACCACATACGTTGTAGTACAAGTCATGAATTTGGTGATCTTGGTGCGGGACCTTTTATCAGGAACTTGGTAAGTCAGAACTCTTTTACTGGTACTGCATGCTTTGCATTTCCCACATGAGAACGAGCCACGAAGGCTCTGCAGTCCTGAAGTTGGAGGTAATTTTGTTAGATGACTCTGCACCAATTGGTCCTTTAGGGATCTTGATTTTCTAAATGTTATTTTAGGATAGTCTGAGAGTTCCTTTCCTATAACACTGTCAGATTTCAAGATTTTCCAATTCCTGCACAGTATAGCTCTTAATTTACTGGCTGCTGACGAGTAATCGTTGGTCCAATCACTGATTATCAGTAGATTGGACTACTGCAATGCCTTGTTAATTGCAGCGAAAGAAAAATCTCTATGCAAACTGCAGGTGGTCCAGAACACCGCTGCCCGATTAGTAAATAACGCACTTCCCAGGACCCCCTCAGCTCCTTTGCTTCACGACCTCCATTGGCTCCCTATAAAAAAGAGGGTCAGATTCAAAATCTGTTGCATGGTTTTTAAATCCCTGCACAACTTGGGTCCTGGCTACTTTGCTCGGAAACTTGTTAGATACATTCCCACTAGATTACTGAGATCCAGCCAACTTGCATACCTGCAAATCCCTCGCATCAAACTTGCCCGGATGGGAGGTAAGGCGTTCTCCTATCTGGCACCCCGTTACTGGAATCTCCTCCCATTACATCTTCGCCAATGTACTAATTTAGCGGTCTTCAGGAAATTACTGAAAACACATCTTTTCTAATCATACTTCCCTCAGTGGCCAATTCAGCAGTCTAAAGCGCAGAGATACCCCGTATGGGGTGATTCGGGCGCTAT
The DNA here is from genome assembly GCF_964204655.1 of Triturus cristatus. Lineage (NCBI taxonomy): Eukaryota > Metazoa > Chordata > Amphibia > Caudata > Salamandridae > Triturus > Triturus cristatus. The sequence goes on from NC_140589.1 coordinate 181,016,230, forward strand.
ACAAAACCCGTAAATAAATAAATAAATAAAATTGGTGATTAGTCTCAGACTTCCTGTCTCGTCTCCTGATGTATAAGTGTGTGTGTCCCTCAGTAGTGTCTGTCTGTCAACTGTTCTTACTTTGGCCTTGGCCAATTGTAATGTTTTTTGTGAGTAGCCTCTTGATCTGAACCGCCTGATGCTATTGCTAGCTGCCTGATCGTAATCTTCTTTTCTTGAACTGTTCCTTTCTATTAGTAGAATTCCCCATAGGGGATGCTACTTACAAGGCTCGCTGAGTGGCTACTACTTTGAAGACATTTATATATATATATATATATATATATATATATATATATATATATATATATATATATATATATATATATATATATATATAAATGTCTTCAAATCATACCAAAGCATACCATTTACTGGCCTTATGATGCACTGGTGGGAGGAACAGGTGTCCATTACCTCGACAACAGAAAAGTGGTTTGAGCATGTTGTCCTGTGGCTACGCTACATAGATGATTTGTTTGTGATCCGGTAACGGACCAGAGAAATGTCATTAGAAGATAACATGCTGAGTACATTTTAAAAAGAGATTGGGCATTGAAAAAAGCAGTACACAGAGTCAATCTAAAGAAAAGGAAAAGTGTTGTATTTGACAAGAAGGATAACTTGGAGAAGGACAGAGGGAGTGAGATCAGGATCATAACAAGAGACAGGAGCAGCTGGTTTAATCAAACTCTTCGCCAGGAGAACAGTTACAAAGTTGGGGTCTGAGGACTGCCTCAAAGTGCAATCGATCTGAGCGCCATTTTATAAATGTCTTGGAGCATTATAAAACAATTCAGAGATCCTTTTTAGGAATAGGAATGCAGGCCTAGTCATGGAGTTATAAATTACTCCCACCTGATATCAAATGCAGGTGCGTCTTGACTTTGCGTGGACACAATGAGGGACAGTGGGTATTGTGTCCAGATGTCTGGCATGGTGAGCGTGTGATCACTGCGTGTAGTGGGTCCTGATTGACTGAGTGTTCCTAACTTCATGTGGCATCTAACTTTATGGTGTTTCGGGAACGCGCCCACCCCTTCAGCCATGTGTGCTTTATTGGGGCGAATCTCCCCGGACCATTGTAGTGTTGCTGCCTATCTGTGAGACTGGATTTTCCTGTTCACCGGTTTGTTCTGCTGGCTATATGCCACCACACCTGTGACCTGTCAATTAGTTTCCTCAGGCCTAGGTTACAAGGCCTCCCTGACCACATATTTCTGACTCAGGGTTGATCGAGAGGTCATATAGGGTGGTTTCGGCAACAGTGATGCAAACGCGTTTTTATATGCACATGTATCATTGCATACATCATCAACATCAACTTTTTCAATATTAACAACTACTTATCACATAGACTCAAAAAGAGTGAGCAGTATTTTGGGGAAGAACTAGAAGATGCTGAAATGTGATCTGATGATTAATAATCATATCCAAGACTAACATACAGGAGAAGTAGGATGAGAGACTACCTTATGCAAAGTGAATACATCGAGCATCTCCCAACTAGAATAGTGGACTTGAAAGACTTTTTTGCAAGGTATGTAAAAATTGCAGTGTTGTCAGAGAATGTGCCATACTCTGTAATACTTGAAAAAAAAACATAACACAGCTTATTTGTAAGTCAAATTATGTTGTCTATGTCCTGAATTGCCATATAAAAAAAGATACATGAGAAGTACCATTTCCATGGCAAAAGAAATGTGTCCATGAAGATAGGCGGGCTTTAGACAATTGAGACAAGCACTTCTCCATTGTTAGGCACTTCACGGAAGTCCATTTTGGGACCAGAAATCTCCTTAAATTCTATGTGATTGAGCAAATTGAGGCAAATACTAGAGGGGGGAACAATGTGTTGAAACTAAGAAGCAGAGAATCCAGACACATACTAGATTTAGAGACAAAAAATCCCATAGGTCCTAACACAAAAGAACTGAAGGTGCACCAAGGGTTATGATATATTTTTGCTTATTGTTTCAGAGTCTTTGTATCATGCTTAGTCTATATTTTAACAACTTTATATCTGGTTTTACTCTTTTGCACATCAAGAGGAAGAGGATAGAACTCTTGTTCGCCCAACGGCATGTAACACCATTTAACCTTTTCTTCTGCATCCACTCTGGGAACAAGACGTGCTTGAACCAGATAAGAGCTTTCTTTTTATTAGATGATGTTTAAATCAATAGGTGTGTGTCTTGGACATTTTGGTGGGTATGTTGACCCTTTTGAAGTACAGAATTTTAATGTATATGAATTCAGATCTGCATGGCTTTACCAACATGTTTGACAGACAAATTAATTCTGGTATTTTACATCCACTTATCGATTAACATGTGTTACATGGCAACAAACAAGTAAACAGTAAAAAAAGAAAATCTTGGAACGGTCCAATATATTATCTGCCTTATTCCTGTTTTCTCTTTACGATTTAGCATAGGAATTGGTTGTATCTTGTATTTTAATTTTGCAATAGGCTATCTGGTTGAGATTCATTAAGTATACTTGATTCCATTTTGCCCACTAGGATTGTACACATTTCTTATATCTCATGAATGTTTCATATAACATTTAACCTTTTATTTTACCTGCAACTGAATGTCATAATTGAAGTCTAGGATAACAAGTTTACATTGACCCACTTGGATGTGATTTCTGTGCATTAGAATTCTATTCAGTCTCAAAAGTTATAGCAAATCTATGAATACTTCTTTTAGTACAAGAATATTTATTAAATGCCACTACTTACATGAACATGATGTTATTTGGTTTGTTATAGAAGAACATGTTCCAAGATGGCGCCCAAGTGGATTACTCTTTTGTTAGTCCTATGTTTATGTCTACAAGTATAAGTTTCTGTACTTTTCATTAATGCCATGTATGTGATTTAGGCAGTTCTCAACGGACGAAACGCGCTGTGAGTCATTTTTTACTTATTGAAGCATCAAGCACCCTAAATTAACTCATTATGCAATTTTATTTCCTGTGGATGGAAGGTAATAGTATTTGGATGTCATGGCTGGCATGCTCCACTGAGTTTAGCACGATACTTCCGGAGGGTGAGAAGTCATATATATATATTTACTATGCATACATCAACTGGAGAGTGGACCAACTTAGCAATAGGCACCAAACTCAGAAATTAAACCAAATGAATGTTTTTTACAAGAACCAGAAATGCTCGTGTGTGCAAAACCACAACGGCGCCTTCTGTCCAAAGGAACCACCCTGACCTGCAGGATCGATAGAGCAAATGAACTTATATCGTGGTTGCACCACTTCAATTAAATGTAATCAAATAGTCCACATTGGATCCGTCGAATGATTAAATGTCCTTCTTTATTGTTTATTAGTAATCTTCTTTTTTTAGAAAAGACACAGCCAACGTGTTTCGTTCTCACAAGAGAACTTCTTCAGGGCATTTATAATTTCCACGAAGTAATGTGTGTAGTATTTATAACTATGCAGTCTTGGTCCAATTTTGTATCCCCCACACTCCTGCACCGTATGTGGCAACAGAGAGGTATTTTGCTTTATATAGAGTTTTTAGTTCTGCATTCGGCTTTTGACCCAATTTACTGGAAAAATGAAAAAGGGCTTCTATAGATTGTGAAGCCTTTTGAGCGCGAGCTGATATTAGAAGGTCCCAACTCAACGTTTTGTTAAATAATTTCCCCAGATAATTAAAATTGTCAACTTTCGCAATAATTGAGTCTTTCACCATAAACCTGCAAGATTTTACCCCTTTGGGACCACAGGCCATGGCAAAAGACTTTGTGAAGTTGACCCTAAGATCTAATCCTTCCATGAAAATATCAAAAGCATTCAGACAAGTTTGCATGCTGTTGGCAGTGAGGGTCATTAGCACCGTGTCATCTGCATAAGATAACATCAAGTTGCTTAGTCCGTAACTACAACAGGAGCATCACAATAGTGCCTGTCATTGAGACATTGTTGTGCCTATCGGTCTCCCATCATGCTAAGTCCCGCCGATATTTCGAAAGCGCGAATTGAAGTGGTGCAACCACGATATATTTACTATGCATAGCCATTTTCTATTTTAAGTGAATAAAATAACTATAGGTATGCAAAATGAAATGCTTGATTATTTCTAGTGTTATATTACCATTTGTGATATACATTTTTAACATTTACTACAGTTTAAACTTCATCTTAGCATGTCTCTTTTTAGATATACTAAATTTCAAATGTGAAAATGAAATATGTTTTTATTGTCTAATTATGATGCTTGTTTATTTACTAATTTACCGCCAAAGCAAAATTTGATGGAAAAAGATTGTGATTTCAAGGTGGTTAAAATCACTAATGTAGCTTCCATTTCAATAAATATTATAGAGTGTTGAATTGCATCAAATTAATTATTCTAGCTCCAGTCCCAAAATTATTGGGGACATTGTGCATATTTTGAAGGGTCAGATTAACTATTATAATTCCTGTCCCACCATCACGGAAAAGTGTATAAATTGACAGGGTCGAATTTTCTATCCTAACTTTAATTGGTGAAACTGCAAATATTTAGCAGAGTAGATTTACTATTCTAAATGCATTACAACCGATAGTGGCAAAGTACATATATTTGGGGAGAGGTGGTCAGATGTGCAGTTTTAATTCCATTCCCATCAACACTGGGAAAGAGCATATATTTGTGGATTTGCTATTGTAACTCAAATCCCACCAAATCTGTGAAACTGCACATATTGAGTGACGTCATAACGGGGTCTGTTCATAGGATGCTGCCACATGCATGTTGTGCATCCTGCCTGTGTGGGAAGGGGGAGCCCTTTGTTTTCATCACCTTGAGGATAGCTATCATAGCCACCACCAGTGCTGTGTAAACCAACTTCTTCACATGATAGCCAAGATCAGGCACTTCCAGAGTATTATGAAGAAAAAATAGCTCTGTTGATGGCTGTAAGTTCAGGTTATTGCACATGTTCATGGTACTTAGAACATGTTTCCAGAATGCTTGCAGTGATGTGCAGGACCATACTAAACATAGTATATCACCAGTATGGTAGCCACATCTCCACCAGTCCAATGTGCAGGCAAGTTTCCCTGCCTGTAGCCTTTGGGCCGAATAGTGTAAATAATGCAACAATTTGAAAATGCTACATTTGAGTTTCTCCTTCCTGAGGTCTCTGTCATGGGTGTCCAGAATCTCGAACCAGTGAGCATCTGTATATTCTTTTTGTATGTTCTAAGGAGACAGGAATGAAGTTCCTCCAATAGCGTTTTGTATAATACAGATATAACTCCTGTAAAGGAGCTCCGTTTTCATAAGTATTCTTGTACTGCCGATTCAGGAAGACTAACTTCCTCTAACAGTTTGGCACTTCGCAGGCAGTGCTTCAGTTGGTGACATTTCCATTCTTACTTTACCCCCGGGTGGAACTGCAGAGTCGCAAAATATTCCATACCATCTTCTTGCTATAACTCCCCACCTTAAGAATACCTTGATCCATCCCAGCATTCCAGTGTATCGTATGTTCAGCAATTTGAATAGTATAATTATTCCAGAAAGAGGCTTTGTTATGAAGGTATTGGTGGACCTGTAGTTGCCTGTGTGTAGAATCCCATGTACAGATGGATTCTCTGAGAATGGGGATCCTCCTATTAACATGAAAAGAGAATCTTGATTTCATTAAAGACTATGGAGGCTAACATTATGCAATAACCTTATTTTGCTGTCCCAACACGTAATTAACCCTTTAAAAACAGTAACATATCATAAAGCAATAGACTATCCAGATCATATAAACATCCATTGCACACAGATATCATCCTCTTTTAGGCTGTGACACAAAGGGGTTCGATCTTCTTCTTCTGCCAATCCTTATAATGAGTTGTCTGGAAATACAAAAACTCGAAATTAATCTACAAACACATGATGCGTAAAACATCAAACAATAAGAATCTGATAACCAAGAGCATACTCCTTTTTTTTTTTACACATACATTTTTTTGTGTGCAATTTACTTTTACTTTTCCTCCATCTTTTCCCCAAAGGGTGAGGAGGGTAGAATAATGTTAGCATCTGTCGTCTTTGATGAAATCAAGATACTCTTTTCATGTTAATAGGAGAAATGCCATTTTGTTACAAGACCGAAGGCTTCTATTATGCATGGTTAAAGTCATCTAGCACGACACAACTTACATGCTCTACAGGCCTAAAGTAGAACTTTGCAAAAGCATTGCCATTTGACCAATCTGCTGCTTTCAAAATCTCTGATAGCGAACCACCTGCCCAGAAAACCTTACTAGCCATGGCGCCTCTGGAAGGGTGGGCACCAAATCTGGAAAGATCCGCACTGGCTTCACTCATCACCACACGCACCCATCTAGCTAACATAGTCATAGACACTGCTTTATAAGGTTTAAAATAAGACAATAAAAGTTGTTCTTCACCATCTGCTCTAAAGTCCAAAATCTTGCTCTCATATGCTCTCAAACAATTTACTACACATAGCTTTTCAAATTCATGAAAATGAGGGTAAAAAATTGAATCAGACATGGCTTTTGTTCTTTTCCAAATGTCAAAGTGTACCCCATCAGGAGAATAGAATATATTCAACACTTCCTGCACCTTAACATCAGAAACCTTTCTAAATAAAATCAAGCAAAGCAAAGTAGCTAGTTTCAAGGATATTTGTTTAAGAGAAAGATAGTTATTACCTGGTCATGAAGTAAATAACTTAAAAATTAAGCTGACATCCCAAAGAGACTCATAGCGAGCCTTAGGGGTGTTACCCCAAAGCCGGTCCCAGGTTGCTTGATTAGGGTACAGAGAGGACCCGGCTTGGCCATTCAGGCTGGACTGTTACCATGAGGAACAGGGTCAAGACTGATTTGCATATAGCTGGGTCCAAACTGGGGTGGAGTAGTGAGCAAAAGAATGATGGATTTAACCCAGATCTCTTGACGGGGGGTGAATGTTTGATTCATTCAGTATTCCGTCCATCATTTGTTGCCGCAGCACTTTTTGACCTAAGCGGGATGGGTGTGCCCAGAGGTGGGTCGGAAAATGAGTTCAGACTGTCACACATTTGACACTTTTGATACAGTGAGTTCAAGAGATCAGTCCCACTAAGTAACCTTCCACAGATGTCATATTCTGTGTGTGGACTCATTAAAAGAGCATTCTACTTGATCAATAGATGTGTAAATGTTTTGGATCATGCATATGTAGAGAACGAGCTTTGTGAATTTGGTTGGGAAGATATTGATGGGGTAGTAAAACCCACAAAACTTCTAAAGCCTCTATCCACAGAACTTACACGTAAATGTACTTACAAAACCTGTGCTACAGAAAGATGTCCCTGTTGATATGCTCTTCTCAAATGTTCAACATTTTGCAAATGTACCACAAGTGATTACTGAAACAAATAAATAAAGTGAACTATGAAAATGTGTCTAAAACAGGAGTGATAAACATTGTTTTCTTTCATATTCAGATCATAAACTTTGTTTGGTGTATACATAAAAGGATTAAAAACCATTTTCATTTGTTTAATTTCCATATATGTACCTTCTTCCTCTATTTTAGCCACCATTTTGGAAAATGGCAGAAGGGTTGCTCCGAGGAGTTTTTTGTGTGTCTATAATACGACTTGATCCCCAAAACCTACGTTTTGACACCAAAATGATGTATATAGGACTCATGATTCCTGAAATATTACATCATCACAGCAACACATCCACCATTTTTAAAAATGTCGTCCAGATAAATTCAGCCCGGATCAGCAATGTCTGCCCAAGCTAAACCACTTCTCTAATGATACAAAAACACAAATCAAAAATGAGAATCTCTAGACAACAATTCTTTTACAAAGGTATATCAAGGGGCCAGGATTAAAACCTCCCCTCCCTCCCCAGGCCTGCAAAAAGGTGTCTACTGCCATTGCCTTGGGATCTGGCCTCCAACTGAAATACCTGGGTACCTGGTCAGTCATCCTGCTCACAAACAAGTCTACTTGAACCGGACCCCATAGCCCTTGAATCAGGCTGAAAACCTCTGGATTCATTCTCCAATCGCTGAAGTCACTGAGGTGCCTGGAATTCCAATCTGCCCTTACATTCTGAAGATCTGGAATAAATTGTGCTCTCAACACAATCTTGCGATTCCAACAAAATACCAAATTAGTTTTGCCAGGCCTTTGACCTCGAACCATCCAAGTGGTTTATGTATGATACGGCTGTAAAATTGGGCAAACAAATCAGTGTCACAGTGTTTGCCAACAACTCTTTGAAGCTCATCAGGGCATTCAGTTCTGCCAACAATTCTAAACAATTTATATGAAGTAACTGTTCCTCCCTGGTCCATCTTCCCCCTGTTTCTAAGCTGTTCAAAAGAGAACAACAACCTAAATTGCTGGCATCTAATTCCAGCCCCAGGTCAGGAACATTCCGAAAGATGGCATTGTCATACCAAGCATCAAGATTCCTCATCCACTGAAAGGGAAAGAGAGTCCCCATACCACAAGCCTTTTCTCAGACCCAAAACTTTCATTCTTTGAAGGCCCCTGTAATGCAAAGGACCCGGGGAGATGGCCTGAATGGAAGATGACAATAGCCTCAACTCTCACAGGATCTGTTAAGATGATTACCTCCTTTGACAAAACTGCTCCTATCTCCTTCTTTATCTTTTTTACCTTCTTCTATGGGAGAAACAATTGGAAAAGAGTATCTTCCTAAAATCCCACGTATTCTAGAGTGCGGACCACAGAATTTTCAGCATTTACTATGACAGTCAAACTCTCCAAAAATGTGATTGTCCATACCAAATGTTTTAGATGCTCTAGCCTGTCCTGGCACATGAGTAAAATGCCATCCAAGTAAATCATTAACCGGACGCCGCTCTCACTGAGAAGGCTACCACTGGACGCATCACCTTGGTAAAACACCACAGAGCGGAGGACAGCCCGAAGGGAGGCAGAGTAGCTGGCAAAGAATAGCCCTCCATCTGAAGTTTAAGTAACTCTGACTGTCTCTTGCCATGGGAATCGTGAAGTATGCGTCCTTTAGGTCTAACTTCACCAACCAATTGTTTGTGTGCAAATTGTCCCTTAATAGATGGATCCCTTCCATCTTGAAGTGCCTGTAGACCAGAAATGTGTTCAGATCCCTTAAATGTATGACAGGACACCAACCTTTGTCCTTCTCCTTCCCTAGAAAAACTGTACTCATGAAACCCTCTGTCTCTTTTCTACCTGCAACATGAATCAAAGCCCCTTTTCTAGCATTTAGTCCACCTCTGTGTCTAACAGATCCATCTTTTCTGTGTCTAAGTCCAATTCCTTTGGCTGCTTGACTTGTACTGGTGTCTCCCAGAACTCTATTCTGAAACCAGCGACAGATTCTAAAACATAACGATCTCCTGTAATTCCCTCCCAATTGTGGATGAAGAACCTCAACCTTCCCCTGACTTTTACCTATGAAGAACCAATTGAGCTCACTTTGGGCTCCGGTGCCCAGAGGCCTAGCTCTTCCAAAACAGGATCATGTTTTCTTAAGTAGACAAATCGGGCAGCTTGGGATTCATCCTCATTAGGACTGCCTTTCTTCTTTCTGTGATTAGGCTTGCATTAACATTTTCCAGCATACAAATTGCATGGTGTGCTCAACCTCTCAGCAGGTCTACATTGACCCTGACAATTTTTGCTCCTGGCCTCCTCCGCCAATACAAGAATGTAGGTGAGAGGACCTAGCATATCAAGGACCTTGTCTTGACATTGTTTCAGATACTTCTCAATCCCCTTTCTAGGGTCCTTGCCAAATCTATACACAACAAAGGACCTGTTCACACGGTGATGTCACAGCTCGTAATCCTAACATAGTTGTCATGCATTTAGACACTCTATTGAGCCAGTGGTTACGCCATCTGTACTCCTGTAGGAACGCATCACCAACAAAGGAAGAAAGAAAAGTTTGTAAGAATTAGAGGCTATCTGTGTAAACAGTGACCTGTGTCTCTAAAAACCCTAAATGTGGTGAAAAGATGTGAAGAAGGAATGGTGGTGCCTCACGGTAGCAACACCAGGGAGGATAAAGCAGGAAGGTACTCGCCTGCTACCTCAAGGTCTCATCATCAGCTACCACCGCTCCGAAAGGATAATGTGAAGAAAAATAGGAGTGGGTAGAAACCCAAAAAGACAAGGTGCCAGGGTGTGTGATGAAGAATAACTGTGCAATACTTCGTGCAACAGATACAACCCCACAATTAGGACCTGGGGATCAGAAAATCGCTCCCCTTGTCCCTAGCTACAAACTGAGCTAGATCACACTTGCTATCAATTTTTTTTCTGTGCTGTGTGTCTGCTCATTGAAAACGCCGACATGTTTCATTGCCACTGGAAAGACTCACAGCAATTTCTTCAGGGCGTGGGTTTTGTCACTCCACCCTGCACCAACGCTTGTCTATTAAAAACAATTCTAATGGAGACACAGGGAAACAAAAGATAGACAAACAACACATAACATAATTAGTTGGCATCTAATCACAAAAAACGTAATACAGTATGAGAGACTTCCCTTACTGATTTTTATCATAAAATTTACCAGGATTTAGCCCATCATGGGCATACCTTTACCCTCGAGCACTTATGTGTGTACGTTCAATCACTCCTTCAAAGGCTCTTCCAGTCACTTCCTATCATAAATCTGTAAAGCATAGCAGAATATCATGAGACCATGGGTAATTCAAACTACACAACTTCCCAGACTTGTATTCTTCCATTATACCCTTAGTCTTAAATGACAGCGCTCGTGCTGGCATTTGTTAAGTGTATCCACCTCTCTCTAGCACATACTTTCACTATGGCATTTACGAGTGGTGAGATGGGGAATATCCCTTTGCTATGTTGTGACTGTTTATCTTAAAACCTTACCCCCGTCTAGTTTCTTTCCCTATTAAGGCATATACTCTCACTATAGCATTAACGAGTGGAAGGTGGGAACTCTCCTGTTACTTAGCGGGTCTAATGGTTATTATAAAGCCTAGCGCCCGTCTAGCCTGTTTTCAGAGCAACATACCCAGGGTGGACTCACCGTGACCGTGTCAGTGTCCGGTATTAACTCAGCACTGTGTCTACCCGGCTGTTGCCGAACGTGATTATAAACGTGCTACCGCTCGGCACGTCATCGCGCCTGGTCGTCCCCGCCTTCACTGCTGGCTTCAGTATGCACGCCCTGTTACCATCGTCGCCATGATTGAATGGTGGAGTTGTTAGTAAAATATTCGATTTTTTAGTTGTTTAAACAAACAAAGGACGTATTGATATCGATATCGGGGACATTAGATATATTATGTATCAGTGCCTGTTATGTAGGCTTTGCCATCCAATTAACGATATTGTATTTATTTGTTATTTAGAAGAGCCATATCATCTATGCACAAAAATGCGCATCCCTATCTAAATTCCAATGGTCACGATTTGCATTGCTGTAACTTGATGTATTTGAACAGCTTAGATCGAGTTAAAAAACAACGATCAGAGCCCATACTAGAAGCATGGGTTTCTTTTTCTATTCAATGTCTGATAACTTTATTGGTCCCATGATGTACAATGTAGACAAGGATGTGTACCTATGAGGTTTTCAGCGAGGGTTGTTTTCAATCTTACGTATAGAACAAAGCAACCATATTTATTTTTAGCTACTCCACTCATATGAGGACTACAATAAGGGATATGTTGAACACGCTGTCACAGATGGATATATCATATCGGGTAAACGGCGTTTACTTAGCAGGCGTTACTTTGCATGCTGTTACTACGCGGACGTTAGTATGCACGCGTTGTTACTTAGAAAACCTTTACTACGCAAGTCGGAACAGCGACTTGCGTTAGGGGGGGGGGAAGGTGTTGGATTTAAAATCCAACACCTTCCCTAGTGTCCGCATAGACTGGAGTTGGAATAGTAAATTATACTATTCCAACATCCAGCACCCCTACTGTAATTCGTTGTTCCGAATTGCATAGGAAAGGAATGCGAACTAAAAACGCGGTCGTACTAACGACCGCGTAGTAATGGCATGCATACTAAACGCATGCGAAGTAACGTCATATATTCATCATATCGTGTTCGATAGTAATGATATTTTCCCTTTATATTCCCGATTTCCTAGGGTTCGAGGCAGAGTTATGTATATACACTCCTGAGAAATCATGGTGGATAGATGGATTATACATTGACCTTGTTCCATTCAATAAGATCGTTCAGTCCAGATTGATCTACACCCTCCTGATAGATCGACCGTGCTTCCCTGGTGCTCAGTCTGGTTTCCATGTTGCATTGGTCCCCCATTACCCTCTCGAGGACCACCCAACGAACATCCTTAGAGGCATGTTTGTGGGTTTGAAAGCGCTGCACCAATTTGGGACTAAGTTTCCCTGCACGCAATGTGCTCAGATGCTCTTGTATCCTTATTTTGACCTTCCTGGTTGTGAGGCCAATATAGTGTAAATCACACGGACATGTCAATCTGTAAATGACGTTGGTTGTGTTACAGTTGCTAAATTTATTTAAGAACCAAGTTTTTTTGCTAGCAAATGTGACACTCTTTGCGGGAGATGTCTATTCACATACAGAGCAACTGCCGCATGGGTAGTGTCCCTGCGGGACACTGGTCTCACGTGGTTCTTGTTTGGGTCTAGTATGTACCAAACGATTGCGGATGTTGGCTGATCGTTTGAAAGCAAACCGAGGCTGAGGCATTTGCATGTTCGGAGTGTTTAGCAAATGCCAATGCCTCCGAATGATTTGTCTGACTTTCGTGGAAAGTGGACCAAAGGTGGTAACCACAGGAATGCAGTCGCCATTCTTCTTAGGTGTCTTTTCCAGAAGAGCGGCACGTGGCGTATTGTGTGCTAGTTTTCTCGCCTGTTTGATAACGTCTATGGTGACTAAGAATTGGTTAAGAGGATCGTATGTTACATCCTCTAAAAATCTCAGTACATGTATGTCTGGTATTCACCCATATCATTTTGAATCTTGGCTAATTGCTCTTTCATATCAGCAATGGTTGTATCTGCTTTAATTGCTTCCTCTATCTCTAAAATTTCTTTGAGGAGCTCATCGCTAAGTCTCTTAGCCGTGTTAATAATCAAGACAAGCCAATCCCGGGTGCACTTGTTAGCTATGTAGCTCCAGTCTAACCGGAATTTCTCTTGGGAAATTGTTGTAACTACAGACCTTTGGTGAGGGATCCTACTAAAGAACTGCAGGCAACCATTTTTAAACTGGTGACAGAAGCAAAGGAGAAAAAATGGTTGACATATAAAGAAGCCGAATTTCTGATCAATATGAAACCGAGAGTTCCGGCATTTTATATAGTACCCAAAATCCACAAAGTGCAACGACCCCCTCCGGGACGCCCGATTGTTTCGGGTATCCAGTCCTTGTTGGAGCCTTAATCGCAGTTTGCAGATTTTTTTCTGAGGGAGTGTGCCATCACCCGACCCTCCTACGTCCAAGACAGTACAGATGTACTGAGATTTTTAGAGGATGTAACATACGATCCTCTTAACCAATTCTTAGTCACCATAGACATTGAATCGTTGTACACAAGCATCCCCAGGAAGCGACACTGGTGGCAGCAGCACGTGCCCTGGGGGAGTGCGAGTGGTTTTACGACACCCCTCAGACTTTTGTCTTGCAATGCATAGAGATCACATTGACACAAAACTTTTTTTTCTTTCAAGGACCAGATTTACCTACAGGTGTCTGGCACTTCGATGGGGGCAACCTTTGCTCCTAGTCTGGCCTGCATTTATGTAGGCCAGTTCGAGGCATATCACATCCATTCTGACACCAATCTCTTCCAGAGGAACATTGTCCTCTGGAAGAGATACATAGATGATGTGCTGTGCATATGGTCAGGCACGGAAGAGAGACTCAATGAGTTTCTAATATGGCTAAATGGTCTAGACGGCTGTCTTAAGTTTACATGGTCTGTGAATAGAACATCAGCAGTATATCCTGATCTTGACATTCAGGCAGAACATGATAAGCTAGTGACTAAAGTGCACCAAAAACCAACTGACAAAATTTCTTTATTGCACTACAGATCATATCACCCCAGAGCCATCCGAGATAACCTGCCCGTGGGGCAGTTTTTACGATACTGCCGCAATTGCTCTTCCCTACAAAAATATTCGGAACAGGCTACTGCACTAGCCAGTAAGTTGGAGAATCGAGCTTATCCCAAGAAGGTTATCAAACAGGCGAGAAAATGAGCATACAATACGCCACGTGCCGCTCTTCTGGAAAAGACACCTAAGAAGAATGGCGACTGCATTCCTGTGGTTACCACCTTTGGTCCACTGTCCACGAAAGTCAGACAAATCATTCGGAGGCATTGGCATTTGCTAAACACTCCGAACATGCAAATGCCTCAGCCTCGGTTTGCTTTCAAACGATCAGCCAACATCCGCGATCGGTTGGTACATACTAGACTCAAACGAGAACCACGTGAGACCAGTATCCTGCAGGGACACTACCCATGCGGGAGTTGCTCTGTATGTGAATATATATTTCCCACAAAGAGTGTCACACTTGCTAGCAAAAAAACTTGGTTCTTAAATAAATTTAGCAACTGTAACACAACCAACATCATTTACAGATTGACATGTCCGTGTGATTTACACAATATTGGCCTCACAACCAGGAAGGTCAAAATAAGGATACAAGAGCATCTGAGCACATTGCGTACAGGGAAACTTAGTACCAAATTGGTGCAGCATTTTCAAACCCACAAACATGCCCCTAAGGATGTTCGTTGGGTGGTCCTCGAGAGGGTAATGGGGGACCAATGCAACATGGAAACCAGACTGAGCACCAGGGAAGCACGGTCGATCTATCAGGAGGGTGTAGATCAATCTGGACTGAACGATCTTATTGAATGGAACAAGGTCAATGTATAATCCATCTATCCACCATGATTTCTCAGGAGTGTATATACATAACTCTCCCTCGAACCCTAGGAAATCGGGAATATAAAGGGAAAATATAATTACTATCGAACACGATATGATATATCCATCTGTCACAGCGTGTTCAACATATCCCTTATTGTAGTCCTCATATGAGTGGAGTAGCTAAAAATAAATATGGTTGCTTTGTTCTATACGTAAGATTGAAAACAACCCTCGCTGAAAACCGAACTAGGTACACATCCTTGTCTACATTGTACATCATGGGACCAATAAAGTTATCAGACATTGAATAGAAAAAGAAACCCATGCTTCTAGTATGGGCTCTGATCGATGTTTTTTGAACTCGATCTAAGCTGTTCAAATACATCAAGTTACAGCGATGCAAATCGTGACCATTGGAATTTAGATAGGAATGCGCATTTTTGTGCATAGATGATATGGCTCTTCTAAATAACAAATAAATACAATATCGTTAATTGGATGGCAAAGCCTACATAACAGGCACTGATACATAATATATCTAATGTCCCCAATATCGATATCGATACGTCCTTTGTTTGTTTAAACAACTAAAAAATCGAATATTTTACTAATAACTCCACCATTCAATCAAGGCGACGATGGTAACAGGGCGTGCATACTGAAGCCAGCAGTGAAGGCGGGGACGACCAGGCGCGATGACGTGCCGAGCGGTAGCACGTTTATAATCACGTTAGGCAACAGCCGGGTAGACACGGTGCTGAGTTAATACCGGACACTGACACGGTCACGGTGAGTCCACCCTGGGTATGTTGCTCTAAAAACAGGCTAGGTGGGCGCTAGGCTTTATAATAACCATTAGACCCGCTAAGTAACAGGAGAGTTCCCACCTTCCACTCGTTAATGCTATAGTGAAAGTATCTGCCTTAATAGGGAAAGAAACTAGACAGGGGTAAGGTTTTAAGATAAACAGTCACAACATAGCAAAGGGATATTCCCCATCTCACCACTCGTAAATGCCATAGTGAAAGTATGTGCTAGAGAGAGGTGGATACACTTAACAAATGCCAGCACGAGCGCTGTCATTTAAGACTAAGGGTATAATGGAAGAATACAGGTCTGGGAAGTTGTGTAGTTTGAATTACCCATGGTCTCATGATATTCTGCTATGCTTTACAGATTTATGATAGGAAGTGACTGGAAGAGCCTTTGAAGGAGTGATTGAACGGACACACATAAGTGCTCGAGGGTAAAGGTATGCCCATGATGGGCTACATCCTGGTAAATTTTATGATAAAAATCAGTAAGGGAAGTCTCTCATACTGTATTACGGTTTTTTGTGATTAGATGCCAACTAATTATGTTATGTGTTGTTTGTCTATCTTTTGTTTCCCTGTGTCTCCATTAGAATTGTTTTTAATAGACAAGCGTTGGTGCAGGGTGGAGTGACAAAACCCACGCCCTGAAGAAATTGCCGTGAGTCTTTCCAGTGGCAATGAAACATGTCGGCGTTTTACATGAGCAGACACACAGCACAGAATAAAAATTGATAGCAAGTGTGATCTAGCTCAGTTTGTAGATAGGGACAAGGGGAGGATTTTCTGATCCCCAGGTCCTAATTGTGGGGTTGTATCTGGTGCACGAAGTATTGCACAGTTATTCTTCATCACACACCCTAGCACCGTGTCTTTTTGGGTTTCTACCCACTCCTATTTTTCTTCACATTTTCCTTTCAGAGCGGTGGTGGCTGATGATGAGACCTTGAGGTAGCAGGCGAGTACCTTCCTGCTTTATCCTCCCTGGTGTTGCTACCGTGAGACACCACCATTCCTTCTTCACATCTTTTCACCACATTTAGGGTTTTTAGAGACACAGGTCACTGTTTACACAGATAGCCTCTAATTCTTACAAACTTTTCTTTCTTCCTTTGTTGGTGATCCGTTCCTACAGGAGTACAGATGGCTTAACCACTGGCTCTATAGACTGTCTAAATGCATGACAACTATGTTAGGATTACGAGTTGTGACATCACTGTGTGAACAGGTCCTTTGTTGTGTATAAGTCTCAGAGTGGGGGAAGACCTGTTTTCTGCCCCTATAGCTCCTTTTTGTGTTTGTCCTTGCCAAATCTAAACAAAAATGTTATGAGCTCAGGGTCCAGGTTAGGAGTAGTGTAAATCTTGTCACCAGTAGAGGGTCAAGGGCACACAGCCTGAAGCAGATTAAGGGTCTTTTTGTTCAAAGACTTCCTGACCCAAAGCTTAAAAAACTTAGTAATATGGTCGATTGGCCACCCTTCCACACTAAGGTGTTGTTTTATCAAGGTAGGGTTAAACATTTCTCCCCCGAAGGGGACTTTTACCTCTGTAGAAGCTTGTTCCAAATCATTATCTAAACTTGAAAAAGATTAGAGCTTCTTTGCAAGTCAAACACATATTAGTCCCATTCCATGTTATCATACGCTAGATTTTCCTGTTCCACAGAGGAGTTTAAACTGTCCCGCAACTTATTTGTGCCATCAAGGTCACTTTTTCTTAGCATTCCCCTATGGGCAACCTTTCCCCGAGCCCCATCAAGGTAGCTTCTTCCTCTTGTGCTGCTATGAGCACCATTTTCAATTGTAACACACAGGTTACCTGCACCGTAGGCGTGGTTTTGTGCCTTCTCAATGTGCTTACTTGTTTGGGAAGCCTTTCACCCTTTCCAGGCATCAGAGGTAGAAGAGGAGTCCCCATCAGAGTAAGAAAAACAATTCTCCTCTGAAAGGGTGTCTCGCTTTCTCTTGGCAAGCGCGGTTCCCACAGACTATCTCACTGAGGACCTAAGTTCCTCCTTGCAGAACTTTTTAATTGACTCTCCCATTATATCAGCCACAGAGTGAAGCAGGGAGTTAGAACCATCCATTATCCTTGCTGTTACAAAAACCAGGTTATCCAAATATAAATAACATATAACATATAACAGTATAAATAAACTGCACCTTTTAAGGTGAGTATCGATATACACAAGTGAGACAGAAATCTCAAATATAGACAAATGAGTACCTTATTCAGGCAAGTAGGGAGAGCTCAGGCACTGCTGAAGGCTCTGATTGTCGAAAAAGGAGCTCTCTAGAGGCTCTGATTCAAAGAATTATGCTGGAGGGGTTAAAGCCAAAATAACGCTGTCAGACGCTTATTGGCACAGCCACTACAAGGTATTCACCTGAATGCTAGGGGTAGCCTACCAACCTGCCCCACGCAAGTGTGTCACCAAGTAACTCAAATAAAAACAAAAGAGGGGCTACAGTCCCAAACCAGCATCGACATGGTTGCCTGGTAATGCGCTCTAGCTGACGCGGTGCTGCCAGGCAACCACCCGAAATTGACACAGGATGATAGAAGTCCTCCTTTAGTTCATATTAAAGGCGTGACCAGGGAGCTGAAACCTCCACAACTGCGCCTAGCCAGCAAAGTTGTTGAAAGTGCGCAATTCCCTGGTGTTGCTACCGTGAGACACCACCATTCCTTCTTCACATCTTTTCACCACATTTAGGGTTTTTAGAGACACAGGTCACTGTTTACACAGATAGCCTCTAATTCTTACAAACTTTTCTTTCTTCCTTTGTTGGTGATCCGTTCCTACAGGAGTACAGATGGCTTAACCCCTGGCTCTATAGACTGTCTAAATGCATGACAACTATGTTAGGATTACGAGCTGTGACATCACTGTGTGAACAGGTCCTTTGTTGTGTATAAGTCTCAGAGTGGGGGAAGACCTGTTTTCTGCCCCTATAGCTCCTTTTTGTGTTTGTCCTTGCCAAATCTAAACAAAAATGTTATGAGCTCAGGGTCCAGGTTAGGAGTAGTGTAAATCTTGTCACCAGTAGAGGGTCAAGGGCACACAGCCTGAAGCAGATTAAGGGTCTTTTTGTTCAAAGACTTCCTGACCCAAAGCTTAAAAAACTTAGTAATATGGTCGATTGGCCACCCTTCCACACTAAGGTGTTGTTTTATCAAGGTAGGGTTAAACATTTCTCCCCCGAAGGGGACTTTTACCTCTGTAGAAGCTTGTTCCAAATCATTATCTAAACTTGAAAAAGATTAGAGCTTCTTTGCAAGTCAAACACATATTAGTCCCATTCCATGTTATCATACGCTAGATTTTCCTGTTCCACAGAGGAGTTTAAACTGTCCCGCAACTTATTTGTGCCATCAAGGTCACTTTTTCTTAGCATTCCCCTATGGGCAACCTTTCCCCGAGCCCCATCAAGGTAGCTTCTTCCTCTTGTGCTGCTATGAGCACCATTTTCAATTGTAACACACAGGTTACCTGCACCGTAGGCGTGGTTTTGTGCCTTCTCAATGTGCTTACTTGTTTGGGAAGCCTTTCACCCTTTCCAGGCATCAGAGGTAGAAGAGGAGTCCCCATCACAGTAAGAAAAACAATTCTCCTCTGAAAGGGTGTCTCGCTTTCTCTTGGCAAGCGCGGTTCCCACAGACTATCTCACTGAGGACCTAAGTTCCTCCTCGCAGAACTTTTTAATTGACTCTCCCATTATATCAGCCACAGAGTGAAGCAGGGAGTTAGAACCATCCATTATCCTTGGTGTTACAAAAACCAGGTTTTCCAAATATAAATAACATATAACATATAACAGTATAAATAAACTGCACCTTTTAAGGTGAGTATCGATATACACAAGTGAGACAGAAATCTCAAATATAGACAAATGAGTACCTTATTCAGGCAAGTAGGGAGAGCTCAGGCACTGCTGAAGGCTCTGATTGTCGAAAAAGGAGCTCTCTAGAGGCTCTGATTCAAAGAATTATGCTGGAGGGGTTAAAGCCAAAATAACGCTGTCAGACGCTTATTGGCACAGCCACTACAAGGTATTCACCTGAATGCTAGGGGTAGCCTACCAACCTGCCCCACGCAAGTGTGTCACCAAGTAACTCAAATAAAAACAAAAGAGGGGCTACAGTCCCAAACCAGCATCGACATGGTTGCCTGGTAATGCGCTCTAGCTGACGCAGTGCTGCCAGGCAACCACCCGAAATTGATACAGGATGATAGAAGTCCTCCTTTAGTTCATATTAAAGGCGTGACCAGGGAGCTGAAACCTCCACAACTGCGCCCAGCCAGCAAAGTTGTTGAAAGTGCGCAATTCTCTGGTGTTGCTACCGTGAGACACCACCATTCCTTCTTCACATCTTTTCACCACATTTAGGGTTTTTAGAGACACAGGTCACTGTTTACACAGATAGCCGCTAATTCTTACAAACTTTTCTTTCTTCCTTTGTTGGTGATCCGTTCCTACAGGAGTACAGATGGCTTAACCACTGGCTCTATAGACTGTCTAAATGCATGACAACTATGTTAGGATTACGAGCTGTGACATCACTGTGTGAACAGGTCCTTTGTTGTGTATAAGTCTCAGAGTGGGGGAAGACCTGTTTTCTGCCCCTATAGCTCCTTTTTGTGTTTGTCCTTGCCAAATCTAAACAAAAATGTTATGAGCTCAGGGTCCAGGTTAGGAGTAGTGTAAATCTTGTCACCAGTAGAGGGTCAAGGGCACACAGCCTGAAGCAGATTAAGGGTCTTTTTGTTCAAAGACTTCCTGACCCAAAGCTTAAAAAACTTAGTAATATGGTCGATTGGCCACCCTTCCACACTAAGGTGTTGTTTTATCAAGGTAGGGTTAAACATTTCTCCCCCGAAGGGGACTTTTACCTCTGTAGAAGCTTGTTCCAAATCATTATCTAAACTTGAAAAAGATTAGAGCTTCTTTGCAAGTCAAACACATATTAGTCCCATTCCATGTTATCATACGCTAGATTTTCCTGTTCCACAGAGGAGTTTAAACTGTCCCGCAACTTATTTGTGCCATCAAGGCCATTTTTTCTTAGCATTCCCCTATGGGCAACCTTTCCCCGAGCCCCATCAAGGTAGCTTCTTCCTCTTGTGCTGCTATGAGCACCATTTTCAATTGTAACACACAGGTTACCTGCACCGTAGGCGTGGTTTTGTGCCTTCTCAATGTGCTTACTTTTTTGGGAAGCCTTTCACCCTTTCCAGGCATCAGAGGTAGAAGAGGAGTCCCCATCAGAGTAAGAAAAACAATTCTCCTCTGAAAGGGTGTCTCGCTTTCTCTTGGCAAGCGCGGTTCCCACAGACTATCTCACTGAGGACCTAAGTTCCTCCTCGCAGAACTTTTTAATTGACTCTCCCATTATATCAGCCACAGAGTGAAGCAGGGAGTTAGAACCTTCCATTATCCTTGGTGTTACAAAAACCAGGTTATCCAAATATAAATAACATATAACATATAACAGTATAAATAAACTGCACCTTTTAAGGTGAGTATCGATATACACAAGTGAGACAGAAATCTCAAATACAGACAAATGAGTACCTTATTCAGGCAAGTAGGGAGAGCTCAGGCACTGCTGAAGGCTCTGATTGTCGAAAAAGGAGCTCTCTAGAGGCTCTGATTCAAAGAATTATGCTGGAGGGGTTAAAGCCAAAATAACGCTGTCAGACGCTTATTGGCACAGCCACTACAAGGTATTCACCTGAATGCTAGGGGTAGCCAACCAACCTGCCCCACGCAAGTGTGTCACCAAGTAACTCAAATAAAAACAAAAGAGGGGCTACAGTCCCAAACCAGCATCGACATGGTTGCCTGGTAATGCGCTCTAGCTGACGCGGTGCTGCCAGGCAACCACCCGAAATTGACACAGGATGATAGAAGTCCTCCTTTAGTTCATATTAAAGGCGTGACCAGGGAGCTGAAACCTCCACAACTGCGCCCAGCCAGCAAAGTTGTTGAAAGTGCGCAATTACCGAGAGCCAGCAACCGTCCTGGAAACAAGCGGGAGTTACCACAAGTGGGATAGAAGCCACAGGGTGTTTAAGGAGGACAGATGTTGAATGCTGGGCCTCCGAGTCATAGGAGAATTGGGCCAGCGGTCGTTCAAGGTGGCATTAGAGCAAGTAGGTATGCTAGTCTTGAGATGGCATTAAAACAAAATCAACAAAGCTAAAATTCCAGTCTCCAAATACTTATCAAGTCCAACCATAAAATGGAACGGCAGAACTATTACCATACTAGTATCTATATATCAAAACGGTCAATAAGCAATCACAAAGAAAGAATATCATAAATACTTATCTTTTAAGGACTAGCGTATAAAAGAGGACGATGAATGCGTGCACCTGATGTTTATATGTTCTGGACATTCTATTGCTTTATATTCTTTAGGGCTGCATGTTGGGGCAGCAATAAAAAGGTTACTGCATAATGGTAGCCTCCCGTCTTGTAATGAAATTAGATTCTCCTTCCCCTCGTCATTACAAAGATAGGGGGATTTTCTCAAGAACATGTGATAATAATCGCAAAATTAGCTTAACGCAACTTTGTACATCGCAGTCTATAGCGGGAAAATAACACCGTGTTAACGTTGTATTCCCAACCCAGCAGCACCATGCGATAGTATCACCATAACGCGCCAAATGACCGCGTTAAAATTAATGCTACGCCAAAAAATGCAAAACATGAACGCGAAAAAAGTTGCGATGCCCCAAATCGCGATACAAAAATCAGTGACAACCAGCGACAGGCCTGCAATTCCCATGCGGCATGCAGGAAAATTTACTATAAAAGCAACAAAAAAACAGACTACAACCAAATCAAACTGCGTAGCACCATGGATGCACCCGGACCGAGTGCTGAGGACAACCCGAACCCCACAAGCCCAATGGAGGACCAGCCAGGAACCCCGTGTTCGGGGAAGGCTCTGGTTACCAATGACACAGCAATCAGACAGCGGACTGAACTCTTCCTCTTCCGATTAACTTTTCATTCCCCCAAGGACTCTGGGCAACCATATAATGTGGGGTTGGCATGGCCATGTACTGCTCCAGCTCCGGCACTCCACAGCATATGAATAAAACATTCCAAATCACACAGATGTGTCATGTCTATGTTCAATCAAGTTTAAAAGTAAGTATGAATGTAGGGACATTGATCGCACAAAAAGGTATACCCTGGGAAATGACATCAATGCGAATGTTTGACCCTGACCCACATGGCCAATTAGATGACTGTGAAGGTGTGAACTAGCTGTGGCCTCATTGCTCATGAACAACAATCTCGCAACCCCCCAACGTAGCCCCACGTCAATGTATTAAATAGGGCTGTGTGTAAAAATGTCAAAATCGGTAGCAGGCCTGAAGTAGTGTCCCCATCACATGTGACAACAGAACATCTCTTCGCATACCTACTCACACTCAACTGTGTGGACACAGCCTGTTTTGATGGCTCACATTGATCCACATGGCAAGAAGTTGGACACCATACTCATATTGCTGAAGACACGTAAGAGCACAGGTCTACCAGCAACTATCCCAACCACAATGTCTGGCTCACAGAGTTGGAGCTGGCAATAGGGACTCACCCCCAAGTGAAATGCGACAGTCAGTCCCTCCATGTGTACGAACAATGCTCATTGAAGGCACACGATTTATCATTCTAATCAACACTCATCACAGTTGAACACTATTGAAGTTGCGTAGACTTTATTGATATGTGCGTGTCTGTACGGGCAAGACAAGGGCCACAACATGCAGACCAATGCTTAAGAGACTTACAGGCAGAATAGGAACATGTTGAGGTGCAAGAAATGGGGAGGCAAAAATGAACACCAATCATTACGGATGGCAACGGACTCAGCCCACCTTGCCTTGCTGGACGAGTCATGTGATGTTTGGCGTCTGCTCATTGCCCTGTGTCAGGGGCACGACTCACAGCCCATGGGATCTGCATAGTGCTGTACCACCAGACCGCGCCGACTGTCTTCTCTGCTGACAGTGAGCAGGTGAAAGTGTCCAACAAGGTCACATGTCGTACAACATTGCCATTTGTGTACTCTCCCTCCAGCAGTATGTCAGATTTAGGAACGTTGCCAAACAACGCTGTGCAGCTCCGCCCATGGGACTGCCTCACCTTGCACAGGTGTGTGTCAACACGCGTAGGTGCACGCACATGCTTTCTGAGTCCAGGCAAATACAGACATGTCCACTGTTGTGGTGGGATATGTGACTATTCCTCTAAGATGCAACAAGGTGTTGGTACCTGTGCTCTGGGTCACAATCCGTTGTGGCTGCAGGAACGTTGTCACTTGTCCATGAATGCGGGCGCAGCTTCATGGGCAATCAGTTCCAAGAGGACATCGTTGTCGACTTCAACGAACAGGAGGGAGACCCAATCCATTAACTGGTCCGGACAGATGTGCTCTGTCCACGCTGTTTCACCGATCTGCAAAACAGACCAATAGGGGAGAGCCTCGATGTGGTCACTGCACATGATGACTTGTGCAATCTCACATGCCCAACTGCCAGCACATACGCCAAATATCAAGGCATCCTATGCACGGGTATCACAGTAACACTCCTGGTCGTGGACCAACAGGAGGCGCACACACAAGTCATAGTCCAGTTTAGCTACCATTGCATTGGATAGGCAGACATCCATGGGCCACTCGAATGTATATGATCGACAGTGGAACCAGGGCTGGACGCAGGTGATGTACGCAAGACAGAAGCTCAGACGGTAACTGATGCGTAACACTGACAGTGCTCCCAACAAATGCAGCATACATGTAAGGTACAGTTCCACATGAAAGGGGTTTTGCATGTGGCTGGGATGGCCTGCCATTGCGTTTGTTGGTCTCGTAGACCCGTCACTCTTCTGACCGACGGCAGTTATGTGGATGATATGCCACAGCTCGAAGCACTGAGTCGCATGTGTGTGCGAGGTTTGGACGTATGAGTTGTTTTTTACTTAAGTGTCAAGTGCATCCCATGCAGGAGTACCTCAAGCAGGGACTACTGTGTGTTGGGTGTGGACAAGTTGGTCTTTCATTAGCGCAGTTCGCGGTGTGGGAGTCATCAAAATCTGGTATGGTATCTCTCTCAGAGGGTGCCCGCCTCACTCAAGACCAAGGTAGGAGGTGCAAATGTCCTTCCACCTTTTGTATTGAGACAAAGGAGCTTTGATCCCTAATGTTAGTCTGACTACTGCTTGCATTTTTTAAATGTGATGTGGCCTTCGCGCTGCAATTCATGCCAGGCCTTCGGTTTATGGTGCACCAATAGCGATACACACACAACACTTGGGGCCCGATTCACAGAACTAACCTAAGACAAAATCCTAAACTTACTACCATTTTGGTATTCACAGAAGGCACTTACTCATTTCAGTATTCACAGAAGTTAGGAGTCCTAACTTTAGGACTCCTAAATGCCTTCTGTGAATACCGAGAGTCTTAAAGTTAGGATTTTTCTCAGTTTAGGAGTCCTAAAATTAGGAGTCCTAACTTTACTACTCCTAAACTGAGAAAAATCCTAACTTTAAGACTTTCGGTATTCACAGAAGGCATTTAGGAATCCTAAAGTTAGGTGTCGTAATTTTACTACTCCTAAACTGAGAAAAGCCCTAATTTTAAGACTTTTGGTATTCACAGAAGGCATTTAGGAGTCCTAAAGTTAGGAGTCCTAACTTTACTACTCCTAAACTGAGAAAAATCCTAACTTTAAGACTTTCAGTATTCACAGAAGGCATTTAGGAGTCCTAAAGTTAGGACTCCTAAATTCTGTGAATACCGAAATGAGTAAGTGCCTTCTGTGAATACCAAAATGGTAGTAAGTTTAGGATTTTGTCTTAAGTTAGTACTGTGAATCGGGCCCTCGGCATGTATGAGCCGAGAGCCTGATAGGCCTTGCGCTCCTTGTACAGTGTCTCTCTTTCTCTCTCTCCCTCTCTCTCCCTCTCTATCTCTCTCTCTCTCTCTCTCTTTCTTTCTCTCTCTGTTCTTTGATGAGTACATGACACACCTTCTTATCTTGAATTTTGTCATGCAGGCTGTGACTTACAGATTGTCCATGGATGACCCGCCATGACTCGTCCAAATAGTTGTTTTGAGTCCAATTTGAATGTGATATTTTGTTTGGACTTTCAATGGTGAATGAAGGATTCTCCTTTTTCTTTCCACACATGAATGTTACTTGTTGCAATTGTGCAACATCAGGCAAATGATTTTGTTCATGATTTCGTGACATTGATGTTTAATATGTTGGTCCGGGGAAGTGTGCGGGGGGGGGGGCAGGGTCCTGACGGTGGCCTGGGGGTGGTGGCGGTGAGTGTTGTGGCCCTCTTGGGTGTCCGAGCTGCATGATCGTTGGCTCCATGGCATCTCTTGTTCTTCAGGTGTGGCTCTGGGCTGGGCTCCCTTTTCTGGTACATGTTGTCATCCAACTTTACACCAGATAAGAGCAGGTGTTAAATCCCTGCTGCTAACGCACCTTATCGTCTGTTTTGTGATCTTATAGCGGATCTGGCTGGTCATTGAGAATGTTGTGACGTGGTGTTGTTGCGGCTTTTTGCACGGGAACGCCTACTCTGCATCTCATTAGCGTTAGTTGCCGGTATAATCTGTGGCGATGTTTTTTGCGGCTGCTGTCACAGGGAAACTGCTGATATCGGCTGTTAGCACCGGCTTGTGAATGGGGAGATAAGTTTATCACCACTTTGGCTGAGATAAAGTGCCGATAACTCGGCGATGAGTCCTTGAGAATATGCCCCATAGAGTAAGGTAGGTCTTGATGCATTGCCCCTTTAAGGAGATTATGTTCTATCTGCTCCAAATCAGGTTGTTCCAGATCTCTGGAAAAGAAATGTGCCACATTTGCCAGATAGTGTGCCTTGTTATAAAGCATCATGTTAGGTAGATGTAGACCTCTCGCGCCTGTGTTGCTGATTTTAAGTCACAGCTTTAGGCCATCCCAACATAAGTTTATGTAACTAGTATGTCTGGAAATTTCTCTGGATCATCTCAAAGATGTATTTGAAGTAGAATGCCATCACAATCTTCAATTTTTGGATTCAATTCCACAGTGAGGGTTGCAAGAGTAACCATTTTTTGTAGTCCAGGGCGGTTCCCCGCAGTAACACTTCCATGTTCTTGTGAACTGTCTGTGCTAATTCATTGCCAACCTGGATGCCCAGGTATGTAATGGTGGTGCTAGACCTCTTGCAGTGCAACCCATCTTTTGCTGTTGGTGGTGTCACCTGATTGAGAGGTAGGGACTCAGTCATACCCCAATTGATTTGTTTTGCCAGAGAAATGGCGCAAAGTGTTTATTCTAGCTAATAGATGGGTCAGGGAAGTTTCTGGATTGGTGGGAACAAGTAGGATATCGTCTGCTTGTAAAAGAATTTTCATTTCTCTGGCCATGTATTAATTCTGGTAATGAAAATGGAGAAACATATTTTTTACACCAAAGGCTCAAGCACCAGCAGGAACAGGAGTGGTGACAGGGGCAATCCTGCCTGGTACCCCTTGCTATGGTGAATCGTTTTGACCAAAAGCCATCACAAGTTATTGATAAATAAGCCTGCCCTATCTTTTTATGTGTGGAGTGCTCCGCCCCAACTGAGGACTCCCTGCAGTCATAAACTTACTACTAACTAATAGTTTTTGAATACCAAAAACACATAAACGTACACAAACTCTTCAGTTTACCTTTGTGAATCAGGCCCTGAGTTGAGATCCATTATGGCCTGGGTCAATCAATCAATCAGACAGTATTTTCGAGCGTGGCTAATCACCCCTGAGGGTATCCAGGCGCTGTGTGAGATGTTGAAAGTTATCAGTGATGGGTCTTGTCTATACTGAGCTGCTAGATATCGACTACGCTGTTCAAGTCTAGTATCTGAGAGTCGTCTTTTGTGAAGGGTAGATTCTTTCATGAATCGACTGCCTATAGGATTTGGGGAAAGTCCACAGAACACTTGTTTATTATCATGTATGTTTGTAGATTTTGCTTCAATCTCCACCTGGCCTCTGAATCCTGAAATGACCAACCCAGCATGCTCCACCATCCCGACGGTGGTCTAACAAGTTCCATCCACCACTCTAGGTGGATAGGGGAGTGATCTGATAGGCCATTATCAATGATCGTGCAGCAGGACAGATTGGTATCCAGCAACCCTGCCATTGAAAAAATAATCAATTCTTGTTTCCGTTTCATGTGGGTATGACTAGAATGACAACTCACACTCTCCAGGATGGAGGAGGCCTTATGGATTCACAAGCATGTGATCCTTTATTAGAATTAATAGCATCATCCTGTTTTTGTTCCACCCTGTCTCTGGTGGGCCTGTTCTATCCAGGATTGGAACTTGTGATATATTCCAGTCTCTCTAAGCACAATTTTTATGTGGCCAAATTTCCCCAGTCGTCTGAGCAGGTTGGAGAAGAAGGTAAGATTGGAGCCATTAGGGTCATAGACTCTCCCTATAATAAAAAATGTGCGGACTGAATTGTAAGCCTTAAGAAAACATGTCATCCATTTATGTCCACCCAGGTTTGCTTTTGTGGGCCATTACACATTTGTGAATCAATATAGCAATTCTTCCCTTCTTATATTGAGGTCCCACTGCAAAAATCACCTCCCTACCCAGTGTCTTTGCAATTTTGAGGATTCCCAGGCCAATAGACTTGTTTCTTGTACCAAAGCAAGATCTGGATTCTTTTTTTTTGCTAGATATACCAGTATTTTGTTATATTTGACATAGCTGTTGAGTCCGTTCACATTGAATGAAACAATAGTTAGACCTTTCGGGCCATTATTCATGGGAGAACTGTGGGAGTGCGTTGTGTTAAACTGCATTCCAAAAAATAAAGGTGTCTCTCAGATTATAATGAAACAGGTATATGCAGGCATTAGCATGTAAGGGGGATGTGGTTGCAGCATCTCTCTTAGTTGTAACTTTTACTCAGTGTGTTATTGTATTCCTCGGCCCAGGGAGCTGCCAAATATTTAAAGTAGAACTGAGGTGTAGTTTCAGCTTTTCATATCATTCTAGAGGGGCTTCAAAGAGGATCACGATTTGACTCATTCATGTGCAGTCTGAGATGAATGTTTGTGTTGCTAAGCCTAACCTTGCAGGAGGCATTGAGGTAGGTGGCTTCACATCCTTACTTGGCATGGTCCAGTAGAATATTTTCCATCTGCCAAGTCTTCACCAGTACGCACAGTCACTAATGAGCTATCCATTGTCTGTTCATTGGATGCTTCCAAAATGGATTCCAGGGATTAAGGAAAGGTGGGTTCACGGGTTTTGCCATTCACCATGATAATCATTGAGGCTAAGTCTAAAAGGTCATAGCATATGTGTCTCCACTTAAATAAAGCACTAAGAGCCAAAAACGTTTTCATGATGTGGTTAGTTGCCAAGGAAAAGCTTGCATGTATATTAATTATTTGTCCTTTATACTGAAAGAGGCCATTTTGTCAGGATAGTTGGAGGGTGGTTGGAACTTGTTTGTGAGGTATCAAGCAAGTCACAGTAGGTATGGGGTGTCTGTGGAAGTCTCTTGGTGTAGTCGTAGTCAATGCGCCCTTTGAAACTCCAGGAGTGATTCAAACTTTGTTGTTGAAGCTCTGGTAGGTCGGTCCTTCTTCTTTCACCGGAACTCCATATATGCAGACGTTATCGCATCAGCTATGTTCTT
This sequence comes from Triturus cristatus, assembly GCF_964204655.1. Lineage (NCBI taxonomy): Eukaryota > Metazoa > Chordata > Amphibia > Caudata > Salamandridae > Triturus > Triturus cristatus. The sequence goes on from NC_140589.1 coordinate 181,045,753, forward strand.
CCAGTTCCACTACCTTACATTGGAGGTTCCAAATGTCTGAACCCTAATCCACTGTCATTTCCATCTGCTGTTACAAGTCAATCAGTCAATGCTCAACGCAGTCTAGATGTTTCTTAAAGGCATTCAAATCTATTTAGAGACTTTTCACTTCTTCTGTGGTTTCCAACATTGCCTGCTCTCGAGTGGTAATGGATAGCTTAATGCCTTTAATTCCAATAAGATCAGGTTTAGTACATATGGCGCCATCTCAGATGATTGGGGCTGTGTAGTGGATGGTGGGTGACCTGGTAGAGACTCTGAAAAAAGAAGTTGACAACACAATTTGGTATCTGACATGAGGAAATCGATTTGTTATTGTTTCACAAATCTCTTGGGAGATGCTGTGGCTGTTGGACCTCTGAACTGCAAGACGTTGCAGAGAATGCTAAAAATAATGCTTTATATACTATACATATATCCCTCTGTATGGATGAGTTGCGTTTTTTTGCGGTTGGACAGAAACATCAACCTAAGGCCTTTACGGGGACAAGGAAGACCGTGCCAAGGGGGAGGAAGAGGTAGAGGATGAGCCGCAGGTCAAGGAGAACAAGGAGAACAAATGGCCAAGAAAGCAGGCAACATGAAGGATAATAATATCAGTATCATCAATTTGTCTGACTTAGTATTAAATTCCGAAGAAACACAGATTTTGTCACACAGTCTCTCTTATTGTACCCCGGAAGATATGGTTTATGTTCAAACCCAAAGTGATTGTTTCAAGTTTACACGGAAACTTAGGCTTGCCAAATATTTCTCATCTGGGAGACCAGCAGTAATGACAACTGAAAACGTGGAGGGCATTACAGCATTACAAGTCTCTGATTTGAGGATTCTGAGGGATCAGGGTAGTTTGGAAAGGGATAATATGCAGGAGGTACCTGATGATATATTCCTGATAGACCCAGGTCTCCGAGTATATAACAAACCCAGTACTCCCTTTAAACCCTGTTCACCTTTTTTACCAATGGTTCCCAAGGACACCATAGATTCCTTTAATGAGCTAGTCATCCATGATTTGAAGGGATTATACAAAGAACAACCAACCAAAAGTTCTATGCATGTAAGAGATATAGGATATGGAAAACTAGTGGAAAAATTACAAGCAAGGCCTGACATAGTTGTTAGACAGGCGGACAAGGGCAGGAATATCGTCCTGTGGCCGCTTGCTATGTACCAAGAAGAAGCAAAATCCCATTTTAGGGACAAGCAATGTTATCGAAGGGTGGATGAGGGTACATTGCATAATGTTATCACTAGTTACCACATGCAGTTAGAACAGTGGAGATTTGTAGGCCTCATTTCTCAACCTGAGTATAGGTTTCTTAAAATTGATTCACCGGTGATACCTGTGTTGTACCTCATACCTAAGGTGCATAAGAGTGTGACTAAGCCATCTGGTTGCCCGATTATATCAGCGATTGAAAGCCTATTTGAGAACATCTCTAGGTTTTTAGACTTCTTTTTACAGGATTTAGTAAAAAACCTGTCATCTCACACGAAGGAGACAGGATTTTTTTTTAAAAAGGTATATGATATCAACTGGGAGGAGAGTTTCACTATGATAACTTTAGATGTCTCCTCCCTTCTCTACCAGTATTTCTCATGAAGATGGTGTAGGGGCGGTACAGTATTACTTGAGCTCCCGACCCTTAACGCTTTACAGACACACTGAAATGCTAGTTGATATGCTTAATTGGTGTCTGAAAAACAACATCTTCCTAGTTGGCAAAGATCTATACCAGCAGATGAGAGGAACGGCAATGGGCACCAGCTTCACCTCCAGCTATGCTCATTTGCATATGGGCTGGTGGGTGGAGCAGGTGCTCGCCACACAGTATGTCCGAGAAATGTCCGATAATGTGGTCCTTTGGACCCGTTAGATTGATGATCTTTTTATAATTTGGCGAGGTGATTCACAATCAGCAGAGGATTTTATTGGAAGCATTGGCCATAACGATCTGAATTTGAGTTTTACATCAAACATAAGTAAAGAGGAAGTCCAGTTTTTGGATTTAACAGTGTACATTAAGGAAGGCAAAATAAATACCAAAACATTTCGCAAGGAGACTGCGGTCAACACAATACTCCATGCCCGCAGCTTCCGTCCTCCAAAGTTGGTGAATAGCATCCCTTATGCTGAAAATCCAAGGATTAGGAGGAACTGTAGCTGCCCTAGCCAACTGTATTAAGCACAAGAACAGCTCAATGTGAGGTTTGAGCAAAGGGGCTACAGTAAATCAGTTTTAAAAGTAGCAGGAGACAAAGCTAATGTTAAACCTAGAGATCAATTATTATTTGCCGATCAGCCAAAACGGAAAGATTCACAAACAGTGAAACCACAATTCCGTTTTATCACAGGGTACAGCAAACAGCATAAGGAGTTAAGATCTATTATGCAAAAACATTGGCATGTACTACGTGGGGATGTTTTCCTGAGACAGGAGTTAGGGGAAGTCCTAACTTTACTACTACTAAATGCCTTCTGAGAATACTAAAAGTAGTAAGTTTAGGATTTTATCTCAGATTAGTTCTGTGAATCGTCCCCCTAGTCTTTATTTTATATAGTAAGTGTCATAATGTAATATTACACCTATAAACAAATTTCTACAATAAACAAGCGATGGAACAGCCAATAGGTCTGCTGTTGGCCACCGGCCTTTTGGCTTTGTGAGTGCTAGTTTTGTCTTGTCATGGTTTTGCAAAACTTGATTGTTTTGGGAAAGCTGCTTGAGCCCTTAACAATCTGCAAAAAACTGGATCAAAGCAAAAATATTGTTGGTCTCAAAAACCACACATTGCCACAGCAGTTCGTGACACTTAAGGGAACTACTTTGTGTGTGGATGTGTTCCTTGTGAAAGGTCAGAATGCAGTCACTCACAGAGAAGTTAGCCATTGGCAAGTGGGCTGACCCATTGCCCCATGGTATACGCTGGCGGGTTGAAGAAGAATGTCATTGGCACAGCAACAGATCAATGGATTAGGAGGGCTTGTTGGAAAGCCCCTATTAGTAAATATAGTGTACATTTAATTTCAGTGTAGTTAAAAGATCTTGGCTGATGTCAGACCTAAAACAAATACTGACAAAGCCAATAGGTCTGGCATTTAATGGCAACTTTTTGGCAATTCTTGTTTCTTTTTGCTAATTATTGTTTTGTTTTGTCATGGTTTTGGCAAAACATTATTGTTTGGGAAGCTGCTGTGCCCTCATCCATCTAAACAAAATATTGGTTAAAGGTAAAAATGTTGTGTGGGCAAAAATATTTTGTTCTAAAAAAAAACACACATTGCTGTAGTACCCTCTAGCACTGAATTAAATTACTTTGTGTGTTGGTGTGCTTTTTATGAAAGGGCAGCAAGCTGTAACTTATAGTGAAGTCTGCCAGTGGCTGAAGTGGGCTGACATGACACATTGCCGTTTGATGCATAGTGGAGTGGGTGAAAGAAAAAAGTAAATGACAGACCCACAGACTAATAGTCGGAGTCTGGCTGAAAACTCCTAAAGGTAACTATTTTATACACATAATTTTAGCACAATAAAATGGTCTTGACTAACATAGACTTATAAAAGCCAATCAGTCTGGCATTGGCTGCCAGCCTCTTGCCTTTGGGAAATTAAGGCACGAAAGAAACAAACAAACATAGAAAGAAGATAGAAGGAAAGACGGGAAGAAAGAAAGAAAGAAAGAAAGAAAGAAAGAAAGAAAGAAAGAAAGAAAGAAAGAAAGAAAGAAAGAAAAAGGAAGAAAGAAAGAGGAATGAAGGAAAGAGAAATTAAGGAAAGAAAGAAGGAAAAGAAGGAAAGAAAGAAAGAAAGAAAGAAAGAAAGAAAGAAAGAAAGAAAGAAAGAAAGAAAGTAAGAAAGAAAGAAAGTAGTAAAAGAAAGAAGGTAAGAAACTAGGGGGCATGTCATCAAGGGCCTTATCTCCGCTTTTTTGGCTTGAAAAGCGGAGATAATGTTTTCGCCCTATTAACAAGAGCGTGCTAACATGCATAATCGCATGTTAGCACCCTTTTTCCCTACACCTCCCATTGCATCTCTAATGAGATGCAAAGTGGGCGTTCCTTCCCAAAATAACTGGAGAAATGTCGCTAACCGACATTTCTCCAATTATCAATGGCTAACAAGCATAGCGATAAGAAAAGTAGCGCTAACCACGGTTATCGCTACTTTCCTTACGCCTGCTTTTAGTTTGACTTAGCCATGATATCCAATGGAAGGTGGATATCATGGTTAAGTATGCCCTGCCCTATCAACAACGTAGCGCCAAACGTTGTGCGATTATCGCTGAAATCCCTGCGATAATTGCACATTTGGCAGCTAACTCGGTTATTTTTATCGCATGATAGCGCGCTATCTCCGCGACAAAAACAAGCGATAGCCGGCGATAATTATCCTAGCGCTAAGTGCGCTTAGCGATAATTATCGCCGGTTGTTGATGATATGCCCCAAAGAAGGAAAGAGGGAGGCAAGAAAGAAAGGAAAGTAGGAAAGAAAGAAGGAAGGCGGAAAAAAGGAAATCAATAAATAATAAGAGATAGACAGTTAGGGTTCCAAAGATAGAGCACCCTCATGAGCTTATATTCAGAGGTCATGTGAGCTGCAAGTATGGTGTGAAAAAGCAGCAGTCAGATTAACAAACAAATTTAAAACACCACTGGCAGGAGACATGAAATGATAAAGCTGGAATGTGCCCTGTGCCCTCATCTGGTAGAAAGCTGCCTGCTATCACATCAGTATGTACAATCAAAGGCAACTCTACAGTAATAATAAAGTTAAATCAAAAACACGGGCACTGAAGGGAACTTCCTTGTGTGTGGATGTGCTCCTTGTGAAAGGGCCAAATGTAGTCACCATGTTGCTATGCTGCAGTGGGTGGAAGCGAAAATTAAATGACACAAGATCAGACCAATGGATGAACAGGGGTGGCTGAAAGCCCCTTTATGTAAGTATTTTGTATATTATACATGTACTTTTTTGGTAAAATCAAAAGGTCTTGGATAACGCAAGACCTAAACAAGCATTTGCAATGCAATAGGTCTCGCATTTATAGGAGTTTGAGCTATTGGCATTGTAAATGACAATGCTTTTTATTTAAGTTTGTTTTTTTAAAAACATAAATAAAAGGCACTGTCATTTATAATGCCAATAGCTCAAACTCGTATAACTGCGAGACCTATTGCATAGCAAATGCTTTTTTTAAGATATGAGGACATGCATACTGGATGCTATTCTAACATCACAGCCATTGTTTCCTGTTATTTCGATGCCAGACGAACAAGCTGCACGAACGTTCTATTTTCGTTTGCAAACCACCATTTCCTGGTTCTCGCTTGCCGCGCTGCATTGCTGTTTTTGCAGGCTCTGCGCCAGGGCTGGCAATTCGGAGCGGAGCGGGCAGAGAGCTCATTGCAGGGCTAATGAAAGGTGTCAAAAAGACGAGGCTGTGTCACTGTGGTAAAAAGTGCTGAGGTGACGCTACTAATGAGAAATGGTAAATGTAGCATTGTTCCACGTGTTAGTGCGTGTTTGAGGCACCTCGATAGGGTAGTTGAGAACTGTTGCTTTATAAACTTTAAATGCTGTGCATTTAAATTGAATGATTGGACGGCTATAGAGAATGCAAACTGTTGCATGTTTCCCCCTTGTAGTGCATGTTTTAATATGTATGAGAGCCCTAGTAATAGCTAACGAATTACCTGTGTTGTTGCTGGGGCCTCACTATTCTTTCTGCCTGTTTTTTGCGAGCGTTTGAGGAATGTGCTTCCTTGAGATAAGCACAAGTGTTATGGGGCTCCCTTTGCTCGACCAGAAGAATTCCTTGGGTTTGCTTTTGAAGTGGAGTGGGGGGCGGGTGTTTTATGATCACTCCGTCCGTCTGCTTAGAAACCTTTTGCAGACGTGAGCTGCATCTGGTGCATCGTTAGAAGTGTTGAGCCAAGGTATTTACTGGTTCTGATCAACAAAGGCTACCTACCATACCTATATTTGTAATTACAGAAGTATAGACATTGTGTTTAGTAAAAGAAATACATGAACTTCAATTAATATGCCGCAGTTGTTTTTTTAAAAATGTAAGTGAAGTTAAATCCAACGTGGTGTTAGTAAATGGAAGGGGTTTGTAAGAATACGTGTAGCAATGGTGAAAGGGTGCGCCTAACTGTGGTTTGAAAGCGCATATTAAGGGAGTGGGAAATCGATGGCACCGTTGATAAGAAGGGCTTTGCCTGGAACTGTGTGATGGTGGCAAACAGTCACAGCATGTGACTGGAGCCCAGAACACTTTGCTCGACGGTGTGAATTGCAATACCTAAATGAATAATGCATCTTAAATATCTGCCCCTCTTACACTCTCTGTTCTCTTTATGTTTTGTAAATCGTCATCATATGTTAAAGGAACTAATTCTACTGGGCGGCAGACCTTTTCACCTGCGATGTCTAGAAGGCACGCATTTCTCCTGAACGTACAAGAAAATGTCGAACCAGGCACTTCATTGAAGATGTGATGTTAAAGAATGATATATGCTCAAAAATTACACTTTCCTCGCAGGTGTGGGGAAAGAGGGCATCGAAAACAAACAAACACCCAGGACGGTTAACGCTACTGACTGCATTTCACGGCCGAAACTTTTCCAATTGCATTCAGCAGTTAACAACAACGTAAGGCTCTGGTCCTGACGCTTTGCAGTTCCATGGACCAGGGCATTCACAGCCCCCAGAGATGAAGGGGTTCAGTCTGCGCGCGCCGGAGCACCCCGACATTTGTAGTCTGCCCAAGAAATTAGAAGCAACCGGCTGATAAACAGCCAGAGAAGGAAACATATAGGAATACACAGACAAAGTCAAAGAAAAACATGAAGCGATGGGGAGAGAAAGCGTGTGAGAGACAGCAAGAGAAGGAAAAATATAGGAAAACACAAAGTCAAAGAGGGACATGGAGCGATGGTGAGAGACAGCGAGTGAGATAGACAGCAAGAGAAGGAAAAATACAGGAAGAGATAGACAAAGTCAGAAAAAGCAATGGTGAACGAGAACGACTGAGAGAGACAGCATGAGTGGGGAAAAGTATAGAAAGAGGCAAAGTCAAAGAAAGACATGGAGCGATGGTGAGAGAGAGCGAGTTAGAGAAACAGCCAGAGAATGAAAAGTATAGGAAGAGACAAAGTCAAACAAGCATTGGCCGCACGCGCGCCTCGCAATTAAAGTTTAAAAAAAAAACGGAAAAAAAAGCCAAGCCCGTGATCGCGATCACATCAAAGCGGCCGTGCGGCCCGCGAAAGTGACAGCAAACGAGTGCTTTCAGGCCTCCAAATGGTGCGCGCGCCCGGCCGACGCACATGCACTGTATTTGGAGTCCTGAAAAGCCACTGTTTGCACTTCCAAAACTCGCTTACTATAGTCTCGCCAGAGCAGCGCTAAAGCGCTGTCTCAGGCGGGACCTAAAAACAAACAAGCCTGCACTGTTTTTATTGATATTACAGCTAACATAGTCTACCACTAGATGGCACCAAAATGCTGGAGCTGATGTGTGTTCCTCTTTCTCTAATGACATATTTGTTTTAATTCTTAGAATGAAGGTTCTGATGGATCCGCACCACGTTTTTCATCCAGACCCCGCAATAACCTCTGACAGAGAAGGGCAATTATTCTACCCAGTCGCCTACAGTGTTACCAGCATGGGGTGTCTGATTAAGAAGACAAACTGCAAATGGGACTGTCAGAGGAGGACATCAACATACAGAAGATTCCCTATCATTTTAACCAAGATCACTTGCTAAGATTCTTATTTGTAAGCTGATACAGTGGTGATAAGTTCCATATGCAGAAATAAAATTCGCACGTGGCCTTAATATTATAATTAGAGAAAGAAGATGCAAAATAACACAAGGTGTCAATGCTGTAGTGGGTAAAAACACACAAAAGGTGATGAAAGGTAGGCCTCCACAAAGTCGAGATTAGCGTATGCGCAAAATTCGTGTTTTTTGGTTGCGCATAATTATGCAGAATTTGGCAAAATTATGCATAATTACACTAAATGCAAAATTGTCATTTCGTGTTGCATTTTAGGGCGAAATGCTTCCTTCGATACATTTTTGACGGGAGGAGGCATTTCATGCTAAAAAAGAAGTGCAAAAAATAAATGCACCACGAAGAACAGCCACCGTTGCTCATGTGCGTTTGTGGTGAATTTTTTCAGTGAATGACGCGATTGGGATACATTTTTACCACAAATTATGTGAAAGTACGCAAAGCGTCATTAACGGCAGAATTTCGGGAATATCTCAGAACAAGAATAGTGCGAAATTCCCGAAATTACATGAATGACACCACATAATTTAGATTTCTCCCAGGTCTGTTCTAAACCACTGCCAATCACTCTGGGTAACTTTCCAACCCACTTTTTCTCAGCTACTTAGGGACTCTAGACAGAGGCTAGTCTTACACATATCAGTATTGCCCCTGCTCCTCTCTGAAACAGTCGATCCCAAATTACCAGGTGACGCCCTGTCCAAAAGGAAACACGAGGTGGTCAGTGTGAACTTTTGTCCTGTCAGGCATGGTCCTAAGCTCGCTATTGTAGGCAGTTGAGACTACCAAAGGTTGAGTTCTTCTTTGGAATGAAGGTAAAACAGAATGGGCAATAAAGGGCAGGTATCTGCAAATTTACCTGACTGATGGTTTTTTATTTTTAGAGAAGTACCACTGTCCCATTGTACAAAGATGAACTACCATCGACAAGCTCATCAGAGATTTCGTGATACCTCTGCCATTCTTTAACAAAACCCTAATGAACATATGTTGTGCTATTTGAAATGCATGTACATTTAGGCCCTCGTGCTATACAATGTGTATGTTCTCCTGGGTAGACATTGTAGCCTTGGTAACACCGATAGGGCAGGGTGTTTGAACAAATGCACATAAATACTGCTGCCATCCATTGAGCCCTCTTGGGAATACTAAGGGGCAGATTTATAACGGACTTGCACCACTTTTACGCCGCCGTTGCGTCACTTTTGTGACGCAGCGGCGGCGTAAACCCTGCGCCATGTTGCGCCCCATTTACAACGTGACGCATCTAGGGAGATGTGTCACGTTGTAAAGCTTGCGCCACATGTGGGCGTACCTGCACAGGGGGGGGGCGTTCCGGCGCAGGAACGCCTCCGAAAAGTGGCTGAGTGAAATCTACAAGATTTCATTCAGTCACTTTTCCGGCCATGCTGCGTCAAAACCCTGCACCTGCGTGTAGCAGGCGTAAGGATTGACGCAGCATTGTAATGATAGGGCACCCCCGAGCGTTGCTGCAGCTGCGTCGCGCCTGCGATGCAACTCCGGCAATGCGCCAACCTTCCGCTATCAGATGCGTCACGCATCTGTTTATCCTTGCGCCACGATGCGCTGCATTGTAAATGCGGCGCATTTATTGTGGCGCAAGGGTAAACTTTCGTGACGCATCTTCCCTGGCGCATCCATGCTGATTTGCAGGGATGCGCCAGGGAACATAAATCTGCCCCTAAGGATCCAGGGGATAGCAGAGGGGAGAGAACTCTGGTGTCCAAACATCAGGAGGTAGCTTGGTGGGCGAGAACACATCTGGCCAAAAGAGACATTCCTAAGTACATGTGATGTGAAGTGCCCCACAGATGTTGGATTTCACAGGAGGTGCACCAATGTTCAATGGTAATTTACCAGCCAGTGCCTTTCCATGTAACATGGATAAGCGCTAGCTAGTCAATGTGGGAACATTTTGGTGACACCTGTGATTGATGGGTGTGGGATGAGTGTGGATGTCAGCCCTCAAGGAGTGGCTGCTGGAAACACATTATTTTACAAACACTAGACTGTGACAAGCCGGTCACTACATCTCTCCCAAACTTTATTGAAAATGGAAGACAAGTCCGATCTGTGGGAAAGAACAAAAATGACAAAACAAAAACTCCACTGAGTCTATTCAGGTTGCTTGCAGGACAGGATGAGGGGATAGGTGCAGTTAGGATCACCCGGCATCACATCCCTCCACCTTAATTTCACTTTTCCCCTTGGGGCACGAATGGCAGAGTGGACGAAGTCTAGAATCCTCAATCGGCCATCCATGTTGTTACAGTCCACCTGGGCACAGTGGGCTCTGTCCCACCTGGTCTCACTGTGTGGGAGTCTATTTACAAGGTTCCCTTGATGGTGTATCTGGAGCAGTGGTGGAGTCTGCTGTTGATATTTCTTCAAAGGCTCCCAAGCTCCATGGATAGCAAGCCTGCAATGACAGATGATGTCACTGCGATGGTTAAAGAGTCTTCCTCTGATGCAGCAGTACTTTCTGGTGCCCGTGGGTGGAGCAACTTCAGGCTTCCCTCTCTTCCCAGGAAGGATTCCCTTGAGGCCCTTTTCACTGGGCTTCCACGGGACTGTGTGGACTGCGCAGTATCGCTCCCATGCCACACCATAGGGCCATGAAGGAATCGCCAACAGAACCACCTCCAAGTCATCGCATTACCTCAAGGGTGGTTGTTTCATGGTCTGTGTACTCTTGCCATCCAGACTCTGGTGCACCGGCATCTACTGGATGGTCTTTGGGTGGCCCAGTCTCCATATGCGATTTCCATGCCTCCAGATACCTGTCGTGGAGCGGCTGTAGAGACATCTCTCTTGACTGGATTCCCCTCTCACAGGAATCCCTTGAGGCCCTTGCCCCTGGATTGCAATGGGACTGCGTGGGCTGTGTGGGGTCTCTCATAGGCCATGCCAAGGGTCCACTGATGAACTCCCAACAGGGCCACATCCAAGCCTCACGTGCAATTCCAAGGCTGGATGGTACAATGGTTGAAAGTGTTCTCTTGAGCAGGCGTCAGGTTCACCAGGACTCATGTAAAGTTTCGGGGTGGTCCGCCTCCTGTAGTGCCAGGGATGCCTTGTTATTCTCCAGGTGTTTCGCTGATGTATTGCTCCACTCTAGATGTGCGGTGCTCCTTAGCTGACAAACACCAATAACTGTGAGTGATCTTCTGGGTGACTGGTCTAACATCACCTTTCCCTCCTTGGTGATCTTCTGGGTGACTGGTCTATCCTCAACCTTCCCTACTGTGGTACTGTGACTTCTTGCCACACTCTTCTTCCTTTTGACCAGGCTTCTCCATGTGAAGTGCAATCCACTTGGACCTCCCTGGTCACGTCTTACCCCTAGGACTGACTGTCTTCTCCTCTGTCTCCTGACCAGGCCCCCCGCTGTGATCTTATTTTTACAGAGACCTCCCTGGCGCATCCTGTCCCCTCTGTAGGACCTGACTCTTCTTGTGGACCTCTCACAGGTCTCCCTTGTTCTCATGGACATTCCCAAGTACTGTCCCTTCCCTGAGAAACCTTTTGATGCACCACTCTCTGGCTGGAGGGTCATCTTTCCTCTTTCACCTCTTTGTCCTTATTTGAGGACACACTCCTTGCTCCTCAAGGCTACGTCATGGTGGCTCTTGGTCCTGCCTGAATGCAGGTATGCTACTCAATGTAGGTCACTCCGTGTGACACATTCGGTGGGCCAACAGTGGCCATTCTGTGCTGGTGTGGCCGACTGGTGTGGCTTCTGCCTTTCACTCTCAGAGGGCTCTCTTCTTCTCTCCAGGGCTCCTGCCCTGCTATCCGAGCTTGTCTTTAACCGGAATATCACCCGGTCAGGGCTGCGGCATTTGAGCCCTGCTAGATGGCACTGGAGCCACTTCTTACAGCCTGTGTCAGCTTTCATATTGCAGGGGGGCATGCTGGATGGTGCCGTGGGCCTCTCTACAACCTCTTTGGCATGCGCTGCTTCAGGTGGGGCAACACACGGGCTATTTGGTATGGGGCGGCTTGTCTTAATCTCCGACTTAGCCCGATTCGGCCAACTCGTATTCACCAATCCTGGGTGCGGTGCAATAATGCACCACTATTTGGAACTCACAAGGCCGCTGCAGCATTTCCTGCTTTACGGGTCTCGCAACCTTGAGGTGTTGGTGTAGTGGTGTTCACGGGGAGAATCATTTTGCTGGCCGCATCCCTCCCATGAACACTGCAGCTACAGATGTGGGCTTCCTGTGCTGTTGGTGCAGCTTTGGGCCATGATGTATTTTGGTGGCCAGATCGGCTTACTTCTTCCTTGCCCCACAGACAGACGAGACCTGCACATTCACTGTCACCGTCAGAGGCGAGCTCGCAGGGACAGTTCTCCTTCTGGGCATTCAACTGAAGGGGTTACAGGGACCTCCGTAGGGGCTTATTTTTCTGCCCCGCTCTCCCTTCTTGTGCCGACCAAACCTCTGCAGTCACACTGACATGTGGGCAGGAGCGTGCTGCTCCTCTCTTCTCTAGACGGGATAGGTGGCGGCAGACTGGAGTCGCTACAGGTGCGTTGCTTGGTATGTGGCATAGCATTGCATGGGCCCTGGCATACCTGATAAGCATGTCTTTCATAGGTGTCCTGCAGATAGTGCTCTTGTTCGCTGTCCAACGCTGTCTGCCTCGCGCTATCACTCAGTAGGCGGATGGCAGCAGTTACAGCTTTCTTTTTCCTCTGGCAAGGAAACGGTCTGTACACCCTTCTCTGGGGCTGGCGGGCTCGCTGGGTGGCCATAGACAAGCTCTGCCCAGGCTAGGTTGCCTTCAAGTTGGCAGCAGATGCCTTATGATCTGGTCACTCTTCTCCCCACGACAAACAGAAAGACTGCTACTATCTGACACGCGGGCTCAGACCCGCTTGTCGCCATCGTAATGGGTAGGGCCCTAGGCTCTCATGCAGAGCTAAGAATCACACCAACACATATAGTTACTGTCTGGAACTGGCCAAGGGCAGGGGCGCCCGGCCCCCTTTATTGGCAGGGTCACCTGACCGGTGACACCTGGGATGATGGGTGTGGGGTGCGTCTGGAAGCCAGCCCTCGAGGAATGGCTGGTGAAAACGCATTATTTTACAAACCCTAGACCGTGACCAGCCTATCACTACACCTGCATTGGCACTATACTCCCAAAAGGGCACCAGTGCAGGGGAAAAGGCAGGAATGCACCATATTGCCTTAAATACGGCTCATTCCTGCCCTTTCCCTGTCACGCAGCGCAGCAAAGTGACTTGCTGCGCTGCACTTTGTGACTAGTTCGTAAATAGGCCCCTCATTGTTTTAAAAATTAAGCACTGCTTACCTCCTTCATATCTATTTTAGTTATCTTTTCCTGTATTAGTGCTTGCAGCCAATGAGGGATACTAAGCTTTGCTACTGCACTAAGGTGGTGGTTTACTAAGAGGTCACACGGGCAGTTGAACAACAACCATAAAGTGAAGCAAAGCTACGGAACACATTGCATCAGTTCATAGCTGCCAAGGTTTTAGATTGCCACGTGTGGCATTTTCATAATTTCAGTGTAATTATAAGTAACATTTCAATGACTATCAGTGACACTTTCTTGCAAGCAAAATTAAGCAATGAAGTGGAAGAAAACATATGCATATTAGAAATTACACCCATTTGAGCAATGAGAGACTCTAAGAAGATCTTAAAACGATTGCAGAGCACCAGAAATGGAAGGCCACTAACCTAGTGCCATTGTAACTCGATTGTTCTGTTAAACAAATGTGTAACCAATACAGCCCCACAGCCAGCAGCTGTCAGAGGGCTACTACACACTACCGGCACTGACCAGGGGGCTCTGCTGACAATGTTGGAGAGGAGTTGGCCTAACGGCTAGGGCGGTCGCCCTAAGATCTGGGGAACCGGGTTCGAGTCTCTCCAAGGACACGCAACATCCTGTGATTCTGGGCAAATCACTTAATCTCCCCGTGCCTGACAAAAAATGAATGTGTCCTCATATAATGCAACTGGTGCTCGTGTAAAGCGGTCTGATACCCAATACCTTTGGGTCAAGTTTGCGCTATATAAAATTCTGTAAAATAAATAATTAAATAAATAAATGCTGCTGGTGCTGAAAGTAATTGGACAGGCACCAGCGCATGAGAACGAGAGGGAGGGTTGGGCGATGGTTAGTTAAAACTCAAGATTATGTGCAAACAAGCCAATTGAAATGATGAAATAAAAACAGAGTTGGTGCTACTAAAATTATACAGAGTATCAGAGAAGAGGAGCACAACTCACTTTCCAGTCTAACGCCTGATGTGTCGTACTTGGAAGGGCTGTGTATATCACTACACTGAGGTACTACTGCATAGAAGCTAGTACAAACTACTAGTACATCAATCAGGGATGCGTGTAAGAGAGGAATAACAACCATTTTAGCTCTAACCCTGATTATAAACGTAACCAGAAACCTCTCCAATTTGAGCCCTGATGTTAGTCAGTTTGTGAAGACACCACCAGGGCACGAGTCGGGGGTACACGCGGGTGGACTGCATCTCCCCACTATTTTTACAGGGTGGATGCCGTCCACTCTCCTCATCAAAAGCTGGATACTCGAAAAAGAGTGCGACAACCAAGCATTTCCAGGTGATTGTGGCTGAGTCCGGAATTTCTAGGTCTGCCGGTCACCACGCACCTGCACTTAACTTTCTTAGATGACATAAGTTGACTTGCCTGACCATCTCTCTGTGCTACTTATCACAGCTCTTGCCTTGCCCTTTGAACCTGCCCCAATCGCCTCGTATCCTTGCCGAGCTGCTGCTGCTCGCTGGGTCATGCTTCGCTCCCTCGCCCCCCTTCTGCCATCATTTATTGTTCCACTGCCGCCCAATCCCACCTGCCTTTTGGTGGCCGTGCCCTGTATAATCCACAGAGATGGTGCACCAGGAGAGCTGCGTGTACCAGATAAGGATGCGAGCCGGGTCTGGGTCCCTGCGCTCACCCTCAAATAGGGCCTGCCGGCCATCTCCAGGTCAGCAGCAGGTTGACTGCTATGAAGCAATGGATGGCGCTTGTGGTGTTTATATTCTATCTCGAGTTAACTTCTGCTGGTGTCAGAATGAAAGACTCAGATAATACAGGCCTATCCTGAATTTTCCGTGAGTGGCGCGTGCATGTTGTGATGTACTGTGCTAATTACTGCACACATTCCGGAGTCCCTTTCATTTTACACAGTGAAGAGGGCAGCATCTGTGCGTGAAGCAGAGAAGCACTACTGACAATTCAGCCTGTTTTACCGAGATGCCCCACAGAATGATTTCATGTTGGTGTTGATGCCAAGAAGCCTGGCATGTATCTACTTCTCTGGTCCAAGTTGTTAGATTTGTAGTGCAGTTGCTAAATGGTGGTGGCGCCCACAAAAATAAACGTCTTGTGTGGTTGCCTTCAATGAACGTGGCTTTTAAAACAGTATGGCAGTGGCTGGAATTGCTGCCTTTCCATAGAATCTAATATACCATAATAAATTCTTGCAAGAGCAGCTACAGTGAATTAAAGGTATTTCCACAGCCACATAGGTAGGTTATGTAGATATTGAGTGTGTGTTTGTGTGTGTGTGTGTGCAATGTGTAGTGCATGTTTTTACATGTGGCGCCCAGCAAGTGCGGCCTTGCTCTTGAATTGCTGCAGATTCAGCTGTTTAGGATGACAGAAAGGGTTCCAGGAAGGTGCCTTGGTAACGTCTAACTCCCTCCTACTGCTATGAACTCCACAACAAAAAAAAAAACTTCCTAGACCTTTCCCTCTTCTATCCCCCACTATTCCTTTTCAACCCAAATAACAGACTAACATGTCCACCACTCAATTAATTGTATATTTCCCCAGTCTGTGATGTCACTTCCTGTGAAGTCACATGCTGTGATGTCACACGCCATGATGTTACTTCCTGCGATACTATCTAACTTGGAGAGTCCCCCCACTTCTTTTTAGGTCTCGCATAGGCAGCGCATGCGCTGCCTCTACGAGGCATTAAGTAATCTCTATTTGTTGGCAAGCGGCCGGTAGTTTCTTCTGCCGCTTGCCATTTGCTGAATGTTGGCATAGCTCCTAGTAGCTGGCTTTTAAGTTGCTGTTGATGTCAAACTGACTTCCGTGTAGTCCGGAAGCAGCGGTCACTAATTACAGTTTTCGTCCGCTTTGTTCGCACTCTTTCTTTGTCTTGGCATCATTGCCTGACGTAAACATGGCAGCGGCATTAATTGTATTGTTTAACTGTGTGGTAGTCATTTTCTCCTCTTCAAGGCGCATGCACAAGGCTCAGAGAGCGCTTATAGAGTGGTTTAATAGGACACTGCATGGCAATATGTTTTTGTGTATTTTGGTTCGTCTAGTTAAAATAATGTATTTAATATAGCCAAGGATGTGATATATTACTGAAAATATTAGCATTTCTTTAGTCAAACCCCTTGTAGCCTTTTATCGTTTAATTTGTGCATAATCCACGAACAATGTTCACACTAACCCATTATTTGCTGTTTAAAAGATGGCGGAAAAATAGGGCTACATAAGTGGACAGTTGAAAAGTTTGTCCTTTTTCTGTTTCAACACATTGACTTTTGCAATGGGCGTATATCCTCTATGTCCTGTGCTCATGGACCGTGCCATCCAATTTGTTCTCTTTCATTTTCCCATTTGGCAGGAGTCACGATACTATTCACTGTTTACCGCCTCAGGCATGGCTCTGGTGCGGCTGCCATCTGAGGGACGGGTTAGCCTGCTCCGTTTCTTGCTGGGTCTGTCTGTTCTATTACTGTCGCTGTTTCCTGGACTGGAGCCGCTGTTAGGTGGGACACCAGGACGGTTAACGCTAGATGTATACATCGCAGGACTGAATGGGCTGCTGTTGTTGCTATATCGTGCACTGCTTTACCAGGTACTCCGTTTCTATGTATAGACTACAACTATCCCGCTCCCCCTCCCCATATACCCAACTCTTAACACTTGAGAGGGCACTACAGTGACTCCTGACTTCATGCTCTTCATGACTCCGTTTTTTTATTTGCTATGATAAGAATACAGACTGGCAGTCAGCTGGCTTTAGTGTAGATTTGCTTTCCTACCCAAGCCATTGGCCAAGTTGCTGGGTGCAGATCCTTAGTGCCGAGCTGTGCTAGTGGGCAAATAGAGTAGGTTGAGGCATTTGAACAAAATGTATAGTGTGACACTCCTTTAGGGTAGGCTATTTAGCACACACAATGACTTCAAATGATGTTTAAATGCAAGAAGACTGTGTTTAATTCCCTCTTTTATGAGACCGCGAATGCGCGATTATTTTTCTGTTAGGTTTACATATCTTGAGTGCAAAGATTCGCTGCTTTTATCTGGTTTTCTGAAATTTATTTCCGTAGCCAGATCACTTGTGTAACTTTTTTAATTGTGTATGCCTACTTTTGTTGTTATCTTTTTGTCGTTATATTCTACAGTACCCTGTGGCTAACAATTTACAGTTTCTATGAAAGGCCCGGCTGTTCAATTAAAACGGCGGCTGCTCATGCACTTTTACCTTTCTTTTGTTTTAAGATTGCCCACGTTGTCTTTATTGTTATTGGTTGTTATGAGCTACTCAATAAATGTTTGCCTGACTGGAAATGTAGCGAGCAGTCTGCATAAGGTTGTAGAGAGTCACCTTGTCATAGAGATTCCTCTCTATACCCTCCAAGATGGATGTCTAACCATAAAATAATAAATGAAAACAAAATGGACACCATGTCATGGTGCATTTCACGTATATATATTGAAACATGAACCCCTATGTGTCTGTCACCATGCAGGTGGTATATACTTTGCTGAAGTTCACAGGTGTCACTTTCTATGTGTGTGCACTTTTTTTTACTATGCACTTTTATTAAATAAAAGGTAGTTCCTGCTATACATTCCATCTTGCATTTTAAGATCCTTTTTCATATTTTTATTCATCCATTTACACCCCTTTGCGTTAACATAGCCATAGCTTTACTGTACAGTTGCTATAAAAGCTTATAGTATGGTATAGTGTGCACTTTATTCTTTAAATTATTACTCCACTTAAAAAACATAAATAAAAAACATTGCCATATACAATGCCAATAGCTCCAACTCCAACAAATGCCAAACCTATTGCATTGCAAATGCTTGTTTTAGGACTTGTGTCCTGGACACAACCCTGATTAAACCCTCCCTTTCTTCAATATTTCCAGAAGTGTCCCATGTCGCTGACAATTTACTTACCATTTCAAATGCCTGCAGGGGCAGTTCAAAACCCCGAGACTGAAAAGACCAGGAGGAGGAGGCGTGACCCACAAGAATAGAAACATGGCAACGAGAAGTATCAATACATTTTTCTTTTGAAATTATTCCATTGCTGAACACCGCCTAGATATGTCAGCTTTTTAGGTCTCGCGAGCCAAAGGCTCGAAGAGACATTTTGTATGTGGGATTTTCAAAGTGCTACCCACAGTCTTTTGGCTGGCCTAAACCTTGAGTGCACGATCACATGCACGTGCACAGCTGCTCCCACTCCCCCCTCCCTTCTCTATAGCTTTGGCTCCTTTGTTTTTTATTACACCCTCCCTTCTCTCCCCGCTCTTTTCACACTTCCCCCTCCCTTCTAATCAGTTTCCTTTCTGCTCCTTGTTGTCTTAGTAACGAAAATGCCGCAGTTTGACATGCACGGGCATGGCGGCGCGCTTTTGCTTTCCCTCCCCCCCGTAAGTTAACTTTCAATAGCTTAAGCCGGAGTTCAACACGCTCGCGCATGGCGGTGTGCTCTCGCTTTCACTCCCCCCCCCGTAAGTTTACCTTCATTAGCGTAGGGATGTCCACACGTGCGCGCATGGTGGCATACTTTCGCCTCTCCCCCCCCCGTAAGCCTCCAGACAAGTAAGAGACAGAAGCATGGTGCACCCATGCCCAGCAGTAAGCACCTCCACTGGTTCCGACTCCCTCTCAGCTGTAGGCCGATCTGGGGTCCCTGTGCTCCCGGTCTCGCAGGTACGGTTACTTCCTACTCCGCTCTGTTGACACTCCGGGTGTGCTACCCCTCTCCGAAGGTCGCGGAGTAAGGAAAACCACTTCTAACGTGACATGCATGAGCTGGGAACTTACGAACAGGCACGAGCAGCGTCCACCTCACAGGGCCCCCTACCCCGGCAGCTTAGCTTCTCTCAAACAAATGAAGTAAGTACCGCAATTTTTACAACCTCACGACGAGGCGCAAATCACAGAACAACCAGCCCGGACAACCTATCGCACACAACTTCATGACAAGGAAGTGGCGCACCTCACAGGAGCCCCAGTCCTGCCAGCCTCTCTCAAGCAGCTGCAGCCGCCCGACGCCGTGTCACACAGGAACCCCGGCCGGCCTCTCTTGTGCATAGCCCCATGAGAAGGCCGCGGCGCACCTCACAGGATCCCAGACCTGCCATCTCTCTCTGGGCCAGAGCAGAACCCCACCAATCCCCAGACACCATGGAGCCGGGGCTGTACCTCAGAAGCATCCTGGTTTGCTGCATCGTCGTGTTCAGATCAGGTAAGGAAAACCGCTTCTAACGTGACATGCAGGAGCCGGGAACTTACGAACAGGCATGTGCTTTACCATGTGCGTGTGTGCGCGGGCAAAAGGGGTTCCAAGACAGCTTCACAAAGTTTGAGGAATCTGATGTCGGCACAAACAGAGGGGAGGTGCAGTGAGGCTGCGGACAGCTGTGCTATGCTCACTGCTGGCGTGTGTTCTGCTCCCTGCAGATGGGTGCCCTGTTGATGTGTGCCCTACTGAGGTGTACCTTGCTGCCTGCTGCTGTGTGATTGCTCCTTGCCAGAGTGTGCCCTGCTCCCTGCTGGTGTATTTCCATCTCCCTGCTGGCATGTGCCCTGCACCAGGCGCGCAACACCCATTGGACTCACAGGGCTTCAGCCCCCCCCGTCGCGTGTGGCAGCCCGGGAGACAGTTTCCCGGCGCACACACAGCCGCACCCGAGCACTTCACAGGTCTTTAAAAGACCATTTGCATGTTAATGAGGCCTGGCTGTTGTTTCACCCCTTCTAAGAGCCCCTGCAGTTCCACTCTGCCTATGGCTTAAAAGATTCAGCCCCCCCCGAAATTTTTTCTTAGCCCGCCCCGAAATTTAGCTCTAGTTGCGCCTCTGCCCTGTACCCTGCTTGTGTGTACCCATGCTTCCTGCTGTGTGCAATGCTCCCTAATGTTGTGCGCCCCGCTTCTTGCAGTGGTGTGCCCTGCTCCCTGCTTTGTATGCACTGCCGGTGTATGCCCTGCTCCCCGCTGGTGTGTGCATTCCTCCCTGCCACCCTGTACTTCTCCCCGCTGACGTGTGCCCTGCTCCCTGCCTCGTGTGCCCTGTTGCCTGCTTTGGGTGCTCTACTTTCTGCTTTGTGTTCCCTGATTCCTGCTTTGTGTTCTCTGCACCCTGCTGGTGTGAGCCTCGCCTCGTGCTTTGTGTGCTTTGCTCCCTACCTTGTGTGCCATGCTGGTGTGTGCCCTGCTTCCTGTTTTGTTTGCCCTGCTTTGTATTCCCTGCTCCCTGCTTTGGGTACCCTGCTCCCTGCTGGTGGGTGCTCTACTCCCTGCTGGTGTGTGCCCCGCTCCCTGTTTTTTGTACCCTGCTCCCTGCTTTGTGCACCCTGCTCCATGTTGGCGTGTGCTCTGCTCCCTGCTGCTGTGCGCCCCGCTCCCTGTTCTGTGTGCCCTGCTCCCTGCTTTGTGCACCCTGCTCCATGGTGGTGTGTGCCCGCTCCCTGCTGGTGTGTGCCCTGCTCCCTGCAGGTGTGTGCCCCGCTCCCTGCAGGTGTGTGCCCCGCTCCCTCCCTTGTGTGTCCTACTCCCTGTTTTGTGTGCCCTGCTCCCTGCTTTGTGCACCATGCTCCATGCTGGTGTGCCCCGCCCCCCTGCGTTGTGTGCCCCGCTCCCTGCTTTGTGTGCCCCGCTCCCTACCTTATGTGTCCTGCTCCCTGCTTTGTGTGCCCTGCTCCCTGCTTTGTGTGCCTGCTCCCTGCTTTGTGTGCCTGCTCCCTGCTTTGTGTGCCGTGCTCCCTGTTTTGTGTGCCCTGCTCCCTGCTTTGTGCACCCTGCTCAATGCTGGTGTGTGCCCGCCCCCTGCTTTGTGTGCCCTGCTCTCTGCTTTGTGTGCACTGCTCCCTGCCTAGTGTGCCCTGCTCCCTGCTGGTGTGTGCCCCGCTTCCTGTTTTGTGTACCCTTCTCTCTGCTTTGTGCATCCTGCTTCATGTTGGCGTATGTTCCGCTCCCTGCTGGTGTGCAGCCTGCCCCGAGCTGGTGTGTGCCTTGCCCCCTGCTTTGTGTGCCCTGCTCCCTGCTTTGTGTGCCCTGCTTCCTGCCTTGTGTGCCCTGCTCCCTGCCTTGTTTAGTTTGCTGCCACTTGATTTGATCACCTTCCAAGGAAGGGAGCCTCCCTATTCCATAACGAGCATGCCTCTCCGTATACAAGTTCAATAATGTTTTCCTTTCCAGGGCCAGCGGAGCCGCGCCATATAATTGAGTACCATGCGGTGCTCATCTGGATCTTTTGTGCTTTATTTCGCTGGTGCAGAGTGATAGCGAATATTGTGGCTTATTTTAATTTTACTATATTTTATTTTTACATTTTATAAAGCGGTACCTTGTTTACCGAAGGCTCGAAATCACGGATGAACATCCGTTTCACTGTGAAATAACGACTTTGTCCAAAAATGTATTTATTTTAGTGTTCTGAAAATATTCCTAGTTTACTTCAGGTGTCTGTCGCATACATAAGAATGCTAATATTTAATCAACTTTACTGTATTTCACATTATTTTACATATTGTCAAGGCGATAGATGCATAATTAACATATTTGCTGCGTGAAGGCTTTGTCACAGCAAGTCATTTTATATCGGAAATTTTACTCCCTAGCACGTTTAAGCTGCATCACAGCCCCACGAAGTCACCCGAGGATGTCTTTACATGCTGGTGCTGTTTGCTTGCCTTCATTTGAACTGAGTGATGTCAATGAGGGAACTGCTAGCACAGGCAGCCCTTTGACCCACCATTCTTGTGGTATTCATACAGAGAGAGTGGTTGCTGCCTCCGTTACGAAGGAGGAGGCATAAATGTGCCATGCAGTCTTGTACAAGGGCGTAATGAATTTTGAGTTGTGGCATAGATGTGTTGAATCGTGGGCCTCGAGGTAGGTGTGCTGTAAGGGGTGAAGTGGGATCCCTTCAAGGAGTCCCAAGGAGGATGAAAAGTGGGACCTGCTAACGGGCTCTGTCAGCCTGTGGCCAACATCACTGATGACATCTCAAATGACCTCACTGATGATGACATCCACAGAACCACTCACAAACTGTCTTGCACACTCGCACAACCTCTCATACACCCACTCGCACAACCTCTCATACACCCACTCGCACAACCTCTCATACACCCACTCACACACCCATACAACCACTCACACCAACTTTCTCATCCACGGAGTCACCCATTCACACATACATACTCACACAGCCACACGACATATCATACACCCACTCGCATCCACACAAACACTCACATACCCAGAAAAGTACTCACACAACCAATCACTCATTCATAGAGCCACTCCCTTCCCCTCACTCATACTGCCACTCACACACCGCTAACTCACCCATACAGCCCCTCATGCACCTACTCAGTCCCCAATACAGCCACTTTTAAATTGGCGCGTCTGTGAGAGTCTCTCGTGGACCCAGCAGTCTATATTTTCTTTACCTTAATTTTTTTTAAAGCTACTGAATGGATTTACAACAAATCAAAACAAGCATTTGCAATGCAATAGGTCTCGCATTTACGTGTGTTTGAGGTATTGGCATTGTAAATGACAATGGCTTTTAGTTTTGTTTTCATATTTATGTTTTAATAACGAAAACAAAAATAAAAGGCATTGTTATTTGCAATGTCAATAGCTCAAACTCGTATAAATGCGAGACCTATTGCATTGCAAATGCTTGTTCTTTATATATTCAGAGGCAATAGAACTCAAAGCTGCCAATTTGAGGACGATACTTCGGCGAATAAGCAAATATTTGCCCAAGATTCCCAAAAATGGAGACGGGGAAAGTTCGTAAGACTTAACGTTATCCGCCTATCCGTCTACGCCGCTTTGTCCTGTCTTCCCACGCACCTCACCGACCAGCCTCGCTCTCCCTCCCCTCCAACCCGCAGAATATTTCTGCACAGATTTTTAATTACGATAATTTAATACACGTTCACAGACGAAAACGACCCAACACCGTAGGGCTGTCCAGAACATAAACTAATTCCGAGAGGATGATGTGTTGTTACTTTCGCCACAAGAGGGCAGGAGAGATCACCATTACAGGCAGTTCAAAGGTGAATACGGACTTGGATTTGCCCGTGCTTAAAAAACACGACGAGGACGCGTATCCCTGCCAATAATAACGTATGGCATGCAATAACTAAAAGATACACTAATAGAAAAAAAATGTAACCGAATGCGAAATAGAAGGGTAAACATGGTTTTAAATAAGTGACAGAGCAAATATCTTTCAGTGATGTTTCCAAGAGTGCTGGGCGTTGATAAATATGAAAACCATATCACACTAGGGCTACCAGAAATAAAAGCTATAGGTTGAATAAAAACAAGACCAAATTACCGTACAGCAAGAGCTATAAAACAGTCGACGTGAACAGTAAATGTAATATTTTTTATACAATACAGAATTTGGGACATGGGAGTTGGGAGTAGATGCGAAAGGGAACAAGGGAAGGTCCTTTTGGAGGCGGTTAGGCAGAATTATATAGCAGAGGAATCCACCGCAAATTAGCTATATTTATGTTGCCAAGCTGGCGATTGAGGTGTTGTTATATTCCCAAGTTATTGTATATCCATATACATGGTCTCTTTAAGGCATGCGACATCTATTTGTATTCATGTAAGCTTTAGGGTTCCATTTGGAGCTTCTGGAGCAAGATGTTCTAATGGAGTCAGTTTCCATCTGATGCCTGACTGACTAGGATGGTATGCCGTGCTGACAATAAATATTTCTTCACAACTACTCATATCTGGATTACTTTTCAACAGGTGTTCTCGGTCATAATTAGAACTTGACAAATAGAGACATACACAATTCTCAACACGCAGATCTCATTAGCAGTAATGTCGACGTTCACTTAAAAGCCACGTGCCAGTATATCGACATAGTTAGTATAATATTCTGGCTGCACTGATGTATATTAAGTGAAAAGTGTCATGGCAGGACGTTTTACAGTGTTTGATATTAGGTGCATGCTTACATTATTAATGTTGAAATTTTAGCGTCGAGGGGGCAGATTTACAAGCCCCCTGCGCCACCAGTATGTCACTTTTTCTGACGTACTGGTGGTGTATTTCTCTGCCCCATATTTACAAGGACAGGAAAAGCCACCCCGTGTAGCTTTTCCTGTCCTTGTAAATATGGCCCCTTTACACGCAGCACTTTGCGTGAAAGGGGCGTTCCATGGGTGTTGCTGTGGGTGTTCCCATGCAACACTCATGAAACAAGACACATCTCCAGATTTATGAGGAATCGTAAATCTGGAAATGCGTCTAAATGCTACTCCTCCCCAGGGGAGGCGTAGGGAGGCGCAACGAGGAGAAATGTTTTCATTTCTCCTCGTTTTGCCCTCTTTTAATGCGTGCTGCATTGTACAGCACGCATTGAAAGAGGAAAATGCCTGTAGTGATTGGTTTTGTGCATGAAAGTGCCCCTTACTGCACAAAAACAATCTCCCCATGACGCAGGCATCCTTGCACCATGGTGCAAGGGTGCCTGCGTCGGCGCAAGGCAGCTGTTTGTGTGCCAGCACAGGGGAGAGCATAGGAATGCAACATATTATTGTAAATATGTTGCATTCCTGTGCTTTGGAAGTGCCGCAGCGTGGCGCAGCCAAAGGGCTTGCGGAGCCATGCTGTGGCATGTCCTTGTAAATCTGTCCCACATTTTTACAAGTCAAGATTCTGGGTTTAAGGTTATGATTGTGTTGCCTTTGGCTCTTTTACAGCCCCAGTGTGCAATGCCAATATCAGGGCAGGGACTATTACCCTCAGAGGTCGAAGTGGGCGGGATATGAGGACACCATGTGCAGTGGCAGCTGGTGGGGAACCGTGGCAGGGGGCTGGGGGAGGTGTGGAGCTTAGAAAAAAAAAAGAAAAAAGAAAACTTACCTGCTGGTCAATGGTCGCCAGCCACGGCATCTCTGACGATGCAGGAACCAGGAAGCACACAGGCTCCCCAAGCCAATCACAACGCTGCGTTACAGCAGTGTTGTGATTGGTCTGAGCGCTGTGGTTCGGCGCTCAGAGAGGGACTGGAAGGCTGTGCATGTTCTCCACCCAAGCTGTGCAATAACAGCCAAACCGTCATGTGCACTTGAGGTGCACCAACCACTCCTCCTCCCTCTGAGTCACGGGAGCCCAGCCCCGCCCGCCCTAACCTAACCGGGCTGCAGTGCAGCTGCAGGCTCAATACGAAAAATAAAATGTTATTAACGTTCCGTTATTATCATTTTTTTTTTTTTGCACTGCTCTAAGCCCATACTTAAAAGAAATGTCACAAAACAGATTCCCCTACTTGGGTGCCGATTAGGATCCTGGAAAAACCGGGTACGAACCGTCGGTCGGAGCGTCTTCTCCGTCCGACTCGTACCCGGGACAAAAACATTACAAACATGGAAGTACGATTCGCACGGAAACACCATTTCCGTACGAGTCGTACAAAACACCGACCGACGAAAATATACATGCGAATGTGATCCGGGAATGCTCCGACGTGACGTCGGGACGCTTTCAGGCAGCGTTTCACGACCCAGGAAGTACGAATCGAACCGACAGCAGTCCGGACGGCAATATTTTTACGGCACCCAAAAAGTGCCAGAAAAGCGAAGTACGCCGCAAAATGACCAGATTAGGGGGCCCGGTACGCGCCGTACCCCCCCCCAGCCCCCGTGAGTACGCGCCGAACCCCCCGTGTACGTACACCCATGTACGTACGAGTCGTACCCCCACCCGTGTATGTACACCCGTGTACGTATGAGTCATACCCCCACCCGTGTATGTACACCCATGTACGTACGAGTCGAACCCCCACCCGTGTATGTACACCCGTGTACGTATGAGTCGTAACCCCACCCGTGTATGTACACCCGTGTACGTATGAGTCGTACCCCCACCCGTGTATGTACACCCGTGTACGTACGAGTCGTACCCCCACCCGTGTATGTACACCCGTGTACGTACGAGTCGAACCCCCACCCGTTTATGTACACCCGTGTACGTACGAGTCGTACCCCCACTCGTACGTACACGGGGGGGTTCGGCACATACTCACAGGGGCTGGGGGGGGTACGGCGCGTACTCACGGGGGCTGGAGGGGTGTTCGGCACGTATGCGGGCACATGTCTCCATGGTTGCTATGGGAGTTCGGTCCGTACAGTGCATTTTCCATACGGTTGTAACATCGGACGCATGGGATGGATCGTACTTGCGCGGTCGGACTTCACTTTTCACATTTGTATGGTAAATCGTCCGGGGACGTGTCAGACACATTTTCCGACCCGAGGACGTGTGGGGAATTATTCCCAATGCGATTCGTATGGACTTTTTCCCATGCGAATCGTACTTGGCAGTTTGTACGGCACTTGTACGATTCGTACGGTAAAAAGACCGGATACAAGTCGTACGGGGAAATTTTTTCCAGGATCCTAATCGGCACCTTTGTGTTAAAAGACAACTGTCTCAGGACAGATTATTCCGATATCTGAAATGCCTTAATTTGAAGTGGAAGGGAGGGAGTCTTTTGAGAAGTGAAGCAGAGGTAGGGCTAGCCAGTTAACAAGAAACAAGCCTTCTCACCTGGGTGGCTGCGGCCTGAAGGAAATGCAAATGTGTGCAATTGGTTAACCTGCAAATGTGAAGGCTGCTTGGTGGTATTGGCTTTAATTGATGGAGTCACTTGATGCATTGTGATGACAAAGATGTATTCTTTTTGAGAGGTATTGTAAGGGTGTAACCTTGGCGGGGTTTGGCAACCTAATGTTAACCTGGACCCCTCGTTCATTTATAGGTCTCCTCCCAGGGTTCTAAGCGCTGTATCACTAGCACTGCCATTGTAACCACTGGACTAGTGAAGGGAATAGGGAAATTAGATGAGTACTAACTAAAATTGAGTTGTACTTGCCAAAGTTATGTTTTTGTATTTTATTACTCTAGTGCTTGTTTCGGGTGTTCTCATTCAGTGATGTCACTTCCTGTGAAGTAATCATGCTCAGTTTTATTTAACATTCCTCCATGAATTAAAACTAACTTTACAGGTACTAGTAGCCAATGCAAGGCAACGGGAGGTAGCACCTTCTCTCCGTACAAATGAGTGTCATAATGGCGGCAGACCCATGGCGACGAGACTCATGAAAGAGGAAGAGAAAACTT
Organism: Triturus cristatus; assembly: GCF_964204655.1. NCBI lineage: Eukaryota > Metazoa > Chordata > Amphibia > Caudata > Salamandridae > Triturus > Triturus cristatus. The sequence goes on from NC_140589.1 coordinate 181,073,085, forward strand.
AAAAGCACAAGGAGGTCCAAAAAAGAAACTCATTTGAGAAACTGTGCCAAGTCTGAGCAATAAAAACATGAACATAATAATAATAATCACGACGATATGCATTGGAAATTGAAGAAGGGGACATTGTAAATTACATTACAGATATACATGAGGGAGGGCTTACATAAATCCAAACAGCATGGAGTAATTGAGGATGCATTGCAACTTCTTAGGCCTCATTCCTGACTCCGGGCACAAACTGTGCAAGCAGTAAACACTGAGGCACAGATTTACGAAGCCTTTGTGTTGTCCTTGCCTCACGCAGTGCAAGGGCTTCAGTATTACTTACCAAGCCACGCAAGGGGGGATTTGTGCCACCAACCATCGCTTTGTAAAGAAATGTGATGTAACACAACGCAGGTGCCGTGCATCCACCCATGGATTTTGGGGCATTACCAGATTTACTAAAGCTAGTAAACTTGGGAATGTGTCAAAATGCTACACCTTACCCAGTGAGGCGTAACAGGGAGAGTGAAGAGGAATATGCCTCTTAATATAGTTTTTGTACAGGTGTTCCTACGTGCACAAAACAATCCTGCCCGTAATGCAATCACCCTTGCACTGTTGTGAAAGGGTGCCTGAATTGGTGCTAAGCAGCACAGAGTACGTCAGCACAAGAAGAGAGCAGAAATGCTCCATATCTTTGACAATTTGGAGCATTTCTGCTCTCTCCCTTTCACACAACGCAGCACAGCCACTGCTTATTTTGTAAAAGAAAGAGTGCATGGGTTCAGAGGCTGGCGGCAGTGAAATTAAATGTTGGTGTGCCTAATACTAATGCTGGTAGTCTTAAACCTGCTTAATTGCCCCTTGCTCCTGACTGTTTTGACCCTATGCACTGATATTTTATTAGATTAATTATACCCCTCTTGGTTGGGTGACTTTAAGCTTTCTCTTTGCGTATTTTCTGTATCCCAGCAACAACTAGTGTTCTAGCTGCCTCGGACACTCTGCACCTGTGTTCAATTGGCTCCAGGTGCCATGATACTTCAGATCGCTCCACGGGTCACCTCTTCATTTCCAAGAAAGCTGAGCCCGGGTAGGTCGTCCCGCAAACCTTTGTTGCAGACTTTGTGAGTATCTCTTTACTTTACAGATCTACTTGGATATACACGCTGTTAGAAGGTGGCTCTGACACTCTAGGCCACCCAGATTTTTCGCTTTTTGAGCACCTAATTGTTGAGCTTTTACTGTGAGAGAGCCTCATAAGTTGGGACTCACCCACAGTGAACTCATGATGAAAGAGACTGCATGTGGATTTTACTGGTGTCCCCCTAGCTTGACTAGGCCGCTGCGCAGCAGCTGGAGTAAGGGGCACCAGGCTGGTCACATGCAGACATGTGTGTACATGCGTGTGCACACATGTACAGGCTACGCAGGAGAGATTCCTGGCGTGTGCAGATCAGGAGCAGATACAAGGTGAATGGATTGGCAGAATTTATGCAGAATTGGTTGAACGCATCCCGGGCCCCAAAGCAAAGCCAGGGAGCGGCGTTGCGCTCCCCGTGAAGAGGAGGAGGGGCCCGGGACCCCATCTCTGGGCCTGAAGCAGACAAAGGCCTGCGTGGCTGCCCACCGGAGCGGGCAGACCAGAACTGCAGCACCGGCTCCTGTGGCAGCACGCGAGGGTGCTGGCCGAGAGGGGAGCCGGCGGGGCAGCCAGGGGCGGGCTCCCCAGGCCGCCCTCCAACGTAAAGGCAGGCAAGGGTCCCGGGTGTGACCGGGACCCCGAGAGGACACTGCGGAGAGTCCGGGTGGGACCGGGATCACGCCGAAGACCGAGTGTGGTGCAAGGGGCCCGTAGTGGGACCGAGCCCCCAAAAATCTGCATAAGCAGCCGGGGGTGGGCTCCCCAAGCCGTCTCACTCACCTAGGGGTCCGGGTGGGACCGGACCCTCCAACCCTCCAATGGCAGGCAGACGCGGCCGGAGGCCCACATCGCGGCTCTCCCCGGAGCAGCGGGGGAGCCGCTGCTCTAATATACGAGAGCGCCCATAATGCCTTACAGGCCCGGACCGGCCTGCAAGGAAAAGTTAGCTTTCCTCTACTTGTGGTGTCCCCCAGGAGGACGGGGTCATCACCACACGTGTGCAAAGGTGCAGTGGGAGCTGCTGGAGAAGCGCAGTCTCCCCCCAGCACGAAGAGAAGTCCCTCCTTAAGTCTCATTGGGACTAAGAAGAATAACCCCTCAAAGGCTCAGCAAGGAATCATATCGTCCCCATGGCTGGAACTTTTGATCTTCAGCTGGGGGTGATTTAGGGACTGCCTCAAGGAGTGAAATGCTGAGTTGGGGATGTCTGGAGAAAGGCATCCCCTGGAGGTGAAGTGGTGTAAGTACACTCGTAGTGCATTTACTAATGTTATTTCTTTCAGTGGGACTAAAAGTCAAATGTGTAATGTGAAGTACATGTGTAATGTTGAGTACCTGTGTAAGGTGATGTCATAAGCCAAATGGGGTTATGTTGCTTGACATTCCTGCTAGGGTGTCAGGGCTGTATATGCATAATCCTGTGAGTTAATCTGTGATGCCTTTAGGGTCTGTAATTGCAACGCATTCTAATAACCAACAAATGTGATGAGTACTGTCATTCTAAAGTGATGCTTAAACATGTGTTCTTGCTGCTGCACTTAGGTGAAGAACCCAGACTGCTAGCCCTTAATATGTAGAGGTGCATACTTCATGGTCCGTAGGAAATGCTCTGTCAGGGTTGTGTATTACCAGGGCAGGTGTACTAATTTTAATTGCTTGTTGAGGTAACAGGGTGAGCCGCCACTGGGATGATGCCAGTGCACAGGGCCCTCGCTCCAGGTTAGGTTCAACTGACTGCATTTGGGGGCAAGATGATGTGCATTCATGGGAGTGGTGGTATTAGACCCCATCTCCCTGTGGGGGGGTGGAGATGTTATGCAATGTCACAAAGTAATTCCAACAGCTGATGTATATTTGTAAATTGGTGCATAGTATTGAGTGGTGTGTGTGTTTAATAAATGTACTCTTACTTTTATAAAGCAAAGTACAGACTGGACAATCAATTATTGAGTGTTATTGCTGCGCGCCTGTAATGGTGATTGCTAGCCCACACCACCTTGAGTAAGCCTCAGACTGGTCTGCAACGCTACCCTCTGAGAGTCAGGCACTACAATTGGGTGTTTGGTTCCCAGTGAAGGACAAATGTAGTCATGTTATTTGTGCAGGCCTCACAGATACTGCCTTGTTTTCCAACACACGCCTCTTTACAAGACGGAGGAGCCCCTCGCCCATCATGTTGACCACATCTTATAGAACCTTTTTTTCAGCATGCTTAGTTAGCGTGCAGTTTTAATGTCACTTGCTGAAGTCCATCCGTTACCATAAGAGGGTGAGTTTAACCCCTTCGCCGCGGGGGCAATTTCCCCGTGGTGCGGGGGGGAGGCGGCACTGTGCTCGTGACGAGCCCAGCTCGTCATGAGGCACAGTGGAGCTGTGCTCATGACGAGCTGGGCTCGTCACAACTCCGCCCACTAATTGATTCTCCCGCACAGGCGGGGAATCAATTACGTGTGGGAGTGGCGTGACCGTTATGACGAGCCCAGCTCGTCATGAGCACAGCTGCACTGTGCCTCATGACGAGCTGGGCTCGTCATGAGCACACAAGGGGTTTACCCTTGGGGGCACAGTGTATGACATCTATTTGTGGTGTTTGTAATGTTTGTGTTTCATGTTTTATCTTTATCCTGCACTACACATTTGGGCACATATTTTACGAGAGCCATGGTTTACAGTGCTATGCATGCCGCACTATAGAGTTGGCTTATGTCATTACTTGTAATTTTCAACATTATCCACAGTGTCAATTTTGTATTAAAGGTCGGTTTTTTACTTACTTTGGTAGGTATCTGTACATCCCCAGGTAGGTGCCTGGTGATTGGAAATCTGGTATATATGGCACTTTATGATTCCAGCCACCGTGTAGATTAGGGATACACTGGTCCTGATGAATTGCCACCAGATCTTTTGCTGACTGATTAGGGCACAAAACATGTTGACCCATCAACAGTCATAGACCATTATTTCTGGTGATAGCAAGTACATTTTTAATATAGGCAAGTGGACTCACCTATTAAAACCTTTATAGAGGACTCCTTGACCCATTTTTAACCTGCACTTCCTTGGTATACACATACACCATTAAAACCAATCTACACCTATAATCCTACACCTAGACTTCACAGTCGGCAACATTTTAAAGATCTCTGGTCAAGAGCCCCCTTGTGGGTGCACGTCAGGCACTGCAGCACAGGCCCGACTTGGAGCTTGCCAAGTGATGAAGCATGACACCCATCTGGGTGTGTGAGGGCTCTTGCTCCTGAGGAGTCGTGCTCCTGGCTGACTCCCCAGGACACTACTGACCTGTTCGCAGATCTCCTCTTTTCTTTTCATAGGAACTGCAAACCCTTACTATCACAGTCTTAAATCCACCTCATGCCTCTTTAACCCACTACCAGACACTCCCTGCCCCTTTATTGCTCTCTTGCAGGTTCCTGCTTTCTCCCTTTCTGACGGGTTTTCTGTATTTCTCTTCCTCTGTTTTTCTGATTCGAGTGTTTTTCCTTCCTTGATCTCTGTAAATATTAGATGCAGAAGAATAAGTGCCAGTCCCTAAAACTAAGTGCTGCTGACCCCCCCAGCAGCCGCCAGCTCAAATTAATCGCTGAGTGCAGCAACTTTGCTTGCTAGCTGCCCTTGGTTGAGTGAAATATTAGTAAATGTGCCACTGATTGCGTGGGCTTCAGTATTTTAAAGGGTGCAGAAATAATGCATGATTGCTATTAGCATACCTCCGAAAGGACAATAAAGTACAAGTGATCCTCCCTTGAGGTGCACAAATACCCTGTTCATAATTTTACAGTTCATTTGTGGCAGGTTTTCACTGGTGAATATCAGGTAAGTGAAAAATGAAAGATACTCAATTTGTGCACAGGTGGTAACAGAGATTCAGGCCCAAATTGGGGATGTTCCCAGCTTGATGTTCGGTCCTAAGTCTTTTTTATTCTCTAAGTCTGTAATTTTTGACACCGCAGGCTGCTGTGTTGCCATAATAGGGGTAGGTGGTGCTTTTGTGGAGCCCATATCTTTGGAAATGCCACGCATTTCCATCAGATGACCATTATTACAGAGTAATGCAAACCCGTAGAAGACCAGTGTCATCAGAGATAGATGAAGGGAGGCCATTTCCATTCACTTCGCCTTTTTCCTGTCTGTGTCTGAGACTGATTTGCATATGCCTGGGTCTAAACAGGAATGGCATGGTGTGCAAAAAAACGATGGATTCAGGCCCAGATCTCTATACTGAAATGTAAAAATTATTTTTGGTTGATTCTCTTAATCAATTGCTTCTTCGCCAGATATAGATAAGTACAGCCAACGCGTTTCGTCCGGTTACAGGCTTCCTTAGGGCTGCAAACATACATGAACATCTTATCAGTCAAAAAACTTCTCTTTACAAAGATACAGTATATACAGTTATATTTACAGCATAAGACAGCATATAAATATAAAAACTAGTGTCTATAAACCCTCATTAAACATGACTTTTGAAGCAACACGACCCACAAGCCATGATATGGTCCAAAAAGGTCAAAAAGCGCCAGAAGACAGTATATTGCACCCCTTTATTAGACACGTCTTAGTCTAGAGACTCTTTATAACATTCATCATACAATATGATATGCAGTACTGCAACACGTTATCACATATACGTATGTACCAACATAATATAGAAACTGAAAATGTTTTGAAAAACAACCAATTGGCCACCAATGCAAATAAATGCCCAGAGAAATGAACACAAAACAGCATAAAAAACAACAAAACAACAAAAGCAGAAAACAGAAAATATTAATATCACTTTATAAGTCCAATGCATTATATGAAAATATGTACGTACCACAGGACTGGATACCAGGATTTCCATATTCACAACTGGGATCCAGACCATATGGTACTGATTAATGCCAATGGCCAATGTGCACCAAAGTTAAGATCGATGGGGGAAGAAAACGAAAGAAGAAAACACCATAATAGAAAACCTACTATCAAAGAAATACACAATTGAGAAACAGATATAAGTGTAGAGAATGTCCATCGTTAATCCCTTCACCATTAAACAACATGACGTGATGTTAAGTTGTAAGTACAGTAATTTATAACCGCCTGGGTCTTACCAAAAACAAGTGTCTAGCCAGACACAGTGGTTAAAGTAGACTTGATGGCTACTATTCTCTTGCTACACCTAGGTGACATGGTGAGCAGGCAGAATCAATGCACCAGAGGGCACAGAACAAGTATCAGTAAATTACACCAGGCAGGCACCCTGGAAAAGGATGGTGATTTCACCCAGGCATACATTGACCTTTGCGTTGCTGATATAGCGTGTGCAGATCGCTATTATTTTGTGTCAATGTGCCTTACATATTCAACATGATTTCCCCAGGAGGCAATTAACGGAGTAGGAATGGCCAGGATTGCATGCGTGACATCACACCAGAGAGAAACCCATTAACATTTGGTAGTGTTGAAAGAAATGTGCAGTTCTATGCACCATGGGGTTTTGGGCCCAGGACACAGACATTAAAGGTACGTATGGTCCAGTGCCTTCATCAAAAAGCTCCTTATTTGGATAGTGATGGTGAAAGCACAAAAGGCAGCCAGTCTGTCGTGCTTATCTGTCCTGTTCACAGCTCACACTGATGGTGTGAACAAAGCAACCCTGGACTCATGCATGAGCACTGTGGCAAACAGTGATGGTCTTTTTCCCACTACACCTATTCAGGACTTCCCTCTTATCACTGTGCCTGCTGCAGTGAGCGTGAGTAGATCTAATGACACAGCTGCATAAACCAGGGTCAGTCAGATGAGGATCTGGGTTGGCTGTATGAGTGGCAGGATCCAGGATCCCAACACTTCCTAGGCTATCTTACAGAAGTTTATTGTATATAATGCTTAGGCTGAACCTCTGTGTGGTTGTTTGTCAGAATATCTATAACAAAAAAACATTTTAAGTACATACAAGTAAGTGTAGATTTAGCATGAACTCCATATCTAGGCACCTTGAAGAAATATGGATTGTCAAATAATTATGCATGTGAAATAAATCAAAGAAAGTTTAAACTTACCTAAAAATATGTACTTTTCCAATATGTTTATTGCTGATATTCTTGCTAAGATACTTTGAGAGTTTGCACATGTCCTGATGAGAGCACATCAGTGAAAGTCAGAGCCCTGGTTCGAACCTGCAGCTCAGTCTTTCACTGGGGGCTGGCCAGCCATTGTTTGAAGAGGGATCAGGGTCCCCCTGCATGTGAGTGTAACATGTCATTGCACTTGCCTGCAAGAGGATGCCTGTGGGGGTCTCTCAGGCCCCGTGCCTGACTTCCTAAGTGCAATCTTGATGGATGCACTGACTGTGTGCTACCTCTCTGTGGTGCACCTTCAGTCTACCACCTGACAGCTTCTTTGCCTCTATGCCCACGTCATGATTAAAGCTCATAGTTTTAGATTTTTCTAATTTTTACAGATGAATACAGACAGAAAACAATGGGTTTCTTCTCTGTATTTATTTTGTAAAGGAGAAAAATACTGAAAATTGTGCTTCTTTTGAGAGACTCTCCATGCTGTCTTTCACGAATCACAGGCCAACAGCTGAGCCGAGAGACACCATGGGGAATTAAAAAACAGGATAAGTTTAATTCAATACAGGCATATGTTAATATATATATGATGTATAATTGTAATATTTACCTGTGGGTGTAGTGTTTTGTTATATTTGGCTGCTTAATTTGCTAAAATGCGACAGGTATCAAAGCATGAATGCGCCTTTCATCATTTAAAAAAATGTGGATATATACAATTTTGTGACTCCATTTTTTCCCATAATAAATATGGATAAATACCAATAAGATGGCCAAAAAATGAATACGGATAAATACAGACAGAAATGTTAAAAAATAAATACCATAAAACCAGGAGCCTTAGTCATGATACGGTGCAAGTGCAAAGGCATATTGTTCTCTCATTTGTATGCGAAACTCCTCACAGGGATTGCGGCAGTGCAGAATGCGTACAGCCATGATCACTATTATAGAAGGGCCTACACAAGCACCTGCACCCCTTCTATAGTACCAAAGCCCCCGAGCCCTGCGAAAACAGTACGTTCTGTAATATGGCAACTGATGTATTGGATAATTTCTGAACTTTACAGGCTGGGGTTGTGTCTTCATAGCAATGCCATACATGCCATGCAACAGAATAGAGTCAGGGTTTTACTTGGATATAGCAAATGAATGTAACTGATAAACCTAAGGCCACAGAAGGGTGATAGGTTGATGAAAGAACCGTCTATGGGCTTTGGTCATGTTGCTCGCTAGTGGGAAATGGAAATAACAAAAAAGCTTTAAAATTGAAATGGGATATTTAAATGAATACAATTTGAAAAATACTAATATTGTATAATCTCTCCAACAGTTCTCTAATCATTTTGACAAAAAGCAGTCTCCCTCTTTTAGTGGCAGCATTTAATACTGGAATAAAAAAATTCCAGTCCAACTGAGGACATCAAACTGACAGGTCGGGGAGTTCTTACATTTTCTGTGAGTGATGAAAGGATCACAGGAAGCCCTCCTGCTCCTGTTGTGAATGGCAGCAACTTCAGCACGGTAGATGATGAAACAGGTTTATCTGAAGAGTCAGATTCACGGTCTGCTGTCAGGCTGAGGAAATGTCATCTTTATTACAGAAAAGGAAAGGAGCATTAGTTATGACAAGCGAGTTGTAGTCTTTCTATAGTTTTCTGGCCCTTGTACATATGAAAGGACCAGAATCAGACCTGCATTTTGGGTTTTGGAAAGGGACCCAAAGTCACACATACGAATTCTGTTGAAGAACTCAGCAGTAAGGCAGAAAGTTGTCTTAGTGGGAGTAAAATGAGTCCAAAATTGCTCAAATCGGCCCATTGGGGCCATAGCTATACACAATTTAAAGATTTTGGACAGATTTAAAAGAAACTAACTAAGCGCGGTGCCGCAAGTCATTTTGCTGCGCCACGCTGCGTTAGTTTCGAGGCACATGGGTGCAACATATTTACAACAATATATAACATCTCTGTGCTTCCGCCTACTCTGGCGCACAAACTGCTGCCAGGCGCTGGCTCAGGCACCCTTGCACCATGGTGCAGGGATGCCTGCATCGTGGGGAGATTGTTTTTGTGCTTTGTGCAGGAAGGGGCACCTTCCTCCACAAAAGCACTAATTTGAGGTGATTTCTTCTTCCAATGTGTGCTGCAGAATGCAGTAAGCAATGAAAGAGCAAATAAATGAGGGGAAATAAAAAAAAATCTCCTCGTTGCATCTCGTTACGCCACCCCTAGGGTTTTAGATATCTCGTAAAACTGGAAATGCATCAGTGGACATGGGTGTTGCGTGCGCAAAATGTGTTGTGTGAAAAGGGGCAATATTTACAAGCACTGGTAAAGTCATGCAGGGTGGCTTTAAGTGTTGTTATATTTCATATCAGTACCCTAATATAGGTTTAGAGAACATCGTACTCTTTCCCTACATCATATCCCCTTCATTTCATATGAATGAGCTTTATAAGGACATAACTCCAAATAAGGACAGAACGACTTATAAGGACTGACGCCTTTTAAGGACTAAACCTTTCACCTAGTTCTATGACGAGGGTGGGTTCTGCCCAATGGATATTGCTAAGACGTCATCCTTAGCACATATGAATAATTTATGAGTACACTCTCCAGGGGGCATCCTTCACCGCTCCTATCTACGCACAAAGGTTTAATCCCCAACGTCATCCTCATACTGAACAATGGGTAACATACGCACATAGACCGTATAAATACAGCACCTCTTGCTATCAGTAGTCAGGAGGGAACCGAGACTTCAAGGCCGACACACTGACCAGAGACGCTGTGGCTCTGGCTTGCCATCGCTCCAGCTGACAGTGGTCTAACTATCCATGACGGGGTGTCCAACTCAAGTACAGGACGAAGTCCTACACTCTCACTATTCACGTATGGGGGTTTGACTAAATCCTAGCGGGATTCTTGGCTCTTGGGTCTAAGATATTAGGCTATTAGGCTCTTTAGCTCTTCCACACCTACTTACATGCTAGGTACACTCAGGTACATCTAGTCAGGCATTTTAGGAGTACGCACTTTATTGTATAAATGCATTTTATATTCATGTATGTGTTCATGACTGTTGCAAAATGGTAGAACAATAATATTCCTTTTTATTCACTGTACTGCTGGTTCTATATCTCTGCTACTGTATTACAGTTGTAGCAGCACATATGTTTTACATGAGAAGATCAACGGTACAATAAATTCTTATTGTAAACACGTCTGACTGTTTCTTCTGTGTATCTCTCTGAGAGCAAAACAAGCAAGCACGAGTGACTGAGTGAAAAGTAGTATATTGTCATCACGAGTCTGAGGAATCAGGGTTTGTTTTATTCTACGGTTGCCAAAAACTAATCTCTCTGATAGAAGGAGATTCTAGTGGCAGTTTGAGCTAGCTAATGAGAAAACAGGCTAACATACTCGGCGGGGGTGTACAGAGTCAGTCTGCCACCAGACCCACAGTTTATGATATCCAGAAATGCGCCGGTCCTGCATGAAGGGTACAATAGGAACTACACTACATGGCGCCCAACGTGGTCTAATGGCCCTACGTGGTCTAATGGCCCTACGTGGTCTAATGGCTTATTTTTCAGTAGAATCTGAGTAGCTCAGTCATGCTTATTCTATTTACAACACCCAGAGACGTCTGGAGAGTGTGGGAAGAAACTCCGCCACAGCTGAGTAGGCGAGATATCCTATTTATTGGCTGTTAGTTAATCAAGCTTGAAGGACATATTCCCAAATTTGTGCATAAAACCTTTGCAGTAAACCTTTACATAACTTCCTTGGACAGTTATTCTGTGTTCTATACACGATGGCTGATGAAAACGGAGTTGTCAACCCAATAAACATTCCGCTTACTTACCAGGAACATATTTTCTGGTTAAATGGTGCCCTACCCCATACAAGAACAAAAGCAAGAACAAAAGCAAGGCTTGGTCCTTTAGGAAGACCAGGAGCAACATGGCCGATATTAGCGACCTATGCACCACATCCAGACATTGACACTTTGCCAGGAGATGAACTGCTTGTTCAACACAAAGAGTTGATAAAACTCTACAGAAACATGACACACTTTGTCTTAAGGACACTAGCGGTCCAACCAATAGTAATTACACCAACTCCAGCTCCTACACAGAGCTCCGGTACTAAAATTACTCCACAAACATTACACACGGTAATGGGCAAAGTGCCCACAAAACATGAACAAATTCCTTTTTGGGTAGCTCAGAAAATAACCCAGTTAGAAGCAGTATTCCCAAATACAACACCATTTAAAAACAAAGAATGTTAACAATATGTTTGCCCATGGGGATTACACTACAGTTAGAGGATTGCACCTCTTGGGGTACAGTCTTTGCTGCCATATATACCAGAACTCATGGTATTTCTTCATTAGCAATAATACCTGATGTATTAAGACAAATACAAAATGAGTACGGAGCAGAAACTGCCATAAATTTAGGGATGAAGTTATTAAATAACTATGACCAGGTATCAGCCATAATACTAGCTAACATTAAAGGGGAAGCAGCATCAGTTGCAATCTGCCAACGCCTAATGGAGGTCGGCCCATTATTACAGGGGGCTGAACTACCCCAAATAATTGAAACTGCATATGCAAAATTAGGCAGGGATAGTTTGGGGGGATAAGCTTTAAAACCTCAACTACAGGGCAGTCCCGAAAAGGACACTTCTCTGCAGACAGCTACGTCATCTAAAAATGAATTGGGGTGATAAAAAAGAAAGCTTTAAAGACAAAAGAATTCAGTCCCAAGGTAGATCTCCTCAGCAGGACCCCCCTGAAAAGAGGTATAACCTTAGGAATAGGGATAACATTAGGAAACCTGACAGGTATCAGGATACTGATACACGTTCCTCTCGTTCCTTTCAGGGCTCAAAGAAAAGCTCTGAAAGAGAAGGATGGTCAGAAATAGAGAGGAGCGCACACAGTCCAGAGACAAGCAGCGCCCTCAAGACTTTACTTCTAAAAAAGAAGATAAACAAAATCCAAAACCTCAATTTAAGAAAAAGAAAGTTGCTGGTCTGAAAATCATTCATGCCCACAATTTTTTTTTTTTTAACTTTATTTTAATGTTATATTTTGTAATTAACACAGGTCATGACAAACATATTATACAAGAAATAATAGTAAAGAGAGAAGAAAAAAAAGAAGAAAAATACATAAACAGCCAGCATGGAACATGAGATAAATAAATAATACCCTAAAGAGCTAGAAAGCCAGGAAACTGTCAGGGGTTGGCATACTAAGACTTGTGCAGTAATTAAGAAGCCAGATAAACAGAACGGAGATGGCAGACATAAACACAACATAAGATATATCTGTACAACTATACAGACTATAATTAGTCCAGCTCAAACATACCCATCACCCATTGGACCACTTCTTGAAGGGGGCCCAAATTCTGGTTCCCAACTCCTGCCTCTTTCTCCCCCTTAAAAGTTAGACAGACGACTCCAAGTTATATAATGCAAGCATCCTGCCTCTCCAATTAAGAAAAGTTGGAGCTTCCGGGCTGATCCACTGAGATGTAATACATAGCAGAATCATTGCCATTGCTAGAAAAAGAAATGCGGCAGTGTATCTGGAACCACCGGCAGACCCGGTGCCATCACATCCCATTATCACAAATTCCGGGGAGATTTTGACCTGAATCTTTAGCACTGCATTGATGAAGTGCTCAATTTCATGCAGAAATACCCCAAGCTTAGGACACAAATAAAACATATACACTACATCAGTACCTTGAAGTCCACACCTAGCACACCTATCACCCTTCCGTCCAACCCACTTTGCAATCTTTGCAGGTGTGTAGTACAGATCAAATATCACCATATAGCATTGCGTCTGTAAACTACCCGAAGCTGAGATCTGCCTTGCTAGCTGTACCGTAAGCCTAATATCAACCCCCGTCTTGCTAAATTTCCCCACCCACTTCGTTTCCTGCATATCCAAATCATCCGGTAAAAAGGATAGAAAATACTGATAAACCATACCTATTCTTGCTTTCCTTCGGGCCAATTCGATTATAGTTACGTTTCCAAGCTTTATAGCCATCTCGTTTCGGGGTTTGTTAAAAAAGCTTCTGATCTGTAGATATTTAAAGAAATCATGGGTATGTAAATTAAACTTCTCCCTAAGAAAAGAAAAGGAAGCCATTTGCCCCCCCGAGCACAAATCACCAATGACCTGCAAGCCCAATGACTGCCATCTAAAGATAACCTGATCTTGGAAGATCGAAGGCAACATTCCAGCAGCAGAGAAGGACGTGTATATATTAATGTTTGGAATTGCACACCTGCGACGAATCTTCCGCCAAATCGCAAACACTTCCTGGATTACTTTGAACCTTGTCTTTTTAAAGTAACTCGGTTCAAGTATCTTCACTAGAATACCCTTAGCCGCATCACCCAGGCCTATTTCATAGATAGTAGGCCTATTTGCTAGCGGGACCTCAGCCCTATCTCCTACTAAAAGTATTCCAAAGTGTTGCAACATAGCTGACCAATAATACATTAAAAAATTAGGGACCACCCATCCCCCACGATCTCTAGGGAGACACATCCATTTGGCTGCCCTACGTGATCGACGGTATCCCAGAGAAATCTAGAGCAGGCCCTCTCGGCACTACTCAGAGATGCTTGAGAGAGTTCTAGCGGGATAGTTCTAAACAGATACATTAATTTCGGCAGGACCAGCATTTTAAGAATATTAAATCGACCATACAGTGAAAGATGCTAATGATCTAATCTTCCAAGTTTTATATTGATAGATTTGACCACTGGGAGCATATTCAAGTCAGGGATACTAGCTACTGAGGCAGTAAATTTGACCCCCAGATACGTCGCTTCTGTGGTAAGAGGGACGTCAGAGGGACGCATAAAGACTGAATGTAGAATCTGCGTCTTATCGACGTTCAGCTTGTATCCTGACAGTAATCCAAATTGCTCTGCCAGACTTTTTATAGTCGCAAACGCCGAAGAGACATCCCTTGTTAAAATCACGATGTCGTCCGCGTATGCCAGCGTCTTATAGTCTGTGCCATTAACCCTAACCGGCAAAATATTTGGATCCTCTTCAATTTTACTAAGGAACGGTTCAATGTACAGAGCAAAGAGCAACGGCGAACACGGACAGCCTTGCCTTGTGCCCCTACCGATGTTGAATAGCCCAGTTTCCTGCCCTGAAATACGAAATGTTGCCACTGGAGAGATATACAGTGCTTGCAGTGCCTGTATAAATTCCGTGCTAAATTCCTTACAATGGAGCACTGCCCACTAAAACCCCCAGGAGACCCTATCGAACGCCTTCTCGACGTCCAGTAGGATCACCCCGAGGGCAGATTCCGTGGCCTGCGCCCAATCCAACAGGGCGATGACCCACCTTACATGATCAGCTGTGTCCCTTCCAGGGATAAAACCATGTTGCCGGATAGACACTAATGGGGTAATAACTTCAGCGAGCCTAGAAGCTACAATTTTCGAATAAACTTTACTATCTGTATTGATTAATGAGATAGGGCGATAAGATGACGGATTCAGCGCAGGTTTATCTTTCTTTTTAAAGAGTACAATGGTTGTTTGCCTCCAAGATTCAGGTATAATGCCCCTCTGGGCGTCCCTAAAAACTGATAGGACATCCTGTTGGATTTCTTGGGCAAAGGCCCTATAAAATTCTAGCGGAATAGCATCCGGACCAGCGGCCTTCCCGTTAGCCAAAGCTTTTATGGCCAATTCAACCTCTTCCCATACAATTGGGACAGAGAGAACTTCATTCTGGTCTATTGTGACTATGGAGGTATCTATACCCTGCAAAAATCCTTCGGCCAAAGACTCAATGGATGTCATAGCCCTCTTCCTTATAGAGCAGAGTATAAAACTTCCCAAAAACATCCATAACCCCCTCCTGAGTGTCCTGCACCTGGCCATGCTGATCCAAAACACTAGTCATTCTGTTTGTCATACTTCTCTGCTGAAGCCGTTTGGCAAGAACTCTGCCACAGTTTTCACCAAATTCATACATCATCGCACGATATTGAGTATATTTTGCAGCCAAGTCCTTCCCAAAAAATTCCAGTAACTTGGATTTGACCATGGCCACCGTCTGTTGACTTTGATCCGTATTAAGACCGTCCTTGATATTCTGTGTCAGCGCCATCTCTGCGACCCGTAACTGCTCTACACAACCCTTAATCTGATCCTGAATGGTCCTCCAGCGATAAGCTGCGAAGCTCTTGGTCTCTCCCCGCACCGCGGCTTTGAATGTATCCCATACTATGCTATCCGAAGCAGTCTTTCGGTTAAAACTAAAAAATTCTGCTATCCATTTGGTCATGTGATCCCGATAAGACTGATCCGAAAGAAGTTTTTTTTCAAAAGTCCACGGTCTAGGGGCTCTAACCAACCTCCCCCACAAATACTCCACAATCACCGCATTGTGATCTGATAAAGTTCTCGGGGGAACTTCAACCGAAGCCTCCCCTAGCAGTTGATCTGAAATAAAAAGATAATCCAGCCGCACCATTTTTTTGTGGGGGGGCAGAGTAATATGTAAAACCATCCTCATCTTTTTTGTGCTTATGCCAAATATCAGCAAGTCCATGTTCAGAGATTAACGTCTGAAGGGCCTGAAAAACCCTTGGCTTCCTCCCATGGTACTTTTGATTACCTAGAAGATTAAAATTGCCTGGCAAGTGAATATTCATGTCCCCACAAACAATAATTGGGTGCGACCACAATGCTAGTTCGACATTTAGACATTTCAAAATTGCCGGATCATCTAAATTTGAGCCGTAGATGGAACAAATCGAAATAGGCATGTTATTATTCAAAATTTCAACTACCGCCCATCTTTCAGCTCCATCCAATTTTGCTCTTTTGCAAACCCCAACTGTTTTGAAGACTGTTTTGTGCAGGCTACTAGATCAAACCCCAAGAGTTTCAGACACTACCGCTTCCCCCATGGCACGTGTGTCTCTTGTAGACATAGAATATCAAGTTGCATGGTTTGTAGAACTTTAGATAAGAGCGCCCGCTTCTTACCATCATTCAGGCCACAGGTATTCCATGTAGCTATACGCAGCCTACCATTTAAACAAAGCATAAGTCCCAATCTCAATTTATCGCTGGATACTGCTATGAAAGCGCCATCATTTTTATTCATACACTCTGTAACAACCTCATCACTAATATTACGATTGTCATGACTACAATTAAAAACCCAAACACCAAAACCCCCCCTTTCCTCCCCCTTGACACCAGATCACCCCCCCACCCAGTACCCCCCCCCAGCCCCTTCCCCCCCCTGAACTACACCCCCCTCACGAGGCAACAGGACCTGGGTCCTTATGATGGTTAAATGAGCAGGCTGCCCACCGCTCTCCCCTAGATCCTTCCACCCATCTTGGCCAAAAAAGAAGAAAAACCAGCAGGGGGAGAATCGAAATAAGCAAATGAAACATCAACCAAAAGAGAAAAACACCCCCTCACATCTGTATCTAAAGAGGATAGTTACCCCTGTGATGGCGAGCCACAAAAAGGACAATATAAACCTACATAGAATTCAAAAAATCCTTTGCCTGGATTTAAGATACGAAGAATCTTTTCTGACCCTGATATATTATTTTAAGCTTTGATGGAAAAAGCAAAAAAGCTTGCACCCCTTTCGCTTGGAACGCCGCTTTCAACTGGCGGAGCTGCCACCTCCGCTCAACTGTTGCCTGACAGAAATCTGGTCTGACAAAAAACTCGCAATCTTTCCCTGCTCTCTTCCTATCTGGTCTTGCTAGATCGTAAACTCCCTCTCTGAGGACACAACTTCTGAACGAGGAATGGGCTCTGACGATGCTAGACAGTGCGGCAGAAGTAACAATAGCTCGCCTGAACCTGAAGGAATTTCTGATGACAGCGAAGTTGAATGATTACATCACAGTGGAAACACCAGACACCAGGGTGAGCGTCCTACATAAATTATATGAAATAACACTCCGGATGAAGGGGGACAAGCCCAGGAAAGTAAAAGGTCTTTTATGGAAGAACTTATCATCTGGTTATAACATCCTGTTAACAGAACAAGATTAGCCGCCTGCATTCGTAGTGGAGTGCCCCAGGGCAGAAAGTAGAATTTTTCCTGCATTTTCCAACCATGTTCCCGTTCACCGTAAAACATACATATGCACTGGAGTGGGCAGTAGCCCAAGCCCCGGCATTGTACAAAAATCACGCAGGGTGGGATGAGAATTCAACCTACCACTTGATCCCATTAAAAGTTTCACCTAATGCTCAGATGCAATATCCAATAAAGCAAGAAGCTAAATAACAGGTCAGGGAGATCTTAGATCAACTTGAATACCAGGGGGTAATTGAAAAATGTACCTCTCCAATGAACAATCCTGTTTCCTGTCGCTAAACCCGACAATACATATCGTCTAGTTATAGATTACAGACATTTAAACTCATGCACAAAGACATTTGCTGTCCTAAATGCACATAGTGCCGCACTAATGAATAACATTGTGCGCAAAAAATACAAAACCACACTTGATATCTCAAATGGATTTTTCTGTTAAAATATAGCGCATGAAAGCAGGTATCTTAAGGCATTCAGCACGTTAGGTTCACAGCGACAATTTTGTCGACTCGCCAAAGGGTACAAAAATAGCCCCGGGGTATTTTCAGCAAGAGTAACAGAGTTACTTCAAAAATTTGATAAAGAAGCGTTTTCCTATGTGGATGATATTTATCTAACAGACGACGACTTAGAGAGGCACCTGACCAGGGTAAGCACCATAATTATGGGATTTGCAAGAGAGGGCTACGAATGTAACTTTAAAAAATCAAAAATAGCCCACCTCAATGTCCTATTTTTGGGATTTGAGCTGTGTAGTATAGGCAAAAGTCTGGCAGCCAACTTTTTAGAAAAGTGTGCGCTGCTCCAGCCTCCAAAATCATAAACATTTTTACAATCAATACTACGGTTCCTAAATTTCGGCAGAGCATACATTTTAGATTATGCACAAAGGGTAAAGCCTTTCTATGACTTAATAAAACCTGACTTTTCAGCCAGAGATTGGACACAAGAACATACTAATATTCTTTGTTTACTCCAGGAAGACATGATTGCTTCCAAACACTTCCAAACACGCGTAAACGTACGCCACTTAGTGATCCGAATAATTGCGGGTCAATGCAGGTACACTTATTTGACCTTTAATGAGGGAGAACTATACCAATCACTTACAAACCACACCTGTACACAAATGCAGAAATGCGTTCCACTTCAGCAGAAAAAATACCGACAGCCGTTCAGGCTGCTGTAGCAAAAGAAAGAGCACTGGCTCAGGGGAAACGCTGTATTGTCGTGACTCCAGTACCAGCTTTAGAAGCTGTTACAAAAGCCAGCATCCCAAATGGGAAAGCATTACATGCGAGATTGATACAATGGGCTAATTCTCTTACTGCAACAGACGTTGAATACAGATTTGATCCAAGTTTAAAACACACAAGCATTCCTTCAATATGAACAAGAATATCTAATGAAATCTTGCCTCTAGAATAATATAAATAGGTCAGGGAGATTTTAGATCAACTTGAATACCAGGGGGTAATTGAAGAATGTACCTCTCCAATGAGGTACATTTCCTGTTGCTAAACCCGACAATACATATCGTCTAGTTTTAGATTACAGACATTTAAACTCATGCACAAAGACATTTGCTGTCCTAAATGCACATAGTGCCGCACTAATGAATAACATTGTGCGCAAAAAATACAAAACCACACTTGATATCTCAAATGGATTTTTCTGTCAAAATATAGCTCCTGAAAGCAGGTATCTTACGGCATTCAGCACGTTAGGTTCACAGCGACAATTTTGCCGACTCGCCAAAGGGTACAAAAATAGCCCCGGGGTATTTTCAGCAAGAGTAACAGAGTTACTTCAAAAATTTGATGAAGAAGCGTTTTCCTATGTGGATGATATTTATCTAACAGACGACGACTTAGAGAGGCACCTGACCAGGGTAAGCACCATAATTATGGGATTTGCAAGAGAGGGCTACGAATGTAACTTTAAAAAATCAAAAATAGCCCACCTCAATGTCCTATTTTTGGGATTTGAGCTGTGTAGTATAGGCAAAAGTCTGGCAGCCAACTTTTTAGAAAAGTGTGCGCTGCTCCAGCCTCCAAAATCATAAACATTTTTACAATCAATACTACGGTTCCTAAATTTCGGCAGAGCATACATTTTAGATTATGCACAAAGGGTAAAGCCTTTCTATGACTTAATAAAACCTGACTTTTCAGCCAGAGATTGGACACAAGAACATACTAATATTCTTTGTTTACTCCAGGAAGACATGATTGCTTCCAAACACTTCCAAACACGCATAAACGTACGCCACTTAGTGATCCGAATAATTGCGGGTCAATGCGGGTACAGTTATTTGACCTTTAATGAGGGAAAACTGTACCAATCACTTACAAACCATACCTGTACACAAATGCAGAAATGCGTTCCACTTCAACAGAAAAAATACTGATAGCCGTTCAGGCTGCTGTAGCAAAAGAAAGAGCACTGGCTCAAGGGAAACGCTTTATTGTCGTGACTATAGTACCAGCTTTAGAAGCTGTTACAAAAGCCAGCATCCCAAATGGGAAAGCATTACATGCAAGATGGATACAATGGGTTAATTCTCTTACTGCCACACATGTTGAATACAGATTTGATCCAAGTTTAAAACACACAAGCATTCCTGCAATATGAACAAGAATATCGAATGAAATCTTGCCTCTAGAACAATATAAATATTTTGAGGCAGATTTATAAGCCCTGTGCATCACTTTTCCCCCTCCGTTGCGTCCCGTTTGGGACGCAGCGGCGGCGCAAAGCCAGCGCCATGCTGCGGCAGATTTACAACGTGACGCATCTAGAGAGATGCGTCACGTTGTAAAGCTTGCGCCACATGTGGGCGTACCTTCACAGGGGGGGGCGTTCCGGCGCAGGAACACCTCCGAAAAGTGGCTGAGTGAAATCTACAAGATTTTCCGGCCATGCTGCGTCAAATCCCTGCGCCTGCTTGAAGCAGGCGTAAGGATTGACACAGCATTGTACCGATAGGGCACCCCCGAGCCTTGCTGGAGCTGCGTCGCGCTTGCGACGCAACTCCAGCAATGCGCCGCCCTTCCGCCATCAGATGCGTCACGCATCTGTTTATCCTTGCACCACGATGCGCTGCATTGTAAATACGGCGCATCTATTGTTGCGCAAGGGTAAACTTGCGTGACGCATCTTCCCTGGCGCATCCATGCTGATTTGCAGGGATGCGCCAGGGAACATAAATCTGCCCCATTATATATACTGAAAGATCTGCTCAGCCGGCGATAGGAAGTAAGCAGCAATATTTTTCGGCATGTGCTATCATTAAAAGTCGCATGCGTGATGGCACTTTGGACTTGCAGGGTCAGTCCAGTAGCAGCTTTCCAAGATGCTAGGTTTCGTAGATTGATGTGGCCCCATTTTATTCTTCGAGTTAGATGTAGTGTTTCGTCATTGCAGGAAGTGCCCAAAACCTTGTGGCCTTTGCATTTAGGTAGATTAATGTTAAAGGTTGTGCAAGGTGGAAGATGGTCACTATCATTTGAGAGATGCACTTTAAAGCTCCCAAGGTGGTTTGTAAATTTCACAGAGGCAAAAACATAATCGATGGTACTTATTCCCCTGAAGGTCTTCAAGAGTTGAGATGATGGTTCTAGATTATTAGCTAAAATCTGTACAGATTGTAGGCCATGTTTACTTAAAATATTATTTATTTGAGTGCTTAAGGGATTTAGAGGTGGGCAGGTGATGTTAAATAATCCTAGTTGTCGCAGGTTAAAATCACCGCAGATTAGTATATCATGATTAACATGATCGCAAAGGATTTGATCCAAATTGTTGCACAGCTGGTGGAGTCTTGTTGCTTGTGCTGAGCCAAAGCTGTTAAAGTAGACGTTAATCAGGAGGATTTTAAGTCGAGACGCGGAAGACTTGGTGCTCTCTAGTACGAGCGCTTGAAGCATCTCATCTTGAGTTGAAATTGGGTGTGTTTTTATTTTCATGTTCAAGTTGAGGTATATTGACAGGCCTCCGGAGGGCCTCCCAAAGATGTTTTGTTTCTTAGCTGCATGATGGATCCCTTGGAAGCCAACAATTGTTAAAGGGGTTAGTGACCATGTTTCTTGGAAACAGAGAACATCGGATGCCAGTAGCAGTGATTTTGCTGTTTTTGAGCTTAGAAGTCTTGAGAGCCCCGCTACATTCCACGACAGAAAAGTTATGAGTTGTTGTGGCTCTAATGGGCACTTCTCACTGCTAGAAATAGGCAGAGGATTCACTGGACAGGATGTGGGGAACTCGTTTCCGGTCGGGTTGGTGTTCTACCCCTGTTTGTCCTGTTACTATTTTCCTGGTCATGCCCCTTGTTGAAGAGTGAATACAAGATATATTTATGTTATCTATCTGTTATTGGCGAAGCAGGGGCCCGGTCCCCCTTAGTATACTATAGGGGTGGACCATTGGGTTGAGTGGATCAAGTAGCTTTCTTAGCGGTGCTGGGTACTTCGGTGCTCGTATTTTTGAAATTCCTATGCCCCATTCCTCGAGGATGGCCTTACAGTCTAGTATATCTTCTGCCAGTGAAGTTGTTTTTAATGTTAAAAATGTGGCTTCCCTCCCATTGCAGCACTCTGAGGTAATTTTAAATTCCACGCTCAATATGTCATCTGAGGTTATCTTTGACTGAATAGAGTAGCCTGACGTAACCTTAGTATGTTGGATCGATTCAGTACATCGTGCCTCCCTTCCGAGGGGTAGTATGGAAAGACTGCCAGCTTGGTCGGTTGATCCTCGCCTAGACACCTTTTAGTATGCCCTTCATTATAGGGGTGGGCTCGGGGAAAGTGATTGTTGGTAACTGGTCTGATCAATTCACGCACTAGCAATGATCTCCGTGGGTCTCCACTTTCTGTCGCAGATGAGAAGGCTTCTTGTGGGGCTGAAGTCACCACCCATCCTGGGGGTTGCTGCGCACTCTGCGAGTGTCGAGATGGGGGGCTTTGGTCAGTGATGGAGCCTATGTCTTTCTTGGTTGTGAAATGAACAAATATCTCAGTGCATTAGGATGAAAAAGCCAGCCGTTGTCTTACTTCTGAATCTTTTCTTGTGTTACCACTGTTACAGGGCAAAGGTTCCTTCTGGTCTTGCGTAGTTGAGGGTGGGAGCCCCAACAGGTGTGTTCCTGGTGTAATGGGTTGTGATTTTTTTTTAACTTTGTTTTTATAAATAACATCTTTACATCCATATATCAAATCACGAATAATTCCCAAATCCGTCAAGCTCCCCAACAGCCTAGCTAGTAGTGCCTTCCCACCCCTGCTCCCCCCCTCCCCTTCCAGTGTGCTCCGCTCCATATACCATGTTGCAGTCCGCCCAATTCTTATGGGTATCAGAAAGGTGCCTTCTCTATCGTACGGCCTCCCTCCCCAATTTGCCTGACGCTTCCCTGTCTAGTGCTCTTCCTGGTCTTGCGCTCCCCCCACTGCTCCCTGTGATCCGCCATCGAAAAGAGCTGGGTCATCCTGCAAGTCTCTGGCAGGCCTCCGCAGTGCCTCTACCAACGCCTCCCAGGCCCTTGCTCCTTCCAGCATTACCTCATTCTGCGACCTATGCGCCAGTCTCAGTTTAGTTGCACTTTCGCTCACCGCCCACTTAAAAAATTTGTGTTTCCATCTCCGGACTCTAGGTCCCTGACTGTGTTTCCAATGGCTGGTTATTTCCCGTTTAGCTATTAGCAGACCCAGATCAATAAATCTGCTGGTCACCTTGTTATGTTTTGTGTGCGGGTAGCAATGCAGCAAGCTCACCCCCATATCCTTGTTAAGTGTTCGCTCTGTAACCACCTCCAACTCTGTGAATACCTCTCTCCAATACCCACTCAGATGCGGGCAGGACCAGAACATATGCCGAAAATCCGCCTCCGCAATCCCACACCTAGGGCAGCTAGCATTATCCACCTTGAAAATCCGCTGGATGTGCGTCGGGGTCATATATGCCCTGTGGAGCACATAGAATTGTATGAGCTGAAACCTAGCATTCCTTGTAACCTTCCACGCCCTCTCCACTAATTTGGGCCAGGTAGCTTCCGGGATGTCCCTCTCTAGGTCCCTCTCCCACTTCCCCTTGAGTCGGTCCAGCGGTTGCCTCCCTTCCTGCTCCATCCTCTTGTTAAGGCACGTCTGGTGTAATGGGTTGTGATGCTAGGCTTTGTGCCACGGTGGGAGCTATATTTGGTTTAGGTAGTGTCATTGTCAAGGCCAGTGTTGCCTGGGGTAAGGAAGTAGGTGGTTGCGCAGATCGTAATGCATTCTTCAAATTGCCACAACTTTTAAACAGTGGATATACGTTAGGCGAGTTGTTGTCTAATTTTATTAGCTTTGATGGAAGCTGGTTTGAAAGGGAATCTCTCTCTGCTTTGTTCCTGGCCTTCATTTGTCTTTTTTTTGCTCTTTTAGATAGAGCAACGGGCCATTTTGTTGTCATTAGTTGAAGATTTTCTGTGTTAGTGACATGGCGATTTTTTGTCCCTCGCTTCCAGGCCTGATTTGTGCACTATGGGGGTAAGTCAACCCCCTGATTGTGATTTACTTCCAAGGCGCGTGATGCAAATTTTGCGAGGTCTTGCTTTGGTAGCATCGCACCCAGCTGTAAGGTTTCCCCATCGGCTGTCTCCAGTGTGGTAGTCACTCTTTCCATGTTGCGACCAGATTCTTTATCTGTTGGTTTTTGGTCGGGTCTGCTATGGGTACTACTTAGTTGTTGCTGTAGGGCCAACTTTATATCCGTTAGCATTAAGTTCAAAGCATTTGGCAGGGTGCATAATTTTTCCGCGATCAAATGGCAGGAACAAAAAGCGCAAGAGATTCCTTGCCTGCAGCTTTTTTTACCTTCTCATGCTGGGCACTGACTTTTTCCTCGATCTTTAGTAATGAGATAGCCAGAGTTTGAATTAGGTCAAGTTGCAATTCCAGTTGTCATCGGACTGCCATGTCAGGGCCTTTACTGTATTTGCTAAAGTTGCATTTATAGAAGCCAATAGAGAGTCTTGTTCAATGTTGTTTGTGATATTTTTAGAGGCAGACAATATTAGGCTTTCCATAATGCTTGAACTTAGCGTGGAGCTGTGAACCGCTGGGGGTTGGAGCTCATACTGCTCGAGTGCTTGCCCCGACTATGTAGATTTTATTGTTCATTTGCCCATGGTTCGAGGATGGGCCCCAGGGGGAGTCCTGGCCGGTGTTAGCTCCCCTTTGGTCCCTTTAAAAATTTCATAGGCTGCTTGATCGGTAGGCCAGAGGCTGCAGCCTGCGATAACATGTTGTCCTGTAACTCCTGCGCTTATTTCCTTGGAGCTTTGAATCTGTGCAGCCGTGGTTATACAGTTTAATTTTAGATGGGGTGGTGCCTTCTCCTGGGCTATCCTTGAGTGTTGAGAGGCGAATCCCCTTTTCGACTCTTTGGTCTTTCTTCGTTGTGCTAGTTGTTAAGTCAATGTCCACCAACAGGCTGTCTAAGGGACTCCAGATTATATATCAATTACTGTGCTATTTATTAAGTGTGGTTGAGCCTGGTTGTGCTTACTATTTGTTGTGGGAGACGGAGTTATGAGAGATATTGTACCCACAGTGGAGGCCGGGGTAGCTGCTGGGCCTCCATTGGGTTCTTTTTTCTTAATTGGATCTGAGGTGTCCAATGTATCAAGATAGGCTGGCTGAGTAATATGAGAGGATTTTTTTTTAAGAAAATGTCCATTATTGAGGCTTTTTCATTTCTAAGGGGCTTCCGCTACTAGCATAGCTAGCCCTTTTACTGTCCATGCGAGCCCTTACGATAGATGAGTATGTGAGTTTTAATGGGATTACACAATCTCCGTCTTTGGTGGATTTTGTAGCTACCGGGGTCCCCAAGGTTGGTTGGTTTGTCTGGTTGAGGCTACGGTTGGAAGCACCACTCAAGGAGAGGGATGTGCATGATCCATCTTGAGTTGTCATCAGCACTTCAGCTACTATAGATATTTTTTTAATTGAGCTGCGTGACTTAAGTTTTTGATCCTTCAATTTTTCGAGAGCGTTAAGTCGCCGTTGGTGTAATGTTCTGTGAGATGACTTCCAACCTTGGAGTAAAGGAAGTGCCCTCCTAGTTGCCTCATGGTTTGGGCCCTTGGCTGCTCTGTGGAGGTAGCAATTTCCCCGAATAGGCTGGGCCTCAGGCGAGGGCATTAGGGCTGCCTAATTTGGCCTGATTTGACCCTATTTAATTGCGCACTGAGCGGCTGTGCTCCCCTCCAGGTGTCCTATAGTAATTTCCCAAACGACAATTTCCAGAGCAGACTGGGGGGTCAGAGTGGAGGACCAATCCTGATTGTAACCTGATTATGACACAGTGTGGGGAGGAGGGCTATGTGGCTGTCTCCACTGATACTCCTTTGCCCCTCTCTACTCCTCCACAGGGCAGCCTGTGGGGGCTAGCTTGTTGGAAGAAGGGGGACTGGTCAAACTGTCAGTGTGACTAGGCAACAAGTCAAGTCAAGGCAAGTCAAAGCAAGACAATGCCCAAGGGAGTAGCCCAGACAAATGTCCAGCCCAGTGTGGTTGAAGAAATGGAGAGCTGGAGACACGCTGGCTGACCCAGACCCAGCCCGTTTCCAACAGTTCCACTGAGGGGGGCAGACAGGTGGTCAGGCGGAACCGAGGCTTAAACAAGTGGACCTCCCAACAATTGCCCAACGTTGCCGCGTTACCTCGTTGTCGCGTAGTGTGTGCATAATAAATGTACTTTTCCTTGTTCAAAGGAAACACACTGACTGAACAGCCATTTCTTGACCGTTAATATTGCGTGTCAGCAAATATCACTTTCTACCGCATCACCTCCCCTGAGTCGGCCTTGGACTGCCCCGCTTCTCTACCCTAAGAGAGTCAAGTACTACAATGGGGTATTTGGTTCCCAGGAAAGGGACAAATGTGGACCTATTGTGCAGGGCTCGCATCCTGCACAACTAATAACACATTTTTTATAACCCTGCACTGCTTGCTCAGGAACTTGGGTAAGCAGTGGAGGGGAGAATGCTACCCTTTCACTCTGCTTTGCTCACTCTGGCCACTCCACTGCTCCCTCTTAACTGTTGAACCCTGTGCTCCTCCTTGTTGGACCTGCCATTGCTTGCTCTTTTCCCGCTGAGTTTCTTCCTTTTGCACCTTGCAAGTTACTGCATTTGTTTTAGAAGTTATCTGGTGGATTATTGTGCATCTACCTGTGCTGTACTTATTTGGAGTGATACAATGGAAGCTTGCAAAGCTGAAAGCATGCCCTATCAGTTCTGTGATTGTGGGGGGAAAACGTGCATTGCTGCGTAATGTGCTGTACTGGTTCTGTGTGTGAGAGTAATGCTCATTTTGTTGACGTCCTTGTGGTACCTGTGTGTGTCTGAGAGATTGCACCATATGCTTCTCCCCAGTGCATCTATAGAGATCCCCTTGCACCCTGCACACTGCATGAATTAAGCTTACACTGCTGCCTGCACTGTTTCTCTGTTTAAGGAGGCGAGGGAAACTTGAACCTCTGACTGTCATTTGTGCAAGTGATTGATGCATGGTGTGTCAGGGATACCTGTATTGCCAAAGTTCAAGTGGCACCTGTGTGTGAATCAAATCTATATTTCTCATGCATTTCCTATATCTGCTACATGTGCTGCTCTTCTTTGCACCCTGTGCTCCCCGTGCATCTGGCACTGCTTACCCCTTGCAAACTGTGCTGCTTTCATTGGCATTTTCAAGTTGCTGTTTTTGAAGTAAGGAGTATGTGTCATGGAGTTTTGAACATATGAGGCCGTATTGCAGAAAGTGCCCCAGGTGCACAATGGGCATGTGTGCCTGCTTTATGCGCCCCCTAGGCACTTTGGTATTGCAGAAGGGGCACACAAGTATCTGCGTTTGTAATACTGATAGTGCTGGGGCACATGAAGCACCAGTGCTATCCCAAAAGGGCATTCCCTCATTTGCATGAGGGCGTGGCCCAATGTGAATGATGGAATCTCTTTGGCCACGCTTTATTATGGACTCGGGCGCAAAAAAGCTATAGGGAGGCGCACTGAAAGTGTGCCACAAAAAGGTGCCAGTACACCCCCTGATGGCAACTATCTGGAGAGGGGAAAGGGGTCCAAGGAACCCCCTAGACATGCCCTTACAGGCAGATGCAGTCACAGACTGCACCCACCCGCAATGGATCTCTAATCCCTTCTCAAAGTGCAGGCAGGTTGCCCCCTGCACAGCAAAACGCAAAGCGACTTTGAAGCAGTCTCTCCATGCCTCACTCGAATGCTCTGCCCCCAGGACATCCCAAGTTTGCAGCTGCCCTGAAGGCAGAGCATTCTCTTTAATAGGGTGCACTTTTCTTGTTTGCATTTAATGGTGTGCCATGGGGAAAACAGGAAAAGTATGCCCCGTATGTACCATACCTTTGTTGGTGAGTATAATGGAAATGAATACATTTAAATTTAAAACAAAACCACTTACTTTGTGCTTGGTAAGTGGTTTTTTTTTTAACTTTCCCTATCCCGTCGTATGTTCATCCCCGCCCCCCCCCCCCCTCCACACTGCCCGCCCCACTCCTGTTACCTGTGCCGGCCGCACCTGGTAAGGCAGTTACAGAATAACAAGCTACAGGAATAGGCCTGGGTGGAAATATTAGTTCTGCCGGCAGAATCTGAGGAATTTGGTGATTCCATTGTTATTTTTGTAACCCCTCTGGCGGAATTAATCTGAAGTAAATTGTTTCTAAAGAGGGCTGGAAGATTGAGCAGTTCCTCTACATTTAAAAAACACTGCAGATTAAACTATAATCTGCAGTTTTTTAAAAATAGAGAGATTGCTCCCTCTTCAGACCCTGTTTAAATATTACTGCAGAGCACAGCAGTGTATACCCCTCGTGCTGACTGCAGAGTATGTAAGGGCACAGAGGGGTGTGCCCTGCAGAGTGACATGCAGTGGTTTCTAAAGTTTAGAAACCACTGCATACCACTTGGCTGCAAAGAATATAAGGTCGCCGAGAGGAGTTTGGCTGCAGAATTCTGCAGAATTTTGTGGAATTTTCATGGAATTCTGCGGATTAAAATTCTGCCAATTCAGCCCACCCCTATATAGGAGTTGTTTTTGCAGCATCTGACCTTAAAAATGGAATCACAGTATATCATTCATAGAGTGCATTAAACCTCATCTGCCCACCAGGGCTCTGACCATCATTGTTTCCGTGTGAATCCCATGTAAGAGATCCAGTAAAAATGACTTCCAAACATTTATATTTCTCTAGTTTCCAGGTTTTTTGTATCCAAGTACCAGGATCCTTGTGTCTGAATTTTTTGAGTGCTAATTTTCAGATTTTTATAAATACACTACTGAAATAATAAGTCCAAATGATGTTGCAGAACTGTTTTTTTCCTGTCAGGGTCTCCGAATATCAACATACAATGGGGCATATTATCAAGCCAGGTGATAAAATTATCGCCGCTTTAGCGGCAGAAAACTGCCGCTAAAACGGCGATAATGGGCTTGATAATATGACGCAGAGAATTCCAATAGAAGCCCATGTTAGATGTGAAGGGCATCTAACCTGAGCTTCAATTGGAATTCCATAGAGCATATTATCAAGCCCATTATCGCCATTTTAGCGGCAGTTTTCTGCCGCCAAAGCGGCGATAATTTTATCGCCTGGCTTGATAATATGCCCCAATGTAACTTTCATTTAATTTATACCAAATATTGGTGGACAGCTCCATTTGTTGAAAAGGTGTTTTGTACATCATGATTCATGGATAAATAAGGAGAAGAGAATGAGTCATTTCTCAACATGGATCTGTGGTGTCACATCACCTGAGGTACTCAACTGGACATGAGTCCATGTCGGATCATGCAATTGCATGTGTAAAATCAGCAGAGAGCCAATACCAAGTCCTTTTACCATAAACAGTTTCTGTCTACTATGTCAAACGCCGCTCCAAAGTCCACAAAAAATGTGTGAAAATCCTCGAAACACATGTGAAGATTCCCCTGTCCACAGAGAGTGGTCATCTGGGTACCATAATGCAAATGAAGTTGGTTACTAGATCCATGATTTAAATCCACCTGTGCGCACAGGGTCAGTTTGTTGGTTTTTACCCAGTCTTCCATAGAGAGGAGAATTATTTTTGCTCAAAACGCTTTCCTTCAACATTTAACAATGTTAGATGTCACTCAGAAGCCCTAGGTGAAAAGAATTCCCTTTCTTCATTCTTACCGATGTACATCTTTATATTGTATATAAGTTCCATACCAATCCAATAAAAGTCATAAAAACAAGTTAGTACAATGGCCGTGAAGAGACAAGTAGACAATGTCACATCACAGCAGTAGAAAGCAATTTCACTTCTGTGACATTACTGAAGTGAATAACAGCATTTAGAAAAGTCACTTTATAATAGCAGATGAGTATTGGATCCATGTCTAACTTCTAGAATTACATATGAACAACAGGTAAGTTTATAGATGGGTAACAGTGAATAACGGACGTTTATAGATGGTTAACAGTGAATAACAGGGATGTTTATAGATGGGCAACCGTGAATAACAGGGATGTTTATAGATGGGCAACAGTGAATAACAGGGATGTTTATAGATGGGCAACAGTGAATAACAGGGATGTTTATAAATGGGTAACAGTGAATAATAGGGATGTTTATAGATGGTAACAGTGAATAACAGGGATGTTTATAGACGGGTAACAGTGAATAACAGGGATGTTTATAGATGGGCAACAGTGAATAACAGGGATGTTTATAGATGGGCAACAATGAATAACAGGGATGTTTATAGATGTAACAGTGAATAACAGGGATGTTTATAAATGGGTAACAGTGAATAATAGGGATGTTTATAGATGGGTAACAGTGAATAACAGGGATGTTTATAGATGGGTAACAGTGAATAACAGGGATGTTTATAGATGGGCAACAGTGAATAACAGGGATGTTTATAGATGGTAACAGTGAATAACAGGGATGTTTATAGATGGGCAACAGTGAATAACAGAGATGTTTATAGATGTAACAGTGAATAACAGGGATGTTTATAAATGGGTAACAGTGAATAATAGGGATGTTTATAGATGGTAACAGTGAATAACAGGGATGTTTATAGATGGGTAACAGTGAATAACAGGGATGTTTATAGATGGGTAACAGTGAATAACAGGGATGTTTATAAATGGGTAACAGTGAATAATAGGGATGTTTATAGATGGTAACTGAATAACAGGGATGTTTATAGATGGGCAACAGACAGTGAATAACAAGTATGTTTATATATGGGCAACAGTGAATAACAAGGAGGTTTATAGATGGGCAACAGTGAATAACAGGGATGTTTATAGATGGGCATCAGTGAATAACAGGGATGTTTATAGATGGGTAACAGTGAATAACAGGAATGTTTGTTCACTGAGGGACACCAAATAGACAACGAGAGTAAAACACAAGTTGTTTATGATTCCATTTAGAACTCCTAGGTGACAAAGATCCTTATTATTCACTTTTACCCATCTATAATTGTATATTATATATGGTCCCCAGATTCATCTGCCCCTGTCTTTAACTGGTATGTAGGGACGGATGAGTAATGGAGGTAGCCATATATTACATGGCCTCTCCTCCCAAAGATAAAAATAAAATATGTGGTCTCCTGTCACCCACTCCATGGCCCTCCATGCCTTCTCTCCCCCTTCCCTCCCCTTCCGAAGCCATGCTCCCTGCTCTCCAGCACCGTAGAATCCCTGGAATTCTTTGTAACTTAGCGACAGTCAGAAACAGCGCATTGAATAGCCAGATTTACTATACTGGGGATTTTATTAACGTTGTCATGGTGTAGATTAGGGTAGATCAATTGGGGGGGAGGGGGGGAGTAGGTTTCAGGACTCCAGGCACTGTATTTTTAATATAAATTGTAATGTGTTACTTTAGGCTGTATCGAGGGTTGTGTGAGAGGCCGTGGTGCTGGAACAATTTTCAGAGTGGGGGTGATGCCTTTTATGTTAGATCACTAAAGTCACAGTGACTGCAAACAAATCGAGCATCACACAAAGGACAACTGTAGCAAATGCACCACGCTGATTCAGTAGGAAAATGGTAAGGTTATGGAATGTAGCTGGTGGTGCATTTTGGAGCACTGTTGTGGTAGCTCACTGTCATTCACAGACAGCACAGTTTCCGTTGAGGTGGCCACTAAGGGGCATATCATCATCGCGTTAACTATGCCTTAATGCAGGAATTTAACGTCTGTTAAATTCCTGACTAAGGCATACCTAAGATGGAAGGTGGATTATGGTGATACGACCACAGGGTCGTATCACCAAGGCTATCGCCGTTTTGAGTGCAACATCGCTGGTTTTCCAGCGATGTTGGCCCATTTCCCTGGATATCGCTGGAATATTATCGCCCTGGAGTAACGCGTTGTTAATAACACACTAACCGGGCGATAATTTCCAGCGATAGATGGCGATAAATATAAAAGCGCTAAGCGCGCTTTGCGATATTTATCGCCGTCTGTTGCTGATATGCCCCTAAGTTTGCATAGGCATGCAGCTTTGCTAGTAAACCTGTGTGGCACACAAATGATAATGGTTGGAAATGAAGTTTCAGAAAATATCAATCAATCAATCAATCATAGCACTTGTATAGCGCGCTACTCACCCGGAAGGGTCTCAAGGCGCTTGGGGGAAGGGGGCCGCTACTGCTCGAACAACCAGGTCTTGAGTTGTCTCCTGAAGGCGAGGTGGTCCTGGGTCAGACGAAGGTGGATGGGGAGGGAGTTCCATGTCTTGGTCGCCAGGTAGGAGAAGGATCTGCCTCCGGCGGTGGCTCTTCGGATGCGTGGTACGGCGGCGAGGGCGAGGCTAGCGGACCGTAGCTGGCGGGTGGGCGTGTGGAAGGTCAGGCGGTCGTTGAGGTACTTGGGGCCCAGGTTATGGAGAGGCTTGTGTGCGTGGGTGAGGAGCCTGAACGTGATCCTCTTGTTGACGGGGAGCCAGTGCAGGTTCCTCAGGTGGCCGGAGATATGGCTGCGTCGAGGGATGTCCAGGATTATTCGGGCGGAGGTGTTCTGGATGCGTTGTAGTCTTTTCTGTAGCTTGGCTGTGGTTCCGGCGTAGAGGGTGTTTCCGTAGTCCAGCCGGCTGGTGACGAGGGCCTGGGTGACCATCTTCCTGGTTTCGATCGGGATCCATCGGAAGATCTTGCGGAGCATGCGGAGGGTGTGAAAGCATGAGGAGGAGACGGTGTTGACTTGTCTGGTCATCGAGAGGGAGAAGTCCAGGATGAAGCCCAGGTTGCGTGCGTGGTCTGTCGGCTTGGGGGCGGTGCCCAGGGCTGGGGGCCACCAGGAGTCGTCCCAGGCGGTGGGTGATGGTCCAAGGATGAGGACTTCCGTCTTGTCTGAGTTCAGTTTCAAGCGGCTGTCCTTCATCCACTCGGCGACGTCTTTCATCCCTTCGTGGAGGCTGGTTCTGGTGGTGTCGGGGTCTCTGGTGAGGGAGAGGATCAGCTGGGTGTCGTCGGCGTAGGAGATGATGTTGAGGTTGTGTTGGCGTGCGATGGTTGCGAGAGGTCTCATGTAGACGTTGAAGAGGGTGGGGCTGAGTGATGATCCTTGCGGGATGCCGCAGATGACTATGGTGGCCTCGGAACGAAACGGGGGGAGGCGGACTCTCTGAGTTCTTCCAGCGAGGAACGAGATGATCCACTTCAATGCCTTCTCTTGGATGCCGGTGTTGCTGAGGCGTTGGACTAGGGTGCGGTGGCAGACAGTGTCGAACGCGGCGGAGAGGTCCAGGAGGATGAGTGCCGCTGTTTCCCCGTTGTCGAGAAGGGCTCGGATGTCATCGGTGGCTGCGATGAGGGCGGTCTCGGTGCTGTGGTTGGCTCTGAAACCGGCCTGCGAGGGGTCGAGGGATCCATTCGTCTCGAGGAAGGCGGCAAGCTGTCTGTTGGCGATCTTCTCGATGACTTTGGCAGGAAAAGGGAGGAGCGAGATGGGGCGGAAGTTTTTGAGGTCGGTGGGGTCTGCTGTTGGTTTCTTCAGTAGGGCGCTGAGCTCGGCATGCTTCCAGCTCTCCGGGAAGGTGGCGGTGTCGAAGGAGGTGTTGATGACGTTTCGGAGTTGGGGGTGCGATGGTGGAGTCGGCCTTGTTGAAGACGTGGTGGGGGCAGGGGTCAGTCGGAGATCCGGAGTGGATGGTGTTCATCATGCGGGCTGTGTCTTCGGTGGTTACTGCAGTCCAGGTGCGGAGGGTGGCGGTGGGGTGCGTTGGTTCGACGGTTGGGTGCGAGGATGGTGCGCCGAAGCTGTTGTGGATGTCGGCAATCTTGCGGTGGAAGAACGAGGCGAGGGAGTCGCAGAGATCTTGTGATGGGGTGATGTCGTTGTTGCCGGTGCTGGGGTTGGGGTTGGAGAACTCCTTGACGATGCTGAAGAGTTCCTTGCTGTCGCGGGCGTTGTTGTCCAGTCGATCCTTCAGTGATTTCTTCTTGGTGGTGCGGATGAGCTGGTGGTGCTTGCGGGTGGCGTGTTTGAGGGCGGTCATGTTGTCAGTGGTCTGGTCGAGGAGCCAGGCTTTCTCAAGGGTGCGGCAGGTCTTCTTGGAGTCCTTGAGTTCGTCGGTGAACCAGGGGGCCTTCTTGCTTCTGGGATTGCTGGGAGGGTTCTTCAGTGGTGCGAGGTCGTTGTCGCAGGCGGTCAGCCACTGCGTGAAGTTGCGGGCTGCTTCGTTGGGGTCCGTGTGCTGACAGGTGGGTTCTGGCTGAGGGAGGTGGTGAGTTGGTCGGCGGTGATCTTACTCCAGCTTCTGTGAGGAGCCTGCTGCGGGTGGTGGTGGGTGGTGGTTTTTCTGAAGCTGAAGTGGACGCAGCTGTGGTCTGTCCAGTGAAGTCCGGTGGAGTGGCTGAAGGCGATGTGCTTGCTGGATGAGAAGACGGGATCTAGCGTGTGGCCGGCGTAGTGGGTGGGGGTGTTGACCAGTTGCTTGAGTCCGAAGTTGGCGAGGTTGTCCAGCAGGGTGACGGTGTTGCGGTCCTTGTTGTTCTCCAGGTGGAAGTTGAGGTCCCCTAGGAGGATGTAGTCAGCGGAGGGGAGGGCGTGTGGGCTGATGAAGTCCGTGATATCTTCGCTGAATTGTGTGCGTGGTCCCGGGGGTCTGTAGATGAGGGTGCCTCTGAGGGTCGTCTTTGGGTCGGTGTGAATCTGGAAGTGGAGGTGTTCGGCGGCGGTGTAGGTGTCGTCGGCGTCGGTCGTGATGCGGATGGTGTTTTTGTGGACGATGGCGATGCCTCCCCCAGTCTGGTTGACGCGGTCCCTCCTGATGATCTTGTATCCATCCGGGATGGCGATGTCGGGGGCTGAGGAGGCGTTCATCCATGTTTCAGTGAGGAACGCAACGTCTGGTGATGTTGTGTCGAGTAGGTTCCAGAGTTCGACGGCGTGTCTGTGGACGGAGCGGGTGTTGAGCAGGATGCACTTGAGGTCGCTGCTGGGGTTTGGCTTGGCGGGCGCGGTGCATGTTCGGAGGCAGGTGAACTTGCAGGTTGTGCAGGTGAAGGGTCTGTGGAAGCGTTTCGGGGGGGCCCAGCAGCAGGCAGGGTTCCGGCCGGCATTGAGTGCGTTGAGGGCGGCGGCTTCGTAGGTCTGTCGGGTCGTCTTGCGTCGGTGGGGACCAGGGGTCCTGGCACTGGGCGCGGTCCAGGCATGGACGGGCGCAGACGGACGCAGACGGGCTTGCCTTTGGCGCGCCTTCGGCGCACATTTGGCGCGCGCGCTGCGCGTGACCGCTGCGTGTCCGCGCGGTCGCCATTTATGGCGAAGTGGGAGGGAGGGAGGAGCAGCTGGGAGGCGGGAGCGGGGAGGGCACAGAAGGAAAAGGGGGCGTGGCCGCTAGCATGGCGGCGGGAAGCGGGGAGCGGGGCGGGCAGGCACAGGGGGGCAGAGAGACAGTACAACAGCACAGGCAATAACAAAAAAGCAAGAACAGCAAACGGGAAACAAAAACAAGATTAACAAGATGCAGGAAAAACAAAAAGGAAACAAAATATAATCAACAGTACACGCAAATACGGCGGGGGGCGGGATCGGCGAGGCAGGCTCAGCGAGGCTGCGGGCAGCAGCGGGGCGAGTTGCACACACAACAGCTGGTGGCCGTGCGGCGCGGGGGTTTCCTGAGAGCAGGTCACACTCACCTGCGCTGCACGGTCGCCATTTATGGCCAAGTGGGAGGGAGGGAGGAGCAGCTGGGAGGCGGGAGCGGGGAGGGCACAGAAGGAAAAGGGGGCGTGGCCGCTAGCACGGCGGTGGGAAGCGGGGAGCGGGGCGGGCAGGCACAGGGGGGCAGAGAGACAGTACAACAGCACAGGCAATAACAAAAAAGCAAGAACAGCAAATGGGAAACAAAAACAAGAATCATTTACACAACATTAACCCCTTGGATGCTCATGACGGAGCGGTTCCGTCATGAGCATCAGTTGGGCTGTGCTCATGACGGAACCGCTCCGTCATGAGGACAGCCCCTGGGGGAAGCGCTGGCGCTCCCCCCCTGGGGCACCGATCGTGCCCCCACAGACGGGGATGGCAGCGGAAGAGTTTCCGCTGCCACCCCCGAGCCCCCCCACGCTTCCTGGTGACGTCAGCGCGCACAGCGCGCGCTGGCGTCATCAGGAAGTGCTCGGACGCCTGGAAGCCATTTGCTTCCAGGCGTCCATAGAGGAAGGTGAGTGGTGTTTGCTCCGGTGGGGTGGCGGGGGCCTTGTAGAGTGTATTGAGGCGTCGGGGGAGAGGAAAGAGTATTTCCTCTCCCCTGATGTCTCAATACAGGGCATTCCTGCTCCACGATCGCGCACAGCGTCGCGATCGTGGAGCAGGGATGCCCCACTAGACACCAGGGATGTGTTTTTTTTTATTTTGGAAGCGACCCCTTGGGTAAGGGTCGCTTCCTGGGGCCAATTATTATCTGTAGACTTTTCTGCCCCCTCTGGGGGCAGATCGGTGTTTTTTTTTCACCGTTTCTGCTCCCAGGGGGGGCAGAAAAGCCCACTAGACACCAGGGATATTAGTATTTATGTTGGAAGCGACCCCTTGGGTAAGGGTCGCTTCCTGGGGCCAATTATTATTCTGTAGACTTTTCTGCCCCCTCTGGGGGCAGATCGGTGTTTTTTTTTCGCCGTTTCTGCTCCCAGGGGGGGCAGAAAAGCCCACTAGACACCAGGGATATTAGTATTTATGTTGGAAGCGACCCCTTGGGTAAGGGTCGCTTCCTTGGGGCCAATTTATATCTGAAGACTTTTCTGCCCCCTCTGGGGGCAGATCGGTGTTTTTTTTTCGCCGTTTCTGCTCCCAGGGGGGGGCAGAAAAGCCCACTAGACACCAGGGATATTAGTATTTATGTAGGAAGCGACCCCTTGGGTAAGGGTCGCTTCCTTGGGGCCATTTATTATTTGAAGACTTTTCTGCCCCCTCTGGGGGCAGATCGGTGTTTTTTTTTCGCCGTTTCTGCTCCCAGGGGGGGCAGAAAAGCCCACTAGACACTAGGGATATCAGTATTTATGAAGGAAGCGACCCCTTGGGCAAGGGTCGCTTCCTAGGGCCCCTAAATATTTGGAAGACTTTTCTGCCCCCTCTGGGGGCAGATCGGTGTTATTTTTTTGCCATTTCTGCTCCTGGGGGGGGGGGGGCAGAAAAGCCCACTAGACACCAGGGATATAAATATTATTGTAGGAAGCGACCCCTTGGGCAAGGGTCGCTTCCTTGGGCCCCTAAATTTTTTGAAGACTTTTCTGCCCGGGGGATCGGTTTTATTTTTTCGCCGTTTCTGCTCCCACGGGGGGCAGAAAAGCCCACTAGACCCCAGGGAATTAGTTCAAATAAAAATAGAAGTGACCCCTCGCTTCCAGGGTGCAATTTGTTTTCTGCCCCACCTGGCACACAACCCGATTGACCATTTGGGTAGTGACATAGCATGTTAGAATGTTTATTGTTATATTTTTTGTGATTTCCAATTGTAATGTTTTTTTTTTGTTTACTTTTTTGTTCTAGGTGAAGGCTTTTCTTCTTTTCACGTTGCCGTTTTGTGGCTGGTGGTTCTGCTGTTTGTGTAGTTTGGTAAGAGACTTATTTTTGTACAATGTAAATGTGTTTGATTTCTCTGCCTGTTTTTTTTTTGCAAATGGTGTAATAATAGCAGTATGTTTGGTTTTTGAGTGTCAAAAACTTTTTGCATTGGTGCTCGATGTGTATTTTGTTGTCTTGTGAGTAATTTGTTTTTTTTTCTTCTTTCTAGTTTGATATCGTTGGTCTTTGCTGTGTCACTGCAGAGTTTATTTCTGGTGAGTGCAGCTGTCTCTTGTAATTGGATTGTATAGTTTTTGAGTACATTGATCTTTGTGATAAAGGTACACAATTCTTTACTTACTTGGTGTGCACATTGTTGGTTGTTGTTGACTTGTTTGTGCAGTCTTCCATCTTAGTAGGTATAATGGCTAGCCGCAGGATGACTGCTCAGCAGGTTGTTGGTTTGCTGTTTGAGTCTTCCTCTGATATTGGGTCAGAGACTGACTCTGCTTCTGAGGGAGAGGGGGCAGGGGAAGATTCTGGCAGTGAGTTTTCTCTCCGTATGGGGTCATCGGATGATGAAGATACTCTTAGTGCGGATGAAGTGCCTGTGTTAGAGGAGGAGACTGATGTGCCGATAGTGCGGCAAGAGGCATCTGGGCTGCAGCCTGCGGCTGCAAGGCTTCCCGTTGGTGTAGTGCGGCAAGAGACATCTGGGCTGCAGGCTGGGACTGCAAGGCTTCCCGTTGGTGTAGTGCGGCAAGAGACATCTGGGCTGCAGGCTGGGGCTGCAAGCCTTTCCGTTGGTGTAGTGCGGCAAGAGACATCTGGGCTGCAGGCTGGGGCTGCAAGTCTTCCCGTTGAAAGTGATGACCTCTGGGTTGCCCCTGGCATGGTGCAGCCGGAATTTCCTGAGTTTACTGGTGTTCCAGGGTCTAGAGTGAATACCGAGAACTTTTTGCCTGTAAATTTTTTTCAGTTGTTTATGGACGATGTGTTTTTGGCAGAGATTGTTGAGCAGACTAATTTGTATGCCGAACAGTTTTTGAGGGACAACAGTGCCAGTCTTAAGCCACACTCTAGAGCTACCCGGTGGACTCCCACAAATGTTGAAGAGATGAAGAAGTTCTTGGGTTTAACTTTTTTGATGGGCTTGCTAAGGAAGCCATCATTGGCTTCATATTGGTCTAGCAGTCCCTTGATGGCAACGTCTATTTTTCCGGCAGTCATGAGTCGTGACAGGTATTTGCTTCTGCTTCGGATGATGCACTTTGTAGATAATGGTTTAGCGTTGCCACGAGATCACCCTGATTGTGACCGTCTTTTTAAGATTAGGCCTGTCCTTGATCACTTTGTTGATCGATTTTCTGAGATTTATGCCCCTGGTAGAGAAATTGCAGTGGATGAGTCTTTGGTGTTGTTCAAGGGCCGCTTGGTTTTTAGGCAATACATTCCTAGTAAGAGGGCACGCTATGGAATAAAGCTGTATATGCTGTGTGACAGTAGGACTGGATATGTCTCCAATTTCAGGGTGTACACCGGTAAGGAATCTAGGTTTAACCTCCCTGGTTGTCCGTCCACTTTTGGAGTGACTGAGAAAATTGTTTGGGAACTTGGAAGAGGATTTTTTAACAAAGGCCACCATTTATATGTAGATAACTTCTACACTGGTGTACGGTTGTTCAGGGAATTGGCCAAAGTGGACACTTTTGCTTGTGGCACAGTCCGCTGTAACCGTAAAGGTTTTCCGAAAGAACTTGTTTGTCAAAAGCTTGTGCGGGGACAGTGCAGTGCGTTGCGTTGCCAGGAGCTTCTTGCTGTGAAGTTTACAGACAGGAGAGATGTCTACATGCTGACTTCCATCCATGATGAAAGCACTGCACCTGTGACTGTTTGGGGTCAGGTCGCTGAAGCGCGCAAACCTGTATGTGTTTTAGACTATAATAGGTACATGGGTGGTGTTGACAGAGTAGATCAGAGGTTGGAACCTTACACTGCTCTTCGTAAGGCTTACATTTGGTACAAGAAGTTGGCTATCCATCTTTTCCACTTGGCAATGTTTAATGCTTTTGTTGTGTTCCAGGATTCTTGCCATGAGTCAAAGATGACTTTTGCTAAGTTTCAGGAGTCTGTAATAGGCAGCCTTGTTGTAGTGGAACAGGCAAGTGTTCCTAGAGTTGGACTGGTGGAGGATGTTGCTAGATTGAAAGAACGCCACTTTCCAGATCACATTCCTCCCACACCCGCAAAAGATTTTCCCAGTAGGAGATGTAGAGTCTGTTGGCGAAGAGGTACGCGGAAGGAGTGTCGTATGTACTGCCCCGATTGTCCCTCTCATCCTGCACTGTGTCTCTCTGCTTGTTTTAGAGCGTACCACACGCGAAAAAATTTTTGGGAGGATTCTTGAGTGGTAAAGTGAACTGGCTGGTCTGTATTCTTTGGATAATTTGATTCTGTTTCAAGGTTGGTGTTAGTGCAATGTATTTAGTTGCTGATTTTCTGTTAGAAAATTTGTATCTATTTGCAATTTGTTTGTGTTTTTATTTTTTTCTAAAAAAATCCAAAATGTGATGGCGGTGTGTGTAGGCTTGCGCTTGGCTGTTGGTGTGTGTGGACTGGCACTTGGTTGGTGGTGTGCGTGGAATGGTGCTTGGCTGACGGTGTGCGTGGACTGGCGGTGTGCATGGACTGGCGGTGTGCGTGGACTGGTGCGTGGCTGGTGGTGTGCGTGGCTGGTGGTGTGCGTGGAATGGTGCTTGGCTGGCGGTGTGCGTGGAATGGTGCTTGGCTGGTGGTGTGCGTGGAATGGTGCTTGGCTGGCGCTGTGCGTGGACTGGTTCTTGGCTGGCAGTGTGTGTGGACTGGTGGTGTGTGCGGACTGGTGTTTGGCTGGTGGTGTCCGTGGACTGGAGCTTGGCTGGTGGTGTCCGTGGACTGGAGCTTGTCTGGTGGTGTGTGTGGACTGGAGCTTGGCTGGCGGTGTGTGTGGAATGGTGCTTGTCTGGTGGTGTCCGTGGACTGGAGCTTGGCTGGCGGTGTAGGTGGATTGGCGATTGGCTGCCGGTGTGCCTGGACTGGCGATTGGATGGTGGTGTGCCTGGACTGGCGCTTGGCTAGCGGTGTGCGTGGACTGGCGTTTGGCTAGCGGTGTGTGTCGACCGGTGCTTGGCTGGCTGTGTGTGAGTAGTGACTTTCTGCTGGTCACTACACACACTGCTAGCTGAGTGCCACTCCACGCAATCCTTCTGCCTGTGTAGTTGCTGTGTCTGGATTGTGGGCGTGTGAAAGTGATGGGCCCTTGAATGGCGCTGTGTGCCGGTGTGAGTTTTGTTATGTGATGGGCCCGCGGCTGGCGGTGTGAATGGTTTTGTATGTCTCACACGTATGAAAGGTGTATGAATGGCCTGTAAAGAGGTTGGTGCCTTGTCGTGGCTTTACAGCTCACGAGCTGTGAGTCAATGGTTCAGTTTCTTGCCCTTTCAATTATTACCAGTGCATTTCATTTTTTGTGAAATCACTTGGTAATACAATTTTATCTACTGAACCATCACTCACCCTCGTGCCAAATCCAACCAGTATGTGCGTGTGCTTGCGGGTTAGATGACTGTGCAGTAATATTTGTTTTTTTGAAGCAGGGTGTACCTTGTCCCTTTTTGGTGATTTTTGTACTGTGTTGCTTTTGTACCTGGTGGTGCGAATGGTCTTGTTTGTATCACGTATGAAAGGTGTGTGAATGGCCTGTAAAGCGGTTGGTGCCTTGACGTGGCTTTACAGCTCACGAGCTGCAAGTCATTGGTTTGGATTTTTGTGAATTTAATTATTGACAGTGCATTTCATATTTGTGAAATCTCTTGTTAATAAAATTTAATACACTGAACCATGACTTGCCCTCGTGCCAAATCCAACCAGTATGTGTGTGTGTTTGAGGAATAGATGGTTGTGCAGGAATCTTTTTTTTTTGTTTCTCTGCCAAGGTACACTTTCCATGTAAGAATAACCCACCAACTGTAGATATTGTCGAAAACCTTTGGGAGTTCATGGTGATGTCTCTCTAGTGATTTGAAAAATATTTTTTATCCCCATTGTCCTGTAAACCTCAAATTGTCTGCCACATTTTCTTTGCAGTATTATTCCTAAATTCTCACGCTGTAGTAACAATAGGTAATCTGGTTATGCAAGGGGGGTTACTTTTGTTTTTTGCCCAGGGCTCGGCGGCCATCTAGGGAAACCTACCAAACCCAGGCATTTTTGAAAACTAGACACCCGGCGGCTTCCAGGGAGGTATGGCTTGCGTGGATCCCCCAACGTTTCCTTACCCAGAATCCCCTGCAAACCTCAATTTTTGCCCAAAAAATCACTTTTTTCACACATTTTGGGGTGGGAAAGTAGTGGCATCACCGGGCTCACACAAATTTACCACCACCCAGCGTTCCCCCAGGTCTCCCGGTAAAAATGGTGCCTCACTTGTGTGGGAGGCCCAAGTACCCGCGGCAGGCAAGGGCCCCAAAGGTAGTGAGGCCACCTCAAGATGGCCTATCGCCAAACCACCTGGTTTTGCAAGGGGGGTCACTTTGGTTTTTGGCCCGGTGCGCGGCGGCCATCTAGGGAAACCTACCAAACCCAGGCATTTTTGAAAACTAGACACCCGGCGGCTTCCAGGGAGGTATGGCTTGCGTGGATCCCCCAATGTTTCCTTACCCAGAATCCCCTGCAAACCTCAATTTTTGCTCAAAAAATCACTTTTTTCACACATTTTGGGGTGGGAAAGTAGTGGCATCACCGGGCTCACACAAATTTACCACCACCCAGCGTTCCCCCAGGTCTCCCGGTAAAAATGGTGCCTCACTTGTGTGGGAGGCCCAAGTACCCGCGGCAGGCAAGGGCCCCAAAGGTAGTGAGGCCACCTCAAGATGGCCTATCGCCAAACCACCTGGTTTTGCAAGGGGGGTCACTTTGGTTTTTGGCCCGGTGCGCGGCGGCCATCTAGGGAAACCTACCAAACCCAGGCATTTTTGAAAACTAGACACCCGGCGGCTTCCAGGGAGGTATGGCTTGCGTGGATCCCCCAACGTTTCCTTACCCAGAATCCCCTGCAAACCTCAATTTTTGCTCAAAAAATCACTTTTTTCACACATTTTGGGGTGGGAAAGTAGTGGCATCACCGGGCTCACACAAATTTACCACCACCCAGCGTTCCCCCAGGTCTCCCGGTAAAAATGGTGCCTCACTTGTGTGGGAGGCCCAAGTACCCGCGGCAGGCAAGGGCCCCAAACGTAGTGAGGCCACCTCAAGATGGCCTATCGCCAAACCACCTGGTTTTGCAAGGGGGGTCACTTTGGTTTTTGGCCCGGTGCGCGGCGGCCATCTAGGGAAACCTACCAAACCCAGGCATTTTTGAAAACTAGACACCCGGCGGCTTCCAGGGAGGTATGGCTTGCGTGGATCCCCCAACGTTTCCTTACCCAGAATCCCCTGCAAACCTCAATTTTTGCTCAAAAAATCACTTTTTTCACACATTTTGGGGTGGGAAAGTAGTGGCATCACCGGGCTCACACAAATTTACCACCACCCAGCGTTCCCCCAGGTCTCCCGGTAAAAATGGTGCCTCACTTGTGTGGGAGGCCCAAGTACCCGCGGCAGGCAAGGGCCCCAAACGTAGTGAGGCCACCTCAAGATGGCCTATCGCCAAACCACCTGGTTTTGCAAGGGGGGTCACTTTGGTTTTTGGCCCGGTGCGCGGCGGCCATCTAGGGAAACCTACCAAACCCAGGCATTTTTGAAAACTAGACACCCGGCGGCTTCCAGGGAGGTATGGCTTGCGTGGATCCCCCAACGTTTCCTTACCCAGAATCCCCTGCAAACCTCAATTTTTGCTCAAAAAATCACTTTTTTCACACATTTTGGGGTGGGAAAGTAGTGGCATCACCGGGCTCACACAAATTTACCACCACCCAGCGTTCCCCCAGGTCTCCCGGTAAAAATGGTGCCTCACTTGTGTGGGAGGCCCAAGTACCCGCGGCAGGCAAGGGCCCCAAACGTAGTGAGGCCACCTCAAGATGGCCTATCGCCAAACCACCTGGTTTTGCAAGGGGGGTCACTTTGGTTTTTGGCCCGGTGCGCGGCGGCCATCTAGGGAAACCTACCAAACCCAGGCATTTTTGAAAACTAGACACCCGGCGGCTTCCAGGGAGGTATGGCTTGCGTGGATCCCCCAACGTTTCCTTACCCAGAATCCCCTGCAAACCTCAATTTTTGCTCAAAAAATCACTTTTTTCACACATTTTGGGGTGGGAAAGTAGTGGCATCACCGGGCTCACACAAATTTACCACCACCCAGCGTTCCCCCAGGTCTCCCGGTAAAAATGGTGCCTCACTTGTGTGGGAGGCCCAAGTACCCGCGGCAGGCAAGGGCCCCAAACGTAGTGAGGCCACCTCAAGATGGCCTATCGCCAAACCACCTGGTTTTGCAAGGGGGGTCACTTTGGTTTTTGGCCCGGTGCGCGGCGGCCATCTAGGGAAACCTACCAAACCCAGGCATTTTTGAAAACTAGACACCCGGCGGCTTCCAGGGAGGTATGGCTTGCGTGGATCCCCCAACGTTTCCTTACCCAGAATCCCCTGCAAACCTCAATTTTTGCTCAAAAAATCACTTTTTTCACACATTTTGGGGTGGGAAAGTAGTGGCATCACCGGGCTCACACAAATTTACCACCACCCAGCGTTCCCCCAGGTCTCCCGGTAAAAATGGTGCCTCACTTGTGTGGGAGGCCCAAGTACCCGCGGCAGGCAAGGGCCCCAAACGTAGTGAGGCCACCTCAAGATGGCCTATCGCCAAACCACCTGGTTTTGCAAGGGGGGTCACTTTGGTTTTTGGCCCGGTGCGCGGCGGCCATCTAGGGAAACCTACCAAACCCAGGCATTTTTGAAAACTAGACACCCGGCGGCTTCCAGGGAGGTATGGCTTGCGTGGATCCCCCAACGTTTCCTTACCCAGAATCCCCTGCAAACCTCAATTTTTGCTCAAAAAATCACTTTTTTCACACATTTTGGGGTGGGAAAGTAGTGGCATCACCGGGCTCACACAAATTTACCACCACCCAGCGTTCCCCCAGGTCTCCCGGTAAAAATGGTGCCTCACTTGTGTGGGAGGCCCAAGTACCCGCGGCAGGCAAGGGCCCCAAAGGTAGTGAGGCCACCTCAAGATGGCCTATCGCCAAACCACCTGGTTTTGCAAGGGGGGTCACTTTGGTTTTTGGCCCGGTGCGCGGCGGCCATCTAGGGAAACCTACCAAACCCAGGCATTTTTGAAAACTAGACACCCGGCGGCTTCCAGGGAGGTATGGCTTGCGTGGATCCCCCAAC
This sequence comes from Triturus cristatus, assembly GCF_964204655.1. NCBI lineage: Eukaryota > Metazoa > Chordata > Amphibia > Caudata > Salamandridae > Triturus > Triturus cristatus. The sequence continues at coordinate 181,117,886 of NC_140589.1, forward strand.
GTTTCCTTACCCAGAATCCCCTGCAAACCTCAATTTTTGCTCAAAAAATCACTTTTTTCACACATTTTGGGGTGGGAAAGTAGTGGCATCACCGGGCTCACACAAATTTACCACCACCCAGCGTTCCCCCAGGTCTCCCGGTAAAAATGGTGCCTCACTTGTGTGGGAGGCCCAAGTACCCGCGGCAGGCAAGGGCCCCAAAGGTAGTGAGGCCACCTCAAGATGGCCTATCGCCAAACCACCTGGTTTTGCAAGGGGGGTCACTTTGGTTTTTGGCCCGGTGCGCGGCGGCCATCTAGGGAAACCTACCAAACCCAGGCATTTTTGAAAACTAGACACCCGGCGGCTTCCAGGGAGGTATGGCTTGCGTGGATCCCCCAACGTTTCCTTACCCAGAATCCCCTGCAAACCTCAATTTTTGCTCAAAAAATCACTTTTTTCACACATTTTGGGGTGGGAAAGTAGTGGCATCACCGGGCTCACACAAATTTACCACCACCCAGCGTTCCCCCAGGTCTCCCGGTAAAAATGGTGCCTCACTTGTGTGGGAGGCCCAAGTACCCGCGGCAGGCAAGGGCCCCAAACGTAGTGAGGCCACCTCAAGATGGCCTATCGCCAAACCACCTGGTTTTGCAAGGGGGGTCACTTTGGTTTTTGGCCCGGTGCGCGGCGGCCATCTAGGGAAACCTACCAAACCCAGGCATTTTTGAAAACTAGACACCCGGCGGCTTCCAGGGAGGTATGGCTTGCGTGGATCCCCCAACGTTTCCTTACCCAGAATCCCCTGCAAACCTCAATTTTTGCTCAAAAAATCACTTTTTTCACACATTTTGGGGTGGGAAAGTAGTGGCATCACCGGGCTCACACAAATTTACCACCACCCAGCGTTCCCCCAGGTCTCCCGGTAAAAATGGTGCCTCACTTGTGTGGGAGGCCCAAGTACCCGCGGCAGGCAAGGGCCCCAAACGTAGTGAGGCGACCTTTGGGATAGGCAATGTTGATGTTGCCTCACTACGTTTGGGGCCCTTGCCTGCCGCGGGTACTTGGGCCTCCCACACAAGTGAGGCACCATTTTTACCGGGAGACCTGGGGGAACGCTGGGTGGTGGTAAATTTGTGTGAGCCCGGTGATGCCACTACTTTCCCACCCCCAAATGTGTTAAAAATGTGATTTTTTGAGCAAAAATTGAGGTTTGCAGGGGATTCTGGGTAAGGAAACGTTGGGGGATCCACGCAAGCCATACCTCCCTGGAAGCCGCCGGGTGTCTAGTTTTCAAAAATGCCTGGGTTTGGTAGGTTTCCCTAGATGGCCGCCGCGCACCGGGCCAAAAACCAAAGTGACCCCCCTTGCAAAACCAGGTGGTTTGGCGATAGGCCATCTTGAGGTGGCCTCACTACGTTTGGGGCCCTTGCCTGCCGCGGGTACTTGGGCCTCCCACACATGTGAGGCACCATTTTTACCGGGAGACCTGGGGGAACGCTGGGTGGTGGTAAATTTGTGTGAGCCCGGTGATGCCACTACTTTCCCACCCCCAAATGTGTTAAAAATGTGATTTTTTGAGCAAAAATTGAGGTTTGCAGGGGATTCTGGGTAAGGAAACGTTGGGGGATCCACGCAAGCCATACCTCCCTGGAAGCCGCCGGGTGTCTAGTTTTCAAAAATGCCTGGGTTTGGTAGGTTTCCCTAGATGGCCGCCGCGCACCGGGCCAAAAACCAAAGTGACCCCCCTTGCAAAACCAGGTGGTTTGGCGATAGGCCATCTTGAGGTGGCCTCACTACGTTTGGGGCCCTTGCCTGCCGCGGGTACTTGGGCCTCCCACACAAGTGAGGCACCATTTTTACCGGGAGACCTGGGGGAACGCTGGGTGGTGGTAAATTTGTGTGAGCCCGGTGATGCCACTACTTTCCCACCCCAAAATGTGTGAAAAAAGTGATTTTTTGAGCAAAAATTGAGGTTTGCAGGGGATTCTGGGTAAGGAAACGTTGGGGGATCCACGCAAGCCATACCTCCCTGGAAGCCGCCGGGTGTCTAGTTTTCAAAAATGCCTGGGTTTGGTAGGTTTCCCTAGATGGCCGCCGCGCACCGGGCCAAAAACCAAAGTGACCCCCCTTGCAAAACCAGGTGGTTTGGCGATAGGCCATCTTGAGGTGGCCTCACTACGTTTGGGGCCCTTGCCTGCCGCGGGTACTTGGGCCTCCCACACAAGTGAGGCACCATTTTTACCGGGAGACCTGGGGGAACGCTGGGTGGTGGTAAATTTGTGTGAGCCCGGTGATGCCACTACTTTCCCACCCCCAAATGTGTTAAAAATGTGATTTTTTGAGCAAAAATTGAGGTTTGCAGGGGATTCTGGGTAAGGAAACGTTGGGGGATCCACGCAAGCCATACCTCCCTGGAAGCCGCCGGGTGTCTAGTTTTCAAAAATGCCTGGGTTTGGTAGGTTTCCCTAGATGGCCGCCGCGCACCGGGCCAAAAACCAAAGTGACCCCCCTTGCAAAACCAGGTGGTTTGGCGATAGGCCATCTTGAGGTGGCCTCACTACGTTTGGGGCCCTTGCCTGCCGCGGGTACTTGGGCCTCCCACACAAGTGAGGCACCATTTTTACCGGGAGACCTGGGGGAACGCTGGGTGGTGGTAAATTTGTGTGAGCCCGGTGATGCCACTACTTTCCCACCCCAAAATGTGTGAAAAAAGTGATTTTTTGAGCAAAAATTGAGGTTTGCAGGGGATTCTGGGTAAGGAAACGTTGGGGGATCCACGCAAGCCATACCTCCCTGGAAGCCGCCGGGTGTCTAGTTTTCAAAAATGCCTGGGTTTGGTAGGTTTCCCTAGATGGCCGCCGCGCACCGGGCCAAAAACCAAAGTGACCCCCCTTGCAAAACCAGGTGGTTTGGCGATAGGCCATCTTGAGGTGGCCTCACTACGTTTGGGGCCCTTGCCTGCCGCGGGTACTTGGGCCTCCCACACAAGTGAGGCACCATTTTTACCGGGAGACCTGGGGGAACGCTGGGTGGTGGTAAATTTGTGTGAGCCCGGTGATGCCACTACTTTCCCACCCCAAAATGTGTGAAAAAAGTGATTTTTTGAGCAAAAATTGAGGTTTGCAGGGGATTCTGGGTAAGGAAACGTTGGGGGATCCACGCAAGCCATACCTCCCTGGAAGCCGCCGGGTGTCTAGTTTTCAAAAATGCCTGGGTTTGGTAGGTTTCCCTAGATGGCCGCCGCGCACCGGGCCAAAAACCAAAGTGACCCCCCTTGCAAAACCAGGTGGTTTGGCGATAGGCCATCTTGAGGTCGCCTCACTACGTTTGGGGCCCTTGCCTGCCGCGGGTACTTGGGCCTCCCACACAAGTGAGGCACCATTTTTACCGGGAGACCTGGGGGAACGCTGGGTGGTGGTAAATTTGTGTGAGCCCGGTGATGCCACTACTTTCCCACCCCAAAATGTGTGAAAAAAGTGATTTTTTGAGCAAAAATTGAGGTTTGCAGGGGATTCTGGGTAAGGAAACGTTGGGGGATCCACGCAAGCCATACCTCCCTGGAAGCCGCCGGGTGTCTAGTTTTCAAAAATGCCTGGGTTTGGTAGGTTTCCCTAGATGGCCGCCGCGCACCGGGCCAAAAACCAAAGTGACCCCCCTTGCAAAACCAGGTGGTTTGGCGATAGGCCATCTTGAGGTGGCCTCACTACGTTTGGGGCCCTTGCCTGCCGCGGGTACTTGGGCCTCCCACACAAGTGAGGCACCATTTTTACCGGGAGACCTGGGGGAACGCTGGGTGGTGGTAAATTTGTGTGAGCCCGGTGATGCCACTACTTTCCCACCCCAAAATGTGTGAAAAAAGTGATTTTTTGAGCAAAAATTGAGGTTTGCAGGGGATTCTGGGTAAGGAAACGTTGGGGGATCCACGCAAGCCATACCTCCCTGGAAGCCGCCGGGTGTCTAGTTTTCAAAAATGCCTGGGTTTGGTAGGTTTCCCTAGATGGCCGCCGCGCACCGGGCCAAAAACCAAAGTGACCCCCCTTGCAAAACCAGGTGGTTTGGCGATAGGCCATCTTGAGGTGGCCTCACTACGTTTGGGGCCCTTGCCTGCCGCGGGTACTTGGGCCTCCCACACAAGTGAGGCACCATTTTTACCGGGAGACCTGGGGGAACGCTGGGTGGTGGTAAATTTGTGTGAGCCCGGTGATGCCACTACTTTCCCACCCCAAAATGTGTGAAAAAAGTGATTTTTTGAGCAAAAATTGAGGTTTGCAGGGGATTCTGGGTAAGGAAACGTTGGGGGATCCACGCAAGCCATACCTCCCTGGAAGCCGCCGGGTGTCTAGTTTTCAAAAATGCCTGGGTTTGGTAGGTTTCCCTAGATGGCCGCCGCGCACCGGGCCAAAAACCAAAGTGACCCCCCTTGCAAAACCAGGTGGTTTGGCGATAGGCCATCTTGAGGTGGCCTCACTACCTTTGGGGCCCTTGCCTGCCGCGGGTACTTGGGCCTCCCACACAAGTGAGGCACCATTTTTACCGGGAGACCTGGGGGAACGCTGGGTGGTGGTAAATTTGTGTGAGCCCGGTGATGCCACTACTTTCCCACCCCAAAATGTGTTAAAAAAGTGATTTTTTGAGCAAAAATTGAGGTTTGCAGGGGATTCTGGGTAAGGAAACGTTGGGGGATCCACGCAAGCCATACCTCCCTGGAAACCGCCGGGTGTCTAGTTTTCAGAAATGTATAGGTTTGGTAGGTTTCCCTAGGTGCCGGCAGGGCTAGGGTACAAAATCTACAGCTAGTCACTTTGCCAAAAAAAGGGTCATTTTTCACTCCAAAACCACGTTGCGTTTTGCGCCGTTTCCTGTCGCGGGCACTAGGCCGACCCGCACAAGTGAGGTACCATTTTTCTCGTAGGACTTTGGGGAACGCGGGGTGGGTGGAAATTTGTGGATCCACGCAGATTCCAGAACTTTCCATCACAGAAATGTGGGGAAAATGTGTTTTTTTTGTCAATTTTTTACGTTTGCAAGGGATTCTGGGTAACAGACCATGGTGGGAGGCAGTCAAGTCACCCCATCCTGGATTCCCCTGGGTGTCTAGTTTTCAGAAATGTATAGGTTTGCTAGGTTTCCCTAGGTGCCGGCAGGGCTAGGGTACAAAATCTACAGCTAGTCACTTTGCCAAAAAAAAGGGTCATTTTTCACTCCAAAACCACGTTGCGTTTTGCGCCGTTTCCTGTCGCGGGCACTAGGCCGACCCGCACAAGTGAGGTACCATTTTTCTCGTAGGACTTTGGGGAACGCGGGGTGGGTGGAAATTTGTGGATCCACGCAGATTCCAGAACTTTCCATCACAGAAATGTGGGGAAAATGTGTTTTTTTTGTCAATTTTTTACGTTTGCAAGGGATTCTGGGTAACAGACCATGGTGGGAGGCAGTCAAGTCACCCCATCCTGGATTCCCCTGGGTGTCTAGTTTTCAGAAATGTATAGGTTTGCTAGGTTTCCCTAGGTGCCGGCAGGGCTAGGGTACAAAATCTACAGCTAGTCACTTTGCCAAAAAAAGGGTCATTTTTCACTCCAAAACCACGTTGCGTTTTGCGCCGTTTCCTGTCGCGGGCACTAGGCCGACCCGCACAAGTGAGGTACCATTTTTCTCGTAGGACTTTGGGGAACGCGGGGTGGGTGGAAATTTGTGGATCCACGCAGATTCCAGAACTTTCCATCACAGAAATGTGGGGAAAATGTGTTTTTTTTGTCAATTTTTTACGTTTGCAAGGGATTCTGGGTAACAGACCATGGTGGGAGGCAGTCAAGTCACCCCATCCTGGATTCCCCTGGGTGTCTAGTTTTCAGAAATGTATAGGTTTGCTAGGTTTCCCTAGGTGCCGGCAGGGCTAGGGTACAAAATCTACAGCTAGTCACTTTGCCAAAAAAAGGGTCATTTTTCACTCCAAAACCACGTTGCGTTTTGCGCCGTTTCCTGTCGCGGGCACTAGGCCGACCCGCACAAGTGAGGTACCATTTTTCTCGTAGGACTTTGGGGAACGCGGGGTGGGTGGAAATTTGTGGATCCACGCAGATTCCAGAACTTTCCATCACAGAAATGTGGGGAAAATGTGTTTTTTTTGTCAATTTTTTACGTTTGCAAGGGATTCTGGGTAACAGACCATGGTGGGAGGCAGTCAAGTCACCCCATCCTGGATTCCCCTGGGTGTCTAGTTTTCAGAAATGTATAGGTTTGCTAGGTTTCCCTAGGTGCCGGCAGGGCTAGGGTACAAAATCTACAGCTAGTCACTTTGCCAAAAAAAGGGTCATTTTTCACTCCAAAACCACGTTGCGTTTTGCGCCGTTTCCTGTCGCGGGCACTAGGCCGACCCGCACAAGTGAGGTACCATTTTTCTCGTAGGACTTTGGGGAACGCGGGGTGGGTGGAAATTTGTGGATCCACGCAGATTCCAGAACTTTCCATCACAGAAATGTGGGGAAAATGTGTTTTTTTTGTCAATTTTTTACGTTTGCAAGGGATTCTGGGTAACAGACCATGGTGGGAGGCAGTCAAGTCACCCCATCCTGGATTCCCCTGGGTGTCTAGTTTTCAGAAATGTATAGGTTTGCTAGGTTTCCCTAGGTGCCGGCAGGGCTAGGGTACAAAATCTACAGCTAGTCACTTTGCCAAAAAAAGGGTCATTTTTCACTCCAAAACCATGTTGCGTTTTGCGCCGTTTCCTGTCGCGGGCACTAGGCCGACCCGCACAAGTGAGGTACCATTTTTCTCGTAGGACTTTGGGGAACGCGGGGTGGGTGGAAATTTGTGGATCCACGCAGATTCCAGAACTTTCCATCACAGAAATGTGGGGAAAATGTGTTTTTTTTGTCAATTTTTTATGTTTGCAAGGGATTCTGGGTAACAGACCATGGTGGGAGGCAGTCAAGTCACCCCATCCTGGATTCCCCTGGGTGTCTAGTTTTCAGAAATGTATAGGTTTGCTAGGTTTCCCTAGGTGCCGGCAGGGCTAGGGTACAAAATCTACAGCTAGTCACTTTGCCAAAAAAAGGGTCATTTTTCACTCCAAAACCATGTTGCGTTTTGCGCCGTTTCCTGTCGCGGGCACTAGGCCGACCCGCACAAGTGAGGTACCATTTTTCTCGTAGGACTTTGGGGAACGCGGGGTGGGTGGAAATTTGTGGATCCACGCAGATTCCAGAACTTTCCATCACAGAAATGTGGGGAAAATGTGTTTTTTTTGTCAATTTTTTACGTTTGCAAGGGATTCTGGGTAACAGACCATGGTGGGAGGCAGTCAAGTCACCCCATCCTGGATTCCCCTGGGTGTCTAGTTTTCAGAAATGTATAGGTTTGCTAGGTTTCCCTAGGTGCCGGCAGGGCTAGGGTACAAAATCTACAGCTAGTCACTTTGCCAAAAAAAGGGTCATTTTTCACTCCAAAACCACGTTGCGTTTTGCGCCGTTTCCTGTCGCGGGCACTAGGCCGACCCGCACAAGTGAGGTACCATTTTTCTCGTAGGACTTTGGGGAACGCGGGGTGGGTGGAAATTTGTGGATCCACGCAGATTCCAGAACTTTCCATCACAGAAATGTGGGGAAAATGTGTTTTTTTTGTCAATTTTTTACGTTTGCAAGGGATTCTGGGTAACAGACCATGGTGGGAGGCAGTCAAGTCACCCCATCCTGGATTCCCCTGGGTGTCTAGTTTTCAGAAATGTATAGGTTTGCTAGGTTTCCCTAGGTGCCGGCAGGGCTAGGGTACAAAATCTACAGCTAGTCACTTTGCCAAAAAAAGGGTCATTTTTCACTCCAAAACCATGTTGCGTTTTGCGCCGTTTCCTGTCGCGGGCACTAGGCCGACCCGCACAAGTGAGGTACCATTTTTCTCGTAGGACTTTGGGGAACGCGGGGTGGGTGGAAATTTGTGGATCCACACAGATTCCAGAACTTTCCATCACAGAAATGTGGGGAAAATGTGTTTTTTTTGTCAATTTTTTACGTTTGCAAGGGATTCTGGGTAACAGACCATGGTGGGAGGCAGTCAAGTCACCCCATCCTGGATTCCCCTGGGTGTCTAGTTTTCAGAAATGTATAGGTTTGCTAGGTTTCCCTAGGTGCCGGCAGGGCTAGGGTACAAAATCTACAGCTAGTCACTTTGCCAAAAAAAGGGTCATTTTTCACTCCAAAACCATGTTGCGTTTTGCGCCGTTTCCTGTCGCGGGCACTAGGCCGACCCGCACAAGTGAGGTACCATTTTTCTCGTAGGACTTTGGGGAACGCGGGGTGGGTGGAAATTTGTGGATCCACGCAGATTCCAGAACTTTCCATCACAGAAATGTGGGGAAAATGTGTTTTTTTTGTCAATTTTTTACGTTTGCAAGGGATTCTGGGTAACAGACCATGGTGGGAGGCAGTCAAGTCACCCCATCCTGGATTCCCCTGGGTGTCTAGTTTTCAGAAATGTATAGGTTTGCTAGGTTTCCCTAGGTGCCGGCAGGGCTAGGGTACAAAATCTACAGCTAGTCACTTTGCCAAAAAAAGGGTCATTTTTCACTCCAAAACCACGTTGCGTTTTGCGCCGTTTCCTGTCGCGGGCACTAGGCCGACCCGCACAAGTGAGGTACCATTTTTCTCGTAGGACTTTGGGGAACGCGGGGTGGGTGGAAATTTGTGGATCCACGCAGATTCCAGAACTTTGCATCACAGAAATGTGGGGAAAATGTGGTTTTTTTTTCAATTTTTTACGTTTGCAAGGGATTCTGGGTAACAGACCATGGTGGGAGGCAGTCAAGTCACCCCATCCTGGATTCCCCTGGGTGTCTAGTTTTCAGAAATGTATAGGTTTGCTAGGTTTCCCTAGGTGCCGGCAGGGCTAGGGTACAAAATCTACAGCTAGTCACTTTGCCAAAAAAAGGGTCATTTTTCACTCCAAAACCACGTTGCGTTTTGCGCCGTTTCCTGTCGCGGGCACTAGGCCGACCCGCACAAGTGAGGTACCATTTTTCTCGTAGGACTTTGGGGAACGCGGGGTGGGTGGAAATTTGTGGATCCACGCAGATTCCAGAACTTTGCATCACAGAAATGTGGGGAAAATGTGGTTTTTTTTTCAATTTTTTACGTTTGCAAGGGATTCTGGGTAACAGACCATGGTGGGAGGCAGTCAAGTCACCCCATCCTGGATTCCCCTGGGTGTCTAGTTTTCAGAAATGTATAGGTTTGCTAGGTTTCCCTAGGTGCCGGCAGGGCTAGGGTACAAAATCTACAGCTAGTCACTTTGCCAAAAAAAGGGTCATTTTTCACTCCAAAACCACGTTGCGTTTTGCGCCGTTTCCTGTCGCGGGCACTAGGCCGACCCGCACAAGTGAGGTACCATTTTTCTCGTAGGACTTTGGGGAACGCGGGGTGGGTGGAAATTTGTGGATCCACGCAGATTCCAGAACTTTGCATCACAGAAATGTGGGGAAAATGTGGTTTTTTTTTCAATTTTTTACGTTTGCAAGGGATTCTGGGTAACAGACCATGGTGGGAGGCAGTCAAGTCACCCCATCCTGGATTCCCCTGGGTGTCTAGTTTTCAAAAATGTATAGGTTTGCTAGGTTTCCCTAGGTGCCGGCAGGGCTAGGGTTCAAAAACTACAGCTAGACTCTTTGCAAAAAAAGTGTAAATTTTCAGTGTGAAAATGTGGTGTGTTCACCTTAGGTTTTGAGCCACTTCCTGTCGTGGGCACTATGCCTACCCACACAAGTGAGGTACCATTTTTCTCGGGAGACTTAGGGTAGTTCAAATTTGTAAAGCTACTGTTATTACCTGTTGATTTTTGATGCATTTCTCCCTTCCAAATGAAAGACATTGTGTAAAAAAAAAGTCATTTTGAAAAATGACCAATAATTGTCATGCAAATATGAGTATTCCCAATTTCGAAAATGTGCAAATATGCACTGTTTCTGAACTCTGTAATTTGTTCCCATTTCAGAAATACATAGGTGACTTTCATACCGATTTTTCCAAGTATACATTTTCCCACAATAATTGCTATATACCCGGACCAAAAAAAAAAAACATTACAAAATGCTGCTCATTTTTCTACTCTGGGTTCGTTGGGCTCTTGATGAACCTACAAGTCCTATATGTCCACACAACCAGGAAGGTCTACCGGATGTAACGGTACATTGCTTTCAAAGAGATGTCATAATTCGAAGAAGTTACAGGTAAAAACGTTGACTCAAGAGGCTGCTTTTTTCAACAAATTTTTAATTTCTCATATATTTGCCTGTAAATTTCTATAAAGAAACCTTGATGGATCTACGCAAATGACCCCTTGCTGAATTCAGAATTTTGTCTACTTTTCAAAAATGTATAGCTTTCCAGGATCCATTATTGTTTTGTTACCCTTTTCTACCGTTAACTGGAAGGAGGTTGAAAGCACAAAAAATAGCAAAAATAGGGTATGTCCCAGAAAAATGCCAAAACTGTGTAAAAAATGTTGGTTTTCTAACAAAAGTCTGTCATTCCCTAAAAGCTGGAGAAATTGTGATTTCAGCCCCACAAACCCTTTTTTGATACCATTTGCAGAGAAAAACCCAGAAGCTTTCATTTGCAGCCCATTTTTCACATTTTTCACAAAAAAAAAAAAAAATTGCTGTATTTTGACTAATTTCTGGGAACCCTCTAGGAGAATCCACAAACCCTGGGTACCTTTAGAATCCCCAAGATGTTGGAAGAAAAGGACGCAAATTTGGCGTGGATACCTAATGTGGTCAAAAAGTTACAGGGGCCTAAGCGCGCACTACCTCAAATAGCCCAAAAAGGGCTTAGCACAGGAGGGGAAAAGGCCTAGCAGCGAAGGGGTTAAGCAAAATGTCTTGATTTGTATTGATCCTATTAAAATCTTGGTTTTCATTACACTCCAGAATTACAAAAAAAGTGCTTCATGAGTTCTCTCCTAATTTCTGATATATTTTAAAAATATGTATTATTAATTTGCAGATATTTAAACGTTGTAGTGTGTTAGAAAAAAACGACACCCTACAGCCTTGCCTTTTTACATTCTTGCAGCAAGATTGTCACCTAAGTCATTTTTACAAAATCCTCTCACTTTGCAGTCAGATAAATAAAAGTAAACACAGGTTTCGGATTGGAATAAGAAGCAATTTGTCAGAACACAGAGCCTGACATTTCACCTCTGTCTTTGAATTCACAGCAGATGTGTCCAGATAAACACACAACCTAGAGCCATCTTTATTGGTCATTCACCCTCTGAAGTCCAACATGGTTAATTTTGGGGTTACTGTTTTTTTTTATATTTGAGGTGAGAGAGGGTGTATGGAGGGTGGTGTGAAAGGTGACTGAACGTTGTCACAGTTTAATTTTCAGTACACTCCATTAATTGCATGTCTGTTCATTCATACAAGCTCGCAATATTTCTAATTAAATAGGATGTTAAAGTGCACAGCACAACCCCTGTACATATTTACTAGGACATTTCAGTTTGACTTTGAGAGCAGCGCAATAAGCCATTGCACAATAATGTTTTTAAGAAATTAGGGTTGATAGCTCATCATATTTATGCTTCTGATTCCTTACACGGAAATGGACGCCACCAAAATATAGAGTTTTACCAAGAGAAAGACGTGTTTTTACACTACGAGACTAAGGGTATGTGCATCAAGCCCACATTTTGCGAATCCAATATACTACATTTTACCGATTTGCTATTTGGGAATCGCAAAATGCTATGCATGTAGGAATCGCAAAAAAAGTGTGATTCCTACACATTCTTTAATTGCGACTCGCAAATTGCGATTCACAATTAAGGAATGGCTTCCCATTGATTCCTATGGCAATGGGAATTGCATGCGCAATTTGCGAGTACCAAATAGGTACTCGCTAATTGCGCATGCAATTTCAAGGGTGATGGGGGGACAAAAGGACACCCTGATGCACCCCTGAAAGTGCAATTAAAAAACATGCTGCACACACGCATGCCCATGTGCAACATAGAACTTTAAAAAATGCACTTTTGTGCATTTTTCAAAGTTTTTGCAAATTACCATCAACTTTAATTTGATGGTAATTTGCATTTCTTTATAGCGAAATTGCTAATTTCTTGTTGTTGTTGCATTGCATTTACGGAATCGCAATTTGCGATTCCCTAAATGCAATCGCAATTTAAGTAATCGTAAATTTTGCGATTACTTAAATAGCGATTTTTGTATTTGGGATGATGCATCCCAAATGCAAAAATTGCAGTCGCGAAGGGGCAGTGCGACCGCAAAAAGCAATGATGCATGTGCCCCTCAGTTACTGTGGCTGATAGACTGGCATCATAACTAAGATTTGAAAACAAATCAGAGGTCTGTGCGAATAGCCGAAAAATAGAAGGAAAAGTAATGACAAGTGTAACTAACTAATCGGGAGGGCGAAAGGGGAGAGGATGTGGCCCAGCGGCCAGAGCTGCCAACTTTGGAGCTGGGGAACTAGGTGCGAGGCTCGTCCCCGGCTCAGTCAACATCTTGTAATTCTGGGCAAAATCCCTTACTCTCCCCCTGCTTACCAAAAAACAGGAATGAGCCCTTGTGTAACGTAACTGGTGCAACTGTAAAGCGCTCAAATAACTTCGGGTCGAGTCCGCGCTACATAAAACCGCATTAAAAAAATGCTAGTAACTTCATGCAACCTGTCAGTAAGTAGAATGCACCTCTTTAGATGCACACTGTGATCTGTGCCACCAGTGCGCATGCTCCCTTCTATCCTGCAGGATAGGCCACTTCTTTCGTAGACTTTAACACGAGGCGCTATACCTTTTAAAGACACCGATCAAGAAACAGCTGGTTGAGCACATACGAACGCATGCATCTTTTCACACTCGAATTGGAGAATCAATGGCCTAGCTCCTTCTGTAAGTAGCACAAAACAAAATCACATTGAATGTCTCATGAGCTGTACCTATAAAAGAGGCCACAAGGTGGCGCACTGTCTCCACAATCAATCATCAATCTCTCAAGAATCAGCGGGGCTACTGAAACATGCCATAAATCACTGTGCCTTTCAAACTACGAAATCAGTGAGCTGCTTAGTTTTAATATGACATTTTTAGTATTAGTAGTAGTGGTAGTAATCATAAACATAAATTATGATAATGATATCATTTTGTTTCATGTCACTCTTCATTTCACAGTTCCGCAGCTTCTAAGCGCTATACCTAACAGCTGTTATTTCCCCCAGTGTTATCCCATTGAAACTGGCCACCTTGGAAGTATGAAAGGCAGAGTCAGCTTTGGTGTGATTGGAACTCTTAACCCACGTATTTTTATTCCGTTCATTTATTTAATTATTCATTTATAAATTGCACACAACAGACTGAAGCACATCAACGTGATAAGGAACGCTTAATGCTGCCCCCCCACCCTGCGCCCCAAAGCAGAATGCCATATACACTACTGTGGGTCCATGCCTCACTTACAAACTGAGAGGCGTATCTATGAGGTTTGCGTCATGGTGGTTCCACCCAACTTGGTACATGCGCAACGCAAACCTGTACGACAAATTTATGAGGTCACGCGAAGCCACTTTGTGTGGCCCTGAGTAGCTCCATAAATAAATCTGGGGTAAGTCTGCTGGGTAGGCATTCCATGGATTCGGATGCATTCCCAGATTTACAAGGACTTGTAAACTTACAAATGCGCCAACGTATTACGCCTTCCCAGTGGAGGTGTAGCGAGGAGAAATATCTTTATTACTCCTCGTTTTTTCCTCTTTGTACGCGTGCTGCATTTTGCAGCACACATAGAAAGAGGAAAACGCCTCTCAGGATTGTTTTCGTGCAGGAAGGTGCCCATTCTTGCGCAAACACAATCCTGCCTACAACACAGGCAACAGGTTGCCTGCGTTGGCACCTCGCTGAACTGCCCTGTGCCACAATTTTCATAAATATGCTGAGGGGCATATTTATGAGAGGAGTTGTGTCGCTCTTGCACAATGCAACGTGGTGCAAGTGCCATGCAAGTCCAAAACTAGATTTATGAAGCCACGTCAGGCCACCTTGTGTGGCCCTGAGTGGTTTCATAAATCTGGAGTAACGCAATGCAGTGCAAATTGCTGCGTTGCGTTACTCTTTCCTTCAAAGGCGTTCCAAAGACGTTGTGCTGTTTTTTCCATGCATTACAAGATTTACCAGAACTGATAAACCTGGGAATGTGACAAAAAGAAACGCCTTCCAAGGGGAGGCGTAGCGAGGAGAAATATCCTATATTCCTCCTTGTACTTCCTCATTCTGCAGCACACATAACACACAGAAAGAGGAATTTGCCTTTCAGGGTTGTTTTTGTGCAGGAAGGGGCCCCTTCATGCACAAAGACAAGCCTGCATGCAACACAGGCACCCTTGCACCATGGTGCGTGGGTACCTGCGTTGGTGCTAGGCAGTCAAAATGGCGCCAGCATAGGGACAAGGACAGGAATGTGTTGTCATCTTTTAAATACAGTGCATTCCTACCCTTTCCCTGTGATGCAGCGCAGCAAGGTGACTTTCTGTGCTGTGCCACATTCTGATAAATATGCCCCCAGGGGGCACACTTATCATGGTTTTGTGTCAAGAGGGTGCAAAAGTGACACAAAACCTAGAATTAAATTTACCAAGCCACGCAAGGCCACCTTTCGTGACCCTGTATGGCTTGGTAAATGTTGAGTATTGGAAGGCATCGCAAGTCGCTGCCTTGAGTTACTTTGACATGGTGAGGCATTCCAAGGGTGGAGTGTATGTGTTCCCACGCATCCACCGATGGATTTTGGTGCATTCCCAAATTTACCATTAGCGGTAGACCTGGGAATGTGTCAAAATGCTACGGCTCCCCAGCTGAGTAGTAACGAGGAGAAATATGCTTGTTTCTCTTTTTTTTCATTTACTACGTGTGTTGAATTCTGCAGCACACATAAAAAGAGGAAAAAGCCTCAGAGGATTGTTTTTGTGCAGGCAATCCTGCCTTCAACACAGGCACCCTTGCACCATGCAAGGGTGCCTGCATTGGCGCTAGGCAGCAGTTTCTTTGGCAGCGCAGGTAGATAGCAGGAACGCACCGTATAATGTTCGGTACGTCACATCCCTGGTCTCTCCCTTCGCACAGAGCAGCACGGTGGCTTGCTGCGTTGCGTGTATATTTGATAAATATTCCCCCTAATCACCCACACTAACTCGGACTAAGGAAAGCTTGAATGTCCCACTTCTCACAGAGACCTCCAAGGGTAAATGCACAATTATAGACATAAATGTGTGCAAAATGACCTAAAGAGCCAATTCCAAGGAATTGGTGAATTTTAGGCTATAAAACAAAATCATAGCATAGAATGGGACATCACAAAATGTCATGCAAAAATTAGAGAGTGTTATACCTATTTCTCATCGATATGAGTGATTCACTGCACACTGTGGCCTTGAAAGGCGTCCCGACACCAAAAAAGAAAGGATTGAACAGGAAGAACCACAAAGGAGCAGTTCATGCATAGGGGTCGAAAAGGCGGGCCTTGCCGGAATGATGAAGGGAAAGAGAACTGCACACTATTTATTATGAGATAGGAAAATGTTCACCCCTTGTTTGGGAGCTTCTAGTAAGTGGTAACACATGAAAGACAGCAAGTCGCTCATAGCTCATATCTGGCCAATAACGGAGAAAACAAGAAAGAAGGAAATTAGAAACAGAACTTTAAACTGCTTTATGACAAAGACATTTGATGTTTGAAGAGGATCCTCTCACAAACTGAAAATCAGGGTTGCTTGGCAAGGTGGTCTGAAATGTTCTCCCTGTAAATTAGACCTAGGACTTTGGTGGCAGCTGAATTCTGGATAAGTCCATTAGAATGAGGCAAACCGAGCAAAGCAGCTCATATATCGAGAATCACGTAAAAGACTACAAATGTCCGTAATGTAATCGTATCTTCTTCTTTTAATTCAATCGTGTTTCGTGTATTTCTTATCCTTATACATATAGTTCAAGCTTGTGCCTTCAAACAAAGCCTTCGAACAACACCAACACGTGTTTCGTCCTTATGGCTGTCAGCCCAGGATTTCATCAGGGCTAGAAACAAAGGATAGGCTACATTGTATTACATAATTCAAAATTATACACATGTGGTTATTACTATGAGCATGACTTATTCCCTCACCATATGTGAACATTCTTACTGATTAATTGCACAATTAGAAAAAAGCCAAATTTGTACATTGTTATATACAAGAAAGCAACCTATGGCAATAGAGATATTGAGTGAAAAACGTCCTCATGATTAAACTTCAACTGAAAAGGCAGAAGGGAACAAAGATGGGAGATAACCAGACATGTGCATCATGCACCCCATATAGCAGAAAAAAGCAACAGTGAATATAGTCAATAGAGAAGTTATTCTGTATGACAAAGAAACATATCACCATACACCCGTAATTCAGTATGAGTGAGTAAACAGACGGAAAAAAAAGTAACGATAAAAACTATTTCGAAAAAAATATATATAACAAAAAGGATATATATATATAGATGAACATGAGTAACGAAAATACTCATGAAAGGTAAAATACTAGTCCCTGGTAGTAAAACTTCAAAGGAGAACGTCAAACGGATTGCAGGCTAAAGTTAACCGGCAATACTCTAGATCAGTAACCATGCATCAGTGCAGAGAAACGTGATGTGTACTTGAGTACAACACTTACCCACTTGAACAGACAAATATCGAAGAGTAAAGTGAAAAAACAGTCTTCTATTCCTGTAAGGTCAGAGGACGTAGAGAATCATGTGAGCATGTCCTAACTAGAGACAGTACTTAATAAAAACGTGTAACCTAATAGCAATGTAGTTAATAATACAATGCTTATTAAGTTTAAATTAGCATAGTACTAACACTAATTACACGAGCTAATCTAAAAAATTAATTATTAAATTCCAATCTATAATCTGGAAAAAACGCGTGTACCTTGAGAGTAAAGTAGATAGGTTGTTACGAAAGTTCTCATCAGATTCCAAAGTTAGAAACTTCTAATATTAGGGCAATATCGTCGCCAAATATCCTAATGAATATAATAAAAAAGAAAATAGTCTCAAAAAGCCGTTAGTACTGCACCTGGTTGTGTGCATAAATGTTACACTGTTGCATCGTAATGTACTGTCTAAGATATTACAGAATCTAATAGCTGGGTAAACGAAATAAAAATATACATCATTGTGTAAACTGCATTAATTATAACAACATTTGTCAACGAGGAATATCACAACTCAATGCACACATAAGCTATTAATACACTTATCTAGCTTAAGGTAATATCAACGGTCTAGGGTCTAGGGTTTTTTTGAACACCTTAATAATAACCTGTTCAATATGAAATTTACTATGACATATAATGTTGAAAAAATTGTTTTCTTGGACATTGAACTGTTTATAGATAACAATAAGATCAATAGCAGAATGTACAGAAAAGAGACAGCTTGTAACTCTATACTACATGCGGCGAGTGCCCACCCCAAGACTCAGATTAATTCCATCCCATTCGGGGAATTTCATAGAGCACGCAGGAACTGCAGTAACGACTCTGATTTCAATAGATGTGCCTTAGATATGGAAAAGAGGTTTACTGATCGTGGCTATGATGTCCAGGTAATTGCACAAGCTAAAAGAAGGGCTTGTGCCCTTATAAGAAATGACACACTTAAACCACGTCCCCCCAAGACCTTGAGAACACGAGAGCCAGTGAGAATGATCACTAATTATCATCCCTGGTCATAAAATATATAATATTCTTAAATCTCATTGGAAACTCCTTACAACAGACACAGATCTGAATAAACATTTAACTAAGTGTCCAAGCATAACATATCGTAAGGGAATCACTATTCGTAATATGGTTAGCCCTAGTTACCCTAAGAGTAATAAAGATAACTTGACTTGGCTGCAAAAGAAAAATTTGGGCTTCCACAAATGTGGAGATTGCAGTATGTGCAAATATGCTCTTACGGGCACTAGAGATTTTCAATATAATGGCTCAAAGAGATTCCTTATTAATCAGTATATAAATTTTAATACCAAATTTGTAATATATGTAATTATATGCAAATGTACTATGATTTATGTGGGAAGCACTATTAGGAACCTAAAGGTGCGAATTTCAGAACATTTCAGAGCTTTAAAAAACATGGATGACAGATATCCAATTGTTCATCATGCTTTGAAATGTCCGGAACAAAATAAACACTTGTCGTTTAAATTTCATGCTATTGGGACAGTGCCAGCTGATGTAAGGGGCGGCAATCGAGAACTAAGATTACGCCAGATGGAGGCACGTTGGATCTTGAAACTGCATGCGGTGGACAAGGGAATTAATATTGATAATGAACTGCAATATTTCCTGGGTTTGTAATCTTGTTGGAAATTTAGTTTTTTCTCCCTGTTATGAACATGATGACAATTTGATTGCCAACTGTATGTGTTATATGTTTCATTACTATAATCGTTTGAATTTACACTAGTTTCATATCATGACCTGATATATGGCTTAATGAGTCTTTTGTCTACTTGTACCCCTTTGGGTTTTCCCTTTCCTTCTCTCTTTGTTTGACCTTAATAACCACTTAACCTTATTTACTTTGTTAATCTCTATTTTATTTTTTACTTTTGAGTCTATATATTTATTTACACTTTAGTCTCTTTAAATATTGAGTTCATGTGCACGTCTATTAGTATTACTTTATTTTATATATCCACATCAATGATAACAAGATGGCACTAACAATGTAAGTGCTAGTCCGTTAAGTTAGATTATTTTATAGTTATTTTTTTTTTCTTTCTCTGATTTCTCTACTTTTGATAGGTTAGATCATAACAGTCCCCTACCAATATGAGATACTCGGTTAAATGACCTCTGGTATCTTGCACTTCGCTTTGTTTTTTATTTAATTATTTTCCTTTACAATTCATCTTTAATATTCTCTATATACATATTTTGTTTTTCCTCAATATATCTTCTCTTTTAGCTCCTTTACGCAATCAAATATTATTTGTGTATTTATATGAAGCCACTTCAAAATGGCGCCATTTTTGTTAGGTTCACCTATACCATTTTGGTTACTCTATAGTCCATTGTCTATTTCCACACCCCTAGTGATAATATTAAAGCCCATTACAATATGGCGTGCGGGTTGCACGCCGAGGTTCGAGCGAGAGATCCAGACTGCGGATTTCAGCAAGTCAATACAAGGTAAATGCTGCTGTTCTCTGAGTAGGTTATCAAGTCTAGCAAGAGGGCATTTGTCCCGTTAGACGAACGTATATTAGCCGTTATTTTCGATATTTCGGCTCTCTAACCCCTTCAGTGCCCATGACGAGCTGGACTCGTCATGGGCCGCGGTTGCGCTGTGCCCATGACGAGTCCAGCTCGTCATAGACCCCGCCCGCTAATGCAACGGCCAGCACAGGGCGGGGAAAGGGGCGGGCACTGAAGGGGTTAACTCATCGTGTTTTACTTTACTCTTAGTAATGGACTTCATGCTAGTAGACCCTAGACCGTTGATATTACCTTAAGCTAGATAAGTGTATTAATAGCTTATGTGTACATTGAGTTGTGATATTCCTCGTTGACTTTGCTCGGTTTGCCTCATTCTAATGGACTTTTAAGTGGGCTTGCCCATAATCTTACGACGAGGGGTGGTCATCGTAAGGTTGACCTAGAAGCAGCAGCTCAATTAAGATATTCATTCTCTCAACATTATCACTTCCCTGCGCAAAGTTTTCCCAACCACCTCTTCCGAATTCTGGATAAGGCTTAGGGGCAGATTTACAAGCCCCATGCATTACTTTTGTGACGCAGTGGCAGCGTAAAAGTTGTGGCTTATTGAAAACGTGACGCATCTAGGGAGATGCGTCACGTTGTGAAGCCCTGCGCCACATTAAACTTGCATCAGGTTTAATGTATGCAGGGTGGGCGTTCCGTCGCAGGAAGCCCCGTAAAAGTGACGCAGTGAAATCTACAAGATTTCACTGAGTCTCTTTTACGTCCATGCTGCATCAAAACCCTGCGCCTGCTTGAAGCAGGCGTAAGGAGTGACTCAGCATGTTAGGCATAGGGCGCCCCTGAGCATTGCTGGAGTTGCGTTGTGCTTGCGACACGACTCCAGCAATGCGTGACTTTTCCATCAACAGATGCGTCAATCCTTGCGCCATGATGCGCCGCATTGTAAATACGGCGCATCTACGGTGACGCAAGGATTTGGCATGTTGGCGCAGGGAAAGTGACGCATCTCTACAGATGCGTCACTTTCTTGTAAATCTGCCCCTTAGAGTTTAGAGCAAAAATTTGGGAAGCCAAAGGTAGCCACTATTTCCATAGTCAATCCGAGCAGAAAGATTCACCTCCTGAACATATTTTCTTGGGATTGTAAGAACAAGAACAGTGCTTAAGAGGGCATGCAAAGGCGGGAATACATGAAGGAGCAAACTTGGTAATGTGAGGTTTGAAATAAACAGATGTATCAAAAACAAACAGTTGTAACACAAACTAAGTCAATAATTCTTGGCTGGTCGATAAGCACTGGGTATTATCCATGTCTGTGGCCACCAGAAATTTGTTTTGACCAAGAAGAGGTGTTGCCTCCAAGATCAGAACTGAATTCAAAGTTCAAAATAGGTTTTATTCGATTTTAGTCGTTTAAAATCACAAAAGCAGGCAAGTTCGAAAAAATAAAAACATTTCATATATACGGTTTAAGTTTAAAAGAGTACATAAAATTCCACATCACAATCTAAAACATCTTATTCCATCTAACTTCATCTCCATAAAGTACATTTAAGAAAGGCCAATTGACCTGCATGATTAATACATTCAGTTTTGTTTTCAGAATAAGTTTAACCAATTAAACTTTTCCTTACTCTCAGTATATTTTTCAAAAATCCAGTCATGGCACATACAGATAAGATGCTATCTAAACATTGTAAGTATAAAAAAGCAGGGCCACATTGCCTCCACCCTCCCAGCTTTAGCAATGGTAGTATCCATTTAGCTCTTTCCTTTGCATAAAATTTACAGAACAAGGTCACACGAATAGTGGATTATGGTGACTTATTGTCACATGGGCAAAGGCAGAGTTCTCTAGACCAATTATTAAGCTCCGGGTAACTAAGCAATCGATGGAAGCTTCCAAACCTGAACCGAGTTAAAACATATCTGTCGTACCCCTCTGTACAAACTGAATTCATTATCAAATAAATGTCAAACACCCAGCATGCAAAAGCCAGAAGAGGAGCTGGTTAAAAGTTGTGATGTTAACATAATGGTAAAAGTGGGGGACAAATGATCTAATGAGGGCTGCAAGGTGTGACATGTAGGATGGGACAAAGGGATCACCCTAAAGCGTCCCACGAAGGCAACTTTCAAAACTTCGAGGATGTGGAGAGAGAGCAAAAGTTTGCTCATGCCTTGTTAACGAAGACAGCCAGCCAAGAACTGGACCTCCCACCTGTAGGAAGCTGGCTTTGTATATACTATACCAAAGTGAGGTATAGTGTGCACAGAGTCCAGTGGAACCCCAAAGGTAGGCAGAGGTAAAGTTAGATAGAACCTCACTCTCTTTTTGTGGTAGTGTGGTCGAGCAGTAAGGCAGTATCAGAGGACACTGTTAAGCATTTGTTGTACCCACTCAATCAGCAAATGATTTCACACACTCAAAGACTGAACTTCAGACCAATTGGTTTTGTATAAAAATATTCTTTTAGTTATTTTATTTTCTAGAACCAAGCAAGCCTGGCACAGGTAATTTGACAAATACTTTGCAGTAAATATACAGTTTGAAATGCAATTGTAAATGTACTTTGAAATGGTTACAGTTTGAATTACTGGTAATGCAATACTGTGAAATGCTGTATATATACTTTGTATCGACTTTGAAATGAAAATGACAGGTAAGTTACTTTTACGTTACTTTTGAGATTACTTTTTCTACTCAGTGTGATATGCCTAGATATTACACTGGGACATTTCCTAGAGAACAGGTAAGTAAAATCAGTTTTGCACAATTTTTTTTTTCTGGTTTCCATACACATCAACTCCACAATTTTTTCGGAGAAAAACAGTCAATGGATTCCTATAGAGAGAAATAAAGTTAACGGTTACCAGGTAGGTAACCGGTCTTTGGATTTGAGCTTCTGGGGTTAGAACAAGGGTTTCTCCAGGGTCAAGGATGCACTCTTGTTACACCCTCAGCGGCACTAGGGCCGCCGGGTGCAGAATGCTGAGGCCCAATGTTATCCAATTGGGGATAGGGGGCCTCCGGTTGGTGGCTGCTGGCAAGCAGGCCACTGGGTTGTGGGAGCAAAGCTCCTGGACATTAGCTCAGGGCAAATGGGGAAACAAATTAGCCCCAAAGGTGCACCCTAAATGGCACTAGGGCGGCTGGGTGCAGGGTGCTGTTTCAATGTCGGGCGTCCTGTTGGTTTCAATGGAGAACCTCAGGTTTGGAAAGACACTGCCGGCTTGGGGACGAAGGTCTTCTGGGTGTGATCACCACTTCGAGAGGTAAGTTGGGAAGTTAGGGGTTGGTTAGGCACCATCGGTTTGGGCACACAAGGCCGTGGGGCATCGGGTGCAGGGGTGCCTTTTGGGGTCGGATCTCCTTACCAGCTCTGGTTGCGGTTAGGGGGCCCTTCTCGATTTAGGCTGCAGGCGTCGGCTGGAGGCTTGAGGGAGGTGAGGGGTTGCCGGATCTCGGGTCAGGATCGCCAGGGTGACCTCCTCGTGGTGTTTGCCCACTCGGGCTCGGGCCGTGGACGGCAGCTGCAGAGTGGGGTGGATTTGCGGTGTCTGGCCGGAGCCAGAGGTTGCAGGTAACCAAATCTGGTGTTCACGGGTGACAAAGTCTTTGTGCTTAGAGGCAGGCAGGTCCTCCGGGGTTTTCGAGGTTGCTGGCTCGACACACCGGGATTTCGCAGGCGCAGGTTCGAGGAGGAGACAAGCCGGTAGGGCTGGGGCAAAGTCAGTGGTTGTTTTCCTCTTGTCAGCTGCTGCACGGCTGTTTGGTCCTTCTTCTTCTTCTTCTTGCATTTTCGTGTCTGAGGAGGCAAAGTTCAGGGGTGCCCCTAAATACTAGATTTAGGGGCGTTACAGGTAGGTGAAAAGCAGGGACCAATGGGTCCCTTTCCTAGGGTAGGTACACCCCCTATCATGCCACCCTCCAGTGGGAGGGGGGTATGAGCCTATCCCTGGTTGGCTGAGTTCCCCCATCTTCAAAATGGTGTGGACTGAGAGTTCTGCTTCACCTCGCCTCCGCCACCTGAGGGGAGGAGTTGGCAGAGGTAGGCACTCCTCTCTTCCTCACTTGTTTTTCCAGGTGGTTCTCCCACCCAAAGTGGGGGTCAGGACCAGTGGGGACCAGTTGCTGAGAGCAGCAAGTGGCCTGGGAAAGCTCACAAAGGCGGCAAGCCTTTGAAGCTTCCCCTTTGTGAACCCTGGGGGAGGAGGCTTGGCACCTTGTTCCAGGATGTGCATTGTTTCAGGCCGCATAGAGTAGCAGGCTCTCGACCCAGCGGTCCAGAAATATGTCTGGTGGTGGCAGCTGAAAGCAGCCACTCAGCCTTGACAGCGGTGGTAGGTTAGTTTTCAGGGGGCATCTCTAAGATGCCTTTTGTGTGCATTTTACATTAAATCCCACACTGGCATCAGTGTGGGTTTAATGTGCTGAGAAGTTTGCTACCAAACTTCTCAGTTTTCAGTGTAGCTTTTATGGTGCTATGGAGTTCGTAATGAGAAACTCCCAGCACCATATACTCTTAATGGCAGCACTGCACTTACAATGTCTAAGAATGGACTTAGACACTGTAGGGGTACAGGGCTCAGGCACCTGTACCCTCACCACTGGTATAGTGCACCCAGCTAGAGGGTTGACTGACCTATGCCAGGGCAGTGGGTTGTAGGCATGGCACACAGGGATGTGTGCCATGTCGACTCTTCACTTTGTTCTGCACCAAAACATGCAGCCTGCAAAGGCAGTGTGTGAGTGAAAGGGTGTAGGACCTTTAAGGGTGGCACAATAAGTGCTGCAGCCCTTAGAGGCCTTCTCTGGGCACAGTGCCCTGGGTACCTGTGGTACCATTTACCAGGGGCTGACCTGTGGCCAGAGATGCCAATTGGGTAAGTTTTGGGGTAAGAACACAGGCCCTGGGAACCTGATTGGCAGGGGCCCAGGGCCCCTGCCAATCAGGTTCCCACAACACCAACACGTGTTTCGTCCTTATGGCTGTCAGCCCAGGATTTCATCAGGGCTAGAAACAAAGGATAGGCTACATTGTATTACATAATTCAAAATTATACACATGTGGTTATTACTATGAGCATGACTTATTCCCTCACCATATGTGAACATTCTTACTGATTAATTGCACAATTAGAAAAAAGCCAAATTTGTACATTGTTATATACAAGAAAGCAACCTATTGCAATAGAGATATTGAGTGAAAAACGTCCTCATGATTAAACTTCAACTGAAAAGGCAGAAGGGAACAAAGATGGGAGATAACCAGACATGTGCATCATGCACCCCATATAGCAGAAAAAAGCAACAGTGAATATAGTCAATAGAGAAGTTATTCTGTATGACAAAGAAACATATCACCATACACCCGTAATTCAGTATGAGTGAGTAAACAGACGGAAAAAAAAGTAACGATAAAAATTATTTCGAAAAAAATATATATAACAAAAAGGATATATATATATAGATGAACATGAGTAACGAAAATACTCATGAAAGGTAAAATACTAGTCCCTGGTAGTAAAACTTCAAAGGAGAACGTCAAACGGATTGCAGGCTAAAGTTAACCGGCAATACTCTAGATCAGTAACCATGCATCAGTGCAGAGAAACGTGATGTGTACTTGAGTACAACACTTACCCACTTGAACAGACAAATATCGAAGAGTAAAGTGAAAAAACAGTCTTCTATTCCTGTAAGGTCAGAGGACGTAGAGAATCATGTGAGCATGTCCTAACTAGAGACAGTACTTAATAAAAACGTGTAACCTAATAGCAATGTAGTTAATAATACAATGCTTATTAAGTTTAAATTAGCATAGTACTAACACTAATTACACGAGCTAATCTAAAAAATTAATTATTAAATTCCAATCTATAATCTGGAAAAAACGCGTGTACCTTGAGAGTAAAGTAGATAGGTTGTTACGAAAGTTCTCATCAGATTCCAAAGTTAGAAACTTCTAATATTAGGGCAATATCGTCGCCAAATATCCTAATGAATATAATAAAAAAGAAAATAGTCTCAAAAAGCCGTTAGTACTGCACCTGGTTGTGTGCATAAATGTTACACTGTTGCATCGTAATGTACTGTCTAAGATATTACAGAATCTAATAGCTGGGTAAACGAAATAAAAATATACATCATTGTGTAAACTGCATTAATTATAACAACATTTGTCAACGAGGAATATCACAACTCAATGTACACATAAGCTATTAATACACTTATCTAGCTTAAGGTAATATTAACGGTCTAGGGTCTAGGGTTTTTTTGAACACCTTAATAATAACCTGTTCAATATGAAATTTACTATGACATATAATGTTGAAAAAATTGTTTTCTTGGACATTGAACTGTTTATAGATAACAATAAGATCAATAGCAGAATGTACAGAAAAGAGACAGCTTGTAACTCTATACTACATGCGGCGAGTGCCCACCCCAAGACTCAGATTAATTCCATCCCATTCGGGGAATTTCATAGAGCACGCAGGAACTGCAGTAACGACTCTGATTTCAATAGATGTGCCTTAGATATGGAAAAGAGGTTTACTGATCGTGGCTATGATGTCCAGGTAATTGCACAAGCTAAAAGAAGGGCTTGTGCCCTTATAAGAAATGACACACTTAAACCACGTCCCCCCAAGACCTTGAGAACACGAGAGCCAGTGAGAATGATCACTAATTATCATCCCTGGTCATAAAATATATAATATTCTTAAATCTCATTGGAAACTCCTTACAACAGACACAGATCTGAATAAACATTTAACTAAGTGTCCAAGCATAACATATCGTAAGGGAATCACTATTCGTAATATGGTTAGCCCTAGTTACCCTAAGAGTAATAAAGATAACTTGACTTGGCTGCAAAAGAAAAATTTGGGCTTCCACAAATGTGGAGATTGCAGTATGTGCAAATATGCTCTTACGGGCACTAGAGATTTTCAATATAATGGCTCAAAGAGATTCCTTATTAATCAGTATATAAATTTTAATACCAAATTTGTAATATATGTAATTATATGCAAATGTACTATGATTTATGTGGGAAGCACTATTAGGAACCTAAAGGTGCGAATTTCAGAACATTTCAGAGCTTTAAAAAACATGGATGACAGATATCCAATTGTTCATCATGCTTTGAAATGTCCGGAACAAAATAAACACTTGTCGTTTAAATTTCATGCTATTGGGACAGTGCCAGCTGATGTAAGGGGCGGCAATCGAGAACTAAGATTACGCCAGATGGAGGCACGTTGGATCTTGAAACTGCATGCGGTGGACAAGGGAATTAATATTGATAATGAACTGCAATATTTCCTGGGTTTGTAATCTTGTTGGAAATTTAGTTTTTTCTCCCTGTTATGAACATGATGACAATTTGATTGCCAACTGTATGTGTTATATGTTTCATTACTATAATCGTTTGAATTTACACTAGTTTCATATCATGACCTGATATATGGCTTAATGAGTCTTTTGTCTACTTGTACCCCTTTGGGCTTTCCCTTTCCTTCTCTCTTTGTTTGACCTTAATAACCACTTAACCTTATTTACTTTGTTAATCTCTATTTTATTTTTTACTTTTGAGTCTATATATTTATTTACACTTTAGTCTCTTTAAATATTGAGTTCATGTGCACGTCTATTAGTATTACTTTATTTTATATATCCACATCAATGATAACAAGATGGCACTAACAATGTAAGTGCTAGTCCGTTAAGTTAGATTATTTTATAGTTAATTTTTTTTTCTTTCTCTGATTTCTCTACTTTTGATAGGTTAGATCATAACAGTCCCCTACCAATATGAGATACTCGGTTAAATGACCTCTGGTATCTTGCACTTCACTTTGTTTTTTATTTAATTATTTTCCTTTACAATTCATCTTTAATATTCTCTATATACATATTTTGTTTTTCCTTAATATATCTTCTCTTTTAGCTCCTTTACGCAATCAAATATTATTTGTGTATTTATATGAAGCCACTTCAAAATGGCGCCATTTTTGTTAGGTTCACCTATACCATTTTGGTTACTCTATAGTCCATTGTCTATTTCCACACCCCTAGTGATAATATTAAAGCCCATTACAATATGGCGCGCGGGTTGCACGCCGAGGTTCGAGCGAGAGATCCAGACTGCGGATTTCAGCAAGTCAATACAAGGTAAATGCTGCTGTTCTCTGAGTAGGTTATCAAGTCTAGCAAGAGGGCATTTGTACCGTTAGACGAACGTATATTAGCCGTTATTTTCGATATTTCGGCTCTTTAACCCCTTCAGTGCCCATGACGAGCTGGACTCGTCATGGGCCGCGGTTGCGCTGTGCCCATGACGAGTCCAGCTCGTCATAGACCCCGCCCGCTAATGCAACGGCCGGCACAGGGCGGGGAAAGGGGCGGGCACTGAAGGGGTTAACTCATCGTGTTTTACTTTACTCTTAGTAATGGACTTCATGCTAGTAGACCCTAGACCGTTGATATTACCTTAAGCTAGATAAGTGTATTAATAGCTTATGTGTACATTGAGTTGTGATATTCCTCGTTGACTTTGCTCGGTTTGCCTCATTCTAATGGACTTTTAAGTGGGCTTGCCCATAATCTTACGACGAGGGGTGGTCATCGTAAGGTTGACCTAGAAGCAGCAGCTCAATTAAGATATTCATTCTCTCAACATTATCACTTCCCTGCGCAAAGTTTTCCCAACCACCTCTTCCGAATTCTGGATAAGGCTTAGGGGCAGATTTACAAGCCCCATGCATTACTTTTGAGACGCAGTGGCAGCGTAAAAGTTGTGGCTTATTGAAAACGTGACGCATCTAGGGAGATGCGTCACGTTGTGAAGCCCTGCGCCACATTAAACTTGCATCAGGTTTAATGTATGCAGGGTGGGCGTTCCGTCGCAGGAAGCCCCGTAACAGTGACGCAGTGAAATCTACAAGATTTCACTGAGTCTCTTTTACGTCCATGCTGCATCAAAACCCTGCGCCTGCTTGAAGCAGGCGTAAGGAGTGACTCAGCATGTTAGGCATAGGGCGCCCCTGAGCATTGCTGGAGTTGCGTTGTGCTTGCGACACGACTCCAGCAATGCGTGACTTTTCCGTCAGCAGATGCGTCAATCCTTGCGCCATGATGCGCCGCATTGTAAATACGGCGCATCTACGGTGACGCAAGGATTTGGCATGTTGGCGCAGGGAAAGTGACGCATCTCTACAGATGCGTCACTTTCTTGTAAATCTGCCCCTTAGAGTTTAGAGCAAAAATTTGGGAAGCCAAAGGTAGCCACTATTTCCATAGTCAATCCGAGCAGAAAGATTCACCTCCTGAACATATTTTCTTGGGATTGTAAGAACAAGAACAGTGCTTAAGAGGGCATGCAAAGGCGGGAATACATGAAGGAGCAAACTTGGTAATGTGAGGTTTGAAATAAACAGATGTATCAAAAACAAACAGTTGTAACACAAACTAAGTCAATAATTCTTGGCTGGTCGATAAGCACTGGGTATTATCCATGTCTGTGGCCACCAGAAATTTGTTTTGACCAAGAAGAGGTGTTGCCTCCAAGATCAGAACTGAATTCAAAGTTCAAAATAGGCTTTATTCGATTTTAGTCGTTTAAAATCACAAAAGCAGGCAAGTTCGAAAAAATAAAAACATTTCATATATACGGTTTAAGTTTAAAAGAGTACATAAAATTCCACATCACAATCTAAAACATCTTACTCCATCTAACTTCATCTCCATAAAGTAAATTTAAGAAAGGCCAATTGACCTGCATGATTAATACATTCAGTTTTGTTTTCAGAATAAGTTTAACCAATTAAACTTTTCCTTACTCTCAGTATATTTTTCAAAAATCCAGTCATGGCACATACAGATAAGATGCTATCTAAACATTGTAAGTATAAAAAAGCAGGGCCACATTGCCTCCACCCTCCCAGCTTTAGCAATGGTAGTATCCATTTAGCTCTTTCCTTTGCATAAAATTTACAGAACAAGGTCACACGAATAGTGGATTATGGTGACTTATTGTCACATGGGCAAAGGCAGAGTTCTCTAGACCAATTATTAAGCTCCGGGTAACTAAGCAATCGATGGAAGCTTCCAAACCTGAACCGAGTTAAAACATATCTGTCGTACCCCTCTGTACAAACTGAATTCATTATCAAATAAATGTCAAACACCCAGCATGCAAAAGCCAGAAGAGGAGCTGGTTAAAAGTTGTGATGTTAACATAATGGTAAAAGTGGGGGACAAATGATCTAATGAGGGCTGCAAGGTGTGACATGTAGGATGGGACAAAGGGATCACCCTAAAGCGTCCCACGAAGGCAACTTTCAAAACTTCGAGGATGTGGAGAGAGAGCAAAAGTTT
This sequence comes from Triturus cristatus, assembly GCF_964204655.1. NCBI lineage: Eukaryota > Metazoa > Chordata > Amphibia > Caudata > Salamandridae > Triturus > Triturus cristatus. The sequence continues at coordinate 181,147,526 of NC_140589.1, forward strand.
GCTCATGCCTTGTTAACGAAGACAGCCAGCCAAGAACTGGACCTCCCACCTGTAGGAAGCTGGCTTTGTATATACTATACCAAAGTGAGGTATAGTGTGCACAGAGTCCAGTGGAACCCCAAAGGTAGGCAGAGGTAAAGTTAGATAGAACCTCACTCTCTTTTTGTGGTAGTGTGGTCGAGCAGTAAGGCAGTATCAGAGGACACTGTTAAGCATTTGTTGTACCCACTCAATCAGCAAATGATTTCACACACTCAAAGACTGAACTTCAGACCAATTGGTTTTGTATAAAAATATTCTTTTAGTTATTTTATTTTCTAGAACCAAGCAAGCCTGGCACAGGTAATTTGACAAATACTTTGCAGTAAATATACAGTTTGAAATGCAATTGTAAATGTACTTTGAAATGGTTACAGTTTGAATTACTGGTAATGCAATACTGTGAAATGCTGTACATATACTTTGTATCGACTTTGAAATGAAAATTACAGGTAAGTTACTTTTACGTTACTTTTGAGATTACTTTTTCTACTCAGTGTGATATGCCTAGATATTACACTGGGACATTTCCTAGAGAACAGGTAAGTAAAATCAGTTTTGCACAATTTTTTTTTTCTGGTTTCCATACACATCAACTCCACAATTTTTTCAGAGAAAAACAGTCAATGGATTCCTATAGAGAGAAATAAAGTTAACGGTTACCAGGTAGGTAACCGGTCTTTGGATTTGAGCTTCTGGGGTTAGAACAAGGGTTTCCCCAGGGTCGAGGATGCACTCTTGTTACACCCTCAGCGGCACTAGGGCCGCCGGGTGCAGAATGCTGAGGCCCAATGATATCCAATTGGGGATAGGGGGCCTCCGGTTGGTGGCTGCTGGCAAGCAGGCCACTGGGTTGTGGGAGCAAAGCTCCTGGACATTAGCTCAGGGCAAATGGGGAAACAAATTAGCCCCAAAGGTGCACCCTAAACGGCACTAGGGCGGCTGGGTGCAGGGTGCTGTTTCAATGTCGGGCGTCCTGTTGGTTTCAATGGAGAACCTCAGGTTTGGAAAGACACTGCCGGCTTGGGGACGAAGGTCTTCTGGGTGTGATCACCACTTCGAGAGGTAAGTTGGGAAGTTAGGGGTTGGTTAGGCACCATCGGTTTGGGCACACAAGGCCGTGGGGCATCGGGTGCAGGGGTGCCTTTTGGGGTCGGATCTCCTTACCAGCTCTGGTTGCGGTTAGGGGGCCCTTCTCGATTTAGGCTGCAGGCGTCGGCTGGAGGCTTGAGGGAGGTGAGGGGTTGCCGGATCTCGGGTCAGGATCGCCAGGGTGACCTCCTCGTGGTGTTTGCCCACTCGGGCTCGGGCCGTGGACGGCAGCTGCAGAGTGGGGCGGATTTGCGGTGTCTGGCCGGAGCCAGAGGTTGCAGGTAACCAAATCTGGTGTTCACGGGTGACAAAGTCTTTGTGCTTAGAGGCAGGCAGGTCCTCCGGGGTTTTCGAGGTTTCTGGCTCGACACACCGGGATTTCGCAGGCGCAGGTTCGAGGAGGAGACAAGCCGGTAGGGCTGGGGCAAAGTCAGTGGTTGTTTTCCTCTTGTTAGCTGCTGCACGGCTGTTTGGTCCTTCTTCTTCTTCTTCTTGCATTTTCGTGTCTGAGGAGGCAAGGTTCAGGGATGCCCCTAAATACTAGATTTAGGGGCGTTACAGGTAGGTGAAAAGCAGGGACCAATGGGTCCCTTTCCTAGGGTAGGTACACCCCCTATCATGCCACCCTCCAGTGGGAGGGGGGTATGAGCCTATCCCTGGTTGGCTGAGTTCCCCCATCTTCAAAATGGTGTGGACTGAGAGTTCTGCTTCACCTCGCCTCCGCCACCTGAGGGGAGGAGTTGGCAGAGGTAGACACTCCTCTCTTCCTCACTTGTTTTTCCAGGTGGTTCTCCCACCCAAAGTGGGGGTCAGGACCAGTGGGGACCAGTTGCTGAGAGCAGCAAGTGGCCTGGGAAAGCTCACAAAGGTGGCAAGCCTTTGAAGCTTCCCCTTTGTGAACCCTGGGGGAGGAGGCTTGGCACCTTGTTCCAGGATGTGCATTGTTTCAGGCCGCATAGAGTAGCAGGCTCTCGACCCAGCGGTCCAGAAATATGTCTGGTGGTGGCAGCTGAAAGCAGCCACTCAGCCTTGACAGCGGTGGTAGGTTAGTTTTCAGGGGGCATCTCTAAGATGCCCTTTGTGTGCATTTTACATTAAATCCCACACTGGCATCAGTGTGGGTTTAATGTGCTGAGAAGTTTGCTACCAAACTTCTCAGTTTTCAGTGTAGCTTTTATGGTGCTATGGAGTTCGTAATGAGAAACTCCCAGCACCATATACTCTTAATGGCAGCACTGCACTTACAATGTCTAAGAATAGACTTAGACACTGTAGGGGTACAGGGCTCAGGCACCTGTACCCTCACCACTGGTATAGTGCACCCAGCTAGAGGGGTGACTGACCTATGCCAGGGCAGTGGGTTGTAGGCATGGCACACAGGGATGTGTGCCATGTCGACTCTTCACTTTGTTCTGCACCAAAACATGCAGCCTGCAAAGGCAGTGTGTGAGTGAAAGGGTGTAGGACCTTTAAGGGTGGCACAATAAGTGCTGCAGCCCTTAGAGGCCTTCTCTGGGCACAGTGCCCTGGGTACCTGTGGTACCATTTACCAGGGGCTGACCTGTGGCCAGAGATGCCAATTGGGTAAGTTTTGGGGTAAGAACACAGGCCCTGGGAACCTGATTGGCAGGGGCCCAGGGCACATCAAGTTAAAGTGCAGATGTCTGGCAAAAGGTGGGTGGGGATACTGTAACAGAAAGCCACTTTCCTACACCACCCACAAGTTCTCAATCTGGACAACTGAATGCGATGGAAGACCATTTTGAAAGTCACTGTGAGGTCAAGAGGGATCAGGGCAACCCGACCACCATCGTCAGGGATTTTATGTAGCTCATCAAGTGCAGATTTGTTTCTCTGAAACCAGCTTTGGTCCCGTCGAGCAGAGAGTGTGATTTCAAGTAGGATTACATCCGCTGATCTACTGCTATCACACTTAATAAATGAGCAAACAATTTCTGAAGTACTTACATTAAATTATTTAAAAAATGGGTTTTGAAGAAATTACCTTGCTGAGCATTTTTACAGTACATATTTCACATTTATTCTATATTACCCATGCGAGGAATACTTCTTTAATCAGGAGCAAAAGGATAATGATTTAAAAAGAGAGGTGAAGGTGATGATCTGACAATGTAATTTAAGTAACAAAATATCCTCAACTGAACATACAAAGGATTTTTTTGAAAGGCATTTTCTGCCTATTTCCCTTACTATACACCTATTGCATCTGTATTACAATTTATGAAGCATGTGACCTGCCTGTCCTGATGAAGAAGAACAACGTGCTACACAGAATCAATGTAAAGGGGTTATTTCCTCAACTAGCAAACTACTCCTCTAATCACACGTTGAATGTATCTATGCTTTTTTGTCCTGTCCAGTGTTCTGCCACCTTTCTGGCTGTACAGTGTGCATGGAGGTGAGCGAGTTATAATAATCTGAAGGTGTACAGAGCACAGCCAAAGTGTACTAAAAAAAATTGACTGCCTTTAATTTTTGCAACGGCAGTTATAAGTCAATCACATAATGCCTTACCATTGGCACTTACCATGGTGCTTTCACAAACTTTCATGTAACTATCACGGCCACAGACATTACTTAGTTAAATACCTCATAACTTAAAAAAAGTACCCTAGTTACCTATGCTACCAAAAAGGATCATCCTGCCCAAATTCATGGAAATCTGAAGGGTTGTTTGGCCGCTACACTTGAGTACAAAGTCGAAAATGCATGGGGTGGAAAATTAGTTTTGGGACCATCCTTTTTACTTTGTAACCTCTTGACAAATCACTGCCAAACTTTGCTTCATCTGCCAATGTAGGAAAAGCTGTAGGTCTGCAAAGTTTTATGGAGATTCATCAAATGGACGCAAAGTTACTATATATATATATATATATATATATATATATATATATATATAGGGGTCCCAGTTGAAACTGTGCTTTATTTGAACACTCGGCATGACGCGTTTCGTTCTTGCGAACTTCCTCAGATGCCGTAATAAAGTGAACTGTTTGCCGCCCTCAGTTTAAAACCGCTGCAGTGCTCGCAGTGCATCCAACCAATTACAGAGGGACACTGTGGTTTTAAACTGAGGGCGGCAAACAGTTCACTTTATTACGGCATCTGAGGAAGTTCGCAAGAACGAAACGCGTCATGCCGAGTGTTCAAATAAAGTATAGTTTCAACTGGGACCCCCGTGTGTGCTCAACTTCTTGCCGACAGTGAAGGAGTGTGGTGTGTATGTTTGGGGTGCAGCCACTAGCACCCAGTGAGCGCCCACCTTTAAAGTGATCCAGCGGATATGGTGGTAAAAGTTGTGTGGGTTCAAAAACTTTTTGAAAACGCTGGATCCCCGCTCACCTGGAACAGTGAATCTTGCCATAACTGATGGACTGCGACTTCGCGGGAGGTGGCAGCTTACCTAGGTGGTGCCTTCTGGTCCTGTTCTTGGATGTCAGCGGTGAGGTGAGGGGTCAGAGGGACTGCTGCCTGTGTGAGATCGCGCCCCAGAAGATCAAAGGCAAGCCGGGGGAAAGGAGCAGACACCGTCCACTTGGGCCAGTACTGACGCCTGGTGTCTGTTCCGCACGGACTCACACAGTTGGTTCCGGGCCGTATTTTCCCTGCAGCAGTGCTCGCAGTGCATCCAACCAATTACAGAGGGACACTGTGGTTTTAAACTGAGGGCGGCAAACAGTTCACTTTATTACGGCATCTGAGGAAGTTCGCAAGAACGAAAAGCGTCATGCCGAGTGTTCAAATAAAGCACAGTTTCAACTGGGACCCCCGTGTGTGCTCAACTTCTTGCCGACAGCGAAGGAGTGTGGTGTGTATATATATATATATATATATATATTATCTACTGGCGGTCGCCAGTAGATAGTTATAGTTAGGACCGTGTTTCCATAGGAAATCCGCAACATTCTATTTGGAATAACTTTGGCGCCGGTTAACGAATCCTCGCGAAATTCTCAAAATAGGTGGGGCGCTCTGCTCCGCTCCTTCCCTGAAAGTCTCGGGGGGATTCATCAAGCGGGGGCTGAGAAAAAGGGGGGGTCCCAAAACGCGTTTTCCCCATGCATCTTTCCATTGGACCTTTAGTCCGAGCTACAGCCCGAACGGCTGAACAGACTTACTTGTAATTTGGCAGAGAGGTAGTCCGCAGGTCAAGGATGTGCCTTTTGTAGGTCTGGTGTAAATCTGTTCAGTAGTTCCTGAGAAAATAGCCTTTAAAGCAATATATATATCTGTAAGCGCCCTCCGTGCGCTTACGGTAAGCTTACCGTACGCGTACGGTGCCGTGCGCGAGCTCAAATCTGATTGGTTGTCACATGACTGTAAACATTCGAATCGGACGAAATCAGGAAGTGTCGGCCGCCATTTTGTGTGTTTCACACAGAAAAAAAAGAAAGGGAGATAACGTGAAAAGTGGGCAAGGAAGAGAGTTACAGACCCCCTAACATTTGAAAGGGGGTCAAAGAAGGACACAAAAGTACGAAAAATACATTTATTAATTTAAAAAAAAAATCACGGAGTGCGCGTACGGTAAGCTTACCGTACGCGTACGGCAGAAAAATAAAATAAAAAAAGAAATAAAATTCAGATTTAAGTGTTTTGATATTAGGGGGCTCTAAAAAGAGCCGTTGTGTTTAAGAAGTGATTTTTTAGTGAAAGAGCCGTTGTGTTTATGAAGTGATTTTTTAGTGGTACCTACAAGTAAGTACCGATGCAGAGTCTAAGGTTCAAGAGGAAGACTCTGTTCCCTTCATCAGTGAAGTGTACACCATCTCCTCTATAAATGTCTTGCATGTTGTAACGCAAGTTATTGTGGTAAATGGAACCCATACCATAGTCTCGGAGGAAAGCAGAAACAGATTTGTTGACGTGCTTTCTTGCTTTGTCAATCTGTGGACAAAATTGATTGGACCAGTTCCATTTTTGCCTTTGGCATATGTTAGAATACGCAAAGGCAGTTTTAGGGAAAAGTGAAAACAGTTGTGCAAAGGTCTCCTTCATAAGCATTTCCAGACCTACCCCAGTCAAAGTGCCTAGGTCATTGCCACCACAGTGCACTATTATGAGGTCAGGGTGTTGGATTTGCATGAAGGATTTCACCAATGGCATCAATTGGTGCCACTTTAACCCTCTCTGACCAATCCATTTAATGTCTACATTTGGCAAAGCAAGGTCTCTCACCATACCTGTTTTCTCTGCATACTTTTCACTCCAGAAGACATAGCTGTGCCCTACAATCCACACTGTGAACATCTTCCAAGGAGATCTGGATGCACTCAGGAGGTGTATTTCAGTAGAATGGGAAAATGAAATGAAAGACAGTTGGAAAATGGAGGCATACATATTTTTTTTAATAAAAAGAACTCATTGGCTGTTTCAAACCATTCTACACTCAAAACTAGGCTGCATGTTTACATTTTTAGAAGCATGTTTTGTATTGGTTCAGAAAATTGTGTTCCCACAGAAGATTAAATTGGATTTGCTGTAAGGTTTGACAGGTCAAGCAGTCTTGCTCTTAGCAATAGAAACATTGTTTGATGAACTTCTGACCTCTCTGCTCACACCAGTGTTCCATGAGCTGTTGCTATGTTAGGAGGTAGAAGTCATGTTGGGGGAAGGGCGCATTTGGAAAAGGGTTGACATTTTCAACCAATAGAAATGTGTGTTTCCATTTGAAAAAATGTGGGAAGCAGTGTTATTTGAAGTTAACATGTATATGTGTGGAAAAAGAGAGGGAAACATTGCCATTATCTGGTTCTGCTGAGAGGAGAGAGGTGTACAGAACAGAGATCCTGGCTCTGATAATCTGCTGTTTGAGTGCCACATTTCTTTCACAACTAACTACTTTTAAAGGTGAGTTATGAGTTTGAGAGGGGATGTATGTGGTAAATTTAGAAATGAATAATAGAATTGGGATTCCTTTTGTTGAAGTTGTGTTTTTCATTTTGTGTTTTGGGAGAAATTTAAATGTAAGGTACATGTAAAATATTATGGACTATGTTTTCACCATTAATTAAGGTGTACTGGTATGAATGAGGAATACTGTTTTCTGCATAGAATCAGAAGATGACTCTGTGTGCAAAGAGGAATTGTTGACAGAGATTTATTTGGTGTTACTCTGGTAATTGTAGATTTGCATTACTAGGAAAGGGGCATCTTTTTTACTGTAGAAGTAGACTCTTAGCACACACCCAGCTGCATATCCTGTAGAATCAAGCTTAGTATTTACAACTGAGTTGTGTTTGAGGTTGCAGTGAGTAATGCAAATACATTCTACATCACTAAGGCTGGTTGCCTTTGCTCGAGTGTAGTCATTCACCCAGGTTACACATGTTCCTGGTCTCAAAAGCTGTTTGGACATGTGCTGTTTTCAGATTCTGAAAAGTGGATTGAAAAAGTGTCAGACTGTAAAAGTACTTATCACTTGCCAAAAAAAGAGTAGTAAGTGTGCTTTCAAATTGGCAAAGAAATTTCGTTTTCTGCCTAATTTCAAACCATGACTCTGTGTGCAAAGAGGAATTGTTGACAGAGATTTATTGCGTATTACTCTGGTAATTTTAGATTTGCATTAGTAGGAAAGGGGCAGCTATTTTTCAGCAGAAGCAGACTCTTAGCACACACCCAGCTGTTTATCCTGTAGAATCATGCATAGTATTCACAACCGAGTGGTGTTTGAGGTTGCAGTGAGTAATGCAAATACATTCAACATCACTAAGGCTGGTTGCCTTTGCTGGAGTGTAGTCATTCACCCAGGTTACACATGTTCCTGGTCTCAAAAAGCTGTTTGGACATGTGCTGTTTTCAGATTCTGAAAAGTGGATTGAAAAAGTGTCAGACTGTAAAAGTACTTTTCATTGCCAAAAAAAGAGTAGTAAGTGTGCTTTCAAATTGGCAAAGAAATTTCGTTTTCTGCCTAATATCAAACCATGACTCTGTGTGCAAAGAGGAATTGTTGACAGAGATTTATTTGGTGTTACTCTGGTACTTGTAGATTTGCATTACTAGGAAAGGGGCAGCTATTTTTCAGCAGAAGCAGACTCTTAGCACACACCCAGCTGTTTATCCTGTAGAATCATGCATAGTATTCACAACCGAGTGGTGTTTGAGGTTGCAGTGAGTAATGCAAATACATTCAACATCACTAAGGCTGGTTGCCTTTGCTGGAGTGTAGTCATTCACCCAGGTTACACATGTTCCTGGTCTAAAAAAGCTGTTTGGACATGTGCTGTTTTCAGATTCTGAAAAGTGGATTGAAAAAGTGTCAGACTGTAAAAGTACTTATCACTTGCCAAAAAAAGAGTAGTAAGTGTGCTTTCAAATTGGCAAAGAAATTTCGTTTTCTGCCTAATATCAAACCATGACTCTGTGTGCAAAGAGGAATTGTTGACAGAGATTTATTTGGTGTTACTCTGGTAATTGTAGATTTGCATTACTAGGAAAGGGGCAGCTATTTTTCTGCAGAAGCAGACTCTTAGCACACACCCAGCTGTTTATCCTGTAGAATCATGCATAGTATTCACAACCGAGTGGTGTTTAAGGTTGCAGTGAGTAATGCAAATACATTCTACATCACTAAGGCTGGTTGCCTTTGTTGGAGTGTAGTCATTCACCCAGGTTACACATGTTCCTGGTCTCAAAAAGCTGTTTGGACATGTGCTGTTTTCAGATTCTGAAAAGTGGATTGAAAAAGTGTCAGACTGTAAAAGTACTTATCACTTGCCAAAAAAAGAGGAGTAAGTGTGCTTTCAAATAGGAAAGGGGCAGCTATTTTTCAGCAGAAGCAGACTCTTAGCACACACCCAGCTGTTTATCCTATAGAATCATGCATAGTATTCACAACCGAGTGGTGTTTGAGGTTGCAGTGAGTAATGCAAATACATTCAACATCACTAAGGCTGGTTGCCTTTGCTGGAGTGTAGTCATTCACCCAGGTTACACATGTTCCTGGTCTCAAAAAGCTGTTTGGACATGTGCTGTTTTCAGATTCTGAAAAGTGGATTGAAAAAGTGTCAGATTGTAAAAGTACTTATCACTTGCCAAAAAAAGAGTAGTAAGTGTGCTTTCAAATTGGCAAAGAAATTTCGTTTTCTGCCTAATATCAAACCATGACTGTGTGCAAAGAGGAATTGTTGACAGAGATTTATTTGGTGTTACTCTGGTAATTGTAGATTTGCATTACTAGGAAAGGGGCAGCTATTTTTCTGCAGAAGCAGACTCTTAGCACACACCCAGCTGTTTATCCTGTAGAATCATGCATAGTATTCACAACCGAGTGGTGTTTGAGGTTGCAGTGAGTAATGCAAATACATTCTACATCACTAAGGCTGGTTGCCTTTGCTGGAGTGTAGTCATTCACCCAGGTTACACATGTTCCTGGTCTCAAAAAGCTGTTTGGACATGTGCTGTTTTCAGATTCTGAAAAGTGGATTGAAAAAGTGTCAGACTGTAAAAGTACTTATCACTTGCCAAAAAAAGAGTAGTAAGTGTGCTTTCAAATTGGCAAAGAAATTTCGTTTTCTGCCTAATTTCAAACCATGACTCTGTGTGCAAAGAGGAATTGTTGACAGAGATTTATTTCGTATTACTCTGGTAATTTTAGATTTGCATTAGTAGGAAAGGGGCAGCTATTTTTCAGCAGAAGCAGACACTTAGCACACACCCAGCTGTTTATCCTGTAGAATCATGCATAGTATTCACAACCGAGTGGTGTTTGAGGTTGCAGTGAGTAATGCAAATACATTCAACATCACTAAGGCTGGTTGCCTTTGCTGGAGTGTAGTCATTCACCCAGGTTACACATGTTCCTGGTCTCAAAAAGCTGTTTGGACATGTGCTGTTTTCAGATTCTGAAAAGTGGATTGAAAAAGTGTCAGACTGTAAAAGTACTTATCACTTGCCAAAAAAAGAGTAGTAAGTGTGCTTTCAAATTGGCAAAGAAATTTCGTTTTCTGCCTAATATCAAACCATGACTCTGTGTGCAAAGAGGAATTGTTGACAGAGATTTATTGCGTATTACTCTGGTAATTTTAGATTTGCATTAGTAGGAAAGGGGCAGCTATTTTTCTGCAGAAGCAGACTCTTAGCACACACCCAGCTGCTTATCCTGTAGAATCATGCATAGTATTCACAACCGAGTGGTGTTTGAGGTTGCAGTGAGTATTGCAAATACATTCTACATCACTAAGGCTGGTTGCCTTTGCTGGAGTGTAGTCATTCACCCAGGTTACACATGTTCCTGGTCTCAAAAAGCTGTTTGGACATGTGCTGTTTTCAGATTCTGAAAAGTGGATTGAAAAAGTGTCAGACTGTAAAAGTACTTATCACTTGCCAAAAAAAGAGTAGTAAGTGTGCTTTCAAATTGGCAAAGAAATTTTGTTTTCTGCCTAATATCAAACCATGACTCTGTGTGCAAACAGGAATTGTTGACAGAGATTTATTGCGTATTACTCTGGTAATTTTAGATTTGCATTAGTAGGAAAGGGGCAGCTATTTTTCAGCAGAAGCAGACTCTTAGCACACACCCAGCTGTTTATCCTGTAGAATCATGCATAGTATTCACAACCGAGTGGTGTTTGAGGTTGCAGTGAGTAATGCAAATACATTCAACATCACTAAGGCTGGTTGCCTTTGCTGGAGTGTAGTCAGTCACCCAGGTTACACATGTTCATGGTCTCAAAAAGATGTTTGGACATGTGCTCTCTTCTGATTCTGAAAAGTGGATTGAAAATGTGTCAGACTGTAAACGTACTTATCACTTGCCAAAAAAAAAAATTGGCAAAGAAATTTCATTTTCTGCCTAATATCACACCATGAGTCTGTGTGCACACAGGAATTGTTTTTAGATATTTAATTCGTGATGGTTTTATTGTGATTTTCACTTGTAGGAAAGGGGTACATAGTATTTTAAGATTTGAAAAGATCATAAAAAATATAGTAATATATTTAAATAAAATAAAGGAATTGTTTTTTAGTTTCTTTCAGGTATTGCTGAAGAGCAGTGAACAAAATTTAAGAAGCCTACAAAATCCAGAGTAAGGAAAAACCAGAAAAAAAATCTATATTTGAAGACAACTGGAGGACCCAAGTTAGTTGGAGATGCTCATGTTGGGAAAAAGAGAAAGTCTTCTGGTAAGCAGACAAAAGATTTTTTTAAAAATATCTTCAAAAAAAGGAAAAATGTACAAAATGTCTGTACTGGAAATACTGTTTTAAATAGAAAACTACATGAAAAAATTGAGCATTTAGTTAATGCAAATGTACCTTCAGAAACAATAAAGATTAACTTAAAAAGAAAAACAGCGTTTAAAGAGATTCGTAGAAAAATGTTTCAGAGAAGAGTTATGTCCAATTTGATAAAGGATGTGAAGAAATATAAGAAAAAAGAGAAATTTTATAAGAGAAAAAAAGAAATTGAAGCCATTGTAGCAAAGGCTTTAGAATTAAAAAGGAAACTATTCATTTTAATTTTGAACAGGATGCGTACATTAGATAAAATGGTCAATGTACTGAAATCACAAAGCAAAAGGAAAAGACTATTGAAAAGAACAAACTTTTGTAAAGTGTTTTTTAGGAGAATGGATGCATAGTTCAAGTAGTGAACCTTTTTTTAATGAAGAGAGTTATCTTCAAAGTAATAGTTTGCTGCATGCAGTTGACACCAGAGGTCGTGCTTATGAAGTGAAAAATGGTTGTATAATGGAGAAGGAGAAAATGGTTCCAAGAGATGAGGAACAAGTGATGGCGGATGAGGTTATGGGGAGACGTCCTAAAGCCCCAGTGTATACTTGGAATTGTAGTAGTATTTGCACTGTGCATCAGGAATCTATTGATAAATTTCGTGAGTTTCTAAGAGAATATAGTAAAAAAAGTGTTAAACAGAAGATTAAGGTGCTTCAAAGTCTAGATCCATGCAGAGTGAGAGAGAATACTGGTTTGCAAGGACACTCTCTGGCTTGTCTATCTAGGAAAGTGTGTCAAAGTGTTTTTCACCATTTTAGGATGCTGGCAGTTCATCATACTGAAATGAGAAAGTTTGTGAGACGATTGTATTTTGCTAAAAGTCCAGCAATAAAGTTAGATGAATTGAATAGGGCTCTGTTCCGTGGATCGGTATCAGATGCAGAGAAGGTTACTGATGAAATTCAGTTTAGTTACTTTGGTCCAGAACAAGAGAGTGCAGGTAATGACACAGTTATCGAGGAAGATGTGGAAGAGAATGTAGAACCCTCTGTAAGTAAGAAATTTGATAATCAAATGGCAAAATTTGCAATCATCTCTAATGAAAGACCAAATATTACTTGTATTTGTTGCCGCAGAACTCATTATAAAAATCAAACCAGGAATGTTGATCTCTACAGAAAAAGTGAAGAAGAAGATAATTATAAGTGGAAGGATTTTGCAACATATATATTTCTGGAATTTTTTTTTGATTTGGGTGAAGATCAGCGTATTTGTAAATACTGTTATAACAAGTTAGAAGAAAATAAAATGCCAGCAAGAGCTGTACATAATAATTTAGAATTGCATGATATTCCTGCTGAAGTTTCTGATTTAAATACTTATGAGTCTATACTCATTCAATGTGTCCATCCGTTCCAGACTATAGTACGTATGGAGCCAAAAACCGGTAAATTACCTCCTTCAGATTTACAGAGAGGTTTAAAAGGTAGAGTTGTCTATTTGCCATTGGATTTGAAAAAAAATATGGAAACTATTGATGCAGATACTTTGGAAACTGAACCATTAGTTATAATGGTTAATGGTGTACCTACAAAGAACAAGAAAATTTGGCAGGAGCTGGTGGATGTACGGAAAGTACAAAGAGCAAATTTGTATTTGAAAAAAAATAATAAATGGTATGAATCAATTTATATAGAAGAAGAAGAAGAAGATTTACAAGAAGACACAGAAACACCAACTGGTCAAATTGAAAAAGTGGACAAGTCAAAGGAAGAAGAAATTTATGAACATTTTAGCATACATCCTCTTCATTCAAAAGAAGTTATGGGAGACACTATTGATCTGTTTCAGATGAAGAAAGCAAAAGGAACTCCCGTGAGTGTATGGGAGGAGAGCTTGGAAGCTCGATGTTTTCCCCAGCTGTTTCCTACAGGAAAAGGAGGACGATACGATGAACGTCCAGAACAGATTCCAGCTTCTGAGTATCGGACTACAAGACTATATGCAGAAGATTCAAGATTTCGTCAAAGTATTCCTTATTTGTTCCATCTTTTATTTGAAAGCGACTTGTCTGCATTATCATATGCAGTAAATCACATTTTAAAAAGTGGAGTACATTTACAAAATGTGTCTGCTAAGGATTTTATGGACAAAGTGCAGCACCGAGATGATCATTTGGAAACACAACTGATCAATCTGATGGCTTGTCAGCGTGGGACAAATGAATATTGGTACCGACGCCATGGTGAATTAAAATGCATGTTACGGAATTTAGGAACTCCAACATGGTTCCTTACCCTAAGCTGTGCTGAGTACGCTTGGGATGATTTACTGGATTTTCTACGAGAGGCAAATTCAAACATTAAAAACATCCAATACAAGACAGCAGGAGAACTGTGCTCATTGGATCCGGTTAATGTTTGCAGATATTTCAATCATAGATTTGAGGCTATGATGTGCTTCATCTGCAATAAAAAAAATCCACCTCTTGGAGAAGTTGTGGATTTCTTTTGTAGAAAAGAGTACCAGGCAAGAGGTGCTCCTCATATTCATATGCTGTTGTGGATCAAGGATGCCCCAAAATTTGGAACAGAATCTGATGATGCTGTTTTAAGTTTCATCGAAGAATATGCAACATGTGCTATACCAAAAAGCACAGAAGAGAAAAAGTTAAAGGAGCAAGTTTTACGTTTCCAAAGTCATCGGTGTGGAAAATGCGGTCGACGGAAGTACAAGAGCAAAGAAAAATACTACACTAAATGGCGATTTGGATTTCCTAGACCTGTTCTTTCAAATGGAAGAGTAAACAGTTTTATGTCATCTGTGAGACATACTATTACAAGAAAATCACCTAAGAATACCTACAACCTAAAAAGAAAAGAAGAGTCAAAATATATAAATGACTACAACCCAGTCATTTTATCCATGTGGAATGCTAACATGGATATACAGTATGTAGCTGACAATTCCATTGCTGTTGCTCGATATGTAACGTCTTACATTACTAAATCAGAAAAAACTGAATTGAAAGAAATGTGGGAAGAGATTTCTCACGAGAAGACTGTCAGTAAGAAGCTATACAGTTTCAGTTTAAAGATGTTATCGCATCGAGAAATTGGATCCTACGAATGTTCAGATAGGTTATCTTCTGCAAGTCTCTACTCGAAATCAAGAAGAATAATTTGGGTAAGTTTAGGCCTTGCAGCAATGAGAAATCGGGTACTGAAATCTGTTGGAGAAATTGAATATTTAGCACAGTTCGAACCTGAAAGTACAGACATTTTAAAAACAAACATGTTGGACACATATTACCCAAAAAGAAGTCATCACCTTGAAAACATGTGTCTCTATGAAGTGCTGCATGTCATGAGTGATGTAATATGTGACGTCATCAGCAGTGCATTGCGGACACGCAAGTTATAGTTAGCTGAACTAACTATAACAGGGGAATTTCAATGGTTTTGTACGAGTGAAAAGTCCAGCTAACTATAACGCCCCTGAAACATATGTTTTTTTCAGTGAATATATATATACATATATATATATTCTATAGGAAGAGCGTTTTTGTTTTACTCATAACTTGCCGCAGTGTGATGAATACACACAAAACTCTAAATAAAAAAGGTTCAGCCTCCTCAACTCCTTCCTGGAAAGTGTCAGGGTGATCCATCAAACAGGGTGGAGAAAAAGGGGGAGGCCTCAAAGTGCAATTTCCCCATGCAATATCATAGACAAAATTAGACAACAATACAGAAGAAAATAGGCCTGGGCAAAATTTCAATTACGGTGGAGTTATTGGAATAATTTTGGTAATTTCACATAACAAAATCTGTGTGAAACTACCAAGATTATGTCATTACTCCACATCGCATAATTTCGGGGAGAATTTTTGATGTGAGATGTATCGCAATTTTTTAATGGGAGTGGCATTTCATGTAGATTTTGTACCAGAGCAGACCTTTCAGGTAATTTTTTAGCACAAAACTTCAAATTTCTAAGTGAACCTCACTGTTTTGAATTTGTGTGGCAGTTCTTTTAATGTGGGTAGTCAACAAACATTTCAGGTAGATTTTTTACCCGAGCAGACCGTCTGGGTAATTTTTAAATGCAAAACTGCAAATCCAAACGTGAAAGGAAGTTTTGAACGTGAGCAGCTGGAAATCAACTCAAAACTACATTTTCAAGTTGAATTTTTACCCAAATGGACCTGGTAATGTGTTCAGTGGAGATGCATTTTGTGTTATTATGCATAATTATGTGCAATTTTGGGGTAATTTCTCAGAATTACCCTACCCGAAATTACTCAAGCTACGCCCACCCCTAGAAATAACTGTTGAACAGAATTATTGCAAATTTGACAGGAAGCTAGATTTTTACCCAGAAAGCTCGCCTTTTAAGATTTGGTGTAAATCTGTTCATTAATTTTGGAAAGTAAGGTTAAAAAAATAGAGATACATTCACAGTTAATCCCCTGGGAGTCCCTTGGGAGTTCTTCGGGAGTCCATCAGAAGTCCCGGAGTACTGTGTGCCTAGTAGGATGCGCCAGGAGTGTGTGTGTCATAAAGAACTGTAGGCACAGTGGAATCTTCTTTTGAGTTTCACTTTAAGTATATTGTGTGCAAAATAGAAGTTGGGTGTAGCCAGACGGATGAGTAATATGTATTGCTGACATAGATGTTAGTTTTGAAGCTTGTGGGAGTCTCTAGACTAATGGGTGTGGGACAAGGGTCACTTGCGGGGTAGCTTTTTCCAGGCCCTACAGTTTTGTTTCCTTAGCGTGTCACTGTCATCAGGCTGATATGTGGTATAGGAGGAGAGGAGACTAAGGTTTTATTGTAACCTGTTTTTACTGTTTCTTTAAGCACCATGCATGTTTTGGAATGTTAGGGGTAACCTGGGGCAACAAGAACAGTTGGATGGAGTGCTCAACCCGGAAGGAATTGCTGTTGTGCTGTATCCTTGGGTGGATGCCAATAAAGACTTTAAGGCAGAATTTGTAAGTGTTTTTTAACAGGTTTCATTAAAGGTTTTGCCCAAAAAAAGCTGGTCATTGTTTACACAACATAAAAACGATTATGACAATGAAACTCTAATGTGCACATTGCACATGTCTAAATAAATAACACTGAAACTGGGAAAAGCTGAAGTACCAGCACCGTAAAAGAAAGATTGGATTTATAGAAATAGAAGATTTTTAGAAAAATGAATTTCACATGTTTATTAACTGATTACCTTATTAGTCATTGTGAAAAATTACTGATGGAAAAGCTTTCTATGATGACAAATAACACAAAATATTAATATGTAGCAGTATATCAATGTACCCAATGAGCCTTACACACAATTGTGCAAACATTAATGTTGAAACATAGCATCTATTGACTTCTCCATTGAAATGCACCATAGCAAATGAAAAACGTGCTGCAAAATCTTTCTGCAATATGTTATATGAATTAAACTTTCAGCATAAATGCTTTACAGTATTAGAGTCTTAGATTTCCTAAAACTATTTATTATAATGATTTTTAAGAATTGTTTGCATGTATGTACTTAAGAAATGGTGGTTTTAAGCCATAATTAGAGTTGAAAATGTCTATGCAATAATCACTGACAAACATTACAATTATTTCCATGTATGATATGCTGGATTGTTCTCATTATGCTTGAACCTAATTATGAGTTTATTTTACTAAATGAGAAGTGCTCACTTCAAATGCATTGAATTGCCTTTTTCCTTAGGCTAAAAGCCGCAACAACACCACTCCACAACATTCACAACAACCAGCCAGAACTGCGATAAGAACACAAAACAGTCGATAAGGCGAGTTAGCAGCAGGAAAATAACACCTGCTCTGACCTGGTGCAAAGGCGGACCACAGCCTGCACCACAAAAGGGAGCCCAGCCGACAGCCACATCCGAAGGGCAACAGATGCCATTGAGCCACTGGTCATGCGGCCCGGACACCCAAGAGGGCCACAGCACCCACAGCCACCACTCCAGGACCCCAATCCCCACCCGGAACACCCCCCCCTGACCACCACAGACGCAGCGCAGATAAAAGACAGCGGACACCCAGGAAACGCACCAGCGTCACAGACCCAACACCTGACAATGTCATTGCCCACTACAGGCTCAAAAGGACAACTATATTACGCATCCTGACCAACAACGCCCAACAGGCCGACGGCACCAACACAGAGGACAACCAACATCCCACCCCACACAAAGCTGCTGGCTGTGCTGCACCTGTTGGCCCCTGGTACCCACCAACCAACACCCGACAGAGTCGGAGGAGTCACACAGCCAGCCACATCCAAGTCCCTCACACCTGTCCTGGACATCACCATCAGCCTGGTACTCCAGTCCCTGCACGTCCAACACAATGAGCAGGATCCGCTGGAGACCAAGCAGGGACCATACGCCATAGCTGGATTCACGCACGTGTTGGGGGCAATCCACAGCACACGTGTCCTACCTGTACCCCCTGGTGACACAGCACACAATCACCACAACAGAAAGCACACGTCTCACATCAATGTGAAGTCAAAAACCGAACACCGTGGAACCTCCACCAATGTCGCCTCCAAATACCCAGCCAGTGTGCATGATTCCTTCATCCTCCGACAGTCCATCAGCAACGAGCGTTCCCAGGATGGCACCAAGGGAAATGCACAGCCCCTTGGCTAGTTCCAAATGAACACCCCACTCACTTCAACTCCACAACCATGCAACTCACAACTCTGGCAATGCACACGTCACAAAATCACAACCAACATGCAAAACAACATGCCCACCCTCCAGACACAACAGAACAACTCACAATGGTAACCTAGGCAAGCCGTGAACATGAGCACCTCAGCCACACACTAGCCAAATGTGGGGAGAGGTGGCAACCAGGCATGTGTGAAGGATGCAGGAGAACCATGATTGGGAAAGTACACAATACCAAGCATGGCGGAGATGTGCTGGACAGACCGCAGTATGCAGAACACACCCATATCCATGGCGACATACACCGCTGGTGTATGGAGTGTAGTGGACAGTGGACGCAAGCATGTCACCCCAGCCAGCGGGGGAGTACGTGGAAATGTTGCCAGTTACGTCCCCCCCGTAAGTGTGAGCGGATTGGGATGGCCCGGCGTACGCCAGGCCAGTGTAGGGGTGTGAATAAAAAGCACGTAGCCCTGGGTGTAGTCCTCTTCCAGAAAGCCCAACGTCTCTGCCAGGGCAACGCCTCTCACCATACCATGAGGCCGATGCTGTCCTCGTGAGTGGAGTTGCATGCGATCCTGTGCGCCTGCTGTACCCCGGTCCGCTAAAGCCCGAACCCGTCAGGCCCGCCCCTGCACAGCCAGGCCACACTGGTCACCTTCCGACACCGGCGTGTGTGAAGAAGGGCCCACCACGTGCCTGCGCAAGCTTCAAGCCCGAGGCCCGCAACCTTGGCAGCCTCTCAGACCATCACGGCCTCCACGACACAGGCCCGCTGTAGTCCTTTCTCGTTGACGCACTCTACTGCCGCCTTCGGCCTACACCACGGTCAAGGAGGTCACACACTTGGAACCGAGTCTTGATTACACCATGACAGTGAACATTATTTAAGGCAGAGTTCATGTCACAGTACTCCCTTTGATGTGGTGTCACCAAGTCTGTGCATAGCATTCTACTGCCCTCGGCCTACACTGCGCACGAGTAGGTCACAGAATTGGAACTGAACATCGATTATTCAATGGCAGAATACATATCATCTCACGCAAGGGGAGGCGTAAGAGGATGACACGTTGTAGTCCAGAGGGAATAGGATCGTCATTATGGAGGTGATCGAACACTACCGACAACTGCCCTGGTGTCACTAACTCTGTGCATCGCGAGCCAACGACAGGTGAGTGTGGTCCCCTGCTGACTACTGCCTTCGGCCCACACTACAGCTAAGTAGGTCACACATTTGAAACTGAGTCTTGATCATACATTGTCCGTATAGGCATAAAAAGGAAGATTCTACTTCACTGTACTCCCTTTGGTCAGGTGGCAGCAACCATGTGCATAGCATCCCAACGACACGTGGCTGTGGGCCCTTGCTGACCGCTGCCCCTGGCCTACACTGCGGTCGAATAGGTCACACACACCTTCAAATTCAGCCTTGGTTTATTTATGGCAGACCTGATGTCATTGTACAGGCCTCATCGCAGACTGCATCCCCTTTCAGCCCCGGTGCCACTATGTCTATTCCCCGAGACCCATGGACACTTTCTTGTTGGACTTTGGTGGCAACTGAGTCAATGGACTTGGGGTTGTCGTCGACATCATGGCGGTGATACTGACTTTGTGGCGAAAACGAGGCTGTGGCATTCCACCCCTCCATTTGCCGATTCCGGACAGCTTCCACCCTCTGCATCATGGCCTGGAGGACACCTTCCACTGTCCCCCGCAACCCTCCGCAACATACACTTCGAACATTGATGAGGACCCGCTCAGGTCACATGGCCCATCTGACTGCACCGCAAGTCACCGTCCCGTGGCTGGGTGCCTGTGCCGGCCGCAGTGCATCCGGGGCCACTAATTCTGTGCTGGTCATGTCCGGGACCCCTTCTTCTGGGATATTGGATGGCCTCTGAGGCGATGGCCTTAGGCTCATCAACGCCATGTGTCTGTGGCCCTGTGCTGTCTGCTGCCTCCCGCCTCAACTGCGTTCCACCAGGGCTCACACAATTAATCGAGCACTGACCAGCCCGGACGTCACATCACCGCAGGAGGCACATACCACCACCACCAGGACCACCTTCAACCGCCATCTGCCAGAGTCGAAATGATGGTCCTGACAGACTTACGGAGTTGCTCACACCTGTCGTGGATACCATCATCAGACTGATACCCTGCTAGGCACTCCAGGTGCCACTGACTCAGTGCACCGCAAGCCATCATCCGTTACTGATTGAGTTTTGTGCTGTGGAGAGGTTGCGCAGTGATATCACCTCAAGCAGTATGGGAGACCTGGGATGTTGATGAGGAAGATGACGCAGGTGTAACACACCCCACTGCATCTGCATCAGGAATATCTCCAAGGGACAAAATCTGAGACTTTTTCTTCACATGGGCGTGCTCAGCTGTAGTGCCCCAACCTCAGTGCACTGCAACTCACGGACACTTCTGTTTGCTCATTGTGTGCCCTCTGGACTTGCTCAGGCTACCTCCATGATGCTCCGCAGTTGTCCCTGTGATGCTGGTGTTGTCTGTTTACGTATTCATTGTGTTAACTGTTGCATTTGTTGCCAGCCCCAACAACTCCCTGAGGGCTGGGTTGAACCCACCCCACACACATCCAGCACAGGCGTCACTGTACATGTGGCCCTGCCAATAAAGGGGCCAGGTGCACTTGCCTGTAGCCAGTTCAACATAAGCATGTGTCCCTGTGGTCTTGTTGTATGCATGAGGTCCCAGGGCCCTACGACATTACATTGTGCTGTGTACAGCGGATGCAGGTATGTCACCTCAGGCATCGGGTTTGAGCTCAGACATGTAGCTTTGTCGTCACCCACTCAATTCGTAAGGGGAGTGGCCTGGGTAGTCGTACGCAGGGCCAACGTGGGTGTGTGACTGATATGTGCAGGCCCCCAGGCATGGTTGTGTACTGGGAATGTACATCTGCATGTGTCTCTATGGCAGTATGGGTCTCCTTTGTGGGGTGTAGGTGGTACCTTAAGGGTAATAGACAGTAACGTATATGATCTAGTTCGCCTTCCCTGGGTTCGGAGCCCACCCACAACCATTCGGCCACCTGCTTTTGGCGTGCTGACACATGGCATTGGGGTGCCATGTGTGGGTAGGTGGGTGAAGTGTCATGATCCAGCTGTGCAGGCACTGTGTTCTCCTCTAAGTAGCTTGGCTGCCCGGGTCCTGGTGGTGGGTTGCGTGGGATGTCCATGGGCTGTTGTAAGGCGTCATTGTCGAAGGTGTGGTGGTCCTCTCCGGCATCACAGATGTGTTGTCTTTTGTGCTCTGCTGGAGGTGTTGTGTGCCCCTCTGCAATGTGAAGGGGAGATGCATGTTGACATTGTGTGGACATGTATGTTGGCGCATTGCTCTGGGTTACATGCAGACTGTGTGACAATGTACATTGTGACTGTCTGGGAGGTGCTGAATACTGCTGAGGGACAATGTACATTTGGACTACATGACAGATGTGAGGTTGTACGTGTACATTTCCATTTCACAATTTCCTGCTCTGTCAGATGTAGTAGGCATGTTTCTGCGCATGTGTGGAGCCAGTTGTGTCCTCTCTTCTGCAGTTTCGGCTTTGCGCATTGTACCACGTTGTCGTCAATGTGGGTGTGCTGTTCTTGCTATGTGTGTGTGCTGCAGTGTGCCAAGGGAATGAGGGACATGATCCAGGGTAATTGTGGGTGTGCAGTGTGCTACACCTCGTTGTACATGTGTGCCATTGTGCCCATCTCCTCCGTCCCTCCAGTCCCTGGTTGTTACTCGCCCTGTTGATGTTGTGTCAGGTCCTCTCGAGCTGTGTCGGTACTCCCTACTCCTTTCACCGTCTCCACACTGATGACTGTGGCCTTGGTTTCCTCCAGCTCCTCCTGTGGCGCAGGACTGCCACCTCCTGTTGCCGTTGCAGCCTTCCTGTTGGCAGCGGGTTTGTGCCTGGTTTAGGTTGTCACATCATTCCAAAACAGATTGGCCTCCTCGGCACGCTGACTGCATTCCAGGTGGTCTACTTGTGGGTCAGTTGCTGGTAGTGTTCTGTCACCTCCGTGACGCTGGTCTTGTTTTCTGCAGTCTGCACCCCGTCTTCCTCTCCCTCTTCTCCTTGGCATTCCCCGCCCCTGTTGTTCCTTGCTGGTGGTCTGTGGGAGCTGTGGGGTTCATGTTGGCCTCTGCGCTCGGTTAGGGTGCATCCAAGTTGCTACGTGCTTTGGCTTGCTTCTGGTGTGTTGTTTATGTGGATTTTATGGTGCATTTTCCCTCCAGACGCGTGGGGTTTGCAAGCCTGTGGCTAGTTTTCGCTACTTTTTGTACCACGATTGGCCTCACCGCATAATTTCTTACGTTCCCGTTTCACATTTTTGCGGTGTGGTGTTGATTTTTGCGCGGCCATTTGACACATTATCTGGTGACTATGGCATGCTATCGTTGCGTTGTGAATACTTGGTTGGCACGGCGTAATTTTCCCGCGATGGGCTGCGATATTGAGAGTTGCGTTAAGCCACTCTTGCGGTAGTTATCCCATGTTCTTGTGAATATACCCCTTGGAGTATTAAAAGTGACTTTCCCAGGAGGAGGCGGCCTCCATTTTGCCCTCCATTTCCTCTTTCCTCCATTGTCGACTGCCTGTCTGATTACCTTTTCATGTCTTTCCCTTTGCTGATGAACTTGCCTGCGGGACTATTTGGAGCTCTGGTGAGAGACTGGATATGAACTTTCCTGGTTATAGCTCCATTCCCTTTCCCTTTAGTGGACTTTAACCTGATCCCTTTGCCCATGCTAAGTGACCTTTATTAAACCGTCCTTCTCCCTTTGTTGCTGGTAGGAAAATCTAACCTGAACCGTCAGGATTCCTTTATTTAGCAATAGGTTTACTTTGAAAAAATGTATGGTTTTATACTAAATGCTGTAAGACTCATGACTGAACTGCTTAAAATGTTATCTATATGATATGCATTGTTTTTGGATCTTTAATATAACCAACTTAGCTAAGATTTTTCTGAGTCTTTATTAATTGTGTCTTAATGTCCGTTCCACAGAAACTGTGCTTAAAATTATCAGATTTCTAATGCATGATAGAGAGAGTCTATAGAGAGAGAATATTTTCAGCACATCAGGTTCTTTTGCTCTTGTTCTGTGTAGCCACAGCAGAGCTTCTGGTATGTATGATTCTTGTTAGGTTAAATTTCTTTAGGAGGTTTGGTCTTTCAGTTGTGATACTCTATGTCTACAGCATGGTTCTGAGAGTAGAATACTTAAACTTGATCACTAATTTGTGAGTTGGCCACTAACTTTTGGTCCTCATTGGATGACCAACAATTCGACACCCTGATTTCTCACCCCTCATTGCGACGAAGCAAGGTGCATCGGAGGACCAATGTCTCTGTGGGTGAAGAATAGAATCTGAGTGAAGTGACTAAGTCAGTGGAGTCGTTGTATAGGCCTAGAGAAACATGAGAGGAGAACAGAGAAAAAGACTTTCACTGCAACACCCATGACCTGCCCTTTTGATGCCCTAAATGTGCTATCGCCAAAAGGCTGACAACTCTAGAGTGGGAAGGCTAATCTCCACTTTGTGTCTGTGTTTTAGGTTTCTCTCAGTAAGCTCCACCCCTCCTTCCTGTTGACACTTGAAGACAAAATACCATGGCTAGTATGTATGGCAGTGATAAATTAAGTGCCACAACCACCTCAAATTAGTGCCTGAACACAAGCTATGACTGCCAATATTGTATAAAAAGTTGACGAAAACTTCAAGTCGGTGCTTCTTGACTTTGATCGGGGTTAGGTCGTTTGTATGCTAGGGTATTGGAGAATCTTTTTTGATTCAGAATTTGTGGCTGACAGTCAGCTTCCCAGTCCAGTGAGTAGCCTCCCCTGAGAAGTCTGCAACTTTCTGCTGAAGGAGCTGAGGATCTTTCTTTGAAGAGGAGTCTGTTGAACTGCTGAGATTGGGTGGTGGAAGTGTCCCTAGAGGCAGAGTCTGCCCAGAGGACAACACAGTAGAAGCTGCTGGGTTCAGGAGCTGTTCAGAGAAGGAAGATCTGTCCTAATCACAGGCAACATCTACATTGCAGGCAACCCGGAAGAGCTCAGTGCTGCAAGAGACCATGGTGAGACCTTTCATCCCTGCCAGTTTGTGCATGTCCCGACTGCCCCCAACTGGGCCATGAGATTGCCTCAGCCCACCTCCTTGTCCTGAGATATATCAGTGGGTTTGCGGGTGAGGAATGAATTTACAAGACAAGAACTCTTAATCTGGAGTCCAGTTTCTGGGGGACCCTCTTGTGACCACTAGTACCTCTTGTAGGTCCTTGAAGCACAACATACTAAACTACCTATAACCACAAATGACAGTTCCTACTCTGTTTATGAGACTACATATTGTGGTAATGGTGCGGCTCATGACCATTGCCCTCTTTGTTACCCTCCTGTCAGGCGATCTTGGAGTGCTCCAGGGGCATTTTTATTCCCTAACAGGGATCCCACTTCAACCGTGCAGGAACTGCCTCATTTCCACAATTTGTAAAGGAACAAGTGGCCCCTCACTACGAATTCAATCGAAAATTATCATAGAAGCTAAATAAATTCTATGTCACAGGAAATCATATGAAAAAATAAATTACATAACAAACAGGGACTAAATAAAAGTGGGAAACAAACAAAAAAACAAAAAAGTTTTCGATAACTCAGACATTATCTTAGTACTACAAAAATAATGAACAAATTATGTCACATCTTATTTTGAAGTACCAATGCTATCATTTTTAGACAAAATACATTTGCGATAGTCATGGTACGCTGTGTCGATGACGTTCCAACCCCACTTCATAATATGGGGATAATCATTAGGACTTAAATGTATATGCCTGAGACAAAAAATGGCTAACATCACCCCCCAATGGGGTGATGGAGTCCTAAGAAGGGTGACGGTTGAACAATTCTTGCTAACTGATCCTGCAATGAGGTGTCACATCACTTAACCAAGGGGCATAGATGAAAAAAATACATAGTCTGCAAATCAAAATTAAAGGAAATTAACAGCCAGTGTCCAACCCGTTCGCATCTTAGAAGCTCCCGAAGTAAAGGGGAACAGTGTTACGTATTATCACAGTGAAGACCACAAGCACTACACCTATAGTTCGTCTGCATAAAACCGACCATTTGCACAAAGCATCTTGAGTGGGCTCTCATATTGTTTTGGTGAGTTTTTGCTTGGGCTTGTGTTTGCCACTCCAGGTAAAATGATCACTGCTAAATGTGACTGCTCTGAGAAGAACCCATGTTCCCATCGACTACTCATCCTCCGAAGCAAATTCGATCAGCCACCAGCTCTCCACCATCCGCAACACCGCCATCACTTCAGCCACCTATCCTGATGCCTGGAAACATGCAGAGGTCCGATCCCTCCTCAAGAAACCCTCCCCAGACCCCAACGACCTCCAGAACTATCACCCCATCTCGCTGCTCCCTTTTCCCGCCAAAGTCCTGGAGAAGGTCATAAACCTCAAACTCAACAAACACCTGAAGAGAAACAATCTTCTAGACTCCTCCCAATCAGGATTCAGAACCAACCACACCACCAAGACAGCCCTGATCTCTGCGACAGATGACATCCGCACCCTACTCGACAGAGGGATATCAGCTGCCCTGATCGTTCTCGACCTCTCCGCTGATTTCAACACCATCTCCCACCACACACTCATCAATAGACTGCACCAGATCAGAATCAAAGACAGTGCTCTTAGATGGATGGCATCCTTCCTCACTGGGCGCACACAGATGATCGTCTCCTTCCCTTCACAGCACAGCCTAAGCACACCATCTGCGGCGTCCCGCAGGGCTCATCATTCAGTCCTACTCTCTTCAACATCTACATGACGCCGCTAGCAGACATCATCAGAACCCATGACATCAACATCATCTCCTATGTCAACAACACCCAGCTCTCTTACGCGCAGTAGGCCCCACCATGACGAAATTCAACTTTCATAACTGCATGAAGAACGAAAGACAACTGCCTAAAGCTCAACATGGACAAAACCAAAGTGCTGATTTTCTGCAGCCACACCTCCCTTTGGAACAATTCATGGTGGACATCGGAACTCGGACCCACTCCAACTTCGAAAGACCACGCCCTCAACCTCGGCATCATCCTTGGCAATGGACTCTCCATGAAACGATAGATTAACTCCGTCTCTTCCACACGCTCAGTATGCTTCACAGAATTTTCAAATGTCTACCCACCAGTACCAGGACAACATTGACCCAGGCCTTCATCACCAGCTGCCCTGGACTATGTCAACGCACTTTATGCAAGCACCACCAGCGAACTCTTGAGATGACTCCAGACGATCCAGAATGAGCAGTCAGACAGATCCTCAACCTGCCCAAAAGGCCCTACATCACCCAGCACCTGGGAGACCTCCATTGGCTCCCCATCCTGAAGAGATGCCACTACAAGCTTCTGACCCACACATACAAAGCCCAACACAACCAAGGACCGGCATATATGAACCACTGCCTGAACTGCCACAAACCACAGAGAAACCTCTGCTTCATCTACCTTGCCCTCATACAGACACCACGCATCTTCCACTACCACACAAGACGTCGGTCCTTCTCCCACCCCACCACCAAATCCTGGAATGCCCTTCCCCTCCATCTACAAACAGCTCCCTCATTGGTAGACTTCAGGAAGGGACTCAAGACGTGCCTCTTCGACTGCGATCCGCAGCCCTGCGCCTTGATACCCTCACGAGTGATATGCCACCCTATATAAGTACAGTTTGATAGATTGATTGATCCTGCTGCACTGCTTTAACATGGTGTGACTCTAAAAAAAACTTTTAAAAGCATATGCAGGAGATTTGGTAACCACAATCAAAACAAATGAATGTGTATTGAAAATAGCTCTGTAAAATGCAATCTGTAAGAAATATTATGAAAAAATGTAATTAATATTTAGGTGAGCTCCTGCACATTGAAAATTGTGGAGCTTGGAGTTGGTACTAAGGGTATATATTACATTATACTTTTAAGAATCTATGGAGGTTAAATTACCCACTGTCTCACCGTCAAAGCTCATACGTGTGATTGAGAAAGCAGGAAAATGTGAACCTCTTTATTCATGCTCTTTTTGAATCTCTGTGCAGTGACTGATAGGTCAGTTGCCCATGTAGGTGGGTTTCATGTTGCACTTGCACTTCTAATAAAAAGGAAGTCCTAGTTTTGCAACTGCGCAAGTAATTGCACCAAGCCGAACTCATTTTCTCAATACAACTAAAACTGTAATAGAGGTGCAACATTACATCAGAAGTACATTATGATTGATTCAAACAATGTATTCCTCATTCTTCAGGGACCACAAAAATGGCAATGTAGCCTAGATAAAAATCTGGGATTTGCAGTGGCTAGCTGGTTTGCCACTTCCTGGAACAAAAACTGCCATCAGCAACATTAACGAAAGAGAGCCAGTCACAGCATTGTGAGCCATGCAGGCAATGACCCAACAACAATGCATGTAGCGATTGTACGTTCTGTGCATACCAACAAATGAACAGATACATTGGGACCAATTCACTAATGTAAACTGAGACGAAAGTCTAACTTTACGACTTTCGGTATTCATGAAGGGCATTTTCCTACTCATAAATGCCCTTTCTAAATACCGAAAGTCGTAAAGTTAGACTTTCGGTATTCACAAAGGCCATTTACGAGTAGTAAATGCCATTTGCGAATACCGATAGTCATAAAGTTAGACTTTCGTCTCAGTTTACCTTTGTGAATCGGGCTCATAGTGCCTGACAAATGGAGGTATTCTAACCATTTCAATGTTACACCTGAAGCACTAAGAGGATTACCCACAAGGAATCACATCTGTAGCTGAGCCTCACAAAATTGATTTGCACACTTTTAGTTCATTAAACTATTACACAGCTCATATGTCACAACCAAATAGGACATGGTAATTACTTATAGAAACTACCAGCAATAGTCTTGCCAACTACAAGGACAGTGTGTTGTCATGCTTGTCCCTAAAAACTGGAACATAATCCACAGCATTCCCAAGATCACTTCCAAAGAAATGCACATATTTGATACTGTCACCAGGCTCCATACATGTTGATGGTCCCTGTTAGACCTGTCAGCCCTTTGGGTGGTCCCTCCTCATCATTATTTATTTTGTCCCACTTTTGCCTCAAACCCTGTTAGTATTTTTTCCTTTTTGGGAACCACCAGACTTTTTAGTATTGATGCAGATTCAGGGAGCCATTTTATCCACCCCTGGAACTTCTGTTTGAGGGCCTGAAACACAAAATGGTGGCCACCCATTGTCACCTGTAACATCACTGGAACCTACCAGCACCTTCCAGAACATTCCAGAACCCTGTGACAGTGTGAGGCAGGTTTAGAATGTTGGGAAGGCATCTCCAGGTTGGCAGTTGGAGTTGGCAGTTGGCACCTGACTGGTGAAGAGAGAGCAGCAGAAACCTGAAGGAGGAAGGAGTGAGGCAGCAGGGGTGGAAACTTGTGCCTGGAGTGGGGTCCATAAACCCACCCTTGATACTAGTCCCTACTGACTGAGCCCAGCCTGGAGCCCTGTGGGGGAGAAAGCAAGAGAAACCATCTTAAGGACCTGGACAGCAGGAACAGGCCTTAAAAGTAAAGAACAGCAAGTTCCTGACCTGGTTACTGGTAACTTCTTGAAGTCCGACGTCGAGAAGCCTGGAGACCTGGAGCCCGAGGTGGAGAAGCGGCGCTGACTGGAAAGCAGACGTCGTACCCGGAGCCGCCAGAGGTCGAGAGAGGGCGCCGACGGAGGTCGTGGAGAGTACCAGAGGTCGAGGAGGAAGTCACCCGAGGTCGAGTGTGCGGCGTCGACGGGGGAGTGAAGTCCGCCCTCCGGAGTCGCCGGAGACCGAGGTGAAGCGTGCCGTAGGTCGGGAGTGGAGGTCGCACTCCGGAGTCGCCGGAACCCGAGGAAAGGAGCACCGGAGGTCGGGAGTGGAGATCGCACTCCGGAGCCGCCCGAAGTTGACATCGAGCCAAGATTGCCCGACGTCATCGAACCGGAGGTCGACATCGAGCCGAGGCCGCCGACATCGAACCGGAGCCGCCCGAAGTCGACATCGAGCCAAGATTGCCCGACGTCATCGAACCGGAGGTCGACATCGAGCCGAGGCCGCCGACATCGAACCGGAGCCGCCCGAAGTCGACATCGAGCCAAGACTGCCCGACGTCATCGAACCGGAGGTCGACATCGAGCCGAGGCCGCCGACATCGAACCGGAACCGCCTACCGGCGTCGACAAGAACTGTCATTGCGCCGAGGCCGCCGACATCGAACCGGAGCCGCCTCACGGCGTCGACACGACTCCAGCGGCATCGGAGCTTCATAAAAAGGGCAGTAAGTGGAATAGAGGGCGCCTAAGGCCCTGTGGAGCCCTAAGAGACCATCCTAGGGGCTAGAGAGGTGCTGGAACCAGCTTGATTGTGCCAGGGGTGAGCTGAGACTAATACAGAGGGGTTGTGTAGTGTGGGAGAGCCAGATCTCTAGATTCCCCCTTGATCTACCTCAGTTTAGGCCTCAGCCTTGTCCAAGCCAGGGAGTATACCCCTCAGGCCATCCAAATCTCTACAAGCTGGGATTGGGTCAAATCATCCCATAGTACCTCAGGAATGTGAACTGATTTTCAAGTGTCACTGTTGGCTTTTATTATTTATTGAGAGCACTGTACTTATTGTATTCATCCTATTTATGGTCTCACAGTATTTATTGCCTCACAGTATTTATTGTTTCACAGTATTTATTGTCGCACAGTATTTATTGTCTCGCAGTATTTATTGCCTCATAATATTTAATTGCCTGTTATGTAATGCACTTATATTTATGCCTTGATTATTTATGATCTACCTTATTTATTGAATCGTTGAAGTATTATTTATTTGACTTACCCTACCACAGGAAAAGCCTTGTGTACTGTGATTGTATTATTATTTATTTAATCAGCAACTAAGAGAAAAGAAGATAAAGAGATATATTTTCAGTATAATTTTTAAGGTGTAGTGTCGTTTTTGGAACGGATGCACGCATGGTTATTGTGTGGGTATGACGTATGCTTAGCACGGTGCCTGATCCCTGACCACTCGAGCCAAGCTACCACAGTGTATGTCTGGGAGAACACCACCACCCTTCCGGTGAGGGAGTGTTTTTCTAACATAATTGGTGTTCAGCGGTGGGATAGAGCTGTGCCTACGTATACTCGACAATAACTGTGGGTAGTCCATAGGCCTACACCGGGAGTTTTCTCCAAGCGGACTTCCTAATTGTGAGTTTTTGTTTTTTCCAAATTTACTCTGGTGGTGGGAGGAGGTATTATAAAAGGTACCCCCCTGCATAGCTTCTGTAAAAACCTGTCTTCTGTTCTGAGTGGGCAAAATGGAGTTTGTGCTAGAAGACCTGGAAACCTATACTGTGGCCCAACTCAGAGAGTTTTGTCAGCGGGAGGGGGTGTATTGTCCCCCAGGAGCAAAGAAGGGTGCACTCCAAACCAGCTTAAGGGCTTGGGGGGAGGCACGACGAGAAAGCAAGGCTGAGGAGGAGGACAGGGATAGAGAGCCCGACAGTGAGGGAGCTGGTTTGTACCAACCTGAGGTGGGGAACCTGTTAGCGGGGCCCAGGACACTTTCTAGGAAGGGCAGCAGTGCCTCTAGCGGTGGCTTGTCTGAAGTGGAGTTAACAGACCGGAGGGAGAAAAGACAGCTCACATGGGACTTAGCAAGGCTGGAGAAAGAGAAGGAGGAACAGAGGATGGCTCATGAGCTGAGGTTAAGGGAGATAGATCTCCAGATCCTACGAGCCGGGGCACACCCTATTCCTAATGGTGGCAGCGAAGAAAGAGAGTTCACCAGGGAACCCAAACCCTATTTGCCGAAAGACATAGTGGCTAGCTATGGTGTGGGCGACGATATTGCCAAGTGGCTAGCGGCCTATGAGGTCTCATTAAGGGCCCATGGGGTTCCAGAGAAGTACTGGGGAGGGGGATTGAACAGGTACATGCCTCCAGCTGGGAGGGATGCATTATTGGCCCTAGAGCAGGATGAGCAGACCCACTACCCCATCATGAAAGTGGCGCTCGTACGAAAGTTTGGACTAACACCCGAGAAATACAGACAGAAGTTCCGGGGTAGCCACAAACTGGGCACACAGAATTGGGTGGACTTCCTGGATTATGCAAAGAAGGCATTAGAGGGTTGGATTCAGGGCAGTGAAGTGAGGAACTACGAGGGGTTGTTTGATTTAGTATTGAAGGAACACCTGCTCGAAAAATGTTTCCCTGAACTGCGTCAACACCTGGTGGATAGCAAGCTGACCAATCCCCGGAAGCTTGCTGAGGAGGCGGACATTTGGGCTAGTACCCGGGTGTCCACAAGGGGGACTGGAGGGGATACTCAAAAGGCCGGACAGGGCGCCCCCCAGAAGAAAGAGGGAGGGGAAAAGAAAAAGGAGTTCTCCAAAGGCCCCCAAAATCATTTCCAAGGTAAGTGAACAGGATTCACCCCTAGGGCTAACCCACCCAGAAACCCTAATCCTGGCCAGAGTCAGCAGCCAAGGGTTGTCCATTGCTTCGAGTGCGGTGGCGTTGGACACTATAAGGGAGATGCGAAGTGCCCAAAACGACTACCCCCTCCCATTGGAGGAAAGGCCTCCGGAGTAGCTAGTGTAGTGCTCGGGGAGGAGATGCCTTTAATTAAGGGAAGGGAGTGGGCGGGTGTCACTTTAGTGTCCCTGGGAGAACGGGAGATGGTTCCTAAGATCCAGGTGCCCGCAAATACTATAAAGTATGGGCAGTGGGTCACCATCAACGGCCAAAGGGGGGAGGCTCTGAGAGACACAGGAGCCAGTATGACTATGGTGCGTAGCCAACTGGTGTCTCCAGAGCAGGTGATTCCCGATGTACTCCACCCTGCCGCGATGGCTGACGGCAGAATGGGCCACTATCCGGTGGCCGAGGTTCCCTTTGAATGGGAAGGGGTTGCAGGTTCACTTCGAGTTGCCGTAAGCCCTGCCGTGCCAGTCGATTGTCTGCTGGGGAATGACATGGAGCACAATGCTTGGAAAGAGGTGGAATACCGGACTCACACTGAGATGCTAGGTACACCTGACTGGGCCTGTGTGAGCACAGGGTCCGCGACTACCCGGAGAGGGAGTTCGTTCAGGCTGGAGCCTGGAACAAAGGCACAGCCGGCTGCCGATCAAGGGAAGAACCAAGGACAGGAGGAGCCTGCCTCGGCGTCCGCACCCCGTAGGACGGATAGGCCACCGGAGGTGGTGGACCAGGAGTCTGCGGTGGGGGATGTCACCAAACTGGAGGACCTACCCATCCCGGCCGAGTGGCACGTGGAGGGAGGCCCGACCAGGGAGGAATTCTGCCAGGGCCAGAGGGAGTGCCCTACCCTTGAGGGACTGAGGCGACAGGCCGTAGCCCAGGCAGCAGGGAACGTTGAGGGGAACTACAAGCTTTACTGGGAGGATGGCCTCCTCTACAGTGAACCCAAGGCACCCCTACATGGATCGTCACGAGCCTTAGTAGTCCCTCAACGTTACCGAGCCTTCCTACTGGAATTGGCTCACGAGATCCCCTTGGCAGGACACCTGGGGCAAGACAAGACCTACGCCCGCCTTGTCCCACACTTTTATTGGCCTCAAATGAAAGTGTCGTCCGACACCTACTGCCGGACATGTGTGTCTTGCCAAGCCAGTGGGAAAACAGGGGTGAAGCTGAAAGCTCCCCTGGAACCACTTCCTGTCGTTAGCACCCCCTTTGAAAGGATGGGCATCGACATTGTTGGTCCATTAGATCCGCCTACTACAGCTGGTCACAGGTTTATCCTGGTTCTGGTGGATCATGCCACACGGTACCCAGAGGCTATACCTCTAAGGACCATTACAGCACCTGTTGTGGCTAGGGCCCTGATGGGAATCTTTACCCGAGTGGGTTTTCCCAAGGAAGTTGTGTCCGACAGGGGGACCAACTTCATGTCAGCATACATGCGGGCCATGTGGAAGGAGTGTGGAGTGACCTACCGGTTCACAACTCCTTACCACCCCCAGACCAATGGTCTGGTGGAGAGGTTTAACAAAACCTTGAAAGGCATGATTAGAAGTCTGCCTGAAAGCCTGCGGAGGAAATGGGACGTCCTCCTACCCTGTCTATTGTTTTCCTACAGGGAAGTGCCACAGAAGGGAGTGGGCTTCAGCCCCTTCGAGCTTTTGTATGGGCACCCTGTGCGTGGACCTCTCAGCCTGGTGAGAGACGGATGGGAAAGAACTCCCAGAAAGCTTCCCCAGGACGTGGTGAGCTACATGCTGGCCTTCCGAAGCCAAATGGCTAAGTTGTGGAAGCAAGCTTCTGACAACTTGGAGGCCAGCCAAGCAGTAATGAAGGCGTGGTATGACCACAACGCTCACCCGGTGGAATTGGAGCCTGGCCAGAAGGTGTGGGTGATCAAACCAGGAGAGCTTAGCGCCCTCCAGGATCGCTGGTCAGGACCCTTTGAGGTATTGGAGAAGAAGGGTAAGGCTACCTACTTGGTGGATCTTAAGACCCCTCGTCAGCCCCTACGGGTGCTGCATGCCAACCGCCTCAAACCCCACCACGAGAGGCCCGAAGTCATTTTGATGTTGGTGACTGACGGAGCAGAGGACGTGGAAAGCGAGCCTCTCCCCGATTTGTTTGCGTCTCAAGAGAAGGATGGGTCGGTGGAGGGAGTGATTCTCTCCCCATCCCTAACTCCTGAACAGCAGGAGGACTGCCGCCAGGTCCTGGGACAGTACTCTTCGTTGTTCTCCCTTGTTCCGGGTAGGACTCACCTGTGCGTCCATGACGTGGACACAGGAGACAGCCCACCTGTGAAGTCCAAGATCTACCGGATGTCAGACAAGGTGAAGGCCAGCATTCACAGTGAAGTCACTAAGATGCTGGAGCTAGGAGTGATCGAACCTTCCCCTGGTCCAGTCCGGTGGTGCTAGTACCAAAAGCCGCACCACCGGGTGGCCAACCGGAACTGAGGTTCTGTGTGGACTACCGGGGACTGAATTCAGTAACCAAGACTGATGCTCATCCGATCCCAAGGGCGGATGAATTGATTGACCGGCTGGGAGCTGCCCAATATCTAAGTACCTTTGACCTTACTTCTAGGTACTGGCAGATCTCTTTGACTGATGGAGCTAGGGAAAGGTCAGCCTTCTCCACGCCCAATGGCCACTACCAGTTCTGTGTGATGCCCTTTGGGCTCAAGAACGCACCTGCCACGTTTCAGCGTCTGGTGAACCAGATCCTCACTGGAATGGAGTTTCTCTGCTGCTTATCTGGATGACATAGCCGTCTTCAGTAACAGCTGGGAGGATCACTTGCGTCACCTGCAAGCTGTTCTCCAGGCCCTGAGACAAGCTGGTTTAACGATCAAGGCCAGCAAGTGCCAGATCGGGCAGGGGTCGGTAGTGTACCTTGGACACTTGGTGGGTAGGGGAGCGGTGCAACCCCTCCAGGCGAAGATCGAGGCCATCATGGCCTGGGAACCCCCCAAGACTCAGACTGAGGTCCGAGCATTTTTGGGCCTCACCGGATACTACCGCCGCTTCGTGAAGGGATACGGGACCATTGTGGCCCCCCTCACGGAGCTTACGTCCAAGAAGCAACCTCGACGGGTAGTCTGGACGGAGGCTTGTCAGCAGGCCTTCGTGAAGCTGAATCAAGCCATGTGCGAGGCCCCGGTCTTAAGGGCCCCAGACTTTTCCAAGAAGTTCATTGTCCAGACAGATGCAGCAGAACATGGCATTGGGGCAGTGTTATCGCAACTCAATGAAGAGGGTCTGGATCAACCCGTGGTCTTCCTATCCCGGAGACTACTTCCCAGGGAACAGAAGTGGAGTGCAATAGAGTGTGAAGCCTTTGCAGTGGTATGGGCTCTGAAGAAGCTGCGGCCATACCTGTTTGGCACGCACTTCCTAGTTCAGACCGACCACAGACCCCTTCGTTGGCTGATGCAGATGAAGGGGGAGAATCCCAAGTTGTTGAGGTGGTCTATCTCCCTACAGGGAATGGACTTTCAGGTGGAACATCGGCCTGGAGTGGACCACGCCAATGCAGACGGTCTCTCAAGGTATTTCCGCCTTAGTGATGAGAACTCCCAAGGGGTTGGGTAGCTCTCCCCACTTTCAGCTGGGGGGGACGCGTGTTAGACCTGTCAGCCCTTTGGGTGGTCCCTCCTCATCATTATTTATTTTGTCCCACTTTTGCCTCAAACCCTGTTAGTATTTTTTCCTTTTTGGGAACCACCAGACTTTTTAGTATTGATGCAGATTCAGGGAGCCATTTTATCTACCCCTGGAACTTCTGTTTGAGGGCCTGAAACACAAAATGGTGGCCACCCATTGTCACCTGTGACATCACTGGAACCTACCAGCACCTTCCAGAACATTCCAGAACCCTGTGACAGTGTGAGGCAGGTTTAGAATGTTGGGAAGGCATCTCCAGGTTGGCAGTTGGAGTTGGCAGTTGGCACCTGACTGGTGAAGAGAGAGCAGCAGAAACCTGAAGGAGGAAGGAGTGAGGCAGCAGGGGTGGAAACTTGTGCCTGGAGTGGGGTCCATAAACCCACCCTTGATACTAGTCCCTACTGACTGAGCCCAGCCTGGAGCCCTATGTGGGAGAAAGCAAGAGAAACCATCTTAAGGACCTGGACAGCAGGAACAGGCCTACAAAAAGTAAAGAACAGCAAGTTCCTGACCTGGTTACTGGTAACTTCTTGAAGTCCGACGTCGAGAAGCCTGGAGACCTGGAGCCCGAGGTGGAGAAGCAGCGCTGACTGGAAAGCAGACGTCATACCCAGAGCCGCCAGAGGTCGAGAGAGGGCGCCGACGGAGGTCGTGGAGAGTACCAGAGGTCGAGGAGGAAGTCACCCGAGGTCGAGTGTGCGGCGTCGACGGGGGAGTGAAGTCCGCCCTCCGGAGTCGCCGGAGACCGAGGTGAAGCGTGCCGGAGGTCGGGAGTGGAGGTCGCACTCCGGAGTCGTCGGAACCCGAGGAAAGGAGCACCGGAGGTCGGGAGTGGAGATCGCACTCCGGAGCCGCCCGAAGTCGACATCGAGCCAAGATTGCCCGACGTCATCGAACCGGAGGTCGACATCGAGCCGAGGCCGCCGACATCGAACCGGAGCCGCCCAAAGTCGACATCGAGCCAAGACTGCCCGACGTCATCGAACCGGAGGTCGACATCGAGCCGAGGCCGCCGACATCGAACCGGAACTGCCTACCGGCGTCGACAAGAACTGTCATTGCGCCGAGGCCGCCGACATCGAACCGGAGCCGCCTCACGGCGTCGACACGACTCCAGCGGCATCGGAGCTTCATAAAAAGGGCAGTAAGTGGAATAGAGGGCGCCTAAGGCCCTGTGGAGCCCTAAGAGACCATCCTAGGGGCTAGAGAGGTGCTGGAACCAGCTTGATTGTGCCAGGGGTGAGCTGAGACTAATACAGAGGGGTTGTGTAGTGTGGGAGAGCCAGATCTCTAGATTCCCCCTTGATCTACCTCAGTTTAGGCCTCAGCCTTGTCCAAGCCAGGGAGTATACCCCTCAGGCCATCCAAATCTCTACAAGCTGGGATTGGGTCAAATCATCCCATAGTACCTCAGGAATGTGAACTGATTTTCAAGTGTCACTGTTGGCTTTTATTATTTATTGAGAGCACTGTACTTATTGTATTCATCCTATTTATGGTCTCACAGTATTTATTGCCTCACAGTATTTATTATTTCACAGTATTTATTGTCGCACAGTATTTATTGTCTCGCAGTATTTATTGCCTCATAATATTTAATTGCCTGTTATGTAATGCACTTATATTTATGCCTTGATTATTTATGATCTACCTTATTTATTGAATCGTTGAAGTATTATTTATTTGACTTACCCTACCACAGGAAAAGCCTTGTGTACTGTGATTGTATTATTATTTATTTAATCAGCAACTAAGAGAAAAGAAGATAAAGAGATATATTTTCAGTATAATTTTTAAGGTGTAGTGTCGTTTTTGGAACGGATGCACGCATGGTTATTGTGTGGGTATGACGTATGCTTAGCACGGTGCCTGATCCCTGACCACTCGAGCCAAGCTACCACAGTGTATGTCTGGGAGAACACCACCACCCTTCCGGTGAGGGAGTGTTTTTCTAACAGTCCCAAAGCAAGATTCTTGTCTACAATCACTGTTCTAATTTCAGAAAAGCACAGATAGTTGCTGGAAGCGTTATGAGAAAAAAGCCTAGGACAAGGTATTTTGGATTATGAGCATCTAAGATTTGTCAGTTGCATCCAGCATTGGAAGGATCATGTAGGATTTCCTAATATAAGTATTTTCATTTTTACTTATATAAAATCATCTTATATAAAGCCATTAGAATTTTATGTATACAATAAAAAATTGTTTTTAACAATTTGCATGGATTACTATGGCAATCAAATTATATACAACTGTCCCTATATATTATTGTTTTACATATATGTGTTAGGCATGACAATGTTTTGAGAACAACCAAATGTTTTGCAAAATGATTGCTCAGCATCTTACTGACAACACGGTAAGAGGATGTTAAAGATTACAGAATTTAATTTTCATCGCAGTTATTTAATCAGGGGCATATATCTATAAATCCAGATCACAATCATGGGTTAATATCTCACTCCTATTTGTGTGAACCTGTTAATGAGATTTTGGAAAATCATGGTGGCATGGAGTTGTCAATATAAACATTTAAACAATCATGTATGTGTCTGCTTAGAATTTAAATATTTATTTGTATTTGGGAGTCAGATACTTTTGTCACCCAACATTAAGCAAATTTGAAATGTTTGTATACATATGATACACAGTTGAGTTCTTGGATGTTTGAACTCATGCTGAGAGTGATGAATTGGAGAAGAGTCTCTTCAAAAAGCAAACAGAGCAAATCTATATTGAATCTGAGTAGCTCACATCCTGACAATTTAGTTAAAATATAGTATATGGGTAAATAATATTTGCTAGTTGTCACCATCCTAGATATGGAGATTGTAAGCTTGAAGTCAAGAGGAGAAAAGAAGGTTACACCCTAAAAAGTGATTGACAGTGCCATTGAAGAGGTAGAGTGGCCACAGCTGGATATTTTATTCTATATACTGCATCAAGGCAATCTCTACTACAAAAGAAGTAAAATAATAGTATAATTAATAAACTCTGGAATACATTTTGGCTGAAAACAGGCATCCATATTCAGATAGGCCAAAAGCACAATCTATAGGTAATTTGGTAAAAGATGCCATATGTCCAAACACAAACAAGAAAACACCCAGTGGCGTCAACCTCCCCGGAAACTGTATTTGTATGCAGCAGTTGCTAAATGTATGACAAGGAAATCAACAAAAATAAATGTTTACATAATAAATACACTGACAGGATGTATGATATTATGTCCTTCATTAAGTGTTTCAAATTTTATTGGATATACATTGGTGTATCCTTGCCAATTGATTTATATAAGTATCACAATTTTACATTATATTGGATATAAACTGAACCATTTTTGCTAACAGATTTATATGGGCATAACAATTTTAAACCTGACAGTTAGGATTATCGAACACATACGTGCTATGCAATTAACTGAGGCCACATAGCCAATAGCTTTACATTTCTGCAATGAGGATGATGGTAATGCAGAGCTTCTGAAATTTGTGAGAATTTGCTAGAAAAAGCAAAATTGAGGCTCAGCAACTCTGGCCTCCATCTATAGCAACAGAAACCAAAATAATAATTCCTTTGATCTGTAAAGTCAAAGAGCGCTTAATCCACAGAAAAATGTACATCTAATTTGTATAGCTGTTCTCTTATATAGCAGAATAATTATATCAATCTTCATAGATCTTTAGCTATCATATGTACAACATTTAATTAACAGAGCCCCATAATGTGACATAGAGGATGATTTTCAGATGCATTGCTCTTATATTAGGTGCTGACTACTGCGGGTGTTTATGTTACAACCATTTGTAGCATATGTATTGTCTTTAGTATCATCACTTTGGAACATAATATTGCGTATTGTTAGAAGTTTATTTATGTAGGAAACATCATGAAATGTGATGAACCCATGAACTAATATTGAATGTTTCTGGACAAATTTGTGCTCTGTGGAAATGTAGATTACATGATGGTATATATTGTTTAAAGTATTCCTCTCCTAATTGGTCATGTTCATTTTGATGATGTATATTATTTGATTGTATTGTAACTTAGGCCATGTTTGAAAATAGGAAATGACAAATTGAAATGGGTTGCTTACACATGCACTCTGTTTGGGGAATCAAGATTGCCACATAATTGCATGACGATAGCTAAAAAATGAATTGCAAAGGTGGTGTAGGATTATCAATTAATA
This sequence comes from Triturus cristatus, assembly GCF_964204655.1. Lineage (NCBI taxonomy): Eukaryota > Metazoa > Chordata > Amphibia > Caudata > Salamandridae > Triturus > Triturus cristatus. The sequence continues at coordinate 181,187,044 of NC_140589.1, forward strand.
TTGTTCCTTTATAGAAGCTTTCCTTCTATCCAGAAAGTTTGTGGAGATGGTTGAACCTTTGGGAAGTCGTGAATGACATTTTGTGCCTCCCCTTCTATGAAAGTATTGTATATTTTATTGCAACTGGGACATGTATATTTTTAACTCATCAAATAAATATTATTTTGACCCATGAATATGAAGACTTTTTTGTCTTCCTGTGAAGAATTGTCTAGGAATGATAGCTAATAGGAGTTTCAGTCAGGTTTTATGGCCTTGGCAAGGAAGAAAAGATCTGTAAGTATAGCTTTTAGAGGACAGGCATTATAAGACATTGGGTCTTTAGTTGGTGGAGGTTTCCACCCTGTCCAAGTAAGGACCACAATCCTAGTTAGGGAAAGCTAGATACACCCTTTAAATTAACCTGTGCTCACCCTCTGGCAGCTTCGCACAGAGCAGGTAGGCTTAACTTAAGAGACAATGTATAAGGTATTTGTGCAACACACACACACACACACACAAACACAAACACAAACACACACACAGTAATACAATGAAAACACTACATAAATACTCCATGCAGGTTTAGAAAAATACAGTATTTATCTGAGTAAGATGAAACCACACCGACAAAAATCCAACCAGTCGAAGTCGAGATGTGAATTTTTAAAAATAAATACAAAAACAGTGCTTAGAAGTTAATAGTGCTAAATGGTTACTTGAGGTCGCCAGGAACCGGAGTAAATCCAAAGTTCAGATCGACTGAGATGGATGGCATGCTGGCTACAAGACTCACACAGGCCCCCGCTGAAGCAGTACCTTGAATGGAGCCAAGAGTCGACGCCAATGGCATGATGCGTCGGTCTTTTCCACGCAGTTGGGTCACTGCTTCGTCATTGAGATCCGTTGAAATGCAGGCAATGCTTCATCGACGAGCCGTGCAGAGAATCATTGTTGGGCCACGCAGGCTGTAGAACCGCTGTTGTTAAACAGCCTTTGCGTTGGCTTTGAAAGGTGATGAGTCGGTTCCGACTGGCGCAGTGGTGATAATGTGCCGGTCTTGTAGAAAATCAGCTGTAAAACCCACTTCTGAGGCCCAGGACTGAAGGGGGAATCTCAGGCAAGGGTAGGACTCATAGATGGCAGCACCAGCAGGTTTGTAGGAAGTCTTTTGAGTCCCTGAGACTTCAGACAAAAGGAGGCACACCCTTGGAGTCACTCTTGGTTCAAGTGAGATGTGTCCAGTCCTTGTCCTCAGCAGGGCAGAGATCAGCAGCCAGCTCAGCAAAGCAGAGAAGCAGTTCCTCAAAACAGTCAGTCAAGGGAAAGTGGCAATCCTTACCGCACAGCACTCTTCCCTCCAGCAGAGTTCTTCCCAGGTCCAGTGGTGTACTGATTTGGTAGAGTCAGAGCCTAAGTACTTATACCCAAATGTGCCTTTGAAGTGGAGGGTGACTTCAAAGCACTCCTTAAAGTGTACTTGTCCCCTTTCATCCTAGCCCTGTCTGCCAGGCTATCTGTTGGGGGTAATCAGTCCTTTGTGTGGGGATAGGTCACAGCCTATTCAGATGTAAGTGTGAGCTCCCTCTCCCCTTCCTGCCCAGGAAGGCTATCAGAATGCAGATGAATGCAGATGAGTCTTCTGTCACACCCACCCTTTCTGTGTTTGTAGCTGTCTAAAGGGAATGTGCAAAGTGTAGCTATCACCCAGCCCAGACATGTATTGGAGACAGACTGCAGGCACACAGAGCAAAGTTAATAGAAGAGAAATGTCAATTTTCTAAAAGTGGCATTTCTAAAATAGTAATGTCAAATCCAATTGTATTACTAAAGATGGTTTGTCATTACCATTCCAAAGATATGAAACATGATTGAGCTACTCCTTTCCTTTAGGAACTATTAAATGTGGTTTAAAGTATTCCCAATGCTATCCCATAGAGAAGTAGGCCTCACAGCAGTGAAAAACAAATGTAGCTGTTTGTCCGTGCAAGGACATGTAAAACCTAAATGTACATGTCTTACCTTTTATGTATACAGCATCCTGCCCTTAGGGATACTTAGGGCCTACCTTAGAGGTAACCTGGGTGTAATAAAAGGGGAGTTTAATGCTTGCCAAGTGGTTTTGAATGCCACGTCGAAGTGGCAATGTAATGCACACACAGGCCTTTAAATGGCAGGCTTGAGACATGTTTGAAAGGCTACTTGTGTGGGTGGCACAACCAGTGCTGCAGGCCCACTAAAAGCATTTAGATTACAGGCCCTGGGTATATGGTATACCACTTTACAAGGGATTTACAGGCAAACTAAATATGCCAATCAGGTATACACCAATGTCACAATGTTTTAGGGGAGAAGCATGTGTACTGTAACACTGATTAGCAGTGGTAAAATGCTCAGAGTCCTAAACCCAACACAAAGATAGTCAGAAAAAAGGAGGAGGGCAAAATGTGTGGGGCAACCCTGATAAAAGGTCCATTTCCAACAGGCATGTACATCATGAATGATCTGATGACTGAAACTTGTCAGCTACTGAAGTGCGATATACAGGAAATAGGAACAGTGCTTGTAATCAATGACATTATAAATGTTTGACATTTGTATATATCAAAGAGACTGTGCTTAAGATAAAGTGAAACATACTATGTTTAATGCTTCAACAGATGGTAGGGTGTAAATAAGAGAAGGTACATTATATGCTCCATGTAATTATTAACATGTGGCACGATAAACATCATGTTTTCTCATGAGGCAAATAAAAAGGAGATTTTTCTTCTCCTGCTTTACTTTCTGCTGGCTTCTAATGGGATTTAATAGTGGTTTCTGTTTTAAGGCAAGTTGGATGGTGGTTCTTAAAGACAATGGATACTCATAAAACACTATTGCATAGGCAGTAGTCTCTATGGAAGGTTTACTTTCATATTTCGTTCAATGTTCAATTGTAAGCACAATCAATATTATGTATCTCCTCAACGTCCTATGAACGTGTATGAAGACCTTACGTCAAGAAAAGATTAACTAGTATTGGCTATAACCAGGTAATTTTTCTCACCTTCATTCTAAAACCTGTGATACCTTTAACCCCTTCCCTGCGGGGGTAATTCCCCTTCGGTTGGGGGGGGCGGAGAGGGCCGCGGTGCTGCTGTGCTCATGACGAGCTGAGCTCGTCACGACCCCGCCCACTGATTAATTCTCCCGCACAGGCAGGGAATTAATCGCGTATGGGCGGGCCGTGGCCGTTATGACGAGCTCAGCTCGTCATGAACACAGCTCCACTGTGACTCATGACGAGCTGAGCTCGTCATGAGCACGCAAGAGTTTAAAGTAAAGCACAAACAGAATTTGCCCCAATTTCTTATCATTGCTTCTATTCATACTTCACACTTGGTCCCTGGTTTTTGCCAAGAAAAGTTCTCCACCTAATACAAGGAGTAAGTTGCACAGCTATAACATGATGGTTAGTGAACATCATTTCCAACTGACTAGGGAAAAGCTCAGAACTAGTAGCAAATCCTGAGCTCATGCAGTACTATAGTAGTGTTTACTCTGGACAGTTTTTGTACTGAATTTCTCAGAGCAACTCAGAATGACGGGGATAGGAATGCCACTTGGGGCTTCCTCGTTTGAATACTAGTGGAGGAAGTCACCAGGAACTGATGACCAAGCTGCTATATTATATCAGTCTTCTCTGAAAGAATATGCACATGTGACACATACACATTTTATAGGTTTCAAGGCAGATACTGGCACATGCATCAACAAAGACTTTTGCGATTCCTTAATTGCGATTTTTAAGGAGTCGCAATTAAGGAATTGCAAAAGCCTATGCATGTAGGAATCACTATAAAAATAGCGATTCCTACAAATTCCTTAATTGCGACTCGCAAATTGCGACTCGCAATTAAGGAATGCCGTCCCATTCATTCCTATGGGCCTCCAGGCCCATAGGAATGAATTGGAGATTGCATGAGCAATTTGAGAGTACCAGTAGGTACTCGCAAATTGCTCATGCAATTTCAAGGGTGCAAGGGTGTCAAAATGACACCCTATTGCACCCCTGAAATTGATCTGTGCACATATGTTGCACACACACATGCTCTAAGGGCATGTGTGTGCGCAACATGAAACTTTGAAAAATGCACAAAAGTGCATTTTTCAAAGTTTTTGCAAATTACCATGAAGTTCAACTTCATGGTAATTTGCTCCCCCTATTAGCGAAATCGCTAATTTTTTAACTTTAATGCATTGCATTTAAGGAATCTCAATTTGGGATTCCTTAAATGCAATCGCAATTTAAGGAATCGCAATTTAGAGATTCCTTAAATTGCGATTTTTGCATTTGGGATGATGCATCCCAAATGCAAAAATACCGTTCGCAAAGGGGCAGATTCTGAGAATCTGCCCGTTTGCGTCCGGTTTTTACTTCGATGCATGTGCCTAATAGTGTTTAACTCAATTTTTCAGATTTTCTTTAAAGAAATGTCTCATTGAGATTTGAAATTTCTTCTTTAATTTTCTTTTAATGTGTCATACATTTCGGAGAAATGTGCTAGATCACAAGAGGAGCCTTGGAGCTGTCTTTTGGTAAAAAGTTTCATTTATATCTTAATAGCTGTAAGTAAGGTCTAGCATTTAATGTTCTTAGGTTTGTCAAATTGAAGCATATGCCCTTCTGGTTTATTCTTTCAAACAAGCGCTATCCAGGAGTCCCCTTGCTCAAACCAATGTCACAGGGAACTGGTATGATTTCCAACTATCTTGTTTATAGTCATGGGTCAGAAGTTATGAATGTACTGTATAGTGACTATCAATTTCCTCCATTACATGATGCATGATAAAGAATCACATCCATTAAGTCATTGATGAGTGGTAATTACTTCTCAGACCATTTCTGTAAATCAGTACTATTCTTATATTTGGATGCAAGCTGAGTCCAGGCATTAGCAATTGAATACAAATTAAAGCCAGGATATAGCCATAGGTGAGGATGGGCTGGCTCATGCTAGTTTTTAGGATATCCATATCAGATGAATGCCACTAGTCATTCCAAGTCTATCTCCTCCTCCACTACACCTTCCACCCACATGTCCTCCCCAACAGAGCCTGCGCCCTCCATCCTTCCCCATTGCATCCCACCTCCTCACGCCAATGCTATTGAATGCCAAACCAAACTGAATACAGAACCCAGATCATCTCCAAGCAACATCACCAACCCTTCAACCCCTTAATAACCCTACCTTGATACTCCACCCCTCCCATGCTATGCGGACCGCCGACCTAGACTCGCCTGCACCCGGCCGTCCCAAATTACCTCTAGCCACATCTGACTCGATGAATGCAAAAGTAGAATGGTACCCACCTAACTCTTACTCCAGTCCCGACCAAACCAGGGTAGAAACACATGATAACCTGCGCCCCTCTCTCACTGACCTATACCTCTCTAATTTAGAATGTCACACACAAGAAAAATTGCACCCTACACATTCTCAATCGCCTCACTGAACCCTACGTCCACAATCAGAATAAATGAGCGATTCACTCACATGGAAAATCAACTAAAGTAACTCAGGACATCAACAATATCCTAATGGTCCTTAAACCTACCTGGAGCTGACCCAATTTCCACACCTTCTCTCCTCCTGCAACTTTAGACAACCCTTATATATGTCCAAGTACCAGCCTTATAGTTGGCTTACAACTCCTCTCAACAACTACGCTCACAAACTGAAAAGATCGAGCAGAGATGTTTCTGAATGAAGCAACGGATTTAGCCAAAACAAATGACCTGACGTCAACCCGGGACAACCCTAGCTGCAAGATGCAGGTGATCACTGGAATCAGGAGAGACCCCCAACCCTCCAAGAATTGCTAGACCACCAACACACCACATCAATATCCCCAGCCACCCGCTCATAAACTCAACTGCAGCAGAGATATAAACTGTAGATCTGCAACCAAACATTCAAATGAACTGGCTGAAACCATCCTGAATCACGACATTGACATTGCGTTCATCAGTGAAACATGGCTAAATGACTCCTCATATCCAATCATTCACCTACTAGCCCCTCCTGGTTTCTCCAATTATAAAGAAAGACAGTGAGGACTGTCACGGTGGTGGCATAGCCATTATCCACACGAACAACAACCACATGGCAGTAACAGACCCTTTTACCTACCCCACTTTTGAATATCTCTCCTCTGGCATTCCGAGGATTAACAATAAAACTATGAAGTATCACCTCCTCTATCACCCTCCAGGCAATGCACTCACCTTCTTCGGCGAACATCTATTGGAATTGATAACGCACTGCTCACTAACCAGAAACAATAACACAATCCTAGGTGACTTCAATCAACATTGGAATCAACATTGGAATGATGAGAAAGACACTCATCCAAGCCATTCCAAAGACACTCATCCAAGCCAAACTCCTGAAACGGCGTCAACGCATCCAGAACGCCTCTGCACGCCTGATCCTCGACATCCCTCGCCGCAGCCACATCACACCTCACCTGAGAGACCTGCACTGGCTCCCCATCAACAAGAGGATAACCTTCAAGCTCCTCGCCCATGCACACAAGGCACTCCACAACACCGGACCAGCGTATCTCAACAGACGACTCAGCCTCTACACCCCCACCCGCCAGCTCCGCTCCGGCAACCTCACCCTCGCCACAGTCCCCCGCATCCGAAGAGCGACCGCCGGCAGCAGATCGTTCTCCCACCTCGCCACCAAGACCTGGAACACCCTCCCCATCCACCTACGGCAGACCCAAGACCTGCTGAACTTCAGAAGACTCCTCAAGACCTGGCTTTTCGAGTAGTAGCTGCATTCCCCACCCCCCAGCGCCTTGAGACCCTCACGGGTAAGTAGTGCGCTTTACAAATGCTATGATTGATTGATTAAATGAACTCTTACTCAGTAAAGGACTTATCCAACTCGGCTAAGGCCAAACGCATAACAGAGGCGCAATCCTTAATGCCATCATAGTCAACAACGAAGCGGTAAGTATTGATAACATCCTTCCACTTGACTGGTCGCATCACAACATCATTCTGATTAAAATCAACCAAGTGGAAATACTCCCAATTTGCACTCAGAAAACTATCCAATGGTCTCGTAGCATAAATCAGATTCCCCCAGCTGATATGGAAGAAATAATTTTGTCACTTCTTTCCCCCAACAGATAACCTCTCAACAGATGAACTTAGAACTCACTATAACTCAGTGATAACAGCCATCCTAAACCAAATAGCTCCTCTGAAACGCCAAAAAATCTGAAATACCCCCATGAGATCCTGGTTCAGCAAAGACCTCAACTCTGAAAGAAGGCAACTTAGAGCTGTAGAAAGACTTTGGAGAACTAAACTATCCATAACCCATCTTTACAGCTTAGCAAGAAATGCAGGAAATACAAAAAAACACATTATGAAGGAAAAAGACACATTCTTCAGCAGAGCGCGAGATAAAGCAAAAACTGCCCTAGAGAACTTGTCAACATCATTAAACGACAAACCTCTAAACCAGCAAAAAATAATCCCCATGTCTCCAAAGAACGCTGTGACGATTTCTCAAAATTCTTCAATGATAAAATCACAAAGATCTAGCTCTCCCTAGACCACCACACCTGGCCAACCACTGAAATCTCTCCCCCTTCACACCCTTCGAACTCCCAAGCAACAGCCTCCCTCCTTGAGCCCGCAGGATGTAATCAAATACCAGGATCCCCCACAACATCCAGGAGCTGGAAGACATTCAACTCACTCATGGAGGAGGACATCTCAAAGAGGATGGCAAAATCCAAGCCCTTCTCCCACCTGCTTCCTTGGTAAAATGTCTTAAGAACGCCCTAAACCCTCTCTGGACTAAGATAATAAACAGCTCCCTGAGCAATGGAGTTATTAAGTCACCCGCATGCTAAATAAAACTGGTGCTGACCAGGATGACCCAACAACTTCAGGCCCATCTCTAACCTTTCCTGCTTGGCAAACATTATTGAGAAATGTGTTCTTTCCCAACTCAACCAACACATTGACTCCAACAATTTTCTTGACTCATTCCACACGGGTTTCAGGAAGGGATGCAGCATGGAAACAGCAATACTGTACATAGCAGATGACATAAACAAATCGTTGGATGCTGATAGATTCTGCCAACTCATCCTCCTAGACTTATCAGTGGTCTTTGACATGATCGACCACAAGCTGCTTTTAGAATCGCTCCTAAAACAGATTGGAGCGGACAGTTTTGTTTTGAAATGGTTCACCTCATGTCTACATATTTGCTACCAAACAATAAAAATACAAAACTCAACCTCAGATACTTCCGCCATAACCAGGGGTGTCCCCCCAAGGCTCAAGGCTCTCATCTACACTCTTCAATATTTACATAAAACTCCTCACCATCATACTCAAACAAGCTAACATCCCATACCTCCTTTATGCAGAGGACACCCAGCTCTACTTAGAAATATTCGCACTAGAGGACTTAAGATGGCTAAATACTGCTCTCATAAAATCCAAAACTGGCTATAACACAACCACCAGAGACAAGATGGAAATCCTCCACCTATCAAACAATGGACAGACCACCCAATCCAAGAGTCGATAAATACCATTGATGATTTTATCTGCAAATTGACTCCAGCTGATTCTGTCAAATTCCTGTGGATTACCCTGGACCCAAGTCTGGGCATGAACCCACATGTAAAGAATACAGAGAAGAGTGCATTCTACAACCTAAAACTCCTACATATAATCAAGCCCTTTTCCCCCCCCGAATGATCTAAACACGCAAGCTATGGTTCTATCTAAAATGGACTACAGGAAAGCCACCCTCACTGGCACTGCAAAGTTGCACCTAGCTCCCTTAAGAGCCACACTAAATGCAGCAGCAAATATGGTCACTGGAGTCAAAAATCATGATCACATCTACCCCTCCCTGAAAAATTTAATTTAAAGTGCCTCCTGATCATTGCAGTTTCAAAACTGCCTGTCTCACTCACAAAGTCCTTCACACAGGAGAACCAGCCTGCCTTACATCCAAACTCACTAAGGCAGGACAGACTGTACATTTATGGAGCTCCAACACTCTGCTTCTCATCTCCCACAAAAAAAACACAAACAAGAAGCCCTAACGCGCTCTTTCTCAGGCAATGCCCCCAAAATCTGGAGCTTCTTCCCGATACATATCGGGACAAACCTCTCCTTCATTAGCTTCAAAAGACAATTAAAAGATGTTCTCCTCAATCAGCAACTTAAACCCCTCGGAATTTAATCCCTAGCACAAAACTTGAATCCCAACTGGAATCCCCTCTCTGTGCTTGGCATTATTGTTTGTTCCTCTCGAGGAAATGCTTTGATTTGACTTTAACAAGACTTTGTTCTGCAACTTATATTAGCCAACACTGCCTTTGACAATGTTTGTAAAGCTCTCCGATACCCTTGGGACATGCCGGTACTATATAAACTCTTTCAATAAATAAAGATATTTGTGCCTACAACTAATGTAAATAGAAATGATGTACATAATAAGGGACAATTCCGAGAATCTGTCATGAATCCAATGCTCCCTAAGCTAGAGGCATAGAAATATGGGACTGTCATAAGATCATGTCAAAGGCAATTAGAGTTATAGACAATGTCCAACCTAACTTCTCCGTGCCCATATTAACCAATGTTTAAAATGATTACAAGGTTTAACTATATAAGATCAAAAAATGGATAAAGGTATACAACTACTAAATTCTTCATTGCTATTAATCCAGAAAAAAGATAAGCAATTTAAAGTTGACGGTGTAAAAAAATTTATTTTAGCCTAATAAACTAAGCAAATATGATATATACGTCCTTACTTAAATTCAGCCATATATTACAAAGGAATTACAGTCTGTTGCAGCAGGAGTAGACAGGCAGTTCGGAGTTTACACACGCATCATACATTCAAGTTTGTAGCAAATATTTGTGACAGTCATTCTTACAGAAACATTACTGCCTGTCTTTGACTGGAAAGTCCTCAGGTTAGCTTTTTTTAAAGTGTTTTGTCTTTCAAAGTCCAGAAGTCTTTAAGTTTTATCATTTTCAACAGTAAAATATAACGTGCACAAAGTAGCAACATAAAAAAGTGACAATTTTATTACACAAATACACTGTTGTCCTGCTGCTTGGATTTGGTCCACTGTAGTAGATAAATTACCCTCCATGGTTTGTGTATATATATAGATAAAAAAAATATCAGCAGCACAACTCTCTGTTAATAAATTCTGTTTGATGCAGCTAGTCTGTCTTTTCAATTTTGCCGTCTTTCATGGGCGCCTCTGAGGACTTCCGCAGGGGGGCTTTCTCAGAGTTGACATTTCCCTGGCCAGATTCCGCCCCTCCTCCATTTTTGTTTGCTGTGTGTTTTTCCAAGTAGTTCAGCATTTCACTAAGAACAGTTTGGAAAGTGCTTAAGGCGGCACATATTGCAGGTGTTCCAAAGCCATGAGTAATTAAACTGCAAAAAAGAAAACAAATCGGAATTTTAACATCAAGTCAGCATAAGCTCAATAAGATATGCATTTGTGTATATGTTTGTTTATTAAAACAACAAATAAAGACATGTTTAAACTTTGTGTGAGAGAATGCAAGACTTTACAAGCCCCACCCCTCAAATACAATGAAATAAATAAATATAAACATAGATGTGTTGCATACATTTATTAAAGAGTACAATGCCTCTTGGGAAGAATGACCAATAAGTCCAGTTCAGAAGGGTGTGCTACTTACCAGAAATTCTGGTGAGCCAGCAACAAAAAACCCTATTCTAAGTTTTTAAAAAAGCTCCCACAAAACCTAGGTAGTAAGCCATATTTACAAGCTTGAAAAGTTAGCCAAGTATGTTTTAAAAATAAAAAGTCTCTGTATATAGGAAATGTGACTAAATGCAATTTTACATTGGGAAACATATTGGGCCCGATTCACAGAACTAACTTAAGACAAAATCCTAAACTTACTACCATTTTGATATTCACAGAAGACACTTACTCATTTTGGTATTCACAGAAGGCACTTACTCATTTCGGTATTCACAGAAGTTAGGAGTCCTAACTTTAGGACTCCTAAATGCCTTCTGTGAATACCGAAAGTCTTAAAATTAGGATTTTTCTCAATTTAGTAGTAGTAAAGTTAGGACTCCTAACTTTAGGACTCCTAAATGCCTTCTGTGAATACCGAAAGTCTTAAAATTAGGAATTTTCTCAATTTAGTAGTAGTAAAGTTAGGACTCCTAACTTTAGGACTCCTAAATGCCTTCTGTGAATACCGAGAGCCTTAAAATTAGGATTTTTCTCAGTTTGGTAGTAGTAAAGTTAGAAGTCCTAACTTTAGGACTCCTAAATTGAGAAAAATCCTAATTTTAAGACTTTCGGTATTCACAGAAGGCATTTAGGAGCCCTAAAGTTAGGACTCCTAACTTCTGTGAATACTGAAGTGAGTAAGTGTCTTCTGTGAATACCAAAATGAGTAAGTGCCTTCTGTGAATGCCAAAATGGTAGTAAGTTTAGGATTTTGTCTTAAGTTAGTTCTGTGAATCGGGCCCACAATCTCAAGAATGTAGGGCCCAATTCACAAAGGTAACCTGAGACGTAAGTCTAACTTTACGACTTTTTGTATTCACAAAGGGCACGTACGAGTAGTGAAGTTAGACTTTTGTCTCAGTTAAACTTACATTTTGGTCTTGAGTTTAACTGAAACCAAAACTGAGACAAAAGTCTAACTTTACTTCTCATAAATGCCCAGTGTACCTTGGTGAATCGGGTCCATAATTTATAAATAATGCAACCATTAGAGGTAGACTTAAGATCTGTGTCCGCAGAATGCTTCTAAAAAGAGGACCACTTACAATCAAACTTTCACACACAAGGCAATCATTATTGATCAAAAAAGTTGATATTTTCTGAAGTTTTGGCTTGTATATACCACTATTATCAAAAGAAGTTTAATATCAAGCTGTTTTAAGAATCACTGAAAAGTGTTTTTCAATTTGTTAAACTCAGAAGCCTGGTGATCGATTTAGTTTGAATTCACACCAGTAGATTTGATACTAATTTGCTTTTTCACAGAGTGGCTTATTCCATTCTTCTGCCGTTTCTAAGCCTGCCTGGTTTGCTACCATTCTACCACTGCTAATAGAATGTACACAAATTGGTACCTTTTCCTTCAGCAGAATATTCTGTTACACAAAATCCCTACACACGTCTTAGTGGTAAGTCAGCCATGTATTTGAAATCATTAGCCACTGCCTGTGTATGTCATGTACAGTAATACATGTTAATAATCGCTCTAAAAGAAACACGATAGGGCATTTGGAGTCTGTAAGACTATCAAGTATAATAATGAACATTTATATGACCTGATTAAGGAGGGATGTATAACAAATTTTGTATAAAATTAAACTCTAGATTTGACAAAAAATCCTTATCGCCAAATTGTTGTGATAATTTGTTTTACATAGGGCCTAATACCTTCCTTTCTATAGAATGCACACTACCTAATGTCTTTCAGTAGTCCTTTGCAGTCACAGGCAGCATCTTCAGTGATTTATAGGTGTACCTAATCAACCTAAGAAATGATAGTGGGTGACTTCTCTAATATGGTCCCCAAGTGCGGGCAACCAACAGACAGGTTTACAATTTTAAAAATAAGTTACAGTATGTAAAACAAGGACATTTAGTAGAGATGTCTATTGTGGTTCCCTCATTTGCCACTTAGTGAACGAAGGCAAGCAGTAAATGATGGGTCAATTGTAAAATTGATTCAAGCCTCATGGAGAAAATCTTAACCTATTAAACATGAGCATTTATTGATTTTATAGGACAGCGAACAACTACCGTTAGATGTAATGTTTGCTTTCCGTTTTCAAATGCTTTTCAGCAGATGCCTCAATAAGATTTTGATAATCTCTTCTGTATCATTATCAAAATGATAATTTGTATAATCATTAATTAAATTTGCCAAATCTTATGAAGAGTCTTGAATGTGTCCTTTTTAGAGAATTTATCTATTGGCCTTTATGGAGTTCAGTCGGTTGTGGCATGAAATATGCCCAAGTTACTCAAATTGAGACATATGTTGCTTGTGACTCGGTTTTATAACTCAGGAAGAGGGCATTTAACAACCTTTACAGCCCTTTTGAGTGGATTGGATTAGACCCACACTACGAAAGTACAAGTAAATGTATTTTATTAGTTAATAAAAACCATAAACATTAAAAGGAAATGCATACATCAAGCCATTTAACATAAACGTTCATTCAAAATTTTAAACCATAAAACATGGCACCAAGATAAAAATAGAAGTAAGAAGCTCTAAGCCTATTCCTGGAGAAAACTCTGCTGGGGCCTCCCCTTGTCCTCTGTAAAAGAAGCAATACCCAGAAAAAGAGGAAAAAGACCCAGAGCATAACCATATGTCCTATAAAGTGCACAAGCAAAATAGTATAATCGTCTGAGGGAGCCTCCCCTGACCTACCTGAAATAACAGATTTTAGAGTAACCCCTGCGAGTTGCAGCTAATGTTGAAAATCCTAGGTCATGAACACACCTAACTATCATTTTTACAAGGTGTATAATACATGGCAAAGTGCATGGTGCATACTAAAGTGCAAAAAGCAGCCTCATTCCCTCCAGGCTCAGGCTCTATCCAAAAGACATTTGATCGCAAACTTGATGGGTTCCCGTAACAGGTTTAAACGGATTTGGCTAATCATTCCCTTGAAATATAGAAACATAGTAAGCTTTAGCTAAAATGTGACCACCAATTGGCATCAGATAATAGTCAGAATACTTTTACCGAAACAGGTTGGGACACCATCATAAACCCTCTCCCCGTCATAAAGTGGCGCTTAAGACCACAAAGCAATGAACTGTAAAGTGCATAATGCATAACAGGCGTAAGACCAGAAAGCATTAAAGTGTAAAGTGCATAGTGCCTTAAGGACATAAGAGACAGACAACACCCTCCTGTTATGCTCCGCTTTGCTTGGCGGGATAGGGCGTATGAACGTTATTGTTCTTGCTTCACACCTAATGTACTCCCTGGCAGCCAACCTTTGCGGTGCCATCTATGCGCACCCACAGCCTACCATTGGCGCCTTCGTAGTACTGAGGGCCTAGGACCCTACTTAAGGGACTCTTTGGCGTTGACCAGTCTTGTGAAAATGTCAGGAAGCTTCACCAGCCGGATGTTCAACTTGACATTTCAAGGATTTAAGCACTCAATTGCGGCTGACCTACAAGTTCTTACTCCTAGGTCCATAAATTCATTCTGCAGCAGGGCCCTTCGATGCATGATTAGGCATGGGCAGAGGCAGTGGACATGCAACAATGTTTCCTTTGTCCGGTGGCATAAACAACACTTTGTGCCCACCGCTTACCCTTCCTCCTGCCAATTGAGCTCAAAATTAAGTGTGGGGAACACCCCCGGTCTCTTCGCCATCAGTTTTCTTTTAATGTTCACAGAGTAAGCGGCTTCGAAGTAGGACTGATCATATTGATCATCATATACATTTAACACCTGCCCCCCATGCGCTCGCTTGGCTAGAGTTATTTTATCTTCCCATTGACTTTTCAGTCTGGTGCTTTTATTCACTATTTTCCTAAAGACTTGCTCACTTGTGTCCACTCTAGGCCTTTTCAACACTGTCCTGACATGTCTGTATTCTCTACATTCCTTGAATAGAACAAGGTAAAAAAAATCAGCCGTACCAAGTGAGTACACATCTGCCTTTTAGAATAGATCATCCTTTTTTATTTAAGGCATGCAAATGTCCAAGAGCCATTCAAAGGTTCATTGTGTAAGTTACTAAAAACCCTGGAGATACTGACACCACAAATTTAAAACCAGATGTCAAGAAAAGCATGGAAGACACGTTTCTAGGTTGAAAAAACGGAAGGGCGCATTCATTTTATGAAGAGCAATTTTCAAGGGATTCATTTACGATTACATCCTGAACACAACTGTCACGTACTGTGGTTGGTTAAATGCTAAAAGGATACATTAAGTTCCATTATATTACATTGCATTGAGTTATGTTCTGTTATGAGGAACTCTAGAACGAAATAGTATCGCACGTTATTTCTAATGCTCTTTTTAGAGCCTTTAGTGTTTGATTCCATCCACAGCATGATACCCTCTGGTGTAAACATGTTTTGTCAGGTTTTAAGGTCAGGGGAGGCTCCTCCGTTGGAGCGGAGCAGCGTCGCGCCACTTAACCCCCCCATAGCCCTAGGGATGGAAAAAAAATTGGTAATTTATTACCATTTTATTTTTCATGCCCATCCTGAACGGAGCATCAGGACGGGGGCGGGGCCGCTGCTGAGTGACAGCAGCAGGGAGGAGGGTGGGCTTGCTGTGCACTGTTTATAGTGCGCATGTCTTTTTGGCCGGCGTCTTGCGATGGCCAGCCACACATGCACACTTTAAACATCTCTAACCCAGCTATATTAAGATAGCTGGGCTAGAGCAAGCCAAAGCCTCCAAGGCACTGTGGGGCGCCGAGTGAGGCTGCTCCCATCAATCCATGCTGATGAGAGCAGCGCCAGGATTAGCCAAAGGAGTTGCTGCACCCGGTTCCAGTTCCTGTCAAAGATGAGGAAGTTGTCTTTGTGTAAGGTAATTTTTTTTAAATATAATATTTGCCTGCATTTTTTTTTTTTACAATATTTAAGCGCATGCCTGCCCCCCACCCTCCCTGTAGATGTCAGCCACCACTGGTTAAGTTAGAATGACATAAGGAGCATCTTAAGCACTAACATAAAGCTGGTAAGGCTGATGGGAAAGTCAGGTATGTGCGGCTCTCCTGAACGAGCAGTCACTGCTCTGCAGGTCATGAGCATAGCTGGTTGCCCTGAGCGAGCCCAGTCACTGGTCCTTCCAATGTTAGATCAGGGATGGATGTTAAGGATGCTGTTTTACAGATACAGACCTTGGACTTAGAGAAGCTTTAGGAGGAGTTGCCACATATGGCAAGTCATTGGCCATTGATCAAAGCACCGCAATGCAAGAATGCAGCTCTGTCCCCATACAGGCAGACGGCAAGGTGCCTGGCTAGGTCAATAGTTGGTGTTTTCGCTAACATTTACCACTCCGTCGTAGGGTAGCCATAACATGGACTGACTGCCATGCTACACTTCACTCAGACTCACCTGAAATGTGTTAAGTGCCGCTGGATGTCGAGATCTAAAATGGGGGTCGGCCTCGAGGAGCCCAGGGGCGATCTGTCTTGACTCAATAGATCCTGGAATTCTTTGCAAACTTGTCTGCAATGGAAGAAGAAAGAAAACACGAGTTAGATTCAAGGATGCCCCTTTTTTTTTTTAATAAATCTAGTGCATTTCCACAGATGGCCACCACGAGTTAGACATATTATTAACAGCAGATTGCACACCCAAATGAGGCAAAAACATTTACATTGTTGGCAGGTTTGTATTTCTATTTTTTTAAATTTTACAACGGACAAGAAACGGTACATGTTCATATAATCACATCTCATAACTATTGCCATTACACACAGGTATATATTTAAATTTCTTCTTCAACATTTCTATGTTCTTTGTCAGTGTACCAAGAAATTATAAAACCAAGTTGGCTTGCCGCTCAGTACACATCCGTTTCTTTTAATCCCTAATTAGTTGCTAACATCAGACCCATTGTCTTCCCGGGGTGGGGGGTGGGGGGGGGCAGGAACTCACATATATTGCTACGGTATGCGTTCCGTTTGCCCCATATTCGGGCCCACATTTTGGGGCATCCCCTGTGTACATATACTGCTTTCTCAGTCACCATTGTAGTGTCCATGTCTTGGCACCATTTTCGCAGGGTTGGGGTCTGCCTGGATCCCCAGTTAAGAGCTATATTCTGTTTTGTTAAAGTCAGGCCGAGTGTTACCCAGTTCTGGTCCGACAGATTGAGGTCCGTTGGTTCCCATATATTAATAAGGCAGCGTTTCGGTTGTGGGAAGACTTCTATCCCCGTGACCTGCGACATAGCGGTCAGTATTGCTTCACAGTATGACTTGATGTTGGGACATCTTCGGATAATATGTACGTACGTCCCGGGAAGGCCGCACTGTCGCAGGCAAAGCGGTGTGTCAGTGCTTCCCAATTTATGAAGTAGTGTACGTGTGTAATATGTTCTGTGTAAGACTTTTAATTGTAGTAGTCTCAGCCTTAAGGGGATTGCCACCTCCTTTGGAGACGCCAATGCTTCCTGCCAGTCTGCCTCGTTATTTCTATTTAAGTGGTGCACGTTATGCATGCCCTCTCTTATGACACTCAGGAGAATACAAGGACCGCAAGAGCTGACACCATTTACTGGGCATGTATCCTTCCACAAGTGCTTAAAAACCTCAAAATGAAATGTTGATGATGAATATAAAATGCAGCTTCTTTACCATATCAGCTGGCAGTCAGCAGTTTGCAATGCGAGGTGCTGTATTTGTCAAGTTTGGCTGTTCTGTGTGGGCGCTGTTGAGAACCCTTGACTGACCCAATGGCAATGCTAGAGGGGATGGGAGTCTGAGAAGATGCAAAGATTGTCTCTTGAAGACTACCAGCAATCACCCTCCTCATTGCTATGATTACTTTGCGCATTTCACCAAGTTTTCTGTGTGTGCGGCTTTTCACGTCAAAACGGCGACTTTGCAAGATTTAAAGTTGTTTAAAAAGAAAAGAAAAAAATCCATCCAGTATCAAAGTCACTATAAAAAACAGTGTCATATTTACCTTGTGAGTGAACTGCACATACATTTTCAGCCCTAGCTACCACTTTTGAGAAAATCTTACATATTTCCAGTAAAAAAAAACTGGGCGAAGGGAGGAAATGGGTATAGGAGAAGCAGGATATCTACAAATGATGCAGAAGCCAATAATCGGGGTCTATGCAAGACTTCACTACTCTCTTATTAGAACATCGGAATGTTGTGAGCTCCATTGAAGACAATGGAGTGCTCCATGCTTTTACGGGCCGGTAAAGGACCGCAAAGCAACATTCCAATGTTGTTTTCAAAGGCCTCTCGGAGCCCGAGAGAATTTAAACCCCTCGAACTCCGAGAGGCCTTTGTTTTATTTGTTGGAACATTCTGCCCTCTAGTGGCAGAATGTTCTAATAGCCTTATAGCGCTTCGTAGCTGGGCTATACCGGCTATTAAAGTCCTGCTCCCTTGTTAAAGTCCCTAGCCTTCGGCTCGGGCCTTTAACACTGGAGCAGGCCTTTAATAACCTCTATAGCCCGCTACAGCGGGCTATCAGGCTATAATAAAGTCTTTGTACACCCCTACAATGGATCAAAGTATTTAGCAGTATTATCTTTCTCCTTGATGTCAAGCAGAATTGCCTTTCGGATATTACTGCTGAATATGATCGCAAGTAGAATGTAGAAGCCAACATCTTTATCACTAATAGCAATGGATCCTAAGCAGGGCTGGCCAAGCCACGGAGGACACAGCAGAACCACCTGGTGGGTCCCGCGAAGGTGAGTTCCTTCTTGAGTTTGATGCACTGAGGGATGCCAGGTCCTGCCTATCTAGAAACAGTACAGCAATAGCACACGACTTTTCTTTCTAGGGGCATATATTTGTTTTATTGCAATTTCATTCGAATTTCATTTAGCACAAACTTGGCTTGAGGGCATCAGCGCACATCTGACCGTACTCCTTTTTCTTTTAGGAGTGGGGCTATCAAGGACGTGATTTAGAAATTAGCGAATGTGTACCCTGTTACATATGTGAAGGCTATCCCGCCCCCATTTTTCCAAGTGCTTTATAGCCTAGGATATGAAATCATTATATACTAATGCACTCGGAATAAAGTGGGCAACAGCGTAGGCATCTGCCAAACTCCAAACCGGTTCTACAGCTGCTGAAGCACCTGGCCCCATCTTCATTTTGCTTCTGCAGATGAATATTGCTCCTGGGAGCATAAGAGCATTTATTAAGCTTCTCGTCAGACCTTCCTGTAAAACCTGTGATTTTCTAGCCAGTGTATTTGAGAAACTGCTGCGAATGTTATATCTTTTGGCACCGTTTTAAAAAGTAAACTTGAAGAAGATTTCCCCCAGCACCAGGAGAGGATTGGAATTCTCAGATCAGTGAAATGTGGAAAATGAATGAATAGTTTTGCCCACCTGTTTACAACTTACACAACAGTCTGATGGCGAGAGAATCGAAAGCAAACAAGAGGACTAGAGCGGATGGCATTATTACCTAGTAACTAGTGTCTTCCTGGCATGGACGTGGAGTTACCCAAAGGCAAGGAATCCTGGAAATGACCTCAGACTCTCTTTGAGCTCTGGTGGCATCAGAGAGATGATCACCTGACCAGCTCATAACTGATGCTCAGAGACCAAATAAAGATCAAGCAGTACAAACTATAGAATGTAAAGATGTCTCCTCCAGCTCCATTTAATGTCTGCTCTTGCCACTACATTCACGACCACTAAGTTCAGAGAGAGAAAGGGCTGTACCAGCAAGTCATAGGACGTCTATAGCTCCTGAGAGAAGAATTCATGACTTGTGCAGAGACTACAAACCCTTAAGCATGAAGGCATTAATGAATGGGAAATGCCTACTCTTGCTTTTTTAGTATACAACGAAAAGTGAAAGGAGGAGAAATCGGTACAATCAGGTGTCTAAATAATTATTTATTTCATCATAAACAATTCGATAACATCTGAAATTCATGCAAATCTGTTTTACCATTTTGTGAGATCGCACCTATTGTGGGCATAATTGCGAATGAATCAGAAGACTTTGTTGGCATTTTTACAAAAAAACATTTGACTTCCTCTTGAAAACATTATCTCTAAAAAGAAATCTTGAAAAACATTTTTTAGTTTAATGCATTGAGCTCTTAACCCATCAAAAGTTCAAAATTTGAAAGCCTAAAAACTTTTAGCAGCGGATAAGTGGCCAATTGTGTATCTATGCAGTGGTTCTTTTAGAATTTAATTCAACTACGAATTCTGAAAATCTTAAGCAGTTTACTTAAAAAAGGAAAATGCTTAATAAACATATATTAAAGCAGTGCAACCGAGTAAGTCACTTTGCTGCGCTGCATGAAAGGGAGAGAGCAGGAACGTGTGGTATTTAACATTATACACACATTCCTGCTATCTACCTGCGCGGATGCACAAACTGCTGCCTAGGGCCAATGCAGGTGCTTGTGTTGTAGGCAGGATTTTTTTCTGCAGGAAGTAACACCTTACTGCACAGAAAAAGAGGCATTTTCCTCTTTCTGCATGTGCTGCACAATGCATCACACGTAGAAAGAGGAAACAACGAGGAGAAATAAAGTTATTTCTCCTTGTTGCACCTTTGGTGGGGAGGCGTACAATTCTGATGCATTTCCAAGTCTACCAATCTATGGGTGGATGTTTGGGAACACACAAGCTCTACCAATAGCAGGCCTTCCTGCTGCAAAGTAACGTAAGGCAGCGATTTGTGCTGCCTTGCGTTACTCTACATTTATCAAGCTATGCAGAGCCACGCCAGGTGGCCTTGCGTAGCTTTGTGAATCTAATTTTAGGTGTTGTGTCACCCTGCGTCCAAGTGCGTGGTGCAGGGCAACCCAAAACCTTTAATAAATGTGGCCCAATTGTGGTCCACGGTCTGGTGTAAAATGGTATTGTGCACCCTTTGAAGATGACATACGTCCAATTACCTCAGACACATACTTCCAGCCAGCTAGTACTTATCATATACATCCTAACATATACATGAAAGCAGAATACTAACAATATCCACTCTACTGACGATCAACTAAAAAAAAAAATCAGAAAACCAAATCTGCAAGAGACTCCAACAGCCCTGTGAGTCCTTGTCAGTGGCAATACAGCGCTATTCACATTCCATTGAGATTTAATCTCTGCATTGCATATCACTTGAACCTTACTTGCAAGCGATCCAAAATGCCATGGTCATTCTCAATCTTCCTGCCTGCTCCAGTATCTCTTACCATCTCAATAAGCCGCACTGACTTTCTGTTCACAAATGGGCCTTTTTCAGTATCTTGCCCTCCGAACACAAGGCCTTACACAAAACCAGACTCTCTTACTTGATCAAGAAACTTAAATTCTACCTTCCTGCACTTACTTAGAGTCAATGTTCTCAGCCTGTGATGTATGAAGCTCTCTAATTGCCCGCCTAATCACTCATTAATGCATACTCAAGTCCCATGCATGGCTGGAGAGTCCGCCATCACAAGCCTACCTTCCACCGCCACGTCACGCACCATCACAAGCCTACCTACCACTTCTGCGTCACGCACCATCACAAGCCTACCTTCCACCTCCACGACACCCCTATCACAAGCCTAGCTTCCACCTCCATGTCACGCACCATCACAAGCCTACCTACCACTTCTGCGTCGCGCACCATCACAAGCCTACCTTCCACCTCCACGACACCCCTATCACAAGCCTAGCTTCCACCTCCATGTCACGCACCATCACAAGCCTACCTACCACCTCTGTGTCGCGCACCATTACAATCCTACCTTCCACCACTGTGTCACGTGCCATCACAAGCCTACCTTCCACCTCCGCATCACACGCGATCACAAACCTACCTTCCACCTCCATGATACGCTCTATCACAAGCCTAACTTCCACCTCCACATCATGTGCTATCACAAGCCTACCTTCCATCACAGCGTTGCAAACCATGTGTTCATGCTCAGAGTTTACCTTCTGCCAGGAACTGCATGTGCTATTTCCAGACTCTCTGGCCCGAGGGAAAGAAATGGATTCACCTTGAATGCGAGTCTGATCCGCATCGCACAAGCAGAATCTTTTCCCTGCAGGCCTCAATGCCCTGAGGAGCTTTACCAGCGGTGTATTATTCCCCTCTATCTCCCTAGAATAACTAAAAAGTAACGGGAGTGCTTGCAAAGCAAAACCAGAATGGCTCATTATATAACAATAATGGCCTATCGCTGGACCTTCAATGCAAAGGAAACTCCAAAATACACACGACTCAATAGTTTAATACTTCAATGCATAAAATGTAATAGAGAATGCATTCTTGCACAAATCATCTTATAGATTAATATCTATATCGTAATGCCATTTCTTGGGTTTGAACCATATATTAATTATTTCTGCATATTGCCTCTTTACAGTCAGCCAGCATACTAAAATGTTTTACCATCACCAAAACAATTCTATCAACTTAGCTGCTATTTGCACACCTCCCCACACACCAGCGTTTTCATTATATCATTATAAAGTTTGGCTCTTAAAAGTAAATAGTGCTACTCAGCAACAACACAAAGGGGCGTATTATCAAGGGCAGTTCCGCCGCTTTAGCGGCACTTTCAGCCGCTAAAGAGGCGATATTCCCATTGCCCCATTACCAAGGCAGTGCTAACATGCATCAACGCATGTTAGCAGCCGAATTACTAACGCCACGCATCTTAGCGATATACATCGCTAATGAGATGCAAAGTATGCGTTCCCTCCTAGGATAAAACAGTGCAATGCCCGCAAAACCTACATCGTGGTATTGCCAACGCTACCCCTGAACAGCAAAGCGATGAGAAAATGCGCGCTAAGCCCCCACCATCGCAATATTCTATCGCCTGAATAAAACCTGATTTGCCATTAATGCCTATGGGAGGTGGATTGTAAGGTTAAGTCCACACTCCCCTATTACCAAGCTTGACATTAGCGCTGTATAATCATCACAGGATTTCACACGCTAATGTTCATTATCGCAGTCTATCGCATGATTTCACATCACCTGTCAGCTAAGCGTTGCTAATACGCCGCTGACACGGAGATGAAATCCAGCGATAATTAAAATCGTTCTAAGCGCACTTTGCGATATTTATCGCGGACTGTAGATAATATGCCCCAAAGTTTCTGGATTTGTCTCAAGTGTGTCTTATTTTAGCACTATTAAGTATGTCATACAAGTGTGAAATTCGAAATAAATTAATGAATCATTTCTTTTTTATTAGAAGCCACTACTCGGGGAAAACTGCAACACTTGATTGGCACGAAACTGACAGGTTTAGACACTTAGAAGAATGATCTGTATAAAGTTCTAGGTGAAACATATAGTGTGGGCTCAGCATCAATTCAGCAGGTGTAGACGCGTCAAGACTGTTTGCACGGCATTCCCTTTGTTAGCGCATTATAGGAGGAAGCATTGGCAAAGCCAACATTTCGTGATATTGGTAGGGGAAGTGCTTGATAATGGTTAGTCAACGTTGTGTTTGTTACCCCGAGTTGTCCTAGAAAGAAAATGCCAAAATGAATCAACATCTATGGCTACAACAATATGGACGCTAAAGAGAAATAACTAGCCAAGTTAAGCCTTATCCTTAAAGAAGAGTGTTGGGAAATGGAACAAGAAGATTAAGTTTGGGTTGCAAGTGGTGAATCTTCAAGGCACAATATTGAATAATTGATACTTTTGAGAAAGGGCCAGTGTTTGTGTTTGATGTGTTTTCTTTATGAACAGAAAATGCAGTGAATCCAACCACATGTAATCATGAGAACAAAGTGAAAAAAATAAACAAGCAAGAGCAATAAGTGAATAGCAAAACGCCTCTAGGACAGACTTAGGTACCCAAACAGAAACACTTTCTAACCAAAACAGCCATAAATCAGCAATTAAAAGTTCATTATGTAAGTAAATTAAATACTACGATGTATAAAAACCAACTTTAAATAACAAGCCACAAATCATATCACAACTACTTTCTAACAAAAGACTACTCAGTTAGTCAGTCAGTCAGTCAAAGCTTTTATTTCGGTAAAAATACCATAAAAAGACATAAATACATAAATACTTTAAAAAACATGATTAAATCACAATGTATAGAGTGAAATCCATTAAAACATTAAGACAGTTCTATAGGACAAACACAATAAAAACAAGATCTATTCCACGAGACGGGAGAAAAGTTAAAATTGATCCAGGGCCAGTGATATACACATATCCCTCAAAGAACTAAGATGATGATATGTGTAGTACTGAATCAGGGGGCTGAGTAGCAGAAGACAAAAATTTGGACCTAGCAAACCACATTGAGAGGAGGAATTTGGCCATTGCAAACACTACCAAAGGGGTGGTGTCATATTTCAGAATTCTGAGCACCTCCTTGTAGTCCCTAAGGCCCCTAGACTTGCATAGCTGGATGATCCATTTTTTCCGTGCAATAGTGTATAAGGGGCAAAAGAGAACAACATGCAACTCTGATTCGCGAATATCAGAGCATAGGGGGCAAGAGCTAACGGGGTTTACAACGTTAGACCATCTATGGGTGAAATCTCTCAGTGGAAGGGAACCGTGTCTAAGCTGTATGTAAAGTTTCTTAGCCAGAGGAGGTTGGATCACGTCTAAGAAGACTTCAAATTGGGGACTACACTTAATATCCAGAAAGGTGTCAGTGAGCCTACCCAGGGAGGACTGGAGTAGGATACCCTTCCTAAAAGATTTCAAAACCTCCCTCAATGAGTTCTTCGAGAATGTACGGCAGGTCACTTCCGGGGCGGACCATAGATTCCCCATCCCAATTAGGTTGCAAAGGTTCTTTATGTGGGCAAGCCAGGGGATCTTATCCGAATTACCCCTTGCCATAATGTCACCGAGATCGAGCCTATAGCTTTCCAACTCGGGCGTTGACCAAAGACGCCTCCAGAACTGAAGAGGACGATTCAGGGCAATCTCTTCTATGGGAATCAAATCTAAATCCCATCTCAGAGGGATTAATGGGGTGCTGACAGGTAGTTTCAGCAATCTCCTGATGAAGGAATTCTCAATAGATGAGAGGGAGGCGGGGGTGGAGTAACCCCATAATTCAGCACCATAAAGTGCTCCTCCTCTGGCTTGTGATTTGTAGATTTCCAACGGGGGGCCCAGAGGTTTGCACGAAGAGTTATTAAACACCTTCAGGATACCCCCCACTGATTGGGCTAGTCTCAAATTTGCCTTTGCCAAATGGGAACCCCAATTCATTTTGTCATTAAGGGTCACCCCCAAATAGTCAAACGTGGCGACCCTATCCAGCTCAACCTCTCCCAGTTTAGGGTGGGGGCAATTAAGCGAATTAGAACCAAACACCATAAATTTGGTCTTAGAGAGGTTCAGTTCCAGATCCCTGATTTTGCAAAAAGAGCAGAAGGCCTCTAATGTACGCTGTATGCCCATGTGAGATTGAGATAGCAAGAGCGTATCATCAGCGAACATCAGGGCCGGGACCTTACGACCCGCCAAAACGGGGGAGTCCAGGTTAGCGGAGCGCAGAAGATACTCTATCAGCCCATTGATAAAGAGGGAGAAAAGGGTGGGGGCCAGGACACAGCCCTGCCTCACACCCTTCTCTACCGGAAATGGCCTAGAAAGTTCCCCGCCTCTCCCATATCTCACCCTTGCATAGGTACCTAGGTGGAGTCGTTTGAATAGATGGCAAAGATAGGGGGGGGCACCCATCTCTAGCAAAATGGCCCAGAGTTTTTTCCTTTGCACCATATCAAAAGCGGACCGAAGGTCCACAAAGATCAAATACAAATTACCGGCACCCATGCTGACTGTTTTCCAATAGATCAAAAGTAATCTAAATAGTTGATCAATAGTAGAAACCTTAGCTCGGAAACCCGCCTGTAGGGAGGTTAGAACATGTTGATCCTCCATCCAGAACTGCAGTCTGGATAATAGGACTCGAGCAAACAGCTTCTGAAGTACATCAATCAGACTACTTGATGTTCCATCAACAAAACCTAATGGAAATAGAAAGGGGACAATGTAACAATACTGAAATTTCCATGGTGTTGATGAACAAACCCAACCAAGCAGTGGCCAACCACGAAGCACACACGAAAGCCCATGGCTGGCCAAATACCCCCAGTCTCACTATATTTCTTTTTATGATACTTTTTTGAAAAATATGAAATGAGAGCTCCGGACATGTAAAGCTGTCTGTAGACAGAACTAAAAAGTGAGGCAATACATTTCAATTTGTTGCACAATGAAGATGTTCCTCTCTAGGCCTGGGCCCCTCTAGCCAGGGAAGGAAAGTCACCAAGTGGGGCCAATCGGGCTTATGATGCAGCTGGAACTTTTTTGCTGGTTGGATATTAAGCAACATTAGTAATATTTACATTTAAAAGCTTAGAAATAGGCTAATGGCTTATTTTTATCTTTTTAGCAGAAGCATTTCTTTATGTTGTGGCATTAACAGTTTTTCATGTTTTAGTATTTGGCTTAAAATCTCTCATATAGAGCTGACTACATACATGTGAGTGATAGCACTTCATTTTCTGCATATTTCAAATCAAGTTACATTAATTTACATTTATTATGGCATATGAATGGAACTATGTATTATCATAAAGTTCAAATACATACCCTTTCCCCAAGAGAAATACCTCAAAGGGCCAGGATAAATTAACTCTTCCCCTGCAAAGAACTGCTCAAGAAGTAAACTTATGAGAACAGAGCCTCAAACTGTGTAGTAAAGGTTTACGTATTAGAGAACCTGCTTTTAGTACAGAGATACACCAAGTCTATAGATATATTACCATACAGACTGAGTTAGTATCACAGTAGTATGTCTGTTGAAAGTTGCAGTGATTCATCCCTTGGAGGTCAGGCATGGCGCACAATCAGACCTATTTACAAGGGTCTACTTTACTGACACAGAGAATGGCATGGCCGCTAAAAGGAAAGACCAGCTGGGTTTATATCCTTACACTGATGTACCTATTCTCAGATCCTAAATTATTGGACTAGTGAATTCTACCGTCAAGGATGAATGTTCTTATGCAATTGTAAAGAGTGGAAGCTACTGTATTTGTAGTCGATAGTAGAAAGTTCATAGGATGAAGTAGAGTGCAGGATCACGGGAAAGGAAGTCACATGCAGGCAACCCCTACACAATCGTTGTATGGCAGATTATTGACATAAAATTATTGTGCTATAATAATCCCATAGCCAGAATATCGACTGCCAAGATATTGTGAAGCTAAGCATACATAGGTAAGTCTAGATTTACTATTCTTAACTCCAAACTCATGTACTTTGAAGATGTATTATACACCACACCACTTACAGTCTGGCAGAGTAGTATTTCCTTATACATATATCTACTCCCAGTATGCTATTAGGGGAAAAAACTCACTGGAGGAGCTGGCAACTTCGTTAAAAGGAAGTGGTTAGGAATCCTCCTAACACGTCAGTATACCCCATGAAGAAGGAGTAAGGACTCCAAAACGCGTCGGTAAAGAATGTTGCAGAAGAGGAAATGCCAGTTTCCTTAAATAAAGTTTCATGTTGAAACGACCTATGGTGGAGTGGCGTCCTTAATCGAGGGGCAACCAAGGAAGATGTAACACGTGGCAGGTCCTACCGCGGAGGATGCACCGCCCAAAAAACAAAAGGGACCACACTGGAGTGAACTTTGCAAACCCATGAATGGCACCGCAGTTCTTTGAATATTAACCGTGCCTTTCTCTGCCTGTAGCCCACTGGAGGGCTGTCAAATAATATAATTTACACTGGAAGTATGCAGGACCCACTGGAGGGCAATACTAAATTTCCAAAAAGACTACGACTCCCAGCATGCTATCAGAGGAAAATAAACTCACTGGGGAGGAGCTGGCAACTTCGTTAAAAGGAAGTGGTTTGGACTCCCGCTAACACGTCAGTATTCCCCATGAAGAAGGAGTAAGGACTCTGAAACTCGTCGGGAAAGAATGTTGCAGAAGGGGAAATGCCGGTTTCCTTAAATAAAGTTTCTTGTTGAAACGAACTATGGTTATGAAGAAAAAGCGTGAATGCTCTGAAACGCGTCAGGCAGGAGGATGTATAGAAGCAGAATGAAAATGCCTGTTCCTGAAATAAATGAATTGTGAAAATTCGATGGCTGGAGGAGTGCGTCTCTAATGCAGGGCATTTTTTGGAATATATATATACATATATATACACACATACATATATATCATTACCGTATATTATTATTTACACAATATTCAGGAACACTACCCTTAAAATTACGAACTGATGAAATACATAACAATAAAACTCTTTATTTTAAACCACTTGTGAAACATCAGTCAAGCTCCATTTCTATGCACAACACAACTTAAATAATGATATATTAATGATATAATTAATTTCCCATGTTATTATTCTTAAAGAAAGAAAGAACAGCTCCAAATTAATACCAATACCAATACCAATAACAACCTTACACCGTTTTCAAATGTAAAATGTTAGTGAAAAGCCATAACACACAAATCATGGCATGTATCCGCCCTACCTTAACTGTGTTGCACGACTATCTTGTTGTTTTATGCATATTCATGCAATACCAATCCAAATTGTAAAGCGCTCCGATAACCCCCCTGGGTCACATTTGCATACATAAAACATTCAAAATAAATAAATAAATGGACTCTTTAAAAACTGTGACCCAATTCACAAGGGTAAATGTGCTAGTAAAGAAAAGTACATACATTTTCCATGTTTTATGTCTGCCAGGAATTCAGAAAGTGGTTCCTTGCAAGAGTAAAACCCATTTACGAGTGATCTTTGCTAAGAGTGCAGATTTTTTTGCTCCAATATATCCCACTCAAAGGGTGTGAAAATGGGCGTTCCAGCACAAGGTTAGCTTTAGACGTTTATAAATGGCCACAAATAGAAAAGTATGCGGGCACTCACATATTATTCTCATTCCCTTCTCCATCTTGTAGGATTTCTGCACCAGCCAAAGGTCAGCATAAAACCCTTTACAGTGTGGAAGGGGCATGGACCATCCACAGATTTGGTGGGTATGTAGAGGAAGGGCTTTCTCCAAGGGGACAACCATTATATTCTCCATGGGTAATTAAAATGGAATGCGTTTGCCCAGGGGCATCCTATTGCCTCTTTGAGGATGTCTCTGAAATGGAGAACTCCTCACAGGAGAAATGTCACATGACCTTCCCACAAGTACGCCTGGAAACCTGCACCAGGCAAACTTCTGTGAGTATCTGTGAACTCCAGAAAGTATCCAGAAAGTAATTTTCCGACTTTCTTTTTGAAGCTACCCATAAGTTGTTATTAAAATTTCTATTGTGGCTCTGTCATGCCTAATATAATGTTTAAAAATTAGAGTTCTATGCAACTGAGGTGACTTAAGACTCCACAATTAATACTCAGGCTTAATATTTATATCTCCTCCACCAAGCAGATTTTAAATATTAGAATACCACCGTGAACCCCACTGGGTCACTGACCACCTCACCCCAGAGTCTTAATACCCCAGTGGACTTATGTTCTTACAAATCTATACATATTTTAACGATTTAATTCCGGAAAGCTTAGAGTAGCAGCAATTCACATTTTTCTTTTCAGCCACAGTGATGAGCTAGCCGAGGGTCTTTCAAGAGAGAGATGATCTCCAGTCACACAAATTGTGAGCAGAATTAATATCCACCAGTCTTATCACACAAATCTAGATTGGACACCATCACCAAAAGGATGCTCCTCTTTTAGAACCAGTGGCGACATGTAGTTTTGCCAACAGTTTCGTCTCAAACACTAAGAAACATTCAAGAAGGAACATCCCTTGGTATTCCATGCCACCGAGCAGCACAGGCCACACCATGCCACACTTTATCTGTTTGTTTCGCTGCACTTCAGACCCTGCATGAGGTGGAGGCCTGAATATGATGCTTACAGTAAATCTGTGTAAGAAGTGTTGCCATTTACCAGCACTGTTCCATTTGAGGATGCAGGCGTTGAATTGGTCCTCTGCTGCAGGGATGCTGCAGGAACACTGGATGTCCCTAGAATGCTTGCCCTGAGCAGATGCAATATTCTCTACCCCATTGTCAGCCACTGCTACATCTCTGACGTCTCCAAAATGACTTTGCCTCTTGTTATAGGATGAAGTGAGTCTTTACTGAATACGAGCATCTTTTAGGGGGACTTGTAGGACAAGATCCCAAAAATGATACTCTTCTGAGTCGACAAACAATTTGGGGAAGGGAGCTGCCTCACTTTGGAGAGCACTCTGGAACACAAATGGATTGCATAACTGATCATGTTGCCTGTTATGGCCATCAATACACACAATCAGATCTAGAGACAGCCAAAGTAAGAGGTACATCCGTTCACTGTCACACTTAAATAACAAATTTACCACTTCAAATAGACTATCTAATTTTCTACACAATTTTGGGAATAACCATTAAACAAAACACAAGTGTCTCTTGCACCATGGACTCCGGTATATTTATTTGGAAACATTTAAAAAGTATTAAAAATGGCAGAAAAATTAAATTTCAATTTGACAAACATTAACACACATTCCAATAATAATAACTCTACTTGCATTAGTTGGGATTTGAGGAGCCTGTAACTTTATATGGCTAGACAGATTAATCCCACATATGCATCGTTCTAAAAAGACCTGAATTGCCAGAAGTGACATGTTGTGCTCTTCACATGACTTCTTAGACGTGGACAGAACACTAGCCCCTATGCTGTTATTATCTCATTTACATATGTTTTGATTCTGTCATCATAGATATGGACAGTGTGCATATGTTCTTAGTTTGTCACTGTATCTGGTTGTTTTGTTGCAATTGATATGACATTGTTATAAAGTTAGTATAACATTGTAATACTGAGGGTAAAATAACATAACGTAAAAGCAGCATATAATTTGCGAAAAGTGTTGACACCCTTGACGGATTTTACACACTATACCGTACCGGTGCTAAATAAAGTAAATTGGACTCACAGTCAGCTCTACTACCAAGACTACTTCATGTTGCATTGCAAGTCTAAATGGAAACAGTGTGCCTTCCCACTGTGTCCTTGGCTAGAGCCAAAAATGTGCTTCAGGGTCACGAAATCTTTGTTGAATATGAGTTTTGAGAAACTGAAAACTTTATTATCAAGAAGGGATATTAGTTCAAACTGATCTGCTGCAGACCTCACTCAAACATGTTCCAAATCATATCTGAACTATTCTGCAACTGATTCCTGTTTAGGAAGTGTGCACCCTGAATAACAAAACCAAAATACTGAGTTAGGGAAATATTGAGGACAAAATATCAAAAGGTAAATATAGACTTTCTATACCTAGCTCCACACATGTGCACCTTCATGATATATACATAAATGTTCATGGTACGTAGATGTATATTTTGTAAAGCTGTACTTCCTCTTTTTGCTCATACCATCTGATATGTTGTTCTTCGATATTTTGTTCATGATATTCTTGTACCACAGTATTCATAATTTCAATATTCAGTAGTACAGTCTGTTCAGGAATGTAGGCTCCAGTGTGAATTAAACTATCTCCAGGCCTGTTCAACAAATACAATTCTCTCAATAGTTGTCGCTTACTCCAAGCTTTGTTTGTCTAGCTCATTCATTTACAGGATTAAGACCTGCTTACTCACAGGGGAAAACGGTCTGTGATTTTCAAAACCTTTCTGTGTGTTTAAGCAAGTGTATCTCCCAGGAATATAAGAAAAGAATAGAGCATCTCAAAGAAAATGAATCAGGCCTGTTGTGTCTACATCCATCCACATACAGAAATGCATACATTCATACCATATGAAAGTGCTGCATGGAAATGTGTATGAATTACCAAAAATGTACACATTTCATACAAGTATATGAATAAACATCATTAACACAACTTAACCCTTACGCCCCAAGCCCAAATATGTGCAAGCAGAGAGCACCAACTGAAAAAGTAAGAGCTGAGTAGCCTTAGAAGTGTAGGGAAGTAATCACACAAGTGAAGACAAAAAAACTAAACAAGTGAAATGTCTTCGAAACTTCCAAACGACCAAGAACAGTTATTCCTTTGGTAAAAACCACAATGAAGTCAGATGTATACCAAATGCTACTTACTTTGTGGCCATGATCATTTTTTTCCTGGCTGTCTGTTCTTTCTGTTCCATGTGCTGTCTGGCAAGATGTTCTCCCACTGCTTTGGCTGGAAACTCGGTTTCACAGGTGTAGCCAAAATCCCTAGCTAAGTGCAATGCTTCTCCTAAAGGTAGACAAAAGGAGGCCAATATTTACAAACTGTAGTAATTGTTCATTTTCATTTTATTTACATTTATCAGAGAGCGAAATGGAGACAGCCCTTCTTTCAAAGACACTGGATAGGTTAGACAAAGCGCAAAACAAGATTTCAATGTCCAATTTAAGCAAAACTAGGATGCAAAATGTATAATAGTATAAGTATGTATATATGACCAATATCTCAATTATAAAGGTACTTGAAATGATAGTGGATGCAAAGCGGGCCACAATTGCAAAAATGTGATCTGAGGGAAATTGAGAGCTTTCAAGAGTATTTCAGAAGTGGACCAGAGATGTTATGCCCTAATCACAAACAACCTAGATGTCTTGAACATTTGAAAGCTGCACTTGCACGAGTCTTTGTGGATTCCAATTCCACAAGAAATTCTCAGAGAGGCTCCAGGTATCTCCAGAACTTCGTCTGTGCAAAACTTGTTAGTACAGGTGAGATAGTTGGTGTAAACCTGAGATAATCAGGGCACCTTTTAATCTGCTTCAAATGCAATCTTTGCGAATCTGCCATGCAGGAATCCTTCAGGATATGACAAGAAGACTTTAAACAGAGCTTCGAAGTTTACAGCTCCAACATGGCAAATAGCCAAAAAGAAATATCATGTAAATGTTACATATGCGAGACCTATAGTTATAATGAGTGATAACATAGTTAACTTATAAATCAATTAATATGTTATATCTCTACAGATTTATCAGCAAAATAAAGAAAGCAGGAGTCTGTCTTGTAGCTACTTTGAAGAGGGCCTGTGGATCTACAATTATAGAAAACAATCAAATAAACTGATATTTTCAGCCATAGGGATAGTTCAGTCATCTTCATTTTTCAGATGTAATCCAGGTCAAGTTACCTTTTAAACTGGACATTAAAGTTACCTAATTTTACCTCATTGTAGGGAAAGATAATATACACATGCATAACATGGAAGGGAACGTGAGCAGGATTCCTTCAGGTGGATACTTCCTATCTATACCACCTCTAATCAACGCAGTCAGATGTATCCATTGGTTAGATGTATCCAGTGTAACCCGTGTCGCACTGCAAAGGATCACTGTACTGAGTGAGATTTTACAATGAGTTTGAAAAGTGTGGTTGAGCGCGGGTGCCGGGGGGATGGGTGGCATGGATAATGTAACATGGAGAAGGTGGAGAATGAGGAGTGGAGGGGGTTGTACTGGGGTCAAGTTGGAGGTTACTTTAAGGGAAGATGGATCGGAATTGGATATTACAACACGAGTCAAGTGGCAGGGATTACAGTTTAGGAAGGAGTTGGCAGTGCTTACAGGTAAGTGGAGAGTCACAGGACTATAACGAGAAGTGAGCTATAGCAACAGGTTGAGCCATCAATTGTGTAGGTATATAGAATGGAGGAGAATTGGCGCCTGGCTGATCTTGATCGGAATAGAGGTCCAACACCTCAAAGCACAGCAATAAAAGGCCTGGGACATTGTCTTCTCATGCTTTCACTTTATGGTCTTGTTAACGTCTCCTGCTGTTGTGCGTAACGTGTGCTCCGTTGATCTTAATCTTGGTCACCAGTTATCCTGGGATGCCGAAATGGACTCCCTGGTGGATGCAGAATGTCTTGAATGTGAGGTAGGCAGGGCAGTGAGAACCACAGGAGTTTCTGAGCATTAATGTGATTCTACTTTACATAGTAAGATCCTTGATGAGGTGGACTGTAATATGTAAGATGCTATTTGGATGTGTTAGGTGGGTGGCGGGGATGCGAGCCAGGCAATCAATTGCCTCTGTCAAGGTGAGGTATTATTTGCACCTGGACAGCAAGACCAAAGTTACCTTTTGATAGGAACGTCTACACTTGCAGAGTAGACTTACCAGCTCCTAGGTACCTTCACTCTGCACAGTAATGTGGCAATGTCACTAGTTTTTGGGGTGAAGCTGTCCAGTCTCGTTTACGGAAGAAACTACTGGTCATGTTTTTGTTTTTAGCCACCAGTAGCAAGACAGACCTTCAGACATTCTATAGCAAGGCAAGAAGAGACCACTAGGTAGAGTTGAGTGTCATCCTTGTGTTGATGAATAATAGTGACTCTATGTATCAATGATTTGGACATTCTTTTCTCTGTCTTTCAAACTTAAGGAATAGAATGAAAGAGCAGTAGACAACATTTGATGCATATTTAGGCTACAGTCAACAATAACTGATTTAAATCGTTCAATGCCAACTTAGGTCTTTGACAGAATGGGAGTAAAATAAACCTGTGCACACAAACTTTATAAAGGATTCTGAATTTCAAAAAAGTATGTATACACCAGTTGTGTGGAGGTTGTGCAGTAACATGTATTCATAATACAAGTGGTGTGTATTGTGCCCCAAGGACATCTATATCCAAAGAGAAACATGGCAATGATCATAGAACTGAGAAGAAAATGAAACACAAAAGTAACTGTTGATACCAAATCCTCTCTGTGATAAAACTGCCCCAATGCAAGCTTCACTTGCAACTCCTATTGCACTCCACCCTCACTGTACAGCCTGTTCGCCAGTGTGGGCTGGGTCAAGCACTTGCTTGTGGGAGGAGAGACCGCAGGGCTTCGGGCCTCTGGTTTAGGGACTGTGAGTTGGACTGCAACTGGCTGTTTACTGAGACACTTACTGCTACCCAGCGGGGTTGTGTGAGTTTTGGACTATTGGGCCAGGGACAGTGTTGGACTAGCCACATGTTCAGGAACCACGGGCACGTCAGTGTGGATATCTCCCTACACCACCACAGTCCCAATGGCAATAATAAAGATATGAGTCTCATCACCTATACAAGGTGGTAGCTTTCCCTGTGGCAAGAATCAGCAAGTTAAAAATCCAGGACTAGGGTGTGCATAGCCTTTAGGCATTGAATAACCATAATATAAGTGTCCACAATCAAAAGTTGTAATTACATTTTTTAACATAAATGAAGATGTTTTACCTTCTACCAAGGAGGTCAAGAGGGTAACATTTGCTGCTTTCCTCCTCCCTGCTGGTAAATTTAAACCAAGCCTGTCCAGCTTTTCTCGCAAACAGCGGCCACCATTCTTGGACTTTGCTCTGTTAATAGAAAAAAGTAAAAGGATATTCAAACACAAGTACATTATAAGTCAGCAATATCCTTCAACCAGTTTAAGCAAGCAGCACCACTGTTCAGCAGAGTTAATAACACAAAAATATTAGACAAGCAAAAAAATCCGGTTTGGCTTTTGGGTAATCACTATATAGTAGAGAAGGTAGGTCAAGTTATTGACCTTAGTTTATTTGTTTATTTATTTTTTAAAAGCCCGAATACAAGGACAATAATATGTCTGTGATTCTTCTCAAAATCCGAGTTGTACATGTGGAAATTAGGGGGCGCCGCATCAGTTTTTTTTAACACAGGCATAATTTTATAGAACTCACAAATTGTGGCTATGCTTATCACATATAAAAAATATTTATTCAGGCTTGTGCGGAATACACAACTTTCTCTTAGGGTAGATTTGACTAACGCAGGCAATTACTCATGAGACCAGTGAAATTTGGTGTGGCTACTTGTGCTGCCCCCACATGCACTGCACTAGCAAGTTGACAGCATGACTTTAGAAACTAGATGGACAATAATTGGAAGCTGGTATCATCAGAACCTTTCAAACAGGAGAGGACACCGAGATCACTGCCTAAGCATAATAAAGCTAAGGCAAAATCTATCCCCAAAACAGAAGAACTGAAAGTCCCCC
Organism: Triturus cristatus; assembly: GCF_964204655.1. Classification (NCBI taxonomy): domain Eukaryota; kingdom Metazoa; phylum Chordata; class Amphibia; order Caudata; family Salamandridae; genus Triturus; species Triturus cristatus. The sequence goes on from NC_140589.1 coordinate 181,222,822, forward strand.
TCCCCAGGAGATGCCAGTGGATCTTCTTCAATCTGCAAGGGAGGGAGACACTTTTAGTTCTTCTTCTTTCGGGGTAGACGCCACGTAAAGGAGACCAGTGTGGGTAGACAATAAGAACTGCCAATGGACGTAAGAAATTGCCGTCACTCGTTTCCTCATTCATTTCATAGTTGGACAATGAATAATACGTTACCAATTCTTTGTCCAACATTCATAGTTACTACAATTGTTCAAGAGTGTTCCTTTTGTTATCCATAGACAACGCGGCTGCATCTGCCTCAACAGGTTCTGACAGAGGGATGATTTTCGTCTTCTTTTGTGATTTCTAGCTTGAATGATTAGACCGCCTGTTTTGAAATCATGTTGCAGAGAAGCTTTATTCCCCTTCATCGTGGAATTCTCAGAGCCATGTCCAAGAATAGTTGAATTCAATGGCCTTGGTTTATAAGAGGTCTACTGTGCAACGCAGCTCACCTCTGGACCGTATTCCGAACACCTAAATAGGTTCATTTTAATATGAAATCATAGTCAGCTGGCCGCTGAGAACCGCAGAGAATATCTCTTTTTGCTTTGCTTATTTCACAGGCTTTGTTTGAGTGTCCGCTGGAGAGTTGGCATCTGTTCAAAAGACATGGTTCTGTCTCTCCAGGTACCCTGCAGGCAACTCACTATCAGAGTGTCCTAGAAATGCAGTTTTTACTCCATTTTTTGATTTTTCCAGCATCGGCTCTTTTTTACGGTTGTTGTGTGCTTTTCACATTTTACTGTTATCACATGCATGGTCATCATTCAAAGTGTAATGTGCATGTGTAGCATGTGTAGGGGAACATGATGTATAACTATTGCATCTGATCATAACCAATGTACATACAGTTTTTGCCTCTGGGTTTTACACTTTAAGCTCTGTGTTGACAGGCAATTAGCTCAAGCTGAAAGACTCGAAGAATTGCATGTGAAATACTGGAGAAAGTTCAGTTTCCATTCCATTGTGCCAACGGTGTTGTTGTACTGCCAGAGTTGAATTTGTGGGCAGGGGAACATATAAATATCAAGCTATGCATTGTTATTCTGTTCTTGCATAGTGCAGAGTAAATTAAAATGAGCCCCTTGGCTCTGATAACAGTGATGATCAAAAGACTCTGAGGCCAATTTACAAAAGCATTTATGAGCATCTACAGTCCTAGGGCAGGACTGCTCCTTCACGTAATTTTGCACGCCTTTGTGACTCGGGCCCAAAACGTTCTACTCCCTATTAAGTGCAAAGAGGGCATGACCTTTCTGTTTGTACTAATTGTATATGAATATTCACTGACTATTCCCATTTTATTAAATGTTTTGATTTTATAAAGGCATGTTGGAGTGTGGAGCACTAAAGGAGTACTTTCACACCCTCTAATATACCTTTTGTGAATCATCAGTCTGACTGGACCTTATAAAAGGAAGAGACAGGGCTTAAGTGCTCTCCCAAAGGACCACTATTGTTCAAGTTGTGCTTGCACTCAGTGGAGAGGAGAAGGTTCCACAGAAAGGTTCTACCACCTGCTCCTTTCTTCCGAATGTATGAGGATGAACCAGCAAAGCTAATGAAGAAGACAGAGAACGCAAGAGACTGATGTGGGTCAGCAGCAGGCTGATGAAGAGAAGCCATATCCATGTAAGGGATGAGGTATGATGCAGACATCTAGAAGCCGATCCTCTGATAAACCACCTGCAGACTGGCCACATCCCTCCATGTTTTCATTCTTGGACAACCTCTCGCATTCTGGGTGTTGTAGTTATGGTTTGATTCCACTGAACTAATTCGAGTAAAAGACCTGTTAGCATCGATTTGTTGGTGAAAAATGCCAGGGTTGCAAACAGGTTTGGTGATGACGTGAAGTGAGGTGGCCCGCGCTCCTCCAGGCATCTGAGTACCATGCTAGTACCTCTGGAGTCCGCAAAATGGAGGATGCGGCGACGAAGGTAAATCTACTTTACACTGTTTATTTTTGACATCACCAGTTCAAAAACCGACAGACATTTCCGAACAGACAAAATTTAGGCTATTATCCTATCAAGAGCATTGCAATTTGTGTTTTACATGATGAACAATTTAATGTACCGGGCAGCTTATTTTTATTTCGTAAAACGTGAAATAATTGTAGCTTTCGATTTTACCGTGGTGTGTGGTGATCCTAGTTTGAGAAACACATGTCTACGCATGTTTATTGTGGTAATGTACAGCATGGTAAAGGCACCATAGCTCACCTTCTCAAAATGCCTCCTAGGAGCGATGCATTGAGGCATTCTGGTGGAGAAAGACGCCTCTTCACCTCTGCGATTGTCACTTTGTACTTAGAAGTGGAGCTAAGAAGAGACAGGCGGCCTGGGACAGAGCAGAAGAGGTCAGTGGGGTTAACCACACAGGTGCCACCTACAACAAAATCAAAATAAAACCGTTTTACCTCTATTCAGGAGTGACCTTTACTAACCACACTGAGCAAAAACATTAAAACTATTGATTTGTTTTAAAAAAATACAAATGTCAGAATTTACAGTTTACAAACCCCTTTGATAAACTGTTTTCTTCATATCAGTGATCTAAGTTTACTGACAGAATAATGTAATCTCATTTGTGTTGCTTTCACAATATAACCTGTCAGGCTTGCATATGAATGATCAATTCAAATTAGTTTTATTCCTTTTTCAGGGTCACACAAAAACCTCTCATTCGTAGGTAGGGAAATTACACTGTTCAGTGTACTCCAAAATATACCGATTTTGCAGCACAGAAGTGAAAGAAACACAGACCACCATACATACCTGCTGGCCCCTTACTTCAAGTCCAACAACTCTCCTTCCACTCTACCATAAGGAGTAAAGTAACACTTCAGTGTCCCCTGCCTCCTAAGTGAGATTCCTTTTCAGCCAGGAATGTGTATTACTATATTTTATTAAAATGCGTTGGGCCCCAATATGGGCACACCCTGGAAGTATTTCATTTATTAATGAAGATGAATACGTCAATGAGTATTATGGGTCGCATGTATCATGCATTTTAACGGTCGCAAACTAACTGATTCAAGGAATCGGGCCGTTTGTGTCCAGTACAATGCGTTTTGGTGTGTATGAATTCCAATTTGTGGTTCTGTAACATGTTACCAAATTGCAATTTGGAATTGCGAATACATACCGATTCAGGATTAGGAAGGGCGTGTTTATGGCGTCCCTTCTAATATCGAATCACAGCGGTATGTAAGAATGTTTTGCGACTGAAATGCAGTTGCAAAACATTCACATTTTGCCACGTACTTCAAGTAGGTGTACGGACCACTGACTGCTCTTAAAAAATGTATTGCTTTATTTAAAAGCAATTACGGATATGGTGGTCTGCTGATCCCTGCAGGCCGCAATCTCCTTGATTTGAGCAATTCCCAATGGGTTGCACATTGCAAAATACCTCACTAATATTAAAGAGGTAGCTCAATTTGTGACCAACGAAAAATCGCTAAATGAAACTTTCATACATTAGGAATAGCGATTACCTAATTGAGAGTTGCAGAGAATCTCAATTAGGTAACCAATATTTCCAGTAATGATACATGTGGCCCTAAATTACTAAAACCAAAGGCTGCGGTTGTATTCTCTGAGGATTTGACCTGCATGGAAAACAAGGCACTATGGGCCCGATTAGGATGGCGGTGGGACAAATCCTGCGCCATGGTGCGGGGCATTTACAAACGTGACGCATCTCCCAGATGCGTCACGTTGTAAAGCCCTGCGCCACATGTAGGCGTTCCAGGGCAGGTGGGGGCGTTCCGGCGCAGGAACGCCTCCTAAAAGTGGCTGAGTGAAATCTACAAGATTTCACTCAGTCGCTTTTAGGCCCATGAGGCGTCAAAACCCTGCGCCTGCTTGAAGCAGGCGTAAGGATTGACGCAGCATTGTACAGATAGGGCCCCCCAGATCATTGCTGGAGCTGCGTCGCGCTTGCGACGCAACTCCAGCAATGCGCCACTTTTCGGCACAGATGCGTCACGCATCTGTGCCGTTTTTGCCCCATGGTGCGCCGCATTATAAATGCGGCGCATCCATGGTGGCGCATAATAACTGGCGCATCCCTGCTGATATGCAGGGATGCGCCAGTCGTCATAAATCTGCCCCTCTGAGTATTTCCCCAGGTTCTTGTCCCCAATCTTGCTTGTGTTTGGCTGGCGTCACTGGCTTAATGCGGCATATCAGAATACCTCATGCAAAACTTTAAAGCAAGAATGGCCCATTTTCTAGTGCCCACTAATGCTGAAACACTACTTGCCAATCTGAATTCCAATATTTGTAAAGCTCTTGGCGTGATGGTTACCTGGGAAATGTGAGTTTGAAAAAAGAAACCAACCAATGGTCCAACATGGAACGAGCTATCTTGAATATTAGTGGCCAAAGGTTAGCAATGTGCTGTATCTCCAGAGACGGAGCCTTCGTTAAGGGCTATCACAGCGCAGTACAAAGGTCTCAAAAGTTGGACTTCATATTCTGTATGATTGAGGATACCAGCCAAAGTGGAAACATGTCTCAATTTCATATGAGACATCTGACCCTTAGAGGGTAACAATATCACCTAAACCTCTGACTAAAGCTGCAATTCTTTAAAGCAAACACACTGACAATGCTGGGCAACCTGTTACGTTCTCCTTTATTTCTGCATCACTCCATCAGCCATCTGCGCCTGACTATGTTAGTTCCTGCCCTTGAACATCACCAAAATTGTACAGATCACAGGCAGAATTAAAAAAAAAATACACCTACATTTTTCATCATAATCTGTGGCTTTCTTCCGAGTCATCATCAGCATGATTTTGCATATATTACCGCCCTTATGAATACCTCCATCCCATAACGGTTGGTCTGTCACTAAAGCCTGATAATCCATCACTGAACTTCCAAATAAGTTATTCAACTGCCACTTCACCTCCAGTCTCCCATTTCACAGCAGGGCCCTGATGTCCCCTAAACCAGCTTTCTAAATGCATGGGGACCAGTCTCGGCCCAATATTCAGGGCTCTATACGGTCTTTTTAACAAGTCGAACTCAGGTTGAGCGGTATCAAAATGCCACCTTTATTTCTAAAAGCATTAAAAAGATAGTCAACTGAACCGGATGCTAAGAAATGGCACAGCAAAATAAAAACAAAGCCTCAGACACCCTGATGTCTAAATAAAAAGGACTCCTAGGTCTAAATTAAGGCAAAAAAAAGGTCCAAATGGTGAGGGTCACTAACAGGAAGGCAATCCCTTTTTTTTGACCCCAAGAGCTGGGAGGAATCCTCAGATGTATTCCTCTGACTACAACACTATATCTGAGAATCACTGGAAAGCGTTATTCCACACAAATATACTGGGATTCTTTAATACCAAAAATATGTACAATTCTGACCATATCCTGACCTCAGTTAACAGACAAAATATTGAAATACTTTAGCTTATTGGAGTGCTTTCAACCCCCAGCGTTGATGCCGTAGAACTTAATCCCTCCATGGAACTTTGGCAATAGCTTTGAAAGTTTTTTTTGTAATACCAATTTCTCCAAGAATTATGAGAATATTAAAACTGCTTCCCGCCTGTTATCTCACACACTGTGACATCCCATTAGTTTTAATTTTACTCTCATCCGGTGTTTCAGCTTTCAAAGTGGAGGTCCAATTTATAGTCCAGATCTCTCACTGATCTTTGTCCTGTTCGCTATGTATAATAACCACTATGTTATTCCCTCATCTTCTTCATATCCTAGCTCTTATGTTGTTCATGAAATTAGTGCCTTTGCTATGGAAACGGCCTATTGTGCTTTCTTGGCTCGGACTGTCTACACTGGTTCCTTCCAGCCGCCCAACCAATTTTTTACCAGTTACCTCCACGCTTTTGGAATGTGTTGTTTCCTCAGAATTGCACAAGTTCACCCTGGGAGCATTTTGCAAAGGAGTGAGTTACATTCTCAGATACTGAAAGCGACACAGTACTAGTGTAACTGGACCTGCCGGAGCCTTTTGATTCGGATGAGGAATGTTGTTTTTTAACAGATCACATTTTATAACAATTTATCAATAAAACCATGGGATCTTGACAGGTCAAGTAAAAATATCAAAGGAAACAAATTCCAATTAATAGGTGGACGTCATCATTAAGTTGGAATCAATGTGAATGTTCTGTATGGCTGCTAAGCAGATGTGCACCATCATATATTCCAATAACTGGCTTCAGTAGAAACATTTGGAATTGGTCAAGTGGATTTGCTACCAGGGCAACCACAGAAGACGTAAATGCAAGTATACATTACTGATGGTCATTCTCTGACATCGCATAACATTTGCGTCGCTATGAAAATGATCGACATAGAGCAAACTTTTGTAAGTCGCAGGTGTTAATCATCATGACGGAGGATGACACTAATGCAAAAAGCAATTACAATGGTGTTCAATCTGAAGAAGTAGTTAGAGGGGAGAACATCTCATGAGTGTGACAGACTGCAAATCAAAACAACTGGAAACTTGTTCCTGACTCTTTCAGGAAGAGTCAATTTTCAAAAATAATTGGGTTCTTCAGTGTTTAATAATGATTTGCCATCAACTGGGATATGTGGACTGTACTGCAATTCATCAGGGCTGTCTTTTTCCATTTTTGCTAATGGTGGCGTGCAGTAAATAGATGACGGATGGTTTGACATAGCTTAGCTTCATTATCCCATCCTACATGGGCTACTTTTTTCATCAGCATTCTAGACCTGAGATATTCTATAAATAATGTCAGAGACCTTATGCTTTTGCCTTCTCATTAGCTCAGGATTACTAATTCTGTTTCGCTATTGTCTCAGCACTGTAAGCATTATTTGAAAAAAAGTATTGCTTGAACTCTTAGTGTTAAATATTAACATTTACCATATGTTATCTGTAATATGCAGGACATCTACTGTCTATCTGTATTCGTACTTAGAATATGTGCCAAGAAGTCGAATATATTCCCAACAGTGAATAACAGCAGGCAATATTCTCAAAATTCCCAAATGTTGCTTGACATGATAAGAAACAAAATCACCCTATTTTGTACACTTCTGCTGATGGTGCCTGTGTCACCTACAGGTCAATGGAAAGAATGGCTTGCAGGCAGCCTCTCCTGTGCTGTACATTGTCCCTGAGAAATGATGGCAGCTATGCAAAATCATATTTGCTGTTTATGATATTTAATCCAAACTCCAAATTAGAACTCTTTTTAAAGATATGAGCTGTAATATTTCATTCTGGTTCCTGCCAGTGTTGCTTTAGGGCTCCAGGGCTAATTTATTTTGAAGCAGACTCATAAAAAATTAGATATTTTTCCTAGATGGAAAATTATTCAAGATTTTTAAATAAGAATTTTGTAAGTGTCTCACTTAGAGATACCCTATCAGTGATGAGCTTAAAAAGTTAACCGCAGTTCCCCATAAATTTCTCTTTTCAAGCAGGCAGCTGTTTTATTTTTGATACCGTAAAACATGTTGTCATCAAATAAATGTAACCGATTTGAGATTACTGAATGTAATGTAACCTTCATATGGTAAGAAGGTATTTATTGCAAATGACTTTCAACTTTACAATCTAACATAAAATGTAATATGACGAGAGCGGTCTAATATTGCAAATGGATCAGCGTTTTAACTATTACAATAAAATATATCACCCAGTTTCAAAATTGCATCCAACATGTTACACCTAATAGCTATGGCTGCCTGTGCCTCGTGCATTAGGGAAGAAAATCGAAAAAGCAAGCAAACCACTTATTCAGCATTATTTACATATTAAGTACCGTGGAGCATAATAGCATTGCACTGAAACAGATGGCTTTTTAATACAAATTGTTTTTGCGACCCAACCAGGAAAAAACGTGAACATGATCATAGAATGCATTTATTTTTCTTTACAACTTGCAAATGCTGCTATTTGATTTAAAGAAAAGGTGGGTGTTTTGTATGTAAAATATCTTGCAATGCACAGTGCCATCAGCCTGTGTTTAGTTTCTCAGGATGCATCATGTTGCATGTTGGCACACCGGACTCTGTGTGCATCAAATTCTCCCTCCGTAGGACGTCCAGGAAGGAAGCAAAGTATGCTGCCCCGAAACAAGGAGGGCATAATACACACCTGCACGTGTCACATCACTCAACACGCAACACTATTCACTGTGCACCTTTTCTGTCACACCAGTTAGTACCTTTGCCACGCAACTTATTTACATGTTTTTCACAGTGCCTTTATTTGGCCGTGTCGCTTCACTGAATCAAAGACGTGTGAGAGCAGATTTCAGGGTATAATATTAATTCTGTCTGCAATCAACCCATCAAAGGCCTATGATTAAGAAGCACTGGCAAAGCTGATAGGTAGGACTTTAACATCCCAATGCACCTAAACAGTGTCATTTATAAATGTTGTTTAGATGCACAAATAGTATTCATCAGTTTAGAACCTGAACTACGAGCTTTTGCCGGCGCCATCTTTGCCATCTAAACTTTTCAGTTGCTTATCATCAGGGCAACTAGACGTGATTCTGTTCCTTCAGTGTCCTCAGCATAATTATGATTTGCCACATTTGCAACATAATCCATCATCTGATGCACAATTTGCAAACTATAACAAAAACAATTGTGTCTGAATCAAGCGGGCCAGAAGTTACTAAAACCATTTCCTATATGTGTGGACACGTGGCGGGTGACAAGGCCTTGTGAAAGGTTAACTGGTCACCAGTCAGTTGCTGACTGCTGTCTTTGAGTGTTAATCTGGCATTAAGGAGGTAAAAGGTTTGGCAAGTATTAAAATGTGTGAAAATTACAGGATAGTGAAGAAATACTGCCACAAAATGCGCCACTTTAAGCTGCATAATGTCTCTTTTCTAGCTGCATAATGTAGTCACACTTGCTGCAGTATTTTGTGCTCCTGTTGCATACTTCCAGTGGCTTACTTAAAACCTTAGTGAAAATGCACAGATTTGCACAACATTTGTCACGCAAAGATTTTAGCACAGATCCATTGCCGATAGGGAAGTATAGAATTATAGATAAAGCAAATAAGAGCGGAATAAAGTACAAATCCTTAAGCATGGAAATAAATAATTTAACAAATAGAAAAACCATTAACACAAAAATTGGCTCCTTCAGACCTAGTATCGAGACTGTTATGTGGCTGTTAAATGCTCTTATTTGTACCTTTATTCTTGCCTTTATAGAGGCACCCATTACCCTGTTCCCTTCCACTTCCACCCTTCTTCTGCTTGATGTTTTTGTACTTGACACACTATATGTATGTATGATGCACTGTTCAATCACTGAGATATGTATAACGTTTCACATTCAAACCAATAAAGATATGTGAGACAAAACAACACAACAGTTGAAAAGTATTTCTTCATATATCAATATATATATATTTTTTATGTGAAAGATTTTCTTCCTGTAGCGTGTCTGGATTCATTTTCCAAAATTAATAAATCGTACTGAGAAAATTGTAAAGGAAGACCTAATGAATTTCCCCAAAGACTTTTCATGAGTAAGGGACAATTATTAGATTTTTAAAGTCTATCTTGTCGTTATATTTCTATAAAATAAAACGAACAGATTTTACAATTAAGATTTATTGTAAAAATAAGAGACGTTTGTTTTTGTTGTACCCTTTACTTTCTGGCACTCTAGGAAGAAAAGATCTTCTAATCTCAGAGGCTGATTGTGTGGTTTTCAGAAACCAGAGACTGCCTACCTGAAACTAAAATCCCCAGACAAACATACAGCGCCTAGTTATGGAAGATGCGGACAGGCATTTGTGGTGTTCAGACCCATTCTTGCTGTATTTCTGCAGAACATAACCATACCTGTGTGCATTCCCCATTAAACTTAGGGTTGTTCCAAAATATCTGTTTCAAGCTTTGCATTTCTTCTTGGAATCCATTTTCCATTTAATACGTGTCCTTCCTACACTCTTATGAGAACGGGTAACAAATATGCGCTTTGCCAAACTTTCTGCAGCAATTATGCCTCTGTCTTCCAGCTGCAAGTTTAAGAGAGCAGAAAAGGGTTGGAATGACATTGCAAATGTCTGAAAATATCCACAAAGTTACAACTCTTCAGAGATACACCTCATTTTTATTTCACATTTCTAACTAGACTGTCACTCCATTGGCAAAATCCACAGATGTCTGTCATTTACAAAAGCAGGAATTCTGCTTGCCTCACTAGCTGACAGCTCCAAACATGCAATCCCTACATGCTTTGTGACTCAACACAGAGTCACCCAGTTATTTTTAGCAGTGTGAATCTCCAGAAAGATTTGTGTGCAGACGTTATGAATTTATCCAGGCATAATTCACAATTAGGTGTTGCAAAAGCATTACAACAAACAAATGATGGACGGAATGCTGACAATGCAGACATTCTCCCCCAGTCAAGAGATCTGGGTTAAATCCATCGTTCTTTTGCCCACTACGCCACCCCAGTTTAGACATGGCCATATGCAAATCAGTCTTGACCCTGTGCCTCATGGGAACAGTCCAGCCCGAACTGCCAAGCCATGTCTTCCCTGGACCGGAATCAAGCATCCTAGGACCGATTTCTGGCTATCAGCCGTCATCATTTGTTTGTTGTAAAGCATTGTGCGGCAGCTGACGGCCAGGGAGACTTACCTCCATTCATGCCACAAAAACGAATCGCTTCTTACTAACTACTAGGAGGAGATGCAGTCTAGTGGTCAAGCTGATAACTTCGGTCCCTATGAAACTAGGATCAAATCCTCAACCAGTTCCTGACTGAAAATATGGAATTCTGTACAAATCACATAGGGCTTGATTAGGAGTGGGTTGGGGTATTCCGACGTGTGTGTACACCCCTGTTAGCGCACCGGTCGGAGTTACGAGCTGGGAGGTATTTATCGCAGACGATAATTATCAGATGTGTTAAACACGTCAACCATCGTTACATTACGGCAGGTCAAACCTACCAAAGTGTAACAGGGCACATGTGTACGGTATTTACTGCACCAAGAGGATTTTTGGTTGTTAAAGACCAAACGCCACATGTTATTTTCCCAAAATTCCTAATAGGAGTTATTTATTGCACTCAATAAATAATGCAGCCTGGAGTATCTTTATTTATCATATGCAGTAAATAGCATCTTGGCGCTTATTTACAAGCTCCTTGCGCTGCGGGTACATCACTTTTTCCCATATTAAAAGTGACGCACCAATGGCGAAAAGGGCTTGTACATAAACCTCCTTGTTTGCCAACCCACTCGTAATCAGGTCCAAAGTTTTCCTGAGTCCACAATTGTAAATATGGGTGAAAGATAATGCAATTGTAAATATTCAAATGTAATTGTGCATTTTAAAGGTTTAAATCTACATTTGATGTACAGAAAATGTTATAGTCTCAGAGCATCACCTCCTCCATTAATGTACAGAGCTCCACGGCAGGTGTGTGCTGCATAATTAGCACTACAATCATATACAGGTCAATACTGCTGCAAAGCCTTTCCCCTCAGAAACTGGAGTGTTTGCAAATGAGTGCATATATTCCATATATGGTATGGGATTTCCACTCTGGCTGCTGGAGAAGTCAGGGCAGTGTGTAGCACAGAAAAGGCAGAGTTAGGGGACATATGGAAATAAGCATCCTCTTCTGTGGTGCACCTTACTTGATGGCGCAACACGACTGAAAGTCCACTGAATGGTCTCTTGTCTCAACAGGTTTGCGTGCAGGGCACAGGGGACAGAGGTGCAGTCAGTGTCACTTGCCAGCTGTAGTTAAATTGGCAAAGAAGCAGAAAATATACATGTTGACATCAGCATGTGGCAACATTTCAAAAAGAATTTCCACTATGGTAACATTTTACTGTCATGAATTATAGTATTTATACTGTTATACATGGAATGAAAATAATGTTTTCAATGATGACAGACGGGTTATTCTGTATGCATTGCTGCAGTGCTAATTTCATTGACAATGTTGTTGTTTGCTTTTTCTATGTCGTGATATCTCTGTGGCTTGTAACTCCTTAATGGGCTGATGTGTCAGGTTCTTGGGGTGCTCTTCTTTGACTGATCTCACTGGGATTGAGATCTGTAGTTCTATAAACAATTGGCCAATGAATAATGCTAAGATTTATGCTCTATTATGCAGAGTTATCGATTCTTTTGAACTTTTCTTGCGGGTTATTCAGCATGGGGGCAATAACGTGTTGTACATTATAGGGCTTGTAGATACAAGCTAGTGTAGATGTAGATAGAATTTACTTCTGTCTTTTCCATTGCACATATTTATAAGTGCATTAAACTTTCTCATAATGTTTGAACTATGAAGTATGTCATTTGCCTACAATCAACTCCAAATACAAACTGCAATAAAGTTCTGAGGCCAGGTTTCAATCTCATCTGCAAAGGTTACAAATCTCCGAGACCATCCACTTGGTCACAACGAATAACAACCATGCATTAAATAAAATGTTTCATTGGTGCACCGTCAGTTAATTTGCCCCTACACAATTTTTCAGCTCAGAGGGGGCGCATTATCTCATTACTGCTATTCAACGCGTACATATATGTATATATAGATATGTTGAAACCAAGGCTCTCAGTGGTGGCCGAAACGTGTTACAGCGCAATTTGCATGGCTAAAATAAGAATAAATCTCTTACGAGCACAATAAAGGAGTCTGCATCAATCTTTAAGCAGGGGGGTGACGCCCTGAGATTGACGGTGGTATACATACATACATATACATATGGAGAGGATGTGGTCTAAAGGCTAGGGTGGTCGACCTTAAAGCTGGGGAACCAGGTTCGAGTCTCGGCAGAGACGCTCAACATCCTGTGATTCTGGGCAAACTACTTACTCTCCCTGTGCCTAACAAACAAAGAAAAAAAGAATGTGTCCATCTGTAACACAAGTGGTGCTCATGTAAAGCGCTCTGATACCTTCAGGTCCAGTACGCACTAAATGAAACTCTGGAAAAAAAAACATATATATATATATATGCTCTTAATGTTACATACATGCTAACTTAGTTGAGTGGCACTCCCACTAGAATATGACAATCATGACTGGACAATGTTAGCTCGCTTTAATTTCCACTACTCTACTAATAAGGCTTAAAAGGTCATTTGGCTAGCAAGCATAACACCTTGAACCACAGCTGGTGAGCTTCCCATCTTCCCACCACTGGAATCACCCAAATATCTTAGAGATGTGTAGAAGAGCCTCCATGAGTGTTCTGTAAAAGTGTTTCTGTAAATTATGGGTCACGGATAGCCAATATACAGTCTAGAATCTAGCCGCTGCGAGCTGGTTCTCTATAAATGCTGCTAGATTTGCACTGGTTAGTACATATGGCATGCCAAGCTATACCATTGCTTTTTATTCCATATAGAAAGCAAGCAGTAACCTACTTGAATATCCTACTGCATGATACACTTTCTGGTTGCCATGAGGTCAATCTGCCTTGATGAGCAACTGCACTGGATCCTCCTTGCTTTATTTCCTTCCTTACACAATTATAGTGGTGGTGTTAAAGTTTCCCTTTTACAAGAATAATTGTTTCTTCGGTACGAGCTATTACAAAAGTGATGCAAAGTTTGAACGCATAGTCAAAGGTAAACTGCAACTTTACAACCCTTTCTTTAAATACTTGGGGAATTTTTAACTTTCCTTAAAATATTCCAGGACCGGAGTTTAGAATAGTAAATTAGCCTTCCCACAAACTCTCTGCTTCCCTGAGGATGGAACCAAAGACAAGAAACTCAGAAGTGCATCGCAGAATGGTGCAGCAATGTTGTCTACTTGCAAGACTCAATATAACTTACAAAGATGGCGACCAAGGGCTTCTATCATTGGACTGGTGTAGACTGGTCATATCAGCAAAGACAATGGGTACTGTTTGCAACCTGATAGTCCTGAGACACAGCCATTTTCCAGGAGGATTATTGCATTTACTTTCTCTTGCAAACGCTGAACAAGTCATCGTCACCTTTAATGTTCTTGTCGGTCACAGGGACTATGTGAACTGCATCAGATACTAGAGAAATATGGAAAACTGCTTCATTTACACTGTTTGGGTGTTATTAGTTGAGGCGCTATTAGTTGAGGCGCTATGTTAAGTTATGGTGCCTTGAAGACAGAAACAGCGCGGAAGCCCCAGTCTGTCATATACTAGACTCGTTAAGACTTTTGAGGTTTTCTGTTGATACATTTCTATTGGCAAAGATTTCCATTAATTTTTACGAGTTTTATACGGGTAAAAAACTGTGTTCATTTATTAAATACCTTTTGGAGAACTATGACAAAATGCACACTTTTTAATTTTTTTTAATCACTTTCACATGTTACCTCTTTTCCTAACAGCATTACTATAGCTGGAGGTGGAGGGGCAGGTCGTTCCAGGACCAGGCAGCGAGGTAGCAGAAGGCACGCCTCCCTCCTCAGGCTGGATGGTCTGGGGAGATGTCAGCAGTTGGTTTGTGATTACTGCGTAGAGCATGTTGCCGTCATCCAGTTGATGAGAGCCTGTGTAACTGTTTGCCTGGTGCCAGGTGGGATCCACCTGAAGATCTTATGGAGCATTCGGAGGATGTGGACGCTTGTGGATATTATATATATATATATATAGCTCAGTTCTGGTAGTGTGGCAAAGAGCTGTCAGGCTTTACTAGAGGAACATGTGTTAAGCATTTCGTAGTACTGACGTAGACAACAAGTAATTTAGATGACTCGAGAGAAATCTGACACCAATTTATAAAAATAGAGTACATCTTTATCTTAATTTACACACCAAAATGAACGTAATAGCATACATATAACTGGAGTTATAGATTTTGAAACAATGTAAAATCAGTTCAGAATAATACAGTGAAACGCTTCCATTGAGGTCAATGGGAAAAAACACTAGTTACAATTGGTCACTTGCAGGTCAAGTTGTGAGGTACCCTTGCAGGGTAAAGGTGATGCAGATCCCAGGACCAAGCCTCGATAGTCAGTTAAATTTTACCTGGCCTGTGTAGCCCGAGTGCAGAGTTGTCCTGGCTGTCCTTGGTGTTGAACAGGAGCAGTGGGAGAGCTGCTTTTACTGCTGAAACGGTGCTGCGGGAGGAAAAGATGCAAAAACACAATAGAGTGGTTGCTGACGTCGGTCGAAGGTTATGGAGTTCCCTCTTGATGCAGTATTGAGTAAAGGGGTCAGTAGCTGGACTAGTGACCAACAAGCCTCGGCAAAGGTAAGTAGAGCAGAAAGTAACTTTGACGTCTGGTGGTCCAGGGGAATGTGGTAGCTGCCTGTAAGTTCATGGGAGACAAGACTTCAGTTCCCACAATAGACTAGACCATCTGGAGTTGGGCAATCCCTTGAAGGGCCGGATGGACAGCGATTCTTCGTATCTGGAGCATTGTTCTATCAGCAGTTTGAAGGGGAATGGTGCCATTGGTCCAGGGAACCCTGATAGTGCTTCAATCTTCCACAGGTGTCCCTCTGGGAGAACTGAGAAATAGCTTTGGACGAGTCTCGATCAGGCAGTTCCAAGAGCATTGCCACAGGTGCGGGGGATCCCTCTTTTGTTTTGTGCAAGTCTTGTTGTCGCTGACACCAGTCTCTTCTTCTGTCTTCCTTGATGCAGGTTGATGAGAACTGAGGTTCTGGTGTCAGGTGTGTCCCATAAATCCTAGATTTAGGGGAGTTAGGGGTGTGGGAGCTAGTAGCTAAAGGGCTGCTAGTCCCTACAGTTAGACTGCCTGAGGTGACCACATCCGGGGGAAGTTGGTCACCTTTTCTACCCAGAACCCTCTATTTTGCCACTCCTGAAGATGGCAGCAATATAATTTTAGTGTAGAGACCATGCGGCCTACTCTGGAGGTGTGACTAGCCATCTCCACAGGTACACCTCCTTGAATAACAGGGCTTCAACAATCTACTCACCCACTCACAATTGCAAGTAAAATGTTATCAGGTCGAGCTATTTTTAGTACCTACTAGTCCCATGAGTGAACTTAGGCTGGAAAGGAGCAGGTGTTTCTGTTAATCTAAAAAGTGAATGAGCAATAAAGATGCCATTAAATCTTGTTTTTATCTTGACACATTTGCTGTCTTATCAAGGAACAAGGTCAAATATCAGTTTGTCTTTTTACTAACTGCTGCTGGGAAAATGGAATTTATTTTTCTCTCTCTTGCTAGAATTACAGGTTTTTGTCAAGTGAGCTGTCTGAAGATGTCAGTTATTGTTCTCTAACACATAACATTTAAATAAATAGCCTGTTAATTAATATTACACATATTTCAAAATATATAAGGAATTATGAAAGCACATTTTTCGTAATTACGAAGTGTTATGCCAACAAAGAGTTAAATAGGAGCAAATCAAACCAGAAAACTTTACTTGCTGATATGCAAATGACACATATTTGCAGAAACTGTATTTCCAAACATTGTTCGTACATAGATATATATATATATAGTTTTAGCTGTAAAACCGCATGTCAGTGAGAACGTTTGTGGCCATTTCAATGTAAAATCTGCTGATTACAAATGACAGTGTGCTACCACTTCATGCTTCAATTATGTATTTATTAAAAGTAATAGTTTTTAAACATGATTTGAGAAACATTCCTGGCCGCGCCCTGATGCCAATGCTGTTAGTGAACTAAGAGGCAAGTCAGAGGTCATCATGTGTATCCTGTGGCTAGATTTGTATTATATATGGAAAAAATGTTTAGTTTATTAAATCAAACAAGTGTTTTTTGTACAGCAGACATGCTGACCTCGCACATTTGAAGTTGTTCCCATATGTGATAATGAAGAAAATGGCGGCTCAAAGAATTTAAATAGTTGCCCACGTTCACATCATTTGAAAGCAGTTTATGGGTCAAGTGCATTACAAATAGGTCGAATAGATTATTTAATTCACTAGACCTGCAGGTCAAGTAACATTTTTATGATTTTTCGAGGCCTGACTAATTTCTCACCTGCCCGGGTGCAAATGTTTCTGGGGCATGGGGAGGGCTGTTTCCTCTACAGTGAATCAGCCCTGATGCATATCAGAGGTGGTGAAGCTTCTGACGCTCACCGCCTTCATGAACCACTTCACTAGCCTGCCTGGGAGGGAGGAGGTGTGACCTCCTTCATGCCCAAGTCTTTGTTCCTGACTCCTGGTAGTTATCACACTGCCTGGCAGGAGGTCAGAATCCTGTCTTGGGGGCAGCAAGCATGGGAAGTGTGGGTTGCCTCCCAAAGCACAGAGAACCTGGGGCAACCTCTAAGGTAGACACCTGGGTGCATGTCACATCATCCTGAACAGGAGATTCATGCCAGGGGTGAAAAGGCACGTTGTATGATACCAAACATGACATATTTCGGCGGTACCATAATGGAGTTGACAACCTTTGGTTTGCCCGGGTGCCAAGCCACGTTATCCCATGGACTTTCGATCACTTATAGTGTCCCTTAATGGTAAAGGGCCGTATAGGGTCATATAAGCTTGCACTTACATGTCCACACCTTTGATATAAGGCACCCTGCCTCCTGGGCTTTAGGAGGCCTTCTTTAGGGGTGACTGGCATATCTCAGAGATAGTGCATTGACTTTGCCACACATGGTGAGGCAAAGTCGAGTTTGAGCAGTAGCTCTGCTCCTGCAGTCTGCAATGGCAGGCCTGCTGTCAGTAGTTTATTTGGGTCACTCGGGGTGGCAGAACCAGTGATGCAAGCCCTGGAGACCCCTTTGCCACCCATGTCCTGGGTACCCCTGGTGCCATATAATAGTGACTTATACGAGGTTAAAGTCCTTGTCAATTAGGAATACCGATTAACACATAACAGTTTTAGAAAGAGAGCACTGGCACTGGAGCCTGGTCAGCAGGCTTCCTGCACCGTCCGAGTAGAAAACCACCAACTAGTAGTCCAAATGGGGGCAAAAACTGGAGAGCATCTGCAAAAAGCCCTGTTTTCTTACACAAATTATTAGCAGTCCCTGTTTATTTGAAGTGGTTATGTGATGCTAAATCACTTCTGCAACAACGTACTTGTCTCTGTGACTAGAGAAACATTTACAATCAATCTCCTTTTAATCAAACATCTTTTGGCCTGGCTTTTAGCCAACCCTATTTCTTAGAAGTGCTCTTCAGTCCTCCTGCTGTTAGCAACTACGAGCACCAGGACATCCTTTGCCAGTGTAAGAGATGTACTCTGGAAACACATTCATCATTGTCACCAAAAAGGAACACAGTGGATAGGACAGAGTTTATTTATTTGAACAACATTTTAATATCACAAGATGTTTATATTTTATGAAGCAAAATATGAAAGTTCCAATAAGGTCTTTGAGGTTTGGTGGAAGATAGACCTTTTGATGAAAATGTGTATGTTTCTCACTGGTTGTGTTGCTACTTTTGTGGAAATTTCATTTCACATGTTACATGAGAGTTATACCCGCTCCTTTTGTGGCTAAGGGATTTTAGGACATTTGACTACATAATTCCAGTGAATAACATAAAGGAAAGAATAGCACTAAAATAAAAATACTAACTTAGAACAAAAGAAGAAACAGTGCAATCAAGTGAAATATTCTCTTTTGCGACATATAATATGGCTAAAAACACATAAATTGGAATTGGCCAATTGCAGTGTCAACCAAGGTATCTTAATGAAGGTATTTTAAATGGATATATCATAACAGCGATAGTAAAACAGTATAACATTTAGGGATTATGCAAATATGTGTGCACTGTAATTTAAATAGTGCAAAGCTACCTGGGAAACCACACTGCACTATTGATTGTAGGAACAGGGAAATGATCCATGTTGTAGTAAAGGAGCCAGATGGAGCTCTCTTGAATTACGCAGTTTAGGGTTAAATTTAGAATCATAACTACACCTCCAACATTCTGAAAAGGTTTTCTTTTCTTATTCTGTAAAATCTTTGTGTATCATACAACATCCCATAGGTAAGATGATTCCAAATGTTAAACTAACGGCTTTGGCCCCAATTCACAAAGGCATTTATGAGTATGGGAAGTAGCGCTACAGGAGTACTCCTTTCCATGCTCTTATATGCCTTTGTGAATCAGCCCTCATCACACTCCCTGTTACTAAAGGGGGAAACACAGGCACAGTGCTCTGTATTTGCACTAATTGTAAAAGAATATTTCCTGAATATTCCAACCTTACATGTTTTGGGGTGAATTCACAATCGTCTTTAAGATTTTTCACGCTAGTACTACAGGAGTACTATTGCATGTACTCATGAATGTCTTTGTGAATCGGTGACTATGTCTTCTATGTTAGTCTAACAACTGATGACAAGCTCTTCCCTAGACAATGCATCCACTACAGAGGAAAGTATTTATACTCGGAAATCAACATTTTGTGTTTTGGAAAAATGAATTTGTGCTACAATGGTGAAACTGAGAGGACATCCAGTATACAATGCAAATGGATGTTAGTAAAGTGCATTCGTAAGGTCTGAAGGGACAGATCGGCAATATTGAGCTCACCAAGGTAGTTTATACATGAAATAGCAGTCTTGTACTTGTTTTTAGCAGCTTACACAGCAACCCTACTCTCATTTTCCTACTCCCTGCTGACGGGAGGCAACTACCTCGAAACACGTGTCCAGGGATGGCACACGCCACGCATACTTGCACGCACTCTTGAGCATAGGTGTACCCGCCGACGCTGACCTTCAGGGACCATTTTCATTGGGGGAACACGACTGGTAGGTGTAGCAGTGTGCGACCAATCTGATGTAACTTTATATTCAGGCTCCCTTGAGCCGGTGGAGTCGACGGACTCATGGTTACGCACCTGCGCGCTAAAAGAGGTACTAGACCTGATTATGTTTTTAGCAGCTTACACAGCAACCCCACTCTCATTTTCCTACTCCCTGCTGACGAGAGGCAACTACCTCGAAACACGTGTCCAGGGATGGCACACGCCACGCATACTTGCACGCACTCTTGAGCATAGGTGTACCCGCCGACGCTGACCTTCAGGGACCATTTTCATTGGGGGAACACGACTGGTAGGTGTAGCAGTGTGCGACCAATCTGATGTAACTTTGTACTTGTAAGTATTGGTCCTGCTACTCTGGATACCTACTCGGCACCAGCTCTGAGACATATCAAGTGGACCCAGCTGTCCCCTCAATTTGCTAACAGCCTCTAACTGAAGGACAGTCGCACGACACCACCACGGACCCAATTCATCTGGTCAACAGATATTTAAATAATTAACTAAACTCAACTGCAATCAGAAAGAGAGACAGAGCTTCTCATTCTCCAATGCTTCCATACTGCATCAAAAGAAAGATTTCCATTTCACTCCCTCAAAATGTTTATTTCCCTGTGAGGTGAACTTACCAGAAGCCACAGGTTTTACCAGTTTCACTTCTTGATGAGACCCCAACACACCAGGTTCGAAACTTGTCACCTTTCAGTGGCACAACTGACTCTCAATTCCCAGAAAGGGCACCAGAACAGAATCACAAATAGGCAATCAATGGATTCTTTGAGTCACAGACTCCTAGATCTATTTAACATGTATGTGGAAAAAGAAAAATCATAACACTCAAAAGACCACAGACCAACTTTCAAAATGCTGGACTGGTTCTCAACACCTTTAGACTACAAAAATAACTTTCTTAAAAAAAAATAATAATTTGGGAATCTATTTATGTCTTGTGCTGTTACTATCTTTGTCACTCTTTCAGAATGCACACCATTCGTTCATTGGTTACTGTGTACATCTCTACCCCATAATTATTGTTTTATGTTTATATCAAAATTGTGCTTTGTCTCGCATCCTTTTGATATAACAAGAACACAATTTGAAAAGTGTTTTCCTTTAATTGTGTACACACATCTGATATATAATGCAACTCGGACAAACTGATTTGCTTTTTTGTATTCGAAGAAACCCAAAAAATAAAATATAGTGTGTGATGTTTGAGTTTTAAGTTGTCCACAGGTTACTTATAAAACACGCAGAGCACAATTCTTAAGAACCTACGTCCTTTCTAGGAATGAGTGACACCTTAACACTCACAGCGCCGGCCTATGCCATTGTCAGTGGCAACGCAAATACTATTTATCTACTATTGTATTTTTTTAGAGTTCTTTGATGAAACACATACTATTGAGGGGATGTAGGAGGAAGATACAATAAAGTTGCTTTAAAAAGTACAACTGATTGATGACTCCCGTTTCCTGAACATTTGACTAGTTATAAGGAGTTCTAGACTAGTGGCTGAATTAAATACTTGCGGAGAAAGAAATCTAAATCATACTCCTGGCTCCTTCATTTAACAAAAGTGTGTCATCTTGGGCAAAATCAATCCATTTTCAGTGGCTCATTTTTCTTAGGAGACAAAGCTGAGGGTGAAGGTAAGTATTTTACAATAATTGGACATTTATAAGTATAGAGAAGTGGAGTGTGATAATGATGGATGGTAGGGTTGGGGAATATAGAGACCCAACTTTGTGCTTTTTGTAAACTTTGTATGTATTGTAATAAAGAGCCTAGCAAAAGGTGCACTTCCAAATTGCATTGGGAATCACTGCCTTATGCTATACATATCTCAGGTCAATGAATCTCCCATTAACCTTCGTATGTTGCATACATCTGATTGTGAAATTTTCTTATATTAAATTCTGATGGCCAAGAGCACCATCTCTACAGTCTATCAAGATGCATTTTGTATGTCTTCTTATTTGGTTACAATTCATATGCATAAGCAGTATCAATACGTATAGAGATTATGCTTTGCTTTTCTGCGAATGTATCAAGGACAGATTCAGTCTGTCAGTATTATACCACCACCTCGCCTTGAGTGATTGCTCGCGTGTTTAATAGGGACATTCTGCCTTCTTACAGTTAACAATAAAGTCATACAACGTATAGAAATAGAAGTTATTAAGAGGAATTTCTGCTCTCGCAAATGATTCTCCTGAACTTGTAAGTTAGCTATGAAACAGCACTGCGGTAGGCAAAAGGCCTTCTTCTAGCACTATTTACCACACTAGATGTGATTTTAGCACAAAGCGGACAACAAAACACAGCTCACTACAGTAGACGCACCAGAAACACATAAATAACCTTGTGAACTGAAAACTTTCCTCGTTACATGAATTGCACCGGTGCCAATTACAATTTGCAGGTACATTTCAGGATTCAATTAATTGCGCTTGAGCAATTTTGCTCCAATTATTGTACTGCCTGACAACTGCAAAAAAAATTGTCTTGATTACTATAAAAATGACATTTCGCATCAGTCTAAATGTCAGTAGAGAGTTGCACCAATGCAACCTATGTCATCCCGAATGATCGGACCAAAATTGGCCGTCCCATGGTAATCAATGTACATCAAAACCAAGGAGCTAAAAAAAAAACAGAAAAACATCCCACACTGCTTATAGACAATCTGGAGAGACAACTAAGTAAATAAAGTGCTCACTGCTAAAATCTGTGTGCAACCTGCAGGTCACAAATCCTAATCCAGACAGGGCGAACTCAGCATTTCATTTTTCTAGGGTCAATAAATTGCATACCATAGAAGTAACAAGAGTAACTATTTTTTACAATAATACAAAATGGCAGAACTGCATTAGCCAGTACTATAGAAAAAGAGCAAGTTAATTGAATAAATCTGAGACCGCAACACAGCTGAATTACATAATTGTAAACATAAATTTAAACTCAATAAAATCAACCACAAACTGCAAAAAAGTAATAGTAAAACTTGCCAAAGCTGTTTATGATTTCGATTGATTAAAGATGAGAAGTGGGTTTTGAAACCCGCCAATAATTAAAAATTGTTCATGTAAACATAACGTCAGTTTTCACCAAGATTGTATTCAAAGGTTGATTTTGAAGTAAATCACAGAATAAATGTGCCACATATTACTCACACATACATATAATTTGCTGTCACACTCATACTGTCTGTTTAAGGAAAGCGGATCAAAACTGCCATCTACAAGCATCAGAGCTATTTTAACAGATATATGAACAGATTATTGAATATATATATATATATATATATATACACACACATACATATATCACCATTTGTCTAAACACACATCCTCAATATGTACCTCTATTTCACGCTGTTTTTATCTTATTTCTATACATGATTTCTTTACGTGGGTTCATAAACTTATCTCCATCCCTATATTCTTTCGCTCTATCACATAGATTTTCCATCTTTTCCTATCTCTCTCAATTTCTCTCACAACCTCTCTCCCTCTGCATTTCCATTTTCCCATCCTCTCTCTTCTCCCTTATTCTTTGTCGAAGACCTTATGCCTTAAACCCATGTAGGAGTATCCATGTAGGAATAGCTAAAGGAGTACTCCTGTTGTACTCTTTCATGCACTCTTACATGCCTTTGGGAATGGTCACTGAAAACATCTAACATGGGATTAAAACTGGAATATTTCAGTCACATTCATACAAAACTAGTTCAAACAGCAAGGACTGTGTCTGCTTCATACTCTTTCCAATAGGATTTTGGACAATAATGGGTTGATTCACAAAGTCATGTTCGAGTGCGTAAAAGAGTACTCTTTAGCACTATTTCCGTAACCATAAATGCTTTTGTGAATCTGACACAATATGTCTGAAAAGTTTTAAAAGAAATAAATTATATTTCTAGAGCTTTTTATAAAAATAAAATCACAGAACTAGACAAAACCTTTATGTCTTTCTGAATAGTACATTAGGTCATGTTATGCACTGTGCTGTTGTGTTAGTGGATTTAAGATTTTCGTAGAGCCCCTCGATGTGATTTTTCTTTTTAAAAATACCTCAGCTTATGAATTTAACTTCTTTTGAGACTTTAACCTGTTATTGTGTTGCATGTTACACTATTCAAACAATAAATCACATTGAAAGCATTATTTCATTCAACTAATCAATTATAAGTCAGTAATAGCAGCGCAGTGAAAAGCATTTTGGAAAAGTTAAGTCTTAAGATGTATAATTTTTATATTCTTTTAATAGTGCACATGTGCATTTGAATAATATCACAGTCTGATCAACATTAGTGAAAGACTCCAAAAGTATAGGCAAAATGGATTTTGATTTCTTTCTAGAAAGCACATTCTAATCATTAATGAGTCAACCTAATTTTTTTTAACTTTTACCAAGATTCATCAAATTTCAAATAGCCGCCTGGAAATTACAATTCATCAAATTTCAAATAGCCACCTGGAAATTACATGTACTTGCATATTTGAAATCTGATGAACAGATGCTAAGAATTTCCGTTAAAATAGTTTTCTCTGCCAGACCCAAACCCCAACCAAATGTTTATTCGGCCAATGAATGTAGGTTTTGGGAAACACATGAACATTTGGACCAAAAAAAAATACATTATCATGGACAAAGACGAAACACATACCACTAACAATATGTTCCAATATATTCATTTCCAAAAAAAGGTACTTCACAAACCAAAGTATTCAATGGAGGTTAACGTTACGACAAATAAACGTGTTATGAATTTGGCTGGTAAATATTAAAGAATGGGCAGAGCTGCTAAAATTATTACTATAAGATGTTCCTGCGGTATTTAAATCTGTGACTTGTGACATGGGTAACACTGACCAGAAAGCATTATTTATTCAGGCAATTCAACCAGTTTTGTTCAGCTGCAAAAAGCTGTTAGATTTCTTTTTCAAGATTAACCTGTAGCTGTTATTACTGGGTAAAACTCCTGGTAATGCAACAGCAACTTATAGCAACACCGCAGATGTTCTCTTAATGGTCCAGGGTTTACACAATGTCCATTAACAAATTTTCCAGATATTTATTCCTAACTGTACCGTTGCAGCCATGAACATAACCATGGAGAAAGATTTAAATGTACTGAGATGCATCACTTATGGTGTTTTTAATATAAAAATAACATAGCATTGGTATTATAAACCTTAACTCACCGTGAATAACCACTAATGCCCCACAACACACACAAATGAAACAATGCGTTTGTGTGGCGCCATGGTGACATTTTCTAGTTAAAACAAGCCCTTTTACTACTTCTATTTATTAATTTATATGTTATCTTGTAAAGTGCAAACAACAACCACAACATGGTTACAGAGTACTGTTCAACAGAGTAGAAATCACCATTTTCACTGTGAGTTCACTGTGAGTTCACAATTATGTTGCAGTATGAAACAAAGATAATGAAAAAAGACTGTTTCTAACAAGTAGAGAACTATGTAACATACAGAGATTTAAGTTGGGCAAGGCATGGTTTTATACTTATATTTACATACTACTAAGGTAGATAGGGCAGGGCCAAACAGGTGGAGCATCCAAGTGATTTTGCACATTTCCATACTCATAGTAATTTAAAGGGAGAATCATGGACGGTGCTCTCACCAGGAGAGGCCAAGAAAGAACCCACTCCTCACAATCACTACATATTGCGCCCTGACAGAACAACGGTGCATTCATCTCCACTAAGGATTTCAGATCATTTTTCAATGTAAAATTACCAAAAAAACACACACTTGCTTTGCATTCACCATGCCCTGGAATATAGGATCATATGTCTTTTACAGAAGTAGAGCTTCAACTGGGGCACCTGCTATGTTTATATTTGTAAGTGCTTTCAGTTGAGGTTTAATTTCTGTCTCTGGGCCGATTTCAGCCCTTGGAACCCTGTCCTGTGGGGCCCGGCCAAACATTAATTGAGGAGGGGGCCATGGGGCCTCCCTCCCCTGGCCTATTTTGGCCCTGGGGACCCCATCACCCAGGACCCGGTCAATAAGAGGAAGGGAAGGGGGGCCACACGGCCCACCTCCCCGGGCTGATTTTAGCCCTGGGGCCCAGCCTCCTGTTCCTGGTTCCCTGGAACGCATCCAGGGCATCCAGTGTGCAGAGTTAAGGACCGCTGGGTGAGCCTCAATGCCCCTGCGGTCTCTGGCATTGCTCCTGCATGCAGGGAGCTGCTAAATATACAGCTCCCTGTGTGCAGAGGGAATCCTTTCATCTGGTTCCGTGCTCACTGGACAGCGAGCAGGGAAACAGGTGAAAACTCAGTTCCCAGCTCCTGCTTGCTGGCACCGGAATTAGTGTTTGCTCACGTTGGGCATGAAAGCAAACAGCTATCTCCCGAGGGTGGGCACCTCAGGAGATAGACGGAGCTGACCCTGTGGCATGGCGGTCCTCAGGGCCATAAATGGCTCCAGGAGAGTTGCCGCGCAGTACCCCTCCTTCTCTCTCCACAGGCTGGCCCCAGGGAGGTGGTGGTCCCCGGGGCCACATATGGCCCAGGAGTGGAGCGCACGCTGCGCTCCTCCTTCTTTGACAGTTCTTTTGTGATGAAGGGAGGTGTTGGTCCCAGGGATAAGTTGGAAATAGGAGGGGGGGGGTCGGCGTGTCCCCGTCTTTTTTTAATTCCAATGCTCCAGGGAGGTGGCGGTCCCTTTGGGATCTAAAGCCCTGAGAAGGAGGGCTGCACACCCACCTCTTATCATAATAATAAACCCTGTGGAGGTGGTGGTACCTGGGGTTAAAATCACATTGAGGTGGGAGGCCGCATGCACCGCCTCCAAAAATCAAAATACTGAGTATATCCCCGGGACCTGGCCCACCTGGGGGCTCAAATAAAACATAAGTGCTGGAACCCATGCTTGTTTTTTTGTTTGCCGGATTTACTGGTCCGGCAGCGATTCCTGCTCAAAAACATTTTTTAAATGCTTTTTTGCACTTGTGGGTTTCTAGGGGAACCCAGGGAACAGGGCAGGGTGTCAGGGTATTACTACCCTGCCCCCTTTTCCTTTTTTTTAAAACGTTTTTTGGGGACTCGGCTGGCTGCCAACACTTTCTGGGTGACATGTTGGCAGTCAATCAGATATCAGCACAGGGAATGTCAGATCCCCAGAAGATCAGTGTCCCTAGACATACAAATCTGGATTTCAGATAATATCTGAAAAACTACTAAACAGATTTAAACAAAATAACAAAAAGGGCTCTTTCTGGACCAAGAGATACCTTTCTGCCAAATTTGGAGTAATTCCGTCCAACGGTTCAGGCTGTAGTCGTGTTCAAAATTCCTATGAGAATTAACATGAGAAATTCACCTTTTTTGACCCCTCCCCCTTTTTCTCGGCTCCCACTTGACGGATCCCCCAACACTTTCAATGAACAACAAGACCCAACTTGACACTTTTTGGGGAAGGTTTTGTGAAGATTCGTCAAACGGCGCAAAAGACATAGGCAAGTCAAAACCCGCTTTTCCTATGGAAACATGGTCCTATCTATAACTACCTCCTGCTGACCGCCAGTACTTAATATATGTGTGTGTGTGTGTATACTCTTTTTTATTAAATATTTAATTTATAGTTTTAATGTTTTGTACATATAAATGATGTACATTGTTGTGCTCTGAGCAATGTGCTTATGTAGGGAACAGCAAATTCGTGGCTAATCTTCAGAAGCTGAGATGGTTGTCAGTGGATCTTATGTTTGGGGGAGGGTACTGAGTTCCATAGTGTGGCTGCCTGGACAGAGAAAGATGTTCCATCCATGATTGTTTCTTGTATTCTGGGATTTTGAGGTGAGATGCCACGCTACAGGGGAGGTTCCTTTGTTCTATGTATTTTGAGATTTTCTACTTGATGAAAAGTGCCTCTTTGCCATGTATTGCTTTGTGGGTGATACAAAGTAGCTTGAAAGTGCATCTTCTGGCAAATGGTAATTAATGTAGGACCCCCAAGGTGGAGGAGATATGCACTTATGGGTTGACATGCAGAAGTAGTTCTGACAGCAGAGATCTAAATTCTCTGTAATGTTCTTATGATTGATAAACATGAGCCATGATTTAGATCATTAGCGCAATCAAGCTTTGATAGGACAAGAGACCTTGAGGGGGAATCCTCGGAGCGGAAAGTTGAGCCACATCATTTTCATGCTAAGAAAGCTTGATTTGGCCACCTTATCCACTTGGGCATTCATCGGCAGCTTGAGCTCCATGATAATTTTGAGGTTTCTTACCTCTTGGGTACTAAGGATTTTGAAGTTTCCAATATTCTTGGGGCTTTCCAATTTAAGAAGTATTTTCATGTCACCTACGTAGTTAGTGCAGGTGACTTGCAACTCTCATGGAGCAGTGCTACCCAATAGGAAGTCAATTATGGTAGGAAGGAAGAGAAATGATAACGTTGTGATTTTTTTGTCCTGGGTAGATATCTAGCAGTAGCAGCAGCATGATGAACAGCTCATTGGGGGCAAGTCTGTTTTTTAGAAGGCCGGTGAGGAGAGCGGAGTCCCAGTCGAATTCAACTGCAAACGTTCAGATTCCGAGGAGAGAAAAAGTATTTTCAACTATTGAGTCTTTGAGGATGACATCAGGCTGACTTTTTGACAGCTTAGATATGCTAGAGGAGGTGTAGGTGTTGGGACTTTAATGTTCATGGGCCTGTGCTCGTAGCTGCGTGCTGAGTGTGAGTTTGAGTGTGTTGTAGTGTCAATGTGCTTGACTCCAATTTCTGTAACATACACACAAATACTGAACCAGTAGATCCTAATGTTGTGTTCACCTCATATTTGCAGCATCCTATTAACAGAGAAATACAGATTCCCTCATGAGGGCGTTCTATCACTAAAGGCATATTGTGGACATCTCCCGAGGTGGCCCTGGTCGGTGGCAGTAAACCAGGCAAAATTGTACTTACAATATGTGTTTCCTGACTTAAGGGTTGTAAAACTCAGTGACCATAAGAACTCGGGAGATCACAATAAACCTCCCACGCTGCACTTGCATCGCACTACACCTGAAGGACCTCCACTGGCTCACAATACACAAACGAGCACAGTTCAAACTCCTCCCCCACACTTTCAAGGCACTACATAACACAGACACCTCTGCGCGCCCAAACTCCAACTTGCACAAATTCCACGGAAAACCTGATCCGGTGGTCGAGCCATCTACTACATCGCTCCTAAAGCGCGGAAAGACCTGCCACTACACGCAAGAGCCTCCTCCTCACTGCATTCCGCAGGAGGATGAAGACGTGGCTTTTCGACTAGGTCCTAGATTTGGCTAGATGCACGCCTGCTCAGCACCAGGATACGCTTCCAGGTGATAATGCGCTCTACAAATCTGCATAACATGAAGGGTGCGGTCCTGTTCCAAAGACACTGCATGGCTCTTCTGTGCTTTATGTCGCAGGTAAGCCCATTTAAAGTGACAGTTCATACTAACAATGTGAACAACTGCTGGGCCTCCGCCGATCTCGCTGGGCGGCGAGCCTGAGATTGCCAGAGACACTGGCGGTAATTACATCCACGCCGCCAATGTTTATAGCCCGCGACAAGAGCGCCTGCCCGTCGAATGCCATTCACCTCGAAGCGATCTGACAAGTCGGAGATCCCTTAAAACGCAAAAGATATCAGATCGTATTAATTCCACTGAACTCCCCCTTCCCACGCCCAACAGTAGAAAAAGAATGTTTTTGATACAAAGTGGTTTGTGTTTTACGTTGCCCAGGGCGATGGGAGAGGCGCTCTCGTGGCTGTCGGGGCCTCTCTTCCTGGCCCAGGGGCGACGGCGCTGTTTAAGCATCGAAAGATGCCTGGGGCAGGACGGCTGCGTGATCACAAAAGCAACCAAACCGGAGCGTCTCTGATTTTTTTCGCTGGAGTTTGCCATCTAGACTTCACATCACAAACGACAGGGGCCAAATGTCAGCGTGTTATCTTTTTATCCAAATATTTAGACGTGGCAGCTCCAAAGGGGGCAGAGTTTTCATGCAGAATAACAAGGGAGTATTATTAAACGCCACGACTATTAGTTAGAGGCAGTTTACGCATTCTTCGAACGCAAAGGAACCACGTACGTGTGCTCAGTGGAGCAATGCACACGCTGCAAGGACGTGTGGGCAGCCTGCAAACCACATGCTCCAATCCTGGCGCACCCCCTCGACCTTTCATCTCTCTGGGGCCGATAAGTAGTCGACAATCGATAGAATTACATATAACCAAACTACCAATATAGCGCTTTGAGATTTTTTTGCTGAAGCGCTTTACAAAGAACTAACAAACATACTTTTGACTCATTAAAACAGTGAATCCGCCCTCGTTAATTTCTTTTGAAATTGGATCTGTGAATACGCAGCTGCGGGGAGGCCGGGCTCGGTATGAACAACATTAATATGATCTCTGCAGAGTTTTGGGCTCGGGCGGATTAGCATATCAAAGCGGGAGCCCGGGGCAAGAGAAGCCATCGATAGCCGCGCGCGGGCTGCGGTAAAGATGATTGATCCTGATGGCGAGCGGAGCGGAGCTGCGGGCTCTACCCGAAGAGCCATTAACGGCGAGCGGGAGTCGAGGAGGTGGGAGGGGGTCTCAGCAGTAAATATTGGGCCTGGGCCAGTATCTGCCAAAACTGCCCATCCCTTCAAAGCCTCGGTCCAGGGAGGGACAACACCCGGGCCGCTGGGCAGTATGTGGAGGGCGCGTGCGTCTGTGGGCGGGCACCTACCGTGGGACTTGAGGAAGTGACACCTGTTCTCTTGGCATGGGAACTTCCCGTGCGGGCTTAGGGTGAGTGAGGAATGACCCTCAAGGCGAACACAGGATGCTTGACTGGCAGACGGAGCAATCAAAGATAAGGGATGCCCAAATAATGGCGGGACCTGGGAATTAAATGCACAGAGACAGGTAGAGCTGGAACACAGACATGTTTAATTGGGATGCAGACTGCGAGGCATAGACATGAATCGAGACAATCGGGGATAGAGAGAAGAACGTGCACAAACATGGCAGGACAACACAGGGAGAGATGCGCAGGCAAATATGAGCAGGTAGATCAAAGGCAGCCAGACAGAGATAATCAAGCAGGCAGACATGGGGAGGCAGACACATGGAAAAGCACAGACATCAGAGATGAGCAAACGGAGATTCACAGAGAGACCAAGGTAAAGATGGGCAGAAGGGCGAGCAAAAAGAAATGCGATGGACTGAAGAACGAGCGTAAAGAAACGCCCAGCCATACAGAAACGGACAGACAAATCAGCTCATAAAGAGATATGCAGACAGCTCAGCAGACAGACAAGCGGCAGACGGACAGAGATGCAAAGAGAGTGAGGACGAGACAGAAAGCGACGTCTGGACAGAGATGGACGCAGCTAGATATGCACAGTACTGAGACGGATATAAAAATGAAGTATTGAACACACATACGTCACAGAGACGGAAATAAAACATTTGAATAGTAAGTATAGAGGAGTTTAGAAATGGTTTCTAAACTCCTCTATATTTATTATTCAAATGTTGGAGTATGAAATGCTTAACTGACTTTTTGTTACTGCTTATTTACCTGCACTAAAAAGTCACCTTTTAAGTCACTTGCCTGGGTTCTGGAAATCGGCTGATTTACTGCATTGCACAGCAAGGCCCTGTTTATGTTATATTTTGCTACCAGATTACTGAATGAAAGGTACATTCTCTAGCTAGAACCAAAAGTAACTACACATTCTCAGCAGGCCTCACACTGACACAAGGTTGACTGTCAAGTGCAAACTGCAGAACAGGTCACAGGATGCACATCTTGCAAGTTTGTTGCAGATTCCTTTGTACAAAGTGGCACTCTCGAAAAGACAGCTTAACCATAGATACTATGCCTGACCTTCAGAGACTGGTGCATGAGCCAGTGGTCGAAGTGCGCTGAACGAATATGGAAACTGTGATTATAAGTGCAATGGGGCGGTGGCAGTGAGTGTGCGGGGCAGGGTCAAAGGCATGGCTAAAAAAATTAAAGTATTCCGTAACTATTTTGTTGGTCTTTCACTTTCTGGTAATTTCCCATGAAAAATAAATTCAAGTTGAACTAAACAGATGGAAAGGCATTATTTTACTTTATGACACCTCTATTGTTTAATGGGATCACTGAAGCTGTCATGATGAGAAAGTCACACAACTGACACCTGGTTGTTGCAAGTGGGGAATAGTTATTGGGGTATTTTTAGTGTTACAATTAAAAAGTGAAATATGTAAAAGAAGGAAAAAAAATCAAAGTTGAATGTAATTCATTCGAACAAAATTAGGGTGCAATAGATGAAAAGGTGTTCACAGTTTACTTCAGCCTAGTAGCGAAAGAATAGTTATGTAGAAAGCCAAGGATGCGGGCAAATGGCAACAATCACTTAAAGATTCTCTAAAGCAGAAGATGACTATAATAATCGTCTGAATTCAGAATTTCACCATACTCCAAAGTGCTAAGCTTGGTAATAAGAGCTTCAGTCCCAAACCTGCAACAATAGTCTCAGAATTAAAAACAAAGTTACAGCAGATCACCGACATGCTGCCGGGGAGATCCAAGGGTTTAACTCCGCTGGTTGTTGACAGCTTGATAACTGCTGGCACAGAAAACACGCGCAGGGTGTGTCCTGGCACCAATGTCCAGAGAGTCCTACAAGTAAGACGTCACTGTACTAGCTCTGTATGTGTTCTTCAAAGTAGGTAGCAGCGCGTCACTGGCGCGCCAACTACTGCAACGTCTCATTAACTGGAAATGCACCTATGCGTGCCTTTGAATGAGCCAAACATATTGAGGAATTGAAACAAATCAAGATGCTTCGCGGTTCGGGGAAACAAAGACAAATCTTGTGGTAAGCCTAGATCAGAGAGGAGAGACACTCCGGTCAGAGAGAAGCGAGCACCAGGCTCGAGAATTGACCACATAAGGGAGGAGGAAACCAGGCCAAGGTCAAAGAAGATCAAGGTTCTGGTCAGTGCGGAGCAAGACCCTGCTCAGTGAGGTCAGAGAGCAGTCAGACCTAGGGAAGAGTATTAACTCAGGTCAGAAATGAACAAATGAGAAACAAGACTGGGGTCAAAGAGGAGCAAGATGTAGGGTAGAAAGGCACACAACTGAAGCCAGAGAGGAGCTAGAACCAGGTAATGAATGAGAAACACCTGCCCAGAGTAGAGCAAGGCCAAGTCGTGGGAGGAGAAGGGTGCATGGCAGAGCGGAACAACATGAAGTAAGGCCAAGGGCAAAGAGGAGCAAGATCCAGGTGGGAGAGATCTAGACCTCTGATCTGGGTCTGTGGAGTCTCAGTGCACTCTGCTGAAGCTGCTAGTGCAGCCTGCTCTGAAGGCCATGCGATCCTGCTCAAATACCTACAGTATCTGGTAGTAGTGTGGAGTGTCGAGTGAAAATCGTCACTTTAACTTTATGAAGCACAAAGGTTTGAACTGTGTCTATTGATTCTTCAGTCTTATGTCTTCATGTGTAGTGGATCCAAGAGTTTTGTTTCTCTCACTACTGTTCTTTAGTCACTGCTTAATTTGAGCCAGTGGTTTCCGGAGCTCGGCACCGGTACTTAATTCTCAGCTCTGGCACTTTTGACAGTATGCCACATGGTGGCGCGGTTTGTCTAATTTAGAACCAAGTACAATAGTTTCTTATTAATTCAATATACATTAAAAATGACCAATACATGTCACTATAGCCATTCCTTTAGCTTTGGGAGCCTGGAATAGTCAGAACTGTCAGGCGTGTAGGAGTGTGGTGGTTAGTAGTTGTGTTGTTACTGTAATTGGAAGCAGTGACCACAGCAATGGGCAGTAAAAGTGCACGAGAGCCCTGAAACTTATTTATTTACAAATTAAGCACTGTCTTTAGTATGCCTACATATATCATTGTGGGTCAATTGTGGCTATATATATGCTGATGACATCCAAACATCGCAGCTGGATGAGGATGGAGAGCTCTACTGTAAAGCCCCATAGGCACCTTCTCCAGACAGCATTCTCAAGTATTAGCAGTGACTGTCCAGGAACGCGTGTTTGAAAGTGTGGTCCCTGCTTTAGGTCTCGCATAGGCAGCACATGTGTACCTCTCCAAGGCATCAAGTAATCAGTATTACTAGTGAAACTCCACCCATTGCGTTTCTCTTTGTTTTGTTGCTTGCCATTGGTGAAATCTGGCATTGCTCTTTTTATCTCACTGATTGTTGGCTAGTGGTTCCATACGTCACTTACACTTTCTTCCAAGTCTGGAGGAAGCAGCATCGACCAACTACAGCTAACTTACGCTGCAGGGCAGTATCTTTTAATGTAGGGACTACTTCGTTGTTTTTTTGCAAAGGTGCCTGGTCCGCGCATACGTTTAATATGCACGGCCGCTTTCCTCTGTGTTTTCACCCCCCCACCACCAGCCGCCCCTCGCTCCTTGTTTTTCCTGCTGCTGCCTGAGAGCGGCTATTAATATCGAAACCAGCTGTTGCTGGCCAACAGCGCCGTATCCTTCCCACTTTTTTTATTTGTCTCTCCCCACCCCCATCTGAGATCTCTGTTTATTTCTGCTTATGTCCTTTGATAACAATGGCAGCACTAGGGCTATTAGCTTGAAATATTTTAAGCTAAACCACGGGCGCCGTGATTACTGCAAAAGTGAAGAAATAGAAAAGCATTTTTTTCTTTACTTTTGAAGCAATTGCGGCACCCGCGCTTTAGCTTAGGATGTTTAAAGCTCAGGTGCTGCCCACGTAGTGCTGGCGACTGGCTTCAGGGACCTCTAGGAGCGGCCAGTTGTCTTACAATCTATTGCAGCAGCCAATGCTGGAGTCTGGCAGTGAGACCTTTAGTGACCACCTGCTGTAGTGCAGTCGGTGATAGTGTACGGTGCTGTAGACCTCTAGTGATGGCATGTGGCACTGCAACTCAGTGCAGTCAGTGCTGTTGTCTGGCTCCAGGGACTAGAGGTGGGCGAGCCGGCAAATTAATAGCTAGAGCAGAGTCAGTGCTACTAGTGCCTGTCACTGGCGAGCATGTAGCATCGATTACAAGCTCTTGTTCCATCTGCCTGTTTCTGCTTTTTCCCCCGTGTTCTTTCTATATTTTGAAGTCGCCCGCATGTGTTCTGTACTGCCATAAAAAGACATCAATAGGGTATTTTGTTTTATTTTGTTTTCAGTTCTTTTGTGAATGGGTACTCCAGTGTGTTTTACTTTATCAAGAAGGGACACATAGTGGCAAAGTGTCTCCTTTGCAACTTTCACAAGGGACATATATCGGTGGATTGGTGCCATTGCAGCCTCTTTAAAGGGACACAATAAGCAATGCTGGCGCCTAGCTCAAATGACGTCTTGTAACTCACGCCCACTGAGGCACAAGTGTTGCACTTCCAACGTGGATGTCAAAGCACTAACCAGGCTGTACAGGTTGCAGGTCAGAATTCATCTGTTTGCCTTCAGACATTCAGCAGTCTGGAGGTGCAATGCTGTCTGGGAAAGAATGAACCCACTTTGGTATGTTTTGTATACACTAGATTGGCTCTTGGTTAAGGTGTAAGCAGCATGTCAATACATAAGAGCTTAAGTGGCAGTGAACCACAGCCGGGTGTCACCACCTTCACAATAAAATACACACGCCTGTTTGCCGCAGCATTCCTTTTACTTTCGTGTCCTTTTATTTAAACAGTTAAATACATCAAGGTCTTTTGCAAGACAATATTTTTTTTGGGGGGGGGGGGTTTACATTAGAAAACACAGTATTACTTTACCTGCAAGTTTTGTGATTTAATGATTTAATACCTACGGACTATGTTATGAAAAGACATCAATAGGGTATTTTGTTTTATTTTGTTTTCAGTTCTTTTGTGACTTGGTATTCCAGTGTGTTTTACTTCATCAAGAAAGGACACCTACCAGCAAAGTATCTCCTTTGCAGCTTTCACAAGGGACATCTATCAGTGGATTGGTGCCATTGCAGCCTCTTTAAAGGGACTTCTTTGTATACTGAGCACGCGTACTCGAATCCATTATATAAAGGAATACTCCTTCTGCAGTGCACCTCCC
Organism: Triturus cristatus; assembly: GCF_964204655.1. NCBI lineage: Eukaryota > Metazoa > Chordata > Amphibia > Caudata > Salamandridae > Triturus > Triturus cristatus. The sequence continues at coordinate 181,258,652 of NC_140589.1, forward strand.
GATCAGTGGATATGTGCAGAAGTAATGTATAATATGCTGCATATCTAAACACTTATACGGTTCCAAAGGTAAACACATACATAAAATATGTTATCATTTACAATGCCAATAGCTGTAACTCTCTCAAATGCGAGACCTATTGCATTGCAAATGCTTGTTTAACACTGTAAATCCGTGGCCCTATTTAACAAGTCTATGCCCTGCACCTGTGAGTAATGCAAAATAATTGTTGCTAGTTTCTTCTGGCAGAGAGAGGGCGAGAAATGCCATCCTCTCCTTATAGAATGATACAGGAGCTATCTTAGCTTGTGGCAAATGACCCCAAAAATTATTTTTATTTAATAGATTGAGAACACTAGCACATACAACTGTTGCTAGATGCCCTGGGGAGTACAACATGGAATTCTGTGCTTGTTAGAAGCTACTCGCCACAGCCAGAAAATCAGGTCAATTGTAAGCTGTTCACATGGTCCATCAATTGCTGATAGTCATTGGCCTGCCCTCTCTTATTTCCAAAAACAGGCCATGTAAAGATAGTTGTATATTTTAGTCTGTAGATTTACAAGTGTTAATCATTCCCTAATGCGAAGGAGGTTACACAGCATAGAACTTTCTTTATAAATAAGGCACTTGGGTCTAAAACTCTCTGCATTTGAGTTGCAGGAATGGAATATTGTGCTCTATGGCGGACATATGATATGTTAGACTTGGCATCTTTTGGCGTGTTTCCCCTGAGATTTTACTTTCTGACCTCCCGGTTTTGACTCTGTTTTTGCTGGTGTAATGATTCTGCGCACTTTCCTCAAAATGTGTTATGGATTGGTGTTTCCATGATTGGCCTATTTGATTTATGTGTCAGTCCCTAGTAAAGTGCACTGCGAGTGCCAGGGCCCATAAATCAAATGCTGTTGGTGGGCTGCAGCACTGGATTGTGCCACCCACGCAAACAGCCTGTAAAGTGTAACTCTGGCCTGCCATTGCAGAGCCTGTGTACAGTCTGGGACTGCCATGTCAGCTTGGCAAGTGCACACACTTGCCAGTCCCTAAACCTTCCCTTTTCTACATGTTAGTCACCCTTAAGGTAGGCCCGAGGTGCCCCTGTGGGCAGGGTGCATTGTATGTGAAAGGTAGGACATGCCCTGGTGTGTGTGGTATGTCCTGATAGTGAATTACAGCCTACTTCGTTTTTCACAATTGCAAGGCTACCTGTTCCCCATAGGTCAGAATGGGCAGTTTGATTATAACATCCTATAATCCTAACTGACCCAGGGAACATGGTAGAAATTCGAGTTTAGTATGCCTGACCTCAGAATGTCTGGTGCAGAAAGACTATTGGGATTCGGCAAGAACCAATGTGGGAGTTTAACTTCAAGTTCCAAAAGCAGTTTCCTAGATCCAAGAAGAACAGTCATCCTGTACTGCGTCCTCCTTCTAGATATGAGGAAGTGCATACTAACCCAGATCAGGACTGTTGCCTGCTGCAAGTCACCACCCTCAATTTTATATTTATACCAGTTGTCATGGGCATGACATTATCCTGTCTCCCCCTGTTCTTTTTGAATCTTGAAACTCGTCCGGTGGAGCCCGAACCACATGGCCGATTCCCGGTGGAGCTGCACCGACAGCTATAGGGGAGACTGGCCCTGGCACACCGCTTTGGCCACCACCTACCCAGCCGGACTTCAGACATTTGTCTCGCCTTTTTCTCCGCCGACATCTCCTTCCAATGGACTCCCAGCTCCCCCTGTTCTTTTTGAATCTTGAAACTCATCCAGCAGAGTCCGAACCGCATAGCCGATTCCCGGTGGAGCTGCACCGACAGCTATAGGGGAGATTGACCTTGGCACACCGCTCTGGCCGTCACCAACCCAGCCGGACTTCGGACATATGTCTCGCCTTTCTCTCCGCCGCTGTCTCCTTCCAATGGACTCCCAGCTCCCCCTGTTCTTTTTGAATCCTGACACTCGTCCTTCCAATAACTCCTGTATTGAATTTGTAATTTAATTAATGTGAATTTTTCTGTAACTGATAACACGCTGTCTCCTTATGTAAAGCACTCTGATACCTCCGGGTCTAGCTAGCGCTATATAAAACTCTCCAAATAAATAAGTAAATAAATAAGTAAATACATAAATATTAAATACATAAATAAATAAATAAAGAATGATAAAATACATCTTTTAGTGAAGATGGTTTTACCATTCTGTGTTTGAAAATACCACTTTTAGAAAGTAGGTATTATCTAACCTAGCAATCCAGCCTGCATCTGCTAGCTTGTGTATTGTCTGTCTGGTTTGTGAGTGACAGGGGCTGGGGGAGACTCAAGGAGACAGGGTGAGTCAGCACAGGGCTGAATAGACCTATCTGCACATAGATGGGTGGGAGGAGTGGCACCTGGGTCTGAATAGGGCTGTGCCTGCCTTCCACGATGCTGGCTCCACCTCCTGTGGTGCGTCTGATGACCCTGCCTACACTGACAAAGGATGAAGGTGCACACTGGCAGAATGCACCCAGAACTGGTTTGAACTAGGTACAGGATCCTCTGCCTGCAGAGGACAAATGATTTGCTAGTATAAATATTGGGGCCCAAACCCCAAGACTTTAGAACTCTTTTGGATCAAGAAGACTGCCAAGAAGAAGAGCTGAAGAAGCTGTGAGGAGGAACTACCACTTTGCTGTGTGCTTTGCTGTGTTGGCCTGCAGTGGCTGCTTCTGTCTTGGGCAGTGAAAGGACTGGACTGAACTTTCTGCAATCTACTTTTGTAAGTTTCTCCAAGGGCTTGAGGTAGAGCTTGCCCCCTGTTCAAGAAGTCTCAGGAGCAGCAGGCTTCAAGCTCGACGCCGTCTACGATGCCGCTTCCGACTCCGTGTCCTGAAGGCACTGCAGAGGGCACCACCGCAAAGCCGCACCGCGACCTTGGTTACACCGACGACGCCTGCTGATGCCTCCCCCGAGCCACTACTCGCATCCCGACCTGTGGGCACTGCCTCGCTTCACGATGACGCCTTGGTATCCCCCAATGACGCCACTCCACGCCGGAATCGATACCGCTGCTTGCACCGTGGTTCGAGGGCACCACTTGTAAAGTTATATGACGCACCGCCCTCATCCTGCACCGCAGCCTTGGCCTACCGACGTCGACAGCGCTTCAGCAACGGCGACGCCGCTGCTTGCACCGTGACCTGCCAGCACAGTGACGAGCCCGCCTTCATCTCACACTGCGACCCTGATCTCACCGCCGACACCATCTGACGCCGCCACCGAGCCGCTGCTCGCATCGCGACCTGAGGGCACCGCACGCCGCACCGCAGCACCCTACGCCTGCCGAAGCCAGCGCTCCTGCCTTCAACAAAGAGGAGTTCGATCTGCAACGTGAGTGACTTCGAGGGCCCTGACGACTCCTGCAACAACCTCCGGAACCAACGCCTGCAGACGCCGTGTGTTCGGAAGCTCAACGAGAGGTCATCGACGCCCTGCATTTCTGAAAGGTACTGTTTGCGGGTCTTCCTGACGCCGTAGCTGGCCCGCGATGCTGCAGTCATCCAGAACTGTTTGGATTTGTTTGTTCACGACGCCGTGATAGCCCCGGACAGAGCTATCGATATCAAGGAACTGTTTTATAAGGCTGTTTTGATAACTGAAGATTTTTAAGTACTGTATTGGGGATTATTATCGTTTTGGTCTTGTCTCAAGTATATAAAAATATTGGATATTTTTCTAAACTAGTGTGGTGTCCTTTTGTAGTGCTTACACTGTATTACTGTTGGTTAGGTGTAAATGCTTCACACACTGCCTCTAAGATAAGCCTGACTGCTCATGCCAAGCTACCAAGGGGGGAGCAGGGGTTATTTAAGGAGTGTAACTCCCTTACCCTGACTAGAAAGAAGGGTCCCTATTTGGACAAAGGTGCTAGCCCTTGCCAACTAGAGACCCCCATTTCTAACAGTGCAAAAATAAAATACATTTTTTGTTAATGAAATTGTTTTTCTTTTACATTTTTTTATACCTTTTGTCTTATTTAGGCAGCCTTAAATTTTGTGAACTGCTTTTGATCCCTGACCCTCCGATAAAGGTTAATACATCACAGGGAGTGTAGTTTGAGAATCTATAACAGCAGCAAATCTACAAAGTAAAGGATACTGCTTTCTTTTTCGATGAAATTATAATAAGCCCTATTAAGGAGAAGATTACAATCTGGCGATTCTAGAAACAGTCATTTCAGATATCCCTTGGCTGGCGGTAATGATTCAGTGCTGCACCTTATAAAAGACAAGCATTGGCAATGCTAATACACCTGGCTTTAATGCGCTAACACGTGCAATCAGAAGCATGGCACCAATGCTGTGCGCATGTGTGGCATGGAACAACAGTGTTTAGCGTATAACATTAAATCTACTGTCTTTGTCAATGCTGGGGGGGAAACGTAGTACAAAGAATGGCTTTCTGTATAGAAGGCTTTTAGGAGTTAAGAACTGAATGTGATAAAAAGTGTGATGAGTGAGTATACTTTTCACATGTGAAATGTTTTTTAATGGATTCCAGTGGCAGCATTCCCTAGAAGGTTGAATGCTTCACCGAATAGCTTGACGTGAGATGGCAACACCCCTCTGAGTGAAGTCAAAGCCTGCTCTTTTTATATTTTAAAGAATTCGTATACCAGTAAATCTTGAATCCAGCTGTGCTGTCAAGCCCGAAAAAACTAGACAAAACTGATACAGCACCAGACGGAAAAGAAACAAAGGTGCTAACAGAGCCAAAGGAAAGGTTCTGTTTTCTGAATGTGGCGTGCAAAAATGCTAGAATCATTAGAGATGCTGAGTCTAAAATGTATATGTACATTGTACCTATGTAACTGTTGCCAGAAGAGAATTGTGTTTAATTGTTATAATGGTAAATCACTCACAAATAGGGATTCACGGGAACACAGAAGGGGTTGATATGTAAAAAACAGCGGTGGCTCCTCAAGGGAGTGCTGCGGTGAGGCAGGGAGGGGGAGGGGCAGGGTGGGGAGTAGTAAACTCCGGCATACGGCCAAACCCAGTTAAGTACATAAATAAATAAAACAAATTACATTGCGCACGCTGCAACGCAATCGGCGGTACAGTGCGCGCAATGTAATTTGTTTTATTCATTTATTTATGTACTTAACTCGGTTCGGCCGTATGCTGGAGTTTACTAACCCCCACCCTGCCCCTCCCCCGCCCCACCGGCCCACAGCACTCCCTCGAGGAGCTGTCACTTGCAAAATACATCCTAACACAAAAGAAAACATATTTAGTGCCTCATTTACAAGCCCATTGCGCCGCCGGTGCGTCACTGTTTTTTTAACACGCTGGCGGCGCATTGGGCTTGCCCATATTTACAAGGCCACGTAAAGTCACCCTGCGTGACTTTTCATGGCCTTGTAAATATGGGCCCCTTTCATGCATTAATCTGCATGAAAGGAGCATTCCATGGGTGTTGCTATAGTTGTTCCCATGCAACATCCATGGAACCTGCGACTTCCCAGATTTACAACGTTTTGTAAAGCTGGGAATGCGTCAGAATCCTAACCATCCTTAGGGGAGGCGTAAAGAGGGACAACGAGGAGAAATACTTTTACTTCTCCTCTTTTTCCTCTTTCTTTGTGTTCTGCATTCTGTAGCACGTATAGAAAGGGAAATGCCATCAATTATTGTTTTTGTGCAGGGTGTTCCTTCCTACACAAAAAATTAACACCCTTAAAGCATGACACAAGGGTGCCTGCACTGCAGCATGGCAGCCAATTGTGTGCCAGCACAGGGGAAAGCACAAGGATGCTTTTAAAATGACGCAGCTAGGAGCAGCAAAATAGCTTGCAGCGCTGCGCTGCATCATTTTGTATTTAGTGAGTCCCATAGTTCCTTAAAAGTGGCTGCGATTATTGAAAACAGTATTAAAATTCATATCTCTCTGCATCTTGTTCTGCTTGATCATTTTATTGAAACTTTGGGACTGAATTAGACAACATGGTTTGCATGTCATTTTAGCCATATTTGAACCTCCTTTGTTTGTATTGTTTACATAATGATTTTAACTAACTCAGCAATAAAGGAAAATTAAATATTTACTTATCAGAGACACAGACATTTGCCAATGCTGCAGCCTCAGCATTTTCCACACAGTTGCGGATTCACCACATTATCCACATCTGCTCTACAATTTACATATTTTAACTAAAAAAATGTTTCTAGCTCAAATGGAACAAAAGGTACTGAAATAAAGTGGTGCACATGGTGGGCCTATTGGAAAAGGTAACAGGTCTTGTTGTAGTAACTGATTGTCTTTAAGAGCTAAACTGCCACTGATGGTGTGAGACAGTTAGCCTGATGTTATTAATCTGTCCTAAAGTCACAAAATAGTGAAATAATACTGCTTCAAAATGTGCCTGATTCAGCCACATACTCTTTCTTTCCTAGTCAAATAATGTAGTGAGTCCTGCCACATAATTTGGCACTTTTACTTTCCTTGTCACATAATTTGGTGAAACCTTCCACATAACGTGGTCCTCCAGTGCCACTTAATTATGAAACAATTAAAACAATTCTCTTCCAGCAACAGTGGCATGCTTATATATTCCATGTGCATATACACTTTACACCTGTCGCCTAGAGTGAGTCCTCTGGGCCATTGTTCGTCAATGTTCTACAGATCTCCATAGTTACTGCTGGTACAGGGACTAGCCCGGCTTTTGTTTTAGATGGAAGGATAGCTGTCAGTACAGCTCAACCAGCTGAATGTTTGCTGCTGACATAGGTGTTGATCTGACGCTTACATGTCTGAATCCTGGCAAAGCAGACTCAATATTCCAGCCTTGCGAGGATCGGTAAATTGAGCACCCTAGATTGGGAAATATGATTATCTGCTATTTTCGGTGTGTAGAAATGGTAGATGTGTCACCTGAGATGTTATATGAAAAAAAGCAAGTTATTATTACAAATGGACACAGGATATAGTTTTCAATATCATGTTTGCCAAATCGCCATTAAAAGCATGTATTGATTGCGGCTTCTAATGATATCTTATGCATATAAAAACATGTTCTACTGGTGCTGCATTGCACATTTAAGTCCAGTAGAGCATTTTATGCATTTACATTAAAAGGATATTACAAGTCACTTGGAGCTCCATTACAATATAAATGCACTTGGCGGAAGGTTGAATGCCTTTAGAACGACATGGAAATTGGTCACTTGCGGTATCCTTTAAATGTACCCCATTGGGGTATGTTATTCCATATTATCGGTGCTTCCCTAACCTTCATTTCCCTCAATGGCATGCAGACGGGGGCGGAGCGAGCTTGTACGCCCTCTCCTCCCTGAGAGTCTGCAGCAGTCAGCTTTGCTGCTGTGTGACCTCTGCCCTCTCAGAGGCACACTGCTATCAACTACAGCCTCAACTCCATGGAAAGCATGGCAGGTGTCTATACCCTCTACTTTCCATGGATTAGGAAGAGCTTCAGACTGTCAGCAGCACAAGTACATGGGCCGTCACATCACTTCTCGCATGTAATAAGTTATTACAAGTGAGTAGTCAGGTAATTTTCTTATTATAGACACATTCTGACATCAGAAGCTGCATATAGTAAATATACTGGTCACTATTAAACAAAGATTAAGATTTACCACTGCAAAAATATGGACTCTAAATATATCCCTTCAAAAAATTCAAACTGCCCCTAAACCTATTAGCAAGGATTGCAAATATATCAAGACTGGAGTCTTCTATTCTACAAGAGGTGGAAAGTCACTTTTGCAGTAGATCTGCATGGATGACTTATGCAAAGCTATTTATTCATATGTAGAAGCTATAAAGAACATACTTATCCAGTGGAAAATCGTTTGCAATAAACTTTGTGAGTATACAAGATAAAAAGGTCAGTTAAGCTGCAGAAAGAAAACAACATAACATTTCATCTTTCAACAATTTTTCTTGCAACATGATTACTTGAGCTCCTTTATTTTCACTCAAGTGGCTTATAAATATGAACACCTACAGTAGATACACAATAGCATCTCTTTAATTATGGTTTTGTCACTTTCTCCATAAGAAAAGCATATTTTTCTTGCTGATAATGTTGGCATCGTTTGATAATTCTGCTCAAACCATAATACAAATAAGCACATACCACAACTAGATTGTAAGGAACACACACAACTTTGAATGAGAGTTATTGTGGCATGATACGTACTTGAGTTTAAAGTTAAAGTAGGGAGGTGGTAGCATAGTGGTCCAAGATGTCTGGATCCAGAATGCCCAGACTATGCACCTCGAACACAAGAAATAGTGTGTGCAGGGGCACACAGTTCACAAAATCAGTCATTGATTTTGAGTAAAGATATATTATGTGGTCCCCTTGTTTTTTGCTGGTAACAGGCGCAGGAAATTACCAGAGCGCAGTCCACCAAAGTGTTGCTTTGTATGTGTGTGAATGATACATTTGGAACAAATGTACAAGTGTGTAAGGGTGTAGGACTCCAAGAGAGCCTAATTTATAGGAATTCTTCATTGTCCTGAAGAGGCCAGTTGACCATTAGGGGCACTTCTGAACCTGGATGGAAACATGTTGACGCCCCATAGAGATGTGGGAGTTACATCTTTCTCCACTCACATCGCCACATGGTTTTAACCCAGTCTAAAGTCCCTCAAGGACATTAAAGTAGTATCAGGAGACCTAAAAACAAAATTATTAAAAATAAAAAACCTGTATCCCACATATATTCAAAGGGCTCCCCTTCCCATCGGTGAAATGAAAGGGGTGAGCCTGTCTGGGGGTACTAGATGACCGGACATGAACTCGAGGATGTAGTATGCCACAGCGGTGTGTGGGTGAGCGTTCTAAGTAAAATACACGGGATGCTTGCCTCTTTGGACGGAGAAAAACAAAAAATGGGAGGGCTGTTGTACTTCGAGGGTACTACTCTTATTGTCTGCACCTACCCTACAGTAAATACACAATAGCTATTTCATTGTGATTTTGTCACGTATTCCATAAGAAAAGCAGATTCATTTTGCTGATAACTTTAACACTGTTTGATAATTCTGCACACACCTTAGTAAAAATGTTTTTCTAGTTTTCTATGATACTTTAAAGTTTTGTGTAGATTGGCCAAGAAAGTGACCTGTACAAATAGCTGGAATAAATGGCACCACATTTGGAATGTGGGCAGCATATTTTCTTCTGCATATTTCCCCAGTGTTGGTTTATCTTCATTGACTAGTGTTATTGTTGTTTAAAAAGACAATGTATAGATAGCTGGGCAGGAAATAACCCGGAGCCCACAGATGCTTGCAGACTTGATTTCGTGCATGGACCTGGAATGTGCCTGGCTGCTTGAAGATGGACATTTGCTCTTTCCCCACATTGAACAGAAACCAGACGCAGTCACCATTCGTGAATCACGCACAGGATCTCAAAGTTCTACACCCAGTACCCCTTTACCCAAGAAACCATCTGAATTGGGATTTCCCATGTCATGTGCAGTCACAAGTAGCGCCTTGAGGGTGCTTCAGATTTCATGAATCATCATAACTGGTGAATTTCAGCTGTTGGTTTTTAGGTTTCAGATCTTAGCAATAATGTCCCATCAAGGGATTTTGATTTTTTGGGGCATTTCTGTTTTATTATAATTTTTAATTGTTCCTAATCTATGTTTTCTTTAATGTCATTTTTCAGCAGTTCTTTTAGATAACTTGCTTCGTTAGGCCTAGTACTCCCATCCCCCATCTCTCACAGTGTGAACACTGGCTTTGCCCACCGGGTACTGAGTTCAGGTTTTGACATGTGGTAATACCCACAGCTCAGGAACCAGGCCTTAACGCCCACTGTGTTCAGTACGTTGCTGTACCCAGCAAGTCCTGGTGCTTGTATGTAGCCTTTGGATGTGCCCTGTGTTTAGTCCACAGTGCCTACTGTACATGGCCTTTCACCACTCCCTGACAGCTGTCCTAAAACGTCAGTAACTAACCCACTCAGCCTTTGGCAATGGCCTCTGTCAAGTTCCCTACCCTCATACCCTCTGGGCACAGCCATTGACTCTACTGTGTCACTCTGACCATTGACTCTGACTCATGTTCCCTGACCCCAGGCCCTACATGGAATACGGTGCGACAGTTCTGTCCTCCATGCCCCAAAATGTATTTTTTCAGAATGATGTCCAGAGACTTCAAAACACTCTGTGATCAACATGAAGTATCACAAAATGGCGGAAGAGCAGAATATGAGCTCCGAACGGCCAGTAATGCATAACATTCCAAAGTTTTGAATGCCTTTAGATTTCTGGTTATTTTCTGTCAATGCAGCTACGTTTTTTTTAACCCTGCAGAAAAACAAATAAATGTATTTACACCAAATGCGGAAGAGCACACAAACGAAACTGACCTAGGTGTGTATTCAAAATTTCATGTCATTTGATTTAGGCTTTTTTTCAGTATCTTATCTCAAATGAGCCTGTTGGTGTTAAAATTGAGAACTCATCTTGGCACCCAAACCCCTATAAATTTGTCCCCTATAGAAAAATCTGACCTAATTGTTTAAGGAAATATCAATAAAAAGTGAACTAGGTTTTTGTGAAATTGTGTGCAGATTGCCATGCGATACTGAAAGGACCGTCAAAACAAAATGTGCACATGAAGTAAACAAACTAACAATAAATACAGAGGTGCCACTGTATATCATAGATAGATAGATAGATAGATAGATAGATAGATAGATAGATAGATAGATAGATAGATAGATAGATAGATAGATAGATAGATAGATAGATAGATAGATAGATAGATAGATAGATAGACAGATAGATAGATAGATAGATAGCTCATAATGCCAACTGGTAAACTATACCATATAGCAGGGGTGATAATAACAATAAAACTAATACCAATGCTACTTTTAATACTATTACTTCTAATAACAACAATAATAAAAATATAATACATGGGAGCCTACAATCCCTGTAAAAAAGGAAATCTGCTATTTCCTTATTATAGGCGGCTTGTGACATCTGTAATAAAGAAATGACGTAGCTGCTCAGCTATAATAATGTATTATTGTCAGTGCCACTGGAATTATGTAGCAGGGGAGGGTCAAATTATGCAGCACGTTAAGTAAATTATGTGGCAAGAAAAGGCAAATTATGTGGCCTAGTGCTGCACATTTGGTGACAGTATTCATTATTTTGGCATGTGCTTGCGCTTGTTAACAATGTTTGGGCATTGGTTGCACCTCTTTAGTACCAGTTTAACAGCAAACTATAGAAATAAGCAACAGAAAGGTGACTAGTCACCCGTGCAAAGGGCCTTCTACTGTGCTGCAACACGTGTCACTGAGTTTAAGTAACTTTTCAACTATTTGAGCTGGAAACATTTTTTTTTTTAGTTAAAATCTGCAGATTATGCAGCAGAAGATGGATTATGTGGCAAATGCATCAAGTGTACCATTATGTAAAAAAGTCACGGTCGCAATATCGCATAATTCCAGTGGCCCTGATTATAACTGAGTTCTGACTCGAAATGCCTGATGCCAGAGCCAAAATCCAAGGGGAGAGGGCGGGTTATGGAGTATAATTACAGCTGCAGTTTAAAGTACAACATCTGGCTTTTCTTTCTGCTCTGCTTTTCTAGGTGAACAGTGTTTAGAAAAATGTGATCTTTATGGCAATGTTTATTTTTTGCACGCTTTAAGTAATTATGGAATGAGAGAATCTATCTATGCATGTTTCTAAACATTCTGAGCCACAGCATGTTTAACTCTGACTTATATTAAACTGTTTCAAATATATTTTACACCAAATATCTAACGGCTTTTTGGTGTGTGTGCAACTGGACTAGAGAATGTACCTTTTTTTACTTCTTGTTTGCAAACATCCCCTTTTATATCTAAGAGAAACACATCAAGGATTTAAGCGGTTTGTGGGAAGGGTTAGCGTTTGAGTATGTATTACAAGGAATAAGGAATCCTCCTAATGTAGATCATAAGGATACTGTTATTCTCCTTATAAAGGAACTTCGTCTGTGGCCTCCTTCCTCTGAGCAGTCACAGAACTCCTTGGGGACTTGCAATAACCTTACAACGTACACCATGGAGTACTTCATCCCGTAAATAGTCACTAAAGTAGTATTATATTTAATGATTCACAGTTTTATGGAATTTATTGGTTTGGGCAGTCCAGACTTCATTTATCCATATTTATTTTCTGCTAATTTTTTTCAGTGTTTATTGTACATTTATTTTGAGGTTTGCGAAATAACAAAGCAGCAGCTAAAATATTTCATTGTAAATTTAATCTATAAATTGCGCTCATGCGTGAACGCCTGAATGGGCTTTAATACTGTAAAGACCCGTATGTTATACATCAGTAGCTCTTATTTAAATGTGAGTGATGAAGCACACACACATGCGCTCATCTGCAGCTCTCTCAACTGCATCAGCAAACATTCCCCCCATGTCTAGAAGTCCCTAAACTCTCAATCTGAACTATTGGCCTAGTAATCTTGATTGACAACTTTGAATTTAAAAAAAAACACACACAAAAATACGTATTTTCCATTTCTATCCATATTTAATAATAAATACAGACAGGGAAATTGAGTTATGTCTGTATTCATATGTGAACATGTTCTACCTGGGCGCTTTATATGTGTTAATCCGTTGTTGTTTTTGTATTATTTCCATGGAATGTTTCTTTATTATTGTCCATGTGTGTATTATTGTTGTAAGGAGTGGCCGCCATATTAGGAGTTGCAGGGAAGTATTTGGTAATCCGGATTCAGCCGCTCAGAGGCCTCTGGTGCATCTGCCGCCCTGGGGAGGACCCGCGGGGTCTTGGAAGGGATGCCCTGGCGCAGAGGGGATTAGGGCGGCGGGTGCTGCCCGTCGGTACCATCTGCACCAGCCTCGGAGTGCCCGGCGCATCCTTCGGCGCTAATCCTAACGGTTTTTCCTGGCGCTCCCTCCTGCCACCCCACGCCCGGCCCAGACACGCACGTCCAGCAGCCGCCACACTGTGGGTGTGATTCCACCCTGCAGCCTCGAAGTGGCAAGCAGTGGGATGTGCGAGAAGGGTAACTCCGGAGTCGAGCGGTGTGAGGTGCAAGAAGGGTCCCCACATCTCCAAAAAGAGAAGCGGTGCGATAGAAGTCCCCACAACTCCGGAAAGGAGCGGTGTGATGTGCCAGAAGAGTCCCAACAGCTCTTAGAGGAGCGGTGCTATAAGAGTCTCCACAGCTCCGAAAAAGGAGCGGTGTGAGGTGCGACGGGAGTCTTCACAACTCCGGGGAGGAGTGGTATGAGAGACGACAAGAGTCCCCACAGCTCCGAAGAGGAGCGGTGTGAGGTGCGAGAGGCGTCCCACAGCTCGGAAGAGGAGCGGTGTGGGGTGCGAGAAGAGTCCCCACAGCTCCGAAGAGGAGCGGTGTGAGGTGCGAGAAGAGTCCCCACAGCAGAGTTCCCACAGCTCCGAAGAGGAGCGGTGTGAGGTGCGAGAAGAGTCCCCACAGCTCCAAAGAGAGGAGGCGTTTTAACTACTCTTGAGCTCCTCTTTCCGTCTCCAAGTCGCTCCCCAAATATATAACATATATGCATAGATCCTATGTGTCAGATACTAATGGCCACACGTAGTGTGCATTTTACAAATAGTTCTACCCAAATGGGTGTGCCCGCCTTTTTTGTACATTCTCTGCCTTTTAAATGCTGTTGGTGCTTGTAAATAATAAATAAAGCCTCTAGATGTGAATTATGTGATTTCTGTTTTTGTAAAAATATATATATATATATTTCAAATAGTAGTATTTGTATAGAATGAAATAATATAAAATTAACGAGTATATCTCAATTTTGTGCTCCTCTAAACGGACGGCCATCAGTGTAGGTTGGCTTCAAACATTCATCATTTTCTGCTTTCGGGTGATTTTAGATCCTGAGGCTGGAGTCGCGCTTGAGGACAGACGCCGTCGCCAAGGTAGTGTCGCGGGATCGCGATCTGTACACACCGGCGGGGCCCCGGCTTTTTCTGGATTTTATTCCGTGTCGACTCTTATCTTTTTGTTCGAATACGGAAAAAATTACGAATTATCTCGGTCTTATTTAGAAAATTAAGAACCAAAAATTCTAATCAGAATACATCGAAGGTCGATATTATATAGCAATTTCTTTCTCATTTCCCACAAACATCTATACGTTAATAGAAGTAGTTTGTAGGTAAAACTCGGTAGGTTGCGTACAATAAATGTATTCGATAAAAGCGATAGGTTGGTGGTCGAGTAGGGGAGGTGGGGTGGGGTGCGTAATGGATGACTGAATAGAGAAGGAGGAGGGAACGGATGAAGTAGGGAATTGACGACAAACTAATTTATAACGAATTAATCAAGGAAGGCCGGAAGTTATCGTGGGTTCAGAGAGGAGGAATTAAAGAAAGGAGGAACCAAGGAAGATAGGGAGTAGGGAAGAGAAGGAGAAGAGACTGACGCAGAACTGATTTACCATGGATGTGCGTGTTTTGCGCTTGGATACCCTTCGAGCGCGTTGCGCACCACACATTTACAGCCAAGCTATTGAATGCGAGCCGCAGTTTCACATGTTTGAACCTAAGCCTGCACAGAGCACGTGTCTTTATTGATAGTCGCCCAACAGCCGCTGAGCAGCCTGTCTCTGCATAAACCTGTGCAAGTCTGGCGAGACACTTACCTCTCCTGATGACGCCGCCCTGTCCGTTGAGGACCAGGCCGCACTGCGCCTCCACCGAGCCCTACAACAAAGCACACAGAGACACAAGTTACAACAGTGGCCGTGGTCTGATGTGGAGCGCTGCGGGGGGAGCGTTTTCATTGCATTCAAGCCACGACACGTGCAACGTGGTTCTTCCATGGTAACACGCCAGCATCAAGCATTCTTCATACAGCGCCCGGGGCAGATACACTTTATAAAACAGGAACAGCGCTAGAAGCCATGGGATATGACCAGGTTCACTTTGCAAGCTCCCATCCATGCAGGATTTCTGGTCAAACATGCACTTGATGTAATGTCTCCCTTGAATGCATGTGAGGATAGCATGCTTTCTCCCAGCGCGCGCCAGCCCAGAGTATGTATACACCTCTTCGGGGCTTAAGCCCCTTGCGCCGCCGGTGCGTCAGTCACCCATATTAAAAGTGACGCACCGGCGGCGCAAGGGCTTGTAAATGAGCCCCTTCGTGTGCAGGTGGAACAATGCGCACACAGGAGCAACGCATGCACGCGCGTGTGGGAATATGTGCATGCACGCACCTGTGGATATCTGTACATGCAGGCACGCGCGTGCACTCCCCGCCGGTGAGACCATGAGCTATTGTTCTCTATATCTGCAGTGCCTGGCTTTAGATACTCTAATGTGTCTGATAAAACTATGGACTACGTGGCATACAAAAAATTGGGATACGGTTCGTGTCTTTGCAAGACATACGTACACGGAGGTTGTATGGGATAAACACACATTATACACACACCACTGGTGAAGCTGATATTTGAATACAATATGTATTACTGGGTGGAGTTTGTGTTACATGGTTTTAGTATACGTATGGGCCACCCTACAAGGTACAGATTCCTGCTCGTAATAGAAAGGAGCGAATATTCTGCCTGGGTCTGCGCAGTGTCTGGCTACGTAATTAACAGTATCATTAACAATGTGCATTGCCTGCACTATGCCAACTGCGCATACGTAATCACAGGGTATAAATGGGCGTTGTGTGCAGTGGAGAAAATGTGTGATTTGTCTGTATCTGCAATGTGCCCGGCTGCATGTGCACGGTGTACGAATACTGTGTGTACGTACACTTGTGATGTCTGGACAGGATATAAATGTCACCCATAGATGCAGAGGAGATAAAATGCAAACTTGCTTTATAAATGCACGCTGCGAGTGCTACACGTACACTATAGATATGTGAACAACGTATTGTGTTGTGTGTAGTAGACACGCGAGAACATTCTCCAAACATTCGCACCATGGTTTGCTGCGTGTGCGCTGCAGGTAATTTCCCATGTGCATAAAGGTACCTTGGTAAGCAGATTAAAGCTGTACGGTGCAAGAAATCAGTGTGCATTGTGACTACACTATGCATCGGCAAGGCTGATTGTGCATTGCATGGATTTATGGGTTAGGGCTACTCTACAGGCCTGCCTTGCACACGTGGCTGACAGCACACTGCGTGCACCTTAGAGGACGCGTCTGTGTGCACTGGTGCAGGCCTGTACACTTGGCAGAGAGGACCTGGTACACCTTAGGGGTCGTGTCTGTGCCACGGCTGTGTGCCCTCACATCCAAGCCCCATTATGCATATGCGGGGCAGTCGTGGTCGCACTAACAGGTGGTTGGTTCCCTTACTAGGCCGCAAAGGAAGGAAGGAAGGAAGGCGGCGTGAAGCGCCGGCCCTCGCGCGACGGAACCAGGCGGACATAAACAGCTCGGCCTTGTTAAAACATAAACAGACGAGCAAGAGAGAAGCCCTGCCTTTCAGGGCCAGTCACGGCTGCCTCTGAGCGCCGGGCCTTAAAGTGATTATCGGGCTCGGGCAGGAGGGGCGGGCCAAGCCGCATACATTACGGCTCTGATGGGCAAAGGTGTGACAGTTCCCTTTGTGGGCCATGGCAAATCTTTTTAGGGGCCTGAAAGATGAGGCCACAGCCCAGAGACTCCTTGCATCTGTTCCTCTGACTCCTGCGCCCTCCGCACCAATGGCGCCCACTTAGCATTCCGCTCGGGGGAGACTCATTTACATTCGGTGCATTCGAAATGAGGGGATGCTGATGAACTTTTTAAGGAGTAAGAGGCGCCAGGAATGGCAGGTTTCCTCGCTAACCCTGTTGAAGCGTCCCTGGAAGTAACCAGAGTGCTGCGAGTAAGCAACCTACGAGTAGGCCCGGACCTGACCCAAGATGGCGGACAGTGTTTAAGTCTCTGCGCACCTCAGTGACTGGCTGGCCTTGGACCCAGGAAACCTGACCTAAACTTGCCCTCAGCGGTACCTTTCTCTGCCCCACATTGCAAATATAGGGGCGTGAGGAGAACGAGCAATTGTCAAATACGTTACAGAATAACTGGTTCCCTTTGAAAGTACAGGTAGATTAAAATGTAAAAGGAGCAAACACCTTAACCAGGGCCACCCACCCAAATGCATTTTGGAGATAATAATAATTGACAATAATAATTAAAAAGCGGAGGCAGGCACTTTTTAATATGTTTCTAAACGTTCAGTATTTTTTGCCTAGGTAAGGGAATGGAGACACTGATACATAACTGATTTACTGAAAAAAAACACAACATGCCCAAGTGGGAAAGCTGGGAATAGATTTCAAAGCTCATGGATTTAAATCAGCATGAATGTAAAATAATAACAATAACAACAATAATAATAACAGCAATCATAATGATAGTAGTAGTAAGAAAAATAAGTATTATTATTTTTATTATTGATCATATTACTATCGTTGTTTTTATTAATATTATCGCTATAATTTTTTATTACAGCTATTATTATTAGTGTCGTTATTGCCATCATTACAATTTTTTCCTCGTTCATAATTATAATGACGGCTATGATACTAACGGCTTATATTTCACTGAACGACAGTAGTTTACAAATACCTTTGTCCCCGCGCTTTAACTCGCCTCTCTTCCTCCTCCAAGCGGCCGAGCATGTTGTCTGGTCGGATGACATTGCATTAATGACCAGTTGAATGGCACTAAGTCGTAAATTGGATAAACTACGGTGCTCTTTTGCACGGGATTTACTCTTTGTCCGGCCTCTTGCAAATTTCCTAATCCCCTCTTTTGAAAAATGCCCCGCTTTGTGCCAGGCAATGGGGCGAAATTTGTACAGCGACAAAACAAATCAAGAGCAGACGTGGCCGCAGAAAGCGGGAGTAAAGCGGGTTTAGCCGAGCCGGGCCCTGAATGGCCGGCTCTTTTTCTTTTACCCCTTTCTCTCGGGTTTTCGACATAAGGGGTCCGCGCCGGAGCCGGGCGCCCGCAGCGTCTGAGCGCGGAATCTGCCGTCAAGTTTAGAAAGTCACGTTTACGGCGCCGCGCCTTTGACCTCGCGCGCTCCGGCGTGCGGCGGAAGTTTTGCTCTTCTCTTGCGAGTTGTGTTCCAGTGTGTCTCCTCTCTGGTTTGATGGCCGGCCAGGGCCGTACCTGCCTTGCACGGCCACAGTGGAGCGGCTTTAAAGAGGGGGTTATAGTACCTTTTGTGAATACACGAGATACACAGCGAAGGTACTTTGTGTTTCTTATCTGGGATTGCATTCTGTTGTGGGGAAATGCGTGAGTGTTCAATGTGTGTGTGTGTGCGCGACTGCGAGTGTGTGTTTACACGAGTGTTTGATATACTTTAAACATAAACATGCAAGTAAGTCTACATGCAGACTTAATTTCATGGGTCTGTATGCATGAGTATGGGATTTATGTATTGTTCACACACACATATGTATGTATTTATTATATATACGTATAGACACACACACATATATATATATGCACCCGCAAGTATATATCTCACATACACATGGGTGAGTATATATACACACACACCTCTCTTCTATGTGTGCACATTATATACACCTATAAACACATGTATACTTCCCTATATAGGGTAAACAAATGCGTGTTGGAGTATACAGACTCTTCTGTTTTCATGTGACAACGTATATGTTATATATAAATCTTTCTATATCATGCATGCTAGGTATTAACCTATATATTCAGATATTTTCCTTTTAAGACTTCTGCGAAAGGCCTATTAATAAAGGAAACGTGTTGAAAGAGGCCTTATTGTTCACTAAATGATGCAGTGTAACTCTCCGTGACGAAAGAAGGTCTCTGATTTTATACTATCAACCCTCATATGTGGGTACTATGCATGTGTATAAGTCTGGCATGAAAAGCCCTTGTGTGATATTGTCTTGAATATTAATTAAACGCGGTAGATCGAAACTATATCTGTTTGGTGAGTGCCCTCCACACAGGCTGAGCCTGGCCTGCACATTCGTCTGCATGAAACCGGGTGCTGCAGCTGGCCAGCCCGTGCTTCTCCCCTGACCTTCTCTGCGCCAAGTGGTTCACTGCCCCTGCCCATGCAATCTATTTCACCTCCCTTCATGGGCTCTCTGGCGTACTCCACTGCCTGAGCCGTTTGTTTCACTGCCCCTGCCTGTGCTGTGTCTCCCGTCCCCTGTGTTCTTCACCGCCATACTGCCTGTCCTCTCTGCTGCACTGCCCTGACAGTGTCAAGCGTTTCACTATCCCTGCTTGTGCAATCGGTTATACCTCCTTACCTGTGTGCTCTCTGTCACTTCCTTGCCCTGCGAGCCACTAGCCCTGCCCGTGCAGTCTATTTCACTTCCGCTTCCTGTGCCCAATTTTCCTCCGCCCCTCCATGTGTCTCACTGCCCCTGCCAGTGTCCTATGTTTCACGTTCATTGCCAGTGCTCTTTATGCACTCCTGCCCAGGCAGTGCTCTGTGTCCCACTGCCTCTCCCTGTGCAATTTATTTCACGACTTCTTCCTCTGTCCTGCAGCCACTACCGTGCAATCTATTTCACTTCCTTGTTCTGTGTTTCACTGCCCCCTCTTACATGAGCTTTCTGAACCACTGCCTCTTGCCCGTGCCATGTGTTTATCACCTTTGCCAGTGCTTTCTAGTCACACCTCTTGCTCTCTGGTTCACTGCCTGTGTCTGGTTTCTCTCCCGATACATTTGACTATTCTGTTTCACTGCCCTAGATTGTTTTGTGTTTCACTGATCTTGCCTATTAATCTGTCACAATTCTCCCACTTGTGTCCTGTTTCACTGGCCCGTTTAGCCTCTTTATTTCACTGTCCACCACAAAGTATTCTTATTCTCCGCCCTGTGTGTGTTCTTTACTTCACTGTCTGTAAAGGTGCTCTCTCTTTCACTGCCAATACATGTGTTCTTTTTGCTGCCACTAACCGTGCTTTCTACTTCTCTTCTCCTGCTTGTGCTATTTCACTTATGTCTGTGTTCTGTTCCACTGCCCTTGTCTGTGTTCTTTTTCAATTCCACTGAATATGCTATTTCTTCTGCTCATGCTTGTGCTCTCTCTCATCCTCACTGTCCTCATATGTTCTGCCTGTTCTATCATCCAAACCTGTGATCTCTGTTTCGCCACACCTGCATGTGCTCTCTCTTTAACCCACTCTGCCCCTGCACTTTCACTTCTCCAGCCAGTTTCACTGCCAATGCTTGCTCTCTGTTTGACGGTCCATGCCTGTGCTCCCTGCTTTACAGCTTCTGACACCAGTTTCACTGCCAAGACTTGTAATCTGTTTCAGGATCCATGGCTGTGCTCTTTCTTTTACCGACCCTGCCTCTGCACTCTCTTTCAGTTCTCCAACTTGTGAACCTCAGTTTCCCTGCCAATACTTGTATTGTGTTTCACGAACCTGGCCTGTGCTCTCTGATTTGCTCCTTCTGCTTGTGTTCGTTGTCCTGCTTATGGTGTGTTTTACTTCCACTGGGTGTACCTCTGTTTTTTGGCCCTACGCGTGCTATGTGATTTGCCTGATTGTGTCCTCATGTTCTCTGCCACTGGGCGTGATTTCCGTTTCAATACCCTGCTTATGTACTTTGTTCAACATCTCCTTGTGATATTTCACTGCCCCTGCACGCTTTTTCGCTTTTCTGGTACTTGATCTGTTTCACTGCACCTGTCTGCGCTGTGTGTGTGTGACTGGACCTGCATGTGCACTTTGTTTCACTCATCCTGCTGATGCTCTGCATTTCACTGATCTGACTTGCATGGCTTACCAGCCAGATATGTGCTCTCTGTTTTACTTTTGTTTCTTCTGATCTCCATTGTATTTTACTCGGGTAATTGCTTATTCCTCGCGTTTTATTGTTTCTACTTGCGTCTGTTTCACTGTGACAGACTGAGACCTGTATTTTCCCTGCGCCCTTGCACTTTTTACTCCCCCGTTGTGCTCTCTTCCACGTCTGCTCAAGAATGATCTCTATTTCACTACCCCTTGTACTGTTTCACTACCCCCACTCACACTTCATTCCCCCCTTTGTGCTCCGATTCACTTCTGCTCGTGGACTTCAGTTCACTGGCCCTTGCAGTTTCACTGCCTTACCTTATACTTTTTCATTCCTACCCGTGTGCTCTGATTCACTTGCGCGTCACTGCCACCTTGCACTATTTCACTGCCCCCTTCCACTGTGTTGCACTTCCCCCTTGTACTCTGTTTCACTTCTGCTCGTGGACTCTTTCACTGACCCTTTCACCTTTCCCCTCTGATTCACTTCCGTGCCACAAACCCCCAACACTGTTTCACTGCCCACACCTGTGCGCCGTGTTTCATGCCTCAGAATGTTCATGCTCCCTGCCTCCATACCATAACATGCAGCGCGTGGGGCCTCTCTCTGCGCCACATTTACCTGCAGCTCGTCGGCCCCGGAGCCCGCCAGGCCCAGGCCGCCCCCCGGCAGCAGCCTCTGGTCCGGGTGCATGCCGTACTGCGAGCCGTGGCTGACCAGCGACAGGTCGTGGCGGCGGTAGGCCTCCAGGCAGCCCAGCTCGCGCCGCTGCTCGTCCAGGCACGAGGACTTGAGCGCGCGCGCATGCTGCAGGTTCAGGAAGTCGGGCTCGCCGTGGTGGATCTGCTGGTGGTAGTACTGCTGCGAGTGGTGCAGCGAGTTCAGCGAGTAGGCCTCGGGGTTCACCCCGGGGTGGCCGTGCTGGAACTCGTAGTGGAAGGACTGGTGGTGCAGCGGCGTGTACTGGTGGTTGGCCGAGAAGTAGGGCGAGGCGAACTCGGTGCCCGCCGCCGAGTAGGCGAGCGGGGAGGTGGACGAGTAGGCGACGGTGGAATTGGCCACGGACTCCAGGCACCCCAGCTGCATCAGGCGGTAGCTGTTTGATCCGTCGTGACGTATCTGCGGGGGAAGCAAGCAGGAGCTTAAAAAGAAGCGTGCACGTCCCCGCACCCTGACACAACAAAGCGCCTAGAACAAGACAGCGGATCCCAAGCCCTCTAGCACCCAACAAACAGGACTCTGATGTTCATGTCCTCCTGCTGGAAGGCAGACCTGACGAGGAGGCAGCACAGGATGGAGGGACGAGGAGAGAGCTGTTCGAGGCACAGCAAAGTGGCACACACATAAGAAGAATGCATACTTACACACACGCACATCAGAAGGGAGACATGCACCTGTATGAAACACAGCAAAGTGGCTGGCACACTTATCATAAGGAAGATGCATGCACCTGTGTGACACACAGCAAAATGACACATCAAGGAGGATGCAATCATCTGTCTCAGACACAACACAACGACTCTCACACACACACATCACACGGGAGACCTATGCACCGGTATGAAACACTGCAAAGTCACACACACATCATAAGGAAGAGGCATGCACCAAGACAGCACAAATTAGTCATGCACTAGTCTGAGATGCAGCAAAATGACAACCACTCACAGACACATTACAAGGAGGGGTCATGCACCTGCCTAAGACACATCAATTTGACACACACATACCAAAGGAAGAAGCATGCGCATGAGACATAGCAAGATGGCACAAACGCCCATCGAAAGGCTAATGTAAGCACCCGTATGGAACACAGCAAAGTGACACACACATCACAAGGAGGACTCATGCACCTGTCTGAGACAAAACGCACCACACACACATCGCAAAGTACAGTCATGCACGTGTCTGTAACACAGCAAAATGACAAACACACACACACATCACAAGGAGGACGCATGCACCTGTCTGAGACACAACAAAGTGACACACTCACACCATAGCCAATATGCATGCACCTGTGCGAGACACAGCAAAGTCACACGCGCACAGACACACACCCACATCACAGGGAAGACGCATGCGCCTCTGCGAGACACAGCATAGTGACGCACACCGTCAACGAAGAGATACACACATCACACTACGGACTTATGCACCTCTCTGAGGCGCAACACAGTGACAAACCCAAACTCTTTCAGAGAGAACGAAAACACGCTATACTGGGCCACACAGATTTACACACAGATCGCAACGGGGACTAATGCACCTAACTGAAACACAAGGCAAAGTCACACACATCACATCTCAGTATGAGGTATCAGGTATGAGGGAGGCCAATGCATTGGTCGGAAACACGCGACAGGAATACACACACACATTGGTATAAATGTTCAGTGGTCTCCGAAAAAGGGTTTGGTTTGCGTTTGGTTAACAACCCCAGGTAAAACAACGTCACTCGCCCCGCGGCACATACCAGACAAGACTCGCTCATACTCCCGTCCTCTGCCACCAGGCCAACCCTGTGAATGCCACACAAACGCGCGCAGCAAGACAAACACAACCACACACGACTTTGTAAACACGTTTTCTTCGATAAATTAAAGTTATAAGTCCCTGGCTGGTCATCTGCCGGGATATCACACCTGGGAAAGCTTTTGTGTAGTAAAGGGTGGCAGCCAAGGGACGCATGACCGGCCGGAGCGCACCCAGACACCGCATACAGACAGGTGCCACGTCTGCCAAGACAAGGCATTAAACGGCCGATGCAACCACCTCTCCTCGCCTCGCAGTAACTACGGCATGCCCTCCCACCCGCAGGGCACGCCTCGGGGCTTTTTCTGACACAAAATGCAGAGAAACGCAGCACAGTCTCAAAAACACACACAGTTAAGGGTAACCACCTAAAATACTTCTGTGAACGAAGCCAAGCAACAGCCTTCCAAAGCACCCACCTCCGGGGGAAACATTCATGTGAAGTTATTCCTTGAAGGAAGCAAATCCATGCAACATTTCCAAACTAATGCAAACAAATCACGAATCCTGTCTTTGGCTTTTTAATATCAGTAGCCTCTAAGACGGCTTCGCGGCACACATCGCACTCCCCATAAATCAATTTATCACCACGCCAGGATCCCGCACGGAGGCATCTTTGGCTGAAAGGCAGCCGTCTGGGTACCAGATTCCTTGCTATAAAACCCCATCCGTCCGCCCTAAGGGATGCATGCCCCCATCCCCTGCTCACAACAGACTCAAAATATGATACAATCCTTCGTCGCAGCAACTGTTGTACAGCCAGGGGTGCCCGCCGCCGGCGACAGATGTCCCAACGAGCCACCCCCCAGATCTTCCACGAGACGGATTAGAATTAAAACATAACGGTTTCTGCGGATTAAAAATACTTGGAATAAAAGGGCACGGCGCGTAAAGAGGTACCTCTGTGTCGTGAACGAGTCCGGGGAAGGTGGTGGACATTGTTCGCTTTTGTTTTTGTTTTTAAAATCTCTTCCTCCCTTCAAAGCAGTTTATTCTTCCGTCGCAGCCGCTCAGCCCCCCAAAATCCAAACTTGTTATATTTTAACGGGATCGCGCGCGGGCGCCCGGTGCCTGGCCGTGTCCTTTCCTTGCACTCCTCGGAAGAAAAAAAAAAATTCTGCAGGAAACGAAGTCTCCCCTCTGCACACGAGCGGCTCCCTCGATCCGATTTTGTACTTGCAGGGTATTTCTTCGGCTGATGTCGTAGGTCCCTTGGCAATACCGAAGTTTTGAAAATTAGGCATCAGCGCGGAGAACGGGGAGGACAATGGACGGAAACGCAGCATCCCAGGAGACCCGGAATAAATATTGTATCTTCGCCTAATAAGGGACTCGCCCGCCTTTCAACATTTTTATCCGCTTTTTCCCCAAACGCCACCGCGCCTTCTTCCTCCTTATACGGGGATAATGCCTGCGAAGGGCTATTTAAACAGATCTGGATAATTATTTTTCATTTTTTCGTGTTTCTGCATATTCCCTACACATAGAAAGAACGAGCGAGATTTAGCGAATGGGATTTCAGATAAATGTGTTATTTTCTTTCGATTTATGGTTATTTTTGCATTTTGGACACCCTGCTCCGTGCGATTCTGTCTATTTTAGCAACATTTTCGTTTTGTTTTCCTTAGTTCGATAAGGTTTTCACTCTTTTTGTAAAGGATAACAGAAAAACAATGCATTGTTTGTTACGATTAAGAGGCGATTGACGGGCGCATCCTTTGATCTGAAATCGACATTAACAAATCATGTATTTCACATCGAATTCCATCTTGTCGCCGCTCGATTGCGTGTCTTGTGAGTGTGGCATATTTCCAACGTGTATTTATTTAATCCTAACATATTTTGAATGATATATTTTGACTACAGGTGTATTTCTTTTTTCGGAATCGAACAAATTGTGCTGAGATACAACTACGGAGATTGGACTGCAGCGACTACATTTCATTTATTAGAGTCGGTCGGGTGGTTGCCTGCTTGTGTATGGGCAGAACTAACTAGCTCTTTGAATGCCATAGAAGTAAATCTTTCCACTTGCTCTCGGTTCTATTCTGCTATTTAATAAAGATCCTTTTTTCAACAATTGCTAACGTAGCCGAGCGAAATAAGAGGGTGTAACTCCCCTTTAATTGACACATGATTGGTTTTGCTTTAAAGTGTTTAAGAAAGGAATGTGTCTTAATACTGCGCCTCGGGCGAACAGGCGTGGTGTTTTTTTCTGTGAAAGCGGTCCAGAATCGGCGGATTTGAGGGTGAGGTTGACGAGAGGAGCTGTCAAGCAGACTTTTACCTCCTTTGTGCCAGTGGACAAAGGCGCACGAGCGGACCTGAACCCTTCCTCGGAGGGGCAAGTGTGAGCTTAGCCACTCGTGTTCGGGACCCGGCGGGGGACACTTGTTAGTGTTGGGAGCCCACCGGCAGGTTCAGCCGAGGAGTGCGGCGGAATCGGGGAGGAAGAAGGCGAAAGGGCTCGGAAGAGGGGAAAGCTGGGCGAAGGCTGGAAGAGAAAGGTGAGAAAGAAAACGAATGGTATAAAAGAGGGACGGAGGAATGGAAACGGAAAATACGAAATATTGGAGTGATATAACATAAATGAAAGAAGGGAAAAAAACACATACGGAAAGGAATCCGAGAGCAATAAAAAATAATGCAGAAGACTGGAAATTCGAGGTGTAGTCGCAGAAACGGGACATCAGAATGTCGAGATATTGATGAAACGGAAGAAAGGAAATGAGAAGGAAAACAATTCAAAAAGGGAGGAAACAAGAATGGAATACAGAAATAACGAAACCGAGGGACAACGAAAGAAAGCTGAGGGGAGTGAAGAAAAAACAATGGAGTAAAGGATGTAACAAAGGCCGGGGTTAAGAGACAATGAAACAATGACTGGAGTTCAAAGATTGGAACAGAAAAGGAAAAAAGAAAGAGAAATATAGAAAGAAAGAGACTTGTGCACTTTAAACAACCGTTGTTCCGGTGTTACAACTTTTAATGTAGATACTTAATAAGCAAAGGAAATGATACGAAAAGCCCGAAGGAAGGGCGTTGCTTATCTCCGAGAGGGTGTTATTTATTGCACTGTTCAACATTTGCTTTGCCCGTGGGGTCCCTGCGAGCTCGTGGTTGTCTGGTCTCACTCCTACCGACGTCCCAGCAGTGTGTGAATACCCGTAGCCTCCGTTCTTGCGTTGTTCGCCCAACCTCCCGTGCTGCGGTAGGTGTGATGTCAGCACCCGTCACACTTGTTAATAGTGATAGAAGGTTTTGTCACTTAGGTGCGATCGTAGGGTCCTGCACGCGAGTGCTCTTCTGAATTGTGTCTGTGGAGATGACACTTCAGCTACTGAGGGATGAACGCTGGGGTTTTCAGCGTTACCGCCCCCGGCGGTATTTAGCGCGGCGTTGATTTCTTTTCATCGCTCGGAGCTATACTGCGTGGACATACCGCGCGCTTGGACCACACCCGAGCACTTTTTGTTTCTCGTTCTCTCCATATATATCCCTTCGAAGGATAGCGGTTGGCCCACGCCCAATCTCGGCTGCCCCACGCCCAAGCCGTGCCTGCAGCGGCCACAAAGTGCGCTCCGTGTTCATATAGCTGCCGGGCACGGAGAAAGCATCCCTTTGTTTCAAGAGTTATGTGTTTCACGTGGGAACGTGAACGGTGATCTCCAAGCAACTGTCACCCAATAAAAATAAATCAAAATAAAAAGTCAATAAAAACGTATCGCAAACAGCAACTTTTTGGAAAATGTTTTATTTTTTTATTTTTAGCATTAAACAGTGGGCATACTTTGCAGCAGGATATCTTTTACAGCTGTTTTAAATAGCAATCCTATTTTTAAATGTATACAGCACGTGCACTTAAAACGGAATGTGTTTCTGTCTATTGAAGCATTAGTGTGTTTTTGAATGTTATGAATGAGCATAGACCCCCCCAAGTGAAGATGCACAAGTATGTATCAACACACACGTAGGCAAACGAAACGAAAAACAATTGCTGATATATGTACATGTGGATCACACAAGTACACACCTATGTTTCCGACAGATAGATAGATATACAGATCGATAAACATACAGATATATAGGTGACCATGTAGATTGATAGATAGATATACAGATCGATAGATAAACATACAGATCTATAGGTGACCATATAGATAGATAGATAGATAGATAGATAGATAGATAGATAGATAGATAGATAGATAGATAGATAGATAGATAGACATACATATAGGTGACCATGTAGATGGATGGATGGATGGATAGATAGATAGATAGATAGATAGATAGATAGATAGATAGATAGATAGATAGATAGATAGATAGATAGATAGATAGATAGATAGATAGATTATTTTCACCATTGTTCTGCATTGGGAGGATCTATGACCCGCAAGAGGTGGGCAGTGAAGCCACTCTGCGCACAGAATATTGGTAATAATAAGTAGCATATTACAGGATTACTCTCTAGGCACATGCATATATGCGTTATGCCTCGACACTCGTTCACACACATTTGTTTAAAAACAATTATTTAACCAAAACCAGGGTGTAAGGGTTTAATTCTGAAGGGGCCTATCCGCGCGCAAAATCATTGCAATCTGCAATATATTAGGTCATTATGATTTTCTCAGGTCAGTTTTGCAGTAACGCGATCAGAACGTGACATTTGACGCCTGTAGCATACTAACAATGCGTGAATATCCATTAACTAGCACATGCTCTAAAAGTGTTATTTGCCCCACTGATTTTCGCTGGCATGTGTATGTGTGCGTGTGTTTATGTGGTCTTGTGTATTCGAATATACATATATTTATTATACATTTTACATATTTAGTGAACTGTGTGTGTGTCCATATTTATACAGATGTGTGTGTATATTATTTCTATATTCTACATTCATAGCTGTATACATATCCAGTGTGCTATAATCTTTACACACACCTTTACGTACCTAGTGCTGCTCAGCGGGACGCTCTCGGTGTACGTCAAGGTGGTTTACACCAGGCCCGGCCCAGGTCTTCATTGGCCTTCAGGGCCGGACTGGGAACCAAAACCGGCCCTGGCAAACTGCTCGGCCAGCCCCCCTGGGGGGCAAGAGGGGTGCGGCGAGCTATTGAGCCACCCAATAAAGAACGCCCGAGTGAGTGAATAGAGACACCTGTATTTTACGTCCCAGCATTATTTCAACATGTGCTGAGCACTCCACATGACAAAAGCGCAACAATACTGCTAATGTTTATACAAAATATATATTATTGTATATTGTGTTTGTGCACGTGGTCGCAGACGCAAACGGTAACAATCTATGTAACAGCTATATACGTATGTACCCGGGAAAGCATATACACGCATATAATATATAAGAATGTTATAACGTTTATTGCAATGCATATAGGCGTGTGCGGGGACGTCACGCGCTGGTAACGGCCAGCGTGCCGCGGCGTCTGCCCCAGGAGTCGTGGAGTCGATGGGGCGCCATATGCAGGGGTCTTTAGCTCTCTTATCCATCTGCTCCAGTGTTTGGGCCCTCGCAGCTGGTTTTGTAAAGCACCCCGTTTACAGTTATTGCCTGTCCAATTAATGGGCCGAGTCAAACTGTAGATCAGGTATTAAGTGGCCCCCTCCCGCCCCCCAGACCTCACAGCTTCCTCTGGACTCTAATCCACGGCCCCTCGGCCAGCAGCAGACAAGCAGAGATTACATCGAGGCGCGTCCCGGGACTCCACTTCCTGCATCCAAACACGCGCCAAGTTCAAAGTTTGTTTGTATTTGAAAGCGTTGCATGGTGTACCAGGAGCTAGAAAGGCTGCCGAGTGGTGTTCGTAGCCCCTCCCCTTCCCACCACTGTGGCGGCGACCCCCCTGTGCCCTCAGCAGGGTTACGTTGGCTCTTACCGGAAGTCTAGGTGCACACGACTCTAGCGGAAGTGCCATTTGACTGGGAGAAACAGTTCTGTGTTCTACTCCGACGTATTCCGAGTGTAAGAAACGTCCAGGAACATTAACCTATATAAGAGATGTCAGCTTTAACTAGGAGAAAGCAAGCGGTACAAAAGGGGGTGGTGATGGACGGAGTATCAGAACCAATCAAACACTCACACCCAGTCAACAGATCCGGGTTTGATCCATCACCGTTCTTTAGCCCACTCTGCCACCCCAGTTCAGACCTGGCCATATGCAAATCAGTCTGACCCTGTGCCTCATGGGAACAGTCCAGCCCGAACTGCCAAGCCATGCCTTCCCTGGACCGGAAACAAGCTTCCTAGGACCGGTTTCTGGCATTTCAGCCGTCTTCAGCCAGGCTTGCTTGAATCCAGTGGCAAAGTGAGCAAGGGACTCATGTCTGAGCATACCCTGCCAACTTATGGAGAACAAAGCGGTACAAAAGGGGGTGGTGATGGACGGAGCATCAGAACCAATCAAACACTCACACCCAGTCAACAGATCTGGGTTTGATCCAGCACCGTTCTTTAGCCCAGTCTGCCACCCCAGTTCAGAAATGGCCATATGCAAATCAGTCTGACCCTGTGCCTCATGGGAACAGTCCAGTCCGAACTGCCAAGCCATGTCTTCCCTGGACCGGAATCAAGCATCCTAGGACTGGTTTCGGGGTTTCACCCCTCTTCAGCCAGGATAGCTTGACTCCAGTGGCGTAGTGAGCACGGGACCCACGTCTGGGCATACCCTTCCCACATAGGGTGAACAGCAAAACACACAAGATGATGGACGGAATGTTGCACATTGGTAAAAACATTCACCAGAAGCCAGCAAATTAAAATCCCCCCCACCCCACACTTTGATCCATACCTTGAATGCCATTGAGTGAGTGAAATCAGGAGCGGCTCCTCTGCTAAAGCGGAGGAGTGTCGCCTCACTGCTTTATGCAGTGGAAAGAAGCAAAAATAAAATGATAACTTTACGTTATTATTTTCTTGTTCCTGCTACGGCATGTCGGCAGGTGGGGCAGATCTGCTCTGCTCTCTGGACAGGACAGGGGGAGGAGCGGTGGGCACTATGTAAAGGTGCATGAATCTTTGACCGGTCCTTTGGGGCCGGCCAAACATTAATGCGCACATTGCATGTTTTGCATTGAGAACATGCCCAGCCTCCCATTCCCTAGATGAGCCCCGTGGTTCGGCACTGAGACCAATCACAACGCTGCATTGCAGCATTGTGATTGGTCAGGGGAACCTGGGAGCCCGTTGCTTCCTACTTCCTTTGCAGAGAAGAAGCCAGGAAGAGGAGAGGTGGTGGCAGCAGGCCGGCAGGTAAGTATTTTGTTTTTTTGTAACCCCTCCTCCTCACTCCCTCCTCTCCCCACTGCTGCTTCCCAGGAGACTGCGGGTGGGCGGGGCTGCTCTGCTCTCAGAGCAGCGCAAGGGAGGAGTGGTTTGCCCACTCGTAAGTGCGCAATGGCTGTCTGGTCGGCCCTCTCTGGCCACCCATACCAGTCATGCACACTTTCCCCATTCTCCATGCAGGCTGCATGACAGCCTGTGTGGAGAACAAGCCCAGGCCCCCATTCACTGGTTGAGCATCAAACCAGGACACTCAGAACCAATCACAACGCTGCATTGGGATTGGTCAGTGGGGCCTGGCTCTGCTTCCTTCCGAGATGGAGGAGAGCAGGAGCGGAGACGCGCGACCTGGCGCAAAGGTAAGTTTATATATATTTTTTTAAATATGCGCCCCCTGCACGACTTTCCCGCCTCACCACCTGCGAGCCATGCCAGCCGCCACTGAGAGAGGGCACTTCAAAAGGAAGCAGACCCTCAACACAAGCTTTAAAAACTCAGACCCTAAATCACCTTTGGTGTCTAGAAATGGACTGTATGAATTGGAGGCCAAGGCCCCCCCAAATAGTCAGCTGTCAAGCAGCCAGTCAGGCTGTGCGAGGAGACTTCTGTTTGTAACGAGGACTATGGGCCAAGGCCTGCTAATCTCCCTGCTGGGTGAAGGGACATCACCCAGGAAATCCAAGACTACCTGCCCCTAGAGCCTGGAGCACCAGTGCCTGCCTGCTTGCTAAAACCAGTACGCCCTGTGAGGAAGAGAAGAGCGATGGAGTGTGCGAGGTGCAGCGAGGGATCCTGGTGCGTGGACCGTGAAGCCAAGTGTGTGTAGATGGAGGATGCACCAGTCGGGTCGTCACCCATGTGCAGGTTCAAGTCAGTGACACTGTATGCCAGTTGGGGACTGTTAGAAATGGGAATCTCTAGTTGGCAGAGGTAGGTACCTTTTTCCAAATAGGGGCCCTTGCTTCTAGTCAGGGTAAGGGGGATACACTCCTAAAATAACCCCTGCTCACCCCATTGGTAGCTTGGCTCGAGCAGTCAGGCTTATCTTAGAGGCAGTGTGTAAAGCATTTGCACATAACCAACAGTAATACAGTGTAAGCACTACAAAAGGACACCACACCAGTTTAGAAAAATATCCAATATTTTTATATACTTAAAATAAGACCAAAAACAATAAAAATCGCCAATACAGTACTTAGAAATCTTCAGGTATCAAAATAATCTTGAAAACAGTTCCTTGAAGTCGATGGCTCTGTCTGGGGCTATCACGGTGTCGTGAACAACAAATCCAAAAGTTCTGGCTGACCGCGGCATCGCGAGCTAGTTACGGTGTCGGGAAGACCCGCAAAACAGTACCTTTAGAAATGCAGGGCGTCGGCGACCTCTTGTTGAGCTCGGAAAGCACGGCATCCACAGGCGTCGGTTCTGGAGGTCGGTGCAGGAGTCGTCAGGCCCTTGAAGTCACACGCATTGCGGATCGAACTCCTCGCAGTTGAAGTCGGGAGCGTCGGCAGGCGTCAGGGGCTGCGGTGCGAAGTGCAGCGGTATGGCGTGCGGCGCACTCAGGTTGCGGTGCAGGCAGCGGCTCGGTGATGCGGTGCTGGCAGGTCACGGTGCAAGCAGCAGCGTCGTTGTTGCCGAAGCGCTGTCGTCGGCTGACAAACTGGAGTCGATGGCACCGGCCTCGGCAGGCCAAGGCTGTGGTGCCTTGAGGGCAGTGTAACTTAGAGCGGTGCCCTCGAACCACAGTGTAAGCAGTGGCATCGATGTCGGCATGAAGCAGCGTTATCGGGGATACCAGGGCGACAATGTGAAGCGAGGCGTTGTGAGGTGCGGGACCCACAGGTCGCGGTGCAAGCAAAGGCTTGGTGGCGGCATCAGCAGGCGAGGTCAGTGAGACCAGGGTTGTGTTACCGCGGTGCCCTCTGCAGTGCCTTTAGGACAGGGAGTCGGCAGCGGCGTCTTAGATGGCATTGGGTTGCTTTTTCTTCTGTGGCAGCACAAAACACAGTCTCCAGTGCTGAGGGCAGAAGAACTTGAAGTCTTTGCTGTTCCTGAGACTTCTTGAACACGGGCAAGCTCTACCTCAAGCCCTTGAAGAACTCACAAAAAGAGATTGCAGAAAGTTCTAGTCCAGTCCTTTCACTGTGTTGATGGTGACCTCAGCTAGGCCTACCAGTGCAAGGGGTTCGCCCTTCTCTGCACAGAATCCTCAGACCAATAGGAAGAAGTTGGCACAGAAACTGGAATAGAAAATACAAAGTTTAATAAAACCTCACGAGGTGGAACCACATTCATACAGCACCCTGTGGTGCTGAATGAATGTAGCACACTGAACAGAAGAAGCATGGTCCTTTTATACCCACACAGGGGCTGAAAAAGGCGGTACAAGTACACATAGGAGAATTACATACATAGATGGTCATACAGAAATGCACAGTCAACAGTAAAGGAGGAGCTAGCAGTTGCTGACTCTGGTAGAAACAACCTGACAGCTACAGACTAAAAACAGATGTATGGACAGTTAGATTCTTCTGCGCATGTGCAGAGTAGCAGAGTCTAAGTATAGCCAGTCCTTTAAATAGAGCAAAGGGAAAACAAAATGGCTGCCAGAAATACAAAATGGATTCCACAAAATGAACAAGATAGCCTCTAAATACGAGATGGATTCCACTAATGCTAATCCAATCGCAGCCAATTTACAACAGACGACCCTTTTAGCATTAGCTCAAGACATCTCCCATAATCCAGTAGGAAAACAAAAAAATATGCGCATTAATTTTTAATTACATTTTTTTTCTTTTCTCTTTTTCCATAAATTTATCAATATCCTAATTCATTGCTAGGTGGGCATTTCTCTTTCTAAATATTCTTAAGCTGGTATGTATAAGGTATAAGCAGGAGTACAAAGGAAACAGAGCATTGGGTCATACAGATAGCAGGAGAGAGTAATTACTATTATCAGAAACAGAACTATTAGCTTTCTAGTCCTAAGCAAATCCTAGAATCATCCAGTAAAAACATTTTCAAGGCTCCTATGCATTTCAGTGACCATCAATTTCAATATCAAAATAGCCAACAGTACATATCTAATAAAAACATTTTCACTAGACTTTTCAAGTGTTTCCTTTATGAGGGCTAGAGTATCCATCATTATGAAGGGAATGTCATATTTTTCAACTGCTCAGATGAACTTTTCTCTCATAGAATAAACATTATTCCCAATACAAACATTAAAGCAGTCAGACATATTATTACAAAGATGATCCTGGATCCAGGGGACCAGGAGGACCACACAGGACCATGAGAATTAGGACGAAGAGCTGCAAAGGGTTGCTCCTCCTCAAAAATGGGACGACCAATGGGATACATTTTCAACAAAAAAGAAAAAGAAGTCCTTGGGAAATTAAAGCCGCTGTACAACCAACCAGAGGGGAGTCTTCTCCCTGTGTCCGTTTGAGCCTCACAGGCAGGCTCTTGTTGTTCCCACGGTGGAGCTGCACAAGTCGCAACTCAGGAATCATGGCCTAGTTCCAAGGGAAAAGTTTCTTCTTTCAGGATAGGGCAATCACCCACCAGGGCAAATGCTCTCAGCGATCCTGTCCAATGTCTCAGGCAGTGCACCAGTTTTCTTCATTTCAATCTAACAGTCACCAGAGACACAGCACCTGTACCCTGAACTCAAGTCCTTCCCTAACTCCTGTATTGCTCTGCTGGCACACTGCTCTTTCGTTGGGGCCATAGATGCATTCAGTGTGCCCAGGTATCTCTTGACCAACAAAGGTGAAAACTTTACAGCCACTTTGGGACCAGGTTTCAGAGGCCTGATGCTAGGATCTCTGAAGCAACCCTTGTTTCAAAGGGGGTTACCTCAAGCAAAAACTTTCTTGCTGATCTGGTCGGTTTGTGACTCTCAGCTGGGCATCAAAAACTTGATCCACGATTTCTCCTTCCTGATTTGTGACCCCGTCTTTCGCCCAAGACAGTGGCAGGGGTACACACTTCACATCCCAGGGCTTCCGGCCTTCTACCATCACTGAGGTCCTGGTTGCCAGCAATGCCTGTGCTGGTCACCTTCACTTTGACTTCAAGCTGGACTGGTGCTGACTCTCCAAGCTGGATCTGATGTCCGCGCCCCTCTGGCAATGGTTGTAAGGCAGCAAATATCTATTGGTGGACAGAACAAAAGGTCTTTAGACAAGGCACAGAAATAATCTATCAACAGAGAGGATAGTCTCAGAATACTTCCTAGTCTAGGGACGCCCCATATATAAGCAAGGCACCCAAAAACCACTTTCATCTATGTGAGAGTAAGAGAAACAACAGCCTGGACCTATTGGCAAGTATAAAAGGAACTCTTTGGTGAACTGACAAGAGTAATACGTCACCCAATCCCAAGCAGCCAAGGAAGTCTGTGTTCATTTACTAAATTCTGAGGAAAAGAGAAAAACAATACAGATATACTCCAAATCCTTACATCTTTATATTCCTATCTTAATCATCTAAAGACCCTCAAGAAAAAAGGAAATGTTCTACACTTTTACTCATAGACTTTGCATTACTTGTACAGGACTGCAGACACTTCTAAAATTATTTCTCTTAATAAAAGCACCTACATTGTATGCTTAGGACCGTGCTCTCATGTTATAGGAGCAACAGGAAAATCTAAAACTGCTACTTTAACAGGGATTCCTATTACATAAAGAACTAAAAAACTTCAACATAATGGGTACATTTTCTCCAACAGAACATCTTGTGACACACAGACTCCTATAAAACAATATTTTCCTCAAAAATGTTTGCTAAGGATCACATAGGCATCTTCCCTGCATTCTACTTTTCACAATCCAAACTATGCAACATCAGCTCTAGTAAGGACTGTCAGTTTATTTACACAGACTAGCTAATTAAAACTAGCAATGCCCTTGCAAAACTGTATGTAGCATGAGAATAACAAACAATAGTGGTGTTATCACCTGAGAATTTCAGAACAAAAACTACCCACAACTAGTTCCCCTTAAAGATCAAATAAGGAAACCACAATCTAGACTACTCATCCTTTAATAATTTCATCAGACAGGATGGGCAGTAACATAGCAAATTTATTTATTCATTTTATTAATGCTAATAATGTTTAAAACAGTATTAATGAATAGCCAATTAAATGTCTCATGGCTATTTCACAGACAGTTTAGACAGGCTAAAAAAAAAAGAGAGAGAAAACATAAATTTGCCTACCCTTAATTTGTAGAGGAGCTAGCCTCCTCCCCCCATTTTGACAGTAGGAAACCTGTAACAGGTTTCTTTCTGTCAACACTATCAACCCCAATTTGTAGCAACTGGGCAGAAACAAACTCTGAAGAGCTAAATAGCACATTCAGCTAGCTAAAGAACATATTCCTTTAGCAAATTTACAAGTGTAACACGAGGGCACATGAATTCAAACTAAATCCCATTGCTTCCTTAATTCAGCCCTAAAAGCATTAGTGCTACATATATGACAGAGCCATTGTCTTAATAAAAGCTGACATATACCATTATTATTATGCAATCTATTCATGTGAGTGAACAAAAACTTGCTTTTGCCAAAAAAGTAAGCAAAACCTCTTTCTGTCCCTGCCCTGCCATTTCGTCTTTCAAATGTCGAAATGTCAAAGCAAACGTTGCGCTGAGCCCTGCAGGCTTCTAAATGTAGGACTTCGGCCTTTAACCTATGTGCATGCAAGGTTTTCATGGGGGTGTCCCATTTCAAAATGACTCTGGAAACGGAAAAAGCAACAGCAAAACCCACTCCAGTCCTGTGTACCAGCAATTCAGAGGTAAGCTTAATAACTTCTGCCAGTTTTTGTACATATTGATATTTGTAAGCAGTGTGCCGAGTGCTTGTCTAGCAGTATAGATGTCAGCTATTCATTCTATGCTTACATATGTGCATTTACTGTAGCCTAAGGCAGTTTAAAAGCTGCTCTGACTGGAGAAACCTCATTTAAATAGTGAATTTTACTCAATTTCGACTTTGATGTTTAGGGCACTTAAAAATGAATATCCTACAATGTTTGTGCATAATAGTCATCCCCAAAATGTCCCCTACATATCCCAGAGATGTGGCATCAGAAATGTATAATGTATATCCTTATAAAAATGAGTTTTGTACGCCTGGGTAAAGTGACATTTCACATGTAAGTGACCCCCTATTGCTGTATAGCAATGCTTAAATTCAATTTGGATGTTAGGAGGTCACAGTATCATTATTAGACATTATAAATATTAAAAAACGAATTTAATGCACCTATTTTAAATAACATTTTTTATATAATCAAATTTTTTTTTTTTTTAATAAATCTAATCATTTTGATGAGTCCACATATGAAAAGCGAGCTGCATCCCTTGCCTATCATATTTAAACGCAGTCATTCACAGCCCTAAGAACAGAAACTTAACTTGAAAGTCTGCGCCACTTTTAAAAGACAGTCATTATTATTTAACATCAAAAACCACTCTTATCCTTATTTAAAAAGGCATTAAGAAAATAAATCCCTACTGTCAATCTGTCCTCTGTTTATCAAAAATAATGAAACTATATTTCTAACTTTTAAAACAGCAGTCTGAAATGCAGGATTTTACACCGTGTTTGACTTCAGCTGTTCTCTGTGGCCGGAGTCCGAAATACCCATGTGCTGACACAGCTGCTTGACACGTAAAGGCGTCAAATTCACACGCCTTTCAAGTCTGCCTTGCCAGCCAGCGCAAATCTGTCGTTCTGTAATGGGTATTTTGGGTCAGCAACAACCAACTCACTCAGATAATGTGAATGCCTTTTAATACCTAATACAGAAGGATAAATGCTGTGACATTTTGTATCTTAATTTATCTATTGCAAAACACACAATTTCGTTTTTTGAAGCTTTTTTATCCCTATTAAATGTGGATTCTAATTTTATCTTTAACATTGTGGCAATTTGCACACATGTATAGTGTCTTACTCTGTCAATGTAATGATAGCGTGTGGCTATTTAGCATATATTATATAATTCATTGCTGGATTCTTTTAAAATGTATTTCATTTTAATGGTATTTGGCATAACAGAATGATGACAAAAAAAACATTGAGCTCATTCCAGACATTTTCAAAACGGTGTCATATACTCAGAACACATAATACAGGGCACTTAAGGCTAGCCATTCTTGCACCCCGAGCGCAATCGCTACTTACAAGTACCACTAATGACAAACCACAGACATTTAAACACACATTTAACCCACAGATCAACACTTAGGACAGAAACAAAAGACAGCCCACAGACTGTACTTAGCCCAAACCATTTGTAAATACTAGTTGTAAGTCATATTCACTAGGTCTGGCTGGCAGAACACCAAGAAAAAAACGCTCTGCATATCACCACTTACGAATGTTACTAAGTGCACAGACCAGGATCCTTTCTATGTACATATTTAGTTCCTCGGGGTACTAGTCACCAAAGAATAAATACTTTTTTATACCTAAACCTACTTAAGTATCCCCTCTAGGGGAGCCGGCTAATTATATACAAGTAACTGCTTTGTTCTTCAGCTCTAATGCTTTCACATAAATGTTCTTTCGCTGTTCTTTTTTCAATCAAGGCTTGCTCACGCTTCATTCGTTCACGCACTTCTTTCTCCCACATTCGTACACAATCAAACATCTCTTGCCTAGTCTTTTGCCTAAACATACATTGTGCCACATACTCAATCTTTCGTAAATAAAATGACCCATACATAGGCCAACGCAACTCAGGATCCTTACGAGTGTTTTTATTCTGTAATGCGCTGTACATTATAGAAGAAAGACCATACTTAATATACATATCCCTATTAGGCGTCCCCTCCAGGGGGCCCGGTTGTGCTTCATCTAGTTTCAAATTCTAATTGGTACCACTACCAGAGCTACACATCCTATGAAGTGTGCTAAAAACAGGCATGCCAAAAATAGTGCAGAATGTGCAGTATTATAATCAAAGTAGCACTTAAGGTACTTTTTAGTACGATGTGCCGTTCAAATCAATTCAGATAGAGAAAATTCTCCTCATTACCTGCCTATATAGGTTGCAACTTATATATATATATCATAACAAACCAAGTTGGCCAACACAAAATGCGCAATCCAAAAGCCACAGTAAGTGTTACTAAACTACCTTACCAATCCCAGGCATCAAAACCAACAGCAAGCGCCACAGAAGGACACTTACCAATCACTTGGTGTCCAGGTTCCAACTGCCAAGTTCTAAAATCGACCAAATGGTCACTGCACGGCGAATCAACAGAAGAGATCTCAGTCGAGGACCGGCACCACCTGGATGGTCAGATCAGAAGGAAAGGAAAAACGCCGTGGTTGCCAAGACTCAGGTCTCATTGGGCAGCGATCGCGTCCACAGCGAGATTCCAATCCTTCGTCGTGACCAATCCTTTGGGCATCCGAGTCACCGATGAGCCCCAGTAGTTGGGCGCCAATTTCTTGATGGTGACCTCAGCTAGGCCTACCAGTGCAAGGGGTTCGCCCTTCTCTGCACAGAGTCCTCAGATCAATAGGAAGAAGTTGGCACAGAAACTGGAATAGAAAATACAAAGTTTAATAAAACCTCACGAGGTGGAACCACATTCATAGAGCACCCTGTGGTGCTGAATGAATGTAGCACACTGAATAGAAGAAGCATGGTCCTTTTATACCCACACAGGGGCTGAAAAAGGCGGTACAAGTACACATAGGAGAATTACATACATAGATGGTCATACAGAAATGCACAGTCAACAGTAAAGGAGGAGCTAGCAGTTGCTGACTCTGGTAGAAACAACCTGACAGCTACAGACTAAAAACAGATGTATGGACAGTTAGATTCTTCTGCACATGTGCAGAGTAGCAGAGTCTAAGTATAGCCAGTCCTTTAAACAGAGCAAAGGGAAAACAAAATGGCTGCCAGAAATACAAAATGGATTCTACAAAATGGACAAGATAGCCTCTAAATACGAGATGGATTCCACTAATGGTAATCCAATCGCAGCCAATTTACAACAACTGCCCAAGACAGAAGCAGCCACTGCAGGCCAACACAGCAAATTTATTTATTTAAGCGATTGATAGGGTGCGCAAATACCCGTGGGTGTCTCGGCGCTACGGACTGAAAAGGAGTAGTCGTTTAGTGGGATGCTCATTGATTGAAAAGCCAGTTCTTGAAAATCACACAGCAAAGTGGTAGTTCCCCCACACAGCTTCTACAGCTCTTCTTCTTGGCAGTCTTCTTGGTCCAAAAGAGATCTAAAGTTCTGGGGTCTGAGCCCCAATATTCATACCACCAAATCCTTTGTTCTCTGAAGGCAGAGAGTGTCTGTACCCAGCCAAAACCAGTTCTGTCCTCCCTGGTGCAGCTTCCTGGCAGGGGGTGGAGATGGCATTATACAAGGCAGACCAGGCCCATTCAGGTGCAAGGAAATCTCCTCCCACTACTCTAAATGCAGCCCAGGTCTATTCAGCCCAGTCCTGACCCATCAGTTTCTCTGCAGCCACTGCCCCTCTCCAGCCCCTGTCATCCCAAAGCCAGTCAATCCACAACCCCAGCAGAGGCACACAGGATGGCTCAGCAAGAAAATATCTACTTTCTAAAAGTGGTATTTTCAAACACAGAATGCAAAAATCCTCTTCACTAGAAGATGCATTTTAACATTCTGAGTCCAGACATACTAAAAACTTTATTTTTCTACCTTGTTCCCCCGGGTAGTTATGTTTTTTAAGATGTTATAAGCAAACTCCCCATTCTGTCCTATGGAAACAGGCAGCCTTGCAATGGTGAAAACGAAATACACTGTAATTCACCACCAGGACATGTCACACACATCAGTACATATCCTACCTTTAACATGCACAGCACCCTGCCCACAGGGGTACCTTGGGCCTACCTTAGGGGTGTGTTAGACTTGGGGGTCTCTAGTTGGCACAGGTATGCACTTGTGACAAATAGGGACCTCCTCCTCTAGTCAGGGTAAGGGGGTACACTCCTAAAATAACCCCTGCTCACCCCCTTGGTAGCTTGGCACCAGCAGACAGGCTTATCTCAGAGGCAGTGTGTAAAGCATTTGTGAACACATACAGTAACCAAGTGACAACACTACAAATGGACACCACACAGGTTTTATATTAAAAATAAGTATTCTTTATAGATTTACCACCAGACCATTAAACGACAAAAATACACAATACTGTTACTTTAGATGGTAGGATTTTGCTTAGTTCTCTTAAGTTCTTAAATGCGACACTTTAAGTCAATGTACCTTTTAGATGCGTTGCTCTTCCAAGACAGGCAATGTCGCAGCGATGGAAATGCGGCAAAGTTCTGGTGCAAAGAAATAAAGATGTGAAGATCTTCCAGATGCGTTACACTTCTCCGATGTTGCGAGAAGACTCGACTCGATGCTTCAGCTGCAGCGGTGACACCCTTTACGCGATGCGACGACAGTGGCCTTGGCAGCGACACTCTTCTCCGACGTTTGCGAGACGCTTCCGTTCGAAGCGATCTTGCAGCGGCGACACCCCTTTACGCGATGAGACGACAGCAGCTCCGACGGCGGCACGCTTCTCCGTGGATGAGAGGCGCTTTTCTTGATGCGGTGCAATGCGACAACTACGATGGCTGCGATGGCGACACGCTTCTTCCTCGATGCGAGACTCTTCTCTTGATGCAGTGCAATGCGTCAGCTACGATGGCGACACGCTTCTTCGGCGTTGCAAGACACTTCCTTGTTGATGCGAGACACTTCCGCTCGATGCTGCAGCGGCGACACCCTTTACGAGATGCGATGACAACAGCTCCGACGGCGGCACGCTTCTCCTTCTTGAGTCGCGCTTCCAGCTCCTTGCGACACGCAGTCCCTCAGAAAGCCCAACAACAGCAGCAGGCACTTCCAAAGAACTCTGGGGAGCTGGGGGGTGAAGTCTGTTGTTCCTGAGACTTCAGCAGGAGGCAAGCTCTTTTCCAAGCCGTTGGAGATCAAGACAAGTTGAGCAAAAGTACACAAAAAGTTCCTTTCTCCTCTCTTTGGCAGTAAGGCAACCACTGCAGGCCAATCCCCCAGTTTCAGGGATAGCTTCCTCCTCAGCTCCTTCTGGTTCCTCCCTCAGCAGAGGTTCTTATTGTTTTCCCAAAGTGATCTAAATTCTTGGGATCAGGGTCCCAATATTTATACCCAGAAATCCTTTGTCCTCTGAAGGCAGAGGGGCCTTTGCCCAATCCAAACCAGTTCCTGAGCACTCTGTTTACCAGACCTCTCCTTTCCTTTCACAGTGCAGGGCAGAAACATTAGACGCCCACAGGAGGTGGAGCCAGCATTGTGGAAGGCAAGTACAACACTTTGTTGACAGGATTCCTCCTCTTCATTCACTCTGCAGGGCAGAGACACCAGCCACTCCCCAGGAGGTGGAGTCAGCATTGTGGAAGGCAGGCACAGCCCTATTCAGATCCCAGGTGCAACTCCTCCCACCCATCTGGATGCAGATCTCTCTATTCACCACTGGGACACCTCACCCGGTCTCCTGGAATTCCCCAGCCCTGTCACACAAACTCCAGACAAAGAAATACACACAGCCTAGCAGAGGCAGGGTTGAATGGTTAGACAAGAAAATGCCTACTTTCTAAAAGGGGCATTTTCAAACACAGAATGTTAAAACCAACTTTACTAAAAGATGTATTTTATCATCCTGAGTTCAGGCATACTAAATTCGAATTTCTACCATGTTCTCTGAGTCAGTTAGGATTATAAAATGCAATAACCAAACTGCCCATTCTGGCCTATGGAGAACAGGTAGCCTTGCAATAGTGAAAAACGAAAATGGCTGTAATTCACTATTAGAACATGCCACACACACCAGGGCATGTCCTACCTTATCCTTACAATGCACCCTGCCCTTGGGCCTACCATAGGGGTGTCTGATATGAAGAAAAGGGAAGGTTTAGGGACTGGCAAGTGGGTGCACTTGCCCAGTCAGCATGACAGTACCAGACTGCACGCAGGCTCTGCAATGGCAGACCTTAGACACACTTTTACAGGCTGCTTCTGTGGGTGGCACAACCAGTGCTGCAAGCCCACCAGCAGTATTTGGATTACAAGCCCTGGGCACTCCTGGTGCACTGTACTAGGTTCTGACAAGTAAACCAAACCAACCAATCATAGAATCACAAATGATACATTAATTTACAACAGGGAGCACTTGCACTGTGGCACAGTGCCCTGAGCAGCTAACACCAGCAAAAACATACATGAGGCACAACGAAAAATGCAAGGGAGACTCACAACAATGTGCCAGGTCTAACAGGGTGCCTGAAATGTAGATAAAGGGAAGGTTGGGGCCTGGCAAGTGGGTGCACTTGCCTGATCGACATGTCAGTTACAAACTGCGCACAGACTCTGCGGTGGCAGGCCTGAGTCACCTTTTCAGGGCTACTTCTGTGGGTGGCACAACCAGTGTTGCAA
Organism: Triturus cristatus; assembly: GCF_964204655.1. Lineage (NCBI taxonomy): Eukaryota > Metazoa > Chordata > Amphibia > Caudata > Salamandridae > Triturus > Triturus cristatus. The sequence goes on from NC_140589.1 coordinate 181,301,815, forward strand.
GCCCACTAGTAGCATTTGATTTACCAGGCCTGGCACTCTCAGTGCATTTTACTAGGGACTTCACCTGTAAATAAAACATGCCAATCATGGAAACACCAATCCATAACATAATTTACAACAGGAGCTCATGCACTTTAACACTGAACAGCAGTGAGAAAGTGCGCAGAGACACTAAACCAGCAAAAACAGAGTCAGAAACGGGAGGTCCGAAAGCAAAAAGATAGGGGAAGCACGCCAAAAGATGCCAAGGGCCACCATGAAGTTAGACACGGTCAGCATTACTGCCATATTGATTGAGCTGTAGACCGGCGTGCAAGTGAAATCGGCGACCTTTATGCCAGACGGGGTAGTCATGAAGATTACTGGTTTGCTGATCGGGCGGTAGCCAGTGTGTGGAGTGTAGTCAGTGACCCCGAATGCCGGGTGTAGCTGCCATGATAATTACTGCTGTGCCGATCAGGCTGTAACGTGTGGAGTAAAGAGAAGGGCACCGGAATGGACAAGGGCTGTTGCCAAATTCAAGCCATTGTTGAGAGAAGAGGCCAATAAGGTGACCCGTGCAGGCCCAAGCCCCGACTGAGGATTGGATCCGGACTAACCTACCCCACACCTGTAGGAAGGATAAGAGGAACTTATTGTCTCACCAGAGGAAATGCCAGGGATGCCCAGTCATTGCATTTGCAGAGCCATGAGTGTTACTTACCATGTTGTGTGCCTCTGCCACCCTACAGCATCTCTGGTTGCACCAAATTTGCAGGAGTAGGTAAGACTGATCACAGGGCCACAAGACCTTAGGGGAACGTGTTCTACTACATATCACTTCGGGCACTGGAACCCTTTTGACTTTTATCAGAGTTGGAGTTGGAATCCTGAGACTTGGATTACTAGTTGGGCCTAACCTGAATGTCACCTATAGTGAATGGAGAATACTTATTACCTCTAGTGAGAGGGAAATAGAACTCAGAGACTTGCCTGTCAAAGACTAGAGCCCTGACAACAGGGGGTAGTATGTATTGTTTGTGTATGCACTATTTCACTTTGTGGTCCTATATAAATACTATTTTTGTAATAAAAGAAAGAATTTACTGGAAACTCATTTATTGCTGCATACTTTGAGTTGTGCGGCTTTGTTTACCCCCCTGAATTTACCGCCCTCTCAAGAAGCCTTAGAGTGCTTGACCCGTGCTATCACTAAAAATAAAGTTCTGAGGGTTACTTGGCCCAGTTGCTCAGGCCCCACAGTAGGTCGGGTTGATGGGACATTGGGAGTAGAAGGCCTCAACCCCCAGGTTGGGCCCAGTAGCTGCTGCTTGCCCCGTGGCCCGCTAAAAGGGGCTTTGACAAATACCATAACATAACATTTATCTGTCCATTAGTTCACCTGCCCTTCCACTCATCAATTTTTTTCTAAACATCCATTGATCTATCCACCTGTACATCTATCCGTCCATCAACCATCCATCCATGCGTTAATCATTTTTTCCAAACATCCACTGGTCTAACCTGCCATACATCTGTACACTCATATGTCCCCTCTGTTGAGGAGGGGGAAAGAGTTGATCTTCTATGTAACCATCATGCGACTTGCTGTATTTACGGAGGGATTCTCCTTCCTCACTGTTGGAAATGGCCCTTTTTGCAGGGTCATCTCTGAACTTTTTGCCCTCCTCCTAGTCTTTTTTCTGACATGGTGTTGGTGGTTTTAGGACTCTGAGCACTTTAGCACTGCTGTCCAGTGTAAAGTGCATGTGCTCTCTATGGTAAAACATGGTAAGATTGGTCTACACCTGTTTGGCTAATTTACTTTACCTACCAGTCCCCAGTAATGTGGTATCTCATATACCCGGGGCCAGTAAATTAAATTCTACTGGTAGGCTTGCAGCTCTGCTTGCGCCACCCACCAAAGTAGGCTTTCAAACCTGTCTCAGGCCTCTGCCATTGCAGGGCCTGGGCGCGCAGTGTACTGCCGCTGTGACATGGCACATAAAATGGGTGCTACGTCTGTGACTCCCCTTTTACTACATGTCAGTTACCCCTAAGGTAGGCCCTAGCTAACCCTATGGGGCAGGCTGCATTGAAGGTTAAAGGTAGAACATGTACCTTAAATGTGTGGCATGTCCTGGTAGTAACAAACAGCCATTTTGGTTTCTCACTGCTGTGAGGCTGCCCTCTCATAGGAATGCATTGGGGATTCCCTGATAAGTGCTTCAGTGGTAATTCCTGATATGAGAGGAGCAGCGTGGTCAAGTTTGGTATGTTTGAAATAATAATAATAAATGCTGCGCAATGGTGTGCGCAAGTTTATTATCACTATTTTAGAAATGCCACTTTTAGAAGTTGGCATTTCTGTGTACTATGCGTCTGCCTGCCTGATGTGTACTGCATGTCTGGCTCTGGAGTGACAGGGGCTGGTGAGGTGTGTGGCTCCAGGGAGGACAGGTTGAGTCAGCGCTAGGCTGAATAGGAGATCTGCATTTGGAGTAGTGGGAGGAGTAGTCCCCTGACCCTGAATAGGTCTGTGCCTGCCTGGTTGAAAGCTGGCTCCACCCCCATGTGGTGTGTCTGAGGACCGAGCCTCACGACAAAGGAGGGTGGAAGCCTGGTAAACAGAGTGCTTCAACACCCCTCAGAACCAGTTGAGGCTGGTTCCCCAAGCCCTGTGCCAGGGCAGATAAAGAAGAAATGCAGTATAAATATTGGGGCTGTGACCCCATGTAAGGTGTGCTTTTTGTGGGGGATGCTAGAGGGCGCCTGGCAAGATGGGCAGCACTTTATCCGACTATTATCCGCACTTAAATAACGCATGGCGGCTGAAAAAACGGTTTACCTGCAAGGCGCTACAACTCCGATTCCTGCGGAGGTGTCGAGACCTGTGGGGGACCTTTGTGGTGGCCGTTAACGAGGTCGAATCCGACCAGTGGGAAGGAAAATGGCGGCCGCCAGAACCCAGAGCTGAATTTGTCTGCTGACCAGCGCATCAGGAGCCGGAAGAGAACGAGGATAGCTGCGTGGTATCTGGGGGACGGCTACTGGATCGAATCTGTAGTGGCTGCTTGGGTTCGGTGCCTTTGGATCTGCGTAAGGTGAACACGCCTGCCTCCGTCCCCCTGTGGGGCCGTTGCCGATATTGGGGTGGAGAGCTGGCCCTGGCCGCTGCACGGCCCTACTGGAGCCTGTAGCGGGCTGCGGCTGCTGAGGACGGCGTCAGCTGGGTGGCGCTGGCGGAGACTGCTGCGCGGCGAGCCCTGGCCCCAGCTACCTGGCAATCTGAAATATCGCACATCTGTTCAATATCAGCCCCGCAATCCTGCGTGAGAAGGGACGGAGCTACACCGCTGGCTGAGCCCCAGAGAGACTGAATCATTGCCCTGGAGACTTCCGGTACCTGCGGCGGTCTGTGGTGAGTGGGGTGCGGCCTAGCTTGGGCCTGAGGCTGCGGAGGCGGGAGTGGGCCTTAGCGCTGGGATGTTCTCTGTGAGCTTCGACCTGCTTGCAGTGTGCATGGCGGTGGGAGCAGACCCGGGCCTGACATGAGTTCACGCCACACCATGCCGGGTGCGCGCCAAACACCTGCTCACTGAGTCACTGAGTGTGGCGCTTCGGGGCCTGTGGTGGGGCACTAGATCTGGCAGCAACGGGTCACGCAGCGTTTGGCCAGACACTATCGGCTGGAATGACTGGGCGGTGAGCACCCCATTATTGTGGAAACTGGCTGGTGCTTGCTGGGCAACCTCTGGCAATAGCTATCAGTGCACGGTGGCCGACAGCGGGGAGATATAGGTTGAGCTGTCGCTGTTAGCGCTGGATGGCGTGCCTGACAATGTGCTGCTGTCACTGAAGGCCCAAAGGTGCGGAACTGTAAGGCTGGCTGAACCTGTGAGACAACCGCTCAGTGGCCCATTGACGTGGCGCAGCCTTCTTGTTGAGATCTATTGGAGGTGTAGTGCTTAGAGATCTTCTCACCTGCACCACCCCTTCTTACGGCCTGTTGCTTGAATACTTGCCTGGGCTCTTTGGCAACATGGGGAAAATGGACAGATTACAGCCTCACCTCACGTTTGAGACACGAAAAACTGGTAATACTCATCAAAAGGCTACCTCTGACTCTGAGGCGGACACCCAGGGGGACAGCCCTTCCACATTGGAAACAACGCTGATGGCCATGCAAAAAAGTCTTCAGGCCATAGAGGGGAACATGTTGGCCATGAACCACATGCTAGATAATATGTCTTCCCAGTTGGAGAAGCAAAACGCGAGAATGGGGGAGATTGAGCAGAGGGTTTCTACCAACGAGGACAGCCTCAGTGAAGTTGCGGGCAAGGCACACGATATGGAAAAGGTTCTAGCGCTTATACAAGCAAAAAACAAAGATTTAGAGGCTCGGTCTCGTCAAAACAACATTAGAATTACAGGCCTGCCGGAGTCCACCACTACAGGCAGGATGGAGACCTTTATCGAGTCACTGATCACAAACATTTTCGGCCCAGAGAACCTGTCCACAATGTTCATAATTGAGCAGGCCCAACGCTGTCTGGCGGCACGGCCAGTGCCGGGTACTCCTCCTCACCCGATAATCGCCCGGCTCTTAAATTACCGGGACCAGGATGTTATTTTGAGGCTTGCCAGACAAAAGGGCACCATCACTCACCAGAGGAACTCTCTGTCCTTTTTCCCTGACTTTACTGTTGCAGTCCAGGCAGCGCGGCAGGAGTTCGGCGCCGTGAAGAAATTCCTGCAATCTGAAGGTATCCCCTACGCCATGCTGTATTCCGCCCGCTTACGAACTGGGGACCCTTCCTGCAAAGAAGCGCTGCTCCTGTGTTGTTGCTGTCTGCCCACTTCGCAACGCCTCGCGGCCCCCGCTTCGCGGGCGCCGCTCGTAGGCTTAGACTCTCTCTGGGGAACATCCTTTTCGCCTCCCTTCACGTGCTTTGAGCACCAACGCGCCCCTTGCAAGCTGCCATCTGGTCAACAGGGGTAGAGGCGGGACTGCGAGGACCAGCATTCCTAGCGGCGTGGATCGGCCGCAGCTGGTCCTCTTCCCGCCCCCTCCTCCTCCTCTTTAAAATCTGTGTGGAGTGAGTGAGCCTTGGGACCCTTCCTGCAAAGAAGCGCTGCTCCTGTGTTGTTGCTGTCTGCCCACTTGGCAACGCCTCGCGGCCCCCGCTGCGCGGGAGCCGCTCGTAGGCTTAGACTCTCTCTGGGGAACATCCTTTTTGCCTCCCTTCACGTGCTTTGAGCACCAACGCGCCCCTTGCAAGCTGCCATCTGGTCAACAGGGGTAGAGGCGGGACTGCGAGGACCAGCATTCCTAGCGGCGTGGATCGGCCGCAGCTGGTCCTCTTCCCGCCCCCTCCTCCTCCTCTTTAAAATCTGTGTGGAGTGAGTGAGCCTTGGGACCCTTCCTGCAAAGAAGCGCTGCTCCTGTGTTGTTGCTGTCTGCCCACTTCGCAACGCCTCGCGGCCCCCGCTTCGCGGGCGCCGCTCGTAGGCTTAGACTCTCTCTGGGGAACATCCTTTTTGCCTCCCTTCACGTGCTTTGAGCACCAACGCGCCCCTTGCAAGCTGCCATCTGGTCAACAGGGGTAGAGGCGGGACTGCGAGGACCAGCATTCCTAGCGGCGTGGATCGGCCGCAGCTGGTCCTCTTCCCGCCCCCTCCTCCTCCTCTTTAAAATCTGTGTGGAGTGAGTGAGCCTTGGGACCCTTCCTGCAAAGAAGCGCTGCTCCTGTGTTGTTGCTGTCTGCCCACTTCGCAACGCCTCGCGGCCCCCGCTTCGCGGGAGCCGCTCGTAGGCTTAGACTCTCTCTGGGGAACATCCTTTTTGCCTCCCTTCACGTGCTTTGAGCACCAACGCGCCCCTTGCAAGCTGCCATCTGGTCAACAGGGGTAGAGGCGGGACTGCGAGGACCAGCATTCCTAGCGGCGTGGATCGGCCGCAGCTGGTCCTCTTCCCGCCCCCTCCTCCTCCTCTTTAAAATCTGTGTGGAGTGAGTGAGCCTTGGGACCCTTCCTGCAAAGAAGCGCTGCTCCTGTGTTGTTGCTGTCTGCCCACTTCGCAACGCCTCGCGGCCCCCGCTTCGCGGGGGCCGCTCGTAGGCTTAGACTCTCTCTGGGGAACATCCTTTTTGCCTCCCTTCACGTGCTTTGAGCACCAACGCGCCCCTTGCAAGCTGCCATCTGGTCAACAGGGGTAGAGGCGGGACTGCGAGGACCAGCATTCCTAGCGGCGTGGATCGGCCGCAGCTGGTCCTCTTCCCGCCCCCTCCTCCTCCTCTTTAAAATCTGTGTGGAGTGAGTGAGCCTTGGGACCCTTCCTGCAAAGAAGCGCTGCTCCTGTGTTGTTGCTGTCTGCCCACTTCGCAACGCCTCGCGGCCCCCGCTTCGCGGGAGTCGCTCGTAGGCTTAGACTCTCTCTGGGGAACATCCTTTTTGCCTCCCTTCACGTGCTTTGAGCACCAACGCGCCCCTTGCAAGCTGCCATCTGGTCAACAGGGGTAGAGGCGGGACTGCGAGGACCAGCATTCCTAGCGGCGTGGATCGGCCGCAGCTGGTCCTCTTCCCGCCCCTTCCTCTTGTTTTTCCTTCATAGCTTGTGTGGACAACGCGCACGCGGGACGCGCGCGGGGCGAAGACCGGGCTAAGAGCGGGCCGTTTGAGGCCGTTCGAGGACGGCAGAGGACGGCCCAGGCCCACCCCCCTTATTGCTCCTAACCTGCTTGTTATTGTATCATCGTGCTGAGACAGGTTAGCTTAAACTGAAGCTCCCTAGTTAGTAAGTCGAATGACGACCCTGATCTCATCGTAAGCACCATGAGTACTAGGATGACACGTAGCAAAGCCTCCAAAGGTGGTTCACAAATCTGTGGCCCTATGGACGACTTCATCACCCGCACAAATATAGCCATCGATGAAGAAATATCTAAACTTCAAACCCGGGTATCCCTAGAATTGGTAGCTGCACGTAGGCTGTCCGAGGTAATTGCCCTCTCGAAAAAATCATCCCTAGGACATATAGCCTCTGCTGTCACTCCAGCACGCCCTGCCCGCCCAAATAGTATTACCACCCAGGTTGATTTACACCAGCCCCCGATTACTTCCACCCTCACTCCGCCCTTAGAACAATCACGCATTACAGAAGAGCTAAGTTTCGCTGCACCTTCTCACGCCCAGACCCCCACCCTTAATCCCCTTTCCCAAGCATTCCCAACTACTTCCCGTGTTAGTGGTGCACAACCCAAAAGAAAACGCCAATTACGCTCAGCCTACTCTCGTAAAAAGGCAAAGGTCGCAGTCTCCCACCAGCTCACAATGACCAACACTCAGGCACGTAATGCTTTACCTGAGGGTTCCTTGAGCACACAGTCAGTATGCCAAAGTATGGGAGAGGGTCCAGCCAACACCACCCCAGTAGACGAGGGGGCGCAGGTACAAGACCAGGGAAGGAATGATAAGGAATTTATAGATCAAGTCTGGGAAACATTAAAAAAACTTCTCTCACCACTCGACTTAAGATTGTCTAGGATAGAAAACAATCTACTCGAGATGGAGAAGAGCATTATTGCTCTGGCCACTCTCGGCCTAAGAAGTTTCGAAAACCAGGGCGTGTCCTTATCTGACCCACTTTCGCCAGCCCCTGTTTTGCAAGCTGAGCAGCACCCCCCACCAGTACCTGTTGCTGTAAGGCCTGTTCCTAAGTCGAGGACTGTGGCTGTGGATCAAGTTTCCATAACCGCTAAACCTCAGGCTACCAAACCGCAGATTCCCACACGGAACTCTAAGCCTGGAAAAGTAAATCCAAACCTGGTAGCATCCGCCAGACCCCAGCCTGCCGAAACCCAGGGTCCTCGTCCAAAAGAAAATTTTAGAGGAGGCTATATAGACCTTCCACCAGAGGCCAATGACTATGTGGTCGTGTTGACAGGCGTCCCTGTGATTGGCACTGACCAACACGAAAACCACTGGTCATTGAAAAATAAAACTATGCACTGGCTTAACGTCAACAGACCGATTCCCAATGGCAAAAGAAGCCGAGTAATGATGGTCCGTAGAATACCCTGGGTGGGCCCAACCAAGAAATCTAAGCAAGGGGACTGTGTAGTTGTAACTTTTGAAGACCCACATACGGCGCACCATATCTGTTCCTGGCCAACTAGTGAAGATTCTTTAGTCATACCAAGGCCGCTATCCTATTTTTACCCCCCACGCCAATTGCATACCCAAGCGGATAACTGGTCCTTGGTGCAGCACCACCCATGGAACACCCATCCCATGAGGCAAAAGAATACTCTTTTACACTGGAATGGCCTTTCAACCTACAATAGATTTGGAGGCCTGGAGGAGGTCGATTGACTTTCTATGTTCCCAGCATGCCCACAACTAGAAAAAGCATTGTCTCCACATGTTATAGACATAATTGGAAATCCAATCAACGGCCCTCCAACTAGCCAAGCCGGGCTTCTGACTCTCTTGCCCCGGGCCATGGAACCGATCAAAATGGCCATTTTAGATTGCAAAAGAGTGGAAACGAGGCCAGACAGCCCCTGTTCGATCCCCCCTTCTCCAGTACAATCTAATCCAATGGAGATCGACCTGCCTGATAGAGTTGCCTCTCCAGGCGATTCTTCACTGAGGGTCTTAAGCTGGAATGTGGCTGGCCTTGCACGTAACTTTGATAACCCGGAATGGAACACCTTCCTGGCACCCTATGACATTTGCTTGCTACAGGAAACATGGTGCCAGGAACCTAGACATAGAGTGGGGTTTTCGACCTTCTATGTTCCGGCTGTATGTCACCAAGGTTCTAAAGGACGCCCATCCGGTGGTCTTCTCATCTGGATCAACATAGCACTAGACCTCAGTGTTTCTCAAAGGACCACCGAAACACCTGACCTTCAATGGCTAACAGTGCACTACAAAGGGGGAAGGAAACTAGAACTATTTAATCTCTACTTAAGGGGCAATAGGAACGGAGGATTTCTAAACTCTTTAGGCTTAAGTAACTACCTGTCTGCCTGTGACGCCGACTCTCTCGTCCTGCTGGCAGGCGATTTTAATTGCTGTTTTGAGCCTTTAGCCAAAGAAGATATTCTGGATACCAACGAGGAGGATAACAGGAGGGGCATCCCTATTTTGAACCTCGAACCGATCCCTAAATGGACACAAAAGGCGATCGATATAAATGCTCTTTGCATGGAGCATAACTTGAGAGCAACGAATGGGCGTTCTAAATCAGATCCCATGGGTGCCCATACATACAATAGGACGGGCCACTCATCCAGAATTGACTTTGTTATGCTCAACTATAACCTCTGGCCATATCATCAAGACATGGAGGTTATAGAGACCTGTGACAGCGACCACAACCCTCTCGCTTTAACCATTTCTGTCCCCTGGCAAACTGGGTCTCAAGAAGCTACTAATCAGTTATGGAAAGCTTCACATGAGATTCTTCCCTCAAACTGTGGCAGACGTCTTAAATGGGCAAGAGTCTCAACGGATGAGGTTAGGATGTCACAAGCTGAAACCATCTTACTAGAGGCTGAATCTAGGCTTGATAGCACGAATAGCGATAGCAAGATGTTTTTATCGTTATTTACAGAGACTGTAACGGCACTAAGTGGGCTGTTCATCATTTCCAAACCCAGCTCCAGAACTGCTTCAAAGGGGGCCCTGAGAACAAGTGAAAAGTGGTTCACAGTCAAGTGTCGACTTGCTAAGGGTGATCTTGTTGCTGCAGTAAAAGGAAAAGACCAAGCTACCATCAGGTCTGCAAGGAAACTTTATAGGAAAACTGTGACTGAGGCCAAGCGGACATATGATTTCAACTTTTGGCGTGACCTAACGGAGGCGAGCACAAGGAAAGATGCTAAGGGGTTCTGGGACTTGCTAAGATCAAGAGACAAGCCCATCGATCAACAACTGACTTGTAATATCCCTGGTGTTGCCTGGTTTGCCCACTTTTCGAAATTGTATTCGGCTCAGACAGGGCCTCCGCAACCAGACCCGCTCCCAAGGCTCAGTTCCACAGATCTCCCACCAAATGAAGTCCTATTTACCACCTTGGAAGTAGAGAAGGCAACCAGGTGTATTGTTTCTAACAAAGCGGCAGGACCTGATGGGATCCCGGGCGACTTGATAAAAAATAATCCCCCATTTTGGAGCAGATTAATTGCTGCTCTTCTTAATGAGGTTATGTTGGGGGGGTCTTTCCCTGACTCTTGGAGGGGCGCTGAAGTAGTCCCCATTTTCAAGAAGGGTAGCAGGGAAGACCCAGCCAATTACCGCCCCATCAGTTTGCTGGATTCGACGCAAAAGGTAGCGGGGAAAGTGGTATTGGGCAGGATTCTGGAGTGGGTGGATGAAAATCAGATATTGTCTGATTTCCAAGCGGGTTTTAGATCAGGGACAGGCACCGTCGAGCAGACATTCCGCCTTTTAATGCTCTATTGGAAGGTAGTGGTGCTAGGAGGGGGGAGCTTATACTTAGTCTTCATAGACTTAAAAACAGCCTTCGACCTGGTTCCAAGAGCATTATTGTGGAAGGTCCTTGACGAGTTAGGTCTACCTCCCTATTTGTTGGCCTTGCTGATAAAATTCCATGAAAACAACTTTGCCCAAATCAGATGGGGTGCCCAGGGAGAAAAAACCCCGTGTATTCCAGTAGACAGGGGCGTCCGCCAGGGGTGTGTGCTTGCCCCCACTCTGTTTTCGCTTTACGTCAATGGAGTGGTGGAGCACCTTCTTCAACATCCTGCAGATGCACCATCCCTGGCTGGAAGGAATATCCCGACGCTCCTGTTTGCGGACGACACCCTCCTGATTTCGAAATCACCTGTAGGCATACAGTCACTACTTTCCAGCTTCAAGGCCTTCTGTGACACCAAGGGACTGGCCATAAATATTGGCAAGACCAAATTTCTTGTCCTCAACCCCCCTAAGAAATCTGTTAAACCCCCCACTCTAGACTCTGTCACATTAGAACGGGTCAAAGAATTTGACTATCTAGGCATACGTCTTTGTGATAGTATGAGCTGGAAGGCCCATCACCAAAAAGTGTTTCTAACCCATAAGAGGGTTGTTGGTGCGTTACTTAAAGAGCAGCGTGCTTCCTTCATAAAACCTATTGGGGCACTTCTTGATATTTATAGGGGTAGGGTTGTGAGTGCAGCACTGTATGGCGCAGAACTTTGGGGTACCCAGAGAGTGGATACTTTGGCCCACCTAGAAAATAAATTTCACAAATGTCTGATGAGGCTACCCCAGAGCACCCCCACAATCCCCCTCTTGGTGGACGCAGGTACCCGTCCAATCTGCGAGCAAGCTAAATTACGCCCCTTACTACTATGGTCTAGAATTTGGAACGTCCCCGAACTCCACAGCTATGCAGACGCCCTAAAAGATGCACTGTCCTTACCTGGCTGGCATAAGATCGCCTGGCTCAGAGAGGTCAAGAGGGCATTATACAAGCTCGGTCTGGGAGCTGCGTGGGAAAATAAAACAGCACCTCCTAAACAAGAACTGAAGAAGGCTTACTGGTCTTGGGTGGATAACGAGAGACTTGGTAAATCAAATCACCCAAGATCTGTTGCCAACTTCTTGATGGTTAAAGATATCCCCTCCAGAGAACCATATTTGGACTTGATTCACAGTCCACATGATAGGGCATTATATTTTAAATTCAGGGTTGGGGTCTTACCTTTATGTCAGTTTACCTCTACCTGGAAAGCACCACTGCAAACTGTACCCTATTGCCCATTCTGCGAGCTAAAAATCGAATCTGTCGCACACTTTCTATTTGAGTGTCGAGTCTATATGGCCCCTAGACGGAGGTGGTTGAAGCCTCTTTGTAGGAGCCTGGGAACTCGCTCACATCTGGAAGCTATAAGAATACTGCTCTCAGATACAAGACCCTTTTTTGCCATTTGTTTGGCTAAATTCCTAGGCTGGGCTTGGCGCATAAGATCTGCTAAACAACTGACGATACAGTAAAGTGTCCCTTTTTCATTTTTCATAAATTTTAAGATTATCCCGTGTAAATATGAAATGTTTTTAATGGTAATATGAATTGTAAATTGCTTTGTTTCGACCATTGTTTTTATGCTGTCATGTTTTGCTTTTATGATATGTTTCTATATCGAAATAAAGCTTTACTACTACTACTGCTTACGAACTGGCCAAGAGATGGATTTGACATTTTTTTACCACTCCTAAAGCGGCGATGGAGCATGCAAAGAAGCAGAAGAGACGACGACCCGAGACCCCAGCCGAGACGGACGAGGAAGAGCAGTAACTGACCAAATGGTGAAGACTTGAATAGATGTCTGATCTCTGCAATGTGGGTTGTGTTTTGATCTTATGGACTGTGAGCCATTGTACATTGCTGCGGGCTGGATGTAGCAGAGTGGCCTATTTCAGGACAAATGCTGGCATTCCTTATATAGCTATACGCCCGTATTAGAGCACAAGACCCTAATGTGTGAGCGGCAAAGCACTTTATTAATGTCTCTGGCCGCATTCACGTGCTCCGCCCTAGACTCATGATCTATGGCACAAGGCATTCCCCAGAGAGTGGTTGCAATGGAACTGGTTACTTCTAGGCAGTTGGTTAGGATGCACTATGTATCTATATATGTTCTGCAATTCTCAAGTGAGCACTTGCAATATATCGCCGGCTAGCCGGGGGGTGATAAGCTGCATCTCCTGTTGTATTGTACTACTTGCAGGGGATGCCCCGAGCTTATGTTTAACCTTTCATGATTACACACGGTGGTTAGATTGCTGTGGCACTGTTCTACTGGGCTTCAATGCGCTGGATAAGTGGCGTGTTGATCCATATGTTTCTATATCCTGCACAGTAATTGTACCTGATCAGCCACCTCCTACTTGTGGGAGGCTAGTAGCTCTCTAGTGCTCCCCGTATGGGAGTACCCCACATGCAATATAAGTTTTGTTTTGAGTGTGGGGACTTGATTTCTCAGGGAAGGGATGGCTTTGGCAAGTTGGGGCCGCTGAAGTGGGTGGGGGGTTGGGGACTGTTTTGCCTTTCTTGGGATGACTTTAGCATGTTGGGCATGCTGAAGTTGGTGGGGGGATGGGAGGGGAAGGCAAGTTGGAGGGTGTCGTCACTTGTGAACTGTATCTTATATGAGCCTGGAAGAAATGTTCTAAGGGTCAGATCTCAAATTGATATCTCTTGGCTGGCTCACATGCAACATGGGTAGTGAGTTCCGGTTTTTATGCTGGAATGTACGCAGCCTCAACAGTCCAAAGAAAATTCGTACTGTATTAGCATCTCTGGATAGGTGGAATGTTCAGGTGGCTTTATTGCAGGAGACTCATCTGACTCCGCTGTCTGAGGAAAATGTAGGTACCCGGTGGGCTGAAGTTAGAATGCCTTCTTCTTATTCATCCTATTCCCGGGGGTGATGACTCTTGTCAAGAGGGGCACACCATTCTAGGTTCATGGCACGGAGAAGGATGAGCACGGTCGGCTGGCGATTGTGCACGGTACGCTCGTTGGTACGAGTGTTCTCTTGGTGAACGTATATGGTTCGAATGTGGATGATGCCTCATTTTTTGCGGATGTATGGCACAGGATATCTCCCTTCCCTAGTGCTGAAATTATTTGAGGAGGGGATTTTAATACGTGTTTGGACATCAACGAGGGTAGGGAGGGGAGCTGGGCCCCGTGACACAGACAGTCCAATGATACCCTTGTGGGGCTACTGGATGCTGGTTATGTGCATGGTGCCTGGTGCTTAAGGCAGCCTGGGTCCGAGAGAGCACTTTTATTTCTACTGTGCACCGGTCCTGGTCCTGCCTGGACTATTGGCTGTTGTCTGAGGCGGCCTGCACATGGGCTGTGGACGTTAAACATTTGGCTAAAACCCTTTCAGATCACTCTCCTGTTCTGCTAGCACTGCAGGTCTCGGGATGTGGGAAGCCCCCATTTGCATGGAGATTGCAGCCGTCATCTCTGTCAGATCCGTTTTTTAAGCACACGGTTGGAGAAGCCATTCATAATTACTTCCGGGAAAATGCTGATACTGTGGACAGTGCCGGGGTTCTTTGGGAGGCGTTTAAGGTGACTATTCGGGGGGGTTTATATCGGAGCGCAGGCCGGGGTTCTCAAATATGTGCACCACAGGATTAGGAATCTCGCGGAGGACATAGCTGCTTTGGAGCGCGAATATGCCAGTTGCACCGCCACCAAAATATTGGCTAAAATCCGGGAGCTAGTGTCGGAACGTAATGAGACAGTCGACCAGGAAATGAGGCATAGATCACAAAGGTGCACTGCTAGATATTACAGGGAGGAGGGTAGATCCAGCCGACCGCTAGCGCATAAATTGGCGGCAGCCAGGCCTACATTACCGAGTTGGTGAACGAGGAGGTTGAGGTGCACTTTGGTAATACAGACATTAGTGAAGTGGTCTTAGAGTTTTACTCTAAATTATATGAGGAACGCGATCAGCCACCTATTTCTGAGATAAATGATTACCTAGATCATGTCGCATTGGGCTGGCTGTCCCTCAATTAACAGGAGTATCTCACAATGCCGTTTGACGTGGAAGACGTGAAGCAGGCAATTATGTCCCTCCCTACTTGCAAGGCAGCGGGACTTGATGGCCTTCCTAGCGAGTTCTATAAGGCTTATTCTGAGGATTTGGTGCCGCAGCTGCTGGAGGTATTTGCTGAGGCGAATGAATCTGGCAAGCTGCCTCCCTCCCTTACGGAACCCTTAATTGTAATGCTTTTGAAGCCTGATAAGGCGGCGAATGCCTGTGATTCCTATAGACCCCTCTCTATTATTAATACGGATGCCAACATTTTGGCAAAAATGATTGCCACTAGGCTCCAGCCCCTGATCCCTAAATTGGTCCTGCCGGACCAGTCGGGCTTCGTGCCCTCCAGATCCACGACACACATCCGTACTATTTTTTCCACTTTGCATTATTTCGACCGGGATTTTCAGGCTGTGGCTGTGCTGTTTGATGCAGCGAAGGTGTTTGACTCCCTTCAATGGGAGTACATGTTCACCGTCTTGCTGCGAATGGGCTTACCTCCGTTTTTCTTAAAATGGGTACACCTCCTATATGATGCACCAGTGGTGCGAATTCGTGTTAATGACTGGGTCTCTGAGGCATTTCCCATCAGACCTGGAATGTGACAGGTATGCCCGCTATCGCCAGTGCTTTTTGTGCTGGCATTGGAACCGTTGGCCTGTAAGCTGCGGCAGCGACACGCCCAAGCAGCATTGCGGTTCTGTCAGCGACCCTTAATGGTGTCATTATATGCTGACGATATGATGCTATATGTGCGCGAGCCTGCCACATACTTGCCGGAACTGCTGAGAGAATATGTCCGGCTTGAGCGCTTCTCGGGTCTAGGCATTAACTGGGCTAAATCCACTGTATTCCCACTAACGGCCGGTACCCAGGAGATTGAGATGGATTTTCCCTTGCAATGGTCATATGACCCAGTGAAATATTTGGGCATATGGCTGCATAGAGACCCTGCGGTAGTCATCTCTGCTAATTACGGTCGCACCGTCGATAAGATTACGGACCAAGCTGCACGCTGGGCTAAGCTACCTCTCTCACTTGCGGATCGCATTGCGATAATAAAAATGACATTCTTGCCCAAAGTGTTGTACCTGTTTATAAACATCCCTATCCGATTGAATGTTGCGCTTTTTAGCACCTTGCAGTCGGTCCTGCTCGCGTTCATTTGGGGGTAGGAAACCCCGGTGCAGCTGGAAGATTCTGACGCTGCCCTTCGAGCGAGGTGGATTTGAGGCCCCAGATTTCTGTTTATATTACTTATGCACTCAGGCGCAACCTGCGCACTTATGGTACTTTTAACCATACACGGCAATTAAGGCGGATTCTGTCCTTCCGGTGTCCCTGGCTGCAGCTGCCCTGATGGGAGGAGGGAACCACGGGGTGAAGTCAGCCCGGTTCATTGTACGGCATGGGCGTGGAATGCACTCGCTAAAAGGGTGGGGGTGGACTACCTATATGGCCCCAAACTGCCGATCGCGGCGCATCCTGCTATATCGGCTGCACGGGAACAAACCGCCTTGCAAGTGCTGGGTAAGGTAGGGATCACTCACCTTGGGGATTTGTACACTCAGGGCCAGTTTCGGGCACTTTTGGATTTGCAGAGTCGTCATGGCGCAGGCCTTATGCTGGGATTCACCTATGTGCGGGTGCGACAAGCAATCCGTGATATCTACCCAGAATTCCAGGCCAAACCACGTACTCTGTGGGCACGGCAGGCGGTGCTGGCAGGGGAAGAGCGAGGTGGCCTGATCACAAAATTATACAATGCATCTCTTAGGGAGACTGAACAAGCGGAGTCCCCCTCATACACCAAATGGGCGGCGGTAGCAGGAACCTCTATGTCACTGGTTGAATGGAAATTTTGTTGTGAATTTACAGGACGGCTAATGGCGAATTGTAATCTCCGAATAATCCATTTCAAATATCTACATCGACTCTATTATACCCCGCTTCAACTATGACGTTTTGGACTAAGGGACAGTGCGCGTTGTATGCGTTGTGGACAGGATGACGCAGATTTCCTACACCTGGCCTGGTACTCTGCAGGTATCGCCGAATTTTGGGCAAAGGTCATGCAAGTGCTCACGGAGGTTGTAATGGAGCCTGTTGCATGTTTGCCTGCTGTATGTCTGTTGGGATGGGTACGTAAGCTTAAACCATGTAACAGGAGATTAGTAGCCATCTCTACGTTGTTTGCTAAAAGAGCTGTAGCGCAGAGGTGGGAGGCTAAAGCCATTCCAACAGTGAAACAGTGGATCCGAGAGTTATTGTACTGTAGGGACCAATTGGACACCTATGCAGAGGAACTACCGGAGGCATCTCACCCCAAGGATTTCTGGGCTCCCCTTACGGGGTATTTACTAGGTAAGCCAGACTTATGCTAAGATATCGTACGGAGTGCTAGGCTAAAATGGAGGGCAAAGGGACTGTTAGAAACTATGCTGCATGTTACTCTGAAGGGCTATTCAGGACTTATTGAAATGCTATTCACAGTGCCGAGGGGGGGGGTGGGTGGAGGGATTGTTCATGTTGGGTTGAGTTCTACAACCATAAACCGGCTTGTACTGATATCCTGTGATGGATAAACAACAATGGAATGATGCACCCCATGTTGGGGTGTCTTATGTCTTTACTGCCTACAAGCTGATCAATAAAGATATTTAAATAAATAAATAAATAAATAAAAAATAAAAAAAAGGTGTGCTTTTTGTGGGTGCCATTTGGTGCTTACTTGCGGCTGGCAGGCTGCTGGGCTGCCAGGAGGAACTGACGCCTGGGACCAGGCTGTTACCTGCTGGGGGTGGGGGGGATGAAGGGACTGCCCCCTGCTTAGGGTCCTTGCGTGCTGGCCTGCCTGCTGTTCCAGTGCACAGCTCTACCCTTGTGATCTTGGGCCAGGGATCCTGCTCTGCAGTGGCAGACTTAGTGCTACGAGAGCGCCGGATTTATTGAAGGTGCTCTGCCTTGGAGGAAACTGTCTTTGTTTGCCCAAACCTGTGGGCATTGCGCCTCTTGCAACTGAAAAGAGGAGCGTTAAACTTGCAGGGGAAGTCCGCAGGAAGGCTGGACTCTGGGAAGAACAGCGCGTGGTGAGCACGTCACTGCCTTTCCAAGTAGGCAGCCGGGGCTCTGCTACACGGCCCCGGGCTGCAAGGGAAAACCCAGAACCAGAGGAATCCCAAGTCAGTTTAAGGGAGCCTACCCCGTGTTGCCGTGACCTGAGGACGCAAGACCCAGCCACAGAAGAGAACCAGATACTGCCGTCTGGCGGATACATCGCTCCGGGATCTGCAGTGAAATGTGTGCGGCCGCAGGAAGCCAGGCAGTGGTTGCCTGACGTTGGGCGGAACTTCCTGTCGCCGAGAGAGGAAGCCAGGCAGATGGAGCCTGGCTGCGGGTGGGGCTCCCCGTGAGAGAAGGGAGAAGCTTCGTATGTGTCCCAAGTCACCATCTGGAGATTGTAGCCCACGTGGAAGGGGGCTGCTGGAGACGCGAGGAGAGCCTCACAAGCCACCCCAGGAGACCAGAAGGACCCAACTGGCCATGGGCAGGCCACAGGAAGTGCGAGGGTAGCCAGCTGTAGCGGACGGCTGCAGTCTACCTCGCTCAGCCCCCAAGGTGGTGAGTAGGGCTGGGAAAGCACAGTTGGTGCCAAGTGAGTGGTACCAGGAGGAGCCCAGTGAACGGGGCTCCCTAGGCACTGTTAGTGCCAGTGCTTGTTTGGCTTTCACAGCTGCATCACAAGAGAGCGGGCAGCTGCAACGAGGGAGCAGTGTTGTAAGAGTCCCGGAGTGGGGCTTGAGAGGCACGGTGGTGTCAGTGTTCATTTTAGACCAGCTGCACCGCGATAGCGCGGGCAGCTGCAATAGCTGGGCATTTCTTTGGATCCTTGAGGAAAAGGGTATGAGACGCAAACCGCGCCCCAGTGCATTCTGCGCAATTATTTTTCTGCCAAGGCTGCCAGAAGGCTACTTGGGAGGCCCTACAATTGCGAGTCCTGACATTTGGGACAGAGGGCATTTGGGCCCCAGAGAAGGCCAGTTTGCCTGGGGTCATTTGGTGTCCTGGTGTGGCGTAAAGCCCCCAGGAGATGTGTGCACCTTCCTAGTGATACTGGGGTGCAATGCTGGTTATTAGGATGTATGCCTAATCTGACTGTTGCATAATGTGTTTATGCTGATGATGATGCCAAATGTCATGCTATGATGTTTATGCTTAGGATGATGCCTAAATGCTAATGTGATATGATCCTAAGTACAGTATTTCTACCAGTAGTTGCTAGTTGCCATATATTTGCTACTTGTGCTTTGTGATGGTTCTGACCGTGGCCCGATTGACCCATTTATGTATATAATCCCCTGGAAATTATTACCTGGTGCCAGTTGGCACAGTGTATATGTGTGATTAGGATTCTAAGGTTTTTTGGATAATACAAAGGCTATTTTTTATATAAACTTGTGTGGAGTTCCTTTTGTGGTGTGCCTAGTGTGTTGCTACTGTGTGTGTGTTTTGCTCAAACGCTTTACACATTGCCTTTGGGATAAGCCCGACTGCTTGAGCCAAACTACCAAGGGGGTAAGCAGGGGTTATCGTCAGTGTGTAACTCCCTTGCCCTGACTAGACTGGTGGTCTCTGCCTGGCTTAGGCGCATGCCCTAGTCAACCAGTAATCCCATTTCTAACACTCACACTTCAAGGCTCCCATGAGCAGCACTGTAGCAGCTCACTGAAGGTTTGTCTTGTGCAGCTTCACAGTGAAGAACCTGTGAGGTTGTCTCATGCCCCTCAGACCTGTATTTATTTGTTTTTGAGTTTTATATAGCGTTAGCTGGGCCCAAAGGTATCGGAGCTCTTCACAAGTTGTGTGCATAGGTTCACTCAACCTACATGCAAGGATTAGAGTGGGTCAAATGCAGTCCAAAAAGTGTAAATAATACAGCATTAAAGTAGTTTCGATTTTTTTTTTAAGTACATAATACAGCATTACGAAAATGACAGTGCCAGAATAGAGACTTGACAGCCTATTAATGTTCTGTGTCGTTATACCCATAAGACTTCTCACTGTTTTTAACTCTGCCAAAGGACCTTCATAGTAAACGTAGTTAGGATTTGGAAGGCATTTTTAATTCACTCATAATCCCTTGTTCTTAGTATAAGAGCTCCTCTTACAAACTGTGTGGAGACCACCAACTCACACTAGGTGCAGTGGGTGAGGATCCGATGATGAAGCATGCCACAAGTGGTACTTGTGGGTGAGAATCCTACAAAAATATCCAAGAGATGCCAGGATTGCACTGATTTACCTGGGCGAGGATCCCATATTCTATAGGGATATACTAAGGACCACGCAACTGACCTCTTGATCTGAAGAGATCACTATAACATAGGTTATCTGTTAGACCCAGTGGTTTCCGGTTAGCTGGGACCCATCAAAGCCAGTCATAATCCACTGTTCTAGATTGGATGAGTACGTTACACATGCCTGACAACCTGTGCTCACTTTTAGTCAGCTTGGCACCAAGCAGTCAGGCTTATCCTCAGGGCCTGAGTGTAAAGTGTTGGCACAACACCAACCTCGCAACACACTGTGTACGCTACAAAAAGACTCCACACAGTATGTATAAAACACTGGTCTTTGTATTACACACACATTGAAATTAAAACGAGATACACATTGTATATACACGTTACAGTTATATTTAATTTTTGAAATTTCCCATTAGATGCCGAATAGCATGAACATATATGCACTAATCAGAGGTTTTCATCCAACATGACATTTCCCAATATTGCATACCCCCAACAGTTGCAATGGTTAAGCAATCACAGGTCTTTGACTACGCCTTGCGACCCAGCCCTTCCATCACTCAACTACACCAGCTAACAATACACATTGCCCCTGTTGGTGCCACATTGATTAGATTAACAGATTCACCTAAAATTGAAAGAAACAGTTACTTAGTTTTGTCCATCCAGATCAGACCTCCAGGCTCCCAGCTGCACCTGCACAAGTGCGGGATCGCTATCTCCCGTAGACAGAAGTTTGTGACCCAGGAGGCTGGCGCGCCTCCAAGTCTGGAGAAATGCTTCTCGTCAGGTGGAGGTGCTAGCTGGTGTTTCTCCCGACAGCCAGCTGTAGGTTCCCCCAAGGCACAACGAAACCCCTCGGGCCCCCTCACGATGTTCTCCACAATAAAGTACCTTGTGGCGTGAGTCCAGGGAGAGGGAGCCAACGACATGGGATAGAGGTGGCAAAGTTAGGCCCTATCGTCCTCCCGATCTGAAGGTCGAAGACTGTCTCAGCTCCCAGCTCAGGTCCCCCATCACCCCTCGGACACCACAAGCTCTGGAGTGCAAGCTAGCACAGGTCCCCTGGTTGCAAGCACGGGTCCCTCGGACTCTACAGGCTTACCCCGCACTCCTCAAACTCCTCATCTCCTGGCACCTCCGGTGAGCTGCTGATCTTTACAAGCACACTCATGTGCACAGAGAGGCCCCTTAGAGTCAGAGGTCTGCAGTTTCCCTTGTGCTCCTTCCATCAGTAATGCACAGATGTAGCTTTCACCCCAGCACCAGATGTGAATTGGAAATAGGCACACAGAGGCGCGAGCATCGAAATGCCCACGTTTCCAAAGTGACATTTCCACATACATAATGTCGGATCCACTACCAAACTCATCGATATCAAACACTATACTGCTCACTAGCCTTTACCTACTTTCACCCATGCTAATCCAATGAGAGAAGCAGGGCCCGTTGTACCAAACACACTATTCTGGTCCATTCAAGACCCTTGCATGTAACGCACACGTGCACATGCCCCATCTCTTCCCAACACCACAACCTGTCACCAGGGAGAAATCCAATATAGCAAGAGACATGCAGACCTTTGGCACGAAGATCTTTAAATGCCAAGTCGAGTACCAGCGCACACAGGTCCCACCAGGGCAAACCTGTTGCACGATCGATGAGCTGGTAACTAGACATAATATCGAAAAAAAAATATCGAGTAGCAAGAATATCGAGTTTTTAATATCGAATGGACAGAATATCGACTTGCAAAAATATAGTGGTGAAGAATATCGAAAAACAGGTAAGAAATATCGATTGCAATAATATAGAAGTAAGTAATATCGACAGTCATAATATAGTTGTTAAAAATATCGAATTTTTTATAGTGATTTAAGTGTTAGTATATGTGTTAAAAGTATGTATTAATATTGGAATGTATGTTAGAATATTTTTAAATTATTGAATTTTATGTTTTTTTATTTTTTTGTAATTTAATTCCGTAGCGGGTTGTGGGTTTATAGGGGAGTAGGGTGGGAAGTAATTTAATTATAGTACATTAAATAATAATTTATAGGAATTATTAATTATTTTTAATTTAATTTTGCGTTTTACTTCTGTAGCGGGTTGTGGGTTTATAGGGGAATAGGGTGGGAAGTAATTTAATTATAGATTATTAAATAATAATTTATAGGAATTATTAATTATTTTTAATTTAATTTTGCGTTTTACTTCTGTAACGGGTTGTGGGTTTATAGGGGAATAGGGTGGGAAGTAATTTAATTGTTATTAGTTAATTATTAATTGGTATTGCAAATTAATTGGTTGTTGATTAATTATTAATTGGTAAATAATTAGTATTAATTGGTAATTAATTTGTATTAATTGTTTAATTGATAATTATGTTAATTGTATTCATTTAATATTTGTAGCGGGCAGTGTGTTTATAGGGGAATATGGTGGCAAGTAATATAATTGTAAATAAATAATTATTTAATTTATTTGTGTATATTGTTAATTAATATATCTTTAATTTAATTTTGCATTTTACTTCTGTAGCGGGTTGTGGGTTTATAGGGGAATAGGGTGGGAAGTAATTTAATTGTTATTAGTTAATTATTAATTGGTATTGCAAATTAATTGGTTGTTGATTAATTATTAATTTGTAAATAATTAGTATTAATTGGTAATTAATTAGTATTAATAGGTAAATTGATAATTATGTTAATTGTATTCAATTAATATTTGTAGCGGGTATTGTGTTTATACGGGAATATGGTGGGAAGTAATATAATTGGAAAAAAATAATTATTTAAATAATTTGTGTATATCCTTAATTAATATATTATAAATTAATTATTAATTGGTATTATTTGCATTTATTAATGTTTGTTATTGAAAAACAATTGTTTGTTAATTAATTATTAATTGTTAATTAATTAAACAAAAATGTATTGGTATTTATAAATAATCAATTCTTTTGTGATTGGTAATTAATTGTAATACTTGTTTTTGTATTAATAATTCATTAATTTAAAAATAAAAATACATTTATTATTTTCTCTACTATTGCACTTACTTGAGTGGGAATAGTAATTTTTACCCCTACGCTATCCAATGCTTTCCCTATTATTGCACTCTCTGGAGTGTGAATAGTAATTTTTACCCTCCCGCTATCCAACGCTTTCCCTACTGTTGCACTCACTGGAGTGGGAATAGTAATTTTTACCCTCCCGCTATCCAACGCTTTCCCTACTGTTGCACTCTCTGGAGTGGGAATAGTAATTTTTACCCCTACGCTATCCAACGCTTTCCCTACTGTTGCACTCACTGGAGTGGGAATAGTAAATGTTACCCTCCCGCTATCCAACGTTTTCCCTACTGTTGCACTCTCTGGAGTGGGAATAGTAATTTTTACCCCTACGCTATCCAACGCTTTCCCTACTGTTGCACTCACTGGAGTGGGAATAGTAAATGTTACCCTCCCGCTATCCAACGCTTTCCCTACTGTTGCACTCTCTGGAGTGCGAATAGTAATTTTTACCCCTACGCTATCCAATGTTTTCCCTATTATTGCACTCTCTGGAGTGGGAATAGTAATTTTTAGCCTCCCGCTATCCAACGCTTTCCCTACTGTTGCACTCTCTGGAGTGGGAATAGTCATTTTTATCCCTACGCTATCCAACGCTTTCCCTACTGTTGCACTCACTGGAGTGGGAATAGTAAATGTTACCCTTCCGCTATCCAACGCTTTCCCTACTGTTGCACTCTCTGGAGTGGGAATAGTAATTTTTACCCCTACGCTATCCAACGCTTTCCCTACTGTTGCACTCACTGGAGTGGGAATAGTAAATGTTACCCTCCCGCTATCCAATGCTTTCCCTACTGTTGCACTCTCTGGAGTGGGAATAGTAATTTTTACCCCTACGCTATCCAATGTTTTCCCTATTATTGCACTCTCTTGAGTGGGAATAGTCTTTTTTACCCTCCTGCTATCCAACGCTTTCCCTACTGTTGCATTCTCTGGAGTGGGAATAGTAATTTTTACCCTCCCGCTATCCAACGCTTTCCCTACTATTGCACTTACTGGAGTGGTAATAGTAAATTTTACGCGCCCGCTATCCTACACAGAAAATATTGAATATTTTTAATTAATATCACGTTAAGATATATGTATTAATTTTTTTTTTACTTACTTTAATTATTCATTAAGTTTACTGTTATTTAAGTATTTATAAGTATGTGTCAGTTAATTATATGTATTATTTCATTTATTTAACATTACTTTTAAAACATTTAAAAAATTCGATATTTTGACTAACTATATTATTTACAACGATATTTTGGATTCGATATTTTTGTAATTTCCTGTTTGGAGATAGGACTTCGATATTTTGGCATTCTATATTTTGGCATCGATATTTTTGTAAGTCTATATTTTTGTAGTCGATATTATGTCAGTGATCCCGATGAGCTACCTCCATGGATGGTACAACCAGTGCTGCAGGCCCACGGAGGAGAATTCGAGGTTCATTCCCTGGGAATATGTCTTACCCCTAGACAAGGGACTTACAGCTAACTCGAATCAGCCAATCGTATACACCAATAACCAGTATGTATATGTCAATCACAGCGGTTTGGCACTGAATGGCAGTGTCAAACACGCTTAAAGCCCTAAGGCTAGCACCTACATCAGTGGAAAACTGGGAAGGAGAAAAGCAAACTATCGAGGGAAAGTACCCTAACAAGAGCCATTTCCAACACTAACGCTCTCTCGAGTGTAGTTATTTGTAACAGTCTGGGAGGCTGAGGGTTGACTCTTACATAGCTTCTCACTCCCCTTTCTGGTTATATAGGGACTGAACAGGTCAGGTGACCACAACAAAAGAACTTGTTGAGGGGTGTGAGGTACACTTTTCGTATCATCAAGAAGGCAAGTGGATGATATAATTTCAAAAGAATTTTTTTTAGACACGGGAGCCCATGTTCTGAAGATCCTTCCTCCACGAATTAACAACTCCAGCTGACTAAGCTGGAGTTGTAAACTATTGAGAAGGAACAGTGAGCCTTATACAAACATAAACATGATGCTTGGATGGCATGAGCCCACACACAATACAAAGGTAGGACATTAAATTAATAATACTACATCATCTCCCTCCTTCACAAAACAAAATTAGAATAACAAGCTAAATTACAAGCAAGTAAAGAAAACATCTGTACATATGAAGAATACAAGTTAATTCATGTAAAAATCTTAGAATCTTGAGGGCATGGTTGCATTAAGCACTAGGCCTGGGCGGTAAATTCCGTTTTGCTTGCGGAATTTGGGTAATTTCGTGTTCCGCGGAGAACACGGAATTGCCAAAAATTCTGCGATCTGCGGCTTTGCGGAGTTTTTTGCTTGTTCGTGTTTTCAAAATGTGTGTTCGATAGATATTTCTCCCCGAGCACGCAAACAGCATTCGCGAACAGGTAAAAAGCATCGCGAAACGGGCAGAACAAGCAATTCCGTATGATCGCGGAACTCTGCGTGCTCGCGGAGATTTTTTACCGTTTCGCGGAGCTTTGCGTAGCGCACCTACGCAAATTCCGCCCACCCCTATTACGCGCCAAGGCTCTCTGAAACTCCAAGACCATTGAAATTACAAATGCTTTGTGAATCTGAATTGTCTCACAAAACTAAATCACACACATCATCACCCATTGCAGACTCTGCAACACCTGACAGAGTGGAACTAGACTGACCAGCATGTGCTGTTAGTGACAAACCGCTATGCACTACAATCATTGTCTTCCTTCAAATCGCTTTTGTGTTTGTTTATTTTGTCAGCTTGTTCTGAAGTAAGCTTTACTACGGCCCTTTTACTCCACCACCCCTTTTTTCAAACAGAACAGAGCCTTTAGCAACTTTGGCGACTTTTCCAGGTGCTGAGAATTTTTACTCTCCTTTCTTGACTATTAGGACACTTGATCATCACTTAATCAACTACTTGAAAATCAGTGTCTTTGACTCCATGCATGTTATCAAAATAAACTTTGTGTGATGTTTGTACAGCAGATACCCTTTCTTTCACAACTTTAATAGGACCATATTGAAATAATTTTTCTTTAGCAACCAAGTCTCTGATCCAATCAGGACAAAATTCACATTTGGGTGCCCTTTTCCTCAAAATGCGAAAAGGCGACACCCCAGTTGTACTATGAGTAGTGATCAAGTAAGCCCATACTTTTCCTCTCAGAAAGTCGTCCACTAGTGATTTGTTAGCTACCGCAGTTTGAACACCCACTTTAAGAAATCTATCCATCCTCTCCACAAGATAATTTGAAGATGGCAAATTTAAGGCCACCTTCAAATGTTTAATGTGGAAGCGATCAATCAAAGCTCTCATTTGGGAAGAGTTAAAGTAGGTGCCATTGTCCATAACCAACTCCCTGGGAGGACCCTCTAAATCAAAAATGTTTGGCAAGACTGTTTGTTTACAGTAGCTGTGGAGGTTTTAGGAACAGAGTCAAAATAGAACCCCTTTGATAAATAATCTATCAAAACCAAAAGATATATTAGATCTGGATATAATACCTCAAAAGGGCCTTTGAAGTGGTAAACTGTGAAATGGAGTTTGATGTCACCCAGTGTTTGTCGGAAAACAAACACATGTCACACTTAGAGATCCAATTTGTCATCTGCGAGTCCAATGACGGCCACCAAAAGAACTGTTTGAGGTTTTATCAAGCTCCACCCACACCTAAGTGACCTTGAGCTGCATTAATCAATTTCTCACTTCTAGTTATGATCGGTTCCCTCAAGGGTTCATAGAAATGACGGGCTGCTAGGGGGCTTTGAGCACCGTCTAGCCCTTATCCCGTCTTACTGTTTGTTTTAGGGTCACTTATCAAAATCTTAGAGGTAACTGGGTCTTTTAAGGTTTTATATACCAGGGGTTGTGGCTATTTAGGTCCTGCAGGGAAAGGGACAACTGTATTAATGATCAGGAGTTAGTTGAATGGGTTGTGGCAATTTAATAAACGGGCAAGTTACCCCGCCAAACCTAAACCGGGTTGCGGAGGAGGTAGTAGCTTCACTCCAGGAAATCTCTAATTCCCACCTTGTTACGTGAGCACCACTTGCACTTTAGTCACCGTATAAGCACTTCGGCAGTTCCAACTGCTATGTAAGTATCGGGCTACAAGGACTGCCATAGTAGTCTTGCTCCCTTTAATGACAAAAGAAGAGCTGCAAGCCTTCAAGTATGAAAATAGATTGTTTCCCACATAATATTGTGCGCCCTTCTTTCCTTTCTTTCATTTTTGTCCTCAATTGGGCACTAAGAAGACTACATTTAGCCTCTTTTCAAGTAATCAATCAATCAGAATTTATAAAGCGTGGTTAATATCCCAATAGGGTATCCATCCAGGTGCTTACAGGCCCCAGAGGCTTATTTGAACAGCCAGGTCTTGAGGGCCATTCGGAATTCTGGAAGTGAGGTGATATTCTAGAGGTACGTGGGGAGGCTGTTCCAGGTCTTTGCTGCAAATTGGGAGAAGGAGCCTCCTCCACTTCTGCTTCAGTAGATGCGGAGAGTATTGGCAAGTGAAAGGGAGTCTTCTCGATGGTTGGTGGAAGTTCAGGCAGTTGTCAATGTAGGCAGGTCCTTGATTGTGTAGAGCCTTGTGTGCGTGGGTCAGCAGCTTGAATTGGCATCTCTTCTGTACGGGGAGCCAGTGGAGTTTCCTGAGGTGGGGTGTGATGTGAGTTTGTCGGGAAAGGCCGAGGATGAGTCTGGCTGCGGCATTCTATATGGTGTGAAGTCTCTGTAGAAGGTGTGCGGCGATTCATACATAGAACGCATTGCTGTAGTCCGGTCGGCTGGTGATGAGGGCTTGTGTCCGGAGCATCTCGTGTGTAGAGGTAGCCACTAGAAGATCTTACGTAGCATGCGCAGAGTGAGGAAGCAGGCGGAGGAGATGGCGTTGTCTGATGGCCACCAGGAGTTGTGCCAAGTGTTGCTGCTGTTGCCAAAGACCAGTACTTCTGTTGTGTCTGTGTTCAGCAGCAGGCAGGTGTTCTTCATCAAGATGGCGACATTTGTCATGCATCTGTGGAAGCTGGTTCTGATGTTGGTGGGGTCATCGGTGAGTGAGAGGATAAGATTGTGTTGAGACCATGGGATCTGACGATGTTGGCTAGCGGGGTCAGATATGCGTTGAAGAGTATCTGGCCTTGGGATGAGCCCTGCAGGACACCGCCGGTGATCTTGGGTTCAGAGGTGAAAGGTGGGAGGTGGATTCTCTTGGTTCTTCCGGTGAGGAAGGAGGTAATCCACCCGAGTTCGTCCCCTTGGATGGCGATGTGGTGGAGTCTTTCGATCAGTGTGTGGTGGGATATGGTGTTGAAGGCTGCCGAGAGGTCGAGAAGGATCAAAGCTACCATTTCCCCTCTGTTGAGGATGGTTTGGATGTCGGTGGCTGCGATCAGGGCGGTTTCAGTGCTGTGATTGCTGCGCAAGCTGGATTGGGAGGGGTTAGGTAGCTGATTCTGCTCCAGGTGTGTCATGAGTTGATGGTTTTCTCCAGTACCTTTGCTGGTCATGGGAGCAAGGAGATTGGCTAGTAGTTTTTGAGTTTGCTGGGGTCGGCAGAGGGTTTTTTGAGTAGTGGTCTGACTTCAGCATGTTTCCAGGTGTCGGGGAATGTTGCAGTGGTGATAGAACTGTTGAGTAGAGGGGTGAGTTCCTGGCCGACCCTTTGATTTCTGAGGTTGAAGATGTGGTGCTGGCATGGGTCTGATCTAATTCTTTGTATCAAATTATTCCCCAAAAGTTTTGAAGTAGATTAGCAATTTCAACCATTTTAGGTTGTGTTCCATGGGGTAAGATTTGAAACATCACAACTGTGTTTTGAAAATGATGCCAGCTGAGAGTAAAAAGAGAGTAGTGTGCCCTCATCAATAGTGTTGCATGCAACAGATATGTCAAGTAATAATAGGGGGCAGCTGTCTCCTTGCTAAGGATTCGGAAGAAGTTGTCAACTATTTTGAAGATGTTTTTTGGTGCTGTGTCCTGATTGAAATTCTAGCTGAAAAGACCCTGTGTGCGTGATGTCGATGTATCTCACTTGTGTGGTAAAAAAATCAATAAATATATTGTAAAAAAAAAAAGAAAATATGTTGATGGAGTTGGGCGACCACACATTTTTCCAGTAACTTTGCCATGAATGGCAGTCCAGGCCAGCTCTGATGTTTTAAGTTTTGGTTGGGTCGTCTTTGACTTCTTGATTAGTGGCTGTACATAGCTAGTTTTGAGAGTATTGGGTACAATCCTCTTTTGGAGAGAAGTGCTAATAAAATTAAGCCACAGAGGAATCTCGGTGTTCTTTGGCCAAGGATGCAGTGATGGAATATTTAGAATATTGCACTGGTTTAGTTTGTTTGAGAAGTGATCGGAGCAAAGGGGTGGCAGCTAGCTGAGAAGTTCCTTGGAATGAAGGTGTAAGTTGTTCTCTGCCATGGGCACATTGTTGGACTCTTTCTTTAGTACTGTGATTTTGGTTTGAATGTAGATAGCATATTCATAGCAACTAGATCGATTTTTAAAGTTGAAAGGAGGGAGTGGTGGATTGTTAGACCTGGGGGCCTCCAGTTGGCTGAGGTGGGTACCTTAGGCCAAATAGGGATCCTTGCTTCTAAGTCAGGGAAAGGAAGAACACCTTCTCAGATAGCCTCTGCTCACCCCCACGGTAGCTTGGCACGAGCAGCCAGGCTTATCTCCAAGGCAAATGTGTAAAGTATTTGCAACCACGCTCTCAGTAACCCAATGATAACACCACAAATGGACTCCACACAAGTTTCATAAAAAACAATTATATGTTTATATAAAAAGATATACGATGAGACCACACTATCAAAATCCAACATATGCGTATTTGTAATATTTCACCTGGCCGGTTATTAGGCCAACAAGCCCTTGTAGGTTCTTGCAGTATTAATGAGCAATTCTCGATGATCCAATGCAATCCTAATGCAATGCTATGCAGTTCGTAATGCAAGAATCAGGCACTTCGTAATGTAAAACTAATGCAGTTCGTTATGCAACAATCAGGCAGTTCGTAATGCCAAAATAATGCAATTCGTAATGAAAGATACAGGCAGTTTGTAATGCAAAAATAACGCAATGCATAATGCAACAATCAGGCAGTTCATAATGCAAAAATAATGCAATGATTAATGCAACAATCAGGCAGTTCGTAATGCCAAAATAATGTACTCCGGCACTGATCGCAGTGCTCTGCATGGTTTCAATGCCACTCTTACTGACTCACGGTCAGCTACTGCCAAAATTTGCCCCCAACACTGTTTAGGATGGAAAACAAAGTGTAGCTCCACACTCCGGCCCCGGTACTGCCACTCCTCGGCAAGTACGGGCTGCAATATGGACTTCAGTGGAGGCTCACGCTGCAAGTTGGGGAAAGGCCAAGAGCGTTTCTCTTGGAGCCCGCATCGCGTACCCCGCCCCAGGCACGAGACACGCCTGCTCGCTGAGTGTTACCTGGGTGGTACGATCTCACTCTCCTCTCTTCTTCCTCGCGGCTTGGGCCTCCGTTGCGACTTCGTTGTTCTCGGGCAGTGGAACACAGGCTTCCCCCTGATGTGGATGGTTCGAGGTCACTCCTTGGCAAAGGCATGCTCGGGCCGGTGGCACAGCTCCTCTGGGGATGCCGGTCTGGGCTGATGGCAATGACGAAAGTCTCAGGCTGCAACAGGGCACACACACACAGTCTCGCTGAGACTCACTTAAGCTTCGGGTGCCCACGATCACAGGGCAATCCTCACGAAGGTCTCAGGCTGTACGAAGCACACACACACAGCGTCGCTGAGACTCACTTGAGCTTTGGGTGTACACGATCACAGGGCAATCCTCACGAAGGTCTCAGGCTGCACGAAGCACACGCACACAGCGTCGCTGAGACTCACTTGAGCTTCGGGTGTACACGATCACAGGGTAATCCTCACGAAGGTCTCCGGCTGTACGAAGCACACGCACACAGCGTCGCTGAGACTCACTTGGACTCCGGGTGCCCACGATCACAGGACAATCCTCACGAAGGTCTCCGGCTGCACGAAGCACACGCACACAGCGTCGCTGAGACTCACTTGAGCTTCGGGTGTACACGATCACAGGGCAATCTTCATGAAGGTCTCAGGCTGCACGAAGCACATGCACACATCGTCGCTGAGACTCACTTGAGCTGCGGGTGTACACGATCACAGAGTAATCCTCACGAAGGTCTCAGGCTGCACAAAGCACACGCACACAGCGTCACTGAGACTCACTTGGACTCCGGGTGCACAAGATCACAGGACAATCCTATCGAAGGTCTCAGGTTGCACGAAGTACACGCACACAGCATCGCTTAGACTCACTTGGACTCCGGGTGTACACGATCACAGGGCAGTTCTTGCGAAGGTCTCAGGCTGCAAAAAGCACACGCACACAACATCGCTGAGACTCTCCTGGAAACCTTTATGTTGCTGAGTTTCCACAACAGGGAGCCAGCTCTCCTTGGGCCCTTTGGGACAAGTTACTTCAGGACACAGCACACAGCAAAGTCCTTTCAAACAGGGGGACACAGCACACAGCAAAGTCCCTTAGCCTCTCCTTGGTTAAATCAGCAAACTGCAGGCCAGCCCCAGAACACAAAGCAAGGGTCAGTCCTTTCCTTCAGTCTCTTCAGCTGTTTCTTCCTTGGCAGAGGTTCCTCTTGACCACAAAGTAGTTTCAATCCTTTTCAGTCTTGAACAATCCAACGTTCAGGGGTTTCAGCTCTCATAGTTATACGCCTAAATGTCTTTATATCACAAAGAAATGGGGATCAAAGCATGAATGCCTGCACCAGTCTTAACAACTCTATACTTTAACCAAAAAACAAGGTGCAAAGAGCCTGAGACACAATCCCCTAGGTCCCAAAATAGAGAAACCAGGAGAGACCTAACTGGTTCCTCTAATACCATACAACAAAAATAGCTCAGCACACTTATAAATATTAAGTATGGACAATCCACAATAAAATACGTCTATAGCACAGTTGTTTTCTCAAAAAGGAGTCGATATGTTCTGTTGGTATTGAAATTCATCCTTTATTCGCATGTGTACTTTTTTTTGCAACCGCCAACGCGTTTCGTCCACAATTGGACTTCTTCAGGGCTCACAATATAGACTTTTTCTGTTTTCAAGTATCCATTTCCAATGTATTTAACCAATTTGTTTGAAAGCAAGTTTATCCAGACATTGTGCATCTATAGTTTCCAGAGAACTAGGCGTATGTCGGTGATAGTGTGCACCCGTCCTTGCGCGGTCATCTGGTTCGGATAAATGTCTTTGAAGTCTTTGTGTTCAGGGGGGCACTGACCCCTGTCCAAACCAGTTCTGGGTGTCTCCCTGCCAGTGACACCTTCTTCCTTTGATAGTGGGGTTCTGAATCCTCAATCACTCAGCACTAGATGAAGCCATTGTTTTATGGCGACAGCCCAGGACTCTTCACCTCCAGGGGCTACTCCAAATAGCTAGTAAAACAAATATACCAATTATGGACAACCAATTGCCATAACACTTTATACAGGGAGCACTTGCACTTTGACACTGATCAGCAGTAGCAAAGTGCCCAAAGCATCTAAGCCAGTAAAACGAAATCCATCACAGCATCAAAAATAGAGGAGGTAGAGGCAAAAAGTCAGGGGTAATCACGCCAAGAAATGCCATGTCTAATATGGATCTTGATGCTGAAAAGCTCAATGGTGCACAAACAAATGATGGATGGAAAACTGAACAAATCAAACGTTCACCCCCAGTCAGAGATCTGGATTAAATCCATTATTTTTCTGCTCACTTCACCATCCCAATTTGGACCCAGTCATATGCAAATAAGTCTTGGCCCTGCTCCTCATGGGAACAGTACAGCCCAAACTGCCAAGCCAGGTACTTCCTGGACTGGAAACAAGCATCATGGGACTGGTTTCAGGGTATCTCCCCTCATCAGCCAGGCTAGCTTGAATCCAGTGGCACAGCAAGCACTGGGCCAATGTCTGGGCATACCCATCCCACTTAAAGCAAAAACAAATCTCTTTAGGGCTGTTTTCTGCAGTATTTAATCTTGATTTGAGACACGTGCAATTTGCTTGAAATGCATGATTTGTATATAAGACTTGAGGTCTTTAGTTGTTTGAGGGCAGGAACAGATGTTCACCAGTTCTGTTCCACTGCTTTCACTATTTGCCTTCGTGATTAACTTATTACAAGTATCAATCATAGGGAGTTTTTTTCTTGCACATTTAAGTTTGGTAGTGAGAGAGGCAGTAGTGTTGATTATTTGAGTAAGTTTTGGGTAAGTAGGACAGGGTCAGTGCATGTGTCTTTTAAAAGTCTGGCATCAATGTTTTAGAAGTTTGTAACACTTTTTAAGGTTTTTCAGGAGATGTGTTTTTTTGGGTGGGTACAGTGTATAGAAAGGAGTTATATATATACAATGCATTGTATGGCAATGATGAAGTCTCAAAGGGAGTTTTTAAGTGTATCTGATTTGGAGTGCTTGATTATGCTGCTTTTGCCAGAAAGGGTTTAGGTTGACAGCTGGGCCTGCTCCCTTTTTGTGCCATTGTAGATTGAAGGGAGAGGATGTGGCGCATCGGCCAGAGCTGGCGATTCAGGAGCTGGGGATCCGGGTTAGAGTTTCGGTGTCGGTGCAACATCTCGAGAATCTGGGCAAATCACTTAATCTCCCCGTCCCTTTGGACAGCACCAGGACACCATCACGGGTGATAAGCCGTGTTATATAAATCTACAAACTTTGCTAAGTTGCTGATTAATAGTTTGACGTGGCAGGAGCCGAATTAGTTAGCCATGAATAATTATCAATATTGATCTGTTTATCATCAAATATCCATTTTCTAGATGCTCCTCATAGTCTGTATTTCAGGAATGTGGGGTGAGGGCAAGGTGATGGGTCGAGAGATGTCCCAAAGATGTAGGGAAGCAAAATGTGTCAACTGGGCATTGTGTGTCACCTGGGTGTGAGTGAGGTGAAAAGAGAGCGCATGTCCTTGAAGATATGAGGACTCATGGGTAGGTTAAAAAGGATCAGGTGAAATGTCATAAATTTTCCAGGAGTTGAGATGGTTGTGGAAGCGGTAAGGTTTATGTTAATTGACTGCACCATTATTTTGCTATTATCATCAAGGCATAAGTGAAGATCGCAGTGCTTGTCGGCATATGCAGAGTTGATGTTTTCTCCTGCATGATATATGCAGTTTCCTTGAGATGGTGAAAGAGCTGCAGAGTGGTGTTGAACCAAGAATGTATTTGTTTGACAATGAAAAAATAAGAGAACATTATTGCATGGATGCCATGTGAGTTTTCCCCACAAAGTTGCGCTTTCCCATATTTAAGGGTTGCACGCGTGTACAGCCCAGTCCTTTTATATAGCTTGTTACCAAGGTCAGGCTTCTCCATGGATCCTGTTAGAGGTGATTGCCAGATAGAAAGAGCAAAAGTGTAGTTGAAGCAGCAGTGTGGTGCAGCAGAAAATGGAATCACTTTCCAGTAGCAGGACTCAGGGGGGTGGCCCAGCCCAGCATCCTTCAGGCTCTGACGGGCGCAGATGGGCTCGCCCTTGACCTGGGCACTCCCTCGCGCGTCCTGCGCTGTGGGAGTCGCGAGGTGATTACATGCGCCTCCAGGCACAGGAAAACTAGTGGCTACTGGTGCTAGGCACTCTGGGGCTTGCAGTCCCCCTCCTCGCGGTTACTGGTGATATGTCTGATAAGTATCTCTGCATTTCCGTTTAAGATGCTGTGCTTGACGTGCTTGGCTGCATTTGTTGTGAGTGCTGATGTCATGCTATTTTAGAGGAACTATTTGCAGAGTCCATGAGTTTTATCAGTGGTTGACTATTTTGATTGTGGGGCTGCAAAAATGATGTAGTAAATTGTACATCATTAGCAATGGCAACCCAAGTACAAATCAGCAAAAGGGCCAATAACAGAAGCTTCAAACAATGACAACACTATTAACCCAGACGTAAATTTCAATCATGGGGCAATAAGAGGAGCTTTAAACATTGACACTGCGATAATCCAGGTGCAAATCAGCACTAATGAGGCAATCTAAGGAGCATCAGATTATAAAAAATGATAACCAGGTGCAAACCAGCAATAATTAGGCAATAGAAGCAGGATCAAACAATAGTAATAGACCTGGTACAAAAAGGATTAGCTATTATCAATGCTAGTTCTGTGCAGGTGACCTGGTTTTGCTTGCACAGGGTAAGAGAACATTTGGTAGAGGATTAGGGCCGAGATTGTAACCCACTGGCACTTAAACGCCCAAAGAGGCATGCGGAACATAGAAGATACCCTATGAGTAGAAGGCCGGGTGAAGATGGTTGGTGATTAAGTAACCAAAACATACCCTTGATGGATAAGAAAGGGAGTTTTGGGAGGTGGGACAGGGGAGAGCTGTGGCGC
Organism: Triturus cristatus; assembly: GCF_964204655.1. Classification (NCBI taxonomy): domain Eukaryota; kingdom Metazoa; phylum Chordata; class Amphibia; order Caudata; family Salamandridae; genus Triturus; species Triturus cristatus. The sequence continues at coordinate 181,337,184 of NC_140589.1, forward strand.
AGCGGCCAGTGTGGCTGACTGGAGTGCAGGGCTCATGGTTCGGTCCCCGGCCGCAGCTCAGCTCAGCACCATGTGAGTCTGAGCAATAGCTCACTTAATATCCCCGAGGCCTCCAGCACCGTGAGACCCTTCGGGGTGAGTATACTGTTTTAACCGCATATATGTGTACTCTTTTATGATGATTTTTAACCATCGAATAAAGAACTATTTAATTGAATTGAATTGAGTAGTTTGTGCTTTACAAATTCCGGATTTATGTGTCAGGCCAATGGAGCATTGAGTCAGGCTGCTCTGGCCTGATCCCGCTATGGCTGCCGCCCCGATGCCTGGTCCAGCTTCCTGAGCCACAGGGAGCATTCACTTATTCTGTAATGCTTGCATTTGGGCAGGTACAAATCCCTGTAATAGACTAACACTGCACTCACAATTAACACATTGTGGAGGGACCTTCTAATAAGGAAGGGACTTCTACATTATTAGGGAAGTAGGTTTCAATAATGAGGTGAAGGACACTTACTGGTATAGAGCATGAATGCAGGATAGGGGGGTCTCCCACAATTCACCTTTAAAGTTTCTACAATGGAAGTTTCTTGCAGAGATTGCACACACCGAACAAGTTATGTGAAAATCAGAGGAGGCTAGGTATTTTTAGCGTGACCCAAAAGGACATCATTTCTACAATTGGTCTGGTCGTGCCCAGACCTGGTCACGTTTTAGAAGAAAGTTGTGATCTGGTCTCAGAAGGGGATATATGATTTTCACTAGGACTTGCATGCAAAATGGCAAAAAGTATGGTCATTCTCGATCCCCTTTCTGATTTGTTTTTCTCGGGTCACCCGAAACAAGATGGGCATATCTGAGCCCCAGGACAAACCTTGTCACCCTTCATTACTGATTTCCGCTAGATATAAAAGTAAAATAAAAATACAAGGTTCGAAAAAAAACTGCCCATTCTGTCATTCTCCAACATTGCTATGAAAGAAGGAAATTTCCCGCGACATCTCGGAGCAAGGTGAATATACGAAATTCCCTGAGAAGGATGGCACACACACAAAAGTGGAGAAAACTGGTGTTGCCCCAGAAAATAGTCAAAATGAAGACACAAGGTTTGAACTGACACCAACCATTTCTAGAATTTCATTCTGTGACTTTGTGGTGGCAAAGTGAGCACACACAAACTCGACTGGGAGCAAGGAATGAAACATTTTTTTACCCAAGGAAAAAAACAGTAAAAAGATGCTAGGTTGCTGAACCTCTGAAAAGAAACTCGCGCAGATCAGGCGGCTGTAGCACAAGTGCACCTCCACCTCAAAGTGGCAAGGGATTTTCTCAGAGGAGTTGAAACAACTTTCTTCGCAGTACAAAATGGCAAAACGTACTGGTTCGCATGGTTCACGAAACAGTGTTTAAAAATAATCTGGGAGTCCTAGGTGCAGAGTGTGGTCTAAGGCCAGACCTTATAATCAGAGTCCACAGTTTAGGTCCAATTGCTTATGCACATGCCATGCAGGCTCTGTGGACATACATCCAGGACTGATTGTTTAGTTGAAGGCCAGTTATGCTCTCAAAGTTTTGTGGGCAGAGCTGACTCCCTGGCCCATTAGGCTTTTGGGACAGAAGGGCAGATTGTAGTGTAAAGCTATAGTTAAGTTATTCAATCAGATACTGCTTGCCATAGTCAGATCCTTGCCCTGAATGCACCGGGTGTAGAGTGTCTGGACACAGGACTTAAGATCAATGGTTGGTTCCTCAGACCTCTCTGGGTGAAGGAAACTAGGACAGAGGCTAAACTCTGCTTACAAAGCCTGCATTTAAAGTCTGCCGCCTGGGGTCAGGACATGGTCGAATGATGTATCCTGTGCCCAATGGCTACTCCTAGCAATTTTCTCTGAATTTCAAATCAAACTCAAAGGAACTCACTAATTTACTTTGGAAGTGGGAAGACCATAATTAGGCATATGCCAGATTTTAATTTTGCTGGCAACATCTTGCCATCTGTGAAATTTGAAACGGTTCTAAAAATTTCACATTATGTGGATTTGAATTAAGTTCACACAAGCGTGACCGATTAGCAGAAAAAATGCCTTGCTGTGAGATATTTTCTGCTTGAACCGGTGATGTGTTTGTATCTTGCTTTACTGTTTAACCTTTGTTAGATGAAGTATGTCTGTGTTTAGCATATAGTGTGCCGCCCGACTCGTATTCCGCTGTTTCTGTCATTGCATCCAGATATATGATACAGCAAATAACATCATACCTACAACAAGTCAGGACTATTGGCTTTGTCAATGGTTGTTAGTTGCATAAGATAAGTAAGGAGCAACTATGGCTTGTATATAATATTGAAAAAGCTTCCACTTAAAGCCCTGGTGACACCAGAATATGTTGCTGCTTCTGAGTTTCAAAAAGAGAAAAGAAATCCAGAGAGAAAATGACTCTCTTTAAAGGAGTTCCCTTCCCCTACAAAGCTCACCTGGCATGGTGTCATGCCGTAACTTCTCCACTAGTGAGAAGTGAGCAGTGTGAGCATGCGCACATCAATGTGCCTACTGTCACTGCAGTCCCGGAAAAACAACGGACCGCCTTTGCCAGGGCACAAAACAGAGCCTGATAGAGACCCGTTTCGAGGTCCACTTTAAAAAACTGCCGGTGCTCAGCACCGGTGAGACCAGGCCAACTTAAAGCCCTGACTAATCCTATTAGTGCCACATCATCCTTCCATCCCTTAGTGTCACCAAAAAGAACCAGCCCACTGCCTGTTTGAACCCTTTGCTGTTTCAAAAGATTGCAAAAGACAGTTCAAACCAAAACTGAGGAATATCTTTCACCTGATCATCACCGAGCCAATCTCCATCCACTCAGTCATACCTTTCCCTGTAAACCTCTTCAAAGGGTCCCACATCTTGGAAGCAGAGAAAGAAAGGAAGCCTGGTCTTTATTGTCAAATGCTGAGAGCACCCTTTCCCTTCATTAGCAAGAAGTTGTTGGAACATATTCTATGGAGTGGCTTATATAAATATCCTATTTCAAAAAGTATGCTAAGAAATCACATTATATCAATAGTAAACTCACATCTGGATTCTGGGCCTACAAATGTATTACGAAAGCAGTGACTCTGATCATTGTGCTAAGGTATAATCTGTAGTTACAATTAAAACAAAATCTACAGAACACATAAAGTGCTGTGAAACATTACACATATACACCTTACCAATGAAGGAAGGTACAGTTCCTTTTCAGTAACTAATGAAATCATATTAGTTAGATTGGGCCCCATGTAGCACACTGCTGCCTGTGAACAGATGCTAGGCAGAGGATGTCAGACAACAGTCTTCCTCGCTGCACGTGTACTGCATACATATGTTCAAAACATCACATGCAAACTGCTCAGAGCCCATTCCTCCAGGTCCATACAGAAGCAGACCGTATTTTTAAAGGTGGGCACTGGAGGAGGCAACTCTAAACCATTTTACATTGGAAATTACAGTGGGTGAAACTCTGTTGGTGAGTCGTGTACCACAGAAAGATTCCAAAAACAGAGGCCCAAAAGTGAATATAAGTGGGGGTTTAATGGACAGAAGCAACTCTGCTACAATGTGCATTTGTGTTTCATTTAAGAATTTCCCACCTCTTTGTAATTCTCCATGCATTTTTTTACATCTTAAAGTACTTAAAATTATCAGTTTCTGGAGAAATCCACAAATCCACTGTAAATCCAAAATAAGGGAGAAATCTACTGCAAATATCGAATTAGCCATGGAGGAACAGATTGCCAACTCTCACAATTTGCAGTCATTCACTATTTTAAAACTTTTTGCTCTAAATTAAAAAGATCATAAAGAGGCTCTGGCAGCCTCTGGTATTACCTTACAGACAGTACACTGTCCCTTTTCTGTAAAACTGCATATATAGTTCCTTTTGATTTGGAAAATGTATGCATCCATCCAAATTTTTGGATCATTAGATATTCTTTAATTTTTAAAATGTTTTTGGTACATTGGCCAATGAAGGAGGCAGGAGTACAGCAGAAAGCACCAATTGTTTTGTTTTTAGATGTTTTTCTTTTTTTTAGTTATTTGAAGAGCTAAAGCTGAATCCATTGCAAGCAATGACCATGCCCAGTGGTAATGTGGCTCAAGATGAATCCTTCTAATTATTTTACACTGTCCCTTTTCTGTAAAACTGCATATATAGTTAATTTTGATTTGGAAAATGTAGCATGCATCCAGATTTTTGGAACATTAGGTATTTTTCAATTTTTTAAATGTTTTTGGTACATTGGCCAATGAAGGAGGCAGGAGTACAGCAGAAAGCACCAATTGTTTTGTTTTTAGATGTTTTTCTTTTTTGTAGTTGTTTGAAGAGCTAAAGCTGAATCCATTGCAAGCAATGACCATGCCCAGTGGTAATGTGGCTCAAGATGAATCCTTCAAATTATTTTTTTAAATGTTATTGTGTACCTTTAGGTGGCTTTGAAAGGGTGGAGGTACCCACGGAATTATCCTAATATGTTGTGCATTTCTTGGAGGTAATGGCATGAGAATTGGGAAATGAGTGTTAGCATCTTTATGTCGTAGATATGTGGATTCTGCCCACAATTATTTTTAAATCTTGAAAGATTTCTACTTATATTTCGTACTTTTACAAGGTTAGTAGTATGAGTATGACAGCTAAAGTGAGGTTGGGCCCTAGCGTATAATAATGGAATTGTGTTGACTTTAGGATTATTAAAACTTGAGCGAGCACAACCATTGACTCACAATGGAAGATGTAGAGATAAGAAACAGAATAGTACCTAAAAGAATCATAAACCAACTCTACTGCTCCTACTAGAAAATAAACCAGAACGAGGATAAAATAATCATAATATTCTGCACTGCAAAAAACGAATTAAAGTTAATTCAGTCATCCACGTATCTGAACTGTTTAAATCATAGCATCCCCCCTTAGCTAAATTTAACCATGCACGGATTATACCACAACAATATCCCCTAATGAATGGGCTCCTACCAAAGAAACAAGCATCAAACCACCAAATATCATGTCCGTAATCCATCAAAAATGTTAAAGTCTGCTGCTTCATTTATAACCAAGTAGTTACCAACACCAACATAAATCTGCTTTAATTATTGATCATACTAGTAACAGCTAATTTGGCTTTGAATTAAAAAAAAAATATCTCCAGATTTTTTGCAGTTATTAAAGTAGTTGATCATTAAGATTTACTAATAGACTCTCCCGTTAAATCACATGAAGACAACTGAGCCCTTTCCTAGATGATCTCAGAGACATGTGGGATGGTCCAAACTGGTCGAGGCACAGGCACCAACCCAGGTTCCACATCCCACAGTAGAATTTCTACTTAACAAAGAGGCTAAAACAAATAAAGAAATTGAAGTGTACTCCTTTAGTACTGCTTTGCATACTCATATATGCTTTTGCTAATCAGCCCCTATATTTTTAATTTCAGTATTATTTACAAAAACAAAAATAATTCTTACTTTCGATATTATGTTGCCCAATATTTATACCTTCATATGTATGCCAACAACGTTATGGAGAAATTATATTTGGCAGTCGATGTTCATATACCGAACATTTGTGGTATATCTTGTTATGTGTGTTATGAGAGTTGGCGGCAAATTTATCAACACTGTGGTCGGGTGCATGGTATTACAAGCATTTGCAATGCAATAGGTCTCGCATTATAAAAGTGTGAGCAGTTGGCATTGCTAATAATAATGCAACACCAGCTATTGGCATTGTAAATGATAATGTCATTTATTTCTGTGTTTGTTTTATAAAATAGATAAAAAAGGCATTGTCATGAACAATGCCAATAGCTTAAACTTTTGCAAATGCAAGACCTATTGCATTGCAAATGCTTGTTTCAATACTGCAGGCTTTTTAAAAGTTTTAGTCACTACTCAAAATGAAATCCATTTTATCAGTGTTGCCAGTGCTCCTTTATGTTTAATGCCATAAATGAAACACAATGTTCTAAGCAGATTGCTAAATAGCATCTCCAGCCCCGATCACAATGTCTCACTTCATGCTGGACAGTGGGCACCCTGTTTTCATGCAGCGCCAAGACGGTGTGAACTAATGCATAGACTGAGGTCTGTCAGCCTCCGAAGCTCAAAGCATTCCTTGCAACAGTCCGCTGTGTCAAGGTATTGCCATGTGTACAGCACACACTCTGCAACACCAAGTGGTTTCAAAGTTGGGGGTGACTTCCCAAACTTTCCCGAGGTGTTCATCGTGTTTGGTGACAGCGTATTTATGCTGACAGCCCCAAAAACTTTTGTGGTTGTGTGTGTGTGTTGTGTGTGTGGTTATGTGTGTGTGGTTGTGTGTGTGTGGTTGTGTGTGTGTGGTTGTGTGTGATTGTGTGCATGTGTGGTTGTGGTTGTGTGGTTGTGTGTGTGTGGTTGTGTGTGTGTGTTGTGTGTGTTGTGTTTGTGGTTGTGTGTGTGGTTGTGTGTGTTGTGTTTGTGGTTGTGTGTGTGGTTGTGGTTGTGTGTGTGTGTGTGGTTGTGTGTGGTTGTGTGTGGTTGTGTGTGTGTGTGTGGTTGTGTGTGTGTGGTTGTGTGTGTGGTTTTGTGTGTGGTTGTGTGTGGTTGTGTGTGGTTGTGTGTGTGTGGTTGTGGTTGTTTGTGTGGTTGTGTGTGTGGTTGTGTGTGTGTGGTTGTGGTTGTGTGGTTGTGGTTGTGTGTGTGTTTTTGGGTGTGTGTAGTTGTGGTTGTTTGTGTGGTTGTGTGCTTGTGTGTGTGGTTGTGGCTGTGGGTTGTTGTGTTTGTAGTTGTGTGTGTTGTGTGTGTTGTGTGTGGTTGTGTGTGTGGTTGTGTTTGTGGTTGTGTGTGTGGTTGTGTGTGTTGTGTGTGTAGTTGTGTTTGTGTGTGTGTGGTTTGTGTGTTTGTGGTTGTGTGGTTGGTTGTGTGTGTGTGGTTGTGGTTGTTTTAGTAGTTGTGGTTGTTTGTGGTTGTGTGTGTGTGGTTGTGTGTGTGTGTTTGAGGTTATGTGTGGTTGTGTGTGTGTGTGGTTGTGTGTGTGTTGTTTGTGTGTTGTTGTTTGTGTGTGTGTTTGTGGCTGTGTGTGTGTGTGGTTGTGGTTGTGTGTGTGGTTGTGTGTGGTTTTGTGTGTGGTTGTGTGTGTGGTTGTGTGTGTGTGTTGTTGTGTTTGTAGTTGTGTGTGTTGTGTGTGGTTATGTGTGTGGTTGTGTTTGTGGTTTTGTGTGTGGTTGTGTGTGTTGTGTGTGTAGTTTGTGTGTTTGTGTGGTTGGTTGTGTGTGTGTGGTTGTTTGTGTGGTTGTGGTTGTTTGTGGTTGTGTGTGTGTGGTTGTGTGTGTGTGTTTGAGGTTGTGTGTGTGGTTGTGTGTATGTGTGGTTGTGTGTGTGTGTTGTTTGTGTGTTGTTGTTTGTGTGTGTGTTTGTGGTTGTGTGTGGTTGTGTGTGTGTGGTTGTGTGTGTGGTTATGTGTGTGTTGTTTGTGTGTTGTGTGTTTGTGGTTGTGTGTGGGTGACTCCTGACCTGCTTGCAGGTCGAGACGCCCCCCCGACCGCCACCCAGCTCCTCCTGCTGAAGCCCGTCGCTGCCTCCCAGCACGAGCTCGCACCCGCAGTGACCCTGCTGCTGCTTTTCTCCGCTTCCTAGATTGTGCTGTACGGTTTTATTTCTGTTTTTGAGTCATTGCCAGTGTTTTTCCCCGCTTTTTCGCCTGACTTACACCCCCTCCACCCCCCCTTTTTCCTTCTGTATCCCCTTGTTGTGAGGCCACGCCCCCCTCGCCGCCCGCTCCCGCCTCCCAGCTGCTCCGCCCTCCCTCCCCGCCTTAAATGGCAGCCCCCGCCCCGACGCGCATTGGACGCGCGCAGCGGGCGCGCCAAAGGCGTGCCAAAGGCAAGCCCATCTGGGCCTGTCCGCGCCTGGACAACGCCCAGTGCCAGAACCCCTGGACCCCGCACACGCCACAACGCCAGACTCCGATACGACGTCAACACCCTCCACGCCCTCAACACCGGCCGAGACCACCGCTGCTTCCAAGCTGCCCCGAAACTCACCCACGGACCCTTCTCCTGCCACACCTGCGACTTCACATGCGACAGAACCACCAAACCTCCAACCACCTTCGATGCATACTCCTCAACACCCGCTCCGCACGCAAACACACCGTCGAGCTCTCGGACTTGCTCGACACATCTGCCCCAGACGTGGCCTTCCTCACCGAGACCTGGTGGAACGACTCATCGACACCGGACATCGCCATAGCCATCCCTGAGGGCTACAAAATCTCCCGCAGAGACCGCACCAACGGAATCGGAGGAGGAATAGCCATCGCCCACAAGTCCACTCTCCAGGTCCACACCTATGCAGACGACTCCCACAACACCACCGAACACCTCCACTTCCGGATCCACACCAACCCCAACACCACCCTCAGAGGAACACTTGTCTACAGACCACCCGGACCCCGGGCCCTGTTCAGCGACTCCATCACCGACCTCGCCAGCACCCACGCACTCGCTTCAACGGACTACATCCTCCTCGGGGATATAAACTTCCACCTCGAGAACAACAACGATGCCAACTCCACCACCCTGAAAGACAACCTCGCCAACCTTGGCCTCCGACAACTCGTCACCGAACCCACCCACGCCGCCGGCCACACGCTCGACCCCGTCTTCTCCACAAGCACCCACGTCGCCTTCAACAACACCACCGAACTCCACTGGACCGACCACCGCTGCATCCACTTCACATTCAAGAAACCAACCACGCACCACCACACGCAACAGCTGCCTCGCCGCTGCTGGGGCAAAGTCACCGAGGACCAGCTGACCTCCACCCTCGCCCTGAACCCACCCACTGACCCCAACGACCCAGACGCCGCCGCCCGTAACCTCAGACAGTGGATCAAAGACTGCGCCAACACTCTTGCCCCGCTAAAGAAACCCTCCATCAACCACCTCAGCAAGAAAGCCACCTGGTTCACCAAAGAGCTTCAGACCTCCAAACACACATGCCGGAAGCTGGAGAAGAAATGGCTCCACGACCGCACGCCAGACAGCCACGCTGCCCACAAGGACGCCACCCGCAGGTATCACCAACTCATCAGGACAACCAAGAGATCCGCTTTCAAAACCCGCCTGGATAACAACGCACACGACTGCAAAGAGCTCTTCAGCATAGTGAAGGAACTCTCCAACCCCAGCGCCAACACCAATGACATCCCGCCCTCGCAAGGACTGTGCGACTCACTGTCCACCTTCTTCCATTGCAAGATCATCAACATCCACAACAGTTTCAACACCCAGTCCACCCAGACTACAACAGACCCCACCCCGAACGCAACCTGCACCAACCAGCTGACCTCCTGGGCCCACGTCAACGACGACGAGACACGCAAGGTCATGAACTCCATCAGCTCGGGTTCACCATCAGACCCCTGCCCACACCACGTGTTCAACAAAGCAGACGCCACCATCGCACCCCATCTACGGAAGGTCATCAACATCTCCTTCGACACAGCGACATTCCCAGAAAGCTGGAAGCACACCGAAATCAACGCCCTGCTCAAAAAGCCCAAGGCGGACCCCAAGGACCTCAAGAACTTCCGGCCCAACTCCCTGCTCCCCTTTCCAGCGAAGGCCATTGAGAAAATTGCCAACATACAGCTGACCCGCCACCTCGAGGACAACAACATCCTGGACCCGTCGCAGTCCGGATTCAGATGGAACCACAGCACCGAGACAGCCCTCATCGCCGCCACAGACGACATCCGGCACCAACTAGACAACGGCGAAACCTCAGCCCTCATCCTCCTGGATCTGTCTGCCGCCATCGACATGGTCTGCCACCGCACACTAAGATCACGCCTCCAAGAAGCCAGAATCCAGGAGAAGGCCCTGGACTGGACCACATCCTTCATCTCCGGCAGAACCCAGAGAGTCCGCCTCCCACCCTACCGATCCGAAGCAACCGACCTCATCTGCGGCGCACCCCAGGGCTCATCCCTCAGCCCGACCCTGTTCAACGTCTACATGGCCCCCTCGCACAAGTAGCCCGCCAACACGACCTAAACATCATCTCCTACGCCAACGACACCCAGCTCATCCTTTCCCTCACCAAGGACCCGCACACCGCCAAAACCAACCTCCACGAGGGAATGAAGGCCGTCGCCGAGTGGATGAGGAGCAGCCGCCTGAAGCTGAACTCGGAGAAGACGGAAGTCCTCATCCTCGGCCACACCCCTTCGGCCTGGGACAACTCCTGGTGGCCGACCACACTAGGAACAGCGCTGACACCCACAGACCACGCACGCAACCTGGGATTCATCCTCGACTCCTCCCTCTCTATGTCTAAGCAGGTCAACGCAGTCTCCTCCTCCTGCTACAACACCCTCCGCATGCTTCGCAGGATCTACAAGTGGATCCCAACCAAAACCAGAAGAACGGTGACCCAAGCCCTCGTCAGCAGCAGGCTGGACTACGGCAACGCACTCTACGCAGGAATCCCGACCAAACACCTACTGCAACTGCAACACATCCAGAACGCCTCTGCCCGCCTGATCCTCAACATCCCTCGACGCAGCCGCATCACCCCCCACCTAAAAGACCTGCACTGGCTCCCCGTCAACAAGAGGATCACCTTCAAGCTCCTCACACACACACACAAAGCACTCCACAACACCGGACCAGCCTACCTGAACAACAGACTCAACTTCTACACCCCCGCCCGCCAGCTCTGCTCCGCCAGCCTCGCCCTCGCCGCCGTCCCGTGAATCCAACGTACAACGTCCGGCAGCAGATCCTTCTCCTTCCTCGCTGCCAAGACCTGGACCACCCTCCCCACCCACCTGCGGCAGACCCAGGATCTGCTCACTTTCAGGAGGCTCCTCAAGACCTGGCTCTTCGAGCAGTAGCAGCAGCCCCCTCCCCTCAGCGCCTTGAGACCCTCACGGGTAAGTAGTGCGCTTTACAAATTCTATGATTGATTGATTGTGTGTGTTGTGTGTGTGGTTGTGTGTGTGGTTGTGGTTGTGTGGGTGTGGTTGTGGTTGTGTGTGGGGGTGTGTGTGGTTGTGTGTGTGGGTGGTTGTGTGTGTGTGTGTGGTTGTGTGTGGGTGTGTGTGGTTGTGTGTTGTGTTTGTGGTTGTGTGGGTGTAGTTGTTGGTGTGGTTGTGTGTGCGTGTGTGTGTGTGGGGCTAAAAAAAGATGTGTTGTTGATAATAGCCCTTATCTTTGCGCATGATAAACGTCAAGTCTGGGGTTGCACCTGTGCCGGGTCAGCGCTCCCGCTCTTGTGTTTGGTGTTTGAAAATCTGTAATGTCATAACAAGTCTGGGAGGGAGTGCCGGCTCCGAAGGGGCCGAGGAGAGACGGCCTGACCCCTCTTAACATCACCCAGAGAGGCGGACATTTTAAAACAAACAAGTGTCGGGGATTAGGGCCAGCAGCGGGCCGCAGAGGCGGTCCATGCCCACTCGGGGCAAGGGGAGGGCGGCACGCACTTCAGGAGCTAGTTCGAGGGAAGGGCCGGCTTTGCTGTGATCTGTATGTTGGAGAAGACAAGGGGATTACCTAGAGTAGTGAGTGCAAAAGAGGATAAAAAACTGGAAATGGAAAAGGGACAGAAAGAAATACAATACAGAATAGAAACGGAGAAGTAAATTAAAGTAAGTAAACATATAAGACAAGAGAATGAAAACGGATAATACTAAAGAGCCATAGCAAGGCAAAAGGAGAAAGAAAATGTGGCAAATTAAAAAGAAACATATAGAAAGAACCATAATGGATGCTGTAGAAAGGGAAATCAATAAATGTTAGGTCATTCGGACAAGAGAAAAAGAATGAAAGTTAAAAATAAAATGGATAAAAACAAGAGAGCTTGATAGAAAGCGATCAGAAGGGGGATATGTAAAAGATATACCATCCCTCTTTAAAGGCAAAACCCAGCAAGAACAATATCCCTGACAGAGGCTCAGATAGAGATTGAGCGGGCGGTGGGAGGAAAGTAAGGGCTGGGAGAGCAGGCAGAGATAGGCGAAGACTGCGCTACATGAAGTAAGCTCAGCCAAGGGCGAGGGAGGGCAAAAGAGGTAAAGAGCGATGACATGAAAGGGTGCCCAGAGAGGCGCTTAATTACCCATGACAACAAAGGAAAGGCAGATGGCCGCGCGTGCACGCGCACGTGCACTCAAGCTTGTAGCCAGCCAGCAAATGCCTGGGTAGCATTTTCGAGATCCCCTTTACTAAAAGTCGAGCAACAGCGCATGCGCTGTTCTAGGCCCGACCTAAAAAAGTGATGCAAACTGGTGCAAAGGGTTGATAAAGTATTTTTTTCCATTGAAAGGTAGTGCTAAATGTGACACAAATAGCGCTTTGCACTACTTTCTGTTGCTTTGCATCAAGGGGGTGACAAATGGGTGATACGTGCCTATTCCCATATTACCACCCATGGACTTAGATGCAAAGCCTTATCTACTAACAGTGGTAAAAAATTGATTTCCACTTAATATAAAGCCTCTTGGAGGTAAGCGCTAACAAGGAAAACTATTTTTATTCCTCCTAACTTTCCATACATTGAATGTGTGCTGAATTGTACAGCACCGATAAAATATTGGAAAAATATCTGTGCCTAGTATTTTGTATGGGAAGGGTTCCCTTCCAGCACAAAACCTAAGCTAGCCCTCACACATACCCTTGCAGGGAGGTGCATGGGTGAATACATGATGCTAGGCAGCGTGGAAGATCACCAGCAACGATTGAGAAAGCTGCAGTGCCACATTTTAGGAGCTATGGTGCTGCCCTGCTCTCTACTTGTGGCGCAACACAGTTCAGTAACTTTGGCTGCTCCATGATATTGCTTTATACATTTGTAAATCTCTCCCTGGGTGTGAATGAAGTGAGGCTATGATCTCAGATTTAGCTTTCATTTTGTGTTTGTTGGACCAGCTTTATGTCCCATGCTATTATGTGTGTGTGTGTGTGTGTGTGTGCATGCATGTGTGTGGGTGTGTGTGTATTTGTGTACTAGGCCTGGCAACTACATTGTATAAACTGTATTCTGTTTGTTTGACCCAAGCATCTCTCTATAATTTTGTATAATTCTGGGTGAACATGGGAAGACATCAGTGACTGTGGGATATGCGGAGCGTAATAGGGCCAAATGCTTTACCCCAAGATAGTGTACTTTTTAATGTTATTGGGATGAGTACTGAGGTTATGGAACAGTCAATTGCCTCAAGATTCCTTAATGATTCTTGGACTTGGAAGTCATGGACTTGGAAGGGCCCACACATGTTCACTCTTGATAATGCACGAGTGCTTGTATTCACATGTGCATGTGTGTATGTTTATTTTTGTGTGTGTACTTATTGCCTCTGGCAACCATTTATTGTACTTTCCTCTTTTGTCAGTGTGAGTATGTGCTGAACATGATAGTCAGTTTGTAAACCATGCCATTCGATGTCCTGGGACTGTCCATATGACCTATTATTGTGTGAAAACATTACAGTATTTTAATGTTTTTTTTTAAAGGATTGGGTGCCACAAAAGCTACAAAATGTATCCTCAAATGTTGTGCATTACTTAATGTTAATGCTTTCAATATGGGAATATATGCAAAAGTGAAGGAAAACGATTATTCAACTGCTACCTAATTAAATTTCTTACTTATCATTATAGCAGACCATGAAAACTGAGATACAGCACAACAAATTTCCAGAGACGGAGCTGTTGTAATAGACCATAGCTGGTCTGCATTATAAAAACGGTACTTCTGCAGTAAAGGTCTTAACAGTTGTTTCTGAGGTTCTACATAACATATTAAAAAAATTACAAAGTGCAATGTGCATTGTACTAAAACTCCATCACACAGGCATCTATCAAGTATAGGGGACCAGTCATTCTCACTAGGAAAAGTCACGAAATGGTGAACTATGTTACATCTGAAATGAGCTAGTACAAATCTATTTTGCATATTATGCATATGCTGTAGATAGAACTGGATTTCCCTGGTAGTGAATAGTATTTCATTAAATGAAACACCAAACTTCCTGTGCTCTTCATTAAATCCTTCCTCCTCTACCAAATTCACAGACGAGTTTAATTTCCGCCTTTGTTACTCCTTGTAGGGAAGAAGGATCATTAAAGAAGTCGTGTCGACCAACTCTAAAAGAAAAAGTCTTAATATATTAAAGCCAGGGAATTATATCCACGTGCTCCAGCGATAAACAGTCTGGGCCCGATTCACAGAACTAACTTAAGACAAAATCCTAAACTTACTACTTTTGGTATTCACAGAAGTTAGGATTTTGTCTTAAGTTTGTCTTAAGACAAACTTAAGACAGACTTAAGACAGACTTAAGACAGACTTAAGTTAGGATTTTGTCTTAAGTCTGTCTTAAGTCTGTCTTAAGTTTGTCTTAAGTTTGTCTTAAGTCTGTCTTTAGACAAACTTAAGACAAAATCCTAACTTCTGTGAATACCAAAAGTAGTAAGTTTAGGATTTTGTCTTAAGTTAGTTCTGTGAATCGGCCCCTCTGACACTATCTTCCTATTTAAGCCAGTCACCAGCTGCGTCTAAAATCTATACCAGAGTAAAAAAGGAAAATCCTCATGAGGTCATCCTAACTCAACAGTCATTAAGAGCAGCTATCAATATATCAATATCAAAATAGACACCGACAGTCCTATCTAGAGAATCAGATCCAGGAATACTAAACTAGGCTTGCAGCAGGAGATGGAAGTTAGATATATGTTGGATGAAACAAACCAAATAAGGTTAGGGACCAATAAACTGCAACATATGGATTATGGGAAACGTACAGTTCATGATTAGCATGGTGGTCCAGGGCTGATGCTGACAGCATCTTTATTCTACCAGTTAGGAGCGCAGAATCAAATGCGAAAACTATGGAATATGATGAAATAGAGGATATATTACATCTGTACTTTCAGGGTATGTACAAAGAACCGTTATGTCTAGAGGCAAAGTAAGAGCAATAAATGATTAGATGTTTTAGGACGAGCAAGATTATGTTGTGAACTACAACTAGAATTGGAAAGCACCCTAAATAAGAGGAGGAAGCATGGAGAAAACAATCTCGAAAAGGTAAATCCAGGGGCCCAGGTGGTAGTTAAACAAAAGTCCTCAAACCCTTTACTGAGTCTGCTCTGATAATGATTAAATTGTATAATCATATTCTGGTCTGACTCCTGATCTCAGAAAACAATACATTTAAATATTGAAACGAGATAAAGACCCAACAAGCTGTGAATGTTATCATCTTAAATCGCTACTAATTAACAATTACAACTGTTACTCAGAAATATCAATAAAGAGATTACATAAATACATATTTAGCTGGATCACAAAATATTTTTGACTGAAATAATTGGATGTTCTTGGTGATAAGTAAAGGGGTGCTTGGTGCAAAAACCTTTTACTACTGTCTTATGAAAGCAGATGAAGGTGGTAATGTGTACCAAGAATATTTGTGCATGTATGTTGTGTGACATTTTGTTCTTGGTGATGATAGGTTTGCTTTTTTGTGCTGTTGTGTTTTTGTGTTGCATTATTGCAACATTATATAGTTTGTGTTCTGTTTTTGTTATGATCAGTTCCTATTTTGACTGTTTCGTGGTGTTGTGCCCTGTTACATTTTTATTGTGTTTTAATATTACTTTATGTATTTTATTGTGTAGTGTTCTGTTGTTTATTCTAGCTAGATGTCAGCAAATGCACTATATTACATATCTTCTGAGTCCCTGTGTCAAGCAACCATTTACCACTGTCGACGATGGTAAAATACCGCACTTCCAGCTCTTCAACTATTTAAGACAATAGCCATACCAAAACCGTGGCAGAAAACTTCCTTAAAGTATCCAGTGTGATATGGCCCAGACTCTTTGCTGCATGAGGACTCGAAAGGGTTCATTCCTCCAAGGAGAATGGTAGTCCGTACACATAGATTGATTAGCACTAGATATGCTGCAGTGTCTAACCCAGTTCACTTAGCACCCTTAACAATTGAAGCAAGGATAATCAACTAGATTGTTTCTGTGGCCAGGCCTTTGATGCTTTGGGTTCAGAGATAGAAAATTATTGCATCCATTCACACATTTTGTAAGCACCACATGCTAATATGCATAAATGGGCATCAGACGTCTGAGATCCATATTGCTAGAAGCACAAGACTCGGTTTCCTCTATTCCCAGTTCCCTTTGATTATTAATCATCTAGCGCAAAAAACTGAGGCTGGATCCTGGAGTGATTCTGGTTGGTTACACGGCGTATCAGAACAGGGTAGCTCTCTTTGCAGAAGACCTGGTGACATGTACCTTACATCCGGTCTAGACTATAGTTTGACTAAAGGTCAAAGTCAGATGTTATGATCTGGAACTTTCTTTTCTCCTCTCTATAAGAGGTGCATGAGATGAGGTTCTCAGGGGGTCTGATCACTGAAGATTTAAATACCATTGTTTATAGTAACATGAACAAGGTCAGCATCAGATTGATTATTTGGCTACATTTTACTCACATCGATTTGTAAGGGTAAACACTGAAAACCACCATATTTAGTGAAACCTATGAATTAATACGTGACTCTACTAGGATCGCCCATCTTCTAGTAGGAAAGGGGTTGTTTATCACACCAAAGAATCCAATCCATATGCCACCTTCTGGAGATTAGCATATGTGTTTTTTGGTGTTTTCAACTCACCATCCTCAGTTTATGACTCCTAAGTTCGACAGAGCCAGCTAATTTATTTCTGCAAAGTGTCTTTTTGGGTCATTACCACGTGGTTTATATAAATTAAATAAATAAATCAGTTTAATGTGCACTGCTATTATCACTAACGGCCTTAATTGGATGTCGGTCAGAAAGCCTCTCACCACTGGTCAGAAGCTTTCTGACAGACATCCATGGTTTAAACTCTGACCGCCTTATTACAAAGAAGACGGTCAGAGTTTAAACTGGCCAGTCAATTCGACTGGCTTCTGACGGGCTCAAGGAGCCTGCCGGCCAGTCGGAAACCAATCATAATCCCTTACTGACGGCTTTTCCGCCGTCGGGATTAGGATGTCGGTTTCTGACAGGCTTTCCATGTCAGAAAGCCCGATATGGAAAGCCTTCTCTGCATGGGCAATTGTTGTGGGGGTACCTACAGTGCTCCCCTGTAAATCCCTGCACTGTATGGCAGGCACCTCACGCTGCAGGGATTCAAAGTAACTACCATTGCTCTATGGGAGCTTGTGCTGCAGCCAGTTTCCGAACGCCGCACAAGCTCCCATAGGGAAATTGGAGTTTGCATGGTAATTGCAGTTTCGGACCTCTGACCCGAGGTTGGTCGGTTCTGAAACTGCAGAGATATCAGTTGGAGGCAACTCCGACAGACATCATAATCAGGCCCTCAGTGTTTTACTGCATGTGGAGCTGTTAATTGGGCTTAAAAGCCAAGAACCTCTAAAACATTCTGTTAGACCTGGCACCTTGGAGTGGGTCTCCCTTCCATTATTTGCTGTTGCCTCATGTGTTTTTGCTGGTGTTAGATGCTTTGGGCACTGTGCCACTGCTGTTCAGTGCCACAGTGCAAGTGCTCCCTATTGTAAATTGATGTATGGATCAGTAATTCCATGATTGGCTGGTTTGGTTAACCTGTCAGACCCTAGTACAGTGCACCAGGAGTGCCCAGGGCTGGTAATCCAAATTCTGCTGGTGGGCTTGCAGCACTGGTTGTGCCACCCACAGAAGCAGCCTGTAAAAGTGTGTTTAAGGCTTGCCATTGCAGAGCCTGTGTGCAGTCTTGTACTGGCATGCTGACTGGGCAAGTGCACCCACTTGCCAGTCCCTAAACCTTCCCTTTTCTTCATATCAGACACCCCTATGGTAGGCCCAAGAGCAGGGTGCATTGTAAGTATAAGGTAGGACAAGCCCTGATGTGTGTGGCATGTCCTAATAGTGAATTACAGCCATTTTCGTTTTTCACTATTGCAAGGCTACCTGTTCCCCATAGGCCAGAATGGGCAGTTTGATTATTACACCTTATAATCCTAACTGACTCAGGGAACATGGTAGAAATTCGAGTTTAGTATGCCTGAACTCAGAATGATAAAATACATCTTTTAGTGAAGTTTGTTTTAACATTCGGTGTTTGAAAATACCACTTTTAGAAAGTAGGTATTTTCTTGTCTAACCATCCAAACCTGCCTCTGCTAGGCTGTGTATTCCTTGTCTGGAGTTTGAGTGACAGGGGTTGGGGAATTTCCAGGAGGCAGGATGAGTCAGCGCAGGGCTGAATAGAGAGATCTCCATCCAGATGGGTGGGAGGAGTTGCACCTGGGACCTGAATAGGGCGGTGCCTTCCCTCCACAATGCTGGCTCCACCTCCTGTGGTGCGTCTGATGTCTCTGCCCTGCACTGTGAAAGGAAAGAAGAAGTCTTGTCAACAAAGTGCTCCAGGACTGACCAGAACTGGTTTGGACTAGGCAAAGGCCTCTCTGCCTCCAGGGAACAAAGACAAATTGAGTATACATATTGGGACCCAAACCCAAGAACTTTAGATCACTTTGGGAAAACAAGAAGAAACCTTTGCTGAGGAGTGGAACCAGAAGAAACTGAGGAGAAACTATCCCTAAGCTGAAGTGCTGCTTGGGGGATTGGCCTGCAGTGGTTGCCTGACTGCCAAAGAAAGGAGAAAGGACTTTGTGTGCACATTATTTCAACTTGTGAAGGATCTTCAAGGGCTTGAGAAAGAGCTTGCCTCCTGCTGAAGTTTCAGGGACAACAGACTTCACCGACCAGCTCCCCAAGAGTTCTTTGGAAGTGCCTGCTATTTTGCGAGGCTTTCTGAGGGACTGCTTGTCGCAAGGAGCTGGAAGTGCGACTCATGAGCAAGAAGCGTGTTGCTGCACTGTCACTGTCGCTTCACAATGAGAAAGCGCCTCGCATCGCCGGAGAAGAGGATCGACGTCGCATCAGACACTGCCGCATCACCGGGAAGCATGTTGCCGGGCCTGTCGCGGCCCAGAAGAACCGTTGAGTCATTGCAGGGTCCCCAAAGCGCCTCGCATCGCCGGTGAAGAGGATTGACGTCGCATCAGACGCCGCCGTATCCCCGGGAAGCGCGTCGCAGGGCCTGTCGCAGCTCGCATCGTTGCCAAAGCAACTCGCATCGCTGGAGAAGAGGATCGACGTTGCAGCAGACACTGCTGCATCACCGGGAAGAGTGTCGCAGGGCTTGTCGCGGCTTGCATCGTTGTGAAAGCAATTTGCATCACCAGGGAAGAGGATCGACATCGCAGCAGATGCCGCCGCATCACTGGGAAGCGTGTCGTATCAAGAAGAGAGCGCCATCTTTGTTTCTTTGCACCAAATCTTCAACGCATCACTGTCCTTGCAACACTTTTGTTGTCTTGCGTTACGCATCTTAAGGTACATTGAACTCTGAGTGTCGCATTTAACATCTTAAGAGAACTAAGCTAATTCTACCATTTTAAAGTACAGTATTGTGGATTTTTGTCGTTTGTGGTCTTGGAATAAGTCTATATAAAGAATACTTATATTTTATATAAAACTTGTGCGGTGTCCATCTGTAGTGTTGTCACTTGATTAGTGTATGTGTTCACAAATGCTTTACACACTGCCTCTGAGATAAGCCTGTCTGCTCATGCCAAGCTACCAAGGGGGTGAGCAGGGGTTATTTTAGGTGTGTACCCCCTTACCCTGACTAGACGCAAGGGTCCCTACCTGTCAAATGTACCTACCGCTGCCAACTAGAGACCCCAAATCTAAAACATTCCTAAAAGGAAAAACTCTAGAACACACACTGGGTTTGCCAGATCTTCAAGAGGATTATTCTTTATTACACATACAAGTTTTCATCAGACTTAAGCTCTCCCCTTACATGCTACTAACTTCTCAACATAGTCTTTGGGAACAATGCAGTGTGATCGAAGATGTATGGCTGACATTTTTAAATATATCCAGTTTTAAGAAACTGTAGGTAACACTTTATAAATTATGAGGCTGATTCCCCACAGCATTTATAAGTATGACATGAAATACTACAGGAATACTCGTTTACGTAATCTTTCATTTCTTTTTGTGTCTTTCTCAAAACATCCAACTTCCTGTTAGTAAAAGTGCACAAAGAGCAGTCTTTAATATTTGTGATCGTTGTATATGAATAATGCCTCACTATTCCACATTTATACCCATTTTAGATGTTTTATGGCCAAACCACAAAGGCATGTAAGAGTAAGTAAAAGAGTCCTACAGGAGTACTACTTCACACACTCATAAGTGACCAAAACGTGTCTAATTACTTTGTTTCTGGAATAAGCTAACACCATAGTTGATGTCAAAGCAACAGCCAGTTGATACTAAACTCAAAAGGGTAAGTTATCAAACAAGTTGGAAACTGCATGAACATGCAGGTCCCTTGGTACTGTGCTGTACACCTTCAGAATAGAGGGAATTTACAGAAGACAGAACTTAGTGGATTGTGTGTAATTTAATGTTACCACAACGCCGTGAGTGATTGGGAATCTTACATAAATTGATATCAATATTTGTACAATTATGCGTTAGTATTATGCGGTTCCTACGAATGTAGTAGGACTGTAGATTAGATCAACAAAACGTCGTAATATAAGGACTGAGAGTTGTTATATCAACAGTAAACGTTGGACAGCTAGCTCACACTACTGCATCTAAACTCCTAAACCTCCAGAGTTATAGATGCTCTGGACAACCTCGAACATGACCAGCCTTATTGTTAGACCTGGCACCTTGACGTGGGTCTCCCATCCATTTTTTGCTGTTGCCTCATGTGTTTTTGCTGGTGTTAGATGCTCTGGGCACTGTGCCACTGCTATACAGTGCCACAGTGCAAGTGCTACCTATTGTAAATTGATGTATGGATTAGTGACTCCATGATTGGATTATTTGATTTACTGGTCAGACCCTAGTACAGTGCACTGAGTGTGCCCAGGGCTGGTAAATCAAATGCTGCTGGTGGGCTTGCAGCACTGGTTGTGCCACCCACAGAAGCAGCCTGTAAAGTGTGTTTCAGGTCTGCCATTGCAGAGCTTGTGTGCAGTCTGGTTCTGCCATGTTGACTGGGCAAGCGCACCCACTTGCCAGTCCCTAAACCTTTCCTTTTCTGCATATTAGTCACCCCTATGGTAGGCCCAAGGTCAGGGTGCATTGTAAGTATAAGGTAGGACATGCCCTGGTGTGTGTGGCATGTCCTAATAGTGAATTACAGCCATTTTCGTTTTTCACTATTGCAAGGCTACCTGTTCCCCATAGGCCAGAATGGGCAGTTTGATTATTACATCTTATAATCCTAACTGACTCAGGGAACTAGCTAGAAATTCGTGTTTAGTATGCCTGAACTCAGAATGATAAAATGCATCTTTTAATGAAGTTGGTTTTAACATTCTGTGTTTGAAAATACCACTTTTAGAAAGTAGGTATTTTCTTGTCTAACCATCCGAGCCTGCCTTTCCTAGGTTGTGTATTCCTTGTCTGGAGTTTGAGTGACAGGGGCTGGGGGATTCCAGGAGACAGGGTGAGTCAGCACAGGGCTGAATAGAGAGATCTGAATGTAGCTGGGTGGGAGGAGTTGCACCTGGGACCTTAATAGGGCTGTGCCTACCCTCCACAATTCTGACTCCACCTCCTGTGGTGCGTCGGATGTCCCTGCCCTGCACTGTGAAAGGAAAGAAGGAGTCATGTAAATAGAGTGCTCCAGGACTGACCAGAACTGGTTTGGACTAGGCAAAGGCCTCTCTGCCTTCAGAGAACAAAGAGAAACTGTGTATAAAAAGGGGGACCCAGACCCCAGAACTTTAGATCACTTTTGGGAAACAAGAATAAACTTTTGCTGCCAAAGAGAGGAGAAGGACTTTGTGCTACTTTCATTCAGCTTGTGAAGTATCTCCAAGGGCTTGAGATAGAGCTTGCCTCCTGCTGAAGTCTCAGAGACAACAGACTTCACCCACCAACTCCCCAAGAGTTCTTTGGAAGTGCCTGCAGTTGTGTTGGGCTTTCTGAGGGACTGCGTGTCGCAAGGAGCTGGAAGCGCAACGCACAAAGTAGAAGCATGTCGACGAACTGCCGCTGTCGCTTCACAATGCGAAAGCACCTCGCATCGCCGGAGAAGAGGATTGACGTCACATCAGACGCTGCTGCATCACCGGGAAGCGTGTCGCAGGGCCTGCCGCAGCTCAGAAGATTCATTGAGTCGCCGCACGGCTGTCAGGCGTGCATACATCGTGTCGCATCAAGGAGAAGACGCCATGTTTTTTGTTTCATTGCACCGGATCTTCATCGCATCACAGGGTTGCAGGCCGCATCGCCACGGAAGCGCAGTAAGAAACTGACGCATCACCTCCCCATGCCGAGAAGAACCAGCGCAAAACCTACGCATCAGTAGGGACCCGACGCATCACCGCTCTTGCGTATAAGGAACCAACGCATCACCTTCCCTGCAACACTTTCGTTGTATAGCGTTACGCATCCACAGGTACATTGAACTCAAAGTGTCGCATTTTACCATCTTAAGAGAACTAAGCTAATCCTACCATTTTTAAAGTACAGTATTGTGGATTTTTGTCATTTGTGGTCTTGTGTTAAGTCTATATAAAAATACTTATTTTTATACTACAACTTGTGTGGTGTCCATCTGTAGCATTGTCACTGGGTTACTGTATGTGGCCACAAATGCTTTACACACTGCCTCTGAGATAAGCCTGTCTGCTCGTGCCAAGCTACCAAGGGGGTGAGCAGGGGTTATTTTAGGAGTGTACCCCATTACCCTGACTAGAAGCAAGGGTCCCTATTTGGTCAAAGGTACCCACCTCTGCCAACTAGAGACCCCCAGTTCTAACAGTTATCAATCAATCAATTAGTAGATTTGTAGTGTACTTTTTGTCACTCGTGAGGGTATCCAGGCGCTGGCAGGGCCCACTTGATTAGCCAAATAGCCAGGTCTTCAGGGACTTTCGGACCTGTGGAAGAGATGGGGAGGTTCAAGGATGAAAGGGTTGTTCGTTCCATACCTCGCTGCTAGATAGGAGAAGGAAAGACCTGTGTATCTGCTACACCGGATGTGGGGGAAAGGGGTAGGGGAAGGGAAGCAGAGCGGAGGTGTCTGGTGAGCTGATGAAAGTTCAGTCAGTGGTTCAAGTAGGCAGGTCTGCAGTTGTGAAGGGCCTTGTATGCGTGGTTCAGGAGCTTGAACGGTCATCTTTTCTGTACAGGGACCCAGTGGAGTTCCGTGAGAAAGGAGATGATGTGGGAATGTCTAGGGTGAACCAGCATGAATTTGGCTGCGGCATTCTGTATTTTCTGTAGTTGTCGAAGGAGGTCAGCTGCGATCCTGGCATAGAGAGTGCTACTGTAGTCCAGTCGGTTGGAGATGAGGGCCTGCGTGACGGTGTCTTGAGCTTTGGGGTAGCCATTTAAATATCTTATGAAGCTTGCTGAAGAAAAAGCAGGAGGAGACAGAGTTGACCTGAGTCATCATGGTTAACTTGTTGTCCAGGTAATGACTCCTTGTGTTTGCTAGGTTCCTAGTGTGGTCAGTGGGGGCAGATGTAGGTCTGAGTTCTGAGGATCACCCATGGGGAGCTTTTGTTTCCGAAGATCAGTACATCTGTCTTGTCCATGATTATCTTCAAGCAGTTGTCCTTTATCCAGTTGGCGACGTCTGTCATGCAATTGTGACAGTTGGACTTGGTGTTGATGGTGTCTTCGGAGAGGGAGAGAATGAGTTGTGTGTTGTCGGCGTAGGATATGATGTAGATTCTGTGGGTTGTGATGGTGCTGGCTAGAGGTGCCATATAAGTATTGAAGAGGGTGGGGCTGAGTGAGCATCCTTGGGATTCTCCACTGATGATTTCCTTGGGTTCAGAGATGAAGGCGGACTTTTTGCGTTCTTCCAGTGAGGAAAGAGGTGCTCTATCTGAGAGCTTCTCCTTGGATGCCTATTTTGGGCAGCCTTTTGATTAGTGTGTTGCGGGAAACCGTATCGAAGGCTGCAGAGAGGTCTAGAAGGATCAGAGCCTCAGTTTCTCCTTGGTTGAGTAGGGCTCGGATGTTGTTGGTAGCCGCTATGTGGTTTCTATGGAATCCGGATTGGGAACCCAACGGAATTCGTGAAAACAGATCTAACCCTTTTGTATATCACTTTTGCATGCCCAAGGTTTCGAAAAGAGAAGGGACAATAATACATTTTCAAATGTTTCTTGAAAAGATCTAATCTTTGTATTTAAAACAGGAACTGCGATTATTTGACAGAAGAGACACATCATTGTTGCTAGCATTATTAGAATGGTGAAAAATATGAATAATTCGACCATGTTGATTATTCCTAATCTAATGCCTAATATTACTAATACCCCTACACTAGTAAGAGCATGGTGGGGCACCCTTCTGCCAAATCCAGTTGGAATGATCTAACCCATACCTTTGTGTAATGTCTCAGGAATACGGCCTCAATGCATTATCAAATGCACTCCATCTGAGTGTGCAAGCCTACACACATCTGCCTGTGCAGCTATCTTCCTTCTTGAGATGAATGCCACGGCCTGTGGTGCTACATCTCATTCACAGCTCTCCGCAGCATCCCTGATAACTCCCGTGTCAAGTGCCTCTCACCTGACTTCAAAAAAGGGTGCTGTTTAAATAATAAAACAGCAGCCTTATCTCATTCTGCAAAAAAAGCCGAAAAATAGCTTTACTCACTTAGGGCAAAAGAGTCATCTCCTACAAGCACAAAACAAAGCAAGGACATTGCGTTCTAGTATGCATTCCTGAAACTAACAGTGCAGACTACTGAGTACAGAATAACAATGTCTGTCTTTAATCAATGTGTATGTGGCATGTTGTCCTTTTATTAAAAAAATTAATTCGAGCCACCATCTTGGAAAGATGTTAAGTTAAAAAGGAAAACTAAAATGGAGACAGAATGTAATTCCTATGACAGGGTATATAAGAATTCAAGAATGTGTGATGGTTAAAATGTCATTTTAAGCTGTCTAATGAACATATTAAATATGTATTCTGTTGCATATACAGTCACTGCCGGTACCACCGAGATAGGTGGGACCAAGCCCGCTGCAAGCCCTGACGTCGATCAGCCTCCCACACCTCTGACACAGTTCTAATCCGGTGGCCACAACCTTCTGTGCATAGAAATGCATTGCAGAGAAACTTAACACCCGCTTCTTATACTCTCAGGCCTTACAGATAATTAACAACCCAGCACTTCCACTGACGAAGGAAAAGGTGTTATAGACTATATATATTTAGACAGACAACACATCAAAAAAAATCTTTCCACATTCTTTGAATCTAAGGAACCCTCCACCCTATCCAAATGGGATTCCGACCGCTACACAGCACTGAAACAGCTCTGATGGTGGCGGTTAAGGTACTTAGGCGTCTTCTGGATCAAGGAGGATCCGCAGCTGTCATCCTTTTAGATCTCAGTGCTGCCTTTGATACTGCGGACCATCTCATTCCTACTAAGAGAATCTCAAATGTAGGTATCGGGTCAAAGCACTAAAATGTCTTTCCTCTTTTTTGGAGAGCAGAATTTTCTAGGTCTTGGATCTGGTTACTCCTCAGCTAGCCTTCCCCTTAGATGTGGGGTCCCTCAGGGCTCTTCCCTGAGCCCCACGCTTTTTAACCTTTACATGCTCCCTGTTGGACTTGGCCCTTCTGGCAGGTTCACCCCTGAAACGTTTTGCTTTTTATTGTGACCTGGTGTTAGTGATTTTGGGCTTCTGCGCACTTTACCACTGTGTCCCAGGGTAAAGTGCGCGTGCGTAGTGAGGTTGGCCTGCCCTCCCATAGGAATGCATGGAGGAATGTATGTGTCCCTGGTAGTTCCTGATGTGTGGGGAGTGGAGGTGCGAGTTTGGTATGTGCGGACTCGTGTGATGAAATGCTGCGCGATGATGTGTGCGGCATCAATGTACCTAGTGTGGAAGTGCCACTTCTAGAAGTTGGCATTTCTGTGTGCAGTGTGAGATGAGTGCCTTGTCTGGCGATTGGCTGGCTGAGGTCATGTGATGGGCTAGGGAATCCCCAGAGTCATGAGGAGTCACCCAGTGGTGAATGGGGAGATCAGCAGCCAGATGGGTGGGAGGAGTACACCTGGGACCTGAATAGGGCTGGGCTTTCCCCACACAATGCTGGCTCTGCCCCCTGTGGTGCAACTGATGACCCTGGCCTGTTCTGTGAATAGGGAGAGGGGCTGAGCAAAACAAAGTGCTCAGGAACCAGTTGCAACTGGTTCGCCCCTTCCCTGCACCTTGAGACAAAGGAAACCTGTGTATAAAAAGGGGCTATGACCCCATGTAGGTTGTTCTCTGCTGATCCTAACTGGGGGGCCTGCTGCTGCTGGGCGCCAGGAGAGACCGCCACTGGGGACTGCCTCCCTGCCTGGAGGGCCTGTGAGCTGGCCCCTGCCCCCTGGGCCCAGCCCTAGACCCCCCTGCCTCCTAAGAATACTGTGTTCCTGAGCCTGGCCTCGGAGGAGCGCCGTGTCTTCCCTGGCCGAGAAGCGCCTTATTTTTACTGGCTGAGGAGCGCCCTCGTTGGGAGTAGCAGCGCTGTGCTGCGATAGTTCCGAGGGAATCCCGATGTAGGGATTCCTCCGCTGTTTGCCTTTATTTCAAGCGGGTGCCCACCCCATATTGTGGTGCTCGTTGGCGGGTGCCCACCCCGCTTATAACGTAATTTCAGCGGGTGCCCACCCCGCTGTATGCCTCAACATGACGGGAGCCCACACCGTATTGCCATCCTTCGCGGGTGCCCACCCTGCACTTCTGCCGCATGGGGAATCGTCTCTAGAGCGGGTGCCCACCCCGTGTTTCTGCCTCAGAGCGGGTGCCTACCCCGCACTCCCCAGGAATCACTGCCGCCGGCCCAGGAACCCCGGGAGCACCTTGCCATGTCACCCTCAGCGTCAGAGGGGAGCCGCGCTGCAATTGGAGAGCGCGCGGGGTGTTGCTTAGCAACAGGGGGCTCGCCGATCTGAGAGGCAGAAGTCCTGGGAGTGCGAGGCCGACGGACCGTCTTCCGCGATCAGAAAACTCCACAAGGACCAAGAAGGCACCTGCGCCTGGGGCCCCCGAGAACAAGGGAGAGCTCCGTGGTGCCGGGGGAAACAGGAGAGCGAGTCAGCGAGGCAGCGCGACGCTGCTGCCCGGCCGAAGTGAGGGCGGCAACGGAGAGAGCGGAAGCAGAGACAACGCGGGAGTCCCAGGTGAGTGGGACTCCACGTGGTTGGCGACTCTGCCCCTGGTCTCCACAGCGGCGCCGTAGTTGCGGGCCGCTCCAACGGGGGCATTGTTATTCAAGAGTTCCCTGAGTGGGACTCCAACCTTTTGGGGGTATTAGTCTTCAAGAGCCAGACAGGCTCCAACGTTAGGGGCTGCATAAAGGGTACCCTGCCGGTGCCTAAGTTCATGAGCGGCCCCAGCTGGCAGCGGGCCGCTCCAACGAAGGGGGCCTAATTGTTCCCAGAGCCCCGTGAGGCTCTGACGCGGTGCCCATTTGTTTTCAGAGCCCCGTGTGGCTCCACCGTGCCAGAGGGCCCGGTCCTTTTCTTTATAACGGCCTAAGTACTTTGGGAGCTAGTGGGCTCCAGGGGACCTGGTTACTCTTAGAGCCGTGTGTGGCTCCAACGGTTCACGCCTTGCTTCCACAGGCCAGTAAGGCCCCCTAACTCATTGTTAACTTTCACAGCTGCCCAGCAAGTAGTGGGCAGCTGCCTCGTTTAGCCCTGATTGTTTTGCCCTTCTGCCTTGACTGCGTGCGCAGTCCAGCCCTGACTCTGTGGACAAAGGGCGTTTGAGCCCCTGAAAGGCCAAGGTGGCCTGGGGACAGTTTTCCTGTGTTGTGCCCTCACCTAGGGTGCATCGTGATTTTTACATGTGTACTTTGGTGCCATGTGTATTGCCTTTATGCTGTTTTCACTCCTAAACTGTGTCTAGGAGATTGTTTTGCTAGTAGAAATTATGCTAGTGTGTTCATGGTTCCCTGCGTAATATTTTCCTAAGGTAGTTAGGGTTGCGTAGGTGGTACTTACCTGTTACCAGTGGTTACTGGTTGTGCGCTACATTTATTATTTGGTCTACATTTCTACACTTACAATCTGGTGATTTGTGATAATTCTGACAGTGGTCCATGTGGCCCTGTCTTGTGTAAATAGTCCCCTGTAAATTCCGCCCAGTGCCAGTTGGCACAGAGTAAATTGTGTGAATATTATCTAATGTGTTTTGGTATAATACAAAGGCTATTTTTATATAATACCTTGTGTGGAGTTTCTTTTGTGGTGGGCCTTGGGTGTTGTTGCTGGGTGCACGCACAAACGCTTTACTCATTGCCTCCGGGATAAGCCTGACTGCTCGTGCCAAGCTACCAAGGGGGTGAACAGGGGTTATCTTTGGCGTGTAACTCCCCAGCCCTGACTTAGAGTGGTGGTTTCTGCCTGGCTTTGGCGCAAGCCCTAGCCAACTAGAAATCCCATTTCTAACATTGGTGATCAGCGGTGGGATTAGGACTTGCGTTTGCGCAGTACCACTGCGACGACTGGCTGCACTACAAAACTCTGCATTTTAGATAATCACGTGTTTGGGGATTATTGTTCTGAGTTTTATTTTAATTCTTCTCCTAAAAAGTGTCATTTGAAAATTGTGTACTCTTACTTCAGCTCGGACGCCTAGGTCTCTTGTGTTGCACCTGTGTTTTAAAAAAAAAAAACCTTGCTAGAATGGAACCTACCTTTAGTGCTTATAATCTGTTGGAATACAGTATGTGGGAGTTAAGGGGATTCTGTGAGGAGAGAAGCTTAGCAGTGGGTGAGGAAGACACTCGGCTATCCCTTAGGACAGCCCTGCTACACTGGCAACAGGATAGATGGAGACAGATAGGCAGGGACCAGGCCGCACTCCAAGAGGGTGGTGGGTCTGAGGGTGACCCTGAGGAGTCTGAAGAGGAGGAAGATGACAGGACAGGGACGCCAGTAGATAGTGAGGATCCCATAGGTAGGGAGTCCCTTGCTGGGTCCAGTGTCAGGGGCAGCACCCCACCCCTTTCCCTATGCCCAGAGGAGTGGGTAGATAGGAGGGAAGAAAGGGAGCATTAGCTGGCGTTGGAAAAGCTCAGGTTAGAGCATGCCAAGAAGATAGCGCAGCTGAATGTGGAGGAGAAAAAGTTTGAGACCGAGAGGGTCTTAGCGCAGGAGAGGATGGCGGAGGCTGAGAGGGCCTTCACCAGGGAGAAATTAGCTCTGGAGGGTAAGTTGTCCCCTGAGCGCAGTTGTAGTTGTCTGGATTCCCCAGGGAGGGTAGAGTCCAGTGGTGGCAGCGATAGAGAGTCCAGTGCAGAGAGTCCCATTCCCAGTTCCCAGAGTATGGTACCTGTTTCCCAAGAAGAGGAGTACAGGTTGAAGTTCAGGGACAGTAAGAAGCAGCTGTCTCACCAGTCGTGGGGGTATTTTGTGGATGATTGTCATGATGCACTGATGGATTAGCTTGGGGTTAACCCGGAACAGGATTTGGATGGAGCGGTCAATATGGTTTTCAAAGAGCAGATGCTCAGTAGTTGTTGTTCAGGGTTGCGCCAACACCTGTTGAGGTGTGACTGCTTTTGTCCTTGGGACCTGACAATAGAAGCGGACCGTTGGGAAAAGGCCCAAGGTTCTGATGAGGTATGGGAAAGCGATTCCAAAAGTAGTGGCTCAGGTATCTTCCCGTCCTGTATTGGGGAAGAGGTTCAGAGTAGCCAGCCCACCTAGGTCCCAGAGTAGTGAATGGGGTGTAGGGGCTCACGACCTATCTCAGTGGAGTAGGAGTGAGTGTGTGACTTCGAGTCCCCAGATGCCCGAAACCCAGTCTCAGAGCCTGGATGGTTTCTTCCGGGAACACCAGGTTGAGGGCCTAGGCTGTCCTGTTAGTCCATTTGAGGAGGATCACCTAGTGAATGGAGAACCTGGAGCATCTGTAAGTAGAGCTCCAGTGGTTCTGGTGTCTGGCAGTACTGCTCCAGTTGGGAGGGTACAGAAGTCCAGCGAGAGGAGTGGCATGGGGCTGTGTTCCCCAGTGGAGGAGCCAGTGGGTCAGGGACCAGCCAGGAGGGCTGAGTCTCCTAGAGGTGACCCTGGTGACCACACGTCTGTCCTGGGGGATCTTCACGCACTGTCAGGTGGACAGGGGACGGGAGATCTGCGCCAGGCAGACTGTCACTCAACATATGAGGCATATGTTACCCTCGGGGGGATGGTGTGTAAGTCCCCAGAAGTCCTGGAGTGCCAGGCAAGTACTCAGCCACAGGGTTTAGACCCATGGTTGGGAGGCCAGGTTCAGGATCAGCCTAACCTGGAGGGAAGTATGACTGTAAGCAGTGTCCTGACCGATGTAGCTGCTAGGGGCACCACTCCAGTTGGGGGGTGCCGGACTCTGGAAGGGGGTGCAGAGGGAGGGAGTCCTCGCCTCTGACCCCGGTGCAACCTGAGGGGTTAAACCCTAGGTTGGGAGACCAGTTCTCAGGGAGAGGTCCTGAGCTGGTGGGTGAATTGCGTTACGAGGTCGCCTCTCCGAGGAAGAGAGGGTGGAACCCTAGAAGAAGAGGTAGGGGGAGGAGAGCCTCGCCCGTGACTGTTGGTCAGCTGGAGGGTACAGACCCTAGGCTGGAGGATCAGTGGCAGTTTAGAACTGCCCTGATGAGGGGTAGAGTGGAGAATAGTTGCTATGTGCCAGGGGTTACTACCCCCCACTCTGTCGTTAGGCAAGGACCAGTGGCACCTGGATGACCTAGGGCCTGGTCCTGGCCGCGGACAGCTGAGGAGTACCAGTGGGGTAGCCCAGTTGGTCCGCCGAGTTTTTTCAGAGGGAACCACGTGGGTTCAGAGTGGCGTAAAACCGGAGAGTGTCCCTGCCGTTGCGGGCCTGAAAAGGATCCTTTGATGTCACATTTACCGAGATTACCACCCCCTTATGTGCCGGGTGCTACTGCACCTCCCTTACCTCCAGTTGTTGCACCCCTTGTTGTCGTTCAACCCCCTGTTGTTGCTCAGCCACCCGTTGCTTCACAGGTGGTTCTTCCTCCTCCGGCGCAGCCCCCTCCAGGGCCGCCAGCCTTGCCACCAGCCTTGCCTCAAACTCCTTTGTCTTACACTCCTTTATCTTCGACTTCTCTTATTTCTGTCCCTACGTCTCTGTCACCTCAAAACACTTTGTCTCCTGTCCTCATGTCAACTTCTTCTCATTCTGCTCGGCAACGAATGACTGAGACTGTCACTAGTCTTTTGTCTCCTTTCTTTGGGTCACTGAATATGACCCCTGTTTCTGAACGTAAGCAGAGACGTAGTCAGCTCCCTGTTCACGAAGAGCGGGCAGTGTTAGATCTCCTTGCTCGTAGATGGGTTTCGAATACCTCCAAGTACAGTCCACAAGTGGTTATGGATATCTTCCTACAGTGGGAGGCACCAAAACAAAGGTATGTTTTTGATGTCATGTGTACCTACCTTCGTCAGGAGTGGGAAGATAATGAGTTGGGTTCAATTCCTCTGGAATTGCTTAATGTTCAGTCTGAATTTGCTAAAGGGACGATAGTGGGTTCCGATGTTGAGGAAGCGGTAGAGGCACTACTCACTTTTAGGTCTAGACTTCCACCTCAGTCATTGTTCGAACCTGACCCTTGTATTAGGAGAAAAGTGAAGCAGTATCCTATGAGAGAGGTTCCCCCTGTATGGAGAAAGGCAGTTGTGGCTGATGCCGCTCATGGTATTGCAGTTGCACCGGCTCATTTTCAGCGAGTGTGGGTGCATGTCCCTTGGAAGAGAGCTGAGGTCCTAGCTCTTAAGCAGACTTTGCCTGACCCCCGTAAAAATCCTGCTGGTTATTATAAGGAGTTGTCTCAGACAGTTGATGCGTGTGTTATGAATTTAGCTGACATAGATATGTTGATGGGTAATGTAGTTCCTCAACCCTTGTGGGCGAAGATCCGTCACGAGGATCACGCGCCACAGTTAGGAGATACGTGGGTTACTGCTGCAGATGGTCGGCAGGTAGGAGGTGCCAAGCCTGAACCCTTAGTTGCAGAACTACCTGGTAGGATTATTAATTTAGTGAAAACTATGATGCCTCCTCTGCGGGAGAATTGGGACAAGTTAGCAGCATGCAAACAAAAGAAAGACGAGAGTGTGTCTGATTTCTTCACTAGGTTTGAGGAAACATTCATTGATCATAGTGGTCAGGATAGGAGTACAGAAGGTGGTCAGAGGTTGTTTGTAGATAAGTTTGTTTTTAATTTACTTCCTGAACTTTCTAATAAGTTAAAGGACTCTGAGAGTTCATGGGCTGTTTCTTCTTCGGCTCAGATATTGGCTCCTCTGCAATACTATGAGAATAGAGATAGAGATAAGAAGGATAAAGTAGAGAAGAAGACTAGAGAATTAAAAACGAAAGTTCTTCTGCAGCAGGCTTATCCGCCTCGCCCTAATCAGCGTCAGTTTCAGCAACTTTCCCAGTTTCAGCAACCTCCACAGTTTCAGAAACTGTTGCAGAAGCCTTTGTCTTTTGCTTTGGAACTCCTGCTTGGCCCTAATCAGTGTGCTTATTGTAAAGAAGAAGGTCACTTCAAGAATAGTTGCCCGATCTTGCTACAGCGTGCGAATGGTATGTCTGGTCTGAGAGGTCGTGGTGGTTTCCAACAAGTACCTAGGGGTAGGGGACATGGTACGTTTCCCCAGAATGAACGTTCCTTTTCCCCTCAGAATTCTATGAATTATTTTGACCAACAGAATGTTCTGACCGTCCAGTCCGCTCAGTACTACACTGATGATTATTATGTTGGAAGTGAGAGTGCTGGTTTTAATGATAGTTAGGACAGCCATGGACAAAGGGAGGGAGTAGTGTCAGTTCCAGTAGACCAGAGTGGACCTTATGTTGAAGTGATTACATCAGGTGTGGCAGAACCTTTTCTTTTGGATACTGGTGCAGCAAAGAGTTCTATCATGCACTCTAAATTCCCCGGCGCACGTTTGTCTGGCTTGACCAATGTTTCAGTAGGATTTTCTGGCGCCCCAGTTCGTAATCCGGTTTCTTGTCCTTTGCCCCTTTCTATTGGTCCCTGTGAATTGGAGGCTCCCCTTATTCTAATGATGGGCTGTGGTGAGAATCTGTTGGGTTTGGACTTGTTGAAAAGATTGCATGCGACTTTACATTGTTCTCCTTCCGGAGTACATCTTACGGTGGGTAAGAAAGTGATTTCCCCGATGTATCTGTCTAAGGATCGCCTTCCACTGGAACTGCGTTCTCTCCCTGATACACTTTGGGCTACAGGTCCCAATGATGTTGGTCTCTTGCAGATTCCACCCTACGTTGTTACCCTTAAGTTGAATGCTAAATTACCTCGCATTCCCCAGTACAAAATTTCCAGGGATGGCGAAAGAGCTCTTTTAGCGATTATCTATGATTTGGTTGAGAAAGGTGTGGTTGAAGAAACGAGAGGTAATGTATGTAACAGTCCTGTTCTGCCTGTCCTTAAGCGTACTGACTCTTCTCAGCCACCTGTGTATCGGTTTGTGATCGACCTTCGAGAGGTCAATAAGATCGTTGTGCCACAGTTTCCTGTTGTCCCGGACATTACTGCTTTATTGACTATGATCCCTGCCTCGGCTGCTTGGTTTTCTGTTATTGATCTAAAGAACGCTTTCTTCAGTATTCCGATTGCTGAGGAAAGTAGGGATATTTTTGGCTTCTCTTTAGGAGGCCGCAGTTTCCGGTTTAAGCGCGCTCCTCAAGGTTATTGTGAGAGTCCCTCCATTTACAGTCAGGCTTTGAAAACTCAGCTTGATACTCTTGCTTTGCCTTCTGGTGTTACTCTTATCCAGTATGTTGATGATCTGTTGGTTGCTGCTGATGATGAAGAGATTTGTAATGAAGTTACTCTTTCTTTGTTGCGACACCTGTCTGACCTTCATCATAAAGTGTCACTTTCGAAGTTGCAGTATTGCCGCCAAGAAGTGACCTACTTAGGTCATCTCTTGTCGAAGGAGGGAAGGCGATTGACCCCAGAGCGTATTCAAGCGATTGCCCAAATGACTGTGCCATGTACACAGAGAGAGGTGCGTGCCTTCTTAGGTATCACCTCGTATTGTAGACAGTGGATTCCGAATTTTTCTTTGCTAGCGAAACCTTTGTTGGCACTTACTATTAAGGACACACCACACCCTCTTCCTTGGTCTGACGAATGTCAGAAGAGTTTTTCCGAATTGCGCGATGCATTGTGTTCTGCTCCGGTGTTGGGTACCCCCGACTACAGTAAACCTTTTACACTTTATGTACACGAGAGAGAAGGTTGTGCGTTGTCAGTGTTGACACAACAATTTGGAGACAAACAGCGCCCATGTGCGTATTTTTCAGCTACTTTAGATCCGGTAGCTAGGGCGTTGCCTAGTTGTCTAAGAGCTACAGCGGCAGTGGCTGTTTCTATCCGACAGTCTGCTGGGTTGGTATTGGATAATACATTGATTGTGATGGTCCCACATGCAGTGGATACCCTATTGAATAGAACGAAGACTCAACATCTTACCAGTGCGCGTTTGTCAGTTTATGAGTTGACGCTTTTGGCTAGCCATGTGCACATCAAGCGATGCAACACATTGAATCCAGCTACATTGTTGCCGATTTTTGTAGAGACGGATGCTCAGGAACAGCATGACTGTTTTCTCCGGACAGAGGAGGAAACAAAGGGTAGAGTTGATCTGAAAGATACTCTTCTTTCGAATCCTGATGGTACCCTATGGGTAGATGGTTCGTGCTTTAAGCTTCCGAATGGAGAGACGACTGCAGCATATGCTGTCACAACTTTGCACACGATTGTTGAAACAGCACGTATTACACAGAATTCAGCGCAAGCAGCGGAGTTGATAGCATTGACTAGAGCGTGTGTGTTGTCGAAAGGAAAGAGAGTGAATGTTTATACTGATAGCCAATATGCATTTGGCGTGGCTCACAGTTTTGGTCGGAGAGGTCAAAAGAGAGAGGATTTCTTACTTCCCATGGTACGAAAATTCAGCATGGACAATTAGTGAGTGAACTTCTTGAATCACTTACTTTGCCGACCCAAATTGCGATAGTGAAGTGTAGTGTGCATAAGAAGGTTACGGATGATGTGGGTCAAGGGAATGCGTTTGCAGATGAAGTAGCGAGAGAAACGGCGAAAGATGTGACGAGTCGGATGTATGTTGCAGGTCCTGCCAGATGGGTTGTGGAAGGAGGAATGTGTGAAGATACAACAGAAAGTGTGAAGATGATTCTGGCAGAAGCTACTGAGAAAGAATTGAGTATGTGGAGAGAGAGTACAGGAATGTTGGATTCAACAGGCTGTTGGGTTGAGTTGTCAGAGCACCAGCGATGGTTGTTGCCGGATGCATATGTGCTTCCGGTGGTTACTATGGCTCATGGGTTGGCTCACATTAGTTCAAAAGGGATATGTAAGTTGTTGGCTCTGGTATGGCAGAATGGTGGAATTCCTAAGTGTGCTGAGAATTTGGTTAAACACTGCATGATTTGCTTGATGCATAATCCTGGAAAGGGAACCCCAACTCCAGCAGGTCATTTTGCTCCTCCAACGTATCCGTTCGAGGTGCTGCAGATAGACTACATTCATATGGAAAGATGCAATAACTTGAAGTATGTCCTTGTGGTTGTTTGTGCCTTTTCCAGATGGATAGAGGCCTACCTCCTAAAGGATAATACTGCCTTGTCTACAGCCAAGGTTTTGCTCAAAGAATTCTTTCCCAGATATGGCTTGCCGAGGATGGTATGGAGTGATAACGGAAGTGAATTCGTGGGTCAGATTATAAAGAAAGTATGTGCGGGTCTGGGTTTTAAACAGAAATTTCACGCTGCGAATCACCCCCAGTCAGCAGGCCTGGTCGAGTGCTATAATGGCACTCTGAAGCTGAAGTTGGCCAAGGTGCAAGCGAGCTCTGGTCTTACATGGCCTGATGCCTTACCATTGGCACTTTTGTCCACGAGAACGACAGTACATTCTCGCGTGGGACTTAGCCCATACGAGATTGTTTTTGGACGCCCGGCCAATGTCTGGGGTGTGCCGAGGCCTAAGAAGTACAGTGATATCGAGTACCCTATGTTGGTTGACTACTTACATGATTTGACTGCTAAATTGCGTGTTCTTCACCAACAGGTCCATGACACTTTGCCTTCAGTTTCTGTAGACGCAGGCCACACGATTCAACCTGGCGACTGGGTTCTAACCAAGAATTTCCAGAGGTCAAAGAACTTGGAACCAAGATGGACCGGTCCATACCAAGTCCTGTTATCAACTCGGACTGCTATTAAGGTGTTCGGCAAGAACAACTGGGTACATGATACCCATTGTAAGAAGATACCTTTGCCCTTACCGTACAACAAGTGGGTCCAGGAAGGTGTTGCCGATTCCGAGAGTGAAAGGGTTCCGAGATTTGTACCTTTTAGCGGTGCACATCTGGAATGGACTCAGTCAGAACGTGCGGATGATAAAGTCTTGCAAGAAGCTGTGCCGCCGTGTTTGAGACTTGATACTACGCACCCAGAGACACTCTTTCAGGATCAAACTGTGCCTGCTAAAGAACGCTACAACTTAAGGTCTAAAAAGGACAAATAAAATTAGAATTTTTTTGTGAATTACACTCTTTCAGACAAGTGACTATTTTTCTTTTTCGAACCACCATCCGGGTTCAGCTGCAGGGTCGCGGTATAAGAACTTAAGGGGTGGCCCGCGTATTGATGAAAGGTCTGCAGTTCTAGGGATGTCTAGGACGCCTGGACGCACACTTGAGTGAAGAAGGAAAATTGCCGCGAGCAGCATGTTAGAGGATGGAGTCTGTTGTAACTGAAAGAGCTGTTGAGAAAATAGATCTTAAGATAAGATTTTGTACATTGATACATAGCAAATGTTTTATAATATTGTGCTTTTTGATGTTTTTAAGTATCACATTAGCTTGTGTGGGTTGGACTGTCTATGCTACACAACAGACATCTGCACCCACCTCCCAACCTATGCTTTCTTTCACTACTGTTTCTTTGCACCAGTTTTATACGTTGCCTGAACATGAACAGACAAGGAGATCAGAATTTGTCAACAACTCGTTTATACAGTTGTTGCATCAGCATCAGTTAGTAGTAAATACCACTAATTGTTGGGTTTGTGGTCTTATGCCTCATACGACAGATAAAGGTATGCCATATTTGGTTTTGCCTTTTTCTTTTAATGGGTCTGTGTGGGCTTTTCAGACCATGTTTATCTATGCAAATGAGGTACACCCCTTACGTTCCCTTAAAGATAACTCGAGCAATAGTGCCTTAATAAGGGGAGTAGTAGCTATGATCCGAGATATTGATGCATATAATGCTATCCCCAAGGATGAGGTGCAGGCTTACGTTGGTTGGAACGTGACTGGATATAGTACCAGTTTGACAGAGAAGGAGAGACGAAAAAGGTCTCCCCCTATTTGGATTGTACCCCACCGAGGCCACTTTTTGTTTTCAAGGTAATGGTCGGAATCCAAAAGCTCAGCTAGGTAAGAGTGTGTGTGCTCAAACCTATGTCTATTCATCTCGAACTTCTCCACCGTTTGTGCCAGCTAAAGGCACATATTTTGTTTGTCATGACAGAGCCTACACATGGTTGCCACCTGATTTTTCAGGAACGTGTTATGTGGCGTTTCTACTTCCCCCTACATACACTACTGCATCAGACTATCATAGAACGAGATATGGTAGAGGTGTCTTCAATAAGGAAGATACCGCAACACACAAAGTAGGAGATTTCTTCAAGGGCTTCTTGCCCTTTTGGGGTCCTATGATCAATAGTAGGCATATTCGACAGCTTGTCCACGTTGTTGAAGCTACTATTAATGAGACAGCAGGTGCTTTTAGTAATGTTACAGCTGAGCTTCAAGCGGACCGTCTTATGACTTTGCAGAACCGTATGGTATTAGACATCATACTTGCTGATCGAGGAGGAGTATGTAAATTGATTGGATCCAGTTGCTGTGTTTACATACCAGATAATGCCCCTACAGTGTACCAAGCCATCTCTAGGCTGTATAAAATCTCTGAGTCTATCCATGTAGACGAAGGAGACTGGTCATTGACGGGATGGTTTTGGGGACTGCTGTCCAAATGGGGATGGAAGATTTTGACATTCCTTGGTATGGTTTTAACCATCCTTTTCTCTTGTTGTCTTTGCATCCAGTGTGGTCCCGCCATTTGTAGTCTTTGTGCTACTATGCGTGTTCGGAGACCTGTCCCGGGAGAAGTAGAGAATAATAAGATGATGCTACAGCAACACCTTGATGACCTAATGAATATCGACATAGACCTAGATTCAGATTAACATGAGTCTTCGGTTATTGCCTACGTAATGGCAAAAGGAGGGTCTGAGGTTCTGTAATTCTCGAGTCTGACTCCATTTTGTTCTGTGCCACCATTTTGTGTTGCCCTCACGTAGGCCTGTGAAGGTAGCCTGGCAAATAAAGTGGCCTGGCCTTCTTAGTGCATGTATACATTACCTAGGTTTCTTTTTGACTCTGAAATGAACTGTAAGAAACTGACCTCTGCACCTGAAACTGACCCTGCAAAGCCAATTTCCCTGATCGATCTTTGTCTGAGATTGCCAATCAATGTTCAGGACATCGTTAACTTTTAGTTTCCTTGCACATGCCTTATCTTGTTCAGCATCTGTTACCGTTTCTTTTTTTATGTTTCTTCATTACATGGGTTATGCTTTCAATTATAGGTTTGTCCGGCTTGTGGAGATTGAATTTGGGACATTCCTAATAATTAACTTTTGGGTTGGGATACTGTAAATTTAGTTTTTGTTATGTGACACTTTGTTTGAAAATGTATCTTATTGGCTAGAATTTTGTGCAGTGGGTGTACATTTATAATGTGAATATTGGGTATAAAAGGAGACGTCTCGCCTTAGTAAAATGAGCAGTCTCCTGAGAATTTACACCGTGATGTATTTCTAGGATCACTGTTACTAGCTGCAGCTAATAAACTTGGTCTCTGATGCCATCCAGAAGTATTTCGTGTCTCTGTATACCAAGACAGGTGAACTCGAAGATCTTAGGCGTGTCCCTGACGCCGCTGGGTTAAACCCCGGTTCTTCAGTTCATCCCATACGTTATCCTCAAACCCAACAATGGCTAATACAAGTAACACGTGACAAAGGAACCTAAGATACTTTCTGTATAAATAAACCACCTCTTGCTAGTGTTAGTTAGAGGAACCGAGACTTCCAGGCCGACACACTGACCAGAGACACTGAGTCTCCTGCATGCAGAAGCTCCAGCTGACAGTGGTCTGAGCATCCCTCGTGGGGTGTCCAACTCAAGACCGAGAAGGGCTTCTACATTCTTACATTTCAGGTAATGGGGTTCGACTAAATCGTAGAGGGATTCTTAGCTTCACACCTACTCACATGCTAGGTACACTTAGGTACATCTAGATATGCATCGTAGGAGTACGTGCATTTTTATCATGAATTTTATATTCATGTATTTATTCATGCTTATTGCAAGATGGTAGAACTGTACTATCCTTTTATATTCACTGTACTGCTAATCATATATCTCTGCTACTGTCTAATGGTTGTTGCAGCTCATATACATTTTACACGAGAATAACAACTGTTCAATAAACCCTTATTGAAACGCCCAGACTGTTTATTTTGTGTATCTCTGAGATAAACTAAATAAGCACGAGTGACTGAGCAAAAAGTAATACATTGTTTCCACGATCCTGAGGGGTCAAGGTTTTCATGTTCTAAAGGTTGCCAGAAACTATTCTCTCCCCGATAAGAGGAGACACTAGTGGCACTGTGAGCTAGTTAAATGCAAACAGGCTAACATTTCTCGGTGGGGGTATACGGAACCAGTCTGCCACCAATCCCACAGTTTATGTTATCCAAACGCGCAGGTCCTACATGGGTTCTATAGGAACTACACAACAGTAGTGCAGTTTTAAACCTTCCTTATGTTACCCTAAGTTAGGCCCTAAAGGTTTATAGAGCAGGGTGCATTGTATTTAAAAAGTTACAAGAGACACTGGTCCCTGGAGAGGTAAATAGTTAGTATGCAATGAATATAGCCTCAATCGGTGCTATATTTACGCCAATATCCAGCCGGATAGAGGCACTTTTTAATATATACAATAGTTGACAATGGAGCACAGAATGCAAGTCAAATAACAGTGGGATACAAGCTGGTATCAAAAGACCTACATCTCAGACAAACAAATAAAGTAAAAAAGGCTCAGGCAGTTTGCGGTTGTTTCAATCAGCTAATACATGAATGGCGAAACAACTGAAATGAAAAAGGTCACCTAACACAAGATTATAAACAAGGAATACTGTGTGTAAGGTTGACAACTGTGTCGACGGTGTTTCGATCCTTATCTGTAGGATATCGGATCATCATCAGGACTATCAAATAAAGTGACTGTAAACAATTGCCTGTAAAAGGGAGGGAGAAAAGAAAAATACATATAGTGTGATGAGTCAAGGATTGGCAATGTAAAGACCAGAAAACGCCATTCAGATTGCAATTAAAACAGAGACTGGTTTGAGTTACGCGTGATGCCAAAAGGAGCGGTTCGTCCGGTGAAGGTTTGGAGGCGCTAACGGAATAGTCAAGGCGCAGAGTGCCCGTACGTTGGAAAAACGGCAATTGCGTGATGTTACGAGTACAGACAAAAGCTGGTGGATCCAAGGAAATTATTCCAGGGACTTAGCGGTACTATGTGAGTGAGTGTGTCTGCCATGCATAGCTAGGTCATGGGTAATTGGCTAAGTGGGCCGGTAACGGAGCCTAGCATATGTGGGTCGATCCTGTGAGTAAGTGGTGGTAAGGGTAAAATGGGCGTTCAGAAATAGTACCTGTGAGGTAGACCCGATGGGCGGGGGCTTGAGAGAAAACCCTCGGAGAAGAACAGGGCTTGAAGACCTGGGGGTGAGAGAAGGGATTCTTACGACCACTTGCTCACAGGATCGACCCACATATGCTAGGCTCCGTTACTGGCCCACTTAGGGGCATATGCATCAACATTAGCATTTGCGATTCCTTATTAGCGAAAAATAAGGATTCGTTAATAAGGAATAGCAAAAGGCTATGCATGTAGGAATCGCTATTCCAATAGCGATTCCTTAACTTTCCTTAATTGCTACTAGCAAATAGCGAGTAGCAATTAAGGAATGCCATCCCAATCATTCCTATGGGCCTCCAGGCCCATAGGAATGAATCGGAGATTGCATGAGCAAATAGCGAGTACCAGTAGGTTCTCACTAATTGCTCATGCAATTTCAAGGGTGCAAGGGTGTCAAAATGACACCCTATAGCACCCCTGAAAATGATATGTGCACTTATGTTGCACACACACATGCTCTAAGGGCATGTGTGTGCGCAACATGAAACTTTGAAAAATGCACGAAAGTGCATTTTTCACAGTTTTTGCAAATTACCATGCAGTTCATCTTCATGGTAATTTGCTCCCCCTATTAGCGAAATCGCTAATATTTTAACTTTGATGCATTGCATTTAAGGAATCTCACTTTGGGATTCCTTAAATGCAATCGCTATTTAAGGAATCGGTATTTAAGGAATCCCTATTTAAGGAATCGGTATTTAAGGAATCCCTATTTAAGGAATCGCTATTTAAGGATTCCTTAAATAGCGATTTCTGCTTTTGGGTTGATGCATTGGGATTGGGTATTTTTAACTTAATACCGGGAGCTATTAGCGAATCGGTATTTTACCGACTGGATTTTGGGTTGATGCATGAGGCTGCTAGTCAGTTATTCATGACCTAGCTATGCATGGCAGGCGCGCTCACTCACATAGTACCGCTACATACCTTGAATAATTTCATTGGATCCACTCGCTTTTGTCTGTGCTCGTAACATCACGCAATTGCCATTTTTCCAACGTACGGGCACTCTGCGCCTTGACTATTCCGTTTGCGCCTCCAAATCTTCACCGGACGAACCGCTCCTTTTTGCATCACGCGTAATTCACACCAGTCTCTGTTCTAATTGCACTCTGAATGGCGTTTTCTGGTCTTTACATTGCCAATCCTTGACTCATCACACTATATGTATTGTTCTTTTCTCCCTCCTTTTTTCCCTTTTCTGTATTGCTGATGTAAACTATACAGTTAAATTACAGGCAATTGTTTACAGGCACTTTATTTGTTAGTCCTGATGATGATCCGATATCCTACAGATAACTTTCGAAGCGCCGTCGACACAGTTGTCAACCTTACACACAGTATTCCTTGTAAATAATCTTGTGTGAAGGTGACCTTTTCATATCAGTTGTTTCGCCATTCATGTATTAGCTGATTGAAACAACCGCAAACTGCCTGAGCCTTTTTTACTTTATTTGTTTGTCTGATATGTAGGTCTTTGGATACAGGCTTGTATCCCACTGTTATTTGACTTGCATTCTGTGCTCCATTGTCAACTATTGTATATATTAAAAACTGCCTCTATCCAGCTGGATATTGGCGTAAATATAGCACAGATTGAGGCTATATTCATTGCATACTAACTATTCAATTCTCCAGGGACCAGTGTCTCTTGTAACAAATTAGTTCCCGAGGTCCCTGACCGATCTATTTTTGGGTGCCCTTGTTTTTCATACGTTGTATTTAAAAAGTAGCACACATATACTTACGTTTTACATGTCCTAGAAGTGAAAAACTCCTAGTCGTTTTTCACTATTGTAAGGCCTAGCTCTCCCATT
Source organism: Triturus cristatus (assembly GCF_964204655.1). NCBI lineage: Eukaryota > Metazoa > Chordata > Amphibia > Caudata > Salamandridae > Triturus > Triturus cristatus. The sequence continues at coordinate 181,380,028 of NC_140589.1, forward strand.
GTCTAACACTAGGTTTACCTTATTACATTTACCAAGTGCTAGCTTAAGATTGGGAGTGGATAAACATATGGTGATTGCACTGAAATGAAGTGTAATTTAAAGTCTCTTTAATAGAAAAGTTAGTTTGTAAGTTACCATTCTGAAAATTACACTTTTAGAAAGTTGGCTTTTTCATGTCCCAACCAACTGTGCCTTTCTGCTAGTGTCCTGGGTCGCATGACTGTGAATAGCTCTGCTGTCTGGGTTATTGCTTCTAGACAGTGAGATCAAGGGGTCTTAGGTATGGACAGGATGGGCCATCCTGACAGGATGGGTTGTGAGGAGCTGTATCCAGCCCAATTTACACTTTAAAGTGCTTTGACTACCACACACACAAAGGAACTTGACGCCAGGTCTGCCCTGCCTTTTTTCACCCAGGCAGTTTGGGGCCTGGACTAGGGGAACAACTGACCGAACCAGTTTTGGAGTAGATCAGGGAATTCCCCCACTCAAAGGTAGGCACCAGGTATTAAAAACAACCTCCAGAAACAACCGTCAGCCCACTCCTGGACCTGTGGAAGATTCAGAAGATGCACTGCCCTGCTGCCAGAAGAACTGCCTTGCTGTCGGAAGAAAGATGTCTGGACATGCTTGCCTTGATCCCATGCTCCCCAGAGTGACTCCAAGTGTGAGCTGACTGACCTCCTGTTTGAGATACAGTGATGCAACAAGCTTCCAGAAGCCTCTCTGCAACTGTCCAGCTGCAGCTGGATCTGCTTGGGTCCTGTCTGATCCCTACTGCTGGCCTCTGCTGGAGTGAGTACTGATCCCTAAGTGCTGCCCCAGGTCCCAAACCCTTGGCTGGCATCAGTAGAAGCTCCTTCATGAAGAAAAAAAGGTGAAAATCCTAAAGTTAGGCTCTTTGCAACTGCGAACATACGTGTTTGCACCAACACTCTGCCACCTGCGACAACTGCCAATGTGGAGTTCCAATGAGACCTGCTATTTGCGCCCACAGCGGCTGTCCATGATGACCGGCAACACAAGACCTGCACTTCAAGCTACAGTAACAAAAGTCCACGGTGACTGTCAGTGTAAAGTTCTAGCGAAAGCTGGCTCTTTGAGCTACAGAGGCGATCGTCCATGATGCTCGACATTCTCTTAATGCCGAAAACTAGGCCTGGGCTAAATTTCCGTTCCAATCGCGGAAATTGCGATAATTTGACATTTTCGCATTCCGCGGAGAGCGCGAAAATGTCAAAATTTCTGCATTCCGCAGCTTAGCGATAATTTGTTTCTTGCTCGCGCTATAAAATAATACATTCCCGCGCGCGCGCGTTCACCTTACCTGAATCCCCGCATTCGCCGACAAGTTTTCCCGATCCGGTCGCGTTCTCCACGAGATGTTGGATTGTTGGTAGCCATTTGCACTGTCTCGCGACAGTTCGTGCCCGCAGTAACGTCATGCGTCACGCCATCACGTCTTTCTTCTCGCGATCATGCACCGCGAGAAGAGTGAAAACAAGATGGCCGTGCCCGCGAGCAACCGCATGGGTAAGAGGGCGAGCCGCGACCACGCAGAAAATACCGCGAACGGGCGGGAATAAAACTTCTGCATCTTCGCGATATTTCCACGAGTTTGCGGAGATTTTTAACATTTTTGCGATAATTTGCGAAAGTCGCTTTCGCAAATTCCGCCCACCCCTACCGAAAACCTCCTCCTTGCGGCTTCCTCCAAATCAAACGGCACTCTTCGTGTCAGGACTTATAAAGGTAACTTTTCAGTAGGACTAACTTGGTTCTTGTATCGAGCACGCACTCCATCCCGGTCAGCCTGAACTTGTGACTTTCTCCCTGTCCAGCGCGACCAGATAACTGCGAGCGGCGCTTGCTGCTTCTTGGAGGTATTTTCTTCAAAAACATTTACGTTGAATATCTCTGGTCCTACTGAGTGGATTTGTGTCGTTCTGGTGTCTATTTATTACAATTTACTGAATTTTACTAAATTGGTTTTGTTTTTTTATTGTGGTGTGTTTTCACCTTATTACTGTTTGTGTGTGGTATAAATACTTTACAGATCCCCTCTAAGTTTAGGCTGACTGCATTTGTGCCAAGCTACCAGAGGGTTAAGCACAGTTTAATTTAAAGACTTTTTGTGATTCACTCTGACAAGGATTGTGGTTGTTGTCTCAGTAGGGCTTCCGCACCCTCAACCAATAACCTACTTTCTTACATAATGTATAGAAATAATTAAAATAATGTAATTCATTTTAATAAAATATAGCGTTAAATTGTATTTTAAATTAAATAAGATTTTAATATTATGTAATTAAATAAGTATGTGCTATTTTTATATATTTTTTTTAAATTAACTTAGTTATTAAAAAAGTGTAATGCTGCACATGTAAGTTACTACAAAAGTGAAAATTACTACTAAAAGTGCATTTTGAAAATAGCACTTTGTAGTACATATTGTAGTAGTACTTCTGCAGTACAACACAACTACAAAACTTACTACAAAGAGCAGTTTGGGAGTCCGGGATGGTTTTTATTTCTAGCGTTCAGGTTGACTAAATTTCCTTGTCTTTGCCCTTTCTCTTTTCAGGAGAAAATTAATATTCCTGGCTTATCGGTTCCAGCAATCCCAGGGAACCCTAGTGAAGAACCTCAGTGGATCACCTTAAAAGAAGTCAGAAACGCAATTAGGAAGCTCCCTCTAGGTAAGGTCCCCGGTTTAGATAAGATCCCTGATGAATACAGGCCCCAGCTAGGCCCGCAGGACACAAGGGTTCGCTCTCCTGAAATGGAATCTATAAGGAAGTTGGCACGGAGACTGCAAAGTACAAAGACAAAGTTTATTAACCCTTAAGGGTGGTCCTACAATCCATACAACACCCTTCAGTATTGCATAGAGTAGCACAAAGAACTTGTGTACACAGTCCCCTTTTATACACACGGAGGGGCTCATAAGTGGGTGGATACAACATGAGGCAAAATTCATTACCTTTTATGGACATTTTCGATACAGAATCAATATGTGGGCGGAGTTGACGATTTCCTGAGCCCGCGAAAACATGGTCAAGCAAGGATTAACTGATAACAGATGTGGTCAAGTCTGGGCATGCGCCAGACGGACAAAGGAGCTATTTATAGACTGTTACTAGGCAGATTACAAGAGCAACTAACACGAAGATAGGACTCTTCTCGTGCTAAGCACGTGGAGACATGACAATACAAAATGGAGTCCAGACTTTAGTCAACATAACGAAAGAAACTCGGTCCTAAAGGGGAATTCATGTCTTTAGTAAATGCTTAATCACATCGTTGTTTCAATTTTCAACAGACGACCCTTTCAGCATTTACTGAAGACATCAGGTTTATTAGAATAATCATCGTATATGTCAATTTTCATCATTTCTTCTATTTCTTTAGTCAAATGTTTCTGGTAAGTGGCATTGGCAATAGCTTTCTTATCAGGAATACAGAGTGACACACATAGGGAACAGAGTAAAGGACCACATTGGATACAAATGCAACAGGAAAACAAAATTGCTACGATAATACAAAGACCAGTTAAAACCTTCCATCCCCATGTGGTGATCAATGCCCAAAACCATCCAGAAAAGGTCCAGGTGCCATTTTCTGTATGGATTTCAGCTGCGATTTTATGTAACCTATTAATAGCATTATAGACTGATGGCGTGTGGTCAGGAATAAACACACAACAACTACTTCCGATAATTTTACATGCTCCACCTCGGTCAGCTAACATAACATCTAACACCATACGATTCTGTAATGCAACAATTCTAGTAATTTGTAATTCTTCCGTAAGATTCCCAAGAGCAGCAGCGGTTTGATTCGTCACAGCCTCTACAACTCTTGTTAACCTTCGAACTTTCCTACTATTTAGGGCAGCTCCAACAAAGAAGAACAATCCTAAATTAAAATCAATATACTGCTGCAGGCTAGTATCGGTCTGATCCACATCATCAATTGATAGAGTACGTTTATACCTATTTACAGTCACATTATTCAACAACTTCAAATCTTTATGATAAGATGCAGGTGCCAAGAATACAGGAGGTAATAGGAATGCTACATAACATACTCCAGACCAACCGGCTGGCAAACGGTAATAACCTTTATTTCCACATACGAAGTATGTATTATGGGATGCTAAGAAGGTACTGTTATTCAACCCGTCGATGTTTAAGATAGTGATGCAATCACTAACACCAACAGGAATATAACCCACACTCTGGACACACAGGTCCGCTTGAGCTTGTGCCACTTGAATCACGAATCGGTCTTTCCCCACAGTGTCTCTGGTGTTCGTGAAAATATAGGGGATCGATTCATTGTCTGGTCGATACTCTTCCCATTCCCAAATTGTCCCATTCGCTTGTGGATAACCATCTTTATCTTGATGGCATTCCCTATTCAGTCTGAAGAGTAACCGTCCCACTGTAGGTTTCCGTGTGGCAAAAAGCAAAGTGTACCATGCTCTACAAGAGCCATTATGAGAAAAAGGAAGAGGTATGAACGGAGTTCCTCCTTTCTTCTGATGAGCTGGCATCATGCCACATATCCAACAGTTCGTAGCATTAGTGGCAACATGGGTATGATGCAACATCTGGATGAAAGTGTTATTCAAATAAGACTGGCGATGCTTCAACTCTTGATACGGAAGGGTATAGAAGTAGTGCTCCTCAGGCACTGGAGTAGTCAAAACAAGCAACTCTCGAGCAGGAGTCACATCCTCCACAAACCATGTGGTTATCCCAACAATAGCTACTGTAAGAATAAAACCTATTGCACAAAGGATTTTCTTTTTCTCCATTTTAGAATGAAAAATCAATATCTTCCTGAAACTAAAAGGTTGTCAGAACTCTTCCCCTTAGGCAGTGGTTGATTTCTTCACCAGCGGGCCATGACGGGTGTCGCTACACTAATGCAGGGCTGATCCCCCCCCCATGCCACATCGGCTCTCCGTTTCACTAACCTAAGGGCCGTTCTGACAACTTGTCCTGATACTGAAGAATTCACTTCCTTGGTCTGAGATGATATCGTCTTCCTCCAGGAATCACGTGGTCCGGAAAGAGCTCCTCAGTATCGTTCGGTTCTACGGCACGGCCTTTCTCTGCAGTCAGAATTTTCTCGATGGTCGGTCAATACAGCAGGCTCCACCAGTCCAGGCGGCACTTTGCGACAGTGCAGGGAATGGATCCAATTATTTCGGTTGGAAACCAGCACAGCCGTCCTTGTTGCAAGTAGGACTTGCTCAGGACCAACCCATCTCGGCTCCAAGCTGTTCGTCCTTTCAAAAATCTTCAGCATTACATAGTCTCCAGGTCGGAGACTATGACCTTCGCCTGTGGACCGATCAGGGAGCGCCTCTCGGACCTGTTGATGAATAGAAACCAAGTTATCCGTTAACTGTGCCAGATAATCATTCATCATTACACAAGGTACATCATACACAGACTTAGGCCGTGGTGGACCCCAAATATTCATTGGGCGTCCAAAAACAATCTCATAAGGCGTGAGACCGGTTCGAGAATGTGGTATCGATCTAATTGACAATAATGCCAGCGGTAAAGCATCTGGCCAAGTCAAAGAAGTTGAAGCTTGGATCTTAGCGATCTTGAGCTTCAGCGTACCATTGTACTTCTCAACCAGTCCTGCAGACTGAGGGTGAAACACTGCATGAAACTTCTGGGTGATGCCTAGACCCTTCAGGACATACTTTATAACATCCGCTATAAAGTGAGGTCCGTTATCACTCCACAGCAGTCTACAAACGCCATATCGAGGGAAGAACTCCTTCAATAGCATCTTGGCTGTAGTCATTGCAGTATTATCTTTCGTAGGGTATGCCTCAACCCATTTACTGAAGGCACAAACCACTACTAGAACATACTTCAGATTGTTACAGCGCTCAAGCTGGATGTAATCCATCTGCAAAACCTCAAAGGGTGCAGTAGGTGTCACAAATCCTCCTGCTGGAGTTCGGGTACCCTTTCCTGGGTTATACCTCAGACAAATCATACAGGTCTGCACTACCCTCTTTGCCGTGCTAGCAATCTCTGGATGCTCCCAGACTTGAGTAAGCAATTTTACAATTGCGGAAGCTCCAACATGTGCTAGCCCATGTGCCATCTGAACCATAGGTTGTACAAAAGCTGTGGGTAACTTCCATCTATCCATCTGCTTATTTCTCCAACAACCCTCATCATCCAATTCTCCATCATTGGACCATTGCTCCCGTTCTTTGTCAGAAGCGGTCCTCTGTATTTCCAGCACTTCTCTCTTTGCATCGTGCCATCTTTCTACCTGCGACTTCACTACGTACATGGCAGTAGCACCAGGCTGCATTGCAGTCTCCCGTGCCACCCGGTCTGCCAAAGCATTCCCTTCTCCAACTTTATCAACCACTTTCTTATGGGCACTACATTTAATTATAGCAATCTTCTTCGGATATGTCAATGCAGTCAAAAGGTTGTGAACTAACTCTCCATGCATTATCTGTACTCCATGCGACGTTAGAAACCCTCTCTCCTTCCAGAGTAGGCCGAAATCGTGCGCTACTCCGAAGGCATAGCGACTATCTGTATAAACATTCACACACAATCCTATACTGAGCTCACATGCTCGTGTTAATGCTATAAGTTCCGCTGCTTGAGCTGATTTCTGTGGTATGCGTGCTGTCTCCACTATTGTTTGCAGTGTGGTAATTGCATACGCTGCTGAAGTCGTACCATCCGGTAGCTTCAGGCATGATCCATCCACCCACAATTCTCCATCTACATCTGGAAAGGGCGTATCCTGGAGATCAATACGACCCTTTGTCTGTTCCTCAGTTACAAGAATACAATCATGTGCTTTTTGTGCTTCAGCCTGAGTTTCCGGGAACGGCAACAATGTGGCCGGATTTAACGTTACACACCTCTTTAACGTAATATGAGGAGCCAAAAGCGTCAACTCATATCCTGTTAAACGGGCACTGGTCAAATGCTGCGTTTTTGTCTGATTAAGCAGGGCATCAACAGCATGGGGGACTAATACCAACAGTTTGTGAGATAACACAATTCCCTCGCTTTGGCGTATTGACACAGCTGTCGCCGCAACCGAGCGAAAACAACCAGGCAATGCTCGGGCAACAGGATCAAGTACAGCCGAAAAATATGCACAACGGCGCTGCTTGTCGCCGTGCATCTGCACTAAAACTGATAATGCACATCCATCTTTCTCATGCACATACAGCGAAAAGGGTTTTGTATAATCAGGGGTCCCTAACACTGGTGCTGAACAAAGGGCCTGTCGCAATTGCTGGAAGGCAATGTCACACTCATTGGACCAGGGAAGAGGAATAGGTGTGTCTTTTGTCAAAAGGGCTAATAATGGCTTAGCTATATGTGAAAACCCTAATATCCATTGCCTGCAAAAAGAAACAAGACCCAAAAATGCACGCACGTCCTTCTGCGTGGAAGGCACTGGCGTGTCCAAAATTGCTTGAATACGATCTGGTGTGAGTGCACGCCCCTCCTTAGACAAAAGGTGACCCAAATAAGTCACCTTTGGTCTACAGAATTGCAATTTCTTCCTTTTGCCAAAAAGGAAAGCAAGGATAACGTACTCTTCTCACACAGCTCAGGAGTGTCAGCCGCCAACAAGATGTCATCGACATATTGTATAAGGGCGACACCCTCGGGCAGAACAAAGGAGTCCAATTGCCTTTTCAATGCTTGACTGTAAATGCTAGGGCTTTCTGTGCAGCCCTGAGGAACTCTACAAAATCGATAAGACCTATTATTCAGAGTGAAACCAAAAAGGTATCGGCTATCAGGATGAATAGGGATCGAAAAGAAGGCATTTTTCAAATCAATAACCGAAAACGTGGTCGCCGTTGGCGGGACCAGAGTGAGCAACGTCGTGATATCAGAAACCACTGGATACTGAGGTATCACGATCTTGTTCACCTCCCTCAAATCAATGATAAACCGATAAACTTTGGCATCCGTATCTTTCTTCAAGATGGGTAAGATCGGACTGTTACAGACGTTGTAGGGAACTTCCTCCACTACTCCCACCTTAATCAAATCCTGCACAATCTGTATAAGAGCCTCCTCCCCCTCCTGGGAAATACGATACTGAGGGAGGCGTGGTAACACCGCCCCCTCCTGGACACTAATATGGACAGGCGGAATCACCATCTGTCCCACATCGGTATCTGAAATGGCCCACAAAGTACGAGGGAGAGAAGCTAACACAGTATCCTCTGCAACCACACACATCCGTTCTGTCAGAGGGTGATTATCGTTCAATATCACACGTACTCCAGCGGGGGAGCAGCGGATCGTAGCTCTGAAGTGCTTGAGCATATCAAGACCCATAATATTGTCAGGCGTGTTCGGGGCAAGCAAAAACGGACAGGGTGCAGAAAAGGGATCAACCTGGAATGTGAGGGGTCGAGAAAGAGGGCTTCGAGAGAGTGTACCATCAAACCCTACAGATGTAACCATTAAGCCAGATGGGGGAGCCCTCGGAACCAATTGTTTAGACAGCGCGCTACGAGTCGCTCCTGTATCTACTAGGAACCGATCAGTAGAACCCAAAACCTTTGCTGAGACATAAGGACCCTTCTGATCAACCGGCACTTCAACTGATTCTAACCCCCATCCAACGCAGTCCTATGCATGCTGCGAATCATGGTACCCAGAGCGGTCCGTTCCTGACACTTGATACTGGTGCTGTCGATCAAAGACATTAGGTCTATCTCGCTGCTGCACGGTAGGTTCAAAACGAGCACGATCATTAGAATTCCCTCTGAGATTCGGGAAACACCCTCTACCTCTCGGTGCACCTTGATTATGCCCCTGACGCGATGCATACAACGCCGGGCAATCTCTGGCCCAATGACCCGATTGTTTACAATACGCACATTGATTCCTATTTAAATCTGATCGACCCGAAGGGGGACCGTAGAATCCTCCCCTACCTCTATTAACACCCCGACGGGGCGGACCATACACTTGCGCTAACATCACCTTCGTTTTTAAATCTTTCGACTTCTTCTCCTCCTGCCCCTTCGCTTCTTGTTCCTGACGCTCATAATACTGAGCTATAGTCAGGAGGGATGTCGGGGACGCGGTGGACCAAGAACTTTCACTCGCTTTTAAACGAGCTGCTATTTCTGGTAATAAATTCGCCACATATTTATCAGCAAAAAGGTGTCGACCCGTATCATCCGTAAGTGACTGACCACTAAAATCATGAAATGTCTCCTCAAAGCGCGTAAAAAAATCTGCAACTGATTCATCAACTTTCTGTTTACACGAGGCTAACATGTTCCAGTCAATCTTTTTAGGGGGAATAATTGTTTTTAACTTGGTCAAAATAGCAGCGGGGAGATCTAAGATAATCTGAGGCGGTTTCTGCGCGGGCTTTCTCTCCTTATCCTCATCCTCAATCTCGGACCACCGAGCCTTAAAAGCGGCTTGATCATCCACCTTCTGTACAGACCGCCACATATCCAGTGGTAAGATAAGCCCAAAAAACAGATCTATATCTGCTAAGGTCATAGTACAAGAATTCAAGGCCCCTTCGACTTCTTCATAAAAGGCCGCTGGATTCTTGCGGGGATCAGGCAGTGCATTCTTTAATGCCATAACATCAGCCCTATGCCAGGGAGTATAAACCCAATTGTACACAAAATATCCCTTAGCATCTGCAGAAGTAATATCCGCACTAGTTCCCGCTCCTTTAGGAGGATCATACAAAGGTGCCGCCTCTCGCATGGGTTTAGCATGCACTAGTTCGCCCTTATCTGACTGGGAGGAAGACGGCTGCTGGTCGTCCGCCTGCAAGGTCAAGCTCTCCTCCTCCTTGTTCCGGCGCGCTTTGTCCCGCAGTCGAAGCATCTCATCCCGTAGCGCAAACAGACGTCGGACCGCATCAGGCACCTGAGAGGGAGAGAAAGTACCATTACGTAGTGCTCTAGAATCCGACACTATCTCCTGTGGCTCAAAAACATCAGAATATTTTCGAAAGGCAGCAACCACTTCATCAGAGAAAATGGCAGCAAAATACAATTTCTCCCTATCCTGCCATCCTTCCAAAACCGGTAATAACTCTGCAGAAGACAGCTTATTTGAAACTGCACGATAAGAAAGTTTCCGAAGCTCACCCGAGCGCTCAAGAGATAACATGGATCGCGTGTCTATCTTATCTTTACCCGATCCAGAATCCTGAACTGTCGGAGCAGACGCACCTACATAAGGTGGCGGGGAACAATCTAATAGGAAAAAATCATCATCAAGATTAGTAAGGACAGGATAAAGAGGCTGCCGAACAGCATATTGACCCGACACTTGCAGCCTACGCTCTTTCTCTTGTCTCTCCGTCTGTTCTTTTTCCTCCCGACGCTTCGCTTCCTGCGCTCGCACATGATCATTCTTCCGTTGCTCTTTATCAAACAGCGCTTTCTCACGTTTCTCTCGCTCACGCACTTCCTTCACCCATAACCGCACACACTCAAACATATCTTGACGAGCACGCCGTTTACCCATACACTGTTCCACATACTCAATCTTACGCATATCAAACGATCCATACAAAGGCCATCGTAACTCAGGATCCTTTTTGGTGTATTTCCTCCACACTGTGCTGTACATTATAGAGGAAAGACCATGCTTCACATACATATCCCTATTAGGAGTCCCCTCTGGGGGGGCTGGAGCAGATTCCTCGAGGTTTAACCGGTTTCCAAAGTAGCAGCACCACTTACGGAGTGCGCTAAAAGCAGGCATGCTCAAAAATAATGCAAAATATGCAGTATTATCAAAAAAATGGCACTTAAACTTTGCGCCGTTCAAATTTACACAGCTCCGGAGAAATATCTCCACATTACCTGCCTATATGTGTTGCAACGCATATATTCTCACAGTAATCAATACAAGATATGACCGGTCATCACAAATCAAACTCAAATAGCCAACCCAGGCTTCAAAAACTCGGAGCAAGTACCGTACTACGGTTCTTACCAATCAAGAGTGTCCAGATTCCAACTGCCAAGCTCCAAAATTCGCCCAAACGGCTGTCACGGCAGAACCGACAGAAGAGGTCTCAGTCGAGGACCGGCGCCACCCAGATGGTCAGTTCGGAAGGGAAGGAAGAAAACCTCGGGATGCCAGGACTAAAATGCCTCTGGCAGTGATCACATCCCCGGCCAAATTCCTCACCTTCGTCACGACCAGTCCTTCGAGCATCCGAGTCGCCGATGAGCCCCACGTTGGGCGCCAATTGATGAATACAGGCCCCAGCTAGGCCCGCAGGACACAAGGGTTCGCTCTCCTGAAATGGAATCTATAAGGAAGTTGGCACGGAAACTGCAAAGTACAAAGACAAAGTTTATTAACCCTTAAGGGTGGTCCTACAATCCATACAACACCATTCAGTATTGCATAGAGTAGCACAAAGAACTTGCGTACACAGTCCCCTTTTATACACACGGAGGGGCTCATAATTGGGTGGATACAACATGAGGCAAAATTCATTACCTTTTATGGACATTTTCGATACAGAATCAATATGTGGGCGGAGTTGACAATTTCCTGAGCCCGCGAAAACATGGTCAAGCAAGGATTAACTGATAACAGATGTGGTCAAGTCTGGGCATGCGCCAGACGGACAAAGGAGCTATTTATAGACTGTTACTAGGCAGATTACAAGAGCAACTAACACGAAGATAGGACTCTTCTCGTGCTAAGCACGTGGAGACATGACAATACAAAATGGAGTCCAGACTTTAGTCAACATAACGAAAGAAACTCGGTCCTAAAGGGGAATTCATGTCTTTAGTAAATGCTTAATCACATCGTTGTTTCAATTTTCAACATCCCCGGGGACCTATTCAGGGAGGAACCTAACATCTGGGGACCCTATCTCTGGGCAATATTTAACGCTATAATGCTAGGCATGAAGATCCCGGACACGTGGCTAGGGGCCGAAATCTTCCCAGTGTTCAAGAAAGGCTCACCACTCTTGCCCTCCAACTACAGGCCAATAAGCCTAATAGACGTCACCCAGAAACTGTTCGCCAGGATACTCCTTGAGCGACTCCATTTTTGGATGGAAGGCGGACATGTGGCTAGGGGCCGAAATCTTCCCAGTGTTCAAGAAAGGCTCACCACTCTTGCCCTCCAACTACAGGCCAATAAGCCTAATAGACGTCACCCAGAAACTGTTCGCCAGAATCCTCCTTGAGCGACTCCATTTTTGGATGGAAGGCCATGAAGTCTTGAGTCCGTATCAGGCTGGCTTTAGGAAGAATACCTCCACCATCGATCAGCTCTTCAGGCTCCAACTTTTATATTGGAAGACGGTGTCAATTGAGGGTTGCAGTCTCTATTTGATATTCGTCGACCTTAAATCAGCTTTCGATCTGGTCCCCCAAGCCAAATTGTGGGAGGTTTTGGAGCAGCTGGGTATCCCGCCTTACTGGCTGTCATTGTTCATGCGTTTACACTCAGGAAATTTTGCCCAAGTCAGGCATGGGAAATCTGGAGAACTCGCCCCCCGTTTCCCAGTGAACAGAGGAGTGAGACAGGGGTGTGTGCTGGCTCCCACTTTGTTTTGTCTTTTTATCATCGCCTTGGTGGCCCAATTAAACAAGGTGGCGGACAACAATGCCCCGAAGCTGGAGCAGGGCAGGGTGCCAGCAATGATGTTTGCGGATGACACCCTGCTCTTGTCTAAATCTCCCATGGGCATCCAAAGGATCCTATATAGTTTTTCTCTATTCTGTAACAACCGAGGGCTAGAGATCAATACTGCGAAGACTAAATTTATGATTTTTAATCCAGCCAAAACATCTCGGCCAAACCCCTCCCTAAATGGTACTCCCTTAGAGTGGGTAACTGTCTTCGAATACCTTGGTGTTACATTGTCCGAAACATTTGATTGGGGCCCACAACTCGACAAGGCAGGCTTGAGGCTAGCGCAGCAGGCGGGGGGAATCACCAAATCCTATAGGAACTCATACAAACCACCAGGTCCTGTAGTTGAAATTTACAAAGTGCAAGTGAGAAGTGCTGCAATGTATGGGGCTGAACTATGGGACCACCGCCCTTCTGGCGGTCTGGCCAAAACAGAAAACCAATTTATGAGAAAGCTCCTGGGTTTACCGCCTAGCACACCCCTCATCCCTCTGCGCCTGGACCTAGGAGTCAAACCGATTTCAGAAGAGATAGGTCTAAGACCACTGACCTTCTGGCGCAGACTGTGGGCAACTCCTGAACTAGCATTTTACAGAAATGAACTTAAGGGGGTCTTGGGTTTACCGGGGGTGGGAAAACAGTCCTGGTTTAAGTACATCAAAGAACCCTGTGTCAGAATAGGGTTGCCCAACCTGTGGACCAACCCGTAGGTAGTGTCCCTAACAACATCACGACTACAACTTGTCAGAGACTATAGGGCATATAAATTAGCCTATCTGCAAGTGAACACCAAACTCGGGCACCTAACAGCTGAATTTCTTAACATAAAAACCGAGTACGTCTTTGAGTCTTTTCTGGCTGACATACAGCCTCCCATGGCTAGGAGGCTGTATGTCCAGTTCAGAACAGGGACCCTCCTGGTCAATGCTTTTGTGAACAAATGGTCAAACGATCCCTCTGCAGGTTGTCCTTCCTGCAACTGCCCTGATGAGACCGTTACCCACATTCTTTTCTTTTGCCCAGGCTATAAATCTGACATACGGCATTGGCATATTCCATTATGCAGAAACCTGGGATGCATACAGTGTCTGGAGGCGTATGGAATGTTAAGATCTGATATGCACCCCCCCCCCCCCCATAGTTTTTGCCGTGTCTCGCATCCTTAATTCCACATGGCACAGGCGCAGGGCCTTTTTCAATTCATTTCAGCAATTGTAAAAAACTTTTTCTGCATTTTTGTTCTTTCTAGCTTTCAAATTTTAATAGTTTTTCTCTGGTTTTAATTATTCTTGCTTTTAATTGGCATAAAGACCTTGAACATATTAAAATGTCTTTTTGGGATGTATTGCAATATCTAAATAATGAACTGTCAAAATCTGTTTATCAATGTTATATTGCATATGAACTTCTACTTTTTATGGCCTTTTATGACCGAAATAAAGTTTGTTGAAATGGAAATGGTAATTCATTTTAATAAAATATAGCGTTAAATTGTATTTTTTAAATTAAAGAAGATTTTAAATATGATGTAATTAAATAAGTATGTGCTATTTTTATATATTTTTTAACATTAACTTAGTTATTAAAAAAGTGTAATGTTGCACATGTACGTTACTACAAAAGTGTAAATTACTACTAAAAGTGCATTTTGAAAATAGCACTTTGTAGTACATATTGTAGTAGTACTTCTGCAGTACTACAAAACTTACTACAAAAAGCAGTTTGGGAGTCCGGGATGGTTTTTATTTCTAGTGTTCAGGTTGCCTAAATTCCCTTGTCTTTGTCCTTTCTCTTTTCAGGAGAAAATTAATATTCCTGACTTTCATCTCTCCAGCACCCTAAAACTTGGCATGCAGACTACTATTAACCGAAAGCACACAATACGATCACTTACAGATCAATTTTACTTGCATGAAACAATTCATTCATCCATCTGCTCTCATCCAGTCATTTGTTTACACGTTCTTATTTTTACGCAACAATCATCCACTCAAGCACAACCAAATGTGCCAATCAACGAAGAAGCATTATCACTTAGCAAGTAACCAAACCTGTTGCTTTGCCAACGCTTGTTTAAAGTTCCCATTGCTTGTGAGTTACCTCTAATGGCTTGGAGTTTTAATGAAAAGACAAGTAAATCTCTGCAGCCAGTGGAGTCTACACAAGAGGGTGCAGTTTAGGTATGTTTATTGGCAACTGTTCAACAGTATCCAATCCTATCACCAGCACAAAATGGCAGAAGTTTTTATGAAATTATAGACCATATTTAGAGTTGGGTGAAATTCGAATTACTAGAAAAAAAGTTGAATCGTTAGTAAAATCCACCACATTTTAGATAGTATGCTGGAGGAAATTCCACAACGAGTTCTCCTTTCCAGCAGCTGGAGGTTGTACTATTAGTGCACACATCTACGCCATCTGTGTGTCATTTTAGGAGGTGTGGGTTGATTAAAAGCAGCTCACTATTTTTTATAGAACCTGGATACAAACACAATAAATATGTTTCACGTGTTCCAATCTCTCACACACATACCTACACATTCTTTCCATTATTTCACTCTTTCTGAGGCTGGCGTCACAGAGTAATTTTGATTGGTGCTATTCGTGGCGTTGGTGGTAAGTTGTGGCAGTGCTTGGTGCAAACACCATTTACTACCGTATTATGATAGTAGGCTTCTAGAGGTGATGATGTGTGACAAGAATCTGCATATTTGCTGTGTGCCTTTTGTAGTGGAACGGAGGTGGTGGTGCTTTTCTGTGTTGCTATATATATGTACTGCAATATTGCAAAGCGGTGTTGTGTTGTACTGTGGTTTATGTATGTGCTCTCTTTTGACTGTTTAACTGTAAAGATTTATTTGTGTTTTATTTTGCGTTGTGTGTGTTTGTCAGTTCTTTAGGTACTTCAGAGATTTATTTCGCTACATTTCCAGCCACAAGCACCTCGAGCTTTGAAAGTTCCTGTGACAAGCAGCCACTTACCACTGTCTCAGGTGGTAAAATGACATCCCCACCCTGTGGCAGAAGCCGCGCCTAAATCTGGCGCTCACAGTGCTCGCTGTACGTGACACAGCCCCAAGTCTTCAATTAGCGCCAGCAGTGCTCACTTTGTGTGATACGATACCACCTTCCTTCTTTGTGGCAGTAGATCACTGCTTCCCCTCTCCTCGCTTCGTCTTTCCTCGCGAGTGACAGGAAAGTTGACGTCTCTGCGCTAATGGCTGCGCAGGAATCGGTTTGGCTCTCAGCAGAGAGCTCCTGGCGTCTTCCAGGCGGTGATCTACTCAAACGAAGATCTGGAGGAAGCCCTCCCCCTCAGCACCCAGCAGGTGCGTGTGATCTGGGCGCCAAATACAAAGCGCTGAAATATTAATTAAAAAGGCGGCGTTCGTCTCAATCCTCCCCTGCAGGCAGGCTCTAACGAAAACCACGCACGCCTCCCGTGCCGTCAGCGAATCTTCATTTAGGCATTAAACTACTTAAGAGGATTATCCGTTAAACACTTGTACGTTTTAGATTTAATTCACTGAAATGTTGTGTCACAAGGTTACAGCGGAGACGGAGCTGAGTGGGAGGTGCGCTGTTCCTGCCGCACTGTTCCGCGTTTTCTCGTTGCAGCCGAGGGTGTCCTTCGCGCACATACAACCTGTGGCAACAACAAAGTGTTACACATTCCCGCAGCCGACCAAACACCACAAGGCTTGAGAAAGCAAACAGGCATCTCAGTTTGTTAAAACAAGCATTGGCTAGGCCAATGGGATGGGCTTTTGTGCGGTGTCAGCACACAAAGCTTCAAAATGTTCACCAATGTCCTGACACGAACCAAGCATAAATGAACATATGCTGAGACATCAACACCCCTGCAGACACCCTTACATATCTTCAGACCAGACAGCCACATAAAACCACCACCAGACTAACAGACACACGGCGACCATAGCGCAAACACCAACAGGCATACATGTGTTGAGGCACACAGATAGACCAGCAAACACAAGTGCACCCAGACCCTCAGTCATACACCCACCAGAGCAGGCACCACCATATATCGACATGCACATAGACATACACATAGAGGCTCTTTCTCACATACAGAGGCCACATACATATGGCCGGACAGAGCACAGACAGGCATACATAGACACACACTGGTCTGGTGTAAAGACGGGGATGCACAGGGTCTGAACGGCAATGTCAGCACTTCCGATGGGGGTGGGGGGATGCTTTTGGCAGGGAGGGAAGGGGGAGGCTGAAGTCACTGGAGGCCGTTTTTTGATGGCCCATGGCACAATGCCAGTCCTATGTCACTTTCTACATCTCCATGAGACTAATTGCAGCAAGAGCTTCAGGAGAGAGAGGATGATGGATAGATGAATGGATGGATCATTTTGCCAAGCCTGCATTTGAGTCCCAGACCGGTCCTGGAGATGAACAAACAGGCAGTGGCGGCTCCTGCGCTAAGGCGGAGGAGAATCGCCCCACTGCTTTTCCCAGTGTAAAAAAAGGAAAAATAAAATGATAATAACTGGACGTTATTATCATTTTATTGTTACTGCTGCGGCATCTTGACGGGCGAGCGGATCTGATCCGCTGACAGAGCAGGGGAGGAGTGGTTTGAACTCCCTAAGTGCACATGAATGTTTGGCGGTCCGTCTCGGGCCGGCCAAACATTCATGTGCACTTTGCATGTTCTACACCCAGGCTGCTTTACAGCCTGGGAGGAGAACATGCCAAGGCTCCCATCCCCTAGCTGAGCGCCCCCCATACCCGCCTCACTGCTGCTTCCCGGGAGCAGCCGCCACTGCAGACAGACAGACGCTGGTTGGTGATGGGGAGATAATCCATGTTCACATAGCTGGTATTTGCTCAGAAAACTTCCTGGGTGAAAACAAATTTGGCGCCCCTTCCCACTCGACCTCTGTTACTGTCTATGAATTGAAAGGTTCTGAAGAGTGAGGAGGAAGGTGAGGGGGCAAGATTAAGATGTGCCATTGGAAAAAAAACAGACAATGGTCCCAGAAAACGTGTTTAAACACAGTTTTCTTTGGACCTAATTCTGAAGGAGGCAGCTGCAGGAAGCTGTAGTACTCCAGCCCAGCTTGAACATGCTTAATGCCAGCCCTGCATGTTCATGTCATAGTTTGCTCTTTTATGGCTGATGTCCAGAGAAAGGTCGAGTGTCGATGTCCATTTAACCATTGGTATTTCTTTGCAAAAATCACTTCTATTTAATAATGGCCGACTTGTTTTTAAATGCCCAGTCATTACTTGCTATCTTTGCAAGGAACAGTGCTCTGCATTAGCCATATCCATTTAATTCTTGTTTTCTGGGAATCCTGCAATTACAATCCTTACCTCTTTCACTCAAGGACAAACACTGGTAAGATTCAGATTTGCTAGAATCTCCATGTATTCATACAACATGTATTCAGTACAGAGCTTTCATTTTCCAACTTGTTCGGTCAAATGAACCTACAACTCAAAGAATACACTAATAATTTAAATGGAAACTAGATGGTTTGTTCTGTGTTTAATCCACACGATGCATTTTGGCATTTCCACCTTTATCAGTTAATTGGGCTCTACCACTCTGATATCTATTCCACCTTGGAGCTGCAGAGGACTTCGACCATTGAGCCCCCGGTATTCAGGGATGTGGCTCAGGTTCCCATTGCTCTAATGGATAATCCTTCTCGGGGACATTTGGAATCCTTTCCTCTTCTCTCCCTGCAAGATTTAGAGATCCTCCTGACTAATACTAAGTCTGGTTCACCTCTGGATATTTGTCCCCTTAAGATTCTTAAGCAATGCAGGGAAACCTTCTTGCCTGCCCTTGTTGACATCATGAATAGGGCCATAAGGGATGGTATCTTCCCTCCTCAATGGAAAAGGGCTGTAGTGAAGCCCCTACTCAAGAAACCATCTCTTGATCCTGGGGTCTTAAAAAACTTCCGCCCCATCTCACTGCTCCCTGCTCCTGCGAAGATGTTAGAAACTCATCTCAATAAACATCTCGCAGCTTTTGTAGAAAGCTCTGGCTGCCTTGATCATTCCCAGCATGGTTTTAGGAGGGAACACAGCACCGAGTCGGCCCTCACCATAGTGCTAGATAATATCCGCACTCGGGTAGATGGGGGTCAGACCGCCCTCCTTGTCCTACTGGACCTCACGGCAGCCTTTGATACCCTCTCTCCCTCAGTCCTGTCATCTCGTCTGAGGGAGATTGGGGTTGATGGAGCAGCTTTGTGTTTATTGACCTCTTTTCTTGGGCAAAGAGAGCAAAGAGTGAAGCTGGGGGAGTTTCTATCTCCATCCATGTCTGTGCAATGTGGGGTCCCTCAGGGGTCAGCTTTAAGCCCGACCCTTTTTAACATATATGTGACCCCCCTTGCCAGACTTATAAGATCTTTTGGGATGGAGGTAGTCTCCTATGCAGATGACACACAGTTCCTTTTCTCTCTCTCCCAGTCAGTTATGTCAACTGCCTCCAACTTTAGATCTTGTATGGAGGCTGTAGGACAATGGATGATTCACAACTCACTGAAACTTAATGGGGAGAAGACGGAGGTGATGGTGTTTGGCGGAAAGGAAAAGGTCTGGTCACATGATTGGTGGCCTGATTCATTGGGAATGTGCCCTGACCCCACCTCGTCGGCCAAAAATCTAGGCGTTCTGATCGACCCTACCCTTAACATGTGTCAACAAGTTAATAGAACGGTCTCTACCTGCTGGGGCATTATATACAGATTGAGAAAAATTAGACACTATCTCTCACAACAGGCAAGGAAACAAGTGGCTGTTGCTCTTATCGGTTCTCGGCTGGACTACTGCAATGCGCTTTATGCGGGACTTAATAGAAGTCTGCTGCAGCGCTTGCAAGTAGCCCAGAACGCAGCAGCTAGGTTTGTCCTTGATCTGCCTAGGTATGCCTCGGCTACCTCTGCCCGAAAATTGTTACACTGGCTGCCCATAGAGGATCGCATACTCTTTAAGACCATGTGTATGACCTATAGGGCTCTAGCTAGGGGCAGCTCTTCTGGTGTGGGTGCTATTCTGTCCCATTATAGCCCCTCCAGGAACTTGCGTTCCTCTAACAAGCTTCTCCTACTGGTTCCCCGTATCCGGAAAGTGAGATGGGGAGGCAAAGCCTTTTCCTTTCTGGCACCTAAGTGGTGGAATGATCTCCCACTCGAACTTAGGTCTCTTCCCACTTTACAGCTTTTCAGAGCTGCCTTGAAAACCCATCTTTTTGTAAAGTCATACTTGTAGTGGTGTTTTGTTTTCTGGTTTTTGATCTGTTTGGTAGGCGCCTTGATGCCTTCGGGTTTTAGTTGCGCACTATAAATTTATTTCATTCATTCATACCACACCACCCATGACAAATAGAGTCATAGACAATGTAAAAATATTTCCTTTGTTACCATTGTCGTTAAAAATCAAGATAATTTTTGATTCATCAATCATTCATCCTTATGGCACTTTAAAAAAGTGTTAGTGTATGTATAGTTATTACATAGAAATATTCACAATGGAAGGAAACCATTATGCATAGTAATCTGAGTTAGAACCGGACTGCTCATGCACCTTTAATGGTATGGTCCTCAAGGTAGATAGAGTCCATGAGAAGTCTTTCTGGAGCTGGGTTGTAGAAATACTGAAAACATCCAGATCTATATGAGGACCAGGCAGGACTTAAGTTTAAGGATGTTTTTAGCTAACACTTTTCAGTGCAATTGGTGTCATAAACTTATTGGTGGATGGTAATATCCTGTAGGATAAGGAGTACTCCCAGTGATTCCATGTTGAGGTAAAACAACAGGGGAGTGAGAGTAGAACCCTGTCAGACAGGGATTGGATGAGATTTGTATACACCTGTAGTTAGATTTGGGGGTCTCTAGTTGGCACAGGTAGGTACTTATGACAAATAGGGACCCTTGCCTCTAGTCAGGGTAAGGGGGTACACTCCTAAACTATCCCCTGCTCACCCCCTTGGTAGCTTGGCATGAGCAGACAGGCTTATCTCAGAGGCAGTGTGTGAAGCATTTGTGAACACATACAATAATCCAGTGACAACACTACAGATAGATACCACACAAGTTTTATATAAAAAATAATTATTCTTTATATAGATTTAACACAAGACCATAAACAACAAAAACCCACAATACTGTTACTTAAAAATGGTAGAATTGGCTTAGTTCTCTTTAGATCTTAAATGCGACACTTTGAGTCAATGTACCTTAAGATGCGACATGCAGGGCAACAAAAGTGTTGCAGGGAAGGTGATGCGGTAGGTCCTTACATGCAAAGGCGGTGATGCCTTAAAGATCTGGTGCAAAGAAACAAAGATGGCGTCTTCTTGTTGATGCGACACGCTTCTCCGATGTTGCGAGATGTCTTGGCTCGATGCGTCAGCTGCAGCGGCAACACCCTTGTCCAGTGATGTGACGACAGCAGCTTTGGCGGCGACACTCTTCTGCAACGATGCGAGACGCTTCCACTCGATGCGACAGTTGCAGCAGCGACACCCTTGTTCAGTGATGCGACAGCTGCGATGGCGACACGCTTCTTCGGTGGTGCGAGACGCTTCTCGTGATGCGGTGCAATGCGACAGCTACAGCGGCGACACCCTTGTTCAGTGATGCGACGGCAGTGACTGCATCGGCGATACGCTTCTTCGGTGTTGCGGGACGCTTCTCATGATGCGGTGCAATGCGGCAGCTACAGCGGCGACACCCTTGTTCAGTGATGCGATGGCAGCGACTGCGACAGCAACATGCTTCTTCTTGAGTCGCGCTTTCAGCTCCTTGCGACACGCAGTCCCTCAGAAGGCCCAAATACAGCTACAGGCACTTCCAAAGAACTCTTGGGGAGCTGGGGGTTGAAGTCTGTTGTCCCTGAGACTTCAGCAGGAGGCAAGCTCTTCTCTCAAGCCCTTGGAGATCCTTTACAAGTTGAATAAAGTGCACACAAAGTCTTTTCTCCTTTCTTCGGCAGTCAGGCAACCACTGCAGGCCAATCCCCCAAGCAGCACTTCAGGTTAGGGATAGTCTCTCCTCAGTTTCTTCTGGATCCTCTCCTCAGCAAAGGTTTCTTCTTGTTGTCCAAAAGTGATCTAAAGTTCTTGGGTTTGGGTCCCAATATTTACACCCAGTTTCTCTTTGTTCTCTGAAGGCAGAGAGGCCTTTGCCTAGTCCAAACCAGTTCTGGTCAGTCCTGGAGCACTTTGTTTACATGACTTCTTCTTTCCTTTCAGAGAGCAGGTCAGAGACATCAGACGCACCACAGGAGGTGGAGCCAGCATTGGAGAGGAAAGGCCCAGCCCTATTTAGGTCCAGGTGCAACTCCTCCCTCCCATCTAGATGCAGATCTCTCTATTCACCACTGGGCTGACTCACCCTGTCTCCTGGTATCCCCCAGCCCTGTCACTCAAACTCCAGACAAGGAATATACAGCCTAGCAGAGGCAGGTTTGAATGGTTAACCAAGAAAATACCTACTTTCTAAAAGTAGTATTTTCAAACACAGAATGTTAAAACCAACTTCACTAAAAGATGTATTTTATCATTCTGAGTTCAGTCATACTAAAATCGAATTTCTACCATGTTCCCTGAGTCAGTTAGGATTATAAGATATAATAATCAAACTTCCCGTTCTGGCCTATGGAGAAAAGGTAGCCTTGCAATAGCGAAAAACAAAAATGACTGTAATTCACTATTAGAACATGCCACACACACCAGGGCATGTCCTACCTTATACGTACAATGCACCCTGCCCTTGGGCCTACCATAGGGGTGTCTGATATGAAGAAAAGGGAAGGTTTAGGGACTGGCAAGTGGGTGCACTTGCCCAGTCAGCATGACAGTACCAGATTGCACGCAGGTTCTGCAATGGCAAGCCTTTGACACACATTTACAGGCAGCTTCTGTGGGTGGCACAACCAGTGTTGCAAGCCCAACAGCAGCATTTGGATTACCAGCCCTGGGCCCTCCTGGTGCACTGTACTAGGGTCTGACCAAATCATCCAGTCATGGAATCACTAATCCATACATCAATTTACAATAGGGAGCGCATATGCACTTTAGCACTGATCAGCAGTGGTAAAGTGCCCAGAGTCCTAAAACCAACAAAAACATGTCAGACAAAATACACGAGGAAGGCAAAAAATTCAGGGATGAACCTGCAAAAAGGGCCAAGTCCAACACTTGTGTCTTCTGCCCAGGTGGTACCAATTTAAATCAGTGAGAGAAATGTGGATGTTTTAACTAAGAGCAGGCGATCAAAGTGCAAATTCAGTCAACAGGACAAGCAATACCAGAAGACCTAGATCCGCATAATCAGTTATACACAGATTGTCATGTACAAACTACATCAAGACAGTCCTTATGCTCCTGCTTGAATGAATGTCAGATACGGCAGACATGAAGATGCTTTGGAGATTCATGTGCATTTGAAGCTGGGTAGCTATTCCTTTTTCCAGAGTTTATCCAAGGAAGGGAACTGGAGTGATAAGGCAATAGTTTTTCATGATAAAGGGCTGTTTTTTTTTAGCAGAGTGTGAATTTAACTAATCTTCAAACAAGATTTCAGTAAGATGAGAGTTGTTAATTATGTTCAAGATAGATGGAACATCTCAAAGGGCATTGCTTTAATGAGAGAGCCCTGATAATGTGAGATTGGTCTGGATGACTCTCAGGGTCTCAGAGTGAACATGACAACATGAGGAAATATTAATAACTAGCCTAAGGTAAGACAACACTGTCTGTTGCATTTGAATCAGGTATAACAGAGCAGGAATATTTCTTCACATTCAAATGAATGTCACATAGTTTAAAAAGCTGCACTGACCACTTCTAGGCCTGCTGCAGGTCTCATGTCTCATAAAATACATATTAATTCCTAAAATGGATTTTGTGAGTGGTGTTCACAATTAATATGAAAATCAGATCCTATTGTCATTTGTCTCGAAAGGCAACATTTTTGATCATATTTGCCTTATGTGTTTAAGTTTCTATTACTCGTGAGTTATGTTATATTGTCTTCCTGATCCAGCACAAGTGTCTTAATAACATTCTCCCTTGTGAGTGGAGGACTCTTTCCACTCACATCACCTAGCAACATTGCCTCATAAAGGAAGGAATAGATAAAACCAATCCTAATGCCAGGACAATTGCCATTGATTAACCCTGATAGCTGCTAGCTTCTTTCAAGAAAGGGTCTGAATCAAAATCTTTTTCCAATGCTCAGTGAGACAACTTGGGATATTGCCAGGACAAGGTTCTGGAATGATTCTGAAGTTGACTGTGTCGAAGTGTTTAGATATGGGTGGGGCTGTAAAGCGTAAGGAAGTTCCTTAGCCACACGCATCTCCTCAGCCAAGTTAGAGGTTTACATGCAAAGGATACTGAGGGCTGCATGTTAACCAAGCACATTATCAGAACAAGAACATCATCACACAGTAGGAAAAGTGTGGGGTCTTTTTAGAGACTGGATTAGGATTCCATACCAAAGGCATAAGGTTCTGCTTTTAAAAGCCAGTGCTTGACACACTGGCCCTTGAGAGTTCACCTTAAAGAAAATGTAAGAGTAATGGTAGAAGTAGATCTGCCTACCAGAGGACTCTAAAGGAGCTGCTCCTTGAGCTTCCTGAATATTTGCCCTCGAGGACCTTATACCAATAATCAGAAGAGCCAGTTTTCTGACTTGGCCTGCAGCACTACTTGGGTCTGCTGCCAAAACGCTAGAGGATCTTGCTCCTGGAGCACTTGTGCAGCTAGAGTGCATTAGCACTTGAAGTAAGCAAGGAAAATGGGTCCCCCTCTCCACTATTTGGGTAGTACAATACAGCTATAACTGCAGTGAAGTTGGCTGTAAGCATCTGGACCCCAGTGCCACTGCACTCGCTACAATAGAGTTTGAAGACCAAGATGTTGAACAAGTTCTATGTCTATGGGAGGGTGATGCACAGTTCACATTTACTGTGTATGCTGTTAAGGCAAATGTGGAGCCATTTACAACGGCTTTCAAGAAAACTAAAGTCGATGGGACTGTGTAGGAAGCTGGCTCTTTATAGTGGACCTAAAAGAGGTACTCTGTGTCAACAGTCCAGACGTACCCCAAAGGAATTACAGAGGCACAAATGACACCCCAAATGCTTTCTTTTGTGGTAGTGTGGGTGAGCAGTTAGGCATATCAGAGAGTAGTGCTAAGCATTTATTGCACACACAAAAGCAGTTAGTGAGACACACACTCACTAAAGAAATCCAACACCAATTTAAAAAACACTACACATACTTTAATATGAATTTAGATACCAAGATCATCGGAATCAGGTAAGTACTTTTCGAGTTATGACTTTTTACAGTTTTCAAACGTTAGTGCAATTTTTGAGAGCGGTAATGTTATCCTATGGGAGAAAAACATGTACTGCATTCGAGCACTTAAAAACGACTTACGGGACCAATCTTCTGGACTGAAGGTGAGTATGGGGGAAGGTCCAAGGCAGCTTGAGCAAGTCACCTTGGGTGGCACTGGGGCGGCAGGGGGCTGAGGTGCTTTTCAGCGTTGGGTGCCCAATGTTATCTTATGGGGGAAAAACATGAACTGCTTTCGGGCACTTCACAATGACTTACGGGACCAATTCCTGGACTTAAGGTGAGTATGGGGCGAATTCCAAGGCCACTCCAACAGGTCACCTCGGGAAGATCTAGGGCATCCGGGTGGAGAGGTGTGTTACGGCGTCAGATGTCCCATTCACTTTAATGGTAATGGTGCGATTGAAAAGAGGTTGCATGCTGGGAGACCAGTCATGCTGAACAACCAAGGGGGCTCAGGTCTCAGGATGCTCGGGGATGTGGAGACACCTTTGATCCTCCTCCTTGGGCCAGGGCAGTGTCGCTGGAAATACTTGAGGTAGAAGGGGCCTGCACAAAGATCATTATCATGTAGATTACAAAAAGAATATTGTGCCAGGAACAAATTAAAGTTTGATGGCATGGAAGAACATCCTAAGGGTTCAAGACCGTTGCTCCCATTAAATTTCAAATGATGCAGTAGCAGTATATAATAAGTGGTTGCTAGATGTGGTTTTTAGCTTTGTCCCAGAGAAAAAACATGGCACATTTATAAATAGTCCATTTGCACCTTGGTTCTTCTACAAGCTGAGACAAATGAAGCAGAAATGCCATAGACAACAATAAACCTGGAGATCTAGCTATAGAACTGATGATAAAATCATGTACAGAAGCATTATTCTGGTGTATAAGAAACTTATCAATGAAGAACAAAAAATTATTAATGGAAAATTAATAATGCTACTAATTCTTCAAAATAACTTTTTAACACTGTTCGGACCCTAGTGGGTTCATTCCTTCAGACGGCCCTCCCCCGAGCCAGCTGTTTTGCAATAAATTGGCCTCACATTTTAAAGATAAAATTGAAACAGTTTACTGTGACTTTGACTTTACTAGATCCTCACAGGATCCAGAGGCTGAATCTTTCCCTCAAGATGTAAAGAATTCTAAGCCTTCAGATTTTTCTTTGCTTTCAGACAATCAAGTGATTGAGCTTAACTCACACACTAAATCAGTGCTCCCCCGACCTTTTCCCACCAAAGATAATGCATGAATTGGCCCTTAAATTAGTGTCAATCCTTACATCACTATTTAACAATACAATAAGGGAACGGTTGGTTTCCTAGGGAGTGGAAAAAAGCTCTGGTTTGACTACTTCTGAATAAACCCACTCTTGACCCGATGATAGTAAGTAACTATTGACCAATATCTCGATTATCGTTTCCTGCTAAGGTTATCGAGAAGTATCTTAATGGTGTTTTATCAGATTAATTGGAGAGTAACAATATCTTGAATGATGCACTGTTTGGTTTTAGATTGGCCACAGTACTGAGACTACGTTAGTAGCAGTCTCAAAAGAGATTAGACTCACCATGGACAATGGTTGAAGAGCTGATGTGGTCCTTTTGGACCTATCTGCAGCCTTTGACATGATGAGCCATACAGTTCTCTTGGAGACGTTGGCGCAATTGGGATCTCAGGATCCACTTTCGATCTTCTTTCCTAATTTTTAGCAGATTTGGAGCAATAGGCGATCCTTGGGAAATTTAATTCAAGACCTTTCACTCCGCCGTGCGGGGTTCCCCAAGAGTCGTCTCTCAGTCCTATGCTTTTTAATATCTATGTGGCTTCTTTTGTCAAACTTATCAATTTTTTTGGCTTACCACTATTGCATGCATATGTGTAGGACACCCAGATTGTGGTGTAAATCCCTAGCAATATTGAAGAAGTTGTAGATCGGTTAAACAATTGTATGCAGGCTATCGTAGACTGGATGAGTAGTAACTGTTTGAAATTGAGTACCCAGAAAACATAGATTCTTCTTTCTGGGAAAGATGTCACTTTCTGGAATAACTCCTGGTGGCCTTGGTCACTTGGTTCTGCTCTTTCCCCAGTCTCCAAAGTTAGAAATCTGGGAATCACATTTGATTCGGAGTTGGCATTTGGGAACAGGTCAATAAATTAACATCCTCTGCCTTCTTTATTATAAAAACATTAAAGAAGGTGTTACCCTTTATTCCACTGGACTTGCAGAAGTCATTCTTCATTTCCCTAGTTTTGTCTACGCTTGATTACTTCAATGCCCTTTATTTAGGCATTAATAAGAGACCCTTAAACAAGCTTCAGATGCTACAGAATACAGCTTGTCGTTTGATTAAGAAAATCTCAAAATTCAAGTCTGTACCTGCTGCTTTGGTGGAACTCTATTGGATCCCTTTCATAAAAAGGATTGTTTTTAAAGTGTTATGTCTAGCTCTTGAAGCGGTACATGGAGTGGGACCATAGTATTTTAAAAGGAAATTTCAGTGGTACTCTCCCAAAAGAACATTGTGATCTACCATCGTCAGATCTGTGATTGTGTCAAGGACAGAGAAGGTGACATGAGGTAGTCGCAGTTTTGTTCACTCCACATGCAAGTTGTTGAATGACCTGCCCTTTTCTCTGAAAAATCTGGATAATTCTCTTTGCTTTCGCAAGCTATTAAAAACCTGGCTGTTTTTGGCACCCCTATAGCTAACTAAGCTGGTTTGAGGTTGAAGGGCTTTGAGTTAAGCTAGTGTCAAGATGCCTGTTGGGTATTCGCGCAATAGAAAGTTTTAAATCAAAGAGGCTGCAGGTGGTGCCAGTGAGTCCACAGTGGGCAACCCCAAGGTGGGCTTTGTCTCTGGAGGGTTGAGGGACCAGACTGGCACTGTTGGTCAACTTCAACTTGGGCTAGGGGGCACAGGTGCAAAGGTGCTTTCCAGTGTCGGGTTTGTGGTGGTCTGGAGTCCTCACAGTTCTTTTGGAGTGCCTGCAGGATACAGGGAAAGCAGTTCCGCTACTCCATGGGAGTTCCTGGGACTTTGTTGAGGGCAGGCAGTCCTGCCAGGCTTTTGGAAGCACAGCTGCTGCATGACAAGATGACTTTAGCTCAATCTGGCTGGAACAGCAGAAGGGCTGACATGGTTGGCGCCAAGTCAGTTGCTTCTCCACAGTCCTTGCTTCTCATGGCTCTTCGGGGTCCTTCTTTTCAGGTCGTCAGGAATCTGATTTCCTGGTGCCAGGGGCTCCCCTAAATACTAGATTTAGGGGTGCTAGGGGAGTATATGGTAGTAGCCAATGGGCTACTTACCCCTGGTGTCACTGTGTCTACTATATGACCACTTCCTGTGGGAAGTGGGCATAACCCTGTCCCAGAGTTCCTAATTCTGCTATCACCAAGAAGGTAGACTTTTAAAATGTTTTTCCCCATTAGGTAGCCCAACTTAGGGGTGGAACTAGCCTGGGGGTGGACACATCTCTCTGACTACTAATTAGCCCTGGTCAGGGTGGGCTGGCATCCCCTCACATCTGAGGGAAGCCAGATTATCATACCAAAGGCAGTGGACTCTTTGAAGCTCCCTGGCTTGGAATGCTAAATTGCCAGACTTCCTGCAGGAGGTGTAAAACACCTCACTCCAGAGCAAGCATTGTTCCTGACCTCCTGAGAGCGTGGATTCTCACCCCTAGGGGTCAGAAACTTGTCTGTGGTGGTAGGATGGACTAGAGCAGACAGACAGCAGACTAGAAGGCTGGTAGGTTTCAGGGGTTACCTCTAAGGTACCCTCTAGGTGCATGCATTAATAAATCCATCACTGGAATTAGTGTGGGTTTATTAATATCAGGTGTTTGATATCAAACACCATATGTTTCAGTGAAGCCATTATGTAGCTGAGGAACTTGTTTTGATCAGTGCCCAGTAGATACCTTAAGATGCTTCCCTGCTCACTTGTAATTTCCAGTAATAGAACTAGACATCACTGGGGCATGTCTGCTCATGCAGATACAACCTCACAAAAAATATAATGTACCCTGCCTCAGGGCTCAAAGGCCTGATGTAGGGGTGACTTACATATATTAGATGTAGTAACTTTGGCATGACACACAGGTGTGTGCCATGGCATGTTTTCACACCTGGTTTGCACCAAGTCATGCAGCCTGCAATAGCAGTTTGTGTGGAATATGTGTGGGGGTCCCTAAGGGCGGCATACGATATGCTGCAGCCCTTTGGGACCCTCTTTGGCACTCATACCCTAGGTACTTGGGATACCATTTACTAGGGACTTACAGGGGTGCTAAAGTCCTTAGCCATTGTAGCACAATTAGACAACAATGTGTTTTGGGAAAGGAGCACTGGCACTGAGGTCTGGTTAGCAGGCCTCAGTACACTGTCATTGTTGAAAATCAGCATCTAGTAGCTAAAAAAGGGGCAAAAAGTGGGGGTATAACTGAAACAAAAGCCCAGTTTTCTACAGACTGGTCCTGAACAACTTAAAAACTTTTAATATACCTAGTATGATGACAACCCATTTCCACTGTTGGACGGCCACATTTTACATCAAAAACCTATCAACATCAGCATAGGCAGGCAGTCTGAAGCTCACAGGTGACTATTGTTTCCTCAGCATGACCAACCTCAATATACTCCTATGGGCTGAGTGAATATTCTTGATGAGTTGCTGCCATCTAGTCATCACTTTTGATAGAAGCTTTAGATTGCTGCAAATCCTAGGTCAAATCATTTTGTCTGTGTGTCCCTCCTGGTATTTTCTTGTGATTCAAGGATTTCATCGATCAGATCAGGAGTTAGACGCAAGAAAGGTGGTCTTGAACCTCCATTGGAAATTTAGCTGGCCAATCAGGTATCAAATGCTTTGGGACTGGTGAGAGAAATTCAAAGCTGTGGTCATGGAATTGGGATTCTATAAAGGGACAAGACACTTTATATATTTTGTGTGGTTTGGATACCGCAGGAGAGGGCAGGCACAACCTGCACCTGCAACTAGTTTGCTTAGGTCTTCATGTTATGTTTGATATTAGAATTCTTTACATCGGTGTACACGTATATGCATGCATACACAATAATTTTTTGTGGTATTTTTTTATTTATAATATTATTTTGTTGGTAGTGTATTTGGTAGATTAAGTTAGTTCGGTTTAATAGTTTTTTCAATCTTAGCATGTTTTTGTGTAAGAGGTATGTATTTATGTGTTCTGTAGATGGTTTCGTTTTTGCATTTGTGCTGTCATCATAATTTAGAAAAGTTTCTTTTACTTTAATTTAATTGTGTTTTTCTTTTTTAATTATACATCCATTTTGTGTAAGGTGTTTCCTGAAAAACATTTTATTTTGTTTGTTAAAAATGACTGATAAGGAGCTGATATGGGAAATGGATAGAAGTGTTGACACCTTATCCACAACAGTAAACAGTAGCTTCAGATTTGCAATTTCATGGACAACTTCCTTAAAGTAACTTCTTAGACTTCAATGGTAAATATTTCATTTTGAGGTGACAAAGGAAATTCCAGTTGCAGAAGACGAGGGCGGTACTGTTGATAAGGAGGTACCGGTGCCATCTGCCCCTGCAGCCAGTGCTGATACTGGAGAGAAGTTACAGCCGGAACTTCAGTGACACATGGGGGGCTGGAGTTCTTGCAAACAAGCAATCCCAGGGCATGCCAAAATGGAGTCCTAGACACCATGGACTCCCCAGTTGAACTCAGTGCTCTCATAGCTTTGGCAATAGACGGTTTCCTGTGCTACCTGCAGGTTTGATGAGCATAGTCTAATTGAAGCTGTTACTTTCGCTGAGTGTAGCAAGACTATAAGGAAGGATTTTGTCTTATTCATATGTATTAGTGGCATTTTCAGCTTTGCATTGTGAACATATCCTTGCTAGTCTTGTCCTATCTTTTTATCTGCAGAGGTCTCTGCCCTGACTGTGGACTCTCTACAGTCGTAAACTTACTATAAAATTACAGTTTTGTGAATATTGAATGTGTGAAATTAGGTTACTGGTTGAGAGAGTGAAGCAGCAACCACAATCCTTGTCAGAGTGAGGCCCAAGCAAACCGCAAATTAACCTGTGCTCAACCCTCTGGTAGCTTCGCACAGAGCAGTCAGGCATCACTTAAAAGTAATGTGTAAAGTATTCATGCAGCACTTCAAACAGTAATAAAATCTAAACACAACACAGATAAAATCTTACACTAATTTAAGATCAAGATCAAAATGACAAAAATACGATTAGTAACACTGTGCCCACTATATGCAATTTTAAATATTTAAGTGAAAATTTCACCAAAAAGCCCAAAGCGCCACTCGTGGCTATCTGGTTGTGCAAGACCGAGAGAAAGTCACAAGTTGAGGCCAATCGTGTTTGAGCGCGGGTCGGAGACAAGGTCCATCTCTGCCTTCTCATCCAGCCAGAGACAGCCCATTCCGGCACACGTAAGCTCTCTGTTGTTTGAGGCTGTCTAGAAGGAATACACATAGTCTGACTGTCGACTACATCCAGTCATGTGATCCAGGATACAGGTTGCAGGCATTAGGAGCTCATGTATGGGAAAGTCAAGCAGTGCAGCGCAGCAAGTCACCTTGCCGTGCTGTACTGCATGACAGCGAAAAGGTAATACAGCACGTTCCTGTCTTTTCCCTTACGCTGGTGCGCTTTTGGCAGCCGAGTGCCAACAGAGACACCATGGTGCAAGGATGACTGTGTTGCATGCAGGATTGTTTTTCCTGCACAAAAACAATTCTGGGAGGCATATTCCTCTTTCTGTGTGTGCTGAAAGAGGCATAAACAAGGAGCTCTCCCTGTTATGCCTCCCCTGGGAAGGTGTAAGATTTTGCCACATCCCCAGGTTTACAAGTTTATGTAAATCTGGAGATGCGATAAAATCCACAGGAGTTGTGTGGGAACACCCATGCAATGCCCATGGAACGTGTTCCCAGGCAGAGTAACGCAACTCAGTGATTTGCGCTCCATTGCCTTACTCCAGATATTTGGAGCCACTCAGAGCCACGCAAAGTGGCTTTGCATG
This sequence comes from Triturus cristatus, assembly GCF_964204655.1. Lineage (NCBI taxonomy): Eukaryota > Metazoa > Chordata > Amphibia > Caudata > Salamandridae > Triturus > Triturus cristatus. The sequence continues at coordinate 181,412,143 of NC_140589.1, forward strand.
GCTTCAAAAATCTGTCTTACAGTTTGCGTCACTCTTGCACCATGTTGCGTGGTGCAAGAGTGATGAAAATTGCCTCATATATAGGTCCCTGAATGGCTAACGCTGGGAAATGCCAACTTTCAAAAAGTGAAGCTAAGAAGGGGGTTACGTCTTATACAGGTAGCCAGGTGGGGCGTGAATAAAGCTTTACGAAAAATAGAACCCGGCAACCATTTTTCTGTTGCTGCTATTTATTTCAGCAGACTAGGGGCCAATATTTATAATCCTTGGTTCTGGCTACATTACTTTGACATGATTTATACATTTTTTAAGGAAACATATTCTACAATTTTATAAGTCTGAAAACATGTGAAACACTTTCAAATCAATATTGCTCTGTGCTGATTTTCAAATGGTCAACACATAAGACATTTATAAACAGTACATTTTGTCAAATAAAACAATTGTGCTTAGTACCTGTGTAAATCAAAACAATTATACTTAAATTCAGTGCCTGTATGAATCATACTAACAATTATAAAATTACACCAGTTTGTAATTTATACATCTATTCTATTAAGGAGCATTCTCCTTGAACCCAACTGGTTCTGTTTTGAACTACATCACTCAGAAACCACCAAATAAAGCACTTCCTGTTCAAAAGCAGAAAAAAAGAAAAAATGTGCTGCAAACAGGAAAAGCTGACACGAAGGAGGACGCCCGTAAAGTTCATTGTGCTATTCCTAAGTAAGTGACTGGAAGCAGTAAATCTAAAAAGCCCCAGGACTTTTGATCACAAATGATCCTTTCTCCTGCCTCAGATTTAATTCACAAGCGTCACTGCTGGCTGACCGGGCCCTTGACAGAATAAAACAGAACTTGACTACAATGTTGTAATTCTGAGTAATTCAATTCAATTCAAAAGACCTTTATTCGAATTACTTAAATTCATGAAAGTACAGACATAAAACAATTCATTATTACAATATACAAAATACAGTTGCTTATAGATTAAAAAGGAACTAAAACAGCAATCTTTCAGGGGTTTTCCATCATTTTACGTACACATATTTTTAGTCTTAAGAAGGTGCTAGTGCGAAAAGTCAATTCCTCCGTGTCCAGGGAGAGTAACATTAGACGGGACTCCTCCAGGGAGAGGGGTCTTTGTTTTCTAAAATAAGGTGTTAAAAACCAGTTGATATATTTTAAGTAAAATTTACAGAAAAATAAAAAATGCAGATCATTCTGTTTACTGGTACCATCACAGGGACAAGGATTTCATTCAGTAGGATCGTTATAACCTAAGGGAAAACCCAACAAAGATTTTATGGAACCTGCCCTTAGACGAAATAACAGAGACCTTTCCCAGCTAGACATAGGAAGGGTAAGATAAAGTGGAAGGGGTTGCCTGCACAGGTCGTTCTCCATGTATCTAACAATGGTGAGTAAATTTACAAGAGCTGTTTCACGTTTCCAATTAAAGCAACTTGTCTCACGGTGGAATATTTGTAGGAAGATACAAGGTTGCCTCTTACTATTGCAGAAGTCTTTAAATTGAACTTGAGTATAAAAAGAACCGGCAGCTTTGGTCTAACAAGCTCACAGTGAAACCGAGGGGCCTGCTACAACATAAACTTTATCAGACATAAAGCAACTCTTTAAGTAAGCCAAAAACGAATATCTTCTTTTTGTGAAATGTTCTTTTTATCCAGTACAAATACAAGAACTAACAACACTGTTCATTATTTCAGAGCGTTTAAAAAGTGACAAAAACCAGAACGCAGAAAAGAAACTTACCTTTAAGTCAGGAATATTATTTGCCAACACAACTCAAGTACCAGAGTTTCTTTCCTATACTGAACAAGCAGTGATAGAGAGAAGGGACACAAAAACTGAATATTTTAATTTTTTCTTCAATAATTTCAGAATACACCATGTTTTGCCCTGAAAATAATCCCTTGAGTAGAACAGGGATTTCAAACGTATCAGCACTTTCTTTTTTCTTCCACTATAATGGAGATTGATTAAATTAATCTCAGAATCTGTAGAGGGAGAGGAGTTGGCCTAACGGCTAGGGCGCTCGACCTCGGACCCTGGAGAACTGGGTTCGAGTCACGGTAATGACGCTGAACATCCTGTGATTCTGGGCAAATCACTTAATCTCCCGTGCCTAAGAAAGAATGAATGTGTTTCCTAATGTAACGTAGCTGGTGCTATGTAAAGCGCTCTGATACCTGATTGGATTCAGGTCAAGTTTGCGATATATAAAACTCTGCAAAAAAGAACATGAACATTGAATTACCCCCACAGATACCGACTATTCTCCTCAAGGAGAGCAACTCTCCAAAAGAGGAAACCTGTTGGGTTGAAGGAGAGTGCTCCTTAATAGATGTATAAATTACAAACTGTTGTAATTTTATAATTGTTAGTATGATTAACACAGGCACTGAATTTAAGTATAATTGTTTTGATTTACACAGGTACTGAATTTAAGCACAATTGTTTTATTTGACAAAATGTACTGTTTATGAATGGCTTATGTGTTGACCATTTGAAAATCAGCACAGAGCAATATTCATTTGAAAGTGTATCACCACATGTTTTCAGACTTATAAACTTCTAGAAATGTTTCCTTAAAAAATGTATAAATCATGGCGAAAGAATGTAGCCTGGACCAAGGATTATAAATATTAGCCCCTAGTCTGCTGAAATAAATAGCAGCAAAAGAAAAATGGTTGCCGGGTTGTATTTTTTGTAAAACTTTCAAAAAGTGGCATTTTCAGAATTGATATTTAAAATCCGACTTCACCATGAGAGAGGATTCATCATTACAATTCCAAAGACACCAAACACGAAGTGGTTACCTGCTCACATTTGAAAATTATCACTTATTGAATGTAATAAGGTAACTCCAATTTTATCCTATGGGAGAGACAGGCTTGGCAGTAGTAAAAACCGCATTTGAAAGTTTGTCACTACCAGGACATGTAAATCTTAAAAGTAGATGTCCAACATTTTAAATACACTGCCCTCTGCCCTCTGGACTGTCCAGAGCCTACACTAGGTGTGATTTATTTGTTTTCGAAAGACAGGTTTGGGCCTGGCAAAAGGTTTCTTTTTCCAGGTCAAACTGGCAGTTTAAGACTGTACACACATGCTACAATGGCAGTCCTGAGAAATGTTTAAAGGGCTTCTTAAGTGAGTGTGAAAATCAGTGCTTCAGGCCTACTAGTAGCATTTAATTTACAGGACCTGGGCACACGTAGTATCACTTTACTAGGGACTTACAAGTAAATTAAATGTGCCAATTGTGTCTCAACAGTTTCTACCATGCTTAAAGAAGAGAGCATAAGAACTTTAGCACTGGTAAGCAGTGGTAAAGTATGCAGAGTCCTAAATCCAACAAAAGAAGATTCAGAAAACAGGAGACTGAAGGTAAAATGTTTGGGGGTGACCTTGCAGAAAGGGCCAAATCCAACAGCAAAAAAAGAGTAAACTTACAATGCCTTTATCTATTTTAGTGTTTACAAAGATATGGGACTTGACCCTGCTAAGAAGAATGGTGGTGGAGAAACTTATTAGCAAGCAGATAATAGGATAACACTCCTTCACCATAAATTGCTCAAATACTCATGAACAGTAATGTGGACTTCGTTCATCACGTCACATTTCATTATTTTAATCAACTGATTTTTTATTTGAATTATGCAGGCCAAATTGTTCACTTCTTTGTGTCATAAATTATTATATAAAAAACATCCAATATTGTATTCCTTTAGCACCAAATGATTTTACAAGTTTTTAATTAAAAACCACCAACACAAACAAATGCAAGACATAGAACATATATACAAAACATAGGTGTGCATGCAGTACATCTTATTCCCGACTTGAAAATGGTTCCTGACTTATGATTTTGAGGATACCAGCGTGCAGGAAGAGATCTCTGTATAGACAAGATTCAGTTGTGATATGTCCCCCTTCTTGAGTGCTTCATTTGGTGTCTTTAAATTTTACGGTAGGGGTTTATTCTGCTTTATATATATGGCACCGAAACACTCCGCCGCTATGCCAATGCATTTCGATCTCTATGGGAGTTATGATTTTGCAAGATCTCCAACAGAGCTTGGAAAATCTGGGGCCAATTTCTGAGCCGGTTTGCATCACTCTTGTACCACGCAACATGGTGCAAGAGCAAAGCAAACCTTGTATGTGATTTAAGAAGCCATGCAAGGCCATATTACGTGGCCCTGAATGGCTCCATAAATCTGGAGTAAGGCAATCCATTGCAAATCGCGGCATTGTCTTACTCTAAGCTTTCCATGCTCCCACGCAACTCCCATGGTCTTTGATGCATTCCCAGATTTACCAGAGCTGGTAGACCTGGGAATGCACCAAAAAGATAATCCTCCTCAGATCAGGCTTAACGAGGAGAAATATCTTTATTTCTCCTTGTTACTTCCTCTTTCCGTGTGTGCTGCAGTCTGCAGCACACAAGGAAAGAGCGATATGCCTCTCAGGATTGTTTTTATGCATAATTGTGTCCTATTCTGCACAAAAACAATCCCACATGCTAAGCAGACACCCTTGCACCATTGTGCAAGGGGGTCTGCATAGGCACTAGGCTTCCAAAAGGGCTCAACTGCAGGGGAAAAGGCAGGAATGCACTGTATTGCCTAAAATACGGAACATTCCTACCCATTACCTGTCATGCAACACAGCAAGTTGATTTGCTGCGATGCACTGCGTGGCATTCTCGTAAACAGACCCTTCTATTTGTAAAGGCAAGTCGGGTGTATCAAGATACAGGATATTCTGCTATATGAGTCAATCACTGTGGGAGTTCTAGTAGCGTAGAGTGTCATGCTTAATCCCTATTCATTTTCTTAGCATCTGACGTACGGGCCTCTTTTCCTATCGGCTTATTAATTGATTCAGCGGTTTTGAGTTCCTTTCTGTTGGCCAGGAAGTCAGGCCTATTTGAAGGGAGATGATGCTGAGCTTTTTGTAAGCCCTGGAGGTGGTGGTGGACTGAGATGCAATGCATTTTGGAAATACCATGCAAACACTCGCTCAAACCAAAACTTGCAGATGCAAGCCTCAAACTTTAACTCGCTGATACTCCAAAGACCTCATTGACAATAAATGCTAGACTTGATAGAAAGCAAAGCAAAGACAGCCCGGGGACTGCTTATGCCTCCCTGAGCCTTAGGTGTGGCCCCCTTGTGGACAGCAGCAGTGGGTTGTTGTGTACTTGATTGAGCACTAACATTCAGAAAGATGGAAAACTGACAAATATTTATAAGACATTAACTGAAGTAAAGGAAGAGAAACACCAAGGGCGTCCTGAGCCCAAGACCACACAAGGTGTAAGAAATCTAGGTCTAAATTTGACTCTCAAATCAATCTGTACATTCACGTAAATAATGTAGTCTCTTTCCACTTTATCTTCCGAAATGAATCCTACCTCATTTTTTTCATAAGTCTGGATATTGAAAGATTTTATCAGTGCACGCCTGGATTATTGCAACACGGTGTACCTAGACCTCCCCAGTGTGCTAAACAAAAAATACAGCTGGCTCAGAACTCGGCAGCCAGGCTCACAAATGGTCTAGAGTGGGGAGTGAGCATTACCTGGCTTCGCTACACTTCCAGTGAGGGAATAGAGTTTTTTTTAAAAAACTCTGTTTGTGGTGCAAAAAGTTTTATACCACCCCAGACGATCTCAGTATCCCACCATTTCAACTGATATAAACTGGGGAATTTCTTTCTTCAAACTCCCAGGGTGAAACATATAGCAGGGATTTTTTAGTAGTTGCTGACAACACATGGAGTGCTGACAATACAAGGAGTGCTTTGACAATATCTCCTCTGTGGAACCTAACTTGTTTAGAAAGTCTTTGAAAAACTGGAGTTCTCATTCAAGAGCAATCAGAATTGACACTGTTTTGCTTTGCTGTAGTGTGGAGTTACTTTTGCCAAAATACCCCTTTGGGTGCACTCTGCTTTTCAAAACCCAGAAAGTAAATAACTAAACCCGAGCTTAATCAGGGGGTTAAAGGCATGCCTCCTTAGCAACCAGTCGGAAAACTTGTTCTGTCCCAAGTGCTAGTGTTTTTTTTTCTACACCTTTTCAGCAGCAAGCTGGGGCCAATTTCCACCCCCCTTCTACTTTTGCAACAGCGAGCAGAGATAGGGATTCTATTAGTCTATTTGGAACCAGTGGCGACTGCCACAGAGCAGTATGGGTGCGGCAGGGGTGGGGGGGGGGGGGCTAGAAAAAATATATAAAATGTCACTTACCTGGCTGGCGCCACCCCAACTTCCCCTTCTGGACCGGAAGCAGGAAGCACACAGGCTTCACTAAGCCAATCACAACGCTGCTATCACCAGCATGACAGCAGCGTCATGATTGGTCTGAGCAATGTGGTTCGGCGCTCAGAGAGGGAGTCAGAGCCGGTGCATGTTCTCCACCCAGGCTGTGCATTACAGCCTGGCGGAGAACATGCAAAGTGCGCATGACTGTTTGGCTGGCCCAAGGCCAAACCGTCATGCTCATTTACATGCCCCAACCACTCCCCACCCCCTGCTTGCTGGGACGACTGTCCAGCCCTGCCCTGTAAAACTGCGCAGTGTGGATTATTGGCATCCTTTCTGTTCTTTAATGAGTAGTGGCTACTTCCTCTTCAGCATAAAGATTTAAAGCGCTGTAGTGTGGGCACGCATCTTTACCTTTGTTAATTTGTAATTTCGTTAACGGCCCTCTATTGAACATTCCAACATAGCATTTGATTTAAGGACCTCCAGCTCTGATTTGTGCCATCGGCTACCATCACTAGAGGTCCTTTAAAAATCCACCATCATCACAATTTTCCACCATTTACTGTCATTGGTCGAATGCCCCCCTGTTTCTATTAAGGTTTCATTATTAACAATTACATGGCTTCCTGATGAAGGCGCACCGCCGAAACGCGCGTAGGACACATATTTTCAAGAGCAATGCCAAATATAATTGCCCTCCAATGAAGTGAAGTGATTTGTTTTGTATAATCCATGTTCCTCTTTCCCAAAAAAATATGCATTTTGTATGACATTTTCACATACAATACTGTGTACTAATAGGCACTGTGTGAATGTATCAGCATGTCTGAATATTTACTCTAGAAAACATAGATATTCAATGTAGCCGAAAGTATTAAATTTATCATCATTGTGCACATTGTGAAATTGTACTCAGGGGAAAACGTCTCCTTTGTTCCCTCTTTCTTATTCACAATAAGATAATATTGTCTATATAAATAAAATATATATTTTGATACCTAAAACATAGGTGGTTATAAATTGTTTATGTAAATATTAAGGTCCACCTTTGTAACCAATTTCCTAAACGTTTTGTTTACACTCGTTAAAGGCCGGCCAAGCAGATTTATGTTTACTGAAGCATTTATTTAAATCCTTTCAGTACACAAACAACAAGTCTGTTAATTTGCATTAAGGTCTGTGAAATGTAACATAGCGAGACGAATAGGCAAAGTATGCTGACATGCGAGAATGTATACTAACCTTGGTTAAGACAGTTGTAGCCCTCCTGTGCAAATGGATGCTAAAAAAGGCCAATCATATGAAACAAAAGTATTTAATCATACAAGTAATCGCAATTAGGGAATTTTAAAATATTGCTCAACAATAAGCCATGTTTTGAAAGCTTTCATCACTAGGAAAACAGTACAGTACCTAGTTAAAAAGCTGTAGTCTAAAGGGCATTAAAACGTGTTAGTTATGTGACAGGGACAGGGCCGCACTGGCCGTAGCGGGCCCCGGGCAATCCCCCAGTACGCCGCATGGGTTGCAAAATCGACCCTGTAACAATATCGGCCGAAAACCGGCCCTGGCAAAGGGCTCGGCGGCACCCCCCCCCCCATCCCCGCCGGCGGGTGTGTCGGCCGAGCACTTTGCCAGGGCCGGTTGTGGTTCCCAGTCTGGCCCTGGACCAATTTGCATACATTATCAGGGGTTCGCCAGTATCTGCGCTGACATAATCAAAAGTGGATAGAGGATATCTTTCGTATCACTTTGTGTCACATGAGAAGACACACAAATCTTTAGTACATTTTTGCCCTAATAGCAAACTTTTGGTACCCGTTAGTTCAGATACAGAAACGGTGGGCTAGATTTATCAATACTTTGCATCACTGCACAGTCAACAAAAATGACGCAAACCAGTACAAAAGTGTGGGGCCCAGATTTACAAACCTGTCACACAATCCAGCACAGCACCCAAAGTTGCTGCACTGTGCTGCATGACAGTGAGAGAGCAGGAAAGCACCACCTCGGAGATATGGTACTATCGTTCTCTCTCCCTAGCATCGGCAAACTATCAAGCAGCTGAGCACCACGAACACACCTTTGCACAATGGTGCAAAGGTGTCTGTGTGAGTCTAGAATAGGCTTTGTGCTAAAAAGGTCCCCTTTTTTTTTTTTTTTTTTAAACAGACTTTATTAGGTCACAGAACAAAATGCAGTCAATCCCCGTCCCCGATATTCCGCCCTCCAACCAAGTCAGGACGCATTGCAGTAATCACCCCAGCATATGAACTACAACTGTACAGCATTCACCCCAATAGTATCCGTGCTACAAGGTAGCGCATCCACAAGAGTAATCCACAGTGAGTGTGCAATACAGCCAAAATACCCCCCACCCCATCCCCCAGCAACCCCCCCAACGAACCCCCCCACCCTACCCACCCACCCAAGCATGTCGCCAGTACCTATCAGAATTACATGTACATCAAAGCCTCAGCCACCACACGTCGGGCCCGCCTCCCAGCAATCCCAACAGAGAGTACCTCAAGAGCAGAGGGGGGAAGCCTGTTACAGGGCGCTCAAGGAATCGGGGTTCCATCATCCCCCACTGGACCTCCCCCATCCCCCACAACCGAGCGTTTGAACAAGTCCAGGAGTGCCAACCATGCCCGGGCCCATTCGTGCGATCTTTCATTTTCACTGCGTCGAGCCAGACACAATCTATAAGTCCCCTCACTTCCCGCCCACTAAAAAGGTCCCCTTCCAGTACAAAATACTATGCTGAGACTAACTTTAAAGCTTTTCCCACTTACGATGTGTTCTGTACAGTGCAGCACACATGCAAAGTGGGAAAAGTTCAAAGAAATAGAAGCATTTCTACTTTTAACACAAGCTTTCAAGTGGTATTAATTTTTTATGCAAAACCCTGTCTACTATTGCTAGTAGGTAGGGTTTCGCGTAAAAAACCATCAGTGGTTCCACAGGAACACCCACGTACCACCCATGGAACATCCTCTTGACGCAGAGTATTGCAAAGCAGCGCTTCGTTCTGGCTTGTTTACTTTTTCTTACAAAACATCACAAATATCAAATTGTATTGGTTTGTAAAAAGAAATTAGCATCGAGTCTGCATTAAAAAAAGTAGTGCAAACCCAATGCAAAGCCTTTGTAAATCTGGAACTGGGTTTCTTATTTACTTTCCAGCTCAAAATGTTATTGCCACTGGAACGTTGCCTCAAAGTAAGGTGGAGCTGCATTGCATCAAATATGAGTAGATCTGCCCCCAAGATTCCATGGAGGCACAGGAGAAATGTCTACTTGGGACACTACTAATGGCCACTACATTTGCACGTATTTACAATACACATGTTAACAATCTCAGACCAGAGAAGCAAAGTCACTTACCCCTGTCGGTCAAATATCCATTTGGTCAAAGGTCAAATGCCCATACCAGTATACTAATGCATCTCTTCTAGTTTTACAATCCTGGGCCAGAGTGCAATAGTGCAGCACGGCTGTGAGCAGTGGTGGCTGCTACCTGGAAGCAGCAGTGGGGCGGAGTGGGGTGACAATGGGTTAAAACAAAAATCACTTATCTCCCGACTAGCTGGCCGGCCACCGCCTCTCCTACGTCCTCTTCCTCGCTTCTTAGGGGATACAGGAAGCAGGAAGCACCAGGGCTCCCAGGCTCCCTGCAGCCAACCGCAACGCTGCAATGCTGCGTTGTGGTTGGTCTGAGCGCCGTGCAGGGGCTGGAGGGATGGGCATGATCTCCACGCAGGCTGTAATGCAGCCTGCATGGAGAACTCAGTATGTGCGCATGACTGCTTTGGGCGGTCCGAGAGGCCTCCCCCTGCTCTGAGAGCAGCACCGCCCCACAAAGACGCTGCAATGGGGACGCTGCAATGGGGAAAACTAGAATGATAATAACCTCGAGTTATTATCATTTTAGTTTTCCTTTTTTTACACTGCACAAAGCAGTGGGGCGCGGGGGAGCCGCCACCGGTGGTGAGCAGCTCACTGAACCCATACTATGGCTGTATTCTGCTCCTAAGCGAGACTAAGTGAGCCCATGTTCCTTGCCTGCTTCCAGGCTCATGGCACCCTTGCTACTCTGCGACCTAGAAGAGCAATGCTGCCACCACGCCACAGCAGCCGTGCATTTTATTTTGCTGCCCCACCAGCACTGCACTCTTCTAAGAAAGTCACAAGAGAAACATGGCGGTGCCAAATGCACTTGACTTTCGGGTGCAGAGAGGAGCTTCTGAGACGACGTTTTAGAGATGGATGAAAGCAGGCCCTTTGCAAGAGGCGGCAGAATCCGCATTCCAAGTGGAAGTTGAATTAAGGAGGCGCCATTCATCTGCGGAGCCGACTGAAGTTGAATGACTTTTTCTGCTAATTTGCATGTCGTTCGCAGGGACCCTCCTCCTGCTGTAAATGGGATCTGAGCAGCGTTTGATCTTCAGCAGTTGCTGCTGCATTATTGTTTCTGAGACAAAACCAAGTCAGCCTACAGTAGGAAATGAAATCAAGCCACCTCTTTTACAATGTCAAAGTGAACATGCCGAATGTCTGATCACACATCCCGGTACCTGTGTTCGTTTTGCTTTTTTGACTTCGGCGGTTTGGGAGTTTAATAACCATTGTTTATTAAAATACATTCAAGGGATCCGCAGTGCCCTTGGATTCATCTATGTGAATCATAATTGCACAGTCCTGTGCACGTTTCATCCCACACTGGTTGCACAACACAGCGTATCGCTTTTGCAGCATACAGTGGGTGATTGTGGGTTGAGAGGCACCTGCACTGAATAGGAATGGAGGGATTGAAATGATTCCAAAAACAGGAAGTGCTTATTTGCGCCCTCAGTATACTTTGGGGCAGAGCGGAATTACTGTATAGGGTTCTGCCTCCCACAACCACAAATGGTACAGCTTTTTCACACCTGGTTTTCCCGGAGGCAGGTACACCAGACTTGATTTTACAGGCTGGTAAAAATGGCCGCTAAAATGGCGTTCGGATTTGGCTGCTACAGCAGCCTGACCTTGCCCCTCACCTTGCCTGACCTTCTATTCTTATAAGGGGGGAGCATGCAAGGTCTTCCCAAACCCCACTCTCAACCACCTCCTTACAAAGAAGCCTATGGTACCATTTGCCACCTGGTCACAACAGGTGGTACATGAGAGTGTTAAACCCTTCAGCATTGATAACTGTATAGTTATTCCCCATTACATGGGGTTTAACTTGCAGTTGCATAGTAGTGACAGGGTGTTACTTTATGGTACTGATAAGTACAGTTGAGGAGTTTGCACCCTGCCAGTTGAGGAGTTTGCACCCTGCCACTGTGGGAAACTCGTAAGGAGGGCCTGGTATTGGACATACCATAGAGCTCCAGTATTCATTAGGCTACATCTTTGAGGATTCTGGAAGTGAAAGTGTCAGAAATTGGGGTATTGGTTGAGGTGGGTGAAAGCCCCACTCAGACAACAAGCCCAATCCTTGTCAGGGTAGATCACAAAAGTCAATAAATTAATCTATACTTAGCCCTTTGCTAGCTTGGCGCAAAAGCAGTGAGGCTTGACTTAGGGGCAATGTGTTAAGTATTTATAGAGCACAAAAACAATAATACAGGGAAAACACAACATAGGAAAAATCCCAAACCAATTTAGAAAAATAGGATAAATTAATTTAAATAAATAAATTGATGGCAGAGCGACAAAATACCAAACTGTAGAACCGTAGATATGCAATTTCAAAGTTTTCAGTAACTATACCACAAAAAAACACAAAGCACCACTTGCAGTCATGTGGTCATGCTGGACTGGGGGACTGTCACAAGTTTAGGCCAAACGCAAAGGACGTCGGGTCGGATGCGGGGACCAGGTTACTCCCACTGAAAGAGACTGTTGTTGCTGGCACTTCATGTTGGTGGTCACCATGGGCTGTCATTGCTGTAGTGTGAAGTGCAGATCTCAAGTTGCCGTTTGTCGCTGGCGGTCGCGGTAGCACGAAGAGCAGGTCTCTAATGGAGCCTGCATTTGTCGGCTGTTGTGGGAGGTAGAGTTTCTGCATGAAGGGGCCCGTTCACAGTCACAAAGAGCCTAAACTTTTCTTTTTGGGAAGAGCTTTAACTGATGCCGGACAAGGGTCCAGAACATAGGGAGGCACCATGTGGGCATTAAGGCTTCACTCCAGCAGAGACCAGCAGGGTCCAGGCAGGTCTAGTTGCAGGTTCAGTTGCAGCAGGTAAGCTGGGCAGTTGCCAGGAGTCCTCTGCAGCTTGTTGTGTTCCTGTAGCTCACACAGGAGGTCAGTCCAACTGAGCCCTAGAGTCACCCAGGTTAGCCTGGGATGAAGGTAAGTAGGTCCAGTCTTCCTTCTCAGACAGAAAGGCAGTCCTCAAGAAGCAGGATGCTTCTCTGTCAGCAGGGCAGTCCTTCTTCCATAATGTTCACAGGTCCAGGAGTGTTCTGTAGAGTGGCTTTGGAGGTCCAATATTTAGAACTGAAGCCAGTCTTTGAGTGTAAGAGCTCCCTATACTAGCCCTACATTTCGTTCTGAAAAGTTCTTCCCTTCTCCTGTATAGGACTCAAGAAGCCTGGAGAGACAAAAGGCTGGTGCCAGGTTTCTTTGTGTGTACTGGAGGCAAGCCCTTTGAAGTGCAAGTGGGGCAGGGCACAGCTCTGTCGCCAGCTATCCTGGCAGGACGACCCATCCTGCTCACACCTAGTCCCCTTTGTGTCAGTGATTGGGATAAATGCACAAACCCCAACAGCAGGTGCATTCACAGTCAAGCGACCTAGTAGACTGGCAGAAGACACTAATGGTTATGACAAGCAAATGACGACTTTCTAAAAGTCCCCTTTACATATCAATGGGGTAACCCAACAATAACCCGAAGGATGTGGGTAAATTGTAATACGCAACAAGAGTGGTCCGATCAGAGAGACAAACAGAAAATATAAGATTAAAATAATTAGCTTTTCCTAATTTCCACCACCCTGAGTTTGGATGTAGGGGGTAAGCAAAAACTTCAATCAATAAGGAAAATTGTATACAATAAAACCAATACTTATCATACATAAAGAAGTAAATGCATGAGTTTTTTAATATACAACTTGACAGTGTATTTACATTATATACAAATGGTCGCTTCAGATAGAAAGATAAAAGAGAGAAGGTGCTCAAAAAGAGGGCACGTTTAGGAAATTTGGTTAGCGAATGAAAGGGGAACTTATGCATATAACATAGCCATTATATAGAAGCTTGTCTGTTACATTTATTTGCACATCATAAATGTGATCTCATTGTATATGAGTAATAGTTTTAATCATAGTTGCCCCTTTTGTCGAAAAATAATCCAATCCAGGCTTTGCAAAATGTTGATGTTTTGACCAAAGGGGAGAAGGGTCAGTTATAGCCTAAACAGCGGGTCTTCATCAGGACTTGTTGACAGACTAGAAGTGAGCAACCGACTGGGTAAAGAGGGACAAAACAACTTTAGGATTTTTTCACTGTCAGGACATGTAAAATCCATGTGTCCTACTGTTTAAATACAATGCACACGTCCTATGAACCTTAGGGCCTACCTCAGGGGTGATTTATAAGCAGGGCAACTGGAATTTTGAGGCAGAGGAGGGTCAAATTATGCAGCAGGGTTGGGTAAATTATAAGACAAGAAAAGACAAATTATGAGGCATTATGTGGCACATTTTGTGATAGTATTCCTTGATTATTTTGTTATTTTTATACTTGTTAACACTGCCTGGGATTTAATTGAACTTAATTAAGCTATAGAAAGGTTAACAGTCAACCTTTGCAAAGGACCTTTCAATGTGTAGCAACATGTGTTGCTTCGTTTTTAGTAACTTCTAAACCATTTGAGCTAGAAACAATTTATTTTGTTTGTTTAAATTGGCAGAACATGTGGCTGCTGATGGATAATGTGGCAAATGCCGCAAATCTACAATTATGTGAAAATCGCCGCCGCCGCACAATTGCAATATTCCAGTGACCCTGCTTATAAGTATTTAAAAGGGAAGGTTTAGACCTGGCAAAATGATTCTTTTGCTAGGTTTTGATGGTTGTTTATAACTGCACTACAGGCTGCAGTGGCAGCCCGGAGACATTTTCTAAAAGGCTACTTTAGTGGGTGGCACGGGTGCTGCAGGCTCACTAGGGCCATTTAATTTTTGGGCAATGGTTACATATAGTGCCATTGACCAGGGGCTTAAAAGTAAAGTAAATATGCCAATTCTGTGTAATCCAATTTTATTATGTTTGAAAGAGAGGGCACAAGCACTTTAGCACTGGTTAGCAGTGTTATAGTGCACAAAGTCCTAAAGCCAACAAAAACACATTCCGAAAACTTGGAGGAATGAAGGCAAATAGTTTGGAGGAATATCACGCCAAGGTAGTCAGGTCTAAGACAGAGGCTAAAATAAAACATTGTTTTGCCTTTGTCAAAACATGAGGAGCAAGTTATTTGAGGGTTCTGGGATTACGCACTGCTTTTTTCTCTGGCATAGTTTTGCAAAGTCCAAGAGTTTTACCCTTTTAAACTTATAATGTTTTCCATATTTTCCATTGTTCCACATTGTAATATAATTTTCAATGTAAACTGACATTATTTTCCCTGGTGCTGGAAAGTGTATGCAGAATTTTCCTCTGCAAAATTATTCATCCCAAAACTTTTCTCCTCGCATCGCCAAATGTTTTTGAGAAATTTTCTCTGTGTGTTCCCCTTTTGCACAGGTTGTCTATGCACAATTGCATTGAAATAACATTGCACAGCAGAACACTAAGTGGGTCATTAGGATGGCGGAAGGACTTGGCGGTGGCGGTCCTTCCGCCATCACACAGTATATTCCTACCGCCGAATTAGGATGGCGGTGGGAATCCCAATCTGTCCCCGGCGGTCGGAAAGTCCAGCCGCCACGGTTCCGCAAGGCGGTCCTTTTCCGCCCGCCTTGCGGGACCACAACACAGGCCAGCATTGCAGTGGTGCCTTGCAGGCACCGCCGTAGGGATTAGGAAATCCCTGTCAGCCTGTCTTTTCGCGGCAGTCATCCCACTACGAAAACACAGGCGGAGACTGGATTCGGGGGGCCGGTGCGGGCCCCCTCTGTGTTGGGAGGGGGTGCACTGGGGGGTACCCATGGTACTCCCCTGCATTTTCCTGCACTACGTGGCAGGCACCGCGTGGTGCCTGCCACGTAGTGCAGGGAAATGCACACCATGGCATTTTAACATTGCGTACGGTGCTGCAGCCAGCAGCACCGTCCGCAATGTTAAATGCCCTGGATGCGCCCGCCGTACTAGCGGGCGCATCCTAATTGCAGTGGTGGGACCGCTGCACGTCTGACAGGCGGACCTAGTAGTGCAACAATGGCGGGCAGACTGATGTTCGCCCGCCATAGTAATGAGCTCCCAAATGTTTTTTGTGAAGTATATCTTATGTAGAACCAATTTCCTAGTGTTAAATGACAATGTTAAATGACAATGTGAACAAAATGCTTTAGGTCAGTTATCAGCATAGTATTAAAAAGAGTCCTTGATTTTACTGGAAGCTAAGTTTCTGGCCATCAAATTCAATAAATAGTTTCTTTTGAACCATGAAAGATCGTAAAAATAAATGTTTAAATGCAAAACATCACCAAGATAGCTCAAAGATATTGAGTGTGTATTGCTATACATTAAAAAATCGACCACCATGAAAAGGCAGTCAAAAAGGGATATGGGGTCCCCCAAACAGGGTCCTGTCCATCGTGGGCCACTGTAAAGTGCCCCCACTCACCTCCATGCACATCCATGAACCATGTGCCATGCACCATGTTAACCTTGGCATGCCATCCTTGGATTTGCAGGAGGCGCTCCTTACCATGGCGGATTGTGCTGCAGCCCTTTTCCATGGCCACAGCACAAAAGCCATGATATGGAGAACTTTCCGACCACCAGCACGTCAGTCAAATCAAAATGTGGCAGTCGGACCACGTTTGCTTGTCGGCAGGACAACTGACCACTGCATTAGCAAATTGTGGTCTGACTGGCCGGGATCATAATTAGGACTCCCGGTTTTATGGTATTTTTTTTTTTAACATTTCCGTCTGTATTTATCCATATTTATTTTTTGGTCATTTTATCTGTATTTATCCACATTTATTTTTGTTGCAAGCAAAAGAAGACGCTGCAGCTAGTATTTTTCCACATTTATTTAAATAGACCAGGCACACTTGTGCTCGATTTTTACCGGTTTAGATATATTTATATATTAGCCAAATTAAATAAACTCGTGTAATTTTAGAGTCGCACTTGCAGGATCATGCATGTCCAGACTAGGCATGAGTGCAGTCAATGTTTGTTTACACCCACTTGGGTTGTTGGTGGCATTGTTCTGGATAGTTCATTCACTGGAATGTTTATTGTATTGTATTGTATTGTATAATCATTTGCATAGCGCAGACTGTCACCCTAAGGGTATCCTGGCGCTCCTGGAGCTTTATGACTTTAGCATGGCCACCCCACAGCTGTTTCTGAAATTGGAGCCTATGGTAAGTGCTTTTTACATATTGGAAGCAAATGTCTTCCCTGTGCTCTTGGAAAAGATGTGTGAATTAGTGATATTGATTAGGTCTTGTTTGCGTAGCTGTCTTCAAAGTCCTATTGTTACCCCTTCTTTAAAATATACATAGAACAAGCTTTGTATCCACCTACAAGAGTGTTTTTTTTCTCTCACCACATGCCATTGGCCGTTTTGTGCTTCATTGCACCTTCTAGAAAGTGCTTCCATCGGAATGCATGAGGAATCTTAAAAGTGCATTACTACTAAAAATTAAACTAAATCATTAGTGTCTGTCATATTAAGTTCTTTATCTCCTAAATTATATGAAGAAAGACATCCTTAGAATTTTCTTCCAGTATTGGCAAAGCCAAGACTAGTGTTAATGTGCTAAATGGCATTTGTATATGTTTGTGCCTTTATTTGCTCATCAAAGCCAGTCCTATTGGTGTTGCCAATGCTTGTTTTTGGTTGCTTCTGCTACACTTAAGTTTACAACCCATCTGGTACTAGGATGGTGCTACAGACGTCTTTACTCCTCCCCTGTGCTCCTCTCGTCCTCTTTTCCCCTCCCATAAAACAAAAAACAAAGTTTGCTGGGGCTGCAGCCGATGTCCTGGGGTGTTTTTACACTTTTTTTTTTTAAGTTCATCTTTGTGAAAGGGCGCCTGCTGCCTGTAGATGAGTTTTTGTGTGAGCCTCTTAAGGGAGAACTCTCAGTACGAAGCAGCTAGGCCTGGGTGGGCTGAATTCCCCTGGTTATTGTTACCTGCCTCGTAGTCTGTTTCCACGTTTTGGATAGTGGTTGTTTCCATTGTAGCTTTCAATAGTGAGCTATTTATGAATGAATGCTAATAACAGAAGTAACCATGCATGCACAAAGCAACTTTCAGCCACATCACATTCAAAAGTGCACCATCATTCAAACTGCAAACATGCTTGGCACCAAGCCTGATGATCTGTGCTCTCAAGCAGGGGCACCGGTGCATTTGACTGATGACATATACATTTTATCATAATCCCTCTCTTTAGAAAAACGTCCAAAAATGGTTCTTCCTTCTCTTTGCATACAGCATCGCTGCAGAACTTGGTATGGATCATCCATAACCAGTTAGAATTCAAGGGAGTGGTAAAGATATGGCTGTTCTCCAACAGATAATTCAATGATGGACAGGTGGGATGAAAGGATGGATGTCTGTATCTGCAAGCCATACTCTATCTTACACTTCTCTGCAGGCGCGCAATGCCCATGGGCTCAAAAGCCTTCAGTCCCTTCCCCCCACCCCCGTCATGTGTGTCAGCCCGGGCTGAGACAGCTTCCCGGGCACACACACAGCCGCACCCAAGCACTTCACCCACCCCCCCCCCGGAATTTTTATTAGTCCACCCCCCCCCCGAAAATTCACTCTAGTTGCGCCTCTGCTTCTCTGTCACAGAGCATATGTAAGTTCGACCACATGAACGACGTGTCAGGGTCGGAGTACCTGTCGTGGGCCAGTTCAAGATTCATTAAGGTTGATGGCACAGACTACATTTTCTCCCATGCGTGCTCCATTTCTGCAGAACATTCTGCTATCTCGGATTTGTAGTGACTTTCTCTGCAGGGGGGGAATGAGCAGCTAATGCCCTGTATAATCCTCTCGGTCTGCAGGTTTGAAGTTGGAATACTTCCCTTTGCTTCCTTCTGTTGGGGTGGAAAGACACAGCGCTCCAGGGTGCACTTGTTCATCCCTCTCCAAAGCTGCAGTGTGACGGCAGCGATATCAGATTTCACCTGGCCATTTCTTTTGACAGTATTTTTCCGTTTCTACTTACTCACTTCGAATATTTTATACAAAATGGAGAACGATTAGCAACATTGCTAAATGACTTTGAACAAACATGGATTGGCTATCTAAACAGTAGGCCTGGGCAAAAATTTCGTTCCGTTCGCGGAAATTGCGATAATTTGACATTTTTGCGTTCCGCGGAGAGCGCGAAAATGTCAAAAATTCCGGTTTCCGCAGCTTGGCGATAATTTGTTTCTTGCTCGCGCTGTAAAATGATACATTCTCGCGCGCGCGCGATCGCCTTACCTGAATCCCTGCGTTCGCCGACAAGTTTTCTTGATCCGGTCGCGTTCTCCATGAGATGTTGTATTGTTTTTAGCCATTTGCGCTGTCTCGCGACAGTTCGCGCCCGCAGTGACGTCATGCGTCGCGCGATCACGTCTTTCTTCTCGCGATCATGCACCGCGAGAACAACTCAAAACAAGATGGCCGCGCCCGCAAGCAACCACATGGGTAAGTTGGCGACCCGCAACCATGCAGAAAATCTCGCGAACATGCCGGAAAAAAACTTCCGCATCTTCGCGATATTTCTGCTTGTTTGCGATAATTTTAAACATTCTCGCGATAATTTGCGAAGGTTAGTTCCGCAAATTCCGCCCACCCCTACTAAACAGGTCAGGCCACAAAAGGATTCCAGAATTCCACATTGAATGACGAAACTGCTACCAGACTTACTCTTAGGGGTCGATTCCGATACCGGGTCGGACAGCTCTCCGAGAGCTGTCCGTAGCCTACCCGTGCGACCGACACGTACCCGTAGCCGGTCCATCCTGCAGAGGAAGTACGATGCGCATAACTGCCAAAAACACGACCGACACGTAGGCTGTGATTCAAGCTCCATTCTCCGTCCGAGCCGTAATTCCTAACACTGAACCGAGTCGCCCGGAAGCAGTATCCATAGCAGTTTCCGGCCTGACAAGTACGATGCGTACTTCCTACGTGCCGGACGGGTCGCCATGTACGGCACGTCACAGCATCCGGAAAACAAGCATTTCAGCTACGATTCGCGTCACAACACAATACACGGCTACGAGACGGACCAGCTTGCAGCGGGTCCGAGACGGAGCAACAAGCAGCGTGTATGACACAAACACATCATGAATCCCATCGCGCAGGTCATACCAGTACTCTACATCTATGACCTTATCAGGAACCGACGGCGCAGGCGGTAAGTCAGACACCTACCACATAAACAAACGACACGTACCCGCAAAATGGCACACACACACAGGGGATCCACATCCTGGCCACTAACAGGCCACCATAGGGGTTGCATGGCCAGCACCACTAACACCCCCACCCATAGGGCTTATGTTGCCCATCACCTCTGCCACCCCCAGCCATAGGGCATATGTTGCCCATCACCCCTACCACCCTCACTCATAGAGTACCTGTTGCCCATCACCCCTGCCACCCCCACTCATAGGGCTTATGTTGCCCATCACTACTGCCACCCCCAGCCATAGGGCTTATATTGCCCATCACCCCTGCCATCCCCAGTCATAGGGCATATGTTGCCCATCACCCCTGCCACCCCCACTCATAGGGGACCTGTTCCCCATCACCCCTGCCACACCCACTCATAAGGGACCTGTTGCCCATCACTACTGCCACCCCCACTTATAGGGCTTATGTTGCCCATCACCCCTGCCACCCCAACTCATCGGTGACCTGTTGCCCATCACTACTGCCACCCCCACTCATAGGGCTTATGTTGTCCATCACCCCTGCCACCCCCACCCATAGGGCATATGTTGCCCATCACTCCTGCCACCCCCACACATAGGGGACCTGTTGCCCAGCACTACTGCCACCCCCAGCCATAGGGGACCTGTTGCCCATCACTACTGCCATCACCACCCATGGGGCATATGTTGCACATCACTCCTGCCACCCCCACTCATAGGGGACCTGTTGCTCATCACTACTGCCACCCTCACTCATACGGCATATGTTGCCAATCACCCCTGCCACCCCCACTCATAGGGCATATGTTGCCCATCACCCCTGCCACCCCCACTCATAGGGCATATGTTGCCCATCACTACTGCCACCCCCACTCATAGGATGGGTGATGCGCCACACATCCATCATACTCCAACATTAGGTATGTCAGCAAAATCCATCCCCCCTAACATCATGACAACAGTGTGTAGTCTGTGACAAATGCCCACAACAGTGATTATGACTTCGAACATACAATGTAACTAACAGCACATGTGTGACCAACAAATGAGTGTGCCCTACACAAGGCAAGCATCTGGGGCAATGTAAAAAGAACACCCCCTCACTGTGTAGAACAGAAGTTAAGTGTGGGCTTCCAAACTGCAGCAGATGTTGAGCATTCTCGGCCATGTGCAGATAAGCACCACACATGGGGGCTGGCAATACATACAGTGTACAATGACACAAGAGCAGAAGTGACCATCACCAAGCATACACACATCTCGAAAATAGACACACTAATCAAAACAACCTGTGTAGACTGCAGGTGTCAGCTCACAAAGTCACATTCCATGCCAGCAATGGCACCTAGCAACCAGGATGAATGTGCACAATGACGTGATATGACTCACAGGGACAGCAGGGAAAATAACAGAAACAGCATCCAGACAAAGGCCCACAACAGCAATACCAATGCACTGGTGCAGATGCACAAACACAAACAGGCAACCTCACACTGCACATCTGACACAGCATGTGTGTGTGTGTGTCACAGTATCCCCAGGCAACTACACAACACATGAGGGCGGCTGAACCACAGTGCCACAGATGTGGACACAGTGCCATACAAAAGTAAACCATCATTGGGACACCCTTAGTGGGCAATCAGGCAATGTGAGATGAGAGGGAACACAAAAGACACATGTGACACAAGCCTGAATGAACACCAACTAACACAGCAAGAGACAGACACACAACAGCACTACCCCCAGGGACAAGACATTGGGGTGACACAAGCATGCATGACACCTCCACTGTGATGACAAAGGCAGATGTCGTACAAACTGGGAAACCCAGACATGTGTCCTGTTCCACAAACATACATCACACATACACAAATACAAGTCACTCACCATGGCCCCTCATCCATGGACAAACGGGAGCTAGGGGGCCATTCATGCAAACATTTACTTCAGTCCACACTCAACACCACACACCCTGAACTGCAACAATGTGCATCTGTGAAGCCCACATGGACAGGTGACATTGCACATGCACCCATGACAAACACAAGAATGTTGGGAGGGACTAAGGTGCACAGACACATCACACAAGGACAGTTTACAACCCTGGGGAATGACAGACATACTGCACAGTATGCGGTACATGGGCATGACGTCAAAGCTCACGTAACCTTCTGAATCCCTGCCACAGTCCCAGGACAATGCAGGAGCCAATGAGAACCACAAGGCACACATGCTGACACCTGCCAACATTGCAGCCATGAACCCGACAAGTGGGAGCAGTCACACATACAAATGTCTCAATCACTGAAAGGTACCACCTAGGGACAACTACATGATTTTGCAAATAAACCATTGCCTTGGGGAACCCTGACTGTGTCCCATCTGTGTCTGACAACATAATCACCACTCAAAACTGACAAATCCCAATGATGATACACCAACTAACAGTAGTGTGTCATGCACCCACACATCTGGTAGCCCATGGCAAAGTAGTAGGATGAACACAGTACCACTCAGCAAGAATCAACAAGATGAACATATCAAGGGAACACTGCCTGCGTATGAACATGGATGTGGACACACACACATGCTCATACAACACACACCATGGGCCCAGGCCATGTCACTGGACAACACACTTACTTTAGGGGACACAACTCCTGTGGAAGCCCAACTGTGCCAAATATATTCACAGCATGTCTCATTCATGTCTGCAGAACACTTGGTCAGTAAGCCATCAGTTACCACACAATGAAGGCTCTGGACAAAATTGCCTGAGTACGTGAGTCTCCCCTAAGTCATCTGCACATACTCAAAACATATGTCTAGCAAGTTGCACAGAGGACCCAGTTGCCCCTATACCAATGATGCCCACACCTGTAGGTCCAGTGGTGATGCGCACAAAGTCTGTGAAATAGACAAATTGGACAATGGGAAGCACATCATATGTGCATGGGTGCCAGAGATGTGACCATGCAAATGAAATGTTCACAGAGATGTCCACAAATTGTTGATCATGACACACCCATGTAGCTGCAAAGGATGACATGGATACCCACCAGAATAGGATACATATCTCATGGACCACATGGAGTACCTCACAACAACACATCAGTATTCAACATTGGAAACCAAGCATTACAGGTGCAAGGGCATGTTAAACATCATCAACATAATGTACAACTAAATCAAGTTCACAGGGATAAAGAAAAACAGCTTTATTCAGCATATTAAAAGTTAAACGTCCGTTCAAACAAAAGGCCAATGACCAGACCATGTCCAAATGCCAAGGAGTGAACTAGAGTGGCAGCTGTCACACCTTGCTTGCCTGCACTGCTAAGGACCGGGGTCATCCCCTCGGAGGGGCATAAATGGGGGCAGGCCAGGCACCACAGGGACATGATCAGGGCGCAGCAGAAGGAGGCAGTGAAGAGGTGGTGGATGCAGGCGAGACACTTGCAACTGCAGTGGAGCTGACTGAAGGGGTGGGTGCCATCACAACTGTGGGGCACAAGTCAGATGGGGTGGGTGCCGGCACAACTCCAGTGGGCAGGTCAGATGGAGTGGATTGGGCCCCCACTGCAGCGCCCAAGACAGACGGGGTGGTCGTGGACTCCACTGCAGTGCCTACATCCATGGGAGCGGAATGGGAGGTAGGTGAGGTCGGCAGGACAGGAAGGGGGGACACGGTCCCCACATCAGTGGCACTGACCATCTGACCAGGTGTGGAGGAGCAAGTGGCAGGGGGGATGGCCGTAGCATTTTGGGGAGGGTGTATCTGTGGGTGGGGGAGCCCGGGGCAAGGAGTGGCGAGGGGAACCTCTGGAGTGGTGACCTGGGCGATGGAGGACGGAGACTTTGCCTTGGAGCTGTGTGGTGGCGGGGGGTCTTGCTCTTCCGGCTCCGGGGGGACTTGCGGGTGGGGGTCTCAGTCTGAATGTGCCTGGGGGAGGGTGTCTGGGTGTGAGTTGCACTCCCCTCTGTGTGTGGGGACTTCCTCTTCCCCTTGTAATCAGGATCTGCTGGGTCGGTGGGGAAGAGGCCAAGGTCACAGAGGAAGAGCTTCTGGGGAGATGGGGTTGCAGGTGAGGCAAGGTAAGGGGGCTGGGAGGGAGAGGTTTCGGAGGACTGCGGAGTGGTTGTGGATGACTGTGTGTGTGTCTGCAAACCAGCCCCTGTGAGTGTGGTATCAGTCCCCTGCGCTTGCTTGTGTGCACGTCTACCTTGGTTTGGGTGTTTCTGTGCTTGGGACAGGTAGGCTGCTAGGAATCATGGGTGGTGCAGGGGTAGGAGGGGTGCGGGACTGTTGGAGGAGGGACACTGCTGCCATCAGGGAGGAGGCCACGGACTGATTGGTCCTCTGGAGGGCAGACATGCCCGAGGAAATGCCCTCCATGAACGACACCAGTTGTGTCAACAGACTTGTGTGTGCATGGAGGACCTTCAGCATCGACGTCTGCCCTCATGGATCTGTCTAAGTAAGTCCACAGACTCCTCACTCAGGGCAGCAGGGGACACAGGGGCAGGGGGTGCGGTGCCTGGCACAAAGGAGACATGCTCACGAACACGGGAGCCTACAGGGACCTCTGGGATAGGAGCCGATGGGAGGGTGGTGGTGGTGGTGGCGGTGGCGGGGACAGCCTCACTAGCTGGGGTTTGGTGGCTGCTGACACCCGCCTCCACAAGGGAGTCATCCTCAGAGCTGCTGTAGCCCTCAGCTGGGGGTGATGGTGCTGACGACTCCTCTGTGTGGCTCCACTCGCCCTCCGTGCCACTGGGTCCCCCCGACTCCTCTCCTTCTGTCCCTGTCAGGCTCTGTGGCTCCTCCTGGTCCATGGAGCTGACCCCTCCTGTGGCCGTGGATGTATCTGGATAGGAATAGGAAGTAAGAGAACAACATCAGTCACCTGCACCGACTGCGCACACCACATTGAGTTCATCACATCACAGGGCAAGCCCTTGCATCATCAGCTGAACACAGCTCAAAGTGCCAAAACTGTTTAGAATAAGCCAATTGTCATTCTCAACCTCAACCGTGGCACACATATCCCTCCTTGACTTTCACACATATGTCTATTGCATGTTGGATGCTAACACCCCAATGTGCCGACATGCACCACCCACACCTCATTTGGACATGCAAGTGAACATGTAGGAGTATGTCACTATACACACAGCACATCTCTTGCTACTGACTCAGTACAGGTGTCCGGATGAAGGGATGGGCAGAGACTCATTTCACATGCTTGGGATGCATGCCAGCAACACACACTATGATGTTCTCATGACCTGATGGGCAATGCCACAATGGGGTGCATGGTGCACACGTGAACACAATGCAGGATCACTCATAGCAAGTTAAATACTATGGCATTGGGATGCCCTGAAAGTCAGTCAACACTGTCTCCTGTCACAAGGGCAGGGCATCCAGACAACAACAATATGCACTGACTCACAATCCTAGCTTAGGGGTAAAGCTAACTCTGCAGATGACCGGCACACTTGCCCATCCCCTGCAAACAACATATACAGGAACTGGAAGACCCCACATCATACAAATCAGACATATGAGTCTCTACAAACACAACTCCCTGTACATTAACACATCACAGTCTGCCATGCATGTAACCCAGCTGCATGAAGGACACAGTTGCATACACCATTGTGCGCTGTCAGATGATCACACACCTATATGTCACACAGGTCTTGTCTCTCACAGTCACATCTCAGATGTCATGCCGACCCTCTGAATAATTGACACCCCAGTTGTACGTAATAACAAGCCACACCCTAATGACATAGAGGCAGACACCTGAAGGCACATGTCACTAAGCACATCCTGTAATTTCATACACAGGAGTGGGATTACAGAGTGTTTCTAAATGCCCTTGACGAGTCATGACTTGCCAGATCTACACGAAACAGTGTTTGGCCCTGGACAGTAGTCAGGTGGCTAAGCAAGTGTGACATACTTGATATACATACTCCTGAGGCCCCAAAATTGGAGTCCCCTGCTGCATGGGTTTGTTTGGAATACCCCAGTAACATGTGGCGAGTCAGACCAGCAATTGGAACACATCTCAAGGGCACACACAGATCACATGTCAGATCTCAGGCATTGTGTAAACAATTGACCCACCCATGAAACACACAACAGAGTCAAGGGAACAAATGCTGTCCGGTAGATGAAGCATAGCTGACTGCTGGGACACAGTGCCCTAGTGACACAAGCAACAGACTGTAGGGGCCACACCTGTGGAACAGATGAGGAGGGTGCATCACACAATTGAGGGACCTGAGCATTGGACTACAAGACCTACGTAATGTGGAAGTGTGACCAGGTCAAAAGACTGCAATTAGCATGTCAGACATAGTACACAGATTAGGCATGGACTTACCCCCTTCCTGCTGCTGTCTGGCCTTCATCTGCCTATCCAGGTCCGGGAAGACCACCGCCAGTATCTGGAGCATGTGGGGGGTCAGGGTCCAGTGTCCGCCCCTCCTGCGCGGAGGTGACAGCTTCAGCTGGACTCTAGCTATCCTCCGGGTCCAGCTCCGAAGGTCCTGCCACCTCTTCTGGCAGTTGCGGATCCGGCGCCTGTAGACTCCCACAGAACGAACAGCCCGGGCGATGGTCAGCCATATCTCCTGCTTCTGGTGGGCATCAACCTGTGAGGATGACAAAGTGAAAAGTACATTAACATACATGCCCCAGATTTGTGCAGCACACATTTATATATACATGTCATCATCACAAAGGGAAATGAGTTACACAGGTAGTGCAATCATGGGGAAGGACAAATCACCTGCATGTCTGACATGTTAAGAATGCCTGGATAGTTTAAGCTTGCACTAATGCACTTTAGCAGCAGGACACCTGTTTATGTACCTACACACTTTGGGTGATGAAAGTAGTCAGTGAGAATGCTTGCCACTGGTGTACACACTGCTAGTCCTGCTAGTCAGACAACATGCATCATTAGGAAGGCAGTGGACTGCACACTCACCTGCTCCCCTGGTTTCCCATAAAGCTTGCTGTACTGTGGAAGGAGCCCGTCCAGCAGGGCCTGGTACTCCTCCTCAGTGAAGGCTCGGGCCCTCTCCAGAATACGTGCCATAGCAGGAGCCAGAGGATGCAGAGACAGCAGCAGTGGTAGCAGGGATTTGGTCCAGTAGCATGTAGTGCAGGCAAGTGAGCTCCCTGGGGGCCAGCCAGCCTTATATCTGTGCTGCAGAGGCAGAATCTGTGCCATGTGTCTAAAGTGACAGGTCCAACACGGTTGCATTCTATGAATCTGGCCAATCCATTTAAATGTATGACTCGTACACGCCTTCCGCATCGTTCAAATCTTCACCTTCATGAAACACTTGAAATTGCAACATTGTTGAAGGCATCCAACTGAATTTCCAGTGCACAACTCGTGCAAGTTTTGAATCCGCATCCGTCTCCATGACAGTCCGGAGCCAATGGGTGTGCCTGGCTCGTTCAACTGACTGTACAACGCGTATTTTGAAAGTACACATGCATCCGTCTCCATACGATTCAATGGCCAAGGCGTACGCCTGTCTCGGATCATACCTCCCCGACGCCTATGCATGATAGTCACCCGCGTCGGACCTCATTGCATTCAATGACAAAGCGTATGCACGGCTCGGTCATGAACCGTGCAATGCATACGCATTGTCACCCGTGTCGGACCTCATTGCATTCAATGACAAAGAGTACACACGGCTCAGTCATGAACCGTGCAAGGCGTACGCATTGTCACCCACGTCGGACCTCATTGAATTCAATGACAAAGCGTACGCACGTCTCGGTCATGAACCGTGCAAGGCGTACGCATTGTCACCCGCATTGGACCTCATTGCATTCAATGACAAAGCGTACGCACTGCTCAGTCATGAACCGTGCAAGGCGTACGCATTGTCACCCGCGTCGGACCTCATTGGTGTGACTATTCTACTGATGCAACACATATTTACTGGCCAGGGACACCTGTGCACACCTACCACACTACAGCATTGCCCACACAGTGTCCCATGGTATGTAAGGCTGCATTCCCTGGGTGTTTGGGTGGGTGGCACATATGGTTTGTTGGGTGGCACTTTTGTGCAGCCACTCCCAGGCTGTGCACGTGTACATGGGGGCAGAATCCTTTGTGTGTTATGCACATTACCACTGTGATGTGCAATTGTACAGTAATGGGCATGAGTCACGGACACAGTTTCACGTTGGATATGTTTGGGGCATGTCACATACACCCTGAGTCCAGGGGGTGATGGCATGTACGTCACAGTGAGACCTGTAGCCACAATAATGATGTGCACCCACAGTCTGTGTGCATGTTGTGTCTCAGATGTGTCTGATCAAATGTGCCCAATGGGTGACAGTCTCCACATCCATGTGGTATATGCATCAACCTTGATGGTGTGTGTGTGTCTAAGAGACGTACATGTAGGGCCAGCAGGAACAACAGTGGCCACTACCTGTGGGACTTACGCTTGCCTTGTGGTGTGTACGTGATACCCTAGGTCCATGCCAGTGTCGATGTGGCAATACAGGGACCCTGCGTTTCTGTATGGCAAAGATCTGTGATTCCTGGGAGACATCAGGCCTCACTTGTCACTGTGGTG
Organism: Triturus cristatus; assembly: GCF_964204655.1. Lineage (NCBI taxonomy): Eukaryota > Metazoa > Chordata > Amphibia > Caudata > Salamandridae > Triturus > Triturus cristatus. Next base: position 181,440,640 of record NC_140589.1, read on the forward strand.
TGTGTTTGAAACGTTGCAGCAGTACATAGGCTGGGTGACACAGCCAGATGATTGGCCATTGCACTACATGGGACTCATGTGGACATGTGGAATTGAGATGTGAGGTGGTGGTCATGTAGGTGACATATGTGTCCATGCACAACAGCACACACCTCAGTACATTGTGTAATGTCATGATCTGTCAGGTGCGATTGAACCTGGTCATGGCCACATGGGTGGATGAACTGACAATCTTCCTTTGTGCATCTCTGTACTGCAGGGCACCAGCTGTCCATCGACCGTTCCCAGACCTTGCAACCATGCAGGAACGCAACTGCATCAGACAATACCGCTTCACCAGGCCACTGATTGAGGAGTTGGCGGAGCAGTTGGAGCCACATCTGCTACCTGGCCGGACATACCCTACAGCACTGACCCCAGAGGTGAAGGTGATGGCAGCCCTGAACTTCTTTGCTACTGGTACCTTCCAGTATACTGTGGCTACTGCTGTTGGTATGTCGCAAACGATGCTTAGTCGGGTGCTACGCGATGTCATGAAGGGGATGTTGCATTTCCTAGACCTTTACATCAAGTTCCCTAGCCCAGCTGAACTCCCTGAGATAAAGGATGCCTTTTATACACTGGGGAGGATGCCGAACGTCATCGGATCTATTGATGGGACACATGTGGCCCTGATACCACCACAGCCACAAGAGCAGGCATACCGGAACAGGAAGCACTACCACTCCATCAATGCTCTGGTGGTATGTCTTGCTGACATGTCTATCACACATGTGTGTGCACGGTTCCCTGGTTCTGCGCCTGATGCCTACATTATGAGGAGTAGTCACATTGCAACGCTGATGTCACAGATGTCAGCTCAGCATGCCTGGCTTGTCGGTGTATACTGACTGTTTCTCATGTTTGTCAATGTTGTATTCCACACTCCTACAAAACTCAGCTACTTGTTCATTTTTGTGTGTGTAGGTGACTCCGGATACCCCAACATGCCGTGGTTGCTGACACCCCTCAGGAACCCTGTGACACCAGTCAAGCTGCGCTACAATGAGGCACATGGTCGGAGCAGGAGGGTGATTGAGCGGACATTCAGCCTCCTGAAAAGCCGCTTTCGCTGCCTGGACAAGACCGGAGGGGCCCTCCCATATGAGCCTGCAAAGGTGTGCCAAATAATCCTTGCATGCTGCATGCTACACAACATGGCAGTGTGGAAGGAGGTGCCTCTCATCCAGGATGACGATGACCAACCTCCGTCACCTGTCGAGGATCCCGGCTTGGGCCAAGATGCCAGTGATGATGAGGATGAGGGTGACGTCCGCTCACAGCTCATCAACAACTTCTTCACCTGAATGTGAGTTTCAAGGGTTGTTATGTGAATGTATGGAGGTAGCCTGGAATGTGTTGTGACAGCTCTGTTGCTGTATGAGTGTGTCTGTGTGCCACTTGACTGGATGCGTGCAGTGATGTGTCCATTCAGGTGGTGTGTACTCCACAATAGGGTAGTACTGCTAACTTGTTTTTGTGTCAGTTTCTAGCGACATGTTTTGTGCATGTGTATTGCATTTCTCTCCTGTTCTTCTGTGCTTTTGACTGTCTTGTGTCTGTCCTTCCCAGGGTACTTTGCCTGTTGTTTTGTCAACTCTGACCCCCAACACCCAGAAGCCATCACCAGTGTGGAAGTTGTCAATTCCCATCAACTGATGTACCTCACATCCCTGGACTTCAATTCTCCAACACTCTGTGAGCGTGTGTCCACTGTTACGTGGAATTACCGTTTAACTATTGTGGAATAAACGTGTTGCTGATGTGTAATTAACCTGTGCTACGCTTCATTATGTGCGTTGTCTGTCTTCCCACATCTGAGTGACATCTGCTTACCTCACCTGTGGACTTGTTACCACTGACTGGAGTTGGTGCTGTGTCTGTGCATGCCAATGTGTTTCAGGTCAACATCATTGTGTGAGAGGAGTAACATGGCCATGGTGAGTATGTGTTGTGGTGCCATAGTGGTGTGTCTCCCTCACATGTGTCACATCACCATGACTCACCTTACGTTGGTCACATTGTTGCAGTATTTGGCATGCACTGTGTTGTGTAGCAGATCGACATCTCCCTGAACATGACAAGTTGGAATCACAACAGAGGCAAGTATGGTGTACTGGTGAGTTTATTTTCAGACATCTGTGAGGGAAGTGCACATGATGGTGGGCGCTGTACATTGTTTTTTTAATCCAAAGTTCACATTAGAGTTGGAAGTGCTGGTAGCTGAAATGTCCAGAGTAAAGTCCACAGTCATCTGCTACATTGGCCCAACATGAACCCTCCATGTCTTGTGGGCGAGTTGTGTGCGATTGGACAAGGTGAACGGGTTGCACACAAAGAACATTGTCCAGAACAGGTTTAGAGGCCCTGGGGGATGTGCTGGGACATCTGCCTCTCACATGTCCTTCTTCGGACGACCCCTCTTCTTCCGGGGGTGATCCTCAGGTGCAGGCCTCTGCGGTGCAGGGGACTCTCCACCAGTGTCCTCCTCCCTCCCTGTGGCGCTGGCAGATGGTGTTGCGACAGATGTTGTGGCCACACAGGGAGGTGTGGACAGGTTGGTGTTAATCTGGCGGAGGCACTGGAGTATGTCCCGAGGCACCGCAGTAATGGCATCCCATTTGGCCTCCATGCGGGCATGGTGGGCGACCTGCTCGTGTTGCATGTCCTTGAGGATCCCCACTACCTGGCCAAATCCTCCGGTGCTATCCTGGTACGCATCTATGATGCGTGCCAGGTGGGGGTCATCATGCAGTCCAGACCCCTCTGCAAGGCGCGCCCTCTGCCTCTGACCCCTCCCAGCACCCCTATCCACACGGGCAGTACCAGCAGCGGGACGCACAGGTGACACTGGGACCCCTTGGGTGGTGTTGCTGGTGGTGTTTGCTGTAGCTTCCGGGGGGTTCTGTGTCTGTGTGCTGTGGGTGTTGATTGGGCTTGGTCTGTCCGTGTTGGCGGGGGTGCCCTGTTGGTGTCCAGATGCTAAAGGCGTGGGTACAGGGGTTGCAGATGTTGATGCTGCTGGTGCTGCATGATGGCTCACACCGGAGGGGCCAGGTTGGTCGTCGTCATCCGAAGAGGACAGAGAGAGAGTCAGACCAGAGAGCTCAGTGTCCGCCAGAGTCTGGGACTGGGAATCCTCATCATTTGGTGCTGGGTGCCCAGCACCACCTGTGTTTGGAGGAGACACACAATGTGAGTTATGTTTCTACATGCATCGATGCTTCACAAACATGACATTTTCTACTTTTCGATGCCTGCCTGTACACTGCTTTTTCCCAGCTTGTCACGGACAGAGTTTAATATTGTTGTTTCCCATTTCCCAGCATGGCCTTGTGCTCCCCACATCAGAGCCCAGGGTCAGACATCTTGTCAGTCCCTTCCCACTCCCTGTGAGGCGAGTATGGTTCAGTGTGAGCTTGCTGGGCCATGTGGGTGGGTGTAGATTGTCTGTGACTGTGACTCCCATCATACTCTTGGCTACACCCCCCTTCCCAGCATGCCCATACTTCCTTCCTCTTGACTCTGCTTCCCTGTGAGGGGGTGTGACAGCAATGGTAAGATGGCTGACTGTGAAGTCCTGGTGTTTGTTGTTGGCCATTTCCCAGCATGGCCTTGTGCTCCCCACAACAGAGCCCAGTGTCAGACATCTTGTCAGTCCCTTCCCAATCGCTGTGAGGCGAGTATGGTTCAGTGTGAGCTTGCTGGGCCATGTGGGTCGGTGTAGATTGTCTGTGACTGTGACTCCCATCATACTCTTGGCTACACCCCCCTTCCCAGCATGCCCATACTTCCTTCCTGTTGACTCTGCTTCCCTGTGAGGGGGTGTGACAGCAATGGCAAGATGGCTGACTGTGAAGTCCTGGTGTTTGTTGTTGGCCATTTCCCAGTATGGCCTTATGCTCCCCACAAGAGCCCAGTGTCAGACATCTTGTCAGTCCCATCTCACTCCCTGTGACGCGAGTATGGTTCAGTATGAGCTTGCTGGGCCATGTGGGTGGGTGTAGATTGTATGTGACTGCGACTCCCATCATACTCTTGGCTACACCCCCCTTCCCAGCATGCACATACTTCCTTCCTCTTGACTCTGCTTCTCTGTGAGGGGGTGTGACAGCAATGGCAAGATGGCTGATTGTGAAGTACTGGTGTTTGTTGTTGGCAATTTCCCAGCATGGCCTTGTGCTCCCCACAACAGAGCCCAGTGTCAGACATCTTGTCAGTCTCATCCCACTCCCTGTGAGGCGAGTATGGTTCAGTGTGAGCTTGCTGGGCCATGTGGGTGGGTGTAGATTGTCTGTGACTGCGACTCCCATCATACTCTTGGCTATACCCCCCTTCCCAGCACGCACATACTTCCTTCCTCTGGACTCTGCTTCCCTGTGAGGGGGTGTGACAGCAATGGCAAGATGGCTGACTGTGAAATCCTGGTGTTTGTTTGGCTACAAGTCCAAAGAGAGCTCCTGTGCTTCACACAGTAGCACCCAGTATGGGGTATCTTTTGCTGATATTTCAAAGAGGTGTGTGTCAATGCATTCTAACCGGTGAGTTGTGTGGAGTTTGTGTTGAGGGGGGGGGGGTCTCCACATGCTGGTAAGAATGGCCAGGGCTATCAGTCCCCCTTCCCATCATGAAACGTGCTTTCATTGTAGGGCGTGCAAGTTGTCTTTCAGGATGTCAGTCAGTGGTGTCCTGCTTGTGATTTGCACACAACCCCTAGCAGGGTCTTGTGCTCCCCACAGCAGGAGCCAGTGTCAGCCTCTTGTCAGTCATTTTCCACTCCCTGTGATGTGGGCATGTTTCAGAGAGGTCTTGATGGGCCAATCAGGAGGGGGAGCATTATCTGTGACTACAGGCCCCATCATGCTTTTGGATACACTCACTTCACCTGCATCCCCACTATTCCTTCCTGTCAGTCAGCTTCACTGCGAGGTAGTGTGTTTGTGGTGGCAAACTGCCTGGCAGTGTCTATTTAGCTTTGTGCCACTGGCTTGCTCTATTTGTTTGTAGGTTGGTGCATGTCATGACACAGTTCCTATGAGATGGCAAGTATTGTGTTTGTCTGACTGGCATACACATCTTGGGATGATTATCTAGTGGTTACTGTGGCTTTGCTTGCAGTGCATGGTTTCACTGTCCCCTTGCCACACAATCTTGGGTATGTTGTTTGTGTACTCACCAGGCTCTGGGATGTCTGTTAGGCCATGGATGCTCACTGGTGGTAGGATGTCCCGCACCTTCTTCTCCCAGGTCCTGAAGTAGACTGGTTTGGCAGGAGGGCCACCGCCAGTGCACTGACTCAGGGCGTGATCTTTTTCATAGAGTTTCTTGACCCTCCTGCGCACGTCATACCACCTGTTCTGGATATCGTCCTTTGTGCGCCTTGCTGGTGCTTGAGCGTTCACCTTGTCCACAATCCTCACCCACATCTTGGTTTTCTGTGACATGGGGGGCTTTTGGACCAATGTACCAAACAAATGTGGCTCTACTCTGATGATCTCGTCTACCAGCACTTCTAACTCACTATCTGTGAACTTTGGATTCTTTGGATTCTTTGGATTCTTCTTGGGGGCATGGTGATGGGTGGTGGTGGTGAGGGATGTGTGTGTGAGGGTGCAATTAAGGGGGGGTTGGTGTTGGTTTTGCTGGGTGTATGTGTGTGTGCTTTTGGATGAGGTGCTGATGGTGTGTGGGTTGTGTCATGTGTGAGTTGTTTGTGTGTCTGTGGTTGCTGTGTAATGGTGTTTGCTGCTGGCTGTGTCTTCTGTTTGCAAGGGATGATGGTAGTGATTGTAGTCCTTGATATAGTTGGAGTTGTGGGTGTGTCTTTGTCCCATTTTTTTATTTGGTATTTATTGGCTTTGTCATTTCTTGTTTGGTCCTTTTTTTTGTCTTTTTTTCTTTGGGTTTTGTAGGCATGAAGGAGATGTTCATGTGACGGAAACAGACGCTGCTGTTGTCTCGTGCGGGCTTCTCCGCCTCGTTCACGCTGCCTATCTTCTGTGTTTGATACGCGTCGGTCGCGGCGGTCTCTATTGCTTGTGTGCCCGGTTGTCTGTGCGTGTCGGTCGTGCGGCTTGGTCACCTTGCGAGTCGGTCTGGTTTTACACGCATTGCATCGCACTGTGTGGATCGGACATCGCAGGTACGGGTTGGTCAGGTTCATTCCGGGTTCGTGTCGGTCAGTATAATCCGCGTCGGTTTTTCAGCTGGATCACTATTTTCCCTACGGCTCGGTCATACAGCTTGTTTTCCGTAAATGTCGGTTGTGATTCACACGCGTTGCATCGTACTGCACGGGTCGTACGTCGCTGGTCCGTGTCTGTCGGTATTCGGTCCGGGTCCGTGTCGGTCGGTTCGTTTTGCAGCCAGAATCGGCCCCCTAGAGGGAGGTGCAAAAACGAATTATGATGTAGAGGTTTGGTGTAACTAGTTTTGTAGCTCTATTGTTAAAAAACACTTGAATTTCTACAATTTCCTATAATTATTTTTAAAAGAAGCTAAGTTTCTAGGTAATGAGAGCGTGGCAATCTTTTGCAAGTAGTCTGCAGCAAGAGTCAGAAAAACCCCCCAAATAAAAAAATGATTGTCTCCTTTCAAATTTGGTATGTTTCGTGGCACAGACCACTTAGAAAACATTAATTACATTCTGCACTACTAACACCAAATTACCAGTATATAACGAAAACAATGAAAAATTTTACTTTCCTGTCTTAAAATACACATAAATACAACTGGATACTTGACAGAATTTTAAATATCTCATACTTTGTAGCAGTCTTCTTCCTTCAAGTAATAGCAGTATTTTACAATCCTACTACTGTCACTGCAAGGTAATGCAAATAAAAACAATCTACATCATAAGCCAAACAAACCCCTAATTGTTTTAAACGTGAATTAAAAAATGCTCCAGGAAAATAGCAATCTGCAGTCCAGTGAAATACCATTCAAACACATAAAAAAGATTTCTAAAAATAAAAGTCGTTCCATATAAAACGAGGAAAGAACCGTAGGATGCGCTTTTAAGTTTAAATTGGCACTCACACATTTCCCTTTCCCTCCATGGGCCAGATGTACGACCCGTTTTTGCATGTGCAAATGGGTTGCAGACCCATTTGCACATGCAAAAAACCCTACAGGGCCATGTACAAACGCTATTTAGCGAATTGCAATTTATTTGTGACTCGCTAAATAGCGTTTGCGACTAGCAATTAGGAAGGGGCATTTCAAGGGCGTCCCTTCCTAATTGTGACTCTGAGCCAAATGTATGACTGTTTTGTGACCGCAATTGCAGTCGCAAAATAGTTGCAATTTACCACCTACTTTAAGTGGGTGGTAATGCAGTCGCAAATGGGAAGGGGTCCATATGGGACCCCTTCCCCTTTGTGACGGTCTCTAAAAATATTTTTTAAGGGCAGGCAGTGGACAAAGGGTCCACTGCCGGCCCTTAGAAATTAAACAGGTCTGCTGAACTAAGCAGGCCACCATCCCTGGGAGGGCAGCCATTCCCAATGGGGTCGCAAATTGCGACAGGCTCATTAATATTCATGAGCCTCGCAATTTGCGATCCCATTGGGAATTGCAAACAGTGTTAAACACACTGTTGTACATGGCAAATAGCACCTCGCAAATTGCGAGTCACAAATGCAGCGCAATTTGTGAGGCACTATTTGTCAAGTCGTACATGTATTCCGATGTCAATAACCAGAAAACATAACTATACAAAAAAAGAATAAAAAATTATGTAGTAGGCGAAATGAACAACCTACTACAACATAAATAAAAAAAAAAGTAGACATTAATAAAGCTCCAAATAAAAAGGTAAGAGAAACTAAATCCGGACAGAACAATGTTTTGCAATCTAAATAGGGGATTAAGTTAGCAAAGAAAACAACACATCAACAAATAAACATTATTTAACGTAGATAACCTCCCATATACTATCCCTACAGTAAAGGAATGTATGACGTTACAACGCATACATTTACAACGCATGCCTTTACAACGCAGTTTTTACACGGCAACATCCTTTACAACGCATACATTTACATCGCATCCCATTACAACAAATTTTTTAAAACTACATTTACAATGCATTTAATTACATCGCATTATACCTTTACAACGCATACCATTACAACGCATACCATTACATTGCACTTAAGGTAAGTGTTGGATAGTGTAGGGGTAAAAATTACTATTCTAACTCCAATGGGTGCAACAGTAGGGTAAGTGTTGGATAGTGCAGGGGTAAAAATAACTATTCTATCTCCAGGGGGTGCAACAGTAGGGTAAGTGTTGGATAGTGTAGGGGTACTATGCGTTGTAATGGTATGCGTTGTAATGACATGCGATGTAATGCCTGCGTCTTAGTAACAAGCGCTGTAGTGCCATGCGTTGTAGTGACATGCAATGTAATGGCTGCGTATCAATGCACCAAATATGTCACCTACTATTTCTGAAAAACTAGCTCTCTTTCTTCGGGTTAGTTCATAAGTGTTTTCATTGCTTCCAGTGATTCTTTTTATATGATATATCTTCAGAAATACTATTCCGAAGTAGCAACTCCTGTACCACCTTGCAGGCAGCTTATAGTAAGCATTATTCCCACACACGTAGTAAACACCAGGAAGTACTGGATCTGTTCCCCCTTTTAGTCCCCAGCCTCCCAGAATTAGGATGTTATGTTCACACTCACCAGAACCAATAAATACATTGTTATAGTCTGTCTTTAATCTATGGAGGCAGGTTTTCCCTGTCTTTACAAAGTCTAAGGACATCGCAGTATGAGTTTTGCCAGCTGTATAAATTCCCTCTTTCTCAGCCCCTGGTGGTAAATGGGTTTTCTGTTCAGTAGCTTTTCTTTGGAAATCATGTTTCCTTTCTTCAACTAAATTCAAAAACACTTTCTCTTCTTCACATAATGAGCATGTTAGGTTATTCTTGTGTGCCTTTGCTATATCTATTGACTTCATAGTTAAGAAAAATTCACCCATAAACTGTGCATCTGGACTACTAAGCACTGGATTCATATTCTTTCGAATAGGAATTTCTGAAAATACTACATCTAAGTTTGAGTAATAATATTGAAGTTTCCCTGTCCTATAAAATAAACTTGTCAATATGCTACATTAATTACCATACGTTAATGGTAAATGATGGTATGTGACTGCTTCTGCTGCTGAAGCTGGTAATTTCATACAAACATAACAATCGCTAATCTCCATAGTGTCTATATACTGAAATAATAATTTTGTGAATAAATTTAAAGATGTGTCATTTTCTGTCACTGTGTGATGTAAATCTATCTCATCTGATGCTTCTAATTCTACTCTAACTCCTTTCATGTTAACTGTCTTTTCATTAGTGTCTGTGTCATTCTTCTTGTCTGTTATCATAAGATAAGGAACTGCTATTGTTAGAAATAGCCATACTATGATTACTAATAAAATGCTACATATGCAAACCCTACAGCATTTCTTTGCACAATTTAGTTTTGGTCTTTCAGCAATCCTGTCTTCAGCCATTTTAGTCTAAGAAGATTCCTCTTCTTTTCTTTACTTAATGAATTTAAATTCTTTGTTACTTCAAGGAGGGCTCACTTTCCCTTCGTCTATCTGTTCTGCATTTACTTCTTCATCTGTCTTTTCATTTAAATCTAGATTCTCAAATTCTTCTAGAATTACTATTCAGGACCCTTGAATTTATTGTTGAAGACTCTTAGTCTCGGACTTCTTCGAGTGTTTTTCACATTTCACTGCTCAGCCTGATGGGTAACTTCATTCACTTAATTTCACTTGTTCTCTACAAATTATATTTTGACCTTTTGATTCCACCTGGCCAGTTGCAATGCACCTTCACCTTCTTTGTCTCTCTCAAGAGCTCTTTTATTCTCGTTGTGTTGTGGCACAATCTGATTTTCCCCATCTTCAGAATCCCTCTCTATCTGTCCTTGTTCAGGTCTTGTTATTGCGGCTTCATCTGCCTGAACATGTTCTTCTTCCTCTATCTGTTCCTGTTCGGGCCTTATTTCAAATCGTTCTTTTTACCCCCAAACTCGTCCTTCTTCACCTACATGGTCCTGTTCAGGTCTTACCACAATTGGTTCTTCTGCTGCCTGAACGTATTCTTCTATACCTGTCTGTCCCTGCTCAGGTCTTTTGATCGATCTGCTTGCCTGAGTATGTTCTTCTTTCCCTATCTGGTCCTGTTCAGGGTCTCCAGTAGCTTTATTCACCTTTTCCCGAGCGTGTTCTTCTACACCTATCCTGTCCTCTCTAATTTCTTGTCTTTCTAATCTGGTTCTGCTTCTTGTTTGAATAATTACCTCAGGTATGTCAACCACTGGTATCCAGTCCTCCTGACTTGTGCTCGGTTGTTCTTTGTCAGCCTCTTCAGAATCTGTTACTCTACATTGTTCGACTGCACAACCTTCAGCAGCCTCAACTGTTTGTGTCAGTTAGGGTCTCTTTTCAGCAGGGGCTGGAACCCTTTTGTGTGGCTTGCATGAATCCAATTTGGTAAAATTACAAACTTCACTGCTGTAGTAGTGACCAGTATGACCTATCGTGGATCATCCCACCTGGGTGCTAGGCACGACTTTAAATAAATCTGGTAAATCACTTTCTGGTGTGCTTCTTCACTGCCACCCAGTCTCCGGGATTCAAATCATGCACCTGATCTGGCTGCCTGGCAACTGTTTCTTCTCCAACCTGGTGAGAGGCAGAACGCACTAGGTCAGCCAATCCTTTGCAATAGTCTAATACCATATCATCAGATATATTCAGCAATTTATGTCCTGGTATAAATGCTTGTCTCATTGGTCTTCCCATGAGACTCTCATGGGGACTCAATCCTGTGTTTCTGTCAGGAATACTTCTGAGTCCCATCAATACAAGAGGCAATGTGTCTGGCCAACTCAGTGATGTGGATGCGCACACCTTTGCCAGTCTTGACTTGATTGTGCCATTCAATTGCTCTACCACTCTAGAAGCCTCGGGGCGGTATGCACAGTGCAGTTTTTGGTCAATTTTAAATGCTTCACAGATTAATCGAATTACTTCATTATTAAAATAAGATCCTCTATCTGATTCCAAAGTTACTGGAAAACCAAAGCGTAGAATCAACTCTCTTAACAACAATTTTGCAACTGTTATACTGTCATTTCTCTTAGCAGGGTATGCCTCCACCCATCGTGAAAACAAACACACTATGACAAGGACGTACTTCATTCCCCTGTATGGTGTAACTCTATAAAGTCAAGCTGTAATCTTATTAATGGTTCTTCTGCCTTTCCGATTTTTCCCCAACTGACCACCGTCTTCCTGTCTGGATTTATTTGTTGACAAACTAAGCATCTCTGGCAAAGTCTCTCTGCGACAACCCTAAACCTTGGGTTATACCAATCTTGTCTAAATAGTATGATCATAGCGTCCCTGCCTAAATGAGTGTCTCCATGGTACATTCTTGCCATTTGTGAAAGTAAGCAGTCTGGCATGACTGGTCTTCCATCAGGGTACACCCACACATCATCTTCTGCCCTCCTTTCACAACCTGATTTTATAAATTTTTCCATTTCACTAACTTCTACCTCATCCTGCAACTGTCTCACCTCATCCCATGTTTCGAAAGCTGAGAATAGCATAAGTTGGCACTGATTCCACTTGTTTCAATTTTCTTGTTTATTGCCATATTATTTCTCGCACAGTAGTGAGCAATCTGGTCAGCGTATCGATTACCAGCCGCTACATAGTCATTTCCTTTGGCAATTGTATTGCTTCCAACAGTTCTTTCATATCTTTCCCATTTCTTATGGGGGATCCTGAAGAAGTCAAAAATCCCCTCTGCATCCAAAGCTGGCCAAAGTCATGCACAACCCCGTAACCATTTTGGCTGTCAGTAAATATGGTCACTTTCCAATTTTTCCCTATTTTGCATGCTTTTATTGAAGCTATCAATTCGGCTACTTGTGCAGACTTGACTCCCGGTAAACAGGATGCTTCAGTGACCCCAGATATTTTGCAAACACCATAAGATGCACTCAGTCCTCCTTCCTCAAGCCTTAAACAAGAGACGTCGACAAATAGTTCATGGTCGGACACTTTCAGAGGCTCTTCCTGTATATCGGGGCGGGGCTTAGTGCCCATTTCTGTCACATCTAAGCAATCATGATCTACTTTATCCTTCACTTCTTCACAACGTGAATCTGGTAATAAGGTAGCTGGATTCACCATTGTGCACCTGATTACTGTCACATTTTCTGCTCCCAGAATTATTCTTTCATACTTAGTCATCCAACTAGGGGTAAGATGCTGCGTTCGAGTTCTTGTTAACAGTATCTCAACTGAATGTGGAACATAGACTTTTACTGGATGTCCCATCACAATTGACTCATTTTGCTCCAGACTCGTACAGGTAACCGCTACTGCTTTGAACCCCTTCTCTGCTAGGCCTTTCCCCCCCATGCTAAGCCTTTTTGTTTGGCTATTTGGGGTTGTTTGCGCTTAGGCCCCTGTAGCTTTTTGACCACATAAGGTATCCATGCCAAATTTGCTTCCTTTTCTTCCAACATCATGGGGATTCTAAAGATACCCAGGGTTTGTGGATTCTCGGCAGACTATGGAGAACGCTGTGGGGTAGGACATTTGTGCCGGCACGGTGATTCCACACAAAAATATGTGGAAAATGTGTTTTTTTCAGCTAAATTTGAGGTTTGCATGGCATTCTGGGTAGGAAAACGTTGGGGGATCCACGAAAGCCATACCTCATTGGACTCCCCCGGGTGTCTAGTTTTAAGAAATGTTTGGGTTTGGTACTTTTCTAAGATGGCCACCGAGCCCAGGGCCAAAATCTCAGGTGACCCCCCCAAAACCAGGTAGTTTTGTTATAGGTAATTTTGAAGTCTCCACAGTACGATGTGGGCGATTTCCTGTTGCAGCCACTATTCTACCTACAAAAGTGAGGTATCATTTTTATCGGGAGACCTGGGGGAATGCTGGGTGGGAGGAAATTTGTGGATCCACGCAGATTCCAGAACTTTCCCACACAGCAATTTGAGAAAAAAGTGATTTTTTTATTTTTTCAGCGAAATTTGAGCTTTGCAGGGGATTCCGGGTAGGAGAATGTTGGGGGACCCACGCAAGCCATACCTTGCTGGACTCCCCTGGGCGCCTAGTTTCCAGAAATGTGTGGGTTTGGTAGGTTTCCCTAGATGGCCGCCGAGCCCAGGCCAAAAACTCATGGGACCCCCCTTGCAAAACCAGGTTGGTTTGTGATAGGTAATTTTGATGTCGCCTCAATAGGTTTTGGGCCCTTGCCTATTGCGGGTCCTTGACCCACCCACGCGAGTGAGGTATCATTTTTATTGGGAGACCTGGGGGAACGCTGTGTGGGAGGAAATTTGTGGATCCACGCAGATTGCAGAACTTTTCCACACAGAAATTTGAGAAAAATTTGATTTTTTTCAGCGCAATTTGAGGTTTGCAGGGGATTCTGGGTAGGAGAATGTTGGGAGACCCACGCAAGCCATACCTCGCTGGACTCCCCCGGGTGTCTAGTTTCCAGAAATGTGTGGGTTTGGTAGGTTTCCCTTGATGGCCGCCGAGCCCAGGGCCAAAAACTCATAGGACCCCCCCTTGCAAAACCAGGTTGGTTTGTGATAGGTAATTTTGATGTCGCCTCAATAGGTTTTGGGCCCTTGCCTGTCGCAGGTACTTGACCCACCCGCGCGAGTGAGGTATCATTTTTATCGGGAGACCTGTGGAAACACTGGGTGGGAGGAAATTTTAGGTTTTTCAGACAACAGATTATTATGACACAGTAATGCAAGGAAAATGCGTGACTATAGTCACATTTTGAGATTTGCATGGCATTGTGAGTAAAAAAACTTATTGGGATCCATGAGAGGCACACCACCCAGCACTCCCCATTTTATTTAACTTTACAGAAATATCTAAAGTTGGTAAATTTTCCCTAGAGACAGACTACACCTTAGCACAGAAAGACAGATGAGACAAATATGACTGCCTATCCATCTGTTCCTCAAGTTCACACACATACTGGTTGGATTTGGTACGAGGGTGAGTGAAAGGTTCAACATTTATATTTTATTAACAAGAGATTTCACAAAAAGGAAATGTACTGTTAATAATTAAAAGGTTAAAAGCCTGAACCAATGACTCACAGCTCGTGAGCTGTAAAGCCAGGGCAAGGCACCAACCTCTTTACAGGCCATTCACACACCTTTCAAACTTGACACACACTTTAACACCACCAGCTGCGGCCCCACCACATTACAACAAACATATCCACAGACAATGTGGAGACAATGTACACCCTGACAGAGAGAGACAGAAAAGACAAATATTCTTTCAAAATGATTGTGACACAAGCAAAAGTGTCCACTTTGAACAATTCCTTAAATAATTACACAGCAGTGTAGAAGTTATCAAGGTACAAATGGTGACCTCTGTTAAACAGTCCTGTAGCAAGTTCCCACACAATTTTCTCTAAAACTCCTCAAGTGGACGGACAACCAAGGGGGTCAATAGTGGAATCCTTACCAGTGTACACCCGGAAATTATAGACATATCCTGTCCTAATCTCAGACACCATATACATCTTAATTCCATAACGTGCCCTCTTGCTAGGAATGTACGGCCTAAAAACCAAACGGCCCTTGAACAGGACCACAGACTCATCAACAGCTATTTCTTTCCCTGGTGTATAGATCTCTGAAAACCGATCTGCAAAGTGATCAAGAACAGCTCAAATCTTAAAAAGACGGTCACAGTCATGGTGATCTGGTGGCAATGCCAAAGCGTTATCAGCAAAATTCAGCATCCGCAGTAAAAGTAAATACCAATCATCACTCATAATTGCAGGAAATATGGCCGTTGCCATCAAGGGAATGGTAGACCAGTATGAAGCCAGGGACGGCTTCCTTATCAAGCCCATCAGAAAAGTCAAACCCAAAAACTTCTTCATCTCATCCAGATTTATGGGAGTCCACCGGGTAGCTCTACAGCGGGACCTAAGTCTGGCACTGTTGTCCCTCAAAAATTGTTCAGCATACAAATTAGTCTGCTCAACTATCTCAGCCAAAAATACATCATCCATAAACAACTGAAAAAAGTGTATAGGCAAAAAATGTTAACAATTCACTCTACACCCTGCATCACCACTAAAGGCAGGCAACACAGGCTGCACCATGTTTGGATCAACCCAGAGTCCAGAACTACCAATGGGAAGCCTTACAGCAGGCCATAATCCTTACTAATAGAGGTAACTTGTCAAACAAGTCAACAACAACAAACACTTTGTAAAATAAGTAATAAACAAAATATGTCTTTTTCACAATGACCTATATACTCCAAAACTATACCACTCACTTGCCGGAAGCAGCTAGACTCACCACAAACTTCTCTGCACAGACACAGTAAAGATCAACAATATCCCACTAAAAAAGAAACAGAAAAGAAAATTTCACATAAGACAATGCAAAACACATCGCAAAGAATGTCATGCTCAAAACACTAACTAAATATGTTGCCATTATGACACCACTTACAAAAAAAAAATCATTCATGCATGGCAATAATACTCATTTGGAGTGAATACACAACAAAAACTGCAGGACAACCACTGCCGACACCGCAAACAAGAATCAAAAGCTTAACACTAGAATAAAAAGGAGAAAAAAACATTACAATCACATATGCAAATAATGCACCAGTCCACACACAATCCACCAGCCATGCTAAGGCTATATACTAAATATTCACCCCCATAAAAGGGGAGAAACCCTTGCCCAAGAGACCACTCCCAACACCAAATTTAAAAAACCCTGGTGTCTAGTGGCTTCTGCCCCCTTGGGAGCAGATGGGCATAAAAACATACTGATGATCTGCCACCCAAAGAGGGCAGAAATGGTTATAATCATCCTCCCACAAAGGGGAGCTGCCCTTGTCCACGGGGCCACTACCCACAAATTAATCCCTGGTGGTCTAGTGGGGGCCACTAAAAAAAATGGTAAGATCTGCCCCTCTAGTAGGGTGCAGACAGCCAAAACATATTGCCCCCAAAGGAGAGTGACCCTTGCCCAAGGTGCAACTCCCCACAAATTAATCTCTGGTGGTCTAGTGGGGGCCACTAAAATAAAATGATGAGATCTGCCCCACTGGGGGGGCGCAGACAGCCAAAACATATTGCCCCCAAAGGGGAGCGACACTTGCCCAACGGCCACTCCCACTAATTAAGCCCTGGTGGTCTAGTGGGGCCACTAAAATAAAAATGGCAACATCTGCCCCCTTCTAAGGGGGTGCAGACAGCAAAACACATTGCCCCCGAAGGGGAGTGACCCTTGCCCAAGGGGCCAGTCCCCACAAATGAATCCCTGGTGGTTTAGTGGGTCGATCTATAAAAAACATGGCAACAAACATTGCCCCCAAAGGGGAGTGACCCTTGCCCAAGGGGTCACTCCCCACATATAAATCCCTGGTGGTCTAGTGTGGGCCCTATTTTAAAAAAATATGGTGAGATCTGCCCCCTCAGGGGGGCAGGCAGCCAAATACATTGCCCCCGAAGGGGAGCGACCTTGCCCAAGGGCCACTCCTCATAAATACATATGTGCCAGTTTAAAAAATAAAAAAAAGGTGTGATCTGCCCAGAGGGGCAGACACCGCCCAAAAAACATTGTCCCAAAAAGGGGAGCGACCCTTGCCTAAGGGGCCGCTCCCCCACACACATTTAATCAATTACATAAAAAAAGAAAAATCCCTGGCGTCTAGTGGGCATTCGTGCTGCACGATCGCATGATCGTGCAGCAGGAATGCTCAAAAGGGGCATCGGGGAAAAGGAAAACCCTTTCCTTTCCCCGATGCCTCTTTTGTTTAAATCCCCCCCTTCCAGAGGCAAAACTCACCTCTTTAGTTCCAGACACCCTGGAAGCAAATGGCTCCCAGCGCGTCAGGAAACCTCCAATGACGTCAGAGCGCCTCACGTGCTGACGTCATTGATGACATGGAGGGTGGGGCGGGGGAGGCCAGGGCACATAGGAGGGCGGCCCACGGGGGGAGCGCCAGCGCTTCCCCCGTGGGTGGGTGCTGGGACGGCTGGGATCCATCCAACGCACACACCCACTGTGACATCGGGCGGCTCCCTGCCGTCTGACACACGGAAGGGGTAAAGCAGCCAGGTAAGGCTGAAGCCACAGGATCCAAAGTAGCAGAGAAATATGCGACTGGACGTCGGCTTAATCCATGTTTCTGGGTTAAGACTGAAAGCACACAACCCTCTCTCTCACAACAGAGCAGTGCAAATTCTTTTGTATAATCAGAGATACTTAGAGCAGGGGCCTCACATAGACAGTTTTGCAATTTTACAAATGCTTCCACACTTTCATCATCCCAAACTATTGGATCTTTCACTCTTTTCCATGTCATCTGAATCAATGGTTTTGCTAGTAAGGAAAAATCTACAATCCACTGTTGACAATACCCCACTACTCTGAGAAACATTCAGATTTCTCTCTGTGTCTGCGGTAACTGCATCTGCTTGATTATTGTAATTCTTTCAGGGGTCACTTTCCTCACTCCCCTTTCTATCTGGTGACCCAAGTTCTTAACTCCTGTTCGGTAAAATTGCAATTTCTCTGGAGACACTTCGTGTCCTCCGTCAGCCAAATGATACAGTAATGCAATTGAATCAGTAACACAGTCTTCTCTGAATTTCGATGCCACAAGTAAGTCATCGATATACTGCACTAGAACTGATTTTCTGGGCATAACTAACTTTTCTAGACACTTTTTCAGTATTTGATTAAAAATTGAGGGACTTTCTGTTTATCCTTGAGGAACTCAGTTCTATGCCAAGATACAATCTTCAAATTTAAAAGAAAAAAGATACTGGCTGTCTGGATGTAAAGGAATGGAGAAAAATGCGTGACACAAATTAATTACAGTAAACCATCCTGCATTCCAGGGTATCTGATACAGAATCACAGCTGGATTTGGTACTACAGGACAAGGCACTACAATTTTGTTAATCTTTCTTAAATCCTGTACTATCCAGTATTTTCCGCTAGGCTTTTTAAGACCTATTATAGGTGAATTACAAGGACTGCTCATTATCTCTGTTAAGATGCCCTGTTTAATCATTTGGTCAATCTCGGAAGCTACTCCTGCTTTGACTTCAGGACTTCATTTTATATTGTCGGTGTTGAGTTAAACCGCACCTTCTTTCACAGTCACTTTCACTGGGTCTAGATTTGACATTAGCCCTTTTTCTTTTCCAGTGAAATCCCATACTTCTTGATTCACGGTTGTTTTCAGTTCTTCTGGTAGGTCATCTTTTGTTATTAAGGAATACATTTCATCTATCTCTATGCCCTGTTTTGCAAGCATTATCTTAAATGCAATATCTTCATCAGGGGTTTGTAAAGCAACACCATCCGGTGTGCAATAAATTATGTAGTTCATTTTGCACAGCAGATCTCTTCCTAATAAATTCACTGGACTAGAATCACAGACTACGAATCTGTGCATGTCTTTAAAATTTCCAATATGCACCTCCATGGGCTCTGTAATTGGAGTTCTAATCTGTTGATTTGAAACTCCGACTACTTGAATTGCTTCTCCCGAGAGAGGTAGGTTTGGGATGTCTGCTGTTCTCACAGTAGAATGGGTAGCACCTGTATCCAATAGAAAAGTAATATCATTGCCCTCCACTTTCCCATCAATAAATGGACCTGACTGATCTACCGGCAAGGATGTGCCAGGTACGCTCTCCTATTCCTCCCCCCTCAGACACAGTCATTGCTCATTCTCGCTTTCATTTTCATTATTACCACTTCCTTGAAATCTGGCGTCCGCACTGTTCTTTGGCCTGTTCACAAAACTTTGCATAGGGGCAGGTGACACCTGACACTGCTAATTAACTACCTGCTGCGGCTGATTCATAAGCACCTCATTCTGCATCTGTGGATTTAAATTTTGGTTTGGGCATTATTATTCTGAATATTCTCACACTCTTTTTTCCACTGTCCAAACTTTCCGCACCCATGACAAGGAAACGTTTTCTTTGCATCCTCTGTATTCATTCGTCTTCTTGTCTTACCACCACTCGCCACTTGATCACTCTGATTCAGTTCTTTCACCTGAACATCAGTCTGACTATTTAATTTAAGTTCCTGTTGTTCTGCCAATTTCACTTGTACCCACATAATTTTCTCTTTTAACTTTTTATGCCTTGCCCCAATATCGGCCCCACAATACTTTGCGTATTTTAAAATATCATCAATGGGCTTTTTCTGCCAACACAACATGTGTTGTTAGATCATCTGACTAATTTCTGGTTTCAGACCGTACACAAACTGATACACAAAATTACCCATATCCTTATCTCCAATGATCTCAAAGCCACTATACTGCTTAAACACTTGCAGCAGTCGTTCATAATATGTATGAACAGATTCATTCGGCTCTTGGGTTGTTCTATCTATTTTTACCCAATCTGTTTCTTTAGGAGGAATCTTCCCTTTCAAGAAAGTAATCATATTTCTTCATCACATCATCTGAGGGTGCTCCTGTTTTTGAGTCTCTTGGATACTCGTCACTTGGCCAATCAACAGTGATCTTACATTCTGTCCATAAATCAGCAGGTACCACTATGTCAAACAGACCATCCAAGTCTTTCAATAAAACCTTTGAAACTTTTACAAACCTTTCAACCTGTTTGTACCATTCAACTGGTTTCGCCCTCAGTTTAGGGAAGTCATTTGTAAATGACAAAATATCTTGTGGACTCCATGGAACATGAACATATCCACCACCAGGTACCTCTCTCTTGGGACACAATCTTTCTACTTTCCCTGACTCTTTCAACATATATGCAGTAGACGCTTCTTTTGCCTGTGCTTCCTCCTTCTTCCTTGTTCACATTATTCTCCATTTGTCAATATCTCCCCACTTTTGCTAAATATTCATCAGCTCCTTTACCTGTAACTTCTTTCCAGACACATTCATATTTTCTAAATCTTTGTAAGTAAACTCCACTCGATATGGTTTCTTTAGCACTTTTGATCTCCTTATCTCTATTCCCATCTCAGAGGCAAGTTCTGTCAGTTTCTCATGAAATAATCTTGCATTTCTGGTTATACTACTACATATGAACAACAACTCTTCCTCATTGTAGGTGTTTAATCTATCTATTCCCACATTTACAGCTATCATATTTTCCAATTCTACTTTCAGTTTGTAAATATCTAAAATCTTGGGGTGGGGGGGGCTTTGTTTTTCTATTCCCTGTGCCCATCTCTCCAGATCTTCTGGAGTTACTGCTGTTGCACTTCTGACTCCTGAGGATGTCACTGACCCTCCTTCTTTTGAACTACCGGGTGTAACTCTTTTCGGGGTTTTATTTATCGATTCCCTTATTGGCAGATCCATTAATGAAATTACTGAATTGCACTCACTGGCTTGGTCATCAGTTATTACAATTTATTTTCTAGGATTATTCAAAGGAGTTGTTACAGCTTGTGATTTTGGACAATTTACCTTGTCTCCATACAATGGAACAACGGGGCCTATAGTTACGGGTATTGTCAAAGCTTCAGGGTTTAAATTTAGTTGGCTTATTTTCTGTATTAATTCCTCTCTGTTTTTATTCAACCCTTCCTTTTCTTTATCATGAAGTACCCTATTAACTGATGGATCATGTAAAACATGTGGAATCAAGGGTGTTTTCAAGACTGGTGCACTCGAGGTGACTCTACTGGGTCCTTCCTGATAAGGTGGAGGGTTTTTAGTTAAAATGTCCTCTATAAATTCATCATCTGATTCACCATAACCTGTCACTTTCATGTGTTTTGTTTTCTCCTTGCCCCCTGACAGTTCCTCAGCCACTAATACTGGATATAAACCTTCCGATACCATTGCTCATCTCCATTGCTTCATCTGACCCTCATGTGACTCACCCAAATACCTAGGGAAATGACCCATGTATCAGCCCCTCCTGTTTTTCTCGTGTTTATATGATTCAGTCTCCCATTCTTCTAATGCCTCATACTGCGTTATCCTGGGTCTCAGATCCAAATCATTCATCTGCATTCTTAAATTCTGAAGAATTCTCCCATTAAACATACCATTTTCTGGAAAAGCCAAAACACCATCACCTTTTGTGTATTCTATCCAATTCTCCATCCATACACACGTACGATATCCTTTCCATTATGATATATAAAGCAGGCATTTTGGCAGCGGAATAAGAATTCCCTCTCTAGTCAATACAGGCTTATCTTTCTTAAAGAAATTCTTAATTTTCTTTATAAATGACATTTTCCTCTTTTTTCCATACATTCTGGACACTCGATACATAAAACAATAATCTGCAAATCCTCAAGCTTTTCTGTCGGCGAGACTCACACCAAAAGGCAAATGAGAATCAAACATACAAATTTTCGCCAACCAACCTTAAAACAGCTTTCATCGAATCATCCAATCTGATTGCAGCTCATGCTCCTGATCTGACCAATACCAGCGCGGCCTTCTCAATGTCGTCAGTTCTGCTCCTTACCACTGAACCCTCCTTTACAATTTTGCGTCAGCCACACGCCCGCTGCTTCAGCCTATCCCAGCGCGGCTCTCTGTGACGTCAGTGCAACTCCAGCGACTGACCCTTCCTTCACAAGGTAATACGAAAATGTATTTTCTTAATGCTTTGCATTAATTCTTCGTTAATAACAACATAAAAACATTTGCTACTCTACCTGTTCCACTAAAACCAAAGGATAGGTTATTTCTTTCCACTGCAAGTAAAACCTTCCGCTTACTCTTCATACACTGCAAGTAAAATCCTTCCATTTACCCTTCATTCAAGCTCAAGAGATCTGTTACTCCTTCAGTGTTACCCTTTCTAGGTGATATAAGACCAAAGTTTCACCAGCGAACCCTTTTTGCTATCACCCACACTCAGCTTTTACACAAAATAGTCTCTAATTTAACACTGTCAGCCCTGCGTAGCTTCTCAGTGCTATTCCAACAGACGAGTAACCTCACTGCAGTAAGACTTCTATCACTACCCGCTATTCATTCCCCAACGATTTTTCCGGACAACATAAAAACAGGACTCTTTTTTGTTAAACATAAATCAATAATCAGAAATCAATACATATTACCAAACTAGTCAATAATAACCATCCTCTGCTACAAGAAAACTGATCCAGCAGTGAACCAGCAACAGATACTCCAATACCATATACTCACCTGGACCTATAAACACACATTCACACAGCCTGGTACTAACCGCTGGAGTCAAAGTTTATGATTTATACCATTTCAAGATTAGTCACCTCTTGTTCTCAACTAATCTTTTCACTGTTCAAAAAGTTCTTTCCTCTGGTCAATGGACCATTAGTTGAACCAGTTGATGGTGAAATGACATGAATTATTTCTTTTTGCAATGAAGTAGCCACAGACTCGTTTAAAATGTTAGGTCTTTATCTAAATTTGTTTCATGTGAACCACTTCAAAGTACCGTACAGTCTCCGTCACTCATAGGAAGGAAGATTCAATTAATCAATCATCAAACACATACAGTATACTTGCAATGACATGCTCAGAAGGGAGAGGACAGAGAGAGAGAAGAACATTTGCACATTCACGAAAATGATAGTTACCTAGGATGGTGTGATAACCAACCCTCTGGCCAAGGAGCTGGGAAGGGTCCCCCTGAAAAGATCAGGTGACAAAGGCTTCAGGACAGGAATCAGGACAGAATAGATGACCTCTCTAACACCGACGCTTGCGTAGCACCCCTCTCTGACACTCCATTCCTCCTCGAGATTCTTCCACGATCTTCTTCTAAATTTATTAGTTAAAGTAAATGGTTCTGGGGGCGTGGCTTGGCGCTCGGCAGACATGGCAGCACCTCCGTGAGGCTCCAGACCCGCGGTGAGGAAAACGTGCTTCAAGATCACCCAGTGTAAGACCGACGGGCAGAATCTTCATTTGAAAGGCTTCCGAGATGGATGTGAGCAATTTCGTGGGCTCACGTAACTGAAGGAAGGAGCATTTCAAGGTAGACGCGTTGAGGCGGGCTCGCGTTATCGCGGCCGTCATTTTGTTTACAACTAATACTTCAGAAGCGGCTATGCCTTTCTCCCCTCGGCGCACATTGTCAGCTTTTAATAGCGCTTCAAGCCTTCTCGTATTCCTTCTTCTTTAATGCATCTCCTCAGCAGCTGTCTACAATAACGCCATAACTCTGCATTTCCTCAGTGTCCTTATACCGTTTGTTCTAATAATAGTTACATGCGTCATTTTAGAAGCCTCTGCGACATATCTCAGTTGAATTTTGTGGGGGATTGTGGACCTTTTTTTTTTTTTTATTTTTTTATACAGCTATATTCTCTCTAACACATATCATCATATGAAAATCTCTTCAGCATTTTGGATTTACCTATCTAAGAAGTATGACTGAACGGATCTTTTATTACATGTGAGAGAAATTTATTTATCAAGTGCAATATTGTCCATTCCATAATAGCAGTTGCAACAATATGGGGTGTATGACGTTGCCAAGTTTTCCTCAGAGTGCAGCATATTCTGTAATATATCTCGCTAAACTACCCCATCTAATTTGGCCCTTTCAATGTGTTCTTCACGCTAATCCATTTACTGAGTTGTGTCACTATACTGTCCTGAACTGATTTACGTTGTCACAATTTCTTGACTTAATAATTGATGGGCAGAACGAAGGGCTCTTCTTTCATTTTATCAACACCAAAACTTACTTTTATTAAGAATTCCAAGCTTTTCTCAGAGCTCTCAAAACGGAAGGATTCTAATTCACCTGAGACTGAGTGTGGCACCATCACAATGGATCAATTGCGAACTGCACCAGGAAAGTCAAATGTAAAACGCCTAAAGCAAGATCCCCATCACCACCCAAATCAGTCCCTCCAGTATCAATGGAATTGTTGTTGCAGGAAATAAGAGCACTTGGACCCTTTATGCAGGAAACCAATTCCAAGCTGCAAATTCTCTACGACAGCTGGTCACAGCTTGACACCAGGCAAACAGCGGTGGAACATAGTGTCTCAGCCCTGGAGGAAACCTCCAAAACTGTTTCTTTCATGCAATCGCAAGTCTCAACACTCCAAAAGCAGGTTGAGGACATGAAAAATCGCAACAGGACAAACAACATACACATTTATGGTTTGAATGAAGGTGTTGGAGGAACAGACTCTATTGCTTTTTTCAAATCCTTTCTTCCCAAAATGTTACATTCACCAGAAGACACCACTCTGAATATTCAACGTGATCACAGATTGGGGCGTGTTTCGACTAATTGATCATCTTCGCAGAGACCTAGAGGAGTCATTCTCTATTTCTTAGAATACACAGATCTATTAAAAGTTCTGACGGCCGCCAAAGCCATTCAGCGGATATCCTGGTTTGGGTCTACGCTATTTTTTGTGCAATATTACTCTAAAGCAACGGCAGCCAGACGCAAAGCCTTTCTTGATATGAGATCAGATCTTCGTGCAATGGGAGGCAGATATGGTCTTTTCCACCCTTGTATTTTTAAAGTCACTTTCAACAATAGAACGTCTTCATATGAAGATCCTGTTTGATTGCGAAGCTTCATCAACTCGAATAAACTGGGCCAAATGGAGTCTTCAGGGCCCTCCTTCTCACACGTTACTTGACTTTCTGTATTTTCAATTACTTGTTCTTACTTCAGTTTGTTTGTAGGTTCTTCAGTGATATGTGCCAGCTTTACATTTATGGTTGCACACTGTCTTTGAAGTTATGATTAATAGTATTTAGTTCTAGCGATTTTTAATTCCGTTGTCTGTTTCTTATACTGCTATTAAATGCCTTTCTGACTTTTGCTATTTTTCTTTTCCCCCGCCTATTCGGTGATGTTTCTAGTACGGCGTGTCCCCTCCCTGGTTCGACCCGGTCTTCACCCGATGCTTTGCCTGTTCCATGTGGCTCCACCCACCCTCGCTTTCATGTTCCCTTATTGTAGGTATGTTTTTTGTTTCGTCTTCTGTTTTTTATTTTGTTTCACTGTTTCTCCTCAACTTCTATTAAGGTGGCTTTTGTATTTTCCTTCATCTTCATGTTTCCTTTTTGTTGGTGTGGTATTCTCTATGTCTTTTGCTACGTGTTCAGCAATACATTCTTCTATTTCTTTTCTTTACTATTCGACTTCTATATCTATTTTTTCTTGTGTATTTATTCCCTTTTATTACTCTTGTTTATGCCTTTCTATTCTTTATCTTCTTCAATGTTCTGAACTCCTTTCATCCTTTCTTCTTTCTTTTATCTCTTGTAATGCTATACAATATTCTTGCAACGAATTGGACTCTGGTATTATAAACTCGAATTATTCTATTTTTGTCTTCTTTACCTTATTGAACTGGATTGTTACTTTATACTGTTTTTTTACTCTATTTTAATATCTCATGCCGCTTAAGTTAATCCCATGGAATATTAGGGGACTAAATTCTTCTATCAAGAGACAGAGGGTTTTGTCACAATTGGGCAAGTTAAACGTTGATATTGTTTTCTTACAGGAAACTCCCCTTACGGATACTGAATCTTTGAAATTGAAAAGAGGTTGGGTGGGTGAGGCTTATTTTTCCGCAGGAGATGGCAAACGAAATGGAGTTGTAATACTGTGCCATCAATCTTTACCAATTACGTTATTATCGAAAGAATCAAATGTTGAAGGTAGATGGCTCATTGTCAAATTATCACTAAAGGGTGTCCCAGTTTCTCTTCTTAATGTTGCTGCCTCCTTATGGCCTGCTTTAGCCAAGCACATTTCCCAATGCATTGAAGATAATTTTATTATGGCTGGAGACTGCAACCAAGTGTTTGACCCTTTTTTAGACAGGTATTCTAAAGTGCCCTTTATTCCCAATAAATCGCATAAATCTTTCACTCACACTATAAGTCAACATAAACTCTTTGAGGCTCGGCGCCTTTGTAACCCAACCACCAAAGAATATTCTTTTTATTCCTCAAATCATCACACCCAATCAAGAATTGATTCTGTTTTTGTCTCACATAACATTTCGCAGTCCCTTACACATGCAGAAATTGGCCCTATTCTCTTATCGGACCATGCACCTGTTTTAATTGGCTTTGACATATTGCCTAAAAATAATGCTCCCAGAAGATGGCGTTTTAACAACGCACTCATTTTAGATCCCAAATTCACTGCAGCCTTTACCTCTTTTTACACGGATTACTTTGAGAGAAATCATACAGAGTCCTTATCTCTTGCAACCATTTGGGATGCCTTTAAGGCATCAGCAAGAGATTTTATCCTAGTCTTTGTTGCAAAGAAACGAAAATCTGCATGAAAGATTACCATGGACCTCCTCCAAGACACTAAGGCACTCGAACACTCATATTACACATCTCACTCGGAGGAATGTTTAAAGGCCCTTATTAATGCTAAAATGAAATTTAATAAGAAGTCAACAGAAGATGACTCACTTTACCTATTAAAATCCAGCGGAAAATTCTATGGAAGTAAAAATAAAGCAGGTAAAATTCTGGCCAACTATCTAAAGGTCCGCCAAAATAAATTAAACATCGATTCTGTCTTCGACGAGCATTCTGTTTTAAAATTTAAAGATGCTGCGATTTTAAACGAGTTCTCTCTCTTGTACAAATCATTATAATTGTCAGAAACCCAACCTGCAGATCACTCATTATCGCAATTCTTTTCTAATATCCAAAAGCCTCAACAGGACCCTTTGGACTTATCCTCTTTAGAATTGGAAATTTCCCATCTTGAACTCCTAAAAGCCCTTCAAACCCTCAAAAAAGAAAAAGCTCCTGGACTAGATGGCTTTACCGTCGAATTTTATACTCATTTTTCTAACCTTCTAATACCCAAATTACATTCGCTTATAAAAAAAATGTATGCCTCAAAAAATTCTTCGGGTTCATTTTCTGAAGCTCATATCTGCCTTATCCCAAAAGAAGGTAAGGACTCTAAGTACTGTAAAAACTATAGGCCTATCTGACTGGTTAATATCAATTTTAAAAAAAATTCTAACGCTTTAGCCATACGTCTTGATTCTTACTTACCAAACTTACTAGGAAAAGAACAATCTGGCTTTGTTAAAGGGCGAGTCATCACGGACAATACCCGACTCTTTTTCGATGTCTTATCCAAATCTTCACAACTTAGCCATCCCTTGGTGGCAATCGCACTGGATGCCGAAAAGGCTTTTGACAGAGTTGAGTGGAAATATCGATTTTATACTCTTAAATGGTTTGGATTCAGCCCCCATTTTATAAATGTATTATCCCTCCTTTACTCTAATCCGCGTGCAGCAGTCTATGTCAATGGCTTAATTTCCCCATTTTTTAACTTGGGCAGAGGAGTGTGTCAGGCTTGTCCTCTTTCTCCCTTCCTTTTCAATCTAGCCTTAGAACCATTTTTATCCAAACTACGCCAAAACTCAAGTATTTATGGATTTCGAACATCAAATGCCCACATCAAACTTGCAGCCTATGCTGATGATATTTTGCTTTTTTTGTCCAAACAAGACAAATCAATCACAGCTTTTCTAGCGGAGGTAAAATCTTACTCTCTCATTTTGGGTTACAAACTAAATAATGATAAATGCAAAATATTACCTTTAACAAAATATACTTTGAGTTCACAATTCCAGGCTTCTCAATTCAAATGGAGTCCAAATCATATTAAATATCTAGGTTTACACTTTACCCCTTCAATTTCAGAAACAGTAACATTATAC
This sequence comes from Triturus cristatus, assembly GCF_964204655.1. Taxonomy (NCBI): domain Eukaryota; kingdom Metazoa; phylum Chordata; class Amphibia; order Caudata; family Salamandridae; genus Triturus; species Triturus cristatus. The sequence continues at coordinate 181,468,466 of NC_140589.1, forward strand.
ATGAATAAATGTCTTCAAAAGATTACAGAATTAACCGCTAAATGGCATCCCCTTTACTTGTCTTGGTGGGGCCTCCTAGATACCATAAAAATTATGCTATCGCCCATAATCTTATATACTATTTCGAACATTTCGGTCCCCATCTCTTCCAAATTATTTTAAAAAGTAAATTCAATTTTATCCTCATTCTTGTGGAACAATAAGAAACCTTGAATGTCTTTCTTAAAATGAATACGCCCCAAAATAGAGGGCGGAGTTAACTTTCCGGATTTCCAGGCTTATCAGAAAGCTGTCTTATTACGTCAGGCCTCTCTTTGGTTGCTTGATTCTGAAGATGATTGTCCCCTCTGGACTTCCTTAGAGCGCCTGTTTTTGTCCCCGTACTCATTTTGTGAATATCTTTCCTTCTCGCGCAAACCACAATCCATTTCTACTCCTATATTAAAGCATACTTCCAAATTACTCGATTTACCCTCTCACCCAACAGTGAACAGTGGAGAGAAGAGGCAAACAAGCAAGGATTTGTGAGTGGAGATAAAAAAGACCGGATGTGAAAAGAGAAAAAAGGATCCTAGAAGAAGGTGGAGAAAGGAGTGAAAAACAAATAAAGAAATATGTTGAGGGTAGCAGCGAAAGGTAGAAAAGAGAAATAAAGGTAAAAGGACATATAAAAGGTTAGATAAGGGAAACCCAGAGAAAGCATGTGGGGAGGGAGAGAGTCACAAACGAATGGCAAGGTAGAAAAGAGGAGGGAACAGAGAGAGACAAGGGAACTGAGAGAGGAAGAGGTTTAATAGGGAGTGAACAAAGAGATGATGTGAGGGTTCACTCAGTTTGTAACCTGCATGTCAGAGCTTTCAGTCCCAATACCAATGTGCCAAATCTTTGAAAATATGGTGCTGTTCTGATCTTTCAATCAATCAATCATTACATTTGTAAAGCGCGCTACTCACCCGGAAGGGTCTCAAGGCGCTGGGGGGGAGGGGTCCGTTACTGCTCGAATAGCCAGGTCTTGAGTTGCTTTCTGAAGGAGCGATGGTCTAGGGTCGTTTGAAGGCAGAAGGGGAGGGAGTTCCATGTCTTGGCGGCCAGGTAGGAGAAGGATCTTCCTCCGGTGGTGGTTCTGTGAATGCGTGGGACGGTGGCGAGGGCGAGGCTGGTCGATCGTAGCTGGCGGGTGGGCGTGTAGAAGGTCAGGCGGTTGTTGAGGTGCTTGGGGCCCAGGTCATGGAGGGCCTTGTGTGCATGAGTGAGGAGTCTGAACGTAATCCTCTTGCTGACGGGGAGCCAGTGCAGGTCTCTCAGGTGGCCGGAGATGTGGTTGTGTCGGGGGATGTCCAGGACGAGTCGTGCGGAGGCGTTCTGTATGCGCTGGAGTCTTTTCTGTAGTTTGGCTGTGGTTCCGGCATAGAGGGTGTTTCCGTAGTCCAGTCGGCTGGTGACGAGTGCCTGGGTGACCGTCTTCCTGGTTTCGGTGGGGATCCAGCGGAAGATCTTACGGAGCATGTGCAGGGTGTTCAAGCATGAGGAAGAGACGGCGTTGACTTGTCTGGTCATCGAGAGGGAGGAGTCCAGGATGAAGCCCAGGTTGCGTGCGTGGTCCGTTGGCTTGGGAGTGGTGCCCAGGGCAGGGGGCCACCAGGAGTCGTCCCAGGCGGAGGGGGCTGATGAGGACTTCCGTCTTGTCTGAGTTCAGTTTCAAGCGGCCGTTCTTCATCCATTCAGCGACGTCTTTCATCCCTTCGTGTAGGCTGGCTCTGGCGGTGGCGGGATCGAAGGTGAGGGAGAGGATCAGCTGGGGGTCGTCGGCGTAGGAGATGATGTTGAGGTTGTGTTGGCGTGCGATGGCTGCGAGAGGGCTCATGTAGACGTTGAAGAGGGTCGGGCTGAGTGATGATCCTTGAGGTACGCCGCAGATGACTTCAGTGGCCTCGGATCTGAACGGGGGGAGGCGGACTCTCTGGGTTCTGCCGGCGAGCAACGAGATGATTCACTCCAGTGCCTTCTCACGGATGCCGACGTTGCTGAGGCGCTGTACTAGGGTGCGGTGGCAGACAGTGTCGAACACTGCGGAGAGGTCCAGCAGGATGAGTGCCGCTGTTTCCCCGTTGTCGAGCAGGGATCTGATGTCATTGGTGGCTGCGATCAGGGCGGTCTCGGTGCTGTGGTTGGCTTGGAAACCGGATTGCGAGGGATCGAGGGAGCCGTTCGTCTCGAGGAAGGCGGCGAGCTGTCTGTTGACTGTCTTCTCGATGACTTTGGCAGGAAAAGGGAGGAGCGAGATGGGGCGGAAGTTCTTGAGGTCGGTGGGGTCCGCTGTTGGTTTCTTCAGTAGGGCGCTGAGCTCAGCGTGCTTCCAGCTCTCCGGGAAGGTGGCGGTGGTGAAGGAGACGTTGATGATGTCCCGGAGTTGGGGTTCGATGATGGAGTCGGCTTTGTTGAATACGTGGTGGGGGCAGAGGTCGGTTGGTGATCCGGAGTGGATGGTGTTCATCGTGCGGGTGGTGTCTTCGGTGCTGACCGGGGTCCAGTTGCAGATGGTGGTGGTGGGGGGCGTTGGTTCAGTGGGTGGTTGCGAGGTTGGTGCGCTTGTGAATGTCGGCGATCTTGCGGTGGAAGAATGAGGCGAGTGAGTCGCAGAGGTCTTGCGAGGGGGTGATGTCGTTGTTTCCGGAGCTGGGGTTGGAGAGCTCTTTGACGATGCTGAAGAGCTCCTTGCTGTTGTGGGTGTTATTTTCCAGTCGTTCTTTTAATGTTGACCTTTTGGTGGTGCGGATCAGCTGGTGGTGTGAGCGGGTGGCGTTCTTGAAGGCCGTCATGTTTCCTGTGGTCTGGTCATGGTGCCAGGCTTTCTCGAGGGTGCGGCAGTTCTTCTTGGAGTTTTTGAGTTCGTCGGTGAACCAAGAGGTTTTCTTGCTTCCGGGTCTGCAGGGCGGGGTCTTCAGTGGTGCGAGGTCATCAGCGCAGTCGGTGAGCCACTGTGTGAAGCTGCGGGCTGCTGCGTCGGGGTCCGTTGCGCTGGCGGGAGGGTTCCGTCTGAGTGAGGTGGTGAGCTGGTCGGTGGTGATCTTGCTCCAGCTTCTACGGGGAACCTGTTGAGGGTGGTTGTGGGTCGTGGTTCTCCCGAAGTTGAAGTGGACGCAGCTGTGGTCTGTCCAGTGCATTCCGGTGGAGTGGCTGAAGGAGATGTGCTTGCTGGAGGAGAAGATGGGGTCAAGCGTGTGGCCGGCTTTGTGGGTGGGGGTGTTCACCAGTTGCTTGAGTCCGAGGTTGGCGAGGTTGTCCAGCAGGGTGGCGGTGTTGCTGTCGTTGTTGTTCTCTAGGTGGAAGTTGAGGTCTCCTAGGAGGATGTAGTCTGAGGAGGTAAGGGCGTGCGGGCTGACGAAGTCTGCGATGGCTTCGCTGAATTGTGTGCGTGGTCGACCCCCAGCTGATCCTCTCCCTCACCTTCGATCCCGCCACCGCCAGAGCCAGCCTACACGAAGGGATGAAAGACGTCGCTGAATGGATGAAGAACGGCCGCTTGAAACTGAACTCAGACAAGACGGAAGTCCTCATCAGCCCCCTCCGCCTGGGACGACTCCTGGTGGCCCCCTGCCCTGGGCACCACTCCCAAGCCAACGGACCACGCACGCAACCTGGGCTTCATCCTGGACTCCTCCCTCTCGATGACCAGACAAGTCAACGCCGTCTCTTCCTCATGCTTGAACACCCTGCACATGCTCCGTAAGATCTTCCGCTGGATCCCCACCGAAACCAGGAAGACGGTCACCCAGGCACTCGTCACCAGCCGACTGGACTACGGAAACACCCTCTATGCCGGAACCACAGCCAAACTACAGAAAAGACTCCAGCGCATACAGAACGCCTCCGCACGACTCGTCCTGGACATCCCCCGACACAACCACATCTCCGGCCACCTGAGAGACCTGCACTGGCTCCCCGTCAGCAAGAGGATTACGTTCAGACTCCTCACCCATGCACACAAGGCCCTCCATGACCTGTCTGTAGACGAGGGTGCCTCTGAGGGTGGTCTTGGGGTCGGTGTGTATCTGGAAGTGCAGGTGTTTGGCGGCGGTGAGGGTGTCGTCGGAGTTGGTCGTGATTTGGATGGTGTTTCTGTGGACGATGGCGATGCCTCCTCCGGTTTGGTTGACGAGGTCCTTCCGGGCGATCTTGTAGCCATCCGGGATGGCTATGGCGATGTCGGGAGCTGAGGAGGCATTCATCCATGTTTCTGTGAGGAAGGCGATGTATGGTGATGTTGTGTCGAGAAGGTTCCAGAGTTCGACGGCGTGCCTGTGGACGGAGCGGGTGTTGAGCAAGATGCACTTGAGGTGATCGTTGCTGGAGCCTGGCTTGGTGGGTGTGCTGCAGGATCGGGTGCAGGTGAAGTTGCAGGCGCGGCAGGTGAATGCTCCGTGGTTGCGTTTCGGGTTGGCTTGGTAGCAGGCTGGCTGTCGGCCGGTGTTGAGTGCGTGGAGGGTGGCGTCATCGTATCTCTGTTGGGTTGGCTGGCTTTGGCGAGGTCCAGGGGTCCTGGCGCTGGGCGCGGTCCAGGCGTGGACGGGCGCAGACGGGCTTCGCGGCCTCCATATGAGGGGCTGAGGGAGGGAGGAGCAGCTGGGAGGTGGGAGCGGGGCGGCCAATGGGAGAGAAGGGGGCGGGGCCACGGGGCTCACTGCGGGAAAACGGCGGGAGAAGACGGCGGGGGTCACGGAGGGAGGGGGGAGAACAGAAAGAAATGAGGGGGCACAGGAGAACGGGTGCAGGGGTATAGAAAGGAAGGGAAGGCAGTCAGTGGCGATAAAACGGCAAAAAGCGGAGTACGATCACACAGGGGGCACAGGGGTACAGAAGAGAACCACAGGGGCACAGTGATGCGAGCGCAGGGGTACAGAAAAGGAAGGGAGGCAGTCAGTGGCGAGAAAGTGGAAACAAAATGGAGTACGATCACACAGGGGGCACAGGGGTACAGAAGAGAACCACAGGGGCACAGTGATGCGAGCGCAGGGGTACAGAAAAGAAGGGAGGCAGTCAGTGGCGAGAGCGGCAAACCAGCAGTAGGGAGGTCCAATCACACAGGGGGCTGCGTGGTGGCTGGGGGGAGCGACCTGCCTGGTGACGGGGTCAAAGGTCGCTTTCCCTTTCTGCTTCATGCAACACAGCACAGCAACTTTACTTGCTGAATTGTGTTGCGTGAAATGTTAGTAAATATGCCCCTCAATGAGTTAGCACAGGTGTCCAGAAATACACATTGTCTTAGACCTTGTACAGCGCTCTGGTGCCTTTTGGCTAGGTTTGAGCTACTAAAATAACATATACATGCAAACAAAAAATCACTGTTTGTTAAGAAAAGGCTATTTTTCAAAGACTGAGGGGGAAATCCATCCAAGGTTCTAGCACGGAGCACTTGTCTGGTAGGTTACAGTGTGGCACTAGAAGAAGATTTTGGGATTAGTTCACACCGGTCATGTTATTTTAGGCATTTCTAATTATGCTGTATGTTTTCCATTAAGTGGATAAGGCAAACTAGAACTGTATAGAAACAGGGGTTGCAAAAAATGAAATCCCTCCATTAATAGGCTATACTTTCCTACCAGCTCGTCCCACAATCAGCTGTTGAAATGTTTTGCTTCAGGTCCTGGAGCACTGCACAGGCTGCTAGATAGCTATGCCTAGAGGTGGGAGAGCCAGCAAATTAACAGGGCACGCCATGCCAGAACTGAGCGAAGGGACTGGTTTGGCTCTTAGAACCTGTGTACGATCTGTGCCTTGAAAATGTTTGCCATGTAAATCATGCAACAGACATCACATAAAATATGTTAACATCTCTTCATAATTAAAAAAAAGTATATTTCTTTAACATGTGGAAGCTTTCACATGAATACATCACACTATAGCACTGAACTGAAAAGGACTTATTAAAAATGGTATTTTTTACGCATGAACGTGGAACCATTCCTGCCCCCACCACCACACTAGTGACAGTTATATTAGTGAACTAAGGGCCCCATGCATCAACCTAAATTCCGGTCGCAAACGGGCAGATTCGACCGGTATTTTTGCATTTGGGATGCATCATCCAAAATGCAAAAATCGCTATTTAAGGAATCGCTAAATTTGTGATTACTTAAATTGCGATTGCATTTAAGGAATCGCAAATTGCGATTCCTTAAATGCAATGCATTAAACAATTTTTTTTAGCTATTTTGCTAATATGAATCGCAAATTACCATCAATCTAAAGTTGAAGGTCATTTTCGATTTCTTAGAAAAATGCACTAAGGTGCATTTTTCAAAGTCACATGTTACACACACATGCCCTTGGGGCATGTGTGTGCGAAACATGTGGTTAAATTGTAATTTCATGGGTGCAACAAGGTATCCTTTTGGAACCCTTGCACCCTTGAAATTGGATGCGCAATTTGCGAGTACCTATTGTGTACTCGCAAATTGCACATGCAATTCCCATTCATTCCTATGGGCCTCTAGGCCCATAGGAATGAATGGGAATCAATTCCTTAATTGCGACTCACAATTTGCGAGTCGCAATCAAGGAATTTTTAGGAATCGCAAAATTGTATGCGATTCCTACATGCCAAGGCAATAGTGATTCTTTAGTTGCAATTCCTTCATTATCGCAGTTAAAGAATCGCTATTGTCTATGTTGATGCATGTGCCCCTAAGAAACAAGACAGTTGTCATGTGAACCCTGTATTTGACCCAGATTGTTATTGAAAGATCAACATTATAGTTTGTTAAACAAAACACAATAGGTTTTTGTACAGATGGTATTCTGAACTTATGAATTTGAAGGTGCCTTTATATGAGAAAGTAAAGAAAAGGGAGGATCATTAAAATAAAATATTTGCTTGAGATCACCCAATTTGGTACAGGGGAAACCCGTGGTTAATCCAGGTTTTGCTGTTTCACTTTCTACAAATCAGCCACTAAATGGGTACCCATTTGTCTCTTCTTTTTTATCTCAGATGTTAATGCTTTGTTTTGACCTCTTTGTGCTTTGTGCATGAAGTTAGGACTAGGATGGCAAGCAGAAGCCACATGAAAGCTTGGCTTGTGATGGGCTTGAGGTTCCAACAAGACCCTGAGCTGAGCCAGGCTTCCGTATCGAGGCTGGCTCGGGCTTTCATTAGCTCGCCCACCTCCAGCTACGCCCTATACAGAGTCAGCTTTAGCACTGGTGGCAGCCGTTGTGACAATCATTGCTGGCGCCCCCCAAAAACACAACTTCTTCACATATTCACTTACTACCACCCTTGCACTGCTGCCCTTCATCACCACATAGTCCCTTTTGTATGTGTATTTCATTTCTTTCACAGCGCTACTCATCTAAAGTATGTTGGGCAGGGTGTCGGAGTGTGTTACATTACACATATTTTACATGGACATTGACTCATATAAGTGTGTTGGAAAGGTTGCTTAAGGCAATAATTGCTTCAAGGTAGGATTCACATATCATCAATAATGGTAGGCATTATATGTTAAGCAGTGGCGTCACTAGGGGAGTGCGGGGGGTGCGGACTGCACCGGGTGACACCCTCACGGGGGGTGACACCAAAGGGCCGGTCCGGTCGGTGTGGTCATATGTTGCTTTAAACAAATACAGAAACGCAACATTTGGCAAAAGGAATTAGTCTTCTTGATTAGAAAATGAAAACAAGTGAAATGCAAACGGGCTGCACGCTGACGTGGATCACCTTTCGAGGGGGGGTTGCAGTGATTCTTTAGAAATTGTACAGCACTTCTTGGGACCTTTAACTTCTAAGCGGCGGTCACTGTGTCGGGCCGGCTGGGTTTACTGTGGGGTGGATTGACCTTTGGGCACAACCGCCTGCGCTCTGATCCCTACTCAGACTCTGCCAGGCCGGACGTCTGGAACCTAAATTATACCTGGGAGTCTCCATCGGCTACCGAAATGGACGGGCCCTTCACAACTCCACGACAGACAACTGAAGGATCAAGCATATCCAAAGTCAGGATGGGGTTCTAAAAGGGAACCTGAGTCACAATGGATGCAGAGTGTTAGTATTTAAAAAGCTGATGTAAGGAGCGTGAAAACGTTAAAGTATTGAGACGCTCTAACCTTTAAAAAAAAATTGCAGAGGTGTCGATTTCTTAAATGCCTATAAGTCCAATCAGCAAAGCGCTACAAATATAGGCCCCAATAGAGGTTCACTGAAACCTCGGAGATCCAAGAAGGATTCTCTACCATGAAGTAAATGGATATGTCAAAGCCTAGATTTGAAAGGATCCAAATATCTATCCATTCATCCTGCAATCCACCCACTGATATCCACCATTTTGTCATCTGAATTCTGTCATCTATTCAGCCTTTGATCCAATACAGTCTGTCACCATTCCATACATCCGCCTGCCCATCCATATACAAGCCTATCCAGCCATCTTCAAATCTATCCATCAAACATATCCTTTCACTCGTCATCCATCCTTTCACTTATACATCCCTAATTTCTTCATTAATTCTTCTATCCATCCTTTCACCCATCCATCCACCCTTTCACTCACCCTTCCATCCATCCATCTTTTCAGTCTGCTGTGCGCAGCACGCACTGTCTCCTCCTCCGCCGCGTCTGCGCGCCTCGGCAGTGACGTCACGTCGTCACTAGAGGGGTGCAGTCGGCGATGTTGTTTAATACGGGAGGAATCCGAATCCCGCATGCGCATTGGGCCCCAAGTGCGCGTGACTTGGCATCACGAGGGACGAGGAGGTGAGGAGGTCTCAGGTCGCCACAGCGCCACTATAATTTAATTTTATTCCAAGCAAGGAGGAGCGGAGTTTGGTTTAAGGCTAACGGCCGCGGGCCGCCGACCGAGGTAGCCCCCCCCCCCCTGTCTGCCACCAACTCAGCAGGTGAGTGGCCTATTGCCTATTCAGTGCCGGCTTTAGGGCGGTGCGACCGGTGCCGCCTCACCGGATGCCAAGTTAGGGCACCATTTGTATGGAACCGACGAGTGCCGGGCCCGGCCCGTTACTAATTTTCATTTTCACAGGTCCTGGAATAGAAGTCAAAGGAGGGAGGGTGGGGTACCGCCTGACGCGCTATATAAAACTGCAAAAAAAATTAAATGCCTTTATCGGATTCGGAATGCACGAGGCACTTCTCTACATGTGAAAGTACACTTGGCCACAGAGTCACCAGTCGGATCCAATCCCCAAGCGCATTGCCCCCAATCCCCACAGCATTGGCAAAGCCAATAGGACAGGCCTCCATGTGATGAGGAGCACTCACAGTGAACCGGAGGAGATCCCAGGCACAAACAGCCCAACATATGACACCCGACAAATGCAGACCACCCTCCCACCAAGGGGCCTGTGCGACACAGTCTAGGGAACCACAGCATCCCAACAAACCCACGTGAACTCTCACCTAGCATACAGTGCACCACACTGCTCCCAAGAAACGGCACTGCAGGAACGCCAACGACTGACAATGCTGCAAGCAGGCACCGCAGGGATGCCAACGACCCACAATGCTGCATGCAGGCACAGCAGGGACGCCAACGACCTACAATGCTGCATGCAGGTAGAGCAGGCACGCCAACCACTCCCAATGCTGCATGCAGGCAGTGTAGGGATGCCAACAACCCACAATGCTGCAAGTGGGCACTGCAGGGACGCCAACGACCCATAATGCGGCATGCAGGCAGTTCAGGGATGCCAACGACCCAGCTGAGAGATGTGTGGAGCCGGGAGATTACCGAGCCTCGTCCACGAACGAATACTTCCCCGCCCGGGGGCTGGGGGAAGAGAGCCTGCAGTTGTCTCCTCGGTCACTGCGTATTCCACAGAGGCCACTAGACAAGATCCAAAAGAGGAAACTGTCCCAAGAGTAACATTTCTGCTTTGTAAAGCAGCTACCACCCAACCTCTGGTACTGGTAACTGATCAATGGTTTGCAGTCACAACTCCAGTCTCAAACCATAGCTAGATACCTTTGCGACTCTCACACCTTCCTGTTTGTGATTCAGGAAGGTCACCCAAGCCCTGTTAAAAGTCAGAGGACTTGTCTGACCTGTAAAAGAAGAGCTTTTGCGCATTGAAAAATAGCATTTCTCGAAACGTCACACCCTATGATCTTTGCTGCGGCAACATCCCTTGGTACCCAGCTTTCCATTCTTCTAAATTGGGAAAGGGTAAACGATCACTTCTGAGCATTGGTGTGAAAGCCCTGCTTTTGCAGCTTAAGCGGGGGTAGTGTTGACACACAGTTATTTATGAGCCTTACCTGTCTGCGGCTCTGTAGACAAAAGCACTAAAAACACACGGGACACCGATAACAGAGGTCAAGCAAGGAAAACGAATTACAACAAAGAAATGAAGAGGAAATGAAAGGGAAAGAAAGCAAGATGGAGGGAGAGGGAGATGGCTGGGAGGAAGAGGGAAATGAAGGGCATATGAAAATAAGGAAGGAACTGTGACAAGAAGGAAGGGTAAAAAGGATAAAAGGATGAATGCATGGGCAAATGGGCTGATGGATGTAAGGACAAAACAATATTTGCATGAGTGTGAGAAAGAAAGTGGCTGGAACGATAGAAGTCTGGATGAATGGCCGCCTGGATGGAGGTGTGGAAGGATGGACTGCTGGACTGATAAAAGGAGGGTGAATTGGTGGATGGATGAAGAAGAATGGATGGGTAATAGGATGTATGAATGTTTGGAAGTGTGAGCGAAAGGTTGGATGGATGGAAAACTAATAATGAAAGGGTGGATGGATGGAATGGTGAAAGGATTCATGAAAGTATGAAAGGATGGATAGATGGATGTATACATGAAAGTCTTAAAGATGAATGGAAGGGGATAATTAGGGACCTCATTACTGTTTGTTTTTATTTTAAAAATCTGCACAGGCCCAGCAAGGCACATCATTATCATGGCCATGGATGCAAGGCAACAATAAAACATGTCCAGAGAACTGGTGATTAATGATCCTGCTGGAGAGCAGTCCTTTGCCTGTTGGTAGTTTTGAAATGCAGATAAACTGTATTTTATTTGGATAGCTCAGTGGGTTACTGCCTTTGTCACAGAGATTCTTGTGTTACTTGCAGTTCAAAAGTTACAATCCTAACATAGGACAGTGGCTATGAACTGTCATCAAAGACCTGCAGACAAACATGAATGGTATAGTTAGAACTTCACTTTTTTTGTGTTACTATAAAGTTAGAAATTCCCCAGTCTTTCATTATTTTAATGTTGCTAAAAAGAGTTTGGGCCGATATACATTTTTATTAGTAAAGCCAAGCCCCAACCACTACGGTATGCTTCAAATCTTGAGTTTGTGCTTCCCCAGCCCAAACCCTCTTTAAATTTACTGCCCACCAGTATGGATGCCATGTGATTCCTACATCTTGTAATCCTCATTGGCTCATGTGACATTCCCTCTGTAGACGGAATTACATACTAGCGATAAAACCGGCCCTGTCATTGCCTTTCTGTTTTTATTTAATTAGCAATCAGGCCATTAGGGCAACTGTGGAACATATTTTAAAGTGCGTGCTAATTATATTTACTGCTATATTTAATGTTTTAAGTTTGAAGGTGATTTTGCTAATGTTTTTTACGGGAATAATGAAAGTAGAGCTGGATGGGGCTGATATGGGGCTGGGGCCCGAAGGTCAGCTGTGAGATAAGGTACACAGGAGCGGGATGGTCGAAAAGTGGATAATCGGGCCTGGAAGTAAGTACTTGTGTTAAAACCTGGCCTGTTGGAATTTGAGGGTTTGCACTTACATCCAGACATCGCTCTTACTTTCAAATAACTCTCCACATGCTCTGTATACACACAGAATTGATCCGTTGTATACTGGTGACTGTTTGCAAGTAGATATAATCTAATCTAGGGCTTGTAGGCTAGCGGACTCGGAGCGAAGGAGGTCCATGCGGTAAGTCGTGAGGGGGTGACACCATGAGTTACCCGCACCGGGTGACACCAACCCTAATGACGCCACTGATGTTAAGAGTGCGTGTCTGGAGAAATTCAAACTCAGGATTTATAGCATAAATGGTGGTTGAGGTTGTTTTTACTAATAAGTATTTATTATTATTCAAAGGAACCCTGTTTAACAACCTTAGAAGGAGAAAACACAACTGCAAGTGACAAAAGAGCTCTGTGACAACAGCAGCTCTGTGACAACAGCAGCTAGTAGCTTTAAAAAGTGGGGGGTGGCACCGAAAAACTTACTGAGATGCTGTTGGCTGGTGTCTCTCCTCTCCTGGACGATGAGCAGGAAAGGGAAGGAAGGTGGCTAACTACCTGCATGCCAATCCAACCAATTCTAGAGCAGCTCTCATGCTGTTTTCAATTATCAAAGTGCCAACTACAAGCATCTAGTAGTGCAATACTGGGGCAAAGTCAAAAGTTATGGCTGACCACGAAGGAGTGCAGGTGAGATACAAGAATTTGATTGGGCCCAGTCTTTGTTTACCTTTGGACTTAAAAAATAGTTCCCAGAAAAATGTCTGGGAAGGTAAAGTTCAGCGAGGCAAGGCTGCAGGCGGTGTCCAAGCAGGCGGCGTCATTGTAGGGGAGCCACTCGACGAAGTCGCAGTGAAGATTTCTAAGTTTGAGTTTAGCTCTTTTTTGGAAGTCAAAAATCTCCAGTGAGACAAAGCTGCAGACTGTAGCTGACAAAGGCTCCAGGAGGCTGGATACCCATTCTGCAAAGAGCCGCTGGACAGGATTTGCTGCTGGGCAGATGAACATAGCGGGAGCTACCGCGAAGTCAGGCCGGCAATGCACATGTGGCAGATCGACGAACTGGAAGGTCCTGGTCTTCTCTCAGAACCCTTTTTTGCCAAATATTTTCTAAAAATTATTGGATTTTAGGCAATCTCTTTGGTTAACCACTTCTAAGAGCCCAGGACTGGAGAGGCACCACTTGGAGGGTCAGGACTCAAACATGTTGGGTCAAGGTGCACGTTCAAAATGGTTGGAGCCTTTTCTGGGGGAACACCCATCGCAACGCATGCGTCGCATCGCATGCGTTTATATCGCATGCCGTCACAACGCACGCGACGTTACGCCGTGTGCGTTCACTACGCACGACGTTCAATCGCGGGTGCCATTGCATCGCGTGTGGCGTTAGAACGCAGACGCGGGTACACGGGTGGCAGGGGAGACAACGTTGGAACCAGGTAAGGTCGACGCTGTTTTAGGGTTTAGGGTAGTTGATGGGTAGTGCACTGGAGGGGGGGTGTTAAGGTTTTAGGGATTAGGGTTAATTGTTGTATATGGGAGTGTTTTAGGCTTTAGGGTTTAGGGCTTAGGGTTAGGGGGCGTATATGCTAGTGTTTTAGGCTTTAGGGTTAGGGCTTAGGGTTAGGGGGCGTATATGCTTGTGTTTTGGGGTTTAGGGTTAGGGCTTAGGGTTAGGAGGCGTATATGCAAGTGTTTTAGGCTTTAGGGTTAGGGCTTAGGGTTTATGTTAGTGTATAGTACTGTTTTGCCATGAGTGTCGGGCATTGTACTGACTTTGGTGGGACCGTTAGGGAGAATTTTGCGGAGTGCTGGAATGCGTGGTCTTTGTGTGCGTTGTAAATGTCTTTTGCATGCGTGTGAAGGCATCGTGCGATGTGGTGGTTTGCGTGGTGAATGCATGCGATGTACCGGTGTGTGCGATGTAATGAATGCGTTGTAGTGGTGTGCGTTGTTTGTGTTTGCGTTGGATCGTCATACATCCCTTTTCTGTCCCTGACGTTTTGATCAGGAGGCCAGCCAACTAGCCCTTTAAGTCACTCTGGTAGTCCAAGGTTTAAGTGGAACATGGCTCAAGCAGCAGGGCAGGTCTCTGAGGCTTCTAGGCCAGCTTCAGGCAGCAGAACAGTCCTTCCAGGTACAGCAAAGCAGGTTTCTGAAGTACACAGCAGGCCAGAGCAGTAGGCAGTCCTCTGAGAGTCCTTCCACAGGTCCAGAATGTGTACTGAAGAGTGGGTCTGAGGCTCCTATTTTTATACCTGGTGCCTTCTTTGAAGTAAGAGAAGTTTCTAGAGATTTTCTTTTGAAGTTCTTGGAGTTTGTTGCCTCTCCTGCCCATGGTCCAGCCTGTCTGCTGGCACAATGGGTTATTTTGAAATTCTTTCTGTGAAGGCAGGGCACAGCCTATTGAATTGTAAATGGGACTGTGCCCATCTCTGCTCCCCCCATCCTGTCAGTGATGGCCCATACAGGCACACCTAATCCCTCTATTATGTGGCTGCCTGGGAGGAATAAACAAAGTCCAACTGCCTACTACATCCCGTCATGTGACCCAGAAACAGACTATAGGCAACAAATATTTAGGGCAGAAAAGTGCCACCTTTTAAAAGTTGCGTTTTCAGAATTGTGATTTATAATCCGACTTTACCATTAAAGTAGATTTTAAATTACAAATTGTCAGACACCAAACATTTTTTTTTACCTGCTCTCAATCAAAGATTAGCAGATATTAAATGTAATAATGTAACCCAATGTTATCCTATGAAAGAGGTAGGCCTCACGGCAGTGAAAAACAAATTGTCGAGTTTTTCACTACTAGTACATGTAAAACTTAAAAGTACATGCCCATACTTTTAATTACAATGAACCCTGCCTTATGGGGTTTCTTGGACCTACCTTAGGGGTAATGTATATGCAATAAAAGGGGAGTTTAAGTTTGTCAAGGGGGTTATTTTGTCAAGTCAAATTGGCAGTTTAAAATTGCATTCAAGCCGCAATGGCAGACCTGGGACAGGCTTGATGGGGCTCCGTAAGTGGGTAGCACAATAAGTGCTGAAAGCCTGCCAGTAGCATCTAAAATAACGGCCCTGGGTATATAGTATACCACTTTTCTAGGGACTAGTTAATTATATATGCCAATTAGGAGATTTACTATGTTTGAGGGAGTAAGCACTAGCATCGGTTAGTTGTGGTAAAGTGCAGAGAATCCTAGGCACAGCAAAAATTAATTCACAAAAATAGGAGGGTGAAGCCAAAATGTTTGGGAAAAGACCACTATAAGGCTGATAGGTGTAACTGCTATCTATTCACATAAATCTTCTCTGGATGACCAGTGTAAAACTATAGACAGAATGGAGGTTACTGAGCAGGCCCTGCAAGAACTTGGCCCGCAGTACTCTGATATGACTATCCACCTACTGGAACCCAAGGGAAGAGTTCGGATTCTGGAAGACGATGGGGGCCAATCCCGCTGTAATAACAATCTTTGGATCATTGGTATGCCGGAGAATGTGAACGACTCCAACCACACACTTTATATTAGGTGCTGGCTCCAATCTGAATCATACATAGGCATTTCTCCCATGTATGTGGTACAGCGAGTGCACGAGGTCCCCACCAGAACGCCGATTCCCGTTGCCGCTCCATGATCGATAGTGGTTAAACTACTGAACTACTGGGACTGGATCAATTTCTACAAGCCAGAGGCCGACATCTCATAGTGGTGGAAACATACTGAGCCTCGATCTTCCCAGATTTTATCTAAGCAGTACAGTAATGTAGGTCCTCCTTTCTGGTAATCGATAAAAGACTATAAGAGCTGTCCTTAAAATATGCCCTCTTGTTTTCTGCAAGTTTGAGAACCATCTTGGGTGACCAAATACATTTCTTCACTGATCCCAAAGATGTCCGGACCAGAAAAGATGAGGCTTATGGTGCAGAGGGTCCCTTCTCTTGTCAAGACACTCGGGCTGACAGAAAGGAGAGGAGAATTCCGGCGGAAGGTCCCAACCCTGGCTGTGTCACCCTGCAGACATCCTCCCTTCACAGGCCCAAGTATTGACAGATCATTAGTGCACCTCAGAATCTGCTGTTATGCTATGCGACCCACAGAAATGCAACCTGGACACACCATCGGGGGACAACTCTAGGGACTTATCCATCCTGAGCTCAACCATCACCCCTCGAGTCACCCCACAGACAGAGAATGACCCCGTTTGATGGGGAGATCTCCTCACTAAGCCAGTTTTATTTCCTCCTTACCCAATCATCAAAATGCACCTTATATCTTGAACGTTCTGCATCATTCATCATTTCAGTTACCCGGACCCTCCCATTGGAATTGCTGGGGGCTTTCTATAGTACAAGGCTATGCATGCCTAGTTGAATGTATAGATGAAGCGGGCTTCCTTTAGCTGGTTTCCATCCTATTGTCACTCACCTCTCCCAACAGTTGAACAGACGCACCTTCATGACTTTGCCCCGCACTGTGGGCTCACTGTTGTATTTTACTTGTTGTGAGTAGTTAGTTGTTTGGTGTGATGACCGTTTTCTTAATAGTTCTGCTGTTTTTGCTCTCAGAGGGAGGAACCCACTGGAAGGGAGTCACAGCAACTCATGATATGGTCCCATTTTCACCTTCCTAGCCCTCTATACTTGGTGCATAAACCCGTTTGGACTCCCGTAGCTCTCTACACTTTAATTCTGCAAGAACACCGGTGGGACACACGGTAGATGCACGCTCATCACATGGACCTCATGGGGAATGGACAGCATCAAAAAGCTACCACATCCCTGTACAACTGGTCTAGCAAGGGGCAAATATAACCTTCCCTCAAGAAACAAACTTAAACAATATGGCTCCTTGAATGCAAATGAAGAGGACAAATCCTTAGTTTGAATTACTCCTCATTTGCATGGGGTGTCACCATTTGGGTCCGTGAGGAACTCCTTTGGAACAAGAAGACACCCAGATTGACCCAGAGAGCAGATCTGTATTGGTCCGAGAACACTTAGACGGACTACCTGTGATCCTGATGTCAATCTACGCACCTTGACTCAGATCAGGCATGATATATGGCCTCTCTCTCCACTTCTTTCACCCCCATTATGGATTCACCTAACTTGGGGACGAAAACAAACTCTGGTCCCTCACTGGCTTTAACCCTCGTGGCTAGAAGATGAAACAAAGTACTTTGAGGACAATACTGCTTCAGCCTCAACCGGAGCTACTGAATAGGAGGTGTACAAGGTTGTCATACGCAGCACTATGCTAATTACCACGATTGGTGTGCACATGTCTTTGGAGTCAGACTTGAAACAAACTAAGTGTAAAAATGTGCACTGGATACACTTTAAAGTAAGCCAGAGCTCAAGATACTTTATTGCTGCCTCAACCACTGCTCCTCGCCAACTCCTGTCTCCCTTCAAATCCACGTCAATATTCTAGAATCCAAGCATTCAGATGACAATGACATGGGTAGGTGCAGGATGTACAAAGCAGATACCACATATCTTTCCCCTTTTAACAAATATTGAGAACACATCCATGCAATAAAAACTTGATCACATATGAGAACACAACCATGTAATAGAAACATAAGAACAGCTCATCCTACCGCAGTCAGAAGACCCCTCCACCACCAGAACCAACTTCCACAGATGTCTGATGAACATTGCACACTAGATGAAGGCCAACAGTCTCAAGCTCAATGCAGACAAGACGGAAGTCCTCATCTTTGGGAACAACACCTCGCCATGGAATGAGGCATGGTGGCCTGCTGAACTCGAGCCACACCCCATTCCAACCCCATTCCAACACACCATGGCACCATGATAATACCTCATTCTTATTTTCCGGAGCACTGAGTTTACAAATGGCATCCACTAAATCAGATTTTTGTGTAATTCCTCGTGGTGCATTGGTGTGCCCCAAATATGGAATTTCCCTCTTTCCAAAAAAGCATTTGTCAACATTCAATGTCAAACCTGTTTCTTTAATCTTTCCATCGCACCACAATGCCTTCAAGTATGTGCTTCCAAATTGCTCCCATAAATCAGAACATCATCTTGAAAACATTGTACACCTTGTAGTTTCCCAAGAATTGAAACCATCAATTTCTGAAAAACAAGCTGTAGAAGCAAGGCCAACAGGCATACTCAAAAATGTAAATGCCCCCATAGGAGTTATAAATGATGTAAATGGGGATGTAAATTGATCTGAGGATATACAGAAACTATATGGAGAGTGATAAACAATTTGCATCACAAATTGTGGATATCAACTCAGATATGTTTGTTAGAGGGAATGTATCCACTAACCATTATGTTGCCTCCACTAGGATTATAATCCCTTCTGGTTATAGCCTTTCTAACTCATTGTGTACCTCTTGTTGCATACTTAAAAGAACCTTCCTTTTTTTGCATGCAGATGGTATCTCCCCTGGTTTGATGTAATGAAGATAACCTTCAACACAACATAATTTGCTTGTAAATACTTCAGGAAATATTCTTGCAAACTCAGCACAGCCGTTTTCAAAATGCTGAACTCCTCATTGAGGTTGCGTGTTGGGATCGAGGAATGCGCCCAAATATTTCTAGTGCGGCCATCCTAGAATATTGTATCCTTTGTAAGCCACACATTCTTTCGCCAGTACAATGATTCCTTTGTAATTTACCGTACTAATAAAGTAAGTGGGAGTAAAGTAATAAAATATATAGATACATAATGACATAGAAAGGGTACACATTCACAAAGGGAAATAATAAAGAGATATAAAAATTAATTGAAAAAACTGTCATATGTGCACGTATGGCTAGCATATAACAACAGGGCAATGATGTTGCCTCCATTTAGTCCTTAATGGAGCTACAGGTGTGCTTTTTGGCTGACATTTCTTCTGATCCTCTATGTACTGGGACCACGGCCTCTGTACATAGAGGTCTCCAAGACCTAGATTGCCGAGTCAAGCCGAAAATATCTTGTCATGAATTTCCCATTTTCTGGGAAAAAATGTTTCGGAGGACAATTAGAGAATATGGTCAAGAAGTCAGCGGAAGACCGAAAATGTATGGCATCTTTTAGGCCATCAGTTAGAGGATGAGGGTTAGATCCACAGAGAACGTTTGTTCCATCTTCTTCCACAAAGATACAGACCCAGCTCTTTTGAAGTAGGGGTCACAACCAAAGGGCCCATACCACCAACAAGACCCAATAGATCTCTTGATCATCATTTGCATCTACCAAGAACAAACACTGACTATCCATTGGAATTTTCAAAAGATCTTCCAGTGAGAGGGTATCTGAAAAACTTCGTCAAAGTGTGGCAGTGTTGTATCTACATTTCTTGCCGCTTAGCCAGTATGCATGGGTATGTGAATGGAATGATGGAATGCATGATGATTGTATGGAATGTTGGTGTGTCTGGCTGACTGGGAGGTATGACAGTTGGAGAGAGTGGGCTGAGCAGCAGAGATGCAGTTCCTGGTGGGACCATATATCTACCTGATCTAACTCATCTACTATGTAACTATCATCCTGAAATCAACTAATAAACATCAACTTGGATCTACCACTTCGATAACATCGTTTACATTGCAACATTGGCGACGAGGATGGGATAAAAAAAACCCTGCGTGTACTGTTTCCTGCATACCTGAAGTGAAGATTTTGAATTTACAAGCAAAAGACTAATTGTAAAGAAATTTGAAGGAAATTACACTTGAAAAAGAGGAGAAGAACACCCAATTTTGTCCCACCAGTGTCCTCCATCAACCGGACAGCCTATTTTGGGTGCTTCACACTCCTTACGGAAAATCATCTCAACAGTTGAAATAATTATTTGACATATGCTGGAAAGACACAGCATTAACAACAGTAAGCTACGAGCAACATACAAGAAAGACAGCCTACATAAGTAAGTTATATTTTGGGCATTAGATGTTATGTGACTTGATTAATTTGAACCTTCAAAAGTATGTCGAAGTCTGAAATCTGCGTAGCCTACTCGAAGAAATTAATTTGCCTGGTGCCAACCTTTTTGTGACTGATATTGAGATCACTTGTTTTGTTTGGAAAGCGCTGCCTGCTATGAACTTTTTAGGATTCTACTGTTTGCAACCCACTTGAGAGGAACCGGGACCCTTGAACTTTGCCAAACTAAATTAATACTATCTGGATACTTTGGCAGTCATTGACAGTCATAAATCTAGCAGTTAAGTGCACTGCTACGATCGTCAGCACAGATTGTTGAGTGTACATTAATTTCATTCATGCCACGGGAATCGCTGAGTGCTTATTTCCTTTGTTAGGCATTTTGACAGCTCACACCTTTGATAGGGTGCCTGTGAGTGTTGGTGAATATGAAACTTATTAATTACCGTTCCTAAGAGTTTAAAAAGAAGTAAGAACAAACTGTCACTCACCAACATATTCTGCTCGTGCCTTCGATCTTTCTGCCAGCGCGAGTCCTCTCATCAACTCGTGAGTCCTCTCATCAACTCGCGCAGCCTCCTGTTTGCTTTGTGGAGAGCTGCTGAAGTGTGCCGTGAGCCACCCGTCTAGACGTCACGTACGTGCTGCCATTTTGGGGCATCTGGTCATTTACTGTCACTGCACTGACGTTGCCAAGCAAAATGTGCTCCCGTCATTGTCTCTTCATTGCACCGCAGCAAATTATGCAGGTGAGAGAAGTACTTCAACTTGCACGTGACTTGTCTCAACAAAGGCATGGAAGTACAAGACGGATGTTTCTGAGGATATCGTCTAGGACCTACAGTCATTCGATTTCATTGGTGAGAGGGGACAACATGACTCACTCTGCCTGTTGCAAACTCATGGGTGATGGAAGTAGTGAATCAGAGATACATAGTTCACTTCTCCACTATCCCTCCAGGCAAATTCAGTGTAATGCCTACACCCAAATGTCCAGTACAATGTCTAGCCTTGCTTCAGGAAGGTCAAGACTTGATCAAAGTGGGGCCAATCATTCCCTTCCCACATGTAGAAAGATGGCTGGGATGTTATGTAATCCTTTACCTTATGCAGAAAACTCTGAAGAATTTCATCCAGTTTTAGATCTCAAAGAAGTCAATTCATTCATCACCCATATTACCTTTAAAACAGTCAGTCACTATCTCATTCATTGGTTCTTAACCATTTGACTTCTGTGGAGGCCACTTAATCATTACTGAAATCAGAGGACTCCCACTGAATCATTAATGGAAGCCAGGGACCACAACTGAGCCAATATTAGAAGCCAGGGATCAGCCCTAAGACATTTTTCTGATTTCAACCTAAAAACAATGCACGAAATGCAGAAACAAGCATTTATCAAACAAATACAGAGATGATTAAATATTTGATTTAATTCACCAACACATATTTCCAAATTTAGCATTTTAGTTATAATGGGTAGTCTGGAGCATTTCTAAAATCAATTGAGGCCATCCATCATCCATACTGTATTCTATTTGATGCACCTACACTGCTCCCATGACTCAATCTGAGGATAAGATTTTAATTTTTAGCATCCAATTTCAAATTCCTTCATATCACTATTTTCAGTTTTATATGTTGCTTCTTCATATATATACACTTTAATAGTAAGTTAATATTATTTTATTTTATAAGCAGTCACAGACCCCCTGATTAGGCATCAGAAAACTCTGGTTGTCCCAAGCCCACGAATTAAGAACCCCTGCTCTAGTTGATTCTGCCTCTGATTCACCCAGGTGACTTTCTGACAACATTGGACCTAAAGGATACATAACTGCATATTCCAATGCATCCAGAATACTAGCTGTTACACTATTTTTGTAAGGACAGTCAACATGTTCAATTTACAGTCATTTAATTTGGAATATTAACATTTCCTTGGGTTTTTACCAATGATTGGCACCTTTTGTGGGATTAGTGCATTACAAATTAATTCGTTTTTTTTCCGTTTTAGATGATTGGTTAATATCTGTAGCTTCTTTTTCCAATGCTTCCAAGGATGTTCAAGAGACTTGCTACCGCATTCAGAGCTGCAAATGGATTGTGACCTTTAGCAAACTCTATCTGGTACTGTCTTAGAGGTGGCATTTCGTTTGTGCTTTATTTAAAACAGACCTAAGTCAATTCTTCTTTCCCCAACCAAGTAAGGACAAGCTGGTGCAAGACATTTCAGCTCTCCTGCAAATAAATCTAGCTGCATGGAATGGCTGCTGGTACCTTGTTGTTAGACATGGCTTTTTCAGCAGGTTTATCCCCAGACGTTTTGCTTTTTGGCCTCCTGGTTTTGCCACTGTGTTGGTTGGTTTTATGACTCTGGGCACTTTACCACTGCTGATCAGTGCTAAAGTGCATATGCTCTCTGTGTAAATTGTTATAATGGATTACAGACCCCTGAACTTTAGATCATTTCTGGAATTCAAGAGGAACCTTTGCCAAGCAGAAGAGCAGGAGAAACTGAAGGATAAGTACTGCCCCTTTGCTGTGTGCTGTCTGTGGTTGGCCTTCAGTGGCTGTTTCTGCCAAGGAAAGGACAAGGACTTTGCTGTGTGCTGTGTCCCCTGTTTGAGGAAGATCTCCAAGGGCTTGAAGTAGAGCTTGCCTCCTGTTCTGAAGTCTCAGGAAAACAAAGACTTAACCCCAGCTCCCCTGAACTTCCATTCTGGGAGTTATGACCTGCCAGGAGGTGCTTGTTGCTGAATTAGGCCTCTGGAGGTTGTCTCTGTTGTGGGAGCTGGAAAAGAGACGCAACTACGAGAACATGTGATGCATCCACACCTGTTTCCCACGCATCGCTGAAGCAACCGACGCAGCGCCTGCTAGCAGCTAGAGAAATTACCGCACTCTGCATCGAGTCAATCGATCTACGAAAGCTGAGATCACAGCACCGATTCCGGCGCTGGCCCTGCTGTGCGGCTGCAAGAACCAATGCATCGTGGGACCATGGCTGGAAAAACCAACGCAGCACTGTTGCCATCACTGCATCGAGAACGACGCTCACCCTATCGTCACGAAGCACACCGGGGCGCCAAGTCTGTGAGAATGCTGGAGCCGCAGTAAGAAACCGTGCATCACCTCCCCGCACAGTATGAAACCGACGCATCACCTCCCCTTCAGTAAGGAATTGACGCATCTCCTCGCCTGCGTGACAGTAGGGAACCGACACATCACCTCCCCTAGAGTAAGGAATTGACACGTCACCTTTCCTGCGCGTAAGGAACCGCCACATCAACTTCCCTGCGGCTGTTTTGTTTATGATTTTGACGCATCCAAGGTACTTTGTGTTGAAAGTGACGCAACTATAGTTTTCTATGGACAGAACTGTTTCTACCTTTTATAAGTCCTATTTTGATTACTGTATTGTGGAGTTTTGTCGTTTTGGTCTTGTTTGGTTTAGATAAAGATTATGTATTTTTCTAAACTGGTGTGGTGTTTTCACTGAATTACTGTATGTGTGCACAATTGCTTTACACACTGACTCTGAAATAAGCCTGTCTGCTCGTGCCAAGCTACCAAGGGGGTGAGCAGGGATTATTTTAGAAGTGTGTTCCCCTTACCCTGACTAGGAAGAAGGGTCCCCACTTGGACAATGGTGCAAACCATTGCCAAATAGAGACCCCCATTTTTAACACTAGTCAATGGGCTTCAACCTTTTGGTGGTGCCTGGGGCTCATTATCATCTTCAACCATTGGTACAACTTCTTCCGGCATGGTGGAGACCAGATTCTTGGGAGTATGAGTATCTGGCTCCAGTTACAGTGGAGATCTGTCAAAACCTTCAATGGTGGCTTTTATTAACCAATTTGGACAGGGGAGTCTCCTTCTCTTTTCCTTTCACGCCATCCTAACCAAGATGCTAGTTTCAAGGACTGGGGAGCAATGCTTCTGGGAGATCTCAGTGTTGAGGGTCTCTGGTCCTGAAAAGAGAACCTAAGAGCCTTCAATTGGAAGGAGTTGGCAGCAATCGATTAAGCTCTTCTAAATTTTGCCAAACATCTTCAGAATCAGGTGGTATGCATAGGAACAGACAGCCAGATTGCTTGTTCATATATTAACTGTTAGGGCAGTCCACTGATTCTCCTTCTGGAAGCCCTGGTCCTGAAGATATGCTTATGGGTGGAGGAACACGTTCTCGTCTGAAAGCAGCTTATCTGCCTAGACAGAGAATGGACTTGACAACATACTGAGCAGGACATTTCCATGGTCAAGTTCAATGAGAATATCCTCTCTCCTGCTTCAGAAGATGGTGTCTCCTTTCAGTCGTCCTTGGATCGATCTATTTGCATTCGAGGACAATGCCCCCCTTCTAAGATTTTGTACCCTGATTCTGTCAAAGAAGGCATGAGGAATAGATGCTTTTCAGTCCCTTGGTCCCAGATCATTTTTATGATTCTGTTTCCTGTAATTCCCAGAAATCTGAGGAAACGTTTAGATGAGAGGGGAAAGATGTTGTTCCTCATTGGCCAAGGCATCAATGGATGTCTAGTGTAACTAGCTTTCAGTCGACCTCCCTCTGGATCCATCTTCACTAGTGTTTCAAATTCTATGTCAGCAAACTCTGGAGGTTTGGCTATAAAAAGGTTTAGCCTTAGAAGAGGTTGTCCATTAGAGTTGCCCTACTGTATTCAACAGTCTTGGAGACTAGGGACGCTAAACGTTTACAATAGGAATTGGGAACATTTTGATAAACGGTGTAAAGGCAAGGGCCAATGACTCAGAGCTTATTCTAATTCTTGTTTTTTTGCAGGAGGAGTTTCGTTGAGGTCTAATGATGTCAAAGCTGAAGAGCCAATGGCCCACAATTAAGCCTTCAAGGGCAAATAAATTGCTCCTATAGATGTTGAACCTCCATACACAGTAGGGTTTAAATTCCTTACAGCAAACGTTCTCATTTTAGTGGCCATCTGTTTGGGTTGAAGGGAAGGTGACTTGGTAGCTTGATTGTGTGAAGAGTCATTTCTGAGATTTTTTCCCCCTCATTTTCTTCCCAAAGTTCCTTCAGTGTACTATTTATCCTGAGATCTAGTCTTCCCTTCTTTTATGCCAAGACCTCCTCTTATTTAGAAAAAGGGTTGTATTTTCTGGATGTTAGACAAGCCTTATGTATTTACATAGAAGGATCCTCAATTTCTGGGGAAACAAATTGCCTATTTGTGACTTTTGGGGACTCGGGGCAGTGGAAATGTCCATCTTCTAGCCTAAGCAAATGGATCCATTTTACTATCACTTCAGCCTTTCAATCAAGAGAGGCTCTGTTGCCAAATTTAAGACATGCTGCTTAAAAAGGAGCATATCTACTTCTTCAGTAGCATTTATGGGTGTTTCCTTAAAAGACATCTGTAATGCTGTCACTTTGACCATCCCTCACACTTTTAAGAACAGTATTGCAAGTAGGCAGACGGTACTGAATTGATTTTGCAACCTATTTCTGAGCACTCTTGATTCATAATTGTGTTTTCTTTTTTTGATGTTCCTTCCCTTATTAAACTCTGCATACTTACATTGTAGCATTTAGAGTTTGTTTACACTGTGACACACAACTTTCCATTACATGGGTATAGCTCATTTTGAGGTAGGTGGTAATGACATAGATATTTACTGTCAATCTTCATTACTTCAAGTCTTGGTAAAATTAGGAAGTGCTGGTGAGGTCAAACTGATTTACTTCCTGGCCGTGTATTCGAGGTGGGGCCAAGGTAGAAGAGTTCATTGTTGTTTCTCCTGGTAAGAATCTTTTAATTTTTATATTTTCTTGGGCAGAAAATTCTGGCACAGCTGGACTGCAGCTTATTTTTCTGAGGATTCTGGTAAGGAAGATCTTGGCCTTAAGTAATGCCCTGACAACAGATGAACTCCTATCAAGGCCCATTCAACCAGCAATAAGCGGTGTCATCATAAGGATTTTAGATCAATAATACTTTATGTGTTAGACTTTAACAGGGTAACCAAAAACAGTTGACGTATGTCTTGCCAGGGGCCCCAAAAATCCTTAAGATGACATGGGTTAGAGAGACAAAGTCATAGTTAGAGATACACAGATCGTTAGAGAGGTTTAGATAGAAACTAAAATATATAGATAAGGCTAAAGTTTGCTTTCCTTGAAACCCCCTTCAAGAGCCGGGGCCCTAGCCAGTTGCCCTTGCCTTAAAACCTCTCTGACAATAAGGCTGAAGTAAAAATACGCACCGGTTAATGTAAAAAAAAAGAAAATTACGTGTCGGGCTCTCCTCAGGAGGCAGCTTGCACCAGCCCATTTTCCTGTTAGATCCGCCTAAAACAGAACCAACTATTAACCATGAAAGCCAACTTTGGAGCTGGAGAAGCAGGTTCAAGACTCGGTGACGGCTCAACATCATGTGATTCTGGGCAAATCTCTTAATCTCCCCGTGACTATCATAAATAAATGTGTCCCTAACTGGGGCTAATGAAACGAGCCAGTGTTGATGATAAAAGCACCGGAAACCACCGGCTCAAATTAAGCACAGAAAAAAACCCAAGCTCACTGGCTGCTTTTAGTGTGCTGAGAACAGAAGTTATTTAGACCGTGCCTTATAAAGCAAAAGGGAAAGTGTATCATTTCTATAATTCCCCTCACGCAATGACGCAAAAATGAAGTCCGGGTCCGATGTAGGGTGACCAACAGTCCGTAAATTTCACGGACAGTCCGTAATTTCGGCCGTCTGTCCGTTGTCCGTGAGGGATTCTTTAACGGATGCCATTTGTCCGTAATGTTAACCGGGCACCGATCGCACCACCCTAAAGCCGGCACAGCTTCCACCCACCTCTCTGCTTGACTCCGATGCTGTTGAGGTCCGGTGTAACAGACTCTGATGCAGTACCAAAGCTCAGATACCCTGCAGCATTGGAGAGGCACAGCGGGATGGCAACCCTCACACCTTCAGCCCTTTGTGAGCTGTTAAGAGGTGTTTGAAGGTGACTGAGAGGGAGGGGCTGCAGCTTCAGGAGAAGGAGCATCTATTCAGATGCAAACAGCCCTGAATGCGTCATGTCTCTGCAATTTAGAGGGGCCTCACACATTCCCTTTCTGCCCAGGGCCCCAAAAATCATAGAACCGGCCCTGATTACACCTAGGCAGCAGGTAGAACCGGCCCTGATTACACCGAGGCAGCACGTGGTTCTCTTCACAGAGCTTAATTACTGTTACTAAATTGTAA
Organism: Triturus cristatus; assembly: GCF_964204655.1. Taxonomy (NCBI): domain Eukaryota; kingdom Metazoa; phylum Chordata; class Amphibia; order Caudata; family Salamandridae; genus Triturus; species Triturus cristatus. Next base: position 181,495,368 of record NC_140589.1, read on the forward strand.
GCAAATCTCGGTTCTTCAAACATGCAGTCTATAATGTAATAAAATAAAGAAATGGCACAATCGCACCCACACTGATTAACAAAGTATGGAGGACAATCAGTTAAATCAGTTCTCTTGGAGTATCTCCTTTAAGTACTGCACATCACAGTGGGGGATGGCAAAACAAACATTTTCGAAAGAGAGCCTGTGGTCTCGTTGTCCTGACCAGGAGGGGTGAGGAACCCTACCCCACCCTGGAAGAGACCAAGATGATACTAGAATCAATCAATCAATCAATCAGTGACACTTGTAAAGCGCGCTACATACCCGTAGGGTCTCAAGGCGCTGGGGGGGGGGGGGGTGCCGCTACTGCTCGAACAGCCAGGTCTTCAGCTTCTTCCTGAAGGAGAGGTGGTCTTGGGTCAGGCGCAGGTCGGACGGGAGGGAGTTCCAGGTCTTGGCGGCCAGGTAGGAGAAGGACCTTCCTCCTGTAGTTGCTCTGCGGATGCGGGGGACGGCGGCGAGGGCGTGGTTGGCTGATCGGAGGTGGCGTTTGGGAGCGTAGAAGTTGACTCGGTTGTTGAGGTAGCTCGGGCCTTGGTCGTGTAGGGCTTTGTGTGCGTGGGTGAGGAGGCGGAAGGTGATTCTCTTGTTGATGGGGAGCCAGTGAAGGTCTCTCAGATGTCCGGAGATGTGGCTGGATCGTGGGATGTCGAGGATGAGTCTGGCTGAGGCGTTTTGGATCCGCTGGAGTCTCTTCTGGAGCTTGGCGGTGGTCCCGGCGTAGAGGGCGTTGCCGTAGTCCAGTCGGCTGGTGACGAGGGCCTGGGTGACGGTCTTCCTGGTCTCTGTGGGGATCCACCAGAAGATCTTCCGTAGCATGCGTAGGATGTTGAAGCACGCCGAGGAGACGCTGTTGACTTGCCTGGTCATGGAGAGGGAGGAGTCCAGGATGAAGCCCAGGTTACGTGCATGGTCTGTCGGTTTGGGTGCGGTGCCCAGGGCGGGAGGCCACCAGGAGTCGTCCCAGGCGGAGGGAGAGGAGCCCAGGATGAGGACCTCCGTCTTGTCCGAGTTCAGTTTCAGGCGGCTGGTCGTCATCCATTCGGCTACCTCTTTCATCCCTTCGTGTAGGTTGGCTCTGGCGGCGGCGGGGTTGTTGGTCAGGGAGAGGATCAGCTGGGTGTCGTCGGCGTAGGAGATGATGCTGAGGTGGTGTTTGCGTACGATGGCCGCGAGGGGGCTCATGTAGACGTTGAAGAGGGTGGGGCTCAGGGATGATCCTTGGGGGACGCCGCAGATGACTTCGGAGGCCTCTGACTTGTAAGGTGGTAGGCGGACTCGCTGTGTTCTTCCGTCGAGGAAGGAGATGATCCATTCCAGCGCCTTGTCCTGGATTCCGATGTTGCTGAGGCGCCGTATTAGGGTGCGGTGGCAGACCGTGTCGAATGCCGCGGAGAGGTCTAGGAGGATGAGGGCCGCTGTTTCTCCATTGTCCATCAGGGCTCGGATGTCATCGGTGGCGGCGATGAGGGCGGTCTCGGTGCTGTGTTTGGCTCGGAAGCCGGACTGTGAGGGGTCGAGGGATCCGTTCGTCTCGAGGAAGGCGGCCATCTGCTTGTTGACGGTCTTCTCGATGACTTTGGCTGGAAACGGGAGAAGCGAGATGGGGCGGTAATTCTTGAGGTCGGTGGGGTCCGCTGTTGGTTTCTTGAGTAGAGCGCTGAGTTCGGCGTGTTTCCAGCTCTCGGGGAAGATGGCGGTGTCGAAGGATGTGTTGATGATGTCTCGCAGGTGGGGTGCGATGACAGCGTCGGCCTTGTTGAAGATGTGGTGGGGGCAGGGGTCGGTTGGTGATCCGGAGTGGATGGAGTTCATCGTGCGGATGGTGTCTTCTGTGCTGATCGGGGTCCAGGCGTGGAGGGTGGTGGTGGGGGGGGCTGGCTGGTCGGTCGTGGTGTGCGTTGGTTGGTTGTTGAAACTGCTGTGTATGTCCGCGATCTTGTTGTGGAAGTATGAAGCCAGGGAGTTGCAGAGGTCTTGCGAAGGGGTGATGTCGTTGTTTCCCGCGTTGGGGTTGGAAAGCTCTTTCACGATGTTGAAGAGTTCCTTGCTGTTGTGTGCGTTGTTGTCCAACCGGTCCTTGAATGCTGTTCTCTTGGCGGCGCGGATCAGCTGGTGGTGTTTCCGGGTGGCAAGTTTGTAGGAGGTCCTGTTGTCCGGTGTCGGATCCCTTTTCCAGACTTTCTCGAGGGCTCGGCAGTTCTTCTTGGAGCTCTTGAGTTCGTCGGTGAACCATGGGGCCTTCTTGCTGCCGGGTCTGCTAGGCGGGGTCCTCAGCGGGGCGAGTTCGTCCGCGCAGTTGCTGATCCACTTCGTGATGTTATCGGCGGCCTGGCTGGGGTTCGCTGAGCTGGCAGGAGGGTGTTGGCTCAGGGAGGTGGCGAGCTGGTCTGCTGTGATCTTGTTCCAGCTTCTGTGGGCGGTGTGTTGCTGGTGTTGGTGGGTCGTTGTTCTCTTGAAGGTGAAGTGGACGCAGCTGTGGTCCGTCCATTGAAGCTCTGTGGCGTGGCTGAAGTCGATGTCTGTGCTGGATGAGAAGACGGCGTCGAGTGTGTGTCCGGCGAGGTGGGTGGGGGTGGACACCAGTTGCTTGAGTCCCAGGTTGGCGAGGTTGTCGAGCAGGGTGCTGGTGTTGTGGTCGTTGTTGTTCTCCAGATGGAAGTTGAGGTCTCCCAGGAGGATGTAGTCAGCGGAGGGGAGGGCGTGCGGGCTGACGAAGTCGGCGATGTCGTCGCTGAATTGCGTGCGTGGTCCAGGGGGTCGGTAGATCAGGGTGCCTCTGAGGGTGGTGTTCGGGTTGGTGTGGATCTGGAAGTGCAGGTGTTCGGCGCTGGTCAGGGTGTTGTCGGTGCTGGTCGTGAGGCGGATGGTGTTCCTGTGGATGATGGCGATGCCTCCTCCCATCTGGTTGGCGTTTCGGTCCCTCCGGACGATCTTGTAGCCCTCTGGGATAGCGATGGCGATGTCGGGAGCTGAAGAGGCGTTCATCCAGGTCTCCGTGAGGAAGGCAACGTCTGGGGCTGTGGTGTCGAGGAGGTTCCAGAGTTCGATGGCGTGTCTGTGGACGGAGCGGGTGTTGAGGAGGATGCACTTGAGGTGGGTGCTGCTGGAGTTCGACTTGGCGGGTGCTGGTGCGGGGCTGGTCCGGCTGCAGGAGAACTTGCAGGCGTGGCAGCTGAATGGTCCGTGGGTGCGTCTTGGAGTGGCTTGGTGGCATTCTGGGTGTCGGCCGGTGTTGAGAGCGGTGAGGGTGGCGGCTGAGTACGTCAGGCGGGTCGGTCGGGCTCTACGGGGGCCAGGGGTCCTGGCACTGGGCGCGGTCCAGGCGCGGACGGGCGCAGACGGGCTTACCTTTGGCGCGCCTTCGGCGCACAATCGGCGCGCCCGCTGCGCGTGACCGCTGCGCGTTCGCACGGTCGCCATTTAAGGCGAAGTGCGCGGGTGGGCGGGGCAGCTGGGAGGCGGGAGCGGGGAGGGTTACAGAAGAAAAAGGGGCGGGGACAAGCGGCGGTGGCGGGAAGGGAGGGCGGGGGGCGGAGCGGTAGGCGGACAACCAGGAAGGAGGGTACACACGATACAATACTGAACAGGCACAAAATAGCGACAAAAACGGGGAAAAGCAGAGAAAACAACAGATCAGTGAGACAAGCACAAATACCTGACAAAACAACCAAAACAAGGGGAAAAAGTGCTCGCAGCGGCGGCAGCCGGCGAACGAGGCAAAAACGAGGCAGCAGCGAGGCAAGGGGCACACGCAGCAGCTGCATGGAATACTGCATGCCGACCCTGGTGGATCCTGTTCCCCCTCCTGTGATGGCTCCTGCCCCCCCAGTGATAGCTCCTGTCCCCCCATGTGGTGGCTCCTGTCCCCCCTCCCCCGCATGCGATGGCTCCTGTCCCCCCCGTGGTGGATCCTGTCTCCGCCCTGGGTGGCTTCTGTCCCAGACCTGAAATGGCTCCTGCAGCGAGGGTGAAGTTCTTGATGGGCCTCTTCTCAAAAAGGCTCAGCTCAAAATTAATATGAAAAGGTGAGCGAGTGAGTAAGTGAAGGGATGGGTGGATGGCTGGATGAATTAGTGAAAGGGTGAATGGATGAATGAAAGATTGAATAGATGGATAATGAGAGAGGATGGATGGATTGATGAGTGAGTGGAAGGATGGTTGAGAGAAAAGGTAAATAGCTGGATATATGGGTGGAAGGGTAGCTGGATGGGTAAAAGGGTGGATAGATGAGTGAAAGGATGGAAGAGTGAAAAGGTGGATGATGAGTGAGTGGGTGGATGGATGAGTGAAATGATAGATGGATTGATTAATTGATAAGTGCAAGGGTGAATGGATGGACGGATGATTGAAAGGGTGGATGTATGGATGGATGAGTGAGTGAAAGGGAGGGTAGGTGGACAAAAAGGATAAATGGATGAGAGAAAGGATGGATGAGTGATAGGGTCAATGGATGAATTCATGAGTGGATGAGTAGATGGGTGGGTGGATGGATGGAAGGAAGGATGGCTAAGTGAAAGGGTCGATGGAGAGAGAAAGGGAGGATGGATGGATGACTGAAAGGGTGGATGGGTGGAAGGATGAGTGACTGGGTGGATGGATGAGTAAGTGAAAGGATGGCTGGATGGGTGAAAGGGTAAATGGCTGGATGGATGAGTAGAAGAGTGGATGGATGAGTGTACAGATGGATAGGGTGAAAGGGTGGATTGATGGATAATGGATGGATGAGTGAAAGGATGGATGAAGGGATGGATGAGTGAAATGATAGATGGAAGGATACATGATGGATAGATTTGCAAATGGTTGAATATGTTTGGATATGGCTGGGCTTACTTATATACTATTGCGCGACCTCCTCTGATGTGTCTGTAAAACGTACCTATTGTCCTGAAGTTTTGTCCTGAATTTTGACCTCCTGTCCTGAATTTGTGTCCTGAATTTTGACCCTTTGTCCTGAATTTTTACACTCCCCGTCCTGAATTTGCACTAATGCCAGTTGGTCACCCTAGTCCGATGAGAGGCTTCTGAAAGCAGGTCTGCGGTGTCTCTCGTGCCCACTTCTCTCTCCTTCATCCTCACAGACTTCTCATTCCCCCAGTGTCTAAATTAAACCCTGCCTCTCCAAGGCTCCAGTGGTTTATATTGGGCTCCGGCAGCGGGGTCTTACGTTTCGGACGGCGCCTTTATCCGACGCTGCGCGCGAGGCGCGGCCATGATGGGAGCCAGCCTTTGCCTGATGAGGCACATAATGATCGGCGCGCCGGCGAGCCGAAAGCCTTTCCCTGAACACCTGCCTCAGCCCGCCCCGAGGGACGCCGGAATCACCTCCAAACCCTCCATAGCCTCGGGCACCGAGAGCCTTTGCTCTGTTTGAGATTCCAGCCTCCCAAAGCACCGCCATTAGGTCAAAACACCGGCTCTGCCGTCTTTGTGTTCAGTTCAGTGGAGAATTGCATTGGTTGCTAATTTGCATCTCTCCTAGAGAGACTGTATTTCACTGCTCGCTGGGAATTACTGAAAGAATTGTGTCAGAATACAAACTCGTTCTCCTTATCCGTTTAATCATATCCGAACCAGGAATCTTATTATCCTTTTACTATCTCTACCCAGCAATAATGTACTGGCATTGTTCACGCTGCACAATTACAACACAGCCATTACTTTCATGCATTCATACATACAAACCATGCTGACTGAATGCATAACAGCCAATTTCTCTATCCTTTTTGTTGGACTACTTCCATCCCTATTCCCTCTCCTTCCTAAACTTTACTGTCTCTTGCGCTCTCTCTCACCTTTCCTTCTCTCACACATGTGACTTTCCTTTTTCTCTCACTGTCACACATTCTTTCTCTCGCTTTATGTTTCCCTCACTATAAAAAAAGCACAGGGCGTGCTTCTCCGAAAACAGGTACTTAATTACTCAGGAAGTACAGACATCCACAAGCGTCCTGACCTGCCAGCGATTGCCACTCCTAGAACAGTCTTGCATGGAACTCCCAAAAAATCTCTCCAGGGCAAGAAATGCCCAACTTGAATGCTGCACATTCAGATGTTTACAAAGTATTTCAAGTATAAAGGTTTAGACAGCTGCATGTATGAAGAACACCTTTGAACACACCTATAATTTTCAATTAGATTTTAGGTCTCACCTCAGTCAGACCCGTTGTTTCCAATACATTGCTGTTGGACCGGGCCCGTTCTGCAGGGTCATCCCCAAACCTTTTGCCTTCCTCCTCCTACTTTTTGATTAACTCGTTCTTGTTCGTCTACGGACCCTGTTCAATTTACCGCTGCTAACCAGTGACAAAGTGCATGTGCTCTCTCCGCAAAACATGGTAACATTGGCTTATACCCAATTGGCATAACTTATTAACTTAAAAGTCCCTAGTGTAGAGCGCCACCCGGCCTCTACAATATATTGTATGATTTTCCCACCCAAGGGCCAGGCGCAGCCAGAGGGCATAAATAAAAGGTGGAGTGATCGCTTGAGGCGACTCCGCAGCGATCCAGACAATCGCCTGTTGTGTACGTCTACCGTGGTCAGTGACTGTGGTCTACCTCGGGTCTGCATGAGGCAGCCCTCTACACTGGTGATGAGGATAGCAAGGCCTGCACACGTCCCTGCCACCACCCAGCCTGAGCAGCCCGAGCAGCTTTGTGCTGCGCGCTGCACTCTGCACAGCAACCAGCCTACAGTGAAGCGATCCTGATTGGCTCGCCAGTCGCACTTGAGGCGAGAAGGGGGTGAGCTGCCCTCCCCCAGGGTGACGCATGCTGGTGCTGTTTCAGCCTCCAACTGGTGCACGAGTAAGGCCTGTCTGTCTGGCTGAGATGGACCACACCCAGTCTGTCCTACACAGGAGAGTTACCACGAATCAAGACGCACATATGATGTCAGAGTAGCGCAAATCCCAGCCCCAACAGCCCCTTCCCCTGGCATCCACGCATCAGTCACAGGTCTGTCGCCATTCAGTCAGCTAGTGGACCCAACCACAGTGGCCCCACGCTGACGATTGTGGGTTTGGCACCTGCAACACCACTTTTGCGCCACCCGTAAAAAAGATGGGGCGGTGAAGAGGTTGCTGTTGCTACATTTTGGAGTTGGGGAGCTGTACAACTTGTTTGAGAACCTTGCCAACACAGTTGGGGACACTGACTTTGAAGCCGCAGTGGCAGCCTTGAACCAACATTTCGACACCCAGCTAAATCCAGACTACCAACGGTTCAAGCTGCGGCAAGTCCGACAGTCAGTGAGTTGGTGGAAGTGTTTTACGCAAGACTAAGTAAGCTGGCAAGCACGTGCATCAACATCAACCAACCCAACAAGATCAGGGTCCAGCTGATACAAGGATGCCGGTCAGCCGTCTTAAGGGAGCTCATTTTGCTCCAGCCAAGGTCCCCAGGGCCAGATCTCTTCTCCAAAGTACTGCACCACTATTGGCACCACTTCAGCTACCCTGTAAGTCCCTAGTAAATGGTACCCCTGGTACCTAGGGCATTGGTAATGAAGAGAGTCCTCTAGGGCTGCAGCACTGGATTTGCCACCGCACAGTCCCCTCACCAAAGCTATGCACTCTGCCTTTGCATGATGAATTTCTTGGTGCAGGAATATCCGAAGAGGCGGCATGGCACACAGGCATTTGTTGAAGATATGTGTATTGCGCACACCTATTTTTAATCTGTGGTTTAGAGATAGTGTAAAAAAAAGGTTTTTCTGCACTATTTATGTTTAGCGTGCTGGTCGGGGACATGTGACTGCCTATCACACAGAAATAGTATGCCTTCCTGCAAGTGTCACTAGTCACTTGTGACCTGGCTGCACAGCTCCAGAATCACACATTTTTCACAAATTCTTTTACACAATAATCACGTGTCACAAAAGTTTTATCGATTATATCCATTTTTTATCATCCTGTATTCATCTTTGAAGATGTTGACTGTTAAAAAAACATTGTAACACAAATTTACATATTGTGCATATACGTGAAAGCCAACTTAAGAAAAACAATCAAATTGCCTATTTCGCAAAATATCTTTTACAATCAAGTGTTATATGCCCAATGCATTTCGGGATTCCTATCCCTTCTTCAGGGGCCTCTGTGGAAAATAAACAACAATAAGGAGGGAGGGAAATTAACAAAAACCTTGTTGGTTTGTACTCAATTTCAAAACGAATAAGGATTAAATCCAACGCTCTCACAACTATCATTGAAACTGTTACACATGCTTCAAAGGAGAGATTACTGGCCTTCTTACAAAATCAAAGAGACGATGCAGAAGAAATATGGTGCTTAATTAAAAGATACCCGTGCTTTACTGAATGAACTTCAGTTGCCATCACCAAGAAAAGGAAAACCACGTGCCAATGTGTCCCAAAAAGTGAAAATCTGATCAATTGCTAATAAAAGACGTGTGCCAATAGTTGAGTCTCGAAGGTAAATGAAATTTGAAGACATTGGCTATACCATTACTGTGTTGTAAACCTGCATACTTACTACTAAAAATAAGAGGTTCAACACATTCCTAATAATGGATGTGCAAGCTCCTCAGATGTTGAACCCCACAATTGAAACACCGAAGTCAACCATGGTATAGATGAAAAATGTCTCCACTTTGTATAGATTTTCATCCCTATTGTATTCGTACCTGCTTCTAAGCTTCGTCTGTGGTAACCATCATCCAACCGCTTCTGTTGCTCAATAGGGCACAGAATCATGACAAACGCTGCTAAGCATGAAAAAGATCAAAGTGTCCTGTTTTACCACCGTGCAAGCAAAATTCATAGGGGCAGATTTACAAGCCCCTTGCGCCACTTTTGCGTCACTTTTAACTTGGGAAAAGTGACGCAAAAGTGGCGCAAGGGGCTTGTAAATATGCCCCATAATGTTTTAGTGGCCATAAATCTGAAAGTTCTTACCTAATGCCACTCTGTCACTGTATTACTCCTAATCTGTATGGTTTACAATACACTGAAAATCCAAACCTTCGCTAGTCACGATTAAAATAAACTGCGGGTGTGCTTGGCAGCCACTGTGCTACCGCTAGAGTACCGTACGACAAGGTTACACCTAATGTTTAAACCTTAACATGCTGTGCTTAAAGTGAACACCAAATATATTCGGCATCTTATTACTCCAATACTAACCATGTAACTTCATGTTCATCATCAATCACCCAACAACTGGCATCCTGACACTTATTGACTTGACTAAACTTTAGAAACTTTAGAAACAACTACATGATACTTGAGCCTTAGTGTCACTGACTAGTGTAAGACAATATCTTCAATGAAGAACTCAAGTGGTGAGAAATAAAAGAGTGCTGACTAAACGACAGAAGTAGTAAACCAAATGAACCCAAGGTCCGGGAAACATATTGTGTGGTTAAAAGATGTGAAGTATCAAAAGTGTGTGAAAGAGAGGGACTAAAGTAGAAAAGCATTTTGTGGTATGTGTTGCATGAGCTAAGTTACTTCAATGAACATCTTCTTGGACATAATTGTGTTGTGACAATTTTGCTTCGATTATGCATCATAAATATTGCTTATGCATTCATGTCAAAGTGGAGTTTCTATCGAAAACAACTCATGTCTATTTTATTGTTCATGTCTTATGGGATCATTGAGTTAAATCTTTTAATCAAACAGATCTCTCTCTGTGACAACAATTTAGATTTGTCTGTGTCATTTTTTACAGGCACTGACTCTAGAATCAAGAACCTTAGCTGGGATATGTTGTGTTTGTTTTTTAGCCAATGAATTGATAAAATGAGTTTGTGTTTAGGTTGTGAATCATGCTTTTGTGTTCAGTGATTCCTATTTAGGTCGAGCCTACTGCGCATGCGCAGTCTGCAAGACCTGTTGTGGTCAATAATGGACGTTGCTCCTGCCTTACTCCCACCTCCCTCTCCTGACTGGTTCACTCCAGTGTGGTTGTTATTTACTGTCACCTAACTGGTTCAGACAGCCATCCGTCATTCCCGTTTTTACCTCCTAGGAGCACCGGCCAAGCACGGCTTTATTACGCTTGCATTGCTCCTCTGTCCTTTTGGCAGAACTCTTTTCGCTTTTGCGCCCATCACTGTGGTCTCGCTCACTACGTCCCTCCCACAGCAGTCTAGATTTTATAACGATGGACGGTGGTCCAGGCTGCATGTGCGTCTCTGCTGTTCCCTTAGACACTTATTTTGTGCATCGGCAACAGGGGAGGGAGGGAGCGGCAGGCAGACAAGCCCAGAGTGGGGCAGCACCTCAGAGCATGAGCATTCAATGCAGGCAGCACACGAGGTGAGGGGGCACCGTGCACAGCTCTCATTTCCCAGCCTCTTAAGGTGTTTTCACCCATCACAATAAAATGTGCCGTCATTGGCATACGCTACCTAGTATTTGTGGACCCAAGCTATAAGTGGAGAAGTGAAAACATTCTTCTCTATCAGTTCCTTATTTATAAGCTTCAACAGTTGTCTACCGAGTGGCAAAGGCGTTCCTATGACATATGTGGGACGTCAGCCCCTGCTTCTCCAAAACATGTACATGATTATTGCTGGCATAAATTAGATATTTTCTGTTTTGATTTAGTACAAATCATATAGTTGCCCTCAATTGAATTTTGTTGTACCTTAATTCCCTTAAGTGCATTCCCCTCTTAGCTGCTCAGCCAGAATGAATGTGATGGATGCGTGGAATGTTGGAATGCCTGATGAGAGAGAGAGTGGAATGTTGGTGTGCCTGCTTGCGTGGAGAGAGTGACAGTTGGAGAGAGTGGGCTGAGCATCAACCATGCTGCTCCTGGTGGGGCCATCATCTAGACTAATCTTGTCATCTACTGAACTACCTTGTACCATCTGGTGACCAACCAATAAACCTCTACTTAAATATATACTTCAAGGCTACGTCTGGAATTTACTACCATTATATCTTTTTTACATTGGCGACGATCTGGAAGAAACCCTGCGTGACAAGACTACTGAAGGTGAAGATATTTACATTTATCCAGAGTTTTATTTGTACAAGAAACTACGCGAAGCAAAGTAATCTTTAAAAAAAAAAAGCAAGGAAAAGAACGCCCTCGCAGGTCCCACCAGTGTCCTTCACCACCTGAACAGCCTACCCAGGGCGCTTCACATTCCTTTTGGTTTTATATTTCAGAAGGAACGGATTTATTCTTCAATGGAATATAGATACAGCGTTAGTAAATATATGCTTAAGACTGGCTAACTTTCAATATCCTGCCTACCGAACCGTGAACTCTTACAAAAAATAAAACGGAAAAATGTCTCACGATCTTTAAACTACTGGCTTCAGCAGAGTCTAACAGTGTGTACAAACATTTGGAGATGTTCTCATTTGCAATTCTTAGAGGCTGTTACGGCAAACTGGATTATCTGTTGGTGTGTAGAGAGTACTGTCCACTCTGAAGTTTGTTGCCAGTCATATATTATTGGAAGACATCGTTCATCTTTACTCTTGTAGAGTGGCAAGTTTCACCATGGATGTGGATTTGGCATTGAATGGCTTATCTATAGTGTTTGGAAGCGAGTGCTCTCTGACGGACATGACAAGCTCTATCTACCATCACCTGCTTATATTTTTCAACTGACATTATAGCATTCAGATTGGACAGGTGTCGTGTGTCTTGAGTCAAGGGCAAGTATGGAAACATACCTAGGACATGGGTGAGTTTTTGTCCGTGTTAGTTTTCAAACTTTGAGCCTTATTGGGGGTGTGAGCCGTTGGCAATGCGCGTTGCTGTTTGCCATTTGAAATTGTTGCGCGTGGATTCTTCAGCGCGCTCGAGCTCACCTGCATTCCCTCGTGAAGCGTCTCTGCTTCCATGCTTGTCGGAGCTGCTCCTTGTCGCCTGTGTGCATGGACGTACTGTGAGCCATCCGGCACTGCGTCATGAAGCGTACCACCATATTGGGTTTCCACCAGAGCCAGGAGCATTAGCCGCGCTGTCTTCGGCTGTTCATTTAGCGGTGCTCCTTCTGCCAACCACGTTTGTTTTTCTTTTTGGAGGACAATAAAGTTTTTTTTTTCCGGAAAATAACACCAGGACATTGTATCCTGCTAATCCTTCAAATGCCTGTAAACTCAGATGTTCGGCGGGAATCGAGTAGCACGGATTAATGAACAGTCGCACTGGTGAAAAAAAAAACCTTTTGAACTGAACTGATCTAAACATTTTTCAATAAGGAAGCAGAGAGCCAACCATTGAAGCACACATAGTAATACAAACGCCGAATGTTTCCAGTCTGGATGATTTTGTACAATTGCAGAGAAGTACCTTTAAAAGTGGAACCACGGTGACAACTTTATTTGTATTAGTTTATTGTGTTTCAATGGACAGTGTTTCTTGACATGTGTTTTGCACTGTGGTTACTTTATAAGTTTTATGCTTTCTTTATGTGTAATGTATGCTTCATTAGTTATTTCACATTGTTAGTGACATCGCACAGTAGTGAGTTTTTCACTCTTCATAATATTTATATTATAGTTGCGGTTGATACTTCATAGAGAGTTACGCTTTGTCTTATTTGTTTTTCCTGATCTTTTCTACAAAGTTGCACGCAATACTTGGGCGCTAATAGAAAGCTTTACCATGCATTATGTTTTTACCACACTAACAGGATTGCTGGGTCTATGGAATGTGGACTAATGTATGTGCTTCTAAGCAACCTATCCCTGTGGGCATAAACAGAGATGCTAACGGAGATTACATCTGGTAAAGATTTCAGAGGTGCTGTCTCTCACTATGAATTAATAGTCCCTTTCGTGACAGTGCAGTTCAAAGGACAACACATTCCGTTCACAAGAAGCTCATGTTTAAGGAGACAGGTGCAACCCTAGATGGGAAAATGTACAAGTGTTCTTTCAGAGTAGTGTAAAACACACACTCTAAGACCAAAGCAGTTTTTGCAGCTACTATGCCCGCACCGTGCACTGTGCTGTGTGGATTCCTTCGGATGTATGATGATACAACACGATTATTTAGATCGCAGTACATTACATCGCTGCTTTTACAACGCAAGTCATTACAACAACTTGCGCTGCAGGGTGCTGGACTTAGGAATATTGTGATTTGCTATTCCAACTCCAGCCTACGTAACAGTAGGGAAGGTGTTGGAATAGTAAATCACACTATTCCTTAGTCTTGGGTGCCATCCAGCGCAAGTCGTTGTAACGACTTGCTTTGTAAAAACAGCGATGTAAGTGTATCGCGGTGTTTTGACCGCGTTGTAAATGTCGTTTTCCATTCCTTCTCACACAAATGCAATAAAACTTTAAATATCTATAGTTTCTTACAGTCCCTTACTAATTCTACCAGGAATGTAAGGTACTGCTTTAAGAAAAGTCTGCTTTTATTTATGCCAGATAAACATGAACTACGCCATTAATCCTAGTTCTGTGTTGCAACAATGGATTGTGCCGGCTTGATAACATGTGCTGTGTATTCTGGTGATGTAAGCCAAGGATTGCAGGGCGGCTAAAATCAACAGAAGGAATTATAAAAATAAAAGCAAGACGTTAGAGGTAAGCAAACAATAATTGTTTAATGCTTTTTTTGTTGGAGATTATGGGCCATATGTAGATAAATTATATTTACCGATTCATAAATACCGAATTTTACCGATTCGGTGTTTATGAATCGGTAAATAGTATGTAGGTAAACAATCGGTAATTGTTACCGATTCGGTAAATATCAGTATTTATGAATAGGTATTTACCAAATTGGTAATAATGCATCCCTTCCCATTCATTCCTATGTGCCTGGAGGCCCATAGGAATGAATGGGAAGCCATTTACTATTACCGATTCGGTAAATACCGAATCGGTAATAGGGGAAGCATATTCATGGGTGGCAGGGTGTCACATTGACACCCTGTTGCACCCCTGATTCGTGCATGTGTGCACATGTGGCGCACATACATGCCCTAAGGGCATGTATGTCTGCCACATGGCACTTTTAAATCAGCCAAATATAGCTTTTTTAAAGGAATTCGTTATTTATCATCAACCTGTAGTCGGTGATAAATACCGAATCCTTACTACTGAAATTCACTCACTTCAGTGCTCCCTACATATGATTTAAGGATTCAGTAATTTACCGATTCTGTATTTTACCGATTCGGTATTTTACCGATCCCTTACCGATTCGGTAAATTACCGAATCCTTAAATCATGCCTCCTACATCTCAAATGCCTAAATACCGGTCGGTAACGGGATATTTACCGATTTTCGGCCGTTACCGACCGGTATTTAGCTACCTACATATGGCCCTATGTATCTACACTTGAAATGCTTCCTTAAGCAGGATGTTTTAGCATTGGGTCAGCATCAAGTAGCTTCAGCACACATCAATTTAAATTTTTCTCTGTGAAAATACCAGATGGTGCAGGTAGTAATGTAGGCCTAAAACAACCTTCTCTCGAATGCCAAAAATTAAAAGGTGTTACACCTTGTTCGGGTTTAAAGTTTTGCATGCAGAAGCAAGAACTGCCTGTAAACGTGTATTTCACCAGATGAGAACTACGAACACTCCATCTGCTTTTACTGTACAATGTATAGAAAAGATTAATGAAGGCATAAATCACGTTTTACCGAGTGACAGAAAATTGCCATAGATTACCTGTTTGAAGAGTAGGGTGTACATTAACTGAATGCTGTTGTATAAAGTATTTTCAAATCTTTCATTTATCACTTTATCAGCCCCCCACAGGGAACTCTAAAGTTTAAAGATGGGAACTATAAAGACAGTAATATCAACACCATTTTATCTCCCACACCCCTTTCCTATAAAACCCTCTCTTAAAGCTGTCTACTAAATAGCAAGGCTTATACACTCTGTAAAGAAGTACAACCTTTTTACACCCAGACTTCAAGAAATACATTAGCTTCCAGTAGCTGCCAAAGTCAAATTCAATTTGAAGCTATCTTGCCATAGAACGAATGTGACAATAACCTACATTACCTTGTGAATTGTCTGACATTTTCTGGTGACTCAAAAAGACCGAGAAGCAAAGACCCATTGCTACTTCAGAACTTCCACCACCAGTACACAATTGTTTGCCAGGGCTGTTGTGTCACCAGGCTATTCTTAGTCATGCCCGGTTGACTTCTCTTCGCCCCCATATAGCACAGGTATACCAATGTATCTTTTGGAGTTGTGAAAACAAACAGCGGTCCTGTAAACTTCCTTCCCAAGTTGCCTCGAAAGCAAAACTACCTACAAAAGGTAACAGGTTTATCTGGGCTCTCCTTACATTGAATTAGCACACAGACAAGACAACTGGACTAGTATGGGTTAAGGCTTTTATGAGTTGAGCTTTTATGAGAAGCCAAACTAGTGCAGAGCATATGCAAAATGATAGTGACATTAGGAATATATTACCCTTAAGTACTGCTTTGAATGTTTGTCTTCGATCACTTAAATAAGAGATTCTCTTTTGAAGGGGGCTGAAAGCTCTACTAATTATTGAGATAGGCAATTGCAGACATACGCTAATTATTATCTTAGATCCTCATAATGCCTAATTTATACCTTGCCTGAAGATTTAATGGAGGTGTACAATGAGCTTGACTTGGTAGCTGTACATTGATGCATTTTTATGTTGAGCCTTGCCAGCGCATGCGCTGATCTGCGAGGCATGCCGTATTCGAGTATGTACTTAAAGCCCCGCCCACACTCCGCCCATATTTGTCATTGGCTTGTGTCATTGTCTTTCGTAAATGCTGGCTTCTGATTCGTTAACAAGATTGTTAAGTTCCTCCTAAACACCGCCTTGTCTTCATTTGTAATCTCCCATGAGGACTGTCCCTTTTACTTCGGTTGTTACATGGTACATCTTACTTACTCTGTAAGCACTATTTTCTTTGATACGCTTCTCCTACTGCAGGCACAACATGCTTCTGGCAACATTCAGCGCTCCGTGCACCCTTTCACTTTCCAAGCAGCCCTAGACAATTGCGACCGCTTCTTTAAAATAAAATAGCTCTCTCATTTACAAGAGCTTTAGTTATTGGCTTTGTAAATGACAATGCCTTTTTTTATGTGTTAATTATCTATACAAATAAATAAAAAGCATTGTCATTTACAATGCCAAGAGCTTAAACTTTCGCAAATACTAGACCTATTGCATTGCAAATGCTTGTTTTATTTTACTTTCAGTTTTTTCAATGTACATTAAGCCGCATTGGTATTTAATGCAATTAATCACAAAAGATGCATTGCAATCTGGTAAATGTTGAAGTTTAAGTGACTCTCCTGTTCTGGGGTGTGTAATGGTGTTTCCTGTGATAACGTTGTTGCAATGTTTACAGTTTTAGCATTTATAAGTGCCAGTTTCTTGTTTGTAGTTTTGTATCTTAGGTGCAGTCCTTTATGTTTTTTGTTCTTCTGTACGCGAGAGGGGTCTTATCTCAAATAAGCCTCTGAAATCGAGTTCATTTAGAAGAAGTTACCAACGTTTGTTGATTATTCTTTTTGACCTCTGATTTAGTCGAGAATTTAGACACAAAGATCGTACGGTCCTGTGAACCTTCCAGTTTGTTTGTCAACAAGTCTTGACGGTGTACAGTTGGCAGCCTTTTTTCTGTGGTTTCCAAGATGCTCTGCGGGTACCCTCTTTCCCTGAACTTCTGTTTTTGTTCCTCAACTGATGTTGAAAATGCTTCTGGGGTTGAGGATATTCTCTTGATCCTTAACATCTGAGAGTAAGGTAATGTTTTGATAAGATTCACTGTATGAAAGCTCAGGTATAGTAATATTTTGTTGTGGTATGTATTTTTCTTATGTATAGAAGAATCCAACTTAAAGTCTGATTTCTTCACGCAGACCGAGGAAACCTAGACTATTGTTCTTGATGTTGTGGGTGAATTGTATCCGCTTGTTCTTCATATTCAATTCTTCTTTTTTTGTCACTAGTTTAGTTTGAGTATTTTGCAAGATCAGGAATATATTGTGTATGAATCAACAATAAAAAATCAGATTTTCATCCTATTCTTGATCTGTAAAGATGTGGTCTTTTTCAAATTTGCACATTAAAATGTTTGCGTATGCTGGAGCCCCAGCAAAACCCATTAAAGTTCCACTCCATTGGAGGAAAAACTCTTTATTCTAGATAAAATAACTTTGTTGTAGACAAAATTGTTACATTTCCAACAGGGACACTTTGTTAGCTTCAATGGAAGGTTGTTGAAGTAATGCCCATTCTGCTGCTTCAATGTCCTCTTGGAGGAGAATGGAAGTACAGAGAGACGTTACATCAACTGTGCATAATAGCCACTGGTTACTCATTTCGCATTCAAGATTTTGCAGGCGTTTCAAGAAATCTGTGGTATCTTTAATATAAGATTTCCATGTTTGCACAAAGGGCTGCAAAAAGTGATTAACATACTTCCCCCAATGGTTCAAAAAGAGAATCACATCCGGATACGATCTGTCGAAATGGTGGTCACTGATGTTTTTTTAAACCTTTGGAAGCATGTGCAGACGTGGTCATCGTGGATGTTGGACTGTAAAGAAAGATCGTGCGGTGGAAGTTATCCACCCTATTTCCAGAGCATTCGCTAAGATTTTAGATAATGTACCCAGTTTCTCTGATGTTGGATCTTTATCTAGACGTAAATATGTAGATGCTTCCATGACATGTTTTTGTACTTTTCTCTGGTAGAAATCTTTATCCATAACAACTAAGGCGCCGCCTTTATCTGCTTGCTGAAATGTCAATCGTTTATCTTGAGATACATTTTTCAAGATTCTATAGTCTGATTTGGAAAGATTAGGCTGACGAGTAGATTGAAGTTCAGTTCAAAAATATCTTTTTTTAACAGCGCTTCAAAAATGTCCAACATTTTGTGAGAAGCTGGTGCGATGGATGTACTGGTTTTGAATTCTTTGTATTCTGGAGGTTCCAACACTTCTGTTGGTGGTATCACGTTCTCAAATAAATGTCATAATCTCAAGGTTCTCATGGATTTGAATAGTGTAATTTCCAATTCCAATGTATTTGTGTTGTATGTTGGTACAAATGATGTGCCTTTATTCAGCACTGTAAGTTGTTGAGTTGTCAGTACTGTTGTAGAAATGTTTATGATTAAGTTTTGTTTTTTCTCAGAACATTTTTGCAGATCCTTTCTTTTTCTTTATCCTCTGCGTGTTTTTTGGAAGCAATTGGGTCTGGTGGTCGTCCTATTTTTGGGCCGCTCGCTAAAAAGACAAAGACGGTGTTGCTAATTCTTGTGAGTTCTGTGGAATGTTGTTGCGTGGTTCCTATTCTCGGCTTGGTTAGTGATTCTGTGTTGGGTGCTGCTCGGGTTACCTCCAAGTCTTGATCAGAAACTTTGCTTTATTTTATTTTTTAAATTCTTTTTATTAACTCAGTAAACAAGCTTCAGATATAAGCAGTTGTCAGTACAATCATAGAAAGCAAGTCTCAGGTTGACAATACCCAGACAGTATAGCACATGAGCTTACAGGGAGAATGGACGTGGATCCTCCCGCCCCCCCATCAACATACATTTCGAAACCCACCCATCGATGTGTACTGTGGAACCCCTCACAAACCTCTATACAACGTTCATGGCCCCCAAAGTTTCTCCCACTTGCGAGGGCATCCCCGGCTTTGGCATACCACCCGCTCTGAACCTTGACACCAATCCAAGTCGCATAGCCATGCAGCCACAGTCAGAGGTTCCGTCGCTCCCCATGCATGCACAATATTCCAGTTACCACCCCTGCCAACGTAGCCATAATTAGTACCACTTCGGCCACATAATCTCGCCCGTGGCACCGAGGATATTCCATCGGGGATCTAGCTGGACATGTGCACCCACCACCGCCTCCATCACACGGGCAGTGCCCATCCAGTATTTCTGAAGCTTGGCGCAAGCCCACAGAATATGAAAGAACGACCCCCTCTCGCCACACCCCCTGACGCATTCCTCAGAGCCTCCGCCCCTAATATGGACCTGCACCATTCTGGAGGCATATGATCTGTGGAGGATGCGAAGCTGGACAAGACAAAAGCGTGTACTGATGGCTACTTGCCTAGGGCACTGGAGGGCCTCCACCCAATCATCATCTTCCAGTGGGCCCACATCCGTTTCCCAGGCTTCCCGCAAAGGACCCAGACAGTCAGGAGTATTATTTATAAGTTTTATGTACGCTAGCGACACTGCCTTCTGTATCATGGGGTCCAGACGGAGCCTATCTTCCAAGGGGGAATATTCGGGAAGCACAGACCCGTCTTTCATGGCAGTACAATGCTGAGCACAGTTGACAGTAACAAAGGAATTCCCCATCACTCATCTGAAAACCCTCGTACAAACTCTTGTAAGTTACCATTTTGCCGCCTTTCCAGACGTCAATAAGAATGTCAATACCGATGAGGCTCCACTCCTGGAACCCCACCAGTCTGTGCACTTCCTTCAGGTAGTCCCCTTCCCATAGCAGGGTCTGTTCAGTGAGCCTCCGCTCCCACCCTGTCATTCTAGTTGCTTGGTGCCAAATGTCCACAACCGTTTTAGTATGCAGTGGCAAGTGTGTAGAGCCCCCACCCCTAAAACAAAAATATATTTGGGAGGAATGCATCTGTAAACTATCATCAATCCCAATTATAATCAAAGTAGGAGTTAATCGAGCTAATCCGCCTATAGCTTGATTAAGAAAAAGATCTATTTTTTGTTTCAAGGTACCAAGCTTATTACAACCACAAAACATGTGAATCATATCTATGCATTCCTCCCAAATATATTTTTGTTTTATGGTAACTGACATTTTCCGTTTAATTATTGCAACTCATTGGAAGGATGCTGAACCACCTTCTTTTCAGGAATGGTATGCAAGGCTTTATCATGTTTTTAACTTAGAGAAGGCACTGTATAAATGCAAAGGGAAAAGAGCTAAAAAAAGAGGTCTTCGGGTTTGGGGCCCGATATGGGAAGCTGATGAGAATTATAGTAATAGCCGGGCGCTGTAATGAAGTAGTCGTAATCCTCTTGTTTTCTACCCTTCACAATGGGTTATATGGATGTAATAAGTAACTGGCGGAATTTGTAATGATTAATTGACGGAATAGATTGTGTCTTTTTTTTCCTTTTTTTTTTTTCCTCTCTGCAACAAAGTATGTATTGGTTTTCCTGATTGAAATAATACAAATATTATATGGATGGAGCCCCCACCCCTGAGATATAATTCCTTCAGGTGACTGCCCGGGCCCAATGCCAATCTGTCCACTCTGTAGGCCGGTTCCTCAAGTGGGGAGAAGACCCAGCCGTTAACATTAATAAGATGGGCATCCTAGTAGTACTTACTAAGATCTGGGACCACAAGCCCCTCTTCGTACACCCCCTTCTGTAGTTTCTTGAGCGCAATCCTGGGACTGCTCCCCCACAATAACAGAGGGAGCTCGGAGTCGATCGCCTGAAAGAAGGACTCTGGGACGTGATAAGGAGTATTTTGGACAATATACAATAAGCGCGGAAGGGCCATCGTCTTGAGGAGGACTGCCCGCCCCATGAGGGAAACAAGGAGCCCGTTCCAATGCACTGCGTCTTCCTGCAGCCTAGAAAGCTGCACCTGGAGATTCAGCTGATGAAATTCCGTGGCGGTCCTAGTGATCCAAACGCTCAGGTATTTGAATTTGTCCTGGCACACCATCCCCGCACATGCAGACGTGAGGACCGCAGGGGCTCCAGCTAGAGAGGGAACCAAGGACTCATCCCAATTGATACAGTAGCCAGAGAAAGACCCGAAGGATCTGATGATGTGAATGAGCCTATGAAATGTTTGGCGTGTAATGAAGGATATCATCCCCATAAAGCAAAATGCACTCTTCCCCCTAGATCAATCCCATTAACCACTGGAACATGTCTTATCTAGGCTGCTAGAGGCTCGAGTGCCAGTGCAAAAAGCATCGGGACAATGGGCACCCCTGACGTGTCCCTCTGACGTATCCCTCTGTGCAGTGCAAAGGGTCTGGAGATGGCCCCATTGACCCGCACTCTAGCCAACGGAGCAGTGTATAACAATCGGATCCACTGCTGCAGTCGCGGGCCCATGCCCACCTTCCTCAAGACAGCAAATAGGTACGTCCATTCAATACTGTCAAATGCCATCTGAGCATCAAGAGAGAGAAGGGCAGCCGGGACATCTGGCTGCCTTTGAGTCATCTACATGACTCCATATAGACGTCTCAAATTTAACTGTGTGCTCCGATTAGGCATAAAGCCCGATTGATCCGGGTGAATCAGGGATTGTAAAACAGGGCCCAGCATGTTCGCGATAATTTTGACTAAAACCTTAGTTTTGAAGTTTAGGAGGGATATGGGTCTGTAAGAGGTACAGAGGTCGTGTGGCTTTCGTTTTCTAAGAAGAACGACTATAGTTGCCATTCTCAGATCCTCCGGAAGCTGCCCACTTCGGACGCCTCCTGAAACATGTCGAGCATGTATGGAGCCACCTTGCCCACCACACATTTGAACATCTTGGTAGGTAGCCCATTTGGGCCCGCCGCCTTCCCCGATTGTAAGTCTCTC
Organism: Triturus cristatus; assembly: GCF_964204655.1. Classification (NCBI taxonomy): domain Eukaryota; kingdom Metazoa; phylum Chordata; class Amphibia; order Caudata; family Salamandridae; genus Triturus; species Triturus cristatus. The sequence continues at coordinate 181,516,949 of NC_140589.1, forward strand.
ATGGCATTCTCAACTTACTCCAAGTGGAAATCAGAATCAAGTGCTACCCTGTCCTCCGAACCTAGAGTCGGAAGAGAAATGTCACAAAGAAATTCAATGCATTCCAGCTCTGCCCATGCGCATTGAGATTGGTAAAAATGCTCTTCTGGAGATAAATTCAAGTTGTTTGAGTTGTGTGATTGATCCTCCCTGTATATTGAATGAACTGGTTTCCTAAATTAATGAGTATATATCCGATGCTTGCGCAGATGTATATGCTTTGGTTTCTGCACGGTTGTCTGTGATGCTGGAAATAGCTTCAAAGGACATGTTTAACAAAGAGTGCAGCAATGTTAAGTTAGGCGGAAGAATCACTGTTATGAAGATATGTGTATTGCGCACACCTATTTTTTTAATCTGTGGTTTACAGATAGTGTAAAAAAAGGTTTCTCTGCACTATTAATATTTTTAGCGTGCTCGTCGGGGACATGTGACTGCCTATCACAAGGAAATAGTACGCCTTCCTGCAAGTGTCACTAGTCACTTGTGACCTGGCTGCACAGCTCAAGAATTTATCACAAATTCTTTACACAATAATTACGTGTCACAAAAGTTTTATTCATAATATTCATTTTTTATCATCTTGTATTCATTTTTGATGATGTTGACTGTTAGAAATACATTCTAACAAAGATTACCATATTGAGCATTATGCAATATACAGTGAAAACAAACTTAAGAAAAACAATCAAATTGCCTATGTCACAAAATATCTTTCACAACCCTGTGTTAGATGCCCAGTGCATTTCAGCATTCCTATCCCTTCTTCAGGGGCCTATGTGGAAAATAAGGAGGTAGGAAAATTCACAAAAACCTTGTTGGTTTGTACTCAATTTCAAAATGTATAAGGATTAAATCCAACGCTCTCACAACTATGATTGAAAGTGTTACACATGCTTCAAAGGAGAGACTACTGGCATTATGAAATCAAGGAGACGATGCAGAAGAATTATGGTACTTAATTAAAAAGATATCTGTGCTTTACTGAATGAAATCCAGTTGCCATCACCAAGAAATGGAAAACCACGTGCCAATGTAAAATAAACCTTTTGCCAGGTCCAAACCTTCCCTTTTAATACATCTAAGTCACTCCTATGGTAGGCCCTAGAAAGCCCAGGGGCAGGGTGCAGTGTATTTAAATGTTGGACATGAACATGGTAGTGAAAACCTTTTACATTCATTTTTCACTACTGCAAGGCTTATCTCTCCTATAGGATAACATTGGAGTTGCCTGCTACAATGTATAAGTGTAATCTCCAAATAAGAAGAGATAATTGGTTCATGTTTGGTGAATATTCTAATTTAAAATCCTAACTTATTGTGAAGTTGGATTTTAAATATATGAAAAATATCAAAATGCCACTTCAAAAAAGTTACCATTTCACTTCCTTAGCCAATTAGGGCCTGCTTCCTGTCTCTGGTCACTTGACTGGCTATAGTTGTCAGTTGGGCTTTTGTATATTCTTCATGGACAACCACGCACAATTGGAGGTTAGGTGATAATGGATAGGGCATCACTCACAGGATAGGTGGTAGGAGATGGGCCAAGCCTCCCTTATATCTGAATAGGCTGTGTCCTGCCTCCACACAAAGGGCTGTATACTCCATGTAGCTAGCTTGGAACCAGGGAAGGGAAGATAGGGCATCTGTGCAAATCAAAGGCATGCCTCCATAAGCTTTTCCTCACTTTAAAGGCACAACTGTGTGTAAAAGAATGACCTCAGACACCACCACTTCACCACACTTCTGGACCTGTGGATACTTTGCCAGGAAGGACTGCTGTGCTGCTGAAAGGACAGCTAACCTGCTGCACTCCTGCTCTGAAGGAACTGCTGCCCCACAGTGTTGCACTGCTGACCTCTTGCCTGGGTGAGAAGGACTGGACCTGCATATATTGAACTAAGAGTGACTGCAAGGACTAGTTGGCTGGCCTCCTGATCTGAAGCCTCAGGGACACAACAGGCTTCCGACAACCTTGTACCTGTACCTGTAATCTGTCATCTCTGAGCCCAACCTGCCAAGTGGGGCCACCCCTGTCCTGGACTGTCATAAGTGGGCCTAAGATGTTTGCCAGGCTCTTAGGATCCAGCAGAACTAATGCATTTCCTCTTCTGTGCAGCGCATCCCTGAGCAGAACCAATGCATCACTGCAGCTGAGTGGTTTGGACGCGCCCCACAGACCTGTATTGCCGTCGCAGTCCTTGGAACTGATGCATCGCCCCGAATGTGCTTCGCAACTGCGGTGCGGGCCCTTGCATCTCCCATCGACAGCAGCCTCAATGATGATGACGGACTCCACATCACAGCCTCACAACTCTTCAGAGCCACCACCCCGATTGCATCCTCAATATTGGACTTAGTAACGCAAGCCCTCATCAGACAGATCCTCAACGATGGTGCCAAACCTCACATCGCAGCCTCGCTGCAACTCAGAACCCATGCATCGCTTCAGCTTCATGACGCATCTTCGATGAGTATCCTCAAAACGCTCCGCGCAACCTTCATTTAAGCTACTTCGTTCAGCGGGCCTAATGTCCCTGTAGCTGGCCCGCTCTCAATGACGGTCAGCATGAACTTCGGACTTAGTCCCAGTCTGGCGCGACCAGATATCCACAGCTGGCACTTTGTGATTTCTTTTTGCTATTTTCACTCTCTTTAAAAACTCACAGCTCCGGTTCTACTGATTGGATTTTTGTCTTTTTGGTCATGTTTGATTTATTAAAAGTTGTTCTATTTTTCTATCTCTGTTGTAGACTCCTTTTGTTTTGTATTTACACTGTTTTACTGTTTGAAGTTTTGCATAAATACTTTACACATTGCCTCTAAGTTAAACCTGACCTCTTTCTGCCAGGCTACCAGGGGGTTTAGCACAGGTTAATTTGGGGTTTGCTTGTGCCTTACCCTGGCAAGGATTGTGGTTGCTGCTTGTCCAGGGCTCACACCCCAGTGAACTAAAAACCCAATTTCTTACAATTGTATATACTGAAAGTGGGCTTTTAGTCAGCCCTTTGCTCATGACTGATGGCTTTGCTGTCTAGCTCTCTTACCTGCCCTTGATTTGATGGCTTTTCCACTATTCTTGTGTTTGTTCCACAATTTAACTGATGAGGTCAGGCACAGCTTTGCAGTGCACAGGAGGGGCTAGTTTATGTCCTCCTCTATCCCTACTCACCCTCATTTCCGTCCCTCTTTGTACTCTCCCACCCAGAATCCTCTTGCTCCCAGTCCCTTTTTAATACTACTTTTTGCCAACTGATGTGCGGTCAGCAGACAGCCATCTTAAAATGTCTTTGTCACCATTGCAAAAATGGCTACCTGTACACGAACAGCAGCTATCTAAAAAAGGGTTTGTTATACTGTAACATATCCCATTCAAAGAAGGCTGCCATGGATTTGAATGGATCTGTGGTGATCGTCTTTGAAAGGGAATTATGAAAATAAAACAAAATGCCGCTCCACCTTAACGACTGCATATGCACACCAATTTGTGGCCATTATCTAGAGTAGTAACTTGGGGAAGGTAGGGGAGTTTGGAAGGGTGGGGAAGAGTTTATATCTAATGGTTTGTTTAATTTGTAATGAAGAATAAGGAAAGCAGAATGTCACTTTGTTATTGTCTTGATCATTGTGACCTAACTGTAATCTGTATCACTGTATCAAATTACAATGAAAAACATGTAAAAAAAATAAAATCTTGGGTAGTAGCAATTGTCAGCAAAGCTGACGTATTTCACAACTGAGAGGTATTGGCTTTGGATCCATTTCAGACACATCTCTCCCTTAGTATGCAGCATAATTCTCTCAATTGTTCCTAAAATCTCTCGTGCCAATTTTTTTTCTTAATTTTACTCAAATAATAAACCTGAATATAAACCATATGCAAATATCATGAAACTAGAATTATAATTATAATTATTACTATCTGCATTATGAATATTGTAGGATTAACAATAATTAAGTAAAGAAAAATAGAAAGTAAATATTTGTGGGCAATTAAAAATAGGACTACACAAATAATGCATAATATCTACAAAAATAATCACATTGTCAATAAAGGAACTGTTGACATAAAATTTTGCATGAAATCAATAAGCTTTATTTACTGTAAACATAGAGCATAACTATCAAGAAGATCTCAAAGCATTTTATTAGGAGTCATTTGATGAACTTTACCTCAGCACCCTTCCTATAAGGTCGAATCCAAACTCACAATGTATGTAAAATATTAATCTAGCGTTTTACAGTTTGAAGCAATATATTTAATAGATTTAACAGCTCATGAGATCAGACATTCAAACAGTTGAGTTTGGATGATGGATGTGGAGAAGTATTGCAGTCTTACCAATAATTGATTGGAATTAAATACTGTCTGTATAGAATTATATTGATAATCTCACAAGCATTTGTCCAAAATATAATAGGACAATGATATACTGTTTAAAAGAGTCATTCTTAGTGTTGAAGTGCTAGTGTAGGAGGAACTCAAGAGGTCAGGCTATGTATAATGTGTGAGTTGTCCATAAACAATATATAATATCAAAAGAGTTTAATATACAGCAATAGGAAGTACTCCTGGAATGTCATCAAGCTAACGTTTTTTTCCATTGGTTAGAAGATTAAAAGATTGACAATTCCTCGTTCCGTTTAGAAACTGAGCTAATCAGATTAGATATATTAGAAGCATTACATTTCTTATATACCTTTGGAACTATTTGACCAGATTTGTATGAAACAGTTTAGAAATAAAATGGAATAAGGAATCTTCGTCATTGGTAAGAAATTAGGAAAATCATGCCGTATATCATCTTATAAAACTACTAATTTAAAATAATCTTTAGGAGAAATGTTCTACCTGGTTTGCAATTCTTGAAAAGTCAGAAAATCATTCCCTTGGCATATGTCATGTAGAAAATATCCCCTGCACTAATCCATAAGATTTTCAAAAAGAAATATTATGTTTTAATTTCAAGCGAGGATCAAATCTGAAAAATTATTTTCTTTGAATAATATAAAATTAAAATTAAACATAGAATCACATTTTTGAACAGCTAGTCTGCCAGCCTTGATTATTTAAGACACATTGATTATTTGCTTATTTGATATCGATAGTAATGCTGATAAGGGTTGAATCATTTTTGCGCTCATATCCCATTTGGGAGCCTTATCAACATTTAAGTCCTGGACCCAGAAAATGCAAGCACTGACTAAAATGGAAACATGATAATTACAAATAGCTGGCAAGCATAATCATCCATTTAGTCTTGCATTTTTGAGTTTATTATAGCTTATTCATGGTTTTGTATCATCATATTTAAACCTGAAAATATGGTTGTCAGTATTTGCGATATACAACAGGGAAATTGCCCTGAAAGCCTTGACAGCAAATACAATATTATTAGTATATTATTTATTTCCACTGCTTCAACTCTTCCAAACCAGCTAAGAAGTGCGGCCGCTGCTCAGTTTTCTCTTTAATTGTTTTGTACAATAACCTCACTGTTTTTATTTCCAGTGTCCAATATGGTTTTTGAGAAAAGGTGTTATACCACAGTGATTTAACATAGCCCAGGAGAAAATACGTGGAGAAGAAAAAATTCTGATTTGTTCATGTTTAACATATATCATGACACTTTCGAATAATTGTCTTGATTTGTGGTATAGCAATAGATGGATTCCCAATAAATAATACAATATCATCTGCATACCCTAAAGTTTTGAAAGTTACATTTACTATAGTATTTATTTTATTAACTTCTTGTTTATGAATTAGACACAATATTACTGCCAATAAAAATATTAGAGGAGGCAAAAGAAACCTTTCCTGGTACCCTTAAAAGGTTGTAATGCTTTGATTATGTTTAAAAAGTAAACAGAAAGTGAATTATTATTTGGGGGAGGGGCAGCTGCCCATCTCAAGAGATAACAACACCATCCTGTCAAGGTTAACACCAAAAGTCACTAAATTAACCTGAGCTCAACTCCGTGATAGCTATGGCATAAAGCAGCCAGTCTTAACTTAGAGCAATGAGTACAATATTTATGCAGTACAAAAACAGTAAAAATAAACACAAAAAATCCCAATCCGGTTTAAATAAAAGAGAAATAATAAATAAACAATATGACACCAAAACAACAACAATCCAATAGGTGAAACCACAGATATGAATTTGTATAGTTTCAAGTAGAAATAGCACCAACAAGCAATAAGCCCCAGTGATAGTCTATGGAGGGGTAGACTAGGACCTAGGTGTGCCTTCAGGCTGACTACAATGGAGTGCAGGTCAGATACACCAGGCACATCCATCCTGGTCAAAGATTGTAAATACCTCTAGCAGGGCAAGCCTGAAGCTGTATCTCAGGAAGGTGTGTTGAAATTGGAATCCTTTGCTGTAATGTCTCCACTGATAGCTCTTGAAGTCCTGGAAGTTCCATCCTTTCACAGTTTTCTGAAACAGCTGCTCTGGATCAATCAATTATGAGGCTCCCAGGACCTCGTGGACTGCACTTAGGGACCAGGACTTACTCCACAGAGACCATCAGCAGGGTCCAGTCCAGGTCCAGTTGGTACTGGTCAACTGGTTACTTTAAGACAAAAAGCCTCTTGCAACTTTTTGTGACCATGTCGTCACTCAGGTCAGTTAACTGACCCATGGAGTCCATGTGTTTGTCCTGGGTGCAAGAGGGAGCCGGTCCAGTCTTTCAGGGCTCCTCTTTGGTCACAGACAACACGTATACTTCTCCTCTGATCTTCCACAGGTCTAGAAAGTGTTCTGAGGAGGGTGACTTGGGGTGCCACAAGCTTGTGGATGGGGTGACTTCTGGCTCCTCCCTAACCAATGGAGTAAAAGTTCCCCGGGAGAACCCTACTCACATGTGCAGCAGTTCATTTTCGCTCTACTATAGACAATCCCACAGTGCACTTTACTCCTAAAAGTCAAGATGGAGAAATCCTTCCTCCCTTGTGCAGAGCCTGTGTGTCTACCCAGAGGAGTTGCGAGGAAAATGATCAGTTCCCTCCTCTTTGGTTACTTTAAAACAGTTCTGGGGTCACTCAATCAATCAATCAGTAGATTTGTAGAGCCCTTCTTGTCACCCATGAAGGTACCCAGGTGCTGGCAGAGTCCAGTTGATTAGCCGAACAGCCATGTCTTTAGGGAATTTCAGAACTCTGCAAGACATGAGGAGGCTCATAGATGAAAGGGTAGTTCATTCCATGTCTTCACTGCTAGGTAGGAGAAGGAGTGACCTAGGCATCTGCTACATCAGATGTAGGGGGTTAGGGTTAGAGAAATGGATGCAGAGTGGAGTTGTGTTTTGGATTGATGGAAGTTCAGGTGATAGTTCAACTAGGCGTGGTCCGCAGTGGTGTAGTTCTTTTTATGCATCGGTCAGATGCTTATGATTGGCATCTTTTCTGTAGAGGGAGCCAGTGAAGTTCCTTTAGGTAGGGGCTGATTTGGGTTCATCTAGGTAGATCCTGGATGAGTCTGGCTGTGGTGTTCTGTATGGTCTGTAGTCGTCGGAGGACGTAAGCTTTCGATCCCTGCATTGAGAACATTGCCATAGTCCAGTCGGCTAAAAATGAGGGACTGGCTGATGGTCAGTTTTGAGCTTTAGGGCAGCCATTTATTTATTTATTTACTTCATTTGTAAAGCACTCTGTCACCTAACAGGCATTCTGGCGCTAGCAAACTCAGAGTACAGTGTAAAAAAAATGTGCCAGAAAAAAACAGACAACTTACTAGACTTTGGGGAACAACCAGGTTTTTAGTCTCCTTCTAAAAAGAAGGAGATTACTGATTTGTCTCAGTTCCAATGGGAGTCCATTCCAAAATCTAGCAGCTTATCTTATGAAGCAAGCGGATAATAAAGAAGCAGGAGGAGGAGACAGAGTAGTCCTGAGTAATCATGGTTAGCTCGTTGTCCAGAAGAATGCCTAGGTTACTTGCATGGCCAGTTGAGTAGGAGTAGGACGGAGTTCTGAGAGCCACCAGGATTCATCACATGGGAAGCTTTTGTTTCCGAAAATCAGTACCTCTGTCTTGTGCGTGTTGAGCTTCAGCCAGATGTCTTTCATCCAGTTGTTGACGACTGTCATGCAGTTGTGTGTCGTTGGGATAGGATGTGATGTTAAGTCCGTGGGCTTTGGTGATGCTGGCAAGAGGTGTGATATAAGTGTTGAAGAGGGTGGAGCAGAGTGAAAGTCCTTGGGTTACTTCAAAGATGATTTTCTTGGGTTTGGAGGTGAAGGCAGACTTTTTACATTCTTCTGGCTCCTTGGGTGCTTATGTTGTGCAGCCTTGTGATAAGTGTGTGGTAGGAGACCTAATCAAAGGTTGCTGAGAGGTCTAGGTGGATCAGAGTCGCAGTCTCTCCTCAGTTGAGTAGGGTTCGAATGTTATCGGTAGCCGCAATGAGGGTGCGGCGGTGCTGTGGTTGCTGCGGAATCCCGGATTGGGAGGAGTCGAGTAGGAGGTTCTGTTCCAGATGTTGGTTGAAGTCTTTTTCTAATACTTTGGCGAGGAACAGGAGCAGGGAAATCATTTGGGTAGCTTCCCTAACACTGGGTTAGGTGTCAAGCAGCCTGGGAGGACAAAGATCTGCCTTCTCCATGTCTCATTGTTGTATCTTAGCAACTGGATGCTTCCTTTACTGGGTTCTAGATTGTGGACTCCAGGAGAGAGAAGGCAAGCAGTTGCTGAGAAGTGAGTATGTGTCAGGAGTTGTTGTGCTGGACTTAACCCCTTCGCTGCTAGGCTTATCCCTCCCTGTGGTTAGCCTTTTTTGGCTATTTGGGGTAGTTTGCGCTTAGGCCCCTGTAACGTTTTGACCACATAAGGTATCCATGCCAAATTTGTGTCCTTTTCTTCCAACATCATGTGGATTCTAAAGGTACCCAGGGTTTGTGGATTCCCCTGGAGGGGACCCAGAAATTAGCCAAAATACAGCTAAATTTAGTTTTTTGTTTTTTCAAATGGGAAAAAGTGCTGCAAATGAAAGCGTCTGTTTTTTCCCTGCAAATGGTATCAACAAAGGGTTTGTAGGGCTGAAATCACCATTTCCCCAGCTTTTAGGGACTAACAGACGTTTTTCAGAAAACCAACATTTTCCCACACTTTTGTCATTTTACTGGGATATTGCCTATTTTTGCTATTTATTGTGCTTTCAACCTTCTTCCAGTTAATGGTAGAAATGGGTATGAAAGCAATAATGGATCATGGAAAGCTATACATTTTTGTAAAGTAGACAAAGTTCTGAATCCAGCAAGGGGACATTTGTGCAGATCCGTCAAGGATTCGTTATAGAATCCAACAGTTAAATATATGAAAAATTGAAAATTAGTTGTAATAAACAGCCATTTGTGCCAACGTTTTCACCTGTAACTTCTTTTAATTGTGACAGTTGTTTGAAAGCAATATACCGTTACATCCGCTGGACATTCCTGGTTGTCGGGATATATAGGACTTGTAGGCTTACCAAGAACCCGACGAACCCAGAGCCAATAACTGATCAGTGTCTTGCAATGGTTTTTCATGATGTACCGGGTATATAGCAATTAATTTGGGAAACTATATACATGGAAAAATTGGTATGAAAGACACCTATGTATTTCTAAAATTGGAACAAAATATAGAGTTTAGAAACAGTAGTTATGTGCACATTTCCGAAATTGTGAGTACCCATACTAGCATGAGAATTATAGGTCATTTTTCAAAATGACTTATTTTTTACACATTGTCTTTCATTTGGAAGGCAGAAATGCATCAAAAGTCAATAGGTAATAACAGTTGCTTTACAATTCTGTGTTACCGTAAGTCTCCCAATAGAAATGGTAACTCACTTGTGTGGGTAGGCCTAGTGCCCATGACAGGAAATGTCCCAAAACGCAACGTGGACACACCACATTTTCACCGTGAAAAGGAACCCTTTTTTTGCAAAGTGCCTAGCTGTAGATTTTGAACCCTAGCTCTACCGGCATCAAGGGAAACCTAGCAAACCTATACATTTTTGAAAAGTAGACACCCAGGGGAATCCAGGATAGGGTGACTTGACAGGCTCTCACCAGGTTCTGTTACCCAGAATCCCTTGCAAATCTAAAAGTTTGTAAAAAAAAACAAATTTTCCTCACATTTCTGTGGTGGAAAGTTCTGGAATCTGTGTGGATGCACAAAATACCACCCACCCCGCGTTCTCCAAAGTGTTCCAAGAAAAATGGTACCTCACTTGTGTGGGTAGGCCTAGAGCCCACGACAGAAAACGGCCCAAAGAGCAACGTGGACACACCACATTTTCACAGTGAAAACTGACCCTTTTTTTGCAAAGTGCCTAGCTTTAGATTTTGAACCCTAGCTCTGCCGGCACCAAGGGAAACCTAGCAAACCTATACATTTTTAAAAAGTAGACACTCAGGGGAATCCAGGATGGGGTGACTTGACTAGCTCTCACCAGGTTCTGTTACCCAGAATCCCTTGCAAACCTAAAATTTTGTCCAAAGAAACACATGTTCCTCACATTTCTGTGGTGGAAAGTTCTGGAATCTATGTGATGCATAAAATTCCACCCACCCCGTGTTCTCCAAAGTCTTCCAACCAGCCAAGCGCCAGTCCACGCACACCACCAGCCAAGAGCCAGTCCACGCACACCGCCAGCCAAGCGCCAGTCCACGCACACCGCCAGCCAAGCACCAGTCCACACACACCGCCAGCCAAGTGCCAGTCCACGCACACCGACATCCAAGCACCAGTCCACGCACACTGCCAGCCAAGTGCCAGTCCACGCACACCACCAGCCAAGCGCCAGTCCACGTGCACCGCCTTCCAAGTGCCAGTCCGCGCACATCGCCAGCCAAGCGCCAGTTCACTCACACCATCATTACATTTTTTTTAACAAGAAAGAAAACAAAAACCAATGGCAACTAGATTCAAAACTATGAATACAAAAACAACAGCAGATACTAAAGACATCATTCTATTTCCAAACGTGAAACAACTATATAAAACCATACAGGCCAGGCAGTACACTATTAGACTCACGGTCGCTCCCAAAAACTCTTTTGAGTGTGATACAATCTGAAACATGTGGGCACACACAGCCCAGGATTAGAAGGACATTTGGCACAGTGCATACGACTCTCCTTCTGCATACCTCTTCACAAGCAGACTCTCCATCTCTTACAGGGATTGTTTTTTTTGGGCGTGGGAGGAATCAGGAAAGTGGCGATCTTCCAATCTAGCCACATCCTACACCACTGCAACTCTAGGAACACTTGCCTGTTCCACAACAAAAAGGCGGTCCATCACAGACTCCTGAAACTGAACAAAAGTCATCTTTGATGCAGGAGAACACTCCTTGAACACAACAAAAGCAGTGAAAGTTGCTAAATTGAAGAGATGGATGGCCAACTTCTTATACCAAATGTAAGCCTTACGAACAGCAGTGTAAGATGTCAAACTCTGATCTACTCTATCGACACCACCCATGTGCTTATTGTAGTCTACAATGCACACAGGTTTGTGCACTTCAGCAACCTGACTCCAAACAGTCACAGGTGAAGTACTCTGATCATGAATGGTATTCAGCATGTACACATCCCTCCTGTCCACAAATTTCACAGCAAGCAGTTCCTCACTACGCAAGGCACTGCACTGTCCCCTCTGAAGCTTTTTGCAAACAAGCTCTTTTGGGTAATCTTTACGGTTAGAGCAGATAGTGCCACAAGCAAAAGTGTCCACTTTGAACAATTCCTTAAACAATTGCACAGCAGTGTAGAAGTTATCAAGGTACAAATGGTGGCCTCTGTTAAACAGTCCTCTAGCAAGATCCCACACAATTTTCTCAGAAACTCCAAAAGTGGACGGACAACCAGAAGGGTGAATGGTGAAATCCCTACCAGTGTACCCCCGACAATTATAGACATATCCTGTCCTACTATCAGACAACATATACATCTTAATTCCATAACGTGCCCTCTTGCTAGGAAGGTACTGCCTAAAAACCAAACTGCCCTTGAACAGGACCAAAGACTCATCAACAGCTATTTCTTTCCCTGGAGAATAGATCTCTGAAAATCAATCTACAAAGTGATCAAGAACAGGCCGAATCTTAAAAAGACGGTCACAGTCAGGGTGATCTCGTGGCAATGCCAAAGCATTATCAACAAAATGCAGCATCCGAGGCAAAAGTCAATACCGATCACGACTCATAATTGCAGGATATATGGCGGTTGCCATCAAGGGACTTGTAGACCAATATGAATCCATGGAAGGCTTCCTTATCAAGCCCATCAAAAAGGTAAAACCCAAAAACTTCTTCATCTCATCCTTTTTTATTTTTTTCTTACCCAAAAAATGCAACTACGCAAAACCACTGCCGAAACCGCAAACAGGAATCAAAAGCTTTACACTAGAATAAAAAGGAGAAAAAAACAATCACATATGTAAACAATGCATCAGTCCACACACAATCCACCAGCCAAGCTAAGGGGTAGGTGGGCCTAAGAGTATAAAAACATACTGCTAATCTGCCACCCAAAGAGGGCAGAAATGGCAACAATCATCCTCCCATAAAGCTGAGCGACCCGTGCCCAAGGGGCCGCTCCCCAACATTTAAAAAAAAACCCTGGTGGCCTAGTGGCCTTACAAAAAAAGAAATCAGCCGATCTGCCCCATCAGGGGGGCAGAAACAGCCAAATTAATGCTCCCCAAAGCAGAGTGACCCTTGCCCAAGGGGCACCTCCCCACAAAATATTCCCTGGTGGTCCAGTGGGCCACTATTAAAATAAAATGGTGAAATCTGCCACCCAGGGGGGCAGACAAAGCGAAAAACATTGCCCCCATAAGGGGAACGACCCTTGCCTACAGGACCGCTCCCCCCAAACAGTAATTACATTTAACATACAAAAATACAAAAATTTCCTGGTGTCTAGTGGGGATGTATGTCGTTACAACGCACACTTTTACAACGCATGCACTTACAACGCATTTTTTACAACGCAACATCCACTACAACGCATTCCATTACATAGCATGACACTACAGCGCATTTTTAAAAACGACCTTTACAACGCATTCCATTACATCGCATACTAACTTTACAACACATACCATTACAACGCATATTATTAAATTGCATTTAAGGTAAGTATTAGATAGTATAGGGGTAAAAATTACTATTCTAACTCCTGGGGGTGCAACAGTAGGGTAAGTGTTGGATAGTATAGGGGTAAAAATTACTATTCTAACTCCAGGGGGTGCAACAGTAGGGAAAGTGTTGGATAGTATAGGGGTAAAAATTACTATTCTAACTCCAGGGTGTGCAACAGTAGGATAAGTGTTGGATAGTATAGGGGTAAAAATTACTATTCTAACTCCAGGGGGTGCAACAGTAGGGTAAGTGTTGGATAGTATAGGGGTAAAAATTACTATTCTAACTCCAGGGGCTGCAACACTAGGGTAAGTGTTGGATAGTATAGGGGTAAAAATTACTATTCTAACTCCAGGGGGTGCAACAGTAGGGTAAGTGTTGGATAGTATAGGGGTAAAAATTACTATTCTAACTCCAGGGGGTGCAACAGTAGGGAAAGTGTTGGATAGTATAGGGGTAAAAATTACTATTCTAACTCCAGGGGGTGCAACAGGAGGGTAAGTGTTGGATAGTATAGGGGTAAAAATTACTATTCTAACTCCAGGGGGTGCAACAGTAGGGTAAGTGTTGGATAGTATAGGAGTAAAAATTACTATTCTAACTCCAGGGGGTGCAACAGTAGGGTAAGTGTTGGATAGTATAGGGGTAAAAATTAATATTCTAACTCCAGGGGGTGCAACAGTATGGTAAGTGTTGGATAGTATAGGGGTAAAAATTACTATTCTAACTCCAGGGGGTGCAACAGTAGGGTAAGTGTTGGATAGTGTAGTGTAATATTATGCGTTGTAATGGTATGCGTTGTAAAGGTAGTATGCGATGTAATGGAATGCGTTGTAAAGGTAGTTTTTAAAAATGCGTTGTAGTGTCATGCTATGTAATGGAATGCATTGTAGTGGATGTTGCGTTGTAAAAAATGCGTTGTAAGTGTAGTGCGTTGTAAAAGTTGTGTTGTAAAGGTTGTTCTCCGTCTAGTGGGCATTCCTGCTGCACCATTGCACGAGCATGCAGCAGGAATGCACAAAAGAGGCATCAAGGGGAAAGGAAAACCCTTTCCTTTCCCCAATGCCTCTTTTGTATAAATACCCCCTTCCTCCGAGGAGAAACTCACCTCCTCACTTCCCAATGCGCTGGAAGCAAATGGCTTCCACCGTGTTGGGAATCCTCTAATGACGTGGAGGGGGGGCGGGGTGAGGCAGGGGAAGGGCTACCCCTGCCTTCCCCGGTGGGGGCACCTTAAAGGGCGGCTCATGGGGGAGTGCCAGTGCTTCCACCATGGGTGGGTGCTAGGACGGCCTGGAGCCATCCGACGCACATGCCTACAATGACGTCGGACGGCTCCCAGCCGTCCGACGCACCGAACGGGTTAATAAAACTACTCTTCTCAATCTGACATCTTAAAAGTGGTGATAAGGATGGCATATTGAATCTCAGGATGCTGTCTGGGGAAGATTTCTGAGGAACTTTGCTTAATGGACAAGTTTGGAGAACGATCCTTGGTCCTCATTTGTCTAGCTACTAGACCAGTTTAGGGGATGTATGAAAAAAATAGCCCTCTGGATGTCGTCCAATTGCCTTCAATTGAACACAGGAGAGACTGAGATCCTGCTCTTTGGAAAAAAATCCCTCCTTATTGTCTGAGGACTGGTGGCCTCTGGAGTTGGGGCCATCACCTACTCCTAAAAAGGTAGCTAGAAATCTGTGCATACCGATAGATGACAGCCTTTCTATGAACGAACAGGTAAACTCCATCTTTGGGTCCTGTTTCAGAATCATGCACCTTCTCCGGAGAGCTTTCCAGTGGCTGTCCCTTTAGACAAGAAAATCCATTACTGAGGCACTGATTGTAAGTCACCTACATTTTAGAAATGCCCATATGGTTGCTGCAGACAAAGGTCTCTTAGCCAAACTCAAGTTGGTACAAAACACAGCTCCCTACCTGATTTGTAATTTGCCATCCCACTCCCCTTTGAAGCCTACGCTCAAAGCTTTGCATTTGCATCCAATAAAAAAGCGTTCAGTCTTCAAGCCCCTCTGTCTAGTACATAAGCCCCTTTTTGGAAATGGTCCACTTATCTGCAGAATAAGTTACCGTCTTATACTCCTACACACAACCTATGATCCAGTGGGAAATCTTTACTTTGTTTCGCCGTATACGTACTGTGAGATATGGGGGAGATCATTTTCATATCTGGCCCCTCCATCATTGGAACAAGCTACCCTTGTACATATGATCTTGTCCTGGCTCTTTTAATTTCTTTTGGCAATCGTTGTCTTGTTTTAGAGTGCAACACCACCAAGAGACCCTCTTGATGGTGATTTGTTTGCACTTTATAAATCTCAATAACAATAACAACTCAGCAATGAGGAACTTGTAAAGATACACCTGCATGTGCAGCCCACAGGTATAGAAGCACTGAGATAAACAAGTGAGTTTATCTTGGGAAACTGCAGATTTTGGCCATCAAGGTAGATTGTACAGCGAGTGCTGATCAGTGCATGTTATGTTGTGGGTTGAACTGGCACTTGGTTATGCGGCGCTGATGATCAGAGGCAAGATTAGAGCCTCAGCAGCACAAGCTATGAGTCTAAAACACACCCTGTCTCATGAAGGGCTGGATAACTGACTTTTGGACCTATAGAACGGGGAACAACCTTTACAACGCAACTTTTACAACGCACTACACTTACAACGCATTTTTTACAACGCAACATCCACTACAACGCATTCCATTACATAGCATGACACTACAACGCATTTTTAAAAACTACCTTTACAACGCATTCCATTACATCGCATACTACCTTTACAACGCATACCATTACAACGCATAATATTACACTACACTATCCAACACTTACCCTACTGTTGCACCCCCTGGAGTTAGAATAGTAATTTTTACCCCTATACTATCCAACACTTACCCTACTGTTGCACCCCCTGGATTTAGAATAGTAATTTTTACCCCTATACTATCCAACACTTACCCTACTGTTGCACCCCCTGGAGTTAAAATAGTAATTTTTACCCCTATACTATCCAACACTTACCGTACTGTTGCACCCCCTGGAGTTAGAATAGTAATTTTTACCCCTATACTATCCAACACTTACCCTACTGTTGCACCCCCTGGAGTTAGAATAGTAATTTTTACCCCTATACTATCCAACACTTTTCCTACTGTTGCACCCCTGGAGTTAGAATAGTAATTTTTACCCCTATACTATCCAACACTTACCCTACTGTTGCACCCCCTGGAGTTAGAATAGTAATTTTTACCCCTATACTATCCAACACTTACCCTACTGTTGCACCCCCTGGAGTTAGAATAGTAATTTTTATCCCTATACTATCCAACACTTACCCTACTGTTGCACCCCCTGGAGTTAGAATAGTAATTTTTACCCCTATACTATCCAACACTTACCCTACTGTGTCACCCCCTGGAGTTAGAATAGTAATTTTTATCCCTATACTATCCAACACTTTCCCTACTGTTGCACCCCCTGGAGTTAGAATAGTAATTTTTACCCCTATACTATCCAACACTTACCCTACTGTTGCACCCCCTGGAGTTAGAATAGTAATTTTTACCCCTTTACTATCTAATACTTACCTTAAATGCAATTTAATATTATGCGATGTAATGGTATGCGTTGTAAAGGTAGTATGCGATGTAATGGAATGCGTTGTAAAGGTAGTTTTTAAAAATGCGTTGTAGTGTCATGCTATGTAATGGAATGCGTTGTAGTGGATGTTGTGTTGTAAAAAATGCGTTGTAAGTGCATGCGTTGTAAAAGTGTGCTTTGTAACGACATACATCCCTATAGAACAGTGAGGTGCATGCCCTTTGGCCTGTTCTGGTGCAGCCACCTGCTTTGGGAAGATGATGTAATGCACCATCCCCACGTATCCAATGCAGCCATGCTGTGGATTGGATGGCTGTTGTAACCATGCAACCAGAAGAATGCAGAGCATTTAATGCATATTTGTGTAAAAACGAGGAGCACTTCACACCCTATATATTTGGAGGAATTGCAGGCAGCATTGCAATGTATTAAATGTAAACTAAACGAGCCTCAAGAATAATGTGAGGAATTCTTGGAGTTGCAGGACAGTCGTGGGTTGCAATCATATGCAGTGCAAAGTAAGGGGTGCAGACAATGGTGACCACTTTTAATATTTTCCCCAGACATCAGTTACAACATTGTTTATTATTAATTTATTGTTTTGTGTTTAAGGCTGTCATATTAAGGATTTGTAGGATTGTCTAATAATCAGTATGACACATTAACTAGCTTGTTACCCTAAACTGTATATTTCAAATTTTTTTACTGCCGGGCAATAAACATATCTACTTGTGATATGTGTGATCTACATAGATTTGTTTTGCATTCGGTATTGCGTAATTAGGTGTTGTAAGGAAAGTTCACAACTGTATAAACCTCAAGCTATCAATTTATCACAATTATTATGGATGCCTCTTCGATAGTGACTCCTCCCAAATTTTTACAGAATCCAAGTCCTCCTGTTATGGTATGAGAGGACTGCTGTGAGTCTTTTGAGATATACTTGGAGATATGGGGGGAAGTGTTTGCAGCGACGCCTAAATTAGCATTACTGAAGCATAGTTAAGGCAGTGAATGGAGAAACGTTTTGAAAACGCTAACTAAGCCTGCACGTGCTGCTTTGACAAACCATGATGAGGAAGAGGTGGCAGAGTCAGAGGAGGTGGTTACTGACGAGTATTTTGGTGCAATGAAGGCCTTCAACGACAATTACGACAAAAAAATCAAGCTTAGTTGTAGAAAGACGTGTTTGCTTCCAGATCCCAGTTCCTCTTGCTAGGAATGTACTGTCTAAAATCCATACAGCCCTTGAACAGGACCAAAGGCTCATCAACAGCTATTTCTTTCCCTTGAGTATAGATCTCTGAAAATCAATCTACAAAGTGATCAAGAACAGGCTGAATCTTAAAAAGACGGTCACAGTCAGGGGGATCTTGTGGCAACGCCAAAGCATTATTAACAAAATGCAGCATCCGAAGCAAAAGTCAATACCGACCACGACTTATAAGTGCATGAAATATGGTGGTTGCCGTCAAGGGACTTCTAGACCAATATGAAGCCATGGATGGCTTCCTTATCAAGCCCATCAAAAAAGTCAAACCCAAAAACTTCTTCATCTCTTCCAAATTTGTGGGAGTCCACCGGGTAGCTCTAGAGCGGGGCCTAAGTCTGGCACTGTTGTCCCTCAAAAACTGTTCAGCATAAAAATTAGTCTGCTCAACAATCTCTGCCAAAAATACAACATCCATAAACAAGTGGAAAAACTGTATAGGCAAACAAAATTCACAATCCACTCTAAACCCTGCGTCCCCACTAAAGGCAGGCAACACCGGCTGCACCATGTTTGGATCAACACAGAGTCCAGCACTTCCAGTAGAAAGCATTGCAACCTCAGGCTGCAATACCGATGTCTCTTGCTGCATAATCGGCACATCAGTGTCCTCCTCTAAAAGAGGCACTTCATCCGCCCTGAGAGTAGCTTCATTTGGACTGAGAGTAGCTTCATCATCAGAGGACCCCTCGTGGGCAGAAAACTCACTGCCAGAATCTTGCACTCGTTCTTCTCCCTCAGACGCACTGTCAGTGTCATAATCCTGCTCAGATGAAGATTCAACAAGCATACCAACCACTTGCTGAGCATTAATTCTACGTCTAGCCATAATCCTTACTAATAAAGGTAACTTGTCAAACAAGTCAACAACAACAAACACTTTGTAAAATAAGTAATAAACAAAATGCATCTTTATCACAAAGACTTATGTACTCCAAAACTATATCACTTACTTGCCAGAGGCAGCTAGACTCACCACCACCTACTCTGCACAGACAGTGTAAGGATCAACAATACCCCACTAAAAAAGAAAAAGAAAAGAAAATGACACATAAGGCAATGCAAAACACTTCGCAAAGAATTTCATGCTCAAAACACTAACTAACTCTGCTGCCATTATGACACCACTTGCAAAAAAATTCATTCATGCATGACAATAATTCTCATTTGGAGTAAATACAACGAAAATGTTTTTCTTTACCAAAAACATGCAACTACCCAAAACTGCAGAACAACCAGTGCCGAAACCGCAAACAGGAATCAAAAGCTTTACACTAGAATAAAAAGGAGAAAAAAACATTACAATTACATATTCAAATAACGCACCAGTCCACACACAATCCACCAGCCAAACTAAGGGGTAGGTGGGCCTAAGAGTATAAATAAAATATTCACCAACGTAAAAGGGGAGCAACCCTTGCCCTTGAGGTCACTCCCCAACACAAAAATTTAAAAACCCCTGTTGTCTAGTGGCTTCTGCCCCCCTTGGGGGCAGATGGGCCTAAAAACATACTGCTAATCTGCTGCCCAAAGAGGGCAGAAATGGCCACAATCATCCTCCCATAGAGGGGAGTGACCCTTGTCCAAGGGGCCGCTCCCCAACATAAAAAAAGACCCCTGGCGGCCTAGTAGCCATACAAAAAAAGAAATCAGCCGATCTGCCCTTCAGGAGGGCAGAAATGGCCAAATTAATGCTCCCCAAAGGGGAGCGACCCTTGCCCAAGGGGCCACTCCCCACAAAATATTCCCTGGTGGTCCAGTGGGCCACTTTTAAAACAAAATGGTGAAATCTGCCCCCCAGGGGGGCAGACAAAGCAAAAAGACATTGCCCCCATAAAGAGAAATGAAATGAAAATTATACTTGTATAGCGCGTAACTACCCGGAGGTCTCATCGCGCTTCGACAGATTCTTATGACGAACTCCATGGTGCATTAACACGTTTTTGCAAACAAGTGTGTTTTTAGGGCTTTCCTAAATGCCAGCCGATTGTTGATCTGTCTTATGTCCAAGGGAAGGGAGTTCCAGAGTCTGGCAGCAGTATGGGAAAAAGAGCGGCCGCCCCATCGAGCTTTAGTAACCTTTGTTGTGGTTGCTAGATGCAATGAACCGGAGCGAAGAGCTCTGGGAGTAACGTAGGGCACCACAAAGGGGAGCAAGATGGCAGGGCCTGTTCGGTGGAAGGATTTGTGCACAATGCACATAGCCTTGAACTGTGCTCTGGCAGCTATTGGGAGCCAATGTAGCTCCTTTAATACTTTTTTGACTGACTGCCAACGGGGAATGTTATACAATAATCGGGCGGCACAATTTTGGGTGACTTGGAGCCTGTTGAACACCACTGCAGGGGCGCCTAAGTATAAGGCATTCCCGTAATCCAGGCGGGAGAGAATCAAGGCTTGAATCATGACTCTCCTTGCCTGGAAAGGAAGCAGGGGGAGAACTTTGCGAAGCATTTTCATTAGCCCAACACATGTTGAGGCAGTTTTAGTAGCTTGGACCGAGAAGTCAAGTGCCCTATCAAGCCAAATTCCAAGGCTCTTTATCTGAGGTTTAGGGAGGGGAAAAGTGCCCAGACATGTAGGCCAAATGGAGGCCAAACTGGTCGGTGGGGAGTTGCCTAATAACATGATCTCCGTCTTCTCCCCATTAAGTTTCAGACAGGAGGAATGCATCCACTTAGCAACAGCCTCTAGACACGGGCCCAGGGTGTTGGACGACCCCTCAGTGTGGTCCAAAGAGACCACCAATTGGGTGTCGTCCGCGTAGGTGACAATACGAACAACGAAGAGCTGGACTATGTTTGCTAGAGGTTGCATATAGACGTTTAAAAGCGTGGGGCTTAGGGACGAGCCCTGTGGAACCCCACAGCTAAGTGGTTGCTTAGGAGAGACCATCTCACCCTCAAACACCTGGAAAAAACGCTCATCAGGAAGGAGGTCAGCCATTCCAGGGCCGCGCCCGACACGCCCATGCCCTTCAAACGATGTAGTAGAATGGCATGGTTGACAGTGTCGAACGCGGCACTGAGGTCGAGTAATATAATGGCTGCCTTTCCTCCCTGGTCCAGCACAGCTCTGGTCTCTTCTGTTACTGCTATGAGAGCAGTTTCAGTTCCATGTTGAGGGCGGAAACCCGTCTGCGAGGCACATAGTAGGTTGTTAGAATCTATATAGTCTACTAAGATGTTATTAATGTGCCTCTCAAGTAGTTTGCTCATCCAGGGAAGTAAGGAGATAGGACGGAAGTTGGCCAAATTGTTCTGATCTAGAGTGGGCTTTTTCAGAAGGGCCCTAACCATCGCACACTTCCATGGAGTTGGAACAGAGTTAGAAGCAATAGAGGCATTAAGGACATCCAAGATGACAGGACGGATGACGTCAATGACTTTGAAGAGAGTCTGAGGAGGTGCTGGGTCATTAGGGGAGCCCGAGGTGACTTTGGGCATTATCCCATCCAGTAAGGTGGAATCTAGAGGAGGGAATTTATCCAACGAACAAGGGGTCACCATATCTGGATTCGATGTGGTGGTGGGCTCCGTGTCACTACTGCCTGTGGAAAATGAGGAGTATATGGTTAGGATCTTCTGATAGAATAAGGTAGCTATGTTATTGCAACGTGTTTTTGCGCCGTCTGGTGACTGGCGCTCCGGAGGCGGGGGGGAGATTAGAGATTTGGCTATCTTAAAGATTTCCTTAGGGGAATTGGCAGCTAAATGGATTTTTGATTCGTAAAATTGAGATTGGGCAGATTTAATTTCATTTTTATAGCGTTTTATAGCAGCTCGATACTCCACTTTTTTTGATTGTGAGTATTCTTGTCTCCAGGCTCTCTCTAGTTTACGACAGAGTTGTTTCGTGGTCCTGAGGGCCGGTGAGTACCAGGGAGCAACCTTGGATCTATTTATTAGATGCAAGGATTCCTTTGGAAGGACTAGATCGAGGGTGTTAGAAATCCAGTCGTCAAAATTGACGGTGGCTGTGTCGGGGTTGGTCACCTCCGGAGGTGGCTGTTCGATAAGAGCCAGTTTCCATTTAGCGAGAGGGAGTGAGGCCCATTTTCTACCCCAATGCTTATTGTGAGTTTGTGAAATGGGAGGGCTACAAGTAGACCATGAAAAGGGTACCAGAAAATGGTCAGTCCAGGATAGTGGTATAGGTGTTTCGACGGTTAAGCTCTCTAGATTACTGTAGATGTGATCTAGAAGGTGGCCCCTAATATGCGTTGGTTGAAAGCCTTTCTGGGACAGATCAATGGCCTGAAGATTAGATCGAAGACTGTTGGCCACTGAGTCAAGTGGGTCATCCAAGTGCAAATTCAGCAACCCTTGCCTAAGGGACCACTTCCCCCAAACAGTAATTACATTTCATATACAAAAATACAAAAATTCCCTGGTGTCTAGTCAGCATTCCTGCTAAACGATCGCACGAGCATGCAGCAGGAATGCACAAAAGAGGCATCAGGGGAAAGGAAAACCCTTTCCTTTCCCCCGATGCCTCTTTTGTTTAAATACCCCCTCCTCCGAGGAGAAACACACCTCCTCTCTTTCCAATGCTCTGGAAGCAAATGGCTTCCACCACGTTGAGAATCCTCTAATGACATGGAGGGGGGGCAGGGTGAGGCAGGGGAAGGGCTACCCATGCCTTCCCCAGTGGGGGCACCTTAAAGGGCGGCCCACGGGGGAGCGCCAGCACTTCCCCCGTGGGGTTGTGCTAGGACGGCCGGAAGCCATCCGACGCACATGCCCACCATGACGTCGGACGGCTCCTAGCCTCCCAACGCACCGAACGGGTTAATAAAACTACTCTTCTCAATCTGTCATCTTAAAAGTGATGATGAGGATGGCATATTGAATGTCAGGATGCTGTCTGGGAGAAGATTTCTGAGGAACTTTGCATACTGGACAAGTTTGGAGAACGATCCTTGGTCCTCATTTGTCTAGCTAATAGACCAGCTTAGGGGAGGTATGAAAAAATAGCCCTATGGATGTCGTCCAATTGCCTTCAATTGAACACAGGAGAGGCTGAGATCCTGCTCTTTAGCTGGCAAGCATAATCATCCATTTAGTCTTGCATTTTTGAGTTTATTATAGCTTATTCATGGTTTTGTATCATCATATTTAAACCTGAAAATATGGTTGTCAGTATTTGCGATATACAACAGGGAAATTGCCCTGAAAGCCTTGACAGCAAGTACAATATTATTAGTATATTATTTATTTCCACTGCTTCAACTCTTCCAAACCAGCTAAGAAGTGCGACCGCTGCTCAGTTTTCTCTTTAATTGTTTTGTACAATAACCTCACTGTTTTTATTTCCAGTGTCCAATATGGTTTTTGAGAAAAGGTGTTATACCACAGTGATTTAACATAGCCCAGGAGAAAATACGTGGAGAAGAAAAAATTCTGATTTGTTCATGTTTAACATATATCATGACACTTTCGAATAATTGTCTTGATTTGTGGTATAGCAATAGATGGATTCCCAATAAATAATACAATATCATCTGCATACCCTAAAGTTTTGAAAGTTACATTTACTATAGTATTTATTTTATTAACTTCTTGTTTATGAATTAGACACAATATTACTGCCAATAAAAATATTAGAGGAGGCAAAAGAAACCTTTCCTGGTACCCTTAAAAGGTTGTAATGCTTTGATTATGTTTAAAAAGTAAACAGAAAGTGAATTATTATTTGGGGGGAGGGGCAGCTGCCCACCTCAAGAGATAACAACACCACCCTGTCAAGGTGAACACCAAAAGTCACTAAATTAACCTGAGCTCAACTCCGTGATAGCTATGGCATAAAGCAGCCAGTCTTAACTTAGAGCAATGAGTACAATATTTATGCAGTACAAAAACAGTAAAAATAAACACAAAAAATCCCAATCCGGTTTAAATAAAAGAGAAATATTAAATAAACAATATGACACCAAAACAACAACAATCCAATAGGTGAAACCACAGATATGAATTTGTATAGTTTCAAGTAGAAATAGCACCAACAAGCAATAAGCCCCAGTGATAGTCTATGGAGGGGTAGACTAGGACCTAGGTGTGCCTTCAGGCTGACTACAATGGAGTGCACGTCAGATACACCAAGCACATCCATCCTGGTCAAAGATTTTAAATACCTCTAGCAGGGCAAGCCTGAAGCTGTATCTCAGGAAGGTGTATTGAAATTGGAATCCTTTGCTGTAATGTCTCCACTGATAGCTCTTGAAGTCCTGGAAGTTCCATCCTTTCACAGTTTTCTGAAACAGCTGCTCTGGATCAATCAATTATGAGGCTCCCAGGACCTCGTGGACTGCACTTAGGGACCAGGACTTACTCCACAGAGACCATCAGCAGGGTCCAGTCCAGGTCCAGTTGGTACTGGTCAACTGATTACTTTAGGAAAAAAACCTCTTGCAACTTTTTGTGACCATGTCGTCACTCAGGTCAGTTAACTGACCCATGGAGTCCATGTGTTTGTCATGGGTGCAAGAGGGAGTCGGTCCAGTCTTTCAGGGCTCCTCTTTGGTCACAGACAACAAGTATACTTCTCCTCTGATCTTCCACAGGTCTAGAAAGTGTTCTGAGGAGAGTGACTTGGGGTGCCACAAGCTTGTGGATGGGGTGACTTCTGGCTCCTCCCTAACCAATGGAGTAAAAGTTCCCCGGGAGAACCCTACTCACATGTGCAGCAGTTCCTTTTCGCTCTACTATAGACAATCCCACAGTGCACTTTACTCCTAAAAGTCAAGATGGAGAAATCCTTCCTCCCTTGTGCAGAGCCTGTGTATCTACCCAGAGGAGTTGCCAGGAAAATGATCAGTTCCCTCCTCTTTGGTTACTTTAAAACAGTTCTGGGGTCACTCAATCAATCAACCAGTAGATTTGTAGAGCCCTTCTTGTCACCCATGAAGGTATCCAGGTGCTGGCAGAGTCCAGTTGATTAGCCGAACAGCCATGTCTTCAGGGAATTTCAGAATTCTGCAAGACATGAGGAGGCTCATAGATGAAAGGGTAGGTCATTCCATGTCTTCACTGCTAGGTAGGAGAAGGAGTGACCTAGGCATCTGCTACATCAGATGTAGGGGGTTAGGGTTAGAGAAAGGGATGCAGAGTGGAGTTGTGTTTTGGATTGATGGAAGTTCAGGCGATAGTTCAACTAGGCGTGGTCCGCAGTGGTGTAGTTCCTTTTATGCATCGGTCAGGTGCTTATGATTGGCATCTTTTCTGTAGAGGGAGCCAGTGAAGTTCCTTTAGGTAGGGGCTGATTTGGGTTCATCTAGGTAGATCCTGGATGAGTCTGGCTGTGGTGTTCTGTATGGTCTGTTGTCGTCGGAGGACGTAAGCTTTCGATCCCTGCATTGAGAACATTGCCATAGTCCAGTCGGCTAAAAATGAGGGACTGGATGATGGTCAGTTTTGAGCTTTAGGGCAGCCATTTATTTATTTATTTACTTCATTTGTAAAGCGCTCTGTCACCTAACAGGCATCCTGGCGCTAGCAAACTCAGAGTACAGTGTAAAAAAAATGTGCCAGAAAAAAACAGACAACTTACTAGACTTTGGGGAACAACCAGGTTTTAGTCTCCTTCTAAAAAGAAGGAGATTACTGATTTGTCTCAGTTCCAAAGGGAGTCCATTCCAAAATCTAGCAGCTTATCTTATGAAGCAAGCGGATGATAAAGAAGCAGGAGGAGGAGACAGAGTAGTCCTGAGTCATCATGGTTAGCTCGTTGTCCAGAAGAATGCCTAGGTTACTTGCATGGCCAGTTGAGTAGGAGTAGGACGGAGTTCTGAGAGGGAAGCTTTTGTTTCCGAAAATCAGTACCTCTGTCTTGTGCGTGTTGAGCTTCAGCCAGATGTCTTTCATCCAGTTGTCAACGACTGTCATGCAGCTGTGTGTCATTGGGATAGGATGTGATGTTAAGTCCGTGGGCTTTGGTGATGCTGGCAAGAGGTGTCATATAAGTGTTGAAGAGGGTGGAGCAGAGTGAAAGTCCTTGGGTTACTTCAAAGATGATTTTCTTGGGTTTGGAGGTGAAGGCAGACTTTTTACATTCTTCTGGCTCCTTGGTGCTTATGTTGTGCAGCCTTGTGATGAGTGTGTGGTAGGAGACCTAATCAAAGGTTGCTGAGAGGTCTAGGTGGATCAGAGTCGCAGTCTCTCCTCAGTTGAGTAGGGTTTGAATGTTATCGGTAGCCGCAATGAGGGTGCGTCGGTGCTGTGGTTGCTGCGGAATCCTGGATTGGGAGGAGTCGAGTAGGAGGTTCTGTTCCAGATGTTGGTTGAAGGCTTTTTCTAATACTTTGGCGAGGAACAGGAGCAGGGAAATCATTTGGGTAGCTTCCCTAACACTGGGTTAGGTGTCAAGCAGCCTGGGAGGACAAAGGTCTGCCTTCTCCATGTCTCATTGTTGTATCTTAGCAACTGGATGCTTCCATAACTGGATTCTAGATTGTGGACTCCAGGAGAGAGAAGGTAGGTAGTTGCTGAGAAGTGAGTATGTGTCAGGAGTTGTTGTGCTGGACTTAACCCCTTCGCTGCTAGGCCTATCCCTCCCCGTGGTTAGCCTTTTTTGGCTATTTGGGGTAGTTTGCGCTTAGGCCCCTGTAACGTTTTGACCACATAAGGTATCCATGCCAAATTTGTGTCCTTTTCTTCCAACATCATGTGGATTCTAAAGGTACCCAGGGTTTGTGGATTCCCCTGGAGGGGACCCAGAAATTAGCCAAAATACAGCTACATTTTAGTTTTTTGTTTTTTTAAATGGGGAAAAAGTGCTGCAAATGAAAGCGTCTATTTTTTCCCTGCAAATGGTATCAACAAAGGGTTTGTAGGGCTGAAATCACCATTTCCCAGCTTTTAGGGACTGACAGACTTTTTTCAGAAAACCAACATTTTTACACACTTTTGGCATTTTACTGGGATATTGCCTATTTTTGCTATTTATTGTGCTTTCAACCTTCTTCCAGTTAATGGTAGAAATGGGTATGTAAGCAATAATGGATCATGGAAAGCTACACATTTTTGTAAAGTAGACAAAGTTCTGAATCCAGCAAGGGGACATTTGTGCAGATCCGTAAAGGATTCGTTATAGAAACTAACAGTTAAATATATGAAAAATTGAAAATTAGTTGAAAAAAACAGCCATTTGTGCCAACGTTTTCACCTGCAACTTCTTTTAATTGTGACAGTTGTTTGAAAGCAATATACCGTTACATCCGCTGGACATTCCTGGTTGTGGGGATATATAGGACTTGTAGGCTTACCAAGAACCCGAGGAACCCAGAGCCAATAACTGAGCAGCGTCTTGCAATGGTTTTTCATGATGTACCGGGTATATAGTAAGCCTGGGCGAAGCACTACGCTACGCTCGCGTAGTTTGCGAAGTTCGCGCTACTTCGCACTACGCGAACTGCACGTAGCACAGTGCGATCACGCGTAGCGTAGTGTTGCGTAGTGCTGCGGTCATTTTTTGCTTGCTCGCGGTCCTCAACGTCAAGTTGGCGACCGCGAGCAAGCAAAATGACATCCCGGCGAGACTTTTTCCTTGTTCGCGATCAGCAACTTCAAGTTGGCGATCGCGAGCATGGAAAATAAACCTCCCGGCGAGATTCCCAACGCGAGGAGGTCAGGTTTCTCATTGCGAGTGGTCGCGTATGCTCGCGACCGCTCGCGATGAGAAACTACCAGTTCGCGTTGAGAAAGCTGAAGCTCGAGTAAAAATCTACTCGAGCAGCAGAAAAGTACAGCTCGCACTGTGCAAGATGCCATTTTCAATGATTGCACAGTGCCAGTTGCTTGTCCGCACTGTGCAATCATTGAAAACGACATCTGGCACAGTGCGAACAAAGTACTACGCAGTTCGCGAAGTGCTACGCGTAGCTCGCGTAGTGCGAACTGCACTTTGCGTAGCTTCGCGAAGTGCTACTACGCGAACTACGCCCAGGCCTAGTATATAGCAATTAAATTGGGAAACTATATACATGGAAAAATTGGTATGAAAGACACCTATGTATTTCTAAAATTGGAACAAAATATAGAGTTTAGAAACAGTAGTTATTTGCACATTTCCGAAATTGTGAGTACCCATACTAGCATGAGAATTATAGGTCATTTTTCAAAAATACTTATTTTTTACACATTGTCTTTCATTTGGAAGGCAGAAATGCATCAAAAGTCAATAGGTAATAACAGTTGCTTTACAATTCTGTGTTACCCTAAGTCTCCCAATAGAAATGGTACCTCACTTGTGTGGGTAGGCCTAGTGCCCATGACAGGAAACGTCCCAAAACGCAACGTGGACACACCACATTTTCACAGTGAAAAGTGCCTAGCTGTAGATTTTGAACCCTAGCTCTGCCGGCATCAAGGGAAACCTAGCAAACCTATACATTTTTGAGAAGTAGACACCCAGGGAAATCCAGGAAAGGGTGACCTGACTGGCTCTTACCAGGTTCTGTTACCCAGAATCCCTTGCAAAACTAAAAGTTTGTAAAAAAAACACATTTTCCTCACATTTCTGTGGTGGAAAGTTCTGGTATCTGTGTGGATCCACAAAATACCACCCACCCCGCGTTCTCCAAAGTGTTCCAAGAAAAATGGTACCTCACTTGTGTGGGTAGGCCTAGTGCCCGCAACAGAAAACGGCCCAAAGAGCAACGTGGACACACCACATTTTCACAGTGAAAACTGATCCTTTTTTTGCAAAGTGCCTAGCTTTAGATTTTGAACCCTAGCTCTGCCGGCACCAAGGGAAACCTAGCAAACCTATACATTTTTAAAAAGTAGACACTCAGGGGAATCCAGGATGGGGTGACTTGACTAGCTCTCACCAGGTTCTGTTACCCAGAATCCCTTGCAAACCTAACATTTTGTCCAAAGAAACACATGTTCCTCACATTTCTGTGGTGGAAAGTTCTGGAATCTGCGTGATCCATAAAATTCCACCCACCCCGTGTTCTCCAAAGTCTTCCAACCAGCCAAGCACCAGTCCATGCACACCGCCAGCCAAGAGCCAGTCCACGCTCACCGCCAGCCAAGCGCCGGTCCACGCACACCGCCAGCCAAGCACCAGTCCACAAACACCGAAAGCCAAGCGCCAGTCCACGCACACCGCCAGCCAAGCACCAGTCCACGCACACTGCCAGCCAAGTGCCAGTCCACGCACACCACCAGCCAAGCGCCAGTCCACGTGCACCGCCATCCAAGTGCCAGCCCGCGCACACCGCCAGCCAAGCGCCAGTCCACTCACACCATCATTACATTTTTTTTAACAAGAAAGAAAACAAAAACCAATGGCAACTAGATTCAAAACTATGAATACAAAAACAACAGCAGAAACTAAAGACATCATTCTATTTCCAAACGTGAAACAACTATATAAAACCATACAGGCCAGGCAGTACACTATTAGACTCACGGTCGCTCCCAAAAACTCTTTTGAGTGTGATACAATCTAAAACATGTGGGCACACACAGCCCAGGATTAGAAGGACAATTGGCACAGTGCATACGACTCTCCTTCTGCATACCTCTTCACAAGCAGACTCTCCATCTCTTACAGGGATTGTTTTTTTTGGGCATGGGAGGAATTAGGAAAGTGGCGATCTTCCAATCTAGCCACATCCTACACCACTGCAACTCTAGGAACACTTGCCTGTTCCACAACAACAAGGCGGTCTATCACAGACTCCTGAAACTGAACAAAAGTCATCTTTGATGCAGGAGAACACTCCTTGAACACAACAAAAGCAGTGAAAGTTGCTAAATTGAAGAGATGGATGGCCAACTTCTTATACCAAATGTAAGCCTTACGAACAGCAGTGTAAGATTCCAAACTCTGATCTACTCTATCGACACCACCCATGTGCTTATTGTAGTCTACAATGCACACAGGTTTGTGCACTTCAGCAACCTGACCCCAAACAGTCACAGGTGAAGTACTCTGATCATGAATGGTAGTCAGCATGTACACATCCCTCCTGTCCACAAATTTCACAGTTAGCAGTTCCTCACTACGCGAGGCACTGCACTGTCCCCTCTGAAGCTTTTTGCAAACAAGCTCTTTTGGGTAATCTTTACGGTTAGAGCAGATAGTGCCACCAGCAAAAGTGTCCACTTTGACAAATTCCTTAAACAATTGCACAGCAGTGTAGAAGTTATCAAGGTACAAATGGTGGCCTCTGTTAAACAGTCCTCTAGCAAGATCCCACACAATTTTCTCAGAAGCTCTAAAAGTGGACGGACAACCAGGGGGGTGAATGGTGAAATCCCTACCAGTGTACACCCGACAATTATAGACATATCCTGTCCTACTATCAGACAACATATACATCTTAATTCCATAACGTGCCCTCTTGCTAGGAAGGTACTGCCTAAAAACCAAACTGCCCTTGAACAGGACCAAAGACTCATCAACAGCTATTTCTTTCCCTGGAGAATAGATCTCTGAAAATCAATCTACAAAGTGATCAAGAGCAGGCCGAATCTTAAAAAGACGGTCACAGTCAGGGTGATCTCGTGGCAATGCCAAAGTATTATCAACAAAATGCAGCATCCGAAGCAAAAGTCAATACCGATCACGACTCATAATTGCAGGAAATATGGCGGTTGCCATCAAGGGACTTGTAGACCAATATGAAGCCATGGAAGGCTTCCTTATCAAGCCCATCAAAAACGTAAAACCAAAAAACTTCTTCATCTCATCCTTTTTTATTTTTTTCTTACCAAAAAAACGCAACTACGCCGAAACCGCAAACAGGAATCAAACGCTTTACACTAGAATAAAAAGGAGAAAAAAACATTACAATCACATATGTAAATACTGCACCAGTCCACACACAATCCACCAGCCAAGGTAAGGGGTGGGAGGGCCTAAGAGTATAAAAACATACTGCTAATCTGCCACCCAAAGAGGGCAGAAATGGCAACAATCATCCTCCCATCAAGCTGAGCGCCCCTTGTCCAAGGGGCCGCTCCCCAACATTTAAAAAAAAAAATGTGGTGGCCTAGTGGCCTTACAAAAAAAGAAATCAGCCGATCTGCCCCATCAGGGGGGCAGAAATGGCCAAATTAATGCTCCCCAAAGCAGAGTGACCCTTGCCCAAGGGGCCACTCCCCACAAAATATTCCCTGGTGGTCCAGTGGGCCACTTTTAAAATAAAATGGTGAAATCTGCCCCCCAGGGGGGCAGACAAAGCGAAAAACATTGCCCCCATAATGGGAACGACCCTTGCCTAAAGGAACGCTCACCCCAAATAGTAATTACATTTCACATACAAAAATACAAACATTTCCTGGTGTCTAGTGGGCATTCCTGCTGCACCATTGCACGAGCATGCAGTAGGAATGCACAAATACCCCCCTCCTCCGAGGAGAAACTCACCTCCTCACTTCCCAATGCGCTGGAAGCAAATGGCTTCCACCGTGTTGGGAATCCTCTAATGACGTGGAGGGGGGGGGGGGCGGGATGAGGCAGGGGAAGGGCTACCCCTGCCTTCCCCGGTGGGGACACCTTAAAGGGCGGCTAACGGGGGAGTGCCAGTGCTTCCACCATGGGTGGGTGCTAGGACGGCCTGGAGCCATCCGACGCACATGCCTACCATGACGTCGGACGGCTCCCAGCCGTCCGACGCACCGAACGGGTTAATAAAACTACTCTTCTCAATCTGACATCTTAAAAGTGTTGATGAGGATGGCATATTGAATGTTAGGATGCTGTCTGGGAGAAGATTTCTGAGGAACTTTGCTTAATGGACAAGTTTGGAGAACGATCCTTGGTCCTCATCTGTCTAACTACTAGACCAGCTTAGGGGATGTATGAAAAAAATAGCCCTCTGGATGTCGTCCAATTGCCTTCAATTGAACACAGGAGAGACTGAGATCCTGCTCTTTGGAAAAAAAAACTCCTTATTGTCAGAGGACTGGTGGCCTCTGGATTTGGGGCCATCTCCTACTCATAAAAAGGTAGCTAGAAATCTGGGCATACTGATAGATGACAGCCTTTCTATGAACGAACAGGTAAACTCCATCTTTGGGTCCTGTTTCAGAATCATGCACCTTCTCAGGAGGGCTTTCCCGTGGCTGTCCCTTTAGACAAGAAAATCCATTACTGAGGCACTGATTGTAAGTCACCTACATTTTAGAAATGCCCATATGGTTGCTGCAGATAAAGGTCTCTTAGCCAAACTCAAGTTGGTACAAAACACAGCTCCCTACCTGATTTATAATTTGCCATCCCACTCCCCTTTGGAGCCTACGCTCAAAGCTTTGCATTGACATCCAATAAAAAAGCGTTAAGTCTTCAAGCCCCTCTGTCTAGTACATAAGCCCCTTTTTGGAAATGGTCCACTTTATCTGCAGAATAAGTTACAGTCTTATAATCCTACACACAACCTCTGATCCAGTGGGAAATCGTTACTTTGCTCCGCTGTATACGTACTGTGAGATATGGGGGAGATCATTTTCATATCTGGCCCCTCCATCATTGGAACAAGCTACCCTTGTACATATGATCTTGTCCTGGCTCTTTTAATTTCTTTTGGCAATCGTTGTCTTGTTTTAGAGTGCAACACCACCAAGAGACCCTCTTGATGGTGATTCGTTTGCACTTTATAAATCTCAATAATAATAACAACTCAGCAATGAGGAACTTGTAAAGATACACCTGCATGTGCAGCCCACAGGTATAGAAGCACTGAGATAAACAAGTGAGTTTATCCTGGGAAACTGCAGATTTTGGCCATCAAGGTAGATTGTACAGCGAGTGCTGATCAGTGCATGTTATGTTACCTAATTGTTGTGGGTTGAACTGGCACTTGGTTATACGGCGCTGATGATCAGAGGCAAGATTAGAGCCTCAGCAGCACGAGCTATGAGTCATGGACACGAGCCAAGAGAGGCATGTGCTTCACGCACCGACAGCTAGGAGCTCGAGGAAACACACCCTGTCTCATGAAGGGCTGGATAACTGACTTTGGGACCTGTAGAACAGTGAGGTGCATGCCCCTTGGCCTGCTCTGTTGCAGCCGCCTGCTTTGGGAAGATGATGTAATGCACCATTCCCACGTATCCAATGCAGCCATGCTGTGGATTGGATGGCTGTTGTAACCAGGCAACCAGAAGAATGCAGAGCATTTCATGCATATTTGTGTAAAAACGAGGAGCACTTCACGCCCAATATATTTGAAGGAATTGCAGGCAGCATTGCAATGTATTAAATGTAAACTAAACGAGCCTCAAGAATAATGTGAGGAATTCTTGGAGTTGCAGGACAGTCGTGGGTTGCAATCATTTGCAGTGCAAAGTAAGGGGTGCAGACAATGGTGACCACTTTTAATATTTTCTCCAGACAACAGTGACAACATTGTTTATATTAATTTATTGTTTTGTGTTTAAGGCTGTCATATTAAGGATTTGTAGGATTGTCTCATAATAAGTATGGCAAATTAACTAGCTTGTTACCCTGAACTGTATATTTATCAACTTTTTTTACTGCCGGCCAATAAACATATCTACTTGTGATATGTGTGATCTACATAGATTTGTTTTGCATTCGGTATTGCATAATTAGGTGTTGTAAGGAAAGTTCACAACTGTATAAACCTCAAGCTATCAATCTCTCACAATTATTATGGATGCCTCTTCGATAGTGACTCCTCCCAAATTTTTACAGAATCCAAGTCCTCCTGTTATGGTATGAGAGGACTGCTGTGAGTCTTTTGAGACATACTTGGAGATATGGGGGGGGGGGGAGTGTTTGCAGCGACGCCTAAATTAGCATTACTGAAGCATAGTTAAGGCATTGAATGGAGAAACGTTTTGAAAATGCTAACTAAGCCTGCACGTGCTGCTTTGACAAACCATGATGAGGAAGAGGTGGCAGAGTCAGAGGAAGTGGTTACTGACGAGTATTTTGATGCAATGAAGGCCTTGAACGACAATTACGACAAAAAATAAAGCTTATTTGTAGAAAGACATGTGTTTGCTTCCAGATCCCAGTTCCTCTTGCTAGGAATGTACTGCCTAAAATCCATACGGCCCTTGAACAGGACCAAAGGCTCATCAACAGCTATTTCTTTCCCTTGAGTATAGATCTCTGAAAATCAATCTACAAAGTGATCAAGAACAGGCTGAATCTTAAAAAGACGGTCACAGTCAGGGGGATCTTGTGGCAACGCCAAAGCATTATTAACAAAATGCAGCATCGAAGCAAAAGTCAATACCGATCACGACTTATAAGTGCAGGAAATATGGTGGTTGCCATCAAGGGACTTCTAGACCAATATGAAGCCATGGATGGCTTCCTTATCAAGCCCATCAAAAAAGTCAAACCCAAAAACTTCTTCATCTCTTCCAAATTTGTGGGAGTCCACCGGGTAGCTCTAGAGCGGGGCCTAAGTCTGGCACTGTTGTCCCTCAAAAACTGTTCAGCATAAAAATTAGTCTGCTCAACAATCTCTGCCAAAAATACATCATCCATAAACAAGTGGAAAAACTGTATAGGCAAACAAAATTCACAATCCACTCTAAACCCTGCATCCCCACTAAAGGCAGGCAACACCGGCTGCACCATGTTTGGATCAACACAGAGTCCAGCACTTCCAGTAGAAAGCATTGCAACCTCAGGCTGCAATACCGATGTCTCTTGCTGCATAATCGACACATCAGTGTCCTCCTCTAAAAGAGGCACTTCATCCGCCCTGAGAGTAGCTTCATTTGGACTGAGAGTAGCTTCATCATCAGAGGACTCCTCGTGGGCAGAAAACTCACTGCCAGAATCTTGCACTCGTTCTTCTCCCTCAGACGCACTGTCAGTGTCATAATCCTGCTCAGATGAAGATTCAACAAGCATACCAACCACCTGCTGAGCATTAATTCTACGTCTAGCCATAATCCTTACTAATAAAGGTAACTTGTCAAACAAGTCAACAACAACAAACACTTTGTAAAATAAGTAATAAACAAAATGCATCTTTATCACAAAGACTTATGTACTCCAAAACTATATCACTTACTTGCCAGAGGCAGCTAGACTCACCACCACCTACTCTGCACAGACAGTGTAAGGATCAACAATACCCCACTAAAAAAGAAAAAGAAAAGAAAATGACACATAAGGCAATGCAAAACACTTCGCAAAGAATTTCATGCTCAAAACACTAACTAAATATGCTGCCATTATGACACCACTTGCAAAAAAATTCATTCATGCATGACAATAATTCTAATTTGGAGTAAATACAACGAAAATGTTTTTCTTTACCAAAAACATGCAACTATCCAAAACTGCAGAACAACCAGTGCCGAAACCGCAAACAGGAATCAAAAGCTTTACACTAGAATAAAAAGGAGAAAAAAACATTACAATTACATATTCAAATAATGCACCAGTCCACACACAATCCACCAGCCAAACTAAGGGGTAGGTGGGCCTAAGAGTATAAATAAAATATTCACCAACGTAAAAGGGGAGCAACCCTTGCCCTTGAGGTCACTCCCCAACACAAAAATTTAAAAACCCTGTTGTCTAGTGGCTTCTGCCCCCCTTGGGGGCAGATGGGCCTAAAAACATACTGCAAATCTGCTGCCCAAAGAGGGCAGAAATGGCCACAATCATCCTCCTGTAGAGGGGAGTGACCCTTGTCCAAGGGGCCGCTCCCCAACATAAAAAAAGACCCCTGGTGGCCTAGTAGCCATACAAAAAAAGAAATCAGCCGATCTGCCCTTCAGGAGGGCAGAAATGGCCAAATTAATGCTCCCCAAAGGGGAGCGACCCTTGCCCAAGGGGCCACTCCCCACAAAATATTCCCTGGTGGTCCAGTGGGCCACTTTTAAAACAAAATGGTGAAATCTGCTGCCCAGGGGGGCAGACAAAGCAAAAAGACATTGCCCCCATAAAGAGAAATGAAATGAAAATTATACTTGTATAGCGTGTAACTACCCGGAGGTCTCATCGCGCTTCAACAGATTCTTATGACGAACTCCATGGTGCATTAACACGTTTTTGCAAACAAGTGTGTTTTTACGGCTTTCCTAAATGCCAGCCAATTGTTGATCTGTCTTATGTCCAAGGGAAGGGAGTTCCAGAGTCTGGCAGCAGTATGGGAAAAAGAGCGGCCGCCCCATCGAGCTTTAGTAACCTTTGTTGTGGTTGCTAGATGCAATGAACCGGAGCGAAGAGCTCTGGGAGGAACGTAGGGCACCACAAAGGGGAGCAAGATGGCAGGGCCTGTTCGGTGGAAGGATTTGTGCACAATGCACATAGCCTTGAACTGTGCTCTGGCAGCTATTGGGAGCCAATGTAGCTCCTTTAATACTTTTTTGACTGATTGCCAACGGGGAATGTTATACAATAATCGGGCGGCACAATTTTGGGTGACTTGGAGCCTGTTGAACACCACTGCAGGGGCGCCTAAGTATAAGGCATTCCCGTAATCCAGGCGGGAGAGAATCAAGGCTTGAATCATGACTCTCCTTGCCTGGAAAGGAAGCAGGGGGAGAACTTTGCGAAGCATTTTCATTAGCCCAACACATGTTGAGGCAGTTTTAGTAGCTTGGACCGAGAAGTCAAGTGCCCTATCAAGCC
This sequence comes from Triturus cristatus, assembly GCF_964204655.1. Taxonomy (NCBI): domain Eukaryota; kingdom Metazoa; phylum Chordata; class Amphibia; order Caudata; family Salamandridae; genus Triturus; species Triturus cristatus. The sequence goes on from NC_140589.1 coordinate 181,553,610, forward strand.
AAATTCCAAGGCTCTTTATCTGAGGTTTAGGGAGGGGAAAAGTGCCCAGACATGTAGGCCAAATGGAGGCCAAACTGGTCGGTGGGGAGTTGCCTAATAACATGATCTCCGTCTTCTCCCCATTAAGTTTCAGACAGGAGGAATGCATCCACTTAGCAACAGCCTCTAGACACGGGCCCAGGGTGTTGGACGACCCCTCAGTGTGGTCCAAAGAGACCACCAATTGGGTGTCGTCCGCGTAGGTGACAATACGAACACCGAAGAGCTGGACTATGTTTGCTAGAGGTTGCATATAGACGTTTAAAAGCGTGGGGCTTAGGGACGAGCCCTGTGGAACCCCACAGCTAAGTGGTTGCTTAGGAGAGACCATCTCACCCTCAAACACCTGGAAAAAACGCTCATCCAGGAAGGAGGTGAGCCATTCCAGGGCCGCGCCCGACACGCCCATGCCCTTCAAACGATGTAGTAGAATGGCATGGTTGACAGTGTCGAACGCGGCACTGAGGTCGAGTAATATAATGGCTGCCTTTCCTCCCTGGTCCAGCACAGCTCTGGTCTCTTCTGTTACTGCTATGAGAGCAGTTTCAGTTCCATGTTGAGGGCGGAAACCCATCTGCGAGGCACATAGTAGGTTGTTAGAATCTATATAGTCTACTAAGATGTTATTAATGTGCCTCTCAAGTAGTTTGCTCATCCAGGGAAGTAAGGAGATACGGCGGAAGTTGGCCAAATTGTTCTGATCTAGAGTGGGCTTTTTCAGAAGGGCCCTAACCATCGCACACTTCCATGGAGTTGGAACAGAGTTAGAGGCAATAGAGGCATTAAGGACATCCAAGATGACAGGACGGATGACGTCAATGACTTTGAAGAGAGTCTGAGGAGGTGCTGGGTCGTTAGGGGAGCCCGAAGTGACTTTGGGCATTATCCCATCCAGTAAGGTGGAATCTAGAGGAGGGAATTTATCCAACGAACAAGGGATCACCATATCTGGATTCGATGTGGTGGTGGGCTCCGTGTCACTACTGCCTGTGGAAAATGAGGAGTATATGGTTAGGATCTTCTGATAGAATAAGGTAGCTATGTTATTGCAACGTGTTTTTGCGCCGTCTGGTGACTGGCGCTCCGGAGGCGGGGGGGAGATTAGAGATTTGGCTATCTTAAAGATTTCCTTAGGGGAATTGGCAGCTAAATGGATTTTTGATTCGTAAAATTGAGATTGGGCAGATTTAATTTAATTTTTATAGCGTTTTATAGCAGCTCGATACTCCACTTTTTTTGATTGTGAGTATTCTTGTCTCCAGGCTCTCTCTAGTTTACGACAGAGTTGTTTCGTGGTCCTGAGGGCCGGTGAGTACCAGGGAGCAACCTTGGATCTATTTATTAGATGCAAGGATTCCTTTGGAAGGACTAGATCGAGGGTGTTAGAAATCCAATCGTCAAAATTGACGGTGGCTGTGTCGGGGTTGGTCACCTCCGGAGGTGGCTGTTCGATAAGAGCCAGTTTCCATTTAGCGAGAGGGAGTGAGGCCCATTTTCTACCCCAATGCTTATTGTGAGTTTGTGAAATGGGAGGGCTACAAGTAGACCATGAAAAGGGTACCAGAAAATGGTCAGTCCAGGATAGTGGTATAGGTGTTTCGACGGTTAAGCTCTCTAGATTACTGTAGATGTGATCTAGAAGGTGGCCCCTAATATGCGTTGGTTGAAAGCCTTTCTGGGACAGATCAATGGCCTGAAGATTAGATCGAAGACTGTTGGCCACTGAGTCAAGTGGGTCATCCAAGTGCAAATTCAGCAACCCTTGCCTAAGGGACCGCTTCCCCCAAACCGTAATTACATTTCATATACAAAAATACAAAAATTCCCTGGTGTCTAGTCAGCATTCCTGCTAAACGATCGCACGAGCATGCAGCAGGAATGCACAAAAGAGGCATCAGGGGAAAGGAAAACCCTTTCCTTTCCCCCGATGCCTCTTTTGTTTAAATACCCCCCTCCTCCGAGGAGAAACACACCTCCTCTCTTTCCAATGCTCTGGAAGCAAATATGACCATACCTCCATCCATCATACTAAAGGTTTACAGAACAAACGGGAGCTGCTGTGCTGTTCGATGATTCGGAGAACCCAGCAGAACCAGGTGGCAGACACAGCTGTGTCTTGTTTCTTTTCTCTCATCCAATTCCCATTCCCTTTTGGGACACCAGCCAGGACCCCTGTTCTCTTCAGCAGTGCCAGGAGGTGTTCTAGGAGGTTTGGGGCCTGTTCATCACCCCTGCAGATGGCCTGCTCTTCAGGAGAGTGGTCTCAATATAAAGCCAAGCCACAACATACAGGGCTGCCTGGGAGATAGATTCCCTTACGAATGCCTTAGGGGAATTGGGTAAGTCTGAGGGCACACTTACTGTACAGGACCTGACCAGAGCTCTAGGTAGTTTGCAGCAGAAGTCTCCTACTTAAAACAAGAAAATTAGGAACTACAGTGCAAATTACAATGGTACAAACTGTGCCTGAATCCATGGGGGGGTCGCATGAAGCCTAAGCAGAAGACGCCAGTCATGCGAGGCTCCCATCTTTGAGTTTCCTTCCGCCCCCAATTCTGCTCCAACTATGGCATCTCAGCGGGTCAACTTGACTGTGACCACCCCCGCACTTGTTCCATTAGTTGCACCCAAGCGGTTTTTCGAAGGTCATGCCAAATTTAGTATTTTTATGAATCAATGTCAACTGCATTACTTTTGCTGCCCAGCCGTTTTTCCAACTGATGCTCTAAGGTGGCTTTCATCCTCTCTTATTTTGGGAGGGACCACCACCATGTGGTCTATTCTGTTTTTTGATCAGGACATTCCATTACTCCTTGATTTTGATAACTTCAAAGAAGACACGAGTAAACGTTTTGGCAAATACCAGTTCATCCAAGCTAGAGACAATGAGCTCCTAAACCTGCGTCAAGGTAGTAAGTACTTGCTAATAGCTGAAACAGAATGGCCTGAGGAAAAGCAGACCACTTTGTACTATCAAAGGCTTTGAAACGAGCTCATAGATATGCTCACTCAAATTGTAGAACCCCGCCCCACTGATTGTGCTGAGTTTATCGATCTTATGGGCTGCCTGGATAATTGTCTGGGGGAATACAAGGAGGAGAGAAGCTGGGGAGATAACGCTAGAGTAGTGGTGGTGAGACAAAAGAAAGAACCAGCCCCGGATACCACTGAACCAATGCAAATAGGTAGCATCAGAGGTCTGCTTGCCAAAGACGAAAAAGAACTATAGTGTCATTTGAATTTGTGTCTATATTGTGGGAAACACAGGCATTATGCCCAAGATTGTTCTCACAAACCCAGTACTCCCAGGACGGCCGTAGGGCTCATAGGAAAAATGCCCTTTGAGTCATAGAACACTCAGCAGTCAGAAAACCTCTTGGCTGGTAAGGCATGAGGCTTCCTTGCCGAGCACAGTCGCAAAAATGTCCTCATATCATTACCTAGCAAACGTTATCAGTCCTGCCCCGTGACATTCGACTCTGATCGTGACTTTGGTCTTGTCTTCCCAAGCTCATAGAGTAATTCCAGTATTATTGGATTCAAGAGATATAGGGGACCTTTTGGATATTGGATTGGCTAAAAAAACTGAGTATCCCAACAGTCAGAAAGGAAACTCCTGAACCAGTGAGGGCCATGGACGGCTCAAAGTTGTCCTCGGGTTTATCCTCTACCAAACTGATCCTTTGACGATGGATTATGCCAATGGACACAGAACAAATCTGTTTTGACCTGATTGACACGTTGGTGTTTGGAGCCATACTGGTTGTCCTATGGCTCCAACTACGTAATCTCCAAATTGACTGGGTTAAGAGAACAGTCTCTCTAGATTCTCTACATTTTGGCCAGTCTTGTTACAAGGATAAACCACAACCTGTGATGCCGCTCCATTGTGCCTCAACTATGGTGGATAATGAGGCAGTTGGTTCTGTGATACCAAAGATTTATGAAGATTTCTATGATGTGTTCTCTGAAAAGCAAGCCACACAGATACTACCCCATCGGTCATATGACTGAAGAATTGACCTCATTCCTAGGGCAGCCCAACCCTGCAGCCGAGTCTATGCTCTCACTGAAGCACCTGTCTTACACCATCCTGATCCCTCTAAGCCTTTTTGCATGGAAGCAGTGGCTTCCCAAGTGGTGTCTGGGAGCGTTTGAACTCAGATAGATCCTGAGTCTGGTCGTTACCAACAAGTGGCCTATTTTTCCAAGAAACATCTGCCAGCTGAAAGGAACCAAACCGTGGCAGAAAGGGAACTAATAGTCATCAAACTTGCCTTTCAGGAATGGTGCCATCTCTTATTAGATGCACAACACACAATTACCATCCACACTGATCATCGTAACTTGCAATTCTTCCAGGGAGTAAAAGCTCTAACACCACGACAACTTCGTTGGCTTTTGTTTTTTGTTTCTTTGTTAATACTTACAGACCTGGCAGTGTGCAACAGAAAGCTGACACATTATCATGAATGGGTTACTCTAGCCCGGAGCCTGACTCTGAACATCCAAAACCTTTCATTCTTGAAGAAAAAATTGTGCCTCTATGCTCACCACAGGATTTCATGTTCAAATTACGATCCACCCAAACTAGCGCACCTTTGCCACCTGATGTTTCTGGGAAAGAGGGTTTGTTGTATCATATAAACCTACTGTACATCTCCATGCAGGAACTAACGTAAACCAGCGTCAGCAAGCCTTTCCTAAAGAATAGTTTGAGAAACTTTGTTGAAAGTGACCGAGAGGTTGAGAGGAATAAGAACAGCAGAACCTCCAGCTTCCAGAATCATCTGGATGTTATTATTGGCAGCTGTCAACACAGTTTTACTACTAAGACTAGGAAGGAAATACAATTGATAGGTATTAAGCAGAGAGCTGTCTTCTATGTGTTTGGACAGTTGCATATTTATCACCTCAAATAGTAATTGCATTTATGTGAAATTCCGTGAAAAGCGTAACCCAGCACTTGTGTCTAAAATGGGCTTGAAGATGCTTTTTGCACTAAGAAAATAGCACTAAATGCTACAGGACATGAACAGCTGTAGTCAGCAGTGTCTCTCTCTCTCCTAGTTAGTTGTTACTGTGCTCCTGTGGTAGGGTTTCTGTCCCACATTACTCTTAATTACTCACGCTAGAGTAATAGCTTAATTTTTGTAATTTTGTATCAGGAGAGTAATGCGTAATTACTAAAAATTACTCCAGTGTAATGAAATTTTGCACAAGCCTAATCTTATCCTGGAAAATATCTGATGAATCAGAACTAATCTTTTGTGAGGAACGACTGATGCAGTATTCCCTACCCAATTTTAATTCACTCTAAATATGATTTCACATTTATGTGTGTTTCTTCAAGAAATCCTATAACTATCTTATAAAGATGTTAATAGACAACCGTCTTTTTCCTTTTACTGGGTGCTTTATCCTTTTACCAGATCCCTGTCCTGGGGACGGGGTCGAAAGGTGCTGACACAACACACCAGGGGTAGCCACAACTCCAAGCTCCTCAAGATCAAAACCACTAGAGGACTGAAAAGAGTGACCATATGCTAGTTTAAAAGACTGTTAATGTCTTAGATCCTCAGATTTACAAGTGTATGGTAAAGGACACGTGAAAAAAATCTGTTTCAGCATCACATGTCTAAAGCTCTAGACTAGTTCAATCTACTAAATACCTGTGCTCTAAAGGTACTCAATCGTGAACAATTAATCATGTGACTTTTGTAGGTGTAGATATTAGAAAACATCTAAATGTCACCCCCCAAAAAGTTCTGTCTCCTGCCTGTTTGGAGTATGGATTTATATATATAGCACTTTATGCATTTTTCTTGATTCCTCACATGAAAATGTGTCTGTTGTTATTATGTTTGTTTTCCTACATTCATGTGCTCAGTTTCTAGTCTTTCATCCCTTTTCAAAAAAAGAATTGTATGTTTTTTTGAATTTCCAAAAATATTCTATATTTAAAATGTCTTCAACAGTGGTCACTTTTAATTTCTTACTGTTCTACTTTAAGTTCTTGAGAATAAATGGTGCCAAAGAGTTAAAACATTTTTTTCACCATGGCATACTCAGCAGGTGTAGACACCATCTTTAAAATGAGGACAAGTCCCTTGCACGTAGCTTTTCCTTCAGCACAACTAGACAGCGGTGGTCATCACTAGGTTGCCATGACTTGCTGAGACTTCTTTCAGATCTGGGCGATTGCTTTATTCCAGCACTGCATTTGGGTATTGTTAGACTTGTCAGGCTTAGAGTGGTTTTCCCACAAATGTTTAAGCCTTTACCATGTACTTGCCGAGCCATATACACCCCTTTTATTGCCTGGAAGACACCTCTAAGGTAGGCCCTAAGTAGCTCATAAGGCAGGGTGCATTGTAATTGAAAGGTTGGACATGTACTTTTAAGTTTGACATGTCCTGGTAGTGAAAAATTCCAAAATACATTTTTCACTACTGTGAGGCCTGCCTGTCCCATAATATAACATTGGGTTACCTTGGTAAATTAAATTATTACTATAAATTATTATAAAGTTTGATTGGGAACAGGTGAACATTTTATGTTTGGTGTCTGAGAAATTGTGTAATTAAAAACCCTCTTTGTGGTAAAGTTGGATTTTAGGTTACAATTTTGAAAATGCCACTTTTAGAAATGTAAAAGACACACAATGTTTTGGCATTTTCACTCCGTGTGGGAAAGGTGTGCCAAGACATGGGTCCCGTGATCTCCATGCCACTGGAATCAAGCTATCCAGGCTGAAGAGGGGTGAAACCCCGAAACCGGTCCTAGGATGCTTGTTTCCAGTCCAGGGAGGACCTGGCTTGGCAGTTCGGGCTTTACTGTTCCCATTGGGCACAGGGTCAAGACTGATTTGCATATGGCTGTGTTCATAACTGGAAAGGCATGGTGAGCAAAAAAACGATGGATTTAGGCCCAGATCTCTGTACTGAGGTGAATGTATGACATTGTTCTGCATTCTGTCCATCAACTGTTGTTTTTGCATTTGTCACCCCAAGTGGGAAGGGTATGCCCAGACGTGGGTCCTGTGCTCTCCATGCCACTGGGATCAAGCTATCCTGCCTGAAGAGTGGTGAAACCCCGAAACCGGTCCTAGGATGCATGTTTCCAGTCCAGGGGGGACCTGGCTTGGCAGTTCGGGCTGGACTGTTCCCATGAGGCACAGGGTCAAGACTGATTTGCATATGGCTGTGTTCAAACTGGAAAGGCATGGTGAGCAAAAAAACGATGGATTTAGGCCCAGATCTCTGTACTGGGGTGAATGTATGACATTGTTCTGCATTCTGTCCATCAACTGTTGTTTTTGCATTTGTCACCCCGAGTGGGAAGGGTATGCCCAGACGTGGGTCCCGTGCTCTCCATGCCACTGGAATCAAGCTATCCTGCCTGAAGAGGGGTGAAACCACGAAACCGGTTCTAGGATGCTTGTTTCCAGTCCAGGGAGGACCTGGCTTGGCAGTTCGGGCTGGACTGTTCCCGTGAGGCACAGGATCAAGACTGATTTGCATATGGCTGTGTTCAAACTGTAAAGGCATGGTGAGCAAAAAAACGATGGATTTAGGCCCAGATCTCTGTAATGGGGTGAATGTATGACATTGTTCTGCATTCTGTCTATCAACTGTTGTTTTTGCATTTGTCACTCCGAGTGGGAAGGGTATGCCCAGACGTGGGTCCCGTGCTCTCCATGCCACTGGAATCAAGCTATCCTGCCTGATGAGGGGTGAAACCCCGAAACCAGTCCTGGGATGCTTGTTTCCAGTCCAGGTCGGACCTGGCTTGGCAGTTTGGGCTGGACTGTTCCCATGAGGCACAGGGTCAAGACTGATTTGCATATGGCTATGTTCAAACTGGAAAGGGATGGTGAGCAAAAAAACAATGGATTTAGGCCCAGATCTCTGTACTGGGGTAAATGTATGACATTGTTCTGCATTCTGTCCATCAACTGTTGTTTTTACTTCTAGAAATCTGACATTTTTATCCTGTTCTATTTGGTACCTGCATCCTGTTACTGGGTCACATGACTGGGTGTAGTTGGCAGTTGGACTTTGTTTATTCGTCCCAGAACACACAACAGAATGATTAGGTGGGCCTGATTGGGCCATCAACTGACAGGATGAGTGGGGCAGAGCTGGGAGAAGTCCCACTTGCAGCTGAATAAGCTGTGCTCTACCTTCACACAAAGGACTTGTCACCCCTGCATTGTTAATGCAGCCAGCTTTGAGTCAACGCAGGTAAAGCCGGAACCTTCAAGGACTTCAAAGGGAATTCTGTAGAAACTTCTCCTATGGCAAAGAGCCGCAGATTCACTCTTGAGTTCACTTTCTGGACCCGCGGAAGGACTCTCAGAGAACTGTCTGCTGCTGTGGCCTGCTGTGTATTCCACAAGACCGCTTTGCTGCACCTGGAAGGACTGCTTTTCTGCATGGAGCCAGCCTTTAATGCTTACAGATGCCCTGTTGCTTGAGCCCAGTTCCATTTCTTAAACATAAGACTACGGCATTGACTCCAAGGACTAGTTGGCTGGCCTGATCAGATCCTCAGGTACAGAAATGGCTCCAACAATCTTGAACCCACACCTGGATTCATCCTGAGTGAGTCCTAACCCCCCAAGTGGTGCCCCTCCCGTCCTGGACCCTTGGTGGTGGTGCTAAAGGTGCCCAGATAGCCAAAAGCCAAAACTTAGGACTTGGAATATTTTTGGATAAAAATTTCACTGAAAAGCGAGAGAAGACTGGGACCAACTTGCTCGTCTATCCGCAGAAGGTGCATCACCAGTAGACCTGACTTCATGCCAGCTCCCACTAAGTTCTTCTCCACAGCAAATCCTGTTCAACAGTCCTTCACCAAAGGGTTTTCCGGCCTCATTGAACTCTCATCGACTACAGCCTCAAGCCCGCTGGAGATTTTAGACTTCTAAAAAAGAAAATAAGTCCAAATGAAAAAATCTTCATCATGACTTCGTCCAGTGGCACTCCAACGATGATGCATCCTCCTCAGAGACCGCAAGCAGCCTTTTCTGCTGATTCGACATTCTCAGAGTCTTTTTGCCACACTTTTTTCTAAGTCGTAAGTTAAGTGCCAACTGGGCCCCTTCCACTTCCTGTATCTGACTTGCACTCCCTCGCCATATTTTTCAACTTTGACACAGTCTTGTGCGACTAAATGTCCATGGTTGGCGTTTTGATCTTTTAGGAGCTACCTTAAACTATAGGAATTCATAACTCCGGTTCTACTAAATGAATTAATTTTGTTTTGCCATCAAATAATTTATTAATATGTACTCTATTTTGCTAAGTTGGTGAGGAATTTTTATTATATTGTGTTTTGACTTTATAGCTGTTTGTGTGCTGCATAAATACTTTAAACATTGCCTCTTTGTTAAGCATGACTGCTCCTGTGCCAAGCTGCCAGAGGGTTATGCACAGGTTAATTTAGTGATTTCTGTAGTTCACCCTGACAGGGATTGTGGCTGTTGCTTGAGCTAGGTTAACACCCATTCAACCAACAACCCAATTTCTCACAGGTACGCCTTTCAACCCAAATATTATGGGATTCTTTTACAAAGCTCCTTAGAGCCCATCTGTCTCTAAGTTAGTATGTTGCAACTTGCATTTATGGGTTGTTTTGCCCTAGTTTGTCTCACATTTTGAGATACTCACATTTGTACCATGCATGTTTTGTATCGCAGTGACCCTTCAAACAACGGCACATAACCATAATTACATTCCTGCACTTACAAGTGTACTACTAATTTCGGGGTACCTCCAGGGGGGGCCTTAAGCCCAGAGGCTCCCTTGGGTTTAGATTTCCTAAATTGTGATTTCCTATTAGATTATCGCAATTTAGGAAATGCAATCCATTTCCTATTTGGCCCATAGGAGGGAATGCAATAGCGTTTCCCATTTGCAATTTCCTAATAGTGATTTCTACTCTGTAGGAATCGGTATTAGGAAATCGCAAATTTTGTACATACCATTTTTCTTTTCCTAAATGGCAATTCCTACGGAATCGCCATTTAGGAAATGCAAAATAAGAATGTCGCACATCGGGTCCCTAGCATTTTAAAATATAATGAAGGGAATCCTAAGTGAACCATTGTTATCAATATCTGCAGTAATCAGGCTCCTACTAGGCAAAGTGGTTTCTCCCTGTTCTCTGTACCACCTCTACAATTGTTTTAAACATCTTTTTATTGAACAGGCATAGAAAAGATACCCACCTTTTACAGCTGCGACCTTGACCAGAGCCCGATGACCACATCCGAAGATCCTGCGCAGCTGCTCTCTTGCCACAGGGCGGTCACAGTGCACGGCCAGAGGGCAGATCTTGTGTCAAAGGTCTGCTGCCCATGACCAACACCCATGCCCAGCAGTAATGGTGGCAAGGTGGCTGGTGCTTGCCTTATGCCCAGAACCCAGAGGGCACGGCCAAAGGGTGCACAATGTGCATTATATCAGCCACAAAGCTGGATAAATTATCACATATAAAAAAGAATTCACACAAAAAAGTTGCTCTATTTATTTTATAGTTAATGTTACTTATAAGACATGACCATTCGTTTGAAAAAAATTAATTGACTGAAACAAAAAAACACTGTTGAAAGTGATGTTATAATTATGATTTTCAGACAAAACCATTGATTATTACCAGTTTTGGTTAGCCACGACTCACTCCTCTATCACATATTAAGTCAAGAAGACTTCACATATGACATCATCAATGATGGCAATTGTGATGTCACATATCAACTATAACATCACTATAGATGGTCTAAGTATTGTAGCTCCGAACCAACAATTAACTGTTTGGTTGAAGGTAAAATGGCATTTCTGGCACTTGGCGTTCCTCCCTAGCGCCAAGATACCTGTTAGGGTGCAACAAAAAAGAATGCCTTTCATTCAGGAGCCTATTTCTGTCGGTGTGACTAAGTTCACATGGAGGCTGCACGCAGGTCCTTACTAAAGGTCCATTTTGCCTAATTTGTGTGTACCACACTTCCACCCCTGCTTTATGTTTCCGGCTTCCTATTTTAATTATTTTTTATTTTGTTTTCATACTTCCGTGGACAGTTTGGCTACAGTAATACGTTTTAGTTGGTGAAATTGGTGCTTTAATTTTTTTGTGCACAATCGCAATCTCCCCATACTAGTAAATGCAGTAATATCTATCAAGAGCTTCCCCTGGTGAAGAGATAATTCTGCTGTTGTCAATTGGTGACTAACACTTCCATCTTTAGTGACAACGCTTGTGGTTGCCTTTACCATTGAAGTAGAATAAATGCTCTTTTTCTAAGGACAGTGGATTTTAATTGCTGATATGAAATAAAATGTAAATATTCTGCATCATACTCGTCACACATTTGAAAGTGAAAAATCTTTGGCCACTACAATATTTTGCCATATTAGTACTAAATAGTACAACAAGGGGTCGATTCCGATCCTGTTTTTTTTTTTCCCGTACAACTCGTATCTGTATTTTTTTACATACGAATCGTACAAGTCCCGTACAAACGGCGAAGTACGGTTCGTACGTGGAAAATACATACGAATCGCCTCGGGAAAAGTCTAGGAGACGTCCCCGGACAGTTTTACTTACAAATCATAAAACTGAAGTCCGAGCGCGCAAGTACGATCCATACTGCCCATCCGAAAACACAAGCGCATGGAAAAGGCTCCGTACGGAGCGAACTTTGTACGAGCCCTACCCCGAGTACACTTGTGCCCGGGGTACGAGTCGTATGCCCCCCCCAGCCTCCCACCCCTCCGCACCGTACCCCAGGCGTACCCCCACCCGCGTATGTCCGCACCATACCCCAGGCGTACCCCCACCCGCGTATGTCCGCACCGTACCCCAGGCGTACCACAATCCTCGCGTATGTACGGTCTGTACATACGCGAGGATTGTGGTATGCCTGGGGTACGGTGCAGACATACGCTGGTGGGGGGTACGCCTGGGGTACGGTGCGGACATACGTGGGTGGGGGTACACCTGGGGTACGGTGTGGACATACGCGGGTGGGGGTATGCCTGGGGTACGGTGCGGACATACGCGTGTGGGGGTTACGAGCCATACATATGGGGGTGGGGGGTACGCGCCATACATACGGGGGTGGGGGGTACGTGCCGTACATACAGGGGGGGTGGGGGGTACGCGCCGTACATATGCCATGCCATGTTGGGGTACGCACCTTACATGATGACACGTACGATGTGGGTGATGGCGTGTACGTCGCGTAACGGGCTCCCTTTTCCGCGTGCATCGCAGCGTACTTCGCTTTTCGGCTCCCGTAAAAATATAGCCGTGCGGAGTGCTGTAGGTACGAATCGTACTTGCTGGTCCGTAAAACGCTGCCTGACTCCGTGCGGACGTCGCAAACGCGCTGTCCAGGATCGGAATTGTATGTATTTTTTAGCCGTACGGTGTTTTTTACGATTCGTACGGAAATGGTATTTCTGTACGAATCGTACTTGCTGGTTTGTACGGTGGAATTCCCGGGTACGAGTCATACGGAGAAAACCTCCGTACGACCATTTGTACCCAGGTTTTACAGGATCGGAATCGGCACCCAAATGTTGTGAATCCATTTACATTTTTTACATTTTTCTGTTTTTTTATTAAAGTGACTTAGACCTGGCATCCTTGGTTTAGATTCCCCTGTCTTTTTGCCTCTACCTCCTGTGTTTTTGTCTGAATGTTGGACTTCATTTTTACAGGTTTATTTTTTAACTCTGAGCACTTTACCACTGCTGATCAGTGCTAAAGTGCAAGTGCGCCCTGATTAAATTATGATTCTGATTGGTTATCCGTGAGTGGTGCATTTGATTTACTGGTAAGTCCCTTGTAAAATGCACTGTGTGTGCCCAGGGCCTGTAAACCAAATGCTACTAGTGGGCCTGCAGCACTGATTGTGCCACCCAAAGGAGTAGCCCTGTAAACATGTCTCAGGCATGCCACTTCAGTGTCTGCAAGTGCAGTGTTAAACTGCCATGTCGACCTGGCAAGTGCACCCATTTGCCAGGCCCTCACCTTCCATTTTCTTACCTGTAAGGCACCCCTAAGGTAGGCCTAAGGTAGCCCCATAGGCAGGGTGCAGTGTATGTGAAAGGTAAGACATGTACTGGTGTATTTTACATGTCCTGGTAGTGAAATACTGCCAGTTTAGCTTTTCACTATTGCAAGGACTATCTCTCCCACAGGTTCTCATTGGAGCAGCCTTGCAACATCTTGCAAGTGTAACTTTAAATTGGGAAGAGATAGCGATTTGGAGTTTAGGCCTCCTGAGCTCAGTATTTAAAAATACATCTTTTAGTGAAGGTAGTTTTTAATTTGTGTGTTTGGAAATGCCATTTTGGAAAGTGGGTATTTTCTTGCTTTACCTTCCTGTCCCACTGCCTGCCTGTGGAATCAACTTCTGGTTTAGGCTAACAGCTGGATTGTTTGTGCACTTACTGTAGACAGTCACACAAAAGGAGTTGAGGTGTGCCCTTCATATCCTGATTGCCCATCACCAGGCTGATGGGCAATCAGAATATGAAGGGCACACCTCAACTCCTTTTGTGTGACTGTCTAGAGTAAGTGCACAAACAATCCAGCTGTTAGCCTAAACCAGAAGTTGATTCCACCGGCAGGCAGTGGCACAGGAAGGTAGATATGAGCTAGAGTGGTGGGAGGAGTTGTCACTGACCCCCGAATAGGGCTGTGTCTGTCCTCTCACAATGCTGTCCCCACTCCCCTGTGGTGTGTCTGGAGAAAGGACAAGGCAAGGCACGATCTGTGCACTACAAAACTATCCTTTGAAGTATGCCACTTCAAAGGCCAAAAGGGGAATAAATATTGGACTTATGATCCCACATCTTCAGAGGAGATCTGCCACTCTGCTTGTTGCTGTGTTGTGCTGGCCTGATGCTTGCTGCTGCTGTCTTGGGCAGAGTCAAAGGACTGAGCTTTGCTTTCTGTATCCTGCTTGCCAAGGTTCGCCAAGAGCTTGTGTGTGCTTGCCTCCTGTGAAGAATTCTCAGTGACATAAAATACTTCTTGCAACTCTGCTGGTGTTGCTGGACTGTGCCATCTGTGAATCCTACCCTTGCCTGAGGTGCCTGCCTCCTTCAAAGGGCCTCAGAATTAGGTTCTGCAGCTGATCTCTGTAAGAACCATAACAAAGCGTCGCCGTGCTGCCTTTCGGAACAAACCACAGACAACGCGAAACCTCGCCAAGTCCCACCACACAGCTAACAGCTCCTAAGAACCAACGCCGGCTGACACGAAGCCCCATGAAGTCTTTCTGCGCAACCTCCAAGAACTGACACCGGATGCACAAAGCGTCGCACCTGTGCGCCATTTTCTTCATCGATGCCGGGGTTCAGTAAGGAACTGAGGTTGCTTGACCAGAGGAATGATGCATCACCTGCCCTCACAGTAATAAACCAATGCGTCACCTCCCCTCGGAGAATGCATCATCTCCTCTGCATAACAGTAAGGAACCGATGCATCAACTCCCCTGGGAGCAAGGAACCGAAGCATCACCTTCCCTGCGAGTAAGGAACCAACGCACCACCTTTCCTGATAGTAAGGAACCGACGCACCGCTTTGCTTTTCAGGCGCCTCACCTCCCCTGCGCCTGTTGTATTGTATTGTATTTCAAATTTGTAAAGCACACTGTGACCAAAAATGGTATCCTGGCGCTGACTAGACCACTGTGTGAAGGAATCGACTGAGAAGAATCTGAAAAAGCTAAAACCAGCTGTTAATGAGGAAACAGCCAGGTTTTATAGACCTTCTGAACTTTAATAGGTCAAAGTTAAGTCTTAATGGAGCTGGCAATTTATTCCAAATCTGAGCTGCATTTGCGGTAAAAGCACATCCTCCTTGTCGCACTTTTTAAAATCTGAATTCTTGGACGTAGTTGCAAGTGGCTGATCGGAGGGGTCTTTGATGCATTGATGCATCCCAGATACTTTGCTTAAAAAGTGACGCAGCCATAGTTTTATATCGACTGAACTGTTTAAACCCTTTTAGAGTGATATCTTTATTTATGATGGATATTTTTCAGTTTGATCTTGCTTTGATTAGATAAATATTGGCTATTTTTCAAAACTGGCGTGGAGTCCTTTTCTGGTGTTTTCACTGTGTTGCTGTGCGTTTAGGTTCAAATGCTTTACACGTTGCCTCTGAGTTAAGCCTGACTGCTAGTGCCAAGATACCAAGATGGTGAGTAGGGGTTATCTTAGCTGTGTGATCCCCTTAACCTGACTAGTTCCTACTCGGACAGGGTGCAAGCCACTGGCAACAAAAGACCCCTATTTCTAACAGTGACCAGTCAAGGTGGAGGTCAATACATTTTTAAAGCAGAACAACTTTTAATATTATTGGAGGCTGCATTACAGTTTCTGCAGTTACATCGTGTGGGTCTGCTGGTTGTGCTGCATAGTACTGTTGGAGGAAATTCCTTTTCCTTTCGATCAAGATGTCTCTTGACTATTTGAGCAAACAGATTAGTACTTTGACAATGAGAATTGCCCAAGCTGCACTGAAAATACGTTCTGAGGATGGCTACCCTGCAGGATACAGCATACATTTTAGTGTCAGCTTGCTCTGCTTTGACCACTCTCCCATTTTCCCATGCCATGTATTAAGGACCTAATCCTTTTTCCCATCTGTTTTCTCCTGTACCACCTTTTTAAATCATTATTTCTTATAGTATATCCTGTAAGCCTCCTTCAAATCTGTGGTTGTCAATGGATCTAGCAGTGATGTAAAGCATATTGGGATTCAGAGCTAATGCAACAGGTAAATTCGGAAGTTAATTCTATAATCTCCCTGCTAGAATACATCCCTGACTTCTTATGTGAAAAAAGCAAAAGGCAAAGGGAAAAGGGGCCGAACAGAAAGCGGAGAAGAAATCACTGTTGTCTTTCTCAGTCTGGTTCATCAAAGATCATCATGCAAACAATCACAGGGTGCCTAACTATTAACTCTTTACTCCTTTTGCTAGCATTTAGGGCCCTCTTATGAGTTTGTCGGTGTGGGTGTGGGCTGCCTCGCCAGCACCCCTCTCCCACACCGCCAAACAGGGCCACCACCTGCCTGTCTAATTACGAATATTATCATGGTCTGGTGGTCGGTGTGGCAGTCTTGTGGCAGTGCAGTTTACATGCTCATATGTGAGCCTTAAACTGCACCGTCGCAGGACCATCAGAACATGTTCCTGCACTGCATGGACTGTGCAGTCCATGCCATGCAGTAATGGGCTGTATGCACACAGGGGGGCACCACATGTGCTCCCCAGCCTGCACACCCATGCAGGGCTAAGAGGGCCGTGTAGGGCTCCCTTTCCTTTCTCACCACCAGCAGCTTCATGGAGTAAGAACCCCCATGAGACCACTGGTGATGATGAAAGTCGTAATATGCTTGGTGGTGCCGCAGGAGACCACCAAATATATCGCTGCCCTCAGACCCCCACAACACCATCAGGAATCTCTGATCCCTGGCGTTTAACACGGTGCCATGGTGGTCTGACCACCCAAGTAGTAATCCGGTGGTCGGACCGCTGGTTTAGCAGTGGCCAGACCACCACCACTGCCTCACCGTGAGTTCCTCAGACTGTCAAACTCATAACTAGGCCCTAATTGGTATAAGATTATTGAGAGATGCCTCACCTGTTCCCAGTATGAAAAGGCTACAACGAACCCCACAAAGTACCTGAAACTGCAGAAATGACACAACAGACTGTAAATAGATGGGAGCAATTTGGAACAAAAACAAATAGAAGGACAATAGAGCATTATAACTGAATGAAAGCGGGCATAATGATGAAAGGAAAACAAAACAAAAGAGAATGCTACAGAATCCTGGTGCCAGACTAGTCTGCATTGACCATCAAATACATGTATGAGGTGACAGGCACCGACTTCCTGCATACTAATTTTGCATGTAGTACCCCAGAAGGACTGCACATTGCAGCCACTGTCTGCTCATTTGATTTCACAACAGCTTGATGTAATCTTCTGTGTGAGGTGCACTCCAGCCTCCGGAGACCACAAGACCATTTCTTCCAGGAATGAAGGCTAAACTGCAGATAATCAGATTTCTGCCTTCCTGAATGACCTGCATCCCAAACCCATCTGAAGACTGACAAAAGCATTCTAAATCAAGAACAATTATAAGGATGAAATTGTTAATAATTGTTTACCACTGGGAAAAACTCAGTAGGCAGGAGTTGAGCTGCTAGTGACCAGGGATATGCAAAGTTGTAAAAGCTAAAATTTGTTTAGAAACTTTGCAAACTTTATTAGAGGTGAAGCTACATACTTTGTATCATTTAAGGGAAATTGGGGAATCCCGCAGAGACCTATTGCACCCATGAGAAACTTTCCTTCTGCCTTTTTGAGGGGCTGCTGAGGGCAACTGGAGACTGGTACCACTGGCTGTTTCCCAATTCTTTCACTGAACAGCCTCACCCCACCCCTACAGACCTTATACTCAACTTTCCCTTTCACACACCCACAAGGCTATGTGGTAGCAGTCACCTGACTCTCTATTGCACCCTGCCATCCTCCTTGGCCTCTCCATTATCATTTCTCCAGGCAGCGTTTTTGCATTTTTAATGAAGGTTTCATGAGGCAGCTAGCCTCATCGTATATATATTTCCTGCACTAGGATGTCCAGCCATTGGCAGGACACACCGGAGTAGGAAATTGTAATTGGGATGTGGACCAGTAGTTTTTCACTAATCCTCAGAAAGGCCACATTTTGTGAATGTGCCTGACCTCTGGGGTGTGATACAATTCTTTCCATCTTTAATAGTGCCTTCCTGGTTTTGTGTCTGTATTAGCTGGATAAACCAGAGGTGGTGGCTGCCACTGTACTAAAAGTTGTGTATAATACTAATTTAAATTAATGTATTTTTTCAAAGTTGAAGTTACATTTATATTTAATTGAAAAAGTGTATTAACATATTTATCTTAAATTCATAATATTTTTTTATTGATTAATATATTTTGTTACATAAATATAAATGTATATGTTATTTTAGCATTATTACCTATAATGTGTTAGTTTAAATACCTGCCTCCATTATTTTCTATGGCAGGGTGTTGCAGTTCCAGTGTTTGGCCAGGACTTTCTCCATGCCTGTTCTGGAGTACATTGCTACTGTTTTGGGTCCTTACTAGCTTTAGTAACTTTACACTCATAACATTGGCTGAACCCCCTGTTTCAGGAGGTGGAGACATGTAAGTCTACACTTACTGATAAATTACTCTTGAAAAAGGTGAATAGCCAAAACTAATACATTTAATGCAAAATATAAAAGTAAATTTGCACGTCTAGATTTACTCATGTAAATTTAACTTTGTCAATAGGCCTCATGTGTTTTAGATGAATGATATTTATAACATTCTTGGAACCCTTTTCCTTCTGCCAAGAAAAGTGTGAGGTGGCGAGCACCAACATTCTGACAGGCTTCCCATTGGATAGTGGTGCATTGGAAACAGGAAAAGCTGCCTCATAAGGAAAAATATTTGTCTTAAGTGTTAGGGATTTTTGGTGATGTTGGTGTGGTATACAGAGCGTGTTTTGGATGGAATGTGGAGTGTTGTGGTTGGAACGGTTGGGTGTAGAAGAGAGAGACGGAAGAAGGAATGAGGAGCACACGGGGCCGGTTGGGCGATTGGGTATTTGCTTGATCCACTGATTTGTACTAGCAATGAAGTTACAATAAAGAGTACTCCATTCAGCAACCTACGACTATGAGTCATCTTTACAGAATTGGCAACTGGGAGCAACTCTTGGTAAAAGAACCCACAGTGCAAGCAGTTCTGCGTTTAAAAAGACATCTCTTAAGTGAGTCTCAAATTTGTACCTTGACTGACTGTGGCAGTTGAGTAAGTCTTATGCACCCTGCGCATGGTCTTCCCGTGTGATAGGGCGTGGTTGCTCGTTCTCCAGATAGTGATGTTTTCTTACAAAATTAAGTGCGCGAAAACGTGGTGATGTGCGAATGCAGAAGAATGTGCACCATGAGTTCATTGAGACGAAGGGCCACCGGCAATAAAAAACTGCACGCAACTGTTTCCTGGGCGACGATGTCTGCACGCAAGGCGGGCATCTTTAGGAAGGAAAACTCAGCTTCGCACAGGGATGGGCACGCTAACGATTGGAGCCTGTCATGTGTAGGTTACACAGCGATAGGCACGCTTTTATTGAAGCCAACGTATTTGTTCTGTAACAGCAAGGTACATTGACAGGCACGCTAATAGTAGGAGCCTATCGAGTGTGATTTTACACAGCGATAGGCACGCTTCATTTCTGCAATTATTTGAGGGTGTCAGCTACATTTGCAAGAGATCTTACAACAACTCAATTCCAGGAACACATTTATCTGTTATAGTATAGCAACAGTTACAGCGTTAGTACTATTGAAGCAAAATGGCTGCTGGTAACATCTGGAACTTATCACCACCTCAACCCTTCTTAGCTGGGAAGGGAGAACCGATTTTAAAGTGGAATGAATGGAAAGAACACGTTCAAAATAACATCTCTACTTTTGATGATGATGAGGATCTAACACCTGAAAATATATATATTTTTTATTGCATTGATTGGGTGCTGGGGGGTCTTAAAATATACAATCGTATCCAGAAGAAGACTAGAGCACCAGGTTAGAGTGATGTATATAAAAACGCCACTGAGGATTTAGTCACCTATTTTAATCCTACAGAATGTGTATCTGTAGATCGCTACAAGTTCTTCCACAGGAAACAATAGAAAGAAGAGTCTGTGGAAGATTATGTAACTGCATTGAAAAATGTAGCTTTGTCTTGTAGGTTCACTGTCCTGCATGAGGAGCTCATACGTGACCAGATTGTAATGTGCTGTGCAAATTCAAATATACAACATAAAGTATGGACTATGGGAGAGTCATCCCTCCAATAAGTAGTTGAAGTAGTAAAAAAGGCAGAACTAACTGGTAGATGTGCTAAAGCTGTTATTCCACAAAGAGCTGACAGAATAGGAGAGGAATGTGTCGTAGCTAAGTTACAACCTAAGGTTAAAGCAGAAAAAGTTGTAAAGTGAGAATCCAGGCCTGTAGTTAATGATAGTAAAAGTGGAGAACACTATGACCACGTCTAAGGTAGATTTTTCAGATGTGGTAAGCTGGGACATTTTGCAAATTACAAGAAATCAGAAGTGCATTGGTGTGGTATTTTTGGCCACTTCCAGAAAGTAAGCAGGAAGCAGAGGGTGGAATGAAAGCTGTCAACTTGCTCACCCATGACACTGACTCAAGCGACGACAATGTGAATATGTGTGTGTCAAACATTAAGGAGTCTGCTCTTGGAGAAGAGCGTCACCAAAGGAAGAAACCTATGTGTGAGGTCACTATGGGAGGTGTTAGCATAACAGTTACAGCTGACTCAGGGTCACCTTATACTATTGTAAATGAAAAAGTTTGGTTTGATAAATTCGTCCATGTGTTAGGCAATGTTCTGGAACCCACTAACATTCATCCCAAACATTCACTGGAGAAGACATTGTTACGTCCGGGATGAAAGAATTGGAATTTATTTTCAAGGATAGGAGAGCAAGGTGCAAGTTGTACATTGCAGGGGCTGGACCTTCTGTTTTGGGTTGGAGGGGAGTTAGGGATAATTCTGAATCCTAGCAACCAGGACCCCGTGTTAGTGGTTCAACAGGAGGATGCATTTAAACGTAAGATCCTCTCTGAATTTTCTGAAGTGTTTAAAGTCACAATAGGCGAGTTAAAAGGATTTCAACATAAAATTGTCCTCAAACAGGATGCTGAGCCTCTAATTCATTAAGTAAGGGGATTTCTTTAACGTTAAGAGAGAAATTGAAGAATGAATTGGAGAAACCATTCACTGAAGGTATAATTGTGAAGGTGGAGGCTGCTGAATGGGTATCTCCTTTAATAATTGCCCATAAGGCAAATGGCAAACTGAGATTGTGTGTAGATATGAGAGATCTCCATAGGAACATAATTGTGGATCAATTCACCCTACCAAAAATCAGGGAAATTTTATTGGTGACCAAGGGTGTGAAGTGGTTCACGACTTTAGACCTAACTGCTGCTTCTCACCAGGTTCCACTGCAAAGGAACAGCAGGAACCTTCCTACCTTCATAACTCCTTTTGGATGTTTTAGATTTATCAGGGTACCGTTGGGATTGGCCTCAGCTACAGCTATGTTTCAACTTATCATGTATGAGTTGTTTAAAAATTTAAAAGATGTCATGTTCTTCCAGGACAACATTTTAATAATGGGGAGAACCAAAGTTGATCATGATTCCACTGTTAGGAGGGTAATGAATGTTTTACGGGAAAATGGACTTACAGCTGAATTCTTGAAATGTAAATTTGCTCAGCAGAGCGTAACATATTTGGATCATGAAGTGTCGGTCGCTGGTATCAAACTAAAGTAGGGGTTATTAGAGTCTATTGAGAAGTCTCATGTACCGACCAACAAGGACGAAGTGAGAGCTTTCCTAGGGTTGGTGGTGTTTTATTCAAAGTTTATTGAGAATTTTGCGAGAAAGACGTACAATGTAAGGCAGCTCCTTAAAAACAAATGTACGTTTGAATGGCCGATTAAGTGCCAGGAAGAGTTTGATTCAAATAAGAAGGGACTTTGTAATGCGCTACCCTCACAGGTTTTCGATCCTGCTTTAAAGTCAATTGTAACTACTGACGCTTGTGGGAAAGGCATTGGAGCTGTACTAACCCAAGTGAATGTAAATGGAATGGAGAGTGTTGTAGCCTTTGGTTCACATGCCTTAACCACCTCTGAGGAAAAATATTCCGTCATTGAGCGAGAGGCTTTAGCTTGGTGTGGGGGTCGGAACATTACAGACCTTTCATTTGGGGAAGTCACATAGTACTAAGAAGTGATCACAAGCCTGTAGTTAAAGTCTTGTCTATCAAAGGATTATATTCTGCATCTCCTGGATTGGCGAGATTGTCAGTAAAACTATTGGATTTCAGGTACACCGTAGAGTGCATGCCAGGTGTACGTAACGAAGTAACAGATTTTGTGAGTAGATTGCTACTACCTGTGACTGACAGTGAGAGTGAGGACATTGAACAATGTAGTTTGGTATATTTAGGAAAAGTGTTGGATGGTTTTTCAGCAAACGAATGGTTTAAAATTTATGAGAAGGATCACTTGTAATCCAGTACCAAAACATATGTTCAAGATGGGTGGGGTACTAAAGATCAAATTTCAAAAGAACTAAGAGCATTTTGGGAGTCTAGATATAAGTTCTTTGTTGAGAATGACAAATTATTGAGGAGGGGCAGGAATAGTTCCACCGGCAGATCTAAGAAACCAAATTCTGGATTTCTGCCATGAAGGACATTTAGGGATCACTACAACAAAAGATCGCAGGAAAGAGCTCTATTGGTGGCCTGGGATGGGGCTGGGTATTGAGAGGAAAGTCAGAGAATGTAGGGGCATATTTAAAAGGGCTTTATCTCTGCTATTTTGGCTTACAAAGCCAAAAACGCAGAGATAAAACCAGCGCCCTATTTATAAGAGGGTGCTAACATGCAGAATCGCATGTTAGCACCCTTTTCCCCAACGCCTCCCTTTGCATCTCCAATGAGATGCAAAGTGGGTGTTACTGGGCATAACCACGATGGACTACCTTGCAAATAACGCTGATGTTTACATCGCCATATTTACAAGGCAGCGCACATGATTTTAGCACACGTTAGATTTTGGCGAAAACTGCCATTTTCGCCAAAACCTAACGTCTGCTAAAATCCTGACTTAGCCATGCCTAACATAGGGGGTAGATTATGCTGATACAACCCTGTGGCTCGTATCAGCAAGGTTATCGACGTTTTGCAGGGAACATCGCAGGAAAACCAGCGATGTTCCCTGCAAAAGGGCGATAACCTCGCTATCTCTGGAATTTGTATCACCCTGAAGTAACACGTTGTTAATAACGCATTACCCGGGCGAGAAATTCCAGAGATAGACGGCGATAAATAACAAAGCGCTAAGCGCGCTTTGCGTTTATTTATCGCCGTCCTTGTAGATATGCCCCGTAATCTTTGTGAAAAGGCAGATAAAAGCCAGGTTACTCTACGACCTCTATTATTTCCTGTTGAATCCCCAGTTATGCCAATGGGAGAAGTTAGGATTAGACATTACAGGTCCAATCTGGGAGCGACCTGCTAAAATGTTCCTAATTCTATTAGTTGACCATTTTTCTAAGAGGCCATAGGTAAAATTAGTAGACCACACTGTTGCAGAGACAGTAAGCGATTTTTTGAACAAGGTTTTCTTAAGAGAAGGGCTACCTGAGTCCATCACTACAGTCAACGGTGTGCAATTCACAGCTTCGATAGTTCAAACATTTCTTAAGCATAATGGAATAAAACATTGTGCGATCTCCCTTTATCACCCAGCGGGAAATGGGGCTGTAGAAAGGTTCAAAAGAGTGATTAAAGGAGCCATGCAGTTGGGTAAAAATGGTGGATTGAATCGGATGACAGAATCATTTAGAACAATTTGGGTATTCAGGTTGGCACCATGTGTTTCCACAGGGCACAGTCCTTTTGAGTTGATGAGGGGCAGAACTGCGCTCATCAAAGACAACATAGGATGGATGCCGTATTACAAGAGGGTGAACCGTGAACCTGAGAGAGTGAAAGCACACATTTAAAAAGCTAAACAGGTGTATAAACAGTAAATCCAGCTGCAAACTTGATGGTTCTATATCTTTATTTATGTTATTATAAAGGGGAGTATGTGTGGTAATGTTGGTGTGGTATACAGAGCGTGTGTTGGGTGGAATGTGGAGTGTTGGGGTTGGAGCAGTTGGGTGGAGGAGAGCGAGACGGAAGAAGGAACGAGGAGGAGACGGGCCGGTTGGGCCATTGGGTCTCTGCTTGATCCACTGATTCGTACCAGGAGTGAACTTACAATAAAGAGTACTCCATTCATCAACCTACGACTATGGGTCATCTTTACAGGATTCCTCGTAGTTGATCATGAAAGCTTATTGTCTGAGTCCCTAGATAGCTCAATCAGCATATGGCTGCACATTTTAGTATGGATTCTAAAAAAAGCAGCTTAACGCTGTACAGTCACCCAAGTTCATACATCTCTCTTGCATTCTGATACACTAGTGGTGAATTCCACATCAGAGAGATTCTATATCAGGCCAATAATAATGCCAGTTTAAGAAATGTGGTTCTCTGGTTCATGTTCCTGGATCTTGGGAGCAGGCACAGTAAGCAAGATTTTATTTAAATAGAACTAATTTGCCTGTCAGAACTGTTACTATGGCTGGAATTTGGGTCCAAAAGTTCAGATTATCTGGCACAATCAGACCAATTGGAAAAGGCCCACCGATCAGAGATGCTCTTGGGGCATAGGTTGTGAATATTGTGGAGTTATACTGCTGTTAGATCAGAGTAGTTGAATTGCACACTGAATTGCACTAACTTTTATGAAGCATCATGAGAAACTTTAACAGGTAGGCTAACAAACAAGCCCCAATCATCCTCAGTTCTATCTCTACATCCATTACCTCCCCACATGTAAGGGGTATACCCAATAATCACCTTCTTCTACTTCTCCAAGTTTCAGTGTGTTTGAAGAACGTAGAGTGTGTACACACTTAGGGCCTGATTACGATAGTGGTGAATCTGCCACTGGCAGCCTGCGGCCATTCTTCGCCCACCATACTAATTCACCCTGCACCCCTAGGAGAACATTTTCAGAGTATTGGGGTTATTTGTATGGCAGCCGGTTTGCTAGCGGACGGGAAGTCCGTCTGCCATGGGTCCACCACAGGCAATCGTTCTGATTGCCTGGCGGACCCGGAAAGCATACCTAGAATGGTGGCGGTGCCTAGCAGGCACCGTCCGCCATATTAGGATGCTTCATCTCCGCCAGCCGTGGATGGCAATTCAACTGCCATTCACAGGCTGGCGGGGATTGCATTTGGGGGCCCGTTGTGGGCCCCCTTGTGTTAGGGGGAGGTGGGTGTGCACTGGGGGGTGACATTTCCCTCCACCAGGTGGCAAGCACTGCGTGGTGCCTGCCACGTAGCGCAGGGAAATGCAAACAGTGCATTTTAAACATTGCGACGTGTGCTGCAGCCAGCAGTACCCACCGCAATTTTAGAGATACACAATGGGACCGCCAAAGTGGCGGTCGCATCGTAATCTCATGTGCAGGACCACCGCTTTACAAACCCTGCAACGATGGCGGTCGGACGTAAGTCCGACTGCCATCATAATGACCCCCTTAGTCTGGCAACTCATGTCATGCCACAGTTTTGGAAAAACTGTCCTGCAAAGAGACCAATGATTTCTTTCACTTCTGAAAAAGGATATAAAAAAAGATATACAGGTCACCGATGTGTACATAAGCTTTGTAGAACTATGAGATTAAATTCAACACTTTGGAGATTTTTGTAAAGAGGAGTAGCAAATACAATTCCAGTGTCACGTGTACTCATTTTGGATCATTTTAATCTCCTTCTCGAGCAATAAAGTAGTACTGTTACCAGTTTGAGCAGCAGTAACACTCCCAGAAAAATATTATAGGACCTGGTTTAGAGTTTTGCGGTCAGGGTACTCAATCGTAAATGCAACAGAGTACCTTTTCAGTCAAAGTGATGGCCTGTCCTCCTTCAGTTGATAGAACTGTGGCTCCATCAACAAAATACTTCCTTGGGCAGCCAGATGGAGTAGTGGCTGTCACAGGAAGGTCTTCGGACTGTGTGACCTATTTAGGGTGGCCCTTGAAAAGGACTTTTTTTTTGTCCTTCACCGCCAGAAATCACATGGCCATAAGGGACAGAAAAAGAACAAAGTGACCCCAGCCCCTAGGAGAAAACTTTCTGAGTATTGGGGTTATTAGTTTCTTTTTCATAAACAATCTCCCACTTTGGAAGTTTTTACTAAAAAACTAAAATGTTTAGAAATGTTTGATGGCCAGTCATCATGGTTGATGGTACCATCTGTCAAACCTTTCCTTCATTAACAAGAATCGTATTGTTTCTGGTTCCTGCCAATGTAGAGAGTTATCCCCCGAGCTGTTAGGCTGTCAGGCAACTCTAAATTTGATGGGTGGAGGTCCCTCAGGATGACAAATGTATTGTCGTCTGCCATCTCAATGCAGTTAACTCTGTCCTTCAAAGTCTAAATCATGCCTCTAGCGAACAAGCATTTGGTAGCAAACTGCAATTGTGATTGTAAGAGATTAGGTTACTGGTTGATGCGGTGCAACCCTTCTGAAGCAGCAACCACAGTTCTGTGTTAGGGTGAAGTGACAAGCAAACCCCAAATTAACCTGTGCAACACTCTGGTAGCTTCACACAAAAGCAGTCAGGCTTAGCTAAGAGGCAATGTATAAAGTTTTCATGAATACTTCAAACAGTATTAAAGTGAAGCAATTCACAAGGAAAATCCCATACCATTTTAGAAACATAGAGTGAAATTGAATAAATAGTTTAAGACCAAAATGACAAAAATCCAATCAGTGGAACCTGAGATACGCCATTTTAAAAATGTAAGTGAATATAGGCCAAAAAGCACAAAGTGCCAATGGTGGTTATCTGGTCACGTTGGCCCGGGACAAAATCACAAGTTCAGGCTGACCACGATGGAGCATGGGTCGGCTACAGGGACCCAGTTAAGTCTGCATGAGCAAAAGTACCTAAAATCCTGGCTGTGGAGCGTTGTGGAACGTTGTGGGGTTCCGTGTCAAAAATGAGCCGCGCAAAGGCGTTTCCTAGGAGCTGCGATGCAAGGACCTGGGTTATCGTCAAGGATGCCATTAGCAAGGGTCTTGTGATGTGAAAAAGAGGCATTCTGCAGCAACAGTTCCTGGAAGGATGCGGACTACGATACGAACTCCTGAGCTAAAGATGAACCACCTAGCAGTACCGATGCAGATGAGGAGATGCATCGAGCAGCGGCTCAGATGCAGAGATTCTGGATGGCGATGCATAGCCCTGTGGCTCAAATGTGTCAGTTCTGCTTGCACCACAGTTGGACTGGCAGAGCACCTTTAGGCCAACTTCCAAGGGTCAAGGACTGAGTTGGCTCCACTTGGGAGGGTAAAACTCACAGCAGGCAGAGTCCAGGTGCTGGATTCAAGATAGTTGGAGAATTATGTCCCTGAGGCTCTGCTCAAGAGGCCAGCCAACGATCCTATGAAGTCACTCTGGTGGTCTTTGGTTCAATAAGCAGGTCCAGTCCTTCACTCAGGCAGCAGGATTGAAGGGCAGGAGAATGGCAGTCATTCTTGCAGAGCAGCGCAGCAGTCATTCTTCTGAATTTCCCCAAAGGTTCAAATGTTTACTGAAGAGATGGGTCTAATGGTCCAATATCTATACCTGATGCCCTTTTGAACTAGAGGAATCTCCTACAGGTTTTCACCCTCCTGAGGTGTCAGTCATCCTGTCCTCCCTGTCCTGGTCCCAGCTTGTCTGAGGTAACAAAAGACGAGTGTCAAACCCATTGTTAAAGTGCTCAGGCAGGGCCTTTGTGATGTGCAAGTGTGGTAGGTGACAGCTCCTCCCCCTCATCAACTCATAGTGGCTCATCCTGCCAACACTTAGTTTCCAATTGTCTCACCGTCTGGGAGCAAGTAACAAAGACCAGCTGCCAGCTACACCTATTCATGGGACCCTGGAACAGGCTGCATGAAGCAAATGGTTAGGACAAGAAAATAACAACTTTCAAAAATTGGCATTTTCAAAATTGTGACAAAAAATCTGACTTACCACTAAAGAGAGCTCTTAATTACAATTCTTTAAACACCAAACTCAAACTGTCTACTGGCTCCCAAGTGAAAGTTAGCACGCATTAAATGTAATAAGGTAATTCAATATAACCCTACGGGAGAAACAGGCCTTATGTGGCAATAAATGACTCCAAGCTGCGGTAAGTTTCAAGTACTTTATTCCCTCAGAGAAAGAGTGGCAAGCACAAGGCTTGTCCGGGCATAGGACAACCGCTAGTGCCCAACGGTAACCCATCAAACGCTGGAGTCTTAGCATTCTCTCCACGCGCTCGGTAGCAACCTCGCGCGACAGGGAGAATGCCAGCACGACACATCTTCCCTTTTTATACACAGAGTTTAAAAGATAGAGGGTAAAGCACTAGATAAGCAGGTGGAAAACAGAATAAAACATATTACAAGAATAAAACAGGAAAACATTTCATAGAACAAGAATGTCACAGCAATAGGCAATATAATTTCCCTAGTTGACTTGCAAATAGATATGTAAATCCAAGGCGCAAACCTAAACGCCACCATAAATTACAGAAATAAAGTTCTAAACAGGAGAGCAATTAATGGTGCAGAAATGTGATAATTAATCGACAATATAATCATTGTACTTGACCGGTAGTTTGATTTGTCTACCCAGATGCGAAAATTTGACACCACCGTCAGTTACAGAAGCAATCTATGTAACAAGCGGCGAAGGTGACTCACCCTCACCCCTAACCACACTTTCCTATTGTACCGCTTCAGGTGGTGTATCATCTGCTTGCACCAAGGGTGTACCCTCCCAGATGGTGTCCATAGATACATCTTCATCCCAAATCCATGAACTTGAGGAGTGACCACAGCCCCTCTTCCAAGACAAGATTTTATTGCATTTGGCAAACTTGCTGAAATTCCAAACCTTGTCGTCGTCTAACTCGGCAGAACATGAACAGATTTTCCTCACTCTTTTAGGTTCAGAAAAATGGCTGCTATCTTTCCACACCAACCTACTGGACTTGACACGTACCCACTCTCCTTCGACTAAGGTAACAACCTTAGTACTCTTCTTTTTGTCAAAGTATTCCTTGTACATGTTGTGGGCTTTTTCTAGGTTATTTTTGATAATTTCAGGAGACCATTTGCATTGCATTTCTTGAGACATCCATGCAAAGTTGTCGCTGGTGAACGGATCCCTACCCCTAAGAATTTTGAAAGGGCTGTACCCCGTTACAGTGGGAGTGATGCGATATGTCCATATTAGCTTACTAACTTCTTGCTCCCACTTCTTACCAGCACAAAGGCAGCTTGAATGCAGCCCTTAATGACCCTGTTAAATCTCTCGACTGCTCCAGTACAAGCAGGGTGATAAACAGGGGTTTTCCTGCCTTTGATGCCATTTCTTTTAAGGAAACAAGTACATTTTCCACCAAAAATTGTGGTCTATCATTGCTCAAAAGGGATTTGGGAATGCCCTCTCTGAAGAATACAGTTTCAACAAGTTCGAAAATATCAGAAGTGTCAGAAGATTCGCAGAACTTCAATTATGGCTATATTGAATACATGTCATATAACACAAAGATGAATTTGGGTACCCCTACCCCATTAGCACAGGATCCAAGATATCAATGGCCAAATCCTCCCAAGGACCAGAAGGTAAAATTCTGTTACCTAAGGGTGGTCTTAACATTACCAGGGATTTTTCAGAATTGCTGCAATATTCACATGTTCTGACAAATCTTTCCATGACCATGTCAATACCAGGCCACCAATATGAACTCTTAAGTCTCTGTTTAGACTTAATAATACCTTGGTGTCCCTCATGTGTAAGCTTAAGGATTCTCTTCCTTAGGCACAGTGGGGGAATGATATTGTTATTCCTGAGGAGGAATCCAGATTCCGAGGCAGAAATTTCCTCTCTAATCTCCCAAACGTTCTTGCATTCCTTCTCAATAGTCTTTTTGTCAGGCCAATCTTGCAATGTGTAATCCATCACCTTACATAAGGTACTATCCTCCCTGTAACTAGTTTCCCAATCTGCTGTTGTATTGTGTTTGACACAAGCTACACTGTAGTCTCCCCATTCACATACATCCATACCATCATTTTTTAAGGGTGACCTGTTGAGATAGTCAGCTACCTTATTTTTCATACCAGGGATGTATTCAACATTGTAAGCGTCATCTAGTAAGCGAAGGGACATTCTAGCGCTGCGGGGAGTTGCAATGCTAGACCCTTCTGCTGTTAATACCTTCACATGTGGTTTATGATCCGTACATATTGTGAACTCCTTACTCCACACAAACTGTCTGAACTTGGAAGTGGCCCATACACATGCTAACATCTTGCGTTCTATCACGGAATATTTTTCTTCCGGAGGGGTTAGGGACCTTGAAGCAAAAGAAATTATGCCCTCCACCACATCACATGAAATCTGGGAGAGGACCACACCCAGTCCCGCACCACTGGCACCTGTGGTAATTAACGTTTTAGCTCGATGGTCAAAACCTTGCAGGGGTATGGCACCACATATGCTGAGTTTGATAAGTTCAAATTGCCTTTGATATTCCTCACTCCATGCAAACTCTTGTTTGGTATGAAGGAGCTCTCTCAATTGGTAAGTTTTTTCTGCAAAACCATCAACAAATTTAGCATAAAATTCAGCCAAGCCCAAAAATGACCTAAGACCGTCCTTACATATAGGGGCAGGGGCATTCTTGATGGCTTCAAGGATTTTGTTTTTGGGGTGATGCCGCTGCAACCTAATTCATGTCCTAAGTAAGTGACAGAATGTTTTCCAAACTCGCATTTGTTGATTTCAGCCATTAAATGTCGGAGTTGTCAGTGGCGCAAGAGAGAGAAGAACAAGCCACTAACCTGACACAGCAGCCAGCGGGGACGACTTCAGGCAGAAAGGCCCCCCTATTCTCCAGGGCACAATTCCCCACAGTGTAGAGGACACAACTACGGGAAATAGCACCCCGGGGAACAGGGAAGTGAAAACAAAAAGTGGAGCGCAGAGGGTCTTGCACTCGGGAGGGGGGAGCAGCAGGTATAGGCGCCTTCTATCGACGTCCTGTACAAATTACAAAATGACAGAGGACTGTTCAACTATCGTGAGGTTGACTAGATCCCTGTTTACCCACTGCGCTTAACCCTTCAGTTACTCACAGGTTAAACAGGACTTGGTGTCTCGTTCGTGGTCCGGTTCTCACCCTCTCCGGTATAAGTCATAAACAAATAAAGGTAATGGGAAGCAATCCGCCTGGCTGTTACTTCACAGGAAGCGGTTCCCAACTGTTTGTTAAACCCTCACGGACGTCCCAACAGATATAGCGATATAAACATCCTACACACTGAGGTGTTCCCTATACCCCAGAACAGTTTACTGGTATAAGAGATTATCAGCGTATATCATGTGTACGTGATGGCAGTCGTACAACGACGCGTAGGAAGATTGATCGGCAATACACGTTTTTACCTGCTCCCGGCGGGGTCTCTTATCTTCGACTCTGAGGCGGGTAGGAAAGCGTCCGCCCTCAGAGCACCATACTCACTCCGAAGCGGGAAGGAAAGCGTCCGCCCTCGGAGCTCCGAAATGCAGTCTCGATTCCTCGGGGTCGGAAAGGGCGCGCAACGGCGCCCGGCGGAATAGGTCGCAGGGACAGAAACTCCAAGCGGGAAGGCAAGCGTCCGCGAGTTTCTTGCTTGACTGGATCTGACAGGTCAAGATAGGCGAGGAGGACAGGAAGCGTTCCCTCGCCGTCGGCTTCAAAGAAGGATTGTCAAGCACCCTCCCATTACTGAGGCGGTGCTTATATAGGGAAGGCCGCCCCCTTGAGCTGGGCTTATGTAAGTCATGCCCCATTGCATCCTGGGAGTTGCAGTCCCTTCGGTTCTCTTACCTCCTACCCCATCGCCCGCATCTGCATGTGGACTTGCGGGGATGCGCGAGGCCCGGCCCATGCCAGACACCGCCGATGACCGTCACATTAAACCACAAGCCTTCAATTTGTCAAGTACATCGTGGAATCTGCACTCATGTTCTTCTTTGCTCTTGCCCATGATCAATAGGTCATCTTGGAAGTAAACTACACCAGGCAAGTCCTTGAATGGTTTGTGCATGAGTCTTTGAAAGACTGCAGCTTCCGTGGCCAGTCCGAATGGAATGCAGATGAACCTAAAACATTCAACAGGTGTTAAGAATGCAGTTAGATCCCTGCTCTCAGGATGTAAAATCACCTGGTGGTAAGCTGATGCCAGGTTGATTTGGGAGAACCACTTAACCCCTTTTGTGAGAGCCAGCAATTCATTTATTTTGGGAAGGGGAAATTTGTCCACAACTATATTTTTGCTGAGGTCTCTCAAATCGATGCATAACCTCAGTTTGCCATTACTTTTCCTGGCCACCACTAGTGGGGCCAACCACTCAGCACATTCTACAGCTTGTATGATGCCTTTGTTCTCTAAGTCCTTCAACTCTTTAGTGACTTCATCCTTAACACTAAAAGGAATATTCCTCACTGTGTGTGACAGAGGCACAGCATTCGTTTTTAAAACAATCTTATGGACAAAGTTTTTAAGAGTCCCTATTTTCCCAGAAAACACTTCTGGGTATTTTTTTACCACATTCTTCAAATCCCACTCAATGTTGTTAACGCCCAGCACCTGCTCCACACTGTTGGGATTCAAAGTAATGTCTGAGGCTTTTTGATCTACCCACCCCAATACCGCGGGTCCTACCTCAGACACGTACAGCTTAGCCATAGTCATTCTTCTTTTAAATGTGAAAGGTAAAACACAAAATCCACACATTTGTATTTTCTCCCCCGTGAAAGTGACGGGATAAATATCAGATACAGTTAGTTGCTTATTTACTACTTTTGCAAACTTACTCTCCCATACTGTTTTGTTCCCAATCGTAAAAGATGAACCAGAGTCTGCAGTAATGCTTATTGTCACCCCTACGATGTCCACATTGCACAATGGTTTATTCTTAGTAGCATTGCATAAGTTTAGAACAGGACATTCAATGCATAGTACACCCTCATCTTCATCAATTTGGTCTGCGTCAAATAAATCAGAGTCTGATTTGTTATCGACAACTTTAACCCTTTGCGTACTTCTAGTTTTCTTCCTCTATTCCTTGGCATAATGGCCCATTAAACCAAAAAGTAAACATTTAGCTTTAATTGCTGGGCAGTTCTTATCACTACCAAGGTGTTCTTTACTACCACACCTAAAGCAACTAAGATTCTTCCATTTCCAATTGACTGCGGGCTTCTTTCTTGTGTCAGAACTGCTTGTAGCTTTAAAACTCTTGGCTTTAGAAACTTTACAAATCGCTGTACCCTCCTTAGTTTCACTAGAAGTGGCTGATGAATGAGCTGCTGTGGCACATCTTTTAGATAACTCACTTTTTTTAACCAGTGCTACAATTTCCTTGAGTGATAAATCCCCACTAACCCAAAGTCTTTCTTGTACATTAGTATCATTGGTGTGCATGAAGACTTGGTCACTAATTAGTTCGTCATGTAAGTGCCCAAATTTAGCTGTAATAGCTAACCTTGCTTCCTCTGGAAAAAATGGAACCTATTTATGGCTACGCATACAGTGGGTAAGTAATAGTGATCCTAGTCATCCAGTGAATGAACAAAAACAATTCCTTCATCTGCAGGTCTAGTCTTTTCCATTTGGAGGTAGATGCGTATACCTTCTGGTCCCAGACTATGCAGTAAAATGTTCTTTTTACGTGAGGGAATAAATTCTTCAGAACCTTCCTCTTCAATTGCTGATAAATAGTTCATGAAGTAGTCTTTCCACTCAGGCCATTTAATTTGTGGCTCACCAGGACCAGATAAGAATGGCAAGGGAGGGGTCAGGGAAAACATTTGTGCACACATAGCTTAACAACTTCAGTGAAGATAATACAGGGTAAGGTACACCTAGAAGATATCGTAGAAATGTTCAAAATAGGTAGAAGGAAGGAATAAAACAAGCAAAGCTAAAGTGTGTGTATCACCGTGACACATGTGATTGCAAAGGAATTGTACTCTGTAGTGAGTGTGTCACTGGCGTAGATAAGTAATGAATATTAGGTAGTACATATAAAAGTGTGCGTATCACCGTGACACACCAAACTACATAGAAAGAATTACAATGCATAGATGCACTGTAATGCACTGGATGAATTACTTCAGGATAGCATGAACAAGGTGTGTGTATCACCGCGACACGCCAGAATAAAGGAATCGAGATATCCTGAAGATGAGTAGAGTCGTACCGCACGACAACAATGCCTTTTGGGTTGTGTATCCTAGTATACGCGAACCGTGAAGGTATAGGTACACCCAAAGGATATAAATTCCTCAGAGAAGGTGTGCATGTTACCATGACACGCCAGGCGCAGAAACACGATGGACAGCAACGTCAAAAATAGACGTGCTGTCAGTTCTCTAACGAAGGTGGCGAAATGCAGAAGAGAAATGCGTGCATGCGCGGCCGAAGAGTTGGTGGGAGGATCAACCAGCAAGCAGCAGGCAGAATACTCTCCACACAACTAGAAAAGTACCTGCAATATGCTCCGCTGTCCACACGTTGCACATCTGATGAACTCTCCGGTCTCCCTCTACACAGTGGCAGGCACCTCAGAAGGCATCGCTGACGAAAGTGGAGTCAGCCGAAGGAAGTCAGCACAGGAACCAACGCCGTAGGAACACACAGGGTTCTAAAATCCAAACGTCGCCAAATTGTGGCAATAAATTATTCCAAGCGGTGGTAAGTTTCAAGTAGTTTATTCCCCCAGAGGAAGAGCGGCAAGCACAAGGCTCGTCTGGCCGTAGGACAACTGTCAGTGCCCAACGGTAACCCATCGAATGTTGGAGTCTTGCAATTCTCTCCACGTGCTCGGTAGCAACCTCCCGCGATGGCAGAATGCCAACACAACACCTTACAGTAGTGAAAATACATTTAGGAGTTTTTTTTTACTACCAATACATGTAAACTTAAAAGTACATGTCCACCTTTCAAAATACACTGCACCCGTCCCTCTGGGCTGTTTAGGGCCTAACCTAAGTGTGAGTTCTATGTATTAAAAAGGAAGGTTTGGGCCTGGCAAAAGGTTTATTTTGCCAGGTTGAAATTACAGTTTAAAACTACACACAAAGGCTGCAATGTCAGGCGTGAAGCATGTTTGCAGGGCTACTTAAGTGGGTGGCACAATAAGTGATGCTGGCTCACCAGTAGCATTTAAGTTACAGGGGCTGGGTACATGTAGTAAGGCAATTATACCATATTTAGAGGAGAGAGCACACACCCTTTAACACTGGTTAGCAGTGATAAAGCACACCGAGCTCTACAGGCAGCTAAAACAAAGCAAAAATATGAGACTGCAAGGCAGAAAGTTGGGTAAAACAACACCAAGGATGTCAGCTCCAACAGTGATATTAAACTCCATTCAAGCTCAAGTGCACTCAGGCTTCTCACTTCCACCAGTAAGCATCATTTGTGCCCCATATAAGAATACCACGGCTGGGCCCAGCATCTTGAAATTGGAAAGCTCAGATTGTGCTCTTCCGAGATGATCTGAGCAGTAAGTAAAAAAAGTGCTATAATTTGTTGCAGCTGCCCATCTACCGCTATCCATGTAAGAGCCAAAGAAGAGCATCTCTCTCTCTTAAAAGAATATTAGTTTCAAAACAATGGTATTGTGCCAAAGAAGAGCAAATATGGGCAAAGATTATCATCAATTTAAGAGATAAGTTCCCAATAAGTACAACGGAAGCATCTCACTCTGCATTGTTCATGGTCCAGTCTGCGTTCTCTTAAATAAGCTGTTCTAAGGAGTAGGAAAGTGTATCTTTGTGAGCGGTCACCCCTTTTCCTTACTTGTCTCTGCTGTCAGCTGGTATTTGTGACGCTGTGGATTTAATTGTCTACTATCCTGCCTTCCAGTGGATGAGATTTTTTTGCTAAACATGATGAAGTACTGGCTAACGTTTGAGCAAGACCACAAGGATATGGCACAAGGACAGCACTCAAAGCATAAAAAGTGAAATGCTCTTGTGGGCTGCTCTGTAGCTGTAGACCACTGACATGTGTGTGTGTGTGTGTGTGTGTGTGTGTGTGTGTGTGTGTGTGTGTGGGCATGTATAACCCACGCTGTGAGGACCAGATGGGTCCTCATATCGTGGATAAACCCTGATTGACAGAAAAAAACAAGCACCATCTTTGTGAGGACTGGTGTGGTAGGAGGACCGGTCCTGATAGTGTATTTTAGGTACTTGTGAGTGAGAGCATCAACAAACTAAAAGTGCAGTTATATATTTGCCTCGGTCTACTTTATCGCATACCCTACTATCACAGCACGTGTGGAGTTAGAATAGTAAATACACACTTCATTAGGGTCAATGGCCGGTCCTCATAATAATAGGTATGCTATGTTTTGTGTGTGTCCTGAAGCCTATACCACTCTCTTTGTAACTGCTATGTTCACCGCTATAGTGTGGAAAATCTGCACTAGTTTTTCTGTGATATTAACATCCATTTGTGGGCTTTAATCTCAGCAGCTCCTGACTCTGAATGTCACGATTTATTTTTTTGTATTTTGGAAACCCAGTTGTACTTATGTGTGCAAAACGTATTATGAGGACAAAGATTTTTCCCATATTCACTTTGTCCTCTACATCACATTTTACCTGTGTTCGCTTCAATATTTGAGTTCCCTTCACGGTTTCCATCATAGTGCCAAGTGGCCAGGAATCCTTGAAGGTTTGTGTTTTATTTGCATGGGTTTTTGTTGCTTCCACAACTGTTTATATTTCTGTCATTAGCCTTGTCATGTGCCTTGCTAAATTGTGCCTCCCAAGCTGTCCTGTCTATTGCCCTAAGAGACCGTGTGAATTTTGATTGCCTGCAGCTGTAAGTGGATAGCGCTCATAATAAATATTTTACCACCCAATTAATTTTTTCAAAACAAGAGCTATAAAAAGGTGTTGAATGGCACAGGGATTTAATTTCTATACATTGGAAGTAAAACAGTGGAAGTAAAAATAAAATATATATATATATGTTTCAATCTGACCGACTTTTTTAGTCATGTCCACATGAGTGTTGTGTGTGTGTGTGTGTGTGCAAACAGGCCTTCAGTGCATTTGACTTGGAAATCTGAAGTACATGCTCAAAATGTAACTGGAACCTAACATTCAGGGGAGTGAAATCTATACAAATATATTTTGCATTGAATTTCTACTGTTGCCATGGAACTTGCCAAGTTCTTAAAATATCCTGGGATTTCTGCATATTGCAATAGGCCACAATAGCTGAGCTAACTTTTCTGCATGGTCTTCAATGTTGTTTTACCTTTTTATGTACCCTATTTTTGTTGGTATTAGGACCCTGTACATTGTGACACAATCAGTGTTACAGTTCACATGTACTGCTGTAAAAATTCTTCTGTAAAATCAGTTACACCTATAATTAATTATATTTAAAAGTTTTCAGTATGGCGTGATGTCTAAATGTCATTTGTGAGTTGCAGTGTTTATTTGGCCCATCCAGTCATGTAAACAAAAGGCAGCACCACTCTGCTCGGGCTTGACTGCAGTTTCAGAGTACTGCAGTGACATGTGGCATTCAACGTATTAAGAATAGTATGCATTTAAAGTGAACAATTGTGCAGACTGTTTTCAATGTGCAGGTGAAGCTATATTTTCCATGAGCAGGCCAGGATTTGATTAAAATCCCTTTTTCCTAACTTAACCTAGGTAAATAATGAACTAATGATATTTTACACTTGGTTTCCAAAATCAAGTTTATGGGTAAAAGAAGATTTCTGATTAACTTAGTATAAAAGTAGCTTTTAATAAAACGCATGTTGTACCACCTGAGAGAAACCTTGTTCAGAACCAATTTGCTTGTCGTCCTACTGCAGAGGCTAATATATATTCTTGGCAGGAAGGTAACAGCCCTACTCCCAGATGAGACAGTGTGGCCTTCAGACCAAGGAAGGCAGGGGTGTTGTCAAGAACTGGCCATTTAGTAGGCATTCACCATCTGAGAGGGGTACACGAATAGATGGTAGAACAAAGGATGGTCTGAACACCTCTTCGTTTGATTTGGTGATGCCAAATGAGGATGGCATGATTTGCTCCCATTCATTCCTAGAACCCTCATACAGTTTATGACTCCAACCACAGCAGGAAGGAAAATCCGTTTGAACTGTGACAGAGAGGAGGGCACGTTATCTAAAAACGGAAACAGCTACAGAAGGACCAAAGCCCGCCAGCTGGAGGAAGGGGCTAGCTGGGATTCTTGCAGTGAACCAAAGAGGAAGTGCTGAAAATGGAGGGGGGATAGTGTGAGTCAGTAGTCAGGATGAGGTGTAGGAAAGTCTTTAATCACTGAATACTGAACAGGATAAGATTGACTCCCTACCATCACCTCCTCAGGACACTCCTGAATCTAGGAACTCAACATCCTGAAGAAAGATGACTCTGCCTGAAAACTGGAGGAAAAAATACCCATAGACTCCTGGAGTTGGCTGGCATCCAGAACTGGAACTGCTATCCAAGAGGCAAGTGGGTAATCTCCGACTTACCTGCTCCAGGGACACCACAAGTGGAAGGACACCTGACCAATAAGGCCCAGATGACTACTGAGGACTGGACTCTCAGAAGCTCTAGCTGGTGAGAGATCTGCTTTCTCCAGGCCTGCCCTGAGGATCTGAATGTTGCAGGTGTTACCATAAGGAACTTTCCTAGTAGCTAGAGAAAAGAGCAACTTGGTTATTTTTTTCACTTCCAGAAGTCTAGAACCTGGTGCTGAGACTTCCCCAGATAGAGCTCACTCTAAGCATGCAGGAAAATCAGGGTTGTGCTGCTTATAGAATTCAACTTTCCCTATTACTGGATTTTGAGAATTAAAAAAGTCAGTAAGTATGAAGTTGAAACATCGTATCGTAGTGAGGTACCCAATTAATCCCACAAATTACCCAGATGCTATGAAATCCAGCTTTCTCTTGCTCTGAATATATGGCTCCAAAACCAGCCACTTCAGCGAGTGATCAGAGACAACAAAGCCGCCATTGAGGGACCCTCACTGGTTTCAGTCTTGAACCTTACATCGGTGGAAGACTTTGAGAACCAAACAGTAAGATAAGCATGAAGGTAAACACTTTGGGCCTGATTAAAAACTTACACATTATAGTAAGTTTACACTTGTGAGTAAGTTTACTAGTTTTCAGCATTGACAAACTGAACTCTTGGAGAAATAGACACTTTAGTTCTTACACTTTTGTAGTAGGCCCAGCACTATGCATGGCCAACCAATGACACCCTGATATTGACAATAATGGAGGCAGGGACTTACTACAACAGTATAAATTACTACAAAAGAGTAAGTTACTGCAAAAGTGCAGTTTTTGAATTCTGAGAAGTAGTAAACCTACTCAAACGTGTAAGTTACCACAAAAGAACAGTTGGTGAATAGGACTTTGTAGTACGTTTTTTAGTACTACAAAACATACTTCAAACTGCAGTTTGTGAATCAGGTCCTTTGACCGGTGTGAAATGCTTTACGTAAGAGACCTCTGCTCCATTGGTGTCAGCTTGAATTCGCCTAGGTCATGGTCAGCTGTGAACTGATATTAGTCATTGGCACATTACATTTTCCATGCAGTTTTTGGGTAAAACTTTAAAAATTAATTTTCCTGGTTGTTCCTATTTAATTTTCATTGTTTTGGAATCTCCTTGCTCATTCATATTTTCTATATTCTAAATTGGTTCAGAATTTTATTGTTTTATTTTCTTTACTTCAAAATTGTAAGTACAGCTTGAATCTAACACCTATTCCTCTAAGGACGTGCCTGTAGCTTGTGCTACAGCTACCAAGTGTTAAGCAAACATTCTCTAAGAACTGTTTTATAGCCTTGGAGGTAGTATTTATGACATTGGTGAGGGAGGGTACCCCTTCCTCAGATCAATAACTCACTCTCTGCCAGACAGCACCTTAGTGTGCCTCTGTAGTTTGATTGACAGTGTATATATATGAAAGATCAAGAGAGAGGATTATTTCTTTGGGTGATGTGATAGGGGAGCACATGTAGATTTGTTGGAGATGTCGGTGGCCCTTTCTGTTCCATGATTTGCTAAAGAGTCTGAGAGTGCCAGGAGTCCCTCAGCTTCTGATTGCTATTGATGTGGGTTCCTATGATTCATCTATTAGAAATTTTTAATGTTTCTTTGTGTGCGCGTGTGCATGTGTGGAGTGTGTGCATGCGTGCGTGTGTGTGTAAGAGAGAAGTTTGCAGTAGAGGTCTGCTAATTTGAGGACCTACTGTAGCTCTGAAAAGGCCTAGGTATCATCTTATTGTGTTTGTTAAGTTTCCCCCAAGTGGCCATGGTATGCCCAGACTTGGGTCCCTTGCTTACTTTGCCACTGGTTTCAAGCTGGGCGGGTGGATGAGGGGTGAAACCACAAAATCGGCCCAAGGATGCTTGTTTCTGCTCCAGGGAGGACCTGGCCTGGCAGTTCGGGCTGGACTGTTACCATGAGGAACGGGTCAAGACTGATTTGGATATAACTGGTTCCAAACTAGTGTGGTTTAGTGAGCAGAAGAATTATGATGAATTAAAGCCAGATCTGTGAACGGGGGGTGAGTGTCTGAAAATATTTCAGCACTTCGTCCATCATCTTACTGTGTTTGCTGTAATAAATATACAACTGATTTGCTATAAACAGCATGGAAATACAAGTGAGTGATGAAGTCCTTAAACACAGTAGCATTGACACCCAGAGAGCACCACATGTGCAAAATATGCCGCTGAACAGAATAAAAAAATTCACATAAGAAGGAAGATTTGCCAGTCTTAATTTAGTGCACAAGCATCTATTAGGGTTATAGAGTGCTTTATTGGACTTACATTTTCAGTCTAAATAAGCATTTGCAATGCAAATAGGTTTGGCTTTAAAGGAATGTTGTATGCTAAAGTTAAGTTTTACAAGTAAATAGCATAGAATAAATATGTATATGTTTGAAAGGAAAGATC
Source organism: Triturus cristatus (assembly GCF_964204655.1). Classification (NCBI taxonomy): domain Eukaryota; kingdom Metazoa; phylum Chordata; class Amphibia; order Caudata; family Salamandridae; genus Triturus; species Triturus cristatus. The sequence goes on from NC_140589.1 coordinate 181,594,463, forward strand.
TGTAGAATAATATTGGTGTGAGCTAAAAAGTCAGGTGGCAGCTGCAGTGTCAATCCAGACCTAAAAAAACATGTTGGTTAATGACTGCCATCCTCCCATCTGTGCTACTGCGAGAGAAAAACAACATGAATTATATAGGTGTCGAAGACACTTTAATAGTCAGTCAGTCATAAGCTTTTATTCGATATGCAAGATATCTTGTAAGCACATAAAAAATACAATAGACACATAAAAATCACAGTTACAAGAAGCCAGTATGAAAAACATAAGAATATAAAAAAGGGCATAAATTTCCCATAATAAATTATCTAAAAAAGAATTAAACAGCTACTGACAATCTCTTGCAGCGAATGAGCCAGGACCACTTTAAAAATTTCGCAATTCCACACACAAAAAGGGGGGAAGTGTCCGTCGTTAAAATGCGCAGGGCCTCAAGGTGACTACGTGTGCCCATATTGCGACAGAGGGGTTTCAACCAGACACCCCTGGGCCTTGCATAATCCGGGCAAGCAAATAAAACGTGTACAATAGTCTCAACTTTGCTAGGGCAACATGCACAATTGGGAGAAATGCGGGGCACAGGTGACCAACTCGATACCAATGCACCTAGGGGGAGGCATCCAACTCTGAATTTGTCGTGTGTGAACCAAAATGATCACTGCTACATGGAGGGCAAGCACTATTTATTGGAAATACACAACGTCTGCTCAATCAAAGCATGTACTCCGAGCTCACAACACAGGGACATCTTAAGGATATCGGGGACCCTGGGCCAAATATATTTTGGAGGCCCCTGTTCGAAACAACTTGAATTTATGATCCAATTTGAGCTCTTTCATGCCGTCTTTGGCCAGGTCACTGACAGTGCACAGGCACACTCTTCCCAATTTTAAAATGTGTTTACATCTAATATTCAGAGGCAGTGATGTGTGTTTTTAATACTGTAACAGTAGCAGCTCGCTAAGATTACTGCAAATAATCTCTGTGACACCCACCCATTTCTCAAATGTGAGATCCTGTTTTTATCTAAAAGAAACTTTTTTTAAGGATGTTGCATGAAACATAAACACATTTCTCTTCACAATATCCATAATAGACTGTCACACATTAACCACATTAAAAATAAATAAAAGGAAAACAGTATTCAAAAGAACCTGTTTAAGAATTATTCTAGGTACTCAGAGTAGACCTTAGCTGGATCTATCAGGCCCAGGGCCCCGATGAAAGGCTGGGGCCCTGGGCCAGAGCCCACTTTGTCCATGCCTTAAAACGTATCTTTCACAGAGTCAAAGGCAGTCTCCAGTGATGCGCACATACTTGTCTGGCAACAGCTGTGCTGTAAAGACAGACCATAAAAATCTCAAGTAAGACCTAAAAGACTTTTAAGACAAATAAAAATAACAGCAGTGGGGCGGGGGGAGGATTGGGTTGAAAAAAAACGGCTTCCCTCGCAGCTGCCGCTGCCTCTCCTGCATCCTCTTCCTGGCTTCTTGGGAGAAACAGGAAGCAGGAAGCACCTGGGCTCCTACGCCCCCCTCAGCCAATCACAACGCTGCAGGTCTGAGCGCCGCCAAGGGCTGGAGGGGTGGGCATGGTGTCCACGCAGGCTTTAATGTAGCCTGCATGGGGAAAAGGGAAAGTGCACATGAATGTTTTGGGCTGTCCGAGAGGGCCGGCCAAACAGTCATTGCACACTTAAGAGTGTTCTACCACTCCTCCCCTGCTCTGCCCCGTCCCCTCACACAAGCTGCTGCAGCAGGAGGACAAAATAAAATAATAATATTACATAACGTTATTATCATTTTATTTTTTCCTTTCTTTTGCTTCTTCAAGGCAGTGGGACGCCCTAGCGGAGGAGCCTCCACTGCACCAGGGGGAACCTCTAATGTCTATTAGATATTTGATAAAGCGGGTGTAGATAACGAAAGGCAGTCTGCAAGAAGACTAGAGATCTAGTCAACAATAGAAATATGTCTCAATTTAAAATTCCTTTGATTTATTTTCCAGCACGAGCGCTTGCATACTCGGAATAAAAGCTACTATTGAGTCAGCTCGCATCAGCAAAAAAAAAAAACATACATGAACAGATGTGCACCAAACACAATCATCTCAATGGAGTTTTTTTTTAAAACAAGGGCATATATTTTATTTTACATATATACACATTGCACAATAAAAAATCATCACATGATTCGGAAAAGTCAAGGAGAAAAAAGGGAAGGAGAGGGTTGCTCCAAAGAGGAACGTGAAGGAATTTCATGCTCAAGTGTAAAGAGATTTTGGAACAGGGAAAGATTCCTAAAGGAGTAAGGAACATATATTTACATGATTCAGTGTAGGCCTGGTAGTTAATAATCAGTCAGCAGAAACCTGGCCAGATACAATATTACCTGTATTTTACACAATTAATTCCTAAAGGTTGGAGGAATATGTCTCCTTTGAGGAAGGGGCACAGAAAACGAAGATCCAGGTTTCCAGAATAGAGGTAAAAAGTTCCCTCTTCTGACATCAAGTTGTGCCGAAATGTCGACATCACACCCCCTTCTGGAAACCTGGATCTAATGAATTTATGATGCTAAATGTAGTTGCTGACATTTGTTTCACAATCAGATCTGGCGTTGTGAAGAAATGGGTGCTTAAAATACCAATAAATGCTTTCTCCTTGACTGCAAGAAGAATTAATTTGTGGCCCAGGGAAGAAAAACAACAGTATAAACAATTAAAAGAGTTTGAATATGTTTTTAATGATTATAGAGGAAGGAGCACAATGAGCAGGTGTTTTTATCCTATTATCAGCATGGTTTTGACGATCAGGCTTTTGGACTAATGTTCAACACCCATGTGATAAAGGAAGTGTAAGTATTACCTTCTCGATGCTTGCATAAGGTTGAGAGTATATGTGACTGAGGAAAGAGAAAATGCAATGCCTTTCCTAAAGTACACCGAACAGGTATGATAGCATGTCGAAAGGTGGATCATTGGTAGGGGTAAGCATGCACCTACCACTAGCAATAAGGACACCAACACAATATAAGGTCCGTAAAAGGTCTCAGTAAATCATTCCCTTGCTCAGCCCTTGGTAGCTGGCAATGGCTTAACTTAGTAGACAGGTGTGTGAAGCATTCATAAAACACCAATACATTAAATAAGTAAGACACAATACACAATAAAAATCCACAACCAATTTATGAAAATATGAAATATTTTCATGATTAAAATGACACAAAAGTGACAAAAATCTAATATATATGGAACCGGAGATAATAATTAATTTTTAAAGAATAAACCCTTTCTAATGCTTAAAAACATGCAGCGCCAACTTGGGACATCTGGTCACACTTGACTGGGACAAAGTCAAAGTTTGAGCACCGACAGCAATGGAGCCCCGTCCGGATACATTAGGTGGGAAGCCTCAGTCAAAATTTTACCTTTGCACTTAGCAACTTTTTCTGGAGGATTTTCCCACTATGTCAATCAGGCCTCTCCAGCAGGCTGGATTGACAGCGACAGTTCTGGTCTTCCAGGTAGGTAACCCCATCCTTCTTCTCTAGGATTGGATAGGGCCCAGTCAACTTGTCCTGGAGGGCCCTAGGAGCCACAGGCTCCAACACCCACAACAATTATCCTAGAGTGTACTCAGGCATGGTAACCTTTTGGTCATACCAGTGCTTCATGAGCTCCTGTCTGGCCTCCAGCTTTCTGCTTGCTTTGTACATTTATTTTGCCATGTGTAATCTCAGGCCTAGCACATAGTTCAGCACATTGTCCTTGGCTTCTTTGAGATGCTTTTTCAAAGACTTTCTCACCAGGCACAATGACCCTCTTACAGGGTGCCCAAACAAGAACTCAAATGTGATAAAGGCAACCCCCTTTTGTGGGATCTGCCAGTAGGCAAACAGTAGGCATGGGAGGAGAACACCCTGTCAGACAAACAATTGATCATGCCCTTCAGGGTCTTATTGAAACGTTCCACCAGACCATTAGTCTGGGGATGATATGGGGAGGTGAACTTGTAAGTAACACCACATTGTTCCCACATCACCTTTAGATAGCTGGACAGGAAGTTTTTGCCCCTCTCTGAAACAACCTCCTTTGACAAACCCACTCTGTGGAACACATCAAGTAGGGCCCTTGCCACCGAAGGAGCAGTGACTGTTCTGAAAGGTATTGCTTCAGGGTATCTTGTGGCATGGACCACTACCACCAAGATATTCTTGTTCCCTGATGCAATTGGTGGTTCTAGGGTGCCATCAATGTCCACCCTCTCAAATGGTATCCCACCCACTGGCAGTGGTATAAAGGGAGCCCTGACAGGCTGCACAAGAGCTGCATACTTTCACTTTGACAGTCATATTGAGTCAATAGAAATGGTTAACCAACCTTTTCCTTGTCTTACTCTACCCCAAATGACCTGCCAAGGGGATGTCATGGCTTAAAGTCAGGAGGAATTCTCTGTACTTCTGGGAGACCACCAAACTCCTGGTAGCCACTTCTTAGAAGTCTCTAGCCTCAGTGTAGAGAACTCCATCCTCCCAGTAGACTTTGTGGAAGCCACTGGCATCACCCTTCTCTTGCCTGGAGGCAGTCTGCCTCTGGCCCTCAAGAGTCTGACACTCTCCTTATCCATGACACATCTCCTCTCTGGAGGGTTCACCAGCTCCTTGAATCTCTGCCAAGTCAGACAGATCTTGCTGGAGTGGAATCCATTCCACAGACATCAGATCCTCCCCCTCACGGTTAGATTCCTTCTGCACCTTTGGAGTTCTTTGGGCTGGCTCATCAGATCAGGTGACCTTTCTCTTGTCATTGGATGTCTGGCCCATTGTTCCAGGGTCCAAGTGTCCAGCATTTCCCCTTCTGTGTAGCCTGTGATCTGATCACAACACATACCTAGTCAGGGAGATCCAGCATCCTTGCATGGACCATTCTTCCCCCCGAGCATTTTCCAGTAGGCAGTCAACTGGGATTGCAGGAAACACAATTACCTGCTTGGTGCCTGTCACCCACCCCCATTCCAAACTCACTATTGCTATGGGCTGGAGTTTGGCTCTGCTGTCTCCATAGGTTAATTGGTGATACACCCCAGGCATTAGCTGCCCTGGGGAAACCGGTTTCTCTGTGACCATATTCACACTGGCTCCTGTATCTCTCAGAGCCTCAACCCCAGTTCCATTGATTTCAGGCCTCTCCCTAATACCTCTCAATGCAGGGAGGCATAGTGGCCAGGGTTGCAATTTCCACCCCACCCAAGGACACTAAGGTTGCCTCTGTCAACCCCTTCCCCATCTCTGGGACAATCTCCACCTTCACCCTGATGCTGACAATCCTCTGGGATTGCCCACCAGCTTCTTTGTGCAGACTGTATCTCCTTTCTTGTGTCCTGACTGATACCAGTCAAAACACTGACCTACTTCATAAGATCACTGTACTTTCCTTCCTTTGCAGGGTCAAAGGATTTGAAAAGTAAGGAGTAAGTTATCACATGGGATAGTGATGTAGAAAGGGTTAAACAAAAAGAACAGAAAGCGAGATGGAGCACATAAATAAACTACCTAGAAAGACAATTTTTTCAGAAAGGAAAAGTTAATCTTTAAAAACAATAAAATTCCTGTACATCAAGGGGCATAATAATAAAAAAATAGAAAATGCAGCAACTCCCTTTTTCTACTCCTGTAGGGTAGTTCCTATTAACCTAATAGGCTCTGCGCATTGGAATAATATACACTATAGTTTTGGCATAGGACTGAGGTCAGTATGCCCCATTGAGCATATTAAACTTAATTACTTTGTGTGCCAGCTAACTAAGATGCCACTAGAAACTCCTTGTGAAACAAGAAGGGAGTAGTTTCTGGCAACCGCATAAACATGACAACTTTGTTTCCCTTTAGAATCAGAACACTCTCAGAATCGTGGAAACAATAGATAACAGTTTCACTCAGCTAATCGTGCATGCTTAGTTTCTTCGAGAGTTACACAGAAAGAATAGGCGGGCGTTTCAATAAAATGATTTATTGAACAGTCTTGTTTCTCGTGTAAGAGATATGAGCTGTTACAATCGTAAGACAGTATGCAAGATATATTATGTACAGTGTAAGCAGTAGAAAGAAATATTACTGCACTAGCATGATCTTTTATGACACATATATTCATATACATAAATAACATAGGCTAAAAATGCGAGTACTCATACGACGCGTTCTCTAACTAGTTCTACCCCAGTGTACCTAAGTGTAGGACAAGGTAAGAAGTAGGTGCTGTACTCTATAGTATGGTATGCTATAGTTTGTATGCCAAGTTTGAATGCCAAGAGTCCCTCTAGGTTCTAGTCATCTCCATACCTTAAGAATGAGAGAGGTTGGAAGCTCTATCCGGTTCTCGAACTCTAACACCCCGTGAAGGGAGTCAGAACACTGGAAGCTGGATTCTCTGTGAGCAGGGATAACAGGGTCTTCTCAATGCGTCAGGCCAGGACACGGGCTCCTCTAAGTCGAGGTCTCCTCCTTGCTTGCCGACGTGGCGAGCAGTATCAAGTCTTGCAGCCGAGCCGTGGCTTTCCATGGTACGAGAAGGTATATATATACCTGGAAGGTGTTGAGGAATGTTTGCATTGACGTAAAGTCAGGCAGAGGGAGACGTCATGAACGAACCCTTAGGGTATAGCGGTTCATGTATAATAAAAGAGTTCTTGGAGAAATCAATATTTCTGGGCTAGGCAAACTCCCAGTTTAAGGGTCTGTTTTCCAAGAACTCGTTGTGACGTTGGGGTGGATGGATGTAGGTGACCATGCCTGTATTTGGATAGCATGGCTAATGCCTATATAAGGACTGGGATCCTATGCCTATATAAGGGCAATGCGTATTGTGCCTATATAAGGACATGTATCAGGACAACTTATATACGGACACCTAAAGCGGAATACAACACTCCTCCTCAGTAATAGTTCCTTGACAAACTTCTGCCACTTCAAGTCCTACAACAACACATTCTGAACTCAAACTAACAGATTCATCCGTCTCACCTTCTAAGGGCAAACGAGATAAACAATCCTATCTGGCGTTAATTCCCCCTGATATGTACCTGATGTCGAAATTATACTCCTGCAAGTTAGAAATAATATGGATTATCCTGGAAAAGCTGCAGACCATCTCTCATCATCCAATAGGTACATCAACAGCTTATGGTTGCTACACAAAATAATGTGGTACCCCAAAGATATGTTTTATACTTCTCAACAGCCCATGTACATGCTAAAGCTTCTCTCTCTAGTGTGCTGTATCTCCTTTTCAGATCCGATAGAATTCTGGATGCAAACGAGGTAGTATGTTCTTCCATGCCAACTCTTTGACAAAGGACAGCACCTAGCTCAACAGCAATAGCATCAGCTGATATGATACAAGTTACACCACTTTCAAAAGGCTTTAACGCTGATCGCTTAACAAGTATGGTTTTAATTTAATCAAACACTTGTCTATGTTCTCTCTCCTACACAAGTTTTCTTTTTTCCTTAAAAGTTTCTTCAACAGTTCCATAAGAATAGCATACCCGCTAACAAACCTAGCATAGTAATCGCTCAACCCAGTGAATGACTTGAGCTCCTCCTTGTTCTGCAGGCATGGTATTTCTCTCAAAGCTTTGATAAGATCCTCTTTGGGTTTCACACCCTCCGCTGTTATGCAATGACCCAAATAATCCACATATTTGGTCAAAATCTACATTTGTCTCTTGAAACTTTCATTCCATTCTTACAAAGAATGGATAAAACTTCATTAAAAACATCATTGTGCTGTTCAATGTTTTTAGCATAGATTAATATATCGTCCTGTAAGGCTTGCACTCCAGGTACATCTTAAAACAAACAAAACATAAGTTTCTGAAAAACACTAGCGGAGGAAGCTAGACTAAATGGTAGACGTAAACATTTAAACGCCCCGAATGGTGTAATGAATGTAGTAAGTATTTGTGATTCTCTCTTCAAACTCACCTGATGGAACGCAGCTTTCAAATCAATATTAGTAAAAAAACTTTGCTCCACCCAATGTCGTTAGCACCTTATGGATTTTTGGAAATGGGTGGCAATCCACAATAATATTCTTGTTTAATGCATGTAAATCCACACATAAATGAATACTGCCATTTTTCCTTTTTTCTATAACCACTGCACTTACCCATTCAGACGCATTCACAGCTTCAAGAATACCATTTTTGCACAATTGATCCAAATGTTTCCTTAACTCCTCTCTAGCACTCAAAGGTACTTCTCGTACTTTATGCACCACTGGAGAAGCGTTCTGTTTTAAAATAATCTCATCCTCAAAACCTGTCACTTTTCCAATCTTGTCTTCAAAAACTTGAGGGTTTTTTTTCAAAATAGCATCCACAAGACCAACTTCATCACACATTTTATCAACCAACCTAATAGGAACTTTCATACCTGGTCTCAATATCATCCCCAACATTCCTTGATCAATCCATCCCATAATATCTTTACCTTTTGCTGCCACATACACTTTGGGGCAAATAACTCTGTCCTGAAAACTCAAACATTCCTCGAAAAAACCTAAAGTTTCAATTTCAGTGTCACCATAAGCAATTGCTCTAATATCAGGCACATCAAGTTTCATGTCCCTCCATAAAGCACGGAAATTTATCTCTGACAGCATAGTCACTGGTGAACCAGAAACCACCAATAATATTCACCTAATATTATTAAAGATATGTAGATTCCCACACCGTTAATCCCACCCTCATCATCAATTTGTAATAAGATAACACATGCACCCTACATTCCATAAAGAAACATAACACATTATTTAAGGAAACAACAAGGAGCAAATAAAACATGCATAAAACAATCATGTTGAAACATGAACAGAATATACGGAGGGGGTCAAGCAAGAAGGAAACGTGGGCAAGACAACCGAAAGAAACACTTTCCCTGCAAGATTTCCAGGAATGTACACGTAGTGCATACGTAACAAGGGAATGCCTGAAAGTGAGCTATGGATGCTGCTAAAGAAGGTCGGTATATGCAAAAAGCATAAGGAGAGGGGTCAAGCAAGAAGGATACGTGGGCGGGAGAGCAAAAGAAACATGTTTAAAAATGTAATGAAAAATCGCGTACATAAACATGTGCTTAACCTTCAGCAAAACAACAAAAGTAATGTAAAAAATATAATACATTTTAAATTCCAAAGTAAATGGGCAATAACAAAAAAAGATAAAACTCTATACACAGTAGAAACATGCACTCACAAAAGTAGCAGTAGAAGGACACACGCACTTGGCCCAGGCTCCATAGAAGGTTTACGCAGACCAAAAAGAAGTAAGGCCAGCAAGCAATGACCATATAGAAGCGAGCAAATGATATTGATACAGAAGTCAACCAATGATAAGCAATGGGCAGGCTGTGAGCCCACTAGTAAGGAAAATCACTCGCAGCTACAGCGCATGCACTCTCTTAGACAAGACCTTAAAAGGTGAAGGATCGATCCCTACGTTCAGCCTTCGACATTCTGACAGGCGATTCCATATAAGTGTGTATTGTTTCAGGTAAATGTGCTATACTGTTAAAACTAGTGTGCCCTTTTTTAATTTCACTCCTCGTGCCAACCAACAATTTCCTAATAACAGACTGCCAACTAAAACACTGGTTCAGTTCACACAGCATCTCTGCTTGCAGTTTCATGTTGCTCAGGAGTTTACCTCATTTTCTGACAGTGGTTCTGGAAGAGTTGCTTCAGACTCTTAATTGAAAACTTGGAAAATAAGAACCTCCTCCCCTGCGTTGTCTTTGGCTGATGCATTGGATTAGGTCCTGGAGAACCCAAACATGGAGTACGTTAAAAGGAAAATAAAAGATCACAGAAGAGGCACGCAAATCAAGACATCACATTAACACGACTTGACCAATCACGTCTTCTTTTGGCATTCAATTTAGGAGTAGGGAAAATCAACTGTTTTTATTTTAAAACATTGGCTTTGTGCATGAATATGCTGATACATGTATGTGTGCATGTGCGTTACAGTAATGAAGAACCAACCCCTGGCCATTAGCCCTTAATACCCCAAGGGAGGAACTGATGCGCGCATTTTGTTCCATATGACATTGGGATGTAGGATTATTTATAATGATGATGATAATAAATCAGTTGGTCGTTGCTTGATGCTCACAGACGTATCCTTTGGAATAATAAGCAAACCCAAATAACCATTAATTTTCGCTGCCTCCTATTCACTTCTCCCTTCTGGCAACCTATCTATCAGCCCTTTCTCACATTCTTAGTAATTGGTCCTCTGAGAATCTGCAGCTCATACCTTTATTTTGGAATTCATTGCATATAGCTCTGCAGAATTAATACAGACCCCTCTGGTAGCTCAAAGGCTGTACACTGAATACACATTCTGCCATAAAGGTGTTCTGTTTCATTAATCCATTAACACTTCGCTGGTATCAATGAGAATTGTGCACGTCAGACAGAGGGGGCGTTCTTTCTAGGATGCAGTAGCCCTCACCTACTGAAATGGCATGCTTCATCATTGGGCTGTGCTCCTGGTGGGGCGGTGATGTGATGCCCAGAGGGCTCCTCAAGGGGGATTCTTTGCTAGAAATGTTTTAGCCACTCTGACCGCTGATGTTTGGGGATTAGAGTGATGCCCTTCACTAAGTTCTGGTAAGGGTGTGGTATATTGGGTAAGTGAACAAAATAGGTGAAAGGTTACCAAATGTTGAATCTTTAACATTGCAGGGAGCTCATGTCAAGGTTTTTTAAAAAAGTGCTAACATATAAGGAAGAAAATAACACTTAGGTTCTTATAAAAAGGTCAACATGTTTCTTGCCTAATGTGCTCAAAGTAGTCAATGACAATTTATTAGGACCAGAACCATTTCATGACTATAACGTCCCTTTAACCATTGGTTTTCTCAGTAAATTTCTATGTTTTTTTAACTAGAAGTCACATTTGCAAAGTGGTGGAGATAGGGGTCTGGGCCTCTGACCAGCTCTCATGATTCCCGCTGTGTAAGATTTACAGGAGGTACCAGGAGGGCTTCTTGGCTCCCAAGGTCCCGCAGGAGTAAAGTGGGCTTCATCCCCAAACCAATAGTGCATCATGAGCCACGTTTGCAGAGTAGTGGAGAAAGGGGGTGTGGCCTCCGAAGACCTCATAGCAATCTCGCTGTGTGGGACTTATTGTAGATAACAGGATGGATTGCTGGCCCCCAAGGATGTCCTTGGGGGTCAACTATTCCTCCTGTTACTTCCAGTAAGTCCCACACAGCAGGATTACTGAGACCTGATAGAAGGCCACATTCCCTTTCTCCATAACTCTGCTAACGAGCCTCCTGGCACACTACTAGTAGGGGGATGAAGTCCCCTTGACTATTGAGGGTCCTTGGGGGGCAAATACCCTCCTGTTACCTCCAGCAAGTCCCAAATAGTGGGTTTGCTAAGAGGTTTTCAGTGACTACGCACCCTTTCTCCACCACTCTGCAAACGTGCCTCCTGGTGCACTACTAGTTGGGGGATTAAATCCCCTTGGCTCTTGAGGGTCCTTGGGGTCCAAGTAACCCTCCTATTACCTCCAGTAATATCCACACAGGTATATTGCTGAGATGTTGTCAGAGACCACCCCTCCTTTCTGCACCACTCTGCAAACGCGCCTCCTGGCACACTACTCGGTGGGGGAAGGAGTCCACTTTAGTCCAGAGGCCTTTAGGAGGCCAGGGGACCTCATCCCCCCACCAGCAGTGTGCTGAGAGGCGCGTTTGCAGAGTGGTGGAGAAAGGGGGCATGGCCTCCGACCACCTCTCAGAAGTCCCACTGTGTGGGGCTTACTCGAAGTAACAGGAGGTCTTCTTGGCCCCTAAGGACCCTCAACTGCCATGGGGACTTCATTCCCCAACCAGGAGTGGGCTAGGAGGCACGTTTGCAGAGTAGTGGCGAAAGGGGACGGGGTCTCCGGCATGTTGCCGGCTTTTATTTCTTCTTTTTTTTATATTTTAGGAAGGGGTCAAACCGCCTCCTTCCATGGACCATTTTGGACTCTGGGGACCCCATCCCCCTGTCGTGTAGTTCCTATAAAAAGTATACAGGATCTGTGCGTTTAGACAACACACACTGTAGGATTGGTGTCAGACATACTCTGATCACCCCCACCGGGTATGGTGGCGTTTTGTACCAACTAGCTGCCTCTTACCAAGGAGAGACTAGTTCCTGGCAACCATCGAACATGACAACCCTGATCTCGAACATGACAACCCTCATCCCATTGGACTGTGGAAACAATATACTACCTTTCGCCCAGTCTCTCGTGCTTACATAGTCTGTCTCAGAGAAATTCTCAGAATAAACAGGCTGGGCGTTTTCAATAAGTATTTATTGAACAGTTGTTATTCTGGTGTAAAATAGATGAGCTACAACAACCGTTTGGCAGTATAAGATATAAATGATAAGCAGTACTATAAAGGTAAACAGATGGTATAGTTCTACTATCTTACAATAATCATGAATACATTTGAGTATATAAAACACATGATAAAAAGAAGGGTACTCCTACAATGCCTCCCTAACTAGATGTACCTAAGTGTACTTAGCCTGTGTGTAGGTGTTAAGCCAAGAATCCCTCTAGGATTTAGTCAACCCCATTACCTGAAGTGAGAGACTGTGGGACCCCGTCCTGGTCTCGAGTTGGACACCCCACAAGGGATGTTATAGACCACTGTGAGCTGGAATGTCTGCATAGGAGAACCTCAGGGTCTCTGGTCAGTCTTTCGGTCGGAAAGTCCCAGTCTCCTCTGTCTTATCTTAGCAAGATGTGATGTATGTATACCCATAGGTCTCCCCAGGGGTCCTACCTTGCTGTGTTACTGTGTCAGACTTAGGATGACGGTGGGCATGAACTTTGTGCATAGATTTTATACAGGAGATGGTAGCCCTGCTATGCTTCCAAGAATCCTCATGCATAATGTATGAGATTTCGAACTAGGGAAAACCTTTATTCTGAATGCTGTGTAATATCTAGGTAAAAGGTCAGTCCCTGTAAACTGTGACAAGTGTAATGTAGGGAGAGAATATAGGTGAAGGGTAATGAGATTACCGGGGCCTATATTATGGTACCTATATGGAATATAACACGCCGAGGCCTGACCTTTTTTCCCTCATTTTATTAATATACAAAAACAGGGAGGCACACGACCCCCCCTGCAGGGCTGGTTTCAGCCCGGGGACCCCTTCCCCGAGGCCCTGCCTTTGCATATATATGTATATATATTTGTTTTTTTTTTTTAAAGGGAGGACCCCATCACCCGGGGTCCAGCTTTTATATATATATATCTATATTTTTTTTAATGGGGAGGACTATATGTGTGCTGCGCAATGGAGCACACATTGAAACAGCAAAAACTAGGAGAAACTTAGCATTTCTCCTCGTTTAGTCATGTTAAGACCAGGTTTTCCGTGGTCATAATTTTGACGCTGCCAGTTGTTTACAGCACCCTTGTAAATAGGGGGCTGCATCAAAATCAATGGGTGTTGAGGCAGAACGCCCACCGCAACACCCATTGCCCACCCCTTTCATGTTAAGTGTAGTGTGAAAGGGGGCCTTAATTACAAGGTGGCGTTCAGCCACGTCAAGTGGCTGAACGCCGCCTTGTTAATAACGCAAAGCCCCTATCGCCACAGGAACATCATTAAAAGTGATGTTCCTGTGGCAAAAGGGACTTGTAAATATGCCCCATAGTGTTGTCTGGGCCTTCCATGCAATTGCTGGTTCCTGAACCATTCATTTGGAGATGTAGGACTTGTCGTCTCAGACCAATTAGCAATAGTGAAAAGAGCTTGTCAACGCATGACCAGAGCACAGCACAGATAAAGATTTTGGTTCTGTCACTCGGCAGTGCAAATGAATATCCTCTCTTCTGACACAGAAACCTGCATTTTTTGTGAGTGTGCTGCCTGCCAAATTACATTTAAGTATTTATTTTACCATATTGACAAAAGTACCCTATGATGAGATGTTGGGACTCCATCACCCTTCGAATTTGGCAAGCACACGTATAACCCCAAAGTGACTTTGAAGCAGGTGGCTCTTCTTCAGCATCTGAGAGTTTTTATGAAGTATAAATAAAAGGAATTTAGAACCCTGAGCAATGTTGATATAATATAGAAAGTTCGGATGGCCTGCGATCCAGGGAGTACTGTTGCAAAAAAAATGTTGGGCTTTGCCGGCTGGCGAAGTTGTGTTTGACATCTCAAGTAAATTCAGTCCCCGGACCCTGGTGCTGCTGGTAATAAATGCTGCCAGGGCATATTCTGCCACGATAAAAGCACCCTTTTGCTAATGTCATCTGCAATGTCTTCTAGGGGCACTGGTGAGAATCCCAAAGACCACTCATTCCCACAAAGTGTGGGTGCAAACAAATCCTAGGCAATACCCCTACACCCACAGAAAGCTGGCTGTATTTACCCTGCAGAGCTCACTACACAAGAGTCCTTTCCTCCTAGTGGGGATATTTCTACAGGCGTTTCAGTGAACAGGGGTAGAAATTAGCAACCACAAGGTCAAGCTAGTTCGCTTGACCCTATTTCCACCCACCCACCCTCAGCAGAGAGGGGCTGCTTTTTGTAATCCCTCTCCAATCGGTCATTTAATGAAGAAACACCTCTCCAGTGCATGTGGCTTGTTACATAATGGCGGCCTCCATCCATTGATATTCCCTGAGAAGTTGAATTGACTTGGTTCTTGTTTCACTAGAGACCGGAGTGCTTGCAACAAGCTCGTCTCTTCAGCTTCCAATATTGGCTGTGATATATCTTCCAGTGTTTGGTACTTGAGCTGTTCACCTTCCTTCAGTAGTCAATACTCCTTTCTCCTTAATGGGCACAGCTTATTTTACTTCCACAAAACGTCGCTCTTGAAGAGACCTGCGAGAAGATAAGAGTAAGGAAACGTATCATCATATTCTGCTGATGCTCAAGTTGACAAATAATTTGCTTGCAGCCAGTTTGCTTGTGTATTACATTTGTTTGTGTTTTACATTGGCTTGTCTTTTATTAGCCCACTTACATCTAGTGGTCACTTCCGACAAGTTGTAAAATGGACTACATTAAGCTATTAGCGCTTTTCTAGTACTCAGTCCGTTCTCTCTGTCCACTATTCAAGCCTCCGCTGAACCATATTTGTGTGCAGCAAGCTATGGGAAAGGTGTCAAGGGGTTGGAGAGGACTGACCAGAAGAGAATGCACTTTGTGGGTCACAGTGGCTTAAAATGTAAATCTTTCTGCAGTTTGTGAACCTCTTTCCTCTACTCATCTTTCCCAGGATCGAGAAAGTTCTTTGTATATGTATATCTCTTTATAGACCTGCAGATATAAATATACAGATGGATGAAGAGATAGGGCACACCACATTGTAAATTTAAGACAATGTAATTTTGTAAAAGTGGAAGAGCATGTGCACTTAAGAGCAAGAGCACTACAGCAGACAAGTTTCTTTAATACTATGAAGTAAGAACGTACAGTCTGTTCAATAGGTTCACTAGGTTCAAAACCCACACAACAAAACTGAAACATAAGGTTATTAGTACTGTCTTGGTATCATCCACATAATGTTCTCACAACCTGTGGAATTTGTTATTGTACAACGTATGCATGCGCCAACTACCACTTCTGCTTTATAGTGTATTGTCTTCTGAATGTTGTGCAGAAGAGATGCCTGCACCTACAATTTTTAAACATACACTACTTCTATAATAGCCAATGCAACTAATTATTATACATTATGTGATTTTTTCAAATGTCACATTTAATACTATTAATATATAGATATGTGTATATGTATCAAATTATATTTTTTTACTATAAATATTTATATATAGTCATAGTGATACATTTAAAATAGTTGAACAACTTAATACAATGTAAAATAAATATTTTTATTAATTAGGTTACATCATATATATATTTATATAAACACAAACACACATATACATGTGTGTTTGTGTATTTATATAAGCATACATTTTTGTATAGTATCACGTATTAGTGGATTTTTTTTACTTTATATTACATTTAAAGTAAGTAACATTTACTACTTTAAACTCTATTAATAATAAAAAAATCTTTATTTTTGTGTATTTTACGATGATATTAGTGTTAGCAATATTTTTTTCAGATATTTCTCTACTTACCATTATAAGTATAGGAGCACAATATAGTGATAAATGATATTTTTGACAAGACATTTTTTTCTCAACAAAATTGTTTACCACGATAGTGTGTCAGTGGTCCAAGGGGAGCACAAAGCGGCTACTTATATGCATAATTAAATCAGAATACTGCAATTGTGTATTGGAAAGCAAAAATAAAAATCAAACACAGGTAACTAAATGAAACTGAATCGCATAGAAGAAAGGAGACGTGTAAACAATTTCCAATTCATCTGTAATTGTAGTTGTTACCTTGTTCTCAGATACTGTTATATTTCATACTTTAGTTTACATCTTTACCTCAAATCTCCTCTGCGTTGAAGAACTGCCACCTATAACCTTCAGATTTCCACTAGTCTGCTGAAAGCAATTAATACAGGACTAGTAAAAATATAACTGCATGCATTCTGCCGGATAGATGTGTATGAAAACTATTTCCTTTGAACAAAGCTCTGAATGTATGCAGTATTTATGAATCTGATGTAATACGATTGATAGGCTGGTAAATATTCATGCATAGTGAATAGGGCTGAACGATAACTCATGTAAAATTCCTAAGTGTGAGTAAATTGAGCTTGCAGGCATTTCCTTAGCAATTCTCTGGTTTAATTTAGATTAATATTCATAATTTTTCTTTTAATCAAGGAACACCTCTTTCTGTAGCTGACACAGCCCCTTTAGCTGGCATCCCTCCTAGGAATTCACAACACGTAATAAATTATGTAAAACAAACCTGTGGTTTTCTCTGCTCTTGTTTGACAACTAGTGTAAGTTGTTTAGATGCATCATTTTGATTAATTTGCCATCACGACTCCCCCGAATCCTCTTTTGTCTTTCCTGTGCCTTGTTTACTACATAAATAAACAGAGTATTTTATCGAGTGTGAGTGAATTCGGCTGATTTACCAACAAGCAGCGCGTGGGTTCGTCCTGCAGCTATTTTCAGTGTTCACACTGGGAATCTTGGGAGCTAAAGTGTTAGCATACATGTTTGCAACAAACGGAAATATAGTCAGAAGCATACATTTTTAATGCAGATATAAAGTATGCCTTTTAAAATATGTATTTTCTATTATGGAGTCAGCAATAACAAGTCACTAGTCAAGGTTACAACCACATTTGGTTAGTAATATCACATTCTGTCGGCCTTTTATGTTAGCGCCTCTAAACAAGTTGTTAGCAAAATGTCCACAATACTAATTAAAGCCACTTTGAAGTTCATTGAAGATCAGAGGAGCATGGGAGGCATTAGATGTATAGATTTCAAGAGCAAGAATGCAAAATGAAGTGGCTTTTGAGTTGAATTTTCTTAAATTTGGTGTTTTGTTAGAGATTACAGCTATGGATGCATGCAATGTAGTAGACAAAGGACCCGGTTCACAAAGGGAATCCACACGTGTGGTGGAGGCCCTACAGTCGTGACTGCGGTCCTGCACTCATGGCGGGACATCCAGCCCACAGTTACCCATTGCGGATGTCCTGTCACGATTGCGGGACCCCTGCAATGACCGCTTGGCCTCCGCCACGAGGGCAGAGGCCCTTTGTGAATTGGCCCTTGAAATAATATTCAGGATTTCTTTGGAATAGTTGCCCCAAAAAACTTTGTCTGAGAAAATAAAAAAAATATAATATTATGAGTCTACTAAAATACATTTTACAAACGTTAATGAACAAACCGAGTGCATATGACCCATTGAATTGAAGATGAATGTTCTATTCAGTGAGGTGTAATTTTTTGTGCTTAGACAGTGCAACAAGGATTTAGCTCCCAAATGTACAGCAAGCGGAAGAGTACCACACAGCCCACACTATGAGCCTTATTACGATGTCGGTCGGAAAGGCTCCGAACGGTATTTGGATTTTCCTAACCCGTGCCGGAACCTATGTTTCCGACCGACTCGGAAACATTTTCGACCGACCGATTACGATGTAAGGTAACCATTCGATCATTCCTAATTGGTTCCGACCAGCATTCAGAGAATCCGAGTCGGTCAGACCCGAATCATACAGCTTACAGTACCGCATTTCTGACTAACGTACTACGGTGTCGGATTCAAACAGCTTTTCCGAATCAGTCTGTCCAACATGGAATGACTGTCGGGAACTGCCTTTGGGGGCCCGTAGCAGGCCCCCCCTTCACTCGGAGGCCTCATGTTGGGGCCCGTGGAGGTACCAATGGGTCCCCTTTTTGCAACCATGCACAGCGTGGCAGGCACCATGGGGTGCCTGAGACAGGGTGCAAGGTTTTCTGCAGCCACCCCTTTTAATGGGAGCCTGTGTTGCTGGTCGGAACATAGGAACCCATTGAAGTCAATGAGAGTTCGACCGAACATGTTCAGAAACATCATAATCGGTTGGTCGGACTCTCCGAACCCTAGTCGGTCGGAACCGATTCCCGAAGGAGTCGGTCAGATTGCTTTCCAAACGACCTCGTAATAGGCCCTTAGTGCGCAGAATGAATACACTTCAGAGCAGATGTACTAACACTGCCCCAGAACAAAGTCACACAAAGTGAAGTGAAGCAGCACAAACTCTTAGAAGGGTATTTACTTTCCAGCATAAAAAAGTATTTTGCATTGGAATGGTGCCCCTTTTTTCAGTGCCAATAGTGCTTTGCGCTGCTTTTACCACTTTGCTTCAAGGGGGCCTTGGATCGGTGTGAAATGGGAGGATCACCCACAAACACCCATGTTTTTTTATGCAAAGTCTAATCAACTAAGATAGTTACACCGGGCTTTGCATTACAAATAATGACTGCTTGCACTAACTTGGATAAATGATTTTATTTCTCTAAATATTTCACGTATTTCATGCATGCTGCACTTTACAGTAAACACCCAATGTGTGGAACGTATTAGATTTTGTCTAGGCATTAGATTTGTAGTGGAAGGGTATACTTCCAATGCAAATTCTTAGCTAGACATTATTCACACACCTCTGCACCATTGTGAAAAGGTTGTGCTTGGTGCTAGGCAGCATGGTTGTGCACAGGCACAGGAAGAGAGCAGTTCAAGCCATTTTGTGGTCTGGCATTAGCAAAGACATGGTTGTATGTGGCATAAAAAAAAACAATGATTTCATGGAAAACCATTCAGTAGAACCTATTTTATCTGAAGTGTTTCATGGACATTTTCACAATGAATTGCATTTACCTTTTCTAGAAACCAAGGGGACGGTTATGATGGTGGTTGGATGAGCGTCTGACTGCCATCGTTGCGGGAACGGGACCGACCTACAGGAAGTCGGTGGTCCTGCCCACCAAATTAGGATCCAACCACCGTGGAGGCAGTCAGAAACATGCCTCTGTGTTTCGAGGTTTGTGCTGCAGCCCAGAAAAGGATCGCAGCACAAGCTCGAGTGCAAAGAGACATGTTTTTAAACACCCCTGCACCCTTTTGCAGGCACCATGCGGTGCCTGCCACATGATGAAGGGATGTTTAGCGGAGCACCACAGGTGCCCCCCAAGGCCCATAGCAGAGGGCCACGGGGCACAGGGGCCCTGCTATGGGCCCCAAAAAAGCCTTTTCACCAGCCTTTTCATATTGGAAGAACCAACGTGAAATGGCTGGCGGAAAGATGGATCATAATCTTCATGGCAGTGCCTGAGAAGGTGTCGCATCCATTGTGGGGATTGCGATTGGACCGACTGCCTGACGAGCTCGTTGAGCCCGTTGGAAGCTGTCGGTCAGTCCCTTGGCCAATGCGGTCCGATGGACCGCATCCTAATGCGGCTGTCTGACCGCAGTAGGTCGGTCCCACTGCCATCATAATCGGCCCCATATTCATAGAATGTCTTTTTGGTTGAAATTGGCTTTTAAATGCTTATGTTTTTATGTATAAATGCAATGATTACAGGTCTTTCTTTCAGAAACGGTTTTGTTTGAGATATTTATTTTGTTGCTTTACTTAGGGGACATTATTTCATATTTATATATTTTACATTGTCAAGCAATTACTTCCGATGCCAGTCAGTCAGTCAGTCAGTCAGTCAGTCAAAATACTTTATTTCGATAAATAAATATCATAAAAAGGCATAGAAACAGTACAATATAAATTTCACACAATCAACAGTTCATAATTTCTAAAATGTTTAAAAAGGGGTCAGTTGAATAAAACATCCTAAAAACATAATTAGCATATAAGGTTTCTATTCTCTTAGGTTCACAGAGGAGGCATTTCATGTGAGAAATTAAATATTCAGTCATTCATAACATCGTAATAGTTGGATTAATAGAGAGCTTCCTCTTCTTCACCCTAACAGCACCCACTAAAAAACTAGCGACATGGAACATGATCCTAGGGGTCTGCAGTAACTGTAAAAACAAGAGGGCAGGCTTAACCTGTATAAACCCAGCCTCCTTTAAAATTGGAATCAAGTATTTCTTTCTTAATGCCGCGTAATGGTCACAGAACATCAGAAAGTGCAATGTGTTCTGGGTCGAAAAATTGTCACAATTACACGGCATTGCGTTTTCAGGAGTACACCAAGTTGGAAAATGGCCAAGAGTTAGATTGATTGAACCGAAAACGTGTGAGGAGAAAACGGTGAAAAGGTTGATTTACAATGGTTAGATATAGTTCAGGGCCTACATATGTACTCAAAATAATGCTAGCCCGCACCAATGGTTTCTCAAATTCCACTTGTTCCCTTTCTAGACTTAACAAATCTTGCCTTTGATCAAACCAATATCTTTGACAGTTATCAATTCCGGGGAATAGAAAAGGTCTCGTCTCCCTAATTTAACAAGGCAATTTTTAATGTAGACTAGCCAAGCTATTTTATTTACTTTATCCAGCTGCAGGCAGTCTTTTAAAATGATATGGTTGAGGGGAATTTCTAGATTCAACCAGGTCTTTAGCCAGACCAAAACGGGGGCCATTCTAATCAGGTCTGAAATATAACCCACACCAAGTTCGGTGTGAACAATATATGTTGAAGTAGACTGTGGGAGAGAAAGAACAGATCTTAAGAATTTATTCTCCGTGATCTGTATGCTTTCCGTAGAGCAATTACCCCATATCGCACTTCCATATGTGGCAACAGCAAGACATTTTGCTTTATAGATTTTTAATAAAGTTACAATTGGCCTTGCTCCTAGTTTATTCATAAATCCCTGAAGAGCAGAAGATGATTTAACAAGGGCAACGTTTCTGTTTTTTATCTGAGGACCCCAGGTACCTTTCTCGTCGAAAGTGATCCCCAGATCTGGAAATGTTGCTACTCTACACAGTTCTTGCTTCCCACAAATGAAAGTTTTTGAGAGCTTACTTTTATTACACTTGCCCATAATCATTATCTGAGATTTTTTGCATTGATCTTTAGGTCCAGGGAAGCCATAAAGACCTCAAAAGCGTCCAATAATCGTTGGAGGCCAACACCAGTACGAGAGAGCAAAACAGCGTCGTCCGCGTATAAGAGGACTGGAATTCCAAGTTCTCCTATACGTGGGATGTCATGGGTTGCATCTTTTAGTGTGGGTTCCAAGGCATTTATGTAAACAGTAAATAGGAGGGGTGCCAAAATGCACCCCTGCCTAACTCCCCTTTCTGAGTTAAAGTGGCTCGTACATCGCCCCTCAGGGGTAACTCTAACTGAAGCAGTTAGATCAGTATGTAAATCTGCTAGGAGATTAACAAGAGCCCTGTCCAGTCCCAAGTCAAGCAACATTTTCCATAACTTGGAACGATTTACAAGGTCAAAGGCTGACGAGAGGTCCATGAACCCCAGGTACATGGACCCCTCCTTGGCCTTCGTGTATTTTTCTATTAATAAATACAAATTCAGACCTTGATCTATAGTGCTCCTTTTCGGTCTAAAACCATACTGAACGTCTGCTAAGACCCCTTTCTCTGTTAACCAATCGTTCAGTTTTGTTAAAATAACCCGGCCCAATATTTTCACCGATGAATCGATCAGTGAAATGGGTCTGTAACAGGATGGGTCTTGCCTGTTACCATTTTTAAAAACTGGTATAATTATAGATTTCTTCCAAGAAAGCGGGATTTTATCGGATGATAGAGCATTAAAAACTTTACATAATACTTTAGACCAAAATTTCGGGGTACTTTTAAAAACATCCCCAGGTACTCCATCTGGGCCCGGGGCTTTGTTTTTCAGGGTCAGGTCTATAGCCCTTTCCACATCTGCTGCCGCAAAGATAACAGCGTCCTCAGCAGTGCAGATTTACCCGACTTCAACTTCTAAAATGCCATCGGGAGTGCCAGCGTTACATGTTTCAGAGTATATCTGACTGAAATGTTTAATCCAGCCCTCATCTGGAATGTTTGCCTCTAAGGGGGTATTTGTGTCAACAGAAAAGAGGGGCTGATTTATTATTTTCCAAAATAAACCACTATTTTTTAAGGTTTCTGGTTCTAAGAGTTGGGCCAAAGCATTATCTTTCAGGTCCCTCTTTCTTTCTAAAATGTTTTTTTTGTACACATTCCTAGCATTAGCTATATCTGCTCGATTTTTAGGACTTGCTTTTAGTGCTTTTAGTAGCACTCCATGTGCTTTAGAGCATTTCTTATCAAACCATCTATTGCCCACTAGCGACTTCTGCCTAGATTTATCCTGGAGACTACGATTAATTTCTATGCAGATATTATCAAATGCTGAGATGACCTCTTTGGGATCTGTACTTTCCGCTAGACATATAGAGACTTCATCCTCCACTTTGGATAAGACCTCTTGAAGAAAGATTTCAGGGACTATTTTTGTCCACTTCAGCCTACGATTTTGATCTTTGACCTTAAGGTTCAAGCCCCCACTAACTTTTACTGTTTTAAGAGAAATTAATTCAGTATTCTTCAATACAAGTAAAACAGGATTATGATCACTAAAAACTGACACCTCTGTATGATAATTTAACACGTTATTTAACAAAAAAGAAGACAAAAAAATATAATCTATAACAGTACCCTTATCTTTACCCTTAAACGTAGGGGACCTATTATTACCATCCCCGAAACCAGACTCATACAAATTCCATTTTGCAAGAAAAAGCTCGAGATAATCACCCTGCCTAGTATGTTCCGGGTGAACAGTTGAGGAAAGGGGAGGGCCTTCATTATCCCGCCTAATGCATGGTAGGGTGCATGGGTGTATATTGAAGTCCCCTAATACTATTAATTCAAAAGTATTTACATTTATACTATAGACTGACAGAAATTTATCCAGTACATCCAAGTTATGACTGGTGCATTCATTTGCATGCGAATTATAACAATTGACAAAAAGAATCTTGGCCTTATCTTGGGTAGAGAGCTCAACAATTAGACAATTTTCGGAGCCCGAAAAGCACTGAGTTAGAGTACCTTTAATGTCCAGTTTAAAAAGGCTTAACAGGCTCCCCTTGGGTCTTCCTGCCACACTACTTATGGCCGGAGTACAAAAATGACAATATCCATCCAGGGAAAAGCTGTTCATTTGATCCCAAGTCTCTTGCAGGGCAATAATATCAAAAGATTTTAATGTCATTTCCCATTCTGCAATCCCAGTTTTGCTCTTTATGCCAGCGATGTTCCATGTGGCGATCTTAAGGGATGGTACTAAAGGCTGAGTAGAACTCCCCAAGGCATCGGGCAGTCAGTCATTTTCCTCCAATGATGATAGAGCAGTATAACGATTGTAAAGAGGTAAAATATTATCGAACTGCCTATTGACCAACTGAACACAATTTGGCTCCCCACTGATTTGAGGCCGGGACATATTCGCAAATGCTTTCGGGGCACACCCTGCTATCCCTCTTCCATTCCTATTTAGAGGGTACCTTTGCACATGGGACGGACGACATTGGGTATTATCCAGATGATTATAGAAAAAGCCAAGTGGTCTAACTCGTACCGAATTTTCCAGGGTTGGCAAAATGGCAGCTCTGAGGAGAACTGTAGCCACATGTTGTGGATATTTAAAATTTATAATAATAAAGTCTCCTCTTGTATTTTTTGTGCCATTGCCAATCCAACTAACTCTGCGGGTAAATAATATATCATTAGCAAAGGCACACGGGAAACTACAATTCCGATTAAGCCAGGCAAGCATTTTATTTTTAAGAGCATAATAAGTTTCTATCCTAGGATCATTCAAACTGGAATCAACCTCTGGTACATTTGTTAGAACCACGGTATATGGAGCACACTCCGGAGGGAGATTAATGAAATTATTCCTCCTAGGTCTACTTCTCCCACCAGTGTCTCCCCCTGCTATAGTGTCCTGACTTCTCTTTTGTGCTATTTGTGGTTGTCCAGATATTATATTTGCTCTAGCAGATCCTGTTAGCGATAGGGTCGAGGATGGAGTATTCAGCGCGATTACGGCTGATGGAGCCTGAACAATAGCCCCTAAGCCATCAACCCTATTACTGACTAAAGCATGTGCTACTGGACCCACTGTATGGTTACCCAAAGAGCCCGATGAGCCAGATTGAGGGCTCGACGAGATGTTGGACCGGGTCATGCAGGATTCTACGAGACCTTCCAGTCTAGTAACCCTAAGAAGCACTAGTTCTACCTTTGCCACCAGGGGACTAATCAGTACTTCCAATTTAGACTCAAGGATGGTAGCCAAAAGATCAATCTGAGCTGAATGCAAAATACTTCCCTCTATGTTATTTGTGGGCTCCAGAATATTTCCCCTATTGAGAGATATTGGACCTGCCTTTTTGGGCTTTCGACCCCCTGCTTTCTTAACAGGAACCTTCCTACAAGCACGCACCGCTCTCCTTGTGGGAGATTGAATTGGTGAGGACCTTAATGGAGGTGTCGGGCTCTGGCTTTGGATAGAATCAGTGCAAAAATCCTGCTCTACCACTGGTGCATCAATACTTATGTCATTCTCATTATTAGAATTAACCAAACCACTAAGGGGCATCGATGAGGTAGATGAGCACTGCCTTGTGGGTGACGTTTCTGGGCTGACCCTGCTTAATGATAATCTCCTATCTTTGTTAATTTTACTGACTACTTTAACAAGATAGTTATCCAGAGTCCTTGAGTCATTGTTTGTTGCCAATTTAGAGGACCTAAGTTTGGACATAATGGGGCCAGCAGAAGCAAGCTACCAAGAAAATAGTACCACAGTAACCTGTCCGTTTACCTGTACTTATTTTAGAAAACCCTCAGGTTGAAGACAAGCCAACAATCGTGATGTACACAATAAACAATATTGAAGGTTGTACGTTACTACATGACCGGGATCCGATGCTTTTAATTAGCTGACCCGTCATCGCCCATAACACCATCAATCCCTGCTCCCTAAATCCCTTCACCACACCTAAATTACACTAATCTCCGAAGCCTAAAAACCCTTTCTACCCAGAAAATTCCACTATCCTTGAACCATAAAATCACTCACTACCCCTAACTCCAACCATTTCTGAACCCTATAATAAAGTTTCTACACCTAAACACCACCCATCCCATACCCTTTAAAACACCTAAGCACATCCAAACTCTATTCATCCCTGAATCCTAAAAACCTTCACCACCTTTAGACACCAGCCATTCATGAACCATAAGAACTCCTCATCACCCTAAACTGATCATCCCTGAACCCAAAAAACCCCATTCTACATCTAAACTCTACCCATTTTTGAATCCTTAAAACCCCTCACTAAACTTAAGTACACCTCATCCTGAACCCTAAAAACTCTTAACCACCCCAGCCACTACTCACGATTAAACCTTAAAAACGCTTATCAGCATTAAATTCCACGCATCCATGACCCCTAGGACCCCTCAACACCCTTACACTCCACCAATCCCTGAAACCTAAAAACACCTCACACACTTAAATACCGCTCATACGTGAACCCTAAAAACCTGTCAATGCCTCAACACTCCACCCATCTCTGAACCCTAAAAATCTCTTTCTATGCCCAAACTCCAATCATTCCTAAACCCTAAAAAACCCTCATCACCCCAAAAATTACTCCTACCTGAACCCAAAAACTCCACATTAGTCCTAATTCCACCCACGTTTAATGTCATTTTGTATTTTTCTTTAAATTATCCTTCCTTTAAAATGTTTCCTTTAATATTAGAGTTTTTGTGTATACTTAAAATTGTCTTTCCTTAAAATTGATTTTCTATGATTTGGTTTCCTCCAATGTGGTTTCGCAGTTTTCGCTTTCCATTAATTCACACACATCACAAGATATTTTGATTTTACTAAAAATATATATTTCCATATCGTTCTTTAATGAGTGAAGTACTATGGGATGTAGTTAGCAGTGCATGGTGAGGGTGCGAGTTATAGTTACTTTAGGACTCGATTTACAGTTACTTGAAATAACTATAGTCAGTAAGTTTCAGTAGTTTTGTTAATTTACAACAGCATGTTTTAACTGGCATTTGCATCTCCCTCTAACAGTGAATTTCTAAAGATGTTTATGTATAGCAAGATATTATTAGCATATCGAACTATAATGTCACTTTAATCTATACTTTTTTAGTGAATTTCTGGAGTTTTGTAAATGTAAAGTAATATTTTATTACCACATGTAATGCCAACCCCATGCTGTGCACAGCCAGGCATTGCGTCCAACACCTAGAGGGTAGGCCTTCAGTCATGCCTGTCTTGGGGGTGGTGATGGCACGCATCCAACTCCTCTGACAGCCAACCCCTCACTGCACACGACCTTCAGCCATGCGCACGTGACTGCAAGTTAAAGAAAACCTTAGAAATTAACTATAAATACAAAGGGTAAAGGGAGGTTATAGTTAGGAATTAGCATTTAAAAAACCTTAGAAACTCACTGAAAAAAACAAAGGTTATTAGATGTTATATTTAGCAAATAGAATAAAAAAAACTTAAATATTCAGCCGTTATAGCCAAGTATTAACTCACACCCCCGCAATGCACTGCTTATGAGCTCACATATTACATCACTCATGACATGGTCAGTGACATCACTCATGACATCTCAAATGACATCACTGATGACATCACTGATGACATCATCCTTGTGATAGAGTGCCAGACCTCCTCTCACCCTAATATAACCTTTGATACACACACTCAAAAAATACAAACTAACATTTTCAAAACAATGGACATACCAACACCAGTTACAACACACCTATTCAGTAATTCCAAGATCTACACACACATCCACTCATTCACAAACAGTCTCTATACAGTCACTCATACATGTACTCACTCATCATATGTACTCATATATCTATACATCCTGTTATACACCACCACTTATCCATAGAGTTACTCACACACATAGTCACATATGCAAACAAAGTATCAAACATCCATTTACTTGCATATACAGTTCTACACACACTACCACACTTACTTCTACAGAAACATACACATACTTACTCTCTTAAACAATCACTTATAGAAACACCTACTTATTTGTACAGGAACTCTTCCAATCTCTCACTCTCACATATACTCACTTATATACACCAATACTCACATATACTAGTTTAAAACATATGTAGCTACTCATAAAGACACTACTGAGACAGTCATTCACTCACTAACACACCCATACACACACCCATCCACCTATACAGTCCTGCACACATGCTGTCTTCAACACATACAAACAGTGAGTCACTCATTCATGCATCTATGCACTAAGTAATACCCCCCACCGAACCATAGACACTCAGACACTCTTACTGATACTCAAAAAAACAACTAATAACCCAAATAGACACTCATGTAGCTACTCAGCAACCCATGCAGCCATTTATACACAAAGTGAGAGACTGATACAGATATTTACATATTTAAACATTACTCACTAACCTATGTATTCACTAAGATACACTTAATCAGTCAGTTATACAATCAATTTTACAAAGAAAATCATCCATTTAGACACTTATATACCCATTTATTCTTCCATTGACCTTGAGATATACATATATAAAACATATTTAATTTTCAGAAAAACACACATTCACTGGATGATGTCATCAGTGATATCATTTGAGATGTCATCAGTGATGTCATGAGTGATGTCACTGACCATGTCATGAGTGATGTAATATGTGACGTCATCAGCAGTGCATTGCGGGCGCACGAGTTATAGTTAGCTGAACTAACTATCACAGGGGAATTTCTATGGTTTTGTACGAGTGAAATGTCCAACTAACTATAATGCCCCTGAACTATGGTTTTTTCAGTGAATTTCTAAGGTTTTTTAAATACTAATTTCTAACTATAACGTGCCTGAAACCAATGTTTTTTTCAGTGAATATATATATATATTTATTGTACTATGTATGCATGTGAAAATGTCTCGGTCCGCCTGTTTGCCTCGGTGGCACAGAAAAAATGGGTGGAACTGACGTCAGCAGGCCGACGAGGTCCTCTTATGGCTCCGATGATGTCATACGGTGTCGTGAGCGGAGCCGTGCTATTATGGCGTCCTCGTCGACGTGGGAGAGCTAGGAAAGAATTTCCGTGGAATGCTGGTGCAGGGGATATTCACCTAAGTGTTCAGGCTAGTCCTTTGGGAGCAACTGTTTATGTTGCCACTCCAGAAACCGAAATCAGTGATCTGAGGGCAGAGGCCCTGCAGATGGCACACGAGGTGGGGTGCCCAGTCGTGTGCACCGGCAGGGCAGCGAAGTGACAAGCACCACAACCCACAAAAAAGGTAACAAGGGCACTGAATAACACAGGATCTTCTCTTTGTATCTGGCAGGAACAACAAAGTTAAAATGCCCTAGTACCAAAATGTAGAATTAGTGCTACAACGTTCTTCAAGAGGACCTGTGATGCCGCTTCTGCCTCCCGTACCCTGGAGGCAGCACATGGGTCATGTGGTGTGGTCATACCGCGGTGGGACGGACACTCGTTGACCTCTCATGGCACTGCTCCACACTTCAGGGAGGACGCTTTCCATTAGCTATGTTTTCTGATGACGTGTCATGCCGGCCCCGTCCAACAACAGAACTCCTTTAGATCCAAACAGACTCTTCCACTTTCTCACCGGAAGTTAAACCAGGCCACGCGGACACTTTCACTATACAACAGCTGGGAATGCACTTTTCGGTTAAAAAAACACATTCCTTCCTCCTAGTTAATCAAATAAACGTCTCACTGAAGAACAGGGGCCAGCTTCGATCGGTAAACAGCTGTTACAACGACTTTTTGGTTACAACGACTTTTTTACTTCGCGATACCATTACAATGCATGCATTACCACGCATGCGTTGTACATCGCAAAGTCATTACTCCACATTTTTTTTAGAACACATGGTCATTTACCACGCATGCCTTTCCAACAAATTTTGTTGTAAAGGTATGTATGGGAAATGACCATGCGTTCTAAAAAACATGTAGACGAACCACGTTGTTGTAAGGAAACTGAGGCTGTTCCGTTTCCTCACAACGACGTGCACCGCCCCTCAGAGACGACATGAAGCAGGAACCACAAGGAGAGAGGAACCACAAGAAATTTACGCTCATCAGGAGCTAAAATGGTGATAGTCCCGCTCACTAAAAAGGTATCATGGGGAGGACGAAGATTTCTCTTCGGAGCAGCCAAGGCGTGGAATGACCTTCCGGCCCAGCTCAGAAATTCACCAGATCTGCTGGCTTTCAGAAGGACGTTGAAAACTTGGTTGTTCAATAATTAAAATTCTTCTCTGTTGGTGATGGCTGACATGACAGGTAACTAGCGCCAGGACACGCCAGGGTAACTGTTGCGCTTTACAAATAAACTTATCATAGCATAACATAACATCGGAGGAGAAATCGTCCTCTGATACACCCTCTTCCTCTAAGGGAAACCCGCCGTCTGGGTCTACAATAGTGGTGACAGCGTTGCAATTTTCTCTGGACTCCTCCCGGCAGGGTGCATGTTTTAGCGTTTGCACACTCTTGAGGAAGGTCTCCGTAAGTTTATGAAATCCTTCCAAGTGCCCTGCATTATGCTTAACGGCCCTTTAATTCCCCATCTGGGAGCTACTGGGACCCGCTACCACCAGATCTGGGTCACTGAACACCCCAGGGATGCTTTTCACCAGCTTATCAACCTGATCCCTAAGAGGAGCCAGTGCCCTAGAATTAGCCAGAGAGAGGGCTTGGTCCACTTCTGGAGGGAGAAGTTGGGGGGCCATTCCTCCTCCACTTCCTGGTAGGAGGAGTAAAAATGGTCTTCTGGAGAAGACATGATAGCAGAGGGTGTGAGCACAGAACAAATGCCCTTAAAATCCTAAAGGCAGCCCCCTCGCCGGTGCTCCAACAGCTGGGCTTTCCCCGAAGCTGTTATAAGAATAGACTGAGGCGCAATACCAATTACCACCACCAGGTGGCGCTGGTCACTAACGTGGCTGTGTGGGGAAGTCACCGTGTAGCGGTGTCAAAATTAGGCGAGGGTTGGTCGGGAATCAAGCGAACACTAAAGGAGTAACCGGATTCCCAAACGTGCGTAAAGACCAGCAGGAGCGCTCGACGGAGCTGCCTCGCTCGGACCAGACGCGCCTGAGAGGATCTCACCGCGCGCAGAGCGCACAGCGGGAGAAACTGCGAGGGGGAGAATGCTCTTGGTCAAGAGCCTGCTGCGCAGGGAATACGAAAGAATACCAAGGCAATAATGCTAATAACGTGCACATGAAACCGCTGTACAAATAGCAACAACTTCAGATTAAGCCAAGAATGTAAGGAATGCACTTAACTGACGAGCAGTGAAGAAAGAGGATGCGGAAGGGACGTCACGATATTATATACCATGGACTGTGATATGATTGGACTATAGTTGCCTTGGAGACTACCCCCCTAATGGTTCATGGGTTGTGTAATCTTTTCTTTAATGATTGTTGTGTTACATTTTCTTTGAACTGCTATGCAAATAAAGTGAGGAAAGATATGCATAATCCTCGCCTCCGTCCTGCCATAGAATTCATTAAACTTTATTCGATCTGATTTAGAAACATAGATCATAAAAGTGTACATAAAAACAGTAAATCCTCTTAGCTAATACAATACAGTGAGAATTAATTAAAACCAGTAGGTAAAAACGGGTGTTACAAAGCCCGGTTCAGAGCAACTTCAGGTTAACCCCTTCGCTGCGAGGCCTTTTCCCCTCCTGTGCTAAGCCTTTTTTGGGCTATTTGGGGTAGTGCGTGCTTAGGCCCCTGTAACTTTTTGACCACATTAGATATCCACGCCAAATTTGCGTCCTTTTCTTCCAACATCATGCGGATTCTAAAGGTACCCAGGGTTTGTGGATTCTCCTAGAGGGTTCCCAGAAATTAGTCAAAATACAGCAAAATGTTGTTTTTTTTTGTGAAAAATGGTGAAAAGTGGCTGCAAATGAATGCGTCTGGGTTTTTCTCTGCAAATGAAATCAAAAAAGGGTTTGTGGGGCTGAAATCATCATTTCTCCAGCTTTTAGGGAATGACAGATTTTTGTCAGAAATCCAACTTTTTTTACACAGTTTTGACATTTTTCTGGGACATACCCTATTTTTGCAATTTTTTGAGCTTTCAACCTCCTTCCAGATAATGGTAGAAATGGGAAGAAAAGCAATAATGGATCTTGGAAAGCTATACATTTATGAAAAGTAGACACAATTCTGAATTCAGCAAGGGGTCATTTGCGTAGATCCATCAAGGTTTCTTTATAGAAACTAACAGTTAAATATAGGAAAAATTAAAAATTCGTTGAAAAAAGCAGCCTTTTGTGTCAACGTTTTCACCTGTAACTTCTTCTAATTATGACATCTCTTAGAAAGCAATGTACCGTTACATCCGCTGGACCTTCCTGGTTGTGGGGATATATAGGACTTGTAGGTTCACCAAGAGCCCAACGAACCCAGAGTGTAAAACTGAGCAGCATTTTGTGATGGGTTTTTTTTTAGTTCCGTGTATATAGCAATTATAGTGTGAAAATGTATACATGGAAAAATTGGTATGAAAGACACCTATTTATTTCTGAAATGGGAACAAATTACAGAGTTTAGAAACAGTGCATATTTGCACATTTTCGAAATTGGGAATACTCATACTTGCATGACAATTATTGGTCATTTTTCAAAATGACTTTTTGTTTTACACAATGTCTTTCATTTGGAAGGGAGAAATGCATCAAAATCAATAGGTAATAACAGTTGCTTTACCAATCTGAACTACCCTAAGTCTCCCGATAAAAATGGTACCTCACTTGTGTGGGTAGGCATAGTGCCCACGACAGGAAGTGGCTCAAAACCTAAGGTGAACACACCACATTTTCACACTGAAAATTTACACATTTTTTGCGAAGAGTCTAGCTGTAGTTTTTGAACCCTAGCTCTGCCGGAACCTAGGGTAACCTAGCAAACCTATACATTTTTGAAAACTAGACACCCAGGGGAATCCAGGATGGGGTGACTTGAGTGCCTCCCACCATGGTCTGTTACCCAGAATCCCTTGCAAACGTAAACAATTGACAAAAAAACCACATTTTCCCCACATTTCTGTGATGGAAAGTTATGGAATCTGCGTGGATCCACAAATTTCCACCCACCCCGCGTTCCCCAAAGTCCTACGAGAAAAATGGTACCTCACTTGTGTGGGTCGGCCTAGTGCCCGCGACAGGAAACGGCACAAAACGCAACGTGGTCACACCTCAATTTTGCAGTGAAAAATGACCCTTTTTTGGCAAAGTGACTAGCTCTAGTTTTTGAACCCTAGCCCTGCCGGCACCTAGGGAAACCTAGCAAACCTATACATTTTTGAAAACTAGACACCCAGGGGAATCCAGGATTGGGTGACTTGAGTGCCTCCCACCATGGTCTGCTAGCCAGAATCCCTTGCAAACGTAAAATAATTGACAAAAAATACACATTTTCCCCACATTTCTGTGATGGAAAGTTCAGGAATCTGCGTGGATCCACAAATTTACACCCACCCCATGTTCCCCAAAGTCCTACGAGAAAAATGGTACCTCACATGTGTGGGTCGGCCTAGTGCCCGCGACAGGAAACGGCACAAACCGCAACGTGGTCACACCTCAATTTTGCAGTGAAAAATGACCCTTTTTTGGCAAAGTGACTAGCTCTAGTTTTTGAACCCTAGCCCTGCCGGCACCTAGGGAAACCTAGCAAACCTATACATTTTTGAAAACTAGACACCCAGGGGAATCCAGGATTGGGTGACTTGAGTGCCTCCCACCATGGTCTGCTAGCCAGAATCCCTTGCAAACGTAAAATAATTGACAAAAAATACACATTTTCCCCACATTTCTGTGATGGAAAGTTCAGGAATCTGCGTGGATCCACAAATTTACACCCACCCCATGTTCCCCAAAGTCCTACGAGAAAAATGGTACCTCACTTGTGCGGGTGGGCCTAGGGCCCGCGATAGGAAACGGCGCAAAACGTAACGTGGTCACACCTCAATTTTGCAGTGAAAAATGACCCTTTTTGGCAAAGTGACTAGCTGTAGTTTTTGAACCCTAGTCCTGCCGGCACCTAGGGAAACCTAGAAAACCTTTACATTTTTGAAAACTAGACACCCAGGGAAATCCAGGATGGGGTGACTTGAGTGCCTCCCACCATGGTCTGTTACCCAGAATCCCTTGCAAACGTAAAAAACTTTACAAAAAACACACATTTTCCCCATATTTCTGCGATGGAAAGTTCTGGAATCTGCATGGATCCACAAATTTCCACCCACCCGGCGTTCCCCAAAGTCCTACGAGAAAAATGGTACCTCACTTGTGCGGGTCGGCCTAGTGCCCGCGACAGGAAACGGCGCAAAACACAACGTGGTCATACCTCAATTTTGCAGTGAAAAATGACCCTTTTTTGGCAAAGTGACTAGCTGTAGTTTTTGAACCCTAGTTCTGCCAGCACATAGGGAAACCTACCAAACCCACACATTTCTGAAAACTAGACACCCGGCGGCTTCCAGGGAGGTATGGCTTGCGTGGATCCCCCAACGTTTCCTTACCCAGAATCCCCTGCAAACCTCAATTTTAGCTGAAAAAATCACTTTTTTCACACATTTTGGTGTGGGAAAGTTGTGGCATCACCGGGCTCACACAAATTTACCACCACCCAGCATTCCCCCAGCTCTCCCGGTAACAATGGTGCCTCACTTGTGTGGGAGGCCCAAGTACCCGCGGCAGGCAAGGGCCCAAAAAGTAGTGAGGCGACATCAAAATGGCCTATCGCAAAACTACCTGGTTTTGCAAGGGGGGTCACTTGGGTTTTTGGCCCGGTTCTCGGCGGCCATCTAGGGAAACCTACCAAACGCACGCATTTCTGAAAACTAGACACCTGGCGGCTTCCAGGGAGGTATGGCTTGCGTGGATCCCCCAACGTTTCCCTACCCAGAATCCCCTGCAAACCTCAATTTTAGCTGAAAAAGTCCCTTTTTTCACACATTTTGGTGTGGGAAAGTTGTGGCATCATCGGGCTCACACGAATTTACCACCACCCAGCGTTCCCCCAGGTCTCCCGGTAAAAATGGTGCCTCACTTGTGTGGGAGGCCCAAGTACCCGCGGCAGGCAAGGGTCCAAAACATTGTGAGGCGACATCAAAATGGCCTATTGCAAAACCACCTGGTTTTGCAAGGGGGGTCACTTGGGTTTTTGGCCCGGTGCTCGGTGGCCATCTAGGGAAACCTACCAAACCCATGCATTTCTGAAAACTAGACGCTCGGCGGCTTCCAGGGAGGTATGGCTTGCGTGGATCCCCCAACGTTTCCTTACCCAGAATCCCCTGCAAACCTCAACTTTAGCTGAAAAAATCACTTTTTTCACACATTTTGGTGTGGGAAAGTTGTGGCATCACTGGGCTCACACAAATTTACCACCACCCAGCGTTCTCTCAGGTCTCCCGGTAAAAATGGTGCCTCACTTGTGTGGGAGGCCCAAGTACCCGCGGCAGGCAAGGGCCCAAAACGTTGTGAGGCGACATCAAAATGGCCTATCGCAAAACCACCTGGTTTTGCAAGTGGGGTCACTTGGGTTTTTGGCCCGGTGCTCGGCGGCCATATAGGGAAACCTAACAAGCCCATGCATTTCTGAAAACTAGACACCCGGCGGCTTCCAGGGAGGTATGGCTTGCGTGGATCCCCCAACGTTTCCTTACCCAGAATCCCCTGCAAACCTCAATTTTAGCTGAAAAAATCACTTTTTTCACACATTTTAGTGTGGGAAAGTTGTGGCATCACCGGACTCACACAAATTTACCACCACCCAGAGTTCCCCCAGCTCTCCCGGTAAAAATGGGGCCTCACTTGTGTGGGAGGCCCAAGTACCCGCGGCAGGCAAGGGCCCAAAACGTAGGCCCTTGCCTGCCGCGGGTACTTGGGCCTCCCACACAAGTGAGGCACCATTTTTACCGGGAGACCTGAGAGAACGCTGGGTGGTGGTAAATTTGTGTGAGCCCAGTGATGCCACAACTTTCCCACACCAAAATGTGTGAAAAAAGTGATTTTTTCAGCTAAAGTTGAGGTTTGCAGGGGATTCTGGGTAAGGAAACGTTGGGGGATCCACGCAAGCCATACCTCCCTGGAAGCCGCCGAGCGTCTAGTTTTCAGAAATGCATGGGTTTGGTAGGTTTCCCTAGATGGCCACCGAGCACCGGGCCAAAAACCCAAGTGACCCCCCTTGCAAAACCAGGTGGTTTTGCAATAGGCCATTTTGATGTCGCCTCACAATGTTTTGGACCCTTGCCTGCCGCGGGTACTTGGGCCTCCCACACAAGTGAGGCACCATTTTTACCGGGAGACCTGGGGGAACGCTGGGTGGTGGTAAATTTGTGTGAGCCCGGTGATGCCACAACTTTTCCACACCAAAATGAGTGAAAAAGTGATTTTTTCAGCTAAAATTGAGGTTTGCAGGGGATTCTGGGTAAGGAAACGTTGGGGGATCCACGCAAGCCATACCTCCCTGGAAGCCGCCGGGTGTCTAGTTTTCAGAAATGCATGGCTTTGGTAGGTTTCCCTAGATGGCCGCTGAACACCGGGCCAAAACTCCAAGTGACCCCCCTTGCAAAACCAGGTGGTTTTGCGATAGGCCATTTTGATGTCGCCTCACTACGTTTTGGGCCCTTGCCTGCCGCGGGTACTTGGGCCTCCCACACAAGTGAGGCACCATTTTTACCGGGAGACCTGGGGGAACGCTGGGTGGTGGTAAATTTGTGTGAGCCCAGTGATGCCACAACTTTCCCACACCAAAATGTGTGAAAAAAATGATTTTTCCAGCTAAAATTGAGGTTTGCAGGGGATTCTGGGTATGGAAACGTTGGGGGATCCACGCAAGCCATACCTCCCTGGAAGCTGCCGGGTGTCTAGTTTTTAGAAATGCGTGGCTTTGGTAGGTTTCTCTAAATGGCCGCCGAGCACCGGGCCAAAAACCCAAGTGACCCCCCTTGCAAAACCAGGTGGTTTTGCGATAGGCCATTTTTATGTCGCCTCACTACGTTTTGGGCCCTTGCCTGCCGTGGGTACTTGGGCCTCCCACACAAGTGAGGCACAATTTTTACCGGGAGACCTGGGGGAACGCTGGGTGGTGGTAAATTTGTGTGAGCCCGGTGATGCCACAACTTTCCCACACCAAAATGAGTGAAAAAGTGATTTTTTCAGCTAAAATTGAGGTTTGCAGGGGATTCTGGGTAAGGAAACGTTGGGGGATCCACGCAAGCCATACCTCCCTGGAAGCCGCCGGGTGTCTAGTTTTCAGAAATGCATGGCTTTGGTAGGTTTCCCTAGATGGCCGCTGAACACCGGGCCAAAACTCCAAGTGACCCCCCTTGCAAAACCAGGTGGTTTTGCGATAGGCCATTTTGATGTCGCCTCACTACGTTTTGGGCCCTTGCCTGCCGCGGGTACTTGGGCCTCCCACACAAGTGAGGCACCATTTTTACCGGGAGACCTGGGGGAACGCTGGGTGGTGGTAAATTTGTGTGAGCCCAGTGATGCCACAACTTTCCCACACCAAAATGTGTGAAAAAAATGATTTTTCCAGCTAAAATTGAGGTTTGCAGGGGATTCTGGGTAAGGAAACGTTGGGGGATCCACGCAAGCCATACCTCCCTGGAAGCCGCCGAGCGTCTAGTTTTCAGAAATGCATGGGTTTGGTAGGTTTCCCTAGATGGCCACCGAGCACCGGGCCAAAAACCCAAGTGACCCCCCTTGCAAAACCAGGTGGTTTTGCAATAGGCCATTTTGATGTCGCCTCACAATGTTTTGGACCCTTGCCTGCCGCGGGTACTTGGGCCTCCCACACAAGTGAGGCACCATTTTTACCGGGAGACCTGGGGGAACGCTGGGTGGTGGTAAATTTGTGTGAGCCCGGTGATGCCACAACTTTTCCACACCAAAATGAGTGAAAAAGTGATTTTTTCAGCTAAAATTGAGGTTTGCAGGGGATTCTGGGTAAGGAAACGTTGGGGGATCCACGCAAGCCATACCTCCCTGGAAGCCGCCGGGTGTCTAGTTTTCAGAAATGCATGGCTTTGGTAGGTTTCCCTAGATGGCCGCTGAACACCGGGCCAAAACTCCAAGTGACCCCCCTTGCAAAACCAGGTGGTTTTGCGATAGGCCATTTTGATGTCGCCTCACTACGTTTTGGGCCCTTGCCTGCCGCGGGTACTTGGGCCTCCCACACAAGTGAGG
This sequence comes from Triturus cristatus, assembly GCF_964204655.1. Lineage (NCBI taxonomy): Eukaryota > Metazoa > Chordata > Amphibia > Caudata > Salamandridae > Triturus > Triturus cristatus. The sequence continues at coordinate 181,632,254 of NC_140589.1, forward strand.
CACCATTTTTACCGGGAGACCTGGGGGAACGCTGGGTGGTGGTAAATTTGTGTGAGCCCAGTGATGCCACAACTTTCCCACACCAAAATGTGTGAAAAAAATGATTTTTCCAGCTAAAATTGAGGTTTGCAGGGGATTCTGGGTATGGAAACGTTGGGGGATCCACGCAAGCCATACCTCCCTGGAAGCTGCCGGGTGTCTAGTTTTTAGAAATGCGTGGCTTTGGTAGGTTTCTCTAAATGGCCGCCGAGCACCGGGCCAAAAACCCAAGTGACCCCCCTTGCAAAACCAGGTGGTTTTGCGATAGGCCATTTTTATGTCGCCTCACTACGTTTTGGGCCCTTGCCTGCCGTGGGTACTTGGGCCTCCCACACAAGTGAGGCACAATTTTTACCGGGAGACCTGGGGGAACGCTGGGTGGTGGTAAATTTGTGTGAGCCCGGTGATGCCACAACTTTCCCACACCAAAACGTGTGAAAAAATGGTTTTTTTCAGCTAAAATTGAGGTTTGCAGGGGATGCTGGGTAAGGAAACGTTGGGGGATCCACGCAAGCCATACCTTCCTGGAAGCCCCCGGGTGTCTAGTTTTCAGAAATGTATGGGTTTGGTAGGTTTCCCCATGTGATGGCTGCGCTAGGGCCCTAAATCCACAGGTAGGCATATTGCTAAAAACAACTCTGTGCCTAGTTGACTTTCTGCCACCCGGGGGGGGCATCGGGGGGAGGGGAATGCCCCGATATGCCCCCAAGGGGGGCAGAAACACTCTGGCTATTCTTTGGGGGGTGGGGGCTTTGGTATGCCCATTCTGGGAAGCCCCCACCCCCACACATAAAAAAAGCCAGCGTAATCGTTGGCGTCCAGTGGGCTTTTTGCCCCCCAAGGGGGGCAGATGTAGGGCTACTGCAAGGGGGGCAGAAAGTCCACTAGATGCCAGGGATTTTTTTGGGCAAATTTTAATTAGGGTGGGGGCTGTTCAAAACGGACATGCCAATGCCCCCACCCTAATTAAATTTGTCTAAAAAAATCCCTGGCGTCTAGTGGGCTTTTTGCCCTCCGGAGGGGCAGATTGGGGGCTAATGCCCCCATCTGCCCCCCAGGGGAGGCAGAAAGTCCACTAGGCACCAGAGAGTTTTATGGGTAAATTTTAATTAGGGTGTGGGTTGCCCCAAACGGGCATGCCAATGCCCTACCCTAATTAAAATTTCCCCCGAAAAATCTCTGGCGTCTAGTAGGCTTTTTGCACCCTGGGGGGGCAGATTGGGGGCTACTGCCCCATCTGTCCCCCACGGGGGGCAGGAAGGCTGTATCTTTTGCAGGGAGGGGGTGGGGGCATGGGCATGTCAGTTTTGGCCAACCCCCAAACTAATTAAAATTTGCCCCAAAATAATCCCTGGCGTCTAGTGGGCTTTTTACCCCTCCAACAGGGCAGATTGGGGGCTGATGCCCCCATCTGCCCCCCAGAGGAGGCAGAAAGTCCACTAGATGCCAGGGAGTTTTTGGGGCAAATTTTAATTAGGGTGGGGGCTGCCCAAAATGGGTATGCAAATGCCCCCACCCTAATTAAAATTTGCTTTAACAAATCCCTGGCGTCTAGTGGGCTTTTTGCCCCCCGGAGGGGCAGATTGGGGACTACTGCCCCATCTGTCCCCCGGGGAGGCAGGACGGCTGTAATTTTTGCGGGGAGTGGGTGGGGGCATGGGCATGGCCGTTTTGGGCAACCCCCACCCTAATTAAAATTTTCCCCAAAAAACTCCCTGGCGTCTAGTGGGCTTTTAGCCCCCCCGGTGGGGCAGATTGGGGGCTAATGCCCCCATCTGCCCCCCAGGGGAGGCAGAAAGTCCACTTGGCGCCAGAGAGTTTTTTGGGTAAATTTTAATTAGGGTGGGGGTTGCCCAAAACGGGCATGCCAATGCCCCCACCCTAATGAAAATTTTCCCCGAAAAATCTCTGGCGTCTAGTAGGCCCGTTTTGGGCAGCCTCCAACCTAATACAAATGTGCCCCAAAAAAATCCCTGGCGTCTAGTGGGCTTTTTGCCCCCCCAGCGGGGCAGATTGGCGGCTAAAGCCCCCATCTACCCCCAGGGGGAGCAGAAAGTCCATTAGATGCCAGGGAGGTTTTTGGGCAAATTTTTATTAGGTTGGGGGCTGCCCAAAACGGGCATGCAAATGTCCCCACCCTAATTAAAATTTGCCTAAAAAATCCCTGGCGTCTAGTGGGCTTTTTGCCCCCCTGGTGGGGCAGATTGGGGGCTACTGCCCCATCTGCCCCACAGGGGAGCAGGAAGGCTGTTATTTTTGCGGGGGAGGGGGGTGGGGACATGGGCATGCCCGTTTTGGGAGCCCCCACCCTAATTCAAATTTGCCCCAAAAAAACTCCCTGGCGTCTATTGGTTTTTTTTGCCCCCCGGCGGGGCAGATTGGGAGCTAATGCCCCCATCTGCCCGCCAGGGGGGGGCAGAAAGTCCACAAGACACCAGGGAGTTTTTTGGGCAAATTTTAATTAGGGTGGGGGCTGCCCAAAACGGGCATGCCAATGCCCCCACCCGAATTAAAATTTGGCTAAAAAATCCCTGGTGTCTACTGGGCTTTTTGCCCCACGGGGGGGGGCAGATTTGGGGCTAATGCCCCCATCTGCCCCCGGGGGGGCAGAAAGGCTGTCATTTTTGCGGATGGTGGATGGGGGCATGGGCATGCCCATATTGGGCAGCCCCCACCACAAATTATAAGAAAAAATTAATCCCTGGCGTATAGTGGGCTTTCTGCCCCCCAGGGGGGCAGATTAGGGTGCTACTACCCCCAACTGCCCCCCCAGGAGGGGCAGAAAGGCTGTACAATTTGCGGGGTGGGGGCATGGACATGCCCTTCATGGGCAGCCCCCACCCTAAAGAATTATGTGCGCAAAGTAAATATCCCTGGTGTTTAGTGGGCTTTTTGCCCCCCCAGGGGGGGCAAAAAGACAAAATGACACTAAAAATATTTGGGGGGAGCAAAAGCCCTTGCCTAAGGGGCCGCTCCCCCCTCCCTGGTGTCTAGTGGGTGGATCCCTGCTTGGGGATCGCCCTCCTGGGGCGATACCCAAGCAGGGATTCACTGGGGAGGGGTACCATTGGAAAGGGGAGATTCTCCCCTTTCCAGTGATACCTCTTCCGTCTTTCTACGTGCCCGGGGGGCTGTGATAGCCCCCTGAGCACATACAAAGTGAAACTGAAATGAGCCTAAAGGCTCATTTCAGTTTTGTTTTCTGTACAATGAAGACAGCGCGACCTGCGCGCTGATCTTCATTGCACAGAAACCAGGGAGGGGGCCTCGGGAGCTGGGGAAGCTCTACCCCAGCTCCCAAGGTCAAAGGCATGAAATAGAAATCCCTCTGCTGTCTGCAGCAGAGGGATTTCGTGCCCCTGGCCTCATGATGGAATGGTTCCGTCATGAGCACAGGGGCACCGATGCTCATGACAGAACCATTCCGTCATGAGCATCGAAAGGGTTAACAGAATCGTAAAGTTCTATGTTTCGCAAGATCAATCTCATGTACTTCGTGCAAAATACGCAATAAGGGGTCCAAGTAAGATGTAACGCTCCAATACGTGACCAGTCTGCACTATCTAAAACTGCAGAAAAACTAAAAATAAACAGTGTTTTGCACACTTCTGTCATTGGGCTATATGTGGGCTACATCTGGGTGATATTTGGGCTACATTTGGGCTCTTTTTTCTCTGGTGGCCATCTTGGGAGACTTATTTGTTATGAAGTTTCCTAATTTCCTCATTTACTGCAGTCTCCTCAGTAGGAAATGCTTTCAGTTTTTTACTTTGATTCCATTGAGAAGGCATTCAGATGTGTTACACATTTGCCATACATTCAGAGTGTTAGCATTCTAGTTGTTCATTAGATCACTGTAGTAAAGCTACTGCTCACCAGGGAGTTAACTGGAAGTCTACTGCTGGTATTGAAAGTGATTGTTTCAGTCTGCATGTCAGAATTTTCTAATGAAATAGAAGAGGATTTGAGATCCCACCTAAAACATGCCCTAAATGTTCTTTCTGCAGCACTTACCATAATTTCTATGGCAAAATGAACCCCCTCATTTTGTTCCTCTTTAAATTAAATGTTTTAAGTGTTACCAGTCTATTCCAATCAAGATGGCTTTAGGTGGGCCATAATTTTGTCATAAGTAAGACTGTTAGCTCTGTAGTTGTTCTTTAGAACACTCTGGGAAGCTGCAGTAGAACACAAAGACATCAACTGACAGGCTGCTCCTGTTGAAATATAACAGGAAGATATTTGAGATCTCACTTAAAACATGTCCTAATTTTTCTTTCTACAGCACTAACCATAATTTCTATGACAAAATGAACCCCATCATTGTGTTCCTTTTTACATTAAATGTTTTAAGAGTTACCAGTTTATTCAAATCAAGATGGCTTCAGCTGTGCCATACTTTTGGCATAAGTAAGGCTGTTAGCGCTCTAGTTGTTCTTTAGAACACTCTGGGAAGCTGCAGTTGAACACAAAGGCATCAACTGACAGGCTGCTCCTGTTGAACTATAACAGGAAGATAATTGAGATCACACTTGAAACATGTCCTTATTTTTCTTTTTACAGCACTAACCATAATTTCTATGACAAAATGAACCCCATCATTTTGTTCCTTTTTAAATTAAATGTTTTAAGTGTTACCAGTTTATTCGAATCAAGATGGCTTCAGGTGTTCCATACTTTTGTCATAAGTAAGGCTGTTAGCGCTCTAGTTGTTCTTTAGAACACTCTGGGAAGCTGCAGTAGAACACAAAGGAATCAACTGACCGTCTCTGCCCTTTTTGGATGTACATGATTTACTGAGAATGACAGACTTCATTCTCACATGACTGAGAAAGATAATGTGAAGTTACAGAAAATATGCTCTCATTTTAGCTTCAGTTTTCTCTCAAACATGATTCATGATATCCCAGCAGAAGGTTTTTCACAGGGTAAAATCACCTTAGAACACACCACAATTCCTGAAACTAGTATGGTACCATCAACAAATGAATTCTAATGTAACTAAAGTCTGTTATTACCCTTTATAGTTCTCCTTTTGGTAACCCTCAAAATCTTCGATTCACTTCAATGCATTTCAATGCGGTACTACCATGTTTATTGGTCCCAAATGGCTGCCAGCAATTCCAGGATGAAGTGCTGATAGCCAATCAGATCTCATGATGAGATGTGTCGTTAGGCTCCACCCAGATATTGAAACTTTTTATTTTTCTAATTTCTCATGAACTACTGAACGGAGATACACCATTTAACAAAAAGGGATCTTTCTGAACAAAGGGCTACCTTTTCGCCAAATTTGGTGTAATTCCATTCAGCAGTTCGGGCTGTAGCCGTGTCTAAAGTTTCCTATGAGAAAACACGTTTTGGGACCCCCCTTTTTTCTCGTCCCCCGCTTGCCGAATCACTCCGAAACTTTCAAGATAGGAGCTGACCAGAGCGCCCCACGAGTTTTGAAATTTTTTCGAAGATTCGCCAACCGACGCCAAAGTTATTGGGAAAAGAATGTTATGATTTACCTATAGATAATAGGTCCTAACTATAACTACCTACTGGCGACCTCCATATATATATATATTTACAACCACAATCCTTGATTTTTAAAAGTTGTGTCAAACACAACCAGGTACGGACCACCACGCAGATAAGTTTCTTCAAAGTGCAAGTTTTATTTCCCCTTCACAGCAACATGGCGCATTTCGCCCGGATTCAACCGGGCTTGATTACATGATATACATATACTGCACGGGGACTCATGATCACTGTATCTACGCATCACGGCCCAGTTTGTTATCTGGATTTGGGGTTGAGGCGTTGGGGACTTGAGGCGATCTTGGACACTTGTATTATGGGACTCACTCAGCAGCCATAAAGCCCTCTCCCCCCTTTGCCAGGCACAATAGCGCTCACAGTGGCACAACGTGGTTCCACTTTTCCCATTCACCGGAAAGATGTGTGCTGGGATATGCAGTCACTACCAGAAGCCTGCAGCTGCATTCAATAATGGGCAGAGTCAGCTACACTCCAGCCAATGGGAGGGCCTTTGAAGATTCAAAGGAGGAAGCATGTGTTACCCAGTGTGAAAGGCATCTGAGGAAGGCACACGCCGAAATGCATTATGCCTTGCAACAATGAATAAAGGGTCGCCGCAAAATTCCCCGCTGTGTCCTCTGGTCTCTTCTTTGAAGTGATTTCCTGTGCATGTTTCCACGCGTTGGCCAGTTACGTGTGTCAGAGGACCCGTCTTACAAAGAGGCTTGCGAATAACATTGGCATCGTGGCATATTTTCCAAGGGATTGGATTTTGCAAGCCCACCTCAGATCCACGACAAGCAAGCGGCCGCTGCAACCAGCAGCCCGTGACTGCACGGGGACTCGTGATCACTGTATCTACGCGTCATGGCCTGGTTTATTATCTGGATTTTGGGTTGAGGCGTTGGGGACTTGAGGCGATCTTGGACACTTGTATTATGGGAATCACTCAGCAGCCATAAAGCCCTCTCCCCCCTTTGCCAGGCACAACAATGCTCACACTGGCACAACGTGGTTCTGCTTTTCCGATTCACCGGAAAGACGTATGCTGGGATATGCAGTCACTACCAGAAGGCTGCAGCTGCATTCGATAATGGGCGGAATCAGCTACACTCCAGCCAATGGGAGGGCCTTTGAAGATTCAAAGGAGGGAGCGAGTGTTACCCAGTGTGAAAGGCATCTGAGGAAGGCACACGCCGAAATGCATTATGCCTTGCAACAGTGAATAAAGGGTCGCCGCAAAATTCCCCGCTGTGTCCTCTGGTCTCTTCTTTGAAGTGATTTCCTGTGCATGTTTCCACGCGTTGGCCAGTTACATGTCTCAGAGGATCCGTCTTACAAAGAGGCTTGTGAATAACATTGGCATCGTGGCATATTTTTCCAAGGGATTGGATTTTGCAAGTCCACCTCAGATACAGGACAAGCAAGTGGCTCATCAGTGATGTCATGAGTGATGTCACTGACCATGTCATGAGTGATGTAATATGTGACGTCATCAGCAGTGCATTGCGGGCGCGCGAGTTATAGTTAGCTGAACTAACTATAACGGGGGAATTTCAATTGTTTTGTACGAGTGAAAAGTCCAGCTAACTATAACGCCCCTGAAACCTATGGTTTTTCAGTGAATTTCTAAGGTTTTTTAAATGCTAATTCCTAACTATAACGTGCCTGAAACCTATTGTTTTTTTCAGTGAATTTCAAAGGTTTTTTTAAATGCTAATTTCTAACGTTGCCTACAGAGATAGGACATGTGGAGAAAGAAGAAAAAATGCACAGAAAGAAAAAAGAGAAATGCAGAAAGAAGCAACAGAAGTCCTCAAAGACAAAGAAAAGTGCAGGAAGAAGGATAACGTGCTGAAAGAACAAACAGAAGAGCAGAAAGAAGCCTTGTTGCAAAATCATCCTGTACCCTCAACTTTTTCAGACGGATACTGATGGTAACTGAGTCTGACTAACTAGTCCTAGAGCCAGTGCTATGTTAAAAGACACTTAGAATACAGTAAAACACCTACATACACTAGGGAGCACTATGCGTTGAGGTCCCCCTGTGATTAGCATGACCTCCTCTGTAAGCCCCTAGTATATAATAGGGCAGGGGGATTAAAACTACCTCTTAAAATGCACCACAGGGCGTGTTTGCTTACGTCACCTCAGGCCCCGTCCCCTCCCTTCCCCACTGTGTAAATACGCTCTGTGGCTGTTTTACGTTGGGGGATTAAATCCCCTTGAATCCTGAGGGTCCCTAGGGTCCAACTAGACCACTAGGTACCTCCAGTAAGCGCCACAGAGCTGCGTTGCAGAGAGATGTAAAAAGGGGCACGGCCTGCACCACCTCTCTGCAACGCAGCACAGTAGTGCTTTGTGGAAGCACCTGGTGGGCTAGTTGGCCCCCGGGGTCCCTCAGGATTGAAAGGGAATTATTTCCCCAACTTAAAATGCACCACAGGGCGTGTTTGCACACGTCACCTCAGGCCCGTCCCCTCCCTTAACCACTGTGTAAACGGACCCTGCGGCTGTTCTAAGTTGAGAGATTAAGTCCTCTTGAATCCTAAGGGTCCCTAGTGTCAAACTAGCCCACTAGGTACCTCCAGTAAGCGCCTCAGAGCTGCGTTGCAGAGAGGTGTAAAAAGGGGCTTGGCCTCAGAACACCTGTCAGCAACGCAGCTCCCTGGCACATACTGGAGATACCTGTTGGGCTAGTTGGCCCTCAGGGACCCTCAGTATTGAAGGGGAATTAATTCCCCAACTTACAACTCGCCAGGGGGCGCGTTTGCAGAGTGCTGCAAGGAGGGGGCGTGGCCTCCGGCGTGATGCCGGTCTTTTATTTATTTTATTTTTTTAAGAAGGGGGGCTGTGTGGCCCCCCTTCTTTTCCTAATTTATTGGCCCTGGAGGCCCCATCCCCCAGGGCCTGCCCCCTTATTTTTTTCTTAGTTCTTTTTTTCGCCAGTGGGTACTCTCCAAGTAGACACCCTTGTCGTTTATTTATACAAACATGGGTAGCTATTGATTGGCACATTTAATACACACGCACACCAAGCCATTCAAAGGGGATTCAACAAAAATTTGACCAAAACTATGCAAGAAACCCCCCTCACGGTTAATAAAACATACATCCACCGCCGGATGTGTAATACTTTTTATTTTGCTCTCTGGAAAGGAGACAAACCTCACTTGAGAGACACAGCGCACTCCTGGCTGAGCCCAATGCTGTGTTACACCCACCAGTGCCCGCTGAGTGCCACACACCTCTGTGTTGTATTCCATCAGCTAGTGCGTATGCTATAACACTCTCTAGCCCATGTGCACTGTAACACCACCATGTGAATATGTCATGCCACACTCGCACGGGTTATATTGCCCCATCCAACGTGCCTTCCACGATGTCTATGTTATAACGCACAGCGCTATGCCATACATATTACAATCTGGGATCCATATGCAACGTTACACTCCCCAGCACATATTTTATATTACAACTTCAGAGACTAGTTAGGTTACACGACACTGCCCTGTGCATATTACACTCCAAGGCGCATATCGCATAGCACACGCTAGTGCCTGTGCTATCTCGTGCTCTCCAATGAATCTGTCATTGCGCACAATGTATTGCATATTATATTTCACGCCCGGTTCATCTTATATCACACTTTTTGGTGCATAGTTTATACCATACAGTATATCTAGTTTTCATTTTCAATCGTGCCCTCAGGACTATGTTCTATATAACACGGCGTTCACCTACCCTTTTCACGGGCACTAAATTTTGCGATGGGGGTTGGAGGGTCAGAGGGGGTTTCTGGTAAGTGAGTCCGGAGTCACAGTCATAAACGTCCTCTTCTTCCTGAATAAAAGTTAGATTATGCTGCATACTTGTTCATATGTTAAAGTAGTTCGCACAGACACACATTTTAAAAACAATAAGTTCCTAATACCCACCTTCTCTGAACAGTTAGCTTGCTGCCCCATCCCCCTCCTCCCTATCCTCTGTTGTCTAAATCCATGGACTAGCCTCCTCCCTCCTGCCATGCATGGTCTGATGTGCTGCCACTGCCCTCCATTTAGCATGATGTACCAGTCCACTCCTCCTCCTCCTGCCCTCCATTGCCCAATTCTATGCCCCATCATTGACCTCCTGCTTAGCCTCTGTGCTTAGCTTGCTGCCCCTATTCTCCTTCCCCCTGCCCTCCAATGTCTTTGTGCATGCCCCTGCTCCATCATTTTTGCCCACCATGTTCCATGGACCTGCCACCCCTATCTAGTCTGAGTGTTCTCTTGAGCTGCCACTCCCCTACCACCTGCCTAGCATTGTCAGATGACCTGTCCCTGCCACCTCCACCTTGCCTGTCCACATGCCATGCCCCTATCCCCTTCCTCCTGTCCACCATGGTCCATTTTACTGCGACACCCTTCTGCCCGCCCTGGTCTGTTGTGCTGCAACTGCTCCTCCTGCCTGCCCCGCATGGTCTGTTGTGAGGCCCCTTCCCCTGAACTCTCTTGTCTGTGCCCAGGTCCTGACACTCCCTTCTATCCTCCATGGTCCTTTGTGCATGCCCCTGCATCCTCCTTCTTGCCCATCATAGCCATTGTGCTGCCACTAACCCTCCCGCTTGCCATGCATGGTCTTCTGTGCTGCCATGGCCCTTCCCACCTTCCCTGTGTGGTCAGCTAGCTGCCCCTTACCCCCTCCCACCTTCCCTCCATGGCCTGTGTGTATGCCATCATAGTCTCACTGTTGCTCTCCATGGTGTGTCTTGCTTCTAGTGCCCATCCTGCCTGACCTCCATGTTCATCTTGCTGCTCCTGCCATGCCCCCTTGCCCCCTTGCCCCCAGGACTCTGTTTCCAAGTGCAGACCCCTATTCCCTCCCTCCTGGCTTGTCTGTTCCATTGTAATGCCCCTGATCCGTCCCTCCTGCCCTTTATGGTCTGTTATGCTGCAGCTTTCTCTCCTGTCTGTCCATTATGGTCAGCTAGCTACCATTGCCTCTTTCCCCTTTGTTCTCTGTTGTCCATGTGCATGGTCCTGTCCCCTCCCTATTGCTTTCTTTGGATTGTTGTGCTGCACTCTCGTCCCGCATGCCCTGTGTGGTGTATTGTGCTGCTGCAAACCCTGATGCCTGCCCTGCAGGGTCAGTTTGGTGCACCTCTCCATGTCCCTCTTGTCCTCTGTTATCGAAGTCCATGTCCCTATCCCAATTCCTCCTGCCTTCCATGATCCAATGTACCATACTTGCGAACATTTTGAACTTGGTAAGAGGGAGATTTTGAAAAAAAACTGGGGTATTGATTTTCCCCTTTGAGTTAAATTGAAAAAGAGGAGATTGTAGACAGGAGACAGATCAAATAAAGCCCATTTGAGCTTAAAAACATTGGACGTTTCCTGGCTGAATCGGGTCTGTTGGCAAGTATGGTTGTACTACCACTGCCTCTTCCTTCTGCCCACAATGGTCTATTATATTGCCACAGCCTCTCTTGCCAGTCCTATATTGTTGGTTTGTTGCCCCTGCCCCCCTTTCCACTACCCTCCATTGTCTGTTGTGCTGCTACGGCCCTTCCTGCCTGCCCAGTGTGGTCAAATTGTTGCCTCTGCACCCTCCTACATGCCTTCAATTTTCAGAGTCCGTGCCCATGGCCTCTGCCTCTCAACAGTAGCCTAATGAACAACTAGATTGCTAACATTTTATATTCATTAAAAAAGTGTGGAACGCCTGACGTCATCTTGATTTAATCAAAACTGTAATACCTAGAGCATTTCCTTTAGAAATTACATATATGAGAGGGTCTTATTTGCATCAAAATTATGGTCAGTGCCTTAAAAAACTAAAATGAGGACATATTTTCTGAGTTTTCAAATAGCGACAAAGCACTTTTAAATTATTTGTTATTTTTATGATTTTTTATCTAGTTGACCACTTGATTAAATGTTGCACTTAGGGGAGTGGATGTGGTGTTACTTCCAGAGCTGCAGACTTTGCAACTGGGGAACCAGGTTGGAGTTTCTGCTTCAGCTTGACATTCTGTGATTCTGGTCAAATCACTTAATCTCCCCATGTCTACAACCAAAATGAATTTGTTCTTTTGTGATGTAACCAATGCTCCTGTAAAGCACTCCAATACCTGACAAGTCTGCACTATATATAACTACAAAAACACAAAAAATAAGTGTTTGCACACTTCTGTAATTGGGCTATACTTGGGCTACATCTGGGTGATATTTGGGCTACATTTGGGCTCTTTTGTCTCTGGTGGCCATCTTGGGAGATTTATTTGTTATGAAGTTTCCTAATTTCCTCATTTACTGCAGTCTCCTCAGTAGAAAATGCTTTCAGTTTTCTACTTTGATTCCATCAAGAAGGTATTCAGATATGTCACACATTTGCCATAAATTCTGAATGTTAGCACTCTAGTTGCTCATTAGATCACTGTAGTAAAGCTACTGCTCACCACGGAAGTCTGCTGCTGGTATTAAAAGTGCATGTTTCAGTCTGCATGTCAGAATTTTTTAATTAAATAGAAGAGGATTTGAGAAGTCACTCAAAATGTGCCCTAATTTTTCTTTCTCCAGCACTAATCATAATTTCTATGGCAAAGTGAACCCCCTCATTGTGTTCCTTTTTAAATTAAATGTTTTAAGTGTTACCAGTTTATTCCAATCAAGATGGCTTCAGGTGTGCCATACTTTTGTCATAAGTAAGACAGTAAGCGCTCTAGTTGTTCTTAAGAACTCTCTAGGACATTCTGTCATTGGGCTATACTTGGGCTACATCTGGGTGATATTTGGGCTACATTTGGGCTCTTTTGTCTCTGGTGGCCATCTTGGGAGACTTATTTGTTATGAAGTTTCCTAATTTCCTCATTTACTGCAGTCTCCTCAGTAGAAAATACTTTCAGTTTTTTACTTTGGTTCCATCAAGAAGGCATTCAGATCTGTCACACATTTGCCATAAATTCTGAGTGGTAGCACTCTAGTTCCTCAATAGATCACTGTAGTAAAGCTACTGCTCACCAGGGAAGTCTGCTGCTGGTATTGAAAGTGCATGTTTCAGTCTGCATGTCAGAATTTTTTAATTAAATAGAAGAGGATTTGAGAAGTCACTCAAAATGTGACCTACTTTTTCTTTGTGCAGCACTAATTATACTGCTATTAACTGCAATGCTTTTTAATGAGGTGCTATCATGTATATTGGTCCCAAGATGGCTGCCAACACTTCTTGGATGAAGTGCTGATAGCCAATCAGATGTCACGATGAGATGTGTGGTAAGGCTCCACCCAGATATATATATGTGATTTTACTTTTGATTTTCTCAGGAACTACTTAACGGATTTACACCATTTAAGCAAAAGGCATGACTTTGAACCAAGGTCTACCTTTCTACCAAATTTGGTATAATTCCGTTCAGCAGTTCGGGCCGTAGCTGCGGCTAAAGGTCCTATGGGAAATTGCATCGGGAAAACACATTTTGGGACCCCCCTTTTTTCTCAGCCCCCGCTACACGAATCATCCCGAGACTTTCAAGATAGGAGCAGACCGGAGCTGGCCAAAAGTTTTCAAAATGTCGCGAAGATTCATCAACGGGCGCCAAAGTTATTCCAAATAGAATGTTGCGGACTTCCTATGGAAAATAAGTCCTAACTATAACTACCTACTGGCGACCGCCAGTAGGTAATATATATATATATATGTGATCAAGGCCTCCTGTAGGCCGAAACGCGTCATGGCGGCTGCGTAAAGTTCTTGTCCGCAAATAAAGACTTTAAGCACTTACTTTGGGTCCGTGTTCGTCTCTGCGCTTGGATTGTGCGCGCTGGAGGAGGCGATTCCTGGTGTTATATATATATATATTCACTGAAAAAACCATAGGTTTCACACATGTTATAGTTAGCGGAAATTTTACTGATAAAAAACCAATGAAATTCCCCCGTTATAGTTAGTGCAGGCAACTATAACTCACGCGACCGCAATCCTCTGCTGATGCTAATACTGTATTTAGACACATATTTGCCCATGTCTTCTTCCATACATTTTTAGCTATACATATATTACAAATATTTTTTTTTCATAAAGACACATATGTCATCAGCAGAAGATTGCGGTCGCGTGAGTTATAGTTGCCTGCACTAACTATAACGGGGGAATTTCATTGGTTTTTTATCAGTAAAATTTCCGCTAACTATAACATGTGTGAAACCTATGGTTTTTTCAGTGAATTTGCAAGGTTTTTTAAATGCTAATTCCTAACTATAACGTGTGTGAAACCTATGGTTTTTTCAGTGAATTTGTACGGTTTTTTAAATGCTAAGTTACTTTACGCCATTCGTGGCGTGCGCGCCCACTTAACGCAGTTCGTTCCGTGCGCGCACGGTGCGCTTCGCGCACCGTGCGCACACAGTGAGCACGCGGTGCGCTTCGCGCACCGCTCGCCCACTTTACGCAGTTAGTGCCGTGCACGCACGGTGGGCACGCGGTGCGATGACAAAGCAAGAAAGCACGTCAACAAATCTGTTTCTGCTTTCCTCCGTGACTATGGTATGGGTGCCATTTACCACAACAACTTGCGTTATGACATGCAAGACATTTATAGAGGAGATGGTGTGCACTTCAATGATGAAGGGAACAGAGTCTTCCTCTTGAACCTTAGACTCTGCATCGGTACTTACTTGTAGGTACCACTAAAAAATCATTTCATAAACACAACGGCTCTTTTTAGAGCCCCCTAATATCTAAACACTTAAATCTGATTTTCATTTTTTTTTTTTTTTTTCTACCGTACGCTTACCGTAAGCTTACCGTACGCGTACCCCGTGATTTTTTTTAAAATCAATAAACGTTTTCTTTGTACTTTACAGTCCTTCTTTGACCCCCTCACAAATGTAAGGGGGTCTGTAACTCTCCTCATTGCCCCCTTTTCTTGTTTTCACTCTTTTTTTTCTGAGTGAAATACACAAAATGGCGGCCGCCGCTTCCTGGTTTCGGCCGATTCGAATGTTTACTAAGATCTAAGAGCCAATCAGAATCGCGCTCGCGCACGCCACCGTACGCTTACGGTAAGCGTACGGTAAGCGTACGGTAAGCGGGCTCAGATATATATATTGATTTAAAGGCTATTTTCTCAGAATCTACTGAACAGATCTACACCAAACCTACAAAAGGCACTTCCTTGACCTAGGGACTACCTCTCTGCCAAATTTCGAGTAATTCTGTTCAGCCGTTCGGGCTGTAGCTCGTTCTAAAGGTCCTATGGAAAAATGCATGGGGAAAACACGTTTTGGGACCCCCCTTTTATCTCAGCCCCCGCTTGACGGATCCCCCCGAGACTTTCAGGGTAGGAGCGGAGCGTAGCGCCCCACCTATTTTGAGAAATTCGCGAGGATTCATCGACCGGCGCCAAAGTTATTCAAAATAGAATGTTGAGGTTTTCCTATGGAAAAGGGGTCCTAACTATAACTACCTACTGGCGACCGCCAGTAGGTAATATATATATATATATATATATATATATATATACACATATAAAAGAAGGGTTACTCCACACAGAAGAAAACCGGAGGGACACAGCGGGGTAACCGGAAGATTTGTTTAATGCAGCAAGGTTGTGGCATGACGCGTTTTGGCGAGTTGTGCCTTAATCATATGCCCTGTTTACCAGTTCCCTGCACCAAAACACTCTTTAAAAGTTACATCGTGCTCCCATTAATGGGAGCCCAGCTGAGTCAAATTGCTGCATCACTGCAGCCTCCATCTCCGGACTACAGTTTTCAGGGTGCACAGACCAGGTAAGCTTTAGAGTTCGACTTCTTTAATCTCGTGGTGAGTGCTGGTAACAAAAAAAAGCGTGAATGGGTGCAGTTTAAAATATCCTGGCGCATTTGTTGCATAAACTCTTCTCCCTGACCTCCAGACGCCTCATATATATATGCGCCACCCCAATGGGCCGTGGAACACCCTAGGTGGATTTTTCAAACACTTTGTAAAAAGGTTTACACAGGATTCGAGGATCCACCATAAATTCATGGCGACATTTTAAAAAATAAATCCCTGCTCCCTTATATCTTTTTTATAACTTTCTTTCTAGGACTCAGGGTTCAGTCCTCCATCCTAAGATGGCTGCCCCCATAACGTTGTTGATTTGGTAGCAGTTAATCAGATCTCATCTTGAGATCTGTCAGCTCCATGGATCTTCTGCTGCGTGATACATACAATAGGGCATATCTACAAGATAGTGGCAAAGCGTGTCGTTAAGCCAAGAAGGTTAACGACGCGCTCCATCACTGGAGAAACGCAGGGCTGCACCTTAATTACAAGAATATGTTGCAGCCCTGTGTTACCCCCTGCGCTGACACTAAATTTAGGTGCCTAGCGACAATGCAGGCACCTTTGCACCATAGTGCAAGGTGCCTGCATTGAGGGGAAGGATTGTTTCTGTGCAGGAAGTTGTCCCTTACTGCACATAAACAATCTTGAAATGGCATTTTGTTACTTCTATGTGCGCTGCTTAATGCAGCACACATAGAAGTTGCAAAACGTAATTTTTTTAAATGATTGTTTATGTGCAGGAAGGGATCCCTTCCTGCACATAAACAATCATTGGTGTTTTGCTGTTTCTATGTGGGCTGCACAATGCAGCACACATGGAAACAGCAAAAACGAGGAGAAATAAAGCATTTCTCCTCGTTTCGCCTGTTTAAGACCAGATTTTACCTGCTCTTAATTTTGGTGCTGCCTCCTCTTTACGCTGCCCTTGTAAATAGGGGGCAGCGTCAAAATCAATGGGTGTTGTGATGGAACGCCCACCGCAACACCCATTGCCCTCCACTTTCACACTAAGTGTAGTGTGAAAGGGGGCCTTATTTAAAAGGCAGCTTTAAGACATGTTAAGTGGCTTAACGCTGCCTTGTAAATAAGGTGAAGCCCCCATTGCCACTACAACGTCTGAAAAATTGACATTGTGGTGGCGATAGGTGCTTGTAAATATGCCCCTGAGTTTTCTAGGCTTAATTTCTCAAAAACTACTGCACAAATTAGCTTTCTGGGCTAAGATATAGGTTTCTGCCAAATTTGATGTAAATCTGTCCAGCCGTTTGGGCTATGTCTATGTTTCCTATGAAAAAATTAATGAACAAATACGTTTTGTGACCCCCCTTCTTCTTGGCGCCCGCTTAATGGATCACCCCAATCCTTTTTCTGTTCCAGTAAGGAACTTAGGTAAATAAGATATTTTTGGGAAAAATGTTGTGAATATTCGTCAAACAGCACCAAGGTTATAAGGAAACCTAAAAATGCTTCTCCCATCCAAATATTTAGCTATTACGAATTGGAAGTCGCCACTGAGTAGGAATAGTTAGGTCAGAGTTTCCATATTAAATGCCTTTTTTAACTAATAACTTTGGCAGCATTTGATTAATGTTGATGAAACTTTCCAAAAAAGCGCTCATTTTTGCCTAGTTAGTGCATATAAAATTTTGAGGTGATCCATCAAGCTGTGGCTGAGAAAAAGGGTGGGTCCCAAAATGTAAAATTTCCATGCATTTTTCATAGACTTTTTTAGAAACCGATATCTTAAAAACTGTTGAACGGAACTACACCAAATTAGGCAGCAAGCTAGATCTTGGTCCATTCAGTAGTTTTTGATAAATTAGGGATTACAAATATTTGTATCTCTGAATGGTTGGGTTCATGAGGCTCTTGTGAGTGTCCCTCAAACCCAATTTTTAAAAATAGAGCGTTCTGATAGGCCCAGGGAACTTTTTCCCTTGGGCCAATTTGCTCCCATGGGAGTCAGGCTCCTGCAGGAGGGAGCACTCTAATTGGCTGCCTAAAACATGATGAAAAATGTTGCTGGCAGCCATTACAGTAGTCAGGGACTTATTCCCCTGTCCTTAGTTTAATTTTTTTTAAAGATACCCTACCCCACTAGGCCTTGTAATATTGTATAGGCCTCTGGGAACCCCATCCCCTGGGGCCTATCCAATATCAAAGGGGATGGGCGTGCTGCCCTTCTCCTCGGGCCTCACTGAGGCCCAGGGGGGCCCTACTGGTGCTAAAATAATATATATGCATATATTGTTTTAATGAGATCCAGCTCCTGTGGAACTCCAGCAGGATTGCAGCTTTAAAAGAAATGGTGGCCGGGGCCGGCGTCAATAACAAAGAGGAAAGTAGTGCATGGCCCCACTCCCCAAATCTTGTTGTGACCCCGGAGATGGGAGGCGGAGTGCAGCCCACCTCTCTAGGCCAATTATGGCCCCCCAGGGACCCAATCCCCTGGAGCCCATACAATACCAAAGGGGAGGGGCACACAACCCCCGTCCCCGTCCCTGAACCTGAGCCCATCCCCAAAGGCTGACATCAATTTATAGGGCAGGGTGTCACGCTGCCCCCTCTGGGTTTTTAAAGGCCCTGGGGACCCCATCCCTTGAGACCGGTTCTACTGTGATGTCCTGAGACACCATTTCACTAACCACAAGAGCAAGGGCAGGGAAACTTGTCTGCTCCTACCTGGCAGGAGCTTTGATAATGCTCCTGCCGGGTAGGAGCCCACTTTTGTTTCCATGCCTGTGCCCTTGCAGGCTGGGATATTCAGATTGCTCCCAACCTGGCAGGTCAAGCAAAACAAAAGCTCTGCTAGGAGGGAACAGTGCTGGTATGGGTGCATGGGGGAGCTGGCGAGGCCTTGGGTGCCGCAGGATGGATGAGCACTTGGGAACCCGAGTAAGGCCCCGCAGGATGGGTCTCTGGCTCCTTGTGGCTCGGGAGGGTCTGGCTTAGTTGGCCAGGATCTTCTAGACCAACTGCATGCTGTGCATGCCAGACGTTTGTGTGTGTTCGTCTGCTCTCAATATGTTGGATGCAGGTCCTGGCCAGGCACTGTGGACAACTCCACTCCGTACACGGACAAAGGCAAAAGGTTGTGCCCCACAGGGGTTGGCTGCCTGTGGGGGTTGACTGCAATTGGCTCTAATAACTATAACTCATGCACTAAGGTAACTATAGCCTGCGCCCTCCCCATGTGCTATTTACTGCATGTGATATAAACCACATGCAAAAAATAACGCATGTGGTAAATAAGGTTGTATGGCATTACAACGCATGCCATTACACCGCATGCCATTGCAATGCAAATCTTTTCCCCGACTTGCTTTAAGGAGTGCGCTGGAAATTAGAATAGTATAATTTACTATTCCAACTCCACTATGTACAACAGTAGGGAAGGTGTTGGAGTTGAATCCAACACCTTCTACCCCCTGCAACAAGCCATTCACGTTGTAACAACATGCGGGGTAATGGCATGCATTGTAACGCATGCATTGTAACGGATGTTTCCCGGTAAATAACACCCAATTACACTTATGAGAGGTCATTCAGAACAGTGGAAAATATCACTTATAATTCCTCCAGTCAAAAGAATGTGATAAAATGTGTTAAAGTGTAGGGAATGAAAGAAAAGCTGTAAAACAATACAGAAAATCCACAAACAATATAATAATGCACCAAACACACTACATGCACTGTGTAAGCTGGAAAACAAAATATATCAAACACACCTACACATAGGGCCAGACCTACATAAACAGTCATGGGCAGATGAAGCTCCCACAGGTTGACAGCAGCTACTCACACTTCCATTCTGTGGGGCACCACCATGGCTGCAGCACTGCTAGGCCACTATATCATGATATGCCAGATCCATGCTGAGCTATAACAAACCTTGTAGCATGAGGACGGAAACCAGGTCACCAATTGATTACCTGAAATGGTGCAGCAACAATGGACAAGAGCTGGGATTGACAGAGTAAGGCTGGAATGCATACACATGAGCAAGCTTGATATACATAGGATATGCAGGCTCGTTATGGGCACCATACAAAACATGTTTTCATCAGTACAGATACCCTGGAGACAAACATAGGAATTTACTGCCATTCCCCCTGCCTGAAAATGTTAGCAGTACTAGAAGTCTTTGCACTAGGCACCACACAGCAGACAGTAGGACTGATATGTGGCATTTCTCAGTCAATCTTTGGCAAAATACTCTAAGTGATGGATGACTTACAGAGAGTGAATGAGTAGCATATACAGTTTCCCTTGGACACCCACAGAGCTAATACCAGCTCAGCAAACATCTATGCTACAGCAGGATTGCCTAACATCCTAGAGCCAATTGAATGCACTCTTGTACACTCGGTAACCTGATGTAGACAGGAACAAGTGTACTGAAACCGTAAAAAAAAAACACACCATTTATGTGCAAATGGTGTGTGATGTCGATCTGTGTATCAGGAACTGTTGTGTTAGGTAATCTAGACTAAACCACAGGGTCCTGATCCTGATGAGTAGCAGCATTTGTCACACTGTGGTAACACATCACCCTTAAGTTACCGGGCAGACAAATCAACCCTCCATCATTAGATTAAAATTCATCATGATTGTTGTAATCCAATTTCAATATATGTCACTAGTACCATAGGAGAGTTGTTAGCACCTATTGCATCACATACATGGATCAATGTGAATATGTGTAACAAATTGGATAGGCCAATCTAACACAATCATGACACTTCCCAGCCAAGGAAACGTTTTAACAATCACATGTAATTCCATTACAACTCTTGTGTCTCTTACTTTGAATTCCTCTGACCTCAAGACTGTTTTTCATGTCTTCCACTGCCAATATGTTGAGGATGCTTATAATTGTTTCTTCCCACAGCTTGAAGTAGAGCTGAGGTGGAGAACTACCTCCAGTTGCTATACTTTAGTGCTTGTGCTCGTCAACTCACTTAAGCATCTAGAATTTCAAGGTTTGGAACCTGTTTTTAATGTTCTCAACATCATGTGGATATGGTAATTCTGAATTGAGTTTGTCCTTTATATCCTTCTACAGGCATGTATTTGTTTGTTTCTGTTGGTATCTTCTGCTTGGCCAGGACTTCCAGCTCATGATCTGTAAGCTTGTATTTCCCTACCCTGACTGGGTCCATGATGGAAAAGTCTGGGAGGTGTCCACTTGTGATCACTGAGTGATATCAGAGGATGGCAGTAGATTCTGTTTGTCGTGTTTTAAGGTGCTTTGTCCACATAAAGTGAATGTCTGCACACTCCAACACAAGAAGGAGCTGTTGGTGTACTTTTGGGGTGTCCTAAAGCCCTTGTGCCTTTTACTCTGGCTGTTTTTGTTCTCTAGGGATTCATTTCCTCACTCCAGGAATGCAGGGCAACCGTCCCTTCCTAATGTTTTGTGCTACGTGCTATTTGTCGAGTGAGTTATATACTACATGACCTAAATAACATGCATTTGGTATTTAACACATGGGCTACATAACAATTCTGCGGTTCACTGTAAAAACTCATAATCACTTTTATTTAACATGTTATTTAGTGAGCCTCCAAGGATTCAATATTTACCACCAAGCTCGTAATTGAGGCATTAGAGTTTTCACATGAATATACTCATTAGGGGTTCCACAAACTGGAATGGTGCACCGGTTTCCCCCGCCACAAATTGCAGGCCCAAATTTCAACACTGGTCATAGTATGCACCACTCTACAAAATACTGCTTCAGGCATAAATGGGAGTTTGTGCCTCAAATAGGATTACTAGCACACTCACAAGCAGGTCATTTGTGTGAACATTGTGTTAGATGCCACATTTCAGATAGTTATTGAAAGTTTTCCCTTTTTGTGGTATGCTGTGTCCTGTCACTGGGCATATTCCATTAAAATGGTAGACTCCTGTAAAAATTTCCTTTTTTGAGAGTGGATAATGTCGGGTTTGATGTACGAATGGGATTTATAAAAGGTTTCATGGAATTTTAAGAAACCAAGCAGCAAACATGAAAGCTTAGAGGCGGATACAGAAGTAAAATGACTTTTGAGCAGCCCATTTAAGGTCATTTTAAGGTTGTAAATGGAATGGAATGAACTATTCTGCACCTACCTGTCCTGAATGATGTAACTCCCATGCTGGCAACATATAGTCAATGCTCCACTTTGACCACGTAACCTCTAGGTCGAAGGCATATCAATGATCCTGCTTTGCCTCAATCTATTATTGAAGAGCAATCACTTCCTTTAATATTTAAACTGAATGATACCAAAAATAAGATTTTGATTGCAGGGAAAAACTCCTTGTGGAATCATTAAATGCATCATCTGTGTGCTACCAGACCAGCAATCGAAGTCTAAAACGTACGTTTTTTGGACAGTGATTTTTCACTGGTTATCCATGTCAATGCAATGTAGCTTCATATTTTTTCAGTTAAAGCTTCTACAGCAGATAATTGCCATTAGTCCAATTAGTCATTGGGCTGCTGTGGTGTGAATCTGTATTTCATCCTAGCTAGATTATGGAATACCTACTATTTGGTACTGCCATCTCTGACCATCTTCAAACTACAGAGCTTTCAACACAAGGCAGTATGTCTGGTGCTTCACAGTTAGATCAAATCCCATCGTTAAGATGAGAGCAGTGCTGGCTCCTGTAGTTCTTAGTAAGATGGCTAGCTACTCAGTACTGAGATAGGGAGTGCTTCATAGGTCTTGTATTCAATTTCCTGTAAGGGAGTCTCCAAGGTCAGTGAATTGTGCACCACTAGACTGGATAATGCTAATACCTGTTACTCAAAGCACTTATAAATGGAGCAGCTGTGGTATGAATTGCTATACAAAAACAATCTTGTTTTGATGAATGAAGCTCTGTGGGCCATACCACCTTGTTAGCTGAAAACATGCAGACAGGTGGCATGTGAGACTGGCGGCCTGCCCACTGTCCACAGGTTTTTGGCTCTGCCTCTGAAAAAATATTGTTGTTATTTACATTGGAGTCCGTTTTCCCTCCAAAGGACCCCTTTTTTATAGTGTCTTCCATGGAGACAGTACTTCATTTTAATTGTTAACCACTTTCATAAGTTTGTCCTCAGTTCAGGGGGTGAGCAAACTAAGTTGATATCTTGCTCTGCACCTAGCAATACCCCCTTATCTTCTTATTGGTACTTTGACATTATCCACCATTGAATTTTGGATATAATAATAACATATCCAAGAAAGTCATCCTAGTGTACAATACCACCTTGTTTGGATATTTTCTTATCCGGAAATTGATGTGCACATAAAAAAAACAAATAAGAGGCAAATTGACTGATCAATATCTAGAGGCCTCCAACCATCTCATTTAGAGTCTGGCAAATCTTCAGTATGTTGACAGTGGAGACTACTCTGCCTCCACCACTGACATGCACCTCCGACAGCTTGATAGAGTACGGGTTGTCAGAGGTTTTGCCATTCACCCTCCCACCCTTTTTAAAGTGGGGTAACAGGTGGCAAGTTTTCATTGTCTTTCACTAACAGGCAAAAGATGGCAGTAAGGGGCAATACAAAATGCAAAATGCCCCCCTTGCTATGGGAGAAAGACATTTTCGACATTGATTTTGCAACTTGCAGGCTTTTGGGAATATTTGATAAATTAGGACCCTACTCCTTGGGATTTTTATGTATCTCAAAAAATGTGTGGATTCTTGCAAAAACCCTGCCATCAAATGCCACTATTTTATCACATTTGATGGTGCTGAGCAACCCTCCCTTAGTTCTAATGTACATCACGTGGACTAAAAATATTGCACGCAAGGTGCAATAGCAATTTACCAGTCTGCTTGGACAATGCTCAGATCCAGATCTCCTAGATGGCATCAATTTAGCTTATTCCCAAGGCACCGCTAATTAAGGCCTTGAATATTAAATTTAATAATGAACATGATAACTGCCGTAATTGTCTACAAAAAGTAAACTGGATGTATTTTACGTTGAAATTTAGGTGATCACACGGATGAATTTACCTACAGTGGCGGCTCGCATAGGGCGTGCTGTGGGGTGGTGGGCGGTGTGGGTGATGGGCAAGGTCCGGGGGTAGTAAACCTGGACATACTATGGAACGGAGGAAAGTAATTATTACATTCCTCCATTCCATCGTATGTCTGAGTTACTACCCCCCACCTTTCCCCTCCCCGCCTCACCTCCCCACAGCACGGCCTATGCGAGCCGCCACTGTTTGCCTAGCATGCATTCTAATTTTCCCCCTAAAAGCCTATGGTCCTGATTCCAAATAACACACTTCTGTAGATGCAAATTATTCACCCTGTACTTGTTGATTGGGCTGGACATACTAATAATATGTCCTGCAATTTGTGCATCATTCTGGCTTTGGAACTCAGAATGGGGATAAAGAACAAATTGTGTACAGTCTCCTTCTGAGTACTTTGTCCAGAAAACTTTTGGCATGATGTACCTGGAAAAAAGGTAACAGTGAATAGAGTGCCATTTGCACCTAGCTTGGAAACATGTTTCAAGTGCAAACGTCCTTATGTACCCAAAAAGCGCTTACCACAGTACTTTGATTCAGTGTTTTTGGGTATGTGCTGCCATTTTAGGTACACTATGGAGATAGCACTTTGTAAAAAATACTACAGGAAATTACTGTCAGTGTCTATTAACAAAGCAGTGCTGCATATTTCAAGGAATTAATTATTTATTAGAGTATGTATTTATATATTTATTATGGGTATCATATATAGTAGACTTAGCAGAAAGGGCAGCAAAGCGCTTCACTTTTAATAGTGAAGTAACATTTGTTTTCAAATTCAAAATATCATTAAAAGACTACAAGAGGAGACAAAGATGGATTACAAGGACCTTAAAGCATTACATGAATGGCAGAGCAGGGTCAGTGTTTACTTTAGCTTCTTAGATGCTGAGGCTCTTCCCGCCCGATTGCGGAACCCTTTTATTGATGTTTAGGGCACTTCGCGCCTAAGCCTTAATATCTTAATTTCATAAAATGTACCCAGGTCAAATTTATGTTCATTTTTCCAACATCTTTGGAATTTTAAAGGTATCCCTGTTTGTGAATTCCCCTGAAAAGAACCAAGAAAATAGCCAAACCAAAATATAGCACAATATTTTGAGGAGGGAAATAGTAAAAAAAGTGCTGTGCAAGAAATATATTTGTTTTTCTAAAAATAAGATCAAGAAACGATTTGCTGTGGTAAGATCACCATCCTCACAGCTTTCAGAAAGTTGTAAAAGAAAACAATTTATCAGTTTTCTTTTTCATTTTTTTCTGGTAGTCCAGTTTTTACTTATTTCTTGTGGTTTCAGCCTACTTGCAGTTTGTAGTAGAAATAGATGTGAAACCCATGAGTCAACCCAGAAAGCTATACATGTCTGAAAAATAGACAAAATTCGGAATTCAGCAAAGGTTAAATTGTGTAGATTGGTTGTAGTTTAAAAAAACAACAACTAATTGATGGAATCAAAAAATAATTAAAATAGATAGGTAAAAATAGCTATTGGTGACAATGTTTTAATCTGTAATTGTTTTGCTCTAGTGTCCGATTTACCAAAGTAATATATAATTACATCCATCAGACACTTCTGGTTTTATGGATATAGAGTGTTTGTTGGTTGGTCAAAAATATCCAGAGCTAACAACTGAGCTGTCGCTTATAATAATTTTTCATGGTAAAATCTAATGAATGAAAATGGGTATGAAGGAAACCTATCTATTTCTTTTTAAATATGCACAAGATACTGAGTTTAGGAAAAGTAGTTGTTTTGTAAACCCCTGAATTTGGGTTAGCAATACTATCATATGATTCATAAGGCATTTTGCAAAATGTGTTCTCTCTTGCACCCTGATTTACATTTGAAAGGCAAAAATGGGAAGAAATCCAATTTGTAATAACAAATGTTCTACTATTCTGTGGTCCTGCTCTTGCCCAGGTCAAAGTAGTTCCCCACTTGTGTCTTGGGCCTATTACCTATGACAGGAAAGGTCCCAAAGAACGATGCCGAGCCAATAAACATTTAGCATGAAACATTACCCCTTTTGGCAATATGATTATGATGAAGAATTGACATCTGACTTGGTGGCCACCCAGGGAAGCCTATCAAACACAGACATTTCTGAAAACTAGACACCCAGGGGAGTCCACTTTGGTGTGACTTGTGTGGATCCCACTTTGCCTTCTTACCCAAAATACCCAGCAAACCTCAAATGTTGGGCTTGATTTAAAGTTTGGCAGACAGGGTTCTCCGTCACAAACGTGGCAGCTATCCTATTCACCTTATTACAAGTACGTTATAGCCTAGGGCACTAATGATATGGCAGACTGATTATCTGTCACATTTTTATGGAATATCCCATCGGCCAAACTGTGAATACGGCCAATTGGCAAAAATCATGCATTTTACTCACATTTCTGTGAGGGAAAGTACTCGAACTGAGGGGATTCACAAACATTCCAATGACCCAGCATTCCCATACTTCTCCCAATACATATGGGACCCCATTTGTGTGGCTGGGCCGAGCATCTGCAACAAGTGAGTACACGTTTGAATTAGGAGAAGTGTGAGAATTTTATGGATCCCTACACATTCTGGAACTTTCCTCACATAAATGTGAGGAAAACATGAGATTTTAGCGAGCATTTGAGGTTCTTAAGGGATTCTGAGCAAGAAAACATAGTGGGATATGTGAGAGCCACAGCACTCTGGATTTGTTCCCAGGTTTTACAAATTTCCAAGATTTGTAGTGTTCCCGGGTTGCCGGCTGACCAGAGCCCAAAAAGTCCACCATTCACTATGGCAAATAAGAGGAAATGCTGATTTATCTGCACTCTGTTGGTCCATATGTTACAAATACACTAAAAAGAATCCAAATTTCTTCTCACTTGTCTTGGGGAATGGGATGCTTTTGCCCTCAGGGAGGCACGACATCTGGGCTTTAGAGGCGGGTTTAGGCTCGATGCCTGGGCAGGCCATAACACCTCATATTTTTTTCCCCAAAATAATTGACCCTGGTGTTTAGTGGGTGTTCTGCCTGGACGGGTTGCTCCCTCGCATCCAATGTCTTGACCATTTTTTCCCTGGATTCTAGTGGGCATTCTGAACCCTGATGGGGAATGAGGATAAACACAGCCTTCCACCCTCTGGGGGCAAAGGGGGGCAGAAGTACTGTTGCACCTGTTCTGGATTGCGAATACAGCCTAATGACTGGGTGGACTGCCCCCACCCCTTCTTTTTTGGCTATTATTTTCCCTGGTGTCTAGTCGGCTTTATGCATCCCGCCCCAAGGGGGCAGATAGACTGTTGCATCCATTCTGTGGTGGGATTGCCCAATACTTAATGGCATAGTCTGCTTTCGTTTGATGTGATTTCAGCATGTTTTTGCCTTTGGCAACAGCAGCAAGCATACTGCATTTTTACAAAACAATTGTTTATACTCAAAAAACATAAATTAAAGCAAAGAAAAGAAAAAAAAACGTTTGTACACTATCCTCAGTTGAAGTTAGGACTGCGGCAAAAAATGTACACGTGTGTGAAATGTTGTGGGCAGATACCAAAATATCACTGACAATCAAGGAAACCAATGCCAGAAGGGGGCACAAGGTAAATAAACCAATGGCTGAAGAGGGCTGACTCAAAGTCCTTTTCTCTATTTGAGGTCCACAAACAGTTGAAGTTCTCTACAGTCAGAACAAAAAAATTGTTCCTCATTAAAAAGTGGAGGTAGAAAAAGAAAACTAGCAACTAACCCATTAGCAGTGAGAGATAACAGGGTGAAAAATAGAAAGAGGGAAAAGGGGGGTATAGATAATATCCTTGTCATCAAAACAGGGAAATTAGTGAAGGAAATAATGGCATACGGAGAGGAAATCCGAAGTGCTAAAAAATAAAAAGTGCCAAAAGATAAACTGTGTAATATTTCAGAAATTACATGTTACGCTTGGTTCTGGGATTATCCGCATGGCTGTCGTTTGCACTTTCTTTCGTGATAATTTAATAGATGTGGCTTTTAGTGAAATCTATGGGCTGTTTGTGCAGCGCCTGCCCCCTCCCCCCCACCCCCCCACACTGCACCCTCTTTCAGTGGATTATCCGGGGTTCACCGCTACCAGACGGGAAGTCTTTCGACATGGTGTTCGCATTAACTTTTCAGTGCAAAATATATTTTTAATGGGAACGTTGATTAATGGTGCCACAGCCCTGCACTGCCTCACAGGGGCACCCATGCACGCAGGAAATCTGGCCGCGGTGCCTTGACGGAAGTATGGAAGGTTTGAGGCTACAGAAGTGATCAGGGCCGCACCACACTTTGGTGACCATGGCTTCGTTTTCACACCTGCATAAATGATAAATGATCTTAAATCTAACATTGTGATCCACATCTGTAATATTTAAAACATTTGCCTGAAAGAATATTTTATCTTTACAAAACACTACAGCTGAAATCTGCAGGATCCTGCGCATTTAGACAACAGCAGCCCCTGAACTGCACTGTAATAAGTAACGTGAATCATTATCCGGGATTTGTAAAGCGCAGCAGATCACCCGTGAGGGTCTCAAGGCGCTGAGTTATAGACACGTGATTTGCCCAGAATCAGAGGATGCTAACGCTGACGCCGAGACTCGAACCTGCTTCCCACCCGTTCCGAGGTCGACAGCTCAGACGGTTACGCCACATCCCCTCTCCTAGTTATGTGGTAGCACCATCCTGTCTCTAAATCCGAATCATGATTGTATTTTGATGAATCACGCAATCCTCTGGTTTGGTTTCCGGCCCGCGAGAGCGCCGTTGCCAGAGTTCAGCCACCGGGCACGCGGCGCGCCGGAGCTGCGGGTCGTCACGCGCCTAATTACCCAACAGCTGTCACGGAGCTGTGACAGCAGTAACAAGGCCACCCGCTACATGCTACAAGGCAGTGCAGTAAGTGACAGCAGACATGGCTGCAACAGTATGCAGTCCGGGTTTTTTTCCCCCAACATCAAAAAATGTTCTAGGTCCGACAGCTGGAAGCCGACACTGCAGGATGCCTGAGACAAATCAGCCATTTTTGATACAGTAACCGAATCAAACTTAAAGCTCTCACTTCATGATCCGAAACAAATCCTGTACAAAATGTACAAAGAACCACTTTAATTTGTTTCTCCGTGTTTTACATGTAACTGTGTCTTTAATAATATGCTACTGAACATTAGGGAAACTGAAGATGGCTCCCACAGGACTACACTCACACTTATCCTCGTATCCTAATTCTGTTGCAACACTTTTTACATTAACAATGAGGACTAGAGTAGACTGCTTCTATTTGCTTAAATTGTACATGTTATTTCCAGACTACAAGATATTGGGTTATTGGTTGAGGAGGTGGAATCTCCACTCAGGCAACAACTACAGAGTGAAATACAAAAGTCCCCAAATTAACCTGTGATTAACCCTCTGGTAGCTCCCCACAACAGCAGGCAGGTTTCACTTAGAGGTGATGTGTACAATATTTATGAAGCACATAAGCAGTGGAAAGAGAAGACACAACACGAGAAAATCCCAAACCAATTTAGAAAAACAGAGTGAATTATAATAAATAAGGGATACCAGAGCAGCAAAAACCCAATCAGTAGAATCAGAGATATGCAATTTTAAAGTTTTCAGTGAAACTAGCACCTAAAAGCACAGAGAGCCACTCATGGTCATTTGGTCACGCTAGGCCAGGGTAAGTCTCAAGTTCAGGCCAGCCGTCATGGACTGAGGGCCAGATGAAGGGACCAAGTTAGCTCCACGGAAAAGTTACCTTCTAAATCCGGCACAAAGAGTTGCATTTGTGTTTGAGAAGGCCGCGAGGAGCAGGCAGAGCATCGCGGAGGGTCATTGCTGAAGCATAAAGGGCAGACCTGGCGAAACGGGGTATAGGCACTGAAGCATGAAGAGCCGGCCGGGCACTGCGGACGGTTGTTGCTGTAACGTCACTTTAGAAGTCACCACAGGCTGTCAAACATTTTGGTCACATATTGATGTTTATTTTTTAGGAAGACACCGGTTACATTACGATGTCTGGGTGGGTGAGAATGGAATAGGGGTGGGCACGTTCATTCACGGGCGGAATGGGGTAGCTATTCTTTTCTTCAGGTTGTGCACATTTGCATATAATGTATGGCTTTAAGGTTTGTAGTTTAAATCTGGACTGTGTCACGGCGTTAGGGCTACACCGATTTGATTGGCTGAAAACAGACGGGATTCATATGGGTTAGTTTAGATGTTGGATGTGAAGACGAGGGAATACACATTCAGGGCAGTTGAAGAGAGCGTGGAGGAGACGATTAGGCTGCCGACCATGGGTCTTAAGGTAGTTTTTATAGCCTCACTTTATGATTCATTGATAGGGTTGTCAAATACCAGTTATGAGGTTGGGAAAGGGGTAGCTGGTTGGTTTTTCAGTTAAGCATTCATTAAGGGTTTTTTGTGCACCACATGGAAGGGGTTTTCCTACCAGTTTGGCATAATTGTTTCATCACGTTTTTGTTCTTTCAGTACTTATTTCAGGTTGTGCATTTTGTGTAGTAGGTAAGGGGGATCATTATTATGTTTACTCAAGCATGTTTTTTACCAAAGATGTAGGGTGAGATTGATTAAGGGTCAACCACAGGGGAGTTAATAGTATATGTACGCAAATGTCGAAACAGCTTGTATTGAGCAGATGGTTTAGATGTCTTTTTTTATTATTATTTCAATTACCCCTGACGAAGGGCTCATATAGCCGAAATGCATTGGGTGGAACTACGTGAGGCTACTCAGAATGAATCGTTTACCCCTACATGTCGATGTTGAAGCCCGGATGGGCAAGCAGAAGGCATTTGAAAAATATAAAATAAAGAACTACTGTGGAATCTCGCTGTCCTCGTTGTGATTGTGATCTAATGGATTCACCTTTGAATGACCTTTTGACAAATTATTGGTTCACAATTTAGATAAAATTTGGAGTACGTCATGCACTTCTGTTTACCATGAGGATCAATTCCTGCACTTCCCAGTGCGACTGATTGGCGCGTAAGGCACGTGTCTTCTGGATTACTTATTATACAACCGTGACTTTTGGGACAGATCACGGCATCAGTTCGCATGCATTCATTGAGCTACAACATGAAACTGTATAAGGAAAGGAGTGCATTCTGCTATCTCTCTCTTAACTTTCTAAAAGTGGAATTTTCAGAATTGTAACATAAAATCCGACTTCGCCATTAAAGCATCCTTTCAACTACAAATTGCTTGAGGGTTAACAGCATCTCTCTATCTGCTCCCAATCCAAAGATGTCGCCTATTAGGTGTAATTAAGTAACCCAGTGTTAGTCCATGTTAGAAATTGGCCTTACAATGGTGAAACATTTTGAGTTTTTTACTGTTAGCACATCTAAAACCTAAGCACATATATCCGACATTTTAAATACAATGCACCCTGAGCATTTAGGGCCTACTTAGTTGTGACTTATATGTATTAAAAACGAATGTTCAGGCATGGCATAAGGTTTACACAGACAAATCGAAATGACACTTTAAAACTGTACTACAGGCTGCAGTGGCATGTCTTAGACATGTTTGAAAAGGCTACTTAATGGGTGGTACAGTTAGTGCTGGAGGCTCACTGGTAACTTTTAATAAACATCCCCTATGCAGAGGGAGCACCATTTACCAGGGTATTAAATACATTTAATGTGCCAATTAGATGTAGTCCAGATTTAACATGTTTGAAGAAAAGAGCACATGCACCTAAGCACATTTAGCAGCGGTAGAGTCAGAAAAACAAATTCTGCAAAACAAGATGAG
Organism: Triturus cristatus; assembly: GCF_964204655.1. Taxonomy (NCBI): domain Eukaryota; kingdom Metazoa; phylum Chordata; class Amphibia; order Caudata; family Salamandridae; genus Triturus; species Triturus cristatus. Next base: position 181,663,464 of record NC_140589.1, read on the forward strand.
TGAAGGTAAAAAACATCTGGGGAAATACTATGCCAACAGTAGTGGCTGCTACTGGACCTAGGTGGTGGGGTAGGGGAGGAGGGGACAGATGAAAAATGAAAATAAAAACCACTTACCTTTAACGGCCGGCCACTGCCTTTCCTCTGTCCTCATCCTCTTCACGTCCGTGCTGGCAGCAGGAAGCGCCCAGGCTCCGCTGAGCCCCCAATGTGTAAAGTATTTATGCAGTACCAAACCAGTCATAAAGTCAAAACTCCAAGCAATAAAAATCCCCAAAAGAATGTGAAAAATAGAGAAAAAAGTTTATAAACTAAATGACGGCAAAACAACAAAAATCCAATAATGGGAAACTGGGGATATGAATTATTAGGAGTTAAGTAAAAATATTGGCTAAAAGCACAATACACCAATGATAGTCTATGGAAGCAGAAAACTGGCTCCTATGCACAATTTGATGTCAACTACAAAAATCTAAAAACAGGGAACTGGAGATATTAATTTTTAGGAGTTAAGTAAAAATGACGCCAAAAAGCACAATACACCAATGATAGCCTACGGAAGCAGTAGTCTGGGTCCTAAACACAAGCCTTGGTCAGGTACAACAAGTGGATTGGTTCTGGTAAAAAGTATGGAAGTCAAAAGTTAAAAAAAAATGTTTATGTCCCACTTCAAAATGGTAGTAATCCAAAAGGAGGGACAGGGGGCTATATTTAAGGAGGTCCAATGTACAAGCCCCAACAGACTATATCCAAAGCGGGGTACAGAGTTCCTCAAGTACTAGAAGGAGGAGATGAGGTTGGTAGATGGAAGGTTTAGTCACCAAGAATTGTTGGAAAACAACAGGGAACCAGGGAAGTTCCCTTAGGTGGAACTAATGCTCTCACACACCCAGCAAGCTAGGTGTCATGCTTCATCATATGAGCATTGCCCCTCGTCAAGTCGGCGCTGCAATCCTTGACGGGCTCCCGAAACCGGGGATCTTTTGTTCCTGCCGATATATGCTTGGGTGTAAGGGGCCTGGTAGAATGAATGTAGCAGAAAATGGAAGTTTATAGTAAAAAGGGTTGGTCAGTCCTAACAGTGTTTTATTCAAAAGGTAGACTACCCTATTAAAAATGTGTAGAGTGGCTAGGTGCTAGAAATAAGGTGTCTAGACGTAAAGCTCTACTCTAAAATGATCGACATGTTTCTTGCCATGTTTGTCAGAAGGATCAGGGCAATTCATCAGGATCAGGAGCTGTCTACATAAAAAGTGGTGATGTGTGCTCTACATACCACGTCCGATGCTGCTGACCTGTAGAAATAAAGTAACAACATCAAGGGTAAAACCAATTACATCTCTACCATGAGTACATAATGTCAACAATGGTGTTGCAAGAATCACCGTGCATAACGTGAAAATAACAACCTGCTTCAAGGTGCACTATTTCAAAGGATAAGTGAACATAAGTGAGGGGGGGTGGTTTTGTGTATTAGATCTACTAATACGCTAAAGCCGTTCTGAAGGACAGAGGAGGTTCACTCACCTAATACATTGAATAGACAGGCTAGCAACGGAGCTGGCGGCTTTAAAGGACACCGATTGGGTCCTAGAGTAAAAGGGGGGGATAAAGAGGGACAACTACTGACAATCAAAGTACAATTGTGAGAAGGACAGAGCTTTGTATCGAGGTTGTTGCCTCTAGTTGAGTTCACATGATAATATTATCAGACCTTTAAAAAAATGTCAAGATTGAAATCAGAGCACGTCTGACTGGAGCTCTTGCTCAAGCTAATGCCGTCGAATGTGGTAAACGGCATGATCAACTTCATTCGAGAATTGTTTCCAAGAGAGAATAGCCAATCAAAATCAATCGACAAGCTTAAAAATATATCGGAGAACAGGGTATCAGAGGAACAAGAATTGGCCGTACTCACCAGCGCTAACGAGCGCTTCTCTTGCAGACCTACCCAAGCCGCCAGAGTCCGGGGTGGTAAATGACATCCGCCGCTGTTGCTTAGATATACAGCAAAATGTGGGAGTGAGCCTGACGTAATACCACGTATCGTAACGTCGCGTGGTGACGTGTCTGGTTGCTAGGAGCCAAATACAGGCGCCGGGGCGTGAAAGAGTACGCGTCTCCATGGCGTCGTAAAGTTGAATATTATTGGTTACTGGAAACGTAAATAGTAATGTCCCGCAACAAAATGGAACATTGTCACTTTTTGGGGGAAAGTGCTGAAATTTCTTCTAAATCCCAATGCAAGATGAGACTTTGTAACTTTTTGAGAAGAAAATTTTCCTCTATGTAAGCTGCTGCAGAAATTGCAACTGCCACCATGGAAACAAAGGCTGGATGCTTGAAACAGAACAGTCCTGCAGGACATTCTCAGTGCAGAATGGTACTTAGTTGTCTTTTCAGATGTGTTGTGAGCCTAGACTGGGACAAAGCTGAATCCCGTCTGACACCATGGACCTGCCAGCCAGATACTTTCCACAGTAGGTCTCCATGAAGTTCTGGAGAAAATGTTTCGAAAAATTGTCAGACTTTCTTCTGGTGATCCAACAACCAATTGAGTACACTTGTAAGGTCCCCAAGTCCCCATGGGAGGTACATAGAGACTCACCGGGTGTCAGGAAGGATCTAGTCTAGGTTCAGTTGTTATAAGTCGGTTGAGCACTTCAGATAAAACGCCACTTGCAGCTTGTAGTCACAGAGCAAGCCAGCCAAATGACCCTTGAAAAAGTTCCCTGGGTACCTGTTAGACCTGGCATCATTGGCATGAGTCTCTCCTCCATTTTTTTCTGTTTGCCTCCTCTGTTTACGATGTTTTTGCTGGTTTATTGCTTTGGGCACTGTGCCACTGCTGATCAGTGCCACAGTGCAAGTGCTCCCTATGTTAAATTGTTACATTGATTGGTGTTACCATGATTGGCTTGGTTGACTTACTGTTCAGACCCTAGTCTAGTGCACTGCGTGTGCCAAGGGCGTGTAAGTTAACTGCTGCTGGTGGGCTTGCAGCACTGGTTGTGCCACCCACAGAAGCAGCGTGTAAAATGTGTCTCAGGCCTGCCACCGCAGCGCCTGCGTGCAGTCCCTGACTGCCATGTCGACTTGGTAAGGAAACCTACTTACCAGTCTCTAAACCTTCCCTTTGCCACATTTCAGACACCTCTATGGTAGGCCCTAGGGCAGAGTGCATTTTTGGTAAAAGGTAGGTCATGCCCTGATGTGTGTGGCATGACCTAATAGTGAATTACAGCCATTTTCGTTTTTCACTATTGAAGGGCTACCTGCCTCCAATAGGCCAGACTGGGCAGACTGATTATTAACTCCATTATAATCTATCTGACTCAGGGAGCACGGTAGCACGTCGAGTTTAGTATCCCTGAACTCAGAATTTAATAACACACCCTTTAGGATGGATGGTTTTTAAATTCTATGTTTGAAAATAGCACTTTTAGAAAGTGGCTATTTTCTTGTCCAACTATCTACCGGTCTCTGCTGGTTTGGTGTGTGTGTCAGGGGCTGGGTGGCTCCAGAGGTCTGAGTGAGTCAGTGTGGGGTGAATGGGGCGTTTACACGTAGAGTGAGGGAAGAGTAGCCTGCCCTGCCTGACACAATACTGGCTCCGCCTCCTGCTGGGCGACTGATAGCCCTGCTCCTGCCAGTGACAATACTGCCTCCGCCTCCTGCTGGGCGGCTGAGGACTCTGCCCTGCTCAGTGAATAGGCCAGGTGCCTCTGCCTGGCAACACCCACAACAAACCTGAGATGGTGGGAATCGCCCTGCTTGGACAAAGGGAACAAAGGGAAAAAGGGGTATAAGAGAAGGACCCCTGAACCAAGAACTCAGATCACTTCTGACAAGGAAACCTGTACCAAGGACAAGAAGCCTGCTGATCTAAGGACTTGCCTCCCCTTTCTGCCAGAGTGCTGTTTTGCTGTGGAGGAACCTGAAAGCTGCTTCTTTATTTTTGCCAAGGAACAAGGAGAGAGGAACTTGGTGTGTACTCTCTGAACACTTGCTAGGAAATCTCCAAGGGCTGGAAGAGTGCCAGTCTCCTGCTGAAGTCACAGGGCCAAAGGACTTCACCATTTGCTGAATTGCTGGAAAGTGTTGTTTCCAGTACACAAGGGAAAATCTGCAGTCTCGACGCCAGCAGCAACGCCAGTGAGCAGTGGGTATCGGCCCCGGCTCCAAGTGACCCCGTCTCGACGCCGGTATCGACGCCAGTGAGGAGTGAGTATCGGCTCTACCTCCAAGCGACCCCGTCCCGACGCCGCTGCTGATCGCATCGACTCGACGCCCTTCTCGACGCCGTGAGCGCTGCTCCGGCCCGACATCCCTCGACGCCGCTGCGGATTGACCCGACTCCGAGGCACGATCGACGCCGACCTCGACGCCGACATCTCGACGCCGTGGATCATCGTTTTCTTCATTTCTCAAGGTACTGTACTTGTGGGGTCTGTTGCAACTCCAGGCTCGACGTAGCGCTCCTCGCGGTCGACGCCGAACCTTGGGAATCTTGTAGACTCGACGTCGTGTGACTCCTGTGGGGGTTACATTGTTGCCAAAGAACTGTGCTCGGAAGAATACTTTGCTAAAGAACTATTTGCCAAGAAGAAACCTTACTTGAACTATTACTTTTCCTTCCAAAGAGTATTTATTAAGACTGTGGTATATTTTTATCGTTATGTGGTCTTGTGCTAAGCCTTATATAAAAATACTATTTTTATAATAACTTCTGTGTCGTGTCCATCCGTAGTGTATTCACTTTATTACTGTATGTGGTCATAAATGCTTAACACACTGCCTCTGAGATAAGCCTGCCTGCTCTGCCAAGCTACCAAGGGGGTAGCAGGGGTTATCTGAGTGTGTAATCCCCTTGCCCTGACTAGAGTTGGTTGGTCCCTATTTGTCAGAAGTGTATACCTCTGCCAACTAGAGACCGCCGGTTCTAACATTGGTGGTCAGCGGTGAGGATTTGAACTTTGCATTTATGACTCATGTGCAGTGATTAGTGTACGCTACATAGTGAAAGCAGACCATAACGCAGCCACAATCTGTTTGGTAGGATATTCTATTTTTGTTCTCTGCTTTCCTGGAGCTTATTTTTTCAACACTGCCAGTTTTGACCATGGAGAATGCCGGAGCGACTACACCTGTGGAGATTGTTGTGGGGGAATTTGATAAGGAGAAGATAGATTCCTACACGCTAAAAGATCTAAAAGGATTTTGCAAGCAGTTTAAAGTTCCGACCACAGGTGTCTCAAAGAAAGAGGGCTTCCTCAAAGCGCTGAAGGCCTGGTTGGAGGCCAGAAATCCCTCTGATCCGGTGGTGGTACCGGAAGAGGAAGAAGAAGAGGAAGAGGAAGAGCCCACAGGTGGGCCAGTGTCATCTCCAGGCAGTAGTGCGTCCTCTAGGAGCCTTTCCCCCGAAGAATTAGAAGACAGGGAGAAGGAGAGGGGGTACAAGTTAGAAATGGCAAAACTTAAATTAGGAGGGCAGTTGGAATTAGAGAATGCAAGAAGCAAGAGAGAAGCTGAAATGGAGAGCAAAAGATTAGATTTTGAGAGAGAGAAATTAGCGTTTGAACGTGAGAAGATGGTGAGGGAGATGGAGCTTAAAACTAAGAGTTTAGAGTTGAATCCCTCTGGTGGCAGCACTCCATCTGTGCCTGCAGAAAGTAGGTTTTATTTTCCTAAGGATGTGATCAAAGATTACAGTAAGAATGAAGATATTAGCCAATGGTTTAAAGCGTATGAGTTAGCATTGTTGGCCCACCGGGTCCCTGAGAAAGATTGGGGAACGGGGTTGTGGAGCCGCTTTACAAACGAGGGGAGAGATACCTTGTTGAGCCTTCCTGCTGAGGATAGGATGTCTTATACTCATATGAAAGATGCTTTAATGCTGAGATATGGCTTAACTCCAGAAAAGTACAGACAAACCTTTAGAGAATGTAAGAAGTTGCCTGGTACTACGTGGGTTGAATATGTGTCTTTTTTCTGCAGAACCATGGATGGTTGGATAAAGGGTAGCAAGGTTGATAGTTATGATGCTCTTTATGATTTGTTTGCTTGGGAGCACTTGTCTAATAACTGTTTTCCAGAGCTACGCCAGCACCTTGTTGATAGCAAGCTATCTAACCCTAGAAAACTTGCTGAGGAGGCGGACCGCTGGGTCAGTACCAGGGTCCACAAGGGTCCAGTGGGAGACTCGGCCAAAGGTGGGCAGGGTCCCCAGCAGAAGAGTGGGGGGGACAGGGGTAAACAGAGGGAGTTTCAGAAAGGGCCCCAAAGTAGTCCCCAAGGGAACCAAGGGAAGGGTTCCCAGCCTCCCCCTGTAAAGAAGCCAGAGGCCCCGACAGGTAAACCTGTTCACAGGGGCCCCATGACCTGCTATGCCTGTAAGCAGGTGGGACACCGCTATTATGATCCCCAGTGTCCCATGAAGGATTCGAATGCACCGCCGCGTGCACCCCCTCGTCAGGTAGCGAGTGTAGCCCTGGGAGGGGATGAGATGGGTGCCCCCGGTGGGTGGGGTCCCGCAGAAATGTCCCTGGTCTCTTTAGGAGACGTGGAAATGGTCCCTCCAACCCCTCTGCCTAGTAACACTAAGAAATATAGGCAGTGGGTGACCATTAATGGCCATAGGGTGGAAGCTCTCAGAGACACCGGAGCGAGTGTGACAGCTGTCAAGTGTCACTTGGTGTCCAGAGAGCAGGTGGTCCCGCATGCATTCTACCCCGTTGTAGCTGCCGACAACTCACAGAGTCAGTGTGAGGTAGCTCAAGTTCCCTTTGAGTGGGGGGGGTCTCAGGTACTCTTCAGGTTGCTGTGAGGCCCGCCATGCCTGTTGATTGTCTCCTGGGCAATGATTTGGAGGACTCCCCTTGGGCTAAGGTGGAGAGAAAAGCGCATCTGGAAATGTTGGGTCTGCCTGAGTGGGTGTGTGCGACCACCCGGTCCATGTCAGTTAGTAAGGGTGTTGATGGGGGCCCGGAGCCTGAAAGTATGGCCCAGGTCCCAACCGTGAAGAGAAGAGGCAGGGGGCGCGGGAAACCGTCCCCCATCGTTCCCGCGGTCCAGGAGGGAGCAGACCCTGAGGGGGATGCCCTGGAACCGACAGGAGAACAAGGGGCCGAACTGGGAGACCTGCCCGAGCTGACCCATTGGCAGCAGGATGGTGGTCCCTCCAGGGAGGAATTTTGTGCTGAACAGAAAGTGTGCCCTTCTCTTGTGGGTATGAGGCAGCAGGCCTCAGCCCAAACGACAGGTGATCAGTCAGGATCACATTGGGTCTACTGGGAGAACGACCTCCTGTATAGCGAGCCTAAGGCTGCTGAACCTGGGTCAGCCCGTGTGCTGGTGGTACCCCAGCGCTTCAGAGCCTTCCTACTGGGGTTGGCTCATGACGTTCCGTTAGCTGGACATCTGGGGCAGGACAAGACCTATGACAGGCTTGTCACCCATTTTTATTGGCCCCAGATGAGAAGGGATTCAGATATCCATTGTAGGACCTGTCAAACTTGCCAGGCAAGTGGGAAAAGTGGGCGGAAGCAGAAGGCTCCCCTCCAACCTTTTCCCGTCGTCAGTACCCCCTTTGAGCGAGTGGGAATTGACATTGTGGGGCCACTGGACCCCAAGACAGCCATGGGCAACAGGTTTATCCTGGTCTTGGTGGACCATGCCACCCGGTACCCGGAAGCCATCCCTCTCCGAACAGTGACGGCCCCCGTGGTGGGACGGGCACTGATGGGTGTTTTCTCCCGCATGGGGTTCCCCAGAGAGGTGGTGTCAGACCGGGGCACCAACTTCATTTCGAATTATATGAAGTCTCTGTGGAAGGAGTGTGGGGTAACCTACAAGTTTACCACTCCTTACCACCCTCAAGGTAATGGGCTGGTTGAGAGATTCAACCGGACCCTCAAAGGCATGATCATGGGTCTTGAAGAACCAATGAGGCGTAAATGGGACGTCCTCTTGCCATGCCTGCTGTTTGCTTACCGTGAGGTGCCACAGAAGTCTCTAGGGTTCAGCCCATTTGAGCTTTTGTATGGTCACCCGGTAAGAGGACCTTTGAGTCTGGTCAAAGAAGGCTGGGAGCAATCTCCCAGGAAACCTCCCCAGGATGTATATAGTTACATGCTGGCCTTTAGGAACCAGACTCGGCGCTTCAGAGATCTTGCTCAGGCAAATCTGGAGGCCAGCCAGGAAGAGATGAAGCGGTGGTACGATCAGAATGCCACTCTGGTTGAGCTTCAACCTGGTCAGAAAGTTTGGGTCATGGCCCCTGTGGAACCTTGTGCGCTCAAGGACAGGTGGACTGGACCATTTGAGGTTGTGGAGAAAAAGAGCGATGTCACCTACTTGGTGGACTTGAAGTCTCCCAGGAACCCCTTAAGGGTCCTGCATGTCAACCGGTTAAAGCCCCACTTAGAAAGGTCCGAAGTGGGCATGCTCCTTGCCACAGATGCTGGGATGGAGGAGGAGAGTGAGCCTCTTCCTGACCTCCTCTGTGCAAAAGAAAAAGATGGGTCAGTGGATGGTGTTGTCCTCTCTGACACACTGACCCCTGAGCAGCAGCAAGATTGTCGCCATCTGTTGGTACAATTCCCTGATCTGTTCTCCTTAATCCCTGGTGTCACTCAGTGGTGTGTCCATGATGTGGACACTGGGGACAGCACTCCTGTGAGGCACAAGGCCTACAGGGTGACTGAAAAGGTCAGAGCATATATCAAGGAGGAGGTCTCCAAGATGTTTGCCTTAGGGGTGGTTGAGTCCTCTAGCAGTCCTTGGGCCAGCCCAGTGGTCTTGGTCCCAAAGGCTGCAGCGCCTGGTGCTTCACCAGAACTTCGGTTCTGTGTGGATTACCGAGGACTCAATTCGGTCACCAAGACTGACGCGCACCCCATCCCCAGAGCTGATGAGCTCATCGATCGGTTGGGGGCTGCCCGGTACCTTAGTACGTTTGATCTAACGTCTGGGTACTGGCAGATCGCCTTGACTGATGGGGCAAAAGAGAGGTCTGCATTCTCCACACCAGATGGGCACTACCAGTTCCGTGTGATGCCCTTTGGGATGAAGAATGCCCCTGCCACATTCCAGAGGTTGGTTAACCAGGTATTGGCCGGGCTGGAAGATTTCAGCGCCGCCTACCTGGACGATATAGCAGTGTTCAGCGCCAGCTGGGAGGAACACTTGCGCCACCTCCAGGAAGTGTTGTTGGCCCTGCGCAGAGCAGGCCTCACAATCAAGGCTAGTAAGTGCCAGATTGGGCAGGGTTCAGTGGTGTACTTGGGGCACCAAGTAGGGAGTGGCAAGGTGGCCCCCCTGCAACACAAGATAGATACCATCCTGGCTTGGGAACCGCCCAAAACCCAGACTCAGGTGAGAGCCTTCTTGGGTCTCACGGGTTACTACAGGAGGTTTGTCAAGGGGTATGGCAACATTGTGCACCCCTTGACCTCGCTGACTTCCAGGAAGCAGCCGAGACTTGTGATCTGGACTGACGCCTGTCAAAACGCCTTTGACACCCTGAAAACTGCAATGTGTACAGCACCGGTCCTCCAGGCACCCGACTTTTCAAAAGAATTCATTGTCCAGACAGACGCTTCAGAGCATGGTGTGGGGGCTGTTCTAGCACAGATGAATGAGGAGGGCCGAGACTTACCTGTAGCCTTCATCAGCCGGAGGTTACTTCCCAGGGAACAAAGGTGGAGTGCGATAGAGCGTGAGGCATTTGCTGTGGTCTGGGCGCTGAAGAAGCTAAGACCCTACCTGTTTGGGACTCACTTCCGGGTTCAGACAGACCACAGGCCCCTCAGATGGTTAATGCAGATGAGGGGTGAGAACCCAAAGCTGTTGAGGTGGTCCATTTCCCTACAGGGGATGGACTTTACGGTGGAACACCGCCCTGGTACAGATCACGCCAATGCTGATGGTCTGTCCAGATTTTTCCGCCTTAGTGATGAGGACTCCCTGGGTGAAGGGTAGTTCTCCCCACATTTCAGCTGGAGGGGACACGTGTTAGACCTGGCATCATTGGCATGAGTCTCTCCTCCATTTTTTTCTGTTTGCCTCCTCTGTTTACGATGTTTTTGCTGGTTTATTGCTTTGGGCACTGTGCCACTGCTGATCAGTGCCACAGTGCAAGTGCTCCCTATGTTAAATTGTTACATTGATTGGTGTTACCATGATTGGCTTGGTTGACTTACTGTTCAGACCCTAGTCTAGTGCACTGCGTGTGCCAAGGGCGTGTAAGTTAACTGCTGCTGGTGGGCTTGCAGCACTGGTTGTGCCACCCACAGAAGCAGCGTGTAAAATGTGTCTCAGGCCTGCCACCGCAGCGCCTGCGTGCAGTCCCTGACTGCCATGTCGACTTGGTAAGGAAACCTACTTACCAGTCTCTAAACCTTCCCTTTGCCACATTTCAGACACCTCTATGGTAGGCCCTAGGGCAGGGTGCATTGTTGGTAAAAGGTAGGTCATGCCCTGATGTGTGTGGCATGACCTAATAGTGAATTACAGCCATTTTCGTTTTTCACTATTGAAGGGCTACCTGCCTCCGATAGGCCAGACTGGGCAGACTGATTATTAACTCCATTATAATCTATCTGACTCAGGGAGCACGGTAGCAAGTCGAGTTTAGTATCCCTGAACTCAGAATTTAATAACACACCCTTTAGGATGGATGGTTTTTAAATTCTATGTTTGAAAATAGCACTTTTAGAAAGTGGCTATTTTCTTGTCCAACTATCTACCGGTCTCTGCTGGTTTGGTGTGTGTGTCAGGGGCTGGGTGGCTCCAGAGGTCTGAGTGAGTCAGTGTGGGGTGAATGGGGCGTTTACACGTAGAGTGAGGGAAGAGTAGCCTGCCCTGCCTGACACAATACTGGCTCCGCCTCCTGCTGGGCGACTGATAGCCCTGCTCCTGCCAGTGACAATACTGGCTCCGCCTCCTGCTGGGCGGCTGAGGACTCTGCCCTGCTCAGTGAATAGGCCAGGTGCCTCTGCCTGGCAACACCCACAACAAACCTGAGATGGTGGGAATCGCCCTGCTTGGACAAAGGGAACAAAGGGAAAAAGGGGTATAAGAGAAGGACCCCTGAACCAAGAACTCAGATCACTTCTGACAAGGAAACCTGTACCAAGGACAAGAAGCCTGCTGATCTAAGGACTTGCCTCCCCTTTCTGCCAGAGTGCTGTTTTGCTGTGGAGGAACCTGAAAGCTGCTTCTTTATTTTTGCCAAGGAACAAGGAGAGAGGAACTTGGTGTGTACTCTCTGAACACTTGATAGGAAATCTCCAAGGGCTGGAAGAGTGCCAGTCTCCTGCTGAAGTCACAGGGCCAAAGGACTTCACCATTTGCTGAATTGCTGGAAAGTGTTGTTTCCAGTACACAAGGGAAAATCTGCAGTCTCGACGCCAGCAGCAACGCCAGTGAGCAGTGGGTATCGGCCCCGGTTCCAAGTGACCCCGTCTCGACGCCGGTATCGACGCCAGTGAGGAGTGAGTATCGGCTCTACCTCCAAGCGACCCCGTCCCGACGCCGCTGCTGATCGCATCGACTCGACGCCCTTCTCGACGCCGTGAGCGCTGCTCCGGCCCGACATCCCTCGACGCCGCTGCGGATTGACCCGACTCCGAGGCACGATCGACGCCGACCTCGACGCCGACATCTCGACGCCGTGGATCATCGTTTTCTTCATTTCTCAAGGTACTGTACTTGTGGGGTCTGTTGCAACTCCAGGCTCGACGTAGCGCTCCTCGCGGTCGACGCCGAACCTTGGGAATCTTGTAGACTCGACGTCGTGTGACTCCTGTGGGGGTTACATTGTTGCCAAAGAACTGTGCTCGGAAGAATACTTTGCTAAAGAACTATTTGCCAAGAAGAAACCTTACTTGAACTATTACTTTTCCTTCCAAAGAGTATTTATTAAGACTGTGGTATATTTTTATCGTTATGTGGTCTTGTGCTAAGCCTTATATAAAAATACTATTTTTATAATAACTTCTGTGTCGTGTCCATCCGTAGTGTATTCACTTTATTACTGTATGTGGTCATAAATGCTTAACACACTGCCTCTGAGATAAGCCTGCCTGCTCTGCCAAGCTACCAAGGGGGTAGCAGGGGTTATCTGAGTGTGTAATCCCCTTGCCCTGACTAGAGTTGGTTGGTCCCTATTTGTCAGAAGTGTATACCTCTGCAAACTAGAGACCGCCGGTTCTAACAGTACCCCTACCCACTTTCACAGCAGTTCCTGTTTGCCCTACTGCAAACAATCACACAGAGACCCTCACTGAAAATCTAGGAACCCTTATCCTGTTGTGCAGGACCTATGAGCCCACCCAGAAGTTTGGCCAGAGTAATGATCAGTCCCTTCTACTGCAGTCACTCAAAACTAATTCTAGAGGGAACCTTCCCTCCCACTGTTTTTTTTGCCACCATATGTGGACAAAGGCTGGGCCTTTCTTGTTGTCTCCTAACATATCCTTGTGAAAGGGCAAACCCTTTGAAGTAAATTAAGTTCCTATGCCCACCTTTGCTGCCAGGGGAAGAAACCGCCTTTCCACTCCCAGACGATTGTCTTTGCTATGGGAGCAGTTTTCACACCTAGTTCAGGCCAAGTACAGTCTGGGTAGTTGCAGGAAAGCTATCCAAATTAGCCTCCAGTAGCTGAAGACAGGGTATAGGTACATTTCTAAAAGTTACATTTCCAATTTATTTAATAACAAATTCATCTTCACCATTTTCTTGCATTTTTGTTACAAATAAAAGTAAGTAGTTAATTAGAGTCCGCTGCTGGCGCAGGCCAACAATTATAGATTAAGGTATATAATCTATACCTTGACTTTTCCTGTGTGTTAGTTACAGCTTCACCAGTGACAATGTTTCTTTGGGCACAGTCACTGGGGGACCATGCTATATCTAATGTCGCATATAGTCCACTTTTAAGGATTGTGCACACTACCTTGCAGGCAGCAAGTTTTGCTGAGGGATGACTTATTTAATATTAAAATCAGGTTTTCCTACCTGTCATAAGGGTGATTTTGACAGATCTGCACAGCAGAACTCAAGCTGCTGCTTTTAGGCTACACAGGGTAGGCTTAAAGCCATGTTTTCATTGTCGCTGTAGTGGATGGCATAATAGGTGCTGCAGTCCACATGTGACATTCAACAATCCATGCCAGGGGATGTATACCTGCACCAGATACTATGGCCTTGAAAGGAAAGATAATTGTGCCAATTAGGTAACCAATTTCAACACAACATGTTTAAAGGGTGAGCATAAGCCTTTCACTCCTGCCTAGCAGGGGTAAAGTGTGCAGAGTTTTAAGGCCAGCGAAAAAGAAGAAAAATCAGAAAAGACAGATTTCATACATAGTGTCACCCACAATTTGCACTTTCTACCGTGCACTGGGTAAACACAGAGATGCAGGATTTTGTACATACCAGGTGCAAAATTTACATTACATCCCGATTTAGTCGCTTCAAAAACAGGGATAACATGGTAATAGTATGTATTATTCCACTTTTCAACATGCACAAACTAAGAATGTGCACTGTTGTCTGCACGATTTCTGGCAGCTTTTCCCTGACAAAAGCTGTGTGAGTCCTCTCTTTCCACCGGATTTATAATCTTGACTGGGACGCAAATTGAAGTTTGTTCCTGAAGTTGTGATTATTATCCTACTAGGAATGTGGTCCTTAATTGAATAATGCTACCATAGAAGAAGTAGACTAGATATAAAAATATTATAATGTGCAGTGTCTTATTTATCATCTGGAAGTTATCAATCAATCAATGAACTTTATCCGGCTAAAACAAAATAGGCATAAAGGAACAAAACAATACATACATAAAAATGTATTTAAAATACTGAGTTAAAAGTTTAAAAATACATGCACAAAAACATAGTTAAGAAAACATTTTGCACTGGCTGTATTACCCTAATTAAGCTAATCACAATGTGAACCTTGGTAATGGAAAAAGGCATTAAAAATAATGAGCCAGACAGCGAAATTTCATTTGGCCATTTCATTGTTCCTTTCTTGCAATCAACAAACATTTTGTGAAGTTAATCACTGCATGAGAAACCCGAGGGCTCCCCAAATACTGCAAAACAATGTGCTTATAAGATTTAATATTAGGATCAAAAAGCGTTTCCGATGGGTGGTATATAGCATACCAAACAATGTAAAGTGCAATGTGCTTTGCCTAGAGCAGTCATCACAGGGACACATGGGAAGGTTTGTGAATCGAAAACATTGATTGGGAAAGGTGAGAAAACGTGAACACGATTGGAGCAGTCTTGTGAGAAGAAATCTATACCATGGGGTTGAGACAAATGATAGATAGGCCTCTGGAGCAGATCTTACAATTGCATTCCAGGTTTATACTCAAAAACCTCCGAGCACTCAAATATCCATGTTGAAAAAGTTCCAAAAAAATAGAATCATCAGTTGATAAGACACTTCAAATATTTCATCCACTGTTTATTCGTCAGGACAGCAGTTCCATAAAAGCGCAGCCGACACGTGTTTCGTAAAGTCATATCAGACTCACAACTTCTTCAGGGCTGCAAATCAAAAAGCCATATAATACATATAAGTACTCCACTCTAGGAGTATAACGTTCTAACAATACAGCTCAATTACAGTGGAAACACCTTCAACACTCCCAAGTCCCAGAAATGTGGTGTAAAGTAAAGATGACACAGACCCCTCCAAGGACATGAATGAGTCTCCTAAAAGAGTGTAAGATGTCCAAATGGCAGGCAAGATATCCGCATGCCAAATGTATTCTCATTTAGTACCAAATTAACATAACATTTATTGCCCATAATGATGTCTTATAGGCCCCAAGTAAAGAAACCAGAAATTAAAAGTGATGTGACTCAAGTGGATTCCACGTCATACCTGAAATAGCAATTCTTAGCGCTCCTTCAAGTCCACAACAAAGAAGAAATATATATCCAGCCAATCCGGTCTCCAGTCAATGAACCCTTATACACTCTATAATGACACAATGAACGTAGTAAATGTCACCCTAATAATTCCATGTTAGTGTCTTCAAAAACGAGTTATCCATAATGGCAACTCACCCTCATTTGTTTAAGGAGTTCCCAAGATTCTTCCTTCTTATTTAATTCCACTTAAGTAAATCAGCAAATAATTCTCAAGAAAAATATAAGGAAACAGTATATAAATAATACTTATCACAGCGCACATATATCAAGTACATTCAATTCAGCGTACTCCATTGGGTACGAGTTGTCATTATCATAATCTCACCAAAAACGTAACTCTGTTTCCACGTAGATTTCCTCCGGTCCGGTCTTAACATAGGTTAAGAGAGATTATTATGAACCACCCATTATTATCCACTTTCTGCACTATATCTGTTATCATTATTAAAAACTAAGTCCCTCAGTCACTCACCTAAGAAGTGGCAAAATCGCACACACCAAACCTGCCTCTGTATTACTCCTCACCGTAACACGGAACACGAGTACGGGCCCTGTAAAAAGTATCAAAAGCACACCATAAGTCACCAAATCCACTATTCAATACTGTGAATTAAACTCGCAGCCTCCAGCCTACTCACTCACCCGCGGTAACTCCAATCTTCGTTCAAACTGGTGGCGTCCACACTGGGCGCCATCTTAGAGTGGCTTTTTATATGCAACAAAAGTATACGCCATCTTGGAACGGGCAATATTCACCTTCCCACCCTTCTTATCTCAATTAATACCGAAAGTCCTACACTTCGCGCAGGATTCCAATCGTACACGATTCAATTTTGAATCCAATATCACACGCAATAGTCTTTGTCCAGAAAGTCATTTCTTTCCACACAATCGCTAATAATAATCTTACTCAGTACCCAGCTTTATAATTTATCTTCAATTTGAATTTCCATATTTCCGCAATACCGCGATGTTGAGACGGCTGGAGATCATGTGACTATCCTTCAAGTCCATATGTCACCGCACCTTTGGAATACAAATTAATTAGTTTGCTATAAATGGTATGACGCGGTCCCCACCCCAAGACCACATCTCTGAACAAAAGTATATCAAGTCCCCTCCACCAGTCCATGAGAGAGATGATATAGAGGTAGGAGTTCACAGTTGTCCCAGTTAAAGTATAATATCTGTAACTTGTAACAATTTTTCCATGTCTATTTGAAATCATAAAACATCACATTCCTTACACGGGCATTGAACTAAACATCTGCCCATATATGTCAGAATTCATAACGCAACATTACATATTCATCATCCTGCAAGAAAAATTGTTGAAGACAGTTCAGTTTTTAACAAAATATTAACACCCAAAAAATGTTCTATCCCATTCAAAAGTCAGCTATTAGTAGTACTGCATTCCTATACTAATGATCAAAAATGTAGCAAGTACCAAAATTCCAATCAGTAAAAATTGATACTCTCATTTAATTCATCTACCTTATTCCTGTCCTAGAAAGAATTCATATTCATGATCACGATTAAGGCCGCACTCTACCGCCCTTAATTTGATCAGCCATAGTACCTCCCTCCTTCTCAGTGTAAGCAGTCTATTGCCCCCACGGGGATCCCGCGGTATATGATCGATACCATGGTATGTAAAAGTATGTTCATCTTTTTTATCAAAATTCTGTACCATATGGGATGCAATAGGGTATCTTGTATCGCCATTCTTTAAGGCCCTATAGTGTTCCACCATCCTGTCTTTTAGTCTCCTAATAGTGCTCCCCACATAAATCTTGCCACAGGAGCAAACAATAACGTACACCACAAAAGTGGTGTCACAGTTAATAAAGTTTTCGATCACAAAGTCACCAGTTGCATTGTAGTTGAATTGCAGCACCTTTGGTTTCGCCCATCTACAAGAACTACACCTTCCACATTTGTAAAACCCTTTGTATTTTAGTAAAAAGTCTCGTTTGTCCATTTTTTTAGGGTAGCTCGGACTAACCATGTTTGCCAATGTCAGGCCCTTCCTAAATGTCAAACTAGGTTTTGACGTCAAAAAGGGTTGTAAGTCACAATCTAGCATTAATAAATGCCAATGTCTACGCAAAATGTTGTATAACCTAGCACTATCTGTACCAAAATTGGTGATTAGTCTGATCTTGTTATCCCTTACCGTTTTTTTCTCCATTTTGCTCCGTCTAATCAAAGTAGTCTCACGTTTCATATTCCTTGTTTTTCGTGCCGCTAACTCAATTATGTGCTTGTTATAACCCCTGTTCAAAAATCTCCCCTCCATATCCTGGAGATTCCTCTCAAAATCTACGTCCAGGGCACAATTCCGTCGCGCCCTGATCATCTCGCCATGGGGTATTGAGTTTATTTGACTGCTGAGGTGGCAACTCCCAGCATGCAAAATAGCATTACAGCTAGTTGGTTTCCTGAACATCCTACTCTTAAGTCTATCCCCAATCACAAATAGTTCAACGTCCAAAAATGTGATGCTGTGAGTGTCATATTGTGTTGTAAACCTAAGATTAACAGTATTGTCATTAAGATAGTAAAAAAAACCTTTCAACTGGTCTACCGTCCCTGTCCAGATCAGCAGACAGTCATCAATAAAGCGGCCCCAATAATGTATATGGGACACCCACTCCCTGCCATCTGGTCCCCAGATTCGCTCCACCTCGAACCGCCCCATGAAGAGGTTCGCAAAAGATGGAGCGAATCTGGATCCCATAGCAGTCCCAGTCTGTTGTCTAAACCAATGCCCATCGAATAAGAAGACATTGTTAGTAAGGATCAGCTCAATCATCTGCAGAATCATTTGTGTGTGGTCATAAAGTTCGGCCGCCCTGCGACTAAGAAAGAAATCAAGTGCCTTAATGCCCAGTCCATGGTCTATACACGTATATGAAGACACTACATCAAGAGTAGCCAATAGCATCCCATCTTGCCATGCAATATCCGCCAAAAGATTCAAAACGTGTTTAGTGACTTCTATAAAAGACGGGAGATTGTAAACATACTGTCTCAGATGGGTGTCTACAAACTGGGACAGTCGTTCTGTAGGGCCACAGATGCCAGAGACAATAGGCCTCCCGGGCGGTCTTTCTCTGAATTTGTGGACTTTTGGTAATGTATAAAGGCATGGCGCCTTAGGTGAAGAGATCGTAAGATAAAGGAACTCATCATAGTCGAGAAGTGAAAGATCATACCACTCTTTAATCTTAGCATTCAACAAAACCGTTAACTCTCCTAAAGGATAGGAAGTAAGCCTCTCATAAGTTCGTGAGTCATTCAACTGGGAGTACACCTCTTCTTTGTAATCTGATGTGTTTAAGATAACTACGTTGCCTCCTTTGTCAGCACTTCATATTGTAATATCTGCATTCTCCATTAACTCTTTCAGAGCTTTCCTCTCCCCAACTGTCAAATTATCATCTCTCCTATACAGCCCATACCTATTCTTGACATCCATCTCCTTATCAATGTCAATGTTCACTGCCTTACAGAATACATCTATCGTATTACCAGCTGGTAATTGCGGTGTCCATTTGGACCCGACTTTGAGTCCCCTTCCCTCACTCTGAAATCTCTCTACTTCCAATTCCTCTAACAGTCTAGAAATAGTCTCCGGGTCATCCTCCTTTTCAGTTAATGAAACAAGTAACTGTGTGTCTTTAAGCTCTTGTATTGTCAAATTGCTGATAGCTTTATTATCTGTTTTCCTGGATTTCTCTGTTACATTGGCAAAATATTTTTTCAGTTTCAATCTCCTTGCAAATTTAAACAGATCTATTTTGGTCATACACCAGTGATGCTTCTTTGCAGGACAAAAACCTAAACCTTTCTTTAATAATTGTATCATATCATTAGTCAATTCTAGCATAGACAGGTTGATCACTTCAATATCGGAAACATTACTCATGGTTAATGTTTCCAAGACCTCAGGGTCCTGATTCTTGCTCCTGGATCTCCTACCACCCCTCCCCCCTCTCCTGGTCTTCTTGTATTTGCTACCCGATTCCTGTTCTCTGTGTCCCTGTTGCCTCTCCTTAATCTATGCACTTCCTCTAAAAAAGTCATCTCAGTATCAGGGACTACAATTAAATCAGGAGCATCCCCATTCTCACTACTGGAGATTACTGATGACGTATCAGTATCACTAACAACAGGAGTGCTGCCCTTGTGTTTACCCGCCGGGCCCTTCATAACCAAGTAATCAAATCTTTTAGCGAATATGTAAACCCGACCCGCCCGGTAATCAGCCTCATCACGCTTAAGTTTGCGTGTTTTTCTCTTTTTGATGTCCATTTGTAAGTCATTAAGTATCTCATCAAGAATTGTATAGTTTTTGATAGTCGCCTCTGGAAGATTCAAATCCTTAATCTCATCTTCAATCTTACTTATATCTACTATTAATTTTGCTATCTTTATCTGGGCGTTTTCTATCAAAATCTGTATTAGATTGCGTGAACTATTATTTAGTTCTTTCTCCCACGTGATATATAAATCAGGTTCCAAATCCTCATAGGTCGGTATTATTTGTGACCTAAGACCTCTAGGTATGTGGCAGCATCCCACCATTTGTTAAGCTCCTGTCTCTTCAGTGACTCCAACTTCACAAACTTGGCCCTGAGTCCTTCATTCTTATGATCTTTCGGAGGTCCAACTGCTGTTACCACAGAACCCCCAGCGACCAAGTTCTTAAATAATAACTCTGCCTCTTTATCTCTATTCATATTCTCGACCTCTGCGGCAGCTTACAAACTACACAATAAATTCTACAAATTGGGAAAACAGTTATTCCAGGTTTAGTCGCCAGTCGGTGTGGCATGTATTTCCTCTATCCGTGCATCATGACATCAATTTAAAACTGACCTTACTCCAAATCCAGTCAGTGAGGCTGAGCACTCTCTGGACTTGCACACACTTCAAGGACTCCCAAGTCACTGAAAGTTTGCTTTATAAATGCCAGTCAAGGAGAGGGAAGAGAATTTGGCATTAGGGCCAAACCTGCCAACTTTGGAGTTGGGGAACTGGGTTCGAATCTCATCGCCTCAACATCATTTGATTCTGGGCAAATCACTTAATCTCCCCATGCCTGCCCAAAATGAATGAGTCCTTGTGTAACGTTTATTAATACACACAAAAGTTCAAAGGGAGAAGCCCCAAAGGGAGAGCTACTACTCCCTATCTCAATTTCAACTCACTACAAGTACGTTCTCAATAAATGCTTGTGTTAAAAAAACTGAGATCCACGGTCCATAGTGAAATAAATGGATATTACAGCTCCAGTAAAATGAGCTTTGAGGTTTCTCCATGCACTTAGCTACAGCAATATAGGTTGAAACTTGTCATCTTAAGCCAACCTCTGGATGACATATTAAGAGAATAGTTCAGAGCCATAAGCCTGCGTAAAAAAATATTTTGGACCTTTTGTGTTTGGCCAATATACATCTATGTGACTCCTCTTCTGGCTTTGACCCAGCAAAACAGAAGATAGAGTCAACCGACCTCTGAAACTGGAGAGACCAAGCTTTTAGTAAAGACTTCCACTTACTTACTGTATCTAGGAGATAATATTTTGGACTTTAACCACCTCTTCCCCAGACAAAGTAAATTTCTTGGACTTAGAGTGCTTTGGCCACATTTCATTGCAAATGATTTCCAGAGTTTAGTGTTCAGCCCAAGTCATTCATGAAAATGTAAATAAAACCGAGGAGGACCTAGAGCCCATTGGCAGTTCTAGCTGATAGCATCACGTCGTTCATGTACAATAATACTGGGACACAGCGGGAGTCTAATTTGGGTAGATGTTTCTCCTTTGAGCAAAGAAATCTCTCCAAGCCATTGATACAGAGTAGAAATAAGAAGGAGGGCATAACACAAACCTCTCGTACCCCAACAGTGGAGTTTATTTCAGGAGAAAGTTCACCGTTGTTAGTAAACTGATTCTTTCCCGAGGTTTGCCAATGTAAGCGGTGAAGCAAGTCTATCAGTGCCTTATCTACACCCATGCCCTCCATTCTGTCCCAACTTTTAGGGCATTGAACTGTGTCGAAGGCACAGGTAAAGGCCATAAAGACCAGACGCAAGGACCTTTATGGCACCCAAACTGCACATCCGATAGTGCGTTGTTCTCAAATGCCCATATCTAGCAGGGAAACGGGGGTATCACAGCTAGGGAGGCCTTTGTCCCCCTTCATAAAGATGGAACAACCACTACCTCCTGCCAAGTTATAAGAAGTGGACCTGCAATAGCATCTCTCAAGGCATTTGTAATTATAGAGGCCCAAAATGGAAGATATTTTTTTAAATAGAAGCATGGGGATTCAAACCGGGCGCGTTACCTGAGCAGATTCTGTTGATTGCCAAGACCGCAGGCACAGGTGGCTTTACCTGGAGAAGACTTTGGTAATGTTCATCCTTAGAATAAACATTGAGACAAATGTACACAGACACTAACAGAACACTCGCACACATGGGGACAAACTGACTTTGGCATACCATTGTTGTTTCCTTTTAGTTTCAATATAAATGTTGTGTCCCTCAATTTAACGTTGTATTTGTTCAATGTCCAAAACTAATTAACATTGTCAATGCTTATTTTTTTCACCAAATAATTATTGAGTTTTCACATTTTCATTGGCTTAACCGATACACTGTTGTTGTACAAAGAACAACTGAACCTTGATCATACGTGATACAGATTACATAATAAAGAAGAAATAAAATTCCCAAACTTCTAAAGTAAAAAGCAAGATAAACATTGAATCCAAAATACTTTTAGTAGCTGATCATCGAACAGAGAACTGCAGAGCTAATAAAGAACAGTACAGAGAGTCCAACACTGTACAGCTTACCGTAGTCATTTACTAGCGAATTCCATCAAGAGCACCATAAAGGGCCACATGGAACAATTGAGGTACCAAGACTAAGGCCTCGATTCTGAGTTTGGTGGTAAATACCACCAAATTTGCACATTGGGTAAATAGTGATTTTTAAGTAGAGGTACACGCAGGATTTAAATTGAAGAAGGTTTATTAAGTACAGGAGAACAACCCCTGAAGACTCCTCTTCAGGCAACAGCAGTTCCAGTTCTGCTTACTTTCCAATAGCATTGGAATGTTCAGCATCACTAGGATACAATGCACATGTTGCTAGGATACAACAGTGATACCATGGGGTTTGGTACATAACACGTGTTAAATATCTCTGATTATGAGTTTTTATCGTGTACCGCAGAGTCGTTATTTAGCGCATATGTTAAATAGTGAGTGGTCTTGATTACGAGTTTGTTGGTAAATACCACCAAAGTTGCTCATAGGATAAACAGTTATACCATGGGCTCAGTAAATAACACATGTGTAAAGTAGCACTGCTTATGATTTTTCATTGTGGATGTGGAATCTTTGTTTAGTGCATATGTTATATTAGCGAATGTGTGTTATTTAGCGCATGTGGTAAATACAGAATGTGTTATTTAGTGCATGTGCATACCTCACCTGATAAATAGCACATGCATAAAACATCAGGAAGTTACCATTTTCAGGCACTGTAGGTTCATGGATTGTGGAAATTGAGCCCTAGAGAAAGTACACCAACAAAGTCTTCCTGTGTGGGAGTGTGTAGACATTCATTTTGTGTGGACAAAGCACCTTGAAACAAGACAAACAGAATCCACTGTTATCCTCTGATATCACTTGATCATCACTCAGTAGAAACCTGCCACACTTTTGTATCATGGACCGAGGCAGGAAAAGGAAAAACACGTTTAAAGATCCTGAGCTGGAGGTCCAGGCCAAAGAGGTAGTAAGACACTTATGCTGAAGATGCCAATTAAAAAGAAACAAAAACATGCTTATAGTAGATAATGGCCAAACACAAGCACTAAAGCATGGCATGGCATGCTTTAGTTCTCCCACTCAGCTCACCTCAAGCTGTGGGAAGAAACAATTATGACCATCCTCAACATGTTTGGAGAGGAAGACATGAACAGAGGTAAAGAAGTCAGAGAAATCCAAGGTAACAGGCATTGAGAGTTGTTAAAGTTGACTTGGCTGAGAATCATCATCATTGTGAAGTGGCCGATGTAATTTGTTTTACATATTGACATTGATCCATATATATGTGATACAGGCTAACAACTCTCCAATGGTACTACTGACATGTATTGGGAATGAACCACAACAATCATAATGCACTGTAATCTTGATGATGAAGGATTGATTTGTCTGCCCAGTACCTTAAGGGTGACGTGTTACCACAGCATGACTATTTGCTTCTCATCAGGATCATAACATTGTGGTTTCTTCCAGAGCACCTAACACAACAGTACAGTTGACACTGATCCCCGTTTACACAGCATTTGCACATAAATAGTGTGTTTAATTTGAGAGTATCAGCATACTTGTTCTTGCCGACCTGAGATCCCCTTATTTACATGAGTGAAACCAATTGACCATAGGATATCATGAAATCCTGCTGTAGCACACATGTTTGCTTTGCTGACACTAGCTGTGTGGGTGTCCAAGGGGAACTGTACATGCTGCTCACTCACTATCTGCAATGCATCCACCACTTAGTAGAGTATATTGCTAAAGGTTGTCAGAGAAATTTCATGTGCCAAACCTACTTTCTGCTGTGTGGTGCCCTTTACAAATAATTCTAGCTCTTCTAGCTTTTTCAGCTGGGGGAGATGGCAGTGGATCCCTATGTTGGGCTCCAAGGTATCAGCAATTATGAAAATATGTTTTCAATGGTGCTATATCGAGCCTGTGCATCCTCTGGATCTCAAGCTGACTTATGTTTATGGGTTCCAGCCTCACTCTGTCAATCCAGACTCTTATCCTGTGTTGCTTCACCATTTGGAGGCATTCATTGGTGGCCTGGTTTCCATCCTCATGCTGCCTGGTGTGTTGTAGGAGAACACAGATCTGGAATAGCATGATATAGTGGACTAGTGCTGCATCAATGGTGCTGCACTGCAGAACATAAGTGTGAGCTGCTGCGTTCTACCTGTGAGAGCTTCACTTGTCCCTGTCTGTTAATGTAGGCCTGGCCCTGTGTGCGGGTGTGGGTTTGTTTTTATTATTTCAGCTCAAACAGTGCATATACTGTGGTTTCTGCACTGTCTTTTGTTGCATTATTGTGTTGGTCCTTGATTTTCTTCTATTGTTTTACAACTTTTCTTTCATTCCTTAATTGTTCATGATTTTTTACCACCTGCTTTTGACCTGTGGTATTTTAAGAAGGTATGTTCCACTGGATTTTAATGACCTCTCATACTTGTAGAGTGTTATTTACCACAAGAGTTACTTTTTGCACGTGGCAAATAGCACATGTGTTAAATAGCACACGAGGACTGCAGACATTTGGGGGTATATTCAAAAGAACGTGTGATAACTACCGCAAGAGTAGCGTAACGCAACTCAATATCGCAGTCCATTGTGGGAAAATAACCCCGTGTCCATGTGGAATTCACAACACGACGGTACCATGCGATAGTCTGCCAAAAACGCGGACAATGTCCGCGATACAACCACCCGACGGAGATAAGAACACAAACCACAACACCAGAAAACCTGCGATGAGCCCTTCCGCGATGAGGAAAGCAGGGATAAGCAGCATGAGGGCAGCAAACTCACGCGCAATGCGGAAACAAGCACAAGAACAGCATACGAAAAATGCCACTGAACAAAATACAGCTACAGCGGAGTACCACGGAGGCACCCTGGCCAACTGCAGAGGACAACATGCACACCACAACATTCAAGCACCGTGGAGGGACAGAACTGACAGGCACACTGCATGAAAGAGACCAGTGGCAGACAAATCAGAGCCGCAGGAGCGACACACCCACCGTGCAGCATACGCACATAAGCAGAAGTGCACCTCGACATTGGCAACATCCCGGTACAAACAGCAACCCCTCCACAACTGAACACAGGACACAACTGGATCGGCAAATGTGCCCAACCAGGCAAATCACATCTGTAACCCCAGGGATATGTAACATGCCAATGCACAGTTCCAACCTGTAACCTGCAAATATGTTTTTTTCACACATGCAGTGCAATTGGACATCTACTACTGTCCCATGATTGCCACGGACGGACACAATGTGATGTGCTCATGAGAAATAGGTGTCAATGATGTAGTTCCTACGGGCCGTTCCTGCCGCAGCTGCAGTGGGATGTGGGCCACCTGCCCCATCACCATCATCATCGTCTGGTAGCTCTCGAACTGGGGTCCATGGGGCCCTGGTGCGAACACGGATGTTGTGCAAGACACAACATGCAAGGATCATCTTGCACACGACGTCCGGGCTGTACAGGAGCTCCCCACCTGTGCAGTCCAGGCACCTGAAACGTGACTTCAACATGCCAAATGTGCGTTCAACGATGCCCCTGGTGCATATGTGGGCCGAATTGTACTGCCTCTGGGCAGGTGTGTTCGGGTCCCGGAGGGGTGTCATCATCCAAGGGCAGAGTTCATATCCTTGGTCACCTGTGACAGTGCAGGAAGAAAAGAGTCAATACTTGGTTCGGCAGGATGTGATAGCAGGCCCACCTATTCAGTGACGCCTGTGCTGGCTGTGTGTGGGGTGAGTGTAAGCCAGCCCTCAGGGAGTAGCTGGTGCTGGCAACAACTCCAACAGTCCTCAGGCACTCAGATATGCAATGTCAGAACCACAAGGCGGATGACTCGAGTTGCACAGAGCCAGTGGTCCCGGATGCACAGCGGCTGTCACAGGCCCACCGCCACGGGACGCTGACCTGCGAGAGAATGGGGCAGGGTCATGAGGGCAGAGCAGTGCCTCACATGTGTCATGACTGCATTTTGCATGTCCACACGTCAAGCCATTATGTGGCTGTGATGCCATGAAATGTCTATTGGGTGCAGGGGTAGCCCAGGATGACCATGGAGTGGTGTAGTCATGTCTGGTAGGTGGTCATGTAGTCTGACATGTCAAATGTGGCTTGGTCACGTGTGCATCCCCACAGATGTGCCTTGTGCATTGGTGGCTGTGGGATGTGTGGTGTGTTGATTTGGTACTTACCAACAAGTAGTCCCATTCCATATGTGCCATCCTGGAAGCGCTGTTTGATGATGGACTGTCGGAAGATGAAGGACTCGTGCACACCGCCTGGGTAATTCGCGACGACATTGGTGAACATTCCTCAGTGGTCCACTATTGCCTGCACATTTTTGGAATGCGTGTGCTTTCTTTTGCGGTGGTGGTGTGCAGTATCCGCAGGGGGCACAAGTGGAACATGTGTGCAGTCAATTGCCCCCAACATGGCCGGGAATTCTGCTATGGCGTAGAAGCCTTGCTTTGTCTTCAGCTGTTCCTGCGCAGTGTTGGGGAAGTGAAGGTACTGAGGTATGAAGCTGAGGATGGCATCCAGGACAGGTGTGATGAACTTTGATAGGGCTGCCTGTGAGACTCCTCCAACTCTGACAGTTGTTGGTTGGAATGTCCCAGAGGCCAACAGGTGCAGTACAGCCAGCAGCTTTGTCTGAGGTGGGATGTTGGTTCTCCGCTGTGTTGGGACCATCAGCCTGTGGGCGATGTGGGTCATGATGCGGAGAATGGTTGTCCTTTTGAGCCTGTAGTGGGCAATGACTTCCGCAGGCATTAGGTGTCTGAGGGTGGTGTGTTTTTGGTAGGTCCGCTGTCTTACTCTACGCTTGCCTCTGCGGTAGGTGTTGTGGCCCTGTTGGGGCTCCGAGCTGCATGATGAGTAGCTCCCTGGCATCGTTTGTTCTTCGGGTATGGCTGTGTGCGGGGCTCCGTTGCCTACTGCAGGTAGGCATCCATCTTTACACCTGCTTGAGGCAGGTGTTAAATACCTGCGGCCATCGTGGCTTATCGCCTGTTTTTGGTTCGCTTCGCAGTTCTGTCAGTTTGTTGTGAAAGTGGTGTTGTTTTTTTTCCGTGTGTTTTTGCACGGGAACACCTACCCTGCATCTCATTAGAGTTAGTTGGTGGTGTCCGCCGTGGTGTTCGATTTTGGGGCACTTATCGCGGGAATACTGGCGATGTCTGCAGTTTGCACCTGCTTGTGAATGGGGTGTTAAATCTATCTCCACTTTTGTTGCGTTAAGGTGGAGATAAATCGGAGATGAGTCCTTGTGAATATGCCCCTTGGCATTAGCACATGTGCTAAATAACATGCATTTTTTAACTATTGATAAGACAATTCATTGAAGTCGTGAGCTATTTAACCTTGCTTGATGTATTTACCACTACTCCTAACTCATAATCAGGGCCTTAGTAGGATCCACCATGGTCTCTGTATTTATTGTGAGCTTATGAAACAGCTGTTGATACACACCTCTGTAAGTCACATTGATAGGTCAAACAAAGCGAAGTATTGTATATAGGACAACACCCATCACTACCTAGTGCATTTGTGTTGTTCCCAGCTGGCATGGTGGGGTCTGTCATATGGTTGTATAATACATGTCCTAACCTCCTCTTACATGCTTTGGCGGATGGATGGGAGCCAGGTTGAAACATTGCATGGCCAGGTGTTGAGAGTTATGCACCCAAGTCCATCATGAAGGAATACACACTACAACTCATGGAGACGTTGTTGCTGAAGTCATAGGGCAGAAGGGTTACTAAATGTCCACAGCCTGTATATTTATTTATGATAGTGTTCCGTATCATCAGGCAAGAGCATGTGTATGATCTGTTGGAAGAAACCCCCCTTGGGATACCTGGGTCACCGAGAAGGGAAGCAATGTTTAATAGGGGCATTTTGAGCATGGAGTCCGACGTAGGCATATGACGCGATACCGGACAGAAGTTGCAAGAAGCTAGGCAGAGCAGACTGCCATCAGTGGGCCTGTCTCATATAGCCTGGTAGAAGTGCATGGTATTAAAATGGAAGGTGTGATTCCATATGGGGGGGAGGGGTTATGGTCCTGCATATGAACTAGAAAAATTGAGCACATAAAATGGAGCTGTGTAGGCAGAGGAGCAGTGGATGTGAAGGACACTAATGCTCATCATCGTAAAGGGTGTGTGATAAAGGGGCCCTTCACTGTCACATAGTCCCAGTAATTTCAGATTTCATAACTAATGTACTCGGATAAGGGTATCTGCTGAAGCACTAATTGCCACTCACCTAATGTGGGAAAAGTGACTGGACACCAAGGCCACAGGACACATCATTTTGCTGCCTGTAGTGATCTGGCTAGCCTTTGGAATCTATGAACTGATAATCCCTCTACAACAGTGACATCATGCAAAATGGCCAAGAGTGCCAAGGCGGAGAGCATAGTCCCACTAATCTGCTACAATCTATTACATGCCAGTGACGGGTAGGGTTGTATTTTTTGGCATTCCCAAAGCACAATCATCATGCTACCATATTTCTGGCCACACCACAATCCGTTGGAGTGGGCTATAGTGGATGCTCTTCGTAATTTCAAAGAGCTCTAGTATGAAACATGTAACATTTCAAATACAAGAATTTTAATTTGGACTAAACCGCAACCACATCATGGTCCAGAAGACGGATGTGGATTTCAATGGTGGATCGATTGTACCGCTTCTGCTTAGTCAGAGCTAACCCTTAGTGCCACCAGGCCTTCTTTCACAAACAGAAACTGAATATTCTCACTTTTAACTTCAAAGTACATACAGTAAAGGAATGTCCAATGGTATCTGATTCCTTGTTTTGTCAGTCCATCCATTACTGGACAAAAGTTCTTCTGAGTGCTAGTGAGGATTGTACTCTGTCATGCAACAGTATGCTCTTCTCTCCTTGATAGGTTGTCAGGCTTTTTTGCTTCACCATTTGTATCAGACACTCTGATGAAATTACATCATATTCATCATAATGTCCATGGAACATTTATAATTGCTTTGCTTGAGACATCCTATTCGATGCACTCTATTTTCTTCCTCATTTAAGTCTAGTATTTCAGCATATAGAAGTTTGACATATTGCTTTATATTGTTGTCTTTTGCCTCTTCTGTAACATTTATTATGTCTATGTTATCCCTTCTATAAGGCTATAAAATCTTTTTATTCTTCTGCTGCAGCATTTCCATTTGATAATCCATTTTTTTCATTTTGTCTCTGTGAGAACCTGCCCTTTTTTGTTTGACCCATTTGTTAGGCAAGAGCCAGGGACACCCCCACTCACTAGCTGACACTAGGCATAAATGTAGCACCTCAAGGAACCATCCTCAGAAAACGTTCTAGACCTGTCGATGAAAAGGAGAAAGACTGCACCTGCTCTTTGAGGCTGTCAGGAGACCTCAAAGGCTGGACCTTCTCCTACCTGTACACAGAACAAGTAAGTGGATTCTATGGGTCAGTTGGCTGACCTCTTATGTTGCTATAGGAACACAGGCTGCAAGAGTCCTTTTCCCTGAAGTGTCCAGCTGACAAGCAGCATCTCTACCTATACTGGACCCTGCTGTTGGCCTCTGCCTGACATCCTGAGAGTCTCTAAGTGACTCTCCTGAGATCCTGGGGGCATTATAAGTGCTAAACTTTGAAAAATGTTTCCTCTAGAGCTTTATCAGGACACACCAGAAAAAAGTATCTGAACATCTGTTCCACAGCATCAAATTAGATTTCTGCCTAGTCCTGCACCTCTGAAAAAATGACAAAGTCCCATGGTGTGTTGGGACTTTAACATTTTCAGCGAGAAATCTTCAAAGCTCCAGAATGCCAGGTGGTCTAACCTGGTTCAAATATCCTGCCTTCGGTTCTATGGCAGTGGCCCACATGGGGAGTATTTTTCTTCTCAGAAAGTGAAAAAGTCTCATTCTACGTTGGAACTAAAAAGTAATATGAATGCTTTTCTTAAATAAAAAGTGACAAAGACCCTTTCTGAAGTGGGACAGAGACACTTTTTTCACTTTTTAACTTCCAGACTTTCACTGGGCCAATTCATTTGGTGTATCCGACCTGGGCTCCATTGTGGTCTGTCTAAAACTGCACTCGGGTCCTGGTCTGCCACAACCTTTGGCTTACATTGGGGGCCATATGTAGGAAGCCCAATACCGGTCGGTAACGGCCGATTTTCGGTAAAAATCACGTTACCGACCGGTATTTAGGCTTTTGCTATGTAGGGGGAACATTTCAGGATTCGGTAATTTACCGAATCGGTAAAATTACTGAATCGGTAATTTAACCGATTCGGTAAATACCGAATCCTGAAATGAGATGTAGGTGACACTCAAATGAGTGATGTGTAGGGAAAATAATTCGGTATTTAGCACCAAATATATGTTGGTGCTAAATACCGAATTCATTGCAAAAAGCAATATTTAGCTGGACTAACAGTGCCATGTGGCAGACATACATGCCTTTCAGGGCATGTATGTGCGCCACATGTGCACACATGCAGGAATCAGGGGTGCAACAGGGTGTCAATGTGACACCCTGCCACCCTTGAATGTGCTCCCCCCATTACCGAATCGGTAAATACCGATTCGGTAATTACCAAATTTCTCCGATTCGGTAATATTTACCGAATGATTACCTACATACGAGTTACCACTTCTTAAATACCGAATCGGTAAAGTTCGGTATTTAAGAAGTGGTAACTTGTATGCTACCTACATATGGCCCTGGGTGTTTTATTTTCTGCATGCTTTTTCCACTAAAATCTGCACAAATTCATATCTCTGATTCCACATATTGGATTTTTATTTTGTTTTGGGGCCATTTTGCTTATTACATTTTCCTCTATTTTCATAAATTAGAGCGGGAGTTTTGCTGTGTTGTTTCTTTGACTTTTTACACGTTTTCATTGACTTAAGATTTTGTGCCCTGTGTCATAGCTGCCAAAGGTTGATCTCAGGTTTCAGTGACTGAAAACCTTCGGCTGAACCTAACAAGTTAGTGACTTGGTGGTGGACTACGATACACCTACATAATTCAATTTCTTACAGTCTCTCATAGTGGCAACCTCAATGAATGTTGCTTTTGTTTTTGTGTTCACATTCAGCCACTCTATATCCCACTTCAGTGATTGAGTGTAGTCATGACTTCCGTTAGGCTTTCATGCATATCCACAAGCTCCTGTTTTAGATCATTTTGCCATTCCTTTTGTGAGTGGGGGATACTCCTTCTGTGACACCATTTCTACTGGTTGTTGTACAGCAGCAGGCCTTTTTCCTTTTGGTATTGAAGATTCATACCAGAAGAAGTCAAATTGTTTTGGCTGATACTTTGCTTAGTGGCTTTTTGATTCCTTCAGGATCTGTGATGGTTGGAAGAGGGTCTCCCCTTTCCCCCAAAGTGGTGTACAGTTTGCAGTGATTTGGAAGTCTTTTTAGTTGGTGGGGTGTTGCTTATGGAGGAGCTATACTTTGAGTGCAGGGCAGTGAGTTTGCATTTTTTGTTGCAGGGATTCTAATTCTATGGGTTTGTGTTTGGGGTCTTTCTTGACTGCAGCCTGAAAGAGGGCAGTGCCTTGTAATTTAAACCATTTTTGCTACCTCTGACTTTCCTTCCGGTTCTTAGAGGTTTCTTAGCTGTTTATCATCAAGTCACTACCACGTGTTTCCACGCAAAGTTTCCTTCCGATCTAGCTCATTTTCAGGAATATATGTCTCTAATGTTCTGGATGTTGCAGTCTCATACTGCCATCAGCAGATGGTCTCTCTTCTGCCCTGTGTCTTCCACCTCTGTACCTGCCACCCTTACTCAGCTGCGCGTATATGTGACCACCCTGCTATGAGATGTTTCAAGACTGACACGAGCCAGCACAGGCTGGATGTTTGAGAGATAGGCTTTTTAAAATTGCATGGGGCTGGTCACCCCTGGATGGGAATAGCAATGATAACCACCACTCCTTGGCTTATATTTGTGATTCTAAGGGCTCTGAGCATCATGGAACTTCACGGAATTGTCAAATTAGATAATATTAGATAATTTAGCACCACAGGGTAAACAGTCCTATTTGGCTGTTTCCCAATGTTCATGAGCATTCTATTTAATTATGTATTTAACTGTTTTCTATAGCTCAGCTTCACCACATGCAATACTACACTTTACTGTGAACAAACTATACACACCTGAATAGGTTTTGCAATACAAAGTATGTGAAAACAATAATGTTAAATAAGAACATGTAAGATAAAGAAGACATTGTCAAGGTTAAACAGCCTTCAGTCTACATAAAGGAAGAGATAGAAGAGGTGAGTATTTAGATAATTTCCAAAAGGAAAAAGCTAAAGATGAGTTCTTATATCAATTAATGGAGTTTCTAGGATTTTTAGAATTGATGTGATTTTAGCAGAATATGGTCATTAGATTTGCTAGATAGAGGTCTTTATTTGGCTTAATGGCGCTGCACATTAAAAGGCTAATTTACAATTTAACTCTCACCTCAGCATGTAGCCAGTAAGAGTTTTGCAAGATGCGAGAGATCTGATAAAATGTCCTTGTCGAAGAAATATCTGGTTGTCAGTAAAGAACTGCTCTTACAGAAATAATGTTGATGTTGGATTAAGCAGAGGTTGTGTGCTTCCACAAAACAATGCTCGGCCTCCACACATGTGTGAGCATGTTGTTTATTTATCCAGCTGCCTTATCATGAACTTTCAGAGGCACACTGTTGGAAGGCGTTCACCGGGGAGGCTGCGGAATGCGTTCCTGACCACCCGGGGACCTACCTCTCCCAGAGTTAGGCCGAGCAAGGGCGGGGAGGCCCTTCCTGGAAGGGTCTCGTACCTAGGATCGCACACGCTGCGCTTACACTCTCCTGATAGAGGGACACCACACAGTAGTTCTTCGTAAGACAATATACTTTATCGTTAGTTGTAAGGGATCTTTATGATCCGGAAGGCAGATATAGAATTAGTGCCACAAGCGGCGGCGACCTCGTGATGGGGGTATGGGGGTAGCGGGACAGTCTTTGCGTCAGTGTCTCTGTGGAGTATCCTGCGCACAGCTCTCAATCCTCGAGCTGAGGGGATGTTGCTTCTCTCGGCAATCTCTGCCAATTCTCTTGGAGGAGGGTGCCGCGAGTCACTCAGCAGGCACAGGAGGTTCGTAGTTCGGGGAGCCGTGACAGCGTCAGCAGGGCTCAGATGGTTCAGAGTTCGGGGAGCCGCGACAGCGTCAGCAGGGCTCAGATGGTTCAGAGTTCGGGGAGCCGCGACAGCGTCAGCAGGGCTCAGATGGTTCAGAGTTCGGGGAGCTGCGACAGCGTCAGCAGGGCTCAGATGGTTCAGAGTTCGGGTAGCGTTCTTCGGTTCGGGGAGCGATCGAGCCGCGACCAGGTCAGCAGGCTCTCGTCAGTCCAGGTCTTCTCTGCCTCCCGTCCCTTCCGCACCCCTTGTTATACTTCCCCTCCTCTTTGAAGTCCAGAGTCCTCGCCGAGAGGGGTCTTGGTGCCTGGGGGCGGTGTGTCGGGGCTTCCTGTCGCTCGGCCCTTTGATCTGTTCAGGTGGGTCCGGGAGGGACTCCAGACACCCAGCAGTCGAGGCGGCCGCTCACCGGGGGCCTGGTGGCCGATCGAAACCGTCCTCGGGGAAGAGACCAGAGGTGTGACAGGGTCGGCGCCTCTCGGTCTGGCCTGGGGGGTTCCTCTCTCCCTCGGCCGGGCATGCGTGTTGGGGTCTGGCCGGCCAGCGGGATGTTGGGCCGGGTTGGCCGGAAGTCTGTGACATCGTGGATTGGTGCGGTTGCAGGGTGGCTTGCTGGTCGGGAGGGCCCACGACACGAGGCCGGTCTCACACGTGCCCCCCCCAGCTGAAAGGCGGGGAGAACTACCCATCTACTTGGGAGTTCTCCTCGCTGAAGCGGAAGAATCGGGACAGGCCGTCCGCGTTGGCGTGGTCCGTCCCGGGGCGATGCAACACAGTGAAATCCATCCCCTGGAGGGAGATGGACCAGCGTAGCAGCTTGGGGTTTTCTCCTCGCATCTGCATCAACCACCGCAAGGGTCGGTGATCTGTTTGAACTCGGAAGTGTGTTCCAAACAGGTAGGGCCGTAGCTTTTTGAGGGCCCAGACTACTGCGAAGGTCTCCCTTTCAATGGTGCTCCACCGCTGTTCTCGGGGCAGCAACCTTCGGCTGATGAAGGCTATGGGCTGATCTACGCCTTTGTCGTTGAACTGTGAAAGGACTGCCCCAATGCCGTGTTCTGAGGCGTCCGTCTGGACCACAAACTCCTGGGCGTAGTCGGGGGCTTTAAGGACCGGAGCAGTACATATCGCGGCTTTCAAGGCGTCGAACGCTTTCTGGCATGGGGGAGTCCATTGTACTTTCTTGGGGTGTTTTTTGGAGGTTAGCTCTGTGAGGGGGCCTGCGATGCTGCCATAGTTCTTAATAAACCTACAGTAGTAACCGGTGAGGCCCAGGAAGGCCCGGACTTCCGTTTGGGTCGTTGGGGGTTCCCAGGACAAGATGGTGTCGATCTTGGGCTGGAGGGGGTCGATCTGCCCGCTTCCCACCTGGTGCTCCAGATAGATTACGGAGCCTTGTCCAATTTGACATTTTCTGGCTTTGATGGTGAGGCCGGCCTGGCGCAGAGCCAGCAGGACTTGTCGGAGGTGCTGGAGGTGCTCGGTCCATTGAGAGCTGAATACCGCTATATCGTCGAGGTACGCTGCGCTGCACCCCTCTAGTCCGGACAGGACCCTGTTCACCAGCCGCTGGAAGGTGGCCGGGGCATTCCTCATTCCAAACGGCATCACCCTAAAGCGGTAGTGCCCATTCGGGGTGGAGAAGGCAGAGCGCTCCTTGGCTCCCTCGGTGAGGGCAATCTGCCAGTATCCGCAGGTTAGGTCGAAGGTGCTGAGGTAGCGAGCGGCCCCGAGGCGGTCGATGAGCTCGTCGGCGCGGGGGATAGGGTGAGCGTCCGCTCGGGTGACCGCATTGAGTCCTCGGTAGTCCACGCAAAACCTCAGCTCGGGGGCGACACCAGGGGCAGCCGCTTTCGGGACCAGGACTACCGGGCTAGCCCAGGGGCTGTCGGAGGGTTCAATCACCCCGAAGGCCAACATCTTCGCCACCTCGGTCTGGATGCAGGTTCGGACCCGATCAGGGACCCGGTAGGCCCGGTGTCTCACTGGCGGGCTGTTGCCGGTGTTCACGTCGTGGACACACCAGTCGGTGACCCCAGGGGTTAGGGAGAAGAGGTCCGTGAACTGCCTTAGTAGCTGGCGGCAGTCGTCGGCCTGTTGGACTGTGAGGGCGGTTGACAGTCTCACCCCCTCCATGGAACCATCGGTCTCTTTAGCCCCCAGGGGGTCTGGAAGGGGCTCGGTGTCTTCTTCAGCCCCATCGTCGGTGGCCAGGAGTAAACTCAACTCCGTCCTCACAAAGTGGGGTTTGAGGCGGTTCACGTGGAGGACCCGGAGGGGGTTCCGCGGGGACTGCACATCGACGAGATAGGTGACTTGGCTCTTCCGCTCGACCACCTTGAAGGGACCAGTCTATTTATCTTGGAGGGCGCAAGGTTTCACCGGGGCCATGACCTAGACTTGTTGGCCCGGCTGAAACTCGACCAGCATGGCATTCTGGTCATACCAGCGCTTCATCTCTTCCTGGCTAGCCTTGAGGTTCGCCTCGGCGAGTTCTCTGAATTTCCGAGACTGATTGCGGAGTGCCAAGATGTATCGGAACACATCTGGAGGGGTCCCCCGGGGAGTTGTTTCTCAACCCTCCTTGACCAGGCTCAGGGGTCCCCGGACGGGGTGTCCGTATAGTAGTTCGAAAGGGCTGCACCCCAGAGATTTTTGTGGAACCTCTCGGTAGGAGAACAGGAGGCAAGGGAGGAGGATGTCCCATCTCCGGCGTAGGGGTTCTTCGAGGCCCATGATCATTCCTTTCAGTGTCCTGTTAAATCGCTCGACTAGGCCATTCCCTTGGGGGTGGTATGGGGTGGTGAATTTGTACGATACTCCGCACTGCTGCCATGGGGACTTCATGTATTTGGAGATAAAGTTCGTGCCACAATCACTCACGACTTCGCGAGGGAACCCCACGCGGGAGAAGATCCCCATCAAGGCCCGGCCTACCACGGGGGCCGTCACGGTGCGGAGGGGAATGGCTTCGGGGTAGCGGGTGGCATGGTCCACCAGGACGAGGATGAACCGGTGGCCCTGTGCGGTCTTGGGTCCAGCGGTCCCACAATGTCGATTCCCACCCACTCAAAAGGGGTACTGACGACGGGGAAGGGTTGTAGCGGAGCCTTGCGCTTCCCCCCACTTTTTCCGCTGACCTGGCACGTGAGGCAGGACTTGCAGTGGGCCTACACATTTGCTCGCATCTTGGGCCAATAGAAGTGGGTGACGAGCCGCTGGTAGGTCTTATCTTGGCCTAAATGTCCGGCCAGGGGTACATCATGGGCCAGGCCCAGGAGGAGATTTCGGAAGCGCAGGGGTACCACCAGTACTCGGGCCGATCCCAACTCGGCCGACTTCTGTTCGCTGTACAGGAGGCCGTTTTCCCAGTATACCCAGTGGGTTCCGGTCTGGTCGCCTGCTGCTTGGGCCTCGGCCTGCTGTCGGGGTCCAATGAGAGAAGGGCAGGTGGATTGTTCTTGGCAGAATTCTTCTCGGGGGGGAGCTCCCTCGCAGTGCCACTGGGCCATCTCTGGCAGGTCCCCGAGCTCGGTCAGGGGTTCGGGGCCTGGAGGCACCGACCCATCGGCGGGATTGGTCATTTCTTCCGGAAGAGGGCCGTCGGGCTCGGGCAGTGCGTCCCGGACCTCGGGGACGGTGAATGTGTTCAGCGGCATGGCCTCACCTCCCTCGGAGGAAGGCAATCTGAGAGTCATAGAGCGCGTGGTGGCGCATACCCATTCGGGTAGGCCCATCATCGCTAAATGGGCTCTTCGTTCCACTTGTCCCCATGGGGAATTCTCCAGGTCGTTGCCCAGGAGGCAGTCTACGGGCTGGGAGGTTCGGACTGCCACCCTCAACTTGCCGGTGACTCCCCCCCATTCGAAGGGGACCAGGGCCATCCGGCATAGGCTCTCGGAATTGTCTGACAATATGACTGGACAAAAGGCGTCGGGTAGGATCTGGTCTTCGGAGACCAGGTGACAGTGGACCGCGGTGACACTCGCCCCCGTGTCCCGGAGGCCCTCGATGCAGTGACCGTTGACCGTCACCTGCTGTCGGTACTTCTTCGTGTTGGCGGGCAGGGACGTTCCGGGGATCATCTCTCGGTCCCCTAGGGAGACCAAGGCCATGGCGGGTGGTTCCCATTCTTCGGAGTCTTCCATCTCTTCCCCCAGGGCTACGGAGGCCATTTGTCGAGCCGGCGGGGTTGTCGTGGCGGGTCGTTGGTACATGGGACATTGAGGGTCACTGGCATAGTGTCCGGTCTGTTGGCAGCGAAAACAGGTGATCCTCACTCGGGGCCCCGACCTCCCCGGTGGCCCGGTGCTGGCCGGAGGTGGGGCTGGAAAGGGCGGAGGTTGTCCTCTGGGGGGACTGTGCTGGGATCCCCCCGGGAGTTCTCTTGGTCGGCCTTGATTCCCTCCGCCCCTCTGGTGGGGGGGTCCCTGACTGTGGCGACCGTAGTCTCCTACGGGACCCCGCGAGGCCTGGGTGTTCACCCATCGGTCAGCCTCAACGGCCAGTTTTCGAGGGTCCGTGAGTTTGCTGTCCAGGAGGTGCTGGCGTAGCTCCACAAAGCAATTGGCGGACAAGTGTTCCCATGCGATTAGGTCGAACAGCTCCTCAAAGGTGGAGACCTTGCTGCCCTTGATCCACCCGTCCAAGGCCCGGCTGTAAAAGTTCACGTACTCCACCCATGTGGTACCGTGTATCTTCTTGCAGTCTCTAAATCGTTGCCGGTACATTTCAGGGGTGAGCCCATATCTGGCTACTAGGGCCTCCTTCATGTGACTGTAGGAGTTCAGCACCGAGGAGGGTAGATCTAGTAGGGTATCTCTCCCCTCGCTCAGGAACCGGCCCCACAGCCCAGCCCCCCAGTCTTTCTGCGGGACTCGGTGGGAGGTCATGGCGACTTCGTAGGCCTTGAACCATTGCTGGATGTTGTCGTTCTTATAGTATTCCTTCACCACATCCTTGGGGATGTGGACCTTTGGTTCCACGACGGAGGAGAGGGGTTGAGTTCCCGAGGGTCTGGCCTCCGCACTTTTAGCCTTGAGCTCGATCTCTTTCAGGCTGCGTTCGTGTTCTAGTTGGAGTTTTCTTTCTTCGTGCTCTCTCTGTCGTTTCTTTTCCTCGAGTTCTCCTTGTAGGCGTAATTGTTCTACCGCCAGTTTCTTTTCGGCCAGTTTTAGCTCTCCCTCGATTTTTAATTTTGCTAGCTCTAGTTCGTGGTTGCGGCCCCTCTCTCGGTCCGCTAGCTCCTCTGGGGATAGGCCCCCTTCGGGGGCGCCGTTCCTCCCCGGGGTGCTTCGTGGTTCGTTTGGCGGCTCTCCTTCTGTTTGTGCCCGGGAAGCTCCTGCCTCGACCCAGGTTTTTAATGCTCCCTGGAAGTCCTCTTTCGTGCTTAATCCGGTGGTAGCGATTCCAAGGT
Source organism: Triturus cristatus (assembly GCF_964204655.1). Lineage (NCBI taxonomy): Eukaryota > Metazoa > Chordata > Amphibia > Caudata > Salamandridae > Triturus > Triturus cristatus. Next base: position 181,701,918 of record NC_140589.1, read on the forward strand.
CTTTGCAAAATTGTTTCAGTTCTCGGTGCGTATAAGATTCCAACTGGTCCTCTCGGAATGTCGTGCTCGTGTTGGTACCTGCGGCACCTAGGGAGTTTTCTCCTTCCATTTCTTCTTGGTAGTGCGTCAGCCGTTTACTGCACGATCTCTAGGTGTTTGGCTCGGATCCCGTCGTCTGCCACCAAATGTTGGAAGGCGTTCACCGGGGAGGCTGCGGAATGCGTTCCTGACCACCCGGGGACCCACCTCTCCCAGAGTTAAGCCGAGCAAGAGCGGGGAGGCCCTTCCTGGAAGGGTCTCGTACCTAGGATCGCACACGCTGCGCTTACACTCTTCTGATAGAGGGACACCACACAGTAGTTCTTCGTAAGACAATATACTTTATCGTTAGTTGTAAGGGATCTTTATGATCCGGAAGGCAGATATAGAATTAGTGCCACAAGCGGCGGCGACCTCGTGATGGGGGTATGGGGGTAGCGGGACAGTCTTTGCGTCAGTGTCTCTGCGGAGTATCCTGCGCACAGCTCTCAATCCTCGAGCTGAGGGGATGTTGCTTCTCTCGTCAATCTCTGCCGATTCTCTTGGAGGAGGGTGCCGCGAGTCACTCAGCAGGCACAGGAGGTTCGTAGTTCGGTGTGCCGCGACAGCGTCAGCAGGGCTCAGATGGTTCAGAGTTCGGGGAGCCGCGACAGCGTCAGCAGGGCTCAGATGGTTCAGAGTTCGGGGAGCCACGACAGCGTCAGCAGGGCTCAGATGGTTCAGAGTTCGGGGAGCCGCGACAGCGTCAGCAGGGCTCAGATGGTTCAGAGTTCGGGTAGCGTTCTTCGGTTCGGGGAGCGATCGAGCCGCGACCAGGTCAGCAGGCTCTCGTCAGTCCAGGTCTTCTCTGCCTCCCGTCCCTTCCGCACCCCTTGTTATACTTCCCCTCCTCTTTGAAGTCCGGAGTCCTCGCCGAAAGGGGTCTTGGTGCCTGGGGGCGGTGTGTCGGGGTTTCCTGTCGCTCGGCCCTTTGATCTGTTCAGGTGGGTCCGGGAGGGACTCCAGACACCCAGCAGGCGAGGCGGCCGCTTACCGGGGGCCTGGTGGCCGATCAAAACCGTCCTCGGGGAAGAGACCAGAGGTGTGACAGGGCCGGCGCCTCTCGGTCTGGCCTGGGGGGTTCCTCTCTCCCTCGGCCGGGCATGCGTGTTGGGGTCTGGCAGGCCAGCGGGATGTTGGGCCGGGGTGGCCGGAAGTCTGTGATATCGTGGATCGGTGCGGTTGCAGGGTGGCTTGCTGGTCGGGAGGGCCCACGCCACGAGGCCGGTCTCACACACACCCATGGCATTGTAAATGCTATTAAAGTGTCTTAGATAACTAGATAGTTAATCCTGTTTTCTCTGACGACAGCAGAGATGAAAGGAGGGCAGTCATTAAGCGACAGGGATTTTTAGGTTTTGCTTGACAGTGCAGCTTCATCTGACTTTTTAACCTACACCATTATTATTCTATTGTTGTTTGCTTCCACACAAATGCATATCCATTTCCACGCTAGCTACCTGTAGTACTTCACATTACTGTACAACATTCCTTTAAAGCCAAAACTGTTGGCACTGCCAATGCTTGATAACTGAATTGTGCTTCTGAGTGAAAAAGTCATACTAGGTACCGCAAAACTGAATTTCATTCTGAAAGTGTAATTTTACAAACTTTGTACAAAATGTTGTTGAAATCTTGTGGAAAAACATGCAATTTCATCTACCCTTAGTAATGAGGACCTAATCGAAAAATGTGCTTCTTAATCTCTAATTGTACCTTGTTGCTCGGCTATTAAACAATTTAATGAGCTTTATTAAGTCTACATAGATTACTCCTGTACCATGAGCACAATCCCACTCTCTTGCAGGCTCTTGGAGCCAAGAAACAGCTGATAAGTGAAAACAAGCATTGGAATAGCCAATAGGTCTCGCTTTTGGGACCTTATAAGTATTTAGTTATGCAGCACAATACCCTTGGTGCAACAACATTAATTGTTGCATAGTTAAACACTTATAAGGTCCTAAAGGTGAGACCTATTGGCTATGCCAATGCTTGTTTCACTTTGGATGTATGAGGTAGGAGAGCCCATGGGCAAAATAATTGCCACTGTCCACTACACATGCAATGAGGTTCTGTGCTACCATGAGGACTTCCCATTCGTACCAACTGTTCTGGTTCTGCTCTCATTATATTCCGCTTTGAAATCCACTAGTGGTATAGTGATTAGTCATGGCTCGTAATTAAAGTGTCATAGCTAGCTATAAGCAATGCCAAGACTGGTTGTAAGCAATGACTTGACAACGTACCCCCCGGGTGCCTGACTGCGCAAAGGTGCGGTACAGTGCACTGGTCCGACTTTAAATCATATTTGGACCCAGAACACCAAAGACAAATATCTGCAGGTCTGTTACAGACACATGCTTTTACGCAGGCGCAGCTATGACTGATACCGGTATGCTTCAGTGAAGATATCCCTAACACAGCCAGAGTACAAAACATTTTGGAAGTCCTTAAAGAACCATTAAAATTCTGGAGTAGAAAGAAAGGAAACCTGAGTCAGCAGACGGTGGTGATGCATACATAGGACTCTGCGCTGTAACATCCAGATGCGAGGGGAGGTCAGGTGATCGCTGCAGAGTTTGACTGCGCCACCTAAACCACACAGGAGCAACTGCTGGTAACGTTCCCGGCCCCAGAGCCTTGCAGTGAGACACTTGAAAGGAAAGGAATCGCCGTTTGTCCGTTAAAAACAAAAAGAGGCCTCAGACTTTCAGAACTTTATTTCATTCGCTTCTCTGACAAGTGGTGAGCCAGGGATGAAAATGTCGAATGGCGGGATGGGATCTGAGACCCGTATGTCCTTACGGAACATTTCAATGGCTATAATCACACAGAAACATGGACAATAAAATACTTTAAAATTGAAAAGAAACACAAGGTAAGCGCTACCGATAAAAATGTTGAGCTCATCTCAAGTGCCTGAAGCGATTCTAATTTGTCACAGCAAAGCAACCACCAACTCCAAACAACCGAGAAGGAACGAAACGGACACGACCGGGAGTTGTGTGCGCATGCGAGCGAAAATACAATAAAATAAAAAACACGCGAGTTGTGCACACGCGCACAGGGAGAGCGAGAGGAGGCGAGGCGAGTGTTGTGCACGCACCATGACGAGAGAGGAAAGCCATATGGCGCCTCTGCTCGTCATTGTGTGCTTAACCGCAAGCTGGAGGCTGGGAAAACCCATTGGTAGCACTTTGAAATGCCAGTTACTAAATGTCTCTCCGTGGAGCGCATGCGGTGGCTCAGGCGAGACCTAAAAACCTAGGGGCAGATTTGCAGGCCCCTTGTGCCCATGGTGCATCACTTTCTGTGACGCCCCTGTGTGCGCATTTTGCATTTTGCTGCCCATATTTACAAGGGCAGGAAAAGTCACCCCGCATGGGTGTATAGGTCCCTTTACACACAGCACTTTGCGTGAAAAGGGCGTTCCATGGGTGTTGCTGTGGGTTTTCTCATGCAACACCCATGGAACCTGACTCATTTCCAGATTTACAAGAAATCATAAATCTGGAAATGCATCTGAATGCTACGCCTCCCCAGGGGAGGCGTAGGGAGGTGCAACGAGGAGAAATGTATTCATTTCCCCTCGTTTTTTTCCTCTTTGTATGTGTGCTGAATTCTGCAGCACACATAGAAAGAGGAAATCACCTCTGGTGACTGTTTATGTACAGGAAGGTGTCCCTTCCTGCACATAAACAATCATTTAAATAATGAAGTTTTGCAAGTTCTATGTGTGCTAATGCAATACCCATTAAAGTTGTAAAATGTCCTTTCTGATTGTTTATGTGCAGGAAGGGAATCCTTCCTGCACATAAACATTCATTCCCTTGACGCAGGCATCCTTGCACCATGATGCAAGGGTGCCTGCGTCAGTGCATGGCAGCATTTGTGCACCAGCGCAAGAGGAAGCACAGAGATGCAACATGTTGTTGTAAATATGTTGCATCCCCATGCTTCCAAACTGAGGCAGCGTGGCGCAGCAAAATGACTTGCTGCACGCGCTGCGTCAGTTTCTTGTAAATCTGCCCCCTAATGTTTAATCCGTTTGCATCTGAGATCATGTTGACTAAAGGAAATCAGCTCCCTTATTTCCTTCCTCCAATGCGTTATGGTTACTAATGCGTTTGTCCAGTCCCAGTTAGAATTTCGTAGTTCGGTCTATCTGGGTTCTCTGAAAAAATGCTGAAAAAACTGCAATCTATTAATAATGGCAGGGTGTTTGTTGGTCTAAAAAGGTTTGAAACTCACTACCACAAATCGCATGTTTTATAATGCACGCTCTGTACTTCCGAGGAAAACAAAATTAAACATTTAAAGGGGAAATAACTTTACATTCTGCTTTCAGAGCTCTTCCTACCACCCCCAAATTTAAATGTGAGAAATGGGTGGGTATAGCTCTGAGACTACAAGGTGCCCTTTTGTGGAATGCCTTACCCAAGTCTCTGAGGGAAATTAGGAAACACTTCGTGCAGGCCTGGTTGATCCACCCAGATTAATGCCACACGTCTGTTTGTGTTGCTGTATTCTGCGCAAGTAACGAGGATTGTCAGATACATTACTTTTTTTCTGTTTAAAGCGCTTTATTGCAATTTGTAAACAAAGTAAAACATCATTACAAAAGTAAATGATTTATATTGAAAAAATCAAATGTTGATACAATCTAATACTTTCAAAGTTAGTCCCATAACTGGGAAATCAAACTATATATAAGAACAAGAGCTTTTTAAGATTTTGAAAGAAGAAAGAAACATTACTTTTTAAAAAAAATGTTTATTTACTATTGATCAAGAATTATATTAGTATTCAGATAAAAAGTGAAGGATAACCCCTGACTTCATAACTAGCTTCAGGGGCTCCTTCCAATCTTTACAATAGAGCTTCCCTGCTATCCCTGAGACTTGCCTGGCCCTGTCTAAAGGCATTCCCCATGTGGCAACCCAGCTGATTCTAGGTCTTCAAAAGTCTAGGCACTCCCAGGGAGCTCCACTGGTTGTGTTGCTACCCTTGCCCACCACAACGCTCTTGACACGGGCTGTATTGTGTATAATATGATGCAGTGTTATCTAAACCCCGATGTGTCTTCAGTGGATCAGGCCGCACCTGGAGACACCTGCGCAATTGCCAGTGACTGAGACTAAGTCAAGCATTTCATGCTTCAATGTGTTGTTTGTTGCAGTTGATGCCCTAAGTGTGACGGATATGCCTAGCCATTGGTTCCACGCACAAGTTGTTGCAGGAGTCAAGGTACACCTTACTGATGACGCCCACATAGACAGAAACGTGTCTGGGGTTGCTTGAGGTCCCTTCTAGTGGTGCCTCACCTGGCAATATGGGATGGACAGTTTCCATGAGGAGTGGAATCACTGCTGAGTTACATACTGCAGGTCTCTGTGTGGGGTGGCATGGTGCGCAAAGAATGACGGAATGCAGCCCAAGTGACCGCCAGTGGCTTGGGAAGAGGTGTGGTGCAGCGGCCAGGGCGACTAACTCCGGAACCCGGGGGCTCATGGTTTGATCCCCGGAGCCGGTGGCAGATTAGCCCAGCACCATTGTTACTCTGGGCAATAGCTTGCTTAATCTTCCCGACGGCCCCCAGCGCCTTGACACCCTTGGGTAATTGTTCGCGCTTTACAAATACTGGACATTTACATTTACAAAATTAATTCAAGCATTCCGTTCATCAGCTTGTTGTTTGTTGCTGTTGACATCTGCAACACAAGCATTGGCAAACTTGAAACCAGAAAGTGCAGGAAGGGGAAGGCAAGACATCCATCCGCCCTTTTCCTTCTATACACTGAGGATTCTTAACTCAATCTGCCCCCATAATGAGCACGCTCCATCCATCCTTCTAGTCTAGAAAAGGCCAAGTGCCCATCTCTTAAAACAACACCTTGCTGCACAAGGGCTACCATTTCACCACACTCCCAGCCTTATACTGTCCAATTCAATATTGCCAACCACACTGACCTCATGCACCTCGCCCGCAACTTCGTCCTTGGTATAACCCTTAATGTAATTGCCAACCCATCCTCCTGGACGCGATTCATTGATTTGTAGTTCAAATCGCACTTTATAAGTCACACGCACACATAGAGCCGTGGAAGGTTTACCTTTCTCTAAGTTTCAATTCTGCTTTGTAACACAACAACCATATTTGTTGTTCTTGCACCTTTTACTCTACTCTATAATTTTGAAAAATATGTATCTGATATAAATTAAAAAAACGAAAAGATGGTTATTTTAAAACAAACTTTAAATCACAAAACCAGCAATAGTATTTCAGTCGATTATGTTTCCTGCTGCCTTTACCCTAGAAAATGATTTAACAAGTGACTATTACTGTTAGATTGTGAAAATGTATAAAAATATATTTAATACAATTTAACGTGTTGACCACTGTAATCGGGGCAACACAATGTTATGTTTCTGCTGCTCATTAATTTATGGGAAAGAGGAGCATCTTTGGTTGATGCAATAAATGTGTTTTAATACCGATTTATTCAAGTACAGTTTGAGATCTATATCTTCATACTAAACACGTCATTGTGCATTGCAGAAATGAATACCTGCTGTTCTTGTCTATTTTTTAAACAGTGTATGTATTACCTAAATGAAGGAGTTTTGAAGGCAGCCGTTTCACAGAAACCTAATACATACATACAAATAAATGCATATTGACATTTCTTTATGTGCAGTTAGCTTTTATAATATGCGTGTTTTGTTGAAAAAACGTGCATTTTTAAATGCTTAATTAGAAATATTTAAGCCATGCACTTGAACCACTTTCATATGAAATGAGGAACTTGGAGGCGATTATCGTCAAAACATCAGTAAAAAATGTGCAAAAGAAAAATCATATTATATTAAACAATCCTGCTGTCTCTGTAGTGATGGTTGTGACACAGCGCATATATTATATTTGAGCAGGTGATACTTGTTTTACAAAATTGCAAGCTCAGTGAGATACCATTAGGAGTGAATTCCTGTCCAGATATTATCCTGATTAGTTTTTTTTACCTTTGTGTGTACATTTTAACTAGAAGTGAGGTGGGTTTCCTTTCTGGATTGCCAGAGTGCAGGAAAGGTTCTCTCATTCTGGCCTCTACAACGAGCTCATTCGGATCAGCACAGCATGTTCTAATCATTCGCTTATAAAGTCATTTCCTGGTTCTTGTCCTTCATTCAATTGTCGTTATTCGGTCATAACAGTGACCATAGAAACACAAGTTTGAAAATACATTTGACAACTTATGGTTTCAAACCCAGATGTTATGGAAAACAACGCACATCAATTAGCACGAATTTAAAAACACCTTTAAAATATAAATTATAAATTATGACAGAAGGGATTATGACATCACATGGAGAATATGCAGACAAACATTTCGGACATTACAAATAAATAGTTTACATTTTGAGAATCATCAGTCTCATCAGGGCAAAAATGTGTATGTTTGTCAAACTTAGATACACATGGCATGATTCATAGAGCAATGTGCACAACTAAACTCAAATAGGAAATAGGATGTGTAAAAAAGTATTTTGTAAGGACAACATCCCAGTCCTGAGCCACACACGTCGTTTGTTGTTGCGGTAATTCCCAAAATAGAGTAGAATTTCTGCATTCCAAACCCTAGGGTTTTTGTGGGTTTGTTTGAATTCCGAGGTGGTCTTACCTTCAAGAGCAAGTCAACACCCACAAACTTTGCGTAGTTTCATAACCCTTTCAGTAGTTTCGCACCCTGAAAACATACACAAACTTACTCCAGTCAGGTGCTGAAGTAAGTGTGTTACATTGTATTAGGAAACTGGGTACGGCAGGGGAAACAATAGATTTTCCCATGAAAATATATTTGACCTTTGGTGACCCACTGCTTCTCCCACAAAAAAACTGAAAATGCTACTGCCCGGTGGCATTTCTGAATTTTACACATGCGGCACTCCTACAAGCTGTGAATGTCGTCGTTTTGTAGGAGTGTTTCTTTAATTCTTCTCTTGGAATTATTGGGCCATTCCATACAAGTCAGAAATGTGTTCCTCACAAGGACAGAGCTTACCTCTTTATTTACAGAACTTTTGTATATCTGTCTAATAGATACCATATAGCCAATTAAAATGAACCTTAAGCACAAAGCTCTTCCTGTAACAAGGCAGATTACCGGGTATGTTATGACCATTCAGACTCCTCTGCTCCAGGATGCCTCCAGTAGAACCCTTGCTTGATCATAACATAATGAGTGATGCTTTCAAGTACCATCCTCTCAAGTGCCAGGGTGATGGTCACTACCTATAAGCTAAGTGAATAGCAAATAGAAAACAGCATTGGCAAAATCAATGGGTCTGTCGTTGGCCACCAGTCTTTTGGCTTTGTCAATGCTTGTTTTGTTTTAATGATTTTTACAAAACTTCATTTTTGGGGGTGCTGTCGGACCCTAGCCAATATATATATATTAAAGAAATAAAAAGGCAAATACTAGTTCCTGGCATTGAATGGAACTACTTTGTGTGTGGATGAACCCCTTGTGAGAAGGCCGATTGTAATGATTCACAGTAAAGTTGGGCCACGCTGTAGTACGCAGAAGAAAAAGGTGAATGGTGCAATAAGAGACCAATGGATGAAGAGGGCTGGCTGAAAGCCCAAGCAAGTATATCATATGAATAATTTTATTAAATTCAAAAGGCCCTCGCTAATGTCTAACCTAAAACTACAATAAGAAGTATTTGCCATAGAAAACTGCGTCATGCCCCTGTGTTCGAGGGTTTATTTGTCCTTCTAAGTGCAATTGCCTTTTTCAGTTGGCATAATGGAAGCAGAAGGTGCTTAGTTGGTGATCGAAAAAGCCTACTTACCAGTGCTTAATTCCAGCCGGTCGTTTCTGGTGCTCAGCACTGGCACTTAATTGTCAACACCGATGCTTTTGGCAGTCTGACATAAGGTGGCGCTGTCTGGCTAATTTAGAGAGATGACCACAACACTTACTTATAAATGCAATATATATTAAAAATTACTATTCTCTGCAACCCAAGCCATTCTTATGGCTTTGGGGGCCTGAAATAGTCCGAACTGTCACACTTGAAAGAGTGGGATGGTTGGTAGGTGCATTGTCATTATCATTGGCAGCATGGCAGGGGCAATGTGCGTTTCAAGCTGCAGTGGCCTCCTGACGAGAGCCCTGGCACTTATGTTTTTTACAAACTAAGGGGCATATTATCAAGATAGGCGATAAAATTATCGCCGCTTTAGCGGCAGAAAACTGCCGCTAAAACGGCGATAATGGGCTTTATAATATGCTCTATGGAATTCCAATTGAAGCCCATGTTAGATGTGATAGATGTGTTAGATATCAAGCCTATTATCGCCGTTTTAGCTGCAGTTTTCTGCCGCTAAAGCGGCGACAATTTTATCGCCTGTCTTGATAATATGCCCCTTAGCACTTTGGTAATTTGTTTGCAAGCTATGTAACACTTCATATTAACCGCAAAAGTAACCAGCCAATTAAACGTATCTATTTTTCCATGTTTGACTATTTTTAATGGGCTCATTTGTACAAAGCACCAGTGTATCTATGGCAACGTTTGTGACGTAATATGCCCTAACGTAAAACATACGAGGAGGGGCAACTCTTCAATGGTTTGGTTTGTGTTTGGTGGCAAGTTCAGACGGACATGGGCATCCTCTTTAGTGACAGCACTTGCCATCTAAAAAATGTTTTTTTTCTTTCTTACAGTGTTATATCTTGGTTCAAATCACTGAACAATATCCGAAGGATCCTGACATTATAGAAAGCCCTTTAATCTCATTGAAAGCTTTATGCACATAAATCGAGCACGTAAGATAGCTCAGTGGGTCGAGAGACAACTCACCCACTGTGGCGACAACTTTCTCAATATGCTTACTTTAGAGACCACAGAGTTTTCAATGAGTTTTATTTATTACTGGGGTAACATATATTTTATATTCGTCTTTTCCAGCTTTGTTTCTTAAATTCCTTGGTCGTAATTTACACACAAATGTGCCATGTTATAAAATACAATCGCTTGGTTGCATTAGTCGCAGTTAATTTTCATTTAAAAAGTATGATTCTGAAACTATTTCAAAATTGTACTTTGGAAAGCACGAATAAAAAAAACGTAATTAAAAATATTTTGCCCTTTATGAAATATATAATATAGCCACATAACTGAAGAAGGGTATAAATATTACAAATAGGCACACGCTGAATTGCTCGTGTAGTTTAGAAGTGCACCCATAGTTGTTTTTTATCTATGCGTGTACTTGATGCGCTTCCCTTGCACGCCCTCCAAGTTCAGTTCCAGTTGACCTACATGGAAATACATTAATTATTTTACACACATGCCCTTCTATATAAACAAAACGTAATCTCAGTAATGCTATCTAACCCGTTGGATATCTGTCTAGCATTTGCATCAAAGTTTTGACGATTTAAAATATTTAATTGCCTAAAATGTATCTTTTTTCCTTAATTAACAGCATAATTAGAGCGTTCAAAAGTACGCACCCTCCATATCGAAACACGAGCTAAATGCCCAAACACACGATCACCGCTCTAAAAAAAAAACATAGTTTCAGCATTTCTTGGGAGAGGACTTCACCTTTCCGGAACCTCATGGTATCCAGTTGTCAAAATATCACATTATACAAGTCACAGGAAGTGAATTTATTGCTAAATAGCCATTAGGGTCCCAGGAGGGGCCTCACATTAATTGTTTAGTGAAAGCACCCTCGGGCTAGCACCGGGGAGGAACATTAAATGCAGAAAAAAGAGGTTGACAGCGATCCCTGCAGAATGAGACGCGTCAAGCAGCTGAAAACCTAGGTAGAATGAAAGCTGCCAGTCAGTATTAAGAATAGCAATATTTTTCGTGGGTTGCAAGCAATGAAAACAAATGAAGTAAGTTATTTCCTTCATAAAATCTTAAAAATGAACATGAATAAAGTTGTGTCAAGTACATTGGTTAGTGGGAAGTACATTTGTCGATAAGCCATTTAATTTTTATTAAAGAAAACAAGAAGTACTGGTGATTGAAATGGTGCAGAAATAGTAAAACATATGGGTTTTGCATTTATATCAATTGAAAATGAAGACAATAACTCATTCGATTACTAATAAGTTTATATTTTACAAACAAAAGTGAGCATTTGCAATGTGGTGGCTGTACTACACGTCAGATACGTTTTCTGAGTTGTATTTGCTGTGAAATGGTTTATGTTTGGATCATTTCTTTGGTTACATACAATTCAATAGAATAGTATATTCCTGTTTTTTTCTGACGTAAATATTTTTATTTTGATGAGCAAAACGTTACCGAACAATTAGCAAACCATAACAATCTCTTTAAGCAGGTAAACGCATTTGTGTAATTTAGCTAACAGGCCACAAGAGGGGGCACCAGTAAAGGGAGAAAGAGACAAATGTCTCGTTCTGGGAATTTTCATGCCAGGTTGCGTTTTGATTTAATTCTCAGATACCAATTGAGCGCATCCTTGAGAAAGATTGGCAAATGAAGTGCGCTGCAAAATACATATATAATACATTTTGAGAATATACAGTTATTTTGTGCAGGGAACACAGCACGTATTAACTTCGAACACATGTAATGCATCTTTTCTATAAATTGTAAATGCAAAACTCAAGAATTGCAGACATCTAAGTCCTCTGCCGGATGTGAGCATTCTTTCCATTCAGAATGCTTTTCAAACGTCCACTAATGCTGCATTGATAGTCACATCTGAAATCTTATAAATGTATACATACATACATACATCACGCATGCCACTGGCTGCCGGTAGCAACGCAGGACTGCGCGCATAAACGTCCCTCTGACAATTTTTCTTAGTCCTTAGGTTTTTTGATACCAACAAACTCTTTTGCTGTTTTAAAATATAAAACAAGACAATTAGAATACTGTCTCTGTTCAATTGAAATACCCTTGATAATATAATTTATTGTTGCATTGTTCTTAGCATGTATTATATTGTAAAACCTAATAAAATGTCAACACCATAATATTACTATATGCACATATTTGTTCCGTTTGTGTTTACTTTTTGTACAGTGCGCTGTTGATCCTTGCCCGGCAGCTTTACATATTAGAGCCATGTGTTAAACAGATGTGTAAATGTACATAAATAAACACGGATATATTACAGTGGCCATAGCTAGGGAAGAGCTTCCATAAGAAGAGCGTTTTTTGTTTTCCTAATAACTTTGGTGCCCTTCAAAGGAACTGCATAGAACTTAAACAAGCATTGGCATAGCCAAATGGGTCTCGCTTTTGGGACCTTCTAAGTATATAGTTATGCAGCACAATAACCTTGGTGTAACCACATCAACTGTTGCATAGCTAAACACTTATAAGGTCCCAAAGGGAGACCTATTGGCTATTCCAATGCTTGCTGTGGTTGTGTGTGTGGTTGTGTGTGTGTGTTTGTGTGTGTGTGGTTGTGTGTGTGTGTGTGGTTGTGTGTGTGTGTGGTTGTGTGTGTGTGGTTGTGTGTGTAGTTGTAGGTGTGGTTGTGTATGTGTGGCTGTGTTATTGTGTGTGTGGTTGTGTGTGTGTGGTTGTGTGTGGTTGTGTGTGGTTGTGTGTGTGTGGTTGGGTGTGTGTGGTTGTTTGTGTGGGTGTGGTTCTGTGGGTGTGGTTGTGTGTGGTTGTATGTGTGGTTGTGTGTGTGGTTGTGTGCGTGGTTGTGTGTGTGTGGTTGTGTGTGTGGTTGTTTGTGGTTGTGTGTGGTTGTGTGTGTGGTTGTGGTTTTGTGTGTATAGTTGTGTGTGTGTGGTGTTGTGTGTGTGGTTGTGTGTGGTTGTGTGTGTGTGGTTGTGTGTGTGGTTGTGTGTGTGGTTGTGTGTGTGGTTGTGTGTGTGTGTGTGTGGTTGTGTGTGTGGTTGTGTGTGTGGTTGTGTGTGTGTGGTTGTGTGTGTGGTTGTGTGTGTGGTTGTGTGTGGTTATGTGAGTGGTTGTGGTTAGGTGTGTGGTTGTGTGTGAGTGTGTTGTGTGTGTGGTTGTATGTTTGGTTGTGTGTGTGCGGTTTGGTGTGGTTGTGTGTGTGTGGTTGTGTGTATGGTTGTGTGTGTGGTTGTGTGTGGTTGTGGGTGTGGTTGTGGGTGTGGTTGTGTGTGGTTGTGGGTGTGGTTGTGTGGATGTGGTTGTATGTGGGGTTGTGTGTGTGGTTGTGTGTGTGGTTTTTTGTGGTTGTGTGTATGGTTGTGTGTGTGGTTGAGGTTGTGTGTGTGTTTGTGTGTGGTTGTGTGTGTGGTTGGGTGTGGTTGTGTGTGTTGTTGTGTGTGTGCGGTTGTGTGTGTGGTTGTGGGTGTGGTTGTGGTTGTGGGTGTGGTTGTGTGTGGGTCTGTGTGTGGTTGTGTGTATGGTTGTGTGTGTGGTTGTGTGGTTGTAGTTGTGTGTGTGGTTGTGGTTGTGTGTGATTGTGTGTGTGTGGTTGTGTGTGTGGTTATGGTTGTGTGTGTGGTTGTGTGTGTGGTTGTGGTTGTGTGCGTGTGGTTGTGTGTGTGTTTGTGGTTGTGTGTGTGTGTGTGTGTGGTTGTGGATGTGGTTCTGTGTGGTTGTTGTGTGTGTGTGTGATTGTGGTGTGGGTATGGTTGTGTGTGTGTGGATGTGTGTGTGGTTGTGTGTGTGGTTGTGTGTGTTTGTGTGTGCTTGTGTGTGTGGTTGTGTGTGGTTGTGTGTGTGGTTGTGTGTGTGGTTGTGGTCGTGTGTGGTTGTGTGCGGGATTGTGTGTGGGGTTGTGTGTGGGGTTGTGTGTGTGGTTATGTGTATGGTTGCGGTTGTGTGTGTGGTTGTGTGTGGTTGTGTTTGTGGTTGTGGGTGTGGTTGTGTCGTAGTGGTTGTGGGTGTGGTTGTGTGGGTGTGGTTGTGTGTGTGGTTGTGTGTGTGGTTGTGTATGTGGTTGTGTGTGTTGTTGTGGTTGTGTGTGTTGTTGTGTGTGGTTGTGTGTGTGTGTGTGGTTGTGTGTGTGGTTGGGTGTGGTTGTGTGTGAGGTTGTGTGTGTGTGTGTGGTTGTGGTTGTGGGTGGTTGTGTGTGTGTGGTTGTGTATGTGGTTGTGTGTGGTTGTGTGTGGGTGTATGTGTGGTTGTGTGTGTGGTTGTGGTTGTGTGTGGTGTGTGTGGTTGTGCATGTGTGGTTGTGTGTGTGTGGTTGTGTGTGTGGTTGTGTGTGTGGTTGTGTGTGTGTGTGTTGTGTGTGGTTGTGGTTGTTTGGTTGTGGTTGTGTGTGTGGTTGTGGTTGTGTGGTTGTGGTTGTGTGTGTGGTTGTGTGTGTGTATGTGTGGATGTGTGGTTGTGTGTGGTTGTGTGTGTGGTTGTGTGTGTGTATGTGTGGATGTGTGGTTGTGTGTGGTTGTGTGTGTGGTTGTGGTTGTGTGTGTGTATGTGGTTGTGTGTGTATGTGGTTGTGTGTGTGGTTGTGTGTGTGTGGTTGTGTGTGTGGTTGTGTGTGTGGTTGTGTGTGTGGTTGTGGTTGTGTGTGTGTGGTTGTGTGTGTGGGTGTATGTGTGGTTGTGTGTGTGGTTGTGTGTGGTTGTGTGTGGTTGTGTGTGTGTGGTTGTGTGTGTGTGTGTGGGTGGTTGTTTGTGGGTGGTTGTGTGTGTGTGATTGTGTGTATGGTTGTGTGTGTGGTTGTGTGTGTGGTTGTGTGTGTGTGGTTGTGTGTGTGGTTGTGTGTGTGTGTGTGGTTGGGTTTGTGTTACTATCCTTGTGGGGACTTGAGTGTGATAACACACTGACGCTGTGGGGACTTGATTGCACTGTGGGGACCTGAACTCAGGTCCCCACAAGGCAATGTCTTCTAAATGATAAAAAATGGCATCAGCAACATCTGTGTCAATTTTTACAACTTTTTAAAAAACTGCCTTGTGGGGACCTGTGTTTCATCAAGTGTGTTTAAATTTCTGCTCCCTCTGCCCCTGTAGACAGGCGGCGGTACTGCAGGCTGAAACACACTTTGCATTTAAACACACTTTGCTCACCAGAAACACAGAGTAGAAGCACAGGACAGACATTTCAAAGGAAAAGAAGCATAAATCTGTGCTTGTTCAGATATTTTTAATGCAAATTAACCTTTTCTCTTTTTATTAAAATAAAACTATTTCCAATATGCCATTGAATTAAGACTTTTTGTGGCTGAAACTTGTTACTTGTTTTATAAATATTGCTAAAAGCAACTTGGGTCAGTTTTGAATCTGATAATTCTCTACTATTGTCATTTTATCCTTAACTTCAAATAAATAATGATTGTCCACTGCGCTGCAAACCAACATAAACTGATTTTTATCCTGTGTAGCCTAGCTGGAGGAGTTCTAAACCAACCACCCCTCTTGTAGCTACGGCCTTAGTGGGATTAACTGAAGCGGTTTTGTAGCCTTCTTTGCCTTATCACAAGGATTTCCTTTTTTCTTATTTGGCAATATGAATATTTCAACTAAAGGAAAGAGTTGTGGAACACGATAAATGTACTGGCCAGAAACCTAAATGGTTCACAAATTTAAGTGTCCCTAACTGTAGCAGTCACGTTTCAGAGAAAAAAGAGAGCAGAGGTTTTTACTGTTTTAGTAATATTTTTATAAGCAGCAGCTCTTCGCAAAAGCCAAGCAGACAGCCAGGCACAAAAACTTTGGCTTGGAAATGAATCTCAACATTAGAATGTATGGGGCAATATAGATAAGGATGGCATGAAGCAATGCTCTTGTTGGGGTGCTCCAAAATCGCTGAAATTGCTTACAGTCTGGAGGCTGAGTTCCTTACAAAGCACGCTCAGCAGAATGTTTGTCTGAAGCTACGTTTCTTGCCACATTAGCAACAAGAGAGTTTTGCATATCATAAAGTCAATATCTGAATAAAGCATATCCATTGCTGTGGGATGTTTCCATAAACTGTCCGGATTGGTAACTGCTAGAAATAAACCGGTTCTGATTTGTATCGCTCTTCCCTATCTTTAGATGAAGCGGCAGCATGAATACTTTGTTACATGATAAAATAATCACCTCTGCCATTCCTGCGTTATAGTTACATGTGCACCTGGAAGTTATTGTTGTAAGCCTTAAAGTGCGCTGAGCGAAAGTCTGTTTTTGGAGACAGCTTTTATTTAGAGGCCTCGGATCCTTTCTGTCTCCTGACGGTGTCTCTTGTCAGGTGAAGCGCGCTACTGCTCTGTTGAAAGGTGTTTCCTTTAGAACAGGCGCCCATCCCCCCCAGTAGGGAAGATTGCCAGACTTCAGTGGTTTCCAGCGCAGGACACTGGCCTTTTGACCAGGTAATGGCTCTTTTGGAATGCGCAAATGAACATTCACACTTCTTTTGGACTGTTAATCCTGCAGTCCCGCCTTGAGTTTCTTTCGGTGTGGGGAGTATGTCATGTCAAAGACACTGATCTCAAGGCAGTAGATTTTTCAAGGTCGTTCTTCACTTTTTAAAGGTCTGACAATTTACTTTGTAAATTGTCCTTATTGCCCCTTAGTGAAACGTACTTGATAAATATAATGTATTATACAGCGCTTCATGAGGTTTTAGTAGAAAAACGAGTCTCCAGAGGTCTGAACACAATGAGCAAGGGCGTGCTTTTAAAGATTAGCTTCAAAGCGTGACTCTGCCCCCTGTATGTTTCTTTTCTTCTGAGTGTATGGATCATTGTTCAAGGTTTGTTCCATCAACTTTTTTACTCGGACTTGGAAAGGACAGCATTAATAAAGCAGTGTTCCAGATTTTACATTCAAGACAAAATACATAACTGCTAATTGATCTTGTTGATTAACATCGCTCAGGGAACTAAACAATTACCACTTATCTATGCAGCTATAAATGGGGATGTACTGTCTGGTACTGAACACCTGCGCTTATTTAATTTGAAAGGGAGAGTACCTACACTTCTCTTCACTGCTGTTATACATTTAATGGGAGAGAATCAGTAATCAAACTAAGCTGGTATTTTGTAAAGCGCGAACTAGTCACCCCTAAAGGTCTCAGGCACTGGGGGCTGTCAAGGAGATTAGGTGAGCTATTGCCCAGAGTCACATGATGCTGAGCTGATCTGCTACCGGCACTGGGGATCAAACCATGAGCCCCACGCTCCAGAGTCAGCTATTCTGGCCGCTGCACCACAACTCTCCCACTTCTTAAGAGCAGACAGGTCTCTAATTGGTGAGTACCTGCACTTCCATATTTCCATTTAAAGCTCCGGAGGTCATGATGCATGTTACGTTATTTAAAGGGCTTAGTAGTATAATATGATGTGGCACATATATTCCCCTTCTGAGAATATACTTATATCCTTTTTCTATAGCATTGCAAGCCTTTCGGGTTAATATATGTTGTAATGTCAAAAGGTACAAATTTCACAGATTGTGCCACATAATTTCCTTTTAGTTGCACAGTATACAACATGTTTTGCTTTTTCCAGCATATTATTTACCTTTGGTTGCAATATAATGTTGACAACTCGATTTGTCTTCTATTCTGCTCCAGTGGCCTTGGGTGTGATTTCACAATTGTTTATTAATTCGGACTGCAGTTTATCCTAACATTGAATGGGTGGATGTGCTCCAGTGTGAAAACTGTCGCTGGAGACATAACACAATCTTTTCAATTGTGTGATGTTGGCAGGATGTCCCAATGACTTAAATGTTTTCTCCGTAAAATAGGTGGTTGCAAGTGAGAATCAAAGCAAGGTCAGCTCAGTCTTTCATTCTTCAGAAGGCTGATAAATTTGGCTTAAATGGGGGATGTTACTGATTTAGTGCCGAACAAAAAAGATACGAAGAGTGAGGGCTCATCAAAAAGGAAAATATGACAACGCATGCCATTACAACACAAGTGCTGTTACAAAGCATTACCATAACAACGCAAACGTTTACCACGCATATGCCTTTACAACACATGCCTTTACAACAAATTTTATTGCAATAGCATTATTGGTAAAAGCAAATGCGTGATTAAAGTTACGTTTAAAAATATAACCATTTTACAGGTAAGTATAAACGCTATTAGATATATATTTTCTTCCCTATTACCCTGTAAAATACTTTTTCTACTAAAGCATTTATTTATATATATATATATATATATATATATCTCAAACACTATTTTCTCCAAGGCAGAAGAAAGTATAGGGTCGCACTCCAGCGATCTTTTGTAATTCAATGCTCAATTTATTTCCAAATCAAACGCAAGCCAACCAACGCATTTCGTTAACTTCTGTTAACTTGGTCACGGTTGTTCCCATTGAAAAAAAAACATTACATTTTAAGAAACTGTGATACAAGGAAATGTTATGACTTCATTTCCTGTCAGTCATGGGGTTTTTCGTCCCAGGCTCCTGGGAGATGTAGTCCCCTTGTGAATTATACATTACTCTTGAGCAGGCTAAGAATAAACAATTTGCCACTAATAGTAATGACAATTTTAAACATTTGTATCATTGACTCTTTGCGCATTATATTATGTGCCACTTATGAGGAAAGCTCGATATTTTTTCTCTCATAGTGATGTCTCATATTACCATTCTCGGTTCAAATCACGCCCTCCAGTGGGCAGTCCCGCTTGTTTCAATTTTTGAATGGCCCTCATTGGCCTTTCACACTTAATCTTGTATCAGTTACATTCATGAAAACTTATCCGATTGTTCATAGTTAGGAGACAAACCACATGAGTTCGGTCCTTTAACCCAAAGGTCCATAATTTATTGCGTATAATCCATCCTTGTGGTTCCACATAATTTTGGTCATCTTTCCTTATTAAAGATGTATATACAGTTCTTCCGACTGGTTTAGGCCAAACGGTGTCATGCTTCTAAAGTTTATGATGTGACATGATTCTTTCTGTCGCAGTAGTTTCTCCCGATTTCCTCCTCGTGCACTGATAGGTATGGTTTCTATTCAATAAAACTTCAGAGACTTCCAATTGCTGTTATGGTGTGTTTCCATATGTTTTGCCATTGCGTTGTTTTTATCTTTATTTTTTGTGGCCCTTGTGTGTTCCAAAATTCTTTTCTTCAAGTCACATATGGTGCTTCCCACGTATTTTAATTTACATGGGCATTCTATTATATAGATTGTGTATTGACTTTTGCATGATATCAGTTGTTTGATTTTCCAAACTTTATTGTTCGCCATTGTTATTTCGCTTGTTGGTTTTGCGATTTGACACCTTGCAGTTCTGGCATTTAATGAAGCCTTTCTTCTTTAGCCAGGTCTCTTTTGCTTTACTTGATTTAAAGTGGATGTGCACCAGTCGATCCTTTAGGTTTTTTGCTCTCCTGTATGTTATTGTTGGTTTGGATCCCATTACCTTTCCCATGGTACAGTCTAATTGCAATATTTTCCAATTCTTTTTGATAATACCCACAATTTCCTTTGATTCCTGGGTATAATCCAATATCAGTCTTATTGGTTCTTCAATTGGTTCTTTTTCTTTTTTTGATAATAAACATTCCTCCCAAGATTTTTGGTTGGCTTTATTCCAACAATGCTTTACCGTGTGTTTGTTGTACTTCCTCTTTATAAACCTTTTTTATTGTTCCTGCACTCTGTTTTCTCCATTCCTCATCCTCACTGCATATTCTTCGAAGGCGGAGAAATTCTCCATAAGGTATGCTTGATATCAATGAGGGTTGGTGGAAACTTGTTGCTTCAAGGGTGGCATTCGTTGCTGTACTTTTTCAGTGTAAGGTGGACCCCAGGCAGTTATTTTTCACATATATTTCAGCGTCCAGGAAAGTGACTTTTTCCTTGTTTATTTCATATGTAAACTTCAAGTTTGTTACGCTGTTGTGAAGGATCTCAAAATATTCCTGGAAATCCTCCTCATTTCCATTCCAGATGACTAGCAAGTCATCTATGAAACGTGTCCATTTAATTATTTTCTTAGTGTGTTGTTCATGTTTTTTGTTCCAAGCCACCTCCCGCTCCCACCAACCCATTACCAAGCAGGCGTAGCTTGGGCTAAATGAAAAGCCCATAGCTGCCCCATTCTTTTGTCGATAGAGATCATCTCCAAATAAAAAAATATTGCAAGTGAGGCATGAGAAGATCATGTCAATTAACATTTCATTGTGTTCTTTATAATGAATGTTTCTTTCTTGCAGAAAATAACGAATTGCTTTCAGACCCAAATCATTGTCAATATTAGTATAAAGAGCAATTACGTCCATTGTTATTAGGTAGAAATTTCTTTGCCAAACCACATCTTGTAAAGTTTTTAGGAGGTCAGTAGTGTCTCTGATATATGACTGTAATTCCGCTACATGTGGGATGAGAAAATAGTCGATATAGTTTGCCATTGGTTCGAATAATGAGCCTTTCGCTGATAAGATGGGTCTTCCTGGGGGTTCTTTCTGATTTTTGTGTGTCTTCGGGAGAACATACATAGTCGCCAATTTGGGAAAGTCCACTGATAGATACTTCCTTTCTTCTTCATCTATCAGATTTTTGGAGGTCCATAACTTCAGTTTTTTCTCAATCTCCAATATGAAAGTCATTGTGGGGTCTGCGTGTAATTTTTCATAATACATGTCATTTTGTAGTTGTCGAAGTGCCTCTGAAGTATATAAAGTTCGATCCCATATTACAACATTGCCCCCTTTGTCTGCCATTTTAATTTCTATTTCCTTGGCATTGGCCAATTTTTCCAAGGCTTCCCTTTCCGGGTTTGTTAAGTTGTCTTTATATTGGGGGTTTGTTAATTTTATAAAGATCATGAATAATGGCCTCTTGAAAAACATCGATTTTGTTTCCAGGGGGTAGTTGGGGGTAGAACTTAGATTTTGATAGTTTTTTGCTGAGACCTGCCCCTAATTGTGGGATCGCTGTTTCCAGGGGTATCTCTTCCCCTTCCTCTGCGTTTAGGTTTAGTAATGTTAGATAATCATTGGATTCCTTTGCCAATAAAGTTGATGTGGGAGTTTCCACCATGCGGATGGTCTTAGATTTATTTGGATTTTCCAAAAAGTATTTTGCCAGTTTTATCTTTCGTATATATAAGTAGAGATCTACTCTTGTTTGCGCTAAGTCCATTCGTTGTACTGGACAGAAGTTTATTACTCTTTTTAAAAGCGAGATTTCAGATTCTGATAATTACCGTTTTGAGAGATTGACTACTTGAAGTTCGTCATTTATTGCTCCTTCCTCTGCCTCATACTTTGGGTCTTCGTACCAATCCTTTTGCTCGAGGTACTTGGTTCTTCTTCTCCTTCGTTGCATTTTCTGTGGTACCAGGTTTTCCCCCTTCCCCTTGTTTGTCTTTGCGTCATTTGGCTCTGTTCCCATTGGCGTTGTTGAAGGACAAGGCGCATGTGCCCTAAAAAAGTTGACCTTGCACCATCTGTTGATGTTTCTGGTTCTTCTGTACTCAAATCCGTAGAGGTCAGGGAGGAAAAGCTGCTAGATGTTCCTGCAAAGGTGCCGCCCATTCCCTGTTGTTTGAATGGGTCAAATTTCCGTGCAAACATGAATATTCTTCCTTCAGCGTAATCATTTGCGTCTCGAACGAATTTGTTATGTTTTCTCTGACGGACCACATCTTCATGTTTGTTGATTTGACATTCTAAATCATCTTTAAATTTTTGCATTTCTGCATTGAGTTTCAAATTTTCCAACTCTTTTTCTATTACTTGTAATTGTTCCTTGATTTTGTTTAAGGCAATTACAATGTGTTTCACTAGTATCTTGATCAATCCAAGTGACGAATTTAAAGTGTGTTCCCTCTACTCTTGTAACAGGTCATTTGTCGAGTCTTGGTGATTAGGCATTAACATGATTCTTAGTCCTCTGGGGACTCTTCCCACTTCCAAGTATTTCTGAAGGGTTATCAATTCCCAAGATTTGTTGATTTCTTTTTTACTTAGCCTTTCCCATAAGCGTATTTTGCTCTTAGTATCCACCTTTTCCGATGTATTTGTTTTATGTGATTCTTTGTGTAAATTTCCCTTTTCAAACATGGTCGTTAGCTGTTCGTCTTTTAGCCTCTCGTTTTTCCATTTTGCGTTTTTGTGTGGACCTACTGTTTTTGTCTAAATAATGATTTTAGTGCACGCACGTATAACTTTTATGTTTATCCCGTCTTAATTTTGTTCTCTTAAGGCGGGGATCGCTGTTGAGATTTCGCAACAAAGATTGGTAGTGTTCAAATTTTACTTTTTCTACTAAAGCATATATATATATATATATATATATATATATATATATATATATATATATATATATTCACTGAAAAAACCATAGGTTTCAAACACGTTATAGTTAGGAATTAGCATTTCAAAAACCATACAAATTCACTTAAAAAACCATAGGTTTCACACATGTTATAGTTAGCAGGACATTTCACTCGTGAAAAACCAATGAAATTCCCCTGTTATAGTTAATGCAGGCAACTATAACTCACGCGACCGCAATCCTCTGCTGATGTCGTCAGATATTACATCACTGTATTTAGACACTTATTTACCCATGTCTTCTTCCATTAATTTTTAGCTATACATATATTACAATTTTTTTTTTTTCAGAAAGACACATATGTCGTCAGTGATGTAATATCTGACGTCATCAGCAGAGGATTGCGGTCGCGTGAGTTATAGTTGCCTGCACTAACTATAACGGGGGAATTTCATTGGTTTTTCACGAGTGAAATGTCCTGCTAACTATAACATGTGTGAAACCTATGGTTTTTTAAGTGAATTTGCAAGGTTTTTGAAATGCTAATTCCTAACTATAACGTGTGTGAAACCTTTGGTTTTTTCAGTAAATTTGTACGGTGTTTTAAATGCTAAGTTATGTATTTATTAATATATTTTGTTTATAACATTTTTTTTACCGTGCACCCACTTTACGCAGTTCGGACCGTGCGCGCACGGTGTGCGAATTTCGCGGAATTTTTTCCGTTTCCACCGTGCGCGCACGTTGCGCGCACTCCGCGATTTTTCGCAAAAAAAATTAAATCTTTTTTTGGCCCTTGGGGGTCCTTCTGGGACCCCCTGACAAATGCTAGGGGGTCAGGAACTGTCCAGCCTGCCCCCTTTTCACGTTCTCCACCTTTGTTTTTCACCCCCTCAGAGTGCGAGAGACAAAATGGCGGCCGACACTTCCTGGTTTCGACCGATTCGAATGTTTACTAAGATCTAACAACCAATCAGAATTGCGCGTATAGATATTTATATTGATTTAAATGCTATTTTCTCAGAAAATACTGAACAGATTTACACTGCAAAAGGCACTTCCTTGACCCTATGGCTACCTCTCTGCCAAATTTCACGTAATTCTGTTCAGCCGTTCGGGCTGTAGCTGCGCCTAAAGTCCCTATGGAAAAATCCATGGGGAAAACGCGTTTTGGGACCCCCCCTTGACGAATCACCCCGAGACTTTCAGGGTAGGAGCTGAGCGTAGCGCCCCATTAGTTTTGAAAATTTTGCGAGGATTCCTCAACCGGCGCCAAAGTTATTCAAAATAGAATTTTCAGATTTCCTATGGAAACTCGGTCCTAACTATAACTATCTACTGGCGACCGCCAGTAGATAATATATCCTATTGGCAGTCGCCAGTAGGTAGATATAGTTAGGACCTATTTTCCATGGGAAATGTGCAACATTCTATTTGGAATAACGTTGGTGCCGATTGACGAATCTTCGCGAAATTTTCAAAACTTTTCCCCAGCTCCGGTCTACTCCTATCCTGAAAATTTCACGGTGATTCGTCAAGCGGGGGCCGAGAAAAAAGGGGGGTCCCAAAACGCATTTTCCCCATGCATTTTCCCATAGGACCTTTTGACGCAGCTACAGCCCGAACTGCTGAACGGAATTACACAAAATTTGGCAAAGAGGTAGTCCTCAGTTCAGACTCGTGCCTTTTGCTTAAATGGTGTAAATCTGTTCAGTAGTTCCTGAGAAAATCAAAAGTAAAATCATAGATATATCTAAGGCCTCGGAGGATCCGCGCACCCTCCCCGCACCCAGCGCGCACCCGGCCATGCACGGGCTGTATTCTAATTGGCTGTCAACACTCCAGATCAGGAAGTGTTGGCAGCCATCTTGTGCCTCGTAGACCGAGGCACAAGAAACCTATAAAACAAACGCGAAAAAAGCAAAAAGGGGGCAGGGTAGAAACACCCTGACCCCCTAGGCCTGCTCAGGGGTCCCACAAGGACCCCCAGGGCCAAAAAAAGCATTTTTTAAAAAAAAATCACCAAGATTTGCGCACCCAGCGCGAATTTCGGCCGAAAATTCAACAACAAAAAAAGAAGCGTGGGGCTCCCGCGCTTCTTTGGTAATTGGCCCCTGGGGGGGCCAAATCGCAGGGGCAGAATTTAAAAAAAGTGTGGGGGGTCCCAATCCCCCCCCACACTGCCCCGGGGACCGCCACCCCCAGGGGCTCAAAGATAGTATATGCGGGGGGCTCACGTCCCCCCGCAGCCCCGGAGACCGCCACCCCCCGGGGCTTGAAGTAATTTGGGATGGGGGCTCCCAAGCCCCGCCAGCCCCGGGGACCGTCACCCTCGGAGCTAGTTGTCAATGTGGGAGGGGGGCCACGCGGCCCCCCCACCAGGAGCCTTAAATAGGCCCTGGGGACCGCCACCCCCCAGGGCCGGCTCCTGCAGTGTCCCGGGTGCCCACCCCCGGACACTGTAGTTTGCAATGACAGTGCGGGAGCCTCGCGGCTCCCGCCCTGTCATTGCAAACTGCTTTGCTTCATTGCAGCGAGGGCAAGGAAACCTGCTCTCACTTCAATGAAGCAAAGCTGATTGCTTTTCCACATGGGGAGCAGCATGTTAGCTGCTCCCCATGTGGAAAAGAAATGCAGGCTTCCCCAAGGTTGCGGGAAGCCGGCTGGGACCGTGGGGGGGATTGGGGACCCCCCCCCCACAGCCCCCAACAGAGTCCAGGCCCCGGGGGATGAGGCCCCCCTCACAGATAAAAAAAATGGAGAAAAAAAAATGGCTGGCCCCTGGGGATGGGGTCCCCGGGGCCTTAAAGTGGCCAGAGGAGGGGGGCTACGCAGCCCCCTCCATTAAAAAAATGTAAAAAAGGGCCATGCCCCGGGGGATGGGGTCCCCGGGGCAAATTATGGCCTCGAGAGGGGGGCCACGCGGCCCCCTTCCCGTTTTTTTTTTTTTAGTCTGTTCTGGGGTAGACCCAACCCCCCCCCCTTTTTTAATAAAAAACAATCCTTTATCCATACCTCTCCCTGAATCCTAAAATACCCCTTATCTCCTTTACCTCTACCCACTCCTTAACCCTAAAATCACCCTTACCTCCCTTTACATCTACTAAGGGTGGGCGGAATTTGCGAAAGTGCCTTTCGCAAAATATCACGAAACGGCAAAAAATCTTCGCGATCATGCGAAATTTCGCGTGATCGCGGAGATATTGTGCTGATTAATGCGTTACTGAATTTGACCTTCAACTCGGGCACCTGCTTTATTTATATCTGTAAGACTTACAGATATAAATAAAGCAGATGCCCGAGTTGAAGGTCAAATTCAGTATAAGTGCTTCCTGTTGAGGTTTAATTTTTGTGACAGGAGCATCGTCGTGCCAGAATGAATCCTGCCCTGCATATTTATCCAAGAAGATGCCACCATTTTGTGCAATACCTCTACTCAACTGGAGTACTTTCTACTGGCTAATCAGTAAGTGCTACCTCGTTGGATAAATGTATAGTGCTTTTCCTACACTACAGCTGCGTAAAGGGCCAGAAGAGTTGTCTCCAGCTACCATGTGTGTCTGTATGCCACCGCGCCGATGGGCGCCGGGGTCCCTCGAGTGAGCTGTCCACCATAGTGGGGAAAGGGCGGGAAGACGTTGCACACTGCCAGTGTGTGGGGCGGGGATCTATGTATGCAGTTCACATGCCTCTTGTTTATAAAAGGTCAGAGACCGACCACAGCAGCAGATGAGGAGACAGAACCTCCTGGTGTCAGGAACTACACGGGGATTGCGCCCGAGAAACCCATGGATGCACAGACCTCCATCAATGATTACAGCAAATTGCTGACGGTAGATATGGGGAGAAAGCACACCTGCCTAGCCTCCACTGTGCTCACGAATATTTTGTGCTGATTAATGCGTTACTGAAAGTGACCTTTAACTCGGGCACCTGCTTTATTTATATCTGTAAGACTTACAGATATAAATAAAGCAGGTGCCCGAGTTGAAGGTCAAATTCAGTATAAGTAAGTGCTTCCTGTTGAGGTTTAATTTTTGTGACAGGAGCATCGTGTCAGAATGAATCCTGCCCTGCATATTTATTCAAGAAGATGCCACCGTTTTGTGCAATACCTCTACTCAACTGTAAGGGTGGGCGACAATTTCCGTTCCCTCGCGGATCGCGGAAGTTTCGACATTTTCGCGTTCCGTGCGTAATGTGAAAATGTTAAATTTTCGCAATTTCCACGAGCGGAACGGAAATTGACGCCCACCCTTAACCTCTACTCATCCTTAACCCTAAAATCATCCTTACCTCCCTTTATCTCTTCCAACCCATTCACCCTAAGCTTACCCTTACCTCTATTTACCTCAACCCTCCCTAACCCTAAAATCACCCTTACCTCCCTATACATCTTCCAACTACTTCATACTAACCTTACCCTTATCTCCATTTACCTCTATCAACCAATTAACTTTAAAATTCCCCTTACCTCTATTTACCTCTACTGACACATTAACCCTAAAATACCCTTTACCCCATTAACTCTACCCACCTAGTAACCCCAAAAACACCCTTACCCTCCTTTCCCGCTATGCACCTTGTAACCCTAAAATCACTCTTTCCAACTTGACCTCTTCTCGCACCTTTACCCTGCGAGTGGAGGAAAAGGTAGTGGTCTTCAGAGTGTCTCATTCACTCCTGTTTCCCATGCACAATACTTTCCTATATAGTCTCTCACTTGGTTAGGCACACTTTTTCTTGCCACATCTTTCTGAAATCATCCATCTGCATATTTTACACATAATGTCCTTTAACTTTTTTTATTCTGTTAATTCTGTACTTCTGCATGTATTTTCTTGTGTCATCTCCCCTTTATTCACACACTCACATGCTCTTTCTTCTTGCCTCTAAACACAGCATTTTATTCACCTCTGGTACTGTCAATATTTTAACAGAAGTGTACCTCCTTTACATATTTTCTTAGAAACTGGTAATTACACTTGGCACATAAGTGACCATCGATCTGTGAGTTGGGCAGAGAGGCCAAGGATTGGATGAGCGTGTAGTCTGAACCATTTATGACTCAGTGACAAGCAACAGGAGAAACTCACTGCCTTCATCCTCCACTCCACAGCTCTCAATCATAACCTGTGATGAGCTGCCGCCCTCAACCTGAATTCATGCAGACACATAAAGGCATCTACGTTGCACTAGGCAACAGTTCTAAATTGCAGGAAAAAAATCTACAAAAACACATTATTCTAGGAAAAGAAAATTCTGTTGTGAATGTAAGACGAAGTAAAACGTGAATTGTAAACTGGGACTGCATCGCTGACATTGAATACCTTTCGGGTTTTATAGTAATAATAATAATAATCCACATTTGTAAAGCGTGAACAATCACCCGTAAGGGTCTCTAGGCGCTGGGGGCCGTCGGGAAGATTAAGCAAACTATTGCCCAGAGTCACATGGTGCTGGGCTAACCTGATGCCGGCAATCGAACCGTGAGCCCCCGGGTTCCGGAGTCAGTCACCCTGGCCACTGCACCACACCTAATTCATTGCTTAAGAACCAATTAGAGTTAATTACATGAATATAGGGCCTTGTAGGTGCCAATTTCAAAGTCAGTTTTTATAAATTATTTCTGGATGTAAGATTTGGTGGAACCTACCCCACTAAAAGCCATGTGCACTGTATTACCAAACCACTGGCACCATAGTATTATGGAGACCTCAATGACCACAAACTCTCCCTTCATCAATAAGGAATACCATTAAGAAAAGCAAATCCACTGATGACTTCATAGTTCTAAAACCCATGCATGAAACACCAACACCACTAAAGAGGTAGCCCCAAAAAGTGGAATGCTATTAAAAATAAATTAAGACTGACCAACTCCACACTCCATATTCTTTTTACTGTAAAATTACAACTGATCTGACAGTACTTAGACAACACTTTATCTCACTACCGTTAGAAAGTCCCCTTCCCCTTTCTGAACCCACATGTTCACCCTATCACCTTAAGCAACCTCTGATTATATTCCTTTCGTTTGGCCTTGTACTTCACTTTGTTGCCACTGACTAGCTGTGTGCTATATAAATACCCACACACATATACAGTTCTGAAGTTCAAAAATCGTACCTCACCACATCTGGTTTCTT
This sequence comes from Triturus cristatus, assembly GCF_964204655.1. Lineage (NCBI taxonomy): Eukaryota > Metazoa > Chordata > Amphibia > Caudata > Salamandridae > Triturus > Triturus cristatus. The sequence continues at coordinate 181,730,326 of NC_140589.1, forward strand.
TTTACATTTTATTGTTTTTACTCCTGTATTTGTAACAGGAAAAGCACAACTACAGTTTGCAGAATACAAAAACATAAAACCATAATTTGACAGACTACTTAGGGATGTGTGCACTGTTTTTGCTGAATAAAGAAAAGAAGCGGCTTGCTAAGTTCGAATGCAGAGGTGTCAGGCAAGCAGCACTAAATGGGAAACACCTGAAACATTGCACATGTAAAACTAAAAGTAAGAGCAAAAGCGGAGACACATAAACTGGTTTACATTGTGTACATTTCAATTACACCGCCTCTTTAAATGCAAATCACATTATTTTAAAATAACTGTTTGAGAACCTGAAATTAAATATCTTTCCTTTTTGCTGGGAATTTACATCAGATGTCAGAATGTGAATTTCATTTCCTTCCTTATTGTTGCAAGTAGATCCTTATATTTTCAAAGATCTCGAGGTGCAGAAAGGCCCGTGTTTTTTTTACCTGCCTAAGAAAGAAAGTTCCTTTTCCCCTGTCTCTGCCAACAATCCAACAGGCATTGAATTTATTAAATTGTACGGAACGGCTGTGGATGAAAATAATCACAGCGTTTCTTCTTAACAGAACACCTTCAGTGTCCCATCCCTTCCTGCAGCCCTCCCCCATACTTTTGTTGCCTCTTTTGTCAACCTCGGTTGCATAATAGTGGCTGACGGATCAGGTGTCAACGCGCTCTGCCCCAGGTTCAACATAACAAAAGGCCGAGAGCTTGACCATCCCCGTCTGCACAGCAGAGAGCCAGCCAAGGGCAGCCCCTGCACCCCAGGCTGTAGCCTCTGGGGGAGGGACTCCAATGGGACTGAAATGTTATGCTGATGAATCCCTTCAAATGAAGCCTCGTCTGCAGATGATGGCAGCAGATAACGTGCTACCTTGAAATAACTACATCCTGCTCTTTTAAAAACACGCTCTTAAGTTAACATTTCTAGAACCGCATCACTTTATGCATCTCTTTTACTGTCATAGTGATGTCCTGACAGGTGAAAGGCCCGGCATACATGACAGGCTTGCACTCTCTTCTTGCGCTTTGCATTGACTCACGAGGCACTTTGGGATGATGATGGGAATCAGGTGAGACTGCAGGCGCCAGTTCCTGTATCCACATCACTAGTGGGAGCACATTGTTGTGTTCGGGTCTAGAGGGCTCATACGTCTCATGGCATATATTTATATATTCCAACAGTAAGTAATGGGTGATGATATAAATGTGACTTTCTGTGCGTATGTTTTATTTTGTTGGGTGGAGTACAGGATATGCATTTCAGATTGGTGACTTTCTATCTGTCCAATGCCTGCATTGTGTCTGTCACTAAGACAGCCCTGTGCTTCTAACCTGCCATAGGAGAAGTGAACCAGTCATAGATATCTGTCCATTTCACTATAAATGAAATGTGTTTCACTTTGCACCTGACACCCTGGGCAAGACTCAAGTTAAAATTTCTGCCGGCATTGTGTATCCAAAACTCAAACTGCACACACACACAGGTTTTCTGCAATTCGTTTTTATTTTTTTTAATTGCGCTTCCACAACATATGCCTATTTCCTGGTTTTCAGCTATGTAATGTAGTAAAAACAGACTTTTGAGAATGTTCTCCCACTTGCCCTGTGAAACACTACAGTACAAAAAAAATGGATTCCTGCTAGGAGGTGTTTCATGGGGTTTGTGTTCATGGACTGGTACATACATAAATACAAATATTTCTTGTTTTCTTTCATTTCCCGAGTAATGATTTAACTTCGAACTCTTGCTCTGTCTAAACAGAATTGTATTGTATTCTTACTGATATTTCCTTCCTCACTCTGGACTATGATCATAAGATATACCATAAACGGACCATCTGAGCTGCTCAAAGCTTGCAGCTTACTGAAAAAAATAAACCCCCTTGCCTGTCCCTCACACCCCTTCATTCACCGCTCTGTTCCAAGGACAATACTCTTGCAGCCACACATCTCACATGGTGTAGAATGCTGCCCAAGTAGGTAAGAGCTTCAGCGCCTGCTTATTGGTAGTAAGCGCAATATAGATATCTCAATACAACACAATGCACTACTACGTGCAGTCTCATGCCCAGATTTACCAATATTTTACACAGCACAGAGCAGCCTCCAAAGCTGCGTTGCTTCAAAGGAAGAAAAAAAAAATGCACCATATCTACTAAGATATTCCACATTTTTTCTTTCCCCCAGAGCTGGTGCACTTTTGACTGCCATGTACCAAATTACCTTTGCGCCATAGTGCAAGTGTATGTGCATTCTCTAAAACATAGGTTTTGTAATGGAAGGGAACCCGTTCAGTACTTTAACTATCTTTTAAAAGTCGTCCCACATTTTATGTGTGCTATACATACGCATGCGTGCAAAACTATCTTTTGAGGGACAGATAAACCACATTACCTCCTTGTGAGAGGCTGGCCTGGTATATGATGTCCACTAATGTAAGTGTGCACCTTGCACTAGTCCAGACAGTGCAAGGTGGTGATTTAAGTGGTCTTAAACAACCTTATATAGCTCTCTAAGTGGTAGCTGTGAAGAGCAGTCTTCAGGCTTAGTCCAGAATGAGTGTTATGCAGCTTGTTGTATCAGAATGCAATCTTATAGTATATATTAAGTGAAAAGAACCACAACAAGTGTTTAAAAAAAATATGTATTTTTTATATAATACTCTCTGGAATGTTCAAGTATCTCCCACACAACGAGATATACACAATGCACACAATACTTTAGCAAAGAAACACAGTAAATAGCACAAATTACACTGTGGCCCATGGGGGGATCAAACCATATACTAAGAAAGTGGTATAAGAACCACAACTCAAGTCAAGACAGTGTCGAGAGGATGTAGAATTGCTGAGGACCCACAGAAGCACCCAAGGTAAGTATATAGGATCCCACGGAGAGCTTGTGCAGTGTTGGAACACAACTGCGTGCTCTGTACAAGTCACGGTTAGATTTTTAAAGATTAAGGACCTATCCCATTGGACCCTGAAGAGACCTCATGGAAGACAGAAGGTTGGAGAGCCACCCCACCTGTAGATACCCTAGTACCTATGTTACCTACACCAGTGAAACGGTGTCGGAAATCGCCGTCGAACCCAAGAGAGAACTTCAGGAAAGTGCCGCTGCTGGAAGAGAAGAAAGTGTCCGTGGGAATCCAAACATGGATACTTGAAGAGGAGTACCTGAAAGCAGCGGGGACAGAGTTTGTCACCCAGGAGTGACCAGGAGACTTGGAAGACGAAGGCCCTCCGATGTCTGGTGCTTCAGGAAAGGTGACAAGGACCTTGACTCTGCAGCTGTGAGGACCAGGCAACCCTGAGGAAGACCAGTACCTGGATACTAGCTTTCCCACGAAGGATGTTGAGTGCTGAGAGGTCAGTGTCTGGCAGGAGCCTCAACAAACCTTGGAAAATGCCGTCCACAACGGAGGTCAAGAAGGTGCAAGGTTGGGACCAGCAAGGTCCAGGGGACTCACCACAAGCAGAGGAGTCAGGTCAGGCCCCAAGCAATCAGAGGAGCCCTAGAGAAACAAAGGTGACTCTCAATTGGACCCGCAAGCTGGAGGCACAGGAGTCACGAGAGGACCTCGAGCAGCTCAACAAAGGAGCAGGCCATGGTGCCCACGAGGCGGTGTGGCTGAATATCTTGGGGAAGAAGTTGCCCGAGGTTTGGGCTACTTGGAACTCAATGCACTTGTTGCAAAGTTGCCAACCAGCCTTTGCACTTGCAAAAGAACACAGTGCACAGGGGCTCGGTTATTGCAGCCCCCACAAGGGACCCTGGACTCAAACTCTGTGAGAGGGCAGCTCAGTCCTCGAGGAACGTAGAAAACTACCACCTGATTGGGATCTTGCTAATCAGGACCACAGTCTCTCTCTGTGCTTTTGCCCCTAAATTGGTTATTGTGAGTACTTGGGTACATCCCAGATTGGCTATTGGTGTATCCTTCTGAGTCCCTAGTATTTGGTACTGAGGTACCCAGGGCATAGGTACCCCAGGGGTCCTCCATGGGCTGAAGCATGTATTATGCCACCCATGGGAGACCATGCAAACTGTGATGACAGGCCTGCCATTGCAGCCTGTGTAAGCTGGTGCTAGCACCACTTACGAAAGATAAAGGTTTCCCTATATCTGAGGTCACTCCACTTAAAATCTATAAGTCACCCCCCCCTAAAGTAGGCCTTTCCATCCTGAAGGAAGGGTACTCTGTTCTAAGTGTGAGGGTGCCCCTGAATGAGCGGGACACCCCTACAACCTTCAGGGTCCATTCTCCAGCATTGTAAGTGCATCAGCCATTACGATATATAGAGTGGCCATGCGTCATTACGTGATGGCTAACTCTAAACTAGCTCTAACAAATTCTGTCATGCTTGGTATCAAACATGTTGGAATTGGTATGATTCCATGCACTGTAAAGCTCCTCTGGGAGGTCCTCAGTCTTCCAGAACTGGACAGCAAGCTAGGGCTGCTGCAGACCAGGGACATTTTTCTGACCTCCTGCTGCAGAGTCAAGCTCGAGCAGGGGTAGGCAGAATAATAGCTATCCTGTCCCGCCTCCCAGACAGGATTTAGTGTATTGAGGCAGGGTGGGGGCACTTGCCAGCGCCACTGAGACTGCTTGCAGGGCACATTTGGTGTCTTCCTTGCATAGCCCAGTTCAAACCAGTTCAGGAAGCCTTTGGCTCCCGCTCTGACACAAAACTGGACAAAGGACATGTACGTATACTCCCCAACGTCCGACCCCTCCCCTGGGAGGGAACCTCAAATCATCCCAAACCTTTCCCTAGGGTACGTAAGGGCTTACCTGTGGGTGGGTACTTAGATTCATCGTGGGACAAGATTCATATCAAGACACCACTTCATCTTCGTCCGTCTGGGCACCCTGGACTTCGCTGGACCTAGCTTTGGGCTCCGAGACTGCAACTGGGAAGACTCCTGCTGCTCCTGGTCTTGTCATCCTGCAAGTCTGCTGCAACGTATGTGCCCGTGCTCCATACAGAAACCTTCCAAAGCCTGTGGACATCCAACACACCAGAAGGAATCTCCCTTGAAGTGAAGGAGTCACTTCCCTGCATCAGCAAGCATGGCAACGAAGCTGACTGGTCTGCTGATCCGGGGCTCTCATAGACTCCGAAAGGTTGAGCAACACAGGTGGTTGTTCTTCACATCCCGCGAGGCCTACCCTGTCCTCTCACCAATTTTGAGGCCAGTACCCCTCGTCTGAGAAGCAGGAACCAAACCCCTGTTCACCACATCGACTTGCCGCTGTGAAGCTTGTTGTCTTCCTGTCTCCAAGATCTTCGGGCTGCAAGTAGCCCTAACCTCATGCCTCTCCTATGACCAAGATCTTTCTCCTCACCACATTGCTTACACCGTGGGCCTGCATCTTTGGTGAGCTGATTGATGTCCTCTTGCGACTCCAGTGCCTCAGGCCTGTTGGTCCTTTTGAGGGTCTTCTTTGCTTTCAGCAGGCTCTCTTCATTGCTTGGGGCCTGCTCTGCCTCCCCAGCTTGGTGGCGAGTTTTTTCTAAATGCTAATTCCTAACTATAACGTCTATAAAACCTATGGTTTTTTCAGTGTATATATATATATATATATATATATATATATATATATATATATATATATATATATATACAAAAAAGAAGCAGAGAACTCTGGGTAGTTCTCAAGTTTAGGTGGAAAGCAGCTCCTGTATGGAGCACTCTCAACACCAGCGACACTCTAGATCTGCCCACCTCAAAAGTCTGTTTTTCTATCAAAATCTTTAAGCATAGGATTAGCACAGTGCCATCCACACCGAGATAGAAAAGGACAAAGTCTTTTGCCATTTGTACAGCAAAGTCTTTAAGCTTAGGGCTAGCACAGTGCTGTCCTTGCCGAGCTGTAAAATGACAAAAGCCAATTACCACTCCAGGCACAGTATTACAGCTTTGAATTGGTAAAATACCAATCAAGCCAACCTGAAATGAGTAAAATCAACCCCTGACACAGTGTTTCGCTCTAATTAGAGCTCTTCAGAGAGGTATAGCTTTGTCTAGACACAAGGGAGCTCCCAGTAGAAGTCAAAGAAATGCCCTTTCAGGCATAGAGTGACAAATAAATTATGCAAAAAAGAAGCAGAGAACTCTGGGTAGTTCTCAAGTTTAAGTGGAAAGCAGCTCCTGTATGGAGCACTCTCAACACCAGCGACACTCTAGATCTGCTGACCTCAAATGTCTGTTTTTCTATCAAAATCTTTAAGCATGGGATTAGCACAGTGCCATCCACGCCGAGATAGAAAAGTCTTTTGCCATATATATATGAACACGCAATCCGCTGCAGTACTCCATTACCAGTTCTGAATAAAGGACGACGGACCCAGATGTAGGTGCTGATTTGTTTATTTCTTTTAAACCCACATTGCCGCCATGACGCGTTTCGGCTTCAAAAAAGCCTTGATCACATGACGCCATGAGGAGTGACCATTCAATTTAAAGTGCCTGTGCAACAAACATGTGACTACGGGTTCATAGTTTATCAAATAGACATAGACAACATACTTTTGCTAGTGAAACAAAGCTTCACAAATGTGCAAATTGCTGCTTTCTTTGTGCAAATTCGCATACGTTTTTGAAAAAAAACATGTCTATTATATTCATAAACAAGTTAAAATCTATTCAAAATAGATATAGGCAACATACTTTTGCTAATGTAAACAAAACTTCACAAATGTGCAAATTGCTGCCTCCTTTGTGCAAATTCGCATAAGATTAAAAACATGTCTATTGTATTCATAAACAAGTTAAAACCTATTCTTCAAAATTGCTGTAAACATAAATTCAGCCCACATTGGTTGATAATCATGACCACCACCGTGCAAGCACTGCAATTAGTAAAGTGCAAATAACATTCAATAAATATACTATAAAAGTTTATAGTATATCTTATCGCCATTTATGGAGAGAACATTATTGTCAGCTAAAATTCTTTTATAAAAGAACTTCTGCCAAACGTCGATGTTAGACATTGCTGCACACCATATTTAAGGAATGTTGTTGATCTTTTAGTCTAATGGACATATATATGATATAATATTGCCCAAATCTAATGACATGCCAATCAAGCCCTTGTGGGCTATCATTCTGTCTGTCACTTACAGATGGCCATTATGGATTATTTGAAAATACAACAGCATCCCATATTTCATATATCATGTTTGCAGAACCCTCATACTGGGTGTGTTGCTACTGAATAGTATGTATGTCTTGCATTGGCAAAAAATTATAGTATGTTTTATCCCTATGGCTTTACTTAATCCACCGCCATAGGGCTACAGTAATTTCCACAAGTACACAATTTGAAATGGAAGTGAGGAGTAGTGCCACTTAGATAGGAGAAAGAGCCCAAATCAGCAAGAGACTGCTGGATTAAGAAATGAGTGAAATCTCCTTTAATGTTTGAGTATTTAATGCCCCCAGAGCTTAATGACACTTTCAACATAAGAAAATATGTAGGAGCCACAGGTCAAACAGTAAAATATAATGTTTGTAACTGGTTTGCTTTGTTTTGTATCCCAAGTGGCCTGCGGTTGAAATGTTTTTTTAGTCAAAGATACTGGCTTTTGCCTCTAATGGACATTAGTTTCAGACATACGAGACAGTGCCCCCGGCCTACTCTTCATTGAATGGGATAATTTGATAGTTTAATGCAACAAAAATACTGTATTTTTTGTGATTTTATTCTTTTATGGATTTTTTTGTCAAATTTGAATATGCATTTATTTATTGATTGATTGATTGATTGATGGAGAGTTTAATGGGGTGACTTGGCAATCCATGCTCATTCCTAGCTTAAAGGGGTAATTTCACCAAATATAGCAGCTTCTTGCTATTCTAGGCTGAGAAGCAGGTGGATTGTAAGTAATCAAGATATCTATTAGCAGGCACTCGCCTTGTGTCGTTTTGTGTGTTTTGCTTTCTGCGGTTTGTAGTCCTAATTCAGAAAATCTAAACTACAAGGTATGGATTATAAAGAGTAATCCGAAATGTTTGAGATTCCAGCTTCTAAGGCAGAGTTCTTCAATCTGTGGGGCCCGCCCCCCCAGGGGGGCGCGACACCATCTCAGGGGGGGGGGCGCGCACTCCACACTAAGATCTTCCATTTCAGAGTCTTTTACTGTCCTGAGGCGTCACAAGTCATTTGAATTGGGAATTTCTTTATTGGCGAGCTCCGGTAACTGAGGGCTGGAGCGGGGAGGATGGGGAAATAGATAAGGCACGTCTTGAGCTTTTGTCATGTAAAGAGCTAACAGTTAACCTTCCCAGGAGGAGGTTAATTGGTAGAGCTTGGATGCTTCAGCTGCAGTGGGAGGCAGGGTCTCCTCTGCTAAAAACTAAAGCAAACAGTCCCTGTTCCTTTGCGTTTGATTTCATAGCAGAGGAGACTCCTTGCCTCCCACTGCAGCTGAAATGACGTCTTTCCTTGCTTTCAGTTTTAGCAAAGGAGACATCCTGCCTCCCAAAGCAGCTGAAGCATTTCAGCTCTACCAGTTTATCCCTGTCCTGGGAGGAAGCTCTTAGTAGAAAGGAGACAAAGTTTCTTTTAAATTTACACTGGCAGGCGCCCCAACGCCCACAGGGCTTCAAGTTACCAAAAGAAAAATGCCAGCCAGCCATGTGTTTTTTAAACAGCCTGCAAATTGCTTGTCTTGACACCAAATATGCTTATAAATAAGTATGTATACATTTGTAATGTGACTTTTCTGTCTTTGTTCCATTATATTATCAGTCATGGACCATTCAGGCAGCCCTAGAACACAATTAAAAGTGCTACTATTTATAAGTATGCACAGACAAGTGCTGACAATACAGCTTTAGGTGACTGTTTATTTTTGTATGTACCAACTGGGCCATCAAAATAACAAGCTGGCAACCCTAACCATAAAACTGGAAGTTTGTTGCAAGATCAGCACATTTATTTCCTCCATCCTGATCCCTGGTTAATGCCATAATAGCAATAGTTTAACATATCTGAAACCCTACGCTGCCGTCAATAACATGCTGAGTTAGTTCAAGTGTCTGGGAATGCACCCTGCATTCAGACAACTCACTTCTCATTCTCGCCCTTCACTTTCATGCTCACCATGCACGCACACTGATCACCATGCACTCACACCATTCACCCTCTCACCCTGCACTCACAGCGATCACAATGCACTCACACTGATCACCATGCACTCACACCATTCACCCGCTCATCCTGCACTCACAGTAATCACTCTGCACTCACAATGATCACCATGCACTCACTCTGATCACCAAGCACTCACTCTGATCACCATGCACTCACTCTGATCACCATGCACTCACACCATTCACCCGCTCACCCTGCACTCACAGTAATCACTCTGCACTCACAATGATCAAAATGCACTCACACTGATCACCAGGCACTCACACTGATCACCCGCTCACCCTGAACTCACAGTGATCACTCTGCACTCACAATGCACTTGTGCTGTTCACCCTGTGCCTCACCCTGCAGTCACACAAGCACACTACTCACCCTGCACTCATGAAACACTTCACTCACATGTCCCCCTAACTGCTCAATGTGCATACTCACTCAAATAAGACCATCACTAACAATACATTCATTTGTCCCACTCTGCACTTACATCCGCACCCAAATTCATATGGTCACCTCACTCACCCTGCAGTCACTCCTCTCACCCTACTCTCACACTGTCGCATCACTCAACGTGCACTCACATGGGTACTCCTGACACCCACACAGCGCAGATGTTTAATGTGCCTGCTACAAAGAACGTGTACCATACAGATCAAAGAACTGAGTGTGGATAAACTATGAGTAGCGCTATAAAAAAATGAGATGTTTGCCAGAAAGGTGCTATAGAGAGATGGGGTGCATTGTTGGTGAGTGGTAGTGAGGAAATTCATGGAGAAGGAGGAAATGGCTCCAAAACAGACCGTTGCACTATGTGCGTCCAGTTCTGAAATTTAAAGCACCCTCTCCCCGTCCCTGCACAAGAATGAACTTCATCTGTGCCCCATCCTCTGTGGCGCCCCTCCCCCTCCTGTAGATCTGCAGGTGAATGCGTCTTTTGTCATGTCTGAGGCTGACCGGGAGCAGGTGTGAATGGGTCACTGCCAGGGGCACTCTACATGACAAAGTGCCAGGATTGTTCTACATAGAAAAATAAACATTTTCAGAGTTATGTTACCATGGCTTTGATTTACATATAAAGCCCAACTTTCTTCGGAAGCAGATATCCTACAAAAGGAATTATATCTATCTAAGTGAGGACGTTTTTTTAAGATGCAGTGACAATATTAGTAACTCTTGCTTAAATAAATACGTGCACAAATGCTGAATGCGTGCCAAATGTGGTTTTTGGAGTGGGACCTTTCCAGTATTTAAATGTTAGCATTTTTCCTAAACTAACGCTTTACAAGAGCACTCCAATAGTAGCATTTCTTTTAGTAAAAAAGATTTCAGTTTACTGATCTTTGCACATTAAATATTGTTCTGCCACGAAATAAATCACCTCTAATGCACTGAAAGGATCTGTGCACTCCCCCAGGCAACTTAAAACATGGGCAGCTGCATCTATGGATGCTATGGCCATCAACACATGCTGTACATGTAACTGGAACAAAGTTTTCAATACGATTTCAAATCAAGTTTGGGAATTATAAACGGCATGAAAAGAAAACAAATGAGATGTATCATACAGGACAGTCTTACCTTGTGCCGTTCTCAGACTTTCAAAGAATTCTGTATATTTACAAGTCTGGTGTTTAGGATGGCCAACTTTCCATCGCAGGACACTTTGTGTGTGTAGAGGCACAGAGATGCTGTGTGTGACATCAGAAAATGTTTATTGGCAGAAGGGATACTATGGTGCATTTTGGGGTTTTAATTCTCAATCCCCTCCTCTAAATCAGGTCATGTTAAAAGATATAACGCAGTCCGAGATCGAGTTTGTGTGTGATTGTAATTCATAGTGTTTTGAGTTCTAATCTCTTTAAAATCTTCTGAAGTAAGCCTTGACTATTGGCGTATGCAACCTTTGAGACAAGTTTAGAAAATGAACAACTAGTCTCCAAACAGTCTCAAAACAGGGGTGGTAAATATCAGAATCTATCGTGAATACATCTACAAGGCCACGCAAAGCTACCCTGCCTGGCTTTTTATGGCCTCATAGATATATTGGATCTGTGACGGAAGGTGAATGTTTTGCCAATGTGCAACATTCCGTCCATCATCTTGTGTGTTTTGCTGTTCGCCCTATGTGGGAAGGGTATGCCCAGACGTGGGTCCCATGCTCACTACGCCACTGGAGTCAAGCTATCCTGGCTGAAGAGGGGTGAAACCCCGAAACCGGCCCTAGGATGCTTGATTCCGGTCCAGGGAAGACATGGCTTGGCAGTGCGGGCTGGACTGTTCCCATGAGGCACAGGGTCAAGACTGATTTGCATATGGCCATGTCTGAACTGGGGTGGCGTGGTGAGCAATATAACGATGGATTAAACCCGTATCTGTGACTGGGGGTGAATGTTTTGCCAATGTGAAACATTCCGTCCATCATCTTGTGTGTTTTGCTCCTCATAGATATAAGGCAGCCAAGTGGCTGCGTTGCTTCAACCTGCGTCAGGGAGGCGTGCCATGGGCCTTTTGGTGGGTGTCCCCGATGGATTTTGACACATTCCGAGATTTACAACATGGCATAAATCTGAGAATGTGTCCAGGGGTGGCATAAAGAATAGCCCACATAGAAAGAAGAAAACACCTATAATGCGGACAGCCTTGCACCATTGTGCAAGGGTGCCTGCATTGGTGCACGGCAGCCACTTGTGTGCCAGCGCAGTGAAAACATACAAGAATGCACAGTATCTCATGGATACTGGCATTCCTGCCCTTTCCTTTTGATGCAGGGCAGCACATCAGCAAACCTTGCAGAGCTGCACCGCACCAAAAACTTGTAACGAATATGCTACTTACCAGTATGCATCTGTTCTTGGCATGTAGGGCTGCTGACATTCATATCTGTACATAGATCGCCGCCTAGTGTTGGGTCCGGATGATTGCACTTTGTTGTCCTGGAAGAGTATTTGCAGTATCACGAGATAGGTGGCTCCTCCCCTAGACTACAGTGCGCATGGGCATCCTCTCCATCCTCAGATTGTTTTTCGCCATTGTGGCAGTGATGGAGTAGATATAGTAAGTGAGAATGCTGCAGTCGCTACAGGCGCAGGGGAGGAGGGTGGGCGATATGAATGTCAGCAGCCCTACATGCCAAGAACAGATGTGTTTTAGTGTGTTAGAGTGTTAGAGTGTTAGAGTGTTAGAGTGTTTTAGTGTTAGTGTTTTAGTGTTAGTGTTTTAGTGTTAGTGTTTTAGTGTTAGTGTTTTAGTGTTAGAGTGTTTTAGTGTTAGAGTGTTTTAGAGTGTTTTCGAGTGTTTTAGAGTGTTTCAGTGTTTATTGGTTTATTGTTTTAGTGTTTTATTGTTTTGGTGTTTTATTGTTTTAGTGTTTTATTGTTTTATTGTTTTATTGTTTTAGAGTGTTAGAGTGTGTTTTAGTGTTTTAGTGTGTTAGTGTTAGAGTGTTTTGGTGTTAGAGTGTTTTAGAGTGTTTCAGTGTTTTAGTGTTTTATTGTTTTAGTGTTTTATTGTTTTACTGTTTTGGTGTTTTATTGTTTTGGTGTTTTATTGTTTTAGTGTTTTATTGTTTTAGTGTTTTATTGTTTTATTGTTTATTGTTTTAGTGTTTTAGTGTTTTAGTGTTTTATTGTTTTAGTGTTTTAGAGTGTTAGAGTGTTAGAGTGTGTTTTAGTGTTTGTGTGTTAGAGTGTTTTAGAGTGTTTCAGTGTTTTAGTGTTAGTGTTTTAGTGTTAGAATGTTTTAGAGTGTTTCAGTGTTTCAGTGTTTCAGTGTTTTAGTGTTTTAGTGTTTATTGGTTTATTGTTTTAGTGTTTTATTGTTTTATTGTTTGTGTTTTAGTGTTTTGGTGTTTTGGTGTTTTAGTGTGTTAGAGTGTTAGAGTGTTAGAGTGTTTTGGAGTGTTTTGGAGTGTGTTAGAGTGTTTTAGTGTTAGTGTTTTAGTGTTAGAGTGTTTTATTGTTTGTGTTTTATTGTTTTAGTGTTTTAGAGTGTTAGAGTGTTTTAGTGTGTTTTAGTGTTAGAGTGTTTTAGAGTGTTAGAGTGTGTTTTAGTGTGTTAGAGTTTTATTGTTTTATTGTTTTACTGTTTTGGTGTTTTATTGTTTTGGTGTTTTATTGTTTTAGTGTTTTATTGTTTTAGTGTTTAGAGTGTTAGAGTGTGTTTTAGTGTTTTAGTGTGTTAGTGTTAGAGTGTTTTAGTGTTAGAGTGTTTTAGAGTGTTTCAGTGTTTTAGTGTTTTATTGTTTTAGTGTTTTATTGTTTTAGTGTTTTATTGTTTTACTGTTTTGGTGTTTTATTGTTTTGGTGTTTTATTGTTTTAGTGTTTTAGTGTTTTATTGTTTTAGTGTTTTATTGTTTTAGTGTTTTATTGTTTTATTGTTTTATTGTTTTAGTGTGTTATTGTTTTAGTGTTTTAGAGTGTTAGAGTGTTAGAGTGTGTTTTAGTGTTTGTGTGTTAGAATGTTTTAGAGTGTTTCAGTGTTTTAGTGTTTTAGTGTTTATTGGTTTATTGTTTTAGTGTTTTATTGTTTTATTGTTTTAGTGTTTTAGAGTGTTAGAGTGTTTTAGTGTGTTTTAGTGTTTTGGTGTTTTAGTGTGTTAGTGTTAGAGTGTTAGAGTGTTTTGGAGTGTTTTGGAGTGTGTTAGAGTGTTTTAATGTTAGTGTTTTAGTGTTAGAGTGTTTTAGAGTGTTTCAGTGTTTCAGTGTTTTAGTGTTTTAGTGTTTATTGGTTTATTGTTTTAGTGTTTTAGTTTTATTGTTATAGTGTTTTATTGTTTTAGTGTTTTAGAGTGTTAGAGTGTTAGAGTGTTTTAGTGTGTTTTAGTGTTTTGGTGTTTTAGTGTGTTAGAGTGTTAGAGTGTTAGAGTGTTAGAGTGTTTTGGAGTGTTTTGGAGTGTTTTGGAGTGTGTTAGAGTGTTTTAGTGTTTTAGTGTTTTAGAGTGTTAGAGTGTGGTTTAGTGTTTTAGTGTGTTAGAGTGTTAGAGTGTTTTAGTGTGTTTTAGTGTTTTGGTGTTTTAGTGTGTTAGAGTGTTAGAGTGTTAGAGTGTTTTGGAGTGTTTTGGAGTGTGTTAGAGTGTTTTAGTTAGTGTTTTAGTGTTAGAGTGTTTCAGTGTTTCAGTGTTTTAGTGTTTTAGTGTTTTAGAGTGTTTCAGCGTATTGTTTTAGTGTTTTATTGTTTTAGTGTTTTATTGGTTTAGTGTTTTATTGTTTTATTGTTTTATTGTTTTAGAGTGTTTCAGTGTTTATTGGTTTATTGTTTTAGTGTTTTATTGTTTTGGTGTTTTATTGTTTTAGTGTTTTATTGTTTTATTGTTTTATTGTTTTAGAGTGTTAGAGTGTGTTTTAGTGTTTTAGTGTGTTAGTGTTAGAGTGTTTTGGTGTTAGAGTGTTTTAGAGTGTTTCAGTGTTTTAGTGTTTTATTGTTTTAGTGTTTTATTGTTTTACTGTTTTGGTGTTTTATTGTTTTGGTGTTTTATTGTTTTAGTGTTTTATTGTTTTAGTGTTTTATTGTTTTATTGTTTATTGTTTTAGTGTTTTAGTGTTTTAGTGTTTTATTGTTTTAGTGTTTTAGAGTGTTAGAGTGTTAGAGTGTGTTTTAGTGTTTGTGTGTTAGAGTGTTTTAGAGTGTTTCAGTGTTTTAGTGTTAGTGTTTTAGTGTTAGAATGTTTTAGAGTGTTTCAGTGTTTCAGTGTTTTAGTGTTTTAGTGTTTATTGGTTTATTGTTTTAGTGTTTTATTGTTTTATTGTTTGTGTTTTAGTGTTTTGGTGTTTTGGTGTTTTAGTGTGTTAGAGTGTTAGAGTGTTAGAGTGTTTTGGAGTGTTTTGGAGTGTGTTAGAGTGTTTTAGTGTTAGTGTTTTAGTGTTAGAGTGTTTTATTGTTTGTGTTTTATTGTTTTAGTGTTTTAGAGTGTTAGAGTGTTTTAGTGTGTTTTAGTGTTAGTGTTTTAGAGTGTTAGAGTGTGTTTTAGTGTGTTAGAGTTTTATTGTTTTATTGTTTTACTGTTTTGGTGTTTTATTGTTTTGGTGTTTTATTGTTTTAGTGTTTTATTGTTTTAGTGTTTAGAGTGTTAGAGTGTGTTTTAGTGTTTTAGTGTGTTAGTGTTTTATTGTTTTAGTGTTTTATTGTTTTAGTGTTTTATTGTTTTACTGTTTTGGTGTTTTATTGTTTTGGTGTTTTATTGTTTTAGTGTTTTAGTGTTAGAGTGTTTTAGAGTGTTTCAGTGTTTTAGTGTTTTATTGTTTTAGTGTTTTATTGTTTTAGTGTTTTATTGTTTTACTGTTTTGGTGTTTTATTGTTTTGGTGTTTTATTGTTTTAGTGTTTTAGTGTTTTATTGTTTTAGTGTTTTATTGTTTTAGTGTTTTATTGTTTTATTGTTTTATTGTTTTAGTGTGTTATTGTTTTAGTGTTTTAGAGTGTTAGAGTGTTAGAGTGTGTTTTAGTGTTTGTGTGTTAGAATGTTTTAGAGTGTTTCAGTGTTTTAGTGTTTTAGTGTTTATTGGTTTATTGTTTTAGTGTTTTATTGTTTTATTGTTTTAGTGTTTTAGAGTGTTAGAGTGTTTTAGTGTGTTTTAGTGTTTTGGTGTTTTAGTGTGTTAGTGTTAGAGTGTTAGAGTGTTTTGGAGTGTTTTGGAGTGTGTTAGAGTGTTTTAATGTTAGTGTTTTAGTGTTAGAGTGTTTTAGAGTGTTTCAGTGTTTCAGTGTTTTAGTGTTTTAGTGTTTATTGGTTTATTGTTTTAGTGTTTTAGTTTTATTGTTATAGTGTTTTATTGTTTTAGTGTTTTAGAGTGTTAGAGTGTTAGAGTGTTTTAGTGTGTTTTAGTGTTTTGGTGTTTTAGTGTGTTAGAGTGTTAGAGTGTTAGAGTGTTAGAGTGTTTTGGAGTGTTTTGGAGTGTTTTGGAGTGTGTTAGAGTGTTTTAGTGTTTTAGTGTTTTAGAGTGTTAGAGTGTGGTTTAGTGTTTTAGTGTGTTAGAGTGTTAGAGTGTTTTAGTGTGTTTTAGTGTTTTGGTGTTTTAGTGTGTTAGAGTGTTAGAGTGTTAGAGTGTTTTGGAGTGTTTTGGAGTGTGTTAGAGTGTTTTAGTTAGTGTTTTAGTGTTAGAGTGTTTCAGTGTTTCAGTGTTTTAGTGTTTTAGTGTTTTAGTGTTTTAGAGTGTTTCAGCGTATTGTTTTAGTGTTTTATTGTTTTAGTGTTTTATTGGTTTATTGTTTGTGGTTTATTGTTTTATTGTTTTATTGTTTTATTGTTTCAGTGTTTTAGTGTTTTATTGTTTTAGTGTTTTATTGGTTTATTGTTTGTGTTTTAGTGTTTTAGTGTTTTTGAGTGTTAGAGTGTTAGTGTGTTTTAGTGCTTTAGTGTTTTACTGTGTTAGAGTGTTTTAATGTTAGTGTTTTAGTGTTAGAGTGTTTCAGTGTTTTAGTGTTTTAGTGGTTTATTGGTTTATTGTTTTGGTGTTTTATTGTTTTATTGTTTTAGTGTTTTTGAGTGTTAGAGTGTTGGAGTGTTAGAGTGTGTTTTAGTGTTTTAGTGTTTTAGTGTTTAGTGTTTTATTGTTTTAGTGTTTTATTGTTTTAGTGTTTTAGTGTTTTAGTGTTTTAGAGTGTTAGAGTGTGTTTTAGTGTTTTAGTGTGTTAGAGTGTTTTAGTGTTAGAGTGTTTTAGTGTTAGTGTTTTAGTGTTAGAGTGTTTTATTGTTTGTGTTTTATTGTTTTAGTGTTTTATTGTTTTAGTGTTTTAGAGTGTTAGAGTGTTTTAGTGTGTTTTAGTGTTAGAGTGTTTTAGTGTTAGTGTTTTAGTGTTAGTGTGTTTTAGTGTTAGAGTGTTTTAGAGTGTTTCAGTGTTTCAGTGTTTTAGTGTTTTATTGGTTTATTGTTTATTGTTTCAGTGTTTTATTGTTTAGTGTTTTAGTGTGTTAGAGTGTTAGAGTGTTTTAGTGTTAGTGGTTTAGTGTTAGTGTGTTTTAGTGTTAGAGTGTTAGAGTGTTTTAGAGTGTTTTAGAGTTTTTTAGAGTGTTTCAGTGTTTTAGTGTTAGAGTGTTTTATTGTTTTGGTGTTTTATTGTTTTATTGTTTTAGTGCTTTAGTGTTTTAGAGTGTTAGAGTGTTAGAGTGTTAGAGTGTTAGAGTGTTAGAGTGTGTTAGAGTGTTAGAGTGTTTTAGTGTGTTTTAGTGTTAGAGTGTTTTAGTGTTAGTGTTTTAGTGTTAGAGTGTTTTAGAGTGTTTCAGTGTTTTAGTGTTTTATTGGTTTATTGTTTAAGTGTTTTATTGTTTAGTGTTTTAGTGTGTTAGTGTTTTAGTGTTAGGAGTGTTTTAGTGTTAGAGTGTTTTAGTGTTCGAGTGTTTTAGAGTGTTTCAGTGTTTTATTGGTTTATTGTTTATGTTTTAGTGTTTTAGTGTTTTTGAGTGTTAGAGTGTTAGAGTGTGTTTTAGTGCTTTAGTGTGTTAGAGTGTTTTACTGTGTTAGAGTGTTTTAGTGTGTTTTATTGTTTTAGTGTTTTAGTGTTTTAGAGTGTTAGAGTGTTAGAGTGTTAGAGTGTGTTTTAGTGTTTTAGTGTGTTAGTGTTTTATTGTTTTAGTGTTTTATTGTTTTACTGTTTTGGTGTTTTATTGTTTTGGTGTTTTATTGTTTTGGTGTTTTATTGTTTTAGTGTTTTAGAGTGTTAGAGTGTGTTTTAGTGTTTTAGTGTGCTAGTGTTAGAGTGTTTTAGTGTTAGTGTTTTAGTGTTTTAGTGTTTTATTGTTTTAGTGTTTTATTGTTTTACTGTTTTGGTGTTTTATTGTTTTGGTGTTTTATTGTTTTAGTGTTTTATTGTTTTATTGTTTTATTGTTTATTGTTTATTTTTTTTTATTGTTTTATTGTTTTATTGTTTATTGTTTTATTGTTTTATTGTTTTAGTGTTTTATTGTTTTAGTGTTTTAGAGTGTTAGAGTGTTAGAGTGTGTTTTAGTGTTTGTGTGTTAGAGTGTTTTAGAGTGTTTCAGTGTTAGTGTTTTAGTGTTAGAGTGTTTTAGAGTGTTTCAGTGTTTCAGTGTTTGTGTTTTAGTGTTTATTGGTTTATTGTTTTAGTGTTTTAGTTTTATTGTTATAGTGTTTTATTGTTTTAGTGTTTTAGAGTGTTAGAGTGTTAGAGTGTTTTAGTGTGTTTTAGTGTTTTGGTGTTTTAGTGTGTTAGAGTGTTAGAGTGTTAGAGTGTTTTGGAGTGTTTTGGAGTGTTTTGGAGTGTGTTAGAGTGTTTTAGTGTTTTAGTGTTTTAGAGTGTTAGAGTGTGGTTTAGTGTTTTAGTGTGTTAGAGTGTTAGAGTGTTTTAGTGTGTTTTAGTGTTTTGGTGTTTTAGTGTGTTAGAGTGTTAGAGTGTTACAGTGTTTTGGAGTGTTTTGGAGTGTGTTAGAGTGTTTTAGTTAGTGTTTTAGTGTTAGAGTGTTTCAGTGTTTCAGTGTTTCAGTGTTTTAGTGTTTTAGTGTTTTAGAGTGTTTCAGCGTATTGTTTTAGTGTTTTATTGTTTTAGTGTTTTATTGGTTTATTGTTTGTGGTTTATTGTTTTATTGTTTTATTGTTTTATTGTTTCAGTGTTTTAGTGTTTTATTGTTTTAGTGTTTTATTGGTTTATTGTTTGTGTTTTAGTGTTTTAGTGTTTTTGAGTGTTAGAGTGTTAGTGTGTTTTAGTGCTTTAGTGTTTTACTGTGTTAGAGTGTTTTAGTGTTAGTGTTTTAGTGTTAGAGTGTTTCAGTGTTTTAGTGTTTTAGTGGTTTATTGGTTTATTGTTTTGGTGTTTTATTGTTTTATTGTTTTAGTGTTTTTGAGTGTTAGAGTGTTGGAGTGTTAGAGTGTGTTTTAGTGTTTTAGTGTTTTAGTGTTTAGTGTTTTATTGTTTTAGTGTTTTATTGTTTTAGTGTTTTAGTGTTTTAGTGTTTTAGAGTGTTAGAGTGTGTTTTAGTGTTTTAGTGTGTTAGAGTGTTTTAGTGTTAGAGTGTTTTAGTGTTAGTGTTTTAGTGTTAGAGTGTTTTATTGTTTGTGTTTTATTGTTTTAGTGTTTTATTGTTTTAGTGTTTTAGAGTGTTAGAGTGTTTTAGTGTGTTTTAGTGTTAGAGTGTTTTAGTGTTAGTGTTTTAGTGTTAGAGTGTTTTAGAGTGTTTCAGTGTTTCAGTGTTTTAGTGTTTTATTGGTTTATTGTTTATTGTTTCAGTGTTTTATTGTTTAGTGTTTTAGTGTGTTAGAGTGTTAGAGTGTTTTAGTGTTAGTGGTTTAGTGTTAGTGTGTTTTAGTGTTAGAGTGTTAGAGTGTTTTAGAGTGTTTTAGAGTTTTTTAGAGTGTTTCAGTGTTTTAGTGTTAGAGTGTTTTATTGTTTTGGTGTTTTATTGTTTTATTGTTTTAGTGCTTTAGTGTTTTAGAGTGTTAGAGTGTTAGAGTGTTAGAGTGTTAGAGTGTTAGAGTGTGTTAGAGTGTTAGAGTGTTTTAGTGTGTTTTAGTGTTAGAGTGTTTTAGTGTTAGTGTTTTAGTGTTAGAGTGTTTTAGAGTGTTTCAGTGTTTTAGTGTTTTATTGGTTTATTGTTTTAGTGTTTTATTGTTTAGTGTTTTAGTGTGTTAGTGTTTTAGTGTTAGGAGTGTTTTAGTGTTAGAGTGTTTTAGTGTTCGAGTGTTTTAGAGTGTTTCAGTGTTTTATTGGTTTATTGTTTATGTTTTAGTGTTTTAGTGTTTTTGAGTGTTAGAGTGTTAGAGTGTGTTTTAGTGCTTTAGTGTGTTAGAGTGTTTTACTGTGTTAGAGTGTTTTAGTGTGTTTTATTGTTTTATTGTTTTAGTGTTTTAGTGTTTTAGAGTGTTAGAGTGTTAGAGTGTTAGAGTGTGTTTTAGTGTTTTAGTGTGTTAGTGTTTTATTGTTTTAGTGTTTTATTGTTTTACTGTTTTGGTGTTTTATTGTTTTGGTGTTTTATTGTTTTGGTGTTTTATTGTTTTAGTGTTTTAGAGTGTTAGAGTGTGTTTTAGTGTTTTAGTGTGCTAGTGTTAGAGTGTTTTAGTGTTAGTGTTTTAGTGTTTTAGTGTTTTATTGTTTTAGTGTTTTATTGTTTTACTGTTTTGGTGTTTTATTGTTTTAGTGTTTTATTGTTTTATTGTTTTATTGTTTATTGTTTATTTTTTTATTGTTTTATTGTTTATTGTTTTATTGTTTTATTGTTTTAGTGTTTTATTGTTTTAGTGTTTTAGAGTGTTAGAGTGTTAGAGTGTGTTTTAGTGTTTGTGTGTTAGAGTGTTTTAGAGTGTTTCAGTGTTAGTGTTTTAGTGTTTATTGGTTTATTGTTTTAGTGTTTTGTTGTTTTATTGTTTTAGTGTTTTATTGTTTTAGTGTTTTAGAGTGTTAGAGTGTTTTAGTGTGTTTTAGTGTTTTGGTGTTTTGGTGTTTTAGTGTGTTAGAGTGTTAGAGTGTTTTGGAGTGTTTTGGAGTGTGTTAGAGTGTTTTAGTGTTTCAGTGTTTTAGTGTTTTAGTGTTTATTGGTTTATTGTTTTAGTGTTTTAGTTTTATTGTTATAGTGTTTTATTGTTTTAGTGTTTTAGAGTGTTAGAGTGTGTTTTAGTGTTTTAGTGTGTTAGAGTGTTAGAGTGTTTTAGTGTGTTTTAGTGTTTTGGTGTTTTAGTGTGTTAGAGTGTTAGAGTGTTTTGGAGTGTTTTGGAGTGTGTTAGAGTGTTTTAGTGTTTTAGTGTTTAGGGGCCTCATGTAGGTAAATAAATTTTACCAGTTCATAAATACCGAGCCGTACCGAATCGGTAAATTAGAACCGGTAAGTTATATGTAGGTAAAAATTCGGTAACAGTTACCGATTCGGTAACAGTCGGTAAATACGAATCGGAATTCACCGAATCGGTAAATACCGAGGTGGTATCCACCGAATCGGTAAATACCGAGGTGGTATCCACCGAATCGGTAAATACCGAGGTGGTATTTAGCGAATCGGAAAATACCGAGGATACTACCACCTTCCCTTAACTGAGTAGCCAATATCACAATAATGTCATTACAGAAGGTCTCTCAGGCGTGAATAGGGGACCCCATACCACAAAGATCAGCTTAGTGAAATCACATCACAGGAGCATCAGGAGTCTCCTCGCAGGAAGGCTCGTCTTCGGTCTGAATAATAAACATGATGTCTGAGCTATGAAAAGCACCAACTGTCAGGTATGTGCAGCTGCGCGTGTGCCATGGCTAAATCGTGGGTCGAACAACCTAGAGTGGAAAACATGCATCGTGTAACATTCCAGACTGTGTGTCACAGCATGTACAGACCAAGGTCGCTGCGCAGAGCTTGGGATGGGAACAACAGAATGCACTCGTCTGAAGGAAGTCTCGAGTCAGCAGTTTATTCAAGAAAGAACATGTAAACGCAGTGTCGTGTGCAAAGACACAAATATGGCTACATAACAATCAACGTGGTTATGCCAACTGAACAATGCATGTACGTATTCAGGGAGAACTCACTACACGCCCCCTTGAGCGAAGCAATATGTAATAGGCAAGAAAAGAGAGAACGCAGAGTTCAGTTTCGTCAGAGCAGAACAGGGCGTAACCAATGCAGCGCCAAAGTCCTACAGTCCAATTAATTGCAGCATACAATTCCAAAAAACACAATGCAAGTATAGTAAAAAACTCAAGCAGACCATTAGGAAGAGAAACACGAGAAATAAAAGATATAAATGTTGCGCCAGGGTGCTGTCCAGTAGCACAGGCGCAATGGACGACAATCCAGTTAATCCATGAATGTATAGGCAGCATATGTGGCCACGGCTTCCAACAAGCAATCGTTTCCAGGGCCACTAAAAGTCTCAGCCATCCAATTGAGTAAAGAAAAGGAACATACGTGTTCTCCAACCAACGGAGCCTCCAGCACAATCAGAGGGCACCCGGAATGTTCCTCCAAATAGCTCATGGACAAGAAGTCGTAGGCTGCCGCTGAGATGTCCCAATTACCCAGGATACCATGCGCCGCTCCACACGCCATGATCCGGACACCAGAACAGGACAACTCGTGAGACACTAAGGGCCGCATCAGTCTATCGAAATCCGGCACCGGAGACACCATGTTGGTCAAGCACAAATCCAGAGGCCATTCAAAGGGACAATCCAGGCAGTGTAATACAGGTTGTACGCAGGTGAAGTAGGAATACCTGAAGGATAATCCATAAGCCAGGCTCAAAGTCGCCAATGGCAAAGTACCATAGAAGTCAAGCATCCTATCACGAAGAAGATGCAGACGGGACAGGTGCTCGTGTGGCACAGAAGGAGCAGCCATTCCGGAGTATGAAGAGTGAAAGCAGCACACCTGCCACCAGCGCCAGAAGCAGCGGAACACCTCCAAAGATGCTCGAGAACAGTGAATGAACAAATGCCGGAATTACACCAAAAATAGTTTGGAAAGAGGTCACGAGACCCGAGCCCCACATGTTAAAAAAAATTGAGCCAGGCCGGTCGTGGACGAGGCATTGATAATACTTTGGATCAAAGAGCCGAAATGCAGGGGGAGGTCAGTATTCAGAGGCGCCTGTTCCTCAGTGCGCGTAGTAGCAACGTGAAGGACAAATATTTCACGAGAGGAAGTCAAAGGCACCTCTTTGTGGGACAATGGCGCTCTATTCTGCTCAACTTGTTGGACTCTGCTTTCAAGGTTGGAATCGAAGGCCAGATGGAAACATCCCGCCGCCCATGCGGGGGTGGAAAAAGAACAGTATAGCAGCAGACAACTTCATGCGAGACAGTTATGTACGGGATTACCACTCACATCCCGCAGCAAACTTCATTATTCATAATTAAATGAATACCGTTTGCAAGCACAGTGAAAGAAGGTGTAATCACAGGCACTGGGATACCTCGTAGGACGCACGCCAAAATCGGGGCTTGTACATTGCATGCGCCGTGTACTTGCATGTGCCTATTGTCTCATGTATGAATCCTAGAAGTGAGAGTGCTAGAGCCAATATCTATAACGGCTTAGGCCTTCTCCATGTTTGCTTGGTCAATAGCTCTCAGTCTGGAAGCCGCCTCACTGTGCGACAACTTGCAGACCTCGTTGTAAATAGCATACGCGCACCTTTTGGTTCTGCCACCCACGGGACCATTCACAACATCATTCCATTCGGTATGCACATTGATGGAGTGGGTGGACTTCCTGATCCTGTAGATGTGCTCTGTGTCAGCTGGTGGACAGAGTGGGATGTGTGTCCCATCAATGCAGCCAATATAATGGTGGTAGAAATTCCTGAAGGAACGGGACAGGCAACTCTGGGATACACCACCCACCGCAGCTGTCACCACCTGAGAAATGCCGGATGCCAGCAGATGTGGGCTGCAGAGCACCTGCACATGTGGGGGTATGGCGTGCGCCCTTCTTATTGGCTGGTCCAGGAGTGGGTGCGGGTCCCTGATTGAGTCCATGATGGTTTGGGGGTGTAGCCTGTGCCTCTCATGTATCTCTGCATCAGTCAGCTGGAATAGTGTGATGCGCTGTCTGTGGATGCGTTCCTTCCGTCGCCAAACCCTCAGTCCTGCTGCCTGTAGACGTAGGCGCCTTGCAATGACGTACATAGCTGCCAGGGTGTCCACGCTGTTGCATTTTGGGATTGCTTAGCTGCACTGTTGTTGGTTACCACCTGCTTTCAATCCGTGTTAATTACCGACTCTTATTTACCGATTTTCTTGGATTTCTTAATTACCGAGTGCTCCTACATGTCATTTTGGTTTTTACCACTTCATATTTACCACTTCATATTTACCGATTCGTTAATTATGTATTCGGTAACTATGAATCGGTATTTACCGCCTCATATTTACCGAACAGTGGTTTTTGGACTCCTACATCTCACTTGTCTGACTACCGGTCGGTAACGGCATATTTACCGAATTTTGGCCGTTACCGACCGGTATTTGGCTACCTACATGAGGCCCTTAGTGTTTTAGAGTGTTTTAGTGTTAGTGTTTTAGTGTTAGAGTGTTTTTAGAGTGTTTCAGTGTTAGAGTGTTAGAGTGTTTTGGAGTGTTTTGGAGTGTGTTAGAGTGTTTTAGTTAGTGTTTTAGTGTTAGAGTGTTTTAGTGTTTTAGAGTGTTTCAGCGTATTGTTTTAGTGTTTTATTGTTTTATTGTTTTAGTGTTTTATTGGTTTATTGTTTGTGGTTTATTGGTTTATTGTTTTATTGTTTCAGTGTTTTAGTGCTTTAGTGTGTTAGAGTGTTTTACTGTGTTAGAGTGTTTTAGTGTGTTTTAGTGTTAGTGTTTTAGTGTTAGAGTGTTTCAGTGTTTTAGTGTTTTAGTGGTTTATTGGTTTATTGTTTTGGTGTTTTATTGTTTTATTGTTTTATTGTTTTAGTGTTTTTGAGTGTTAGAGTGTTAGAGTGTGTTTTATTGTTTTATTGTTTTAGTGTTTTAGAGTGTTAGAGTGTTAGAGTGTTAGAGTGTGTTTTAGTGTTTTAGTGTGTTAGTGTTTTATTGTTTGAGTGTTTTCTTGTTTTGGTGTTTTATTGTTTTGGTGTTTTATTGTTTTTGTGTTTTATTGTTTTAGTGTGTTAGTGTTAGAGTGTTTTAGTGTTAGTGTTTTAGTGTTAGTGTTTTAGTGTTTTATTGTTTTATTGTTTTAGTGTTTTATTGGTTTATTGTTTGTGGTTTATTGGTTTATTGTTTTATTGTTTCAGTGTTTTAGTGTTTATTGGTTTATTGTTTTAGTGTTTTATTGTTTTATTGTTTGTGTTTTATTGTTTTAGTGTTTTATTGTTTTAGTGTTTTAGAGTGTTAGAGTGTTTTAGTGTGTTTTAGTGTTAGTGTGTTTTAGTGTTAGAGTGTTAGAGTGTTTTAGAGTGTTTTAGAGTGTTTTAGAGTGTTTCAGTGTTTTAGTGTTAGAGTGTTTTATTGTTTTGGTGTTTTATTGTTTTATTGTTTTAGTGCTTTAGTGTTTTAGAGTGTTAGAGTGTTAGAGTGTTTTAGAGTGTTTCAGTGTTTTATTGTTTTAGTGTTTTATTGTTTTATTGTTTTAGTGTTTTATTGTTTTAGTGTTTTATTGTTTTAGTGTTTTATTGTTTTAGTGTTTTAGAGTGTTAGAGTGTGTTTTAGTGTTTTAGTGTGTTGGAGTGTTTTAGTGTTAGAGTGTTTTAGTGTTAGAGTGTTTTAGAGTGTTAGAGTGTGTTTTAGTGTTTTAGTGTGTTAGAGTGTTAGAGTGTTTTAGGGTGTTTTAGTGTGTTAGAGTGTTAGAGTGTTTTGGAGTGTTTTGGAGTGTGTTAGAGTGTTTTATTGTTTGTGTTTTAGTGTTTTAGAGTGTTAGAGTGTTAGAGTGTGTTTTAGTGTTTTAGTGTGTTAGTGTTAGAGTGTTAGAGTGTTTTAGTGTTAGAGTGTTTTAGTGTTAGAGTGTTTTAGTGTTAGAGTGTTTTAGTGTTAGAGTGTTTTAGAGTGTTTCAGTGTTTCAGTGTTTGAGTGTTAGAGTGTTAGAGTGTTAGAGTGTTTTAGAGTGTTTCAGTGTTTCAGTGTTTGAGTGTTAGAGTGTTAGAGTGTGTTTTAGTGCTTTAGTGTTTTAGAGTTTTAGTGTTAGGAGTGTTTTAGTGTTAGAGTGTTTTAGTGTTCGAGTGTTTTAGAGTGTTTCAGTGTTTCAGTGTTTTATTGTTTTAGTGTTTTATTGGTTTATTCTTTATGTTTTAGTGTTTTAGTGTTTTTGAGTGTTAGAGTGTGTTTTAGTGCTTTAGTGTGTTAGAGTGTTTTACTGTGTTAGAGTGTTTTAGTGTGTTTTATTGTTTTATTGTTTTAGTGTTTTAGTGTTTTAGAGTGTTAGAGTGTTAGAGTGTGTTTTAGTGTTTTAGTGTTAGTGTTTTAGTGTTAGAGTGTTTTAGAGTGTTTCAGTGTTTTAGTGTTTTATTGTTTTAGTGTTTTATTGTTTTACTGTTTTGGTGTTTTATTGTTTTGGTGTTTTATTGTTTTGGTGTTTTATTGTTTTAGTGTTTTAGTGTTTTATTGTTTTATTGTTTTAGTGTTTTATTGTTTTAGTGCTTTATTGGTTTAGTGTTTTATTGTTTTAGTGTTTTATTGTTTTATTGTTTTAGTGTTTTAATGTTTTAGTGTTTTATTGTTTTAGTGTTTTAGAGTGTTAGAGTGTGTTTTAGTGTTTTAGTGTGTTAGAGTGTTTTAGTGTTAGAGTGTTTTAGTGTTAGTGTTTTAGTGTTAGAGTGTTTTAGAGTGTTTCAGTGTTTCAGTGTTTTAGTGTTTTAGTGTTTATTGGTTTATTGTTTTATTGTTTGTGTTTTATTGTTTTAGTGTTTTAGAGTGTTAGAGTGTGTTTTAGTGTTTTAGTGTGTTAGAGTGTTAGAGTGTTTTAGTGTGTTTTAGTGTTTTGGTGTTTTAGTGTGTTAGTGTGTTAGAGTGTTAGAGTGTTAGAGTGTTAGAGTGTTAGAGTGTTAGAGTGTTTTGGAGTGTTTTGGAGTGTGTTAGAGTGTTTTATTGTTTGTGTTTTAGTGTTTTAGTGTTTTAGAGTGTTAGAGTGTTAGAGTGTGTTTTAGTGTTTTAGTGTGTTAGTGTTTTAGTGTTAGAGTGTTTTAGTGTTAGAGTGTTTTAGAGTGTTTCAGTGTTTCAGTGTTTTAGTGTTAGAGTGTTAGAGTGTTAGAGTGTGTTTTAGTGCTTTAGTGTGTTAGAGTGTTTTAGTGTGTTAGAGTGTTTTAGTGTGTTTTAGTGTGTTTGTGTGTGTGTGTGGTGGTGTGTGTGGTTGTGTCTATGATTGTGGTTGTGTGTGTGGTTGTGTGTGTGTGGTTGTGGTTGTGTGTGAAGTTGTGTGTGGGTTTGTGTGTGGGGTTGTGTGTGTGGGTGGGTGTGGTTGTGTGTATGGTTGTGTGAGTGGTTGTGTGTGTGGTTGTGGTTGTGTGTGGTGTGTGTGGCTGTGCATGTGTGGTTGTGTGTGTGTGGTTGTGTGTGTGGTTGTGTGTGGTTGTGTGTGTGTTGTTGTGTGTGGTTGTGGTTGTGTGGATGTGGTTGTGTGTATGGTTGTGTGTGTGGTTGTGGTTGTGTGGTTGTGGTTGTGTGTGTGGTTGTGGCTGTGTGTGTGTATGTGTGGATGTGTGGTTGTGTGTGTGGTTGTGGTTGTGTGTGTATGTGGTTGTGTGTGTATGTGGTTGTGTGTGTGGTTGTGTGTGTGTGTGGTTGTGTGTGTGGTTGTGGTTGTTTGTGTGTGGTTGTGTGTGTGGGTGTATGTGTGGTTGTGTGTGTGGTTGTGTGTGGTTGTGTGTGGTTGTGTGTGTGTGGTTGTGCGTGTGTGTGTGGGTGGTTGTTTGTGGGTGGTTGTGTGTGTGATTGTGTGTGTGGTTGTGTGTGTGTGGTTGTGTGTGTGGTTGTGTGTGTGTGGTTGTGTGTGTGGTTGTGTGTGTGTGTGTTTGTGTTTGTGTGTGTGTGTGGTGGTGTTTGTGGTTGTGTCTATGGTTGTGGTTGTGTGTGTGGTTGTGTGTGGGGTTGTGTGTGGGTTTGTGTGTGGGGTTGTGTGTGTGGGTGTGTGTGGTTGTGTGTATGGTTGCAGTTGTGTGTGTGGTTGTGTGTGTGGTTGTGTGTGGTTGTGTGTGTGGTTATGGGTGTGGTTGTGTGGTAGTGGTTGTGTGTGTGGTTGAGGGTGTGGTTGTGTGGGTATGGTTGTGTGATTGGTTGTGTGTGTGGTTATGTGTGGTTGTGTATGTGGTTGTGTGTGTGGTTGTGTGTGGTTGTGTGTGTGGTTGTGTGTGTGTGGTTGTGTGTGTGGTTGTGGGTGGTTGTGTGTGTGTGGTTGTGGGTGTGGTTGTGTGTGTGTGGTTGTGTGTGGGGGTGTATGTGTGGTTGTGTGTGTGGTTGTGTGTGTGGTTGTGTGTGGCATGTGTGTGGTTGTGCATGTGTGTGAGGTTGTGTGTGTGTGGTTGTATGTGTGGTTGTGTGTGGTTGTGTGTGTGGTTGTGGTTGTGTGGTTGTGTGTGTGGTTGTGTGTGTGGTTGTGGTTGTGTGGTTGTGTGTGGATGTGTGGTTGTGTGTGGTTGTGTGTGTGGTTGTGGTTGTGTGTGTATGTGGTTGTGTGTGTGGTTGTGTGTGGGGTTGTGTGTGTGTGGTTGTATGTGTGTGTGGGTGTATGTGTGGTTGTATGTGTGGTTGTGTGTGGTTGTGTGTGGTGTGTGTGTGGTTGTGTGTGTGTGGGGTTGTGTGTGGGTGGTTGTTTGTGGGTGGTTGTGTTTGTGTGATTGTGTGTGTGTGTGTGTGGTTGTATGTGTGGTTGTGTGTGTGTTTGGTTGTGTGTGTGGTTGTGTTTTTGTGTATGTGGTGGTGTGTGCGGTTGTGTCTGTGGTTGTGGTTGTGTGTGGTTGTGTGTGTGGTTGCGAGTGGGGTTGTGGGTGTGTGTGTGGTTGTGTGTGTGGTTGTGTGTGTGGTTGTGTGTGTGTGTGTGTGGTTGTGGTTGTGTGTGTGTGTGTGGTGTGTGTGGTTGTGTGTGGTTGTATGTGGTTGTGTGTGGTTGTGGCTGTGTGTGTGGTTGTGTGTGTGGTTGTGGTTGTGTGTGTGGTTGTGTGTGTTGCGTGTGTGGTTGTGTGTGTGGTTGTGTGGATGTGGTTGTGTGTGTGGTTGTGTGTGGTTGCATGTGTGGTTGTGTGCGTGGTTGTGTGTGTGGTTGTGTGTGTGGCTGTGTGCGTGGTTGTGTGTGTGGTTGTGTGTGTGGTTGTTTGTGGTTGTGTGTGTGTGGTTGTGTGTGTGGTTGTGTGTGTGGTTGTGTATGTGGTTGTGTGTGTGGTTGTGGGTTTGGTTGTTTGGGTGTAGTCGTGTGTGTGGTTGTGGTTGTGTGTGTGTGTGGTTGTGTGTGTGTGGTTGTGTGTGTGATTGGGGTTGTGTGTGTTGTGTGTGTGGTTATGTGTGTGGTTGTGGGTATGGTTGTATGGGTGTGGTTGTGGGTGTGGTTGTGTGTGTGGTTGTGTGGGTGTGGTTGTGTGTGTGGTTGTGTGTGTGGTTGTTTGTGGTTGTGTGTGTGGTTGTGTGTGGTTGTGTGTGTGTGATTGTGTGTGGTTGTGTGTGGTTGTGTGTGTGTGGTTGTGTGTGTGTGGTTTTGTGTGTAGTTGTGTATGTGTGGTTGTGTGTGTGTGGTTGTGTGTGTGGTTGTGTGTGGTTGTATGTGTGGTTGTGTGTGTTGTTGTGTGTGTATATGGTTGTGTGTGTGTGGTTGTGTGTGTGTGGTTGTGTGTGTGGTTGTGTGTGTGGTTGTGTGTGTGTGTTTGTGTGTGGTTGTTTGTGTGGTTGTGGTTATGTGTGTGGTTGCGTGTGTGTGTGTGCTGTGTGTGTGGTTGTATGTGTGGTTGTGTGTGTGCGGTTTGGTGTGGTTGTGTGTGTGTTTGGTTGTGTGTGTGGTTGTGTGTGGTTGTGTGTGGTTGTGGGTGTGGTTGTGTGGTTGTGGTTGTGTATGTGGTTGTGGGTGTGGTTGTAATTGTATGTGTGGTTGTGTGTGTGGTTGTGTGTGGTTGTGTGTGTGGTTGTGTGTGTGGTTGTGTGTGGTTGTGTGTGTGTGTGGTTGTGTGTGTGGTTGTGTGCGTGTGGTTGTGTTTGTGTGGTTGTGTGTGTGGTTGTGGGTGTGGTTGTGTGTATGGTTGTGTGTGTGGCTGTGTGTGGTTGTGTGTGTGGTTGTGTGTGTGGTTGTGTGTGGTTGTTGTTGTGTGGTTGTGGTTGTGTGTATGGTTGTGTGTGTGGTTGTGTGGTTGTGTGTGTGGTTGTGTGTGTGGTTGTGTGGTTGTATGCGTGGTTGTGTGTGGTTGTGTGTGTGGTTTTTTGTGGTTGTGTGTGTGTGGTTGTGTGTGTGTGGTTGTGTGTGTGGTTGTTTGTGGTTGTGTGTGTGTGGTTGTGTGTGTGGTTGTGTGTGTGGTTGTGTGTGTGGTTGTGTGGGTGTGGTTGTGTGTGTGGTTGTGTGTGTGGTTGTTTGTGGTTGTGTGTGTGGTTGTGTGTGGTTGTATGTGTGTGATTGTGTGTGGTTGTGTGTGTGTGGTTGTGTGTGTGGTTGTGTGTGTGTGGTTTTGTGTGTAGTTGTGTATGTGTGGTTGTGTGTGTGTGGTTGTGTGTGTGGTTGTGTGTGTGTGGTTGTGTGTGTGGTTGTGTGTGGTTTTGTGTGGTTGTGGGTGTTTGTGTGTGAGTTTGGTTGTGTGTGTGGTTGTGTGTGGTTGTATGTGTGGTTGTGTGTGTGGTTGTGTGTGTGGTTGTGTGCATGGTTGTGTGTGTGTGGTTGTCTGTGTGATTGTTTTGTGTGTGGTTATGTGTGTGGTTATGTGTGTGGTTATGTGTGTGGTTGTGTGTGGTTGTGTGTGTGGTTGTGTGTGTGTGGTTTTGTGTGTGGTTGTGTGTGGTTGTGTGTGTGGTTGTGTGTGTTGTGTGTGTATGTGGTTGTGTGTGTGTGGTTGTGTGTGTGTGGTTGTGTGTGTGGTTGTGTGTGTGGTTGTGTGTGTGTGTTTGTGTGTGTGGTTGTGATTGTGTGTGGTTGTTTGTGTGGTTGTGGTTATGTGTGTGGTTGCGTGTGTGTGTGTGTGTTGTGTGTGTGGTTGTATGTGTGGTTGTGTGTGTGCGGTTTGGTGTGGTTGTGTGTGTGTTTGGTTGTGTGTGTGGTTGTGTGTGGTTGTGTGTGTGGTTGTGTGTGTGGTTGTGTGTGGTTGTGTGTGTGGTTGTGTGTGTGGTTGTGTGTGGTTGTGTGTGTGGTTGTGTTTGTGTGGTTGTGTGTGTGGTTGTGGGTGTGGTTGTGTGTATGGTTGTGTGTGTGGCTGTGTGTGGTTGTGTGTGTGGTTGTGTGTGTGATTGTGTGTGTGGTTGTGTGTGTGTGGTTGTGTGTGGTTGTTGTGTGGTTGTGGTTGTGTGTATGGTTGTGTGTGTGGTTGTGTGGTTGTGTTTGTGTGTGTGGTTGTGGTTGTGTGTGTGGTTGTGTGGTTGTGTGCGTGGTTGTGTGTGTGGTTGTTTGTGGTTGTGTGTGTGGTTGTGTGTGTGGTTGTGTGTGTGGTTGTTTGTGGTTGTGTGTGTGTGGTTGTGTGTGTGGTTGTGTGTGTGGTTGTGTATGTGGTTGTGTGTGTGGTTGTGGGTTTGGGTGTGTGGGTGTAGTTGTG
This sequence comes from Triturus cristatus, assembly GCF_964204655.1. Classification (NCBI taxonomy): domain Eukaryota; kingdom Metazoa; phylum Chordata; class Amphibia; order Caudata; family Salamandridae; genus Triturus; species Triturus cristatus. The sequence continues at coordinate 181,761,592 of NC_140589.1, forward strand.
TGTGTGGTTGTGGTTGTGTGTGTGTGGTTGTATCTGTGGTTGTGTGCGTGGTTGTGTGTGTGGTTGTGTGTGTGGTTGTGTGCGTGGTTGTGTGTGTGGTTGTGTGTGTGGTTGTTTGTGGTTGTGTGTGTGTGGTTGTGTGTGGTTGTGTGTGTGGTTGTGTATGTGGTTGTGTGTGTGGTTGTGGGTTTGGTTGTGTGGGTGTAGTTGTGTGTGTGGTTGTGGTTGTGTGTGTGTGGTTGTGTGTGTGTGTGGTTGTGTGTGTGTGGTTGTGTGTGTGGTTGTGGTTGTGTGTGTTGTGTGTGTGGTTATGTGTGTGGTTGTGGGTGTGGTTGTGTGGGTGTGGTTGTGTGTGTGGTTGTGCATGTGGTTGTGTGGGTGTGGTTGTGTGTGTGGTTGTGTGTGTGGTTGTGTGTGTGGTTGTTTGTGGTTGTGTGTGTGGTTGTGTGTGGTTGTGTGTGTGTGATTGTGTGTGTGGTTGTGGTTGTGTGTGGTTGTGTGTGTGTGGTTGTGTGTGTGTGGTTGTGTGTGTGTGGTTTTGTGTGTAGTTGTGTATGTGTGGTTGTGTGTGTGTGGTTATGTGTGTGGTTGTGTGTGTGTGGTTGTATGTGTGGTTGTGTGTGGTTGTGTGTGGTTGAGGGTGTGATTGTGTGGGTTTGGTTGTGTGTGTGGTTGTGTGTGGTTGTATGTGTGGTTGTGTGTGTGGTTGTGTGTGTGGTTGTGTGCATGGTTGTGTGTGTGGTTGTCTGTGTGGTTGTTTTGTGTGTGGTTATGTGTGTGGTTGTGTGTGGTTGTGTGTGTGGTTCTGTGTGTGGTTGTGTGTGTTGTTGTGTGTGTATGTGGTTGTGTGTGTGTGGTTGTGTGTGTGTGGTTGTGTGTGTGGTTGTGTGTGTGGTTGTGTGTGTGTGTTTGTGTGTGTGGTTGTGGTTGTGTGTGGTTGTTTGTGTGGTTGTGGTTATGTGTATGGTTGCGTGTGTGTGTTGTGTGTGTGGTTGTATGTGTGGTTGTGTGTGTGCAGTTTGGTGTGGTTGTGTGTGTGTGTGGTTGTGTGTGTGGTTGTGTGTGGTTGTGGGTGTGGTTGTGTGGTTGTCGTTGTGTGTGTGGTTGTGGGTGTGGTTGTCTGGGTGTAATTGTGTGTGTGGTTGTGTGTGTGGTTGTGTGTGGTTGTGTGTGTGGTTGTGTGTGTGGTTGTGTGTGGTTGTGTGTGCGTGTGGTTGTTTGTGTGGTTGTGTGTGGTTGTGTGTGTGGTTGTGTTTGTGTGGTTGTGTGTGTGGTTGTGTGTGTGTGGTTGTGTGTGGTTGTTGTTGTGTGGTTGTGGTTGTGTGTATGGTTGTGTGTGTGGTTGTGGTTGTGTGTGTGGTTGTGGTTGTGTGGTTGTGGTTGTGTGGTTGTGGTTGTGTGTGTGATTGTGTGTGTGGTTGTTGTTGTGTGTGTGTGGTTGTGTGTGTGGTTGTTGTTGTGTGTGTGTGATTGTGGTTGTGGGTGTAGTGTGTGTGTGGATGTTTGTGTGGTTGTATATGTGGTTGTGGGTGTGGTTGTATGTGTTTGTGTGTGTGGTTGTGTGTGTGGTTATGGTTGTGTGTGGTTGTGTGCGGGGTTATGTGTGGGGTTGTGTGTGTGGGTGTGTGTGGGTGTGTGTGGTTGTGTGTGTGTGGTTGTGTATGTGGTTGTGTGTGTGTGGTTGTGTGTGTGTGTGTGGTTGTATGTGTCATTGTGTGTGGTTGTGGTTGTGTGTGTGTGTGTGGTTGTGTGGTTGTGCATGTGGTTGTGTGTGTGGTTGTGTGTGTGACAGTAATACTAAAAGCATCTCAAAATAAATGAACACAAACATCGAGTTTGTGGAAAGAGAAAGCACGTTGTAAGTCAAACGGGCGCTGCAAAGCATTAACACAACAACAAAACAAACAAGATCACTTAGCGAAGACTGAGTGCTGATAATGGATACACACAGCCCATCATCTTAAGAGTTCGATTGCAGCCAATGTGCACTCAAACCTGCCCCCTCCTTGTGAGTTGCACCCCATATTTCATGAGTTGTAACTGCTGCACCCACCATAGCGCTTTGAGATCTAAAGCGCTACATAGGTCTAATAAATTAACCAGTCACCAACATGCTGTGCTTTTAAAGAGAATGTGGCAAAAGTTTCCAGCTTCCTCATCATGTCCTCATGAAAGCGCCAACTAAAGGACTCCCTGAATGGTGCAACGGACATGAAGCAGCCGCTCCGATCAGAAATAAACACTGTGAACGTTGTCCAGTTTCACAGTAACATTTCCTTAAAGTCACAAAACAGTAATACTAAAAAGCATCTCAAAATAAAGGAACACAAACATCGAGTTTGTGGAAAGAGAAAGCACATTGTAAGTCAAACGGGCGCAGCAAAGCATTAACACAACAACATGTTCTTTGATGTTTGATGTTCTTCGAACGAGAACATCAAAGGGGCGCCGCGAAAGTGATTGCGGGTGAAAGTGAAAGTGATCGCGGGCGCTTAATGAGCATGACGAGGTTTGCCAGCCTCTGCTCCTAAGCGCGCGTCTGCGCACATGCACTGTAGCTCTAGGCTGGCCATGGTAGCATTTTTAGAGCCCTCACAAAAAGTCTCGCCAGACCAGCGCATGCGCTGGGTCAGGCGAGACCTAAAAAAAGTTCATCCATCCTGGGCCAAGAAAAAGCAGGGTTGGTGGGAATAAGGGGGGTCCAAAACCTTCATTTTCTCTGTTAATGACCAAAGGAAGGTTGTGTGGTTGATACAGAAAAAATGGCTGAATGATGGAATTACACCCTATTTAGATAAAAAAGTAGAACTTTACTCAGAAAGCACACTTTTTGTGATTTGGATTTAATCCTTCTGCCATTCAATGAAATTTGCGTTTGAAAAGGTCATTGAGTGGTCATGAAGGGGCTAAAAAAATTGTTATATCTGCATGGTACTGATTAAAAAAAAAAAGAATAGGCTAAAAAGTAGGCCCTTTGTTGGTGCATGAAGCACTTTCTCCTGTCGGCCATTTTGATACAGAGAGTCCGGTACTGGTACCACAGTATCAAGAGATCTGATTGGCTGTCCACCACCCAGCGACGAATATTGAGGTTGCTATTACAGGACTCAGGAAATCAGTACCCATTTTCTGAATTTGTGTTTAAAAAATAGAATGGGGGGAGGGACACCCTGATCTCCTGATACTTGGGGGAAGGAGGGCTCAGAGGAAATCCCCTCTCGGTGCAACAAAATCTAATTTTTTTTTCTTGCCTCGAGTATGAAGGTACTCATGCAGAACACAGTGCAGCCCTCTTGCAGGTACTCCTGCTGGAGCCACTGCACAATTTTGACCCCAAGGTCTTTTTACTGCACAAGCTTCTCTGGGGGAAGCTTGCACTATTCCTTGAACAACCGGGTTGAACCTTGAGCACAGGTACCACCAGAGTACCACGATACCTGAGATAAAACTTTTAAAAAGTTATAAATGAAAGATGACTTGGGAGTCTGCAGTAGGCTTTCCTCATTTGGAGGGTTAGATGCAGGCCTGACCCAACCCCCGCTACTCACATGTGCAGTGGAGGGTTTGCTGTCGCGGTTGACCACTGGTCCAGGCCATGCTCTGGCTCGCATGGGCACCACAGTGGGGTTGGATACAGGGTCTGGCTGGACGCCAGGTCTTCAAGGCAATTTCTAGCTATGTATGACCAAAGGCTGTGCGTAGTGGGAGGATATCTATTTTCCGTCTGGAATATACATATGCCCTGTTTCCTACCCCCAATACGCATAGTCAAAAGCCTAAGTCAACGAGGGATTTTCCTGACTATGACAAAAAAAGACAGCCATTCACTGAAAAAAAAAGATGAAAGTGACATTATAGTTAGCTCTGGTAGTAAGATCATACCTTTTGTTAAAAAACCTCAGAATTGCACTGAAAAAAGAATATTAAAGTGATGTTTTACTCTTGTGTGGTAGTAAGATCTTAGGATACAATAAAAAACATGGAAATTTAATGAAAAAAGGTTAATATGATGTTCTAGTTAGATGTTGAACCTATGGAGTTTTGTCCACAGGCCGTGGTTAAAGGTGTCTTTTCACTGGCAAATGCATAATTCTCAACCTCGTCATTTAAAATTGAGGGTCAAGTGAAGCGCTTAAGAGGATAACCCCATTAAGGTGAATTGATAAGATCCTCTTCCCATACTTAACATAGCATAAATTTAAAAAAAAAAATTCCACTGAATTCCTGGATGTTTTTATTAATAAATCATATTAATCAAATGCTACACTGAGCACTGTGGTGCCCCTTTCTTTTTTTTTTGATAATCATTTTTTATTGGCATTTCGTAAGTAAGACAAAACAAAAGGGGAGTAAAACAAATTACAGAACCCTCAATATTGATAAAGTTACAGTACGTTTACCCGTATCTTCGGAGGACAGCAGACACATCAAGGGGGTATTAAATTCAGCCACTTGCCCCACACCTTCTGGAACTTGTTCGGGCAGCCCCTCGCCGTAAACAAGGGCTCCTCTTGAGCAGCACACCAGTCCACTCCCCGTCGCCGCTTACACAGAGAGGGAGGGTTGGAGCTTGCCCATGCAGCTGCTATGTCGCACTTGGCTACAGCAAGGGCCGTACCCAGGAAGAGCTTGTCGGCTCGAGAGCCGTCCAATCCATGAAGGACTCCAAGTAGCAGGCACAAGGGATCATGGGGGATCTGCCAGCCGAAAGTGTGTGTAAGCTCTGACTCTATCTTGCACCAGAAGGAGGTGAGGACCGGGCAGGCCCACACCAAATGAAAGAAATCGGTTGGGGCCAGACCACATCGGGCACATGCAGGGGAAGGGCGCAAACCAGCTCTGTATAGCTGTGTCGGGGTGAGGTAAGCTGTATGGAGGTAGTAGAGTTGAATGAGGCGGAGCCTGGAGGAGGTTGTCAGGGTTCTCGGGGCCATCAGAGCATCACGCCAGTCCGCCTCCTCCAGGGGACCTATCCAACCCTCCCAACAGGCTCGGAGTGCATCTAAATTTGTAGGAGTGTTGTTGACCAGGGAGCGATACATCCCAGAGATCCCTCCCTTCCCCAGATTCTCCATCAGTACCTGCACCTCTGGGGGGCTAAACTCGGGCAGTGAAGTCTCGGTGGAAATGTGTGCTGCAAGCGCATGACGGAGTTGCAAATAACGGTAAAACTGGGAAGAGTGAAGGGAGTAGCAGGCCTGTAGCTCGGCAAAGGATCGGATATGATCGCCTGCCCAAATGTCCCCCAAGAGTGAAATCCCAATGCGGTCCCAGGACTGGAAGCCCGTGAGGGAAGATGTCTCGGAGAGCCACGAGCCCTGCCATAAAGGTGTTTGCCGGGTGAGATTCTTGTCCCAGTGGGTGTGTCGGAGGGCAGTGCGCCACGCCACCAGGACAGATCTTGTTTTCGAGGGGAGTGCTTGCAGAATGGGGGCGCCGTACAGGTAGGCATGTATCTGTGGGAAGTCCATGTGTCCTAGCTCTGTCTGGTAGGCCGGGTTGGACCAGCCAACCGTGTACCAATCATGGACCACAAGGAGTCTGGTGGCAATATAGTAGAGATGTAAGTTGGTCACACCCATGCCGCCGTCATAGGTTGGGATCCGACAATGCGCCAGGGCGATGCCGGGCCTCCCCTGTCCCCATAGGAATCAGGTAAGTGTCCGGTCAAGGTCACGAAACCAACTCCCCGGAAGGTGGAAGGTAGTATTTTGCAAAATGTACAGGAAACGGGGGAGGATCATCATTTTGACCAGGGCACTACGACCAAGGGGATTTACTGGTAAGGCTTGCCAACGTTTCAGATCCGTTTTGGTTTTGGCAATCAGGGGGGTGAGATTCCGGGCCCACTCCAAGTCGGGGAGGAGGGCAAACCAAATTCCTAGGTATTTAAAAGACTGTCTTTTGATAGGGATGGTGGATTGCCAGTCAAAGCAGACTCTCGATATGTGGAGGGGGACAAGAGTGGATTTAGCTGGGTTGAGGCGCAGGCCAGAAACGTCCTCGAAGTCTCGAAGTATTTGCAAACAGCGAGGGCCGGAGCACTCTGGGTCGGCCAAGAAGAGAAGGACATCATCCGCGTAAAGGGCTATGTTATCCTCATGACGGGGGTCCCAGGACCAGCCCCGGACCTCCACGTCAGAGCGGATGAAGCAAGCAAGGGGCTCCATAGCCAGCGCAAACAACAAGGGTGAAAGTGGACACCCCTACCACGTACCTCTTCTAATTGGGAACACTTCTGAGAGGGCCCCGTTGACAAGGACTCGAGCTCGCGGGTTCGAATAAAGGACCTGAACAGCTCGTAGAAAATGGGGACCGAAACCCATCAGTTGAAGAACCTCCATTAAATAGGATTAATAAGGCCAGATATGGGAAGAGCTGTTGGCGGTGAGCCAGGGCCACATGCAAATGTTGTATACAATGCCGAGTACCGCGTGACGGCATGAAGCCACATTGATCTGGGTGGACCAATTTGTGGAGAAAGGAGCGCAGGCGTTGTGCCAACACCGAGGCGAAAATATTTACCTCCTCGGTATTTATAAGAGATATGTGACGGTAATCCCCACAGGAAGGAGAGAGTGGTTGGGTCTTTGGGATGACTACCACAGGGCTAAGTCCATTTCGGGGGGACAGGCACCCTTCTCGACCACGCAACGGAATAGCTTCAGTAAGTGGGGAACAAGGGAGTCCCTGAAGGCAGCGTAGTATTCTAAGGGAAAGCCATCGGGGCCCGGCGTCCGACCTGTACTCAGTCAGGATATCGCGCTATGGACCTCCTCCGGGGTGAAAGGAAGATCCAGGTCTGAGCTTTCCGCCTGGGTAAGGCTGGGAAGGCAGACATCGGAGCATTCCAACAGTGTCATGAGGGAGGCCACGGGGTGTTGAGCCGCGTACAGATCGGAGTAGTAAAGGGCGAACGTCTGTGCGATAGCTCGCGCAACACGTTGTGGGGTGCCAGCTCAGTCATGGAACTCAGGGATTATTCTGTGGGCTCTGGGGTAAGAGACCAGATTGTGAAGGAGCTTCCCGTTTTTATCTCCCCATCCATAGACACGGGCCACTGAAGAGTGCCACAGCGATTTGGCGGATTCGAGGGAGATGTGTCAGATTTCGTCCCGGAGAGCCATAAGCTGCCTCGAGGAACGGGCATTCGGTGTGGTCGCCAAGTCCCTCTCCAATCTCAGTGCCTGCGCCTCGAGGAGAGTTAGGCGGGTGGTCTGATCTGCCCGTCCCGCGTGTACTAGTCCTCTTGCCACCCCGCGGAGGGTTGCTTTACCAGCCTCCCACACCACATCCGGGGAGGAGACCGATCTGCAATTGGTTTGGAAGTAATGATGGAGCTCCAGCCCAAGCGCGTCTTGGAGAAACCATGCGTTCAGTCGCCATACGGGCCGGATGCCCCCCTGGGGCTCTCCAATGCATAGGGATAGAGGTGAGTGGTCAGAGAGTCCACGGGGGAGAATCAAGATATGGGAAATGTGGAGACAGTCAAGCGCAGGGAGAAGAAATAAGTCTATGCGGGAGTGAGTATGATGGGCCGCGGAGGTGTGGGTAAACTGACGGTCACGGGGGTGCCAGGTCCACCAAGCGTTGCACAGCCTGAGGGCTTCTGTCCAGTCTGATAGTTTGGAGGCTTGAGATGAACGCGCTGAGTAGGGGGGCCCAGTCGAGTCAAGCTACGGTCGCAAGACTGCGTTGAAGTCGCCCCCGATGACGGTCCGCCCCTGGGGTAGAGCGGAGATGTACCCCGTGAGGCAACGTAGGGTAATAGAAAGGGTAGCATGGGGAATGTAGACAGAAACAAAATTAATGACTTCTCCTTCTAGGGTTCCGGAGGCAACCATGAATCATCCCTGGGGATCAGTAGTGATCTGTGTAGGGGTAAAGGGAAGACCCTTGCGTATAAGTATGGCTACCACCCGAGCACCGCGGCTGAAGCCGGAGTGCCACACCCTGTCAAAGCCATATTTGGTGAGAAAAGGGCATTGATTACCTAGGAGGTGGGTCTCTTGAAGCATGAAGACGTCAGCCGCATGGCCCTGGGCACATTTGAGGACCGCGGTGCATTTGATACGGTCTAGCATACCATTTACGTTCCAAGACAGGATATGGAACAACCCACCGGTGTTAGCCATGGAGCCCACGTGTGCGGCAAGAGGGATGGGATCAGGGAAGGAATAACCCCCCTAATGTGCGCGGGGTATGCGTTTGGCCAAAGATAGACTGGGGCGCGCGCGGGGTGCTGCGGCTCTTGGAGGCGGTGAAGACTTGAATGTGCAACATGGCGCTGAATAAAAACAAGGAACTGTGGCTCGCTCGGAACTGTGAGCTGACCTGAATATGGAGCTGAAACTCCAATACCCTCCCAACCCTCCCGAACTCCCCCCTCCCTACACTTCTGGAATGGAAGCATCTGTTGCCCTAGAATCAAAAACCCTAACAATACAGAGTAAATACTAACAATGGCTAATCTAAAACTTTTAGCTAGGGGATGTGTGCCGACGGCGATCCCTTCTATATATGGCGGATAAAGTACTGTCATCGGTGCATCTTGAATTTACGAGGAGTGGAGGGAACCAGAGGTGGCAGCAGCTCCATCGGAGCCTGTAGAGTTCAGTGCGGCACGTTCTTCCAGGCTAGGCAGTAGAGGGCTTCTGGAGAGGTCCGAGTCAGACCCGTGGGGGTGGGAGGAGACGAGTGAAACGGACCGTCTTTCTGACGGATCCGGAGTGTCCGCCCGACTGCACAATCCTGGAGGAGGGGAGGATCCAGAGGGCAGCGGGCCCCTGTACCATGGGCGGGTGAGTGTGAGAGTCCTCTTTGGCAGCCATTCCTCCTGCGGGACCTTGTACGCCGTCTCTGCGGCTTAGGGAGAGGTGAAGCGGGGGGGGACATCCGGGACTGGGTCTTCAAGGGTCGTTCCTCCGTTAGCCATGTCCAGGCCGCCTCGGGGGAGTCAAAGAATAGTGACTTATCTTGGAAGACCACTCTGAGACGAGCCGGGAAAAGGAGGCCGTATCGAAGGCCGAGGTTGCGGAGCTTTTGTTTGACCTCCGAGTAGGTGCGGCGCTGTGCCTGGTCTGCCCTGGTGTAGTCGGGGAAAAGCATGATGGTGTGGTTTTGAAATTTCAGGGGGCCGTGGAGTCGCGCCTCTTTAAGGATGGTGTCTCTGTCGCAGAAATTCAGGAGGCGGGTGATGATGGGACAGGGTGAGGCACCAGTGGGGGTCGGGGGGCCAAGGAGCGGTCGGCCCGCTCTACCGAGAACCAGGTGGAGAGGGCGTCAGCAAGCAGCCAGGATTTGAGCCAGGTTTCAATGAAGGACACCGTCTGTCCTCATTCAATTCCTTCGGGAAAGCCTATGATGCAAAGGTTATTTCTTCGTGCGCGATTTTCAGCGTCCTCTGCTCGCCGGTGTAGCTCAGAGATGCGGCTCTGAAGGGCGGACATCTGGGTCTTCAGCTGTCCTAGCTCATCTTCCACATTGGAAATACGGGATTCCGCCTCAGTGATTCTCGCTGTGGCATTACGGAGATCCTGGCGTATGAGGGCCATGTCCACGCGGACCTTCCCAATCTTGCCCTCCACTGAGGCCTGGGAGGCGCTGATGGCCTGTAAGATGGCCGAGAGGTCGGTCCCTGGGCCGGAACGGGGTGTCAGGGGGATCCCCTCCGCAGCCACGCTCTGCGGTGGTATATCGGTCCATCTTGGCCTGGGGGCCAGGCATTTTCGTGGTACGGTCTTTGCCCATTGCAGGTCTGGAGTCGGGGCCCCCGGGGTCAATCTCAGAGCGGAGGGGAGTTGGCGGACACATGGCAGGGCCAGGACCCCGGGCAGGGAACGACGATCCTAGACCAAGACCACAGTTTCGGAGGCCTAAGGTTTAGAACTGTGGGACGTCCTGGGGCCTATTCAGCCTCAGAGAGCGGGTGTAGTGTGAATATGGGTCCCACAGGGTATGGCCTGCCTCAAGGTCCCCACCAGCCGCTAGGGCGACAGTATGTGCAGTGGGGGGCCGCAGCCCCAGAGATCCGACGGAAGCGCACCACGAGGCCCCAGGTCAACACACTGGTGCACCGCAGAGAGCAAAGATCCGGGATCTAGCAGAGGACGCCGAGCCCCAGGCCCCATGTCCAAAATGACTCCAGGCGAGAATGGGATGTCCGTCGGGGCGTCTGGAGCGGTGGCCCTCAATTCATAGCAAGATCTGGGGGAGGACGTAAAGATGAGGGGCCAGTGTCGACGGAAGGCCGCCGTGCCTCCAGGGGCCACCAGGGGGTTGGGAAGGAGGGGGGAGGCCAGCCGCCAGTGAGAACGGCACTGCCCGATAAGACAGCCGATCGTCGCCGCTCCCCGGGGACCCCGGCCGGCCAGCTAAGCCCAGGGCCTCGGCCCCACACCGCCCACCGACTTTGAAGGAAGGGGGGGCCCTGATGCATCAGGATCCCTCCACGGCTCCCTCCCTTCACCCGACCAGATGGCCGATCCTTCCCCTATGGCAGGGACTCAGGACGGGCTTAAGATACGCAGGTAGTCGCAGCCGGGTGAAAAAAAGGAGGGGGGACGGGGGCCCAACTACCAGGACCCCGCCAGCCGACTTGACGGCCGAACGCCCCACCAGCCCCAACCCCGGCTCACCTCAAGATGGCGTAACCCACCGGAGCGCAGCCACAGGTTTCCAGCTGGCGCGGCCTGAAAATGGCCACCGATCTCCCGTCTGTGACCTCCACCGGTAGGCAGGGAGGGCCCGTCAGACGCCCCAAGGGGTGCAGGACAGTTGCGGCGGTCTAAGGCCAAGCGGCAGGGTCGTTCCTGTGTGATCGAGGGGAGGGGCGCCAGCCGCCCCCAGGCAAACGAAGCCACCAGCCACTCAAGGTCTCACTGCCCGGAGCCCCTCCATCTCGAGCAGCCGATCCGGCCCGAGAGTTAGAAGTGGGCCCGCCAGAGAGGAGAGGCAGCTCCTGGGGCCGACAGGCATCTAGGAATAGCCCGCAACTCGGGCCAGGCTGCAGCGCACGTCGCCAGCAGTCGAGAGGCCGGACCTTAGCCCCTCAGGCAGGTGATTAGCAGGATGCGGGCGGGGCCGCCATCTTGCGCCGAAGGGCCGGCCGCCACACCGGAGATGCAGCCGCTGTCCCGGGACTCCAGGGGGACGGCGGCGGGTCAGGAGATGCTGCGGTCAGCGCTGAAGTTACCGAACAGGTAAAGGCGCGAAGTTAAAGCTGCAATGACATCGGATGGCGAGCGGATGGCAGAAGGGGTCGTGAGCACTTCTAGAGTGTGATCGCCATGTTGTCGCGTCAAGCCACGCCCCTCATGATGCCCCTTTCTTAGCAAAAAATCTGCTTTGTGCTGCTTTGCACGACTTTGCCTTACTTTGCACCAATGGTGCACTAAAGGGGCGGATACGCCCACCAGCAATAGGTTTTGACTCAAAGCTGAATCTACTAAGCTAGCAACACCAGACTTTGAGTTAAAAACGAATGCCTACTGGAAGCAGGAATAAACAAGAGGAAATGTGTTCATTTTTCCCCAAAACCAACACATTTCATGTGTGCTGCAGTTTACAGTACACATCCATTGCATAGTATTCTTGGGAGTTTGTCTAGGTGTATGAATTTGTACTGGAAGCACACTTTCACTCTCACCTTTGTACCATGGAGCGAGGCTCTGAATAGCACATGGCAGTACACCAGGGCAGGATACAACAGCAGCAGCAGGCCAACCTTAGTATATATGGCTCTCTGCTGTCATTTTCCCTTTGTGCAATGCAGCAAATTTGGTTGCTGCGCTGCATGAAATATTTGTAAATATGGGCAATAGTGGCATAGCAGTAAGTTACAAGGGAACCCTAGAGTCATCAGTGACCCTGGCTAGTCATAGTATATAATAACAGTGGTCCCTAGACATACTATAACCTGCTTTGCCCTTGGGGCACTCATCCAACCCTGGGTGCTTTGGAAATAAGCCTCATAAGCATCCGCTGCCCCCAGATGGCATCAGTTCTCGATTTGGGGCACAGCGCGGTCCCCTGGGCTCTGCACCTATTGAAGGCGCTTCTGATCCTTTTCGCTCACGCGCTCGCTGCCCTCAGACAGCATCGGACCTTCATGTGGACCACCCAATGACACTACTTCCCCCATCCCAGATTTGTCCTCATCATGTATCTGCAGTATTTCTACCCTGAGTGCCTTGAAGCTTTTACCATTTAACTTTTTGGGCCCAAAAAATCTTTTAAGTCCTGATGATGATTCTGATAACTCGTTAAGGGATGAATATTCTGACTGTTGTTACATACACTATTTGCAATGTTTATCAATCTATAACAGGCTGCACTGTTCTTGGTTTAGATATGCATTTTGACCATGATTATTACATGTATGTATCACCTATAAGAGAGCACTAAGCATGTTTTGTCACCTTCACCCACTACAACGTTGATATTGACTTTCTTTCTTTATATATATTTTTCCTTTTGTTCACAATAAACAACCATTGGTATTTAAGATTGCTGAATTGTATGTCTTCTGTCCACTGTTCTGACATACTTTCTGTGGGACTTGCATCTCTCTGCAGGGTCACCTGCAGACTTTTTGCCTTCACCCCTCTTCTTCACTGAGCATGTTTTTGTTTGCTTTGGGACTCTGTTCACTTTACCACTGCTATCCAGTTCTTAAGTGCTTGTGTTCTCTCCTTCAAACAAGGTAAATGTGGTTTACACCCAACTGGCACATTAAATTGATTTATAAGTCTCTAGTAAAGTGTTACTACGTGTACCCACATCCTGTGAATTAAATGCTACAAGTGGGCCTGCAGCATTTATGTGCCACCCATTTAAGTAGCCCTTTACAACATGTCTCAGGCCTGACATGGCAGTTTCTGTGCAGTTTTAAACTGCAATTTCGACCTGGCAAAATAAACCTTTTGCCAGACCTCAACCTTCCTTTTTAATAGATATATTACCCCTTGGGTAGGCCCAAAACAGCTCACAGGGCAGGGTGCATTGTATTAAAAAATTTGACATGTACTTTTAAGTTTTACATGTCCTTGCAGTGAAAACCTCTATTCTACCTCTCACATACGATAACATTGGGTTACCTTTATACATTTAATAGGTGATAACTTTGTTTAGGGAAAAGTTAGAAATGTCATGTTTGGTCTTTACAGAATTGTAATTTCAAATCCTCTTTAATAGTATAGTCAAATTTTAGGTCACAATTCTGAAAATTCCACTTTAAGAAAGTTTCTTATTCTACTGTCAGAGGACTCCCCTGCTGCTTGAGCCCTGCCCTGCTTTCTGAAAGGGAAGACTGGACCTGCTCCCTTCACCCCAGGCAGCGTGACTACAAGGGCCAGCTGGCTGATCTGTTCTGAGCGACAGGGACAAGGCAAGGTCCAGAAGCATCCCTGCAAATTCCCAGGTGACCTGCTACACTGGACCTGCAACCGGACTAGCCTGAGCCCTGCGGACTTCTGCTTGAGTGAGTGCCTGATCCCCCTGAGGTGCCTCCCAAGGTCATGGACCCTTTGCTTGCATCAGCTGAGCTCCTCCTTTGAAGAAAAGGAGTAATCCTGAAGATTTGCGGTCATCACGCCTGCAAATTGGCCTGTTTGTGCCTAGATCTTGCTGCCCATGTTGACTGCCAATGTAAAGTGCGTTAAACATGACTTTTGTTGCTCTACAGTGACTGCCAGCAACGACCGGCAACACCAGATCTGCACTTTGCAGTATCGCATCAACAGCGCACAGTGACTGCCAATGTGAAGCTACAGTAATGATCATCTGTGACGCCTGACAGGATCTTTGCACTACAGCAATGCCCGTCCGTGAAGCCTGGGCTGCTCTTTGTGCTACAGCGGCGATCATGCACAATGTTCTCCCTGTGGCCTTCTTCAACGCGAACTGGACTCTTTGGATTGGACATTGAGAATGTAGCGATTTCAGCTGGACTAACCTGGTTCCTATATCTGGCCCGCACTCCATCGTGGTTGGTTTGAATTTGCAATTTTCCCCAGGTCTAGTACGACCAGATGACTCTGAGTGGCACTTTGTGCTTTTAGGCGCTATACCTACCTAAAGCGTTACAATTGCATATCCTTAGTTCTACGCATTGGATTTTTGACATTTGTGTCTCATTTTATTCATTAATATTTATCCTATTTTACTGTACTGGTTTGGGATTTTTCTTTTTGTTGTGTTTTCTCTTTATTACTATTTTTGTGGAGAGGTTATTTCGCTTTGCCTGCAAGCTCGGCCATAAACCGGTGACAGAATTGGTTACCCTCTACAAAGCTAAATATTTGCCACGTGGCATTCCATGGGGAAGGAATTTGGGGCTTCCATAAAAGCCGACAATTGTAGGTCCTGGATAATACATTTATAAAAAGGTTATTGTTGGCCCCAAATAGCACCCCCACACTTTTTTGTCACCAAGAGCTGGGGCTGGACTATCTCGAAGATCGAATAGATATTGCCCTTCTTCTTTTATTGGCCAAGATCTGGCTATCTGAGGACTTAATGTTCTCAAGGGATGTCATTAAGGACTGTACCAACCTAGATAGCACATTGTCTATCCCTTGGCTCCGCTTTGTGAAGGACACATTTCATGAGTTAGGCTTGGGGCACTATTATGACAATCCTGCAAGTATCCATACAAACGCAAAAGCTATTATAGAAGAGGCCTTTTACTCTGGGGTACATTTACACTGAGCACAAATGGTAGTATCATGCCCCCATGTTTGTTTTCCATAGAACAGCAATTTTATCTAACTTTTACCACAAACGTTAGAGTAGGATCTTTCTTGACTAGATTTCGATTAAGTACCTGGCACTTTTTAGTGGCATACCCTAAACAATTAGGATGGGTTGACAGATTACCATCTTGTCCGTGGGACAATTTGACAGCTCAGAGCACTTTGCACTTTATGTTGGTCTGTCCCCTTTATAAAGAGCCAAGGGGAACATTTTTAACCCCACTTCTGAGGGAAATTCAGCCATGTACCTACATTAGCAGTTTACATTTTTTGTATTCTTTGTCCTTTTTAACTATTTGCACTGGAGTTTCGAATTTTATTATAGTTGCAATGTCTATAAGAAAACACAATGAGTCAATATAGCCGCATAAAACCTGTTTAACCATTTTTTAATAATTATTTACATTGTTGAAATGTTATGTGTTGGACAGGCCACATGAAGGGCTTGCTCCCTCCCCGCATGACAAGGCCCAAGCCCCGGCCCTCCAGGTGTGACCCACAGGACCAACCCGCAACCCGTCTCCCGATGGGACTCCTGCCCCCGGACATCTATGTATCATGGGGCCGACCCACTCCCGGCTCCCCCGGCCGGACCAGCCGCCATCTTGGACACTGCACCACGAGGCCGCGTGGCCTCAGCTCGACCCTAACCCTGGGCCTGGCCAGGCCCCGCCATCCCGGCACCACCATCCACCCAGGAGGTGAACGGACCACTTGGCAGGTCGATGGGAGAAAGGAGTGTCGATGGCTCTCCCCCGCCAGGTGCCGATCGCCCTCCAGCTCCCCCGGGCGCTGGCTCCACCCCCTGCTGGGTGTCTGGACTCCCTCATCCCGGACCTCCCGACCTCCAAGTGCGAGGGTCCGGACATCAAAGGGCGCCAGACCTATAACTAGGGCAGCTCCAGAGCAGGGAGGCAGTTGTATCCTGGAGTCGAGAGACACCGAGAAGAACTCATCCTTGACGGACTACCGGCGCTGCCGTAGCCCTGCCTTGTGAACTATCGTCCTGCCTGCTGGCGCTGCCGCGGCCTTCTGCGTCCTCCATCCTCGTCGGGACCTGCTGGCGCTGCCGCGGACCGTTGTAACCACCATCTTCATCGGGACCTGCTGTCGCTGCCGCGGACCGTGTAACGACGACCTTCACCGGGACCTGCTGGCGCTGCCGCGGACCGTGTAACGACCACCTTCACCGGGACCTGCTGGCGCTGCCGCGGCCCGTCCAAGCTAGAACACCGAGCTCGAGGATTGTGAGCTATCCATCATCGCATCTACCAGATTGGTAACCAGACTGTCCCGCTACCCCCTTTCCCAAACCCAGAGACTAGAATCGAGGGGACCCCTGAGTCCAGACCTCCTTGTACCATTCCATCGTACCTTAAGAAACTGCTTATAAAGAACGTTAAAGCCTATCCTTGTGTGGTGTACATCTGTGGGGGGGAAGTTATTCGTCTGTACGATCGCTGGAGACGGCTCTCCCCGGAGACCTCTCCCCTTGTCCTCGGCCGACCCTCCCGGTCCGTCTAACATTGGTGGCCAGCGGCGCGATCTGAATCAACGCGTAATCGTACAGAGAGTAGCTCACCCCACGACAAAACCACAATGTCAACCAAAGAGAGCGGATCCACCGAGAAATTCCAGATGGATAAATTGGAAGAGTACAGCCATCGTGAATTAAAACAATTCTGCATGGAACTAGGCATTGCTACCACCGGCCTGAGTACCAAAGACGATTTCAAGCACGCCATTGAGTCGTGGGCAGAAACCGGGGTCACCAGATCCCCAGACCGAAACAGTGCAGCATCAGAGAGGATCGCCACGGCTCCCGAGGAGCGAGGAACGGGCCTCTCACAGGAAGAGATCCAAGAAAGAGAAAAAAACAGACTACATGAGTTAGAAATGGCACGACTCAAAATGGACGGTGAACTAAAATTAGCCGAGCAAAAACTGAACCTAGAACATCTGCGGCTCCGAGAAGAACGGGAAGAAAAACAGAGGCAGAGAGAGCTCGAAGAAAAGAGACTAGCGTACGAACACGAGCGCAAACTGGCAGAAATAGACCTACGGAAGCAGAACAAAGAACCGGAGGTGCCCGAGCGACCGCGCACCCCGGGAGCGACAGAAAAGAAAGTCCACATCCCCAAGGATGTCGTTCGAGAGTATGTCCGAGAGGACGACATACAACAGTGGTTCAAGGCCTACGAGATCGCCATGACCTCCCACCGGATCGATCGAAGGGACTGGGGAGCCGGCCTATGGGGGAGGTTCGTCAACGAAGGCCGTGATGCCCTGCTACAGCTCCCAGACCATCAGATGTCATCCTATGACCACATGAAGGCTGCCCTCCTCACCCGATATGGGCTCACGCCCGAAATGTACCGCCAGAGGTTTCGAGACTGCACCCGGATCCCGGGTACAACTTGGGTGGAATATGTCAACTATTTCAGCCGAGCCTTCGAGGGTTGGATCAAGGGAAACCACGTAACGACCTACGAGCAACTTTTTAATCTTATGGTGTGGGAGCACCTCTCTAACAACTGCTTCGTCGAGCTCAGGCAGCACCTCCTCGACAGTAAATTGACTGACCCACGGCAACTCGCCGCCGAAGCTGACCGGTGGGAAAGCACCCGAGTGGGCCGGAGAGGGCCACACGAGCAGAACCGGAACCACCAAGGTCAGCACCGTCCCCGAGGAGGAGGAGGAGGCCAGGGGCGAGGGAGAGACACCGTCCCGGCCACTCCCGCTGCCAGCACCCCGCCCCCGGCCGGCCGGGGCAACCCCCCGATGCGCCCGGGGTTCCGAGCCAACGTCACGTGTCACAGATGCCAGCGAGTCGGCCACTACGCCAATGACCCGAACTGCCCGCAGAACCAAACGCCAAAACCCCGCCAGGTAGCTGCCGCCGCCCTGGGGGGAGAACAAATCTCCGAAGAACAAGAAGAATATGAGCAGGCACAACAAGAGTGGGAACCGGCCGCCATGGTTCTAGCGTGCCTAGGGGGAAGAGACATGGTCCCGCGGGCTCCCCTACCCGCCAACACCAGAAAATATAGCCAGTGGGTGAACATTAATGGGCGCCGGGCCGAAGCACTACGTGACACAGGGGCCAGTGTGACGGCCGTCCGCTGTCACCTGGTAAAACCAGAGCAGATCCTGCCGAACGTTCTCTGCCCCGTCCGTTCGGCCGACAATTCAGAAAGTCTATGTCGGATGGCCTGCGTCCCCTTCGAATGGGGAGGAGTCTCCGGCATGTTGAAGGTGACGGTCCGGGATGATGCCCCCGTGGACTGTCTCCTGGGGAATGATCTTGAGAGTTCCCCGTGGGCCGCCGTCGAAAGAAGAGAGCATTTGGGGATGTTGGGCCTCCCGGACTGGGCGTGCGTAACCACCCGGTCCATGGCCGCCCGTACCATCCCCCGACCAGAAGAACCAGAATGGCCAGCACCTCCTCCCCCGATCGCTCCAGTAGAGGACACCGACTATATCGACCCCCCAGAGCAAACCCCCGAAGGGGTCGCCCAGCCCCAGGACCTTCCCGACCTGGCTCAGTGGCGTCAAGAAGGGGGGCCCACCCAGGAACAGTTCCGTCAGGAGCAAAAGACCTGTCCCTCCCTCGAGGGACTCCGCCAGCAAGCCCTCGCCCAAAGCGCAGGGGACACCTCCGGAGACAATTGGATCTATTGGGACAACGACCTACTATACAGTGAACAGAGAATCGCGGAGTTAGGGGCCAGTCGAGTGTTGGTCGTGCCCCTCCGTTTTAGAGACTTCCTGCTAAATTTGGCCCACGATGTCCCTCTGGCTGGACACCTGGGCCAGGACAAAACCTACAGTCGCCTGGTGACACACTTTTTCTGGCCGAAGATGAGAAACGACGTCCTCAACCACTGCCGGTCCTGCCCCACGTGCCAGGCCAGCGGGAAGAGCGGCCGCAAACTCAAAGCACCTCTGCAGCCCTTCCCAGTTGTCACCACCCCGTTCGAGAGGGTGGGAATAGACATTGTGGGGCCCCTGGACCCCCGTACAGCACAAGGACATCGGTTCATCCTGGTACTGGTGGACCACGCCACCCGCTACCCCGAGGCTGTACCCCTGCGAACTGTAACAGCCCCGGTGGTCGGCCGGGCCTTAATGGGGATCTTCTCCGGGGTGGGCTTCCCCCGAGAAGTCGTCAGCGACAGAGGCACAAACTTTATCTCGAAATATATGAAGTCCCTCTGGCAACAGTGCGGGGTCACCTACCGATTCACGACCCCCTATCACCCTCAAGGAAACGGACTAGTCGAGCGGTTCAACCGCACGCTCAAGGGAATGATTGGAGGGTTGGAAGAGCCCCTCCGTCGCCAGTGGGATGTACTACTTCCGTGCCTCCTCTTCGCCTATCGGGAAGTTCCCCAGAAGTCCCTCGGCTTTAGCCCGTTCGAACTCTTGTACGGGCACCCTGTGCGAGGGCCCCTCAGCCTAGTCAAAGAAGGTTGGGAGATGGCCCCCCTAAAGACCCCTCCAGACGTCTTCAAGTACCTCCTGACACTACGCAACCAGACCCGGCGGTTCAGGGAAATGGCCAAAGCAAACCTTGAGGCCAGTAAGGAGGACATGAAAGAATGGTACGACCGAAATGCCTCCTCCATCGAATTTGAACCTTGCCAGCAAGTGTGGGTGATATCCCCCACCGAACCATGTGCCTTGCAGGACAAGTGGACGGGGCCCTTCAAAGTGGTCGAACGCAAGAGTCCCGTCACCTATCTCATCGATATGGAATCTCCCCGGAACCCCCTCCGGGTCCTCCACACCAACAGACTCAAGCCCCACTTTGTGCGCTCAGAGCTCAGCCTCCTGATGGCTACCGACAGTGGAGCAGAAGAAGACTCCGAGCCTCTCCCGGATCTCCTAACGACTCAGGAGAAAGATGGTTCCGTGGACGGGGTCCGGCTCTCCGATGCCCTCACCCCAGAGCAGCGCCAAGGCTGCCGGGACCTCCTGCTGCAGTTTTCTACCTTGTTTTCCCTTACCCCAGGGGTCACCCCCTGGTGCTTGCACGACGTGGACACTGGGGACAGTCCCCCTGTCAGACACCGGGCCTACCGCGTACCAGATCGGGTGCGGGCCTGCATCCAAGAAGAAGTATCCAAGATGCTCACGCTCGGGGTCATCGAGCCCTCGGATAGCCCCTGGGCCAGCCCGGTCGTGCTAGTCCCCAAAGCTGCTGCCCCCGGCACCACCCCTGAACTCCGATCCTGCGTCGACTATCGGGGCTTGAATGCTGTCACCAGGACCGACGCCCATCCCATCCCCCGAGTGGATGAATTGATCGACCGCATGGGGGCTGCCCGCTACCTCAGCATCTTCGACCTGACAGCGGGCTACTGGCAGATCGGTCTCACACCCCGGGCCCAAGAACGTTCCGCCTTTTCTACCCCCGATGGCCACTACCACTTCAAGGTCATGCCCTTCGGCATGAAGAATGCCCCAGCTACTTTTCAGCGACTAGTGAACCAGGTCTTGGCGGGGCTCGAGGAGTTCAGCGCCGCCTACCTGGACGATATCGCTGTGTACAGCCGCCACTGGTCCGACCACCTCCACCACCTCCGAGAGGTCCTGCAGGCCCTCCAGCGGGCCGGCCTCACAATCAAGGCCGGCAAGTGCCAAATTGGTCAGGGATCCGTGACCTACCTCGGACACCAGGTGGGAAGTGGTCTGGTGGCCCCTCTGCAACTCAAAATCGCTGCCATCCAGTCCTGGCAGCCCCCAGTCACGCAGACCGAGGTCCGAGCCTTCTTGGGGCTCACCGGCTACTACCGGCGGTTCGTGTGCTCCAGGCCCCCGATTACAGTCGGGAATTCATTGTGCAAACGGATGCCTCCGACCATGGCATCGGGGCGGTCCTCTCCCAGCTGAACCCCGAGGGACTGGACCACCCGGTGGCCTTCATTAGCAGACGCCTCCTGGCCCGAGAACAGCGCTGGAGCACAATCGAGAGGGAGGCCTTCGCAGTGGTGTGGGCCCTCAAAAAGCTCCGGCCCTATCTCTTCGGTACCCACTTCCGGGTGCAGACAGATCATCGACCCCTGCAGTGGCTAATGCAGATGCGGGGGGAAAACCCCAAACTATTGCGCTGGTCCATCTCCCTGCAGGGGATGGACTTCACTGTGGAACATCGGCCGGGCCAAGACCACGCCAACGCAGATGGCCTGTCACGCTTTTTCCGCCTCGACGAGGAAAGTCCCCAAGAGGATGGGTGACTCTCCCCGCCTTCAGCTGGGGGGGACGCATGTTGGACAGGTCACATGAAGGGCTTGCTCCCTACCCGCATGACAAGGCCCAAGCCCCGGCCCTCCAGGTGTGACCCACAGGACCAACCCGCAACCCGTCTCCCGACGGGACTCCTGCCCCCGGACATCTATGTATCATGGGGCCGACCCACTCCCGGCTCCCCCGGCCGGACCAGCCGCCATCTTGGACACTGCACCACGAGGCCGCGTGGCCTCAGCTCGACCCTAACCCTGGGCCTGGCCAGGCCCCGCCATCCCGGCACCACCATCCACCCAGGAGGTGAACGGACCACTTGGCAGGTCGATGGGAGAAAGGAGTGTCGATGGCTCTCCCCCGCCAGGTGCCGATCGCCCTCCAGCTCCCCCGGGCGCTGGCTCCACCCCCTGCTGGGTGTCTGGACTCCCTCATCCCGGACCTCCCGACCTCCAAGTGCGAGGGTCCGGACATCAAAGGGCGCCAGACCTATAACTAGGGCAGCTCCAGAGCAGGGAGGCAGTTGTATCCTGGAGTCGAGAGACACCGAGAAGAACTCATCCTGGACGGACTACCGGCGCTGCCGTAGCCCTGCCTTGTGAACTATCGTCCTGCCTGCTGGCGCTGCCGCGGACCGTTGTAACCACCATCTTCATCGGGACCTGCTGGCGCTGCCGCGGACCGTGTAACGACCACCTTCACCGGGACCTGCTGGCGCTGCCGCGGACCGTGTAACGACCACCTTCACCGGGACCTGCTGGCGCTGCCGCGGCCCGTCCAAGCTAGAACACCGAGCTCGAGGATTGTGAGCTATCCATCATCGCATCTACCAGATTGGTAA
Source organism: Triturus cristatus (assembly GCF_964204655.1). Classification (NCBI taxonomy): domain Eukaryota; kingdom Metazoa; phylum Chordata; class Amphibia; order Caudata; family Salamandridae; genus Triturus; species Triturus cristatus. The sequence continues at coordinate 181,783,429 of NC_140589.1, forward strand.
CCAGACTGTCCCGCTACCCCCTTTCCCAAACCCAGAGACTAGAATCGAGGGGACCCCTGAGTCCAGACCTCCTTGTACCATTCCATCGTACCTTAAGAAACTGCTTATAAAGAACGTTAAAGCCTATCCTTGTGTGGTGTACATCTGTGGGGGGGAAGTTATTTGTCTGTACGATCGCTGGAGACGGCTCTCCCCGGAGACCTCTCCCCTTGTCCTCGGCCGACCCTCCCGGTCCGTCTAACATTATGGTTGATACCAGAGACTGATGCTTGGGGTACTTGACATTAGGGTATATATTCCCTCACAATACTGTTTGAATGTTATCTCTTGTTTGCTTTTTTATAGTCTGCTTTTATCTATGCATCTGCAACCATGCAATATGAAAATTTCATTTTAGAAAGTACGTGTGTGAAACTTTTATAGTCTCCGGAACCGAATAAAGTTATTTTGACTTGACTACTATTTTTGTGCCGCATAAATACTTAACACAGTCCCTCTAAATTAAGCCTGCCTGATTTTTTGTCAAGCTAATAGAGGGTTCAGCTGAGGTTAATTTAGTTTCTTTTGAGATTCACCAAGACAAGGATGAGGTTATTGCTTGAGGAAGGTTTACGCCCCCTCAACCAATAATTCAATGTTTTACAGATGCCTTTTCTGCAAATACACAGCTGACTAGTTTCAACTGGACCTGCCCAGCACCCTGCTGGTGCCCTCAGGTTGAGTGAGTTGCCAAACCCATCTGCTGTCTCGAATGTGCTGGGCCCTTGCTGGTGTCAAAGCATACTCTTCTTAACTTTTTCTGAAACCTGAGACTTAGAAACATGGCTGCAAAGACTCCGGAGGACCAAGACCCACTTGCCAAGCCAATCCAACAAAGGTGATTTGCCGCTGTGCCAAAGATTCAGGTTGTTTCCCCGTTCGAGCTTTTCTTCAGCAGTGACTCCACTTCAGTGGGAGTTCCCGGACAAGGTATTCTGCCTCGTGGATCCCTGTTCCGCTACAGCCTGCAGCCTTGTCCCACTGGAAGAAACCAAATTCCAAAAAAGTGACCAGGTCCAATGGTAGGAATCTTCACCAGATGAAGGCTCCCCTATCCAGCCAAAGTGATTAAGAGGGCCATCAACAAGCAACTCACATCCCACTTTGATCTTTACCATCTTCTAGACAACACTCAATCAGGATTCATAAAGAACCACAGCACCAAAACAGCACTCATCATGGCCATTGATGACATTGGAATCACCCTGGACAGAGAAGAAACAGCAGCTCTCATCCTACTTGACCTCTCAGCAGCCTTCGGCAATGTCTCCCATAACACCCTCATCAGAAGACTCCACTAGAATTGCATACAAGGATCCGCTCTCAAATGGATCTGTTCCTTCCTCATGGGAATAATCTGAGGATACCAGCTGCCATCCTTCATTTCAGAAACCAAGAAACTGATGCCCTGAGGCCCACAGGGATCTTCCGTCAGCCCCACCCTTTTCAACATATACATGAAACCACTCGCAAACATCATCCAAACACAATACATCACTGTTATGTCCTACGCTGATGACACTCAACTCATCCTCTCCATGACGGACAAGACAACCACAATTGGAAAAAACTTCACAAATTCTAAGCATGCTGCAAAAGATCTTCAAGTGCTTGCCTCGGAACACCAGATGGATATCACACAAGAAGTCATCCCCAGCCTGCAGGACTAGGGCAACACTCTCTACGCCGGACTATCCAAACAACTTTTACACTGTCTCCAGAAATCCAGAACACCACTGCAAGACTCATTCTTTGACCTCCCATGCCACTCCGACATCCCACGACACTCTGAAAGCTTCACTGGCTCCCCATTCACAAGCACAGCTAATTCAAACCTCTCATGCACATATACTAAGCCCTAGAAAACAGAGGATCAGAACACCAGAACAGCCGCATAGATTTACACCAACCCACTAGACACCTATGCTCTGCCTTACTCTCACTTACACACATTCCCTGCATCCACAAAATAAAAACTGGAGGTCGCTCATTCTCCTACATTGCAACCAAGACATTGAACGACCTGCCACAACACATCAGAGCCTCCTCCTTACTTTTTGAGTTCTGCAAGAAGCTGAAGACTTGGCTCTTCATATAAGTACCTAGGGGACCGCACACCTACAAACCTGCCCAAGCGGCTAGATATACTCTCTGGTGATTAGTGCACTTTACAAATAAACATAACTTAACAAGACACCAACATTTCCGGCTAGTGAGGGGCCTTCTTTGGGGCAAAATTCACATTTTTCCCACTAGTAGATTTGCTGCCAAACATCAACAGCTTTATCAAGACCTAGTCCAATGTCTATCTGATGACATGGAGTCTTCTTTGGCCACAGCCTACAGCCTTGCCCCATGTCACAACCACGTTTAGAAGGCCACAGGGCAAGCAGGAATTATTAGGCCCAAGTGTGGCCAAGGATGTCTTTTAATCCTGATGTCCCATGGCCTGGCCTACTACGGGCTACTATGTCAAGTATACCCCTTAAGAACTTAGCTCTAAATGATAGTACGTTTCAATCAGTCCTATGTTTTTGGGAGAAGAGGTAGGTGTAAGGCGAGGACAGACTTACAACTCAGAACAAAACCAGAAACCCTAATAAATGATTGTCAAGTCAAATAGTTGCTTTTATGGGATCAGTGACGTAATCATTGTAATATCGATGCATACAATACTGAAACACCAAAATACTGGAAAATAAATATCATTAACAAAAGTACTGTCTTCCTATACTTAACTAATAAAGCAACAAATATTGAAAACACAAAGATAGCTCTAAAAGTATTGTAATATCTGAAACAAAAATATTGTTACCTTTAAATAAACAAATCAAATGTCAAAAATATTGAATCACACAATATTGACCACAATAATATTGTAGAGGTAAATTGCAATATAATTTATAAAGACAAAAAACACGTTTTAAGTAAAAGGATTATTTAAAATAAATATTAAACAATAAAAGTAAATATACTACGTCACCAAAATAATTATAATTCACCCCAATAAAATATATACCTAAATTCATAACAATACGACCAACAAAATATGTACATTCACTACAAACATTTATATAACAATCTCTCTCTGTCTCTCTCTGTCTCTCTGTCTCTCTCTCTCTCTCTCTCTCTCTCTCTATATATATATATATATATATATATATATATATATATATATACAGCCTTGTTGCTACACCTAGAAGTTCTCCCTCCTGCGGTGTCGGTGCCTGCGACGGCAGCTGCTGCCGTCTACTTATTCTCACCCACGTTATTTCTCAGAAATTGAGAAGAAAAATAAGCGGCACACCTTAGAACTGCACAATGCACTTATTGTGTACAAAGACGATGCGTTTCGGCGAAAGCCCTTTTCGAGTGAATTTGTGCACGCAACCGGCCACAGAAATACAACATATGGTTCATAGGAAATGAAGAAATATTATGTACACATCTGAAACATTGCGAACTGCAATTAAATTATTGTATCTCAAGTGGGACGCTGGCCCAGCAGTGGCGATCCGCCCGCCAAATGTCCCTGGTTCACCCCCACCATATTAGTATGGCGAGGGGCACTGCGACGGATGGAAAGACCGTCTGCCGCTTTTCCGCTAGTCGGATTGCCGGCCAGGCAGAAAAGGGACACAATATGGTGGCGGTGCCTTGCAGGCACCACCATCCATATTATGAGGTCTGCGGGTGGATGTCTTTCCATGGCGGAGACTCTGCCATGGAAAGGCAAGCGGTTAAAACTGCAGGGGCTCGTTGCGGGCCCCTGGGGGAATGGGGGTGGGTGGCTGCACTTGGGGGTACCTATGGTACCCCCCTACATTGGCATACACAAGGTGGCAGGCACCGCGAAGTGCCTGTCACGTTGTGCATGCCAATGCACAACATGCATTTCTTACATTGCGGCGGGTGCTGCTGACAGCAACGCCTGCTGCAATGTAAGAAATGTGGGATGCGACCGCCAGGATTGGCAAGGCTGGACCGCCGCTCCTCAGTCGGGCAATCCCGCTTGCCATTGCCGTCCTCACGCCATCGTAATAGGCCCCTTAGTGTTTTATTCACGGTTGTATGTATGTATATGTATGTATATCAAACAGCATAAATAAAACCTAAATTAGCATTTACCTTAGAAGGACATGACTGAGAAAAAGAATCAAACTAAAAGTAAATTAACCAATGGAATCTGACTATAAACAACTTTAAACAATAAAATCAGACACAAAATTAAATCAACAATATAAAAGGCACGCTAATTTTATCAACTAGATAGATGAAAAAATTACTAATTCTTCAAGACGAGGAAACTCTGCCGGATTCTCTGACCAGACCCTAAAATAAGAAATATATACATCTGACACCTACCCTACTAAGGGGCCTATTAGGATGGCGGTCGGAAATTCTCCCCGACCGCCATGGTGGTGGGAAAGACCGCTCGCAAGTACCGCGGCATAACCGCCGGTCCAATTAGGATGCTCCGCAGTCGAAATCTGACCGCGGCGGTCGGATTCTGGTGATTAACATTGCGGCGGTTGCTGCTGCCAGCAGCACTGCTGCGATGTGAAAAGGAGTATGTCATGCATGTCACTGCACTGCGTGGCAGGCACTGCATAGTACCTGCCACCTGGGACAGAGACATGTAGGGGGCCCCAGTGCACCCACACCCCCCAACCCATTGGGGGCCCACAATTGGCCCCTGAAGACATTCTCCGCATGTCTTTCCATGGTGGTCCCACCGCCGCGGAAAGGCTGGCTACCACCGGCATCATAATCATACCGGCAGAGCCTGGCCCTGCATCGGCATCATTGTAGCGGTCCAGTTCCACCCGCAGGCATGCGTGTGGACTGGTACTGGCGGAAATGTGGCGGGCGGAGATTCTCACTGCCGTGGTCGTCACCGCCATGCTAATGGGACCGTCGGTTTTCAGGGTTGCTATCGCGGGCGGATGTCCGCCGCCGGTCCGGTGGTTGCCACGGCCGGCCCGGCGGCGGCCCTCCGTCCGCCATCCTACTAGACCCCTAAGTAAGTAAAACTTATATTTAAACTAAAAGTTACATGTAAATAAAGTAAAAAATTTAAAATAGCAAATAATTAAGAAAACACACTTCAACTTTTCTCTTTTACATGTACTTTGAAAAAGAAAATACTTTGAGAAGTGCTAACAGGCTGGAAAAAAACACCTATCACAAAGCACCAAAAAGTATAGCAATTTAATTAGACATGAATTATTATATAATTATCACAAAATACAAGCTCACCCTCAAAAACATTACAACACCTCAATGGAAAAGCTGCAAGATAGTCCTAAACATCCAAAAGGAACATACATGTAGGTATAAATAATAATAGTTGAATAATTATAGTTGCAAATAACAAACGTATAGATTTTAAAATATTGTATTGATTTATAGCATTACACTACTTTCAGATACAATGACTTAGGGGTCCATTAGGATGGCGGGCGATCCACCTGCCAAATGGCCCCGGTTCACCCCCCACCATATTAGTATGGTGAGGGGCACCGCGGCGGAGACCGTCTGCTGCTTTTACGCCGGTCGGATTGCCGACCGGGCGGAAAAGGGACACAATATGGTGACCGCCATCCATATTATGATGTGCCATTTTTGGGGCCTTTCTATGGGGGAGACTCTGCCATGCCAAAGCACAACATGCATATATTGCATTGTGGCGGGTGCTGCCTACAGCACCGCCTGCCACAATGTAATATATGCGGGATGCCACTGCAGCTGTGGCATCCTTTGCGCCATGGAGAGACCGCCGCACCTCTGGCGGTCAGTCCCGTGTACCGTAACGGTGGCAGGCAGACAAAGACCGCCTGCCTTCGTAATGGACCCCTTAGAGAGCAAAATTCATAACATCCCAGAAAGGAAGACAGTTACTAAGGGCCTGATTACGATGCCGCCACGGCCGTGGTCCGGTTCCGACCTCTGAAGGTGGGTTTTCCCCCCATTGTCATAGTCTCATCTACGGCGTTGCACATACGTCGCTGCAAGTTCATAGAAACTCCACGCTGGAGACTGCTGAGGAGAAGCTGATTTGGGTGAGTACGCACCCCAAATCCTTCATTTCTGATGAGTTCAGGCAGCCAGTCGGATCACCACTGTTGGCTTGCTGGAAATGCATATCGTAATCCGTACTGCGGTCGGAACTCCCTGCACAGCCCTATGGTTGCTAATTTTCTCTGATCGCCATCTCAGCGGTCGGAAAAAGGCTGTCAGAGTTGGTGGTCTGATTTCATCTAGACCACGGTGGTCTGGCCATCTCTTACAGGATCACGGAAGCCAGTCCAACTGCCTTGTAATGAGGCCCTAAGTCACATGGGCTACCCCTACAACCAAGAAAGAACTTCAACAGAAACAATAAATTGGAAATGTGCCAAATATTCTAACACATGCTATGGGAGGGCACTACAAAAGATGATAATGATGTAATTAATGTAAGGGAATATAACCAGCCCCAAATGTGACAGAAATAGAAGTAAGGGATGTGCAAAAGCTCCCAGGAACCCACAACCAAAATCCTAAAAGATATACTCACTAAATTCTCAAAACACAACTCATGACACAGACATAGGCCAACTACCACATATACCCACTTTAGAATGTTGAATTGCATGAACTAAAAAGGCCACCAGTGACACTCCTCCTGCCCCTAGAAGGTACCAAGACATCGAAATACCCAAACATTTAAAAATGACACATAATGAGGAACTTTTCCTGTTATATAACAACCTCAACAATGATAAACAAATCCTAATATTTTCCACAGAAGATAACTTATTAAAAGTAAGCCACTGTCAAACCATGATGTATGGGACCTTCAAAATGTGTCCCAAACCATTCACTCAGATATACACCATGCATGGTGAATATCAAAATACAAATATCCCTTTTTATAAATGACATATTACCAAAGAAGCAAAGCAGCACTTACTACCAACTCTTAAACAACATTAAACATAAAACTATTAACTACTACCCACAAACCATTTAAAATATTTACCCCCAGACAGTTGTACAAGGCTGTTACTATCACTTCAATCAAAGCATATGGAGACACCTCCAACAATCTGCACTCAGGGGGTGATTATGACTTTTGTGGTGCCAGAGCAGGGCAGCATGCCACTGCCCCGCTCCTGCCCCTCCAAAGTCGACCGCTGGCCACCCGACAGATTAGGAGTTTTCTCCTGGTCTGGCGGGCGGTCCTTTGGCATCCCAATGGCGGTGCCTTTGAAAAAGGTACAGCAAGGGGACGCCACAGCAAGTTCCTGCGTGGCATGGACTGTTTAGTCCATGCCGTGCAGGAACTTGGCATGCATTATTCACACAGGGGGCATACCATGGGCCCCCCCTGCATGCTTCCCAGAGTACAGGGCAATGTAGGGCCCCCTTTGTTTCCCCACTGGCAGCATTTTCATGGCAGGCTCACCGCCAAGAATATTACTGTTCCACTGTAGCGGTGTCTACACGGGGCAGGACCCTTGGTGGCTGTGTGACTACAGGGCTACCCTACGTATAGAGGTCCCACATGATGTTTATCCTCTCCTAGATTGGGATGGAGTGAATTCATTTACAGAACAATAGAATTTAATAAGTAGCAGCTACCTGCCCTTACTGCACATTAGTATAGGGAACTTCCCTTCTACTTTTCTAAATCTTACAGGGGGTACATGCCCTGATGAATGTCCGTGCACCCTTCATGGGGCATTAAGGACAGAAACATGTTGGCAATAGGGTCCTAGGACCATAATATCCCTGGATACCCTCTTCTTTTGTTTTTAATATCAGTGCCAAACCCAAGAATAAAGGGAAACTGGGGCCTGACGCCGATTTTTAATCTTTATACCCCCTGGCCAAAATCATCTTATTAAGTGCTCCCTGAAACATTGGTCGAGCCCACCCTGACCTCTAGGCGTCGGGGTGTCCCGATGATGAAGCATGACACCACTAGGGGGTGTGAGGGAATATAATATCAAAAGGACTTGCTTCCTTCCCCACACTTAGATGGTGCTGTATACTTCAGATAGGGCATACCATCATCTGAGTTAGCAATAGATATTTATTGCTGACTGGTCCATCATGGGAGTACTTATAGTGATTCAGTGTTTACCTACATTGCTTCGGACACAGACACCAACCCAAGTTCCAAATAATATAGAGCAATTCTATGACAGCACTTTGACCCAATGCCTTCTAATCCACACTTGGTAGAACCCAACCAACACTCTCTAATTTTATAGAAGTATTACAAGAAGAGCAAAGCTACCAACAACTACGAATGGAGCACTCTGTTATCAAAATTGCACCTAAACGTAGCAAACAATAAAAAGAATGTATGACATAGTACAATGTAAAACCAAAATATTTATAAACAACAAAGGAATTGATTACTTACAAATAATTGCTGTAAACTTAATCTAGAATAAATAGTTACCTACAAAAGTGCCAAAAACTTGTGTCAAAATGTAAATCAACATGACAAATTATTTTTATATAATAATAAACATAATATTTTATTAAATCAGTCTAAACATTAAATAAAACCTCAATGTTAAATAATAACACAGAGATAAGAACATAATACATAATTTATTTACATGAAAAATCTAAACCTCATCAACCAACAAGTTCAAGGAACAAACTCAATCCATCACATAAAATAAATGCAACACATAAACCACTCATACACATTCCCAAATAACAATCACATCAAATTTACAGAAACAACAAAATATAACATCTCTCACCCAAAACAAATAAAATACACATGGCTTACTGTTCTGTTGCTGCATATGTTCCTCTGTATCCATATAGTAAAAATTATTAGTCCACCAAAAATGGGAAAGGATTTTCCCAAAATCCAAAAAGAAATGCAACATATAACAAATCCAATAGTGAGCTCTCAAAGCAATCCAAAGTATCTCGAAAACATGAAAAAAACACAGAACAAGTTTTAAATAAGGAAACTCTCCTGGAATCCTGAAATATAGGAAAAACAACTTTAAAATCTTGGTTTATTATAGATCAAAAGTGACTTCCTTTAAAAAGAAAACAGTGACTCCCACTGCCCATAGAACTAAAAGTACAAAAACTAGGCCTGGGCCAAAATTCCGTTCCGTTCGCGGAAATTGCGATAATTTGGCATTTTCGCGTTCCGCGGAAAGCGCAAAAATGTCGAAATTTCCGCATTCCGCAGCTTAGCGATAATTTGTTTCTTGCTCGCGCTGTAAAATAATACATTCTCGCGTGCGCGCGATTGCCTTACCTGAATCCCCGCGTTCGCCGACAAGTTTTCCCGATCGGTCGCGTTCTCCACGAGATGTTGGATTGTTGGTAGCCATTTGCGCTGTCTCGCGACAGTTCGCGCCCGCAGTAACGTCATGCATCGCGCGATCACGTCTTTCTTCTTGCGATCATGCACCGCGAGACAAGTGAAAACAAGATGGCCGCGCCCGCGAGCAACCGCATGGGTAAGTTGGCGAGCCGCGACCATGCCGAAAATACCGCTAACGGGCGGGAAAAAAACTTCCGCATCTTCGCGATATTTCCGCGTGTTTGCGGAGATTTTTAACATTTTCGCGACAATTTGCGAAAGTGAATTTCGCAAATTCCGCCCACCCCTAACAAAAACCCACAAACAACACTATAACATCTAGGTCTCCCTATATAACTCCTGTTTTCTTTAAAAATCCTTTAAAAAGGACTTACCTGTTCCAATGAACAGCAGCACCTTAATGCAACCTGCATCCTAGAAAATAGACCACAGATGACACAAATAGACCACAAAATAGAATGTAACAGTAAAAACAAAAATGGCCACTAAATGAAACTAAACAATTAGACTATCTCCTCATAGACATTAATGGGAAATAATGTAAAAATACTAAATAAATGTATTTAAAAATGTAATCAATTATTTAGCTTGTAAACCATGTTAGAAAATGTTAGAACAAATGTTAAATGCTTGTAAAGTATACATTAAAAAAATAGCATCCACTCTATACAATTATTTAATATATACTAACTATTTTTTTGTTAAAATAATTTTGAAAAATATAAATGGAAAATAATTACAAATATGTTAAAAAATATTAAACAAAGGGAAAAAATACAAAATCTACAACATACAATTCTATTTAAATATTATTTACATTTTTTATATTAAAACAAAACATGTAAAATGTTGTATTTATCTGTGTATGAAAAATTCTTTTAAATCTAAAATATATATTTTGAAAAATGTAAAAAGTTTACATTAAATATACTTTTTAAACATAAATACAATTTGATAAATGTGTTTCATGTTTTTAGTCTATAAAATATGTGAGTACTAATATTTTATATTACAAATATATTAATATTTTTTAATTAAAAGCAATTTGGAGAAGGTGCTGGACACTAAAGGAGTGACATTTACTTTTTCCACTCTAAGGTATGCCAATTTGGGGAAGGTGTTGGACACTAAAGGAGTCACATTGAAAATTCCCACTCCAATCAATACCAATTTGGGGGAGGTGTTAGACACTAAAGGGGTATCATTTACTATTCCCACTCCAATCTATATCAATTTGGGGAAGATGTTGGACTCTAAAGGGATGCCATTTTCTATTCCCACTAGAGCGCAGTTTATACCAATGGGTGTGAAGGCGAACATTGTAGAGCTCAGCCACAGAATATAAGTATATGCAACATTAGCGCACAACTATGGGTATGGATTTTTTTAGACCCTTTGGTGGTTTCTTTTAATATTCACATACAAATGAATCATCATTACATCATAACGGAGACATCTGTGGTCGTCATGTAATCATGGTTACCTCCTATGGGGAATAAGGGAGCACCTATTGCTTTAGGTTTGTCAAGTACTTGACTTTTTAAAATGTTGTTCCCCATCTATGGATGCCCATGTTTCCTTAAAATCCAATGCATTTGAATCCATTTAGTTGAAATGACGGCTTCTATTCTGATAGGAGTAAATTACTGTGTGCAGTTACTCAGCTTCTCAAGACTAGAGGTGTCCCCGATGCAGGGGTGGGCAGTTGCACTTGAAATAGGTGCTCATGCAGATGATGCCTTTGAGACATTTTACTCATGAGTAGAGTGTGAGGCAATAAATTCTGCCTCAGGGCAGTTTCAGGCTTGCAAACCTGCAGCACTCCCTGCACACTATAGGGCATACCAGGATCTAGAAATCCCTTTAACTTACTAAGAGCACCAAAACTGGTATGCTGGTGGGTTGCCATATACACAGGATTAGGATGCGTTAGTAATGAAGGGGCTACATGGCCAGTATTAGGGACACACACACCCTTTCCATATCCTGAGACATTAGCATTTGCTGAAGTTGTTGGGATAATGATTGCTCGACAGGCCAACCAGTTGGAAGAGGTCTATACACACGACACCCCAAGACAAGCATAGAATACTGACTATTTGTCTTCCTCTTGTGATTGTGGCACCTAAAAAGGAATGTAACACATAGGGAAGCATAATTGCATGCATCTATACTAATACGCATAGCAAGCCTTCATTGGCCGTCCTCCCTGAGGTACTGAAACAAGTGCAAAATGAGCCCTGGGCTTGGGAATGAATGTAATGGGGAACATCTCTACAGTTTCCTCAATCATCCTGAGCAACATTAAGGGAGAAGCTTTGGTTTTGGCTATACATAAAAGACTTGAAGCAGTTCCAGTTCAAGATCACGAATGAGAACTACTGAAAATAATTTTAGAAGTATATACCTCTGTGGGTCGTGATACCTTGGGTACACACGCATTAAGCCACAATTAAAACCTGAAAGTGAGAGTGAAGATTCTGTTAAAGAGAAATCTGCAAACAAAGGTAGAAAGAAACAGAGGGAGAGAAAGCAAAGATGAACTGGATCTACAATATTTTGGAAATTCAGTAGGGGTGGTTATAATTTAAGGGACCACAATAAGATTAAAAAAACAGAACGGTATCAGTATTCTGACACCTGCCCATTATGTTCTTTTTTGGACTGTAATGGTAAACGCGCAGAAACAGGGAGTCGATCTGAGTACCGAAGAAAAGAAACTGAAGTCACTGTAAAGAGGAAAGAGAATGAATCAAACTCTAAGACTCCAGTTAGGAAGCAGAAAGTAGCTGGACGTTTTAAGCAACATGCTGATATAGCCACAAACACTCTCACGAAACAGGACGTGGGCGAGAGTGCTTCCAGACAGCCTGCAGAAGTCACAGTAGGGTATCAGACTCTCAAGATGTTTCTGTTGGGGAGTCCAACTGATCAGTGCATGTAGGTTGACACTCCACATAAGCATTTAAATCCTCCTGATAGGGTTTATAATCTAGAGATACGGATTGAAGGGGATCTAACACGCATCATTAAAGCAGCCTTCTGGTCACCTTTATCTGAAGAGTATGACATCATAGTAACTGAATATGACTGGCCCCCAGTCTTTGATAGGGAAGCCCCCTGAAGAGATTAGGTCACTTTTTCTCCCATACAACCTGAAGATATCATGGATATTTACATCAGTAAATGGGCTGTTAAACAGGCTTTACAGCAACCAAGGGGATGAAATCAACTCTCTATTCCACATGTTGTTTACTTATGCAGGGATTACATCTCAACAAAAAGAGAGAGAGGGATAACTAAGACACTCTTATACCCCCTAAGAAGTCTAAGTCAAAACAACAGAAGAGTGCGGAGCAAACACAATTGGTAAATGGAAAGTAAGAAAAAATAAAGTAAAAGTGAAATCACTCTAGTGAGTAAAAAGAACCCTCACTCACCAACCTGGTTGACATGCTTCATCATTGGGTTCCCACCAGAGAGGCCGAATGCCTCCCTGGTGTGCTACAACGCCTGGTTACAGCGGAGCAGGTTTTGATATCATCCAAGTGTGATGAAAAGGAAAGGTGATTTAAAAAGTGCTTTGTTTTAACCAAAAAAACTTTATTCATGGTAAACCGTGCACTGTTAAAATGGTGGTTGGATGTCAGAGTAGTCTAGCCAGATTTATCTAGACTCATCCATAGTGTAAGTGAATAAAATCATGGTCAACATGTTTCTGCCTCGTTTCGCTACTTTAGCGAGGCTTTCGTCAGGACCAAAGAAAAAGAAACACCACAGAGGTATGCACACACTAAGGTGTACCCTAACCTGTGATGTTTTGTGAATTTTTATTTTATCAAGACTTACAATTCATAATCAGGCCTCCCACTTTTCGGAAAGCCATATGTATCTGTGAACAAACAAGAAAAACACACAAACACAAAGTCGTACAGAAAAAAAAAATATATCTTGATTGTCTTCGAGGCAAGGTAAACACAGGAATGATTCAGGCTGGCACTTTATCATAATTAATAGTGCTCGTAACTAAGTTGTCTCATTTATGCAACAATGTTGTTAGTAACAGCCCGCTTCATTCAGAGGTCGGGATAAACATAGCACCATATCCTACTTTGATATTTAGTCAGGTGCCTTGTTTCCAGAGAAACCCTTAGTTTTATTAGTAATAAGGGAACAGAGTCAATCAATAAATTAATCACAGAATTTGTAAAGCGCACCACTCACCCGCGAGATTCTCAAGGCGCTGAGGAGGAAGAGGGGGGGCTGCCGCTACTGGTAGAATAGCCAGGTCTTGAGTCGCCTCCTGAAGGTCAGAAGGTCTTGGGTCTGTCATAGGTTCAGAGGGAGGGTGTTCCAGGTCTTGGCGGCGCGGTGGGAGAAGGATCTGCCGCCAGTGGTGGTTCTTCGAATGCGCGGGACGGTGGCCAAGGAGAGGTCGGCGGAGCGGATATGGCAGTTGTGAACGTAGAAGGAGAGTCGACTGTTGAGGTAGGCTGGGCCGGTGTTGTAGAGTGCCTTGTGTGTGTGAATGAGGAGTTTGAAGGAGATTCTCTTGTCGACGGGGAGCCAGTGCAGGTCTCTCAGGTGAGGGGTGATGTGGCTGTGGCGTGGAATGTCGAGGATCAGGTGTGCAGAGGCGTTTTGGATTCTTTGTAGTCGTTTGATGAGTTTGGCCGGGGGCTCCAGCGTAGAGGGCGTTTCCGTAGTCGAGTCTGCTGCTAACTAGGGCCTGGGTGACTGTTCTTTGCGTGTCCATGGGGCTCCACCTGTAGATCTTGCGGAGCATGCGGAGGGTGTTGAAGGAGGAGGAGGAGACTGCGTTGACTTGCTTGGTCATGGAGAGCGGTGAGTCGAGGATGACTCCCAGGTTGCGTGCGTGGTCGGTAGGTGTCGGGGGTGCCCCCAGGGTCGAGGGCCACCAGGAGTCATCCCAGGCTGATGGGTTGGAGCCGAGGATGAGGATCTCCATCTTGTCCGTGTTCAGCTTCAGTCGGCTGCACTTCATCCAGTCGGCGACGGCCTTCATTCCTTCGTGGAGGTTGGATTTGGCGGTGAGGGGGTCCTTGGTTAGGGAGAGGATCAGTTGCGTGTTGTCGGTGTAGGAGATTATGTTGAGGTCGTGCTGTCGGGTGATGCGTGCGAGTGGGGCCATGTGTATGTTGAACAGTGTCGGGCTGAGGGATTATCCCTGGGGTGCGCCGCAGATGATCTCGGCGGCTTTGAATCGGAATGGGGGAGGCGGACGCTCTGGGTTCTGCCAGAGAGGAAGGAGGTGGTCCATTCCAGGGCCTTGTCTCGGATCCCTGCGTCGTGGAGGCGGGTGCGTAGTGTGCGGTGGCAGACAGTGTCGAAGGGAGCAGAGAGGTCTAGGAGGATGAGGGCCGAAGTCTCACCATTGTCCAGCAGTATCCTAATGTCTTCGGTGGCAGCGATGAGGGCGATCTTGGTGCTGTGGTTGCTGCATAGAGCGTCTCTATTGTGCACTCTATATTAGTCAATGCTAATTATATTGAAAAACACACACACGCCTGTTTAGTTAGACTGAACTATAAGTACCATGGTGGAGATAGACATTATAGATGTTAAATGGTCAACGAAGAGATCCGCTTACTTGTAAAAAACAGGGGAATTACCCCATGGGTCCGGACGGGGGGCGCGTACTTATAGTCACACTCTGTTGTAAAAAAAGAGCAAGGTATAGCCAGTTAACAATAATGTGTTGTTAAGTACGACTCACCCGTCTTGCAAAGAAAATCGTTATCAGCAACTTATTACTCCAAAGTCCGACGCCCACAACCGACCTAGTATTGCCCAGTGACAGGACCCCGACGATGTTGATCGGTGAGAGAAACGGGTCTTAAATAACACTGCTGATTAAGCGTTCTGGTTCCAATGCACACACGCAGTGACGTCACAACATCATAGCGCATGTAGCGTGGAACAACTAGACCCGTTAGTTGAGAGTTAAAGGGCCGTACTATTGAAAAGCGTGAAAACTTTAATCGCGCTCGCTGACAAAAGAGAAACAGGAAAAAGCCTAAATGTTTTTAGAAGTTGGCATCCAATCCATATTCTCCCATGAAAGAAAAAAGATTGATTGTTGTTAATTCAATGGGAGAGTGTGGAAAACAGGAAAAAAGCCACTCAGGAATCATAGTCTAGTGGTGGCTATGTTTGAGGAGGTCCTATATGCCCACCTTGCGAAAGTTTAAAGACATCTTAGTCATATCTTGAATAGACACAGAATTATTTCGCAAGTATGGACAAAGCTCACAGCTTTCATAGAAAAAATCTTGATGAATAGAAGTCACTTTCCACAGAATTCTAGGGACAGAAGTTCACATAATCCCTTGATCCTTGAACATTTCACTCATATGTAAAAAGAGGGGGAGAGGGGGGAAAAGGGGTGCCTTATGAGCGAAAACGTGGTAACATTAGTATAATGTATATGGTAGCCTGGCTCAGTGAAACTCAGTATAGTCATTACAGTGTCTGCAATTTGCAAGAGATAGCACAGCTAACGTGAAAGAATCGTGACCCATGGAATATTGTCATTGAGACCTGAGATGTGGGTTGCCAGACGGTACACCCACCTTTGTTCTTTCTCAAAAAGACGTTGTGTTTGGTTTCCCCCTGAGATGATCTGTTCTATAATTGTCCATTGCAAATCGTTGGTTGTGTGGTTCTTCTGAAGAAAATGATCCATCATACGGGTGGCACTTCTTTTACAACGGATATTGCTACGATGTTCACACACGCGTTGTTTGATTTTGCGAGTGGTCAATCCCACATACCTCATGCCACAAGGGCAAGTGATCAAATAGACCACATTTGATGAGTTGCAATTAGTATGTGAGCGCTGTGTCCAGATGGCTCCATTTTCCAAATTTAGAAATTTTGTGTGAGTAGTGAGATGACAAACACTACAATTTCCACAAGGGAAATGACCCTGTATTCGAGGTAAGCCCCAAGCCTTCTGGCCACCTTTATCTGAAGAGTATGACATCATAGTAACTGAAGATGACTGGCCCCCAGTCTTTGATAGGGAAGCCCCCTGAAGAGATTAGGTCACTTTTTCTCCCATACAACCTGAAGATATCATGGATATTTACATCAGTAAATGGGCTGTTAAACAGGCTTTACAGCAACCAAGGGGATGGAATCAACCTTCTATTCCACATGCAGGGATTACATCTCAACAAAAAGAGAGAGAGGGATAACTAAGACACTCTTATACCCCCTAATAAGTCTAAGTCAAAACAACAGAAGAGTGCGGAGCAAACACAATTGGTAAATGGAAAGTAAGAAAAAATAAAGTAAAAGTGAAATCACTCTAGTGAGTAGAAAGAACCCTCACTCACCAACCTGGTTGGTGACATGCTTCATCATTGGGTTCCCACCAGAGAGGCCCAGTGCCTCCCTGGTGTGCTACAACGCCTGGTTACAGCGGAGCAGGTTTTGATATCATCCAAGTGTGATGAAAAGGAAAGGTGATTTAAAAAGTGCTTTGTTTTAACCAAAAAAACTTTATTCATGGTAAACCGTGCACTGTTAAAATGGTGGTTGGATGTCAGAGTAGTCTAGCCAGATTTATCCAGACTCATCCATAGTGTAAGTGAATAAAATCATGGTCAACATGTTTCTGCCTTGTTTCGCTACTTTAGCGAGGCTTTCGTTAGGACCAAAGAAAAAGACACACCACAGCGGTATGCACACACTAAGGTGCACCCTAACATGTGATGTTTTGTGAATTTTTATTTTATCAAGACTTACAATTCGTAGTCAGGCCTCCCACTTTTCGGAAAGCCATATGTATCTGTGAACAAACAAGAAAAACACACAAACACAAAGTCGTACAGAAAAAAAAAAATATCTTGATTGTCCTCGAGGCAAGGTAAACACAGGAATGATTTAGGCTGGCACTTTATCATAATTAATAGTGCTCGTAACTAAGTTGTCTCATTTATTCAATGTTGTTAGTAACAGCCCGCTTCATTCAGAGGTCGGGATAAACATAGCACCATATCCTACTTTGATATTTAGTCAGGTGCCTTGTTTCCAGAGAAACCCTTAGTTTTATTAGTAATAAGGGAAAAGAGTCAATCAATAAATCAATCACAGAATTTGTAAAGTGCACCACTCACCCGTGAGGTTCTCAAGGCGCTGAGGAGGAAGAGGGGGGGTTGCCGCTACTGGTAGAACAGCCAGGTCTTGAGTCGCCTCCTGAAGGTCAGCAGGTCTTGGGTCTGTCGTAGGTTCAGAGGAAGGGTGTTCCAGGTCTTGGCGGCGCGGTGGGAGAAGGATCTGCCGCCAGTGGTGGTTCTTCGAATACGCGGGACGGTGGCCAAGGAGAGGTCGGCGGAGCGGACCTGGCGGTTGGGAACGTAGAAGGAGAGTCGACTGTTAAGGTAGGCTGGGCCGGTGTTGCAGAGTGCCTTGTGTGTGTGGATGAGGAGTTTGAAGGAGATTCTCTTGTCGACGGGGAGCCAGTGCAGGTCTCTCCGGTGGGGGGTGATGTGGCTGTGGCGTGGAATGTCGAGGATCAGGCGTGCAGAGGCGTTTTGGATTCTTTGTAGTCGTTTGATGAGTTTGGCCGGTGGCTCCAGCGTAGAGGGCGTTTCCGAAGTCGAGTCTGCTGCTAACTAGGGCCTGGGTGACTGTTCTTCGTGTGTCCGTGGGGATCCACCTGTAGATCTTGCGGAGCATGCGGAGGGTGTTGAAGCAGGAGGAGGAGACTGCGTTGTCTTGGTTGGTCATGGAGAGCGTTGAGTCGAGGATGACTCCCAGGTTGCATGCGTGGTCGGTAGGTGTCGGGGTGCCCCCAGGGTCGAGGGCCACCAGGAGTCATCCCAGGCTGATGGGTTGGAGCCGAGGATGAGGATCTCCATCTTGTCTGTGTTCAGCTTCAGTCGGCTGCACTTCATCCAGTCGGAGACGGCCTTCATTCCTTCGTGGAGGTTGGATTTGGCGGTGAGGGGGTCCTTGGTGAGGGAGAGGAACAGTTGTGTGTTGTCGGTGTAGGAGATTATGTTGAGGTTGTGCTGTCGGGTGATGCGTGCGAGTGGGGCCATATATATGTTGAACAGTGTCGGGCTGAGGGATGATCCCTGGGGTGCGCCAAAGATGATCTCGGCAGCTTTGGATCGGAATGGGGGAGGCGGACGCTCTGGGGTCTGCCAGAGAGGAAGGAGGTGGTCCATTCCAGGGCCTTGTCTCGGATCCCTGCGTCGTGGAGGCATGTGCATAGTGTGCTGTGGCAGACAGTGTCGAAGGGGGCGGAGAGGTCTAGGAGGATGAGGGCCGAAGTCTCACCGTTGTCCAGCAGTATCCTAATGTTGTCGGTGGTAGCGATGAGGGCGGTCTTGGTGCTGTGGTTGCTGCAGAGAGCGTCTCTATTGTGCACTCTATATTAGTCAATGCTAAATATATTGAAAAACACACACACACCTGTTTAGTTAGACTGAACTATAAGTACCATGGTGGAGACAGACATTATAGATGTTAAATGGTCAACGAAGAGATTCGCTTACTTGTAAAAAACAGGGGAATTACCCCATGGGTCCGGACGGGGGGTGCGTACTTATAGACACTCTGTTGTAAGAAAAGAGCAAGGTATAGCCAGTTAACAATAATGTGTTGTTAAGTACGACTCACCCGTCTTGCAAAGAAAATCGTTATCAGCAACTTACTACTCCAAAGTCCGACGCCCGCAACCGACCAAGTATTGCCCAGTGACAGGACCCCGACGATGTTGATCGGTGAGAGAAACGGGTCTTAAATAACACTGCTGATAAAGCTTTCTGGTTCCAATGCACACACGCAGTGACGTCACAACGTCATAGCGCATGTAGCGTGGAACAACTAGACCCGTTAGTTGAGAATTAAAGGGCCGTACTATTGAAAAGCGTGAAAACTTTAATCGCGCTCGCTGACAAAAGAGAAACAGGAAAAAGCCTAAATGTTTTGAAAAGTTGGTGTCCAATCCATATTCTCCCATGAAAGAAAAAAAGATTGATTGCTGTTAATTCAATGGGAGAGTGTGGAAAACAGGAAAAAAGCCACTCATAAATCATAGTCTAGTGGTGGCTATGTTTGAGGAGGTCCTACATGCCCACCTTGCAAAAGTTTAAAGACATCTTAGTCATATCTTGAATAGACACAGAATTATTTCGCAAGTATGGACAAAGCTCACAGCTTTCATAGAAAAAATCTTGATGAATAGAAGTCACTTTCCACCGAATTCTAGGGACAGAAGTTCACATAATCCCTTGATCCTTGAACATTTCACTCATATGTAAAAAGAGGGGGGAGGGGGGAAAGGGGTCCCTTATGAGCGAAAACTTGGTAACGTTAGTATAATGTATATGGTAGCCTGGCTCAGTGAAACTCAGTATAGTCATTACAGTGTCTGCAATTTGCGAGAGATAGCACAGCTACCATGAAACAATCGTGACCCATGGGATATTGTCATTGAGACCTGAGATGTGGGTTGCCAGACGGTACACCCACCTTTGTTCTTTCTCAAAAAGATGTTGGGCCCGATTCACAGAACTAGCTTAAGACAAAATCCTAAACTTACCACCATTTTGGTATTCACAGAAGGCACTTACTCATTTTGGTATTCACAGAAGGCACTTACTCATTTCGGTATTCACAGAAGTTAGGAGTCCTAACTTTAGGACTCTTAAATGCCTTCTGTGAATACCGAAAGCCTTAAAATTAGGATTTTTCTCAGTTTAGTAGTAGTATAGTTAGGACTCCTAACTTTAGGACTCCTAAATGCCTTCTGTGAATACCGAAAGTCTTAAAATTAGGATTTTTCTCAATTTAGTAGTCCTAAATTTAGGACTCCTAACTTTAGGACTCCTAAATGCCTTCTGTGAATACCGAAAGCCTTAAAATTAGGATTTTTCTCAGTTTAGTAGTAGTATTGTTAGGACTCCTAACTTTAGGACTCCTAAATGCCTTCTGTGAATACCGAAAGTCTTAAAATTAGGATTTTTCTCAATTTAGTAGTCCTAAGTTTAGGACTCCTAACTTTAGGACTCCTAAATGCCTTCTGTGAATACCGAAAGCCTTAAAATTAGGATTTTTCTCAGTTTAGTAGTTGTAAAGTTAGGAGTCCTAACCTTAGGACTCCTAAACTGAGAAAAATCCTAATTTTAAGACTTTCGGTATTCACAGAAGACATTTAGGAGTCCTAAAGTTAGGACTCCTGACTTCTGTGAATACCGAAGTGAGTAAGTGTCTTCTGTGAATACCAAAATGAGTAAGTGTCTTCTGTGAATACCAAAATGGTAGTAAGTTTAGGATTTTGTCTTAAATTAGTTCTGTGAATCGGGCCCAAGGTGTTTGGTTTCCCCCTGAGATGATCTGTTCTATAATTGTCCATTGCAAATCGTTGGTTGTGTGATTCATCTGAAGAAAATGATCCATCATACGGGTGGCACTTCTTTTACAACGGATATTGCTACGATGTTCACACATGCGTTGTTTGATTTTGCGTGTGGTCATGCCCACATACCTCATGCCACAAGGGCAAGTGATCAAACAGACCACGTTTGATGAGTTGCAATTGGTATGTGAGCGCTGTGTCCAGATGGCTTCATTTTCCAAATTTAGAGTTTTTGTGTGAGTAGTGAGATGACAAACACTTCAATTTCCACAAGGGAAATGACCCTGTATTCGAGGTAGAGCCACACGCGTTCAAAACAGTAGCAGTAGCATCCTTCACAATTTGCCTTGGGTGTGTATGAACGAGGGCATCCCTGATACTCCTGGCTTTTTTATATGAAAAGAGCGGTTTTGTCCACTTTCTGTTGTTACGCTCCAGAATTTTCCAATGTCGGTTGATTGATTTAGAAATTGCATTTGAGGCCATGTTGTATGTTGTTACACAAGTCAAAGGGGCCTCTTCTGGAGTTTTTTCGTGAACTTCAAGCAGAGCTTCTCTTGGCTGATTCCTAGCCCGTTTTCGTCCCCTGTTGAGAATCCAATCTGGGTACCCTAGTTTCTGAAGCTTTTTTGTAAGGTCGGTAGCCTGGATACGAAAATCATTAATACTGCTACAGTTTCGTCTGATTCTAAGGTACTGACCATAGGGTAAATTCTCTCTCTAGGATGAAAGCTTGAAAATTTGAATAGGTTGTTCTTAGCCGTTGGTTTATAGTGAGTTCTGGTAGTTAGTCTACCCTCTGATTTAGTTATCACCAAGTCTAAAAAGATGATCTCTTTCTTATCCATGGTGTATGTAAACCTAAGATAAGGGTCCAAGGTGTTTATCCATTCTACAAACTCAAGCAAAGGAGTTTCAGGACCTTGCCAGATGATCAAAATATCACTGATATATCCCTTCCAGAAAGAGATACCGGCAAAGTAGGGGTTATTGGCATTTAGGATGTGTTTGCATTCAAAATTATGGACATACAAACCCGCTACACTAGGGGCGAATGTACTGCCCATAGAAGTACCGGTAGTTTGTAGAAAAAGATCCTTCTTGTATTGGAAAAGGTTCAGTTTTAAAGCAAGGGTTGCACACTCAATGATAAATTTTCTCGGGGTCTGATAATCCCACTCTCCTTCACCGAGAGCCTCAGTCAAGACTTTGATTGTATCATCCTGTGGTATGCTTGTATAGAGGTTTTCGATATCAAGGGAGACCAAAATGGTTGATTCTTCATCAGCCTCAAAATTCTGTAATATTGCCAAAAGACTCTTAGTATCTTTAAGGTAAGTCGATGTCTGTTGTGCAAACGGCTTAAGAAAAAAGTCACAACATTGTGACAATGGTTCCAAAAGAGAACCAATCCTGGACACGATTGGGCGACCCAGAGGTGGAAATTTGTTTTTATGTATCTTAGGAAGAATGTAAAAATACGGGATTGTTCCGTGGCCAATTGTTAAAAACTCAGCTTCATGTTTGGTGATGTGACCATTTAACTCAGCATTATTCACTAGGGTACTGATCTCGGTCTTAAGTTGTAAAGATGGATCAATACTCAGAAGGGTATAGTTCCTTGTCATAGTCTTCTGAATCCTGGATCACCAAACCTCCACCTTTGTCTGAGGGTTTAATAACAATTGCGATGTTATACTGTAAAGACTGCACTGCTTGTTATTCGACCGCACTAAGATTCTTAAAAGTTTGTGGCTAGACAAAGGCTTCAACATCATTGAATACTGCTTGTTCGAAAGCTAGTATTTCAGGTGGAACCATATGTGGTGGTGGATGGAATGTCGACTTTAACCTTAGACCAGTGTCACCCTTTGAGTTATTTGTCTCAGAAGGCTCTAATTTCTCAAAGAAGGCCTTAAGTTTCAACTTCCTAAAGAATTCTGAAAGTTCGCAGTGCAGTCGAAATTTATCCAAGCGTGCCGTGGGGACGAAACCTAATCCCCATTCAAGAACTGCAATTTCTGAGGCAGATACATTTATTGAAGAGAGGTTGGTAACTAGGCTCTCTCGCTGCTCTGTCCCGCCTGTTGGTCCAGTTGTTTGCTGCGTGTGTGATTGCCCACCGTATCTTCCTGCTCCCAATGGACTTGCCCCGTTCCTCTTCTTTTCCCTCTTCCTCTTCGGCCCCTCTCTAAAAAAGGGGGGCAAAAGGTATTTTGTAAGTAAGGGGGGGCTGCATAAACGGTGGGTTCCAACCCATCATTGGGAGATGTGGATGTTGAAAGGGATTGTGAAAGCCGCCACCTCCTGATGTAGGGAAACCTGGCCACATTTGTTGGGGATGGTGCTGTCTGCCTCTGCCTCTATCTCTCAGTTTCGATCTATAACTATCCCCACTGGAGCTACTTGACATTGATCCCTCGTCTTCTGATGTATCAGATGTAGTGGGGTTCTTTGGGGGTGCAACAAAGTCAGGGTCAGCATAGGGATATGATTTATTAAACGTGAACTTCTTAAGATCTTTCTGAAATTTCTGAACTTTCGATTGCGTAAGATTATCTTTATAATCATTGATGTCTTTGTTCAATTCATCATCTTTTCTTGTACCCTGTTACAGTGGTCTTAAAATGGCTTTCCGTAAGCTGGATTTCGATCAACATAGCTTCGGATAGTCTTTATGCGGTCTTAATAATGAGCACCAACCAGTCGCGGGTACAGTGCCACGCGATCTGGGCCCATTATTTTCTAAAAATGGCATCTTCTAAAAAGATGCGTGGAGCATTTGTGACCAAAAGGCCTTTAGGGGCAATATTATTTCGCAGATATTCTGTTAAAATTGTCCCATGAAGAATAGTACGAATACTATTTCTCTTTTGTTCAGTCAGCTTTTCCCAATCACCGGTTTGGGAAATGGTTTGGGCTATTGAAGGATCTGAAAACATAGAGGGATTTGCCAGAATGGCATCCACATCTGCGTCAGAAAAGGACAAACTTGGAATCTCCATGGTATAAGCTAAGTTCAGTCAGAGCTAAATAGACAGGCGGTGTAGAGAGATCAGAAAAACTCTCACAGCTGTATGCTGTCAGGATATATCTCAACAAAAAGAGAGAGAGGGATAACTAAGACACTCTTATACCCCCTAATAAGTCTAAGTCAAAACAACAGAAGAGTGTGGAGCAAACACAATTGTGCAGGGAACCTCAAGTGCAGGCTAAATACCCTTTAAAGACAGAAGCAAACTGAGGTATAAATATTAGATCAATTGCAATATCAAGGCATAATAGTGCCTTGTCTCTCACCAATGTACATGCCCCTTTATCCTGTCTCCAAACCAGACAGATCATATAGGACAGTTTTAGACTATAGGAATTTAGATACCCATACACCAACATACACAGTACAGAATGCATACAGCACGGGTTTAATGAAGCACCTAGTATGAAAAAATACAAAACAACCTTGGATGTCTCTAATGGATTTCTTAGTCAGAACGTAGCACATAAAAGTGAGTGTCTAACCACTTTTACTTTTGATGAGGTGCAGTTCTTGTTTAGACATTTGCCTATGGTGTATAAGAACATTCCTAGCTTATTCTCTGTGTGCATCATGGAGATCTTACAACCAGATTCAGAATTTATATCATATATCAATGATATCTATCTCACTGATGGTGATTTAGAAATACACCTAGGTAGGGTGGACAGAATTGTAACAATGTTAACATCACATGGTTACAAAATCAACTTTGAAAAGTTTAAGATCGCTCACCATAAAGTGACCTTTCTCGGATGCGAGCTATCTAATTAGGGCAAGGGTTTGGTTCTGATTTCCTTCAGAAATGTGCTCCCTTTGAAGCTTCCTGACAGAATGAAGTTACAATCACTGCTGGGATTCCTTAACTTTGGTTAAACTTACTTTCTGCATTGTGCTGAGCAAGTGAAGCCCTTGTATGACTTCAGCAAATCATTAGATGAACAAAACACTGATATCTTGGGCGCGCTGCAAGCAGACATGTTAGCAACAAAATATTTAGAAACTAGTAATAGTAAGACCAAGCTAGTCAGGTTATACTTATGGGACCTATAATGAGGGACAGAAAGTTCCTATATGCTGGAAATTTGGTTACTGATTGGGGTGGGAGAGTGGAGACTCCACCCAAGCAGCAGCCACAATTTCTGTCAGGGTGAAGTCACAAGCATACCCCAAATTAACCTGTGCTTAACCCTCTGGTAGCTTGGCACAAAGCATTCGGGCTTAACTTAGTGGCAATGTGTAAAATATTTATGCAGCACTTCAAACAGTAATGAAGTGAAAACGCCACACAAGAAAAATCCCACACCAAGTTAGAAAAATAGACTAAAATGCAATTATTCATCTGAGACCAAAACAACAAAACTCTAATCAGTAGTACCGGAGATGTGCAATTTTACAGATTTAAGTGAAAGTAGTGTCTAAAAGCACAAAGTGCCAAATATGGTTATTAGGTTGTACCAGACCAGCATAGAGTCCCAAGTTCAGGGTGACTGTGATGGAGCGTGTGCTGGATACAGGGACCAAGTTAGGTCCTCTAAACAAAGTACCTAAAATCTTGGTTTGTGTAGCGTTGCGAGATCCCACTACACGGATGCCTCATGAAGTTTCTAAATGTGGCATTTTCTGAATAGTGACTTATATTCTGACTTTAACATTAAAGAGGGCTCTAAATTACAATTCCTTAGACAGCAAACTCAACATCCCTACCTGCTCTCAGTTGAAAATCATCATTTATCAAATGTAATATATCAACCCAATGTTATCCATTGGGGGAGGAAGGCCTTGCAACAGTGAAAAACAAATTTAACAGCTTTTCACTACCTGGATGCGTAAAAGTGAAAAGAACATATCCATATTTTCAAATACACTGCACCCAGCCCTTTCAAATATGCAAATTGGTGTCCCGTAGCATGATTTTTGGGTGCTAGGATTGCACTCAGTAAAATGTTCTCAACGTTGGCAGTTGCGGGCTGTCATGACCTTTTGCAGTGGGAAAGCTGCCGCTCACGGTGAGAAAGCTTCTGCTCGAGTAGAAAATATACTATTGCAGCCGCAAAGAAGCAGCGATCTCTGGCGTGCCGATTGGTCATGTTCTTGCTGATTTTGGAGCACGGTACAAGCTCCTGGCGCTAAAAAACACCAAAATCAAGATTCCTACCTGTTCTCAGATTAAAATCATCACTTATCAGATGTAATAAATCAACCCAATGTTATCCTATGGGGGACGAAGGCCTAGCAGCAGTGAAAAACAAATTTACCAGTTTTTCACTACCTGGACATGTAAAAGTGAAAAGTACATATCCAACTTTTCAAATACACTGCACCCAGCCCTATGGGGTTGTTAGGGGTTACCCTAGGGGTGACTCGTGTATTAAAAGGGAAGGCTTAGGCCTGGCAAAAGGATTATTATTTTAGGTTGAAATGGTTGCGAACTGCACACCCAGGCTGCAATAGCAGCCACAGACATGTTTACAAGGTCTACTTAAGTGGGTGGCACAATCAGTGATGCAGTCCCACTAGTAGTATTTTATTTACAGGCCCCGTGCCCACAACACGGGACCTGCATACCTCAACCACCACCTCTCCTTCTATGCACCCATCAGACATCTCTGCACCGTCCAACTGGCCCTGGCCACTATCTCATGGATCCACAAGTCATTGGCCGGAGGAAGATCCTTCTCCTACCTCACTGCGAATACCTGGAACTCTCTACCTCTACATCTCAGGCAATTACCTTCACTGCCTCAATTCAGGAAGGACCTCAAGACCTCACTCTTTGACTGGACTGCACAACGCCCCCTTCCACCCCTAAACTTTGAGACCCTAACTGGTGATTAGCCACACTTTAATAAGATCGTTGATTGTTTCATTGAATGTTGTACCACTTTACTAGGTACTTACAAGTAAATACAATATAGTTTGCCAATTGGGTGTAAGCCAAGTTTATCATGTTTAAAGGAGAGAGCAAACACACTTTAGCACTGGTTTTCAGTGGAATCGTGCACAGAGCCTAACACCAACAAAACAAGATCAGCTAAGAAAACTGAGGTATAATGCAAAAAGATTGGGAGTAGACCACCCCAAGGCTCACAGGTCTAACACTATAGCGTACAAGTCAATTTTGTATTCTCCGGCTCAAGCACGTTTTGCTTCCATTGAAAAAGTTGTTGCAGCTGTGCAGACAGCTATCTTGAAAGAGCATGATTGTGGTTTCTCCTGTACGAGCACTATAGGCAGCCACTAAAGCAATCATTACTAATGCTCGAGCTCTACATCTAAGGTGGGTGCAGTGAGCCACTTAATTGAGTGCAGTAGATGTCAAGGTTCAAAGTGACCCCACTCTGCGTACACAAGCTTTTTTCCAATATGAACAAAATATCACTCTATCATATCATATCATGTGAGAGTGTGTGCTATACGGATGACTGTGCCTAACCAACGGTAGGAACAAGATATAAGTACTCCACAGCCCGTGCGGCCTTGCAAGGTGTAGTCAAAATAATGAATTCAATCTACCGTGTAAGTACACTAAAAGTTTAGGTGATAGCACTGCACAAGATGGAGAAATTCATGCCCATTACTCGAATTACAGAGGTTGACCCATCGGTTCCCACACTTATGGTGTCTGATTCATCCTTCTGTGTGCAAGGGTACAATGTGAATTTGAAACATTGTTACCTGAATAGATTCAAGGATGCAGACAGGAAAACTATTCAGAATAAACAACTCTGGGGAAATGTAGGTGTCTTACATGATAATCTTTCATTGGTCAATGTGATGCACACTTTGGGCCATCAACATGATGGGTTTCACGTCAAAAGGAACTGTGCTGCCAATTTAGCTGCCCAGGCTGCAATACAGAGTACAGATTAGCCTTCCTAACCAGATCACAGACAAAGTTCGACACAGATATATTGACAACAATTTAGGCTGTGTGGAAAAGTGTGGAACATCTCTTACAGGTTCTTACACCCTTAGTTCAGACAACACACCCGTGGTTACTATACCAGGAGTAGGAGACAGGATAATTCCTAGCAAGATGTGCAGATAGAATTTAATCAGAGAAGCACATGAGGGATTGGCATCTAGCCATGCTGGCAGTAATGAAACTGCAGCAATGCCACATCAATGCTACTGGTGGCCCTGTTTATATAAACAGGCTAGAGATTATGTTAGACAATGCAATATTTTTCAACAGAACAAACCTGCTACTGCTAGAAGAGACTCACCAACTCCCTTCACAGTCTTCAACCTCCCATTCTGAGTGATTTATTTTGACCATAGCTGCCCAATGGCTTTTGTTAACCAGTGTAAGTACAAATTGTTTGCAATTGATTCTTGTTCATGACGTTTGCCTCCAGGTCTTAGAGGGATACAATGTCTGCTCTGGAAGTTTGTCTGTAATTCAACAATCCATTTCAAGCTGGTTCCAGTAGATTAGTTGAGCATGCCAATGACATGATTTAAAAAAGCCTTGACTGCTTGAGTACTAAGGTCAGGTCTTAGCTGATACAACAATCTGTATGCAGTCCAGAGAGCATTAAATAACATGCATAGATGAGTATTGGGAGGTGTCACTCATACAAGGTGCTCTTTGGAGTGCCTATATATATACCTGGCCTACATAACCTTGTGGCAGAACAAGAAAATATGTTTGCTGGAACAACGTTTAAATGTCCTACAGAGTTTACAAAAGGAAAGAGACAAGCTGTCTAATGTGAAACATTCTGAAGCCACCACCAGTGAAGAGAAGGTTGACACAGCTGCTGATGGGTGGATCCCTAAAGCAGGAGATCTAATCTGTAAAAGATCCATAACAAGCATGCTTTTGAACCATATTACAGACCACCCATTCTAGTCCTTGGGGTAAAAGGCACACAAATTGTCATCCTGCCTTGAAATTGTGTCTCTATTTGATAGAGGTATGCACCCTGTCCAAGTAGGGACCAGAATCAGGGTATATCAGATGCACACACTAAATTAGCCTGTGTTCACCCTCTGGTAGCTTGGCACAGAGCAGTCAGGCTTGACTTAAGAGACAATGTGTAAAGTTTTTGTGCAACACTTTATACTGTAAAAAAGTAAAAACATCACACATAAAGAATCCACACTAAGTTACAAAAATAGAGCTTAATCCAATGAACAAAACAAGACCAAAATGAAAAGTATCCAATAAGTAGAACCGAAGTTATGAATTTGTAAAGAATATTTTGGAATATAGTGCTTAGGGCTAAACTGGGAAAAATCTGAAAATTCAGGCCGAAGACAACTGAGCATGGATCGGATACCGGAGCCACACAGGGCCTGCTTCAAACATTACCTTCTCTGAAGATGTGTTGACGAGGAGAAGCAAGTTCTGAGGAGCTGTCAGAGGAAATGTGTATTTGTTTATCCTTAGGATTGCAGGCAATGTGTTGTGCAGTTAGAGATGCACCGTTGCAGAATTCCTTAGGGTGCAGGTGATGTGTCATTGTCGAGCCGCACAGTCAGCCCTGTGATTTCCACAAACTGCGGATGCATTGATGTCGAAGGAGATGCTCGGTCCCGACCAGTGCAAAGACGGCGATGCATGGATTTCGATTCTGTAGCACAGGAAACCCACTTCCAAGGGCCTAGACTGGACTGGCAACACTTTCCCCTTACAGCTACCAGAGATCAGAGGCTGTTGCAGGGTTGCTGGAAGTCTTTAATGTCAAAGAGACTCCAGAATAGGAGGCAAGCAGACAGCAGGTAGGTCAGCACAGCAAAAAGCAGTTCTTCCAGAGCAGCAGTCCGGTAGAGTGGCATTCTACAGCAGTCCTTCTTCCTGTTAGAGTATCCACAGGTCCAGAAGTGTACTAATTTGGTAGAGTCAGCTGTCCAGTTCCTATACCCAGTGGTGCCTTTGAAGTGGGGGAGATTTAAAGAGGGCTTTGAGGTGCACAAAGGTCATCTGTTTCCTGCTTTGGGTCCAGACAGACTATGGGGGTAGGTATGCAGCTCTTTGTGTGGGGACAGAAACAGCCCATTTAGGTGCAAGTGTCTATATTAAAGGTCCATCAGGATATGAATGGTCCACCAGGCACACCCAGGCTCCCTTTGTGTGTAACTGTCTAGAGAGTATGCACAAAGCCCAGCTGTCACTCACTCCAGACATGTATTGGAGACAGGCAGAGCTGCACGGGACTTAATAGCAGAAAACTGCCCACTTTCTAAAAGTGGCATTTTAAAATTTGTAATAATAAATGTACATTTACGATTAAAGAGGATTTATCATTGCAAGTCCATAGGTAAAAAACATGACTGCTCTACTCCTTCTCAATCAGGAATTACACTTCATAAATGAATTAAGGAATCCGCAATGTTAACATATGAGAGGGGTTACATTTGGTAATTTTTCACTACCATGACATGTAAAACTAAAAAGTATATGTCCTGCCTTTTGCTTACACAGGATGCTGCCCTATGGGTTACTGTCAGGAAGTCCATGTCATGGATGAGGAAATACGAGACGGAATACAAGGACTCCATTCTGTCTCACATCTCTCCCCTCCTTTACTTGCAGCCCTTGTGGAGTACAGTAGCTGATGTTCCTTCGATCAGCATGGGAGATGAGAAAAACGAATGCAAGCCCTTTAAGAACACGTCTGAATTGGCCCATGTAGGAGGTCACGTGGGCTATGAGGATGTGCGACAAGAGGAGGAGAGGAGTCGCGGAACAGCACGGGATGAGAGACGAGAAACGCCGGAGAGCGGGAGTCAAGGAGGAGAGGCGATTTTCATGCAGAGGGATTTCCCCGTGTCCAGGGAGGAAGACAGCGAGAGGGAGAGAAGAATGGGCGTTCTACGAGGCGGAGCAGATGAAGGTGCCCAGCCATCCCTGAATAGAGCGGAAGAGTCCTGCCACGGCCCTGGAGGGTTGTGGCTCTCCCAGGTGCATGGGCGTCTGCGGGGATATCTACAGAGAGAGGCGGAAGGGGGTCGAGAGGGAAAAAGGGGAACGAGGAGAAAGACACAAGGCTGAACGGAGGCATTTTTAAAGCATACTGAATGCCTGTTTGCTTTCGCCTTTTCTTTTTAGTCCAATACACTCACCTCTCCCATTCCCATCACTTTTGGCTGGCTTGTTTTTTATTTCAATGCCTGGCCTGGTGGTCCCACACTACCCTCCCCTATTACTTAGTAGTAATTAAACACAAAAGCACTTATCTGAGCCTTTCTTCTCTCCGAGGGAGGTTATTGGCCAGGGAGACTCCGCCCAAGGGACTGATGTAGAAGACCCTGAAAAAGAAGACGGAGAAAAGAAATGAAACCATTAAAAGACTGTTTGGCAAATAAATACCCTAAATAAAGAGAACAAAGCACACACTCTAAGCTGTGTAAGTCATTTCGAGTCCCTGCATACTATGGTTTGTTACAGTTACCTAGGACCTACCTTAGAGATAACTTATATGTAGGAAAAGGAGAGTTTAAAGCTTGGCAAGGGGTTTCAAAGTCAGCACGTCAGTGAAACTGCACATACAGGCTTTGCAGTGGCAGGCCTGAGACATGTTTAAAGGGGTACTTACATATGATGACACAACCAGTGCTGCAGGCCCACTAGTAGCATTACCTTTTATTGGCCCTGGGCACACAAAGTGCACTTTACTAAGAACTTATATGTAAATTAAATATGCCAATTGTGAATACACCAATCTTACCATGTTTAGGGGAGTGAACACATGGACCTTAGCACTATTTAGCAGTGGTTAAGTGCACAGAGTCCTACGGCCAACAAAAATAGATCAGTAAAAAGTGAGGCTAAACAGGCAGAAGGTTTGTGGGAAGACCACCCTAAGGCCTCTTTGTGTGGTTCAAAAAGAAACCAACAGGTTTCCATTAACCATGTGAAGAAGCACTATGTGACCGATTCTGCACACCAGACCATCCAGAACACCTAGAAGGTTTCTGTTAGAAATTAGCTTTCTGGTTGATTGGGGTGAAATCTGCTTATGAGCTGAGAAAGGGAAATTTAACAATTCTCCAAGTGCCGTAAGGAGTGCAGTTATGATGAATGTGACCTTAAATCTGCACTTGGTGTTTATGTTTACCCCAAGATTGAAACCTGACTAGTATCTCTGGACCTAATTAGCGCAAAACGTGCAGATTTCATCCATAATGTGTACATCAATTACGCACACAGACTTTTCAGTAATCATGACAGATTTACACCATAAATGCCCATTCACATTATTATGCCTATTCTAGGTCAGCAACAAGCCCTGAAGGATCCCCTCTGCAACAGGCTACCTGTGCTCAGATACCGTGCTGAGCTAAACACTCAGGCCACACATGTGTGCACATATGTGTGCTCACATGTTCGCATGTAACAAACCCATAGCCTCTTACCCTAGGCTCACAGCAATGCATTTTCCTTAAAGGCAGACACTGGCGGTTTGCCCAGCATTTATCATGAACTCTGCAGGTGAGGCTCACTCACAGTAAAAGTTAAAAAATGGGCAGTCAAAAAGAGAAAAATTTAGGGGAATGAAATGATCGAGACACATTTGCTACAGATTAATGTATTGCGATTAGGTCAGATTGAAAACCCACATCAGTTAGTTATCTGACTAACACCTCAACCCATGCTCTGACTCACTAACCATATTCCACAGGATTTAAAGGCAGCTGGAGAATGTGCTGATTTTATTCTGTATCCCAAATTACAATAACTAAAGGATGGAATGTCTAACAAGCATATAAGGGCAACTTCTAATGCTTTAGTAACTTTAGAAGTTTAATAACCAATAGGTTCCTGATTCACAAAGATGGAGCAAAAGATAAAACAATCAAGACAGGTTCAAACTACAAATCCACATTGACTGGTAACCGGACTGAGGTAGTAGTGAGGAAATTCGATTTTCAATCACGATCGCATTGAGCCGCCATTTTGTGCTCCGCCGCCATTTTGTGTTACCCTCACTCAGGCAGCACGACGAACAAAGTTTTTCTGCTTTTCCTGCAATATTGTGTCAAAATAGCCTTGTGCCTCTGTTTGCAAAGCTGGTGTTAGAAGACTGGCCGAGTACACTAATCCCTGTCTGGTTTTTTCTAATCCCTGTCTTAACTATCTGTTGGTTCACACTATTCTCTTCTGACTTTATCTCATCTTCTGGCCTTCGCTGTCCTCCGCTCGTATTCTCTCATTTCACAACTGTCCTCCAAAACACACAAACGTATCTCGCCACCTGCAAGCCAGCTACAGACATGTTAATACCTTAACCTGTGGGAGGGGTGGCAAACATAGTTGGAGGAGAGGCTTCTTCGAGTTACTCGATATCTTTGTTTTTCAACCTTTTCTATTGGACATGTTCTGTTTTTGAACTTTCCTTATTGGTTCTCTATGTATGTATTAGGTGTGTTCTTTGTTAATGTATGTCACCTATGTACTATAAAAGATTGTGCGCCACGGAGTGAAGTGGCAGTCACCTGAGAACATAATGTGTGTACTTCTAGGACAACTGTACTAGCTGCAGCTAATAAAATCTGATCTTTTACGCCGACAGAGTGTCCCCGTGTCTCTGTTAGCTGAAGCAGGAGAACCCAGGAGATTAAGGCGTACCCTGCGCCGCCAGGCCCAATTGGTTCTGCTTCTTCAACTGGCGCCCAACGTGGGGCTGCTTCAGAGGTAGTGGTTCTGCCTGAAGGCCGTGAGGAACCCCGCAAGAAAATTCTGGAGGAATCGCGAGCCACGTCAAGTGACCCCTGTATGTTGAAAGCGGTCCGAAGGTCTTTTGCAGCGTGGTTACTCCTTCCTGACGGCTACTGACGACTGCTGCCCTGACTGCCGCCCTGCCTTGGCCCTCTTTTTGGTTATGTATGGTAAAGCGAGATGATAGACGGGCCTCTGTTGGTGTAAGACATCTTAGTTAAGTATTGGTGGGTCGCTCCCACATTTGGTTCTTTGGTTCTTTGGTCCTTAGGTTCTTTGGTTCTTTGGTTCTTTGGTTCTTTGGTTCTTTGGTTCTTAGGTTCTTTGGGTCTTTGATTCGGGTATTGCAATAACCGAAGCCGAGGGGTAAGTACATTTGTGCTGTGTTAATTGATTTAACCCCCTTGATGTTTGTGAACAGTCCAGTGAAATAACGATGCCTGGTCTGACTAAGTTTGAGAAACTTTGTTGTTTTGGTTGTAATAGGGATTCCCGGCTGGAGGACTCTTGTCCGATTCCTTCGGTTGGAACTCCCACTTATGAGCTCTATTCTAAACATGGTGTTGGCCCCATTGCCTTTAACGAGGCATGGATCCGAAACACGAAGAATGATGGTGTTTTAAAATGGCCAGAAAATGGTAGTTTTGAGCCTGACATACTAGATAATTTGGAAACTATTTTATTTAAAAGAAAAGCCCGGCCGGCAATGTTTGACTCTTTCCGCCTTTGGCGTAAGGAAGCCAAACAGAGAAAAATTAAGCAAGAAAAACAAGATAGGAAAGCAGAGAGTATGACAATTATACAGGCTGCTCAGCAACTAAGAGATGATGAAGTTGATAATGCGATGGAAATTTCAGAGAGACAGCATCGTATGGCGATAGATAAATGCTATCCGATGTTGCCAGCCTCCCCTTCTGATAAAAGAAAGGATTTAGAGGAAGATCCCTTGATGTCTCACCTACTAAGATTGCCTCCGCCCTATGTACAAGGTGCTAATGCACCCCCGTTGTTACAGCCTGTTCAGCCGCCAGTTGCGCCTTCGCTTGCTCCGGCTCTTCCACATTTGCCCCCTCAAGTAATGCCTCCTCTGTCAGCTTTGCCTTCAACTCCTTTTCCTTCAACTTCTTCGCCCTCTGCTCCCCCGGTAATTACTGATTTCTCTTCAGTTCGTTCGCCTAATACCTTGTCCCCTATCCTTATGTCCAATTCTCCGTCGATGCGTAAACGACTTATAGAAACGGTCTCTGGTCTTTTATCTCCTTTCTTTGAGGCGTTAAATGTGTCTCCGGCATTTTCTCGAAGACAGTCTCGTAGTCAGTTTCCAGCTTCCGAAGAACGAGAAAGGTTGGACTCTCTCGCTCGCAAATGGATTGAGAAGGGTCCTCGGTATAGTGTACCCGACATTATGCCTACCTTCTCACAGTGGAATGCGCCTACGCAGAGATATGTCTTCAATTACTATGTGTGATACTCTTGTAAAGGTTGGGAGGATATGGACTTGGGTTCGGTCCCTCAGGGTCTGTTAGATATTCAGGCTAATTTTGATAAGGGACTCATTGTGGGTTCTAAGGTTGAGGACGCTGTAAAGACACTTGTTTCCTTTAGAACCTTATTTACTTCACAGACTTTTCTTGACTCCGATCCCTCAGTTAGGTTGACACTGAAAAATTATCCAATGAGAGAGGTTCCTCCGGTATGGAGAGAAGAGGTTCCGGCAGCAGGTGGTAATCTAGCTATTCCTGCTCATTTCCAGCGTATATGGGTACATGTGCCCTAGAAAAGATCTGAAGTCCTGGCTCTTAAACAGTCTCTACTGGATCCTCGTAAGAACCCTGCAGGTTATTATAAAGAATTGTCACAGACTGTTGATGCTTGCATCATGAATTTAGCAGATATTGATATGTTGATGGGGAATATAGTCCCACAAGCGTTATGGGCTAGGATTCGTAAGGAGAATCATGCACAAGAATTAGGTGCTGATTGGGATGCTATAAATGCCGCAGATAGAAACCAAGTGGGTGGTGCGAAGCCTGATGCTTTGATTTCAGAACTCCCTGGTAGGATTATTACATTAATGAAAACGATGATGCCTGCCTTGAGAGTTAACTGGGATAAACTAGCCACGTGTAAACAGAAGAAAGATGAGAGTGTCTCCGATTTCTTCACTCGTTTCGAGGAAACATTCATTGATCACAGTGGTCAGGATATGACTACGGAGGGTGGGCAGCGATTATTTGTAGATAAGTTCGTATTTAATTTGCTTCCCGAGCTGTCGCATAAGCTGAAAGACTTTGAAAGTTCATGGGCTGTTTCTTCTTCAGCCCAGATATTGGCTACTGCTCAATATTATGAAAATAGAGATAAAGAAGAAAAAGTTAAGCAAGAGAAAAAGACTAAAGAATTAAAAACCAAGGTTCTCTTGCAACAGGCTTATCCACCTCGTTATGCTTAGCCCCAGTTTCAACAGCCTCCACAGTTTCAGAGGGTGTATCAAACGCCTGAGCCATATATTCCACGACCTTTGTTAGGTCCTAATCAATGTGCCTATTGTAGAGAGGAAGGTCATTTTAAGAATAGTTGTCCGGTTTTATTGCAGCGTAATGGGACACTCTCTGCTCCGCGAGGTCGTGCTGGCCTCCAGTCAGCAAACAGAGGTAGAGGTCGAGGTATATTGACCCAAGAACAGCGTTCCCTTCCTCCCTCTAATTCTGTGGACTACTTTGATCAGCAAAACGCTCGGTCTACACAGTATTACAATGAGGATTGTTATGTTGAAGACGGGAATTAAAGTCTTCATGTTAACTAGGACAGCCATGGACAAAGTAAGGGAGTTGTGCCAATTCCAGTAGATCAAAATGGACCTTATGTTAATGTCACTACAATGGGTATTTCAGAGCCATTCCTTTTAGATACTGGTGCGATGAGAAGTTCTATCATTCATTCAAAACTCCCTGGGGCACCTTTGTCTGGCTTAACGAATGTATCTGTAGGTTTTTCTGGCGCCCCAGTTCGTAATCCGGTTTCTTGCCCTTTGCCTATTTCAATTGGCCCTTATGATTTAGAAGTTCCGCTTCTCTTAACGAATGGTTGCGGCGAGAATCTATTGGGCTTGGATCTATTAAAAAGACTGCATGCCACAATATCTTGTTCTCCTTCTGGTGTATATCTCACTTTAGGACAACAACTGACTTCTCCAATGTATTTGTCAAAAGATCAATTTCCACCTGAATTGCTTTCTCTTCCTACAACGCTTTGGGCCATGGGTCCAAATGATGTTGGTTGTCTTGAAATTCCACCTTATGTTGTTACTCTCAAGCCCAATGCTGAATTGCCACGCCTTCCTCAATATAGAATTTCCACTGAAGGTGAAAAAGCGCTTCTGGAAATCATTCATGATTTGATTCAGAAAGATGTGGTTGAGGAAATGAGAGGTAACATGTAATAGCCCTATTCTTCCTGTTCTTAAACGCACTGATCCTTCTCAGCCTCCCGTTTATCGCTTTGTAATTGATCTTCGGGAGGTAAACAAAATTGTTGTACCGCAGTTTCCTGTTGTCCCAGATATCACTGCATTGTTGACGATGATACCTTCTACAGCGGTTTGGTTTTCTGTTATCGATCTGAAAAATGCTTTCTTTAGTATTCCCATTGCTGAAGAGAGTAGGGACATTTTTGGCTTCTCTCTTGGAGGCCGAAGCTTCCGGTTCAAACGCGCACCTCAAGGCTATTGTGAAAGTCCTTCTATTTATGGTCAAGCTTTAAAATGTCATCTTGATGCTTTTTCCTTGCCATCTGGTGCTGCTCTCATTCAGTACATGGACGACTTGTTAATTGCTGCTGATTCAGAGGATATATGTAAGAATGTGACGGTTGCATTGTTGCGACACTTATCCAATCTTAATCATAAGGTTTCAACTTCTAAGCTACAATATGTTCGTCGAGAGGTTACCTACTTGGGTCATCTCTTATCAAAGGAGGGAAGACGATTAATCCCAGAACATATCCAAGCTATTACGCAAATGTCTGTGCCATCCACACAAAGAGAGGTACGTGCCTTTCTGGGCATTACTTCCTATTGTAGGCAGTGGATCCCTAACTTCTCTCTGTTGGCCAAACCTTTGTTGGCACTCACTTTGAAAGATACGCCTCAGCCCCTTCCATGGACTGACGAATGTCAGAGGAGTTTTTCTGACTTACGTGCTGCTCTGTGTTCCGCTCCTGTACTAGGTACTCCTGATTACAGTAAGCCTTTTACGCTCTATGTTCATGAAAGAGAAGGTTGTGCGTTGTCAGTCTTAACACAACAACTTGCAGATAGACAGCGGTCATGTGCCTATTTTTCGGCTACATTAGATCCAGTAGCTAAAGCATTGCCTAGTTGTCTTAAAGCGACAGCAGCAGCAGCAATTTCTATTCGACAGTCTGCTGGAGTGGTGCTAGATAATACTCTCATTCTTATGGTGCCACATGCAGTGGATACTTTGCTAAACAGAAAAAAAACACAGCATCTTACGAGTGCTCGTTTGTCTGGATATGAGCTGACGCTCTTGGCTAGTCATGTGCATATTAAACGATGTAATACTTTAAATCCAGCTACTTTGTTGCCTCTTCCAGAAGAGAAAGGTGTTCAGGAACAACATGATTGTTTCTTTTGTACTGAGGAAGAGACAAAGGGTAGAATTGACAAAACAGATACGCCATTAGTGAATCCGGGTGGAACGCTATGGGTAGATGGTTCTTGTTTTAAGCTTCCTAATGGAGAGACAACTTCAGCCTATGCTGATACTACTTTGCATACAATCGTGGAAACAGCACGCATCAGACATAATTCAGCTCAGGCAGCTGAACTGATAGCCTTAACCAGAGCGTGTGTGTTATCCAAAGGAAAAAGAGTAAACGTGTACACCGATAGCCAATACGCTTTGGTGTAGCGTTCAACTTTGGACGTTTGTGGAAAGAAAGGGGATTCCTTACTTCCCACGGCACTAAGATACAACATGGTCAGTTGGTGACTGACCTTCTTGAGTCACTTGCTTTGCCTACCCAGATAGCAATTGTGTAGTGTAGCGCACATAAGAAGATTGTTGACGATGTTGGTCGCGGGAATGCATTTGCGGATAAAGTAGCGAAAAAGACAGCCAGAGATGCTACAAGTCGCATGTATGTTGCAGACCCTGCAAATTGGGTCAGAGAAAGAGGAATGTATGAGGATACAGTAGAACGTGTGAAATCAATTCAAGAAGAGGCTACAGAAAAAGAATTGAGGAAGTGGAAAGAAAGTACAGGAATGTTAAATGAGATGGGATGTTGGGTAGAATTATCCGAGCACCAACGTTGGCTGTTACCAGACGCTTATGTACTACCTGTAGTTACTATGGCGCATGGTCCAGCCCACCTAATTGCGAAAGGAATATGCAAGCTTCTGGCTCCAGTGTGGCAAAACGAAGGAATCCCAAAGTGTGCAGAAAATGTAGTGAAACATTGCATTATTTGCTAAATGTACAATCCGGGAAAGGGAACCCCAACTCCAGCAGGTCACTTTGCTCCTCCGACCTATCCATTTGAGGTGTTGCAAATCGATTACATTCACATGGAACGATGCAACAATCTCAAATATGTTCTAGTGGTGGTATGTGCCTTTTCCAGATGGATAGAAGCTTACCCCCTGAAAGACAATACTGCTTTATCTACAGCCAAAGTACTCCTTA
Source organism: Triturus cristatus (assembly GCF_964204655.1). Taxonomy (NCBI): domain Eukaryota; kingdom Metazoa; phylum Chordata; class Amphibia; order Caudata; family Salamandridae; genus Triturus; species Triturus cristatus. The sequence goes on from NC_140589.1 coordinate 181,822,630, forward strand.
AAGAGTTTTTTCCTAGATTTGGTTTGCCGCGCATTGTCTGGAGTGACAATGGGAGCGAATTTGTGGGCCAAGTCATGCAAAAAGTTTGTGCAGGTCTTGGTATAAAACAGAAGTTCCATGCAGCAAACCATCCACAGTCAGCGGGTCTAGTGGAGTGCTATAATGGCACTCTAAAACTCAAACTTGCTAAAGTACAGGCCAGTACAGGCCTTAGTTGGCCCGATGCACTACCTTTGGCTCTTCTATCCACCAGAACGGCTGTACATTCTCGTTTGGGACTTAGCCCTTATGAGATAGTTTTCGGATGCCCAGCTAATATATGGGGAGTCCCTCGCCCTAAGAAGTATTCAGACTTGCCATACCCAATGTTGATTGATTATTTGCACGACCTTACAACAAAATTGCGTGTTCTCCATCAACAGGTTCAGAGAGCTTTGCCAGAGGCCTCCACAGACTCAGGTCATTCCATCCAACCAGGTGACTGGGTTTGTGTGAAGAATTTCCAAAGGACGAAGAACTTGGAGCCTCGCTGGAGAGAACCCCGTCGGGTTCTCCTAGCTACTCGTACAGCAGTGAAGGTTGAAGGAAAGAAGAACTGGATCCACGGCGTGCATTGCCTCTGCCCTTTGATCAGTGGGTCCGTAAGGGTATAAGTGACTCTGAGAGTGAGAAGGTTCTCCGATTCATACCTTTTAGTGATGCACACTTGAATGAAACATTGTCGGAAAAAGAAAGCGACAACATTCTCCAAGAAGCTGCACCATCACATTTTCGTCTGAATACCACAAATCCACGAACATTGTTTCAGGAACAGACTGTACCTGATAAGGCTCATTACGATTTAAGACCCAGACTGAAGAAAAAAACTTGAGATTCTCTCTTCTATGTAGTTTCTATCCCGGTTGCAGGGTCACGGTAGGAGTCTTGGTTGTGACCTGAGTAGTGGCAATAGGCCTGCAGGACTTGCAGTGTCATAGGACGGCAGACAATCGTGACCAAGTGATTAAGGAAGATTGCCGTGAGCATCCATTTAGAAGATGGAAACTACATTAGGCGAAAGAGAGAGAAAGAACAAAATGAAAGACAATCCTTGTAAAATAATATACAGTCGTTGTGGTATAACTTTATGTGTTTTTATATTATTGTGTATTTTATTGGCGTGTATAGGATGTATTGTTTATGCTATGCAGCAAAAAGTTATCCCTTCTTCTGTTACTGTGCCTTCTTATTCTACTATCTCTCCACATCTGTTTCATACACTTCCTCAACATGAACTCGTTAGAAAAATCGAATATTATAATAATTTGTTTATTCAATTATTACACCAACACCAATTAGTAATTAACACAACCGATTGTTGGGTATGTGGACTAATGCCTCATACCCCAGAAAAAGGGATGCCATATTTAGTCCTTCCATTCTCTTATGAAGGTTCTGCTTGGGCTTATTTTGTAATTTTCTCTAACGCCTATCAAAGCCGATTTAAACGACCTGTCAGTTCTTATATTGGTGGTCCAGATTTCAGTCATAGTTCATTGATAAAGGGAATGGTAGCTATGGCTAAAATCATGGAAAATAGCAAAATTGCTGTCGATGAAAGAAAAGCATATACTAATTGGAACGTCACTCATTATATCACAAGCCTTAGTGATAAGGTTAAACAAGGAAAGTCTCCACCAATTTGGACTGTACCTCATCAAGGCAATTTCTGTTTACAAATAAATGGCCAAACTACTGACCCCCAACAGAGAAAAAGCTTTTGTTCCCATACTTATATCCACTCCTCTCAGAATTCGCCGCCATTAGTGCCATCTCAGGGCACGTATTTCATCTGTCACGATAAAGCCTATACGTGGTTGCCGACTGGTTTTTCTGGAACTTGCTATATAGCTTTTCTTCTTCCCCCTACATACACTGCTTCTTCAAATTTCCATAAACACAGATATGGCAGAGGAATTATTGATTCCAAAGACACAGCAGGTCAAGAGGGAGGAGACTTCCTAAAAGGATTCCTTACTTTTTGGGGTCCTATGGCAAACTGCAGGAATATGAGACAACTGGTTCGTGTTGTAGAGACTACCATAGACATCACTGTAGGAGCTTTGAGTAATATTACAGCGGAACTACAGGCGGATCGTCTTATGACTTTACAGAACCGAGTTGCCTTAGATGTTATTCTTGCAGATCGTGGTGGAGTCTGTAAATTGATCAAATCGAGTTGCTGTATTTATATACCTGATGACGCTCCGACAGTGTACCAGGCCATCTCTAAATTACATATAATCTCTGAGTCGATTCATCAGGACGAAGGAGATTGGTCGTTATTGGAATGGTTTTGGGGACTACTGTCCAAATGGGGTTGGAAAGTGCTAACATTCCTTGGTATGGTTTTAGCCATCGTTTTCTCTTGTTGTCTTTGTATGCACTGTGGTCCCGCCATCTGCGACCTTTGTGCTACTATGTGTATCCCAAAACCTAAGACACAAAGAACAGAGAATATTAGAATGATGTTAGAGCAACAGCTCGATGACCTCATGGCCATCGACATCGACTCAGATTAACATGAGTCTGTGTATCTTGCCTGAGTTCTGGCAAAAGGAGGGTCTGAGGAAATTCGATTTTCAATCACGATCGCATTGAGCCGCCATTTTGTGCTCCGCCACCATTTTGTGTTGCCCTCACTCAGGCAGCACGACGAACGAAGTCTTTTCTGCTTTTCCTGCAATATTGTGTCAAAATAGCCTTGTGCCTCTGTTTGCAAAGCTGGTGTTAGAAGACTGGCCGAGTACACTAATCCCTGTCTGGTTTTTCTAATCCCTGTCTTAACTATCTGTTGGTTCACACTATTCTCTTCTGACTTTATCTCATCTTCTGGCCTTCGCTGTCCTCCGCTTGTATTCTCTCATTTCACAACTGTCCTCCAAAACACACAAACGTATCTCGCCACCTGCAAGCCAGCTACAGACATGTTAATACCTTAACCTGTGGGAGGGGTGGCAAATATAGTTGGAGGAGAGGCTTCTTCGAGTTACTCGATATCTTTGTTTTTAAACCTTTTCTATTGGACATGTTCTGTTTTTGAACTTTCCTTATTGGTTCTCTATGTATGTATTAGGTGTGTTCTTTGTTAATGTATATGTCACCTATGTACTATAAAAGATTGTGCGCCACGGAGTGAAGTGACAGTCTCCTGAGAACATACCGTGTGTACTTCTAGGACAACTGTACTAGCTGCAGCTAATAAAATCTGATCTTTTACGCCGACAGAGTGTCCCCGTGTCTCTGTTAGCTGAAGCAGGAGAACCCAGGAGATTAAGGCGTACCCTGCGCCGCCAGGCCCAATTGGTTCTGGTTCTTCAGTAGCCTCTAGCCTAACATTCCTAATTCCCACAAATATTGTAGGAATAGAAACAGTCAGAAATTTACATAATTATTAGGATACACAATTGGCAAATCAGTCAGGTAGGCTGTAAGAGCCACCCTTAACCCTATCAGGTAGGTCGCTCCCCCGCCGCACAGCACCGCCTGTGTGCCCCTGTCCCATCTGCCACTGCTGCTGAGGAAGTTCAAGGCCCTCCACCACCCGCAGGCTACCACCTGCGCCTCATCCCTGGTGGCCAGTGGTAGGCCGTAGGTTTGTTCATCTTCCGCTCTATTGTTTTATAGTATTGCCTGTATTTCATTGTTGTGTCTGTGACTGCTGTTCTGTCTTTTCCTGTTGCATGTTCGTGGTCCGTGCCCGTTTTCTTCCCGCTGTTCCCCTCGCTGTCGCCGTGTCTCTCAGCCCGGTTTTTCCTTCTGTACCCCTCGCTGCCCCCGTGTCTCTGCCCGGCTTTTCCTTCTGTACCCCTTGCTGCCCCCGAGCCTCTGCCCGGTTTTTCCTTCTGTACCCCTCGCTGCCCCCGTGCCTTTCTGCCCGTTTTTGCCTTCTGTTTCTCAGCTGCCCCTGTATTCTTGTGCCCTGTTTGCCTTCTGTGACACTCGTTTTTCCTGTATTTCTGTGCCCTTTTTTGCCTTCTGTGCCGCTCGTTTTTTCCCTGTATTTTTGTGCCCTCTTGTCTTCTGTGACACTCGTTTTTCCTGTATTTCTGTGCAGTTTTTGCCTTTTGTGCCACTCGTTTTTTCCCTGTATCTCTGTGCCCTCTTGCCTTCTGTGACACTCGTCTTTCCTGTATTTCTGTGCCCTTTTTGCCTTCTGTGCCACTCGTTTTTTCCCTGTATTTCTGTGCCCTCTTGCCTTCTGTGACACTCGTTTTCCCTGTTTTTCTGTGCCTTTTTTGCCTTCTGTGCCACTCGTTTTTTCCCTGTATTTCTGTGCCCTCTTGCCTTCTGTGCAACTCGTTTTTCCTGTATTTCTATGCCCTTTTTGCCTTCTGTTCCCTTCATCGTCCCTCACCGCCCCACCGCTGCGTCCCCTGTGGCCCACCCCCCTGACTGCCCACTGCCCTTTTACTGCCCCCGCCTCCCAGCTGCTTCTCCCTCTCACCTCCCCATTTATGACGGCCACTGCGTGGCCACGCCGCTGGCGCGCCTAAGGCAAGCCCATCTGTGCCCGTCAGTGCCTGGACAGTGCACAGCACCAGAACCCCTGGCCCCCGCACCTGCCACGACGACCGCCGCCACTACGACGCCAGCACTCTGCACGCTCTCAACTCCGGACGGACCCATACCTGCTTCAAGGCCACCCCGAAATGCACACACTGTCCCTTCACCTGCCGGAACTGCAGCTACACCAGCCTCAGAGCCGATGACCACCAGCAAAGAAAGACCCCAACCACCGCCGATGCATACTACTGAACACCCGCTCCGCATGTAAACATGCCGTCGAGCTCTGGGACCTGCTCGACACAACATCCCCAGACGTCGCCTTACTGACAGAGACCTGGCTGAACGACTCCTCCGCACCCGACATCGCCATCCCAGACGGCTACAAGATCACCCGCAGAGACCACACCAACGGAGTCGGACGAGGAATCGCCATCGTCCACAAGAACAGCATCATGGTCGTGACTAGCACTGGCGATGCGCTCAGCACCGCCGAACACATGCACTTCCAAATCCACACAGACCCTAACTCCACCCCCAGAGGCACCCTCGTCTACCGACCCACCGGACCCCGTCCCCAGTTCAGCGACTCCATCGCCGACTTCATCAGCACGCATGCCCTGACCTCCACCGACTACATCCTCCTCGGAGACCTGAACTTTCACCTTGAGAACAACAACGACAACAACTCCACAACTCTGATCAATAACCTCGCCAACCTCGGACTGAAGCAACTCGTCACAACGCCCACCCACTCCCCCGGCCACACGCTTGTCCCCGTCTTCTCCTCAAGCCCGCACATCTCCATCAGCCACACCACCAAACTCCTCTGGACCGACCACTGCTGCATCCACTTCGCCTTCCAGAAACCCACCACACACCACCACACCCAACATATCCCCCGCCGCAGCTGGAGCAAAATCACTGAAGACCAACTACATGCAAACCCCGCTCTCAGCCCACCCACCGAACCCTCCAACACCGACGACACTGCCCACAGCCTCAGACGCTGGATCAAGGACTGCGCCAACATCCTCGCCCCGCTGAAGAAACCCCCCCACAGAGACAACTGCAAGAGGGCCAGCTGGTTCACCCCAGAACTCCTTGCCTCCAAGCAAGCCTGCCGGAAACTAGAGAAGGAATGGCACAGTGAACAGACTCCGGACAGCCACGCAGCACACAAGGACGCCATTTGCAACCACCACCTCATCAGGGCGGCCAAGAGGACCTCCTTCAAAGACCGCCTCAACAACAACACACACAATAGCAAGGAGCTCTTCAACATTGTGAAGGAACTCTCCAACCCCAGCTCCAACACCAATGACATCCCGCCATCGCAAGCCCTGTGCGACTCCCTCGCCACCTTCTTCCACAACAAGATAGCAGACATCCACGACAGCTTCAACACCCAGACAGCCCCAACAGACAGCAACACAACAGACCCTCCACACACCATCAACCATGACCCCCTGCTAGCCTGGGCCAGCGTGAGTGTCGATGACACCATCAAGACCATGAGCACAATCCACTCCGGCTCTCCGTCAGACCCATTCCCGCACCACGTCTTCAACAAAGCAAGCAGCTCCATCGCACTCCACCTGCGCAACGTCATCAATCTCTCCCTCAAGACCGCAACCTTCCCAGAGAGCTGGAAACACACCGAGATACACGCCCTACTCAAAAAGCCTAAGGCAGATCCAAGAGACCTCAAAAACTTCCGGCCCATCTCTCTGCTCCCCTTCCCAGCCAAGGTCATCGAGAAAATCATCAACAGACAGCTAACCCGATACCTCGAAGAAAACAGAATCCTGGACCCTTCCCAGACAGGGTTCCGCAGCAACCACAGCACTGAGACTGCCCTCATCGCCGCCACCGACGACATCAGGACCCTGCTGGACAACGGTGAGACCGCAGCACTCATCCTCCTAGACCTCTCCGCCGCCTTCGACACCGTCTGTCACCGCACACTACTCGCATGCCTCCATGCCGCAGGGATCCGAGAAAAGGCTCTGGAATGGACCACCTCCTTCCTCTCAGGCAGAACCCAGTGCGTCCCCCCATTCCGTTCCAAAGCCTCCGAGATCATCTGCGGCGTACCCCAGGGATCCTCCCTCAGCCCGACACTGTTCAACATTTACATGGCCCTGCTCGCACACGTCGCCCGACAGCACGACCTCAACATAATCTCCTACACCGACAACACTCAACTGATCCTCTCCTTTACCAAGAACCCCATCACCACCAAAGCCAACCTCCACGAAGGAATGAAGGCCGTCGCCGACTGGATGAAGATCAGCCGTCTGAAGCTGAACTTGGACAAGATGGAGGTCCTCATCCTCGGCTCCAACCAATCAGCCTGGGAAGACTCCTGGTGGCCGACGGCATTGGAGGCAGCCCCGACACCCACCAACCACGCACGCAACCTAGGAATCATCTTCGACTCAACTCTCTCAATGACCAAGAAAGTCAACGCCGTCTCCTCCTCCTACTTCAACACCCTCTGCATGCTCCGCAAGATCTACAGATGGATCCCGACAGATACAAGAAAGACAGTAACCCAGGCCCTTGTCAGCAGCAGACTTGACTACGGAAACGTCCTCTACGCAGGAGCCCCTACCAAGCTCATCAAACGACTACAACGCAGCCAAAAACCCTCAGCACGACTGATCCTCAACGTACCATGACACGGCCACATCACCCCCCACTTGAGAAACATGCACTGGCTCCCCGTCAACAAGAGGATATCCTTCAAGCTCCTCATCCACGCACACAAAGCACTCCACAAGACCGGCCCAGCCTACCTCAACAGACAGCTCTCCTTCTACATCCCCAACCGCCAGCTATGCTCTGCCGACCTCTCACTCGCCACCATCCCGCGCATCTGAAGAACAACCACCTTTCGTAAGTCTGCATCAAGTTTCAACAAACGCTGGTGTTTGTTTAATATAGAGGTTGATTTGCCAAATTCCATTGAAAAAAGTTGTAATACACCATAGTGTTTGTGAATTCACAATATCATAGATTTCTTTGGAAGGCTGTGAGGACAGATCCTGTCAGCAACATCTTTTAATCTGGCTCTACGAATTGCATACTGTTTCTTGTATATTTACTTACTTCCCTCCTCATACTGGCATCTCCATTTTTAATAATCTCTTTTGCACTCTTTATTTAGCTCCCTTATCTCTGGTGAAAACCATTTATACCTAATTCTGGCTTGGAGAAGCTTGCATGCTTTCATAATGATTACAGTCTCCAGTGTTCACTTAATCCATTTTCTAAAAGTTGAAAAGGAGGCAGATGCGTCACCATCTAACTTAGGAGCGGAATTATCCAGAGCTGCTTCCCAAATCGTGAAATCCAGTTTGGACTATTGTCTTGTGGATTATACTTAAACTCTCTTAGATTTGGGCATTTCTGTTCTGGAGATGGAAAACTGAACCAACAAGTGATCTGACCATGGAACTGTCAAAGGGGTATTTACCGTCATATTAGAGATATTTGAAAAAATTGGATTCTCTATATATCCTTTGGAATGAGTGGGGAGCGTAACCCAATTGAGGAAGCTGTATTGCTAATAAATCTTGTCTAAGATTTGTAGCCTATGCACATGTTTTAACATCCATATGAATATTTAAGTCCCCCAGCAGAGTAAAATTAGGTGACTGAAGGCTATGTGATGCTATGGTTTCTGGCATGGCCTTTACAAAGTCTACGGCAGGCCCTGGTGGTCGATATAAGAGCAGACCAGAAAAAGTAAATGTATGTGAGTGTTTGACTGAAAAGAGCAGCCTTTCATAACCTGATATACTTAGAGAGGTCGACCTACACTCAAGGTTATTTTTTAAAATGATAGCTACAACTCCTCCTTTCTTTCCTACCCGGTCACTTCATGCAATTGTGTAACTGCGCGGAAGTACTACCACAATATCTGGCCAACTTTCCTCATTCATCCATGTTTCCATAAAACCAGATGTTTAAATATTGGATTAATTGTTTTAGAAAATGTTCTTACCTCTACCTGACGCCCCTGGAGGATTACTTACATTAGCTCGCCAGCATTTGTCCAACAAGTGCTTGACCTTAATCAGGTGTGAAAGCTGCTCCCAGAGGAGAGACAATGGCCTGGGTGTGTGCAGTTGCTTTTCTTCCCCAGGTAGGAAAACCCATTGGGATGGGTCTTGAACCTTAATTAACTTCAAGGGCACCTGTCCTGTCCTGTCAGAAGTAATTGTCGAGTGACACCTGGAAAGGATCAGCCGTTGTCCTCAAGTCAGGCTGCCATCAAACCCAGTGGTAGGAGAGCTGCCCCTCGAACCAGTTTTCAGTGACCACAGAGGTGGGGACTGCTCATTAACCTGGGCAATCTTCTTGTTGGGCATACAGTTTATACACAGTGCCATAGAGAGGGATGCCATTGCTGTGGTCTGGTCCCCATACCAGCTTAGACCATACTTGTTTGGGACTCACTTCAGGGTTCAGACTGACCACAGGCCTCGCAGATGCCTTGGAGATGAGAGTGGGGAAACCCTTAACTGCTGAGGTGGTCAATTTCTCTACAGGGTATGGACTTAACAGTGGAGCACAGAACCTTGGACTGAGCATGCCAATGCAGAAGGTCTTTTCAGATTCTTCCGCTTAGATGGTCAGAACTGCCCAGGGCTTGGCTGAATTGTTCTTCACCTTTCATCTGGGTGGGGGGGGGGGGGCGCGATTGGAGAATGTAGGAAATTCCTTTTTTTGTATTGTCACCCCTGTTTGTTCTTGACTGATGCTGCTGGTTTTTTGACTGTGTGCCCTGTGTACTGCAAACGAGCCCCCAGTGCATGCGTTCTGTCTACTAAAACATGTTGAAATTGGCTACACTCCTGATTTGCATATTTAATTACCTATACGTCCCTAGTATATGGTACAAAAGTATACCCAGTGCCTACAAGTTAAATGCCTCTAGTAGAAAGCAGCACATATTGTGCCACCAATAAAGTGACAATACAAAGCATGTTCCAGGCCTTCCTCTACAGCCTGAGTAGTCAGTTTTACAACTTCTGATCCAACCTGGCAAAATAAACCTTTTGCCAGGCCTAAATCCAATGTTGTTGTTTCACCTAAATGCTAGGGGTAGCAGAAGTAACTTTACACAGTCTTTGACCTTATTGACATCTAAGGAAGTGACATCATATGACCTTTGTGTCTGAATTTTCCTAGGAAGTGATATGACTTGACCTTAACACAGATGACATCACAATAATTGACATCACTGAAGTTACATTATAAAAGTGTCATTAATATAAAAAATACTACACAAATTTCTCTTTTGTATTACATATATGCTGACATAACCTTTTGAAAGTGGTGGTGTGTATGTAATACGCTACGTACCCTAAATTATACTGAAAAAATGTAATAAACCAGAGCTCTTTTGAATGGGTTGGGGGTGAGAAGTGCTCCACACAAGGCACGTTCGAAAAAATGCATCAAATAGTGCATCTTAAAGCAAACTTTGCAAATTAATCTGTTATGAAAGGATCCTTGTTAATATATAAGTCCTTTCATTGTGTACCAACTCCGCTTGTTCAGATATAAGTCCTTTCATTGTGTACCAAGCCAATGTACTACACAGGAGTTGACCCCCTTTTTAAAAAATGTGCTATGGGTGCCCCCAATTTTCAAAAATAACCTCCATTGTGACATGGCCAGCATTTTGCCATGGGGGCTCCCTATCAGCATGGATCCTCCCGTATGCCAATAATTACATATAATATGGCAGCTATGGAATTTTGCTATCAGTCTTATCCATGTACCATGGGTGACCCTTATGTCAACATTTACCTCTAGTGTGATACGGCCAACATTATGTCATGTTTGTTCCCCTCCTATACAGCTTAGCTGGCATTGTTTATGCCAAGGACCAAAAGCGGACTCATAAGCATACCACATTCTCAATCATGCTAATTTGCATTCACTAACTCACACTCATTCTCGCCTACTTACTCCTACTCAACCATTCTCACTGAATTCCACTCATTTATTCTCACTCTCTTGCACTTATTCTTACACTCACACACATTATCACTCATTCTTACACTAATAATTCACAGCTACTCACTCACCAAGTTGTCCCTGCCTGCTTTATTCACTCCCAAACTTCGCCGCATAGAGCAAAACCTACTAAATTCGATTGTGTCCCCGACCTGTGTATCATGCATGGCCATGAGAATGAGTTGTGAGGGCAATTTAATTAAGACCATGTGAAGTTCCTTGTTAAGTCTCCTCACAGGAGATGCTAACTATCATTCAAAATACAAGCATTTGGCCAACAAACTCTGGGGTACTCATGTCAAATGGTGAGTGAGGTTCGAATAGAGACTTCCCTGGGAATACTTTATCTGAATGTTTGTTATTTTCTATTGTAGAACATTTCATTGACCTTTAGAGAAAATGTTGCGAATCAGCCCTAAGAATTTTATCATCATGATACCTCTCTACGGTAAGGGGCATAACACAGGCTCCTCCAGCCCCTGCGGCACTGGGGGGCCCCAACCATTCAGGGTCCCCCACACATTTTAGAGGGACCCCAAAGCCAATGACATATGGGAGACTGGGGGACTCCACTTCACATTCTGCAGGAGGGCCCCCATCATTTTGTGCTATACCACTGTGTATGGACTCCACAGACTGAGTCTGATGTGGAAGCCCAGATGTACAGCTGTGTAGGACACCCCTGCTCATGCCAGGTAGCTATCTAACCCTCAACAAGACCACACAAACTGTGCTTATTTACATGTGAACATAACGGGCCTTTTTTGCATGTTTGGCTAATTTTGACTAAATCACACGTATACTCTCATTGCAACTATCTGTAAGATCGTGCACTGCAGACGGCAGACAGCACGGATTGAAAGATGGGGTGGTTTTGATGCTTCAGTTTACCAAACTGAGACATCGGCAACGTATTTATTTATTTGAAGGTTTTATATAGCGCAAACAAGACTCTTGCGAGTATCAGAGCACTTTACATGTCAGATGTATAAAACACGAGTAGACATAGCACACAAAGATATAAGTGAGTCATATATACAATACATAAAAGTAAAAAAAATAAAGCAGCTAACGACAACAGAAAGAAAACAGTATGGAGCATAAAAACAGAACTAGTAATAAAATACAGTAATAAGTCAGTAAATTCATGTGGATTTAGCCATGAGGATCGCTTTCACTTATTTTTTGAAGGAGGCAGTGGAGGAGTTAATTTTTGTTTCAATGGGCAAAGCGTTCCATATCCTAGGAGCCATACCAGAGAAGGATCAGTTGTAGTTTTTTTTCTTGGCAAATCATTGTGGTTTCAGTAGAAGAGTCTTGGCACTCCTAGAAGCTCTGATGCCGGCGGAGAGTACCAGTTTCTGAGCTAGGTAGTGCGGGCGGTTATGGTGAAGGGCCTTGTGAGTCATACACGCGATTTTCAGATGAATTCTAGCTTCAAACGGTAGCCAGTTGAGGGCTCTCACGACTGGGGAGATGCAAGAGGTTCTCTTGGAGCCCGTGATGAGTCTTGCGGCTGAATTGATAGCGGCTCTTAGTGGGGCTGTCGACGACCTTGGGAGGCCGCATAAGGTTACCGCCCCATGTTCCACTCTAGGGATTACTAGGGCTTGAACTGCTTGTTTGAAATCGTAGGATGGCAGAAAGGGTTTCAGTTTTCGCAGGGTCTTCATGTGAAAGTTAGCTCCTTTTGTGGAAGCGCTGATATGCTTCTGCATCTTTAGGTTACTGTCCAGAGTTACACCTAGCGATTTCGCTGAGTCAACGATGAGAGGTTGTCCTTTGAGAGCAGTTAAGTGCTTCAGCCAGTCCAGGATAGAGGGTGTTTTGGAGCGATTAGGAGGAATTCCGTTTTGAGGGAGTTTAGTTTCAAATGGTTTTCGGCCAGCCATGTTTGGGTTTATTGTAGTGTGGTGTTGAGCGATTTGATGTCTTCAAGTGAGTGGATCTTGATGTAGATTTGGGTGTCGTCTTCATACATATGGAAGTGAATCTTGGCGAGGCTGAGAAGTTCATTGAGAGGTTCCATGAAAAAGTTGAAAAGGGTGGGTGAGAGGGAGGAGCCTTGCGGAACTCCTAGCGTGACTGGCATGGAGTTGGATAGGGATTGATTGACCTTGAATCTTTGGGATCCATTTTGGAGGAAAGAGGCGAACCAGGTAAATACAGCTCCAGACAGTCCCATTCTGTGTTTCAGGAGTTCTAGCAAATTGCCGTGTTTGACGGTGTCAAATGCTGAAGACAGGTCAAGTAGGATTAGTAAACAGGCTTCGTTTTGGTCCAGGATTTTTAAGAGTGTCGTCAATTACATGTGTCATGGCTGATTCGGTACTGTGACCTGCAACTCATGCACAAAGTTTGTACTGAATGCCATGGTAATGCAGCAGGTTATTCACCCACCTAGAGTTGTTAATACTGGGACATTGAAGGTGGGGGGAAAACTGATCGATTACAAGTGGTACTCTTAGGATCCTGAGAATGAGGATTTACTGGAGGAATTGATCATTCTGGTGTCAGCCCCCCTGGTGATTTCTCATTTCCCTCAGCATTTCACCCACATCCCCCTTCTGTTTTCAGCAGCAGGTGTGTCTAGGCGAAATGACCTGGACCCGCTATGTTGCTGCACAACTTGTAATACGGGGTTGCTAACTCCTGTTACCCGCTTAATTGGTATTATGGACCAAATGTACTAAGAATGTATTTTGTAAACGTGGTCCCAAATTGAGCCCTGGCCTTTACAAAACCCATTCTGTTTCTGCAAACTGACCTATGTACTAATTGGTTGGTTCACAAAAACCTGATTCGTAGTGGGTCACAATTTGACCTACCTCATGAATATTTTTACGTTAGGTCACAAAGTGCGAACTACTATGAATCGCAGCCATCATAGAGTTGGTGGACTTCTGAGGTCGGATGACCACCACCTCTGTGATTGCTTTTAAATCTTGCTTGGAATCTTATAGAAATGAATTCATGGGGGTCTGGCCTACAATTAAAAATCTGAACATCCCTTGGCTAATGTATGTTAGGGACACCTGTGCCAAGATTGGTTTCCAGGAACTTTGGGACACTCCAGAAAGTTCTTGTCTGGCTGTTTCCAAAAGCAACTTGGTCGAACAATTCAGATACTTCTTCCTATCATGTTTACACATTTATTCAAATATAGGTAGGCTGACTGCCCAGTTCCTACAGATTAAACCAAATTATGGGAGGGATTTATTCCTGGATTTGATTTTCCCCCCAGTTGCTAGGAAGCTGTATCTCCAACTAAGAATGGGCACTTTACCGCTCAGGTCCTTCACTTCCAGATGGGATTTCAATAAAAATACTTCATGTCCTGCTTGTGGCTATATATTGGAGGATGAAAATCATGTGTTTTTCTTTTGCCCAACGTATGACTTGCACAGAAAACGCTGGGTAAAACCTATTTGCAATAACCTTGGTTTTAGAGAGTGTGAAAAAGCCCTGCGAGTTTTGAAATATGACACCCATCCCCCAATTGTTTTCGCAGTCTCACGCTTTCTAAACGCTATATGGTTGCAACGCAGGAAATTTTCCACCAACTGTTAATTATTTGATTAATTTAACTTTATTATTTCTACCTGATTTTGGTGGCTTATGTTTGAGATCTGTTCTTGATGTGATAATTTTAATATTAATATTGTTTGTTATTCATTGTTGCTTTTATGGCCCTAGTGGCCGAAATAAAGTTTATGAACTGAGCTTTTAAATAAAACATTTTTTTTTTAATGCAACATGTTTTCCTTAAAGGAAAAGACGATGAGTTTGAAAAAAATCTAAAGTTTAGGCTACACTTCATTAAAAATGTTTTTGTCACTATTTACAGAGGGAAGGGGTTCCATTGGGTGCCCCCTTCCAAATTTGGAAATGGGTCACCACTACATTTGTGTAGTCAGTAAAATATTAATGTATTGCAACCGAATTTCAGTCACAAAACATAACTACATCCCATTCCGCATTGGTATTTCGAAGGGAAGCCACATATCTGCCAAATACTGATTTGGTATTGAGTCGCCAACACAAATTGTGTTTCGGTAACGTGTTTCTAAATCACAATTTGGGTTTTGTACATAACAGAAAGCCTGTCTGCGAAACAGACTGTAAGAAATTGGGTTCCTGGTTAAAGGGGAAGAACCCCTACTCAAGCAGAAACCCCAAACTAACCTGTGCTAACCCCTCTGGTAGATTGCCACAAGTAGTCAAGCTTAATTTAGAGGCAATGTGTAAAGTATTTATACAGCACTTCCAATGGTAATAAAGGGAAAACACAACACAAAAAATCCCACACCAAAGATAGAGTAAAATGTAATAAATTATTTGAGACCAAAACGACAAAAATCCAGGCAGTAAACCAGAGATAAGCAATTTCAAAATTGTAAGTAAAATTGTGCTAAGTAGCACAGCGCACCGACTGTGGTTATCTGGTCGCACTACACCAGGACAAAGTGACAAGTTCAGGCTGACTGTGATGGAGCGTGAGCCGGCACAGTGACCGCGCTTGGCTCTCTAAACAAAAAAGTACCTTAAATCCTGGTTGAGGAGCAATGTGAAGTCCTGTGTCAAGGATGTGTTGGGCATTAGTGGCAATGTGAGGACTTTGCATGGGCTTGAATAGCGGAGCAGAAGTTCTGAGGGAGCTGCGGTGGTGATGAATGGTTCAAGTGTGGAGATACATCGTGCAGTGGTGGTTTTGAGGAGCTGTGGTGATGATGCAGCTTTCTGAGGAGCTGCGGTGGCGAAGCGATGCCCATGCGTGGAGATGCATCACGAAACAGCGTTTTCTTGGAGTCCTGCATTGGGGATGTTTTGTGCAGTGGTTCTGATGCAATCTTGCATGGCATTCTATCAGTTCTGCCTGTACCACAGATGGGCTGACAGACCACCTTCTGGCCCATTTCCAAGGGTCCAAGGCTGGGGTGGCACCACTTGGGGGGACAGTACTCACAACTGGCAGAGTCCAAGTGCTGGGTTCATGGTTGTTGGAGCCGGTTTTGTCCCTGAGGCTATGATCACAAGGCCAGCCAGGCCCTTGGAGTCACTCTGTTGGTTCTATGTTCAATATGCAGGTCCAGTCATTCACTCAGGCAGCCGGGCAGCATCCAGCAGGGAAGCAGGGCAAAGGAGCAGTAGTCTTTCTTGCAGAGCAGCACAGCAGCCCTTCTGAGTTTTCCACAAGTTCAGAGGGGCACTAAAGAGTTGGGGTCCGAGGTTTACTATTTATACCTTGTGCCCACTATAAAGTAGAAGAAGTTTCTGCTTCAAGTGTCCACCCCAGAGGTGTTTGAAATTTCCTTCCTCCATGCCCTGGGCCCAGCTCTTATGGGGGCACAAAAGACTGGTGACTTAACCTTTGCTAGTGTGCTGGACAGAGCCTCTGTGATGTGCAAGTGTGGTAGGTTACAGCTCCACCCCCTTGTTATGTCATCATAGCCCATATTGCCAACATCTATCTTCCCTTTGTCGCATTGTCTGGGAGCAATGCACAAAGACCAACTGCCATCTGCACCTTGTCATGTGACGCAGGACACAGACTGCATGCACTAAATGATTAGGACAAGAAAATGCCAACTTTCTAAAAGTGGCATTTTCAAAAGTGTGACTTAAAATCGGACTTTACCATTAAAGGGAGTTTTAAATAAAAATCTTTAGACAGCAAACTTGACTTCCTACATGCTTCCAATCAAAGGTTATCACTTATTAAATATAATAAGTTAACCCAATGTTATTCTATAGGAGAGGCAGGCCTTCCAGTAGTGAAAAATGAATTTAAGAGTTTTCACTATCAGAGCATCTAAAATTTTAAAGTACATGTCCTGCTTTTTACATACACTGCACCCAACCCTATTGTCTGTTTAGGGCCTACCCTAGGAGTGATTTATTAGTGTTAAAAAGGAAGGTTGAGGACTGGCAAAAGGTTTAATTTTGCTGGTTTGAAATGACAGTTTAAAACTGCACACACAGGCTGCAAATGGCAAGCATGAGACATGGCTACATAAGTGGGTGGCACAACCAGTGCTGCATGCCCACTAGTAGCATTTAATTTACAGGCCCTGGAAACATGTAGTATCACTTTACCATGGTCTAACAAGTAAATTAAATGTGCCAATGTTACCATGTTTTTGGGAGTAAGCACAAGCACGTTAGCACTGGTTAGCAGTGGTAATGTGTGCAGAGTCCTAAAGTCAGTAAAACAGGAGGATTGAATGCAAAACGTTAGTGAGAAACCAAACCAAGGATGACATGGACCCTTTGTGAACCTAAACATCTTTGCATGTTTGGCTATAAGAGAGCACTTTTAAAGAGCCTACAAGTATTACTTATTTTAGACTCTGAGCTGTAGACATGGCCCACTTCTGTGCCTCCAAGCCTGACCCAGCCACGATTTCCATCAACAAACCGTCTCCCCTCTACCATGCCGGTAAAGGTCTTAGAAAAACTAATCAACTGATGTTTTATGGACCACCTCATCAACCACCAGATCCTTGTCACTATGCTACGCAGTCCAAATTCAGGCCGAACCACAGTACAGAAATAGCACTCACCGCAACAACAGATGGCGTTCGCATGATCCGTGACAGAAAAGACACAACAGCCCTCATACTCCTGGACCTCGCTGTCGCATTTGACACAGTATCACACCCCATCCTCATAAGGTGCCTGCACGAGATAGACATCCATGGACCCGTTCTCTACTGAATCTGCTCCTTTTTCATGGGTGGAGCACAATCTGAAAGCTTGGCAACCTACATCTCGAAAGCCCAAAAACTCATCTGCAGAGTGTCTCATGGATTATCGCTCAGACCCACCCTAGTCAACGCATACGTGACCAACGTCACCTGCACATACAAAATCATATTCTCTCCTATGCAGACATCACACAACTCATACTCCCCCTCTTGGCCGAGACCCCCAAGACAAGAAACAAGTTCACCTCCTGCAATACCTAAGAGGCTAACCGGATGAAAGCCATCTATCCCAAGGTCAACAATAAGACAGAAGTAGTGCTCTTCGGCTAGAACACCTCACCATGGGACTCCAAATGATGGCCTGCAGAACTTGGACCCACATTCAGAGACCACTCCTGGACCCTCAAATTAATTAGCAACAGCAAACTGGACATGACCAAACAAGTTAACCCCATCACTGCATGCTACCTCCACACCCTGAAGATGCTGAAGAAGACCTTATGGCTCCCAAGCAACACTAGAAAAACTGTCACTAGCAAGGTGGACTATGGGAGCACTAACTATGCTGGGATCCCCAAGCAACTCACGAGAAGACTACAAACCATCCAGTACTCATCTTCAACCTCCCCACAAGACTCACGTCACATCACACCTCAGGGAAGAACTCTGGCTCCTGATATACAAATGTGCTCAATTCAAAGTCCTCACACAAATTCAAGGCACTACAGAACTTAGGCCCCACCTACCTGAACAGTCACATCTCTTTCCACCAACCACCCGGACTCCTCCGCTCGCTGGACTTTTGGACAGAGCCCATCATACACAGAACCACATCAAGAAGACAGACATTCTCTTACATCACTCCTAACGCCAGGAATGACCTCCCCCTTCACACCATAGCCTCCTTCTCTCTTCTTGAATACAAACCAATATCTGTTTATTCAGATACACTCAGAGTGGAGCCCAATCTGCCCAGTCACTTAGAAGTGCTGCAGAGGGACTGACATCAGCAAGCATAGAGATACATTATGTACATTTCGGAACAACTGAAGGCACGCTCATACTAGAATTTTCCAAGCAGATGCAGCTAAACAATGAAGTACAGAGGATAAGTTTCGATTCTGAGGCCGGGCACACACTATCTACTACTCAAGGTCGCTCTGCCCATGCCCGCCACTAGACAAGTGGGAGAAGGCCTCTATCTAAAGGGAAAGGTATGCGCTAATAAGAACAGTGTATTCATTAGTGAAGCAAACTTAGCCTTGGAGAAATACAACTCAACAGAGGACTTTTCTTGGAAATAGCAAAGAATAATCTTTGATTATTACTCATAATGGCGCCCACAAAGAAAATGGCGCCGCAAATGCGAACTTACATAGACCAATGCGCAAACTTGAATTTTTCGATTCTAACATAGGTATGCAGAGTGTTCCATAGTTTGGTGGCTGCTACCGAAGAGGAGCGCCCACTCCATCTAGTTTTCCGAAATCTGGGGATCCTACGTTTTTTACAAAAAGAGGATCTAAGTGTTCTGCCAGGAGTGCACCAATGGAAAAGGGGATTCGTTTGAATGGAGCCCTTGTGGTGAGGAGCCTAGCAAGTGTTACATTAAGAGATTATCAAGCGTTACATAAAAACTAAATATAATTTCAACACTTGGTTACTAAATAATGTAGAAACAGTTTACAATTTACTTTGCGTAGAAATAAATCTAGAAAATGCAATCTGTTTGGGCATTGCAGTAATAGAAAAACCACGGATGTCAGTTAGCGGTGGCCAAGGGTCGCAGCACCCCTGCCACTTCTTTTGCAACCGCTGGCCTCAGAGATGGCAAACTTAGTTCCTGGAACACAACAACAGCAGCGGCTCAACATTATGGACGCTGGTTGGGCTCCCTCTTCCTCTTTTCTGTCAATTTTTAATTACACTAATAGTGAATAGTATTACATTATTCAATATCAGCGTCATACAATTGGAATACAATTAGCTGGAATCTGACCTCCCCTGGCAGCTGAGGTAAGTAAAAAAATGCTTTTAAATGTATGGTGTGTCCGTGCTAGTGAGTGAAAGTGTATTTATGTGAGTGTGTGTTTGTGTGCATGTAAGCATGTGAGTGTGTGTGTGTGAGTGAAAGTGAAGGTCAAAGGGCGTGTGTTGTCACTTCTGCTAACCCAGGCATGTTGGTGAATTGAAGTCCATGAGAATAACCATTAAAATGTCCTCTGGCAGTATCATACAGACCGCAAATGCCTCAAACTGTGGTTTGGCTGTGAAAGCAAAAAATAATAATATACAAAACGATTGCTGGTCGAAGCTACATTAATTGAATAACTTTAAGGAGTGCAGGGGGGTTCTTTTCTGCAGAGGGGATACGCGAATGATGTCATCCGGTCCGCACCAGGCACCCCCACAGTTCAACCGTTTAATGCAAGCCATTGTTCTCTGGGCGGAATCCGCAAGCCCTGGGAGGGGAGTAAGCGGTGCCTCCTGCGGGGGTGCGGGGTGGCCCCGCGCTCCGCTGGAATGTATGGCGCTGCAGCGGGCTGCACCTCCTGACAGCTACAATCAAGAGTGGCTGCAGGCAGCTGCTTAGCTCGGGGCCACGTTCAATTATGTCGGACCGCATTAGTCCCTGGCGAAGCTGTCACCTCGCCGCCTGTGAAGTGACAGCTCGCAGAGACTGCCGGTTCCTCCGCAGCCCTCTCGCTGCTGCAGTGAAGGGAGCGCGGGAACCGGCGCGAGGCGGCCCATTAGAGCCGCGCCTGCCTCGCCTCCACACTCTGCTCGCGGTAAAACTGCGGACTTTTGGTTAACCATGAAGATGTCTGCTCTTGAATCATTTCTGAGGTTCTTCTTGAACAATAACCATTGGCATTTTGGGACAAGCTTCAGATTAGACTACACGTGTCCGCGTGGGGGCTGTCAGGGTTTTTTTTACGTGGAGTGACTATTTTAAACCTCCGAAGGACACTGGAAATAGGAATAGAATACTTGCAGGATGGCAAAAAAATGCGTTTTATAGGCTTCTGGGCTCAGTATACAAAGTACCCTTGGTACCAATACCACCAGATACCCACAGCGCTACGAAACGGAAACACTGTGGTTGCAGGCACTATATAAACATGTTCCCTCCGTCCTCTTCTTATCATCATCATCTGCAGCATATATTACTATTAGTAGTATGGGTTAAAAATATTAATAATATTATTTCTATTAGTATGATTAATAATACTTTTTGTAATTATTGTTATTAATTACGTTACACCATGCAAATCACGACGAGTGATGCTGTGACAATACGGTTCAAATTAGAGGGACAAAAAAAGCACATCGCTGAACATTTATTTAAAAAGGAAAAGCTTTTCCAGGCTTTAGAACGAGATATAGATGGACACAGCAATAATATGCTTCATTTGAAATAACTTGAAACAAATAATATGTATTCATATTTTTGTAACTATGTCTATGTGGGATTGAGAAAGAAAATACATTAAAAAAATCAACAGTTTGCACAAAACAGCTTATGTTGTCTGCGTGGCACAGTCGGTTTGCATCTTAAGTTAACACAATTTTTTTTTATTTTTTAAATAACTTTTTGTGCTGTTAATGAGTGGCTATTTTTCGATGAGTTATTGTGGGTGTGACTCCTCCGTGGTCCCCATGAGTAGCACAGATGTTCACGTTCAGGAGTTGTAGCAGAATCTCTTGTTAGTTATTAGTGCCAGTAAACAAAGACACAACACGGAAGAAAGCTGCAGGGAGCGTCTGCACTGGAGGGAGGACCCTCGCGCCCTGTCGCAGCACGAGCAGTCGAAGTGCATTAATCTACCGGAGGAAGCCAAGTGTGATGAAAAAAAAGCATTGTCTAGAGAGAGAAATAAAACCTCAGTTCAGTGGGGAAATTATTACAGCAAGGTGAGGTCTGACTGTTTCACCACCCTTATCCACACGCAAAAGTGACCCAAAGGGAAATGGAAAGATAAGAGCGACAGGGAGTGAAAGAAAAGCTATCTATGAGTGGCATGTGTTTCAGAAAAATTGTGGCATGTTTGGTTTCCGAGAAAGTGTGTCACTGGCAGGGGGTGAAGTGGAATGGAGAGCATGTGGAGAAACATAATATAGAAAAGTTAAGAACAACAGAGAGACTGTGGTTAGTTAGACGGCAAGAGCATGGGAGTGGCAGAGAAGGAAAGGACGGCATGGGAGTGGCACAGAAGGAGAAGATGAGGCTGGAGCAGTACACAAAATAAAAAGCAGAAGAGAGAGAACACGTCACTGAAGGAGAAACGTGAATGAGCCAGAGAGTCTGAGAGAAGGGGGTATATTTACAAAAAAATGTAGGGCAGTGTTATCTCCCACATTTTTAAAACGCAGGGATGCGCCGTATTCACAAGAATATGGCGCACCACTGCAGGGACGGCTCCTCCACTAGGGCAACAGAGCGTCGCCCCACTGCTTTCTTGTAGTGCGAGAAGCAGAAGCATATAATGATAATAACTACCTTTTTATGTTTCTGCTTCTTGCACTGCGAGAAAGCAGAAGGGTTTGGTTGGGGGCGGGCGGGTATCTGGGCCTACTCTAGGGCAGGAGAGGAGTGGTGTGCCCACTGCTGAGGGCGCTGACTGTTTGGTCGGCCCTCTGAGGCTGCCGGAAGCAGTCATGCGCACTCTATAGCTCTCTGTGTAGGCTGCAGCCTACATGGAGAAAATGGCCTCCCGTAAACCCCTGCCTGGGCAGCGTCCTGACCAATCACAACGCTCCACTGGAGCTTTGTGATTGGCTTAAGGGAGAGGAGGGAGGCTACCTGCTTACTGAATATGTGGGACCAGGCCGGCAAAAAGGTAGGTTTAAATATATATTTTTTATTATTCATTAAATTAACCCCCATGCGACTCCACCCTCACGTGACTGCCCTGTCGCCGCGTGACCTCCCTCCAGCACCCCCCACCAACAAGACATGCCAGCCGCGACTGCACCCCTGCATTCCCCCTAGCGCCGGCGCTAAAAAAGCAGTCTAGGGCCCGCTCAGGCAACCTGCAGCCATGTTGCAAGGGCGTTCACGCTGCAGGGGCGATAGTTTATGTGCAGGAAGGTGCCCCTTCATGCACATAAGCAATCAATAATGGCAAATCGCTCTTTCTATGTGTGCTGCACAGAATGCGGCCCACATCGAAAGAGCAAAGAATGAGGAAAAAGTAATAATTTTTCCTTGTATCGCCATTCTAAGACCAGGTATACCGTGGCCTTAGATTTTGGCACTGCCCCAGCCTTGTAAATCTGGGCAGCGTCAAAAAGCAATGGGTGCTGTGGTGGAATGCACACCGAAACTCCAATCACATGCCTCTTTGCCACAGAGGACTGCAGCGGAAAAGGGCATATTTACAAGGTGACATTAAGCCATCTTAAGTGGCTTAGCACCACCTTGTAGATATTGGGAATGCTGCTATGCCACCGGAGCATCAAAAAAAGTAACACTCCGGTGGCTTGTAAATATGGCCCCAGGTGTGAGAAGAAGAGCCATAACACATGGATGGCGTGAGACAATGATGTGAACATTGTGCAACACTCGATTTATGAGCGGGGATCTCTACTTCATGTCTAGCAACCGTCTCCACCTACTCCATACATGGTAGAGCTGAGGCTTGTTTGGGGAATCTTAAGGCATTCAGTACCAAAAAGCAGTCTCTTCTAGGAAAGGCTATATAATAAAATGTTCTATACTTTAATTTTTGGTTACTTCAGACTACAAAGGAGATAGAAGCAATTTTCAATCTAAAAATATGGTCAATTATGGTAACACGCCCTATCACGTGGATTCAATGCCCATATTGCATATTCTGTGATCATGGCCCTGGGTCGCCCGTAAAGCCTACTTGGGGGCATATTATCAAGAAACGGCGTTAAAATTATCTTGAGAATTCCCATAGAAGCCCATGTTCTGTGTCAACATGGGCTTCTATGGGAATTCTCTGCGGCATATTATCAAGCCCATTATCGCCGCTTTAGCTGCAGTTTTCTGCCGCTAAAGCGGCGATAATTTTAACGCAGTGCTTGATAATATGCCCCTAAGTTCTGATAGTTCAGTTTTCAGGAGTTTCCTGAAGTGCATGTGATCAGCTGCAGGTCTCAGAGAGGGCCTGAGTGAATTTCCGAGTCAGGCCATTTATTCCCAGTGATCTTCCACCATATTTTATCCGCTTTAACAATTGTTGTTTGCTGGATCAATTAGCAGCCAATAATTGAAGGTTTGTGGCTGATCTGTATGGTGGAGAAAGGGTTACCGTGTATTTTGAGCCGTTTCTCAATAAGAATTACAAATGATGCAGAGAATCTGGGATCTAAAAGTAGCTTCAACTGGTAGCCAGTTGAGTGCTTTCGAGGTGGGCTTAAAGTGGTCCTGTTTATTTAGCTTCTTGGCATATTCTCTCTGTCTAGCTTTAACATCTTTGTAGCCGGTCAATAGGCTTCTTGGGAAGCCTAGAGATAATGATATTGCGGCAGTCTAGGTGGGATAGGAATAGGGCTTCGATTAGCTCCACACAGTGGTTGGTTTTGCATAGTGCAGTGAGCTGGAGATTTAGCTCTCTCACCCACTGCATTTACTTGTGGGATCAATTACATTTCTGAGTTAAAGAGTAGCCCAGGTTCTTGGCTTGTGGGATGATAGAAGGGTAAATCCTAGATCTTAAGGCCATTTCTGGTTTTACTACCTTTCATGCTTCGAAAGTGCTCCTTCATCCAAGATGCCTTCCAGGTAAAAGGTCATGTGAATGAGTTTATTGGCTAGTCAGAAATACATTTTTGTGTCAATTTTAAGTTAATTTGAAAGTTACATTTATTCTGCTGAAGGGGCTCATGCACATATTGAACAGAAGGCAGGAAAGAGATGAACCCTGCGATACGATACAGTTTACTAGCTGAAAGTAGGTTTCAGCAATACATTACAATAGAATACAATTTATAAAGTGCACAGCTGCCTCTGAGGGGGCATCGTGGCGCTAGCGGTTCTGTGGTGCACTGAGGATTAAACCGAAACCATTACAGGAAGCCTACTTTTCAAACAGGTATGTTTTCAACAATTTGCAGAAGACTGTTTCAGAGGGTGTGATGCAAAGGGCTAATGGCAAGGGGTTCTAGAGTTTGGCGGTTAAGTAAGACAAATAACGTCCCCCACTTCTTGTCTTATTGATCCTCGGGACACATACAAGTTTTTGTCGTTTCGAGCCTAATGCTCTCACCTGATGGTAGAGGTGCTCCTATGCTCTACAGGTGAGTATTAGTACTTTGAATTTGATGCGGCTAGCAATGGGCAGCCAAGAAGCCTGTGCAAGGGAGCAGTGACAGAGGCACGGGGAGGTAACTTCAGGATCAGCTGTCGCATTCTTGAATGATCTGCAGGCGGTAACTCAGGTCGACTGGTAAATCTAAGTACAGGCTACTTGCATAGTCTAAGTTTGATGTTACCAGAGCGTGAATAACAAATTTGCAGCTCTCCTCTGGAATCAGGTGAATCATCTTTTCAGCTGATTTTAGCGTAAGAAACAATTTGGCAAACTCAGATCTGACCTGAGGGTTAAAAGATAAATTGGAGTCAATATTGACCCTCAAGTTTCTTGCCTCCTCTGCAGCAGAGGACGGGGAGTTGAGTTCCAAGAGCCACCAGTTATGGGGGTCAGGCTGATGGTTAGTGCCAAAAAACAAAAACAAACAATTCTCAGAGTTTAGTTTGAGGCAAATCGCATTCCTCCCTTCGACATTGGCCTTGGGCATCCCTTTAAGGCCTTCAATGCAACCACCTCCTTCTCCTGAAATGAGAGCAACAACTGTGTATCATCTACATAAGAGATGCTCCTTATGCCCCAAGCCTACACTAGTTTAGCCAAAGAGGCTCAATAAATATTAAAAAGCGTTGGGCTCAGGACAGATCAAGTGTCTTAGCTGCGGAAGTAAAGGAAGGAAGGAAAACCCTATGTGAGTGGTCCTCCAAGTAAGGCTTTAGCAAGGCCAAAACTGGGCATTGGATACTCTCATCCCTTAATCTGTCCAGGAGGGTAGAGTGGGAGATCTTATCGAAGGCCGCTGACAAATCAAGAAAGATAGCCCTGGCTGCGGAGCCCTTTTCAAGATTAACCTTAATGAATTCAGCGACCTCCAGAAGTGAAGATTCCATGCTGTAGCCTGCACGGAATCTTGACTGAGTATCATGGAGCAAGTTGTTGTTTTTGAAGAAACTAGAAATTTGATCGTTAACAAACTTCTATAACATTTTGACAGCATCCGGAAGCAGGGAGAGAGGCCTAAAATTGCTAAGCACCTTGGGGTCCGCATTAGATTGTCTAGTAGAGGGCCCTGATGAGTGTTCCTATCCGTGATGAGAGTTGGAGCTTCTTACAAGGGAAACTTATCATAAATCATTTGGATTTTGTTTTATAAGACGTAAGAGAGTTCTTCACACATTATGGCTGACGGAATCTAGAGGCCAGATGTACGGCCCTTCCAAATTGCGACATGCAATTTGCGCTCAATTGTGAGTCACACATTGCGAGTCACAATTCCAAATGTACAACAGTGTCAGAGACACTGTTACCGATTCCCAATGGGGTGGCAAAATTCGAGACTCATGAATATTAATGAGCCACTCGCAATTTGCGACCCCATTGGGAATGGCTGGCCTGCCCAGGTTTGGTGGCCTGCTGGGCTCAGCAGACCTCCATGTCTGGGACTGCTTGTCAAACAATCAGGTTTTTTTTATGCAAGGAAGGAAAACAGGATGCATTTAAAAAAAAAAAGAAAACATTTTTGTGTCATTTTTTAGGGGCTGTTAGTGGTACCTGGGACCACTGCCTGCCCTTAAAAAATATTTTTAGAGCCAGTCACAAAGGGAAAGGGGTCCCTTGGGGACCCCATCCCGTTTGCAACTCCATTACCACCCTCTTGAAGAGGGCGATAAATTGCGATTGTTTTTCAACCGCAATTGCAGTCGCAAAAAAACATTCATACAAGGCTAGGGAGTCGCAATTAGGAAGGGAACGACCCTTCCTAATAGCGAGTCGCAAAACACTTTTTTGTGAGTCGCAATTTTTTGTGACTTGCAAAATAGTGTTCGCACATGGGCGTGTGGGTTATTGCGTGCGCAAATGAGTCGCAAACCCGTTTGCGCACGCAAAAACTGGTCGCACATCTGGCCCAAGGTGTTTTGGGAAGCACTGGGAGACAAAAAAAAAGAGTTCACTACTTGGAAAAGTTTGCAACGTTTATTAGCGGTGGTGGTGATAGAAGATAAAAAGAAATCTTGTTGTGCCTTGTGCACTGCACTCCATAAAATATTTAGTGGTCTTTTATAGTCTAGTTTTGCATCAGGACGATATGATTTCCTCCAGCTGCGATCAAGGAGTTTAGAGTTTGATCTCTCCTTTTTTAGTGCAGCAGTAATCCAGGGGGCAGATGGAGTTGATCACCATTGGGGTACCCCTTTTAATAGCTCAATGCTATCCAGGGCTAAAATTAGCCACTTATTAACATTGGTCAGGTCAGGGCATACTGCACCTGAAAGTTCAAGGGGAATAGCCTGTAATGCTTCTGAGAGAAGGGATTCAGATACTAGCTTTCACGGCCAAACAGGGAATTGCTGTTTCTTAGGGCAGTTCATAACCATTTTAAAAGGTTTTAAGAAATGATCAGACCAAGATAATTGGAGAATTGGGTCCATCTGTATATTTAAGGAATGTGACAAAAATGAGGTGGAATATGTGATCAGCTTTTCCAGCGATTACAATCCTAATAGTTGGACCGCAGTTGGAAAGGAAGGATTGGATCCAGGATAGGGCTATTCCCACTACTCCAGCCCAATTTTCCAATCTATCCAACAAAACTTTGTGGTCAGCAGTGTCCTGATGGAAAGTCGAGTACGAGGGCTCACTTTCAACCATTGATAGAAGTTCGCTCATTTTGTCGTCTATGGTTGTCTCAATGCCTCTTTCTGTTATAACACACAGAGCGGTGGTGGTGGAGGAGGTTATTTAGTTCCATGTGTTCTTGGAGCTATCACATAACTTTCATTTCAAGTATGTTGCTAAGGAAGGGTTGAGTGAATGCAGGCGTTTCGTTAGCTAAGACCTGCGAGTCAGCGTTAGGTTTCTTTTAGAAATGTGATAATTGCATACTTTAGAGGGTTAGCAGGGCTCCTTATCAATAAGTAGGAACAGAATATGCACAAGCATATGCCAGGTGCATAAAAGAGAACCCAGGCAAAATAAACTCCAAGCTAATGCTACATTGGACCCGTTTAGCAAGTCAGCTTAGAGAGGTTGGAAAGCCGGCAAGAGAAAGAAGTACTGATGAAACAGGGAAGAGTGAAATACCAACCACCGCAAACCAAGCTGTGAGATTGGAAAATTGACTCTTCAACGAGAGACTGAAGGGGATCTCAGATGCCAACTGCACTTAACTTGGAGACCAACCTGAGAATCAATCCAATAATGTGAGTGGTGATTCCCCTTAGTGGAATGTGGTAGGTGAAAAACATAGGTTTTTTTCCAGGGGCGAAGAAACTAAACTATTGAGACAAGACATTATGACCCTGACTGCAGCTGAGACGATTGATCTTGGAGAACATCAGGAACTCCACATGATGAGCCCAAGGACCAAAACGCTGTGAAAACTGTCTTGAGGGAGGATCTTACTTCCCACAACTACAGTCCTAAGAACAGGACCCCATGGTCCTGTTAGACATAGGTAACCATGAGAAAGTGACACAGACAACTTAGAACAATAAAGGGAGAGACATCTGACTTATCAAATGGGAGACACCTGACTTACTAAACCCAGACTCTATATATGCTGTAAAGCACAGTCATCTGATTGCCAAAGGACCTTAGTGAACAAAATCAGAAACAGATAAGGGCTTTGCAGACCTTTTCAGCTATAGGACTGTCTTGACATCTTCCGTATCTGATCCCTCATACTTATTTTTCCTAAATAACATCATTCAGCTTAACATTGACTGAACCATGATTTCTGCTCTGATCTGAACTGAGCTAGGGAGCCAGTGGAGTGAGTAACTGTGCCCAAATTTACATCCAATATCGACCCATGTCATATCGACATCAGATGTGCCCCCTCCCTGAACACCTTTTGGAAGACTCTCAAGACCTGGCTCTTCAGCTGAACGGAACTGCTGACCTCCTCCCCCAGCGCCTTGAGACCCTCATGGGTGAGTAGCGCACTTACAATTCCCTGATTGATTGATTGATTGATCAACCCATTCCCCTTTCCCGCTTTTCCAATGCCAAAGATTTCAAAGTGTGTGTATACTTAGTGGCCACCCCATCAATTTTCCCCATCATTAAAGACATGTACCAGATGTACCACATGTATTAGACATGGACTACAGAGACATGCAGTTCATGCAAGTGAAATAGAGTTTAAGTGCAAGCGCAAGTGTTTGAACAGGAGTGAAAGTAGTGAAAAATGGTCTGAGGTGAGGATATAGACAAATCAGAAGAAGAAGAAATGAATGGGGATGTTGCAGGAGTTGAAAATATTCTGTGGGTGTGAGAAAGAAACAGAAGGAGAAACTAAGAGTCAGTGACAAAAAAGAAAGACATCAAGAAAACGAAAGAGAGCATGTAAATGAGGGATACAGAAGGTGAAAGATTAAAAGAGGGGAAGGAAGAGAGACTGAGAATGTAAGAATGAAACAAAGCCAGAGAGAGGCAGAAACAACAAGAGAAAAATAGTGCTAGAGATATAGAGACAAATACAATCGCTTGTCACTGTAGAATATGAATGACTGGAAAAGAGTGGGCTCACTGGCACATTTCATAGTCAGCTTCGAAATAGGGGCCCGATGATACACTGCCATAACAACGCATTTCATCAAGGCATTCACCATCAGCCAAAAGACACATCCCTTTGACCACAATCAAACCATCCTACTCCCAGAAGAGCTTGCACTTAAAAACAACAGACCTAATACATCAATGGACTGGTATGACAACCAATCTAATTCAAATGTGGGAACCACAGCAAAAGGATAAATCAGAGCAAACCTTTAACAATGATGAGCTACAAAGACAAGTGAAACGGGGCCTACTGAAATCATTCATTTAGAATGAATTCAGAAGGGCACAAATGGCCTCAATGTACATGACAATGGAAAATGCAAGAAACCAAGGAACTTCTACTTTGGCACTTGCCAAAAAAGTCTCCACAGTAAACTACAAACAAGCATTTGCAATGCAATAGGTCTCACATTTGCGAGAGTTAGAGCTATTGGTGTTGTAAATGAAAATGTCTTTTACCTATGTGTTTTGTTTTGGAGTGTAGGGGATGTATGTGGTGTGGAGTGGAATTACGTGGGTTGCATTGGAAATGTTAGTTGTGGAATTGTGTGGGGTGGAATTGTGTGGAGTGTATTTGTGGAGTGGAATTGTGTTGCATAGTGAATAGATGGGGTGAGAGCTGCATAAAATAGATATAAAGATACACAGGGTTAGGTGTTATGAAACTTTAATTGGTTAATGCAGTCACTGAGTTTTGTCCTTGTTGGCACAGTGGTGGGTAGTGACTTTTGAATTATAGTGCTACAAGATACCAGCATGTGACTGAAAGCACTGTGATTCTGCATGGGAAACAGCATTTACAACGCTGTCATTACATTGCGTGCTATTATAACGCGATCGTTGCAACAACCGCGTTGTTAGTACGCAATGTAATGACATTGCAAGTCATTACAACGAATTCCAGTAGGGGGCGCTCAGGTATTGGAAATAAATTCCAACACCTTCCCTGCTGCTGCGCAAACTGGAGTAATTAATACTATTCCTAAGCCCAGTCCGCCACCTACTGGAAGTCGTTGTAAAGACTTGCGATGTAATACATTGCATACTAACAATGCGATCATTGTGACGAACTCTTTGTAATGGCACGCGATGTATTACATCGTGTTGTAATGTGCCATATTCATATGCACATTGTTTTAAAATTGTATTAAGCATAGTATAACAGAGGCTGCACCAAAGTGGCATATATTTGGTGTTTATTGTAAGGCAAGGGTGAACCTTCCATTTCAGGAGTTTTTAGCAATTTCAACATGTTTTTAGAGTTTATTATAGCACAAAAAGTTGTGATTTCTGATATTAGTCCCTTTCCATGCACCTTATTGCTTTGGATTTACTTTTGAGAAAATGTCACTCAAAATGCCACATATTTGGCTGTTGAATGTTATAAGGGCACTGAAACCATGGAAATGTCCGACACAAGCAATTTAAAACCTTGGCAGCTACGTAGCAGAGGTAAAATGCACAGAGTCCTAAGGCTAAGAAAAACTAATTTTGGTGCCAACCTATGTTGTGTTAATTTCCTTAATAAAGCTGCGTTCTTTACGCAAGGTGACCGAATTGATGTACAAATAATCCTAGCACTTTGCACACAGCTCTTTTTAACCATTTGGTAGCTAGCACTTTGCACACAGTTCTTTTTAACCATTTGGTAGCTACAGATGTATTTTACTCATTATGAATGCAGAACTATGGGTTGCAGAAGTCAGACAGCCTCAGGGCAGGTCAGCTTTGTACCTTAAGGGCAATAGTGAAATTCTGTGTGCAGGGATGTATTAATATGTGCCTAGTTTATTGGTTGGTTTTAGTGAATAACTACCTAGGTCTCGCTAAGCCATCAACAGTAGGGCTAGGAGAGCAAGGGATGGTGATTCTGACTTCCATGTGGAAGGTTGTTTTATGAGCTTTAATAAAGTGGCAACAGAAAAGACAGGATTGGCAAACAAAAGCACACATGAGAGAGAGGATAATGCATACGTGTGGGGGAGAAAACCACACAACAGATGATGGGTGGAAAACAGACACACTCTGTTAGACCTGTCAGCCCTTTGGGTGGTCCCTCCTCATAATTATTTATTTTGTCCCACTTTTGCCTCAAACCCTGTTTGACTTTTTCCTTTTTGGGAACCACCAGACTTTTTCGTGTTGCTACAGATTCAGGGAGCCATTTTGGCTACCCCTGAAACTTCTGTCTGAGGGCCTGAAGCACAAAATGGTGGCCTCCTGTGACATCACCAGCATCCACTGGAACCTACCAGCACCTTCCAGAACCTTCCAGGAGATTCCAGAACTGTGTGACAGTTGGAAACCGTTTAGAATGTTGGGAGGATAAGAGAGGCAGTTGGCAGTTGGAGCTGGCAGTTGGCACCTGACTGGTGAAGAGAGAGGAGCACAACAGTGAAGGAGGAAGGAGTGAAGCAGCAGGGGTGGAAACTTGTGCCTGGAGTGGGGTCCATAAACCCACCCTTGATACTTGTCCCTACTGATGGATCCCAGCCTATAGCCCTGTGTGGGAAGAAGACAGAAGAAAACCATCCTAAGGACCTGGACAGCAGGAACAGGCCTTAGAACCAAGAAAACAGCAAGATTCTGACCTGAGAACTGGTTTCCCTGGAGCCTGGCGTCGAGTAGCCGAAGACCTGGAGCCCGAGGTGGAGAAGCGGCGCTGACTGAGGTAGCAGACGTCGTACCCGGAGCCGCCTGAGGTCGTAAGAGGGCGCCGGCGGAGGTCGAGAGGAATACCAAGGGTCGAGAAGGAGGTGAACCGAGGTCGAGCGAGCGGCGTCATCGGAGGAGTGAAGTCCGCCCTCCGGAGTCGTCGGAGACCGAGGTAGAGGTGAACCGGAGGTCGGGAGTGAGGATCGCACTCCGGAGTCGCCCGGAACCTGAGAGGAGGAGCACCGGAGGTCGGGGGTGAGGATCGCACCCCGGAGTCGCCGGAAGTCGACATCGAGGCCAGGCCGGCCGACGTCAACGGAGCCGAGAGCGCCATCGGACCGGAGCCGCCCGAAGTCGACATCGTGAAGAGACTGCCCGACGCCGTCGAATCGGAGGTCGAGATCGAACCGAGGCCACCGACATCGGACCGGAACCGCCTGCCGGCGTCGTCAAAGAACTGACATTGTGCCGAGGCCGCCGAGACCGAACCGGAACCGCCCCACGGCGTCGACACGACTCCAGCGGCGTCGGAACATCAGAAAAGGGCAGTAAGTGGAGTAGAGGGCGCCTTAGGCCCTGTGGAGACCTGAGAGACTACTCAAAGGGGCTAGGGAGGTGCTGAAACCCACCTGACTGTGCCTGGGGTGAACTGGGACTAACCTAGAGAGGTTGTGTGGAGAAGGGAAGCCAGGGCATTGGAATTCCCCCCTTTGATCTACCTCAGTTTAGGCCTCAGCCTTTGCCTCAGCCAGGGAGTAGAACCCCCCCAAGCCTTCCACAACCCTACAAGCTGTGTCTGGGCCAAATCAGCCCTTAAGAATTGAAGTGTCATCTGATTCATGAGTGTTACTGTATACTTCTAATTATTTATTGGGGAAACTGTATTTATTAAATTCTTATCTATTTATTGCTGCACTGTATTTATAGGTCCACAGGACTTGTTGGTGTACAGTATTTATTGGTACAGTATTTATTGGTACAGTATTTATTACCTCAAAGTATTTAATTGTCTGTATATATTGCACTTGTATTTATGCCCTGTTATTTATGATCACCCCTATTTATTTCAGCGAACAGCAAATATTTATTTGACCTGCTCTATTTAAGAATTTGTATATTGTGATTGTTATTTATTTTCCCAATCAGCAACTGAGAGAAAAAGATAAAGAGAACATATTTTCATAATTTTTACGGTGTAGAGTCGTTTTTGGAACGGATGCACGCATGGTTATTGTATGGGTATATTGTATGCTTAGCACTGCGCCTGTTTCCTGACCACTCGAGCCAAGCTACCCCATTGTGCCGGGAAGGTCCACCACCACCCTGCGGAGTGGGAGTGGGCTGTTTCCAACATAAATTGGTGTTCAGTGGTGGGATAGAGCTGTGCCTACGTATACTCAACAATAACTGTGGGTAGTCCATAGGCCTACACCGGGAGTTTTCTCAAAGCGGCCTTCCTAATTGTGGGTTTTTGTTTTTTCCAAATTTACTCTGGTGGTGGGAGGAGGTATTATTAAAGGTACCCCCCTGCATAGTTACTGCACAAAAACCTGTCCTCTAACCTGAGTGGGCAAGATGGAGTTTGTTCTTGAAAATCTAGACACGTACACTGTGGCCCAACTCAGGGAGTTTTGCCAGCGAGAGGGGGTGTACTGTCCCCCAGGAGCAAAGAAGGGTGCACTTCAAACCAGCTTAAGGGCTTGGGGGGAGGCACGCAGGGAAAGCAAGGCTGAGGAAGAAGACAGGGATGGAGAGCCTGACCCCGAGGGGGCTGAGATGTACCAACCTGAGGTGGGGAACCTGTCCGCAGGGCCCAGGACACTTTCTAGGGGGGGCAGCCGTGCCTCTAGCGGGGGCTTGTCTGAAGTGGAGTTAGCAGACCGGAGGGAGAAAAGACAGCTCACATGGGACTTAGCAAAGCTGGAGAAGGAAAAGGAGGAGCAGAGGATGGCCCATGAATTGCGCCTGAAAGAAATAGATCTTCAGATTTTGCGAATCGGGGCACAACCTGTTCCCAATGGTGGCAGCCAAAACCAAGAGTCCACCAGGGAATCCAAACCTTACCTGCCAAAGGACATTGTAGCGAGCTATGGGGCAGGTGACGACATCGCCAAGTGGCTAGCAGCCTATGAGGTCTCATTGAGGGCCCATGGGGTTCCAGCAAAGTATTGGGGAGGGGGACTGTGTAAGTACATGCCTCCAGCTGGTAGGGATGCTTTATTGGCCCTCGAAGAGGATGAGCAAACCCACTACCCCACCATGAAACTGGCGCTCATCAGAAAGTTTGGACTAACTCCGGAAAAGTACAGACAGAAGTTCAGGGGTAGTCACAAACTGGGCACACAGAATTGGGTGGACTTCCTGGACTATGCAAAGAAGGCACTGGAAGGTTGGATTCAGGGCAGTGAAGTAAGGAACTACGAGGAGCTGTTTGACCTAGTACTGAAGGAACACCTACTCGAGAAATGTTTCCCTGAACTGCGGCAACACCTGGTGGATGGCAAGCTGACCAGCCCCCGGAAGCTTGCTGAGGAGGCGGACATTTGGGCTAGTACCCGGGTGTCCACAAGGGGGACTGGAGGGGATACTCAAAAGGCCGGACAGGGCGCCCCCCAGAAGAAAGAAGGAGGGGAAAAGAAAAAGGAGTTCTCCAAAGGCCCCCAAAATAACTTCCAAGGGAAGGGAACAGGATTCACCTCTAAGGCTAACCCACCCAGAAACCCTAATCCTGGCCAGAGTCAGCAGCCAAGGGTTGTCCATTGCTACGAGTGCGGTGGCGTTGGACACTATAAAGGAGATCCGAAGTGTCAGAAACGCTCACCCCCTCCCACTGGAGGAAAGCCCCCCGGAGTAGCTAGTGTAGTGCTCGGGGAGGAGATGCCCTTAACTAAGGGAAGGGAGTGGGCGGGTGTCACTTTAGTGTCCCTGGGAGAACGGGAGATGGTTCCTAAGATCCAGGTGCCCGCAAATACTGCAAAGTATGGGCAGTGGATCACCATCAATGGCCAAAGAGGGGAGGCTCTGAGAGACACAGGAGCCAGTATGACTATGGTACGTAGCCAACTGGTGTCTCCAGAGCAAGTCATTCCCGATGTACTCCACCCAGCCGCGATGGCTGACGGCAGAACCGGCCACTATCCCGTGGCTGAGGTTCCCTTTGAATGGGGGGGGGTTGCAGGTTCACTTCGAGTTGCCGTAAGCCCTGCCGTGCCAGTCGATTGTCTGCTGGGCAATGACATGGAGCACAACGCTTGGAAGGAGGTGGAATACCGGACTCATACCGAGATGCTGGGTACACCTGACTGGGCCTGTGTTAGCACAAGGTCCGTGACTACCCGAAGAGGGAGTTCATTCCGGCTGGAGCCTGGAACAAAGGCCCAGCCAGCTGCCAGTCAAGGGAAGAACCGAGGACAGGAGGAGCCTGCCTCGGCGTCTCCACCCCGTAGGACGGATAGGCCACCGGAGGTGGTGGACCAGGAGTCTGCGGAGGGGGACGTTACCAACCTGGAGGACCTACCCATCCCGGCCGAGTGGCACGTGGAGGGAGGCCCGTCCAGGGAGGAATTCTGCCAGGGCCAGAGGGAGTGCCCTACCCTTGAGGGGCTTAGGCGACAGGCCGAAGCCCAGGCAGCAGGGAACGTTGAAGGGAACTACAGTGTTTACTGGGAGGATGGCCTCCTCTACAGTGAACCCAAGGCACCCCTACATGGATCGTCACGAGCCTTGGTAGTCCCTCAACGTTATCGAGCCTTCCTTTTAGAGTTGGCTCACGAGATCCCCTTGGCAGGACACCTGGGGCAAGACAAGACCTTCGCCCGTCTTGTCCCACACTTTTATTGGCCTCAGATGAAAGTGTCGTCCGATACCTACTGCCGGACATGTGTGTCTTGCCAAGCCAGTGGGAAAACAGGGGTGAAGCTGAAAGCTCCCCTGGAACCACTTCCTGTCGTTAGCACCCCCTTTGAAAGGGTGGGCATCGACATTGTGGGTCCGTTAGATCCGCCAACATCAGCTGGTCACAGGTTTATCCTGGTTCTGGTGGATCATGCCACACGGTACCCAGAGGCAATACCTCTGAGGACCATAACAGCACCTGTTGTGGCTAGGGCCCTGATGGGAATCTTTACCCGAGTGGGTTTTCCCAAGGAAGTTGTGTCCGACAGGGGGACCAACTTCATGTCAGCATATATGCGGGCAATGTGGAAGGAGTGTGGAGTGACCTACCGGTTCACAACTCCTTACCACCCCCAGACCAATGGTCTGGTGGAAAGGTTTAACAAAACCTTGAAGGGCATGATCAGAAGTCTGCCTGAAAGCCTGCGGAGGAAATGGGACGTCCTCCTACCCTGTTTACTTTTTTCTTACAGGGAAGTGCCACAGAAGGGAGTGGGCTTCAGCCCCTTCGAGCTTCTGTATGGGCACCCTGTACGCGGACCTCTTAACCTGGTGAGAGACGGATGGGAAAGAACTCCCAGAAAGCTCCCCCAGGATGTGGTGAGCTACATGCTGGCCTTCCGGAGCCAAATGGCTAAGTTGTGGAAGCAAGCTTCTGACAACCTGGAAGCCAGCCAAGCAGTAATGAAGGCGTGGTATGACCACAACGCTCACCCGGTGGAGTTGGAGCCTGGCCAGAAGGTGTGGGTGATCGAACCAGGAGAGCTTAGTGCCCTCCAGGATCGCTGGTCAGGACCCTTTGAGGTGTTGGAGAAGAAGGGAAAGGCTACCTACTTGGTGGACCTGAAGACCCCTCGTCAGCCCCTGCGGGTGCTGCATGCCAACCGCCTCAAACCCCACCACGAGAGGCCCGAAGTCATCTTGATGATGGTGACTGACGGAGGAGAGGACGTGGAAAGCGAGCCTCTCCCTGATCTGTTTGCGTCTCAGGAAAAGGATGGGTCGGTGGAGGGA
This sequence comes from Triturus cristatus, assembly GCF_964204655.1. Taxonomy (NCBI): domain Eukaryota; kingdom Metazoa; phylum Chordata; class Amphibia; order Caudata; family Salamandridae; genus Triturus; species Triturus cristatus. The sequence continues at coordinate 181,859,324 of NC_140589.1, forward strand.
GTGATTCTCTCCCCATCTCTAACTCCTGAACAGCAGGAGGACTGTCGCCAGGTCCTGGGGCAGTACTCTTCGTTGTTCTCCCTTGTCCCGGGTAGGACTCACCTGTGCGTCCATGACGTGGACACAGGAGACAGCCCACCTGTGAAGTCCAAGATCTACCGGATGTCAGACAAGGTGAAGGCCAGCATTCATAGTGAAGTCACTAAGATGCTGGAGCTAGGAGTGATTGAACCTTCTAGCAGCCCCTGGTCCAGTCCGGTGGTGTTAGTACCGAAAGCTGCACCACCGGGTGCCCAACCAGAACTGAGGTTCTGTGTGGACTACCGGGGACTGAATTCAGTGACAAAGACTGATGCTCATCCGATCCCTAGGGCGGATGAATTGATTGACCGGCTGGGAGCTGCCCAATATCTAAGTACCTTTGACCTTACTTCGGGGTACTGGCAGATCTCGTTGACTGATGGAGCAAGGGAAAGGTCAGCCTTCTCCACGCCCAATGGCCACTACCAGTTCTGTGTGATGCCCTTTGGGCTCAAGAACGCACCTGCCACGTTTCAGCGCCTGGTAAACCAGATCCTCACCGGAATGGAGAGTTTCTCTGCTGCATATCTGGATGACATAGCCGTCTTCAGTAACAGCTGGGAGGATCACTTGCAGCACCTGCAAGCTGTTCTCCAGGCCCTGAGACAAGCTGGATTGACGATCAAGGCCAGCAAGTGCCAGATCGGGCAGGGGTCGGTAGTGTACCTTGGACACTTGGTGGGTAGGGGAACGGTGCAGCCCCTCCAGGCGAAGATCGAGGCCATCATGGCCTGGGAACCCCCCAAGACACAGACTGAGGTCCGAGCATTTTTGGGCCTCACGGGATACTATCGCCGCTTCGTGAAGGGGTACGGTACCATCGTAGCCCCTCTCACGGAGCTCACGTCCAAGAAACAACCTCGACGGGTGGTCTGGACGGAGGCTTGTCAGCAAGCCTTTGAGAAATTGAAGAAAGCCATGTGCGAGGCCCCGGTCTTAAGGGCCCCAGACTTTTCCAAGAAGTTCATTGTCCAGACAGATGCATCAGAACATGGCATTGGGGCAGTGTTATCGCAACTCAACGAAGAGGGTCTGGATCAACCCGTGGTCTTCCTATCCAGGAGACTACTTCCCAGGGAACAGAAGTGGAGTGCAATAGAGCGTGAAGCCTTTGCAGTGGTATGGGCTCTGAAGAAGTTGCGGCCATACCTGTTTGGCTCGCACTTCCTGGTTCAGACCGACCACCGACCCCTTCGTTGGCTGATGCAAATGAAGGGGGAGAATCCCAAGTTGTTGAGGTGGTCTATTTCCCTACAGGGGATGGACTTTCAGGTGGAACATCGGCCTGGAGTGGACCACGCCAATGCAGACGGTCTCTCAAGGTATTTCCGCCTTAGTGATGAGAACTCCCAAGGGGTTGGGTAGCTCTCCCCACTTTCAGCTGGGGGGGACGCGTGTTAGACCTGTCAGCCCTTTGGGTGGTCCCTCCTCATAATTATTTATTTTGTCCCACTTTTGCCTCAAACCCTGTTTGACTTTTTCCTTTTTGGGAACCACCAGACTTTTTCGTGTTGCTACAGATTCAGGGAGCCATTTTGGCTACCCCTGAAACTTCTGTCTGAGGGCCTGAAGCACAAAATGGTGGCCTCCTGTGACATCACCAGCATCCACTGGAACCTACCAGCACCTTCCAGAACCTTCCAGGAGATGCCAGAACTGTGTGACAGTTGGAAACCGTTTAGAATGTTGGGAGGATAAGAGAGGCAGTTGGCAGTTGGAGCTGGCAGTTGGCACCTGACTGGTGAAGAGAGAGGAGCACAACAGTGAAGGAGGAAGGAGTGAAGCAGCAGGGGTGGAAACTTGTGCCTGGAGTGGGGTCCATAAACCCACCCTTGATACTTGTCCCTACTGATGGATCCCAGCCTATAGCCCTGTGTGGGAAGAAGACAGAAGAAAACCATCCTAAGGACCTGGACAGCAGGAACAGGCCTTAGAACCAAGAAAACAGCAAGATTCTGACCTGAGAACTGGTTTCCCTGGAGCCTGGCGTCGAGTAGCCGAAGACCTGGAGCCCGAGGTGGAGAAGCGGCGCTGACTGAGGTAGCAGACGTCGTACCCGGAGCCGCCTGAGGTCGTAAGAGGGCGCCGGCGGAGGTCGAGAGGAATACCAAGGGTCGAGAAGGAGGTGAACCGAGGTCGAGCGAGCGGCGTCATCGGAGGAGTGAAGTCCGCCCTCCGGAGTCGTCGGAGACCGAGGTAGAGGTGAACCGGAGGTCGGGAGTGAGGATCGCACTCCGGAGTCGCCCGGAACCTGAGAGGAGGAGCACCGGAGGTCGGGGGTGAGGATCGCACCCCGGAGTCGCCGGAAGTCGACATCGAGGCCAGGCCGGCCGACGTCAACGGAGCCGAGAGCGCCATCGGACCGGAGCCGCCCGAAGTCGACATCGTGAAGAGACTGCCCGACGCCGTCGAATCGGAGGTCGAGATCGAACCGAGGCCACCGACATCGGACCGGAACCGCCTGCCGGCGTCGTCAAAGAACTGACATTGTGCCGAGGCCGCCGAGACCGAACCGGAACCGCCCCACGGCGTCGACACGACTCCAGCGGCGTCGGAACATCAGAAAAGGGCAGTAAGTGGAGTAGAGGGCGCCTTAGGCCCTGTGGAGACCTGAGAGACTACTCAAAGGGGCTAGGGAGGTGCTGAAACCCACCTGACTGTGCCTGGGGTGAACTGGGACTAACCTAGAGAGGTTGTGTGGAGAAGGGAAGCCAGGGCATTGGAATTCCCCCCTTTGATCTACCTCAGTTTAGGCCTCAGCCTTTGCCTCAGCCAGGGAGTAGAACCCCCCCAAGCCTTCCACAACCCTACAAGCTGTGTCTGGGCCAAATCAGCCCTTAAGAATTGAAGTGTCATCTGATTCATGAGTGTTACTGTATACTTCTAATTATTTATTGGGGAAACTGTATTTATTAAATTCTTATCTATTTATTACTGCACTGTATTTATAGGTCCACAGAACTTGTTGGTGTACAGTATTTATTGGTACAGTATTTATTGGTACAGTATTTATTACCTCAAAGTATTTAATTGTCTGTATATATTGCACTTGTATTTATGCCCTGTTATTTATGATCACCCCTATTTATTTCAGCGAACAGCAAATATTTATTTGACCTGCTCTATTTAAGAATTTGTATATTGTGATTGTTATTTATTTTCCCAATCAGCAACTGAGAGAAAAAGATAAAGAGAACATATTTTCATAATTTTTACGGTGTAGAGTCGTTTTTGGAACGGATGCACGCATGGTTATTGTATGGGTATATTGTATGCTTAGCACTGCGCCTGTTTCCTGACCACTCGAGCCAAGCTACCCCATTGTGCCGGGAAGGTCCACCACCACCCTGCGGAGTGGGAGTGGGCTGTTTCCAACACACTCTCATGTGGTTCTTCAGATAAAGAAACTTTTTTTAAACAACTTCCCTAACCAACAACAACCAAAAAGAAGAATGAAATCACTCTTTCTTCTCTCACCATACAAACTAAATTGCTACTTTCATATGACTACCTCTGCTTGTCCGCATTGTTTCCAGACAGACGCTGACTTTCTTCACATGATGTGGTCATGTACATCCCTAAGTGTTTACTGGCAGGTGGTTGTGGAGGCAATAGCGAGGTGTACTGGAAGGCCGCCTCTACAGTCGTGGGAGGAATGTATACTTAGCTTTTACCTTAGGTTGAAGAAACACAGATTCACCGCAAGATTAATCGATTAGGGCCTCATAGTAGCCAAACGCTCAATAACGAAAAGATGGAAACCCACTGAACCTCCAGTAATACACAGCTGGAAAAACTCACTTATAATATGGGCTCAAGCTGAAAGCACGTCGTTGCACAGGGAGGAAATAGCAGGGCTGGGCAAATACCCCATTGCGCAATATTGGGATACTATGCTTGTGGAAATAAAATAAGTAGACAGAGATAGTGTGCCCCGCTCCCCACATGCAGACATTGAGCAGGACCTGGACAATAGACAACGGCTGCCCCTACAGAGTGACCTTACACTTGACACAACACTGTTAGGCCTATAAACAAGGAAGTAGAAGATGCAAAGCATTACTAACAGGACAATCCTAATTAAGCATTGCGCATACCAGGGGGGGAACAACTGGACAGTGATGGATAGGGCATGGATCAATAACGGAAATACAGTCACCTCGTCAGACTACTATGACCCAGCCGCAGGGGCTTGATGATGGCTTTTTTGTTATCTGTTTTTTTTACTATCCTTGTTTAATTTCTTTGGTTTTAAAATGGAAAGTTGTATTACATTTGCATATATGTTGCTACACTGTGAAATATGATATAGAACTGTGAAATATATGTCATACGAGTGAATAGACAAACGACTTTCTTTGGGACGTGGCAACTCACATAACAGACAGAGTACACCGTATCAACATATGGACTACATACTATGGGGCAGATTTATGTTAGACTTGCACCACTTTTACGCCGCCGTTGCGTCACTTTTGTGACGCAGCGGCTACCATTTGATAAAGGGAATCAGGGCGTGTAGTAATGCAGCAAGTATCTTTTATTGTAAGGGGTCGGCAGAATACGTGTATTCGCACTACGCAAAGCTCCGCAAAACGGTAAAAAATCTCCACGAACATGCAGACATTCCAAAAACACGCGGAATTGCTTGTACGTGATGCTTTTTTCCTGTTCGCGATCACTGTTTGCGTGCTCAGGGGGAAATATCTCACGAACACGCATTTTTAGAACACAAACAAGCAAGCAGAATTTTGGGCAATTTCGCGTTCTCTGGGGAACACGAAATTACCCAAATTCGGCAAATTCCGCGAGCGGAACAGAATTTACTGCCCAGGTCTAGTAAGTATAAGGTTAATTCTAGAACCTTTCTCCCCTTCTGTTCTATGCTCTAGAAATGTAGGCATGCAATAGGTTTGAGAATGTATGATCATTATCAGCTGGGAGACTGATTAGGAAAGATGCCTGGCAAGGGTTGGAAATGAATCTGAAATTGTTGTACCCAACTCGAATTATGGTGATTTCCAACCCATCCCCACCCCTTGTGGCTAAATCGTTAGCGTTTCTGTTTGCCTCACAAGGATGTACTACCTCAGAAGCTCTCACACGTTGGTTGGAAGGTGTCAGATTGGAGAGACTGCTTCGGAGTGAGCGCTGCCTTCTACGCATGAGTATCTTTTGCCCTTCTTCTACTAAGCCTTGTACTGAAAGAGCCAACTCATCCTGCTGTTCTGCTTGTTTACCTTCAAGCGGAGATTACCGTCGCTGCTCGAGCTGCTTTCCCTGGGTCGTGCTAGAGAATTGCTCCTCTACGAGGATTCCGGAGGCATCTTTGTTCTAGCAGGGTTCTGCTTGTGTGCTATGTGCGTTGCACATCATCAAGTTCTGGAGAAGGTCTTGTTGCATGACCCTACGTGCGGTCATTTTGGATCAGCATTCAAACACTGCGATCATACCCATTGTAGATCAGCATTCGTGGATCAGCGTTTCTTCCGCATATTTTTAATCATCCATAGATTCATACACGGAATACACATTAATGGTGCTCTGCTGACTTCAATGGATTTCGAACTATAGTCAGATCGTAAGAGGTGTTATGTGTCTTATTTCTTTAATTTTATTACTGACTGAGTTTGTCATCTCATTATTTTTCTCATAAGAAACGGAAGGTAATTCTGCCAGCACAACATCAGGCACTATAAGTTCTCTGGGTGCAATAAATGTAAGCATACATTTGAAGACCCCTAAAGAGTTCCTTACTAATCCAGGTGAACCTACGGTCAAATTTCAAGAATTCAAAGAATATTTCATTAATTATTTTGCCACCCTAGAGGACACAGGCTGTATTATGTCACCAGACAGAAAAAAAAGTATGTTATCACATTGTTGAGATCCTGAAGGTCTTAGAGTATATACTCAAATGCAAAAAACAGAAAGAGGAGGTGCTTTGATGCTTTTAAATGTGTGATTTCTGATCTTGATGCTCTCTACTCACCTATAGTTTTGCGTTGCTGTTTCCAGGTGTGAGTTTTACAAACGTAATCAAGATGCTAATGAGTACATAGAAGACTATGTTTCTGCTGTTAAGAATTTTGCCATTAAATGCCGGTTTGGAGCCCTACACGATGAATTGATCAGAGATCAGATTGTTATGTGCACAAAAAACAAAAGCATTCCGGATAGGCTGTCGATTGAAGGTGGAGAAAGCCTCAAAGACATCATAACTTTAGTCAAGAAAGCGGAACTTTCGGATAGATTCACAAAAGCTGTGACTCACTCAACTGACTATACTTCTGTCAACAAAATTAGAGATGGAAAAAGAGAAAAATATAATACATCTAAGAATCAAAAGAATCACCAAAAACCTAATTCTAAGAAAGATGGGATCATTCTGGGGAATCGTTCTGGTTTTGTTTTTGATGTGGTAGTAGCTCACCAGGTTTGACAGATGCCCTGCTAAATCATCTAAGTGTTTGAAATGTGAAATTGTAGGACATTTCGCAAGGGTATGTAGAAAGAAACATCAAGTGGCATGCCTTACAGAAAGTGGTTCAGACTTATCAGGAAATGATTCTGTTGATTCTCCTGAAAATTCTTGTACCATTCTTGCAGAAAAAAAGAGTGAAGTGTTGAATTTGAGTGGGGATAATTGCAACATACCTTTATGTATAGTTTCTTTTGGGGTAATACATTACAAGTAGCAGCGGACTCAGGATCTTCGTTCACTATTGTTGCTAGCTCCATTTGGGAAGAAAAGTTTGTTAGCACTATAGGTCCTTATTTAGAACCTACTGATGTTAATCCTGAAATTTTTATAGGGGAAAAGATCGATATGTTAGGATATGAACACTCATTTTTAACTTAAAGGCAGGAGAACTTCATGTAAAATGTATGTGGCAGCATATGGTCTGTCTGTCTTAGGATGGAAAGATCAACTTGCGTTGAGCATTGTTCTAGACCCAAATAGTCCTGAGCAAGTGTTAGTTACATGTGATGCATATGAAACTAAACAAAATGGGTTTTGAAAGAATTCCCCAGTGTTTTCAGTGGATAAATTGGGAAACTTGAAGGGTTCACACTCAAGATCCGTGTGAAACCTTGTGCCATCCGCAATATCTAAAAAGTATATCATGTTCCTTTGATAGTTAGAGATGAGGTCAAGAAATAGTTAAAAAAATTGCAGGAGGCACATGTTATCGAGCTTATTGAAGCTTCAGAATGGGTCTCACCAGTAGTTGTTGCAAGACGAGCCAATGGTAAGATTCGCTGTACATTGATTAAAGGTATGTAAACAACATTATCATAGTGGACCAATATTCTTTACCCAGGATTGGCTAAATGCTCTCTTTAACTAAAAGTGCAAAATGTGTTTCTACTATTGACCTCTCTTCTGCATGTCACCAGATTTCTCTGCATCCTTCTAGCAGGGAATTTACAGCCTTTTGCTCACCATTCGGTTGCTTCCAGATTCCCCCCATGCCTTTTGGTTTGAGTCTGTGGCAGCAGTTTTTCAAAGATTGATGTCAGAACTATTTTGTGATATGCAGGGTGTCATCTTCTTCCAAGATGATATATTGGTCATAGGTGACAGCAGATATTTCAAAATGTAAATCTGCGGAAAGGGAAGTTACCTATTTAGGTCATGAGATTAGTGCGTTTCGTATTAGACCTAAAGCCAGTTTAGTAAAAGCTATCAATGATGCTCCTGAACCTAGATCTAAGGATGATATTAGATCCTTTTTAGGTCTAGCAGAATTTTATACAATTTCAAGAAGTTCTCGGAAAAACTTTGGGTAGCCATGCTCTTTACAAAACATAAACATAAACATTGGCAAGCACCCAATCATAAAGTAAGCCAGCCCATGGAAAAACAAGCATTGGTCAATGCAAGAAAATATGCTACAGCCAATGGAACTGGAGGAAAAGTAAGTGGCCTGCAAAGGAACCCATGAAAAGCCAGGAAAGACAGGGGGCGAGATGTAAGCCCTTTGCAGGCCATACCAAAAAACAAACCCAATCTCCCTTAAAAGGAAGCCCAAACCAAGCAAATATCATACTAGTAAAAGCCCAACTGGCAGTGAAGATCGAAAAGTGCAAAAAGCCTAACAAAAAAAATACAAGCAATGGAGCAGGAGCCACGGGGGGGGGCAGCAGTAAAACAGCAGCAGTAACACAACTGTAGTATTAAAAGGAGGTGGGAGGAAGAATGCTATGTAAGCAGCTAGAGTACTGAAGCTAAATACAGACAAACAGTAACAGAGTAGGAATCCAAGAAAAAAAAGTCCCCCAAAGAACAGCTAAGGAACCATAGTTGAATGAGACAGTATTAAGTCCCTGCTCTGTTGGAGAATCAGAAGAGAGAAAGGAGGGACAAAAAGGTAAGACTGACCACTAGTAAGCATGGATTTTTAAAGGACACTGACATAGACAAATGAAAAGCAATGGGAAGAAAGGGGATGGACTTGAAGCCCACAGACTGATTACAGCAGGTCTCAAAGAGACAGTGCATGCGCTGTCTAGCTCGACCTAAAAACAGGTAAACAGATGATCAGACATTAATGACTGAATATTCTGACAGGCTGTACCAATGGGAAATTCATATAAAGACTTCCAAACTTCCAGAGACAACCTGGACATAATAACAAACATGAGAAGCACAAAACTAGGTAAAGCACCCAGAAAAGAAACAATACTTAACAAATTTGTAAGGTACAGCACTTTCACAAAGCTATAGAAATGGTGAAGCGATTTAATTTTTCACTCAGCTCAGGTAAATTCCCCAAAGAATGTCCCAAGAGACTTATTATTCCTACATAAAACGAGCGTTGGTAAAGTCAACAGGTTTGACATTTGTATGGTACGAATATATCTCTTTACATTGCGGATTTTACTCCGCGATGCAAACACCATGCGGTCGTTACAACGACCGCGTTGCCCCTACGCACTACCTTTACAACGCAAGTCGTTACAACGACTTGCGCTAGATGGCACGCTGGACTTAGGAATAGTATGATTTACTATTCCAACTCCACTGTGTGCAACACTAGGGAAAGTGTTGGAATAGTACATCATAATATTCCATATCCTAGAGTGCCATCTAGCGCAAGTCGTTGTAATGACTTGCGTTGTAAAGGTAGTGAGTTGTGACAACGCGGTCGTAGTAACAACCGCGTTGTGTTTGCATCGCGGAGTAAAACCCGCAATGTAAATGTTGTTTCCCATATAGTACGTGTGCAGACACACAACATCCACAGTAACATTACCAAATATGACACACATAAAAATATACAGGCAGAGCAAGATACATATATACTGTAAACACTTGTGCAAACACACCTACAGCCACATATGCACACAAACCAGTAGACTAACAGGTACCCTTGGAAAAAGACGCACATGTTTCAATATACATATACCACCTGAAATGCAATCACCAACACATTCAGACCAAGAGACGTGTTTTGTTATGTTAGCTGCTTGTATTGTGTCTTTTCTGCTTGAAAGCAAACTCACACTACTAAATATGGCAAGAGAGCGGATAGGAGGGAAGAAAATAGAAAGATTGAAGAAAGAGCCTTCAGAACGGGATTAACTTCATCAGAACTGAGTGGCAGTCAGTAGCTGATATTAGGTACTCATTGACAAAAGGATGCCATAGCTGAAGCATGGCTGCAGAATAGGGAAGGAAGAAAGAGGAGAAGAAAGAAGGTATAAATGAAAGGGGTGTAAACAATATGAGGAATCAGGGCCGGAGTGTTAGGAAGGGAGCCTGCCAGGACAGCCAGCGAGTGGCAATTAGGTATGTCAGCAAACCAATATACAATGACATACACTAACAATGAGCATCTACGCAACTATAATGCATAAAAATACAATAAAGTTCGGCAGAACATATAAAGAGTGATGGGCGGTAAAAAAGACAGAAATAGGGACAGAGAGATGTATGGTAAATTAGCAAAATTATGTGATGCAACCAAATTAATATTTGACTAGCTAGAACGCACAGTATGAAAATTAACCCCAGATGACAGAGTCGTTAAAATAGGAAACAAAATGAGACAAGAATGCTGAATGGAATGTTTAATTCTTTTCAATTATTCATGAAAGACCTTGAATTAACCTACAAGAATTACACCTCCACCCCAATCTTTCACTGGACGTCACACAGATTAACTGCTTGTTTCATGCAGATGACCTGGAAAGCAAACTAAAGAAAAATCCAAAAGCCTGATATGCCATAGAAAGTCAAAAGTAGTATCCATCCAAGAACAATTTAAAGTGAATTAAAAGTATCAAATACACCTACGTTTCTATGGATATTTGAACAAAGTTTGGAAGCCCCCTACACATCTCCTGTGGGTCTACTACTCCAGAAAGTTAAAAATAAAGGGCCATATATATGAGGCCTGTGGTTCAGGGAAGCGCAGCATGTCAACCCATTGCTCTTCCGGCGTCTCAGGGAAAGGGCAGGAATGCGCCATATTAATCCAATAAAGTGCATTCTTTCAATTTTCGCTTGCGCTCATGTCGCTTTGGCAGCTTAGCTCCAACGCAGTTACCCTTGCTCCATGTTGTAAGGGTGCCTGTGTTGTAGGCAGGATTGGTTTTGTGCAGGAAGGGACACCTTTCTGCATAAACACAATACTGAGAGGCTGTTTCCTGAACATAGAAAGAGGAAAAAACAAGGAGAAAAACATATTTCTCCTCATTACAAGTCCCCTGGGAGGCATATCTTTTTGGCATATCACCAGGTTCGCAAGGCCTTGTAAATCTGGTAATGCCTCAAAATACATGGGAGTGGCGTGGGAACACCCACACAACCCCACGGAACGCTTACACAGGGCAGAGTAACGCAACGCAGCGATTTGCCCTGCATTTCGTTACTCCATATTTTGGAAGCTACTCAAAGCCATGCAAAGTGGCTTTGTGTGGCTTCAAATATGTGTGGTATGTGTGGTGCAAGAGCGACGCACACCGGGTCAGAAATATGAACCTAAATGTCTGAATACCTTCAAGCGAAGGTAGATGTGAATGTACCAGGGGGTTGCCAAATCGCTTCTCTGCGGCCTTGTGGGTCCTACTCCCAAGGCTGGGGGTCCAAACAGGCCACTTCTCCAATGGAAACATGCACCGGTATGCAGAAATAAATGCCTCCAAAGCCGAAATAGGACAACATACACTCCTAACTGACATAAAAAAAGGAGATGAAATATCCCAGATGCAGAGAAGCAACATTTCTTTCAGTTCATATTGCTACATCAGCAAAATGCATAAACTGGTCCCCTGATAGATGGACAAAACATTTTTGCGCCCCCAGGGCAGACATAGACAATTTCCATAATTCAAAGAGTGACCCAGAATCAAGCTACCTGAACCAGCTAGTAAAAGAAGCAGAACAAATGTATAAAAGCTACTCGAAACACATGGAGACAAGCAAAAACGATAAATGGCCCAGAATGTACAGTGAGAATTGCACTCTTTGAAAGCATTTGACCACAGTAAAGAGCCCAAAACATAAGCAATAGATAACCAATCACAGAGTGAGAGGTTGGAGACCAAGTATTGGAATAAGGGCAGCATAGGCAGACGGGGAAAGCAGACTACAGCAAGTTTTTCCAACAATGTGGATAACAAGATACACTTTCTCATACGATGTCACACATTTGAAAAAACATGTAACATGTACAAGTAAGGAACCTTGAGTGATATAGTAAACCTGGAGTGAGGCAAGGCTGCACAATAGCCAGTGGAAGGTGTTCCATGGGTGAAGCGTGGGTTTTCCCACGCACTAACCCATGTTTTTTTTAGCATTCCCATATTTACAAACTATACTAAACATGCGCTGCATCATGAAACACACATAGAAAGACGAAAAAGCCTCAAGCATTGTTTTTGTGCATGAAGGTGTCCCTTCCTGCCTGCAACGCAGGCACTCCTGCACCAGGGTGCAGCCACGCCCACAAGTACATACATACATACATAGAAACACGTGCATGCACACATTCAGGAACCCACACATTCTAGTGCTGGGACTCATCTGACGAGCTCCACGCTGCAGCTACTGCTTGGCTGGATGGCCTGAGAATCTTGAATTTCACTCCTCCTGCTTTGGAAACAGCCCACCAAAGTAAGATGGCCTGGAAGCTGAAACCAAAGCTTTGTTTTTTTTTCATATGCTCTATTCCCAATCAGAAACAGGATAGGAATGGAGGTCGACCCTCTTTCTCTAACTCTGGTAGGGTATATGAGCGTCTGATGGACAAGCCCCACCAGAGCTCTAAGGTTTGTGAGCTGTGTTGGCTATAGAATGTGAATGCATGGGTCCGGGCTGTATGAGCCTTAGCCCTCGTGTATGCACAACACCATGGGCACGATGGAGCCCTCTCTAATGATAACATATTAGGCGAGCCGCTGCTGTTCCCATATTACAGTACAATTACTAGCAGCCTTACTGTATGCAGAATTATTCGTGTTATCTGATGGGCGTGGCTTCAGCTCATGCCTACAGGCTCTGGCCATAACCTATGGGCAGCACCCAGTGCCACACCAGATTCAGCCATACACACGTCCATACATTCCAAAGCGATCTTAAAACATTCTACATCATTAGGCATCTTAATTTTCACAAAATCGTAAAGCGACCCCCTTTTTAATCCTGTGCCTTATTTTGCAAATTAAAAAACAGGCACTGTTGGTCTCTGGTTTTCGCTATCAGATGTATTTTCAGTGTTTTTTTTTCCCAGGTACAAACTGGTGTGATGCTGGCTGCTCTTTGTTTTGAAAGAGCACAACTCCTCTTGGAATACAGACGAGAATAGACAGCATGCCTTTTGTGAGCCAATCGAGCGAGGCTCTCTTGTTTCATACGCTGTCAGAATTCCCAGAGGCAAGAGAGCATAACTACCGAGTTCTAAAGACTGCACAGTAACCCACCGCAGTCACGGGTACAGCTGTACTTGGGTACCTGTCAATCTCAGCACTTTAACTCACTTCTGCAAGAATTCATGTTAAGCAAAAAAATATGTTTAACCCCTTGACAGAACCAGGTAAGATTTCACTACATTGAAGCAAAATGTCATTTATAGAGTTTATTGCTGCGGAGAATTCAGGGGAATATTTAACAAATAATCATGCAGCGCAGCGTGATATGGAAAGTGCTGGAATGCACCGTACGTAAAAAATATACGACGCCTACCTGTCATTTCCCAGCGCTGGTGCGCAATGTGTTGCCTAGCGCCAACTCAGGCACCCTTGCACTGTGACTGTTTTTGTGCAGGAAGGGACACCTTTCTACACAAAACAATCCCCCTGAGGCATTTTCCTTTTTCAATGTGTGCTGCAAAATGCAGCCCACATAGCAAGAGGAAAAAATGAGGAAATACATATATTTCTCCCCGTTCCATCTCACCTGGGGAGGTTTTAGCACTTTGACTCATTCCCAGGTTTACCGTTGTTGGTAAATCTGGAAATGTGCCAAAACCCATGGGTAGATGCATGGGAACACCTATGGAATGCCTCCCTGGCGCAGAGTAATGCAACACAGCGATTTGCGCTGCATTGCGTTTCTCTAGATTTCGAAACCCCTGAACACCGGGGTTGATCAAGTTAAATTGAATCATTAAATGTTTATGATTTGAAGAAAATAAGATGCAGCGAAGCTTTGGACCAAAGCTTCGCTGCATCTTATTTTCTTCAAATCATAAACATTTAATGATTCAATTTAACTTGATCAACCCCGGTGTTCAGGGGTTTCGAGCTGTGCACAGGGGGACGTCTCCTAACTCTAGGATACGCTTCATTTGGTTCATCGTTTTAACACTCCGGATCAGAGAGTGATACCCCAGTAGCACGCCACAGCTTTACAAACTGTTACAATTTCAGTTGTGCGCTTATCCATATCTTCTTTTGCGTTTCTCTAGATTTATCAAGCCACTCAGGTCCATGCAAGAGGCGCTGCATGGCTTGATAAATCTAACTTATGAGTCGCATTGCTTTTGCGCTCCAATGCGTGGCGCAAGAGTGACGCAACTCATTGGTAAATATGGCTCTCAGGGTTTTATAATTTTTATTTGCAGAAGAAGGTAATGTTATAGTGGTTACTTACAACTAATCGATTTAAATTCCACATGATTGATTAGTACTGAGGCTTAAAAACCGCACATATTACCACATGATATTTGTTGCTAGTTTAAACAACTAGACAGTTTTGATTATATCAGCAAATTAATGTAAATCTGTATTCAGGTGTAAAATTGCTCCAAGAGCAGAAACAATGGTTTAGGCCCTTTGGCAGGAAGACCTGGGTTGAGATATGTGACACATATCAGATCAGGAAAGGCAGATGGAAAGGATTCAATAAGTTTCATAAATTTGAAAAGGACCAGGGTGAAACCTTCCCATTCTTAGTCATGTATAAAGGGAGACGTGGAAAAGAGAAGCCTTTTGTCCCCTAGCCTCTCTGCAGCCAGTTTGGTACCAACCTGGGGAGAAGGGGAACTAGTCCCAGAACCAGTTTGTTCTAGCTCAGGAGGAGGAGTCTGTCATTTCCCTAACCAAAACCCTGGGACTTGCAGACAAGCCATCTTCAAGGGTAGAAAGGCTGTGCCATCTTGGGCTATACTTAGAATACTGCACCATGGGATAGTTTGTAGTAAGGCAAACAGTATGTGCTGCAAAAGTGGGAAAGTTTTTCCCTTGAAACCTTTTCTTCATTAGTTATGAAGAGTGTAGAAGTCACCCTGGCTAGTAAATCCTACAAACGTGGCACCTCATCCACTGCTCATCAGAATACTTCCTGGCCTGGCGGATTTAAAGAAAAGAATGGTACCTGCTGTTTCCGACTTGTGTGGCGACCTGAAAGGCTGGACTTGGTCCCGCTTGTACCCATTACTCAGTTGGCTTACCTCCTAAATGGCTACATGGACAGTGCCAGTTGCAAGAGGACTTTCTTCTGAAGTTCCTAGCTGACCTGAACAAGAGCCTGCTGGTGGCCTCTGCTAGAGTCTTAGAAATAACCTAGAGGAGCGGCTCAAGAAACATTGAAAAGTTGGGACTTAACAAGGCTTTTGAACTTCCGAAACCAGAACTCTGGATCTTCAGTGGGACCTTGAGCCAATAGTGGCCGATTACGAGAGGACTTAGTTGGATACAGCTTCAGGTTTGCCCCGCTAGAGAATTTTGAGTTCCACCGAAAAGACTAACAGGCCTAATCACATAGGTAAATTTACACATGTGTAAATCTGCAATTGTACATTTACCCTTACGCTTAGTAGTACATTTACTACTTTTGGCTATTTGCCGTTTCTGAGTTTAAACATACTACACAATATAGACTTACATGTCTCCTCCCCCAAGACTAGGGAGTGGAGCCAAATTTACTAATCAAAAGTTACTACTTGTAATTTTTCACATTTAGGCAGAGATCTCCACCACCCTGGTGGAGATGTTGGCCACTTTGTTGTAGATTTCGGCAACTGTGGTGGAGCTCTCCCTATAGTAATGTATAGGGAAACTTTAAATTCATTTTCTGTACTTATATTGTAGAACAAATACAAAAATGGCATAGAACTGTTGACTTAATTTAGAATTAAATATTTAATAACATTAAATATTTTTTAGAGTTAGAGTTATTAAAAAGAAATGCTAACCTAAAGCAAAATGTTTATATTTATCTATTTCATATTAAAAATTACTAAAATGTATCTATAAAATTAATTGAATTATTGTTCCAAAAAATAGTTACAGTACTTTTTAGAATAAACATTTAGTTAAGTATTTTAGAATAAAATGTTTTTTTATATATATAATTTGTTTAATTTTAAAGTAAATGTACATATATCTTTACAGTACCCCTGAGTAGCCATGTTAAAATTGGTTGCTGGATTTTTATTGTGTTTTGTTTTGACTTTTTAACAATTTTTATTGCTAAATACACATATTCCTAAGTTAAGTCTGTTTGCTCTGTGCCATAGCTACCTTGGGGTTGACCCAGGTTTAAACAATTGAGGCTGTGCGTTACCCTGATACGTTTGTGGTCTGATTCCATGTGGTGGGCTCACAACCACCCCAATAAATAAATCACTTTTTAACAACAAAGAAGATTTTTCAATGGATTCTTCTTCCCAGAGTATGTCATATTATATGGAGTAAATGGTGTGTAGTGGGCAGCCAACCATAGGTATCTGGTCAGATGAAAGGAGCCCCAGGGGCAGGAGGGAAATGGGTAGCCAAACGGAAAGAGACGAGGGAAGGAGGGAGCAGAAGGTAGAAATCATAGGTCGGGGGCTTCCAGTGGGTGGAATTAGGTCCTGATAGAGTTATAATATAAATCATAGTAAGCCATGTGACTAATACTCTGCCCAATCAAAGAGAGCTAAAGAAATTAAAGGAGACCATTCTCATGCTCTCACAGATTCAACAGGCAGAGTACTACTTACTTCACACATTCCACACTCAATGTTTTTGTGCTGCCTCTAAACAGAATGTTTCTCTGTGGACCTGAATAGAACTAACTGCCACTACAAAGCAGCTTCAAGGCACTACAGTAAGCTAGGAATAAGGAGACAGGAATAAGGGAGCAGAAGAGATGTCATGTCATGTGGGATTATAACACCCCACACACTGTCATTGGGCCGCTTCACAGTGCTTTATGGAATAGAAAAAGGAGTGTACACAATTGTTTGGGAAACCATAGACTAAAGTGTGCACAAAGTGTGCAATGCAAAATGCCTTCTGTCAAAAATCAGGTTATAATATACCTATGGCGCTGTTACGAAAGCGTTGCCAATAATATTTCAGTATCGCTGCGCCTCTACAAATGCTGCCTTCAGGTGGCACCGTTGAGGGGACATTCTGATTCGTAAGTGCTGAAATGAGCCGACTGAAAGTTGCATCTGTTTATCCAATTCTCAAAACTTCTAAACGTGTGTGTAACTTATGATTGACCTGAGTTATGCGTCCAAATGCACGGTATAATGCATCGACAGCGTTAGGAAATGTGTGCAATGCAAACAAGTATTTTTTGACTCTTTTTTTAGGCTTAACTTTTAATAGCACTTGTGTTAAATTCCCTGCATATTCTATGTACAGTGGGAGGCTTTGGGTCTACCTCCTCCAGCCAATAGTTTATTAGGCTCAGAACACTTCAGGCATTGGATCGACACATTGTCAATCACATCCTGTATTACCCACAGGAATAGAACAGTCTCACCGTCTTTCTACTGGCTGCGTAAATGTTTCCTTCCACCTCCATTGGTATGCATGAAGGACTATCTGTGCACGCAAGGTACACCCAGCTATCACACATTGAGTTCATTGTCTCATTTCCTATAGAAATACCTCCAACAGAAAGGTAATTATGGGGCATATTATCAAGCACGGCGTTAAAATTATCGTTGCTTTAGCGGCAGAAGCAGCGATAATGGGCTTGATAATATGCCCTGGAGAATTCCAATAGAAGCCCATGTTCTTCCAGAACATGGGCTTCTTTGGGAATTCTCAAGGGCTAAAGCGGCGATAATTTTAATGCCGTTTCTTTTTTTTTTTTTTTTTTTTTTTTTTGGAAAACCTTTATTTCGAAATTCAGGACACAGCTATTCAGCCGACAGCCCGAAGGTTCGGCAGCATTGCAAGTTAGCTACAGTAATGCGTCCCGGATACAGTACGAAGAGTAATGCAAAGGTCCAATTTTGAATAAACACAGAAAAAACACACAACAAACCCCAGCAAGGCAGAACATTGAAATACCATGGCGAAAGCCCCCAGGGGAGGCAGGACCCCACTCATCTACTAAGTATAAGACTGTGTGCGGAGGAAGAAGGGGAACAGCAGAGGCCCAGAACGGGTACCAAAACCAAACTGTGCTGGAAGGTAGGTCAGGGGGAAAGCTGTTCCTCGGGAGGTTCCAGATCCGGGGCAAGACATATTCCCCCCCTGTATAAGTTCCACCGCCCCCAGATGGCATGCCACTTCCGGGGGCGACCTCTAGAGCAGTAGACCGTCTTCTCCCTAAACATGCTCCAATCCATGTTCTCCTTCCACGCGGTCAGTGTAGGGGGACCCGGGGAGCCCCATAATCGCGCGATATCCCTTTTAGCTACCATGTTACCCAGAGTCACCCATTGGGTCTGTGCCTCATCGAGATCAGTGGGCCCCCAAACGTTCAGGAGGCAACACCGCGCCTCCGGCTGTATCCCAATGCCCGTCACCTCCCCCATAACTGCATGGACTCTCCTCCAGAGCTCCACAATGACACCACATTCCCAAATGATGTGCAGGAAAGTACCCACCATACCACATCCCCTTCTGCACAGGCCATCCTCCGAGAATCCCATGTGGACCAGCCTTGGCCCCGTAACATACACCCGGTGCAGTATTTTAAGCTGCACCAGCCTCAGACGCGACGGGATCGCAACCTCCTTAGGCGAAGAAACCGCTGACTGCCAGTCCTCATTATCCAACTCGAGGCCATCCCTGGTCCACTGTTCTCTCAGCCCCAATAGCAAGTCTGCCCGGACGTTTATCAACTTCCTATATATGAGCGAAATCGTGCTCTCGGGCATATGACCATCAAGGACTCGGTCCTCAAGGGGAGAGGACTCCGGCACCTTCTCACCCTCCACTAGGACTGATCGGAGGGCGTGACGCAGCTGGATATACCTAAAATACTCTGAAGGCCCTAGCTCAAACTCAGTCTGCAACTCCTCGAAAGACTTCACCCTCCCCTTATGCAGCACATCCCCCACCCTGGATATACCTATCAGATCCCACTTATCAAAGCCCTTCGTATGCCAGAGTCTTCCCAACCTTTCCGATTCAAACAATGGGGTAGCGAGGGTTAGCCTGTCCTTCCAGCCCAGCGAGTCGGTCGCCATCTTCCATACGCGCACCGCCACACCTGTGGGCCCCGTGAGGGACGAGTCTAGGGACCGCGAATACAACGCCCTGTAGTAGTTGCCGCCGCGCAGCAGCCACCTATCCATGGCATACCCAGGGCTGAGGGCAGGGCCGTAAAACCCATGGTTGATCGCGCTCAACTGCGTGGCCCAGTAGTACCGTCGGATGTCTGGGAGCGCAATGCCCCCATCGTACCATGGGAGCGTCAACTTTGAAATAGCTATTCGCGGCCGCCCATCCCACAGCAACGTCCTTTGGAGGCCTTCGACCTCCCGAAAGTATTTAGCCGGTACCCAGTCCAAGGTGTTCTGGAGGGCGTAGAGGAAGCGGGGAAGAGACATCATTTTGAACAGGGCCGCACGCCCAACAAGGGAGAGCGGCAGCCTCCGCCAACCTTCAACATCTCGCCTCAAGCGTGCCAAGGGGGGGAGCAGGTTCCTCTCATAGCGCACAACAGGATCCATGGATATAAAAATCCCCAAATACACAAAACCTTGCTGGGCAACCTGTATCGAACATGTTCTAGGGATCGGTGGGACCTCGCCACTAAGAACGTACAAGTACGATTTGCCCCAATTAATCACAAGCCCCGAGTTCCTACCGAACGATGCGAGTACGTCACAGACCACTATAAGTGACTTCTTTGGTGAGGCAAGATACAGCAGGATATCGTCGGCATAAAGCGAAATACGGTCCTCGTGATCAGGCGACCACCGAAGGCCCCGTATATCCGGGTGCCAACGTATCCACGCAGCCAACGGTTCAAGGGCGAGGGCGAACATCAGAGGCGACAGGGGGCAGCCCTGCCGAGTACCCCTTCCAAGTTGAAACGGAGCAGATGCCCGACCATTCACCACAACATTCGCTAGTGGCCCCTCGTACAGCAACCGGACCCAACTCACAAACCCGCGACCGAAACCAAACTTGGCCAGCACGGCCCATAAATATGCCCACTCCACCGTGTCAAAGGCCATCGTGGCATCGAGAGATGCCACAACAGCCGGTTCACGCAGCGTGCCCGCCCTGGCGATGACGCCATGAAGACGCCTAAGGTTCAATGCTGTGTTTCGGTGCGGGATAAAGCCAGATTGATCCGGGTGGACCAGATCGCCAAGTACCCTAATCAGACGGGTAGCCAGGAGTTTGGCCAGAATTTTCGGCTCAGCGTTGAGGAGTGAAATGGGCCGATAGGAGACGCATCTATCTCGGGGTTTACCCTCTTTGTGTATGACCACGATCGACGCCAGCCGCTGATCCAACGGAAGGATCCCATCTCCCCGCGCCTCCAAAAACATGGCGCGCAGGTGAGGGGCGACCCTATCCGGGAACAGTTTGTACAGATCGATCGGCAGTCCGTTCGGTCCAGAGGCCTTACCCGAATTCAACGCGCGAATCGCCCCCGCCACCTCGTCAACCGTGATGTCGCCATCCAAATCGTCCCTATCTATGTCAGAGAGGCAGGGCAACTCGATATCACGGAGGAGATCAGACGAGTCCTCGGGCGGCCTGTCCGACACAGAGGAATAAACCCTATGAAAATACTCTGCGAAACACTCCACAATCCCTTCAGGTTCCACAATCGCCTCTCCCCCCTCTCCAATCAACTCTGGCACCACTCTATTGACCCGTTCCTTCCTGTCCAGCCACGCCAGGAGTTTCCCTGCCTTATCTCCAACATCATACAGACGGCCCTGTTGTTCCCTGCTGAGGGTCTTGGCGGCGTCCGTCACCAGGTCCCTATACTCCGCCTGCTTCAAGCAAAGCTCATGCAATGAGGACTCTGTGACCTCCTCCTCCATATCCCCTTCAAGGGCCGCAATCTCCTCCTCCACTTGCCGCACTTCGCAATCCCTCCGATTCTTGGCAGTCACCACCAGGGAGAGGGCCTCCCCCCGAAGCACGGTCTTAAAAGCTTCCCACAGCGAGATCGCCGAGTCCACGGATCCCAGATTGTCCTTAAAGTAATTATCTACCTTCTTTACCAGGGCGCTGCGCATCTTGGGGTCTCGGAAATACCAAGGGTTAATGGGGGCCACCCTCCCTCCTCCCTCCCGACCGAGATCCAGCCGGATCCACACTGGCGAGTGATCAGAGATACCACGTGCCATGTGCCTCGCCTCGGATATCAACGAGGCATGTGCGGCCAGAGTGAGCAGGTAGTCAATCCTGGAGAGGCTACCATGCGCCCCGGAGTGAAACGTGTATTGACTCTGTGTGGGGTGCCGGAGCCTCCAGCAGTCTATCAGGCCAAACGTGTCTAGGAGGTCTGGAAGCCATTTCTGAGCCCCCCCTGTGTCCCTGGGCGGGTATCTATCCAGCAGTCCGGAACCCACAGCGTTGAAATCCCCTCCCACTACCAGCATGCCCCCCGGGAGAGTCAGCAAAGCCCTGCCCAATTCAGCAAATGTGGCGGCCTGCAGGGCCGGCGGGACATAAACCGAAACCAAAACCAAAGTCCTTCCTTCCCACCGCCCCGCCACCGCCACAAACCTCCCCCTATCGTCAACAATGGTGGAGTCCACCTCAAAAGGCAGCGATGCTCTAACAAGGATGCCCACACCCCTGGACCCAGAAGAGAATCCCGAGTGTGCAATGAATTTATACCCCTTCCTATTCAGGGCATAGCACGTATTGCCTATGAGGTGCGTCTCCTGCAGCAGTACAACGTCTGGCATTGAGCGTTTCAGAAATTGCAAAACAATCCCCCTCTTAATGCGATCCCCCAAACCATTAACATTCCAGCTTATAACACTTAGGCCTCTACCCCCCATCCTCAAACGGAAAGAGGCCCACCCCACCCCCGAGGCGCCACCATGGAACAGCCCTGAGGATAATCATCATGCCTTGCAGAAATAAACCCCCCAACAACAAACTCAAACTCCCCATAACTCCCCCCACCCTGCACCCCTGCTGCAGCTTAAAAAGCCCCCCCAACTTGCAGTGTGCCTGTCGCCCTACAAAAACAAAAATCTACAAAAAGTCCCCTGGGGGAGGAAAAGAGCACCCCTCGTCCTCCCGCAACCCTCCACAGTTACTGCACTCTGTTCAAATCTTCAAATATGGTCAAATCAAGTCAGGCCGGCTTTGAGTTATCAGCCCTGTCCATCCCGGCCACTGTCTCCATGCTCAGCTGTGTCGTCCCCGGTCCGTCGCCGGGGCAAAGCGTCCAGCCATTCGTCGGCCATAACAGGAGAGTCAAAAAAGAATGTCCGATCTTCATGCACCACCCGTAGTCTGGCGGGGAAAAGCATGGCATACTTTAGGTCCCGCTCCCGAAGCCTTCGCTTCACCCCCAGGAAGCTCTGTCGCTGCCTCTGCACCTGCTGGGTAAAGTCCGGGTAAAAATTCACCGACGCATTCTGGAAGGGGACTGGGCCCGTCACCCTCGAAGCTTGCAGGATAGCGTCCCGATCTCGAAAATGAAAGAGCCGGGCGACAATCGGCCGCGGCGGGGCACCCGCCTTGGGCCGTCCGCCCGGCACCCTATGGGCCCTTTCCACCGCAAAAAACTTTCCAAGGCCCTTAGGCTTCAGATGATTGAGGACCAAATCTTCCACAAGCAGGTCCGCCGAAGCCTCATCCGAGGACTCCGGGACCCCGATTACGCGCACGTTGCTGCGCCTGGACCGGCTCTCGAAGTCCTCCAGCCGGCGGGCGGCGAGGTCACTCTCGGCCCTCAGCTTCCGGACCTCGTTCTGCAGGTCCGCAACCTCATCAGTGAGGCCCGTGGTCTTGTGGTCCAGGTCCTTAACGCGCTCGTTAGTCTTGCCCAGGTCCGAGCGGATCAAGTTGACATCCACCAGGATGGCGTCCACCTTTTGCGCCAGGGCCTCGAATTGCCTCCCCATCGAGGTCTGCATCCCATCGAGCGCACCCATGACATCCTGCAGGGAGAGCTCCGGGGTCCCAGGCGAGTCCTCCTTCTGGGCATCCGGCGCCTGGCTCGACCCACTCGGCGATGTCTTCAGGAGGGCGTAGCGGTCCATACTGTTGACTTGGGAATACGTTCCCCGCCTGGTGGACTTAGTCTTCAGCCGATCTCCTTCTGCCTTGCCCGACATAATGGACTCCAGGCAGTCCAATGCAGTGAGGACCGTCCCCTCTCAGAGAGAGGTATAAAGAGTGAGCAGGTCCGCCTTGTTCTGTCAAAGTAGCCCACCGAGCGTCCCTGGGGTTATAGAGCCACCCAGAGCACTACAGTGTCCGGGCAGACAAAGGGAACGAAACCGAAAGTGAAAGAGCGAGGGCCTCCGTCCGGCAGTTCAACCTCACCAGGCCGATGTTGATCAACTAGGAGTCGGGCATCCTGCCAACTCTAGCCCCTGGCATCTCCGGGAGTTAGGCCGCAATCTTTCGCCAGTCATAAGTCCGGTTCCCGATGGGCGATCCGACCGCGGGTAGCATCAATCGCCTCCCTGACAACTCAGCAACACGGTGCCATGCATACCATCAGGATTAGAGTCAGGATAGTCGACGGAGGGCGCGAGGGTCTCGGGAGCTCTAAGCTCACGCGGCCATCTTGGTCAAGCGCTAGGCTCCTCCCCCTAATGCCGTTTCTTGATAATATGCCCCTATATGCCTACTTTTAATTTAATGCAACAATTCTTCTTTCTTTCGGTAAGCCTTCTAATGCATTGGAAACTAGGCTCGTTTTGGACTCATTTTGAAAGTAAGTTGTGATTGTTTACTATTTCAGACTCGGGTAAAGTACACTTTACCTTCTGTAATTGGAAATGTTCTTGTGAGCAAGCCCTGACGAAACCAGCAAATGTTAATACACTGGTTGTTCCCATACTGATCCTCAGTCACTTCCCCATATTCTCACTATCAAACCACCCTCTCACCTTCCACCCCCATCACTAATTCCAATTAATTCACCTTTTGTAAAAAAAAAAAACAGCTTCTTTCTCCTGCCTTTTGACAGCTTCACTTGGACCGTCTTGTTTAGGACTTATTTTGAAGGGGAGTTGTGCTTCTTTAACATTTATGACCAGGATAATGTGCATCCAGCCTTCTGTCAGTGAGCATCTCTTTTCAAGAAGTGCTGATGAAATAGCATCTACATAAGAAAGTTACCGGCATGCTGAGCCTCCCTCACAATCAATTGAATTTTCAGTCACACTTTCACCTCCTGCTTCCATTGCTAATTGCCCCTTCAATGGCGGCGCAGCTCCTTTCTGATGCCTCAGGTTAGATATGGCGGCTATGTCTGGGTTTATACTTATTTTGAAAGGGATTTGTGCTTGTTTCCCATTTCTGACCAGGATATACATCCTGCCGTCTATCAGTAGATGGGCTCTTATGACTAAGCTCTAATGAAACAGCTACCCTTAACAAGCATGATATGCCCATGCTGAGCCTCAGATGAACAAGACAGGGGCCCAATGGAGTCATTTGTTTGTATTAACAAGTTAATTTATGTTAGTACTCCCTTATGAACAGGTGGGTTTGGTGTCCCTCATTTCCATTCGTACTACTTGACCACCCAGTGCCACTGTGCGTTCCGCTGGTATCCTGCGGACGCACGCCATACCTGAGAAGGACCTTCTCTCCCCCACTCCATTACAGGCAATGCTCCCCGCGGGCACCCATTAGATCCTGCTGACATCCAATCACTTTATACCACCAGCTGGGCCTGGCAAAATCTTACCGAGCTCCTAAACGGGGAACCACTATACTCTCCTGCATTACCACTGGCAAATAACCCATGGCTCCCCATTACTAAAGAAATGTAGTCTCTGCGCACCTTTGGGAAACTGTTTCAGGGCAGAGACGTCTTCTCCCGTAAGGAGCATGTAAGACTCACCATTGCTACACATATGGACCATTTCATGCTCCGGCGCCTTCAGAACTCCGTACGCTCCCTGCTTCCTACATAGCCCTTAGCACCGTAAAAACTCAAACCGCATACACTAAGCATCACTGACACTGAGGGTGGGAAGCTGGTCTTGAAGCTGTATCATGGCTGCTTGGACCTTGTGCCACCCCGTGACACCAAACTGTGAGCCACTTGGAAAGGCAAACTGGGTTGCCCCCTCACCGACAAAATCTGGAACGCTTGCTGCAAACAATCACGTCTGGTCTAAATGACCATCGTCACAAACTCATCCACTGCAAATTCCTATGCCACGCAAACACTACTCCTGAACCACTGGCTAAATTAGAGCACACCCGATCTTCGGAAGGCCATCTGCCAATGGCTGATTTTGTCCACATGACATGGACTTGTCCCACCATTGCCCAGTTTTGGAGGGACGTTTGTGGCCAACTAGCCTTGATAATAGACATTATTCTGCAAGCCATCCCTCTCCTTGACCTATTGAGATATGTGAATGATGTTCCCAAATCCATCAGATGCTACACAGCTATGACCCTACTCTTAGCAAAACGTGAACTTGCTGCCCAATGGGGTAGTAGACCACCACCCACCTTGGAAGCCTGGCTTCAAAGCTTCATATATTGTGACACAACAACACCGATTTATATGCCACTGCCCCACCACCTATCTTCAGACCTAAGGACATATGGCACCCCTGAGAGCCTATCTGTTGACACTTGCTACTCCCACACAGGAATAATATAGCTATTGTAGGAAAAAATGCACCTACGATTGTTATAACAATGATAGTAACCGATATCTGCAATCACTGCTGCCTTTCCTTTTAGCTGCCACCCCTTCCCCATGTTACTCTGCAGCATGGATGCCCCTCTTTGCCCTGACCCCTTTGATGGTTATATTGCTGGTCTTTATTGAAGAGGTTGTAATATTATCTTCTTATATGCTCATTCATTCCTCCCGGGAACTGGGAGATTGTTCCTGCTGGGGGCATGGCATGAGAACACAATAAATAAAGGGTTTCAGCAAAGCAAGTTAGTTACTGAGGCAGAACATCAGTAAATATATCTTTAAATGTGTTTACTAGAGGCCTGAAGGGAGAATAGTAAAAGCTAATTTACTTATTTTCAGTTTTCTTTGAGTTAATGACATTAGGACAATGAGAATGGTGACAATCAGTATCTCGAAAAAAGAAGTGCAAATAATGGCGCAATGATGACGTGTGTATAAATAGTGAGCTATAAGAGGCATAAAGTACATTAGGAAATCTCAATCATTTTTTGTTGTAAATCTATAGTTATATATGAATACTGTTATGTCATGGTGTATAATCAGCTGTGATGAGAGCATCGTCTTTTTGACTCCTAAGTCTGATTTAGGACAAGGTAATCATCAGTACGAACACATAATGCTACTAGCATTTAGTATTTACCTATAGTACTGACATCTCTAGCAATGCATCATCAACTCATGCACTTGTAAGTTCATCTAGCCACCCAACCATGCACTCATTCACATATCCACCCAACCATCTGTCCATGTACTCAATCACTTGTCCATACATGTTCTCCATCATCTGCCCATTCATTTGCATTGTCCATAAAAAGGGTCAAACCTATTGGCTTTGCCAATGCTTGTTTACTTGCTATAAAAAATTAGAAACACTTTCGCATGTTTTCAGCAGCTCCTGTATCAGGAACATTTTGGAGTTAGTTAGATGTGCAGGAGAATATAGGAAATGCATTTGGAAATGTTCAAGTGTTCACCGCACTTCACCTCATTTACTTTCTATGATATTTAATTTCCCTGACACTCTCCCAGGAATGCCTGACAGATCAGTCAGACTTAGGGTGGTATTCCCCCAAACATTTTGCCTTCACTCTCTTATTTTACTGAATTATTTTTTGGTTGGCTTTAGGACTCTTTGCACTTTACCACTGCTATCCAGTGCTAAGTGCTTGTCCTCACTCAATACAACATGGTAAAATTGGCTTCTACCTGTTTGGCATATTTAATTTACTTATCCGTCTCTAGTAAAGTGCCATTTCATATACTCAGGGCCTGTAAATTAAATGCTAATAGTGGGCCTGCAGCACATATTATGCCACCCAGCTAATGACTAGAGCAGCTGACCTCAAAGCTGGGGAACAGTGTTCAAGTCTCGGCAGGGACGTTCAACATGCTTTGATTCTGGGCAAGTCACTTAATCTCCCTGTGCCTAACAAAAAATCAATGTGTCCATCTGTAACGCAACTGGTGCTCGTGTAAAGTGCTCTGATACCTTCTGGTCGAGTTTGTGCTGTTTAAAACTTCCCCAAAAAATAGTCCCTTAAAACATGTCCCAGGTCTGCCATTGCAGCATGACTGCAGTTTTAAAATGCCAATTCAACTTGGCAATATACCCCGCTACCCGCTAGGCAGGCATTAAACTACACTTTTATTGCATATAGGTTACCCAGGTAGCCCATAAGGCATTGTAATTAAAAGTTTGGACATGTACTTTAAAGATTTGCATGTCCAGGAAGTAAAAAACTCCTCACTTCGTTTTCCACTACTGTGAGGCCTACCCCCCCATAGGATAACATTGTGTTGCCTTATTATATTCAATAAGGGCTAACGTTTGATTGGGAACATTTAAAGATTTCATGTTTGGGGTCTGACAAAATGTAATTTAAAATCATCTTTGATGGCAAAGTTGGATTTTAAGTTACAATTTTGAAAATGCCACTTTTAAGAAAATTGGCAGCTTCCTGCCCTAGTTGATGCCTGTAGTCTGTTCCTGAGTCACATGACTGGGTGTAGGATATGGAGTCCCTGAGTCTCCTTGGCCTCGACTCTGACTGGGAAAAGGAGCTTCATAATGTGTTCAGTCACAGGCATCTCTTCCTCGTTGTTGTGTTGCCATCCTTTGATGCCGCCATGGGAGAGCAGTGTCATCACAGTGTCTTAAGTGAGTGCAATCTGACGGAGAAATCTGTATGCCACTGGGCCACTGGAATGTACTTTAGCTGACCCGTGTCAAAATTTCCTATTTAATATATCATAACTACTCCAGTGGTAGCAGGTAAAAGCAATTTGTCATGTCAAACAGTAAAACCCTTTTCAGGAAGCTGCCTATTCTGCTCTTGTGCAAGACTCTTTGCTTCTCATTCCTCTCATCCCCCATCTCATGTGTGTATGGTTTGAATCAGCAGAGTCCTTATTACTAAAGTGAATGAATCCTTGGCATTATATTAATGGCTGTAACGTGTTGCATCAAAAGAAGACCCACCTTGACAAAGCCTAGGGCCAATGGATGAGCACTGCTATTACTGGAAGAAAGAGATGTTCTGATGCACCACTCTGCACTTCCCAGTGTCAGCTTTGGCAGAGGAGAATTGAAGCCCAAAAATAATTCTGTTATTGGCTGGAGAACTGTCTCACAGAAATAGACTTATCATAGGACCAGATAGGTGTGTCATCACCATTGAGTCAGATTCTGAGAACATTATGGGATACCCAATACCTAGAAACTAACCATAGGTGACAATGCTGATTAGATCACATCAAAATGTCATGGGATGCACAAGATCTGAGTGGATGGTGTGTCTCTTTCCAGTTGACACTGTTTGAAGACAAAAATGGCTCTCCAACTTTGACTTTAGAGGCCTGGTGACTACTTCCTTTTCTTAAACAACGAGTTGTCAGTCATTATATGTTTTATGTTCACCTAGCAGAAGATCTATTGGTCTCTTTTTTGTATAAATATATAGTTTCCCAAATATTGTTTTGAATATTTAACACCAACTGTGTGTTGGTTTGTTTGTTAAACCATTGGTGTTGAAACTCAAGAAATACAAAAATATTTTCTGTATAATCTCTTCGTTGCCAGCTACTTTCATGACTGCACTACAATGATGCCTTGACAGTAATCATTGTTTGATATATAATTTTCCAATTCAATGATTTAATCCTTAGTTCAATTTATTCGACATACAGCTAATTAATAATGAATTATCTGCATTAAAGTAAGTTTCAGTGAATTTATCCTGCTAGAGCTCTATATTTATTTTCTCTATTTAATTTTAGGGTAGCCCAGGCACTAGAGGGTGATATAGGTTTCCCCTCTTTTTTCCTTTTTCTCAACGTAGACTTTAAGCAGAGTTTCTGGGCTCCTACCAAGAGTATGAACTGGGCCACTGGTTTAATGGTTGGCTGTATTCTCATAGAGTCAAAAACAGACTCTCGAGGACTCTGGAATAATACTGATGCTGAGGATCTACCTTAGTTCACAAGCTCTCGACTCACCTGCTTCAACGATTGTCATGCAACCCACTCCCTAAGTGAGGAATTGCCCAAGAGTGGAGGCCTTTTCCAGATCCCTTCTGCACCAAAAGATCATCATCTTTAAAGCTCTAGCTACTCTTTCCATTTGCCCTAAAGTGTGAGGCAACAATGCAATTGTGCCCTATCAACCAGCAGAGGAATGAAAAAGCTCGAGAACCTTATGGGGTAAACTTGTTGTTGAAGATCCCTCGTCGTGCTTTTCTACAACTGTGGCTAGGCCACTGAGTCTAAGAGGCTCCAGATCTTGCTGCACTGTTCCTTTATTGCCATGGTGGACACGTTACATTTTAAACCTCACACCCTTTTACTTTTGTTGAATTTGTTGATGTGAGACATCTGCATGCACTTGCACTGTATGACTACAATCATGTCTGTTCCTAGCACCCAGAAAGCTCTCCTTGTCATCACATATTTAAACACAATAGAACTGAACCAAATCACTTCTGTCGACCAAACACTGCACTTCTACCACATTTCCATAATATGAAAGGATCCAGATTGCCGTACATATCGTACGTGTAGAAACACAAACTATAAGGTACTATATATATACTTGAGTTTGAAAGATTTCAGCAAATTATAAAAAGTAAAAGGAAAAAGTTGTTTATTTATTTATTCAGCCATTTCTTCAGTTGTTTGCGAAATTTTGTTTCGCATGGTTCTATTCTAAGGGCCTTAGGTAAGGTGTTCCACGCTTTTGCTGCTAGATATCTGAAGGAGCGTGCCCCCATTCTGGCTTTAGATATTCTTGGTACAGTCACCAGTGCCCTATCCTTGGATCTTAGGTTTCGGCATGGTGTATACTGTGTTAACAGTGGTTGTAGGTACCGTGGGCCTTTTTTTGATAGAATACAGTATATATTTCAAAATTAACTTGTATATGTATAGCAATCCCACTCCTGAACAACTTGTAAACAATGATGCCTGTTCACAAAGGGAAGTTAGACCATAAAAATATGTTTATTAGTGATTTTACCTTACTTACACCTCCCAGGAATTCAGAAAGGGATTCCTGGAAGGTGTATGCCCATTTACATGGACATAGATCCCCACAACAAGTGCAGAATTCTCTGCACACTTAAATCCCATCGAAGCAGTTGAAATTAGGCATTCCAAGGCGTGTTCTGCCTGAGAAATTTGTTAACACCTACAAACATGACTGCTTACCAGGATTCTCAAACTTCTTTCTTACCTTTTCCACCCTTCAGGGGCGTAACACAGGCCCCTGCAGCCCCTGCGGTGCGGGGGGCCTCCAACCTCCAGGGGGCCCCTTCAGAACCGCAATTCGGCCAGAGAGGTCCAGATTGAGGCCAAAGGGGGCCCCTCCACGTACCCTGCAGGGGGGCCCCCTCAAGTTTTGTTACGCCACTGCCACCCTTGAAGGGGTTGAAAATTTACTCCAGTCAAGGGTTGGCATATCGTTCTTTCCAATATTAGAAGGGGAATGGTTCATGCCTCGATTTGCTTGGAGCGTAAAGAAAGTTTTTTTTTTCTCCACGGGAAAATATATACCCGTGGAGAAAAAAAGATTGTGTGCCCAATAACCTGAATTTTGCACAAATATGCATGGAAACATTTGGAACTTGGGGCAGCTATTCATTCACAGTCCTGGTAATGTTTGGCAATTGTTGTAGGTCGAAATTGTACACTTACATATAAGTGCAAATCTGTGAGTGCAGACGTACACCTTTCTCTGTGAATTGGGTCAAATATGTTCAATTACCAAAGAAGAGATGGGAGAGAAGAGATAAAGGAAGAAGAAGGAAGAAGAAAAGGAAGAAAACACAAAAAACAAATTAGGTGTCAACATACGAGTACAATAGATATCCTAGATCTATTATAAGTGGTATATTATGTATAAAGTATTATTAAATAATAAAAGTAGTAAAGAAATAAAACTTGGAAAAGTCATGGAGTTTCAACAACTTCTACATCAGTAAAAGAATTATGAGAAACATTCACACATCATGAAGGATGACCAAATAGTAAAGCCTTTAGATTTAATTCTACCTTTTCTCAAAAGAAAGTTTTGAATTGTCCTTCTAGTTTCTAACATTTGTTGAATTGCAAAGGCAATAAAAAGGTTAGCTACATTGGTGAGCGAGGGTGTAAGCCTCACTCACACTGCAAGGAGAGAGGGTGGTTGCAGTGAAATGCACAACAGTGTGTTGTCACCAGCCGTTTTTTGTGCATCAGGCATGCAGAATGACCCACAAGAGTTTCCTGTCCCCCTTGACCTCATTAAGTGATCTTGATGGAGATATCGGTCACTGGCATGTGTCTTGGTCAACAGACATTCGTGACATGTTCATTCACATTGACTTTGAAGAAAATGGGTGGTGTACCACATCCTAGGACACTATACACCTCATTAGCCGTTACATTGCAATCTCTATGCAAACCTCTGTTTGTGCAAGAATCACGATTATAGAAGGTGCGATGGTTGTTGCGCCCAGTAAATGGCAGGTCCAAATTAAGATAACATTTACTAGGTCAGTCCTCCCAGAATATTACAGTGGAGATAAGGACCAGGGGGCATATTAGCAAGACCGGCAATAATGGGCCTGCCAATATGCGTTATAGAATTGCAATAGAAGCCCAGGTTAGATGTGCAGGACATCTAACCTGGGCTTCTATTGGAATTCTCATTGGCATATTATCAAGCCCATTATCGCCGTTATAGCGGCAGTTTCCTGCCGCTAAAACGGCGATCATTTTTATCGCCGGTCTTGCTAATATGCCCCCAGGTTTTTTGAGGCTACGCGGATTTTGGTGTGTGAATCTCCAAAACATACATGTTACTCCCAAAAAGTCAAAATAGACATTAATTATCGTATCAGATAAATTACAAACATCACATTGTCTACTTTTTAACGGGCACGATAATTATAGCATTTAACAGGAGGTACTCAAAATCACGTCCTACATGTTCTTGCTTTGTCAGTATGATGGGGTCTTGTTTACTTTTATTGTTTGCAAAATACTGCAGTGAATTAGCTCCAAAGTGCCAATAAAATTCAAAAGCTGATGTAAGGCACAAAAAGGGCAATGAAGCGAATATTTAGATGCTCAGAATGATAATTTATTGTGGATACATTTCTACACTATTGTCATGACTTAACAAATGACTCTAAAACAAATTTACCCCCATGACTACATGCATCTTTTGTAAGATCTTAAGATTGACAAAACAGGTCTGAGCAACTTTAATCTTGGCCACTTAAAAACAGGTTATCATCTAATAAGAACCATAGATTTTGCAGTATTTTAGAAGACGAGGAAACGTACCATAAGTTCAGTCCCACTGAACTTTGACTGCTGGAACAAGTTGCATATGGGTCTTAACTGGATTCAATCACAGGACATTGGTGGACATACATTGGCACTCAACGGTCAGCGCTGGGGACAGGAAGCTTGACTTCTGACTTGGTTTGAGTATGCCAGGGAGACGAGTTAGCCCAATGCAATAGTTAAAAATAACTGTATGACAGATGAAAACAAATATCAAAGAACCCAACAGATACAATGAGCAGACACTATCTTGTAGACAATTATATTTTCTCAATTTGTATCTAATTATAAGGACGTCTTTAACTGAGGCTTTCCCTCATATTTGGGTGTCACTTGAAGGTATCTGACTCACTGTATATATGTATTTATACACCTTCCGAACCTTGGTTTGTTTGGAAAAGCCTGAGACTCCAGAAACAGGCTTTTTGCAGGCTAGAATGGAAATGGAGGCTCAAGTATGACCCTACGGAAAAAGAGTTGTACAAAAAAAATGATGTTTAAGGAGAAAACTAGCTACTACACCCACAAGATAGAATCCTCAAACATTCTTCAAAATACCTTTTTGCCACAGCTACAAATCGTACTATGCACCCTGAAAACAATAATAACAGCAGTAGTCAAGACTTCTGCAAATCTTTAACCTCCTTCTTTCAGGATAAAGTAAATGCAGTTTTCAATCTTTTCCAAAAATCCAAGGACCCACTCAGGCTACTGCTGTGGATGTTCCCATAGCTGACTGAGGATGCTATGTCTCTCCTGTACCATCAGGGGCTACTGCTGATTCCATGGATAGTTTAAGCTGCCCTCAGCCCATTTCAGGCAAGGAACCCGTCACTTTGTCCCCCTTCTCCACACTCGCCCGAGCACAACTCTTGACCTTACTCACCAAAACAAAATTGGGCTCCCCACTGGATCCTTGTCCTCCTAAAAATGTTCATCTTGCACCTGAAACTATTTCTGTGCATTTTACGAACATCTTCAATCAGGTGCTTAGTGCTAGATATTTCCCAACGAAGTGGAAGTTAGTTTCTATCCTTCCTCTGCTTAAGAAGCCACATTTGGATGACTCGAATCCTAACAACTATTTCCCTCCTCCTACTCCCTGCAAAACCATTGAGAAAGCTATAAATTCTCAACTGACATCTTTCATTGAGGAACACGTTCATCTTGACACCTCCCAGTTTGGTTTCTGAAGCCATCACAGTAGAGAACCTCCTTTAATTACAGCTTCAAAGCAACATAAATAGACCATTGACACAGGAGGTAATGATGCCCTGATTCTTTTACACCTGTCTGCATCATTTGGCACTGTCAACCATAATATTCTCCTTGGTTATCTTCTTTCTATTGGCATCAAGGATCAAGCACATGCCCTCCTTAAATCCTTTCTCACTGACCAAATACAATTTGTTGCTCTTGAAGCTTTTAACTCACCTCTTTTCTCCCTACTTTGTGACATTCCTTAGGGCTCCTCCCTGAGCCCTACCCTTTTTAAAATTTATGTCGCTCCACTGGCCAAACTGATTAGGTCATTTGGAATCTCCTAAGCTGATGATGCCCAAATTGTGGTGTCAGTAGCTAGTGACCCGGTAGACACCACTGCTTGCTTCCTCAGCTGTATGCTTCAGGTTGGAAAATGGAAGGCCCAAAATTGTTTGAAGCTCAACTCTGGTAAAACAGAGGCTACTTGGTGCCCTCTGGAACTGGGCATACTCCCTACCCCAGTCACAAAAGTCTAGAATCTAGGGGTGTTTTATGACAATAGATTATCCTTTGAGGGCCCCTTAATTCCATTACCTCAATCTCCCTTTTCACAATCAAACTTCTTAGGAAATGTTTTCCCTTCATCCAGATGGATTTAGAGAAAACTCTGACATTAGCTCTTATTTCCTCAAGAATAGACTGTTGTAAAACCCTATTTGTCAATATCCAGAAAACATGACGCAATAAAATTCAGATTTTACAAAATGCGGCAGATCGAATACTTTTGGGTGTTCCCAAATGCAAATCTGTTTCCTTGGTGCTCATCCATCTCCATTGGCTTCCTGTTAAGAAGCACATGTATTTTAAGGCCCTTTGTAATGCCTTTAGGGCACTGCAGTGTAGTGGCCCCACCTACTTTAGGCAAAGCTTTCGCTGGTACATCCTGTCAAGCTCACTCTGCTCGGCTGCGGCACAGAATATGGTGTTCCCTAAATTTAAAAAGTCTCAATAGGGTGGGAGGAGCTTTGTAGGCAGGGGACTCCCTCCCCCTTGAACTGAAACATATAACAAATCTGTTAGCATTCTGAAAAGTCTCATGAACATTGCTTTCAATCAGTGGCTCCCTTTCTTTGCTGATTACCAATTCAGCTGGTTACCTGTTTGCTTCAAGTCCAGTTCCTAGACACCTCATGGTATTAGTGCGCACTATAGGTCTCACTTTCATTTAATTTCCTATATTAGAACATTGGAAAGTTGGAAGCCCCATTGAAAACAATGGAGCGCTCCGGGCTTATAATGGCTGGTATAAGCCCGGAACACCAACATTCCAATGTGTCTTTGTTCACAGCTCTGGCTGTGAACAAAGGCTTCAGGGAGCCTGAGGGGATTTCAATCCCCTCGCTCTCCCTGAAGGCTTTGTTTTGTTAGAACATTCTGCCCTCTAGTGGCAGAATGTTCTAATAGCCTTATAGCCCTTCGTAGCAGGGCTATACCGGCTTTTAAAGTCCCTCTGCTTTGTTAAAGTCCCTCGCCTTCGGCTCGGGCCTTTAACGCTGCAGCGGGCCTTTAACAGCCGGTATAGCCCGCTACGGCGGGCTATAAGGCTATATTGAGAACCTAGCCAAAAGGCAATGGATCTCTGTACATGGTCAAAGACAAGCATAAAGTCAGCTCGTAGTAGGATAGGTGGAGAGATGTTCTATTTTGAGTTTAGATGTATCTGTAAAACAAGTCAATGTAGTCCTTTTACAATGTATTCTTATGAAAGCAAAATTGTTACAGTAAGATGATGGGGGCTGTATTGGTGATGGATGGAGTTACGGTGTTGTAATAAACATTTATACTGCTCAATACTGAACTGGCTGTGGATCTACATATTGTTCATGGGAACGTTACTACATAAATTTGATGACTAGAGTTGGATTCTAACCCACATGTGCAAAGCACAATAGATTAGCAAATAGTACCCCCACATGAAAAAAATATCTAGATCCACAGTCAGTTTAGCATTGGTCAGTAACTAAGGGCCAGATTTAGAAGGCAAACATGACGGATGTGCCGTTCACCATATTACGAACCCCATAGGATGGAATGTGATCGTAATATGGCGGGTGGGATAGCAGTCACATTTGTGACTGAGTGTTCCCCTTCACTGGCTTCTAAATCGGGCCTTAAGTTTTTCCAGTAAGGAACTCATACCACCATCCAACACAGTCACCATCATCTCCTGCAACAGTTATAATTTCATTAGAGTACATTCTAAAAAGAATCCTCCCCAAATTCTACTGAGAAAACATTGACTTTTTTACAAATACATCTAAACACAAAATATAACACCACCCCATTCCCAAAAACAAACAAAGGGTACACATAGGAAACAATAATAACTATACAGAAAAAACCTAGCAAAATATGCATACTATATTTTTTCCTTATAATACAAATCTGACTTAAATTCCAGATATGACCATCTTCCAATTTAACAGCTCCTATAAATAACTTTATAACTCTGAGGGTTGAACTAAAT
Organism: Triturus cristatus; assembly: GCF_964204655.1. Lineage (NCBI taxonomy): Eukaryota > Metazoa > Chordata > Amphibia > Caudata > Salamandridae > Triturus > Triturus cristatus. Next base: position 181,895,479 of record NC_140589.1, read on the forward strand.
TTTGACTTTCCCATTACATCCTTGGGAACCTTCTCCACTACTAAATCCCCTACCTGCACATCAAATTAATGGACTGATCTACTTTTGTCATAGTGCAGTTTCCTCTTGGTTTGAGCATTCAATTATTTATCCAAACTTCTCGCAATCACTCATCACCGAAATCCAGTCCTGTGCTGTCTCTGACCTGAGGGGATGACAACATAGTACTCGAGGAAGTTGGTTTGTGGACAGTTAAGGCAGTATAATATAGTGTTCTTTAAAGAGATGAGTCTTCAACAGTTTCTTAAATTAGAGAAGCTCTCGTCCGGCCATGATGGGTGCAGGAATGTTGTTCCAGATCCTTGGTGCACAGATGGAAAAGACCTCCTGCCTTGCTTTTTCTTTCTACACTTCTTAGTCTGCAGTGTGATGGTGTTCTGTCTGCGGATGTGCCGAGCATCACCAGAGATTGTGAGCTTGACTGCAAGATAAGCATGATGGCTTTGGAAGTGATGCAGGGGGTTTTGAAGATGGTGTGGGCCGGCAAGGGAAGTCAATAGAGTTCCACAAGGACAAGGGTTATGTGCTCATATTTATTGAGCTCTAGAAGTGACGTGCTCTGGTATGTCTAATGCCCTTCAGGGGCGCCAGTGTGGAGCCCGGAAAGTGCATATCTAACACAAAGTATGTACAAATTCTGCATGCCTACGTTGCAAGGAAGGGGGCATTGTGAGAAATTGGGTAGTTTGTTGAGGAGGGTGTGAACTCATCTCAAGCAACAGCTACAATCCTCATCAGGGTGAACCGCTACAGCCACTAACTTAACCTATGCTCAACTATCTGGTAGCTTGGCACAAAGTAGTCAGGCTTAACTTAGAGGTAATGTGTATAAAATTTTATAGCACACAAACAGTAATAAAGTGAAAACACAGCACAAGAAAAATCACACCAATTTTGAAAAATAGAGTAAAATGTAATACATTTTATGATACCAAAACAACGAAAGTCCCACTAGTAGAGCTGAGTTATGATTTTAAAAACTTTAGGGTAAAAACTAGCCCCAAAAAGATCAAAGCGCCGGCCGTGGACGTCTAGTCATGCAAGACTGGGTCAAAGTAAAAAAATATGGCCAAATACAATGGAGAGCTAGTCTAATAGTGGATTGGGCCCAGTAGGTGCTTACCTTCATATTTAGAAGGAATTTCAACAGAAATATTCTGAAAAAGTAGAAGTTCTGCAGGGCAAGGTTGCAGGCGGTGTCCGAGGTGGAGATGTCATCATCTGGGAGCTGCTGGATGAAGTTGCGGTGAAGATTTCTACACTCGTGCGTATTCTATTTTTTGGAAGTTGAAAATCTCAGGCAGGATGAAGCTGGAGTCTGTAGCCGATGAGAGTATCTCGAGGCCGGATACCCCTTTGGCGAATAGAATTTTCTGCTGCAAAGAAGAATATAGCGGGAGTTGCCGCGAAGTCAGGCTACTTCTGATGCAGCGAGGGCTGATAGATGAGCAGGATGGTCCCTCTCCTCTCGGTTCTCAAAGCAGTTTTTAGCCAAACATGTTCTACGTCTCATGTTTTGGAGTTTAGCTATCTGGACACCACCACCAAGAGTGCTGGACTGGGGAGGCACCACTTGGGGGGTGGTTAGGACTCACACAGGCTGGGCCCATGTGCAGGAGGATTGGCGCAGTTTCTGTTCCTGCGGCTGTGATCAGGATGTCAGCCAACTAGCCCCTGGACACACTCTGGTAGTCCTGGGCTCAACAGTAGAACAGGCCTCAAACAGCAGGGCAAGCCTATGAGGCAGGCTTCAGGTAGCAAAGCAGTTATTTCAGGAGCAGCAAAGCTTATGAAGTATACAGCAGGACACTGCAGCAGGCAGGCCTCTGAGTGTCCTTCCGCAGGTCCATAAAGTGATCTTAAGAGTGGGTCCTATTTTTGTACCAGGTGTCTTTTTTTAAATAGGAGAAGTTCTAGATAATTCACTTTACAGTGCTTAAAGTTTCCTGGCACCCTTGCTCTGGCTTTAGGCTGGCTGCATGAACAAGTCCTTTGTGTGAAGGCAGGGCACAGACATTTCAGTTGTAAGTGGGGCTGTGCCCAGCTTTAACTACCACCCTGCCAGTGATGGCCCATCCAGGCACACCAGTCCCTCTATTATGTGGCTGTCTGGGAGGAATATACAAAATCCAATTACCAACTACACCATGTCTTGTGACTCAGGAACAGACTACAATCACCTATTAGTTAGCGCAGGAAGTTGCCAATTTTCTGTAAAGGTTTTAAAAATTGTAATTTAAAACCCGACTTTGCAATTAAAGATGATTATAAATTACAATTTCTAAGATCCCAAACATGAAATCTTTACATGTTCCCAATCAAACGTTAGCACCTACAAAATGTAACAAGGCAACCCAACATTATCCTATGAGAGAGGTAGGCCGCACAGTAGTGGAAAACAAATTTAAGGGTTTTTGACTTCCAGGACATGCAAATCTTAAAAGTACATGCCCAACCTTTACTTACAATGCACCCTGCCCTATGGGCTACCTATAGCCTACCTTAGTGGTGGCTTATATGCAAAAAAGGGAAGTTTAAGACCTTGTAAGTACCGGGTAATATTGCCAAGTTGAACTGGCAGTTTATAACTGCATTCATGCTGCAATGGCAGGCCTGGGACATGTTTTATGGGGCTATTTTAGTGGGTGCACAGAATGTGCTGCAGGCCCACTAGAAGCATTTCATTTACAGGCCCTAGGTAGTATACCACTTTACTAGAGACTTATGAGTGAATTAATTATGCCAATCAGGTAAAAGTCAATTTTACCATGTTTTATGGAGTGAGTACAAGCACTTTAGCCCTGATTAGCAATGGTAAAGTGCAAAGAGCCCTAAAACCATACAAAACACAAATTCAGCAAAATAAGAGGGTGAAGGCAAAAAGTTTGGGTGAATACCATCCTAAGTCTGACAGGTTTCACAGGCATTCCTATGGGAGTGTCAGGGAAATCCCTAATATTTCTTATGTTAGGGTGGGAATAGGAAAGTTGACCCCTCGAAAGTCCAACCTTTTCTCTACGTTTGCTTACGTTGGAGTGGGAATAGTAAATCTGACCCCTCCAATGTTCCACACTTTCTCTACTATTGCTCATGTTAGAGTAAGAATAATACATCTAGCCACTCCGATTTCCAGCATTTTTTCTACTGTTATTTACGTTGGAGTTGTAATAGCTAATTTGACCCATCCAAAGTCCAATATTTTTCCTACTGTTGGTCAAGTTGTGGTGCGAGTAGTAAATCTGACCCCTCCAAGTAAAATTCTTTTAATCTGAATGTTAAAAAAAAATAGTTTGCATATACTTTTTGTTTAATTTTGAAGTTAGTCCAATGTAACTGATTTGTTATTATTTTTAGTCACAATGTTTTTTTCTAATTAATTTAATTTCATGGTAATATTATTATTGCATATGTTTTTATTTTTTATTATGCTTTGAAATTATAATTATTAATCATTGTTATTAATATTATTATTATTAGTAGTAGTATTTCTAATTTGTGTTTCAATCATATTTTTCTTTTTCTAAAACTAATATTTCGGGAGGATGATTTTAAAAGTATATATGTTTGTTTTATGTTTGTAAGTTATGCATTTTAAGTATTTGTTTTTTTTAACTTATTATGCATGATTTGTAAAGCGCAAGGCTACCTAAATAAGATTTCCCAATGTGCAAAGTATATAACGTTGATATTTTTGTCTTCACTAAAATTTTGATATTTGTTTGTAAGCAATATTTCATCATACAGTGGTGAGGACCTTTTGCAACCAAAGACATTGAAAGGGTCTGAGAAGCAAGTCCTGAATATGAGGACACTGCTTTGAGAATATATAGCAAGATAACAGCCACTTTAAGGCTGGGTCAAGCATTCAGAAACTGGGAGAAAAAAATCGAATTGTTCCACATTGCCATTTCTCCTCACTTTGGGCTTTTCGTCTGAAAGTTAATTGGTGCCTGCATAATCACAGTCTCTTTCCTTATTGCACTCCTATTAGCAACAACACTTTAAGGTTTCCCTGCTGGAGATAACCCATGCCTAGAAACATTTCTAAGTCCAAAGTTAAAGCTGAAACAATGATCACCTTGTATTCTACCACATTCATTCCCCAAGTGTGCGTAGGTCCCGTTCAACTGCATGGAGAATAATCTGGGTTTTTTTTCACAGTCATTACAGTTCTAATCGTATAGTATCAAACTAACTTTTTCCAGTGCTTTCGGCTGGGTTAATTTACCTGAGTTCATGTTTAGATGGCTTTGCACACATACAGCCTTAATTTTCTTTGATGAAGGCTTTGATGATTGAGCCATGTAGACCATTGTGAGTCAGAGATTTCTGTTGGGCTCAGTGACTTCAAGAAATTACCTTTTCCCTATAAATTGTTATTATTATTACTACACCAGTGTATTAAGTGCATTGCTACCCGAAAGGGCTTCCCATCGCTAGGTAAACGTACAAGCCAGAAAACAAGAAAGAATTAGAAAGGCCACATCTTCAAGAATTTCTTGAACATGCCAAAAGATTTACATGAACTCAACAAAGCAGACAAAGAGTTCTGCAGGTTTAGGGCTCAGATGGGCGAAGGACTGACCACCTTAACAAGCCTTGCCAAACCTAGGGACCATGACAAGATTCATATTACTAGAGTAGAGAGGCTAACTGGGACAATAGGGTACCACCAGTGACCTGAGACAGAGTGGACCAGAGTTCAGCAAAGCTTTAAACTCATAACACAGTGCTTTAAATTGAATTTCCTTGCTAATTGGGAGCCAAATAAGGTATCAAAAAAGATTAGAAGCTGAAGAGTGTTCAGAAAGAAGAACAACCCCATAAACCTCCTAAACTCACCATACCAGTGCTGAGGGGAGAGAATAGATCAACATTCCCAGAGTCTTATACAGTAACTAAATAATACAGCATTATCAGCCACCACCATCCATGCCTGAAACATATTGGAAACCACACAGTGCTAAACAAGTCCTCTACCACCAGATACACAGATACACCATCCCATTTGGGTTTCCTTTCCTTGCACAGGGAGTATGCCTCAAAAAGTGCAAATAATGGTGCATTGATTGCTTAACACTTCTGCCTTGATTGGCTTCAGAATTCTCTACAAGGCTTCATTGTGAAACGTCAGTCGAACCATGGCTGAACAAGCTTCATTTACTGGTCGGAAAATGTTACTCCTGGTTAGCGTTATCTTTGTGATGGTTTCCATTATGTCCTTCATTTTGCTCTGACTTGCAATATTGGTTTTGACATTGAAATCGGTGCTCAGCCTGCACTTGATCACCTGAAGGAGAAAGCTATGCTTACTGTACCTAAAGAACATTTTACTGGAACGCATTTATTTCTGCTGACATTGTCCTCATGTGCCCACTGTATTAGCAGAAAGGCTCACAGTGGTCCTCTCTGCTAATTTCCCCTTTCTCTTCTCTATCAGCATCTATAGACTCTCAAAAAACGAATGGATCAAACTCTCTTTATATGCTGATAACTTCACTGCAGGAAAATTGATGAAAGCCTGTTAGAAATGGGATTTCTGGTTGGCTAGGGCTTGCGCCAAAGCCATGCAGAAACCACCACTCTAGTCGGGGCAAGGGAGTTACACGCCAAAGATAACCCCTGCTCACCCCCTTGGTAGCTTGGCACGAGCAGTCAGGCTTATCCCGGAGGCAATGTGTAAAGCGTTTGCGCGCGCACCCAGCAACAACACCCAAGGCCCACCACAAATGAAACTCCACACAATGTTATATATAAAAATAGCCTTTGTATTATACCAAACACATTAGATGATAATCACATAAGTTACACTGTGCCAACTGGCACTGGGCAGAATTTTACAGGGGACTATTTACACAAGACAGGGCCACATGGACCACTGTCAGAATTAGCACAAATCACCAATTGTAAATGTAAAACATATATCAACTGTACACAAATTATAATGGTAGAGCACAACCAGTAACTACTGGTAAAAGGTAATTACACCCCACGCAATCCTAAACACCTTAGGCATATATCACGCAGGGAACCATGAAATTCACTAGCACCAATACATTACGCCATAGACCCCACTAGTATAAATCATTGTAGGCATCACATTGGGCATATACATCACTTAAATCGCATTATGCACCACATCACAGTAGGCATAAAACATATTAGACCTCAACCACAGGATGCGGTCCCTTTGCACAAGAATCACAGTAGGTACTAGCCCCAGGACAACTGGCCTTCCATGGGGCTCAAATGCCCTATGTCCAACAGTCAGGGCGCTGCGCATGCAGCAAAGAAAAAAGTGCGCAGGGGCACAACCTAAACGTTGCAGCTGCCCACTAAGTGCTGGGCAGCTGTGACAATGAGCCTGAGTACCAGCGTGCCCCCTGAGCCCCTGTCTGGGACTCTACAGGGAAATGCCCCCAAGGAAATATGGGGCTGGTCCTGCGGTGCTCCTGTACCCCCACTGGGGCTTTGTAAATAACTTTGGCACTACTTGGCAGTTGCCCGCTACGGCAGTGCAACTGAAGAGGCAGAATAACACTGGCACTCACGGTGCCGCCTGGAGCCCCCACTGGGACTCTGAAGAAATAATTGCCTGCTCGGTGCCGCCCGGAGACCCCTCTAGAAGGCACCAGCAGTTTCACCTGAAGTTGGGGAGGCTCCTTCCAACTCCTTTCTTCACCCGGTCCCTCTTCCTGGGACCGGGACTTCAATGGAGAGCCTGCGAGGCTCTGACGGCTTCCGGCAGCATGCGGGGTGGGCTCCCGCCGAACTTCAGGTTCTAGTGGCCGGCCCACGTGGGGCTCCCACTGACACACGGGAGCCCTACCAACGACTGCAGCACTTCTCCGCTGCTCACCGGGTACCACGGGGCTCTCCCTCGCTCTCGGGGGCCCCGCGTGAAGACGACGACTTCCTCCTCACGGAACCTCTCGGGGCACGATCTCCCTGGAGCCGATACTTCCTGCCTCCGTCCTGCGTCACAATGACGTGGGGGTGGGAGTCCCGGTTGCCAGGCAACACTCTGGCTTCCCTCGGGGCCGCGGCGGAGAAATTCTTTTCCTCCAAAGCGGCAATGAGGGGTGGGCTCCCTCTTTCTTACGCATACAAAGCGGGGTAGGCACCCGCTATTGGAAATAAATCCTCAACGGCGGCAATGCGGGGTGGGCACCCCCGAATATTAAATCTGCCCAAAAAAACGGCACAGATGCGGGGTCGGCTCCTGTTTTTCCACGAAGCCTGGGGGAATCCCTCTTCACAATGGGCAGCTCAGCGCTGCGGAGCATGCATGCACCCCTTCACTTTGGCAATTTAAATCTGGCGCTCACAAGGATAAAAGTCAAGCACTCTGACAATTAAGCAAGGCGCTCCTCTCAGTAAGCAAGGTGGCTCTCAAAACAAAAGCCAAGCGCCAGAATCCAAAGTCCAGGGATGAGCAAGTGGGGAGCTTCTCCCAATAACAAGGCAAGGTTCCCAGTCCAGGGAAAGCCCTTCAGGAAGCAGGGGGGGGGCAAAGGCTGGGCCCAGGGGCCAGCTCACAGGGCCCTCCAGCAGGGAGGCAGTCCCCAGTGGCGGTATCTCCTGGCGCCCAGCAGCAGCAGGCCCCCCTCAAGTCAGGAACACACAGAGAGAACACCTTACATGGGGTCACAGCCCCTTTTTATACACAAAATCCTTTGTCTCAGGCTGCAGGGTTAAGGAAAACCAGATGCAACTGGTTTTGGAGCACTCTGTTGTGCTCAGCCCCTCTCCCCATTCACTGGACAGGCTAGGGACATCAGTCGCACCAGAGGGGGCGGAGCCAGCACTGTGTGGGGAAAGCCCAGCCCTATTCAGGTCCCAGGTGTACTCCTCCCTGCCATCAGCATGCAGATCTCTCCACCCACCACCGGGGAAGACCCATCCTGACTCCTGGAGCCAGGCACACCAGCCAATCACAAGCCAAACAGTCACTTCACAGTTATTCCACAGACGAGCCAGCTTCTAGAAGTGGCACTTCTACACTAGACACACTAACGCCGCACACATCTTCGCGCAGCATTCAATCTCACGAGTTTGCACATACCAAACTCGACCCTGCACTCCCCACGCATCAGGAACTACCATGGACACATACATTCCCCATGCATTCCTATGGGAGGGCAGGTCAGTCTCATTCAATGTAACACAGAGCGCACGCACTTTACACTGGGACACAGTGTTAAAGCGCCTAGAGGCCTAAAACCACTTACACGACATAGGGAAAGGCTAGGATAATTGCAAAAAGTTTAGGGGTGAACCTGCCAGAAGGGCCAAGTCCAACAAAGCCTATGTCCAATACCTGTACAGTTTTGCTTGCAGCATCATTAACTCATCATTCAGAGGAAGTGCCGTTACCCAAAACCGACAAATCTGGTAACATCCCTCCTCTACTAAAGAAATTTAATTTGTAATCCATAGACTTCCGAATTCTAGGCAAGTATTTAAATTTGCCTTTCTGAGAAAATTGATAAAATAGAGCTGCATCTTTGTTGCTTCTTGTCCACATTTGACTGGATCCCTCAGTTGCATTTAATTTGACACCAACAACCATAAGGCCTTACTAAACATCCTTTATTCCTTAATTCCTTAATGAGTATTGGGATTGGGGACTAAATGCTGAAACAGATATGCTCCTTCCATTCATTTTGATCCCATTTGATGAAAAATAGACTCTTCGAAATCTCCCTACTTACTGATAAACCGTGGTGTACTCTAAAATTTTATACTTTAACTGCAATCTTCAATCTCTGCATCGACTCTGGTGAGAATACTACAAGACAAATATATGGATATGCATCAATAGGCAGATGATACATAACTATACCTGAATAATGTAGACATTTTTCTGCTGTACAATTTTGAATGACAAAATATTAGTCTGAATTAATAATTTTAATGATGCAGATAGTTATAAATCATGAACTAATGATGTTGCACTTGAAACAACTTGATTATTTTGTTTAGACCTGTGATTGATAAGGTAGTGTAGTTATGCCACATTTTCTTGCGAGGCACCATTTATTTAAAATGTATGCCATTTCTGGTGTTCAGCTCGTCTTGCTCCTGTCATTCCCCCTCCTAATCAATGGCCGCTGCAAGTCATCTCTTCCCCCCAGTTTCTTTGAGCACAGAGTGCTATGATGCAAGAGGCAAACTGTGCTAGAAAGCGTGTATTGTGAATGAAACTTTCCATTGTGTTTCTTATTGTGTATCATTTTGAAGGATTTCCGCTGGAGGTTCCGATGCAGGCATGAAAAGGAACATAATTCTATGAGATATGTTTTGAGAAATGTTTCATATTCTTTTCTACATCTACAGAGTGCAGCTGCTTGGGAAGCAAGCAGTAGATTTATCTTACCTTAAGAAATGGGTTAGTTTTAAGAAACGTTAATGATTACATGTTTGTTTTTGATTTGCCAAAGTGTCCTTACAGTGATCATACCATGCTTAAATTGTGTGTAAAATCCCCAGGTTTTGAAGGTCTGGGGGACACTTTTCATTTTCCTCCCAAGACTATGTCCAATTATTTGGAGACTTTCTTTTCCTCCGTTAGGATGCTGTCAGTACTCTTTATGAGTTTGACACTTAGAATCTAGAGAGATTTAGTTACCTAACTAGGGATTTACTATGATTTGTTATTCTGTATTCTGGAACTGAGACTGCATGGCAAATGTATGTATTCCTCTATTGTTTTTATTCATTATTTTGTAATAAATGTTTTATTAATGGGGAGGGTAGTCTCTTACTTCTAGATCAATAAGAGATCCAGAGCTAAACTGCCTAAGGGAAAAATCAGGGTGCATATAATATTGGGGGACAGATGATTATTGGGGTTCTGCTCCCACATATGTTCATAGCAGAGGATGGTTATCATAAGGGCACCACATTTTTAAGGGGTCCCCGAAAGGTTTTGGTAGGTTTATGAGCTTTTAAGGCCCAAATCGACAGAGAGACGAGTTTTGGAAAATTGCCAACTGTTCGGTTTTGGGTCCTCCTAATAAATGACTAGCTGTATTGGTTGTGCCTCCTGAGTGAAATTGGAGTGTACGTATGAATAGGGAGAAATTGAGTTTGTGAATGTGTCTTGAATTATGGGCTTGTAATGATGGATCTCTATTTCTTTGCTGAGTTACTTCGAAATGTGAGAATGATCTTGGTTTCAGTCAGTTACTTGTGTTTTGATGTATTATTCATATTTCAAATGACAAATTGTTCAATGAGATTTTTCTAGGACAAGGTATTCAGTCCAAGAAAATCACCAACCGTGAGGCCACACCTCAGGGACTAAAAAAACTCGTTATCAAATTAGAGGGGCTGCGCAAATCAGAACGTTCTCGATGGTGGGATCTTAAAACTCTAAAAAAATACATCGAAATTAGGCAAGTTCCAAGGAGACTCAGAGTCATTATTTTTCCTACCTTTGAGGAGCTTGATCCCGATCTCCTCTCTGAGTGGGAGTACTTAATATCATCCTCATCTTTTGGCATGATGGACCTACTCATTAGACATGCCGAGAGGAAAAGATCTAAATTACTTGAGAAAATTGAACAAGTGGAGGAGGAAATCAAAAGATTAAATCTTACAGAAGCCATGGATATGAACTTCAAAATATTAAAAGAAGTTCTCAATTCGCACCAAACATATATCAGGGATAAAAAAAATCGCAAAGTAAAGAGAGATTATAACGACTAAAGAAGTCTTAGAATCTTTACCTTTGTGAAAAAGTTTGATAAAAAGTCTGAGTACAGACGAAACACGTGTCGGCTAGATCGTGTGCTAGGAATCCTTTTAAAGTGAATAAAGACAAGAATCTGCAAAATTGTTTGACGTGGTTTGGACTGTCTGTTGGATATGAAGAAAATTGATTGAATAGACCTTTTCAGAATCATATGTACTAATAAGTACATTTTGTTTGCATTTCCGAATCATCTTATACTAATGTTGAACTGACGAATAGACATAAGGGAGTGCAGTTAAAGCTTATATGGGTTTTATGTATATGCATGTTTTTTGTTTAATGTGCTGATGACGTCTCTAGGTAGTAGATGTTGAAAGCTGTCCTAGCACCCTGACCTAATTCTTATAATATTACGTTACACGCCAAGGACTTTCAGATATACATACAGTGTCACTATCTGATGTGCGGTCTTTCCCTATTAGGGAACACTACTACCTATTTTCTGTTTTGGTATTCTTCATATTTGTAATCCCATTTGAAGAATACTTTGTAATCAGATAGAAATGAGTTGGTTATTGGATTAGTCGAAAATCTAAGATCTCAAGATTTTGATTATTTTTCTGTATTTGGTGCATTAACTATTTTCTTTTCAGGTTTGAAGGCTTCAATTGAGTTATTGTGCTTACCCTGAGAGCAAGGGTGGAACACATTTACTCTGAGGTTAATTTCTGATGGCCACAGTTTGCCTACCACAATCTTTTGCAGGTTATTGTGTTGTACATTTTTGTCTCTTATTCTGATTTCTAATATTGCTAGTATTTGAGTTTGTACGGTTTGCGATTGAGTTGTTTTACTTAATATTCTGGCTTTTATTCCTTTCTAGGGTAAACAGACAAAGGGTTTATTGATTTTAGTTGTTTAATGTGGTTCTGTAATTGTAGTCCTGTTCATGAAGAAGTTGTGTTTTGATTGGTTGCTCAGCCAGGGAGCCACGCTGGGATTGGTGAGATGTCACCATAAAGCTGTGCTCTGATTGGTTGGTTGCTGGCATAGCCAGGCTGTGACAAGTTGACCTTTGACGGAGCCATGCTGCTATTGGTTGTCATTTGCTAAGTTTGTTTATAGTGTTTTATTGTAATTTTGAAGCTGTTTGAATTTGTTTAGGTGTAAAACATTGGTGGTGCAGTCACAAAACCCAAACCTAATAATGATATATCTAGAGAGGGCCAGAAATTGCAGAGTGAAGGTGCCACAACATATGAAATGATGGTAGAGGTAGTGCATTATACTTGCACCTGGATCACTGAATGGAATAAATACACAGCACATGATGAGGTTTTACAAGTTCCAATGAGGGGCACCTTTAATATTAAAAAGCTAGATTTTATATGACAAACCATGTACAATATGAGCCTGATGCCCAGCACTAGACAGCTTGATGTGCTTAATAAATGAGATTACAAGGCGACTGAAAAGGAGAGGCAAAAGAAAGGTTAATGTAGAAGGAATTCATTTAGGAGTTGGCTAGAAAACAAACTAGATTGTCAAGAGAAATGTGTAGAGAAGATGTGATTGAATTTTTAAAAACATTTCCTGCTGTAGTTACTAGAAAAGAGCAGGACAAAGAGAAAAGGAAAGGCAAAACGTAAATTCAGATGATGATGATGATGACAAATTCATAAGTGAGTGGTTGAGTACTAGACCTCCTTCATATACTGATAGATCAGTGGAAGCAACCCCGACTGTTGCAGGGGTTGATAAGGATGCTGCTGGAGATACAGCGATAGTACAAGCTCCTACTGGAGTTGTACCAAGTGCCCAAAAGAAGTTATGGTGACTATGACAATGCCTAGCATGAGTGGCAGCGCTGTACCAGAAGATCAGAAACAGGAAGAACAGTGGTAATAGAACCACAACCTAAAGAAATTAGTTTTCGAATTAAAAAAAAAGAATTTGGAGAAATGCTTCAAAGGAATGTAGATTTGAACAGACTATTGAATTATCATGCCAACTAAATAGGGTATTTGATAACAGAAGCACATAGATGTGCTAACAAAGTGCATGACTAATTGCAAGGATTAGCAGATGAATTAGAAGTTAACATTAGTAAAAATTAAAAATGTGAAACAACATTATAAAATGGATTTGACACATATGAGATCAAAGAAATGGGCCTGAATAATTTAAGGGCTCACATTGAAGATTTAATCGAGAAAACAGGAGACTGGAATGATTTAAAGCAGCATTGAAAAAAATGAAAGAAAGAGACAGTGTATAAAAAGAACATGAAAGGAACTAAGGGATAGCCAAGTGATTCAGATGTAGGGACAAAGTCAGTGGCAGAATTCCCTTTAAGGGAAGTACATTAAGGGAATCTGGTGCATGATCCACGGACAAGACTGATTTATATTCTTTTACACATAATTTTCCAAAATTTCAAGAAGACCCAGCAAACTGGTATGATGAACTACATAAGTTGACACACATTTCCCCAATGTTATGAACCAATGTAAATACATTGTTAACTGCTTGCCTGCTCTTCCTGTGAACAGGAGTGAAGCCTGAGCTCTGAAGTCCTGCACCGCTGGGCAGACTTCAACTCCTGACAACCCCCTGCTGCTGCTAATGCACACAAAAGCGCGTCACTGATCCGCAGTAATTGTAACTGCTTACCTGCTCTTCCTGTGGACCGTGGTGAAGCGTGTGCTCTGAAGACCTGCACCGCTGGGGAGAATTCAACTCCTGACAACCCCCTGCTGCTGCTAATACACAAAAAAGCCCGTCACTGACCCACGGCGTGGGATGCATGCAGGGACGTGGCCTGGCAAAGCCAAGGCCAAGAGCGGACACCGTTCATGCCCGTCAGTCACTGGAGGCAGCCAGGCAGGGCCACTCTAACCTCTTGGTTTCTCTTTTCCCCAGCAGAAGAATGAATAAAAGGAAGGCAAAACCGCTGAGCAAGGGGGGAGATTATTAACACCCTTTATTCCTTACTGATATGAGCAGCTGACGTATTATCTAAGGAAATCGAACTAGCAGAACGGTGACTCTCATTAGAAGAGGCAAGGTCTGCTACTGCACTCAGTGAAGTGTGGAACCTGGATGAGCCGAACACTGACATTGTGTCTCTGAGTGATTCTGACAGACTGGAGTTTATTGCACCTACGAACCTTACTCCAAGGCCTCAGGCCATAGCTGTAAGCCCCACTTTGGAGCCCCCGGTGAAAAGGAAAAGGGGCAGAACTAGGAATCCCACTAAAACAGTGTTACCGAAGCTGGCAAGACCTACACCAAATAAAACTGTACCACTTGACTCTGTGATCTATGAAACAGGTCTTTTTTCTATTACTACAGCCGGTAACACGTAGATTGTCTAAAATAGAGGAATGTTCAGCTAAACTCCTTAATATTATGGTCCCTACAGGTCATGATGAATCATTTTCCAGGGGTCAGAATTGCACGGCACCTATAACACAGCTACCACAGGGCCATTAATAGTAAGGGCCCATGAGGGTTGTGGTAGGGTAGGTGAATTCCCTAATATACCAACTAGGCAGTCACAGGATGGCAGATTAGCATTGGCAACAAACCCTAGTGGGTCTCAAATAAGCCCTCCAATTATTCCCTCTGTGAATTCTCTCCTCCCTCAGAGCCAATACTCTACAACAGTAGAGAGGTATGACCTAGGGGGGAGGCCCTCAGCACTTAACATTGGGACCATAGCAACTAAAGGTAAGGGCAGGGCCAACAAAGGTGAAAGGGGGCCTAGGAATTTTCAGCGGGCACACTGCGCCAGAAAGAGAACAAGTATTGATCTCCCTCCAGCAGCCTGCCCATATGTTATTATTCTTGCCAATGTCCGAGAACTAGGACCCACCCAGCTGGAGACAACAGAGCAACTAGTTGTAAAGGCCTTACATTGCCTGTCCAAATGCACTATGGGGAGACAAAATCTAGGGTAATTTGGGTGTGGCAGGCCGCTAAGACTATAAGGGGTGATTGCTTAGTTGTACATTTTAACTGCAGACGAGTGGTAGGGGATCTCTTGAACTTATTACCTAAAACTCCATCATCATCTACGCAAATTTTTGCTCTCCCGCTAGGCTTTTTTTTACAAACCAATGACGCCATTAAAGACAACTGCCACTGCCCAAATTAGGGTTAGATCTGCCTGTACCCAAGGCTTTTCCAATCATCACCCAAAACCCACACTCGCAAATATAGGAAAGAGTAACAGATATGCCGCGTTGGAAGACCTTGCGATTGACTAAGAGAAGCCCCAATTCATACGTCTAGGAATAATAGCATAGCTTTAAACTTGCAGAAGGGTCCTGACCTACCATCAGAGGGCACAGATACTCTAAAAATAATGAGCTGGAATATTGCTGGCTATAACCAAAAAAAAGCACAACTCAAACTGGGTAGCTTTGGTGTCAAATTTTGAAATCCTATGCCTACAAGAAACTTGGGAAATAGACCAGATTCGAAAACACAAGATAGAAGAGACAAGGGATTAAGCTTTCTCTGACTCCCTCACTAGTACTTAGTCTCACACGACAGAGAAACAATCAGAAACATAAATAACTGTACTGGACGATACACGTGGGAAAGTCAACAGATGTCTTAATACTGCCCTCACACACTTGGTAGTGTCATGCTTCATCATTGGGCCGCATCATACACCCAGGTGCAGACCAACACCTTGGATGGAGTGCAATTTTTTAGTATATACGATGAAGAGAAGTGGTGAGGGTAAAGTATAGTAAAGAAGACAGACAAAAAATCAAGCACAAAAGTGTAACTCCAAACCAAAAAGGAAAACAAATTTTCTCCTGGAAGAAGGGACCAAGAGAGGTGCAGAAATAGATATAAAACTGTCTCGAGGTTAACCCACAAATTTTATTCTTGTCAACCTCTGGCAGGATTAAAATCAACAAAATGGGGTATTCAGGGAAGGTAACGACCCTTCAATCCCCACTGCAGAAACCAACATGTTTCTGCCAGCTTTTTATGTGCCCAACCGGATCACTCTGGCATTCATCAGGGTGTTGGTCCCTATTTAAGGGTCTATACCACTACTCGGGTATTCTTTACCTTTTCAATCGGGGTATTACCCCAGCATCCCTCTGTTTTGGGATTTCCAAGAGGATGTACAATTCTACAACAAGAAAAGAGGAAAAACGGATCGTGATTTTCAATCTCGTAATTCTTATTGTTATTTATAATTCTTATTGTGTTTCCCAAGTGTCCATTAACGTGATTAATATTCTCCATTGCAGCCTATTCTTCTAATACACCCCTGAACCCATGTAGGTGGACACCACAACCCACATGGAACCCTACACCAATGGTTTGAGTGCCAAATCATTCCTACTCAGAGGACCATCAGTGTATTTTCAGTGCTTATACTTTAAAAGCGGCAAATTGATACTACCGTAGCTCTCTCTAAAACCTCAGAGGCAGAACATCAAATGTTTTTAATCAATCTATGTATAAATTGTATCCAACTCCCAGTGGAATCTATGTACTTACAAGAGTCTACGAGTCCTGTTTTGAACCCGGGTCTACGGGGGAGGGTGCTCTTGTCGTCACACTCTAAATGAAAACGGGACATCACTATCAATGCACCAAGTTACCAGAGATAATTATTCAACTCATTTCTCATCCCCTCGCATACATGCACCAGTATTTTGCCAAAGCTGATCTAAAACGCGCTCGCATCACCGCTCAACTTTCCCACAGTCAAAATGCTCGGGAAACAAAGGGTTGTGGCCGGAGGGACGGGCCGATCTACTATCAAGCCTCCAAACATTTCTTGCAAATCCCGCTGACGGTAGGCACTTACTACTCCAAAGAGACACCGTCTCCAGTCTCCCCTCGTCCGTCCTCCGACGAAACGGGTCTCTAGCAACATGCCTGTATTTAAGGAGCCGGTGTTCCCGTCAGCGTCAATCACTGCCCGCTCTGTCTACGGCCTGCCCAGAATGCTCTCCGTTCTATAGACATCGAAATAGGCCCTCGCTTTGATCTGTGTATTCTCATACATCTATCATGGCGGCCATTCTTCAGTTCCTTGAATAATCAGATCGTGCCTCAGTGAATTAAAAGATCGTGCCTCAGTGAATTAAAAAGTGTGATAACGTGAGCCTCGAGATAGTGTGTTTTATTGTACACTTAAGAGTGGGACACATTAGTGAGTAAGATGCATTGTTTTCCTCACATAATGTCCACAAGGGGTTATTCCAAAAAACTGAAAAAACTACTCCCACTCACGTCTGCCCCTAAATAGATACACATCTTAAATTATTGCATATCTCTCTGTATTGGATTCATTTTTGCATGATCCCATATAGTTGGAACCAGGGAATTCCATCATTTAATCCCGTAGTATGACTTTTCAATCGTTCCACCCATCTTTGTTCTCGCATTAGGAGGAAACTCGAGATATCACTTATATTTGGTGGTATAAATGGTTTATCCACCACTACCCATCTAAGGTCCTTCTCATTATGTTTCTTTTCAAGGAAGTGGGCAGTAAGTCTTGTGTTATTCTTGCCACAGCGTATGGTGCTCATGTGTTCCAAGATGCGAGTTTTTATTTTTCGTGTTGTCATGCCCACGTAAAATATTTCGCAAGGGCATTTCAATAAGTAAATCACATTTTCTGTGTTACATGTCGTGTGTTGTCTTAATTTCCAGGGACTATTTAGACCGATATCAATATTTTTCCCATTTATTGACGAGGGACAGGCTCTGCAGTAGCCACAAGCATAATGCCCAACTACTGGTGGTAAAAATTGATTGCAATTATGCAGACTGACACCGTCCCTCTCTGGCCTTGGGCGCGTGTTCACAATCATGTTCTTAATACTCGCACTCTTCTTAAAAGAGAACAAAGGGACAGGTTGGTTTAACCCATTCGAATTTAGAATTTGCCATTTCTTCTGGATGATTTTCTTTAGATGGTTAGATGTTGTATTATATGTAGTTACATATAAACTCCTTTCCATTGTCTCTCTCGTAGTCGTCTCTAGCAGGACATCCCTGTTGCAATTCCTTGCTCTTTTTTTATTACAGTCTCGGGGTAATCTCTATTCCTGAGTTTGGCACTGAGATTCTCTGCTTACTTTTTGTAATCCGCCACATGGGAACAGTTTCTGCAGAGACGCAGAAACTGCCCGTAGGGTAGATTTTCCCTCAAAGACCAAGGGTGGAAGCTCAGGAAAGATAATAGATTGTTCCTATCAGTTTCTTTATGGAACACACTGCTGGTCAAAGTACCTCCCTCAGCTTTGATATTCAGATCGAGGAAGGGATGGGTATCATTCGTAATCATTCCAGTAAAGAAAAGAAATGGGTTCCTTTGATTGAGCCAGGTGAGGAAGGTTTCAGCAGAAACTCTATTTCCCCTCCAAATGATGCGGACATCATCTG
This sequence comes from Triturus cristatus, assembly GCF_964204655.1. NCBI lineage: Eukaryota > Metazoa > Chordata > Amphibia > Caudata > Salamandridae > Triturus > Triturus cristatus. The sequence goes on from NC_140589.1 coordinate 181,913,651, forward strand.
TGTATCGGTGCCACTCCCTTATATTCTTCTGAAAGGGATTGATGGGTTGAAAAATTACTTCTTCCTCAAACTTCGAGACATAGAGGCAAGCCAAGCTCGGGGCGCAAGAGCTCCCCATGGATGTACCATGGGTCTGTAAATAGAATTTATCTTCAAATTTGAAGAAGTTCTTAGTCAGCGACAATTCCAAGAGGCAGAGTATAAATGCCCTTGGTGTCTGGAAATCCCAGTCCTCTGCAAAAAGGATATTTTCAATCACCCTCAAGGTCTCTCGTTGGGGGATGTTAGTATACAGAGATTCGATGTCCAGCCCAATTAGCAGGTCTCTGTCTCTATCAAATTCCAAGTTCTTAATGAGATTTAGTACCTCTCGAGTATCTTTCAGGTACGCAGGCATCTTTTGTACAATCGGACGAAGATAAAAGTTGCAAAATTTGGATAAAGGTTCCAGGATTGAGTTCACGCCAGAAACTTAGGTAAGGTATAAAAATAAGGTACAGTTGGGTATTGATTACACAGAAATAGTGCCTCCTTCTGGCTAATCCAATCATTTGCCAATGCTTCCTCTATTTGCGAGGATATTTGAATCCTTAATTCTTCTGTGGGATCCCTCTCTAAGATGGTATAATTCCTTCTGTCATTCAACAAAAGAAGACATTGGGCATTGTAAGTGTCTAGGATCTTGGATCACTATCGCCCCGCCCTTGTCGGCTGGTTTTATAACCACTGATTTCTCATCCCTAAGTTCTATAAGGGCCTTATTCTCCAATGTGGATAGATTAAAGAATGGTTTATTTGCTTTTGTTGAAGTTAAGAGATCTATCTCTCTAAGTACTGCCTGTTCAAAAACTCCCACCTCTGGAGGTAACTGATTAAGGGTAAGAACGAAGGTCGACTTATTCCTAAGGCCTGTATCGTCCCCCTGGTCGAAAGATTCTTTTCCTTCGAAAAATACTCTCAAACGTATATTCCGAAAGAACCCGGCTAGTTCACACTTAAGTTTAAATTTGTCGGGTTGGTTAGTAGGGACGAATCCTAGACCTCTCGATAGCACTCTCTCTTGTGTCGGTGTCAGAATCTTATTACTTAAATTCATGACTAAGCTTAGTCCCTGCTGGTACTCGGTTCCCCTTCCCGGGCCATGCTGCGAGTTATCCTCTGGTTCATATCTTCCCATTGTACTCTCTGTGTCCTCTGTGGTCTCTGTCTCCCCCTGCCTCTCCCCATGCCTCTCTCTAAAAAAGGCGGATAGAGATTACCCCGAGACTGTAATCAAAAAAGCGCAATAAAGAGCAAGGAATTGCAACAGGGATGTCCTGCTAGAGACGACTACGAGAGAGACAATGGAAAGGAGTATATGTGTAACTACAGATAATACAACATCTAACCATCTAAAGAAAATCATCCAGAAGAAATGGCAAATTCTAAATTCGAATGGGTTAAACCAACCTGTCCCTTTGTTCTCTTTTAAGAAGAGTGCGAGTATTAAGAACATGATTGTGAACACGCGCCCAAGGCCAGAGAGGGACGCTGTCAGTCTGCCTAATTGCAATCAATTTTTACCACCAGTAGTTGGGCATTATGCTTGTGGCTACTGCAGAGCCTGTCCCTCGTCAATAAAAGGGAAAAATATTGATATCGGTCGCAATAGTCCCTGGGAATTAAGACAACACACGACATGTAACACAGAAAATGTGATTTACTTATTGAAATGCCCTTGCGAATTATTTTACGTGGGCATGACAAAACGAAAAATAAAAACTTGCATCTTCAAACACATGAGCACTATACGCTGTGGCAAGACTAACACAAGACTTACTGCCCATTTCCTTGAAAAGAAACATAATGAGAAGGACCTTAGATGAGTAGTGGTGGATAAACCATTTATACCACCAAATGTAAGTGATATCTCGAGTTTCCTCCTAATACGAGAACAAAGATGGGTGGAATGATTGAAAAGTCATACTACGGGATTAAATGATGGAATCCCCTGGTTCCAACTATATGGGATCATTCAACAATGAATCCGATACAGAGAGATACGCAATAATTTAAGATGTGTATCTATTTAGGGGTAGATGTGAGTGGGAGTAGTTTTTTCTGTTTTTTGGAATAACCCCTTGTGGACATTATGTGAGGAAAACAATGCATCTTACTCACTAATGTGTCCCACTCTTAAGTGTACAATAAAACACACTATCTCGAGGCTCACATTATCACACTTTTTAATTCACTGAGGCACGATCTTTTAATTCACTGAGGCACGATCTGATTATTCAAGGAACTGAAGAATGGCCGCCATGATAGATGTATGAGAATACACAGATCAAAGCGAGGGCCTATTTCGATGTCTATAGAACGGAGAGCATTCTGGGCAGGCCGTAGACAGAGCGGGCAGTGATTGACGCTGACGGGAACACCGGCTCCTTAAATACAGGCATGTTGCTAGAGACCCGTATCGTCGGGGGACGGACGAGGGGAGACTGGAGACAGTGTCTCTTTGGAGTAGTAAGTGCCTACCGTCAGCGGGATTTTCAAGAAATGTTTGGAGGCTTGATAGTACATCGGCCCGTCCCTCCCGCCACAACCCTTTGTTTCCCGAGCATTTCGACTGTGGGAAAGTTGAGCGGTGATGCGAGCGCGTTTCAGATCAGCTTTGGCAAAATACTGGTGCATGTATGCGAGGGGATGAGAAATGAGTTGAATAATTATCTCTGGTAACTTGGTGCATTGATAGTGATGTCCCGTTTTCATTTAGAGTGTGACGACAAGAGCACCCTCCCCCGCAGTCCCGGGTTCAGAACAGGACTCGTAGACTCTTGTAAGTACATAGATTCCACTGGGAGTTGGATACAATTTATACATAGATTGATTAAAAACATTTGATGTTCTGCCTCTTTGAGGTTTTAGAGAGAGCTACTGTAGTATCAATTTGCCGCTTTTAAAGTATAAGCACTGAAAATACACTGATGGTCCTCTGAGTAGGAATGATTTGGCACTCAAACCATTGGTGTAGGGTTCCATGTGGGTTGTGGTGTCCACCTGCATGGGTTCAGGGGTGTGTTAGAAGAATAGGCTGCAATGGAGAATATTAATCACGTTAATGGACGCTTGGGAAACACAATAAGAATTATAAATAACAATAAGAATTACGAGATTGAAAATCTCGATCCGTTTTTCCTCTTTTCTTGTTGTAGAATTGTACATCCTCTTGGAAATCCCAAAACAGAGGGATGCTGGGGTAATACCCCGATTGAAAAGGTAAAGAATACCCGAGTAGTGGTATAGACCCTTAAATAGGGACCAACACCCTGATGAATGCCAGAGTGATCCGGTTGGGCACATAAAAAGCTGGCAGAAACATGTTGGTTTTTGCATTGGGGATTGAAGGGTCGTTACCTTCCCTGAATACCCCATTTTGTTGATTTTAATCCTGCCAGAGGTTGACAAGAATAAAATTTGTGGGTTAACCTCGAGACAGTTTTATTTCTATTTCTGCACCTCTCTTAGGGGCATATCAACAAGGGCTTTATCTCTGCTTTTTTGGCTTTAAAAGCCAAAAAAGCAGAGATAAAACTAGCACCCTATCAACAACAGGGTGCTAACATGCAAATTTGCATGTTAGCACCCATTTACTCTACGCTTCCCCTTGCATCTCTAATGAGATGCAAAGGGGGCGTTCCAGAGTAAAATAATAGGAGAAATGTCGCTAACCGACATTTTTCCTATTATCAAGAATGTCGCTAACCCTGTTAGAGACAAAAAAAGCAGCGCTAACCGTGGTTAACGCTGCTTTTTTACGTCTGGTATTTTTCTGACTTAGCCATGATATCCTATGGAAGGAGGATATCATGGCTAAGTTTGTCTGTCCCTATCAACAAGCTAACGTGAGATTATCGCTGGGTTTCCAGCGATAATCTCACGTTAGCCACTTAGCGTGAGGATTTTTATCGCTATTGAGATAAGCGTTGCTAATAGCACGCTATCTCAGTGATAAAAATCAACGCTAGCCGGCGATAATTATCCTCACGCTAAGAGCGCTGAGCGATAATTATCGCCGGGTGTTGCTGATATGCCCCTTGGTCCCTTCTTCCAGGAGAAAATTTGTTTTACTTTTTGGTTTAGAGTTACACTTTTGTGCTTGATATTTTGTCTGTCTTCTTTACTATACTTTACCCTCACCACTTCTCTTCATCGTATATACTAAAAAATTCCAAATAGACCAGATTCACATGGGCGGCATTTCTTCTTTCCAGACAGCAGCAACATCTTCAAGAGCTGGGCATGCAAGGGGGGCATAGTAACGTTAGTAGCCAATACAACTAGGCTCAGAGTTTAAAAATTTCTAAATGTCCCCCCATACTATCACATACTGCTTTGTGAAGGCGAAAAGGGCTGGGACTAGATTTTGATCAATTTCTATTATAATAATTTTAATAGTAATATGGTATTAGTGATAGAATCGCTGGAGAGAGATATTACTCTTCTCATGAAAACCCACCGAAATTGTACTTTGGCTGGGAGACATTAACGCACATAGCTGTAATAAGATGGCTACCTCAGTTTGCGGTCAGAATAGCGAGGAAAATGGAGGTACTTCCCATTTTGTAAACAATGAATTTGGTAATGCGCTAAACAGAGCCAGGACAGTAAACAACTTGTGGATAATTAAGTCTCACAATCCTATCACTGGCCTTTCAGAACATACCCTTCGCTCTCGAACCTATGGTTCGACTATTGATTACATTCTCATCTCGGAAGCATTTAAAGCCCAGTTTACTTATCCAAAAACTAAGGGACAGATTTACAATGAAAGTGACTCCGTTCCGAACGCAAGCCATTTGGCTGCGCAATACTGAGTCACTTTCAATGCACAGGGAAGCGACATATTTACAACAATATGTCTCATCTCTGTGATCCCCCCTGCGCTGGCGCACAAACTGCTGCCATGCGCCGGCGCAGGCACCCTTGCACCATGGTGCAAGGATGCCTGCATCATGGGGAGATTGTCTTTGCTCAGGAAAGGTTCCCTTCCTGCACAAAAACAATCTGAAATGCCGTTTTTTAACTTCTATGGGTGCTGCATTAGCACACATAGAAGTTGAAAAACGTCATTGTTTCAATGATTGTTTATGTGCAGGAAGGGAACCCTTCCTGAACAAAAACAATCATTAGAGGTGATTTCCTCAGAAGGCAGCAAGCATAGAAAGAGGAAAAGAAAACGAGGAGAAATGAATAATTTTCTCCTCATTGCGGCTCACTACGCCTCCCCTGGGGAGGCATAGCATTCACACGCATTTCCAGATTTACGATTCCTCGTAAATCTGGAAATGTGTCTTGTTCCATGGGTGTTGCCTGGGAGCACCCACAGCAACTCCCATGGAACACCCCTTTCACGCAAAGTGCTGCGTGCAAAGGTGCCATATTTATAAGGACAGGAAAAGTCATGAAGGGTGGCCTTTCCTTTCCTGGTATATATGGAGCAGGAACATGCGCCACCGGTATGACACAAAAGGTGACGTACCGGTGGCGCAAGGGGCTTGTAAATCTGCCCCTACGTTTTTTGCTTTCAGAGACCATGCAGCCATCACATTCCAAATGATCTGGAAGCATGGGAAAGCCCCTCCACACTTATAATAAGAAAGCCCTCAATTTCCAAAAAGAATGGGATCGCCCTGGAATGGGACAAGATTGATACATCAAAATTCATCTCTAATATCATAGGGAAAATGAAAAAAGAGATAATGACATGTTTAGACTCAAATCCTGATGAAAAGAAAGTAACGCTAGCATTTGAACACGTCATATTAGCAATTCAACTAAGTTTGACACGTCCAAATCGGCCCCGAAAACCTCAGGCTGTACCCTGGTTTGATGGTGCCTCTGCTAAGACACTCAGAAACCTCCATGCAGCTCTGAGGTCTAAGCCGAGAGACAATCGGTTAGTTAGCTCCTTACTCCACTCCTATAAAAATGCTAGGGAAATTAGGATTAAAGCCTTAGGGAGGAAGCCTGGGGAACTCTACAACAGGCAGTAAAATCAAGGAGCAGTAAAGACTTCTGGAGAGTTATCAATGTCCCTCTTTTCAAAGATGAACTAGATATTAACCTTGACTCATATTTAAATGAGGAGTTTTGGGTGGCTCATTTTGAGAAAATCTTTAGCAAGATGGAGGTAGGAAATCTTTTGTCTTCCCACCCTCCACAGATTGCAAAAATAAATAGCCTGTCCTTCGAACTGGGAGAGGTGAGACAGGGATTGGAGAAGTGTAATAGATCCAAGGGTCCTGGTCCAGATGGAGTACCCATAGATTTATTTTCAGATAATTTGGAACTATGGGCCCTATTACTGACAGCGGTCTTCAATGCTATAACTAAAACGGGTATTCCACCCTCTTGGCAAAAGACAGTTATAATCCCCATCTATAAAAAAGGAGACAAGGCTCTACCCCAAAATTACAGGCCCATCTTGCTGCTTGATAGCAAAGCAAGATTAATAGGTCGTGTATCATTGAATAGGTTAGAGATTTGGGCCCAAGAGAGGAGCATTTTAATCCCTTCTCAATTCGGCTTAAAAAAAGGGACAATTGGTCAATGCCTAAACCTAAACCTACTTATCTCTAAGTACACAGAGGACAAGAAAGGCCACTTGTACATGCCCTTTATAGACCTCTCGGCCGCTTTTGATTGTGTTATCCATCAAAATCTATGGGAAATCATGGATGGCATGGGCATTGATCCAGCTATAATAAGGTTCATACCGGAGTTGCACTCACAGGCTACTGCCTGCATTTGCTTTGGAAGTGAAGGGGAATGCACAAGATACTTTGGCATCTTTTGGGGTGTCAGGCAGGGCTGTGTCCTTGCCCCATTTCTTTTTTCAATTTACACTTATGGGGGCGAAGCCGCCCTAGCGTCTCTCCGGAGGACGTCCCTAAAGTGAGCTCCATTAGTGTCCTGATACTCCTCTATGCAGACGATGCAGTCCTAATGGTAATGCACTGCAGAGTCTCGTTGAGCTGTATACAAAGTTTATGAAGAACCAGTGGCTTAAGGTTAATGATACGAAGTCCTTCATGCTTCTAGCAGGGTCAAAAGTGAAGAGACCTCGGAATATGTTCATAGAAGAAAGACGCCAAGAGGTGGTGGATACCTTCTCCTATCTAGGAGTCCTGTTTGATTCTAACAATTTCTGGCAGAATATGGTGGTTAATAAAGGGCTTCAAATGGAAAAAAGCATTAGGGCTATCCATAGATTCAGTAAAAAGATAGGATCCACGCCATTGGAAGCAAAAATAAAGGTATATATGGCAAAGCCTTTCGCTGTTGCTATGTATGGGGCAGCTATCTGGGGGATGGCAGATATCACTATTTTACAACGGATAGAGTACAGATTTTTAAAGAGACTGATGGCCGTACCACACACTTGCTGCAATTTTAACTGCCATAATGAGATGGAGGTACCTTATATTACCGATAACATTTGAATTGCACCAATTTTGTTGTGGCATTCGATATGGAGAAGGGAATCTGTAAACCTGACCCAAGACATTTTGGAAGACTGTCTAAAGCTCCATAAAACAGAAAAGATTGTCTGGCTGCAGTAACTTAAAAGCACTTTAAAGTCTATTGGTCATCTGAATCATTTTGAGGATCCTACTAGCTGTCTCAGTGCTTCTAGGGCTACACTGAAGGTCTTACTATTAGTTATCCTGGGAAGCGATAGGGGGGAACTCAACTGCAACAAGTTGTCAGTAAGATTATATCAGTCATCACCTAGTATAAAAAATAATACTCCTACCTATTTAACCTTTGTTAAAAAATCAGCAACACAGATTCATTCTGATTAGATTTTGGCTAAACTATATCCTTCTCATGTTAGGCTACCGTTCTAATACATTTACTCTTAATGCCCTTCCAGTTTGTATATGTGATGGTCAATCTTCACAGTCCAATTTACATTATTTATTCTTTTGTAAACTGGATGCTGAAGAACAGAAAAATGAATGCTCCCACTCCTGCGTAGGTTGAAGTTCACCTAGTGCTGCGCTGGCCAGCCCTATATTTTTCATTGATGTTACCTGATCATTTTACATGCTACTCTTTAGCTTCCTTTTGATGGAATGCTATAAATAAGAGGAGGTGGCATCCACAGTGCAGCTGACAAGAAGGTTTAAGAGCTAGAGTGCCTGATTGTCTACCTCTCAAATGGGAAAGTTTTTAGATACACCTCGTTATTTTATTTTTAACTAACTGTTTTAGAAACTGTAGGTAGATATATACTAATTTATGTAGAATTTGACTGGTGTATTTTAAGTCTTAACTACTGCTTTGTATGCTATTTATGAAATCGAGAAATAAAGATTGTATTGATGATTGATGACATTGTTTGAGGATGCAGTCTGGTGATCCGTTGTTAGAATGTAAGGTTGTTGTTGGATGGCCGAGATAAGAACCAGCTAGACTTGGCACTAATAATGCGCCAGCAGCAGAGAGAGAAGACAAATACATGGCTGTGATTGAGTATTTGAAAAAGCAGATTCAAGATTGGGATATAAGATTTTGAGAACGGCACAGGAACCCAAAGTATCAGTACTTTCCTATTATGAGAGGTCAATGCATGTTCACAAGAAACATAGTGGAGTCGTAAATACAGAGAAAGAGGGAGTTAGTGGTTTGTTTCTGCTTTTATGAATAGATTGAGATCAGAGATAAGTAATCATATTCAACAGAGTAAATTGTGTTGGTAGATGAAAGGCACTGATGAGATCTTGTTGTTGGCAAAAAATATTAGTGACTATTTTGAGACAAGGCATAAGAAGGAGATGATAATCGCTCAAAAAAACTGTTTGAGAGAGGGCCACAGACTCAACTGGGTTCAAATAAGAATTTTGTGGAGAATGGAAAGAATCAGGTGATGCGAGGAGGTAGAGGAGATGGGATGAATGCAAATGTTAAAATGTTGAAAAAGAATACTGCCCCAATTTTGTGAGAGGATCAGACACTGGAAAGGAGAATGTAGACATAATCTTAACAGGGGTCAGGTGAATTCAGAAAAAATTCAGTAGACACAGAGAAGTAATGTGATTTTGAATATGGAAAATTCAGTGCAGAATATGTAGAATCAGAAATAATGCAACTAACAGGAGAAATAAGGTGCCATATCATGCAGAATAGCAACTAAATACTATGAATTTGAATGCCATGATGGCAGGAAGTAGTTTCAAATTACATGGGTTTGAGGGGGGAGGAAGATTGCTTGCGTGGAACAGTCCTAGAGGTAGACCGGAGTGGCCCATATATTGACAGAGAAGTCAATGGCATTCCTGTTTATTTTCTGATTGATACAGGGGCTATCCATTCTATAGTTCATTCTGTAGAAGTTCCAAGCATACCCCACTCGGGAAGAGCTGTCCAAGTTGTAGGGCTCATCAATAAACAAATCTTTAATCAGGTTACAGCAGATGTTCCAGTTAAAATAGATCAGATGAAGAATAAATATCAGTTATGTGATTCAAGTACTGAGAATTTACTTGGAAGGATCCTTCTTTGTAAGATAATTTGCATGATATATTGCACACCAGATGGTGTAGCAATTGAAACACAAGATGAGGATTCAGTTTTTAAACTCAGTTCAGTAGACAAAAAAGTTAATTTGTACCCTGTTCTGATAAACGAAGATCTACTACTGGATTTAAGACATACTGACAAAAATGATTTATGAGATTACATTGGAAAAGAGAATAAACTAATTGAAAAAGCAGAACCTGTAAAAATAAATATCAAACCAGATAAACTTAAAAAAGAGGAAGGAATGATGTCAGTGACTGAGAAAATGATAGAGCAGGGAAATCTCTGAGAGAAGCGTGGTAGTCCTTGAAATTCTCCAGTGATGGGAATTAAAAAGACAAATGGCAAATGGAGAATTGTACAGAATCTCTGAAAGGTAAATAAAATTGTTGTTCCTTGTTGGCTGGTGGTACCAAATCCAGCAGCAATATTGTTTCATATTCCAGCAAAGCAGAATGGTATACAGTTGTTGACCTATGCCAAGCATTCTTTTCTTTATTTGAGGGATCCGAGTTCCTCTTCGTATTTCACTTTTTGTGGTTCAAATCTTTTTATTATTGCATTTCAATTTTCAAAAAAAGTTATTGTGTGGTGCTTGATCCCACAATGTTATACTGAGAGTCATTCAATTTTCTCCCAAATACTGCAGAAAGATTTAGGAAATCTAAAGTTGCCATATAACTCAGTTTAGTCCAATATGTTGATGACTTGCTAATAGCATCAAAGACAAAAGAGTACTGTAAGCTGGATAGAATTGCCTTATCAAATCACTTGGCTGAGAATGGGTATATAGTCTCCCAGACTAAAATGCAGTATTGTAAACAAGAAGTAATTTATCTCGGACACCATATTGAGAGGGGTATGAGTAAAGTCTCAAAAGAACGTAATTCTGAAATTGAGTCCACTGACTACCCAGTAGGAGGTTCTGATGTTTCCTGGAATTGTTGAGTACTGTTGTCAGTGGATTCCAAACTTTTTCTTGAATTCAAAATCTTTAGTAAAGTTCACGTGCAATGATGAAGAGGCTCAAGTACCATTTGTTGATAAGTGTCTTAATACATTTAAAAAATTGAAATCATGTTTGTGTCATACACTCGCACTGTGATGCCTAACTGCTCTATGGTGTTTTTTCTATTTTGCCATGAGAAAAATTGATGTGAACTTTCAATTCTCATTCATAAACATGTAAGAATTATGTGCGTAATGGCGTATCTTTCAGGTGTCGTGGATCCAGTAGCTGTAAGTCTTCCAGGTTGGTTGAAATCGGTTGCAGCCGTTTGTTTGCTAATTGAACATAGTGAAGGAACTGTGATGGGTGATACTTTAATTGTTTATGTCCCTCATTCAATTGAGATCCTTTTAACAAGGACAACGACACAGCACATAACGAACAGCAGGTTGACACGTTATGAGCAAACCATTCTTGCAGCAGAGAATATTACCATCCGAGGAATTGTGAAGACAGGAAAGCTGAAAATGATAATGATTTGGATCATGATTGTATAGAAGTGATAGCATTATGCACAAAACGAAGTTCAGACATAAAAGAAAAAATTGATGTGAACTTTCAATTCTCATTCATAAACATGTAAGAATTATGTGCGTAATGGCGTATCTTTCAGGTGTCGTGGATCCAGTAGCTGTAAGTCTTCCAGGTTGGTTGAAATCGGTTGCAGCCGTTTGTTTGCTAATTGAACATAGTGAAGGAACTGTGATGGGTGATACTTTAATTGTTTATGTCCCTCATTCAATTGAGATCCTTTTAACAAGGACAACGACACAGCACATAACGAACAGCAGGTTGACACGTTATGAGAAAACCATTCTTGCAGCAGAGAATATTACCATCCGAGGAATTGTGAAGACAGGAAAGCTGAAAATGATAATGATTTGGATCATGATTGTATAGAAGTGATAGAATTATGCACACAACTAAGTTCAGACATAAAAGAAGCTCCATTAGACTAACAGATCTGACATTATTTATTGATGTTCCTGTCTAAGATACCAGTTTGGAGGATTTAAAGCAGCCTATGCAGTGTACTTTTTCACAGAGACACTTGAAGCACCTTTTTACCAAATGGGACATCAACTCAAGTAGCAGAATTGATTGCCATACCTAGAGCTTGCTGCTTACCGGAAATTCTTAATGTGACAATCTGTACAGATAGTCAATATGGTTTTTGTGCTGTTAATGTTTATGGAGCTCTGTTCACAAAGCGGATTCATGACATTAGCGGGAGCTACAATAAAAAACAGCATGTATATACTGGATTTGCTGGGTGCCATTCAGAAACCAAAAGAAGTAGCTATTGTCGAGTTCATAGCCCATAAGGCTGGCATGGACATGGTTACATTAGGAAAAAGATACGTAGATCAAATGGCAAAATACTATGCCTTACAAGAAGAGTCAGTTGTTCATGAGAATGGAAATAATGATTTCACTACTTAATCTATACAGAGTTCAAATAAAATGAATTCTTTCATTATGGATGTGATGCAAAAATCTTTGTGTGAACTAATAGATTTGAAGGAGAATGCTCTTGAAAATGAGAAAAAGAATTGGGAAAACTGGGATATGAAAAAAATGATCAGGATTTGTATGCAAATTCTGAACAGAAATATGTCCTGTCAGACTCAATGGTGCATCCCATGAGTAAATATGTGTATAACCAAGCCAATGCAGGAAGAGATACCCCAGTTAGACATTTTAAGAAATATTGGGAAAAGACAGGATTCCCACATGTTGCTGATGATGTGTGCAGTCGTTGTTTGATATGCCAATTAAATAATCAGGACATACACATTAATCTAGTGTGTTCAAGTATTTATCTTGTTTCTCATTTTATCAGCTTATTTTCACTTATATTTTCCATTTTTATGGGAATAATTTCATCGTTTTGATACAGACAAATCAACATAAATTGAACATTATACAAAAAGATTTTGAAAAAGGTGTTACGATCCAGCACTTATTAATATCCGTGAGTTATCAATGTTGAGTCCTGATAAACTCACTCCAATCAATATATTACCCTTATTATCACATGGGGTTAAAGGACCAATCCTATAATTAGTTCTCAGACGTACCACATTCTTTTTCTTTTTGTCTAATTCAATTTTCAGGTCACATTACCAAAATATATGGTTGGAAGGAGAGATTGGGACCATTGGGCTCTACCTTGGCGTGAGTCTCCCTTCCTCTTTTTGTCGCTGTGCCTCATGTGATTTTATGGTGTTGGCCGCTCAGCGCGCTGTGCCACTGCCAACCAGTGTCACGGTGCGAGTGCTCCCTTTATAAATTGTATGTGTTGGTTGGATTCCATGATTGGATTGTTTGATTTACTATCAGACCCCAGTAAAGTGCGCCAGGAGCGCCAGGGCATGTAAAGGCAAACGCCGCTGGTGGGCTTGCAGCACGGGTTGTGCCACCCACGGAAGCGGCCGGTAAAATACGTCTAAGGTCTGCCGTCGCAGAGCCTGCGTGCAGTCTGGTACTGACGCGCCGACCGACAAGTGCCCACACTTGCCGGTCCCCGAAACCTTCCCTTAGCTGCATGTTAGTCACCCCTCTGGTAGGCCCACGGGCAGGGTGCATTGTGAGCCTGAGGTAGGACAAGCCTAGATGCGTGGCATGTCCTGGTAGGGAATGACCGCCATTTTGTTGTTCACTACTGTAAGGCTACCCTGTTCTCATAGGCCAGTATGGGCGGCCTGGATTATTACACCCTATGATCCTAACCGACCCAGGGAACATGGTAGGAGATCGAGTTTAGTATGCCTGAACTCGGAATGATAAGGTACATCTTTTCGCAAGGTTTATTTTAATATTCCGGGTTTGCAAATGTCACTTTTTAGAAAGTTGGCCTTTGCTTGCCTAACCATCTCAGCCGCCTCTGCGTGATGTGTATCTGATGTCTGGCTGGTGTGAGTGACAGGGCTGGGGGAACCCAGATGGGCAGGGCTAGGTAGCCTGGTATGAATAGGACGATCGACAGGTAGATGGGTGGGAGGAGTGCTCCTAGGCTCTGAATAGGACAGTGCTCCGCTACCTCGATGCCGGCTCCACCCCCTGTGGAGCGTCTGATGACTCTGCCCTGCACTCTGAAAGAAGAAGCCTGCATCACGTAAACAAAGTGCTCAGAAACCGGACTGAACTAGGCAAGGGCCCCCCTGGCCTGGGAGAACAAAAGATTTGTGGTATAAATGGAGGAGCCCTGCTCCTAAGAAACTAGATCCGCTTTTGACCAAGAAGAATCTCTGCCTGAGGAGGAGGCACCGGGAAAGCTGTAGGAGGAAGACTGTCCCTATCCTGGGGGATTGGCCTGCAGTGGTGACCTTGCTGCCAAAGGAGAGAAGAGAAACTGTTGCTGAAGACTTTTACTTTACTTTTACTTTCAAGACTTGTGCTTTTCCAAAACGATCTCCAAGGGCTTGGAACTGAGCTTGCCCCCTGAACTGAGCCCCAGGACCATTGGGCTCTACCTGATCTTCACTCGCCTGCTGCTGGACTGTGGTGTCCTTTCCCTCGCCGGAGCTGTGACCCTCGTGCCCAGTCCCTCCCTGAGCCGTGACCAGGACTGCTTAGCCGCCCCCGCCTTGGGAAGAGCCTCGCTCGATCGGAGCCGCTCCCCCTACGCTGTGCTGGGCTGCCCCGTCACCTCGCTCGTGGAGGCTCGCTGTGCACCTTCACCCTCCCGCCGGAATCGGCGTTTTGTGAGCATCTCCAAGCCTCGGACGGCCCGGACGCATCGGCGTGCCCGGCTGCCCCGCTTTGTTCACCCGCCACCTGCAACACCCGCTCCTGTCGTGAGCCTGAAGATCAGACACCCATCGTGAAGTGTGGGAGCCCCGGACGCCGCCTCGCTCTTCTGTCGAAGAGCCGCTGAAATCCCGCACCCGCCTTCGCGTCAAGAAACAAGGTACTGTACTTACGAACTCGACCGCGAGCTCGCATCGGATCCAGGGTCCGCAACGTTCTTATTTCCCTGTCATCGGCTGTGTGCTCCCCGGGCGCTGCCTCAGCACGAAGTGCGCTGAGGCCTACAGTTACCTTGTGCCCGCCTAAAGAACTTTCCGTAAAACCAAGAGAACTTGACCGTATTTCCAAGAATTGTGGCCCCATCAGTCCAACGTTACTGGGCCTTGTATTGAATCTGCTGAAACTACATAAAAGCTTATTTTTATATACCTCCTGATTGGTGTCCGTTTGTGGTGCATGCAAGGGGTTTACTGTATGTGTAATTGCATTTGCTTAACCGTGTACGCCTGAGACTTAGCCTAGACTGCTCGCGCCACGCACCTAGAGGGTGAGCAGGGGTTATTCTGGGGAGTCATCCTTCGCCCTGACCAGAAGTAAAGGGTCCCTGCTTGTTGTGGGTTCACACCTGCGTCAACCAGAGCCCCCTCATTTCTAACATTGGTGGCAGCGGTGAGGATTTACGGATTTGCATTTGTGGTTTGCGTGTAGTGAATCACTGATCACCACGTAGTGAGAGCAGACCAGTAACACAGCCACAAGGCTAGCATTGTTTTTGTTTTGCCAAGAATCTCCGTTGTTAGAGCCATGCCTGGTTCACTTTCCGCCGGAAGGGCGGCTTCCGTAATCTCTGGATTTGAAGACATAGATTGGGAGGAAGGCGCACTTCATGATCGTACCAATGAAGACTTGAAAGGTCTTTGCTCCAAGTTCAGGATTGCCCAAACTGGATTGAAAAAGAAGGAGCAACTCGTAAAGGCGCTGAGGGCCTGGTATGAGTCAAAGGCACCAGAGAATCAGGTGGAAGTGGTTCCACCAGAAAGTGTCCATGAGTTCGGCAGATGCCTGTCGCCAGAGGAGTTGGCGGACAGGGCAGCAACCCGGGCACACGAGGTGGAAATGGCGAAACTTCATGGGCAGATGGATATGGAAAAACAAAGATTAGCCATGGAAGAAAAGAAACTACAATTAGAGCATGACATGAAGCTGAGGGAGCTGGAGCTGAAAGCCAAAAGTTTGGAGCTTAATCCCTCTGGTGGCAGCACACCGCCAGGATCGGCGGAACCAAGAGTTTATATTCCTAAGGATGTAGTGAAGGAGTTCTTCAGGAATGACGACATCGGGCAGTGGTTCAGAGCCTACGAGGTAGCCATGTCTTCCCACCGGGTCCCTGAGAAAGATTGGGGAGCGGGGTTGTGGGGAAGGTTCCTGAGTGAAGGGCGGGACACACTGTTAGATTTACCTGTTGATGTTCGTAATTCTTACCCCCATATGAAGGAAGCATTGATGACTAGGTATGGGTTGACCCCTGAGTTATATAGACAGAGGTTCAGGGGTTGCACTAAGATTCCCAATAGTACGTATGTGGAGTATGTGACTTTCTTTTGCAGAGCGCTGGATGGTTGGGTGAAGGGAAGTAAGGTGACTGATTATCAAGGGCTTCTTGATCTAATGGCATGGGAGCACTTGTCCAGTAATTGTTTTCCTGAGCTGCGCCAGCACCTGATCGATAGTAAGCTGACTAACCCGAGGAAGCTTGCTGAGGAGGCGGACCGCTGGGTCAGTACCAGGGTCCACAAGGGTACCGTGGGAGATTCCGCCAAAGGTGGGCAGGGTCCCCAGCAGAAGAGTGGGGGGGACAGGGGTAAACAGAAGCAGTTCCAAAAAGGGCCACAAAATAATCCCCACGGGAACCAAGGGAAGGGTTCTCAGCCTCCCCCACCCCAGAAACCGACCGGGGCCCCGACAGGTCCTCCTGTTCAGAAGGGGCCCGTAAGATGTTACAGGTGTAACAATTTGGGGCATTTTGCCTCTGATGTGAAGTGTCCGATGTTTGGTAAACCAGCACCCACTGGTGCTCCACCCCGGCAGGTGACTAGTGTAGCCTTGGGGGAGGAGAGGGATGTCCAAGGTGGGTGGGGTCCCGCAGAGATGTCCCTGGTCTCGCTAGGAGACCGTGAAGTGGTCCCTCCAACCCAGCTGCCTGAGAACACTAAGAAGTACAGGCAGTGGGTGACCATAAATGGCCATAGGGTGGAAGCTCTTAGAGATACAGGAGCCAGTGTGACAGCTGTCAGGTGTCACCTGGTGTCTCAGGAGCAGGTGGTCCCCAATGCATTCTATCCCGTTGTTGCCGCTGACAACACAGAGAGGCACTGCAAGGTGGCTCAGGTTCCCTTCGAGTGGGGGGGGGTCTCTGGTACTCTTCAGGTAGCTGTGAGGCCCGCCATGCCTGTAGACTGTTTGTTAGGGAACGATTTGGAGAGCTCACCTTGGGCTCAGGTGGAGCGGAGTGCTCACCTGGAGATGTTGGGTATGCCGGATTGGGCGTGTGTGACCACACGGTCCATGGCAGCCAGTAAAGGTACTCGAGAGGTCCTGGAGCCTGAGAGGGAGGCCCAGGAACCGGCCTCAGAGAGAAGGGGCAAGGGGCGTGGGAAGCCGGCCCCTGAAGTTCCCACGGTCCAGGAGGAAGCAGACCTTGAGGGGGATGCCCTGGAGCCTACAGGGGAGCAGATAGCTGAACTGGGAGACCTGCCGGAGCTGACCCATTGGCAGCAGGAAGGGGGTCCCACCAGGGAGGACTTTTGCAAGGCACAGAAGGAGTGCCCTTCTCTCGTGGGTATGCGGCAGCAGGCTGCAGACCAGGCCGCAGGTGATCAGTCAGGATCACATTTCATTTACTGGGAGAACGACCTCCTATATACAGAGCCTAAGGTTGCTGAGCCTGGGTCAGCCCGTGCGCTGGTGGTACCCCAGGACTTCAGAGCCTTCCTACTGGGGCTGGCTCACGATGTGCCATTGGCAGGGCATTTGGGGCAGGACAAGACCTTTGAAAGGCTTGTCACCCACTTTTATTGGCCTCAAATGCGCAGGAGTTCGGATACTCACTGCAGGACATGCCAGACTTGCCAGGCAAGTGGAAAGAGTGGAAGGAAGCAGAAGGCTCCACTCCAGCCATTCCCTGTGGTCGGTACTCCATTCCAGCGAGTGGGGATCGACATTGTAGGGCCACTGGACCCCAAGACAGCGATGGGCAATAGGTTCATCCTGGTCCTGGTGGACCATGCCACCCGGTACCCGGAAGCCATTCCTCTGAGGACAGTGACGGCCCCCGTGGTGGGACGTGCACTGATGGGAATTTTCTCCCGAGTGGGATTCCCTCTAGAGGTGGTGTCTGACCGAGGTACCAATTTCATGTCCAAGTACATGAAATCTCTTTGGCAAGAGTGTGGTGTAACCTACAAGTTCACCACACCTTACCACCCCCAAGGAAACGGGTTGGTTGAGAGATTCAACCGAACCCTCAAAGGCATGATAATGGGCCTAGAAGGACCCATGAGGCGCAAGTGGGACGTCCTCTTACCATGCCTTCTCTTCGCTTACCGTGAGGTGCCACAGAAGTCTCTGGGGTTCAGTCCCTTTGAGCTTCTGTATGGTCACCCCGTCAGAGGACCTCTAAGTCTGGTCAAGGAAGGCTGGGAGCAATCTCCCAGGAAACCTCCCCAGAATGTATATAGCTACATGCTGGCCTTCAGGAATCAGACTAGGCGTTTCAGGCAACTTGCTGAGGCAAATCTGGAAGCCAGCCAGGAGGAGATGAAGCGGTGGTACGACCAGAATGCCACTCTGGTAGAGCTTCAGCCTGGGCAGAAAGTATGGGTCTTGGCCCCCGTGGAGCCGTGTGCGCTCCAGGATAAGTGGACCGGTCCCTTTGAGGTGGTGGAGCGAAAGAGTCCTGTTACCTACGTGGTGGACCTGAAGACTCCCAGGAACCCCTTACGGGTCCTACATGTCAACCGCCTCAAGCCCCACTTGGAGAGGTCCCAAGTGGGCATGCTCTTGGCAACAGATGCGGGGATGGAAGAGGAGACCGAACCTCTTCCGGACCTCCTGTCAGCCAAGGAGCAAGATGGGTCAGTGGATGGTGTCATCCTCTCTTCCACCCTGACCCCTGAGCAACAGGATGATTGTCGCCAGTTGCTGGGACAATTTTCTGATCTGTTTTCCCTGGTCCCTGGTGTCACTGATTGGTGCGTCCATGATGTGGACACTGGGGATAGCCCTCCTGTACGGCACAAGGCCTACAGGGTGACTGACAGGGTGAGGACATGCATCAAGGAGGAGGTCTCCAAGATGTTTGCACTCGGGGTCATTGAGTCTTCTAGCAGTCCTTGGGCCAGCCCCGTGGTCTTGGTCCCAAAGGCTGCAGCGCCGGGAGCCACACCCGAACTCCGGTTCTGTGTGGACTACAGAGGACTCAATTCAGTCACTAGGACTGACGCACACCCCATCCCCAGAGCTGATGAGCTCATCGATCGGCTAGGGGCTGCCAACTACCTCAGCACGTTTGATCTAACGTCTGGGTATTGGCAGATCGCCTTGACCGAGGGGGCCAAAGAGAGGTCAGCATTTTCCACCCCAGATGGGCACTACCAGTTCCCGGTTATGCCATTTGGGATGAAGAATGCCCCTGCCACCTTCCAGAGATTGGTCAACCAGGTGTTGGCTGGGCTGGATTCGTTCAGTGCAGCCTACCTGGATGACATCGCCGTGTTCAGCTCCACGTGGGAGGAACACTTGCGACACCTCTGGGAAGTGTTGATGGCGCTGCGGAAGGCAGGCCTCACGATCAAGGCGAGTAAGTGCCAGATCGGGCAGGGTTCCGTGGTGTACTTGGGACACCAAGTTGGGAGTGGCCAGGTGGCACCCCTTCAGCCCAAGATAGAAACCATCCTGAATTGGGAGGCGCCCAAAACCCAGACGGAGGTGAGAGCCTTCCTAGGTCTCACCGGGTACTACAGGAGGTTTGTCAAGGGGTATGGCAACCTGGTTGCCCCCTTGACAGCGCTGACTTCGAAGAAGCAGCCCAGGAAGGTGATCTGGACTGACACCTGTCAGAGAGCTTTTGAGGCCTTGAAAACTGCTATGTGCACGGCGCCCGTGCTCTTGGCTCCCAACTTCTCCAAAGAGTTTATCGTTCAGACAGACGCTTCAGAGCATGGTGTGGGGGCTGTTCTTTCACAGATTAATGAGGAGGGCCTAGATCAACCCGTAGCCTTTATTAGCAGGAGGTTACTTCCACGGGAACAGAGATGGAGTGCTATTGAGCGTGAGGCATTTGCTGTGGTCTGGGCGCTGAAGAAGCTAAGACCCTACTTGTTTGGGTCTCACTTCCGGGTTCAGACGGACCACAGGCCCCTCAGATGGTTGATGCATATGAGGGGTGAGAATCCAAAGCTGTTGAGGTGGTCCATTTCCCTACAGGGGATGGATTTCACGGTGGAACATCGCCCTGGTACAGATCACGCCAATGCTGACGGTCTGTCCAGATTTTTCCGCCTTAGTGGTGAGGAACTCCCTGGGGTAGGGTAGTTCTCCCCACCTTTCAGCTGGAGGGGACACGTGTTAGACCTGGCACCTTGGCGTGAGTCTCCCTGCCTCTTTTTGTCGCTGTGCCTCATGTGATTTTATGGTGTTGGCCGCTCAGCGCGCTGTGCCACTGCCAACCAGTGTCACGGTGCGAGTGCTCCCTTTATAAATTGTATGTGTTGGTTGGATTCCATGATTGGATTGTTTGATTTACTATCAGACCCCAGTAAAGTGCGCCAGGAGCGCCAGGGCATGTAAAGGCAAACGCCGCTGGTGGGCTTGCAGCACGGGTTGTGCCACCCACGGAAGCGGCCGGTAAAATACGTCTAAGGTCTGTCGTCGCAGAGCCTGCGTGCAGTCTGGTACTGACGCGCCGACCGACAAGTGCCCACACTTGCCGGTCCCCGAAACCTTCCCTTAGCTGCATGTTAGTCACCCCTCTGGTAGGCCCACGGGCAGGGTGCATTGTGAGCCTGAGGTAGGACAAGCCTAGATGCGTGGCATGTCCTGGTAGGGAATGACCGCCATTTTGTTGTTCACTACTGTAAGGCTACCCTGTTCTCATAGGCCAGTATGGGCGGCCTGGATTATTACACCCTATGATCCTAACCGACCCAGGGAACATGGTAGGAGATCGAGTTTAGTATGCCTGAACTCGGAATGATAAGGTACATCTTTTCGCAAGGTTTATTTTAATATTCCGGGTTTGCAAATGTCACTTTTTAGAAAGTTGGCCTTTGCTTGCCTAACCATCTCAGCCGCCTCTGCGTGATGTGTATCTGATGTCTGGCTGGTGTGAGTGACAGGGCTGGGGGAACCCAGATGGGCAGGGCTAGGTAGCCTGGTATGAATAGGACGATCGACAGGTAGATGGGTGGGAGGAGTGCTCCTAGGCTCTGAATAGGACAGTGCTCCGCTACCTCGATGCCGGCTCCACCCCCTGTGGAGCGTCTGATGACTCTGCCCTGCACTCTGAAAGAAGAAGCCTGCATCACGTAAACAAAGTGCTCAGAAACCGGACTGAACTAGGCAAGGGCCCCCCTGGCCTGGGAGAACAAAAGATTTGTGGTATAAATGGAGGAGCCCTGCTCCTAAGAAACTAGATCCGCTTTTGACCAAGAAGAATCTCTGCCTGAGGAGGAGGCACCGGGAAAGCTGTAGGAGGAAGACTGTCCCTATCCTGGGGGATTGGCCTGCAGTGGTGACCTTGCTGCCAAAGGAGAGAAGAGAAACTGTTGCTGAAGACTTTTACTTTACTTTTACTTTCAAGACTTGTGCTTTTCCAAAACGATCTCCAAGGGCTTGGAACTGAGCTTGCCCCCTGAACTGAGCCCCAGGACCATTGGGCTCTACCTGATCTTCACTCGCCTGCTGCTGGACTGTGGTGTCCTTTCCCTCGCCGGAGCTGTGACCCTCGTGCCCAGTCCCTCCCTGAGCCGTGACCAGGACTGCTTAGCCGCCCCCGCCTTGGGAAGAGCCTCGCTCGATCGGAGCCGCTCCCCCTACGCTGTGCTGGGCTGCCCCGTCACCTCGCTCGTGGAGGCTCGCTGTGCACCTTCACCCTCCCGCCGGAATCGGCGTTTTGTGAGCATCTCCAAGCCTCGGACGGCCCGGACGCATCGGCGTGCCCGGCTGCCCCGCTTTGTTCACCCGCCACCTGCAACACCCGCTCCTGTCGTGAGCCTGAAGATCAGACACCCATCGTGAAGTGTGGGAGCCCCGGACGCCGCCTCGCTCTTCTGTCGAAGAGCCGCTGAAATCCCGCACCCGCCTTCGCGTCAAGAAACAAGGTACTGTACTTACGAACTCGCATCGGATCCAGGGTCCGCAACGTTCTTATTTCCCTGTCATCGGCTGTGTGCTCCCCGGGCGCTGCCTCAGCACGAAGTGCGCTGAGGCCTACAGTTACCTTGTGCCCGCCTAAAGAACTTTCCGTAAAACCAAGAGAACTTGACCGTATTTCCAAGAATTGTGGCCCCATCAGTCCAACGTTACTGGGCCTTGTATTGAATCTGCTGAAACTACATAAAAGCTTATTTTTATATACCTCCTGATTGGTGTCCGTTTGTGGTGCATGCAAGGGGTTTACTGTATGTGTAATTGCATTTGCTTAACCGTGTACGCCTGAGACTTAGCCTAGACTGCTCGCGCCACGCACCTAGAGGGTGAGCAGGGGTTATTCTGGGGAGTCATCCTTCGCCCTGACCAGAAGTAAAGGGTCCCTGCTTGTTGTGGGTTCACACCTGCGTCAACCAGAGCCCCCTCATTTCTAACAACTGGGATATGAAAAAAATGATCAGGATTTGTATGCAAATTCTGAACAGAAATATGTCCTGTCAGACTCAATGGTGCATCCCATGAGTAAATATGTGTATAACCAAGCCAATGCAGGAAGAGATACCCCAGTTAGATATTTTAAGAAATATTGGGAAAAGACAGGATTCCCACATGTTGCTGATGATGTGTGCAGCCGTTGTTTGATATGCCAATTAAATAATCAGGACATACACATTAATCTAGTGTGTTCAAGTATTTATCTTGTTTCTCATTTTATCAGCTTATTTTCACTTATATTTTCCATTTTTATGGGAATAATTTCATCGTTTTGATACAGACAAATCAACATAAATTGAACATTATACAAAAAGATTTTGAAAAAGGTGTTACGATCCAGCACTTATTAATATCCGTGAGTTATCAATGTTGAGTCCTGATAAACTCACTCCAATCAATATATTACCCTTATTATCACATGGGGTTAAAGGACCAATCCTATAATTAGTTCTCAGACGTACCACATTCTTTTTCTTTTTGTCTAATTCAATTTTTCAGGTCACATTACCAAAATATATGGTTGGAAGGAGAGATTGTTCTCCTATTTCTTCCCCTCACAATGCCAATGCGTTTCGACCTCAGAACAACTTTTTTTGAGGTCATTATCAGGGCACTACATTACTCATTCAGTCTGGATATAAAAAAGAAAAATACAAATAAAAAATGCATGCATTTATACTCAGCTGTATCTGTAGTGGGCACTACAATAATTCTATTCAAGTCATTCTGTGCCTAATCACCCATTCACAATGTTTAGTTTATGTTATTTGTATTTTTATTGACCAGTGCTACACTCTTGGAGAACTACATTGCTGTGCTCATTTCAGGCATACCCTAAAATCAATATTGAAGGTTTTTCTTTAAAAAGATTTTTTAATATATATACATGTTTTTTAGTGGAGTTCACCGAGATTAAATGATCTTTTTTTGCCTGCTCACCCGATCTGAATGGTGTGGTAACACACATTGGGGCAGATTTATGACGACTGGCGCATCCCTGCATATCAGAAGGGATGCGCCAGTTATTATACGCCACTGCTGCGCCACCATGGATGCGCCGCATTTATAATGTGGCGCACCATGGGGCAAAAACGGCACAGATGCGTGACGCATCTGTGCCGAAAAGTGGCGCATTGCTGGAGTTGCGTCGCAAGCGCGACGCAGCTCTAGCAATGATCTGGGGGGCCCTATCTTTACAATGCTGCGTCAATCCTTACGCCTGCTTCAAGCAGGCGCAGGGTTTTGACGCAGCATGGGCCTAAAAGTGACTGAGTGAAATCTTGTAGATTTCACTCAGCCACTTTTAGGAGGCGTTCCTGCGCCGGAACGCCCCCACCTGCCCTGGAACGCCTACATGTGGCGCAGGGCTTTACAACGTGACGCATCTCCCAGATGCGTCACGTTGTAAATACCCCGCACCATGGCGCAGGATTTGCGCCGCTGCTGCGTCACAAAAGTGACGCAACGGCGGCGCAAAAGTGGCGCAAGTGCAACATAAATCTGCCCCATTGTGTGTAAGGCTGTCTTCTGGCCACCTCGGTGTCTGTAAGCCCAAGGGCGTAGATTCTAAAGATTCTGAGGAATCGGGGCAGAGAGGAAGAAAGGAAGGGAAGTTTATTTAATTTCAAGACGTCTTCTAACCTCAGATATTTCATGCAAACCAATTAAAAGACATTTGATGCCACGGATAATTCATTCAAACTGGTTTCTGATGAGTGTAACTTTATTATTAAAAGAGCCTTGTGACATGTCAAAGAGGCATCACCATACCTGGATTGCACCTGTCTTAATATAGTCCATTTCAAAAACTTAACAGTGTGATTCATTTCAACAAAATGGTGCTGACATATTTCGACATAGTATACGTGATTTGTGTTGGCTAATTCAATGACAAACTTCTTGATTGTTTTGCTAACATATGCCTTTCCAAATGGACACAGTTCATTTTTATTTTTCTTCTATATATCCAGACTGAATTAGTAATATAGTGCTCCGATGATGAACTCATTTTTTTTTACATATACCTCAACATGTTCTAAGTTTGAAACATGTTAGCATTGTCGTGGGGAAAAAACAGGAGAACCTTCTCTGCTTAAACCAAGTATTTTGGTTATGTGACCTGAACAATTCGAATTAGACAAAAAGAAAAAGAATGTGATTTGACTTGGCAGAGAAGTGATTACAGGAATGGGCCTTTACCCCCACATGATAATAGGGGTAATACATTGATTGGAGTGAGTTTATCAGGAATCAATATCGATAACTCACAGATATTAATAAGTGCTGAATAATTAAAACTTTTTCAAAATCTTCCTATAAAATGTTTGATTTATGTTGATTTAAGTTATCTGTGTCAAGTGTTGCATATTTATTTTGTCTGTACCAAAACGATGAGATTAGTACCATAACAAATGGAAAATGTAAGTGAAAATAAGCTGATGAAATGAGAAACGAGATAAATATTAGAACACACTAGATTAATGTGTATGTTGTGTTTTTTCAATTCATGTCTATCAATGGCCATATGGAGTTCTCTATACATTTTGTGCTGTGACATTGATCCCTCCCCATGTAGTAGGCCTTTCTAAATTGGACCCCTTTGGGTTCATATTTAAATAATCAGGGCAAGAAAAACGTTATTGTCATGAATCACACTTGCAAATTAGAAGGCCCATTTATGAGATGATATGCTTTGAGATGGCACATTGTAAAGGTGGAAATATGTTTTAACAAGAGTCTTCCTGTTCTCAAAATGGGTGGAAGCATTTCTCACCAGAAGAGCAGATAGCCTTAGAGTTGCCAAATTGTTGTTGAGGGAGTTGACACCTAGATTTGGCCTACTTACTCCTATCGAGACTGATCTTGGCACACACTTCAAAAATGAAGTGTTACAGATAATTCTCTACTGCTTTTGAGATTTCATTGTAGTTACAGACCGCAATCCTCAGGCTCAGAGGAGCATACAGATGGCACTCTCAAGAATAAACTTGCGAAAGTCTGGTCTGAAATAGCCCAATGCTCTTCCATTTGTTTTGATGAATATGAGAAGTACTCCTGGCAGGTAAACTGGCTTATCTCCGAAATGAAGTAGCGATAGACAGAGCACTGCGACTTGCATATGTACTTTCAGATGCACTAGTTTCAGTAATGATGACACTGTTCTGGATTATTGCTATGGTCCGGCTGCTGTGGTGAAATCTGTCTTTCACCAGGTGAATGTGACAGCAGTAGACTACAAAGATACACCCTGCCACGGTTTGAATGCTGGAGATTGGGTGGTAAATTGAAAACATGTTAAACGTTATTAAAGTCTGTCTCAACGAAAGACAAATAGTGTTGTCAGGTGTATCTCAATGGATCCATGCTGCTCATATGAAATGAGTAGGTGAAAAAATGGATGAGGTAAATGATCAAAATACACAGTGTACTGATCAAGCTTTAAGTCATGTCCAAGTTCAAAGCGTGAATCCCGTGGGGGGTGAAAGTTTTTCTAGAACTGATGAAAATAAAGTGCAAAAACAAGAGCAAAAGTTTCAAGTCAGCAGAAGTTCAGATGAAGAACCTGAAACTCATGAAGTCCAGTTAGAGAGTGATCAGAGTGAAGAGCTATTACAATGCAAAAGTGCAAAGAATGAGTGGCAGCAAGGAGAAGTGGGCTGTGATCAAAGCAGTGGCAAATTCTACTTAAAAATTAGAGTGAAAAAGACACCTTTTGAAGAAAGAGATTCACTGTGGAAAAAACTGATGGATGCAAGTTTTACCAAAACTGCAAGTTCAAGTTTGAGTCAAAGACTTGATGAAGCCATTACTTGAAAGACTATTACTAACAAGGAGAAAGTTGAAGATACTCCAGATGTTGCTTAAGGACTGAAATGACTGAAATTGCACCTGAAGTCTGGTCAAGTCTATGACAGAATTGCTTTGAATTTTTTAATATAAACTTTTACAAACACTGAAAAGCCAGTACTGAGTTTCTTTTTTTGTTAATATTAATGTTTTAATGAAACAAGAATAAATGAAGAAAAATATTGTTGTTTTAATCAAGTAAGAAGAAACATACTATTGTTTTAACCTCTTCAGTGCCCATGACGAGATAGTCTCGTCATGGAGCACGGTTGCGCTGTGCCCATAACGAGACTATCTCGTCATGAACCCCACCCACTAGTGCAACGCCCGGCACAGGAGGGGGAAAGGGCGTGGCACTGAAGGGGTTAAGGAAATTTTGGCTTAATGTAGATTTTTGTCATGAAAGGATTTCTGGTCTCTAAGGAGAAGATGGTAAACAGCAGTGTAGAAAATTAGGTTACTGGTGAGGAAGTGACACCCTACTCAAGCAGCAGCCACATTCTCTGTCAGGGTGTAACACAAGTAAACTCCAAATTAACATGTGTTTACCCTCTGGTAGCTTGGCACAAAGCAGTCAGGCTTAACTTAGAGGCAATATGTAAAGTATTTATGCAGCACTTCAAACACTAATAAAGTGAAAACACAACACAAGAAAAATCCTACACAAATTTAGAAAAATAGAGTAAAATGTATTAAATGATTTGACACCAAAACAACAAAAACTCAATTAACAGAACTAGAGATAATCAGTGTCAAAGTTGTAAGTAAAAATAGTGCCTAGCAGCACTAAGCACCAACCGTGCTTATCTGGTCATGCTGGACCAAGACAAAGGGCCATATGTAGGTAGCCTAACATTTACCACTTCATAAATACCGAATTTTACCGATTCGGTATTTATGAAGTGGTAAATGATATGTAGGTAATCCATCGGTAATATTTACCGATTCGGAATGGGTCGGTAATTTAGAATCGGTATTTACCGATTCGGTAATGGTAACTGGCTTCCCATTGATTCCTATGGGCCAGGAGGCCCATAGGAATCAATGGGAAGCCAGTTACCATCACCGAATCGGTAAATACCGATTCGGTAATGGGGGAGCACAATCAAGGGTGGCAGGGTGTCACAGTGACACCCTGTTGCACCCCTGATTCCTGCATGTGTGCACATGTGGCACACATACATGCCCTAAGGGCATGTATGTCTGCCACATTGCACACTTCAAAGTGCAAAGAAATGCTTTTTTCCAGCTATTCGTCATTTACCACCAACTTTTAGTTGGTGGTAAATAACGAATCCCCACAACAACCACACACTCCCCTACATATCATTTCAGGATTCGGTATTTACCGAATCGGTAAAATTACCGAATCGGTAATTTTACCGATTCGGTAAATTACCGAATCCTGAAATGTGCCCCCTACATACCAAAAGCCTGAATACCGGTCGGTAACGGGATATTTACCGAAAATCGGCCGTTACCGACCGGTATTGGGCTTCCTACATATGGCCCAAAGTCACAAGTTCAGGCCGACCATGATACAGGGGCAAGTTCGGTCCGCTGAACACAGTACCTTAAATCCTGGTTGCAGAGCATTGTGAGATCTCATGTTGAGTATGTGTCTCACAGTAGTGCTTCTGAGGAGCTACAATTATGTGATGCAGAGTCCTTCGCCATCGTCGAGGATGCCGTTGAGCAGGGGCTTGCAATGTGAAGCCCTGCGCTGAAGAACTGTCATGCATCAGTGGTTCTGGAGAATCTGTGGGGTTGTTATGTGAATCCTGAGTCCTCGTCAATAATGCCTTCAGTGTCGGGGACTTGCAATGTGAAGGCAGTGCTGAGGATGCATCATGTAGTGGCAGTTCCAAGGAGGCTGCGAGCTGTGATGAAAGGTTCGGCTTCGGGGCTGTGCCGTGCCGTGCCGTGCTACGGCAGTTCCATAGCAGAGCTGTGAGGAGGTGCATCATGCTGCATCGGTTCCAACCACAGGACCAGAGCTGGGCTGGCAGAGCAACTTCAGGCCAACTTCCAAGAGTCCAGTGCTGTAGTGCCACTGCCCAAGGTACTGGGTTTGAGGTGGTTGGAGCTTATTCTGTCACTGAGGCTCTGACCAGGAGGGCAGCCAGGCCAGACAACTAGGCCTTGGTGTCACTCTTGTTTTCGTGGGTTCAAGATGCAGGTCCAGACCTTTTACTCAGGTAGCAGGGCAGCAGGACAACAGAGTAGCAGCCCTTCTTGCAAAGCAGCACAGCAGCCCTTAAGAGTCTTTCACTGGTCCTGTGGTGTACTGAAGAGTTGGGTCTGAGAGTCCAACATTTATAACTGGTGCCCGCCTTGAAGTAGGAGATAGTTCTGGAGATTTCCACCTCCATATGTGCTTGGAATTTCCTGCCTTCCTTCCCCAGCCCCAGCTTGTCTGAGGCACCAAAAGACTAGTGTCAAGCCCTTTGCGAATATGCTCAGGCAGAGGCTTTGTGATGAGCAAGTGTGGTAGGTGACAGGTCTTCCCCCATCAAGTCAGAGATGGCCCATCCTGCCAACACCTATTCCCCCTTTGTCTCACTGTCTTGGCACAATAAACAGAGACCAACTGCCAGCTACACTTTGTCATGTGACCCAGAACACTGGCTGCCGGCACCAAGTGCTTAGGATACGAAAATGTATACTGTATATATGGCACGTCCTCACGCGCCAATCAGACCTACAGCTTTGTAGCAAAGTCTTTGTTTTAACAATAAACCAATGTTCATCCAGTAATCTGAACTTAATCCATATCTTTATTTATATTTTCAGTTTAAAAGGCAGCGATATTCCACATTTTCTCAAATGCCAATGGCATGCCCACCCGGGCCTTATCAGTGGCACGTAGGGATTAACAATTCATTGTGGTTGACCTCATATATTATCACCCAATGCATTTCAGGCTCATTACATTACATTGGGTGATAATATATGAGGTCAATCACGATGAATAGTTAATCCCTACGTGCCACTGATAAGGCCTGGATGGGCATGTCAGTGGCATTTGAAAAAATGTGGAATATCGCTGCCTTTTAAGTGATTGGATAAAATATGGATGAAGCTGAAAATATAAATAAAGATATTGATTAAATTCAGATTACTGGATGAACATTGGTTTATTGTTAAAACAAAGACTTTGCTACAAGGCTGTGCGTCTGATTGGTGAGTGAGGACGTGCCATATATACAGAGAATTATGCTTGTGTGCTATTTGGGACAGAGCACGTAATCAGTCACCATGCCGCAATATTCCTACGAGCAGCCAGAACAGTCACGAGTATGAGAAGGTGTGCAAGCTATCATTCTTGTTTGTACTAGGATAGGAAAATGCCATCTTTCTAAAGGTGCAAAAGAAACAATTGATGGACGGAATGCTGGTGAATGCAAACATTCACCCCCAGTCACAAGGATCTGGGTTAAATCCATCATTCTTTTGCTCACCACACCACCCCAGTTTGGACCTAGCCATATGCACATCAGTCCTGACCCTGTTCCTTGTGGGAACAGTCCAGCCTGAACTGTCAAGCCAGGTCCTCCCTGGACTGAAAACAAGCATCCTGCGACCATTGTCAGAGCATCACCCTTCATTGGTCAGGCTCACTTGAATCCAATGGTGTAGTGAGCATGGGACCCACGTCTTGGCATACCCTTCCCACTTAGGGTGACATATGCAAACAAAACAATTGATGGATGGAATGATGGACAATGCAAACATTCACCCCCAGTCACAAGGATCTGGGTTAAATCCATCATTCTTTTGCTCACCACACCACCCCAGTTTGGACCCAGCCATATGCAAATCAGTCTTGACCCTGTTCCTTGTGGGAACAGGCCAGCCCAAACTGCCAAGCCAGGTCCTCCCTGGACTGGAAACAAGCATTCTGGGACCGGTTACAGGGCATCACTCTTCATCAGCTAGGCTAGCTTGAATCTAGTGGTGTAGTGAGCACGGGACCCACGTCTGGGCATACCCTTCCCACTTAGGGCAACATATGCAAAAGAATCTATTGATGGATGGAATGCTGGACAATGGAAACTTTGGGTGGCATGGTGAGCAAAAGAATGATGGATTTAACCCATATCTCTTGACTGGGGGTGAAAGTTTTGATTTGTTCTGCATTCTGTCCATCAATTGTGTGTCTTTTGCTTTCTTGTCCTAAGTGCGTTGGGTCTGCCCAGACATGGGTCCCGGGCTCACTGTGCCACTGGATTCAAACTATCCTGGCTGATGAGGGGTAAAACCCCAAAACTGGTCCTAGGATGCTTGTTTCCGGTCCAGGGAGGACCTGGCTTGGCAGTTCAGGCTGGACTGGTCCCATGAGGCACAGGGTCAAAACTGATTTGCATATGGCCAGGTCTAAACTGTGGGTGGCATGGTGAGCAAAAGAATGATGGATTTAACCCAGATCTCTTGACTGGGGGTGAATGTTTTGATTTGTTCTGCATTGGGTCCATCAATTGTGTGT
The DNA here is from genome assembly GCF_964204655.1 of Triturus cristatus. Taxonomy (NCBI): domain Eukaryota; kingdom Metazoa; phylum Chordata; class Amphibia; order Caudata; family Salamandridae; genus Triturus; species Triturus cristatus. The sequence continues at coordinate 181,944,238 of NC_140589.1, forward strand.
CTTTTGCTTTCTTGCCCTAAGTGAGCCGGGTATGCCCAGATGTGGGCCCTGGGCTCACTCTGCCACTGGATTCAAGCTATCCTGGCTGATGAGGGGTGAAACCCCGAACCCGGTCCTAGGATGCTTGTTTCCGGTCCAGGGAGGATCAGGCTTGGCAGTTCTGACTGGACTCTTCCCATGAGGCACAGGGTCAAAACTGATTTGCATATGGCAAGGTCTAAACTGGGGTGGCATGGTGAGCAAAAGAATGATGGATTTAACCCAGATCGCTTGACTGGGGTGAATGTTTTGATTTGTTTGGCATTCGGTCCATCAATTGTGTGTCTTTTGCTTTTATATTTCTAAAGGTGTCATCTTCAGGACTGTGGCTTACATTCTGACTTTACCATCAAAACGGGTTTTAAATTACAATTCTTTAGATACCAAACTTGACATTTCTGCTTGCTTCTAATTGGAAGTTAGCACTTATTAAATGCAATAAGGTAACCCAATGTTATCCTATGGGAGAGGTAGGTCTTGCAGTAGTAAAAAAGGAATTTAAGAGTTTTTCACTACCAGGACATGTAAAACTGAAAAGTACATAACCGGCTTTTTAAACACACTGCACCCTGCCCTACAGGCAGTTTACGGCCTACCCTAGGGGTGATCTATATGTGTTAAAAAGGAAGGTTTGGGCATGGCAAAAGGTTTATTTTGCTATGTCAAAATGGCAACTTAAACTGTACGTACAGGTTGCACTGGCAGGCCTGAGACACATTCTAGGGGCTACGTAAGTGGGTGGCAAAATCAGCCCTACAGGCCCTCTCATAGCATTTAATTTACAGGCTTCGGGTACAGTAAGTACTGTTGTATAATGTTTTCATCGTGATTATCAATCACATAGCATTCCTTTCTCATCATCTGACTGATTTTAATGTGTCTGTAGAGATTCTGTTTGCTAATCTGAATAATAGAAGAACTACATATGGTGAATATTTGAGGGTGACTGCACAAAACAAATATGGTACTAATTTAAATAGGGATTATTCATGTTTTTTTAATAATAAATAGTGTGATTTTCTATAGAATAAAATGAAAGAGTAATCAAAACAGTGAGACATTTAATAGAGCAGAAGATTGCTTTCGAGGAAATAAAAGAAGAAGAATTTAGGTTTCCAGGTTGACATCCCAGATTGAGAATGGATCAGGAAAGGGAAGGTCAAATGTGTATGAAATGTGCGTAGTCCTATCGAAGAGTTTGTATGACAGTGTGCGTGACAACACTGATGAACATCAGTGGAAATCTTTTGCATGGAGGAGAATCCATAATGAGACAAATGTATTACGTTGGTGAAAAGACTGCTTATATCCAGCTGCGGTCGGTAGTAGGAGTAGCTGCAGGGCGGTGACGTGCGGAGGGGGAGGGGCAGGGTGGGGGGTAGTAAACTATGGATTATGGAGGTTTACAGGTAAGTTAACATATACATTAATAAAACGAATTTCGTTGCGTGCACTGCATCGCATTTGGGGATGCAGTGCACGCAACGAAATTCGTTTTTATTAATGTATATGTTAATTTACCTGTAAACCTCCGTAATCCATAGTTTACTACCCCCCACCCTGCCCCTCCCCCTCCCCACGTCACCGCCCTGCTGCTACTCTTACTACCGACCGCGACTGCTTATTTCAACCTGCAGAGAAATTGGGTGGGTTCATGTTATTTGGCTCTAGTTTGCCCCATGATTTATCATGCAGATGAGTTTGATGAAGAACATAGCTTGAGGAGAGTGAAATGAAGTTTTGGGCAAGTTGTTTTAGGCATTTTAGGAGATCCTATCCCTCCAATGGGGTAGTAATAAATGTTGTGAAGATTAGACAATTGTCTACAGTGGTGGATGGCCTTACTGTAGATACAGCAGGGTCTTTTAAGTTAGTGAATGTAGAGATAGTAGCAGTTAGACCAATGGTTATGCAGAACCGTCTTCCCTTACATATTCTTTTGTCAAAAGAGGGTGGAGTTTGTAAGGTAATTAAAGCTAATAGGTGTTGTACATACATACCAGATTATAGTGGAATGGTTGATTCTTTTATTACTAACATAACTAATTTGACTCATGAGATCAGTTTATTGGGTGAAACAGGAATATGTGAGACTGTAGGATCCTGGATAAGGGAGTTAGGAAGCAGCTTTTGTAAAGTAGTTGAATGGTTAGGAAATATTGGTGGTGATATTCCTCAATCTGTTTTAACAGCTATGATAATTGTTCAGATTTTTGCAATTACTCTATTTCTTTTCTTAAACTTGTTAGAGTGTACAATTAAAAGATGTAATACTGGAATTAAAAACAGCAATAAATCAAGAAAATATCAATGGGTATGGAAAAGGATGTCTATAGAGAGTGTGTGTTTCAACAGTGAAAGGAAACGGAGTAGAATGTTCGATTATACTCCGATTATCAAAGAAGATAAAGGTAAAGGTGTCAACAAGCTAATGGCTGAATAATAAAGTGTATTAATGGGGCGCTTTGAGAGGGACATTTTTTCAGATGTGCAATTTTGGGTGACAAACTATTAGTGTGACTTAATAATTTTAATTATGCATATAGTCACAACTGATAGACTATGTTGTGCTAGAAATTACTTGAATATTTTGTTTAGATGTGTGATTAATAATGTAGTATAATTATGCCACATCTTCATGCAAGACACCATTTATTTGAAATGGATGCTGTTTCTCGTGTGCAGCTTGTCTTGCTACTGTCATTTCCCCCCCTCAATCAGTGACCTGCTGCAAGTCATCTCTCACCACAGTTTCGGTGGATTACATAGAGCTATGAAGCAAGTGGCGAACTGTATTAGAAAGTGTGTATTGTGAATGAAACTTTGCCATTGTGAATCTGATGTATAATTTTAAAGGATTTCCACTGGAAGCTCTGATGCAGAATGTAAAGGAACAAAATTATATTAGCTACTGTTTGGGAAATGTTTCACAGTATGCTCTAAATCTCCAGAGTCCAGCTGCTGAGGAAGCAAGAGGAAGATATCTCTAATCTCAAGAAATGGGTTAGTATTAAGAAGCTTTAATAATCACACATTTTGTTTTTGATGTACCAATGTGACCTAACCATGAGCATACCATGCACAATTTACAGTTTTATTAACTATTTTGCATAAATTGTGTATAAAAAGCCCTAGTTTTGAATGTCCGGTGGCAACTTCTCATTGTCCACCCGAGATGCTGTATGATTATTTTTAGAGTTTCTTTTCCTCTCTTAGGATGCTGTTATTATTCGTTTGACAGTTAGAATCTAGAGAGATTTAATTACCTAAATAGGGATTTACTATGATTTGTGATTCTGTAACTATGCCTTCATGGCAAATGTATACATTCCTCTGTATCACTTTTATTGCTTATTCTTTAATAAATCTTGAAACTCTATTTTTAATTTAGATCTCAGTTATTAAATGGTCCCAGTTTCTATTCTGACTTTCACTCTGCTAAATTAATATTTTGTAGATAGGGAGGTAGTGTCTTACTGCTAGATCAACAAGAGATCCCGGAACCAAACGGCCTAAGATAAACCGGGGAATTGGTTTGGCTTCCACAGGATCTTCCTTAAAAATCTCATTCCGTGTAATTCCTTCTCCTTGAAACTAAACTGAATGCAAAACGTAATTCTGCCTACTTTATTTAAAGAGTCTCTCCCTTCCATTAAAAAATGATTGGATGCACTCTCAAGCTTTGACATTACACTGTTCGTAGTTCCATTCTCTATCATTTCTCACATTTCTGGTAAAACAGCCTTTTTCCAATGGCTGATTCTTAGGAAGTTAAAAACCTCAGTTCCTCCCTCCATTCGACTTCAGAACCATTTGCAATCATTAGTGCTCTCCCCCCTGGATGGCAGTAGTTCTATACTATCTGCCGTACCCAAGATGTACATAGTTCCTTTCAAAGCTTTCCAGCATATAAGTGCTTGCTTTGACAAAGATACTAAGAAATCTTATGACATTATACTCATCCAGATCTACTTTAGCTTCTGCTAGTTACTGGAATCCAGTTCAGAACAGCATGTATCACTCACCAAGTGGTATATTGTGGCATTGTCAGGATATCACATGCATTACCAGTCTGTAGGAAAGACATGACTCAGCACTTGTTCCAACTGCACATTCTTCTTTCTGAGTTTGGAAGGTCAATTGCTGAATGCTGGGGTGCTATGTGAATAAGGGTGCTTCAAGTTTAAAGGAGGGGAATTTCAGGGGGATCTTGAGTAATGCATCCTATTAGAAAGATTCTTTAATGGCTTGTACACCTTGCACCATTGAGTGTTGTAGGCTTTTTGGTCAGCAGTTCACCGACTGCATTTAATTCCTCAAATTGTTACTGTTTTCCTCATCTGTTTCCCCTTGGGTTAGTGAGATTTGGGACACTGTGGCTCTACCCTTTGGATTCTATTTCCTGTGATGGAAATAGTTTGGTTTACTTTTCTCCTCCTGTCTGTCTTGAACTTCAGCTCTGCTCAGCTCCCGACTCTGGCACTTGGCTATTTGAATGTTTTTCATTATGTGAAACACACCAGCAAAGCTGGTAGCCTGGCAAGGACCGATGACAATATACTGCATATTAGAATTCATACTTTATGTTTGCAACACTATTGATTGAGTGTTGCATGTCCCATTGTGTCATCTTTTGATGAAACATAAATTGCCAGGGCCACACAGAGTCACCCATCACGGAGCTGCAGAATTTTGTTTTCTCAACTCCTGATTCCCCAACCCCTGTAATACTTCTGTTTGAATGTGTATACTCATACAGCCAAACAGTACAGTGGAAAGGCAGCTAGAGTGACTTAATCACCATCCTCACTAAGGGCCATATGTAGGTAACATACTATTTACCGATTCATAAATACCGAATTTTACCGATTCGGTATTTATGAATCGGTAAATAGTATGTAGGTAAATAATCGGTAATTATTACCGATTCGGTAAATATCGGTATTTATGAATCGGTATTTACCGAATCGGTAATAATGCATCCCTTCCCATTCATTTCTATGGGCCTGGAGGCCCATAGGAATGAATGGGAAGCCAGTTACTATTACCGATTCGGTAAATACCGAATCGGTAATAGGGAAGGCATTATCATGGGTGGCAGGGTGTCACATTGACACCCTGTTGCACCCCTGATTCATGCATGTGTGCACATGTGGCGCACATACGTGCCCTAAGGGCATGTATGTCTGCCACATGGCACTTTTGAATCAGCAAACTATAGCTGTTTGCAAGGTATTCGTTATTTATCACCAACCTGTATTTGGTGGTAAATACCGAATTCTTAATACCAATATTCACTCTTTTGAGTGCTCCCTACATATGATTTCAGGATTCGGTAATTTACCGAATCTGTATTTTACCGAATCGGTATTTTACCGATCCATTACCGATTCGGTAAATTACCGAATCCTGAAATCATGCCTCCTACATCGCAAATGCCTAAATACCGGTCGGTAACGGGATATTTACCGAATTTCGGCCGTTACCGACCGGTATTTAGCTACCTACATGAGGCCCTTTAATTCCTGAAATTCTTGACAGGCCTGCATCAGTTTCCTAACCACAAACTACGCCTAACAGGAAGAGTATGAGACAACCTAAATGTAAACCTAACAAGACAATGGATCAGTCCTTCTCCACCCAAGCAACGAAAATCTGGAATAGCCGATTGACAGAATTAAAATTCTTAACCTGCAGTCCTTCCAGAAAACCCAATGATGCCTCTGCTCAAAAAAACCCTCCATGTCTTACCCGACTCGCTTGCTACCACCAAATCTGGTCATATGGCTAATGTTTTGTGAATTTATGAAATTTATTGTTTAATCTCTGAAAACTTGCACTCTATTTCTAGAAATGTTTTACACTTTAAAAAACCTGTATTTGCACTTTAGAAAACCTGTATTTTATTTTAAAGTTGCCGCTGTGGTCTTCATCGACTGGTTAGAATGCACTGATTGTGATCCTCATTGGTTAGGGGGAACCAATTGGAAATTAGGTGGGCGGAGTCAGTTAGAACTCCTGCTCTAGAAAACACTGGCTGCAGTGCGGAAGCGCTGTGGACGTGTGGAGCAGGGGCACCGCCTGGGTGCCCAATGTGAGTCAAAGGCAAGGCCATCTGTTCCTGTCCGTGGCTGATTGGGGCCAGCAATTATGCCTGAGAGCTCGTCTACTCGTCTAGTGCCCTTTGATAGCTCCTCTCAGGAAGCTATCAAGCTGATCCATCTTTATTGTCAAAACTCAGTAAATTAGGCATTTAAAATTAAAATTTGTCTGTGACCATATTGCTAAATCAGACTTCAGCTACTAACATCACCATTGATAATCAGTCTATTCCTGCTCCTTCTAATCAAAACATTGATCACCTCAAAATTACCTACCTCAATACCCGTTCACTGGTTAAGCATCAACTTGAGATATTTCATTTGATCGTCTCAAAATCTCCAGACATATTAATAATGACAGAAACTTGGTTAATGGACAAATCTATGCCAGGTATCCAAGTAGCCCTCCCTGAAAACTATTATTTACTCAACACCAATAGGCTGCTGGGTAAAAAAGGTGGTGGGGTTGCTGCAGTTGTCAAAAAACATCTCCTCTTTGACACACTTACTCCAATACCGATTCCAATGGTGGACAGCATTCTGATTAAGTTAAACTCCCCTTCCTACCCCTTGTTTTGTGTCCCCATGTATGGACACCTGGGTCACATGCAGCAATTTCCCCAACTTTTAGCTGATTCGTTATCCTCATTGGCTGATGATTAAGCAAAAATCCTTTTCCTTGTAAATTTAAACTATTAGGCGAATGAGTATATCGGTTGCCAGACATCCATAGATCTGACTGACACACTAATCAGTCTTAATTTTGACCAACATGTATTTGAACCTGCTCACATTAAAGGCCACATCCTCAACTAGGTTTGGTCTTCCACCTTAACCATATCCAACCTTACTGGTTCCCTTGCATATGGTCGGACCAACACCTAATTAGGCTCCATCTAAAATACCTAGCTTCTCTGAAACCCCCCCCACTTTCCAGAAATTGGAATTGTACTAATTTCAATACTTTCTGTGACATACTGGCACTCTCCCTACCTACTCACATTGAGAGCTTGGATGACTTTGAAGAGGAAATATCGGACTGGCTAACAGTAGACAGCAATACCCATGCTCCTCTTTGAAAAACTAAAATTCGATACCATGAAGCATCTAAATGGTTTTCGGAAGAGCCAAAGTCAGCACAATTGGAACTTCGTCAGGCGGAGCGGAAAAGGCAGAACACTTTTCTGCCTGAAAACAGGGACCTTTTTCTCAAATAAACATCTAAACTCAGAAAATAAAACAAAGGATATCTTTGATACTGTCAGAGAATTATCCAACCCGGACAGAGTAACCTTACCTGTTGTTCCCACCCAAAATCTATCTATGCTCCGAATTAATTTTTTATTGATAAAATAAAGGTGATAAAAGACAACATGCCCCCCAGTGCATTAACCATTGTAACCCCACTGGAAGACAGAAATCCTATGACACTTTTGGCCTTTCCTGACATTAGTAAAGACTGTCTTATGGATCTGAAGGCCAAAGTCAAATCATGTTCCCTAAATGATATCTGTCCCTGCGCATCCAAAATACTATTTTTTCTCGTTTTCGCGATATAGCTACCTCTTTCCTCAACCTATCCCTAAGTTAGGGCAAGGTCCCACATTCCTTTTAGGAGGCTGTGGTAATTCCTCTCTTACAAAAACCTGGATAGCACCCCGCAATTTTGAAAAACTATTGACCGATTTGTTTGCTTTCTTACTTGGCAAAGTTATTAGAGACTCATGTTGCTCAGCATTTTTGCTCCTTCCTAAAGGATTCTAATTTCCTCGACCCTCACCAGGCCAGCTTTCATCCTGCTCACTCAACAGAAACAGTAATTCTTTCTGTAGTGGATGATATGAGAGAAGAAGCAGAAAAAGCATCACACAGCCACTGGTCTTATTAGACTTATCTGCGGCCATTGATACCGTTGACCATGCAATTTTGATCAACTGGGTTAAGGCCGCAGGCCTGGAGGTTACTGCCCTTATTTGGATGAAATCCTTCATTAAAGACCGCTCTAAAAACATAAAAAATTGTGCATTATACAGAATTCATAAATGTACACAGCATTAAAAACCATACATCTTTGATCAATATCATGTAGTACACAAAACAACAAATCCAATTTGAAAAAAGAGGATTCGGAAATTCATCAACTTTTAGTGCAAATGGTGCAATACTTAAAAACTTCTAACAAAGAGTCTATAAACCATATCCCTATTTGTACATAAAAACAATCGAATAAAAGTGATTTCCAAGGGGAAAATAAAACAGAAAAAGAGAGACAAACAACAAATATGACAATGCACTTATTAGTGGTTAGTGAACGAATCCAAATCGTGAAGTACGATGCCAAACGTGTAAACAGTCCAAATTTCCTTGTCAAAAGTGCTGGCCTGCGCACTGGATTTAGTTTATCCCAAGCGTTGACTCGTTTCGGTTGTGTTCACAGAATAGTAGCCACCTTTATCAAGACAAGTTTAATGTGCCCCTCTTTGACGGTCTTCAGACATATACCCAGACTACTGTAGTGGGTGTCCTAAGAGCGTATACAATCCTCGCAGTGGACTGAGTCCTCCAATTATTGTTATTATCCCCACATCCCAATGGGTAAATATCATTGTGTATGTTCTATTTAATTGTATTACAGCGGTTTCAAGTAAACTTGTTTGTGTTCTCCCTCCTCATAAGTGGATTTTCAAATAACTCCAAGTTTGGGACCATCAATCTCCCAGGGGTATTTAGATGCTGCTGTGATGCAAGCCTTTCGGCGTCTGGGCGTCCGATCTGCTTATGCTAACGACGAGCTAAAGTGCGTAATTGGAAAACACTTTTATTCGATTGTTTTCATATAAAAATAGGGATATGGTTTATAAACTCTTTGTTAGAAGTATTTATGTATTGCACCATTTGCATTGAAATTTGATGAATTTCCGAATCCTCTGTTTTCAAATTGGATTTGTTGTTTGTGTACTGCATGATATCGATCAAAGATGTATTCTTTTTAATGGTGAGTAAATTTATTAATCCTGTAAAATGCAATTTTTTTAATGTTTTTAATGTTTTAAATAAAAAAATAATCGGTCTTTCACTATCAACTAGTGGTTACTTTGTGGCATTACAAGTGTAGAATATGAAAAAAACTCTTTGGGACGTTGGTTATGAATGGTTGACAGTTTTATTTGGTTAGTGAAGGCAATTTCCTTTTTCCTTGATGGATTCAATATGTACAAATATGTCTGAGAGGAGCCTCTCTGTGCTCTGGTAGGGCTGCAGTTGAAATGCACTGCAGTGACGCATGGCAGGTAAAAATGCCTTTGCCATGTAGGAATGGCCTACCATTATATATTCATAAGTCACTCCTAAGTGTGCTTTGTAAGCCACAGGGCATGGTACTAATATAGAAAAATTGGTTGCACTACATATTGGAATTAATGTGCTGTCACAGTGAAAGAAAAGCCAAAAGCTATTTCACTATATAGGCCTTTCTATACTTTTATCTTAAAATATTAAACACCTATATGTGGTATCCTGCTGCTCAGCCAGAATGACTGCCTGATGGAATGTTAGTGTTTGGAATGTGTGCGTGCGTGAATCAGTTGGATGAAGGGCTGAGCAGCAGGGAAGCTGCTCCTGTTGGGGCTCCTACGTAGAATCTGACTTTATCTCTCTGTATTTAACTTTACCACCTCAATAAATCTTCGTGGTAAACTACTGGCTTGGAGCGTCTTTTCTTCAATACTACACTGTATCTGCTTAGGAAGAGGATAGAAAAATACTTTAAATAAATATTTCCTGGTTGACTTTTAAAATCTCTTTTTATGTTGAAATCAGATTTTTGATAACTGAAGCAGAAATGTAACTTTATAAAATGGACTCTAGGCTGCTTAACCCAGAAGTGACTGAAAACCACTTCTGTCACTCATCACACCTCATGAGCTAGAATACACAAGCTTTGCTGGGAGACATAATGGCTCTGTTTCAGAGGATGATGGCAAGTCGCTGAGCCCAGAACCGGCCAATGGGTGTTAACTGCTATCTAATTAGCTATCTGGGAGTAAACAAGAACAGTTGGCACTTCAAGAACAGCTTTCGTACTACCTCTTGTGACTTGGAGATGGCAAGGAGGATTTCTTTCTCCTATTCAATCCCAGATAGCCAGGCCCCAGTCAGAGTAGGAGGGGGAATCGTTGGTAAACCTGTCAGTGGGTGGAGAGTCCATCTCAATGAGAGTGGCTTATAAAATGAAGAGAGGCCTGTGTCATTTTAAAATGGGCTCTTAGGTAATTTTACAGTAAGGGAAAGCCGATTTGCTGGGAAAGGAGAGGGAGGGTGAAAGAAAGAAGATAGTTTGGATTGGGTTGTAAAGTATTTCCAATCACTAGCCTGTGCACAGGATTGATCTGGCTCCTCCACCACCACCTCCTCAGAGCATTACTGAAGCTGGGAACTCCATCTGAAGAAGAAGGCCCTGCAGAAAGATGACTCCTGCTGGCAGAGAGGATTAGCACAAAGAGTCAAGATTGCAAGGATTCCACACTCTTAGCTGCACCCAGGGACTACAACTGCTATCCAGCGGTCCAGTCATGACCTCCTATTTCCTACTTCTGGGACACCAAAAGCAGAAAGGCTCCAAATTTCAAGAGGAATTAGCTGACCACTGAGGACTGGGCCCTGAAGGGCCCCTCTATAGAGAGAGACCTGATGCTTTGAAGGCCATCCTGGGGAGCTGGCACTGTAGGATTGACCAATAGGTACTTTCCCAAAACTTTGAGAAAGCTGAGACTTAAGGCCTGATTTCAATCTTGGCGGTTCAGGCCCCGCTGTTGCATTTTTGGCAGTCGTCCCACCCAGCGCCTTGGCAGTCCGCCCGATCGATTTAGATGTTGGCTGGTCACTGGGGGGAATACCACCGCAGTCCCGCCAACTCCACCATGAGCTTTCTCCTGCGTTGATGGCATCAGAGAGAGAAGCTGCTTTCAGAGGGAGTCCCGCCATCTAGATTACAATGTGCCTTTCCATCAAAGCAACTGTGGTGGGGAACCTCCAAGCTTGATTGGGCAGAATTAAAGAAAAAGTGGAGAATATTTTGGGGGGGAGGGGTCCCACCACCAATTTCATCTTGACCGCATTGTCCAGGTCCTTCTTGTGCTGCTGCTACTTGACCATGATGCTCAGCCACCCCGTTGTCACTGGGATCTAAGGTGGGCTTTTATTGTGGGTGTGGGTGCACATTCAATGGTGTGTGTAGGTTGTTGGTGTGCAATGCTATATGTGAAAAATATGGCAGTAAACATTACATTCATACACATATTGACAGATACACAACATATATATGTATTGTGATGAAAATAATTAGTACTTACCTTTCTCCACACTACCATGGCCTCACTCCGTCAGGACTCTGCCGCCAGTAGAACACCAGCACAATGGAAACATTAAATTCGGCTCGCCGCTAACCAGCCGGCATGACGGCGACAGAGTACGGTGGTCTCATTTCTATTGCTGCAACATCTGAATACGGCAGGTGGACCTCCACCTTGATGGAGTACTTGGCCCCACCGCGGCAGCGGGACAGGGTAATACAGCCAAGATCTAAATCAGGCCCTTACTATTTTTTTCCATTTCTGAAGACCCTGGACAAGTAGCTGGAGCTTGCCCAGGAAGGCTGCACCAAGATAGGCAAGAAATTCAGGTCTGTCCCACTCATAGCTCTTTGCTGTGTTGGAAACGACTTAAGCAGGACATTGCAGCAAAAATGTCTGGCCTCGTGGAGTCCTGCTCAGCTAGAACTTACAGCAATCCCCGTTGGATGACTTCAACTTCTAAAAAAGCAACTAAGTTCAAAAGTAAAACTTTGGGCAAGAAAGCGGGCAATTCTATCTGTCCAATGAAGTGCCCTTAGCAGTCAAAAAATCCAGTTTGGCCCCCTCAGAGCTCTTCATGCGAGAATAAATTCCTTTAGCAGGAGCCCAACAATAATATATCAGACTTTAAGGGACCCTTGCCAGTCACACTCTTAGATCTTGCCCCGCTTAAAGATTTAAACTTCCATTTCACAGGGCCTCATTAGGATGTCGGGTGCACCGCCACTGACAGGCCATTGGTGGTGGTCCGCCCAACATCCAGAGAAATGGCCCAACCACTGAATTAAAATACCGGCGGTCGAGGCACAGAGGGCAGGGGGAAAGACCGCCACCTCCGACAGGCTCAAGGAGACCATTGAGCAGCGCTCGGAGTGTAATCCCTACAATGAAGACAGTGCCTGCGCAGACACCACTGTAGGGACTATGATGTCCATTTCCCACAGCCTTTTCATGGTGGTCCCACTGCCATGAAAATGCTGTCAGAAAGGGACTTTGGAGGCCCATAGCAGGGCCCCATGGGCCTCCACTATGCAGCCAGAGGGGCACCCCACAAACAACTATGCAACGTGTGCCAGGCACCACAAAGTGCCTGGCACAAAGTGCATGGATTTTTAAAAACATGCCTTTTATCACTGCGGCTTGTGCTATGGCACCTGTACGGGCCTCAGCACAAGCTGCAATAGTAAAATACATGCTTCTGACCGCCTACATGGCAGTCACATCATAATATGGCGGATGGAGCCGCCGACTACTTGTCGGACGGTCTCCATCCCGCTACGACCGCCCTAAGTCAGTAGGTAACATCTTTCACTGGGATGACCCACTTGAAGTACCTTCACTCCATCAAATTCAGCCTCAAATCATTCCTAGGCCCTGGTCAACCACAAATAGTAACTTCTAATTGGTGCTTTTGCACCAAAAATATACAAAATATACAAATTCCCTTTAACCTATTTTGATGATTTTGGTGTCATTTTGCTCATTACTTTTTTCTCTATTTCCCTAAATTGATTTGGCAATTTTATTGTGTTGTGTTCTTTAAAACTGTTTGTACCATTTGAACTTAGCACACATTTTTCTCGTAATTGCCTGCTATAAGAAATTTGGTTACTGGTTGATACCTTGTCAAACAACAACCACACTTCTTCTCAGGATGAAGTCACAAGCAAACTCTAAATTAACCTGTGTTCAACCCTTGAGTAGCTTGACACCAAGCAGCATAGATGTTTTAAGGCATGAGCAAAGTGGAACCAGGCCCAGGGCCCTAGCCTAGCCTAGATTGTTTTAAACACTGTTTTCCTTTAATTTACATTTAGGGGCCGATTCCGATCTCGGTCGGAAGGGCACCGAATCGGGTTCGGCCGGAAAAACTACAAGCCGTACACGTGTTTTCTGCCAGACTCGTACAGCTGTACGAGCGAGCAAGTGCGATGCGAGCTACATGAAATTCACCGACCGAGTCGTTTCCGGGTCCGAACCGCTCCATACGTCCCGGTCGGAAGCTAACTGTGGTGTGAAATGGATGCGATTTACAACCGAGCCAGTATGATGCACGCGTCGGACAGCCTGTGCGAGCCAGAGTGTCCGGCTCGCAAAAGCTCCCGGAGTCGGACTTTGGGGGTCCGCGTCGGACCCCCTGACACCCACAGCCCTATGACTCGGACACAGGGGGAGACCTATGGGTCTCCCCAACACAGGCATGTATGGTGCGGGTGGCACCGATGCGTACCCACTGTAGGGGGCGCACTTGTTCGAGACATACCCATTCAGTCAATGGGAGCCCATGTATGTGTTGCACGACCGGCTCCCATTGACTTCTATGGGAGTCCGCCCCAACCGAGTCCGACAGCATATGTGCGCATCGTACTCGCTCGGTCGGACTGTAGGGGTCCGGCTCGGTCGGAGTGCTTTCCGACCCGATCGGAATCGGCCCCTTAATGTGGGTGATGTGTGGGAGACTATTACAGACATTTTGCAGATAATTGTTTATGCTTCTCAACACTATGCAACATCCATAAAAAAACTTTTCTTTTAGATCAAAGTAAGTCCTCAAATGTGAGAAATTGGTAGGCGTTATAAAAATTATTTGCAATAATATTAGTGAGCTGCTGCTGTATTTTTGAATATTGAAAACACATCACTATCCTTGTATATTAGATGTGAACACATTTAGCATTTCAGACCATTGTGCTTGTGCACTTTCAGTGAACTGGCCAATGAGAGCATGAAAAAGATGGATTTGGATTATAAATCCAAAGCTATTCCAATAGGTGCCCCCAAATTATGTTTGGTCCAGGGCCCCCACAATCCTTCAGATGTTCCTCCTGAGCAGTCAGGCTTAACTCAGAGGCAATTTGTAAAGTATTTGTGCAACACTTCAAACATTAACACAGTCAAACCACACCATAAAAGGATCCCACATCAACTTAGAAATATAGAGCAAAATGTAATATATACAACAAGACCAAAACAACAAAAATCCAATCAGTAGAACCGGAGTTATGACTTTTTAAAGATTTAAGTGTAAAATAGTGCCAAAAAGCACAAGGCACCAACCTACCTCATCATGTGGGACTGGGTAGAACTCAATGTTTCAGGCTGACTGCAATGGAGCACAGGTCAGATACAGGGGCCAGGTTAGTCCCAGTGAAAATGTACCTTCTCAGTCCAGCGCCAAGAGTCTTGTTTGCGGTGGAGGAGACTGGTTAATAGTAAGAAAGCATCACAAATGACCATTGATGTAAGGCAAATAGCAGGCTAGGCATCATGGGCAAGAATCGCTGCAGCGCAAGAATCTTGTTGGCGTCGGCCCGGTGCTTCATGGTGTGGCTCCATTCGAGTGGTCGATGCTGTTGTCCAAAATGTCTGGCTGACGGAACTTTGTGTTGCGGTCTGTGCGAGTGACAAGGATTCACTGGGCCCGTTTGCAATCACCAAGAGCCAAAATACTTCAATTCAGCCTCTCCAAGACCACATCAAGGGTCCAAGACCTCAAGGCCACCATTTGGGGGCCAGGTGCTTGATTCAGCCAGAACTGGGTGCTGGTGCAGGTGGTTGGGAGCCTCTGTTGTCCTTGTGGCTCAGAACAAGAGGCCAGCAGACTAGCCCTGGGAGTCATTCTTGGCGTCCTGGGTTCAAGAGTCGCAGGTCCAGTTATTCTGACTCAGGCAAGAGGGCTGCAAGCAACAGGTCAGCACAGCAAGGCAGCAGCACAGCATGGCAGTAGTCCAGCAGGGCAGCAGTCTAGCAGAATGGCAGTCCTTAAGCAACTCAGCAGTCCTTCTTCCTGCAGAGTATCCACAGGTTCAGAACTGTGCTGAAGAGTTGGTGTCTGAGGCACAATAGTTATACCTGGTACCCTTCCTCTGGAAGGTGGGGGAATCTTCTAGAAATTTCCTTTGAAGTCCCCAGGTATCCTGCTTTCCCTGTCTTGGTTCCAGACTAACGCCAGGAGGTATGCAGCCCTTTGTGTGGTGGCAGGACACAGCCTATTCAAGTGTAAGTGGGTCTGTGCTCAGCTCCTCCCTCCTATCCTGCTAGTGATGACCCATCCAGGTAGACATAAGCTCTCTATTGTGTGTGGCTGTCTAGAAGGAATACACAATGCCAATCATCAGCTACACCCAGTCATGTGACCCAGAGGCAGGCTACAGGCACTAAATGGCTAATACAGGAACAAGCCAACTTTCTAAAAGTACTAAAGAACAAAACACCTAGTCCTCCCTGGATTTAGTTTAAATGACACAATTTTTTATATACCCTTTCATGAATTGAAACACAAAAGATGGGGCTTTATAAATTGCCTATTATTCAAAAAGTTTTTTATTTATTACACATTCTTTTATTGTGTGATGGAGACAAACGTAACAAATACAAACATCTATATACAATATAAATGACAATACAATACAATGAACAGCACCCTAGGCAATTTAAACATCCAATCATCTACCATACTTGGCCAAACCATTCATACCAATAGGCTGACTCATACTCTACTAAACTAGAAGGCCCTTCAACAACTACTCCCTTTTGGGACACAGATAATTTATCCGTGTCAAACTTTTTAAGACAATTATTTTCTTATTAAACACTTAGAACCCGAAGAAAACATCAAGGGCAGGACTTTTTGTGTGGAGTGTGTAAAGGACCAACTGGTCGACTGGTCTACGCGTTTCAAACCTCTAACATTATGAGGTTCTCATCAGGACCCATAAATTCTGAAAAGAAAATAAAAAAAAAGAATAAAAAATGATAACTCTCAATTTTTATTTGGCATTTACAGAACTTGAGCCAGCCCCCATTCTCAGCCTGGCATACCCACCTTATGAATATTTATGCACGTGTGGTCTTAGCCTGCTTAATATCCAAAAGATTATTCAATCAGCTAGTGCCTGGAGCTGAAAACAACGAAATATGACAATAAACCTACTCGTCAAATACTTCACACACACAATGGACAGACGCACAAGGACAAGACAGTAAGTAGGAGAGTTGCTCACCCTACGATTTCAAATGCTTCCCAAATAGTCGGTTGGTCTAGCGTTCATGTGTCCCCTTTGTTGGGCGTAATCGGGCTTTTAATAATCCGCTGCCATCAAAGACTGTGAATAGAAAGAGCGAAGCGGTGAAGCTTGCGTGTGTAATAACGCTGTTGAACTAATGTGCCGATTTGAGCTTCCACATAACGTGGACTCAATAGATCATCGCCTACCTGGTGATTGCTTCTTCTCGCCATTCTACGGAGCCGTATACCTCAACCGGGGATTGCTTGAGTGACCAGGAAGTGAATTAGATCCTTAACGATAGGTGATGCGCATAGCATCATGGGAATTGTAGTTCTTTTCTTGGGAGCAATGGGAAATGTAGTTCCCATCTAGTCCATGATGTTGAAAACTTTATTAAACAGGGATTAATATCAATGCAAACGATTAGATCGTAATTATGCGATGAACTGTTGATGTGAAAAAGTATAGTTTCCATTGGACCAATGTTACAAACGCTTAGTCAAAAAATATTTTATGTTTTGTTGAACGAATATATTGTTGGAAAAATCCCCCAAAAGGCAGATACCTTTGGTGAGATACAGAAATGTGAATTTATACACAGGGAGAAGTCCACTGATCCTATTCAAGTCGTGAGCGGTCTATATATTTCAGCTATTTCATTAAGACCGTTGGTCGTTGTGTTAAATTTCATAATTAGAAATGACTCTCTTTGACTCAAGCGACCTTCCAAGTCACCACCACGTGGATCTTGCTCAATTTTGGACAAAACTGTCCACTTCAGATCTTCCTCACGGTGTTTCAATAGGCTCCAATGACTCACTAGTGGAGCATTTTCAACTTTCCGTCGGATCCTCGACTTATGTTGAATGATGCGTTGTCGCACTTCCTGGGTAGTCTTGCCTATATACAATTTAGGGCATGGGCATGTGACTGCGTAAATCACATTTTTCGTCCTACAATTAGTAAAGGCATCATGTTTCCAATAGATGTTATTAAAGGTGAATGTATCGCCTTCTATAGTTTGTTCGCAGCAAATGCAGGATCCGCATCTGTGATGCCCGACGATTGGAGGCAAAGCTAATAGTCCTCTCAACGTGGGGGGCTGTGGTTTAGGCAGAGCTGCTCTTACGATGAAGTTAGCTATGCTTTTTTCTTTTTTGAACGCGAATAGGGGTGGTGTGGAAAAGTCATTATGGAGATCTTTGATCAGGTGCCAATTTGACAAGACTAGTTTGCGAATTTGATGTGAATTGGGACTGAATGTTGTCACACAAACCGGTCTATTCGCTGTCTTCTTCTTTTTGCTTGTCAATAGGGTTTCCCTTGGTGTCCACCAGGCTCTTTTTAGGGAATGTTTGAGTAGTTTTCGTGGGTATCCTCTCTCAAGCAGTCGGTCTTTAAGTTTGTTGGCATGAAAAAAGTATTCTTCTTTTTGAGAACAATTCCTACGGATCCGTAGGAACTGTCCGTACGGTAAATTCTGCTTTAGGCTCCGAGGGTGATTGCTGGTGTAATGCAATGCCTTATTTCGATCGGTTGGCTTCCTAAAGAGTGTGGTTTCTAATTGTCCTGATAGGTTTTTTACTTGAACGTCCAAGAATGTTATTGATTTGTTGGAAGCCGTGCAGCTGAATTTGATGTCTCTCGTTCGTTCATTGAGCCATCCTACAAATTCATCCAATTGTTGTTCAGTTCCAGTCCAAATGAGAAAGATGTCGTCTATATATCTCATATAGTTAGAAATGTTAGTCGAAAAGGGGTTGTTTTCATAAATGAAATTATTTTCATATAGTCCCATGAAAAGCACCGCTAGCTCAGGGGCGAAAGGACACCCCATCGCCACGCCTTTTATTTGAAAGAAGAACTCAGAGTCGAAAGAAAAATAATTCTTCGAAAGTGCAAATTTGGCGAGTTCTAGAATAAAATCAGATGGAACCTGGACTGGCCGTTCTCTTTTCTCCAGGAACCATGTCAGTGTCTCTAGTGCTTGGTCCTGAGGAATCTGGGTGTAAAGTGACACCACATCTAGTGTCACCATTAGTTGATTTTTACTATCAAATTTGACTGATGTTATTCGGTTCAAGAAAGCTGTGGTGTCCTTCAGGTGGGCAGGGATGTCGTTGATGAAAGGTTTTAAGAAGAAATCTATATATTGAGCAACTGGTTCAATGAGCGACTCACACCCTGAGACGATTGGTCTACCAGGGGGGTCGATCTCGCTTTTATGTAGTTTTGGTATAACATAAAAGACTGGTATCCTAGGATTTTTATTTTGTAGAAAAATCCGTTCTTTTGGGCCGACGAAACCTTGTGTGTACCCTTCCTCAATAATTTGAAAAAGTTGACTTTGTAGCTCCTTGGTTGGATCCCTTGCAATTTTCCGATAACAGCTGTGATCCTCTAGCTGACGTAGCGCTTCTTTTTTGTATTTGTTTAAGTCCCAAATGACCACTGCTCCTCCCTTGTCAGCTTGTTTGACTACCACTGACCTGTCATTTTTAAGTGCCAGCAGAGCATCTTTCTCTTGTTTGGCAAGATTGTAACTGACGAAATTTTTCTTCTTTTCCATTGTTTGTATCCCGGAAAGAATGGTCTTTTCAAAAGTGCTGATGTCTTTAGGGATTTTTGGTCCTGATGGACAGAATAAGGATTTTCTCCTTAATCCTGTTATCTCTATTGGGGAGGTTTCTGGGGCATCCTGAAAAAATATTTTGAGCCGCAACTTCCGACAAAATTCAATTATTTCTAGCTTCAGTTTGACAAAGTCCGTTTGCCTGGATGGTACAAATCCTAATCCTTTGGATAGTACAGATAATTCTGCTTCTGTTAAGATTTTTTCAGATAAATTGAACACAGGTGAAGGAGCTAGCTCCTGTAGTATTGACGTCGAGTCCTCATTTCCCATGGCTGTGAGTAACGTAAGCGGCCTCTGCCCTGCCGCTGGCCTCGGGCTAAAAAACGCGGCCCTTGGTTAATTTGTTGATCCTGGTTTTGTTGTTTTAACCTTGGATTTATGTTTGTCCCTGTGTTGTCTTCCGACTCACCCCCTGAGGATGAAGATGTTGTGTCGGAGAAAGTAATGAATTTCTTTCTTGAACGTCCTCGATAGTTTTGCAAATAATTCCTCGATTCGTTGTTACTGTAGAAATCTTTGTTTAAGTACGGGTATGTGGATTCCAAAGAAAAATTCTTTTTGTCCGCCTCAAATTTGTTGCTTTTTTGAATAACCGTGTAGTCTTTAAACTCAGATATCTCCTTATCAACTTTTTCAAGTAATGTTTTGGCGTCAGTAAGACTTTGGTTGTTTCTAACTTCTGTTTCCAAGTCGGCTATTTCTTGTAATTGAACCAGTGACAACCTATGGGCTGTTTCAACAGTCAACACCATTAAATCCCGACTACATTTAGTCTCAATACAACTATAGCCCTTCTTGTATATCGGGTCGTCGATAAAAACTACTGGAATATTTCGTATTTGTAACCCTGATGGAATCGTTCCTTCTTTAAGGTGTTGTAATAGAAAATGACCATGTAAGTCTGTCCTAATTTGTTTTTTGCGTAATCGAATAAGTTTGTCAGATTCGTTCTGAGTTTTTGCAGTGGCACTCAAGGTGGCTGAAGCGAAAACAGGGGGTTCTCGGATCAAGTTCTGGATATGTTCCTCACTGTAAGCGAAGGCATCTTTTTCTGCCATCGTACAGCTTACTCATAAGGTGAAGTGACAAATGTGTTTGTACAAAAAACAGCCAATGAGACAAAAATACATATAAACAAACATATAGTACACACACCGCGCTTGTCTCTGAACAACAAAAGTTGTCACAATTACGTGGTAACTAGCTGACTACTACCATAAATGCAGCCTCGCGAGCCTGCGCCCGCACAACAAGCAACAAACCAAAACTGGGCTTTGGCTCAAAAAACCAGCAGAACTGAGCCGGAAATACTAAAGAACAAAACACCTAGTCCTCCCTGGATTTAGTTTAAATGACACAATTTTTTATATACCCTTTCATGAATTGAAACACAAAAGATGGGGCTTTATAAATTGCCTATTATTCAAAAAGTTTTTTATTTATTACACATTCTTTTATTGTGTGATGGAGACAAACGTAACAAATACAAACATCTATATACAATATAAATGACAATACAATACAATGAACAGCACCCTAGGCAATTTAAACATCCAATCATCTACCATACTTGGCCAAACCATTCATACCAATAGGCTGACTCATACTCTACTAAACTAGAAGGCCCTTCAACAACTACTCCCTTTTGGGACACAGATAATTTATCCGTGTCAAACTTTTTAAGACAATTATTTTCTTATTAAACACTTAGAACCCGAAGAAAACATCAAGGGCAGGACTTTTTGTGTGGAGTGTGTAAAGGACCAACTGGTCGACTGGTCTACGCGTTTCAAACCTCTAACATTATGAGGTTCTCATCAGGACCCATAAATTCTGAAAAGAAAATCAAAAAAAAGAATAAAAAATGATAACTCTCAATTTTTATTTGGCATTTACAGAACTTGAGCCAGCCCCCATTCTCAGCCTGGCATACCCACCTTATGAATATTTATGCACGTGTGGTCTTAGCCTGCTTAATATCCAAAAGATTATTCAATCAGCTAGTGCCTGGAGCTGAAAACAACGAAATATGACAATAAACCTACTCGTCAAATACTTCACACACACAATGGACAGACGCACAAGGACAAGACAGTAAGTAGGAGAGTTGCTCACCCTACGATTTCAAATGCTTCCCAAATAGTCGGTTGGTCTAGCGTTCATGTGTCCCCTTTGTTGGGCGTAATCGGGCTTTTAATAATCCGCTGCCATCAAAGACTGTGAATAGAAAGAGCGAAGCGGTGAAGCTTGCGTGTGTAATAACGCTGTTGAACTAATGTGCCGATTTGAGCTTCCACATAACGTGGACTCAATAGATCATCGCCTACCTGGTGATTGCTTCTTCTCGCCATTCTACGGAGCCGTATACCTCAACCGGGGATTGCTTGAGTGACCAGGAAGTGAATTAGATCCTTAACGATAGGTGATGCGCATAGCATCATGGGAATTGTAGTTCTTTTCTTGGGAGCAATGGGAAATGTAGTTCCCATCTAGTCCATGATGTTGAAAACTTTATTAAACAGGGATTAATATCAATGCAAACGATTAGATCGTAATTATGCGATGAACTGTTGATGTGAAAAAGTATAGTTTCCATTGGACCAATGTTACAAACGCTTAGTCAAAAAATATTTTATGTTTTGTTGAACGAATATATTGTTGGAAAAATCCCCCAAAAGGCAGATACCTTTGGTGAGATACAGAAATGTGAATTTATACACAGGGAGAAGTCCACTGATCCTATTCAAGTCGTGAGCGGTCTATATATTTCAGCTATTTCATTAAGACCGTTGGTCGTTGTGTTAAATTTCATAATTAGAAATGACTCTCTTTGACTCAAGCGACCTTCCAAGTCACCACCACGTGGATCTTGCTCAATTTTGGACAAAACTGTCCACTTCAGATCTTCCTCACGGTGTTTCAATAGGCTCCAATGACTCACTAGTGGAGCATTTTCAACTTTCCGTCGGATCCTCGACTTATGTTGAATGATGCGTTGTCGCACTTCCTGGGTAGTCTTGCCTATATACAATTTAGGGCATGGGCATGTGACTGCGTAAATCACATTTTTCGTCCTACAATTAGTAAAGGCATCATGTTTCCAATAGATGTTATTAAAGGTGAATGTATCGCCTTCTATAGTTTGTTCGCAGCAAATGCAGGATCCGCATCTGTGATGCCCGACGATTGGAGGCAAAGCTAATAGTCCTCTCAACGTGGGGGGCTGTGGTTTAGGCAGAGCTGCTCTTACGATGAAGTTAGCTATGCTTTTTTCTTTTTTGAACGCGAATAGGGGTGGTGTGGAAAAGTCATTATGGAGATCTTTGATCAGGTGCCAATTTGACAAGACTAGTTTGCGAATTTGATGTGAATTGGGACTGAATGTTGTCACACAAACCGGTCTATTCGCTGTCTTCTTCTTTTTGCTTGTCAATAGGGTTTCCCTTGGTGTCCACCAGGCTCTTTTTAGGGAATGTTTGAGTAGTTTTCGTGGGTATCCTCTCTCAAGCAGTCGGTCTTTAAGTTTGTTGGCATGAAAAAAGTATTCTTCTTTTTGAGAACAATTCCTACGGATCCGTAGGAACTGTCCGTACGGTAAATTCTGCTTTAGGCTCCGAGGGTGATTGCTGGTGTAATGCAATGCCTTATTTCGATCGGTTGGCTTCCTAAAGAGTGTGGTTTCTAATTGTCCTGATAGGTTTTTTACTTGAACGTCCAAGAATGTTATTGATTTGTTGGAAGCCGTGCAGCTGAATTTGATGTCTCTCGTTCGTTCATTGAGCCATCCTACAAATTCATCCAATTGTTGTTCAGTTCCAGTCCAAATGAGAAAGATGTCGTCTATATATCTCATATAGTTAGAAATGTTAGTCGAAAAGGGGTTGTTTTCATAAATGAAATTATTTTCATATAGTCCCATGAAAAGCACCGCTAGCTCAGGGGCGAAAGGACACCCCATCGCCACGCCTTTTATTTGAAAGAAGAACTCAGAGTCGAAAGAAAAATAATTCTTCGAAAGTGCAAATTTGGCGAGTTCTAGAATAAAATCAGATGGAACCTGGACTGGCCGTTCTCTTTTCTCCAGGAACCATGTCAGTGTCTCTAGTGCTTGGTCCTGAGGAATCTGGGTGTAAAGTGACACCACATCTAGTGTCACCATTAGTTGATTTTTACTATCAAATTTGACTGATGTTATTCGGTTCAAGAAAGCTGTGGTGTCCTTCAGGTGGGCAGGGATGTCGTTGATGAAAGGTTTTAAGAAGAAATCTATATATTGAGCAACTGGTTCAATGAGCGACTCACACCCTGAGACGATTGGTCTACCAGGGGGGTCGATCTCGCTTTTATGTAGTTTTGGTATAACATAAAAGACTGGTATCCTAGGATTTTTATTTTGTAGAAAAATCCGTTCTTTTGGGCCGACGAAACCTTGTGTGTACCCTTCCTCAATAATTTGAAAAAGTTGACTTTGTAGCTCCTTGGTTGGATCCCTTGCAATTTTCCGATAACAGCTGTGATCCTCTAGCTGACGTAGCGCTTCTTTTTTGTATTTGTTTAAGTCCCAAATGACCACTGCTCCTCCCTTGTCAGCTTGTTTGACTACCACTGACCTGTCATTTTTAAGTGCCAGCAGAGCATCTTTCTCTTGTTTGGCAAGATTGTAACTGACGAAATTTTTCTTCTTTTCCATTGTTTGTATCCCGGAAAGAATGGTCTTTTCAAAAGTGCTGATGTCTTTAGGGATTTTTGGTCCTGATGGACAGAATAAGGATTTTCTCCTTAATCCTGTTATCTCTATTGGGGAGGTTTCTGGGGCATCCTGAAAAAATATTTTGAGCCGCAACTTCCGACAAAATTCAATTATTTCTAGCTTCAGTTTGACAAAGTCCGTTATTCAAAAAAGCAACAAATTTGAGGCGGACAAAAAGAATTTTTCTTTGGAATCCACATACCCGTACTTAAACAAAGATTTCTACAGTAACAACGAATCGAGGAATTATTTGCAAAACTATCGAGGACGTTCAAGAAAGAAATTCATTACTTTCTCCGACACAACATCTTCATCCTCAGGGGGTGAGTCGGAAGACAACACAGGGACAAACATAAATCCAAGGTTAAAACAACAAAACCAGGATCAACAAATTAACCAAGGGCCGCGTTTTTTAGCCCGAGGCCAGCGGCAGGGCAGAGGCCGCTTACGTTACTCACAGCCATGGGAAATGAGGACTCGACGTCAATACTACAGGAGCTAGCTCCTTCACCTGTGTTCAATTTATCTGAAAAAATCTTAACAGAAGCAGAATTATCTGTACTATCCAAAGGATTAGGATTTGTACCATCCAGGCAAACGGACTTTGTCAAACTGAAGCTAGAAATAATTGAATTTTGTCGGAAGTTGCGGCTCAAAATATTTTTTCAGGATGCCCCAGAAACCTCCCCAATAGAGATAACAGGATTAAGGAGAAAATCCTTATTCTGTCCATCAGGACCAAAAATCCCTAAAGACATCAGCACTTTTGAAAAGACCATTCTTTCCGGGATACAAACAATGGAAAAGAAGAAAAATTTCGTCAGTTACAATCTTGCCAAACAAGAGAAAGATGCTCTGCTGGCACTTAAAAATGACAGGTCAGTGGTAGTCAAACAAGCTGACAAGGGAGGAGCAGTGGTCATTTGGGACTTAAACAAATACAAAAAAGAAGCGCTACGTCAGCTAGAGGATCACAGCTGTTATCGGAAAATTGCAAGGGATCCAACCAAGGAGCTACAAAGTCAACTTTTTCAAATTATTGAGGAAGGGTACACACAAGGTTTCGTCGGCCCAAAAGAACGGATTTTTCTACAAAATAAAAATCCTAGGATACCAGTCTTTTATGTTATACCAAAACTACATAAAAGCGAGATCGACCCCCCTGGTAGACCAATCGTCTCAGGGTGTGAGTCGCTCATTGAACCAGTTGCTCAATATATAGATTTCTTCTTAAAACCTTTCATCAACGACATCCCTGCCCACCTGAAGGACACCACAGCTTTCTTGAACCGAATAACATCAGTCAAATTTGATAGTAAAAATCAACTAATGGTGACACTAGATGTGGTGTCACTTTACACCCAGATTCCTCAGGACCAAGCACTAGAGACACTGACATGGTTCCTGGAGAAAAGAGAACGGCCAGTCCAGGTTCCATCTGATTTTATTCTAGAACTCGCCAAATTTGCACTTTCGAAGAATTATTTTTCTTTCGACTCTGAGTTCTTCTTTCAAATAAAAGGCGTGGCGATGGGGTGTCCTTTCGCCCCTGAGCTAGCGGTGCTTTTCATGGGACTATATGAAAATAATTTCATTTATGAAAACAACCCCTTTTCGACTAACATTTCTAACTATATGAGATATATAGACGACATCTTTCTCATTTGGACTGGAACTGAACAACAATTGGATGAATTTGTAGGATGGCTCAATGAACGAACGAGAGACATCAAATTCAGCTGCACGGCTTCCAACAAATCAATAACATTCTTGGACGTTCAAGTAAAAAACCTATCAGGACAATTAGAAACCACACTCTTTAGGAAGCCAACCGATCGAAATAAGGCATTGCATTACACCAGCAATCACCCTCGGAGCCTAAAGCAGAATTTACCGTACGGACAGTTCCTACGGATCCGTAGGAATTGTTCTCAAAAAGAAGAATACTTTTTTCATGCCAACAAACTTAAAGACCGACTGCTTGAGAGAGGATACCCACGAAAACTACTCAAACATTCCCTAAAAAGAGCCTGGTGGACACCAAGGGAAACCCTATTGACAAGCAAAAAGAAGAAGACAGCGAATAGACCGGTTTGTGTGACAACATTCAGTCCCAATTCACATCAAATTCGCAAACTAGTCTTGTCAAATTGGCACCTGATCAAAGATCTCCATAATGACTTTTCCACACCACCCCTATTCGCGTTCAAAAAAGAAAAAAGCATAGCTAACTTCATCGTAAGAGCAGCTCTGCCTAAACCACAGCCCCCCACGTTGAGAGGACTATTAGCTTTGCCTCCAATCGTCGGGCATCACAGATGCGGATCCTGCATTTGCTGCGAACAAACTATAGAAGGCGATACATTCACCTTTAATAACATCTATTGGAAACATGATGCCTTTACTAATTGTAGGACGAAAAATGTGATTTACGCAGTCACATGCCCATGCCCTAAATTGTATATAGGCAAGACTACCCAGGAAGTGCGACAACGCATCATTCAACATAAGTCGAGGATCCGACGGAAAGTTGAAAATGCTCCACTAGTGAGTCATTGGAGCCTATTGAAACACCGTGAGGAAGATCTGAAGTGGACAGTTTTGTCCAAAATTGAGCAAGATCCACGTGGTGGTGACTTGGAAGGTCGCTTGAGTCAAAGAGAGTCATTTCTAATTATGAAATTTAACACAACGACCAACGGTCTTAATGAAATAGCTGAAATATATAGACCGCTCACGACTTGAATAGGATCAGTGGACTTCTCCCTGTGTATAAATTCACATTTCTGTATCTCACCAAAGGTATCTGCCTTTTGGGGGATTTTTCCAACAATATATTCGTTCAACAAAACATAAAATATTTTTTGACTAAGCGTTTGTAACATTGGTCCAATGGAAACTATACTTTTTCACATCAACAGTTCATCGCATAATTACGATCTAATCGTTTGCATTGATATTAATCCCTGTTTAATAAAGTTTTCAACATCATGGACTAGATGGGAACTACATTTCCCATTGCTCCCAAGAAAAGAACTACAATTCCCATGATGCTATGCGCATCACCTATCGTTAAGGATCTAATTCACTTCCTGGTCACTCAAGCAATCCCCGGTTGAGGTATACGGCTCCGTAGAATGGCGAGAAGAAGCAATCACCAGGTAGGCGATGATCTATTGAGTCCACGTTATGTGGAAGCTCAAATCGGCACATTAGTTCAACAGCGTTATTACACACGCAAGCTTCACCGCTTCGCTCTTTCTATTCACAGTCTTTGATGGCAGCGGATTATTAAAAGCCCGATTACGCCCAACAAAGGGGACACATGAACGCTAGACCAACCGACTATTTGGGAAGCATTTGAAATCGTAGGGTGAGCAACTCTCCTACTTACTGTCTTGTCCTTGTGCGTCTGTCCATTGTGTGTGTGAAGTATTTGACGAGTAGGTTTATTGTCATATTTCGTTGTTTTCAGCTCCAGGCACTAGCTGATTGAATAATCTTTTGGATATTAAGCAGGCTAAGACCACACGTGCATAAATATTCATAAGGTGGGTATGCCAGGCTGAGAATGGGGGCTGGCTCAAGTTCTGTAAATGCCAAATAAAAATTGAGAGTTATCATTTTTTATTCTTTTTTTTGATTTTCTTTTCAGAATTTATGGGTCCTGATGAGAACCTCATAATGTTAGAGGTTTGAAACGCGTAGACCAGTCGACCAGTTGGTCCTTTACACACTCCACACAAAAAGTCCTGCCCTTGATGTTTTCTTCGGGTTCTAAGTGTTTAATAAGAAAATAATTGTCTTAAAAAGTTTGACACGGATAAATTATCTGTGTCCCAAAAGGGAGTAGTTGTTGAAGGGCCTTCTAGTTTAGTAGAGTATGAGTCAGCCTATTGGTATGAATGGTTTGGCCAAGTATGGTAGATGATTGGATGTTTAAATTGCCTAGGGTGCTGTTCATTGTATTGTATTGTCATTTATATTGTATATAGATGTTTGTATTTGTTACGTTTGTCTCCATCACACAATAAAAGAATGTGTAATAAATAAAAAACTTTTTGAATAATAGGCAATTTATAAAGCCCCATCTTTTGTGTTTCAATTCATGAAAGGGTATATAAAAAATTGTGTCATTTAAACTAAATCCAGGGAGGACTAGGTGTTTTGTTCTTTAGTATTTCCGGCTCAGTTCTGCTGGTTTTTTGAGCCAAAGCCCAGTTTTGGTTTGTAACTTTCTAAAAGTGGCATTTTCAAAGGTGTAATTAAAAATCTGATTTCACCATGAGTTAGGATTTCTATTACAATTCCAAAGACAACAAAAATGAAGGTATTATGGGTTCCTATTTGGATGTTGCAGCTTAATAAATGTAATAAGGGAATGTCAATTTATCCTATGGGCGAGGTAGGCCTTGCCACAGTGCAATAACGAATGTAAGAGTTTTTCACTACCATGACATGGAAAACTTAAAAGTGCAAGTTCAACGTTTTAAGTACACCGAACCCTGCTCTCTGGAGCTGTCCAGGGCCTTCCATAGGGGGGACATATATGTATTAAAAAGGAAGGTTTGTGCTTGGCAAACGGTTTATTGTCCCAGGTCAAAATGGCAGTTTAAAACTACACACGCATTCAGCAATGTCAGGCCTGAGACATGTTTAAAGGGCTACTTAAGTGGGTGGCACAGTCAGTGCTGTAGGCCAACTAGTAGCATTTAATGTCAGGCCCTGGGCACGTGTAGTGCTGCTTTACTAGGGACTTACAAGTAAATTAAATATGCCAATTGGGGATAAGCCAATGTTACCATGTTTTAGGGAGAGCACAAATGCTTTAGCCCTGGTTAGTAGTGGTGAAGTGCACAGTCGAAGGCCAGCAAAAACAAATTCTTTATAAGTCGAGGGTAAAGGCAAAATGTTTGGGGGTGACCATACAGAAAGGGCTAGGCCCAGCACCTTCTGATTGTGCCATAACTATCAGTGGTTGAGTAGAACTGTGATTTGACCTAACCAGAGTGGGTTTATTGTGTTTGTAGGGGTACCCCCTCTCAAATTATTAACATAACCAATTTACAGTAATATTTATTATACAATAATTTTTCCTGATTCATTATAACAGTTAATAAACTTTTTAATTTTCTGCATACTTTACCTTAGGGAGAGTTTCAATCTGACAGTGGAGTTTCCCTAGTGTAAAATATAGGGAAAAGTAATAGTTTTTTTTTTTACTAAAAAGAAAATACAAATATTTTTCTGTTAAATATTAATGTAAATGTATTTTATGTATTTATTTTAAATGTAGAACAAAATAAAAACAATGCTACAGCACTATTTTCTTGATTAGTAATACAATCTTTATTTAATTTAGATGTATATTAAATTTAATTTATTTTTCTGAAGTTTGAATTAAAAAATAAACTCCCACCTAAAGTAAAAAAATCATTTTATTTATTAAGCATTAATAATTATTATAAGTGATGCATAGATTTAATTACAAATAATGTAATTATATTTTAATGAAATATTACAATAATTAATTAATTCAAAAAAGGTTGTTGAAATATTTTATAAATAAATATGTTTTATTTTTCAAACTTTTTAACATTAAATTGCATTTATTTATATTTTGTAACTATTTCAAATCATGCAATTTTATTGACCATTATTTCCTATCAGGTTTTATAGGAAAGTTTCTACCTCCTTCATTTTCTATGGGAGGATTTTGCTGTACCAGTGGTTGCCAGTATGGTGTTAGAATTTCTCAAGATCTGAGATGGAGTAATAATAAGAATAAGAAGAGGATCTAAATACCTGATATTATACCTGATACAGAAGATTGGACAACCCTGATGAAGTCCCTATGGGACGAAACGCGTTGGCTGAGCTGAATGGGCTGCTTCTGTCAAAAAGCATTGTTTGAATAAAGTTGGACTCAAAGAGATACGCAAGTATCCGGAGTTTCTACTTTGAACTGGATTGTGATGAATTATTTGAGAAGAATTTATTCTTTGGCATTGTCAAAAGGACATTTATTAATTGAATTTAACACTCCTTTTCCTTTGTAGTCTTGACTCTGAGATGGAGTAATGTACTACTCTTTTGGGTCCGTTTTTGGCTGAAATAAATGTAGAAGTGCAGTTTGAGAAAAGCAATGAGCTTACTCATTTTGCAGCCACAGGTCCCTCCATAAACCCCTCCCTAACCTTTCTAAATGCCTCCATACTCCTTTTTAAATCCCTCCCATGTGTCCCTCCCACATTTACTACTAAGTAATAAATGTACATATGTGAGGATCTCCGCATAGAAAGGATACGTGAGGTGGAAATGGAGATTTACACTCAGAGGTTGGTGAATAGCATTTTGTACTTCTTTAGTAGTACTATTGTCGTTATACTAAACGGACCACAAAATGCAGATTTTAAATAGGCCTCTATGTTTTGTGCAAAGTTTGCTGCACACAACGTCTGTGTGCCCAGAGAGTGGCGAATGTCATAAGAACAATGAAAGGCTAGTGCTGCTGCAGAGAAATGCAGTAATCTTATAGAACTGAAGAGATGCCAGTTCAAGCTCCTGACTCACGCCTACAGAGCCCTCCACAACATAGGACCACACTACATGAACCAGCACCTGACCTACCTCCAATCATTCTGAAACCATCTCTCTGCTCATCTGGCCCTCGCACAGATGCCACATATCCGCAGCAGCCGCACCGGAGGACGATCTTTCTCTCACCTCGCTGCTAAAGATGTTAAACCCTCCCTCTACCCCTCCGTACCTCTCCCTCACTCAACCACTTCAGCAAGGGACTCAAGAGCTGGTTCTTCTACTGAGACCTGCAGCACAGCACCTGGATATCCCCCGGGATGATAAGTCACGCTATACAAATACTGACTTAATCAATAAAAAAAATCAAACAATTAAATCCACACTATAAAAGGCAATCAATTGTAATCAACGAAATACTTCAAAAATGAAAAATGCTGCAAGACCAGGAAACTGCTGGGTTCTGTAACCAGGCCCTTAAAAAAGAAATACATACATCTCAACAACTGCCTTGGCTAGCAAGTAAAACTTATATTTAGACTAAAACTTACTTGTAATTGAGATAAGAAATGAAAAATAGCAGATACATAATAAAACACTCTGCAACTTCTATCTCTTTACATGTACTTCTTAAAGAAAATACTACAACTTTGAAAAGTGCTAACCTGCCGCAACACAACGCCAATCACACACTAGCACAAAGATATAAAAAGTATATATAAATTGTTATAAAATATAAACTCATCACAAAAGCGATTAAAAATATACCTAACAAGCTTAACCTTACAAACTACCAACAAATAAACATTTTAAATGAAACTAGCTCTTTTTGTCTTGCATCATAAAAGAAAGCATCTCCTCCAAATTACAATACCCTCAATGGCAAAGCATCTACAAAGAACATACAGGAAAATATATATATATAAAAAATATATAACTGCATAATTTCATATGTAACTAACAAATTTATAAATCGTTAGAAATTATAGTTATAACTCCTATTGCACTACTTTCAGATACAATGACAGAGAGAGCAAAATATATTACATCTCAGAAAGGAAAGCAATTACTAAGCTTAGGTAGTAATGATTTCAATATATATCTCCGTGGTTGACATAGAACTGCAATCAGATTTGTAAACCAGCATAATCTCATCAACAGGTAGCTGAAAGTCATACCTCAAATTAAAAGAGAGAAACTGGGTCATACTGGCCCAAAAGTCCTACAGAAAAGAACAGCCGGCAAACATGTGGACAATGTCTGCCTTGTGAAGACCACACTTTGGGCATCAAGTATAATTTCGGCCTTATGAAGCCCACACTTTGCACAGCAAGTTTTATCGTGGGCACAATTAGTAGCTAATTTACAAATTTAGGAGTATATTATAACATGCAAGTAGTTTTGATTTGTTGGAGCTTAAGACTGACTGAGTGAACCGAGTGATTGACAACATCAAAAGCACTGGTAATTTGTTCTGTGGGATTCTTTAGTTTAATCCTAGCACTCAATTTGGCAGCCATCATGGCCCGATCATCAGCTCTATGTGCACAAAAGATCTTATATAGTGCCCCAATTGATAGCTTACCTGTTGTAGTATATCAATAGGAAAATAATATCTGAGTCCTCCCAGGCTGCAGAACATGCATGATTTTGCAAAAAATAAATTGTGGATCAGTAATTACTTGAAAAAAGACTGCTGTGGGAGGTCATACAGTATTTGTAAAGTGAAAAATGTTATGTTATGTTATGTTATCCGGATTTATAAAGCGCACAGCTGCCCCAGCAAAGGGGCGTCCCGGCGCTATAAAGGACAAAATACCGGACACAAGTAATACCAAAGACAAGAACACAGCAGCACTAAGAATCCAGAGGAAAAAGGAAGGTTTTAACAGCCTTCCTAAAGGCAAAAAGTTCGTTAATTGCACGGACATGGACAGGAAGAGAGTTCCAGAGCCCGGCAGCAAGTACTCTAAAGGAGCGGCCGCCGGTCCTAGCTCTCTTAAAGCGCGGGACTATGACCAAGTGAAGACCCGAGGATCTTAGAGAGCGCGAGGGAACATAAGGCAGAATGAAGTGCTCCAGAATCTGAGGAGAAGAGTGCTTCAGAATTTTAAACACAAGGCACAGAGATTTAAACTTAATCCTCTGAGCGACAGGGAGTCAATGAAGTTTGACAATGGTATTTTTGGCCGAGCAAAATCGCGGTAAGCCCACCAGAGCCCTGGCGGCAGCATTTTGAACGCGTTGAAGTCTAGAAAGTTCGGCCAAATTAGCCCCCAACAAAAGAGAACTCGCATAGTCCAACCTAGACAAAATCGTAGCTTGAACAATAAGCTGTCTGGTTGGAGCATCAAAGAATTTAAAGATGGGTCTGAGCCTACGTAGGATCCCAAAACACGTGGCAGCGGTTTTCTTAGTATGACAGGCAAAACTGAGTTTGTAGTCCAACCAGACCCCAAGGTTCTTAACCTCGGTGACAGGAAGAGGAGTTGAACCAAGCTCGGGTGGCCACCAATGATCACCCCAGAGATGACTCTGCTTGCCGACAATGAGCACTTCGGTTTTTTTAGCGTTCAATTGCAGGCAATTATCTGTCATCCAACGGGCCACTGAGCTCAGTCCCTCGCGGAACTCAGCAGCCTCGAGGTCAGACGCCCCACTTAATGCAACCGCCAGCTGCGTGTCGTCAGCATAGGACACCATAGTCAGGTTCCAACGCTTGGCGACAGCAGCCAGTGGCTGCACATAGAGATTGAAAAGTGTGGGGCTCAGAGCTGACCCTTGCGGCACACCCTGAGATAAAAGATCTGCCTGACCGTTTTTAACTTGTGATCACATCAAACCTGAGCAACAGGATTGTGTAGAATGGATGAAAAATTAGGGTTGCCTAAAATGGTGTGTATAGATGTATAGGGGATAGAGAATGTTTGGCACAAACTTCCCCCCAAATTTGAGTGATGTCTTTAATAATCTTAAACTGGACCCACTTAAAATAATTAGCACTTGACTGTCTACAGAGAAAAAACTTAACATCAGGTCCCAAAGCCATTTGATATCCCAATACAGATGGGTCTGGTTCCTGGTGAATTAGCAGATTCCCAATGTGTGCTACTCAAGCAGACATAAAGTAAAGAATAAAATCAGGTAGTTGGAGGCCCCCACCTGCTACACAGAAGTTTCAAAAAGCGCACAGCCTGTCCAGCACTCTTATAGCCCCAGATGAAGCTACCGATAGCACCCTCGAGAAGTTTGAAGACTGAGTCTGGAACCCAATGCGGTATTGCACGAAAAACATATAAGAACTTTGGAAGGATATTCCGTTTGATGATACTGCATCGCCTTATTATGCTGATCGAAAGACGATTCCAAGACAGCATCTTAACTATAGCCGATTGTAATAAAGGTTCGTAGTTCTGTTGGCAGATGCGATCGACCCTGGCACACAACCTAATTTCTAAATAAGTAGCAGCTGAGACAGTATCAGGGATTGGGCTCTCCACTTGAAAATGTAACAAAACTTGGGCTTTTGTTAGATTGAGTTTATATCTGGGGGCAGCCTAGAACATCGCACCCTCATTCGACACTATTCACCATGGCTCTCATGGCATAGCAAAACAGTGAAGTGATTTCTATAAAGTAATTTACAGCCAACCGCAGCCAACCAGACAGTCTGAGATAAATGACTATTTACAGGGTGAACATCTACTCTGTCTTGATTCTCATCAAGCTTTAGTGTTGGAGTGTGATATCTCTGTCCAGGAAGTTGAAGCTTCAATTAGATCAATGCCAATGGGGAAGGCAGTGGGAGAAGACACCAGCCCTCCGGAACTCTATAAGACATTTAGTGAGATACTTCTCCCGGAATTAACGAAGCTGCTTGTGCATACTGATTAGGGGTGGTTGGAACTCAAAAACTCTGCGAGACTTGGCGGAGATCCGCAAGTGGTGGATTGTGGCATGTGGAGCTGCTCGTGCTGAGTTTTAGCTCCAGGGGCTTGTCCCGTGCTGTAAAATCACTGCAAGCGGCAAAACGTGGCATGCCAGAGAGCGCTGCTTCTTTCTGCCGCTTGAGGAGATTCTCTATTTCAGCTGCAGCTTTCTCACTGTAAGCGGCAGCTCTCTGAATGCGACCTGCAGCGACCGCCCACGTTGAGAAATCTTGCCAGGAGTCAGTCTAGTGTTAGATTTTCTCACTTGCGCTCACCAACTTACCATTAACGAGCCATGCATGAGAAAATACTCCACCACATAGTGGTTGGCACAGTTTTTCCAAAATTTCATGCTCCAAGCAGAGCATGGAGTGGGCAAACCTCCGCGAACTCCACTGGAGAAGCAGAGTTTACCACTCACACCTAATACAGATGATGGTGGAAAGATTCCCATTTACTGCACTTTTAAACAAAGAGAAGCCTCCGGAGAGAGGGTCAAATCGGCCTATCTCTCTGATCAACACCAATGAAAAATCTTTGCTAAAGTGTTAGCTTCTCGGTTTGCTCCCCTGGTTCAGTATATGGTTTCACCACAACATGGTTTTGTACCGGCCAGAGATACCACTAACCACATGAATTCAGCAGTTGCTGTTTTTGACATTCCAGCCCTAATGGGTAGCAGGGTCAGTATGATACTATTAGACGCCGAAAAGGCCTTTGACCGGTGTCATGGGATTTTCTATGAGCAAAAATGAGAGCTTTTGGTGTTGGTGGCAGATTTATATTGCAAGTTCAGTGCCTCCATAGAAATCCTATGGCTAGACTGGTCCTGGATGGGCAGAGTTCCCCTTTAATTGAGATATTTAGGTGTACTCGCCAGGGCTGTTTGACGTCTCCCCAGTTATTTGACTTCTATATTGAGCCCTACTTAGGGCTTCTTACCAGGTCATATTCAATGGGGCTGAGAATAAAATCAATGCCTATGCCAATGATGATACAATTTATACCTCTGACCCTATGCTTGCTATTGACCAACAAGCACTATTTCTACAACATAGAAATACAATTTAAACAAAGGATTTCACAATTAATGAATTGAATTAGATAAAAGCACTCTCACGTAAAGCACATTGTCAAATGTGTTGGACGCTAAATGGATGACATTTACTATTCCCACGCCAATCTATACTAATTTGGGGAAGGTGTTGAACACTGAAGGGGTAACATTTACTATTCCCACTCCATAGGTTGTACAGATATCTTTGTGGAACATGAATATTCTATTTTTTCATACAGGTTGCACCCCATTTCGTTACGTCACTGGTCTCTGTAAGTTAAAGGGAAGCAAAACAGCACTCTATGGTAGTTTCTCACTAAGTATATAATAAAGTGTCACTACAGACAAAACAGTAAATCACACTGACTTTACCTATTAGTGTGCAGTGATGTTATAAGGTCTACCCTAGGTCAATATCCAATCCAGCAGACTCCCCTCTTCTCCGGGATACATGTGCACACTTACCAGGCTGTGAACAACAGTATGTGCAGACGTGCGGCCCTGTGTATACATGTTCAAATGTAACCAGCTAAGTGTCCCTTACCCTTGCTGCATCGCAGAGGCCTAATCTTAAAAAGGGGACACTGGCAGTAAACAAGTGCAGTCTATTTGCCATGTGGTTACCGTGGCTGAGACACATGTAGTGAGACTCAGCCCCAGTAAAAAGTCCAAAACAGGGTGATTCAAAAAGCTAAAAAATCGTGGTGTACTAAATGGCCAGAAGCATATTGCAATTTGCAACACAACTCCAATCAAAACCAATTTGGGGAAGGTGTTGGACACTAAAAGGGTGACATCTACTATTCGCACTTCAGTCTAAACCAATTTGGGGAACGTATTGGACACAAAAGTCGTTACATTTACTATTGCCACTACAATTTATACCAAATTGCGGAAGATGTTGGACATTAAAGGGGTGACATTTACTCTTCCCACTCCAAAGTAAACTATGTTGAAGAAAGTGGGGGACACTAAAAGTGTGACATTCACTTTTACTAGGGCCACTTGAATTATGCAATACTGCAGCCGCGACATTTGTCGCATAACTATAGACTTGTTGCATTTGTCACGCAATCCATCATCTGCAGCATAATCTACACTCTTTAACAAAACAATTTGTTCCCAGCTCAAACAATTCAAAGGTTTTTAAAAAACAGAGTGACATGGGTTGCTGCATAGTGGAAGGCCCTTTGCAAAGATTGACTGGTCACCTTTCTATTGCTTATTGCTATATTTGGGTGTTAAACGGGTACTAATGAGGTGTGACCAATGTCCAGACAGTGATAACAAGAGTTAACATGAGAAAATAATGAAGTATTACAATCACAAAATGTGCGACATTATGGCACATAAATTGCCTTTTCCTACCGCATAATTTACTCAACCATGATGCATAATTTGGTCCTCCCCTGCCGCATAATTGCAGTGGCCCTGACTATTACCACTCTAATAGAAACCAATTTGGGGAAGGTGTAGGACACTAAAGAGATGACATTTAATATTCCCACTCTGATCCAAACCTATGGTCTTACCACAGATAAGTATAGAGATCAGCTTAGGCACTGAGTTGGGTGAAGGGCAGTGAGGTGACAAATTATCAGGGGCTGTACAATTTGTTTGTGTGGGAGCACTTGTCTAGTCTATGTTTTCCAGAGCTGTGCCATTACTTGATCAACAGCAGGCTTACTGACCCCAGGAAGCTTGCTCAGGAGGCGGACTGCTGGGTGAGTACCAAGGTTCACAAGAGGTTGTATGAGGGAGACTCCGCCAAGGGTGAGTAGGGTCTCCAGCAGCAGAAGGGGAGACAAGGTTAACAATGGTGAGTTATATAAAGGGCCCCAGGCAGGGCACTTTAGAGGGAATCCCAAGAGTCCCAAGTGAGCACAGGCCCCCACCAGTGGGCTGACACTGGGGATGGTCAGTGTTGCCATTGGGGAGGAGTTTGTCCCAAGTGGGTGTGGGGGACTAACTGAGAAGACCCTTGTCTCACTAGGGGACAGTGAGATGGTCCAGAGAAACGTTATGCTTGATAACAATGAAACATGCCAAGCAGTGGGAGACCATCAATGGACATAGGGTAGAGGCTCTGAGAGACAATGGAGCCAATGTGTGACTACTGTCAGGTGTCACTTGGTGTCTGAAGATCCAGTGGTCCCTGAAGTGCTTCACCAAGTAGTTGCAGTAGACAATAGCTAGCGCTTTTGTAAAGTGGCTCAGGTTCCCTTTGAGTGTGAGGGAGTCTCAGGTACTTTAAGGGTAGCTGTGAGTCCATCCATGCCTGTGGATTGACTGCTGGGAAACAATCTGGAACACACCGCCTGGAGGAAGTTGGAATACAGGTCCCACTTGGAGATGTTGGAATTACCTCAGTGGATGTGCATGAACACATGGTCCATGGCAGCCCAGGGTGATCAGAAGGACCTGGAGCCTGAAAGAGTGGCCCAGGTGTCTGCCGTGGCAAGCGGTGTGGGAAACACATTTCAGAGATTTCCACCATCCGGGAGGAGGCTGAACCTGAGGGGGACACCCCAGAACCTACAGGGGAAGACATACCAAACAGGGGAAACTGCCTGAGATGACCCATTGGTAGAAGGAAGGGGGTCCCACCAGGGAAGAATTCTGTGAAGCGCAGAAAGAGTGCCTTACTCTTGTGGGTCTTCTGCAGCAGGCCAAGGACCAGGCAGCTGGCAAAGAGTCTAGATCTTACCTGATCTATTGAGACAACAGTCTCCTATATAGCGAGCCCAAGGTTTCTGAGCCTGGGGCAGCCTGTGTGCTGGTGGTACCCCAGTGCTTCAGAGCCTTCCTACTGGGTTTGGCTAATGATGTGCCTCTGGCAGGACATTTGTGGCAGGGCAAGCCCTCTGACAGGCTTATCACCCAGTTTTACTGGCTCCAGATGAGAAAACACTCAAATGCATTCTGTAGTTCCTGCCAGACTTCCCAAGCAGGTGGCAAGAGTGGGGGGAGATGGCTCCCCTGCAACCATTCCTTGTCATAAGCACCCCTTTTGAGCACAATGGGCATTGACATTGTGGGGCCTCTAGATCCCAAGACAGCCATGGGCAACAGGTTCATCCTGCTTCTGGTGGACCATGCCACCCAGTATCCGGAGGCTATCCCTCTGAGGACAGTGACAGCACCTGTTGTGGCCCAGGCACTGCTAGGTTTCTTCACCCGCATGGGTTTCCCCAAGGAGATGGTCTCTGACTGGGGTACCAACTTAATGTCGCTGTACATGAAGGCCATGTTGAAGGAGTATGGTGTGAACTCTAAATTCACCACCTCTTACCACCTCCAGAGTAATGGGTTGGTTGAAAGGTCCAACCAAACTCTGAAGGGCATGATTGGAGGCATGTTAGAACTCATGAGGCGTAATTGGGACATCCTCTTGCCATGCCTTCTCTTTGCTCACAGCAAGGTCCTGCAGAAGGGGCTTGGCTTCATCCATTTTGAACTTCTGTATGGGCACCCTGTGAGAGGATCTCTCAGTCTGGTGTAGGAGGGCTGGGAGCAAGCTCCTAGGAAGCCACCCCAGGATGTATTCAGTTACATCCTGACATTCCAGAACCAGACAGCACGCTTCAGGAAACTCACTCAGGGGAACCTAGAAGCTGGCCAGGAGGACATGAAACATTGGTATGACCAGAATACCACTCTGGTTGAGTTTCAGCCTGGTCAAAAGGTGTGGGTGATGTTGCCAGTAGAGCCTTGCGCTCTACAAGACAAGTGATCTGGCCCTATGAGGTAAAGGAGTGAAAGATTGACGTCACCTACATGGTGGACTTGCAGACTCCTAGGAACTGTTTAAGGGTCCTGCAATTAAACCACCTCAAACCCCACTGTGAGAAATGTGAGTTGACCATGTTCTTGGCTACTGATGATGGGGCGGAAGAGGAAAGTGAACCTCTCCCCAACCTCCTCTCTGATCAAGTGCAGGATGGGTAAGTGGACAGTGTGGACCTCTCCCCTATACTGACCCTAGAACAGCAGAGTGACTGTCACCATTGCTGGGACAGTTTGCAACTCTATTTTCACTTATCCCAGGAGTCACCAGTAGCATTTGATTTACATGCCCTGGCACACCCAGTGAACTTTACTAGGGAATTACTTTTAAATAAAATATGCCAATCAGGGATAACCAATCATATTTATAATTTATACAGAGAGCATATGCACTTTAGCACTGATCAGCAGTGGTAAAGTACCCAGATTTCTATAGCCAACAAAAACAGGGTCAGACAATTAGGAGGTAAAAGGTAAAAGATTTGGGGACAAACCTGCAAAAAGTGCCAGGTCTAACAGCAAATTTTTGATAAAACTGTCCTGTGGTGGCACCTTGCTTCTGCCTTACCACTGTGATTGTACTACTGCATTCGTGCAACAAGTCCAACCTGGGGAGAGATGTTGTGTGAAAGGGAGAGAGCAGAACAGCGCCATAACTACTAAGTTATGATGCTGTTTTCCTCTCTCCTGGCGCTGGTGCATTTTAGTCTGCCATGCCCCAACACACACACCCTTGTGGCATAGTGCAAGGTTGTGTGTATTCTGTAAGGGATAGTTTTTCAACTGGAAAGGTACACTTCTTGTACAAAAATTGTCATTTAAAATTGTTCCTGCTTTGTATGTCTGCTGCACAATGCAGCACCCATGCAAACCTCATACACCTGCCTCGAGGAGATGTAAGAATTTAGCGCAAATCACTGTCTAGCACTATTTGTAGATAGGGATTTGCATGGGAATGCCCATGTACCACCATGGAACGCATTTGATGCAAAACAGTGTAAAGCATCAGATGCATTACTTTGGGAAGCTTTCCAACACAAATACTGGTTTGCAATGGATAGTAAATCCCACATTAATACTTTTGTGTCACGTTTAAGATACCAAAGTAACAGAAACCTGGTGCAAAGCTTAGCAAATTTGGGCCCTGGTGTTTTAACCCTGAAGCAACCTCTTCCTCAGCCATGAGAATGGCCAAAGAAGATCTATGTGCAGGGAAATGCCCACCATTCAGTGGCGGCCGGTACGGTATGGGGGTGGCGGACCGTGAGGCGGGAGGGGCTCAGATAAAAAACATCTGATCGCCCATCTCTCCTCCATCTCTCCCGCGTTCTGTCTCCTCCCCACGTCCTCCAGGAAGCACCCAGGCTCCCCTGCACCAATCACAGCATTGTCATGCAGCATTGTGATTGGTAAGCACCCAGGCTCCCCTGAACCAATCACAACATTGCCATGCAGCGTTGTGATTGGTAAGCACCCAGGCTGCCCTGAGCCAATCACAACGATGCAGCATTGTGATTGGTAAGCACCCAGGCTCCCCTGAGCCAATCACAACGCTGCAATGCAGCATTGTGATTGGTCTGAGCACCGTGGTTCGGCGCTCAGATGGGGCAGGGAGTCTGGGCATGTTCTCCACCCAGGCTGTAATGCAGCCTGGGTAGAGAGCAGGCAAAGTGCCGGCCAAAGCGTCAGGCGCACTTTTGAGTGCAGCAACCACTCCTCCTCCCTGAAGTCAGGGGAACCAAGCCGCTCCCACCCTAACCTGATGATAATAAAAACAAAATGATAATAACTCCGGTTATTATCATCTTCCTTTTTCTTTTACACTGCACCGTAAGCAGTGGGGCGACGCTCCTCCGCCTTAGTGGAGGAGCTGCCACTACTACCATTGACACCTTTATTTCTTAACAATGCAAAAAGGAGGCTAATGTTGACTGTCCTGGACAAGGAAGAGGACACCTAGGTTTTACAGATAATTGCCTTTAGAACACTATCCTGTATCTGCAAGTGTTTCCCAATTGGATCTGGCCGCACGAACATCGCCACATTTTAACTCCCTAACATACGCTCGACTTTATACGCACTTACAGTTACAGTCCCTCAGACCATCCCCCTTGAAAAAGCCCGGGCTCACGGGCCACAGGGGGCGAAACACGTGTTGTTTTCGGATGAGCACAAAAAGACTCCAAATAAAACTTGGAGAAGCAACGAGTTCTCAACCACATTATTTACTAGTTTTGCAGTGATGACGCCTATTGCTTATGGATACGACTGAATCTTTATAAATAACAGTACTTTTCCAGGTACCTCCTCCTCTGCAAAAAGGAGACGTGTTTGTGCTTTCAAGCTGGTTAAACACACCTGTAGTAACAACAACAAAAAATACAGGAATACCAAACAACTTCTTAAAAATAGAACACCAGGCACTTTTTTTAAATCCATAAGAACATCAATTATTAACTGTAAATAGAAAGAATATTGCATGCATGTAATACATTAATACATCCTACGTAGCAACCCTTGTTTATCAGCTTTGACTGCAAGGTAAGCCTATGTATTACCTTTAATATGAGGTGTACAATAAGGGTGTGCCCTTGCGTCTTGTGACGTAATTACCTAAGATGTCATTGCGCACTGCCTGTGCTAATTAGCCCCCCACTATTTGTTGTAGTTGTAATTGTAATTGCATTTATATAGCGCTTGCTACCAATGACGAGGTGTTCAAGCGCTTGTAGGATTTGTGCGCTGCATATGGTTATGTAGGAGTCAGAAGAACATACATGCTAAAACTCCCTAAGTACTTGGGTCACGTCTGATTTTTTTTAAGCGAAAAATTACTTTATTTCATCTTTCGCCTACTTAATAAATATATAAAATAAATGGTCGACATCAATGCAGATCAACCGAAAAAATAATGTCCCCGGCGTCTTCCTGTTCTCTTTGACCAAAACATGGCATGTATGAAAGAACGCGATACACATATGTATGTATATTTAGTAGAAACAGCACTGGATGCTGGTTCAGCTGTCTGGATACATTTGGGCATTTTGAGTTTTGGTGAGGCTTTAAAAACCACTTGTTTCTTTCTTTCTCTGTTATATTTTACATGTCACTGCAATAAAGTTGGCTCTGGCCCCGGGGAGTTCTGGTAAAGTACACTGCCCTGGGCTATAGGAGATGGAACCCTCGATAACTGATATGAAAGGCCCTTAATTAAGCACTTAGCATTTCAAGGCAGCTATCACAGGCAGCCCACAGACCGAGCTGGCGGTCCGTCAGCACCGATAGGCCACCTCCATGGCTAACGTGACTTGAGTCGAGTCTTTTGTACTCGAGGCGAGGAGCCCCGAGGCAGACTGCTGATCCGGTGACCCTCCCAGAGAAACACACTTTCTCTGCCGGAAGGAACTGCATATCGGATGTGACAACACTGGCAGGCTTCGGGGGAGGGGATATGCTCCCTTCCCCCGGCCCTAAAGATCAAGCAGAGAGGGAAAAGTTAGACAGGCAGTGAGGGGCACATTCTTGGCTCCCGCATCAATGTGAGCAAGGCAAATGAAGGGAAATAAATGCGTGTGCGGAAATGAAAGTGAAAGGAAAAACTCTAAAATGGAGGTGCGTGGAATTAGTAAAGAACCCGTAGGTGAGCATGAGGGGAAGGGAACTCAGCAGAATAACCCGTCTCCGAGTGATGCTGTTTGCGCTGCGTGGACGGAGAAGCTGTTTTTTTTGTGTGAAAAGTTTATCCCGATATTAATGATACGGAAGACTTTGAGGCAGCTTTAAAAATGAAGGGGTTAATGGAATGAACTATATAGATTAAATTGTAAAGCAATCAAAGAAAACGAAACAGTTTATAGCAGACAAGCATCGTCTGGTGTTTGGGTCTGTGTCAAGGCATGGATGTGGAAAATTAAAGCCATACTGAGGCGGGAAATGAACCATGTCTAATACATCCCCGGCAATAAAATGGCTTCACTAGCACTGTAAAACTCTGGCTTACATTAGGAAAAAGAAAATCAAACTATATGTCAATTCCACATCATGGGACATGAAGTGTCCACAAAAATTTATATTACTATTTCGAAGTGTTTCATTCGGGTGTTTTATTGTGATTGGATGCGGCCTTTCCCTTATCTTTTGACTGGTATGAAAATGATTTGAACTAGTTTTTTGGCATTTATTTTACATCTATTACCTGTTCTATTACTTTTTATTATTTTATTGTGCTTGTGCGAAGGATTTTTTGCACAGTTTTCATTATAATGCCGCATTAAGTCAATTTATTTGCGTATTACGGGCTGTATAATTGCACCTTTTTCTAGAGCAATTTGAGTTTCCATTATCTAACAAGTCACAGTCCCAAAGCTGGATGTACGAAGTCAAGTGCGTTTTAAAAGCATAGAAAATGCAGAGGTCATGTTTTCACCAGCAGAGTTTTGAAATTATCTATTAATGCGCCCATCATTTATTCAGCAAGCGGAAGGCATGTTGGAAGGCTTATATATGTCTTCCTTCAATGCATGCACAATTCGACTACCGTGAAAG
This sequence comes from Triturus cristatus, assembly GCF_964204655.1. NCBI lineage: Eukaryota > Metazoa > Chordata > Amphibia > Caudata > Salamandridae > Triturus > Triturus cristatus. The sequence goes on from NC_140589.1 coordinate 181,987,977, forward strand.
AAGACTGCAGTGGTGCAATTTCATTTATTAGGCAATAAATAGTCCCTATTGTGAAAGTATGCCCAAAATAGGACGTCTTTCAGCAGATTAGAGTCCTAATGCTTTTTTGGCAGTCTGAGTCAAAACCAATTTGTGTCTCTTTAGCAGAAATTAGAGTGTTCTATTTAAGAGTGCTTGAAAACAGGCATTGCTCATTTATGGATTCTAGTAAGCTGAGATCTCCCATCAGGAACCATGGAGTGAAGTACTGAACTTGTCTACTTAAAAGAAACCCAGAATTTCCTTATACCGTGAATTTTGGGCCATATATACAAAGATACGTGTCGCAAAAAGTTGTTGCAATTTACAACCAGTCTTTATGCAACTAGTATCAATTAATGTACCTAATGGGCCAATTTTTCAAAATTCCGAATGGGAGTGGGTTGCAGTGTGAATTGCGTTATTGATATGATTCATGATTGATGATTCATTAGGTAGGTCACAAATTGCGACTCATTCCAATTGGTTATATTCATAGCGATGGTGGCTTGCAAAGATCAGTAGACCATCATACCTGAGATTGCTTTTTAAGAAATATTTTTTTTAAGCTGCCTGATTTCCTTAAAGGAATTGTAGATGCTTAAAAAAAAAAGGTATTTAAAAAAAAAATAGGTTTCAGTGAGAGTTGGCAGGGATCCTCTGGACCATTGTCAACTCCCCCTGAAGCTTTAATCCTAATTCACTAGGAGGAACGGATTGAAAGGGGGCCCTTCTATTTTGCGATTAAGTCATCCCCCAACTTTGAAATCAGTAACTTTTGAATGCTTAGTTACCAAGACCCTCAATACATCTGATACGAAGCACGATTTGGAAGGCACACCCATAACACGCCACTTTCAAATTGCGATTTGGTATCCAGTCGAAAACATATTTTAGAAGTCGGTAAAACTTTACTAAAATGAGTTTTGTACATGGGGAAAAACTTTTTAATGCACAACCTTGAAATCGGAGTGGTAGTGACTACAAAGCAATTTCATACATCTGGCCCTTAGTTGTTTAGAATAGATTTATTTTATATATATTTTAGAAACGCGCCATTTTCAGCAGGAAGTATATCCAGATGAGTTGATGTCAACAAGGGATCATACTCCATTTATTCAAAAGACATGATCACAGCTACCACAAAGCAATAGACTGTCAAATGAAATCCCAAGTCTGCAACATAATATCTCCAATGACAGTCCTTTGCTATATATTTACATATTTTTAAAAATCTATTGCTTAAAGGAATAAGCTCCAGTTTTATAGCTTCCGTCTTACAATTTGTTGTAAATCTAAGTACATAGTTTAAAAATTATCTATATTATGTGGACATAGTGATACCATTCTTTTAGGATTAGTTGTGTCAAATGCCCGTTTTGATCTGTGTCTTCGTCAAGGTGTATTGGTGTCCTGGCCCATAAAGAATTGATGATTAGAAAGTATTTGGCAGTGGCGGCCAGTAATTTTACAAGGGAAGGGAGTGAGGGTAAACACATACACCTCACATCATTCATTCACACATGCACGTACACCCATTCACAACACTAACAAATACATATACATTTATACATACTTGCATGTATGCACCAAGCAAAGAAAACCCATAAAACTTACCTCAACAGCAGCTTACCGACAGGGAAGCCTTGAAGATCCCAGGGGGATGGCAGCAATCCCGAGCCTTGGAGGTTCCAGGAGCGATGGGAGTGCTGCCTAAGGTCAGACAATGAAGGAAGGCAGCAGTCCCAATTTCGTCATGGGGTCAGTGAGACTGCTGACCCCACCCTCCTTTGTGACCAGGTGTCACTGATAGACATTTGGCTCTGGGCACTTTGGGGCTTAAAACTGAAATGCGCAGGTCCAAGGCAGTCAGTGGCATTCCACTTCACAACGAGGGGGAGGACCTCAAGGCATTTTTGCAAGGCTGAGGAGGTCACACCCACAGGGCTGTGAAATCCTCAGCGTGGGAAAGTTCAGCTGAGGCAGCCAGGAGCCTGCACATTTAGCACATGACTAGTTCCTAGCTGCCTGACCTGAACCAGAAGAGTGCTGTCAGGCTGACCTTTGTTCAGCCCGACAGACACTTTTCTTGGCTGTAAAGAAGTGGGGGGTATAGCCCCTCAGCCCATATGGATGGGTCGCTGTTGGTATTTGGCACATACAAATTAAAGCAGTCTCTTAAAAGTTTCTAGATTTCATAGCAGTGGTTTCCTTGTAGACTCTGTTCTATGTCTAGGCACTGCACACTCGGACCAGCACTGGAATGAAGAGCAGCTCCTGCAAATGTTGTCTTGCACTAAGCCGGTACTCGGCCTTGTTAACCTTGACCCATCTACTGGATAAACACTCAGCTAGAAGCGCCAATGAGCCTCTGTCAGGCCTACAGTCAGCCAGGCGAATCGAACTACAGAGCCAGACAGGCTGTAGCGGGCATCGGGCGGTTCCCTGAGAGGCTGGAAGGATGGGGCAATTTTACATTAGTAGGAGGCGGTTTTGTTACTGGGGGAAGTTTTGCAGTGGTGGTGCAATATCGGACCCATGTAGCAAAAACAGCAGTGCTTCACAATTGTCCCCAGTCCCTGCCCCCACCTCTAGGGGCTGGCCTTACAAAATTGCCAGGGCTGCTTTGGGTTCCTAGTCCAGCCCTCCCTAACTAGGCCTTTCACCTGCTGTGCCTGTTTTATTGGGGTTGTTTGGTCTACACGCCACGAGCTATCAGAGCCACAGGTGGCAGGGTAGGATGCTGACACCAGCACTGAAGAAGCGACATGTGGTGCTTATAAGTGAACAACAATGCATCTCTTTTTCTTGAAGAAATACATCAGTTGACGCAGTGCTGCTATTCTTACCTAAGGAAAGGAGAGTAATAACAGGAAAGCAACAAGATTGATATGCCTACTTAATACATTGGTAACTTCTGTGAGCACATGTTGTTCACCTCTATAAGTAGCAAAGCCATATCTATCAACACTGCCACTTACCCAGATTTACAATGACAGACCCTCTCAGATACTCATCCAGCTCTTTATTCTTTAACTTAAACTTTTGTCTGATTAAGAGTGAATGACATGGTCTATCACATGGTTTTACATTATTTGCTAGCAAAGTGGTAGAACAGCAGCAGTGTTATATTATTGCCTCTGGCAGTGGTGAATGGTTGTTTTCACTGGAACTTTAATGAAATGTGCTGTTTTTGTCTGGGAAGTGAGCAGCGTTTATTGTGGTTTATAAAGGAACTACTCACCATGCCAGAGCTCCATAACAGCACACTAAGGCATTGCAGATATACACCTTGTTAGATTTGGGGGTCTCTAGTTGGCATAGGTAGGTACCTGTGACAAATTGGGACCCTTGCGTCTAGTCAGGGTAAGGGGCTACACTCCTAAAATAACCCCTGCTCACCCCCTTGGTAGCTTGGCACGAGCAGGCAGGCTTATCTCAGAGGCAGTGTGTAAAGCATTTGTGAACACATACAGTAATACAGTGACAACACTACAAATGGACACCACACAGGTTGTATTATAAAAATAAGTATTTTTATATAGACTTAACACAAGACCAACCGACAGAAATCCACAATACTGTACTCAAAAATAGTCTCTCAAATGTTATAAAATAGCTCAGTTCTCTCAAATTGTAAATGCGACACTTTACTCCCAATGTACCTTAGATGCGTAGCTCAAAGAAAACAAAACGGTTGCAGGGAAGGTGATGCGTCGGTTCCTTACACGCAGGGGAGTGGATGCGTCAGTTCCTTACTGCTGCGCAGGGGAGTTGATGATCGCTTCCTTACTGTGTGGGGAGTTGATGTGTCGGTTTCTTACTGCTCTCCAGTGCGATGCGACACGCTGGCACCTCGATGCGATACTCTTCTCTGGTGCGATGCGACAAAATGGCGTCTTGGTTGCGATACGGCAACGTTGGTGTGATGCGTGCACGCCTGACGGCCGTGCGGCGACTCGATGATCTTTGAAGCCGCGACAGGCCCAGCGACGCGCTTCTCCGGTGATGCGACGAAGAGCTTTGTGGCCACATCCCGCTTCTCCAGCGATGCGCCGCGCTTCGGCAATGTGATGATGACAGCGGCAGTGGTGGGTCGCTTCCTCAACAATGCAATGACAGCGGCCGCAGCGGCGACAGGCTTCGCGTTGTTGCGTCGCGCTTCCAGCTCCCAGCGACACGCAGTGTCTCAGAAGGCCCAGCACAACAGCAGGCACTTCAATTCCCAGCAAAGGAATTCAAGGGGGAGCTGGTTGGTGAAGTCTTGTATCCCTGAGACTTCAGGCAGGAGGCAAGCTCTAGTTCAAGCCCTTGGAGATTCTTCTTCAAGTTTATAGAAAGCACACTCAGTCGTTTTCTCCTCTCTTTGGTAATGAAGCAACCACTGCAGGTCAACCCCCAAACACACAGCACAGGAGTAGTCTCCTCCTTCAGCTTCCTGGTTCTTCTCCTCAGCAAAGGTTCGTCTTGATTCCCAGAAGTGATCTAAAGTTCTTGGGTCTGGGTCCCCATATATATACTACTTTTCCCTTTGTTCTCTGAAGGCATAGAGGCCTTTGCCTAGTCCAAACCAGTTCTGGTCAGTCCTGGAGCACTTTGTTAACATGTCTCCTACTTTCCTTTCACAGTGCAGGGCAGGGACATCAGACACACCACAGGAGGTGGAGCCAGCATTGTGGAGGGAAGGCCCAGCCCTATTCAGGTCCCAGGTGCAACTCCTCCCACCCATCTAGATGCAGATCTCTCTATTCAGCCATGTGCTGACTCACCCTGTCTCCTGGAATCCCCCAGCCCCTGTCACTCAAACTCCAGACAAGGAATACACAGCCTAGCAGAGGCAAGTTTGGATGGTTAGACAAGAAAATGCCTACTTTCTAAAAGTGGCATTTTCAAACACAGATTGTTAAAACCAACTTCACTAAAAGATGTATTTTATCATTCTGAGTTCAGGCATACTAAACTCGGATTTCTACCATGTTCCCTGAGTTAGTTAGGATTATAAGATGTAATAATCAAACTGCCCATCTCGGCTATGGAGAACAGGTAGCCTTGCAGTAGTGAAAAAACAAAAATGGCTGTAATTCACTATCAGGACATGCCACACACACCAGGGCATGTCCTACCTTTTACCTACAATGCACCCTGCCCTTGGGCCTACCATAGGGGTGACTAATATGTATAAAAGGGAAGGTTTAGGGACTGGTAAGTGAGTGCACTTGCCCAGTGAGCATGGCAGTACCAGACTGCACACAGGCTCTGCAATAGCAGACCTGAGACACACTTTTCAAGTTGCTCCGGTGGGTGGCACAATCAGTGCTGCAAGCCCACCAGCAGCATTGGTTACAAGCCCTGGACACAGGCAGTGCACTGTACTAGGGTCTGACATGTAAACCAATCAAGCCAATCATGGAGTCACTAATCCATACATCAATTTACCATAGGGAGCACTTGCACTGAGGCACTGAACAGCAGTGGCACAGTACCCAAAGCATCTATAACCAGCAAAAACACATGAGGCAACAGCAAAAAATGGAAGGGAGACCCACGCCAATGGCGCCAGGTCTATCACACCTCCATCAAGTTTGAACCGGACACAGCAGAACAAAAACAACATGGCAACAAAACACACTATTACACAATACCAACAAAGCAAAACATCACAGCTACACAAGGGTGCAACACAATAGCGACGTAACAACACCAGTGGTGGCCGGCATGGATTAGGGGTGGCGAGGTTGGGTTGGGGTGGAGGAGGAAGTAGAATGTAAAAAAATAAAATGAATTAACACTTACCATATCGCTACATACCCTATCTCTGCTCCGTCTCTCCTCCGTCAGCGTCAGGCCAGAACAGCAACCAGGAAGCACACCCTGGCTTCTCTGACCAAATCACAAAGCTGCAATGCAGCCTGCGTGGAGAACATGAAAAGTGCGCATGACTGGTGGGCCCCAGAGTGCTGGCCAAGCATTCATGTGCACTTGGAATGGGCAAACAACTCCTCTGCCCTGCTCTGAGAGCAGCCTCTGTGAAGGACGGTCCACAGAGACTCCCTGAGCAGTTACAGAAGGGTGAACAGGGTGATTAACTCACCGAATATCCGAACCATTTGGAATAATATTTCCTGTTTGAAAATAATACCGGCCCGTCTGTGGTGCCCCTCCTTCCTGCCCCCCACATGCTAGTGTGATGCAGATCATGCACTCATGGGAGCTGGCAACAGGGCCTTCGAACTCCAGGCACCTGATTTAGGTTGCCCCACCCCTTCCCTGTCCTGAGGAAGACACGCATGTGTTGGCTCTAAAGTACCCTCACGCCTTAGATGGGTCGAAAACGTCGACTTTTAACCCCTACAAAGGCCTGTACCACAGGTTACCACCACCCGTCCCTTGAACAGATGAGACATTTATCTGCAATGTCGCACAATTTCTCGTTTGAATAATGGAATGATGTTTTTACATGGACAGGCCACAAATAATCGGTGCTAATGTTAAAACCAGTTTTACATGTTAAATCAAGAAAACCCTACTTTTGAATTACCTTCATTCCTTGTTCTTTCCTATTCCTATCACGCACAAGAGCACACTTTTCACTTCCCTCTTCCTTTCTGGAGCAACCTCCCTACAAACTAATTGTATGACTATGTCATAAAGTGTGTCTTCTATACGTTGAATAAAATAGACATTTTTGTTTGATACAGTGGATATCGATATTTCCTTTTTTGCTGTGTATTGATTACTATATGCCTAATATGTTTCTGCATGTGAACTGAATTGAAAAACGTGTTTTGATTTATTGCAAAAACAAAGGTGTCCAAGGACCAATTGTTGTTCTATACTGCTCTGACAGTAGAGCAGCCCGGCCGCCCGCCCAGTTGCCCTTGAAGCTGCTGGAAACAATACAATGATAATAACAACAGATTATTATTATTGTATTTTTCCTTTCGTCACCCTGCTTAAAAGAAGCGGTGCAACGCTCCTCTGCATTAGCAGAGGAGCTGCCACTGAACAACACCAAAAACAGACCAGAGACTACCCTAACAATACAAATGTGACATAACCACCATCCATTACAAAAACAACCCAAAGCTACAAAACACCACAATAGTAACAGAGTGCCCAATACAACACCACAGCTAACATTAATGAGACAAGACAGAGAAACATAAAACCCAGCAACAAGACACCACACAGCAGTCAAACAAGCAACACAACTAAACAACATGACAATAAATATGACACAAATAGGACAGTAGTTCTATAACAATGTAAAAGCACAATACAATAATTCACCACAAATAACAAACAGAAATGTTTTACATAGGCACATCAACAAAAGACAAAAAACACACATATGACACTGCAAAGTGACACCATATTACAACAGAAAACAGGAAGACAACAAAGACCAACACAATTTTAAATGACAAAAAACAAAACACAATAGCATTGCTGTACTGTGTTATTGATGTACTATTGTCAGCTGCATTGTTCTGTGGTGTAGATATAGTATTGTTTTGCATTTTAGTGGCTTTGCTGACAAAGTGGAGGCATTTGTGGTGGCAGTTGTTATCCCTGGCATAATACTAGCATATATTGACAGATAGTGCACAGTCTCCTAATGTTCTGGCTGCCCATTTCATAACTGCTGTCATTCTTTAACACAATGTTAGCAACAGTCTTGTTATCCATTTCATAATAAGAGCCATACCTGATATATAATTATGGCCACTTGAATTATGTGGCAGACCGTGCCAAAATTAGGTGGCGGGGTTGATCAGCAAGAAAAGTCAAATTATGCAGCAAAATGCTGCACCGTTTTTGACAGTATTAATAATTGTAAAGGAGCAATTGATGGACGGAATGCTGAAAAAAGCAAAAATTCACCATTCATGTTGTAGTTAAGGAATTCTTTTGTCATCTTTACACATGCTAACACTGTCTGGGAAAAGGTTTCATCTCATTATTATCAGCGTTATCCCTAAATACGTCAATTATCATCTGAAACGGGATCACTTAACCTTTGCAAACGGCTGTCCACTGCATAGCAACAGTGTTTTTCATAACTTTTGATTCATTTCACCTAGTGTTTTGTTAAAATCTGTTCATTATGCAGTAGATGATGGGTTATGTATCAAGTACGGCGATCCCATATTAAAACACCACAGAATCACATAATTCCAGTGGCCCTGCATGCATGCATATAATGTGAATTGCTGTCAAAATCCAGCTATTCCTGACATAAGAGTGGCCCATTCTTGAGATACAGGGAGCATTCTGGGCAACCTATGGATGGCATATTTGTGGCCTTACTGACTATTAATGGCCATTCTTGCAACATTTTGGCTATATTTGCTTCAATAGTGGCCTATGTTTAATATATAGTGTGCAGTCAAGGCAACACTGCTAATAATCATAGCTGAGTAGTGGCCTTTCCTGATCTGTTGTATGCATTTGTGACATGGTTTGCCCTGTACCTGGCATAATATTCGTATATTTTTAACATGTGGGGCATTCTTTGGCAAAAGTGGCTGGTCCATGATGTATTATGGGCTGTATCAAAAACATCCTGGCTAGTGCTTGCATAACTGTGCCCATTATTGAAAAAACTCTCAGTGAGATTTTGACCATATCTGCATAGTATTGTCTGTTCATAGATATACTTGATGCATTCATAATTACATTCACATACTAGTGGCACTCTTTAACAAATAGGGCTCGATTCTGATGGTGTTTGGAAAGCTTCCTGACCAAATAGGTTTGGGAATGGTTTCGAACCGAATCGGATCGGGAGGGTCCAACCGACGATGTAAGATTCATCCAGATGCTTCCAGATACGAGTTGGTAGGACTCCAATTGGCTTCAATGGGAGCCTTTGTCCTGACTGAATGCATAGGCTCCCATTGAAGACAGGGGTGGCTGGGGAAAATCGGGCACCCTGTGGTGGGTGGGCACCCCCTAGTGCCTGCCACACTGTGCATGGCTGGTGAGGGGGGACCCATGGGTACCCCCACGGGCCCGATTGGGAAGCCTCCGGGTGCAGCGGCGTCCACTACAGGCCCCCAAAGTCTGATTCCAACTGCGGATTCGTGTCAGACGGCACAATTCGGAAAGGCTGTCCAAATCTAGCATCGTACTTGGTCATTCAGAAACGTGGCCAGTAGAGACGTGCAATTCTGCTCCATACGGCTCGATCATTCTAAATGCCGTCGGGTTCGGATTGGGATATTCCTAATTCTCATCATTTTCAGTCGGTCGGAAACGTTTCCGAGTCGGTTGGAAAGACACGTTTCCGATCCGATTTTGGACGGAGCAAATGCTGTTAGGAGGCCTTCCTAACCGCATCGGTATCAGGCCCATAGTTGGGATTCCTGGCAGTATTATTGCTATTTCTGCATAATGGCGGCCCATCCTTTATTTTAGTGATCATTCTTGTTTATATTCTGTGTATACATTGCATAGTATTGACCCACCTTTAGCATATTGAGTTTATTTTTGGAAACAATTTGTTGTCATTAGCATGCTAGTGGCCTATCCTTTACCTATAGTTGATGCACTTTGCTAATTTCAGTTAGATTTAAAACAACAATTTGCATTGTATTGTATTGTAATTGCATTTATAGCTCTTAATACCTCTGACGAGGCATCAAAGCGATTTTTCGGTGAGTAGCACTCTAAAAAGGATTAGTGGTGAGTTAATATAGTGAAATATGAGATTAATTTGAGCAGGAGATATGTTAGTCTGTTATTTGGATTGTGAAGGATAATGGAGGCATATAAGTGGAAAAGGTTGTTGATTGTTGTGTTGATGTGTTGAGGTGTTGAAGCACTTTTCGTCGAGTAGCACGATACTCCGGAACCAGAAAAGGATTGGGGTCAATTAGTCAAGGGAAATATGAAACTAATTTGAGTGGTCTACATGTTAGTCTGTTATTTGGATTGAAAAGGATAGTTGAGGGAATGAGGAGGGACGGGTTTGCATTTATAGCGATTGCTCCTCTGATGAGGTGTTGTAGCACTTTTCGGAACCCAAAAAAGATTAGTGGTGACTTAGTGTAGGGAAATGTGAAATACATTTGATTTGAGCAGTGGACAGAAGAAGGAAGGGTTTTTTGGAGTTCATAGCTGTAGGAGGGCGTTTGGGATGAGTAAAGGGGAGATGGAAGGGGAAGAGTCAGAAGGAAGGGTTTAGAAAGGCTTGTTTGGGAGATCTGAATAGTAAAAGAGGTATGATATGATGCAAGGAGGAGTAGAGGAGGAAAGAGTCTAGAAAGGGTTATTTTGGCAATCATAGTAGTGGTATGTGATTTGGGATGAATGGGAGAGTGGAGGTAGAGGATAAATTGAGAGAGGTATAGGGTCAGAATGAGAAATAGGGTAGTGCATTGGAAAGAGTAGTAGAATGAGGTTTAAGATAAGTAAGAGTTGAGGTAGAGCATCTATTGAGAGCAGTATAGGGTGAGAAATATGGCAGTGCATTGTAGAGAGTAGTGGAATGAGGTTTGAGATCACTCAGAGTGGAGGTAGCGGATATATTGCGAGAGATATAGGGTGAGATGTAGGGTAGTGCAAATGGATATGCTGAATTAGAAGCAAAGTAATAAATATAAAGATACATAAGTACATGGAAAGTATATCACAAGTACATAGAAGGTATATATGCATAAGGAAGGCCATATATGTAGACTCAGACTTTCAAGTTTTGCTGTACTTTTTTTTATATCAAGAGTGAAGCAATTGTAGATATATAGTTATGATAAAAGAATTACTTATTTATGCAGTCAGGTTTATACATGTTAAACATAGAATATTGTAACTATAAATAATATGTACATTTGTTAGGCAGAACTAGAGAATATCCATATCTTTAAAAACAAAATTATTATACATGTTTGTACAAAGAAATACACATATGTAGGTACACATCTAGAGTCGAAAAAATGCGTATATACAGAGGGATATGCTGTATATTTATGTTTGTGTAAGGTGGTTATGTGGGGAAGAGCCATTTATTGAGTAGTCTTCTGAAGATACGGTGGTTATCCATTAATCTTATGTTTGGGGGTAAAGCATTTCATAGTTTGGCTGCTTGAATAGAGAAGGATATGCCACTCATGGTTTTTTTCTTGTGTGGTGGGATTATGAGGAGAGGTGCCACTTTAGAGCGGAGGTTTTCTTTGTTTAATGTTTTTTGCGATTTTATTCCTGATGAAGAGCTGTCCTGTTCCATGTAACACTTTGTGAGTGATACAAAGGAGCTTGAATGGGGATCTTCTGGCAACCAGTAACCAATGTAGGACTTTCAAGGCAGGGGAGATGTGGACTTGCCCATTTATATGTAAGAGTAGTCTGGCAACAGAGTTCTTGCTCCGTGGTAGTCTTTTCATAGTTGGTAAAGGTGATCCATGGTCAAGGCTATTGGCCTGATATAATTTGGACAGAACAAGAGCGATGGTAGCCTGGCCCTTGTGTGTTAATCCCAGGTAGGGGAAAATGCATCGCAGAGTTTTTATAGTAACAAAGCTTGATCTTGCTATTTTGTCCACTTGGACATTCGTTGATATCTTGGGTTCCATGGTCGTTCCAAGGTTTCTTCCTTCCTTTGACACTTTAGACGGTGTTCCCAAGGCCATGCAGTGAGTGGGTAATAATTTTTCCAATCACTACATGAGAGTTTTTCCGTTTTGGAAGTATTCAATTTGAGATTACTCCATGTCATCCATTGATCCACAGCTCTGAGGCAACTGAAAATCGGTGAGTTTCCAATCTCTTTTGGGCATTCCAGTTGAAGAAGTATTTGTGTGTCATCTGCATAGTTGTAGCACATGAGGTGAAATTGATTGATCAGTGCCGGTAATGAGCTTTGCGGGACTCCTGCTTTTGTGAAGTACGGTTTGGAAGAGAAAAGGGGGGTGTGGATGACTTGAGTTCTGTTGTGAAGGTAGGATGTGATCCAGTCAAGAGCAGTCCCCTCTTTGCCGGCTTCATAGACTCATTGTAGCAGAGTGTTATGGTTAACCATGTTAAAGGCAGATGAGAGGTCCAAGAGAAGATGAGCAGCAACCCCGTTCCGGTCAATTGTGTTCTTAAGGTCATCCCAGATGGCAACAAGGGCAGATTCTGTCCCTCTTCCTGGACGGAATCCCATTTGGAAGTCTGAAAGTATGGCATTATCTTCAATGAATTGTGACATCTGGGGGAATGTTACTCTTTCTATCAGTTTGCCCAGGAAAGGTCCATTTGAAATCGGTCTGTAGTTGTCGGGGGTTCAGCAGGTCCAAGTTTGTTTTCTTCAGTAATGAACCTATGTATGACTTAGTTTTGGAATGGAATTTATTGTATCTAGATCTGTACTGAAGGTTAGCTGTGCTTCTAAGTGTTTCAAAATTGAGTTTGTTCCACAGTCGATAGGTGGGTGCAGGTAAGGTGGATGGCCCATCTGTGACATATAGTGGATATTCTTTGTAAAATTCTGGCTACCCCTGGCTTAATGGTGATCATATTTGACAGTCTTCATTCAATTTTGATGAGGTCTCTGACAATATAATGTAATGGTCCACCTTTGACACATCGCAAGTGTTCTTCACAGAGCTATGGCTATCCATTGCATAATGGTGACACTTTCACAGTGGTGCTCATTCTCGACTGTTGATGTCTGGGAAAATAATGATTTAACCTAAAAATGCCAAAAATCTGTATGGGGAACCTGAGCTTCTTCACCTAAGATGTGTGTTTCATGAGGAATTGGTAATTCATGCTGCGTTTTGGGTGCACATCTCCTATTTTTATTTTTAGATGGCACTTATTGCTACAGCTATTATTTATGTGTGTTGAGGCATTTAATCATCTATATTAATACAACTTTGTAAGATTTCACTAATGCTGAGCGTGTTTGGGTCCATACCAAGAAAGTGTGCTGTAACCCTTGTGATGTATGACCACATCATCTCAATGAAAATGAGAAGTACCATTATTATAGGTGCCTGTAGCATTTGCCTAGCTCTTCTTTCTGTGGCCTGTATTTTTTTCATATGTGTATACCATTTGATTTTTCCACACTGCCCCTTCCATGTAGAGTTGCAGTAATAATTTATGATTGAGAATCACTTGGAACTATAAGCATGGAAAATGAAGTGAAAATAGATGCTATGTACATTTTGGAAGGCCATTTAGCAATGCACTTTAGCAAACTTCTCTGGAATTGTGCTGAAAATTCACAAGTCAAAGGTTATGGTGTGCCAGCATCTAGACAGCTTGTGTGGCTGACCAGCAAACAATAGTTTTACTGTCAGCCGAATGTTTCTAGTGGGGCAAAGCTGGTAGCTGCAGCAGAATAGGGAACTAAGAAAATGGACATGGTTAAGGTTCTGCAGTAGCTTGGAACTTAGCAGTCAAAAGATTTGAGTGGGACAAACTGTACAAATGTAGCTCGGAAGGTTAAATATTTTTCAGCTTTGTTTTGCATCTTGTCTGGACCTCTAGAGGTGAGAAGTTTCCAATTTCCCCCTTTCACAAAAAGTCTTTGAAACTTTTTCCCTGATGCTACAAACTGTAAACTTACAATAGAGGCATCTTCTTCAGGAGGTCATGGGCTCAAGTTGTGTGAATGCTTTTGACAATTCCAGTTCAGGACCACAGAAAAACCCCAGTTTGCAACTTACTCCTGGTGTTTCTCTGTAGAACCTCTCAGTGGTCTGTGCCTTCTCCACTTTCCAGGAACAGGTGAGAAGTTTCAAAGTGACTAAATAAAAAAATGTCCAGGTGATACTGTTCTAATTATTCTCTTCAAGGTAGATGCAGCTTGTATCAGTCTCCATAACCTTCTGCATATTTCACATTCAGGAGAAAAGTCCCAAATACAATTGGTCTTCCCCGAGTGGAGAGGGCATGGATCCCCAGATCCCCACCAGCAACATCCTGTATTACTTAGCCCTTGGGGCAGTTTCCAGTTCTGGAAATTCAAGATCGAGCTGATAAGGCAAATTGCTCTCTACAGTCCTCCATCAGACAGGTGGGAATTCTTCAAGCAAGCCACTCCTCTTTTCTTCTGTCACAGACAGCTCTCCTTTTAACCTTGCTGAGCCAGAAATTTTAGAAAGTAGATTTAGCCTATGAGTAGTGATAACCCCAAAATAGTTCCCGTTCCTCATATAATATTCATAGTGTGACAGTGCACACCCACATCAGAGTTCTTTTTCTACAACCAGCAAAGATGTCATCCACCTGATTCACTTTTGTTCCTCTCTGTCAGGTAACTTATGTTTCAAGGGACACCAGGTGTTCCTGGGTTGCCCTGACTGGCACTCTCACCTGCTCTATAAAACAAAGTTTTGTGAACCTGTAGACAGAGATATGTATCTGGGTGTGAGAAAGGCAGAATCCATACCCCTTATAGTGCCATATCCTGAAGGCCTTTGACATCAGACAGTTGGCCAATGTAGCTAAGCGGGAACTACCCCTCCTGTTACCTCCAGTAAGTCCCACACAGCAGGGTTGCTGAGAAGTCATCAAAGGCCACGCCCCATTTCTCCAACACTCTGCAAACATGCCTCCCGGTGCACTACTAGTTGGAGTATAAAGTCTCCTTGGTTCCAGAGGGACCTTGGGGGCCAAGAAGCCCTCCCGGTACCTCCTGTAAGTCTCATACAGTGGAATTTCTGAGAGCTGGTAGGAGGCCCAGCCCCCTTTCTCCACCACTGTGCAAACGTGACTGCAAGTTAAAAAACCTTAGAAATCAACTATAAAAAATAAAGGTTAAAGGGACGTTATAGTTAGGAATTAGCATTTAAAAAACCTTAGAAATTCACTGAAAAAACCAAAGGTTATTAGATGTTATATTTAGCAAACAGAAATAAAAAAACCTTAAAAAGTCACACAAAAAACAAAGGGCTACATTATAGTTAGGGTCAGATTCTACTCAAACAAAACCAGAGAAATTCAGCCGTTATAGCTAAGTAATAACTCACACCCCTGCAATGTACTGCTTATGAGCTCACATATTGAATCACTTATGATATGGTCAGGGACGTCACTGATGACATCACTGATGACATCTCAAATGACATCACTGATTACATCACTGATGACATCACCCACATCATCTCTGATGCAAACTCTCACACCTCTATAGAATCTATATACATCCACTGCCACTCCCACACAACCATTCACACACCCATTCACAGAGCTATGCCAGTATTTACACATCCATTCACTCATTCATAGATCTACACACATCTTCTCACTCACAAATACAGCCACTCATGCCCCCACTCACTCACTAATACAGCCATTGACATATCCACTCATACATCTATACAAATAACCACACACTGAGTGAGTCACCCATAGAACTACTCATACACCTAGACACTCACCCATACAGTCAATCACACAGGCACTTACTCACCCGAACAGTTACACACACACACACACACACTTACTTACTCATACAAATAGTAACACATAGTCACTTACTGATATAATCACTGACAGAAGCATGCACTCATCCATATAGACCCTCTCACATTCAATCACTCATGCATACAGTCACTCATATAACCAGTCACTCACCTATACTGCCTTTCAAATACCCAGTTACTCACCCATACTGACACAAGCACTCAATCACCAACACAGCCATGACGACACTCACTCACCCATTCAGCTTCTCACACATGCACTCACTACCCCATACAGGCATTGACTTACCCACTCACTCATCCATACAGGCAGCCATACACCTCCTCACCCACACACACAGACATGCAGACAACCATAGAGGTAGTGAGACATCCAGTCAATCACCTATAAAGCTGTTCCCGTACCCACTAACACACTCATACACCCATTTAGACATCAACTGACAGACAGATAAACACATTCACACAGTCAGTCACCCATACATTCAGTGAGACACCTAATCACTCACTTCTACAGTCAGCCATGCACCCACTCAGTCATCCACACAGTCACTCATACATGCCCTGATTCACAATGACACCTTGGCATATATATTTAACACTCAGAACATTTTAAAAACACTCACAGTCACTAGATGATGTTATCACTGATGTCATCAGTGATGTCAGTTAAGTTGTCATCAGTGATGTCATCAGTTATGTAATATGTGAGGTCAAATAAGCAGTGCATTGCGGGGGGCACGATTTATAACTCAGGTAACTATAACGAATCTATCTTGTCATCCCGCAGTCTTTGTCCCCGCAGGGAATCACAACGCAGTTGTTACAACGACCGTGTTGTGATTCCGCATACCATTACTCCGCAAGTCGGAACAACGACTTGCGGAGGGGTCACAGGATGTCGGAATTGTATAATTTACTATTCCAACTCCAGTCTGTGCGGACACTAGGGAAGGTGTTGGCTTTTAAATCCAACACATTCCCCCCAACTCCGCAAGTCATTGTTCCGACTTGCGGAGTAATGGTATGCGGAATCACAACGCGGTCGTTGTAACAACCGCGTTGTGATTTTGTGGTAAATGTTGTTTTCCAACTATAGCAGCTCAAGTTCTCTGGTTTCGTATGAGTAAAATCTGACCCTAACTATAATGTCCCTGTAACCTTTGTTTTTTTAGTGAATACATATTTTTAATTTATATATGTATGCGAATGGGGGAAATATTCACTTAAAGATTACATTCCAGATTTGAACTTTGTGCAACTGTGTAGAACGTTTGTGCACATTTACAAGTAATGTTCCAAAGTATCAAATATGGCAATTTAACCACAAAAATATGCTTCCAGCCTCTTGCTGCCTATTACCGAATTTACATTTCTAGAAGTATTTGGAGAAAACATCTCTTTCAATCTAGCATTCCAGATTTGAACTTAGTTCAACTTTTCAAAGCTTTTGCGTACATTGATAGCTGAATTAAATATGTTAATATAAATACAAACCCTTTTTTTCTTTTCAGGGTAGATCACTTGCAGCTTGGAATTGATTGGCAGACACCAGCTGCTCCGTGGGCAAATTAACAGATGTCCAAACTCCAAACAGGATGGATTTCCTGCAAGTGGCAAACGTTATTTGTATCAAACACTGTGCTATTTTCCGCCAAGGGAATGTAACAGAGTGTACCCAAAATCGTTTGATGTGGTCCAGTATGTACTGACAAGAGGATAGGTTGACTAGCATTAGATCTGCAGAAAAATAATATCTAAATAATTTACAAACTCAGTGATTTATTCATATTATGTAATGCAGAATTCTAGTTCAAGGAAACTTGTAGTTATATTTTTGATGATTTGCGCCATGCACTTTATTCAATTGCTAGGCAAAAGCAAGTTGAGAAAAAAGTTGGCATTTTAGCAATCATTTACAAACAAAATAACCTTTGGTCTGCCTAACCCTTTATATCAATTGCTGGCTGCATTGACTTTTTTCTGCATGTTTTTGTGTGATTTTCTTTTAGTTTTTTCTCACCTCTTTTGACCCTTATACAGTTCTGATTACTAATGTAGAAAATATTCTATCTCTACTAAATATTTCACTGACTTGGTAATGGTCCCGATCCCTGAGAAAGACATGGACAATGCATTGTTTCTACTAGCAACTTTATATCTGTGAAGGCTCTGGTATGTCCAAAGTCTTTCTTACACTTTGAATATCTGGTGAATTATCAGTAATATATCTAATACTTATTAAGGCTCTAGTAAGTGACACAGTATCACTGCTGGAAATTACATCAGTAGAATATTAGGTTGTATCCTCACCCCATCAGTCTCTCATCATCGACTCTCCCTGTCTTTACTAGTAATATTAATAGCTCTTGGAGCTCTGACTGTGATACTATTCAACAAGTATGTTATTTTTTCAATGAAACTGTTAAACAGCAAAAAGTGCTACACATTTTAAGATGACGTTTTAATAAACATTTCGCATTTGAACATTCTTCCTCCAACTGGCCACAAAAAACATTCTAATTCCACATTCTTAATCCGTGGCTCTATGAATACATCACAAAGTATCCCCCTCTCAAATTTGACTTTGATCAGTAAATTAGTACTTAACATATAAAACACATCATTGACATTGCAGAAGTAACATAGCATACCCAAATGGAATTCAAGAGCACTTGGTACCGAACAAGACAATCATCCACAGTCACACCACACATCATAAAACAATATACGCACTAATTTTGAGCAACACATCATTAAACATCCTTAACATACCAATGAAACCTTGACAAACCTGTCTTTGTCCCATCAGGGTCCTTCACAACAGCATATTCTTTCCTACATTCACAATCTGCAGGGATCCAACCATTTAGACTCTAGTTTTGTAACTGTCACATAATCCCTCACACTGTGAGTTCCTGCTAAGCTTTTCCAGTCAGGTCACATCTAATACCTTTCTTGACTAGCTTTCACATTTTTCAACGCTTTAACCATGACAACCTCTACATCTTCAAGATGGAACCATGCAAGAAACATCATTTTCTTGCACTCCTACCTCTCATCAACTTAAACCATTTACTTTCAGTTACTTACTGCAGTGTACTCTGATATCCCACAACCATTTTTCATATCCTTTTTCCCAAACCATCTCATTCCTAACTTTGAATTGCAAATTCTCCACCACTATTCTATGTGTACTTCAAACTTAAACATTAACCTTAGATTATTACACAGTGGTACACTTTGATATTTAATTACCTTAAAGCATAAATGTGCACCTGATCAGTTATGATAACTTAAGGAACCCCTTCTCTCAAGAACATTCTATCCGAAACTTGAATGACATCACATGTTGGCCCTTTAGCCGGAATCTCAACCTCAATCTATTTAGAGGAATAGCCCACAACTACCATTTGTGTACCAATCTATCTAAACATTCTGTTGGGCCCAGTTATCCAAAGCAACTTGCTGTCAAGCTTTGGCTGGCAAACCAAAAGGATCCAAGGACATTTTACCACTTTTTACTCCTATGACTGATGGTACACACAGCACAATGTTTATCTGTATCTTCAATTGATTTATTCATATATGGCCACCAATACATTTCCCACATTTAATGCTTCTTCTTGCTCTTTCCTGCATATTTATTGCAGGATATCAGTTATTTTCTTTCTAACGTGTGCTGGAGGTACAATTCTGTTTCTCCATACTCCTATCAAATTAACATACAGTTCATCTTTCACACACCTTAAACTCTTACACACATTTACCTCATCAGGCTAGCCTTCAATTACATATAATCTGGTCAACACCAATTCTACTTCCCCGTCCATTGCAGCACAGCATTTGTCTTCTAAAACTGCTGTGTTCACTACAATTTCATATTCTAATTGTAAGAGTATTTGTATAGCACTTACTGCCTCTGATGCGGCATTACACTCATACATATCACCTACAGTACCCACCTGGTCAACTGGTTCATGTACCTCTTTTCTGGATAAATATTCCCCCACCACATATCTCTACCAACAATAGGTTCTACTTTGAAATTGTAGTCTTGTATTGAAATAAGGAATTTAGCAATCCTTATAGCTGCACCCACTGACTCCTCGGTCAATAATAGTTGAACTAATGGGTTAAGTGCTGTACAAGGTGCATATGGTTTACCCCAAATCGATGATTTGAAACAAATAGAAGCCCACAGACATACTAAGTACTCTCTCTGGGCAACAGAATATATCTTCTCAGCCCCATTATTAGCTTGGAATGTAAATGCAGCCATAATCTCATTCCTGTTTTAAGAGTGTGTTAAAACAGCTCCAATGCCATCACCACTAAGATCCACTGTTAAATATTTTTTACACATTAGATCAAAAGTACCCATAACTGATTAGGTACTTGCAGTCTTCTTGGTCTCCTCCAAAATCCTTTGACATTCTGTATTTCTAACATATTCTCTGCCCTTTTAAGCAGTTTCCTAAAAAAGTGGCTTAAACCCTGCATAGTACTCTAGCAATCCTTTTTGTTTTTTAAACAAAGTTTTATTACTTTTCGATATTACATTATAACATTGGTACAGTACATTTACATCATCGTTATGCAGGTTACATGCGCTGAGAGATATTGCACAACAGGTTTTAAGAACCAATATATATATATCAAGTATATAATGACTTAAGGAGTTAGATATCTATGCAGTCTCATGCCTGCCAGAGTAGTAATTTAGGTGATGTAGCATACAGTAACTGTACTATGTGCCATATCCTATCCTGTGTACGTACTACTCGTCTGACATATCTAGAATAAATATTAAACAAAATCTACTCACAAATACCCCCCTCCCTCCGGTCCTATGCACGCTCGTACAACCAATATATAGTCCGTGCTGATATTTTTGAGGCTCTTGATGAAACCACTTACAATAATCATTCATCTTTTTTCGTGGGTACTCTAGCAATCCTAGCAATGAATTCCGTGTTTTCTTGATAGAGAGAGCCGGTGCATTTAAAATCATAAGCAGTTACCATCCTATCTCTTGGTTGAATTCATCTTTGGATATTGTGTGACTAAAAATGTTACTGATCTCACTTTTATCTTAATATTTTGACTGTTAAATGTCTCTCCTTCAGTGTGGCCAACCCAAATAAACAAACTCATTTTGCTCGCTCTCTGTGTTTGCACTTTTCAAATTGTTATCTTTGAAACACATTATTCCTTTACCACTTGTGAATAAATCATCCCTGACCTGTTGGAAAACTGCACACATAGATGACATCTGCATCAAACAAAAGACTCCCACCTGTGTTATGAATGATCTTATGGGCTTTGACTCTTTCTCCAATTCACTTTGCTAATAAGCTAATGACATAGTCCTAGAAATTGATAGTACTAAACCGCTGAGCCTTATCCAACATCATCAGCTTGCCTCCAATATTTGGTAGAGGATGGCTGTCTATGTAGATAGTAGAGTTTAAATCTCAGAGTTCCACACACATATACTCATTGAATTAACCTCTTTCTATAGAATATCAATGGTACTCAGTGACTTAGAAGCTTCTGCTTGTTTAACTTTTCCATATATTTAAAGCTGTATGCACTTCTTTTAATTGCCTCATGAATGTAACTGGTACTGTTTGTAACAACAGTTTCACTCTGTACATAAAAGTTGTAATGTTTGCATCTACACAGATTTTGTAAGTTATCTGAAAAAACCTACAGGTAAAACCCACAAATATTCTTTGCTGGAAGATTTCCCACAAATAGCAATACTGTCTCTAAACTACCTGATTTAGGGACTATTCCTAGATTGACTGATATTTCCATGCTAATAATGTGCTTTCTTAATTAGTCACATACAAGTTACTTGCATTCTTCCTATCTATTAATGTTATCCTTCTTATTTTATGCCCCAACATTAGAATAGGAACTGGCCCACATACCCCAGGGTGAATATTCGGTGGCTTCAAAATTACCTTTTATTTGTTCTCAGTAAACGTCTGGTGAAACTATAGTGTAAGGGGAACCTGAATCAGCCAATGATTGTATTAGAAACCAATCAATAAACAAATCACCAAAATAAGGTGGGGACCCTTCCTCTTTACTGTCATTGTTACCCAATTCCTCCTCTAGTTCACACATTTCTTGTGACAAAATATTTACAAGTACTACTTGCTAACTGACATTGTACATTTGATCACCAATATCAAGCAACCGCAATCCTTATGCATTGCACTCCTGTCTTTTAAATATATTATTTTGTGCATCTCTTGTATGTTTTTCCTTGTCCCCCTGCATTCCCAGAATCACATCTCAGATCATTTTCGCTTCATGATTGCCAACCTTGGCAGATTCGCAGTTCCACTCTATACATCTTGTTTGTTTTGAACCAATCACTGTGGTGACTTTGGGAAAATGCTTCTTTTGCCCTAACTTATGACACTGAGGGGCATATCTACAAGGCGTTAACAACGCCGTAGTGTTAATTTTTTTACGTTACAGTGACTTTTTTTTATTGCCGTATTTACAAGTTGCCGCTAACCGCAGTTATCAGTAGTTTTCTGGAGTAAACTTGAATTTTTGGGATTGCCACTTCTGTTAGCGGGATTTGAAAATGAGATGCAAGGTAGACGTTCCCGTGCAAAAACTGCCACTAACCCCACTTTGCGATATTTACAAGGAATTCCTTGTATGGTGCAAAACCACAAAAACTCTAGTTAGAGGCAGTTTTTTAAGACCAGAAAATAGCTGGTCTTAAAAATGGTGCAAAGACTTGGGACCTCATTTCAGAAGGTTTTGGTGCTGGACAGCGCTGCAAGGAATGTTGCTGCACTGCCTTGCAACAAAACTACAGGGCAGGAATGAACATCATCAGTGAGATAGGGTGCATTCTTGGGCCTCATTCATGAAAAGTGTTGCATCATTCTGACAAAACAGCGTTGCAACATTTTTCACTACGCCCTTCTTGCTACACCATGGATGCTCTGTATTCAGTGTACGGCGCTCCATGTCACAATTAATGACAGATGCGTCTGGAATCCTGATGTATCTGTCAGCGCTAAAGTCATGCATTGCTGTAGTTGTGTCACAAGCATGACGCAACTCCTGCAATGGATGGGGCCAGCCTACCCCTGTGGCACTGCATCACCATTACGCCTGCCATGAAGCAGGTGTAAGTTTATGACACAGTGGAGTCCTACAATTGTTGCAGTGAAATCTGATGGATTTCACTGCGCCACTCCTATGAGGATTTGTTGCATGGGAACACCCACCCTGCATACATCATGCCTGATGCAGGTATAATGTGGCACAGGTCTTCACAAGGTCACACATATCCCTAGATGCGTCACTTTGCAAATATGGCACAACGTGTTGCAAGAATCACTCTGCAAGTACGTCAAGAAAATGACGCACCGGTGGGGTGAAAATGTCAGAAGGGGCTCATGAATAAGCCCCCCTGTCTTTTTCCCTGCACTGGCGCACATTGGCTGCCATGCGCAAACGCAGTCACACCTGCACTATGGTGCAATGGTGACTGTGTTGCAAAGTTGATTGATGTTGTGGCTCCATCTCTACTTGAGACGTCTGCAGGTGTGGCAGGGCTAGTGAAGGGCAGAGGTGAACCAGTTGCCTTCTTGGAGTGTTGTTTGCCAGGTCTTTTCTTGAGGGGTGCCAGGGTGTCGGCGCAGCTGGAGATCCATCGGTAGAGATTGCGCGCTGCCTTGTTGGCGTCTGTAAGCATTGGCGGAGTGGTGGTGCTAAAGGAGTTGATGGGAAGTTCTTCAGTGGCCTTGATCTAGCTGTAATGGGGGGGCAATGATGGCGATGGTGTACGATGGGCATGGTGAGGGCATGGTGCAAACAATGATGGTTGGTACAGGAGAGTCCTGTGGTGTGGCTGTAGTTGAAGTTCTTGCTGGTGGAGAAGACGGGCTCAAGCGTGTGTCAGTCTATGTGAGTTGGTGGCTGACTAGCTGCTTGAGTCCGATGTTGATGAGGTTCTCCAGGAGGGGGTGGTTTTCTGGTCACTCGGGTTGTCCAGGTGGAACTTGAGGTCTCTGAGTAAGATGTAGTCAGTGGATGGAAGAGCCTCGGCTGCGATGAGGTCCACAATGGCATCGGTGAATGGGGGTTCATGGCCCGGGGGGCCTGTAGATGAGGGTGTTGTGGAGGGTGGTGTTGGGGTTGGTCACCGTCGGGTCATTGGAGTGCATGGTCAGTCGGAGTGTGCTTTTTCATACAATGGCAATGCCTCCTCCTGCCCACTCAGGATGGTCCAGCTGGGTGGATTTGTAGCTATTGTGGATGGTGATGGCGATGTCCAGTCAAGAGCAGAGGTTGGTCCAGGTGTTCGTGAAGAAGGCGAGGAGGTCCCAGATTTCTGTTGCATGTTTGTGGAGGGACCGCACATTGAGGAGGATGCAGTTGAGTGGTCAGCTGCACTGTTGGTCAGCTGGGCGGCAGGAGGTGCTGGTGTGCTGATGTGGCAGAAGATGCAGTTTCGGCAGGTGCAGGGTGCAAGAGAATTCTACAGTGTTGCTAGATGGCAGGCGGTGTGACGTCCAGGGTTGATGGCGAGGAAGGTGCTGGCATCGTATCGGTGGAGTGTCTGAGAGGAAAGGTCCTTGGTTCTGGGCACGGTCCAGGGGCGGACAGACAAAGACAGGCTTGCCTTTGGTGCACCAGTGGTACGCCCGCTGGGCATGGCTGCACAGCATAAGCCATTATGTAGTGCTGCGGGAGAACCGGACAGCTGGGAGGCAGGAAATGCGGGAAAGGACACTGGAGGGGGTGGGGACGCAGGAGGAGTGGGGTTTGTAAATATATATTTTTTTAATTCTTACCTTGAGGCCGGGTCCTGCGTCTTCTGTGCTCCTGCTTTCCTGAGTCTGCTTCAAGGAACAGGAAGGAGGCAGCCAGGCTCCCTTCCCTAAGCCAATCACTATGCTGCAATGCGGCATTGTAATTGTTTTTGAGTGCCGTGACAAGGCGTTCCGCCAGGGGCTGGAGGGGTGGGCATGTTTTCCATGAAGGCTGGAATGCAGCCTGCATTGCGAACAGGGATGTGCGCATGACTGCTTTGGGCAGCCTGAGAGGGCTGACC
The DNA here is from genome assembly GCF_964204655.1 of Triturus cristatus. NCBI lineage: Eukaryota > Metazoa > Chordata > Amphibia > Caudata > Salamandridae > Triturus > Triturus cristatus. Next base: position 182,012,514 of record NC_140589.1, read on the forward strand.
AAACAGTCATTGCGCACTTGAGTAGGCACTCCACTCCACTCCGCCCCTGCCCTGCTCTGTGGAAACATAGCATGAGCACATCACAAAGTTATCATCATGTTATGTTATGTTTCCTCTTCTTGCACTGCTTGAAAGCAGTGGGGTGACGCTCTTCCGCCTTAGCACCCTCACAGGTGCTAGGCCAGGACCCAACTCGACCCCCAGGCCTCCTCCTCTACGTGCACCACCTTCTCCTCACCTGGACATTGACATTGTGGTGCAATCAACTGCACTCTCTCCAAATCTGTGACTTAGCCAGCAGGAGCCTCAGCCAGGCAGGATTTCACAAGCCTTGGTACAGCAGTCGCCGCCAAGTACGCTGGGGAACCTCAATGCAGGTGATTTAACAGGACCCACTTAGACATGAAGTTGCAACGCTCTCGCCACACAAGTTTGGCTGGCTCAGGGGCCTCACCCTCCACAGCGTCCGGCCAGCGCAACATCCTCCGACCTGTGATGCAGAGAAGCGAGGCCCACCATTGGTAATCCCCTTCTTGCACCCCGGTGTAGTAGTGGCGCATGGTATGCGATGCAGACCTCCCTACGTTGGTGCGCAGGTGTGCCTCTACCATTCACAGCTCCAACGGGCACAAGGCGGTCTTCTCACACAGGTCAGCAACATGTCTCCATGCGACCTGGCAGACATCATCACCAGGTGAGGGCAATCACCGACGCCTCATTGTCTACCGCCATGGCCCAGCAACTCCACAGCACCTCTGCATCCCACTCCGGGTTCCAGACGCAGGCCCAGCGAGGCCTCCAGGCTCCAGGGACTGTCCGCGCTTTCAAGGTTTTGAATGCCATGGTGTTTCAAGGAGTGCGCAATGACAAGTAATGCATTACTTGTTTTGCCCAGCGATGCACCTCTTTTCATGAGTGTAGCCCTTAATTTCTTCCCCTGGGACTCTGGCTGGTCATCCTGGCTGTTGGGGGCTTGGAGGGTTGTTAATCTGTGCTGCACTTGGCCCTGGCTGCTCTATTCTGCATTCCATTGGTTTTGTTTCCTATTTTTCATTGGATGTGGACTAATAGGCTATTTTTGCCTCTAGAGGCACAAAAAGTCACGTTGGGCTGATTAACATGAGTTTTTTTGCCGCTAATGTTCCTTTTGTCCGTTTTTGCTCGCTAACGTCAGAATTTGTATCACCTTCATGGCAGTGTTAGAGGCAGTTTTCACCGAGGCTACCTAAAGCTATTGCCATGTAGCGTCGTATTGTAAATAAACCGCTAACAGGGCGATAGTTTTTGGCGATAGGCCGCGTTAAGAAAACTGCTGCTAACTAGCGTTAGCGTTAGTTAGCAGCAGTTCTTGTACATGAGCCCCTGACACTTTAAAGCAGGGCATTTCTTGTTATTTGCATATGCACTGTGTTTTCACACCTAAGGAACGCCCTCTTGGGTTGCTAGCAGCCCAGAATTCTTGCACCTTTGTTGTTTTTGTCTTGCACTCCTATACCCTCTTTTTTCAACTTCAGTTTTGCATAGAACATTTATCTTAAAACATTGGGATCCCATTTTTATGACTTGGGCAATTGCTTCTGTTTCTTTGAGTGTGGGACCTTTCAAAACACAAACTCTTTTTCTCAGATTGACATGTTTTTATTAGCAATTGAACCAAAATGTATTTATAATTGTCCCTGTAAATTTTACAGTTAACATTTAATCCCTTCAAAACATATACATTTACAGTTTCACTTTCTTTCTTCAGGAAAAAGTTACACCTTCGAAAAATTACAATTGATTTTATTAATAATTTCTTAAGTGCTTTAAAAGCTTGACAAATGCAATATCCAAACCGTTGCGGCCTCCAGGTAATGGATCATGTGGTAAAACCCCAAGGATCCTCAAACCTTCTGCCCCTAGGGAGTTTAATAACATTGACAGTTTCCTTTCCTCTCCTTGGCGTACCTCACATCCTGTGTACATAAACATTCCCATAACTCACATACTGTTAACTGAGGTGCTCTGCCTGGCAAACTAGGTGGAGGCATGTGTGCTTGCATGGTCAGTTTAGTGTTCCATGTTCATCATTTCTGCTATTGTATATCCAGTTTCTCTCCAATCTTGAAATAAGAAAACTGGTATCTATCATTATTCTACAGTACCTTGTAACTGATAACTTATTTCATCAACTGTTGCATTAAAGAAAACATTAATTGAGCACCCAGTGTACTGGTTCTGCACTTGAGCGTGAACTTTGACCATGTTTGGATTAAGAGCTGCAGCTAGTAGTTACCACAGTTGGAAAAGACTTCATAACGTCAGTCTTACAAGCAGGGCTTTAAGTGGGCCGGGTCTCACCAGGTCTGAGCACCGGCAGTTTTTTAAAGGGGGCCTCGAAAGGGGTCTCTATAGGGCTCTGTTTTGTGCCCTGGCACAGGCGGTCCGTTTTTTCCGGACTGCAGTGACAGCAGGCACATCGGTGTGCGCTGCTCACACTGCTCCCTTCTCTCTAGTGGAGAAGTTACGGACGTCGTGCCAGGTGAGCCTTGTAGGGGAAGGGAAATCCTTGCTTCTTACATCTCCTATGTGTCTGCTTTTTAAAACACAATATTGCGAGCGCAGTTGCGAGTGAGGGGGCCCTATTCAATAGCGCACACTGCGAATTGCTACTTCTCTTTTTGAAACTCAGGAGCAGCAACATTGTCGTGGTGTCACCAGGGCTTTAAGTGGAAGCTTTTTCAATGTTATAGACTAGCCATAGTTTCTGCTTATTTATCTTATGCAACTAACAACCATTGACAAAGCCAATAGTCCTGACTTGTTTTAGGTATACTGTTACTTGTATCATATATCTGGATGCAATGACAGAAACAGCAAAATACAAGTCGGGCGGCACACTATAATAAGCACAGATTTTTAGCTTGTGTGTTTTAAGCCACACCCTTAATTACATTGGCCACGCCCCTTTGAGAGACCCCCCCCCCGTTTTTTCATCCCACTTAAAGCCCTGCTTACAAGTAAATTCGTGATGCGCTCCAAAGGAAGGGAAATGCAGAAGTTGTATGTCTTCGGTAATTATGTGAAAGTTCGGCAAAATTACATGAAATTACACGCAATTACGTGAAATGTAAATCTAACATTTAGTGCTATGGCGTGAAATGCGCCCTTGCTTGCGACATTGTCCGCTGTTTTCGTGAGTTACAGCAAATGGTGCGTCACTGCGAATGGTGGGTAATTATGTGAAGTGGCGTATTGGAATAATTTCGGGAATTCCTTGTAACAATCGTAAAATAAATGCCGTAAATTATGTAAATTCCGCAAGCATAATGATGCACTTCACGTTATGTAGCTGCCCATCCGTTAAGCCTTTTATTTCAGCTTCCAGTTCTTGCGGTCCACTGCAGCGGGGAGCAAAATCCTCACCTGTGCTGAATTTCTCTATCACTTCCTCTTGTACCAGATGCCTGCGCAATGACTAAAAGAAAGAGTAAAAATATAGCTTCACACAAGGTTTCTAAATGGGCACATTCGTTCCAACTTTGGTGTCTTCTTTTCTGGCTGGATTTCCCAAAACAACATTAATATATTCATGGGAGGTGCATGGGCATCCGCAGGTAGGGCGGGGGGAGAGGGTGCGTGTGGGGGTGCTTGCCCCCCAGGATGTTTCACATCCCTTTAAAACTCATTACAACCTCTAAATTTATAAGTCCTGTCTCAAGCCCCGAAAGCAGCCTGAAAACCTGCTGACAAATCATTTTGGGCTTCCCCCCTGGAGTCACAGTTATGGGGGGGGAGACTTGAATGCTGTCCCTGACCCTACAACACACCGCAAGGGGGCATTGAAACCCCTCACAAGCTTGATGTGCTCATTTGGACTCTGTGGCATATGGAGGGTCTGGTATCTGGCAAGTCCCCTTCCTGCATTTACCTGTTCCTACTCCCAGCCATGGATGCTTTCCATACCACAGCAGGAGACATCCTCCCACGTGGCATTTCTGACCACTCTCCAGTGCTATTGCTCTGATAAAGCTGGATTCTTATCTTATCGTATCTTACCATTCCTGAGAATCCTCAGGTCGACTGGACCTTTTTACCTGCTGAATAGTGTGAACGGAAGAAAATCCAATTTCTCAATATAGCCAATTAAACTTCAACTTATACTCCAAAAATCACTGACTCCGAGTTTCAAGTTTTTGGGGTTTATTACTAAGCAAAAATGCACATACAAGCACCTCATCACGAGGTTAAGGAAATAAATGGGCACTAATACAAAGAATATCCTACGTCGGAGTCTCATCCGACTTAGAATAAGAAGCATAGTTAGCTCCAGAAGCATCAGGCAACCAATAACTGCTCCAATCTCTATGTTAGAAGTCATTAACCTAAAAAGAAAAGCAATTAGTCTATCCTTACACTATCTCTATGATGACATCCCTACTTAACATTTTCCCCAGGCAAGAGAGAGAAAAGGTGTCAGTAGTGAAGACTTCCGTAGAAGTACACTCACTCCGCTTAAATCAGTAGCCAAAGCTATAGAGCTCGTTCTGAGATGCTCCTTCTAGCTTCCCTTCTAATCCTCGACTGCTCAACCCTCGGGGCACTGTCCCTAATTCAAAATCACAAAATCATAGAACACGCCCTCGTCACACCTCTTCAGCCAGGTCTTACCCCTGTACTTTTCCATCAAAACTCTTACTTCATCCAAAGACGGTTGGAGTGCCCTTGGGTCCCAGGCACCTTCTCCGCTGAAAGTATCATATCTGCATTCCAGTGTACTCCCATGGTTGCTTCTCCTACCGTCGTAAATCCTAAAACAAAGGGTTAGTCTTCCTAACAAGCTAGGTGTCCTTGCACCTGCAACAGAAACATGGGAACGAGAAACTTTCCACTCTCTGAGATCTGTTGACTTTTCTAAAACCCAGAGCCTTTCCAAGGGAAACAATTTTCGACCTACAATATTCAGCTAACATAAGAACGAATAGGCTTTCTCTTAAACGTATATGCAGACAGGCCTTTGCATTTACATTTAAACATGCATTTCTAAAATCACATTAAAAGCATTGATTTCATTATACTTCATACATGGATAATCAAAACTACACGTACAGACTTTAATATGGTGCACATTTAAACCTAATGCATCACCTTATAAGTGAACTAATTCATTATGTATCATTTAAAATACATTTTCGATTAAGCACTACATTTATCTTCATAATTGACATGACTATACTTCTATTCACACTATATTATGCTACTTTAGTGCTACATTTCTAATAACACACATTAATATTTTCCCTCTAAATATATGGGTGCAAACTACCTGTGATTATGATGCACCCCTACAGTTTCAGAATAACACGGTGCTCTATCAGCACCTAGGTTTTCCTGAGACCACACAACACCCAATCTGACACCTCAATGCATGGTACCTCTCTGACTCTCAATACACAGAGGGCATAGAAACGGAAATACAAGAATACTCCGAAATGAATCAGGGTTCCGTTTCTTCTGCTGTCAGCCTGTGGGTCGTGGGAAAAGCTGCGATCAAAGACATGGCTAAGTCCCTTGCACATCATGCATTGCAGGAAAAACAAGCCCACATGGTTGAAGTAGAGGTTTGTATCCTCTGACTTAAACAACGGTGCATCGTTACCCCCCTCCCTAATCTTCAGAGACACAGTGCGCACGGGAACCACGTCGTGGCATACCCATGCCCAAACATTGGTCCCATATTCACTGTGTCACTGGAGCCAAGTTGTACCCTGCTGATGAGCCCAAAACTGAGGTGAAACCGGTCCTGGGTTGCTTGTGTTATGGTTCAGGGAGGACCTGGCTTGACTCTGTTCCTATGAGGAACAGGGTCAAGACTGATTTGCATATGGCTGGGTCTGAACTGGGGTGCCAAGGTGAGCAAAAGAACAATGGATTGGAGTGCTACCGCAAGCAATTGCCAGTGTTTAGGCTTATTGCAAGCAGCCTCCCATCACCGTTTGTGTGTTTGATGTACCGCACTAAGTGGCACGGGTATGCCCAGACATGGGTCCCATGCTCATTTTGTCACTGAAACGAATCTTTACCTGGCTGATGACCCCATAACTATGGCAAAACTGGCTCTGGGTTGCTTTTGTTCTTGCTCAGGTAGAACCTAGCTTGGCAGTAGGGACTGAAGTGTGAAACTGAGGTGGCATGGTGAGCAAAAGAACAATGTGTTGGAGTGCTACCCCGAGCGATTTCCAGTGGTTAGACTCATTGCAAGCAGATTCCCATCACCTTTTGTGTGTTTCATGTAAATAATAAAGAGGAACTGTTATGGCTTTTTATGTTTTTTTCATTTATTAACTTCAGAAGACTGAACAAATGAGTTGGCTGTGCCACAGTGAAATGCAGTGAACTGCAGGCTGCACACAAATGACATCCTCAAACTCTTAATCCACCCACATCTCTCCCCATATCTCTGTCGCCACTTGTTCTTTTTCAGTTTTGCTTTAGCTGTTTTGGTATCAGAAATATTCAGGGCTCCTCTAAATTCCCCCTGTAAATCTCATCCTCATTTCTTTGGTCCCCCTTCTTAATTTGACTGGTTGGATCTTCCTCCCTCTGAACATTAACACGTTTCCACTATTTTCCTCTCAATGCACATTTATACTGGGGCATTCGTCCTGCCTTCCTCTTTCTGCCTTTCCTGATTCGTCTCCTGCGTCACAAGACAACTGTGCAACAGTGGAGTAGCAAGGGTGCCATTTGCCCTAACGCAAGCTAGGAAAATAAGCTTTTTATCCCTGATTGGTTAGTAAAAGGAAACTGTAATTGGATTCTGTGTTGAACAGAAGGGTCTTCCACTTGAGCAGATGATATTAGGATCCACACATTGGGTGCTAGATCATCTGGGTTTGACCATATAGATGATTAGTTTTGATCCTGCACACCGCAGAATATATTTGGAAGATCCAATTGCATATGATTTTAAAGAAAATCTTTTATTCCATGTTTGAGCCACAATGTTTTGTTCAAAGGTTCAAATTATACGTTGCCTTATTTAGTATTTGATTCTCAATGTCCAACTTTAATAACTAATCAAATATTTATCTCAATGTCTACTTGAAGAGTACATGAAGAAGACATTGGAAAAGAACATTTAGGTTTATGTATTGACCAGACAAATATTGTTGCCAGAATGTCAACTACCACAGTATTGTGAAGATAAATATAGAGTTCCTAGTATTCTTAACTTCACATATACACCCTAACAATATGCGTCCATTTTAAGGTGTTTGGTCAGGAAGATACAATGCCTGCTTTTGCAAGTATATACTCCTGTCCTGAATTACAAAGTGAACCTCTTGTATTTTTGACCCACATTTGGACTTAAAATGCACAGTGATCATGTGAATCCCCTCAGGTCCTCTTTAGTTAAGGCAGGGCTCTCTGTTCCAGAGGTACCCACCCTGAGTGTCTTTGATATTGAGCGCAACTACTGTCATCTTGCCCAATTGTCCTAGACTAACAGTGGTGGCAGTGTTAAATTATAAGCAGCGGGGCAGACTTTAATTCTGTTTTCAGCAAAGGTTGAGTTGCCTATTGTTCTTGCTTTGTCTTTGGCAACCAGTCCATCCCGGCATTCAATATGTGTTGATACCACATGTGTGTGTATAGGTCAGCATGTACAAAGCAGATTAACAGGATATATCAAAAGCTTTTATGTCATGGGTGACATGGATAGTGGAATTCATTTTAGGATCTTTGTTATAGAGATAATGTACACCGTTCAGGGTGTTGGAGAAACATCTGTGATCCAGAGCTGGTGTAACTGACAGCCAGCTTCCCAAATAGGTGAGGGGACATTTCCTGTGAAGTCTCCAACATTATGCTGGAGGAGCTAGGAATCTTGCTGGTGAGAGATGACCCTAAAGACTTCCAGTGAGGAGCCCAGAGGTAGCTACTTGGTGGTGTGACTGCCCAGAGAGGATTTTTCATCAAGAAACAACAAGGGATATACACATTCTGGTGCCCAGGAGAGAGTAGAGCTACGAGAGACTTGTAAGCACCTGCCCACTGCCCTTGGTGTGCGTGTCCCCAGATGCACAATTGGAACTCAAAGTAGCATCAGGATTGGTGGGGGTTAATGTGGAGGGCTGCATTTATTCTACATCTGTATCATTGTGCCCTACTGCTAAGTGATACCCCACTGCTCTTGGAGGCCCACATTGCTCCCCAGAACACTGTGCACTAGGCCGAGCTGAACCACGACCACCAGTGCCCCCGCTCTGTGCTACACCTGTTTCAGCACTTGCAAGTGTGCCTTGAGACCTTTGATCCCCCTGATCCCCCTTTGTGACTCTAACCCCTGGGGATCCTGCAGCTTCTTCAATATTGAAAATGTATGGGTTGGGAGTGCTATTTATTTGGGTGGCAGGTATGTTTCAGCCTGTTACCACTGTAAGAAGAGCCATGAGTGATCCAGGGCCCAACGGCTACCACCCAGCAATTCACAGAGACATCGGAGAATGGTGTCTTCGAAACCACCTAGGTGCTTCTATTGGCTGCCACCAAAATACTGTAGGCACCAGTATTTGCGTCTTAAGGTAACATTTCCGTTGCCACTCACTTAGACATTAAGCTAATCTGGGTACTTCCAATTTTTCCATTAAAGTTGGCATCACAGACTTGTTGACTGGCCACAGGGTCAACGTATTGCACAAAACTTGAATCACTGTCTATTTTTCAGTAGTTGATTAAGATAGTCCTGTATCACTGTACCAGTGCTTGTGTAGTATCGTGTTGTGCATAGAATAAAGACCCATTTCTTATCCAAGGTGACACACTGACGGGACAATCAATTTACTTAGAATTATATTGTGTTTTTACTGGGGTTTAAGGTTTGATTTAGAGTATGACAGTGGATTACATCAAACGTGACAGTTTATCCATGCGCCTTATTGTAAATTCCATGCGGCATTATGCACTTGCTATGCATGTCTTCCACAGGAATCCACTATCATTTACACCAGATTCTACATTTGGTAACTTACTGCTATGATGTAACAAAGGTTGATAACAAAACGTGTTATCCTCTATTGCATAAAGGCCTCCCAGGCCAGGCTGACAGCACATCACTGATTCTCTGCTTTGACTGAAAGCACAAATCACAGCTTCAGGAGGGGAAAGGAAGCCAGGAAGGTGCTGGGAGGTGGATGAGTATGGCAGGTAGGGTCTGTTTTTCACTACTGGGTCAGAGACGGAGACACAATGTTATGTATTGCTCTCCTGTTGGAAAGTGGTTTATTGGTAGGGGCAAATGTAGGTCTGCCACTGACAATAATGCCACTAACACATGATAGGACTCAGCATAGGTCTTAGAAAATTATTCCTATGCTCAACCCTTGGTAACGTGGCTGCGAGCAGACAGGCTTAACTTCAAAGACAGGTATGTAAAGAATTAAAAAACCCCATTTCAGTAAATAATTAGGAAACAACACATAATAAAAATCCAACACCAATTTATAAAAATAGGAAATATTTTTATCTTTAAAGTGGCACCAAAACGACAAGAATCCAATGTAGGGAACCGGAGATATGAATTTAATTAGATTTAATAAAATATAGCACTTAGAAAATTATAGCATCATATTGTGATACCTGCTCGGAATAGACCGGACCAAAGTCAAAGTTTCAGGTCGGGGGCGATGGAGCCCTGAGCGGCTTTAGCTCCCGGCAGGTCCCGGTCTCAGTTTCTACCTTCACACTTAGAAACTTTTCTGGAGCTTTTCTTCCTGAGGGTCTTCAAAGCTCCCAGCCAGTCCAGATCCGGTGAGGGTTCGCCGGCTTGACTTGTGATGAGGTCCTGGTCAACTTCCCTTGAGCGGACTAAGAAAATATCTCAAGATTGCTTCAGCGGGACAACCCAGGAATCCAGGTCGACACGCGATGGAAGGCAGGCGGCTTGGCTCTCGCGGTTGCTCCCAGTCACCTTTTCTACGAGCGGACTTAAAAACCTTTCTGGAGCTTTTTCTCTCTGGGTCTCTTGATGCTCCTCATATAGCCGGATCCGGTAAGGGTTCACCGGCTTCAGATTTTCTGTAGTCCCGGTCAATCTCTGGAAGTTGATGTGATGGAGCTTTTAGCGGGACGAACCTGGATGGCTTGGCCGGCTCGCGGTTGAAGGCAGGCGGCTTGGCTGGCTAGGTTGAGTCGGTCCCTCTATGGAGCTTTTTTTCAAAGTTGCTCCAAAGTTCTCCAAACTTCTTGAACTTCTTCCTGGAGTTCCTCAAGGGGTCCCAAACTTACTCCAAGGGTCTGGAAGCTCCAAGATGGTCCTTGAAAGTTGAGGACGTCAGTTCCCACAATCCACTGGTACAAAACCCGTACAATTCCACTGATGGGTCTCCAAGGTGTAGATTTAGTTGGTGATGTTCCAGTTGAGCTCTTTTATCCTGTAGCTTTCAAGGAGTCCACCCTTTAGTTCTTTTTCAGCAAAATAATCCACAGGGCTGTAGTTTCAGATGGTGCAGTTTTCAGAGGTCAGGCCTTAGACATCTTTGCACAGCAAAACTTCTCTGCAGGGCACTTCTTGCTTCAGTACGTTTCAAGCAGCAGATCTGGAGGGCTCTGCCCCTCTCAGATTCTTATTCCAAGTTCTCTGGGTCATGCAGGAGGTCACTTCTGACCAATGGGAGCAGGGTAACTCCTCGTAGTTATGACCACATCCTGTAGAGTGTGGCATTATTTTGTCCCAGAGTGCATCAAATCTTCCAAATCCATAATGGCTGATTTTCCAGCAAGGAGGTAAGAGCTGGCTAAACACCCCGCCCCCCTCTAAGATGGCTTATTTCCATAGACTCTCCCCCTAGCATCTGCACATACCTTCCCTCATCCTGGGTCTGGTGGGGGTCAAAAGTGTAAAGTGGAAACTGACACTTTGGTCATCCCTCTGAAGCCCATGGTTTACGGCTCCTCCCCCTGGCCTAGCATTCCTATGGAACAGCACACTGCCCTCCCAGCAGAGCTGGTTAACCCCAGGGGCTCTTTATCACCTCTTCAAGGCAGCCTGGCTAATCCACTTAATTCTGACCAATCAGGACAGACCACTGGAAGGCTGAATTTGGATCCCCCAAACAAGAAAGTCTGTACATTTTAGGAGAAATTCAACAATATAATATTGTTGGATTTTTCACTACCATTCTAGGAGGTGTTTGAACGGTAGCTCTATCTCCTTCCTATCAGGAGTTATTATTTAATAACTTCCTGCAATGTTAACCTAAGTAACAAGGGATTTGCAATGGGAAAAATGACTTGGGCCAGTTTCCCAGCACCGGGACTTACAAAAACCTATTTTATAGGTACTTGCCTTATATCTACAGGAACCCCAACCCATGTGCAACTAGGGGAGACTTTAGGGGTTCTGAATCTGTAGAAATATGGTAGATTCTCCCTCTACAATACTTCTAGCAGCAAAGTCGAATTTGAGCAGCACTTTACCACAATGTGGGGAGTGAAACGGGAAATTTCACTTTACCCAGGCATATAAAAACTCATTTTATAAGGGTGTACCTCATAAATACCTGACCCCCCACGACCCATGGGATACCTAGGGGAGACCCTGGGGGTCCCTAATATGCCAAAACTTTGTAGGTTATCCACTTTTAAGTGCCCCAACCACCAAAGTCGAGTTTGGGCACAATTTACTTTTTAAAAGCAGTTCTGGCACCCAGGGCTGATTTTAAACTGTCTTCAGGCCTCAGCAGTGCACACATGCAAGTGCAGAAAAAGGCTGCTGGCCTCTAAACTACCATGCCCCAGGCTACTGGGGAATTCTAGGTAGTTTCAATCCCCTGCCCTATTATATACTAGGGGTTTATAGGGTGGGTCATGCCAATCACAAGGGGTACCCTACCATACCATTGTGTACCCTAGTGTATGTAGGTGTTTTAACTGTATTCTAATGTGTCTCTTTTGGCTTAAGACTGGCCCTGGGCCTGGTTAGGCAGAGCCTAGGGTCAGTCAAAATCAGTTACCACCAGTATCAGTCAGCAAAAAGTTGGGGCGTGCACAGGGCACAGGATGACTTTGCAACATCTCCCATTACTCCTCTGCCTCTGCGTAGCAGTTGAAAGCAGGGGCAGAGGGTTTTAGGGATCATATATCAAATAAAATTAAAGATGGGTAAAAATTTGATTACCTCAGGGTTCTGAGTGACATTGTTGACAGCTCAAGCTTTGCTCTTGTTGCCTATTTCACGTCAGTCAAAACCCCTCAGCGAAAAACATCCCAGTACTTCACTGTTACCCATCTATAATTCTGAATATATTGTACACTGGACAGGCTACCTGTCACATTTGTGGCAGATTACCCATTCTAACAATCTCTAAATCAGGCCCCTGGTCACTGCTTCCATGGCTGCTCCTCTTTGGCCTTGGCTGCTCGACCTGCTACCCTAATAGTCAAGTGTAAAAGGGATGTACTTGGTGCTCAATTTTCAGGACTCATAGCTGGATGACCCTGAGACATCAAGGGCAAATATACTCAATTACCATGATTGTGGCTTTTTAACTCCTTAATGCCTCACACCTTGAAACTGTTCTTACATGTGGTTTTAGCAATGAAGGATGTTTTATATTTAAATGAAAATTTCTTTTGAGGTGGAGTGGTTACAGACTTAAAAGAAAAAAGGAGCTGAATTGGTGGATCTTACTCTTATCTTCCTTAACTTTTTTCCCACCCTTCTTCTTTCAAGAAGAAGAGTTTCAGGATTCTGTATTAGACAGAAATGGTAAGCCACAAATACATTTTATAGGTATAATTTGCAGTAATTCGCATAGACATTTTCGGGACAAATTACTGCATATGCTACACAGGAAGTGTCTTGGGAATTGTGAATTGTTCGGAAAGAGCATCATGGCTGTGTACTGGAGTTTTCCTTTCACACATGTAAAGGTAGTATATGTTGTTTTCAAGCTGTAAAAACAAAATGTGGGCCATATCTACAAGGCGGCGATAAAAAATTATCGCCGAAAAGCGACGATAATTTTATCGCTATATCAGCAAGGTCACGCTATCACGTAAATCCTTGCCTTAGCGCCTGTTTTCTGAACGCCCAGCTTTGCATCGCTAATGAGATGCGAGGTGGGCGTTCCTTCCTGAAATAACTGGAGAAATGTCGCTAACCAACATTCTCCAATTATCAAGGGAATCGCTAACAAGCATAGCGATAAGAAAAGTAGCGCTAACCGTGGTTACCGCTACTTTCCTTACGCCTGCTTTTCAAATGACTTAGCCATGATATCCTATGGAAGGTGGATATCATGGCAAAGTATGCCTTGCCCTGTCAGCAAGCTTTCGCCAAACGTTGTGTGATTATCGCAGGATTTCCATCGATAATCGCACAGTTGCCAGCTTATGCGTTGAATTTTATCGCTTTGGAGATAAGCGTTGCTGATAGCATGCTATCTCCGCGATAAAATTCAGCGTTGGCCGGCGATAATTATCCTCGCGTTAAGAGCGCTGAGCGATAAATATCGCCTGGCCGTGTTGATATGCCCTTGTTTTTCTAACAAGAGCACTTTGAGGCAGGAATTTGTTGGGATATCAGTATGAATCATATGAATGCCTTGTGCTTGATGGAATACTCTTTTTCAAAAAAGGGTTTGTGTGCTATCCTCATTCTCGCATTGCAATTGTTTGTTGCATGGAAGCTGTCAGAAACATTACTGAGGACAGTAAAATAATTAAAGGGAAATTGCTGTTCTCTCTGCCGAATGGCATGAAAAATACTGAAAGCATGAATACAGTGGAATGACATTAAATACATGTGTATCTTTAGTTTGATAATATGACTAAAACGTATGTCTGTAGAATTTTGTTCAATTTTTTCCCACTTGTGAAATGCCAAGATGTATTTAATGTACTTGAAAGTAGCAAGAGGAAAATAAGAACATATTTAGCTAGGTTGATGCATTAATGCTGGGCACCATTATTTTGGCTCTGGCATTCCAGTTAACAAGTCAGTGCATTCTGGAAGATTTAGGCTCTGAGTTAGAATTTGGAGGACAGGATACAAACGCAACAGAGTACCCTGTCTACCAAACCTTCATTTTTCATTTAGAGTTGAGTGGGTCATAAGTTTTCCATCGAGCCCCTGTTTGCTCAGTCGATGGTATACTTCCTTCAATTGCCTGACGGACTAGGGGCCATCGGAGGACAGACTTTACATTGTCAACCCTGTTTAGTGAGGGACAGGCAATATACAATCATACCCCTCACACCATGGGAGAAAAGTCCTGAGTTTCAAACAAAACATCCTACTTTGGGTGTTTGTTTTTGAAAAACAAAAACTTTTATAAAGTTTGATGGCCAGCCCTCTTGGCTGACGGCATCATCCATCAAACCTTTTCTTCATTTACAGAAACCAGGAATTTTCATGGTGGAGGCTACTGTCAAGGCAGAGAGTTGTCCCCATGGCCATCACGCAGCTCTAGATTTGGCACTAGGAGATCCCTCGGGGTGGCAGAGGTATTGTCCTCCACCATTACCATGGAGTAAACTCCATCTACCAAACTCTTAATTGGCCACTTTCCTTTTGTTTGCTTACATTATCTGATGCATTTGGTACTACAATGATTTGAGTGGGAAAAATCAAGGACCGAATACACTGTAGATGGATCTATCTGACACACCTAGGTGTATTAAATATCAGTTTAAAATCAATTACAGTACTGAATATTATTACTATATATTAATGAGTATAGCGAAGAAGCCAAGGAAGAAAGGGCATTCGAAGAGCACTGCATACTTAATGACAGGTTGTAGCTCCAAAGATGGTAATCATTGTATGGGAATGGAGTTTGTAGTATACTGTAGGACCTGACCCTCTCTCCAGGCACACCCCTAATTATTTTGCTTTTACCCTCCACATTTTGCAGAATTCATTTGTGTTGGCGTTAGGACTCTGTGCTAACCAGTGCTAAGGTTCTTGTGCTCTCTCGTCTAAAAATGATATGAGTGCCTTGCATCAAATTAGCATATTCAATTTTCTTGTAAGTCGATAGTAAAGTGGTACAACATGTGCCGAGGGCTTGTAAATTAAATGCTATTAGTGGACCTGCAGCACTGTTTGAGCCACCCACTTAGGTATCCCTTTCGACGTGTCCAAGGCCTGCTGTTTCAGACTGTATTTACAGTTTTGATCTGCCATTTCTGCCTGGCAAAATAAATGTTTTGCCAGTCCCAAACCTCCCTTTTACATACATATAAGCCACTTGTAGGGTAGGCCCTAGACAGCCAACAGGGCAGGGTGCAGTGTATTTAAAAAGTAAACCATGTCCTACATTTGTTTTTCACAATTGAAAGGACTACCTCTCCCATAGGATAACAATGGAGTTACCTTATTGCATTTGATACGTTGTACCTTACAAATGGAATGGGAAAATGTGAACAGTTCATATCTAGCGTCTTTGGAATTGTAATGAAAAATCCTCTTTTATAGTGAAGTTGGATTTTTCATTGCAATTTTGCAAATGCCCCTTTTAGAAAGTTGGCTTTTTCCTGCCTTACCCATTTAGTGCATGCAGCCTGTCTCTGGGTCACATGACTGGGCGTAGTTGGCAGTTGGACTTTATGTATTTCCTCTAGATAGCCACACACAATAGAGTGCTTGGGTGTGCCTGAGTGGGCCATCTCTGGCCTGATGCGAGGGCACAGCCACACTTGCACATAAATAGGCTGTTCCTGCCTATTTATAAAGACTTGCATACCCCTGCAGTTAGTGTCTGGAGACAGGGCAGGAGGAGGCAGAAAACCTGTGCACTTCAAAGGGAAACCTCTAGATGCTTCTCTCACTTCAAAGGAGGCCCCAGATATAAATATGGGGCCTCTAAAACCAACCGTTAAGTACACTTCTGAACCTGTGAAAGACTTTGCCAGGAAGAAGGACTGCCGTGGTGCATCAAAGGACTGCCACTCTGCTGCCCTGAAGGAATTCCTGATGCCCTCATGCCTGGATGAGAAGGACTGGACCTGCCACCTGTACCCAGGACCACCAGAGTGACTTCAAGTGCCAAGTCTCTTGTAACTAGCACCTGGACTCTGCCACTGTGAGTCCTACCCTGCCAAAAGTGCTACCCCAGTCCTGGACCCTTGGAAGGGGCCCTGCAGATGCTCTGCAAGCCCATTTGTGCATTAGCAGGACCAACACATCTCCTCTGCTGTGCAGAGCAACCCGAGCAGATCTGATGCATCGCCACCGCTGAATAAACTTTTCTTGGCACCAGGACTCTGCATCGTAGCCTCGCAGTTCTACGAACTGATGCATCTCCTCTGCTACACAATGCATCATCAACACCATACTTCGCATCGCAAGCCCTCATCGATGGGATCCTCAACGATGACACAGGATCTCCTATATCAGCCCTGTAGCTCCTTGGTAACCAACGCATTGCTTCAGCTGAGTCAAGCATCATACATGTTCGACTTTGCCTTGCAAGCTGTCATCGAGAGGATCCTTGATGAGGATGCAGAACCCCCAATTGCAGCCTTACCTCAAAACTGATGCACTGCCTTGGCTGCTTGATGCACCCTTGACGCGGGACCTCACAACAAGCAAACAGGATTGAAGGTACTCTTGTTCAGCGGGTCTAACTGGGTCAATGTAGCTGCACTGTGGTCCATTGTGGTTGGCTTGAACTTATGACTTTTCCTGGTTCGGCGTGACCAGATATCCACAGTTAGTGCTTTGTGCTTTTTGATGCTATTTTCCCTTAAATCTTTAAAGTTCTATATCTCCCATTCTACTGATTGGATGTTTGTCATTTTGGTGTTGTTTTATTTATAAAATCATAATCTAATGTTTTGACATGGTGTGGAGTATTTTTTACGGTGTTTTTACTGTGTTACTGTATGAAGTGTTACACCAATACTTTATACATTGACTCTGTGTTGAGCCTGACTTCTCTGTGCCAAACTACCAAATGGTTGAGCACAGGTTAATTTAGTGTTTGCTTGTGACCTCACCCTGACAAGGATTGTGGTTCCTGCTTGAGTAGGGTTCACCCCTCAACCCGCACCCCAATTTCTTACATATACCCTTGCCCAGTAGAACTGATTACTCTTAAGTGGAGTCCAAAGAATAAATAAACACTGACACCAGCCTTTCTTTTACGTCCGTTTTGATTTTGTCAGCAAAAGGTCTAATGATAAAGTGGACATGATCCCTGTTTCCATAAATATGTGCATCCCTCTTTCTGTTCCGTTGTCTTTCTATCCCTCTAGGTGTGCCAGCTTGTGTGCTACCTGACAGTATCTTTGTTGCACTGGAGCGTATGCCAGTATATTTGTTTCTGTGTGAGCTAACCTGTCTTTTGGTTTGTGGACACTGGTGCACGACGCTTCCTGGTTTGTCCTGGCATCCCTCCAATAGTCTACCTTTCTGAGATCCATCAGATCCCACAATTTTTACTTTCCTATTATCTCCTGCCCCATGCCCCTACATCCTGTTCTTCTTCCACCTTGCCAACTAGATGCAAAAGCATGGCTACTAACTATTGCTCCATTATTTTTAAACCAGTCCATGCACTAGTCTTAGGTTATTCTCTCTTCTTCCCTTCCCTCCTTTCTACTGTGCCACATCTAGCATGTTGAGGTTGAGATGGCGTTAAAATAGCAGAAGGTAAGATGCAAAAAATCCTCATACTACAACATGTCTCTTGGTCTGTTTGTCTGTGTCATCTCATTTCTGGCAGTCTAGGTTTATGGGCATATGCAAGTTTGTGTATAATAGAATCTGCTGATCTATGTCCGGAGTTGGCTGTAACTGTGTTGGTCTGCAAGTGCATGGGTGCCTGCACATTTGCATTTAAGTGTCTTCTATGTGAATTTGTTATGTAAGTGTTAAAAAAAGTGTACAAGCTGTGTTGATGCCTAAGTAGGCAGGAAAGATGGTGGAGTGAGTTTTAGAGGGATTGGGATTGAGAGCATGACATGAAATGGTTTGTATTTTACAGGACGTGAGAGGCAAGGCATTAACTATGGCATATGTTTTTGACATGGCTTAACTTGTAAAAAATATAAAATAAAAAATGAGTGCAGGAGCCCAAAGATTTTCTGAGGAACCCACTGCTTTTGCTGAGTTCCAAGGCTGTCCTCTCTTGATTCTGCCTCTTGCCTCCTACTGTTGCCACCCTACAGGTCTTGCCTATGTATCTCCGTCTTGCAGGCTCTTTTTCATCCTTGTTTTCCTATCTTCTTATTCCCGTCTTTCCCTCTGTTCTGCTTTTCCTCTCTCTTGCACTGGGTTACAGTCTGATGTTGAAAAATATGTTTAGGATTAGCTCCAGTATCCACCATCAGCACCCACCGGATCAAGATAAGTGTATCTCTTTGAAGGTGAGGAGAGTTATAGTACCAGTTAGGAGTGTGTTTTGGAAGATAGAGGAAAACGTCACATCACATGAATCTGTCGTTTGGAGTACAGCTGCTGGCAGGGCACCAAATGAGCCTATTCTGGTGGCTAGGAGGAGCAGAATGCTGTATGGTCTGTGTTTTGTAGGGAGAGAAGGAAGCTGAATTCCAGTTAGATTTGTGGGCAGGTTAAGGAAGCAAGCAAATTGCAAGGTGCCATTGAAGCATAGCAAAGCCAATAGTCCATGTTTTTAGTGTTCTGCAATCAAAGCAGGCACATCACCAGATGAAATGTGTTCTGTAGGGTGGGGAGTGCAAAACACAAGGTAAGGTGTGTCTTGGCGGGGAGGCAGGACAACACACAGGGGTGTATTTTGGAGAGAACAGATTAACAGATAGTGGTCTATTTAAGAGGTAGGCAGCTGGATCGGAAGGTGGGGAAGGATGTGACGGATGAGGGAGGCAGGATGCTACATAGCGTGTGTTGTAACTGTTGAGAAGGAAGGATGCCCGGTGGCCTTGTGTTTTGGTGAGTTGTGATTGTAATTGCATTTTGTATTGCTTACTACACGGGGTGATGGAGCTGTAAACCGGGCAGCACTCTGCTCCGGAACTAAACATTAGTGGTTAGTCTAGTGTTATTGGATATTGTTAGTTATTGAAAGTAGATTTATGTGTTTGAGATAACCACTCCATGCATTTACTCCAGTTTCTTTTTGTTGGCTTAAATTCATAAGAGTTAGCTTTTTTTCTTTAAGTTTGAAAATAAGTTTATTGAGAAAACAAATATTGTTATACAGTACAATATAAGGGGGAGTAGGGAAAGAAAAAAAAAAAGGAACAATAATGCATCATACAGATATACCGATGTTAGAATGAAAAAGAAAGCATTGAAACGTCATTGAATATAACAATATAACCTACATTTTACAAATAGCGACCATACATCAAAAAGACGAATCAGGTAAGAAAAAGATAATATCATGGCATAGACAAAAAAAAAAAATATCATAGGTATGGAATATCAAGGAGGACGAGCAACCTCTTGTTGAGCTGGAGACAACGAAAAGGAGCGTTGAGCACTATGATCAAAAAACAGCATAACAGGTGACCATATAATGGAGCGTTTAATAGCTAAATGAATGGGATGAATGCAAGCAGTATCTAACCTATGATGATAACAGACTGCATACCACCAAGTCTGAAAAGATCATTTTGTAAAATCTTGCCAATTTTTCGTGATCTGTTGGAATGCAACTGCCAGCAGCATGTCAACAATCCTAGTATTGGAGGTATGATTCTTCCAAATGGGGGATAAACTTCCCAAAAATACGCGTGTAAAAGAGAGAGGAAAATGGGAGTTAAAAATAGAATTTATTTGATTCAAACGGATAGCCGAAAACTATAAAGAAGAGGACAGGAAAAAAGCATATGTTTCAAATCAGCAAATGGCGAGGAACAGGACCAAGAGGTGTCAGGAACAGCAGCATGGTGTGTGTGTAGTGCAGCTGGGTGTAGCAAAAGCCTATTATAAACAAAGAATAATGTCTGTGTGACATTCGCTGCCCTAGACGTCTTTCTAATCTTGACCCACAGTTTATTCCACAGGGAACAAGGCCAGTCAACCTCAAGATCCCTTTCCCAAGATAATTCAACTTTGGTCTTTGGTCGGACAGAAGGGGGGGAACGTAAATGAGAATAAATACGAGATGCTTTGGGAGATAAAAGTAAAAAAGAGCGTAGACTGTTAACTAAGGGAGGTATTGGATGTAAATGAATACGGGTATAAGCAGCGGAGAGTGCTTGCGAAATTAAGTGATATTTAGATTGAAAGGAAGGGGGTAAGTGAAATTGCTGACTGGCTTCGGAAAAGGATAAGATCCTATGTTGTGAGAATAATTGATGCGTCCAGAATAAACCTTTATCTCTCCAGGACTTCCAATAAAAGGGTTTCCCAGCAATTAATATAGAGGTGTTATACCATAAAGAGGAGTGAAAAAAAGAGTCTAAATCAGGAAGAGGTGAGGGTGGATAGGATCCCAAAAGTTTACATGTGTACTTGGAGATGGGGGTAAATAGGGAAGCTGGTTTGCGTGCAAGTGACAGAAATTCTGTAAAGGAAAAAGGGGAAAGGAGGGAGTGTTCAAGCACAACCCAGGTGGGACAGTCAAGCAAAGAATCAAGAAGCCATCTCGAGGCTTGACGAAGGAGGAAAGATCTATGGTAGGTAGGGAAATCAGGGTAATTAAGAGTTAGCTTTGATCATTAGTGGGGCGGGGAAGGGTGATCTCATGCCCATGGTTGGTGGGATTAAAAGGTGACCTAGAGGAGATTAATTATCGGTAGGTTGCATGGGTATGCTTTTTAGAGGAGGATAGGTTGTGATGTTGTAAATGAGTTGTGAGAAGTTTCCAGTAACACAATAATAGAGATTAAAGCACTCAGGTTGTGCTCAGAGAAAGGAGGCATGCAGAAGCTGGGAGGGATGGAGAGGGCGTTTGGAAAGAAAGAAAAATAAGAAGAGGCAAACAATGTAAGAAGATATATGGGTAACAAATGCAAACATTGGAAATGCTGGAGCAGATATCTCCTGTTGTTCATCCTCTAGTTTGGCTCACAGTATTAATCACAAAGGCATAGAAGGCTCCATGTGGATGTTTTTGGTGTGGCATGGCGGAAGATGGAGAGTGAGGGCAGCTTCCCCAGACAGTGAAAGTATATTGCCCGTTTTTCTGTGCTTGTGGGTGGTGATCCAGACACTGAGGTGATGTGACTGGGCTCTCTCTAAAAATGTAATAATACTTTGATAGCAAGGGGCTGATGATTAGACCTTCTGAAACACTGCCCTTGGTAGCTGGTGGAATGGCACGTTCTATTGCACATGGTGAAGTGCCCCATTGGGTGCAGTCCAGCCTTTTGTGTTCTTTGATCACACTCTCAGTTGGGCTGATAACAGAAACCTCACACCTCTGTGTGCGTCTGTTACCGGTGCTCCAGGCTGGAGAATACCCTGCTGCCGCTACACTACACAGAGACTGCATCAGGAAGAGCCGCCTGGAGAGGACATTTGAAAGGAGGCCTGCCCCAAACCTGTCTCGGGAGCTTGGCAAGATAGTACACCAGGAGGGATATCATTTTGATGGGAATGTGAAACACCAGGTAGATTAGGATTAGAATTGGGGTGAGCACCTGTGCAGTTCACCTGTGGCACCACCTTATCTATAAACGCTCCTATATATTCCTTGGAACATGTGGTTATGCCTATGCCTATGACTCGGCGATGCGGCGAGCGCAAGGTAAGTGATTTTATTTATTTATTTAATATTACTTAACCCGTCGTCTGTCGACTTCCATCACCCCCCACCCCGCCCTTACCCCACCTCACCGCTCTTACCTGTGCGAGCCGCTACTGAATAAAATACGTTGTGATGAGTTATGGATTCAAGCCTGGATGCAAACCATGGCAATATAGTCTACCACAAAGAAACTGCAGCAAATGCGTAGATTAGTTTCCTTGGGAGCACAAGTCTAATCCCAATTACCAGCAATAACCTTGGATTAACCACTGACGCTGAAGCGCTTCAACACAGCATCAGGTGTAGTAAGCGCTATATAAATGCAATTACAGTACAACACAGTCCATAATCCCTCTTTCCTGAGATGGAGTTTATTTATTCCAATCCCCCGGTGTAGAATCCTCTCAGTACATTAATATTCTATTTGAATGTGAACTTCACTGAAAAGCATCTAGTAAATATGGCTGGGGAGGAAAACGGCCATGTTGAATGTTGGTATATTTGGCAAAATAATTGTGCACTGCACATAGGACCCAAACAGTCATTTTTTCCCACACTATATGCTATCTAACGCAAAGATTTCACTTCATGTGATGTAAAAAAGGTAATTGTGTCAGGAGCTGAGAGAACGAGACAAATGAACGCAACCAGGGTTCAAGCACGCAGGAAGCGGCCTCTCTGAAGTGGGTTTCCAGCAGCGCCTGCACGTAGACTTCTTTCCCTCTCTTGTGAGAAAGATGGGAGCTGACATGTCAGCGCAATTCTTTGTCAGAAATATACATCTGCATGAAGGGAGCAGAGTTAAAAATTTAATCTCCAAAGCTATTTACAGAGTGGATAAGCCTTGACAGGCCTCCCAAATGTATTACAAGAACAAGAACAGCAGAGATATGGACAAAAAAAGCTGTTGCAGCAAACAGAATGAAACTAAGCTTTCTTGACAGAATCAGTTTGCTAAATGACTTTAAACTTAAACTTGCACTTTGTCTTGTAGGGTTTTTTTCTTTCAAAAACTGACTTTAATTTACATTTTGTGTAGTAAAAAATCTACAGCCCTCAACCTAAAAAAAAAACCTTTGCACGCCTAGAGTTCACTCAGCATTTCGAAATGCAGATCACGATTGCATTCTGGGATACCATACACAGAAAGCGGTAACTTCTTGCCACAAATTCTCCACTAAGTAACACTGAAATAGCAAGCAATAATGAATGCTGAGAGAGTAAGTGCCACAGAGAATATCAAGTACTTCCCTCATCAGGGTCATGTGAATTATGGAGTTTGTGGGAATTATTGAAAAGGGTTTTGAGAACGAGGTAAAGCTGTGGACAAATTGCTATGAGAATGAACAATAAAAAGGCTCTATATCTTCACATACTATGTTGCCCCTCACTAGACATTATGCTTTGGGATTTAATGAGTGAGGTTTGCATTAGAACAGGCAGTATGAATTTTAAGGGCTACTATTTTTCAATGTTTTAGATGTGATGTAGTCCATCTCTCTTGGCTTTTTTAAATATTTAACTCTTAATTGTTATTTGAGAATGCGGTATTTTTTATTATTTTTTACTAGAAGACATTTTATAATCTATGTTTTTTTCATTTTATGTATGCTTTTATGGCCTTTGGGTGAATAAAGTTTACTTTGACTTGACTTGAACAGGCAGTAGATGGAGTTATGACGCAGGCAACATAAATTCATGGCAGCTGCAGAGCGTGCTGTAAACCAATGTGATATTAAACAAAGTGATTGACACAGAGTTGAATGGTAAAGAAATGTTCTACAATTTGAGAAGAAGGTAAGTCTGGAAGAAACTGCAGTGGTGGAATTCCTCCACCAAAGGGACTGCGTAGTGGAGGAAATTCATCCTGTGGATTCGCCTTTGCAAATAGTTTCTTTGGTTTATCTTAAACTTGCAAGCATTTCTACTATAATATTAACACCTTGTAAGTGTAGAAAACATCACATGTAAAAATCCTGTAACAATATGAGTTAGCTTGCTGTCAATATCCTTCTTCAAAATGCTAAAATGTCACCCTTACTCCAAGTCAATATCTCTGGAGGGAGTAAAAAAGACAGCAATGCTGTAGGCCAGTCCATAAAGCCTCAATTATGCCAACGTGTCCAAGAGAGGTAACTGGTGAAGCTGGAACAGTGGAAATAGAGTTTGTAATTCCATTGAGTTCTTTGAGATTGACGATTTAGTGTTTTTACCAAAACATGGAGATTTGTTATGACCCTCCAACTCAGACCCATAAAATGAGGTAAGGCCACTTGGTACCACCTGTCTTTATCTCCTATCTTGGTACTATGCACCTACCAGAGGTGTGTGGTGAAAACCAAGTTCGAAACCACTGATGCAATGTAGAGCAAAGTAGTAGGCACTGGAATGTGCTGGATGGTGCAAACAATTGTTTCAGCCGCTGGTGCCCAAGGTCACCCATGTTGTCTGCAATGTTGATGGCTAGGGTATGCACCACCTAAGCCAGGCAGAACCCACCACTCTAGTCAGGGCAAGGGAGATACACACCAAAGATAACCCCTGCTCACCCCCTTCGTAGCTTGGCAGAGCAGTCAGGCTTATCCAAGAGGCAATGTGTAAAGCGTTTGCGCAACACACCCACACAATAGTGACACACTAGACACTTCACAAAAGAGGTTCCACACAAGGTTATATAAAAATAGCCTTTGTATTATCCATAAAAACACATTAGATCACATTCACATATATTATACTGTGCCGCCAGCACTAGTCAGGACTTCACAGGCATTTACATGAATCACAAGGCCAATCGGGCCACTGTCATAGACCATCACAGTTGTCCCCACCCAGTAGCTACTGGTAGGAACTGCACTTATTATACCTACATATAATCATCAGTGCACCTTAGTAAACACTTGCAGCAGGGCATACATCATAAATACATCATGCCCACTTTACACATAAGCAGGTCACCATCAGGGTGCATAGGGTGCCAACCTTGGCAAATAGCCCAACATACATGTGAACATCAGGCACTAAGCATAACCATGTTCACTGAGCCTGAAGTTCACATACATGCCAGTATCTCAACACAGCTAGTACCAATGATTCTGATGATTGCCACAAAGCAATGAAAAGCCCAACATGAAAGAGATGGTGGATGGAAAAAAAATGCTATATATTGTGGAGTTATCCGAGAGACATTCACAATCTCTTTCAAAAAATGCATTGCCTTAAAATATGTATAATGTATTCAGTGGCTAATATCACCCTGAAACACTGGGTGGTGATGCCCCATCACTATTACTGATACTGGATCAATTAGCGCCCCACTACTTAGGCACCAAGTCAATGTGTAACTCATTTTAAGTGGCTTGTGTCATACCCAGCAAAGTCAATTTCACAATTTAAAGAACCATTTGCATAATGTTCAAAGGCTGTCCTCAGAATGGAGGGAGATGACCTCATGGAGGGTGCGGCAGGGCTGGCTGAGGCAAGTTGGCAGGCCATCAAGCAATCACCAGGTGGTCCCTGGCCGCCACCTCTCCATGCAGTGCCCAGCGTTGCAATGAGATCTTGCAATGACTGGTGGTGGCAGAGGGGTTGGACTCAGCGTGCCCACCTTAAATAGCATGGCGAGGTAGGGTTTGGACTCTTTATTCTTCCCTCCTTGGCGTGCCGCTGCTTCCAGCTGCCATGACCATTTAAAGCCACTGTGGGTGAGGATTCTGTGTTTCCCCACTAACAATCTTTGTTGATCCTGCAGCTCCCCAGACCACCTGCCCCTTTACACCACAGTGCGACGGCCATGGTGGGCGTGGGAGGCGTGTTTGTGTTTCACTGGAGTCGGTCTCAGTTGGTCCCAAAGCTTCTCAGGCTGCCTGATTCTTTCTGCCACAGCATGGCTTCTGCGACGGGCTCGGGCAGCATGTTTATTTGTTGCCTGGGCCTCCTGCAGTATTTGCCCTGATTGTGGTGCATTGAGGCTCCTTTATTGGATTTGCTGAGGTAGGCCCAAAGCAACTTGGGACCCTCTTTTTGTTTGTTGGTGTGTGGTATAGCGTGAATGAGGCAAAACTTTTTTAATGCTTGACTATGGGATGCAAAATCCTAGGCTTTATAGTACTTGGTCGTGTGTGGTACCAAGCATCCGAGGCGTTCATATATGAAATAATTCTTGGGAATTTGGCATAAACACCTTTTTGGCCACTTTGCTTGAGCAGGAATAACCAGAGCAAACTTCTGGGAATAGAAGATTGAGCAGGTGCACCCTGCAGCGCTTCTTGCCTTGCAACCTCCTGCAGTTTTAGTCGCCTTCACCTCCGCTGGCCACACCGGGTTGGGGCATACAGCTGTTTCCTTGAAAGCATTCATTTTACCATACCTTGAGCCCCCTACTTTGGTGGCGTCACTCGCTAACCCTTGGTAAGGAAAGGGTATAGGTTTGAAATTGTTGTGTCTGTGTTTTCATTGAGGTCATAGCTTTAGTTTATACGTTTTGTGATTTTACAGGTGGACTAGTCTTTTGGAGTGGTTTGTTGTGGGGTATCCTTATTATGGGTCAGCATTTCTTGCTCTGCAGGTATGCCTTACAAGTCTACCATTAGGCTGCACTAGTTGGGAGCGGGATATGGAGAGAACTGTGAGTAGGCTGTACTCATTGAAGGAGTTTCTGGCATTATTGAAGCTAGGCAGGTTGGTGCACCACCTGCTATGTTGGAGGTTGGAACTTGGAAGACTGGGGTGCCCGTAGGGTAGCAAATTGGCGCAGAACAGGGCAGAGAAGAGCAGGAACTGGCGCGTGCTCTAACCCTGAAGGGACCGAAGTGGGCCCTAGTAGAGCAAACACTGTTACAATAATGGAGTGGTAACAGGGCTCTACATTAGTGATCTATATAGGGTCAGTGGGCAGCTCAGGTGAGTCATCCGTTACTAATAGCATTGGACATAGAGGTAAGAACTGCAGATCTGTCACTGGGAATGTTCCACTCTCAGTTTTTCTGGATAATGGTATTGGGTAAATAGTAGCACCCCTCCCAGCACTGCAGCCAATTTAATAGCCAGTATAGAAAGAGTCTTCCAATGACTGTCCAAGGTAGGGGTTGTCACTGTCCTCACAGGTGGTATGTCTTCATGGGTAGTGGTGTGTTTTTGAGTGGTGAATAGGCAGGGGTGTAGCATGGCCAGTAAGATTGGGGGGATGTGAACTTCAGATTTTCCAACAGTCATGCTGGAATATCTTGTTAAAACACGTTATCTGAGAAGCAGGACAAGAGCGGAGCTTAAGGGGCAGCGGAAAGAGAGAGGTGGGCGGATTGTTAGGGGCACTTCAAATATAACATTTTAAAAATTAAGCAGCACTTATGAGGCCTTTAAAACAGAAACGAGAGACACAGAGTGTGTGAATTTTTGTCAGTGTGGGCATGTAAAAATACCAAGTGAAATCCCACCGACACTTCATCATACCTGACTCAGAGCCCTTGTATCAGATTACTTAAAGAGTTTTTTTTAGGGGGGTCTAACACCTCAAACATCCACTGAGAAGCTACACCTCTATGAATAGGGACAAGGCAGCTCCAGTCCAGAAGACTGATGCCAAGTTGGCAGGTTACAAAGGAACTGAAACACCCTTGCTTAGGTT
This sequence comes from Triturus cristatus, assembly GCF_964204655.1. Classification (NCBI taxonomy): domain Eukaryota; kingdom Metazoa; phylum Chordata; class Amphibia; order Caudata; family Salamandridae; genus Triturus; species Triturus cristatus. The sequence goes on from NC_140589.1 coordinate 182,039,805, forward strand.
CGTGCAGTCTGAGCGGGATCAGTTAACTGTGCAATTGCCAATGGGAATGAAAGAAAAGATTATAAAAATTGCTTATGTCAAGATTTTTTTACCTGATGTTGAAATCCCCAGCCAGGCACGAGGCCAAACATTGCCAGGAGTGCTTATATTCTAGAGATTGTCTAAACAGGCAGTGCAATCCCAAAGTAGTCAAACCTTTGGCGAATTAGGTGAGTGGTTTAATGATTTTCCAGGCAGTATTAGTTGAGAAATTCACTGAACATAGACCACACAGGACTTGTTATGAAAACAAGATTGTGTGGGTGCATGAGATTCTTGGGGGTAACTGTAGGAAGGAGTACAATATATCCTTTAGAAGGAAGAAGACAACATGCAAGAGATTGTTTTGCTTTCAGACTGGATAAGAAGTGAATGTAGTATTTTGATTCCAGTGCAGGGTACTGTTGGGCTGCCAGTGTCCAAGGACCACTAATCCTTTCAGCTCAGCATGGATGTAGCCAGGTGGAAGATTGAGGTAGGGAAGTGGTTATGGTGGATAGGTCGTCCTTTCAGTGCAATACTACTGGACAATATTGTGTGTCCTCCTCTAGGTGTTGTATCCATGAAAGAACAGGTTGAGTTTCACATCATCTATGACCTTTATGTCCCACATGGGAACTCTGTTAATGAGACAATTGTTCAGGCAGTAAGCTGTATGAAATATGACCAGCTATCATGATGATGTAGGCTTTGGGCCTTGGGATATTGCTGGCTAAGTTGATGTTTAGTCAGCTTTCAGGTTGTTGACAATCCACCCAGATGATATCCACTTGTTGAGTTTCAGTTTAAGGGATAGTACTACTTCGACAAGTGTATTTCTACGGGCTGTTCAGTATTATGTTTATCCTTTGAAAAGTTCAGCCCATTTATTTAGTGGATGTCTAAGAAAGCAACATGTGTCTTGCACTACCTTGATAATTTTCTATTCCTAGAGCCCCCAGTATCAGGTTATTATGGGGAAAAGATGCCATGTTTTGTTCAGCTACTTTGCCACTTTGCTAGGTGCTGCCAGCACAAGAAAACCCCTGTGGGCCCATCACAACCTCATCCTTTTTAAGAATTGTGTTAGACTCTTCTAAAGATCTGTGCAGGCTTCTGCATAAGAAAGTGGTTGATTTCAAAGAATTCATAAGGGTTTGTTTGGAGACTAGGATGGTAGCAATGCTGCAGCTACAGATGTTGGTAGGACTGTTGAATTTTGCGCTGTGCTTTATACCCATGACTCGCCTATTTTCAAGATCTAAGTGAGCAGGCTATGTCGAAAAGTACGCTAAAATATCACTGGACAATGTTGTCAGAAGTGATAAAGCAGGATTTGCATAACTGGGTGGCCTTTTTAGAGGAACTCAATGGATCTATAGTCTGGCGCCCTCCACCTAAATCTAGCCAGGAGTGAGACTTATTCACAATCCTGGACCAGGAGTGGTATGCACAGAGATGGTATGCGAATGGTTCGAACATAGTCTTTTGAAGAATGTGGCTATTCTAGGGTTGTTTGTCATTTTGGTAACTTTGAATATATGGCCTACTAATCTTTGTGATCAAGCAGTGATATTCTGCTCAGACAACATGACAGTGGAGGAGTCCATGAACTAGCAGCACACAAGTTGATGGATGGTGCTTAGGGTGCTGGAAGAGATCATTCTGCTTTGCTTAAAAAAATATTCTTACTTACATTTAAATGTAAACATGTACCAGTGGTGTTAGACCTGACAGCATTTGGGTGATCTCCCCCCAAATGTTTTGCCTACTCACCCCCTGCTGCTGAATTTTGTTTTTGTTTACTTTTTGTCTCTGTGCACTGCTAAGCAGTACTAAAGTGCTTGTGCTCCCTCTTCCAAACATGGTAAAATTGGCTTACACCCAATTGGCACCGTTATTTCATTTGTAAGCCCCTAGTAAAGTAGTACAACATATCCCCAGGGCCTGTAAATTGAAAGCTACTAGTGGGCCTGCAACACTTATTGTGCTACCCACTTTAAAACATGTCATAGCTGACTGTGTGCAGTTTTGAACTGTCAATTTTACCTGGCAAAATAAAACTTTTACCAGGCACATACCTCCCTTTTTATTACATATAGGTCCCCCCTAAGGCAGGCCTAAAACGGGCCATAGGGCAAGGTGCAGTAGTGGGAAAAAAACAAATTTGTTTTTTATTACTGTGAGCTCTATATCACTCAAAGGCTAACACTGGGTTACCTTATTACCTTTAATAAGTGTTACCGTTTGATTGGGAACAGGTAGAAAAGTTGAATTTGGTTTAAAGAAAATGGTAGTTTAAAATCCTCTTTAATGGTGAAGTCACATTTTAAATCACAGTTCTGAAAATGCCACTTTAAGAAAGTTGTATAAATAACAGTGATAAATGGCTGTGATTATTCAGAAACACTTATTCTAACAACACCAAGTCAAATCAATGTATTACTTTGGTCTGTGTTTTTATTTCACATTCAATTCAGCAAATATTAACACATTCACTTAGTGTAGTTTTTCAATATGTCTTACAAAATGACTATTCTCTTATTCAAAGAAGACCTTTTTTTGAAAGGTGTGTTAACACTATCTAGCATGTTCAACAAAGGTACAAAACAGTCATAAACCAATAATTAATCAACATAAATTTCAAGGAGGCTGCCTCCAGCACGCTCACAAAGAAAATGACCCCAACCTTTTGTCACCCCTTGGAACCTGGGAAGGGGAAAGAAGGATATTCCAGCACCAGATGTGGGGCGACAAATAGTAGTTTCTCTCACCTCAAAACTGGTCCCAGGTGTAAATTTTGGAGCATCAGACAAACTCTTAAGTACACTCCTGGGTCTGTGAATATTACAGAAGAAGGACTGCCCTGCTGTCAAAGGCCTGGCCTGCTATCTGAGAAGGAGGACTAGACCTGCTCCCTTCATCCCACACTAACCGGAATGACTACAAGGGTAAGTTGGCTGACCTGCTTTGAGATGCAGAGACACAAAAAGCTCCAGTGGCCTACTTGCAACTTTCTAGCTTACCTGATGCAACTGGACCTGCAACTGGACCTGCCTGAGCCCTAATGGCTTCTGCTAGAGTGAGTCCCTGACCCCCAAGAGGTGCATTCCCAGTTCCTGGACCCTTGGCTGGTATCCGAGTGCACTCCTTTGAACCAAAGGGAGAAATCCTGATGTTTTGGGTACTTCATGATCACAAACTGGCTTGTTCTCACGATGACCAGCAACGCAAATCTCCAGTAAACCTGACTCTTTGTGCTAAAGCGGCGACCAGAAACACAAGATCTGCACTTCGCACAACAGCAATGAAAGCATGCGGTGACTGCCAATGCAAAGCTCCAGGAATAACCATCCACAATGCCCAACATTATCTTTGGGCTACAGCGACAAACCATCTGTGACGCTCTCCTTGTGGCCTCCTCCACAGCGAACTGAACTCTTTGTGCCAAACTTTGAGAAGGTAAATTTTTCAGCAGGACTAACCTTGTCCCTGTACTCGGCCTGCGCTCCTTTACAGTCAGCCTGAACATGTGACTTTTACCCGGTCTAGCCCAACCAGGTGACAGGGAGTGGTGCTTTGTGTTTTCCAGAGCTATACTTAACTAAATCTATGAAATGTCAATAACTCCGGTTCTACTAATTGGAGTTTTGTTATTCTGTTGTCAAATTATTCATTAAAATGTTCTCTGTTTTTCTAAATTGGTATTGGATTTCTCTTGTGTTGTGTTTTCACTTTATTACTGTTTGAGTGCTGCATAAATATAAATGCTTTACACATTGACTCTAAGTTAAGTCCGACTGCTTTTGTGCCAAACAGAGGGTTAAGCACAGTATAATTGAGTCACTTTTATGGTTCACTCTGACAGGTATTGTGGTTTCTGCTGTAGAAGGGTTCCCACCCCCTCAACAAAAAAACTGCTTTTTACAGAACCCATCATGGATATATTGGCCATTCTACCACTCTGGAATTTTCTGAGGAGGTGGCAGGATAGGGGCTGTGTCAGAGGATGCTAGGCCCCATGACCCAGACATGAAATACCACATAACCCTTTAATAGCTGTTTCGTACTGTTTGATAGCACTCCTCATAGGTCACTCGCAGTCAGTTCTGCGATCTGCAGGGTACACATTCTTTTCAGCAGGTACATTAATCCGCTGCACTACTTTAAGATAAGTCAAAACTGCCACTAAATAAAACCAGATCTTTCTCCAGCAGGAACATTAATCATGAATGTAGTTTTATTAAGAAGGTGGGGACTGACAAACTCAGCCTGAATAATATAATGGTACATCGTTATTCAACTATGTCTTGAGTGTGGCTCTCAGCCATTCCTGCTTTTATCCCAGTAGCACTAAGCAAGCTGAGACTACTCCAATCTTTATTCTGGTACAGCTACGTCAACCACGGCAAATACATCAGTTAAATCGAATCATCATTTGCACTGATTTTCAAGCAGATCTTCGGAGAGGGAAACACGATGCACCTTATTTTGGAGATAGCGCACTGAGCTTGCTTCGATGTTGAGTTGGTGCATGTCTGTGGAGCACATAGTAGCAGATGCAGTGCAGTGCACAGAGACTGCTCATAGCTATTCACCGAGGAATACACTTAGACGGAGCATTTCCCATGGTCAATGATCGCCTCAGCAAGGGTGAACAGAACCAGAAGTGGTGATGTTACTACCATTCCAGTCTTAACTGGAGTGAGGAGTGCTGGTGGAGTGAGGAGTGTGGTGGAGTGAGGAGTGCTGGTGGAGTGAGGAGTGCAGGTGGAGTGAGGAGTGCTGGTGGAGAGAGGAGTGCTGGTGGAGGGAGGAGTGCTTGTGGAGTGAGGAGTGCTTGTGGAGTGAGGAGTGTGGTGGTCTTACATGGTGCGCCAATAAGACAGAACAAGATGGAAGCTGCCGTACACAACAGTATCATTGGTGCTCTTGAATTGCTGATCGGACAGATGATTCCCCACCGGTTGCCCTATGTTGAGGATAAGAATAGATGAGTTGTATTCCATTCCTAAATTCACCTTCTGCTTTAAGGCCAAGATACGGGTCTGGCTGTGTGTGAGAATATCAAGACCAAAAATGCTGTCTGACAGAAATGCCATACTTGAGATATTGTTTACAAGCAATTTACGATGACAAGCTGACAATTTGCTTACCCACATCATAGACTGTCTCCCTCATAATTCACACACACGGTATCTCTCCCCAGTGCCACATTTGGTGAGGTTAGCCTCATATATAGACCATTAAATATTACACCCAATGGGTTGATGTAGTATACTTGTGCTCCACACAAGATGGCCACCTGTGGTCTTTAGACCTTCCTTTTTGATCCCATCCTCGTCGCCAAAATGTTGTAAATGGTAAAGCAGGAAGCAGGATACTTCCTCTAAGTTACAAGATAGATTTATTAAGAACACAGCAGAGCGCACACCTCGCCAGCTGACCAGACAATCAACTGACAAGAGTGGAACTCTCCAACGGTACAAGGTAGAATGCACACCAGAACCAGGACAAGAGTTTCAAAACACGACAGAGATTCGTGACAGAGAGGTTCCTAGAACCAGGACAAAAGTTCCAGTACCACGACAGAAAATCGTGACACGTAGGTTCCCAGAACCGGGACAAATGTTTCGTGGCTAGAACTGGGCCTTAAAGCTCAAAGTACTGAGACAGATAGTTGACAGATTTATGACAGAGAGGTTTCCAGAAGAGCCAGGACAAAAGTTTCAGTACCACCACAGGAAATCGTGACACAGAGGTTGCCGGAACCGGGATGAATGTTCCGCGACTAAAACCTGGCATTATAGCCCACAGTAGTGAGACAAATAGTCCACAAAAAAAAAAAAATACTTAAATAAAAGAGACATAAAGGTCAAAACACAGAAAGTGGTCCATAACCCGAGAAAGAGAACCAGAACCGAGACACCTGGTCCAGAACTTCAACTTGGACTGTGAGACAACTGGCTCCAAATCTTAGAACCTACAACCCTGGTACAAAACCTAGAGAAAGTAGGACGTCATGTAGCTGTTCAGTCTTTTGTGCATGCAGAAAGGATCACAACAACACCCTAAAAAGGGTGCAAGACCTGGAAATCCAAAGGGTGTCCTAGGGAGAGTGCTAAAATCTGCAAAAGCAGAAGAATGGTGCCTAGAACCAGCGAATAGACAATGAGCCTTGAACCAGGCTAAAAGGTCCAGAGACTCTCGAACCGGTGAAAGTACAGAGAGTCCAGAACCGAGAAACTACGGAAACTACCTGAACTCGTACAGAGCGCCCACGATGGAGACAAAGATCCTGCAACTTGAACCGGGTCAGTGAGCCCACGGAACTGTGCCCAGGGAACTGTGAGCCCTTAGAACCCAGAGTCCAGTTTGTGAGAGTATTGGAGAGGAAGGTGACATCTGGTGAATATAGTTTCTGAAGTGACTACACAAAATCCAGGTGGTAGTACAAGAGCAACCTGTCCAATTGATTATACCTGGATCTTGCTGGAAACTGGAATATACCGGAGAATTTTGATGTGTACTGTGTAGTAGTAGATGTGAAGACACAACGGAATTCTCCAGTGCAAATAAAGGAAGCTTGTTCATTGAGCAAATGCGGTTGCAAATGTACGGAATCCAGCTGTTGCAAATATATGGAATCTATACCAGCCTCGCTGATGCGATGGGTAAATTTTGCTCAGAGGACACTGGTCATGCTTTGGAAGCTGAGAATTCACCCCTCCAAAGCCTACACGGATCCACAGTTCCCTTGTGGATGAAGGCGTCAAAGAAAAATTGTGCAGGACCCCATCCGGTGCCGCCCATCTTATCAAACAATTACTAATGTTTGGCAGGACAATGATCTATCTCCCAAAGCCAACATCTTCAGCACACACAAAGGACCTAAGTCAATGAACACTCCACCGAAGCTGAGGGAAATTTTGGGGAAAATGGAACTTGCATTTGAAAGCACAGAGAAGAGATGTGGGTACTAATTGGGTATTACAAAAAAAAAATAAAGGTGCCCCCGCAATGAGGACATGTCTGTGAATGATTTGTGTTTAGACATTCAAACCAGCTCTGACAAAAAGCCCGGAAGAAAAAAAAAAGTGTGACACAGATTTAAGAACCAGAGAAAGAGAACCAGAATCGGGACTAAGGGACTCACAAATAATGGTATAAAGATGAAGCATGCTGGATCAACGATTAATTTGTGTGACCTCTGCAAACATCCATAGCGGTTTTGCACCTAGAAATCTTGAAGAGTACACATGATTACAGTGTCTGTAATTGAAATATCTAATTTAAAGCATGGAGGCATCTGTTCAGCAAGTTTTCTAAGATCGCCAGCAGAAGGCAGTGGTGGACTAAGTCAGATTGACTGTGTCTGTCTCTCCTTGTTTGATCAGTTGAAGGGGAGTAGGTGATGGTGATCGTTGCCTTAGTGACCTGAGAGTCTAAGAGGTCGCCGTCCAAGAGGTCGCCGACCTCCTACATGTCTTAATGATTTTTGTGTTGTTCTTTACCATGCTTTAAGCTTTATTTTTGTATTTTGTTTCCTCATTTTCTTTTCCCTGTAAAGGAGGAAGATGTGTAGTATACTTGTGCTCCACACAAGATTGCCACCTGTGGTCTTTAGACCTTCCTTTGTGTTCCCACCTCCCCAGCCTCCCAGAATACCTGTGTGCATTCTACCTTGTACCGTTGGAGAGTTCCACTCTTGTCAGTTGATGGTCTGGTCAGCTGGCGAGGTGTGCGCTCTGCTGTGTTCTTAATAATTCTATCTTGTAACTTAGAGGAAGTATCCTGCTGCCTGCTTTACCATTTACAACAGTTGACCACAAGCCACCCATTGGTTGCTATTTAGAGGAGAAAAGGAGAGAGAGTCCATGTTGGATCTGTCACGGTTTCACACAAAGCCCAATGTTAACAATGCTTCACATATCCTCCCGAACTGAGGAAACAGAATCATGATGGCAAGCTAGAAATGTTAACAGATTCTGCCCAAATATTGACGTGATTTGTTATCAGTTGGAATGGAAACTCTAGAATCAGGGTTATTTATCAAAAGACACATCCCCTGAACCCCACAAAATAGGAAGATATTAAAGTTTCATAAACCCCCAAGATGATGTTATTCCTCGAGCTGTGCTTTAGGGAGTGATGCTGGAGGAAGAAGCTGCATGAATGATTTACAATACATGGCCGAGGCCTCTATATGAACGAGCCGCTCTGAACACTCTCGACAAAGTCTGTCACCGAAGTTTAGCTGCAATCAGACCAGGGAAAGCAGCATTCACTCGTCCCCTCATGAAAACAAAAATCGTCGAACACTCGGAAGAATGTGGTCCAGCACTCTCTGTTTTCCAAAGTTTCCAAATACGAGTAAATGCTGAGAGCAGGCGGCTTTCCCCGAGTGTTAGTAGGCAACGGAGACCGAAAGTTATGGTGACAAAGGGCCATATGTATGAAGGCAATTTTGCGATCGCAAAACAGCAGTGTCATATGTATGACACAAACCACCCCTCGCAAAATAAGGAATCGCAAATTTTGCGATTCCCTATTTTGCGATTGCATTTAAGGAATTTAAGGAATCTCTAATTGGGAATCGCAAATTGAGAATGTCTTCCCATTAATCCCTATGGGCCGGAAAGAATCAGGAGGTATTCCTTCATTTTGAATCGCAATTTGTGATTCGCAATTAAGGAATATGTAGGATTCGCAAAATTTATTGCAAATCCTACATACATAGGGTTTTGCGATTCTCAAATAGCGATTCGCAAAAAATCGCTATTTGAGAATCGCGAATGGGCATTTTCATACATATGGCCTTTAAACCATTATATGAAACATGGCAAGAGGGTGACTGTTACCAGGACCTTACGATGTCATCATGCAGCCCTGATGAAGTGTGCATGGAGAGAAGCGCGTTGGCTGCAGAGAAACATATCTGGAAATTATTCTGTCAATAAAGGATAATTCATCAAGAGACTTTTGATTAATTGGGTCATTCTTCTGTTTTTGAAGATTATATTATGGAAACGTGCCAACTTTTGTTCCCCGTTTATTGCAATTGAATACATAAGCATACTGTGGTACATTCCAAGAGTGCTGGGCACATTACTCAGACACCCTGAGGAAGAAGCTGCTCCACTTTCTACGCTGATTGAAAACCTCTCACTGCAACGGTTGCACCACAGGGTGCAGTGCCCCCCTCCTTGGCTTGGCCACTGCTTTGCAAAGGCAGGGCTCTTTGAGGAAAGCAGAGGACTGGACAAGGGCTAGAGAGAGGTCAGATCTGAAAATGGAACTGCATTATGCACGAGGTGCTTCACAGTGCGAATGGGACTGCACTGGGCATAAGGAGTGACTGAGAAAGGAGCTGCTCACAGGCCCGCTCTCTGCATAGGGCTCAGCAACGAACTCCTTTGCCCGCCACGCACCCATGGTGCTGTGCGCTGAACGCGGACTTTCACCGTAACACGAGGATGGACTTGATGCTTGTGGCTTTACTGAGCCAATGAGGCTTTGTTGACTATATTGTCTGAGTTGAGCATAGTGGCTGCACTGTATAACAGTCCTGCAGGATGATACTGTGCTGGTGCTAATACGGGGTTACACTTGAGCATATGGAGTAATACCTGCATTTATCAAGCTGCATTGAAAGCATACACCAGCATCTGGCCATATTGCAGATGTGCCTCAGCCTTGCATGCTGTGACTGGGCATGTGGCCTCAGGTTGCTCGATTGTGCCCATTTCTTAAAGCTGTGCTGTGCCTGTTGAGACCTCCTATTGGGCATCCCAGTATGTTGTTAGGCATTTGAGGTTCAGCCTGCACGTTTCATGGTAAGCCTGGACATATGATGGTTATGTGTGATGGAGGTCGCATGTGTCTATTTAATCCTTAATTCAGCATTTGAGCTTGTATCTGGGAACGCTCTGCTGCACCTGGACATTGGGGTTGTAACTGGACATCTGAAGCCCTGCTCAGGCATTTGAGTAACACAGCCTTGTGTAGAAAACAGATAACACTTACTGTGTTAAGTTTGTTGCATCTTCTTCACAGAACACATTTACATGCATTAATTTCTGTATATTCTGTGTCATGTTTATATCACAAGATGCTATTTGAATTAATAATAAACAATAATCAAAACAATGACATCTCAAGCTTCCTTAAAGCCATCAAAAGCTCTAGTGCTTGGGGAACACGTCTTGAGCAGCTGACTTCAGACGGCGCGCGGCATCTCCAATGCCCTGTCACAGCTCGTTGAGGCATGAAAGGTTGAGGAGCATCATTTGTCAAGCTCCATATGGCAGCTATTGATTCAACAGACTACATGTTAGCCTCGGCTTCACCGCTGAGGGTTGATCATATATTAACTTTTCCTGCGGGCAAAGGACAAAGTATTAAGATAAAAGACTCAAGGTGATTTATGAATATGATACAGAGCATCTGGGCAATGCAAAGTTTCATCAAGAAAAGTAACATTACCAAAAGTGTGTTTGAAAGAGGAAAGTATGAGGGTGCTTGCAAATTCTTGTGAATAGTGACTTTTCTTTCCATCTGACAATGTGAAACAAAGCATGGTGCCTGACAGCTTCCATGATTGCATTGAGAGAATGTCGCACTCGTTACAACTACTAGATAGACAAACACTGGCAAATTCAATAGGTATGGTTTAAATTCCGAGTCCTAACTAAAAGGTAAAATAAGCCTCTTACAGTGAGAGAAAAACAGCAAAAATCGATTGATTTCTATTTAAAATGTATCTATGAGATAAAGAATTAAAGGTGTGATGTTTTACTGTCCTTTTGAGATGTGATGAGGTCTCTGATGAGTTGCACTGAAAGCACTCTATCTGAGGTAGAAGGACACACCACACAACCAATAGCATGTGAAGAGAATCCATCTTCTGGGAGGGGCCAAAGCTCACTCTATATATATATATATCTATGTGTCAAAGAATCTGCAAATCTTAGATTTTTCAAACAGTGGCACTGTTAAGCCAGACCTAAAAATGGAAATTCGCAGTAGCATCTGACTGCCACATAGCACTCTCGATTTCATGACATCTGTTTAGATTTTCTATTTTGTAACTTGAAAACAACAGGAGTGGGGCTTGTAATGAAAGGAAATGGACATGAGCCGCGGCTCAGTTCACTTAGGCTCCCAAACACATTGCAGGAGGGGAAGTGTGACAAAATTCCCCATTACGTGTGGCTACCTCCATTTCTTTACTGAATTCTACTGACAGTATTTAGACTTTGCACACTGGGGCACTGCTGTCCAGTTCCCAGTGTATGTGCTCTGACCCATAATTGTTCTAATCCCTGATTGGCATATTTAACTCTCCTATAAGGCCATAGAATGTTGTGTAGAAACTACACCCATGGTATATAAAGTTAAATGTCACCTGAGGACTGCAACGCTTATTGTTCCATCCACTAGTGTGACAAGAATAACATGGCTTCAGGTGTCCGATTGTAGCCTGAATGCTGCAGAGTAAAGCCTGCAGTGTGACGTCTAAAAATATGCCTTTTTAACATAACCCCCCCTTTACATATTGGTAAGTTATGACTATGTGGGCCTTGTAGCCCACAAGTTAATTTATGTGGTATTTAAAAGTGGGACATGTAGAAATGTATTGGTACCATGTCCCTACACGGACAAGATCTTAAAAGCTGTTTTCCCTATGGCGGGCTTAGCTGTCCGATGTAGAAAATCAGAGTACAGATTAAAATACTAATACTGTATCTTGGGGATAGGACCAGTAAAAAAATAATGAAAGAACTATTTTTAATAGTCTTTAAGAAATCCAAATCAATAGTGAAATTGCATTTTTAATAAATATTAAGGACAAGTAACTTTTAGAAAGTTATCTTTTCCATGCCTTACGTTCCTGAAGTCTAATTAACAATAACTCCCCAGCATCTCCCAGCCTATATATTCACCTGAATAAGATGACACATTTCTCCCGGGTGTTACACAATGGATCACTGTGATTGACATGTCAACCTGACTGGCCAGGGATGACTCCTTTAAGATAAGCAGCCGCGTGTGGGCTGCCATCCTGTTATCACCGCAATGTCAAATCCTGGCTGACAGGTCTGTTTGAGCCACATGTAACACTTTTATACATTTGAAAGAGAGCAAACAGGAGCCAGGGCTATTTTTCTGTATCTTTCTGGTTGCTCAAGGACTTTGCTTTCGTTCTACCAGACCTTTGTCTCCAGGTTTGTTGCCGGTAGAAGCCCGATTTAAACTAGATTTTGGCATTAGCTCTGGGTGTGCACTGGTTATTTTTATATTCCACTCCCCTACAGACCCTCAGCTTTCAGGGGCCAAGTTTAGTGTGGCTGAACACTTTGGACATCTTGGCATTGCCCTGGCCCATGCCATTTCAGAACTGTTTGCGGTAAAGCAAACCTGAAAAAAGTGGGGAGGATTTTCCCCAGGGAAACACTTTCTCATGGGTTAGGGAGAGCCCAGGAGTCAACCCCACCTACTTACTTCTGCGAGGCATATATGCGGCTCCTCAAACCACTTCCTCTGAGTACTTTTTGGACCTATGCCAGAACAGACGAAGGACTGCACTTGCTACTCGATCCTGTGAAGACATTTGAGGGCCTGGACTTTCTCCCATTTGTACCCAGGGCAAAGAAGTTAAATCCAAGGGCAAGTTGACTAACCTCATGTGGTACTGCAGGGACCCAACAAGCTGTAAGTGGCCTTTTTCCTAAAGTGTCCCGCTGACCAGGATCAACTGGGCTTGTATTGTACCCTGCCGTTGGTCTCTGACTAACACCCTGTGAGTCTCTAAGTGCCGCTTCTGGTGGCTTTAGGATTGTATTCCTGTGGTTGTTTGGGCACCAGAAGAAAGTTTTGAATCTTTGGAAAGCAGGACAGTGGGACTTCAAAACTTTTTTAAGCCTTCTGACTTCTAGACTTTCACTGAGACTAATCCACTTGTTGTTTCTGAACCGGGCACCATAATGGTTGGTCTGAAATTGCACCTTGGTCCTGGTCTACCTCGAACATTGTAAACACAAATGGGGCCGCTCCCGGTGTTGTGACTGACGGTGCTCAAGGTTCATTTGTGAGTGTAAATGTGAACATCTCACAAAAAGTGAAGGACTGGCCTCAAACACCATCTGGTGTCATGCTTCATTATCGGCCGTCCTCACCCTCTAAAAACTTGGTTTGATAGAGGGCGGGCATTTACCTGATGACAGGAATGCACTTCTAAACTAAGTGGGGGCCCAAAGTGAGTAAGTAAAATTTAAAAACCATTACAGTTGCCAAATTACATTTTTAATGGAGAAGGTAACTGTATGGTATTGCAAAATAGTGGACGGTGATATGGGGAAATGTATTATCCCCTCACCGTATTCAATCGGGTCAACATGTTTCTGCCTAGTGCCCTAAAACGGTACATGGCATTTATCAGGACCTATATTATAAAGGGCTCCATTCTTACCAAATTTGTGGCGAGAAAACCACTAGGTGGGGTGACCTTTGCCTCTCTCCACTTCCGGGGGCTCTCTGTCACCCTGTAAAAAAGAAATTGTATACAAGAGAGCCATCAGTATCCTCAAGTCACTAAAAGAAACCCATTTGGAACCACACCACACAAATTAGCGTGCATGGCTATATGTGTAACATGTGACTGTCATACGTGCACACATACACAATAATTAAAAGTGGGAGATTCATCTCTCACATCTTACCCAAGAGCTTCAACCTACGTGCTCCATGTGAGGAGGAATAAAGGGAAAGCCCCTGTAGTCAAACCCTAGAAAATTAAAAAGCACAAGTAGCCATGATAAAGAAATGTACACCATATGCATACAAAAGTAATAGGAGGTCTCTATTCCATAAACACGCTTTCACCACACATTTGTCTTGCATTCCCTTACTGCATCAAGGTGCGCTCTCCGCGATATCACCTAGCTGTATTCAGGTCTCCTCCCGGTGATAACTGAGCTGGGGGGTTTTAGAGGTATAAGTAGTGCGCTTGATTGTGCATGTGGCGGGGAAAGGCCTTTAATTGGCGCTACTTGGCAACATTTGCGTTATGTCCGGTGTCCCAATGCGCGCCAATGAAGGGATAGAGAAAATGCCTGACCTGTATTCGGCGTTCTCACTCAATGTCGCATGGCCCTTACACTGGTATCCTGTGTCCTCAGGAGCGCAAGGAAATATTGTCAGGCAGGCACCTGATTCTGGGCGTGGTCAGCGCTGCGCCAATCGCGTGTGTCACACCAAAAATGTAGGATGTGGTGCATATGTCCCGGTTACGTGTGAGCGTGAGGGTCAGGCACGCCTGTCCTCCGCATCAATGCTAACTGGTAGATCCTGTAGATCCTAATTCCATTGGCAATAATTGTACCAAATGGGACATTCAGTGACGATCCCAAGAATTTTTTTTAAGTGGTATGCACTGGGCACATATTTATGTGGTTTATGGTGTAAGGAAAGCGTTGTTAGAGCACAGAAGAACAGGCACGCCTATTCTTCGCGTGGGTGTTGCCTGGATCGATCATGAAGATCCTGAACCCGATGGCAATAAATGTACCAAATGAAACATTAAATCGGTATACATTGGGTATTCATTTACATGGCTTGTTGTATATAGAAAAATACCTATCAAATAGCGTTATTAGTGCTCAGAGTGGTCTATGGTGTTGATTTAACCTGGTGACACTCAGGTAGCAAGGACGGGACAATTTGTAGAAAGGGGTAGAAATTCAAAACAATGCCATTGTGGCGTAAGCCAAAGTTGTCAAATAGTATATCACGATTTCGCGCTCCATATTTTAGGAGTCAGTGTACCTCTCCATTAATTCACTATGTACATATCAAATATATCCCTTTTCACTATAGGATCGAAAAAACAGCTAAAATATCGGACTTAACGGCCGAAACCTCTTGGAGATATGTTCATAATGCACTCCTTTCAATGAAAACAGTGTCGGACGAGATGTCATTCATGTTGGGGGGTTCCATAAATGGTCTGCTGTTACTGCCCCATCTGTAGCCAGGGTATGTCATCATTTAGGCCAGTCTCCCATGAGCGGAGTCGAAACACCCATCGTTGTTCTCTAATGTGCAGAATCTTCACAATATCCGTCTTCTGTATCTTCATGACTTCCAAAACCACCCATTTTAGGTCGGTGTCTTTATGGTTTTGTTTTAGGAAGTGTTTGGTTAGTTTGGTATTTGATACTCCGATGTTCATTTATACTGGTCTCTATTTTCCTTGTGGTCATGCCCACGTACCTGTGGCCACATGGGCATGTAAGTAAATACACCACATTCTCAGTGTTGCAATTACTGAAGTTCCCTAGTCGCCTTGGGTTGTCCGTGCCCATATCCACTTCTTTGATTGTGTAAGTGACTGGACAGGATACGCAATTTCCACATGGGAAGTGTTGTCAATAAGGTCTCTGATGGTTCCAGAGTGTGGTTTGTTTTGTTGTTTCCTCGTACTGCACCTTTGCATGAACCAAATCGTCGCGTAGGCTCCTACTCCATTTAAATGCAAATAGCGGGAGTGCCCATTGTTTCTCTGCACTGTTTAGAATGTGCCACTTCTTTCTTATGATGCTTTGGACTTGGTTTGATACAGGTGTGTATGTAGAGACACATACTACTCTGTCTGTTTTTTCTTTTTGTGTTGTTTCCAGTAGTGCATCCCGATGGTTGTTCCTGGCCCTTTTCTTTGCCCTTCTAACCCTTTTTTTAGGGTAGTTGCGATCCAGTAGTTTTTTCTCAAGTTGTTCAGCTTGTTCATTAAATGTTTCTATATTTGAGTGTCTATTGGCACTCATAGACACTCTAGTGGCGAGTCAGAGACATGTTTGAAGGGCTAATCATGTGGGTGGCACAATCGGTGCTGCAGGTCCACTAGTAGCATTTGATTTACAGGTCCTGGGCACCCCGGGTACACTGTACTAGGGACCTATTGGTAAATCAAATATCTCAATCATGGAGAAACCAATTACCATCATGTTTCAAACAGAAAGCCCTGATCAGCAGTGGTAAAGTGCTCATAGTCCTAACACCATCAAAAATTACATTCAGCACAGGATCAAAAACAAGAGGTCAGAAGCAAAAAGACAGGAAAAACTATACCAAGAGCTGACAGGCCTAACACGGGACTAGCAATAATGCTGGTTATTCATATGCTGACATGCCATACATAGGTTGTGCAATACTCAAACCCCCTTTCTGTATTCCCAATTTTCGTTTTATGCTATCACATGAACGCTGACATACTTTAAAGTTGATAACCTAATGGTTGTATAACTGGAATGTGAATCGCAATGTGCACAAAACAGCTAAAAAAATAGGAAAATTAGCATTTGTTTTTTAAAGACGAGAACCCTCACTCACCACTTGGGTGACATGCTTCATCATTGGGTTCCCTCTTACACACAGTGCCCTCAAGGTGCGCTGTGTGGGCTACAACTCTCCCTCAGGAGAGGAGCATGAGGTATTCTTCACTCCAATGTTAAAAGTGATTGAGGGGCAGAGTGCAAAATAATATCAAAAAGTGTATTAAAACCATCTCATATAGGGAAAATTGCTTTAATAGGTATCCCCAATGGATGGAGCTAAAACCAGTGTAACGATAGGGGTAAGGATGTTCCCTATCTGATAGGTCAACATGTTTCTGCCAGGTGACCGAAAGTTCGTGGCATTCTTCAGGACCATTGTCTTGTCACTCTGCTAAATTGGTGATAAACAAAAAACCATACTTATATGAGTGTTGTCGAGACCAACTTCAGTCTGGTCTTCTTGCAATAGCAAATCAATAATCTTCGGTCTTTATCTACGGATGAGATATGCCGGGATATTCGGTACCCGCATATAGATAAAGGACCTGTGTAAGGTAGAGGCAGATTATTGATCTGCTATTGCAAGAAGACCAGACTGAAGTTGGTCTCGACAACACTCATATAAGTATGTTTTTTTATTTATCACTAATTTAGCAGAGTGACAAGACATTGCGATTCACATTCCAGTTATTCAACCATTAGGTTACCTGTTGTGTGTATTATATAGTGGAGTGGTACCGTGGATGGTTATAATTCCTTAAAAGAGACCTTGTTGTGAGATAATAATAATTTTAAAGCTGCCATTGACCAGTCATAAAAAGGAGAATGAAAGAAAAGGAGGCGTAAACTAAATAAGATTGAAAAGAAAAAAGACAGAAGGAGAACACAGAAAAGAAGAGAAAAAGGTTGAGAGGGAAACAGGGGTAACGATGAAAAGAAAAATAAAGTACAAAGACAGACAAATAGTGGTAGGAAAAAGGAAGATAATGAGAGATACAAACATAGAAAAATATTGAAATAAAAAAGAAATGGCAGAATGGAAAGAAATGAAGAAAGAAGGAAGCACGAGAAGAAAGAGATAGATGAATGAGAGTAAAAATGAAGAACGAAAATCGAAAGAATAATTACACAGAAAATTGTAAGAAAGCATAAAGGAAGAACAAAAACAAACGGAACACAGAGTAAAAAAAAAGATAAGCGCTTCATCTCCTGCATTTGGCCCGAAACCTTGCACGTCCTCAGTGTGCACATAATTATTTTTTTTTATTTTTTTTTAAGCACTTCTACAGACCAGCACAATGACTGACTAGTTTTTTTATTTCAATTTTTTTATTGGTTTTTACGAGATACAAAAAAAACAAAAGGGAGGTAAAGGGTGAGGGTATTGAACAGTCATAATGATGATAATGCTTGTGGTTTATAAGTACATTCATGAGTAAAACAAAACGTAAACTGATCTGGCTACAAATCTAAATCACATACGTATGTCCAGCAAATCATGAGTGACTGATTTGTGTAAAAAACGACCTCGAAAGTCGAATGTCAAGCACACGAGGCGCGTCCTATGCCAGTGTCTGCGGATTCACATGGTTTATTCCTTGCATTTTTGCAAATATCAGTGAGGCATTGCAGTTTAGAATGAAATACATTTCTGCTGTCCGCTAGTAAGCACTTGCTTTGCAGTCTGGTTCAATCCTACATATTTAGCGGCTGGGCTGCATGGCATGCCAGCCCGATCAATAGAGCGCCGAGGCATGGGTGGCCTGCTTTGCACATCCCGCCATTTCCAGCTTAATTAGCAGCTGCTCAGAGATAGGAAACAGGTGCAGATGCAGGCTTTGGTCAGAGAGGCTTGCCTGTAATTAACAGGGAAAAACAGTCTGATATTGGAGAGAATATCACATCTGAATCCACTGGGGCCCAATGGCTGCCCTCAAAGACATAGTCACTGGAGATCTTAGACTTACTCATCTAAATTATGCAGGCTTTTTAACAACATGGCCGCATAATCAGCTGCTGTGGAGAAAAATAGCAGCATGTTTTCTGTATGTTTGTTGGATTGTGAAAATCTTCGAGCGTACTTAACAGTGGAGAGCAATATTGCACTCTACAATTCAAATAAAAAACAAAGCAACAATATTGTTGAAAGATGATTCCTTGTTAGATTTATTTTTAATATGATTGAGAGTGACGCTAATTGCAGTAATTGTTGGAAGTGCTCTATTATTAATTTGTCTCATGCCCAGTCGCAATTAAAAAATCCACATTAACGCACAAGCGGGGACCCATACCTGCATGCTCCGTTTGTTGTGTGGCAGTGCATGATCGATCTATCTATCTATCTATCTATCTATCTATCTATCTATCTATCTATCTATCTATCTATCTATCTATCTATCTATCTATCTATCTATCTATCTATCTATCTATCTATCTATCTATCTATCTATCTATCTATCTATCTATCTATCTATCTATCTATCTATCTATCTATCTATCTATCTATCTATCTATCTATCTATCTATCTTTCTCTGTAGGTCTGTCTGTCCAATAGTAAAATAGACATACATTTCGTTTTTCTGCGTTTAATTTATCCTGGCCTAGCCGCATGGAAATTCTAGGCAAGATAAAATGCCGCAGGCGGAAATTGCCTATCCCACAATTCGAAGTTATGGGAAAGGTAGCATGACCGGAGAAAATTCCACTCAATTGCTTCTCCTGCTTAAAGGAGGTGGTACCAAAGTACCACAAAATGTACATACGATGTATTATAACATATATATTTTTTAATTGTATTGTTTTAGTTTAAAGGTTAATTAAAATATGCCGATCAATGTTGCAGAGGCTATCAACAATCATTTGTCACATTCAATGCAGCCGCGGCCTGTGCAGGTAACAGCGGTGGGGTGGCGGGGCCGCATGAGGGGGATTTCGGGGGGCGATGCAGAGGGAAAATCAATTGTTTATTTAATTTTTCCTCAGGAGCGTCCCTCGAAATTCCCCCCACCCGGCCTCACTGCCTCACCGCTGTTACCTGCACGGACCACGGCTGATTCAACATATACTTGTATTATTTGTAATTGTTTTTAATGTTTTAGAATCTGCATAATGATGTTATGGGAAAGTCATCATCAATAATTTAGTTCTCAGTACATAAATAAAATGATAAGGTCAAAAAAGATAAATACATCCAACTCCACAAATACACTGGACAAAAGCAGCAATGAGCATTGTGAAATACAGTGAACAATAACGCCACAATTATGTTAGAAAAGGGGTCTCTCGGCACAGGTATGCACCATTTTTAAGTTGCGACCACCACTCTAGTCAGGGTTAGTTAGATACACACTAACAGATAACCTGTGCTCACCCTCTGGTAGCTTGGCATAGAGCAGTCAGGCTTATCTAAAGAGGCAATATGTAAAGTATTTGTGCTATACTCATACCCAGCAACACAATAGAAACACCTCAAATATACTCCACACAGGGTTAGAAAACTAGATAATAATTGTATGAGTAAATCAAGACAAAAATGACAAAAACCCAAAAAGAAGAGCTGGAGGTAGGAATTTTTAAAGATCAAAACCAAATATAGTGCTTAGAGTCATAAAGCGCCAACCAGTGACATCTGGTCGCTCTAAACCGGGGTAAATTCAACAGTTCAAGCCGACGCGATGGAGCCCAAGCCAGGGACAGGATCCATGCAGGCCCAGGGAACTGAGTACCTTGATCCTGATCCCAACAATGAGATGCGGGGTGAAGACTAGTGATGCGTCGATGTCGAGCCCACAGTCAAGGTGATGCATCGATTTTCTTCATGCAGTGGTAGTGATATCAGGTCCATTGAGCAAAGGGCCGATTCCAATTGAGGCAGTTCTGAAGGTGATGCAGTGGGTTACTCCACGCTGGAGGGGTGATGCGTGGATCTTCTCCATGCAGTTGATGTGATGCGCAGGTTCTGAAGCGGCGCCATTTTTACTCCCGCAACAGGGATGCACCAGTACTTCTACATGCAGATGGGAAATGTGTCAATTTCTCTGGTGAAAGTATCTTGGTCCTCTTCCAGTGTGCCAGGCACAGGAGCAGCGGTAGAGACTTTGATAGCCCTGAGTCTTAAGCACCCGGAGACAATCCAACAAACCCTCGGAGATCACTTAGGTGCAAGGCACAGTCCAGCTCTCCTCAGCAGGTTCAGAGAGCAGCAGGGCAGCATGAGAGAAAAGCAGGCCTTCCAGGTCAGCAGTCGAGCAGCATGTCAGTCCTTGATGGAGCACAGCAGTTCTTCTGACAGAGTCCAGTTGTGGGTCCAGAAGTGTCTTATTTGGTGGGGTCACAGACCCAGTACTTATGCCTAGTTGTGTCTTTGAAGTGTGGGGTGAATTCAAAGAAGGGTCTTTGAAGTGCAAAGATTCCTTTTCTTCCCAGCCCTGGCTCGAGACTATCAGGAGAGGGTAATCAGTCCTTTGTGTGGGGTACACTACCTATTCTGTTGGAAATACTCTCTCGCTTCATGACCAGGAAGGGCCATCAGAATGCATATGAGTGCTCAGACACACCAAACCTTGCTGTGTTTGTGGCTGTCTAGAGAGAATGCACAAGGTGAAGCTGTCACCCACTCCAGACGTGTATTGGAGTCAGGTTGCAGGCACACGGAGCAGTAACAGTAGAGAAATGTCCACTTCCTAAAAGTGGCCTTTCTCAAATAGTAATTTTAAATCCAACTTTACCAGTAAAGGGGATTTATAATTCTCATTCCAAAGATATAAAACATGATATTTCTACTCCTTTCTAATCAGGAATTGCAGCATTAAAAGTTTATTAAGGACATCCAAGTTTAACCTACGAGAGGAGCAGGCCTCACAGTAGTGAAAAAACGAATTGAGGATTTTCTTTCTACCAGGACTTGCAAAGCTTAAAAGTACGTCTTACCTTTTTGGTACACAGTACCCTGCCCTATGTGTTATCTAGGGCCTACCTTAAGGGTGACTTGCATGTAATAAAAGGGGAGTTTAAGGCTTGGAAAAGGTCTTTAAATGACAAGTCGAAGCTGCAGTAAAACTGAATGCATAGGCTCTGCAGTGGCAGACCTGAGACATGTTTACAGGGCTACTGGTGTGGGAGGTACGATCAGTGCTGCTGGCCTGCTAGTCACCCACTAGTAGCATTTAATTTAAAGGCTGTAAGTATATGGTATACTACTTTACAAGGGAATCACAAGTAAATTAAATATGCCAAACATGTGTACACCAACTATAACATGGTTAGAGGAGAGAGCACGTGCACCTTACCACTAGTCAGCAGTGGTAAAGAGTTCAGAGTCCTAAAGACAGCAAAAACAAGGTCAGAAAAATAAGAAGCAGAAGGCAAAATGTTTTGTGGTGACCCTTCAGAGAGGGCCATTTTCCAACAATTTATGAATGATAAATAATCACACAATGAGAATTTATTGTTTCAAAAGGAGGTCTTTAATACCCTGCTTCTCTTTTGTTCTGTTGGTGGTGGTACACCACGAGTTGAGTTGATTTCTGGTTGGCTAGGGCATGCACCTAAGCCAGGCACAAACCACCACTCTAGTCAGGGCAAGGGAGTTACACACCAAAGATAACCCCTGCTCACCCCTTGGTAGCTTGGGAGAACAGTCAGGCTTATCCCAGAGGCAATGTGTAAAGCGTTTGCGCAACACACTCACACAGCAGCGACACCCTAGGAACACCACAAAAGAAACTCCACACAAGGTTATATAAAAAATAGCCTTTGTATTACTCATAAAACACATTAGAATGCAATCACATAAATACACTGTGCCACCTGGCACTAGGTATGACTTTACAGGGGATTGTATACATTACAGGGCCAATCAGACCACTATCATCACCATTAGAACTCACAAGTAGGGAAAATCACAACCAGTAACTACTGGTAACAGTGCAAGTATACATATAATCAGCAGTGCACCCTAGTACCACCATTATGCAAACATCATCATTATCAACAGGGCACCACACTGGGTGCTTAGCACAACACATTATGCTGTAAACACAGTAAGGGTATTTTACATAGCACTTCATGTAAATCCTCTGTCCCAGTTCCCCACCGTGCCCACTTTCAGAGAGCACACCTTAGGCAAAAAGCATTTGGCATAAATTATCATCAGTAATGCACCCACTTCATAACACACCATGGCTTTCTGAGGCATAAACAAAATAAGAGGGGCTTAGCAGAGCACTGTTGTATGGTCTTTTCTTGTCTTCCTCCTTTCCACCCTGTCTTCCCTCTTTGTTCAGCCTGAGGATATTTAGAATGTTGTATGATGTCACAGAATGTGGGGTGACTCATGTTAGTCAGTTGACTCCAGGCTCAGCCGAAGGAAGCTGCTCCTGGAGGGGCCTTCATATCAACTCACCTACCTACCACCGTGACTATTTACTTATCACTTCTGTAACTACATCCTGAATAAAGTTACTTTCTGGAACAACTACCTGGCCTCCTGTGGACTTCATACTACAACAAGCACCTTACTCACCACCGTTAGAAGTAGTGCCCCATACCATGAACACTTATTAGGTGCTCATTACAAAAACATCATGCCCCCAATAGTGCCCCAAATCGGCAGCTGCTGAGAGTGGCGCGGTGCAGCTGCTGGCCAGCGGACTATGTGGGAGACCTCTCTGGGTCTCGTGCACTCAGCATCGGGGTAGTCCCCACAATACTTCCCAAAAAGGCAGCACAAAGCCCAGGGGGGCGTTGATTCTCCTTCGGTCAGCTCTTCAGACTCACCCTCACTCTGGGCGAGTCAAAGTTCCTTAGTGAGCTCCAGTCCTCTGTCGGCTTCCCTTCCCTGCTGGATGCTCGTGGCCATGGGCCTCACCCACAACCTGGCAACAGCCGCCTGACTTTTGCTCCATTGCGGGAGGCACGCCGGTCCAGTGTGGGGCTACAAAGCACCAGCGGCTTATGGGGGCATGGCTGGGCAATGCGGCTGCTGGTGAGTCGGCCACTTCCCTCCTCTAGCCCCGGTTGCTGCGGCTGGATCCCCACCTTACTCTCTCTCGGGCAACGGCAGTGTCTAGCTCCCGGGGACTCTTGCCTGGATGCAGGTCACCCTGATCTGATCGGACCCAGCAACTCTTCTCTGGCCCTGCCCTTCTGATCGCAGCTGGCAGGGATAAGGTGTGGGGAAGTGAGGTTCTAGGAAGCTCCCATGGTCGGGACGTTTCTCCGGTGACTCGGTGCCCTTCTTTGCTGCTGCTTCTGTACCTTAGGCACGACGAGAGGTGCAGCAGAAAAACGGGCACATACATAGCTATCTGGTCACAAAGGCCATGTGAAAGCCCCAGCCTTGTGCGACTCAGCAGACACGCGGCATGTCTTTCTCCACTTTTTAAAAAAACGTGAAAAGCACAAAGATTCGACAGAACAAGGTATGAACACCAGTAGTTCCTACAATACAGTGCAGACCACAAAGTTATGGGGATCACAGGGGGCACACCAGCAAAGTGTCCCCAGTGAGGCTAGCACAAAGATTGCTTTAGGCAGGGTGGTAGTCCCCACAACCCCAAAAGTAAGGCAGCAGGTCAGCACTTCCTGCAGCCCAGCTCCATGGCGGTTTCTCTTGGTCCCACACAGTCTTCTGTTCCAAGTAAGCTCACAGCACATTACATGGGGTCACAGCTCCAATACTTATACTCATGAAAGTCTTTGTCCTCCTACTGGCACACCACAGGGGGGCGGAGCCAGTATTGTGGAAGGCAGGCACAGTCCCATTCAGTCCCAGGTGCTACTCCTCCCACCACTCCAAATGCAGATTGGCCTATTCAGCCTAGTGCTGACTCACTCAGCCCCTCTGGAGCCACAGCACCTCCCCAGCCCCTGTCACTCCAGAGCCAGACATGCAATACACATCAGGCAGGCACAAAGACACATAGCACACAGAAATGCCCACTTCTAAAAGTGGCATTTCTAAAATAGTGATAATAAATCTGCGAACACCATTACACAGCATTAATTATCACTATTTCAATCATACCAAACTTGACCACTCTACTCCTCTCAGGTCAGGAATTACCACTGAAGCACATACCAGGGAGTCCCAAATGCATTCCCATGAGAGGGCAGCCTCACAGTAGTGAGAAACAAAAATGGCTGTTTTTCAATACCAGGACATGCCACACAGTGAAGGCACATGTCCTACCTTTTACCTGCATTGCACTCTGCCCATAGGGTTAGCTAGGGCTTACCTTAGGGGTGACTGATATGTAGTAAAAGGGGAGTCACAGGCATGGCAACCACTTTATGTGCAACATCACAGCGGTACTAAACTGCGCCCGCAGGCCCTGCAATTGCAGAGGCCTGAGACAGGTTTCAAAGGCTACTTTGGTGGGTGGCGCAATCAGCGCTGCCAGCCCACCAGTAGCATTTAATTTAATGGCCCCGGCTATATGAGATACCACTTTACAGGTGACTGGTAGGTAAATTAAATAGCCAAACGGGTGTAGACCAATCTTACCACGTTTACCATTGAGAGCACATGCACTTTAACACTGAACAGCAGTGATAAAGTGCCCAGAGTCCTAAAACCACCAACACCAGGTCAGAAAAAATATCAGGAAGGAGGAAGGCAAAAAGTTCAGGGATGACCCTGCAAAAAGGGCCAAGTTCAACACATCAGATCAGTATTACTTGATTTGGACATTAGACACAGAGGTGTGTTTCATAATCAGTCCTTTCTATCTGTTCTTGAGCTAATGATTTACACAAAGTGACATAAGTATGTGTGTCTGGTTAGAAGGATACAATGAAGGAACCCTGATAAGCAATATTTACAATACCAAGGCCAACCTTGTATTTTCCTATTTATAAATTGTGCATATGGCATTAACAAAGGGCCTGTTATTGCAATATATCATATAAAACAATTTGTTGGTAGTTATTCCTCACATTGCTCTTCCCTGCCTCCAGCCTTAGCTACTTCCTGAATGCCCTCTTTGCTTGTTGTGTCGATTATTGTATGAACAACTTCTACTCAGAGTTGTAGCTCGATCTGTGGTGTCGGTTCACCCTCAGTTGCAAAGGTATCACAGTGATATTTTTACATAGGCCAACACTTTATATTTCCAATGTTTTTACAAACCTCAAAAGTCCGAGGGTGTGAGGATACCCCATTGACTTTATCTGTGATGTTCTGCCAATTTCTGCCTCTTACTTTTGTTTGTGAATGAGATAGCACATAAGCTCATCTTTCAACACATCTGCAAGTACCTTCGATACACTTTAATTAAATT
Source organism: Triturus cristatus (assembly GCF_964204655.1). Classification (NCBI taxonomy): domain Eukaryota; kingdom Metazoa; phylum Chordata; class Amphibia; order Caudata; family Salamandridae; genus Triturus; species Triturus cristatus. The sequence goes on from NC_140589.1 coordinate 182,065,439, forward strand.
TGAGCTCAATCATATGGTCAGAGCCATGATGATGTCTTTCGATTCTTTAAACAAAGGCAGGCAGGGTTGAGCATTGATGCGGATCATAAAATCCAAACTTGTTGTTTTCTATTTTTGCAGCTGATATTTGAGCAACAATTTCTTCCTCTTCAGTCTTTTAGGATCATATTACTGTTTCTGTCTGGCTGTACTGGTCATCACAAGCTTCTGGCTCATACTTGTTTTTAAAAACAACTATAAGGGGCCTATTAGGATGGCAGGCGGAACACTACCCCGACCGCAATGGAATCGGAACTCAACCGCCCTCCGGCACCGTGGAAAAACCGACGTCCAAATTAGGATCAACCGCCAGAGCGATGCCAAGAAAAACCACCCGTAGTGGGCGGAGATGGCCAAAACTTGTCCGCGGCGGTCGCATTCGTGGCAGCAAACAATCAAACCGCCGCCAGGACAGCGGAGACACCGCACGTTAAATTAGGATAACCCCAATGATCCCGTGGTACATTCCTCAGTTTCCGACCGCCACGGTCGCAAACAGTGATGAATGGGAGCGCCGGCAGAAGAGCTGCAGCAAAGCCACCACTGCGGATGCTCCATGACAAATATGTCGGACGAAAGAAAAAACCCACAACAAGACCACAAAGTGCACACAGCAAACTAGCCATGCACCCAAAAACACAGAACACACCCCAATGACACAAACACATGGCAAATACAAACATACAAATCCCAGGACAACCCACACAACACACCTGACAGCAAAACCCCATTTGGACACACCCACATAGCTGAGTATAAAACAAGCCCCTTCTCTGACCACAATCCTTTGCAACATTCCAAGACTGATGGCCACTAACCCTGACAACAAAGGATAGGCAAAGCAACACACCATCACTACTCACACCACACACCGCACCACCACCACATCCATACCTGCACCTCTGACCCCCTGCACATCACACACCATACACATCACCCCCACCCCCACCCCCACCACTCACACCCCTGCACCCATAACCCCTTTGCACATCACACACCATGGCAACACATAAAATGCTAAAATTCACAGAGAGTGTGTTGAAGGTTATGGTAGATAAGATAGTCAGAGTGGAACCACAACTGTTTGGTAGCCTGGTCCAACAGACACCATTAGCCACAAGAGCACAAATGTGGGCAAGTATAGTTGATAAGGTCAATGCAGTAAGGACTACCCCACGCTCAAAAACTGAAATCATGAAGCGATGGCATGACCTGAAGAGATGGCATGACCTGAAGAGGGTTGTCAAACAGAAGAGGAGCAAGAACCGTGAGCTGGCTCAGAGGACTGGCAGTGGCCCTCCCATCCCACCAAAACCATTCAATGCATGGGAGGAGTAGGTGCTTGCCATACTGCATCCAGAGAATCTCACAGGAGTGGAGGCTGGAAAGTACAAACAAATGACTACCGCCACATGCTATGTACTGTCTTGCACAACTACAAAGCTACACCTCCTAGGCCTAGGTACATTCATATGCACCACACACTCCCCAACACATGTCTCACAGATCCAACATTCACTCACTCACATCCACCCCAAACGTAGCTAGCAACATTACCATGGGGGCATGTGCACAAGCAGCCAGCACAACAACTCCCCCTTGTCCCACAGCTCAGAAAGATGGAGCACTCCATACCCAGAAGCAGTTGGAAGCCATTTTCACACTACAAACAAACTAACAGGTAGGTAGCCATCTTGCCATGGAGGCTATATGGGGTTGGGAGGCCTGCACTACAACTCCCACCATGCCCCCTGTCCCACCCCAGAGCAGGATGTAGCACTCCACACCACCCAGAAGCATTAGGAAACCATTGTCTCACTACAAACAAACTAACAGGTAGTTAGGCATCTTAACAGGGAGGGGTGTTTGTGGGTGTGAAGACTGCACTACAACTCCCACCATGCCCCCGTCCCACCCCTGAGCAGGATGGAGCACTGCCCCCCACCCAGAAGCAGTTGGAAGCCATTGTCTCACTACAAACAAACTAACAGGTAGGTAGCCATCTTCACAGGGAGGGGTGTATGTGGGTGGGAAGACTGCAGTAATACTCCCACCAGTTCCCCAGGCACACACCTGAGCAGGATGGAGCACTCCACACCCAGAAGCAGTTGGAAGCCATTGTCTCACTACAAACAAACTAACAGGTAGGTAGCCATCTTGCCATGGAGCCTGGTTGGGGGTGGGAGGCCTGCACTGCAACTCCCACAATGCACCCTTGTCACCACACACACACACAGATGTGTCAAGTCAAAGCCAAATGGGAAAACATAACAGGTAAGTAGCCACTATGTACACACAGCCATTCTCCTCAAAAAGCATGGTGCCATATGACAACACCAGCTCTTTCATTGCACACACATACACACAGATCCTAGTGCCACTCACAGTGTGCACACAGCTAAGCAAATAAAACTGTCACAGCAATCAAAGTGTGACACACCAATGCACATGTAGAAGAAAGTCTGGGCACAATCATGCACAGCACTGAATTCCATGTGTACGTTCCATGGGGCCAGAGAAGCAAGACTTTTTGGACTATCCTTCCCCACACTGCCTTGTGAATGTCATCTGTCTGTTGGACTGGGTCACCACATCAATGTTGTGAGTACTCGATTATCTATTTACCACAACTGTCAACTCACTGCTCCACTCATCACCTCAATGTAAATGTTCACCCCCTCACATGTCACCATGTCACCATTGTAAATAAAAAATCCTTACACACATGTTGTTGTGTCTCCTCCGTCTTTATTCAAGGATGAACAGTCTTTAACATGATTACAATGTACCAGGAGAATGGAATGTATGTAGGCAAGGAGAGTTTGAAAGGGACCTAGGAAAACATGAGAACAACATTCACTAGTCCGGGTGTGGCATCACAGACATCACACAACACCTACTATCAAGATAATCCAACATGCACACATCACAATGGGCAACAAGTGCCAACATACACATCCTGTCGATGAACAAAACTACCCTGTTTCAGAAACATTGTCAGCCACCACTGAGTCAACAACTGGCTGCAGTCACAAAGCCCACATACACCTTCACAACAACAGGAACATCATCAGACAAGGGATCCGTTGTACATTGTCACTCACCTTCAAGTGAAGTAGCGGGTGATGAGCTGTTGATGCAGGTCAACACCTTCCTCCTCCCCACTGTCCTAATCACTGGACACAAGTTGGTTTGCAGGCGGGGTCCTTTGCTGCTCATCATCATCCTGGATCAGGGGGATCTCCTTGCGAATTGCTAGGTTGTGGAGCATGCAGCATGCCACTACAATCTGACACACCTTCTCGGGCGAGTACATCAGTGCACCTCTGGTCTTGTCCAGGCAGCGGAAACGTGACTTAAGCAGACAGAGCACCACACGCTCCACCACATGACCAGTCCTCCCATGGGCGTCAACGTAGCGGATCATCAGCTGGTGTCCTGGGATTCCGCAGTGGGCTCAGCAACCAAGGACTGTTGGGATATGCAGAGTCACCTATGTGTAACAAACACAGATACACATTGCAATGTTGCTGGGTCAGAGGACAGCATGTCACACACACAGCACGCTATTTGACTAGGCATACTCACCCACAATCCATGCACGCTCGGGAAGCAGATCAGCCATCAGCTGTGATACAATGCTGTTCCGCAGGATGTATGAGTCATGGGCCGAGCCTGGAAGTTTGGCACACATGTGCGAGATGATCATATCTGCCTGGCACACCACCTGCACATTTATGGAGTGGAAATGTTTCTGATTCCTGTAGATGTGCTCACATGCCTGTGGTGGTACAAGCCCAACATGGGTGCAATCAATGGCACCAACAACATGGGGGATGTGTCCAAGGGGATAAAAATCTCCCTTCACAGCAGCCAATTCCTGCCCCCTGGGGAAATGGATATATGTGTCCTTGTAGATCATCATAGCGGACAGCACATCAAGCAGCACCATGCTGACATCCCACCTGTGCTGGACACCGTGTGCTGGAATGATCCAGTGGCAAAAAATGCAGGTCCGCCATCACCTTAGACGTGGGGGTGAAAGCTGTTGGATATGTTCGGCGAGGCTGCAGGTGGGGCTCCAACTGAGCACAAAGGGTCTGTAGGGTGGCTCTATCCGGACAGAATATCCAGATGATCTCCTCATTCTCCATGTCTGCCAGCACTGTGAAGGGATGATGCAGATTTGGTCTCCTCCTAGTTGAGATGAAAGTGGACACATGTCAATGCAATACATCATGAGATGGGCACAGCATCTCACGTTTTGGCAGACACAACGCCAACAATGACTGTAATCAAACTTGTGTTACAGACCAGCTGACATATAAGGACTCCTTCAGCTACACCACGGTTGCTCATAGTACGGCCCGCGGCCACCAGCGGCCCGGCAAGCCTTCCTTGGCGGCCCGCGGACCTTGCAGACATCCTACCTGTGTTTAAAAAAAAAAAAGTTAAATAGTGTTAGCAAACACTGCCTGGTGCAGCAGCCCGGACTCTGAGACTCTGGTCTGTGGGGGCTGGGGGATTCCAGTGATTTTCAAAGTGGAGATGCAGGGGCCTAAGAGGTGAAATACAACAAAGCTTTATTAACATGTAAATGGTCTTTTGAAGACCTGTGAAGTACTCGGGTGCGGCTGTGTGAGCGTGCTGGGAAGATGTCTCAGCCAGGGCTGAGGGCTGACACACACAGGGGGTGAGATGACAGAGGGTGACAGAGGGAGGGAGAGGGAGACAGAGGGACGGAGACAGAGGGTGACAGAGAGAGGGAGATAGAGAGGCGCAGTCTGGGGGAGACAGAGGGAGGGAGACAGAGGGAGAGAGACAGAGGGAGGGAGAGGGAGGGAGAAAGAGGGAGGCAGACGGAGATAGGGAGGGAGACGGAGACATGGAGGGAGATGGAGACCGGGAGGGAGACGGAGGGAGGGAGAGGAGGGAAGGAGACAGAGGGAGACAGAGGGAGAGAGAGGGAGGGAGACAGAAGGAGACAGAGAGGGAGACAGAGAGGGAGACAGAGGTAGGAGGACGACAGAGGGAGGGTGACAGAGGTGGAGACAGAGGGGGAGACAGAGAGGGAGGAGGGAGACAGAGGGAGGAGGGCGATGGAGGGAGGGCGACGGAGGGAGGGAGACAGGGAGAGAGACAGGGAGAGAGAGACAGGGAGAGAGAGACAGGGGAGAGAGAGAGGGAGGGAGAGGGAGGGTAAGAGAGGGAGTGGGAGGGAGAGGCAGGGGTAGAGAGGGAGGGAGAAGGGGAGGGAGGGGGAGGGAGAGGGAAGGGAGGGGGCAAGGGAGTGAGATGTGTGTATGCCGGGTCTGGTGGCTCAGTGGACTAAGGCGTCCGCTGCAGGGACATGTGTTCAACCTCATGGTCACCATTTTTTTTTACTTTAGCCCCTCCCCTCCCCCTATGACCCCGCCTCCACCAGTGTGGCCCTCGGCCACAAACCACACTGTAAATTTGGCCCCCAAGAGAAAGTTTGTGAGTACCCATGAGCTACACTAATCGTACACCTGTCAACTGACACACAGCAAGTGCCTCCAAATCATATGAGGCCCATAGGGATATGAGAATGCACATAGGGATAGGGCCACATTCACCATGGGCACACCTGGGAGTATATCATCCAGCATATGTGTAAAAATGCAACACCACTGTATCACACCTAGCTGCTTCACCTGACACACCTTCAGGCGTTAGTCGAACCTGGCACACATCAACAACACAATGACCACAGGCTGAGCTTACATGACGAGTGTGTGCATGGTCAAACATAAACAAACAGGCACATATGGACAATCTTCATCTTGAAAAACATCACAGTGATTTTCCCTGTACTTTTACACATTGACATGTGTACACATTGGGGAGTCCATAACAACACTGTCCTGTGTACAGGCCCATCAATATTGCAAATGACATGTGAGGGAGTACATGCCAATTCAAGAAATCACATACCCAAACATGGCATGTGTAGTCAGCAGTGGGGTACATGGCACATTGGCATTGGCATTGTGTCACTGCCAATGCCCGGGACACAATTGCGGTAGTGATAGACATATACTTAGGCTGTCCGGAATTCGGTGTAAACCGATTGTGCCCGAGAGTACCCTACCGGACGAAAATCAGCTGACCCGGTTTAAACCGAGTGTCACTGATTTTCATTGTTGTTGCGCGTTTTGGCCACTTGATGGAGCCAAAGCATTACAAACTAGGCCTGCCTGTGGCGGCCTGGCGCTGATCATGATTCATGACTAATTCATGGGCACCCGCGGCCACACAAACATCAGCGCGAGGGGCTTCGCCTCTCACAGGCACTTCCCGTCCAAAATGGCGCAAGTGCTTCTGAATAATACCGCTTAGAAACATACACCGCTCTGCAGTGGACACACGATACGCCTGAAAGAAAAAAAATAACTCTTGACAGGAAATAATAATGAGCATGTTTCTCCGGGCCCAGTTGGCTATCTGCTCTTTCTTTTGGCTTTGTGCACAATGACTCATTTGGCAGACAAAAGGGAGCCGCGCTGGGACCGACCACCACATAGGCTTGAAGAGCCTGTCGCTCCTTGAGAGGGAACCCCGCGCGCTGGCCAATCTTGTCAGACTCCAGAGCCCGTCCTTAATATAGAGTGGCTGCGTCCCATGTGGGCTTCATTGCGTCTCAGGCGGCCGCTTATGCTTTTCCTTTTTTTGACTTTATGGCAGCAGGTATCAATGACATCTCTGTTTGGACTTTTGCAGAGCACGGCAGTCAGCTCTTCCCTGGACGCTGCCTCGGACCGCTTGTCCTGGTAAGTTCAACCATGGCGCTTTTATTTCATTTTATTCCAGTTGTTGTGTGCTTCTGGGGTCGCGTGCCAAAAGCTACCTAGCTCTTTTAGCATTGTGCATGTGCACTGTTCCATTGTGTGAGATCTTAGATAGTGCACTGACGCCAAGCAGCTCAGAACTGCTTCCAGGCAAGCCCGCAGTGCGATTTGTAATGTCGATTTCAACAAATCCAGCATTTGCACTGATGAACCCCTTCAGAAATAAAAGAGAGAGAGAGAGAGAATCGTCCTAGTTGGATGGTGAAATGTAATTTGAGTTCTGTATCAGTGGCAGTCATGCGACCTGTCCTGACCATCTCAGTGAAAAGAACTTCAAGGTGTTGTGTTGCAAATGTGTGGAGGAGTGAGGAAGAGCAGGGGACGATGAAAAGCGTGCAGCGTGAACAGGTAAGAGATCTTTATTTTTATTTTTTATACTGCCCCCGCCACTCCTGTTCCGCAGTAGCTGCCACTGAATAAAAGTCATGGCTTTTCCACTGAACAGAACTTCGTGGGCAGAGTGTTCAGCCAGTGCGTCAAGGCATGCAAAGGGTTGCATACTTGGCACTCTTCGCCCCTTCCTATCTCTGATAGTTCCCCTGGGTAGGGCAACCTGTTCTCAATTCTGGTACAGAAGAGTGACTGTTGGGAAACTCTCAAGGTAGCACTGGGAGGGCTGTCTGGTATCGCCACCCATCACTCCTGTGTATCAACATGCGATCATAACCGTATTTTCTGAAAAGCTCAAATGAGATACCATTGCAAATGTATTCTTCCTCCTGTGCTCTCTTATTATGAAAACAGATTGAGCCCTGGTGTGCGGCCCTTCTACTGAGACCTTTAATGGCTATTACATATTAGCCCTTCATAAGTAGAATACTTCAACATGGGGATTTAGGGTCAAAGTGCAACCGGTTGTATTGGTTGCACTAAAGGATTGTGCGTACGAGTGTGCATCAGTTCTTAAATTTTGGATTCAAACCCACTCCAAGTACAAAACCAATTAGACGTGTAATTCATCTCATGATGGGGCCAGCATGTTTTGTCGTAATGTACATAACAGGGCTGTCAGTCATGCTTGATGAAGTGATTCACTGTGGGAACAGGCCGAGAGCATGGAGCCAATCGCGCACTAGCATCTGCATCAGTGGTTGTGTTCCACTGCACACTACTATTGACGGTGTGGTCTCTGACAACACAGTTCTACAGAACACCATCATTGATGCAGACACCCACAAGCAGTAGAAAACTATCTGCACTCAACACAGAGAGGCCTATTCTCAAACTGCACTTTGTAGTACGTGTATGAGGACTACAATAGTACTTACTTCTCACAGACTACATAATGCTGTTCACAAACCCCTGCCTCCCATCTTTTTTTTATGACTAAGGCTGCACCCAATTGTGGAAGTCTCTGCACACATAGGTAAATGTTTTAGTAGCAAATTGTGCTGTACTCAGAAGGTGCAGGGAGCTTGCCAGCTTCCAGGAAACAGTACAGTAATTCACAGCAGAGCACATCAGTGTTCCATTCCATAACGGAGGTCTTATCTGTAAATCAACGCAGAAAATGCAATATATGCGCAGTCAGCCATTCCTTTGAAAGACACCAGATGAAGTGCCAAACAGCGCTTCGCACACACAACACGTGTGAGGGCACTATATCGATGATACATTGCAATGCAACACACTCTGAGCAGGAGAGGGGCAGCGACTCTGGAACACAGACTGTAACTTCCAACTTGCTGAGTGACCAATTCACGCTTTCATTTAAAACAAGCTTTTGTAATGCAATAGGTCTCACATTTACGCGAGTTTGAGCTATTGACATTGCAAATAACAATGCCTTGTATTTTTGTTTTTGTTTTTAAAACATAAATAAAAGGCTTTGTCATTTACAATGCGAATAGCTTAAACTCGCATAAATGCGAGACCTATTGCATTGCAAATGCTTGTTAAATCTGAGCTGCAGAATCAAAGGACAATGGAAAGTATTTCATGAATGTATTAAGCTTCTGAAATGTAGAGCAGTATACATTTTCTGAAGAAAAATTGCAAAAGCAATAATAAAAGCAAAGCGTTCCATAAAAACCGGTAAAACACTGTTTCAGTTGTTTTTGTGGCGCGAAAAGGAGTAACCACTGAAAAGCACTGTTTTTTTGAGATATTGAAATCACTGGAAAACACTGAAAAAACACCACCAGAATTTCCCAAAAATAGAAACTGAAAACAGGAAAGCCTACATATACTGATGGTGAAATGGGGGCTGGCATGCTCCGCCACCCAAATCCCGGTCACCCATGTCACTGTATGGCACCCAACCTGCGGTAGCTACCACCTGGCCCCTGTGGTAAGTCACCGCCAATGCCCGGGACACAATCGCAGTAGTGATAGGCATATACACATGGTGAAATGGCGGTTGGCATGCTCTGCCACCCAAATCCCATTCCCCCATGTCACTGTATTGCACCCAACTCGCGGTAGCTACCGCCTGGCCCCTGTGGTGTATCATCGGCAATGCCCGGGACACAATCACGGTAGTGATAGGATATATACATAGTGAAATGGCGGTTGGCATGCTCCGCCACCAAAATCCCGGTCACCCATGTCACTGTATGACACCCAACTCGTGGTAGCTACCACCTGGCCCTGTGGTGTGTCACCGCCAATGCCCGGGACACAAACGCGGTAGTGATAGACACATACACATGGTGAAATGGCTGTTGGCATGCTCCGCCACTCAAATCCCGGTCACCCATGTCACTGTATGGCACCCAACTCGCGGTAGCTACCGACTGGCCCCTGTGGTGCGTCACCGCCATGGACCATGCCCTTCTAGCCAATGGGAACTGCAATCGCGTTGGCCTGATGCAATTTTGAAAATCGCGGTAGGCGTGATCTGCCACTGCGGAGCCGGTCATTGGATGCAATTGAAAGATGCGCCACCGCGGTACCGCCCGCCTGGCCCCTGCGGTGTGTCACCACCATGGACCATGTCCTTACTGCCAATGGGATCCGCAATCAAGGTAGCATGATGCAATTTTGAAAATCACGGTAGGCATGATCCACCACCGCGGAGCCGGTCATTGGATGCATTTGAAAAATGCTGACCTGGAACAGCAATTGGAGAGCAGCTTGGAACCACTGAAATGACATCAGGGGGCTATATATGTGTGGGAGAGAGCCCCACATTTCTACCGCTCACAGAGCCTGCTGCCTGAGACCCCTCACCTGCTGCTGCCTCCAGGGACTGCTGCCTGAGATCGCTCACCTGCTGCTGCCTCCAGGGACTGCTGCCTGAGACCCCTCACCTGCTGCTGCCTCCAGGGACTGCTGCCTGAGACCCCTCACCTGCTTCTGCCTCCAGGGACTGCTGCCTGAGACCCCTCACCACCCACTGCCACCGCTGCTGTCACATGTCCACAGTGATGGCAAGGACTGAGAAGGTCCGTGCCAGTCCCTTCACAAGCGAGGGGCTGCAGGTCCTGGTGGACGAGGTGCTCACCCAGTACCCAAGGTTATATGGTGCCCCAAATGTCGTGGTAAGTCTTCAACAGTGGGGGTGAGAGTGCAGGGTGGGCACACATGTAGTCGGTCTGATGCAGTTTGTGCCTGAGAGTGTTGGGTTGTGTCATGCACTGCCTAACATGCTGTTTTCTAGGGTGAAGGGGGGTGCACCCTACTCCACACTTTTCCCTGCATGCACATCAAGATTGAAGGGACATGTGTTGTCTTGTCAGCCATACAGTGACGCAGCAAATTGGTAATGCAGGAGTCAGGACAGTGATCGCTTGTGTGAATGGATGTGTGGGTCCCTGTTGTCCATCTCAGTGTGAGCCCACCTGGCCTGCACAGTCACCGCCCAATCTGACAAGGACACATCACTGAATGTAAAGAGTGTTACATGTGTGTTTTTTGCAGGACTCTCCATCAATGAGCCATCTCAGCCCTCTAGATTGCACACAACTGGCCCTGTGAGAAGGGTGTGGGTTTGTGAGATCATGTCCCTCAATGTGACATCCATGACACAGTGAGCTATTCACAGTGCAAGGTCGTTGAGGCCTGCACAGTGTTGGACACAGTGAGTCTCCCCCAAACACATGTTGATGTGTGATGTGTTTTGCTCTACCTAGAAATGGACAGTAGATGTGGGCAGAGTACACATGGATTTCTGTGCTGGCATCCTGCTTGTATATGAGATGTGCAGGTACTGTGTCCTCCCTCACACCTGCATGCATTTACGTGTGCTTGTCACATGCATATGTACCATGTAAGATGCCTTCCTGTCTCTGCAAGACATATCTGTGGAATTGGGATGATTCAGTTTCATGCTACTGTCCTGAGTGATTGTGTTACATGACACTGTGCCACTGATGTTTTCCCCCTCTTGTCTCCCATGCCTGCAGCACAAAGTACTCCAGCGTAAGGCCGTGTGGAGGCTCATTGCAAGCATGGTGCGGGCTCTGGGTGTCTCTAACTGATGGCGCACCCACTGCCACAAGAGGTGGGATGACATCTCACGGCTGGCAAAGAACGTTTAGGAGTTGACACGGGGCTGCCCCCTCACATTGGCAGGTTGGCACGGCGCAGCATGACACCACGAATGTGCCGCATCTTGGCCGTGACACAGCCTGAGCTGGATGCACGATTGAAGGAGCATCAGCAGCAAAGTAGGGGTGAGTATTCTGGGATGGGTGACTTTGGCTGTGTGTGGTTGCATGTGTACACAGCCTGTGCCAGCACTGGGCTATGTGATGTTGGTAGTGTGATGCAGTGGCTTGTAAGTGGCCTCTGTGCTCAGTGCAGCTGTCATGCCTTTTGTCCTCCCTGTACTTCCTAAGGGAATTCAAGTATTGGGCATTTCAATAGCATTCTGGTTGGTGGGCTTCAGGTCTGAGCTATTTGTGTTACTGTTTGAACTGAGCCACATGCAGGATGTTGTGCTGTGTGGTCATCACATGGCTCACTTATGCCTGGTTTTCTTGTTTACACGCACTGTTTGAGTAACAAAAGTGTGTTTGCACAATGTTATTGCACAGGGTGGCGTGCAACATGTAGAGTTAGTCATCTTCATGGTTGCTTTGCTTGCATATGTTTGTTCTGTTGTTGCCACTGAACTGACCCTAAATCTCTCTCTCTCATGCAGCATCTCTCATGGTCACAGAGGAACAGGGGACGGACACCAGTGGTGGGGAAACAAGCACAACAGCTGCACAGGAGCCCAGTGGCACTTTTGTGACCAGCGCCTTGTAGGGGGACAGGTGTCTGCTTGAGGAATCACAGCCCGTGATGCAAAGTTCAACGTCATCTGATGCCAGCGGTGACGCATCCATGTTGGCGGGCACAGGGAATTGGGACTCTGCATCATCTTCCACCACACAGCAAACAGTGCCCACCCTCCCAGCCACTTCCTCTGGTGCTTGCCATGTTCGCACCAGTGGAAGAGGGGAAGAGTGTCCTTCACCCCAGGCACTGCAGCCCCTGCCCCTGTCCCCCCTGCTGCCATCAGTGCTGAGTCTGTGGACCTTTTGCCCCAGCTGTGTGTAGGCCAGACAGCTCTCCTCAATGCATTCATAGACCACGACAAAATATTGGCTTAGGTTGTTGCTTTCATGGAGGGCATATATTCAGACGTGGGTGGGCTGCACCGGACTGTCCAGTCTTTGTCCTCCGCAGTGATGGCAGCCCTTCAACTGGCACAATCACGTAGTCCAGCTCCAGTCCCTTTGTCCACCCTCATGCCAATGGCCATGTCTGACGATAGTGACTACGCTCCACAGACCTCAAGGTCACGATACAGCACACGTAGCACACAGCAGCAGCCCAAGCGGTCCAGGGTGCAGACACCATCCCCACAGAAAACCAAAGCCACCCCAGAGCGCAAAGACAAAAGCCCGTCAGGAGACACCAGGGGCCAAAAAGTTAAGAAGCAGACCTCATCCCCAGCAAAGGACTCTCCTGTCCCAAAAGCGTCTTGCAAAGACAAGCAGACAAATTCCGTGCCCACTGAAAAGGTGGTGCCTGCCAAGGGTAAACATAAGAAGGGCTCCAAGGCAGATTCACCCACTACCTCGACTCCCATTCCAAGCCCAGTGAAGCAGGGAAAGGAGGACACTGTAGAGGGAACACCTGGTAGACAGGGGATGGAGGGGCAAAGGCAAGGGCATGCGAAGCATACCACTGGATTCAGCACGTCCCCAGAGGGTGGGCCAGCGTCTGCACCTAATCCAGCCTTGGTGTTGAGTGTGCCTGTTGTGAGCACACCACTTACCATTGATCCAAAGTAAGGCAAGCCATTTAGAATCCCCAAGAAGTGGAAAGGTACCTCTCCACAATCTCCCACCCACACTGTGTCTCATGTCTGCATGACTCCACCTCCACGTGCCACTACACCGCCTGGTCCAAACAGCCCTCTGGCTTGCCAAGCCACTGATAGCTCTACTTCAGCTGGGCCTCTCTCTCCCCAGTCAAGTGCACCAACTGTGCCCGACACACAGCCAGCTCCCAGTCTGACTGACAGCCAACTCTGAATGTTAGTCACCCTCACACACCTGTCTCTCCTGCAGCGGGGCCTGTACTGCCCATCGTGACACCCCAGACTGTTTTGCTGACCATGGCAGGGTACAGTCGCACACATTCCCTGTGCAGCTTCTCATGGACTTACTCTGCACTTTGTCCTTCCCACTGGCCTTGTCGTTCACTGCTGTTTGCCCCTTGCCTGTGCAGCTTGTCATGGACTCAGTCTGTACTTTGGACTGGCCACTGGCCTTGCTGTTCACTGCTGTTTGCCCCTTGCCTGTGCAGCTTCTCATGGACTCAGTCTGAACCTTGGAATGGCCACTGGCCTTGCTGTTCACTGCTGGTTGCCCCTTGCCTGTGAAGCTTCTCATGGACTCACTCAGCACTTTGTCCTGCCCACTGGCCTTGTCGTTCACTGCTGTTTGCCCCTTGCCTGTGCAGCTTCTCATGGACTCAGTCTGCACCTTGGACTGGCCACTGGCCTTGCTGTTCACTGCTGTTTGCCCCTTGCCCGTGCAGCTTCTCATGGACTCAGTCTGCACCTTGGACTGGCCACTGGCCTTGCTGATTACCCCCTGCCTATGCAGCTTCTCATGGACAAGCTCTGCAATGTGTGCCTTGCTCTTCTCTAATGGGGCCTTTCTGTGCAGTTTGTGAATAAAGACAGTTGCTCCTGTTGTCTGTTTTGCCAGTGTCATTACTGAATACATTTTTTCCTGTGTGCATATGGTTTACTGTGCCACATGCCCTGTGTGCCACTTCAACATTGCCAATGGCTTGTGTGAGAAGGAGGCCTGATATTTGCTGTCCACTAGTTCTAGTGGGCACCTTGTATCAGTCCAACCAACCCCTTATGGTGAATGGTTAAAGACAACCTGATATGAAAGCTATCCTAGTGGTAGCTATGGAGAGCAGCCTTCAAGCTAAGTCTTAAAGGAATAAAAAGCAGCTTGTTTTACCAGTCTATAATCTCCTGAATGACCAAATGAAAGGACACGCACACCAGGTATATATTTAAAATATATGTATTTAGGTTAACACACACCTCTCTAGTCTCTTTATGAGACTGGAGTTCGAAGTACTCAAGTTACAAGTATATTGTACACATGTCAGGTTTGGGGGCACTGCCAGCACAGTGTGTGATTCATTCCAGAGGATTGCAGGCAGGCTGGCCAGGGTCGTCATGTATGTGTGTTCTTACTTTCTGTGTGCCCAGCAGTGTAGGTGTCTGGTCATGTTGTGCAGTCATCCTAGTCAGATGGGTTACTTTCAATGTGTGCACTTGGGTGGTCAAGAAGTGTGCAGTGTGAAGGGGGTGAGTTTGTCGTGAGTGTTGATGTGTGTGTGCCCATGCAATGTCAACTACACACATGTGTCACCCAGGAGTAGAGTGCCTGTTTGTGTGATTGTTCAGGCCTGTGATTGTGTGCACATGTGTGAGATGTATGTTGTGTACTGTGCAGTGTGTTGGTGTGTCCTTGCAGTTCTGGCAGACTCCTACTTGTTGCTTTTGCCAATTGCGAGAATGCAGAGTGTGTGACTGGCAATTCGGGTTCTGTTTTGTTGAACAGCCATGTGTCTTGATACTGTTTGTTCTCACTGTGCATACCTGCTCAACCACACTGACATTGTGGGTGTGATGTTCTCATGCATTGTTGTCACATAGTGCTTTATTGCCTCCAGTGTGGCATGTGGTGTGCGGTGTCATACCATCCCCTATCTGTGCCTCAGACGCCTTGACATTGTGAGTCTGCACTCCCTCTATTTGTGCATGGTACACTCCTGCCATGTCCACTGCCGAAGTGCACACCACTTCAGTTTGATGTCAGCTGTCCCCAATGTGTAGCCTATGTGTGTGTTTTGACTGGACATTATTGACACCTTTCTGTGTGTCTGACACTGGGGTTGTGTGCTTCAGGTGTGAGGGGGTATGTGTCAAGATTCCTACTTGTGTTTGACAGTCATGGAGTGTGTCAATGTGCCCTGTGTGTAGTGCTGCTGGCATTCTCCTGTGATGTAGTTGTGTACATATGTTTGGCTGTTCACAGTTTGACTTCAGGGCCTTTCTTTCATCCCTGTGCCTATACATGGGTTGCCTTGCTGTCTCCCTGAGTTGTTGCACTGAGGTGACTGTGGTTTGACTTCACTCACTGTGCCAGCCATGTGTGTTTTGATGGGATGAGGGTGTTGTTCTCTGTTCCTTGTCTTGTATGTGATGTACACATGCTTGTTGGGTATCTCCTTGGCCTTCCATTTGTGTGCACCTCACTTTGGCTTTCCTATATGTTGTGCTCCATTGCTGAAGGCATGTGGTCTCTGTATGTGGCTGTATGTCAGTGTGGGGTTATGTCTGTGTGACTTGGCAGGCTGTGTGTCCAGTAGGATGTTTGCCAATTGTATGTGTGTGTGTTCATTTTGTGCTTGTACTCAGCTTTCTTGCCATGAATGTGTTGTTGTTGTGGTGTGTGGGTTGCCCTGGGCCTGTGCTTCTGTGCTGTGTTTTCCTCTGCAGCCACTCCTGCTGTGGCTGTCTCCCTAGTTGTTTGTTGTGTGGTGCAGGGTGGGGATTCACCTAGGTTGTTGTTGGGCATGGGGGTGCACCGAGGGGGTGCACATGGCATGTTCCTTCATGTTGGGGGGGCAGTGTGTGGGGTGTGGAGGTGTGCCCTGTGTACTTTATGCCTTGCCCATGCCTGGCGCTGGCCCTGCCTTCTGCATTGTGCGCATGTTTTCCCTTGTCTTCACCGCTGCGGTGACATGACTGGAACATTACTTGGAGATTGCGGAAATGTGTGACCTGGCTTCGGAGGGGTGACTTGGTGGCAGGTGGGACATGTGTGGGTACACTTGTGGATGTGTTCCTGTTCCAACCAGGGTGTCTGGTGTGGCCAGGGACCCTGTATCAGCTCATGAGTTGTGTGTTGTGGTTGTGTGCGGGATTGTGTTATTGCCTACCTGCGGCGGCGTCCGCGACGGTCCATGAGTTGCTGGTGATGTATCAGGTTCAGCACCAGAAAGACATGAAGAGCTGGTTCCATTGCGGTCAGTACCGGTAATCAGGTTTCGTGCTCTGCTGTCGAGCTTCTGCCGTCTCTGGCTGGGCGGTTTCTCCGCTGCGGTGTGACTGGCTTTTTGGGGCATCCTGATTTGTACGGCGGATGGGACGTCATTCCGCATGGCGGTGAGTCTCCATTGGCTCCCACCGCCGTGGTGGCGGGCGCACTTTGATGGCGGTGCACGTCACACCGCGGCGGATGGGAAATGGGCTGTGTTTTGGCCATACTAATATGGCGGGCGTGAGGCCCGCTGCTGGCATGCGGAAAAAGGCATTTTCCGCCACCGCAGGCACTGTGGTGGTGCCACCGCCTGCCATCCTAATAGACCCCAAAGTCTTGATCCTCTTTCCTGGGGCAAGACCCACTACTTCTCCTTCTCATCCCCTCCTATAATGGATCATTTGGCATTTCCTCTTCTGGTACCTTATCTGGTCTTTACTTAATCTTTCATCTTCCTTGATGTCTGCTACTATACTTTATTTAGAAGACTTCTCTTGATCCAAATGGCTTATCCAATGTTAGACTGATTCTCTTGCACCCATTTCTTTCTATAATTTTATAAAATACTTTTCTATGAATTCTCTTTCTTTTTTCACACCAATACACTTCTGTCCCCTCTACAGTGTGGTTTTCATCTTTGTTACTTCATCAAAACAGGTCTGCTCATTCTCACAAGAATCTGTCTCTACACCACTATTCTGTTCAGTATGGGATTCCATAGCATTTACTTCTGAGTTCACCCACATTTTTTATTTATACTATGCCTTTGTTTTCTATTATTTCTGATAATTGCTTCGATTCTGTGTTTCATGCTGATGATGTCCAAGCCTTTTTTTTCTTCTTTTTCTTCTTTATCTGCTTCTCATCTTGAATGCTACTCCACAAACTTGATACCAGATGAGGCATGGAAAGCTTTTCATTTTCTTAAACTTAATCCTAGCAAAATTCAGATCTTATTTTTTATGCTTAATCTTCTTACCCCACTCCACCTCCTGTGTTTTCTCCTCCTTCATTAATTCTTTATTCTTGGTCTGATCGCAACCTCAGCTTCCTATTTAACTTCGCTCTTGACTTTATTCCACAGATTGAATCAAATGTAAAATATCATACTTTTCACCTTTTTGACACACTAATTCTTCTCTTTTTGCATTTACATCATCTAATTAATAATTACATATGATGGTTCCCACTTTAACTATTTTTTTTCCCTGTGTGAGGGATTGTCTGAATATATAACTTCCTCATTTCAATCTATTCCGAATGTATGTTCCATTTTCTCTTTACTGCTTTGTCTTCTAAATGCATTGGGAAAAGTTTGATTGTGTCTTCTCATAGAAACGAGTATTGGAAGAATCTTCTTTGCATTGCGTTTAGTCTGGGGTACTGAAAAGCCTTTTGTCTGTGCCTGTTTCTCACACAAATTGTGAGGTTTCACCAAACACAAACTATGCAGTGAGGTTGGTTTGTAGACATCACTGAGTCTCAGCTGCAAAAGGAAGACATCACTGGATACCCCAATTCAAAGAATTACGGTAAGTCCTTTTACCAGACTTTCAATATCTGTCAGAGTAGATTCCTGTTGACTGCAGCTTGCCACCAGAAGCACTACGTTCCACAAAGACCCATTAGATCCCTTCGTCCATCACTCTTGCAGATCCCTAGAATAAACACTTTCACAGTAAGGGAAAAGTCCTTCCTGTATCAACCGTTAAACTGTGGAACAAATTCCCCATGTCCCTGTGGATTATTCCAAACCACTTGGCCTTCAGGAAAGTCATCAAAATCTTTTTCAAATGACATGAACACTGATTAGCTATTATCTGTTTTTGTGCAACCGCATGCTAAGCAGAAAATCTTTCTTTTTATATCTCAGTGCTAAGAAGCTACTTGGGTAGTTTGTATTTTGCTTCATAAGTAAATAAAACCTCTTAATTCCTCTCTACGTACCTACCATCTCCTTGTGCAATACATCCTATTTGCTTTACTGTAACAATTCCCAGATGCCCTGAACCAAAATGACTAGCCTCTTCTTCCCTGAGAAATGTCTCTGGCTCTCCCTTATTGAGGGTTAAATCAATTTTATGAATTTTTGTATAAAGAGTAAGCTAAACCATATAACATATTTACTCGCCTACAACCAATGGCCAGCGAGGAAAAAAATCGATAAAGGAACCATCAGGCGGGGGGAGTGGGAGAGGAAGAAGGAAGTAGAGGGTATGCACATGTCCACATGTTTCCTAGGTGGGAGAGGGCAGGAACAAGGAGGGAAGGGAAGAACGATGCTCACAAGTGTTAGTGTCTCCCAATGGAGTCCAAGCAGGGGGCTGCCACCTGGAAGTGGCTATGTCTGGCTGGGGATCTCTGCTGTGAGGTGGAGCATTCACAAGTATGCCTGGAAGGTTAGCTCTCGAAAGCTGTGTGCCAGGAGCTGAAAGAGAAGGGCCCGAGGTTTTCTTGAATTGAGGATGTTTATGCTCAATGAAGGCGATGAATTTCTCCAAGCCTAGAAGGTTCTATAACTTGTGTTGCCAGCTTGTGTGTGTTGGCACTGCTTACGTGCCATATTTTGACAAGAGAACTTGCTTCGCTTCACAGAGCGCCAGTGTGACGGCCCTCCTCTAGAAGACCATAAGGGATAGGTCAATGCATTAGGGAGACCCAGTAGGATGTAGCTGGAGAACCGAGGCAGCTCAGTGTCAAACATTCAATCTATGTCTGCTAGAACATCGGTCCAATAAAGGTGTAATTGGGACAGTGCCACAAGAGGTGGATCAATACACCTGTGTGGTTGCAAGGGCCCAAGCAACAGTTATCAGCACTGTGTTTCCACTTAGCAATGCGTGCTGGGGTATAGTATCAATGGTGTGCGATCTTAAGGAGTGTTTCCATCCCCTGGCACTGCAGGTGGTGGTGCCGTCCCATTGCAGAATATCTGACCATTCTTTGTCAGAGAAATGCCGTTCACCATCCCCAACTCCCAGCAGGAAGAGGCAGGGGAGGTTCTGGCTTTGGGACATAGAGATCTGATGGGATGTGCATATAATCATGGCAAGAGAGAAGCCAATTCTCAAAGGGTGTGAGGGTTCTGGTTGCGTGCAAGCATTCTAAAGGGTGTGCTGGCCAGTGCTTTAGAGTGATGTGGGGCTAAAAAAACGCAGCGGATAGAACGTAATCAGCTCTGAGCTGGGGGCAGTCGAACAAGCCATTGACATCAAACAGACCCCTTAACTGTTTGCAATTAGCTTCCTGCCAAGGTGAGAAGGACATGTCATGCAGTGCTGGGGCGAAGTCTGGGTTCCCTATGATAGGTGTGAGTGGATGCGATAGGTGTAGAAAGTTATTTAGTTAAACTGAGTTTGTCCCATGTCTCCACTGTTGCCCTCATCAACAGAGAAATGTATACCCCTGGAACCAGGGTATTTTGCATATATGTATGCCCGCGATGGCCTGATCTATAAAATACCAGTTTTTCTGTATTCAACTGCTGCCATTCCACCAGGTACCATAGCTGCGCCGCGTAGTAGAAATAAATGTGTCCATAAGCTGTTGGAGCTGCTGTAGGACATGAAGGGGTAGTTGAAGGGGAAGTGTCTGCATGAGATAAAGTACCTTAGGCAGAAGGGACATTTTGATGGCCCAATCCTTCCAAGCTATGAGGTGGGGCCACTGAACCGTGGATCAACAAAGCTGTGTAGATGCGATCCATGGTCTTCTCCAAGGTGGAAAACAGTTGAAGGCCTAGGTACTGAACGCCTTGGGCAGCCCTAGGAAAGGGAAATAGGGTCTCAAGTTGGGACCTCTCACTCTGCGGCATAGTGACGTTAAGGGCCTGAGATTTCCATGCATTTATCTTAAACCCAGATACTTTGCCAAACATCTCGACTTCTGTCAACAGTGGGGGTGACAAGCAGTTGGGCTGAGTAGCAGTCAGCAGGATGTCGTCTGTGTAGGGAGCTGTATTCTGAGCCTAACCTCCAATGGAAAAGTGCTCAATAAGGGGGTGTTGCCGAATCCACTCTGTGAGGCGCTCCATATATTGGGCGAATAAAAGTGGGTGATAATGGACACCCCGACAAATCCCACGGGAGATGGCAAAATAGCGGGACAACAGCCTATTAACATGCATGGTGGCAGTAGGGTCAGCATACCAACCATACCCACCTGCGAAAGCACAGACCCAGGCCCACCTTCTGTAAAGCAAGCCGGAGAAAAGACCAGTGCACCCGGTCGAATGCTTCCTCAGCGTCAATCAAGATCAAGAGGGCCAGGATTCGAGAGTGGGCTGATTTATCGATAAGGTGGAGGAGGCGCTTTGTTTTATCACTGCAATTTCTCCCCTGGATGAACCTGACTTGGTCTGGGCTTATCAACCCGAGGATGTAAAGCTCCAACCAGGCTACAAGTATGCTAGTAAAAAGGTTTGTGACCTCATTAAGAAGAGAAATGGTACAAAAGAAGGCATAGTAAGCAGAGTCCTTCCTGGGCTTGGGTATGACTGTAATGAAGGCCATTTTCATTTTGTCTGTAAGAGTTCCCTGTGCATTAAAGGAGTTATATAGCCTAGTCAACACTGGTGCCAGCTGCACAGCAAACATTTTATAAAATGCAGCTGTAAACCCATCCTGGCTGGGTGGTTTATCTAAGTGGAGTTTCCCTATGGCTCCTAGAACCCCATTTACTGTGATGTCCCTGACTAGAAGGTATGCATCTCTCTCTCTGGAAGGTTGGTCAGGGGTGCCTGCACAATGTAATCAGAGGCCTCAGTGGAAACAAGCAGTTCTGCCGTGTATAAAATGGCAAAGAAGCATTCGACCTTCGCCCCAATATCCTCTTCATGGCATACCCTGTTGTCAGATGGGCCCTGGATCTCTATGACCCGTTGGGCCTGTGTTCATAGTCGGTTGGTGAGAAGTCGCCCTGCCTTGTTGTCCCCCATGTAGTATTTCTGCTTGGTACGGTGCAGAGCTTGTTTTGCAGCATCAATATCCAATGCTTTGAGTTGCTTCCTGACCAGCATGAGTTGCCTCCATGCCTTTTGTGAACCTGTATGTGGGTGGCCTCTTTAGGGCCCTCACCTGATCTTCTTGGATAGAGCACTTTTCCTGCCTCTCCTTGTTAAGCTTGCTGGCCACTGACCACTTCCTTAAGAGTGTCTCATAACAGTGTGTAGCAATGTCCCAGGAAACAGCAGTTGTCTTGAGTAAATTTATTGTTGGTTACATGGAAGAAGAGACATGTCCAGCTTCAACTGTTCCCACTCAAGAATGACCCATGTACATTCTGATGTAACTAAGCAGCAATAGAAATGCTTTAAAGTAACACTGACCAAAGAGTTATGCAGGATATTACATTACCTCCCCTTCTTGTAAAACACAAAAAAATAATAATAATATAAATAATTTTAATAAACAAACTTCAATCCCTAAAACGTTCAGGTTTTATGATAGTGCAAGAACTCCTCCTAAAAGCATGAATGGCATTACCCACTCTTGAAGCAGAACTATCATCAAGTTTTGAAGATGTTTGTTGACTGGAACAACGAACCTTAGCCACTTTGCTCATGTTCCACCAACAACCACCTTCAACTTGTACAGCATTACCTACAATTTTAACAACTTTGACAAGAGGACCAAATTTACTTTCACCTTTGTTGACATGAACAGATTTTCTTATCTTAACATAATCTCCAACACCCAAAGTAACCATCTTTGATCCCTTTTTGCTATCAAAGTTTGCTTTCTGCTTGGCTTGGGTTGTGGAGACATTGTCCTTAACCAGACACATCAATTTGTGTACATCTGACTCAGTATTAAGCCATTTTGACATCCACCCAGGGCGGAAGGAAGTATTGGGTTTTCTTCCCCTCATCAGCTCAAATGGAGATACTTTTGTTGAAGAATGTGGGGTGGTTCTATAAAACCATACCATACTACTGAGTGATTTTACAACATTGCCAGATTTAGCCCACTTTACTCAATCCCTGAATACCCGATTAATTCTTTCAACAAGTCCATTACCTTGAGGATGATAAAGAGAACTTTTTAAATGTTTTACACCAGAGGACGACAAAAATGATTCAAAATCCTTGCAAACAAATTATTTCCCATTGTCAGAAACGAGAGTAGCAGGCAAACTTTCGCTAGACCAAACCTCTCTCAAAAAATTGATGATGCTCTTACTATCTGCTTCCTTAACCAACTTGTATTCAGATGCATAGTCGACCAACACCAATATAAACCTATAACTCCCAAAAAGAGACATATAGGGTCCCATAATGTCTATACCAACCTTGTCCCAAGGAAGATCAGGACGCTCAACAGGTATAAGTGGAGGAACTGAAGTCTTAAGAGACTTATCAGATGATCTGCATATGCAACAATCCTTTACAAACTCATCGACCTCAGAGTCCATCCCCAGCCACCAAAATGTGTCCCGGATGCGACGCTTCGTAAACGAGGATCCTAAGTGTACCTCATGGGCTCTAACAATAGTACCCCTCCTGAACAAATGTGGAGGGATAAGTTTGTCATTGCGAAGAAGAATATCATCCTCCACTGACAATTCATCTTCAATCTTAGCAAAAGGTTGGAGAGAAGCTGATAATACTTTTTCTCTAGGCCACCCACAGCTAACAAATTTGGAAACTTCTTGAAGAATAGAATCATTGGCGAAAGCCAACCTCCACTTATCTTCAGAACAAAACTTTAATTCGGGAATGTCTACACCTGCCACAAAACAATCTTCGCAATCCTCATTATTGAGATCGGCAAACAGGACATCATCATCATGAGAATCTTCGGAGGGAAAGCGAGAAAGGAAATCTGCTCTACCATTTATCCCTCCAGATATGTGCCTGACGTCAAAGTGATACTGAAGTAATTTAGAGACCATCCTCATAATCCTAGGCGTGGAACATTTTGTAATAGTTCCTCCTAAAATATTTACTAGGGGTTTGTGATCAGTTTGAAGTAGAAACCGTTTACCCCACACATATGAACAAAATTTCTCTATTGCCCATGCACAAGCTAGTAATTCCTTCCCAATAACTGAATATTGCAATTCAGGTGATCTTAAAGCTCTTGAGGCAAATCCTATTGTCCTTTCGACACCATCCTCCACTTGCGTTAAAGTAGCACCCAACCCTACTTGACTGGCGTCAACAGTCAAACAACACGGAAGGCTAGGGTCAAATGGCTTAAGAACAGAACTCTCACAAAGACAACTTTTCACTTCCTGGAAGGCCAACATACACTCATTACTCCACACAAACTTAGTCCCTTTTTTTAGTAGGTTGCTAAGGGGATGAACAATAGTAGCATAGTGGGGAATGAACCTTCAATAATATTCGCATAACCCCAGTAGAGATTTGACTCCTGTTTTGTCCGTGGGAGTAGCGGCATTTGAGATTGCTTCCAAAAGGCCAGTTCTAGGCTTGATACCATCCTGAGTGATGATATAACCTGGATATTCCACCTTAGTACAAAAAAATTTGCATTTCTCTAATTTTAGAACAACACCATGTTCTTGGAACAGGCCCAAAACTTTATTTAAATTGTCGTCATGTGTCAAAACATCCTTACCAAAAATGAGTACGTCATCTTGGAAGACTAACACTCCCTTAACTCCTCTGAGGATGTTGCTCATTACCCTTTGGAATACCGACGCTCCCGACGCCAGACCAAAAGGCATACATCGATATTGAAACGTCCCCAGAGGAGAAACAAAAGCAGTAAGATGACGTGACTCCGGATGTAATTCAACCTGGTGATAGGCACTGGCAAGATCTAATTTAGTGAAAAATGTAGCACCTTTGGTTGACGCAAACAAATCATTTATCTTAGGAAGAGGGTGTGAGTCTACCCAAATCTCTTTATTAAGAGATCTCAAGTCTACACATACCCTAAGTTGGCCACACCTCTTCCTAGTGACGACCAAAGGCGAAAGCCAAAGTGAAGACTCAGTTGGCTCGATGATTCCTTTCTCACACAATTGTTTGAGTTTCTTCTCTAAATCTTCCCTGACACTGTAGGGGACACCCCTAAGCTTATGTTTTACAGGCAAACATCCCTCTTTAACAATTATTCTATGTTTGAATCCTTTGATTTTTCCAAGTTCATAACTGAAAACAGAAGGGAATTTGTCTTGAAGGGCTTGAACCTCATCAGGACAATCAACCACAAGAACTTGTTCTTTAGTTCCAGGTCTTAGGATCATCTTGAAAAGACCTTGATGGAACCATCCTAAAATATTAAGACCCTTGACAGAAACATAGACTTTCCCTCTAATTCTTCTTCCTTTGAAACACAACTCATCTTCAAAATAACCCACAAGATCAATTTTCCGACCCTCATATGATACTAGTGCGGTCGGGAGGAAGAAGGGGTTGAGTACCCTGCCAAGTTTCATCAAACAATTTTTGAGTGATCATGGTTATTTTGGCACCAGAATCGACAAGAAGTTTGATGCTTTTGTTGCCAACATCAATGTGTAATATTGGATCAACACAATTTTTGGGATCCCCTTCAATGACTTCAGAGACGGAAAAATCCGTAACGACAGAAACAACTTCTGAGTCAGAGGACGAATCCGAATCAACCATAAATACAGTGGGTTTCTTGAAGTTCTTTTGACACTTTAACTTGAGACAGACTTTGGCAAAGTGTCCGACCTTTTTACAATAATTGCAGGTGACATTAGAAGCAGGGCATCTTGATCCCTTAAAATGAGGTGGGTTACCACATCTTATACAAACAGAAGAATCCATGTTGCTAGGTATTGAAGACTTGGTTCCCTTTACAGATTTGTTGCCCAAAGGCTTGGCAGGTTTTTTGTTGTTTTTCAAGGAAGAAGAATTGAGGTTAACCGAATTAACAGATTCTACTACTTTTTCTTCTAATTCATTTAGTGAGACCATATAAATCTCAATACTTTTAGCTAGTTTTATGGTCTCATCTAAGGAAGGATCCCCAATAGTGAGAAGCTTCTGTCTTATGTTGTTGTCCTTGCATTGGCAGACAAACTGATCTCTGATGAGTTGATCAGTGAAGTTCTCAAACCTACAGTCCGCTGCCAACCTATGTAAGACAGAAATATATGAGTCAACGTCTTCACTATCACTTTGTTTTCTCTTGAAGAACTTGTGCCTAAGAACCATGAGGCTAGGTTGCTTGTCAAACCTTAATTTGAGTTTTTCAACAGTTTCTTGGTACATATCGTTCAGTGCAGGCTCGCCTTCTGGAAGACTTGGTAAGTGTTTAAAGATAGACCTCCCTTCGAAACCTAAAGAGTGTAAAAGTAAACTTTTCTTCCTTTCGGCGGCGAATCTGGTTGCACCGATAACTCCTAAATAGGTTTCGTAGGTATCATGCCAGATTTCCCATCTGATTGGTGGTTCTCCTGGAGTGTCCAAAAAGGCAGGTGGCGGATTTACTGATTGAAGAGTACACATAGTGAAGAATAAAAGTCTGACTTGTTGTGAAAACCCAAGTAGATATAAAGCAGGTTTCTACAGGTGAAGTAAATAGTGATTCAGAACCATAAACATCCCTTTTTCTATGAGGATTGAATATTTAAAGATGTGTACCGTTATAGGATACCCCCAAAAAAATTAAACAACTCCTCAAGAAAAAAAAACAAGTGCAATGAGTAACATAAGAAAAACAATTGTAAACAAATGTGAGAAATTGAAAGTACTTGAGAAGGACACTTAAAAAAACTTGTAACTATAAACTATTGTAAATATAGACTGTGCACAACATCATGTTTTGAAGATCCAAACTAAAACAAAACAAAAAAAAACGAGATGAAGAGCACTGTGCACAATGTCTTTCAAACTGTGCGCATCAGTGTATATATCAATCTTGTCGATGTAGAAACAAAGTGTTCCGTGTTAATAAAACTCAAAATTGACGTATGACAAACCGTGCGCCTCTGAATAAACCACATAAAAGTTTGTTTTCCTTGTTATACGAAACGCAGGAGAACTTTAAAAAGAAATGAAACTGAACTAAATCTTTAGTAAGCTATGCGCATCAGCGTAGGATCGTGCGCAGAGGTGATTGTTTATGGGCGTTGCTAGGATACGGGTTCGTCTGATGTCTCCAGAAGCGAAGTGTCGCTCGCTCTACAAGATCAAGTTCCAAAGTAAGGCGTGTGTAATTTTTAAAAGATGCAGGCGCAATGAAACCGTATTCAAAACTATAATGTATGCGCGCCGCTTGGAAAATGTCTTTAAACTCAGTAAAGAGAGGATTTTATCGACAGTTGAAAGGAATAGTCCTCCCAATTAGACACTCACACGCAGAGTGTATGAAAATGAGGTTGTGAAGCATTTCCCATTAGTGGCAAAAAGTCAAGAGTTAAAGCGCAGGGTGAGCTTTAAATGGAAAGCAGGTGCAGGGTTTCGCCCTACCGTATTAGATGATTTGACTTGTTGAGGTGAAGACCTTTCTGGTACGTTGAAGGCAGCGTTGTGACTTCAGTTGACGCTTTGGTCTTGGTAAACAAGTATCTTCATCTGTTTGTTTTTGCATGCAGAGTTCACATGTAACCAAAATCGTCGCCAAATAAAGTGTAGTAATGTCCCAGGAAACAGCAGTTGTCTTGAGTAAATTTATTGTTGGTTACATGGAAGAAGAGACATGTCCAGCTTCAACTGTTCCCACTCAAGAATGACCCATGTACATTCTGAAGTAGCTAAGCAGCAATAGAAATTCTTTAAAGCAACACTAACCAAAGAGTAATGCAGGGTATTACACAGTGCCACTGTGGTGTGAGGGTTGTCACTGGTAGTGGGGTAGACCTATATCATGCTGTGAATTTGTTTGACTGTGGGTTTGTAAGCTTGTAACTTGGGATTGAGGTGCCATAAGCATGACTGTGGACAGGTAAGGGCAGGTTAAGAGTGATCGAAATCGGGGCCCTGTTCGATACAGCCACTACTCCGTTATCTGTGTGAGTGACAGCTGGAAGGAGGGAGTTGTTAACAAGGAAATAATCAATCCTGGCATACGTTTGATGCGCAGAAACAGACCACACCTCCCAGTAGTCTTTGCCACTGGGAGGAGACCCACTACCTGTGTCCCCCCTCCGGCAGCCTTATCTTCCAGCACCCGCTCCCGCATCGTGGGACACGCCTGGGCGAAGCCCCGGGCAAGGGCGACCAGTCCACGCCTGTCTGAGTCTGGATGAGGCTGGGCTGGGCTACCACTCAGCGTAGTTTCAGGTAAGTCGCCCCTCCCTCCCTTCCCTTCTCTGCCCCGTGCAGCACTCCTCCCCTAGCTCCTGGCAGCCTCAGCATGCCACACATGCCCAATATATGTCTGTCTGCTCACCCTCCGTCCTACTTATTGCCCCACTGCCCCTCAGAACCACTGCTGCTCCTCCAACTGTGCCACGAGCTAGTAGTTCCCTCCTTCATACCTCCTGCCCCTCTCTCCACTGCACACCTGGTACCACTCCGGCATGGATCTACCACCAATCCCTCCTCCCAACCCCTGCCCCCAGTGCTCTGACTCCCTCTGGCATGGAGACCACAGTATGGCAACGCCGAGGACTCAAGCAGAAGGCTTGCCACGCATTTGCTTGGACCATGCCGAGTGCCAGGACCCCAAACCCAACAGGCTGCCACCACTTTACCTTGGATGAACTTCGACCCCTGAACCCCAGCCGAAATGACAGCAACAACTGTGCTCATGCCTTCCCCAGGTCCACCAAAGACCATTTCTCCTGCCGGATCTGCCACTTCACCTACACCTCTGAGAACACCACCCACACCACATCCATCAGCCACACTACATCACACCCACCCACCCACCAACAAGGCTGAAGATTACACCTACTGCAATGCCATCCCATACTTCATCGCCACTTATTGCCATTGACTCAAACCTTTGTATCTTCCTAGGAGACCTCAACCTTGAGAGCACCGATGACATTGAAAGTCTTTCAGCATCGATAGTTTGCCTTGCTTATTCTGACCCCAGACGTTTAAGCTCAACACCTTAACCAAAGCTATGGTGCGGGAAATTAACTGCTAGTTTCTCTGTTCTTGCAGCATCCCAAGTAGGGCTTCCCTGAGCTGACATGTTCGTCTGAGAATTATATAGGGAACAGTGAACCAAAATAAGTTGTGAGCGTTGTGGGAGTTGGAGAACAAACAAACTGGGGGTATCCACTGCTCCAACTCTTAGAGTCCAACAGATTGTGTAGAAAAGGTTCGTGTCACTGGTGTGATTCAATTGTGGAGAGGAGATGACTGGCAGGAGCTCCGCTGCTCCCAGGTGTCAAGTCAATTCAAACTGGCAGCTCACAGGTAGGTTCCGCCACTGACTGGCAGGGTGAAGCCCCTCAGCGGAAGAATGAAGTCTCTTTATCTGGTGCGGCATGTAGCTGGTGCTTCCCATTCAGTGCATCCAGGAGGTACTTTATCTGTCAGCATCAGTCTGTAGTGAGGTCCGGTGATGACTCCCTCTGATGCAGTAGCAGCAGCAGAGCTGATTGCTCTCTACGGCTGTCAGTGGCTAAGGGCTTGCCAGTCTTATTCCGTGTGGGGGTTCTGGACCATCCCCATCGTGCGAGTAGGCAGAGTGGGATCGCTGGCATTGCGATAACAGGGAACAAATCTTCTCCTGTTGGCTTTTAATCAAACTTGCCTCACCCAGATAGCATATGGCATGCCTATGCCAGGCACATCCAAGCCAAAACGGGTGCCCCCACTTGCATTTGATTCCTTTCTCCCTGAGAAAGGTGTTAACCAGTTTCAAGGTCCTGCACCGTTGGAGTGTGATGTTGGAGAGGTCTTGGAATAGCCATACTTTCAATCCCTCCTGTATTGTGGCCATAATCAACTCTTTTTGTGGATAGCTGTGGAGACAGGTTAAATGTTTTGTGGAGTCTCAGGTCACCCTGAGGGGCGGCCAGCCCTACGCTTGCGGTCCAAGATGATTTCTTTGTCTTCAAGTGCCGGTACTATGTAACGGAAAAGGCAAGTGCATAGTCTTCCACTTTACCAGTGTCTGCCAGCAGTGGGACCCCTTTGATGCAAATGTTGGATCTGCAGAACTTATTCTCCTCCTGTTCTGGTCCTGAAGCTTGAATAGTTGGAGCCGGAATGTCTCTGGCTCCACCTCCCTGGCATTGCTGCCCTGTTTTAAGGTGTCGACCAATTGGCCCATGTCTCCTAACTCAGGGCAAACTTCATTGATGTCTTGAGCTACTTCCTATTTTAAGGCCACTATATTGTTGCACAGTTTGAGGAAGTGGGTTTCTATGAATCTGCAAGTGACAGACAGAAGGGAGGGAGCCGGGGGGGACCCAGGGTCTCTAGTTGAGTCAGTGAGTTTAAAGGTGCATTTGAGTAGCATGTCTTTGATGGTGGTGTCCCTCTTGCCCAGGTGGGTTGCCATGGTCCTGGGGGGTGACTCACAGCGGTGACCACAAGTGAATGGCCCCTCCAAGTTTACTCTGCTTCCAGCATCTCCCCGTTGAAAGCAGCCATTGAATAGTGACTTATTCAAGCGCAGAGAGAGAGGAGGATGAGAAGTGCACAATAGGTCGAAGTTCAAATGTCCACTGGCCTCTAAGTGGTCCAATAATGCTGATGGGCAGCCAGGTGCATGCCAACCTCCTCAGGGAAACAAGAGTGGGAGGCATTGCACCATGTCTTCGGATACAGTACCCCACAAATCCAAAGTGAGTCAATGGTGGGGCACCGATCCATTGGTCTGTCCCCTAAGTTTTAGGGGACAGACCAATGGATCGGCAGCACCTAGTGAGAGTGCTTGGTACTTTCCCAAAAGGCAACACTTAGCTGAGCATTGTCTTAGGGCCTAAGACAATGCTCAGCTAAGTGTTGCCTTTTGGGAAAGTACCAAGCACTCCCACTAGGTGCTGCTCAGGCCTGGGGCCGAGGCTTGGAGATGGCAGCCCCAGTCGGTGTGGGCACCAGACACCCATTTAATCACCCCAGTCCCAGGTGTTCCTGCATCAATGAGTCCAGAGGCCACCAGCAAGTGCTCACAGGCCCAGTCGCCTCTCACCTACTATTGCCGATATGGAGTTGTGCTCAGGGTTGTGCTCAGAGTTGTGCCTCGGTGCCCAATCGTGACAATCCTGGCCAGCGGCGACCACCTGGAAAAATCTGGGGCAGTCTCTCTTGGGAAGGGAAGACCAGGGAGCTTATACCCGGTCACATGCCATCAGTCCACTATTGATATCCCGCTGCAGACCGTGACTGTCCCGCTCTGGTGGTGGATTATCAAGGCAGAGGGGCTTCTGGTCTGATGCTGTTTGCCCCAAGGTACCGCTCAACCAGGCAATGCGTCCTGGGGGATCAAGTTCACTGCTTCACGAGGCAGCCCCAGGGGCCCACACAGAGGTTGCTTCCCCAGACTAGGTCAGGCATCGGGCCCCTCACACACCTTCCGGCCCCAGGTGTTCTCAGGTACCACCGCCTCACAGTCTCATAGTTTAACATGTGGGGGAACCTCCTTGCTCAGACCACTCCCCACAGCCACACTCCTCCTGCAGTACCCTGCCAATCACAGGCAGGTGAATGGGAGCCAGAAACACTCTGTTCGCTGAAGATGGGGACCCTCCCTCCCGGGAGTCACCACCAGTTATTAGCAGGCAACTGCAGAGTCGCATGTTGCTACCACCATCTTGTATGCTGATGACTCAGGGTGGCCGCTCATGGTGTCCACATTGGGCTCTGACTCGTTCCGTGTTTCGGCCCTGGCAGAATATGCAGTCCTGTCTCTGTTTCACTCTGTCTCTGGCCACCGTGGGTGGAGTGTTGGCAAATGGCCCTGGAATGCTCATTGCCTATCGGGTGCAGCGGAGCTCTGAGGCTCGGCTCCTATGTCAGTGCTATTGTAGGGTCACACACTGTAGCACTGAACCATAAAACTAGAAAGAATAGTGATCAAAAAGGTGAAAACTATGGGGTGACCAAGTGGGAAAGGCATCTCAACTACATCTTTCATGTGTGGTACTCATACCAGCATAGTGTGCAAATATGTAAGCACCTAGTATTTAGAGAGCTATATCAACATAATGACAGTTATAGAAATTTGGAAATATAAATGGATGTATAGTTGAAGAGATTACAGGTGGAATGTCTATTTAGCAGGTCAAGCTGATGCAAAGGTATAAAAAAAAAATGTCCACCGTAAACTAAGGAGTGAGGCATAGAGAAAGGTTGGCCTTCCTTACTATCAGTTGGTGCATGACAAACATTATGGTGGAGCATGCGGCACAGACGTGAGGAGTTACACATGGGTGTTGCGTGGGAACACCCACAGCAACACCCATGGAACGCCCTCTCCACGCAAAGTGCTGCGTGTATAGGGGCCATATTGTAGTTTTTCCTGTCCTTGTAAATATGGGCAGCAAAATGCGCCGCCAGTGCGTCACAATAAGACGCACCGGCGGCGCAAGGGGTTTGTATATAAGCCCCTGAATATTGAAACCAGAACAGAACTGGCACATAAATTCAAAATGTAAATATCAACCGGTAAGTGAGTATAGATTTTCTATACCTAGCGCCATATACATGTACATTCAAGTTAGATAGAGTTAGGTATAGTAAATATATACTTGCTATTGCACTTATCTTTCGATATTTTTCCCCACAATATTCTAGCTAAGATAGTCTTATAGTTGATATTCTGGGAGCTATATAAAGCAGTATAAACATAGTTTTTATTAAGCACATTACATATGACTAATTGTGCTAGAACTCATGTATTTAAATCATTTCGAAACTTAGCCAAGGGAAGCATTGTTTCCAATACAGACTGTAGTGTGCAGGATCTATCTTGCTTGATGCATTCCACCATGCCAAGGCTGTTACTGCAGTAACAGTAAAAGCAAGCAGGGATTTTTGAAGAAGTGGAACTTTAAAAAGTCTAATTAATCAATAAATGATGAAGGAGATCCTCGTTTTTTGATAAGATAAATAACATGTGAAAGAAAAGCTAACCAACATCAAAAGTGAACATCTCCAGCTGAGCATCAAAAGATTGTGAAAAAACTACAGTGGCGGATAAATTAATAAAAGAAAGGATGATAGGAAATAGAGGAATGATTCAACGAGCACTTTTCAGCTGGCCGCAGTCAGGGGACAGCTAGCATCAGGGGTTTGCTCTCATCTTTTTGATGTCCTGTTTGAGATTTTCTTTGTAAGTGAGCTGTTCGCCTTTCATCCACTTCGAACCCTTTGATAAAAGTAACACCCAGATATTTCCTTCCAGGGACGTGTGTGTTTTTTTTTTTACAGTGTTTTGATTTCAGAGTTAAGACACTGATTGTCAACATTTGTATGCTGTTATTGCAGTCCTTGTCATTTTGTCCTTTCGATCGCCAGGGTTGAAATGTATGGATCACTTTTGAGTTAATGCTAAGGTGTCCTCTGACATTTTGACCATTTTTGGTGGTGGTCTTTATTGCGTTTTTGAACCCGAATTAAAAACATAGGTCCAGTTGTTCAAACCCCTTTTGGGGGTGCAAACTCTGCGGTTCGCAAAATCACACGGTTAACGACGATAAAAAAGGCTTCTGAACTTTTCACAATGCAAACACCTTCCTATCCAGGTAACACAGCTGCTTTGAAAAAGAAATCCTAGTTGAGAATACAAATGGAGAGACGGAGGTCTGCCGTCCCTTGCAGGCCTCCATTTTCTGCATTGACTGCCAATTTGGGTGGGGGGAGGTGTAGGGGTGTCACTAATTATGATTAATTACGATCTCCCACAGACCACCAATTTGCGATGAGACCACTTAATAAATAAGCTCTGTTGCAAATTGCATTACCATTTAATAACAAATTGTTAGACCTGCCATCCTTGGTGTGATTTTCCCCCTAATGTGTTGCCTTCAACCCTCCTGTTTTGCTTACTTCGTTTTTGCTGGCTTTAGGACTCTGCACACTTTACCACTGCTAACCAGTGCTAAAGTGCTTGACCTCTCTACTTAAAACATGGTAGAATTGGCTTATACCCAATTGGCATATTTAATTTGCTTCTAATTCCCTAGTAGAGTGGTACTACCTGTGCCCAGGGTCTGTAAATTACACGCTACTAGTGGGCCTGCAGCACTGATTGTGCCACCCACATGAGTAGCACTTTAAATATGTCTCAGGTCAGCCATTGCATCTTATGTGTCTAGTTTTAAACTGCCACCTCAACCTGTCAAAACAAAACCGAGGCCCAAACCTTCCTTTTTAATACATATAAATCACCCCTAAGGTAGGAACTTGACAGCCCAGAGGGCAGGGTGCAGTGTATTTAAAAAGTTGGACATGTACTTTTTAGTTTTACATGTCCATGCATTTTTCATGACACAAGGGCTACCTCTCACGTAGGATAACACTGGAGTTACTTTGCTACATTTAATAAGTGATAATTGCTAAATGAGAGCAGGTAAATAGATCATGTTTGATGTCTTTGGAACTGTAATGAAAATCCTCTCTCATGGTGAAGTTGCATTTTAAATAACAATTTTGAAAATGGTGCTTTTAGAAAGTTGTCATTTTCCTGCCTTAGTCATTTAGTGCCTGCAGCATGTCTCTGGGCCACATGATGGAATGTAGCTGACAGTTGGGCTTTGTGTATTCCTCCTAGAGAGCAATAGAAAGCTTAGGTGTGGCTTGATGAGCCATCACTGGCAGATGGGAGGGCGAAGCTTGGCCCAGCCCTACTTACACTTTAGTAAGATATGTCCTGCCTCCACATAAAGTACTGCATACTGCCTGTAGCTAGTCTGGGGCCAGCACATAAAAAGAAGAGAGCCTGTGGACTTCAAAGGGAAACCTCTAGAAGTTGTTCCCACTTCAAAGGAAGGCCCAGGTATAAATATAGCACCCCAGACACCAACTCTTCAGTACACTTCTAGACCTGTGGATACTCTGCCCGGAAGAAGGACTGTTGTGCTGCTGACAGACTACCACACTGCTGGATTGCTGCTCTGAAGAAACTGCTGCCTTGCTGTACTGACCTGCTTTCCTCTTGCTGGAGTAAGAAGGAGTGGATCTGTTTTAAGAGTTTTATATAGCGAAAACTAGATCCGAAGATATCAGGTATCAGAGTGCTTTACATGAGCACCAGTTTCATTACCGATGGACACATTCATTTTTGTTAGGCACAGGGAGATTAAGTGATTTGCCCAGAATCACAGGATGTTGAGCATCGTTGCCGAGACTCAAACCCGGTTCCCCAGTTTTGAGGTCGACCTCTCTAGTTGTAAAGGATACATCGGGGTCTCCAACGAGTAGCTCGGGAGCTACTGGTAGCTCGCCACTACCTTTAAAGTAGCTCTCAATTTTAGAGTAGGTGCCTATTAAAAAGGCAGCACTGATCATCCCAAGACCCAAAGAGTGACAGCCAGCCAAACCTATCACAGTAACTCATACTAACACTCAAACACACACTGTGCCAGCTTATAGGACCTGCTACATGACAGTCTGTATCCAATCTCAATATAATTAAGCCACAAGGAGATTGACCATGTTGCAGTCCCTCCTTTATCAGTCATAAAATGTGTGTGAACAGCCCACCTTCAAAAAAGTATGGCAGCAGTAGCCTGAGCCGTAATCAGTGCTGACCCACCAAAGTGCGGGACTGCAGGAGTCAGAGTGAAAATGTGTGAGTTAGATGAATGATCAGCTCAAGACCTGAGGAGAACAGGGTATGATCCAGGCCAGAGAAAATTAAGAGATTCATCAACATTTATGTGTGTGCCCATAATAAACACTATTGCTTCCTGAAACTATGCCTGGTGCCAAGAACCGCGAAATATATATGCTAGTCCCATCATAGGAGGCTTATATTTGGCATAATTGTGTCCATTCCTGGCATAATAGTGCCAATGGCATAATTATGGTCATCCTTGACTATTTTAGTATTTTTGGTCTAGTTGTGGTATGCTGGCAGCCATCATAGACCTACTCTGAGCATGACTCGCCTATATGTACCTATTCCTGGCATATTAATGGTCATGACTGATATGTGGTCTTATCCCTGAACCTTCTGGTTTCCAGCCTTGGCACAACTGTGGCCCTGGTATAATGGTGGGCATTACTGGCATAATCCAGGCATCCGTGGTGCTATGGTGAGCATCCATTATGATATAATGGGCTAACCCACAATTGTCCACGGACATGGGTAACGATTGGTATAGGAAACAACGGTCCTAGACTTCTTTAAAGCTACAATTCAGTTATGAAAAACATTCATTAGTCAAAGGGCATCCGGTACATATAGAATTAGCGTTGTATCATTAATGTACCATCATTTTCTTTACAATATCTTTTGAGGATATACCTGCTTGCATTGTAAAGGAAATGGTGGCACATTAATGATACAATGCTAATTCTATATGTACCGGATGCCCTTTGACTAATTAATGTTTTTCATAACTGAATTGTAGCTTTAAAGAAGTCTAGGACTGTTGTTTCCTATACCAATGGTGAGCATCCATGGCATATGACTAATACCTGGGAATTCAAAGTAGTCTATCCATATGAGGCATTTGTACATGGGAGTACATGATGATAATGACAAGCTGATGTTTTGAGAATGTGCATTTCTCAAAAACTGAAAACTGATATTTTAAAGTTTTCAGAAGTGGGGTTTCTTCTGGAAAATTGAGTTTGTTTGCCCACAGTGGAAAGTATTATTAGATAGAAAAATGTGCATTTTCAGAAACTGGTGAATGATAATTCAAGCTGAGCTGGGGAGATCAATCAATCATAGCATTTGTAAAGCGCACTACTTACCCGTGAGGGTCTCAAGGCGCTGGGGGGTGGGGAATGCTGCTACTGCTCGAAAAGCCAGGTCTTGAGGAGTCTTCTGAAGGTCAACAGGTCTTGGGTCGGCGGAAGGTGGATGGGGAGGGTGTTCCAGGTGTTGGCGGTGAGGTGGGAGAATGATCTGCTGCCGGAGGTCGCTCTTCGGATATGGGGGACTGTGGCAAGGGCGAGGTCGGCGGAGCGGAGCTGGCGGGTGGGGGTGTAGAAGCTGAGTTGTCTGTTGAGGTACACTGGTCCGGTGTTGTGGAGTGTCTTGTGTGCGTGGGTGAGGAGTTTGAAGGTTATCCTCTTGTTGACGGGGAGCCAGTGCAGGTCTCTCAGGTGGGGTGTGATGTGGCTGTGGCGAGGGATGTCGATGATCAGGCCTGCAGAGGCGTTCTGAATGCGTTGAAGCCGTTTCAGGAGTTTGGCCGAGGCTCCTGTGTAGAGGGCGTTTCCGTAGTACAACCTGCTGCTGACGAGGGCCTGGGTGAGCGTTCTTCTCGTTTC
The DNA here is from genome assembly GCF_964204655.1 of Triturus cristatus. Classification (NCBI taxonomy): domain Eukaryota; kingdom Metazoa; phylum Chordata; class Amphibia; order Caudata; family Salamandridae; genus Triturus; species Triturus cristatus. The sequence continues at coordinate 182,102,158 of NC_140589.1, forward strand.
GGTGGGGATCCACTTGTAGATCTTGCGGAGCATGCAGAGGGTGTTGAAGCAAGAGGAAGAGACGGTGTTGACCTGCTTAGTCATGGAGAGGGTGGAGTCGAGGATGACCCCTAGGTTGTGTGCGTGGTCAGTGGGTGTTGGGGCTGTTCCCAGTGCGGTCGGCCACCAGGAGTCGTCCCAGGCTGAAGGGGTGGATCCGAGGATGAGAACCTCTATCTTGTCCGAGTTCAGCTTCAGTCGGCTGTTCCTCATCCATTCGGCGACAGCTTTAAATCCCTCATGGAGGTTGGTTTTGGTGGTGTGGGAGTCCTTGGTGAGGCAGAGGATCAGCTGGGGGGTCATCGCCGTGAGAGATAATGTTGAGGTCGTGCAGTCATACTGCTGTGGCACACAGGACATAAGCACTGCAGATGTTCTGCTGTGCTTATGTCCTTTGTGCCACTGGGCATGTCAAGATTTGAATGTTACTTCATAAGTCAAGGGGAGGCATTTGATATTGAAGAACCTTTTCCCAGCATTTCTGCTGGTAACTGCACTTGGTATACTTGGGTGGTAACTACTGAAAATCTTGCTTTGGTTGGACATAGTGTAGTCACTATTTTACAGGTATAAAATTTGCTAGTAGCTCGGGAAGACTTTCCTTGAGCAGAAGTAGCTCTCACTACAGAAAAGGTTGGAGACCCCTGGCATCCTCTCCCCTGTTGTACCCAGGAGTCTAGAGTGACTCCAAGAGCTAGTTGGCTGGCCTCCTGACTAGAACCTCAGGGACGCAGGGTTCCAACAACCTTCAACCTAGCATCTGGACTCTGCCATCTGTGAGTTCTACCATGCCAAGTGGTGCAGGACCTCGCATGATCCACAACCAGAATTTAAGGTACTCTTCTTCATACCTAACTGGGTTCCTGTAACTTGTCCGTGCTCCATTGCAGTCAGTCTGAACATGTGACTTTGTCCTGGTCCGGCGCAATCAGATATCCACAGTTTCCACTTTATGCTTTCGGATGCCATTTTCAGTGAAATTGCATATCTCTGGTTCTATCTTTCTGACAGATGCCAGGCAGTGGCTCTTCCTCCATTTAAATCTGCCTTTTCCAAAGTCCAGCAGGGTGTTCCTCAAGGGTCTGCCATCAGCCCAATGTTGTTCAATGTCTATATAAGTCCCTTGATTAACATAATTCGGGCCCACAATGTAAAACTGGTAAACTATGCCGATGATACCCAGATTATTCTGTCCTTAGATGGAACTCAAGCAAACGCCTTGGAGAATTTTCATGTCTGCGTGCATACCACCGCGCAGTGGCTTCGTAACAACTCCCTACAATTTAATTCAGACAAAACGGAAATCATACACTGTGCAGTCGTGAAGATTCCTTTGGCCCTTCCTCAAAATTTTTAGCCCTTTACAACTTCCTCTCCTCCAGTCCCTCCAGACGCAAGTGAACAAAATGGTGGGATGTTGTTTTGGCTTGATCAGAGCACTGAGAAAGGTCCTGCCGTTACTTCCAAACTCGGCCAGAGCCCCAATAGTGCAAGGCGTTATTCTAAGCAGACCTGATTACTGTAACACCCTACTGCTGGAGTCACCTAAATATCTGAGTCAGCGATTGCAGCGAGTTCAAGATATGGCTGCCTAAATAGTTCTGTCCAGACCACGAGATTCTTCTGCTTCACTGTGTTTAGCTGAGTTACACTGGTTACCAGTGTTGCAAACAATATACTTTAAGTCACTTTGTATAGCATTTAGGGCCCTGCATGGACTTGGCCCTAGGCCCCTACAAAAGAAACTGGTCTGGTATACTCCCACTCGGAGCCTTCGTTCTTCATCCGCCTGCTTGGCGAAAGTTTTGAAGTTCAAGAAGGTTAGAATGGGAGGGAGGGCTTTTATTATTGCTGCTGCAAAAGTTTGGAATGAATTACCACTTAAAATTAGACGTTGTAACACTCTTTTCAGAAAAAGGATTAAAACATGGTTGTTTCCTAGAAACTGATCACTCCCCTGGCTGTGTTGTCAATGCGAGTCTACTTTCTCAGTTTTATGACGGTTTGCGTCATGTCTTATAGCGCCAGGGTACCCGTAGGGTGTTTGCTGCGCTTTACAATTGCCATATACAATACAATACACTACGGACTGAATGTTTTTTGTTGTGGTCTTGTTTTATTTATTGAATTTACTTCATCTTTCTAAATTGGTGTGAGATTTTCTTTGTAGTATGCTTTCACTTTCTTACTGTTTGAAGTGTTGCACAAATACTTTACACATTGCCTCTAAATTAAGCTGCTCTATGCCAAGCTACCAGAGCGTTGAGCCTCACCCTGACAAGGATTGTGGTTGCTGCTTTATTAGGGTTCCACTCCCCTTAACCAGAACCCCGACTTCTTGCATTGGTGATCAGCGTTGAGGATTAGGACTTGTGTTTGTGAAATTCTATACAGTAATTTTGTGTTACATTGAAAATCCCATATAAATAAACTGAGGTCAATTTGACTTTTAAATTCTCCTTGATTGGGCTTTCTGCTTTTTTTTCCAATTCCACCATTACTGTTCCTGACTTTTTGTGCTTGAGGCTTCACTTGCAAAGATGGAATTCGAGCTCCTCAATCTGGAGAGGTACACTGTGGCTGAGCACAATGAATCTTGCAAGGAGAAGGGGCTGCCAGACAAAAGGAGCACCAAGATGGCGGAACTCTAAAAGGATCTGAGGGCATAGGCAGAGGCACACTAGTTGCCAATTAGCACAGAGGACCAGACAATTAGCAGCCAAAGTTGCGATAAAGTTATCACCCCATTTACAAGCTGATGTCAACAGCCCATAACACCAGTTTATCCGCGATAGCAGCCGCTAAAAATATCACCATAGATGGCCCCGGCAACTATCACTAACAAGATGCAGAGTAGGCGTTCCCGTGCCAAAAGCCGCGACAACACCACTCCTCAACATTTTCAACGACCAGCCACATCTGCGAAAAGACCACGAAACATGCGATAATGCGCGTTAGCAGCAGGAAATTAAGACCTGCTCTGATCTGGTGTAAAGTCGGCCGACAACCGGCAGCAGCCAAGGGAGCGCAGCCCAAAGCCAAACATGAAGAACAACAGATGCCCCCGAGCAACTGAACAGGCAGCCCGGAGCCCCAATAGGGCAACAACACCCACCGCCACCACACCCACAACCCCCCTGGAAACCCTCCCGGACCACCACAGAGGCAGCACAGACAAAGACAGCGGACCCACAAGAAATGCACCAGCCTCACAGACTTAACACTAGAGAATGTCATTGCCCACTACAGGCTCAAAAGGACAACCATCCTACGCATGCTGACCATCATTTCCCAACCGGCCGACGGCACCAACACAGCGGACAACCAACATCCCACCCCACACAAAGCTGCTGACTGTGCTGCACCTGTTGGCCTCTGGTACCCCCCAACCAACACCCGCCATAGTTGGAGGAGTCTCACAGCCAGCCGCACCCAAGTCCCTCACACCTGTCCTGGATGCCTCATCAGCCTGGTACCCCAGTATCTATATGTCCACCACAATGCGCAGGATCCGCTGGAGACCAAGCAAGGACCATACGCCATAGCAGGATGCACGCACATGTTGGGGGCAATCCACAACACACATGTCCTACTTGTGCCCCCTGGTGACACAGCACACAATCACCGCAACAGAAAGCACATGTCTCACATCAATGTGCAGGCAACATCCGAACACCGTGGATTCTCCACCAACGTCGTCGCCAAATACCTAGTCAGTGTGCATGATTCCTTCATCCTCCAACATTTCATCATCAACCAGCGCTTCCAGGATGGCACCAATGGGAATGCACTGCCCGTTATCAAGTACCAAATGAACACCCCACACACCTCAACTCCACAACCATGCAACTCACAACTCTGGCAATGCACACGTCACAAAATCACATACAACATGCAAAACAACATGCCCACCCACCAGACATGACAGAACAACTTACAATGGTAACCTGGGCAAGCCGTGAACATGAGCCATCAACGGCATGGCACCTCAGCCACACAATAGCGGAATGTGGGGAGAGGTGGGAACCAGGCATGTGTGAAGGAGGCAGTAGAACCATGATTGGGAAAGTACACAATGCCAAGAGTGGCGGCGATGTGCTGGACAGACCGCAGTATGCATAACACACCCATATCCATGGCGACATACACCGCTGGTGTATGGAGTATAGTGGACAGTGGACACAACCATGTCACCCCAGCCAGTGGGGGAGTTCGTGGAAATCTTGCCTGTTACGCCCCCCCCATAAGCGTGAGTGGAGTGGGATGGCCCAGCATACGCCAGGCCAGCATCAGGGTGTGAATGATGATTCCATGGCTCTGGGTGTGGTTCATTGCAGGACATGTGCACATGCATGTGTATCTCTCATGGTGTGGGTCTCCTTTGTGTGGTGTAGGTGGTCCCTGATGGGAACAGAACACCCACATATGTGATCTACTTATGTTTCCATGAGCTTTGAGCCCACCCGCACCTGTTTGGCCACCTCCTTTTGGCATTCTGACACCTGGCATTGGAATGTGATGTGTGCCTTGGTGAAGTGTTGGGAGCCAGCTGTGGTGGCAGGTGCTTCCTGCTGTGTGGTCTGTGCAGGGGCTGGGGTCTTCTCTATGTGGCTTGGCTGACCTTCTCCTGGGGGTGGGTTGCCTGAGAAGTCCATGAGCTGTTGTAAGGCATCAGTGTAAGAGGTGTGGTGGTCGTCTCCGGCATCACTGATGGTTTGTCTGGTCTGACCTGCTGGGGGTATTTTTTGTCCCTCTGCAATGTGAAGGGGAGATGCATGTTGACATTCTGTTGACATTTATGTCTGCGCATTGTTCTTGTTTACATGCAGACTGTGTGACAATGCACATTGTGACTGTTTGGGCCGTGCTGGCAATTTGGGGGAGTGGACATTGGCACTACATGACGTATGTGAGTTTGTACCCGTGCATATGCATCTCACAGTTCCCTGCTCTGTTCAATGTCATTGGCCTGTTTCTGCGCTTGAGTGGACCAATGTTGTGTCCCCTGTTCTGCAGTGTCGGTGTTGCACTTTGTGCCGCATTGTCATGGGATGTGCTGTGATTGCTATGTGTGTGTGCTGCAGTGTGCCATGGGGATGAGGGACATGATCCTGGGTCGTTGTGGGTGTGCAGTGTGCTATATTTGATTGTGCATGTGGGCCATTGTGCCCATCTCCCCCGTCCCCCCAGTCCCTGGTCGTTACTCACCCTGTTGTTGTTGTGTCAGGTCGAGCTGTGTCCGTACTCCCACCTCCTTGCACCGTCTCCACACTGATGACTGGCCTCCATTTCCTCCTGCTCCTCCTGTGGATCAGGACTCCCACCTCCTGTCGCCGTTGCTGCCTTCCTGTTGGCAGCAGGTTTGTGCCTGGTTTCGGTTTTCAGGTCATGCCAGCACCTCTTGGCCTCATCCATTGTCCTCCTTGACACTCCGGCTGCATTTTAGGTAGTCTGATTGTGGGACAGTTGCTGGTAGTGTTCTGTCACCTCCGTGACGCTGGTCTTGTGTTGCTGCGGTCTCACCCAGCCTTCCTCTCCCTCTTCTCCCTAGCCTTCCCCGACCCTGTTGTACCTTGCTGGTGGTCTGTGGGGCTTGTGGGGTTCGCGTTGACCTCTGCACTCGGTGAGGGTGCATCCATGGTGCTGCGCACTTTGGATTGTTTCTGGTGTGTTTTTCTTGTTCTGCTTTTATAGTGCATTTTCCCGCCAGACGCGTGGGATTTGCAGGCTGTGGCTGGTTTTCGCAGCTTTTTGGATCGCGCTTGGCCTCATCGCAGCTTTTTTTGCGTTCGTGTTTCGCATTTTTGTGGCGTGGCATTGATTTTAATGCGGCCATTTGACGCGTTATCTGGTGACGCATGTTACCACTGTGTTGTGAATACTTGGTTAACACGGCATAAATTTCCAGCGATAGACTGTGATGTTGTAGGTTGCGTTAAGTTACTTTTGCGATGATTATCATACGTTCTTGAGAGTATGCCCCAGAGTGTCTGCTGACAGAGGCAGTGGAGCAGGGCACTGGATTTGTCGCCCCACTGATATATCCTACTGCGGGTAGCTAACCAAAATGTTTTGGCCTCATCTAACAATTCGCTAGCATATGTTTGTTGTGTAGTAAGCAACTGTCGGTGTGCCGCTCTCCCATCCTCCCCCCTCTACTTCCGCACTCCAAATCTATGAGGTGGGCATCTGTCTGTATCAGCTTCTCGCAGCGCTGTTTATGCTGTGCAGTGCACAATGCAATATCTACTCGCCTGGATGTAGGTTTCATAGCTTCCTACAGGGGTTTGAGGGGATTCTACCATGCCTGTATTGTGGGAGAAATAGTCTAGAATGCATGTATGCATGTGTAATCTGTACTGCTCATCTTGAAAATGCATTGCACGAGCCGCCTGCGGAATGGAGAGCATCAGGGGCCTAGTCGCAGCTGCAGCAACACAGGAGAATGGCTGGAGAGGCCTCTAGGCAGAATTTCTGCTGTCTCAAGACTGTGGAGGTGTATTGCGTATATGAAGTTATAATTGAGGTGAGAGAAAGACTCATGAACACTGAAGAAGTATGTGAATTCATGATTGTATTGTATTGTATTGTATTGGTACTTGTATAGCGCACTGTCACCCTACGGGTATCCTGGCGCTCTGACATAACAGATATCACTAATGCTGAGGGAGGAGGCAGGTCGGGCCATCAAGCTACTGGAAAGAGCCAGGTCTTAAGGCTCTTTCTGAATTCCATTAAAGAATCCATCTGTCTAATCCTCAGTGGGAGCTCGTTCCACATCCGAGCACCCACCACACTGAAAGCCCTCCCACCCATCCTGGTCCATTTGAATCTCGGTTGTGCCAGCAAGTTAGCGTTGGAGGAACGCAACTGTCTCGGGGGAAGATACCGTGTAAATCTTTCCTGAAGAGGGACCGGTCCCATCCCGTGTATTGCTTTATGAACCAGACAGAGGGATTTAAAAAGAACCCTTTCTCTGACTGGCAGCCAGTGAAGTTCTCGCAGCGCCTGAATGGAGGAAGAGTCATGCCTACGATTTAACGCCAGCTTCGCTGCAGCTGACTGAACTCTCTGTAGCCCCTGCAGGATGCATTGGGGGGCTCCTAAATACAGGGAGTTGCAGTTCTGCTTATTACGTGCTCCTTACAATCGTGGCTCGCATGTCTACGGGCAGAAGCGGAAGGATTCGGCGTAAAAGCCGTAATAGCCCAAAACATGTGCTGGCTGTCTTACTTGCCTGCGAGTCCAATTGGAGATTACTGTCAAACAGAAAGCCGAGATTACGTATTGTATTAGCTGGAGCCAGTGGAGCGTCATCTGGAGCGAGCCTGAAATCCACCGGCAGGTGTTGAATCTGCCTTAGCGGCGAGTAATACAGTAGCTCAGTTTTTTCTCCATTGAACTGCAGGCAGTTTCTCCATGGCCAATCTATGGTCAGACTCATACAGTTTTGAAATTGTTCTAAGGGAACCGCCTGTTTTCCTTCCAGTGAGAAAGCCAGTTGCGTATCGTCTGTGTAATTGACTAGATCAACCCCGTACGCCTTGATGATCAAAAATAGTGGCTGTAAGTATATGTTAAAGAGAATGGGGCTGATGCTGGAGCCCTGCGGGGGGGGTTTTCAGAGGAGAATGACCCCAGGGTCACCACTTGATATCTTCCCGCCAAGTAGGTGCGGAGACACTGCAGTGCCCGACCCTTTACCCCCATTTCCTCCAAACGCTCCAGAATTGAATGACTTACTGTATCGAATGCGGCTGACATATCCAGGAGCACCAAAACGGCGGTGCTCCCGTTGTCAGCCCGCATTCGCATGTTGTCCATCATGGTGACCAGGGCTGACTCTGTCCCGTGGCCGGGACGGAAGCCGAACTGGTCCCTATCCAGCAAGTGATGTTCCTCTAGATAATCTGAGAGGGATCTGCTCACGGCCTTTTCCAGGATTTTAAAGGGAAAAGGGAGGAGAGAAATAGGCCGGAAACTAGCCGGATTAGTTGGATCCAGGGTGGGCTTTTTAATAAGGGGGGACACCACCGCCTGTTTCCAACCCTCTGGGACTGAGCCCACTTCCAGAGATTGGTTGCAGATCTGACGCAGCCAAGGAATGGTCAGGTGGCCGTATGACTTCCACACTTTCTGAGGCAGGGGGTCAAGGGATGAGCCAGAGGAAATACTATAAGCCATTGTATCAAAAGTAAGATCCGTAAGAATGGGAAAGGTAGCCAGGGAACAGTGCCGGCCCGACGTCTCCCTGGTCGCCTCTTTATTGGAATCCTGAGCAGCCACTCCGTTGCCCTTGAAGAGGTCGACGATCTTTGCCACTTTATCTTTGAAGTGAGAGGCGATCTCGTCGCACAGCTTTTGTGAGGCTACTACTTTGTTCTCCAGGCAGTTTGGAGCCGAAATAGTTCTTACGATTTTAAAAAGTTCCTTAACCCCATTTGGCGCTTGCACAATGGATTTCGCATAAAAATTGGCCTTACTTTCCAGAATAAGCAGCTTATACCTGCTCTGTGCTGACTTTAATACAAGCTTATCCCTGTCCAAATATCCCTTCCTGATCTGTTGGGTGAAGTCTCCTCAGGTGTCTACCCATCCCATCCGCTAGAGGCGGGGGGGGGGCATATACACTACCCAGAATGAGGCATTTTCTGTATTATGTGCCTGATACTACAATGTAAAGGCCTTGGGGATTCGACCATGTTTTGTCATGAACGTATGGATCGCTATGCCACGGGAACCCCTGTTAAATCCTGAGTGAAGAGTCGGGACATAACCAAACCGTGCCAGGCACGTCGTCTTATTACCTAACATGTGGGTTTCTTGTAAGAGCAGGAAGTCTGCTTTGTAGCGTTTAGCTTGGCGAAGTATGGGTCCCCGTTTGATCTTATCTAGAACACCGCAAACATTTCAGCTGATAATGTGGAGCCCCGGGGCATTTGTCATGGCTGGTGGCATGTTTGATGGTGGGAAATAAGGACGTGGGTTGGCGTACATGTGGCATGGTCTGATGAGGAACTGTGTGTGTAGTGAATAGTTATGACACTGAAAACAAACAATTACTTCCCATGAACCCTCCTACCCTCTCTCCCAACCCAATACCTCATAAACATTGAAGCATCTGTCGCGGCACGGTGAGCATCCCACCCCCAGCTGGGGCAGAGTCTACTCCCTGCCATTGGATCCCCGATAAACCTCCATTGTACATAAAAGCGTCTTAAAAACGAGGGAGTGTATGTACAAAGGTAGCCGCTATGTTCTTACCGTTGAGTTTTGTATGTCCGAGTACAGCTCTGCAGGTGTTGGTTAGGATGTTGTTGCTCCGGTTGACCTCCCATCGAGTGCATGCGGGATTTGCTATGAGTTTGGATTATCTCTTGGAGCATGACCGATGTCGTTGCTTGTCGATGACCTTGGGGAGATTATGATTGGGGCCCCCAGACAAGGAGTCGGAGTCTATCCTAGGTGGAGTATGGGGCATGAGTTTCACAACTTCATCTGTCCAGTTGAACACTTCCTCTGGTGTTTCGATGAAGTGTGTCCGTGATTGATAGGACAACCTCAGGTGGGCCGGGAAAAGCAGGGAGTATTGAATCTTCAGGCCCCGCAGTCGGGCATTAGATTCCACAAAGAACTGTCTGCGCTGTTGAACCTGCCTGGTGTAATACGGGAACACCATAATGTGGTGGGAGGTGTAGGTAAGGGTTTCCTTCAGTCTGGCTTGTTGTAGGATGGCGTCTCTGTCCTTATAATTTAGAAATCTAGCAATGATTGGTCTGGGACGGGCTCCGGGTGGTGTTTTCTGCAAAAGGGCCCGGTGTGCACGTTCAATTATGAAGCAGGGAAACTTTGAGTTGGGTGGAAGCCAGCCTGTCAACCATTTGGTAAGGAAGTCCTCCATGCTATTTTCCTTGCATCCCTCTGGGCATCCCACAAAGCAGAGGTTGTTCCTGCGGGCCCATCCCTCAGCATCTTCCACGTGTGTCGCCCGGCCCCATGTGAGTGTTTCTAGAGTGGATGCTTTCTTTTGAAGAGTGGTTACTGTGTCCTCCACTGTCGGGATTCCAACCCAGTAATGCTCTGTACCGCATTACGGAGGTCCTGCCGGAGTAACATGACATCTGCGCCCACCGCGCCTATCTTTGCCTTCAGCATGTCTCTAGACTGCGTGATCGCCATTAACAACGCTGCATTATCTGGCATGAGTGTTGCCTGGTCACCAGGGTAGGGTGCTTAGGCCACAGTGCCAGTTTGTTTATCTAATCGTGCTTTGCTTTGTATTGGCATTGGGTAGTTTATCCTTGTCCATTCTGTATGGGTTTGTAAGGAGGCTACCTCTAAGCGGTTGTCCTGGTGCACACTGGTGCATCAAGGCCACTGTGGGGCCGATATCTCTGGCCTGACCAGGCTGATGGGGCAGCGGGAGATGATAACTGAGGGGGCACTACACCCACAAACGTCACCGAGACCTAGCTCAGCCACCTCTGCGAGCGGGCACCCTTTAACCTCCCTAACAGGTATCATCACTCACCCCTGTGCTTTAGCTCCACTAAAGATGGATCCGGGATGCCGAGGATTACAGTACCCACTCGCTGCAAGTTCGGGGGCTCCCAGCCATGGGCTTCAGGGTGAACGGGCAGCGGACAGACCAGGTGCCCATGGCCTGCCTATCTTTTGGCCACTGGTCATCGCACCAACGGCAGGCTATCCCAGCCACCGTCCGGTGGTGATCTGCCGCTCCATCTCACCAGGAGGAGCTTATGTCTAGCAGGAGAGCCCGCATTGATAAAGTAGGTAGCTCTTCTTGTCGCACAGCTCTGCCTGGTAGCTGTTGCCCCCTGACCCTTCCATGTACTGAGTTCAATGCCCTCTTCCACCAGCAGGCACCCACCTGCGCTTCATCCTTTGTGGTCCAGTGGGGAGCATCTCTGCTCTGCTGCTGCTCTGCCTTCTGTCTCTCTGCTTTCAGCTTTTTTACCTCTGATCTCTTTTTTCCTCCTTTCATCGTTTCATCTTTTCTGTCACTTTCTTTCACTTTCAGCTTTTTCTGCTTTTCTGTCACTTTCTGCACTTTTACACCTTGTCCTTACTGTGTCCCTGCCGCTGCTTGTACCCCACAGCCCTACCCATCCTACGCCACTTTCCTGCGTATTGCTTATCTCGCCTCCCAACTGTCCAGGCCTCCCCCTCATGCTAGTTAATGGAGGCTGCGGCGTGGACGTGCGCAGTGTGCACGCTGTTGGTGCACCAAAGGCGAGCCTATCTGCGGCTGGACTGCACCCGGTGCCACGGACCCAGGTTCTCAGGCCATCTACCGCTATGACGCCAACACCCTCCAAGCCCTCAACACCGTATGCCACTCCACCTGCCACCTCACGTTACTGAAGAACACCCTAGGCCCGTTCAGCTGTCGCACCTGCAACTGCACCTTTGCTGGCCTTCACACACCAGACCTACCGACTGCAAGACCCTCAAGAACCGGACTCTACCAACTCAGATGTATCCTACTCAACACACGCTCCCTTAAAAGACACACCGTGGAGATCTGGGACCTGCTCGACTCCATCTCCCCCAATGTCACCTTCTTCACAGAAACCTGGATGAACTCCAGATCAGCCCCAGACATCGCAACCGTCATCCGCGTTAGCTACAAAATAATCCACAAGGACTGTATCAACCGTCCAGGAGGAGCCATTGCCATCATACACAAAGGCACCCTCCACCTTACAACCAGCTGTGATAACCACTCACCTGATATGGAGCACCTCCACTTCCAGATCCAGACCAACCAAACCCAACCCTCCACAAAACCCTTGTCTACAGACCGCCCGGAATCCGCACCCCCTTCAGCAACTCCATTGCCAACTTCATCACTCACCACCCTCTCGCCTTAATGGACCACATCCTCCTCGGCTACCTCAATATGCACCTGTACAACCTCGAAGACCACAACACCTCATCCCTACTAGATAACCTTGCCACCATCAGATTCAAACAACTGGTCACAACTGCAAACCAATCAGCAGGGCACATGCTTGACCCCATCTTCTCCGCAAGCAACAACATCTCCACCAGACACATTTCCCAGCCGCACTGGACTAACCACCACTGCGTCCTTTTCTCCTTCACCAAACCCAGCGTATGCCACCATGCCTACTGTAACCCTTGCAGAAACCACAACAAGGACACCTAAGACCAGATCACCACCTCCCTCAGCAAGACCCGACCACAGACATCCAGGAATGCCAACACCACAGCACGCAACCTCCACCACTGGAACTCCGACTGCACCAACACACTGCCCCTCCTCGACAATTCCTTAAGGCAAACAGCCCTCCAAGAAGGCCAGCTGGTTCTCCTCCACCCACCAAGAGTCCAGGCGCATACGGCTTGTTTTATATGATATGTTTCTGCTGTAGAAGGACTGGTGAGAATTACTATGTCTTTTTAAAAAAATCTAAAAATCTTGCAAATGTTATATTCTATACTCCAGGGGTCAAACAAGCAACAAAAAGACAGGTACCCTAAAGTGACATTCTGCTTTTAGTTGCTTTCCAAATTTCCCAGATGCACCCGAACCATTTACATGTCGGTGCCCTAAACCCATAGAAACCCAATGCATGTCTGCTACCCAGATGCTCAAAAGATCAAGGTTCGGGTCAAGCCTTGACATAGATATTAGGAAGAAGATGAAGCAAAAGTTTGCATTTGATGCTAAAGAGACTTCAAACAAATAGGGATTCACACTCTAACACCATACACATTGATTCTTGAAGGACTGGTTGTTGAGGTCAAAACTCAGAAATCATGTTGCGCTTTAGATTTGTGTAGCAAGTGCCATTTATTATGAAGCATAGATCGTCCACTACATATTGTTTCGTGATTAAATAACTTTTCTACAACATGTTGCTCCGTCAGGGCCTATTGAGTTTTAAAATGAATAGTTTCTATTGGTCGATTATATACAAAACATACAGTGAACCAACAATTATGCAAAAAAAAGTGAAGCAGGGAAATAAGTTCAATAAGAAAAAAGGTAGGCAAGAGTAATCAAAAAACAACCTTATAAAAAAAGTTGTACTGTAATATAGCTAGACATTGCATGATTCAATTTACTACAGCAAATAACATTAAGTGACTGAAAAACCACAGCTAATCAACAATGTTAGAATTTAAGCATGGAGCAAATTATCATATCATAAAAGAATAACAACAAGGTAAGGATGTGGCAGCACCTCCGCCTTTTGAAAGTCAAACTCATTACAGTAATGAGGAATCAGTAAATAGTGTCTTAGAATGTAATTACATTGAATTCATTATTAATTTTTCTTTTACAAACACATTTTGTTAACTCATGATTCCCCATCAAAACGCTATACTTTGTCCAATAACATGTCCACAATGATCTTTGTTATAAACTTTAGGATAAGAGGACTAACATTTGTCTTTGTCTCTAAAATTGATTACGTGGAAATGATCTAGGGAAAGCCAATTGAGGTTTACAGTGTTTCTTTGAATCTGAAAGAGCGAACTCCTTCTTTGAGAAAGTGAATGTAACATGGTAGACGGCCTGACTTGATCAAGAAGCGCAGTCAGGACATGCTATGAACGACAGGATCTTCATGGCTGATCCAAATCAAACGGAATAGTTCACAATGGTTGTATGTGCTCAATTTTAAGTATTGATGAATCTCCAGGGGTAGTCATCTTTGGCATACCCCTTTTGATACTATATGTGCCAGTCTTTATTTACTAAACTCGACATTAAATTTATTAAGGTAACTCCCAAAAGGATCAATTAGGGCATCAATGTAACTGATATTATCTCTGGATTAAATAAGATCTAAATGATGGTAGTACCTCAATGGCAAGAATATATTATTGTTTAGAAGGACTGGAGGAATTTAACATATTTTAAACTGAAAATGCTTTAATTCCAACAGACAACATGCTCAGCACATCCTCCTTCTCATGCATAGATGTTGGCAATATATGGTTTAGTGTGTTTCCACTCACTCAAGGGGTGATAGGTGTGACCTGATCACTGATACCTTAAACCAACTTTTCACATTTGGTTGATTTTTACATTTTACAAATGAGCTGCATCTAGTTTGATATCACACCTGTGGACACCACATACCTATAGAATACCCATAGATGTATGGCACCTCACACTTAGGAGACCAAGAAGAATAAAACTGTGGACAAGCCTTCACAGCAATATATTCTAGCATGCGGAAGACAGAAGGACATTAATAGTGTTTTGGAAAAAAGCAACAAATCTGACGAATTACATGTTTAGAGTGTTCTACTGACAAGGAATCTTATATATTCTATACAATGCTGAGTTTGATATTGGTCATCAAATGAACAGTGCACCATAAACAGAAATTCTGACACAATTTAGTGATTTACACTAACATTACATAATTATTTGTGCACATTAGAAGGCAGATTTATTAGCGTTTTGCACTGGTATGTATCACAAAAGTGACGGAAAAGATGGAAAATTTGTATTTGGGATTGAATTCAAGCTCAAAACTTTATGTGCACTGGAAAGTAACTCTAAAGTGTGCCAAAAAATAGATGGGCTCATTTACGTGGGATTGGAGTAGGGCAGCACCACATGTCTTCTTCCTGTGCTGCCCTACCCCAATGTGAAAGGGCAGGAATGCACTGTAGTTATGAAACATGGTGCATTCCTGTCCTTTTCCCCTGCATTGGCACTCAATTTGCTGCCTAGCACCAACGTTGCCACCCTTGCCCCATCCATTGCAGGCAGGACTGTTTTTATGCAGGAAGGGACATATTCCTGCACAAAAACAATCAAGCGAGGTGCATTCCTTATTCTGTTCTGCAGCACACATGGAAGGAGGAAAAAACTAAGAGAAATTAAAATATTTTTCGATATACGCCTGCTCTGGGGATCTGGGGAGGTGTAAGGTTTTGGCGCTGCCCCAGGTTGACGTGATCTTGTAAATCTGGGGCAGGGTCAAAATCCATGGGTCTTGTTTGGGAACACCCACCGCAATGCCCATGGAATGTCTCTTTGACATAGAGTAAGGCAACGCAGGAAACCCTGCCTGGCTTTGCATTACCTCATAGATATGGTTAAGAGGCCTGCACCGTATGAGCGTAAAAAAAAGTGATGCTCCGGCGGTGCAGGCCTCTTGCTAAAAATTGCCATCGTTTTTAAGGGGCACATACAGCCTTCATTCTAAAGCTCTTTTTAAAAAAGGGTCTAGAACAGCGGTTTGCAAACTCCCTGGAAATGGAAGAGTTAAAACTGTTTTAGAGACAGACTTCTCGGCTGCATCCTGAATGATGGGTAATGCCAACATTGAATCAGCTGGAGCTATCTAAATTTGCCTTCATTGAAAGAATTATGCTTGTAATAAGGTCACTGAGTCATTATTAATATTGCATGAGCATCATTATCCAATAGAGATGTTCCATTGTTTTATACTGTGCTTAATTGAGCTAGAAAATATCCATGCATCTTTATTTATGACATATTCAGGTAGCCAAGAGTTGAATTATTTTTCTTAAAACATTTTAAAATGACTTACAATCTTTATAATATTTTGATATATAATTGTAAGCATATCTACCTAACACTTAGGGGTCTATTACTATAGCGGGTGGATACGGGCGGTGGTGATCCGCCCGCCATTCTTCCCCGCTCGCCAACCATTTCCCCCCCGCCATATTACGATGGCGGGGGGGATTACGGCGGACGGAAAGACCGTCTGCTGGTTTTCTGCCCGTCGACGAGTCGACCGGGCAGAAAAGGGGTATAATATGGTGGCGGTGTCTGCAAGACACCGCCATCCATATTATAATGCAGGCGGGGATGTGCCTTTAAAGGCATGCAATGTCTGCATGTTGGGGCCCGTTGCGGGCCCCCAGGGTGTTGGGGGGTACCCCCCTGCATTTGCATGCACAATGTGGCAGGCACCGCGCGGTGCCTGTCACGTTGTTCATGCAAATGCACAACATGCCTTTTTTTACATTGCGGCGGGTGCTGCTGCTGAAAGCACCGTCCGCCGCAATGTAAAAAATGCTGGATGCGCCCGCCTGTGTGGCGGGTGCATCCTAATCTGCATCACAGGACCGCCGCACATATGACGAGTGGTCCCTTTTGCTGTTACGGTGGCAGGCGGACTTTGTCCGCCCGCCATCATAATAGACCCCTTTGTCTCAAATTATTTTTTTTTTTTTAAATATATTGTTTGCATATTTTGTATTTTGGACATTTATATATAGATTTTATTTTAATTCTAGTGAGGTGTGGATTTAATGACTCTTTGCATTCTTATATCAAAACATCTTCTCTTAAGACGTTAAGATCAAGCCTGGTTAACCATTTGCTAATAATTATTAGCGGAGACCATCAAAACCGATTGTTTGTATGTTTCATTATTTTATGTGTTTTGTGGGCTTGGGATGTTAATAATAATGTCTGAGGACTAAATGAGTTATAATTACTTCTAGTATCTCTGAATACCTTGCAGTAGAAATCTATTTCAGCATTCATTTCCACAATGTTACCAGCAGCCTCTAGCAATTATTAACATGTCATTAAGATGTCACTGTATTTCCTTGATGTCATGAGGCAATACCTTCATTCAAAATGTATATTAATACTACAAATGTGCCCTAAATTCATTAATGTTCATTTACAGCATTACTACAACAAACAAAATGAGGGACTTTCTCTCTTGAACTTCTAAATAATGTCACCATTTTGCATAAATACTGCTAGAAATGTTTTTGAATTATTATGCCAATATCCAGTCTATAAGCAATATATCTTTCAGTAAGGCCCACACAATTCTTCAAACAAATACCAATCAGTCAGCCCAGGTGAAGGCAGTCATACGTCTGGCTGAGCATCCTATTTCTATTTACTGCCTGTATTCTAAATGTAAGTTACTGGGATACCCTATGGATTATTTTGCATTTGAATGATGAAAGTATGTTGGCCAGATCCATCTTTATGTATAAAATGACCAGGTACTACATATCGAAAATGTTAGTAAGATTCTCTTCATTTCATTACAGTCACGTTTTACTTTTCTGTACATATTGAACTTCTTATAATATCCTTAGAATCCAAGTACACTTTAGGTCTAACTATCTCTCTTTCTAAATACATTAGGTTGCAGTGACAGTAAAGACTGCTGATAAATCAAGGTTTGAATTAAGGAGCCAAAGCTTACCAAGGATTTTATTTTAACTTAATGGCAAATTTATAAACCACCATTACGTGGGCCTCACAAAGGCGATCACCTACTCAGGCGAAAATGAGGACCTAATAAAATAATTTCCTTGTAGTAATCAAAGTTAGGATAAATGTCAAGAAGTGTCAATCTCCAAATATCTTTTAAGAGCATGCACATTTCAGGAAGGAAAGTGGGTCACATTAATCTGCAGTTTGCCATATATGATAGTTAGAGAACATTTTACAGTAAACATGCTATTGTCAATTCCCTTCCAAATTTATTCTGCCATTTTAAATACCATATTACTAAATTTGTGCCATACTTTTCTACCTTGGTTTTCCCATCTCCACTGAGAGCACAAGCTACAAAAGACCAATGTGACTAGTTCTACTCTCTGTCAGATGTGATCATGCTACCTCCCCCACCCCATGGAAAACAGCGTTACAACGCTTGCATTCACAACACAGTAGTTTAAAACACAGTGGTTACAAAGACCGCGTTGCTACCACGCGTGACATTACATCGCAAGTCGTATCAATGACTTTCTGTAGGGGGCGTGCAACACCAGGGAATGTGTTGGATTTTAAATCCAACACCTTCCCTGCTGATGCACAAACTGGAGTAGGAA
This sequence comes from Triturus cristatus, assembly GCF_964204655.1. NCBI lineage: Eukaryota > Metazoa > Chordata > Amphibia > Caudata > Salamandridae > Triturus > Triturus cristatus. The sequence goes on from NC_140589.1 coordinate 182,120,050, forward strand.
TAGTAATTAATACAGTTCCTAAGTCCAGCGAGCCCCCTACAGCAAGTCATTGATACGACTTGCGATGTAATGGCACGCGTGGTAACGTGCTATATTCCACCCATAGTACAAAGTCAACATCAAAACGTTCAGTGGACAATGCTTTTTGTCCATTTTTTGCCTAGGCTCTCATTGAATAAATTGAATTTGAGTGAAATCTTCATTAGTAACCTCATTTAATGTATTGACTTCCCTAAGCTCTTTGCAGCACACTCCCCTATTTAATAGCTTTCAAATTTTTCTTAGCATTTGTTGATTAACAACAAAAACATTCCTTTCCATTAGGCCCCCCCTTTAGATTTGTGGGTCATCCATTACGTTGATGAGCACATTGAAGGGATCTAGGGAATTTTCCAGGATACTTTTTTCCTGTTCCAACAAGTTGTTCTTATTTCACCCATAAAACATTTATCTTTCTCTTGTGCTGCCCGTCCTATGACAGTTAACACTAGTGTCTGTTATACTTCTCAAATGCATAATTTAGATGCTACGTGAAGGATGTCACCTTTGATTTCTTTTTTATGTATTTAGCGTTACTTTTTATCAACACTCCTTTAGCTCTGGAAGAGGGAACCCCATTGTATGTTAAGACTACACAAATCAATACACCTGGAGTGAGGACTTTACTGAGGGTCATTTTTAGTGACTGGTGTCCTCAGTGAGTAATCTCTATTAGCATCTGGTGTCTAGAGGCCTCAGGTGTAACTTAGATCACTCTCAAGGGTAGCAAAGCAAGTGAATTTTTAATGCTCTCAAAGTGGTGGAACGGGATGTGGAATTCACATACTGTACAATAATAGTAATTACACACAATAAACCTAATGATCAGTGTAGCTATATGTTTATAAAAAAACATCAAGTTTTTACAGACAGGAAAGTTGCATCATTGAATTAAGAAAGCACACACAACACAAAGTCTTCGGAATTCCAGAATGAGATAAAACCAGAGATAATGCTACGTATGTGGTAAGGCTGTATAACTGAAATGACAAGGTGCTCTATGGCCAGTGTTGGTTGGTGAAATGTTTGGGAAACATTTGCCATCTTAAGGAACGTTTAGCAATCAAGCTTTTTCTACTGACTGTATTTTCAAAGTTTCAGTCAATGGAGCAATGGTACAAAACAGAACGCTGCAAAGTATAATCTTGAATATAAATCTTTTTCTCAGTGCTCCGGTTGCTCTCCGGCAATGGGCGCAAATGTGGACACGTCGGTAGGATTGAACAAAAAGGACTGATCCTCTGCACAAGCAACAACAAACATTTCAAGATGTCTGGGCAAATTCCCAAAATCAAGCCACTCATGCAGATGTCCTTCATTTCTGGTCTGGAAAGCTGGAATTCATGGTCCTATTGCCTTGTGGCTTGATTGATCCATTCAGCCAACTTCTGTGCAGGCTTCAGTTGGCTGTGCTTTGCTTCTTGTCCTTCTGGTCTGCGTTCATCTTCTTTTGGTGTCAGCAGTCAAGTTTTCACATCATCCGAGGAAGTTCACAAGAGCCGTTCCTGGCTGAGGCTCTGACTTTGAGGAGAACAGCAGTACAAAGAGTTATGCTACTTACAAACATTACTCCGATATAGTGCATGGGGCTTCTTCATGCAGTCGAGATGATGTATAAATACTATTTAGATGGAGTCTGTGTTTTCCTGCTATGAAGGCCTTGGCATAAAACAAGGTCAATACAAAGTCCAAGTGTTCTATAATTTAAACTTCCATGAACCTGAGTAGAGTGAACCTTTTGGCTTTCCCTCCAGGAAATCTGGAGGGCTACAAGAGGAAATAGTATCAACTGGTCAAACTGTGTGGATTGGCCAACTAAAGATCCATGGGTAATCAGGTAACAAACCGAATAATCCAAAAGTGATAAGAAAACAAGGTACAATGGCTGTCCACATGTGGAGAAGGAAAGGGTGTATATTGCCCCAGAAGACATGATACCTAGAGATTTTCCTCAGATGATCTCTTAGGGGAATAAAAATGCAAAAAATTAGATTAATTGCTTTTAGTAGGATTGAAAAGTAAAAGAAAAAGAAGGTTTCGCTGCGCTCATCGTGTTCTAATGAATGCTTTCACTGTTCTGGGGGTACCATCAGAAGCAAACATTTAAAAGGATGAACAACACCTGCCTATATTTATCGGGGGGAAAAGGTTGTTATTTACCAGAACATGCAAATTGTGCTATGGTAGTCACCAACATCTGCACGTTTTAACCCGAAAACTCATAACTGGGTGATATTTATTGCAAACAAATAAATTCAGACTTAACAAGTGTGATAATTAACACACTAATTACTCAGCCACTCATGACGAGGGCCTTAATGTGTAAAATGGTTTGATTATGTAATTTGTATCTCTACATATTGATTTTCTTTTAATTTGCACCTGGTTTGCTGAGTGTGCACTCTGAAACTTGACTAATTCTAGCAATTTGTGTAGGATCTGTTTTTCCTAACTGTGGTGTGTTACATATGGGATACCGATGTTAATCTAATTGAGGATTACTTTGTGTTTTCTTCCATCTTGGATGTGACATCATATATCAGGTGATCACTTTTGATGTTATTATTTTCACTGTAATAAAGAATTGTAGGCTTTGCACTGAAAATACTAAAGGCCTCATTTATCAAACTTCACGTAACGCATCAAGTTGCTATGCTGCATGAAAGGAAAAATGGAGGCCGTATTTACCATTATACAGCACATTCCTGTCCTTTCCTAGCGCTGGTGCCTAGCCCCAATGCAGGCACCCTTGCACCATGTTGCAAGGGTGCCTGCATTGCAGACAGGAATGTTTTTGTGCAGGAAGGCGCACCTTTCTGCACAAAAGCAATTTTCTGATGCATTGTCTTCTTTCTATGTGTGATGCAGAATGCAGCACACATGAAAAGAGGGAGTAAAAAGGAGAAATAAAGATATTGCTCCTCGTTACACCTTACCTAAGGAGATGTAGCTTTTTGACGCATTCCTAGGTTGACAAGTATTGGTAAATCTGAGAGCGTATGAAAAACCATTGGTAGATGTTTAGGAACACCCACGGTCCACCCATGAAACATGATTTGTGCTGCGTTGCGTTACTCTAGATTTTTCAAGCCACACAAGCAAAGTGGCCTTGTATGACTTGATACATCTTACTTGGCAGTTGTGTCTCCCTTGCACCCCATTGCGTGGTGCAAGGGCAACGCAACTGCTTGAGATATCTGGCCCAAAGAAGTTCACAATCACACTGTACCCATTCAAGAACAACCTAACTGTCTCAGACTGAATAACAGATTATGTAATACGTATGTCACCTGAATAGACTCTGGGAATGATCAAGTCTAGTGTAGTAGAATGGTGAGAGAATCTTTGAATGTATTCTGTAGTAAAATCTCTCTTCTTGCTTGTTCCCCAATGGCGCATACCCTGTGAACCATATTTTTGTGTAGTAAATGTATGAAGCTCTTCATCTAAAGTCCTGTAAAATGTTGTGATTTCTCTATGTTAAGTGCTCACCTTTTCCCTTTCTTTGAAGGCAAATCTATGCTGGATTTCCAGAAGACCTTTACTGGTTTCTTGCTGTGTTTTTATGATTTATATGCTTATATGCTTGATTGACTGATAGTCCAGCCTATGCATTTATGTACTAACATGCTTTGAGTAAAGCTTTAAACGTTAGTCCTTGCGTGCCATCCTTATTGGGGATGCTTACAATTTAAATGTATGTATAAAATGTAATTAAGTCAACATGAGTCCAACGGCGAGCACCAAAGTCCAATACGGATTACAGCTCTCCTGGTCCAAGCCATTAGCATGCATTGAGATGGTTAAATTAGATACAGGTTTGCGTCTGTCAGGTCTGGTAGCAGAGCTGATGGTTATGTTTGTATCTGTGCAGGACTAACTGGACCTATTCGAATGAGGAAAATCGATTATAGAACCGACTACTGTAGTTTCATGGTTCAGGTTGTTTTCCACCGAGATTCAAATTGACCCAGCACCAGCCAAATCGTGATTCCTGAAAACCGTGAGAAGACGAGGTGGCTGACTCAGTAACCCAAAAAGAACAGCATGAATATCAATAGGGATTGGTGTATGTGTGTGGAAGGTGGATGAAAAGTGAGGCAAAGCATGGCATATTGGAATTTGTAGTCTGAAATATTGTGGGGAAATGCAGTGGATGGAGTTTGAATTCAGTTATTATGTGGCATTAGTTATTGGACTAGTGGGGGCAGCGATCATGTTTTTGACTATATTTTTCAATTTTTAAAGACAACAGTGTATGATTTGTAGGATGTTGTGATATGAAGCTGTAGAGAGGTACATTGATCAGTCAGATTTAATCCAAAAACTTGTCGAATTATTGAAGTTGTCTGCTAAGGTGAGGTGCACTGTGAGACGGTATCAGTCACACCAGAATAGGACGTAACATTCTGTTGTACGGATGTACTAAACAGACTGAGTGGTCATTCATTACTTGGTGCATGAGACTGAGCACGTTGGTTATGGTAGCCTCCAAAATGTCAAGCTTTTACTCCAATTTGAAGTGGATAGTATTCTTGCATCATAGGCATTTCATTTTAGGGAAAGTAGACAAATGTTAATAGTGAGGAAGGTGGGAAGAGTTCAGGAGAAGCTGATAGTATACAGGTACTTACATCAAAAGGTGCAGCAAAGAAAGTACCTGCCGAATGCTAGATTTGCATGACATTTGGTTGACCTTTGACTAAGGTGCAGACGAATTGTGAACGCAGCAGAGTGCTTGAGAATAGAAGAAAAGCGATTACTATTCCCACTGAGTGGAACATTCCACAAACAGAGAATCGAAAATCTGAGAAGGGATATGAATGTATGACCTAAGACCCCAGCCTAAATCCACCCAATTTGATGCCCTGAATCTCTTGGAACAGGTTGCAAACAAAAATATATGGCTTATTTTTGGATTAGCACCCAGGACGATGAGAGGCAGAAGAAATGGAGAGAGGAAGTTCTGATCACTGACAGAATATATGAACCAAAAATATTGTGAGGACAGAATATCATGTCGAAAATTTCGAGGACCAAAAGATCGAGAAGAAAAATGCAAATAGGTAGGTATAGATCTACTATTCATAACACAGTATGCAAAATATTGTAGATGTCAAACAAAGAGGACTTAAGGAAAGTTGATGGTAGCCAAAACTAAGTTAGAACAGAACAGGAGCATTTAAGGAATAAACATGCTTAGTTCATTGCTATAGACATTGGCACCAGTGTATGACTAAATATTCAGGGAGTCTACACGTCTATGGAGGAAATGCTCAAGGAATGGGAAGGAGATTGGGAGGTATTTCTGAAACCAGTATAAGGGCTTTGAAGAAGGCTATCCCCAGTTACATTGGCAACAAGGTCAGCCATTGGAAGCGGGAGTGTCGATGCAATCCTGATCGAGCAATGACTGATGCTCAAGCATCAAATCTCATGTTGCAAAGAGAACTGTCCCCTGTACCGAGACCCCTTATGTTGAACCCAAAAATACAGAAACCAGCTTTACCAGAAAATCCATTTCTGCCCATTCAGATGAAAGGTGGAAATCCCCATTTCCAACATAGCAACAGAGTTCAACATAATCAATTCACATCTCAGACTGCCCCAATTCTCATAATGTTTGGGAGTTATGTGGAATCGGAGCAGGCCCAATGACAGTGCCTTAAGGGGGAGGAGCAATGCACGCTTTGCAAATGCCTAGAAGTGGATCAGAGCAGCCCATCTGTAGATAGAGAGGTTAATGGATATTCTGTATCCTTTCTGATAGACACAAGAGCCACTCGTTCAGCCGTTAGAATGGTTGAGGTTCCGAACCTGCCCCTCTCTGGAAAAAAAGTCCAAGTTGTTGCCATTACAAATCATTAGCATACAAATCAGGTTACAGCCCCGGTCCTAGTAAAACTTGGTGCCACTAAAGAGCATCACCAGTTTGTTATATGTGATTCAAGTCCCGTAAACTTGTTGGGAAGAGACCTACTCTGCAAACTTAATGGTGTAATATATTGCACGGAGTGGGATTGGAGACTCAAGCAGCAGATACAGAGTTCAAAATGCAGGCACCAGAGTCTGTAGTTAGATTATACCCTGTCCTTACTGAAGACCTACATTCAGATATGAAGAATTTGTCAGTAAAGATTATGGGATTTCACACAAAAGGAGATTGGATTGATTAAGGGTGCTAAACCCGTAAGGATAACCCTTACATCTGATGCAGTGTTCCCTCAAACATGCTCATACAAATTGACCCCAGAAGCTATGGCACGAATAACTTCCACCATTGAAAGTAGGTTAGAACAATGCATTTTGAAAGAGATCATTTGAAGTCCAGGCAATTCTTGAATTATGATACCAAAGGGGATGATGGACAGAGCGCTTGAGCAAATCAAACACTCACCCCCAGTCAAATGATCTGGGTTTAATCCATCATTATTCTTTATCTCACTCCACCACCCCAGTTTAGACATGGCCAAATGCAAATCAGTCTGACCCAGTGCCTCATGGGAACAGTCCAACCCGAACTGCCAGGCCATGTCTTCCCTGGACCGGAAACAAGCATCGTAGGACCAGTTTCGGGTTCATAACCCTCATCAGCCAGGCTATCTTGAATCCAGTGGCAAAGTGAGCAAGGGACCCACGTCTGGGCATACCCTGCCAACTTAGGGCGAGCAAAGCGATACCAAAGGGGATGATGGACGGAGCGCTTGAGCAAATCAAACACTCACCCCCAGTCAACTGATCTGGGTTTAATCCATCATCATTCTTTAGCTCACTCCACCACCCCAGTTTAGACATGGCCAAATGCAAATCAGTCTGACCCAGTGCCTCATGGGAACAGTCCAACCCGAACTGCCAGGCCATGTCTTCCCTGGACCGGAAACAAGCATCGTAGGACTAGTTTCGGGTTCATAACCCTCATCAGCCAGGCTATCTTGAATCCAGTGGCAAAGTGAGCAAGGGACCCACGTCTGGGCATACCCTGCCAACTTAGGGAGAGCAAAGCGATACCAAAGGGGATGATGGACGGAGCGCTTGAGCAAATCAAACACTCACCCCCAGTCAACTGATCTGGGTTTAATCCATCATCATTCTTTAGCTCACTCCACCACCCCAGTTCAGACATGGCCATATGCAAATCAGTCTGACCCTGTGCCTCATGGGAACAGTCCAGCCCAAACTGTCAAGCCATGTCTTCCCTGGACCGGAAACAAGCATCCTAGGACCTGTTTCGGGTTCATAACCCTCATCCGCCAGGCTATCTTGAATCCAGTGGCAAAGTGAGCAATTCTTGAATTACGACCTTGCAAAAAGCGAATAAAAAGTGGAGGACAATCCAAGATTTAGGAAAAATGTACCAAATAGTCATTCCATGCTATCGCGTGGTACAGAATACTGTCATAATCCTATTCCTAGTACATTCTATATTGGCAAAATCAATAAAGCCAATAACAACGCAAAAGGAATTCAAAAGATTGTTTCAAATTTTACAGACTCCAAATGCTCCGCACCCCCATTGAATCCACTGCCAGTGTATGCTCCCAATTAAGGACTTTCTATGAAGTAAAAATGTAGACAATTCAGGACAAACTCATGGAAGCACAAGCCAGCGTACTAGCTAATATCATCTGCCTCCCTATGCCACAGGCACAAGCTAAATGTAATCAGTTCTGCTCCACATCTGTTGAGGATGTTGAAAGCTTGATCACCAAAAGTAAACCTGGCTCACCCATGATCCCCCCTCCTGCTCGTCATCAGCCTCTGTAGTGACATTCCTTTAGGGCCCTCTTAGTTCTCCCTTATTTTAGCCTAACTGCATGTTGTAGGCTGCTTTTACTTTGCACATGTTACAAAATATCAAGTCTGTTTTTGTGCTAAAGCATTATTTTAGATATACGCTGCACATGTCTTTTGTTATTCAGCACTTCTTACTGGGATTTAGTCTGAACATTTGGTAAAAGGTGTAACTACATCATGCCCTGTTTTTTTGTGGTCGGTCAGTAACATATTATAACATTTAGGGCCAGATTTCCGACATGAATTTGCATGCGCAAACGGGTTTGCTAAACCGTTTGTGCATTTCAAATCACTGTTGGTCATGTACAATTCCTAAATAGTGAGTCGCAATTTATTTGCGACTCGCTATTTAGGAATTGCGAGTCACAATTAGGAAGAGGCATTTCCTTCCTAATTGCGTACTCAATGCTATGTGTGAATCTTTTGTGACCACAATTGCAGTCGGCAAGCACTCACAAATTACCACCCTCTTCAAGAGGGTGGTAATGCAGTTGCAATTTGGAAGGGATCCCCAGGGGACCCCTTACACTCTGTGACTGTCTCTAAAAATATTTTTTAAAGGCAGGCAGTGGTCCCAGGACTGCCTGCCCTGAAAAAATGAAACAAAAACGTTTCTTTTTTAAACAAATAGGCATCCCGATTTCCTTTAAGGAAAACAGGCTACATTTAAAAAAAACAAAGCAGCTTTATTAAAAAACAGTCCCAGACATGGTGGTCTGCTGAGCCCAGCAAGTCACCATCCCTGTGAGGGCTAGCATTCCCAATGGGCTCGCAAATTGCGAGAGGCTCATTAATATTAATGAGCCTCGCAATTTGCGACTCCATTGGGAATTGCAAAACAGTGTAATAACACTGTTGTACATTTCGTTTAGTGCCTCGCAATTTGCGACTTGAAATGAGTCGCAAATTGCGAGGCGCTAAATGAAAGGGTCGGACATCTGGCCCTTAGACACAAGATAGAGGCCCGTTTGCTGTTTTCCAACATAGCCCTTTTTATCATATGAACCAAGACATGCCTTTTTTAACACAAAAAAGAGGATTCCTAGCAGAGGGAAAAGTCCTGGAGTGGATGCACCAGCCTTGAGCAATCTGAGATGTAGACCAGCTAACTACAAATGCCAAGTATGGGTCCAGTGCTAATCCCGGATATTACTGACATACTATGGGCTCACGTAGTGAGGGTAGGCTGGGGCAGATAAATCATTTGCCACGATAGGACTTTTCATTCTATACAGTTTGCTTGCAATGCTGATTACTTTGCTCAGTTGTATATGTTTACCAATTCAGTACAGTTGCTTCATGATAGAGCATGATAGTTTCAATAAATATTGCAAACTTTCCTCGTATCTCTCTTTTGTTTATGTGGACATGCATGAGTGAGAAAACAATAGGTGATGATCCATTTCCACATTTCCCTTGAGGACTAGAGTGTTGTGTTCTAGGTTGCCAAAGTGCTTGTTACTCTTGGAAGGTCAGGAGGGCAGGTGAGGCACTATTAGCTAGTCGTCAGATGGCTAATAATGGTATTAGGTCCAGTTGTTTGTCCTCCTGTTAGAGTGAGGAAAATCTGGTGTCGCTTATCCTTGGGAATGGGAAGCCCCTTACCCATCAATTCAATAATAGACGAGAAAGTACCAGGACAAGTATAAGTATTTATAAGGGTCCAATCGTATTCATGTTCAGTTATTGGCGTCACTCCAAGAAGAGTAAAGAAGAGGTCGCAAACCAAGTATATCTCCGCATTTATTCTGAGTCTTTTATCCTTGTTACAAATCAATAGATTATGTTAGGCACAGCCAACATGGGTTTCGCCCCCTGTGGCCTGCAAGCCAGGGCTTTTTCAAGGCATTGTGTCTGCGTCCATGTCTGTAGGCCGACAGACATGGACGCAAACACTTAGTATCACAGATTACTCCCTTCGAAATATCATCCCTAATTTTGCTGGTCTTTCCAACTGGATCTGGCCGCACGACTATCGACGCAATTTAGATCTCTATTATATGTTCGACATCACAGGACCTTTTCATTACAATCCTTCAGACATAATGCCTTGAAAAATCTCCGGCTTGTGGGCCGCAGGGGGCGAAACATGTGTTGGCTGTACCTAACCTAATGTATTGAATTGTAACAAACATAAAAAACTCTGAATGAATGTGGAGATATACTTGGTTTTCAACCACTTCTTTACTCATCTTGGAGTGAAACCAACAACTGAACTTGGATATGACTGGACCCTTATAAATACCAATATTTGTCCTGGTACTTTCTCGACTATTAGCTAGTTGGATTGGGCCCATGAGTACTAGCGTAATATGGTGACTCAGTCACTACATACTGACGTCCTGTGGTCCCAGGCATAGTTCTGCTCCCAAAAAGAATCCCTGCTGTTATCTTTCATAGGGTACCCCAATATAGGCTTCAGTAGTCACTTGACCCTTCACCTACATTTGTTGTACCATTGCACGACATAACGTTTTTTTGTATTGACCTTTTACCTGGTTAAGCACTGCATAAATGTCGTGTGGTTTTCCTCCAAAACTTGCCTCATTAATTATGCATGAGGATTCTCTGAATCACAGCAGAATTACCATCTTCTGCATAATAACTATGTCTAAGGGTCATCCCTTCCATCATCCTCGACCGACATGAGACAGCAAGCTGGAATCCCCTGAGGGTACCTTTTGGGTATACATACACCACATCTTTGCCGGGATAGGAAGAGGAGAAAGACTTCCATGCTGAAACACTGACACTAGACACTGAGGTCCCTGCACGCAGACACTCCAGCACGCCGTGGTCTGACATCCCTCATGGGGTGTCCATCTCGAGACCAATACGGGGTCATTCATTCTCTTGCACCAGGTAATGGGGTTGGCCTCATCCTAGGGGAATTCTTGGCTCTACACTTACATACATGCTAGGTACACTTAGGTGCATCTAGTTAGGATTGCATTGTAGGAGTACGCATTATTACTGTCATGTATTTATATGCTTATATATATTCATTGTTTTAGCACTATGGTAGAAATTTACCATCCATTTACTCTGTTGATGCTTATAATCATTTATATCTGCATCTGTTTTATGGTGGTTTCAGCACACCTATTTTACACTAGACTGACGCTGGCTCAATAAATACTTTTTGAAAAACATCCCCACCGTTTATTCTGTGTATCACTCTGAGACAAAGTGAGCATGAGTGACTGAGCGCAAAGTACTGTACTGTTCCCACAATCCCTGATGGCACATAGTTGTCATGTTCGATAGTTGCCAAGAACTATTTTCTCCATGGTAAAAGGAGTTTACAGTGGCACTGTGTGCTAGCTGTTATACAGGGGAACATATCCAGGGGGGTGTCTGGAATCATTCTGGACACCAATTCCACAGTTTATGTTGTTTAAATGATCAGATCCTATATAGATTTATAGGAACTATAAAACATGACACCACCAACTTTGGTTTGGTTCTTATTTAATGGTCAAATCTGAGTAGTTCAGTCGTGCCTTCTCAGAGACCCCTACTCAGAGACGTCTGGAGCGGGAAGAGAAAACTCCTCCGCCGGTGAGTAGGCACATCCTATGTATTGGCTGTAGGTTTTAAATCAAGCTTGAGGATAACAGGTCCCTATTGTGCATAAAACCTTATCTCAGTTTCCTTGAAACTCTTTCAACAATGACTGAAGAAGAAAATGCTGCAGCATATGAATGCAGCTAGGGAAGAAGAGCAGGAAGGAGCGATAAACATTTCAGAAAATGTTAGAACTGCCTTTACTGTAAATATAACAAAACCAGACAAAGGCTTGGGCCCTATGTCTACCTGGCCTGCACCACCCTATTTTATAAAACAAACAAGTGACCAGATAGATTATTGCATAATCATTAATTAGCGCTTAGACAGTCAATTCCAAGTGCAAATGATTTTTTTCACATTGGTTGAACACGTTATTCACAATATTTACAACAACGTTTCTTCATGTCATAGAGACACACAAACTTTTAGTGTGATACACTTGTGAAAATAGGAACAACAAAAATGACACTGTGACATATAAAGAATCAAAATCCACATCTATTTACATAAACATACAAGAACACACAATATATCAAAAAGTAACTTGAACATCAATTCAATTGTCATAGTCCTGTTAATATATAGGCGACACCAGTCCTTAAGTAACACATAAAAAACAGATGGACCGATTACAATTCGAAAGATCCTGCCTGAATACTGGACATAAGGCAACACAATTAAGAATGGGGTAGTGTGACTAATTGGAAAAAAATTACTTTACATTGATTCCCATGTGAACCCCAGCATTACTTGTGCCTCAGCCCGAAAGCCAACGTGTTTCGAACCCTGACTTGTTCTGGGGTTCTCCTCAGGATGTGGACTGGAAAGGCCCTTGACTGTGAAAAAAGGGTAAAAGAAATGTGGTGTAAGTGATGTAAACATCACAAGTCAGGGTTCGAAACGTGTTGGCTTTTGGGCTGAGGCACAAGTAGTGCTGGGGTTCACATGGGAATCAGTGTAAAGTAATGTTTTTCCCATTGGTCACACTACCCCATTCTTAGTTGTGTTGCCTTATGTCCAGTATTCAGGCAGGATCTTTCGAATTGTAATCGGTCCGTCTATTTTTTATGTGTTACTTAAGGACTGGTGTCGCCTTTATATTAACAGGACTATGACAATTGAATTGGTGTTCAGGTTACTTTTTGATATGTTGTGTGTTCTTGTATGTTTATGTAAATAGATGTGGATTTTGATTCTTTATATGTCACAGTGTCATTTTTGTTGTTCTTATTTTCACAAGTGTATCACACTAAATGTTTGTGTGTCTCTCTCTATGACATGAAGAAACGTTGTAAATATTGTGAATTACGTGTCCAACCAATGTTAAATAAATCACTTGCACTTGGAATTGACTGTCTAAGTGCTGATTAATGATTATGCAATGATCTATCTGGTCACTTGTTTGTTTTATTTAATGTAAAAATAGCAGACTAGGTAGTTACATCTCGAGGTGGGACAGTAACTTTCAGGATTGCGGCACACAAGTCATACAGTACGGAGGTATTCTATTCATGGGTCAAATTCCCGCTCGCAGATGCACGCACAAACACATTTTATTTCTACACTGAAGATGAAATACCAGAGGAATACTGTCCATATGAGGACTTTGAAAATCTGCTCACCTACGAGGAGCACATAAACTGGTTTAAAGGCGCCCTCCCACACACAAAAGAAAAAGTGAGACTCGGTCCACTTGGAAGAGATGGAGCCACTTGGCCAGTCCTAGCGGCTTACACACCTCATCCAGACATTGGTACGATGACCATAGCAGACTTACCTCCACTACACAAAGAAATAATAAAACTTTATGAAAATTTGACACAGTTCGTTATGAGAACACTCACACTTCATCCAACAAGGGTTACACCAGCAGGACAAATTCAGGGGTCTGCAATGAAAATAACTCCACAAACTCTAAGCACAGTTAGGGGTAAAATGCCCACTAAGCAAGAGCAAATGCCATTCTGGATAGCTCAGAAAATAACACAGTTAGTTGCAGTGTTTAAACACACAAGTCTTCAAGAAAAAAAGAATGCTAACAATCTGCTTGCCAATGGGGATAGCTCACCGGATAGAGGACTGTACCTCTGGGGGTAGATTTTTCGCTGCCATTTATACCAAAACTCATGATTTCCCTTCAATAGCAGTAATACCAGATGTATTTAGACAGATGCAGAATTAGTATGGAGCAGAACTTGCTCTGAACTTAGGGAGGAAATTGTTAGGTAATTTTGCCCAAGTATCAACTATTATGTTGGCTAACATAAAAGGGGAGGCAGCAGCAGTGACAATACGCCAACACCTGAGGGATTTCACTCCTATACAACAGGAGTGTGAATTGCCTAAAATTATTGAAGATACATATGCGGAATTAGGTAGAGAAAATTTGGGAGCTAGAGCAGCAAAGCCTCAACTCATGGGTGGACCTGATAAGGATAACACTGAGCAAGCACCTGATAGAATAGAGATAATAGATCACAATCCAGGGGTGGGTCTCCTCAACAGGAGCCCTCCGAAGGGAGGAACAGCCTTAGGAATCATGATAACATTAAAAAACCTGACAGGTATCAGGATGCTGATAAACGTTCCTCTCGTTCCTTTCGAGTTCATTAAAAAACTCCGAGAGGGAAGGATGGTCAGACAAGAGCTTACAAAATCCAGAGACACGCAACACGCTTCAGACTGTAATAGCAAACAAGCATTGGCATAGCCAATAGGTCTCACTTTTGGGACCTTATAAGTGTTTAGTCATGCAACAATACTTATATGTCCCAAAAGCGAGACCTTTTGGCTATGCCAAGTGGCCGTGCGGCCGCAAAAGTGAAATTGATCGCGTTCGCGATCACGATTAAACATCAAAGCGGCCGTGCGGCCACGAAAGTGAGAGTAATCGCGGTAAAGCGCGGCGCGCGCACCTGCGCACATGCACTGTAGCTCTAGGCTGGCCTGCTAGCACTTTTTGGAGCCCTCTCAATAAGTCTCGCCAGGCCAGCGCATGCGCTGGGTCAGGCGAGACCTAAAAAGAAGATACACCAAAATCAAAACCACAGTTCAAAAAGAAGAGAGTGGCAGGTCTTACCATAAGAAATGTAAAGATACTGAGGACTCAACTTCTGAACAGGGAATAAGCCCTGACAATGCTAGAAAGTGCAGCAGAAGTAACAATTGCTCAACAGAACCTGATGAAATTTTAGGTGACAGCGGCGTTGAATGAACATATTACGGCGGAGACACCTGATACTAGGGTGAGTGTCCCACACCTGTTAAAAGAAATAACACACCAAATGGAGGGGGACAAACCGGACGACACCCAGCTGATCCTCTCCCTCACCAAGGACCCCGCCACCACCAAAACCAACCCCAACAAAGGAATGAAGGCCGTCACCGAATGGATGAAGAACAGTCGCCTGAAATTGAACTCAGAGAAGACACAGTCCTCATCCTCGGTTCCACCCCCTCCGCATGGGACGACTCCTGGTGGCCGGGTGCACTGGGAGCTGCACGGACACCCACTGACCATGCACGCAACCTGGGGTTCATCCTGGACTCATCGCTCTCAATGACCCAGCAAGTCAATGCCATCTCCTCCTCCTGCTTCAACACCCTCCACATGCTTTGCAAGATCTACAGATGGATCCCCACCGGAACCAGAAGGACGGTCACCCAGGCCCTCGTCAGCAGCAGACTGGACTACGGCAACGCCCTCTATGCAGGAACCACAGCCAAACTCAAGAAAACACTACAACACACACAGAACTCCTCCACACGCCTCATCCTCAACATCCCCCACCACAGCCACATCACAGCCCACCTGAGAGACCTGCACTGTCTCCCCGTCAACAAGAGGATCACCTTTAAGCTCCTCACCCACGCTCACAAAGCACTCCACAATGGTGGACCAGTATACCTCATCAAACAACTCACCTTCTACAACCCGAACCGCCAGCTTTGCTAGCTGACCTCTCCCTCGCCACCGTTCCACGCATCCACAGAATGACCACCGGTGGCAGATCATTCTCCTACCTCGCCGCCATGATATAGAACATCCTCCCCACCCACCTGCAACAGACCCAGCACCTGCTGACCTTCAGGAGACCTTTCAAGACCTGGCTGTTCGAGCAGTAGCAGCACCCCCCCCCCCTCAGTGCCTTGAGACCCTCACAGGTGAGTAGTGCGCTCTACAAATGCTCTGATTGATTGATTGATTGTCAGAAAGATTAAAGGTCTCTTTTGGGAGAACCTGACCTTTGGTTATGACATCCTTTTGGCAGAAAAAGATTGACCGCCTGAGATTGTTATGGAGTGCCCAAAGGGAGAAACTGTAACTTTACCAGCCTTTTCTGATCTCGTTCCAGTATGACTAAAACATTCATTCATGCAGGAGTGGGTGGTAGCACTTGCTCCAGCATTATATTGCAATCATGTTGGGTGGGATACTGAGTCACCACACCATGTAATCCCAATAAAAACTAGTCCAATTCCACAGAGACAGTACCCAATAAAACAAGAAGGAAAAAAACAAGTCATGGAGATCTTAGATCTACTTGAATACCAAGGTGTAATACAGAATTGCACCTCTTCAATGCATAATCATTGTTTCCCGCAATGAAGCCTGACAATTTATGCCGTAGTTTTTGACTACAGACATCTGAACACAGGCACAAAGATATTTGCAATAGACAATGCACACAATGCTGCATTAATGAATAACATTGTGTGAAAAAAATACAAAACGGCACTAGATATCTCAAATGGATTTTTCTGCCAAAATATAGTGCCTGAAAGCAGATATTTGACAGCATTCTCAGCCCTAGGCTCACAGTGTCAATTCTGTTGACTGCCCCATGGGTATAAGAATAGCCCAGGATTTTTCTCAGCTAGGGTAACTTAGTTACTTCAAAATGTTGATGAGGATGCATTGTCCTATGTAGATGATATTTATTGGACGGATGATGAATTATTGCATCATTTGACCAGGATGAGCAACATAATGTTGTGGTTCGCCTCTCAAGGCTACAAATTCAACTTTAAAAAATCAAAAATAGCCCTTTTTCTGGGATATGAGTTATCAAGTGAAGGGAAAAGCCCAGCAGCTAACATTTTAGACGAATGCGCACTGCTCCAACGTACAAAAAACTCTGAAAAGTTTACCACCCATTTTGGGATTCATATTTCCTACATTTTGGCAGGACATACATTTTGGATTACACAGAAAAAGCTAAACCTTTCTACGATCTAATTAAACCTGATTTTTCAATGAGACATTGGACACTGGAACACACGGATATCCTACATTCCTACAAGCTGACATGATAGCTTCCAAACACCTATACAAACTTGTAAATACGACAAATCTAGTGATCTGTGTAATCACGGGTCAATCAGGGTACACTTACCTAGCCTTCAATGAAGGCGAAATGGTACCCAAAGCACACAAATCACACGTGTACCCAAACGCTGAAATGCGCTTTGCTTCTACAGAACAAATTCTGACAGCAGTACAGACTGCCGTAATGAGAGATTGAGCACTGGCACAGGGGAAACCAATAATTGTCGTAACTCCAATACTGGCCTTAGAGGCTGTTACACAGCCAAGCATTCCAAATGCAAAAGCTCTACATCTGCGATGGGTACAATGGGCTAATTCTCTCACTGCAACAGATGTGGACTGCAAATTTGATTCTACATTAAAAATACAAGCATTTCTGCAGTACAAACAAGAATATCCTCTCCCGAATGAAATAATGCCTCTAGATCAGTATGAATACATTATTTACACTGACGGTTATGCTCAGCCTGCCATAAGTAGTAAACAACAATACAGCACAGCTTGTGGGATTGTAAAAGGACATATGCAGGAAGGCAAGTTCCATCTTGGCAGTACCAAGCTGCAGTCTCTAGGAGACTGCACGGCACAGCTGGCAGAATTAAAAGCCCTATTACTGGCACTAATACAAACTGATTGGGAATTCCCCACAGTTATAGTGTGCAATTAGTTTTACTGTGTCCAGTCTTACAATGAATATCTCCACTATTGGGGTCAGAATGAGTTCAAAGACTCAAAAGGTTGCACAATAAAGTACAAATTGCTTTGGGAATAAGTGGCAGAGCCGACAAAAAACTTGCCAAGAACTCATGTGATACACACGCTGAGTCATCAACGTGAAGGCGTACAGGTTGAAAGGAATTCATTGGCTGATGAAGCTGCCAAGGTGACAGTGTGCCTGCTGCCATAGCTGCAATCACTAGCACAAGAATAAACGGAGGCACAATGGAAGCTGTCATTGCTTCACGTAAAAAAAGCACAGCCTTGCCGAAAGGCTTTCCACTCAAGTACTCATACAAGGTAGATGTAAAAAATATTCCGTATGCTCAAATTCCAGGAGCTGGGGATACCAAACAGGGATCGCAGATTGGGTTTAATTCTAGCTGCACACAAGGGTCTGAGCTCTGCACATGCAGGGTTTTCTGCGACAGTTTCTCTACTGAAACAAAGCTATTGGTGGCCAGGTTTAACAATACAAACAAAAGCATTTGTCCTTAAGTGTGACATCTGTCAGCAGATGGAGGGTTCCACTGTAGCACATCCAGCAGAAACACCACTAGTAATATCAGACAGAGCTCTCGCTTTTGTCTATTTGGACCACTGCCGCCCCTTACAGTCTTATGGGGCTTACAAGTACATCTTGGTTGCAGTGAATTCATGCCCTAGATTCCTGTGGGTTTGGCCTCAGTGCTCAGCTGACACCTGAACTGGTATAAAAGATTTGCGAGTCTTCATTGGGACATTCGCAGTTGGCACATTATATTCTAACCGTAGTCCAGCGTTTAGCTCGAGGGCTTACAAGGAAGCCATGGGAAGTTTGGGTGTTGCATTGCGGTACTCCTCTCCATACCATCGTGAGGGAAATTCGGTAGTAGAAAGGAAAAACCGGGACTTAAAGCACTCTTTAACAGCAATATTAAGTTTGGGTGGTAGTTGGGCCAATAACCTATATGGGGTCCAGAGGGCACTTAATAACAAGCCAAGAAATTCCCTAGGAAGTATCACCCCTTACGAAGTCATATTTGGGATGAGAATGTGGGTACCTGATTCGATTGTGGCAGCACAGTGCTATTTGGCATCAATAAACATTCGGCTGTTTTACAGGAACGCAATGAATTCCGGGCACTACAAAGCAACGTTCAAGTAAGACGCACCGCCACTGGGGAAGTAAAATCAGACACGGCAAGAGCTGCCTGCAACCCAAACACAGGGTTCTGCTCAGAGAAAAGATTGTGGACAAGAAGGAATTTGGGACATCCTACAGAACGCCTGCACCTGTCCTGGCTGTCGAAGGAACAAGAACAGTACCTCTACTGCCTCTTGCGGGAAAAAAAGAAAAGAGATTTGTCTCCATCGATCTGATCAAACTGCAATATGTGGCCATTCCTGAATAGCAGGCCACGTGGACTCCCGGGTAGCCGCCGGTCTCCTCTCACTATCATACAGGAGGTTCGGACAGAAAGACTGATAACATTTGAAGATTCTACTCTATGAAGTAACGAAGTTACCAACATTGGAATGGAAATCATGGCTATTGAAATTGAACAACAACAAAATTCAATTGAAACACAGATATCAATTCGTCCTAACACCGACATCTACATCAATATGCCTCTACAAGATACATCTGCAAGTTCAACAAAACCGGCTGAGCTACAAAGATAGATAGAACTGTATCTGCCTACTTCATTGATTTTAACACTTTTTCTGTTGATCCAAGTGAGAGTCACCACCAGATCCAGTTTCCCGTAAAAATGATTTCATTATTTCTAAATTTTTCTGAAAAAAGCCACACCTAGTCTCACCATGGCTACAGCTCTGGATAATAACTGGAACACTGTTCCCACTATTATGGATAGGTTTAGTGACTGTCTTTTTCTTACTTCTGAATGGACACTATCTCCCAGAATGCTCCGCAGTATCACTTGTGAACTTGGTACTGAAACCTCATACGTCATCTCATCGTGAACAGAGAGACCTGTCCTAGATGAACATTACAGCAGTTCCAGTTCCTGACGGAATAGTTTGGGATAGAGTTTCATATGATGTATTTGGTCCAACTGAACTTTTAAAAATATCACGTGTTTTCATAATTTCTTGAAATTATATCATCACCTCCTGTACATACTCTGACGATTAGTATTTTGAAACTGTTAATAATATGTTGTCTAATTTAGAACTGTCTGCAGCATTTACGAAAAATGAAATGTTTGACGACTCGTCTGATTTTGATACCATGTACCGTTACCAACATTATGGTCATTACTTTCTGCATAGTGCACCATGTAATTTTTTCACATACTACCATTGGGAACATTGCCCAACACCACTGAAAGGTAGTTCACAAACGTTTGCACAAAAGGTTGCATATTTTTCTGGGTTTAATACATCGGATCCATGCTCATATTATTATAAACTTGCACCTAGAGCTGCAAAAAAAGGTATGCTCACTAACATGAAACAGATATACTCTGCATCCTTTATTGCCCAACTGTCTGAACAGGGTTTCTACTTATGGAAAGACACTATAGACATAAAATCAGTCTGGGGTACTAAGGAATGGCAGGTTCAATGAACTGAGGCACTATGTAGAGCATCGCTCCTACCACATCAGATTATTTTCCTGAACGACACTTTGCAGCAGGCTTCATGTCTGGGTTAGCCAAGATTAAGGACTTCAACATACCATGTATACCCTCACCTTCACACTTGGAGGAATGGCAGAACTATACAGAAAATGGTGAACATACACTCAATGACATTGTGCATGACTTTTCATACAATTCAACAGACCCTGATTGGAAGGTATGGTTCGTTTGGCCTATCAACACAAAAAGGTATCAGTCAACATTCAGCGGTATCACCAAAGGGTTTAGTATCCATAGGCCCTACTTACGCTATGTAAAATGAGAACACCTGGGACTGGTGACATCATATAGCTTTGGGAAGGTATGCCTAGATTGGCTAAGAACCTCAACACTGTCTCAGGTGAACCAACACTTGTCCCGACGCTCAGATGACATGAATCTTAGGGATTTTTTACTAGGTCCCCGAAAGCCACATCAGAAACGCTTCTTATATGCTGTTTATAATGAAATTTGTCAAATCTCTCAATAGGAAGCTGTGGAGAGATTGCGTGAAATTAACATAATTAACTTAGAAAAAGCTTTGGCTGTGGTGGACAATGGCACTGTCCATGGAATGGTTAATTCATGGCCATAAAACATTGCCAGTAACAACTTTTCAGTTTCAATATTGCCTAGTATACCACCAGGTAGGCAGGTATAAAACAATAGGTGGGGAATTCATCCATGAAACTTGGAAATTACTGTATAGATTTAGATGCAGGTACGGGGACACTGAAGTGTTTCTCAGCAGTACAGACTGCGAGAATTCTTTTAGTGGATCTCTAATTTGCCGGGATATTATGCTTCACGGGGCCAGTAATGGTTCAATAGCTAACTTATCCTCTCATTTGAAAGGTTCCCCAGCTGCTGTGATTAATCCGGCGTTCAGACTGCTCTCAAATGGGAGTTACTTAATGCTGAATGATAAAAAAGACCTTTCGTAAACAACTGAAAACCCACCTGTTCAAAGACTAAGCTGGCTCTCCCTGCCTTCTGCATTGGGCCTGTCACCAGGACACTCTAGCAGTAGCCAGGCGCTCTGCAAATTCCAATATTAATTCATTCATTCATTAATTCAGTCAAATTCCCCCCGAAGGGGTGTGGTTTATGATCATTGACTTGTGTCCGGCATTCTTTTCTGTTCCCATTCAGGAAGAGAGACAGTATCTCTTTGAATTCAGATTCCAAGAGAATACTCTTGTGTGGTTTGTGATCCTCAGGGGTATACAGAGAGCCCCTCATATTTGAATCTGTTAACATACAGTTCAACCATTGTCCAGTGCACTGATGACTTACTTGTCACATTGATGACAAAAGAAGCTTGTAGGCAAAACA
This sequence comes from Triturus cristatus, assembly GCF_964204655.1. NCBI lineage: Eukaryota > Metazoa > Chordata > Amphibia > Caudata > Salamandridae > Triturus > Triturus cristatus. Next base: position 182,141,461 of record NC_140589.1, read on the forward strand.
CCATCTCCCTACTTAACCATCTCGCTGTGGATGGGCATACTTTTCTCCAAAAAGTTGCAGTATTGTGAAAAGGAAGTTATTTATCTTGGACATCAAATTGAGAAGAGAGTCAGAAGAGTTCCCCATGACTGCATTGAGACCATTCTTCAAATGAAATTCCCAGCCACACAGAAAGAAGTGGGAATGTTCTTGGGATGGTATGGATCAACAATAGATCACACATTTTTCTTGCTTGTCGAAACAATTCAGAATGCCAGTTTGCCTAAAATCAGACCAAGGAAGTCACTTCAAGAACAAAGTGATGCAGTTGTCATACATGACATTAGGAATTGACAAAGGATTCCACTGTAGATACAGACCAGAAGCCCTAGGTGTAGTTAAAAGTGTGAACGGAACGATTAAAGCAAGACTGGCCAAAACCGCTGCATCAACATCTCTCAAATGGTCTGATGCACTTCCCCTGGTACTGATGAGCATTCGAAGTACGCCGTGCAAGAGAACAGGACTGTGTCCTCATGAGGTGCTGATGAGGAGAGCTATGAGAGTTCCCTCTGTTCCAGCTGCTGCTCTTGTGAATTTCACAAATGATCTGGTTCACGGGTTATGCAATGGATTGGCTGATATGGTATATTCTATCTCTCACCAAGTTGATGCTGTGACTGCATCTAAGTGAGAACCCCATGTCATGACCTGAGCTCTGGTGACTAAGTCCATGTGAAGAAGGATGTTAGCAAGTTATGCCTGGGGGAACACTGGAGAGGCCCATAGTAAGTGATCTTGGTAACTAATACCGTCAAAGTGTGCTGGATTGCTGAAATGAATACATGCCTCCCATGCCAAAGGGGTGAAACAAGCAGAGGAAGAAGCAGAGCTAACATCCACTAACTCCTTCAAATCCACCTATGTTTGAGGTTTCCGAGGCATTCATAGAGGAAGAGGAAGCCCAGTCTGGATGTTCCCAGCATTCCATAGCAGAACACCAACAACAGCTGAGAGCAGAATAACAGTACAGATTCTTCATTTGTGACTGACAGTCCAAATTCTAGACAGAAGTTAAGCATCTGCAGAGACTGCAGGACATTGTAAAAAGCTGAATCAACCATGTCTGGAATACATACCCATGAAATGGAGAGCAGCATTGACAAAGAAAGTTGTGCATCAGACAGTGAATCAGCTTTAACTGAGCCAGAAATCACAAGTAGCTAGAGAAATCAAGTACAACTGGCAGAAGATGGGCAAAAACTAGGACCCGAAGAAAGAGACTGTTGAAAACCACTAGGAAACAAGATATGATAAGGGAAGTTAGGGAGTTAGAGGAACAAGAACATCCAGAACAACAAGGTACTGGTGTTTAGACTTAACTGTCCCTAAAAGATCTAGAAGAGAACCAAAGATGAATCGCAAGTATGCATACTTGACATTGAGTCCAATGAATGTCTGACTGACATTGGTGAACATTCGTGAGTCAAAGAGACAAACCAAAGACTCAACCTATGAAAACTGTTAACAAAGTTGAAAAGGATGTAAAGATAGTTAGGCAAAGGTCAGAGGACTATTGAGCCTTAGGCATGCAGTGGACTCAGAATACAAATCAGTATAGATTTCAAGATAGGGTAGTGACTATAGAATAGTAGACAGATTAATCTCTTCAGACAAAGATACAGCTTATTAACTTTATCTGATCCAAGTTGGTATGGTGCAGCAATGCCGCAAAATTGTGCTTGTAGTCTTGGTTGTTGCATCTTTGTTTCCATAGGTGGGTGGATATTAGACGTCCATCTATAGGAGGGAAATGTTTCCCATATGCCAATTAATCAAACTGATAAGCTTATTACTAGTAAGAAAATGCATAAAGGTAGACTTTGTGAAGAAATCAGGACCTAATCTTGATGCACTAAGAAGAGGCCAATTTATACATTGTACATTGAGATTTTAACCATGTATAGAGTTCATGAATTTTACATTTATGTTATGAATTGTTGTATGGATGTATTTTTGAGTTAATGCACTAATTGGTATTGTCACACATTTGTATTACTGATTGTTGAAGTTACCTTGTTAATTGTGCATGAGTCTATACTTTTAGATGTTAAATAAGTAATAATCAATAAATAAAAATATATTAACCTCATCTTCATGTTCTCACATGGCCTTTATTAAGTAATTTCTACTAAATCTAAGGGTTGCCAAGGGGTTCCTTATTACATTGTAAAGGTGGACTTTCACATTCTCCTCATTCTTAAAGTGTTTATAGCTAAAACGTGTGTACTTTCAAATGCTTGCTGAATATGTCAGAATTATAGAAATTGAAAATTGTTTCATTTGTTCCTATCTTTTAGCTCTGGCAGCCAAGGGATTGGCTTACTTTCACCTGCATTTGTCATATTCCTACTCTTGTAGTCTTTTCCTTAATTTGTTTAATCACCAACACTAACTTAAACTGTTTTATACTGATTACAAAAACCCTTTAGAAAATTCACTGTCTGTCAAGAAATCAGTTGTGTGTTCGTGGACAGCTAAACCTGTTTATCCTTTCTCTATAACCTTTAAAAAAGGGGATTAGAATGAGTATATGATGAAATTATTTACCCCTGTAAATAACGCAAGTGTTATTACTCAAGGCATGCATGAATTAACTTGCAAAATTAGTCAAGAGCGAATTTTTGTAGATTAACTGAATGAATAAGGCAAGAGGAAGAGAAGGGGAGCGAATAATTGAAAGAGGATCAAGCTGGTGGAAACGGTAAAGCTGCCCCCAAGGTTGAGAGTTTATTTTGTTAAAAGGGGAGCTTTACGTATGATAAGAAGACAAGAAGGTAATGGGGCAATCAAGGAAATGGGTCAAACCAAATGTGAGAATAGCTATCTGATTAAGGGTAGAGTTGTTGCTGAATTAAAGGTAAGTATTAGGTGCATATATTATGTGTGTGGTAAGTCAGCTTACTTCTAGTTGCCACACATTTGGGTAGATATTTGCTATGCAGCTTTAGTTTTCCCAAAGATATATCACACTAATGGCATGGAACACAAACACGATCATTACATGAGATGAAGTAAATGCAGTTTTTAGCAAATGTTAAGTGATATTTTTGGAGCACTAAGACCCTCAGTGGGAGCAGCACTGAATGATGGTAAAATTAGGAAACTTTGACCTGATTCCTCTTGACGCAAGGAAAACAGTGGCAGTGGCTCTTATACTCTCACGACTGGACAACTGTAATAGTCTTCTGGCAGGGACTAATACACCTACCCTGAGGAGACTACAGGTAGTACATCATGCAGCAGCCAGATTGGTCCTAGGGCTCCCTCGTAGAGTGTCTGCCTCTGCAGCCCTGAAGACCCTTCACTGGCTTCCGGTTCATAAAAGAATTTTGTTTAAATTACTGTTGACGACCTTCAGAGCATTTTGCCGACTGGGTCCTGTATAACTCTCAACAAGATTTAAGCCATACACTACAATGAGGACACTTAGATCTAGCACTGCAAATCTGCTTAAACGGCCTGGCTTTAATTTGATAACCAGAGGAGGGAAATCTTCTACGGTTCTAGGGGCAAAGGCCTGGAACTGTATGCCTAGGGAAATTAGGGCAATGGAACAGGAAGAACAGTTTAGAAAGGCACTAAAGACATGGATCTTTGGAACATCCGATGACTATTGTCTGGCATTTATTTAGGCCATAATCTGATACAACTGATCTTTGTTATTTGATAGCATCAGGAGACTCCGTTAGAAGTGGCAGCTGCGCTTTATAAGCTATATATATCATTTCATTTAATTTCACTGTCAACTCTATTGGACAGAGTTGTTACTAATATGGCAGGTGCAGTATTATTAATAAAGAATTGCTTGCTATGATTATCCAGAACCACCTCTCTTTAGCCAGGGAGGGGTCTGCATGGTAATACAAGCAGAGAATGCTATAGTTACATACTCAAAATTGATAACCAGAATAATAGTAACTTTGCCAACATCACTAATATTACCTATGAACTAACTGAATTAGAGGAAACAGGTGCTTGGGAGGAATGGGTGCCGTGTTTGGGTCAATTCGAATTGGATTTGCCAAGATTTGCGAGTGGTTAGGAAGTGTGGGAGGAGGATTGCTAAAATTGCTTATGACTCCACTCTTGGTCATACCAATCAGCATTGCATGTGTGCTTTTCTTCCTAAAACTTTGCAAAGGAATTTCATCAAATGGAGAGTTAAAATGTAGGACAAAGAAGCTATCAACAGTGAGCAAAAGAAAGAGGAAGAGAGTTGATGTAAACGTTGAAAAGATGCAGAGTAAACTTTATTACACAGTGAAGGAGTTGGAAGGATCCAAGTAAAGGAATCCTAGAATTATGACAACGGTTTTGCAATAAATAGATGAATGTGATGATTTAGAAATCATCCGAAGGGGGTTGTTGAATCTGTTTTTCCTAACTGTGTTGGGTAACATATTAGAATCTGAGCTTATGCTAAATTTGGACAACTTTGTGTTTTCTTCCATCTTGGATGGGACCTTGTAGCATACCACATGATCATTTTTGTTATTATTATTTTCATTGTAATAATCAATTGTGGGCTTTTCAATGAAAATACTAAGACCTTCCCAGTTCAACTGAACAAGATGTTTGTAGTCAAGGATAACCTAACTTTCTCAGACTGAATAACATACTATGTAAGAAGTCATGCAACCTGAATAGACTCTGGGAATGACCAAGTCTAATGCAGTAGAACAGTGAGAGAATCTTTGAATTAATTCTATAGTAAAATATTTCTTTTTGCTTGTTCCACATTGGTGCATACCCTGTGAACCATATATTTATGATGTAAATGTATGAAGCTCTTTGTCTAAAGTCCTATAAAAGGATGTGATTTCTTGATGTTAAGGGGTCACCTTTTCCCTTTCTTAGAAGGTGAATCTATGCTGGAATTCCAGTAGAACTTTACTGAGTTCTTCCCGTATTTTATGATTGATGTGCTTATATGCTTGATTGATAGTCCAGCGTAATAATAATTTCTGTACTGGCATTCTTTGAGTAAACATTTAAACTTTAGTCCTTGTCTTTCGTCCTTATTGGGAATACTTGCAAAATAAATTAATATGGAATGTAATCAAGGCGAGACAGGTCCAACTGGGGCACCAAAGTCTGATAGGAACTACACCACTCCCAGGCCAAGCCATTGGCACACATTGAGAAAGAAAATGAGACATAGATTGGCACTGACAGTCGCACATTTAAAAAGAAAATACAGATATCAACACAAGCCAATAATCAGTAAAGAGAAAAACATGTGTGTGGATTTACTCACCACTGAGGGACCCAAGGTGCATGCAGGCCATTATGTCAACAGGGAAACCATTATTTTGTGCGGAATATATTGCTGCCTCAGTGGTACCCCATCCACCTTGCACAATGCGGCAGTAACACAGCACATGTGTAATAGAGTACACAACACACCACAACACACCACTGGGGGAAATAAGGACCTCTGTCATGAGGAACAACAGTTGTTTCTTGGAGATCATCTTCTCACAGTGGTGGCTGCCTCTGTACGGGTGTGGTTGGGCAGGGGGGAGGCATGAAAAAAAACAAAAAAACACTTACTTTCTTCGCCGCCGCCGGAAGCACCCAGGCTCCCGGACTCTCACAGCTAACCAGCACGGCTCTCTGCCATCCTCGCTGTCTGCCACCGAAAGCACTCAGGCTCCTGGACTCTCCCAGCTAATCACGACACTGCAGGAGCAGCATCGCAATTGGTCTCAGTGGCCTGTTTGACCACTCAGGCAGTACCTGGGTGACTGGGCATGTTCTCCACTGGGCTGTGCAACACAGCCCAGTGGAGAACATGCCAAGTGTGCATGACTATTTGGCTGGCCCCAGAGGGCCGGTTAAGCCGCCATGCGCACTTAGGTAGGGAGTGTAAACTACTTCTGCTCCCTCTGATGATGGCGAGCCCAGCCCTTCACCGGACCGCCCGACCTGGCTGGAGTCCCACAAAGAAAAAGAAAATGATAATAAATTCTTATTATAATTTTACGTTTATTTTGCTCTGCTCAACAAGCAGTGGGGCGATGCTCCTCCACCTAAGCGGAGGAGTTGCTACTGGACTGCCTTCTTCCCTATAAGCCCCTGCACTGGAATTAGTTTATACCGTTACACTTCCTTGCAGCCTGGTATGAGGTGACAGTCAGCCATCTACTCTCTTCTGGTGCAGGTCGATGCAAAACATGAAGGACACCCTGGGGCATATTTACAAGGGCATTATCGCCGCCGCGATAATTTCATCGCCCTATTAGCAAGGCGGCGCTAACATGCATTAGAGCATGTTAGCTGCTGTTTTTGTAACGCCACGCATTTTAGCGATATACATCGCTAATGAGATGCAAAGTAGGCGTACCTTCCTGTAACACCATGACAAAAGGTCGCGAACAGGACATCGTGTTATTTACAACGCGGCCCCGGAACCACGAAGCGATGATGAAAGCCGCGCTAACCGCGGTTTTCGCAGGATCCTTAATGCCTGGTCAAAACTTGACTTAGGCATGTTTTGAATGGGAGGTGGATTGTTTGGTTACGTCAACACTCCCCTATTATCAAGCTTTACATTAGTGTGTGAAATCATCGCTTGATTTCACATGTTAATGATGAATATCGCCGTCTATCGCAGGTTTGTACATCGCCTGTGAGCAAGACATTGTAAGGGGCATATTATCAAGACAGGCGATAAAATTATCTCCGCTTTAGCGGCAGAAAACTGCCGCTAAAACTGTGATAATCGGCTTGATAATATGCTCTATGGAATTCCAATTGAAGCCCATGTTAGATGTCCTTCACATCTAACATGGGTTTCAATTGGAATTCCATAGAGATTATCAAGCCCATTATCGCCGCTTTAGCTGCAGTTTTCTGCCGCCAAAGCGGCGATAATTTTATCGCTGTCTTGATAATATGCCCCTAAATACGCCGCTAACACAGCGATGTAAACCAGGGATAGGCGGCGATATTCAAAATTGTGCTAAGCGTGATTTGCGATGTTTAACGCGAAGCGTTGATAATATTCCCCCCAGTTGGCGCAGATGGTAAAGTTAAACAAGCATTTACAATGCAATGGTCTCGGCATTGGTAAAGTTAGAGCTATTGGCATTGCTCATGACATTATTTTTGTTTATGTTTTTAAGACATTTAAAAAAACGCCATTGTTATTTACAATGTCAATAGCTTAATCACTCTCAAATGCGAGACCTATTTCATTTGCACCCACACACAGAGCCACCTACACACACACTGATTAAGCTATTGACATTGTAAATAACAATGACGTTTCTCTACATGTTTTAAAAACAAAAACATAAACAAAATCAATGTCATGAGCAATGCCAATAGCTCTAACTTTAACAATGCAGAGACCGTTGCATTGTAAATGCTTGTTCTTTTTAAGGTAGGTTACTGCCTAGTGCTGAACAAATGCAGCCTATTACCAAGGAAGTGGAAAAGCTTGCGCCTGAGCAGTAACTAAGGGATTTTGCAACGTCCCAGATTCCACCTATTCTGCAGGGTTGAGGAAAGTAGAATTTTGAACGGGGGTTCATGTCCCACGTCCCAGTCTGGTTATGGCTCGGACCCAAGCCAGTCTGCCACCTTCCATATGCGAGGGCGAGCGTAAAGCACTTGGTAGTTGGTGCCCTGACAGTGCAAGAGTGAATCAGTCTGCCTCGTGTTTCCCTTATGTTCTCACACCTCCATGTCAGCCAAAAACTTTCTTTTAGATACCAGGGACCCTTTTGTTTTTTTGCTGAGTTTTTATATAGCGCGAACTTGACCCGAATCCAATCAGGTATCAGAGCGCCTTACATAGCACCTGTTACGTTACATTAGAACACACAATCATTCTTTGTTAGGCACGGGGAAGATTAAGTGATTTGCCCAGAATCACAGGCTGTTCAGCGTCACTGCCGAAACTCGAACCCAGTTCCCCAGGTCCGAGGTCGATCGCCTTAGCCGTTAGGCCAACTCCTCTTCCTGCCTCTTTATCTTGGCCTACCCCGGTCATTGCTGCAGATTTAAAGGCAGGCACTAATACTGCATTCTGCCGCAGAAGTACGGTCAGTGGTCTCCTAGTGGTAGGATGCTAGAATAAAAAAGCAATTCTATGCAGAAACTCGGTTGTGGCAGCCTACAAGCTTATCATGCATAAAACCCGAACTGCTTTTATCACATGATCAGTTGTCGGAACGCACTGCACTCGATTATCAACGTCATTTATTAGACATGACTACCACGCAAGTTTGGAAGCCGGTCTCCAGTTGCCTGGCCGTCCCGTATTCACACACACTCTGAGAACTACGGAACAATCAGAATCCGAATAAAGTTCGTTTTAGTTAACACCATAACCATGTGCCAATAAAACGCGATACATAGCACCATTAAAATATACATTAAAATATATGCTTTAAAAGTTTATTGCAGAAGTTGCCTGAGAACTACGGAAAGATTGGATGGAGCATACCGGCTGTGTGCATGGCATGAGCGTTGCTGTTTGTATTCTGTGAACTAAAATGCGATGACGTTTTAAGTTAGGCAAAGACAAATATCCCCCACCTTCCTGGGCATAAACGTATAACCCGAAGGCTCTTCTCTCGGTGAATGTCTCGGTTTCACCCTGGCTGTCCCTGTTTGTCGCTTCCCCTGAGAGGGGGCTCGGAAAATGCTAGCAAACAAACTGCGCCACGTGAGGAATACCACAGGGAGTCAATTAAGCATCTGTGCCAGCGCCCCCGGGGGCTCGTGGAGTAGTGTAACCACAGCAGCTCGCGGCGGGTCAGGGGAAGGGGGCGAGGCGATGACGTGGGAGATAGAAGGAAGGGGAGCGCAAGGATGTGGGGACAACAGGAAACGGTGGGATGTGAGGGACAGAAGGAACCGAAAGGACAGAAGAACAAGAGGCCTTACCTGCCGGACTCCACACAGAACAAGCCGAGGGACACACTCTGAGAACTACGGAACAATCAGAATCCGAATAAAGTTCGTTTTAGTTAAAACCATAACCATGTGCCAATAAAACGCGATACATAGCACCATTAAAATATACATTAAAATATATGCTTTAAAAGTTTCTTAATGTCGGGTGAGTGGAAGCTTTTTAAAGTGGTTCACGGTGCACATGTGCGAAATGCAGTCAACGGATAGAAGTGCTGACACTCCTTTCAGCCGCTGGTTAAAGCCAGCCGAACCACAAAGCTTTAAACAAAGCCATTAAAAATCACAAACCAAACGATTGCTGACAAGGGCACCGGAAGACACCACCGCCTTTCTCCGAGGCAGAGCAGATATGCCTCGGAGAAACGCAGCTTCCTTTTCGGATTCGGGGGCGTGTTTGTCTTTTCTCTCCTCCAGCCATTGGCTGGAGGAGAGAATGAGAAAAGTTGCAAAAAACACGCCCCCCGATCCGAAAAGGACGGGGCATAATCGGAGTGACTGGACCTCTTCTCCAGTGGCTGGCCAGCATTTAAGAGGCCAGCCAATGGAGAACAGGAGAGAAGAGGGGCGGGTGCAAGCCCCTCTTCTCAAAGACATTAAATCTCCGGACTTCCGGTCTGCCGACCGGATGGTCCCGAGACCTAAAAACTGTGGGGAAAAAACAGGGCCACACATTCCAAACAGAGACAGAGTGCCACAGCTTTAAGAGGTACGGAGGGGCTTTTGTCCACACGGCATTTACAAAACATTACTAAATTAACTGGCAGCCAAAGTCATCGCAGATCAGCTAATATGCACACATTTCAAAGTAGGGTCAGACGTGTGACTTTTTAATAGTGTGTTCGCGTTTGATAGAGCCCTCAAGACTGCCACATTTCTTTACATATTTCTAAAATTAATACAGTAAATGCAACAAAAGAAAAAACATACAAAGCTCCCTTGGCTGTTTGTAAGACTGTCTCTGAAGTCACTCAAAAGTTGTCTTTCGGAACTTTCAGTCAATATTCCAAGGTACGGTTTTGTTGCTTGAGGCAATGTTATGCAACAGCTTAACATCTTACACACTTTACGCGGGTAACATGTTCCAGTGCTCTTAAACAGCTGTTTCATGTTCGGCTCTATTTAACAACCTTAAGACTGGCGTTTAGTTCCCAATTACTGGATTGCTGTTTTCTTAGTAAGGAAAGATAATAGCGTCTTTTTCAAAAGGGGTTTTGTATAGCAGTAGGACGCTGCCTGAAAAGGCTCTGTGCTGACTGCATTGAAATGTTAATACACATTGCACACATCTTTCTCAATTCGATTATGTGTCACAGTAAATGAAGATGGCTACCTGGCCTTTTTAATTGAAATATAAAATGCAGTTTTAGGATACATCAGTAAGAACGTAACAACCTCGCCCCCCTCCCCCGCACCATGTTTATGTGTTATACAAATGCTAATAACAGTCCCTGAGCAGAATCTTATTTTGCTGTCACCGGGTGTGTTTTAGTGTTTAGCACACAAAGCCTGCGGTTACGTGACAATGGCGCATGTGTACCTGGTCTGGTTTGTTTGAAGAGGGGGGGGGGATGCACTTCCCACTGAGAGCATTAAAGCCCTTATTTGTTTTGCAACATTCCGGGAGAGTGGTTTGCATACACTGCCGTGGTCGGTGCAAACAGCAGGATCCTGGCTAATTTGCCTTTTTTGCGAGTGTGTAGTTTTACCTTTAATTTCATATTGTCTTTTAACTTCAGCCTTCAGGGTGCGAAGCCGCACTGTTTGTGGTGCTTTTTATTGTCCTTCAATGAGGTGAAAGCGATGTTTAAATGAAGTCAATGCTCTGCAACATTAAACGGATGAAGCATCCACAGCTCTCAGTTCGTGGTTGCTGTGAGCAAATCCCTACGCGCACAGAGATACAGGCACAGAGATGCTGGCTTCTGGAGAGCTGTTGTTGAGATGAGAGGCAGGTCGTCGACTGTCTCCTCTTCTCAATAGTTGTGCACCCCTTCCACCAGCGAGGTGGGCAAAGATGGATGGATGGGTGGGGACACCTGAAGCAGAGGAGGGCTCACTTTTTTGTGGTGCTTGAGTCAGCAAACTCTCCACCACCTGTCATTAGCCATGTCAGATGCCTGAATAGACTTGCTTAAGTTGCTTTAAACTCGGCAAATAAATGTTGCACCACAGGGCCGTGAAAAAGCCTGGGGCCTCCGGAATAATGGCCCCTGGACCTTCGTCTTCTGATGGGCCTCAGCATTCTACAACCTTCTTGTTGGAAACGGGTTAGCGTGGTGCAGAGCGGGTGTGCCAAACTCCGGAGGAAATGTGCAAAGCATCCACGCAGTACACACAGGCGACACACAAGGCACCCTCCAAAAAGAGACGCTACACAAGTTTGTGAAAGAATAACTTTTGTATTGGAGAAACACGAGGTATTTTTAGGAATCTCTCTACTGCGCCAACCGGCGCCAAGGCAATATTTACAGGGGGGAATGATATACATGGCAGGGCCAATCGGGCCCCTGCCAGAACCATTGCGACATACAGTTAGGATAAAGGTATGTGGGAAGAATAAAGGTAAAGTCCATAAGCCTCAACCCTGCAATAAAAACACATCAGGGCATAACATTAGGCGTTAGTCCGGGACATCTGCAATAAAACATCCTGGTATCACCATATGCCCAAACGCAATGCATGACCCCTAAGGCAAGAAAGCTGTAAGGGGAAAACATTAAGCAGAACTCTAGAGTCAGAACACCAACAGCATAGGTCCATGTGGCATAAGTACATTATACGCAACCTTCGCCACCTTGCCCTAAGGGTAAAAGCATTACTCAGTGACCTGGGAGCATGGAGGCATTAACATTAAACATGCACATTAGCATTGGCATAGGCATAGATGCAACATCAGGCAGACCCTCACCCTATGCATAACCCTCGGCCTAGGTCACACTGGGCATACTCAATAAACCAACAGGGCAACCTGGTGACACCTAGAACCTCATAACCTGATGTGAGGCACTCTCATGAGCGTACAGGCATTAGGCGTAATCATAGGGGCATGGCACGAAACCCTGAGCGTAAGCATTAACCCATCAGTAAGCTTCCCATCCAGTCACATCCTGCACTACAGTGGGTATGATCATATTAGCTGGGGCATTATCACAAGAAAGCATGAAAACGTGAGGCAGTAAGGAAAGTCTACACCTATTACCAATGGCCCGCACGCCAACTAGTCCTTGGCGCCAACAATGCGTCCATGTGAGTCCCCCCCGCCGGTCGTTGACTCCCTCAAGAATGGCCCAACGTTGCAGTTGCCCACTGTCCAGCGGGGCAGCTGGGTTCCGCAAATCAGGCCAGGAAGCACGGCCCACGTTGGAGCCCCTCTCGGGACTCTAAAGTCCACAATGTCCCAAGCCGTTGCAACGGCCCGCAGGTATGGTGCCGCTGGGGAAGCTAGACACTCGGGGGCACCACGATCCTGAAACTGTAGGCCCCACTCACCGGTCTCTCTTTTGGGCCTTCGGCAACCGCGACCACACCCTCGACTCACGAGAGCCCAGCCAATGACCACGCCCCTCCTGTCTTCACCCGGGCCCCCTCCTGGGACCCGGGACTTCAATAGGGAGGGCGTGAGGCTCCAGACGACTTCTGGGGCCTCCCTCCTCTCACCTCCGATGTGGTTTCGCTGGCGGGGCACTGACCGGTGGGGTGGGCTCCTGCTTCAGTCTCTCTCCACGCTGCTCCCTTCTCACCACGGGAGCCCGACCACCCCTCCACGCCTGCTTCCGGCTCCCTTCTTCGGCCCGGCGGCCCACGCCCCCAACCAGGCGCGCTCCTTCCTGGCTTCCGGGTCGCTGCGAGCAGCGCAGCGGCCCGGGGTTTTCTCTGCGCCCGGGTTACAGTGGGAATTTCTTTCAAAGCGCCGCAGATGCGCTGGCACTCGGGCCGCAGTGGTGATTTATTTCTCGGCAGCCATCACGCGGGGTGGGCACCCGCTTTTCAGATACACGTCACGGCGGCAAAAATACGGGGTGGGCACCTGCGGAGGTCAGTAAGGTGCGGGGTAGGCTCCCGCATTGTTTAAGGGCATGCAAAAGCGGCACAAACGTGGGGTAGGCTCCCGTCTAATTTTAAGACAGCAGAGCATCCTCACGCGGGGTAGGCTCCCGTTAAGTTAAATAAGCACTAATACGGGGTAGTAGAAATATAGCACTTAGGCAGAACAGCGCTATAGGCCTCAGTTCCTCCTCCCCTGGCACCCTGAATATAGCGCTTACGATGGGCTCAGTCCCACCAGGGACGACAGGTAGTGCTCCTCTTCTCCTGGGCCATTAATACATAGCGCCCACACTCACCAAGCGCTAGACAGCAGGTAGGATCCCGTCCATTCAAGCGTGGCGCCCACTAAATATAGCGCTCACCTTACGCAGGCCATGCAGACAGGGTCCCACGAGGCACTAGGGTGCAGGCAGGGAGCACAGGCCAGTCCAATCTAGCGCTCTCCTTCCTCCGGCGCTAGTCAGCAGAGCAGCAGGCACTCAGGAGTTGGTCTCCCTGGTTCCCCTCCCATGGGCAAGGTCAGACAGGCAGGCAGGATTACTCAGCTAGCTTGGGGACAGCAGAGCCTCAGCTCAGTCAGCCACAGTAGTGTAGTCTCCTCCTAGCTCCAACCGCCTATACTCCAATAGAGGTTCCCCTGGTCCAGTGGTGCTCTAGCTATGGCTCTCCCTGGCCCTGTAGACAGCAGAGGGTGCAAATAGGCTCAGGGCCCATCACACAGGCCCATGTGGCGGTATCCCCTGGCAGCAGGTCCCCTCTCTCTCAGGTCTACGCTCTGACTGAGCACATGGCAGCCCAGCTCCACCTACCAGACAGTGCAGAAGCTTCTAGAAGCGTCTGGGGAAAACTGGTTTTAACAGGCACAGGGGGAGGTGTCCAGCACCCTGGGTGCCAGGCTTCCCTCCAAAAGCTGGGGTTTCTGGGAAATAACAACTAGACTGGTAACCCAGCTCAGTCAGGCGGCACAACCACACAGTCATGGCATCCATTCTAAAAGTTACATGTTTAAATAGGGAAACTTAGTCTGCACACACCATTGCACAGCATGTCTTATGGCATCTCACACCACACATGGCCTATACATTTCTCTACCATGGGGGAGATAAAGGTGCGTACCCCAGTGCACAGCATTTAACATATGCATTTACATAACATGTGGTTTCCCATAAAAAGCGAAAAAATTCTGGGAAAAGGGCCAAGTCCAACACTTCTCAACCATTTCTGATGGACAATTGCAGGCCCTGGTGACCTGTAGTGAAGGATTTGGCTCTTAAGTGCATCTTTTGCAAGCCAACCTGTTTAAAGAAATCTCACTCATGCCTTCTGTGCTGATACCTTTGAAGAGCATCATTCTATGTCCCTTAGGGCAGAGGGTTGTCCCTATGAAGCTGAAAAACCTTCTGACCGTCCTTCCTTTCAAGAAACATCAGCTGATCCAGCTTACGACAGACATCTGTTTTATCTTCCCTGTCGCACAATATGGATCAATTTTCTATTCTACAGTCTTCGTCGACACTACAAAGTGATTGGCAAAAGTCTTTTTCCCTAATTTTTTTTTTTCAATATTTTTTATGGCCCAACTATTCATGCTGATTCAGTATATATAGATACAAGTTCCATCATTTCACTTAGGATTCAAAGCTGACTTTTATGATTTGTATTCAATAGCTCTAGTAAAAAGCCATGTGTTACTTGTGGATATGGATCTTTTGTCGGTGTCCCAAGTACCTAACGTTGTGAAGATAGGAGGTTTCCATCTTGGTACGTAGCGCAGTTCAGACTAGTCCAGACTTGAGTTTGATATCTAGGGCTATTATGGTCTTCAAGATTCTTGATAATCCATAGGCAAGCATTGCAGCAAGCAGAAGCAACTCATCTTCTTATGCTCAAGACACAGAACCTTATCTCACTGGCTCTGCATACCATCCACTTGCTTCTGATGGAGCAGAGTGTTCTTAAAGCCCTCTGTGAGTGCACTGAGCTATCTGGACTTTAAGGCTTTTGTTTCCAAGTTCCTAGCTGAGGCCCTATCATCTGCCATGAGGGCATGACCTCTGTACACAACACAGCTTTTTTGGCGATAGTCCCTACATTCAAATGATCAGGAATGTGACTTTGGGCCTTTCCAGTTGAGAATAGTAAGGCATGGAACATAATTCCTATGGATCAAAGAAGAGCAGGAGACCATCTGATATTCCACAACCACCTGAATATATTCCTGTTTTGAGTTTTGTCCAAATGCTGTGTAGTGTGCAGGGTGGTCCTGATATGTTTCTCGCTGCTAATTTGCACAAAGTTCTACTAAATATCATATTATATATTTGAAAACGGCTTCCTTTTTTGGGGGTGGAGTATTGCATCTAGTGCGAGCAAAAGTCAATTTCTCTTCATACAATATACTAGAACAATTCGGTGCCACTAAACAGGACCACTTTTATTTTATTTTTAAATGGCAAATGATGGCACTTAAAAATATGTCAGAAGGCTCTTAATGCCACCAACTATCATCTCAATGTCCACAGAACTGGATCTAGACATACATTGCTCTCTAAAGTGAAAAGAGCCTGGAATATCCTGAGAGCCTCAAAAGACATAGGGCCCTATTATTAAGAAAAGCGCAAATATTATCGCCGCTTTATCGGCAGGAAACTACCACTAAAGCGGCGATAAGGGGCTTGATAATATGCCCTAGAGAATTCCAATAGAAGCCCAGGCTCTGGTGTCAAGGACATCAAACATGGGCTTCTATTGGAATTCACAAGGGCATATTATCAAGCCCCTTATCGCCGCTTTAGCTGCAGTTTCCTGTCGCTTAAGCGGCGATAATGTTTGTGCCGTTCTTGATAATATGGCCCATAGAATCTAATGTCCCCCCCCCATTTGTGTAATATCTATGAAAATGTGACTCCTAACAAGGCTCTTGGGCATGTTTCAGTGCTTTACAATTCTCTCCAGCTCAACTATAACCTCACCAAACTGCTTAAGAAATGTGTACATACCATTTTACTCTCGAAATCGTAAAGAGTAAATTAATCTTAGTACAAGCAGCATGGCTCAACAGCCACAAGACACCCCTGCATCCCATCCGCTAACCTCCTCCCTCCAACAAATTGTTTTCACATGATATTACTCTTTTTGGTGGCTGCATGATGGTATTGCAAACTTAGGCACTCGCTGCTGACATCTCATGTACCCTGCAGGTCACAAATTCTAATTCCACCAATGTCAACTCAGCCTTTTAACTAGGCATGGGAGAAATTTTATTTACACTGGAGTAATTGAAGTAATTTAATTACTATGCATTACTCTTAAGATATAAAATTACAGAAATTAAGTGATTACTCTAGCTTGAGTAATTAAGAGTAATTTGGGGGGAAAATCCTACCACCGGATCAATAAAGTAAGAAAGAGTAAGCAGTGGCTGGCTACTGCTGTTCGTGTCCTTTAGCATTTAGTGATATTTTCTTAGTGCAAAATGCATCTTCAGTCTATTATGGCCACAAGGGTTTGTTTTGCACCAAGAAAATAGCTCTAAATCCTAGATTATGCTTCTCTCACATAATTACGAGAAATTTTGCGCTAATTACAAGTAATACCACTGGAGGGAATTATACCAGTCCCGCCCACCCCTACTTTTAACCTTCTGAGATCAATAAATTGGATACCATTTAATTAGGTATTATTCACACCTTTGATTACACCAAAACTATGGTATTAACATTTTTCATAAAATGTAAATTATAGCCAAGGTATACAATACATCTAATTTTATCATAATTAGTAGCATGCCGACAATTTGTGATACGCAGACTATGACTTAATTTGCGATGAATATGCAGCTCCAATCTATATGTTTATTTATGTATGAGGCTTTCTCTTTTATATTCCTCCTTTTACTGAAGTAAATCAGCTCTTTTGATAAAAATAAGTGTTTTGAAGCCCCGCATCCAGCAGAGTTCGAGTTCCCTTTGTATTATGGGAGCACTTTGCATACTGTAGCATTACAAGTTACTAGGATTTGCCCTATTTGGAAAACCGTGCTCTTGAATGTTTCATCCTCTTTAGACAGATTCCTATAAATATTGATAAAGTTCCACAATGTACAGCCGTGTATGGTGTGTAGTAATGAATTATTTATATGAAGAAATATATGTCTTTTGAAATATCCATTTTCATGAAGCATCAAGGTGTGCTGTCTGTTTCCTTCTCTTTACCGTGATTTGATTTTTATTGTTCGCTGTCATTTCCCTTGTTTTTCCACAAGGTGCGCTTTATTGTGGTGTTTTGCAATTCCTCCTTTGCCGCCAGGCTGTTTTCTTCATTACAGGCCACTCTGCATTTCTTTAGGGCACAGACCTATCATGGTGGTGATGTGCCATACATATTGTTTCTCTGTTTCTTTGAACTAGCATTTATGTAAAGCTCCTTTCATCCGCTGCTGGAATTGTTTCTCATTTTTTGGTTGATGTCCCTCTCATTGATGGGTTCTTTCTTGACACCATGGCAATGCATCCATTTCCTTTTTTTGTCAGTTGCCATGCTCCCTATAACTTCCGAATTCTTGTGTTGGTTTTGGCAGTGTGTTTAACATCAGACCTCATCATGACTCTTACATTTTGGGAAGCTGTACAGGTGCCAGGGATGTCATTTCTGATGCTTGATTTAGGCCAAGCACATACAGTTCATTTTTATAAAGTACAAAACAACAATGTGGGACCTCGTGAAGATGATCTATTTATCAATTCATATTTTATATGCCAACACTGTAGTTATCATGTACCTACTTTTTCATAATTAGACTTCATTGTAATAAAGTTTCATCCAGTGCTTAATTTGTACACAAATTAGTGTCAGTCCCCTGGATTCTTGAGATGCTGAAGGAGCGGATGCAGGCCATGGAGGCAGGCCTTACCTTCCTCAATGCAGCTGCAATACCACTCCTTCTACATTCTATGACAGCCTTTGATATGTCTCGCCCATTGGCTCTGCACTCAGACTGGCCTGGGACCGGAAGGAATTGTAATAGCCCTTCTTTTATGTCGCTTGTTTTTTATGGAAATAGCAGAAAGGCTTCCAATGCACTAAATGGTTTAGGATCACTAAGCACTGCATGCGCTGTCTCTCGAGACCTGTTGTATCTACTGTCTGGGTTTTCAGCACTCCATCAATTTTCATGCATTCCTTTGTGTGCCTTTCGAAATTCCTTGTTTTTTTCTGGTGAAAAGTTTACATTTGTCCCTTCTTTTGCTGTCTTGGTCACTCCCTGGAAACTGGCCGTGTTACATGGATCACTTCACTATTGAACAAATATGCTAGTTTTGACGCACTACTTTTTCTGTTGCATCAGCGTGTTTGGCTTTCCGAACATGCCCACGAGGGCTGCAAATCCAAGTGCTTATCTAGCTTTCCACTGTCTTTGGATTCACAAGTGCTTTTTCAGCCAGAGGCTATGTTGTTTTTCGTCCTATAACATTTTTGGTTTCATTAGCTTAAATGTCCAAACCAATAAAAATATAATTACTTAATGGAAGTGTTATTTAAGAAGATGGCCGACAGTAGGACCAACCTATTTACATTGTGTTTTTGACAGCATGATTA
Organism: Triturus cristatus; assembly: GCF_964204655.1. Taxonomy (NCBI): domain Eukaryota; kingdom Metazoa; phylum Chordata; class Amphibia; order Caudata; family Salamandridae; genus Triturus; species Triturus cristatus. The sequence goes on from NC_140589.1 coordinate 182,160,076, forward strand.
TTTGGATAAGATTAAATAGGTAAACATGCTGTTATTGCTCCATTTTAGGAAAATGGAAGCAGCTTTAAGTTGCGCACTTTCAACTTTTGATGCTTTTGTTTAGGTTTTCAATCATTGGTGAAATAAAAACAATATCAAGGGATGCCTCCTAGTACCCTCCAAACGCGGCCTGTAATGTGAGGTTACTTAGCAATATATTCTGCAAGTAGACAGTGCAACACCACTTCAGATCCACCTCAGCACCACCGCAGCACTGCCTCAGCATCATAGCAGCTCTACTTCAGCACCAGTCAGTGCCGCTCAGCACCACTTCAGCAGCACAACTGTAGCACCACCTGAGCAACACTCAGCAGCATCTGAGCACCACCACAACACCAGCACAGCACCACCTCTGCACCAGTGCACAGCACCACCTCAACACTAGCGCACCACTTCAGCACCAACACAGCACCACATCTGCACCAGTGCAGCACCACCTCACTAAAAGTGCAGCACTTTCTAAGCATCAGTGCAGCTCCACCACCTCAGCATCAGCGCGGCACCAGCACATCATCACTCAGCGCCACCACAGCATCACTCAGCACTCCCTCAGCACCAGTGCAGCATCTCCTCAGCATCACTCAGCACCACCATAGCACCACCTCAGCACCAGCACAGCACCACCTCAGCATCAGCACAGCACCGCCAGTGGAGTACCAGCTCAGCACCAGTGCAGCTTCACCACGGCATCAGCACAGTACCACCTCAGCAGCAATTCAGCACCAATTCAGCACCACTTCAGCATTAACACAGCACCTCCTCAGCACCAGTGCAGCATCTCCTCTCATCACTCACCACAACAGCACCACCTTAGTATCAACACAGCACCACTTTCATCAGTGCACCATCAGCACAGCACCAACTCAGCAGCAGCAAAGCCCCACCACAGCATCAGCACAGTACCACCTCAGCATCAACTCCGCACCAATGCAGCACCACTCCAGCATTAGCACAGCACCACCTCAGCACCAGTCCAGCATCACCTTAGCACCGGCACAGCACCAACTCAGCATCACTCAGCACCACCTGAGCACCAGCACAGCATCACCCTAGCACCACCAAAGCATCACTCAGCACTACCACATCATCACTCAGCACCACCTCAGAATCGCTCAGCACCACCTCCGCACAAGCACACCAATATCTCTGAACTACCTCAGTATCTCTCGGCACCACCTCAGCATCAGCGCAGCATCACCTCAGCATCAGCACATTACCATCTGAGCACCACCACAGTACCACCTCACCATCAGCACAGCACCATCTCAGCATCAGCATAGCACCACCTCCTCATCAGTGCACCACCACCAGTGCAGCACCAACTCAGCATCAGTGCAGCACCACCTGAGCCCTCAGAGAATTGACTCACTGCATGATGGGAAGGAGGAGGAGCTAGTTGCGATCCGCAGTCCGTAGTCCGAGGAGGCGAGGCGGCGAGGAGGCGAGGCGAGGTGTGCAGCATACGGCGGCGGTTTATTTTTTGCAGAGGAGGAGGAGTGGCATGGGAGCCGCGACCTGCGAACTGCTGAAGCTGTTGAAGCCACGGACGTGTGGGAGCGCAAGAGCGCTGGAGCGGGGATCGGCGGCAGGTGCCAGTGCCGGCCCGACCGTGAGAGGTGAGATGAGGTGAGCGGAGCCGGCGTGGCAGCCTACGCCCCCTGCTCTTACATCTGCTCCTGCTCTTGCTCATGTCCCGGCTCCCTCTTGTTCCCTCCCGGCTCCCCCCCCAGTAGAGGCACATTCAGCACCAGAGTGTTGACAGCTTTTGGCCTTGGTTCCCGGGTGCAGCGTACTCCAGCCGCCGCTGTTACCACCACCGCAGCACACTCGCGGTCTGGGGTTTGAGGCCGTGCCGGGATCACCATCACCTGAGTCAGCAGCCCGTTTTGGCAGGGTTTTGATTGGCTCGGGTGTTTTGGGTGTTCCAGGGGCCGAGGAGCTGAGGAGCCGAGGAGCGTTTCAGCCAGGACCACACAGGCAGCGGGTGGTCAAGTCGGCTGGGCGTCCCAGAAACCTAGGGCTCAGGCGAAGGAAGGGAAGAGATCCATCCAAGTTGCCTACTTCGATTTTTTGTCTCCGTTAAAATGGTGAACCCAAGAGATGGCCCGCAATTGGCACAGAAAGGAAAATAAAATAAAATAATCTGTGGCTAGTGCAAGTGCAAGGCTTGGAAACATCAAACATTATAGACAAAGGGCCATTTATAGAGACCATATACAGAGAAATAGGCGTTTATAGGAGCCTATAGGAGCCCACAGGAGCCCACAGGTTCCGGTACTAGAAAAAAAAAAAAAGACACAACAACAACAGAATGAGATCTGGAACGAATCGACAAACCGTCCCAAGCAAAAAACAGAAAAAACTGAAAAAAAACAACACAAAAACTGTATGGTCACCCAAAGAGGTCTCTTTTTTATTATCTAAAGGGGAGACTGTGGCACAGGGAACAAGAGAGAGGATAGACTTGGGAGGTTTGGAGGCGCTGCTTACCGGAATAGCGATTTTGCCTGTTACCGTGTATTGAAATATGATGCTGCCAAATTGGGGGGACTTTTAACGAATCATCTTGCACATTTTCTCGCACACTGCACTTTGTATTTTAACCCTTTTTAAAGTTGTAGGAGCTGCTGAAAGTTCTGGGCCATTTTGTAAATTAATTTTTCAAGGCCAGCAGTCTAGTGTTGACGCTGACGTCGTCGCGCACGCCCAGTTATAAAAAGGGCTTATGACGCGACCGCGCTGAGGCACTGCTTACCGGAATAGTGATTTTGCCTGTTACCGTGTATTGAATTATGGTGCTGCCAAATTGGGGGGACTTTTAACGAATCATCTTGCACATTTTCTCGCACACTGCACTTTGTATTTTAACCCTTTGTAAAGTTGTAGGAGCTGCTGAAAGTTCTGGGCCATTTTGTAAATTAATTTTTCAAGGTCAGCAGTCTAGTGTTGACGCTGACGTCGTCGCGCACGCCCAGTTATAAAAAGGGCTTATGACGCGACCGCGCAGCTGACGCGCGCAGCGGGCGCGCTGCTGGCGCGCCGAAGGCGCGCTTAATGCAAGCCCGTCTGCGCCCGACCACGCCCGGACGGTCCCAGGTGCCAGTAACCCTGCCGGTGGAACGAGGACCTTGATTGCGTATACCACCGAACAGCTTCAGCACTATAGAAGAGTGGAAGGAAGGAAATGTATTCATGGTATGCACCCAGAGGTGAAAACAACCCAATGTATGCATTGCCCTTTCCACTTCCGGCCTGCTCTTAACCGGGAAAGTACCCTGGCCCCGGCGGTGGTTTTTAATATGTTTTTGCTTAATTGTCGGTCATTGTCCAGACATTCTACTGAGATTAGATTATTATTAGAGGACGAGAGCCCAGATGTGCTGTTTTTAACAGAAACATGGTTGACAAATGAGTCCGATATGACTCTTACGCAAGCTCTTCCCTCTGGATATACCATTCAAAGACTTGATAGAGAGCATAGTAGAGGAGGGGGCATAGCCATCGTTTTTAAAACTGAATTTAACTGTCGCATTTCCGAGAATACTATACCAGATTGCGAGAGTTTAGTCTTCTCTATTGGTTTTTCCCATACCTGCACCTTCTCTGGGATTTTAATATATCGTCCCCCAGGGCCTTTGGGAAAGTTTTGTACTGATCTTCCCGAGATTATAGCTGATTAAGCGCGGTCCTTGTCCAATTTCTCGATGTTGGGAGATTTTAACATGCACTTTGATGACTATGCTCTACCAGTTATTTGGGAATCTGTAAACAGCATGGAATCTTTCCAGTTATTCCAAAAGGTTAAAGGCCACACTTACTCTTTGGGTCATTTACTTGACCCTATTTTTACTAATGCCATTGATCTCCAGGTTGGAAATTCCACTCCGTTACCCTGGACGGACCACTACCTTATTTCTTTCACCTGGACTCAACAGGCGATTAGTAGATCAGTAACTACATCTACTAAACTGCTTCGGCCATGGTCACAACTTCCATTAGAACGTTGGGTATCAATACTTAATGATACTAGACCGGCACCAGACCCTAATCCAACTACTGCCAGTCTCAATTTTGATAATTGGTTGAGCTCCTCTTTAGATATAGTGCTCCCAAAGAAATGTATCAAGGATAAAATGTATCAATACTATTCACTAGCTCTTGGCCTCTAGCGCGGGGATGCCTTTGGTAACCATGCGCTCTATAAATATTTTACAATTACAATTACAATTACAATAACTGACAATTCCGGCCCAACCTCTGGAAAACAGCAGCAAAAAATGAATACATTCTTTTTTTTAAAAGACCCTGTTTCTGCAATTTTTGCACCAACAAAGGAGGCCTTAAATCTTCCGAGCCCAATTCAGCCTGACAAGATAAAACCAACAGCCCTGTCAGAGACATCTTTTCAGGAAAACCAGCCTAAGGACTTATTTCACCACGAAAGTACAATCATACCAACCGTTTCAAGTGCCCACATAGAGAATCCAACCCTCAAGGAAAAAATACGGAGATTGTACAGGCCCAAGTCCACAAATCAATTGGGCCACTTAACAACTCTGAACTTACAATGGGTACGGTCAACAAAACCCCAAGCCCATTAAGTACACAAGACACAAAGTTCACATATAAAACTCCACCACACTTATTGACATTATTGGGACAGAAGTCGCTTGAAAACATTTTTGTCGAATCAGGATCCATAAACAACAAAAGTAACAAAGATCAAGGCAAATTAAGTAATGAAGTGGGAGCACAAGGCGGCCCGACAACTCAGAGACAAGACGGGGAGGACGCCAGGGCAAACTCCCTTCTAGAATTAAGCGTCTTAAAACCGATTGAAACAACTAACACAAAAACAAAAACAAAGAGGGCTCTTCAATTAGGGCAAACCATAACATCACTCCCAACTTCAAAGGAGCATAGGCCGGGGCCAGTGGCATCAACACAGCGTAATTTAGAGGTCTGCAGCAGCGTTCACAGAATCTTGATTGATGATTCCAGTAGTGACGGTAGTAACGCAAACAATGACCATCAGTCGGAACCCATTTCAATCTCATCAGCAAATAGGATTGAACACCCGGACGATCCTCTAGGGAACGGAGGGAGCTCACAACTCAATACACATTGGGGGAACGCTCTAATTAGCTGACTGGACCAGGCAATAAGAGCACTTAACTACCAATCCGACAAAATGGAGGTTCAAATAGACCTAATAAACATCATTGCAGCGCATATAGCAAACATAAGCTCTAAGGCAGACACAATAATGTCTTTACTGGTTAACTTTGGGAAACACGGACAAAATCACAAACACAGACAAACACATTACAGGAAATACAAATCAAATCCCAAACAAAAGTCAAACAAAACAACTGTGAATGTGGGAGTATAATTGAAAAACTTGCGTCCCTTCCAGATATTTTAAAAGCTATCCTAGGAGTAGTAAAGTCTTCATGTGAGCCAAAGGGAAATTGGGAAAGCCCAGACAAAAACCCTAACAAAGAAACACCAAAAGCCCCATCTCACCGAACAAAACAGAGTACCAGTAACGAAGGGGTCCGAAAAGTCAACCCCCCCACAAATGAAGAGTCTGAAGAAGGAGTAATAGAAAGCAATGAGGTACAAACAAAAGCACAACCGCCCACCCCTCAATTGGAGCACCAAGACACATTAAAAAAAAGACAAAGGAAGAGAGCTAGGAAGGCACGGCCCAAACAAAAAAACAAACAAACCGTAGCCTCTGAACACCTCTTCCCTATTTTCACAAAGAACGTAAGTCAAGGGCTCGAAATGAATAATGTCGCGCCGAATGTCTCCGCCAGTTGACAGGACCCATTATACTCGGAAAGGGTGAGCTTCTCATTCGAGAATTTGGTAATGGTAGAATCTTCTCATGAATTAGAATTATTAATTTTCGAGGGGTCGAAGCTGAGCAAACAACAACCTGTAGGCTCCCACAGTCCCAAAAGGACAGTAAAACAAACAGCTTTTTCAAGATTACTGGCCGAAAATTCTCGAAACAAGGAACTTGTAAATGAACCAGCTCTCCAAGACACAATTGCCAACATGGAGGTCAGCCCGGCCCCATTACATGAGAAAAAAAGAGAGAGCACAAAAAATGGACAACGGGCCCTTGGTCAACAAAATAAGCAAGCAAAATAGGGAACCTAAACCCGTACATCTAGGAATAGACCAGATGTCACTCAAGATCACCACAAACGGAAGGGGTAGGAGGGTTACCTTAAAGAGTGTTACTCATGAACACAAGCAAATTACTCAATATACAGAACACGGAAACGTGAAGCTAACGGAAAAGAGCAACGTGGCAACCAAAGGTCAGGCAAAACTTACAACCACAAACACTCGGACCATTAGAACAAAAGATCTTGAAATGGACCAGGAAGGAAACCAAAAATAAGATCTGGACGAGATCGAACCAGTACTGACCTTTATTCCAGAATACGCAACAAAGGGTAGACAGGACATCCTAAATAGAGGAAACGTTATAAAATTAGTCAAGGAAATCCCGGAATTAAATGGAATAGTCTCACAAGATATTGAAGCAGTGGAGTTCCAACAAAATAAAGCCAAACCAGACATTGAAAATTCGGTCATTACTTGGATATCAAAGGAGCTTGCAGTTAAAATCTTTGCCCATAAAGCAACATTCGAGAGCTGGGAAATAACCCTGAAGCAACATAAGCGCCCTAGATATCCCTACCCCCTCTTTAATAGCTCAGTCCATCTAAAGGAGGAGGTACTACAAAGCCCCAAGTTAAAAACGTGCCTACACGCAGCACGGGCATCGTCCCAGGGAAAAACACCAGGACCTAATAACAATTTTAAAAACCAGACATTCAAAAGCGGGCCCCATTATAGCAACCAGGACTGGGCATGGATCCCATCGGCGTTAAGCAAAAAGAGTTCCTAGCAATGTTGCAAATGCCTCAGCTAGAGAACAAAAACAAGACCTACATATGGAAGAAATAAACCCGGCAATGATTAAAATATGCTCATGGAATGTGCACAGGTTCAGTAGCACGGAGCAGGATCACGAAACCCAAACATTTTTTTGTGAACATGACATAATTCTCCTACAAGAGACCTGGAATTCGACCCACCCCGGAATTCCAGGCTTCATTGACACATACTAGCAGAGAGGCAGTCTAAATACGGGCACCCACGAGGTGGCCTATCAACTATTGTGTCACAAAAATTCAACTGGGAATTAGAGGAACTGGACGTTGGGCTAAACTGGGTTCAAGTCACAAAAATCATAATAAAGCCCCAGCACCAGCTTCTATTATTAAACATCTATACCCACCCAGATCGAAAAGCAAAAATGAAAAAATGGGAATGCTAACCAAACTCATCAAAATCCTGCAAAAAAACAACAAACTAAGCTCATTGATAATATCGGGAGACTTCAATTGTAACCTATTGAGTGCCGACAAGAGAAGACCCAATAGGGAGAAAAAAGTAGGAAACGGGTCCAAACAAGCTCCACTGTGTAACCCAAAATCATTGGGCCTGACAATCCTAAACAGTAAAAAAAAAAGGTCACTCTTTGCTGGTACCCACCTACATGAGTGGAAAGGTTAAATCTACTATAGATTTTACAATTGTAAGTGCCAGTATAATAAACTCTATAGCGGAATAGTCAATGGTTCAGCGCATAGAAAGTGACCATTTTCCCCAAATCATACGGATGATCATCGCAGTTCCCAGTGATGAAAAATTATGCTCGCTACTGCAACATCCAAAAAAATGTAACCTCCGGAAAATAAAGTGGAGGGGAGGTGAAATAAAGAATATCCAGACCACAGCAAGTAACTTTGTGACTAAACTCGGGAGCTTAGAACACGGAGACCCCGTAAACAACTGGGAAAACTTATTAGAGGACCTGAAGGAAAAACACTCGGTTCTGCCAGGGGCGAAAAGAGATGGAAAAGTAAAGTCAGCACCATGGTTTAACTCTGAATTAAGACTTGAAAAAAGAAAAATAACCAGGGAGTTAAAGATCCAATAAAGATTGGCCGCACAGGGAAATAAATTAAACAAAAACAACAACAACATTAGAAGCATGAGAACAAAATACCGGAAAAAGCTATGGATGGCAAAGGCACTATATAAAGAATCGATCTGGGAAAAAACTGCTATTTACAAGCAAAAAATCAAACTCCCGAGATTTTTTGGGCATCATTAATGAACTAAACTCAGGTGCTGTACTGCAACAGGACCCCGGAATCGGGGACAGGACCTGGGGAGATTATGTGAAGAACCTTTACCTAAAAAAGGAACCACATAGAAACGAAAATTTTCGAGGTCCATTAATAAATATCGAACGCGACAACTTAAAAGTCATATGCGCTAGCGAAAGAACGCACGAAAACGCGAACCTCGAAAAAGACGTTTCCCACCAAGACACTCTGTCTACCCGCACCCACTTAAAAAAGCTAATTCAAAAACTCAAAGCAGAGGGGGCTCCTGGACCAAACGGCCTACCAACTGCAGTATTCAAAACCAACGAGGAGTTCTGGGCCGAACACTTAACAGTGTTATTTAATCACATTTTTACAAAGGGAAACATACCCGCTTCGTGGAAAGGAAACGTCATTCACCCAATTCACAAAAAAGGGGATCAAAAACACCCAGGGAATTACAGGTTGATTTCCTTATTAGACGTTGAAGCCAAGCTCTATGCTTTCTCTTGGAAGAGCTTCAAGACTGGGCAAAATCCAATAACATAATCCCTAGTTTCCAAATTGGATTTAGACAAGGGATGGGGACGACCACAAACCTGACCATCTTGGGACTGCTAATGGAGAATGCCAAAAAACAGAATCATCGTCTATACGGGTGTTTCGTCGATATAAAAGCAGCCTTTGACCACGTAAGTAGAACAAGACTATGGGAAAAGTTAAGAAAATGGGGGCTGCCGGATAAATTACTAAACGCAATAACCGGTCTATATAGCAACACTTGGGCAAATGTAAAACAAGGGAATGAGACCAGCCTAACAAAAAAAATTGAAACCCAGGACGGTCTAAAACAAGGCTGTGTCCTAGCCCCTAGTCTATTTAATTTATATTTAGCAGACATTGGATGCAACCTAGAACAAGCACTGGCATAGCCAATAGGTCTCGCTTTTGGGACCTTATAAGTATTTAATATCCTTGGTGCATCAACATCAACTGTTGCATGGCTAAACACTTATAAGGTCCCAAAGGTGAGACCTATTGGCTATGCCAATGCTTGTTTATCTATGTTAGAATATATTTGTGTGTGTATGTGTTTTAGGAATGTGTGGAAGGTTGTGTGTGTCAAGAATGTGTGTATCACTGTGACCATGTTAGACACAGTTCTATGTTAAGTGCAAGCCAATCTCAATGTTAATCCGAAGGTGCATACCTCTATACAGAAATATTTGCATTGGCATACCATGTCACCACTATTCACCAACCTTGATTAATTTAATAGCCAGATTTTACGATAACTCAGGTCTAATCAAATGCCAGAACCTAGTCACTGTTCTTTTAAGTATAGGATGTTTTAAAACCAGACAACAGAACTTATTTTAATCATCTCTTCATGGGATCAATAATGTAGGCCAATAACTGTTGAAACTCACAGCATAAGGGAGATTAGAAAGGAAAGAATTACCCACTGAAGCCCGAGTAGCTGCATTTGTGCATGCATAACAAGGCTAATGTTTTCTTAGGAGTGTTTAGGTATAGTCTGTATGACTAAACCACAGGCACCCTTTAGGCAGTCACGCATCGGATAATATTTGTAATTGTAATTGTAATTGTAAAAATATTTGTTAAGCCCGGTTGCTGCCCGTAGGCGTCCAAGCGCTGAGTTGAAACAGAGAAGTGACGGGAAGAGGAGCTAAGGTACACAGGATTTGGCAAACAGCAGTGTCTTTAAGTTTTTACGGAATAAGAGGAGGTCTGGGTTGGACCGGAGTGAGAGGGGGAGAGCATTCCAGAGCCTGGCGGTATTCAAAGAGAACAGCCTACCCCCCGACCTGGCTCGCTTCACTCTGGGAACAACGGCGAGGAACGCCTCCGTCGACCGAAGGTTCCTGTTAGGGTGGTAGGGGATGACAAGGTCGTTGTTAATGGCTGGGCCCGTTTTCCAGAAGGCGTGGTGCGCCAAGCACAGCGCCTTGAAGGCAATCCAATTTATGCGTAGAAAAACAAATAAATAAACATAATACCAGAAAAACAAGAATATCTATAACTACAAATGTAAATGTGAAAAACCTCCTAGAATCTAATTATGTGAAACAATCTAAATTGTTTTTATACTTAACCGGTGTTACCGAGAACAAAATTACCTGAACTTTTTTAATTAACTGCATAGTGATGAAAAGCTGCACCAACTGTGGTGCGTTTTGAACCTGGGCAGACTATCTTCGTATCTGGTGCTGCTGAAACTATCAGCAGTAAAGCGTCTGTGATAGCTCATTTGAACAGGTCTTTTATCAGAGACACACTTTAGCATTCCTGCAGGGCGCTCTCTTCCAAGCAGCCGACCATTTTGTGACTCTGGCAGAACAGACTCGGCAGCAGGGCAATCACACCAAAGTAACTCGCCCTGAGGTGTTTAATGCATACACCAAAACATGGGATTAAAGCAATCCATGCTCTTTTTTGTGTCTACGAAAGCTACTTTCGCACTCATTATTCCGAATATGTCTATAAAGTGTAATCAGGCGGCCAATCACAGGGCAGATAAAGTTCGACTCCGGCCGCACACCGAGGTAAATGCTGGACTACACGCGACGCTTGAGAAACGTTTTCAAATCTCAGAGCTGCTAATGGCCGCGAGCGAGGACAATGGCGCGAAAGGGGAGAGCTATTGTTAGCTGAAGTGCCAGAAAAAAAGGAGGCATAACCACTTACTACCAGATTTCGGTCAAATAGCGTATTACAAAAATCTTAAATTAAGAAGGAATTGAACTTACTGCGGCTGCATCACGGGGTTGTCGCCGAGGGGCCGTGCTCGGTGTTAATCCTGGGGTAAACCTGCATAGAAACAGTAGAAAGGCCTTAGACTTCCAGCGGACAAGTGCAATGCACATCTCGGGGGCGGTACACAGGGCCTAGCAGACTTGGACATAAAGGAAAAGTATAGGCATTGTGCACCGAGGGAGAGCCGCTCAGATTCGCCCATCTTGCGTGCATTATTTTCCTTAAGACTCTCAATTGATTATTTCACTGTATATCTCACTGGGTGGAGTTGTTTTGCAACAGTCAGTTATAATATCTAACGATAAAGATGTACACAAGCAAGCCAATGTACCAGATTCAGGCGGGGGAGACTCCCAATTTTCTAAAACGGGCCGCGAAAGTGAAAGTGATCATCGCGATCGCATCAAGAGCGGCGCGCGCCCACGCACATGCACTGTAGCTCTAGGCCGGCCAGCAGCACTTTGAAATCTCACCTCCAAAATGTCTCTTCGAGCCAGCGCATGCGCTGGGCTCAGCGAGACCTAAAAAATCGAGAGTCATGCGCCGAAACTTGGCAATGTTTCAGTCCCAATTCTGCAGTACGCAGATGATATAGTACTACTAAGTAAAACTCCAATAGGTCTGCAACGCTTAATAAATTTGTTATCATCCTATTTAGCACAAGAAAATTTGGAGCTGAACAAAGAAAAAACAAAAGTGCTCCGGCTAGTGGAGGGGAAGAAACTGAAATTTAAATGGTCAATCAACGACCCTAGAAGAACAGGACTCATACAAGTATCTGGGGATGACCCTTGGGCAAGGTAATTAAAAAAAAAGCACTCTCTGGTACTAAAAGGGAAGGCCCAATCATTAATCTACGCTTACAGGCAATTGCAACTAAAAATGGCCGGCCCGAATTATACTCACCTATTAAAAGTAATGGCTTCACAAATCTTACCTACTTTGTCATACGGGTTAACCACGTGGCTAGGAGGGGAGGCAAAAATTTTAAATAACTTACAAAACAAAATCTACAAAGTAGTGTTTAACCTGCCGCATTGACCCGCACCCGCACAAGTCCGCCTTGAATTTGGCTTACAGAACCAACAATTCCGGTCAATGTCTATATTTGCAAAACTGTGTGATAAAATTAGTTCTGCTCCAAGCGAGTCAATGGACAATATCTGCTGGTAGAAAATTAATTACCAGGAAAACCAGCCTAATACCACCTTATGGGGAAGTTACCTTAGCACCTGTTTGACTACATTGGATCTACAAGAAGTATGAGAAAAAAATAGAGACCAGGCGTACTTCTGTAAAGTAGCCAACGGCTCAGCAAAAAGGAATTCTCTGTCAGAAGACAAAAAATCTCTAACGAAACGGCGCCACGCATGGACAGTAATTAACTCCTACACCCATCAAAAACCACAGGGATATTTAGCCTCATATTATAGTCAACATTTAAAGAAAGTTTTTGTAGCTTACCGAATGGGCATGCACTATTCAAAGGATTTAAGGCCTTCTTGGAAAAATCAAATTGAAAGCTCCCACTGTAGACTGTGTGGATACCAGAAGGAAACTTTGATGCATTTGTTATGTGCATGTCCAGCTTTATTAGCTTTAAGAAGACGATATCTATGGGCTATCTTTATCACATTAAAGATCCGCACTTGCCGGCAAGCAGTAATAAGCTGGCTAGGAGGCACTTCCTCCATCTTGGCATGTCGGGGAATTAAATTTATGACCAAGGTAACAAAACTGCTACAAGAAATTTAACTGACAAACGGCTCCTAAGGTCTAGCACAAGGAACGGATCAAGGCAGGAAGTCCGCAGTGGTAGAAAGGACATTACTAAAAGTATGCAAATTAACTTAATAAGATACTATATTGGATGAAATATGATAAGTGTTGTTTTTTACTTAAAATAGAATATTTATTCTTTTATTGTTCTAAAATTCGTAATTTTAAAGCTGTCCGAAGATTGTAATGATTTTTATTAATTAAACAATAAAAAAAACTTGAACTTTAACACCTGAGCACCAGCACAACACCACCTGAGCACTAGTGCAGCACCACCTCAACATTAGCACAGTACCATCTCAGCATCAGTGCAGCACCCCCTCTCATCGGTGCACCACCACCAGGGCAGCCCCACCTTTGCAACAACTTAGCACCAATGTAGCTCCACTTCAGCATCAGTGCAGCACCACCTGAGCAACAGTTCAGCACCACATGAGCACATCACAGCACCACCACCTCAGCATGACTCAGCACCACCACAGCATGAATCAGCACCACCTCAGCATGACTCAGTACCACCTCAGCATCCGCACAGCACCACCTTAGCACCACCTTAGCACCACCCCAGCATCAGCACAGCACCTTCTCAGCACAGCACCACCTCCTTATCAGTGCAGCACCACCAGTGCAGCACCAACTCAACATCAGCACAATAGCACCTCAGCGCCAGTGCAGCACCACCTTAGCATTAGCATTGCTCCACACCAATGCACTGCCACCAGTGCAGCCCCACCTCAGCACCAGCGCAGGCCCACCACAGCAGCAACTCAGCACCAACACTGCACCACTTCAAAATCAGTGCAGCACCACACCAGCATCAGTGCAGCATCACCTCAGCACAGCACCAACTCAGAATCACTCAGCACCACCTAAGCACAGCACTACTTGAGTACCACCAAAGCATCACTCAGCACCACCTCACTATCAATCAGCACCACCTGAGAACCACCTCCATACAAAATGCTGCTTCCAGATTGATCTCAGGAACACTTCTTCACAGCCATATCGCCATTGAAGCTTGGTGAGTTTGTTAGAAGACAGTGTGATCCAAAGGCTTGAGTGAACATGTAAAGCTGTTCACTTAACCAGAACCACACCACCTTTCTGAACACATCTAAATCCTTCACTTACTAAAGCATCCTCATGATTACGCCTTGGTAACATATTGTATTGTCAAGTCTGTCTTACCTCCCTGGTACAGCCTATGGTTGCCCTATAATGGCATTTCTGCCCTCTGATAACTCTACCAATGTGAGGTCATGCCTTCAGAGAAGATTCTATGGCTCAACTCTCAGCCCTCTCAGGATTGCTCATTGGTGTTTCTGTAACAGTAGGCATAGATGCTTTTGTTTATGCCGCTAGACAGCTCAAACAAAGGCAGCATATGTGTTGCCCAGAGTTGCTCAGGCAGTGCAGGGGCTCCAAAGTTCCACTCCCTCCTCCCAATACTTGCTCCTCTATGATCCTTGTCTCTTATCCTCCTTAAGTTTACATAGTGGAAATTAGTCCAAGGTTGGAAGGTCTTTTCTTTCTTCGAAGTGTTAAATTATTGCAGACTGCAAACATACTTTATTTGTGAGTGTTCAAGTCCAAGCGATAAGTATTTGGCGTCAATGAACCAAAGGGCTCTCCTGATCACGTGTCTTTGCATAATAGCATTTCCCTTCCACTTCACCCGAATGGCACATGTTTTACCTTTTGGACAATCATGCCAAGTTTCCAAAGTTTTGCTCGTTATTACATTGTTGTTGTGTTCACCACCGGCATGCTATAAACTCTATGGGCTTATATGAACCACTCACATGGCTGTTGATACAAAGCTACTTAATGGTTTGGAATGCGTCCATCATTGGTGACGTACACTTACACCAAACTTTTTAAAGTTTTTGCTTTTCAAAAAACAAACTCTCGAAGCGGGAGTTAGTCTTTGGAAAAGTAAACACGAAAGGCCCCATGTTGTACAGTTCATTTTTTTAAATTGTCCCTTTCAGCCGGGAGGGACAGTAAAACTCCTAAAGGTGATCTACATACAGGAAAAAGCCATTCAACTGCCCACTCTAAAAGGACGGATAGTCAAATGGCTTACCTCGGTGGCCCGTACGCCCTTGCATCATAGGAGGAAGGGTTACACAGAGTAAATTTCACTCCGTCAGCGTCCTGGCGGACCACCTGACTTAAAATTGGGTGGGCTGACCAAGAGTTTGGCTGACATAGAACTCTGTTGCAACAACGCACATGGGCACCATGTATGTTCAGCACTCCAACACTCATTAGGGCTTTCTCCACATTACATATACAGACCTATTGAATCTCTTAGACAACATATTCATTATGACTTGCTTTCTCTGTAATTCCATTTCTCCTTGAACCCTGTCTCTAATTTATCACTGTATGTGCTGACAGTAAAATAGAAATATAACAAAGCTTCTGTATGTAGAATGGAGTCAGCTAGTGAATTTAAGTTGCCCAGAGATGCACAGGGTGTCACAGAAAGTCGCTGGTGGGTGTCAAATCACCCCAGGAAACATTTACAGTCAATGGGAACAAAACCCAGGTCCATACTTCTTTCAGCTGTAGACATGGATGAGCGAAAGCCCCCAGAGTGCTGTATGGAGAGTGCATCGGACCAACCTCCGGCAACCACAGCTGGAGTTTCCTAGTGGCCACTTTGAACTGTTTCCTCCTTGCACGGCCTCACCATCATTAGTTCTGACACAGACTGCTTGATTTTGTGGAGACGTCATCATGTACGGGATTGTGATAACTGCCCCTTCAAATGATTGTTTTCTGTTGACTTTTCTGTTAACAGTTTTTACTTATCTCTTTTTTGCAGTTTTTTTTAGCGTAAATGAATCCACACATATATGTGTGCTTTAGATAGTGACCAAGGGCAAACATCTTACAATAAAGTAGAGCATCATAGCTTTAAAGGATGGGGGTGTAAAGGTAGGGAAAGAGGTAAAGGGGAAGAAGAACAGCGTTGGTAGTGGAAGAGGTTGAAGGAGAGGGTACAAGAAGGGCGTTCCAAGAAGGGCAAGAGCATGGATGGAGGGGAATAGAAGAGAGAGAATAGAGAGGGGGAGAAGTGGGAGAAGTGGTATGGGTCAATCTGAGGGTGAAAAGGGCCAGTAAAGGTTACAGAAGTAAATATGGCAGTCTGTAAGGACTGAGTAGGTTCATTAGAGAAGACAGGTTCGAGTCTCGGCAAGGACGTGCAACATCCTGTGATTCTGGGCAAATCAATTAATCTCCCCGTGCCTAACAAAAAAAAAATGAATGTGTCCTCATGTAATGCAACTGGTGCTCATGTAAAACGCACTGATACCTTTGGGTTAAGTTCACGCTATATAAAACTCCGGGAAAAAAAATTGTGTCCTACCGCTGTGGTTTTGTTTATTTGTTTAATGTTTTACTGGATAAAATACAAAGTCTAGAGGAGGATGTCCCATCTGAATTTCTTCTTCTATGATAGGCATGTGAGGAGGAAATGCCACTTGTGTTTTTCCCACTGGATTGAGCATTTCCTCCGCAAATTAGAGGACTATTGGGTCTGGTGGCATAGTGCACTAATGCATCCACTGTAGGGTCCTGTGTTCGCATCATGATCATAGGTTCAAATTCGAGCAGATCCTTTCATCCTTCTGAGGTCGATAAAATGAGTTCCATTGAGTTGTGTAAGAAAGCACATCTGTTATTCAGTGCCAAGATACCCTTCTTGGTGAACGTGCGCATTACAAATACACGTTATGTTATCAGTGTCACCCTACTTAAATAGTTGACCTTTACTAGTGGCTAGTTTTTAATGCATTTAGAGAAGCATGCAAACTAAGTGGACACTTGGAAATGTATGTGCCATCAGTTTCTATATTTTATCATACAGCTATTTATGCATAGGTAAAATATAAGGAAACAGTCCACATTTAAGGCTATGTCCAATGTCTCATTTGATAAATGAAATTGATGCAAATCAGAAGAAAACACAAGTTTGTTGCAGTGATTATTGAAAGGTCTTACTTAGAAAAAAGCATGGTATAAAAAACACATCAGAGAAAGCATCTTATTTGTCTGGAACCAAATAGGGAAATACTGAAAGAAGTCAGTCTACTGCCAATAGCCATAGATGATGTGTTATAACTTTGCAAGCGCCAATGTATTGTCATTAATGGTGATTTTTGGCCAGTTTTATTTAATTATCAAGTACTCCAGCCTCTTCTGTTTAACAGAGGAAAAGTTCTGGTTAATGAGAGGATTGTGCTACTAGAATACCTGAAGATGTTGGTTTCCAGATCCACCCAGTGCCTTTGATGTCTTGTGAAGCTTTTAACTTTGACATCTCTATTTCAGTGCATCAATCTTTTAAAGGTCTGCTCCTTTATCACCCCCCTGGCTCTGGGGGAGATTTTTAGCGTCTTTGGACAGTCGATTGGAAGTCAAGTTTTACTATACTGGGAGACTTTAATTTTCATTTGGAGGTTAATACAGACAAAGATTCATTATGGAGTTGTGATCAGCAGACCTTCTACAGAAAGTAGACCACCCCACACATTTTGTGGGTCATACCTTAGAAGGCCTCTTTACTAACAATGATGCCTTAATTTTTAAGGAGGTTCTCTTGTTGATGTGGTCGAATCATTACGCAGTTCTATTTGATATATGTCGACCAAAGATGAATTCCTCGCTCCCTAGGAAGCCGTCCCCAAAATATTTCAGAGCATGGAAGAATATAGTCTAGGGGCTTGTTAGGCAAGGTTTAGAAGATACAAAGCTAATCCTCTCACATGATCCAGAGCAGGCAGTCTTGAGCTACTCAGATTGGCTTCATGCCTCTTTCGCCAAAATAGTTCCCTAATAAGAGAGCCTCCAATAATAGATCTACGCCCTCAGCTCCATGGTTCTCTGAACCTTTGAGGCTTGAGACACAGCGTTGTAGGAATCAAGAGAGACACTGGAGACGAGATTATCACAGCCAGGAAAAACTTCTTTATAAACAAGCCTTGACAAAATATAGGAATCTCCTCTTTAAGGAGAAAAGCAGCTATTATATAAGTGAAATTGAAGCTGCTCAAGACTCGACCAAATGCTTATTTCAGGTGGTATCCGAGCTTGGGACACCTGTCCTCAATTTAGTAGATTTTGCGACTCAATCTTTCTACAACTCGATTGTTACTAACATTCAGGCTAAAGTAGATGCAATTTATTCCAAGTTCAATGCTTCTTCAGTCCCCCTAACAAGTTCAGTTTGTTGCACTGAATCTCCAGGCAATTTCTCCTTAAGCGAATTTACCCCGATTTCTCCGGAGTTAGTTACGACCCTGGTCAGGGAGGCTAAATCAGGCTCTCCTTATGACCCAAGTCCGCCCGAGATTTTAAAGGATTCTTCTGAGCTAATTGGGCCAGTTTTGGCTAACATATTTAATTCTATGTTTTTGGCTGGTGTCTATCCTTCTCAATAGAAAAAAGCTTCCATTTTGCCATCACTAAAGAAATCAAATTTGGATCCGGAAGACACTAATACTTACCGTCCAATCGCGCGCTTGCCTTTGCCTGCCATTTAGCCGAAAAGATTATTAATGATCAACTGACCCAACATATTCAGGCCCACAACTTGCTGGATGAGATGCAGTTTAGCTTCAGAAAAAGCCATAGCACAGAAACTGCACTCATTAAAGCTACAGAGGAAATAAGGTTTGCGTTGGATAGGGGTTGTGCAGCGGTGGTGGTCCTTTTTGAACTGTCCGCTGCCTTTGATACAGTTGATCATGGTCTCTTGCATTAGAGACAGGGCTAAATTGCTGTTAACGTCCTTCCTGTCCAACAGAGCCCAATCAGTTAAATTGGGGGACTTTGAATCCCCTCTCTTCTCTCTTCCTTGTGGAGTCCCACAGGGCTCCTCCATTAGTCCCACGCTTTTTAATATTTACGTGACAGATCTGGCACGAGTGATCAAATCAGCGGGCTTACGTCTTACATCATACGCAGATGACACACAAATTGTTTTTGCTGTCCATAAAGATGGAGACAAGGCCCTGTCTAACTTTCATGATGGTATGGTGGCAGTAAGTACCTGGATGGCCAATCACTGCCTTAAATTAAATTTCTCAGAGACTGAGGTAATGGTGATTGGAAATTTTTCTCCAGCATGGTCCTCATCGGTGGTGGCCAGACACTCTTGGACTGCCTCCTGTCCCAGTAACCAAAGCAAAGAGTCTTGGGGTTAATCTTGATGATAAACTCTCCTATAAACATCATGTTAATTCAGTAGTGAGCTCCTCTTTTTATATTCTTAGACTGGCCAAGAAGATGTTTCCTTTTATTCCTATGGAAGCCAGAAAGGCAATCTTATTGGCCTTGGTTCTAACTAAGTTAGACTATTGTAATGGCCTTCTGATTAATGCCCAACAATCTATCTTAAACAAGCTGCAGCTAGTGCAGAACGCTGCTGCCAGATTATTATCTGGGACACCAACATTTTAATCTTTCATTGAGGTTATTAGACAGTTGCACTGGCTGTCTGTTAGAAACCGAATAAACTTTTAAGGCATTGTGTTTTGCCTATAAGGCCATTCACAATACAGGTCCTGAACTCCTGAGGAAATCTTTAAAAAGCTACATCCCGAATAGGATAGGTCACTGTGCTCTGCTGGCGCAAACCTATTGGTTGTTCCCAGAACTTATAGATCTAACTGGGGAGATAGAAGCTTTGCGGTGGCTACTGCCAAGCTTTGGAATTCTCTCCCTTACCAGATTAAAGATCTGTTGTCACTTCTCATGTTTAGGAAACAATTAAAAACTCTGTTTTTTAATAATTAGGTTTTTAAATTCTGTTCTTTTTTCTTCTGCTTGCACTGTGTCAGGAGTAGTTAGCGTCGAGACACCTTTACTGGTATTTGTTCGCTCTATAAATTGTTATAACATAACATAACAACATAATACCCACTTTTCTGCTGCATCTCACCCGGATTAAGTCATATCTAAAGGCAGTCCAACCCAGAAGAGGCATATGAAAATCTATGGAAGCATTTTCAAATTTCTGAGGAAAAGGAGTTGAACAGTGAAGAATCATGGCAATGTTTCTTTGACTAGTGCCAAACATAATAAGAAAAGTATATCAAATTGTACACTCATACTATGATTTTCAACATTCCGGAATCTTTACAAAGCAAGTTACTATGCTGGGTCGGGTGGCTCAGGGAACTAATTCATCCACTTCAAATAATTATTTGACCTCATGGCCGCAGGTTCACATTTAACTAGATCTATTCAGCCTTCCGAAGTTCAAAAAATGAGTAGGCACTGGTGTAATTTTAATTACGCCAGAGTAATGGTGTCATTTTCGTAATTTTGCATTACTCTTTGACACACAATTTATAATAATTACAGGATTACGCCCGCGTACGGAATTAAGAGTAATTCAGAAGGAAAATAAGCACATAAACAACAAATTCAGCGAGCTCGTTTGGCTGCTTGCGCTGTTGTTGATGTTGTTTTGCATTTATCCCTATCTTCTTAGTGCAAAATGCATCCTTGCATAATTATGTGGAATCTTGCATAAATTTGCGGTAATTACACTTAATAATGCTGCAGTAAATTATGCAAGTAATAACCACCGTTAAAACTGAGTACCATTGAATTAGTAACAATAAAAACCTGCCATTCTGAGCTAAGATAACCCAATGTGTGAACATGTACTCTACAAATTCATGTTATGTTAGTAGAAGTTCATAAGCACTCTGCTCCACTTGAGCACATCCCTCTTCAGTTACAATTTGCAATTGCTGAAGTTAAGGGCTTCCTTTTCTTGGACCAATGTTGCTAGTTTTTTCTTACTGTGTGCACTGGTACACAGCTACCCAGGCCGCAATATATGTGCTCTGACCCCTAAACCATGATAAAATTGGCTAACTCCTAATTAGCATATTTAACTTTTCTATAAGACCATGGAAATATTACTTCTCTTATCCTGGGTTTGAAACAGCTAGATAACTAGTGTATTTAATTTATTGAAAGTCCAGTTTATTGGTTGGGATGATTTTTAATGAATATTTAGGAAAAATGACCTTAAGAAAGTTAATCTTTCCCTGCCTGAAGCACCTGGAGGCTAATTTGTATTAGCTCTCCAGCAACTGCTGAGGCACGGCTTGCCCTTAATGAGGTGAGAAATTGGTCCCAGAGGATGAGCAATGACCAGTGGGTTGGGTTGCTCCTGAGAACTTTTCCCCATTGGTTAGGGAGGAGCCAAGATTCACCCACCCACACCCACTAGCTAGTGGTAACCATAAATATGGCAGCCCAAGGCACCCTCCTTATAACACCCTCTGGACCTTTGGAAGAACAGAAGAGGTACTTCACCTACCAATTGAGAACTGCGAAGAGACCTGAAGGGCTAGACCTGGTCCAACTTGCATTCAGGACAAAAAGGTTACTATAAGAGTCAGTTGTCTTTCCTGATGTGTGGCTACAAGCACACAACAAGCTGCATGAGCCCTTTTTCCTGAAGTGCTAAGCTGACCAGCAGCAGCTTGACCTGGACTGAACCCTGTCATGAGGTGGAATCTCACCTCTTTTTCAGCGTTGACTACTCCCTGCTGCCATGAGTCTATGGTGTTCCTGAGGTCTGAGATCCTTGGTTGTTTATAACTAGACTGCTCCTGAAAATGTATGGACTTAAAATAATTTTAGACTTCAAGCCTCAAAGGAATGGGACTAACCTCCTAAGCTGATCTGGCCATTGCATGACCTGCTGGGCAAAATAAACAGAGTTCTCCAACATGGAGATTGTCTGCGGTAGCAAATCTGTTTCAACTGGCCCTTTCGGAGAGAAGGTTTACAGCCTCGTACAACCAATTGACAGACACAGCTCGTAGTCTTGCCCCACTGGAGGATTCTGAGCTTTGGAAAAAAAAACTAAGTCCAAATGAAGAAATCTTGACCAGGTGAATTCGCCAATAGTGTTCAGCCAATAAGAGGACTTTCAATGGCACAAAATTAGCTTTTTCCTGCTTTGAGTTTTTCCCACCAAAACCAAAAGTTCCAGCATGACCTCATCCGACAGCTATCTGACTTTGAGAGAACTTCCTCGGATACAAACTACAACCTTGCCCTGTTGGAAAATTTTGACTTCAATTTCAGCGACCCAAGGCAAAATCTCCAAGTGCTTGGTATTGCCAGCAAGTGCACCATGATATTCAACCTCAAATTGCACCTATGACCTGGTCAATTACAATCATAGACTATCATAGCGACTTTACATTTTCTTGCCACGTTTTGCCTTAAATCTTTAAAAAACCCTATCTCCTGTTCCCCTTATTGGACTTTTGTTGTTTTGGTGTCATTTTGTTTACTACATGTTACTCTCTGTTTATAAATTGGTGTGGGATTTTTAATCTATTTTGTTTCAGACCTTTTAGTTGTTTTGCTACTTCTAAATGCTTTACACATTTTCTCTGCATTAAGCCTGTCTACTCTGTGCCATAGTGACCAGAGGTTGAGCTCACGTTGAAATCATTGAACATTTGTCTGCCTGGACCTAGTAGGTTAGTGAATTTTTTACTTGTGATGGACTACCATCTGCCCTAATAATTAATGCAGTCTTACAAACACATACTATACCTAGCCGCATTACAAGAAGCCCTCACATATCGATCCGATAAAAAACACAGGCAGTAGGAGAAAATATACTCTCATCAATTTCTTATAACATTTATTGAGCCAACATCAGAAGAATATTTCAATAAAGTTGTCAAATATGAAAGGCTTTCCTTGCATTTCTCTATGCCACAATTTAGCCATAACTCTGCTGGTCTATGTATGCCTAAAAACTCAGGCATAGATAGAAAATCAACAGATAATTTAGAATATTATAAAGAAATCTGCCATAAAATAAAAAAATGTGAGTCTTCTGCTGAGAAATCTGCCCTTCTGGTTTGAACCACTCTATTCATATCTATATAAGGGCAGAGCACATATATTTCATGCCTGAACTGTGACATGGTGCTGCATTGTGACTAGGCATCTTTTAGGTTACCTATCCTCATGATGTTGCTAAAAATATCTGATTGTATTTTTAAAGATATTGTCTAGTTTGCACAGCTTAATACCTTGATTTGTACAGAAAGTTAATTATGGCACTATGCTCTTTCTAAACACGTAATGTACCAAATGTAATACCACTCAACTTAGTGAAGGTGGAAAGACAGTGGGCTGAGTCAGAATTTGAATTTGTAACCTGCAGATCACCACATTTTTCACGTGAGTCTTTAGCTGAATGAGCATTCCTTCCAGCACCTAAGAATATCAGTATTTGTTCCAGAACACAGAAGAAGCATGGGTACAATTTAATTGAGTTTGATGATTGACAGAATTGCAGGGCTATTAATATCTGAGTGTCGAATCTTCGATGTTTTTGGAATTTTCTAAGCTATGGAGTGTTTACGTTAACCTTCCTGTGCCCTCAGTTGGCATAAAACAGAGATGTTATAAGGCATGGGCAAAGTGGCCAACTGACCAGGGCCCCGCTTTCTAAGAGCCCCCTGGTAAAGTGTATTTTTTGTCTTGCTCACTTTTATGTATTTCTGTATCTCTACGTTCAAAGTATGATTCGATATTGTTAGGCCACATAGGGCCTAAATTGGAAGAAAATGGGTAATAAAATTAAAAATTGTTCCAAACAAGGGCACCCAAAATATTTCTTGCCGTGAGCCCCCAAAATCCTTAAGATGACACCTGCATGGAAATTAGTATTGGTTAGTGCAAAATCCTTGCCCACACCTGATGCCAGCATTTCTTTAGTACAGTTGAGTACAGATATGAACCCCAGTAGAAACAAGCAATATGTTTGGCAAGATGTCAACAAATTTTGCATCAGGCTTAGCCCCCTTTTTAGGTCTCACCTGAGCAAGCGTGTATGCGCTGCTCTGCGAGGCTTTAGTAAGGGCTTTAAAACTACAATCACATGCTTGTGCGTGTGCTTTTTTTTTTTAGCTCCCCCTATTGGGCTTTGCATCTGTCTTTCTAAGAAAGACAGCATGCAATTGGCCCAAGGTGGCTGCATGTCCCACCTTCTCTGGTCCCTGGCCTAGGGTGCTCAGGAGCGAGCATCAGCGCCATCTGTTTCCAATTATCGCGTTTGCGTTAATTGGAAACAGAGGGAGCAGCTCTGCAGAGGACAGCTCGTGCACCCGCGCGTGCACCTGGCCCTGAACTGGAAGGCTGAGCTGTGCACGAGACATTTGGTGGAGAGGGCTTTCTGGACATTTAATTCCCAGGGATTTATCGTTGAATGCCTGCATACGGAACCCCACACCAACCTGGATGATTTCTCCCCGGAGCCACACCGCTCAAGCACGGCATTGCTACCCTTTTCCACGCAGGACACCTCGGAGCCACTTAATTCTGACTGCTCCGTACGCATTCACCCACTCAGCTACCTTAGTCAAGGCTTGAAAACTGAACAGTGAACTGGGATTTGTGATCCTGTCGAATGTACATTCCACATTCCTGGACCCTGCACTTCTGTGACTTTTAAACGCATCTTCCAGTACTTTTTAATGTTTTCACGTGTACTTGACGCTTGTTTCGGACTTTAACTTTTTAATTCTTTCCCCATGCACCGGGGCCATTGAATACAAGTTTGAGTTAATATTTTTGCTTTTTCTCCATGCACCTTATCCATACATAGAAGGATCAGCTGCTTTTTTCATCCTTTCATTTGACCTTGCACATGCATCTGATAGTGCATGACCCCTGACTTCTGACCCGCACCTCCTGTTGCCTCGCCAGCCCTCCGTCCACGATGCTCACCATGTCCCTGGAGGAGCGGGACCCACCCGGTTGCAGCAGCCCTGCCAGCTCGTTCATGTCTCCAGTAGATTCGGACTCGACGCTGTCCCCGTGGCCCCCGTCGGTGGTACCCAAGGCCGAGGGCTCGGCGGGGGAGTCGGAGGAGCGCTTCCCCACCTGCATCTGGGACGCCATGTCACAGGTGCGGAAGGGCTATGACTGGTCCCTGGTGCCCATGCCGGTGCAGGGCGCCGGCTCCCTCAAGGCCAAGCCACACATCAAGCGACCCATGAACGCCTTCATGGTGTGGGCGCAGGCAGCATGCCGGAAGCTGGCCGACCAGTACCCGCACCTGCACAACACTGAGCTCAGCAAGACACTGGGCAAGCTCTGGCAGTGAGTACTGTGACCTAATGTTTACTGTGTGTGCCTTGTATGCAGCACCGCGTGTGCACAGTGAGTACTGTGCCCCATGTCTACTGTAACGTACCGTGTATGCAGCACCACATGTGCACAGCACCGAGGTCTGCAAGACCCTTGCAAGCTCTGGCATTGAGTACTGTATATCCGCGTTTACTGTATGTACCGTGAATGCAGTATCTTGTGTGCACAGCACCGAACCCGGACAAGTTCTGGTAGTGAGTACTGTATGTCCGCATTTACTGTATGTACCATGTATGCAGTACCACGTGTGCACAGCACCAAGCCCGGACAAGTTCTGGTAGTGAGTACTGTATGTCCGCGTTTACTGTATGTACCGTCTATGCAGTACCACGTGTGCGCAGCACCGAGCCCGGACAATTTCTGGTCGTGAGTACTGTATCTCCATGTTTACTGTATTTAGCACCACGTGTGCACAGCGCCGAGTTCTGCAAGACCCCGCGTAAGCTCTGGCGGTGAGTACTGTACCCTATGTTTTTGCTGTATTGTATTTACTTTGTGTGCACCACCGTGGTCAGTGTGAGCCCCCAGCACCACTTGTGCACATCGCCAAGCAAACTCTGTCATAGTACTGCACTTCCATATTTACTGTACGTAACATGAGCATCTACCATCACGTGTGCAGAGCGCTGAGCTCAGAAAGCCCCTTGCACGCTCTGGCGGTGGGACAGTGCTGTACGGACTCCCCAGTTTTTATTATACTTTTCTTGTATAGATCACCCATGGGCACCTACCACCACACGTACACAACGCCGAGCTCAGCAAGCCACTGGGCAAGCTCTGGCAGTGAATACGGCACCATAATGTGTACTGTATGTACCTTGTATGCACCACCCTGTGAGCACCTAGCACTCACGTCACGTGTGCAGCGCCCAGCTCAGCGTGAGTACTATGCCAAGCCCTGGCAACGACTACTGACCCCCAGTTTTTACTGTATGTCAGAGGCGCAACTAGAGTCAAATTTCGTGGGGGCTGATTCTTCAAGCAAAAGGCAGAGTGGAGCTGCAGGGGCTCTAAGCAGGGGTGAAAACCATCAAAGCCTCATTAACAAGCAAAAGGTCTTTTAAAGACCTGTGAAGTACTCGGGTGCGGCTGTGTGTGTGCCCGGGAAACTGTCTCAGCCCAGGCTGCCACATACGATGGGGGGCTGAAGCCCTTTGAGTCCAACGGGCGTTGCGCGCCTGCTGTATGTAGTACCCTGTGCACACCCAGCACCATGTGTGCACCTGGTATGAACCACCATGTGCATGCCTAGCACTCATTTCACGTGTTCAGCACCAAGTTCATCGAACTCATGGTAACCTCTGGTGGGGAGTACTGTGTTGTACTGAATGCCAGTCTTTACTGCATGCACCCTGTATGCACTACCCCATTAGCACCTGGCCCTGTGAGTATTGTTCTGGACCCGATGTTTCCTGCTTGTACCTTCAATGTGCCACCCTGTGCATGCCAATATTCCTGGCCTACACATATGTAACCTGTACTCCTGCCACGCCTGAGCAAAGCTAAGCTAATCAAAGTCCTAGGCTGGTGGGTACCAAAGTACATCCAGAGGTGCCCTGTGCCACAACATATACCCTGCACTTGTAAGGGCACCAACTGCCCCACCTGCGCCCCATTCAGCACCGAAGACCACACGTTTGTGGCACAGGTCAGCATATCAGTGTGCACGGAATCGTGCAGTACCACGGTGTACACCGAATACATCCAGTGCGCCTCCCTCCCTTGAGGACCTGTGACCATCCTTCGCCCAAAACCTTAGACGCATATGACTCAAACTCTGGTAGTTAGTACTCTGTGCACCGCTGAGTACTGTCAACATCTTGTGCGCATCCTAGCTCACCTCGCATCGTGGGTGCACAACACAGTGCAGCAAGTCTCTTGCTGTGAGTACATGTGCACTGCTGGGTTCCGTCCGGTGCTTAATTTGAGCCAGTGTTTCCGGTGCTCGGCACTGGCACTTAATTGTCAGCACCGGCGCTTGTGGCACAGCACAATCAGTCTAATTTAGTTAATTATTAATTCAATATACATTAGAAATTACTATTACCTGCCGCCCAAGCCATTCTTATAGCTTTGGGGGGCTGAAATAGTCTGCCTTGTCACACTTGTGTGATGGTTAGTAGTTATGATGTTACTATCATTGGTAGAATCGGAAGCCTTGGCACGTATTCTTTTTATAAACTAAGCACTGGTTCCATCTACAGTTGACCACAAGAGATACAGTATACATCTTATGCGCATTTTATCCCACCTCGCACGGCGTGTGCACAACGCCCTGCCCAGCAAGCCCGTGGTGAACTGTGGTGGTGACTACGTGCGCCGTGCAGCGCCCAGTATGGTGCTACAAATGGTGCATCGGGTGTGCAGAAGGCGCGTCCCAACGAGCCTGTGGTAAACTGTGAGCACTGTGTGCACTAAAATGAGCTGACGCCATCACACATAGGCGAACACAGCAGTACATTTGCTGTTACTTGTTACAGTGTTTGCTGCAGTGTATACTTGGCGTGTCATCTACGTGTGCTCCAGTCCACACGTGCACAGCTTCGGCGAAGCTCCATTGCTCTATAGCAGTGAGTACCCCTCATGTACCCAATACTCTACACGCCAGAATGTACGTATAGCCAACAACGCCACGTGTGTGCGTAATGCTGAACATGCACGGTACACACATGTTCTGTGCATGACAGGCATCTTTACGTGCCTGAGCCAGCTGTGCATTCCAGACTTGAATCACAAAATCAGCCGCATTCATGTGTGCTCTGCTGCACACTGCTCAGTGTAATACAACGCCAGTGAAACCGATTGTGGTCAAGTCAGTCTGCAGTCACACCCACACTGCACTCACTTACCCTCCAGTACTCACTACAGTTCTCACTGCATCGCCCTCTCACTCCAGCACTCACTTACCCACTTCAACACTCAAAACCGCCGACACTGAATCTCACTCCTGAACTCACTACAACCCTCACTGCAACACACACCCTCCAGCACTCACTAAATCCCTCACTGGAACACACTCCCATTCCAGAACTCACTACAACCCTCACTGCAACACACACACCCTCCAGCACTCACTAAATCCCTCACTGGAACACACTCCCACTCCAGAACTCACTACAACCCACACTGCAACACACTCGCCCTCCAGCACTCCCCTCTGCACTGACGCACTCGCGTCAGCCCTCACTGTCCCTCCCCCACCCTCACTGCACCCTCCGAGACTCTGCCTGCTTCTCACACTCAAGCTCACTACACATGCCTTCATCCGCATTAAACCTTTTAAACTCTGCAATTAAAATAACTACGCACCCGTGATCCCCCACCCTCTCTGATCCTCGGTGCATCAATGCAGCCCTCGGTGAACCCTTCCCCGGCCTCACTGCCCATAACCCTATCTCTCACTTGGGCATTTGTTGGGGACATTGTGGGTGACAGGAGGGAGCTTCCTGCTCCATTATACCCATAAGTCCTCTACCGCCCCCTCTACCTGGTGAAACAGCTGCCTCCACTACTGCCCAGGTGCACACGGTTTATGATGTCATCGGGTGCATTTGACCGGGTTGGACGGAGGGGTAAGGGGGGTGAAACTTGATTTCTTGCTGCATTCTCCACTCACATTATGCATTTACTTGCGGTGCACAGTGGGATTGTGGCGATCCCGTGGGAAAGTTTTATTGCTACTGAAAGCGCCACAAGGCTATTAGAGTCATTGTGGGCACTATAGGACCGGTTCCGCTGTTTGGCAATAGCCTTGCGACGCGTTTCAGGGTCACTTAATCACTCTCGCATATACTTATTCTACAATGCTCTCATTGCCTCATGCACTCACTCTCAATCATGCACCCTCTCATACACTCAGCCACTCACTCAATAGCCACTGAGTTGGTCACTCATTAGTTAATTTACTCCGTTAAATCACACTCGCTCACTCCCTAGTGGGGTTTGTGCACACTAGCAGTCCCCAGGACATTCACTGCCAGCAGACGAGGCACTGTGGTGTGGTGCTAGCTGTCTTGCAGATTTACGGGAATGAGCCAGTAATCCCACGGCGGCTCTGAGATTGCTGGGCCCCGGAGGAAGCAAAGTCACAGACTAGTCTTCCCCCGGGTTCTTTCACGCAGGGGTAGGACCAGGCAGGGTCAAGGGGTGGAGTTAGGGGGTGGGTATAAGAGCGCAGGGGAGGAAGGCGACTTCCTCTTCCTGCGCTCGGCACCATCGGGAGGGTTGTAGCGAAGGGGGCTTTGGTGTAGGTTTAGATGGCAGGGACATGGTTAGCATTTGAGTGGATGGAGAGCCGGTCGTGCGCGGTCATTTGGCTGGGAGAGGAGCGGTGTAGCGCAGGCAGGAACAGCGACGGAGGCGGTATGGCGACGTCTGAGGAGGTGAGGTGGGCCTTATAGGTGCTGGGGCATGCCGGGCGGGAGGATCTCCTCCGGCCCGGTGTGCTGGGGGAAGCGTGGGTGGGGTTTGTGCGGACCCCGTGGGCAGCTTCGGAGGGGGTGGTGGCGGCAGTAATTGCTTGTCAAGAAGAGCCGCCGCCACCGACAGTGTCATCGGTGCGCGGGAGGGGGCAGGGCTCACGGCGATCATTGCCGGCGTGCGAGGGCCGGCGGAGGAGCCTGCCTCCGCGGCTACAGTTACCCCCATTGGAATTTCAGGCCCAGGGGGCAGGGGGAGCGCGTTTTCAGGGTTTCCCACTGGGGAGCTGCTACTTTCATCAAGGGACAATGCCGGACCGCCCGAGGGGGCGGTGCGGGAGGCGGGACCGGGGGCGGGCAGGCCCCCCATGGCGATAGTGGCGGTCGGGGAGCCTGGACATGATACAGGAGTGGCGGAGGGGGAGGGGGGTGTGTTGAGGCTCACGTTGTGGCAGGAGGGGCTGAGGATGGCGCAGGGGGAGCAGTTGGGGTAAGGAGATTGCGGAGGACACGCCTATTGACCTCTCTAGGGGGTCCAGGGCCTCTACACCGTTATTGGCGGTGCATGGCTCAGGGCTGCAGGGGACGGGGGCCGCCAAGGGGCCTGGCGGGGGGGGTTTCGGCTCGGGTGTTGCCCCCACAGACTGGGTTTTTGCCGCCTGGAGGGGGTTTCAAGGCTACCACCCCCCTCCCCTCCCGAGTTAGGAGGCATTGGCGTGGGACGACCGGATTCGCGAGCAGCGCATTTTGGCACAAATTGCTGAGGCCAGGCGTTCAGAGCAGAGCGCGCAGAGAGTGGGGGCGGTGTGGGAAGAGGAGATTGAGGGCCCCCTACTCCCACGTCCGAAGAGGAGAGGTGGGCAGAGCAGGAGGAGTTGGGTAGGTCAGGGAGAGATAGGTCCAGCGCGGGAGCGGCAGCGGTGTCGTGTGTGAAGGGGTCTCGGGTGTCCGGTGAAGTGAGTGGCAAAGGTGTGAAGAGAGCGGTGAGAGAGGTGTTGTGGGCGACTGTGGGTTTGGAGCCTGAGGTTGAGTTGGATTATGAGGAGGAGAGTGAGGAGCTTGAGGACAGGGAGGTGAGGGATGACAATGATGGATCGGGCACGGGGAAGGGCAACGGAGACCTTGGTGTATTGCAGGTGCACCAGCGACCAGCTGCGAAGGAGAAGGCGGAGACACAACAGGCATCCACCTCCAGAGGCCGGCCCAGTGAGCGACACTCATCACTAGCAGGTGAGAGTTCTTGGTGGACGGTATGGGACGGTGGCCCGAAATGGGGAAGCAAGAAGGTGTGTAGGTCAATTGGGGTGGGAGAGGGTTCTGTGAGGGAGGGTACAGGAGTTCCAAAGGGCAGGCCCACGCTGGTGGACAACCCGGTAGGAGGTAAGTCAGTGACTACAGCGGGAGTGCAGACAGATAAGGTGGACGGGAATGAGGACAAAGGGGACAAGTCGGTGGACAAACACCCAAAGAAGCTGCCCTACATGGGTTTAGCCATGCCATTGTGGTCGCATCTGTCGGACAAGATTAAGGGCAGGATATGGAAGCACGAATGTGTTGACGTTTTTAAATTATTACACCGGGAAGTGCAGGCTAAGGAGGGCTCTAAGGAGGAGGAATCGGAGTTGTCTAGACGGCCCAGGGTACTGGTGAATATGGAAAACTGGACGTCAGCATTTCTCATTTATGCTAGCATATACTGCGAAAAGCATCTGGACAGGGCCATAGCGTTGCTGAAGTATGTGGACATCATCAGGAAGGCCCAAATGCAGTTCGGGGGGTATGCAGTTCGGGGGGTTCGCATGGCTGAGCAATGACGAGGAGTTTAGGGCTCTGGTTAGTGCGAATCCGGACTAACACTGGGGGGAAGTGGATCAGGAATTGTGGATGCAGTGGATGGCGTCAACGCATTCCTCGGTGTTGACTCACACGGCTAGTGGTTTGCCGGTCACGTACTGGTCCTTTCAGTCGCGTCCCGCCCAAAGCGGGGCGGGAGGGAATGCGTTTGGTACCGGTAGCACGGGACAGGCCGCAAAGCCAGGCAGCTACAATACCGGGGCCTGTTGGAGCTACAACAGTGGCTACTGTTCTAGATATCCATGCAAGTTCAAGCACAAATGCTCTAAGTGTGGGGGGAAACATGCCCTTACGCAATGCCTTACACTGGCCACCCCTTCGGAACAGTGGAGGAATTCAAAAGGTAGGGGTCAGGCTGGACAGAAGGGCCCCTACACCGGTTAGGGTGGAGGCAATGGCCCCGTGGCTCTCCCTCTACCGGGACAGGGAAGCAGCCTTGAAGATTCAGTGGGGTTTTACAGAGGGTTTTCGGGTCGGGTATCAAGGTCCCAGATTGAAGAGGTGGGCCCACAATCTTAAATCAGCTAAAGAATTGCCGGAGGTAGTGGCAGCAAAACTCCGAAAAGAGGTGGAGGAAGGAAGGATCGCAGGACACTTCTATGACTGGCCAATGGATGACTTGATTATTTCCCCATTGGGGGTGGTGCCAAAGAAGGAAGAGGGTGAGTTTCGCATGATACATCACCTTTCTTGGCCAGAGGGACAGTCTGTGAATGATTTCATCGCGGAGGAAGATTCACGGGTGCTTTACGCGTTGGTGGATGATGCGATCCGCCTTGTGCGGGTGTGTGGACCGGGGGCGGAACTGGCAAAATGCGATGTGAAGTCGGCTTTCCGCCTGCTGCCTATACACCCTGCGGATTTCGCACTTCTAGGAATGCAGTTTGGTGGGGCCATCTTCGTGGACAAAGTCCTGGCCAAGGGGTGTGCGATTTCATGTGCATTGTTTGAAATGTTTAGCACTTTCTTGCAGTGGGCGTTTACACAGCTTAGTGGGCATTGTGACGTCACGCACTATCTGGATGATTTCCTGTCCCTCAGGAAAGCGCGGTCGGGGGACTGTGGCAGGGCTCTGACATGGTTCCAGGAATTGTTGCGGCAATTTGGAGTCCCGTTGGCACCTAAGAAGACAAGTGGGCTGTGCTGTGTTTTGACATTCTTGGGCATTGAGCTGGATTCCACCTAGTGGACAGCTCGGTTCCCAGCCGCGAAGGTATCCGAAATTCAGGTGTGCCTCCAGTGGGTGATCGTAGAGAAGAGGATCGCGTTGAGGGCAGTGCAGCAACTGCTGGGTTTCTTGAACTTCGCGTGCAGGGTGGTCAGGGAGGGACGGACGTTCTGCAGACGGCTCGGCATGGTCATGTCAGGGGCAGTGCTTCCACACCACAGGGTCCGGATCTCCATTGGAGTGCGGGCGGATCTGAGGACATGGTTGACGTTCTTGACAGATTTCAATGGGGTATTCTTGGACTTTGTGGACGAAAAGAGGGTTTGGCAAATCCAAATTTACTCTGATGGGGCTGGGGCAGCTGGTTTTGGAATTTTCTGGGATGGGAGGTGGTGCGCGGAGACTTGGCCAGATCACTGGATGAAACAGGGGAGGAGCATTGAGTTTTTGGAATTCTTTCCCTTGCAGGTGGCTCTGGAAGTGTGGGGTCCCGAGTTTCAGAATAGGGCGGTGTTGTTCCATGTGGACAACATAACGGTGGCCGAGTAGGCCAACCGACAGAGGGCCAGGGACCTGAGAGTGCTGCGATTGCTGAGGAGTTTCATGTTGAAATGCTTAGGTTTGAATGTGGTCTTTCGAGCCAAACATGTTCCGGGAGCAAATAATGACATTGCGGATGCTTTGTCTCGTTCGCAGTGGCAGCGGTTCCGGCGATTGGCACCAGGAGCGGGTCTGTGCAAGATTGGGCTGCCGGACGGCATCTGGGCCTTGGGGGAGTGAGGGTGATAGGCCTAGTTGAGAATTCTATTGCTGCTACCACCAGGTGGACCTACAGACTGGCGTGGGCGGAGTTTGGAGCCTTTATGGGATGGCGCGGGGACTCTGCCTGTGGGGAACGTGCAGCAGTGGAGCAAGGAGTGTTACAGTTTGTATTGCACTGCATGGACAAGGGGCTGTCGGCTGCGACCATTTCAGGGAAATTGGCAGGAGTGTCATTTTATTGCTGTTTGTTTTTTGGGTTTGACCCTACGAAGGATGTGATTATCAGTAGGGCGCTCAGAGGTTGGAGCAGGGAAAGAGCGGGTGGAGGGTTCTGCGGGAGGCCATAACGTTTGAAGTGTTGGTAAGGTTGGTTACGATGAGTCTGAGGTCCGAGTTTTCCGTTTGGGCATGATTTGGATGTTTTTGGGGCGTTTCGGGTTTCTGAGTTGTTGGGCACGCGGGGGGTGGCTGGTAGGCGGTATGAAGAGATCAGGTTGGATGCTGGGAGACTGGGCATTTGGTTGGGACGGTCCAAAACAGATCAGTTGGGGCGGGGTAAGTGGTTGAGTGAGAATGGTGGTGGGGTTGTGTGCCCAGTGGCTGAATGGAGGTCATTTGTGCTTGCTACACAGGCTGTGCGAGGAGAGATATTTTGTCACAGGTCAGGAGCGAAGGTGATGGCGGGACAGTTGTTGGCGGCACTGCGCATGGCATTGGTGCATCTGGGTTTGGAGCCGGCGGGTTTTGGGACACACTCGTTCCGTATTGGGGCGATGACGGCGGCAGCCCGGCTGGGGTGGTCCTGGGATAGGATTTGGCAGATTGGGAGATTGAAGTCCCGGTGCTGTGAGCGGTATGTTCGGAAGTGAAGGGTCTGGGTGAACGGAGCTGGGGTTTTGGAGGATGGGGTGGCTGTTTTTATATGTGTGTCCAACATCTTTTTCTCCCATAGGTTGCGTGGGAGGACCTGGGGCCAAGACGGTCACGTGGATTGTGGGGCATTCTTTCGTGCACTGGGCGTCAAAGTATGCGGAGCAACAGGTGTACGGCCGTAACCTGGGACTCAAAGGACAACATCACGAGGTGCACTGGTGGGGAAAAGGGGGAATGCGATGGGGGGCACTATTGCCCTGGCTCGCTAAGATGGTCCCACAGAAGGGATGCCCTGATCTGTTGACATCCATTTGGGGGAAAATGATTTGGTTCGGCTGTCGGGTTTGGCGCTCTTACAGCTGATGCAAAGAGACTTGGAGGTATGAAAGCACAGGCTGGCAGGGACCTGCATTGCCTGGACTGAATTTGTTCCGAGAAGAATATGGAGGGGTGCTGTTAAACATGGGGCAATTGAGAAGGCACGACGGAAGCTTAACAGAGCAATGCGAGTTTTTTGTGGGGACAAGGACATTAATGTTATAGCTCACCCTGGACTGCGACTGGAGGAACCGCTACTGTTTAGGGATGACGGAGTGCATCTTTCCAGGATGGGGAACGCGTATTACATGATGGAAATGAGAGATGTGGTCAGCAAGCTGTGGAATGAGGCAATTTGGTGTTGCAGGGATGTTTGAGTGGTTGGGTGATGTGTGTGGCTTGCCCAGTCCCGGGGGGGGTGGGGGCAGGTAACCGCCCTAAAGGGGTTTACCTGGTTGGTGGTACTTTGGAGGGGTGGGGGGAGTCATTAGCTGGCACACCCATCCCTTGGGGGGGGGGAAGAGTGAACGAGGTGGGGGTAATGGAGGCATGAGTGAAATGGCCGATGATATCGGAGAGGATGCTAGGAGGTTTGTGACATGGTGAGGAACGGATGGGGCATGGAGTGGTACAAAAGGTGAGTGTGGAGTGGGTGAAAGGAGTGAAGGGTTGGAGAGTGATGTTGGAAGTTGTTATTGATGTAATGTTTGGTTATTGTTTACTGTTATGCAGCTGGTCATAATAAATGGCCTTTTACGCTTAAGACACAGCATGGTCT
This sequence comes from Triturus cristatus, assembly GCF_964204655.1. Taxonomy (NCBI): domain Eukaryota; kingdom Metazoa; phylum Chordata; class Amphibia; order Caudata; family Salamandridae; genus Triturus; species Triturus cristatus. Next base: position 182,195,266 of record NC_140589.1, read on the forward strand.
GTTTATTGCGCGATGCTGGGCCCCGGGGGAAGCAAAGTCACAGACTAGTCTTCCCCTGGGGTCTTTCGCGCAGGGGTAGGACCAGGCAGGGTCAAGGGGTGGAGTTAGGTGGTGGGTATAAGAGCGCAGGGGAGGAAGGCGACTTCCTCTTCCTGCGCTCGACACCATCGGGAGGGTTGTAGCGAAGGCCACCCACCCACCCTGCAGTTAAGGGTTGGGGTTAAGGGTTGGCTAAAGCGTGCCAGTTTAGGACAGGCTGCAGGGCTGGCGGTACTTTGGAGGGGTGGGGGGAGTCATTAGCGGGCACACCCATCCCTCGGGGGGGAAGAGTGAACGAGGTGGGGGTAATGGAGGCATGAGTGAAATGGCAAATGATATCGGGGAGGATGCTAGGAGGTTTGTGAAATGGTGAGGAACAGAAGGAGCATGGAGTGGTACAAAAGGTGAGTGTGGAGTGGATGAAAGGAGTGAAGGGTTGGAGAGTGATGTTGGAAGTTGTTATTGATGTAATGTTTGGTTATTGTTTACTGTTATGCAGCCTGGTCCTGATAAATGGTCTTTTACGCGTACGACACAGCGTGGTCTGTTTATTGCACAAATGTTTTCACAAGTGAACGCCACCCTTCAACCAATATTCAGGGGCTCCCCAACAATCAACGGGTGTCATTAACAAACTAAATCACTAGCTTGTGTTCTTTGGCTGAGGTGTTTAATTCAAGGCGCCGGAATTTAATTTCTGCAATAAAACAATTGCGCACCCCCATGCCCCTCCGAGTGAAAATAGACCCAAGGAAGTTTGAGAAGTTTCTGCGCTTGCACGGAAAATGTAGGATATTTTACAAATTAAATCCTGTTTAAACTTCCAGTAAGTGCCCATTCTTAGCCATCTACTGAGGAAATACGTTCAGGTATGTCTAATATTCAATATACAAGTTCGGCTCCGACATTCATTGAAAACATAAGTAGGCAATTTCTGAATTCTTCACACATATTTAATGTGCCTTAAAGACCCATGGCTGTTTTCACTCTGGGGTATTAAAGGGGCTCACCATCACCAGCATATGATACGACATTGGTGCATTCTGGACTCTATTGACTTTTACCCGCCTGTGAACTGTAAACACCCTATTTTAAAGGTATATCTAGGACTTAGAAGCCCCCACAGTATGGTACTACATGCAGCAGGCGGGCAACTAGAGCCAAATTTCGGGGGGGGGGGCTGAAAAAGATTTCAGGGGGGGTAATTCTTCCAGCTATAGGCAGAGTGGCTCTAAGAAGGGGTGAAAACACAACTAAAGCCTCATTAACAAGTAAATGGTTTCTGAAAGACCTATGAAGTACTCGGGTGCGGCTGCAATTAGACGGTCGCCAGCCCGCGAAGCTGTCTCAGCCCGGGCTGACACACACGACAGGGAAGGGGGCTGAAGCCCGGTGAGCCCAATGGGTGTTGCGCACCTGGGAGACAGCCACAAACAAGGGAAAAGAATCAGCAAAAGGCTTTTTAATTCTGAGGTTCGTTGCTGTAGGCCGTACATTTTATGGCCCGCTTCCTGATAGAGGCTATTCGAAGTCGGTTTTTACAAAAGGAAGAGTGCGGGAAAAGTACACAATAGAAACGAGAGGAAAGAAAGAAAAAAAGAGATGGAAAGAAAGTAAAAAGAGAAGGAAAGTGAAAGATAATGAAGAAAGAAAAATGTTAAGCTGTAAAATGAATCTGAGCTTTTCATTCCTATTTTATAAGCTGTTTTGGAAACTTTTGACAACTTTTCAACCAGCATGTTCAGGAATGACAAATCAACGCTTATGTCAGATGTTGACATAATGCCGAAAAAGGCCCAATGAAAAGTAGGTGCTGTATCTGTAGGAGTTCAAGGACCGGACCAGCTGAGACAGGTTTACAATACAGTAGTATTTTTGCATATTTGAGGAAGATTTCTAACCCCTGACCTCTGGTCTTTTTTTGTCCCGAACTCACCCACTTAAAAACGAACAATGACTCCTCCAGAGCTTTGTTTACCTTTTGAGTCAGTCAGCGCCTCAGTGCTTTCAGGATACATTAACACACCCCATGAATGGTAGACATGAGCCAATCTCAAACTGTTTCTTTTTCTGTTTTCATCGTCCTACGGTCTACATTTTGCTATATGCAAAGTCTGTTTTATTATTGTGAGGCCCCATATACCTACCCCTTTTATGCACCTCAACGGCTTGCTCTATTGCTGTCTCCAGAGCCTTCTCTGGAAGGCTTGTGACACTTTCTGAAGCGCGACACTGTACACGTCAGCACAGTGCACGTGCCTTAGGATCAGAGAACCTTGAGAAGACTGGTGGGATGTGGAAGCCCATTCTCTTAATAGGGCTCTCCAGTGTCGTCTTAAGGACTGTTGAGGCCCCAGGCAAGACATATTGTGGGCACCCATGTTTATAACGTCTTCAAAATTAATTGTTTACCTTTCTTTGCGAGTAGCCTGCAGGATGCCAAACCAACCTTCTGAAAAGGATTCACATATATATAGTAGAAATATGTGTTTTTGAGGACGCCCAGAATTCTTACACAGACACTTGCCAAAGATTGACAAATAAACAGAAGTAAGACACAGCAAGAGTAAAAGTTTACTTTCTAAGGGGCCCCATTGACGATGGGGCCCTGGGCACTTGCCCATGCCTCAAAATGTCCTGAGCACTGGTGATACAGCGATTCCTTGGGTACCTCCTGTCAATCACTGTATTCCAAAACATAATTTACACCTTTTACGCCTCTGGGATATATTCCCAGCCTACTTCGTCAATTTTATCAACTGTAGGTCCATGCATACATTTCTTTTGGAAAAAAGGAGCACACCTTTTACTCTAGTCTTTCTAGCTTTGTATAGACCCCCGTGAATATGGTGGTTAGAGTCACGTGTTTCTTATTTGCATGTATCGGGCTGGTGTAAATAATTCTCCTGCCACCTGTACAGCATTAGAGAGTTAGACAAGTAAATATCACAGCTGCTGCCTTATGTTTAAAACGTTTTTATTGAGACAAAACAAACCATGGGGGAGGGGGATAGGAGGCAGGATACATGGAATACAGTCAAAGAAGAAGGGATGCATCTCCAGAGGGTTGGCAATAGGTGGCGCGGTGGCTCAGAGGGAAGAACACAGTAACTGAACGCTAGAATTACAAGCTGTGGGGTCCCACGCGCGTATCCGACACCCCAAAGCTGAGCAAGAGCATCCCCCCCCATCAACACCTCAACAGAACACAATCCCCCCCCTCCCATCCCCCCTCCTCCCAGTAACAAAACAACAACACTCCCCCCTCCCCCCCGTCCTATGGTCCCGCATCAAAGTAGCCCTAACCAGGAAGCCCCGCTCCCCCCCCCTCCCCGGGGGTCCCCATCTCACATGTAAGCTAGTCCGCCGGGGTCACCGGCGGCCTCAGCCTGAGAAGCCTAAGGTACCTCGGGCAGGTGAGCTCCCGGAATTCAGTGGACAGCAGCGCTAGAAAGGGTTGCCATAGCTCTTCAAATTGGTCTATCTCCCCCGCAACCGCAAGCGACAGCTTCTCCATCCCCAGCACATGCCAGAGCCTATGCAACCAACCGGTGATGGAGGGGACGGTGGATGTGCGCCAGTGGATTAGGATGTTCTGAACCGCAGACCCCAGCGCTATTGCAATCTGCCTACCCCTGCGGGACTTCAGTGGGTACATTAGGTCGTTGGGGAGGCCCAGCAGGACATACGCCGGGAGTCGCGGCAGCTCTATCCCAAAGTGCTCATCCACCTCGTCCAAGACTTCTTTCCAGTAGGCGGTCAGCACTGGGCAATCCCATAGAATGTGTGTAAGGGTACCTTCCTGCCCGCAGCTCCGCCAGCACCCCTTGTCAGTGTGTTTATGCATTTCATACAGTCTCTCCGGGGTGTAGTACCAGTATGTGGACACCTTAGTGAATGTCTCCGTTAGGCCCGTGTGATATGCAGAGTGCCGAGCCCGAATCGCAATTTTGTCCCATTCCTTGTGGCTGAGTGTCCTACCCAATTCCCTGTGCCAGCGCTCCCTCCCCGGGTTGTAGTAGTGAAACGGCGGGGGTTGTAGGTGTTTGTACAGATCAGTGATCAGTTTAGCGTCGGAGGTCCGAGTAGCCAACCACCGCTCGTACGGTGTAATTGGACGGGCAGCGGTGGCACGCACCTGAGGCTGGATGGCCCAATGCCGAACTTGCATGTAGCGCAATCTGTCCAGCTCCGTCAGGCCGAACTCCTGGCGGAGTTGCTGAAAAGGAACCACGCCTTCCGGGCCATAGATCTGGAAGAGTGCCCTGCAGCCCGCCCGTACCCAGTGGGAGAAAACCCCCGGCTCCATCCCTGGGGAGAAGTCCGGGTTGCCCGTAATGGGCGTGAGCGGCGAAGGGAAGGTGGTAAGGCCCCGGGTCTCGCAGACCGCGTCCCACACACGCAGGGGGACCCGCGTAACAAAGGAAGCGTAAAGATTAGGGGGGCGATGCGTGCGGCGCAAGAATGGAACCTCTTGTAAGGTGCGGCCCGCCACTGCCTGGTCTTGGAAGAGCCAATGTTTGTCGGACTCCCACCTGCTCCACTCCACCAGATAGCGAAGCTGTGCCGCCTGAAAGTACTTACGGAGGTCCGGAATGCCGAGACCCCCCGCTTCCGGAGCAAGCGTGGAGAGGACCCTCTTCATGCGTGGCCTGCGGCCCTGCCAGACAAAGCGGGAGATGTCAGCCTGCATTTGTCGGATCCAGCCCACCGGGGGTTGGAGCGGAAGGGCTCGGAAAAGATATAGTATCTGGGGCAGCACCGTCATTTTGACCGCCGCGATTCGCCCCAGCCAGGACAGCAGGCCTTTGTTCCATCGGCCAAGCTCGTCCTTGATCTTCCTGCTGAGGGAGGCATAATTGGCCGTAACCATCTCCGATAATGTAGGCGCCAGCAGAATCCCCAGATACGGCACCGTGGACGAGGACCACTGCATGGGGAAGAGCCGTTGAAGATCCCTCCTGGTTTCCGCAGCCAGGGACACGTCTAATGCCATCGACTTGCTCATATTCATTTTGAAGCCGGCCACCCCCGCAAAGGCGTCCAACTCTCGGAGGCAAGCAGGCAGCGACCTCCTAGGGTCGTCCAAAGTCAGCAGGACATCATCCGCGTAGAGACTGACGGTGTGGACGTACTGGCCCATCCGGACCCCGACAGCATCCGGATTATCACGGATCCTCTGAGCAAACGGCTCCATGTAGAGGGCAAACAGGAGCGGCGAGAGAGGGCAGCCCTGCCGCGTGCCGCGCTCGATGGCGAAGCCACCAGAGCTACACCCGTTTACCCGCACCGACGCTGAAGGATGCTTATAGCAATTAAATACCATGGTGCGGAACTTATCGCCGATTCCCAGTATTTTGAGGACCCGCTCAAGATACGGCCAGTGAACTCTGTCGAAGGCCTTCTCCGCGTCAACGGACAACAACATCCGCTCCCCCGAGATCCTTGAGGCCTTCTCCAGAACATGCGTCACCCTCTTGGTGTTGTCAACCGTCTGTCTACCGGGCACAAAACCAGCCTGGTCCGCCTCCACCAGGTCGGGGAGGTGTGGACCCAGCCGGGATGCGAGAATCCCCGTGTACAACTTGAGGTCGACATTTAGGAGCGAGATGGGCCGGTACGAGCCGCAGAGGGCCCGGTCCTTCCCAGGCTTCGGGATTACCGCGACCGTCGCCCTCAGGAGATCCGGAGGGATGGCTCCCGGTTCGGAGAAAGAGTTAAACAGCCGCGTAAGAACAGGGGCCACGGTCGCGCAAAAAGTCTTGTAGAATAGCGACGTGTACCCATCCGGGCCCGGGGCCTTGCCATGTTTCAGCCGCGCGATAGCCGAAATCACTTCCTCCACATGGATGTCCCGCTCCAGGTGGTCAGCCTGAGCCGGGTCCAGCACCGGGAGGGTCACCGACTCCAAATAGCTATCGGCATCCCGTGGCGAGGAGGGCTCCTCAGCATACAGCGCCTCGTAGAAGCCGCGGAAAGTCTCCGCTACCTCCGCGTCCCCGGAGACAACCTCCCCGTCCGCACCCACCAGTTCTTTCACCACGCTGCGCTGTTGCGCGACCCGGAGCCGGTGTGCTAGGAGCTTGCCACATCTGTCCCCCCCAGTGTAGTAGGCATGTTTCAAGCGTAAGGCGGCGTACTCCGCCCTATCAATATCCAGAGCGGAGAGGAGCTTCCTCGCTGCCTTCAACTGCCTCCATACCCTCGGCGCTCCCGTACGGCGGTGGACCTGCTCAAGCTCCCGGACTTGAGCTGTCAACTCATCCCTCTTCAGTTGCCGCTCCTTATTCTCGGCTGCAGAGATAGAGATGAATTCCCCCCGTAGGACGGCCTTCAGTGCCGCCCACTGTGTCGCCTGCGAAGTGTCAGTGTTGCTGTTGTGAGTGAGATAGTCCTGTATGACCTCCCCGACGCGTTGTACCACCGATTTTTTGTGTAGAAGCGTGTCCCGGAGGCGCCACGCCCCCCGAGAGGGGGAGGCCGCCGGCCACCGGAAAACGCCGGTGACTGGAGAGTGGTCAGACAGGGTCAGGACCCCGATGTCCGCCGCCGTGGCAGCGGCACGCATCGGTCCACTCACCAGGAGGTAGTCCAGCCGTGAGTAGGTGCGGTGTGCGTGCGAGAAGAAAGAGTAGTCCCTATCCGTGGGGTGCAGGGAGCGCCAGAGATCGTGCAAGTCCATTTCCGCAATCCGGGCCTTCCCAGCCTGGGACAGTTCCCCCGTCTGCGGAAAGCGCTGCGCCGATCTGTCCATCCCAGAGTCAAAGACAATGTTGAGGTCTCCGCCCAAGATAATGTGTCGGTCTGGGGAAGCAGTGACATCCACCAGCGCGGAATCTAGGAAGCGCTCTTGATGCTCGTTTGGGCTATAAACGGAGCCAACCGTAAATGCTATGCCTCCCAGGCGCATGCGGTACGCAAGGAGCCTCCCCTTCTGCTCAGCACACTTATGCAACACCTCCCCCCGAAAGGAGCTCGCTAGGAGAATGGCCACCCCCGCCGTCTTGTTCGCTGCCGAGGAAAAGAACTGGGTGGGGAACTTAACAGAGCGCATCCTATGGCAGTCTCGGGGCAATAAGTTTGTCTCCTGCAGAAGGCAAATGTCGCCTGCGTCCCCTCCAGCAACGACAGGATCGCTCTGCGCTTCACCGGGTTATTCAGACCCTGAACATTAAGGGTCACTACCTTTAGGCCCGGCATTCCTCGCAGGGATCGGGAGCGCCATGCAATGGGTAGGGAATCAGCGGGTGGGGCGCGCGGGGCCGCAGCGCGGGACAAGCCAAAACAAAGCGGGCATAGACAACATCGGACGGGACCTTCCCAACCCCAAAACAACTCCCTCCCCCACCCAAAACACAACCTCGGCAACTAGCCATCCCCAAACTCAAACACCCCATAGTCTCAGTCAAGCCCCAAAACGGGCAAGTCCGTAGAAAAAAGCAAAGTGGACGTCCAGCCACTCACCTCCGCCCGCTCCCCCCAACCCCCCCGCCCCGTGCCAAGCATATTAAGAAGCTAAAGACATCTCCCCCCGGAGTGTGTGTTAGGCCGTCAAGGCCACGCTAGAGGAGCCGGTCGAGTCCCCGGCCGCCGCCCTCAGGGCGTCAGCCCTGTCCGCCCTAATGGTAGGGGAGTCCGGGCGCCCCGCGCTGGTCGCCGAGCGCCGCCTCGTTGACCTCCGCCGATTCCGTCCTTCCGAGGAACTCCACGACGGTGTAGCTCCCTCCTCCTCCGCTGCCGTGAGCCCCAGGACACCACAAATGTCTTGCAAGGAGCGTAGCTGGTATAATACTCCGTTCCACCGAAAAATCAGGCGGAAGGGGTGACCCCAAGAGTACGGCGTCTCATGTTCGCGCAAAAAGTCAGTGGCAATCCTAAAGGACCTGCGTTTCTGCAGAGTGATGGCGGAGAGATCCTGGTAAAGCGCCACCAGCCGATCCCGAAAGGTCAGGGGCTGTTTCCTGCGGGCTTCAGCCATGATACGCTCCTTTAGTGGAAAGTCGGGCAGGAAGGCCAGAATGTCCGGCGGGGGCGCCGATGGCTGGCGCTGACGGCCAACCCTATGCGCCCTGTCGATGCTGATGGGAAAGTCCGTGGCCTCCCCCAGGATCTCTCGGAACAGGGCCCGCAGGTAGCCCCCCAGATCGGACCCCCCATCCGCAGTCGGCACGCCACGCACTCGGATGTTGTTCCTCCGAGATCTGTTCTCAAGGTCCTCAGAGTGGGCCTGGAGCTCCACACACTGTTCCCGGAGGCGAAGAACGTCCTGCTGGAGATGGACTATCTCCTCCGCTCGCTGTTGGCCCTCCGTCACCGCCGCTTCCACACGCTCACCTAGGCCCTCCACCTCTCTGCGCACTTCTCGGACCTCGCTGGCCACCTCCCGCTTCAGTGTCTGGAAGTCCTCCCTGAGGGAGCTAAACAATTCCTCCATAAAGGCCCTCGTGACAGGCGGCTCCCCTCCAGTCACCTCTGCCGGAGCCCGGGAGGGCCCCGGTGAGGGCTGTGTCCTGTCCCGCAGGTGCTGGGCCCTGCCAAGCATGTCCGGCAGAGTACGGTCCCCTTTCTTCGGGCCTCCTTTTCCAGACATCGCCAGCTCCGCAGTCGGGCACCGATCCAGGCGCCCCAGGGATGCTCAGCCGCCGGCAAGCACTCGGCCCGGGTATCCCCCACAAGGGAGGTCGCTGCGTCACAGGTGACAAAATGGCGGCCTAGTCCGGTCACCGTCAGCCGCAAGAGCTAGCGTGAGACAACCAAGGGGACCGCAGCGGAGGGGTCCCAACAGCTCATCCCTCCGGTAGTCAATCCAGCAATAGCGGGAGGTCGCCCGCAGCCATCAGCCAGGACTCCAGCGGAGGCCGCCACCACTGCTCCTTCGGGGACAAAATGGCGGCCGGGCGGAGCAAGCCAAAACGACTAGGCCCGGCGACACCTCCGGGGCCTCCGAGGCACCCCGCAGTAAAATAAGTTCCACCACCGGCCCCCGATTGTCACGCACAGGGGGCCAGATGATCCGACCCCATCAGAGAGTCCGCCGTACCTCGGCTAGGGGTCAGGGCTTCCGCAGTGCAAGGTGTCGCCATCACCAGTCCGAGTGCCAGGGCACCCGTCCCAAGCCTTCCACACCGTCGGGCCTCTTCCCGCCAGGCTCCTTCAGTCACCGTCGAGCGGCGGGCCAGATCCCCTCCAGACCGCAACTTTCAGCACCAGGCCCAACCGAGGCGCCCGGACAGCTCTCCAATACGCTCCGCCCCTCGGGCTCGCCGCCGTCGTCCTTTGATCTCGGGCGAACTTTTGGGGGGGGTTCCCCCGGGGCGATCCGGACCAAAACAGCACCGGTGTATGCCCCTGATGTTCCGCCACGCTCCTCTCCCGCGCTGAGCCTCAGCGGGGGGAGAGAAGCATAAGAAAAGGGCTTTAGCTTGGCCGGGCCGGAGGCGCTACGGGAGGAAGCGTCCGCTCACCCCGCCATCTTGGCCACGCCCCCCACAGCTGCTGCCTTAGAGGAGTTTCAAATATTGTTATTGGTTATATATCCATATCTATATATTTATATCTATATATATATATCTTTTTCCCTTCAAGAGTATGTCTTCTTCTTGAGTGTTTGCCAGTGGTTGGTTTGGACGTGACAGACAAGATGCTACCCGTGGTTCATAGCGCCAAGTAGGTACATCCTTGAGGCACCATCTTACAACGAATCCTCCCCGTGCATGAACAGCACTGTAAACACAGTACACTGTCAATAAAAAGTTACGATGTCCCACATTGCATTGTATTCTATTTTTTTGTATATGTATAGGGATAAACCCTAATCTATATTTTCAATGCACTGTAAAAGAAAAGCATATTTAATATGTCCAGCTCCCCCATAACATTTTTTTTATATAACAAACAAGGATGAGAACAGGCAGACAGAAGTTGCCAGCAATGCAAGCACCTAAAAAGTAGAAGACATTTTTATTTTAAAATCTTTTTTTAATCAGGTTTTTCAGTTGTATATAATTTCTGCTTCGTTTGTATAAAGGTAACAAAAATGCCTAACACTTTTTATTATAGCTTTTCAACATAATGCACAGCAGCCACAATGCTCTACAACACAACCAAAAGTTCTGGTTAAACACATAAGGTCCCAAAGGCGAGACCTATTGGCTATGCCAATGCTTGTTAATGATGTTGTATCAGTGGACCTTATGCCTCAAATACTCTCCTTTGTAGAGTGCAAATTGCCATTCAATTACTTTCTCTGTGCTAAAGTCTTAGTTAAAACATACCTGGTGCTCTGCGTGTGGATGTTGCATATAATGAAGCCATCAGTCTTTCAATGCCCTACAACCTCGACTGAGCATAAGGATGCATTACATGCTTACGTACTAACATAACCATTTTCATATATACAACAACTATGGCTACTACCACAGACATAAGCTTAAATGTATAGAGCTCATTGAAGAAGCATGCAATACTAAAGAATACCTAGGGGCATATTTACAAGAGCCATATCTCCGCTTTTTGGCTTTTAAAGCCAAAAATGCGGAGATAAAAATATCGCCCTATTTACAAGAGGGTGATAACATGCATTAGTGCATGTTAGCACCCTTTTACCCGACGCCTCCCTTTGCATCTCTAATGAGATGCAAAGTGGGCGTCACTGGGCAGTACAACCTTGTAAATATCGCTGATGTGCACATCGCGATATTTACAAGGCTGCCCACGCATTTTAGTAGACGTTAGTTTTTGGAGAAAACAGCTGTTTTCTCCAAAAACTAACGTCTGCTAACATGCAGACTTAGCTATACTTACCATTGGGGGTGGATTATGCTGATACAACCAAAGGGTCGTATCAGCAAGGTTATCGCCGTTTTCCATGGAACATCGCTGGAAAACCAGCGATGTTCCATGGGAAACATTGCTATTGCTGGGAAATTATCGCCATTGCGCTATGCGTTGTTAATACAACGCTGGCATGGTGATAATTTCCTACGATAGCCAGTGATAACATTTTTCTTGCTAAGAGCGGCCAGCGATAATTATCGCTGCCGTTTGTTAATATGCCCCCTAGATGTTTAATTAGGAATTACGGCCTGATTCACAGAGATTGATGTATTAGTTTGACTTACTTTTATAGTACCCTAAATTTACTCATGAATTTCTGACTTCTTGGTTACTTATGGAATTGAAGAATAAGTCATGGGCACTGCGAGAATAATTCACAGCAAAATCTTTCTAAATTATTCATTTGTGTGCTGATTTTGTCATCACAAACTTCACTGTCTCTCTAAATTCTTTACAGTTACCTCTTCCCAGCTGTTGGAATTGCAGCAGTGCCAAGGCCCATGATTTTGCAGGCTGAGCTAGCAACATTTCTTGCCATCCGACAATGTAATTGTCAGTATCAACAAATACAGACATCAACAGTGCAGATGCAACTATCAGGAAAAACCATTCGGTATGGTGGATGTTCGGCTGGAGTAAATTTAGGGGATGGGTGAAACATGCATTTGACAGGCAGGGGCCAAGACTGTTCTTTTGGGAGACAGTGAGCACTCACAATGATGTCACTTTTGTGTAACTCAAAGCTTTGTTCTTTTTTTGGATGTAAATCAGATGTTCCTTCTTACAAAGACAGCATGCACCCTCTATCTCAAGTGCTTCCATTCAATTTCCTTACAGAATTCAAACACCAAGGTCCAGATTGCTAAAACATTCACGCAACGCAGCACTGTAACTAAAGTTGTTGCATTGTGTGAAAGGGAGAGTCCAGAACAGCATCATATCTACTAAGATATGGTACTGTTTTCATCTCCCCCAGCACTGGTGCACTTTTAGCTGACGAACACAACCTTGCGTCATAGTGCAAGGGTGTATGTGTTCTGTAAGAAATAGCTTTTGTACTGGAAGGGCACTTTTCCAGTACAAACACTACCCTTTAATCTTTTTTGCTGCTTTGTATGTGTGCTGAAAAATGCAGCACACATGCAAAACAAAAAACAAACATGGAGAAATTCATCATTTATCCTTCTTGAGCCTGCCTCAAGGAGACTTAACATTTTGACATAAATCCAGGTCTTTGAATATTTCTAGACAGGGATTTGCATCAAAATCCATGGGTTATTGCCTAGGAATAGCCATGTACCACCAATGGAACGCCCCTTGACTAACCCTGGGCGTTGTGCTCCGCTTCGCCCACGGAGTGCACGTAGCACTGCCTGCTTCGCCGTTTACGAAGTAGGCATAGCAGGCAGTGCTACGCACACACCGTAGCGAAGCAGAGCTGCCTGCCACCCGCCTCCCGCCCGCCCTAATTGTAAAATAATTTAAAGAAGGTTAAAGGTAAATAAACCACCTTATCTTCAGCGCGGCGTCCCGGGGCTCCCTCTTTTTGCGGACAGTAACTTCTTCATGTAAATGCACATGCGCGGACGCCCGCGCATGAGCATTTCTCGCGAGAAATGCGCATGCGTGGGCGTCAGCGCATGCGCATTTGCGTGAGAAAGTTACCGTCAGAAAGAAGAGGGAGCCCCGGGATGCCTCGCTGAAGGTAAGGAGGTGTATATTTACTTTTAACCTTCTTTAAATTATTTTAAAATTAGAGCGGGTGGGCGGTGCGTAGTGGGGCTACGTGGAGCGCACAAGTGTGCGTAGATTTTGCCACACTACGCGCTGCTACACTTAGCCCCACTACGCCCACTACGCCTAGGCTTGCCCTTTACACATAGTAAGGCAAATAAGCTAATTGTGCAACTGTGTGCTACTATGGGTGTTGGAAAGTCATCCTTGTGCCCTGGGCACCCACCTTTTATGCTGACTGGTACTGGTGGTAACTGGCTCTGACTGTCCCTGGGCTCCACCTAACCAGACACAAACACACGCAGAATACAGTGAAAACACCCACATACACTAGGGTACACTATGGGTTAGGGTACCCCTACGATTTGCACGACCCCCCGATAAGACCCTAGCATACATTAGGGCAGGGGGATCAAAACTACCTTTAAGTCCATACTATATAATCGGGCATGGCCATTTAGAGAGGCCAGCAGCCCTTTCTGCAGTTGCATGTGTGCACTGCTGATTCCTGAGGTCAGTTTAAAAGCAGCCCTGTGTTGCAGTACTGCATTTAACATGTAAATTGTGTCTAAATTCAACTTTGGCACTTAAAAATTAATAGACTGCAATATTTCGGCATATTAGATACCCCCATGGTCTACCCTACCTGTCCCAGTAGTGGGGGGGGTGGGGGTGGGCAGGTACGAATAAGGCAGACCCTTATAAAATAAGTTTGATATGCCCTGGATTTATTGAACTTGCACATTTAACTTCCCACATAGGTGCCGATTTTGATCCGGTTCGGAAAGCACTCTGAACGAGTCGGTTCTGGAGTGTTTTCCGACCGAGCCGGACCCCTACAGTCCGACCGAGCGAGTACGATGCGCACGAATGCTGTCGGACTCGGTTTGGTCGGACTCCCATAGAAGTCAATGGGAGCCAGTTGTATGACGGGTACATGCGCTCCCATTGACTGAATGGGTACGTCTCAAACAAGTGCGCCTCCTACAGTGGGTACGCGTTGGTGCCATCTGTGCCATACATGCCTGTGTGGGGGAGACCCATGGGTCTCTCCGTGTGCGAGTCATACGGCTGCGGGTGTCAGGGGGTCCGAAGCGGACCCTCGAAGTCTGACTCCGGGAGCTTTTGTGAGCCGGATGCTCCGACTCGGTCGAGCTGTCCGATTCGAGCATCGTACTCGTTTGTTCAAGAATCGTCTCCATTGTGCGCGTCGGTTTGTGTGCGACCGAGTCGGACGGATCGGGTCGAAGCCGGGAACGAGTCGGTCGGAGAATTCGCACATCTTCGCATCGTACTTCGTCGTCCGGACCCGTGTACAGATCGGTCGGAAAAGAAGCATCGGAATCGGATCCGCTACGGCCGAACCCGATTCGGATTCGATCGGAATCGGCCCCTAAGTAGTAAAGTGCTTCCCAATATAGACTTTTGCGTTAGAAGCACTGTGGAGGGAGGATCTGCAATATTTGTACATATTTGGAACCCCTTACATCTCATTTGGGGGTTTCAGCGTTGAGGGGTCCTGTAGATATAGGCGGGGTCCATATAAAATATATTTTATAAGATCTGGTGTTGGAGAAATTGCCTAGTCATTTTCCCCATTGCAGATTCCCAGCCACATAGGTTAACATGGCTAGAAGTTATTAATTAATAATTACCACTATGAAAACCACAAAAATATAATTCAAGGATCTCCTAGAATGGTATTCATAAATCCAACAATATGGTATTGTTGGATTTTTCCTAAAATGTACAGACAAGAAGTTATAAGACCTTCTTGTCTATAAGCCAAAATTCAGCCTTCCAGTGATCTGCCCTGATTGCTCAGAGTTAAGTGGATTATCAAGACTGCTTTGATGAGGTGATAAGTAGCCCCTGGGGTGAAAGAGCCATTCTGGGAGGAGAGGGTTCTGCTGCATAGGAATGCCAAAGCAAGAGGGGGGTTGTAAACAATGATCTTCAAATGAAGGAGGAGACAAGAAGAAGAAACCTATTTCATTTACAGCCCTACTCTTTGAACCCAGCCAGATGGCAGGCTTAAGGAGGGAATGTGCAGATGTCAGGGGAGGGCGACTATGGAGATGAGCCACCCTGGAGGATGGTGTAGCCAGCTCTTGCCTCTCTGCTGAGATGCCAGCCATATTGAATTTTGGAGAAATAGTGCTTTCTGGGAGACCATTGTGCTACACTTTGGAGGAAATGGTCATGCTCTGGGATGTTGTTCTGCATCTCATTGTACAGGAGTTCCCTCCAGTTTGACCCCCAGAGAACACTGAATAAGTATCTGAGAGGGGGAGAGCCTCTCAGATCTGACGCTTGAAACTAAAGGAAGAAGATGGGTCCATACTGTAAGTTTGATTTGCACCAACCAGGCTCTGCACTCTGACTGACTGCACCTGCTGCACAATCTTGAACTACAGCCCTGTGGATCAAACCTGCTTCAAAAGGATTAAAGAGTGGACTACCTATGAGGTACAGGTTAACAGAGCTAACTTGGACCATCACGACCAAGAATCCCCAGCCTGGAATGCTACCAGTGGATTTGTAAAGATTTTGTCCGAGTGGATTGTGGGAATTGAAGTCCCAAACTTTCAAGGACCATCTCGGAGCTTCAAGACCCTTGGAGTAAGTTTTGGACACGTCGGGACCCTCAAAGGAACTTCAGGAAGAGGTACCAGAGGTTTGGAGAACTTTGACAAAAGCTCCATAAGTGGGCCGACTGGATCTGGCCAGCCAAGCCGGCGACCCTCAACCGCGAGCCGGCCTGTCCTCCTGGTTCATCCCGTTGAAAAGCTCCAGAGGTCTGACTTCCAGAGTTTGACTGGGAGCTTGTTGCAAGGCAAGCCGGCGAACCCTCATTGAATCTTGACTGGCTGAGAGCTTCAAGGGACCCCAGGAAGAAAAGTTTCTAAGTCAGAAGGCAAAAGCTTTGACCAAGACCTACAGCGAGGGGTAGCTCGCAAGGCTCCATCGTGGTCTGCCTGAAACTTTGAGATTGTCCAGATCTAGTGCGACCAGATGTCCGGATTGGCACTATAGGTTTCTATGTGCTATCTGGTGCAAAATCTTTAAAATTCATATGTCAGTTCCCTACAATGGATTTCTGTCATTTTGCAGTCATTTTAAAGACAAAAATATTTCATATGTTTATAAATTGGAGTTGGATTTGTATTGCGTGTTGTTTCTTAATTATTTACTGAATTGGTGTTTTTAAATGCTTTGAATAACTGTCTTTGAAGTTAAGCCTACCTGCTTGCAGCCAAGCTACCAAGGGTTGAGCTTGGGAATAATTTTCCGAGACCTATTCTGAGCCCTATATTGTGTTAGTGGCTTTATTGCAAGTGGTAGATGCATATTTACCACTACTAATAATCCGCTTTCCAACAATGGGAAACAATCCAACTCAAATCCTGATTTTAACTAGATAGTAAATCCCAGCACAACACTTTATATCTGGTTTCCATTACAAAAGTAACACAAATCCAGCATGAAGCACTGCTTAATATGGGCTCTACAGCACAGCTACAGCCACATTCTGAAGCCCTCCTTATTATGAGAGCTAATGCTACAGCTGGTAAATACAATGTCATGGGTGTGGTAAGTTCCAGGTACTGTATTAGCTCCGCATTGTGAGTTCTGCTGTTTCAAATAGAAGCGATCTGCGTATTATCACATGTTTTTGCCCATTCTGTTGTGCTAAATTCAGAATGCTGCCTTTTCTCACAAAAAGTTTGCTAGGTCTAACCTGTCAAAACCTGTGTCTGGAAATACTGCTGTATCCTTTGATTTCACCCATGTTGCAATCACAATTTGGGTACCAACTCCTGTATGTTTCCAAATTGAGATTACTGTCCCGAGAAGAATCATGGCTCCTGTAGTGTTATAAAAAGCTGGAGTAATTGTGCATCACAGAAATTAAACCAAAAACATATTTCATGATAGAGCAGGAAAAGTGATTTTTCCACAACAAAAACATTTCCTGCATGGAAAAAGTCAATCGTTTGTTGTGTTAATACATACTTCTGCCACACTTACTCCTGCACATTAGCCACCCTGAGAGCAATCCGCTGGAGCACGTGCAGGGCAGCAGGAGGGCATTTGCAAACATTTCCATGAACACTCAAAGATATTTTAAGTCTCTGGAAAGTCGAAAATCTACTCAAATTACTGGAGGAAAACTACAATGTGTAGATTTCTCACCTCTGGTGAATTGGTTTCAGAAAACGTAAGACCTTAGAAAATGGATATTCTGCTGTTGACCCTAGATGTCACTATGTACAGTGGGACAGTCCTTGAACACATCTCCCATGCTGATGCGATAGTGAATCATATACAAAAGGCGGACAATAATGCTTTCCCCTCTGCAGTAGGGATTGTCGAAGTGAATATCGAACCCCAGAACATTTTAGCAGAAGTATATCAAGGAGAGAATATTGAGGGAGGCCCCTTTGAGTGCGCTGAAGGATAAATGGGAACTGGACATCGGGAAGCCCATCCCGGACTTGACGTGGCCCAGGTTACAGAGGCGGGCCTGGAAGAGCACACGTAACGCCAGGTTTCAATTGGTGCAGTACTTTATCTTGCATAGGGCTTATTTGACGCCAGCTAAATTATTTCAATATTTTGGGGGTCCCGCTCCGCAGTGCCCTCGCTGTGGGGAGGAGGGGGCCGACTTTAAGCACATGTTTTGGTCCTGTGACGTCCTCAGCGGTTCTTGGGGGGAGGTCATTGATTGCTTGACCCACGTAACGGGGCGGGAATTGGGGGTGGAAATGGGAGTTTGCCTGCTGCTGTGGTTTCCTCACACTCCGCGCACGAAAGTCACGAGCAAGTTTTGCGACCTAGGGCTGGTGGTGGCTAAAAGAGAAATTACCCTGCACTGGAAATCGAGAACTGGCCCCAGCTTTGAGAGGTGGAGAACTACCTTCACAAAATGGGCGGGTAGCGAGAGTACGCTCAGGCTGCAGCTAGCGCTGCGGGCAAATGATGAAAAGGCACTAACCATGGCACATGCATGGGAAGTGCTAGTAGTAGACCTCCGGGGGTGGGGCGCAGAAGCAGAGGAGGGTATTGAAGCACAGGAGCAGCATGCAGCGGAGTAGCGGTGGAGAGGCAGCTGACGGGTCACACGTGGGGTCGGGGGGGCTTCTCTTCTCCTTGCTGCTTGACGCCTGATCATGGGGGTGGAGAGTGGCTCGCGGCCGCTCCCACGGCCAATCACGAGACGGACTTATCACGGTACCTGCGACTATGGCACACTGACATGCGGGTGGGGGGAGGGAGTATTTGTATTTGGGGAGTGTTGGGGGGTAATGCGTTGATAGTTGGAAGTGGTCTTCACTGTACTATGCAATGGAGTATATTACTAGGAGAAGACCAATGATATGCTGGTCATTGCACATGGCTATTGTACTTGAATTATGCAATAAAATTGTTTTTGCAAAAAAAAAAAAAAAAAAAAGGAGAGACTATTGAGGGATAACATATTGAAAAGTAAGTGCATACAGGGAAGTATAGAAATATTATCCCTAACTCCTTATCTACTACCTTGAAGACATATATACTGCAGAGGTACATTATGAGGATTAGGCATAAAAACTCTAGAATTACTTTAGCTGTCGATATTAAAAAATATATATTTTGTCCTCAATATTGTGTCACATCGATATTCTGGGGTCGATATTCAAGGTGCACACCCAGTAGCGGCTGGCAGGAATGAGAGTGGAGTGGAGGGGTGGGTGGAACAAAATGCCCCCAAAAAACACTTACCTCCTCGCCGTGTCTCTCCTTTATCATCTCTCCTCTGTAGTCCCTCGTTGTCTCTCCACGGCCGGAACCAGGAAGCACACAGACTCCCTCCCCTAAGCCAATCACAATGCTTCAATGCAGGCTTGTGATTTGTCTGAGCGACATGGTTCGGCGTTCAGATGGGAAATGGGAGCTTGGGCATGTTCCTCACCAGGCTGTGTAATGCAGCCTGGTGGGGAACATGCAAAATGTGCATGACTGTTTGGCAGGCCAAAGATGGCTGGCCAGACAGTCATGCACACTTGGAGTGTGCAAACCACTCCTCCCCTTGTACCACCGGTCCTGCCCGCCCTAACCTAGCCCCAAGCCTACGAAAAGTAAAATGATAATAACAACGATATTATTATTTTATTTTTCCTGCTCTGAGAGCAGTGGGGTGATGCTCCACTGCCTTAGCGGAGGAGCTGCCCCCGTGCACACTGAAGCAGGTGCCTCATACCCCAACAATCACTCTTGTCGGGCACCAAGTTATTAAGACATTGCACAAGGCACATGCCAGAAGCTGTTATGCAAATATGAGCAAAGGAATCAGAAAGATTTCACATTTAACCTCATTCTCTGGCAACATTTGAAATCCCTCAACATCTCTCACCTTTTGATTGATACCTTACATTGAAATCATGATACATTAATAGCTTTCCTGGCTACCTGCCTGTTAGCAGATATGTCTCATCTAGGGAGCTTGCTAATTATTTGTGCAGAAATTAGCAAGATCATTCTCCTAGAACCAGACAACATTTGACATACTCGACGAAATGCTAAAGGGGTTGCACATTCTTAACAATTAGTATTTTTTAGCTCCTGCAGCCCCTTACAGTTTCTGAATCCAGATTTCTAGTGACTCTTCTCTTTGCACGGCAGGGCTGGTCGCCCCTCTCTGCATTCGCGCTGCACCTCAAGTCCGTGTTTCTTTCCTTGCGAGCAGATGTTTGAAATCCTCCTGGAGATTTTTGTAAGACTATGGAAATGAACCTGGCTCGGGCTCAGGTCTCCCAGGTGGAGCGGGTGCACACAAGCCTCCTTAGAAGTCCTAGATCAGAGGGAGCAACAGAGCCGAGCCACCAAAAGCCGCGCGCTCTGGTGACTGACAGGTACAGGCTCCTTCTGAGGCTTTAAAAGGAATGCCAAATGAACCCACTGACAGAATAAATCTTCTGTTTGTTTGGTCTGGACCAGATGGGCTACCGGCTGAGGAGGAAATATCTGCTGATGCCAATCTGTGTTTAAATCACAATGTTGTCGGTGGGAGATTTACAAGAAATAACCTGATTAGCCAGTTAAATGAATAGTTCCCCACTTTTTTTGTCATTTCACAAATGCCGTCTCTCGGGCTGCCTAAGATCACACCGTGCGACAATCAGAGATTGTTTCATCTACTACTTATAATGTCAACAGGTTTGAATGTGTGCTGAGGTTGTATGCCCTGCTCAAGCAAGTTTTTTTTTACAGACTTAAAACACTGGAACATGGGTGTGTTGGCATCAGTTCCTAAGAACAGGTCATCATTCTCACTGCATCAGATGCCAGATGCAGTGCTGCTGACTGGTCACCATGCATGAACATCTGGCCGGGGGGTGGGCAGGGGGGGTCAATCAATGGAATGAAACACAGACTCACTGCTTTTTTATTTATTGATGTTTTCCAGTTAAGCATAGTTTAAAAAACAATCTCTCAGAGAATAATTTTATAGAAACATAAGTTATTGTTTAAAAATGTACCATAGCAGACATTTAAGTTAGTTCAAAACCAAGGTAAATATAAGCAATTAGTCCTCGAAATCTGGGACATTCAGCAAACATACAATATAGTCAATGTCTTTATCAGTTATAAAGTGCATGGTGTATTTACTGATTTTAAAAAACTTCCTCCTTTTCACAGTTTTCTTAGTATACAAGTGTTCTTTGGGGTAAATATTATTTAACTTCTTTACCTTAAGTGGTTCAGGCGAACTCAACCGGTAGTAACCAGAGAACGTGCTAATGATGCTATGATGAACCACCAGAGGCGAGTGGATCTTGGCCGAACTCCCACATGCAGTACCGGATTACCAAATAGGCAAAGTATGCACTGGCCTATGTGCCCCAATTCTTTTAGGGGCCTGGCGAGAACGGATCAAAATTCCACTTAAAGTACATAAACCAGAGACATCAGATTCACATAACAGTTTGTCTCTTAAAAGCTCCTCTTCTGGCAGCTGTCAGTTTGTAAAAACATCTGATGCATTGGGTGTTAAGAGATAATTTACAAAGGGGGTCCTAAAATTTTGATTGCCTAGGGGCCTCCACAGGATTTAATGTGGTGCTACCCACATGCTTTGAGTTGCTGACAAGGATCACATTCATATCCAGAGTGATCTCGGGCCACAGTGAAACCTGCATGCACATCAAGACTCCCCCCAGAAGGTTTTTCTCCTATTACATCCCGAAACCATATGAACCCAGTCTTCAGGCTCCAAGCACCTGGGACACTGATTAGCCACATTGGAACTCCACTTTTGCAAAAGTGAGGGTGTATAATACAACATCCACTGGGCATACAACTGTATTCTCCAAAGAATTGGGGGGCATATTAACCAGGGCTTTATCTCTGCTTTTTTGGCTTTAAAAGCCAAAGAAGCGGAGATAAAAATATCGCCCTATCAACAACAGGGTGCTAACATGCAAAATCGCATGTTAGCACCCTTTTTCACTACGCTTCCCTTTGCATCTCTAATGAGATGCAAAGTGGGCGTTCCAGAGCAAAATAATAGGAGAAATGTCGCTAAGCGACATTTCTCCTATTATCAAGCTTCACGCTAACCCTGTTAGAGACAAAAAAGCAGCGCTAACCACGGTTAACGCTGCTTTTTTACGTCTACTAATTTTCAGACTTAGCCATGTAATCCAATGGGAGGTGGATTACATGGCTAAATCCACCCTGGGCTATCAACAAGGATATCCCTATACTTGTAGTTTTATCGCTGCATTACCAGCGATAACCTCCCAAAATGGCACTATCGCTGGATTTTTTATCGCCTAGGCGATTAGCGTTGTTAATAACGTGATAACCAGGCGATATTATCCAGCGATAGCGGGCGTTAAAAAAATTAACGGTAAGCGCCCTTAGCGTTAATTTTCCCTTTTCCTTGTTAATATGCCCCTGGGTCCTTTTAGCCCTCTGAATTTAATTGAGGGGATTCTGCCCATTGGTTTGTGGCAAATTTGCATTTGTTTAATTGAGCCATACAGGCGCGACAGGCACAGGTAAGATCGGTGGGACGGGCGGGGGGGGAGGGGGGGGGCTGTCGACAGACGACAGTATAGATAGATAAACATTTTTAAAAAGCACTTACATTGCGCTCGCTGCATCGCAGATCTTCAGAATCAGCGCATCGCCCAGACTGTATGACGCATCCCCAACTCCAGACTTCGCATTGCAAACCCTCGTTGTTGAGATCCTCGCTGTTGATGCAACAGGACCTCCCACTGCAGCCTCGTCTTATCTCAAAACTGCCGCTTCACTTCGACTGCGTAACAAATCTTTGATGTGGATCCACACAACGCTCACAAACCAGTATTTAAGGTACTCTGTTCAGTGGGGCTGACTGGGTCCCTGTAGCTGGCCTGCGCTGCATTGCGGTCAGCCTGTACATGTGACTTTGTCCAAGTCCGGCTCAACCAGATATCCACAGTTGGAGCTTTATGCCTTTTGGTGCTATTTTCTATAAATACATTAAAATTCAATATCTCCGGTTGTACTAATAGGATTTTTGTTAAATCGCTCTTTCTAAAATTGTTGTAGGCTTCTTTTGTGGTGTGTTTTCACTGTGTTACTAGTTTGAAGTGCGTCCAAATACTTTACACATTGCCTCTAAGTTAAGCATGACTGAGTTGTGCCAAGCTGCAAGGTAGTTGAGGAAAGGTTAATTTGGGGTTCGCTTGTACCTTACCCTCACAAGAATTGTAGTTGATGCTTGACCAGGCCTCACACACTAGTCAACCAGCAACCCAATTTCTTACAATGTACATGCCAACCAATTTGAGGCATGCCCCCCCCCATGGATTGCCATTTGCTTCTTCCTTTGAAAAAATCAAATCTCCAAATCTATCGAGGTTTGAAATGTTGTGAATTTGTCTGTTGATGCAGTTCTTGTTGAAGATGTTTGAAACAAATCGAGTTATAAATGGGAACAACACAGAAGCATTGATTGACAAAGCTATCTTCCAATTGTAATTGGACTTGCACTCATTAAAAATATCAATTGTGCTTGTATACGCAAGTGTTAAAAATTTGCAAATTGTGTGTTGCATATACCAAAGTAATTTTGTGCATCTTACTTACCAAGTTTGACTATGGTTATGACCTACATTCCAGTGTACCTAATTTAATGCTGTGAGTGGGTAATAAAAAAGATAACGAGGTGGAGATACAGAATGAAGTTACTTAACATCTTATATGGGAACACTGTAAGTAAATTGAAATATTAATTGGAGTAGGCAACTTACCACCTCAAGTAGTAATAACAACTCTTGTCAGGGTGACCCCTTAAAGTCACTAAATTAACCTCAGCTTAACCTCCTGGAATCTATGTCACAGAGCAGACATGCTTAACTTAGGGCAAAGTGTAAAGTATTCATGCAATATTACAACCGTAATAAATTCAAAATGCAAAATTATAACAATCTCAAGCCACATGTGAAAAATAGAGTAACATTTTATAAACAAAATGACAACAATCTAATAAGGGGAGCCAGAGATATGAATTTTTTAAGTTTAAGTAGAAATAGCACCAAAAAAAAGTACAGCGCCAAGGATAGTCAATGATCACAATAGACCAGGACCTTCGAGCAATTTCAGGTTGTCCGTGATAGAGCGTGGGTCAGATACACTATTGAAGTTCATCCCAGTCAAAGATTTTACCTTTCTGACTTAGGGCCAGATGTACGACCGTTTTTTAGGTTCGCAAATGGGCCTATTTCCCGTTGGCGACCGCAAAATATGTCTGCTCTATGTACAAACCCTATTTTGCGAGTCGGTTACCTATTACTGACCACTGTCTACTCTTAAAAAAGGGAACGGAAACTTTCATATTTCTTTTTTAAATGCATCCAGTTTTTCTTGATGGAAAACGGGCTGCATGTAAAAAAAATGCTTTACTCAAAAAGCAGTCACAGACATGCTGGTCTGCTGACCCCAGCAGGTCATCATCCCTGGGAGTGCTAGCCATTACCAATAGGGTCGCACATTGCACCCAACTCATGAATATTAATGCGGCAGGCAATTTGCGCCCCTTTTAGGAATCACAAACAGTGGCTGAGACACTGTTGCAAATCCAAACGCAGTTTGCGACTCGCAAATTGGAAGGTTCGTACATCTGGCACTCAGTCTATTAAGTCCCAAGTATTCATTGTTAATGGAGTAGTAACTTTGGGTCACTTCTAAGGCTCCCTGAACCCCGGGGGCAGGATTTAAGGGCCAGGACTCACTCCAGCAGAGGCCTCCGGCTAGGTCCACTCCAAGTCCAGATACTACTGGTCAGGTGGGCACTCCGGGTAGACGGCTACTTGTAGGTTTTTGTCTCCCTGTAGCCACGCATGAGGAAAGCCAACTGATCTTGGAGTCTACTTATTTTTCTTGGGCACAAGAGAGAGCAGGTCCAGCATTTTAGGGCTCCTCCAACTCACAGACAGCAGGTCCAGTTCTCTTCTGATCTTCAGTAGGTTTAGAGAAAGTTCTGAGGTGGGTGTCTGGAAGTGCCAAATTTATGCCTGGCACCAGCTAGTGGGTGGGGGTGACTCCTAGGTATTTCCTAAACGATGGGGTAAAAGTTTGCCGCCCATCCACCCACTTTTTCAGAAGTTCCTGTTTGCTTTACTGCAAACAGGCCCCAAATTCCATGTGTCATGGCATTTTCATGACAAAAGTCTTCGGCCAAACTAAGGTTGGACTGTAAGGTCAATGTGTGAGTGTGTGAAAGTGTCACAGGGAAATCACCATCATCCTCTTACATCCAGTTTGATGCAGACACGGAGGGCACAACAAGGCCACAGACTTTGGCAGAACAAAAGCAGGGCCCTTCAGCAACCAGGCAGGGGATTCACGACGATCATGTTGGCATCATATTCTGTCTCTTAAGAGGGCACCTCGAGTGCTACATCTGGCTCAACAGACCCGCCAAGCAGGATATGACAGGGTGCTGTCACAGCATATACAGGCCCCCAGCTGAATATTCTGTTGAGTTTAGAGGAGTCATATATGTTCGTTTAGGTGAGCCTATTATTTGCCCTTGGGAGGCATTTGACATCTCTTTCACATCTATTCTTTTGCTAAGTACAGGCTATGAGTTGCTGAAGAGTGAATACAAATACGCTTACTGGAACTTCAGGCAGGGAAATGTTACATTTCTAAAGTTACTTTTCCTCAATATTGATTCAAAACCCGTCTTCAACATCGAGCTGGATTTTTAATACCTACTAAAATAATGGTTTACCTTTCTTGCTGGTCCTAATCTTCACCCTGTTTTTCCTCATAATTTAGCTAGGCCTGCCAGAAGAAAAATAATGTTTTAGACCTTTGTTGTCGGTACATTGTAAGATACATTTTTGGCATTCCCCACTTTCAAGTACCATGGGCCCTACCTTGCCTTGTCGACTACAAGGCTTTTTTATAGAAGTGACTTACCAATATTTAAAAGGCAGGTTTTTCAAAAGGGTTATTTTAGCATGTCACACTGCAGATTTTACACTGCAGCAGAAATGTTACACAGGGTAGGTCTGTAGCTGTGTTTACACTGTAGTGGATTATTTATTGGTGCTGCAGTTCACAAGTGGCATTTAACTTTCAGGCCCTGTGTGTACTTTCTACCCAGAGACTTGCAGACAGGTTAAATGTGCCAATTGGGAATAAGCCAATGTAACCATGTTTAAAAGGACAGCACAGGCCATCTACTCCTAGTTATCTGGGATAAAGAGCACAGATTTCTAAAGCCAGCAAAGCAGATACAAAAAACACTCTGTGGTGACCATGCAGAAAAAGCGGATTTCCTACAAAAAAGTTCATGGAGTGGCCAAATACAATCCATGAAAATGAGGAGAGAACCTTCAGTAGGTACACACTAGCAGGCAATTTGGAGATTCATAAATTGATTGCAATTAATTTGCACCAGTTTTTCAAAACTGGTCTGTGTCAGGAATAGCATTAGAAAATGATCTCTTAACATTATAGAAATGATTTCACTGTTGAAGTATTTGTGTGTGGCTAGCTGAAAAGCTCATGGCTTCAACAAATATTTCTGAGATTTGTTTTGCATGATCTGCAAATATTTTCATGATGATTTCACAACATCTTTAATTTATGTACTGTTCATAAAAGTACCACTCAGCCTGAAGTATATAACATCCGAGCACTGTTCCCCATTCTTTTGCTGCTAAAGTACCTTGTGCTAAAGATCGTAGTTAGGATAATTCTCATTTGTAATTGTGTACTTCTTTTTATTGTTAATATATAACTTCTGCATAGTTGGCAAAAGGTTCTCAAGTTCTTATCATAGGACACAAGAAACTCAAAACAAAAAACAGATTAGCGGATCTTGTAATAGCCCTGCTGATAATATACAAGCAGCACAAACATACACTTGAATGGGAAGTCAAAAATCCTCTGAAAACATTTTCAAAGAAGAACAAGAATGTGTTAAAGTATCATATTTAATCTCTATAATAAGATTACCATATCTTGATCAACTTTTCTCAATGGAGCTAAAGTGGAGATTCCAAAACAAAGATGAATTTAAAACATTGCACCAATTCCACAATTCTATAGTGGGAAAGTGAGTTTTTAGGGACTTTTGACTAGTGCGAGTAAAGTCTCCAAATATAAAACCATATTCTGATCATGCTATCCTGGTTAATATAACAAGAATTGGTGTTCCTATTTAAAAGTTTGATCTGCCTTCAATTCATTTCATTGCTTTCATGTCTACCTTTGTTCTTTTCTCTCTGCAATCACAGCAAATTCCTTTGAATTGTGTTACATTATTCATAGATCAAGTCAAATCCCACTTCTGCTTCCACCATAGGACCACTATACAAGTGTTTCTCTCATTGGTGGCACCATGTACTCTTTTGATGGCATTTGTTCTGTAGTGCCAATTCATCATCCTCCCAAAACTTGACTGGCCATAAGGGACATAGGGAAATCCTTGCTAGGTTTGAAGGTAAGGTCTGCTTTCAGTCGAGGCACCCTGCTTTTAGGCCTGAACACTCAATCTTTAAACAGGCAGGCTTTATGTATGCCAGCGCTATCGGTATCACACCGCAAGTGTCTGTGGCCCCTTCTGTAATATGAAAGTGCCCCGGGGGCACACAATGCAGGAGCAAACTTTGTGCAAATGGCCCTTGGTGTGATAATATTTAATAAGGATCACTATAGAGCATTCTGCATTCCATATGCTTTTTTTTAGACATTATGTCACTAATGGTCACAGATTTTAAACTAACCGCTGTGAACTAGCAGAGAGATGATATAAACCAAAACAGGGGAGGAAAAATCTTTGGATTCATTGAAAAAAAAAAAAATAATACATTGAGATATAAACATAAGAATGTACAAAAATGTAGGGCCCCACTAATTGGTCCTTCTAATCTAGAGGCTGAAATTCCCAAAAAGAAGCATTTTTGTATTTCACATGGCAAGCACTTGGGGTGGTGGAACAATCAACATGGCATGCTCTCTTTAGTGGTGGAGCAATCAACATGTAAGTATAACGTATAGTCGCTGAATGAAAGAAATGATTCCTAGATCACCCGGCAGAAGCAACCAACTCCATTGTGCCAGCTCAGGAGAATATGGGCCTACCTATGAACCATGAAGGAGTGGGGCTTGGGCACTCTGAGTGGGTGTTGGACTTGGCCCTTTTTGGCTAAAGTTCCCTACACGTTTTGCTTTCCCCCAGACATTTTTCTGACATGGTTTTGCCAACTTAGATGCTTTGGGCGCTTTGCCACTGCTGATCAGTGTCAAAGTGCAAGTTCTTCCTGTGTAAAGTGTAATGGCAATTGGTTGTCCATGATTGGTATGTTTGCCTTACTAGTAAAGTCCCTAGTAAAGTGCACTATGTGTGCCAGGGCTGGTAATGCAAATACTACTAGTGGGTCTGCAGCACTTATTGTGCCACCCACACCAGTAGCCTTAAAGAGAGAACTCAGGCCTGCCATTGCAGTGCCTGCGCGCAGTTTGTTAAACTACCATGTTGTCCTGACAAGTGCACCCACTTGCCAGGCCTTACCCTTCCCTTTCTATGCACATCAGAAACCCCTATGGTAGGTCCAAGGTACCCCCTGGGCAGGGTGCAGTGCATGTGAAAGGTAGGACATGTACTAAGGTGTGTACCATGTCCGGACAGTGAAATAATCTCCATTTCGTTTTTAACTGTTGAAAGGCCATCTTGCCCATAGGATAGAATGGGGAAGCTGTGTAATATGTTTTCCAGCCTATCTCCCCAAAGGCTTAAGATGGAGAGGGGAAGTTTAGTGTGCCTGAACTCACAATGTAATAACACATCTTTTTATGAGGATGGTTTTTGCATTGTGTGTTTAGAAACTACTCTTTGGGTTTTTGTGCTCTGACATTTCTGCGTGTCTCTGCCTGGTTGTGTATTGACTGTCTGGATTAGCCTGAGACCCTTTTAAGAATTGCCCTGTGATCTTGGGCACATGGAGTCAAGCAATTCTCAACAATGCTGTGTCGTGTGCTTTGTGCAGCCTGAGCCCTTCATGAGGATTGTCCTGTTATCGTGCACACCCGGAGTCCAAGTGAGTCACAGCAAAGTTGTGTGCGTGTGCTTTGTGCAGCCTGAGACCTTCGTGAGGATTGCCCTGTTATCGTGCACCCGGAGTCCAAGTGAGTCTCAGCGACGCTGTGTACATGTGTCCTGTTGCAGCCCGAGGTCTTCGTAGCTCTAGTGGCCCAGACCGGCAGCCCCAGAGGAGCTGAGCCGCCTACCCGAGCCCGCCGTTGCCAGAGCGAGACCTCGAATCAACCCAGTCGAGGGAGGGTCTGAGTTCCATTGCCCGAAATCCACAAAGATTGCATCGGAAGCCCAAGTCGTGGGAAGAAGAGAGGAGAGCGAGGTCGCACCCCAGGTAACGTGTGTCGCTGCCTGGGGCGGGGTGCGGGCTCGGAGATAGGCGATTCCTGCAGCACAAACCTCTGCTTCGGTTCGTATCACAGCCCATATTTGCCAAGGAGTGGCAGTACTGGGGCTGGAGTGCGGAGCTGCACTTTAGTTTACACCATACCAGTGTGGGGGCATCTGTGGTCAGAAGCTGACAACAAGTCAGTACGAGTGGCAGAGAGACCGCCTAAGGCACCTTGATCGGTCCTGGAGTGTATTACACATTGCATTTTTTCTGCATTACCAACTACCTGATTGTCGTATATTACGCATTGCAGTATTTCTGCATTGCGAACTACCTGATTAGTATATTACGCATTGCATTATTTCTGCATTACGAACTACCTGATTGTTGCATTATGCATTGCATTATTTCTGCATTACGAACTGCCTGATTGTTGCATTACACATTGCACTATTTTTGCATAACAAACTACCTGATTGTTGCATTACGCATTGCATTATTTTTGCATCACAAACTGCTTGATTGTTGCATAACAAACTGCATTATTTTTACATTGCAAAGTGCCCGATTCTAGCATAACGAGCTGCATTATTTTTACATTGCAAAGTGCCTGATTCTAGCATTACGAACTGCAAAGAATTGCATAGGGACTGCAGTGGATCATTTAGAATTGCTCATTAATATCGCCAGATCTTACAAGGGCTGGCTGGCCTAACAACCGGCCAGGAGGAATATTACAAATACGCATATGTTGAATTCATATCGTGTGGTCTCATCGTATATCTTTTTATATAAATGTATACTCGTTTTTATGAAACTCGTGTGGAGTCCATGTGTGGCGTCATCATTGGGTTACTGAGAGCGTGGTTGCAAATACTTTACACATTTGCCTTGAAGATAAGCCTGGCTGCTCGTGCCAAGCTACCGAGGGGGTGAGCGGGGGCTATCTGAGAAGGTGTCCTTCCTTTCCCTGACGTGGAATCAAGGTTCCCTATTTGGCCTAAGGTATCTACCTCAGCCAACTAGTGGCTCCCAGGTCTAAAAGTGGGTAAAAAAGAAAAAAGGCATGCAATTAGTGGATGCATATTTCACTACTAACACGTACCACTGACCAGAACTCCAGTCTCTCATCTGTCACCCAACATGTACATTTGACAATTAACTGAAGGGCCACAAGTATGCAAATGTGCAAACCATAGACTAACTCTGCCTCCAACAAATTCTTAGCCCCCAGGAACTTCTCTCATTCATGCCTGTGTTTACAGTTGTTAGTGTATTAAGTACAGCCAGACATATTAAATTTGTCTCATTGTTTCTTTAGGTATTTGACAGAGGGATGGTCTAGCTCCAAAAACTAATTGACAGCTTTGCAGAAAAGATTTTTTTATCATTGCAGTAGAAGCATCTCAATTATGAGGTGCTATTTCAGGAAATTTGTTTTCTCTGCTCAGTTGCCACATGTTGCAATGAAATGGATTACACTTTTATAAGCTGAGTGAGGACTGGCTTAACTAGAACTGAAGGGGTGCAACGGGAAATTATATTTTGTTAAAAGTACACGTAAAGAGTTAATATATATATATATGTAATTTATCTGCCACCTTTATAGCTGGCACTGTATGTAGCATGTTTTCTCTAGAGGTTCTTGAATGTCGGTGTTATTGACACACATTTTGATGTGCACATGGCCTCGTAATGTAAAGTAAACCTGAAAAGTGCTATTTTAGGGCATAGTCAGTGACATCGATTCAGACTCATGGGTGAAATGTAAGATGAAGAGCTGGAACAGCAGTATTCTGGCATCTTGGGAGAGGTAATTGTGTGTTTTGACAGAACAACACAACAATAAAAAAGTGAAATTGTACCATTGTGTTGTTTAATGATGGTGTTTTGTGGTTATAATGATAAACTGTAGTTTTCTATTCTCTTATAATATTGTGCTTTAGGTTTCATATTGGTAGTTTGTGTTGTGTTGTTAGTTTTTTGTTTTTTTAGGTCTTGCATGATTGTTTCTTTTCTGTTTGTATTACTGGTTTGGTGCAGTGTTTGCTGTTTTATTATCTTGGTGCACTGTATTTTGTTATTGTGTTTTTGTTCTATTGCTTCAATGTGTTTTTACGTTATTTTTGTATGTCATGTTTTTGTCGTGTCATTAATGGTGTTTTAGTGTACTATTGCAATTAGTTTTTTTTATTTAGACGTCACACCTAATACTGCCACCACAAACCAACGACATGTAACAGTTCCAACCTAAATGTTTTTGGGGCCCTACGCTATTCCACTCAACAACATAATCCATTTTCTTTTTGCTTTGATTTGGTTGGCTATGGCTGTTATTTTCAAGGCTTCTCTGTTAGTCAGCCACTTTGTGTTGGTTAAAGGAAAAATGTAAAGCTTTGTTTGCCTACATTCAGTGTGTGGTTCACTTGGGTCAGGAGTATATGAGATACTTGCCATGTTTAACCTCCTGGAGCTTTTGACTTTATCAGCTCTATTTAGGTGAATCAATGTAATGGGACCTGATTTCGATCACGCTCATGACTTACTCCTTTTTAAATTAATTGAGCTCGCAAATACTTCAAAGCGCCCCCTTTCTAAACAGCTGTTTAAAGGTGAGGTTTCCACACATATGTCTCTATATCCCTGGAAACTCAGCCAAGTACAATCTTTCTGCACTTGACTCAAAGTAGCCAGTGCAAGGACCCACAGGCCTATCAGAGAGGTAGTGTGTGGAGCAAGAGCTCAGAATTTAATAATCCTTCAGCAGACACAGTAATGGCTTTACTCCCTCTCATCAGTCAACTTCTTCTGGGTGCCTCATACCCAGAGAACACACTATGCTTTTCCACCTGGACAGTATCTTCTCATGCAGGGCCAGGCACTCACCTTCTCCCTCTGAGCAGACAAGCAGGTGTCCAGGTCCTTAGGCACACCCTCAGCTTTTTCAACAAGTTGCAGGCTTCATGTGATATACACTAACTCCCGGGAGACTGGCGGCCATGCAGTCACCAGCCCTGGTGCACACCAGCCCTTAATTCCTTGGTCAAAAGGACCTGCACTAGAAAAAAAAGTGCAATGATTTGAAACTCACTTTTATACAGTTTTTTCAGGGGATATGGATCCACTATTCCAGTCTTCAGAACATGTTTGAGCTGGTTCTCTTCAAAATGTAATTTCCAGGCTGCTCTCCCAAGTAGAAGTATTAAAAACATGGAGACGATGAAGTGTGATGTCTCTGCAGCTGGTTGCCATTACCTCTCTGACGCAGTGATCAGGGATAGATAAAGGGCAGGCCCTACCTGGGGACTTAACTTGAAAATCAGAAACTACAGTTTCATATCT
Organism: Triturus cristatus; assembly: GCF_964204655.1. NCBI lineage: Eukaryota > Metazoa > Chordata > Amphibia > Caudata > Salamandridae > Triturus > Triturus cristatus. The sequence continues at coordinate 182,227,137 of NC_140589.1, forward strand.
TTTGCCAAATGGCAATGTTCATGAAGAACTAACCAGCAGCCTGTTGCTAACAAGGCTATCATGGAATTTCCAAAGGTAGCCTTGTCTCCATTCTCCTTATTTAAGTGTATGGGCCAACACCCTCCAGCAATAGGAATGCAGGCAATACACTACCACTGGGGAAAGCTATCCTCACCCTCCATCTTGGGCCATGCTATACCAGGCTCCATGTTGTTCCAGGCTGTTAACCTGAAATCATCAAATATAACAGTACGACAGTACCCTGAGGGACACATGATTAGATGTACAGGATCAATAGGATAGCAGTATAGAAAGACAGTCAGTAACATTCTTGAAAATATAATTGACACGATGTAAGGAAGACCATAAAAATGGGATGAAAGATAAAGAGGTAGAAGTGACATGGGGTAAGAGGCCATAAGCAATGGTATCACTATGTTTTTCAGCCCTGCTTTTCTACTTCCCTCTCCTGTTCTCCATACCCTTCGATGCGTCCTTTCATCCCCAATCTTCATACATCTGCCTGACCTATTTCTTATAATTGTCAGCTGATTTAACAATCATTACACCTTTTACCCAACATCCCTTGTGCTGCCTACTTATCTTTCAACTCACTTTTATCACGCTTGTTCTATCCCATTCATAATGATTGACTTTAGCCATTTTCTTTTCTCTTACTACTTCAAGCCACTTCCAATCATCAATTTCCTTGATGTTCCCACTGGTTCTGTCTCTTCACACTTCAATGGTTCAGAGCGGAGTGAGATTAGCTCTCCTGCATTTTCATTGACGAATAAATTGAAATCACAATTTGGGCAATTTTGCCTCGATACTAGTTCATAAGGAATATGCTCTGGCACTGACTGGGATAGATTGAAGATCTGGAAGTTCTTCCTGTCTCTCAAGTGATGTCACTATTATGTGGCCTAGTATTCAGATGACTATGTCCTTAAGAGACCCTATCAGTTACACGGGGTTGAAACATCAAGGAAACCTCTCTCTTGGTTGTTACATGTAATTTAACTTCAAAGGATTCCACACTGACATATGCAAGCCCTGTTATGCATTTTGTCAATGAATGCATACATCCATTGGAAATTGCATAGTGTCTTTTGTCTATGTCCATTGTATATATAATCACCATAAGAGAACTGTGTCATCTGCACTATGATCATAATTTAAGTCAAAACTTTACAAGATGCAAACTGTATCAGTCCTGTGCTTTGTCTTCTTTGGAATTAGTTTTAGTTCGATGAATACGTTTGAGTAACTATGTGTTCCCTCTAAGACACATAAGAAGGTACTATTTTTGAATGAGTCCCACGTGACCATTGCTATATTAATACATGCCCACTTGTTCTGACTTACTGGTCCTGCCCTCATCAGTACTGCTGCTTCCCATCTGAAAGGTCTTGGGCCTTCTAAATTATCAAAGACCCATATTTTGTGAATATATCTTCTGTTCTAATAGTCTTGATCAGTTAGCCGACTGAAGAAGATTGATACATTGCGTATAAAGATCATTCTTTCTTCCACTCTGCTGCCTCACATGTTGAAAAAAGAGTGTTTTTTATTTTTGATCTTACATCAAGTAATGGGGATCTATCAAAGTTTAATTGCAGAAGCTAATTTATCTGATGTACATCAGTGTGCATTGTCTGTCTTGGTTAGCTCCTTCTTCAGCGTTTTCACAGCCATTGTGAAGCGGTACATGGTCGCAAACAGAACAATATTCATAAGGGTGAAAAAGAAATTATTGTTGCCCAATTCTAATATTGATATTACAATTATACTGATATTCCAAATTGTGTATTATCCTGCACTCTAATAGTTCCGCAAGCACCCAGTGAATGCTCATGAATGGTTAGAAAAGAGAAAGAACATTGCATCAATATGGCAGGTTTTTGGAGAAGCCCTGCAGTTGGTACTGACCTAAGATAACCTGTGCCTGACGTCTGCTGAATTGCTTTCTTGAACATGGTTAGAGCAGTGGACCTCGAAACTGGGGAGCCTGGTACGAGTCTCAGCAGGGACGCTCAACATGCTGTGATTCTGGGCAAATCACTTAATCTCCCCGTGCCTAGCAAAATGAATGTGTCTGTCTGTAACGCAAATGGTGCTCATGTAAAGGACTCTGCTGTCTTCGGGTTGAGTTCGCATTATACAAAACTAACAAAAAATCTCTAGCGCAGTGTTTTTCTGTAAGCTACCTAATGAAGTTTTAGTGCTGCTGACCATATTATCAGACTCCAAAATATATATTTAAATAATATCATGGGAGCTCCCCAATCTTAAAATTGACTTCTATGATCTTGTGTAAATAGAGAGATATAGCACAGCTGCATAGTAAATCACCTGAGATTTTGGGCCTAGTGGTAGCCAAATGCCGTCTTTTTCAATGCTGTCCCTGGAAGCCAATACAGGCAAATAACAAACTACGATAATGCAATGTGATGTTACATCTTTATGTAAATGAGATGCGAATCTATTTGAATAAATAATTTGCCTGCCAAAAAACTGTAAGAAATTGAGTTGTCAGTTGAGAGGGTTGGAAGTCCCAATCAGGAACAACCACAATCCCTGTCAGGGTGAACCACAAAAGTCACTATAAAAAACTGAGCTTAACCCTCCGGGACTTTGGCACAAAGTGGTCAAGCTTAACTTAGAGCCAATGTTTGAAGCATTTATGTAGCACACAAACAGAAATAAACCTAAAACACACCACAAGAAAAATCCCAAACCAATTTTAAATATAGAGTAAATGTTAATAAATAATTTGATACCAGAATGCCAACAATCCATTCAGTAGAACTGGAGATGTTGGATTTAAGGGCCAAATGTACAAAGCTTTTTTGAGGGCGCAAATGGCCTGATTCACAGAATCGGGCCTTTTGAGACTGCAAAAAAACATTTTTTTATGTACAAAGCCCTATTTGGGATTCATAACCTATTACCAAATCACAAATTGTATTTGTGGTTTGTTATTAGGAAGGGGCATGTTCAGGGTGTCCATTCCTAATACCGAACCACAAAGGTATATGTGAATGTTTTGCAACCGAAATGCAGTCGCAACACATTTGCATTTTACCACCTACTAGGTGGTAACCCCCTCGCAAATGGAAGGGTTTGTAAAATCATTTTTTAGGAGTAGGCAGTGGTCCCATGGACCCTTTTGTTATACCTGTCACCCTTAGGGTGGTCCTCCCCTAAACATTTGCCTTACTCCTCCATTCATTGCTGATCTCGTTTCTGTTGGCCTTAGGACTCTCTGCACTTTCCCGCTGCTAGCCAGTGCTCATGTGTGTGTGTGCTGTCTCCTCTAAACATGGTAAAATTGACTTACACCCAATTGGCACATTTCTTTTGTTTTAAATATTTTCTCAAGGACAGTGTGAAACAGAAAGCATTCAATACATGCATAAATATATGTGGCCCAATAGGATACATTTGTGGGAGAAATGATGGGGCATATTATCAAGAAACGGCGTTAAAATTATCACCGCTTTAGCGGCAGAAAACTGCCGCTAAAGCGGTGATAATGGGCTTGATAATATGCCTGTGAGAATTCCAATAGAAGCCCATGTTGACACCAGAACATGGGCTTCTATTGGAATTCTCCAGGGCATATTATCAAGCCCATTATCGCCGCTTTAGCAGCAGTTTTCTGCCGCTAAAGCGGCAATAATTTTAACGCCGTTTCTTGATAATATGCCCCGATATTCGTTAATATCCCCTACAGCTTGACAGTCATAAACTCTTCAAGTGTGTGCCAAATGGATTAAGTAGAGAAAGGGTTCCCCGAAGAAAGGGCCACGTTTTTATATGTGCTTCTAAGATACATGACACATGCCCACCATTTATGATATGAAATGTTATTTAATGCCTTCCACTTTAAAAAGATGACCTTAATCACCTCTGTAACTGAGATATCCAGCAGTGCCACATATTTGTCAGAGGGATCTAATGGGAAAGTGGAATCATGTGGGACTAACAGTATAAGAGTCAGGGTTAGCGGGAAGTCCACATTGCAAATAGCCTTGAGACATTTATGAATATCAGTCTAATATAAAGAGAACCATTTGCATGTTAAAAACATGTGTCCAGAGTCACCTAGATGCTTCTTTACAAGACCAACAAAAGTCAGAGTCAATCAATTTCAATTTGAATAGCTTGGACAGGGTCCAGTATAATAAGTGTAATGCACACAATCTTGTCCGGGTCAATGACGGAATCAATTTATTCCTAACGAAATTGGTGGAAAATTTGGACCATACAGATTCCAGTATGGGGGGAGGGTGCATTTGATTTTTGGAGATATTTGGATCAACTCTTCGAAATGGGGCAGAATAGAAGAGGCCTATGAGTTGTGTACCAGTTTGTAGAATTTTGAAGCCAAGTGGGCACCTCTGCTAGCTTTTTCAATAAACTGAAACAGAGCTGGCGAGTAGAGCGGTCCCAGTTTGGAGTTTAGCCTTGATTTTAAAATAATTTTACAATTCTCAGTTGGAGAGAGAGTATTTCCCTTTACAGAAGCACAACGGTATGGGGGTTACCGTCAGTGAATAGGTCAGATACTAAGTGGAAGTCTTTTGCCACCTAAATGGGGCCTATCGTGGTCTAGTATACTGATGCTGTTTTGGTATTTTTCAACAGTGGTAGGGCCATAGATTAGCTGAGATTAGAGGAAAGGTTTTTGTCTAACAACCTAAGAGCGTGTTTTTCCCTATTCAAGGAGAATTGGGAGTATCCAACAAAGGTCTGAATTAGAGAGATATCGTTTAGTATTGTTACTTTGGGGTTTCGTGAGAAAATGAGTATATCATCTGCATAGCCAGCTATATTGAAAATAAGGGAGCCAAAATTAACACCTTCAATATCTGGGCTATTGTTAATCATGACCAGTAAAGGGTCTATCGCTCATAGGAATAACATGGATTAGGGGGCAGGGAGATGGGGGAAGAAATTGATTCTAATTCTGACTCTAGGTTCGGTATACGTAGACATAACCATGCAGGAGAAAAGGTCACCTAAGTGGTACCTGCTAAGCACCACCTCGAGGAAGGGCCACTATACTCTATTGAATGCCTTTTTGGCATCTAATACAATGGTTACGGTAGCTGGAGAGTGCTGAAGGGAGGCTTTCTCAGTTATGTGAGGAAATAAGTGGGCATTGTTACACCCCAACCTGCACTTAACAAAACCCAAATGGGAGGGTGTTAGAAATGGGGGCCTCTACTTGGAAGTGGTATGCACCCTGTCCAAGTAGAGACCCTTTCTTCTAGTCAGGGTAAGGGAATTACACACCTAGATAACTCCTGCTCACCACTTTGGTAGCTTGGCATAAGCAGACAGGCGTATCTCAGAGGCAATGTGTAAAGTATTTGTACATACCACGCACAGTAACACAGCGAAAACACCACAAATAGACACCACACCAGTTTAGAAAAATAAAGTATCTTTATCTAAACCAAACAAGACCAAAACTACAAAAATCCATTATACACAACTAGCAATATGACTTTTAAAAGGTTTCAAGCAATTGTGGCTATAGAAATGTATGGATGCCCAATTTTTGCACAAAGTACCTCAAATGCGTCAAAATCCACAAGACAAAAACAACCACTGAGGAGGGAAGCGTCGGAAAACATATCGATGTGTCAGTTCCTGAGTCCTTAGGGAGGCAACGCAACAGTTCTGCTGCATGCAGGAGAAGTGGTGCCTTGTCAAGAATTCCTGTCATGCGAGGGGAGGAAAACGGTAACCAGCGAAAACGGACTACATCTCCCAGGATGCTTAGCGGTTGAGAGGTTATGTAAACAGGAGAGCTGTTACATAACTCAAGGAAAACACGCCCTTATGTAAACAGGAGAGCTGTTACATAACTCAAGGAAAACACGCCCTATAAAGGGAGGAACCGGGAGGTACAACGCTGTTGGATATTGTGTTTACACCGACGTACCTGCTTCGTGAAGAGCAGTGTTCCGGAGTGGTGCTCCAGTAAGGCAAGAACGGAGGTAGGTCGAGTCGTTACTCCCTGGGCCGTGTCTTGCCCCATCGTCACCTGTGAAGGACCCGGAAGCTCTACCGGTCAACCATTGAGCTTCGCTTTTTGACTCGGCTGAGTCAAAGCGCAGTGGCGCTTTTGCTGGTTGGAGTCGTAACTCCCAGCCCGACCAGAGATACAGGGACTGCCAGCTGTAACGCACACCAGGAGGTGTTTGCCGCATTACAGACTCGGAAGTCCACAGGATCGATCGAGCGGCTGCTCTCGGTTCAGTCTTCGTGCTATTTGATTGGGGTATCGGTGACGCATCACCAGGAGGTGACTCCGCGTCCCGGTGCAGTCTGAGGAAGAGGTTGAGCGGCTGCTCCCTTCAGGTAGAGACCCCGGCTGGGTGTTACCCTGACTCCTCGATTCTCCCCAACACTCTTCGTGCCCCTCACAGCCTACCGATTGGCATTGTCGGCCATTTCATTTCTGCCCTCTGTTGGCATACGCCGGGATCGGCGTATATGCAGAGGACGGTTAGGACCATCCGTGCTGTGGGCTGGTAACGTACTTAGCCTGGAGGATTCCAGTGACTATAACTTTTGTTTATTCTTTGTATTATTTTTGCCTTCATTAAAATAACTAACCCTTCACAAGTGGTTGCGTCCTCATTATCGTGTCTGTTAAACGATCCTGAGACGTTCAGGGCGTTACAAAATATCCGACCTTAATAACACTAACTGTCTCCCGGTCGATAACAGACATGGCAACACTTGATGATGTGCTGGCTGCTTTAGCGACCGTGCAAGTTGAAGTGGCTGCCTCTAGGCAAGAAACAGCCGATGTAAAAGCCAGACTGGATGCTATCCAATTGGACCCGCTCACGCCCAGCACCTCCCTCACGAACCAGACCCCTGCGGTAGTAGTGGAAATGCCGGTAGCCATCCCCTTGGCAACACCAGAGAGGTACAGTGGGGATCCTAACACAGTGCAGGTATTCCTCACACAAGTGGCGCTACATTTATCGTGCAAACCAAAGGCGTTCCCCACGAGTCAGGCTCGTGTGGCTTTCCTTATTTCCTATTTGGCTGGAAACGCGGCACAATGGGCCGTACCTCTGGTGAGCAGGGACGACCCCATCTTATGTGATTGGGGTGCTTTTCGCGAGGAATTCCTGAAGGTATTCGACAGAAGGGCTGACTCGTACACGGCGGACCGTGAAATGCTTGAGTTGAGACAGGGATCCAACGACCTGGTGCAGTATCTCAACGCGTTCCGAAGGCTGGTTGCGGAAACCAAGTGGCCTGTTGCTAAACAGACGGCGCTCTTCCATCAAGGGCTGTGCGATGAGCTCAAGGACGCCGTGGCTCATATTGACCCTCAACCCAAGACATGTGAGGGCCTTATCAACCTGGTATTACGGCTGGAACATAGGCTAAGTGAAAGAAAGGGGGATCATGGGAGAAAAGGAAAATCCCTTCCATCCTATGTGACGGTGGGAAGTCCTGAAACTTCCACCGCATCCAAGGGAGAACCCATGGACATCGGCGCAATACGAGCGAGCCTCACAGCCACGGAGAAAGAGTCACGCCGTAAACAAGGATTGTGCCTATATTGTGGCAAAAAAGGCCACTACGTACGTGAATGCCCTGCCAAACCGAAGACGTCACGTTATCGGGCCAACCGGTCGGTAACAGCCGTGGTGGACATACCGGTGGAAAACTAGAGGACTCCCAGACCAAAGAAGGGGCATCTCGGAGTCACTCATCCATCCCTTCACTTTCCAACTCGGTCACTAAGGGACAACGACACCTGTTTCTCACGGTGCACGTGGGAGTGCATGACCAGTGGATGCCCGTTGTGGCCATGGTGGATTCAGGGGCCACTGGCATGTTTATGGACCACAACGAGGCATGCAGGCTAGGGCTAGTGCTTCTTCCCAAAGCTGTACCCGAAGACGTCTATGCTGTAGACGGAAGGCGATTGGTGACGGGGCCCATCGGGCAGCACACGGGGGTCCTTCCGATGAGATATGGGAGGAACCATTTGGAACAAATCGATTTTAACATCATCCGAGCGCCCCAATATGGCGTCATATTGGGATTGCCGTGGCTACAGAAACACAACCCCTCTGTGGATTGGCCAACACATCGCATCGAAATGACGTCACCGTATTGCATCCTGCATTGTGGAATAAGAACGGAATCCCTTGACGCAGATGAGAGCGGGAGTCAGACGGTGGCTACAGCGGCAGAAAAAGATGTGGCTCTCCCCCAGGCTTATCACAGTTTTGAGGATGTATTTGATGAGGTGAAGGCGGAAGTGCTACCACCACATAGACAGTTTGACTGCCAGATCGACCTGGTGCCAGGGGCCAGCGTTCCCAGCGGCAGGCTGTATGCCCTGACGGAGCCTGAAAACGTGCATCTCCGGGGGTACCTGGATAAACTCCTCAAGCTAGGATTCATCCGCCCGTCCAAGTCTCCGGCCGCCTCGCCACTCTTCTTCATCCCGAAGGCTAATGGGGAGCTGAGAGCCTGTGTGGACTTTAGGGCATTGAATGCGATAACCATAAAAAATCGGTACCCCTTGCCTCTCATCAGTGTACTTCTGGAACAGGTCAAGAAAGCTCGTATCTACACCAAGTTGGATTTGAATGGGGCATACCATCTGGTGCGCATGAGGGACGGAGACGAGTGGAAGACCGCCTTTAAGACCAGGTTCGGCCTTTTTGAGTACCTCGTCATGCCGTTCGGTCTGTGCAACGCCCCGGCAGCCTTTCAGTACTTTTTGAATGAGGTATTCAGAGAGGAGTTGGATATCTACGTGGTCGTATATATCGACGACATCCTCATCTATTCGTCCAGTGTGGAGGAGCACGTACACCACGTCAAAGCTGTGCTCCAAAAGCTGAGGGAAAACATGCTGTTTTGTAAACTCAGCAAGTGTGACTTCCACGTCACATCCGTGGAATTCCTCGGAGTGATGCTGAGTCCAGAGGGACAGGAGATGGCAGAACGAAAGATCAAGGCGGTGAAAGAATGGCCGGTGCCCCAAAGCGTGAAGGACGTCCAAAGTTTCATTGGCTTCGCCAACTTTTACAGGCGGTTTATAGATGGATTTTCAGGATTGGTGGCCCCAATCACACAGCTACTGAGGAAGTCCAAGGAGTTTGTCTGGTCCCCTGAAGCGAACAAAGCCTTTGAGGCCCTGAAAAGCGCCTTTGGTAAGGCGCCGGTGTTGGCTCACCCCGATCCGGATCTCCCCTACGTGGTGGAAGCGGACGCATCGGATGTGGCGCTGGGGGCTATCTTGTCCCACCGCAACCACGACACAGGGGTGCTTCATCCCGTTGCGTACATGTCCCGCAAACTCAACGACGCCGAACGCAACTACCATATTGCGGAGAAGGAGCTTCTCGCAATCAAGGACGCCTTCACCGAATGGAGGCATTGGTTGATGGGGGCAAGACATGTGGTATCGGTGTACACGGACCATCGGAACCTACAGTTCATGACGGCCACAAGACACCTTTCTCCCAGGCAGCTGCGGTGGATGATCTTCTTTGCGGGGTTCAACTTCCGCATCACATATCGGCCGGGGATGGAAAACCGGAAGGCGGACGCCCTGTCCCGTCAATCTGCAGTTAAGGAACCATTGCATGCGACCGAGCGTTCCATCATTTCCCCGAGGATGGTATTGGGGGTTATCCAACCGGATACTTTCCTGAGGGGAATAAAGAGAGGGATCAGGTCATTCGCATGGCGGAGGTGGCTCCTCAGTCACAGAGAATGGCAGCTGAAGGACGGGATACCCCTGAAGGGCAGGTGCCTATTGATACCCACGCCTAGGCTAAGGAAACAAGCATTCATCTGGTGCCATGACTCTCCATGCGCAGGTCATTTGGGCTTTGAAAAAACGGTGGCTAGCATGGGACGGCATTTCTGGTGGCCAACCATGAGAGTGGATGTCAGGAGGTGGGGACAGGAGTGTCCTACGTGTGCTACCATGAAGGCCGACCATGGCCGAACCCAAGGGCTCTTACATCCACTTCCGACCCCGGATAGACCATGGGATAGCATATCCCTGGACTTCGTGGTGGGCCTACCGGTAGACCAGGGGATGACGGCAAAACTGGTGGTGGTGGATTACTTGACGAAAATGGGGCACTTCATCCCCTGCAAGAGAGTCCCTACGGCCGGGGAATTGGCGTCACTACTCCTAAAGAATGTGGTACGACTGCATGGATTACCTGGGGTGATCGTGTCGGACCGGGGGTCGCAGTTTACTGCGCAATTCTGGAAGACTTGGTGCACTGCGCTGCATGTTAAGACCGCCCTGTCCACCAGCTACCACCCTCAAACGGACGGCCAAACCGAGCGCCTGAACCAAACGCTCAAACAGTATCTGCGATGTTTTGTGGACCAGGGCAGGGAAGAATGGGTCGACTTGCTATGGGTTGCAGAGATAGCCTATAACAACGCCACTCACAGCTCCACACAGTCATCTCCGTTCTATAGCAACTATGGCCAACATCCCAGGTTCTTGCCATTTCTACATCCGTTCAGAGAGGACAGGATTCCCGCCACAGCGGACAGGGTGGCACACATAAAAGACACGTTGATGCGCTCAAGGGCTGTCCTAATAGAGGCCAAGAGAAGATACAAGGCTGCGGCAGACAGGAAGAGAAGGCCCGGGCCACTGTACCGCACTGGAGACTACGTCTGGATATCCACAAGAAACATGAGGTTTCGAAAGAACAGTGTGTTCCATCCCAAGTACATGGGCCCCTATCGAATTACCAAATGTATGGGTCCCGTGAACGTGAAGGTGTGCTTGCCCCAGTCATTGCGGATACACCCTGTCTTTCATGTATCATTGCTCAAACCAGCACCCTCCAAGCCGTCTGGGACACCTAGGCCGGTATGCGTGGAGTCGGAGGTGGAGTATGAAGTGTCGGGCATACGGGCGTCCAAATGGCACAGGGGGAAGCTGTGGTACCTGGTTGCGTGGAAAGGCTATGGCCCGGAGGAGCAATCATGGGAACCGGCTGAAGGGGTTCATGCTCCGCGCTTGGTCTCCTTGTTCCATCGGCGTTTTCCTGCCAGCGCTGGACCCGTGGGGAGCCGCTGAGAGGGAGGATGTACTGTCAAGAATTCCTGTCATGCGAGGGGAGGAAAACGGTAACCAGCGAAAACGGACTACATCTCCCAGGATGCTTAGCGGTTGAGAGGTTATGTAAACAGGAGAGCTGTTACATAACTCAAGGAAAACACGCCCTTATGTAAACAGGAGAGCTGTTACATAACTCAAGGAAAACACGCCCTATAAAGGGAGGAACCAGGAGGTACAACGCTGTCGGATATTGTGTTTACACCGACGTACCTGCTTCGTGAAGAGCAGTGTTCCGGAGTCGTGCTCCAGTAAGGCAAGAACGGAGGTAGGTCGAGTTGTTACTCCCTGGGCCGTGTCTTGCCCCATCGTCACCTGTGAAGGACCCGGAAGCTCTACCGGTCAACCATTGAGCTTCGCTTTTTGACTCGGCTGAGTCAAAGCGCAGTGGCGCTTTTGCTGGTTGGAGTCGTAACTCCCAGCCCGACCAGAGATACAGGGACTGCCAGCTGTAACGCACACCAGGTGTTTGCCGCGTTACAGACTCGGAAGTCCACAGGATCGATCGAGCGGCTGCTCTCGGTTCAGTCTTCGTGCTATTTGATTGGGGTATCGGTGACGCATCACCAGGAGGTGACTCCGCGTCCCGGTGCAGTCTGAGGAAGAGGTTGAGCGGCTGCTCCCTTCAGGTAGAGACCCCGGCTGGGTGTTTCCCTGACTCCTCGATTCTCCCCAACACTCTTCGTGCCCCTCACAGCCTACCGATTGGCATTGTCGGCCATTTCATTTCTGCCCTCTGTTGGCATACGCCGGGATCGGCGTATATGCAGAGGACGGTTAGGACCATCCGTGCTGTGGGCTGGTAACGTACTTAGCCTGGAGGATTCCAGTGACTATAACTTTTGTTTATTCTTTGTATTATTTTTGCCTTCATTAAAATAACTAACCCTTCACAAGTGGTTGCGTCCTCATTATCGTGTCTGTTAAACGATCCTGAGACGTTCAGGGCGTTACATGCCTTGAATCTGGACTTTATGGGGATGTTATGCGTCAATTAGCCAGGCGATTCTAGTCTGCGGGTGTTGCGTTGGTAAAGCTTGCTGCACAGGTGCAATGAATGAAATAATTCAGGCACTACGGGGGCTGCGTTTATTTCCATAGCCGCTGATCAGTGATGCAACAATTCTTTTAGCCGCACAGCGGGGACCTGCGTCGGAGTCTGTGGCAGCGTTTTCTTGGGCCATTGGCAGGGGCTGTGTTAATTTCTTCAACCACACAGGCTGTGTGTCAGGAATGTTTCCTGCACAGCAGTGCTGCATCAGAAAACTTTTCAGCAAGAAGAGCGAATCATCGATTCTGTAGATTTCTTCCGTTCTGCACAGCCTACTGTAGCAGGAACAACCTCCAGGGTCCCAGACCTGAAATAGGCACCCCCAGGCAGGTCAGAACTCCCAGCAGTGGAGTTCAAGAAGGCTGTAGGTGAAGTATTTGTGTCCCTGAGACTTCAGAACAGGAGGCAAGCACACACAAGCCCTTGGACATTCTTCTTAAGCAGGTTTTACAGCAAAGTCCAGTATTTGTCTTCTCCTTGGCAGAAGCAGCAACTGCGCAAGCCCACCCAGCAAAGCAACACACAGCAAGGGAGCAGTACTCTTCCTTATAGCTCTTCTTCCTTGGCAGAGGTTCCTCTTGATTCCAGAAGTAATCTAAAGTTCTGGGGTTTTAGGTCTAATGCTTATAGGCCTTTTTCCCTTTGAGGTCTTTGTTCAGAAAGTCTGTCTTGCTCCTTAAAACAAGTTCTATCCTCCCTGGTCTAGTTTCACTACAGGAGGTAGAGACAACATTGTACACGGCAGCCACAGCTTATTCAGGTGTCAGTGAAAACTCCTCCCACCACTCTAGCCCAGGACGGCTCATCAGCATATGCAGGGCACACCATAGCTCCCTTTGTGGGAGTGTCTGGAGTGAAGGCACAAACAACCACTGTCAGTGTGAAACCATACGGTAATTCCACATGCAGGCAGAGGCACACATGATAGTTAAACAAGAAAATGACGACATTCTAAAAGTGGCATTTTCAGACATGCAATTTAAAAACCATCATTACTGAAAGGTGTGTTATTACATTCTGAGTTCAGAGAGCCAAAACTCCAAAGCTCCAGCTGTTCCCAATTGAAAGTTACACTTGTAAAATGTTACAAGGTAGCTCCAATGATAGCCTATGGGAGAGCTAGTCCTTGCAATAGTGAAAAACGAAATACACAGTATTTCACTAGCAGGACATGTAAAACACGCCAATTAAAACACGCCAATACATGTCCTACCTTAAACATACACTGCACCCTGAACATAATTGTGCCTTGGGCCAAACTTAGGGTGACTTACATGTATGAAAAGGAAAGGTTAGTGCCTGGCAAGTGAGCGCACTTGCCAGGTCGACATGGCAGTTAAAAACTGCATGGCAGGCATGGCAGTGGCAGGTCTGAGACACATTTAAAAGGCTGCTGTTGTTGGTGGCACATCAGTGCTGCAGGCCCATTAGTAGCATTTGATTTACAGGCCTTGGGCTCACATAGTGCACTTTATTTGGGACATATCAGTAAATCATATATGGCAATCATGGATAGCCAATCATAATCACAATTTACCCAGGGAACAGTTGAACTTTAGCACAGATATGCAGTGGCCAAGTACCCAGGGTACTAAACTAGCAACAACGAAATCCAGCACACAGTCAAAAATACAGGCGGTAGAGTCAAAAAGTCAGGGGAAACCATGCCAAGGATGTTAGGTCTAACAGCGGAATGGATGACTTTCAGCATGAGTAGTTTCAAATGTTTTGTCAAGGTTTGTCATATACATTTTCACCTCCATTTTTAAAGGGAAATAGGCCTAAAGCACCTGAGATTGAATTGATCTTTCCTTTCTTTAGGCAAAACTTCTATGGTAGCCTCTGCTGCGGAGCCGGTGACTTTGTCAGAGGTGGTGAATCACCTAAATAGTGACTCAAATGGCAGTAGAATGGTTTCATAAAAGGTTTGGTAGAAATTGATGGGAAGGCCATCAGGCCATGCGGCTTCACCCACTGGAATAAGCTTAATTACATTTAGAATTTTGTTGGTGTCATTTGGCTTGAGGGTTAATTTATCTGTTTACAAGAGTGATTTCCTGAGACTGGTTCTGGGAAAGTCAGCATACGATTTGCTCGGCCACGATCATTGGTGTATATAGTGAAGCAAACCTGGATAAATAGGGATGTAACCAACAAGTTTGCTCAAGATGAAAATATAAAAGAACAATAACATGTCTTCTAAAACTAATATAAACCAAAAGGGACTCTTTGTGGACAATCATAGCATATGCCAATTAAGGAGGAGTAAATGCTCAATTCATTTTGTACAGCTAACTAAGTGAGGCTGGAAAGGTCCAGTGCCTCGATTGAATCTCCTCCATCTATCCAAAACTTAATTTTGAGCAATTTTATCTGGGAGCAGGATCCCAGGACCTTCCGCGATACGTGGGAAAACAATGGTTGCAGATGCAACTGCCGGTCAGCAAGATGCAGGTAGAGTAGAGGGCTGCTAATTAAAAGTAGCAGTGCATTCGGGTCGGGGCATCCATAGGGGAGACAATAGAAGAAAGTGATATTCTGATACAGACAGAATTTTGTTTTGGGGGCCAACGAGTATGGAAGTCTCACCAACTGCTAGCTTCGACAAAAGCAGGTTCCCCTGCCGCATGTCACCGCAGAGTTCGCCATTGTTGGATGGGTCGCGTCTTCTTGAGAACAGCTGCACTCCCGAGCCAGGACCAAAATCTCTGAGAAGCGTTTCAGGTTGGTCAGAAAGGCTGAAGTTGACATGCTATGGAGCCTCCAGGGGTTTATGGCAACCAGTTGGGATAAAAAAATTGGCAGAATGGCTGATGAGGTAAGCGCTGGCCTCGCGGACTTCACAGATCTCAAGGATGAGCTGCCACCCAGCATGGAACCCAAACCATTCGCCCTTCAATTGGCAAATTTAATATACTTGTAAGTCCCTAGTAAAGTGGTACTACATGTACCCAGAGCATGTCAATTAAATGCTACAAGTGGATCTGCGGCACTTATTGTGCCAATCACCTATCCCATTCCTGCCATTGCAGACTGAGTGTGCAGTACTAAACTGCCATTTCAACATGGCAAAATAAACCTTTGCCAGGCCTCAACCATTCTATTTAATGCGTGTAAGTCACCCATAGGGTAGGCTCTAAGTAGACCACTGGGCGGGGCCAAAAAAGATAGACATGTGCTTATAACCTTTACATGTCCTGGAAGTGAAAAACTCCTAAATTCATTTTCATTACTGTAAGGCCTGCCTCTCCCACAGGATAACATTCAGTCAACTTTTTACATTTAATGAGTGATAACTTTCAATTGGGAGCAGGTAGTGTCTACATAATTGTAATTTAAAGCACTCTTTAATGGTAAAGTCAGATTTTTAGTCACAATTCGGAAAATGCTACTTTTACAAATTTGGCATTTTTACTGTCCAACCATTTGGTGTCTGCAGCCTGTATCCCTGGTCACATGACTAGGTGTAGCTTGCATTTGGTCTTTGTGTATTGTTCCCAGACAGTGGCCATAGTTTTTGGGAGGATGGACCATCTGTGGCTTTATAAAGGGGAGGAGCTGTCACCTACAACACTTCGCAAATGCTCTGTCCAGTGGGACCAGATTACCACAGTGGGTGCTTTGTGCTTCTAGACACAATTACATATCTCATATCTTCGGTATAACTGATTACACTTTTATCTGTGAGGTTCTGAATAATTTATTAAATTGTAATGTGGTGTGGAAATTTTCTTGTGCTGTGTTTACGTTTAATTACTGTTTGAAGTCCTGCATAAAACCTTTACACATTGCTTCTAAGTTAAGCTTGATTGCTGTGTGCCAAGATACCAGAGGGTTGGTCACAGGTTAATTTAGTCTGCTTCACACTGAAAGGATTGTGGTTGTTTCTTGAGAAGGGTTGGCACAACCCTCAACAAAACCCTAGTTTCTCACAGGTACCATTGTCCTGCCCATATGAGACATTGGAATATGCAATGTAATCAGAAATGAAAAGGCAGGTATTAATTTTGTCACAAAGCCACCAAAAATTAATGATTACTTTGCAGCAATAGCATACAATTGCACCATTTTAGCCTGCAACTCAGCAGAGGTATTTGGAAATAGCACACATTAATTAATTCCACCAGTTCCTGAAAACGCTTGACAGGGCACACTATATAGGGATGTGTGAAATTTTGCCTGATTCGTTTTTATTTAGATCTGTTAAAACTGTAGATATGTATGCAACATTATGCATGTTTACTCAGAATGCATACCCTGCTTTTGGCACTATATTTTAGCATGAATTGCATCCTTGTAGCTATGCATTTCATGAAGACGCATTCCACGGTTTAAACATGGCACAAAAACAAAACACAAATACTGCAAACAGTGCCGCTTTTGTTCTGGACAACTCACAAAAATCTTCACACATCAGGTCCAATTATGTCCATATTCCCTTACTTTAAAATCATTTATGTCTTGAAAAGTCCGAAAGGTACATTTTGCATCTAAATTCAGCTGAGAATATATGTTTGTAACAGAAATAAATATGACCAGGTGTGCTGTTTGTTTCCTGCTGGTTGTTCTGATGGTGTGCTGTTTGTATCCTGCTGGCTGTTCTGAACTTGGTGTCTCCTGGTTTCCCGGGGCCGGGCTTGGCTCCGCCCCCTACACCCGCTGTCTTGAATTTACCGAGGCTTCTCCGGTTACTTGACTCGGTCGGCCCGGCTTGGCTCCGCCGGACCACAACCCCCATCATTCCTAGGGGCAGGACGCCTCACATTCACGCGCCAGGAGGCGCTTAAAGGCGGGCTCGGTGCTGAGTCCCTTGGTGTGCTGTTTGTTTCCTGCTGGCTGTTCTGAACTTGGTGTCTCCTGCTTTCCCGGGGCCGGGCTTGGCTCCGCCCCCTACACCCGCTGTCTTGAACTTACCGAGGCTTCTCTGGTTACTTGACTCGGTCGGCCGTGCTTGGCTCCGCCGGACCACAACCCCCATCATTCCTAGGGGCAGGACGCCTCACAATCACACGCCAGGAGGCGCGCGGGACGCGCCGGGCTAAGCCCGGGCATAGGGCGGGCCGTCTGTGGCCGTCAGGGGCCGGAGGAGGCCGGGCTGGGCCCCCTTGCTAAGATCTGCACCATTCCATTGGACTATTGACTATTTACTTAAGGTACTGTGGGATGCAAAGGGCAGAAGGATGTTCGTATAGATGAAACATTGTCATAGTATAATCGCCTCTACCCCAATCCTATATTATTGGTTCGATATACGTCTTTAATATTGTAGGTACTGAGGGGTTTTGTGTTTACTATTTGCTGCCCGACATTTGTTTGACCCAAAAAGCACTCTTGCCCCAGCAGTTGCAATGGGAAAAACTAGTAACAAATCTCACCCAATGACTAGGCAGCATGCTGCCGCGACCCAATCCCTCCCGAGTTTAACAGCAATCGATAAAATGCTTCAGAAAACGATTGGGGTGGTTGCGACAGCAATTGAAAATACGGAGAGGCGACTTTCGATTACTCCAGCCTGCCCTCCACTACAGCAAGAGGGGGATTACTCGATAGCCACAGTTAACCCATTAGATTGTAGTTTCCTCCGTACATCGTCTTTTTCTGAGTTACCCTGTGCCCAGTCCGTTACTACTATTTCCACCAGTCCCACACTGTCTAATTGTGCCCCGCAAGTTTTGGTGAAAAATGTAGCCAACTCTCGACCAAAAGTAAAACCCAAAAGAAACAAAGTAAAAAAATTACACCTTTGATCGTACCCGTACAGGTTGCCGACGATAAATCTACAGTCCCTGTAGGAACTCCTATCTGGGCCACACATTTATTATTAGAGTTCCAGTCCCATATTGAACAGATTATCGGCTCTCTTATTAAACCTCTGATTTGTAAAGTGGATAGATTGGTTTCTATGCTTAATAATATAGATCAAGTAAAGCCGAAAATTGTGACCCAATCAATAAAAGAAGTTCACAGAATGAATTCGAGTATTACGAATCCTATCACACAAGCTGTCGATGGTGTAGAGGGGCACTTTGCTGATGGGCAAACACTAGACAACCTAGAATTAATTGGTGGTACCCGAGAATAGCCTAGCAGCAATAACAGTAATAATAGTAGCACAGTTCCACCAGTTCAACGGGCAGTAGGTAACCGTTCCCCGGGCCCAATTACGCTATTGCCTAACAATAGGAAAGGAACGGGTGGTTCCTGTACAGTGTCTAGGGGTGGAACTAGTACAGGGACACGAAACCGGGAACGACAAGTCCCGGGAAATACAGATACAAATATCCCAGTAAGGGGTCAGCCTATCGAATGCCCACCATAAATCTACCCCCGGAGTTCCTGCCTTATGTTGTGGTACTCACTGGGGTTCCCCCTTTGGCCCATGGGAAAAGTGAGGACCACAGTGACCTTAAAAATAAATGCATACACTGGCTAAGGACTAATAGACCCTCACCACCCAGTCGTTCTGGAGCAATTTTGACAGTTAGGAGAGTTGACTGGATTGGGCTTAGACTCAAAACCCTTACCGGAAACTGTGTGATTATAAATTTTAGACACAGGAGTTCTGTGGAATTTATATGTAATGGGTTGCCTGTCTGGTCGAACACTCAAATATTTCCCCTCCCCCTTTCATATTCCTACCCAAATGCCCAGAGGAGACTAGGTTGGGACACGAATTACCGACAACGGGGGGTTTATGATAATTTTCCCCATAATATCTATCAGGGGACGGTAGCCGGGGAGGGTACAAATTCATACTCTCCCTTGCTCTCTTTATTCCCCCCAAAAAATAGGTTCAGTTCTCTTGAACTGGTCGACTGACGCCCGGAGGGATATCCCCCATTTCCCCTATGGCCAGTGGCATAGATGGACATACCGGCGAGTCAAAGGGTAGGGCCTCTCTTTCCCCCCAATTGAATTTTAGCACAAATTACCTTCTAAATAATGAAGTTATGATGCAACGGGGGGCACTAAAACAATCTGTAGAGATTAGTGCCCCTAACGATCTATTATCTCCTAATAAGACCACCGTAGGTGAATTCGAGCATAGGAATCAGATTTCGGATCTTGGGAACTATATTGGTATGGAAAGAGTACAAAGTAATCCAGTAAGAACCGAGGGCCCCATAAAAATCCTGTCTTGGAATGTGGCTGGAATAAAAAACAAATTGCCGCTGCCCGAGTGGGGCTCCTTTATGGCTCTCCACAACATTTGTTTGATGCAGGAAACCTGGGCATTGGAGGAGAGTGTTATGCCTGGGTATGTTACCTTTGATATCCTTGCTTCAATTGGGGCTAGGGGGAGGCCATCAGGCGGGCTAACAATATGGGTGGCTACGCATTTGGGTGCCAGGGTTGTACAAATGCACCTTAACTCCCCAGATGTCCAGTGTGTACTTCTGACCCCAGAAAATATGCCGCAGTTGGCTATAGCGAATATCTATTCTAGACCCACTAAGTGCGGGCGGGAGTCTGTTGCAGTTGATGTTCTCAAAAACTGTATCCAGTCACTTGATCCAACAACAGCACTTGTGATTGGAGGAGACTTCAACTGTCAGTTTGAGCCCCTGGCGAGCCCTGGGTGGGATGAACAGGACGATGAAGACCAGCTCTGGCATGTTCCCGAACCACAGATTACCCCTGTTAAGGCCTGGACTCCATTGGTCCTGCAACTACAATCATTTACCCTTTCAACTTCTTTGCGGGCATGTAATGGGCGGGTGGAGCCCGATAGACCTGGGTCAGCTACGTTTAATAGATTACACCAAACCTCCATCATTGATTATATAATGATGGAAATTAAACACTGGGACAGGCTGATGGATTTTAGGGATGTCCCAAGGCACGATAGTGATCATAATGCCCTTGTACTATCATTAAAACCTGGCAGCTTTGGGCTGATAAATCCTTTGCCCGATATAACAAGTGCTATTCCTCCCTACATAATAACTAACAACAGACTTAGGGTTAAATGGCCACTTTTACAGGAGTCCCCTATTCTATTGGCGAAAATCTATAACATAGCCATTCCCTCAATTCTTGAAATGGGGGATGACGCCCACAAGGGCAGAGCAGTGAAAATCCACGAGCAATTAGTAGAGAATCTAGTGGATATGTTCTGCCCTGTAGTTGCGGCCAAACCACCACGGGTGAAGCTACATCCCTGGTACGATGCCCCTTGTAGAAAGGCAAAAAAAGATCTACTGGTTGCCATTAAAACCCAAGATAGAGTTTGTATAAAGAAATTTCGACTTCTCTACAAAAAGGCAATTACAAGGGGTAAGAAGGACTGGGAGGATAAAATATGGGAAGAGATGGGATCCGCGCTCAAGCGTAGGGATACTAAGTCATTTTGGGCTACCGTTGCAACAGTCACGAATGGGGGTGATAGGGCTTGTGTCCCAAACATCGCGTCATCAGTGTGGGAGGCACACTTTAGTGCTCTATACGCTAGTGTTGAACTGAACACTATAATTGACCCAAATAGTAAACCCCGGAAGGAAATGGGACTAAAGTGGCCGGCTGCCCTACCGCTTGGGATAGATGGGGCACCTTATCCGTCGACCTCCCGGGGCTCCCGCCATGAGTACCGATTGGAGGGGGCCTCAGGCGGACGGCGGAATAAGAACCAAATTAACACTGGGGATGAGAGGTACCCCGAATGCCCCGAAATTGTAACCCTGAAGGAGGTTGAGTCAGCAATAGGAAGACTACCTCCCAATAAGGCCCCTGGCCTGGATAAACTTCCAGGTGACCTTTTTCGTACACAGCCAAAAATATCGGCACCATACCTGGCTGCTCTGTTTAATGAGATTTTATTTGGAACTGATCTCCTGGGGACATGGTTGGGCGTTGAGGTGGTTCCCATTTACAAAAAGGGTTGTCCGCTAACCCCATCCAACTATAGGCCCATCAGCCTTATAGATACAACCCAAAAGCTAATGGGCAGGATTATTTTGGATCGGATCTTGTGCTGGATGGAGGAAAATGAAGTATTAACAACACTTCAGGCAGGATTTAGGTCAGGTATCTCTACTTTGGATCAAATATTCCGCCTTCAGGTCTTATTTTGGAAAACTGAAATTGTGGAGGGTGGCAGCCTCTACCTTGTGTTTGTTGACTTGCGGGCGGCATTCGATCTTGTCCCCAGGGCTAAGTTATGGGGGGTCCTGGCAGACCTGGGACTCCCGCTCTACCTTCTGACAGCATTAATTAGATTACATACTAATAATTATGCTCGGGTTAGGTGCGGGAGGCATGGGGATTTATCTTAACGCTTCCTTGTTTTAAGGGGAGTACGCCAGGGTTGCGTCCTGGCACCAACGCTATTCAGCCTATACATAAATGGTCTGGTTGATCATCTGTCTGGTATTACAGATAGTGTTTCCTCCCAGACTAGCGACTGGGAGAGTGCCCGCTCTGATGTTTGCGGATGACACTCTGTTGCTATCCAAAACATCATCGGGACTCCAGCGTACCCTGGATGGTTTTGTGGCGTTTTGCGCCTTGCGGGGATTGGAGATAAACTTGGATAAAACCAAGTATATGATCTTCAATCCCCCGAGGCGGACACGACCGAACCCTGTCCTTAACGGGATCCCTTTGGAGCGAGTCAAAATATTTGTCTATCTAGGCATAACTATAACTATAATTTTGAATGGGGCCCCCAAATCTCCAAATCTGCCCTTAAACTAACACAACTGAGTGGAGGTATTGGTAAATTTCATAGGATATCCGATCTTAAACCGGTAGCCCCGGCCCTAGAAATTTATCGACTCCAAGCAAGAATGGCCTCAATCTACGGTGCTGAATTTTGGGGCCACAAAAATATTTCCGGTCTTTTGAGGGCGGAGCAGAACTTTACGAGGAATCTGGTAGGCTTTCCATTAAGTACACCACTCATTCCCCTACGCTTTGACTTGGGGCTGGAGCCCATAGATGAGCTTGTAGCTGTAAGACCTATGCTATACTGGAAGAGGTTATGGTCTATTCCAGAGTTAGCCCCCTATAGAGCTGAGTTCCAGGAGATCTGGCCCAAATAAAAAAAAAAAAAATATCCCATGGTTGCTCCATATCAAAGCCTCTAGTAAGAAGCTAGGTATTTTACAGATTTGGGAGACCCCTGAGTTGTCTGGGGATGACGAAATCAGATCTTCAAATTCAGATGAGGCGGCAGAACCTGTCAAGTCTACAGAGATCCGTAACATTGGGCAGGTTGTCTACTGAGTTCCTCTTAGTAAAAATGGAACCCCGATTTGAAGGACTCTTAGACGTAATACAACCGCCTCAAGCAAGGAAGTTGTACCTTCAACTCAGGCATGGTAGCCTACCCATTAGACATTTTACTTCTAAATGGGTCAAATCAGAAGGGGAAGCCTGTCCTATATGTAATTATAAAAGCGAAGATGTCCCCCATGTTATGTTTTTTTGCCCTGCATATGCTCGAATTAGGAAATGCTGGTTAATCCCGATATGCAGGAACCTTGGATTTCGCCATTTTGCACAGGCCTGCCGGGTTTGGATTTATGATACCCATCCTCCTATTGTCTTTGCGATATCTCGCTTTCTACTTAGTATGTGGCGCAGCAGACAAATGTTCTTGTAAATATGTGATAGATAAAGATTCCTTTTTTTTTTTTTCTCCCTCCAATTCATTTTTGATAACTACTGAATTTAATGTCTTTTTAATACCTCTTTTTATCCTGTTTTTTATTCTTTGTGCTTTGTATGTATTTTATCTGCACTTTTATGGTCTTTGACCGAAATAAAGTTATCAAATGAATGAATGAATATGACCATGTCATTACCAGGTCTCCACTGTACTCTATTAACATTATAACATTTCTAACACTGGCATATCTAAATAGACCAGGGCCCCAGTAAAGCAGAGCTATGTCAGATTTGTAGGATCCCTGTTTAAGACAACTCTAAAAATTGTTAATCTGAATGGTACTCCTTTACATCATCGGTGTTTATACTGAAAATCAGGTACAGGTCCAGCCCTCTTGGACCTACACTGGGCACCCTTGCTCTAACATAACCCAGTTGCATAGCTGCCAAGTACCACATGTCAAACATTAAAGTTGTGCATTTACAGCCAAAAGTACTTAGCACAGATTTTCTAGTTCATGCTTACAATGTTAAAAGCAAAACTACAAGTCAAAGGATGAAAAATACAAGGGCTGGGCATAGCTTTCACATCCGATATAGGCTCACTAGGCAATTGTGTTAAAATATTGAGAAAAAGCATGCCACAGAGCAGAAGTGATTAATTCTGCACCATATGCTCCTCGCTGGAATAAGATCATACATTTTAAAAGGCCAATTTGGAAACTGACATTTTTACCTCATATACCCAGTCTGACCTCACGTTTTAAATAATTTCTTCCAAAGTCAGTGGAAAGCAATATTATAAAGCAATTGCATATTCTATTCACAGCTCGACATGTACTTTCCTTCTATTGTCTCATGTTATATTTAAGCGTGATGAGCACATGATAGAACATATATTTATTATTACTGTCGTAATGGTACAGCTCAGAGTCACATATCATGTCTCAATTTGTCTAAATGCTTGAATCTTTCGGCTATCTTGAGCCCAGGTACATAATATCTGAAGTGTTAATTATTCTTCCTTCTTATGCTCACCTCTGCTCTCCTGGCTTTGCAGAAAGCCTCTCTGCCAGCAGAACTCTCTGCAGGTACCTCCAAGTCTGTTTGAAGATGGTGATCCAGGCTTGGCGCATAATATGCACAATAGATTCACCTGCAAGATCAATAAACCCGTGTTCAAAGCTAGCTGGGCTTAAGCAGGCTAGTGGTTTTATTAATTCATAGTAACTTCCTAAAACTTTCACCATTAAGAAAAGCAAGGAGAAAATAGTCTCATTGTGAGAAATGAGAGTGGGTTGGAGGAGCTCAAGATTTTCTATTTTAATTGCATTTCTTTTGAAGTCTACAAACCAGGAAAATAAAAAAAATATGGCATACTGCACACATTAGAATCCTTGGACAGTTACCTTTAGGGATGTATGAACAGCTTCCCATGTGTTTGTGTAAATATAGTAGTGCACAGCATAACATAGTATAGTATAGCATAACAGCTAATGTCCATTTAATATGTTTGAAAATAGTTCTGGAAATGAGAAGAGTGCGATAAAGATGCCCTAACCTTGAATTCGAAGTGAATATTAAATCACAAATTAGGAAGTAACCATAACTGCATATTTTACTAATAAACTTAGGGGCACATGCATCAAAGCTTTTTGCTATCGCAAACGGTGCGATTCGCCTTTCCGATCGCAAAATGAGTTTTTGCGAATAATGAAACTATTTGGCATGCGCAATTTCGGTACTCGCAATTTTTTGCGATTTCCCAAGTTGCGATTGCATTTAAGGAATCGCAATTTGTGATTCCTTAAATGCAATGCAAGAAGCACTGTGAAATAGCGATTTCACTATTTGGGGCTGCAAATTACCGAGCAATTGAACTGGTCGTTAATTTGCAAAAACTGGTTGCAGACACACATGCCCTTGGGGCATGTGTGTGTGCGCATGTGTGTATGCAACATGGGTGCACATCACAATTTCAGGGGTGCAACAGGGTGTCCTTTTGACACCCTTGCACCCTTGAAATTGCATGCAATTTCCCATTCATTCCTATAGGCCTGTAGGCCCATAGTAATGAATGGGAAGCCATTCCGTAATTGCGACTCACAATTTGCGAGTCACAATTAAGGAATGTTTAGGAATCGCTATTTTTATAGCGATTCTGACATGCGTAGGCTTTTGCAAGTCCTAGATTGCAATTCCTTAAAAATCGCAATTAAGGTCTCGCAAAAGCATGTCTTGATACATGTGCCCCTTAGGCTCCTGGATTGCCCTCAAACAAAATCAAAAAATAATTGAATAAGTTACAGGAAACAGAAGTCCTTCATATGGCCATAGCTTCAAAATAGTGATGTTATAGTAGTTTCCCTTCTTAACTGCTGTATCACAGGCCCTTCCCCTCTTTAAACTTTCCTTTACCTATTGCAACCTGACTAACTTGAACCAGTGTTCTACTGCGAAGCTCACTGTTTACCATGATATAGTCCAGTTTATGAAATGCAGACCTTGTTGGCAGTCTAAGCTTATCTACACTCAGCAACATCTCTGTCACTCTAGAATCTGTTTTGCTCAACACACACCACATCCGGTCCTTCCGCATATGATACAATCTTGGCTCCAAAAGATTTAACCAGATAGGCAAAAGGGATAAGATAGAGCTTCAACAAGGTGGGACTTAAGGCTGAACCTTGAGGGACCCCTACTTTTATGACCTTGTTACCTGATGCCAAAGGGGGTGGAGGTTCTGACCTCTTGTCCTCTTCCCCCAGGAAAGAGCCCAATGAGCTCAGATCCAAAACCTGCTACCCAATTTCCCAAAGAAAGCGTAAAAGTATTGAAGTGTCAAAAGCTTCAAATAGGACCAGTACAGCCTTGCCGCCTCTATCCAGAGTCCCTTTGATATGATCTGAGATCTCGAGAAGATCTGTTTCAATGCTTGATTTGGTCTGAAACTTAATTGGCTGGAATGGAGGAGGTCATTAGACTCCAGATAATCAGATCAGATGCCCAAAGGTGTCTTGGCACTTGTGTCTGCACCGAGGAGGACACCATGGTTAAGGAAGAAATACAACTACATGGAACATTGGAAAAGCTATGTTTTGAGCTGTTTTTTAAAGATCAGCAAATTTGTTTGATTTCTCAAATGCTCATGAAGCATGTTCCAAAGCTTCCAAGTCGAATGAACAAAGCTTCTACCACCCCATGAGGTGGTGTAAATTCTCTCAACCCTAACTGTTCTGGAGGTGGCAGAGCATAGGCATTTTCCAGGGATATAACAAGAGAATTTATTCTCAACGTAGTCTCGGCCAAGGCCATGGAGTGCCTTATGAGAAGTGTACAATGCTTTAAATGCCACTCTCTTTTAAGGGAGCTGATAAAGCTCTTCCAAGGCCTTAGAAACTGAATCACATTTATTGATGTTTTTAATAATCCTTACGGACGAATTCTGCACCTTCTGCAATTTTTTGAGGGAGCCTTGTTGCATGCCCAAGTAGAAGAGATTGTAATAATCTAGTCTAAATAAGAAATAACATAGCTTTTCTGCAGTTCTGATGTAAAAAAAGACAACATTTCGTTTAGTAGTTCTAGCTGATAGAAGCAATTTCAGCTGAGCTGGTTACTTTTGTTCAGAAAAAGGTAAGTTTAGAGTGAGACTTATACCCAGAATTCTCACCTTGGAGACTGGAGTAGGAAGAGTTCCTATATTCTGTGGTCATTATCTGTCACTCCAGAAAGAAGTGTCCCTCCCAAAAAAAAGTACTTTGGTTTGAGACAATGTTTGCTCAACCAGCTGATGATAGCTCACATACAGTTATTAAATCTTTGCGCTGCCTCCTCATTGTTACTCTCAATTGGCAAAAACAATCTACGTGTTCTTGCCGTAAGAGATGGTAAAAAAGCCAAAAGATCCTATAAGTCTTGCAAGAGGTGCCACATTGTTGGAACGCCGCATGGTAAGAAAAAAGGAATGGAGACAAAGTTTCCTAACCTAAGCGCTTGCTCTCTTTCCTGGAGAAACGAGTGCAACAGATCGTGGGCTCGTCCTCCAATTCCAATTTCCTTTAGTCTTTGCACAATAATTATGTGGCTCACAGTTTCAAGGGCTGCAGATAGTTCGGTACTGTGAGCCTTTGGGAAGCAAAATTGGGCTCCTTCCAGAAACTCGTTCTTATCAAGATATTCAAATAACGCTCTGTTCATACGTTTTTCTAATAGCTTTACAGGAAAGGGAAGATGAGATATGGATTAGTTGTTTTTCTCCTCATTGTAATCCAACGTAGGCGGTTTTTAAGCAGTGATGAAAAAGAGGGCCCAGTTTGGTCTGTTCAACCATATCCAGTACTCTCTCACTGGAAGGAGAAGGGAATCTGAGGAACTTTGAGTGAATTGGGACTTCAAATTCACCTCCTACACAGGGGGAACTAAGGTTTATAGTATAAGTTTTGAATTCCTTGTAAATGGCTTCATCTTTGTCGATGAAAATTTCTGCTAAATTATCGCAAAATGTTTGGCTGGGTCCTCTCGAACTACTAGCAGGTGCACATGCAATAGTCTGAACCATTTTAAATAGTTCTCAACGCTTATGTTTCGCCCTGTTGGTTCTTTCTGTGGAGAATTTAGTTTTCTTCATTCTTGATCCCCTTTTTATAAATCTGAATTAATTTTTTGTATTCCTCTTTTTCATTTTGTAGAGTAATTACTCCTCCAGGCTGTTTCTTGCTTCCTACAATTCCTTATCATTTCTCTAAGTTTGGGCGCGAACCAGGGCGCACCAGGACTCATTCCAAAGCTTTTAATTGACTTAACTAGAGCCAGTATACGCAACAATGCTACTGTCAACAGCCATTGCTGGCCTCATTATTCAGTCCCCTCCTGCATTCGGCTGTCCTTGACTATCTTCGAAAACAGAGCTCTTTTCCAGAAATGGTCTCTGGATTGTATAAAGTCTAGCTGGAAGGACACCATACTCGGGGGGCAGATTTACAAGCCCCTTGTGACACATTTGCGTCGCCATTGTGCCACTTTTGTGACGCAGCTGCGTCGTAAACAATGTGCCATGTTGCAACATATCCATCCTTGTGCCACCATGGATGCGTTGCATTTACAATGCGGTGCACTGTGGCGCAAGGATAGACAGATGCGTGTCGCATCTTCTGTCGTAAGAGCAACGCATTGCTGGAGTTGTGTCGCAAGCGCAACGCAACTCCAGCAATGCTATGGGGCGGCCTATACTTATTGTGCTGCGTCACTCCTTACACCTGCTTCAAGCAGGCATAAGGTTTTGACGCAGCGTTGTCGTAAAAGTGACTCAGTGAAATCTTGCAGATTTCACTGCGTCACTTTTACGAGGATTTCTTGTGACGGAACGCACACCCTGCATACATTATACCTGACGCAGGTATAATGTGGCACTGGGCTTTACAACGTGATGCATCTCCCCTTATGCGTCTCGTAAGTATGTCGCAAAGTGGCGCATTGTTTACGATGCTGGTGCGTCACAGAAGTTACTCAACGGCGCCGCAAATGTGTCGCAAGGGGCTTGTAAATCTGCCCCCCAGAGTTTGCATCAGGCCAACCTAGCTCACATGGTAGATTGTTGGAGATGCAGACATCAAGACGGAGACAATCTCCTTCTGTTTTTGCCCTGCCCATTCCTCCAACAATATTGGTGTGAGGTACTTGCTAACATGAACACCACTAACAACCTTCGACCGTCTCCTACAGTGAAACATATCTTCCTACTTCACACTATCTGCATTTTGGATCTGACTAGACAGATGCCTTGATACAGCTTTAGCTGTAGCCAGGGTGGCTATCCTCCACTGATGGAAGCAATCCACTCACCCTACATATGATGACTGGATCTGAGATATGGCAATTACAGCTGCTCATGAACAGAACATGTAATATCTTCTAGATCAAACAAACAGATGCTCGTAGGTCTAATCAGCAGGATGCACGTTTGAGTTTTTGCATGACCCACGTTGTACAACTAACATTATATTATGTATGCCTTCATACATGAACTGTACATATTGTACCATAATAAACCTGTTAATGAAGAAATATTGGCAAAAAAACAAAAAGCATAAATGTGTCATAGAAAATAAATGCAACGTCATAAAAATGACTATAAATGTTGCCCTTACTACGACTTTCTTTAAACCACATAACACTTCATTGTCGGTTTTATCATTGTCAACAAAGCCTTCCCAATGAAAATGCCTGTTTGCAAGTGTCTTATTTCTAGTTATTCCCATGATGCAGGCTCCGGATCGCCCAGCAGGGCTCCCCGCACTCCAGACCCTCTGTGTAAAAGCACTAGGTCCAGCAGTACTTGGAAACGGATGAAGACCCTCCTCAGTTCATTTATCTTATGACCTAGGAAACCTACAGTGACTCTTGGGTCATACTCCTGGTAGTCTGCTGCACGTCAGGCAGCCCCCAGAGCATGGACCAATAGCATTCATGGTACCACTGCACAGCATGGGGGCCTCACAGCACAGATCATATCCAGTGGGGATTGCACCCCAGCAGATTCTGAGGGTGCTCCTTTCCTGAATACTTGCACATTTTATTAGCAGCATTGTGCTACTACTCCTGATCGCTTTTCCTTTTCATTTACTTTTTAGTCATCTGCATCTTTTTTTTAAATGTTATGTGCCTGGCGGGCCTGCCCCTTCAATAGGGCACACAGGGCGGAGCGGTAGCCCCTTAAGCGCGGCCTGCCAGTATCCTCTTTCTTGCCTGTTTGTGATCAGCTTGGGCTAGAGGTAGTAGTGCTTATAGCCTCCATCTCCCTCGAGACAGGAGCACAGGGAGCAAGAAAAGGCACCCAGCAATGCTTTTTCAATCCCCAGAACTAGGAATCTCCAGGGACCCGATTAATCTGAGAGCACAGTGGTGCTATGCTTTCATTGTGCTGGCTTTTGGAGAAATAGGAGCCATCAGTCACATCCAGAATGGTTGGGAGTTGGAGGCCAACTTTGACTGCGGTGACCCCTAGGCCTTAGGAAAATATAGAAATCTAAGATGCACAATGTGTTATCCTTCCCACCTGGTTCCACTGGCGAACCAAACTTCTCCAGCCCGTTGGCCTATTTAGTTAATTTTCATGGATACCCTTCTAGCCACCAGGAGGGGTTTCTTCGGGCGCCTGCCTTCCAGATTTTAGTTTTCTGGTGGAGCCTTATTTTTACACTGTCCTTCTTCCAGTGAGAGAGAGCTCATAGCGTATCTTCCTGCCCTTTTGCTCCAGGTGCTGGGCCTGTCCGCTATCTGGGCTCCAGGCACCAGACTTTGTCCTGGTGCTTTTTCAGAGACACCTCTGCAGCTTGCCCGCGGAGAACCCTCTCTACTGCTCTTCCTAAGCTCCAGGGCTTCGGCAGTCATGCGATGCACCTGCATGTCAAGAGCCCAGTCTATGGCAAACTCCTGATGGAGGTTGCCCATCTACAGAAGCAATCCACAGAAGATCCAGGGGCATCATCCAGCCCCCCCACCCAGGATGTCTATCCCTTTACTGTTCCTCAGAGGGGATAAGAGGTGCGGCCCCACTAACCCTGGAGAAACACTCCTAGCCCCTGGGTGTCAGCTGGAGTCCAAAAGTCCTTATATCCAGCTCTGCAGTGGAGTCAGGTGGCTTCTCCTTCCAACTGCATATTTCTTCATCTCTCCCAGGTCCAGAAAGTATTCTACAGTCCATCTCTTGTTGAGGGTTTTTTAAACGTTTGAATGGAAGTGAAACGTTCTAGAAGGTTTGCACATATACCCAATCCTAGGGTGACAAATCACAATTCCAACCCTGCTCCTACCCTCCTCCACAGCATTCTGGGAAGTTCAATTATGAAAACCAGGAGTGGTCTGTTGAAGACACTTCTCTGAGAGTTTCAGCCCCACCACAAACTGACAACGCTGCCTGAGCCCTATTCCCCAAGCTTCAAAGGCGAGCCCCTCCCGTGAGTAGCTCCAGAGGTATGACTATACCCCTTTGTTTTTATAGGAGTGAGGCTTCTCAGACCAGGTGTAGTGTGAAAAGTAATTAGCACATACAGATCCTATCCACACCCAGTCCTTTCTCAGCAACAGGTCCAAGCTCTGTCAAATGGCCCTATTGTATGGAGAGGCCTTTGACCCTACTGCTGGCCAGCAGAGTAATTAACTTGGCCTGGAATCTAATTCTGAGCTGAGTCAGAGAATTCTGGAAAATCTTCACATTCCAGAAGGAGTGCCAATATCACCAAAGTGACATTTGATCTGCCTGTCGGGGAACATAATTACCCTATATTGTTTGCGTCACCGGCATCTCCACGTCTAAATAGGGGGAAACTGTGCATTGTTGCACATTTCGCCCATAATGTATAATTCTTTGAAAAAAACAGACTTTTCAATAATCGCTTCAGATGTACACTATGAAGGCCCACTCACATTATAAAGCCAAACCCAGTTCAGAACCAATCATTGAAAAGTCCCTTCTGTGGCAGTCTACCTGTGAACAGATACTAGGCTGAGCTAGACAGTAGTCTGATACACTCAGCCTGCACATATGTGCAACATGTCTGCTCGCTGGTTTATGTTCGACCAATCCAGAGCCTCCTCGCCCAGCTGCACAGTAGCGAATCTTATCTTAAAAGGTGGACACTTGGGCTAGCACTCTTAGTACATATTCAGAGAATTTAAAGTGAGTGAGACTCACTCACGGAAAAGTCCAAAATCGGGTCATCGAAAAGTAAAACAATCCAGGGGGTTAATTGGGAGGAACCCATGTGCAACACCTGTGATTTGTAAAACTGATGCAGTTTGTCAAATAAAGGTTGGCGAAAGTGTAACACTTTTGCAAATTTCCCGCCAAACTTAGAGATTTCTGAAATTTTCCAGCATTCAGAGCCTGTATTGTTTGAAGCAGCTGAACAGATTCCAATACTCACCTGAGCAGATTCCCTCCCAGCCCCTAGAGGTGGCTGTTCAAAGACTACCCACAAATACCAGTCCCCTTGTGTAATCTCAAATAAGACAGCCATCCAAACGAATGCCCTGCATAGAGTGACATCCTGCTGTACTTAAAGGGTGTTACCTACAGTGCATTTAGTCCAACGCTGATACAATAATAACAAAATTAAGTTTAAGGCGTTTTCACATTTTTTACTAATTAGCCCATTCCAAAGGAAAGCAAATGGAGAATGTTTCATGAATGTTTAAGGATTCGAAGGCACTGAAATTCCGGCTGTGCTTCGCTACGGCACCCAGGAGGGTAGCATGCAGGCTGCAGCCTCTCTCTCCAGCCCACTCTCCATAGGAACTAATTCAGAAGCAACAGCACACTGTGAGTTGGCCGCACACCACTCCACAGAACATCTCAACACAGAACAGAAGGCCTGCTTCTTCTTCGGAAGAATGCTGATAAAATTTTAATGAACCAACATGTTGTCATGGGGATTTGCTGCTATTCATTAATTCATTGCGCTCTCCCTCCGCAGCTCTGCTGAAGTTGAGTGACAAATTGTCAAGTTGCATTTTTTTTTACAGTTTTGGACTTTCTCATTGATAGTTTAACGTTTCTATAGATTCTTGAGGTCTTGTCGCATAAGGGGTTGCGCCTTTTCAGGCTGGGGGTCCTGCAGTCCCCCTGACATGCGTTTAAAGAGCAGAAGGGCCCTTGGATCCCCTGCTTTTGTTTTTGGCATCTGTCCTTGCACATCTGCTTGCCTAGCTGGTACCAGAAAGCACTTTTCACAAAAAATAATTAACTATAATACATTCACATGGCCTAATAAATTGAAAATCAAACTACCTGATTAATGTTTACTGAACTGCGTAAAAATATATAAACACGTTAAATTGATATCCTAGACTCAAACTTGGCGAACTAAAAATGCGGTGAGTCTGTGAATGAGCTACTTTGACCTCATTTTATTTCCAAGGAAATACTATTTGCTCTCTGTATAGGGTCTCTTTTGTACCTGACCAGGGATGTGGAACCAGTGATTTCCATCAGGAAAGATACTTAAAAATATTACACCAAACATTCCCAATGGTGACATAGCCAATCCCTCTTTCCGGGCTCTTTTGCGCACAATTTCCTCCAAGTTGGCCAATGAGGTTTAACTTAGAGCACCATTCCTCTTCCTGCAAGGCTTAATGTATATGTATTTTGTAAACATGAAAATGTTTTTAATGTACTGAATAGAACTATTCTCTTTATCTTTAAATATATATCTTTTTCCTTTTGTCAAAGTTTTCTTAAGCTGAATTAAAAAATCACTGCGCACAAATTAATTCAACTGACTGTTGTGAAAGGGGTAGCAGATACTCGTGCCCCCCAATTTTACAACTACTCATTGCTCAGAATATGGTTGCTATTTTTTCCCCGCTTTTGAGAGATGGGCTTTTGCATGTCTGTGTTGAGTGATGCATTTCTGGTGCTCAACTGGGAAGGTTCAGTGTCGTCAACCGTATACTCATGTAGGTCCCCGTTGGGAATTTTCCACTCGTGGCCATTCCAACAAGCATTGGCATAGCCAATAGGTCTCGCTTTTGGGACCTTATAAGTATTTAGTTATGCAGCACAATATCCTTGGTGCAACATCAACTGTTGCATGGCTAAACACTTATAAGTTCCCAAAGGCGAGACCTATTGGCTATGCCAATGCTTGTTATGTTTAGTCAGTAAACAGAAGACATGAAGGGTAAACAGGTTGAGAAATAGAGGGGGGGGTTGTGTGGAAGTGGTGGGGGTTACTAGGAGGATCTAGTGAAAAAAACTTGATGGGAAAAGAGGAAAGTGAAGAATCAAGAGGGCATCTAAAGGCAGGGGGATGCTAAAAAAATTGGAGGGGTATAATTTGGGGGTACCCCCTTAAAAGAATACCAAACACTGTTCTAGGTCTTTAGTGAGAAGCGGCCCCTAAAACAAAAAAACAAAAAAACACAAACACAAAACTAACGTGATGAAAATATTTTTTTATTCAAGAAAGGCTTTCACCAGGTTGGTTATGCCATCCTGGCCAAACCCACTCATGAACAAAAATTAATTACAAAGGGTTTGACGTAAAAGAAACATCAAAACACGTTTCTTCAGAATGGAGTTGCATTAAGAACAGGTAGCAGGCAAAATCATACCCTTGACTTGAATCCAAACCTTGATATAATAGCTGCCATCATTCGTCATGTCAGTGCATGTAATGTAAATGTAAGTCCGTTTTTATATAGTGCAGCTACTCACCCTTACGGGTCTCAAGGCGTTGGGGTCCGTAGTGTAAAAATTAAGTGAGCTATTGCCCAGACTCACACGGTGCTGAGCTGCGCTGCCGCCGGAGCCGGGTATCGAACCGTGAACCGTGTGCTCTGAAGTCAGCTGCCCTGGCCGCTGCACCACACCTCTCCACAGTGCATGCCACCAAAAGGGACACTATTTTAAAAATAATGGAACAAGTATATTTTTGCACCATTCCTTGCCTTGGGCTAGTATTTTATAATACCCAACAGCCCTGCACTCTCCTCCCTGTCAAACCAATAACAAAGATGTGGGGCGCCCAATGACAGCCTCAGAAGGCTTTCCATGACCTTGTCATGGTAGGGTCATATTTACCCCCCTCACCCCACTGCCACCTGTATTCTTCACCCGAAACGGGAACAGTCCTTACTTTTAATAGAGCTCAGCATGCATGATTTAAATAAATTCAGTTGTGATATGTCCTTCCTGACTCAAACGTCTCTATTTCAGGCTTCTAACACTGTAATATGCTTCAGTTCACAAATATACATTTTAAAACAAAAAACAAGTCGGAGAAATTTTGCAAAAGTCACTCTTTCTATCCACGTTAAAGCAAAAATGTGCATTAAAATTTTCAAAATAAGTTCAGTAAAGACGTTGTTTCTTTGCAAAAAAAAAAATGGAAAATAAGACTTCCCATTAAGTTGCCAAGTCTACTGACTGTCTAAGTAAGGGGTTATCCCCGAAAATGCCCTATGGCCATGAAGATTCCCTTAAAACTAAAGGGCAAAATTATTACTTTGGAAAATTACAGGAGAAAAGAGATCTGTTTCTTAAGGCCAACAGGAAAACTATAAAATCAAATTAACCCGTCTGCGAGATGTGCTAAATCATTGACTGTCCTGTTATTACTCCCTGTTATATTGTTAATCCAAGCACATTAATTTATGTAACTATTATAACCTGGAATAGTCTTCAGAAGGAAGTTTTGGGCAACTGGGAGAAACCGTGATACAAAAACAAGGATTCCCACAAAGCAAATCTTCTACTGGTAAGAGTTAATCAGACCTTGCCTCCCACAGTAATATGTGGAATTGCGTTTAGCAAAATACCTGAGTGCAGGCTTTACTACAGTATGATAACAATCCATTCTGGCCTGGAATTTGGCAGTGTTATTGAAGGAAACCACAGAAGAGTTCTCATGGAGGAGACTGTGAGGTGAGTGAAGGGCAAGTAATTAGTTCTTGGTAGCCTTGGTAGAGTTCTTTCAAAGACTTTTGGGATTCAGCAACAAGAGATTGCAAAGAAAAAATCTTGTGCTCTGATGATGGGGTATGGCTCATCTAGTAGCCTCAGGAGGGGCATGCCATAAAGCTACATCAACCTCCAGTGAGTAATGGAATAACACAAATTATTTTCGGTCCAGTAATTCGGGCTGGTTGTCTGGGCAAGATTCTTGCAAGAATATTGGAGTGTCACCTCCTCCACCAACAGCCAAGCCCCCTCTTCGCCCCTCAAAAGTCTGGTGACTTTTAGAAGCCTTGGTGTGCACTGGGTCCCGCTGCCCTGCCAGGTTCCTGTAAAAAAAAGTGAACATGACAGTTCTTGACACATGTACAGAGGACCCAACCAATGCATCTTTCCCCATTAATGTTACTTTTATTTATGCAACTAAATGGAATCCTGTCCAAAGGCGCCTAATAACAATATATAAACTCAAGCTCACCTACTTTAGTTACCATCTTGTGGACAATTGTGGCCTACCAACAGAAGTGTAATTGGTCTGACAGTTCTGGACAGGGTTGTTGAGATGAGACACTAAACTGCTTTAAAAAGCATCACAATGTGATCAATATCAGTCTCTAGACACTATATCAGTACTCCGATTGTTCAGGACATCTGCATTTCTAGACAGGCCAAAGATACTCAACCATGGCAGATAATTATGAACTATTAACTGGCTATTTCTAACTTTTGTTTATTCAGTGTACAGACGTAAGGATCGAAATGTAAGCTAGAATCACTGCAAAGTAACAAAAGCTGTCTTCCCATAAGTATCAATTCAAGGCAATTGGAGCTGCTACAGTTAATATGGCAAGATAACACCCTGAAATTAACAACAAACGCACGTTGCAAAGGTTGAACAAGAGAGACAATACTCTGAGAAAATTTGATTTTTCTGCATTTACACCTTTGGGAACCCCAAGACCAGAAAAGGTACACATAACTGGCATGGCTAGACATGAAGGAGACCCAGGGGGATTCATGTCGGGGACCACATATCCTGTCGGTATATAGCTTGTTCCACAAGGAAGGCTTAGACAAGATGTCAGCTTCACAAAAACTTTAGGAAGAAAATAAATAGACTGCATTGTCAGGCTTTTACCCTAGCTATTAGATATTGATATGTAGAGTACACCAATGAAAAGACCTGAATATGCCCAAAATAACCTTGTATTTTTTCTTGGTGAACATAAATGTGTGCTAAGAAAAAAATAGCAAAATTTGGATACAGTCCTTGCCTTAAACATGAACAAAATCTGACAATTTCTCACTCGATGACTACTTTGTATCTGTTGACCACTGCCAAGATTTCAAAGAGAAGCTTAAATAGTTTTATTACTAAGGCAACTTTGCAGAAATCATTTCATTAGGGGGTTAAAGGATAGACACAGAATGGTTGGCAGATATTAGGGTACACGATGCAAAGCTGTGAAACACCCTGCCAGTCACCAAGAGTACAGAAACAAACTATCTTCTGTACAGAAAACAGAACTGTTAAGACAATCACAACCAAAATCCTAATGCATCACAGATCCGCATTGTGAATGTGATGATGATGGATGGCCGGACTTGAACTGTGGGATGGACACCACAATTCTTGCCCCTACTATCAATCTTTACACAGTTTAACGGGCCCTCTCTTGAATCAACGAGCAACCAGAATGATATTTCAATGACGGTCATACAGTGCACTTAACAACAAAAAGTGTATTTTGGACTTTCTATGTATCTGGATACTAAGTTTCCATAAAGTGGCTGTAAAGGAACTGAACTATGCAACAGAAGACAAATGCATAAAGGAACACATACTGCACCTGCTGCCAATACCCCACTCTGGCAAAATGCAAACTTCAACATACCTCTTTCCAAAAACACTGCAACAACAAAAAAGCACAAAGAGGACACCCTTGCCACCACAAACCATTATCCTGAAGTTATGCCCCTGAAAAGATCACCAAGAACACTTGGGCCGCAGAAGTCTCACACTACGAAGGAGCCATCGGTCAAACAATAAGATTCCAACTGGATGGATGACCAAACCGGCATGAGTGAATACAGTGGCCACGAAGAAGGGAGAACAGCTGAGATGCAAAATAGAGAAATTGAAACAATTACTAATGAAGAGAGAGAGGAAGTCACGAGTGTCACAATTAAGAATCACATATTAGTCTGAAAAATAATGGATTGTGCCAAACTAACTGCAAATTAAAAGTAAAAGATTCAACATGACCCATTTCACCTGCTTACACACGAGTCTCGCCTGTGTAAAGTTTGTGCAAATGCTGCTCTTGCGTTATCGAGGGATCGACTTTAGATGGGGCATTCATGCTCTGGGCTACCCAGGGCTGAGCAGGCCATCAACCGAGAAACTAAGGGGCATATTATCAAGCACGGTGTTAAAATTATCGCCGCTTTAGTGGCAGGAAACTGCCACTAAAGCGGCGATAATGGGCTTGATAATATGCCGCAGTGAATATTGTTGACACCAGAACATGGGCTTCTATGGGAATTCTCTGCGGCATATTATCAAGCCCATTATCGCCGCTTTAGCGGCAGTTTCCTGCCGCTAAAGCGGCGATAATTTTAACGCTGTTTCTTGATAATATGCCCCTAAGAATGAGATGTGTGCTGTTGTATTTGCAAGATATATAGGCAATATTATCTTTAAATTATGCTGATACCCCCACTGGACAAAGGCAACAAGTTTGCATTTCCTGTGAAGACTGGGCAACGATGGAACATAGGTGAAGATAATAGAACAGAACAAGCAAAGTCACAGCAGCATCCCAAATGTCATTTTTTAAAAATTTCAGAGTTAGTTATCAGTGGGTGGATCTCAAACACCTGTTTCAGGCAACTGATTTAACAATGCCACTCCCATAGGTAGGATCCAAAGTATTTAAACATGGTCTTCTTTGAAGTGTCACAAATGACTGATCTTTAATAAGAATAATGGAGATAAAACATTTACGATTCACTGCGATCAATGCAAAAGGCTGTTCTACTTCAGAGGACTGTTTACTCCTATTCCAATCTGCATGTGCTTATTCGCAGAATAAATGCTTGAGTTGGGTTTCTTTATAAAACAAAATCAATGTATTGTGTCTCAAAGCTTAATTATATATCTAAAAAGGCAGAACAACCAAACTGTAGCATGATCTGTGAATGCTTTATCCACTCTCTTTACAAAAGGGCTAAAACCGCAGCAGCAATATTATGGACAACTCCAAATCTAGAATACAGACTAACGGGGATATTACCAAGAAATTGCGATAATTATCGAAAAGCGCGCTTAGCGCTGTTTATTTTTCTCGCCGGCTATCTCTGGATTTCATCGCGGATTATCAACGCTTATCTCCAAGGCGATAGGAAATCCAGCGATAGCTGCGAAACCCAGCAATAGACCGAGAAATCCTGCGATAAATTCAACGCGCTAATGAAAAGCTTGCTAATAGGCAGGTGAGGACTTAACCTTACAATCCACCTCCCATTGACTAGAATGGTGAAGTTAAGTTTTTAGCAGGTGTTAGATTCCAGCGATAGTCGCGGTTAGGGCGAATTTTTTAATCGCTTCGCTGGCATTGCTAATAGGATAGGAGGAAGCTGTGTTTGCGACTGTTTTCAGTCGCTTTAAGTTGGGAACGCCTACTTTGCATGTCATTAGCGATATATATCGCTGACATGCAAAACGGCACCAAAACGACCGCTTTCGCCATAAAGCTGTCGCTAACAGCTGTTAGCCACAGCTTTCTAATAGGGCGATGGAAATATCACCACTTTAGCGGCAAAAAGTGCCGCTAAGCGGCGATAAGGCCCTTGCTAATATTCCCCCTAGTTTGTAAAATGCCAGAAAGCTTCACGGAGTTAACTGCTGAAGCCTCCTCCAAAATAAGGCCGACATGTTTCTATATAATTTCAAAGCACACCACTACAGGTAGCAGCACTGCGATAACCTCACATTCAGGAAAAAAATCTACACTTTAAAGTAGGTAAGCAGTGCTGTGGCAAGCGAATTTAACTTAAATTAATATCCATTTAACTTAAATTAATATCCAGCAAGATGTATCCACGTTCCGCAGTTTAAATAGTAAAGTCTCTATATGTAATCCAGAGTGAATAATTCCGCTCTGCAATGCCCAGACTAGGCCTAGGCAAAAAATCCGTTCCGCTCGCGGAAATTGCGATAATTTGACATTTTTGCGTTCCGCGGAGAGCGTGAAAATGTCAAAATTTCCATAATTCGCATTTTGCTGGAAATTTTTTGCTTGCTCGCGATGTAAAATAATGCATTCTTGCGTGCGCGCGATCGCCGTACCTGAATCCCCGCGTTTGCCAACAAGTTTTCCCGATCCGGTCGCGTTCTCCACGAGATAGTGGATTGTTGGTAGCCATTTGCGCTGTCTCGCGACAGTTAGCGCCCGCAGTAACATCATTCGTCGCGCGATAACGTCTTTCTTCTCGCGATCATCCACCGCAAGACAAGTGAAAACAAGATGGCCGCGCCCGCGATCAACCGCATGGGTAAGTTGGCGAGCCGCGACCACGCAGAACATACCGCGAACGGGCAGGAAAAAAACTTCCGCATCTTCGCGATATTTCCGCGTGTTTGCGGAGATTTTTAACATTTTCGCGATAATTTGCGAAAGTGAATTTTGCAAATTCTGCCCACCTCTGGCACAGACACCCACAACCGATAAGGATTAAGTAACAGGCTGAAAATATTAAAATTAAAATTCTAACTTTGACCACCACTTTCTATACACTGCATCGCACAACAATTGTTCCAAGGCGAAACGTTCTTCATTAATACCGTTTAGTTATAGGAGTACTGGACATGTTGTTCGCCTGTTGATCTGAGGTAGTGAGGAAATATGTGACTGCTAATCTGTAATCGCCCTTTAACTGAAATACGTTAGTGACACTTAAACGACAAACTCGGCATTACAACATGGGTATCCATAAACGAGACACTTATTAAAAAAAAGCAACTTGTATTCAAGATTAGAGATACAGTAAACTCG
Organism: Triturus cristatus; assembly: GCF_964204655.1. Taxonomy (NCBI): domain Eukaryota; kingdom Metazoa; phylum Chordata; class Amphibia; order Caudata; family Salamandridae; genus Triturus; species Triturus cristatus. The sequence continues at coordinate 182,267,474 of NC_140589.1, forward strand.
TGGACTTGTGTCAGCCATGCTCCAAAGCTTTCAGTTCAAATGTTTTTAAATGAAAACCACGTCCTATCAAAATGAAAAGTCAGCCAATAAGGGCAATTCCCAAAACAGTAAAGTGCCAAATACGTTAACAAATACCCTTGTTCCTTCTGCAATTCTATGTACAGTTCAAAAATCACTTTTGGTGCGTGTCTGCCGTCAACAGTGTATGTACAATGTACATCAATAGCAGCCTTTGGTGCATTTGTAGCAGTGGACTCTAGTCTCGTGGCAGGTCCAGTTCAAGGTATTATGAAAACTGTATCATGAGAGGATCCCTATTTGGGGAGCAGCTCAGAGACCACCAGAGGGGCCTATAACCTTCCAGTGTTGACATGTTAAAATACTTGCGAAGTGGGCGGGGCTTAGGTGTCAGTTCTTTGCCTAGCTTAAAAGGCAGCTAAATCTACCAACAGAAAAGAATGCACACAGTTTTCGGAGAGTGTACCACTTAGTGGGGCATGAAGCAGACGAATGTGCTAATGCAGCACCTCTGGCTAAGGAGCAGAACTCGCAGCGAGAGTGTACAGGGTGGCAGGCACTGTGCCCACTGTAATGGCTGATTCAAAACTGTACCTACTGAGGATCAATCACATCTTCAAGAAACACTGTATATATATCATAACATTGATATAAAGTGCAAGTATGTTACATGCTCCAGGAGCCTGCACTAACAGGGGAGGACTGGAACCACCGGTGCAGCGTAATGCAGGAGACGGGAGGGCTCTGGTGAAAGGAGTTTATCACTTCAGTTACTAGGGGGGGTGCTTTAAAGTAATTGTAGTTTGGGGCCTCGGTTCTAGAGTCTCCCCACTGCAGACAACCGTGCTCTCTTCTCTGTTGGCTCTTCGCCTAAGCTTACCGGTGTCCTGCACCGGACACAGACGGTGTGAGCACCAGAAGGACATAACAGTTCACAGTTGCTCCCAAGGTGAGGCAAGCTGGGCTTAGCGGATGCCTCGGCCCTGAATGGTCTGGGCCTGGCACGAGACTCTCTCTTACCCAGGCACAAAGCCTGCTGCTGCTACCGCTCGGCCTCACCCGCCTCCTTGGCCTGCGCCGCCCGCTGCCATCTCACCACAGAGGCCACCAACACTAGAGCACCGCCTTCTATGATGTCCCACGCCTTACCACGCCCATGATCTGGAAGCCAGAGAACTTCAGGCACGGATATAGAAAGAGGAAAAGAGGACAAGGAACACGGTCACAGCTAGGGAAACAAGCGCACGCGCTTCGCGCAAGTAGGGGGTGGGGGGAGTGAGGCCGAGAGCAGGCAGGGTTTCCCTTCTGGGAGTGAGCACGATAATTGCGAACACATGGTGCCCCTCACTCCCGCAAGGGAATCGCCAAACGTGCACGCGTTGCCATTCAAAGCAATGCAACACGTGCACGTTTTTGACTGCAAAACCGGACCGATTTCTAAAGGTCTTTTTCCTATGCAGCGCATGCGCACTGCGTAGGCGAGACCTAAAAAGATGGAACACTGGGCAGTGACGCAGCTAAACCTACTGCCACCTGGGGAGCACCCTAAGTTTGCCGCCCGCTGCAGATAAGAGCAGGGGTGGTGGGACGACTTGTTCTGGGGTGAGGTGGGTCTGGCGGGATAACTTGTTTTCGGGGTTGGGGAACGGTGGTAGTCGATAGTCACTGCTTGCTCACCTCCGATGCCCCCAAAGACAGTGCCACCTGGGGCAGACCGCTCCCCCTCCCCCCTGCTACTCCACTGACACTGGTCTTCAGTTGCTGCTGCTGGACTCTGGCACCAGTAGACGGGGGGGGGGTTACATAGTACTTTGAAATACTATCCCTGTTGTGTGTGCAGCACTTCTCGTCAGTCTCACTGCACTTTGATGGTTATTCTTACATGCGTTGGTTTAGTTGCAGGTTGTGCTAAACCAAACACATTCTAAGTAAGTCTAAGCTCTAAAAACCTACTGAAATGAGATGCTGTTCTTACTCCCAGACCATTCAGGCTCCCTAACCAGTCCTCTTTAGCTGCTGACATTATTTCTTGGGTACCAGATGATAGAGCTGCTCCTTGAATGTAGATCTCGCTGACCGGTTAATAATTTAATTGTTAAACCGCAGGGAAAAGATCTCTGGATTCAAGTGGCTGGACTGACAAAACAGTCATGATAAAGTCTCATATCAGCTTCCACTGCCGGCCAAGTCTGTGAGGGGGGGTGGGGAAATGTTCCCTGTCAGGAGGGGTAGGCCATTCTTGAATTCGGTTTATTCCCTCCATAGAGAGCATTTCTTAGATGCGTTATTCAATGGTCGGATGCAAAAAGAGAAAGAAGATGCCTATTGTGCCAATTAATGTATTACTTCATATCTAATTTTGCACAACTGCAGATATTTAGAAACAATATAAAAGTGCTGTGTCCATAAAAGGTAAAATGCTCTGTAGGCTCTACAACCCGCCTTGTCAACCCTTCCTATTTTACCCATATTATACATGCATTGGCTTGTCCTGGTGAAAATTGTATGTGAATGATGAAATCGCATAGAAATGGCTTGAGAGATGACAGCTCAATGTTTTGCAGAGACAGGTTCCCAAAGTTGTTAGCTCAGTCCATGGGGCTGTTGCACTGACTCAGGCCCTGATTACAAGTACAGCAGTCTTGGACTGCCCTCCCATCATTGGGAGTCCGACCGCCGCCTCTTCGGCAGTCCGACTGCCTGATTATGAGCAGCATGCTTGGACAGCCACAAGACTGCCTTCACTGCCGGGATCTCGGATCCTGCAGTGGTGCCGGTGGGGAAAGCCGTGGTCTACGGCAGTGGTGCCGGCATTGGCACCAGAATGGGGATAAAGACCTGCCTTTCCGCTGAACCTTTCACCGTGGAAGGGCAGGCAAGCCCCAAACAGGGCCCCAGGGCATTTTAGCCCATTGTGATTTTTGTCTGGGGGCACCTGTTGTGTCCCCCTATGCCAGTACTGTCATGCACACACTGTGTGCCATGCATAACATGGTGCATAGGCAACAGTGTGTCCGATGTAAAAGTGGTGCTGCAATGCGGCGGCATATGCTTCGGGCTCTCTTTATCAGCTAAAGCATGCCGCCACCGTACCACCGCTGCTGACACCCCTCCAGCCCAGCAGTAGTTTTACTAATATGATGGTCGGGATGCCGCCATTTTGGCGGCGTTCTCTGGACTGCCGCAGCTGCAGTCCGGCAGTTGGGACACTGAACTTGTAATCAGGGTCTCAGTATCACAGTTTCCAAAAGGCATTGTCTCAAGATAGCAAAAATTATGTGAAAAGTGGAAATTTTAGAAAAACAGAAATTATAAAAAGTACTTGTAAGAAAATGGCTCTTACTGGATGATCACTTTGAACAGCTGCTGTTGGTTTTTGTACGCTGGGACCCTGTTAACCAGGTCACAGTGCATTTGCAAAAACCCCTAAAAACGTGTTGAAATGATTAAAATACCTTATTGGCACATTTCACTAACCTATAAGTCCAAAGTAGACAGTACACCGTGTGCCCAGGACTTGTAAGTTAAATATCACTACTGGACTGCAGCACTTATTGTGCCATCACAAAAGTGACCATGTAAAGCATGACTCTAGGCCTGCCACAGCAGCCTACCTGAAGTACACAAAAAAGTGATGGATGTAATTCTTGAACTAATCTGAGCCACTAGAAATTACACAGTGCTCCATCCCAGCCCATCATTATTTTGGACACCATACCACCTCAATTTGGACCAAGCCATATGCAAATCAGTCTTGAACCTTCTCCAATGGGAACAGTCTAGTCCAACTGCCAGGCCAGCTCCTCCGTGTACCAAAACATAAGTAAACCAGGACCGGTTTTGCCTTTATCAGCCAGGTATAGCTTGACTTCAGTGGCACAGTGTACACGGGACCCAAGTCTGGGATTACCCGCCCCGAATAGGGCATCACACTGAAGCATACCAAAAAAGTGATGGATGGAATGCATGAAATATTTCACAGCCATTGGTAAATACTTGGGCCCACATCCCAGAATATTGCTATTTTTCACACCATGCCACATGAGTTTGGACCCGGCCGTATGCACATCAGTTTTGATCCTGCTCCAGTGAGAACAGTGAAGCCTAAACTGCCAGGCTAGGTCCTCCCTGAACTGGAACACAAACAACTCAGGGCTGGTTTCACCCTTATTATGGCTTCTCAGCCAGGGATAGCTTGGTGTGTGTGATGCTCCCCTCCCCATGCCTCAAAGAGGTCGCAAGGACCCCATTGCCAGAACCAACTTTTACACTTAGGGAACAGAGCAGGCAGCCCCCTTCCTGAAGCCTTAGAGAGGCCCTGGGGACACCAGCCTGTTGTCAGTTTTTTTATGGGGAGGGAGGCATTCCGCCTCAATCCCCGAGCCTTCGTGACCATTCTACTACCTCTAATTACACTTAGAATTGGGATGCATGAAAGGATCCCTTTATAAGTGCAGTGAAATACATTGCTATTAGGCTATATAAACAGCTCCTTACAGGACATTGAAACTTCACCCTCTAGCTCTAGGCATCTTTTATCACTGGGTCCTTTTTAAGTGGGAATCCACATCATTCAATGTCAGGATGGTGTCAGTGAGAGGTTGTGGCAGTCGTCCCTCAGATTCTCCTAAGTGCTCACTCATAGATATAAAAGTCCCTAAGTGTTCGCATTAGACCCACTCTTCCATACCCCCAACTTTAAATTGTATGTTAGCAGATAAATGCACTTTATTATGGTCTTTATTAGAGCCCTCTACCACAAGGTTAAATAGACAACACAGGCATGAATTAGAAGCCTTCAGTGTTAACAGGTGTTGAAATATTTAGGTTTCTCTCTATCACTGCTGGGTGAAAAACATTTATGAGGACATTAAACACAGGGTTTATCAATGTCAATATAATCTGTACTTTACCATTAATGCAGTATAGTGAAAAGAAAAAATATCAACCAATTTCAATACCTAGAGTTGCTCACTGAGGCCCTTCAGTCTTTGTATTTTGGAAAGATAAAAAGGTACCCAATTAGTGAAGTGCAGTTAGTGGCACACCTCTATGCCGAGCCTGAAATTCTAATTTATGGATAGTACAATCCTACACTTTGCTTCTGTAGTGCGCACAGGCAAATAAATATTTTCTCAAATCATTATACTAATTTTACAACAAATGTGCAAGCAGATCTGAAACACGTTTTACCATCATTGACTGCTCACTTGGAGACACTTAACAGAGATTAAAGCCATGACTCTCACCTGAAACCGGCCACACAAGCCAGCCAAACAAAACTCTACAAATAAAACAACGTAAAGCTGCAATGTAAAAATGTTAAAATAAATACCTCTATTATTGGAAACAGCTGATGTATATTTTTATACTTAAAATACTTCATACTTTATATTAAAAAATAGCAAAATACATCAACTTCTAGTACTTATAGAAAGGAGGCACTGGAAATGCACAAAGTTTTAATCTAACACCTGCTATGGTGGGGCTGCCATTAAAATACAATAGTTGTAAGTGTTAGGGAGCATAACCACCCACCTAATGTTACAGCAAAAGAAGTGAGGAATATTTGACAAAATCTGAAAGAAGTTAAAACAAGTTAATTAGAGCCAACAGGAAAGATACCTAAAAATATTATACCAAACATTTCTGAATAGGTGGCAGACCAACTCCCTGGCATAGCAAAACTAAAAAGATTAATTGCCAGCACTCATAGAACAGCAAGGGAAAAAGCTAGTTGCACCAAGAAACACACATTTCCCAACACTTACTATCACATAAAGAAGAAATCCTTTTTTTGTATGACGTCCACAATAATGCTAAAATAATTATCATTTATGCTACTAACAAAAATTTAAAAGCCTTAACACAATGCAACAGAAGAAAAATGGATGGCACTTTTAAGGTATGCCCTCCAAACTTTATTTAAACATACACAATACATGGTCAATATCATAATACAACATCCCATTAGTGTATGAACCATTGCGTAACAATCAAAATTCAACTTACAATAAAATGCTAACACAAAACAAACACAAATCTGTAACCCCGAGAAAATAATCATTGATTTTGAACAGGCAATAATTTCTACTATACTAAAAATCTAATATCATAGGACCCTAAGTCACTAAATAATATGACATGCTTATTGAATCCCCTATTACAAAATGTGTGCAACCACACCAGCATCATTTAATGGATTACTTTGAAGATAATTGGTTTGTTCACCTGTAGCCGTCAGACACAGTAGAAAGGTGGCACAATTCCTTCTATGGAACACTTGAAAGAAGCAGTCCTACACTCTGCCAAATCCTAAATATACCTGCAAAAGAACAAAGCTACCAGAAATAAAAATGGAAAAATCTGTAACCAAACATCAGCCAAACATTTCCAAACAAACCAACGAAAATGCATGAACTCTTAGCGTGCAAAGTTACACTCTTGACCAAAACCACATCCAACTGTATATAGACTCAATAGCATGAACCCTACTCTGAAAGGGACACACCAAACAACAATACCTTTTAACCCCACTTTAATATTTAATTTTAAATAATATTAAAACTATTTTAAAGTCCCACTCTGAAACAAATACATAATTTAAAAGACAAATATTCAAATTAATAACTAACTATTGTTGTAATGAATATTTCAAAATAAAAAACTATAGAATATTTTAAATAGTCAAACATTTTCCTCTTTCCTATACACATATCCCAATACAATAAAAAGTCATAGGTATACATAATAAATCAAGATACATAACATCAACTCATTAACATTGCAGACCCAATAACATAAACACATTAAAAACAAAATAACACATACTTTTATACCCAATGTCCTGGTAAGTGAAAAGATGATCCAAAAATACAATCTTGAAAAAGTATCCATAACAAGGAGTCCAAACCAAATGCAAAAATAAACCAGAAAAAATAGAACATGCAATATGACTCGAATAATCTAGAGGATCTATCCAAAAAATAAATCCAAAACAAAAAAACAAAATAAACCATTACTGGAATACTGAAAGATCAAGGAAAAGGTAAATAATAATTTTGGTTAAGAAAGAAACCAAGCAATTACCTTGAAAAAAAATACATCCAGGTTAAAAATATAGCTCGACATTTGAAAAAAACATATAAACCCACCCAAACAACATACACAACTCTCATACAAAGCACACCACTGTACAAATCTTTAAAAACAGTAATAAATACAGATAATGTATATAAAATAGATATTAATATTACATTTTACAATGAGACTAACTGCACTACCCTAAACTAACTAAGTCATACTACACTAATAAACAACACATAAAACAATGTAATTAACAAAGACTAGCGTAATGAACTTTTATCACCTTCCCTGCCAATAAACCCTTAGAAAAAGGTATGAATACAAATAAAAATCTATGTACCCTGTAACTATATCATATGTGTAAAATCTTGTAAATATTATACAATTATCACTGCCCACTCCCAGCTTAACCACATAGGGGAAAGTGTTGGGCTTTTGGGAGTAAGGGGGGTGTGGGGACCTGTTTTACAGATCCTACTCCAAACCCAACCACACTGGGAAAAGTGTGCAACTTTTATGGGGGGGGGGGCAAGTAAAATATTCCTCTCCAAACCTTACAACATTTCGGTAAGTGATAGACTTTTGGAAGTGAGATGTACTGTACCAACTCCAAACTTAACCACACTTGGAAAATTGTTGGAATTTAATGGTTCATAATTAACTATTCACATAAAATTCTAACACATATTCTGCTAAAAATAATACTCTGCATGAATTTATTCTACGTATCTAAAAAATCAACACATTAAATGTGCTAAATTTGAAGCATTAACATAAAACTATTTTGTTTAAAAGAATAATGCATTATAAAAAATATACAGTTTCAATAAATTAAACAAATTTAAAAACACATAGGGCCAGATTTCGATCTCGCTGGGAAGGGCTCCGAACGAGATCTGTAGCGTGTGAGTCCGATTCGAAGCCCACGTTTCAGACTGAATCGTCCCCTATTCCGGACGGGCAAGTACGATGCAAGTATCCCATACTCGCCGAACGAATCATCTCTGACTCAGAATCTGTCTGTCTGACTCGTCCGGAACCAAATCGTACCACGTGGAGCCGGATTACAAATGACTCGGTGTCAGCGAGATGAAGCAGCTGTCGGAATTGGACTTCGTGGTGGCCAAAGCAGGACCCCATCCACCCGGAGCCCTCTAAATTGGTCATGGGGTGTGCGGATGGGCCTCCCCAATCCAAGCATGCACAGTGTGACGGGCAACATGAGGTGCCCGCCACTGTGTGAACACTTCTTTCCACCCACTTTTTTCCTATGGGAGCCTGTGTACGCATCCGTACACAAGCTCCCAGTGCCATGGGAGTCCAAGCGAACCGAGTCCCTAGCCTCCGGTTGCATTGCTCAGTCGGACTCGTACAGTGCGTTTTGCTAGGAAAGCCCTCTGGATCCGATTCGTATGGAGGGCTTTCCTAGCGAGATCGGAATCGGGCCCATTGAAAAGCACACCAAAAATATATTTTCAAATAATCTAATTTAAAAAAATACATAACATGTAAATTTGTTTGTTTAAGAAAACACATTACAATAACAGCATTATTTGAGACAAAATTATATATGAATCAGTGAAATAAAATTAATTATTAAATAAATTTTCAATAAAAAACCAACTTTCTTAATGTAATTAAAACAGATGAAAAATGTTTAAAAGCTACATTCACAAAAACATTGCTACTTAATTCTTACAATGAAATTAAACAAACACATTTATAGTAATTTAAATATAAAATATCAACTTTAAGTATATAAATTACATTTATTCATTGAATAACAGAATTAATACAAATATAAAATAATACTATAATATTACAAAAAATAAAATGCATAATAATTGAAATGATAACAAACTCATTTAAAATTACAAACATTTATTCCCTTCATTTTTCCTCTATACATCAAACATCCCTCTATTAATATTAAAAATGACAAACATTTATAAAAACTATAATGTATTATTACAATAGTAACATACAACCAATCCACTTAAAAAACAACATAAATTATATTGATATACGTGTGATATTTTTAAAAACAACATTGAAAAATAATAAGCATGTATTCTTACCTGCAATATTTCACGATATTTAACACATGATATTTGTGTCTCATGATAGTCTTGACACAATATTTTTCAGAGCACCCATCACAATATTGCACAGCCTTACAGTGAGGAGGAGAGCTCACAAGATAAGAAAACACAAACAAAGAACACTCTACTAAGGTGCCGATTCCAATCCTGGAAAAACCGGGTACGAACCGTCGGTCGGAGCGTTTTCTCCGTCCGACTCGTACCCGGTAAAAAAACCCTACGAACTTGCAAGTACAATTCGCACGGAAACACCATTTCCGTACGAATCGGAAAAAACACCGACCGACTGTAAAAATACATACCAATGTGATCCGGGACAGCGCCGACGTATTTTTACGGCACCCAAAAAGTGCTGGAAAAGCGAAGTATGTCGCGATGCGAGTGGAATTGGGGGCCTGGTACAAGCCGTACCCCCCCAGCCCCCGTAAGTACGTGCCGTAACCCCCCAGCCCCCGTAAGTACGCGCCGTACCCCCCCAGCCCCCGTAAGTACGCACCGTACCCCCACCCAGCCCCATAAGTATGCGCCGTACCCCCCCAGCCCCCGTAAGTACGTGCCATACCCCCCCAGCCCCTGTGAGTACGCGCCGAACACCCCCCCAGCCCCCGTAAGTCCGCGCCATACCCCCACCACAGCCCCCGCAAGTACGCGCCGTACCCCCACCGCAGCCCCAGTAAGTACGGAGCGTACCCCCACCCCACCCGTGTATGTACGGAGCGTACCCCCACCCCACCCGTGTATGTATGGAGCGTACCCCCACCCGTGTATGTACGGCGCATACCCCCACCAGTGTATGTACGGAGCGTACCCCCACCCCACCCGTGTATGTACGGAGCGTACCCCCACCTGTGTATGTACGGTGCATACCCCCACTCGTGTATGTACGGAGCGTACCCCCACCCGTGTATGTACGGTGCGTACCCCCACCCGTGTATGTATGGAGCGTACCCCCACCCCACCCATGTATGTACGGAGCGTACCCCCACCCGTGTAGGTACGGTGTGGACCCCCAGCGCTACGCTATGCATACACGGGTGGGGGTACGCTCCGTACATACACGGGTGGGGTGGGGGTACGCTCCGTACATACACGGGTGGGGGTACGTGCCGTACATACACGGGTGGGGTGGGGGTCCGCTCCGTACATACACGGGTGGGGGTACGCGCCGTACATACACGGGTGGGGTGGGGGTCCGCTCCGTACATACACGGGTGGGGGTACGTGCCATACATACACGGGTGGGGTGGGGGTCCGCTCCGTACATACACGGGTGGGGATATGCGCCGCACATACACGGGTGGGGTGGGGGTCCGCTCCGTACATACACGGGTGGGGGTACGCTTCGTACATACACGGGTGGGGTGGGGGTACGCTCCGTACTTACGGGGGCTGGGGGGTGTTCGGCGCGTACTTACGGGGGCTGGGGTGGGGGTACGGCGCGTACTTACGGGGGCTGGGGGGGGTATGGCGCGTCCATCCGCGGCCTGGGGGGGTGTTTGGCACATACATACAGGGGGCTGGGGGGGTGTTCGGCGCGTACATACGGGGGGCTGGGGGGGTACGGCGCGTACTTACGGGGGCCGGGGGGGTATGGTGCGTACTTACGGGGGCTGGGGTGGGGGTACGGCGCGTACTTACGGGGGCTGGGGTGGGGGTACGGCGCGTACTTACGGGGGCTGAGGGGGGTGTTCGGCGCGTATGCGGGCACATGCCTCCATGGTTGCTATAGGAGTTCGGTCCGTACGGTGTTTTTTCCATATGGTTGTATAATCGGAAGGACGGGACGGATCGTACTTGCCCGGTCGGACTTCATTTTTCCGATTCGTACGGTAAATCGTCCGGGGATGTGCCGGACACATTTTCCGACCCGAGGACGTGTGGGGAAAGTTTCCCAATGCGATTCGTATGGACTTTATCCCATACGAATCGTACTTGCCAGTTTGTACGCTACTTGTACGATTCGTACGGTAAAAAATCCGGATGCGATTCGTACGGGGAACATTTTTCCAGGATCGGAATCGGCCCCTAAATGTTTCTGACAAAGAAGAACAAGCCATAATTATACAGAATATTTAAAGAGATTGTACAGAGATCCCACTTCACCAAGGACATCAGGATCCTACTGTACATGGTGACTCCGTATATGACACCCAATAACGCAACAACACACTTATGTTTCTGAGACATATTTTTAAAGCACATGTTCACCCATAGGCACCTTGGCACTGAATAACAGTTGTTTATTGTTGCCCAACTTAATAGTACCCATTTTATTGATCTCAGATGGATGAAAGGCTGAGTGGACATGCTGGAATTTGAACCTGTGACCATGATGTCAAAGAAAGGCCCCTGCAGTGGACGCATTATTTCACTAAGCCCCCAGACTGGCTAGGAGAAACATAGGCTATTATGCCATAGGGTCCATTCAGACAGTAATCAGTGATACACTCAATACCTGTAAATCATTACATCCACATGCATCACACAGATGTAATTCACCACCTTTCTCACAGTATGTCATATATTTTACTACACATCCCAAATGCTCCTACATGCTCAGAGAAATCCTAAAATGTATAAGGTTTCCCTTCACCAGACATGGCATGGCATGGCCTGCACACAACATACCATCACGTTTGCTCACCGATATTCTTTCTTATACTACAATTGCATGCAAAACAGCAGTCTCTACATCCAGCTAGCTAGTGATGCCCACGTACAAGTATCACTTTTGCCAAAAGCTTTCCTGTGTCACAGAATGGGTGCAAAGCTGTATGTAAAGAAACAGAAGTGTGTGTTTGCAACTAGTAGATTTATACTGCCTGCCACACGTTATTCACAGTGCCCAATCACTCATGCCTTTCTAATTCCCTTCTACATGTGACTGTAAATTTTGTTTGATGAAATGTTGTGCCACTGTAAACCAGTGAAAAAAGAGATAAAGGAAGGCACACAATGTATCACCAAAGAACCACCAATTTACTCAAGCAACACTTCACTTGCCAAAAGTAAGAGATATTAAGGGAACTAAGTGCACCTGTTGAAGAAATTGGACTTAATGTAGGTCTGAGTCATACTCCGCAATATGGCTTTCGACGGCTGACCCCTAATACAGGACTGCAATGGTCCCCTGTGCCAGACCCACTGCCATAATACTCAGTGGTGGCTGGTATCTACGGGGAGGGGGCACATGCACGTGAGCAAGCACAAATAAAATAAAGAAAATAATAAAATGAAACACTTACTGGACGTCTTCCTCTTCTTTCTTCATCTGCAGCCCGGCCACCAGAAAACTCCCTTGACCAATCCTGGTGCTGCTCTTATACCATGAGGGCAGCACTTGATTGGAGGGAGTGGCCTCACTCGGCTCTCCACAGTGGTCCTGCTGCCTACACTTGCTCTAATCCAGCTGTCTTAAGACAGTTTGGTTAGAGATATTAAAAGTGCGCATGTGTGTCTTGCTGTCAGAAGCTGGTCTGACAAAAAGATATGCACACTTTAAGAAGGCATAAGTAGCCCACCCTCCTCCCTGATGCTGTCACTTAGCAGCAGCCATGCCCCATCCTATCCTTTGCTCAGGACGGGGGATGAGAAATAAAATAGTAAGGAATTACCATTTTGTTTTTCATCTCTGGGACTTTGGGAGTAATTTAAGTGGGCGACGCTCCTCTGCTCCAACGGAGGAGCTGCCCCTGATAATACTGAGGTTATAGATAGTTTGGCAACAACAACATCACTGACAGAATGACAGAGATTCCAGAAGTTGTCACTTGGCCATGAAATACATCATTGACATGACATACAGAGAGGTAAGGCAAGTGTATTCACAAAGTATTGCTTGAAAATATGCAATGAGAGATGGGATCTCTCAGAAGTAGCTACTGCTTCAGTTGTATACCTGTGCACTTTCACGACAAATGGTCATCATAGACATGATATGATTCCCACACATAACAGCTGCAGCTAGCCACGTTGGATTGGAGGAATGCCAGGGTCAGGTGCATTGGACATCTCGTGATTCACATTGCCAGGTCTGGCTACTGTGAGAGTTAGTACGAAAGTGGGGGGAAATGGGCACATGTCTGCTCGGCGTGCGCATGAATGCAGTTACTCAGCTGATGGTCCCTGCTTGGAGGCAGGGTAGGATTGCTTACAGATTGAGGGCACTGTTTCCACCACTCTTGCTGTCCATAATACCTTCCAGACAACCTAGACATATACCTCCCATCAGTGGGGCCGCTTCTTCTATTCAGCCACCTTACCCAGATGCGCAGCATTAGGGATGCCCCCCAACATACTGGCTATTGACATTTAATTTTTAACACAGAGGCCATTACTCTTGTTTGAGATTACAAGCCTTTGTATATCACACTTGGTGGTACTGCAGTTGTCCTATGCCCATAGGTAACCCACAGCTAACCCTCTTGTCTTCTTTGCCCATTAACTGGCAATCCCTTCAAGGAGCTGAACTGTATTCTTTGTTGAAATTAAATCTACATCACCTCATCTACAACTTACTAGGGTGGGCGGTACTCACAGAGTTTTACTCTGTGGAATTCCGTGGAGTTCCCCGAGTGGGGAGCTGCTCTCGGCGTTTTTTAGTGCTGGGAGCATGTCCCATGCTGTAAAAGGAGCATGAACGGCACCACACGGAGCACCAGAGGGCGCTGCTTTTTTCTGCCACTCAAGTAGGCTTTCTACTTGAGCAGCAGCTTTTGCAACACAAGCAGCAACTTTTTCAACATGAGTGATAATGACCTGCTGCGACCACCAGCTTTGAGAAATCTAGTAGGGGAAGTGGTCTAGTGTTTGTTTTTTCTCACCATCTTAACTTTGGTGAGTGGTGTACGAGAAAAACTCTGCCATGCAGCGGTTGGTGGCGTTTTTACCGAAGTCCGTGCTCCAAGTGGAGTGTGAAATGGGAAGAACTCTGCTGGAAGGGAAGAGTTTACTGCCTGCCCCTACAAACTACATCCACATGCATAACAGGATACAATCTGAAGTATACTTCTCTAACCACCCCATACACAAATCCCCTATATCTTCTAGTGTTGGCAATTATTCTAAGGTGAGTCACACTTTGGTCATGTCGGGATTCCACATCGCAACATCCTGAGGGACCACAGCAACCAGATTCCACAGTGCAAACACCAGACATTTACGATTGCCAACACATTGCTACAAACTGATTATTCACTAGTTGTCACATCAAGATTTCCCAGCACAATACTGCCACTCCAGGTGCCACCAGAGATACCTAGTCTTAATACCCTGATGTCCAACTAGGAACAATTCTCCGCCCCCTGGCACCAAGAAGACTCTGCCTGATTGGTATTAAATAGTGTCAGCCTCCCCCGAACGTTTGGAGAATTTCCTTGCTGAATTAGCATACTTGCAGGAGGTTTAGTGATACACTTGAAATGCCTGGGAGTTGGTGACGAACATTATACTGTGGGTAGCAATGTCTTGCACTGCCCGATCTTGTGAATAGTGCTGTATCTCCTACCATGAATTTTGCCAGACGCTTGTGAGATTTAGACAAATCTCAGCAGCCATCTGGGATGTAGCGCTCATACACATGGGGCTGGTCTTTATCTGAGTTGTCTGAGTTATGCTGCATCTCTACATGGATGTTCAAAAAGGTTTTAGTTTCAATGTATATAGTGTAATGTAGTTTACAGCACTAATTGTAAACTTGATAAGTGAAAGGTTCTGGAGGTGAAATAATGGTGGCTTGAACTTTGCTGTGTTTTTCTTGCATTGTTGTGTTATTGTGCTACGTGTTTACTGCTATACTTGTGTTAATCTTTGCTGTTGCTTTGTTATGTTGTTTGTTTTATACTGTTTATGTATTGTCGCGCAGTTGCATTGTGTGTGGTGTTGTTTTGTAAAACTGCTGAAAATTGTATTGCATTGAGGATCTGTAGTGGTTTGTCCTTGTGTTGTGGTGACATTGTTTAAATTGTATTGTGCTGGAATGATGTACTGTTTTATGTTGTATTATTGTGATATTGTATTTTGTGGTGATATCTGTTGTCTTTTCTTGTTGTGTTTTTATATTACTGTGGTATTGTAGTCTGCTTTTTGCTATGCTGCTTGGTTGTGTTGTTGCATTATTCTTTTAATTGTGTTTTACTGTTGTTTTGTACTGGTGTTTAATTGTGTTCTTTTGTTGTGTGGTGTCAGTCTGTTGGTGTAGTCTATGTGTGGTGTGTTACTACATAATTATGGAGATTTTCGAGGCCCCCATAGGAAAAGTTGGCATTTTCAGATAAACTAGCAGGCGTCTACCACTCCTTCCGCACAGTTATGCTCATGCAGGTGAGAGTGTTAGGAACAATACAAAACTGGTCAGAGAAACTCACCTGCAGGGCCCTGCATTGTACCTTTAGGGCCAGATTACGAGTTTGGCGGTCCATGCAGTGCAGGAACTTGTTTTGGTGTTCCCATTGCAGTGCGTTTTTGAAAGGCACCCCTGTGGGAACGCCATAGGACCGCCCGCCAGACTATGAGGAAACTCGTAATTGAGCTGTCAGCCGTCGCCTGAGTTTGGCGGTGCAGGAGCGGGCGGTGGCATACCGCCCCACAACCGCACTGCCAAACTCATAATCAGGCCCTTAGTATTTCACACAACAATGTTCTGATCCACTATTCAGCTGCACATTTTGAGCACTAGAATGAGTCTATATATTGGGTACAACTCAGCAAATATTTGACATATTTTGGCAAAGAACATTTAATCCCTAATCTATTTCAACACACATGCCTATGAAATTTAGTCTAAATTTTACCATGTAGTAGCCTTGTTGTGTTAGTTCACCATACTATACCAAGTCATGTAAAGCCTTTCCATGTATCCCACTATGCCACTGGGCCTGACTCAGAGCTCCTTGTTTCACATTCTTTTAGCCACCAGTCTGTTTCTCTAACTCTGCCCTTGTGCCTGCATCGTATTTTCCTTTCTTGTACCTGGTGCTCGACGGAACAAGGCACCTTGCTGCATGGCACAATAATATTTTGCTCTTGTGAAATTATGTTGTATTACTTAGGCTTGGGCAAAAAGTAAATTATGTCAGTGAAATTCTGATAATTTTTGCCAATTTCTCCTAACCCTTCTATTCAAAATTCATGAAATTACAATGTTACTTCATGTTGCTGTCAAAATCTATTGCAAATGTGCCATTCGCAGTAAATATTTACTGAGAACATATTGGAGCAACAGAACGTGAGTGGCTGTTGTTCAATGTTTTAGCGCTACATGCATCTTTGTGCACTTGACATGAGGACGTATTTTGCAATAAAAAATAGCACTAAATGACGGTTTTGCATTCTGTATGATTTCGTGTAACTTCACACAATTTTGTTAAAATGTTCTATAATTACACAAAAGCATATTACACAAATTTCACACACCCCTAGAATGAATGTGCTGGTCTATTCTGTCATATCGTTATGTATTTTCTAGCTTTTCAGAGGAACATATATTTTCCTGTGAAGAAATCCCTGCCAAGTTTTGGGGTGGTCCCTTTTCGGTCTCATTGTAGACTGTCCTTGACAATATAAAAAGTTTGATTGTTTCCATCACAAGAAAGGCACAGAGAGGAGGGTTTCCTGCCTTACTACCCAACCCCATCTCACAGAAGGAGATGTAGGGATTGATGTAAAAAACATGATTCTTTATTAGGGAACATGGTAATTTGCGAATAGGAAATTGCAAAATGTCATGTACAAAAAAGCCCTGCCTTGAAATACTGATGACTTAGAACCTTCTATTTCAGAATAGTGAAACACAATTAAGGATTGGCACAATTCATGAACTGTGAATGTCTCTCTTTCTCACAGTAATGACTAGCGTGGATGAGATAATGGGCTGGTGGACTGCAGCAGGCCAGAGTATGTAGACACAGCAAAAACCTTAAGTGCAATCCACTGCCATCAACCTCTATCCTGGTCCATGGCTAGTCAAAACCCCCAGGATGATGGCAACATGAAGCAGAGATTTGGCCAGATGTGGCGAGAACAACGCTGCACAAGGCATCGCCAGCAGACTTTCACCATACATTTAGAATAACTATCCTCTTCACCAATTAGTCTGTGCCTCTGTTTCATTGACCTACTGGGGAGCTTGTAAGCCAGTGAGGGGACTGATTAAGAAGCCTTTGCCCAGGTCACTCATGTAACAAGTAATTGAACACTATCAATGCTGCTGTTCGCCGAGCACTACCACGAAGCAATAGTGAGGATGCTACATGTATGAGATACTTGTTTGTAGCAGAGGCTGCTGGTGGAAGCCTTCAAAGAACAGGAGTGGCATCACTGAGTCTAGACACACAGCATCCCACGAAGAAAGCAACAAGTGGCAAAGGAAGAAGAAAATAGGAACACAGTTGGATTACATGCAGTAGGTGTTTATTTCTTATTACTCAAGTTCTGATAAATGATGTTCTGCTCGACATCTTCATAAGCATTGCAGCTTGTCATGGTCTTCTCTTCAAAACTCAAATGAATCTTTCCCATGAGAAAACACATGAATTTGTTTAAAAGGATGTCAGTCTCAGCATACTTAACATGTGTCAGTGTCAGTGTCATAACATTCCTGTGTGTTTTGCTTTCTGAGACCCTAGTAGCATTTTGTTCAGGTTGTGCTGGTTGAGTGTGTAATCCTGCTCTACATTATCCTCAGGCTCCTGTGGCAAGCCATTTCTCATTGCTTTTTTGTGCAACCTTGTGCAGGTTGCTATTTTTTCTAGAAGGTTCCGGGGATGTGCTATAATGCACCTTCACCTTTGTGAAAACAAAAAAATCTGCCTGTGAGCATTCTCAATGTTTGCTCTGTCACAGATGTGGTGAGCTTATGTGCGTTCTTGCATCTGTATTCTTTTGGGCTCCATGGATTAACGATTAGATTGGATCATAGTGCAAGGGTGAATTGCATATGCACGGTTACCTATAGAAAAGACCACTAGCCATTCGAGGAATGCAGTCATGCTGTGCAGTATGTATGCATGTCAGTGGTGTGACAACTTACCTAGTCAATAATCACATCCAAGGACTCCACTTACCAGCTATTCATAAAGGCAGTGGCAGGCAGTAATTTGATAAGGGGGAGAGTTGACCACACACACACATACTCACACTACATGCACCCTTACTCATGCCCATCCATTTTCAGGCATGTACACAAACACCCACTATTCACAAGCACATACACAAGCACACACCCGTTCAAGCATGCATGTACTAATACACATACGTTAAAACATACAAACTTGGATGCACACAATAAAAAAAACTTACCAGGCCGAAACGGCGATCTCGGGTTGCGGGAGGGAAACCTCTGTGGGCCCTCAATGATCTTGTTTTTGCTGGCTTTAGGACTCTATACTTTGTGCACTTTATCGCTCTGACTGAGATGGCCAAAGAGAGGTCAGCATTTTCAACCCCAGAGGGCCACTTCCGGTTTTGGGTGATGCCCTTGGGTTTGCAAAATGCCCCTGCTACCTTCCAAAGGTTTGTAAACAGGGTCCTGGCTGGGAAGTAGTCCTTTGTGCCACCTACTTAGATGACAGTGCTGTCTACTGTTCCAGATGGGAGGAAAACCTGCATCACCTCTGCAAGGTGCTCCAGGCCCTTCAACAGGCAGGCCTGACCATCAAGGCTAGTGAGTGTCAAAGTGGGATTTCGTGGTGTACCTGGGACACCTGGTAGGAGGGGGGCAAGGTGCAACTTCTCTGTGCCAAGATTGAGACTATCACAGCCAAGACGTGGAACACCCTCCCCGTGCACCTGTGGCAGACCCAGGACCTGCTGACCTTCAGGAGACTCCTCAAGACCTAGCTGTTCGGCCAGTAGCTGCTTCTCCCCACCCCCCTAGTGCCTTGAGACCCGCACTGGTGAGTAGCGCGCTCTACAAATGTTGTGATTGATTGATTGATGGCCTGGCAACCACCTAAAATCCAAACAGGAGTGAGAGCCTTCCTGGCCTCACAGGCTACTGCAGAAGGTTTGTTAAGTTTTATGGCACTTTTATTGCCCCCTTAAATGAGCTGACATCTAAGAAGCAGCCCAGATTGGTGGCCTGGGCAGAGGCTTGTCAGAAAGCCTTTGACACCCTCAAAGAAGCCATGTGTACAGCATCTGTACTCAAGGCACCTGTTTTCTCCAAGCAATTCATCATGCAGACAAACGCTTAAGAGCATGGCATAGGGGCAGTCTTAATGAGGAGGCCTAGACCAAACAGTAGCCTTCATTAGTGGGAGGCTACTTCCACAGGAACAGAGGTGGAGTGTCATTGAAAGAGAAACATTTGGTGTGGTCTGGGCGCTGAAGAAGTTGAGACAATACCTATTTGGGACTCACTTCCTGGTTTAGACATACCACAGGCCCCTCAGATAGCTCATGCAGATGAGGGGTGACAATTTCAACCTGTTGAGGTGTCCATCACCCCACAGGAAATGGGTTTTACGGTGGAACAGTGCCGGTGGACAGACCATACCAGTGCTGATGGTCTCTCCAGGTTCTTCCATCTTAGTGAAGAAAACTCCCAAGGGCTTGAGTAGCTCTCCCCACTTTCAGCTGGGTGGGACATGTGTTAGACCTGACAGCCTTAATGTGGTCTTCCCCCAGTGCTAAAGTGCTTGTGCTCTCTCCCCTAAAAATGTTAACATTGGTTCATCCCCAACTGGCATATTTAGTTTACTTATAAACCCCTTGTAAAATGGTACCCCCTGTACCCAGGACCTGTAAATTAAATGCTACTAGCGGGACTGCAGCACTGATTGTGCAACCCACTAAAGTAGACATTTAACCATGTCTCAGGCCTGCCACTGCAGAACCTATAGGTGCAGATTTACACCACCATGTTGACCTGGCATAATAAACCTTTTCCCAGGCCCATACCTTCCTTTTTTATACATGTACGTCACCCCTAAGGTAGGCCGTGGACAACTGTGAGGGCAGGGTGCAATGTATTTAAAAGGAAAGACATGTATGTTTTACATGTCCTAGTAGTGAAAAACTCCCAAAGTTGTTTTTCGCTATTGCAAAGCCTTTTTCTCGCAAAGGATAACCTTAGGATTATCTTATTACATTTTATAAATGTAATTTCCAATTAGTAAGAGATAAGACCCCCACGACTGGTGTCTCTGGAATCCTAATTTAAAATTCTAACTTATGGTGAAGGCAGATTTTAAGTTACAATTCAGGAAATGCCACTTTCTTACATTAGCCATTCGGTGCCTGCTTCCTATCTCTGATCAGTCTGGGGTGGGTGACAGCTGGGCTTTGTGTATTCCCCCTAGACAGTCACACACCAAGGGAACTTAGGTGTGACTTGATGGCCCATCCTGGGAGGATGGTAGTGAAGAGCTGGACCCAGCCATACTTACAACTGAATAGACTGTGTCCTGACCCCATACAAAGGACTACAAACCCCCTATAGTGAGTCTGGATCAAGGGCAAGAAGAGTGGACCTCTGCACACTTCAAAGACCTGTCTTTGAAGTCTCCCTCACTTGAAAGGCACAACTGGGGATAAGTGCTGGTCCTCTGACACAATCACTTCAGTGCACTTCTGGATCTATGAAGTCTCTGCCAGGAAGAAGGACTCCTGTGCTGCTAAATGACTGCTACTCAGTGGGACTGTTGCTCTTCTGGACTCCAGCCTTGTTGTGCTGCCCTGCTGCCTGCTGTTCCCCTGCCTGGGGATGAAAGACTGGACCTGCATTACTTGAACCCAGAGTGATTCCAAGGGCTAGTTAGCTGGCCTCCTGATCTGAAGTCTCAAGGACATAAAAGACTTCCAACCATCCTGCTTCTTTGCTCCAGCAGAACCAACGCATCCCCTCTGCTGGGGGAGCAGAATCGATGCATCGCCTTCGGAACCAGTACATCGCCCTCAGAACCGATGCATCCTCTGCTGCTTTAGCAGAATCAACTCATCATCTTCAGAGCCAGTGCATCACCCTCAGAACCAACGCATCACTGCTGTTGAATGGAGAAAATTGAAGCATCACCTCTATTGCATGGACAAAATGGATGCATCCCCTCAGTTGTGGGATCGACACAGACACATCGCTTCAGCTGCCTCCCTCTTCTTTGTTGACACAACCTGGATTAAAGTACTTTTGTTCAGCTTACTTCTCTAGGTCCCTGTATCCGGCCCGTGCTCCATCGTGATCGGCCTAAGCTTTTGACTTTGTCCCGGCTAGGCGCAATCAGATATCCCAAATAATAGCTTAGTGCTTCAAAGCACTATTTTACAGTTTATTTTTTATAAATTAATTTCTCAAGTTGTACGTATAGGATTTTTGTCCTTTTGGTCTTGTTCTATTTATTAAATTAAAAGCTATTTTGCTAACCCAGTGTGGAATCTTTTTGTGCAGTGTTTTCACAGTTTTACTGTTTGAAGTGTTGCACAAATACATTACACGTTGACTCTAAAGTTAAGCCTGACTGCTCTGTGCCAAGCTACCAGAGGGTGACCACAGGTTAATTAACGATTTGTCTGCCTTTTGCCATGACTAGTATTGTGGTCGCTACTTGACTAGGGCTCACACCCCAGGCAACCTACAACTCAGTTTCTAACAGATGGGATCACTAAGACTGCTGACCCCAATCCACTCTGTGACGAGGCATGACTAATGGACAGTAGCCTCTGGACACTTCTGGGCTTAAAATGTAAACACTCGAGTCTATCTGTTTCTATCTGGGAGGATCTCCAAGCACTTTGGCAGTCTGAGGACATCATGCCCATAAGACTGTGAAATCTTCAATCCAGCAAAGTTTGGCTCAAGCAGCCAGGCTCCTGTGTATTTAGTACATATACAGTGCCTGGCTGACTAATTTGAACATGAAGAGTGTCTGTCAGGCTGACCTTTGTACAGACTGACAGAAACTTTTAGTTTTTTCAAAACGGTGGGTTGCTGGGGCTCATCCGCCTTTAACAACAGGACACTATTGAATAAAGGAGTGAATGGTGAAACATAAAGGAAACATAAAGGAATTGTGTCTTAACCCACAGATATGTTACCACAAAATCAGTAATAACACAAGCAGCATTGCAAGCCACCCGGATATTGAATGAGCATTTTTTTCTATTTCTGTACAAATACTCATGCCCTCATTAGAAGTGCAAGCACAATGCTGATCCCTGTGTAAACACAGGGATTGCAATCAGGAGTTGTGTGATAATTATCACACCCTCCCAATTTTGACCTGATAGATTTCAGCAGATCAAAATTGCAAAAATGTATAGAGGGGATAAGGCCTGTAAGAAAAAAACGTGCAGAATATGATGTGCTAAATACTGAGGGCCCGAGTAAATGTCGTGGAATCGCCGCACTGAAGTTTCTCATTTAAGAGATTCTACAACAAGTGAGGAGACTCCGCCATGACTGCGGAGACTCAACCTCGACTGCGTAGGCTGTTTGTGGATCGGGCCCTGATTCTACAAGTTATGTCTCATTTGCTAATCAAAAACCTGGAATAAGAGGTAATTGCCAGATGTAGTAAATGCTTCACTATGGGATAATGGTATTTACCATGTGTGTTAATTGCTTAACCCTATTCCACCTGTAGTGTCATGAGACTATGTGCGCTAGGATTCTTTTGGTTCTGGGCAGACTCAACAAGGAATTACACAATTTAATGGGAGGTGTTAAGGTGTGGTTATTCATGGTTATGACGTAACCAGAGGGTAGTATGTGATGGTATGCTGAGGAGTAAAGATGTACAATCCAGAGCTCTATGTGTGGGGTATTCCTTTGCATGCTCACAGGGCTGGGTAGCACTCTACAAGTGGTGACGAAGGTGGGATCTGTGCCCCGAAGAAATGAGACTGTTCCAACTGAGAGTTTCCAACGCTGCAATAAACGGCTTGTGTGTGCCCCATGTGCCCAAGTGGATGAGAAGCAGTTCGATGTTAGTGTGTGTGGAGTTGAAGCCCCACTCCAGCCCATATACAGTGCTCAAAGAAGTTGAAGGCCCTGCGGGGAGCACATTTGAAAAGCCCACAAGAAAACCTTGGTAAGGTTAAAAGAAGATATATTGCACCACAGCATAACACAGATCCATTATCGATACAAAGCAAATGCTAAAGGCAGTTATAACCAGGTAGGAAAGTGCAAATGTACTTACAAGCAAGACCCAGTGAAGTGCTACATGACCTTGGATCGGGTGTGACGGACTAGGCCTGGGCATGATATTCTGCTCTGCACGCGGAGTTTTTCTACTCCGTGGTCCGTGTAGTGCATGGAGTTCTGAAAAACTCAGCAACGCGTTGTTTTTACCTAGCTTGTACTAGGTCACTACCGCTCGTGTTGATAAACCTTCTGTTCACGTTATGGTAGCTGCCGCTTGACTAGAACATCTACTCAAGTGCCAGGAAAAAAACAGCACATGGTGTTGTTTGCACTGATTTTACAGCATAGGACAAACACCCGGCACTAAAAATCAATGTGAATGGCACGATGTAATGCACTCTGCCGCTTGCAGAACTCAGTGTAGCGCGGCAGAATTTTTTGGTAACTTTACGGAGTTCCGTGTAGCGGAACTCTGTGAACTCCATCTAGGCCTATTGACGACCAGGCTTGGTTGAGCCGCTGAAGCATGCAAAGCGGTAATGGGCATCCAGTGCACCAAAAGGCCTTCGGAATTGTGAAATATTTCAATGGCTGTGGAAGGGAATATGAAGTGCAGTGCAGCTGCATTCCTTATATTACCATCGCCATTCGACATTGCCAAGAAGCATTAAATTGGGGCCAGGTGGACTGCATGGATCGAAAAGTTTGATTACTTCATAGATGCCATAGAAAAAGTAGATGATAAGAAAATCATTAAATATTTAAAGAACCTTGCCTGTGATGGAGTAAAAGAAGTGCTGAAGAAAATATCAAAAGCTGATGCAGTATCATACCATCAAATCAAGGAAGCATTAGAAGCCAAGTTCAATCCGATGCCGAATGTCAACTAGGAAAGGTACATTTTGAATCAAGCGAGACAGTAAGCTGGTGAAAGAATGGAGGAGTTTGTGGAAAGTCTTGAAGTGCTTATTAAACACTGCAAGTTTAGTGTATTTAATGAAGAGGAAGCCATACGTCTCCTAGTCATCAATGGCCGTCTTTCAGACTCTTTCAGAAGACACATATTGATAAAGATGCTCAACTTAGAGAAAGCTGCAAGATCTGAGGAAAGAGCAGATCTACAGGCCACTTATTATGGAAGCTGGACTTGAGAAAAATGTATCAGCTTTGGTCATAAAAAGCAAGCCCAAGGACAAGGTAGATGCCTTCAAGTCAACTCCTCCAAAGAAAAAAAAGCTGTGTTTACGATGCAGGTTTTCATTTACCCAGGAAGGCAAATGTCCAGCCATAAGACAAACGTGCAAAGGTTGTGGTAAAGAAAAACACTTCATAACAGTTTGCAAATCAAAAGAGAAATAAACTACGTCACAGCAAGAAAAGATAATGGATGCCGGAAGGTTCCAGAAGCATTCTTGCCACCCCCACGAAGCCCAAAACCAACCTCAGTTACAAGTAGAAACTAGACAAATTTGATCGTCGTCAAGTTCAACTTACAAAGGCTTGTCAAAGTCATATCGAGCACCATTGAAGATAACGGATGTGCAATGATAGCATTGACCAAGGAATGACAGGCACATATAGGTTTGGCTGCTTGCACAGAAAAATAAAAGACAAAGGTGACCCACCAAACGAAACAACAGATTTAATTTTGACATTGCCCCAAAATTACAATAAAGGTCAATGATTGTCCCATTATCTTTATCATAGACAGTGGTGCACCACTTAACATTATACCGGTCGAAAACTTCGACAGCCTTTCTTCTGTGCCATGCTTCAACCTGTCAAACATGAAAGTATAAACGTGGGCTGCCTCTGAACCATTGCTGAGTCAAGGATAATTTATAGCGACAATGAGACACAAAACAGTATCAGTGCGAGCGCCAATTCACATTCTTCAAGGAGCCTCATTCAGTGCATGCCTACTTAGTTTTGCCACAGCTGCTGACATGGGACTGATATCTCTCATTTACAACATCCACACTCAATATGAAGGTGTGAGTCAGTTTCCATAATTATTTTATGGCCTACGCAGGCTCAAGACAATGAAAGAGTATGATGATAAGGTTCATGTCACAGACAATTCTCGTAAATGCCAGATGAAAACATATGCTGGTCATCATCTACGAGCTCAGAAAACTGCTTTCAATGAAAGTGACTGGGTCCTGCTCAAGCAGAAATGAAAGTGGAAAACAGACACTCAGTTTGATGTCGATCCTCTGAAAGTTAACGTGCAAAGAACATATGGTGACAACGCATTTTCCCAGAAAGACCATCAAAGAGGGCTCGTCAAACTTTAAGCACCTACCTTGGAGGTCATCAACTCCTGCAATCATGAATGAGGCAACCTCGCTTGACAGTCCAGATCAAGCATCAGAACCTGTGCCATCGGTGGACAATCAGAGTGCATCTCTACCATCTCATACCACTTGATGTGGCTGACCAATACGAGCACCCCAACACCTTATTGAACAAATATGATGTGACTATTATTTATACTTTTTATTTAACAAGGGGGAGATGTAGTGTCATGAGACTATGTGCACTAGGACCCTTGCAGTTCTAGGCAGACTCAACAAGGAATTATGTAACTTGCTGGGAGGTGAGGTGTTAAGGTGTGGTTATGAATGGTTATAAAGTAACAAGAGGGCAGTATGTGATTGTATGCTGACGAATAAAGACATACAATCAGGAGCTCGGTGTGTGGTGTTTACCTTTGCATGCTCCCGGGGCTTGGAAGGACGCTACACAACCTAACATGTAAGTAGGGCCTCATTGCTTACATGTGGGCATATTAGAATGCAAGTGACAGACACGCATTCCATCATGTGAGGGAATTGAGCACTGTCATATAATTCTATATTAGTGGCGTTAAGTTTGGCAGGGTTGCTTGTGAAATATATGAGTGACTACATTCTGGACATCATGAAGTTTAAAGAGCACTTTGTGATGTCTTCCCTTCAGTTGCCACTATCCCCTAGTAGCTTTCTGAGGCAAGGAGATTGAAGGAACATAGTTTCTGTAGGTAGCAGGTATGGCCTGACATCATTGCATTTGCTTCCTTATGATGGAAAGCACGTCATATATTATCTCTGTATGGACCAGCCGACTTAGGCCCACGTTATGAGTAGCCTCCTAATTCCGAGGGGGCTGGTAACAGTAGTTAATGGGATAAGTGGGTACACCACATATCTCTTCACTTTCAATCAAAGATTTTGGCTGCAGAAAATAGTTCCAATTTCCACATGAAAGTAGAGGAAAATGAGGAATTCCTTGTGGAATGGGACCTAGAGTAACCAATATCCCTGGTGATCCCCCATTACTTAGTGGATCCTGAAAATTCAGGGCCTCATTTATGAAAAGTGACGCATCACTGCGTGAAAACAGTGATGCGCCACTTTTCACTGCGCCCTCCCTGCGACTCCAGTGATGCGTCATATTTACAGTATGACGCATCATGTCGCAAGGAGTCACAGATACGTCAGTATTTCTGACGTATCTGTAGGCGCAAAAGTGACGCATCGCTGGAGTGTGTCACAAAAGTGACGCAACTCCAGCAATGTGTCCTTTCACATGGGGCAAGCCCCATGGGAAAGGGCCTGCGTCAGTCTTACGCCTGCCGTGAGGCAGGCGCAAGAAATTGATGCATTTGCACCCTAGAAGTGGCGCAGTGAAATCTCGTAGATTTCACTGCGTCACTTCTACGACCCTTTGTTGCGTCAAAACGCCCCCCTTGCATACATTATACCTGGCGCAGGTATAATGTGGCGCAGGGGTTTACAAAGTGACGCATCTACCTAGATGCGTCACTTTGTAAATATGGCGCAACATGGCACATGTTTTACGCCACTGGTGCGTCACAAAAAGTGACGCACCGGCGGCGCAAAAGTGACGCAGGGGCTCATAAATGAGCCCCTCAATGTCTAATGAGCGAGATTTTCACCATTCCTGGATTTGTCTGTACCCCTAGTATTGGTAGCTCTGGGAGGGGGAGGGAAAATCAAACCAATTTACTGGGCCAATCATAACGAGGGCCTTAATCTGAATGTTGTGTTTACCTATTTCTTTTTCTACTCTCAGCCCCTAAAAATCATTTTATTTCGCCCTTTATGCCCTATTGGGGTTCTAGGATGAACACTCGCCTCCCCAAAGCACGGAGTGTAGCCAGTCTGAAAGTTGACATTATTTTGCCCCCTTTTATATTTGCACTTGGTGATCACCAGCTTCCAGTTGATGGTACGTTCGACATGCAATATCCTTCTTTTCAACTAGTTGCAATTTTAAGCAGATGTCCTATTCCAGTGAAAACAATGCTGCTGATCTCCCAAAGAGTAAGATGGCTCCTGCACTGCATTCTCCCCGATCTGTCCCAACAGCATGATTAAGTACTTGCCTTTCTTTTACGGACTGAAAGGCACCAGAAACATAGCTTTATTTTACCAAATCCGATGTAACAATTCCTGCAGAAATTAGGGCAATTTCCATTGCCATTCTGTTTCTTTTCTCACCGATCCTGGTTTAGGCATCTTGCATGACGACACATAGGGGCATATTTACAAGGGAATGGCGGAGTGTGGCGTTAAGCACAAAATGCTAACGTCACACTTCGCCATTCAGAAAATGCAGGGATGAGTTGTATTTACAAAGATACGGCACATCCCTGCAGTTTCCCTAGCACTGGCGCTAAATTAAGCTGCCTAGCGTCAACGCAGGCACCCTTGCACCATAGTGCACGGGTGCCTGCATTGCAAGGAATGATTGTTCATGTGCAAGAAGGTGTCCCTTCCTGCACATAAACAATCCCTAATGGAGATTTAAAGCTTCTAAGTATGCTGCATTGTGGAGCACATAGAAGTTGTAAATCGTCATTTTTTAAAATGATTGTTTATGTGCAGGAAGGGACACCTTCCTGCACATAAACCATCATTAATGGTGTTTTGCTGTTTTTTATGTGTTCTGCACAATGCAACACACATAGAAACAGCAAAAAAGAGGAGAACTAATGCATTTCTCCTCGTTTCGCCATGTTGTTTTCCCTAGTCTTAATTTTGGTGCTGCCTCCTATTTACGCCACCCTTATTAATAGGGGGCAATGTCAAAATCAGTGTGTGTTGCGGCGGAATGCCCACCACAACACCCATCACCCACACCTTTCACGCTAAGTATAGCATGAAATGGTGTCTTATTTACAAGGCGGAGTCAAGCCATATTAACCCCTTCAGTGCCCATGACGAGCTGGACTCGTCATGGGCTGCGGTGGCGCTGTGCCCATGACGAGTCCAGCTCGTCATGAACTCCGCCCGCTAATACAAAGCGCGGCACTGGGCGGGGAAAGGGGCGGGCATGCAAGGGGTTAAGTGGCTTAATGCCGCCTTATAAATAAGGCAAAACCCCTATTGCCACAGGAACGTCGGTAAAAGTGAAGTTCCTGTGGCGATAGGGACTTGTAAATATGTCCCATAATTTCATGAATTGTGCTCTGATCTAGGTAGCAACTGAAGAAGTAAAATACAAGTTTCTTTCTTAGAAGTCAAAAAGCAGAATAGTTTAGAAAGTTCCATAACAAGTGATTAACACTTCTGGAGTATAAATGGGAGCCATAGCATTTATTACATTTACATCAATATCTCATTTGTAACCAGTCAGCCTTTTGCTACAAAGCTCATTAAAAGTCTGATTAATACATTTTCACTATCAAGATTTGATTTTAATTAGTTCAGATTTTTTGTAACTAAATACCAGCAACCTTTAAATGTCAGCGAGCCTCCCAGAAGGGCAATGGGTTGGGTATAAGACATCATCCTTTTTTTGGTCCAAAAAGCATACAGCGATCAAACAAGTAAAACATGAACAACTTCGAGATGTGGGGCACCCCAATTATTCAAACTGCATATTTTTCCTTCTATTTACATTATATTATATAACTCTTTTCTTTGAAAGGTAACATGTCTAGTTTTCCGAAATGAACTGCTCAGGGCATTTGCAGCATTCATCTCAATGTCACATTCGGTTTAATAGGGAATGAGACATTTGTTAAAGGGAGCTGACATGTGTGCTAAATATGCACTTCTGGAGTGGCTTACCGTGACCTTTCCAAACACATTGATGTTTTCCACCAGAGCATAATTAGATAGGATGAAATAAAGAAACTAGAGGAATGAAATGAGTGCGTAGATATAGAGTTGAGATGTTTCAAGGGAGGGACGAATATTTTTCAACTATTTTGCATTACAACGTTCTCGATATTACAAATGGAGGTTCATGTATCCAAATATTTGTAAAGCTAGCCTTCTATTATCCTAAAAAGTTGAGACCCAAATTTTGTCTAATTTATAAATATATGCATGTGAAGGAATATCTGGGTAAATACATTTATTAACATAATAATACAATTTCCCCCTGCTTAGTTCTATGTGCACTCTCTCCTCCATATCAGGACCCGTTTGAAACCGTTCAGCTCAGCTAGCCTTAATATGAGTACATATGCAGAACTTCACATTAGAGAGTTTGTAGGCACACGCTGGGCGGAAGAGTGCACAGAGAACTCAGGAAAGGGAGTTTTATTATGGCATGAGAGCCCGACATAGCGGGCTTTATCTGCCATTAAAGGGCCACTCCAACGTTAAAGGCCCGAGCCGAAGGCGATGGCCTTTAACAAGGAAGCGGGCCTTTAATGGCTGGCAGAGCCCGCAGTGAGGGCTCTAAGGCTATTAGAATAATCTGACCCTAGAAGGCAGAATGTTCGAATTAGAAGCCCGGAGCACTCCAATGTCTTCAATTGAGCTCCCAACATTCCAATGTTCTAATTCTGACATGGAGTTGGTTACGGATGGCCTGAAGGAGTTTTTATGTGTAGCAACTATTGGGGTTGACACTCATTCGTGGGTTGAAGTTGACTCCCCGACTTTTGATCTTGGGTCTGGCAAAATGAGCTGAGGGCTTTGGATGACTGACTGGTTGTTTTGTGGCATTTTTGACAAAGAAGAAATGTATTTCCATATCGGATCTCTTGAATTTATTGAAGTTTCAATCCATCCATATTTGATGGTGAGCAGGGTTATAATAGGAAACATATGTTGGATTTGTTTGAATGTACCTTATATGTTGATTTGCTGTGCATGCAATCCTAATGTATGTTGCTGTGTGTTCATTCCTTGTTACAGGAAGTGCCCATAGAAATTACAAACTTTTTAATGCACAGATGATACTACTTAAGGGAAAACTATTTCACATTAAAGGTTAAGCTAGGACCATTCCATAAATGCTTTGTAGAATAATGGATCTTCGTAGTGTACGGAACTGATATTGAATATACCAGTCAGAAAAGAGAAAAGACAGTGAGCACTGCACCTAATTAAAACACTCATTCCGACACTTCCAACGAGCTTTGGGTTAAAAAATGATAGAAGGAGGAACTGCTACATTCATCCAAGCCTCTGAATTGTGTTTTCTTGTTAACAATGTTCTTAATTAGTGCTTCATTTTGCCCTTCTGTTAAAAATGGTATATAACAG
Source organism: Triturus cristatus (assembly GCF_964204655.1). Classification (NCBI taxonomy): domain Eukaryota; kingdom Metazoa; phylum Chordata; class Amphibia; order Caudata; family Salamandridae; genus Triturus; species Triturus cristatus. The sequence continues at coordinate 182,298,271 of NC_140589.1, forward strand.
ATGTGACTCCTTTAAATGTAATGGTACTCAAATTACCATCCTCAAAAGAGAGGAAGTGGCTCTGCCAGTATTTGAGCCCGTGAACTGTACATCTCAGATGATGTCAGTGGCAAGTATTTAAATCACAATACCAGTTTAATCTTTAATATGCATAGATTGATTATAGACTATTCACCTCAACACTCATAAATCTGTGAAGAGACATAGTCAACAATACAACACAGTTACAACCTTCAAAGCAATGTTCATGCCACTGACACATATTATTGGGGTGTGTTAGATTTGGCAGGGTCATCCCCAAACATTTAGCTTTCACCCTCCTGTTTTCTTAACCCATTTTGTTGCCTTTTAAAACTCTACACACTTTACTAATGCTAGCCAGTGATACCATGCTTGTGCTCTTTCCTTAATTTTGTTTAGAATTGGCTTACACCCATTTACCTGTCTGGCCCCAGTAAAGTTGTACTACATGTGGCCAGGGCCTGTAAATTAAATGCTACTAGTGGGTCTGTAGCACAGTGTGTGGCACTTATTTAAGTAAACCTTTCAACATGTCTCAGGCCTGCCATTGCAGCCTGTGTATGTAGTTTTAAAATTACATTTCAAACTCTCAAAATACACCATTTGCCAGGCCCAAACCCTCCTTTTTAATACATATGTCACCCCTGGGGTAGGCCCTGAACAGCCTAGAGGGCAGGGTGTAGTGTATTTAAAAAGTAAGACATGTACTTTCGAGTTTTATATGTCCTGGTAGTAATAAACTCCTACATTTGTTTTTCACTACTGCAAGGCCGACCTCTGCCATAGGATAACATTGGGTTACCTTATTACATTTTATAAGTGAAAACTTCCAATTGGGAGCAGGTAGACAGTACGAGTTTGGTGTCTAAAGAATTGTAATTCCAATTCCTCTTTAACTGTAAAGTCAGATTTTTAGTCACAATTCTGAAAATGCCACTTTTAGAAAGTTGGTATTTTATTGTCCTAACCATTTGGTGCCTGCAGCCTGATCCTCTGTCACATGACTAGATGTAGCTGGCAAGTGGTTGTTGTGTATTGCTCCCAGACAGTGAGACAAAAGTAAAATAGGTGTTGGCAAGATGGGCCACTCGAGGGGGAGGAGCTATTACGTATCATTCTTGCACATCATAAAGGCTCTGCCTGAGCATTCTCACAAGGAGTTTGACACCGGTCTTATGTGACCCCAGGCAAGCTGGGGCCAGTAAAAAGAGGAAGGGGGTGACTGACATCTCGGGGGGGGCATGGAAATCTCTAGAGGCTTCCTCCACTTCAAAGTGGGCACCAGTAAAAATATTCGACCCCAACTCTTCAGCACACTTCTGGACCTGTGGACTCTGCCAGGAAGAAGGACTGCTTTGGTGCTAGACTAATGCTCCGAAAGACTGCTGCCCTGCTGTGCTGACCCGCTGCTTGTTGCCTTCTTGCCTGGATGAGAAGACCTGGACCTGCATTTATTGAACCCAGGACCTCAGCGTGACTCAAGGGCTAGTTGGTTGGCCTCCTGACTAGAGCCATAGGGACAGCAGTCTCCAACAACCATGAACTGAGCACCCGGACAATGCCATCTTTGTGTCCTACCCTATCAAGTGGTGCATCCCCAGTCCTGGACCCTTGGAAGTGGGCCTAAAGGTTCTCCGCCAGCCTTTCTGTGGATCCAGCAGAACCAATGCATCTCTTCGGCTGTGCAGCACAACCCATAGTAGAACCAACTGAAATCAGTAAAATTGTATATCTCCAGTTGTACTGATTGGATTTTTGTTATTTTGGTCTTGATTTGTTTTTGAAACTTAACTCTATTTGTTCTAAATTGGTGTGGGATTTGACTTGTATTGTGTTTTCACTTTATTACAGTTTTAAGTGCTAAATAAATACATGTTGCCTCTAAGTTAAGCCGGGCTGTTCGGTGCCAAGCTGCCAGAGGGTTGAGCGCAGGTTAATTTGGGGTTGCTTGTACCTTACCCTGACAAGGATTGTGGCCCCTGCTTGAGTAGAGTTTCACCCTCCTTAACCAGTAGCCCAATTTCTTACAGGTTGCTTTTATGACAGCCATCTAAAATTATTTTCACATATTTATAATTAATTTGCAACCATCGTGTCATTGAATGATTGCCATTCGCATCCTAAGTCAAGTCTGGAGAGTGGTGATGAAAGGGATGGTGCTACTGGCAACTTGCTGGTTGGTTATTTTTCTTATTTTTTTTCTTTGTTATGGGAGGGGGCACCAGCGACCCCATCCCCCAGGGCCAGACATTTTTTAAATAGGAGCGGGGGCATTGTGGCCCCCCTCCCAGCCCAATTTCGGGCCTCGGTGACCCCATCCCCAGGGGGTCAAAACAGCCCCCCTTCCTATGCTGATTTTGGCCCCAGGTATCCCATCCCTAGGGCCTAACCTTTTTATTTTGTTTCAGAAAAAAGCAAATTAGGAGGGCCCCCCTCCCCAGACCAATTTTGGCAATCTGGTGACCCCATCCCCTGGGACCCTGCCTCTATTGCGGGTGCCCTGGCACCACCAAGGGCACCCACTCACATGTGTTGGGGACCAAAGGGAACCAGCATTGCTTTAACACACAGGGAGCTGCTAAACATGCAATGTGTAAAAGCAATTTGGTCCGCTTCCAGCAAGCAAGAGAGTTTTTCATGCTCTTGCTTGCTGGAAGCGGAGCACAGTTTGCTATGACTTGGCAGGACCGGTAAAGCACCCGCCACACCATAGCAAACACCCCAGGTGGACACGCCAGGACATAGCAGGAGCCAGCCTGTCCCCAGTCTGGCAGTCCCCAGCGCCATCTATGGTGGTGATCCCTAGGGTCTGGGGGGGTTCAAGAGGTCCCCCAGTTATCATTAATAAGCCCAGAGGAGTTGTTGGTCTGTGGGGCATAATAAGCCCCAGGAGGGGGAGCCCGTGTGCTCTCCCTCCTTTATTTTGAAAATATCCCCGGGACCTGACCCCGCCTGGGGGGGAATAATTAGAAAAGCGAGGGAGCCTGCACTTTTTTTCCTGCAGATTTGCAAATCCTGCCAATTTTGTTTTAAAAAAAAGCTTTGTTGGCCCTGTAGCTTTCTACCCTTCCCCCTTTTCTTTTTTTTAAAATGTTTTTTTCTGGGACTCGGCTCAAGCAAAGTCCAAAGATGGCTGCCAACACTTCCTGGTTTGAAGTGTTGGCAGTCAATATCAAGGATATCTGTACAACAGGCGCAGGCTCGGGTAATTCCCTTCGTTTTTAGGATTCCCTTGATACTGAACCTGACAGTTGTTGTGTTCTCCTATTTTAATAGAATTTTTCTTCAAATATCAGCAACAATATTATGCGACAAATTCTAAGTCCAAACTTGTAACAGTGATTGACTCTTAACTTGACGTCCAGCAGCACTATGTTGCAATTATAATCATTGGAGTCTAATATGATTGTTACCACACTGGTGACACTTATTGAGTAGTTTATTGACCTGTTGGCTCTATTGCAGATGTACTAATTCTGTATTACGCATATTGTGCAATACCGATGTGTTGTTCAACGCATGTGTTATACCGAATCTGCCATTGAAGACTATCTTGCTATTTCTTTGTGGCGACCGCGCCTGGGAATTACCCGAGCCTGCGCCTGTTGTACAGATATCCTTGATATTTGGGGGGTTAGACTCACAGTCTTTACAACACTGCAATTTTTGCATTTCACAGCTGTGCACAATATCGTTATGAACGTTGGTTTTGCATTTGCTGCATGCTTTTGTTTAAACATCTGCCTTTCCAATATGGCGATCTCGCCAGCTTATCACATGAGCCTGTGCCTAGTCCGCCTTTCATTGCCATGACACTTTCTTTTCACACACAACTTCATTTAATCTTGAGTGTTTGTGTTTGTGGTTACACGTGATCAAGGCTCTCGCCGAAACGCGTTGTGTAATAAATATTCTGACCTTCATTACGGAGTTGCGGTGCCTTTATTACTGAGAGCATACGTTATTACTGGGATTTCTGAAATATATATATATATATATATATATATATATATATATATATATATATATATATAGCTTCTCGATCCCGATAAAAATGAAGGCTGTCATATAGGGCGGTCCATGCAGGGGTAATCGGCAGCCCCTGAATATAACACAGCAAACGATTTCGGATAAGAAATCACACGGACACCCAGGAGATTTGCAGTTCAGATTGGTTTAATGACTGCAAACACAACGCGTTTTGGCTTTCGCCTTGTTCACGCTCATGGCGACATTTTTTGCATAAAGTTAAATACATTTCAAACGTGTAAACATAGAAAACAGACTGTTGAATCCAGCCATAGTGAAAATAATAATAACCAGAGTGGCGGCCATCTTGGCACTGTCAAATTCATACAAAGACCAACTGAAAATAAAGTAACAATATTTACACTATTTACAATGTGTTTGTAATGTTTGTCCGCTGCCCAAGTGGGCAGTTTGACCCCAATATTTAGACACCGTAAAAATCAAAAAAGGCCCAGCTGGGTGAGTAAAAAATATATCACCATTTTTCGAAAAGTTTGCCTCTTGCTAGACTCTAGCCCAAGTGGGCAAATAAGCACACATAGATTGCCAAAACTCGAAAGGACTCATAATATAATATAAATATATATGGACCAGTGTAAATCAATTAGAACAAATGTAAGTGATAATTGATCAATGAATATCCATGCAAACAAATTATATCCTATAAAGAGTTCCGGCACATATCTAAATGGGCTCAATAATTGGCAACTTATAAAACAGATAGGCCACACATAATAACAAAATACTTAATGACATCAGTGGTCTGTTCAGGCCCGCAGTGCCACTCCCTGAAAGATAATAAAATCAGTGTAAACATTAAAATTGCCCAAGCCAACAGATAACACTCAATGTTGCACATTTCAACAGTTACTCACATATCAAGTATGTAAATGTACCGATAGCTCTTCACTTGAGTTAAGACCCTTAGGAGACATAGTCTCGAAATCAACTATATATTTTGATTCCAGTTGTCTTAACTGTAGTAGCTTATTACCTCCTCGCACATTGTCGTATATTGCATCAACAACAACCATCTTCAATAACCTTTCATTTTGTTGATGTTTATTGAAAAAATGTCTTGCAACAGGGTATTGCCTATTGTTGCCTATTGTTGTGACGTATAGCTCTGATATGCTCAAGCACTCTCTTCTTAGCACGATGGATAGTGCTGCCAATATATGCCAAGTTGCATGGGCATATCAGAGCATATACACAGTAGGTTGTGTTGCAAGTAAGGGATTTTTTGATTTTGATTTCCTTACTCATACTAGAAAATTGCACCACCGTGCAATCAGAGCTGTATTTGCATGCCTTGCAGCCTCTGCAGCATCTAAACCCTGGGCGGCCGCCCACTGTGGGTTTAACCGATTCTGTAACCATGTTGGGGCTTAGTTCATCCCTCAGTGTTTTGCTCTTTTTAAATGTGACCTGTGGATGACTAGTCAAATGTTTTTGCAGATGATTATCTGTGAGCAGTACGTGCCAATATTTATCCAAAATCGCTCTCAACTTGTACGCTTGTCCTGAATAAATGGTAATGAACCGCAAATTCTCTGAGTCTGGTGTACGTTGCGTAGGAAGTAATAGATCTTTCCGTGACATCCCTTCTACTCTTTTGCAAGCCTCACTGATAGCTGTTTGTTGATAGCCCCTATTTTTGAAGCGTTGGATCATTATTGCCTTTTCCTTATGGTAGCTTCCTTCGGTACTGCAATTGCGTTTAGCACGCAATAGTTCCCCGTAAGGAATGCTGTAAACTAGTTTACGAGGATGTGCACTAGAGGCATTGAGAATGCTGTTACCGGCAGTCTTTTTACGATACAGTTGTGTTTGTATTGAGTGTCCTTCAATTTGTACAACAATGTCAAGGAATTCCACTGATGTTTTGCTTATATTCTCCGTAAAAGTCAAGTTAAGAGTATTGTCATTCAGTTTTTTTACAAACGAAATAGCTGAATCAGTATCACCATTCCAGATACAGAAGATGTCATCAATATATCGGAGCCACAGGACACAGTTGGAAAATTCGGCCAATTGAAAGGCCACCCGCTCCTCCCACCAGCCCATGAATAGATTGGCATAGCTGGGGGCGAAGCAGGTGCCCATGGCCGTGCCCTGTGACTGCCGATAGATGACATCATCAAAAAGGAAAAAATTGTTCTTTAGACAGAACTCGATCATGTCTGAGATCATTTGTGAATGATTCAACAGAGAGATCGATCGTGCCTTCAGGAAATGTTTTATGGCACCTAAACCTAGCTGATGTTCTATGCTGGTGTATAGACTACCTACATCAAGGGTAACCAAGGTGTATTGTGGCTCCCAGTAAATCCCATCAATGCTGGTTAAGAAGTGGGTTGTGTCACGTAGGTATGATGGTAAACTGACCACAAATGGACGTAGGTAGTGATCAATAAAATGGGATGTATTTTCCAACAGGGAGCCAATAGATGAGACTATGGGTCTCCCTGGAGGATTAACAGGATCCTTGTGTACTTTTGGGAGTAGGTACAGGACTGGGATTCTTGGATGAGGACACTTAAGGTAATTGTATTCCTCCCATTCCAATAATCCTTTTTCCCTCCACTCCACCAAAAGTTTTCCATACTGGTGATTAGATTGCAAAATTGAATTTTTGTCAGAAATGGAGTAACATGATCGATCTTCTAACTGCCTATAACCTTCCTGCAGATAGGCCTTTTTCTCGAGGATAACGACATTCCCACCCTTGTCTGAGTGTCGGATAACGATGGTATTGTCCGTTTTGAGGTTATTTAATGCCGCAATCTGTTCCTTAGTTAAGTTCTTATTCACAGCTGGGGTTTTGGTGTACCTAAGTTTTTTCAAATCATTAAGAACACCCCTCTCAAATACCTCAATCGCATCACATTCGATATTCGGTAAGAAGACCGATTTTGGTTTAAAATGACTCCCTGGATTGACATTGGAATCAATAGCAAACCTCCAAATTTAAGTTAGTATCACCACTATCTTCTTCATTCATAGATGATAAGGCATTACAAACACATTGTAAATAGTGTAAATATTGTTACTTTATTTTCAGTTGGTCTTTGTATGAATTTGACAGTGCCAAGATGGCCGCCACTCTGGTTATTATTATTTTCACTATGGCTGGATTCAACAGTCTGTTTTCTATGTTTACACGTTTGAAATGTATTTAACTTTATGCAAAAAATGTCGCCATGAGCGTGAACAAGGCGAAAGCCGAAACGCGTTGTGTTTGCAGTCATTAAACCAATCTGAACTGCAAATCTCCTGGGTGTCCGTGTGATTTCTTATCCGAAATCGTTTGCTGTGTTATATATATATATATATATATATATATATATATCTAGATTACCGCTTTCACCAGCCTTGATAATCTTTCCGATGCTTGCGAAGTAAGTACACGAACCAAATTAGAGTGCAAAATCGATTTATTTGCCCAGAGCGACGGCCATAACGTTTCGGCTCCTCAGAGCCTTGCTCACATGACAGCGTTATACTCAAAGTGCAAAATATTTAAAGTGCCAGTGCAAATAATTAATGTCGTCACATGAGGGAGTCATCATTGACATAGAAGATATACTTCCGCAGTAAAGATAGTGAAACCACATAGTTATACAGATGGTCACATCATATACAATATATGTAAAATACTGACAAATGCAAAACAAGATCCGCAATGGCGGCATAAATGCCCATTAGTTCAGTGTATTACATTTGCAAAATAATACAATATTAAAATTGTAAGACCACATGTTACTCATAAGAAACAATGTCGCCATCATTAAAGTCAATAATACAGCCTGTTTTCAATGACTGTTGGTATTGCAAGAACCTCCCCTTATTTAGGTGTAACGAAAAAGATCAAAATACAGTTTTAAAGTGTACTAGTGCCTGTGTCAAAAATAAAAACCACAAAATATCATCTATACTCAAAATCAAACATAATCATAACAGGTAATGCATCACAGAAGGGTCACAATGGCTTAAAGAATGATATCATTACAATCGTGTATATAAATATACAAAAACTACAGGGATCAGAGATTAGGTAGGGAGTCTTAGATTATCATACAGCTGTTCAAGATAATAGACTGTAGGTTTTATCAAATTCGGAACCATCACATTTTATCCCAAGGTCTGTTTAATTGCATAGGGAATGAACACAGCTGTGCAAATATGCAAAATTCACATATATAGTACAATTTGTCCGTAATAAATAGTAAAATACTAAATAAATAACCATAAAAATCGACGATTAAATAGGTTAAGACAAATGACTAAAAGAATACAAATTGTCATATATACATCCGATTCCATTCCCTGATGCAAATATTGTGGATAAAATCCAATGTGGAGTAACTAATATACAGTCTTCACTAGATAGTATCGTTACACATAAAAATTCCAACAGAATGATGTTTATAAATCTAGCCCAAACATGTATGCAGGTCCTCTGTCATATTCAACCCTGATGGTGTCTTGGTATTGAGTTGTAGAATGTTACGTGTTTCCAATCTGCGCAAGCTAGACTCACAGTCCCCTCCCCTCCTGCTGGGCTCAATGGTATCAATAACATAATAATTCAGTCCCCTAGTGTCACTTTTATGGGCTTCTCTAAAATGTCTAGCAACAGGGTAGGTGTTGTCATGATTGGAAATAGCACGTAAATGTTGCAGTATACGCTTATGTACTGCTAGTTTCGTGCTACCAACATAGCTGAGGTTACATGGGCAAGTGAGGACATAAATCGCATATTCGGTTTTACAAGTCAACAATTTGTTAATTTTGTGTTGTCTATTGCTGAATGGGTCGATAAATGTTTTAGTATGCACACCATGGGCACAAGCCTTACAGATCTTACATTTATAAATTCCACTATTCAGTTGCAACCAGGAAGTCTTATCAATAGTTTCTGGATTCGTGTTGACCAAGGCTTCACGCATAGTGGGGGCCCTACTATACGTGATCAAAGCTCGCTGAGGGAGCAAGGGGCCAATAATGGGATCACTCCTTACAATGGGCCAGTTTCTATTTATAATTTTGCGAAGATCAGCTTGTTGTTTACTGTAGCCCATGATGATTCTAAAGGCATCAGATGAATTTTTGTCCTTCCTCACTAGATTATTAGGTATTGCTACATCACATGAAGTATTAGTAGTGGACCCTAGCAAATCATCACGGTAGAGGTTATTGGTTCTAGTAATGGCACTATCAATGATTCCAGTGGAATAGCCTCTCTCCCTGAATCTCTGTTTGCTAAAAACCTGTGCTGCTTTGAGGTCAATATTATTGCTGCATACTCTCTTGAGACGCAGCATCTCCCCTTAAGGTATACTTCTAATGAGGTGGGGAGGATGAGCGCTAGTTGCGTGCAGAGTAGAGTTACCAGCGGTCGGTTTGCGGTAAAGTCTAGTTACTATGTTACCTGCATGTATGTACACTTCCGTATCTAGAAATGTGACACTGGTTTGGCTACATGTCGCTGTAAAATGGAGATTGAGTTTATTGACATTTAGATTTTCAATAAAACCATTAGCCTCATCCAAGGAACCATTCCATATTACAAACAAGTCGTCAATAAACCGTAACCAGACAACTACATTATCTTTAAGGCATTGGGCATAATCCCTCTGGAGGACCATCTCCTCCCAAAAGCCCATATGGAGACAGGCGTAGCTAGGGAAAAACTAGCCCCCATAGCTACGCCTCTCAACTGGTGGTACAGTAAATTGTTAAACATGAAATTGTTGTTGAGGAGGCAAAATTCCAACATCTCAGTCAGAATATCATTGTGGTCCATGAACTGTGTTGGTTTTCGTGAAAGATAGTACTTAATGGCCTGGATGCCGTCACTATGACCAATACTAGTGTACAATGAAGTCACATCCAGTGCCAACATCCAGTACTCATTCTTCCATTTAGTTTTGATGATCTTACACAAAAAATCCCCTGTATCTTGTACATATGAGTCTAAGGATTTTACAAAGTCCTGTAAAAAAAAGTCAATATATTGTGACGTTTTTTCGTACATCCCATCCCGAGCAGAAATAATGGGTCTGCCCGGGGGTCTGTTGGAATCCTTATGGACCTTCGGAATAAAATACAAGGTGGGGATAACTGGATTATCCTTCTTCAAAAAATTGTACTCTGCTTCAGAGATTAATTTGCGTCTCTTCCAACTGGCCAGTTTGCCGCGAAACTCATTGTTAGAAACCTGAATGGCTGTTGTAGTAGTGCGGGCATAGCAGTCCCTGTCGTTCAGTTGTGTAAAGGCTTCATGATCATAATATTCCTTTGTCAACAAAAAAATATTGCCACCCTTATCACTTTGGCGGATAATGATCTTTTTATCACGCTTAAGTTTCGAAATGAGCTGATCATATTGCTGGGTTTGTCGGTTATAACGACGTCGTTTTTTCTGAGTTTCCTTATGCAATAACTTCACCTCAGCAGTCACATTCTCATTAAAAATATCAAGTGCATCGCGGGGCATTATAGGGTTGTACGTAGATTTGGGTCTAAATGATGTGATTTGCCCCAAAAGGTTAGTGCCATCTTGGCAATTTGAGACATTGGAATTGCCCATACCTTCGGTGTCCCAAAGCTCCTGTATAGCATCCTGCAGAGATATTTCAAGTGCACTGTTCGAGGTCTTCTGTCGATTGTCTTGTAGTGCAAAAGATTTCTTAAGCTTGAGTTTACGCACTGCTTTATATAAATCAAGGCGAGTAGCAGCCTAATCAAAGTTAACCTGAGGTGCATAGGAAAGGCCTAAGGAGAGGATCTTTTTATCGTCATCTGTTAATACCAATGGCGTTAGACTGATTATGGTATTAGTGTCATCATGATTTACTTTTTCGCCCAATATCCTCCTCCTCTTCTCCTGTTTTGATTTGAGGCCCCTCTTCCTCGCCCTCTGCCTCTGCCTGGATTTATAGTTTGAACGTCTACGTTTTGATTCATTGTAGCTGGTCTCGGACGTAGAGTTTGCCTCCTCTCTACGCATAAAAAATTCATTTCTTCTGCAGGAGTCGGTTTAGGGATTAAGCCTGCTGCCAAACTGCTACGTATTTCTGATTCGGAATCACTGCCACCAACTGAACTTAATTCCGACTGGGAAGTGTTGTTTGCATAGGTGTTTTTACTGGGGCCCCTATTGGGAGGGGTCGCCTTAGCCTTCGGGATGCGTAAAGAGTCATGTTTCTTTGCGAATGTAAAAATTTGCCCCAATTGATAATCATTGCAATCCCGTTGAAACTTGAAAGTTTTTCTCTCCATAATTTTAGTTTCCTCCTTTTTGAGCCTGGTAGTCATTTCATTTGTTAATCTGATTTTTTCATCGGTATTATCAATTTTGTCCAATTCCTCATTGATTTCATCTATTTCCTTGAGTAGCAGGGCTCTATCGATATCGGCATACTTAATCAAAATCAGTACCAGTTTGCGTGAGGATTCCAAGTTCGTTTCCGCCCATTCACGCATTAGCTCAGGGTTCGGGTTCTCGTAGCTAGGAGCCGTCAAAATACGCAACCCTCGGGGAATACGATTCACATCAATGTAACGTTGGAGAGATTTCGACTCCCACCATTTACTCTGCTCACTCGTTTCGAGACAACATGTCCCTTCTTCTTGGGCTGTGTACTGCGCAGACTCAGTTCACTAATCCCCGTGATTTGCCTTTCATATTTAATTATTCCTCTCAGGTGAGTATTAACTGTTTTGAGGCATTGTGGGATTAGTAGTGCAATCCTCTGGTGGATATTGAGTCCGTAGCAGTCTTTGTTCACTAAGCAAATTTACACCCTCCAGTGGGCCCCAGTGTGGCATCCGAGTTGTAATTAGCTCCCTTCACGCTGTTATTGCCGACCAGTCAGTTCCCGGGCTCAGCGAAAACCCATTCACTTCGGGAGCGGTGCAGTCTTCCGCAGCCGGGCCGCCGCGAATTACATCCTTCGATTGTTGCCCTGAAATTGAAAACGCACTCCGTGAAGGCGGGATACAAATCCTTTTATTGAACAACTCGGCATCCCACATCAAGTACACTCTGCCGACGCGTTTCGAGACAACATGTCCCTTCTTCTTGGGCTGTGTACTGCGCAGACTCAGTTCACTAATCCCCGTGATTTGCCTTTCATATTTAATTATTCCTCTCAGGTGAGTATTAACTGTTTTGAGGCATTGTGGGATTAGTAGTGCAATCCTCTGGTGGATATTGAGTCCGTAGCAGTCTTTGTTCACTAAGCAAATTTACACCTTCCAGTGGGCCCCAGTGTGGCATCCGAGTTGTAATTAGCTCCCTTCACGCCGGTATTGCCGCCCAGTCAGTTCCCGGGCTCAGCGAAACCCCATTCACTTCGGGAGCGGTGCAGTCTTCCGCAGCCGGGCTGCCGCGAATTACATCCTTCGATTGTTGCCCTGAAATTGAAAACGCACTCCGTGAAGGCGGGATACAAATCCTTTTATTGCACAACTCGGCATCCCACATCAAGTACACTCTGCCGACGCGTTTCGAGACAACATGTCCCTTCTTCTTGGGCTGTGTACTGCGCAGACTCAGTTCACTAATCCCCGTGATTTGCCTTTCATATTTAATTATTCCTCTCAGGTGAGTATTAACTGTTTTGAGGCATTGTGGGATTAGTAGTGCAATCCTCTGGTGGATATTGAGTCCGTAGCAGTCTTTGTTCACTAAGCAAATTTACACCCTCCAGTGGGCCCCAGTGTGGCATCCGAGTTGTAATTAGCTCCCTTCACGCCGTTATTGCCACCCAGTCAGTTCCCGGGCTTAGCGAAAACTCATTTCAGGACAACAATCGAAGGATATATATATATATATATATATATATACATATATATATATATATATATATATGTATATATATGCCAAATGAAGAGACACGAAGTATGAAGGCGCCACGCACAGCGTAAGTTCAACCTTTTATTACTGGAAGACAGCAGCATGCACAGCTTTATCTTTTCTGCCATACGCATTTCATACGCATTTCAGGAGCAGTCCCCCTTGTTCACTGGCTGACGTCGAGGAAGAAACAGCTGTGCAGGTTTGAATCGCACTCACGATTTTTGAAGTGAATCCGGCCCCAATGGGCGTGTACTTGCAAGGTGTTCTGGTCATTGTAGTGCAGATAAGTTCTTGTATCCAAAGTGGATATTGCTGTTCACTTCCCTGAATAGTTGAAAATCCCACTGGGTCGCTGTTTAAAGTCTTCAAAAATCGCGAGTGCGATTCAAACCTGCACAGCTGTTTCTTCCTCGACGTCAGCCAGTGAACAAGGGGGACTGCTCCTGAAACACGTATGGCAGAAAAGATAAAGCTGCGAGGGCCTCGCTGTGCATGCTGCTGTTTTCCAGTAATAAAAGGTTGAACTTACGCTGTGTGTGGCGCCTTCATACTTCGGGTCTCTCCATTTGGCATATATGTGGTCTTCCCTGGCCACGAAGGCTGCCCCACTGCATACTGCAGCAGGTCCACGTGCCTGTGAATTCTAAGGGCGCGAATGGAACAGCGTTTTTCCTCTGGTGAGACACGAAAGTAGCAGCAGCCCAGCCAGACTTTAAACAGCGACCCAGTGGGATATTTTTAGGCTGACATTTCACTCGTACAAAACCAGAGAAATTCAGCTGTTATCGTTAGCTGAGCTAACTATAACTAGCGCCCCCGCAATGCACTGCTGTTGACGTCACATATAACATCCCTCATGACATGATCAGTGACATCACTGATGACATCTCAAATGACATCACTGATGACATTACTGATGACATCATCCAGTGACTCAATTTTTCTAAATGGTTTAAGAGTGTTATATACATATACACCATGGTGTATTGAAGAATGAGGGCGTGTATGAGTGTCTGAATGGATGATTTAGTGGGTGCGTGACTGACTCTATAAGTGATTGATTAAACGTGTCTTAGTGAATGCATGGGTGAATGACTAATCTGTGTGTATATCTGTATCAGTCTGTCAGTTGGTGTGTAAATGGCTGTATGGGTTGGGGAGTAGCTACATGAGTGTCTATATGGGTTAATGATTGGTTGTCTGAGTACCTGTATGGGTGCCTGAGTGTCTGTGTGGGTGGGTGTGTGTGACTCCATGCATGGATGTGTGAGTGGGTGATTCATTGAATGTATGGGTTCATGAGTGCATCTGCGACGGGCTGTATGGGTGAGTGAGTGTGCGTATGGCTGTATTGGTGAGTGAATGGATGTCTCAGTGGTATATGTGTGAGTAACTACATATGTGACAGGCAGTATATGTGAGTTTTGGAGTATATAAGTGACTATTTGTGAGAGGGAGTGATTGTGAGAGTGGCTATATAGATGAGTGTGTGCTTGTGTCAGTGATTGTATAAGAGAGTAAGAATGTGTTAGTATCTGTATTATTAAGTGAGGTGGTGTGCGTATAACTGTATAGGTGAGTAAATGGCAGTGTGATTGATTCTTTAGGTGACTGACTAGGTGTGTGAGTAACTCTATGGGTGAGTGGCGGAGTGTGAGTGTCTGTATGGGTGTGAGTGCATATATCAGTGGCTGTATTGATGAGTGACTGTGTGTATGAGTGACAGTATGGGTGAGTGAGTAGATGTGTGTGTAGAACTATAAATCAGTGAGTGGGTATGTACTAACTGGTATTCGTGTGTCTATGGTTTCGAGATTGGTAGTCTATATTTTAGATTGGGTGTATGAAAGGTTATATTAGGGTGTGAGGAGGTGCATCAGATATTAAGTGGATGATGTCATGAGTGATGTCATTTGAGATGTCATCAGTGATGTCACTGCCCATGTCATGAGTGATGTTATATGTGATGTCATCAGCAGTGCATTGCAGGGGCACATGTTATGGTTAGTTCAGCTAACTATAACGGCTGAATTTCACGGGTTTTGAACAAGTGAAATATCAGCCTAACTATAACGTTCCTGTAACTTGTGTTTTTTCAGTGAATTTCTTTTTTTTTTTTTTTTTATAATTTTTATTGATTTTTGAAATTTTACTTATATTCCATCATTAATGCATCATTATCACAGCATTATCCAGTATATTGCATTAAGATAATCATATATACAATATTAGCTCAATTAATATTGACATTTCTTTATAACACAGTGGTCATACAACATTGGTATTTTTTGGTCATTACTTCATAACCAGAAAGAGCATAACAAAAGAGTAAAAGTGCGTATATATGCAGGTATAACAAGGAGAGAGTTAATAAATAAAAATTAAAAAAAAAAGAATCTTAGACTGACACCATTCCTTACTTCCATATCCTTACAGGCTCCCAGATTTTCAGCCCAAGTTGCCTCTTCTTTTTACCTTTACGTGCCTAAATTGCTTTTTCCAAATTATAGGCAGACAATAAACTTGCCAGCCACTGATGCATGTCCGGGGGTCTTGTATCCAGCCAAGCCCTGGCAATCATTAATCTATACACTGCCATTGCTATAAACAGAAATTCACGATGTGGAACCGATGGATCTGTACTAACCCCAAGTAACACCAAAGTCGGTGTAAGCACAACTTGAATGCCTAAATATGTAGTTATAAACATTTCCAGATCCCGATTTAATGTATATAGCTGAGGGCAAGATGCAAATATATGAATGATATCTGCTCCTACGGAATTGCATCTTGGGCAACTCGTCCCCTTGGTGCCCCCCCATTGTGCAATTCTAGCAGGAGTATAGTGCAGAGCATATATTGTTTTGTAATGCTGGGCCTGAAGTGGAGCTGAACAAAGGACGGTATGTCCGAGAGCCAATGATTCCTGGAAAAGTCCCGACTCAATGGATAGCTTCTCCATCCATTTGGTTTCATACTTGGAAATATCGTCCATTTTAGCTTCTGCTAATATTGCATAAAAACTACGTATTGTACACTCCCCCCCTTACTTATTTTGTCCAATATTGCATTATTCCCAAATCCAGCGTGCCCCCCTTTCTTAGTATTCAAAAAACTCCTAATTTGAAGATATTTAAACAAGCTTCTGACATCCAACTGGTATTTAATAATTAAATCCGCAAACTGCACCACTCCCTCTTGATCCATCAGGTCCCCTATCTGCCCTATCCCTTTGCTCGCCCATTCTGCCATAACATTATCCGCAAAAATCAATTCCGGGAATGACCTATTCCGATATAATCGAGTATATCTGTTAAGTCTACCCATTCCAAATTTTTTCCTAAATGCAGTCCAGATCTTAATAACTGCACTGACTGTCTTGAACCTAGTCCTCTTATAGTATGAAAAGTCAATACAATTCAGAAGACAGTTTCCAGCTTCTTCGCCAAAAACCACTGCATATACATCCGTGGAGCTATTAGTGTCCCAACAGTCGTGAGCCCCCCCCCCCCCCATTTAGGCCCTGCATATATTGTAGCGCTGCAGCCCAATAATACAATCTAAAATCCAGTGCCCCCCACCCCCCCTTTCTCTAGAGAGAGAGATACATTTATATGCCCTCCGTGTTTTCCCCTGGGCCCATATAAATCTATTCAAAATTAACTCTAATGCATTAAACCATCTAGCCTCAAAGTACAGAGGAATAGCTCTAAAAAAATAAAGGAATTTCGGCAATATTACCATTTTGATTACATTGGTACATCCAACCAAAGATAAGTGAAGATTGTTCATTCGTTCCAGATCTAGTCGTACCGTCGACATGAGAGAGGTCATATTCTGCTCTACCACATTCTCCACCTCCGCAGAAAGCTGAACACCAAGATATACTGCCGACTTAACAACCCGGTTATCATTGCAGTGTGTATACATATTTTTAACAATCTGTGTCTTAGTACTATTGAGTTTATACCCTGACAGCTGCCCAAAGCGTAAGGCTTCATATTCCACCTCCCTAATGGCCTTCGACGGATTAGACGTTGTGATGGCTACATCGTCCGCATAGGCCAAAATTTTGCACACTCTTCCGTTAATCACGACTGCAGGTATCTTAAGATTGGCCTCTAGGTTACGTAGGAATGGGTCAATAAAAAGGGCGAATACTAATGGGGATGACGGGCACCCCTGTCTAGTCCCTCTGCTTATCCTGAGTGTTGAAGAAAACCCTCTATTGACCCTTATCCTAGCTATGGGATCTCTATAAAATGTCTGAATTGCTCATATGTATCCCTCCCCTATATCAAACCATCACATAATTGCCCAGAGGTAATCCCAGGAGACCCTATCAAACGCCTTCTCTGCGTCTAGGAATAAGGCTGCCATAGGGTCTCCTAGGACCTCCGTTGCATCAAATAATGTGACCAACTGCCTAATATGGTGGGTAGTGCCTTTCCACAGGATAAAACCATGCTGTGATGGGCTGACCATACTCTCAATGACTCTACCCAGTCTTTTAGCTAAGATTTTAGAAAATATCTTAACATCTGCATTCATTAACGTAATAGGTCTATAAGATCCGGGAAGTACCGGGGACTTTCCCTTCTTCAAAATTATTACAATGTCTGCTCCCCCCCAAGAATTAGGAATTGATTCCCCTGTCTGTGCTAGACTCAAAATATCAAAAAAATCTTGCATAAGTATATCTTGAAATACTTTATAAAACTCAAGTGGGATCTGGTCAGGGCCGGACGCTTTGCCTGAGGGAAGACTATTCAACGCTGTTTTGACTTCTTCCAACTGAATTGGTAAATCTAATGTTATTTTCTCTTCCTGCGGGAGTTTTGGTGGGAGTATATTACTAGTGTACCCTGCAACATCAATTACATGGTTTACACCCTCCCGGGAATACAAATCAGAATAAAATTGTCTAAAGACTTCTCTGATGGCATCGGAATCTGAGATCAGGTTACCCTGCCCATTTGTAACCTCCTTAATATCCGCCGCAGCTACTTTCTGTCTTGTACGAACGGCTAATATGTGCCCCACCCTCTCACTTAATTCATATGCATTCTCTTTTCTTATTAGATAACTAACTGCTGCTTTTGTGGCAATATTCTCGATAGTTTCAGTTTTGATCAGCATAATATTAAGCAGGAGATCCTCTAAAGGTAAATTTAATTGAACTCCTTGTACCAACTCGTTTTCTGCCTTACAAAGTACTTTAGTCAGATCATCCAATCTAGCCTTATCCCCCTTGCGTTTATAGCCAGTATAGCTGAGAGTCTCCCCCTTGATCCCAGCTTTAAACGCATCCCATACCATTCCTGAGGATGCTGTCCCTCTATTCATTGCCCAGAACCTCTTGATCCATATGTTCATATGTTCTCTATATCCCTCATCTTTTAATACTGCTCTCTCGAATGTCCACTGTGAGACTTTTCTTTGTGACTGCCCTAGATTCACTGCTAAAATCAGGGGATTATGATCTGAAATGATCCTAGGTTGCTTTTCCATCAATAATCCTGCAGTGAGAGAACTAGAAATTAAAAAATAGTCACGCCTAACCAAAACCTTGTGCGGTGCAGAGAAGAAGGTACTACCTTCCCTATGAGGGTGCAGCTTAACCCATGGATCAATCAGAGAGTTGTGGTGTACCATAGCAGCCAAGGCCCCGTGCATTTTCTTCTTTCTACCGGTATATTTCCCCCCTTCTTGCGCAAAGGAGCTACGTGGATCATGTATATTAAAGTCACCACAGCATATTATAGGTTCTGGCCAGTGAGCCAGCTCAGTGTCTAAAAATTGAAAAACCTCCGGATCATCCTCGGTAGAGCCATAAAGTGTAACCACAGTGCACTTCTCTCCCTTATATATTATTTCCACCAGTGCCCATCTCCCCCATTGATCCTCTTTTTTTCTATTTACAACAACCTCCGTACTCTTGGCTAGGATTGCAACTCCCCTTCTCCTTGTCCCTTGCTTCGAAGAAGCCATCAGGTGAAAACCCAGTTGCTCCAAAAGATATCCCTTACCTCCCTCAATATGCGTTTCTTGGAGACACAAAATATCTATCCAAAGTGTTTTAAATAGTGCAGCAGCTCTCAATCTTTTGTTAATGTCATTTAGTCCACATATGTTAATTGACGCAATTCTGCATGACATTAAAACACATCAAATGTACATCCACTTGGAAAAACCAATGTCTTGGAATAGCCAAAGTGAACATCAAAAAACAATAACGAATTTACAGTACGATACATGCTGTGAAAAATGCTGTGAAAAATGCATAACTTACAAATACAACCACCCCCCCTCTCCCCCCTCGCCCCCCTTAATCCCCCCTTCCCTACTCGAGCTACTCGAGCACCCGCCCCCCCCACCCCCATCTACAGGCAAATAGGTCAGTCATGACCTATGTGTGGCAGCTTTTGAAAGCATCAGTCGCGTCCCCCCCTCATTGAAAACCAATATTGACCTACCTACTCCCTCCCACTCCACCACTGATGAAGCGAAACAATATTCAACCTTAAATGTGAGAACAAACATCGTTGAGTAAAGAGGTCCTAGTTAAGGAAGTTAACAACCCTAGAATTCCTAACTAAGACTAAGACTAACCGTGTCTACAGATCGCCTATCCCACCTTCTGTCCCTTGAGCTCGTCGATGTATAGATGTGCTTTTATCTCGGAGGTAAACATCTTAACATTTCCTTAAGCAATAATCTTGAGTCTCGCTGGGTAGAGTAGGAATGCTTCATAACCTAAATTCTGTACTGGAGCTATCAATTTCCTAAGGCGCCACCTCCTCTCCACCGTAGCATGGCAAAAATCTGGTCTTGCAAAGAATGTGGCCCCCTCAAAGCTACGCCTAGCCTCTGGTCTTGCCTTATTCATAATATCTTGCCTAGCTAAGAAATTCCCGATATATATAAGAATAGCTCTAGGTTTCGCAGATTGCGACTCCCCATATGACTTTCTTTGCACCAATGGGAACCGGTGGACCCTCTTCACTTCATTCTCCCAGTTCCATTTGGTAACATCTGGGAAAGCCCCCTTTAACAAATGTATTACATAGGCCCTTACATTCTCCCCCTCCTTCCCTTCAGCCACCCCCAGCAGTCTAATGTTATTCTGGCGCTGCCGGTTTTTATAATCCTCAAGTTTCCATCTTATGTCCTCCGACATCTTCTCTTGCGACTCTGTGAAGGCCTGCCAACGAGAAACGTCATCTTCTATCCTGGCTGTACGCTCCTCCACATGTGATACTCTGTCTGCCATTTCCTCATATAGTTTGTTCATTTTTCTCATTGAACTCTGTATCTTTTTTGTCGCCACCTTAGCTCTTCGACTCTCGGTTCTGGCCTCTACCTGCATCTGAATAAAAGTCTCATACAGTAGACCCAGTGAGGGTACTGGAGGGGGAACATCTAAATTAACTGCCCCCTTGACTCCCCCCTCAGCTTCTTCCTCCTGATATAATGAGGCCGTTGCGGAGTAATCCCAACAGAGTTTCGAATTGGAGGGTTGAAGTTGAGGGCTGCTTGAGGGGTTTATTTTAGCTCGTCTTTTACTTCTCTGAGAGCCTGCATGCCCTGGTGGTGCTTTCTGAATCGAAGATTTAGCTGCAGTATCAGAATCAGAGTCAGAGACAGAGCTTAGTTCTTGACTTTCATCCCATAGCTCACTAGAAAGACAAGACTCTGACCCAGAATCCTCATTGACAGAAAAGAAGCACTCCCCATCAGGTGTTGCAGGAGTCTCCCCCTCAGGGATACCTGCCATATTAATTATTTTCCTTACAGCCGCTATGCCTCCCGTTTTTGAGCCCCCAGTCGATGTTCTACCATCAATTCTTCCTGTATCCGCCCTTAAAACCTGTGGCGGGGTTCTTTGTGTCGGCTTACTTGGATCCTGTAGCTGTATTCCGTCGGAGGACTCGCTCCGTAGCTCTGCCTCCGTTTCCTCACCCGAACGGGTTGCATCTGCCTCTGCATCCCCTTGCTTGTTCTGCCTCTGCCGCTACCTCTGACTCGACTCGGAGTCTGCCGGCACTGCTGCACTCTGCGGCGCTGTCACCGCCGGGGGCTCCGCAGATTCCGGCACCTTCACAGCAAACGACTCTTTGACTGAAGGCTGCCTGAGAGTCGGATCCTTTCCTGCCGCATTTCCATTTGGAGCGAGGCTCTCCTGGCCTCGGCCAATGCCGCCATTGCCATGCATTATTTCCGCCGGTCTAAGGCTCTTACGCTGCAACAACGCTGCCCGGCCAGCTGCCATCGAAGCTTCCCTGTCTTTTTCCTTCACAGGGTTTTCCTTGGTGTCCATTGCTGGCGGTTGCGATCGTTTTGTCGTCGCCACATCCCTCGGTAATTTTGACGTTTTGGGTGGCATAGTGCTCCTGATTCTGCCGAGTCTTCCCAAAGAGTTTTTGCAGCGGGATGAAAACAGCAAGCTATCGCCGAGAAGTGCTCTTGTCTTGGTAAGCCACCGGAGCGCTATAATGTCCACAGTCAGGTAGGAAAGGTTTATTTTGTTGTTCATACCGACATTGTCCTAGTTTACTCCGTATTCATCCCGGCTTTGAGCAATTTTGAGGAGGGTGGTCTTGAAGCGACTGTGTACTGCAATCAGTCAGCGGCCATCTTGCCCCAGCCAAAAATCTGCCGCAGCCAAAAATGTGAATTTCTAAGGTTTTTGAAATGCTAATTCCTAACTATAACGTCCCTGAAACCTGGGTTTTTTCTGTGAATTTCTAAGGTTCTGTTAAATGCTAATTACTAATTATAACGTCCCTGAAACCTCTGTTTTTTCAGTTTATATATATCAATGCAGCAAGAAGATATCCAGAGAAAACAGGATAGCATTTCCACAGCCTCAGATGTCAGTACAGATAATGAGGACCTATCAGAACAAGCACGAAGAGCAGAGATGTTGTCGTGGGAGGGGAATGTGTTTTCCCCTCCCTCAACATTATATGGCCAGGCTCTAGGAGATGTGATCCGCAAGGCCAAAAATCGTCCCATAAATTAAGCGATGGGCCATGGGAGTTGGGGTCTCCAGGGCCAAATACGGCCTGGGAAGGGGAGACATGTCTCTCCTTCCCTAAAAAAATGTGGCGGGCCTGGGTAAGCTCCAAGAAAGAGCAGTGAATAATAAATGAGTGGCTCATTTATTTTTCATTTTGGTGTCTTGGTGCCCAACTGGGAAACCTTTTTCTAAAGATTATTTTGGAAGAGGGCACATAGCTCTCGTACTTAAGCCTTTAGGGCCTCCAACCCCAGGGCTTTTCTTTTTCATGAAGGGGAGGGACGCACAGCCCACTTCCCTGAGCTACTACAGCCCCACAGACCCAATCCCCTGGGCTCTTTGATTATTAATAACGGGAGGGAACACTCACCAAGCCACTATGAGCTCCAGAGACCCCATCCCTCAAGCCCTTTTTATTTTTAAAGGGAGGGGCCCTGTTGCCCACCTCCTGAGCCACTTTAGGCCCCCAGGAGCCCACCCCACTGCACTTTTCTCTGTTAAAAATGGTCCGCCCTGAGCCACTTTGGGCCCCTAGGACCTCATCACAGTGGCCTTTCTTATTTTTTATTGAGAGGGACTAACTGCAGACCCTGTGTCCAGCCCCACAGCCTCCAACCCCGCTGTGCACACCCTTTAGCTGTGTGCAGCATGGGGTTGATGGCAAGGCACCAGCGGGAATTCCCAGAAAGAGCAGTAAATAATTAATGAGTGACTCCTGCCACTCATTTATTATACATTTAGGTGTCCCAGTGCCCACCCGGAGAACCCTTTTTAAAAAATTATTTGGGCGGGAGCAGACCGCCCCCCTCCCTGTGCCCCTTTGTGCTCCGTGAACCCCATCCCTCTGGGTCTTTCTTACTTTTTAAGGGGAAGGGTGCACGGGGCTCCCCTCCCTGAGCCACATTAGGTTTCAGGGACATAATTCCCAGGGTCCTTTCTCTTTTGATAAGATGAGGGGAGCACGTGGTCCCCCGGAGTAATTTGGGCCCCTGGGACCACATCCACCAGGGCCTTACTTATTTTTTAAGGGGCGGGGTTGGCCCCAGGCCCTGTGTCGAACCACATGCAGCAGCCAAACCCTGCTGTGCAAAGCCTGCAGATGTGCGCAGTGTGAGTTTGGTCACAGGGCATCATTGGACGCTTCGAGAAAGAGCAGTGAATAATGAATGAGCGGCTCCTGCCATTCATTTATTATGCATTTTGGTGTCCCGGTGCTCACCTGGGATACTCTTTTTTAAAATCATTTGGTAGGGGGCACACAGCCCCCCTCCCAGTGCCTTTATGGCCCCAGGGACCCCATCCTCCAGGGCCTTTCTTTTGCATTCAGGGAAGGGAGCGCGCGTACCCTCTCCCCAACTCACCACGGCCTCAGAGACTCCGCCCCCAGGCCTTTCTTTAAAATTATACATAAAATTATGTTAATACATTTAAAACAAGACACTAACATTTCAACAACCACAAAAACAAATTAAATTAAATTAATAACAAAAAACTTACAATACACATCATTTGAAAAATAATTACTCTCTAAAATTAAGTATCATACAAAAAGTAAACATATTAAAATTATTATGTAAATTAATTAAAACATTAAATATTTCACACAATTAGGTATCTAATTACAAAAGAGAAGTACCATATTGTTGTACTTATTTATCAAATACCTAAAACAATATATATTTATTGTATTAACATAATTAAATTTATAAAAAATTTAACCAATTAAAAGATAGAAAAATCTCCCACCTTATACCCCTGCAAACCCAACAATCCATCATAACAA
Source organism: Triturus cristatus (assembly GCF_964204655.1). Lineage (NCBI taxonomy): Eukaryota > Metazoa > Chordata > Amphibia > Caudata > Salamandridae > Triturus > Triturus cristatus. Next base: position 182,321,995 of record NC_140589.1, read on the forward strand.
AACTGTCAGAAAATAACAAATAGAAAATATATTACCACATAAAAAAAATCAAATTAAAATACCTAACAATCAAAAATTGATAACTTATAAAACAAAAGCTAATAGAGTTCATCTAAATAATTTAGAAAAGTAAAAAATATTATGTACTGCTATATTTAAAAAGATATAAAGACTTAAAAAGTGATGTTCTGTCCTTCTATAATCTATCTCACTTTATTTTTGACATGGCTATATTTTTCAACAAAAACAAGGTGATGGATGGAATGCTGATGCTTGATTTATCACAGCCACTGGCAATTGCTTGGGACTGCATCCCAGTCCATTGTTTTTCAGCGCCATACAATTTTAGATCAAGGAAGGCCATATGCAAACCGGTATTGCCCCTGTTCCTCATGGAGCAGTCTGTCCCGAACTGCTAGAGGAGCCAGAAACGACCAAAAGCAAACCCAGACCAGTTTCAACCTACTTGGAACTCAACAGTGAGTTCTAGTTTGAGTCCTAAGTCACAGTGAGCACAGGGCCCAAGTCTGGTCATACTTGTCGCACTTAGGGCATAAACTGCAAGAACAACAAGGTGACGGATGGAATGCTTGAGTCAAACTCAGGCCTCATTCAAGTCCATTGTTTTTATCCAACCATGCCAAGCTAGACAAAGGCCAGCCTTATGCAAATCAGTATCCTGCTCCGCAAGGAAACAGTCTGTTGCGAACTTCCAGGCAGGGTCCTTGGAAAGGGGGGCTCCTATGGTAGTTCAGGACGGACTGTTCTAGATTACATCTATCACCTTGTTGCAATCACAACATTTTTTACACAATCTGTGTCTCACCATGTTTTTGGAGCTATATACTGACCTAATTCCATAGTATAGCTTAACCTTGTTGCAATCACAACATTTTTGACACAATGCATGTGTCTCACCATGTTTTTGAAACTATATATTGACCTAATTCCATAGCATAGCTTAACCTTGTTGCAGTCACAACATTTTTGACAGAATGTATGTGTCTCACCATGTTTTTGAAACTATACATTGACCTAATTCCAAAGTATAGCTTAACCCCGTGCCAAATTCACCTAAAAGGAATAATTTAAATTTACATTACATTCTGTCACAAACTATAGGGGCTGATTCACAAAAACATTTATGTGTACAGAAAGTAGCGGAATAGGAGCACTCTTTTACTTACTCTTGCATGCATACTCCTTTACATGAATCACTCCTGAAATGTTCAACTTCCTATTAGTAAAAGGGCAAAGAGAGCAGAGTCTTTTCTATTTGCACTACTTGTATATGCCTATTCCCTGAAAATATTCATTTTAATATAGGGATCATGGCCATAGGCCGAACCAAGGGGCATATTAACAACGAATAGTAATAAACATCGCTAAGCGCGTTTAGCGATGTTTATCTTATCGCGGGCTATCGATGGATTTCATCGCCGTGATAGCGCTGTATCGCCAACGCTTATCACAATGGCGATAAGAAATCCAGCGATAGCGGCTAATAACCCCATTAACTCTAGAAATCCGGAGATGAATTGTCGGCGATAAGAGTAGAGCTCACTGAAACTGAAGTGTGGTTTCAACTTTATAATCCACATCCCATATGTCATAAGGCTAAGTCTGCTTTTTTGCAGACGTTAGAATCGGCGATAATGGGGGCTTAGCGCGAGTTTAGACTTCACTTTGCGGGTCCGCTGCCGGCTTGTTAATATGGCGAAGCCGTGTTAGCGTGTATTTCAATGCTGTTTTCCTCAGGAACGCCTACCTTGCATCTAATTAGCGATGCGAGGCGAGGCGTTAGGAAAACTGCTGCTAACATGCGCTAATACATGTTAGCAGCGCATTGTAAATATCGCAAATTCATAACCGCCGCTTTTCCGGCGCAGAACGACGGAAAAGCGGCGATATGTCTGTTGTTAATATGCCCCCAAGTGTCTACTGGCCACGTGACACAACTAAACGCCAATAGGGGTAAAGGTGTAAGTGTACAACTTTTCTTCCAGGTCATGCTCTGATGCAGGATACAACATCCTTGTGATACCCATATGAAAGGTGAAAACCTTCGATTAGAAAGTTTTGATTGACGTAATTTGCTGTGGAGAAGCAGGCTCCAACAGTGTTAGAAAAATGGTAGGCATGATACGCAATATGAAAATACATTTTCATAAAATAACTCTCTAAAATAAGTGGGAAATTGGCATTTGACCAAACGTAAATGTAAACGTATGTATAGAGATTCTACATAACAAATGCTAACTTTCCGGTAAAGACTAAACTACAAAAATGTGTGTAGATTTATTATCTCATCAATCAATTAATCTATACTCCATACGTAATTCAAATAGGCAACAATGATTGTATATTTAAAATGAAATATAAAAATGGAATCTGCTGTCTGTTTAAACAACGTCATTGTTCAAATATTTACATGTTTCGTTTACAAAACAAATTTCCATTTTCCAGCAAAAATGCCCGAGAGCATGATGTGAGGCAGTAAACATGCTCCCGTGTAAACGTACAGTAGTTTTCTTCAGACTGCTCCAGGCATGCCTCGCTTTTCTCTTGCCTTCGGTTAACGCTCAACCACTTGCCCCCAGCAGCAGTTTAGAGAAAACCACATTTCATGCAGCTGAAGTTCCAGAGATGCACCTCCCCAGGCTGTGGCCGATAAACAGCAACCAGAGAAACAGCGAGTAAAGAGTTTTTACCACAAAGACAAGGATTTTTTTTTTTAAACAAATCGTATGCACGTTTATAATTATAGCCGCAGAGCGATGCCGTGCCATGTGAGACGTCTTCATAGAGACCTGGCTTTTTTAACCTCACCACTTTGAGAGATGTGCTTTTAGATCGAGACCTAACGATAACGAACAGAACGAGAGCAGCTGGTGTTCACAGTACTTGCGTTTTTTTGCATTTTTTTTCTAGCTTGAATTTAGTCCTTGTGTCCAAAATGAACGCAAGGACATATTGAATGCTAAAATATGGTGCTAAATGCCAGCTTTGCTTTTAACGTAACATCATTTAATTTTTGCAGAACATTGGCATAATTATACAAAAGCAAATTATGCAAATTCCGCACACCCCTACTCATGATGGTAAAAAAAAAAAATACTAGTCTGTCACGTAGTGCAAAGTGTTTCTGGCTAGGGTCTCAAAGGGTCATTCGTGATATGCAGCTTTGGTCATATCGGAACATTCTGAAATAAATACTGGTTGCTAATAAATACTGGTTGCTTATATTATTTCAGCATTTAGTTGAAATTATGGTCTACAGGTATCAGAGGCAGATGGGCGCCACTATGGGTCTGATTAAGAGTGGGTCGGTGCAGTGCAACCCGTGTGTAAACCCCTGTTTGTGCACTGGTCGGAATTTGGGAGATATTTAACGTCCAATAATTATCGGATGGGTTAAATACCTCAACCTCCCTTACATTTTGGAAGGTCAAACATGCCAACGTTTAACAGGAGACAAGCATACGGAATTTACGGTATCATGCAGATTTTGGTACTCTAAACACAAAAATCTGCATGTTGTTTGCTGAAAATTTGTAATAGGTGTTATTTATGCACCCAATAAATACGTGCCCGGGGTATGCTTATTTATGGGTGCAATAAATAACACCTCCCTTGTATGCTTATTTATGGGTGCAATAAATAACACCTCCCTTGTACTCAGGCTTTAAGTGTTTAGTTATTTTTTTTCCTATTCATCTGTCTATATTGCATTAAAAGCTTTGCCCAGTACACCATTTTTGCATATGTATGTGTCATGGCCTTGCTCAACAAATGTACTGGGATGTGTCACTGCTATATTTACAAAAGATAATTAAAAATGTTTGGCATTAGCATGCACCACAAACAGGGCCCTTTCTACCATTAGGCAAGACTAGGCGGCTGCCTAGGGCGGCAAAATGGCTAGGACAGCAAAAGGGGGAAAACATTTTTTATTTGAAGGCAGCATTCCCTGTATGTGAGTGCAAGTGCACCTGCTTGTACATGCTGTGCAGCGCACCCTAGCATAGTGGTGTGTGGAGCGGGCCAATGTTACCAGCGTATGGGTCCCCAGGGCCGTCAATCTTGTAGCGTGGGAAAGAGCTACCAATGACGGCCCTGGGCATCATTTTTGGCCAGTCCCCGAGCGGTGCTTTTTATTCAGCAGCCAGTGACAGTGACTACATCTCGCACGTCGCACCACCCCCTCTCTCGGCGCGCGGAGGACGGACTGTGTGTGTCCGCTGCACTGGTGCCTAGGAAATAAAATAACCGTATCAGGTATTTGGTTTATAATTCACGAATGTCATTTGTTTTTAAGCAGTGCAAACAGGTGGCTAATAGCACGCCACACAGAAAAAAATGTATGGTGCCAAGAGGCTAATTTTTTCCATCACGTCATTCTGAAATTCGTTTTTTGTTTAAATTATGGATTTAACCCATATCTCTTGACTAGGGGTAAATGTTTTGATTGGTTCTGCATTCCGTCCATCATTTGTGTGTCTTTTGTATACCTCTTAGACACCATGCTCAATACAGAGCGTAGGTGTGCCTGGGAGGGTGATCAATTGCAGGATGGGAGGGTGGACTTGGACCCAGTGCTATTACACCTGAATAGGCTGCATCTGAGCTCCCCACAAAAGGCCTCCTTTAGTTAATCTGGAGCCAGGACAGGGAAGGCAGGATGCCTGGGGTGTTCAAAGGGAAACCTCTAAAAGCTGCTTTCCCACTTCAATGGCACAACTGGGTATAAATATCGGATCTCAGACAGCAACTCTTCAGCACGCTTCTGGACCTGTGGATACTGTGCTGCTGAAGGACTGCCATTCTGCTGGACTGCTCCCTGCTGGTCAACTGACTTGCTGGACGGCTGCCTTGCTGTGCTGACCTGCTGCCTACTGCCCTCTTGTCTGGGCAAGAGGGACTGAACCTGCATCTGTGGAACCCAGGACGCTAGAGTGACTCCAAAGGCTAGTTAGATGGCGTGGGGACTAGAACCTCAGGGATAAAAGGCTTCAACAACTTTGAACCTAGCACCTGGACTCTGCCATTTGCGAGTCTACCCTACCAAGTGGTGCCACCTCAGTCCTGGACCCTTGGAAGTGAGCATAAGATACTCTCCCAGCCTCTGTAAATCCAGCAGAACAGGCGCATCTCCTCTATTGCGCGACAGAACCCCGAGCAGCATCTGCCCTGCTGTGTGGATCAGAACCATTACAAACACCTGCATCACAGCCCCTCACTGCCACCACTGAACGACTTATCCTCTGCACAGGCCCTCGTATCCCTCATTGGAGGCAGTCTTGACAATGATGCTGGACTCCGTATAATAGTAGCTCAGGACAGACGCATCGCCTTGACTGCCCGATGCATCCTCAACATTGAACTTCGCATCTCAAGTCATTGTAGAGGTAATCCTCAATGACGATGCAGGAACTTGCACCACAGCCTCATCGCACCTTGGAACCGATACGTTGCTTTGACTGTTCGACGCATCTTCAAGGCGGATCCTCGCAACGCTCCACAAACCAGGATTTAAGGTACTTTGTTCAGCGAGCCTAACTTGGTCCCTGTAAGTGGACCACGCTACATCACAGTTTGTCTGAACTTGTGACTTTGTCCCAGTATGGCGCGACCAGAGAGCCGCAGTTGATGCTTTGTGCTTTTTGGCACTATTTGGGATTTTTGTCTTGTTTTTTATTATAAAAAGTTACTCTATTGTTTTCAACTGGTGTGGAATTCTTTTGTGGTGTGTTTTCACTGTATTACTGTTTGATGTGTTGCACAGATATTTTACACATTGTCTCTGAGTTAAGCCTGACTGCTCTGTGCCAAGCTACCTGAGGGTTCAGCACAACTTAATTAAGGCTTTGCTTGCAACTTGACCCTGAGAGCAATTGTGGTTGCTAGTTAAGAAAGCTTTCACCCCCATAACTGTTTGCAGATATTTTGTTCAGTGTATTTTCTTCAAGAATAGTGTTCCGAAGATGGAAGATGGATACTACCCCCAAAGGACACCAACACCTCCACTTTTTCTTTTTGCTCATTTTTTGTTTCCAGGCCTTTTGTACAGAATTCACCTAGTGCCCTGCCAGAGAATGCTTTCCTCGGAAAAATGTAGCAGAGTGTTAAAGCAGAACCAAACAATAGTCAAGATATAGCAGTCAAAACGCACAATTCACAAACTATTTATATTAAATATATTTAATAAAATAGTACTAAAATGACAAAAATTAGAAAGGGGATCAGCATTTACGACTTTTTGAAGACAATATCAAAAAATGCAAACAAGAAAAAGAAAGTGGCTAAAATTCATTCCTTCTTTATGTACAACACCATAAGAAATCTATGGAGGCCACTCGTGCACCACCAGCAAAAAACTGTTAATATCAAACTACTATGCCTCGCATTTTCTGAGAGAGTGTGGGAAGGTAGTTGGCAGGAAGGTATACTCAAATGCTCCCTAACTTACAGTAGTTCTCTGTAGTGCCCATACTCAGAATTCAGAGAGAAATCAATTTCTCTGCCCCTCTACTTGAGGGCCACTTCCAAAAGTCCAGCCCTAACTTTTTCCAAAGTTACATAATTTATTCTTGCCTGCTTATTAAGCTCACAAACTGCTAGAAACAGCTTCCAAGACATACAGATCACGCAATCAAACACTGTCCTCAACCAGGACTTCAAAACAGGCCCCAGCTCCTTCTGTTGTGCCTGTTCTTCTCCTGAGGTGCTTTTCTTGCCTCTTATCTCCCAGGGAGTACCGGGCCCCTATTATGCAAAGGGTGCACTTTCCCTGTTTGCGCCTGGTGCACCTTAAAACAGGTGCACCAGGCGCAAACAGGGAAAGTGTGCCCTATTACATGGAATGCTCGCTCCCAGGGCAGCCGTGAATTTGCGCTGCCCTGGGGGCAGTGCATTCCTGTGCAAAATGGAGCGGCTGCTTTAAAGCCCCTCCATGTTTTCACAATGTGGGCGGCTACCCGCCTGCACTTTGAAGGGGAATTAGAGATCCCCTTGCAGGTGGGTGCAGTCAGTGGCAAAGAAGCCCTCAGGAGCTGCACTGGTAGTGTGCTACCTAAAAGGTGGTGCACTGTCAGTGAGCCCCCTGACTGCGGCCCCTGGAGGAACGAAAGTGGGTTCCATGGACCACCTAGACATCCTCTTGTAGGCGGGTGCAGTCTCTGCACCCGCCTGCAAGAGGCACGGGCACAGAGGCATTGGGATTCCCACATTTGCATGGGGCATGCCCCCATGCAAATGAGGGAACACCCCCTGAAGATAGCGCTGGCGCTTTATGTGCGCTAACTCTATCAGTATTACCGAAGGGGCAGCATAAGCACCTGCAGCCCCTTCTGTAATAGCATAGTGCCCCGTGGGCTCGCAAAGCGGACGCAAATGCCCATTGCACCCTCGGGGCACCTGTGTAATACACCCCAGAAGTCATTTTGGTCTGACCCATGAGAAACAATGTAAAAGCTTGTTCACAAGGAAGAACAGGTCCAACGGCCCTATGCTCTCTTAAACAGACAACAGCAACCTTCCCCTGCCTCCAGCCGTCTATGGAGTCCGCTTGTGTTCTGATTATCTGGTGATAGGAGTCTCAAAAATAGCAGTACTTCTCAAATGGTAGGTGGAGATTCCTAAATCTGTCCCTGCTAGGTTTCCACATCGTTGAGTGCAGGGATAGCCACATAAACCATTGGCGAAATAAGGGTCAGATATGTTTATAAAAAAACGCAATGTTCCCACGAGGTATCATTCAGTGGAATAATTAACAAAACCACAGATAGCACTCTGAACAAGAGACATAAGTGAACTATCTTGAACGCAAATATCTTCAATGAACTGTCTAACACTGAAAGAGAACAGTCATGGAGTGTTACAAAGTTTTCAGAGTTTAAGGGGGCAAGAAAATGCACATTTAGAAATTCTCTGCAAACAGACACCTTATAGAATCTACCTTTTAGCCATATATGACAACAGCATTTCAACCTGTAGTGAATTGAAGGTCATCATCAAAACAAATGAATAAGGCATAAGGAGAAACAACTGTATAAATGAATAGTGATCAAGATGGATAATCAAAATATTGCACATTTCTTTAGGTTTTAAGTGGATATACATGGTGACAGATTAGTCACTTACTTTTCAACATTAGAATGCTGCTCCATTACCTGTTGATCATTATACCACCATGACCAATCAAGTAATTAGAATAGCTGCCAATCAATTGAACAATCAATCAGTATATTTGTAGAGCACTAATTGTCACCCATGTTGGGATCCAGGCTCTGGCAGGGTCCGGATGAGTAGCCAAATAGCCAGGTATCCAGTGACTTTCGGAACTCTGGAAGACATGGGATGGTCTGTAGATGAAAGGGTAGCTCGTTCCATTTCTTCGCTGCTGGGCAGCAGAAAGAGTGACCTCTGCATCTGCTACGTCGGATGCGGCGGTGAGGATTAGAGAAAAGTACATGGAGTGGAGGTGTCTGGTAGGCTGTGAAAGTTCAGACTGTGGTTCAAGTAGGTGGGCCTGCAGTTGTGAAGGGCCTTCTATACATGTATCAGGAGCATGAACTGGCATCTTTTCTGTACAGGGAGCCAGTGGAGTTCCCTGGGCAGGGAGTGATGTGGGTTCATCTAGGGAGATGTAGGACAAGTCTGGCTGCAGAGTTCTCTATGGTCTGTATTCATGTAAGGGGGTGAGCTACGATCCCTGATAGAGAGCTTTGCCATAGTCCAGTTGGCTCGAGATGAGGGCCTGGATGACAGTGTGCCTTGAGCTTTGGGTTAGCCATTTGAATATCTTCCGAAGCATGCAGAGGATGAAGAAGCGGGAGGAGGAGAGGGAGTTGACCTGAGTCATCATTGCTAGATTGTTGTTGAGAATGATGCCTAGGTTCCTAGCATGGTCAGTGGGGGTAGGAGTAGGTCTGAGTTCTGAGGACAACCAGGATGTGTTCCATGAAGAGCTTTTGTTTATTGTCCGTGTTGAGCTTCAGGCAGTTGTCCTTCAGTCTACGCGGTGTCTTTCCTAGCATCATGACACCCTCTTCTGGGTAACAGCTGCATGCTACAAATTCATAAATAAATAAATGTGATTGTTCAAATGAAAATGAAAATAATGTAGACTGTGTGGTATCTACTTATAAAGGAAATAGGATTGAAACTCAAATCCAAAATGTAGACAACATGTTGAAGTATCTATAGGACAAGGTAAAAAACATAGAGACCCTTAGTAGAGTAGCAGGCTTCACTGAATGGTCTTTTGTTCTTGTGATTGAACTGAGGAAATATAATTGCACTCTGCAGAAGATGTGAGTCTGACTGATTCAGACTAGAGGCCAATTTGGCTCAGGTAGAAATGAGTAACTTTTATAGAATTAATAGTTGTCACATTTATACTTAAAATTAATGATTTTGATATTTGTGATAGGTGGGAAGTGCTGGTAGTAATCCTGCAAAAAGACCAAACTAATATCCCATAACTATAGATATAAACTTACACACTTTACATTTCTGAATAAACTATATTACACCCCAAAACTTCTACACGTAATAGTCCTAACTGACCAGCCTAACTGTAATAGATGTGCATAATTTATAGCAGACGTTCTACACCTGGTGTACACCTGGTGGACACCTGCATGATTAATGCACACTGGGCTGAGATGGCTGATAACATAGCTGAGATGGTCCCAACACAGATCAAGTGCACATCTCAATAATATTGCAAGGATACTCAGCAAATATCCCTCACTCTAATAATTGGCTGATTACACTATTGACTCTTCTGGCAAACAGTAGTCTACCTATAGTTTGGATGACAGACTGCAAGATTGGGTGAAAGACGCAGTCCTATGCAATGCAATGGCTGAAACATATGTGACACTTAAACAGATTAGAGCTGGTGACATCTGTCATGCAGCTGTGGAAGTTGGTCTGGGTGGGGTCTTTGGTGTCTTCAGAGAGTGAGAGGATGAGTTGTGTGTCGTAGGCATAGGATATGATGTCGAGTCTGTGGGTTTTGATGGTGCTGGTCAGAGGTTTCATATAAGTGTTGAAGAGGGTGGGGCTGAGTGAGGATCCTTGAGGTACGCCACAGATGGTGTTCTTAGGTTCAGAGGTATAGGGGAGAAGGCAGACATTTTGCATTGTCCAATGAGAATAGAGGAGATCGATCTAAGAGTGGCTCCTTGGATGCCTATGTTGTGCCGTCTTGTGATAAGTGTGTGGGGAATGACCGCATCGAAGTCTGCCTAGAGGCCTAGGAGGATCAGAGCCACAGTCTCTCTTCTGTCAAGTAGGGATTGGATGTCATTGGTAGCCATGATGAGGGCTGTTTCAGTGCCATGTTTGCTGCAGAATCTGGATTGGGAGGAGTCGAGAAGGAGGTTCCATTCCAGAAGCGAGGAAAGTGGTTGTTTTTTTCTAATACTCTCACCAGGAACATGAGCAAGGAGATAGGTCAGTAGTTTATAAGTTTGCTGAGGTCTGCCAATGGTTTCTTTAGTAGGACGTTAACTTCTGCATGTTTCCAGTATTTGGGGAACATGGCCATGACAATTGGGGGGTTGAACAAGGTGGTGTGTATGTGGTTGATTCTCGCTTTGCTAGGTTGAAGGTGTGGTGAGGGCATGAGTCGGTTGGGGCCGCTGAGTGGACCGAGTTAATGACAGAGGCGGTGTCCTGTGGGGCGAGCTGGCTCCATTTGGTTATTTGGATGTTTCTGGTGATAGAAGAATTGTTGTATTTCTTGAACAAGTTGGTGGCCTTGGGCTGGGTTTTGAAGTTTCATGCATTTTCTTACTTTTAAAATGCTTTGCAAAAGCTTCTGCTGAATGCCCTCTTTCCAAGGAGAACTATGATCCATGACATGATTACTTCACGATTGGATTACTACAGTGCTCTCTATCGTGACATCTTCAATGCCTACTAATGATCCAGAATTCCACTACTCACCTTATTCTCTTCCTGCCCACATTTCTGGCCATATCAAGAATTTGCACTGGCTCCCTGCCTGTCAACACGTCCTTTACAAAACCCTGTGCTTTGCTCACAGTGCTCTTCTTAGTACCAATCCCTCCTATTTTAGTAAACAGTATAAGTTCTAGCTTGCTCGTCTCTCTACATTTTGCCAACCCTCAAAACTGGCAATCCCTTGCATGAAGTGTGTCAAAAGAGTACGGTGCTTCCTTTCCTATCTACTGGACAACAAATAGAGCACACCACCTCTGTTCCTATGGAAAATATCTTAAAATTTGGCCTTTTCAAGTTGACTAATTAAACCTATCTACGCGGTGTCTTTCCTAGCATCAGGACACCCTCTTCTGGGTAACAGCTGCATGCTACAAATTCATAAATAAATAAATGTGATGGTTCAAATGAAAATGAAAATAATGTAGACTATAAATTGATACTTGTAGACTATGTGGTATCTACTTATAAAAGAAATAGGATTGAAACTCAAATCCAAAATATAGACAACATGTTGAAGTATCTATAGGACAAGGTAAAAAACATAGCGACCCTTAGTAGAGTAGCAGGCTTCACTGAATGGTCTTTTGTTCTTGTGATTAGTACAATTCACACATTATTCCTGAACTGAGGAAATATAATTGCACTCTGCAGAAGATGCGAGTCTGACTGATTAAGACTAGAGGCCAATTTGGCTCAGGTAGAAATGAGTAACTTTTATAGAATTAATAGTTGTCACATTTATACTTAAAATTAATGATTTTGATATTTGTGATAGGTGGGAAGTGCTGGTAGTAATCCTGCAAAAAGACCAAACTAATATCCCATAACTCAAGATATTAACGTACACACTTTACATTTCTGAATAAACTATATTACACCCCAAAACTTCTACACGTAATAGTCCTAACTGACCAGCCTAACTGTAATAGATGTGCATAATTTATAGCAGACGTTCTACACCTGGTGTACACCTGGTGGACACCTGCATGATTAATGCACACTGGGCTGAGATGGCTGATAACATAGCTGAGATGGTCCGAACACAGATCAAGTGCACATCTCAATAATATTGCAAGGAAACTCAGCAAATATCCCTCACTCTAATAATTGGCTGATTACACTATTGACTCTTCTGGCAAACAGTAGTCTACCTAGAGTGTGGATGACAGACTGCAAGATTGGGTGAAAGACGCAGTCCTATGCAATGCAATGGCTGAAACATATGTGGCACTTAAACAGATTAGAGCTGGGGAGAACTGCTTAGAGTATATCTATCAGGGCAAAGAATGGAAACAGATGATTCTAGAACTACATTAGGAGAGGTCAAGAGGTGAGGTTGAGGTCTAAGAATTCTACCCAGTTTTGTGTGGTCAGTTTGCGGCAGGCCCTAAACCTCTGGCGGTATTTGCCCTGGGTCAGTCCAAACTTATTGACCAACACAGTCTTCATGGCAGGATAGTTTGTCTGGTCCCCCATGTCTTGTGTAAGGAGGGTTCCCCTCCCCACGGGAGTCATATACCACCATAAACTACCTCCCCAGCTCTCTTCAGGGACTCTGTGTACCTTCAAAGCACCTTGTAGGCTACCGAACATTTGTCGATGTCATCCCCCAATTGGTAATCCTTTACCATATTTTTTGGGATTCAACTTCTACTTTCACTGTTAGACATTGCAGGGGTAATGCCACCATTACTGTTGTTGGATCCTTTTCTAGGGCTCTAATATCCAACTCTTTGAGACTAAGCTCATGGGCCATCTTTTTCTCTTCCACGACTAGCCTCTATTCAGCCTGAACTTGCTCTTTTTTTAACTTAGCCAGATGTGTTCCTTTTATAATTTAGCAAGGGCTAGGGCTTGCTCCTTGGCAGTCCTGGCAAGCTCTAACTTTAACTTTCTTTCTTCCCTCCTGTCCTTCAGGTCTTCAGAGGATAGGCTCCTTGAGGATATACAGCTGCCAGTTTTAGAGTGGCCCATAGGTCTGGGAGAAGAGGGTCCTCACCCTCTAAAGGTTGTCTGTCAGGGCCCCCCGACCCTGCTCTGACTCCTTCCCACACTAAGATTCTCCTCCAATATTCTCTTTCCCCTTGGGGTGGGCTTCTGCCTAGGCCCTCAAGGCTTCTTGCAGCTCTGCCTCCTTGTCTCTACCTCTGCAAAATACCCACTTTGCCTGGCAGACCACCTTGAGCTGTGCCACCGTATAGGTTTCCAGGTCAGCCAGCTCAAACTTTACCTCAGGTAGACCCTCAGACATGTTGGCAAACTAGTGGAAGTAGAAATAGAGATCTATGAGGAACACAAAATAATTCAGCACTCCCCAGTTATCGCTTTGTTCCTTTTAGAGACACCTTAGGAACAAAGGAACACTTTGCCTAGGTGAAGTTGTGCCGTGCAATTAGTTACTGTGTCACCAACAAAGGTTGGAACTGGCACTTTCTGGTTGGCTGAGGCAGTGCCCTAACCAGGGAGAACCTACCACTTCCATCAGGTGTAGGTGATTAAACTCACTGTATAACCTACTCTCACTATTGGGTAGCTTGGCACTGAGCAGTCAGGGTTATCACAGAGGCAATGTGTAAAGCATTGGCACAGCACTCTTACACAACAAATAAACTGAGCATCACAAAATAGACTTCACATGTAGTGTATGTAAATGAATATTGGATTCAACAGACACATTAATTAACACAACATGAACATCATGTATTTCTGGGCATCAATTGCATGTGGAAATATTACTAGCAGTACTAGGCCCAACTGCGTTAAAATGACATTAGCAGTATGCACAGTTGGGAAAGATCCTGCTTTACCCCCTCAGTACCCTTATGCGGTGCTAAACCTTGCCAGAACTAGACCCCTCCTGGCAATTATTACAATTCAATACCACACAGTTATAGGATACACCCCAGACCACAATGATATCAGAAATGTGTACACACAGATAATTAAGACACTTTTAAACAGCATTATGGGCCAAGGCCACACGGGTAAAAACTAGTGTCAAATGTAGTATTATTTTGGCAAGGAATCAATGTGTAAAGCAGCACCACAGTGCGGTGTAATTAATAACAGGCAGTGCTCATGCAGTCACTCCCACACAATCACTCATCACCGCTAGATGGTTCATTGGATATCAGGCAGGTTCGTATGGAGCACACTCACACACACATGCACACAGCACCATAATGCAGTGCAAATGATATCCGGCAGGTCAGTTGATAATACACATGTAGACCCCATGGCTCAAACCCTCTTCCATGTTTCAGCTAACACCCGACTACCCTATGATCACAGGTTGGAGATATAAAACGCTCCCACTGATTCTAGGCCGATTGCGGCCGGAGTCACACTTAGTCAGGGTCCCAGGGAAGAAGGTGGGGGTAGCTAGTAGAAGTAATTAGGCAGCAGTCAACAAATGGGGTTTTGGCCACCACTCTGGAAGATCACCCACAGTATGCGGAGCAGAAGCGGACTGAGGGCGACAGCCGTTACACAATTCACCTTCCGGCACCAGCAAGCACAAGGGGGGTCATGCAGTCTCTTGACCCACTTCCGATCGCTCTCAGAAGCATTCCTCAGCCCATTCAATCACTCTCACCACCCAGGCCCGATGCGGCCAATATCACGTGCCAACATGTTGTTGAGTGAGGAGAGGGCAGTTGATGAGCCGCACAGAGCCACAAAAGGAACAATTGATGAATGCGGGGTGAAGAAGGGGAGCCTCTCAGAAGAAGGAGGTGCCCTGTTAGACACACGTCAATCAAAGTAGGACCGAGGCAATCCGGGCACAATGGAACACAAATCCAGGCCTCTGCACCACCCTGGAAATGAGGCACAACGTCTTTAGAGCATTGATACGAATCACACCAGACAGTTCTGGTCACATACAATGAAGAGTTGCAAACTCAGTATCTCCCTGGAAACGAGGTACAATATCTGGTGCACGTTGATATGGATCACACTAGACAATATTGGTCACACAAGGAAGAGTTGTAAATTCTGTACCTCCCTGGAAATGAAGTACCAGACAATACCGGTCACACATACAGGCGCAAGTTTAGCAGTGCTGCATGAGGTAGAATGAGGCTCTACTATGGGTGCACGCTCCCTCCACCGGTCCCAACCTGTGAATTGAACACCCATGCAATGAACATGCAGTCAGAAGTGTCGCACAAAAGAAATGTGGCACAATTGATAAAGCGGGCCACACTGAGTCCCGCAACCGGTGAATCCGTTCTACACCAATAAGACACTGATGTGTATTGAGGCTCCAACGATGCAGGGGCCACACTCCTTAGATACGGGAAATACTTTAGGGACTCTGCACAAGTCAAAATGGTCTCCAGGCGCAATACTTAGTTCCACGCTCATGCTACACTACTAGTTGGGATCCAGCAGACAAGGAGGGTACTTAAGAGGGCACCACTCTCCAGGTGTCACACGTAGATGGTTCGGGTCCCTCATGGGTGGTAAGCAAACAAGCCCTTGGAGAGCGCAGTTTAGGATGCCACACAGCAGCAGGCTGTTAGCCCAGGCCAGCCACTATTAAAAAAGGATACATGGTCCCTTCCAATGGCAGTAATCCTCCTTGTTCACAACAGATTCCTCTGACAGTGTGCACCCTGCAGTTCCAGGATTTCCGGTCCCACATCCCCACAGGTTTATCTCTGTCCTGCTGAAGTTTGGCACCAGTAGTTATACTCTAGTGTGCCTTTGAAGTAGGGGGTGGTTAAGAGGGCTCCCTTTGAACCACCCATGCCTCCCCTAAATTTCAGTCCTGTCTGCCATGAGGCCGTGGAATGCAGATCTTGATCTTTAGTGGGGCAATAATCTGGCTTCCGGTAGGTAAAGTGTCAAGTCCTCTCCCTCCAATCTATCTAGCCAGGCCGTCAAATGGTCTGTTGTTCCAGTTGCATGCCCAATGTTTTGACTGTCACTGGGGAATGCACAGATGTGCTCCCCCAGCCTCCAGTGTGGACTGGGGTCAAACTAATAGGCACACACAAGAGTTTCAGAGCAGAGAAATGCCCACTTTCTAGAAATGGCATTTCTAAGCTATTAATGACAAATCCACCTTTACCACAGGAGAAGGTTTTTATTGTGAATCCAAAGATAGGAAACATGATGAGGCTAATCCACTGTGTGTCACTAACTCAGCTTGAAGTAATTTCAACCATTCCACCGTCTTAACGTATGGGAACAGCCAACCTCATAGGTAAAAAAAACACACATGGGTATTCTTCACTACCTGGGCAGGGAACAAACATGTGTACCTGCCCTGCCTTTCATCTACCACTTGATTGATCCCTCAAGACTTAACCTAAGGGTGCTCTAGGGGTAGTAAAAGGTCCCTTCAGGAGTGACTAGAGGTTTGGAAAGGCCAAACTGAGCATAAGTGCAAGTGTGCACACACAGGCATGCAATGGCAGACTTGAGACACCACTTCCTAACATGTGTATGAAGGGCGCGTGCACTTTCTCACTGCATTTACAGTGGGAAAGAGCCCAGAGCCATAAGGCCACTAAAAGAGAATCAGCAAAACCCAGGAGAAAAAAGCAAAACGTTTAGGGAAAACCCGGGAGGAAAAAGCAAAAAGTTTAGGAAAACACTACCCCAAGATTATCAGGTCTAACAGCATGAACATATATTAGGCTATGTAGGTGACACATTATGGTGTTTAAAGTGAATTGCTTTAGTAGTAGGTAAGTTATAAGGCATAAAAACTGCTGTCCTACTGTGGTAGTATAGTGAAACATGGTGATGGCTAATCCAAACCTTCCCAAAATGAAACAGCAGCCATCTTGACTACATCACACATTGAACATGTTCTGTTCAACATAGCAAACAACCCACATTACTTATGCTGTACAGCACAACAACACATTTGGCACTGTAACAAACTGTTTTGTGGAAGGAGAAATTCATTTTATAGGTTTTTACCTGTTAGACCTATTTTGCCTGCTTATCTCCACGTTTTGCTGTATCTTTTTTGTTGGCCTTAGGACTACTCTGAGCCCTTTACCACTGCTGACCAGCGCTAAAGTGCATGTGCTTCTCCCCTAAACACGGTGACATTGGTATATACCTGAATGGCATATTTACATTACCTATAAGTCCCTTGTAAAGTGGTATATCATATACCCAGGGTCTGTAATCTAAATGCTACAATTGGGCCTGCAGCACAGGTTTTTCCACCCACACAAGTAGCCTTGTAAACATGTCGTAGGCCTGCCATTGTAAGGTCTGTGTGTGCAGTTTACTGCCACGTTGCCATGGCATTTAAAATCATTTATGAAACCTTTAAACTCCCCTTTTATTACACATAAGTCACCCCTTAGGTATGCCCTAGGAAGCACAAAAGTACAGGTTGTTGTGTAACTAATGGGTAGGACATGTACTTTTATATTTTACATGTCCTGGTAGTGAGAAACAGCTAAATATGTTTTTTCACTACTATGAGGCCTAGTCCTCTCACAGGCCAGCACTGGGAATTCCTTGACACAATTTTAGGCTGTAATTTCTGATTAGAAAAGAGTAGTTTCATATTTTTGGAATGGTAATCTTAAATCCTCTTTAATAGTAAAGTTGGATTTAACATTATTGTTTTAGAAATGCCACTTTTAGAAAGTGGACATTTTTCTGCTCTTACTGCTCTCTGTGCCTTGCAGCCTATCTCCAATACACGTCTGGGATGGGTGACGTCTACATTTTGTGCATTCCCTCTAGACAGCCACAAACACAGGAAGAATGGGCGTGACAGAGAACTCATCTCCATTCATCTACATTCTGATAGTTCTTCCTGGGCAGGAAGAGGGGGATGGGACTGACATGGGCAGTGCCATATGTCTTACACAAAGGGTGGATTTTTCCCCACAGATAGCCTGGCAGGCAGGTCTGGGATGAAAGGGGACCTTTGCACTTCAAGGGCTTGCTTTGATGTTACCCCCACTTCAAAGGCACATCTGAGTATACGTACTAAGGATCTGACTCTACCAAGATAGTACACTGCTGGACCTGTGAAGAGCTCTGCCAAGAGTAAAGACTGCTATACTACAAGGATTACCATTCTGCTTGACTGACTGTTCATCAAGAACAGTTTCTCTCATGTGCTGAGCTGCCGTACTCCCTGCTAATTTCTACCCTGCTAGGACAAGGACTGGACCCTTCTCACTTTAAACCAGAGTGACTCCAAGGGTTTACTCCCTGCTCTGAAGTCACAGGGCCATCAAAGACTTCATGCAACCCTGCTTCTGGCTCTGCCATCTGTGAGTCCTCCCTTGCCTAAGGTGCCAATACGATCCTGGGCCTTAGAAGTGGGTTTTGCAGCTGTTTTTCTTCAAAATCGATGCAGTGATGACTTTGCGCCGATCGGTACTGACACAGTGCCCTTCGACCCTGATGCAGTGCGCGGCTCAATGATGACGCAGACCCAACTGCGATGTTCAACGACGACACAGCACCTGCATCACAAGGGTTTGACACTGATGCGGGACTCAATTGCGAGGCTCGACGACGACTCTTCGAAACTGACTGGGTGAATCGGAACCAATGCATCGAGTCTTCAACTCCAATAGTTCCTCCATCCAAAGTACTTCAACGGGCCCTGCGTTGGTCCTACAGCTGGCCTGCCTCCATTGTGTTCGGCCTGAACTTTGTATTTACCTTGATCTAGCGCGACTTCAAGTAATCTTTTTGCGCTATTGTCTACTAAACAATATTTTTGTTTTATTCTTAAAAATTCATAACTCTGGTTCTACTTATTGGATTTTTGTGCTTTGGTCTTGATTTCCTCAGAACAATATTCACTGGTTTTCTAAACGTGTGTAGAGTATTTCTGTGTTTTTTTCATTGTGTTACTGTGTGTGTGTTGCACAAACACTTTACACATTGCCTCTTTAAATAAACCTGCCTGATCTGTGCCAAGCTACCAGAAGGTGAGCAAAGGTTATCTTTTAGTGCATATCTTGGTTACCCTGACTAGGATTGTGGCCCTTACTTTGACAAAGTACATACCTCTGCCAACTAGAGACCCAATTTCTTACAATACCTTTAAAAACATGGAGTACAGTGGTAGTAGTAGTGGTAGTGTGTAGAAAATGCTGTGGTACCAGTAAAATGAAAAAAGTAATTTCACATTAGTAAATTAAATTATTGATAATATAGGGTGGCTCTTAAAAGAGCCTTTGGTTGTTTGGAAAAGTGAAAAAACGTAGGTGTGGTGGATAAGCCAACATTTCAGACGTGAAAGGAAGATTTGGTTTCCATAGGTTGTAAAATGGACACCATCTAGACAATATCGTGCTGCTAAAAAAAATGATATTTGAAATAAGGGCATTCTGTGAGGTCACAGGAAAGCACACACTGTCTTGTTTACTTGTCTACAAATTTTTTCAAATTTTGTAGCATTTACAGAAGACCTCTTCCACTTTTGTCTCTTAGTATCGGAAAACACAAAATATGTGTTGAGAGATATTAACTTTGAAAATATGTCCTTCATTTCCATTTCTTGTCATACTTCTTTTAAGAGGCCAATACCATTTCCACAACAGTGGATCATCATAAAATGTGGATATTCACATGCATTAGGAGAGGAAACTAGAGGAGTAAGTGGTGTCATGTCAAACCTCTTTCACCAATCCAGGTAATCTGTACTCCTTTCAATGCTAAATTACCTTCTAAATATGCTTTCTGGCATGCTCTCTGGCTCAAAAAATAAAACTATGAGAATCAATCCAAACACAAACCATCTTGCTCCAGCACATTCATACAAGAATAAGGAACAGTCACCCACACAAACAAGTATATGCAGGTTTACATCTTTGACCAGTAGGAAACAACTTTACATTCACATCTTTTGTTGTCCTCACATGCCACCAGACATAACAGTCAGACCTGTGAGTATTCTTTGGTGTTTTTCCTGGAACTGCATGTCATAAAGATGACATGAAATTGTTTACTGTTCCTTTATGTAGAATCTCTCTGGGAAATCTAAACCAACATTTAGAATACAGTTTTGATATCTTCAGACATTCCCTTAAACAGTATTTACCACACTTCTGTGATTGATTGCGTAATAATTGTTCAAAGAGTTTCTGTTTGTGCTCTTTGTTTGGTATATCGCAAGTGAGATAACATTAAAAAAATGTAGAACAGACTCATCAGAGCCAAATCCAAACTTAGGTGAATTATTGATCAATATGTTATGTTATGTTTAAAAGATTTCTAAAGCGCATAGCTGCCCCCAGAAGGGGGCTTCACGGTGCTAATCACAAGTGGGACAACAGCAGAGTGAGAGAGAAGCAGGTAGGCTTAGGAAGAGAACAGCCATATCTTTAATTGCTTCCAAAAGCTTAGGTGGTTTTGAATCATCCTTAGCGGAGGCAGCATGGAGTTCACGCATTCTGGCTCTGTTGTGGGGGGTTGGCTGTGAAAGTCAGATTCTGCAGAGCATAATGCTCTCGTAGGAGAATATGACTGCATCAAAGCAGCAAGACTTGGTTCTCAATGCTTATAAAGGATCTTGAGGAAAATGCTTAAATCTTTAAACTTGGTATGTTTTTTGATAGGCAGCCAGTTCAGCTTGCCTAGCTGAGAAACCAAACATATTTTTGGAAGAGAGAAAAAAAGTCTAGCTGCAGCATTCTGAGCAACCAGTAGATGGTTCAAGATCGATCCTTTGGATAGAGACTGATGCAGTAGTCCAAGCATGAGATGACAAGAGTTTGAACAATCAATCAGTTGGTGAACTTGGAAAGTAAAGAATCCCATAATGGATTAGAGGCTTCTCAAAATGCTAAAGCAGTGACCAGCTAGAGTTTTCACCTGGTTTTTAAAGGATTAGGCGTTATCTATCCATTCCCCAATGTTTTTTTACTACTGAGTTAGGTTCTGGAGGGGGCCCTAGCACTTCTGGCCACCAATGGTCTCCCCAAAGGTGAGTGTGACTGCCCAACAGAAGGATTTCAGTTTTCTTGACATTGAGTTTCAAGCAATGTTCATGCATCCAGCCTACGACAGTCGCTGGCCACCTCCGTGGATAGAGAAATGATCAACTGAGTATCAGCAGCATAGGATACCAGTGGAATTCCAAAAGGTTTCACAACATCAGCGATCTGATGTAGATATTAAAACAAGTAGGGTTGAGCGCTGAACCCTGGGGGAAACCATGTGCTATCACGCTATGGGTTGTAGTGAAAGTGAGGGAGAAATGACTTGAAAAAAACAGTCCTGCAGAAAGGAGGTAAACCAAGTCAGGACTTTCCCCCACATCCCCAATTCACTGAGGCAGCGTAACAGGACTGTATGGCAGACGGTATCAAAAGCAGCACTTAGGTCTAGGAGGATCAGTGCCTCGGAATCGCCCATATCAGCAGTGTTGCGAAGGGTTTCTATTACAGTCAAGGGAGCAGGATAATATTCCTTGTTTTGCCTAAACCCTTTCTGTGAGTAATCTAGTATTTGGTTTTCCTCAAGAAATCTGGCCAGGAGATTTTTCACGTGTTTCTCCATGACCTTCTAAAGAAATGATTGTAGGGAGATGGGACGATAGTTTTCTGGTTGGGCAGGGTCTAGCGAGGTTGTTTTTAGGAGAGGAATGACTTTCCCATGTTGCCAAGACATTGGGACCACTGCAGAACTCTGAGAATGATTGGCCAGTACCAGGTAGACAGGTTTAATACTCTCCTGACATTATAAGATGTTTTCTGGTTTGAATGCATCATTAGGGGATCCTGATTTAACCTGGTGCATTAGGGTGGAGATAGAATATATATCTAGCAGCGCCTATTGGTCCAGGGCTGGCCGTTGTGCATAATCTGTCTGACCAGAGAGTCTGGTTATTCTGTAACATCCCTGATTTTAAAATGACAGTAGATGTCATTCACCTTATTTACAAAGTGATCAGCAAGCTTGTTACAGAGGCTATTGGGAGCTTCCAACATCCATTGAAGTGACTCCTGGTTTGACCAATTTGTTGACAATAGAGAAAATGTCCTTGGAGAGATTGCAAATATTTTTGATCTAACCAGCAAAGTCAGCACATGCCTTCTTAACCATTATATGAGAGCCCTTGATTTCATCCATGTATAGTTTTTTGATGTGACGGCTTAGGTTTTCCTCCAGGCGTGCTCGAGATGTTTGGAGCGCTGTTTTTCGGCGATTAGTGGTTCATTGAAACAAGCACCCATAGGCTGCTTCCAAGCTCTGCATAGCCTAATGGGAATGAAATGATCCAGGGCCGAGTTAAGCCATATTTTGGTAATAGACTCTGCCAGTTCAATGCTAGAGTCTAATTAGTGAGCATTCTCCTTGATATAGATTGAAAAAAATGAGGGATTCAATTTATATCACTGCCTTTTCAAGGTGGGGCTGAAACTGGCAGTGTTATCTTCTCTGGGAATATCAATGGTCATAGGTACCAGGTAGTGGTATGACTAGGTCACCAGAAAAGGGAAAGAGTTTTTAAGGTTGGTTTAAATTGGTGAACACCATTACTAGCAGGTATCCCACTATGTGAGTCGAGTGTTCTGCAGGAGCAAGGTTGTGTGCACTATCAGGGAATCCCTAAACTGTTTAACCAGGCCTGATGGTCTGTAAACCAGAAGGCCAGAAAAAGTCAAAATATAATTGAAATGCAGTTTGAATAATGCACGTTCACACTCCTGAATGGGGTAAGGGGACATATTGCACTCAAAACTAGTATTATAAATGATTGTGATACCGCCCATCCTGCCAAGGGGTCTAGCGCATATTTTGATGATCTAACGTGGGGGAGAGCCAGGGTGGCTTCTGCTTGTGAAGATTGGGTAAGCCATGTCTCAGTGAGAATTACAGCATAAGGCAATCAGTCTACACTAAAATTGTAGATGTTGGTGCAATGGCGTGCTATCGAGCAGGCAGTTAGTATTATACAGTTTCTAGGTAGATGGCTTATGATTCGCCTTTGAGGGCCAGTTAGGAAAATTACCTGCAGGTGCCGGGGAGAAGCCACAGTGAGTGAACCGAACTTCAACCCTTTCCATGTCCCCAGGGGTCAAGGAGTGTGTGCAGGCCCTTTTGCAGAGGGGCTGAAGTAGAAACAAGTGAGATGCAGAGTAGGTGAATCTAGAAAGCACTGGAGGAGCAGGGGTTCTGGCCACTGGCTCTGTGCAGGCACGGATGGGCGCAGGCGGGCTTACCTTTGCGCACCTCAGCGCATCGGCTGCTTTTTTAAGGTCAATCAAGCACATGCGGAAGCACCACAAAGTCAGGTACTAGAATGTTGACTTCCTCTCTTTGGTGGCCATGATAACATGGCCAGGGAAGAGAGTAAAGTATGTGTAGCACGTCCCTAGAAAAGTTCTGGTTGCCCCCAAAAAGCCCTGCCTTCCCCGAACAAACAAATTCACAGAGCAGCAGATTTAAAAAAAAGATTAACAATGAAAGAACAACAACAGGATCAAAAATCAATTAAAAGGTCTAACAAACATTTGAGCCACTGTGTCTCACCGTGCCTTTATCCATAGAAGCATATGAATATGTGGTGCACCTCTTGCTTGATACTCTTCTCCAAAAGAAAGCAAGTACCCCTCCAATTAGATTTTTCTTTTTCTTGGTTAAGCATTGTTTGAAAATTGTAGTCTAAAGAGCATCATTCTGCAAGGATTTCGATGTCCATGTCTGCAAGATTGCCATTTAGTACAACATTATACAAGTCATCCCATGCGGTTTCTGCACAGCTTAATGTAATAAACCATATAGGTGGTCTTAAATTTCTGAGCATACATTTAAATTCTTCATGTCTTCTAATAAAAGAGCAACAGCAGGAATTTAAATCAGCTAAAAGGTCTAAAAAAATTTTCAGCCACTGTGCTTCACCATGCAACCTTGATTGCGCATTGGACACCGTTTTAAGGTCAATCGGGAACATGCAGAAGCACCACAGAGTCAGCTACTACAATGCTGACGGCCTCTCTTTGGTGGTCGTGACAAAATGGCCTGGGAAGAAAGCCCTGCCTTCCCCCAACAAACAAATTCACAAAATAATAGATTTTTTTCAAAAGAGCAACAATAAAAGAACAACAGAAGGATTAAAAATCAGCTAATAGATCTGAAAAACGTTTCAGCCACTGTGTCTCACTGTGCCATTTTCATAGCAGGATGTAAGTATGTGGTGCACCTCTTGCTTGATACGCTTCTCCAAAAGAAATCAAGCGCCTTTCCAATGAGATTTTTCTTTTTGTTGGTTAAGCACTGAAGCACTGTTTGAAATTTGTACTTGAAATATCTGCAAATATTAGCAGGATCTAAGGAACATCCTTCTGTAAGAATTTTGATGTCAGTGTCTGCAATATTACCATTTAATTCTAGTAGAAAATTATACAAATCGTCCCATGTAGTTTCTGCAAAGCTTAATGTAATAAACCACGTAGGTGATACCCGAATTTCTGAGCATACATTTACATGCTCCATGTCTTCCAAGCCACTATTAGTTTCTCCCCTGTTGACATTCTATAATGTTGGTCAAGTTATATTCCACATCTTCATGTTTGTCGCGCATCTTTTCAATAAAGTGCTGAGCTGTTATATCAGTAAATCCAGTTCCAGTTCGCATAACATGGGCGACATAAGAAATGACGGAAAATTCACTTTCATACAATAGTGTGAAAATGTATGAAATGTCTTGACAAAAGCATGGATCCTCTGAATATGATCTAGATGCGTGGTACTGCAGATATTTGGACATGATGATTGTAGGAATTTAGGTTATTAGTTATACAGGATGTGAGGCATGTGCAAGTAATAGGTCCACATTTTCTTCTTCCTGGGAACCAAGTATCCCATTGTAGGGCTTGACTCTCAGGGTAGCATAGCAGAGCAGCCCACGGCCTAACAGTGTGGGCTAGTAATACGCCATTGACTGGCATGGAGTTATCACAATTAATAAATGATTGTCCAGTCAGTGCTTTAGAAAAGGAAAAGTACATTTATGACACACACACACACACTACTGAATACTGTGCGTTCATTTACAAATATATGCATCAGGCCGATTGAAAATATCATAGATGACATTGCAAAATCACATTTGACCTGTATAAGGTCATCACATCACCAGACAACAGGCCACATGTAAAAACCACCATAATTGTGTGCTGTAAATTCAGTCTTCTAAAATAACCAGGTGTAATTGCAGTTATTAATGTTAATAAAATGTATCAACCTTAATCAGTAATCACTGTCAACATTATTATAGCAACAAAACATTGTAAAATGTAACATAACATGCGTCTTTTTATTTACTGTCATGTCAAATGACATTATAATAAAAAACCCCACCAGGGTGCCACTTTACGATCACATTCAGCCTCTAAAGAATGCTTCCTTCTATGTATTTTCCTTATACATCTTCGAAACACATTAGGTTTAGCCATGGAACCAGATCCTAGAGAGCAATACACACACAGCTTTAGAGCAAAAGCTCCAGCCTTAGGAGTGCTTTTAAGAATTTGGTAAATATCTCAGAGGGTCATGGATCCGTTGACCAGGTAAACATTAGGTCAGTTTTCAAATATTACCCCAAGGGGCTGCTGTAACTCCTACAGTCCAGCTTCGTTGGTGGGGCACTTGTCCTCCTAGGGCCACCACAAGAAGAGAAAATCATATGTAGGTTATTAAAGGGTTCATTTACCAGGAACAGTAAATATCAATTGAGCGGCTCTCCTGCTGCTTTGGGGAGAGGAGCTTTTCCTTTTGAGACACCAGTCTAAGGGTTGCCAGGTCCCACCCGGGCACCCCATGTGCTTCCTAGGGAGCCTATTCTTGACTGCCCAGCTGGCTCCCAAAAGGCAACCTCTCTCCTGATACTATGGGAGCCAGCAGTTCTTTTCTCCCCTGCTCACTCCATGCAGGCAGGCAGTGTGTGATGCAGTGGCCTACCTGCTTCCCCCAGACACAAGCAAAATGAGTGAGAGCAAGGCCACCACCAGTTGGGGCCTAGAGATGTGGCGCTGGGCCCCTTTTCTCTTGTTGGGGAGGCACAACAGTGCTCCCCTAGTCTCCATCTGCATTGACCCCTGGGATATGGTGGCCCCTGGATGCAAATGCTAAAACATGGATGGGACCTAATTCGTGCCACTTTCCTAAATAAATATTTGCATCGACCCCCCGGCTCAGGCCCGCCCCAGAGGTAATTGAAAGAAAATTAAAAGAGATGCGTCAGAGCCCCACGCACACCAGGCCTTGCTCCAGCTCTCCTAGTCTTTGTTCCTGGGCACTGACGTGCAGGTATTTACCCCAACTGGTCCTCAGAGCATGTATGGGGGCCAGCCTGACTGGCCCTTGGAGGGACCAATTGGTCCTGGAGCCATCTGTGGGCAGAGTCCTTAGTCCTTTTGGACATCAAGGGGTTTCACTTTCTAGTTGTCCATGACTGTTGCAGTCCCAGGCTCCAGCAGCAAATAGCACAAAAAATACCATCCTTTCTCTCCCTTGTGCAAGAGTTTTAAAAGGGGGATTGAAAGGTTTTTAGAAACCAGGCATCCCTGGCCAGTTCTGGGGTATCAGATCACCTCTGCCCTCCTGTGCCAACCCTCCTGCACAGCATGCTGAGACACTTCAAGAGGCACCATCCAGGAGTCACTGGTCACATCTGCCCTTGAGGTCTTAGCTCTGCATGTGGCTGACATAGCTGCCAGGACCTTTCCCACCAAAACCTCACAGAGGATCCCCCTCCATTGTGGGCTCCAATTGACATGGCTTCCTCCTTAGTTCAGTGGGCCTGGGTTGACCTCAGCCCTGGTGCAGTACAAGTAATTAGGAAATGCAGATTTGTATCTCCACCCTTTCCCGCTCAGGGGCAGAGGGAAGGACTGTTTATTACTCCCTTTGTGTATAGCAGCCTATTTCCCTGCTGCTGGAGATAAATGTAATGAACTTGGCCCGGCAGGGTGACAAAATGCCTGGCCTCTGATCTTGAGCTGAGACAGAGGGATAAGACAATTCTAGATGGCCCATAAAATGTACAGATACCTTCTTGGACCTCTCAGATTTGATTTTGATGCATATGTTCCACCCCATTTTGATATGTCACTAGACTTTGGATGCCAGTTTTCCCCCCAGGTGTATAATACTATGTGACTACAGATATAACAGAGGGCAACAAAGCTTTGTCCTATGAGTGTACAATAACATTGAAAGGCCTACTCCAGGTAAATATATGATCCTACAGAGTCCTCTCTGTGCCAGGCTACCTCTTTGCAGTTACCAGGCTGCATACAATGGCAGTCTCCCATGCGCAGTCCGCACATGCATGTGCACATGTGTTCATGTGTAACAGCCAAGTGCCCCTTCCCTTAGCTATGTAGCAGCAGCCTTACCTTAAAAGGCAGACACTGACGGTAAACACTTGCAGTCCATTTGGCATGTGATTACCATGGGTGAGACACACAGTCAAAAGTCTAAAACTGAGTAATATAGAAAACAACACATCTCAATTGCAACAATGATCATCATATCATCCACCTTTCACAGTGGAGAATAAACGTGGATAACGTGGATTCTAAAGCTTTTCCCAGACATAGATAGGCTCTCCTCTAGCTTCCCTCATCTGATAAACCTCTAAAGCATCATCCATCATTTCTCTTGAGTGTTGCGGGTGCATACTATATTGTTCATATATTTATTCTGATTCTTAATTGGTTCAAATTTTCCATTTTCAATTCCTCTCTCCAAGGATCAGTAGGTAGAAGAGATGAAGTTATAAATGTCCAAATCTTTATAGTGCATGTTGTTTTTCTGAAGGTAAGATATTGTTTTCTGAACTCTGTCGATGTTTGTTTTAGTTACAAAATGTTGTGCCTTTTGTTCGAACTCCATTGACCAAAACCTCTAAAGGTTCCTCTATTTTGCATTGTATCCCAAGAGTATTTATGTGTTTGGTGAAATTTAAAAAAAGAAAAACAACTTTTCCTTTGAGTGCACATACAAATAGATATGGCTGGAATCTTCCAGATTTTGGTTACATTCTAACAATAGTTTGAAAAGGTTGTAGAGGTGGAATTGGAATGCTTTCATATAAATTAATTTGTCTTAGTTCTGATGGAATTGGATAAAAATCCAAATTATTGTGAATCCCACATGGAGGCATGCAGTTATGGTCTAGCTTTCCTAGAAAGTAATTGCAGAATTTTTGTATTCTCAAACATCGTATTTTTAGATAGTTAAATTTATCCATGCATTTTTTTGCCTCATTCTCAGTTTTCTCAACAAATTCAATAATTTTATCTTGCTTCTTATAATGTGTTCCTTGGCATCAAGTGCAAATCTTATGTAGAATTTCAAAAATGTTGTCTTCAATTTCCAGAATAACTATTTAGTAATTGTTTTCATAACTTGTGCATTTGTAAAGTGCACATTCACCCGTAGGCATCTTAGCACTCAATAACCAATGTTTATTGTTACCCTACTCAATAGTACTCATTTTATCGACCTCAGATGGATGAAAGGCTGAGTGGACCCGCCGGGATTTAAACCTGTGACCATAAGGTCATAGTTTGTCCACTGCGCCACCATACCCAGCTTGTTGAAGTACATTAAAGCATTTTGTGGTTTATTCAAAAGTCAAAAGAATCTCTGGACAAATATTAGTTTCAGAAAGGGCATCTCAGTATTTATTTTACATGTCGTTTTTACAGTTTTCACATGTGCTGCATTACAGTACAATTGCACGCCACTTAGTTGTTCTAACCACAATGATGGTCTTTCCACAAAGTATAATGAGCACACAACTTTTCTGATTGTCGAATGATGTGGGGAAGCCATCTTAATGTGATGTCACAGGTGATTTCTGAGGCAATCTAAGGAATGTCTCTAAAGGATAATAATGCTTCAAAATTGACAAACCTTTATGTTCTGTAGTATTTTCATTTTTGCAAGTAGTGTTAATTTTCTGCATGTCATCAGAAATCTCATTAGCTTCTGAATGCATGTTTCTTGAATATTGCAAATAGAAGTGTAATTGTATTTATACAAAGGTATTTGTGGTATTTCCTCATGCAAATAGTCCTTTGATAATAACTTTCCTTTTTCTTTTTCTTCTCTACCCACTACATTCCAATGCAGAACTTCATAACACCGGCCTTCATTTGTGATAGACAGGACACAAATATTATGTTGATGGTAAATTTCCTCATGAAAGTATGGTAGAGTGCTCAACGTATGCCTCCATGTGCCTTTGAAAATGTTACAGAAGTTGAGTGTACTGAGTTCAATTTTACGTAAATTATGAATCTCATATGTTGAAATTAAATAATCTAGTCTTTTCATGCAGTTCATGATTAAAATTAACATTTTTCTTTTAAAAACAAATCCTTTGTCCACAATGTGTTGAACATATGACATTTGACTTCCATGCATCCATTCCAGTTTCTGTGCCCACTTACAATGGGCTTATTAGAAAGTTAAATAATCCAATTGAGTGAAACAAATTTAACAGTACATTTTTAGAGACAGAGCACACACACACACACTATGGCATAGCACTTTGGTTTCACAGTACAAAGAGTCATACATAATACCAGTAAAAATTGAGTCCACACAGAAAAGGTGGGTTTCCTAAAATTCTGTTTTGTACATGTGTTTCAAAATAGTTTTTATTTTTACCTCATGCTTGTGCTTCTACACACACAAAGCCCCATGATTTATCTTAGTGATTACCCTCCATTTTTCGTTAATTTAAGTTCACTGTTCCAGCAAAATGATTTGCGCATTCGTGACATATGGTTTGACATTGCAAGTATCTTTAAGGATAGAAGTTCTTGGGGGGGCTAGACAGCCAACGACAAGAAGGATGCGCTCTAGCGCAGCTCTGCCGGCTGAGTACATCGATCCAAAAAATATCCTGTGATATGTCTGCAATCCATGCTTGAAAACAAGGGCGTAATGTTCCTGAACCCGACTCTGCCTGACTTTAGCTGGCCACGTTTGACAAAGTTTTGCTTTCTTTACTGTGACTGCGGCTAGAACCCTTAAGGGAGAAAATGGCGGCTGCCTTGTGAAACTGGGAGAAAATGCATCGCCACAGTGAGTGCGACTCACTGGCAAGGATAGACTTCTAGTCACTATATCGATCCTATATCTCTCCATGTAACACAAGCTGGCTGGAGACACTCAAAGCACCTAATTGCATCGTAACTGGACAGCGGAGGGTGCGCTGGTCGCGGACCGAGAGATGCGCACTAAGAGGAGAGAGACACCCTGCAGAGCATTGCTAGCTAAGTCAGAGTAGACAGGAACCATCTCTGCGGCAACGTCCAGACACCAACGAATAGCGGCACCAACCTGCAGTGGGCTGCGAGATCCCCCTGGGCCGGTAGGTGGGAGACAATGTGGCACGTCTGGTCTGGTGGAAGGAGAAGGCCTGGAGTTCAGCGGGAGCTGAACTGCGCTGAGCCTGGTGAAGGCGGGGGACGGCAGTCCTAATGAGAGAATTGCAGTCCCAGCGATGATCAGCTATGGGGCATACTTGCTGATTGTCAGTAGTGAAGACTGAACAGATGCTGTGGGGCAGGCTCCTAGGAGAAACACAATGCCTCTAGGAGACTGCTGGCACATGGGTATTGCTTTATTTACGATAACTGACATACATGGCTAAGACCTGAAATAAATTTCACCTGGCAGATGATATAAAGTACCCATAAGTAAGGCCTGGGAAGCAGTCCAGCTGTAACGGGACGTGAGGAGGTGGGTCCATTAACTACTGTATGACCAACTTGTGCTAAATCACTGAGAGCCTGCATCCAACTACTGCTATAGAGTGCCCTCCTGGAGCGAGAAAGGTGCCTCTGAGTTTTGACCAGTATTGCTTTGACCGTGATAATAAACAATCCAAGGAATTCCTCAGTCGCAGCGAGCACTTCTGCAAAATCGCTGTGACAGCATAATAGAAGTCAACCTCTTAAATGCCACGGGGTCTAGACAATGGGGAAAATAGACAAATAGCAGTCCTGTTTGAAACCTGGTGTCCCACCAAGTCCCAACAGCAGGCACTCTCAGATTCAGAGCAGGAGCTTCCATCCCTGGGGGCCACTGCACTGGAAACCACACTCCTAGCCATGCAGCAGAGTTTGCAATCAATAGATGACAAAATAGATGCACTTAACCTATGCATGGAGCACATGGCGGCCAAAGTTGATAAACACAGTGCTAGACTCGGGGAGGCCGAACAGTGTATCTCAACAGCCAAAGATGGCTTACAGACCGTCACCAAAAAATGCTTGACTATGGAGAAGGTACTTGCTGTGATACAAGCGAAGAACAAAGATTTAGAGGCGAGCTGCCGCCGCAACAATATCCGGATTACCGGTATACAGGAGTCCACCAATACCAGCAGATTAGAGGTATATGTTGAAAATATGCTGCAAGAGATTGTTCGTGCCAAGCATTTGTCTGAAGTCCTGATAGTGGAAAGGGTGCACAGATCCTAACGACAAGAGCCACTCCGGGAACACCACTGAGCCCGATCATCACTAAATTACTGAATTACTGGGATCGCGACGCAGTCTCCACTTGGGACGTGAAAAACTGGCTTTAAACTATCAGGGTAATTAAATTTCCTTTTGCCCTGATTTTCCAGCAGCAGTCCAAGCAGCGCGCAAAGGATTTCTACAAGTCAAAAAGGAACTTTAAACTGAGCATATACAATACACCATGCTGTATTGACTCAACAGTACAGAGAATTAGGAGACAAGAACAAGATCTTCACCTTGCCTAAAGCTGCTATGGGCTTCATCAAATAATGATGAAAATCACCAAGACCAATATGCAGTGAAAGATGGTGACCCGACAACTGAACATTAGCACATCAAGCCTGTGAGGGGTGCACTGGTGCAATTATACAGCATCTATGAGGCGGTGGACTGATTGAAGTAGAGGCTGCCATTGAACTGAGAATACCTTACTGATAAGATGAAAGGCTCCACGCTGCAGCGTATATGCCCTGTATGACTGTCTGCTATTTTCAGGGCGGCCCTAAGCTGATCCTGATGTTTTCCTTGTTAGTGGGACCTTTCTGAAAAGTTACAGTGATGCCCTATGTTGACCAAACCATTCTGATGCAGTCTAAATGTTGTATTTCGGTCACCTCCAACCATCTGGAGGGGTATTTGGCAGCTAGCAACCCTTGGAAGGTACACTCTTAATGACATTTAATTGATAGTTGTTTTTTTCCGTTTGCTTGGAAAGGGTGCTGAAGTGGGTGGGGGTAGGGTTTCTGTTTCTATGTTTTTGCAGTGGCAGTAAATCTTATACTAAGAGCAGAGTACATCACTATCTTCTACTTCATGTCCATTACCCTGCAGAATATACACAAACTTTCAACCAAAATAGCACATCCCGTGGGGCACGTAAAGTTTCTAATATGGAATGTAAGAGGGCTTAATAACCCCCAAAAAAACAAGACAAGTATTAGCGTACCTCAACCGCCATGATATACAAATAGCTCTACTACAGGAAACACACTTTATGCAATCAACGGAGCCCATTATAGGTACAAGATGGTCGGCAGTGAAGGTGGCCACATTTTACTCTTCTTATTCTAGAGGTGTGCTATTGTTGCTAAAGAAAGGAACTCCATTCACAAACACACACACACGCTCTCAAATAGATGATAAGGGGAGGTACCTCATGGTGCAGGGGTGCCTAGGGGGGTACTACGGTGACGATCGTTGACACCTATGGCCCCAATGGTGAGGACCCCAAATTCTCTATTAGGGTTTGGGGATACCTAGGTGCCTGGATGCCTTGAACCCTTTGGTGGTGATATGGAGCGGAGACCTTAACACTTATCTCCACCCCTTGCTGGACTGAAAGACCACCATAGAATGGCATGTAAAGCAGTTTGCGCAGGTTATTCAAGCAAATATGGAAGCCCATGAGTTGGAGGACGTTCATCAGTACACAACGGTAAATATCGTTCACAACAAATTTTTTATAACGAGGACTTTGACCCTGCATACCATTACTCCGCATAGTGCACCTACCCCGCATACCATTACCCCGCCTTTTTTTACAATGCGTGTGCATTTACCACGCATGCCTTTACAACGAATTTCATTGTAAAGGTATGTATGGTAAATGCACATGCATTTAAAAAAAATAAATGGATGATCCACGTCGTCGTGAGGAAACAGAGGCTCTTCCGTATCCTCACAACGATGTGCACCACCCCTCAGAGACAGACAATGTGAAGCAGGAACCAGGAGGAGAGAGGAACGACTAGGAGAGAGAGGTAAGGGGGATTGGGCCTGGCGTGGGGGTTAATTGTTTACGGTAGTCTTGGGCGGTCATGTGGGGCAGTGTTTCCGTGTAGGGACCGGACTGGGGGTCGGAGGAGGGTCGTGCTGGGTGTAGTGTTTTAGGGTTTAGGGTAGTGTTGTGGTGTTTGTGTAGTGCAGGGTAGTGTTTTAGGGTTTGGGGTAGTGTCGGGAGGTCGTGCAAGGTAGTGTTTGAGTGTAGGGACCAGACTGGGGGTCGGGGGAGGGTCGTGCTTGGGGTAGTGTTTTAGGGTTTAGGATAGTGTTGTGGTGTTTGTGTAGTGTAGGGTAGAGTTTTAGGGTTTATGGTAGTGTCGGGGGTCATGCAGGGTAGTGTTTGAGTGTAGGGACCGGACTGGGGGTCGGGGGAGGGTCGTGCTGGGGGTGGTGTTTTAGGGTTTAGGGTCATGTTGTGGTGTTTGTGTAGTGTAGGGTAGTGTTATAGGATTTAAGGTAGTGTCGGTGGTTTGCGCAGGGTAGTGTTTGAGTGTAGGGACCGGACTGGGGGTCGGGAGAGGGTCGTGCTGAGGGTAGTGTTTTAGGGCTTAGGGTAGTGTTGTGGTGTTTGTGTAGTGTAGAGTAGTGTTTTAGGGTTTAGGGTAGTGTCAGGGGTTCGTGCAGGGTAGTGTTTGAGTGTAGGGTGGGTGGAGGGGCATGCTGGGGGTAGCGTTTTTTGGGTTTAGGGTAGTGTTGTGGTGTTTGTGTAGTTTAGGGTAGTGTCGGGGGTAGTTCAGGGTAGTGTTTGAGTGTAGGGATTGGACTGGGTGTCGGGGGTCATGTTGGGGGTAGTGTTTTAGGGTAGTGTTGTGGTGTTTGTGTAGTGTAGGGAAGTGTTTTAGGGTTTAGGGTAGTGCTAGGGGTCGTGCAGGGTAGTGTTTGAGTGTAGGGACCAGACTGGGGGGGATGGAGGGGCATGCTGGGGGTAGTGTTTAAGGGTTTAGGGTAGTGTTGTGGTGTTTGTGTAGTGTAGGGTAGTGTTTTAGGGTTTAGGGTAGTGTCGGGGGTAGTTCAGGGTAGTGTTTGAGTGTAGGGACCAGACTGGGGGTCGGGGGGTCGGGGGGTCGTGTTGGGGTAGTGTTGTAGGGTAGTGTTGTTTTTGTAGTGTAGGGAAGTGTTTTAGGGTTTAGGGTAGTGCTGGGGGCCGTGCAGGGTAGTGTTTGAGTGTGGGGATCGGACTGGGGGTCAGGGGAGGGTCATGCTGGGTGTAGTGTATTAGGGTTTAGGGTAGTGTTGTGTTGTTTGTGTAGTGTAGGGTAGTGTTTTAGGGTTTAGGGTAGTGTCAGGGGTCGTGCAGGGTAGTGTTTGAGTGTAGGGACCGGACTGGGGGTCGGGGGAGGGTTGTGCTTGGGGTAGTGTTTTAGGGTTTAGGGTAGTGTTGTCATGTTTGTGTAGCGTAGGGTAGGGTTTTAGGGTTTAGGGTAGTGCTGGGGGGTCGTGCAGGGTAGTGTTTGAATGTAGGGACTGGACTGGGAGTCGGGGAGGGTTGTGCTGAGAGTAGTGTTTTAGGGTTTAGGGTAGTGTTGTGGTGTGTGTGTAGTGCAGAGTAGTGGTTTAGGGTAATGTCGAGGGTTGTGCTGGGTAGTGTAAATGTAGGGAGAGGCCTGGGTGTCGGGGTAGGGTCGTGCAGGGTTACTACATTAGGTGTAGGGTAGGGCAGGGTACTCTCACTTACCTTTAAAACGTTTACTATGAGTATACCTTTACCACGCTTGCCTTTGCATTGTAATGGCATGCATGGTAAAGGCATAGACGTGGTAAAAGTTTGCGTTGTCATAACTTGCGGGGTCATGAATTTGTGTAGTCAAACATTTGTGGTAATGGTATGCGGTGTGTGTGTTAGCGCGGTAACATCATATATTCGTACACAACACATGGTCCCAATTAGATTACTGGTTAGTTTCACAGGAAGTATGCGCATGGACAATAGCAGTGACACATTTACCCAGGACACTCTCAGACGATGCACCTAGCCTGTTAAATTGCTATCCCCACTCGAATGTGCCCACAATATCAATGGAGTCATCAGCTCTCCTCTTTATTGGATCTGTTATTTAGAAAAAAGCATAGGAGGTGCGATTACACACTTCTACCAAGAGAATGAGGGCTCTGTGCAGGAGGAAGGGACAATTTGGGAAGTGTTAAAGGTTACTATTAGTGGTGAGTATATGGGGCTGCAGTCAGGTGTCCTGAAGTCACTCTGCCTTGACATTACTGGGTCAGTCGGGGTTTGTACCTGCACATTCGACATCGCATAACTTGCGAACCTTGTTTGGAACATTGCATCAACTGGACCCAGTGATGAAGGCTGCGGCGGTGCTGTTAGAAGCCACAAAAAGCTTTTGATTCTATACAATGTGAGTATATGTTCACGGTACAACACCGCCTGGGAATACCACAGGGGTTTCTAAGGTGGAGACGTCTGCTATATTCTAAACTAGTAGCCAGGATATGCATTAATAATCATATTTCAGACCCAGAAAAGATTTGCAGTGAAGCTAGGCAAAGTTGCCTATTATCACCGATTCTATTTTCCCTCACTCTGGAGCCATTAGCCTGTGTAATTTGTCTGCGTCATGCAACAGCTGCATTACGGTTCCATCAATGTCCACTTGCCATCTCCCTATATGCGGATGATATGGTGCTCAATGTCTGCGATCCTGGGTTACAACTAGCACCCCTTATATGCGAGTGCTGTACAGTGCAGCAAAGTCAGAAAAGAAAGGAGAAATAAAAACATTTCTCCTATTAATGCCTGCTTTCAAGCGGTGTTCATTGTTTGGCTTAAACCCTCTCTGCTATTGTTAGTAGATAGGGTTTTGAGTTAAAAAGCATGGGTGGTTGCATTTTCACACCCATGTACCACCCGTGTATCACCCCCTTGATGGTAAGTGATGTAAAGCAGTGCCCTTTGCATTACTTTGAGGCAACTTTCGACTGGAAAATATATTTTTTTTAAATTGTGCTGATTTGCGGCACTTTTGTGATGCAAACACAGCGCAAAATGTTTTCAATCTGGCCTGAAGTGTCCGTCAATGCAAATGCCGGCAATAGTGACATCTGCATTTTGCAAACCATTGGTGTAAAAGTCACCAGTAGCAGTGATCTGCGACTGTGTAAAGTGTGCGCAGAGAGAAGCGCGTCTCTAAGCTCCTTCCATTCATACATCTTCTTTGTGCCTTTTAAGCGTTAGCGACATCCTTGCAGCTCGTCAATAGCTGAGCTAAAAAGCAAGCAGGGGGACGAGCTGCTTCTCTGGCTCGGATCCTACAGCAGGTTCTGACCCCAGAACACTCGGCGCTCATTTGGTTTTGAAATCTGGGGCAATAAAAGATTCATGGTTTGTGCATAAATTATGCAGCGTCAGTTTAATGCTTTAAGATCTTAGAAATGTAAGTAGAAATGCATGGAGGACAAACTCCTTTCTCTTTGCTTCACCAGAGCCAGCCCCTGCAATAGTAAACAATATCTTCAAACAACACTTGGCGCTAACATTCCTTTCTAGAAGCTTCTGTCATGCGCTATTGGTATAAGTCATTGATAACTTGAAATGAATATGGTTGATAAAGTAGGTGGACTCCCACAAACAGGATGAAATTCCGGAATAAACCTGGCTTTCCATATCCTCAGTTACAAACTACGGGTCGAGGGGTTGAGTCGTCCATCCTCTGTTCATATTGGAAGGGCGTCTGAGAACTTTATTACACAGATCTATTCACCTTTCTCTTCAATTTGCTGTTTGTGAAAGACGCCGAGGTGCTTTTTATATAATGTAAGGCATCGTTAGATTCTAAGTATAATTTGAAAAACGTAAAAATTAAAACAGGGATGTCGGATTTTTCAACACTACGTTTATGCATATTTATTGACTAAGAAATTAGAATATGCGAGAGCGTGTATGCAATGTTACAAAGCAGCCAGAGTGCCGTAGTTTGGCGAAAATCCAGATTTACACTGTGATGGTGTTTTTTGTTTTTCAATCTTGCTTCCACGGTTTGTGCAATCGTTGCTGTCAAACTGATTAGTCTATGAAAATAAAATGTTGCATTATTCATTATTTCGTCTAAATATTAGTGTAAAATTGGACCAGTGCAAACGACATAATCCAGAAAGGATGGTGTGGAAGTGTCCGTCACTGGTGCAATGTATATAAGGAGAGCCTTGGTCTGAGGTCAGACAGTTTTTCTTATGTTTGGAAAGCAATACAAATAACAAGTGTGTGGAAAATTCAGAGCAGTGCCGAAATACTCAGAATAATCCTTATCTATGTAGCACACAGATACCACACACAGATGTGTACTGAAGAACAAATGTACCGATATGCAAAAAATACATTCGAACAGCAAGTCACTTTAATTGCCATCTAAACATGGTGGCAGTTTCCAAAATCCAGCAAAGCGCACAAGTTCAGGGACATTTGAAAATACCATTTTCACATGGATAACGCTTAAATTGCTTCACATGCGCACAACAACAAATTAAGGGACTTGTACCTATATAAAGTAAATGTAATATACGTCAATATGGTGAACTGACCAAAGTACCCATTGGTGTAACGGCAGGCCGTCACGTTCTTGACTATTAATTATGTATTTTAATAGAATTTTCATCGACTCCCTTCAATTAAGCTGCAACAAAAAAGAATATTGCACTCCAGTGCAAGAGGGTGGAGAGCGCCATCACTGCTGCGTAGACTGTAAATCTTTCTTTAATTTTATTAAGGTATAATTATCCATGACATAGCCATGGAAAGCATATAGTGCATATTTTACCTGAAGATATGAACAGTGTCAGTATGACAATTTATGATTTATTCCAATCCAACAAATGAAAAAGAAACCAGATACACACCCTAAGGGAAACAAACATACGACAACTTAGCACAATATTGGTGTTGGAGAAAATAAGCATTTTTCTTAATGTGAATCATAGAACACACAAACAATTTCGTCATAAACAAGTGATTAATGGCATAATTACGAAAAAGTTTCATCATAAGAAACCTTAAATTGCCAAATGTACATGGTTGTTGGGACTGGGACCAAGCCAAGAGAACACTTAGATGCTTGGGGACCTATTTATCAATACTGAACCAGTGCTGTGTAAACAAAATTAGAACATTGGAATGTGGAGCACTCCATTGTAGACAATGGAGTGCTCCATGCTTCAACGGGCCGGTAAAGGCCCGCAGAGCAACATTCCAGTGTTTTACAAAAGCCTCTTGAAGCTCGAGGGGATTTAAATCCCCTCGAGCTTCGGGAAGCCTTTGTTTAATTTGATAGAACATTCTGCCCTCTAGTGGCAGAATGTTCTAATAGCCTTATAGCCCTTCGTAGCAGGGCTATACCGCTATTAAAGTCCCGCTGCTTTTGTTAAAGTCCCTCGCCTTCGGCTCGGGCCTTTAACGCTGCAGCGGGCCTTTAATAGCCGGTATAGCCCGCTACGGCGGGCTATAAGGCTATAGTAACACAAACAGGTGCACATTATTGATTTGTTATTTTCTTCACTATTCAAAACGTGTTTGGCATTGGAAACTAGTCATAGAATAATGCAAAGTAGCACTATCTACTGCCTTGTGCTACTTTGCCTCAAATGGGCAACCCATGGGTGGTACATGGGCGCAAGCGATGGAGAAGAGTCTACAGCATCATATCTCTGCTCTCTCCCTGTTACTCAACCCAAAAAAGCCACTTTCGCTCTTCCACTTACATTTGCTCCTTGTGGAGTGGGGATGTTCTTAAGCGCTGAGGGGTGACTGATGTCATCATCGCTGATGATGGAGCTGCAGGTTTGCCCCCCCGAAACTTACATTCATTTTCACAGGAGAAAAGGTGGCTCTCAAAAACTCTGGTAGTAGTTAATGCAAGTATCCTATTGAACTGGAATCAACTCTGATGCCAGCTTTTGAGGAATGGATTGCAGCCCTGATGAAGGCTCTCAATTGTAATTTGTCTGTGATTGGAGTGTTACGCCCATTTGCAAGGATAAAAACCACTTTAATTGTTGGTTCCACCTAATCTGGATAGTGCTGGGCCTATCCAGGTGTATTACTATGCATCTGGAGAGACCAATGCCCACATGTGTGTTGAACATGCATTGCCTGTCTGATACATGCCACACTCCCTCCCAGCTCACTCACTTACCCTCTTGGATTTGTTGTGGTACCTTTATCTATCACTTTATCTATCACTTTGTTCTGATGCAATGGGAACACAACATTTCACCCTCATTTAGCCATGGATTTGGAATAATCCAGGTGGAACTTGTCACTCTGAAATGTTTTATCCAGCATGCAGTGTTTCCCAATTCATAAAATACATTTAATTAGGACTCACCTGACCCTCATGAAAGCACTCCCATTTTATGCTCTAGAGCCGTAGTGGCACACGCATGAATTGCACTGGCACAACAAAATATAGACTCCGAAATATACAAATACTACATTGCATGCGTATTATTGCAGCACAAAAATATTCCATCCAATACATTGACCTAATGTCTACACTGGACGGTAAGTCTGAGCAAGTAAATGTGTAGGTAGAAACAGTAATTATATACTTACTGTGATGCTGAAGTGGTAGGCAATGAAGTGGCTGTTTTGATTGTAATCTAGGTCAATATAACTGACCTTCATAGACTGTCATTCAACCGACTATGATACAGCCTCCAAAATATTACCCAGCACCCTTAAATGCCATCTATGATGCTACATGAACTCTTTACACTCCTGGGCATCCTGAACTGAAATAATTGGCATGTGATGCCAAGGTGGACTTTTGAATTGTGGTAGGTCCAAATTCAGCTGGAACTGGTACATTATCTGCTCACACAAAACGAGGTCTCAGATTTCCAGTTCCTAATAGATTCTCCCTCTCAACTTGAAGCACCCATACAGTATTTGACATGATTAATTATTAACCAGGTTCTTCACCATATATCCAGTACAAAAACATAAAGCCCGTTTCAGACTCATGTGCTACCTTTGGAACATATTTTGATTTGAAGAATTGTCTGAGAGAAAATGAATTACTATTTAGGTTGTGTGGTAGGCTACCCCAAGTAATAAGGTGTCTTGTTAGATCCAATTGAAGCTTTGAGTAATTTTAATCTGAGCTCAGCCACTGATAGCTATGGCACAGAGCAGAGAGGCTTAACTTAAGAAAATGTGTAAAGTATTTAGTAGCACCAGTACAATAAACAAGTTAAAAGCACAACACAATAAAAAGTCAACTTCAATTTATAAAAATACAGCATATTGTAATAAGAAAAACTACACCAAAATGACAAAAAAGTAATAAGGGGAACATGTGGTTTTTGAGGCCGTGGGATCCTTAACTGTGTCAAAGTGTACTCCTCCTAATGTGAAAAACCTTGCAATTAGACCTCTGTAGCACCAGGACAAACCGGCCAAGTCAATTTGAAGGTGTGTGGCTACTGAGCCAAAGATTAAGGTTGCTCCCTGTTAGAAATGGGGGTCTCTAGTTGGCAAGGGCTTGCACCTTTGTCCAAATGGGGACCCTTCTTCATAGTCAGGATAAGGGAGTTACACTCCTAAAATAACCCCTGCTCACCCCCTTGGTAGCTTGGCACGAGCAGTCAGGCTAATCTTAGAGGCAGTGTGTAAAGCATTTGCACGTAACCTACAGTAATAGTGTAAGCACTACAAAGGACACCACACCAGTTTAGAAAAATGTCTAATATTTTTATATACTTAAAACAAGACCAAAACAATAAAAATCCACAATACAGTACTTAAAAATCTTTAGTTATCAAAATATCCTTGAAAAACAGTTCCTTGATGTCGATAGCTCCGTCCGGGGCTATCACGGAGTCGTGAGCAAATAAATCCAAACAGTTCTGGCTGACTGCGGTGTCGTGGGCCAGCTACGGTGTCGGAAAGACCCGCAAACAGTACCTTTCAGAAATGCAGGGCGTCGATGACCTCTCATTGCCCTTCCGAAAGCACGGCGTTCGCAGGCGTTGGTTCCGGAGGTCGGTGCATGAGTTTTCGGGGCCCTCAAAGTCACACATGTTGCAGATGGAACTCCTCTTTGTTGAAGTCAGGAGTGCTGGTGTCGGCAGGCATCGAGTGCTGCGGTGTGAAGTGCAGTGGTGCGGCGTGCGGTGCCCTCAGGTTGCGGTGCGAGCAGCGGCTCCGTGGCGGCGTTAGATGGCATCGTCAGTGAGACCAGGGTTGCGGTGTGAGATGAAGGCAGTGCTAGTCATGGTGCTGGCAGGTCACGGTGCAAGCAGCGTCGTCGTCGTCGCTGAAGCGCTGTCGTCGGCTGACAAACTGGAGTCAATGGCACCGGCGTCGGTAGGCCAAGGCTGCGGTGTGGGATGAGGGCGGTGCATCGTGTAACTTTACGAACGGTGCCCACAAACCACGGTGCAAGCAGCGGCATCAAGTCCGGCGTGGGACGATGTCGTTGGGGATACCAGGGTGTCGTCGTGAAGTGAGGCGGTGCAGAGTGCGGTGCCCACAGGTCGCGGTGCGAGCAGTGGCTCGGTGGTGGCGTCAGCAGGCGTCATCGGTGAGACCAGGGTCGCGGTGCGGCGTTGCGGTGGTGCCCTCTGAGGTGCCTTCAGGACACGGAGTCGCAAGCGGCATCGTAGAAGGCATTGAGCTTGAAGTCTTTGCTGATCCTGAGACTTTCTGAACAGGGGGCAAGCTCTACCTCAAGCTCTTGGAGAAACTCATAAAAGTAGATTGCAGAAAGTTCAGTCTAGTCCTTTCACTGCCTAAGACAGAAGCAGCCACTGCAGGCCAACACAGCAAAGCACACAGCAAAGTGGTAGTTCCTCCTAACAGCTTCTCCAGCTCTTCTTCTTCGCAGTCTTCTTGATCCCAAAAGAGTTCTAAAGTTCTGGGGTTTGGGCCCCAATATTTATACTAGCAAATCCTTTGTCCTCTGAAGCCAGAGGGTCCTGTACCTAGTTCAAACCAGTTCTGGGTGCATTCTGCCAGTGTGCACCTTCTTCCTTTGTCATTGTGGGCCAGGGTCATCAGACGCACCACAGGAGGTGGAGCCAACATGTGGAAGGCAGGCACAGCCCTATTCAGACCCAGGTCCATCTCCTCCCACCCATCTACATGCGGATAGGTCTATTCAGCCCTGTGCTGACTCACCCTGTCTTCTGGAGTCTCCCCCAGCCCCTGTCAGTCGCCAACCATACAGACAATACACAAGCTAGCAGAGGCAAGCTGGATGGTTAGGTAAGAAAATACCTACTTTCTAAAAGGGGTATTTTCAAACACAGAATGTTAAAAACAACTTCACTAAAAGATGTATTTTATCATTCTGAGTTCAGGCATACTAAACTCGAATTTCTACCATGTTCCCTGGGTCAGTTAGGATTATAAAATGTTATAATCAAACTGCCTATTCTGGCCTATAGGGACAGGTAGCCTTGTAAATAGTGAAAAACGAAATAGGCTGTAATTCACTATCAGGACATCTCACACACAACAGGACATGTCCTATCTTTCACATACAATGCACTCGGCCCATAGGGGTACCTTGGGCCTACCTTAGAGGTGACTAACAGATAGAAAAGGGAAGGTTTAGGGACTGGCAAGTGTGTGCACTTGCCAAGTCGACATGGCAGCCCCAGGCTTCACACAGGCTCTGCAATGGCAGACCAGAGTTACACTTTATGAGCTGTTTGCATGGGTGGCACAATCCAGTGCTGCAGCCCAACAACAGCATTTGATTTATGGGCCCTGGCATTCGCAGTGCACTTTACTAGGGACTGACACATAAATCAAATAGGCCAATCATGGAAACACCAATCCATAACACATTTTACACAGAGAGCAAATGCACTTTAGCACTGATTGACAGTGGTAAAGTGCCCAGAGTCCTAAAACCAACAACAGCAGGTCAGGACAAAAATAGGAGGAGGAAGCAAAAAGTTTAGAGATAACCCTACAAAAAGGGCCATCTCCAACACTCCCGCTCATATCTTTTCTGCATCAGCAAATCTGGTTCAGCAGTATGTCGTGGAGAAGCTCTCTAGCCTCCTTGAGTCCTATTCGACTATAGCATTCAGCCTTGCCCTGCTGGAGGAATTCAAGTTCCAAAAATGTTTCTGAGAGGGTAAATACGAGTTTGGTGGTTCGATGGACCACCAAACCCGCGTTGATGATGTGGCTACTGCCGCAGCAGCTGTCCGACTGCCGTATTATGACTTTGGCAGTCAGACCGCCAAAGGACCTATGCAATCACCGGGGATCCCTGATCCTGTGGCAGTGGTGCAGCAGTCGGAGGCTAAATATGCTGGTGCTGCCGCTGCGGCACCACTGAGCTTCTTACAAGTTTCATTACCGCTTCAGTTTTCATGGCAGTGAGCCCGCTAAGAAAAGTGTGGTGGTGAGGAAACTAATGGGGCCCTACAGGGTGCCTCAGTGCCTGGGGGTGCATGCAGAGAGGCACATGTTGTGCCCTCTTGTATTTCTGCACCACCTGTTCCTGCACGGCATGGACTTCACAGTCCATGCAGTGCAGGAATGGACTTTGGCACTTCCCCTGCGGTGCCTTACTAAGGCTCACATACGAGCCTTTGAAACGTACCACCATGGGACTGCCAAAGCAGGACCACCCGCCAGGATTACAACTCATAATCTGGCGGACAGTGAGCAGAAGGGTTTGGCGGTGCGGCATTGGGGTGCTGGGGTGGCGGCCCACTGCCACAGTGTCAAACTCCTAATTGGGCCTAAATCTGAAGTTAGAATTTTTCACTAGGTGAAGACACCAAAAATATCCAGCCGTAAGGGATCCTTCTAGGCCATGAATTTTGAGTTTCTCCAGGTCAGAGCTTTATCGCCAAAAGTCAGTGACTTCACCGGGACCTTGCCCAATGACTATCTGGTCGTGTGGAGCCATTCCCAAGCACAGTCTGCTGCCTTGCCCTGCTGAGGATTTTTGACTTCCATTTCAGAGGCTAAGTCAGACTGGGATGATTCTGGTTTCTGTATCTGACCTGTACTCCATTGCGATCTGCATTAAATCCCTCCTAGGTAGTGGTCAAAGCAACCTGATGACCATGGTTGGTTCTTTAATCTTTCTTTTTTCATTTAAAATTTCAAACTTGATATCTCCAGTTCCCCATATGGGATTTTTATTGTGTTATTGTGTTTATTGTATTCTCCATGTTTATAAATTGCAGTGGAATTTTTATTATGTTATGATTTCGACTTTTAACTGTTTCGTT
The DNA here is from genome assembly GCF_964204655.1 of Triturus cristatus. Classification (NCBI taxonomy): domain Eukaryota; kingdom Metazoa; phylum Chordata; class Amphibia; order Caudata; family Salamandridae; genus Triturus; species Triturus cristatus. The sequence goes on from NC_140589.1 coordinate 182,366,469, forward strand.
ATTTCTAAAAGATTTACACATTTTCTTAAGTTAAGTCATGGTATGCCATGGAGCTCATTTAATCTTCTGCGGACAACGTATTAAAAATAGTAGCCCTCTGCTGCATGATCTATTTATCCGGGGACCCTCCAAGATGTTAGCCATCGCTGAATGCAAGGGGTGATTGGAGGCATTCTTTCAGATAACTTTCTTAAAGTGTGTCAGGCTAGTCCCCTAGACTGATTTGTGGGTCAGGCAGAGGGTTTTGAAAACTGCTCTTTTCCTTACTAGAATCCAAAGCAGGTTTTTGAGATGAGCGGTCATATGAATGTGGGGGCATATTATCAAGGGATATTTCGCCGCTTTTTCGGCACATTGCGCCGAAAAAGCGGCAAATTTTTTATTGCGCGATTTACAAGGACACGCTAACAAGCGTTAGCGCGTGTTTCCTTGCTACTTTGCATGTAGGCGATCAATATCGCTGATGACATGCAAAGTAGGCGTTCCTCAGGTAACATCATGGGGAAACCTCTCTACAACAGCTTCGTGGTATTTACAAGGTTGCCCCAGACCCGCAAAGCGATATTAGAAGTCGCGCTAAGGCCCCATTATCGCAGGATTTTAGCTCCTGCTAAAAATACGATTTAGCCATCTGTAAAACGGAATGTGGATTGCATGGCTGAGTCTAAACCTGCCTATTACCAAGGGTTTCTGTATCGTTGGTAAATTATCGCTGCTTTTATGCCGCTAAAGCATGTTCTCACCCTCTTTCGCTGGATTTCACATCGCCTAGGTGAAAAGCGTTGATAATACGCTGCTAACCCGGTGCAGAAATCCAGCGATAGACAGCGATAATGATAATCGCGCTAAGCGCGATTTGCGATAATTATCGCATTTACTTGATAATATGCCCCGTGGTAAGTCGAGTTAAAGATGGCTCTAACAGCAGCAAGCCAAAGCTGCAGCTCTCTGGTACCCTTAAGTTCTTACATCTGTAAACAGGAAAGATAATGGATGGAAAACAGAGCTCTGTAGGTACTATACCACACCATACCATACCATCAAAGAAGCCACCGACAGAAGCAGAACGCTTTTGAAGATAATCAACCTGCCAAACCTCGCTATTTTTCATACAATTCATTTACCAACAAAATACCATTTAAAATGCATCGGTATTCAGTTGCTCTTCAAAAAATGGCTAAAGTAAGCAATAATTGTTCTAAATAACATATGCAATTATGAAGCTGTGCTTTGCATGGTGCAGTTCAGAGCAAGCATAAATCAAAACAACCTTTCATACGATTGAAAACCTTTATTCTATTTAGTGTTAAAAGAAAATCAATGTAAATTTACGGTATCAGCTTTCGTTTATAGAAGCTCTTTGTATAAGCAAGTGGCTTCGGACTTTGCCTGCAGCTATAGCTTTTGAAGAATGCAGAGCTACTGATGTTGGCTAGCAACTTCAGAGAACCATCTATTTGAAATAACTAAAAGATAAAATGTACTTTTAAACTCCCCTCAAATCCAAGTCTATTTATAACATGTTAACTCTCCAAAACATTTTTAACAGTATGTTTTAGTCTTGCCCAATTATGTCATGTGTCTGTGCTCAGACATAACAATGTTAGGCTGTGTAGCTGTATTTTAAAGTATACAGGAATTTAGGATATCTTGCACATCCTAATTCTGAAATCTACAGCTCTTTACATTTACCTAAACAAAGGTCAAATTGATATTTCCTAAATAATCTGGAGTGGAAAGTGTGATGAGGACTTTAGGATCCATTCATAGGTAAAGCTTCCTGATTCCAATGCCCAAGTTGCTTATCATTCTGCTGCTTGTCATCCTGAATTTGATATGAAACAAAATAGGACTTTGAATACCATGATGCAAAAAAAGCCCTAATCGTTGTAGAAATCGGAATCTTATGTATTGTTTACTGTAGTTACACTTATGTGAAACACTGTGTTCTTTGAATTCAAATGAAAAAAGATAATGTGGTAATGACACATATGGTGTTGGCTTTCCCTTTCCATGATCTTTAACTGGGAAACATTTATGACGCGAACATACCATTTTTAAATTTGATTTGCGTATGCCTCCATTTTCTTGTCATGTCATCGTGGTGGTCAGCTGTGTGCCCATGAAAAGGAAAGCCCAGCGTGCTTTATAATCTACAGCCTAGCAAGAACTAGCAGGGACCAGAAGGGATTCAGGAGCCCACCTGGAGGGAAGGAACTCTGCACGGACCTAGGATGGCATCCATGGATCTTGGGGGCATATTATCAAGGAGCGGCGCTAAAATTATCGCTGCTTTATCGGCAAAAAGGTGCCGCTAAAGCGGCGATAATGGGCTTGATAATATGCCCTGGAAAATTCCAATAGAAGCCCATGTTCACACCAGAACATGGGCTTCTATTGGAATTCTCAACGGCATATTATCAAGCCCATTATCGCCGCTTTAGCGGCAGTTTTCTGCCGATAAAGCGTCGATAATGTTAACGCCGGACCTTGATAATATGCCCCTTGGTTCTTGTTGGAAATGGCCCTTTTTGCAGGGTTATCCCACAACGTTTTGCTTCTTCCTCCTTTGTTTTTCCTGACCTGTGGTTGTTGGCTATAGAAGTCTGGGCACTTTACCACTGATAGGGCACTTTACCACTGCTGATCAGTGCTAAAGTGCATATGCTCTCTGTGTAAATTGTTATTGTGATTGGTTATCCATGAATGGCATATTTGTCTTACCAGTAGGTCCCTAGTAAAGTGCACTGAGTGTGCCAGGGCTGGTGATTCAAATGCTACTAGTGGGCCTGCAGCACTGATTGTGCCACTCACAGGAGTAGCCTTAAAATGGTGTCTCAGGCCTGATACCTCAGTGCCTGTGTGCAGTTTATTAACTGCCATGTTGACCTGCCAGTGTACACACTTGCCAGGCCTGGCCCTTCCCTTTTCTTACACATTGGACACCCCTATGGTAGTCCCAAGGTACCCCCCTTGGGCAGGGTGCAGTGTATGTGAAAGGTAGGACATGTACTAGTGAGGGTAACATGTCCTGATAGTGAAATACTTCCAATTTCGTTTTTCACTATTGAAAGGCTATCTTGCCCATGGGACAGAATGGGGAATGCTGTGTAACATGTTTCCCTGCATATCGTCCCATAGCAGCAAGATTGAAATTTGGAAACTGGTATCCCTGAAGTCAGAATTTCATAACACATCTTTTAGGGAGGATGGTTTTTAAATTCAGTGTTTGAAAATGGCACTTTTAGAAAGTGTCTATTTTCCTGTTCAACCTTTCTGTGTGCCTCTGCCTGTTTGTGAATTGACTGTCTGGTTTGTGAGTGACAGGGGATGGGGTGGCTCCAGAAGGCTGGGTGAGTCAGCACTAGGCTGAATAGACCTACCTGCATTTGGAGTGGTGGGAGGTGTGGCAACTGGGCCTGAATAGGGCTGTGCCTGCCTTCCACAATGCTGGCTCCACCCCCTGCGGTGTGTCTGATGGCCCTGGCGCACACTCACAAAGGAAGAAGATGTGCACTGGCAGAGTGCACCCAGAACTGGTTTGAACTGTGTCCAGGACCCCTAACACATGAAGAACAAAGACCTTTGGGGTATAAAAGTAAGAGCTGAAACCCCAGTAAAATTACACAAGAAAACTTTGTGATCAAGAAGGAATCCCTGTCTAAGAGAACACCTGAAGAAGACCGAGGAGGAGTGCTGCCCTTGCTGTGTGTCTGGGGTTGACTTGCAGTTTGCTGTTTCTGCTGAGGAAGAGGACTAAGGGACTTTCTGCTGTGTGCTGTGTCCCCCTGCTTGAAGAGGAGCTGTGCTGTGTGCTTTTTACCGCTGAAGTAAAGAGGGCCTGAGGAGAGCTGGCCTCCTGTTGTGGGAACTCAGGTATATCAAAGTTCCCATGATCGTCTTTCTCCAAGATCGACTTTCTCCAAATACATTTTGGCAGGCCCAAGCGTGTGCCTGCCTGCAGTTGCAGTGACCCCTGTAAAGCCTGTCGTACTGTGGGGTAATCGTGATCTTCCCTGCCCTCGCCGCTGTGTTGTGCCCGGTCCTGCCATCACTGAGGGACATCGTGGCCTGCGTGGGGCCAACAGCGTAAGCTCCGGAGAGCGACGTGTGTCTCTGCTGTTCCAAAATTTACAGCGAAGCCGCTGTGAGGAGAAACAAAGGCCAAGCTGCAGTCCCTGGCTGCCAGGTGTTGCCTAGCAACCGGGACTCCTACACCCACGTCACCACTACGTAGAGCGGAGGGCCACCTGGAAGGAAGTCCCGTCCTTGCCGAAGAAGCGCTGCCGGAGGAGAAGGGCTCCCGTCGGAGGATCTCCCAGAGTGGACGCTAGCGCTAGATCAGCCCCCAGGTAATACGCTCCCAGCCACTCTATTGTCTGTGCGAGGCCGGAAGCGGGTTGGGAGCCGGCGGGGCTGCCAGGGACTGTGGGGGCGCACTCCTAATGTGCGAGGCAGCTACTGATCATGGGGGCCCCCTGGGTCTAGTGCCGGGGCCTGGCGGGGACTGCACCAACGTTTTAGCAGGTGCTGAGCGTTCCCTTGTTTCTTCCCTTCGGACACGCAAATACGGCCCGTACCGGCACAGCATATCACCTGCGGTACTGGGGCACACAACCATCAAAAGGGAAGTCCGTGGCTAACAAACCGGACGGTGCAGACATTTGGAAGGATCAGCGCTAGTGTTACTTTATGGTGATAATCAAGAAAAATACATTCTCTCTGCCCGTTTTCCTTTTTAAACACTGAGACTTAACGGTTGATTCCACAATATTTGCCTAAGAGAAATACAAAATCTACAAGTTCATTTTTTTACAAGAGCATTCCAAAGAACATTTCTAAGGTAAGAGTAATTATGTATGTTGGCTTTATGTCGTTACTGATCTTGCCTAACTTTATATAAAGAATTCTATTTTTTATAACTACTTGAGTGGTGTTTCACTGTGTTACTGTGGGTGTTGGTGCAAATACTTTACACATTGCCTTAAGGCTGTCAGCTCGTGCAAAGCTACCAAGGGGGTTAGCAGGGGTTATCTACAGTGTGTTTCCCCCTTACACTGACTAGAAGCAAGGGTCTCTATTTGGTCAAAGGTACCAACCTCTGCCAACTAGAGACCCCCAGATCTACCAGTTCTATGTTGCATATCCTAACTAGTCTTTAATTTCACGTTTTACTGATTATTTCTATTTGACCCTTGATCCCAATTGTGCACTATTCTGAATGTTTTTCTGTGGTGTAACTGCTTTGTCGTTGTTTACCTCTCTCTGTTTTTATGTCTGATCTATTTTACCAGTGTTTACTTGCTTCACGCACAAACTGTGCCTCTCGCAGTTCTGATTTTCTTCTGTTGCTAAGGAGCATAGTTGGATGCAGCTCTCTTTCACCTACAAAATTGGGTTTGAGGCGAGTGTTACTTCATCCTGCCTGCAGCTCAAAGCTTCGATTCTAAGTTTCATTACTGTCTAAATTTCCCCTCTGATGTTCTCAAAACCATATATTGAGTCCTGTTGTCAGATGTTCAAGAATAGCGTCACAAAGTTGGAGAATGGGGCAGCGGCACTTCCAGAGCTTTGATAACTGCATGCTGCCCCAGCCCCTACATGGCTGGTACGCCATGCTGACACATCCGTGTCACAATATGTCGAACACTATAAAGACTCATGAGGTTAGAGATAAGGAGCCTGATTCACAACTGTTACATGCACTTTTGATTAAGCTTACACTTTGGAGTAAGTTTACTACTTTCAGTATTCACAAACTCTGAATGTAAACACACTACAAAAGTGTAAGTTTCTTGTATCCATCCCCAGAGTACAGGAATTGGCTTACTGATGTGTGTGTGATTGACCTCCCTCCCTAAACACCTCTCTAGCCATTCCTAAACCCCTCTTTCCCCTCCCTAAGCAGAAAGGGCGTTCCTTCTCCCACCCAGTCCACTGGGTCTCACCCACATTCACAATCAAAACCTATACTTACATGTGTGGAGACCTCCGCATTACATAAGTATATGTAAAACATACATTTTATATTATGTTTTGTTGTACATTCTGGGGTACTACTAAATGTACCTCCCCTTCAAGCTCAGGAACAGCGAGGGGTACCAACGGATAGAGCGGTGCCTCATGACCTGAGCAGTTGCCAGGTGAGGCGAGGTACGTACCCGCAATATATCGGGTTTGGTTCTGGAATTACTATCTGTCCATTCTCCCTGGGACTCAAAGAAGTGGTCAGGTTGTATTGTTACAAAATAGAAATTATTTTTATTGTTTGATACATCAACACCTTTTTGCAGTAGCTTATCCCATGGTCCTGACGAAAGCCCGGATTCGAATATCCATGGGCTGAAACATGTAGACCTGTTTTCTTCACAGCTATTATTTCAAGCTGTATAAGCACTGTTTTTACTTTGGCATCAGGGCAGCGCCTAATAAAATCATCTCTGGGCCTTGATAGCCAATTTTAATATCACCTTTCTGTTTTTCACATTATCACCGGCACTGCAAACATCACCCCATTGAAATAATATTGGCTTCTCACATATAAATGATACGGTTATTCACTCGGGAACTTATCAGCAGACCACAATCTACATTTCATAGTAGTAAGTGGTCGAATTACAGTTCCTGGTTCCCAGATGATGAAGCAAGCCACTTGCTGTGGGTGATGGGAATCATAGTTGAACTATCTTGTACTATTTTGCATAACCTAGATACTTTTTCAGTCAGTCCTTTTTGTCTTCTTTGCCACAGGAGGATCATATTTAATGTGAGACTTACAGTTTATTTGGTGTATTACTACTAAATGTACTACAAAGTTCAGTTTGTGAATCATGCCCTAAGTGTCTAGCAAAAGTGGTTGTTATGACCTTCTCGCTTTTGAATCAGTTTGCACACTGCCTCATTCCCTCATCTTTCAACCTCATTCTCTCAACTTTACAGTTTTTTTCCTCCTTGATTCCCCTCTGTCCCTCCAACTAGTTCCCCTTTTTTACTTTAATATTACTTTCTTAGAGTTCTGCATTGTTTTGTGCCTTACTGTGAATCCTATCCTGCAGTCAAGATTGGCATAATTGAACCACTCAGCATTACCCAGAAGTAGCGATCAGCCTTGGTTTTCAGGTGAGTCTCCCAGAATGCATGGAGGCTAGTTTCACTGAATTTCCTACTTTCAATATGCTTGTCTCTGTGCTCCAGCTGTGGTGCTCCAAATGTATGGTGATGTGCCACCTGAAGCCTGAGTCCAAGCCAGGCCTCTCAAATCACTCTGCTAGTATAAATATCTCTCTTTCTCTTACATATGTCGTTTTACCCTTAACTCTAGGTTTGCTTCCTGGTTTTGTAGATTAGATACAAGCTGTGAGATGGTGGGATTTGATTTGCTATTCAGTGTCTGGTTGTCGAAGGGATGTGACATGGTGGTGGGGAGCAGCCGATTTTCGCTCATAACCTGACCATTGACTATACTGTTGTAAATGGTGTTGCGACTCCTCACTGCACTCTTAAGTAGAAATGAAACTCAGTAGGAAGTATTCCAACAATCCTGGCATTGTACGAAAGCCCTACGGAAGAGTGCTTATTGAAGTGCTTACATTTTCTAGACTAACCTCTGTAAACCATTTGCCTTTTCTGTTTCTTACACAGAATACCCCATCCACATATTCTAAATTACTTAGGAATTATTGAAGTGTGTTTGTTGCTGTTTTTACCATGTGAAAGTAAACAAACCCAAGCGCACTATCCAGCACCGTATGCTTAGCTTTAGCTCCCAAATTCTTGCAATTTTGGAGCTTCCATAGGCCATCATTGGGGATTCCTTAAAATACCTTTTAATCTGCAATTCCTGATTGGAAAGGAATAGTTACTTCATGTTTAATATATTTGGAATGGTGGTGACAAATCCTCTTTAGTGGTAAAGTTGGAATTGACATTACCATTTCAGAAATACCACTTTTACTTGAATAGGCTGTGTCCTGTCCTCACACAATGGGGCTGATAGCCTGGCAGACAGGACTGAGTTGAAAGGGATCCTTGTGAACTTTAGAGAAATCCTCTGAAGTATCCTCCTACATCAAAGGAACGTTTGAGTATAAGTACCAGGGCTCTAACCCTACCAAATCAGTACACTACTGGACCTGGGACGAACTCTGCTGAATAAAAGCTGCTGTACTGAAAGGATTGCCACTTTGCTGTGACTGATTGTTCTGAGGAACTGCTCACCGGCTTTGTAATGGATTTAACCCAGATCTCTTCACTGGGGGGTAAATACATAATGTATTCAGCATTCCATCCATCATTTATTTGCGTAGCTGTTCCCTGCTTTTCTCAGCTGCCCTGCTGCCTGCTGATCTCTGCCCTGCTGAGGACAAGGACAAGGAATGGACCCATCTCCCTTGAATAAATAGTGACTCCAAGGGCTTGCTGGCTTGCCTCCTGTTTTTTGAAGTCTTAGGGACACAAAAGACTTCCGACCATGCTGCTGGATTATGCCATCTGTGAATCCTACCCTTGCCTGAGGTGCTCCCTCCTGTTCTGGGCCTCAGAAGTGGGTTCTGCAGCTGATTGCTGCAAAAATCAATGTATTGCCTCAACTGTGTGAGAATTTCTGACATATTGACCGCTGATGCAGAGGATGCTCAATGATCAAGAATCCACATCCTGCGTGGCTTGACGGTGATGCCTAGGCTGCCTAATGATGAACCTTTGCATTGATTTCAATGAAGCTTACAATGATGTGAGACCCTCTATGCACGTCTTGATGACAATGCAATAGACCCTTGACGTTGATGAAAGCTCCATCCAAGAGATTTCTTCAGCTGGACGTGTCTGGCTGCTGTAGTTGGCCATCTTTCCATCGTATTTGGCCTGAACTTTAACTTTGCACTGATTCCTCACGAATGCAAGTAACCTGTTAACTGCAAGTGGCTTCTGAGCACTGTTTTCACATTTAATCTTCAAAAAGTCTTATCTCGACTTCTACTTAATGGATATTTGTTGTTTTGGTCTTGTTTTAATCAGATAAGTAGTATCTATAATATTCTCTAGCTTTCAAAATTGGTGTGGAATCTTTTTGTGGTGTCTTACTTGAGTAACTGTAATTTAAGTGTTACACAAATATTTTACACATTGCCTCTTAAGTTAAGGCCTGGCTGGTCTGTGCCAAGCTACCAGAGGGTGAGCACAGGTTAATTTAGGGGGTGTATCGGACTTACCCTGATTTACCCTGGACAGGGTACAAACCTCTGTCAACCACAGACCCAATTTCTAACAGTTATGTTTTTTTTTGCACTTGTTTATAATAAATTAATATTTATTAAATAACATGTTTTGTTTTTGTTTTCTTTTGGTTTTTAAATTTGGTAAAATTAAAATGTTAACATATAATGGTCTTAAAAGATTTTTATGTGATTTTAATATTAGTATACTATTTAAATATCTAATAAATATGTTTTGGCCATAGCATTTTATTCAATTTTCTGATAATTGATAATTATAATAACGTTATAATCTTTTACTATTAAAATAATTGACTGAAATTTATATTAAATTTTAAATGGTTTTTAAATAAAATTATTGCTTTTAATTAAAGGTGTTGCATATTGTTTTACATTGGTATTTTTAAAAATATATGCAGTTTAATTTTATAATATAAATAATTGTTACTTTATAAAAAGAAATTGCAAATATATTTTTTATTATTGAGTTGCCTCCGACTGACACCGTCTCAGTGTGGGATTAGACCAACCATAGGTCGCCGGTTTGAACACCGTATTACAATGTGACTGCACATAGTGCGGTCTCAAACTCCCGCTTCTCTATGGGAGCTTGTGTGGCGGGCAGAAACTGCCTGCAGCACAAGCTCCCATAGAGAAAAGGGAGTTTGTGTAAACCCTCCACCTTGTGGCCACACGGTGCAGGGATTTTCAGGGGGGCATCATAGGTGCCCCCCAGACCCAAAACAGTAGGCCACGGAGAGAAGGGGGCCCTGCTAGTGGCCCCAAAGTCATTTTCTGACAACTTTTCCATGTCGGAAAGCCCGTCATGGAAAGGCTGTCGGAAACCCATATCATAATCCTGACAGTGGAAACGCCGTCGTAAGAGTTATGATAGGTATCCGACTGGCCGACGGGCTCCTTGAGCCCATTGGAACACAATCAGATTGACCAGCTGGTTTACATTCTGACCACTGTACAGACTGTAAACCTACGGTGTCGGTCAGTAAGTCTCCAACGAGCAGTCGGAGGCTTGCTGACCAACATCGTCATGAGGCCCTAAATGGATTAATTTGAAAGTTATAGCGAAACTAAGTTTTAAGTTATTGAAAGTACTCTTTATGTTGTGTGGTTTAGTTTTGGAATACTTAAAATGGATAATGTATTTGTAGGAAATCGGGCTATTGGCTGTGTGGCCTGCACAAGTAATAGATCCACAATTCTTCTTACTGGGAACCAGGCAACCCATTGCAGTGCTTTACTCTCTTAGGGTAGTGAAGCTGAGCTGCCCAAGGCCTACTCAGGGGAGGTGGGGTAAGCTAGTTTCACTATTCACTGGCACGCAATAATAACATTCAATAAATGATTGTCTAGTCAGTATTTTTTCTTTAGAAAAAGGAGAAGTACATTTATTACACACACACTACTAAATACTGCACAGTAATTTACAACTGTTTACATTCGTAGATGGAAAATGCCACCGAAGACGTTACATAGTCACCGGGTCATAGAAATACATACTGGAAATCTATTGGCTGGGTCAGAGGTTAAAGCTCAGCAAACCACATGTTAAAAACATCATTTTGTATTTAAATGGAATCATCAATAATAATCATCAAGTGTAAATGCACTTTTGAATGTCAATACGGCATATGTGCTGTGACCCCTTAATCATTGTCAACATTATTGTATCAGTTAAGCTTTTTAAAAAGAACAACACATGTCTCTGTATTTTTTATAGACTTTCCAGCTCTATAAATGTTATAATACAGGCAGCTCCTATGGGGGCTTCACAATTTGATTGCATTACACTACAATCATAGACTTGGTCCCCAGAGGGTGCTGCAGTAGATACATCTCCTTTATATACCTCAAGGCTACAAAAATTTCAACCATAACATCAGCCCCTAAAGTGTTCTGCACTCCCAGTTGTAGAGCCAAACCTCCAGCCTCTGGTAGTGCTTTAAAAACATTAGGGAAAATCCAAAGGGAGCTGGTTTTTATGTTCCCGCAAACATAGGGTCAGTCATGATTACAAATTCTTTAAGGAGGAGCTGCTACACTCCTGCAGCCACCCCACACTTCACTTAGTACGTTGGTGGTGCCCCTGCCATCTTGGGGCAAGCCTGAAGGGAGGAAGATGAGCAACTGACAAAGCCCTGTAGGGCATTATGCTGTGCTCATCCGGGAGCAATAAATATTGTATGGGCTTCTTTCCCTCTGTGACAGGGAGAACCACTGACATTTCTGTGTCATGTAGCTTTATACCACGTGGCTTTTTGCTCTTTTATTTTGGGGTGCCTGGTCCCAACCGGCACCCACATGACCTGAAATCTTGGAGGTGGCTGAGGGACCCCGCCGTGTCTTGAGCAGCCAGCACCTCAAAGTGCTGCCAAGATAGCTGAAAGTGTTGTTCTTCCTGCTTGTGATGGCCGCCCCCTCCTCCCAGACACAGGCACAGGGAGTGGGGGGCGAGGCTAATGTGATGGGGGGCAAAAGCATCCCCCGATGCTATTGTGTTGACCCCCTTGGACATAGGGGTCCTGGGAGCAGAAATGAAGACAGGGAGAGGGCTCCATGCACGCCCCCTCCATGGTGAAATTAAAAGAACTAAACCGTGCACTGACCCTCAGGCCCTTGCCTAGCCTGGGGCTATATTAAGAAATGGCGGTGGATCCCCACACACTTCGTCGCAGATAAGAGGTCAACAGTCACCAAACCTTAAAATGCCATGTTTGGTCAATCGTGACAATATTTGGCTCATTTTACTGATGGTGGTGAGCTCTAGCCACCAGTGGCAGTTACAGCATACCTCCAAAGTGGTGCAGGGAACTGATTCCTCCGTCTCCCTGCACCAGCCTTTCTCTTGGTCTTGATTTTTGGGTGCAGAAGTCCAGGGCTTCCACAAGCGGGTCCTCAGGATGTGTTGGGGGGCCAGCCTCACTGGCCCTTGGAGAGACCCACTGGTCATGGTGTCAAATGGGCAGAGTCCCTAATTCTTTGTGGCACATCCAGGGGTTCTTCCTTCCAGTTGTCCATGGCAGTCCTAGGGTCCAGCAGTGAAGCACACAAAAAATACCAGGCAAGAGAGAGCCTCCCCTTGTGCAAGTGTTTTTAAAGGGAAGAAGAAGGTTCCAGAAGTCAGGCACCCACAGGCTTTGCTAGGGTGCCATGTCACCTCTCTAACTCTGTCCTAACCATGCTGTGACAGTTCAAAATGGTGTCATCCAGGAGTCAATAGTCACATTTCTTCTAGGGGCCTCAGCTCTGCCCCGTGATTACATTACTACCTGGGTCTTCCTCACTAGATTTTCAAAGTGCAGACTTCTCCTGTGTTGGCTCCAGAAGTCTGGGCCCCCTCCTTTGTTCAGTAGGCTTGGGCAGGCCCATCCGTGGTACAGTGCGACAGTCAATTGAGTGATGCAAATCCTGCTGCCCCACCCTGTTCCTTCTCAAGAGCTGAATAAAGCACAATTAATTTCTCCCTTTGAGTGGGTAGGCCTTTGTTCAAGCTGTTGGAGAGAAATGTAATTAACCTGGCACAGCAGCGTTACGAAAGGCCTGGACTCTGATCCTGAGCTGAGCCAGAGTAATATGGCAATTCTGAATGAACCATAAATTGTACAGATATCTTTTTGGAACTTGCAGAATTAATTTTTTTGTACATGTTATAACCCATTTCGATATGTCACTGGTCTTTGTAGGCCAAAGTGAAGCAAAACTGCACTCTAAGGCAGTTTTCTCCCTACAGGTATAATAAAGTGTCACTACAGACAAAACAGTAAATCACACTTTTTACAATGCAATTACATCTGGAATAGGAATAGTAAATCTGACCCCCAAAGTCTAACACTTTCCCCAATGTAGTCAAGTAGTCAAGTTTGGAGTGAGAACAGCACATTTGACCCCCACAATATTTTCCTAATGTGGTTAAGTTTGGAGTTGGAAAAGTAAATCTCACCCCAATTCCCTTCTCCCCCAAAAGTCTAACACTTAACACATGTATTCATATTTGCAGTGGGAATCCTAAATCTGAACCCCAAACCTCAATATTCTACACATTGGTGAGTGATGATTTTATAGTTTTATTGTAATAGTTTTGGTGGACTTAAGATATGTATGAAATTTGCAGTAGATTAAATATGTTTGCATGCTTGTGGATGCATGTCATAGGAGATATCTGGATATTTAGCCTTTTTAACCAATCTTTTAATCTATCTATTATAACTATCTGTGGACAGCTCCTTTTTAAAGCAAATTATTGTATCTGTAATGCACATCATTTCTGATCTGTATTATATGCCTGACACTATTGCACTACGGTTTATTTAATGAAACTAATAAAACATATTTAAAAGTAATGTGGTTAGGTTTGGAGTGGTAATAGTAAAATGGAGCCCCCCACCTCAAAGTTCAAAACTTTCACTAACGTGGATAAGTTTGGAATGGGAATAATAAATTTGACCACCCCAAACATTTCCTAATGTGGTTAATTTTGAGTTGGAACAGTAAATCTGACCTCTTGCCCTGCACCAATCAAATGTCCAGCACTATCTACAATCCAATTATGTTTGGACTGGGAATAGTAAATCTGACTCCAAACTCCAACATTATTCCCAGTGAGGTTACATTTGGTATAGGAATAGTAAATGAGACATCTTACACTTTCCCTAATATAATTACGTTTAGAGTTGGAGTAGTAAAACTGCCCTCCAAGTCCACCACCTTCCCCAATGTGGTTAAGTTTGGAGTAAACATAGTAAACTTGACCCCCTCAAAAGTCCTGCAGTTTCTCCAATGTGGTTATGTTTGGAATGGAGATAAAAAATCAGATTCCCCTCAAAGTAAAACAATTTCCTCAACGTGGTTACATTTGAAAGGGGCATAGTAAATCTGACCCCTCACAACTCCACCACTCTCCCCAATGTGGTTACATTTGGAGTGGGAATAGTAAATTTGACCCCACCCTCAAAAGTCCAACAAAGTCCCAATGTGGTTAAGTTTTGAGTGAAAATAATACACTTTCCCCAATATCGGGAGGGGAATCTGAACCCCTGAAAGGTCAACACTTTACCCAAAAGTGGCTAACCTTTTATTGGAAATAGTAAATGTGATAGCCATGAATTCAAGCCTTTGCATGTTTTATTTTGTGCATTAAAATAATGCACTATAGTTATTTACAAATTGTTTGTTTACTAATATAGGGCCTGATTTAGATCTTGGCGGTAATGGTCCCGCCATCAGTTTTTCGGCGGATTCACCACCCGCATACTTGGCGGTTCTCTCGCTCTATTTGGATCTTGGCTGGTTCATGGATGAAAGACCGCCAGAGTCCCGCCGACTCTGCCAGGAATTCTCACCTACATCGACAGCACCATAGGCAGAAGCAGCTGGCGGCAGGAGTCCAACCAAGATGACCGCCGCACTAATCACAATGTAGCTTTCCTTCAAGGCAACTGTAGCGGGAACACCTCCTACTTTTAGTTGGCAGAATGGAAGGAAATGATGTAAGAACTTAACTTTCTCATTGTTTTCCACTTCTGTTTCCATCTTGAACCCTATTGTTCAGGTCCCTCCTTTGCTACTCCTGACTACACCATGACGCCAAATGACTCCGTTGTCGCTGAGATCTAAGGTGAGCAACTTTTACAACTGTCATACTTATAATTGTGTGTTGATAATTATTGTAACCTTGTGTATTTTTGCAGTGCTCTTACATTAAATGTTTCCTTATATGTAATGCAGTAGTGTTCATTTTCCTACTCATCAAGGTAAAGTGAACACACCTGGATTGACACTAAAAAAATATATTGTAGTTGTGATGCCTCTGGGTTCAATAGTGTGTAATATGCAATATGTAACAAAAAGCAACATAACGCATTACCTACATATGGATTTGAGGCAAGCACAACATGTATGTGTATTGACATGAAAATGAGTTGCACTTGCCAGCCTCTACTCCACCAGGTACTCACTCTATCAGGAATCCGCCACCAGGACAATGCCGGCACAACGGGGACATCTAAAGCTGCTCAGCGGAATACAGCCGGCCTGACAGTGACGGAGCCAGCAGAGCCAGCACAGGCGGACTCCGTTATCTCGACAGGTACTTGCAGTCGCTGCTATGGAAGGACAGTGGGAGTACCGACAAGATCTAAATCAGGCCTATAATGTTTCGAAGGTATAAATAAAAAATAAAAAACATTGAAATATTTGCTAAACCTTTCTCTACAAATCAAATATACCATATTTACAGTGTATTACAGTGCATTATATATTTATATTCTCAACAAGTTTTTGGGAATTTAATTTATTTACCAGAAAAAAACTATTTCCTTTAGTTCAAAATAATTGCGTTTAAATGTAATTATGTTATAGCGTACATACATTTTTATTGTTGCTTTTTATAACCTATTCAACGGCAATTTTCAATAAAAGTAATTTATACATTACTTTCATTTTTTAAACATTATAATATATTAAAACGTTCCGGAAACATTTGTGGCATACTTTTTAGTATATATTTATATATAGAACATTTTTTAACATTTTTTAAACAGAATTGTATTGGTTTAACATTTTCAATATATTGTTCATAATTTTAAAATACATTTTTTATCATTGATTTCTATAGGCTAGAAGTCTTTTTTTTAAATGTTTACACAATGTTTCTAGTTTGTTTTATTTTGAAGTGTGTCTTTGGGTTGTCAGTGGATTTTGCCATTGTGGTTTCCTATTGCAGGTCTCTGGTTCAGGTAAGACTATTTTACATGTATTCTTTATTAATTCATTCTTTTAAGTTTATGAAATCTGCCTAGCAACTTTTGAAGAAAGAGGTAATCATTTTGATGTGAGCTGTGTCTGAGCTGCCATATCACTTTATCAGAATAGGACAGAATGGTAAACCTGTGTACCTCTAATTCATCTTTGAAAGCTTGATCTAAGATTCAAGGATATCCACCCACCATTTAGAAAATGAAGAATGTAAAGGTGTGAACCAAAATGGTGATAAGAGAATTAAACATTCATAAGCTGTGTCGTAAAATTGCAACTAGACAGTGGATACAATGATTATTATAAAAACAAATTCTAAAATCTTTCCAACATTTCCCCAAAGAAAATAGAAAGGGATGTTTTCAATAAAAGTCACTAATAAAATAGTATGCTGAAACATCCTGAAGAAAAACATATTCCTATTGTTGGACTTTGTTGGACTTTAGGAGAAATGCCTTTGAAGTTGACTACATCTCATTTGATGCCTTTTGAATCAAACAAAGTCATAAGACAACTTTCAATGACCAAGTCCCAGTGATACATCATTGGTTCGGGATTGATCTTTCCCCTAGTCAGGTCTTTATTTCCTCTGCAGGTGAAACAGTTAATGTCCGTCTTCTTTTTCCTCCATACGTCTATTGATGGCTTGTGTACTAAATATTGAAATAAATATCAAGAGTTCAGTTTAGAATGGCCTTGGTGGGAACACACAGAACACATTCCAGGTCCTTAATGTGTCAATCTCTACCTTTTACTATGGAGTGGTTTAACTCATGACCATTTACATTTCACTGGCCATGTATTACCCAAAACAAGATGTAAATGTTCTCTCTTGCAATGTTCTCTCTTACTGGGCAGCAAATCTACCTCCTAGATTTAAAAGGGGTTTCACGCAGCCTAGAGGAGGAGCGAGGATGGCATATGAGGCTGTTTAAGCCTCAGCATCCCGAAGGAGCACCTAAAAACAATGGAGAGGAGCGAGACTCTATATTGTACGGACTTGCAACCTCTATCCTGTACTAAATCGTTTGGAACCAAGAAACCAATCAGTCTCTCAATTATCCGACTAACTTAAAGTATACTGCTTATACTGGATTGATCAAAAGTGTTTCTCATTTTCTGATTTCACCTATGGAGTGGCTCAGCAGCAGCTATATTTCTCTGAACAACTGGTGTTGTTGAAAAAGCCAAGTTATACAAGTTTGGGTACTTCCTAGACACCCAACTTAAGTGCATGAGAATATAGCTAGGCAGGGAGTGGAGGTGTACAAAATGTTCTGGTTATTATTATTTTACAACTCCCCCATCAGTCCAGCTACTTTTCAAAGTGCCAAGCTAGTCTCATAAAGAGATGTAACCTACATAGTAGAGAGCATATAGCAAATCTGTAACACATATAGAATGCATCTGCTTACCCCATCACCAAAGGCACTGAG
The DNA here is from genome assembly GCF_964204655.1 of Triturus cristatus. Classification (NCBI taxonomy): domain Eukaryota; kingdom Metazoa; phylum Chordata; class Amphibia; order Caudata; family Salamandridae; genus Triturus; species Triturus cristatus. The sequence goes on from NC_140589.1 coordinate 182,383,888, forward strand.
AGTCATATAAAAAGAATAGAACAAAATGACTCTCTGTGTATAAAGAGGGACTTGAAAAATATAAAGTTAGATATACATAGTAATCACTGCATGCCTCCTAAAGTGACTACAGGCATTACAAAACTCAGTGGAAAGACTCATCTGTGACCTATCCAGACAGACTCATGTCCCCACACCCCTGAAGAAGCTAGGCTGGCTCCTGATCCAGAAGACATGCCAGTTCAAGATGCTGTCCCACGCATACAAAGCCCTGCACAATTACGGATCAGCATACATCAACAAATGAATGACCTTCCACCGACCTACCAGACACCTGCGATTCGCTTCCCTCTTCCTCGCAGACTCCCCCTTGATCCACCGAGCCAACAGCTGAGAACCCTCCTTCTCTCACCTCGTGGCCAAAGCCTGATAGGACCTTCCCCTGCACCTTAGTAATGCCGCATCGCTCGAGGAATTTAGGAAACGACTCAAGACCTGGTTGTTTGAATGAACAGAGCACCTTGAAACAGCTAGCGACTCAAGTGCCTTGAGACCCTCACTTGTCATTTGTTGTGCTTTATAAATCCTGATTGATTAATAAGTCATAAACTTTAGGTGCACCACGTCTGCACAGGTACAGCTTCTCGAGTACTAAATAAAGATGCAAATATATGTTTATGGATGTTTTAGTCACAGACTTTACTGCTTGGATGTGCTTGTAGACCTCAATTACCCCCTTTACATGCTAAGGGGTAACTCTTGACATATAGGGCAGTTAAGCATTTTATTCTCCAAAAGACATGAGGACAAATGTGTGTCTTTATTTCACAACCACATTTTCGGGACTGTAAAGGTTCCAAGGGTTTTTAATGTATCTTGGAGGGGCCTGATAAAATAGACAAAATATTGCAACTTTTTGTTTGTTTTTTAATAATTCATAGAGAAAAATGCAGTGCAAGAATTTTTTTTTTGTTTACTTAAATCTTAAAAAAGGCATAAACAAAAGGTTTTCAGAAAGAAGCAGACTTAAAAAAATAAATAAAATGTCAGCACATTTTTGCTATTTTAATAGTGATGGTCAATATTTCCTTTTTTTCTCAGTTTCTACCTACTTGTAATTTATGAAGGACAGAAGAATAAATTCAATAAATGAACCCAGAATGCTATATATTTGTGAAAGCTATACATAATTATAAATCCAGGAAGGGAACTAATGGTTAAAATAAACCAATAGGCAATGTAAGCGGGAAAAAAATAGAATTTGGTGACATGGGGGCTCATTACGATGGCGGGCGGACCTGAGTCCGCCTGCCATCGATGTGGTGTGTGGGACCACCCGCTAGACATGCGGCGGTCCCACCACTGCAATTAGGATGCGCCCGCCATACTGGCAGGCGTATTCCAGGGTATTTAACATTGCGGACGGTGCTGCTGGTTGCAGCACCGTACGCAATGTCAAAATTACATGCTGTGCATTTCTTTGCACTACGTGGCAGGCACCACGCGGTGCCTGCCACGGGGTGCAGGGAAATGCAGGGGAGTACCATGGGTAACCCCCAGTGCAGCAACACCTCCCCCAACACAGAGGGGGCCTGCAACGGGCACCCAAATCCAGCCTCCGCCAGCCTTTTAATGGCGAGAAGGCTGGCTGACGCCAGCATTTTAATCTGGCGGTCGGTGCCTGCTAGGCACGACACCATTTCAGGCACCCTGCACCATCCGCCAGGCAATCCGAATGATTGCCTTTGGCAGTGAAGTGGCGGACGGACTTTGCCTCCGCCGCGGTACCCACCACCCTCCTAATTGGACGGTGGGTAAATCGCTATGTGTTGGCAGAAGGACTGCCACCGCCGGCCCTGCGGTGGTGGTCCTTCCGCTATCCTAATCAGCTCATTGTCTTCATCTGTAAGATTTTGCACTGAAGGTTAAGCTATGGAATATGCTGTTACATCCATCAGACAGTTCTGGTTGCACCAATATATAGTGTTTCTCAGTTTAGATAGCCAGAGCCATGAAACGAGGCATGACTACCTATGACCTTTCGTTGTGTACCAACCGCGCAACATATCATTAAAAAAATCTAATTAATAAACAATTCACATTTAGGACAGTTATGCCTGTTTTAAATGTATGCAAGAATGTAAGATTGTCGACAGTAGATTTGTGGCCCTCTGAATAAATAATGCCTGGTGATACTTGTTTGATCAAAATAAATTTATGTGCACACTTTGTGCAATTGTAAGGCAAACATGAAGAGAAATTCCACTAGTGCTTCATCAAGAATGGCAAGTGTGAGGAACATTTTCTAAAAAGCCATGATAGAGCAATGGTTAGATAGAGCAATGTTGTTTCCACGTAAGAGCCTTTAAATGGGCAACTGTCAAGTTTTTATTTACACCAACGAGCATCCTATGTGATATTAACTCCACTTGTGTGCTATCTAAGACAGAAGACAAGTCCTTTACTGAGGCTCCATGCAATCAAAGACCGCATTCTTTCTAGTCCTTACTATGCACAATTTTGCCTTAAAAAAGTGGACTTCCTGCATTTGTACATCTGTGATAAATTCTGTTTCCTGCTGTGGCATAGTTTGAATACAATAGGAAAACTGCTGTTCGGCCACAAGATGATTTTGAGAATGAAGAGTTTGCTATCCAAACCAGGAAGTATTCAAAATATATCAAATAGAAACCTCTGCATAATTTAACTTGTAATTGCATTATGATTCTTTGATATAATACTTGTTTTTCAAAGCATTTTATTTTTTACATATCCTCTAATTGTAGATTTATTACTTGACAGTCCCACTTCACAAGCAATATAGCCATATAAGTGCCAACAAATTGCGATAATATGATAGCCTTTACTGATTGTTGAGTAGCCCCGAGGCAAACACAGAATATAGTATTTCTCAGCATCTCCTTTCAGCATATTGACTTTTCCACTGATAATTTACCTGAAACGTTCTCTTAATGCTTTCATTTGTAGTGATTAAACTGGACCACATGCTCGTGATCAAGTCAAAGCACTTCACTTTTAGAAAGTTATCGCTGTTAGATTCAGTATCATTAGATGCATGTTTGGATCCACAGTAGAAAGATAGGAGTTCCAGCAGAGTCATGTATTCTAAACCTTCATTTTAAAAATAAAATCCTTCTTTACTGAATATCACGCTGATAAATATGTAAGATTTATCTGCCATTTACTATGCATCATATTTGTTACCTATGTGTGCCCTCTTTGCAGTGTTAAGCTGAGGGTTAAGCCAGTGAATTGTTTTTTAGTTCCTATTAATTTAATATTTCATGTTAATTTTGCATAACTCTGGGACCTTCTATGGAGTGTTGCCGGTATTTGGCATCCGTAAATGATTGACAAGTGGAGAAATGGTTCGTCTTCCTGGGTGGCTCAGCTGCAAAAGAGGGTGTGCATTCACAAACTCATGCATTCAGGTGTGCATTTATGGTTTGCCTGTGGACATGCGCACTTTAATCCTCTTGACGGTAGAGGGACGCGTGTAATCAATTTGGGAAAGTGGAAGGAGCATTGCATATATGTTAGGCAGATAAGAGTAAGGGGTGCTACGCAGGAAAACACACTTTCCCCATAATTATATAAAAAAGCATAATATAGAAATGCACATGTTGGTTAATTGACTCATACGGTATTGTACATGAGTTACAGTTCCATTTGTGAAACTAACTATGCATTTGGGTATTCAAGGACATTTAAGACTGTAACATATTTGTTTTACTACAGTTGGAAATCTTTGAGAAGTCCTAACATTTTGAAAATGTCGATAGCCAATAGGTACAGCCACGCAGGGGTAAATTTGTACCTTTTTTATTATTTCTGAATTGGGTCATTAGAGTTCGATATTCTCATCAAATGCCATCTGGTTTACATTGACCTTCATCGTCCAATCTGAGCGGAAAGATGAGACATAGGCGCCTAGTCACAAATTACATTTTGTAGTACATTATTAGTCCTACAGCAGTTCTGCTAACAACTACAAAATGCTATCGCCATCATCCACAAAAACACCATCAGGGTCTCAAGAAACACCAATGACACTCTCAGCACCGCCGAACACATGCACTTCCAGATCCACACGGACCCCAAGACCACCCTAAGAGGCACCCTCGTCTACAGACCGCCAGGACCCCGGCCACAATTCTGCGACTCGATCGCCGACCTCATCAGCACGCACGCGCTGACCTCCACCGACTACATCCTCCTCGGAGACCTGAACTATCATCTGGATAACAACGACAACAACTCCTCCACCCTGATCAACAACCTCGCCAACCTCGGACTAAAATAGCTACTCACAACTCCATGCCTCCGAACTCACCTGGACAGACCACCACTGCATCCACTTCTCCTTCCGAAAACCCCTCACACACTACCGCACCCTACAAATCCCCCGCCGCTGCTGGGGAAAAGTTACTCAAGAACAACTACAGACAAGCCTCACACTCAACCCACCGACCAACCCCACCAACGCCGACGATGGTGCACTCACCCTCGAACGCTGGATGAATGACTGCTCCAACACCCTAGCCCCGCTGAAAAAGCCCACCAACGGAGACACCAGCAAAAGAGCCAGCTGGTTCACCCCAGAACTCCTTGCTTCAAAGCACACCTGCCGGAAATTGGAGAACATATGGCATAGCGACAAGACGCCGGACAGCCGTGCTGCCCACAAAGACGCCATCCGCAACCACCACCACCTCATCAGGAATGCCAAAAGGACCTCCTTCTCAGACCGTCTTGACAACAACGCACATAACAGAAAGGAGCTCTTCAACATCGTTAAGGAACTCTCCAACCCCAGCTCCAGCGCCAACGACATCCCGCCATCGCAAGCCCTGTGCGACTCCCTCACCACCTTCTTTCACCGCAAGATCACCGACATCCATGACAGCTTCAACCCCCGGATGACCCCTACAGGCCTCGACACACCGGACCCACCGCACCCCACCAACCATGACTCCCTGACAACCTGGGCCAATGTGAGCATCGAGGACACAATCAAGACCATGGGCACAATCCACTCCGGATCCCCGTCTGACCCTCTCCCACACCACATCTTCAACAAAGCCGGCAGGTCCATCGCACCCCACCTGCGCAACATCATCAACCTCTCCTTCGAGACCGCTACCTTCCCTGAGAACTGGAAGCACGCAGAGATGAACACCCTACTGAAGAAACCCAAGGCGGATCCGAGCGACCTCAAGAACTTCCAACCCATCTCCCTGCTTCCGTTCCCAGCAAAGGTCATCGAGAAGATAGTTAACATCCAGCTCTCCCGTCACCTCGAAGACAACAACATCCTGGACCCCTCCCAAACAGGATTCCGCAGCAACGACAGCACCGAGACAGCCCTCATCGCTGCCAGACGACATCAGGATCCTGCTAGACAATGGCGAGATGGTGGCCCTCATCCTCCTGGATCCCTCCGCCGCCTTCGACACCGTCTGCCACCGCACACTACGCACGTGCCTCCACGACACAGGGATCCATGATAAGACCTTGGACTGGACCACCTCCTTCCTCACCGGCAGAACTCAGAAAGTCCGCCTCCCCCTGTTCCAATCCGAAGCCTCCGAGATCATCTGCGGTGTCCCACAGGGATCCTCCCTCAGCCCGACGCTTTTCAACGTCTACATGGCACCACTAGCACGCATCGCCCAACAGCACGACCTCAACATGATCTCCTACGCCGATGACACGCAGCTGATCCTCTCCCTCACCAAGGACCCTTTCACCGCCAAATCCAACCTCCACCAAGGAATGAAGGCCGTCGCCGACTGGATGAAGGAAAGCCGTCTTAAGCTGAACTCAGACAAGATGGAGATCCTCATCCTCGGGCCCAACCCCTCAGCTTGGGATGACTCCTGGTGGCCCGCATCACTGGGGACACCCCCGGCCCCTACCAACCAAGCACGCAACCTGGGAGTCATCCTCGACTCAAAACTCACCATGACCAAACAAGTCAATGCAGTCTCCTCCACCTGCCTCATGACCCTCCGCATGCTCCGCAAGATCTACAGATGGATCCTGACAAACACGAGGAAAACAGTCACCCAGGCCCTAGTCAGCAGCAGACTCGACTACGGAAACGCCCTCTATGCCGGAGCCTCGTACAAACTCATCAACAGACTGCAAAGAATCCAGAACGCATCTGGACGCCTAATCCTCGACATCGCGCACCGCAACCACATCACCCCCCACCTGAGGAACCTGCACTGGATCCCCGTCGACAGAAGAATCTCCTTCAAGCTCCTGGTCCACGCACACAAGGCACTCCACAAAACCGGCCCAGCCTATCTCAACAGTCGACTCTCCTTCTACGTACCCAACAGGAAACTCCGCTTCGCTGACCATGCCCTGGCAACAGTCCCGCGCATCCGCAGAACCACATCCAAAGGCAGGTCCTTCTCCCACCGCGCTGCCAAGACCTGGAACACCCTCCCCCTCAACCTACGACAAACCAAAGACCTGCTGACCTTCAGAAGATGACTCAAGACCTGGCTCTTCGACCAGTAGCAGCAGCACCCCCACTCCCCCCCTGATCCCCTCTCTCAGCACCTTGAAACCCTCATGGGTAAGTAGTGCGCTTTACAAATGATTTGATTGATTGATTGATGGATTGATTTGCAAAAACGTATGTGTGGAGGTTCCTTCTCCACCTTTCCTGTCTTTTTCTTTGTGATGATCTACCTTCCAACGGAAGAGTTTCAGCACACTTAAGTAAATATTTTAATAGTATATGTAGGAGAGACAGGGAGGAGTAGTTGGAAATGGAGAATAAGTACTGCAAACAGAGAGGGGTTAAGGGAGGAGTATAGAGGGTTTAAGGAAGGGTTAGAGAGGTGTTTAGGGATGGACAGCACCCCCTTACAAAAGTAAGCCCATTCCTATTCACAAACTGCACTTCTTAAGTTACTACATCCAAAAAGGACCCAAAACAGTGGTAAACATACTCCACATCACATCTTGAGTAAATCCAGTGCCACTATAGGACTCTGTTTCTGGTGAACCAAAAGCCCCAGGAACCATCACCAGCATGCCAAGGAGGAGGCTACGCTGGTGGAGCTTAAAGCGTGTTTTTTCTCCAGCTCCACAGGACACGGAAGGACTCTGTTTCAGGAGGGACCACAAGCCCCAGAAACCAGCATGCCAAAAAGGATGCAGGGCCCTTACAGTGGCGCTTACAGTGCGTTTCTTCTCCTTCTGTGTGGGAGGCAACCAGGCAAAACCTGAGCCAAGGGCGGGCCCATCTACCCTCATCATTGCTAGGAAGAGGTTTGGCCGCCCCCCCTTAAATTTGTGTTTTGGGCTGTGGAGCCCCTTTCAGGTATTTTGAGCACTGCAGTATGCACCCCTTTCCCTTATTTGCTTCATGTGACCAGCAGATTATTGTCTCCCTTCGGACTGGTTGATAAGTTATTTAAGAATCTATAGATGCTTGGGGCAATTGGTGCATCAGTACCTGGCTCATAACTTGACCTTCCACCAAAAAACCATTAAGGGGAAACAGAAAACTGCCTGCCCTATCCCAAACTCATGACCAGACAACCATCAATGGATTTTGAGCATGAGCAGTAGAAGTTATCTTGAAAAATCTTGAGATGGCTCAGACCTACCCATGGGCCCCCTATCGCAGAGAGAGACCCTAACTAATGGTCATGTTACCCCTAGTGTAGACAATGCATTAGCGGGCGCTCTAGCAGCAATGTGGGAGAAGTCCACTATTACCGAAGTCAGACAGAGATCTCCCAGAGTCGGCTCTGCGGTCAAGTGCAGAAAATGAGCCCAGAAGTCTATGACACGTGAGCTAGACAGTCTAAATACCCCAGTCCAGGCTTGCGTGATGCCAAATACATCTACATCTGATATCGTTTTTTGGGACTCCCTAAGCAAAAGGTTTAGCATTCTCCTAGAGTCAAAGCTGTGACCAATTATTGATTGCCTAGCTGCAAATAAAAAATGTCTCAGCAATTTTGTATGAAATGAAATGAAATGAAAATGGGTACTTGTAAAGCGCACAGCTACTCCACAGAGTGTCCCAGCGCTGACCATGGACCTCCGAAAGACAGGAAACAGAGCTCACGAAACAAGCCACGGCCGAACAAAGAATTACTGCTGGAAAAGCCAGGTTTTAAGGTGTCTTCTAAAAGTAAACAGGTCCTGGACCTGCCTAAGATAGCGAGGCAGTCCGTTCCACGAGCAGGCGGCCAGCACTTGAAACGAGCGACCGCCTATATGAGAGCAGACAAACTTGGGAATGTGCATTAGTAACTGGCCTGAGGACCTCAGGGCCTGTTGCGGCAAGTAGAGTTGGACCCTTCCCCTAAGATACACTGCCCCTGTGCCATGAAAGGTCCAAAAAGCTAGAACCAGTGCTTTAAACTGGATCCTCTTATGTACCGGAAGCCAATGTAAGGCCCTCAGGTGGATTGTCATGTGTGCTCAGGGACCAACCATAAGAATGGCTCTAGCAGCTGCATTTTGAGCCACCTGCAGGCGATTCAATAAATACTCAGGAAGGCCCAGGTACAAGATATTAATATAGTCCAACCTGGATGTAATCAAGGCTTGGACTAATGTCTTCCGGTACTCAACCAATAGCAAAGGAAGAATGTTTTTTTAACATTTTCAGCATGCCGAAGCATGAGCCCACCACGGTCTGGATTTGGGCTTTCATTGTTAGCGTAGTGTCTAGCTTGACCCCTAAGTTCTTCACAATGCCGACAGGAGCAATAGCAGGGGACATATCCCGAGGCCACTATTGGTGCCGTGATTCACAAGGCAGGCAACCAAAAAAGATAATCTCTGATTTTTCTGGGTGGCACTTTAGTTGATTAAGCCGCAACCAAGAGAAAACCTCCGTAAAACAGGTGTTAATCTCCTTGCCTCTAAAACCAGAGCCTTTGTTGCACGTAAACAACAGTTGAGTGTTATCAATATATGACACTATCCTAGCACCGTGGGACTCAGCTAGAACTGCAAGAGGAACCATATAAATGCTAAACAGTGACGGGCTTAGGATAGACCCCTGCAGGACCTCACCTTCATAGGTGAGATGGGAGCCGCGAAGGGGGGAGACCAAATTTCCTGGCGACGGTCGTTCAAAAAAGAGGTGAACTTAAATACCATGCCCCCGATGCCGCAATCTGAAAGGCTTTGTAGGAGCCGGTCATGGGGAACGGTTTCGAAAGCAGTGGACAGATCTAATAATATCAGAACAGCACTACCCCCTCTATCTAGTTGCTCTTTTATGGTTTCAGAAACTTCAAATAAGGCAGTTTAAATGCTCAGATGGGATCTGAAACCAGATTGACTATCATATTGTATATGATTGGCCTCCACGTATTCCGTCAGTTGGAGATTAACATACTTTTCTAGAGCTTTAGAATAGAAGTGCAATAATGAAATACACCTGAAATTGGAGGCTACTGTCGGATCCGCAGAGGGTTTTTTCAGTAGAGGAATCATTTTGGCCATTTTCCAGTGACTAGGGACCAGCCCCTCTTGTAGTGACGAATTCAGAACCAAGTTGACGGATGGATTTAGGGTCTCTGCAACGGCAACAGTATTTTTGCTGTGTAGGGGTCCGAGGGGGAACCCGACTTCAAGGGGTTCATAATTTCAAGAGATTTCTCTAAAGAAATAGGAGGAAATTGAGTGAAGGAGGAGCTAGTACCAGGGCTGGCCAGAATAAGAGGCCCCACACTATCTTCCTTGACAGGAGATAGAGTCGTAAAAGACTTTTGAATAATACAGATTTTATTATGGAAGTAGCCTGCAATGTGATTTACCCAAGCAGAAGAGGGGGTAAACAAAATTCCCACCGCGCTCGGGGAAGAGAAATCTTTGACAATTTTAAAGATTTCCTTACTCTTATTGCTTGCTACCTCAATTTTAGAGGCAAAAAAGTTTCTTTTCCTCACAAATTCTTTTATAAGGGGCTTTCAGGGCCTGTTTGTTTCTAACTTTGTCCTCGGGATCGAACTTGATCCTCCACACTCTCTTCAGCCGTTTACAAGCGATTCTGCTCTTCCTAAGAGTCTCAGTAAACCACGGAGCAGTGGCGCGAGTCGGTTTGGCTCCTTGGGTGGGGCCAAATGAAGAGCACGGCGCTCTAACCAGTTCTCCAGGCTAAGAGCATCAATCTCGAGATCACCACAGAAAGAAATCAGATGGTGATTCAGGGCTGCCTCATGGCCTTGGACGTCATCTGGCAGAAAGGTCTAAAACTATAAGGGCGCGGTTTGCAGTGCGGTTGGGAGTGGGGTACTATCTTGGAAACTCTAAAGCATAAAAGAAAATGGTCAGACCACTCCACAGGAAACAGAGTGTCCGTTTCAATTCTAATATTAGAAAATATCTGATCTAAAATATGAACCTTCTCATGAGTAGGAAGGTGAACATAAGGGACCAGATTAAACATTTCCAAAGAGTCCCACAATTTCATGGACTCGGGAACTGTCAGGTTATTCATATGGATATTAAAATCTCCCAATACTACACAATGCTTATATTTACTGGCCACTGGAGAAACAACTTGGCTAAGTCACACTGTAAACCTACCGGCAGGACCGGGAGGTCAATAAATGAGTACACCTGCCAGAGTCTGATGTGCGGATGCAGTAAAGAGGAAGCCAAGGCTCTCAGCTCCATCTACCTCCTCAATGGGGAGAATAGAGCACACAAAATGTTTTTTTTAAATTATCGCAATTCCTCCCCCTCTACCCACCGGCTGATCCTTTTTTATGATCAAATAGCCTGGTGGGATAGCACTAGCAATAGTGGGATTAGAAGCCTCATTAAACCAGGTCTCAGTGACAAACGTTATGTCAGGGTTAATATCAATTAGAAGATCGTACAATTTCAACTTGTGTTTTTTTATGTTCCTGGTGTTCAATAAACAGGCCATAAAGTGACCACCTGCCTGGGAGCGCGTATCTTGGAGGGGTCACTGGGCTCATTTGCCATACTTTCCCCAATAGGCTCCCTGCAGGGTGGGTCAGACTCCCATTTGCACAAATTACAGGAAAGTGGCTTTCCCCCAGGAATCAGAGCATGTGGACGGCAGCCACTTACCAGCTTTCCGATACCCAACAGTTCCACCCAACTATAATATACAGGAACATGAGAGGAAGCTAGGGAACCAGCAGCATTTCCGGCCCGACCGCCTCTGGGATGCTGACGGGCGCAGATGGGCTTGCCTTAGGCGCACCTTTTGTCGCCTGTGGCGCGCCCACTGGGGGTAGCGCAGCGTCCCTTCTTAAACCCCCCAGGATTGTTGACTAGACGGCTAACTGTCTAAAATGCCGGTTCTAGTCTTCAGCCAAACTCAGGTATCGATTTCCCCTCCCGCCGCCTTTCAAATTCAAGTTCTAAACATTTCAGATTTCAATCCGTGCACTAATTCAGTTTAGAATGCCTAAAAAATTAAAAACCAATTCCTAAAAGAAATTGCTGCTTATTATATTTTTAAAATAAAGCTCTGCCACAGTACTTCAGGAACACAACTCTTCGTTAGGGCGACGTGCGTGTAACTAATTGGACTGTCTCAGGGTCAACCGCGGTCGCGCAGCGTCCCTCCTTTATTCCCCCAGGGTTGTTGATTAGACCGCTAACTGTCTAAAAAGGCGGTTCTAGTCTTCAGCCAAACTCAGGGTTCGATTCCCTCTCCCACTGCCTTTCAAATTCAAGTTCTAAACTTTTCAGATTTCAATCAGTGCATCAATTCAATTAGTTTTGGAGACAGGTGTGTGGTAGGGCCTTTCAGGTAGCCAACTAGTGCTAATCCAACCAAAAAAGCCCCCGGTTTCCCAGACTTCTTTCATGGAGTCCAACTTCCATGATGCTGAGACACCATCCTCTGGACCTAGCTCTAGTACTACCAGCCATGGAGGAAATAGTATTCCATCCCCAGAAAACACCATTCGGCTACAACTGTTATACAGACTGAACCAGAGCCCCTCCCAGTAATACACCTACATGCAGGCGCGTGCTCATATGTCACGGTGCTGGCTAATGTTCCTAGCCTGGTCCCTGCTGTGATAGACTACCCATCATAGTTACAAAATAAGGTGACCGACTGGATTCAGTCTAACATTAATTGTAATGTTAACCTCTACAATGAAATTGTTTTGGACGTAGGGTTGGGGGTTGGATCCCCGGCCTAGGAAGTTTCAAGGTGACTGATTCATTGTCAACTTTCGGCAGCCGAAGTTGTGGGTGCAATTATGACCCAAGTTAAGGCAGGAACACTTTGGACTGGCCCAATAAAATAATTACCACTTGGCTTCTTTTATCATCACCTGGATCCCTCCTTGGCTCCTCAATACTCACAAAATAGTAAATGTTTGCTGTTATATCATGCTGGCTAATTTCTATGTGCAAAAACATTTATGGCACTGTCTCTGTTGGAAGACAATAACTGACAAAGTGGTAGGGAGCTTGATCAAGATTATAAATTGATCTCGCTCATTCCCTCACGGATTGATAGCCCACACCATATCATTGTTAATAATACTCCACTACCTGAGATTCCAGCTAGTTTTGAATAATACCTGGGACAAAATAGCATTATGGACTCATCCACTGAAATCGATGCCATGAGACTGCCCATGTATCCAGTTGTTTTTGTGAGATTAGGCAGTGTTGTGATAGAGTCTCCCCCCATTTGGTGTCTCCAGTACTGGAGGAGATGGCCATGCAGACTTTTCCAAATTTCAACTTGAAGCAGCTGAGCTGGAAAATTGCAGGTTTAGCCTCCAAACTCCATATTGAAGATTAGGCGACATTCATTAATACGTTCGATATTGTTCTGCTGCAAGAGACTTGGGCATAGCAAAATGTTTTGTTAGACTACTACACATATTATAATTTGCCAGCATCTCCAACAGCCTCTGACTGGCCCAAAGGGAATTTGCCTATTTGGTACAAAGTGTCCATCAACTGTAATATACAGATATTCCCAGTTGAGGGGGATAATATGCAGGATTTCGACTTGAGGTGTGGACCCACTTTTAGTTTGGTCTTAAAATAATTATTATAATAAGGATTTTGATACCAAGTACAATCACAACTTGTATCTCTTATTTGATTTTATAGATAAAGTGGCTAACAGGAACTTATATTTGGATTTAGAATTTAACCGCTTACTGTCTGGTGATTTTAATGCCAAAATGGGTGTTTCACCTTTTTTGTCATTTTCTACCTTTTTCCCCTCAAATGTAAGTATAGCTCTGACTCAAATTCGGACTCTAGGAGGTGTCTTTTATCTTCTTATTTGGCGCTATATGATTTAGAGAGTACTATGAAAAACCTGATGCAGCATGAGGTACCAGCCTTTATGGGTAGGGGGTCTTTCTCCACCATTGACTATATTTTTTTATCTAGAAGCATGCATACATATGTCTCTAAATGGGACATTTTTCCAGCATATAAAGCTACCAAAACTGTTATATTATCAGGCTTGCAGGTAACAGGACTGATCATAATAAGTCATGGTTTGACAAGGCATGAAGAGATGCAAATAGCCTCAGAAGGGAATTAAAGCGTACCACCAGAGATAGGGAAGCAATAATAGTTTGTAGGAAGGAGTATATGATGTCGCTATAAAAAAAGGTAGGTCATTTTAAAGACTGAATACTGGGAAAAAAATTATGTATGCTTGAGAATATAAAGCTTTCCAAGCATTCTGAAAGACGAAAAATGCTGGCCTTCCTCACGCCCGCATGCACATTGGTCCTGAGGAGTAGAAACACTATTTTGGTAAAATCAACTGCCCCCAGCGATTTTAACTGGCTGAGAGAGAATGGTGGTGATTCTGTCCTGCCCTACATATTTAATTTTCTTACTGAGAGAGGTTTGACACAGTTCTTAATTGCCCTTCTAAAAGGGCTTCTCTGGCTGCATCAATATGTATGGAAAACCCTGTGTTTTGGCCTCCTTGCTCACAAATGTTTTTTGTATAATGTTTTTGTGTATAAGATTGGCATACCAACCACCTGTCGGGAACGTTCAGGACCCAAAATGCTCTTTTTATGAAACAGTTAGACCTAGAAACAAATTCATCAACACCTTTCACTATGGTCTTTGGTGCCAACATTTTTAAAACTTGTTGCATGAGCGTAAATGATAGGACTATTGAGAAAGCCAGTTACCATATTTCGGTTTAAAATGTCATAGTTCCTGTACCAGGCCACCATGTTTGCTAACAGGAAAGATGACTTTTTTACAAGCAGTCTGCACAATCTTTTTTCTGACTTCCTCCATAGGGAAAAAGCCCATGCAATCCCATAATTGAGAACTATAAGAGGACATCTTATGGAGCAGGGGCATGGGGTTATAGGTTTGGGGTTGCATCCAAAGTGAAGAAGATAGAGTTTATCTGCATATGGTGGAGGTTGCCCTGACAACTTCACACTGTATCACCCACCAAGAATTGGGCATGGACTATGTTGAGGACTTGATCAAACTTGCTGCCCTGCTGCTATGGTGATTAATTTGGTGTAACAAGCTGGCTAGTCTAAACAGAGATATTCTCTTGGACTGCCCTCTTGTCCCTATGGGAATAGTATCATCTGGCTCAAATATATTGAGGATACAACTTGGTTGCCCTTCCATTTTTTAGAGTCACACTGACATTCATAAAAAGGACAAAGGATGGAGTTAGAATTATTTCTTATCTGATAGAGTGCCCAAAGGGAGGGCAGAGAATTAATTAAGCCCTCCATTTGGGAATACTGCCTAGTACTAACCACGGGGGGACGGTGCCCTATTTGGGACCTGGCTCCGGGATCATGAGAGCATATGATGGTGTACCGGTTTAGATTGGGCTTCATCAGATGGGTAATATGTTTCCCACAAGTTCAATTCAGTTTCTCTAATATATGTATCCCACTCAGACTCTGTTCCAAAACTATTTATTGCTTTTCTTATGTATGCGCAATTTTGCAGGTACAGAGTGGCACTGCTTTATTTGCAACAGTTGGATTTCCCTGAGGTATGTTTAGCTGTGGGCTCATTTCTAAAAAGTGCAATACAATTGTTTAATCTAATGATCCTTTAAAGGGACTTTTTGATTTTATGACTGATGATGTATTTTTATTCTGGTGATGTTTTGATCTTTGATATTCACTGTGTTCATGGTGTATTTATATGTATGTATTGTATCTTTTATGATCATCTTTTGCGTGATTGAATGAAGATTATTGAATTGAATTGAGTAACCTTTTTGAATTTAAAAATTAATTTATTGATTTAATGTGCTGTTAGAAAGTCATCCTTTTTGGCCCTGATTATCCCCACCTTTGTGACTGGTACCGGTTGTAACTGACTCTGACTGTGCCCCGGGTTCTGCTAACCAGGCCCAGGGCCAGTGCTCTGATTAAGAGATATATAGTAATTAGGTGTAACTACAATTGTTACTGACAACCTACCTATAAGCCCCTATTATATGGTAGGGCATGTAGGGTTAGAGGCCCAGCAGATTTAATGCACTTATGTGTGCACAGCTGTTTTGCCTGCTGCCGTTTTAAAAGTCAGCCCAGCTTAGCAAGCTGCATTTAAAATGAAATTATATGCAAATTCGACTTTGTCTGTAAAGGGACTTCCAAAGTATTAACCTACCTTATTTTTACATATCAGTCATCCTTATGGTCTACCCTAGGTGCCCCCAGGGTAGGGTGCCGTGCCGAAATAAGCAGGGACATTTTAAAAGATGTTTTATGTGTCCTGGTGAGGGAAAATCTGCCAATTGCGTGCTATCATTGTAGTGTTTGAACTCCATAGGCTAACATTGGTATACTGTAATAAAGCATAACCTTTGACAGGAGTGAGCTAAAATAATATTTCAAGGGCTTAAACGATTAGTAATGATAAATCCAACAACTTGCCAATGTTGAATTTATCATAACTAATACATCCAGCCTTCTAGCAGCCTCTCCTGATTGGCCAGCCTTTGACAAGCTTAGCCAAATTGCTCTGATGAGGTGATTAGTGGCCTGCTCAGAGCCAAAGGATATCTGGTGGGGGGAGATCTGCAGTAGCAAAGATTCGGCCAGGAAGGGGAGGGGGTAAACAAAATGGTCTTCAAGAAGAGCAGGATAGTAAAGATACAAGCCAGGCCTACTCCCTTTTCCTGTTCCCCCAGCCAGATGGGAGCCCAAGGAAGGGAATTTGCAGGAGGTCTGGAAGGGGGGGGGGAGTGTTAAGGGAAATAGCAACACCAGTTGGTTGGCCTAGCCAGATCTTGACCCCAAGGAAAAAGTTAAACCATCTTGAATTTTAAAGTGCAGTGCTTTGTGGGTCATGAATATGCCACACTTCGGAGGAAGCTGTCATGCTTTTGGGTGGCACCCTGAACTCCATTGTCAGGGTTGCCCCCTACCTATCACCCCATAGCATTGGATAAATATAGGAAAGCTGCATAGCAACTCAGATCCCCTGCCTGAAACTCCAAGAAGAAAAAGGACTGCCCTGCTTGAACCCTGGCCTGCACCAAGAGGACTGCACTCTGAATGACTGCACCTACTGTTCACTTAAGGCCTTATTATGAGTTCAGCGGTCCGAGTGCTGAAGGACGGCAACCACTGGGAGACCACTGCACCTTTGACCTTCCAACCACTGTATTACCAGCTTGCCAAGGGGCCGGTGGTGTGGCTGCGGTGCTCTTACTATCTATATATATATATTGATGATGCATGTGTGTACATTCCGATTGCATATGTGTCGAATGCACGCATATGCATGATACCTGTAGAAACATACCACCTACCCATTGCTGGAGTCTGACCCAAATGTGGGCAGTCCCGGTAATGGGTATACGGAACCAAAGCATTTACCTGTATTTCACTGCTGATGGGGTCATATTCTTCGTGTGAAGATGCTGCTGTGTAGAGGGAACTTGGAGAAAGGGACCAACTTGAAATCTGCTGCAAAGAACAAGAAAAGGGTGAGTATGCATCCAAAATCGTTAATTTCCACCAACCTTTCAGCGGCGGTCGGACAACGTGGTCGGCTTGTGGAAAAGCCAACTCATAATATGGATGGCGGTTTTGCACCTATGTACCACCCTACGGAAGCTGCCGTCACCCGAATGCGACCCCAGCTACGGACCACCACTTCCACTGTCGGGACGGCAGTCCTCGGACCATCAAACTTACAATAATCCCCTAAGGAACTACAGCCCTAATGCCTTTGCCTCAAGAACAACACTTGGGGTTCAAGATTTGCTCCAGCAGAGCCGTTGGTAGGGTCCAGATCCAGTTGATACCGGTCAGTTGGGCACTTCAAGAAAAAGCTTCTTGCTGCTTTTCGTAGCCCAATAGCCACAAGGGAGGTCAGCCAACTTACCCTTGAAGTCCATTTCTTTGTCCTGGGTACAAGAGAAAACAGGTCTGGTCCTTCAGGGCTTCTATCTGGTCACAGCAGGCTCAGAACTCTTCTTTTCTTGTGCACTGAAAGTGTCATAAAGAGGGTGCCTTGAGATGCCACATTTTTGCCTCACACTTGCTAGTGGGTAGAAGTGACTCCCGGTCCCCCCCTAACCAATAAGGTAAATGTTTCCAGGGGATACGAGGCTTCACTCAATATCCATTCTCTTCCATCGTCTTCAGAAGACATGCAGTTAACTTCAGCACATAAAAGCATGCTGAACACGGCATCCGGACAGTATGGGCCACATACAGCTCCACAGAGGTAATAAAGTCATCAAACAAAATTGAAAAATTATTTTAGCGATAGCTAATTTCAACTGGGCTATAGGATCTGGATCCTAAATATTAGTCTAAATATTGGGGCTGTAAAGGACTCTAGGCCAAGTTGTGTTGCTTTGATCCAAAGTGAAGCCAGTAAACATCTTCCTTGATTATCTGCAACCAATGACGTTAAACTGGCACCCAGAGGTCCTCTAAGCTATATTTTTATTTCTCTAGTTACCCCAGTAAAGCGTGATTCTAACACCTTTCACACCCAACAATCGGGTTGTGGCCAACAAAGATGGCACGATTCCATTTTTTTCCATGTATGTTTCAGATTATCAACCTTATGCGCTCTTACATCTTATGTATAAATATAAAGAACTGCATAGAATGGATGGAAATGACTCATCTTGCGATCTTGTTATTTTTTAGCATTCTTCAAGGGCTAATGCCAAAAAGTTAAATGCATCAGTCTCCGTTAAGAGGCCAAAATAATATGTAGACTCTACCTCTACATTGACACTAGATGATTTGATAGATGAACCCAGAGCCTTAACACTGTTTATTTTTTAAACTAGCATCAAGTTGCGGAGCATAGAGGAAAATGGTCTTCTTTGGATAAAAGAATGTCTTTCTATGGAACAACACACCAGCAATTTGGAAGGCTCTGCGCCTGATGTTACTCAAATATTAAAGGTCATTGATCCGCTCAAGAGGGCCACACATTATTTGGGGAATAGAAATAGAAGGAAGTAATTTCAGACTGTACAGCATTCCTGAGAGAGCATAGGGCCCTGACATGATCTCCTTTCTCCAATAGATCTCTAAAGAAGATTGTTTATAGTAATCTCACCTCACCTCCTAGTAGCCAGAGAGCACATCATCTGGGTCCAAAACATTTGTCATCATCCAGAGCTAAACGCAGAGGTATGATCTTCCTACAATATACAGATTTGGTTGAATTTATTATGGCTGCTAAATTGCAAAAGAATCTTCAGTGGTCTGGTAACACAGTCTATACCTCCCAGTATGTATCTAGTGCAACTGTCTGCGGATGGAAACAGTTTCTAGCATTACAAACTCTACTTAAGGCTCTGAATGTCAGATATGGGCATGTTCAACAATGTTTATTCAAGGTTACTTCTAAAGACAAAACATCTATGTTCACCAATCCTGCTACTTTAAAAGACTTCCTTCAGTCAATCAGTTAATCAATCAGGGGAATTGTAACTGCACTAATCACCCGTAAGGGTCTCAAGACGCTGGGGGGGTTGGAGGGGGGGAGGGGGTTAAGCAGCTCCATTCAGTCGAAGAGTCAGGTCTTGAGTGTCTTCCTGAAGATATTCAGAGAGGGGGCCTGTCTGATGTCCATTGGGAGTTTGTTCCAGGTCTTGTCCGCGATGTAGGAGAAAGTTCTTCCCCCTGTTCTGGCTCTGTGGATCCGCAAGATTACAGCAAGGGCGAGGTCGGAGGATCAGAGGTTTCGCTTGGGTGCGTGGATGGAGAGTCTCTTGTTGAGGTTTTTGCGTTTGGTGTTGTGAAGGCATTTGTAGGCGTGGGTGAGTATCTTGAAGGTGATTCTCTTTGCTATGGGGAGCCAGTGGAGGTTCTGCAGGTGTTGGGTGATGCACTTGTGTCGAGGGATGTCGAGGACGAGTCCGGCTTTAGTGTTCTGTATGGTCTGGAGTTTGCGGAGCAGGGATTTGTTGATCTCGGCGTATAGGGCGTTACCGTAGTCCAGTCTGCTGGTTATGGGTGTGTGGGTGACAATCTTCCTTGATTCGGGGGGATCCATTTGAAGGTCTTTCAGAGGATGCTGAGGGTGTTGAAACAGCTGGAGGCATCAGTGTTGACCTGTCGGGTCATGGAGAGGGAGGAGTCGAGTACGATGCCGAGGTTACAGGCGTGGTCCGTGGTGGTGGGAGAGCTGCCGAGGCAGTGGGACACCAGGTGTTGTCCCATGCAGAGGGGGAGGGTCCGAGCACAAGGACCTCTGTCTTCTCAGAGTTGAGCTTCAGGCAGCTGCTGCTCATCCAGGATGCAACGTCCTTTATTCCTTCCTGGAAGTTGAGCCTGGTGGTGATGGGGTCCTTGGTGAGGGAGAGGATGAGCTGGGTGTCATCGGCATAGGATACTATGCTGAGTCTGTGCTGTCTGATGATGGCGGTGAGGCGGGCAATGTAGATGTTGAAGAGCGTGGGGCTGAGCAACGATCCTTGGGGTACTCTGCAGTTGATTTCTGTCGGTTCAGAGAGGAAGGGTGGCAGTCTGATTTTTTGGGTTCTGCCGGTGAGGAAGGAGCGGATTCAGTCAAGTGCGGTTCCCTGTATTCCGGCATCGCGGAGTCTGGCGGTGAGTGTGCGGTGGGAGACGGTGTCGAACTCTGCAGAGAGGTTGAGTAGGATCAGGGCCGCAGTGTGTCCTTGGTTGAGGAGCATAAGGATGTCATCTGTGGCAGGTAGTAGAGTGGTCTCTGTGCTGTGGTTGCTGCAGAATCCGGATTTGGAGGGGTCGAGGATGGAGTTTTCTTCGATGAATCTTGTCAGCTCGGCATTGACGGTCTTCTCAGTGACTTTGGCCACCAACGGGAGGAGGGATATGGGTCAGTAGTTTTTGAGGTCCGTGGGATCTGCTGAGGTCTTCTTGAGCAGGGGTCTGACTTCTGTGCGTTTCCAGTCATCGGGATAGATGTCCGTCTTGAAGGTGGCGTTGATTGTGTGACATAGTTCTGGAGCGATGGCGGTGGTGGCTCAGTGGAAGATGTGCAGCGGGCAGGGGTCCGTGGGGGCTCCTGGGTGGATGCCTTTCGTCATCGAGGTGGTGTCTTCGGTGGTGACTGGGGTCCAGGAGGAGATGGTGGGTGGCTGGCCTTGCTGGAGGAGGATGTGGTTTCAGGGTCAGGCGGCTTGTCATTGAAATTGTCGTAGAGGCCCTTGATTTTCAGATGAAATTTGGAGCCAAGCTAGTTGCAGAGGTCCTGGGAAGGGGTGTTTGCTGCGGTTTCGCTGCTGGGCTTAGTGAATTCCTGGGATGATGCTGAAAAGTTCCAGCGAGTTGCTGGAGTTGGCGAGGATCTTGTTTTGGATGAAGGTCCTTTCGGTGGATCTGATGCATTGGTGGAGTTCCATATTGATGACGTTCTTGTAGGTGGTGCGATCTACAGGCGTTTTCCTGTTTTTCCAGTTCATCTCAAGGCGTCTGCAGGTGCGTCTGAGTCATGGGCCTTCGCTCTTTGCACCTTGGCTCTACAGTGCTGCCTTTCAACTGATCTACTTCCATGATGTCTCTCACTTTAGCAAGTACCATAAAAGAATAGAAAAGGCCTTTGATGAGAGTCTGTACTTTCATATATCTTGTATACCATGAGAACAAGCAGTTGTCATGTACATGCTGAATATTTAAAAGTCATCTTCATACTCATCTCTAGCAACGTTGTGCAAGCCCCACCTGATTCTTAACTATGTGGTGTTCCTTATATTGTTTCAGACATTAATAAACTTCTTGGTCCATTTGTTTAAAACTAGTGGAGTAATTCTCTAAGGTCACTCTGGTAGCTACTGGTCAAGCCTAGGGTGGAGTTCAAAATAGCATGCTTTGTCCAAAAAGATACCCATGGCTGTGCATAAGACCATCTTTGAAACCCATTGACTACATAGACCCAACAAGATGACTACATTTGGACAAACAGTAGAGATTATGCCTCCTCCTGGAGTGTAAAAGTGATTTCTTTGTGGTTATGATACCTCTAGTGTTCTTTTTGATGGAACTCTCTCGTATAACTCACTGCTTTGAGTTGTATGTACTTTAAATAATATCAATGGTTCTAAAGCCACCCTTTCTGATAAGCATATGGTGGAGTCTCCACTCATCTACAAACTTGGCTTCCTGTGCCTCACTGTGCTTGATAACCCTTTCCTTGCCTGTTATAGCGAATGGGAGATAGACCCACAGGGCATTTTGTAAACCTTGGAGATTCTGCTCTGCAGCTGGAAATGCAGAGTCCTCTAGGGGAAGTATACTATGTTTGCGTTTATTGTTCCCTGATGATGTTTAAAGAAGGTACATGTTGTACAATGTGCTCTAAAGGCCAAGACTATGGTTGCATGTCATGTGATTGAAATGTGATAATATCTAGGGATTTTGTCTTTATTATTGCATTTTCATGGTAGGAAAGTCTATAAAAAGCACAAAGAAACATGTTTTGCACATTTTCAATGATTTATTGATATATTAATGTTGACAGTGATTACTGATCAAAGTGAATACACATTTTCACATGATTATTATAATTGAAGATGTCAACCAAGCATCTTCCAATACACATAACACTCTATCAGCCAAACTCTCAAGTGAATTGTCTAGAATCAGGCAATGTTATTCATGTTAGTGAGCAGACCATTTAAAACCCAGAATTCCACATTAACAGCAAGGCCACATCTTCTGCCTATTAAACACTATGTGCAGATATGATTTTAAGCACTTAGGGGCAGATTTACAATAACTGGCGCATCCCTGCATATCAGCAGGGATGCGCCGGTTATTTTGCAACACGGCTCCGCCACCATGGATGCGCCGCATTTACAATGCGGCGCTCCATGGGGCAAAAACGGGAAGATGCGTGATGCATCTGTGCCGTAAAGGCGGCACATTGCTGGAGTTGCGACGCAGCTCCAGCAAGGCTCTGGGGTGCCCTATCTCCACAATGCTGCGTCAATCCTTACGCCTGCTTCAAGCAGGCTCAGGGTTTTGACGCTGCATGGGCTCAAAAGTGACTGAGTGAAATCTTGTAGATTTCACTCAGCCACTTTTAGGAGGCGTTCCTGCGACGGAACGCCCCCCCCCTGCGCTGGAACGCCTACTTCTGGCGCAGGGCTTTCCAACGTGATGCATCTCCAAGATGCGTCACGTTGTAAATACCCCGCAACGGCGGCGTAAAATTGGCGCAAGGCGCATATAAATCTGTCCCAAAATGTTCCCTTAATACTAGGATGGTACAAAAGGGCCAAATCTACACGTCAAATTCATGATGTCCACATTAGATGCATTCGCACACAGTTAATCAAGCACAAAACCATTTACACAGCCTAGGTATGTTGCATCGATCAGGCACTCCACAACCATCGATCCACACCCCTGCGCTAAAAGCAGAGGCTTGGAATTGAAATATCTGACTGATTTTTATAAGTTTAAGATTCATGTATTAGACTGAAAATTATAAAATGCAATATAGAGGATGCAGTAAGTCATCCACTATTCGCTCGCTCATGAGTCAGGAATACCAGGTTATGGTGAGACCTCATAATGGGCTTGAGGAAATATGAGTACATCATATCCCCCTACCTGCCCCTCCCAAAATATGGAACTCCACTGGCTCCCCTTGCTGGCTCACACCACCCTCAAGGTCATGTGCATTATCTACAAAGGTATAACAGTGGCATAAGGAAACCCTAGGGCCCCCCCCCCCCCCCCCAGGGCCAGACTGGGAACGGAAACCGGCCCTGGCAATTGGGGAAATGCCCGATGCCCGCTACGGTCGGTCCGGCCCTGGCGCCCCCCTGCAAGGGATAGTGAGGGGATCCCCCTTTATGTATAGAAGACATTCCCTGTACAGCGGGGGCTGCAGGGGTGTCTGTTACGCTGGTCGGACCTGAGAGAATAAATGCAGGAAATTAAATTTCAGCTCCAGGGCTTCTCATTGTATGCACCAAGGGTGTCTGGAATGACAGTCCCGGTATCCATCAGGAGCACCACTATCTTTCTTCAATGTAGCAGAGAGCTGTAGACTTACCTCGCTAAAGAATACGATAGATGTGAAGGACGTCTAACATGGGCGTCAATTGGAATTCCATAGAGCATATTATCAAGCCCATTATCGTAGTTTTAGCTGCAGTTTTCTGCCGCTAAAGCGGCGAACATTTTATCGCCTGGCTTGATAATATGCCCCATTGTAAGTAGTGCACCCCCCATCAAAACGCACCTCAGTGCGCCTAGATTCACTTTTTGATGTTATCTCTGCCTTCGACCCTTTATAGCTCCCTCACCTCCGTTCACCCACATACATACATACATAAATAGATATCATTTACGAACAGGACGGAAGCGGTGAAGCAGTGCTGACTTGTGAACCATTAAATAAAGCTAACAGTTAATATAAACCAACAGGGCTCCTAAAATGTCTAACCACATAAGGACTTAAAATGGGTTACCCTGCCTGGAAAGCAAGTCTGTTTTCAACTTCAGGGTTATCTCTTAAGGTTGCAGACAGTAGCTTCCCTCAGACTGCTCTTACATGAATAATAAAATCGGTGTCTTGGAGTTAGTAAAAGCTAAGATTGTCATTTCGTGGAGCTGTAAAATCACTGCAGTAACTTCTATTAAAAAAAAAAACATTCATTTTTATTACATTCAGATCTAACTGGGGCGCCTCTATCCACGGTCCAAATCAAGCTTCCACCACCACCCAGGCAACTGCTGTAAAATGATTTTGTCTGCAGGAGGCAAATCTGCTCTGTGGGTTTCTGTAAATGTAAGTGTTTTATGCTATTTAGTCTTTACCTTATTAAATTCAGATTAAATAATCATTTGTGGTGGTTACATGTTTCTAAATATCCTTTAACACCCCGTGAACTCAGCAAATTAAAAAGAACTTAGAGGGGTTTTAAAGCTATTATCACATGCAGGCATTTTACACTACTGTGAATATTGCTAAGGGCGCCTTAACAATTCAGGCAGGTTTCCTTTTAGTGCTTTTTTAAAAGTGTGGAGAGACAGTGTGAAAGAGAATATGATCAGAAATAATGCCGAGGCATTTTTAAAAGCAGTGAAATGACTCAGACATGAGGCCTTGAGGAAAAGAAAAGGCTTTCTTCTATGAAGTGTAATAGGTTTTTCACCCTCTATGTGATGTTGCTGCACAGAAGGCAAAAGAAATCTGCAAGAGAAACTTTCAGGCCGTGGGCCCGATTTGGGGAAAAAGTCTAAAAGTACTTATGAAGATGTACAGCTCCATGTTGTAACATTGCTTGCAATTTGCAAACATTCCCAGTAGCACTCCTCGGAAGCTGCACAGGCCGAGTTTACAGACGCTCTACTGGCAAGGTCATGTAATATACTCCCTGGGGTCACTTTGGCCCCATGCTGCTGCTTCCCCCAAATCCTCAGCCACAGCAATGCATAACTGAACAGGGTACTCAGTTACAAATTTGGGAAATGCAACCCAATGCTCACATGAACAGTTTTCGTTGTTTCTGTTTTTTTTCTGAACAGGGAAAACATTTTGCCCCTGCTAGAAACCCATTCCCTGACATCCCTTCCTCGAGGGCATTCATTTCCCTCCCACCCCGGAAGAGACGTTACAGAGGATCAGTGCTTAATTTGAGCTGGTGGATTCCGGTGTTGGACACCGGCACTTAAAATTGTCAATACCTGTGCTTGAGAGTCTGCCACAACGTTGCGCTATCTGGCTAATTTAGAGATTACCACAACAACAGTATATTATTAATTCAATGTACATTAAAAATTACAATTAATTGCCGCCCAAGTCATTCTTATAGCTTTGGGGGCCTGAAACAGTCTGAACTGTCACACTTGTAAGAGTGTGATACTTAGTAGTTGTGTTGTTACTATCATTTTCAGCATCGCAGGGGCAACATGTGGTGCAAGCTGCAGTGTCCTGACGAGAGCCCTGGCACTTATTTTGTTACAAATTAAGCACTGCTGGGGAAGTCCTCCAGCCAGTCAGAATATGTGATTGGCAACAATATTACAAGACTGCAGATGTTGACCTACAAGGCAAACTATGCCTTGCTCCTCCCACTCTCAGCCCATCACACATGGTTTGCGACTATATAATTCTATAAGCCAGTGATTGCCAAATTGTGGATCCCTATCCACTGGTGGGTCGTGAGACGATTTTTGGTGTGTCACGAAAGTCCTGCCAACAAATAAAGATGCTTTTAAATTCTGTGTTTATCTTGTGATGGAAGCCAATTGTCAGGCTATGTCTCCTGAGGAATTTCTGCTTATTTTTTAACATGAAATGTGTTGTTTAGAATCTCCACTCACTATGCAGTCAGAGAAAGTAAAATTAATTTAGTGATAATGTTGACTGGGGTACAGGAAGTGTGAAAGGATAGGCTGTAGAATGTAATTTTATGTAATACACAACAAAATATAAATGCCTGTAAATGAACTGTACACTTTCAGCAGTTAGGAAAGAAAAACTGAAGCATATTTTTTTGTAGTTCTGTAGTTTGATGGAAACAAAGATTTTCATAGTGTCAGAACAAATCAAGACATTTTACCTGTTGATGTACAAATCATAAATATTCACTGAAACCTGATTGCCAAACATTATCATTTATGTGCAATGTAGTTTTATTAGTAAAACTGTATGTCTGTGCAAATTTAGTGGCCATTTCAATCGGAAAATGTGATGTCTGTAAATGACAGTGTGGTATCACACAAAGCTTTAGTTAAATTAAAAAAGCACCTGCCTCATGTTGATTACAGCAAGATGAGTCGCAAAAATGCGTTGTTCTAAACATTGGTTCATGGTTCTAAAACCTTTGGGAAGCCCTGCTATAAACTCATTTGAGAGAATTAAGAAGTACAAAGAAAATAACACGCTATGTTTTAAAAATGTATAAATCTATGTTTACTGCTGAAAATTACTTTGTGAATCAGATTCAATTTGCAGATTCTCATTTCTTGTAAATTGCGGTTTATTCAAAATATTCCATCTTTTTGCAGATATTTAATGACATAGAATGCAGAGAATAGAAGATTAAAAATACATTTTTATGTCTGCATGCTCTTTCAAGGATTTCTCAATGTAGTAAATCTAGATGAAATCGCAACCGAGCACTCAAATATTAAACTTAAGGAGACTGTGGGCCTGATTAGGATGTTGGGTGCACCACCCTCGACAGGCCGTTGGTGGGGGTCCACACGTTATCCAGGCCATCCGTCCGACTGCTGCATCATGATGCAAGCGGTTGGACCTCAGAGGTTGGGGGAAAGAATTATGTCTCAGAGAGAATCCGAGAACGAGTCTGGGCGGCGGTCGCAATCGTATCCCTACCATGGGGCAGTGCCTGCGCAGGCACCACGGTAGGGATTACGATACCCCTTTCCGATTGTCTTTTCATGGAATTCCGACCACCATAAAAAGGCAGCCGGAAAGTGAATTTGTAGGCTCCAAACAGGCTCCCTGTCCCACATGGGCTGCTACCAAGTGGCCCTGGGGGCACATGTAGGGAACTCCACGCATCCATGCACCAAGTGCTAGGCACCACAGGGTGCCAGGCACACAGTGCATGGATGTGCACCAAGTGCTTTTTTCCACTGCAGCTTGTACTGCAGCCCTTTTCCTGGGCAGCAACTAAACCCACAGTGGAAAAAAGCACTTTTCCGATCGCCACTACGGCAGTTTGATCATAATTGGGCGGACTGCGATGGTGGTCAGACCGGCCACCATCGTAATAAGGGCATATGTCACAACACCTTTATCCAGGTGGATAGTAGGTTTATACCTGTAAACAATCAATATATATATGCATGAGTAAACTGCTCTTGATTCACCAAGAAAATTACAATCTATATACATATTTGTGTCTTAAATATGTCTAACACACACAACACCTGCATAAATTATACAGACGTCAGTTCAGAAGGGCCCAAATGTGGGTGTGCTGGAGCGGGTAATGCAAAATTTTGTATACCCACCCCATTTTGCATGTAATTTTATTAATTAGATTAACTAATTAATTATAATCGTACTAATGGTTTGGAGTGATGTGAAAATAACTAACCAACCTTATTAATGACCGAAATACAAGTGGCATTTGCATCTGCATGGCCTAATTAATTACGTGAACTAAATTTCGTACGCATACTAATGATAGATAAATAGAATGTTGCATGTTATATGTTGCTTTAGTGATGTAATTGTGATTCGTGCTTTATTTTGTAAGTATAAACCGCATTGAGTGTTTCTTTTGGCTAGATAAATACATACATATATGGGTATTAGCGAGGGAATAACATTTTATAAGTCATTTCTATGTATTAATTACGTTTTTGTGTTTCCTTGCTTAAGTTGTCCATTTTTGGCCTATCGAAAGATGGCTGACTTTGGTGCCTAACCCGACTGCCAACGCTGAACAGGGCTTGGGTGAAGTGCACCTGCGCTGATAACAGATACACAGTGGCCTGGACCTGACCCCAGATGAACATGTACCCTTCAAGGTTGCTCTGGGATGCGAGCCAGCTTTTCTGAATGAACAATAATAATGCTACTAAAAACCGGATCATTCAAGAACAATGACATCAGAGACTTTAGTTGATGAGAATCCTGTCAGACGATTCCAATGGACCAATCAGAACATTTGAAAACCCATTTTTGATATAAATTGTCAATGATTTTACTATAAATTATGGTAGAATAGAGAGGTCGGGAGTCGCTCCTTCGATTTCCTGATGAAATGCTGACGGAGAGGACGGTAACACTGCAGGACAGCTGTTAGCCAGAATCTTTGACGGACTGAATTAATGCCCAAAATCCTGATGAACTGAACCTGCTAAATTGATGGGCATAGATTTGCGAGACTGCCAGGTTTGACATAGAGGACAACTTTAGCCAGAATAGGTAAATATGAATGGCAACTTGATCAAATGAATGAGTTAATCTGCAATATTAATATGAATTTTGATTTGAACATCTACAGAAATGAGTTGGGTTGTTTATTCATTGAAATGTGTTAATGTAAAGGTTAATTAGAGTATTAGTATTTCACTTACACTACAACTAACAGATCCGTCCTGGTTATGAGGGTAATACCAAATGTAGGATCTAGGGCCTAATGAGTATGAGAAGGGTTTGTAGGTTTATTCCTCATTAAGCTAAAGTGGTATTTTCCTCCCTCATTATTCAGCGCTTGGAAGGATAATCGCCTCTCGCACGGACTGATGGTGAGTGTGTATTGGTGTTATGGGCCCCACCAGCGAATGTATTGATAGTATGTGTGTGAGATCTTTTAGTCCGTGGCAGTAGAGAGGGATTTTGCACTCCGCGCTGCATCAGTTTTTCTGGTAGCAGAATGATGGTTTGTTATTTGGTTTAGTGATTATTGCTTGTACATTGCTTATTGATTTTGGTTATTGGTATTGATTTATGTACTAACACTCTATGTTGAGTTACGTTGAGTTATATGTTGTTGGTACGGCTTCTGGGATGTAGGAAGTCGGAAGTTTGTAACGGGTCTGTAGTAGAGCAGAGGTAAGCGCTGCTCTCGGGAAAGACGGAATTGTTGTTGCCCTGTAGGTACACAGGGGAAACGTGTGACAATTGAAGTTGCACGGCGCATTGTCTGGGTTTGATTCGGTAGCATCGTCGTGTGTTACCATTAGGGACATTTATAGTGTGAGAGAAGTGTGTATGATAGCGAAGGTTACCTGTGAAGTTCTGGTCTTAGGTACCAGGGATCCAACTGGCATTCCGATAACGCTTATCACTGGAAAGGTAATAGGTACTCTCTGAGCTTGTTAGAAGGAGAAAGGAGAGGTAAGCGCTGCTTTGTTAACGTATGTCATAATTCTGTAGTAGGACAGACTGTTCGCTGTTCTCGGGAAAGACAGGATTCTGTGTGAATGTATTACATTTTCTTGTGTGAACAAGTGTGAATGCAAAGGCATTTGGGTTGATTGTGAAACTCTAGGTTTATTTCGCAGGAGCATTGGGTCTCCAACTATGGGCCATATGTAGGTGGGCTAATACCGGTCGGTAACGGCCGAAAATCCGTACATTTTCCGTTACCGATCGGTATTTAGCCCTTTGAGATGTAGGAGGCTGGATTGAAGGATTCGGTAATTTACCGATTCGGTATTTTAAGAAATCGGTAAAATACTGAATCAGTAAATTACCGAATCCTTAAATCCTATGTAGGGAGCACTCAAGTGAGTGCATTTTTGGTTTAAGGATTCGTTATTTACCACCAACTACAAGTTGATGGTAAATACCGAATACCTTTTCAAAAGCAATTTTGTGCTTTTTTAAAAGTGCCATGTGGCAGACATACATGCCCTTAGGGCATGTATGTGCGCCACATATGCACACATGCACGATTCAGGGGTGCAACAGGGTATCAATGTGACACCCTGCCACCCTTGAATATGCTCCCCCTATTACCGATTCGGTATTTACCGAATCGGTAATAGTGAATGGCTTCCCATTCATTCCTATGGGCCTCCAGGCCCATAGGAATGAATGGGAGGGTATGCCTTATTACCGATTCGGTAAATACAGAATCGGTAATAACGAATATTACCGAATCGGTAAAATTTACAGATTTTTTACCTACATTCTATTTACCGATTCTTAAATACCGAATCGGTAAAATTCGGTATTTAGGAATCAGTAAATAGAAATTACCTACATATGGCCCCTATGTGTCTTAAATACTAGAGAAACAATTAGCTAATGCTTGTTAGAAGGGAATAGTAGAGGGATGTGCTACTTTATCAACGGAAGTAATGATTCCGTAGTAGGGCAGAGGTAAGCGCTGCTCTCGGGAAAGACGGAATTCTCGTGAGAAAGATCTTTTTGCTGTTCTTTGGATAGCGAAGCGGACAATGGAGATGTTTCTATGTTGTTACTAAAAGAAATGTAGAAAATTGAAACAAAAACTTACTGAGCGAATTTGTAAAGGAGGGGTAGACAGAAGCAGGAGCAGGAGCTGCCGCAGCGGCTGCTGACGTCAGAACGACCGCACTGGGATTGGACAGTCGGTCAGAACTGTGTAACGCCCCGGATTGGTGCGTTAGTGTACGGCGTGCTAGGATTGGAGAAGAAACAGGGTGACCTAGACGCTCCTTATTGGTGCGTTAGTGTGAGACGCGCTAGGATTCGAGGACTGTGACAGTGACGTGGACGCTCTGAATAGGTGTGTGAGTGTGAAGTCGCGCTGTGATTGGATAGATTAGCGGTACAGTTGTAAAGAGGGACTGGCGTTGCGCGAAAGACAAGAAAATGTATTACGACCCTCCAGAGAAGGAGAAGAAGACCTAGTTAGGGAGAATTAAGAAGTGGTTTAAGAAAGACAAACCAGTTAAGACTAGGGAAGGACAGTTACTTCCTCCACCGAAAACCCCTGCATCCTTTATGATTGCGAAATATGGGTATCATACTTGTATTTGGTTGGATAACTGGGTGAGATACACCAAGGACGACGGAGTATTAGCTTTTCCAGAGCATGGTTCATTTAATTTGGCTGTTCTAAGGAACTTAAGGGAAAGAATGATGAATTTGGAACCAAGACCTAGACCGACACAGTTTGAGGCTTTGACAGAATGGGAAGACGAAATGCATGAACGAGAAAGACAAAGAAGTGGTAGAGGATATATGTACTGGTTTGGAAGACCATACGGACATGAAAAGCATAGTGATCGAATGAAAAGATGGCGAGATGCATGCATGACTGAGGGTGTGTTCCCTGTAAGAACTGTAGGAGAGAATGAAGGTCGAAAGTGTGCGGAAAAGAGGCATAATTTGGAGTCAAGAGGGTATGGAGCGAATGAGTCTGAGGATGATGTTCTAGATGATATGTTTTATAAAAATCCACCACCGTATAGATCATAACCAGAAATGTTAACTCCAAGTGCCCCAATGAGAGAAATAGTGCGAATTATAAAATCGGAACCAGAATCCCTATGCTTGAGTAAAAACAGTGGTACCGGGGAAGTAGAAAAGAGATCAGAAGGAAGAACAGATGCAGAAATTCTGTAGAATTAGCAAAAACAACTCTGGAATTAACTGAGAAAATAAGAGAATTGACCAAGAATCTAGAAGCAGTAACTGTTCCAGTAACAATAGGTATAGTAATGCCCATTTTGGAAAAACAGAAGGACAGTGAGCATTGTTTGACAGGCCCTTACAGAAATAGTAACCCTGTAGAACAACCAAGAGTGAGACAGAATGAGAATCCATGGAGACAGACTATGAGTGTAATGGAACCGAATTTTACAAATAATTCATTTGTAGATCAGAATTGTGCAGAGAGACGTATGACAATGATAGAGACAGTGTCAGAAACACAAAATGATTTTGGACACGGAAGTGTAGAAAAACCAGTAGGACCATCAACAGACGAGTTAAGTGAATGGTTGAGAAGCTTGCAGAAAAAAGACAAAGAATCCCAATCAATTGATGTGGCCAAGTTCCAAATGGTATTGGAAGAATTAATCGTTGGGACTATCCCTACAGAAAAATTGAAAACCTATCAGGATGAAGAATTATTATTTTTGTGCAAAAGTGCAACCTGGAGAGCGAAAAACTTGCATGAAAGGTTAGAAGAAGTAGCAAATGAAATGGGTATTGATATGGAAAAGGTAAAAGCTTTACAGAAACCTTATCGAGTAGAATTCACTGAAAAGGACGTTGAGAATATGAACACCACAGGACGAATAGGTCAAATTAAGGACATAATCATTTTGCTGAGAAAATGGGAAGACGTGGATAAATGGAGAAGCAGGTGGTATAGAAAACGCGATGATGCCTCAGATAAGACATTTTCAGCCTTTCCTGTAAGAGAAAAGGAGAAGGTAGTGACAGAGTGCCCTATGAGAGAGATTCCAGGAGGAGGATATGTACATGTTCCATGGACAAGACAGGATATTTTGTCTTTTACGAATAATTTCCCTCGACTTTCGTGAAAAGCCAGTCGAGTGGTACAGACAGGTAGACAGATTTGTAAAATTGTCAAAGGTATTATGGATTGATTTGAATAGTCTGTTTGACATAATAGTACCAGCAGATCTATGGTCAGAGTGTAAATTAATGATAAATTGGCCAACCAAGGAATATCCTAGGGATCCTAAAACAGGAGCTCCGGACCCCGAGGTAATGAAGAAGTATGAGCAGGTTATGGTATTTTTGAAAAATAAAGTGCCCCCCAAAGAAACAGACTGGGTAAAAATTGATCGAACACACCAGGAAAGTAAAGAGTCAGTACATGCATACTATGAGAGGCTAATACAAGCTTTTAAGCAGTTTAGCGGAGACGAGAATCTGAGTGAAAAGGATTTGAGCCATTTTGTATACAGATTTGTATATGGTTTACGACCAGAAATTGGTGACATGATTAAACAGCATACGGTAGATTGGCAAAACAAGAAAATAGATGAAGTATTGAGACATGCTAAATACTTCAGTGATGAAATTGAAGCAAAACAGCGAAAGTTAAAGGAGAAGGCAATGTGGGCACAGGTAAAGGTAGCGGAGAGACAGGAAGCACAATTGGTGGAACAAGCAGGGACCAAGCCACAATTTAATAATGGGAAGTACAAAGGGAACATTGAAGAAGCTAAGAAGAAATTTCCGTGTCATAATTGCGGCAGGATAGGGCATTGGAAATCTGAGTGTAAGTTTCCCCCGAGTACTAACAATTGAAATCCATCATTGAACCCACAGGTGCAGCATGAGGTGAGTGGTCAACTGCAGCAACAGCAGCAAGTTGTTCCCCCACAGAATAAGGTGCCAAAGCCTCCTTTTCCACAGAGCAGAAACACACAGAAGTATAGTAGTGAATCGGGATTCTACAATGAAGAACAGGTAAATAAACTGCCGCGCGCTAGCACTGTCTCGCAGTATTGGAAGCAACGTGATGAGAGTGATGCAGAAGAGAGCTATTGACGGTGCCGAAGGGAGGAAGAAGAGTGCGTACTTGGCGCAACTCTAGAAGTAGACCAGACAGGACCTTTTGTAGATGGGAGGGTTACTGATGAAAATATTACTTTCCTAGTGGATACTGGTGCTACTCGATCAACTGTTAGATCAGCTGATGTTAAGAATCTTCCTCTCTCGGATGAACCAATCCAAGTAGTTGGTGTGTCCAACAGGCAAATTAAGACCTATCTTACAGAACCAGTGAAAGTCAGCATAGGGAAATTTTCAGAAATGCACCGCTTTGTGGTGTGTGACACCAGTCCTGTGAATTTATTAGGTAGGGACCTGCTGTGCAAAATGAATTGCACTATATTTTGTACTCCGGATGAAATAGCTTTTGAAATACCAGATGATGATGTATTGTATAAGATGACCCTAGCTAACAGAGAAAGTGAAGTTACTGAAACATATGCTGTATTCAACCCTGATGAATTACCAAAAGAACTGAGAAACTCGGTAAAAGCAGAGGTTTGGGATTTCACTGGAGAAGATGTAGGATTAATGAGAAATGTAGATCCAGTTAAAATAACTGTAAAAGAAGGAGTAACGTATCCAAATGTTCCACAGTACAGGTTGACACCTGAAATAATTGAAGGTGTAACTCCTATAATAGAGAAAATGATCAGACAAGGAATCTTGAGAGAAATAATGAGTAGTCCATGTAATTCACCAATAATGGGACTGAAAAAGCCTAATGGAAAATTTAGGATAGTGCAAGATTTGAGAAAGGTAAACAAAATTGTGGTATCATGTTGTCCCATTGTACCAAATCCATCAGTAATTTTATATCAGATTCCCCATGATGCAGAATGGTACACAGTAATTGATCTGTGTCATGCTTCCTTTTCCATCCCATTGCACCATGACAGTCAGCACATTTTTGCATTTCGTTTTGGTGAGCGTATTTTGGCATGGTGCCGAATCCCACAGGGGTATACAGAGAGCCCCTCAATATTCAATAAGTTGTTAAAGAGATCTTTGGAGAGTCTAGAAATGCCAGAAAATTCTGTACTGGTAGAATATATTGACGACCTTTTGGTGGCGTCAAAAACACGTGAAGCCTGTGAGATAGACACAATAGCCTTATTGAATCATTTGGCAGATGGAGGACTTAAAGTGTCACCTGCAAAACTACAGTTTTGTAAAAAGGAAGTGCTGTATCTGGGACACAACATTGAGAAAGGACTAAGGAAAATAACCATAGACAGAATCAGAATAATAAAAGGAATGAGAGCTCCCATGACTCAAAGAGAAGTAAGAATGTTTTTGGGAATGGTAGGGTACTGCCGTCAGTGGATAGGGAACTTCTCCTTGATTGCAAAGTCTTTGGTGCGATTGACGAGAAGTGATGTAAAAGATCCCCTTGAACTAAGCAGAGAAGAATTGGCAGCATTTAGACAATTGAGAGATGGTTTGTGTGACGCACCTGCATTAGGTATGCCTGACTATGAGAAAGAATTTGAGTTGTATTGCAGTGAGAGAAATGGATGTGCACTTTCTGTGTTGACCCAGAAATATGGAAAATTGAGAAGAGCAATTGCATATTTTTCATCAATGCTAGATCCAGTAGCTGTAGGGTTACCTGGATGTCTGAAAGCAGTGGCTGCAACATGTCGAAGTTTGGAGCAGAGTGAAGGAATTGTGATGGGATATCCATTAAAGGTGTTTGTACGCCATGATGCAGCAATTCTGTTGACAAGGAGTCGTACTCAGTATATGACACACAGTCGGCTGACTAAGTATGAAAAGGTCATATTAGGAGCAACTAATGTGAGTCTTGCAAGATGTGGGAATGTGAATCCAGCAACATTGTTGCCTGATAATGAGATTGTGGAGGTAAGAGATGAAGTTGATCATGATTGTCTGGATGTACTTGATTTTTGTACCAAACCACGACCAGACATAAAAGATGTACCTTTGCCAGAAAGTGATTTTGTGATGTTCGTTGATGGGTCATGTTTGAGAACAGATGAAGGAGCGCTGAGTGCAGCATATGCAGTATGCACAGTCGCAGCAGTAATAGAAGCATCATATTTGAAAGGAGTGAAATCAGCCCAGGTAGCAGAACTTGTGGCTTTGACTAGAGCATGCAAGATTGGAAAGAGTGTGAGAGTGACTGTGATAACTGACAGCCAGTATGGCTTTGGAGTCGTCCATGACTTCGGCCAACTATGGCTGCAAAGAGGTTTTCTGACCTCGATTGGAACTCCCATTAAGAATGCAGAAGTGGTTGGAAAGTTGCTTGAGGCGATACAGCTGCCTAAACAATTGGCTGCTGTAAAATGTGCGGCACATAGTCAAGGTGGTGATTATATTGCCACTGGGAACAGGTATGCCAATGACATGGCACAGTATTGTGCACGGAATCAGAATTCGGTCAATCGGGCTAAGGAAAGAGAAATGTCTTCTTGCTCATTGATGTTCACTAACATTGTGGGAACTTGGGAAGAGGAACAACAGTTGCAGGATGAGGCAGGAGATGAGGAAATGAGACAGTGGGTAAAAGCAGGATGTGCCATTGAAGAACCAGGGCCTTATGGGCCTGGCGGCGCAGGGCACGCCTTAATCTCCTGAGTTCACCTGCTTTGTTGAACAGAGACACGGGACATTCTGTTGAGCGTAGAAGATCAGGTTTATTAGCTGCAGCTAAGTACAGTTGTCCCAGAAGTACACTCAGTATGTTCTTAGGAGACTGCCACTTTACTCCGTGGCGCACAATCTTTTATAGCACATAGATTCACCAAGAACACTCCTAATGCATACATGGTTATCCAATGAGAAAAGTTTGAAAACAAGATATCAAGTAACCCAAATAAACCTCTCTTCCAACTGTTTTTGTCACCCCTCCCCACAAGTTAATCAGTGGTAGTGTCTACAACTCAACTTGCAGGTGGCAGGACATTTGTATGCTTTGGAGGACAGTTGTGAAATGAGAGAATACAAGTAGAGAATAGCGAAGGCCAGAAGATAAGATAAAGTCAGGAAAGAATGGTGTGAACCGACAGACAGTTGAGACAGGGTTTAGTTAAACCAGACGAGGATTAGTGGACTCAGCCAGTCCCTGACATCAGTCTCGTAAACAGAGGCAGAAGGTTATTTGACACGTCGCAGTAAGATCAGCAGAAAAACTTTGTTCATTGTGCTGCCTGAGTGAGGGCAACACAAAATGGCGGTGGAACACAAAATGGTGGCTGAATACAAGCGAGATCGAAAATCGAATTTCCTTAGACCCTCCTTTTGCCATAACTCAGGCAAAACACACAGATTCACGTTAATCTGAATCAATGTCAATAGCCATGAGGTCGTCAAACTGTTGCTGCAACATCATTTTAATGTTCTCTGTTTTCTGTGACTCAGGTCTTGGGACACACAGAGTGGCACAAAGACCGCAGATGGCGGGCCACACTGCATACAGAGACAACAGGAAAAATTGATGGCCAAAACCACTCCAAGGAAGGTTAGTACCTTCCATCCCCATTTAGATAGTAATCCCCAAAACCATCCTAATAAAGACCAATCTCCTCCGTCTTGATGAATCGATTCGGAGATCATGTGTAATTTGGAGATGGCTTGGTATACCGTAGGGGCGTCATCAGGTATATAAATACAACAGCTAGATCCGATCAATTTACAGACTCCACAACGATCTGCAAGAATAACATCTAGTGCAATCCGGTTCTGCAAAGTCATGAGACGATCCGCCTGAAGTTCAGCTGTGAGATTACTCAAGGCTCCCACAGTGACATCTATGGTAGTCTCAACAACACGAACCAGCTGTCTCTTGTTTCTGCTGTTGGCCATTGGGCCCCAAGAAGGAAGAAATCCTTTGAGGAATTCACTTCCCTCTTGTCCTGCCGTGTCTTTAGAATCAATAATCTCTCTGCCATATCTGTTTCTATGATGGCCTGAAGGAGCAGTGTATGTAGGAGGGAGAAGACAAGCTATATAGCATGTTCCTGAAAAATCCGTTGGTAGCCACGTGTAAGCTCTATCGTGGCAGACAAAATATGTGCCCTGGGATGGCACTAACGGCGGTGAATTCTGAGACGTGTAGATGTATGTATGGGAACAAAAGCTTTTTCTTTGTCCAGTGTCAGTAGTCTGGCCATTCATTTGTAAACAGAAAATACCTTGATGAGGGACAGTCCAAATTGGTGGAGATTTTCCCTGTTTAGTTTTATCTGTAAGGCAAGTAATGTAACGAGTCACGTTCCAATTAGTATATGTTTGTCTCTCGTCAACAGGAACCTTATTATTCTCCACAATTTTAGTCATAGCCACCATTCCCTTTATCAGAGAATTATGAATAAAATCTGGCTTACTACCATAGGAACCAACTGGACTTCTAAATCGGCTCTGATATGCATTTGAAAATATTACAAAATAGGCCCAAGCGGAACCTTCATAAGAAAATGGAAGGACTAAATATGGCATCCCTTTATCTGTGGTATGAGGCATAAGTCCACACACCCAACAGTCGGTTGTGTTGACTACCAATTGGTGTTGGTGCAACAATTGGATAAATGAATTATTAAAATATTCTGTTCTCCTGATTAGTTCATGTTGGGGAAGTGTATATAATTGATGTGGGGAGATAGTAGAATGAAGAGGCAAGGAGATAGAATTAGGGACAACTTTTTGCTGCATAGCATGAATAGCCCAACCTACACAAGCCAATAAGATACACAAAAATATAGAAACACACAATGTTACGCCACATTGACTGTACAATATTTTATAATATTTCTTTCTCATCTCTTCCTTATTATCCTTCTTTCCTTATTTAACATCCATCCTCTAAAATTGTTGCTCACCGCAATCTTCCTTACTCATTAGTCTGTTATTATTAGCCGTCCTATGACACTGTAAGTCCTGGGGGCCTAGCCACTATACAGGTCACAAACCAAGACTCCTACCGTGACCCTGCAACCTGGACAGATGATAAATGTAGCAGAAGAGATGGAAATCTCAGGTGTCCTTGACCAATCTAGGTCTTAAATTGTATCTAGTCCTTGTTGGTACAGTTTGGTCTTGAAATAGGGTCTGTGGCTCTGTAGTGTTTAATCGGAGATGGGAAGGTACGGCTTCTTGTAGAATGTCGTCATCTTATTTCTCCGATCGAGTTCCATCCAGGTGTGCACTACTGAAAGGTATGAATCGGGGGACTTTTTCTCCTTCAGAATCACCTATACCCTTACGAACCCACTGATAAAAAGGCAAGGGCAAGGGCACTTTCTTGCAGTGCACACCGTGGATCCAGTTATTTTTCCCTTCGACTTTTACTGCAGTACGAGTTGTCAGGAGAACTTGTCGAGGCGTCTTCCAGCGAGGTTCCAAATTCTTTGTCCTCTGAAAATTTTTCACACAGACCCAGTCTCCAGGTTGGATA
Organism: Triturus cristatus; assembly: GCF_964204655.1. NCBI lineage: Eukaryota > Metazoa > Chordata > Amphibia > Caudata > Salamandridae > Triturus > Triturus cristatus. Next base: position 182,422,706 of record NC_140589.1, read on the forward strand.
GAATGACCTGGGTCTGTGGAGGCTTCTGGTAAAGCGTTTTGAACCTATTGGTGAAGAACACGTAATTTAGTGGTGAGGTCATGTAAATAGTCAATCAGCATTGGATACTGTATATCAGAATACTTTCTAGGGCGAGGGACTCCCCATACATTAGCTGGGCGCCCGAAAACAATCTCGTATGGGCTGAGTCCCAAACGAGAATGTACAGCTGTTCTAGTGGACAGGAGAGCCAAAGGTAAAGCATCGGGCCAATTAAGACCTGTGCTGGCTTGTATTTTTGCAAGCTTAAGTTTGAGAGTGCCGTTATAGCACTCTACCAAACCCGCGGACTGAGGATGATTTGCCGCATGAAACTTCTGCCTTATACCAAGACCGGTACACAACTTTTGCATAATTTGGCCTTCACTTCCATTGTCACTCCAGACAATGCGCGGTAAACCAAACCTAGGGAAGAACTCTTTTAGAAGAACCTTGGCAGTGGACAAAGCAGTGTTGTCTTTCAGGGGGTAAGCCTCTATCCATCTGGAAAGGGCACATACCACTACCAGAACATATTTAAGTTTGTTACATCGATCCATGTGAATGTAGTCGATTTGCAACACCTCAAAAGGATATGTTGGGGGAGCAAAATGACCTGCCGGAGTTGGGGTTCCCTTTCCCGGATTGTACATCAAGCAAATGATACAATGCTTCACCACATTATCTGCACATTTTGGAATCCCTTCGTTCAGCCACACTGGAGCCAGAAGTTTACATATTCCTTTTGCACTGATGTGGGCTGGACCATGCGCCATAGTAACTACAGGCAGTAGGTAGGCGTCTGGTAACAGCCAACTCTGGTGTTCTGACAATTCTATCCAACATCCTGTTGCGTCTAACATTCCTGGACTCTCTTTCCACTTTCTCAACTCTTTCTCTGTAGCATCTCCCTGAATCGATCTCACACTTTCTATTGTGTCCTCACACATCCCTCTTTCCCTGACCCAATTCGCAGGGCCCGCAACATACATGCGACTTGTAGCATCTCTGGCTGTCCTTTTTGCTACCTCATCCGCAAAAGCATTTCTGCGACCAACATCATCAGTAATCTTCTTATGCGCACTACATTTCACAATTGCTATCTGGGTAGGCAAAACAAGTGACTCAAGAAGATCAGTTACCAATTGACCATGCTGTATTTTAGTACTGTGGGAGGTAAGGAATCCTCTTTCCTTCCACAAACGACCGAAGCTATGCGCCACACCGAACGCATACTGGTTGTGGGTATACACATTCACTCTCTTTCCTTTAGATAACACACACGCTCTGGTCAAAGCTATCAGTTCAGCTGCCTGAGCTGAATTATGTCTGATGTGTGCTGTCTCCACAATTGTATACAAGGTGGTAACAGCATAAGCTGAAGTTGTCTCACCATTTGGGAGTTTGAAACAAGACCCATCCACCCATAGGATCCCATCTGGATCCACTAACGGCGTATCTTTCAAATCAATCCTGCCTTTTGTCTCCTCCTCAGTACGGAGAAAACAATCATGTTGTTTCCGAATATCTTTCTCTTCTGGAAGAGGTAACAGTGTGGCTGGATTTCAAATATTACATCGTTTGATGTGCACATGACTAGCCAAGAGCGTCAGCTCATATCCAGACAATCGAACACTTGTAAGATGTTGTGTTTTCGTCCTATTTAGCAAGGTATCCACTGCATGTGGTACCATAACAATGAGAGTATTATCTAGCACCACTCCAGCAGACTGACGAATAGAAATCGCTGCTGCTGCTGTAGCTTTGAGACAACTAGGCAATGCCTTGGCTACTGGGTCTAACGTAGCTGAAAAATAGGCACATGGCCGCTGTTTGTCTCCAAATCGTTGTGTTAAGACTGACAACGCACAACCCTCTCTTTCATGGACACAGAGCGTGAAGGGCTTACTGTAATCTGGAGTACCCAACACAGGAGCAGAACACAGAGCAGTACGTAAATCAGAAAAACTCTTCTGACATTTGTCAGTCCAAGGAAGGGGTTGGGGTGTGTCTTTCAAAGTGAGTGCTAACAAAGGTTTGGCCAACAAAGAAAAATTTGGAATCCATTGTCTACAATAAGAAGTGATGCCCAGAAAGGCGCGCACCTCTCTTTGTGTAGATGGCACAGACATTTGCCCAATTGCTTGAATTCGTTCTGGGGTTAATCGACTTCCCTCCTTTGATAAGAGATGACCCAAATAGGTAACCTCTCGACGGACATATTGTAGTTTAGAAGGCGAAACCTTACTTTAAGATCAGACAAGTGACGTAACAGTGCAACAGTCACATTCTTGCAGACATCCTCTAAATCAGCAGCAATCAACAAATCATCCATATATTGAATAAGAGTAGCACCTGGGGGCAAAGGAAAAACATCGAGCTGACATTTCAGAGCTTGACTATAAATGGAGGGGCTTTCACAATAGCCTTGGGGTGCGCGCTTGAACCGGAAACTTCGGCCTCCTAGAGAGAAACCAAAAATATCCCTACTCTCTTTGGCAATGGAAATGCTGAAGAAAGCATTTTTCAGATCAATAACAGAAAACCAAGCCGCTGAGGCAGGTATCATAGTTAACAGGGCAGTGATATCTGGAACAACAGGAAACAGTGGTACAACAATTTTATTGACCTCTCGAAGATCAATCACAAAACGATAAACAGGAGGCTTAGAAGGATCAGTGCGTTTAAGAACAGGAAGAATAGGACTATTACATACATTTCCTCTCGTTTCCTCAATCACACCCTTCTGAACCAAATAATAAATGATATCCAAAAGCGCTCTTTCACCTTCATTGGAAATTCTGTATTGAGGAATGCGTGGCAATTTAGCATTGGGCTTGAGAGTAACAACATAAGGCGGGATCTCAAGACAACCAACATCATTTGGACCCGTAGCCCAGAGCGTTGCAGGAAGAGAGAGCAATTCAGGTGGGAATTGGTCTTTAGACAAATACATTGAAGAAGTCAATTTCTGCCCTAAAGTAAGATGCACACCAGAAGGAGAACAATTTATCGTTGCATGCAATCTTTTCAATAGATCCAAACCCAACAGATTCTCGCCGCAACCAGTCGTTAAAAGAAGAGGAGCTTCCATATCATAAGGGCCAATTGAAATAGGCAAAGGACAGGAGACCGGGTTACGAACTGGGGCGCCAGAAAATTCTACCAATACATTTGTTAAGCCAGACAAAGGTGCCCCAGGGAGTTTAGAATGAATGATAGAACTTCTCATCGCACCAGTATCTAAAAGAAATGGCTCTGAAACACCCATTGTAGTGACATTGATATAAGGCCCATCCTGATTTACTGGAATCGAAACAACTCCCTCACTTTGTCTATGGCTGTCCTAGTTAGCGTGAAGGCTTTCATTTTCACCTTCAACATGATAACCATCATTGTAATGCTGTGTAGACTGAGTATTCTGCTGATCGAAGTAGTTCATAGAATTTGGAGGGGGTAAGGAACGCTGTTCTTGAGGCATCACACCTCGACCTCTACCCCTGTATATTATCTGGAAACCACCACGGCATCTTGGAGCAGATAGTCCTCCCTTACGTTGCAATAAAACCGGACAGCTATTCTTAAAATGACCTTCCTCTCTACAATAGGCACATTGGTTAGGACCTATTAAAGGTCGCGAATAAAGGGCTCAGGCTTTTGATACACCCTCTGAAACTGTGGAGGCTGTTGAAACTGGCGCTGAGTATAACGAGGAGGATAAGCTTGTTGCAGAAGAACCTTCATTTTTAATTCTTTCATCTTCTTCTCTTGCTTAGCTTTCTCCTCTTTATCCCTGTTCTCATAATATTGAGCAGTAGCCAATATCTGGGCAGAAGAAGAAACAGCCCATGAACTCTCGGAGTTTTTCAACTTATGTGACAGTTCGGGAAGCAAATTAAATACGAATTTATCTACAAATAATCGTTGTCCACCCTCCGTAGTCATATCCTGACCACTGTGATCAATAAACGTCTCCTCAAAACGAGTGAAGAAATCAGAGACACTCTCATCTTTCTTCTGCTTACAAGCAGCTAATTTATCCCAATTAACTCGCAAGGCGTGCATCATCGTTTTCATTAAAGTAATAATCCTACCAGGGAGTTCTGAAATCAAAACATCAGGCTTAGCACCACCCACTTGGGCTGCATCCGCGGCAATTATAGCAGCCCAATTGCCACCCAATGCTTGGGCGTGATCCTCTCTACGAATCCAAGCCCATAATGCTTGTGGGACTACATTTCCCATCAACATATCAATATCGGCTAAATTCATAATACAGGCATCAGCAGTCTGGGACAACTCCTTATAATAGCCAGCAGGGTTTTTACGGGGATCCGGTAGAGACTGTTTAAGAGCCAAAACTTCAGATCTCTTCCAGGGGACATGTACCCATATACGCTGGAAGTGCGCGGGAGCAGCTGGATGAGCACCTGCTTGTGCAACCGCTTCTCTCCACACTGGAGGAACCTCTCTCATGGGATAATGTTTGGATGTCAGCCTAACAGCAGGATCGGAATCAAAAAAAGTCTGTGAGGAAAATAAGGACCTAAAAGTGACAAGTGTCCTTACCGCATCCTCAACCTTAGAACCCACAATGAGTCCCTTATCGAAATTAGCCTGAACATCTAACAAACCCATTCTTTAGCGAGAGTGTCACACATAACATTAAATACATATCTCTGCATGGGCGCCTCCCACTGATGAAAGGTGGTCATGATATCTTTCACACTATACTGGGGACCCTTCTCGATCCATTTGCGAGCAAGAGAGTCCAATACCACCCGTTCGTCGGAACCTGGGAATTGACTACGAGACTGTCTTTGTCACAGGACACCGCGGCTCCAGTCGCGCTGTCAGGCGCTGACAAAACTACAATTTCCGGCAGCCTTTGGCGTCGGAGACGTGGGACGTCTCAAACGCGCGTCCCACGTGATGCGGAAGCAGCCGCTCAAGACGCGGCAGTCGGCGGAAGACGCTGCCGATTATTCTTGGGATTACTGGCTCACGGCGTTTCGTTGCTGCATCTAGAGGTTGGGTAAGGGTGTCCGTGACACCAAACCTTCAGTTGTTTCTGTGATTGGGGCATCGTGTTTTGACTTCGGATTAGGCATCACGCTAGGATTGACGCGTGTATTGCCGGGGTGTTTCTAACCAGCATACCTGTTCTTGACAATCTGATTCCCAGGTTGTCAGAGGGTGGCGTACTTTCCCTTCGTTGGCGAACTCATTCCCTGATTCATATTCTGAGTTCATGCGAGGGAAGGGCCACTACATTGTCAGGTCTAGAGGGGACGCCCTCGGTGTTGAACTTGTGTGCCTGGATGTAAGAGTGACGTAACTCTACTCCTGGTGTTTAATGCGGAGAGGTGCTTTGGAGGGACTCTCAGTACCGCATTTGCTTTAACGCGCTCCTTCAGGCGCTACCTCCGCTGACAGTTTCTCAAAACCTATAGACGGTGATTACCGTGGATTTACCTGAATTACAGTGCATTCGGTGAGAGTGCAAGCTGTGACCGGGACATGTGGGTATTCTAGATACCTGCTGATTATACCCTCAATGATTCCCATCTGCATATCAGCTATTCTTTCCTATTCCCCAGGGGGTGCTTAGCAGTTCTAGGTTTCCTTGTCAAATCTTGGGCTCCGAGAGATCTACGCTACACCCCAAAGGGTTGACTCATCCTTCTTTTCCTTTACAGGTTAGTGAGGGCAAGGAGACGGGAAAGGGAGAGTGGGACTGCAGAAGTGTAGGAAGGGTGGTCCTGGTACTAACCAGTGTTTCTCTTGTGTCTTCTACAGGTCTCCCTCCCTGCTGTCCCCATCCTTTCCTTCCCCCGCTTAACCACCCTTTAGTCTGCGTTACCTTGATATCCAGACTTGGGGAGGTTGGGAGGGTGACCCCTTAGTGCATCGATCCGACTCCGAGGATACGTTCAGGCCTGGGACAGAATAATCGGCCCACGAATAGATTTATCCTCCCGGTCGAGTCGATTCTACCATGGCCACCTTGGACGATATCATGGCGGCCCTAGCTACCGTGCAGGTGGAACTCACGGCTTCACGAAATGAAACCGCTGCGTTGCAAGTGAGAGTAGACAGATTGCAGCGCAACCCCTTTGATTATGGTCCTCCTCAACCCCCGCCTAGTTCTATGGTGGTGGAAATTCCTACCCCTATCCCGCTGGCCCCTCCGGAACATTTCACAGGGGACATACATAAAGTGCAAGTATTTCTAACGCAGGTCCTTTTACACTTTAACTGCAAACCGAAGCTTTTTTCAACTAACCAGGCTCGCGTGTCGTTCCTGATCTCCTACTTAGCGGGGGATGCCGCTCAATGGTCAGTTCCGTTGGTCCAACAAGATGACCCGAAGCTCTATGATTGGGACGCTTTCAAAGAGGAATTTGAAAAAACCTTCGACCGGCGCAACAACACCTTTACTGCAGATCGAGAACTACTAGAGCTGAAGCAAGGGAGTAAGGATCTCTTGGGTTACCTTAACGCCTTCAGACGATTGATAGCCGAAACCCAGTGGCCGGAAGGGAAACGATCAGCAATCTTCTACCAAGGCTTGAGAGACGAGCTCAAAGATGCGATCGCCCAAGTGGATCCACAACCCCAGTCCTGTGAAGCCTTGATCGATTTAACGCGTCGATTGGATCACCGCCTCCGGGAACGCAGAGGAGAACGTAAGAGGAAAGACCGATATCCGGTTCGCTTTGATCGACCCAAGTCCTTTGAGCCCGGAACAGGGTCTCAGGAACCTATGGAAATTGGCACTATGAGAGCACCATTGACCTCGGAGGAGAGAGAACATCGGAGAAAGGACGGTCTATGTCTCTATTGTGGTAAGAAGGGCCATTTTCTGAAGGAATGTCCGGTAAAACCCAAGAGCAGCCGCCCTCGGCCAGGGACGTCTTCATGGAACACCTCAAAGACAACGACGGAAAACTGAAGAGTTCAATGCCGGTTGAATGGGAGGCGTCGAGCGTATTCTGCATCCCTTCTCTCAAGGATGGTCCCGAGACAAAAAAGGACCACTTCTTTATTTCAGTGACCCTGCAGGTGAACAAACAGCCCTGTATCACTCGAGCTATGGTGGATTCCGGAGCCACAGGGTGTTTCATGGACAGAACTACAGCCCTACGGTTAGGGGTCCCCTTGGTCCTCAAGACGTCCCCAGAAGTGGTGTTGGCGGTGGATGGAAAACCCCTGGAATCCAGCCCCATCAGTCAAACTACGGAACCCTGTATGGTAGAATGTTTGCCTGGACATCAGGAACTATTAGCGTTTCAAATCATACACGCTCCTTCATACGGAATGATTTTGGGATTGCCCTGGCTCTCCAAACACAACCCAGGTATAGATTGGAGCCTAGGAACCATAACATAGGATTCCGACTTTTGCAAAACCCACTGCTGGAAGGTACCCGCTCCCATCACCAATAAATGTCTTCACATTGCCACTGCTGCTGAAAAAGAGACAAAGCTGCCACAATGTCACCTATCTTTTCAGGATGTTTTTGATGACCAACGGGCAGAAGAGCTGCCCCCACACCGACCCTACGATTGTAGGATCGACCTAAAGCCAGGAGCTGTGGTCCCCTGTGGTAGGGTCTATGCACTCACAGAGCCAGAGAATCAACACTTACGTCTCTACTTGGATAAGTATCTGGCTTTGGGATTTATCCGGCCATCATGTTCTCCCGCTGCTTCCCCCTTATTCTTTATACCCAAAGCCAATGGGGAATTAAGGACTTGCATCGACTTCCGCGCATTGAATTCCATCACCATACGCAACCAATACCCGTTCCCGTTGATCCCAGTACTCCTAGAACAGGTGAGGGGAGCGGTGATTTACACTAAATTGGACCTGCGCGGGCGTACCATTTGGTACGAATGTGCCAAGGAGACGAGTGGAAGACTGCCTTTAAGACGCGGTATGGGTTATATGAATACCTAGTGATGCCGTTCGGGCTCTGTAACGCCCCGGCAGCCTTTCAATTCTTTCTCAATGACGTTCTCAGACAGTATTTGGACAAAATTGTGGTTGTCTATATCGACGACATTTTGATTTACTCCACACGCAAAGAAGAACACACACAACACGTCAATCTCATACTTCAGGTATTACGCGACAACAAGTTATTTTGCAAGATCAGTAAGTGTGAATTTCACGTGTCCATAGTTGAATTTCTGGGGGTAATGCTTACTCCAAAAGGCCAGGAAATGGCAGAACGGAAAGTGACAGCCATCACAGAATGGCCACCTCCCACGACAGTCAGAGACATACAATGCTTTATGGGATTTGCAAACTTTTATAGACGTTTTATCACCCAGTTCTCCAACAAATCGGCGCCGCTCACGCGTCTAACAAAAAAGAATGTGAAATTCCAGTGGACACAAGAAGCACAGTCAGCCTTTGATACGTTGAAGAACGCATTTGTAACTGCCCCAGTGCTAACACATGCTGATCCCGAAGTGCCATTTATCGTAGAGGTGGACGCTTCCGACGTGGCGATTGGAGCCGTCTTGTCACAGCGAAACAGTTCCAACGGTCAAATGCATCCTGTGGCCTTCATGTCGAAAAAGTTGAACGGGGCCGAGCAGAACTACACAATCACCGAAAAAGAATTACTGGCGATCAAGGAAGCATTTAAGGAGTGGAGGCTTTGGCTGATGGGGGCACGTCATACGGTTACGGTATATACAGACCATCGAAATCTCCAGTTTCTAAAAACAGCTCGCCAACTCACCCCAAGATTGCTTCGGTGGATGACGTTTTTCGAGGAATACGACTTCATTGTAACCTTCCGCCCGGGGTGTCAGAATAAAAAAGCAGATGCATTAACCCGACAGGACTCCACGGTTACCCCCGGTCTTCAACCTGAGAGATCGATCCTTAACCCTCAGAGGGTCATCAGGGTAATACAAGTGGACCAATTCCTCCGTAAGGTCAAGAAGGGGGTGCAGATAAGGAAATGGAAAGACTGGCTGCTACATCATCCTGAGTGGAAAAACAAACATGGGGTGATGATGAGAGGGTCGCAGATGCTGATCCCGATGGTGGAATTACAGCAACAGGTATTCCATTGGTGTCACACGGACCCTAGTGCAGGTCATCACGGGAACGAGAAAACATGCGAAAAGATCCTGCGGCAGTGTTGGTGGCCGGCGCTCAGAGAGGATGTCCCTAAATGGATCCGGTTATGCGTGGTGTGCGCACAAACCAAGACTCCACCAGGGAAACCCCAAGGATTGCTGCAGCCTCTTCCCACCCCGGACGTCCCGTGGGAAAGATGTTCCTTAGATTTCATTGTGGGACTTCCGGCAGACAAGGGCCATACGGTTATACTAGTCGTAGTAGACTTCTTAACCAAAATGGGACATTTCGTGGCCTGTAAGACACTTCCCACTGCTGGACAACTCGCCAAGCTGTTAATGGAACATGTGGTGAGACTACACGGATTGCCCAAGGTCATCGTGTCGGACCGTGGGGCTCAATTCACTGCCAAATTTTGGAAAGCGTGGTGTGCCGCCTTACACATCTCATCCGCTCTGTCCACAAGCTTCCATCCACAAACGGACGGACAGACAGAGAGACTCAATCGTACTTTGAAACAGTATTTGCGGAGTTATGTGAACGCAAACACCGAGTCCTGGTTGGAATGGCTATGGTTGGCAGAGATAGCATACAACAACGCCCTACAGAGTTCCACGAAACACAAGCCGTTTTACAGCACATACGGTTTCCATCCCCACTCGCTTTCTCCCGTTCAGCGCACCTGGTAGGAGCGATGCTATTCCCTCAGTACAGGAAAGAATACGGCACATACAAACAACACTGGTACACACCAAAAAACAACTAATAAGGGCTAAAACATTGTATAAGCAACATGCAGACAAACATCGCAAACCAGGGCCGGAATATCAGAAAGGCGACCTGGTGTGGCTGTCCACACGTAACATTAGTTTCAAACGTTACAGTGTGTTTAACCCTCGATACATAGGCCCCTACCGAGTTGTTAGACACGTCAACCCAGTCGCTGTAAAGATCGCTCTCCCCTCACACATAAGACTCCACCCTGTATTCCACGTCTCATTATTGAAACCCGCACATGGGCGGGGGCCAGCTAAACCGGCACCGGTGGGAATAGATCAATCCGATGAGTACGAGGTAGAGAAAATTCTTGACTCAAAGATTCGCCGCCACAAGCTATGGTTCCTCATCGCCTGGAAAGGTTATGGCACAGAGGAAAACTCCTGGGAGCCCGAGTCAGCGGTGCATGCCCCCAGGCTGGTGGCCGCTTTCTATAGACGGCATCCTGGCAAACCTTGCGCCTGTCAGTGCTCTCCGAGAGGGGAATGTCCTGTCACAGGACACCGCGGCTCCAGTCGCGCTGTCAGGCGCTGACAAAACTACAATTCCTGGCAGCCAGACGCGTTGGAGACGTGGGACGTCTCCAACGCGTGTCCCACGTGATGCGGAAGCGGCCGCTCAAGACGCGGCAGTTGGCGGAAGACGCTCCCGATTATTCTTGGGATTACTGGCTCACGGAGTTTCGTTGCTGCATCTAGAGGTTGGGTAAGGGTGCCCGTGACACCAAACCTTCAGTTGTTTCTGTGATTGGGGCATCGTGTTTTGACTTTGGATTAGGCATCACGCTAGGATTGACGCGTGTATTGCCGGGGTGTTTCTAACCAGCATACCTGTTCTTGACAATCTGATTCCCGGGTTGTCAGAGGGTGGCGTACTTTTCCTTCGTTGGCGAACTCATTCCCTGATTCATATTCCGAGTTCATGCGAGGGAAGGGCCACTACATTGTCAGGTCTAGAGGGGACACCCTCGGTGTTGAACTTGTGTGCCTGGATGTAAGAGTGACGTAACTCTACTCCTGGTGTTTAATGCGGAGAGGTGCTTGGGGGGGACTCTCAGTACCGCATTTGCGTTAACGCGCTCATTCAGGCGCTACCTCTGCTGACAGTTTCTCAAAACCTATAGACGGTGATTACCGTGGATTCACCTGAATTACAGTGCATTCGGTGAGAGTGCAAGCTGTGACTGGGACATGTGGGTATTCTAGATACCTGCTGATTATACCCTCAATGATTCCCATCTGCATATCAGCTATTCTTTCCTATTCCCCAGGGGGTGCTTAGCAGTTCTAGGTTTCCTTCTCAAATCTTGGGCTCCGAGAGGTCTACGCTACACCCCGGAGGGTTGACTCATCCTTCTTTTCCTTTACAGGTTAGTGAGGGCAAGGAGACGGTAAAGGGAGAGTGGGACTGCAGGAGTGTAGGAAGGGTGGTCCTGGTACTAACCAGTGTTTCTCTTGTGTCTTCTACAGGTCTCCCTCCCTGCTGTCCCCATCCTTTCTTTCCCCCGCTTAACCACCTTTTAGTCTGCGTTACCTTGATATCCAGACTTGGGGAGGTTGGGAGGGGGACCCCTTAGAGCATCGATCCGACTCCGAGGATACGTTCAGGCCTGGGACAGTCTTCGGGACAAAGCCGGAGACATATTCAAAGAAAGGAGACAGAAACCCAGAGACAGTATCTGTGATTCGTTTGGGCACAGTAGGAGAATTAGACATAAGAACAGGGGACAAGGTATTAGGTGAACTAACAGAAGAATTAACAGTTATGAGGGGAGCCGAAGGCAAAGGATATTGATGTTCAGGAAACGGAGGCAAAGAAGTCGGTGGCGGAAGAGGTGGGGGTGGCACTACCGGAAGGGGCAAATGCGGAAGAGCCGGAGCAGGCGGAGGCGCAACTAATGGCTGAACTGGTTGTAACAATGGGGGTGCATTAGCACCTTGTACATAGGGAGGAGGCAATCTCAATAAGTGAAACATCAAAGGGTCTTCCTCCGGATCCTTACTTTTATCAGAAGGGGAAATGGGCAACACCGGATAGCATTTATCTATCGCCATACGATGCTGTCTCTCTGAAATTTCCATTTCATGATTAATCTCATTATCTTTAAACTGCTGGGCAGCCTGTATAATCGTCATACTTTGTGTTTTCTTATCTCGTTTTGCCTGTTTAATTTCTCTCTGTTTGGCTTCCTTACGCCAGAGGCGGAAAGAGTCAAACATTGCCGGCCGGGCTTTTCTTTTAAACAAAATTGCTTCCAAATTATCTAATATGTCAGGCTCAAAGCTACCATTCTGTGGCCACTGTAGAACACCATTGTTCTTTGTGTATCGGATCCATGCCTCATTAAAGGCAATGGGGCCAACACCATGTTTAGAATAAATCTCATATTTGGGAGTTCCAACAGGAGGAATTGGACAAGAGTCCTCCAGCCGGGAATCCCTATCACAACCAAAACAACAAAACTTTCTAAACTTACTCAGACCAGGCATTGTTATTTCACTGGACTGTTCACAAACATCAAGGGGTTAAATCAAATAACACAGCACAATCTGTACTCACCCCTCGGCTTCGGCTTTTGCAATAGCCGAATCAAAGACCCAAAACAAAACAAAATAGTGGGAGCTACCCACCAATATTTAACTAAGTGTCTTCTTATGCCAACAGAGGCCCGTCTAACGTCTTGCGATACCATACATCACCAAAAAGGGGCCAAAGCAAGGCGGCAGTCAGGGCAGCAGTCGTCAGCAGCCGTCAGGAAGGAGAAACCGCGCTGAAAAAGACCTTCGGACCACTTGGACATACAGGGGTCGCTTGACGTGGTTCACGATTCCTCCAGAATTTTCTTGCGGGGTTCCTCACGACCCTCAGGCAAAATCGCTACCTCTGAAGCCGCGTCACAGAGGGCACCAATTGAAGAACCAGGGCCTTATGGGCCTGGCGGCGCAGGGCACGCCTTAATCTCCTGAGTTCACCTGCTTTGTTGAACAGTGACACAGGACATTCTGTTGAGCGTAGAAGATCAGGTTTATTAGCTGCAGCTAAGTACAGTTGTCCCAGAAGTACACTCAGTATGTTCTCAGGAGACTACCACTTTACTCTGTGGCGCACAATCTTTTATAGCACATAGATTCACCAAGAACACTCCCAATGCATACATGGTTATCCAATGAGAAGAGTTTGAAAACAAGATATAACCAATAAGAAAAGTTTGAAAACAAGATATCAAGTAACCCAAATACACCTCTCTTCCAACTGTTTTTGTCACCCCTCCCCACAAGTTAATCAGTGGTAGTGTCTACAACTCAACTTGCAGGTGGCAGGACATTTGTATGCTTTGGAGGACAGTTGTGAAATGAGAGAATACAAGTAGAGAATAGCGAAGGCCAGAAGATAAGATAAAGTCAGGAAAGAATGGTGTGAACCGACAGACAGTTGAGACAGGGTTTAGTCAAACCAGACGAGGATTAGTGGACTCAGCCAGTCCCTGACATCAGTCTCATAAACATAGGCAGAAGGTTATTTGACACGTCGCAGTAAGATCAGCCGAAAAACTTAGTTCATTGTGCTGCCTGAGTGAGGGCAACACAAAATGGCGGTGGAACACAAAATGGTGGCTGAATACAAGCGAGATCGAAAATCGAATTTCCTCACCCCAAGGGAAAAGGATCATGTGTGGGTCTATAGAGATGGAAGACCAGTTATGCCTGATAGCATGATGTCTACCATGGCACGGATGTATCATGGCCAGGGACAAATTGGACGAGATGCTATGATCAGGTCATTTAAGCAGACCTGGTACAATGCAAAATTCAGACTTGTGGCAGAAAGTCTTTGTCAGAGATGCTTAATATGTCAGCAGTACAATCCTGGCAGGACGACAGTAGTGAGTCTGGGAACAATAGGTCAAGAAGGAGGGCCTTTCACCAGAATGCAAGTAGATTTCATTGAGATGCATCCCTGTAACAGATTGAGGTATGTTTTGGTAGTAGTCTGCCTATTCTCCAGGTGGGTGGAAGCATTCCCAACAAGAAGAAATGATGGGTTGACAGTAGCCAAGCTACTGTTGAGAGAATTCATCCCCAGGTTCGGGTTCCCAGTGACAATTGAGTCAGACCGAGGAGGACATTTCCATAATGAGATTGTAGGATTAATTTGTGAAGCATTGAATGTACAACAAGACTACATTGTGCCTACCGACCAGAGGCTTCTGGTGTGGTTGAACAGATGAATGGTACTATCAAAAATAGAATAGGGAAAATATGTTTGGCCACAGGAATGAAATGGCCGGATGTCTTGCCTCTAGTACTCATGACAATCAGGGCCATTCCAGACAGAACTACAGGATTGAGTCCTCATGAAATAATCATGGGACGTGCAATGAGACATGTGTTTATACCAGTCAACAAGCTGAGGACAATTTCTGATGATATGGTGTTGGAATACTGTAAAGGCCTGGCTGACGCAGTTCATTCTGTGTTTCATCAGGTTGGACCAGATGCCACCACACTTGAAAAGAAGCAAGCCCATGATCTGAGCCCAGGTGATTGGGTAAGGAAAAAAGTCCACAGAAGAAGAAATTGTCTGGTTCCAAGGTGGGGAAATCCACGACAAGTCATTTTGATCACAACCACAGCTGTGAAGTGTGCTGGACTGAAAAACTGGATCCATGCCAGTCATACATTGAGAATTCCAAATCCAGTAGACAGCACAGGAAAAGAATACTTTGATGAATCAGAATCAAGTACTGAATCAGATGACGAAGGGTCAAAGACACGAGGAAACTCTGAAAGGGGGGAAACAGAGCAAAGATCAGCTTTAGTCCCCAGAAGTGTCGCTCTGAGAAGAAAATTGCAGATTTCCGAATCTAGTGATTCTGGAAACGAGCAAGAAGCGCAGGGTTCCAAGAAGGAACACAGGAAGAAAAAAGGAAAAAGAACTGAAGACGCAACAAAGGAAATTCGTGAAAAGGAAGTACCACATGAGAGACTGAGAGAAATTCCACCTGAAGTAACAAATTTAAGTGAACAAGGGACAGGTACAGGAGAGAGGGACAGATTTCTGCGGAAGACCCCCGAGGAGGTGTAGGGAACTGCAACAACGAGTTAGGTGAAGGGACAAGTAGCCAGCAGGAAGATTGCGTGCCGGAGACCCGAGGAGGGACAGAAGTAGGGAAAACAAAACAAGTGGTGGAAGAAGAAGTCACTGAAAAGACAAAGCAAATTGAGTTAGAGTCTGAAGAGAGTGAAAATGAAATACCTGAAAGTCGAGTTCTAAGAAAGAGAGCATGGAGGAATGAAAAGAATGACAAAGGAAGTAAAGTAAAAAGAGTTGCAAGAGATGATGTTTGGCCCAATAAAATAAGGAAACTGAGATACAGATTGACACGAGTAAATTCACCAAGAGCTGAACAGGTGAATGAAGTGACAAGTCAAGAGAAAGACGAATTAACTGAATACAAAGAGAGTAGAAGAACAAGGAAACCTAACCAGAAGTATAAGTCACGAGAATGGACATACGTGGCTCTGCCTGAACAGGGAGAAGAGGCAGATAGTCAAGGAAAGCCAGAGGAGGCTGTACTGAAAGTGGTTGAGGATGAAATAGAATCGGAAATCCTGAGACTTCTCTTCTCCGACATTGGAGAAGAAGAAATGGAAGTTCAGGAAAATCCATATTTGGAAGACGAGAGGAGAGTGAAGAACGATGAGATGCCAAACTAAATAAGTTAAGAAAACTATTGATGAAGAAAACAAGCTATTGAATTAAAAATAGTGACTGGTAGAACCAAATAGGTGTTAGAACCTTAGGTTAGAAAAACTAGTTGTGAAGTAAAAGAGGCTAAGTCAAAAGACAGGGTCCGTTTTAACAAGATGGCTAACATAGAAAGTAGTAAAGGTAGATGTACATTCATGAAAAGATGGTGTAAAATGTGTTGTTGTTGTACAGGATTATTAATGCTTTTATGGAGCATCCTTGCTCTTGTCATTTCCTTTAAGGCTACTATAGACACATTAGAAGGACATAGTGAGAATAAAACTAATATAGGGAAAATTCCAAAGGTAGTTCCAACTAGAATAGATAAAAATGATTTGCATAAAGACAGGTCAATAACAGATTTTTCTAATAATGTGTTTTCAAAATTATTGTATGAATATGTAAAGACAATGGACGTACGGGACTGCTACGTATGTATGCAGTTACCTGCATCTGTTTCTGAGGGAGGGACATATCATCACCTTCCGGCAACGTATGGTATAACATGTAGTGTAATAGGTAGTCTGTTTTATGAGACAGGGAAATTAGAATATTATTTTTCAGATGTAGATAACATTTTTGCGCAAGTGCCTTCTTATAATAAATTGAACAAAGTAAAACCTGCTAAGGTATTAGGTGAATTCTTTTTAGAAACTAAGGAACTAACATTAGAGTATATTTTTAGAAACAATTTAACATGCAGTTTGAAGAAGGAGGAAAAGACATTCCTAGACATGGTTGAGGAAAGGAGATTGAAAATGCAAAGAAAAGCAGCAGAAGGGAAAGTGGAGAAAACAATCTGGGATATAGAGAAAGAAAAACATTTGAAAGGAGAAGCTAGTCCAACTATAGATTTAGATTGGCCTCAGAAAGGGAAATTTTGCATTTGAAGGAATCAAACTGCGTATGATAATTATTTTCTAGGCAATAGTGAGTGCCATGATACATATCGAATCATGGGTGGATGGGGATTCAAAGGTGGAAGAGATCCAGTTTTTCCTGGATTATATTTTATTTGTGGGAACAGGGCATATTACCATTTGCCAGACCATTGGTATGGCACATGTTACGTAGACCTGGTCTTTCCAAAAATCTTTCATATGGATAGAGGAGAAGATGGTGTACATAGCTTAAGTAATCATTTAGCTAGGACCAAGAGAGAATCTTGGGCAGAAATTGTAGGCATTGATACCAGCAGTGGGAATAACTCTGACTGCAAACAAAATTAGAAAATTGTCAACCGTAGTGGATCGCTTGTCAACAAGCACCGCTGGAGGATTTTTATTGGTTAATACTGAAATGGTTGCCATGCGTGCTATGGTAATGCAAAATCGACTTACCCTTGATATATTATTGGCAAAAGAGGGTGGAGTCTGTGGAATGCTGAAAGTTCAACATTGTTGTACTTACATCCCTGACGAAAGCAAAGATCTGAAAACTTATATTAAGAATATTACTGAATTGCATGATGAACTTGCACCACTGGAGGTTGAAAGTGTTTGGGATAGAATTGGAAAGAAAAAAGCTTCTATTAAGAATTTCTTAGTGAAAATAGGTAGTACTCTTACAGGTAAGATATTGTTTCCATTAACATGTGTAATCTGCATAGTTTTAATGATAAAAGTATGTTGTATGTGCTGTAGAAACAAGAAAAATAAGAAAAGAAAAAAAGAGAAAATTCAAAAAGAAAAGATAAGAAACAAGAAAGAGAAATTGAAGAAATAGAATTGGAGGAGTGGAAGGAGAGTACGTATGAATCAGTAAAAAGAGAAGACGAAGGTGAAACTGAACTATGATTAAGAGCAAGAACACATTTTAAAGATTCTGTAAAGACAGAACAAAATTTTGGGTGGTGTGGTGATAAAATCACCAAAGGGGGGATTGCTGGAGTGGGTAAATCAAAATTTTGTATACCCATCCCATTTTGCATGTCATTTTATTTAATTAGATTAACTAATTAATTATAATCGTACTAATGGTTTGGAGTGATGTGAAAATAACTAACCAACCTTATTAATGACCGAAATACACGTGGTATTTGCATCTGCATGGCCTAATTAATTACGTGAACTAAATTTCGTACGCATACTAATGATAGATAAATAGAATGTTGCATGTTATATGTTGCTTTAGTGATGTAATTGTAATTCATGCTTTATTTTGTAAGTATAAACTGCATTGAGTGTTGCTTTTGGCTAAATAAATACATACACATATGGGTATTAGCGAGGGAATAACATTTTATTAGTCATTTCTATGTATTAATTACGTTTTTGTGTTTCCTTGCTTAAGTTGTCCATTTTTGGCCTATCGAAAGATGGCTGACTTTGGTGCCTAACCCGACTGCCAACGCTGAACAGGGCTTGGGTGAAGTGCGCCTGTGCTGTAAACAGATACACAGTGGCCTGGACCTGACCCCAGATGAACATGTACCCTTCAAGGTTGCTCTGGGATGCGAGCCAGCTTTTCTGAATGAACAATAATAATGCTACTAAAAACCGGATCATTCAAGAACAATGACATCAGAGACTTTAGTTGATGAGAATCCTTTCAGACGATTCCAATGGACCAATCAGAACATTTGAAAACCCGTTTTTGATACAAATTGTCAATGATTTTACTATAAATTATGGTAGAATAGAGAGGTCGGGAGTCGCTCCTTCGATTTCCTGATGATATGCTGATGGAGAGGACGGTGACACTGCAGGACAGCTGTTAGCCAGAATCTTTGATGGACTGAATTAATGCCCAAAATCCTGATGAACTGAACCTGCTAAATTGATGGGCATAGATTTGCGAGACTGCCAGATTTGACATAGAGGACGACTTTAGCCAGAATAGGTAAATATGAATGGCAACTTGATCAAATGAATGATTTAATCTACAATATTAATATACATTTTGATTTGAACATCTACAGAAATGAGTTGGGTTGTTTATTCATTGAAATGTGTTCATGTAAAGGTTAAGAGAGTATTAGTATTTTACTTAAACTACAACTAACAGATCTGTCCCGGTTATGAGGGTAATACCAAATGTAGGATCTAAGGCCTAATGAGTATGAGAAGGGTTTGTAGGTTTATTGCTCATTAAGCTAAAGTGGTATTTTCCTCCCTCATTATTCAGCGCTTGGAAGGATAATCGCCTCTCGCACGGACTAATGGTGAGTGTGTATTGGTGTTATGGGCCCCACCAGCGAATGTATTGATAGTATGTGTGTGTGAGATCTTTTAGTCCGTGGCAGTAGAGAGGGATTTTGCACTCCGCGCTGCATCAGGTGTTCCTTGGAAAAGCCAATGGCCTAATTTATGAGGTTTTGCCATAGGGCAGCGCCGCAGGCCTTTCTGTTGCGCTGCCCTACGGCAAAAAAAAGAGCAGGAATGAGCAGTATCTATCAGATACGGCGTATTCCTGTCTGTTTCCTCTGCGCCGGCACACAATGGGCTGCCGTGCACCTCTGCACCATGGTGCAAGGGTGCCTGTGTTGCAGGGATGATTATTTTTGTGCTGGAAGGGAAAACCTCCTGCACAAAAACAATCACAAGAGGCAGAATGCAGCACACAAAGAAAAAGGAAAAATTAAGAGAAATAAGATATTTCTCCTAGTTGTGTCTTCCTTACGCCTCCCCTGGGGAGGCATACGTTTTTGGTGCTGCTTCAGATTTACAATTTCTCGTAAATCGGGGGTAGTGTCAAAAAGCCATGGATGTTGCTGGGTAGGCCCCCAGCAACACCCATTGCATGTCCCTTTAACACACTAACCTGCGTGAAAGGGAGCGATATTTATGAGGCAGCATTAAGCCCAAAAAAGTGGCTTAGTGATGCCTTGTTAATATGGAGCAGGCTCATGCCTGAAGTTCCGGTGGCGTAAGTAGGCACTCAAAACAAAGGTTGCGCATCACACTTGCTACACCTATCAATATCCTATATGTACTCCAGTGTGGCCGGTGGGGCAGCCCGCTCCAGGTGGCATGAACTTTGGCGCTGTCACGGGGCAGCAATAGCAGGTATCGCCATCACACCCCCCACCACTCTTACATGCGGCGGGCAAAGGTCTAGCTACGCCACTGATGTACTCTGAAATGATGTTGTGGAGAAAGTGCAGTGGAGTAGTCTAGTTAATGCTTTAACTATCTTCAAGGTGTTGATGGGAAGGAAAACATGAATAGGAAAATAATGATTAACGATAAAATATAATATTGGCTAAAATTAACAATCAGTAACTCATATATATGAGTACATTACACAATCCTAATATCAGGAAAATATTATATGTGTCATTTCTCACTGTATATGAACACCATGTACCCGATTCACAAACTGCATTTTGTAGTATACAAGGTAGTACAACAGAAGTACAAAATGCTATTTGCAATTCTAGGAAAAGAAGATCTCTGCAAACATAGGAATACATTTTTGTAGTGAATATGGTAGGGACAAAGTTTATTTGCTGTGAAATGGGCAATATTTACTGCTAAGTTGGAGGGGTTTAAAGAACTTTAAGGAGGGGTTTAGGGAGGGAGGGACATGCTGAAAGAAACTCACACCCTACCTAAAAAGAGTAAGACCGCTACTATTCATAAAGGGTGCCATAAAGTTGTCAAAAAAGCTGAAATGTCCTTCAGCCCAGCCTTGGAGTGAGACAAGCATCACACCCGTCACAGGTACTGCAACACACTCCCATACAACACAATAGAGGCAGGTAAATAAAATGACATTCAATAGGAATTAATGTTATGTTGATTCATAAAGTTTTATTAAAACATTAAAAGTAATTTGAAATAATGTAACTTATAATAACTATGAACAAAATGTAATGCATATTAAAAACAAAGAAAGACTTTAGTAAGGTTAGGAATTTAAAGATTTCTGTTGAAAAATGATTTCGAATTAAATTAATATATTTACATTAATTAATCATTTAACACATCTTTACTTTAATGTGATAATGTGCTGTAAGATTTATTCTATTAGTTCTAGGTTTATAGTACATATTCTAATTTAATGTACATTTATGTTATACAATGAAATATTCTACATGTTTTAAAGCTTAATAAATGTTAATAATTGTCCCAATACATTCCCATAGGGAGAGCTCGGCCACGATGGCAGAGATCTCCATCCTCATTGGCAAAGTTACTATTAGTAGCTTTACTCTCAGAACTCCCGTTGGAGGAGTCTCCATCCGTTTATTTGAGGAGGTGGGACTACACCTAGGTGTAAATCTACATTCAGAAATGGTGAACAGCAAAAAAGAGTAAAGTTACTCCGAGGTGTAGTAGGAAATATACTCACAAATTCACATCCATATTTGTCTTTGTAAATCCTAGGCATGCAAAGTACGTTACACTTGTAAATATTGCTGCAGGAGGTTGCACCCCCTGTTTGCAGGAGGTGGAGACACGTAAGTCTATTTTTAGGTGTAAGTATACACTCTGAAATGGAGAATAGCAAAAAAAGGGTAGAGTTACACTTACATGTACTAGTAATTATACATAAGAGTAAATGTACGTGCCTATATTTACCTTTATGCATAGACCACAAGTGTGTACTTTATGCTGTTTGTATGTTATCGATTAGTTGCATTCCAAACTGGTTGTATTAGAATAAATATGTATTATATGCCACTCATCCTGTTCTCCAACCGTGTCCTATAGACCCATGTGTTAATATAACAATATGAGCAAACATTATTGCTCCTGTTTTAACATTAGTAGCTATTTTATCCATTCTCTTGGACCTTAGTGGTAATAAAAGGTGCATTTATCTCTTACGCATGTTATATCTCCTTTTTTGCTAAAACACCAGAAACACCTGAAAAAGAGGCCATTTAACCTGGGTAGTTCTTGCCCACTCATTTACTGATGTGATCTAAATGACCCAGAGATGAACCGAAAAATAACATGACTTGGAGAGTACTTGAAATCAAAAAGATGAATTATGGATATGCTTTCCGCACAATGAAAGTCAGTATTGAAATGCCAGGACTAACACTTTGTAAAAAGGGTAGGGGCTGTAATACCACGTATGATGACACCGATAGAGCTTTGTTAAATGCTTTACTTAGTGTATTTGTCTCCTTTTTGCTTCTTACCCTTTTTCAGCATTTGCCTGCTTCAGTGCAAGGTTTGTGGTACATAATCTATAGAATGAATGAAGAAAAGAAGGAACAGTAAATAAAGAAGTGTGACTGATCATGCTGTACTCCCAAAGTACAGGAAGTGCATTGTTGCTATTCAAAAACATGTGAACATATTTGTCAGCAAATTTACAACTGTATTATTGTAGCAGAGCAGAGCACAATATGTATATGGATGCAGTTAGTAAACATGTTCAACTGAACTACCTCATTACCATCAGGTAAAGGAGAGCACACAACAGAACAATGATAATTCCTCTGGTAATAGTTGGGATGTTCTAAAAAACCTAAAACCCAATGTATGTTGTGGAGATTATGGAGAGTGTCATATAACCACAGTACAGAGCACACTGCTTAATTTGAAAAATATAGGTGCCAGGGCACTTGTCAAGAGGCTTCTAAAGCTTGCACCTTCATTGCTCCTACCAGTGCTGCCAATGACAGTAGCAACACAACTACTAACATCACATTCCTATAAGTGTGAACATTCAGACAATTACAGGCCCCAAAAGCTGTAGGAATAGATTGAAAGGTAGGTAGCAGTGATTTTTAATGTGTATTGAATTATTAAACACTGTTGGTGTGCTCATCTCTAATTTAGAAAAACACGGCCACCATGTGACACACAGTCAAAGGTGCTGGTTTTGATAATTAAGTGGCTGTATTAAGCACCAGAAACCTCTGGCTCAAATTAAACACTGACAGAGCATTAATATATAACCAGCAATCACGGATATAAATTACACTAGTTGTAATCCTTGTGCCCAGATATTTGAATATTAGTGAATGTATTAAAGATTCACAAACATCATAACATTCTGCAAGTGCTAAAATATACTTTCTAGAACTAAATGTACTTGTACTGGGTCTGTTGTTGACTATCAAAAGTTCTTTCTCTTAGGGAGTGGGACGATTGTGCTGAGATGTGAATTGCAAAAACTGAAAATTCTTCTGTAACATTTCTGATCGCTAAGAAAGCAGTGAGATAATCTAATTTTTTAATGTCAATTTTTTCGATTTAAAGAGTTTTATAAAGTGCAAACAATCCAGGGGTATAAAAGCCCTGCATAAGGGAGTTATTAAAACATAGTGGGGCCGATTCACAGAACTGATTCGAGATAAAATCCTAAACTTACTACTTTTGGTATTCACAGAAGGCATTTAGTAGTTGTAAAGTTAGGGCTCCTAACTTTACTACTACTAAACTGAGATAAAATCCTAAACTTACTACTTTTGGCATTAACATATGGCATTTAGTAGTAGTAAAGTTAGGACTCCTAACTTTACTACTACTAAATGCCTTTTGTGAATACCGAAAGTCGAAAAGTTAGGATTTTGTCTCAGTTTAGTAGTAGTAAAGTTAGGAGTCCCAACTTTAATACTACTAAATGCCTGATGTGAATACCAAAAGTAGTAAGTTTAGGATTTTATCTCAGATTAGTTGTGTGAATTGGCCCCAGTGTTTTTCAGTAGTACAACAGCGTTGAAATTACATAACATATGTTCGGTCACTGAAGTTGTGTCCCTGTGGTCAGAAGGTCTCTTTTAGGGTCCCAGTCCATCAGTTGGCATGGCCTTGCATGGACAGTCAATGGCATTCATCTATCTCAGTAGATGGTGAGTCTTCAGGAGACCTGGTGTCTGGCTGACGAGCACTGTTTCATGAAGGATTCACAGAGCGAATAATCTGTTCAGCAGTATTTTTTCATCTCCTTCTTAAAGGAGGCAGATGATGGATTTCTGCATATCTCCAGTGAAAGGGAGATTCTGGGGGCTGCTCCAGAAAACGCGCACAGTAATTTATTTTCTTGAATAAAGGGAGTTCCAGCTGGAGAGAGGTGGTGCTGCTTAGAGAGGAGCTTCCTCTTGATATGGCAAGGCAGCGTGCTAAGTGTTTCGGAGTGCTGCTATGTATCCATTTGTGCATGAGATTAGTTATCCTATGTTGGTACTGGCACTTTCTGGTTGGCTGAAGAGATGCCCCCAGCCAGCCAGAACCTAAAGCTTCCATCAAGGGCAGGTAATTACACCTGTGGTACAACCTGTGCTCACCCTTGGGTAGCTTGGCAGTGAGCAGTCAGGCTTTCCTCAGAAGCAATGTGTAAAGCAAAGGCACAGCAGTCACTCCCGATAAATACATTGAACACCGCAAAAGCGACGACACAGGATGTATTTAAATAACGTTTATATTCAACACACATATTCAGTCATTATAGCATGAACATCATATACTTTATTATTATTATTATTATATTTATAGAGCGCGACAGCTACTTCCAAGGGAAGTGTCCCGGCGCTAATGTCCAACAGGCGCAGGAGATTGAGAGGAGAGCAGCCAGAGCCGATCTCTAAGGTAGTCTGAATAGCCAGGTTTTCAAGGCCTTTCTGAACGGGAGTTCCTTATCAATGAGTCTGAGATCGCTAGGAAGATTATTCCATAACATGGCCGTTTTCACTGAAAACGCACGTCCACCTGTCCTCGACTTTCTGAACCTAGGGATAATCAAGAGATTTTGTTTGCTGGATCTGAGCGTTCTTGGTGGAAGATATTTTTGCAGTCTTTGTTTCAGATACCGAGGGCCTACCCCTCTAAAGGCTTTATGAGCCAGCACGATAGCTTTAAACTGCACTCTTTTCGCTACTGGCAGCCAATGGAGGCTTTCCAAATGCGGAGAAATGTGATATCGAAAAGGCACATTCCTCAAAAGTCTGGCCGCAGCGTTTTGGATACGCTGCAGCCTTTTCATTAGGAAATCTGGGAGGCCAATGTACAGACTGTTGGCATAGTCAAGTTGGGAAGTGATGAGGGCATGTACCACTGCCTTCCTACAGTCCATAGGAAGGAAGCGTAGAAATCTTCGTAGTGTTTTCAGTCTCCAAAAACAAAGAGAGGAGATATGTGTGATTTGGGGCTTGCCAGACAGTTGTGAGTCAAATCTGACCCCTAAGTTCCTTGCCACCTGAACCGGTATCGGGGGTGGATTCAATTCTGCTGGCCACCACAAATCCGCCCATGGAGGGGTAGGTTGATTAAAAAATAAGACCTCTGTCTTATCAGTATTTAGTTTAAGACAATTCTCAGTCATCCAGGTCGAGATGTTTAGTAGGCATTGTTTGAAGTTAGTGAAAGCTGTGTCGTCATTTTCCTTGAAAGAGAAGATTAGCTGTGTATCGTCAGCATAGGAGACAACTCGCACGCCCCAGTTCTCAATGATTTCAGCAAGGGGCGCAAGGTAAACATTAAAGAGCGTCGGACTTAATGCCGAGCCCTGTGGCACCCCTTGCGCCAAAGATCTAGAGCTAGAAACATGCGGGTGTAAAACCACCTGTTGAGACCTACTTTCCAGGAAAGATTGAAACCAACTCAACACGGTCCCCGTCACTCCTATCCCAGATAGTCTATTTAGGAGGATCTTGTGGGAGACCGTGTCAAACGCAGCCGATAAGTCCAAAAGTACCAGCATAGCACAGCTACCCTGATCAAGGGTTTCACGTATGGATTCAGAAACTTCCAGTAGGGCGGTTTCCGTGCTGTAGCCGGCCCTAAATCCTGATTGTGAGTCATGTAAATGGTTGTTAGATTCGAGGAAGTCAGAGAGTTGTCTCTGGACTTCCTTTTCCAGGACTTTAGCGGGGGCAGGCAGTAGGGAAATAGGTCTAAAGTGTTTCAGCTCCGAGGGGTCGGCATCCTCTTTTTTCAGGATGGGGCGGACCAATGCCTTTTTCCAATCAGATGGAAAGATACCGGTTTCCAAGGAGGAGTTCCACAATGCATTCAAGGTGTAATTCAGAAGAGGTGCTAAAAGTTTAAAAATTCGGGCTGGACACGGGTCAAGGGGAGAGCCAGACTTAATTTTCAAAAGTTCCGTCAGAGAGGCTGCCTTCTCAAATCTGCAAAAAGTTGACCAGTTATCTGTTGTACTAATTCGAGGTATCACCTGATTTTCAGTTGTGGGAAAGGTGGAATAAATGGTCAGAATTTTGTCCTGAAAAAAGGCGGCCAATTCCTCACAGAGGTTCAAAGAGGGTGGGATAGAGCTCTTTAAAGCCTGAGGTTTCAGGAAGCCCTCTGCTATCCTGAAAATCTCTCTGGCTGGATTGTCCGCATTCCGGATTTGTTCAGCCATAAACTCTCTCATCACCTTCCGTTTAAGTGTATGGAATTCTTTTAGGGCTAGCTTATATGCTACTTTAGCAGTAGATTCATATTTCTTCCTCCAGACTCGCTCGAGTCTCTTACAGCGGCTCTTTTCAGTCCGGAGCTCCATGTTAAACCAAGGTGCTGATGGTTTGTTCCTGACCACTTTGCACGATTTAATTGGAGCCGATTTATCTAAGGCTGCCGTAATCCATGCACTAATAAGGGAGGTATCCGAGTTAGGATTCCCCGTCAATATGGGGGAAGAGTTAAGTAGTTCATCCCTCATAGATTGAGGCGTAATTTTCTTCCAATTTCTTCTATACTCTGTCACAGGCCTACTGGGGTTGCACTCACACTTCAGACTCAACCTGAACTGGACCATCATATGGTCAGACCATGTAACGGGAAGCAATTCTTCCATCTTCAGAAGAGGATCATTGGTGAAGAGAAGGTCTAAGGTATGGCCTGCACAGTGAGTGGGGGACAGTACTTTTTGCGCTAAATTCAAACTCTTTAGGGAGTCCTCTAATTGATTGGCTAGAGGGCAGCTTGCATTGTCCATGTGTACATTAAAATCACCCAACACGGTGAAGTTAGAATAGCGTAAGGAAAGGTTGGCAATGCAGTCAAACAGCGCTGTCCAGTAGGAGGCCAGTGTGTTCGGGGGTCTATAGATCAATAAACCTGCCATCGAAGATCTGTTGGAGAATTTGATATGAAAAACCATGGCTTCGATGGGTCCCAGGCCTTCAATTTTCATATGAGTCATGTCCCATTCTTCCCTTAGAATTATTGCCAGCCCCCCTCCTAACCTATTGTCTGCTCTATTTACATTGACCAATCTATAGCCCAACGGGACCGCTAAGTAAATATCCGGGTTTGAGCAATCTCTAAGCCATGTCTCTGTCAAGAATAGTATATCCCACTTGTGAATCTCCAGTAGAAGCCAAATATCCATAGCGTGTCTTGGGAGGGATCTACAGTTAATCAGACCGGCCTTGATCAGCTGGCCGTGCCTTAGATTTTGTGGGGGGCCATCCTGAGACCGTAATGCCTCCCTTTCATGAATAATGGCCTCCCTCCCAATACCACTATTTAGCTCATACATACAAGACCCACAGTGAAATCTGGTATATCCTTTGCCTAAGGGTGATATAGTGTCAGGAGCAAAACACATAGGCGCTACACAATGAGGCTGAGAGAGTGCGAGCAGTTGATCTGTCGTCCAGGACCTGCTCATCTGGGGGGGTGGTCGCTGGTCGGGCAGCATTACTGGCACTGAGCGCGGTCCGAGCGCGGACGGGCGCAGATGGGCTTGCCTTAGGCGCGCCTTCGGCGTGCCAGCGGCGCGCCCGCTGCGCGCGTCCGCTGCTCGACCGCGCCAGTGCCACAGAAATAGTCTTCCTGGCAAACTAGACCGCCCACCAAACTTCCCCAAAATGGTCGCCGCAGGTTGGAGGCGCCCGATTTCACCGGAAGAGCAGCTGTTCGGGACTCACAGATGGTTACGAGTAAGTTTTTAGCAGCATCAATTGACTAGCAATAGCTCACATTTAAAAAAACTGACTGTCAGGGACTGGTGTGCAAATAGGCAAAAGTGAGTATTACAGTTAAAAAAGTAAAAACAGCAGAAAAGAATTCAATCGCCTCGCAACAGATGATTCTACCACAAAGTGTAAGCGCTATCCTGCTCTCGGCTCAAGCCTCAAGAGCGAGTGGACGCTGCGCGACCGCGCCAGTGCCACAGAAATAGTCTTCCTGGCAAACTAGACCGCCCACCAAACTTCCCCAAAATGGTCGCCGCAGGTTGGAGGCGCCCGATTTCACCGGAAGAGCAGCTGTTCGGAACTCACAGATGGTTACGAGTAAGTTTTTAGCAGCATCAATTGACTAGCAATAGCTCACATTTAAAAAAACTGACAGTCAGGGACTGGTGTGCAAATAGGCAAAAGTGAGTATTACAGTTAAAAAAGTAAAAACAGCAGAAAAGAATTCAATCGCCTCGCAACAGATGATTCTACCACAAAGTGTAAGCGCTATCCTGCTCTCGGCTCAAGCCTCAAGAGCGAGTGGACCTCAGTACTTTCAGTACTTTCAGGCATAAAACCCATTAGGAAATATTACTAGCAGTACTAGGCCCACTCATGTTGTTATGACATCAATAGTATTCACACTGTGGACAATTCCTAATCTAACACCCCCCAGAGAGAGAGAGAGCACCCCTTTGCGGTGCGACATGCTGTCCATCCCAGGCCCTCCCTAGCAATCCTGATAATACAGTTATAGGGTACACCCCAGGTAACAACGATATCAAAGATATGTATATACATGAAACAAGAACACTTTTTAGCAGCACTGCGGACTGGAGCCAATCGGGTAAACCCAATGTCAAATGGATTACGCTTTTGTCATAAATCAACAAATAAAGCGGCACTGCCGGCCAGTAGAATCATAGACGGTCAGCTGACTATCACTCCCACCCACACACTCAGGTGCGACAGGTATCTACCCAGTCTGTATGGAACACTCTCGCATACATACACACTAAGCACCCTAATGCGGTGCTACGGGTACCCAACAGGTCATTGGATAACACCCTGAAGACTCTGTAGTCTCAGCCTCCCTCCACCCTCTGGTTCACCCCGAGTGTCCCATGCACCCAGATAGAAGATACCCAGCCTGCCTCCCTGATACCAGGCCGCACGCGGCTGAAGTCAGACTTAGTCTGTGTCTTAGGGCAGCCAGTAGGGATATGTACCATGTTTTAATTAGGAGGCAGACGTAAACAAGTGGAGTTTAGCAGCCACTCTGAAAGTTCACCCACATGTCTTAAAACACAAGGCAGTCACACAGTCTCTTGACCCGCTTCTGAACTGTCTCAGAAGTATTCCTTCAACCTAGTCAAATTCTCTCACTACTACATGGCACCAAGATATCTTCGGGAGGGACCAGGTGTGGAGAGGGCGGTTGGTCCACCACGACGAGGATCAAAAGGGAACAACTG
This sequence comes from Triturus cristatus, assembly GCF_964204655.1. Lineage (NCBI taxonomy): Eukaryota > Metazoa > Chordata > Amphibia > Caudata > Salamandridae > Triturus > Triturus cristatus. The sequence continues at coordinate 182,451,638 of NC_140589.1, forward strand.
ATGAATTGGGAGTAACATAAGGGAGTCTCTTGGTAGCAGGAGGCCCCCGAGCGGTACACAATGATCAAGGTCGTGCCCACAAGTCTCTTAGAGCATTGAAAGGTCAACATTCTCTAAGTGGCATTTCTAAGTGAGTTATGCCCCAAAAAAAACCTTATCTCTAGAAAGAGTTTGGCATGGCAAATCCATTGATAGGAAACATCATGAGCCTGCCCTCCTGCAATCCACTATTGCAGCCTTGAGTAATGTCAACCACATCCCTTTGTTAACCTATGGGAGGAGCAAGCCTCATAGGTAGTGAAAACACACACAGGTATTCCTCACTATCTGGGTGTATGTGTGCTAGTGCGCACAGAGACCTGCAAATAGCAGGTTGGACACATAATCAGTCGCGGCTAGTGACATTTGAAAGTGGTGAGGCGTAAATGTCGGGGATTAGTGGCCTGTGGCGAGCGAGCGTAGCAAGCGAGCCCTACTGGCATAAGGGGGATTCCACCTTATGAAAATTTTGAAAAAGCAGTTGTGAAATGGTGCCTTTTTAAGCAAATCTGAGAAAACAAGAAGGTTAATAAAGCACCTCAGCGTTTCTCTCCTCCACGTTAAAGTCTTGGCTATCCCTTAGCCTCTCTCTCCTCTACCTCCAAGCCTCTGCTTTCTCTCCACCACCTCCAAGTTTCAGCTATCCCACAGTCTCTCTCTCCTGAGCCTCTAAGGCTCTGCGTTCTCTCAGTCTCTCTTTCCAACTCAAAGGCTCTACTCTCTCTCATTCTCTCCCTTCTCCACCTTCAAGTTTCTGCTCTCCCTCACCCTCTCTCTCCTTCACCTCCGAATTTCAGCTCTCCCTCAGCCTTTCTCTCCTCCAACTCCAAGCCCCCACTCTTCCTCAGTCTCTCGTTCCCAGGACCCTGCTGTACAACATACCAGGCAAGAGAATGTATACTGTAGTGTATGCATGCCCTTTACACAAACACAAACAAATTCCCTTCAGTTACTTTAGGATTGCTTGCTCTCCTCCCTCTCCGCAAGTAGAAAATACACCCACAAGCTGCCTGTACTGCCTGCTGGTTTCCTCTTGCTCCTAGCCCTTCATAAGAGACAACCAGGAACCATGCGTGATGAGGGCACACTTCTGTTGCGCTTAAGTAACTTGTTCTGAAGTGCATCTTGCCTTGTCTGTGAGTCTAATCTTTTTGCTTATAATCAAGGTGTGTGTGTGTGCGTGAGAGAGAGAGAGAGAGAGAAAGAGAGAGAGAGATTGGTGCTGTTTTGTGTGTGGGTGCAGCCAATGGGGGTATGCGCATGATTGGACCTTGTGTATCTAACCAGAGCAAAAGTATGTAATCTGTAGTTTTGGTTGTGTGTAGGTAATCAGAGCCCTTGTCTGTCATCCGACGGATATTTGTCATGGGAGCTAATGAGTGTGAGCATGATTTGAGTGCCTGATCAGAGATGACTCGCACTCCGAGCCCCTTAGGCGATTTGCATCGGGTCAGAGTGAGGAGTAAAGCCCCTGCTGTTGCGCTTTAAGCCGCGACCGTCTCTTAATGTTTGCTTCACAGAGCAGGCTGAGGCTTCTGCTGAGTCACATACTGCCAGTGAGGTGATGAGAGTACGGCGCGTGCGTGTCCCCATCGTTTTTCCGCAAGTTCACGCATGGAAGCATTAGACTTTCACAGCAGCTCATAGACGTAAGCTGAATGCTGCAGACTATATGATGGAACATAAATATGTTTCTATGAGCATCACTGTGCAGGTGTGTGCACATGAGTAACCGACGCTGTCGCTGCGATGTGATTAAAGTGGCTGAACCCTGTTTAGGTCCTGCTGTCTCGCTACCGACAGCTTTTTACTGTATGTTTTTGGAATCGGTGTCATGGACAGCGGCGTCACTATAGGGGTGCAGGGGGTGCAGACCGCACCGGGTGACACCAACAGGGCCGGTGTGCGCCTAGCAACCTAACCTTTCAGGAGGATGAAATAACTAAATAAAGTAAGACAGTATGGTAGCAAACTGGCCAGATTGATTTTATTCACACCCAAACACATTAGCGCCACTTTTACAGAGTTTGCCAGTGAAGCGCCAGTTTTTGTTGTCTTGGCTTTGTTTTCCCTGGGCTTGGAACTAGTGCACCAATCCTGGAGGTACTGCAATGTGAGGATTGAAAAACAAAATTTGTACTGCTGCTCTGTATCTAGGAATGTTGTCTTTTTTTACCATACTGCTTACGTTTTGTAGGGATATAAGCAATGGCCATTGAAATGGGTCCATTCAGGGCCCTGTTGTCATGTCCTTAACTTTTCAGGCAAAAGCACTCACTGATTTCTGAACAGTGAGTGTAAAAGTGTTAAGGTAACCATGTTGTTCCTGCTTACATTTTACATGGTTTGCAAAATTTTGCATACCCTATGATTGTTTGCTTTTTCCAGGATGCTGTCACTTTTTTTTGTAGGCCACATATTGCTCTTGCCCAGTGCGTAATTTAAATTGAGCCGCATCCAGGTGTTTATAGCCGGCAACAATTGGGTTGTAGTTGAAGGCAGTCTGAGTTTTTCTCAGTGGGGAAGTATGGTGTTAAGTGGGGGAGAGGATGTGGCACTATGGCCAGAGCTGCTGAATTTGGAACTGGGGAACCAGGTTCAGCCTTAATAACCAGTCCACCAGACCACTCTCCTGAGAGAGCACTATCTCATGCTAGACCTTAGAAGGCTTCGCAAGACATTAGATGCCCCGGAGTCGTAGCACCAGCAGGTGGACCCTAGCATGACAAGTGTAGGTTAACCTTCAAGGCTTGTCCACCACTATTCATACTGAAGTTCACCTCCAGTCTTGTGGGCAAGCCTATGAAGCAGTACACCCTAGAACAACAGTGACCCTGTCACTGAGATCACGGGGCCCTTGAGAAGGGCCAACTCTAGGGTGGTGCAACCGGTGTGACCGCACCAGGTGCTGACTTTAGGTGGAGGCATCATTTTTGCAAGTATATTATGGTTTTAAAAGCACTTGCTGCCTCCTTCCTGGCCTCCAGTAATTTTCGGTAACAATAAAAATGTCATGATGACTCTGATTTTTGTCTAATGGAAGATTTGACTCATGGAAAGGTAGCTCAGAGGGTTAATGTACCTGCTGCAAAGCACATGTACCATGCAGATCACAAAGTGCACATAATGTAAATAGGCCAGTGGGCTACTGCTTTTGTCAGAGAGATCCTTTTGTTACTTGCAGTTTATAAGTTAAAATACTAACATAGAACAGTGAGCTATTAACTGTCATCTACTTCGCAGCAAAACAAGTCACATTTTTTATTAACTTTTGATACGTTTGAGCTACAAACAATTTATTAGTTTAAATGGTCAGATCATGCTGCAGACCTTGCATTATGAGTCAGATATGGCAGAGCCATTATTATTAAGAAAACATTTGCAAACTAGGATTTTTAGCCATTCATTTTTGGAAAAGGGAGAAGTGCCGATGACAGAAACTCCATGGCTCAGAGACAAATGGCTTGTGCTTCCACATTTTATCGTATTTGGGGACATTCTGTGATTAGAAGAATATCCCACTTTGTGATTACATTTTACTGTCAATAACTCATTATAAACTTAAATAATCATGTGTATCCATTGGTTGATAAAACTGGGCAGTGAAACCAAACAAATACAAAAAATTGGGATGTTTGCGCATTCTGGCCACGCCTCTGGCTCTGCCCACTGATCCAATCCTTGGGTTAAACCCGCCCTCTGATTCTCTGCCCACAGTTCCCCTACTTTTTTTCCCCCACTTCGACCACTGATATATCGGGTTGCTGGATAGTGGGAACACCACACCAGTAAAAAGTACCATACCTATGATATTATAAATTCCAATAAACTGTTGACTAGCAGGTAGTTCACTGTACAACCTGATTAATGAGTCATTATCACACTGTTGTTAACAGGCACATTTTGTAAATATAGGACCTACATTTACAAACGTTACTAAGGATTCTGTATGGTCCCGTTATTTGCCAACTGTGTCCACTGGCGGACTCGGTGTGGAGGAGGTCCATGCGGTAAGTCGTGAGGGGCTGACACCATGAGTTACCCGCACCGGGTGACACCAACCCTAGTGACGCCACTGGTCATGGAGGTAACACACATAATATGAGCCCAGCCCTGGAACCGGGCAGGGGTCCCAGGCACAATGCACAGCAGTGGCCTGTTTGAGTATCACAGGGTCTCCCTAATAGACAGTCACATTAAAACAGGACAGTCCGCCAATTTGAACAACACAATGTCAGTGCTGCCTTAATTAGCCACTGCCTCTCCAAACACAGCACTACAATACGTGTCTGAAATAACTGGCAAAAGCGAATCAATATTTTGGGATTCAGACATTATTTGCAGATAGCATGCAATCAACTAACAGTTGAGCCACTGGAACTCTTAGATTCAAGATGCGAACACAAGTCTTGCTGAAAATGAAAACATTGTGGGGAGTGGGGTCCATACAGCTCGCAATACTGGGGGGGGGGTGTTAAAAAAAAAGTAAGAAAACTTACCTGACCCGCGCTGCCTCTACTGCTGGGATCCCACGTTGGCGCCTTCAACATCTTCTGCGACACTGGAGTGGCTGGCAACCCCTCTCAGCCAATCCAGATGCTGCTCCAGCAGTGCCAGGATTGGCTTGGGCAGGGATACTCCCCGCTCATTAGGAAACTGGGGGATGCGGCATGAAGCAACCCTCGCTCTCCTAAGGGGAAGGCTAGTGCGCATGTTCGGGCTGGTCATAAAAATTGCTGTCCAGTCTGCTATCACTCAAACCCTGAGTGCTGCCGCAGCCCCACCCCCTTCAGCGTCCCTCGTTCTACTTCTGACGCTAATTCTAATCAGGATTCCTGATTATTTTGCCAAAATTAAAATATGTGTCTCATGGCCTATGTGTGCCACACAGATGAGACCTGTTTGGTTTTGTTTCCTATTGCACCATTCTCAGAAATGTGTATTTAGCCTCAATATGTTTCTGAGGCCTGGTGATAGATAAATCATTCATATTCACAAGGCATGTATGTAATTTGTAACAAAACATTAAAGTCACAAGTTATTTTTCATTACTTTATTACCACTTTGAAGCAATAATAGGGGATTTTTTTATCCAAGCAAGGGGAAATGAAGGCAAATTTCATGTCTGGACTTGAGACTGAAAATGTATATAATTATTGATGGAAAACACAGACTAACGGACATATTTTTCTCAAAGGGGCAAGCTTGAGTTGTCTATGGTATCACTCAGAACCCTTGATGTGAAAAACATCCCTCTTTTTAACCAAGGTATAATTGTATTTTAAATATCTTCATGGCATCACCTAGGGTCATTGAGGAAGAGTTTGATGAGCTTCATTCCACACTTACCCACAGTTTCAAAAGGGCATTGGGGCCATGAATGGACAAGGTAGCCTCCTCGGCAGGTTCAGAGATAATAGAATCTAATTTCCAGACATTGACTGTGCCTCATGTGGCAACAAGGTCAAGATCCATGGTGCAAGAAAGAAGCCTAAGTTCCATGGATCTGAGTACAGCAATCCCAGAGGAGTCCAAGCACACTTTGAGGTCAAGGACAGTTGATGGGCACAAGACCAACAAATGGGAAGCCTCCATGAAACAACCCCTCCCCATCCACCCAGATAACAAAACGATACCACCAAGAGGGTTCTTATGAACCAAGAATCTTTGAAAAGCCTAAGAAAGCCTTTGGGAGCAGTGAGCCTGTCCCATGAGGACGGTAAAAATGGCAAGTAGGGAAAGGCTAATATAGCACATAAGTATGGCACCAGTTACAAGAGCACGGATGATGAGTCCTTTATGAACCTGGTCTCATACACCAAACATGAGGCATGATTTGATATTTCAGTCATACCCAAGAAGTCTAGGTTGAAGGGCACCTGGGCGTTTATATAGGCTGATGACAATGGGTGGACTTGGATGTGGTGTGAAGGGGATGCTATGTTGTATCCTGAGGATATTATACATCCTTGATCTTCTGAATTGATTTAATCCAAAAGGATGCCATGATATTTGTAGAAACATAAATGGCAAAACTCTGGCGAGAGGAAAGTAATAGATTGGACATAGTTTGGCCTTGCCAAGATATACATGGCAAAGGTCAGCGAGGCTTGAAGTTAACCACAAGCTACTCACATCGATGTTCAAATTTTCAAAAGACTCCAAGTAAAGTTAAAACTCTAGCCAAGTTTTAGAAATGGGTTTTCTGGTTGGCAGAGGTATTCATCTTGTCCAAGTAGAAACTACCACTAGTCAGTGTGAGCTAGATACACAATAAAAGATAACCTGTGCTCACCCTCTGGTAGTTTGGCACAGAGCAGGCAGGCCTATCTAAGGAGGCAATGTGTAAAGTATTTGTACAACACACACACATACACAAAGTAACACAGTGAAAACCCCGCCAAAAGACTCCACACAGGTTCAGAAAAATAGAGAATATTTTTGAGAACATTAAGAACAAAACAACAAAAATCCAATAAGTAGAACCAGAGATATGAATTTTTAAAGAATAAATCAAAAATAGTGTTAAGAAGTCAATAGCACTAATGGTGCTCAAGTAAAAGGCTACTTGAGATTGTGCTAGACCGGGGTAAATCCAAAATTCAGGCTGACCGTGATGGAGGGCAGGCCAGCTACAGGACTCAGACAGGTCCCGCTAACAAAGTACCTAGGGTGGAGCAAAGCTTTGCTCTAGAGGATTTGAGGCGAGGAGTTGAGAAGGCACCACGTTGTCTTTGATCCTGTGGATGAAGGAGAGAGTTGGCACCGATTCACGATGTTGATGGAAGCTTTGTTGATGAACCCCTGTACGATGCAGGCACTGCATCATCGTCAAGCCACGTTGCCGAAGTCGAGCTGCCCCAACTGTAGAATCTCTGTAGTCAAGGGGCTGCTGCTTCGGCTTTGAAGGCGATGTGACGGATCCGATCAGTGCCAAATCAATGCTGCGTCGATATAGGAAAATCTGCAAAAACCCACATTTAAGGCCTAGGACTGGAGCGGGCGCTTCAGGCAAGTGTAGAACTCATAGATGACAGAGTCTAGCAGCATAAGGAGAATGGTAGGAAATCTTTTATGACCCTGAGACTTCAGAAAACAGGAGGCAAGCTGTCAAGCCCTTGGAGTCACTCTGGGTTCAAATTAGATGGGTCCAGTCTTTGACCTCCGAGGGGCAGTGTACAAGGCTGGCTCTCTATATAGTGTACTAAAGTGAAGTATACTGTGCTGCGAGTCCAGTGAATTCCCAAATGGTATACAGAGATAAAAACAGATATTTCTAATGCTCTTTTTGTGGTGGTGTTGGCAAGCAGTTAGGCTTATCAGAGGGTAGTGCTAAGCATTTATTGCAAACACAAGGAGATGATGGACTGAGCGCTGAAACCTTTCAGACACTCACCCCCAGACACTGATCTGGGCTGAATCCATCATCGTTCTTTAGCTCACTTCGCTTCCCCAGTTAAAACCCAGCTATATCTAAATAAGCCTTGACCCTGTGCATCATGGGAACAGTCCAGCCCGAACTGCCAAGCCAATTCTTCCCTGAACCAGAAACAAGCATCCTGGGACCGGTTTCGGGGTAACACCCCTCATCAGCCAGACTAGCTTGAATCCAGTGGCAAAGTGAGCAAGGGAAACACATCTGGGCATACCCTGCCAATTTAGGGTGAACAAAGCAAACACAAGGAGATGATGGACGGAGCTCTGAAACTTTTCAGACACTCACCCCCAGTCACAGATCTGGGTTAAATCCATCATCGTTGTTTAGCTCACTTCGCCACCCCAGTTATATGCAAATCAGTCTCGACCCTGTGCCTCATGGGAACAGTCCAGCTCGAACTGCCAGGCCAGTTCTTCCCTGGACCGGAAACAAGCCTCTGGGACTGGTTTCAGGGTAACACCCCCATCAGCTAGGCTAGCTTGAATCCAGAGGCAAAGTGAGCAAGTATTTATTGTGTTTACAGAGGCAATAAATGAGAATAAATCTGAATAAATCTGAGACCAATTTATAAAAAAAATAGTGCTTTTCTTTTGTATGTAATTTTTAAGACCAAGAACACAGTTCTAAGGTAAATACTTTCGGAGTTATGATTTTTCAAAGGGCAGAATATTATAAAACTTTCGTGTGCGATTCCACACTATGGAAAACAATGGGGAGAAAGTAAAAAAATGCATATAAATTCAGGCAACGCTTTCACAAAGTTTACCTTCTTGTAGTTCAATATCGGGACCGGTCCAAAGTTCAATGCAGGAGAGAATACTGGATAGGCCAGGAGCAGAGTGCTGGGGGTCTTGGAAGCTGTTGTGCAAAAACGAAGGGAGACACTTGAACGTACACTGCAGAGGAGGACTTACAGGTACGTCCGGTGGGTCTCCTTGGAGGGAGAAGGTCACAAGGGCTTCGGGACCATGGGAGCACAGCTGGTTAGTCGGTGCTGGGGCTAATGGGGCTGGCGGCAGAGTGAACAGGTCAGTCAGGAGTTGTGCATCTTGAAGTCCTCGTGGACAGGAACAGGCAACTTGGAGAGGTGATCTTGGGACAGCTGGGTCACTCAGAAAGTGGGTCTTGGGTGGCTCAAGTGTCTCTGTGCCACTTGACGGATACTTGCTTCTGGTACTTTGGGAGTCTGGTGTGGAGTCTTCTTCTTGGTGTTTGCCGCTGGGGGTCCGGTACCCCTGGTATTGGTACGCATTACCCTAGCCCTGATAGTATGTTTTTCCATCATCTCAAAATGGTGGAATTTCAGGAGAGAAATTCACCTCACCTGCCCCGCACTAGGAGTGGTGTAGGCTAAGTGAGCCCCTCCTCCTGTCAAACTAATTTCCCCGCCTTCCCTCCCCACCAAAAGTGGGGCAGGGAAGGGGGTTTGGCTTCCCCCACTATCTGGAGGATCCTGGGTTGGATTGTAAAGGCAGCATCACCTTGGAAGCTTCCCGTCCAGGAAGGCCATCCTGTCCTGGAAGAGGTGTGCAGCACCTCCGCCCAGAGCAGTCTTTGTCTCTGTCCTCTGAGAGTGCTGGCCCTCACCCCATGATGTCAGAAACATGTCTGGTCATGGCAGACTGGCATAAACAAGTCAGAGACCACATCGGTGCTTGGTAGGTTTTCAGGCACCATCTAAAAGGGTCTCTTGTGTGAATTTGTTCATAAACCCAACAATAGCATCAGTGAGGATTTATTAAGACAAGAAATCAGTGAAGCTACCATGGAGCTAGGAAGCCTATGTTGACAAGTATCCAGCCCATGTACTCTTTATGGCTTCCCTGTGCACTTATAACATCTCAGAATAGACTGGACATTGTAGTGGCATACCTGCTCATGCAGATATGCCCACACATAGGATATAGTGCACCGTGCCTTAGGGCTAAATGTCTGAAGTAGGGGTCACTTAACTATATCTTATGCAGTGTATGGGAGGCATGGCACACAGGGCTGGGTGCCACTTCAACTCTTTGAATTTCTCTGCATCAAGACACGCAGCCTGCAATGGCAGTATGATTGGTCTTGGTGAGGGCACACTGGGGTGGCACAACCAGTGCTGCAGCCTCAGAGGACCCTTCTTCAGCACCTATGTCATAGGTACCAGGGGTACCACTTAGTGGGGACTTACAGGGGTAACTGAAGTTGTGCAAACAGTGGTACAGTAGTTGGGGAAGAGATCTGGCACTGGGAACTTGGTTAGCAGGGACCCAGGGCACTTACCGTTTGAAATCACATCAGGCAAAGAGTGGGGGCAATCATGTCAAAAGAGGCACTTTCCTACTGGCAAAGATCAGACGGCAGCAGAGGAAGCTCAGTACAGTAGTGAAGTATTTCCTTGGAACAGTTGTTCAAGCAAAATGGTGAACCCTGTAGCACGGTAGTCCTTACTCCTGGCAGCGTTCTTCAAAGATCCAGTAGCGTACTGATTTGGTAGGGCCAGAGCCCCAGTACTTATACCCAAAATGTGCCTTTGAAGTGAGGGGTGACTTCAAAGCAGCTCCTTGAAGTGCACAGGTCCCCTTTCATCCCAGTCCTTTCTGCCAGGCTATCTGCAGGGGGTAATTAGTCCTATGTGTGGTGACAGGACAAAGCCTACTCAGATATGTGTCACCTCCCTCTCCCCCTTTCTGCCTAGGAAGGCTATCAGAATGCAGATGAATGCAGATGAGTCCTCTGTCACACTTACCCTTCTTGTGTTTCTAGCTGCCTAGAGGAAATGCTCAAAGCGTAGCTATCACCCAGCGCAGACGTGTATGGGAGAAATGCTGCTGGCACACAGAGCAAAGTTAGGAACAGAGAAATGTCCACTTTCTAAATGAGGCATTTCCAAAGTGGCAATGTCAAATCCAACTTTACAAGTAAAGAAGATTTATCTTTACCATTCCAAAGATATGAAACATGATGTAGCTACTCATTTCTAATCAGGAAATACAGCTGAAATGTGTGTTAAGGAATTCCCAGTGCTAGCCTATGAGAGGAGAAGGCCTCACAGTAATGAAAAATGAATGTAGCTGTATGTCACTACTAGGACATGTAAAACTTAAGAGTACATGTCCTACTTTTTAGTTACACAGCACCCTGCCCATAGAGCTACCTATGGCCTACCTGAGGGATGACCTATGTGTAATAAAAAGGGAGTTTAAGGCTTGGCAAGTGGTTTTAAATGCCAAGTCAAAGTGATAGTAAACTGCACACACAGGCCTTGCAATTTCAGGCCTGAGACAGGTTTGAAAGGCTACTTGTGCGAACAGCACAACCAGTGCTACAGGTCCATTAGTAGCCTTCAGATAACAGGCCCTGGGTATATCATATACCACTTTACAAGGGACTCATAAGTAAACTAAATACGACAATCAGTTGTATGTGAATGTCACCATGTTTTAGGGGAGAAGCACATGCACATTAGCACTGGTCAGCAGTGGTAAAGTGCTCGGAGTCTTAAGGCCAACAAAAAGATACCGCAAAAAGTGGAGGTAAACAGGCAAAACGTTGGAGGAAGACTACTCTAAGGATGACAGTTCTAACACGAAGCATAGATGAGTAGGCTTCTAGCTGTGATAGAGCCTTTCCTGAAACTCTGGTCAGAGGAGGCCAATGAGACAAGGAAGCAGTTGATCAGGAAATTGTGTCCGACTTGGTGTAGAGGGTTGCATGCCTGTATGGCAGTGCAAACGGCAACATCCCCGCAGGGGTAAGAATCATCAAACCAAGATGTTGCGGTTGGCTTCCAAAAATGCATGTTCTGTAGTGCAGGGTCTTCTCTTTGATAACCAGTTTATAATAGAACTGTCCATTTTGGTGGGCACTGTTAGAACCGGCAGTCTCTAGTTGGCAGAGGTATACACTTCTGACAAATAGGGACCCACCAACTCTAGTCAGGGCAAGGGAATTACACACTCAGATAACCCCTGCTACCCCCTTGGTAGCTTGGCAGAGCAGACAGGCTTATCTCAGAGGCAGTGTGTTAAGCATTTATGACCACATACAGTAATAAAGTGAATACACTACAAATGGACAACACAGGAGTTATTATAAAAATAGTATTTTTATATAAGGCTTAGCACAAGACCAAATAACGACAAAAATATACCACAATCTTAATAAATACTATAATATAATATAGTTCAGGTAAAGTTTCTTCTTAGGAAATAGTTCTTTAGCAACAAAAGTAAGTATTCTTCTTAAAACACAGTTCTTGGCAACCATGTGACCCCCACAGGAGTCACACGACTTCGAGTTTACGATATTCCCAAGGTTCGGCGTCGACCGCGAGTAGCGCTACGTCGAGCCTGGAGTCGCAACAGAACCCCCAAACACAGTACCTTTGGAAATGAAGAAAACGATGATCCACGGCGTCGAGATGTCAGCGTCGAGGTCGGCGCCGATCGTGCCTCGGATTCGGGTCGGTCCGCAGCGGCATCGAGAGGTGTCGGGCCGGAGCAGCGCTCACGGCGTCGAGAAGGGCGTCAAGTTGATGCGATCAGCAGCGGCGTCGAGACGGGGTCGCTTAGAGCTGGAGCCGATACTCACTACTCAGCGGCGTCGATACCGGCGTCAAGACGGGGTCACTTGGAGCTGGAGCCGATACTCACTTCTCCTGGCATCGCTACTGGCATCGATCGGGCCCGGCGGCCGGCGTCGAAGACTCGGAACACTGGAGCCGTTACTCACGATGTCGAGCTGGATTCGGCGGCGTCGGCGGCGTTGAGACTGCAGATTTCCCCTGTGCACTGGAAATAAAACTTTCCAGCAACCAGCAATTCAGCAGAGGGTGAAGTCCTTTGGCCCTGTGACTTCAACAGGAGGCTGGCACTCTTCCAGCCCTTGGAGATTTTCTAGCAAGCTTTTGAGAGTACACACCCAGTTCCTCTCTCCTTGTTCCTTGGCAAAAATAAAGAAGCAGCTTCAGGTTCCCCCCATCAAACAGCACACTGGCAGAAGGGGGAGGCAAGTCCTTAGATCAGCAGGCTTCTTGTCCTTGGTAGAGGTTTCCTTGTCAGAAGTGATCTGAGTTCTTGGTTCAGGGGTCCTTCTCTTATACCCCTTTTCTGCTTTGTTCCCTTTGTCCAAGCAGGGAAATTCCCCCCATCCTGGGTTTGTTGTGGGTGTTGCCAGGCAGAGGCACCTGGCCTATTCACTGAGCAGGGCAGGGTCCTCAGCCGCCCAGCAGGAGGCGGGATCAGTATTGTCACTGGCAGGAGCAGGGCTATCAGTCACCCGGCAGGAGGTGGAGCCAGCATTGTGTCAGGCAGGGCAGGCTATCAGGGACTACTCTTGCCCCACTCTAAGTGTAGATGCCTCATTCACCCCACACTGACTCACTCAGACCTCTGGAGCCACCCAGCCCCTGACACACAGACCAAACCAGCAGAGACCGGTGGATAGTTGGACAAGAAAATAGCCACTTTCTAAAAGGGCTATTTTCAAACACAGAATTTAAAAACCATCCATCCTAAAGGGTGTGTTATTAAATTCTGAGTTCAGGGATACTAAACTCGACCTGCTACCATGCTCCCTGAGTCAGATAGATTATAATGGAGTTAATAATCAGTCTGCCCAGTCTGGCCTATTGGAGGCGGGTAGCCCTTCAATAGTGAAAAACGAGAATGGCTGTAGTTCACTATTAGGTCATGCCACACACATCAGGGCATGACCTACCTTTTACCCACAATGCACCCAGCCCTAGGGCCTACCATAGAGGTGTCTGAAATGTGGCAAAGTGAAGGTTTTAGACACTGGCAAGTAGGTTTCCTTGCCAAGTCGACATGGCAGTCAGGGACTGCACACAGGCTCTGCAATGGCAGGCCTGAGACACATTTTACACGCTGCTCCTGTGGGTGGCACGACCAGTGCTGCAAGCCCACCTACAGCAGTTAACTTACACGCCCTTGGCACACGCAGTGCACTAGACTAGGGTCTGAACAGTAAGCCAACCAAGCCAATCATGGTAACACCAATCAATGTAACAATTTAACATAGGGAGCACTTGCACTGTGGCACTGATCAGCAGTGGCACAGTTCCCAAAGCAATATTCCAGCAAAAACATCGTAAAAAGAGGAGGCAAACGGAAAAAAATGGAGGAGAGACTCATGCCAATGATGCCAGGTCTAACACGTGTGTTACCCGCACAATGTCCCTCACTTAGAAAAGGCCGCATTCTCCTATTTTCACTACTAGTTCCATAATGCATTGGGAGGGTTGAAATGATTGTGTGTGGTCCCATGATGCCTAACAACCAATCAAATGTCTTTTGTCCTTTGAAATGAGAACCGCCCCTCTCAGTAATTGCTTGGCTTCTGCAGACCGTTGGGAACCCTGCCTGCCTGTTCTGATTGCTAAGTCGGAGAGATTCGAGTTCTGAAAAACCTGCACGCCGTTTGAGGCGTACTCTGAAACCCTGCACGCCGTTTGAGGCGTTCTCGTCATTTCCTCAGATACTCCTTGGAAGGGGATAAAGACTTCTATATTCCTGTGAGACTTCTATTGGAAACCTTCACACGAAAGTACTTTGTTCATAATTTTTTTGGATTTGTGTTCGATCAGGAACACTTCAGAAGCAGTGAATCATTTGCTCACTCGTTCAGAGACTGCTCGCTGGCAATAGAACGAGAAGACTTTGCTTTGTCGTTTTACCACGGCGGTAAGCGGATAATTACTCGCCTGGTGTATTCATTTTTCTTTTCATGCACTTCAAAGGAGCGAGTTACACTGAGAGATTGGAAACGTTTTCAGGCAACTCCGAAGCGCTATCTTGTCCTGCCACGACGTGCCTTGTATAACTGACATTTCATTGTTTATCTAAGGACACGACTTCACCGAAGCGCCTGTATTTCCTGCTGAGATCAACATTTCCTTGATTTCGAGTTTCCCTCGAACACAGCACCTTGACCCTTGCACTAGAGTGACTTTAATCTTGATCGTCTGGGGCTAAAAGACTGAAGTTGCATTTCAACAATTAAGCGCTGAAGAATCGCTTGAAAGACTACGCCGTTTGTTCCTTTTTGTTTTTGGTTGGCCCTAGTCACAGCTTGTAGGTGAGTGGAGACCATACACAATCTTTCTATGTTGTAAGAAAACATTGATACCTATCCTGCTACACTATAGGAGTCTTTAGTGTATTAATAATAGAATGTTCCTTTCTCTTTACAGTTCCTACTAGCTGCCTACCAGCCCTTTGTTCCCTCCTAAGCTGTGTCTCCTTCCTGGACGTTCCGAGTCTGCTCATCGCTCCTTGGGGGTACAGGGGGACTCCCTGCTATATCAACGTAGGGGGCTCACTGTATCCTCGGGGAAGGTGAGACCTAGCTTCGCTCCTGAGGATCTTTCATATGGGCTACCCTCAAGCAGTGACAGAAAGCCAAGCCCACGTTTTAACATAAAATCCCCTGAGCGAAGCATGGATAAAGAGACTCTGGTAGCAGGAGCAGCTGCTCCTGAACTAACCATGGCAGACTTGGCTACTGCAGTAGTCAATTTGCAAACTGAACTTAGAGAGGTAAAAGCGGAAAACCAAAGACTAGTCCTAGAGGTAGACATGTTACGTAGCCAGAAAACTACATTTACAGACAGTGGCGCCACATAAAAAAACCATACATTCAGCCTGCTCGCTTTCAGGTTCCTTCTTTTCCAAGCACATCTACCTTAGGAAATCCGAATCCCACCCCCTTGAATGTCACAGTAGTTACGACACCCCAAACCCCATTAGCCATGCCAGAGAGATTCACGGGTGACAGTAGCAAGTACGCGGTCTTTATGAACCAGTGCCATTTACAGTTTCTCAGTAAGGCAGCGGCGTTTCCTGATGATGCTGCAAAAGTAGCCTTTATAATATCCTACTTGGCAGGTAATGCGGCATTATGGGCTGTTCCTTTAGTAGAGAATGACGACCCTATCCTCTATAATCTAACACTGTTTAAGGACAGCATGAAACGCCTCTTTGCCAGACATTCGTATATGCAGGCTAGCGATAACGAGCTACTTGGGTTAAAACAAGGGTCCAAAGATTTATTAACCTATATTACAACGTTCAATCGCCTAGTTACAGAGACGCACTGGCCTGAGGCTAAGAGAACTTCATTATTTTATCGAGGATTGAGGGACGAACTAAAGGACATTTTGTCCCAAATCGTAGATCCCCCTGAAGACTGTGCCTCTTTCATAGATCTGGTAGTAAAATTGGAACATAGACTACATGAACGAAAAGGGGAGCGGGTCAAGGTAGACTATCCACGCTTTCAGATTCCCAAAATAGAGAAAAAAGAATTGAAAGACACAAGCGAACCAATGCAAATAGGGGGAATTCGAGGCCCTTTAACTCAAGAAGAAAAAGACAAGAGGAGAAAGTTGAATCTATGTCTTTATTGTGGAAAAGAAGGACATTATGCCCAAGAATGTCCAGTCAAACCCCGTTCAATTAAAAAGCCATCCCTTAACAAGACAATCTCTGCATTGCAGTCGGAAAACTCCTAGACTTGGAAGGTAGAGAGACCGCTTTTCCAAGTCCATCCTGTCCTCAGGTCTCATCCTTTTTAGCAAACACCTTCTCCTTGATATCTAGACATTTGACTATTTCAGTTGTGCTTATTTTATCCCCACAACATCGAAAATCTTTATCAGTCATGGTTGATTCTGGAGCCACTGGCAATTTTCTTGACATTGCCTTAGCACGGTCTTGTGGGATTGACTTCATCAAGAAATCACAACCCGAGAAAGTACGAGCGGTGGATGGGTCAGCTCTATCCTCGGGGTTAGTAACATACCACACCCCCGAAATACTTATGACTTGTGATAACGGACATACAGAAAAAATAATTTTTGATCTGATTGATACCCCTCCTTTTGGAGCAATCGTGGGAGTACCGTGGTTACAGCAACATAACCCCAACATAGATTGGGTAAAGAGAACTCTCACACTGAATTCCTCTTTTTGTATCAAACATTGTTACCAAGATATGATACATATGCAAGTTCCCTTGTTTTGTGCTGGATCGACTTATCCCTCTACTCTTCCTGTAGAATACCAAGACTATGGCAACGTGTTTGACGAAATCAAGGCAGTTGAATTGCCTCCACATAGATCTTTTGACTGTCGCATAGATCTAGTCCCTGGGGCTGAATTACCTCTTAGCAGAATCTATGCACTCACGGAACCTGAAACTAAATACCTGCAAGAATATCTCAATGATATGCTTAAAAAAGGTTTTATACGCCACTCGACCTCTCCAGTATCCTCACCCATCTTTTTCATACCTAAGCAGGAGGGTGGCTTGAGAGCGTGTCTAGATTATCGCGCCTTGAACAAGGTGACGATAAAAAACAGATACCCTCTTCCACTCATCTCTACTCTCTTAGACCAAGTACGTAAGGCCAAAATCTTCACCAAACTGGATCTTCGTGGGGCATATCATCTGATTCGAGTTAGAGAAGGAGATGAGTGGAAGACGGCATTCCGTACCAAGTTCGGTTTGTATGAGTACTGTGTAATGCCCTTTGGATTATGTAACGCTCCAGCGGCTTTTCAATTCTTCATTAATGAAGTCTTAAGAGAATATCTAGATGTATTCGTAATCGTCTACATCGATGATATTCTTATTTACTCTCAAAATGAACAAGAACATATCACACATGTTAAGGCAGTGCTTCAGTGTCTACAGGAACATCACTTATTTGCTAAATTAGACAAATGTCTTTTCCACGCAAACAAGGTCGACTTTTTAGGGTTTGTAATATCTGCAGACGGTTTACAAATGGATCCTGCTAAAGTGTCAGCCATACTCCAATGGGCAAGTCCTAAGAACGTGAAAGAAGTGCAATCCTTCCTCGGTTTTGCAAACTTCTATAGAAGATTCATAGATCACTTCTCCGATCTGATACAACCTATCACAAGACTACTAAAGAAAGGAATCACCTTCTTATGGGACGAGGCAGCTGAAAAGGCTTTTCAAGAGCTAAAAACCAAATTCACTACTGCACCCATAATGCGTCATGCTGATGAAACTCAACCCTATTTCTTAGAGGCTGACGCTTCGCAATATGCAGTGGGAGGAATACTTTCTCAAAGAGACAGCAAGTCAGGCACGCTCCATCCCATTGCTTATTTTTCTAAGACATTGCTACCCGCTGAACAAAACTACACCATTGGTGAAAGAGAGCTTTTAGCCATCAAGCTAGCCTTTCAGGAATGGCGTCATTATCTCCTTGGTTCACCTCATGTGATAACTATCTACTCCGATCATCGTAATTTACAGTTTTTTAAATCAGCCCGTGCCCTTACACCTAGACAAATGCGATGGGTTTCCTTTTTTAGCGAATACAATTTCGTTATATCTTTCCGTCCTGCAAACAAACACGGCAAGGCGGACGCTTTATCCCGCTTGGGAATAGAATCCAAACAATTCATTGAGAATCCCGTACCCATCATTCCTGATAGCAAAATCGCAGCCATAGGTGATAAGATCCATGATATCCCAGACTCCTTTATGACTAAACTTTCTGCCGAACACTCCAGATTATCTCCAGAAGAGTGGTTAGCAAATCCCATCAATAAGATTGAGAATGGAATCTTTTTCCATGACAATCGTATATATGTACCTTCTCAAGAACTCCGTGATACTCTCCTTCAATGGTGTCATTCCCTACCCTTAGTTGCACATCCAGGTATAGAAAAAACCCTTCATCTATGCAAGAGATGGTTTTGGTGGAAAGGAATGAATCAGGACGTATCTGATTTTGTAGGAGCTTGTCCTACATGTGCAAGACAGAAAACATTGCATTGCGCTCCTGCTGGTCTGCTCCAACCGTTACCTGTTCCACCATCCCCTTGGCACTCTATTAGTATTGACTTTATCACAGACCTACCTAATTCCAGAGGCTATACCACGATCCTTGTTGTAGTGGATATGCTATCTAAAATGTCTCATTTTATTCCCTTAAAACAAGTGCCCAAAGCCCGAGATCTTGCTGACATTTTTATTGAACAGATAGTCAGATTACATGGTTTGCCTTCGATCATTGTGTCAGATAGGGGTCCCCAGTTTGTTTCCCGATTTTGGCACGGGTTGTGTCACGCATTAAACATAGACCACCGTCTATCCTCTGCATACCATCCTCAGACAGATGGGCAAACCGAGAGGACCAATCAAACATTAGAACAATATCTTAGATGTTTACTGAGTACCCTCTCAAGTGATTGGGTTATGGCCTTAGCTCTCGCTGAATTTGCCTACAACAATTCCATGCACTCCGCCACCAAGATTTCACCTTTTTTCTTTAATCATGGTTATCACCCCAAGTTCTTGCCTCTACACCTCCCAGTATCTCTATCAGAAATCCCTGCAGTTACAGAACACCACACAAACATAAAATTACAGGAAACCAAGAAACGGATGAAGACACAGGCAGACAAACATAGACAAGAAGGCCCTACATATAATCTAGGGGATCATGTATGGTTGGCCACCAAGAACCTTCGTCTAGCAGGAACTAGAAAGTTACAACCCCGCTATATAGGACCCTACCAGATTACAAAAGTAATCTCTCCAGTAGTGATGAAACTCGAATTACCCCAGGAAATGCAAATACATCCGGTCTTTCACATATCCTTGTTGAAACCATATATCAAACCTTCCTGTCCTGAACCACCACCACCTCCCTTGACAGTGGAAGGAGAATTGGAATATGAGGTCAATAAAATACTTGATTCCCGTACTTATCAAGGAAAACTACAATACCTAATAGATTGGGTTGGTTACCCTGCAGAGGAAAGAACTTGGGAATTAGCCGAACATATTCACGCACCTCTACTAGTACGTAGATTTCATGCCCTTCATCCCAACAAACCTCGCCCGGTTAGGCTACCTTTAAGGGGGAGAACTGTTACCCGCACAACGTCCCTCACTTAGAAAAGGCCGCATTCTCCTATTTTCACTACTAGTTCCATAATGCATTGGGAGGGTTGAAATGATTGTGTGTGGTCCCATGATGCCTAACAACCAATCAAATGTCTTTTGTCCTTTGAAATGAGAACCGCCCCTCTCAGTAATTGCTTGGCTTCTGCAGACCGTTGGGAACGCTGCCTGCCTGTTCTGATTGCTAAGTCGGAGAGATTCGAGTTCTGAAACCCTGCACGCCGTTTGAGGCGTACTCTGAAACCCTGCACGCCGTTTGAGGCGTTCTAGTCATTTCCTCAGATACTCCTTGGAAGGGGATAAAGACTTCTATATTCCTGTGAGACTTCTATTGGAAACCTTCACACGAAAGTACTTTGTTCATAATTTTTTTGGATTTGTGTTCGATCAGGAACACTTCAGAAGCAGTGAATCATTTGCTCACTCGTTCAGAGACTGCTCGCTGGCAATAGAACGAGAAGACTTTGCTTTGTCGTTTTACCACGGCGGTAAGCGGATAATTACTCGCCTGGTGTATTCATTTTTCTTTTCATGCACTTCAAAGGAGCGAGTTACACTGAGAGATTGGAAACGTTTTCAGGCAACTCCGAAGCGCTATCTTGTCCTGCCACGACGTGCCTTGTATAACTGACATTTCATTGTTTATCTAAGGACACGACTTCACCGAAGCGCCTGTATTTCCTGCTGAGATCAACATTTCCTTGATTTCGAGTTTCCCTCGAACACAGCACCTTGACCCTTGCACTAGAGTGACTTTAATCTTGATCGTCTGGGGCTAAAAGACTGAAGTTGCATTTCAACAATTAAGCGCTGAAGAATCGCTTGAAAGACTACGCCGTTTGTTCCTTTTTGTTTTTGGTTGGCCCTAGTCACAGATTGTAGGTGAGTGGAGACCATACACAATCTTTCTATGTTGTAAGAATACATTGATACCTATCCTGCTACACTATAGGAGTCTTTAGTGTATTAATAATAGAATGTTCCTTTCTCTTTACAGTTCCTACTAGCTGCCTACCAGCCCTTTGTTCCCTCCTAAGCTGTGTCTCCTTCCTGGACGTTCCGAGTCTGCTCATCGCTCCTTGGGGGTACAGGGGGACTCCCTGCTATATCAACGTAGGGGGCTCACTGTATCCTCGGGGAAGGTGAGACCTAGCTTCGCTCCTGAGGATCTTTCATATGGGCTACCCTCAAGCAGTGACAACGTGTCCCCTCCAGCTGAAATGTGGGGAGAACTACCCTTCACCCAGGGAGTCCTCATCACTAAGGCGGAAAAATCTGGACAGACCATCAGCATTGGCGTGATCTGTACCAGGGCGGTGTTCCACCGTAAAGTCCATCCCCTGTAGAGAAATGGACCACCTCAACAGTTTTGGGTTTTCACCCCTCATCTGCATTAACCATCTGAGGGGCCTGTGGTCTGTCTGAACCCGGAAGTGAGTCCCAAACAGGTAGGGTCTTAGCTTCTTCAGCGCCCAGACCACAGCAAATGCCTCACGCTCTATCGCACTCCACCTCTGTTCCCTGGGAAGTAACCTCCGGCTGATGAAGGCTACAGGTAAGTCTCGGCCCTCTTCATTCATCTGTGCTAGAACAGCCCCCACACCATGCTCTGAAGCGTCTGTCTGGACAATGAACTCTTTTGAAAATTCGGGCGCCTGGAGGACCGGTGCTGTACACATTGCAGTTTTCAGGGTGTCAAAGGCTTTCTGACAGGAGTCAGTCCAGATCACAAGTCTCGGCTGCTTCCTGGAAATCAGCGAGGTCAAGGGGTGCACAATGTTGCCATACCCCTTGACAAACCTCCTGTAGTAACCCGTGAGACCCAAGAAGGCTCTCACCTGAGTCTGGGTTTTGGGCGGTTCCCAAACCAGGATGGTATCTATCTTGGGTTGTAGGGGGGCTACCTTGCCGCTCCCTACTTGGTGCCCCAAGTACACCACTGAACCCTGCCCAATCTGGCACTTACTGGCCTTGATTGTGAGGCCTGCTCTGCGCAGGGCCAACAACACTTCCTGGAGGTGGCGCAAGTGTTCCTCCCAGCTGGCGCTGAACACTGCTATATCGTCCAGGTAGGCGGCGCTGAAATCCTCCAGCCCAGCCAATACCTGGTTGACCAACCTCTGGAATGTGGCAGGGGCATTCTTCATCCCAAAGGGCATAACCCGGAACTGGTAGTGCCCATCTGGTGTGGAGAATGCAGACCTCTCTTTTGCCCCATCAGTTAAGGCGATCTGCCAGTACCTAGACGTTAGATCAAACGTACTAAGGTACCGGGCAGCCCCCAACCGATCTATGAGCTCATCAGCTCTGGGGATGGGGTGCGCGTCAGTCTTGGTGACCGAATTGAGTCCTCGGTAATCCGCACAGAACTGAAGTTCTGGTGAAGCACCAGGCGCTGCAGCCTTTGGGACCAAGACCACTGGGCTGGCCCAAGGACTGCTAGAGGACTCAACCACCCCTAAGGCAAACATCTTGGTGACCTCCTCCTTGATGTATGCTCTGACCTTGTCAGTCACTCTGTAGGTCTTGTGCCTCACAGGAGTGCTGTCCCCGGTGTCCACATCGTGGACACACCACTGAGTGACACCAGGGATTAAGGAGAACAGATCAGGGAATTGTCCCAGCAGATGGCGACAATCTTGCTGCTGCTCAAGGGTCAGTGTGTCAGAGAGGACAACACCTTCCACTGACCCATCTTGCTCTTTTGCACACAGGAGGTCAGGAAGAGGCTCACTCTCCTCCTCCATTCCAGCATCTGTGGCTAGGAGCATGCCCACTTCGGACCTTTCTAAGTGGGGCTTTAACTGGTTGACATGCAGGACCAGCAAGGGGTTCCTGGGAGACTTCAAGTCCACCAAGTAGGTGACATCGCTCTTTTTCTCCACAACCTCAAATGGTCCAGTCCACCTGTCCTTGAGCGCACAAGGTTCTACAGGGGCCATGACCCAAACTTTCTGACCAGGTTGAAGCTCAACCAGAGTGGCATTCTGGTCGTACCACCGCTTCATCTCTTCCTGGCTGGCCTCCAGATTTGCCTGAGCAAGATCTCTGAAGCGCCGAGTCTGGTTCCTAAAGGCCAGCATGTAACTGTATACATCCTGGGGAGGTTTCCTGGGAGATTGCTCCCAGCCTTCTTTGACCAGACTCAAAGGTCCTCTTACCGGGTGTCCATACAAAAGCTCAAAGGGACTGAACCCAAGAGACTTTTGTGGCACCTCACGGTAAGCAAACAGCAGGCATGGTAAGAGGACGTCCCATTTACGCCTCATTGGTTCTTCAAGACCCATAATCATGCCTTTTAGGGTCCGGTTGAATCTCTCAACCAGCCCATTACCTTGAGGGTGGTAAGGAGTGGTAAACTTGTAGGTTACCCCACACTCCTTCCACAGAGACTTCATATAATTAGAAATGAAGTTGGTGCCCTGGTCTGACACCACCTCTCTGGGGAACCCCATGCGGGAGAAAACACCCATCAGTGCCCGTCCCACCATGGGGGACGTCACTGTGCGGAGAGGGATGGCTTCCGGGTACCGGGTGGCATGGTCCACCAAGACCAGGATAAACCTGTTGCCCATGGCTGTCCTGGGGTCCAGTGGCCCCACAATGTCAATCCCCACTCGCTCAAAGGGGGTACTGACAACAGGAAAAGGTTGGAGGGGAGCCTTCTGCTTCCGCCCACTTTTCCCACTTGCCTGGCAAGTTTGGCAGGTCCTACAATGGATGTCTGAATCCCTTCTCATCTGGGGCCAATAAAAATGGGTGACAAGCCTGTCATAGGTCTTGTCCTGCCCCAGCTGTCCAGCTAACGGAACGTCATGAGCCAACTGTGAGACGGAGGACGGCAAGGCACGGAAGGAGTTAATCAACTTCGGTCCTTCCCCTCTGCAGGATGACGAACCACCCTGTCACGACCTCAACCTATGGGAGACTACAACACCGAGGGTAGAGGCGGAGTCTCCCGTAGAAGAGGAGAACCCGGAAGACGCCGAGGTGTGCGTGTTCATGAGACAGGAGGACGAACGAACAGAGCGAGCCACCACGGAGGAACAAGGACGAGAAGCAGACGAGAGACCGGAGGAACGAGGACGAGAAGCAGACGAGAGACCGGAGGAACGGGGACGAGAAGCAGACGAGAGACCGGAGGAATGAGGACGAGAAGCAGACGAGTCACAGCCACAAGGGACAGAGAACGAAGCCAGCGAAGGGGAGCAGTGGACAGAGGACTGGTGGACACCCCCGGACAACGCTCTCAAGCCGCCGTAACTCAGGAGAGTTGCGGCCCCCACGGTACGTGGGTTAGGGCAGGGATCGGAACTTAGAGAGAGGGAGGGGGTGGGTTTCTGTGCCGTAACAGAGAAGGGGAGGGAACGGGGAGTGAAAATCCACCATTGTTTTCTTTTTTTCATCCCGTCACGCCCCTATCACCCCTCACCTTTATCCGCTATCATTTCGAGAGTGCTAGTAGCTTGTGCATACCTAGCTCCCAGCAATAATCGAGGACTCTCTTGGGGAAGGGCTTAGTGGCACTATAAACTACCCCGGCTGAACCTCACAACGTCTTCTGGGTCTACCTCAGCTATCACCCTTTCACAACTAGAAGAGAGCACTAATTAAACGTTGGTGGCACCTAATATAAAGCAGTGACTCAACCTATAGCTATACAGGACAAGTGCCGTGACCGTGTGTTTTTTTTTCTGTCTGAATATTCTTGCGGAGTATATCCGTGAGAGGAGAGGCTTGTTGGGAGAAATTGGGGATAAATCTTCGGTAGTACCCTAGGATACCAAGAAATGCTCTAAGTTCTTTCTTTGTTCGAGGAAATGCTATATTGTTGATGGCCAACACCTTCTCGTTTTGGGGTTTTATGTAACCTTCACCTAACAGGTGACCCAAGTATTTTACTGTTCGGGCCGCCAGTTTACTTTTGGTGGGGTTAATCGTGAGCCCGGCTTCCTGTAAGGCCCTGATCACTGTTTCAAGATGGGTGAGATGTTCATCCCATGTTGAGCTATAGACGACGATGTCGTCTATATAGGCTGCCGAAAAGGAGGAGCACGGTTTAAGGACCATATTCATGAGCCTTTGAAATGTGGCGGGGGCCCCATGGAGCCCGAAGGGAAGGACCTTAAACTGATATAATCCACTAGGGGTGGAAAAGGCGGTTTTTTCACGGTTGACAGGACTCATGGGTACCTGCCAATACACTTTACATAAATCCAATGTACTAATGTATTTGGCCCGCCCTAGGCGTTCTACCAATTCATCGACTCTCGGGAGGGGATAGGAATCAAATTGGGAGATCTTGTTCACCTCCCGAAAGTCGATGTAGAAGCGAATGGATCCGTCCGGCTTGGGTACCAGTACGATCGGCGAATTCCATTCGCTATGAGAGGGTTCGATGATGTCTAATTGTATCATTTGTTGGACTTCTTTTTCTATTGCTTCTCTACGGGCTTCGGGATTTCTGTAGGGCCGGAGTTTCACTTTTTTCCCGGGGTGCGTGTTTATAACATGTTGGGTTAATGACGTTCTTCCCGGATAGAGGGAGAACACCCCTTGAAGTGGTGTTAGTCGTATAGCTAACTCCTTTCTCTGGACCATGGACAACTCGGTGTCCATGCTTTGGTGGTACAAGGGTTCGGGAACGTGAGTGAGGCCCACATGCACCGGTATGGCCCCCTCCCATTTTTTCAATAGATTAACGTGGTATATCTGGGTGTTGTTGGGTTTTTTCGGATCCAGTTCCAGACGATAGGTAACGGGGGTGACCTGTTCTATCACACGGTAAGGCCCTTGCCATTGTCCTAGAAGCTTGTGGTCTGAGGTAGGTCGCATCAGGAGCACATAATCATGAAGCGCAAACGAACGGGGTTTGGTTCGTTTATCGTATTGAGTTTTTTGTGCGGCCTGTGCTTGCTCCATGTGGGTTTGTACTATGCTTCTAATCTGTCCCAGATGAGTCTTGAGGTTCAACACATATTCAGGTAGAGGTTTATCCCCTGCGGTATCCTCTTCCCATGCTTCCCTGAGCATGTCCAACAGAGTACGGGGCTGTCGACCATATAAGAGTTCGAAAGGGGAAAACCCAGTACTCTTTTGGACCTGACATCTAATAGCGAAGAGAGCCAAAGGGAGCATGTCCTCCCATTTGCGGGTTTCTAGATTCAGTAATTTCTTCAGGGTGGTCTTAAGGGTGGCATTATAGCGTTCCACCAGCCCGTCTGTTTGGGGGTGGTACGCTGAGGTTCGTATGTGCTTTATGTTCAAGGAGGCACATACCTCTCTCATGAGACGAGACACAAAGGGAGAGCCTTGGTCCGTGATCAGCTCCTTAGGGAACCCTACTTTCGAAAATATATTGATCATAGCCTTGGCGATAGCAGCTGTGGTTGGGTGACGTAAGGCCACCGCTTCCGGAAATTGAGTGGCATAGTCAACCATCACTAGTACAAAACGACATCCACTGCGGGAGGGTAGCAAGGGACCTATGATGTCCATGCCCACACGGGAAAAGGGTTCCTGTATAATGGGTAAGGGGTGTAACGGGGCTCCGGCAGGTAAGACCCTACTATTTTTTTGGCATACGGCACACTCCCTGCAGTATTTCCGGACTTGTGAGTATACCCCCGGCCAATAAAATCTTTTCAGTATGGTATCCTCGGTTTTCTCTTCCCCGAAGTGTCCCCCTAATAGGTGACTGTGGGCCAGAAACAGGGCTTTCTCTCTGTAGGGTTGGGGCACTAACAGCTGTATCGGGGCGTCCCTCCCTCCTTTACGATACAGGAGACCTTTTCTCTTGAAGAATTGTGGACCTACAAGCGATGGGTCCTCTTCGTCTGTGGCTTTGTTCCAGGCCTCTCTCAAGGCGGGATCCTCTCTTTGAGCCTCTCGAAACCCAGGCTCCATCGTCCACATGAAGGCGTCTTTTCGCTGGGTCAAATTGACTTGGGTCGCATACTGTCTTTTTTCCCTTTTTTTCTGTTTCCCCGTTTTCCTGGCTTTTCCCAGTACAGTCTCGGATACTGAAACCTGAGAGAAGGGTGCGGTTTTTCTCCATTCTTCCCCCTCTGCCCACGTCTTCTGGACTAGATCTGGCATGTGGGGGTAGTCGTTGCCTATAACAAATGTTTCAGGTAGGCGAGGGATGAGGCCCACGGTTAGGGGTACTGCGGCCATGGAGGGGTGATGTTGGACCTCGATTTCCGTCGTGGGATATAGTCGACTGTCCCCATGTACACATTGGATGTTTATCTGGCCTGTGGGGATAGGTCCCCTCCCTGGGACAGCCTGGGGTTGGATGACACTTTGGAGGCAGCCCGTGTCAACGAGGGCCTGCCTTTCTTCTCCGTTCACGGTCATAGTACGGTGGTAGGGACGGTGAACCCCTCCAGGGCTGCAGTAGTAATTTCTTACTAGCCCCACCTCCATGGGCTCTTCCTTTTGTGGACAAAACCGTGCTATGTGACCTATATTACCACAAGTGTAACATTTCGGGCCGGGGGGGGGAGATGCTCAGGGAAGCATTACAATGGGTCCCGGTGGCTGGGTGACCGTGTCGGCTCTTCGTACGGGTGGGGTCGGTCGGACCGCTCTTGTAACTCCGGTAGGGTGTCTCCAGTGTGAATCATCGCGACCTCTTTGGGACTCCTGAGCCCGGTAGAAGGCGCTTGCGATGTCGACAGCCCTATCCAAGGTTAGTCCAGTGTGTTGTCTCACCCATTTCTGTATTGCTGGGTGTAAGGAAGCCAAATACTGTTCTATATATATCTTTTCCAGGATCTCCTCCTTGGTTGCTACCTGGGATTTCAACCATCTATCGGCCATGTCCCGTACCCTATAGGTGTCTCCTGAGGGCCCTCTTTTATTTGGCGTAACCGTATCCTATACGTATCATCATCTATTCCCAGTCTCTCCAGTATACTGGTTTTCACTTCCTCAAAGGGGGTAAGGCCTAATGGGTTCACGGCCTGATATGCTGCTTGAAGATCGCCTGACAACAAGGGACCGAGATATTGGCCCCATTTCTCCTGACCCCAACCAGCTGCTCGAGCCATACGCTCGAAGTTCGCGAAGAAGAAATCGGGGTCTTCTCCCTCGACATATTTTTGCAGGACGACGGAAGGGAACCC
Source organism: Triturus cristatus (assembly GCF_964204655.1). Taxonomy (NCBI): domain Eukaryota; kingdom Metazoa; phylum Chordata; class Amphibia; order Caudata; family Salamandridae; genus Triturus; species Triturus cristatus. The sequence goes on from NC_140589.1 coordinate 182,479,193, forward strand.
GGCGGTACTCCGCTGTTGTCCTAAAGTATCGGCCAATTTTACGATCGCGGCCTCCTGGGTCTGACTTTGGTCTGTGATAGATTTCTGCAAGATCGCTCGATCCTCTTCTGCTACAGCCAGGAACCTTTCCATACAACGTTCTAGTTTCTCTTGGCTTTCTGCCATCTTCCTCACGGTTGCCTCCATTTCCCCCGATCCCACTTCTGACACCAGATGTGAGAGGGATGAGCGGAAAACAAAGCGAGGAGGCTTCAAAGAGGGTTTAATGATGGCGTTATTTATTTCACCCAGTCAAAGTTACGTCAACCTAAGCCCAGCACAGGGAAAGGCAGGCGACAACAAGATTTTGCGGTCTGTGTAGATGTCTGGGATGTCCGGTGGACACTTGGTTCGGGTTCTTCTTCGAACGTGATGGTACAGCCCCCGGCCACAGGATCCAAAACAAAGAGAAAAAAAACACACGGTCACAGCACTTGTCCTGTATAGCTATAGGTTGAGTCACTGCTTTATATTAGCTGCCACCAACATTTAATTAGTGCTCTCTTTTAGTTGTGAAAGCTTGATAGCTGAGGTAGAACCAGAAGACGTTGTGAGGTTCAGCCGGGGTAGTTTATAGTGCCACTAAGCCCTTCCCCAAAAGAGTCCTCGATTATTGCTGGGAGCTAGGTATGCACAAGCTACTAGCACTCTCGAAATGATAGCAGATAAAGGTGAGGGGTGATAGGGGCGTGACGGGATGAAAAAAAGAAAACAATGGTGGATTTTCACTCCCCGTTCCCTCCCCTTCTCTGTTACGGCACAGAAACCCACCCCCTCCCTCTCTCTAAGTTCCGATCCCTGCCCTAACCCACGTACCGTGGGGGCCGCAACTCTCCTGAGTTACAGCGGCTTGAGAGCGTTGTCCGGGGGTGTCCACCAGTCCTCTGTCCACTGCTCCCCTTCGCTGGCTTCGTTCTCCATCCCTTGTGGCTGTGACTCATCTGCTTCTCGTCATCGTTCCTCCGGTCTCTCGTCTGCTTCTCGTCCCCGTTCCTCCAGTCTCTCGTCTGCTTCTCGTCCTCATTCCTCCGGTCTCTCGTCTGCTTCTCGTCCTTGTTCCTCCGTGGTGCCTCGCTCTGTTCGTTCGTCCTCCTGTCTCATGAACACGCACACCTCGGCGTCTTCCGGGTTCTCCTCTTCTCCGGGAGACTCCGCCTCTACCCTCGGTGTTGTAGTCTCTCATAGGTTGAGGTCGTGACAGGGTGGTTCGTCATCCTGCAGAGGGGAAGGACCGAAGTGGATTAACTCCTTCCGTGCCTTGCCGTCCTCCGTCTCACACCAACCCCAGTAGGAAGGCTCTGAAGCGCTGGGGTACCACCAGCACACGGGCTGACCCAGGCTCAGCAGCCTTAGGCTCGCTATACAGGAGGTTGTTCTCCCAGTAAATCCAATGTTATCCTGACTGATCACCTGTCATTTGGGCTGAGGCCTGCTGCCTCATACCCACAAGAGAAGGGCACACTTTCTGTTCAGCACAAAATTTCTCCCTGGAGGGACCACCATCCTGCTGCCAATGGGTCAGCTCGGGCAGGTTTCCCAGTTCAGCCACTTGTTCCCCTGTAGGTTCTAGGGCATCCCCCTCAGGGTCTGCTCCCTCCTGGACCGTGGGAACGATGGGGGACGGTTTCCCGCGCCCCCTGCCTCTTCTCTTCATGGTTGGGTCCTGGGCCATACTTTCAGGCTCTGGGACCCCATCAACACCCTTACTAGCTGACATGGACCAGGTGGTCGCACACACCCACTCCGGCAGACCCAACATTTCCAGATGCGCTTTCCGCTCCACCTTAGCCCAAGGGGAGTCCTCCAAATCATTGCCCAGGAGACAATCAACAGGCATGGCGGGCCTCACAGCAACCTGAAGAGTACCTGAGACCCCCCCCCCACTCAAAAGGAACTTGAGCTACCTCACACTTACTCTGTGAGTTGTCAGCAGCTACAACGGGGTAGAATGCATGAGGGACCACCTGCTCTCTGGACACCAAGTGTCTCTGAGAACTTCCACCCTATGGCCATTAATGGTCACCCACTGCCTATATTTCTTAGTGTTACTAGGCAGAGGGGTTGGAGGGACCATTTCCACGTCTCCTAAAGAGACCGGGGACATTTCTGCGGGACCCCACCCACCGGGGGCACCCATCTCACTCCCTCCCAGGGCTACATTCACTACCTGACGGGGGGGGGTGCACGCGGCGGTGCATTCGAATCCTTCATGGGACACTGGGGATCATAATAACGGTGTCCCACCTGCTTACAAACGTAGCAGGTCATTGGGCCCCTGGGAACAGGTTTACCTGTTGGGACCTCTGGCTTCTTTCCAGGGGGAGGCTGGGAACCCTTCCCTTGGTTCCCTTGGGGACTACTTTGGGGCCCTTTCTGAAACTCCCTCTGTTTACCCCTGTCCCCCCCACTCTTCTGCTGGGGACCCTGCCCACCTTTGGCTGAGTCTCCCACTGGACCCTTGTGGACCCTGGTACTGACCCAGCGGTCCGCCTCCTCAGCAAGTTTTCTAGGGTTAGATATCTTGCTATCAATAAGGTGCTGGCGTAGCTCTGGAAAACAGTTATTAGACAAGTGCTCCCATGCAAACAAATCATAAAGAGCATCATAACTATCCACCTTGCTACCCTTTACCCAACCATCCATGGCTCTGCCAAAGAAGGACACATATTCAACCCACGTAGTACCAGGCAACTTCTTATATTCTCTAAAGGTTTGTCGGTACTTTTCTGGAGTTAAGCTATACCTCAACATTAAAGCATCTTTCATATGAGTATAAGACATCCTATCCTCAGCAAGCATGTCCAACAAGGTATCTCTCCCCTCATTGACAAAGTGACCCCACAACCCCGCTCCCAATCTTTCTCAGGGACCTGGTGGGCCAACAATGCTAACTCATATGCTTTAAACCATTGACCAATATCCTCATTTCTACTGTAATCTTTTATCACTTCTTTGGGAAAATAAAACCTCCTTTCTGCAGGCACAGATGGAGTGCTGCCACCAGAGGGATTCAACTCTAAACTCTTAGTTTTAAGCTCCATCTCCCTCAACATCTTCTCACGTTCAAACGCTAATTTCTCTCTTTCAAAATCTAACCTTTTGCTCTCCATTTCAGCTTCTCTCTTGCTTCTTGCATTCTCTAACTCCAACTGCCCTCCTAATTTAAGTTTTGCCATCTCTAACTTGTATTCCCTCTCCTTCTCCCTGTCTTCCAACTCTTCAGGAGAAAGGCTCTTAGAGGACACACTGCTGCCGGGAGATGGCACATGCCCATTCATGGGCTCTTCCACTTCCTCTTCCTCTTCCTCTTCCGGTACCAACCCCGGATCAGAGGGATTTCTGGCCTCTAACCAGGCCTTCAGTGCTTTGAGGAAGTCGTCTCTCAATCTGAGACCTGTGGTAGGAACTTTAAACTGCTTGCAATATTGCTGTAGCTCCTTTAACTTGTACTTATTTATCAATTTCTTATCAAATTCCTCCACAACAATAAGAGAAGGGGTAGCAGCTCCGGCATCCTCCATGGTCAAAACTGGCAGTGTTTAAAAAATAAGCTCCAGGAAAGCGGAGAACAAAAATAGAAGATCCTACCAAAACAGATTGTGGCTGCGCTATGGTCTGCTTTCACTATGTAGCGTACACTAATCCCTGCACATGAGACATAAATGCAAAGTTCAATCCGCACCGCTGACCACCAATGTTAGAACCGGCAGTCTCTAGTTGGCAGAGGTATACACTTCTGACAAATAGGGACCCACCAACTCTAGTCAGGGCAAGGGGATTACACACTCAGATAACCCCTGCTACCCCCTTGGTAGCTTAGCAGAGCAGACAGGCTTATCTCAGAGGCAGTGTGTTAAGCATTTATGACCACATACAGTAATAAAGTGAATACACTACAAATGGACAACACAGGAGTTATTATAAAAATAGTATTTTTATATAAGGCTTAGCACAAGACCAAATAACGACAAAAATATACCACAATCTTAATAAATACTCTTTGGAAGGAAAAATAATAGTTAAGGTAAAGTTTCTTCTTAGGAAATAGTTCTTCAGCAAAAAAAGTAAGTATTTTTCTTAAAACACAGTTCTTGGCAACCATGTGACCCCCACTGGAGTCACACGACGTCGAGTTTACGATATTCCCGTCGACCGCGAGGAGTGCTACGTCGAGCCTGGAGTCGCAACAGAACCCCCAAACACAGTACCTTTGGAAATGAAGAAAACGATGATCCACGGCGTCGAGATGTCGGCGTCGATGTCGGCGTCGATCGTGCCTCGGATTCGGGTCGATCCGCAGCGGTGTCGAGAGGTGTCGGGCCGGAGCAGCGCTCACGGCGTCGAGAAGGGCGTCGAGTCGATGCGATCAGCAGCGGCGTCGAGACTGGGAACTTAGAGCTGGAGCCAATACTCACTACTCAGCGGCGTCGATACCGGCGTCAAGACGGGGTCAGTTGGAGCTGGAGCCTATACTCACTACTCCTGGCGTCGCTACTGGCGTTGATCGGGCCCGGCGGCCGGCATCGAAGACTCGGAACACTGGAGCCGTTACTCACGATGTCGAGCTGGATTCGGCGGCGTCGAGACTGCAGATTTCCCCTGTGCACTGGAAATAACACTTTCCAGCAACCAGCAATTCAGCAGAGGGTGAAGTCCTTTGGCCCTGTGACTTCAACAGGAGGCTGGCACTCTTCAAGCCCTTCGAGATTTTCTAGCAAGCTTTTGAGAGTACACACCCAGTTCCTCTCTCCTTGTTCCTTGGCAAAAATAAAGAAGCAGCTTCAGGTTCCCCCCAGCAAACAGCACACTGGCAGAAGGGGGAGGCAATTCCTTAGATCAGCAGGCTTCTTGTCCTTGGTAGAGGTTTTCTTGTCAGAAGTGATCTGAGTTCTTGGTTCATGGGTCCTTCTCTTATACCCCTATTCTGCTTTGTTCCCTTTGTCCAAGCAGGGAAATTCCCCCCATCCTGGGTTTGTTGTGGGTGTTGCCAGGCAGAGGCACCTGGCCTATTCACTGAGCAGGGCAGGGTCCTCAGCCGCCCAGCAGGAGGCGGGGCCAGTATTGTCACTGGCAGGAGCAGGGCTATCAGTCGCCCGGCAGGAGGTGGAGCCAGCATTGTGTCAGGCAGGGCAGGCTATCAGGGACTACTCTTCCCCCACTCTAAGTGTAGATGCCTCATTCACCCCACACTGACTCATTCAGACCTCTGGAGCCACCCAGCCCCTGACACTCACACCAAACCAGCAGAGACCGGTGGATAGTTGGACAAGAAAATAGCTACTTTCTAAAAGGGCTATTTTCAAACACAGAATTTAAAAACCATCCATCCTAAAGGGTGTGTTATTAAATTCTGAGTTCAGGGATTCTAAACTCGACCTGCTACCATGCTCCCTGAGTCAGATAGATTATAATGGAGTTAATAATCAGTCTGCCCAGTCTGGCCTATTGGAGGCAGGTAGCCCTTCAATAGTGAAAAACAAAAATGGCTGTAATTCACTATTAGGTCATGCCACACACATCAGGGCATGACCTACCTTTTACCCACAATGCACCCAGCCCTAGGGCCTACCATAGAGGTGTCTGAAATGTGGCAAAGTGAAGGTTTTAGAGACTGGCAAGTAGGTTTCCTTGCCAAGTCGACATGGCAGTCAGGGACTGCACACAGGCTCTGCGATGGCAGGCCTGAGACACATTTTACACGCTGCTCCTGTGGGTGGCACAACCAGTGCTGCAAGCCCACCAGCAGCAGTTAACTTACACGCCCTTGGCACACGCAGTGCACTAGACTAGGGTCTGAACAGTAAGCCAACCAAGCCAATCATGGTAACACCAATCAATGTAACAATTTAACATAGGGAGCACTTGCACTGTGGCACTGATCAGCAGTGGCACAGTGCCCAAAGCAATATTCCAGCAAAAACATCGTAAACAGAGGAGGCAAACGGAAAAAAATGGAGGAGAGACTCATGCCAATGATGCCAGGTCTAACAGGCACCTATACAGCCCTTCAGAAGTTTCAGTCGTCCTTGAAGATGGTGAGGCAGGGAGTAGCTTGCTGGGGTAGGAGCTGCACATCCATCCAGTGCTCCAAATTTGCTCAGATTACAAGAGATAGGCTTTTTTGTGGATGGCAGGACAGAAGGAGATGCAATCTGCTTTTTCCCCCCAAAAAACTATGCAAAATTAGGCAGAGCCTGTAGAGGACCCCAGAGATAACCTGTTGGTTCATTGACAGGTCAGGGGCAATGCAAAGTGGAAAGGTTGGCATATTATGGATACAATTGCAAAATGATTTCACAAGATGCCTCAGTGGTGAAGACTGTTTAGGCTTATTATTTTCGATTTTATGATCCCCCATGGCAAGAGACTACTCATTTCACCACCCGGTTCTCAGCGGTGGACACTGAGCTATGGAAATAGGTGTAGAAAGGGGCAATTGTGAAAGCAACTCTACACTAGAAAGGCTTCTCAAGCAATAATTTTCTAATAAGAACAGTGGCTTAGAGGAGATGAGGATCTATAAACCTAAGATAGTTAAATGGGCAGCTCCTCCTCAACCTTTTCAAGATGGAGGCTATTTGTCTGCTTCAAGATCAGCTCAGAAGTTGTGATTACCTAGCACACGTTAACATCAAGGATGCTTACATGATGGTCCCACTATGGGAGTAGCATAGGACATACCTCCAGCCTAAGAAGTAAGAGAAGACAAGGAGCTTTCCAGTCTACTCTCTGCCCCCTGGCGACAGCGTTTCTAAGAGGCAGAGGGGTACACCTGAAAATTTTGACAATATGATTTTCATGGCACCAAAACAGGGACCATAGTCCCATTATTTCTTTACAGCGGTGGAGCTGCTGTAGGAGCAGAGCTTCATAATCAACTCTTAGAAGACTGTTCCTTTGCCATCCTGAATTCTGGATTTCATGAGGGTTTCAGTGTACTTAGTTCAGGTGACTGTATGGCTGCCTCCCAGTAGGGTTGACATCATCAAAAGGAGAAAAAAGTTGGCTCTTGTGCAAGATGAAATCTCATATTACAGGACATTGTAATTTCCAAATTATAAGACTTTCCATCAAGGCCGGCATACTCTGAATGTATCCCATTGTTGGCAGAAACTCAGATGAATGGTGAAGAATAATGTTCTTGGATGTCAATAAGGGATCTGTATTATTTACGTCATCTCTTAGTCCTGGTCTGAGAGGCCTGCTGATCATGATCATGGGCTCATTGACAATATATCTTTTTTTTTTTTATACATTTTTTTATTGCGGTTTTGAAGTTCACGACACACAGTAAAACAGTTCCAATTTACAAACAATTCTGCATAAGAATCCTCCCAGTCTCTGTCCAGCAACTGGTAGTCCATCTATGGTGATCTTCGAAGTGTGTACCGAACCGGCAATATGCTTGAACATTAGCAATAACCATCATTCGAACTTTCAACATTGACAATATATCTTGATGAGGCAAGTGGTTTCCTCAGAACTGGAGTTACAAATTGACAGCTAAGAGCTATAAGGAGTTTCTTTCATTGTGTAAAAAATCTAACAATCGGCACAGTTCAATGCTGTATTCTTCTAAAAATGGACAATGTGTTAGCCCTTCACTATGTCAATTTGGCATCACTGTTTAGAGTAGCAGATTTCTTGACTGCTGGGTAAATCAAGCATTTACTGCAGCTTCAGCTGTCTGGTGTCTCATCAGGGAGTACTGGTCCACACTCAAGATCTATAGATCCTTTAGCGTTTGTTGGTTATACTACTGTAGGCACATATATCAAGAGTTCACCTATATATGCTTACCGTGCTGCTATTTTGGTAATCAATATTTTTGCTACAATTTTTTTGTAGCACAACATTTTCCCATAATATTCCACACAATATCCTACTACACATTGAAAGGCATACAGGCGGTTATTTAATTTTGACAAGCTATTATGATGGAATCTCTTTTGGGGAGCATCTGGAGGTCTGTTTGTCAAAGTAGAGCATTAGGAAGTTTGTTTCTGCAAGTCCCAGGTATTTACTAATGTGTGCTGTAAAGCTTTTGTGTTATTTCTGTGATGCTAAAACTATGGTTGGCTGTCGATGTAGCTCACGGAACTGTAGCAATGTTGCTCTGTCTTATCTTCTGGTGAAGGGTGCTGGATCTCTCTAGACATGCCTTTGGCCCGGACGACAGCATCATATCCAGTCATTCCCAAAATGCCCACTCTTCCTTGTATAGGGGCTGATTAGGAGTAAGGTAGAGCAGAATTACTTCGCAGAATTACGCTCCACCTGACTCTAATTGGGTCATTTTCTCCACACATTGTTTAACTGCGAGTAGAAAAACCGTACCTGATTTTTCCAGCTCATATTTCTGGCTTACAAAATTGCATGAGGCTGTGGCTGCCGCAGCAGCCCAGCATCACTTGTCATTTTATATTTCCTAAGAGAAGGGAACATATGCTCTACCCTGTTAAAAAAATGTTTCTGCTTGCCTCAGCTCCTTACCCTCTACCCCGCATCGCCCCATCCTCACCTAGAAGTCTGCATACATTTACCACAAGCTAAAATCACCTAGCAAATCTATGTGGTAAAACCACAATAAAATCAGTCACACTTGGCAATTCTCAATTTCACAGGGTTTTACTCATAACTGCATGTCACATGTTCAAAATTGCTTCATCGTAACAGTAAAATTACGCACACTTTTTCTGTTACCCAAGTACAGTACAAATTGCATTCAGGGCAAAGTATTGTAATGATTATGAAAAGAGGATAAAGATCATGAAGCAAAGGTAGAAAGTAGATTATGACCAGGAACCATCTTTTCCAACCCAATGCAAGCAAGGTGGGTGAAGTAGCTAACGCAACGGGCAGCAGTGGATGGTATTGTCTTCTGGGCTCAATTTGCAATGGATGTTTAATACTCTTGAAGGCGTTTGTAGTAGGAACTACATTTGAAGACTTTGTGAAAGCTGTAAATTGATAAAAAAGAAAGCTTGCCTTTTAAAGGAGTCTTTTTTAAACTGATGAACCTGATGGCACTAGAGGTGATGGCGAAAGTGAAGTAATATAATAAAGGTCTTGTGTGGACTTAGGTAACACTATATCTTGATTGTATTAAAGACACAGAGGTGACTATTTATACTGCCCATGAGAAGTATGCATGACCATGAGAATGGGGTTTGGTGAATCAAACAAAGGTCTTGTGGGAAAGTGGGTTATTGGAAGGGGTAGGTAGCAAATAACACCAGCAATATGGCCACCAGCATGGTACTGGTTCCTAAATAGGATCTCTATAAATTAGTCCCTTGCTCAACCCTTGGTAGCTGACAACAAGCAATGAGGCTTAACTTAGGAGTTAGGCATGCAAAACATCTAAAAACACAATTGCAGTGAATAGGTAAGACACAACATACAATAACACTACACCAATGTATAACAATATGAAATATTCTATCTTTATATGACACCAAAACCATAAAAATCCAATGTAGGGAAACAGAGATATGAATTGTTAAAGCATAAACACTTTCTAGTGCTTAGAAACCAATAGCATCACTTCTGGACATCTGGCTGCGCTTGACCAGGACAAAGTCAAAGTTTGAGGCTCACCGCGACGGAGCCCTGCTTAGAAACTCCACGCGTGAGGCGTAGGTAAAAGTTTTGCCTCCGTACTTAGAAACGTTTGTGGAGCTTTTTCTGCTGGAGGCCTTCAAGGCTCTCCAATAGTCCGGATTTGGTAAGGGTTTGCCACTTAACTTTCTGCGAGCTCCCGGTCAAACCCTGGAAGTCGGACCTCTGGAGCTCTTCAGCGGGACCTACCTGGAATCCAAGACGGGTCACGGTTGAAGGTGGCCGGCTTGGCCTTCACAGTCGAGTCGGTCCCCCTTTGGAACTTCTTCCAAAAAGTTTCCCAAACTTTCCGAAACTTCTGGAGGTCCTTCCAGAAGGTCTCCTGGTGGGTTACAAGTGTCAAAAACACAAATCCAAGGATCTGAAATCTCCTAGATGGTCCTTGGCAGGCCTGGACTTCAATTCCCACAATGCACTTGGTCAACCTTTCAAAACTCCACTGGATGCACTCAAGAAGAAGGGTCAGTTAAGCTGTGTTCACCTGTAGCTTCAGGGAATTCACACCTTGCTCCTTCTTAAAGTAAGACAAAGTCCTCAGAGCTGATTATCACCAGGAACCATCTTTTCCAACCCATAGAAGCAAGGTGGGTAAAGTAGCTAATGCAACAGGCAGCAGGGCATGGTATTGTCTTCTGGGCTCAATTTGCAATAGTTGTTTGATACCCTTGAAGGCGTTTGAAGTAGGAGCTCCATTGGAAGACCTCATGAAAGCTGTGAATTGATCAAAGAAAGGAGTCTTTTTTAAACTGATGAACCTGATGGCACAAGAGGTGCTGGGGAAATTGTGAAGCAATATAGTAAGGGTCTTGTGTGAACTTAGGTACCAAAATATCTTGATTGGCCTTCGCGGTCAAGTTAGTCCCCCTATGGAACTTTTTCCAAAAAGTTTCCCAAACATTCCCAAACTTCTGGAGGTCCTACCTGAAGGTCTCCTGGTGGCTTCCAAGTGTGCAAAACACAAATCCAGGGGTTTCTAATCTCCTAGATGGTCCTTGGCAGGCCTGGACTTCATTGTCCACAATACACTTGGTCAACCCCTCAAAACTCCACTGGACGCACTCAAGGAAAAGAGTCAGCTAAGATGTTTTAACCTGTAGCTGGAGGGAGTCCACTCTTTTCTTGGTAAGTAATTCCTAGGAGTTGTAGAGTTGTTTAGGGGAATACTGTGACTAATAATTAAGTAGCACATAATGAGACAGCATAATACTTGTGTCTGTGTTTTAACAGAGTTTAGACTATTTTCAACATAGTCCAGAATATTAATAGTCCTCCCATCTATTCTGTTGTGATTTCATTGATACTTATATTTTCTAAAAGAATATGAGGATATTATTGCTAGTGCAGTCCTAACTTTTACTGCAGAGGTTACACCATAAAGAAAGTTATTTTTCTTGCATCAGTTGTATTTTGACAGCCAAACATCTGTGTCTTTTTGTCAAGTTGGTCTTTCAGAATACCCCTACTGAGCAGAATCTTCTGTAGTATCTGCAGCATTCAGCAGCTGCTTTCATGAGGAGTTAAATGTACTGCAGTCTCTCTATGTAATATCCTCTTGACTGTAAAACACACAGCATGCTCGCCACATCAATTGGTACATTTTTATTCTATAAACAATTCCTTAATATCTACATTAATCTTACATTGCTTTTGCAGATGGTGTTTCTCATCAGTGCTTTACATTTATGTGGATTGAAAATGTTGTGAAAATGTGTTATGCTGTAGTGATTTTATGTTTGTACAAAAATAAAATTAGCATTGAATTTAAAGGATGTAATGTGAAAGCTATGAAGAGTGGAGAAGCATTGGACGGTAGGAGTATTTTATTGCCAAAAAGTGTATTGAGAATAAAGTTAACAGTGTACACAAAACCAATTTTATCAGATGATAAACCAAAAATGGATTTCATTGAAAATTGTCTCAAAATAAAGACATGGCAAACAAAACGTTCTGGCTTGCAATGTGTATAGATGCACTGCTTTTAGATCTGTTTCAACAAACTATCCTAACAAAAAGTGGCGCATATACAAAGCAATTTGCAGAAACATAGTCTTTGGAACTGTAATACAGGGAGTCATTATGTACATACATGTTTAACAAGTCAGAAATGTTTTTCGAACTTACACCTACTCTTGCAGCAGCGGTCAGTGCAGTAAAGCGGTGGGGCGGAGAGGGGGGATGTGGACAGACTACAGAATAGGATTTATTTATTTATTTAATTTCCCCTATTCCCTTATCTGTTGACTCCCCCCCACCACCACCACCACGCTTACCTGCACGGACCGCCACTGTACTCTTGTCAGGAATAAATCTCTGACCATAACAAGGGTAGCAAATGGTCAAAGGGGAGTTTGTGAGAGACTACAAATTCTCATGTTTATGGATGTTCACAAACTTTCAAGCATTCATCTTCCTTGAACCCACTCTCTACCTCGTGCGTTGGATTTACTGCTATGGAATAATATACGAGAGTGAGATAATATTTAGCAAGACTGTAAGGATTTACAATTGCATGTCACATTTTGTGAATACCTTACATTTTCAAATCTGATCTCTTGTTATAGTAAGATTATTTAATGAGCATAAATAGATTTGGGAATCAGCTCACTGGTAGTTTTGACCACTCCAACTTGAATTGGAATTGAATACTGTTTATGTTGGTAATATACCTTAAAAGAGATACACATTAAAAAAATACAATAAATACCAAGCATTAAGATCAACATCAACAGGTTCAACAAAGTTAAAAACAAAACCCCAAGACATTAAATTTGGTATGCAAATACACATATTACCCTTACAAGTTCATACATAAAAAATAAATACCCACTGCATTCCCAGCCTCTCTCTGGGAGAGCTCAGTCAAGGGTGATCAGTTTCAAAAGGGCAACTGGTTAACAAAAAATTACATTTGAGTAAAACTATTGAACAGTAGAACATAGTACAGGTATGGGGTGTAAGAGTGAAAGAAAGCTTTTCCTTATTGTACCTAAAAGTATAATATGTGTTTGAGACAATGTATGCTTACTGAAGTCAGGATGGAGGGCCTCCTTTAAATGTGAGTCACGGGTTAAACCCAATTTTATTCAAATTTGCCAAGAAGATGCTGTTACAATCAAATTTGCAGAATGTAGGTATGAAAAGAACCACTAGAATAGTCGGGTTATGGAAATCCAAGTTTGAACTAATGCCCATAGCCTGTCTAAACTACACTTGCTATGATTGCATCAAGTCAGCTTTAGTTTCAGCAGACATATCGTGTCACATTTATGGGTAAAAGGATAATTTTTCTTTAAAGGAAGCCCGCACAGTGGTAAAGCAATTTGAGGAAGAGTGAGCCCTAGAGATTCAAGATCATATCAGTCAGTGAGTGATCCTTCCAAAAAATTCTTCTTTTGAGACTCATATTTTTGAAGCCTAAAACTGGTTAGAGCAGATGAAGGCGTGGTGGTTGAAAAGTTCTTAGATCATTAGATGTGGTGATAGAGAAGGCTTGTCATAGGAGAAGGATAAATCTGCTGTGACAAGAAAGATTAACTTGGATTTCTTAAATGTCAGCAACTGCTGACTGGTTTAAAGCCTACTAAAAAGACGTCAATAGAGCTTCACCGGTGCTGCACTGAGGATTTCAAGACTGTCTGAGGTATGCCTGAGAAAAGATTTGTTTCCAGCCTTGTCTTTAATATTGAAGACTAGGGCTTTGCTCCATGGCCTACATGTGTGATTAAAAGGTGTAACTGTGCTTTTGCATGTATGCATGCATATATCTACATAGACATAGATGTATATATATATATATATATATACAGACATACATGCAGAATCATATTTTAAAAATGTATGCAAAAATGTATGTGAATGGATAGATGGATGGATATATAAAAATAGAGATAGATAGATAGATTAATAGATAGATAGATAGATAGATAGATAGATAGATAGATAGATAGATAGATAGATAGATAGATAGATAGATAGATAGATAGATAGATAGATAGATAGATAGATAGATAGATAGATAGATAGATAGATAGATAGATAGATAGATAGATAGATAGATAGATAGATAGATAGATAGATAGATAGATAGATAGATAGATAGATAGATAGATAGATGTAAGCAGTGTGATATGTCAACCCTTAGAAATTGTATGAGTAATAGCGAGGAAGCTGCTGATATTGCTTCAGACTTTCATTTGAGATAGCACAGTTATTGCAGCGATATAGTGACAGCACAAAATCTGCTGGAGGAGCAAGATTGCGGTGTACTTTTATTAGCTGCTTTATGGCTGCCTCTTTCTCAGGCTACTATTCCATTGTCCCTATGTGTACACATCGAACATTATATAACTCAAGTACCAACTAAGGGAGTAGCTGCCGATAGTGCAGCAGGTGCAGTAGCACCAAGGCCCATGGCTGTTAGGGCTCACATTAGCCTCATTAATGGCTGCATTTATCTGTCCAAATACTAGATGGGGGCCCATTTTCCTTGCTTGCACCAGCGCCCGTGGTACACTTTAAGGTGCTGGAACCATCCTTGCAAGGTGACACACCGCACTGGCAGTCAGACAGGATGCTAATCTGGGTTGTGCAGCTACGGTGGTGGCTGTGTACCACTCTACCAGTCTTTCAGGGTGTGCGCTGCATGCTGCCTGCTCCTCCCTTGCTCTGGTACTGCATGACCTGCTGGATACTGAAGGAAAGCCTTCCTGTACTTTGGTGCCTCTTTCCCCTTAGACCATCTGCGCGACCTAGCTTCCTTCCATCGCCACCTACAGGGCAAATGTGACCTGCAGACACTTAGAGCCCGATCAACGAAGGTAACTTACATGTAGTAAAGGTATGAATTCAGAGTCTACACACTTGGGGCCTGGTTCACAAAGGGCCTCCACACTCATGGTAGAGGCCTCACAGTCATGGGGAAGTCTCTGCACGAGGTGCATAATCTCCGCGATGAGAATTCTCATGTCGGAGATTCTGCGCCGAGTGCAGAACTCCCCCATGACTGCGGGGCATCCGCCACAAGTGCAGAGGCCCTTTGTGTATCAGGCTCCCAGGGCGGACTCTGCACAGTGCGGAGATTCTGCCCTGAATACGGAGACTCCGTCTCGGTTGTGGAGACTCCACACTCGTAATATTACTACGCGTAAGTATCTTCGTGAATCAGGCCAATACATAAGTGGCTTTGTCTTCTGCTGCGCATGCCACATCACATTACTTAGCTTACCTTCCCTACTTTGCTCTGCTGGAAACATGTCCTGCTGGCTTATTACAGATTATCTGAACTCTTACCCAGAATACTTTACAGCATTCATTCATCAATCTTTCCTTGAACCAAGACAAAATCTATGCAATGGTTAGAATTACACTTTGACTCAGGGCCACATGTATCAAGCATTTTTGCGTTCGCAAATGGGACAATTCTCAGAATCAGCCAGTTTGCAAACACAAAAAGTGCTTTTCACATGTATCAAACCCCATTTTGCAATTCGGTAACCTGTTACCGAATCGTAAAATGAGTTTGCGATTCGGAATTTGGAAGGGGCATGTTTAGGGCGCCCTTTACCAAATATCGAAACGCTGTGGTTTGTATGAATGTTTTGTGACCATGAATGTGGTCGCAAAACATTTGGATTTACCACCAACTTCAAGTTGGTGGTAATCCATTCGCAAGCCGGAAGGGGTCCTCAAAGGACCACTTCCCTTTTGTGAGTTTATGAAAAAACTTGTTTTAAAAGTAGGCAGTGCTCCCACGGACCACTGCCTGCTCTTAAAATATGAAAAGTGAACTATTCTTTTTTTTCCTGAACACAACACATTGTCCTTTAAAGAAAACGGGCTGCATAAAAAAAAAAACGATTGCCCTATTTAAAAGCATGGTGGTTTCTGACCCCAGCCGGCCATCATCGCGTGATTTTAGCAATTGCTAGAGGTCAGAAATTGCGATCACCCTCATTAATATTAATTCTGTAATCGCTATTGCAAATGTTCATACATGTGG
Organism: Triturus cristatus; assembly: GCF_964204655.1. NCBI lineage: Eukaryota > Metazoa > Chordata > Amphibia > Caudata > Salamandridae > Triturus > Triturus cristatus. The sequence goes on from NC_140589.1 coordinate 182,494,851, forward strand.
CCCTCAGACATTGGTCTCCAATCTTAGAACCGTTAGCGGCTACATGTAAAAATGTAAGGGCACATAAGATGCATGAGTTGAAATGGAAATCATTTCATAATGGTTATTTTGGAAATGTGGTGTGAATTAAGCTTTTGTTTGACCTACGCTGGGCACCAGCAAATCGTTACCCTGTGGAATTGAAAAATGTCAACATTTTGCTCTAGAACGGACACAAACTATTGAGTTTAAAACGAATGTAATTATACCCATTTTCCCAAAGTGACAACATGTGAATATTAATTTCTCGTATTGTCTCACTGTCTGCCTAAAATGCATTTGACTTTATTGGACGGACGCAGAGTCATTAGAGTGCTGAGTTATTCTGTTGCAGGGATTCTGCTCATGCACAGAACTATGCGCAGGAAACCAGGACCTCAGTGAATTGCGGTGTACCAAAAACTCACCTCAGAACCCAGAACCCCGATCCGACCAGCATCAGTGTCCCATTCGTTATCCGTATTTATCTAGGCAGTCCCAATGTATAGACAACCCAGAAAAAGAGACTTAGGGTATTCTCAGGACTGGTGGGAATCAGAAATACCTGTTTGTTATTATTCTCCTATCGGTCCACAACAAGAGTAAACAGAGACACGGTAAAGTTTAAAGAGTTTATTTTATAAATCTCGTGTTCTAACATGCAGTACTTTGGCTAACATAAGCAGACAAATTATTAAGATCAAAACCATCAGCATTGTTACAATACCATAAAAAATGAAAGGAGAGATCATCTTACAAATGACAGTGGAATACAGCCACCTTCCTTTCGCTAGTAAACTAATATTATTATATTAATAAAAGGTCTCTAGGCTTGAATGAGATCAGCTTAGTTGAATCACATCACAGGATCAGGTGTGCGCTGCTCCTGGGAAAGCTCTCCTTCAGAATGTGTGTGTTAAGCATGCAGCCTGCAATATTAAAAGCACTAGACTCTCAGGTATTTGCAGCTGTGTGCGTGTTATGGCTAAATAGTGGGCCGATCAACCTGAACTCAAAAACATGCATTGTCTAGCGACCCAGACTGTTTCTTTACACAATGTTCAGACCAAGGTCGCAGCTCACGGCTAGGGATGTGAACAACAGACAGTTCTCATGTGACGAAAAGGCGAGCAAGCATTTTCAAATAATAACATGTAACTGCAGTGTCGTGTGCAAAAGCAGCAAAAGTGGCAAGATGGCTTTCTAACATCTAACGCGGTTATGCTAACTTAGCAATGTATGTATATAAATTGCAGCCCTCACTACAGTTCCAGTGACTGGTACCCGCATTGATCTCACCAGTTCCCATCCTCGCAGTGCGGCTGCCCGAGGGACAACCTCTTCGAAGAATTACTAAGCCTCGTAAACATCTTTTCAGTATACAAAAGCCATAGTGATTGGAATTGCCACAGCTTGTTGTATTTAATCGTAGTTCAATTAGGTGTCTCCTCTGTCACAATTCGGATACAAATCTAACAAAACACGGATTGTCTCTGGCCCTCACCATAATATACTTTGTAGGACAGCTTCTACAAAATGGTTTCAGTTCCAGCCGATTTGTTTCCCATATTGTTATTTTAAACATTTGCCCCACTGCAATAGATCCTGTTCACGTGCTGCATGGCAGATGTTTGCCTTCTGTTGATGTGTGAGGGAATGGCTTTATTTATGCAGCAGATCGGGCATGATGAGGTGCAAATATGCCTCAGGGCACAATGTGTGTGCCAACCCTCGTCATGCATTGGCAACGATTAAACATCAGCATGGTTCAGCATCATTCTATTTCATTCTTTTTCCCGTTTTGGGTATGCGATAGAGTGCAATCAAAGTGGGAATTGTAAGCTCAAAAGCAAAAATATGATCTGAGATCAGAAATCGACAGGTTACAGCATTTGCACAGAGGCACTTTTAAATATAGGTCAGCAGTCTAGTTTCTGTATCCAGGTTAGGCCAGATGTACAAAGGTCTTTTGCATTTCTTAACAGGCTGAATCACAACATCGGCCTGTAAAAAAATGCAAAACAGCTTTTTCTTGTGTACAAAGGCCTTTAGGGAATCGCAACATGCAATATCTACCAATTTGAAATCGCAATTTGCGATTCCCTCAGTATGAAATCGCAAATAGGGATTTCCCATTTGCGGTTTCTTAGCACATGTACAAAGCATTTCCTAAGTATAAAGCATTTCCTAAATGCAAAATGAGTATCAACTCAAAGTTGATAGAAACCACGTGCAATTTAAAACAAGCATTGGCATAGCCAATAGGTCTCGCCTTTGGGTCCTTATAAGTGTTTAGCCATGCAACAGTTGTTGTTGCATCGAGGATATTGTGCTGCATAACTAAATACTTATAAGGCCCCAAAAGCGAGCCCTATTGGCTATGCCAATGCTTGTTCTTTAATTTCAGTAGAGCGGCCTCTGTGTACAGTGCCCAGGATTATTTCATAAAAATATATTCCATGTGCTTTTCTTCCACCAACACGGTTGCCACAAGAAAGGCAGTGGGGGTCGGTTGCTCTCCAGAGATTGGATCTCATTGGCCAGGAGAAGACCATGGTCGTCTTGGGCTCATAGCCAGAATTATTTTTGCATCGGGGTGCCAGGGAATCACAGTGTGCATTTTAAAATTCATTAACTGTGCAAATCAGGTCAAGAAAAATAAAAATCTCAAGAAAGATGTAAACACCTCACAATTCAGGACTTACGTCTCAGTGGGACAGAAGGAGGGGAGGGCCAAGAGAGAGAGAGATCCACAGTGTGAGGGATTAAGAAGAGGTGTGAGGCAACTGCAGAGAGAACACTGACAAGGGAAACAAGAGGCATCGTGATCCTTGGATAACATGATACATGTGAGGAGTAAGGCAGAAGGGGGCATTTAACTGTGTTCGAAATTAGAACTATATTGCCTATTCCTTTTTTCTGTGGTTTTTATAGATAAGTTGTTGTGATTCTTCTTGAAAATACCTGATGAATCTTTTTCTTGTATGTTTCTGAGTGAATGAATGAATGAATGAGAATAAATGAGTTGAAGTGCGATGAATGATTGATTGTGGTGGTCTGCTAATCTCAGCACATTATTGTTCTTTAAGTGTTTTTGTAGAATTTTCTGATTGATCCATATAGTTGAAGGTCAACTAAACTCAAAGTAAATTAAACAATTGATTTATTCATTTGATAAAGCATCTTGTCCAAGGTTTTTGTTTAGTTCAAAATTCCTTTCTCCTATTCGAATGAGAAAAATGAAGTTATTTTCACTCTTAAGTCTGTCATGATATTACAACTTTGGTGAAAAACTGGTGTAGAATACGATAGAAGTGCGGCAATGTAACACAATGAGTGCCGTGCTGTAACCAAGAAAGCTAAATGTATAGATACCTCCACAGATCATATGTCAATATGCACAAGCTTCCTGTGTCTATAGAGGCATGTCTGGGAAGTAAAAGATAACTGTACGAAAGCCACAATCCAGTGCTGAGTTAATCGAAAAGTGTAATGAACAGGTAAAGGTCATACCGAGAAATGACTCGAAGAACTTGTCATCTATGGAATCTGTAAAAATATCCAAACTACCGAGTCACAATCTACATGGCTATGGTGGCCTTGAGCAAGTACGCCCCAATTACTCGGGGAAGTCCCGATCCACAGTAAAAGTTATGGGGCAGATCTATGTTTCCTGGCGCATCCCTGCAAATCAGCATGGATGCGCCAGGAAACATGCGTCACGCAAGTTTACCCTTGCGCCACCACAGATGCGCCGCATTTACAATGCAGCGCATCGTGGCGCAAGGATAAACAGATGCGTGACGCATCTGAAGGCGTAAGGCGGCGCATTGCTGGAGTTGCGTCGCAAGCACGACGCAGCTCCAGCAAGGCTCGGGGGTGCCCTATCGTCACAATGCTTCATAAATCCTTACGCCTGCTTCAAGCAGGCGCAGGGTTTTGACGCAGCATGGGCTCAAAAGTGACTGAGTGAAATCTTGTAGATTTCACTCAGCCACTTTTCGAAGGCGTTCCTGCGCCGGAACGCCCCCCCCTGCACAGGTACGCCCACATGTGGCGCAAGCTTGACAACGTGACGCATCTCCCTAGATGTGTCACGTTGTAAATAGCTTGCAGCATGGCGCTGGCTTTGCGCCGCCGCTGCGTCACAAAAGTGACGCAACGGCGGCGCAAAAGTGGCGCACGGGGCTTATAAATCTGCCCCTATGTGTCTTACTTTGAGACTGCTGCTAAACCTTGACTGCAGCGAGCTCTAAAAGCAAAAAGTAAACACTAATTACTCCCCATGACTAAAGCTACCTGATGTTTGAAACGGACACACCCCTTTTGGGAGTGGCCCAGGTTAGACATTTAAGAATAGAGTAATGCGATGACGTTTCAACGTCTTGATGGGATTTCGGACTGACGTTACGTCACAAGCTGGTGAGTCTCTGCAGGTTATCGACTCTGGCTGGAAGACAGTGATTATATATTTTTAGTGAGTAATTTACTCCATCACCCTGGCTGAACAATGGGTCAGCTGCCAGAATATAAATTGGGCCCTAAGTGATTTGCCCAAAATCATAGAATGTTGAGCCAACAAAGAGAATCGGACCTTGTTCCCCAGCTCCAAGGCCACACACTTTAGTCTTTTAACCAATGCTAACCATAACATAATTTAAAAAATTGTGTTTTTTAGTAGATTTATAATTTTCTAATAATTTTCTACATAGAAATATTTCTTGCACCTAACCACTTTTTTAGAGTCAACCCAAACTTCACATGACCTTTGGCCCTAGCAAACCGGCCTTGGCCCACCATGGGACCCTAACTCATGTGGGCATGCCAACACAGCAGCATATGGCCTTTTGCCATACGCAGCAGGTTTAGTTGCAGGGTTTGGTCAAAGATAGGCCCTGTGCCAAACCTCCTATGATCATCCAATTCCTACTGTTCACAACTTATAGCTGCAAAGAGCATGGGCTGGCTGAAAGGCCTGGCCCCAAACCAAGATGTGCACCCAACATAGAGCAGATGGAAAGGGCCTGCAGCATTGAATCTCCCAGGTGCTGTTTTCTTTTTTAAATTTATCAGGATTCCCCAATCCTTTCATAGGATTTGTGAACCTCCAATAACTTGAGGAGCTCCGTTTGACCTTTTGTATGGTAGTTATCCTGATCTCAGATTTACTGAACATGCAAACGCCACTATAAATGATGCCTAGAAATTGAACCATAGTGCTAGCTGGACATTTATTTCTATTGTTAGCTCCAGCTTTTGAGCCAGCTTTAGCTGTCATATCAGACTATTGTTTGTCCAAAACAATCATACATAACTTCCATGCATAGAGGGACTTCAGATATTTGAACCTCGTATATTACAATATTTTGGGCTTTCTTTCACTCTTACACCCCATAACCGCACTGTGTACTACTGTTCAATAGCTTTACTCAAATGTACATTTTTTTAACCAGTTTCCCTTTGAAACTGATCACCCTTGACTTAGCTCTTCCAGAGTGAGGCTGGGATTGCAGCGGGTAATTATTTTTATGTATAAACTTATAAGGGTCATGTGTGTATTTACATACCAATCTTAATGTCTTCTTGTTTTGTTTTTAACTTTTTTTAACCTGTTGATGTTGATCTTAATGCTTGGTATTTATTGTATTTTTTAATGTGCATCTCTTTTTTGGTATATTACCAAAATAAACAGTATTCAACATTGTCCATTATAAATTAAGCCATATGCGTAATTAGAGAAGACATTAATAAGTTTGCTAAAAAAAGAGTTGACAATGAGCTAGAACCCTATGTAGACAATGCTTGAGCATGTCAAGGCATTTACAATATGGGGTTTTTGCCTTATGTATGTACATATTTAGATGAATGTAGGTAGGTCATAAACAACCAGTGGGGCCAACCAGCAGGCTTTTTATCATTATAGGTCCACAAATCATGCTACATATAGCAGACTGAATAGCTACAAATCTAAGTTCAAAGTCCAAAAACTACCTGAAGAAAGTCACATGCATAGACTCTCCCTCCAACTCAATTTGGTTATACTTGAATGACAGATCAAATCTGCTTTTCTCAATGGCATCAACATATCGTCAATATTAAGCAAAGGCTCAACTGCATTAATCATTTCACCTTCACAAACATTGCCAGCACACAACTCTCTTCTTGCTTGCAAATACCACTTTGGCACCATTTGGTAAAATACCTCTTGTGCACACACTTCTGGAATTCACTCTCCCATCTCAGCCAATATATTTTATTTGCCATATGGCCAATATTTTACAACTATAACTAAGACCTGTGATATTTTGGTTAGGTTTGTTACTTCACCTATCTTTGAAACTGTTTGGGGCATATTTACGAGGTTTGTAGCGCTGGGCCGCGCAGCAAGTTACATTGCTGCACTGTCCTGCATCACCGATAAAGGGTAGGAATGCACCGTATTTATCCAATACGGCACGTTCCTGTCCTTTTCTCCTGCAGACTGTCTTTGAAAGTTAATTGTGTGCAAACTCGACTTTGGTGGTATGGGAACTTTAAAAGTAATAGTCTACCTTATTTTGACATATTAGGCTCCCCCAGGGTCAGGTCTCCCATATGTGCACCAGGGGTGGGGGTCATGTAAGTATAAGCAGTGATCTTATAAAATATGCTTTATATGCCCTGGTGAAGAAAAAACTGCCTATTTAATTTCCGCATTGTATATACTTAGCTCCACAGGCTAACGTTGCAATATTTTATTAAGGTATAACTATTGCTAGGAAAGGATTAAAATATCATTCAAGTACTTAAAAGATTGCTATTGATAAAGGCAACAACTTGCCACTGTTGTATTTATCACAACTAGTACAGCAGAGAAGTTATAGAACTTTCTCTTCTGTAAGCCAAAGTCCAGCCTTCTAATGGCATCTGCTGATTGGTCAGCCTTAACAGGCTTAGTCAGGCTGCTTTGATAAGGTTATAAGTGGCCTGGCCAGAGACAAGGTTATCTGATGGAGAGGGCTCTAAAGCTGAGAAGGATGGGTCATGCAAAGGAGGCTGGGTAAACCAAAATGAGCTCAAAGAAAGATCAGATCAGTAAGGGATGCCAGGTGTACCTACCCCCACAACCTGCACCCTAACCAGATGGCAGGCTTAGGACAGGAATTTGCAGAGGTCAGAAGGAGGAGAGCTAATGGAAATGAGTCACACTGTGAGTTGGTTTAGCTAGCTCTTACTCCTCTGGAGAAAAATCATCTGTGTTGGGTTTTGGAAGTGTAGTGCTTTGTGGTACAACAAAATGCCATGATTTGGAGGAACTTGTCATGCTTTTGGGTAGCACCCAGCATCTCATTGGACAGAGGTGGCCCCTGCTTGTCATCCCAGAACATTGAATAAATATGTGAGCCCTCCATAGACTCTCAGATCCTAAAACTACAAGAAGAAGAAGGACTGCCTTGCTGAAATCTGGATTTGCATCTAAAGGCCTGCACTCTGACTGACTAGGCATGCTGCACAATCTGGTACTACAGCCCTGGGGACTGGACCTTGCTTCAAGAAAGATTAAGGTGTGTACTCCCTCCAAGCTACAGGTTAACAGAGCCCATCTGTATTATTTCCACCAAGAGTCCCCATCTTGGAGTAGGTCCAGTGGACTTCTAAGGATTTGGCCAGGTGCATTGTGGGAATTGCGGTCCAGGCATCCCAGAGACCATCTAGGAGATTCCAGAACTTTGGACCTTAAGATTTGGACACCACAAACCTACATGGAGACCTTCAGGAAGCACCTCCTGAAGTTTGGAGAACATTGGAGAACTTTTGTGAAAAAGCTCCATGAGGTGACCGACCCGACGTCAAGAGTCAAGTCAACTACCTTCAACCGTGACCAGGTCAGGATTTCAGGTTCGTCCACTGCAAAAATTCATATCTCCAGTTCCCTACATTGAATTTTTGTCATTTTGGTGTCTATTTGTTCATAAAAATATGTCCTATTCTTTATAAATTGGATTTGTATTGTGTGTTGTGTCTTACTTACTCGATGTATTGGTGTTTTTAAATGCTTTACACTCCTTTCTCCTAAGTTAGGCCTCATTGTCAGCTACCAAGAGTTGAGCAAGCAGCTAATTGTCTGAGCCCTTTACTGGACCCTGTGCTTTGTTGGTGGCCTTATTACTAGTGGTGGGTGCATACTTTCCACTACCAATAACCCACTTTCCAACATCAAGCAACAGGTCTCTAAGCTGTATCCTGGGTCGACAACTCTAGGGAATCGGATGAAGGATGCAGAAGGCTTTTCACAGCGGAACAATATACGCCTGCTGGATAGTCTCGGGAGGGCAGATCAGCTGAGTGCTTCTCAGATAGTGGGGTGAGGCAAACCCTTTGCCCTAAAGACTTATCCAATTTCTTTGTCATTAAAAGGGCGCACATAGTGCTACCCCCGATTCCCTCACCAGGGGCCCCTCCTCCACCTTTGGCCCACAAGGACAGAGACACGATCCTTACAAGTGGCTAGAGAGGCGCCTACACCAAAGTTTGAAAACTGTGCGATTGCTATCTACCTCGAGTATACCCAAAGGCTCCAGGAATGGCATAAACCTTTTAGTGAGGTTCAAAGGAAATTTTGTTCTCTTGACATCCGTTACATGCTCCTGGACACTGCTAGACTCTATGTCATCTGTCGTCTCCCGTCTATGCCTCTTCAGGGGGAGGTGGATCACTTTCGATACTTTGGGGAGGTGGTGGCTCATTTTCCACAGCAACGCCTGTTGCATAATATTGGGAGGAATACGAAGGGACTGCAATCCTTAGTGGAGTTCTAGAACACCCTCCCTCTTTCGTTCATGGGCCAGTTGCTGTGTTGAAAATTGTGTTTTTGCTGAGATGCTTATATTCTGTGTAGCATTCATTTGAAAGGCTGCCCCAAGCGGTGTTCTGACCACTGCATTTCCTGTTATCCTCATTAATATGGGCAGGGAGATGTATTAGAGTTGCACAGGACTTCTTGTTTTGCCCGATGGTCTAGGTCGGGCCAGAGGTCCCCAATCTTGAACAATATTATTTTGCCTCTTAGGTCCTGCATGCAGCCCACAAGTTTCCGGAGGGATCCAACTGGGAGACCTCTCTTTTGGAAGATGCCTCAAGGGGGTCCCCTCTCCCTTATTTCTTGGTTGGCATATGGCATCCATTTGGGAACGGGTGGTACGGGTGTTACTAGGGCGGACTCTGTTAGCTCGGGAGTTCAATTTCTGGGATCTGCCAGCTTTCAGAACCTTTCAGAATCTGTTGATACTTCCTCTTGGAAGCCAGGAGGTTGTGAAACCCTCTGGGATTTATTCCCTGCTGACATCTTCATTACTTTTGAGGCAGCTCTGGAGGCCTTTCAATTGCCACCTGGACAGTTCATACCGTTTGCTAGTATCAAGAGGTTTGCTAGTGATATTTGGCCCACTTTCCCAGTGTCTCCCTAATCATCTCTTACATTTTGGTCCAGTTACGATTGGGGGAGGGGGGGTTGGCATCTGGTCTCCTCCTTTTAAGGGTCATATGATGACAGATCGGCCGCATTTGCCTTTCCCTGCTCAGGCAGCGTGGGATGACGATCTTGGGGCTCCTCTCAGTGATGTTCAGTGGAAGAGGGTGTGTCCATTGGTGAAATTGGTCTCAAGTAACGCTTGATTCAAACTCAACCACTTTAATGTTCTGCATCGTACATATGTTACTCCGCTACAGCTCCATATAATAGATCCCAGTAGGCCAGTGGACTGTCCTAGATGTTGGGCAACGGAGGCCATTTTCCTGAATCTGGCATGGGAATGCCCAGTGGTGAATGCTTTCTGGCAATTTGTGTTAGCATGCGTAAGACCTGTAGTGCGTATGCCTGTTGATGAAATGCCTGTGGTATGTCTGCTCGGTGATCTTCACTGCCAACGAGTTTGAAAAATGGCATTTAAGTTTCTACTAATAATGGTGATGTTTGTGAAAAGGCAGGTGGCAATTGCATGGATGAGACCCTTGGGCCCCAGTATGGTGCGTTGGTGATTGGATGTGGGTGAGGAGATATGCCTGAGTCACTGCGGGTGGGATGAAAGGGCTGAAGAGGACTTGGGATCATGGGTGTGCTTAGTGAATGATTTTGCACACCCAGAAGATGCAAGTACATGCTCCTCCTTGGATGGGGAGGGACTTGAAGGTAATGTTGTGGAATGATGTGGGCTGTGTGGGGACCTCATGCCTCACTGTAATGTTGCACAGAATAATTTTGTACTATTCTTTGTACTCTGCTTTGTTGACTACACAAGGCAACTTTATGCCATGTTTTTCATTCCTTCTGTTACTGACTGCCTACATTATCCATGATTGAAGATGACTATTTTTTAATGTAATTGGGGCATATTCTCAAAGATCTATCGCTGAGTTATCGGCACTTCATCGCAGCCAAAGTCACGATAAATGTATCGCCCCATTTACAAGCTGGTGCTAACAGCTGATATCACCAGTTTACCTGCGATAGCAGCTGCAAAAAACATCGCCACAGATGAGCCCAGCAACTATCGCTAATGAGATGCAGAGTAGGCATTTCCGAACAAAAAGCAGCGATAACACCACACCGCAACATTCTCAACGACTAGCCAGATCGGCGATAAGACCACAAAACAGGCGCTAAGGCGCATTAGCAGCAGGAAATTAACACCTGCTCTGACCTGGTGCAAAGTCAGTCGACAACCTGCACCAGAAAAGGGAGCCCAGCCCACAGCCACACCTGAAGAACAACAGATGCCATTGAGCTACTCATCATGCAGCTCGGAGGCCCAACAGGACCACAACACCCACCGCAACCACCCCCAGGCCCGCCCCCCCGACCCCGCTCTTCCCCCCCCCCGGACCGCCATAGAGCCAGCGCAGACAAAGACAGCGCACCTCCAGGAAACGCACCAGCCTCACAGATTTAAAACCAGAGAATGTCATTGCCCACTACGGACTCAAAAGAACAACCGTCCTCCGCATCCTGAACATCATAGCCCACAGGCTGATGGTACCAACACTGCAGACAACCAACATCCCACCTCAGACAAAGCTGCTGGCTGTGCTGCACCTGTTGGCCTCTGGGACATTCCAACCAACAACCGCCAGAGTCGGAGGAGTCTCTAAGCCAGCCCTATACAAGCTCCTCACACCTGTCCTGGATGCCATCATCAGGTTGGTACCCCAGTACCTATACTTCCCACAAACTTTGCAGGAACAGCTGGAGACCAAGCAAGGCTTCTATGCCATAGGTGCATTCCGGCACGTGTTGGGGGCAATTGACTGCACACATGTCTTACTTGTGCCCCTGCTGACACTGCACACAATTACAGCAACAGAAAGCACACAAATTTCATCAATGTGCAGGCAATAGTGGACCACCGGGGATTCTTGGCCAGCGTTGTCGCCAACTACCCAGGCAGTGTGCATGATTCATACATCTTCCGACAGTCCATCATCAACCGGCACTTCCAGGACGGCACCTACGGAAATGCAGTGCTCGTTGGTAAGTACCAAATGAACACACCACTCACCGCAACTCCACAATCATGCAACTCACAACTCTGGGAATGCACACATTACATACTCACATACAACATGGCAAACAACATGCCCACCCACCAGACAGGACAGCACAACGTACTGCGGTAACCTGGGCTAGCAGGTACATGAGCCATCAACGGCATGGCACCTCAGCCACACAATAGCAGAATGTGGGGAGAGGTGGGAACCAGGCATGTGCGAAGGAGGGAAGTGACCCATGAATGAGAATGCACACAATGCCAAGTGTGGCGTGGATGTGCTGGACAGACTGCAGTATGCAGACCACAGACATATCCATGTCGACATATACTGCTGGTGGTGGTAGTGTTGTGGACAGTGGACGCAACCATGCCACCCCAGCCAGTGGGGAAGATCTCAGAAATGTAGCTTGTTACGTCCCCACTGTAAGCGTGTGCGGAGTGGGCTGGCCCAGTGTATGCCAGGCTAGCATAGGGGTGTGAATAAAAAGCATGTAGCCCTGGGCGTGATTCTCTTCCGGAATGGCCTACGTGTCTGTCAACCTCACACTCCTACGTGTCTGCCAGCCTCACACCTCGCCACGAGGCTGACGCCACGAGAGGTGTTGCCTGCAATCCTGTGCGCCTGCTGCACCCCAGGCCACTGGTCCCTAGACCTCGTCTTACCCGCCCCTGCGCATCCAGGCCTCACTGCTCACCTGCCGACACAGGCGTGTCTCCAAGAGGGCCCACCACGTGCCGGTGCAAGCTCCAAGCCCGAGCAGCCTCCTCAGACCATCACGGCCTCCGTGACTCAGGCCTGCAGTACTCCTTTCTCATTGACGTACTCCACCGGCATACACAGCGGACAACTAGGTCACACATTTGGAACTGAGTCTTGATTACACAATGGCAGAGTACATATTTTATGGCTGAGGTTATGTCACTATACTACCTACAATGTGGTGCCGCCAATTGTGTGTCTTTTACCAACTCTGTGCATAGCATCTGCACGACACCTGTCAGTGGTCCTTTGCTGATAACTGTCTCGCCCTACACTGCGGTCAAGTAGGTCGCACATTTGGAACTAAGTCTTGAATTCTGTATGGCAGAGTTCATATCCTTGTATGCAAGAAGAGGAGTAAGAGGAAGACGTGGTTCAGTCCTGAGGAAAAAAGGATCCTCGTTACGGAGGTGATCAAACACTACCAACAACTGCTCTGGTGCCACTAACTCGGTGTATCGCAAGCCAACAACATGCATCTGTGGGCCCATGCTAACCGCTGTCTCCGGCCCACACTGCGGTCCCGTAGGTCACACATTTGGAACTGAGCCTTGATTTATTTATGGCAGAGTTGATATCATTGTACAGGCCTCATCACAGACTGCATCCCCTTCCAGCTCTGGTGCCACTGACTCTGTGCCATGGGAGTCAGGGACACTCTCTGGTTGGAATTTGTTGGCATCTGAGTCTATGGCCTGGGGGTTGTCTTCATCATCATGTAGCTGATACTTACATGGTGGGAAAAAGGAGACTGTAGCATTCAATTCCTCCATATTGCCTGTTTCTGCTTGCTTCTGCCCTCTGCATCATGCCCTGGATGGACACCTTCCACTGTCCCACGTAACACTACGCATCATTCTCGTTCGGCATCAATGAGGACCCGCTCAGCTCTCGTGGCCTTATCTCAGTGCTTCGCAAGTCACCGTCCCTTGCGGGTGTGCTTGTGCCTGCCACAGTGCATTCGGGGCCACTAACTCTGTGCAGCTCAACTCATGGACCCTTGCTGTTTGTACTTTGAACTTCTGATTGTCTGATCACTGTTGTAGTTGTTGCCAGCACTGACCAACTCCTGAGAGGTGGCTTACACTACCCAAAACCCATCCAGCACAGGCGCCACTGGACGTGTGACCCTGGCAATAAAAGGTGCCGGGGCGCACGTGCCCGTACCCAGTTCCACAAATTATCTCAGTGTGTCCGTGTGGTTATTATGTATGCATTCCCCGGTCCATACCACATTACATTGTGCTGTGTACAGCGGGCGCAACCTTGTCACCTCAGGCAGTGGGGTAGACCTGGGACATGTAGCTGTGTCGGACCCCCCTGTGAGCGTAAGTGAGTGGACCGGCATACGGCAGTATGGCGTAGGGGTGTGGTCATTCAACACGTGGCTCAGGGCGTGGTTGAGTTTAGGCCTTGCCAAGGTAGTCACTAATGCGTGAGTCTCTGGTGTAGTGTCGGCGCCACTGGTCACGCAATATACAATGTTGCTATGTAGCATGCCCCCGGAGTGCGGGCTCGGCCAAGGGGTACATGAGGGTGCGCAAGCTCGCTCGGGGTCAGGGATCAGACATGGCAACTGTTGTGTCTGTCACTATTTCCGCAGCATAAGCCACCCTACCCTCAACCACATGGCATGAAGTCTACATCTGTGTCCGCCCTGTCCTTACCATAGGCCTACACACACGTGGCCACCCACCTTCAGAGCACAACATCACTGTGTCATTGTCAGGCTTGTGGACATGCGCAGACAGGCATGAGAATGGTGTGCCATAGGGGTGCAAGTGATGCAACCGCGCTGCGCATACTAGTGAATAGGCTCGGGGGAGGGAGGAGCAGCAGGGATGCCGCTCATTTGCAAGCAGTACATGTCATACAGAAATAAAAAAGTCACACATATCACACCCCAATGAACCAGTGAGCCTGCCAACACATCATGCAGAACCAACTATTGACTCATGTCTCTCTGCACTGTCACCAAGGATATGCACTCTGCGCTTGGATGATGACACCCCTCCGAGCCCCGAGCACACAGGCCAGAGGCAGTACAATGCGGCCCACAAACATACCAGGGGCATCGTGGAACGCAAATTTGGCGTGTTGAAGACACATTTCAGGTACCTGGACGTCACAGGTGGAAGGCTCCTGTACAGCCCAGACATCGTGTGCAAGATGATCGTTGCATGTTCTGCGTTGCACAACATATGTGTATGCATCAATGCCCCATGGATACAAGTGCCAGATGCACCGGACAATGACGATGAAGATGAGGGAGGGGGACCACACCCCACTGCAGCCGTGGCAGGAATAGCCCGTAGGAACATCATCACTGACAATTTCTTCACATGAGCACGTCACATTGTGACAGTCCTTAGCAATCATGGGACAGTACAAAATGAGCACAGGCACAGCATGTGCAAATAAAGGCATTCTAAAAAAACATTCCCTGAGTGCATGTCACTCATCTGTACAGGCACATCACTCAGCCAAGTGTGAGTGCGACATGCAGTGCTAACAATTTTATGATTTGTTTATGGATGGTGGGTGTGCAGAGAGGCTGTTTGGGTGTCACGTATTCGAACTGCCAGTTCTGTGTGTCACAGTTAGTAGGGAATCCCACTCTTCGGCGTTTCACATGTGTCCAGAATTATTCCATTGATTCTGCCATTTTTGCTGCCATTTCTGACCTACAGGTGACAACAGGGCTCCTTTTGGGGTCAGATATGTACAACCATGATGGAGGGATGCCCCCTGTGACTCAAGTCCTACAACATGGGTGACGTACGTAAGTGGGAGTCACCACCCCTACATTTGTCCACGCTTTCATAATTGATTGATCATGGTGATGACACGTCTGTGTGCAGGAGGGGTTACTTGTCCCTCTGCAATGTGAAGGGGAGATGCGGTTTCACAGTGTGTTCCATGCATGTTTCAGCATTGGCGCAGTTTACATGCAGACTGCATGTCAATGTACATTGTGACTGTCAGGAGATGCCTATTTGATGCGGGACAATGGTCATTTGTTTTACATCACGGATGTGGGGTTGTGCTCGTACATTGTCATCTCACCAGTTTTTTACTCTGCTTTTATGGTGCATTTTCCCGCATGTCGCGTGGTAATTGCAGGCCTTTCGCTGGTTATCGCTGAATTTTGTATCGCGATTGGCCTCATCGCAACTTTTTTCGTGTTTGTGTTTCGCATTTTTGTGGCATCGCGTTGATTTTAACGCGGGCATTTGACGCGTTATCGTGGGACTATCGCATGGTGCCGCTGGGTTGAGAATACTATGTTAACACGGCGTTGTTTTCCCGCGATAGACTGCGATATCCAAAGTTGCGTTAAGCTAATTTTGCGATGATTATCACACGTTCTTGAGAATATGTCCCATTGTTTCTTAATATCTTTTATCTGAAAAATAAATAAATAATAAATAAAAATATCTTAAAATAAAAAAAGTAATTTAAAGGTTTTCTGCCTGAGAGATGTCCCTAGGTTATGGTACCCAGATCAGTGTGGTAAAAGGAATAACTAATGCATGCACACTTTTGGCATTGCTCATATTTATATATAGCACTTTACAATAGAACCAGTTACATTACATAAGGACTTCAGAGTACATGAATTATATAAAATATACGAAACAGATAAACTCTAAACTAAAAAAAAATGGTAGTAAGTACATAGGTCTGCTACAGATACTTGTGATTAGAGTTACATATATACAAGCTGCTAATTCACTCAAGATTACATTTTAAGAAAAGTTGAAGGGATAAGGGTTGGACAAATATATGTACATATTTACAGATCAAGATCTTCTCGCTGTTGCTGGGGGTTTTGCGATGCTCTTTCAGCCAGGCCTACAGGGTGCTGTTGAACTTACAGGCGGTGAACTTGGGCCTGGAGAGATCCCCAAGCTGGTGACGGTCATAGGGCTAGAAGGCCGGGGGTTGGTGGGCAAATGCGGCGTGCGCCAGTCTGCAGGTAGATCTCGCGCTGCATGGGGGTATCAAGCCAAGTTGTAGACATCTTGCACGGAGTTGCACCAGTCATCTGGATTCAATGGTGACCACCGTCTTCACCGAGGGTCAGTTGAACGCAGTATGATGGAGCTCGTCAGGAGAGTGGGCTCTTTAAGGTAGAGAAGAGGCCCCTGGCAGAAAAGTGAACTCAGGGAGCCAGTGTGAAGGAGGATGTATGGGACCCGTGGCAGTGGAGTCAACGTAGCCAGTCCAGACTGACGAGGCTAGTTGCGGGACAGCTTTAACGTGAGGGGTCATCGGGCTCGCCGCAGGAAGCGCTGTTGGCACCTCCACCCCCCTTTGCGGTAGTTTCTACATTCCGTTCACTGCTCTCCTGGGACTAGCGCATTGGGGGGCTGAGCGCGAGTCTGCAGGGTACCCGAGAGCGAGGGGGGGTTGGCTCTATACAGGGAAGGCTGCTGCCTCCTTCCATGCCACAGGTGTCCCTTACTCTGACGTGCCATTCGGGGCAGGTGCCGCGGGGTCTGGTTGAGTAGCATCTGCCACAGGGTAGTCGGGAGCGAGGAGGCAGCGGAACACCTCTCAACCAGTCACATCCAGATAGAGAGCGGGTGGTGCTGCAGCAACATCAGGCTGACCCCCCAGCTCCGGGCAGTGTGCCCGCTCCGCACCAGGAGCCCGGAGGGGCAGAGGCCGCGAGGGATCATGTGGGAGGGGAGCCCAGCCCAGGAACGCTGCCGACTCCTAAGCAGGAAGCTCAGTTTATTAAACGAGCTTGTGTTCCTTACCAGGAGGGGGTACAGCTAGATTGAAAGCATTGCTCTGCCCATGCATCAGCTGGGTGAGTCATTACCCATGAGAACTCGCAGGTCAGAAAGCTGTTAGTAGTGAGCAGAAAGTCCAGGGTCCACACAGCTCAGTGTGCAGCGCAGGGCAATCCCCCTGTTGCCCCGCTGAGGCTTCATGCTAACTCTCCTGCAGTGGCCACAGCAGACTTCATGTTTGAAAGCTTAGTTTAGCCTGGATCTTCGTTCCTTCTTGTTCAGAGAGTTGGGGAAATATGTTTCTGAACTGGAAAAGGCCTGAGAAAACCGTATCTGACTCATTTCATCACTCTGGAAAATGCACGAGGTTTTTCCAATTTCCCGGTGCTTCACATTCCTTCATACCAGGTTTTACTCCCACAATCCTCTGGACATGTGCACTAGTCAATGATCCCTGAAAAGCATACGTGCATTGATTGTAAGTTTGTATATATACAGTTTGTATCTGTGTATCGTGTGTTAAGATATCTGGTTTACTAGTTACATTGCATTGCATTAGAGTCGGTGAATTGAATAGAAACGCTTCACCGAATGATATAGATTTCACTCAGTGGGCGTGTGAATCGCCCCTGCCAGCCTGCCTCTGCCCAGACCGGTGCTTCTGGCCGTCTGATACTCCCAGTGAGTTTGCCGTCACCCTCAAACATAGAGCCCAGGGTAATTCCTCGTCACTGCGGTGCAAGCAAACACGCCTCTCCGCGCCGCCAGGGTTGTCAGCGCGCATTATCCGGTCTAGGCTGCGGCTTCCGCTCATGGCAGTCGTCACTTAAATTTCCCTTTCTGAAGCTGAGCAAAGTGTGGTAATGTCACAGCCACAGGCGACGGCCGTTCACAGGCCGGTTTCTCGGAGAAGCTGAGCCTCCTGGCTTGTCACAGTGTATATATCTCAGGGCCCGCTTTTCCCTCCTAGTCAGAGGTATCCAAGAATGTTGCCTCGAGCACTCGCGGGATGCAAAAAAAGAGACATTTTTGTTCTGCACTTAGCAGCATTACCGCACTTCACACTCAGTTTCAGATGGGGGAAATGTACCCGACTGCTCTGAACTCCAAGCGGCAGGTAATGCGGACTGGCAGAGCTGCGGGTGCGGGCCGTGCAGCTAAATAATCAATCCACCCTGGTCCCTAGGCCTTCCTTTCTGCAGCTTTTACACTTATAATTTCAAAGTGCATGAAAGGCTTTTATGCAGAGATTTAAAGTACTCATAGTAATCCACTGCATTCATACTAAAGGGAAACCATGCTTTAAGAGAATGGGCCTTATTCAAAAAGGTGAAGTTGTTGTAAACATATGTTAACGATAGAATTTACTTTTTTTTTTTACGCCTGCTGGTATTTAACAAAGGGATTCCTGGTATAAGCCAAATTCCGGCAATCAGTACCTGTTGGACTTGGCCCTTTTTGCAGGGTCATCCCAGAACGTTTTGCCTTTCCTCCTGGTATTTTTCTGACCTGGTGTTGGAGATTTTAGGAGTCTGGGCACTTTATCACTGTCCAGTGTAAAGTGCATGTGCTCTCTATGGCAAAACGTGGTAAGATTGGTCTACACCTGTTTGGCATCTTTAATTTACCTATCAGTCCCCTGTAAAGTGGTATCTCATATACCCAGGGCCAGTAAATTAAATGCTACTGATGGGCTTGCAATGCTGCTTGCCACCCAGAAAAGTAGCCTTTCAAACCTGTCTCACGCCTCTGCCATTGCAGGGCCTGCACGCGCAATTTACTGCCGCTGTGACACATAAAGTGGGTGCCACAACTGTGACTCCCTTTTTACTACATATCAGTCTCCCCTAAGGTAGGCCCCAGCTAGCAGGGTGCGATGTAGGTAAAAGGTAGGACATGTACCTTAACTGTGTGGCATGTCCTGGTAGTGACAAACAGGTTATTTATTCTCACTACTGTGAGGCTGCCCTCTCATAGGAATGTATTGAGGATTCTCTGATATGTGTTTCAGTGGTAATTCCTAACATGAGAGGAGTTGTGTGATCAAGTTTGGTATGTTTGCAATAGTGGTAATACATTCTGCGTAATGGTGTTCGCAGATTTATTATCAGTATTTTAGAAATGCCACAGTAGGCATTTCTGTGTGCTATGTGTCTTTGTGCCTGCCTGTTGTGTATTGCATGTCTGGCTCTGGGGTGACAGGGGTTGGGGAGGTACAGTGGCTCCAAAGGGGCTGGGTGAGTCAGCACTGGGCTGAAAAGGCTGATCTGCATTTGGAGTAGTGGATAGGAGTAGCACCTGGGCCTGAATAGGACTGTGCCTGTCTTACACAATGCTGGCACTTCCCCCCTGTGGTGTATCTGGGGCCAGAGCTTACACTGACAAAGGAAGATGTTGTGAAATGTAAGGAAATGTGTAAGTGCCCCCCAGAACTGGTTTGGACCGGGCACAGAGCCCTGTGCCAAGGGGAGAACAAAGACATGAGTGGTATAAATATTGGATTTGTGACCCCATGAAAAGGCTTTTGGTGCTTACTTGGGACTGAAGAGGAGACACTGCATGAGCTGCATTGAGCCAGGAGGAACCGCCATGGGACTTTGTTGCTGAGAGGAGGACAGCCCCTCTGCCACTTGTGCTGGCCTGCCTGGCTGCGCCCTGCCTGCATGTTCCCAGCTATCTTCCTGGAGGGCTGAGTGCTCTGGCGTGACTGCCCTGGACCTGGGTTTGGAGCAAGACAGGAGTCCTAGGTGTTGAGCCCCTGGTGTGGGCTCGCCTGCATTAGCACGTGGTGTGTGCTTTTCAATTGTATTTCTAGAGACAGAGAAGGGGGCTCCAACTCTGCTCATAAATAAATGCTGTGGCCGAGCCAGAAGTCAGGCAGAAGGACGCTTGACCGTAGGCGGGGCTCCCATGAGGAAGTAGAGAGCCCCGCAGGCCCCATTTGCCTGGTGATTACTTACGGCATTGGGGTGGGTCCCGCTGCTTTGGGGAGGCTGCTGGAAGTCAGGCAAGGTCTGTGCCTGGTCTGGGGTGGGGCTACCATGGTAAAGAGGAGAGCCCCGCGTGTGACCAAGTCCGTGGTGGCAGCAAGATTGAGACGGAGCCTCCGGCCGGAAAGCGGAAGCCAGGCAAAGGCTGAGCCTGATTGGGGGCGTGGCTCTCACAAGGAGAAGAGACGTTGCAGAGCCTGACTTCAGGCAGGAGCCTACCCCGTGTTTGTGGGTGAAAAAGAAGGAGATGAAGAGGTCCCGGTGAGTAGGGCCTGTGAAGAGCCCTGTTTACTTCCTCGGTCTTAGTGTCCTAGGTTCATGGGCGTCTGCATTGTCATTTTCCTCCAGCACCCGGGGCATTCTCCATTGACAAAGATAGGGTGAGTTGTACCCCCAGCTCCTTGCTTTCGGGGTGCTCGCACAAACCTACGGGTCTCCAGTTGGAAGGCCCTTTTTCCTTGCTTCCACATTCACTGAGCCTACTGCAGGCTGCTTCTCCAAGTGGGAAGCTGTGTCTGCCTATGCGGCAGCAAGAGTAGGTGCCCCATTGCATGTGTGGGAACCCCAAGAGATGTCTGTCATACGTGCCTAGGAAGGCACAGTGACCAATGCAATTTTTACGGGACACGTGCCTAGTGGCTCTAGGAGATTGCCTGATGCACATGTGTGGTGCCCTGGTTACTATGGTGCATTGTGTTGAGGATGTATTTGCACAATGTGCTATGCTGAGTACCCATGTGTGCAGTGTTTAGTATGGTACACTACTGCTGCTGATGTCTTGCATAACATGCCTACTAGGTTCATGCTAAGTGTACTCATACCAGTAGTTACTGGTTGGTTTCTCTAACTGTTCATTATGATGTTGTGACAGTGGCCCGATTGGCCCTGAGGTGTAATAATCCCTGTCAAGTGATACTAAGTGCCAGGTGGCACAGTGTACATATGTGATTATGTTCTAATGTGTTTTATGAGTAATCCAAAGGCTATTTTTGGTATAACCTTGTGTGGAGTCTCTTTTGTGTGTGTGTCGCTGCTGTGTGTGTGTTGCACATACACTTTACACATTGCCTCTGGGATAAGCCTGACTGCTCTGCCAAGCTACCAAGGGGGTGAGCAGGGGTTATCTTCAGCATGTATCTCCCTTGCCCAGATTAGAGTGGTGGTTTCTGCCTGGCTTAGGCGCATGCCCTAGCCAACCAGAAATCCCATTTCTAACAGTATCTCTGCCATGAGTGCAGTAATCTCCACACTCTTAAATCCCACTAAATACTAATAATGGAGTGGGAAGTTGGCATTCTGAGGCTTGGTTTGCATTGGATGTTTGGGAATAGTCACAAACATGTACACTTATGGGCATTATGGAGCTCTGACCCAACCATTTCCTACCCCGGCAGTGGTCTCAGATTTACTCTAACACCGGGTTTATGTATCTTCCCTTCCAGGATGGGAAGGGAAACCGATCACCTGCAGATTTCTAGTCAAGGATGCTATACTCTGATAGTGTTACAGTTCCTGGTCAGTGACGGGCATAGTTGCAACAACTGGGAAGAGACATTTCAGCTCTCTTTTAATGATTCTCCATTCCAAGATGGCCACCAAACATTAACACAAATTTAGTATGTCCATTTCTGAGAGGACGGGTAATTCCTGTTTGGGCATCAGCTTCTTCCTGTCAGTTGGTTCCTGTCAAACAAGAATATACGAATCTTGATCAATGTACTGGTGTATTGCAACACCTACAGTTTTGAATTGCAGATGAGCTCCATTACTATTGGCTGCAGCACTTTTCAAGTTCGAGTAATTCTGCTGCCTCCTTAACCCAGGTCCAAAACTGTCCTATATTTGATACACAGCTATGTGATGTTTTTTGTTTGGCCTTTTCCTCCTTGTGCTGACAGACACTGCTTTTCAGGCGGAATCCTCTCCATAACTGTAACCTCTGGTGAGGGCGTGGCCAGCGAAGATGGTTGCCTAGATATGTTTCCCCAGAGTTCCCACTGATCAATCCTAAATCCTGCACAATCCTGAATCATCAGCAGTAATTCGAGCCGGCACGAAGTCGAGAGTTGTCCCGGTTGACTCTCACTCACTGAGCCCTGTAAAAAACAATGGCGGAAGTGGCAGAGAAGGCAGGAGACGGGCGGACCTGCTGGAGGTTTGCAGCCTACCGGCAGGTGAGCTGAAATTGTGCCCTTTCGCTTCAGGAGCTGGCACCCTGGGACTCGCGGGTGCTGAAGGATACGGGGCGGCATGATCCGAGGCCCTGAGTGATTGATGGAGGCAGCTGCAGTCAATGGCAGCAGGCTGTGCACAGGATAGCTGCTAGGCCAGAGCAGTGGCCGCCTGCTAAGGAGGGGTCCTCTGCTGCGAGAAGATAACACCGGGCTGAGTTTGGCCCGGATCCTGAGGTGGCCAGCCGACGGAGGAGTGAGCATAGCCCTGGAGAATAGGTTAGTTGCAGCTGAGGGGCAGCTCCCAAATTAGACACTGAGGGACTAAGCAGGTGCTCCTGCTGGGTGTGGCCTGATTTCCTGACCTTGGATGACCCCTGGAGTTCCCGGTGCCCCGGGAACAGAGGGTGAGGCTGGGGCTCATAGACTTGGCGCATAGAGGAAGGGTGCTGCTAGGAATGAGCGCTGGGAACAAGGGCTGCACAGCAGAGATATCAGGGCCATAACCGAGGCCTGCGCACACACACAACCATCAGCACTGGTCTCGAGGGCTGGGAGGCGGGCCCTCGGCATCGGCCCAGATCAGGCCGGAAAATCCCTGGTGCAGCAGAAAATAATGGACAGAGGCCGGTCGGCGAGTGGGCCGCTGCTAGAGTGACATAGCCTGGTGGAGGCAGGGTGCTATCAGCCAGGTAATGGATGCTGGCTTTGGGCGGATGCTGGGGACATCCAAGCCATTATCGAGGCTTGCACACACAGTGCTACAAACCCGAAACCTCCCCGTGGTGGTGACCTACGGGGTTGTCCTGGAGTGGACGGGGGGGCACCTAACATGAGGCTCCGGGCATCGGCCTAGCGGCACCATGTTATACCCTACTTATTTGTATAACATGTAGTCCAGCCCTGCTGCCACTAGCTACTCAGCCAGAGCGTGAGATGGTCATAGAATGTTGGTGTGCCTGTGATGCATGGAATGCCTGGGTGTCTGAGTGGATGAGTGTTGGCAGTTGAAGATGGGCTGAGCAGCTAGGGAGGCTGCTCCTGGTGGGGCTGGTACCACACTAGGCTGGCTGGAGTAGAGACAGTTGTAACCTGAACTGGAGACCGAATAAAGAAGACTGATAATACATACTGGCTCCAGGTGTCTTTCTACAGAGATCATAACATTCATTTTGGCGACGAGCGGACTTGAACCCTAGAGACTCTTGGTGAACCATTGAAACAAAGGAACTACAAAGGAAAAAAAGAGAAACCAGGAGACTGCTACAAGTTAACACCTACAAAGTAAGAATTCCCAGGCAAGCCAGTGCCAGCCCCACCAGTGTCCTTACCAATGGACAGCCCACAGAGCAGTGTCATCACCAAAGGACACTACAGCCTGGGAATACTACAGCCACCTAAAGCACAAGGACTACAGTGAGTTGGAGTAGTAGCTAAGCTACAGCCGCATCTGGTGTTCCAGCCACAACGTGTGCCACATAAAGGACTACAGTGAGTTGGAGGAGTAGCTAAGCTACAGCCGCATATGGTGTTCCAGCCACAATGTGTGCCACATAAAGAATTACAGTGAGTTGGAGGAGTAGTTCAACTATGACTGCATCTGGTGTTCCAGCCACATCATTTTCTAATGCACTACAGTGTGTTGGAAGAGTAGTTTCAGCCACAACGCTTTCTGCTACAACGTTTTCAGCTGAAAGGATTTCGTGAGTTGGAGGGGAAGTTTTCACTTCAACCAGTTGTTGGTGTTCTACCCACATCGCTCTAAATAAAGCACACTGTTTTTAAGTAGTCACAATCTGACTAAGCCTGGAGAAAGGATGACAGCAACTTTAACTACATGCTACTTTGGGAAGATGCTGCTTAAGGAATCGATAGACAACCTCTATTTCTGGGAGCTACAGGGAATATGCCATGGTTCATGTCTACGTGGGCGCAGTGATCCCCTCACATTGGGTTTTTCACAAGTTCAGCAGTGTTCCTTTGTGTGGATGATGCGCTTAACGTGTGCGGTCTTGCATTGAGGCCGTGTGGTGGAGAGAGGTTCCCCGGCCATCGGTTTTCCATATTTGGGTGTGGGGGTTTGAGTTAACATTTATTTGTTTTGGTCATGCCACCCCGTCTTTGGCCAGTTCAACCGCTCTCCTCTAGTTCAAATTTTAAAGTTTCGGCTCGTGCTACTCACCTTTGTTAGGCATTGCACGAGGCTCCAGTGGAACTTCGGTGACGTTTTGGCCATCCCGCTGTTCTTTCGTCTCTGGACGCTTCCCAGCCTTGACGTGCCGTGAGCCATCCGGCGGGACGTGTAATTACGTGCAGCCATCTTGTGTTTGGTGGCAGCGGTCTATTCCCCATACAAGCATTTCAGTCATCTACGGACGCACTTTGCCAATCACGCATGTGTTTTTTTTTGTGTGCGCTCCAATAAAGTTTGAAGAAGTGGAGCGTCAATGACCAAATCTTATGGAGAGGAAGCATGATCGAGTATAGGTCTTCTCTATCCTTCTTCATGTGTCAAGTTTCTTTGCTAAATTGCACCCTGTGGACGCCGGAGACTCGTAACACCGGTTGTTACTTCGTTATGCAAGCGGTCAGCATAAGTGCTACAATAGACCCCGTTGAGCCTTGCCTTGGTATCGTTATGTGGAGGTAAGGTTTGGTAAATTAACGAGACGGGTGGCGGCTTCCAGTTGTGACTTAGGCATGTTCAAAGTATAAAGGACAAGAGCTACGAGAAGCTCTGCAAGACTGTGGTTTTGACTAGGTGTATTCTGAGAAGACTATTGTTGTAATAAGTCATTATGTCGCAACTTGGCCTAGAGTGCGGTCTTAAAATCTATAGAGTAGTACAGTGTGAAGTATTACTACTTACTTATATTCATGTATACAGTGTTGTAATAAGTCATTATGTCGCAACTTGGCCTAGGGTGCGGTCTTAAAATCTATAGAGTATTTATCTCTTTGGTAAGTTAGTGTACAGTGCTTTTGTTGTCGTGATGCCACAGTTATGCTTTCCCATAAATGGTGGGTGGTTAGTTATTAAGGGTGGTCATCACGGTATATCTCTTAAAGGAGGGATGGGTTTTGGGGCGATTGCCATAGTCCCATAACAATTTTGCTAGTGGTATTGTGTTAAAAAGCTATAGTATTCACATTACTTAGGGCCTCATGTAGGTAGCCAAATACCGGTCGGTAACGGCCGATTTTCGGTAATTATACCGTTACCGACCGGTATTTAGGCTTTTGGTATGGAGGGGGACAATTTCTGTATTCGGAATTTACCGAATCGGTAAAATTACCGATTCGGTAATTTTACCGATTCGGTAAATTCCGAATACAGAAAGGAGATGTAGGGGGAGTGTGTGGGTGATGTTTAGAGTCGGTATTTACCACCAACTAATAGTTGGTGGTAAATGAAGAATGGATGTGGAAATGCATTTCAAAGCGCCTACAAGTGTGCAATGTGGCAGACATACATGCCCTTAGGGCATGTATGTGTGCCACATGTGCACACATGGCCGTTTCAGGGGTGCAACAGGGTGTCATTGTGACACCCTGTCACCCTTGCATGTGTTCCCCCCATTACCGAATCGGTATTTACCGATTCGGTAATGAGGCATACCTTCCCATCAATGGGAAGGTATGCCTCATTACCGAATCGGTAAATACCGATTCGGTAATTACCGAATTTTAACGAATCGGTAATAATTACCGACTCATTACCTACATAGCATTTACCACTTCATAAATACCGAATCGGTATGATTCGGTATTTATGAAGTGGTAAATGCAAGCCCACCTACATAAGGCCCTTAGAGTCTAAGGGTGTTTCTCCCATGGGGTACGTAACCTCCACTAGGGGGTCAAGAGCTCTTTTCGTATTTATGTTTGGTTACTCCTACATGGGGGTATGTAACCTCTACAAGGGGTTTGGAGTACCTAGGTTAACCCTCACACTGGGTTGCGTTATGGCTTAGTCCATACATATTTATGTTTGGTTACTCCTACATGGGGGTATGTAACCTCTACAAGGGGTTTGGAGTACCTAGGTTAACCCTTACACTGGGTTGGGTTATGGCTTAGTCCATAAATAGTTGCGCGCAGTACTAAAGTACATCCCTTCACGGGCGTTTTTGGGTGACGACCCATAGTCATGTTTGTTTCCCTTTTTCTTGGGGATTGTAGTTGTAGAGTATGCTACCTTAGCGCTACTCTAGGTTATGCTTTTGGGGCATTGGTTTTGTGGGGTCTTTTACCCTTTGCGTTGTAGTGCATTACGTCACAGTGTTTGATAAAAAAAATGCTTCAAATGTATGTGTGGTAATGCTAAGCCTGCTTCAAAATTCTTTATAATCTCTTTTTAGGGAGGGATGGGAGATATTACTGTTCAAATGTATGTATCTTGTCCGTCTTTTCTTGCTTTAATGGTTCTTTCTCCTGCGATGTTTTATCTTATGTCTGCATCTGTGAGATTTGTACCATTATTCATTTTTCTTGTTGATAGTTCTTGCTTGATGTTTTATCACTTTCTTGTTTCGTTTTCTTTGGAGAAAAAGGGATAATGTTATACCCTACTTATTTGTATAACATGTAGTCCAGCCCTGCTGCCACTAGCTGCTCAGCCAGAGCGTGAGATGGTCATAGAATGTTGGTGTGCCTGTGATGCATGGAATGCCTGGGTGTCTGAGTGGATGAGTGTTGGCAGTTGAAGATGGGCTGAGCAGCTAGGGAGGCTGCTCCTGGTGGGGCTGGTACCACACTAGGCTGGCTGGAGTAGACACAGTTGTAACCTGAACTGGAGACCGAATAAAGAAGACTGATAATACATACTGGCTCCAGGTGTCTTTCTACAGAGATCATAACACACCACATTGACCCCGGATGCAGAGGCGATTTGGCGACGAGCGCCTAGAGGTATATGGGCCACTAGCTGAGCATACATGATTGACGATTAGAAGTTTCTGGCTTTGTAAGGGATTTTAGGTCTAGGTTGAGGTAGCCATGGCTAAAGACAAAGAAGTTAAATCTGTACAGGTCAATACAATTGACAAATTATTCACTGCCACTGCAATCAGATGGAGCAATAGGGGGCCCCACGCAGGAGAGCAGGGAACTACACCTATGGCAGAGATACTGGCCGAGATCAAGGGCTCGAGAAATCTCACCCTTGCCAAGATAGACACTGTGGCGTTGGAAATGGGCCTGCTCTGCGCTGATGTTCACAAAATTTCTGCCAGGGTTACGGACACTGAAAAAGAGGTATTAACCCTGCAATGAGAGGTGGCTAACCTACAAAAAATGATGGCTGAACTGCTGCTACAGTCTACGCGCCTGGAAGCTCAGGTCGCGGATGCTGAAGGGTGCTCTAGGAGGATTGACATTCGCCTTGTGGGATTTCCGGAGAAAGCAGAGGGCCAGTCCGTGGAGCTCTTTCTGGAGGACAGGATTGTGAACACACTGCATCCCAAAAGACTTTCAAAATACTTCACAATTGAGCAGGTGCATAGTGCGCTGACCGCCCTGGCCTGGGGGGCCACCTTGTGCACTCAATGTCTGATTCTTCAATTTCAAGGACAGAGACGCGATCCTCAGGTGTGTAACAGGCTCCCCCGCAGCCCCCACGGTGTGGGGGGCCCCCAGTCTTCAGTACGTGAGGGGTCTCCCCCCCACTCATCTGTAGAGCTGTGTGTGTCTTGCTCTAAAGTAGCTGTAGTGTGCAGCCTTCTCTGAGCTCCTTGCGGTGACCCAGGACTGAAGAGAAACAAAGTAACAACTTACATTGTTTCTCTTCAGTCAGAGCTAAGCCCGGAAAAAAGAAGGGGGTTGGGGCTCTCAGAGAGAGCATTCTCCACAGGGCACTGCTCCTCTGAGAAGGGGTGAGGCAGCACAATGCTGACTGGGGCAGTAGAATGTTTGCAGCTCCAGGAACAGGATCTCCTGGGATGCATTGGAAGGTAAACAAGCATTTGCAATGCAATTGGTCTCGCATTTGTGAGAGCTAGAGCTATTGGCATTGTAAAGGACAATGTATTTTACCTATGCGTTTTCTGTTTGGAGTGGAGTGAATGTGTGTGGTGTCAAGTGGATATATGTGGTTTGGATTGTAATTGTTAGTTGTGGAATTGTGTTGTGTGGATTGGATCTGTGTAGTTAAATAATATGGCATGGTGTGCAGTGTAATTATGTGGTATTGAGTGTACTGGAATTATGTGGAGTGGGATTGTTTGTCTTGGAGTGGGATTATCTGGAATGGTAATTTGTGTTGTGCAATGATATGTAGTGGAGTTTACTTATGTGGTGTGCTGTTAAATATTGTAGCATGTTGTGGAATTTTGTGGTGTATATTGGATGTATGTGGCGTGTTGTGTAATTGTGTTGTTGGTTTGAATTATGTAGTTTTTTGTTGAATTATGTGGTGTGGAATGGAAATGTGTTGAGTCAAATTGTGTGACGTGGAAGTGTGCGGTGTTGAGTGAAAATTATGTTGAGTGGTATTATGAGGGATGGTGTGAAATGTAGTTATGTGGAGTATTGCTACGTGGCATAGACTGGATTTATGTGGAGTGTATTTATGCAGTATGGAGTAGAGCATAATTATGTGGAGGTTAATTATGTGGTGTGATGAATTGTGGAATTGTGTGACATGGAATTATGTGGCATGGTGTGATGTATAATTGTGCGGAGTGGAACTATGCAGCATGTTGCAGAGCTGTATTCTGTGGAGGGTAGTTATGTTTTTTGAAGTTGAGTGCAAATATGTTGTGTGAAGTGTAATTATATAGGTTGAAGTGGAATTATGTGTAATTGAATTGTGTTGTGTGGAGTGTGATTATGTGGTTTGGAGTGGTATTAAGTTGTGTGGAATGTTATTATGTGATGTGGAATTATGTGGTATGGAGTGAAGTGGAAATATGTGTTTTTTTAATGTTTAGGATTGCAATTATGTTGTATGGAATGTTGCAGAGTTAAATTATTTATAGTTGAATTATGTGGCATGGAATTATGAGATGTTCAAATGTGCTGCTTGTGGCTGAATTAGGTGGTGTGAATTTGGACAAGCTGTGCACGCTAAGGCTTTTATGTCTTGGGGTATAACGTTGACGATAGTCTATTTTTCTTTGTAAAAATAATATGGACTGTTTCTTTACCTTCCGGTACATTTCTGAACAATTTGTCAAGCTAAATTGCATTGTTGCATTGTGTGCGCATGCAGGGAAGAACGAGTGTCTGGCAGACTTGCAAAAATCATCCTACTTCTCAGTATTGACTTCCACACTTCTAAGCAGTAATTCCATTCCTAGAATGAGTTACCTGTTTGCTTTACAACAACAGTTAGTAAAGCAAGTAAGTGCTTTGCCAGCCTGTATAAGTAGCAAAGGTTTTAAAGGGACTTGTTTTCCGTCGAGGTATTGCTTTTCCCAGTTCACGGAAGGGATAGAAAAACATCTCTAGATAATAATAGGGTTGACAGGATGGTGCAATAGCAGCATATTGATATGTGTGGATCTGGTGAGGGCAGCTGACAGCAAGTGCTTGATATGCTATATACATAAGAAAATACTATATATTTTTTCTCGTTATCCTCCATTAGTTATTAGAAAGGTAGTGGGAAGAGAAGCGTTCACCAACAGCCTTCAGTTAGTCTTAGGGAGACAAAGAATGCTGTGGTCTGTGGTAGATGCAGCCCAGAAGGCATAGGTATATGTATCAGGAGCTGCCAATGAAAGGAAGTGGAAATGTGCTTTAGACGTTGACGGTATTGATGGCTACTGTGCGGTTGCAGACTTCGCTGGGCTGACAGTGGGAGGGTAAATGCTACGTTGTCACTGTAGGTTTAATTACATGAATCGCACATTCTCTCTGGTGTTTGTCCTTGGGGTACTTGCTGACTGATGCTACATATGGGATCAGGTTTGCCTTTGACAGGAGGTATGGTTTAGTGGTGTACATAGTGTAAATTAAAGTTGTCGTGAGGAAACAAAAATATGACCCTTTCTACATTTATTATTATTGTGTGCAGCATGCAGAAGATGAAAAGTAGCAGGAACAGCTTTGGTGACGTAGAGGCTAGCATGAAGAACTGTTTTGGGGTGGTCACTTGAAGAGATTGTTTAAAATGTTTTAAACTACCACAGTGGCATTGGGGAGGACAGCAGCTGCCGGTCCGCAGTTAGATGGGGACCAGCCATCAGTCTTTCTGTCGATGGTGGACAGGGGAGCAGTGGGCGGCAGTCACCGGACATCGAGGGGTGGTTTTAAAGGTGGGCAGAAAAGATTAGCTGCAGGTTTCGTAGGGGTGAGAGTAGAGTGTAATGGATGCATTAGTAGCAGGCACAACCGCAGTGGTCTTTGTTTGGAAATGGTTAACTGAGCAGGCTTCGCTTGGAGGTGGCTCATCAAGTAGGACGATGTGCTTGTTGGGCCAGCTGGAGGCAGCGTTATTTAACTTTGCTGGAGGGTGCAGCAGCAGTATTTACTGATGTATGTAAATCGCCCGATAAGAGGTCGGATGTGACCAATGGAGGGACCAGAATCCTATTTTTATGGCCGGGTTGAGCCCTGCAGTAAGGCAGGTCGCTGGCCTGAGAGCTCTTGACTGGCATGGAGAATGGGGTCCCGCTCCATGTACTTTGCAGGGGGGCCCCCTCAAGTTTTGTTCCCAGGATAGCCCACTGAAACTAACTGAGACCTCGGGACAAGAGTCTGGGGAGCGGTGGCACTCTGCGTATTTGCTGATGAACTCAAGTAACGGCCACACTGGAAAAATCCTGGTTTGTCCTGATGGCACGCTAGTAGACTCTAACTGTATTCCGGACAGACATGAACACTTCCCGCCTGCCATAATACAAAAGGTAGAGGGAGCGGGGCCTCTGACATAGATTAAGTGAGGGGAGGCGCTGTATTTGGTGTTAAGGCATTGTTTTTCTCATGATATGTTGGGCTACTGTCCAGGGCCTCTTCCCCCTGCTGTTGCAACAGCCATCTGTCGCTGGTATGAAATAGACGTTTCATAAAGGGGCCAGGGGGCCATGCTAGGGGGACTAATGGAGTGCTTATGCATTTGACAGTATGCCTGTTTGGAACTTAGATATGATTGACGGCAGAGAGCTCAATGCGGGCCACGGTCCTGTTGAGCAGGTTGAGTGCTTCGGCCTCGCCGCTCAGGGAGATGTTGGGCCCTTTGCTACATGCGCATGTTTGTGAGGAAGCCATTGCCTCCTCAGGGGGAATGGGGTGACGGGCCCTGACAGAGGGCCATGTTAGGGAAGTCCTTCCAGTTTGGACTCAGTGCCCTCGGGAGGAGGGAGTTACCCAAGGCTTGGGTTTTGAATCTGTTTTCTGGGGAAAGTATAGCTCAGACTGAATGATTGGGCAGAATTCCGAGGTTTTGAGGCAAAGTAAGGAATCGTGGGGTGGGTTGAAAGGAGATCTTCTCTGCTATCATGTTTTTGCACGACTAGGCAATTGATGGCTTGTGATTGGAAATGTATGACCTGGAATGTTAGAGGACTGGGTCACTTTGATAAAAGTTAAAGTGCACTCCTACCTGTGCTGATATGGCATGTCAGTGGCCTTTTTGCAGGAGACCCATACTTGGGGTACCTGCTTTCCTACCCTGTAGCGCAGATGGTGGAGAAAAGTCTTTACGACCATTTACTCTAGTTATGCAAGGAGGGCCATGATATGGGTGGCACCTAGGGTTCTGTTTGTAGCGAAGGAGGTGACAATTGACCCGGGGGCTGCTATGTAATAGTTGCAGGGATGCTAGATGATAGAGAGGTATGTCTGGTGAATGTGTATTCTTTGGCAATATTCTGTGAGCTATGATGCTGCA
Organism: Triturus cristatus; assembly: GCF_964204655.1. Lineage (NCBI taxonomy): Eukaryota > Metazoa > Chordata > Amphibia > Caudata > Salamandridae > Triturus > Triturus cristatus. The sequence goes on from NC_140589.1 coordinate 182,526,889, forward strand.
TATGCGGGTGGCTGTGATAGTGGCTGGGGATTTGAACTGCGTAATAAATGGAGCAATTGATCATCACCCCACCCCCCAAGGAAGCCACCAAACCTGCAATGATGGGTGCATTGCGGGAAATGATGAGGAACTTGGAACTCCATGATGTTTGGAGACTGCGCCACCCTCAGTGTAGGTTTTACTCTTGCTATGTGCTTGCCACGTATAGTCGAATCGATTATTGCCTGATATCAGATGTGGTCCTGCAGTGCGTGGAAAACATTACATACTTAGCACAAGATATCCCGGATAACTACCCCATGCTTGTCATGTTTTGTATGCATGTGCAGCTTCTGGCAGTGCCGCTACGGAGAATGAATGTTGAGGCATTGAATGTTGAGGCATTGAATGCTGAGGCATTGAAGAATCAAGTGTTTGCACATGAGTTGTCCAGAGCACTAGATGGCTACTTCAGTAAAATCTAGGGCAGTGCCTCGAGCAGAGCTATGGATTGGGATGCAATGTAGGTTGTTTTGAGAGGGGAGTGCCTGAAAATAACGTATGGAGTCAGAACTTACAAAACAGTTTGATTGCCTCGAGAACCGACTGGTTGTCCTGGAACGGGAACTTATTGAGAAACCCCTCAGTCTACAAGCCTGGCAGGATTGTAAAATGGAACTGTTAGATAGATTGGACAGGCTATATAAGTTAAGTTTGTGTGCTCTAACTACAGGAAGAGGCTGTGTAGGGAAGGTGACAAAGCAAGCAGAATGCTTGCCATGCTTATCCGAGGCGAGAACAGAAGTGCACCGATAGCGGGACTCCTTGACCGCCACTGTAGACTAGTTTCCTCACAACAAGCCGTTTTGGAAGTGTTCAGAGAACACCTTCAAGGCTCCAGCACTCACAAGTTCCCTGCAATATGGTCATACCTAGACATGATACACATGCAAGGGTTGTCTGGAGAGGAAAGGGACATTTTGGATGCCCCCAAAACAAAGGATGAGATAATAGCAGCAATGAAAGCGTTGAAGACGGTGAAGGTGGGGATGGCTTACCAGCCACATTTTGCCACACTAGACAGGGTGACCTGGCTGAGCGAATGTTGGAAGTCTATGAAGAGGCTTATGAGAGGGGGTTGCTGCCAGGGTCTATGAGAGAGGCGATAATAGTTATGCTGCCAAAGATGGTCATCCTCCCAGGTGTCTCTACCTCTTTCAGTGAACCCTGAATGACATACCTAGGCAGGTCTTCACAGAAGTGCAGGGGAAATGGGAGGCTCAGTTTGAAAAGAGTTCTGCCACAAGCGCATGGGAGACAATCCATGAGGGGGTTAAAACCACCACCACCAATGTGCAGCTCAAGTTACTCCAATACAACGTGATTCATCAGGTATATTTAGCATATTTATGCAGTCCATGAACCCGGAACGATAAGCGGAGTGTCCCAGATGGGGGGACTGTCTGCTGATTTTTTACACATGTTATGCAGCTGCCCAGGCATAGATAGATTCTAGCAATCCATTGTACAGTGGCTTAACTTGGTCATGGGGTGGAGGATCCCCAGGGAGATAACTCAGTGCCTGTTGGAGCACATCCCGCTCCACAAGAAGAAACAGCTGAGCAGGAAGTTCCTTATTTTGAGGTTGCTCATGGCCAAATGGAGGATTGTGATAGGATGGTTGTCCCCAAGACACCCGAAAGTCGAGGATTTGTTGAGGGATATGGCTGAATGGATTAATGCTGAGGGAAGTCACATGAAATAAACACGAAGGGATGAAAAGTCGGAGGAAGACATCAGGGCGTGGACGGCAATGCTCACAGAATTGCTGATGCCGCCAGACGAGCTACCCCCAAAGATCAGCGGGGTGAATGAATCTTGATGCAGACAAGTAGGAGCCTTGTCAAAGTAGAGAGACTGCTCTTGATGCCCCCATTTAGACCTTGTGTGATCATGGTCCACCTGACCCACTATTAATGTTCCTAACTCAATGTTGTACGAAATTACTATTTTCTCATATATGGAGGACTGAGCCAGTGGGGGAGGGAGTGTGGGGGGGGTCAATATATTGTGCAAATGTACTAATAAACTGAGATACAATACATGGCTCCAGACTTCAATGTATGTTGCTTTGTTTTTGAAATGCTAAAAAAACTATAATGGAAAAAAAAACTGTAACCTTTGTTACACCTGGGACAGGCAGTGTAGCTTCCAAAAGGTTTATGCTTTACTGAAAGCGTCTAAAAAAGTTGTGAAAGTCTGACTGCTATGTCTAGTCCTTGACAGGTAGAGATGTTTAAAAAGCTAACTTTTAATGGGCATGGTAAACCAAAGTTACATTTTTATGCGACTCTCCCTTATATTGGCCAGGAATATTAACTGGAAATTGAGTATTACATTACATTAGACCAGAATATCTTGGAGAAAATATCATGAAAGCAAAATACTGTGGCACATTATATCGAAGGTACGTATATCATTTATTTTGTCAATAATACTGATGTTAAAAACATAGCATGATAAAGTCAGTGCTTACTTTGAGCTGTCAAAGGCTGTAGCTGTCATATATGAAAAACTAAAGTTAAGAATAAAAGCACAACTCTGTTAACTCTGATTTGGAACAAGCTGATAATTCAAACACATTTTTAATGTTGATTAAAAGTTCAACTCAGTGGTGAAGTTGGATCTTTAATAATTATTTAGGAAAAGTGACCTTGAAGAAGTTAAACTTTGAATGGATGAAACTCCAGTAGGCTAATTAGCAGATAGCCAATCAGTGCTTCTCCTTAAAGAGGTGGGAACACTGCTCTCAAAGCAGAAAGAATGCCGTAGGACTTTTGGTATGAAGACCTAGATATGAGGTATCTGACACATATCAGCTCAGGAATGCAGCTGGAGGAAGTTAATGAACTTCATTAATTTGAAAGGGACTAAGGTGAGGACTGCCCATTCATAGTTAAGTGTAAAGAGAGAACTGGGGAAGAGAAGCCTTTTGTTCCTTTGGGCTCTCTGCAACCATCTGGGACCTGTCCAGTTGAAGGGGAGCAAGTCAAAGAACCAGTTTGGTGTAGCTGAGGAGAAAGGGACTGTTCTTTTCCCTAAATACACCTGTGGCTGACACCCAAACCACTTCCAAGGGCAGAAAGCTGTTCTATCTTCTGTTTCACTCAGAATAGTGCACTGCTGGAAAGTTTTGTACTGTAGTGGGACATGCAAATGGTATGCAGAGATAAGAGAGAACAATGCTGTCAGCTGGACATAACAGTGCTGTCATAGAATACACCCTGTGGATACTATACGTGTGGCTCAGTCCAGATGTATGATGCCTCCCACATGGCAGTGAAATAGTGTGGCTGTGTAGAAAAAGGAAGGGGAAAGGAGACAGAATAGTGTGAAGGATAAGTGCCTGGGAGAAGGTATGCATGTAGGGGTCATTCAAGCATCACTTCTACCTAGAGTGGGTAATGAAAGGAGATATGAAACGTGATGAGGAGTAGTTCCATGAACCTCAAACTTTGGACAGGTGAAACCTAACCCTACAGACTGACACCCTGCACAACAATTTCATCCCTCAATATCCAGGATCTGTACCACTATATTATAGGCAGCACATGGTGGACAGAACATGTATGCTGCAGCAGTGCATGTTTTTGGAGACAGTCAGCAATTAACAGGAGGTGAGTTGTTTTGTCGCAGTGCAAGATGGCCGCATCGTAAGAGAGCTCTGCCGGCAGAGCCCACAATCCGATGTGCCCTAACACACACAGGGACCATCTACTCCAAAGACAGAGCCACGACAACTTATAACCACCAGGAGAGCACTGAGGTGGCCGAAAATCAGGATGAGGCACTAACGCTGAGGGGGAATGGCTGGGTGATAGCGGAGGCCTGGGCTGACCACCCCAGTGCGGAATAGAAAGAGACAGGCAGAGGAGAGCTGATTACTGCCGGGCCAGACCGCACTGTCTGGTAGGTGATCACACCAAAACGCATTGAGAACTGGCTGGGGCTGCCGGACTGCAGTGTGGGCCAGTGCTGGTCAGCTGATGCAGAAAGAGAGGCCTGCATCCACTCGGACCGCCAGTGTGGATTAGTCGGCGGCACAGTGAGTGCGGCGCTACACGAGGGGCATGAGGGGAGGCCCGGGTGTCCTCAGCTTCCCAGCACCTCCATCGTCCTCCAAACTGGCTCTAGACAGCCCTAACTACACACGGGAGGCCCAGAGGACATACCGCACCGCTGCCACTGCCTGGGACATCACCGGCAACCACCACTGAGGACCCGGGGCCTGTACTTGCAGCCTGCCTTGCCTCCCTGATGCTAGATGCGGACCCGGGCCGTGTGGCAGATCGTGGGGCGGCCCGGGGGCTGAGTCAGCCAATTGCGTGACAGACTAACGGGGGAACACGGGGGCTCTCCCGACCCCCTCCCCGCTCTCACCCCTGGAGACCATAACGGACTCAAGTGCTGTAGGCTACAGCACGGTGGACACGCACGCTGATGCCACCACTCCACGGTGGAGCCGTGCCTGAGGACCCATGGGCCAAATCCCCTTACAGACAGCGATTACACTGGAAGCTCGCTGCCCATTGCCGCTACCTGCTTTGAGTCCCTGCTGCGGGCGGATAGGGATGAGACAAGACCGTGGGCGGGGGTAAGTCGGCGAGCACAATCTTACCAGCGAGCTGGCGGGGTAACCTGACTGCTCTCCTTCCCCCCTCGCCATTAACCCCTCGAAGCTCCAGTTCGGCTGCAGCTGCGCTGCTCGGAGAAGCACTGGGCTGCTACTGACCTCTGCTGCAAGAGGGAGCTCGACAAACACGCCTCGCTATTGCCACCATCATTTGGGGGCCGAGACCCTTCCCAACGGTATTCGTTGAGCCTCACCACCCTCGGTGGCTGTGGGACTCGCATGATCATCCCTGGCATGGGGCTGAGGATCGGTGCCCGAGGGGGAGATCTCACCACTCTCTCCATCGTTATCATTCACGAGGGCGAGGAAGGGTGACCCCCAGGCCAGCTGCAGCTGACACAGACCCAGGCTCTTGCTGAACTTCCAGCTACCAATATCCCGCCCCCACCAGCCATGGGGAAACCAGACGCCAAACAGGCCAACATTGAAGTGGACAAAGGTGCTGCTTTTCACGGCCCAGAAGAAGAAACCCCAGAGGACCAAGACCTAGACCTAAAAATAATCCTCCTGGAAGTGAAATCAAGCCTGAAAACCATTGATGCCAAGCTAGACCTGCTTACCGCCCGGCTAGATAACGTCAAGAACAGTGTCAACGTCCATGACTCCCGGCTCGACCACCTGGAAACCAGAGTGTCTGCGACAGACGACACTCAAGCCGCCACTTCTGAATGCCTCTTACAGATGGAGAAAGTATTAGATTTAATCAAACAAAAAAGTCAGCTCGATGCGCAACAACCTCCGGATGGCGGGCATACCGTAATCCACCATCATCTCTAAGATGGAGGACTTCATGGAAAACATGATACGTGATCTGTTCGGACCGGACCTATCACCGGTCTTCATAGTAGAGAAAGCACAGAGATCGCAGGGCCTGAAGCCTCAACCGGGGGCACCACCGCATCCAATCGTGGCACACCTACTGAACTATAAAGACCACAACACCATCCTCCAACGGGCCAGGGAGCAGGGGCATATCCAATACAAGGGAGATGCTCTTTCTTTTTTCACGGGCTTCCTCATGGCGGTGCAAGCTGTCTGTCATGAATTCCTACCAGCTAACCAACTCCTACAGCAGGCCCATATTCACTACGCCATGTTATACCCTGCCAAACTTAAGATCACTCTAGAAGGCAAACCACTTCCCTTCACAGACCCGAAACTGGCCCTCAAGTTCGCCAAACAACAGGCGAAGAAGGATCGCCTCCGAGATGACCGCGTAGGATCCCCCTCATCAGGAGCGCGACTCAGTGACAACGATTAGTAGCTATCCACTTTATTTTTTCTCTCCCCCTCCTTATAGATAAAACAGAATCTCAGGCACTATCTCCTTGAATGGAAAACTGTTTCCCCTTGCACAGACCTACTCAGAAAGTCCTCCTGTTACAGTCAAATGCAGCCACCTCTGATAATAAAACACTGTGGCGTCGGACAGAGCAGATATGGTCCCTTTCCCATAACAATGCTCAGCCACCTCGCCTCACGGCAGGTAGACCCCGCGGAGTTCCCATTGCCTAGGATAATTCCCAGAAGTTTCAGTTATAGGGAGGGATACCTCAACCTAATTGGGGGGTTGGAGTAGGTGGTGACATTTATGGGAGGGAAGAGATTGTTTAAAGTTAAATTCTGTACCATTGTTCCTTGTATTACAAATTTTGGCACATTGGCACATACAAGCACATGCTCACCTACAGCTAACGTTGACACGCAAATACACCTCACACCCCAGGGCAGCATCATATTTCCACCTACTGCAGATGGCGGCAACGACTTCAATTAAATTAGTCATGTGGAACGTACGGGGGCTCAATGATGGCAGAAAGATACGTCTAGTCCAGTCCATGCCTATCTGAAATTCTCTATTCTTACTATTTCAGTTAAAACTATTTTGGAAAGCAAATTGCGCAGACCATGGCGCAAAGTAACACCATCCCTTTTTCAAAAAAAATTCTGCCTAGATTCGATAGATCCAGAAGCAAGCATAAATCATGTGGCACTACAACTTAACAAAACTATTTTGACTGCATTAGATAAAATCGCCCCTCTGAGTAATGCTAAGTTTAAGACAAGAACTGCTCCCTGGTTCACTGATCAATTAAAAACTACTAAGAGTTTATGTAGAACTGCCGAAAGACAATGGCGTAAAAGTAAAAATCCAGTAGATCGTGAAAGCTATAAGAAACGGCATCATGGTTACATGAATGAAATAAAATTGGCAAAAAAATCTTTCCTGATTGATCGGATAAATAAGGCAGAAAATTCCTCAAGGGAACTTTACCATATTCTAAAAGAATTCACTATCCCTATTAATCAGCCCACAGTGCCTGTCTCTCAAAATTGGACTGATTCCTTATCTAAATTTTTTGAGGAAAAAATTACAAACATTTATCGGTCTTTTATACCCTCACACAACTGTATCTATCCCGAAGAACCGCCCCGTCCTTTATCTGACTCTCCCGGCATCCTAAATGAGTTTATAAAATGTGACTGTAAGTCTGTCACCTTGGTTATGCAGAAGATAAAGTCGGGCTCTCCTGCAGATCCCATCCCTTCTAAATTTTTCCCTATCATTGCTCCAACAGTTTTAGATAGACTGACTGATCTATTCAATAAGTCTTTCTTGGAAGCTGATTTTCCTACTATGTGGAAGGCAGCCAGAATAAGGCCGATCTTAAAGAAACCGACGGCTGATCCAAAACTACTTCTAAATTACCGGCCCATCTCTTTACTCCCCTATTTTGGGAAAATGTTGGAGTCCCTTGTAAATCAACAGCTTGTAAACCATCTTGAAAGCTATGGACTCTAAGACTCTTCTCAGTCCGGTTTCAGAACAGCACATAGTACGGAGACAGCATTGGTCGAGGTTACTGATAACATCAGACTGGCTTTAGATAAACATCAATCAATCATCCTCGTCCTGCTTGATCTGTCTGTCGCCTTTGACACTATCTCCCATAAGATTCTTGAACAACGGCTTTGGGAGGTTGGTGTCAGAGGGAATGACCTCAAATGGTTTAGCAGCTACCTATCTGAACGCATAACAACTGTTCAGATGGGAAACACCATTTCATGTGAGAGACAGGTTAAGATGGAAATCCCGCAGGGCTCTATCTTGAGCCCCACGCTTTTCAATCTGTACATGACTCCACTGGCTAAGGTGATCAGAACATACGGTTTTGATGTCATATCTTATGCAGATGACACGCAGACTCTGGTCACCTTAGGCCCAGATCCCAATGACACAAAGCAGCGTTTTAAAAACTGCTTGAGCCATGTTGACAAATGGATGAGGTCTAACCATCTCCAGCTCAACGGGGGTAAATCAGAGATCATGCTCTTTGGTAAGGCTACAGACCATTGGACGCACGACTGGTGGCCGTCTAGGCAAGGCCCATGTCCTGCCCCGAAGAGCGTGGTCCGTAATCTCGGGTTTTACATGGACGATTGCTTGTCCATGAGAGGCCATGTTAATCATGTTGCTGGCACCTGTTTTGGCATTATGCGCAGCCTGCTGAAGGTTTTTAAATGGCTTCCTATAGAGGTGCGGAAACCCCTAATACAAGCATTGATCATAAACAGAATGGATTATGGCAACGGCTTATTGTTGTCAATAAATGAAGACCTTTTAAATAGGCTCCAGGTTCTGCAGAATACAACTGCCAGACTAGTTCTTGATCGTCCACAAAGATCTCCCTCTGCTGCATGTCTAAACACTCTTCATTGGCTTCCAGTGAAAAAATGAACTCTTTTTAAAATCTTATGCTTAACTCATAAGCATATGTATGGAACCGGTCCAAAATACTGGCTGCAAAAGTTACGCTGGTATCAGCCGCCCAGAATGCTTCGTTCTAGCAATAAGGCACTATTGACCCCCCTCAGAATTCAAACTGTTAGGCAAGGGGGTAGATCATTTTCTTTTTTAGCATCGGCATCCTGTAATAAAATGCCTTCTCACCTGCGCAGTACTACTGAACACAGTTGCTTTCGCAAAAACTTGAAGACCTGGCTTTTTGAAAATTAGATCTAGTCCTCTTTTATCAGAGCCGTCTGCAAGCGCCATGAGACTCTTGTGAGTGTTGTGTGTGCGATACAAAATGCTCTTGACTTGACTGTCTGAACCTCCATGCCATAGACAAATGTCTACTTCAAGAAACCATCTCGCAAACAATAACCTTCCACCTCAAGTCGCTAGAGGGTGGGGATTAACCTACTCTGCTTCATATTCCAACTATGCATGGGGGGTATGCGTACTAATACGGAAGGGCCTGGTCTGGACTACTGACAATCACATTTGCAATGATGAAGGCCGCTACATCATCCTGACAGGCAAACTTCACGACCACCTCATAACCCTAGGTACCGTCTATGGCCCAAATATAGACGATCCAAACTTCTTCGCCCAAGTTTGGCATCAGATCGCTAGCTGTAATCAGCAGAACGTACTTTGGTGCGGCGACTTCAATGTCCCCCTGATAGACACAGCAGATAGGACTGGGTGCTCTAGACGCCCCCACCCCCAAGCTGCCACCATACTCACCTCGATCATCACAGAGAATATTTCCTTAGACACATGGCGCGACACACACCCCAGCTCGTGCGAAGGCACATGTTTCCCTCTGCAACATGGGGCTTGGTCCAGAATCAATTACTGGTTAACATACAGAACCATGTTACCCTGGTGACCCTAACCCTCCCACTTGCCGCATACCCTCTCAGACCACGCACCAGTCCAACTGGTCGTTAGACCCCCTCACATACCTACAAGTGCATTTTCTTGGCGACTACCCACACACACACTCACGGATCAAGTATTCAGGGAAGAAATATGCACAGCAATCCAGGATTACTTGAGCATAACATTTGGTCAGTTCCCCCGCTACACTCTGGGACACCTTTAATGCAGTTATTGGAGGCGTCTGCATAGCTAAACAACACAGTCTGCTCAGGGCCATCTGAGGCTCAATCTCGGCAATCGAAAGAGATATCTCTGCGCTTGAGGCCTAGTTTCACCGCACTAACGATCCCGCTAGAATAGCTCACATACGCATCAAAATGACGACATTCCAAGAGGAAGCAATTAGAGAAGTCCACTTCCTCAGCAAAGAGATGCAGGCTTGTCAATACGGGGAAGGAAAACGGCCCGGCAGAACCTTGGTCAGAATGCTCCAAAAACTGTGCACCACCTCCTACATATCTAGCCTGCTGGACTCGGAAGGCAAAGGCTGCTCCTCCACTGCAGACCTGCTACTTATCATGGTCAACTTCTTCCCAAAATTATATTCTTTCTCCAAAACAACCCCTCCCCCAGACCTACAGACCTATTTTGAGCTATTGAAGTGGTGTGGCTTTCGAACTCACACTGGGAATTCCTGGACTCCCCCATCACTACTGAGGTGTTGCGACTGGTAATCGCCAGCCTCTCTCCGGATAAAGCCCCCAACACAGATAGGCTGACAGCAGCTTTCTATAAAGAATACTCAGATATTTTAATTCCCCAACTAATGTAGGTATACCATGATGCTCTGGAAGTGGGCTCACTCCCTTTCTCAATGTGGGAAGCTGTAATCCTTACGCTGCTCAAGCCAGACAAACCAGCAGACCAATGCGATTCTTATAAGCCCCTTTCACTCATCAATATCGACAATAAAATACTTGCGAAGGTACTAGCAAACAGGTTGCAGCTCTTATTACCTGTGATGATCTGGCCGGATCAATATGGTTTTATACCAGGCCGCTCCACAGCACATAATCTTCGGACACTGTTTGCAGTAATGCATTACTTAAATCCACAGACCACTGCACTGGCAGCCTTGCTCGATGTGACCATTTTTATTCCCGCGGCTGAGCAGAATGGGCCTTGGTTCAATTTTTCTTGCGCAGATACACCTTCTCTATACCTTACCCACAGCCCGGCTTCGCCTCAATGGACACATTTCCGGACCCTTCCCAGTCAACAGGGGCAAGGGCAGTGGTGCCCCCAATCGCCCCTGCTCTTTGCCATTGCGATGGAGCCCCTAGCCGCATACATCCATCAGCATCACACAACCAGAGGCCTCACCGTATCCTTATATGCGGAGGACATCACTCTTTATGTCAGTCAGCCTGAACACAACCTCTCTCCATTAATCCGAGAAATCATATGATTTGGGGGGTTCTCCGGGTTCATATAAACTGGGCCAAGTTAATACTCCTTCCCTTAACCAAAGCCACAATCTCATTCACTCTCCAGTACCCACACCAGTGGGCCATGGAGCCCGTTAAGTACCTAGAGATTTACGTCAGCAGGGAAATAACTGAGGTGCGGAGAGCCAACTTTGGCAAAGCAATGACGTGGCTTGAGGACCGCATTCCCTTATGGTCTAAACTCCCATTGTCACTGGCGGGCCGCATTGCCATTGTAAAGATAGTAGTCATACCGAAATTTCTTCATCTATTTATAAATATTCCAACCCCGATCACACAGATCTTTTTTGAACGGCTCCGCTCCAATCTCATCACACTGGTTTGGGCGGGCTGGCAGCCTCAAGTCCGATAGGAGCTGTTGACCTTACCGCAATCCCAGGGAGGCCTAGGGGCACCAGATACAGCAATATGCACTGTGCGCCCAAGCACACTTCCTGCACTTGTGGACACACCCTACACCCTTTCAGCCTCACATTGCGGTAAAAATAGATGTGGTCTCACCATGGCCACTTTCGACGGCACTCTTCCTTCCATATAAACGGCCCACTTCCGAAATAGACACTTCACAATGTATGAGGTGGGCGTGGACTGGGCTGGCACGTCACGCAAACGTCCCTATCCTTTGCGCCCCATCAATTCCTGTAGCGAGACACCCCCTACTATCCCCATTTCATGATGGGAGCGCGTGCAATATGGCTAACAATCTTAATATTTATACATTTGCAGATCTCTTCCCAGGAGACAAATTCCACAGCCCCCCGACCTCACCTCCTACCTCCAGCGTGCCTTTGGACACTCTTTTCTACTATCAACTGCGGGAGACATGTAAGAAGCTATTCACAACATTTCCAGCACCCCCGGGAGACCTTCACAGCCTTAGGATACATATACACTACTGCTTCACCCTGGACACCAATTACACACCTATACAACAACCTACAGTGCACCTCAACCGCAACAACCACACCTGCCCGGGACACCTTGGGGCTAGATCTTGACCTCCCGCTCACAGATGCACAATGGGCATTTTACTGCGTTCAACTTCAACTACTATCTCTGAACTACAGGCTACGCCTAATTCACTTTATTTTTCTCAACCGTACCTATCGCACCTCAGTGCTGCTGCATCAAATTGGCATATCTCCAGACCCTGATTGCATGTGCTGTCATGCCACTTCTGCAGATTTCCTTCATCTTGCCTGGCTTTGCCCAGCTGTTGCTGCATACTGGGTGGAGGTGTTTGGGGTAATAGGAAATTTATAAACACACCGCTGTCCCCATCCCCCTAATTGGACTATTGAGATACGTGGCGGAGATACCCAGCAAATCTTGTAAGCTCTCTGCTTTAATGCAATTCCTCGCCAAACGTAGAGTCGCAATGTGCTGGGACAGTACACTAGAGCCAAAGACGTGCGACTGGGTCAAAGACATTTCTTATTGCCATGAACAGTTGTCTTTTTTTTTGGGACCTAATGCCCACAAGCTCTCGACCCCGAGACATTTGGGAGCCCTTCACCAGCTATATTCGCCAGCAGGCACATCTTTCCAGCCCATGAACCTTTCTACAGACTGACTCTGAAGACCAACATTAATTTGCTGTCGAATCTACGGAAGCCATTGCTATATTTGTAGTGCCATTTATACTGTTCTGTATACAAGTGTATTGCCTGCCAACAATTATAAATAACGTTTTTAAAAAAAGATAGAACATAAACCAGGTGGTAAGTTGAGCGAGCTAAAGGACCAGAATACCATGTGTGGTGGAGAGACAAAGCAGGTTGATAACCACCACTTAGCCATTCTATGAATTTTCTTCCCTGTTCATGCCATCAGTGGTCAGAAGCATTGTTGGTGACTCTAGAAGTTGCTACCTGATGTCCCACTTAAGAGCATGGGGCACAGGGCCAGAAACATTTTGTGTAGTGGACACATATATTTTGTAGGGTCTGTGGAGCAGTGTTCTATTATGTTTCCAGAAAGCAGTGAATGAATGATCATAAGAATGCAGGCATATTATCAGCTTCAAGGCTTTTCGGAAGCACCCATAAGGTGGACATTGTTCTTGCAGCTTCTGTTTTCCATGTCTATTGTATCTGAAACAGATGAGAGAGTTCAGCTCAACATTAGGTTAATTTGCCTTGCTTTAGAGTTGGTCTTCTAACACTGCTATCCCTGCCTGTAGTATATCCAGTGGACTTGTAAGGTTGTTGTATAGGTGCATTTTGGGAATTGTGGCCCCAACCTTTTAAGGAGGATCTTGGAGATTCCAGACCCTTGGATTGTGTTTGGGACACTTTGGACCCTCAAGAGGAACATCAGGAAGAAGTTCCAGACATTTGGGAAAGTTTGCTGAACTTTTGTGAAAAAGCTCCAGAGGGTGACCGGACTCTCACAAAAAGGCAATCTGGGGAACCCTCACTGTAGGAAAGTAGAATCTGCTTCTTATGGTCACCCCTTTTTGATTGATGTGATACTGTTTTTTTACTAATCTGACTGGGATCCTGCTTATAAGGACCCCAGTCTATCTGCTTTCTCCTAAAACTGTAGTGTATGTACTTAGGTACACCCCAGATTGGATATTGGGGTACCCTTGTCAGTCCCTAGTATATGGTGTCCAGGTACCCAGGGCATAGGTACCCCAGAGATCTCCCATGGGCTGCAGCATGTATAATGCCACCCATTAGAAATCATTCAAAATGGAACTACAGGCCTGCCATTGCAGCCTGTGTAAGTTGGTGCATGCACCACTTACGCAAGATATAGGTTTCCTACACTTAAAACCTATAAGTCACCCCTCTAGCAGGCCCTTACAATCCTGAGGGCAGGGTCCCTGGTCCTAAGTGAGAGGGTGCCCCTGCATGAGCAGGACACCCCTGCAGTCTACGGAGTATATTCTCCAGGGTTGTCATTGAGGCAGCCATATACTAGTATATGCGTGACCACGCGATGAACATCTTGAAAACGGCTGCAACGGACCCTACCATGTTTGGTGTCAAACATGTTGGAATCATACCCCTACACTGTTACCAGTGTGGGAGGTATGATTCCACCCACTGGGAGAATCCACCGTGAGGCTCTCAGTGTTCCCGGTACCCGCCTTCTAGTCCTGGACAGCACAAAATGGTTGCTGCCAAACAGAGACACATTTCTGTCCTCCTGCTGCTGAGCCACGCTCGAGCAGGGTAAGGCAGGACAATAGGCATCCTGTCACAGGGATGTGTGACTACCTCCCAGACAGGATTTACTGTATTAGGGGTGGGTGGGTGCGCTTGCCAACACCTAACCTAAAACTCTGCATGAGGGGCACATTAGGTGTCTCTGTGCATAGTCCAGTTCAAACCAGTCCTGGGAGCCGTTGGCTCCTGCTCTGGCGCGAAACTGGACAAAGGCCATGGAAGTAACCTTCCCTTGTCTAGACCCATCCCTGGGAGGGTCCCCTGAATCTTCCCAACCCTTACCTTAGGGTACTTAAGGTCTTAGCTTGGTGTAAGTCCATAGATTTGTCATGGACAAGATTCAGAACTGAAACCACTGCACCATGACCGTCTCGGTACTCTGGACTTTGCTGGACTTAGTTTGGGCCTGACTTCGTCTCCCTCTCAGTCTGCTGCCTCGTTTGTGCCTGTGCACCATACAGGATCCGTGTAGGGTCTGTGGAGCATCCAAGACACCCGAAGATAATCTCCCTTCGAGCGAAGGAGTCACTCCCCTGCATTTGCAGGCACCACATCACTGCTTACAGGTCTGCTGATCCTGAGCTCTTATGGACTCCGAAGGGTTCATTCCTCCAGGCCCAAGCTGCCCTCTCATCCAGTTTGAGGCCAAAATCCCTTGTGGGAGATGCAATACTCGAACCCCTGTGCACTGCGTACTTTTACAAGTGCAAATGCTTGTTGGCAATTCTGCAGCAAGTGCATTGTGCTCCAAGTAGCCCAATCTCTGGCAACTTTTCCTCCAAATATCTTTACTCACATGACAGCGTGTGCTCCATGGCCTGTTGTTTTTTAAAGCTGCACAAGGTCCTACTGCGACTCCGGTGTCTTCGACCTGTGGATACTGTGGAGGATCAAATATGTCTTCTTTGGGCTCCCCCGATTGCTCTGGGCTTGCCCTGACTCCCCTGCTTCTGGTGAGTCACCTGGACCTTGCGGGCCCTCTTCCTGCAACTTCTTGACTTCCTCTGTGGGTTGTCTTTGCCAAGGCTTGTTGGTGCTCCTGCTGGACACTGACCCCTCAGCACTCGACATCCTTCGTGGGACAGCTGGTATCCAGCTCCTGGTTGTCCTCAGCATCAACTGGTCCCCACAGCTGCAGAGTCAAGGTCATCGACATCTCTCCGGCAGCACCCGACATCGGTGGGCATTCGTCAAACCAAGCCCTTGGTCACTCTTAAATGACCCAGACTCTGTCCCCTCTGCTTTCAGGTACCCTTCATCAAGAATCCACTTTGGATTCCCACAGACGCTTCCTCCTCTTCCAGCAGCAGCACTTTCCTGAAGTCCTCCATTGAGTTTGACGGTGGTTTCCAACGCCACTTCACACCTATACACCGGCTTCCCTGGGATAGGCAACTTGGGTTCCATGGTATCCACGGGTGGGTTGACTCTCCAACCTTTTGTCTTCCAGGTTTTTTTTTTAGGGTCCACAGGGAAAAGGGTCCTTCATTTTTAAAAACCCAACCACGACTTACACGTAGAGTTGTACAGAGCCCGCGATCGTGTTCTCACACTGCACGCGTCCTCCGTGGGGTTCCTGTCTGCTTACGTGGTTCTTATATCACTTTCTTAGTATATGGATATGTCCCCCCCTGTGGCCCACTGTGTATTAGTGCTATTTACTGTGATTTATTTGCTATAGTATTGTGTGCTTTGTGTATATCTCCAAGTGGGAGATACTGAAACGTACTAGAAAGTGTTATATAATAAATACATATTTTTATAAGTACCTTGTGTGGTTCTTTTTCATTTAATCTATACTATAAGATTGTATTCTGGTGAAACAAGCTGCTTTACGCTCCTCCAAAAGTAAGCCTGAAGGCTGCCCTCCACAGCTACTACTTGGATAGGTTTTTAAGGTTGTCGGAGACCTCTTAAATCACCATAAGGGTTGTCTGGACTGGTGCAAGGTGCCCACTTACATTAGTGGATATCATATACCAGGCTAGCTTCTCACACTCACGAATCTGGTCTGCTGGAGGAGGCTGGTGAAAAATCCTCCAGAAAAGTTCCTAAGTGTGAAGGTAAAGTCTTGACCAGGGCCACTCACTTTAGCGCATCCGACCAGGACTCCATCGCGTTTGGTCTCAAACTTTGACTTTGTCCTGATCAGAGGCAACCAAATGTCCAGAAGTGGCACTATTGGGTACTAAGCACTAGAAAGATTTTAATCTTTAAAATGTCATATTTCAGGTTCCTTACAGTGGATTCTTTTAGTTTTGGTGTCATTTTAAAGATAAAACTATCTCCTATTTTTAGAAATTGGTGTTGGATTTTTATTGTGTGTTGTGTCTTAATTATTTACTGAATTGGTGTTTTTAAATGCATATCATACCTGTCTCTGAAGTTAAGTCTTTTCTGAGACCTATTCTGAGTCCTAGACTGTGTTAGTGGCCTTATTGCCAGTGGCAGATGTATATTTGCCACTACTAATAACCCACTTTCCAACATTTGATGTTCAGTGGTGTGGATGAGGACTTGTGTTTAAAGTACACCTTTCAGTGAAGTGAATTAAGATTGTAAAAATCCTCTAAATTGTCTTGGAACAAAACTTTTGAGTTTTGAGTTTTGGGAATTTGGACTAAACTGATTTCTTTTTTTTTGTAAAATCTTTTTATTAAACATACGTCAGCATCAAAATATAGCATTATCATGAGTCTCATATTCTATGCATCCTCAGTACAATAGTAATCAGCAATCAATATTCGTATATGACAATGAGCACGTTACGATCAGAATCTCAACCTAACACAAATCTCTTCTCCTACCCTCTCCCTCATCTAGTTTTTAGGAATCTCCCAGTTGCCCCTATAGGATTCCCACTGTTGCCATACTTTTCCCCACTTCTTGGGACAACCCCTACTTTCGTATATAGTCTTTTCTGAGGTACAGCGCCAGTCCATGTCTCGCTTCCATTGTGTTGCTGTTGCCGTTTGTGTGGCCCCCGAAGCTCTGGCAATGTTCCTTTTGGCAAACATTGAGGCCACTAATAGCCATATTTTTTGGTATTTAGGCCATGCTTGTTCCCCTGATACACATAATATATGCCACCGGGCTTTAAGGGGAACCTCCTTTCCCACCACCTCTGACATTATGCGTATCACCTTCCGCCAATAATGCTGGATGACCAGGCATTCCCACACCATATGAAAGAAGGTACCTCTTTGACATTGTTCAATTGGAATGACCCCCAGCTTGAACATGAGTATACTATTGGAATAGGTTCTGTGAATTATTCTTAGTTGAACCAGCCTGAACCTTGCTCAAATCACCACCTCCCTGGGGCTTTATATCACCTCCCAGTCATCATCTTCTAATATGCCTACATCAGTTTCCCAGGACTCTCTTCACTTTATCAGGAGATCCGGGGCATTATTAATTATCTTTCTATAGGTGCATGACAGTGTTTTTTCCGGTATTGGGTCCAGTAGCAGTCTATACTCTAGTGGGCTATATTCGGGTATCTGTTCCCCATCCTTTAAATATTTGTTCAGAGCGTGTCTCAACTGTAGATACCTGTAACCTTCTGCTAACTGGTAATCAGTCTGTAGTTCAGAGAAAGTAAGCATATGTTGCCCCTGCCACACATCTCCCAGTCGTATTATGTCAAACAGTTTCCATTTTCCAAAGCCCTGCAGATTACCTACTTCCTGGAACATATCACTGTCCCAGAGAGGGGTCTGTTCCATTAATTTATCAGTCCAGCCGAGAAAACGTTTGGCCTTTATCCATATGTCAACGACTATCTGAGTATGTGGTGACCTGCCTCCTGGCTTTTTCTGACGACATAGTGCTCCTAAATGACCCCCTGTCCATTTGCCCAGTGGTCCACCCTATATGCTGGGTTATTCCTATCTGCGAATACCCAGTTGTTAATTACAATTAGATGTGAGGCCCAATAATATTTTTGTAAGTCCGGAATAGCCAGCCCACCCTCGTAGATACCCTTCTGTAGTTTAGCTAGCGCAATTCTCGTACCCCCATCCCACAGCAGTGTCCTAAGTTAGCTATCCACTTCCCTAAAGAATCTGTCAGGGATTGGGCACGGGGTGTTTTGTACTATATAGAGCATACAGGGTAATGACATCATCCTATATAGCACCGCCCTCCCCATCAGGGACAGCGGCAGCTTTCACCAATGAGTAATGTCCCTTCTAAGGCACTCCAGCTGTGGCTGTAGGTTCTCGGTTAGGAAGGCTGCGTCGGTTTTTGTTATCCATATACCCAAATACTTAAAACTATCTTTAACCATCAACTGTGTGTCGGCACCAAGCCGTGGAGGTGGTCCATCTGATAGCATATACAAGAGGGACTTATCCTAATTAATTTTGTACCCAAAATGCCCTCCAAAGAGTTTAAAGATCTGCAGCAATCAGCTTATTGTAAACCGCTGTTGTGTTGCATAGAGAAGGACATCGTCAGCGAAGAGTGATATTCGTTCCTCCCACAGCTCCCCCCCCCCCGGAATACCAGCAGTCACCGGGTCACCTCTCACTCAGGCTGCAAGCAGCTCGAGCGCCAACGCGAATAAAATCGGTGACAGAGGGCATCCCTGCCTTGTGCCCTTGTGGAGCGCAAAAGCACGCAAAACCGTTCCATTTACCTGATCTCTGGCTAGAGGATATGAGTATAGTAGCTTTACCCAGGACTGGAAGTGTGGACCAAACCCAAACCGCCCTAGGACCTCAAGCAAGTAATGCCATTCTATACTATTGAACACCATACGGGCGTCAAGTGAAAGGAGTGCTGCCTCCATCCCCAGGTTTGTCTTCACTAGGTGCATCAACCCGTAAAGGCGTTGAAGATTGAGTCTGGTGCTTCTGTGAGGCATAAAGCTGGATTGGTCCGGGTGTATCAGGGTCGTAATGGGGACCAGCAAACGATTAACTGAGACATTAGCCAACATTTTAATTTCCACGTTCAACAGGGATATTGGTCTGTTAGAATTGCACTGATCTGCTGGCTTGCCGGGTTTAGGAATTACCATTATGGTACCTGTTCGCTGGTCAGCCGGTAATTGTCCCCGTTTCCATGCCTCATTGAACATGTTCAATGAATATGGGGCCACCGCACTTGCCGTACATTTAAAGAGCTCGATGGGCAGACCATTTGGACCCGGGGCCTTGCCAGCTTGTAAATCCTTTAGCTCCTGCTATTTCTTTGGTAGTTATGTCCCTATCTAATCCATACCTATCTTCCTCAGCCAGTTTCGGTAGTTGCATTTCTTCCAATAGTTCTCAACAGTCAACGGCTGTCCTGGTGGGGCCGGACTCATATTGCTCCTCACAGTAATCTGCGAAGGCCCATGACATATACTCCCCAGTATTATGTACCCATCCCTGGCTGTCACGTATTTTCGCCACCCAGCTCCTGTCCCTGTCCCTCTTTTCGAGCCAGGCGATCATTTTGTTGGCTTTATCCCCTAGGTCATAAATACGTTTCTGAGGTGCGATCGTAGCAGCTCTGGCCGCATTGTGTGCCATATCCTGGAGTTCTTGCTACCCAAGCGCTATCCAATGTGCTAATTCATGATCTGTTCTCCCCCTTCCAGGTATGTTGCCTCCAGTTCCAACACTGTTGCTTCTAGTTTCCCACTGCGACTTCTTCTCCTCATTAGTGCCCCATATATATGCTTGAACATAACCCCACATAACTGGCTTGAAGGCCTCCAACAGAGTACATGCCTCCGCCACCGTCCCTTCATTTTCTTGAAAGTAGAGCTGTGCCCGGTCCAGAACCTTCTGGGAATTGTCCTTATTTTAAAAAAACAAGACTTCAATCTAGGGGGAAGGGTATGAGTTTGAGTCGGACCCCTCACCGTAATATTCACAGGCGAATGATCCGAAATACCCAGTGGGCTGATAGGAGCGTGTGAGAACCACGTCTCCTCTCCTCTATGTGTTAGTATGTAGTCAAGTCCGGAGTAACTGCCATGTGCGGCTGATTAAAAAGTGTATTGGCGGGTGTGGGGGTTATGTAATCGCCAAAGGTCTGTCAGGCCCATCGCATCGACGAATGCCCCCAATGGTTCCCCCCTCTCTCTAGTCGCCATGAATTTCATGTCAATCCCCAGGTCAATAGTAGAGTTCATATCACCTCCCAACATTAAGAGCCCCCGCGGATGGTCAACAAACAATGTCCCCAGAGCATCCAATGCCTCAGATCGCATAGCTGGTGGTATGTAGCACGAGACCACGTTAATCGTTTGGCCTTCCCATGTCCCCGTGATTGGCACGTATCTACCCAGGGGGTTGTGCCAAACTTTCCCCACTACAAAAGGGAGACCCGTTTTCATTAGGATCCCAACACCTTGTGAGCCAGTCATATAACCTGCATATGCCACCATATTATAGCCATACCTATCCAGTGCACAACATCTGTGGCCCTTGAGGTGTGTTTCCTGTAAAAGTACAACTCCCGGGGAATGTCTGCGCAGGTATTGTAAAACTATGCTTCGTTTAATATGGCACCCCAGACCATTAACGTTCCATGACAGAAGTTTGAGGCTTTTATGTCCCTGCTGGTCCCCCCAGAATTTCCTATAGAAGCCTAAATCAGTTCCTGTCTTGGTCCTTTTGTGAGTGTCCCCATTCGTGTAGTAAGTGACCATCTATCCCTAGTTGGGTGTATCTTCTCCTCTTCCTGAATGTGCAGTGTATTGAAACTGACTCTAATCTAGCAATTCCCATAAAACTTAACATTCCTCTAGTCCTCTCAAATTGTACCATTCTGTGAACATCCTCGCATATGATAAAATAGCTGACCTTACAACAAAAGCCCCCTATAACGCTTAACAGTCCCTCCCCTACCTCACACCCCCTCGCTGCTACCCTGCTGGTGGGTACAACAACTCCCACCACCACAATTCGCAGAGTGCCCATTGCCCTGATCATAATCATCAACAGTGGGGTTGGTCGATGCCGAGCTCCTAAGGCTCCTACCCCAGGTCCCCATTCTCTATCCAATAGCACCCAAACGCTCCAGTCTCTTAGCAGCTACAATGACAATTTTGGGAGAAGCTAACCACTTCGGTTATGTGCCCATCTATATATACACTCCAACCACCCACAAACAATGTTCACCCCGATACGACCAAAATCTTGACAGTTCGTGGTTCATCCTGAGGCAGCTTCCGCAAGTTCCAGACCCTCCATACTGCCCGACTCCATTGCGACGATCAGTCCGATTCTTCTCCTGCCATCCTGCATCTTTCTCCCCACTTCCCTCTTTGCCAGTTGGAGCCAACAGTGCACCAGCCTTCCAGCCAGTCCATGGCAGCTTCTGAGGTTCCAAAGAACCACGCCTTTGCGTCACACTAAACTGATTTTTAATCCATTGTTTTGATTTTTAAAACTTTTTTCTAAGTCTGATTGCTAGTGGTTGTGACACAAAACTAGGGATACAATGGAGATGGCTAAACTAACTAAACTCAGAGTGGCTGAGCTTAGGGTTTTATGTAAGGCTAAAGGTTACCTTCTGCTCACAAGATTAGGAAGGCAGAGTTGGTTAGGTCCCTCAAGGCCTGGGCCAGGCCAGCCCCTGAGAATGAAGGGTGGGGGGAAGCTGATCCCACCCATTGTCACCCAGGAAGAGGATGAGGATGATGCCTCCTCCATTGTTTTGAGTTTTAGCTTTGTAATTCCAGATGGTGGGAGGAGGGCAGGGTCCGCTACTCAGGAACCACTGCTGTCTCTTGCAGAGAGGCAGCTTGAAGCCCAATTAGCTTTAATAGTTTTGGAGCAGAGGAAACTGGAACTAGCTAAGAAACAATGGGAGGAGAAGAAGGCAAAAAAAATGGTGACAACGACAATGAAGAAGAAATTAAGATGTCCAGGGGTGGTGGGTTTGACCACAAGCTTTGTAAGGGTATAGTGCCCAGGTACACATAGGGGAATGACATTGATAAATGTTTGTCTGCATTTGAGAGGGTCCTCGGGATGTGGAGGGTCCGCCCCAAGCATTGGGGTTCACTCTTGTGGGACCTGATTCCAGTAGCTGGGAGCGATAGGCTCCTGAAGCTGAAGAGGAAGAGGCAAAATCCTATTCTTACATGAGGCAATGCTTAGTCAAGAAGATTGGTTTGACTTCAGAGCAGTACAGGGTGAAGTTTAGAGACACCCGAAGGTGAGCACACGGTCATGGGTATACTTTGTGGACATTTCAGTGAAGGTAGTGGGAGGCTGGATTGTTGGTAACAATGTGAATACAAATGAGGGATTGTATAATTTGTTCAAGAAAGAATACATTTTGAGTCATTGTGCTAAAGAGAGGTTACTCCAGTACCTAGTGTACTCTAAGCTGACAGACCCCAGAGAGCTGGGGGAAGCAGCTGATGAGTGGGTGAGAACCTGGGTTTCCAATCAGCACCATGGGATTGACTAGAAGAAAGGAAGGCAGATTATTTCCCAGGAGAAAGCCCACGAGAAAGAAGGTCAAAAATAGAAGGAGTCCTCCAAAGACCCACAAAAACCCACAAAAACCTGAACAGGGGGGGGTGAGGGGATGAGCCAACTCAAATTCAAAGGGAGGAGTAATCTGGGAAAGAATGGCAGGTTGTTTGATCCCTCAAAGTTGGGGAAGCTCTTTGACTGTAAAGGGGGCACAAAGGGAGATGCTGTATGCACCAAGAAGCCCCCTAGTAAGGGGCCATCCCCAGAGATTGACAGTGTACATGTGGTGGTGGTGAGTGGTGCCTAAGAGAAGGGTAGGCAGGTGGTTAAAGCAACCTTAGTGTCTCTTGGTGAGGATATATTGCAATCCTTGCTGCCTTACCTCCAAACATGGATAAGGACAGGCAGGTGTCTAAAGTTAATGGGGCTGAGGTGGAGGCTATGAGAGACACAGGGACTAGTGTAACTATGGTCCTGGACTAGCTGGTACCTCAGGAGTGGTTGCCACCTGGTGAGCCTCTCCAGGTGACATATGCTGACAGCACTACCAAACTCCATCCTATGTCTGTGGATTTGGAATGGGGATGTGTGACAGGCTTTATGAAGGCAGCTGTATCAGGAAGTGAAATGGTGGGTGCTTGGACCCTGGAACAAAGGGCCAAGCATCCATGGATATGGGTAATGGGCCTGGTGAGCCAGCCCAGGGATCTCCAGAAGTGCAGGAGGAATCAAACCCTGATGAGGAGGATTTGGCCTCTGAGGGAGGGACTCCATCCTTGTCAGAGCTGTCAGATTTGGCAGAATTGACAAGAACAGGTGGACTCTCCAGAGAGGAGTTTAGTAAGGGACAGAGAGATTGTTCGACCCTTGAGTGCTTGAGGCTGATTGCTTCTAAGCAAGAGGAGGGATATAACAGTGGATTTCACAGAATCTACTGGGAAGATGGACTGCTTTATACTGAGGCCAGAAACCTCAGGAAGGGGGCCACCATGAGGTTGGTGGTGCCACAGAAGTACCGAGAGTTAATCCTGACTTTGGGTTATGATATCCCCTTGCCAGGATATTTGGGACAGACAAACACATGGAACCGGTTAGTAAACCATTTCTACTCGCCCCATATGTCCGAAAAGGTAAAGTAGTTTTGTAGTGCCTGTGTAACCTGTCAGGCCAGTGGCAAGGCAGGGGGCAAGACAAAGGTTTCCTGAATAGTACTGCCAGTGGTTGGGGTTCCCTTTGAAAGGGCGGAGATGGACATTGTTGGCCCCCTGGACCTACCTACTGCATCAGGGAATAAGTATATCTTGGAATTAGTGGACCATGCCAACAGGTACCCTGAAGCCATACCTCTTAAATCCATATATACCTTGCAGTGGCTAGAGCACAGATTGGTGTGTTCACCAGAGTGGATTTTTCAAGAGGTGGTGTCAGATAGGGGCACAAACTTTCTGTCCAGCTATCTGACTGTGATGTCAATTACAAGTTCACCACCCCTATCAACACCAGACAAATGGTCTGATGGAGAGGTTCAACAAGACCCTGAAGGGCATTATCAATGGGTTGTCTGAGAAACTCAGGATAACATGGGATGTTCTCCTCCCATGCCTAGTGTTTGCATACATGGAGAACCCATAGAAAGGGGTTGATTTCAGTCTCTTTGATTTGCTGTTTGTACACCCTCTGAGGGGGCCACTATGCCTGCTGAGAAGCCTGTCAAAGAAGCAAAGGGCAATGTGCTGATTATGTGCTGATTATGTGAGATGAAGAAGGGCAAATTACATGTAAAAGGCAAGCAGAAAACTTGAGGCTAGCCATGAGCACTGGTATGATAAGAAAGCTACAATGCCTACTATGCCTTAGTATACTCCTGGACAGTTGGTGTGGGTGCTGTAGCCTGTGTCTCCCAGGGCCCTCCATGACAAGTGGAGTGGGCCCTTTGCAATCTTAGAAAAGAAGGGCGAGGTTACCTATCTGGTTGACCTTGGCACCCCCAGGATCCCTCATATGATCCTGCAGGTGAATAGATTGAAACCCCACCATGACAGAGCAGATATGACTATGTTACTGGTCACTGACGAGGGACTTGAGGAGATAAATGAGCCAGTCCCTGACCTCCTCCCCAATAATATGCAAGATGGGTCAGTGGAGGGAGTGGTACTCTCTCCCAAATTGACAGACCAGCAGCACAGAGTCTGCAAGAAGGTGCTGGAGCAGTTTGCTGGCCTGTTCTACTTGACCCCAGGCATCACTGAGTGGTGTGTGCAGCACATTGACACTGGTGACTGTCCACCTGTCAATAATAAACGCACAGGTTGTCTGACCATGTCTGAACCAGCATTAAAGGTGAGGCAGCTAAGATACTGGAGTTGGGAGTAATAGAACTGTCTGACTCAGAGGTAAAAAATATGCTCCAATAGGAGCAAGTTCCCTCATGCATCCATGTGGGTGTCATGCTTCATCATTGGGCAGGCGCCTCATTGGGCCAGCACTGGAGTACCTGATGGGCACCCTCGAGGGGCTCTTTGCCAGAAATCTTTTTTCAGTAATGCTGATCGATGTAGTGCAGGTGTGTGGGTTGAAAGTGTAGATTGTATTAAAGTGATATAGGAGTGAAATGTGTATTAAAATAGACTGAGTGATCCTCAAGAAACGTATTTGATGTAATCTGTTCACTTGGCTAGTTAAAATGGTGAGTGCTTTCATAGGATAAAATGGTCCTAGAAAGCTTAGTGAATCTTGTGGGTGGACATGTTTCTCACCTATCAGGAGAACTGATCATGTGGTGATTCTTCTAGGCCTAAGATAACCTCACTTGTATGAAAATGTTATATAGTGGAGCAAGAATAGTAAGTAAGACAATCAAACATTTTATAAATTGACCAATGAATGATTTTTTCGCAATTTCGGTAAGATAGTGTTAGAATTCTGAATCTCCACCCACTCCACCGAATATAAGCACTTACCAAACTACGTGCTGGAGTGCAGTTAGAATAATACATCTGATTCTCCTCAATATATCCTCTGTCACAAATGTCATTGATATTTGAGTTAGAATAGAGATAATAAC
Organism: Triturus cristatus; assembly: GCF_964204655.1. Lineage (NCBI taxonomy): Eukaryota > Metazoa > Chordata > Amphibia > Caudata > Salamandridae > Triturus > Triturus cristatus. The sequence continues at coordinate 182,552,410 of NC_140589.1, forward strand.
CCTTCTCTCCAATGTGTATACTTTGACTATTATTTGTGAGTGTGGAGTTAGAATACTAAAACTAACCCCACAAGTGTAAGTATTTTCCCCAATATTTGTGGACTGTAGTTAGAATAGTACATCTAACCTTCTTAATTAATGCACTTTACCAAAATGTTACTGTGATTGAAGTTAGAATAGCAACCCCCCTAATATATGTACTTTCCCAAATTTGAAGGACCGGATCTAGAATTTTTAACTTGACCTCCTGATATGTATTTCCAAATTACTGCTCGTACCAAAAAAAAAAAAAATATTTACCCCCCCCCAAAAAATTACTTTTACCCCAAAGTAATTATAACTCACGCCCTTGCAATGCACTGCTAATTAACTCACATACTACATAACTCCTAATGTGTTCTATGACATCATTGAAAACATTACTGCAACATTTGTAACAACATCATTGATGACAAAAATGTGCATAGCAAGGGTGAGAATTATAGTTACTTTAGGGAATGAGTTACAGTAAATTGAGATAAGTGTATCTGGTGAATTCAGTAGTTCTGTCAATTTAAAATGGTATGTTTTAACTGACATTTTCACCTAATTATAATGCCGCTTTAATCTGGCTGTAAGCTGTCAGTTTGTTTTTAACACACAACTTTTAAATATCTGCAAATTAACTGTGCAAATGTTTCAGAAGATATCAGCAGTTAGGAAACCACAAATGCACCATTTGTTTGTAATTCAGAAATGTGCAGGAAACAGAGTTTTAATAGAATCAAAATAATCAAGACACTTTACTTGGTGATGTTCAAATGATACATATTTGCTGGAACCACATTTCCACACATTTGTATTTGTGCGTTATATAGTTTTATCAGTAAAACTGCATGTTGGCATTTTGCTTCCATTCAATAGAAAATGTTCTGTATGTAAATGGCCGTGCCTCCTTCTGCCATACAGTTATGCCTTAACAGTGTATACAGTTTCTAGTCCGTAGCACACTTCTGTGCATCAGTGAGAATGTGCAGTTTACAGCTCACATAAATTAAACAGCCCGGGGAGTAAACTATTCCTAATATACAGGTAAAATAAGGAGGGCTGCTATATGGCAAGCCACTAGCCAGGTCATTATATAATAATGTAAACTCCTATGTAACCGTTACGGCCCAGAATAATATGATAACAATCAGCAGTGTGTAGCCAATTATAGCCCATGCAGGCTGATTAATAACTCCCTTTTCCTGCTTCTTGCTCTTACCCTCACACAAGACATGTCCGCTATGGGTCTTATCCATCACTCAGTACTGTACCAGCTCCTATACCACTCATCACCAGCTGAACAGAAATGGAATGCTTGAAGTGATCTGACAGATAAAGCTGGCTACTGGAAGGCCTACACTCTAGTCCAGAGCTGCAGGTGCCAATTAGCTACATCCTATGCATGCCGCTTTACATCTCACAATGGCACTGATGTGTCTGTAAAACTTACCTTTTGTCTAGGCCTGGGCGAAGCACTACGCTACGCTCGCGTAGTTTGCGAAGTTCGCGCTACTTCGCACTACGCGAACTGCACGTAGCACAGTGCGAACACGCGTAGCGTAGTGTTGCGTAGTGCTGCGGTCATTTTTTGCTTGCTCGCGGTCCTCAACGTCAAGTTGGCGACCGCGAGCAAGCAAAATGACATCCTGGCGAGACTTTTTCCTTGTTCGCGATCGCGAGCATGGAAAATAAACCTCCCGGCGAGATTCCCAACGCGAGAAGGTCAGGTTTCTCATTGCGAGGGGTCGCGTATGCTCGCGACCGCTCGCGATGAGAAACTACCAGTTCGCGTTGAGAAAGCTGCAGCTCGAGTAAAAATCTACTCGAGCAGCAGAAAACTACAGCTCGCACTGTGCAAGATGCCATTTTCAATGATTGCACAGTGCCGGTTGCTTGTCCGCACTGTGCAATCATTGAAAACAACATCTTGCACAGTGCGAACATGTTACTTCGCAGTTCGCGAAGTGCTACGCGTAGCTCGCGTAGTGCGAACTTCACTTTGCGTAGCTTCGCGAAGTGCTACTTCGCGAACTACGCCCACCCTTACTTTTGTCCTTAAGTTTTGTCCTGAATTTTGACCTTCTGTCCTGGATTTTTACACTCAACATCCTGAAATTACACCCATGCCAGCTGTTCACCCTATTCCCCCAACTGTTTCTCATGGGCGTTTGGGAACCAGCACCACTGGTCCTAGAGAGATTCATCATAGTCCTGGGTGCTAGTTGGAATTAAAAAATTTCAGTCCATTTTCTCAGTGGGATCAAATGGCATCTCCTACAAGCTGGGAATTCTTTTGTCATTGTTTGTCCCAAGTCCAGTGTCTTTTCAAATGTCTCACCCCTGCGCAAGGGTTTTTAATCGGAACTAGAAAGTTCTAAAACACAGGCATCTCTACCCCATCCTAGGGTACCACACCATTACTCCAACCCTGCCCCAAACCCTCTTGGAAATTTTAGATGTTCACATCAAGGGTTCTATGGAACGACCTTCCCTGGAAGCCTCGGACCTGCCCTAACTGACTCAGCTGGCTCATCTCTTTACCTTAAAAATTCAGTGAGAAGCCCCTTCTTTGTAAAAACCCTAGGTCTAGCCTTCTTTTTTGTTTCTGTGGGCTTGACTTTGCCTAGACAAGCTGCAGTGTGAAGAGTTAATTAGCACATGCAAATTTCCTAACCATCACTTTTTTCTCCCAGGAACTGGGCCCAGCACTTTTAATTTCTCCATTGTGTAGGGAGGCCTTTGATCCTACTGCACGGGGAAAAAAGGCCTGGCTGAGCCAGTGAAATAAGACAATACTTTAACTTTCATAAGGAGTACAGTTATCATAAATCTGGCAGTGGATCTGCACTTGGCGTACATATTTACCCTAAAAGTGATACTTGATGGGTATCTCAAGTAGGGGTGGGCGGAATTTGCGAAATTCACTTTCACAAATTATCGCGAAAATGTAAAAAATCGCCGCAAACACGTCGAAATATCGCGAAGATGCAGAAGTTTTTTTCCCGCGCGTTCGCAGTATTTTCTGCGTGGTCGCGGCTCGCCAACTTACCCATGTGGTTGCTCAAGGGCGCGGCCATCTTGTTTTCACGTGTCTCGCGGTGCATGATCGTGAGAAGAAAGACGTGATCGCGCGACGAATGACGTTACTGCGGGCGCGAACTGTCGCGAGACAGCGCAAATGGCTACCAACAATCCAACATCTGGTGGAGAACGCGACCGGATCGGGAAAACTTGTCGGCGAATGCGGGGATTCAGGTAAGGCGATCGCGCGCATGTGAGAATGTATTATTTTACAGCGCGAGCTAGCAAAAAATTTCCGGTAAAATGCGGATTGCGGAAATTTTGAAATTTTCGCGCTCTCCGCGGAACGCGAAAATGTCAAATTATCACAATTTCTGCGAGCGGAACGGAATTTTAGCCCAGGCCTAATCTCAAGAACTAAGTATGGCAACACTTCAGTGGCACAGATTTCACCCATATGGTATAGTGAGGTGAGCACACAGGCTTTTCAGTAATCACTACAAACCTATTCTATGAACGCTCACCCACATTATGAAGCCTACACCAGGTCAACACCAATCCCTGAAGGATCCCTTCAAAGACAGGCTACCTGTAAGAAGATACCCGCCTGAGCTAGACGCTAGTATTACAAGCTCAGTGTACAGACATGTGCACATGTGTGTGTGCCCGTAGCCATGGTGTAACCAGCCCAGTGCCTCATACCCTAGCTGCACAGCAGTGGCCTTATCTTAAAATATGGATACTGGTAATTAGCTCGCTACATTTTCGGAAACGTTACCATGTGTGAGACTCAGGTAGCAAGACTCATTCACAGTAAGGTGGCGATCACGATCCGGTAAAAAAATTCCCCGTACGACTCGTATCCGGTCTTTTTACCGTACGAATCGTGCAAGTGCCGTACAAACTGCCAATTACGACTCGCATGGGAAAAAGACCATACGAATCGCATTGGGAATTATTCCCCACACGTCCTCGGGTCGGAAAATGTGTCCGACACGTCCTCGGACGATTTACCGTACAAATGTGAAAAGTGAAGTCCGACCGAGGAATCACGATCCATCCCGTGCGTCCGATGTTACAACCGTATGGAAAAAACACCGTCTGCACCGAACTCCCATAGCAACCATGGAGACATGTGCCCGCATACGCGCCCAACACTCCCCCCAGCCCCCGTACGTTCGAGTCGTACCCCTGTGTATGTACACCCCTGTACGTGTCGTACCCCCCGTGTATGTACACCTGTGTACGTGTCGTACCCCCGTGTATGTACACCCCTGTATGTGTCGTACCCCCACCCGTGTATGTGCACCCCTGTACGTGTCATACCCCCCGTGTATGTACACCCGTGTACGTGTCGTACCCCCGTGTATGTACACCCCTGTACGTGTCGTACCCCCGTGTATGTACACCCCTGTACGTGTCGTACCCCCGTGTATGTACACCCCTGTACGTGTCGTACCCCCGTGTATGTACACCCCTGTACGTGTCATACCCTCCGTGTATGTACACCCCTGTACGTGTAGTACCCCCATGTATGTACACCCCTGTACGTGTCGTACCCCCCGTGTATGTACACCCCTGTACGTGTCGTACCCCCGTGTATGTACACCCCTGTACGTGTCGTACCCCCGTGTATGTACACCCCTGTACGTGTCATACCCCCTGTGTATGTACACCCCTGTACGTGTCGTACCCCCACCCATGTATGTACACCCCTGTACGTGTCGTACCCCCCGTGTATGTACACCCCTGTACGTGTCGTACCCCCCCCCTGTATGTACACCCGTGTACGTGTCGTACCCCCCGTGTATGTACACCCCTGTACGTGTCGTACCCCTGTGTATGTACACCCGTGTACATTAGAGTCGTACCCCCACCCGTGTATGTACACCCGTGTACGTCAGAGTCGCACCCCCACCACAACCTCCTAAGTACGGAGCGCACCCCAGGCCCCAACATCACAACCGCATGTACGAGTCGTAGCAAGCCACACACAAGGACAGCACTGTACAACAAAATAGCCCATGTACACCCCGTACACACGCTAAAAACGCACGTACACAACCAGGACAAAACAACACAAGAATACACCATTCGAATGGCACAAAGCCACTAAACATGTCCAACAACCACTAAAACAACACATTCACTGACCTGCAACTGCCAAAAACAAACAGAGGGCCCAAACACCACCACTCCTTATAACACACCCACCCAAACTTCAAACACAGCCACACCCACCAATGGACCAATAAAAAGGGCCCACACACACAAACCATGAGCCTTTGCAACAGACTCAGTGCTGCCAGACCTCACAGACAACCTACAGCACCAAACTAGAAGCTTTACCACACCTTACACTTGCACACCTTCACACAACCACCTTCACAAACACCCCCTCATCACATTCACACACACACCTGCACAACCACACTCACACACCCACAATCATCCACACCCCCCCCCACCATCCACACCCACACCCCTCACCATGCCCTCTAACAAGAATCCAAAGTTCAGTAACCGTGAGTTGGAGGTCCTTGTCGATGAAATCCTCAGAGTCTAGCCACACCTCTTTGGAACATTGGTCAGACAGACCAGCATGTCAGAAAAAACAGCCATGTGGCAGACCACCGTCGATGATGTGAATGCTGTTGCGGACACCAGAAGGAACAAGCAGGAATGCCAAGCCAGGTGGTACGATCTGCGGAGGAGGGTCCGAGCCAAGATGACGGATGAACACAACCAGGCCAACGTCACTGGAGGAGGGCCGTCCCGCAGACCCGTACACTACCATCCCTGGGAGGAGAGGGTGACGGCCATACTGCCGGTGGAGACAGTGGAGGGATTAGGAGGACTCCGAGACCCGGGTGAGTACACAAACAACGCACCTCACATGGGGGGAACGTCATCCACAACCAAACTCACAAACAGGCACGCAACCACCCCAAGCTATCGCATGACTCAACCACACTCCATGAACACACACATGCCACTGGCGCCACCATGCCCCATGCACCCAGCTGGACAATGTCAAGTCACAGGCCACAGAAGACACCAACACATGACACGGTAACCCGGATGGCGGGAGGGTGGGCCCCAAAAATCACATAGTGCAACTCAGAAGCAGACAACAATGCCCTCTGCCCATATGGCCTAGGTCACAGCCAGACAAACACTGTGTCCCCACACAGGAAAGACTTGCCAGCAAATGGCGGACGCCTTGCATTAACACATGGGGGTGAAGGCACGTTTTTGCACATGACAGCAGCTAATGAACAGCCAACACTGTGAAAGAGTGGCAGCACACACCACCACAGCAGCAGCGCAGACACAGACACTACACCCAATGGGTGCCTGCAGATCAGAAACAAACTCACAGCAACAATCCAAGGGCCATTCAAAGAACTGCTAACAGTGTGTGCCCAGGAAGCTGGGCTGAGGTGACAGAGGGTGGCACACAGAAGAAGGGAGAGGGGGACAGAGAGGGAGGGAGACACAGGGAGACGGACAGAGGGAGGAGGCCGACACACAGAGGGAGGGAGAGGGGGACAGAGAGGGAGGGAGACACAGGAAGACGGACAGAGGGAGGAGGCCGACACACAGAGGGAGGGAGAGGGGGACAGAGAGGGAGGGAGACACAGGAAGACGGACAGAGGGAGGAGGCTGACACACAGAGGGAGGGAGAGGGGGACACAGAGGGAGGGAGAGGGGGACACAGAGGGAGGGAGAGGGGGACACAGAGGGAGGGAGACACAGGGAGACGGACAGAGGGAGGAGGCTGACACACAGAGGGAGGGAGAGGGGGACACAGAGGGAGGGAGAGGGGGACACAGAGGGAGGGAGACACAGGAAGACGGACAGAGGGAGGAGGCTGACACACAGAGGGAGGGAGAGGGGGACACAGAGGGAGGGAGACACAGGAAGATGGACAGAGGGAGGAGGCTGACACACAGAGGGAGGGAGAGGGGGACACAGAGGGAGGGAGAGGGGGACACAGAGGGAGGGAGACACAGGAAGACGGACAGAGGGAGGAGGCTGACACACAGAGGGAGGGAGAGGGGGACACAGAGGGAGGGAGAGGGGGACACAGAGGGAGGGAGACACAGGAAGACGGACAGAGGGAGGAGGCTGACACACAGAGGGAGGGAGAGGGGGACACAGAGGGAGGGAGAGGGGGACACAGAGGGAGGGAGACACAGGAAGACGGACAGAGGGAGGAGGCTGACACACAGAGGGAGGGAGAGGAGGACACAGAGGGAGGGAGAGGGGGACACAGAGGGAGGGAGAGCAAATCAGCCTTGTGGTGTGTGGGAATGTCTGCTCGTCAGCAGGTGGACTGCGTGCATGTAGACAAGGGTGGCCAGTGCCAGCACCCCCCCTCTCCTCCATGGCAAAACACAGGGCCATGTCACAACCTGTGCACGAGCACAACGACAGCTACCTGCATTATCTAAGTGTGTGGAACCACTCCATGTGCCCACATACAGTGCAACACGGAAGGCGCCAATGCATGGCTCGCCACACCTGCCCACTCCACTGCTGACTGCAGTCACACTTGACGCAGCAAGTAAGACTGTGCCACACATAGTTAAAGGCGCCAAAGTGGTGCCCAAGGGACACACCCATGCACAAGTGCACTGTGAGTGGAATGCAAGACAGATCCTAATTCCCAGAGGAAATGTTCCAACTTTGAAACTGATGAAACATGGATGTTGCATGGACCAAAATTACCATTGTCTCTCTCACACACAGGTCAACCTCGTGGTTCACCCCCCAACACAGGTGTCCAACGACCTGCAGCACCTGCGTCAGGTACAACTGGGCCAACCACCACCCCCACTCCTGCCACATCCCAGGAGACATCCAGGATCCCTGCCCCACCACCACAAAGCAGCCAGGCTGGCCAGGAGGGACACGGTGTCCCGGGCACCCAGGAGGAGGCAGGCGACAACGCCAATGCCACCCCTCAGGGGTCCCGGAGACCCGATGTGCCCACAAGGGCAGGCCAGGTGCAAGTGGGCAGGGGTGGTGGGAGTGTAGGACGGCGGAGGCGCCAGCCTGACCAGTTGGCTGGGGAACCGGTATATTCCCATGTCCGAAACATCCTGGACACATACCGGCAGGACACCACGGGCATGGCCCAGGTTGTGTCCACCCTCAATGAGATGAAGGGGACCCTCGATGAGATCAAGACCCAGCAGGCCCAGCAACATGCCTGTCTACTGCAACACCAACGGAGGATGGAGGACAAACAGGCTGAGCTCGTGACGTTGTTCACGGGAATTCACAATACACTCCGTCGGATGGCCGACAACATGGGCAACCCTCAATGTGCCAGAAGGCGTAGAACATCACCACCCACAGGGAGGGATCAGGAGGAGGAGGAAACATCCGATGGAGCATCCCAAACATCATCACGGCCTGCTTCTGAGGGTCCCCGCAGGAGGCCGGGTCGTCCACGGAAAGGACCGTGAGGGTCGGCGCTACAGCACCATCTCCCAGGACACCTGGCCTGGAAAGACATTCTCTGCCACATGGCCTTGCTGGTCACTGTCTGACCAATGTTGACAAAGACTGTGGCATGGACTCTGAGGATTTCCAATGGCAAGGACACCAACTCCCCTACTGAACTTTGGATTCCAAACACCCGGAAAGCCCCTCATGTCATACCCCCCCCACCCCACTAAAATAAAAAGTCACACCATGAAGAGAAGATGCCTGCTGGTTGCATTATTACCTTACATGTGTCTTGTAAAGTCTAAACATGCCTGAGTTCTCTTTTGACTTCAACCATCCACACCCTGGGGCCTGAGTCTGGCACAGGACACACGGGTCACAGTGTATTAGGCAAGACAGACATGGAGCACCATACACACCCGTGATGGGCCCAACCAACTGAGGGGGTGGCCGCACAACCGTGCTGACAGACACATTGAGTACAGCAACAGTCATGCGCAGAGGTCAGGGATCCTGTCCAGTGTCCTGGGGGGCACCCAGGTATGTGTAGACAGGTGGCAGAACCATGTCCTGCAAGCTTGAGTCTGGTGGATGCAGATAATGGGGGCCTGGCCAATGTTAGATGCATGGGGATGGCACATGTCACAATACCCACACAGTCATGGACATCATGCACAATACACACTCTCATCCCACACACACAGCTTGCATCTTGCTACTCGACACATAGACACATAGCCACTATCAGGGAAAACCATGCCAGACATGCTGGATGCACCGTGGTAACACACCAGCATTGACTGAGAAGAGGCACCTTGGAGGCATAGGGACACCTTTATTAGTCATGTTTTCGGGATTGCAGAGGCAACTTGAAGTACACATGAACACTTCATGTGGAGTAACATGTGGGTCCAACACTGGCACCCCCCTTCTGCAGCACAAATGCGTGATAGCCATGGATGTGGCACACAAGTGTCGGCTAACAGCTAAACACCCACAGCTGCTCACGGAGAGACTGCCATACACCATTGATCCGCTGATGTTGAAGTCCCACACCATGTCAAGCCAATGCAAACCGTATGTGTCCGAGGGCAGTATTACACACATTGATGCCATCATCACAATCCACTATCCCATCACTGATGACTGTCAACAAGTCTGACCATCTATTCAGGTGTACACAGCTGCATGTCATGTGTACCATGGTGATGCAACATGGCTGCAGAGGAACCAAACATCGACAGGGGCAGTGTGCATACATTGTGAACAACTGCCACACCCAATACACCCCTGATGCATCCCTTACCCCAAGGAGACTTCCAAACGTGTCCGTGCCTGTAACGCTGAGTCAGCACACGATGACGTGTCCATGAGGAATAGCAGTGCCACAACAATGCAAGCAGCAGTCGGCATGCGCAAGTACCTGGGGAAGAGAAACACACAAGAAGTCAGCCACAAAAAGCACAGCCACTTGCATGTGCATGTACTCGACACATGTATGGATGACAACATGCTAGGTCACAATTATGACTGGGGAAATACAACCATCACTGGCACCATCACTCCAGTGACACACCCACACACACCTCTGACTCACGTGCCATACATGCAGGTGGAGACACACATCACAACACATGCCACACGGGGACCAATGCGTGCACACTCAGACACTGGTACTCACCACTAAGCAAAGAAGTCGCGTATGAGCCGAGTCCGGATGTCCTCTTGCGGCTCCACATCCTCCACATCACTAGCCCCATTGCCAAGCCCTTCGTCCTCCACTGGTGGATGGTCCTCGCCATCTTGATCCAGGATGAGTGGCACAGCTTTCTCAACTGCCATGTTGTGCAGCATGCAGCAGACCATGAAGATTTTGCAGACCTTCGCCGGGGCATATGGGAGCGCGCCGCCGGTCTTGTGTAGGCACCTGAATCGGCTCTTCAGCAGGCCAAACGTCCTCTCTATCACTCGCCTTGTCCGGCCATGGGCGGTGTTGTTGCGGAGCTGTGCCGGCGTCATGGGGTTGAGGAGAGGTGTGATCAGCCATGGCATGTTGGGATAGCCAGCGTCCCCTACATGGGAAGCACATGGACATCGTTAGAACAGGAGAAGCGGTCGTGCTGGTAGTCTACGCAAAATACAGGACAGACAGAGTGTACCCACCAACAACACATGCTCGTTCGTTGTGCAGCTGCGTCATCATTTCAGGCACCCTGCTACGCCTCATGATGTAGGCATCGTGTGCTGATCCTGGAAAACGAGCACAGACATGTGAAATCACCATGTTGGACAGACACACCACAAGGGCATTGATGGAGTGGTAGTGCTTGCGATTGCGGTACGCTACCTCCTGTGCCTGTGGTGGTACCAAAGCAACATGTGTCCCATCTATGGACCCAATGACATGGGGCATCCCTCCCAGGGCATAGAATCCACGCTTGACCCCAGTCAACATTTCTGGGGTAGGAAAATGTATGAAGTCATCCAGGTGAATCAACATGGCCTCTAAGAAATCATGCAGCACACGGCAGAACATGCTCTGGGACATGCCACCAACATGAGCTATGGTATTTTGAAAGGTACCCGTGGCTAGAAAATGTAGGGCTGCCATTACCTTCAGCTTGGGTGTCAGTGCCGTAGGATACCTGTGCAGCGGTTGCAGGTGTGGTGCCAGTCTCGCCGTCAACTCCAGAATCAACTGTTGGGGGAAGCGGTAGCACCGGATACGATCATTCTCCCGCATGGCAGCCAAGTCCGGAATTGCCCGGGGAAGAGGCGGCGCTCTGCAGTAATTTGGAAGTGACAAGGAAGAGTGAGTGCACCACAACAACAAATAATTTGTACTGAGCACATGTTAATCTGTCTATACACACATGCTACATACGGAGTCAGGTATGTGCCACATGCCCTGGACACGTATGGCTGGCAGGTGACACTCCTACCAAGACCCAGCTACACACGGAGATTGAGAACCTCCACATGCCATGGCATGGGATTAGCTGTGTCCCAGTGCAAGTGAACAGCCAGACGCAAGACAGGAGTGACATACACCCACACATCAGCAGAAGTAGGATGTCGATTGCAGAGACTGGTAGCGGAACACTAGAGCCACAGGTCACATGACATTACACTAGGACAGCCCACACACCTTGCCATGAAGGTGCACATGTCATGACTCACCACACATTCATAGAGAGGATGCAGACATGTCCTTGTTACGCTACTCCGTGTACCATGCATAGATACGCACCTCACATCCGATACCACATGTGGCATGGTGTGCGGAACAGTGTGCAATGTCAATCTACACACAGACACAAGTTGGTTGCTGCAACAGCTGCAGCTTTTGAGGGTGCTCCAACATCAACCTAATGGGAACACCCCACACATACATGACATAGCCACATCGTGCACTGTGGGTAGTGACAAGTCAGGTGTGGTAACCCCTGTACCGGGCATCAGGGGACACTTCCGTGTGTTGGTGTCCATGCCATGCCAGTGTCGCTCATCCCAAGTGTGCAGTACGACATGCACACATGTCAAAGGAGTCAAGGGCATGCCTGGCACACATTGCACCGTCACACATTACATCTGTACACATCTCATCATACATCTGGTGCCTTCTCGACTCTGGAGTAATGTGCCACATCACAGCCTGTCACACCTGTGCCCCACACATGTAGTACTGCCCAGACAATGCCTTGATGTCCATCCATGGACAAGTATGTCCGCCCTATTCTTTCCTGTGTGCTGCCTGTCACCACTGTGATGTGTGAAAACCGCCGTACTGCTGCTAAGAGGGCCTGTGTACGTTCCCATATCACTATGGGAGTGCTGCCGTATGTGTACCCATAGTGATGGTGAGCGTACAGGCATGTGTACGGTCAGTGAGTATGCATACGCGAGAAAACCCATGGTGATAGTGCACGTACAGGCGTGTGTACGGTCAGTAAGTACGCATACGCGAGTACACCCATAGTGGTACGGCCCGTACACACGCCTGTACGTGCACTATCACCATGGGTGTCCTTGCGTATGCGTACTCGTAGTGATAGTGAGCATACAGGCGTGTGTACGGTCAGTAAGAACGCATACGCGAGTACACCCATAGTGGTACGGCCCGTACACACGCCTGTACGTGCACTATCACCATGGGTGTCCTCGCGTATGCGTACTCGTAGTGATAGTGAGCGTACAGGCGTGTGTACGGGCCGTACCACTATGGGCGTACTCGCGTATGCGTACTTACTGACCGTACACACGCCTGTACGCTCACTATCACTACGAGTACGCATACGCGAGGACACCCATGGTGATAGTGCACGTACAGGCGTGTGTACGGGCCGTACCACTATGGGTGTACTCGCGTATGCGTACTTACTGACCGTACACACGCCTGTACGTGCACTATCACTATGGGTGTTCTCGCGTATGCGTACTCGTACTGGTACGGCCCGTACACACGCCTGTACGTTCACTATCACTATGGGTGTCCTCGCGTATGCGTACTCGTAGTGATAGTGAGCGTACAGGCGTGTGTACGGGCCGTACCAGTATGAGTACGCATACGCGAGGACACCCATGGTGATAGTGAACGTACGCACGCGTGTACGGGCCGTTGCTATGCATTTGGGGTGCCCTAGGGGCCCGGAACGCACCGTACCTGTGGGTGAAGCTCAATTTTACATAGGGGACACATGAGGGACAAGTATTAAGGCCTACATGCATGCTGGTTGTCATGGAGACCAAGTTTTAACTTTGAATTTGTTCTGGAAGGTGCACAGCAGAAGTCAGTTGGAATGAATCTACTTTGTTGCAATGTGTCTGTGGGGTTGACATCATGCTGAAGAAAAAAACGCAATAAGAAACCACTGACTGTGCTAGGTTTGAAGGGATTGGAGGAAACATAGGATGCAAATGTGAGTGACCAATCACTCTGTACTCCTGTGCATGAAACAGGACAGCAAGGCAGATATAAGGCAGCCAGGTCCCATGAGGGAGCACTTGCCTGCACATATTTCCAATCTACCACACTGCTGCTGCTCGTGATTCCCTGGAACCATGTCAAGGTCTGTGGAGAGGTCACAGCCATTCACCCTGGAGGAGAACCTGGCATTGCTGGATGTGATCCTCCCACAGTACCCCCTGCTGTATGGGCGACCAGGGTATCAGGTGAGTGCAGAGCTACTAGCAAAGACTGTGTCCCTTTTTTGGTGACTGTGACTTCTGCCATTGTGTCCAGGTGTGACACACATGCTATGTACTGTAGGGAGGGTCCCAGGGGGGGAATGCCTGATGTCTCCCAGCAGTGCCCAGAGACAGGAGGGGTGGGTGCCTATCACTCCCAGCAGTGCCCAGAGACAGGAGGGGTGGGTGCCTATCACTCCCAACAGTGCCCAGAGACAGGAGGGGTGGGTGCAGAGTCCTCCCAGCAGTGCCCAGAGTCAGGAGGGGTGGGTGCCGAGTCCTCCCAGCAGTGCCCTGAGTCAGGAGGGGTGGGTGCCTATCACTCCAAGCAGTGCCCAGAGACAGGAGGGGTGGGTGCAGAGTCCTCCCAGCAGTGCCCAGAGTCAGGAGGGGTGGGTGCAGAGTCCTCCCAGCAGTGCCCAGAGTCAGGAGGGGTGGGTGCCTATCACTCCCAGCAGTGCCCAGAGACAGGAGGGGTGGGTGCCTATCACTCCCAGCAGTGCCCAGAGACAGGAGGGGTGGGTGTGATGCACAGTGTGAGCCTTGATAATTGATTGTGTCTTTGCCCTCATTCCACCTGTGTACTTTCACTGGCACGTACTGCTTTTGCCCTTCCCCAGAGGAGTATGTCCCTATGGCAAAGGTGCAATGCGTTGGCTGCATGACATGCCTTGTTGTAACCAGCTAATTTGTTCCCATATGTGTCTCTGTGACATGTTGCAGGTGTATTGATGTAGTGTCACTTGTTCATCCTCACAGGTAGGCGCCTCTGCCAAGGAGCAGATCTGGCTGACCGCCGTCAGTGCCGTGAGGAGTGCGGATAGTCGGAGGCGGAGCCTGTCCCAGGTGAGGAAACGCTGGCAGGATATCCGGTGCTTGACGCGGAGGATCGCACGGGTCCTGCTGGGGGACTCACCTGAGAGCCATAAGAACCGCGGGCGCCGCCGTCTCTCCCACATCCACAAGCGTGTGCTGGCGGTGGTATTTCCAGACTTGGACAGGCGCTTACAGGAGATGCAGCAGCAGGAAGGGGGTAGGTACATGTGTGTTTGTTGTGTTTCACCAGCATTTGTAAGTGCACTGTTCCATGGATGCACTGCCAGGGTTTAATGGTGCTGTGCAGATCCTGTTACCCACAGTATGGCAGTGCTCTCCTGCCTCCCTTCCCCTCCTTGCAATGTGTTCCCTGGTCTGTGTGAAGTCACTCCGTCACAAGGTTATGTAGCCTGGCACCTTCTCCACATGTACAATGCCTGCAGCATCATGTGTGGGGGTGGTGTGTAACATGTTTTGGGACCTTGCCTGTGCCCTGTCTAGTTCTGGTCTTGTGGGTTCCATGTCAGTTGGCACTAATGCTAAGTCCAGACATAGGAGTTAGTCTCTCAAGTGTGAGGCCTTACAGCACGCATGTCCTATGTGGTGGCCTGTGATATGATGTGCATGAGTGTGCGGTACGCATAGTGCGGGGATGGTAGCGTGTGTTGCAGTCATTCCCATTCAGGAGCATGGAGTTGTGTGGCCACCACTGTCCCCAGGGGCATATTTTCCTAGGTATCATGTGTGTAATCTGAATATGTTGACAATCTCTGTGTCTACAGCATAGGTTGTGCTCTATGCCATTGTCCCCTGGCCAAATGTATATTGACGTGAAATGTAGTACAAGTGTCCACTGTACAGACTGACCTGGTTTTCCTTGTTAATACTCACGGTGGACATTGCCTGTGTGTCTTGTTACAATCATCTGAGGATGCCCATTTGTACATGATTATTTGGACAGGCGCACCTTGGGTATTTTGTGTGCAACCTTGATTTGTTGCATCCCATGTGTATTTCACCCAGACTAAGGGATGTAAGTGCCCTGTGTCTCCAAATAATAGTCTCATGTAGGGGGTGGGTGGTGCGGCCATGGCCTTCATGTCACAACCTGATATCTCCTTGCTAGGACTGGCCAGTGTGTGATGTTTGTCTGGACATGCACTCAAGGTGCAGTGGGCCAGTCATGGTGGGCATGTTTTCAGTTTAACCTATGCTGCATGTGCCTCTTGTTCCTGGATATGGTCCCTGCTCATCCCTATTTCCTGCCACGCTGTGTGGTGCAGATGCAGTGCTGGATTGTCCCCAGGGCCTTGCTCCTCAGTCAAAATTCCATTCCATCTCATTTGCTATTGTGTCATGCTCTCCATAGTGTTTCGGTGGCATGGTGGGTCAAACAACTGTGTCTTGCATGCCCTACATATGTACCTTGTTTTGTAGATGTAACTCTTCTTTTGTTTCAGGCTATGCACTGTGACCTATGTAAATTGGACTCATGTGACATATGTATACAGGTGTATGATTAATTTCTGTCTCTTCACCCTGCCCACAGCATCGTCGGGGGACATGGAGGGAGAGATGGGCACTGACGGAGCAGAGGGACCGAGCACCAGTGCCAGCGGTGACATCGGGGCTGGCACTTCAAGTGGGACTGAGGCGGAGGAGAGTGAAGCCGGGGACCTGTCGACTGGCACAACAGAGTATGAAGCTGACGGGTCCGAGGATGATCTCTCCGAGTGGGCGGCGGCTGCACCAGCAGCTGACAGCAGCACTACATCTCGCCCCGCCCCCTCCATTGCCATCAGCCGCCTCCCACTTGCTCGTGTCCCTTCCCAACGTGCCCGGTCACCACATGTCTCCTTCCTGCCAGGCACCGCACCCCCTGCCCCTGTCTCCACTGCTGCCGCCAATGCCGAGTCTGTGGACATCCAGCGGCAGTTGCAGGTTGGTCAGGCTGCGATCCTTAATGTCCTCCATGGCCACAGCCAGGTCCTCAACAACATGGATGCATACTTGGAGGGCATTCATTCATCGCAGGCTGACCAACGCAGCTTGCTGAGGTCGATAGACTCGACACTGACTGCAGCAGTGGGTCTCCTGCAGCGCTACGTCCCACCCCCTACCCCTGCCCCATCCACACTTCCCACTCCCATGCCTGTCCCACGTACACCCAGACGTCAGCATGCGCCCACCACAAAACACACAGGCACCACACCAGCAGGGAAGGTCCACCGCACACCTCCTGACACGCACACACAGGCTGAAGTAGGCACACCCACTGGGTCGGGGGGCAAACGTGTGACACGCAGCCAGAGTGGGAGTCCGCATTCCACCCAATCCACTCCCTCCAAATCCCCTCCCCTCAGCTCTCCTGGTCACATCTCCCCAAAGACTCCTTCATGGCCGCTCTGTCCCTGAGCCCCACAGTGACGCCACCACGCAAGCGGTCAAGGAAGTCCTCGCTCAGGGTGGTTGATTCCCTCCCCTGTCTACACCCTCCCCCAGTGGCGCTGCGACCCATCCCTCTGACCCCCTCCCCCTCCTTGGGGCCTGTGGTTCGTTCGGGTGCAGGGGATTCCCTGGCGGACCTGGCTGAGGTGTGCAGCGAGCTCCTGGCCTCCACCTTTGGCCCTGCCCCACCCCCTGTGGTGGAGTCCTCCATCCCTGCACCCACAACGCCTACCCTTCACCCTCCTGTCCCTGCGGTGCCTGTTTCTTCCCCCCCACATGATGCCCTCACCCCTGTGGAAGACAACGGAATGTAACTGTGCAGGCAAGCTAGGGGACACGCATCCCACTGTGTCCCCCATCCAGCTGTGACTTCTGGACTGCCCTATGGGCTTTGTAAATATTGAACTTTCAACGAACATACAATTTTTATCTTGCTGATTAAAGCCATTTTTGTTTCCTTTGAACACTACTGCTTTTCTGATATTGGTGTTGGTGGGGCTGCTACATGATTTTGGGTGGTGATCATGTGTTGGTTGTGTGGGAAATGTAGTAGTGTGCTGGTCATAGGGGGGACCCTGGGATCTGTGTGCCATCACACGGTGTTAGCTAGGTTTCTGTGTTCATGTAAGCAGTTGCTGCATGGTGAAATTGTCCAAAGGTGTATTCCTTCCTCTGTGTACCCTGACATCTTCCCTGCAGGGTGTTCCCAATATTTAGCGCAGAGCTGTGTGTACATTAGCTGGGTGTGTGACGGACTCCTTCTACTTTGCACATGCATGCTGAGCGATGTCCCCACCTGCATCATTCGTGGCATTCTTGGTAGTCATTGTACTTGTGTATGTGGACTATTGCCATGACTTCATGTGTACATGTTTTCTTTTCTGCGCTATGCATGCGTATACTCCCAGCCTCGCACACATGTGGTACATGTACTGCAGGGTCTTTGTGCACCTGACTGAAATTTGTGGGCATGGTATCTGTGGCTACTCCACCCTTTGCGTTTCATGGGCACTGCTGTGAGTGTTCGGCACACACCCCTCCTGACTCTGGGCACTGCTGGGAGGACTCTGCACCCACCCCTCCTGTCTCTGGGCACTGCTGGGAGTGATAGGCACACACCCCTCCTGCCTCTGGGCACTGCTGGGAGTGATAGGCACACACCCCTCCTGTGTCTGGGCACTGCTGGGAGGACTCTGCACCCACCCCTCCTGTCTCTGGGCACTGCTGGGAGTGAAAGGCACCCACCCCTCCTGTCTCTGGGCACTGCTGGGAGGACTCTGCACACACCCCTCCTGCCTCTGAGCACTGCTGGGAGTGATAGGCACACACCCCTCCTGTCTCTGGGCACTGCTGGGAGGACTCTGCACACACCCCTCCTGACTCTGGGCACTGCTGGGAGTGATAGGCACACACCCCTCCTGCCTCTGGGCACTGCTGGGAGTGATAGGCACACACCCCTCCTGTGTCTGGGCACTGCTGGGAGGACTCTGCACCCACCCCTCCTGTCTCTGGGCACTGCTGGGAGTGATAGGCACCCACCCCTCCTGTCTCTGGGCACTGCTGGGAGGACTCTGCACACACCCCTCCTGCCTCTGAGCACTGCTGGGAGTGATAGGCACACACCCCTCCTGTCTCTGGGCACTGCTGGGAGGACTCTGCACACACCCCTCCTGACTCTGGGCACTGCTGGGAGTGATAGGCACACACCCCTCCTGCCTCTGGGCACTGCTGGGAGTGATAGGCACACACCCCTCCTGTCTCTGGGCACTGCTGGGAGGACTCTGCACACACCCCTCCTGTGTCTGGGCACTGCTGGGAGGACTCTACACCCACCCCTCCTGTGTCTGGGCACTGCTGGGAGGACTCTGCACACACCCCTCCTGCGTCTGGGCACTGCTGGGAGGACTCTGCACACACCCCTCCTATTTCAGGATATGTACGCTTAGAACATACACGGGTGTGGGTTCGCTCCATGCATACGAGGTGGGGGTACGGTCCGTACATACATGGTTGGGGTGGGGGTACACTCCATACGTACACGGGTGAGGGTACAGGTCGTACTTACACTGTTGGGGTGGGGGTACGCTCCATACGTACACGGGTGAGGAAAGGGTCATACTTACACTGTTGGGGTGGGGGGTACGCTCCATACGTACGCGGGTGAGGGTACGGGTCGTACATACACGGTTGGGGTGGGGGTACGGGTCGTACTTACACTGTTGGCATGGGGGGTACGCTCCTTGCATACGCAGGTGGGGGTACGTGTCGTACTTACACTGTTGGGGTGGGGGGTACGCTCCATACGTACGCGGGTGAGGGTACGGGTCGTACATACACGGTTGGGGTGGGGGTACGGTCCGTACATAGACTGTTGGGGTGGGGGTATGCTCCATACGTACGCCGGTGAGGGTACGGGTCATACTTACACTGTTGGGGTGGGGGGTACGCTCCATACGTACGCGGGTGGGGGTACATGTCGTACTTACACTGTTGGTATGGGGGTACGCTCCTTGCATACGCGGGTGGGGGTACGTGTCGTACTTACACTGTTGGGGTGGGGGGTACGCTCCATACGTACGCGGGTGAGGGTACGGGTCGTACATACACGGTTGGGGTGGGGGTACGCTCCATACGTACGCGGGTGAGGGTATGGGTCATACTTACACTGTTGGGGTGGGGGGTACGCTCCATACGTACGCGGGTGGGGGTACGTGTCGTACTTACACTGTTGGCATGCGGGGTACGCTCCTTGCATACGCGGGTGGGGGTACGTGTCGTACTTACACTGTTGGGGTGGGGGTACGCTCCTTGCATACGCGGGTGGGGGTACGTGTCGTACTTACACTGTTGGGGTTGGGGGTACGCTCCATGCATACGGGGTGGGGGTACGGTCCGTACATATCCGTCCCCACGCTATGTGATGCTTGTGCGGCCCGTACCCAGGCCTTTGCCACGTGGATACGAGCCGTCCTGCCATTGTTGGCGTGACGTAGGTGTGGGCGTGGTACGACTCGTACCCACGCTCTTAAGGCGTGGGTACGGGACGTACCTTTCTGGTTGTGTTGCCGGTTCGCGTCGTCAAGAACTTCCGTTGTGGCGGTCGCTGGCTTAGCTGGACACGCCCCCACCCCCTCGTAGTGACCAGGGCCTGAGGGTCAGGTATGTCCAGGGCATGTGTGCTGTGTGACTTTGGTGGGGGTTTTGTGGCCTGCCCTGGTCCTGCCACCCCCCCCCCCTTTTCCCCCTCCCTTTGTTGTTCTGACCTTCTGCGGCGTCTGCGTCGGAACCTGTAGAGGAGGTCGACTGCTATGAGGGCCGGGAATTCACGTAGGTTCGGGTCCATGTCTGTCCGTCGCGTACAGGTACTCCTTGTTCGCGTCGTCCTGATTTCCCGGCAGTTTTTGGCAGCCGGAAAATATTCACCGTGCGGGATGACGTCGGTGCGAATCGTAATTCCTGGTTCGTGAATGGCAGGCTGCGTGCGTCCCGACGTCACGTCGGCGCTTTCCCGGATCGCATTTGTCGGTTTATTTTCGTCGGTCGGGGTTTTGTACGATTCGTACGGAAATGGTGTTTCCGTGCGAATCGGAATTCCATGTTGGTATATTTTGACGACCGGGTACGCGTCAGACGGAGAATATGCTCCGTCCGACGGTTCGTACCCGGTTTTTACAGGATCGTGATCGGCACCTAAATGTCTGAAAAATTGGTAGTCAGAAGTGAAAAATCCAACAGGACTAAAGGGCGGAAAACATTTGCTACAAATCCCAGTTGAGCAAGAGGGATTTAGAAATGGCAACTGAACAATAGACCATTGCTTCCCCTTATGGTCAATCAACGGGTGTCAGTCCAGGCTCGCTGTTTATTATATTTCTGGAGCTTTTATTCTGTGGATAGAAAGAGGTTTTACTATAAGCTGCAGCAATTGAATATTCCAGGTGCAATGCTTTATATCTGGTGAATTCAGGCAATTAGTCCTGCGTTGAGGTTAACATGCAAACTCATTGACAGCAATGTGTAATGGCCTTAAAAAGGGATTTGTATTGGCCTTTCGGCTCTATTTAGCCAACCTTCCTAATGCTCCTCCCAATCCATTACTTCTCACCTAAAATACATGGAATCCACAAAACCCTGCATGTTTTATAATGGCAACTTAATTTTGTTTGAGTTGATGCCTATTAGGTTAAAATGAAAACTCAATGTCCTGGGACAGAATTGTGTCCAAAATCATCTCACCATAATTAGAGAGACAACAAAGATATCACCACACCCTAAAGAAAGTTAAGTCCATATTGAAACATGTTGATACAATAATGGAACATCTTCTGACATAAAAATATTTAGGCCTAATATTTACATCCAACATAATGTGGCAAGAACATATTTTATCTCTAAAGATGTGAGCCTTGTCCTCAATTGCTGGGTTGAAGTTTGAAAACGTGTGGGGACAATTGCATGACTCCTCTTCATAAAAGTTTTGCAGGGAAAACTATTCCATTAGTTGTTTGCTGCTGAATTATTTACCCTGGATAGCAGATGGACTTAGGCTCCTGGCTAAAACACCCTTTCAGTGCATCCCCAACGTCTCTGATTCCACAAATTCCACAGGTAATTAAATACTAAATTCTGGAAGCTAACCGCAGGTGTACGAACCTTGATTTTTTCTCTATTAGAGTTTGCCCCCAGGAGAAGATATCTCTTTTTTGTTGCCAAAATCTCCACCATAGTGAATTATGTAGGGCATATGACATGATTCATTCCATATACTATAGTTATTAATAAATCTGTAAATACCAGATCAGAGAACTTAACCAAAGGGAAGGGCTTCTGCTAAATGTGTGAAACAACGCGCCAAATGTAAGAAGAGAAAATTCTCTTCTTGAGTCCCCTCACTCACCAAGGGTTGCCCCTAGGTGGCATGCTTCATCATTGGGGCCATCCCAGACAGCTACTGTCTGGGGAGTGCTGCAACTTGCGGAACTACGTAGGAGCACTTTTTGTGAAAAAGTGTGTAGTGCAGTGTTGGGGGAGTGGTGATGGTGATGCTAAAAATACCTAGCTAGTGAGTGATTAATTTATCCCTCCTCCTAGTTGGTATGGATAAAAAGGGGTTAATAGTAGGGAGGGAGTGTAACTGTTATGTGTATACTATCCCTAGTATTTGGTCGACATGTTTCGAGGTGTCCCCTAAACCTCTTCTTCAGGACCACATGGGGACCAGCCCCATGCGTACCACTCCGTGAGAAAAATAATCCGATACTAAAGAAATAATATAATAAAGAATAGATGCACATCTAATGTGTGAGCACCAAAATTAAATACATACGGTTGAAATCAGACTCGTAGTATCTGTTCAAGGAGATAAAGTGACAAAGAGATTAGTACATATTGCCTGCCCACCTCTCACGTGGGCAGGTCCAAACCATATGCAATGCTTAAATCAATGCGTTCCTCTATAGTTTGAGTTGGTGCCCTTAGTAGTAAAAAATATACTTAATTAGTGCTTGTATCCAATGAGACACTTTGGAACACCTCGGACCACTCTATTGTGAGAAAGCATAGTTAATCGTTAAAAACATTGGTAAAAAGAGAACGAAACACTCGCGAGCAAACATTACAAGACAAAACAAACATATAAACATACTGTTCACAATCTGTAAGAACATACTTCTGTTTTGGCAACGCTGTGCCTCATGGACTGCCAGAGTGGAGGGGCTTGTAGTAACCCTAGAAGAATGTATATAAATTATTTGAGTCAAGGGAAGGGCCATGGATAAATGAGAAATACTGGCTAGTTATTCCCCATAGTGTGGCCTGGAGAAAAAGAATGAGCGTTTATACGGGATCCTGGGTTCCCGTCAGGGAAGACAGATCTTACTTGGCTCAGCACTCCTCCCTCAATGACACCTACTCGTCACCTAGGGGCAACCCTTGGTGAGTGAGGGGACTCAAGAAGAGAATTTTCTCTTCTTACATTTGGGGCATTGTTTCGCACATTTAGCGGAAGCCCTTCCCTTTGGTTAGGTTCTCTGATCTGTCATTTACAGATTTGTTAATAACTTTACACAGTCTGAAGGATGAACCTAACATCTACCTCCATCTCTCCCCATTTTTGTTTATATCATTCTATAAAACACCTTCACGGTGAATATAGGTCTATCACAAATTGGCTTCTTTTCCAAGTCGCGCTACACTTAGGAGCTCTGCAAACATTGCGCTTCTGAAAATAAATATTTGATATATTTTAAGAAACCTTCCATTTTTTATTTTAACTTTGAATGTTGTGGAAGAAGTGTACGAGTCCTTTCTGTATTTAGATAAATTGGCCTCTAGGAACTAAGAAGGATTTTTTTAATTTACGATGGGTGGTCTTGGAGTCACACGAAGACGTTTTCTAATTTGATTGACGTAAATACTGGGAGTTATGTCTGTAATATGCATATGAGATGTGAGCTGATGCACCAAATGATTGATTGTTCTTGTTTTTGAACCAAAGTTGATAGTATTTACAACCTCTTTTTAAAGTATGGTACTCGTACGTGCCCGTCTATAATACAAGTGAGAATGTTATACCTGGATATTGCAGCAGTGCCCGGAAAGTATCAATGTTGTTTAGATTCTGCCTGCTAAGATCATTGGTAATTATACTTTATGTTAGCTAAGATATTGTTTACACTGTCAATTGAAGGGGTGTATGATATATTCCGCTATGCTGGCGAAGTTTTGACGTAACGCGGATGTCTGGCGGAATTCAGCAAACCGCCGCAAGGCAGGGCTTTATCTCGCAGGCGCCCCGCTAACGGTAAGTTGATGAGTGACATTTGGCATCCCCTAGTGTGATTTTTGGTTTTTTGGGGGGCAACCGGCAAGATTTCTTCAACACGGGTGGTCGTGGGAGGTTGCAACTATTTGTGATCAGAAAGCTTCCGTTCGAGTAGAAAATCTACTTGAGCAGCAGCAAAACAAAGTCGATAAGGTGAGCCCTCTGGCGCACTGCGTGATGCTGTTTGCGCTGCTTTTTCAACGTAGAATGAGCTCCTGCCGCTAAATCACAGTACAAGCAGTGCGATGTGCCCATTTCCAGCTGTTTGCGGAATTCTGCAGAATCTTGCAGAATTCCATGAAATCTCTCAGAGTTTTTTTGTAACTCCGTGGAATTCTGCGGAGTGAAACTACACTAGTTCCACCCAGGCTTAGTCAATTGTTTTGTAAATGTTTGAAGGCAAACTTGTCTGATAAACATATTATTATAAATAAATACATTATTAAAATATAAATTTGAGTCGTACTTAAAATGTTTCTTAATATCTATGTTTGCCATTATTTGAGTGTTGCAACATCGGACCACATTTGAGCTGCAATTTGGCCTACTGTAAACTCCAAATGGGCTTATAATTGACACGCTTTAAGGGTTAGAAAGTGTTTTTAAACTTACCAGCACTTGTCTGCAGCATGCACAGGGAGCAGACCTGGACTGCCTGTTCATTCCACCAGGCCTTTTCCTGGTGAGCTGGAGCCACTGGAGGCTGTTTTAAGGGCAGTAGGCCTCGGCTAGTGCCTCTGCCACTTTCTCCAGCTCCGCCAGGCAACTACAGCAGACACAGCGGTTGCTTTGGGCAGAGAGAGATAAAACTGAGTGGAGAGACAAAAAGTAGAGAGGAGGAAGAGTGGGCTGTTTTAAATGTTTTGTCACAGCTGTTTTTGGTTCTCAGTCAAGCTCTGACAGGGACTGAGGTATCTTAGAGGCATGAATCAGCTGCTCCTGTAATCATTGGATGCAACAAATGGAGAATGCGACTTTCCAATGAGGCAGCATCACTCCAGACTTTTTACAATGAACGCCTCCAGCAAGATCAATGTGCCGGTGTGCTGATGGCAGGGCTTCCAGTGGGATAAACAAAGTGGGGGGTTCTTTAAAAAAGGCATGGCCTATGCAATTGGGGCATGGCTTAAACAAGTAAACTAAATATTTGTGATTCATAAAGTATGCTATCCAACCTTCATTTTGGTTTCTCTCTGAGATTTCTGTTATTGCATCCATATATATAGCACAACAACTGACATACACCTAAAGACAGCCAGGACTATTGGCTTTGTCAATGATTCTTAGCTTCTGTTCACTTTGTTAGACGTACCACAATGTTTTCTCTCCACATCTCATTCATCTGCACATTTCACATCTAATCTCTTTCCTCCTCGGCACCCTCTTCACTTTCTCCTGAATCCAATTCTGTGCATCTCCTTCACTTCACGATCCCTAAATAAAACTCACCCACTCACCTGTAAGCACTGTATTGTCTTCTAATTTCGCATTTGCAATGTTGTAACAACTGTGCACCTCCTTCCCGCACAGTTGCACAGAATTACAATTGGTAATGGAATAAGTGGCCATTGCTTTGTGCACTCTGCAGAGAGGACAAGAATTGGATGATCATGTATTCTCAACACCTTTCTGACATTCGGACAGACAGTGATTAATTTGTAAAAAACATAAGTGCCATGGCGCTCGTCAGGAGGCCACTGCAGCTTGCACCACCCATTGTGTCTGCCAGCGCCGCCAATGACAATACAAGCACACCTATTAACCATCACACTCCTACAAGTGTGACACTTCAGACTGTTTCAGGGCCCCAAAGAGGGCCGGACTGGTGGGCACTGGGCATTTTGCCCGATGGGCAGGAAGAGTGGGTACGGTTTTTGACCCATGGGGCTGGATTTGTCACTGGGGGCCAACTTTGCAGCAGTTCTGCAATATCGCACCCCTGTAATAAAAGTGGCAGTGGTGCTTGACACTAGCACCACCCCACAGTTTTGCAGCAGTTCTCCAATATTGCCCCCCTGTAACAAAGACACCAGCGGTGCTTGACACAAGCACTTGCCCCCTGTTCCACCCCCAGCCCCCACGCCCCAGGCCAGTCCAGCGGAATTGCCAGGACTGGCTTCTGTTTCCAGTCCAGCAGTGCCCCCAAAACTATGGGAAAGGCTTTAGTGGCAGGTGTTAGTCATTTTAATATATTGTATTAATAAACAACTGTTGTTGTGCTCATTATTAAATTAAACAAACACTGCCACCATGGGAACACTGACACAAGTGCTGGTGTTGGCAATTAAGTGATGATGCAGAGCACTGGAAACCACCGGCTGAAATTAGGTGCTGCTGTCATGTATAGTGAGAAACTCACGCTGGCTTTAGTCTCAACTTCACAGCCTGTTATATACACATAGAGGCGACCCAGTTCTAAGTTTACACTATACTAAATATTATGCTACATGAATAAAAAATATAAAAACATCCTGGAAATAGCTATCACTCTTAGAGTGTGCAAGCAAAACATTTTAAATATAAACAGGAACTTAATCACGGATGTGAATTACCCCATATGCCAGAGGAGGTCACCAGGAGCAACAAGAGATGTAACCTGAATGACATCCCCTCCAGTGGAGAATTGAGGCCGCCATTGGGAGCACAGCTATGCACTGTATTCGAGGCAAGGTATCCATTTCAGGATCGCCATATCACACCCCCTCCCTATTGTGGAACAGAGAAGATACCCTGCAAGGAGGAGCTATAAAGGACCCCTGGCCGCTTCGGTGGTGCGACTGCATGTGAGGAACTTTGCGCCGGCTGAGTGCAGCCCACCTGGGCCATGTGTGGCAAACTCACTTGATTCAGCGACTGCCACTCCTGGGGCCCATGGGCAGGGCATGCTCAGGAAGACTCTGGACCCTCCAAGCCTGCCGGTGGTGGGTAAGACTGATTTTCAGACTAGTTGGCCCCGGGGGAACTTGATTGCTAGTTACAGCTGCTGCATGAAACACTGTTGACTTTCAGATAGAGTAAGAGTGGACACCTGAGGCTCAGAATACTGGTGGGGCTTTCCCTGTATAATGGATATTCAGTGCCAAGAAGCCTCCAGGCATTCGTGCGCTCTACAAGTTTTTGCATCAGCATTATTGCTTATAGTGAATGGGGAATAACCACTATTGCTAGGAGTGAGGAGGAGGTAGCGGGACCAGTGGGACTGCCTAAAGAAACACTAGAGCACTGATCTCACAGGGACTATGTAGTTGTTTGTGAATGCTGTATTTTCTCTTGGGGTTGTTAGCAGTAGAAATAAAATACTTCTATTTTTCTATAAAACTCTGTATTGGACTGGACAGTGATTTATTGCTGCTGCTGCATGCATGCATTTTAAGTTGTGAACCTGTGTTCATTCCTCGGTATCCCCATCCCCCTCCAAGGTTTCCTTGTACTGCTCAGACTTTGCTGTTCCTGAGAGTTTAGTGATAACGGGATACTTGGCTCAGTTGCTCAGGATCCATAGCAGTTCAGGCCCTGGGACATCAGGAGTAAAATGCCTCAGCACCCACGGTGGGGCCCAGTAACCCCTGCGTGCCCTGTGGCCCTCTGAATGGGGTTCTGAAAGTTAGTGGCAGAAGTGGGATGCCTAGTATTTAAGAGCCTGGATACAGGTGTGGCATTGCCCATTTCTTATTTTCACCAATAGTACAATAAGTCCAGGCTTTTGTTTGCGAACAAAGACAGCACACATAGGCAATGAAAAACACATGGTTGGGAATTAACATCAGCACCATATCCATAAATTAGATGAAGGGGTTATGTAGGGACAGAGGGTGGAGGATTTCCAGGAGTAGGGAGAGAAAAGTCTTTTGTAATTTTATTAGGGACCCGTGTGAGCTACTGGGTGAAAGGGGTGATGCTGAAGTTGACTCTAGCTCTAGGATCCCTTTAACACAGATCGATCCCAGACACATGCCAAGTTTGTCCCCTAAGGCATTTTCCAGAGTTTCAATAAGACACTCACCATCTTAAATTTCTAGAATACATCAGATGTGTACCTATTTCTAGGGTACTACTGTCACCAATTCCAGGAGTTCATCACTTGGGTGAGTTCAGTTTAGCAAAGACCCTAATCTTATAGTTGGAGCTTCAGAAAGCTAAGTCTGAAGAAGATGAAAAGTCCAAAGACTTTGAGAGGGAGAAGCTAAGGCTAGCTTATCGAGAACAAGAGGAGAGAAAGTGGGAGAGACAAGAGGAATGGGCCCATGAAGAGAAATTGCGAGAGAGTGTGAAGAAACAGAGAGAAAGGTAAGAGAAACAATGAGAGTGGGAGGAGAAACAGAAGGAAAAGGAAAGCAAGCTGGAGAAGAAAAAGGTAGGCCTTGAGAGTGAGAAAATTAGGATGGCAACAATGACAACTCCATTTGGGATATGACACTCTACTTTAAGTTCAGACTAAGCTGTGGCCAAGTTTCCAAAAGATCTTGTGCATGTGTATGTTGGTGGTCAGTACATTTTGGAATGGTTTGTGAGCTTTGAGGTCACTTCTAAGTAGCAGGCCTTGAATGAGGTGTCTAAGCCAGCTGCATTAATGGGGCGCAAGCAATTGGAAGGGACAGTCGTCATTGGTAGAATACCTGTGGCAGACCAGGTGGTCTATGAGTGAATGAAGGAAGTTCTGATTATGCGGCTTGGGCTGAAGATAGCTCAGTATCCAGAGAGACTGCAGGACCGCAAGAGAGTTGATGGTGTTTAATTTCAACCAATTTGTATCTACTACAGGTTCTGAGATCTGTTGGACCCGACCCATTAAAAGTGCTGGCTGGTGGAGTGCTGGTCTGCTGGTGGAGTGCTCGTGGCCTAGGAAGTAGATCATCTTTTTCTTTAAAGCTAGCGAAGAATGTTGTAAATACTGTAGCATGTGTGGTGCATTAATGTTGGACATGCATAGCTACTAAAATGTGGGTCGGTGTTTGACTAACCCATCAATCCCAGTATATTTCTGCTTTAATCTCTTGGGTCCTACCATTGTACCTGGGTTTGTGGAGCAGATTGTGGGTGAAAGAAAACCGACAGGGCTTATCTTGAAATTAGAGTCCCTTCGTTAGGACACCAGCCACAACCAAAGTTCATGTGGTGAAATGTTAACTATCTTTATCTCTAAGCAACAGGACTCATTCCAATAGTGCCTGCCGACGTCACTGCTGCATTTCACCACTCATTGCTTGTCTCCTGTTTTGCAATTACTTACTGAGACATTCAAATATTTCTGCCCTGCATTTTTCAAGCATACATCATGTATATTTCTCTTTAGGCCATCTCTTTTCAGTAATATCGCATGCATAAATAGAGACTAAAATTAAATTAATTATTATGAAAGAGATTTGTTTTTTCGGACCAGAAACAGAGCCTTACACGGCCATCCATTGAAAAGAAGAACAGTCCTCTTTACCCGGTCCCTAATCACTATCATCACAAAAAGAATATTGCCTTTTTTGATGACGTCTAATTGGGTTTTGAGGCATAGTGACGTCATTTATTCACCGAATGACCGACTTAAGTTCCACATAATACAGCGAGAAAATGACTACCTTCTCATTGGCCAGCACTCAGCAAATCGCAGTACAATGTTACTGCTAAGAAGCTGCCCCACCCTGCAGGAGAGCCCATTGCCTTTGCAGGGATGGGGCAACGAAAAGTCGAGTGTTATTTTTATTGTTGTTTCCTTATTGCAAGGGAGCTGCTCTTCCCAAAACGTGTTTCCCAGTAGCTTCAAGGTTTTTTAATAAATAAATGCAGTTTAAGTTGGGCCCCGAGTACTTGAAGGGCTAATGATTATCGGCTCCCCTCCAGCCGGCATCGGGGAGCCTAGCCGCAGGCCCTTCCTGCGAGCCGAAACATGCCGAATGCTAACACATGTTCCTGGATCCTTGCTGGCATCGGACTCGAGCAAAGGCAGGCAGAATGGACCATTTAGTGTACAAGTCAGGATGACAGATCTCGGCTTAATACAAGGAAGGCAATTTTTATTTTATCTTATTGAAAAAGGCAGCAGAGCCTCGGGTGCTTTCGCTTTGTGATTCTGCTGCAAAAAGAGGGTTGTGTCAACATACGTCTATGTCACTGGCTTACAGCTGCCATGCCGAATTGACCTCGCAGACTGCAGATATATGCAGCACTTAAATTCCCATACCGCCGCTAATGCACATTCCTTCAAAGGCAGCACAATACGGAGAAGAGACATTAAGTTCATTAACGTTAAATCTTACAAAGCAGAGACAAATGCAGGGAGGGGTATTTCCCCCTACACGATGGTAGGTTGTTTAGACCCTCAGTGCGATTTCCACTGTACCTTGTAAATTACATTAACTACTTACTGAGGTAGGAGCTGTTCCATCACGTGGAGTCACTAGGGTGGGCATCATAAGCCTGGCAAAGTCTGTTCTCCTAGTGCATCTATCTATCTATCTATCTATCTATCTATCTATCTATCTATCTATCTATCTATCTATCTATCTATCTATCTATCTATCTATCTATCTATCTATCTATCTATCTATCTATCTATCTATCTATCTATCTATCTATCTATCTATCTATCTATCTATCTGTCTATCTATCTGTCTATCTATCTATCTGTCTGTCTGTCTATCTATCTGTCTGTCTATCTATCTGTCTATCTATCTATCTATCTATCTATCTATCTATCTATCTATCTATCTATCTATCTATCTATCTATCTATCTATCTGTCTGTCTATCTATCTATCTATCTGTCTGTCTGTCTGTCTGTCTATCTATCTAGCTATCTAGCTATCTATCTAGATGGCGGGTAGATAGATAGATAGATAGATAGATAGATAGATAGATAGATAGATAGATAGATAGATAGATAGATAGATAGATAGATAGATAGATAGATAGATAGATAGATAGATAGATAGATAGATAGATAGATAGATAGATTACTTCCAGATACATGTTTCGCTCTTTGCGAGGACTTCCGTTGAGCACAGCGGGTATTGCATTTCAGACAAGTGGCTTTATTACTGTTAATTGAACAACATATTACTCCATGGATGTCCCCCTCTGGTGTATAGCCATTGGCCTCGGGAACCTTTTTATTCAACAATAACCTCCACGCTGCTGCTCTCGGATAAGGACTGGCACTCATCAATAATATTCAGCTGTGGGTTCCAGGTGGGACATGACTCAGTCACCCTCCCAGTGCATTCCACTCAATGGGGTCCATCTATGCAAGCTGCAGTTGTCCAGTTAAGACAAAACCTTGATATCTAATCACTTCTTTCTGTATTTCGTTGTTATCCAAAGAGACGTATTTCGCTCAGTGCAAGCTCTTCAGTGGAGTATAGCAGGCACTGAGTGGCAAACATGTTTGCAACATAATATTTAAAGACCAATGCCTTCTTAACTGTTCATCGAAAACATGTTACTGCAAGACATTTGATTGCCTATAACTTTGACTTTCATGGATAGATCTATGCCAAATTTGCCACTCTTTTATGGCCCAATTCACAAAGGTAAACTTAGACCTGAAGTCTCAGTTTCATTCAGATCAAAGAAGGGGGGTCAGGGGTAAAGGTAATAGTCTATATCGAAAAAAGCACCCAGGCCCTATAATTATCAAGGATTGGGCATGGGGCTTGCCCAAACGACAGGCTTTGCAGCCAAATCCCCGTTGTGCACAGGCAAAAGCCATGTGCAGCAGGAGTTGTCAGCCCAGGGTGATTGGGCAGAGAGCAGATAATATAGTAAGAGTTCAGATGCAATTTTCAAAGAACAGGGTTTTTTTATTGGCCTAGTATTTTCGATTCAGTAAATGGTTTGCATGAAATTTAGAAATGTATCAGCTTTTCTAAGCTAAACTTTGGCACATCAAGTTTGGTGAAGATATGTCTTTCAGAGGTGGCTGCCTGCGAGGGATGGGGGGGGGGGGAACAGTAAACTAGATTAACTTTATGTTAACATGCATTACATTATCGTTTTGAAATTAAAATGTTTAACTTTAAAGGGGTAATGTAATGTATGTCGGCGATTTAGGGATACATACAGTCATAAAATACATTTATTTTAAAAAGGAAATAAAAGTGACTTACCTCTGTCCTCGCCCCGGTCAAGGTGTACTTTTTTCCTCCAGCGAGCCCCAGACAAGTCCCTTAACCAATCGTAGCGTTGCTCTCATGCTGTGAGAGCAGTGCCAGGATTGGATGGAGCAGGCTCTCTCAGTGCTCTAAAAAGCACTGGAGGCCTTTGCTTGGTCTCAATCCAGCTGTCAAAGACAGCTGGGTTGAGAGTGCGCATGTCTGGCTAGCCGTTGCAAGACAGCTGGCCAAACAGACATGCACATTTTAAATTGCCCAGCCCATCACTCCTCTCTGGGGCTTTGCAGAGACAATGAAAAATAATATTTATTACCATTTTATTTTTTCATTGGGGGCATTTTAACTAGTGCGACGACGCTCCTCCGCCTTTGCGGAGGAACCGCCCCTACCTTCAATTGCAAAAAAAGTTATGTTGGTTGAGAAAATAAGTGTTTTCTTACCATTTTAGCTCCCAAGGAAAAGTTTGATCAAGCTTAAAGCCCAAACCGCTGAATGGCTTTATATGAAATGTGGCATGAAAGCAGAACTGTGTGAAGAAATATGGACCCCCTGGGATGTGATCAAGGTTCCAAGGGCAGGGAAAAAATCAATAATGTAATAAAAAAAAACCATGGCAACCAGCGAATTTATATGTAATTACATAATAAAGGCCATGTATGAACATAAAAGTAGTAATATTTATTATATTTTTATTTATTGATTATAACGTATTTATTTCATTTAGATGATCGATAAATTACAAATTCTATCTTTTGAAGAATATCAAAGAATGAGATATTCTGGACAGTGTAAAACAAAGATAGGACAGAAAGGAAAAATCCACAAAACATCTAATAGTGTAAACACATTCACAATGCAACTCAACAATCTACAATACAAATGTGTGACAATAACACACAGTACATCAACTCAAAAGTACATACATGTAATAATTCATAGCATAAATATAAAATTCATGAAATCTGTGCGGGTTAAAATCTCAATGTCCAATGAATGAATTGGTCTCTAGTTATAGACATTCATCTGCTTCTCAGTGCATCAACATTAAGATTAAGAACACTCTTCAAAAAGAGTATTGTGAATGAGTTTATTCTATTAGATGTTTTGTGGATTTTTCCTTTTTGTCCTATCTTTGTTTCACACTGTCCAGAATATCTAATTTTTTCATAGACTTCCTAAAATAGAATTTGTAATTTCTCTGTCGGCTAAATGAAATAAATAATTTATAATCAATACATCAAAATATAATAAATATTACTACTTTTATGTTCATACATGGCCTTTATTATGTAATTACATATAAATTCACAGGTTGCCAAGGGGTTCTTTATTCCATTGATGGAAGCAGAACTGGACACAAAGCATGCTTTTTGCTGGTTTGGTATACATCTGTTCAATAGTTTTTAAAATGTTAAAAAAAACAATTTAAGTGCATAGTGTATGAGAGTTAATACTTCTCTTCCCTTTGGGTCTCGTGAATTATGTGCATGTCTGGGACTCATGTCTTATGCACCCATGATCAAGGCAGGATAACAGCGAACCTGCACACGAACTGTAGAGGCCATCCCAGCAGCCAAAGCCAACCCTGTCATGGTCATAAACTGATGCTATGTATTTATTGTGCATTTCAACAGGAAAGTGCTGTGGAGGGCAACGGAACCACAATACGCAAGGACACTCGCAGCTTGGGTGTTGTATAGACTTTGTAAGACTAGACACACTCGTATAAATAAACATAAAAGTAAATCTATACAGAACAACATATTCATATTTAGGGAGTTTCATGGAGGAAGGGGAGTGCGTCGGTTCTTGAACCAGGATTGGCTCAGGTCTCTTTCTAGTTTTTGTAGGTGGGCCTTAAAGGCTGCTTTAAAGGTGATGCGCGAGGACACGAGCGCATTCCAGGTGCATGTCTGCTCCAGAGGGAAGGCCCGAGCAGCTGGAAAGAGCAGCTCGCGAGGCAGCACACACAGGTTCAGGAGATACCAGGAGGTTTTGGCAAGGTTGCCCCGAGTACACATCTGTCTATTCAACATCTGTGATAGTCAGTCTGGAGATAGCTGGTTTGAGGCTTTGACCACCAGGATGGGTAGCTTGTAGGTGGAATTTGAAGACCCATGAGCTCTGACTAGAGAGGGAAACAGACCATTTCAGTCCTAGAGGAGTTATTCGCATGAGAACAGATGATCTCACCCAGTATAGAATAGCTGTGAGACAGTCTGAGACTTTAAGAGTCTGCGCATCATGGGCACTCACATTTAAAATGAAAAATCCAATAATTAAAAATAGGAATGGGTTACTAGTCTCAACCCCATCAAATTCCGTACAATGCAAGCTTTACAACAGCGGCAACAACACTGTGGGCTTAGGGCAGTTCAAATATCGCGAGACCACCTAGTTGTGAAATTGATAAGCACAGAAAAGAAAAACAGGTATCAGAAATCGGGAAGGGTACAATGTGTGGGCACCATGGTTTGTCATAAACAAGCATGACGTCAAGAAATACCCCTTTATGTATAGTTTTCATGTCCCAGAACTGTGATACTAACTCGTAATTCAACGAACTTGCTTATGAATTTAAAAAAGGGGCAATGAATTCAAATTTGTCTACGTTTGGTTCAAACGTGATACACATAAAACAATGATGAGTATACGCGTGGTGTGTAAAATCACAATATTGTAAAAGTATTTCTTGTAATTTTTAATTCATGATGTTTCGGTCATTAAAGTTATAATGTTATAATGAATCTATTTTCAAATGCAAATAACTATTGATTTCAAATAGTCCAAAATATTTTACTGTATTGCAAGATAATTGCACATCGTGAGCTACAAAAACACTCACGCAGTTTCAAAAAGCATGGACTGGCAGACAAGTAAGCAGAGAGAGGAAAAGAACACCGAAGTCACCAAACAGACAAATAGCCCAATTTCAATTCCAATTTTAAATAGAGCAATGCAAGATTTTTTTTCAAAACGTATTCCCTGTGCATGCGCCTGTGCCTTTCAGCATATTCAGCTTAATTGTGTTTTTGACATTACTAATAATCAATCACAGAAATGAGGACCAGCTGCTACACGCGCAGCACATTTCAGGATATCTGTGGAAAATGTGCATGGTTAGTGCTCAAAAATTAGACAACTGTAGAAACATATTTCTCAAAAACCTGGTACTTTCCTGAAACGCAGCATATTGACAAGCTTATGTTACCATTTAACTATTCATTCTGTTGGAGAAAACTGGTTAACCCCTTAAGTGTTTTGCCCTGAAGGCACACATTAAAAGTTAATTATAACCACATGGGACAAGCCCCTGGAGGGCCGTGACAGCATTAAACTTCTACCAATGAAGCGTGCGGTTCGCGGCACTTTAGATGAACACCATGTACAGGAGGCGGTGCTGTCTCTTTGAATGAGTTTTCAAAAGTTAAAAACCCACTGTGCTCCCTTATGCATGCAGAACGGGAAGACAGTGTGGTGTTTTCTACTGCGAAACATACAGAGAGACCGTGACAAATGCGAGCGCGGAGCGGCCTCATTACAACATCTATTTGTTTTGAATGTAGCATATTTTATACCCTTCAAACTGCTCGGCCTGAAGAGGGCGGGCGGAACAGGTCAGGCTAAAGGAAATGTCAGGGTAAAGTTAAAGGGACATTTTTTTACGGTCCTTACTTAAATTCCATGTTATCCAGGGATGTGAAATAAAATATGTTATTGAGGCACATGAAATAGTGAACTAACATTTGCTCATGTTTTTTGCACCAGTGCACATTTTACCGGCCATAGCCCACAACAGCTAGACCACCAAAGAGGTGGGTGGACGTGGTTTGCCCAGAAGTGCAACCAAAATGGTGGTCCCGCCGGGATCATGCGACCTCTAGCCAAAAATGAAAAGTCTTCTCGAAATACGATACCTACGTCAACTTGCGTATCTTGGCTACTAGAAATATGACGCGCCGCCCAAAGGGATTCATTCCCTGGTGTATATCGGACTCCCTCCCCCCATTCAGATGAGGAAACAGCCACATTTAATAGGGCCAACCAGTGAGAAGCAATAAAACTGTAGTCTTTACCCAGTCCGGCATCACTGACAGTCACAAACAATGAGCATAATAGAACGGTGCCTTATTTTATGACGCCTGCTGGGGTTCTGAGACACTGTGACATCATTCACATGATGGCCCCTCTAATTGTGCGTCTGCTACAAAAGCAGCCAGACATACTACAGGATGAGCCTGGCACCTATGCAGATTTATAAAGAAGGCACACCTAATAATGTTGATAACCTCAAATGGATAGAAAATTGAATGGTTAAAGATATGTCTTAATTTTCATGGTGGGAGCTTACTGGGGGCAATAACCAAGGCAGAGAAGTGGGAAGAGTGCACTGGGCCCTAGAGCAAGGAAGAAAAATAAGCCCCGTAGACCAGTAAAAGACAGCTATATTTGGAGCTCAGTACTTCACGCTCCTGAGCCCATGAGTAGCAAGGCCTCTGGACCAACGCAATCCTCTCTGCATATTGGTACGGGTGTGCAGATTCTTGCTTTTACACCTGTCCATTGGAAATGTGGTTTTAGCCACCCAGTTTTGCACGGCAAAGAAGGGTGGGCTGAGAAGACTTTTCTTTTGTAATCTATCTCCTTCCTTTATAATGGGTCGGGTGAGATCTGCATAGGTGGGGAGACGCAGGGTGTGTCCATTTAAGCATAACACTATATCGTCTGACATGTTGTGGCCATTTTAGGGCCTCATTCTGAGGCCCCATGTGAAATGGAAGTTGGGTACAAACATCCCATTTCTGAGTGGTGAAGTAATTTTAAATTCACCAGTGGTTTTGACCAAAACATCCTGTCATACAATAATGCCATTAAACAAAACATGAGCTGCAGTAATTGCCAATCTATATACATTAATCGTCCTGTAAGACAAACCCTTCTCAAACATTTCTGATAAATAATTCACCACTTCTACTACATCCACTGAAATGGGATCAAAGTCCCTCTCCACACACCAGCAAACCCATTTCTGCCATGCAAATCAATACATCTTCCTAGTGCCTGGTGCTCAAGCTTCCTTCATAAGATCCGTAACTTCTTTTGAACTCCCTGGCACCTCCCAGACACGCCTGAAATTTTCTATGCTACCTGCCTTGGCTGTCCTGCCATTACCATATCGAGCATCTCTCCTGTTGGGCCCACTAGAACTTCCTGAAATATTGGCAACAAAAATGGAAAATCCACTGACATCTCTAGGAGTATTGGATACCAAACATGTGACTTACAAAGAGATGTCACTGACACCAACGTCTCCTTCCACTTGCGTACCATCAAGGTTACTTGTAAAATCATTGAGAAAGGTGGAAAAGCATTTGGACTGAGGCCCCTCCAATCCTGCCAGAATGCATCAGTCACCGGTGACTCTGGGTCTGGACGTCAGCTGAAAAATCTCACTGTCTGGGCATTCAACCTGTTTGCAAACAGATCCACCTGACTTGGACCCCAAAAATCCATAAACTTCAGGAAAACTGATACGTTCGGATTCCAATCACTCGAATCGTTGTAGTTCCGTGGAAACCAATTTGCCTCCACATTGCTCAATCCCGGTTTGTGTTCCTCTAGCACTAAAATATTCTGTCTCAAACAATACTCTCAGAAAACCTTCCCCAGATCTGCAAGATCCTTTGACCTCAGAGCCCCTAAATTGCTCACATATCTCACTGCCGTGACAATGTTCATCCTCAAAAGGACTGAAAACTTTGTCTTGTCCTTCTTTGGTAAGTTTTATTCACTCAGTACAGAGCAGGTCTTTAACCTAATAAAATGTACCAAATCTGGATCCCCATTAGATCCATGTCCTCCAAACATCGCACATCTTGTCCCAGAAATCTTAAGCACTCAATTGACCATGATTTTCAATGAAATAATTAACGCTGGTTACTCCCCCTTTGAGTGGAAGAAGGCCTCTATTCTCCTTTTAGTGAAAAAAAACCCAATATGGATCCATAAGAGCCTAGTAGTTACAGGCCTATTTCTAGGCTACCTTTTCCACTTAAACCATTGGAGAAGGCGTTGAACACAGAACTTATGTCATTTATAGGCCTTAACAGCTTGCTGGACTCTACACAATATGGATTTTGAAGAGCGCACAGTATGGTGACAGCTTTGGTAGCCGCATCGGAGGAGCTGAGGTCCATTTTAGATGAAGGCGGCAAAGCCACACTGATATTATTGGACCTCTCGGCGGCCTTCGATAGAGTCAGTCATACCATCTTGATTGACCGGCTAGTTCAGCTAGGAATAAGTAGTTTTCTCTCAGTTTGATAAAATCCTTCCTAACGTAAAGAATGTTGCCATGGGAAGATTTATTTCTGACCAGTTTTGCCTGCCATGTGGCTCCTCGCTGAGCCCTACTCTTTTCAATCTTTACGTCACTCCACTGGCAAGACTTGTCAAATAATCGGATTCTCGGTGGTGTCATATGCCAACAATACACAAATACTGGTATCGGTATCAGGCAATCCAGAAGAAACTGCTTCAAGATTTACCTCCTGTATGTCTCAAATAGCTTGCTGGATGAGGCTAAACTGTTTATAGCTTAACATATTTGGACAAGTGAACGAAATATTGTTGTCTGTATTTTTTTCATGTTAATTAATAATTTTTATATTGAGAATTTACTATTTTTTCTATAGTTATGGGTGGATACTCATATATGTAATGTGTTTGAAGTTAAGTATTGTCCCCATTTTGCTTAGACTGCAGTATGAATAGAAAAATTAATGTCTTTGCAGTTTCACTACTGTTGCGCTGTTTGGAGTGGGAGTAGTAAATTTAACCCCTCCAAAGTCCAATGCTTTCCCTACCATTGAGTTGTTTGGAGTGGGCAGGGTTGTCATGAACCCCCTGCTTTACCAGTTACAGCAGGGTTGATGTCCTTAGTGGGTCTCCTTTATCTGAAACTCATCAGACAAAACGCTCATAATCAATGTTATAAGGAGGAACGAAACATAGGTTGATTGAAAAGGGAAAAAATAATGGAAGGTTAAAAGAAAGGAACGCCGAAAGCAAGGAAGAGTGAAAGAAAGGTAGGAAGTATGATAGAATGGATGAGCGATGGACGGACAGGTGAAAGGATGGCAGAACAAATGGAAATCTGTGTGCATGGGTTACTGGCCAAAAGGATCAATTGATGGATGAAAGACTTTATTGATGGATATGTAAGTAAAATAATGGACGTATGTATGTAAGAATGTATGGATGGATGCATGCCTAGATGACAAATAAATTGGTGAAAGATTGAATGATGGATGAAAGAATGGATGAATGACAGAATATATAAGAGAAATGGTGGCTATCAGCAGGTGGATGACAGGATGGAAGGATGAACTGATACATTCTTTTATGGAATGTCGGACTCACTTGCTGTGCTTACTTGATGTCATCAGAGCATTGGTTCAAAGTGAGAGGTATTTTCATTTTCTGGACACTTCCTTGGGAGTAGGAATAGTAAATTTGATCTCTCTGAAGTCCAACGCTTTTCCTACTGTTGCACAGACTGGAGCAGGAATAGTAAATCTATGTATATATGTTTCATAGTAATACATTTAAAACAAAATAATAACATGTAAAGTAAATATATTTATTAATTGTGTTACACAATATATATAAAAGTGAACCGTAGTGGTGTGTAACTCTCAGTCTTTTGGACAAAACTTGGTAACACGTATTACGGCTGTCCCGCCGTGAAAGCTGCACCGCCATTTAAATGTTAATATGGAACCGCAGAGGCATAGAACTGTTCGCAGCCTCATTGCGGTCACAGCGGTTTTTGAAAACATACTGGTCGCAATGTCAGAAGCCCACTAGTGGGTTGTAATCAATTTTGGAAATCAGCAAAAGTGGGACATAACCCACTGGAGGGTTGGAAATCAAAATTAGCACTGCAAATCCCAGAGTGCACGGCGTAGAACGAATTCACCTGTGTCATCCTACTGGAGGTATACAAAACACCGTGCCTTGCTCATGGCACGCAATGCCAGAAGTACCTGTGAGTCAGGAGACTCGAAACGTGTAAGGTACACCTGTATTACTGAACATTACGGGCCAGCTCTTGCTCCTGCAAATAGAAATTAAACTTTTAAAAGTGAACCGCAATGGAGTGCAACTCTCAGTCTTTTGGACAAAACTTGTTAAAACATACATACATATATATATATATATATATATATATATATATATATATATATATATATATATATATATATATATATATTACCTACTGGCGGTCGCCAGTAGGTAGTTATAGTTAGGACCACGTTTCCATAGGAAAACCTCAACATTCTATTTTGAATAACTTTGGCGCCGGTTGACGAATCCTCGCGAATTTCTCAAAATAGGTGGGGTGCTACGCTCCGCTCCTACCCTGAAAGTCTCGGGGGGATTCGTCAAGCGGGGGCTGAGATAAAAGGGGCGTCCCAAAACGCGTTTTTCCCATGCATTTTTCCATAGGACCTTTAGAATGAGCTACAGCCCGAACGGCTGAACAGAATTACTTGAAATTTGGCAGAGAGGTAGTCCCTAGGTCAAGGAAGTGCCTTTTGTAGGTTTGGTGTAAATCTGTTCAGTAGATTCTGAGAAAATAGCCTTTAAATCAATATATATATCTGAGCCCGCTTACGGTACGCTTACCGTACGCTTACCGTACGCGTACGGTGGCGTGCGCGAGCGCGATTCTGATTGGCTCTTAGATCTTAGTAAACATTCGAATCGGCCGAAACCAGGAAGCGGCGGCCGCCATTTTGTGTGTTTCACTCAGAAAAAAAAGAGTGAAAACAAGAAAAGGGGGCAATGAGGAGAGTTACAGACCCCCTTACATTTGTGAGGGGGTCAAAGAAGGACTGTAAAGTACAAAGAAAACATTTATTAATTTTTAAAAAAATCACGGGGTACGCGTACGGTAAGCTTACGGTAAGCGTACGGTAAAAAAAATAAAATAAAAGAAATGAAATGCAGATTTAAGAGTTTAGATATTAGGGGGCTCTAAAAAGAGCCGTTGTGTTTATGAAGTCATTTTTTTAGTGGTACCTACAAGTAAGTACCGATGCAGAGTCTAAGGTTCAAGAGGAAGACTCTGTTCCCTTCATCATTGAAGTGCACACCATCTCCTCTATAAATGTCTTGCATGTCATAACGCAAGTTGTTGTGGTAAATGGATCCCATACCATAGTCACGGAGGACAGCAGAAACAGATTTGTTGACGTGCTTTCTTGCTTTGTCAATCTGCGGACAGAAATGATTGGACCAGTTCCATTTTTGCCTTTGGCATATGTTGGAAAACACAAAGGCAGTTTTAGGGAAAAGTGAAAACAGTTGTGCAAAGGTGTCCTTCATAAGCATTTCCAGACCTACCCCAGTCAAAGTGCCTAGGTCATTGCCACCACAGTGCACTATTATGAGGTCAGGGTGTTGGATTTGCATGAAGGGTTTCACCAATGGCATCAATTGGTGCCACTTTAACCCTCTCTGACCAATCCATTTAATGTCTACATTTGGCAAAGCAAGGTCTCTCACCATATCTGTTTTCTCTGCAAACTTTTCACTCCAGAAGACATAGCTGTGCCCTACAATCCACACTGTGAACATCTTCAAAGGAGAACTGGATGCACTCAGGAGGTGACTTTCAGTAGAATGGCAATATGAAAAGAAAGACAGTTTGGAAATGGAGGCATACATATTTTTTTCAAAACAAAAAGAACTGATTGGCTGTTTCATACCATTCTAGAATAAAAACTAGGCTGTATGTGTAAATTAATAGAAGCATGTTTTGTATTGGTACAAAAAAATGTGTTACCAAAGAACAGTACTATGGATTTGCTGTTAGGTTTGAAAAGTCAAGCACTCTTGCTCTGTGGAATTGAAACATTGTGTGGCGAACTTCTGACCTAACTCCACACAGCAGTGTTCCATGAGCAGTTGCTATGGTAGCAGGCAGAAGTCAAGTTGGGGGAAGGGTACTAGGCAGAAGTCAAGTTGGGGGAAGGGTACTTTTGGAAAAGGGTTGGTTTTCAACCAATAGAAATGTGTGATTACATTTGAAAAAAAGGGGGAAGCACTGAGATTTGAAACTTACATGTATATGTGTGGAAAAATAGAGGGAAAGTTTGCCATTATCTGGTTCTGCTGAGAGGAGAGAGGTGAACAGAACAGAGATCCTGGCTCTGATAATCTGCTGTTTGAGTGCCACATTTCTTTCACAACTAACTAATTTTAAAGGTGAGGTTAGAGTTTGAGAGGAGATGTATATGGTAAATTAAGAAATGAATAATAGAAATGGAAATTCTTTTTGTTGAAGTTGCGTTTATCATTTTCTGTTTTGGGAGAAATTTAAATGTGAGGAACATGTAAAATAATATGGACTATGTTTTCACGATAAATTAAGGTGTACTGGAAAAAAAAAGAATAGTTTAAGGGTTTGAGGTTGGACTCAGTAATGCAAATACATTCAGCATCACTAAGGCTGGTTGCCCTTGCTGGAATGTAGGCAGCCACCCAGGTTACACATGGTGGTGGTCTGAAAAAGCAGTTTGGACATGTGCATTTAAAAAAATCAAAAAAGTGGTTTCATAATGTGTCAGTCTGTAAAAGTGATTTTCACTTGCCAAAAAAAAAGAGCAGTAAGTGTGCATTCAAATTGGCAAAGAAATTTCGTTTTGGGACTAATGTGAAAACATGACTCTGTGTGGAAATAGGAATTACAGGCAGAGATTTATTGCGTTTTTTTCTGGTGATTTCACAGTTGCATTAGTAGGAAAAAGGGGGAGCGATTTTTTGGGGGAAGAAGCAGACTCTTAGCACACACCCTGCTCCTTTCTATGTATAATCATGCACAGTATTTACAAGCGAGTGGGGTTTTCAGGTTTCAGTCTGTAATGCAAATACATTCAGCATCACTAAGGCTGGTTGCCCTTGAAGGAGTGTAGGCAGTCACTGAGGATACACATGGTGGTGGTCTGAAAAAGCAGTCTGGTCATGGGCTTTTTAAAAAAACTGAAAAGTGGTTTCATAATGTGTCAGTCTGTAAAAGTGATTTTAACTTGCCAAAAAAAAAGAGCAGTAAGTGTGCATTCAAATTGGCAAAGAAATTTCGTTTTGGGACTAATGTGAAAACATGACTCTGTGTGGAAATAGGAATTACAGGCAGAGATTTATTGCATTTTTTTCTGGTGATTTCACAGTTGCATTAGTAGGAAAAAGGGGGAGCGATTTTTTGGGGGAAGAAGCAGACTCTTAGCACACACCCATCTGCTTGCCATGTATAATCATGCACAGTATTTACAAGCGAGTGGGGTTTTCAGGTTTCAGTCTGTAATGCAAATACATTCAGCATCACTAAGGCTGGTTGCCCTTGCTGGAATGTAGGCAGCCACCCAGGTTACACATGGTGGTGGTCTGAAAAAGCAGTTTGGACATGTGCATTTAAAAAAATCAAAAAAGTGGTTTCATAATGTGTCAGTCTGTAAAAGTGATTTTCACTTGCCAAAAAAAAGAGCAGTAAGTGTGCTTTCAAATTGGCAAAGAAATTTCGTTTTGGGACTAATGTGAAAACATGACTCTGTGTGGAAATAGGAATTACAGGCAGAGATTTATTGCGTTTTTTTCTGGTGATTTCACAGTTGCATTAGTAGGAAAAAGGGGGAGCGATTTTTTGGGGGAAGAAGCAGACTCTTAGCACACACCCATCTGCTTGCCATGTATAATCATGCACAGTATTTACAAGCGAGTGGGGTTTTCAGGTTTCAGTCTGTAATGCAAATACATTCAGCATCACTAAGGCAATATATTCTGAAAACAGCAAAAATAAGGCAAAAATATTTTTTGAAAAATATGTAAATATGTGTACTGTATTATAAAATGTTTTAAAAATATTATTACTTTTTTTTTTCTTTTTTTTCAGATTGATATAGAAAAATTTCGAAAACTAGAACCATTTTTAAAGCTATTTTTAAAAAAAACAAATGAATAAATATTTTTTAGAGTGGGTATGGTAAGTCAATAATAATAATTGTAGTCTCTAGAGGACCTTGTAATGTGATAATTCATTTTTAGTGTTTTTAAAAAAAAAAAAAAAAAAAGTACGCGCACCGTACGCGTACGGTAAAAAAAAAAAAAAAGTTTTTAAAAACATATGTAAAAAAAAGATGAAAGATAAGGTTGGCTCTTAAAAGAACCGTTGTGTTCATGCAGGGACAGAGGAAAGAAAGAATGGGAAAATTATTCAAAGCGACAAATGTGCTGATCTATTTTGTTGTTCACTAGGGAAACACTGGTCTCCCTATGGCAAATTAGATCTTGACAAAAGGCGCATCGAATATCAACCCTTCGAAATCGAGGGTTCATTTCCAGAGGGCCAGCAAAAGGAGATGCTCCCCCCACAGATGAAGGGCTCACCTGACCTGCAGAAGAAGGAGTCAGCTCTGCAGATGATGGTGCAGGCTGAGCTGCTGTGGATGTACTTGCTTGTCTTTCTGAAGAGTTACCTCCAAAAAGATGACCATGTGTCCTTCTGTGTACATCCTTGAGGTGTCTCTTCATGGTATGATTCCCAAAGGAATACTTCCTGTCAGGATTACCTCTAGAAAGTACACGCTGACACAGCTTGCAAGTTACTAAGGGTGCATTCACCTTTTGCTGGCCTTCAGGAAAAGTAAAATAATCCCATACATAAGAGGGCTTTTGTTTCCTCGCTCTCTGCCTCAAAACAGTGCTGCTAGTGCTAGCCTCACTCTCAGAAGAGCTCTGCTGTTCTGCCATCGTATCACAAAGACAACCCAGCTCCTTCTCCTAAGGGATCACAAGCAGAAATGAGAGGAATGGGTGTGGTGTAGGAGAGTTCTAGAACTGAAAGTAGTTTCAACCAATCAAAAGTT
Source organism: Triturus cristatus (assembly GCF_964204655.1). Classification (NCBI taxonomy): domain Eukaryota; kingdom Metazoa; phylum Chordata; class Amphibia; order Caudata; family Salamandridae; genus Triturus; species Triturus cristatus. The sequence goes on from NC_140589.1 coordinate 182,597,222, forward strand.
GTGTTTCATGATCACATGACCTACCGTACGCTTACGGTACGCTTACGGTACGCTTACGGCAAAAGTGCGCATGCGCGTAAAAAAGACACGCGCTTGCGCGCATGCGCATAACAGTCACTACCCGACACTTCCGCGTAACGTGCGCGTGTAGCGTACGTGCGCACGCGTCCCACGCGGAGTACGCGCGGCTACGCAAATTGCGTAACTATACGCAAGCAGCGTAGATAAATTACGGACGTTGCGTAAACCGTGCGCTTACCATGAGCTTACGGTACGCGTACTAAAAAAATAATAAAAAAAATAGAAAAAATGTACTGCAAATAAATTTTACATGTTTATTTTAAAAAATATATTAAAAAAAACATATTAAAGAATTTTTAAAATTTAACCATAGTCTTTATAAAAGGTAAGAAAAAAAAAAAAAATATGTTTAAAAAAATAGAAGAAAAAAAAAAATTAGCATTTAAAAAACCTTGCAAATTCACTGAAAAAAACATGGGTTTCACACACGTTATAGTTAGGAATTAGCATTTAAAAAACCTTAGAAATTCAGTGAAAAAACCATAGGTTTCACACACGTTATAGTTAGGAATTAGCATTTAAAAAACCTTAGAAATTCAGTGAAAAAACCATAGGTTTCACACATGTTATAGTTAGCTGGACATTTTACTCGTAAAAAACCAATGAAATTCCCCCGTTATAGTTAGTTCAGCTAACTATAACTTGCGCGCCCGCAATGCACTGCTGATGACGTCACATATTACATCACTCATGACATGGTCAGTGACATCACTCATGACATCACTGATGACATCTCAAATGACATCACTGATGACATCACTGATGACATCATCCTTGTGATAGAGTGGCAGACCTCCTCTTCCCCTAATATAACCTTTGATACACACATTCAAAAATAGAGACTAAAATTTACAAAACAATGGACATACCAATACCAGTTACAACAACCTCTTCAGTAATTCTAAGATCCACATACACATCCACTAACAGTCCAATACAGTCACTCATACATGTACTCACTTATCATATGTACTCATACACCTATACAACCTGTTACACAATGCCACTCATCCATAGAGCTACTCACACACATAGTCACTCATGCTAATAAAGAATCAAACATACATTTAATTGCATAAACAGTTATACACACACCACCACACTTACTTCTACGGAAACTTACACATACTTAGTCTTTGAAACAATTACTTATAGAAATACATACTTATTCATACAGGAACTCTTTCAATCTCTCACTCTCACATATACTCACATATATAAACCAATAGTCACATATACTAGTTTTAAACATATGTAGTTACTCATAAAGACACTATTGAGACAGTCATTCACTCACTAACACACCCATACACACACTCATCCACCCATGCAGTCCTGCACACATGCTCTGTTCAACACATACAAACAGTGAGTCACTCATTCATGCACCTATGCACTACGTCATACCCCCCACCGAACCATGCAGACACTCAGACTGATACTCAAAAAAACAACTAATAACCTATATAGACACCCTTGTAGCTACTCTCCAACCCATGCAGCCACTTATACACAAAATGAGAGACTGATACAGATATTTATATATTTAAACATTACTCACTAAGCCATGTATTCACTATGATACACTTAATCAGTCAGTTACACAATCAATTTTTTAAAAAGAAATCATCCATTTAGACAGTAATATACCCATTTATTCTTCCATCGACCTTGAGATATACATATATAAAACATATTTAATTTTCAGAAAAACACACATTCACTGGATGATGACATCAGTGATGTCATCAGTGATGTCATTTGAGATGTCATCAGTGATGTCATGAGTGATGTCACTGACCATGTCATGAGTGATGTAATATGTGACGTCATCAGCAGTGCATTGCGGGCGCGCGAGTTATAGTTAGCTGAACTAACTATAACGGGGGAATTTCATTGGTTTTTTACGAGTAAAATGTCCAGCTAACTATAACATGTGTGAAACCTATGGTTTTTTCACTGAATTTCTAAGGTTTTTTAAATGCTAATTCCTAACTATAACGTGTGTGAAACCTATGGTTTTTTCACTGAATATATATATATATAACAACCAGGCTCTCTTCAGGTAGGAACAGAGTGCGAGACCGCTCCGGGGAAGACTTGAACAGGCTTTATTGATTTTACACGCTCAGTGTGCAGAGTGCTCGGCGTTTCTGCTTTAAAATAGCTTCTTCAGTGCCAGTTTCTCTAGCTAATCTCTTTCCTGGGGGTAACTTCAATTATAGGTGTCCACTGTCACCACTTCCTGTCAGATGGTTTCTTGCCCCTCCTCCGCCATAAGGACTGCTAGCCACCTCGCATTCTCCTCCCAGACAACTGCATTCTGGGTGATGAAGTCCTCTGTGGGAGCCCATACAGTTACAGGGCTTCTCATACACCATGTGATGTCCCAATCAGATTGGCAGTTGACTTCCCACTTTAAGCAGTTGTCCGCAGTGGTTTCCAGTCCATTCCGGTCTCCCCTTATCAGGCAATGGAGTAATGCCTCCTCTCTCCCCATGAGCCAAACACCTCCTCGTGGAAATGTATAGCACCGGGGGGGGCGACGCGTTGCAGACAGCGCTCCAATCCAAAGTTGCAGGTGTCCCACGCAGCACCGAACCGAGAGGGCGTCTCGCTTGCCAGTACCTGCTGACTGGCCATACACAACAACCAGGCTCTCTTCAGGTAGGAACAGAGTGCGAGACCGCTCCGGGGAAGACTTGAACAGGCTTTATTGATTTTACCTGCTCAGTGTGCAGAGTCCAAAGAAATATTATATATTACCTACTGGTAGGTAGTTATAGTTAGGACCAAGTTTCCATAGGAAGAGCATTTATGTTTTGCTTATAACTTTGGCGTAGTTTGATGAATCTTCATGAAATTTTCCAAACAAATTCTTTGTTCATATCAGCTCCTATGTGGGAAGTTTGGGGGTGATTCGTTAAGGGGCGGCCGGGAAAAAATAGGGGTCCCAAAACGTGTTTTCTCCATGTTAATTTCCATAGGAAACTTTAGACAAGGCTACAGGTCGAAGGGGTGAACGGAATTACCCCAAAATTGGCAGGGAGAAGGGTCTTGGTCTAGAAAGCACGCTTTTGTTTATTTGGTGTAAATCCGTTCAGTAGTTTTTGAGAAATATCGAAATTTACAGATATCGATATTTGGGAACTTGGCCATCTGATTGGCTGAGGCGTTATGAGCACGAGCTTGCTGCTTATTGGCTGTGAGCGCTGCGAGCGGTTGCAACTAGGCTGCCATTTTGTGATTCAGTCAAAGAGAGTAAGGGGAAAAAATGGCAAAAAAAGTGGGAAAGAGGAGGGTGGGAGCACTGTAACCTCTGTGGGGTGTTTAGGGTGTGCTATAGACGGGGTGTGAAGCGAAGTATTCACCCGTATCGGTGTGAAAGTGCTGGGCTATGGAAATTAAGTGAGGTATTGCCTAGAATCTGATGGTGCTAAGGTGAGCTGGTGCGGGAGTTGGGGATTAAAGCGTGAGCCCAAATTGTGTGTCTTATGCTGTGAAGTCATGTGCCGTGGCCGCTGCACTACACCTGTGGAAGTAGTTTCAGCATGTGTTTATACCTACTAGGATGAACTACTGACCCGTACTGGTCTGAAAGTCCTGGGGTACAGAAAATATGTGAGGTATTGTGTGCCGGACTCGGGGATGAAAGCATAAGTCCAAACAGTGTGTCACATGATGTGAAGTGATGTGCTCTGGCCGCTGTGCCCTATCTGTCCAAGTAGTGACAGTATGTAGTTATACCTACTCGGAGGAACTTTTGTTTCGAACATTGTAACTTGTGTATGGTGCTTAGGGGGTGTTATACAGGGAGTGTGAAGGTAAATTTGCGCGTATCAAAACAATTGGGTATTTGTAAAGTGCAAACTACTCACTACTACGGGTCTGATGGCGCTGGGGGCGTAAGCTTAGCTGCTAACGGTCTCGAGTTAAAGCCGGGTGAACTACTGACCCCTACTGCTCTGAAAGTGCTGGGTACAGAAATTAAGTGAGGTATTGCCTAGAGTGTCATGCTGCTAAATTGAGCTGCTGCTGGACTCGGGTATGAAACCGTGAGCCTGTGTTTGCTATGCTGTGAGGTCACGTGCTCTGGGCGCTGTGCCACACTTGTCCAACTTGTATATGGTGCTTAGGTGGTGTTGTATAAGGAGTGCGAAGGTAAATCAATACGGTATTTGTAAAGCGCAAACTACTCATCCCTATGGGGGAGTAGAGGTGGTGTTCAAAGCGAGAGCTCTGTGCTGCACAGTCAGATGGTCTGGCCACTGCGTCACAGCTGTGTGGAGAATACATTTTGGCGAGGGTCCCGGAGTTGCCATTACCTGCCCCTAAAATAGGGGGCCTAAGTTGTCAGTTATAGGGTGGTTCTAAAAAGAGCCCTTGTGTTTATTAGTTGGAGCTACATATAAGTGTGGATGCACAGCTTCAAGTTAATCAGGAAAACTCGATTTCCGTGGTCTGTGAAGTGTACTCCATCACTTCTGTAGATATCAGCCATATCAAAACGTATGTTGTTGTTGTAGATGGACCCCATTTTGTGGTATCTGAGGTATGCAGACACATCTTTGTTAAATTTCTTCCTAGATTTTTCAATCTGAGGACAGAATTGTTTTGACCATTTCCACTTCTGTCTTTGGCATTGTTGGACCTGCGATGGGAAAGCCCAGCACAAAGGGGGGTAGCTTGGCTCGAGTGACAAGGCGGTAGAAGGCTGTTGTGTTAAGCCGGCTATGACCAAATAATAACTCCCTGCACACCACATAAAAAGAAGGACACCACACCACTGTTATAGATAAATACGTTTCGTTTATGTAAAAGTTCTCTGGGTTGGAAGAAGTTCAATTAGTTAATCACATTCACCTTTCTTACATGGGTGTGATTAGCTGTGTACTGGTTGCGTAGGAATAAATGGTTGGACTCTAATAAATAAATATACTGGATAAATATCAGGATTCAATACATTTGGAATAAATATCAGCAATGACTGGAATAAATATCAGCAAAACATCACAGTTGCATAGCAAGTTAGATACCGATCGTTTCACATAAATATCTCAGGGTCATACTGGTATCGCTGCCACCAATTAACCCCTTCCCTGCTCATGACGGAACCGTTCCGTCATGAGCCACGGTTGCCCTGTGCTCATGACGGAACGGTTCCGTCATGACACGCCCGTTGGCGGCCGCTCCGCCTACGCAGCGCTGTTTCCCCGCCTGTGCGGGGGGACAACGCAACTGGGCGGAGTCATGACGGAACCGTTCCGTCATGAGCACAGCCCAACCGTGGCTCATGACGGAGCGGCTCTGTCATGAGCACAGCGCCACCGCGCTGCCCCCCCGCACCGCCGAGCACCGCGGCGGAATTCCTAACGCGGTGAAAGGGTTAATCACTTTCAGGGTAAACACATTTAGATTGCCATTTAATTCGGAATGCGCACTCTTACAGTTTTTGAAGTGTTCACGGGTTCGGGCTCTCTGGGCACAAGATACTCGTGATAATCCTTTAGTTGCACTTAAGCATATTGCGCGTGTATCTGGAAGATAAAGACATACAATGACTACGGCAATTACACTCCGCGGCCAGCCGGTTTAATACTACTGCGGCCGGAGGAGTCTGTGCGCTTCTGTCAACGCAGGCGGGGTCTCCGAAGGCGGCTTCAGTTCACGAGTCCTCACACCGTTGAACGGGCTGCCGGAGGGGTCAAACTACCTGCGTGCACAGTTCAAAATTGGAGCCGCACCTCAGTCCCGGAACAATGCGGCAACTTCAGGGGAAGAGACGGTCCCACCTCACTTTAGCTGCGCCGGTAAGCGCTCCAGTCAGTATGGCCCTTCTCCCAAGGGCGAAGGGGGGTTCCAGGGGCTCCGCGATCCTCCCTCCGATCTCACTCACGGGGGGGCTCCCGCCCACAACAACAGTCCCCAAGTCACTCGGGTAGGGCAGAGACGGTACTCTCGCCCAAATGAAGGCCAGCCTTTCCCCGCCCCAGCGCAGCACCTCACCTACTGTCCACGACCAGCGCTTCGACGGCGGTGGGTTCGGAGACGTCCGAACGCCCGCCAGGAGGCACTTAAGTTGAAGGGGCCCTGTCAAGGGTCGCAGTCGCGATCTCACCACTGGGGGAGGCGGGGAGGCTCTAACTATGGCCAAAGTCTCTGAGGGGCAATTGGGCACTCACTGGCCAGGCGCTGAAGGCGAGAGGTCACTGCTCGCGCTTCTGACTGGAACGCCAGTCAGGGTCCACGCCAACAACCTCGGCTGTACTTCTGCCTGCGCTATCAGCTGCATCAGGGGGGGGGGAACAGGGCAGGTGTCAATCTGGTGTCAAGTCCTCTTCTATGTTTCTTCTCTTCTCCACTTTTTCTCATCATGGCCGCCAGGGACTGGGCCTTTTATAGCCAGTCCCCTGGGGTGCCAGCATGAGCCAGAAGGTTCTAGAACCTTCCCTGGCTGTGTCAATGACATGGCCCTTCCAAGGTGTATTTTTGGTCATTAGGAGCCACCATACTGGGCTTCCTAAGGCAGCCATTTTGTGTACTTGTAACTTCTGAGGGGATTCCTGTCAGGTTTGCAGGTTACACAAAGTGCGCCATAACCTCCAAAGTTCAAACAGGCTGTTTGGACTCAGACGGACCCCCAGTCGTATTTTGATACAGACGTCAGAAATCTGCGAAACCACAGGAGGATTAACTCTCATGTTAAAACAAATTGGCAGTCAAAGGTGTCAAAGACTGCCTGGAGTCTTGTTTATGCAATTATTGTCCTGAAGATGGTCTGACGGATTGACACCACCCAAGACCGAAACGCCGACTATACCATCTACTTCCATTATATTTGTTATGTACAGTAGATCATCTGCTCAACTAAGAGTTTTGTCTCTGTTCAAACTAAGTTGGAATAGATGTTTTCCTGATGAAATGTGGACTTAATATCGTTCCCTGTTTTCATGAAATATTGCTCAAACCTATGTTCCATCTGTACTCCTTTTAATCCTTGAAGAAAATATAAAGATCATTCCCTTGTTGGCAAGTTTACCCTTTCGAAATAACCTCCAAAGGGTCAGAGGTCAGAAGGACTCCAATGGGAGTCACTCTCATAGGGGACAATGGTGTCCACCATTTTAGGGTTGACAACCTCAGTGTGTAATGCCACCGGTTCCGTCAGGCGCCTTGTACATAGGTGCCAGGTACTTGGTGAGCAACTGAGCGTCAAGGAGCATCTAACCCCATGGGACAACACACAAAAAGGTCCTGGTAGACAAATAAAAAGCGACAAATTTTAGGAGGCACGGGGGAACAAAATAAATCATGGTGTGAGGGGACTCTCAGAAGCAGACAGGTCTAACAGGCATATTTTGGAATATACAAAGACAGTTTGAGGGAAAAGTAACATCAATTGTTCAAAGGTGCCCTTCATAAGGATTTTCAAACCTACCCCAGTCAATGTGCCTAGGTCGTTTCCACCACAGTGCACAATCATGAGGTCAGGGTGTTGGAGATGCAAACAGGTTTTAACCAAAGGCAACAATTGGTGCCACTTTAATCCTCTCTGTGCAAACCATTTAATGTCCACATTTTGTACACCTAGGTCTAAGTCAATACGTCTCTGTTCTGCATACCTCTTGCACCAGAAAATATAGCTATGTCCTACGATCCACACTAGCATTTTGAAGGTATGGCTGGAAGGTATGGAAAGATGTCTGTAGCTCATGCAGTTCCTTGGTAGAATAAGAGATATGTTTAAAGATGGGGAACTACTTGTTATTGCCATACAAAATGATACGTGATTGGGAGACGAAAAGCATTCTTTTTTAAAAGTAGGGTGCAAAGCATTCTTTTTTAAAAGTAGGGCACACATTCGTTTTGTGGAAAAGCATATTTGTGATTGGTTAAGAAAAAGCAGTTTCAACGTGGAGTACATATCATAGGATAAAAGTTGTCAACTCAACCACACCTGCTACTTGCATTTGGAAGGCACTGTTCGAACTTAAAGCAATCGTGAAGTTTTAACCTGCACGTGCCGCTAAATGTTCGAGAAAATGTTGCAAAAAAATATGGTTAAGTTTAAAAAGATTGATGAACTTTTAACCTGCACGTGCTGTAGAATGTTCTAGAAAGTGCGTTGATAGAATATGTTGCACTTCTGACTTCTATGTGTTGCTGAATATAAAAAAAAACTGTTTATATGGAAAATTAAAAAGAAACTAAGAGAGAGGAGTTTTGAAACCTAAAAGAATCAAGGAACTATTCTAATTTGTTCTTTACATGTATTTATGTGTGGAGCAACAAAATTATAGGCAAAACAGCACCCGGAAGAGGAAGAAGCAGGAAGTGGGGGGATGGGGGAGATGGGCAGAATGGCAGACATGCACAATTAAGTATAGCACAAGTATAGACAAACAATGGCCAAAATGAAACACACCAACAAGGAGCATAAGTCACACAACTCGCCAACATCACACCAGTGAATGAGCATAGAAGTGAAAACCATGCTGCATTCATAGAGGATGTGTACAAAGGCGGGTCGTTGGTGTTGTGGGATGTCTGCGACCGTGGTCATCATGGATGAGATGCCCAGCACATGGCACATGGGTGAGTTCACTGTCTGTTACATTGCAAACAGCTTCTCCCCCCTCCCACGAGTTCCCACACTTTTGTACGGTGCGCTGTTGTATCTCATGCACCCGTATGGCACACAATTGTAATGCCTATTTGCGCATTTGCTGCTGCATTCCAACTACACCATCGCAGTGCCGTTTGGAGGTGGTGCATGCCACTTTACAACATCGACTGCTGCGGCCCTTGTGGCAGGCCACACCAGAACACAGAGACACACTTACCGCACTTCCTATACACGGAGATGTCAGAGACATCCCGTTCCCATTGTCGGATAGGCACACCCCTGCGCTGACCTGTGTACTCCGGACCAGCACACGCCGGTTGTGCATTTAGGAGGATGTGTGTGTAGCTATATATCCAGGCTCACTGCCAACGCTGAGGGGATAGCACACTGTGATGTTGCAGGGCTGGTGCCTATCATGCTAACACAATGACCAGAGGGACACACTTGCTCAGATGCAGGTTTGGGGGGTGTTGGCGGTCCCGGAGTTGTTCCGAAGAGTCTTGTGGCCCTCATGGGTATCCCTGTATCATGCTCATTTATTCTATGTCACCTATGGGTGTTCTGGTGTGGCTTTTGGCTGTGTTCTCTTTCATGGTGCAGGTAGTCGTCCTGCTTAACACCATCAGAAAGCAGGTGTAAAATCCCTGGTGCTAACGTGGCTTATCGCCGGAATTTGTTTTGCATTGCAGTTGGTGTGATAGTTGTGATGTGATTTTTTGGGTGTGCAGGACAATATACGAACTGGGTAGTGTATCTCGTCAAGATCCAGAACCTGACGCCCGATTCCCAATCTATATAAATACAATGAGGTTTCGTAAATGATTTTGTGTGTACACTGTGAGTGCAGCTACTACACCAGTGCAATTAAATACAGGATTTTAGTATTTAGAATAAATCGCAAAGGTGCACCTTGTGTCTTTTTGCACAGTAACGGCTAGTCTGCATTTCATTATCAGCACTTCAATGGAAGTAAAGTTGAGATAAATCTAACACACTATTGAGAAGTTTATGGAAACTGCAGACATCACAAGTTTTCCCGCGAATTTAAGACCATGGTGGACTTCATCCAATAACAGTAATAAGAACAAAAAAGAGTTACACAGCAGTTAAGAAAACAACCAGAAACGTTATAAAAAAAAAAATTCAAACTTAATTTTTTTATTAACATATATCAACGATAAAGTAATAAACAAAATTTATCAAAAAAAATACAACCATGGATGTGGACAACAGAGCCTGGAAAATAAAGCACAAAATAAGGACGTGTGTAATGCGCATATCAAAGGAGAGAGACATAGAGAAAAAGAGAAGGAAAAAAAAGCCAGAGAGAAAAAAAGGGAAGGAAAGAAAGGGAGTGAGAAAGGGAGAAGGAAGAGAGAGTTATAGAGATAGAAGGAAAAGAAGAGAGAGGGTGACAGAGAGAGAGAGAAAGAGAGAGACAGAGAGAGAGACAGAGAGAGAGAGAGAGAGAGAGAGAGAGAGAGAGAGAGAGAGAATGTGCGAGCGTGCGAGATGAGAGAGAGAGAGAGACACAGCCGCCCCTGCGCATCGATGAGCACGTGCCCATCAAAACTCCACGCATCCCAGATATGTCACTGAGTCCTGAGTCCTGATTGGCGGAGACCACATCAGGGGCTTGGCGGATCGCACAGAAGTCTCTGAGTCCTGAGTCATGAATGGCGGAGACCACATCATCTTCTCCACGGCCCGGCAGATCTCACACATGTCGCTGAGTCCTGAGTCCTCAATGGCGGAGACCACATCAGCTTTTGGGGCCGCTACGCCTGTGGAAGTTAAGTTGGTGCCACGTGGTAGTAGGCCTCTGATGGCCATATGAGCTTCGGGTGGCACTAACCCAGTGCATGTGAAGTCCGCGCCAAGGGGGTGGTAGGCCCCTGAGGGATAAACAGATTAGGGTGCGAGTAACCTTTTGCGCAAGTTTTGAAAGACTCTTTATGGTTGAGAGTGAGACACATGGAGCGTCCGTCATCTAGTCAGCATTGACAATAAAGGATGTGACATTGTCGATCTATTATATTTGCGTGGTCACGTGGCCTGTGACGCATATGCCGGATGGGTGTGGTGTGTGTGCAAACCTTCCCTCAGGGAGTAGCCATGAGATGTTGAGAACTAGACCACTGACCTGCACACCAACAGCGAGTACGCCTGTGACAGGTAGGTATGTGGGGCCATCGTCGGAACGTAATCTGAGTGGTGTGGCGTACGATGGAACAGGCCAGGAATAGCTACAACGGCGCGGACAGCTCATAGTACTGCATCTGTGAGTGGAGTGGATGAGCCGCAGCTGTCCCTCTGTGAGCCTGGGTGCAAACTGTTCATAACTCACACTACATAAGTATTTAAAAATCATTTTGTGATTCAGTCCGTCAGCTGGCATTTGTCCGAGGTATTTGTGAAAACATATCGGAGTTCTTTCTGTGAATGATACCCCTTTGACGCTGCCTCTCCCCACATCAGCAGGTAATGGACAAAGAAGTCTTCGACATGTATAGATTTACATATAAAAAAATATTTAAAGAAAAGAACAACAAATAAGACTGAAGGGAGTCTGGTGCTGTGGGCACTGCCACGAAGTTGGGGTGACTGCCATTCAGGATTGAGGACACAGTTACACATGTGGGATCAGTTGGTGTTAAAGAGGGTTAGTGGGACTACGTGTCGCCGCCATGTAGTGGTGAGCTAGGGTCCACAGCCACATGCATACGTTGGTGACCCCACCGGCCTGCGTAGTGCAGGTTCAGTGGCACCACGTGTCGCCGGCCTTCCATATGGAAATACCCCTCACTGATCAAAGGGAGTCTGGTGCTGTGGTCGCTGCCATTCAGGACTCAGGGCACAGTTACACATGTGGGATCGGCTTGTGTTAAAGATGTTTATTGGTACCATTTGTCGCCGGTCACCCACAGTGTAGGGCAGAGGTAGCAGTGAGCTAGGGTCCACAGCCACGTGCATACGTTGGTGACCCAAACAAACCTTGCGTAGTACAGGTTCAGTGGCACCACGTGTCGCCGGCCTTCCATGTGGAAATACCCCTCGGTGATCGAAGGGAGTCTGGTGCTGTGGTCGCTGCTATTGAGGACTCAGGACACAGTTACACATGTGGGATCGGCTAGTGTTGAAGACGGTTAGTGGTACCATTTGTCACAGGTCGCCCACAGTGTTGGGCAGAGGTAACGGTGAGCTAGGGTCCACAACCACGTGCATACGTTGGTGGCCCCACCGGCCTGCGTAGTGTAGGTTCAGTGGCACCACGTGTTGCTGGCCTTCCATATGGAAATACCCCTCATTGATCAAAAGGAATCTGGTGCTGTGGTCACTGCCATTCAAAACTCAGGACACAGTTACACATGTGGGATCGGCTTGTGTTGAACAGGGTTAGTTGGCACCACATGTCGCCGGTCTTCCACAGTGTAGGCCGGAGGCAGCGTTCAGCAAAGGCCCACAGGCGGGTGATGTTGACTTGAGCTGCACAGATTGGGAACATTTGGTCTTCTTAACCCATTATAGTCTCTTATACAATTTGCGTCGCTACTAATGTTGAATTGTGAAGCATGTAACTCCAGTGTAGGGCAGAGGCAGCGGTCAGGATGGGCGCACAGGCACGTGGCGTTGAGTTGAGGTGCACAGTTAGTGGCACCTGGAGTACTCAGCGTGTGCACACCCTGCGATAAGACGTGGTCCAGGCGGGCCGCACTGGGAGCAATGTGTTTTGTCTAAAGAATTCTGCGTTGATAAGGCCACATGGCGATGACATATGGTGCAGTGACCTAGTAGTACCTGAAGCACACATCGTGTGCGTACCCTGCGATGATGCATGGTCTGGGTGGGCCACACTGGGAGCAACGTGTCTTGCGAACTGGACTGCAATATCTGCAATCGCCCCTACATCTGAATTGAAACTGAGCCGTGCTGTCTGTAGTGTAGATCGAAGGCAGTAGTCGGTACAGACATAAGTCTGCGGTGCTGTGCCGCTGGGATTCGCAGGGGCCCTGTATCGAGGGGGCCCGCGGTTATGGCGGCTACCACATGCCAGGGTGAGTGCTGTCATTCTGACAGACTCGTTGGTATTCCCACAAGTGAACCACGCCTAGGGCCTTGTCTATTTATTCATACTCCTACGCTGGAGTGGCATATGTTCGAGCAGCCCACTCCCCTTCCGCTTCCAGGGGGGACAACACAGCTACATGACCGAGATCTTCCCCACTGCCTGAGGTAACATGGTTGCGTCCACTGTGCACTACACTACAAGTATCAATAGTATATCCCCACATGGAGAGGTTTGTGCTTTGAATAGTGAGGTTTGTGCAGCACATGAGCGTTACACTTGGCATTGTGTGCTTTATCAGTGATGGGTGACTTGTCTCCTTCATATATAGTTGGTTGCTCATCTCCCAACATTCAGCTATTGTGTGGCTGAGGGGCATGGCATTTTGAGAAGGTCCATTGTTCTGTTTTCTGCTGCCTCAGTGGTAGTAGGGGGGGTGATCCGGGGGGGAGGTTCTGGTGGTGGTGGGGCTTGATGTTGTGGTGTTGTTGGGTGTCAGAGTTGCATGATCAGTAGCTGTATAAAGTGTTAGTCTTTAGATGTGGCTGTGAGTTGGATCGAAATAACGGAGTAGATACTCAACCTCCTTACACCAGTTAAAGGTTGATGTTAATTTGTTACTGCTAACTCGGCTTATCGCCTACTTTTTGGATCGCATTGCAGATTTGGCTGGTCGTTGAAAATATGGGGAAGTGGTGTTTTCGGGTTTTTTTTGCACGGGAATGCCTACTGTGCATTTCATTAGCGTTGGATGTGGCTATTATTTGTGGCGATTTTGTTGGAGTAAGATATTGATGGAAGAGTGGTGAGATTTGCAGTTTTCACCAAGTTGAGAATGGGATGATAATTAAAAAACACAGAAAAAAACAGGTTTGATGAACGTTGTAAATAGAAATAAGCATTTAAAAAACCTTTGAAATTCACTGAAAAACCATAGGTTTCAGGCATGTTATAGTTAGAAATTAGCATTTAAAAAACCTTTGAAATTTACTGAAAAAACCACAGGTTTCAGGCACGTTATAGTTAGAAATTAGCATTTAAAAAACCTTAGAAATTCACTGGAAAAAACATAGGTTTCAGGGACGTTATAGTTAGGAATTAGCATTTAAAAAAACCTTAGAAATTCACTGAAAAAACCATATGTTTCAGTGTCGTTATAAATGCAAAAACAACAATTGATGGACAGAATGCAGAACAATGTCATACATTCACCCCAGTACAGAGATCTGGGCCTAAATCCATCGTTTTTTTGCTCACCGTGCCATTCCAGTTTGAACCCAGCCATATGCAAATCAGTCTTGACCCTGTGCCCCATGGGAACAGTCCAGCCCGAACTGCCAAGCCAGGTCCTCCCTGGACTGGAAACAAGCATCCTAGGACCGGTTTCGGGCTTTCAGCCCTCGTCAGCCAGGATAGCTTGATTCCAGTGGCATGGAGAGCAAGGGACTCACGTCTGAGCATACCCTTCCCACTCGGGGTGACAAATGCAAAAACAACAATTGATGGCCAGAATGCAGAACAATGTCATACATTCACCCCAGTACAGAGATCTGGGCCTAAATCCATCGTTTTTTTGCTCACCGTGCCATTCCAGTTTGAACCCAGCCATATGCAAATCAGTCTTGACCTTGTGCCCCATGGGAACAGTCCAGCCCGAACTGCCAAGCCAGGTCCTCCCTGGACTGGAAACAAGCATCCTAGGACCAGTTTCGGGCTTTCAGCCCTCGTCAGCCAGGATAGCTTGATTCCAGTGGCATGGAGAGCAAGGGACTCACGTCTGAGCATACCCTTCCCACTCGGGGTGACAAATGCAAAAACAACAATTGATGGACAGAATGCAGAACAATGTCATACATTCACCCCAGTACAGAGATCTGGGCCTAAATCCATCGTTTTTTTGCTCACCGTGCCATTCCAGTTTGAACCCAGCCATATGCAAATCAGTCTTGACCCTGTGCCCCATGGGAACAGTCCAGCCCGAACTGCCAAGCCAGGTCCTCCCTGGACTGGAAACAAGCATCCTAGGACCGGTTTCGGGCTTTAGCCCTCGTCAGCCAGGATAGCTTGATTCCAGTGGCATGGAGAGCAAGGGACTCACGTCTGAGCATACCCTTCCCACTCGGGGTGACAAATGCAAAAACAACAATTGATGGACAGAATGCAGAACAATGTCATACATTCACCCCAGTACAGAGATCTGGGCCTAAATCCATCGTTTTTTTGCTCACCGTGCCATTCCAGTTTGAACCCAGCCATATGCAAATCAGTCTTGACCCTGTGCCCCATGGGAACAGTCCAGCCCGAACTGCCAAGCCAGGTCCTCCCTGGACTGGAAACAAGCATCCTAGGACCGGTTTCGGGCTTTCAGCCCTCGTCAGCCAGGATAGCTTGATTCCAGTGGCATGGAGAGCAAGGGACTCACGTCTGAGCATACCCTTCCCACTCGGGGTGACAAATGCAAAAACAACAATTGATGGACAGAATGCAGAACAATGTCATACATTCACCCCAGTACAGAGATCTGGGCCTAAATCCATCGTTTTTTTGCTCACCGTGCCATTCCAGTTTGAACCCAGCCATATGCAAATCAGTCTTGACCCTGTGCCCCATGGGAACAGTCCAGCCCGAACTGCCAAGCCAGGTCCTCCCTGGACTGGAAACAAGCATCCTAGGACCGGTTTCGGGCTTTCAGCCCTCGTCAGCCAGGATAGCTTGATTCCAGTGGCATGGAGAGCAAGGGACTCACGTCTGAGCATACCCTTCCCACTCGGGGTGACAAATGCAAAAACAACAATTGATGGACAGAATGCAGAACAATGTCATACATTCACCCCAGTACAGAGATCTGGGCCTAATCCATCGTTTTTTTGCTCACCGTGCCATTCCAGTTTGAACCCAGCCATATGCAAATCAGTCTTGACCCTGTGCCCCATGGGAACAGTCCAGCCCGAACTGCCAAGCCAGGTCCTCCCTGGACTGGAAACAAGCATCCTAGGACCGGTTTCGGGCTTTCAGCCCTCGTCAGCCAGGATAGCTTGATTCCAGTGGCATGGAGAGCAAGGGACTCACGTCTGAGCATACCCTTCCCACTCGGGGTGACAAATGCAAAAACAACAATTGATGGACAGAATGCAGAACAATGTCATACATTCACCAGGGTCGTTATAGTTAGTTGGACATTTGACTCATATAAAACCAGAGAAATTCGCCTGTTATAGTTAGTTGAGCTAACTATAACTCGTGCCACCGCAATGCACTGCTGATCACGTCACATATTACATCACTCATGACATGGTCAGTGACATCACTGATGACATCACTGATGACATTTCAAATGACATCACTGATGACATCTCAAATGACATAATCCACGTGAAAATCAGATGCACCTAATCAGACCCTAATATAACACTTGATACACCCAGTCTAAAATACAGACTATAATTTTTGAAACAGTGAACACACCAATAGCAGTTAGTGCTCATCCACTCTATAATTTGTAGGTCTACACATATACATTCATTCACCTATACACTCACTCATACATACAGTCAGCCAACAATACAGCATTATCATATCCAGTCACATATGTATACAGACACTGCCTCTCATTCTTAGAGTTATTCACACACCTAGTCAGTAATGGAAATAATAAATAACACTTTCATTTTCTCACCTGCACAGTAATACACATACCATGTCACTTATTTAAACATATACTAACACATACTTACACTCTAATACTGAGGAAATATGAATTTTATGATCAGTTATGTCCCCTATCTTAGACCCCAACAGCTCCATGTACATGCTACAAGTACATGTATGTTCCCTCCAGTTCCAGTTATGAAGACGCAAATACATGTGCGTCCACCGTCAACATGTCCTCTTTCAGATCCGCCATGAATGGGTCGGATATTCCGTTCCTAAGTATGAAAGGCCACCGACTTTATATGGTTCACTTTCCACGTTTTCAGCTCTGACGAGTAGGCCCTGGATTCTGCCATCAAGCCTTTTCCTGCCTTCTGTCTCTGAAAGCTCCAGTCTGAGCTCGCATCTGTATCCATGAACTTTGTCCTACTCCCTGCGCGGCTAACGGTGCCTGATCCGGCCTGTTGCCTGCCAAAAACTGTATTTCACCTTCAAGATTATCTGCTCCGCTCCTCATCCAATGCATTCCTGTCTATTAGTTTAGGTAAACATTCTTCCAGCTACCGAGCAAAGGGCCCGGCCTCACTGTCCTCATGCAAGTAATTCATAGCCCCTGTTACCATGGAAGATTCCTGCCCCCTCGCATCTCATGTAAACACTTAGACG
This sequence comes from Triturus cristatus, assembly GCF_964204655.1. Classification (NCBI taxonomy): domain Eukaryota; kingdom Metazoa; phylum Chordata; class Amphibia; order Caudata; family Salamandridae; genus Triturus; species Triturus cristatus. The sequence goes on from NC_140589.1 coordinate 182,614,312, forward strand.
CTTGTACACGCACTAACAGTCGGTATAGAATAGATTCCGTCCGAGAGACCTTTCTTTTTGGATAATACAGTTCTTTAAACATAAGATATTAGATATGATTTGGGATTAGGTTGACCTGACCCCCCAGACTTCTGTCTCCACATGTAGAGCTAAATGTCAAGTCCCCTTCACCCTCTAGTTGCACGTCAATCACACGTCATGCGGCTGCGCGCGCATCTCTGCCGAGTATTTCTGCTGACATTGCAGGATTCTCTTATGGATCCACCCACTTGTGACATCATGTTTAATGACGTTTCTAGTCTACACCTACTATTACGCCTCTTTTCATTACGTATGTGTATTCTTATCTGTATTATCAGCTGTTACGCCTCCTGCATCTGTCTTAATGTAATGCTTTTCATATAAATATCTTTACTTGTCAATAATGTATGCTTTTTTCCCTTCCTGAACCTTCGTGGTGATGGAATTTGATGCCATGGTTCGAACCATAATTCCTTTGTAAGGAATAAAGCCTTTCAGAACCTCTAATACCACGGATTCTGCCTCTTATTTTACTGAGTTATTCTTATTGTATTTTACCGCATCAAAAATAGTACAGGTAATTAAAATATTTACCACATAAATTGGCGCCCGAACAGGGACACTTTCTCATCTCACGCGCCGGAGGTGCGTTGCAGGCCCGGTCTCCTGCCACAGCTGGACAGACAACAACGCGTACCCGCAGGATTTCCTGTATCTCCCTCCGGCCAAGCGGGGGTGACTGAGGCTGCGATCAACACCCAGACGAGGCGGTGAGAAGTGCGAAGTATCCCGACCAGAGCCTAGCTGAGAGAGCAAGATCCGAGGTATACAGAGGCCCACCAGGTTCCGAAGTTCCGTGTCGAGTCGAGTCCGGTCCGGTCCAGTTCAGTTCCGAGGCCTTCCGTTCCGTGCTACCCGGTGAGTACCGTTGCCGGGGAGGCATTTATGACGTGCACATAGTTTGTGCCGGTCAAGACGGGTTTGGGTACACAAATCCGGTCTGCACTGTTTCAGCAGTGTATCTGTACTGTTTAGCAGTATATCTAGTATGTCTTATATATAATCCAGCATTACCTAGTGTTAGTATTATGTCAGTAACTAGTTTTCTTCTAATCATCATTGTTCGTTAAATGTTAAATATTAAATGTTTTAATACGTTTTAAAAATTGTGGTGTGAATGAGTGTTCATTATTTGTGTTTATTGTATTAATTATGTTCAAAATTAAGTAGCAAGGTTTAAAGATGCCGCTCTTTTCAAAATTAAGACAGATCAAGACTAGAAAAGGGGTACTCGAAGAAGCTGTTCCCATTCCACCTAGGGACACTCCAGGGTACTTTATGTACCATAAGCATGGCCTAGATGCCGTATTATTTCTTGATTTATGGGTGGACTACACCAAGGATTTACCAGAAAGTCAGAGGTTGCCCGCAGCTGGGACATGGGATGCAGATTGCATCATGAGAGTAGAAGAAGAATTATGGAAAAAGAAAGCCAGACAGTCACAGAAAGATGCCATCGAATTATGGCGTAAAGAATCATATAGACGTACAGAAAAAGCGCTCAGACAGGAAGAGAAAAGTAGGGAAAATTCAAATAAAGCCCGAGAAAATATATTAATTGAGGAAGGTACCAGAGTAAAGGCAGAACAAGTAGACAGACAAAGAAACACCCTTATGAATGGTATGTATCCTCTTCTGGCCGAGGGTCTACCTAAGGCCACCCCGGAAATACCGAAAGATCTGCCACCTCCATTACTCCCGACAAAGGCACATCCCAAGACCGCAAAAGATATTTTCCTTTCTTCCTATTTAGACGATGTAGCTCCCGAATATGTTAATGCTCCGCCACACACACCGCCTGCCGATGGTGCTCGACGTCAAGATCATCCGCCCCCACCTCCGCAACAACAAACTTCTCCGCATATTCCAACAGGTCCATCTGTTTCTACCGCTTTTCCCGCATCTACAGTTTCTATCTTACATCCAACAAATCCTTTCGTGCCTAGCACCTCAGACGGTGCTACAGGAGGTACGACAGACATTTTTGCTACGCCGCCGCGAGGAAATAAATTATCTCTTAGAGATTTAGCACACCAACGTACACCCCAACTAGCAACTTCCGATATGTTTAAGGAACAACTAGTGGATTGTAGATATGACCCAGTGCCCGGTAGACAGGACAGAATGCTGCTGTCTTCATTACGTATACGACGAGCTTCAAGGTATTTAGCGACGCTACCAGGAATGACGGCACATTTAGACAATATATATCACTTTGTCCAATCGGGGCGAGGCCCTGAGAGTATTAACGAAGCCATGGAATACCAGAAAGCGGATGTACAGAGGCAACTGTTACGCTTCTTCATAAACTGCGTGATCAGGAACGAAGACAGGGCTGAGGTAGATCAGGAGGAAATGCAAGTACTTACCAGATGGGGTCAGAATATATCAGAAGGGAAACATGATAAACAGACGTGTATAGTAGCTATGTGCCGAAAGATCCGCAAAGAAGAAGAACAAATACATAAAGAAAGATTAGAGGCAGACAAAACTGAATCGGAGGGAGAGGAGGAGGAAGAATCAGAAATGCCCGCAGGACAATTAGAAACGATGGCTTATGTAGGTAAAGGAAGATCTTTTAAAAATACCAGATGCTTTAATGATCCAATACGTCTGATACGTCCAGAATGTAACCGAAATTTTCAAGCCCCTATGTTAAATACAAGGTCTCCTGAACACCTATTTCAAGCTGCTGATAAATTACTCCGAGACCAAAGGGGGTATCATATGCTCGATTCCATGGATGAACAAGAATTAGCCAGGTCAGCAGTACAATGGGCTGACAGTCCCGGAAAATACAGTGATGATGCGCTAGCACAAACGTTTTTGAATCTTAACCCAGACGAACAGCGATTAGCTGGTATATACATGATTCAACACCTCCTTATATTATATAAAAGCCAACACTCCGATCCTAGTCCCCTACCTGATATACTGACAGAATTACTCACGAATAAATGGAGAGGTTCAGGTACTGATTTAATTAAAGAAATTCTAGAATATCGGAACCAGTACATTGTCTTCGTATGCCCAGAACATGTTCCAGTTCCCACCATGGGAAGAAAAATGTATCACATAGATAGACAGAATCCCTTACGTGAAGTGCACCCAATTAAAGGTGACGACAATATTTTTAAACGCGTGTTTGTGTACACGCCCATAACTAAAATTGAATTATTAGAAATGAAGAAAGTAGTACCTAGCCATGATAAAGATCCAGCAGGTTTCCACCGTGAGATAAAAGACATGTTACTCATGGGAGAGTATACCTACCCCGACATTATGAAAATATTAAAAGTATTAATGCCTGCCGGTATTTACGAGAAACTCAAAGAAAAGGATTGGGAGGTGGGAGATCAAAAGATAGATTGGACAGCGTTAGAAAACGAAGAAAAGGCCCGAGCTGCAGGTTCAGGGCTTGGGGAAAAGACTACAGCATTACCAGGATTACTAGTGCAAGTATTGCCACGCTTGTTAACTACGAAAAAGGAAGATTGGGGTGCAATTTCAGCCTGTAAACAAAAACAAGATGAAGACACTAGTGATTTTTATTCCCGATTTGAGAAATGTTTTGGTATTAATAGTGGCATAAAAGCAAATAGCGAGTCGTATCCACATCTGTTTGTGACAAAATTAGTTGAGAATTCCCTGCCCCAAGTTAAGAATAGGGTATTAAAATTCGAGAGTACCTGGCAAGGTAACACCCCGTCACAGATGTTACAAATGTTACAATATCACCACAATAGAATTAGAGAAGAACAAGAACATGAACAAAGACGTATGAAAGACACGAAAATGAAAATGCTTGTTGCTCAGTCAGTTCCAGCTGACGGTCACAGAAAGAGTACGACACAGTCCAATGATTCAGCAGGTCCTGTAAAAGGGACATGCAACTATTGCAAACAGCCAGGTCATTATATACATGATTGTGCAGTCCTGAAACATAATATCTCTACGGGTAAAACCAAGGAGAGACCACGTGCACCTAGACAGGATCAGATCCCACAACAAGTACCTCAGCATGCGCAATCTATGCCAGTTCCACAACAACAGACCGTAGCAACATCACAACAGCAGCCTATTGCTGCCACACAAGCAACGACACAACAGATGTACCAGTATGCACAAGCTGATTATCCCGATTATCAGCGATACACATGAAATAGCCTAGAGAGGGAAGTTGGCTTACCCCTTATCGAGGTTCCTGTAGATCAAGAGGGACCTTATGCACATAGTGAAATATTAGGGAAAGACAGAAATTTTTTACTTGATACAGGGGCAAGCAGAACAACTATACGTCACAGCGAAGTTCCAGGGGCACCTCTCTCAGGCTCACAGAATATTTCCCTTGGATTCTCAGGAAAGCCTATTATTAATGAAGTATCACTACCTCTTCCACTTACGGTTGGTCCATTGACACGAACTACAGATTTATTGCTTACTAAATCATGTCCAGAAAACTTGTTAGGCATAAAAACACTGAAAGCTCTAGGAGCCATAATATGTTGTTCTCCGGAAGGAGTACGATTATTCTTACGTGACTTTAAAGGTCACTACGTGTCCAGAGACATGGATCACCGGTTACAGAAGTTACCTACACATTTATGGGCACAAGGCCCTACTGATGTTGGTTGCATGCACATTACACCATATCGAGTCACACTCAAAACAGGAGTGGTACTACCACGAATGCGACAATACAAGTTACCCCCAGATGCTGTAGTGGCTTTGCTGCAAATCATTGACGAGCTTATTGCCCAAGGAGTGGTCGTGGAAACCGACTCCAATGTATGTAATTCCCCGATAATTCCGATTCTTAAAAGAACGGATCCAAAAGCACCGCCAGTATATCGATTAGTTATTGATCTGCGCGAATTGAATAAATGCATTGTGCCACAATACCCCGTGGTCCCAGATATCTCTTCATTATTAACAGCCATTGATTCAGAAGCAACGTTCTTTACTGTAATTGATCTCAAGAATGCCTTCTTTAGCGTCCCAATCGATCCGGAAAGTCAATACTTGTTCGGATTCAGTTTAAATGGACGAAGTTTTAAATTCACACGCGCACCTCAAGGATTCACAGAAAGCCCCAGCATCTATAGCCAAGCACTGAAACGAGAACTTGACAGTATCCACATGCCAGCTAACACTGCCTTGCTTCAGTATGTCGATGATCTGCTGATCACCGCCCGAAGCGAACCTGAATGTGAAAAAGCATCACTGACGGTTTTACAATTTCTAGCCGACAAGGGGCACAAGGTGTCCCCTTCTAAGCTGCAATTCTGTGTCCAGCAAGTTGTTTACCTTGGACACTTGCTGTCCAAGGAGGGACGACAGCTTACACCCGACCGCATCCAGTTAATTGCTAACATGCCACCACCCAAGACACAAAAGGAGGTGCGGGCTTTTATAGGCCTCACTTCGTACTGTAGGCAGTGGATCCCTCAATATGCATTTCTAGCAAAACCACTCATTCAGTTGACAACACAGGAGGCAGCCACATCGACTGTCCTTCCCTGGACTCAAGAACATACACATGCCTTTGAAAGCTTAAAGAAAGCTTTATGTCAAGCACCTGTTTTAGCAACACCATGTTACAGTAAACATTTTACACTTTTTGTTACAGAACGCGAAGGTACTGCCTTGTCAGTACTCACTCAGGAACAAGCAGGATCACACAAACCATGTGCTTATTTTTCTAGTACATTAGATCCCGTAGCTCAGGCTCTTCCTGCGTGCCTGAAATCAGTAGCAGCAACAGCTTTAGCAATCAGACAAAGCGATGCCATAGTATTAGGACATCAATTGACAGTACAAGTACCACACGCAGTAGAGGTTCTCTTGAACCGAACACAAACACAACACTTGACTATAGCAAGACTGACGGGTTATGAAAAGACATTGTTCCAGCCACACATAGAAATCAGACGTTGTAGTACATTAAATCCTGCCACACTTTTGCCAGTAAATGGAACAGACCCATTAGCACATGATTGTATTGAAGTCATTACTATCACGACGAAACCCAGACAAGACTTGACAGATATTCCACTACCAGATCCAGACTTGACATTGTATGTAGATGGTTCATGCATGAGAACAAGTACAGGAGAGTTAGTGGCCGCTTATGCAGTCACGACAGACACTGAGGTCATTGAAACAAATTGTATTAACACTTTGTCAGCTCAAGCAGCAGAGCTCATCGCTCTGACACAAGCCTGTATTCAAGCAACAAATAAGAAAGTCAACATATACACAGATTCACGTTATGCATTCGGAGTCGTCCATGACTTCGGTGTGCTGTGGCGAGAGAGAGGTTATTTAACTTCTCACGGTACCCACATCCAACACGGACCCCTCATTCAAGCTTTATTAGACGCAATTCATCTACCTACTGCAATATCTATTATGAAATGCAAAGCCCATACAAAAGTTACCGATATCATTTCTCAGGGTAACGACCTAGCTGACCGAACAGCTAAACAGACTGCTCAGAACCAGACTCATACAACTGACACGACAAAGACAATAGTTCCGACACCAACACATTGCATGACAGTTAAGGATCCCGCCCTTGATGTAATTGACATACAGACACATGCTACACCAGAAGAAATAAAGAAATGGACTGAATTAGGAGGGATCCAAACGGATCAAGGATGGATGACGAAGGGAAAATCTATATGGTTTCTCCCCGACTCCATGGTTCAAGTCATCATTAACACAATACATAGTCCAGCGCACCTAGGAGAAAAAGCTATGCTAGATAGCATTCAACACATTTGGTTCAACAAACATTTGCGAGCAGCAGCTAAACAGAAAGTACGTACCTGTATGATATGTTGTCAGTTCAACCCAGGTAAAAGCATTCCCGTAGAGCAAGGTGGATTTCAACCTCCCGATCACCCTTTTGAAGTCCTCCAGATGGATTATATCCAGATGGAACGATGTCGAGGATTCAAATATGTTCTCGTAGTTGTCTGTGCTCTTTCCCGTTGGACAGAAGCATATCCCGTCTCAGATTACACTGCCCCGACTACTGCCAAACAGTTAGTTCGAGAATTCTTCCCACGGTACGGTTTACCACGTGTTGTATACTCAGATAACGGCCAGCCATTCTCATCCGAGTTAATGAAACACGTTTCACTTCTGTTAGGTTACCAATGGAAATTCCACTGTGTCCGACATCCCGAGGCAGCAGGTCTCGTGGAACGCCATAATCAAACTCTGAAAATTAGATTGTCCAAAGTATGTAGAGAAAAAGGTGTCGATTGGATAGTAGCCTTACCAGTTGCGCTCTTTTACATGAGAATGGTAGCACATTCTCGAACAGGGCTATCCCCGTATGAGGTGATCTTCGGTAGACCACCAAATATGTGGGGGACGCCTATACCTCGTAAAATCACTGATGTTGACTGTAATATGCTGACAGATTACCTGGCTTCCTTGATGTCTGCACTACAATCTTGTCGTTCACAGGTAGCTGCAGCTTTTCCCGATAACACTGAGGTGAAGCCCCATGACGTGGTTCCAGGGGATCTTGTGCTAGTGAGGAACTTTGACAGAAGGAGCCAGCTGGAGCCTCGGTGGCAGTCGCCGAAACTCGTCTTATTGACCACAAGGACAGCCGTGAAGATTGAGGGACGTAAAGGGTGGTTGCACTCGAGCCATATAAAGAAATTTTATGGACTACCGTCAGACGTGAACCCTCAGCCCTGCATTCCCTCACAGACTGATTCAAAACTCCCTTTGGTTGAAAAGACCGAGAGTAAAACTTATAAACTGAAACTAAGGTCTAGCAAGTCAGACAATTTGATTGTTTAAGTCCTCTCCAAGGTGAATCGGTTGAATTTGTCTCTGACATGTATCCCCTAGACCGAAATAGAGAGAGAAATAGACAGAAAAAGCTCAAGAAACAGGCGTACTGTAAATCACTTCGTAGTCACTGCATAGTGACATTATTAATTTTGTTTTTTCTAAGTCTTCTGATTATTATTACCAGTGTATTGCTACATATGTATTACCCTATTTCTAAGCATGCTTACAATGCTACTGCTGAACATTCTTTTAGCGAATTACCTCCGCATGAGTTGTCCTATAGATTTGCGCTGCACAACAACACTTTCATTAGTATGTTACATCATTCCCATCAGACCAGCAATGCTACAAATTGTTGGATATGTGGCCGACTCCCTCCCTATCAGAACTATAAGGGGGTTCTGCCTCTCTTTCCGTATCCGTTCACACACAATGGCTCCTGTGGAGCATGGTTTAGTTTGATTAATTCCCTAGATTCAAATTCAGTAGTTTATCAAGACAACTGGGTATGGGGAAACCTGAACCTAGTTTTGCTTAAAGTCTGCTACCCTAACAAGGAGGGACTTCCCAAAAGAACAGGAACTGATCTAGAAAATGAAGTATATGGATTAGGTAACTTTACACTTAACCTCATGATTCTGAATGTTGAATCCGAAGCTACACCAATTTTGCCCGCTATGTCAGTATTTCCAGTTAAAGGTGAATTATGTGTAAGAAAGAATGGTTCAATACACATGGGCCATAGTAAATGTACCACTGTAATAGAATTCAGTGATCAAGGCAAGTCTACATTTAGAGCTTATCGTCATTCCTACTTCATATGTGGCCAGACTGCATATATACGTTTACCTCTAGATTGGGATGGTACTTGTTACATTGCATTCCTTCTGCCACCTGTTTTCCTAGCCCCTCCTGATTATCACAAAAATACCCATTTAGTACACAATAGACAACAGAGAGATCTCCCGATTGTCGATTACACTGAAACGGCATGGGAGCAATACACAGATTTCAATAAAGGTTTCTTTCCCTATATAGGTACAGTCACTAATAGTAAGCTGATACGTAGATTAACTAGAACCCTTGAAGCAGTAGTAAATGAAACTACTTCCGCCTTAGGCAACTTAACAGAGGAGCAGTCTGCGATGCGGATTGTTGTTCTTCAAAATCGTCTTGTCCTTGATGTCATCCTGGCCGATAGGGGCGGAGCTTGTAGGGTCATCGGATCAAGTTGCTGTGTTTTCATACCAGAAAACTCGCCGTCAGTATATAAAGCCATAACTCGCCTTCACAAGATTGTAAGCCAGATACACCAGAGTCCAGGCACCTGGACTTGGTCCGGTTGGTTCTGGAGCGTGTTGTCAGCCTGGGGATGGAGGATCCTATCCTTCCTAGGTATTGGCTTTCTCATACTATTCAGTTGCTGCTTATGTCTACAATGTGGGCCAGCGATTTGTGGTCTGTGTGCCACATCGTGTATCCCGCCTTCAAGTTTTCGCTCAAGATCCCGGAAGAAGAAAGAAGAACAAATGATGCTATATGAACAGATTGATGGATTGATGAAGATCGATATCTCATGAAGGGTCCGTAGGGGACAAGGAGGGAATGAGGAAATATGAATTTTATGATCAGTTATGTCCCCTATCTTAGACCCCAACGGCTCCATGTACATGCTACAAGTACATGTATGTTCCCTCCAGTTCCAGTTATGAAGACGCAAATACATGTGCGTCCACCGTCAACATGTCCTCTTTCAGATCCGCCATGAATGGGTCGGATATTCCGTTCCTAAGTATGAAAGGCCACCGACTTTATATGGTTCACTTTCCACGTTTTCAGCTCTGACGAGTAGGCCCTGAATTCTGCCATCAAGCCTTTTCCTGCCTTCTGTCTCTGAAAGCTCCAGTCTGAGCTCGCATCTGTATCCATGAACTTTGTCCTACTCCCTGCGCGGCTAACGGTGCCTGATCCGGCCTGTTGCCTGCCAAAAACTGTATTTCACCTTCAAGATTATCTGCTCCGCTCCTCATCCAATGCATTCCTGTCTATTAGTTTAGGTAAACATTCTTCCAGCTACCGAGCAAAGGGCCCGGCCTCACTGTCCTCATGCAAGTAATTCATAGCCCCTGTTACCATGGAAGATTCCTGCCCCCTCGCATCTCATGTAAACACTTAGACGCTTGTACACGCACTAACAGTCGGTATAGAATAGATTCCGTCCGAGAGACCTTTCTTTGTGGATAATACAGTTCTTTAAACATAAGATATTAGATATGATTTGGGATTAGGTTGACCTGACCCCCCAGACTTCTGTCTCCACATGTAGAGCTAAATGTCAAGTCCCCTTCACCCTCTAGTTGCATGTCAATCACACGTCATGCGGCTGCGCGCGCATCTCTGCCGAGTATTTCTGCTGACATTGCAGGATTCTCTTATGGATCCACCCACTTGTGACATCATGTTTAATGACGTTTCTAGTCTACACCTACTATTACGCCTCTTTTCATTACGTATGTGTATTCTTATCTGTATTATCAGCTGTTACGCCTCCTGCATCTGTCTTAATGTAATGCTTTTCATATAAATATCTTTACTTGTCAATAATGTATGTTTTTTTCCCTTCCTGAACCTTCGTGGTGATGGAATTTGATGCCATGGTTCGAACCATAATTCCTTTGTAAGGAATAAAGCCTTTCAGAACCTCTAATACCACGGATTCTGCCTCTTATTTTACTGAGTTATTCTTATTGTATTTTACCGCATCAAAAATAGTACAGGTAATTAAAATATTTACCACAATAACTAATACAAGGACACAATGATCCATACAGGCACTCTCACAATCACACATTCTCACATATAGTAATTTATATAGCGCAACACTCATATATACTGCCTTTCACATATGCAGTTACTCACATGTACCACTGAGGCATTCATTCACTCAACAAGACACTCATACACACACTCACTCAGCCATGCAGACCTTCACAAATACAGACTTGAACACATATACCTAGTGAATTAGCCACTCACACATCTATGCAGAGAGTCACACCCCCCCACCCACCCACACAGACACTCAGGTACTCATACAGGTACTCAGACAAGCAATGAATAGCTCATATAGATCCTCATTTAGTTGCTAACCAAACCATGGAACTGCTTACACATCAACAAACAACCTAAACTGTGTGAATGTCTATATCAGTCGCTAACACATGCATTAAGCAAGACACAATTAATTAGTCACTATACAGTTAGTGACACACCTACTTAATCATCTATCCTGAGTCTTATACACTCATTCATTCTTCAATACACCTTGGCATATATATATTTATAAAACATATTTAAACTTTACAGAAACACACATTCACTGGATGATGTCATCAGTGATGTCATTTGAGATGTCATCAGTGATGTCACTGACCATGTCATGAGTGATGTAATATATGATGTCATCAGCAGTGCATTGCGAGGGCGAGAGTTATAGTTAGCTCAACTAATTATAACAGGCAAATTTCTCTGGTTTTATATGAGTCAAATGTCCCAAAAACTATAACGTCCCTGAAACCTATGTTTTTTTTTGTGAATTTCTAAGGTTTTTTGATTGCTCATGTCTAACTATAACGTGCCTGAAACCTATGGTTTTTTCAGTGAAAAAAAAAAATATATATATATATATATATATATATATATATATATATATATATATATATATATATATCACTGAAAAAACCATAGGTTTCACACACGTTATAGTTAGGAATTAGCATTTAAAAAACCTTGCAAATTCACTGAAAAAACCATAGGTTTCACACATGTTATAGTTAGCGGAAATTTTACTGATAAAAAACCAGTGAAATTCCCCCGTTATAGTTAGTGCAGGCAACTATAACTCACGCGACCGCAATCCTCTGCTGATGCTAATACTGTATTTAGACACTTATTTGCCCATGTCTTCTTCCATACATTTTTAGCTATACATATATTACAAATATTTTTTTTTCATAAAGACACATATGTCATCAGCAGAAGATTGCGGTCGCGTGAGTTATAGTTGCCTGCACTAACTATAACGGGGGAATTTCACTGGTTTTTTATCAGTAAAATTTCCGCTAACTATAACATGTGTGAAACCTATGGTTTTTTCAGTGAATTTGCAAGGTTTTTTAAATGCTAATTCCTAACTATAACGTGTGTGAAACCTATGGTTTTTTCAGTGAATTTGTACGTTTTTTTAAATGCTAAGTTACTTTACGCCATTCGTGGCGTGCGCGCCCACTTAACGCAGTTCGTTCCGTGCGCGCACAGTAAGCACGCGGTGCGCTTCGCGCACCGCGCGCCCACTTTACGCAGTTAGTGCCGTGCACGCACGGTGGGCAGGCGGTGCGCTACGCGCACCGCGTGCCCACGTTACGCTAGATGGGCCATGTACGCACGATGCGCTTCGCGCACCGTGCGCACATGGAGGACATATGATGCACTTCGTTTTGAAAGGTAATATTTTAATTTTTCGTAATTTTTATAAGCCATGCACAAATGGTGCCCTTCGGGCACCATTTGCACATGGGGTGGAGAGAGTATGGATAATTTTTTCTTTTATTATTTTTGTTTAAAATATTGTGGTTTTTCACACCTCTAATAAGCCCTGCGCATTTGGTGGCCTGCGGCCACCAAAAGCACGGGGGGTGGGGAAAGTGTGGATAGTGTTTTTTTTATTACATTTTTTACCGTACGCGTACGGTAAGCGTAATCGGCGAAATTAGCGAAAAAATAAAAATTCAATTTTTGACCTTGGGGGGTCTTTGGGGACTCCCTCAACATGGCTATGTGTGTGGGAGCTGTCTAAACAGCCCCTTTACATGTTTATTGGTTTTATTTAACAACCTAACTCTCAGTGCGAGAGAGAAAATGGCGGCAGCCGCTTCCTGGTTTCGGCCGATTCGAATGTTTACTAAGATCTAAGAGCCAATCAGAATCGCGCTTGCGCACGCCACCGTACGCGTACGGTAAGCTTACGGTAAGCGTACCGTAAGCTGGCTCAGATATATATATTGATTTAAAGGCTATTTTCTCAAAATCTACTGAACAGATTTACACCAAACCTACAAAAGGCACTTCCTTGACCTGAGGACTACCTCTCTGCCAAATTTCTAGTAATTCTGTTCAGCCGTTCGGGCTGTAGCCCTGTCTAAAGGTCCTATGGAAAAATGCATGGGAAAAACGCGTTTTGGGACCCCCCTTTTATCTCAGCCCCCGCTTGACGAATCCCCCCGAGACTTTCAGGGTAGGAGCGGAGTGTAGCGCCCCACCTATTTTGAGAAATTCGCGAGGATTCGTCGACCGGCGCCAAAGTTATTCCAAATAGAATGTTGCGGTTTTCCTATGGAAAAGGGGTCCTAACTATAACTACCTACTGGCGACCGCCAGTAGGTAATATATATATATATATATATATATATTATCTACTGGCGGTCGCCAGTAGATAGTTATAGTTAGGACCGTGTTTCCATAGGAAATCCGCAACATTCTATTTGGAATAACTTTGGCGCCGATTGACGAATCCTTGCGAAATTTTCAAAATAGGTGGGGCGCTCCGCTCCGCTCTTTCCCTGAAAGACTCGGGGGGATTCGTCAAGCGGGGGCTGAGAAAAAAGGGGGGTCCCAAAACACGTTTTCCCCATGCAATTTTCCATAGGGACCTTTAGTCCAAGGTACAGCCCGAACGGCTGAACAGAATTACTTGAAATTTGGCAGAGAGGTAGTTCTCAGGTCAGGGATGTGCCTTTTGCAGGTCTGGTGTCCATCTGTTCAGCAGTTCCTGAGAAAATCAAAAGTAAAATCATATATATATGTGGGCGAAGCCTAACCACACATCCTGAGATCTGATTGGCTGTCAGCACTTCATCCAAGAAGTGTTAGCAGCCATCTTGGGACCAATATACATGATAGCACCTCATTAAAAAGCATTGCAGTTAATAGAAGGTTTTAAGACTTTAGTTACATTATAAATCATTTGTTGATGGTACCATACTCATTTTAGGAATTGTGGTATGTTCTAAGGTGATTTCACCATGTGAAAAAGCCTTCTGCTGGGATACCATGATTGAGAGAAACATATTTTCTCATGCTTTTCCCACAGAGGTTTGGAAGGTGATCTATAAGCTAAACTGAGAGCTTATTTTCTGTAAATTCACATTATCTTTCTCAGTCATGTGAGAATGAAGTCTGACATTCTCAGTAAAACATGTACATCCAACAAGGGCAGAGACTGTCAGTTGATTCCTTTGTGTTCTACTGCAGCTTCCCAGAGTGTTCCAAAGAACAACTAGAGCGCTAACAGTCCTACTTATGATAAACGTATGGCACACCTGAAGCCATCTTGCTTGGATTAAAGTGGTAACTCTTAAAACATTTAATTTAAAAAGGAACAAAATGAGGGGGTTCATTTTTCCATAAAATGTATGATGAGTGCTGCAGAAAGAAAAATTAGGGCACATTTTGAGTGACTTCTCAAATCCTCTTCTATTTCATTAACAAATTCTGACATGCAGACTGAAACATGCACTTTCAATACCAGCAGCAGTTTTCCCTGGTGAGCAGTAGCTTTACTACAGTGATCTAATGAGCAAAAAGAGTGCTAACATTCTGAATTTATGGCAAATGTGTGACACATCTGAATGCCTTTGGAATCAAAGTAAAAAACTGAAAGTATTTCCTACTGAGGAGACTGCAGTAAATGAGGAAATTAGAAAACTTCATAACAAATAAGTCTGCCAAGATGGCCCCCAGAGACAAAAGAGCCCAAATGTAGCCCAAATATCACCCAGATGTAGCCCAAGTATAGCCCAATGACAGAATGTCCCAGAGTGTTCTTAAAAACAACTAGAGCGCTTACTGTCTTCATTATGACAAAAGTATGGCACACCTGAAGCCATCTTGATTGGAATAAACTGGTAACACTTAAAACATTTAATTTGAAAAGGAACACAATGAGGGGGTTCATTTTGCCATAGAAATTATGATTAATGCTGAAGAAAGAAAATGAGGGCACATTTTGAGTGACTTCTCAAATCCTCTTCTATTTCATTAAAAAATTCTGACATGCAGACTGAAACATGCACTTTAAATACCAGGAGCAGACTTCCATGGTGAACAGTAGTTTTACTACAGTGATCTAATGAGCAACTAGAGTGCTAACATTCAGAATTTATGGCAAATGTGTGACATATCTGAATACCTTCATGATGGAATCAAAGTAAAAAAATGAAAGCATTTCCTACTGAGGAGACTGCAGTACATGAGGAAATTAGGAAACTTCATAACAAATAAATCTCCCAAGATGGCCACCGGAGACAAAAGAGCCCAAATGTAGCCCAAAATCACCCAGATGTAGCCCAAATATAGCTCAATGACAGAAGTGTGCAAAACACTTATTATTTTGTATTTTTGCAGTGTTATATAGTGCAGACTTGTCAGGTATTGGAGTGCTTTACATGAGCATTGGTTACATCACACAAGAACAAATTCATTTTGGTTGTAGACATGGGGAGACTAAGTGATTTGACCAGAATCACAGAATGTCGAGCTGAAGCAGAAACTCCAACCTGGTTCCCCAGTTGCAAAGTCTGCAGTTCTGGAAGTAACACCACATCCTCTCCCCTAAGTGCAACATGTAATCAAGTGGTCAACTGGATAAAAAAACATAAAGGTAACAAATAATTTAAAAGTGCTTTTTCGCTATTTGAAAACTCAGAAAATATGTCCTTATTTTAGTCTTTTAGAGCACTAACCATAATTTTGATGCCAATAAGACCCTCTCATATATGTAATTTCTAAAGGAAATGGTCTAGGTATTACAGTTTTGATTACATCAAGATGACGTCAGGCGTTTCACACTTTTGTAATAAATATAGAATGTTAGCAATCTAGTTGTTCATTAGGATACTGTTGAGAGGCAGAGGCCAGGGGCACAGACTCTGAAAAATGAAGGCAGGTAGGAGGGTGCAAAGGCAACAATTTAACCACACTGAGCAGGCAGGAAGGGCCGTGGCATCACAACAGACTATGGAGGGCAGTGGAAAGGGGGGCAGGGGCAACAAACCAACAATACAGGACTTGCAAGAGAGGCTGTGGCAATGTAATAGACCATTGTGGGCAGAAGGAAGAGGCAATGGTAGTACAACCGTACATGCCAACAGACCCGATTCAGCCAGGAAACGTCCAATGTTTTTAAGCTCAAATGGGCTTTATTTTATCTGTATCCTGTCTACAATCTCCTCTTTTTCAATGTAACTCTAAGGGGAAAATCAATACCCCAGTTTTTTTTCAAAATCTCCCTCTTACCAAGTTCAAAATGTTCGCAAGTATGGTACATTGGATCATGGAAGGAAATGGGGTAGGGACATGGACTTGGATAACAGAGGACAGGAGGGACATGGAGAAGTGCACAAAATTGACCCTGCAGGGCAGGCATCAGGGTTTGCAGCAGCACAATACACCACACAGGGCATGCGGGACGGGAGTGCAGCACAACAATCCATAGAAAGCAAGAGGGAGGGGACAGGACCATGCACATGGGCAACAGAGAACAGAGGGGCAAGAGGCAGGACCATAATGGACAGACAGGAGAGAAAGCTGCAGCATAACAGACCATAAAGGGCAGGAGGGATGGATCAGGGGCATTACAATGGAACAGACAAGCCAGGAGGGAGGGAGTAGGGGTCTGCACATGTAAACAGAGGGCTGGGGGCAAGGGGGCAGGGCAGGAGCAGCAAGATAGCCATGGAGGTCAGGCAGGATGGGCACTAGAAGCAAGACACACCATGAAGAGCAACAGTGAGACTGTGATGGCATACACACAGACCATGGAGGGAAGGTGGGAAGGGGTTCAGGGGCAGCTAACTGACCACACAGGGAAGGTGGGAGGGGCCATGGCAGCACAGAAGACCATGCATGGCAAGTGGGAGGGTTAGTGGTAGCACAATGGCTATGATGGGCAAGAAGGAGGGTGCAGGGGCATGCACAAAGGACGATGGAGGATAGAAGGGAGGGTCAGGACCTGTGCACAGACAAGAAAGTTCAGGGGAAGGGGCCTCACAACAGACCGCACGGGGCAGGCAGGAGGAGCAGTTACAGCACAACAGACCAGGGAGGGCAGAAGGGTGTGGCAGTACAATGGACCATGTAGGACAGGAGGAAGAGGATAGGGGCATGGCATGTGGACAGGCAGGGTGGAGGTGGCAGGGACAGGTTACAGTCATCTGACAATGCTAGGCAGGTGGGAGGGGAGTGGCAGCTCAACAGAACACTCAGAGTAGATAGGAGTGGCAGGTCCATGGAACATGGTGGGCAAAAAGGATGGAGCAGGGGCATACACAAAGACATCGGAGGGCAGGGGGAAGGAGAATAGGGGCAGCAAGTTAAGCACAGAGTTTAAGCAGGAGGTCAATGATGGGGCATAGAATTGGGCAATGGAGGGCAGGAGGAGTGGACTGGTACATCATACTAAAATGAGGGCAGTGGCAGCACATCAGACCATGCATGGCAGGAGGGAGGAGGCTAGTCCATGGATTCACACAATAGAGGATAGGGAGGAGGGGGATGGGGCAGCAAGCTAACTGTTCAGAGAAGGCGGGTATTAGGAACTTTATTGTTTTTAAAACGTGTGTCTGTGCGAACTACTTAAAATATGAACAAGTATGCAGCATAATCTCACTTTTATTCAGGAAGAAGATGACTGTGACTCCGGGCTCACTTGGCAGAAACACCCCCTGACCCTCCACCCCCTATCGCAAAATGTAATGCCCGTGAAAAGGGTAGGTGAACACAGTGTTATATAGAACATAGTCCTGAGAGCACGATTGAAAATGAAAACTAGATATAGTGTATGGTATAAACTATGCACCAAAAAGTGTGAAATAATATGAACCGGGCGTGAAATATAATATGCAATACATTGTGCGCAATGACAGATTCATTGGAGAGCGCGAGATAGCACAGGCACTAGCGCGTGCTATGCGATATGCGCCTTGGAGTGTAAAATGCACAGGGCAGTGTTGTGTAACCTAACTAGTCTCTAAAGTTGTAATATAAAATATGTGCTGGGGAGTGTAACGTTGCATATGCACTGTGACAAAGATATGGATCCCAGATTGTAATATGTATGGCATAGCACTGTGCGTTATAACATAGGCATCGAGGAAGGCACGTTAGATGGGGCAATATAACCCGTGCGAAGACAAGTGTGGCATGACATATTCACGGGGTGGTGTTACAGTGCACATGGGCTAGAGAGTGTCATAGCATATGCACTAGCTAGTGGAATACAACACAGAGGTGTGTGGCACTCAGCAGGCAATGGTGGGTGTAACACAGCATTGGGCTCTGCCAGGAGCGCGCTGTGACTCTCAAGTGATGTTCGTCCCCTTTCCAGAGAGTAAAATAAAAAGTATTACACATCCGGCAGTGGATGTGTGTTTTATTAACCATGAGGGGGGTTTCTTGCATAGTTTTGGTCGAATTTTTGTCGAATCCCCTTTGAATGGCTTAGTGTGCATGTGTTTTAAATGTGCCCGTCAATAGCTACCCATGTTTGTATAAATAAACGACAAGGGTGTCTACCGGGATTAGGCACGGTAGGGCATCAGACATGTCAGAGCTTCACTAGTGGTGTAAATACATTCCACGTGGATTCATTGTATGCATAGTCGCCTTTTAATGAATATCACGCAAATCGTCATGGTGATAGGTACGTACGGTTTGTCCAGCATGTCCTAGGTGTGTCTATAAATATATATTTTTTTAAAATAATAAAAAACAGTGGCCGGCCCTGGGGATTGGGGTCAAAAAAATATAATTAGGAGACAGGCCCTGGGGGATGGGGTCATCAGGGCCAATAAATTAGAATAAGAAGGGGAACCACACAGCCCCCCTTCTTAAAAAATTAAAATAAATAAAAGAGTGGCATCGTGCCGGAGGCCACGCCCCCTCCTTGCAGCACTCTGCAAACGCGCCCCCCTGGCGAGTTGTAAGTTGGGGAATTAATTCCTCTTCAATATTGAGGGTCCCTGAGGGCCAACTAGCCCAACAGGCATCTCCAGTATGCACCAGGGAGCTGCGCTGCAGACAGGTGTTCTGAGGCCAAGCCCCTTTTTACACCTCTCTGCAACGCAGCTCTGTGGCGCTTACTGGAGGTACCTAGTGGTCTAGTTTGACCCTAGGTACCCTTAGGATTCAAGAGGACTTAATCTCTCAATTTAGAACAGCCACAGGGCGCGTTTACACAGTGGTGAAGGGAGGGGACGGGGCCTGAGGTGACGTGTGCAAACATGCACTATGGCACGTTTTAAATTGGGGATATAATTTTCCTTCAATACTGAGGGCCCCTGGGGGCTAACTAGCCCACCAAGTGCTTCCAGTAAGCGCCACTGAGCTGCATTGCAGAGAGGTGGTCCAGGCTGTGCCACTTTTTACACCTCTCTGCAACGTAGCTCTGTGGCACTTACTGGAGGTACCTAGTGGGCTAGTTGGACCCTAGGGACCCTCAGGATTCAAATGAACTTAATCTCCCATCTAAAAACGGACACAGGGTGTGTTTACACAGTGGTAAAGGGAGGGGAAGGGGCCTGAGTTAACGTGTGCAAAAACGCCCTGTGGCCTATTTTAAGAGGTAGTTTTAATCCCCCTGCCCTATTATATACTAGGGGCTTACAGAGGAGGTCATGCTAATCACAGGGGGACCCCAACGCATAATGTTCCCTAGTGTATGTAGGTGTTTTCAATGTATTCTAAGTGTCTTTTAACATAGCTCTGGCTCTAGGACTGGTTAGTCAGACTCAGTTACCACCAGTATCCGTCTGAAAAAGTTGAGGGTACAGGATGATTTTGCAACAAGGCTTCTTTCTGCTCTTCTTTTTGTTCTTTCTGCACGTTATTCTTCTTCCTGCACTTTTCTTCGTCTTTGAGGATTTCTGTTGCTTCTTTCTGCACTTCTTTTTTTTCTTTCTGTGCATTTTTTCTTCTTTCTTCACATGTCCTGTCTCTGTAGGCATAGTTAGAAATTAACATTTAAAAAACCTTTGAAATTCACAGAAAAAACCATAGGTTTCAGGCACGTTATAGTTAGGAATTAGCATTTAAAAAACCTCAGAAATTCACTGAAAAAACCATAGGTTTCAGGGGTGTTATAGTTAGCTGGACTTTTCACTTGTACAAAACCATTGAAATTCCCCCGTTATAGTTAGTTCAGCTAACTATAACTCGCGCGCCCACAATGCACTGCTGATGACGTCACATATTACATCACTCATGACATGG
This sequence comes from Triturus cristatus, assembly GCF_964204655.1. Taxonomy (NCBI): domain Eukaryota; kingdom Metazoa; phylum Chordata; class Amphibia; order Caudata; family Salamandridae; genus Triturus; species Triturus cristatus. The sequence continues at coordinate 182,634,538 of NC_140589.1, forward strand.
TCAGTGACATCACTCATGACATCACTGATGACATCTCAAATGACATCACTGATGACATCATCCTTGTGATAGAGTGGCAGACCTCCTCTCACCCTAATATAACCTTTGATACACACATTCAAAAATAGAGACTAAACTTTTCAAAACAATGGACATACCAATACCAGTTACAACAACCTCTTCAGTAATTCTAAGATCCACATACACATCCACTCATTTACCAACAGTCCTATACAGTCACTCATACATGTATTCACTCATCATATGTACTCATACACCTATACATCCTGTTACACAATGCCACTCATCCATAGAGTTACTCACACACATAGTCACTCATGCTAATAAGGAATCAAACATACATTTATTTGCATATACAGTTATACACACACCATCACACTTACTTCTACGAAAACTTACACATACTTAGTCTTTTAAACAATCACTTATAGAAACACATACTTATTCATACAGGAACTCTTTCAATCTCTCACTCTCACATATACTCACTTATATACACCAATAGTCACATATACTAGTTTAAAACATATGTAGTTACTCATAAAGACACTATTGAGACAGTCATTCACTCACTAACACACCCATACACACACTCATCCACCCATACAGTCCTGCACACATGCTGTCTTCAACACATACAAAGAGTGAGTCACTCATTCATGCACCTATGCACTACGTAATACCCCCCACCGAACCATGCAGACACTCAGACTGATACTCAAAAAACCAACTAATAACCTATATAGACACCCATGTAGCTACTCACCAACCCATGCAGCCACTTATACACAAAGTGAGAGACTGATACAGATATTTACATATTTAAACATTACTCACTAAGCCATGTATTCACTATGATACACTTAATCAGTCAGTTACACAATCAATTTTTCAAAAACAAATCATCCATTTAGACACTTATATACCCATTTATTCTTCCTTCGACCTTGAGATATACATATATAAAACATATTTAATTTTCAGAAAAACACACATTCACTGGATGATGTCATCAGTGATGTCATTTGAGATGTCATCAGTGATGTCATGAGTGATGTCACTGACCATGTCATGAGTGATGTAATATGTGACGTCATCAGCAGTGCATTGCGGGCGCGCGAGTTATAGTTAGCTGAACTAACTATAACGGGGGAATTTCAATGGTTTTGTACAAGTGAAAAGCCCAGCTAACTATAACACCCCTGAAACCTATGGTTTTTTCAGTGAATATATATATATATATATATATATATATATATATATATATATATATATTCACTTAAAAAACCATAGGTTTCACACAAGTTATGGTTAGCTGGACATTTCCCTCGTAAAAAAACAATGAAATTCCCCCGTTATAGTTCGTGCACGCGACCACAATCCTCTACTGATGACGTCAGATATTACATCACTGATTAAATATGTGTCTTTCTGAAAAATAAATATTTGTAATATATGTATAGCTAAAGATTAATGGAAGAAGACATGGGTAAATAGGTGTCTAAATACAGTGATGTAATATCTGACGTCATCAGCAGAGGATTGCGGTCGCGTGAGTTATAGTTGCCTGCACTAACTATAACGGGGGAATTTCATTGGTTTTTTACGAGGGAAATGTCCAGCTAACTATAACATGTGTGAAACCTATGGTTTTTTAAGTGAATTTGCAAGGTTTTTTAAATGCTAATTCCTAACTATAACGTGTGTGAAACCTATGGTTTTTTAACTGAATTTGTACGTTTTTTAAATGCTAAGTTATGTATTTATTAATATTTTTTTTTTCAGGTTCTTCACCGTGCTTCGCGCACCGAGCTCCCACGATGCGTTGTGCGTGCCGTGCGCGCACAGCACAGTGCGCGCACCCCGCGCTTTTTCGAAAAGAAATAATGTTTTTTTCATCCTTGGGGGTCCTTCAGTGACCCTCTGACAAAGGCTAGAGGGTCAGAAACTGTCCACCCTGCCCCCTTTTCACATTCTCCACCTTTGTTTTTCACTGCCTCAGACTGCGAGATACAAAATGGCGGCCGACACTTCCTGATTTCGACCGACTGGAATGTTTACTGTCATGTAACCACCAATCAGAATTACGCTCGCGCACGGCAGCGTGCGCGTACGGTATGCTTGCCGTACGCGCACGGTGCGCGCCTATAGATATATATGTACTTTTAACTGAAATTTTCTCAGGAACTACTGAACAGATTGACTCCAGATATTCAAAAGGCACATCCCTGACCTGAGGACTTTCTCTTTGCCAAATTTCAAATAATTCTGTTCAGCCGTTCGGGCTGTACCTTGGACTAAAGGTCCCTATGGAAAAATGCATGGGGAAAACGCGTTTTGGGACCCCCCTTTTTTCTCGGCCCCCGCTTGACTAATCACCCCGAGACTTTCAGGGTAGGAGTGGAGCGGAGCGCCCCACTTATTTTGAAAAATTCGCGAGGATTCGTCAACCGGCGCCAAAGTTATTCAAAATAGAATTTTCAGATTTCCTATGGAAACACGGTCCTAACTATAATTATCTACTGGCGACCGCCAGTAGATAATATATATATATATATATATGACACAGCATCTCCAGTTACCGGAGCCCCCGACCCTACAGGGCAGCCTCTAAAACATGGGCATGGAGCGACCCATCATATTAATAGCACCGAAACAGAGGCCCAATACTGGTAAAAGATTTGTTTATTCAGTCTTTACAGCACCACTGCATACTCCCAGTTTCCTAACGTTTCGGCCTCCTGGCCTTGTTCACAGGTGGGAGACATGATGTTCAAATCACCATTGTGCTCACGTGGTGCTTTTAAAGTTCGTGAAGTCACGTGACTGCATGTAAATAATACAACTCCCACAGTGCACCACTCATGTTATTAGTATGCAAGCTGGAAGTCCTCATAGTAATTAATATCGACTTTTAAAGTTCGTACCTTGAAAGTAGTGCACTGTTGTTGGTGTGGAATAATGCATTCAGAGCAGCCAGGTGAGTATTTCTTGTAGCACATTGCTTCGTTTTTTTGTAAAAGTCTGTAAAACGCTCCATTTCACCAGCACGATCAAAAATGAAAAAATCCATTCTTGAATCCCTTCCAAACGCACGTAGTTGATTTCACCCTTTGGCATCTCCTAAGTAGGCTGGGTGCGTTCGTGGGTCATGCTCCTCGTAATTTATGACACAGCATCTCCAGTTACCGGAGCCCCCGACCCTACAGGGCAGCCTCTAAAACATGGGCATGGAGCAGCCCATCATATTAATAGCACCGAAACAGAGGCCCAATACTGGTAAAAGATTTGTTTATTCAGTCTTTACAGCACCACTGCATACTCCCAGTTTCCTAACGTTTCGGCCTCCTGGCCTTGCTCACAGGTGGGAGACATGACGTTCAAATCACCATTGTGCTCACGTGGTGCTTTTAAAGTTCGTGAAGTCACGTGACTGCATGTAAATAATACAACTCCCACAGTGCACCACTCATGTTATTAGTATGCAAGCTGGAAGTCCTCATAGTAATTAATATCGACTTTTAAAGTTTGTACCTTGAAAGTAGTGCACTGTTGTTGGTGTGGAATAATGCATTCAGAGCAGCCAGGTGAGTATTTCTTGTAGCACATTGCTTCGTTTTTTTGTAAAAGTCTGTAAAACGCTCCATTTCACCAGCACGATCAAAAATGAAAAAATCCATTCTTGAATCCCTTCCAAACGCACGTAGTTGATTTCACCCTTTGGCATCTCCTAAGTAGGCTGGGTGCGTTCGTGGGTCATGCTCCTCGTAATTTATGACACAGCATCTCCAGTTACCGGAGCCCCCGACCCTACAGGGCTGCCTCTAAAACATGGGCATGGAGCAGCCCATCATATTAATAGCACCGAAACAGAGGCCCAATACTGGTAGTAGTGCACTACTTTCAAGGTACGAACTTTAAAAGTCGATATTAATTACTATGAGGACTTCCAGCTTGCATACTAATAACATGAGTGGTGCACTGTGGGAGTTGTATTATTTACATGCAGTCACGTGACTTCACAAACTTTAAAAGCACCACGTGAGCACAATGGTGATTTGAACGTCATGTCTCCCACCTGTGAGCAAGGCCAGGAGGCCGAAACGTTAGGAAACTGGGAGTATGCAGTGGTGCTGTAAAGACTCAATAAACAAATCTTTTACCAGTATTGGGCCTCTGTTTCGGTGCTATTAATATGATGGGCGCTATATATATATATATATTCACTGAAAAAACCATAGGTTTCACACACGTTATAGTTAGGAATTAGCATTTAAAAAACCTTAGAAATTCAGTGAAAAAACCATAGGTTTCACACATGTTATAGTTAGCTGGACATTTTACTCGTAAAAAACCAATGAAATTGCCCCGTTATAGTTAGTTCAGCTAACTATAACTCGCGCGCCCGCAATGCACTGCTGATGACGTCACATATTACATCACTCATGACATGGTCAGTGACATCACTCATGACATCACTGATGACATCTCAAATGACATCACTGATGACATCACTGATGACATCATCCAGTGAATGTGTGTTTTTCTGAAAATTAAATATGTTTTATATGTGTATATCTCAAGGTCGATGGAAGAATAAATGGGTATATAAGTGTCTAAATGGATGATTTGTTTTTGAAAAATTGATTGTGTAACTGACTGATTAAGTGTATCTCTCACTTTGTGTATAAGTGGCTGCATGGGTTGGTGAGTAGCTACATGGGTGTCTATATAGGTTATTAGTTGTTTTTTTGAGTATCAGTCTGAGTGTCTGTATGGTACGGTGGGGGGTATTACGTAGTGCATAGATGCATGAATGAGTGACTCACTGTTTGTATGTGTTGAAGACAGCATGTGTGCAGGACTGTATGGGTGGATGAGTGTGTGTATGGGTGTGTTAGTGAGTGAATGACTGTCTCAATAGTGTCTTCAGGAGTAACTACATATGTTTTAAACTAGTATATGTGACTATTGGTGTATATATGTGAGTATATGTGAGAGGGAGAGATTGAAAGAGTTCCTGTATGAATAAGTTTGTGTTTCTATAAGTGATTGTTTAAAAGACTAAGTATGTGTAAGTTTCCGTAGAAGTAAGTATGGTGGTGTGTGTATTACTGTATATGCAAGTAAATGTATGTTTTATTCTTTATTAGCATGAGTGACTATGTGTGTGAGTAACTCTATGGATGAGTGGCATTGTGTAACAGGATGTATAGATGTATGAGTACATATGATGAGTGAGTACATGTATGAGTGACTGTATAGGACTGTTGGTGAATGAGTGGATGTGTATGTGGATCTTAGAATTACTGAAGAGGTTGTTGTAACTGGTATTGGTATGTCCATTGTTTTGAAATTTTTAGTCTCTATTTTTGAATGTGTGTATCAAAGCTTATATTAAGGTGAGAGGAGGTCTGCCACTCTATCACAAGGATGATGTCATCAGTGATGTCATCAGTGATGTCATTTGAGATGTCATCAGTGATGTCATGAGTGATGTCACTGACCATGTCATGAGTGATGTAATATGTGACGTCATCAGCAGTGCATTGCGGGCGCGCGAGTTATAGTTAGCTGAACTAACTATAACGGGGCAATTTCATTGGTTTTTTTACGAGTAAAATGTCCAGCTAACTATAACATGTGTGAAACCTATGGTTTTTTCACTGAATTTCTAAGGTTTTTTAAATGCTAATTCCTAACTATAACGTGTGTGAAACCTATGGTTTTTTCAGTGAATTTCTAAGGTTTTTTAAATGCTAATTCCTAACTATAACGTGTGTGAAACCCATGGTTTTTTCAGTGAATTTGCAAGGTTTTTTAAATGCTAATTCCTAACTATAACGTGTGTGAAACCCATGGTTTTTTCAGTGAATTTGCAAGGTTTTTTAAATGCTATTTTTTTTTTTTATTCTTCATTTTTTTCAAACATATTTTTAATTTAATTTTCTTATCTTTTATAAAGACTATGCTTAAATTTTTAAAATCCTTAAATATTTTTTTTATATATATTTTTTAAAATAAACATGTAAAATTTATTTCCAGATTTTTTTTTTTTTTTTTTATAGTACGCGTACCGTAAGCTCACGGTAAGCGTACGGTTTACGCAACGTCCGTAATCTATCTACGCTGCTTGCGTATAGTTACGTACTTTGCGTAGCCGCGCGTACTGCGCGTGGGACGCGTGCGCGCTTACGCAACACGCGCACGTTACGCGGAAGTGCCGGGGAGTGACTGTTATGCGCATGCGCGCAAGCGAGTGTCTTTTTTACGCGCATGCGTACTTTTTGCCGTAAGCGTACCGTAAGCGTACCGTAAGCGTACGGTAGGTCATGTGATCTTGAAACACAACTTTTGATTGGTTGAAACTACTTTCAGTTCTAGAACTCTCCTACACCACACCCATTCCCCTCATTTCTGCTTGTGATCCCTTGGAAGAAGGAGCTGGTTTGTCTTTGGGATACGATGGCAGAACAGCAGAGCCCTTCTGAGAGTGAGGCTAGCACCAGCAGCACTGTCTTGAGGCAGAGAGCGAGGAAAGTAAAGCCTTCTTATGTTTGGGATTATTTTACTTTTCCAGAAGGCCAGCAAAAGGTGAATGCACCCTTAGTTACTTGCAGGCTGTGTCAGCGTGTACTTTCTAGAGGTAATCCTGACAGGAAGTATTCCTTTGGGAATCATACCATGATCAGACACCTCAAGGATGTACACAAAAGGACACATGGTCATCTTTTTGGAGGTAACTCTTCAGAAAGACGAGCCAGTACATCCACAGCAGCTCAGCCTGGACCATCATCTGCAGGGCTGACTCCTTCCTCTGCAGGTCAGGTGAGCCCTTCATCTGTGGGGGGAGAATCTCCTTTTGCTGGCCCTCTGGAAATGAACCCTCGGTTTGCGAGGGTTGAAGTATGGTGCGCCACTTGTCATGATCTAATTACTTATAGGGAGACCAGTATTTCCCTAGTGAACAATAAAATAGATCAGCACACTTGTCGTACCGTGTAATATTCCCAATCTTTCTTTCCTCTGTCCCTGCATGAACACAACGGCTCTTTTAAGAGCCAACCTTATCTTTCATCTTTTTTTTACATATGTTTTTAAAAAAAATTTTTTTTTTTTTTTACCGTACGCGTACGGTAAGCGTACCTTTTTTTTATTTTTTTAAAAAAAAACACTAAAAATCATTTATCACATTACATTGACTTACCATACTCACTCAAAAAAATATTTATTCATTTGTTTTTTTAAAAAATAGTTTTTAAAATGGTTGTAGTTTTCGAAAATTTTCTATATCGATCTGAAAAAAAAGAAAAAAGTATTAATATTTTTATAACAATTTATAATACAGTACACATATTTACATTTTTTTCCCAAAAATATTTTTGCCTCTTTTAACAATTGGAAATCACTTTTACAGACTGACACATTATGAAACCACTATTTTTGATTTATTTAATTGCACGTGTCCAAGCTGTTTTTTTTTCAGACCACCACCATGTGCATTCTCTGTGACTGCCTACACTCCACCAAGGGCAACCAGCCTTAGTGATGCTGAATGTATTTGCATTACAGACTTAAACCTGAAAACCCCACTGACTTGTAAATACTGTGCATGACTATACACGGCAAGGACATGGGTGTGTGCTAAGCCTCTGCTTATTCCCCCAAAAATTCGCTCCCCCTTTCCATCTAATGCAACTGTGAAATCACCAGAGCAAGACGCAATAAATCTCTGCCTATAATTCTTCTATGCACACAGAGTCATGTTTTCACATTAGTCCCAAAACGAAATTTCTTTGCCAATTTGAAAGCACACTTACTGCTCTTTTTTTTTTCAGGGGCAAGTGTAAATCACTTTTACACACTGACACATTATGAAACCACCATGTGTAACTACAACAAAAACAATTCCCATTTCTATTATTCATTTCTTAAGTTACCACATACATACCCTCTCAAACTGTAAACTCACCTTTAAAATTAGTTAGTTGTGAAAGAAATGTGACACTCAAACAGCAGATTATCAGAGCCAGGATCTCTGTTGTGTTCACCTCTCTCCTCTCAGCAGAACCAGATAATGGCAAACTTTCCCTCTATTTTTCCACACATATACATGTAAGTTTCAAATCTCAGTGCTTCCCCCTTTTTTTCACATGTAATCACACATTTCTATTGGTTGAAAACGAACCCTTTTCCAAAAGTACCCTTCCCCCAACTTGACTTCTGCCTAGTACCCTTCCCCCAACTTGACTTCTGCCTGCTACCATAGCAACAGCTCATGGAACACTGCTGTGTGCAGTTAGGTCAGAAGTTCGACACACAATGTTTCAATTCCACAGAGCAAGAGTGCTTGACTTTTCAAACCTAACAGCAAATCCATAGTACTGTTCTTTGGTTACACATTTTTTTGTACCAATACAAAACATGCTTCTATTAATTTTCACATACAGCCTAGTTTTTATTCTGGAATGGTATGAAACAGCCAATCAGTTCTTTTTGTTTTAAAAAAATATGTATGCCTCCATTTCCAAACTGTCTTTCTTTTCATATTGCCATTCTACTGAAAGACACCTCCTGAGTGCATCCAGTTCTCCTTTGAAGATGTTCACAGTGTGGATTGTAGGGCACAGCTATGTCTTCTGGAGTGAAAAGTTTGCAGAGAAAACAGATATGGTGAGAGACCTTGCTTTGCCAAATGTAGACATTAAATGGATTGGTCAGAGAGGGTTAAAGTGGCACCAATTGATGCCATTGGTGAAATCCTTCATTCAAATCCAACACCCTGACCTCATAATAGTGCACTGTGGTGGCAATGACCTAGGCACTTTGACTGGGGTAGGTCTGGAAATGCTTATGAAGGACACCTTTGCACAACTGTTTACACTTTTCCCTAAAACTGCCTTTGTGTTTTCCAACATATGCCAAAGGCAAAAATGGAACTGGTCCAATCATTTCTGTCCACAGATTGACAAAGCAAGAAAGCACGTCAACAAATCTGTTTCTGCTTTCCTCCGTGACTATGGTATGGGTGCCATTTACCACAACAACTTGCGTTATGACATGCAAGACATTTATAGAGGAGATGGTGTGCACTTCAATGATGAAGGGAACAGAGTCTTCCTCTTGAACCTTAGACTCTGCATCGGTACTTACTTGTAGGTACCACTAAAAAAATGACTTCATAAACACAACAGCTCTTTTTAGAGCTCCCTAATTTCTAAACTCTTAAATCTGATTTTCATTTATTTATTTATTTATTTTTTTACCGTACGCTTACCGTAAGCTTACCGTACGCGTACCCCGCGATTTTTTTTAAAATCAATAAATGTTTTTTTTGTACTTTTCTGTCCTTCTTTGACCCCCTTTAAATTGTTAGGGGGTCTGTAACTCTCCTCATTGCCCCCTTTCCTTGTTTTCACTCTTTTTTTTCAGAGTGAAATACACAAAATGGCGGCCGCCGCTTCCTGGTTTCGGCCGATTCGAATGTTTACTAAGATCTAAGAGCCAATCAGAATCGCGCTCGCGCACGCCACCGTACGCTTACGGTAAGCGTACCGTAAGCGTACCGTAAGCTGGCTCAGATATATATATTGATTTAAAGGCTATTTTCTCAGAATCTACTGAACAGATTTACACCAAACCTACAAAAGGCACTTCCTTGACCTAGGGACTACCTCTCTGCCAAATTTCGAGTAATTCTGTTCAGCCGTTCGGGCTGTAGCTCGTTCTAAAGGTCCTATGGAAAAATGCATGGGAAAAACGCGTTTTGGGACCCCCCTTTTATCTCAGCCCCCGCTTGACGGATCCCCCCGAAACTTTCAGGGTAGGAGCGGAGCGTAGCGCCCCACCTATTTTGAGAAATTCGCGAGGATTCGTCGACCGGCGCCAAAGTTATTCAAAATAGAATGTTGAGGTTTTCCTATGGAAACGTGGTCCTAACTATAACTACCTACTGGCGACCGCCAGTAGGTAATATATATATATATATATATATACATATATATATATATATATATATATGTATATATATATATATATATATATATATATATCTTAGTTTTTAATCTGATAATGTAAAGCGATTCCATCTGACGCAGCTTTTTGATTCTGTTCCCCCCACGTTCATCAAGTGTGATTGCTTTGATGCCATAATGGCGCATTGCTCTCCAATCTCTCTTTTGACACAGTATCATATGGTTTGCAGTTGCATATGAAATGTCTTTGTTTTTGACCGCTCGGATGTGCTCCAATATGCGCTTCCTCAGAGTACAAATTGTGCTGCCAATGTATTGTTGTGTTTCGATTTAGGGATTCCCGTACGTAGGTTCCCTTGAATCATGTCCTTATATAGGCACAATCCGCATTGCCCTTATTTAGGCATAGAATCCCAGTGCTTATTTAGGCATTAGCCATGCTATCCAAATACAGGCATGGTCACCTACATCCGTCCATCCCACGTCACAACGAGTACTTAGAAACCAGACCCTTAAGCCATCGGGACTTTCCCTAGCTAGGATTATTGATTTCTTCAAGAACTCATCTATTATGCATGAACTACTATTCCTTAGGGGTTCATCCATGACGTCTTCCTCTGCCCGACTTTACGTCAATGCTAGCATTCCTAAGCACCATCCAGGTATAAATATACCTTCCCTTACCATGGCAAACCACGGCACGGCTTGGCACAACTTGACTGCACAGTTCGCCACGGCAAGTTCGGAAGAGACCATATCCTGGCCTGATGCACTGACCAGACGCTGTCATCCCTGCTCGCAGAGAATCCAGCTTCCAGTGTTCTGACTCCCTTCACGGGGTGTTAGAGTTTGAGACCCGAAAAGAGATTGCCACCTCTCTCATTCTAAAGGTATGGAGCAGACTAAAACCTAGAGGGACTCTTGGCATACAAACTTAGTATATACTATACTATAGAAAACAGCACCTACTCTTACCTCGTACTACACTTAGGTTAGGTTCACTGGGGTAGAACTATTTAGAAGCACCAGACAAGTATTCACTTTTTAGCCTGTGTTCTTTATGTGTGTATATATGAATATATGTCATAGCTAAAAGACAATGCTATTGCAGTATTATTTCTTCTTACTGCTTATGCTGTGCGTATTATATCTCACTTACTGTCGAATGATTGTAACAGCTCATATCTCTAACACGAGAAACAAGACTGTTCAATAAACCCCTTTTATTGAAACGCCCTTCTATCTATTTCTGTGTAACTCTGAAGAAACTAAGCATGCATGATTGACTGAGTGAAACTGTTATCGATTGTTTCCACGATTCTGAGACGTGTTCCGATTCTAAGGGAAACAAAGTTGTCATGTCTATGCGGTTGTCAGAAACTAATCCCTTCTTGTTCATTCAAGAAGTTTCTAGTGACCTCTGCGTTAGCTGGCACACACAAGTAATTAAGTTTAATGTACTCAATAGGAGCATACTGACCTTAGTCCTATGTAAAAACTATAGTGTATATTATTCCAAAGCGCAGAGCCTATGAGGGAAAGAGGAACTACACTACAGTATTTTGAACCACAGTTACATTCAATCCTATAAATCACATATTGTGTTGTACAAGTGATTTTTTGATTCAGAATGATTGTATTCCCATGGGTTTCAGTGATGGCTTTCACATTTTTACCAATTTAACATGCTTTACACGAGTTGCATTTCATGAATCCATTCTGTTGTTCGAATAGCCAGTTTATTTCTTGTTGCTGTGTAAAATGTCTTTTCACTAGCATGTCTTTCAAGGATTTTGTTTTTCTGTATGAGATGTCATATTTCAGGATCCATTACAATCAAATGCCAGTACTTTTTGATATTGCTCATGATCTTTCCACTTTCTTTACTGTAGGTGGTTATGAATCTTGGTGCTTGTTGTTTCTCAGTACATTCAGGTTTTTTCTTCAGCATCTTCTGGTTTGGAGCAATTTGGCTTCATCCGCATGAATTCTCCATATGGAATGCTGTCAATTAGCGGTTTTGGATGGAAACTTGTTCCATGTAGAATGCTGTTGGTGGACGTCTCTTTTCTGTAGAGTGTGGAGTGTAGCTGGTCATCTTTGATGTATATCCAAGTATCAAGGAAAGCAATCTTAGTTGTACTCGTATTGCATGTAAAATATAGACCGATACGATTTTTGTTCAGTTTTTGAAAATATGTTTGGAAGTCTTGTTCTGTTCCATTCCATATTAGAAATAAGTTGTGTATAAAATGAACCCATAATATAATCTTGTCTAGGTCATCTCCACATCCCAGGCCACCGTTTTGTCCCACCACCCCATTGTAAAATTGGCGTAATTCGGAGAAAAGGAAATGCCCATGGCAGTCCCACATTGCTGTTTGAAAAGTTATTTATGAATGAATGAATAAATATTGAATTTATAAAGCACTAAACTAAGCCCAAGGGCATCAAGGCCCTATTACAGAACTAAAGGGCAGACAAGATGGCATACTTATACAGAAATCTGTGAAAAAAGCCAGGTTTTCAAGGCTTTACGGAAGAGCGAATGTGACACCTGACCCGAAAGCTCTTCCGGGAGGGAGTTCCACAGCTTGGCAGCAACAGTCGAGAAGGCTCTACCTCCCCATCTAACCTTGTTAAACCTTGGTACTATTAACAGATTCTTATCTACAGACCGGAGCTGTCTAACGGAACATGGCGATGAAGTATTGCCATGATACCCACAGGGCCTGCGCCATAGGAGGCATTATGAGTTAGGCAGAGCGTTTTGAAGAGGATCCTACAGTCCAGAGGGAGCCAGTTTAGCCTCCTGAGAAAGGCTGAAACTGAGTGAAATTTCAGAAGACTTATCACCAATCTAGCCGCAGCATTCTACACCAGCTGCAAACGTCGCACCAGACCTTTGTTAATGACCAAATACAGGGCATTACAAAAATCCAATCTGGACATTATCAGGGCAATAACAGCCTGTTTGCGTGAGTCAAATGAAAGAAAATGGGAGATTTTTCTGAGGATTCTAATAATCCCAAAACAGGTGGACACTGTCCTATTGACCTGCCTGTTCAAGGAAAATGAGTTGTCCACTAAAATCCCTACGTTTTTCCCATGGGATACCGGGCAGGCACAGGCGCCAAGTGTGTCTGGCCTCCAATCGCTGGACCAAATGTCCAGTTTGCTGCCAAAGATCAAGACCTCAGTCTACTCCCCATTTAATTTCAAGAAATTGGCCGTCATCCAAGAGAAGACTGCCTGCATATAATTTCTGAAGTTAAGGGCAGAGGCTTTGATATTATGAGTGATGGACACCATTATTTGGGTGTCGTCCGCAACCCAAAAGATCTCACCACCTTAGCAAGCGGGGCAACATAAATATTAAAAAGTGTTTGGCTCAGGGAGGAGCCCTGAGGAACACCACAAGACATGGAATTAGAGGCCGAGTAGAATTGGCCAAATTTTACAGTCTATACTAGGTCACTAAGAAAGTAGGGAAGAAGCCCCAGAGCAGAACCCCCGATCCCTATCTCTCTGAGATGCTCAATCAGCCTCAGAGGAGATAGGGTAGCAAAAGCTGCGGTGAGGTCAAGTAGAACTAGCAGCGTGGTGTGCTCTAAGACCACTTGAGTACGGATGTTGTTAAATACGGCAGTTAAGGCAGTTTCCGTACTGTGATGGCTTCTGAAACCACGTTGTGAGCTATCAAGACGTTTGTGCTCCTTCAAGTAGGCGCTAAGGTGGGAATTTAGATTTCTAAGATCTTAGCTGGAACAGGAAGCAATGAAATCGGGCAATAGTTTTTCAATTCTGAGGGGTCCAAAGAAGGCTTCTTTAAAAGTGGCTTTACCACTGCCGTCTTCCACAGGGTATTGAAGTAGAAGATATGATTAGTGAGACACATTTCGATCATAATTTGTAGCATTTGTGTATGTTTCATTTCTGATATCTTTCTTTGTTTCAAGAAGTAGCTGCATGCATTGAGACCTACTTAGTGTCTTATCGACGTATATTGTGATACTACGTCTATTGTAACTAGGACGAAGTTACTGTTCCAGGAGATACCCATTAGTATCCTCAAGAAATCACCTGTGTCTCTGATGTAAGAGCTCATACTTTGCGCCATTGGAGCAAGAAATTGGTCTACATATTCTGAGAGATTTTCATACAGTGAGTCGCACGAGGAGACAATTGGGCTTCCGGGTGGGTGGTGGAGCTTCTTATGTATCTTTGGCAAGAAATATATACTCATCTTGAAAACTTTACTCCGGAGTGCCGCGTTAATTGTGTGCAATATATATATATATATATATATATATATATATATATATATATATATATTACCTACTGGCGGTCGCCAGTAGGTAGTTATAGTTAGGACCTATTTTCCATAGGAAATCCACAACATTCTATTCCCAATAAGTCTGGCGGTTGACGAATCCTCGCAAAATTTTCCAAACTTTTGGCCAGCTCCGCTCCGCTCCTACCCTGAAAGTCCTCGCAAAATTTTCCAAACTTTTGGCCAGCTCTGCTCCGCTCCTACCCTGAAAGTTTTGCGGTGATCGGTCAAGCGGGGGCCGAGAAAAAAGGAGGGTACCAAAACGCGTTTTCCCCATGCAATTTCCCATAGAATCTGTTGTTGCAGCTACAGCCTGAACCGCTGAACGGAATGACACCAAATTTGGCAAAGAGGTAGTCCCTAGTTCGGACTCGTGCCTTTTGCATATATGGTGTGAATCCGTTCAGTAGTTTCTGAGAAAATTTGAGTTAAAAGTACATATTTATCTATGGCCGCGGAGGATCCACGGACCCTACCCGCACCGTAGGCGCACCCTCCCCGAACAAAGCGCGTACCCTCCAGATCGCGCGCTGAATGCTAATTGGCTGTCGAGTGTCTCTCTACATTCGAAATCGGGAACTGTTGGCGGCCATTTTCTGCCTCGGTAGAAGCGAGGCTGAAGAAGCAATGGTAAAAAGTGTGTAAAACATACAAAGGGGGCAGAGTGGAAATACTCTAACCCTCTAGAGGTGCTTAGGGGGTCCCAGAAGGACCCCCTGGGGCCCCTTTGTTAAAAAAAAAATACGGCGAAATGCGCACACGGTGCGCGCATCTTATCGCGTTGGATACACAGATTCTCTCGCGGTGGGTTTGCGGATCCAAGGGGAAAAAAATGAAATTGTTGGGAGATAAAGATTAACCTTAAGTGTTTTGTTCTTGAGTGGCTCTAAAAAGAGCCGTTGTGTTCATTCAGAGTTTGTGGTACTTATAAGTAAGTACCTATACGATGAAATGGTACAAGGAGGTCTGGACTCAGGGGTCCCCTCGATTCGAGTCTCTCAGGTTGGGGAAAGGGGGTAGCGGGACAGTCTTGTTACCAATCTGGTAGATGCGATGATATGATGGATAGCTCACAATCCTCGAGCTCGGTGGTCTAGCTTGGACGGGCCGCGGCAGCGCCAGCAGGTCCCGGTGAAGATGGTCGATACACGGTCTGCGGCAGCGCCAGCAGGTCCCGGTGAAGATGGTCGTTACACGGTCCGCTGCAGCGCCAGCAGGTCCCGATGAAGGTGGTCGTTACAACGGTCCGCGGCAGCGCCAGCAGGTCCCGACGAGGATGGATGTTGCAGAAGGCCACGGCAGCGCCAGCAGGCAGGACGATAGTTCACAAGGCAGGGCTACGGCAGCGCCAGTAGTCCGTCAAGGCTGAGTTCTCTCGGTGTCTCTCGACTCCAGGATACAACTGCCTTCCTGCTCTGGAGCTGCCCTAGTTATAGGTCTGGCGCCCTTTGATGTCCGGACCCTCGCACTTGGAGGTCGGGGGGTCTGGGATGAGGGAGTCCAGACACCCAGCAGGGGGTGGAGCCAGCGCCTGGGGGAGCTGGATGGTGATCGGCACCTGGCGGGGGAGAGCCCTTGACGCTTCTTTCTCCCATTGACCTGCCAAGTGGTCCGTTCACCTCCTGGGTGGATGGTGGTGCCGGGATGTCGGGGCCGGCCAGGCCCAGGGTTAGGGTCGGGTTGAGGCCACGCGGCCTCGTGGCGCAGGGCCCAAGATGGCGGCTGATCCGGCCGGGGGAGCCGGTGGTGGTTCGGTCCCGTGATACGTGGATGTCCGGGGGCAGGAGTTCCGTTGGGAGACGGGGTGCGGGTGACTTCTGTGGGTAACACCTGGCGGGCCGGGGCTTGGGCCCTGTTATGCGGGGAGGGAGCAAGCCCTTCATGTGGCCTGTCCAACAATCATCCACAGAGCTACTCATACATCCAGTCCCACACCCATACAACAACTCATACACCCACTCTAATACCCATGCGTTGACTCACCCACCCACCCACTGATCCATAGAGCCAATCACATACCCATTCACTCACCCATGCAGCCACTCACACAGCACTCACTCACCCATACAGTCACTCACACAGTCACTCACTGATCCATACATCTACTCACACACCCACTTATTCAACCATACAACTACTCATACACCCAGTCACTCACCTATACAGCCTCACAACAGAGCCACTCACTTACCCATACAGCCACTCAGATAGACCCTCACTCTCCAACACAGTCACTCAGACAACCAACCAGTCAGCCACACTGCCACTTACACACACAGTCATTCCCCCATAAAGTCATTCACATAGCCACTAAGCCACTGATACAGTGACCTTGCATATCCACTCGCAGACCCATACAGACACTGACACAGACACTCACATATAGCTACTCATACACCCACTCATTCACAAACCCACTCACTCATCCATAAAGCCACTCACTTACCCACTCACTCACCCATATAGCTACTCACACAGCCACTCACTCATCCATACAGCCACTCACTTACCAATACAGCTAGTCACACAATCACTACCACACCAATGCAGTTACTCACATACCCACTTGTTCACCCATACAGGTAATCACCCACCCACTTATTTACCCATATAGCCACTCACACACCTAAACAGCCACTCAGACATCGACTCGCACATGGAAATAATATCACTAGTAGTATACAAAGTAAATTAATTTGACTTTTGTAGTACCTTAATATATATGTTTAACACTCACAATCAGTGAATTATATCAGACGTTATGTAATTTGAAATGTCATCAGTGATATATTTAATGATTTCACAGAGCTTGTCATGAGTGATGTAACCTTTGCTTTTTTAGTGAATTTCTAAGGTATTTTCTAATTATCTGTCCCTCTCTCTCTCCCTCTCTCTCTCTTGCTCTCTCTCTCTCCCCCTCTATGTATATATATATATATATATATATATATATATATGTATATATATATATATTACCTACTGGCGGTCGCCAGTAGGTAGTTATAGTTAGGACCACGTTTCCATAGGAAAACCTCAACATTCTATTTTGAATAACTTTGGCGCCGGTCGACGAATCCTCGCGAATTTCTCAAAATAGGTGGGGCGCTACGCTCCGCTCCTACCCTGAAAGTCTCGGGGGGATCCGTCAAGCGGGGGCTGAGATAAAAGGGGGGTCCCAAAACGCGTTTTTCCCATGCATTTTTCCATAGGACCTTTAGAACGAGCTACAGCCCGAACGGCTGAACAGAATTACTCAAAATTTGGCAGAGAGGTAGTCCCTAGGTCAAGGAAGTGCCTTTTGTAGGTTTGGTGTAAATCTGTTCAGTAGATTCTGAGAAAATAGCCTTTAAATCAATATATATATCTGAGCCCGCTTACGGTACGCTTACCGTACGCTTACCGTAAGCGTACGGTGGCGTGCGCGAGCGCGATTCTGATTGGCTCTTAGATCTTAGTAAACATTCGAATCGGCAGAAACCAGGAAGCGGCGGCCGCCATTTTGTCTCTCGCACTGAGTGTTGTTTATCAAACATGATGGCCAAAAACATGTTACGGGGCTGTTTTGACAACTCCCTCCCACATAGTCATGTTGAGGGAGTCCACAAACATCCCCCAAGAGCAAAAACGGTTTTATTTTTTTTTCGGCAATTTCGCGGGGTACGCTTACCGTACGCTTACCGTAAGCGTACGGTAAAAAAATAAAAATAAAAAAAACACTATCCACACTTACCCCACCCCCTGTGCTTTTGATGGCCGAAGGCCACCAAATGTACAGGGCTTATTGTAAGGGAAAAAAACACTATCCACACTTACCTCACCCCCTGTGCTTTTGGTGGCCGAAGGCCACCAAATGTTCAGGGCTTATTATAAGATAAAAAAACACTATCCACACTTACCCCACCCCCTGTGCTTTTGGTGGCCGTAGGCCACCAAATGTACAGGGCTGATTATAAGGGAAAAAAACACTATCCACACTTACCCCACCCCCTGTGCTTTTGGTGGCCGAAGGCCACCAAATGTTCAGGGCTTATTATAAGGGAAAAAAACACTATCCACACTTACCCCACCCCCTGTGCTTTTGGTGGCCGTAGGCCACCAAATGTACAGGGCTTATTATAAGGGAAAAAAACACTATCCACACTTACCCCACCCCCTGTGCTTTTGGTGGCCGTAGGCCACCAAATGTACAGGGCTTATTAATAGGTAAAAAAAACTAAATTTTGGCAACATGAAATTATAAAATCGAAATAAAAAAAACACTATGCACATTGACCCCACCCCCTGTGCTTTTGGTGGCCGAAGGCCACCAAATGTACAGGGCTTATTAAAGTTGATAAAAACCGTGCACGGAACGAACTGCGTTAAGTGGGCGCGCACGCCTCGAATGGCGTAAAGTAACTTAGCATTTAAAAAACCGTACAAATTCACTGAAAAAACCATAGGTTTCACACACGTTATAGTTAGGAATTAGCATTTAAAAAACCTTGCAAATTCACTGAAAAAACCATAGGTTTCACACATGTTATAGTTAGCGGAAATTTTACTGATAAAAAACCAGTGAAATTCCCCCGTTATAGTTAGTGCAGGCAACTATAACTCACGCGACCGCAATCTTCTGCTGATGACATATGTGTCTTTATGAAAAAAAAATAATCGTAATATATGTATAGCTAAAAATGTATGGAAGAAGACATGGGCAAATAAGTGTCTAAATACAGTATTAGCATCAGCAGAGGATTGCGGTCGCGTGAGTTATAGTTGCCTGCACTAACTATAACGGGGGAATTTCACTGGTTTTTTATCAGTAAAATTTCCGCTAACTATAACATGTGTGAAACCTATGGTTTTTTCAGTGAATATATATATATATATATATATATATATATATTATCTACTGGCGGTCGCCAGTAGATAGTTATAGTTAGGACCTATTTTCCATAGGAAATCCGCAACTTTCTATTCCCAATAAGTCTGGCGCTGGTTGACGAATCTTCGCGAAATTTTCCAAACTTTTGGCCAGCTCCGTTACGCTCCTACCCTGAAAGTTTCGTGGTGATTCGTCAAGTGGGGGATGATGAAAAAAGGGGGGTCCAAAAACGCGTTTTCCCCATGCAGTTTCCCATAGGATCTGTTGTCGAAACCAGGAACTGTTGGCGGCCATTTTCTGCCTCGGTAGAAGCGAGGCTGAAGAAGCAAGGGGAATAAGTGTGTAAAACATATAAAGGGGGCAGAGTGGAAATACTCTGACCCTTTAGAGGTGCTTAGGGGGTCCCACAAGGACCCCCTGGGGCCCCCTTTATTAAAAAAAAAAAACGCGAAATGCGTGCAGGATGCGAGCATCCTAACACGTTGGGGGTACGGATTCTCTCGCGTTGGGTGCGCGGATCCAAGGGAAAAAAAATTGACATTTTGGGGAGATAAAGATCAAGCTTAAGTGTTTTGTTCTTGAGTGGCTCTAAAAAGAGTCGTTGTGTTCATTGAGAGTTTTTGGTACTTATAAGTAAGTACCTATTCAGAGTCTAAAGTTGTTGAGGAAGACTCTGTTTCCTTCATCAGTAAAGTGTACTCCATCTCTCCTATACATCTCTTGCATATGAAAGCGCAGATTGTTATTGTGAATGGACCCCATTATGTAGTCTCGGAGAAAAGCAGAAACAGATTTATTCACATGTTTCCTAGCTTTCTCAATCTGTGGACAAAAATGATCGGACCAGTTCCATTTCTGCCTTTGGCATATGTTAGAATACACAAAGGCAGTTTTAGGGAAAAGTGAAATCAGTTCTGCAAAGGTGTCCTTCATAAGCATTTCCAGACCTACCCCAGTCAAAGTGCCTAGGTCATTGCCACCACAGTGCACTATTATGAGGTCAGGGTGTTGGATTTGCATGAAGGATTTCACCAATGGCATCAATTGGTGCCACTTTAACCCTCTCTGTCCAATCCATTTAATGTCTACATTTTGCAAACCTATGTCTTTGTGAATGCCCTTGTTTTCTGCATACCTTTGGCTCCAGAAAATGTAGCTGTGTCCCACAATCCACACTGTAAGCATCTTGTAAGGAGGTCTGGATGCACTCAGATGGTCTCTCTAAATGAAATGGCAGTTTAGAAAGTAAGATGTTTCTAAAATGGTGGCTAAGATGCAAGTTTGAAAAAAAACAAGAAATCATTGGTTGTTTGACAACCTTCTACACTGAAGGGTAGGGTGCATATTTCTGTTTTTTAAATGCATTATTCTTATTGGTTAACAAAAACTGATTGTAAGGAACATTATATATGATAAGCTGATATGTTGTAAGTCAAGCACGCTTGCTGTCTTGATTAGCAACATTGTGTGCTGAACTTGTGACCTGTGTGCTCAGCACAGTGTTCCATGACCTGTTTCTATGGTAACGGGCAGAAGGCAGATTGGGGGAAGGGTTGAAGTTTATGTCATTTGAAAAGGGTTGAAATGTTTAACCAATAGAAATGTGTGTTTGCTTTTGAATTTATGTGGGAAGGAGTGTGATTTGATGTTTACATGTATATGTGTGGAAAAAGAGAGGGAAACTTTGCAATCTGGTGTGTGACTGATATCTGGTGTGTGACTGATATACTTCTTAATCTACAAAACATCTTGAAAGGTGAGTTATTTATTGTGAGGGGATGTATGTAGACTATTTTGATTTAATCAGACTAATGTATTTCTTCTGCTAAAGTGTAGGGAGTACCTTTTTTTCCTCTGCAATCTTATTGACAGTGTGTGTGCATGTAGAAACCATTCTGTGATAAGCATTTGTGTTTTTCATGTGTTTGCAGACAGATAACTTTGCAGTTTTTATATTTTTGTAGAATTAGAAACCAGACATTGTTTATGAATTTGTGAAAGGAGTTATGTTATGTTTCTATACTGAAATGTAGTACTTCTTCTAGATGAAGAAATGTGTTTTGGTATAGTGCAAGGGATAGTGTTGTTTGTCTAGAATCACACTGTGAGTCTGTGTGCATTTGTGAACCACTGTGAGAGAAGCGTTTGGTAACATTGTCTATTTGCTGACAGATAAGTGTTTTAAAACATGTCATGTTGTCAAGTTTTAGTAGCATTAGAAGCCAGTCTTTGCTTATGCGTTGATTAAATGAGTCAGGCATTGACACTAAAGTGCAGTTGTGAAATATGTAGATTGTGTGCAGTACCTTTACCTCTTCCACTGTAGGGAATAAGTTTTGGTAAACTCCTAGGGATAGTGGTGCTTGTCCAGGATCACACTGTGAGTCTGTGTGCATTTGTGAACCACTGTGAGAGAAGTGTTTGGTAACATCGTCTATTTGCTGACAGATAAGTGTTTTAAAACATGTCATGTTGTGAAGTTTTAGTAGCATTAGAAGCCAGTCTTTGCTTATGCATTGATTAAATGAGTCAGGCATTGACACTAAAGTGCAGTTGTGAAATATGTAGATTGTGTGCAGTACCTTTACCACTTTCACTGTAGTGAATAAGTTTTGGTATATTCCTAGGGATAGTGGTGCTTGTCTAGAATCACACTGTGAGTCTGTGTGCATTTGGGAACCACTGTGAGAGAACTATTTGGTAACATCGTGTATTTACTGACAGATAAATGTTTTAAAACCTGTCATGTTGTCAAGTTTTAGTAGCATTAGAAGCCAGTATTTGCTTATGCGTTGATTAAATTAGTCAGGCATTAACATTAAAGTGCAGTCGTGAAATATGTAGATTGTGTGCAGTTCCTTTACCACTTACACTGTAGTGAATGAGTTTTGGTTTATTCCTAGGGATAGTGGTGATTGTCTAGAAGCACACTGTGAGTCTGTGTGCATTTGAGAACCACTGTGAGAGAAGCGTTTGGTAACATCGTGTATTTGCTGAGAGATAACTTTTTTAAAACTTGTCATGTTGTCAAGTTTTAGTAGTATTAGAAGCGACTTTTTCCTTATGCGTTGATTAAATGAGTCAGGTATTGACACTAAAGTGCAGTCGAGAAATATGTAGATTGTGTGCAGTTCCCTTACCACTTCCACTGTAGTGAATGAGGTTTGGTAAACTCCTAGTGAAAGTGTTGCTTGTCTAGAATCACACTGTGAGTTTGTGTGCATTTGGGAACCACTGTGAGAGATGCATTTGGTAACATTATGTATTTGGTGGCAGATAAGTGTTTTTAAACCTGTCATGTTGTCAAGTTTTAGTAGCATTAGAAGGCAGTGTTTGCTTATGCATTGAAAAAATGAATCATGCTTTGACACTAAAGTGCAGTACCATGTAGTATTGTCTTCACTGCACCAGAACTGAAAATTTAAAATTTTTACCCAGGTACTGTTCTAGAAGTAGTCTGATGATTTAGTTAGTTTCTACGTACTTATGTTGTGAACCATTCATTACCAACAAAAAAGGGGACACTGTTCCAAAGCAGGGTCAAGAAAGATACCCAAAGAGCCTAACAGTACAAAGAAAAAAAGTATCATAAAAAGAAGAAGTCCTAAGTAAGGTGGGCCCATAAAATGATGGAAGGAACATGTCTTGCCACTTGTTGCCCTCACACACCCTGAGAGGTGTCATGCTTCATCATCGGGCATGTTCTCCTCGTTGGGCCGGCGCTGCAATTCCCAACGGGTCCCCCGAAGGGTCACTTTGTCGGAGATCTTCAAACCCCTATCTACTATGCATGCAGTCTTCTAACCACCTAGACACTTGTCTTTCGCACTTTCAACTCCCTAGTCAGTATCCATACAGACCAGCAAACATCCTGTCACTGCCTTTGCACTCTTCTAGTGATCCATTCAGTACCAAGTACTAATCCGTTCCCTGCGCCAATATCCTACCACTTATAAACTCACCCAGGCACTCTCCTTGCAGTACTCTAATCATTTAATCAGTATCCAAATAGTATTGGAGTGAGACAGGCCTTAACATATGGATGGATTGAAACATTTCTCCAGTATGCATGTAGGTCTCTAATCACCTACACACTTGTTTTTCACACCATCAATATCCATGTCAGTATTCATACACTTCTAGGAAACACCCTGTCACTCACTCAGTTTGTTTCCTTATAGTAATGGAATCATTCAGTCAGTTAGCATGTAGTCTTTTAGTGAGGTAGGCTTTAGGGCATCAACTGCTTCAAAGTAGTATGCACTATGTATGTAGTGTTTTAATCATCGTCACACTTGTGGTTCAGGGACATAGTTTCTTAGTTAGTTTTTATATAAAATGTGTTTGTACAGTAATAGAATAGTATAAATTTGCAAGTTATTAATATACTTTTATTTGTGATTGTTTTTTGCAGATACTGTGTTTCAAAGTTAAAATAGAGAAATTATGCCAGAAAAAAAAAGAAAAAGAAAAGAGCAGAGATAGGAGGATTATTTGAGGAAACATCAACCACAAGTATTGAATGTACAAGATAATGTGGCTAAAAGGCAAAAATCTTCTGGTAGGAGCAAACAGAATGTAGAGAATGCTCCAGTTTCACAGATTTTTTTAAGTAAGAAAAAAAATCAAATTAGGAGGAAAAGTAAAAAAGCAAATGTTCAGTCAAAGGAGATAAAGTATGGTAAAAGAATTACGCAAAAAAATATTTTACAAGAGAGTAGTGAATAATTTGCTGAAAGATGTGAAGAAATATAAAAAGAGAGCTTTATTTCATAAAAAGAAGAAGCATATTGAAAGCATTTTGGAGAAGGCTTTTGAAGTAAAAAGAAAACTGTTTATTTTATTGTTAAACAGAATTCGATCACTAGATAAACCAATATATGTAATGAAGGCCAAAAGTAGGAGGAAAAGAATTATTAATAAAAAAAAATCTGCGAGTTTTTTGGGGAAAATGGAAACACAGTTCTAGTTCAGAGCCTTTTTTTAATGAAGAGAGTTATTCACTAAGTGAAAAATTATTGTATGCAGTTGACACCAGTGGTAGAGGTTATAAAGTTAGTGATGGTTGTCCAATGGAGAAAGAGAAAATGGTTGAAAGAAATGCAGAAGAAGTGATAGCTGATTAAGTTTTAGGGAGACGTGCTAAAAACCCTGTGTATACTTGGGATTGCAGTAGTGTTTGCAGTGTATGACAGGAATCTATTGAAAAATTATGTAGTTTTTTACGAACCTATAGTAAAACATGTGTAAGACAAAAGATTAAGCTGTTGCAAGGACTAGACCCTTGCAGAGTGAGAAAACATACTGGTTTGCAAGGTCATTATCTGGCTTGTCTTTCTAGGAAAGTTTGTGAAAGTGTTTTTCACCATTTCAGAATGCTGGCAGTACATCATACTCAAATGCGGAAGTTAGTGAGAAGGTTCTATTATGCCCAAAGTCCAGCACTAAAGTTAAGTGAGTTGAACAGTGCTCTTTTGCGTGGGTCAGTATCAGATGTGAAGCAGGTCTGTGAGGATATTGAGTTTTGTTACTTTGGGCCTCAGCAAGAGAGTGAAGAAACTGACACATTAGTAGACCAAATGTTGAAGACAATGTAGAACCCGTAATTACAGAAAAATTTGAGGATGAAATCACAAAGTTTAAGGTAATTTCAGGTGAAAGACCAAATGTTTCTTGTATTTGTTGTTGGCGAAGTCACTATAAAAATCAGACTAGGGGTGTCAATCTGTATTTAAAGAGTGAAATAGAAGATAATGATAAGTGGATGGAATTTGCAACTTATTTGCTGGTAGAGGATTGTTTTGATTTGGGATCTGAGCAGCGTATTTGCAAATATTGTTATAATAAATTAGATGAGAATAAAATGCCTGCTAGAGCTGTTCATAATAATCTAGAGTTGGTTGCTATTCCTCCAGAGCTGATTGATTTAAATACGTATGGGTCTATTCTGATACAATGTGTTCACCCATTTCAGGCTATTGTTCGTATGGAGCCCAAAACAAGTAAATTACCTCCATCAGAGTTGCAAAGAGGATTGAAAGGAAGAGTTGTGTATTTACCATTAGATTTAAGGAAAAATGTTGAAACCATTGGTGTAGATCATGCAGAAAATGAGCCACTAGTCATTCTGGTTAATGGTGTTCCTACTAAGAATAAGAAAATATGGCAAGAGTTAGTGGATATTAGAAAAGTGCAAAAGGCATCATTGTATCTGTTAAAAAATAATGAGTACTGTAGAAATTTGTTTGTTGGAGAAGAAGAAATAGATTTAGCAGAAGATAGTGAAACATTAAGTGGACAAATTGAAAAAGTGGACATGTCCAGATGTGAAGAGATCTATGAACATTACAGTGTACATCCACTTCATTCCAAAGAGGTGATGGGGAATACAATTGAGTTGTTTCAAATGAAAGAAGCAACTGGAAGTCCCATGAGTGTATGGGAATAGAGCTTGGAAGCTCGTTGTTTCCCGCAGTTGTTTCCAACAGGAAAAGGTGGACGATATGATGAACGTCCTGTGCAGATTCCTGCATCTGAATATCGGACAACAAGATTATATGCAGAAGATCCAAGATTTCGACAATGTATCCCTTATATGTTTCATCTTCTGTTTCAAAGTGACTTGTCTGGACTTTCATATGCAGTAAATCACATTTTAAAAACTGGAATGCATCTTCAAAATGTAACTGCAAAGGATTTTATGGATAAAGTGCATCAGAGAGATGATCATTTAGAATCTCAGTTGATTAATCTGATGGCATGTCAGCGTGGGACTAATGAATATTTTTACCGTCGACATGGAGAACTGAAATGCATGCTACGGAACTTGGGAACTCCTACATGGTTTGTTACACTAAGCTGTGCTGAGTATGCTTGGGATGATTTACTTGAATTTCTTCGAGAGGCAAATTGCAATATAAAAAATATTGAATACAAGACACCTGGAGAATTGTGCTCTTTGGATCCTGTCAATGTATGCAGATATTTCAATCATAGATTTGAAGCTATGATGTCTTTCATCTGCAATAAAAAGAATCCTCCTCTTGGAGAAGTTGTGGATTTCTTTTGGAGAAAGAAGTATCAAGCAAGAGGTGCTCCTCATATACATATGTTGTTGTGGGTCAAGGATGCCCCCAAATTTGGAACAGATTCAGATGAAACTGTTTTGTCTTTCATTGAAGATTATGCTACATGTGCTCTTCCAAATAGTAGAGAAGAGAAAAACTTAAAACAACAAGTCTTACAATTTCAAAGCCATAGGTGTTGAAAATACTGTCGACAAAAGTACAAGTCAAAGGATAAGTTCTACACCAAATGTCGTTTTGGATTTCCACGTCCTGTATTAGCCAAAGGAAGAGTGAACAGTTTTATGTCAGCTGTACGACATACCATCACAAGAAAGTCTCCGAAAAACACCTACAACTTAAGAAGAAGCGAAGAATCAAAATACATAAATGACTACAATCCAGTTATTTTATCCATGTGGAACGCTAACATGGATATTCAGTATGTTGCGGACAATTCCATTGCTGTTGCTCGATATGTAACGTCTTACATTACTAAATCAGAAAAGACTGAATTGAAAGAAATGTGGGAAGAGATTTCTCACGAGAAGACTCTAAGTAAGAAATTATACAGTTTCAGTTTGAAGATGTTATCGCATCGTGAAATTGGAGCATATGAATGTTCAGATCGATTATCATCTGCAAGTCTATATTCCAAAAGTAGAAGAGCCATTTGGGTGAGTCTAGGTCTTGCAGGAATGCGAAATCGGGTGCTGAAATCTGTCCAAGAAATTGAAAATTTAGCAGAAAATGACCAAGAAAGTACAGATATTTTGAAAACCAATATGCTGGACACATACTATCCAAAGAGAAGTCATCATCTTGAGAACATGTGTCTCTATGAAGTGCTGCAAAACTACACTTTTAAACGGAATATTACAGAGAACATCAACGATGGAAAATATGGAGTGATTGGTTCCGAAGGGTGTCTGGTGAAACAAAGGAAAGGAAATGTAATTAATCACAGAAAACTGAGTTGCGACACTGCTGACAAAAGGGAATTTTACTATTTAGCCCTTTTGCAAATGTTCAAACCATGGCGTTCTGAACTTCAATTACTTGGAGATTTTCCCAGCTATGAAGATTCATTTAATGCTTGTAAAGATAGCATACAATGCAGTGCTTTTGCAAATTATGTGAAAATGTTGAATGATGAAATTGATCAAGAAGCTACAATTGCAGCTGAGATTGCTAGAGACAGTTCTCAAGACAGTCAAAGTTCTGCTGTACTGAGTCAAAATCCACTAGGACAACGAATTGTTGAAAACGAAGCAGCGATTGCCATGAATGAGGTGGAAACAGCAATGTATCAAACACAAGAAGATGCAATACAGTTAGGAAACTTGGAAGAGCAACTAAATGTTGAACAGAAAGAAATATATCAGCAAGTGAAAGAGCAGATTAACCATGGATTACTTCATGAAAAGAAAGGATGCTCATGTACATCATTTCAACCTATCCGAATGTATGTGAGTGGTCAAGCTTTAACAGGAAAGAGTTTCTTAATTAAAGTAATTACAAGTTATCTGCAAAAAAAAACTGAGTCGCATTTGTCTTGTGTTGTCACTGCTCCAACTGGGTTGGCAGCACATAACATTAAAGGAATTACTTGACATCGTTTACTAATGCTGCCAGTAGAGCATGAGAACAAATTGGAATACCACAAGCTATCTGGAGAAGCTTGTTGTGAAGTTTCAAGAGTGCTGAAGAAAATGAAACTTCTCATTATTGATGAGTTGAGCATGGTTTCAAACTTGATGCTTGCCTTTGTGCATTTAAGAATGCAGCAAATTCTTAAAACAGAGTATGACGTGTTATTTGGAGGAAAACACGTCATAGTTTTTGGAGATCTATTGCAACTGACACCGGTAAAAGGACAACCGGTATTTAAAACACTTGCCCATGAAGATACCAGAAAGTCTCTTGGCAGTGTTGGTAATGTGAACATTTGGAGTAATTTTGAATACAAGGAACTAACAACAAATATGCGACAGGCAAATGATGCTGAATATGGAACTATTCTTCAAGATATAAGAATTGGAATTCTATCAAAAAAAGGGAAAGAAGCTTTGGAGAGTCGATTACTTTGCAATGTCTTTCCAAATGAAAATGCAGTTGTTGCAAAAGTGTACGTGGAAATTGCTAAAAAAAGTCAGTGATTTGCTTAATGCCGACACTGCGTGAGTGTTCAATATTCAACGAAGAATTATTAAAATTGGAAAATGAAGAAATTGTGAAAATGGAAGCCATCGATAAAATGCTACATGAAGGAATCACTATTATTTTGACGGGTAAGTTGAAATCAAAACTAGATTGTTTAGAAAAAAAATATCTAAAACTGCTGGTTTGGAAAAGACACTCTATGTGTGTGTAAACTGTCGGGTAATTTTAAGGCGTAATTTGGATGTATAGAAAGGTTTAGTTAATAGTGCAATGGGCAAAGTGGTGGATTTTGTGAATTATTAGAAAAAAGAAGGAAGTGAATTTTTAAAAATTAAATTTGATCAGATTGATGAAGTTAAAGAAATTGGTCGTTGTTCAGTTCGTTTTTTGCTTGTTAAAGATTTATATGTCCGTAGGAAACAATTTCCATTTTCTTTGGCATATGCAGTGACTATTCATAAATCTCAAGGATTAAGTGTAGACAGTGCATTGGTGAACATTGGATCTACTGTATTTAAAGAGGGTATGGCATATGTTGCTTTGTCGCGAGTCAGAACATTATCTGGTTTGTTTTTGATGAGACAAAGGCTACTGCAGATGCAAACTGTGTAAAAGAGTATAATAGGTTAAGAAGGGTGTATGCTCCAAATTTAGGTCAATATCCTGTATTTGAAAAGCGTATGGTTGGTCGAAAAAGAAGGTTAGAGAATATCTGTTCTGAAGGTATCAAGAAAAGAAAAGAAGAAGATAATATTGTGATTGCAGGTAAAAAGAAATTGGACACTGTTGAAGAGATTGTTGGTTATCATTTTGAAAATAGTTCTGGTGTCAACTGCTATGCTAATGTAGTGGTTAATGTTGTTTTTTATCTGGAAGGTTTGCAAGCACAAATTATGCAGAATCGGCAAAAAAGATTTTGTTCTCTGTTGCATTCTGTTTATGAAAAATTGACAACAGATAGAAGTAAAATACAATCTGTTTCAGATGTTCGTAATCTTTTGGATATGTGTTCTGGTTCTACACAATTTACACAAAATATCCAACAATATGCTTAGGAATTTTTAATGTATATGCTTACAATTTTTGAAAATGAAGGTGTAGAAATAGAAAATATTTTTGGCCTTTCTTACAAATGGGAACATTATTGTGAAAATTGCATGTATACATGTACCACCAATGTAGACACTGAGAGATTTCTGTATTTAACATTACGAGACTGTAAATCAGTGTCTTTCAATAAATTAGTGAAAGGTGCAATTCAAAACATGAGTGTAGCCAATGTAAATCAGAAATGTTATCCACATTATTTTTAAGAAAATATGGAGAATACATAATTTTAATGATGCAACGTTGTACAGCTGACGGAAGAAAATTGGATACTTTAATAAAACAATTTGTAGCATCACAACTATCAATATCAGGGAGGACTTTTGTAGCAATTGCAATAATTTTCCATGATGGTCCTTCCACCACATCTGGGCATTGATTGGAGTACTTATAGAGCGCAACTATCACCCTACGGGCATCTTGGCGCTTGCATTGGGAACCCGTCCTGGTTTTTCCCTGTAAGATAACCCGTACTGGGCATCCCCAAGGTGAAAGCCAGGCATCGCGCCGCGGGGGGCCGTTGTGGAGATTAAGCAGGCTTGTTGCC
Organism: Triturus cristatus; assembly: GCF_964204655.1. Lineage (NCBI taxonomy): Eukaryota > Metazoa > Chordata > Amphibia > Caudata > Salamandridae > Triturus > Triturus cristatus. Next base: position 182,664,614 of record NC_140589.1, read on the forward strand.
CAGAGCTGCATAGTGTGAACTCGTGCTTAGAGTGGGCACCGAAACGAGAATTATCGAGTCCGTGGACAATTGGGTTCTGGATAGGCATTACACTGCCTATCTAAAATGTGACAAAGGCTGGACACTTTGTAATGATGCCCAGTTGGTTTTCAAACAACGTTTGCCTAGTGAATTACCAAATTCCTACCTAATATTTTTAAAGCCAAAGTTTTAGGAAAATAATTCACTCTATGAGGAATTTATTATTATAATTTAATAGAACTACCATTGGACAATTTACATAAAGAAGAAATGCTAAAATACCATTTGGCCTCAAGGAAAGGTATTTTTTTTTAATTATGGAGTTTTTTGTGGTCATTTGTTCGGTGATTATTTTAATGCGGCAACATTTACAGTTTTTATAAGTTAAAGTTATAAAATTTTGTAATCTGTAAGCATTTCATATATGTATGATTTGTATTTTCTGGTATTTTACTGAGAATAGTATGTTGTTTTTTTTTTAACAATCTTTCTGATAGTTTTTTTTTTGTCCGCTGTTAAGTGATGAGTACTATTGAAATCTCTATTTCTAGTGAAATTCAATATATTCTGAGAACAGCAAAAAAGGCAAAGAAATTACTTTGTGGACATTATGTTGTGTTGTAAAAAATGTATTATTATATGTAATATTTTTTTTTCCTTTTCTTTCACAGATCCAAAATTTAAAATAAGCCATTTTTAACAATTTATATTAGATCGAAAAGCAGCAAAAAATGAATGCCATTTTTTATTCATATTACTGTAAAGGTAAGTTTAACTAAGTCTGAATATGCAGAATGAAGAGGCCTGCAAGAAGCTACAAAGTTGAAATACGTTTCTAAAAACACTCTGTTTATGTATTTTTGAAATCTGACTATAATCAGATATCATATGACCTGCAAAAAAAGAGATTTGAGGGGTTCAGAATATTTCACCTTTTTAGCTATTGAAGCACTGCAATCATTTCAATCATTCTTCTTTGAACATCTTTGCAGAGAAAACTCTGTGCTTACTTTTATCATCCACTACGAATTTTAAAAACGGAAATATGACAGTTTTTGTAAAATAGTTATTGTGTTAGTGTTTCATATTTAGAAAGAGAGGAAATGGCACTCTGTGCACCTTTTATACTCCATGTAAATACAACCTCATCATACAGACCACTTTGCGTTGATAGGGTGTTCTATAAGTGTTGTTGTGCATGATTGCACTGAATCCTCATAGAACAAGACATATGTCTAGATTTATCAGGAATCATAAATCTCGATATGTGGGTGAATGCTGTACCATTATAAAATTGCTGTAGGAAAGCACAACAAGGAAAATTGTTTTCATTTATCCACATTTTTATTTCTTCAATGCATGTTGAAATATTCAGCATACATTGAAGGAGAAAAATGCATTTTCTCATTGTTTTTGTGCAGGAAGGTGTGTCTTCCTGCAGAAAAACAAACAGCACATGAGACAGATATCCTTGCACTATGGTGCAAGGGTGCCTGTGTCACTACGTGGCTGCAGTTTAAGCAGCCGTGCAGAGAGAAGCATAGACTTGCAACATATTTATGTACATATGTTGCATCCCTGTGCTTCGGAAGTACTACAGCACACTGCAGTTAAAGAGGTTACTGTGTGATGCTGCGGCACTTCCTCATAGTTCTGCACTTATACATTCACCATAGGCTACTAATGCATTCATTCAGTCAATTATGTACTACTCATACATTCATCTAATCTTTCACACACTAACAAAGAAATTTAGTTCTTTTTTTAAACCAGGAAAGTTAGTTCTTATAAGAACTTTTTTTTTCTTCTTTTTTGTTTTTTAATTTTTTTGTACTTTTTGGAACAATTTTGTTATTTTTTTGTTTTTTTCAAAAGTAAAAAAAGACAACAGGAGGAACACAACAGTTAACTTCTCCCCCCAAAAAATAAACACAAGTTTAGCACTTGTGGTTTTGCTGTGCTCGGCAGATAAGGTCAATTGACTGCTCGCCGTAACACAGCAGTTTGTTGCACTTAATGCAACTTATTTTCAGTTTTCCAAATTCAGGACGTATGTCTGGGTGAGTGGTTGATGGTGATGCTGCAGAATTTGCTGCTGAAGTGCTTGCCACTGCTGGCTGAGGCTGCTGTCGGAGTCTTCTGCATTCCTGCCTGGCCAGGTTCACGGGATGCAGAGTCTTCAGGTGTTTTAGCATACTCGCCGTCCCACAAGAGTATTTTTTTGAGGGATCTCCTCTAGAAAGCACTCTTTGACATATTTTACATGTCACTCTAGTGAAGTTAGTTTTGTTTTGTCCTTCTGGGTAGGAAAAAAATTTCCACACCACAGAGGTGTATCTTTCTTGGCGTGGAGGTTCCACAACAAATTCCTCATCGGACGAAAGGTCTGATTCAGATGTTGGTTGTTGTGCAGAAGCCATTGTTTTGAGAAAAAATTGCAGTTGTGGAAATCTTCCCCAAAAAGTTTCTTCTAGATGAGATGTTCCTCCAAAGAAGCTCAAAGAAGAATGATTGAAATGGGTGGGGTCTTTCAGTATTTAGAAGAGGAAGTGTAATGAACCAATCAAATCTCTTTTTTTGGAGGTCACATGGGATCCGCGCACCGTGCGCTTACGCAGCACACACCCAGCGCGCATCCGCGAAATTGAATAAAAAAAAAAAATAGGATTGGATATAAAAATATATTAGTTTTAAGACTAGTTTAGAGTTTGTCTTCAATTAATATTCACATGAAATACATATATATGTTTTTTTAAATGTTAAATACTTCGCGGGATCCGCGCACCTACCGCGTCATAGACACAGATGACGCATCGCGGAAGCGCGTAAACGTCACGTTACGTACATCGAACGTGTCACGTATAGGCTGGGAGTTGCGTACCGGTCGCATAGTGATCGCGCACTAACCACGTACGTGACGCATACCATGTGCGGACGCTATCACGTAGGAATTGTGAATGGTGCGCTTAGGGTGCGCGGATCCAAAAACATTAAAAAAATATATATAAAATAAAGTTTTGCACATATAGTTCAAATAATATTTTGAAAAATATGTTTGAAAAAGCAATTAACTTCAAATATTATTTTTTAATTTTTAAAATAATTAATTGAAAAAATAAGTTTAAAAAATGGTGATAAAAAGTCTATAAAAAAAACTAAATTAATGAATTTGACACAATGAATTTGAAAAATATACAAATCCAATCAAAATCATTAAACATGACATCTTCAGAGATAAGTTAAAGATAGGAATTAGCATTCAAAAAACCTTTGAAATTCACTGAAAAAACCATAGGTTTCAAGCACGTTATAGTTAGGAATTGGCATTTAAAAAACCTTTGAAATTCACCGAAAAGACCAAAGGTTTCAGGCACGTTATAGTTAGGAATTGGCATTTAAAAAACCTTAGAAATTCACTGAAAAAAACCATAGGTTTCAGGGGCGTTATAGTTAGCTGGACATTTCCCTCATACAAAACCCTAGAAATTCCCCTGTTATAGTTAGCTAACTATAACTCGCGCCCCGCAATGCACTGCTGATGACGTCACATATTACATCACTCATGACATGGTCAGTGACATCACAAAGTGCATTCAGGAGTAGTAAAGCTAGAATTTTGACTCAGTTAAACTTTAGTTTTGGTCTTAACTTTAATTTAAGACCAAAACTTAAGTTTAACTGAGACAAAATCCTAACTTTACTACTCCTAAATGCCCTTTGAGAATACCGAAAGTTAGGATTTTGTTTCCGTTTATTTTTGTGAATCGGGCCCTATGTTATTATCATTGTATGTTTCTTCTTCCTCGCACTGCTTAAAAGCAATGGGGCGACGCTCCTCCGCCATAGCGGAGGAGCCACCCCTGAATGAACATTACTGATAAGTAATTGGGTAATTTCCAGCTGTAACTCTGGAGTATTTCCGCTCTCTCAGTATTACTGATGCCGACAGTCATTGAAGCTCCAGAGACGGGAGATCTGCGGGTCTTTTTCCAACCCACTCAAAATGGGCCCCCTCTCATTGCACCTGATCCTGAATTCCTGCACGTTCCCTGTCTATGAATTACCTGTGATTGCTTTGCATTTTCTCTTACACAATTACAGCTATACCTCTTGGCAATGATTACAGATTTCAGTGAGTTTGTAATTGTAAAACATAAATAGTGACACCAGTCCTGCTGCTTACAAAGTCATTTGCAGCCCGGCCTTCCACGGAAGTTTTTTTTCTCCATTTTTCGGCTGTGCCTTTTCTCGCTTTCAGTATCTAGGGATGTCTTCAGTCTCCGCAGGCCTCCTTTCTCGACTTGCACTGTTCCGAACCCTCACTATAATTGCTTGGGTGACACTGGTCATGTTGCTTGAGGGTACTGATCAAATATTTCTTCTTCAGGCTGGTGGGCTCAAATGTAGAGCGCCCAGAGTCTCTTGGGCAGCGCTGCCTGGCTAATGTGACGCTATAAATAAATGAAGAATGCCCCTGCATCTGGACACCTTGTTCTAAAGCAGGATGGAGAGAGCTTTTCTAACAAGTTATATGTGAGATAGGGCCTCCTGTCCAATCTTTCCGTAAAAACAGAATACAGTAGAACATGACAGAGCATCAACTGCTCTGTCAACTACAACATTTCCTTGACTTGCACTGTCAAACGTGACACGTTACAGGATGTGTCTGAGGCTGATCAGGCCTCCTGTCAGTTTCTGCTGTCGCACTGTCACCGGGCACTGTGGTAAATAAACAGGGAGGCCTTGCTAGCATCCCCTGCTTTCGCTTTGAAAACTGAGAAGCACACAACAACGGTGGATGCACAATCACTGGAAAATACGTAGGCGTGTGTTGGCTGCTGTGGTGGGTAATCTGCTGAAAAATCGATTTTACTATTGTGGCACCTGGGTCGGACTTTGACAGAAAATAGTCCCGGGCACCAAAATAAAAGTGGCCCACACTTGCCATTAGAAAGCTTTAAAAAAGTTGCCTTGTGCTTGCAAATTGGGGCAGTTCTGAAAATGTATAGACACTAAGACACGCTGTTTAGGTGTTTTACAAGGTATGAAAGACTGCATGGATGTGAGATAGATCCGGAGACCGTAGCCTGCCGCCATTTTGAAACAACAGTGTGTGTTGTGAAATGCAGACACCCTGAAATTGAGGCTCCAGAACGCTGAAACTCAATTCGCCTTTGGATTGGAAAAAAAGGGGAAGATTTATTGGAAACTGACACATCTCTGCATTATAGCAGAGATGCGTCAGTTTACTTGCGTCCCTCAAAAAACCCCTTGAGCCACCATGGATGCGTCACATTTACAATGCGGCGCACCATTGCGCAAAGAATGACAGATGCGTCACACATCTGTTGTCGTAAAAGTAACGCATTGCTGGAGTCATGTTGCAAGCACAACGCAACTCCAGCAATGCTCAGGAATGACTACTCCTATTGTGCTGCGTCACTCCTTACGCCTGCTTCAAGCAGGCATAAGGTTTTGACGCAGTGGCTTCGTAGAAGTGGTTCATTTTTACGAGGCTTTCTTGCGCCGGAACGTCCACCCTGCATACATTATACCTGACGCAGGTATAATGTGGCGGAGGGCTTTACAACGGGACGCATCTCCCTAGATGCGTCGCGTTGTAAATGTGTCACAATGTGGCGCATAGTTTACACCGCCAAAAGTGACACAACGGTGGCGTGAAAGTGTCACAAGGGGCTTGTAAATCTGCCCCTTAGTATTTAACACATCTCAGTTTTAAAATGAGTCAACTGATTAAAATAGAACAACACACTCTGGCTTGGCCGGTTACCTCCTGGGCGTTATTATGAGGGTTGCCCACTGAATAGTAATCCTTCCGATATTAGTGTGGTATAATTAAGATTAACAATAAGGGCTGGTATTCCCAGAGGCACATATTAAAATAATATACTAACAATCATAAATTGCCGTGAAGAGCTGGACACACGCCATTGCATTATTCAATGTGGTTATCCTTAACAGAAAACAGGAGTTAAGTGAATTTTATTTGCGACTAACAAACACCTATGCTTGTTTCTGCCAACAGGCAAACATTGCCTCTGAGACATATTTTTAAAGTGGTGCACCAATGATATTGTTATTGGGCAGCCAAAAAAGCTACTTTGTACAACAATACAAGTCACTGCCCGCACACAATTGCCAATGGAAAAAACACTCTATTTGTAACAATACTGAACTTGTAACTTGTATGCACAGAAAAATCACACAAGGTTCCTCGGCCTATTGTTTGCTAATGCTTTCATTTGGTGATAGGAATTCATGCAAATGCATGTGGTGCTGCATTAATTCCACATTTGTAAAGCGTGAGCTTATCACTCCTAGGGGTGTCCAGGCACTGGGGGGCCGTCGGGGAGATTAAGTGAGCTATTGCCCAGAGTCACATGATGCTGAGCTGGGCTGCTGCCGCCGCTTGAACCGTGAGCCCTGTGCTCTGGAGTAAGCCGCTCCTAAGGGAATTCTAAGGTTGTTTACAGTGTTTCCGCCTTGTTACACCCATTTACCCATATTAATTTGTAGCGCAAAGCTTTTTTGCAGTACATCTACGTCCACTTATCATGGAAAAAACGATTTCATGGAACATGTGTGAGAGAAATGCTTGCAAATAGTCTAATCCACTGGAAATTGCTTAGGGTATAATTGCAGCTTTTTCTTTTTTGCCCAATGTGGACTCAAGGAATTGGCCATCTCTTATGCAAATCAGTACTGTCCCTGCTCCTCTTGGGACAGGTCCATCCTGAACTGCATGGCAAGGCCACCTTCAGAATAGAACACAAGCAACCCCAGACTGGTGTCAGCCTTGTTATGCCACATCTGTGAGACGGTGGCTTGGATCCAGTGGCACAGTAAGCAAGAGATCCATGTCTGAGCATACCCTTGGCCACTTAGTAGTCTAGATCAATCGCATATTAGATGATGGAGGAATGCATGCTGGTACGTTGGTGGCCTCTCTTGCTGTATTTGTGAGTTAGAATGAATAAATTGACTCTTTACCAAACGTTTTTTAGAGCTGTACTGTGCCTAATGTTTTGAAAAGTGAACATTATTTTCTAAAATATAAGTTGTATCTATACATTATTCAATTGTGGGTGTTAGACCTGTCAGCCTTAGTGTGGTCTTTCCCCAAACTTATTGCCTTCCTCCTCCATTTATCCTTATCTTGTTTTTGCTGGCCTTAGGACTCTGTGCACTTTGCCACTGCTAACCAGTGCTAAAATGCATGTGGTCACGCCTTAAAATATTTTAACATTGGCTTAACCCAATTGCACTTTAAATGTACTTGTCAGTCCCTAGTAAAGTGACACTATGTGTGCCCAGGGCCTGCAATTCGAGTGCTACCAGTGGGCCTGCAACACTGTTTGTACCACACACTTAAGTAACCTTTTAAACATGTCCCAGGGCTGCCATTGCAGTGTGTGTGTGTGCAGTTGTAAACTGCCATGTTGACCTGGCAAAATAAACTTTTGTGCCAACCCTTCCTTTTTAATAAATATAAATCATCCTTATTGTAGACCTTAGACAGCCCTGAGGGCAAAGGTTGGCATATACTTTTAAGGTTTACATGTCCTGGTATTGAAAAACTCCTGGCCTGTCTCTCCCGCAGGATAACATTGGGTTACTTCGTTAAATTTAAAGGTGATAACTGTTGATTGAGAGCTGGTAGGGAAGTCATGTTTGATGTCTGAGGAGTTGTAATTTAAGACCCTCTTTAATGGTAAAATCTGATTTTAAAAGACAGTTCTGAAAGTGCCACTTTTAGAAAGTTGTTTTTTTCTTGTCTTAATCATTTGGTACCCGCAGCCTTTTCCTGGGTCACATGAGTAGGTGTAGTTGGCTTTGTGTATGCCTCCTAGACAGCATCACAATTGAAGGTTTGGGTGTTGGCAGGATGTGCCATCTCTGATTTGATAGGGAGCAGAGCTACCACGGTTGCACTTCAAAGGCACTGGCTCAGCTCAAACACTAAGGACTTCACACTAGCCTATTGTGCCCCCAGACAGACTGGGACCAGGGCAGGGAGGCAGGAAATTCCAAACACTCTGCTGAGGGAAACTCCAGAAGCTTCTCCCACTTCAAAAGCAGGCACCAGGTATAAATATTGGACCTTAAGACCTAACTCGTCAAATCACTTCTCAACCTGTGGCAGTCTCAGAGGTGTGCTCTGCTGCCCTGCTGCTCTTCTGCAAGAAGGACTGTCCAGCCACACTGTTGCTCTGCTGCCCTGCTGCCCTACCTCTAAGAGGTACTGCTCTGCTGCCCTGTTGTCTAAGTAAAAAGAACTGAGCCTGCACCTTGAACCCGGGATAACCAGAGGGATAGTTTGCTGGCCTCCCGATAAGAGCCTCAGGGACAGAAAAGTATCCAACCATCTTGAACACTGCACCTGAACTCTACTTGCTGTGTTCTTCTCCAGTCCTGGACCTTGGAAGTGGGACTAAAGGTGCTCTTCCAGCCCAGCTGATGCAGAAACTTGCATCACACCATTGCAGGTCCCCATTGGAACTGCCTCAGAACAACGCAATTCTATGTGAACCTCGCACCTCCTCAACAAAAGTAAAGCGGCATGACGCAACTCAACATGGGACCCCGCATCGCTCATCGCCAGTATAAAGGACATAAGGTACAATTCTCAGTGGGCTAACCAAAATGAAGTTGATGTTGAAGCATTTCTTGACAGCCTTATCACATGAAAATACAGTTCTTCTCAGATAGCCAATAAAGTGGGAGCCATGAAATTGTGTTTCAATCCAAAATTTTCTTTAATTTATTCTTACAGTAATTATCCAACATCAACCCAGACAACGCATCTCGTCCCTAAAAACAATTTCAAGGCACTTGCTTTATTGGATCTCTTAGAAAGATTGTATTTTCAATGCTTCTACATCAACTTAATTTCAAACATTTAATTGAATTTCGTTGGAAATCTTAAGCACTCCCTTTTCGTGCATGATTTTGTACTTCTAGTGAAACCTACCAAGTCTGGGTCCAACAAAGCAGCTGACCAGAAAAAAAAGAAAGTGAAGGTGGTGCATGTTTTCACTGTGGTTCTAAATTTCATGTGGCTTAATTTAAACATTGTCCTGCTTTAAGTAAAGAATGTCTCAAATGTGGAACATCTGGTCATTTTGCCAAAGTTTTGCCAAAGTTTGTCTTTCTCAACCAGGCAAAAACAATGGGAACATAGAGGATGAAGAACAAGATTTAGCACATAGTATGGATAATATACGTTTGTGTGTGAGAGTGCATGAGAATGATTTTCTTAAGACAAAGGATCCTATAGATGATGTAATCAACAATGATAAAACAGTAAAATTATTAACTGATTCTGGATCAAAAATAATGATAATTTCTAAACATTCTTGCACCAATAAGAATTTCGAGAACAAATGAGAAATACCAGATATTAGGCCACTTGGGTACAATGGTGAAAGATTTGATCTGGAGGGTTTTTTAATGGAGGTATACAATCCAGAGGCCGAGAGGTTACAGGCAAAGTCCATGTTTCTCAACATGGTCCTAAAAACCTGGGTTGGCATCACCAATGGTGTTTGGCGATTATTTTCAAATCTTGGCAGATCAATCAGATCCTAGTGGTGGATTAGTGTAGAACAAATACCCCAGACCCCCGGCCACACGCACTATCATCCCCACGGTTCCCCGAACGATAAAACACACAACAGAGACGTCCCCCACAAACTGCATGCTCATAAACTGCAGATCAGCCACCAAGCATGCCACAGAGCTAGCGGAATCCATCCTCACCCACGACATAGACATAGCTTTCATCACTGAGACATGGCTAAATGACTCCTCATTTCCACTCATGGATACTCTTGTTCCCCCTGGCTTTGTTATCACCAACAAAGATAGAAAAGATCAAAGAGGTGGAGGCATAGCCATCATCCTCAAAAACAATATTTTCGTGACGGAAATAGACTCCTTCACCTACAACACCTTTGAGTGCCTAACTGCCAACATTAACACTAGGAACAACAAAACACATATCTGCCACCTCATTTACCACCCCCCAAGCAACACCAGCACATTCACTGAACCCCTGTCCCACCTGTTTGCCCACTGCTCTCTCCAAGATATGAACAATCTTATTCTGGGCGACCTCAATCTTCACTGGAATGAAGAAAGCAACCTGCTAATCCAGAACCTGAAGGAGCTGCTTCACAGCAAAAACCTTACCCAACACTGCTTAGAGGAAACACATAACAAAGGAGCAATCCTAGACGCCATTATCGCCCAGCACGGCACTGTCATGATAGACCGCATCCTGCCCGTGGACTGGTCCGACGATCACTTAATCCTTTTCCACCTCACTCAGCCTATCACACCTAAACCCCCCACCCAAGGCCCTCCGAAATGGACTAAAAACCTCACCCAGATTAAAATGATTGACCTAGAGGGAAGGGTTAACTCTCTCTTCACTGCCTCCACGTACGATCTATCCACAACAGAACTCACCGCCCACAACAACCCTGGTGCTGCTGGAACTTTCCAGGGCATTTGACACGGTTGACCACAATATCTTGGCTGATCATATCAAAGATGCAGGAATTCAAGGCTCAGCCCTCAAATGGATTAGCTCCTTTTAAACAAACCAATTTCAGGCGGTCCACCTAGGCCAATTTACGACCCCCAAGATGAGAACTACATGCGGCGTTCCTCAGGGATCCTCACTTTCCCCTCATCTGTTCAACTTATACCTTCTCCCTCTGGTCCATGCCCTGAAAGAAAGGAAAGTTCACCCTTTTAACTACGCGGATGACTTCCAACTAGTGTTCTCTATCAGTAACTCTCCTACATCCGTCCATGAATTCCAGACTACGATGCTGTTCATCAGTGACTGGATGAACAGCAATCATCTGAAGTTAAATCCAGATCAGACGGAAGTGATTGTTACAGGAGGTTCCTTAAACCCCTGGAGCTCCAGGTTCTGGCCTAAAGAGCTGGGACAGCCCCCTATTCCTTCCACATCGGCCAAAACTCTGGGAGTCATAATTAATAATGATCTCACAATGAAAACTCAAATAGGATCCGTAATTTCAACATGCATTTTCCAACTAAGGAAAATAAAGAAAATTAGCAGGTTCCTAACACAGGAAGCAAAAATGTAGGCAGTACTTGCCATGGTGATATCGCATATAGATTATGCCAATTCCCTGTACTTCGGCATTCCTGCTTATCTCACCCACCACCTACAACTAGTACAGAACCAGGCAGCCAGACTGATTCTTCAGGAAACAGGCGTGTCATTCCTCTTCTAAGGAAGCTACACTGGCTCCCCATAACTCAGAGATGTGCCTTCAAGGTGGGATGTATTATCTTTAAGTCACTGAATGGTAGAAACCCCAAATTCATCAACAGCATGTTGAAAGATACATTCCGACCTGCAACCTGTGATCTGCCCATATGCATCTTCTGACTATGCCTCCCTTTAAACTGAAACGTTTCGGTGGAAAAAGGTTCGCCATTATAGGCCCCTTGATACTGGAACTCCCTGCCTCTAGAAATTAGATCCTGCAGAAGCCTCATGAGTTTCCGTAGACTCCTAAAAACTTGGCTATTTAGACAGGCATACGAGTAACATGTCAGACCAGCACCTCTAGAGTAGCGCCATGAAACCAATCTGGTGTACGTGCGCTCTATAAATAAAGTATAACATAACATAACAACACAAACATGACATCCATTCTAGGTCAAATAGCCTCCTTAAAACTAAAAAAAAACAGGAACATCCCATCCAGATCTTTGTTCAACACGAACATTAACAACGAAAGAAGACAACTAAGAGCTACAGAAAGACTATGGAGGAGCAACCCCTCCTCAACCCTACTAGAACAACTCAAAGCAGCCCGAAGGAAATACAAAAAACACATCAGCAGCGAAATATCCACCTTCTTCTGCGCCGCCCTGGACAACGCAAAAAACAGGCCCAACGAACTGTTCAAAATCATCAGACAACAAACCTCCAAACCCCCGGAATCCTCCCTACAGGCCTCCAAAGACTTGTGTGAAAACTTTGCCAACTTCTTCGAAGATAAAATCACCAAGATTGAGCTCTCACTGGACATTAACGTCAACCTTGTCTGCAAAAACCTGCCTCCAGTGAAAGTAAATAGCTTGCCCAAGCACCCCACAAAATCCTGGAAGTCCTTCAACCCCTTCCCGGAAACCGAGATCCTCAAACTGATCTCTACTTCCAAACCAGCCTCTCACGTCCTTGACCCGATTCCCACTGAACTGACCAAAAAACTGAGTCTCTCCATAGCCCCGTTCTGGTGCAAGATCATTAACAGCTTCCTGAGAACCGGCAACATACCTGAATGCCTCAAACTTGGCCAAGTCACGCCACAACTAAAAAAAACAGGCCTTGTCTCCAAGGAACCGAGTAACTTCAGAACCGTATCCAATCTCCCCCTCCTATCCAAAATCCTGGAAAAATGTGTCCTCCAACAACTGACTCAGCACATGGATAACATCAACCTTCTTGACCCCCACCAATCGGGTTTCAGAAGAGGCTCCAGCATCGTTAAAATCACAGACGACATCCACAAATCCCTCGATACCGACAAATGCTGCCTCCTCATCCTCCTAGACCTATTGGCAGCCTTTGACACAGTTGATCACCAACTTCTCATCAAGGCTTTACAAGAAAGGGTAGGAGCTGAAAATGTGGTCCTACGCTGGTTACCTTCCTTCTTACACAGCCGCTCACAAAGGATAAAAATAAAAAACTTTACCTCCGACCTACACCCTGTCAACAGGGGCGTCCCCCCAAGGTTCAGTGCTCTCACCTCAACTGTTCAACATATACATGGAACCCCTCACCCCACTACTCAAAAATGCTATCATCCCTTTCCACCTCTATGCAGATGACACCCAAATCTATCTTGAAACCTCCTCAATTGATGACATTCACAGACTAAAAGTCACTCTAAAAGAAATCCAACATTGGCTGTCACTTAACCACTTAAAACTCAACCAAGACAAAACCGAAATACTCCTAATCTCCAACAAAGAGGAGAACCCTCATATTTCAGAATGGCTAAAAGCTTTGGATGCTCTTAACGGCAATCACACTCTGACACACTCCGTTAAATTATTAGGAATTACCCTAGACTCAAAACTTGACATGGCCAATCACATCAAGAACTCCGCAAAGAGTGCCTTCGTCAACCTTAACAAAATAAAACCATTCATCCCAACCAACGACCTCAAACAAGCCACCCAATCACTGGTGCTATCCAGACTCGACTATGGGAATGCCACCCTCACTGGTACAACAAAATCTCACCTAGCCCCCCTCAAAACTACTCTCAACGCAGCAGCTAGAATGGTCACTGGAATCAGGAAATACGATCACATCTTACTAGCACTCAGAGAACTAAAATGGCTCCCAATCAAACTGTGTGCCAGATACAGAACTGCCTGCCTCACACATAAAGCCCTGCACACAGGAAAACCTGAGTATTTGGCTGCCAAACTCAAGAGGGCTAGTCAGACAAGGAACCTCAGGAGCTCCAGTACCCTACTACTCATCCCCATGAAAACACGCAAACAAAAAACTGCTGCACGGTCCTTCGCCGGAAACGCACCCAAAATCTGGAACGCCATCCTAGTCGGTATTAGGACTATCCCGTCCTTCACAAAATTAAAATAACAACTAAAAGTCCTTTTCCTCAACCGCTCCCTCCCGAATGGATAGACACCATCAAAACGCTATCCCCTGCTCGTCGTCTCCTCCTGACATTGTATCTCTAAGACTTACCTCCTCCGTGCTATTCGATCCCCAACTGCTCCTCCCCCCACTTAATTGGTTCAAACCCAAGACAATGTGCACTCGATGAGGTTATCTCAGGACTCACGGACTACTTCAATGCTGCTACCACACTTGGACTTCTAAACCTATTATGTAGAATCCTGCTTTATTGTATCAACCCCAAGACAACGTGCACTCTATCTTAGGACTCACATACTACCTCAATGCTGTTCAGCCCACTTGGACTGCCGAACTTATATGTAGAATACTGCTTATTGTTTTAATCTTGCTTAAAAACTGTTGTGAAGCGCTCCGATACCCTTGGGTCAGGCTAGCGCTATATAAAACTCATTAATAAATAAATAAATAAATTGAATTTAGTACTGCTGGTGAATGGGGAGATGTTTTAGGACAAACTGGACAAATTGAGTGGATTCGAAGGGGTTAATTAACTAAAAGATGATAGTATACCAGCTAAACATAAACTTAGATGTATTCCACTGAGTATTAGAGGCAAATTGGATGATCGTATTTCACAGTTATGTCATGATGGAGTCATAGAACCAGTGGAATCATCCTTATGGTTGTCTCCAATTGTAGGCTGCTCAAATAAACCTCCGGGCCTGCAAGCGCCTGGATACCCTATCAGGTGATTAGCCACGCTTAATAAATCCTGATTGATTGATTTATAGTGGCGCAGAAAACACTGATGAGCTGAAGCTGTGTATTGACGTGAGGAGTCTCATTAAGGCCATATGGGTGGATGGACATCTGCTATCCCATTTTGGAGAAATGATTACCACCTTAGCTGGAGCTAACTGCTTTTCCAAGCTAGACATAAAATCAGCCTATCATAAAGTGGCACTAGCAAAGGAATATAGGCACATCACAGTGTTTGTGACACCAACAGGAGTATTTTAATTTTGCAGGATGCCATTTGGCCTTGCATCAGTGGCAAGTGCATGTCAGCGAGTAATTGGGGAAGTTCTGAAAGATTTGAGAGGAGTCTTGGTTTTCCAAGACGACATTCTAGTCTATAGTGAAAATGATACGGAACATATGTCAAGACTAAGTGCCGTGTTATTTGCACTTGGAGTAGGGGGTTAAAATTAAGGTGGAATAAATGTGAATTTGGAGTAAGCAAAGTTGAATATCTGGCTCATGTGGTATCTGGTGAGGGTTTTGCACCACTTTCTGGGTTGCCACTCCTCTTTATCGAGAGCAGTTTCAAGCCTTTCTTGGCAAGTGTGAATTCTATGCTAGATTTATTTAACATTTTGCTACCAAAGTGGTACCTCTAATTAAGTTACTGAAAAATAATTCAAAATTTGATTGGGAGGATTCTCAAGAGAAATCCTCTCTCATGATTTATGAAAGACTGAAGCAATGCTGTTTTGTTGAAGATTGGTAAATTGGTAAAGTAATACTAGTAAGGGTGCTGAGTGGAACTATTGTCTCTGTTAGATCTGGGGGTCTCTAGTTGGCAGAGGTATTCACCTTAGACCAAATAGGGACCCTTGCTTCTAGTCAGGGTACAGGGACACACACGGTAGATAACCCCTGCTCACCCTCTAGGTAGCTTGGCTCGAGCAGACAGGCTTATCCCCAAGGCAATGTGTAAGGTATTTGCACGTAGACACCACAATGATCCCCCCTCTGCACACCACAAACTTAGACCACACAGGTGAGTTATATAAAAAATAATATATCTTTATCTAGTTTCCGCAGTTGAAATCAAGCATCACAGGTTTACACAATATTCGCTTTCTTGGTTGGTCGGGATCGTAAGATGATAGTCTCTAGTCTCTTGAGTGATTCGATACTCACTGAGAATGAATCAATTTGTAGGCTCTCGATGTTTTAGGCAGCTACGTTGCTCCGGCAGTGTCGCTGCGCTCGTTGTACAAGCGCTCCTCGGGCTGTTCGGTGCAAGGATTCCACAACTCCCTCGACGAGCCCCCAGTGACGATGTCGACGTCACCGGAGTCAGCCACTCACAGCGCGGCTTCGTAGAGCAGGGAAATACGACTCTCGATCTGCTTCAGGCCTCCGGGTCGCGGCAAGGCACGTGCCGATGAGCACGTCGATCTTCTTGATGCGGCAACCGGTGTCAGGCCCGGCTCGGTGCATTACTCTCCAGCAAGACAGAGAGCAGCCAGCCCACCTCACAGGCAGATGTTGAGAAGCTTGGTAGAACAGTCCACGGTCCCTGCGGCACACAGCAGCGCAGGTGGGACACAGCAGAGTCTTGAGTTCTTGGCAACCTTTCTATCCCTGGGTTGCGAAACAGGAGACCAGCCCTTCTCAGGCCCTTGGAGATTCAGTTGAAGACACAGCACACAGCAAAGTCTTGTTTGGTCAAGTGGATAGGGTCAGCACACAGCAAGACCCCTTCTTCTCCTCAGCTTCAGTTGTACAGCAGAACAGGTCAGCCTTTAGAGCACACAGCACAGCAATCTTCCTTTAGTTCTTCGGCGGTCCGTCTTTCAGCAGAGGTTCCTCTCGATGGTCGAATCTAAAAATCTGTTGTCGGGGGTCGGATACTTATACCCCTAAAAGTCTTTGAAGTCTTTGTGCAAGTGGGTCCTGAGCCCGGTCTGATCCAGTTCTGGGTGTTGCTGGAGCACTTTGTTTTCCTGGTCTCTACATTCTTTTCAGAGCGAGGGGCAAGGTCGTCAGCCGCCCAGCAGGAGGTGGAGCCAGCAGAGTGGCAGGCAGGCACAGCCCTATTCAATCCCAGGTGCTATCTCCTCCCTCCACTCTCCTTGCGATCGTCGCCATTCAGCAGAGGGCTGACTCAGCCAACCTCCCGGGGGATCCCCAGCCCCTGTCACTCTCAGACCAGATAGTCAATCCACAAGCGCGCCCAGGCACACAGAAGGGTCAGACAAGAGAACAGCTACTCTCTAAAAAGTACTATTCTCCAACTCAGGATTTAAAAACAACCTCTCCTAAAAGATGTGTTATTAAATGCTGAGCTCAGGGATATCAAACACTCATGTCTTATCTTGTTCTTATTAGAAGATAGGCGGATAGCCATTGGCACCTGCCTCCCTCATGTTAGCCTACGGAACAAGATAACCTTGCAGTAGTGAACACACAAAATGGCCGGTGTTCACTACCAGAACATGTTACCTGCACTAGTACATGCTCTACCTTCTACATACACTGCACCCTGCCCAGGGGGGTACCTTGGGCCTTCCATAGGGATGACTGATGTGTACGAAAAGGGAAGGGTTAGGCCCGGTCAGTGTGGACACTGGCCAGGAGGACATGGCAGTCCGGGGACTGCAGGCAGGCCTGCGGCGGCAGGCCTGAGACACTGTTTTAGGGCTACACAGGTGGGTGGCGCAATCAGCGCTGCAGACCCACTAGTAGCATCTGTCATCACCAGCCCTGGCACACACAGTGCACTTTACTAGGGACTTCATGGTGATACAGATATGCCAATCCGGTATATCCAATCAATACGATATTTTACACAGGGAGCACTTACACTCTGGCACTGATTAGCAGTGGCAGAGTGTCCAAAGCATCTAAACCAGCAAAACGAAATCCAGCATAGCATCAAAAATCCAGGTAGCAGAGGCAAAAGATAGGGGAAAAACCCACGCCAAGGATGTCAGGTCTAACACGTGTCCCCTCCAGCTGAAAGTGGGGAGAACTACCCACCCTCTTGGGAGTTCTCATCGCTAAGGCGGAAAAACCTGGACAGACCATCAGCATTGGCGTGCTCTGTACCGGGACGGTGTTCCACCGTAAAGTCCATCCCCTGTAGGGAGATGGACCACCTCAACAGTTTTGGATTTTCACCCCTCATCTGCATTAACCATCTGAGGGGCCTGTGGTCGGTCTGAACACGGAAGTGAGTCCCAAACAGGTAGGGCCTCAGCTTCTTCAGGGCCCAGACCACAGCAAATGCTTCCCTTTCAATAGCGCTCCACCTCTGTTCCCTGGAAAGTAGCCTCCTACTAATGAAAGGTACGGGTTGGTCCCCGCCCTCGTCGTCCATCTGTGAGAGTACTGCTCCCACACCCTGCTCTGAAGCGTCTGTTTGCACTACGAACTCACTCGAAAAGTCAGGCGCCTTAAGCACCGGTGCTGTGCACATAGCAGTTTTCAGGGCATCAAAAGCAGTTTGACAGGCCTCGGTCCAATTCACTTTCCTGGGCTGATTTCTAGAGGTTAGTTCTGTCAAGAGGGCAACAATGGTGCCGTATCCCTTGATGAACCGTCTGTAATACCCGGTGAGTCCTAGAAAGGCTCTCACCTCTGTCTGCGTCTTGGGGGGTTCCCAAGCCAGAATGGTATCGATCTTCGCTTGTAGGGGCGCTACCTGGCCGCTCCCCACCTGGTGCCCCAAATACACCACTGATCCCTGCCCTATCTGGCACTTACTGGCCTTGATAGTGAGGCCTGCCTTCTGCAGCGCCCTCAACACTTCACAGAGGTGTTGCAAGTGTTCCTCCCAAGTGGAGCTGAACACAGCAATGTCATCCAGGTACGCGGCGCTGAATTGCTCCAGCCCGGTCAGTACCCGGTTGACCAGTCTCTGGCAGGTGGCAGGGGCATTTTTCAATCCAAAGGGCATGACGCGAAACTGGAAGTGCCCCTCTGGCGTTGAAAATGCCGACCTCTCCTTTGCCCCGTCAGTTAAGGCAATCTGCCAGTACCCCGAAGTCAAATCGAAGGTGCGGAGGTACCGGGCAGCTCCTAACCGATCCACGAGCTCATCAGCTCTGGGGATGGGGTGCGCGTCAGTCTTGGTGACCCCATTGAGCCCGCGGTAGTCCACGCAAAACCGAAGTTCTGACGGGCCACCGGGTGTAGCAGATTTCTTGGGAACGAGGACCACTGGGCTAGCCCAGGGACTGCTAGAGGGCTCAATTAACCCTAACGCCAACATCTTGGAAACTTCTTCCTTGATGCTGGCCCTGACCTTGTCAGCTTCTCTGTAAAACTTCTGTTTCACCGGCAGGCTATCTCCAGTGTCCACATCATGGACGCACCAATTGGTGACACCTGGTGTCAGGGAGAACAGGGAGGCAAACTGACCCAACACCTGGCGACAGTCTCTCTGCTGCTCTGGGGTCAGGGTGGGCGAGAGGACCACACCATCCACTGACCCGTCTTGCTCCTTGCTTGCCAGGAGGTCAGGGAGAGGATCACTATCCTCCTCCCCACCGTCGTCTGTAGCCATGAGCATCGTCACTTCAGACCTCTCGAAGTGGGGTTTGAGGCGGTTCACATGCAAGACTCTAAGGGGCTGCCTAGGAGTCTTCATGTTGATCAGGTAGGTCACCTCGCTCTTGCGCTCTACCACCTCATATGGCCCGGTCCACTTGTCACGGAGCGCACAAGGCTCCACCGGCGCCATTACCCACACTTTCTGCCCGGGATGAAATTCTACCAGAGTGGTATTCTGGTCGTACCATCTTTTCATCTCCTCCTGGCTGGCTTCTAGGTTCTCCTGAGCGAGCTTCCTGAAGCGCTGCGTTTGGTTGCGGATGGCCAGCACATAGCTGAACACATCCTGGGGGGTTTTCCCACGGGATTTCTCCCACCCCTCCTTCACCAGTGTGAGAGGTCCTCTAACAGGGTGGCCATACAGCAGTTCAAAGGGGCTGAACCCTAAGGACTTCTGAGGCACCTCCCTGTAGGCAAACAACAGGCATGGTAACAAGACGTCCCACTTCCGTCTCATGGGCTCCGCTAGGCCCATAATCATACCTTTCAGGGTGCGGTTGAACCTTTCAACCAACCCATTTCCTTGAGGGTGGTAAGGAGTGGTGAACTTATACGTTACTGCACACTCCTCCCACAGAGACTTCATATACCTAGAGATGAAGGTGGTACCCCGGTCGGAGACCACCTCTCGGGCGAACCCCACACGGGAAAAGATCCCCATCAATGCACGGCCCACCACGGGTGCTGTGATTGTCCTGAGAGGGACGGCTTCCGGGTACCGAGTGGCGTGATCCACCAAGACCAGGATAAACCTGTTGCCTAAGGCAGTCTTGGGATCCAGGGGCCCTACGATATCAATGCCCACCCGCTCGAAAGGGGTGCTCACTACAGGAAACGGCTGGAGGGGCGCCACGCACTTCCCTCCGCTCTTACCACTGGCTTGACAGGTTTGGCAAGACTTACAAAAGGTACCGACGTGCTTCTTCATCTGAGGCCAGTAGAAGTGGGTGAAAAGCCTGTGATAGGTCTTGTCTTGCCCCAGATGTCCTGCGAGAGGCACGTCGTGAGCCAGACCCAGTAAGAAGTTCCTGAAGCGCTCGGGTACCACCAGCACACGGGCTGCACCGGGCTCAGCAAACGTAGGCTCACTATACAGTAAGTCATCCTCCCAGTAAATCAAATGTTCCCTGGACCCTAGGCCTGCTGCCTGGTCTGCAGCCTGCTGCCGCACACCGACGAGAGAAGGGCACTCCTTCTGAGCCTGGCAGAATTCCTCCCTGGAGGGGCCACCCTCTTGCTGCCAATGGGTCAGCTCAGGCAACTCTCCCAGTTCGGCCACCTGCTCCCCTGTAGGTTCCAGGGCATCCCCCTCGGGTTCTGCTTCCTCCTGGACCGTGGGAACAGTGGGGGCCGGTTTCCCGCGCCCTCTGCCTCTTCCTCTCCTGGCAGGTTCCTGGGCCATTGTTCCAGGCTCCAGTACTTCTAATCCACCCTTACTGGCTGTCATGGCACGTGTGGATACACAGATCCACGCTGGCAGTCCTAACATCTCCAAGTGAGTTCTGTGCTCTACGTCCTTCCATGGAGAACTCTCCAGGTCGTTACCCAACAGACAATCTACCGGCAAGGCATCACTGACACAGACTTCCAAGGTACCAGAGACTCCCCCCCATGTGAAGGGAACACGCGCCATCTTGCAGAGGCGAACTGAAGTGTCAGCTGCCACTACGGGGCGGAGCACATTGGGAATGACTTGCTCTTCAGACACCCACTGACACCTGACAGATGTCACACTAGCCCCGGTGTCTCTCAGAGCCTCTATCTCCCTCCCATTGATGGTCACCTTTTGCCCGTATTTCTTAGTGTTAGCGGGTATCAAGGTATCCTGGACCATCTCTTGGTCTCCTAACGAGACAAGGGTCATCATAGCTAATCCCTCTTCCCCACTGGAAATCAAATCCCCTCCCAAAGCTACACTAGCTAACCCTGGGACTGGAGCAGCAGCTGGTGCTGGGGATTTCTTGGGACACTTAGGGGCGATGTGCCCCACTTCCCGACAAGCATAGCAAGTAGGCGGTGGTCTGTTGCCCTTAGGGGGCCAAGACCTCTTCGGCTTGGGGGCTTGGGACTCCTTCTCCGGGGAACTGTTTTGGGGCCCTTTAGAGAACTCCTTACTGTTACCCTTGTCCTCCCCACCTTTCTGCTGGGGACCCTGTCCACCCTTGGCTGGCATACTTACCACCCCTTTGTTGACCCTGGTGCTAGTCCAGCGGTCTGCCTCTTTAGCAAGCTCACGGGGATCAGTTAACTTGCTGTCTAAAAGATGCTGGCGCAGCTCTGGAACACATAGACTACTCAAGTGCTCCCAACTAATCAAGTGACACAACCCCACATAATCAGTAACTTTGCTGCCCTTTATCCAACCTTCCAGTGCACGCGTGTACATACTCACACACTCCACCCAGGTACTCGAATCAAGTTTCTTGAAGTTCCTAAACTTCTGGCGGTACTGTTCTGGTGTAAGCCCATACCTGAGGCATAAGGCCTCCTTCATAGTGGGGTAGGTTAAGGTCCCTGCTGCTTCTAGGGGTGCTAAGACATCCCTCCCAGAGGCCTCAAAATGCTTCCACAAACCTGCTCCCCAACTCTTCTCAGGCACTTCATTCATCTTCAAGGCAAGCTCATAGGATCTAAACCATGCATAGATATCCTCACCCCTCTGATAATTCTGCACCAAATCTTTCGGTATGTATACTTTACCCGCCTGTACTGGTTGTGCGCTGCCACCATTCGGACTGGACGCCATTTGTTTGGCTTTAATGTCCAGTACCCTCATGCTCAACTCATGAGCCAACTGGAGTTTCTTCTCTTCCAAAGCGAGAGCATTCCTCCTCTCCTCCGCCTCTTTCTCACTGTCAAGGCGCAGTTTCCTTTCTTCCGCTTGAGCTTTGAGTTTAAAAAGTTCAATCTCATGGGCTCTAACCCTCTGGTTTTCCTCCAGCTCCTCTGGAGAGAGGCTCCTACTGGAATGGGCGCTGCCAGCCCTAGATGCTGGCCTATTCACTGGCAGATCATCGGATCCAAATCCGTGCTCCGGTGTGCCATCCCCTTCAGTAGTTTCCTCGGTTGCGCCATTCTTGGCCTCCCACCAGGCCCTTAGAGATTTCTGTAGCTCCGTCTTGTTGGCGCTGCCCTTCGCTGGGCATCCAAGCTGCTTGCAGAATTGCTTTAGTTGCTCCTTCTTATACTCGAGCAACTTTTTCACCTCGAATTGCAATTCCGACTCCTCACCTACTCCATTCAGAGACATGATGCTTCTTCGATCCTCCAAGAATAGTCTTCGCAAAAACTTTGTGCGATGCAACTGCTTACTAGATTAGTGATGTACGAAGAATCACTGTAGGTCAAGTGCAAATACTGGTTCTAATCCGCACCGCTGACCACCAATGTTAGATCTGGGGGTCTCTAGTTGGCAGAGGTATTCACCTTAGACCAAATAGGGACCCTTGCTTCTAGTCAGGGTACAGGGACACACACGGTAGATAACCCCTGCTCACCCTCTAGGTAGCTTGGCTCGAGCAGACAGGCTTATCCCCAAGGCAATGTGTAAGGTATTTGCACGTAGACACCACAATGATCCCCCCTCCGCACACCACAAACTTAGACCACACAGGTGAGTTATATCAAAAATAATATATCTTTATCTAGTTTCCGCAGTTGAAATCAAGCATCACAGGTTTACACAATATTCGCTTTCTTGGTTGGTCGGGATCGTAAGATGATGGTCTCTAGTCTCTTGAGTGATTCGATACTCACTGAGAATGAATCAATTTGTAGGCTCTCGATGTTTTAGGCAGCTACGTTGCTCCGGCAGTGTCGCTGCGCTCGTTGTACAAGCGCTCCTCGGGCTGTTCGGTGCAAGGATTCCACAACTCCCTCGACGAGCCCCCAGTGACGATGTCGACGTCACCGGAGTCAGCCACTTACAGCGCGGCTTCGTAGAGCAGGGAAATACGACTCTCAATCTGCTTCAGGCCTCCGGGTCGCGGCAAGGCACGTGCCGATGAGCACGTCGATATTCTTGATGCGGCAACCGGTGTCAGGCCCGGCTCGGTGCGGTACTCTCCAGCAAGACAGAGAGCAGCCAGCCCACCTCACAGGCAGATGTTGAGAAGCTTGGTAGAACAGTCCACGGTCCCTGCGGCACACAGCAGCGCAGGTGGGACACAGCAGAGTCTTGAGTTCTTGGCAACCTTTCTATCCCTGGGTTGCGAAACAGGAGGCCAGCTCTTCTCAGGCCCTTGGAGATTCAGTTGAAGACACAGCACACAGCAAAGTCTTGTTTGGTCAAGTGGATAGGGTCAGCACACAGCAAGACCCCTTCTTCTCCTCAGCTTCAGTTGTACAGCAGAACAGGTCAGCCTTTAGAGCACACAGCACGGCAATCTTTCAGCAGAGGTTCCTCTCGATGGTCGAATCTAAAAATCTGTTGTCGGGGGTCGGATACTTATACCCCTAAAAGTCTTTGAAGTCTTTGTGCAAGTGGGTCCTGAGCCCGGTCTGATCCAGTTCTGGGTGTTGCTGGAGCACTTTGTTTTCCTGGTCTCTACATTCTTTTCAGAGCGAGGGGCAAGGTCGTCAGCCACCCAGCAGGAGGTGGAGCCAGCAGAGTGGCAGGCAGGCACAGCCCTATTCAATCCCAGGTGCTATCTCCTCCCTCCACTCTCCTTGCGATCGTCGCCATTCAGCAGAGGGCTGACTCAGCCAACCTCCCGGGGGATCCCCAGCCCCTGTCACTCTCAGACCAGACAGTCAATCCACAAGCGCGCCCAGGCACACAGAAGGGTCAGACAAGAGAACAGCTACTCTCTAAAAAGTACTATTCTCCAACTCAGGATTTAAAAACAACCTCTCCTAAAAGATGTGTTATTAAATGCTGAGCTCAGGGATATCAAACACTCATGTCTTATCTTGTTCTTATGAGAAGGTAGGCCGATAGCCATTGGCACCCGCCTCCCTCATGTTAGCCTACGGAACAAGATAACCTTGCAGTAGTGAACACACAAAATGGCCGGTGTTCACTACCAGAACATGTTACCTGCACTAGTACATGCTCTACCTTCTGCATACACTGCACCCTGCCCAGGGGGGTACCTTGGGCCTTCCATAGGGATGACTGATGTGTACGAAAAGGGAAGGGTTAGGCCCGGTCAGTGTGGACACTGGCCAGGAGGACATGGCAGTCCGGGGACTGCAGGCAGGCCTGCGGCGGCAGGCCTGAGACACTGTTTTAGGGCTACACAGGTGGGTGGCGCAATCAGCGCTGCAGACCCACTAGTAGCATCTGTCATCACCAGCCCTGGCACACACAGTGCACTTTACTAGGGACTTCATGGTGATACAGATATGCCAATCCGGTATATCCAATCAATACGATATTTTACACAGGGAGCACTTACACTCTGGCACTGATTAGCAGTGGCAGAGTGTCCAAAGCATCTAAACCAGCAAAACGAAATCCAGCATAGCATCAAAAATCCAGGTAGCAGAGGCAAAAGATAGGGGAAAAACCCACGCCAAGGATGTCAGGTCTAACAGTCTCCTTCTGTGCATTAGGTCTTCCAGGATAATCACCGGCTAACGAAGAGGGAGCCAGGTCTACACGAGTGTCTCTTTTCTGTCCCACATCCCCTTTCCCCCTGCCTGGAGCAGCTGAATAAACGCAGTTAGCTCTGGGAGGTGGGAATTGGGTTTTACCATCATTCTGCATCCGTGAAGAATTCCGTCCGGCCTTCCTGATACCTACGACCCGCAACCTAGTTGGAAACAGCATGGCATAGGGGATCTGCAGTTGTCGAAATTTCTTCTTTACTGCTAGGAACGTAGACCTTTGCCGTTGTACTTCCCTGGCAAAATCTGGAAATACCATCACCTTGCTGTTTCCGATTTGCAGGTCCGTCAGCTGTCGGGTCTGCTTAAGTATATGGTCTCTGTCTCTGAAATGGAGCAGGCGAGCAATAAATGGTCGCGCCGGTGCCTTAGGTTTGGGAGGCCTCGCTGGCACCTATGCCCTCTTTCAATGGCTTAAAATTGTGACAGTCCTTCGGGTACTACTTCCTTCTGGATCCAGTCCTCCAACTACTGCACTATGTTGTCCCCTTCCTCATTTTCGGGCACTCCGACTCTGCGCAGGTTATTGCGGCAAGATCTCTCTTCACTATCCTCAGCGCGAACCTTCAGGGACCTCACTCCCGGCAGAGACTTGGAAGGGGTAGGTGTAGAGGAGATAACACCCCGGCAAAATTCCCAGTAATGTGCGGGCATTCCTTGCTCTCGCCGGTGGAGGTATCCTCATAACGTTATGAGGTTTTCATCAGGAGCGTTCGTTCATCATGCAGCTGTAGCCACACTATAGGTATACAGGTTACTGCCTCGCCCTGTTGAGTTAGAGGGTTCAATAATTTTTATCACGTGCACTTTATATTTTTGCTCTGGTCCTGAAGAAGCGCCAACGACCCTTAAGGCGACACAAGGCGCAAAACATGTTGACCTATGACCTCTTTGATACCCGGACATAGTGTGCCTCTGGGGCAAGATTTTAACTAGCAGATTATCTGCCAAGGGTTTACAATTCACACATTGGCTGCATGTTTACCCTTTATTAACTTTTTTCACTACCTTGCACGCACTTTTTTCACTCTCTTTTGGACCCTAACCCCACATACCTACATGCACCATCCGGCAGTCCTTAAAAAGATCTCCGATAAAGAGACCCTTCGGGGGACCCGTAGGGAATTGCAGCGCCGGCCCTACGAGGAGCAACTGCCCAATGATGAAGCATGACACCTCTTGGGGTGTGTGAGGGCAACAGAGGACAATAAGTGTTTGTTCCACTTCACCAAATGGGTCCTTCTTTCCTAGGAATTCCTGTCTCTTTCTATCTGTTCACCTTTCTGATCTTCAATGCACGGGTGACTATTTGCACCCCTATGCATGGGTGACTTTTTGCACCCCGCATACAGGAACAGTGCCCCCCTTGTTAAAACTAATATAGTCTTTTGGAGCATGGACACTGGACCTTCAATAGCTCCTTGGCCCCCCTCTTTTTTGTTGTGTCACACCTCACTTTCGCCCCCACCTCCTTGAGGGATTTTTTTTTTTAGTTCCGTAACCTCCGGGGGGATATCTGCAAGCACTTTCTCCGTGGCAGTGACCTGCTCAACCAGTCGGCGATGGTTGTCCTTCAAGAGGCTAAGGTCGGTGCCAATAGAGTCTATTTTGGCCTCAAGCGCTTCCCGGGATGCCATGATGGCTTGAATTACATCAGCTAATGTGGCAGGTACATCCTTCCCAGGGTCCATGGTGTTCTCCTCCTCATCTGTTTTGGGCCCCCCTACAGTTGCAGCGTCTTGGCCTCTTCGTTTGGGGATCGTCTTCCGCCCGAGGTCTGTATGTGCGGGCTTTCACAACCTATTCACAGGTCACCTCTGTTGCAAGCACCCCCTGATGTCAATCTCTCAGTGTACTCGACAATATGGCACAGCAATTACCACCCCGCCTGTCCAAATTGGGGGCCTGTGCAGCTGGTCCCTCTTCACTTGCCTGGGTACAATGGGCGTTTCTTGCTTCGGGAAAATTCCTCTCACCGCCCTGCGCCACTCCACCCTTCCTCCGTCTCTCCTCAGGGGTCTCTCTGCGCACTCCTGCTGCTTGCGCAGGGCACCAAGATTCATAGTCCCCGGGCGAGGTCACGCCAGCAGCAGGCTCCACCCTATTTCGTTCCAAACAAGTACCTGATCTCTCTCACCCCTCTCAATGCAGTCACGGTTCAGGGCTCGTCACCCCCTTGATGCTGCACTGTGCATTGGAACCCATCAGGCACTGCCATACGCCCAGTGGGGGACTTGGTTTTGTGAAGATGCACTGTCATGTGGGCCTACACTCCCCTCCAGGCAGATCACACACATGTCAATGGGGCTGCTGGACAGGTCCTCACGTCTCTCTGATCGCCCTTCGGTATGATGGCTGCACGCGGCCATGCCCTGCTTGTGTCCAGCACGGCTGCTCAGCTCGCACTTCACCTCACCTGGTGCCCGGCTTACCTTGCCTGGCTCATGGAGGCTGAGCGGTCCCTCTTCGGTGCTGTCGCTTCACTCCAAGCGACCTTCAGCTCGGCAACTGCAGCCGGCCATGCCCAGTATCCGGTTAGCACAGCCGCAGAGCTCGATCATCACCGCACAAGGCACCCGGCTCTCTTTCCCTGCCTTGAGGTGGTGGAGCGCCCCCTCTCTCTCCGCTGTCTCCCACAGCGCTAGTGCCCTCTATGGGCCAACTCTCACCACACGTCTCCGGGGATGACGGGTTCAAAGGTCCAGCTCAGATCTCAGGCGCCATCATGAGCGCTGCCCCTCAAGACCACCGCGCCGCCGGGCTCGATATTTCTCGGCGTGTCGTTGTGGGCCACCTCACCCCCGCACGCTTGCCTGTTCCCGGAGGGAGCAGCTATCGGGTCCGCTGTGTTTTGGGCCGCTGGGGGCTAAGGATCTTGCCAAATGAGGAAGCCAGGGACCGGAGCTACGAGGTCCGCTTCCCCCCAAATTGGCATCAGGCCACGCACCCAAATATTGTTCCCTTTAACACAGTTATTTTTGTATATAGCATCGATTTTGCTTTTCTCCTTCAAGCTAGAACAAACAATGAAAAACAGCGACTAACAAGAGAAATCCCCTTTATCCTAAGCAGAGGCAAAGACCAACTCACTTAGCGGCAGGTAAAACAGAGTTAGAAGCATACAGGTAACATCAGAACAGTCTAGGGAAGGAATCTGAAATGAGGGATGTAGGGAAATAATAAATGTGTAGATGATAAGTGAAGAACCATAGCAACAACAAACAGCGGTCAGGCAAAGTGAATCCCTCATGTTGTTCTCTAATGCTCACTACATCTAGTAACCTGGAAGTGATCTGCTGATAATAATTCATGTGAACCACTAGAATAGCAAACCTTTCACATGTGTATCTTCCATGCTCCTGCCTGTGGGAGCCGTCATAATGGTTTTCTACAGTGAAAGAAAGGACACCAATGAACTGTGTAATGTGTATGGGGACTGTGAAATGTCTAGGTAAATAGAACCTTCAAATGTCCTAAATCTTGACACCCTTCTGATTTTTTTTGTGTAAGACAGTGGAGACGCCCAGTGCTTGTATGGTGTTCTGTTTGCTGATTGCGCTAATTTAAAATATTCCTTCTTTCTGATGATGGTGCAGAGGCTAATTTGTCCACTAATTGCCGCTTTTTCATTTGATTCTAGCCTGTGTGTTATTCAGTCTGAGATATTCGTAGTTCCTGGGACATGGGCCTATGTGTGATCTGATTGTCAGGGCTGATGCACTACCAGACCCATTCCCTGATTGCTGCAGCGCCCATAAGAATTCTCAACACACACTGTAAATCACCTGCTTGCTGATGTCCTGCACCCCTTTCTATCCTTGTGGCTTCACTCCTGGAAGCGTATTCTCTAGATGTTTTCCATCTCCTTTCCACTTCTTCCGTATTGAACCTAACACTTCTGGTGTGGTTTCCCCTAACCATTTGCCTTCCAGCCTCCTGTCTTTGTTGAATTTGTTTTTGTTGCATGAGGACACTGTACACTTTAGGGCTCCTATCAAGTGCTAATTTGCGTGTGCTCACTCCCTTAAACATGGTAACATTGGATTTCACCTGATTGGCATAGTTAATTTACAGATAAGTCCCTAGTAAAATTGTACTTCATGTACCTAGGGCCTGTAAATGAAATGCTACTAGTGGACCTGCAGTATTTACTATGCCTCCCACTTAAATAACCCTTTAAACGAGTCTCAGATCTGCCATTGCAGTCTGTGTGTGCAGTTTTGAGCTGCCATTTTGATCTGGCAAGATAAACTGCTTGCCAGGCCCGAACCTTCCTTTTTAGGTCTCGCTGAGCCCAGCGCATGCGCTTGCTCGGAGAGACATTTTGTAGGTGAGTTTTCAAAGTGCTGCTGGCTGGCCTAGCACTTGCTTTCACGCGAGCGTGCACGCGCGAACTGCCAGCCCTCAGCAGCACTTTGAAAACTCGTGCTTTAGCGCGTCATCGTGATCACTTTCGCTTTCAGAGCGATCGCGATGACTTTCGCTTTTACAGCCGCGCGGCGTTACTTTTACTGCCGCGCGGCCAATGCTTGTTTCTTTTGTCCTCTTTTCTTTTTCTGTCCTTATTTAAATTTCGCTCTTTTCCCTATATTATATTCCTTTCTCTCCTTCTGACCGTTCTACCTGTGCTATTTATCTCCAAACAACCCAGGTCCTATTTCCCTTTCGCCCTCCATTTTCCACCTAGTCTATCCCCATCTCTCCATCTACTCCACTTCACTGTCCCTCATGTTACTATCGTTTCTTGATTTTACTTTACCTCTTTAGCTCGTTGTTCTCTCCTTTCTTTTTCCACCTCTCCCATTTTTAACCGGTATTCCCTAGTTTCCTAGCTACACTGCTTCTTCCTTGCTCCCACTTTCCATTTTCACTCCTCCACCTCTTGCTTGTGTCCCTTTAATATTGTCTTTTTCCTTTATTTTCATTCCCCTTCTCCTTTCAACCTGTCTCATCCATTTTCGCCTCTTCCCAATCACTCCTCTATCCTGCTCCTCATTCCTATTTTACTCCTATTAGTCCATTCCCCTCTTTGCTATTTTCTTTCATATTTCTTTCCCCTCGCTCTTCTGCGTTCCTCTGGTTTCTACGTTGTCCTCTCGCCTTTTTCAGTTATGCGCCTCTTCCCCCCTTCCCCGCCTCTCCCATAACCCACGCGTCCTCCCCTCCCCCTTACATCTCCCCTTTTCCTCACCCCCCCTTCACACTTCATCCTCTGGCTGGCCGTGTCCCCACTGCTGCGGGAGCACTTGCAGTCCCTCGGCTCTTTTACTCAGGCACATCGCCCTGATTTCAGAGAGGCGCTTAATTCCTCCCAGGCCCAGAGGCCTCCCGAGCCGGGGACAGCGCTGGCCGCTCACATCTGCATTCACAAAGACCCCCGGGCCTCTGAGCTCGGCTCGAGGGCCCCTCGGCTGACACAGCTCGGATTCACGCAAACACTAGTGTCAAGGGGACAGGCATAGGAATCTCTTTATACTTTAAAAACAAATTAGAATTTAATCGTTTAATTCAGATTTTTTGTTTTGAAAAGAATGTCACCATTGTAAAAAAAAAAAAAGAAATAAAATGCATTTTCACCAAATGTAGTCGATGGACTTCTCGAATGTAACAAGCATTGGCATAGCCAATAGGTCTCGCCTTTGGGACCTTATAAGTGTTTAGCCATGCAACAGTTGCATAACTAAATACTTATAAGGTCCCAAAAGCGAGACCTATTGGCTATGCCAATGCTTGTTAATATATATCAGCTACCCCTAGGGTTGGCCCTAAATAGCTCACAGGGTAGGGTGCAGTGTATTTAAAAAGCTGGATATGTACTTTAAAATTTTACATGTCCTGGTTGTAAACAACTCTTACATTTGTTTTTAAGTACTGCAAGGCCTACCTCTCCCATAGAATAATATTGGGTTAACTTAATACATTTAGTAAGTGATAACTTTCATCTGGGAGTATATAGGAATGTCATGTTTGGTGTCTAAGAAATTGAAATTAAAAATCCTCTTTTTAAAAAATAATTATTTGTTACCATTTCAAATGATCAGCAACAATGGACATGGTACAACAGGAGCACTGCTCTTTACATAATGTCCCATGATACAGTCCTCGGCCCGACCTATATGACTTTAAGTGTGTCACCAAACTTCTCCTCATGAGGCATGGTATCATAATCAACTAAGCGGCCACCATATGTTACAGGCCTGTCCAGTCTCTACCCAATAAACTGGGAGAAAATCAGAATCCAGTCAGTGGGCGGTTTTGTATTGAGCATTATTAACGGTACTTCATACAATGATCACCACGCCCATTAGAAATCCCCCAACCCAAACCCACCACCCCTCAGCTTCCAATCACTAAGCATGGCCTAACACAGAAATATATACAGTAGTGGTAACCATCTCGTTTCCTTCCTCAGTTCTCATATCCTGGAAAGCCGCCGGGCTTAAATAATTTTTCCCCATTCACTCCCATCCCGAACTCCTGGTTCCTACACTCAGCTATTCATTTGTTCCGGTCTAGTCCCGCTCCATGATTTCCACTAATGCTTGAGTCATAGCACTCCAGGTTAACAAATCATCCTCCGCCCTCTCATCCCTGCGGGATCTCCAAACATGTGATTCTTTGGTGCCAGCTCATTCCAGCATGTCCCTTCTCTGATCTGTCTGTACAGGGACCTTAGTACTCATCCTACTAATCATAATCCATCATTTGCCCACTATTCACCCCAGCATCACAAAGTGCCTTCTCAGTTTCTTCTTCATCTTAATTTGCAGGAGACACAGGATGCACTGTTTAATAATGGGATTGACCTCCCAGTTTGTAAATTATTCAATGAGACTAATGGACCCAGAGGGTCGCTTTGCAGCCATTAGGGAGCGGCTAGAGGGCCGGGAAATAAATATAATTAACGTATATGCCCCTAATGTAGAGCATCCGGCCTTTTTTGCGAAGCTGAGTCACTGCCTGGCGCAATATCTAGCGGGCAATACTTTAGTGGGAGGAGACTTCAATAGTGTAGACAACCCATCTCTAAATAGATTCCATCCCCCGCTGCGAAACTCCCAGACAGCGTGAGCCTCGCTTGCGTTCACTATCTGGAGACAGAGTTGGAGACTGATAGACACCTGGTTTTTTTTACACCTGCATGATAGAGACTACTCCTATTTTTCAGCAATGCATGATGTGCATGTCCGTCTCTATGCCTTTTTAGGCTTGGAAGAAATCCACCGCACAGCCACTACTGCGAAATATCTTTCGTGCACGATATCAGACCATAACCCCTTGCTCCTCTCCCTGATCTGGAGGCAGCGGACGGCGGCGATTCCTATATGGAGACTCCGCCCGGACACCCTGGAAGACCAGGTCTTTCGAGAAAAGATTAGGGGGGAGATAACACACTACTTTGAGAATTATACCGGAATGGCCTCCACAGCGAACACTGAGTGGGACGCCTTTCAGGTGGTTTTGAGGGGCCAGTGCATAACACGCTCCACAGGGGTTAGGCCTGTCATTTTGGGGAAAGTTGAAGGAGCAGAAGCAACTCTCAGGGCTCTAGAACGCAGAAAACCAGGGCACCCAGAGCTCCAACACGAGGTGTTAGAAGCTAAGGAGGAGGTGGCAAAACAGATGGAGAGACTCAGATGCTTGGATTACAAGAAATTTCTAGGAGAGGGACAAGTAGGGTTCGCTTCTGGAATGGTTGACAAATCCAGTGAGCAGATCTCAGCCACTAGTGGAAATTGAAGATGAGGAAGGGATCAGGCACTATACACAGCTGAAGATCAATGAGGTCCTTGCCTGCTATTACGCTAGGCTATATAAGCGGTCGCAGATAGTTACACAAGCAGACGCAAGGGACTACCTCGCAGACATGCAGATGAGGAGACCCTGGGGAAGCTGAAGAGTTAGGAGCAGGCATTACACAGCGGGAAATACGGGTAACCATCAAGGGTATGGCGCGGAATAAGACCCCAGGCACTGACGGTTTGTCGGAGGAGTTTTTCGTGACATATGCAGGGGAGCTGGTGCCCAGATTGGTCACTATGTATCAAGAGGCTCGGGAGGCGGGCATGCTTCCAGAGAGCACTAGGTAAACCCTCATTGTGCCGGTGCCTAAACCAGGGAAAGAGCCACAGGACTTTACAGCCTATAGGCTGCTATCCATGCTCAACATGGATTATAAAATTCTTAACACGATATTTGCGGCACGCCTGCTCCCTCATATGAAAGTATTGGTTCACGTGGAACAAGCAGGGTTTATTCCGGGGCGGAACACGGCTATAAACATCAGGCGACTGCTAGCCATCATGGGTGCAAATGGGTATGACAAACAGAAGACTGCAGTACTCGTGGTCGATATAGAGAATGCCTTTGATAGCCTTGAGTGGCCTTACCTATATGAGTTCCTGGAAAAGATGTGTCTAGGAGGAGGCTTTGTGGCCTGGGTTCAACTATTATATGCATCTCCTACGGCCTGGGTGCGCACTGGGAGAACTATCTCACCCAGACAGTGTGAGGAGAGAGGTACGGGGCAAGGATGCCCTCTCTCCCCACTCCTGTTTGCGTTGGCTATCGAGCCACTGGTGTGCAGAGCAAGGAGTGGACAGCACTACGCTGGCCTAGAAGCGGCTTTAGTGCAGCATTTTCTATACGTATTTTATATACGTGGACGACCTCTTACTATTTCGGGGCGATGCAGCGAGAGAGCTGAGATGAGCACGGGACATGCTAGCAGGATTTGGTACCATATCCAGCCTCTGAGTTAACTGGAGGAAATCCAGTCTGTGTCCGCTTTAGCCCAATAACCGCCCACCTCCTGACCTAGAGAATCTGAAGTGGGAGGGCCACTAGATGCCTTCAAATGCCGATTAAAACATTCTCCCCTGACAAAGGGCGAATTTGATGCCCGAAATGCATCGGGAGACACGTTTGAAACTATGAATAGATTCAATGAATCCTGTTTGATTTATCTACATACAATATGGATGATAAAATATCGATCACAGAATAAATATTTACTATGATGTAAAATCATACAAAACTCATCGTTACTGGTTACATGAACAGTTCAGATCCCTCACCCAGCCGGCTGAGGGTTTCCAGCAGTGCTCAGGGGGTCACCCCTTAATTCAGGGGATGCTACTAATATTTTCATATATCAGTAAGACCCAAATCTGCCAGTGTCTGGGACAACGCCAATGTCATGTGAGGTTTCATATCCTGTTTTGGTGGTGATCTAGTCATCCGACCATCAAGGACAGAATTAAAGTTACCAGCCAAAATCACCTAACGGGGCAAAGATACCTGAGCCCTCACCAGCAGCACACCAAGGGAAGCCCCATCATTAATATTGTGAGCATAGACATTTATGAACAACATAACTCATAAATGTCTAATGTGCCCTCCAGGGTAACATATCTACCGTCACTGTCAGGGGGCACCTTTGTAGGTTTAAACAGGATCCCTGTGGCCACCTAAATTAAGGCACCTTGTGCATAACCAGAGTAGGATGTAGCAAAGACCTGTCCCCTTCATCGTTATTATAAATATTTAATGCAATTCCCGCACAAGTGGGTTTCCTGAAGAAACACCACTGATACGCCATATCATCATAGATCGGCGTAGACTCTATTATGTTTAGCTGGTCCCTGGAGGCCTCCCACATTCCAGTTCAGAAATGTATATTTGGTTCCAAGGCTAGCCATAGTCATCCTGCTGGCCACCCATCTGACCAAATTTTCATACAGCAATTTAAGCTATTCCTCAATAGGTTAACCTGGAAAAAACATGGTCACATCAAGAACAAAAAGTAAAAAAGAAACCCCAATAACCATTATCCTCACTCTGATTTTCCCACCCACGGGCAGCTCCTCTGGCCCCCCTGGCTCAACCAACAGCTGAAGAGTACCCCAGACCCTGCCCCAGTTTCCCTCCCTACCCCACTCAATCACCTAGGAATGAGTACAGAATGTCGAAAGAGTCTGAGTGGCAAGACCCCCTTGAGTCGCAAGCACAATATGGCATTCAGCAGCTCCTCAGCTGTCCCAACCTCTGCCCGTCCCAAAATAGAGGTCCAGTGTGCACTGAAGCATCCAGTTCAATAGTCTCAAATATCAGTTTGAGTCTCAGCAGCAGGAGGGCCAACCCCTGTTTGAAGTGACTATAATACCTTCTACCCCCAAGGCAAAAGAAGTTACCTGAACAACAGTGTCGCACTCTGTCAGATCCCTGGGTGTCACCCATTCAGCCCGTCTCTGCACCCACAATTTGAGTGTCAGGAACTTGACTCAACTGTGAGAATGGGTTTGGTGTTTCAAGGGAGACCAGCGCTGCCTGCAATGTTCTATCTGGGCCAACCAGAATATGTTCTTGTTTCATTGATCCAGGAGCGCCTCACCCCTTGATGTTGTGGCTCTCTCCGTTCGGACATTCGTTGGTCTCGACCCAGGCCTAGAGACTCATGCCATATCACTGCATCCTACAGGGAGTCTGAAATACCCATGTCGGAAACATCAGAATATCTTTGACATTGTGCTCATTCAGCCACCTCTTAATGGACAAAAACGGTGTTCTGGAAATCTTAGACTCTTTTAGTGTAGTCAGGATAAATTTGTATCGGCATATCCACATAGCGTGGAGTGCTGTGTGTACGAACATGTTGGTGGATAATATCTCAATCCCTATAATTAAACTGGCTTGCTATAATTGCTCATGGGGGCCGCCATCATGGCCCGATGGACCCGCACTATGGAGAAACAATTAGAGAGGGGTTTGGGTTTCAATATATTAACAATCCAGTCCTTTAGGAAGAGTTCCACAGAGGGGCCCCCTGCTCGCTCCGGAAATCCCAGGAAGCACATGTTTTTCTTCGTTGATCGGCCCATCACATCTTTAATGTGGCCTTCCATGTGCGTCACACTACATTTCAGTCCTCCAACAACAGTCTATAAGCCCTTAATCTCCTTTTTAAGAGAAGCCAAGTCCTCTTCAGTCATCCATCATAATTATTTTGGTTACCTTGCAGAGGTCTAGTTGTAGGTGATTTATGTCCAGGGACATCACATCAAATTTTGATTCCAGCACCTATCTAGTGTACAGTATGCAGGCGCCTGGGCTATCTTGGGCGCTATCCTTTATGCTGATGGCCTAAACCAGTGACTGTATACTGCGTTATAGTGTTGACTTGTGCTGCATTGGAACCCTTGTCCTATACCAGGTTGAAATTGGTACACTCGGCGCCACCTATGTGCCGAGCAACCCCAGGGTCAGGGTACCCTTCGGCTGGGTATTTTCACTTCTGCCATGCTCCTCTGGGCTGTTTCACACACCCAAGACCCCCCACAGCACATTCTGGCCTCCCGGCGTCAGGGTGGGCCACCATGTGTGGAGACTCCCCTCAAAGGTGGCAAAAAAGCTCTCAGGGCACGTTTTGTGAGCCCAGTGGCAGCAGCGGGCCCAGAAGCTTCCTCCAGAACCCTGGGGGGGGCAGCTCATGCCCTTCAGTTGTCCCATGCCTCGGGGGAAAACCAGTCCAAAGAGACCCCAGACCAATCATGTGCAGGTGAGGGCTCTAGCCTTCTCCGGGCCCCTCATTGCCACCACCCTCCAGGGATCACATCCAAATGGTAGTCTAAACCACAGCACTGAGTAAATGGGAAACCCTCCACTAAGAAGGTACCTCAGACCGTTTATGCTGAGGGTACACGCCGGAGCACACCACCGCCAACAGATACATGATGGCAGCGGGCTGTCATACAATACTGCAGCTGGTTTTCACCACAGTGTGTGGCCAGATTAGGCTCAGCAGCAGCACCTGAGGCAGCGGGCAGTGGCCAGCTCCCGTCAGAGTTTGTGCCTGTGGGATTTCAACAGCCCCTCCCAGGCATGAGGCAGTTCAGAGCACAGCAGGGGCATCGTATATAGGACGGAGTGTGCAGATTTCCTATTGGTGCTCCATCCATTGAGAACTTTAGTGTGCATTCTCCCCCGCTCTCTGCTGCTGCACGGCCCCCACCTCACCGGTCTCTTGCTCTCCAGCCACCAGGCGTTCAGCCTGCTGATTGCCTGGAAGCTCCATGCTGCCAAAGGCCACACTCCCAGCCCGGTCTCAGGACCCTCCGCTGGCCCGATTCAAAGGGTGGGGCTCTGTCTATAAATGCAGGCAGCATGCAGGGGTGTAATGCCACACCCCTCGGGGACTCAGCTAAAGCAAGGCCACAGGATTGATCAGGATTTTAGACCTCCACACAGGGAGTTTCAACAGGGTATGTCTACTCAGCAATCTTTGTTTGGCCATGACACCATTAAAAATTCTCCTTAATGCTAAAGTTGGACTTTAAGCTACAATGTTGAAAATGCCACTTTTTGAAAGTTGGTATTTTCCTGTCTGAACTATTTGGTGCCTGCATCATGTTCCTGGGTCACAAGACTGGGTGTAGTTGGCAGTAGGACTTAGTTTATTCCTTCCAGAGAGCCACCCAATACAGGGAGTAGGTGTGCCTGGAATGGTCATCAACTGGCAGGCTGGGGTGGATGGGCACAGCCACACATGCAACTGAATAGGCTGTGCCCTACCTTCACACAAAGGACTTTCACCACTGAATTGTTCCTGCAGCCAGCTTGGAGCCAGGACAGGAAAGGAAGTACATTTCAAGGACTTCGAATAGACTGCTCTAGGACCTTCACCTACTTTAACATGGGCACCAGATATAAAACTTGAACCCTCAGGCCCATCTCTTCAGTACACCTCTGGACCTGTGGAAGACTCAGATGGTCTGCTGTGCTGCACTGTTAGACGGACTGCTACTCTGTAGCCCCACTGCCCTGCTTTCTGCTGCCCTGCTGCCTGAGTGAACAACTGGACCTACATCTTGAACCCAGGACCACGAACAGCACTTGGAGAGTGATCCCAAATGCTAGTTGACTGGCCTCCTGATCACAGCCCCAGGGACAGAAAGACTACAACCACCATGAAGCCAAAACCTGGACTCTATCTGTTGTGAGTCCTCCCCCCCCCAAGTGATGCCACCCTACTTTTGGAGCCTTGAAAGCTGGCCTGAAGGTGCTCTGCCATCCCAGCTGGGGTCCTGTGAAGTGGGACTGATGCAGCATGACACATCTCCTCCTAGCTGCATCCGAACCACCTCAACGTGATCCTCCCAGACAGCGGATCACACATTCGCAACCTGCAGTCTCCTCAGAATGGCTGTTGTGCGGCGTATTCTCAACACAGGTCTTCACATTCCAAGCCCCTCGTCGACTGCATCCTATGCAACTCCGCAGACTCTGTTTCGGAACCCTGCAGATCTTTGGAAGCGCCGGTGAGCAACGCATATTCAAAGCAGGACTTATCGTAAACCCCTCATTGATGGCATCTTTGACAACAACGCAGGACTCCACACCACAGCTCCTCAGAACTACAACTGAGCGACTCATCCTCAATACGTCCTTGACTATGAATCTCGCAACGTACCACGACTGAGGTTTTATCGTCCTTTTGTTCAGTTGGACTATATTGGTACCTGTAGCCAGCTCACACTCTATCGCAGTGGTACAGATGCCTGTGCACACGTTGACGTAAACTGCAGAACTAGTACTGCTTGACTTTAGATCACAACAATTCCAGTCCAATACTACTATACACGAACAGATAAGTAAAATGATAGCAGAACACTCTGGGTATCTCGTGTCCTTTGTGTTTATTGAAGATCGATTTGCCCAGCCAACACGTGTTTCGTCAGGGTGTGAACCCACGACTTCTTCAGGGCAAAAGATGTATAATAAAAAGGTCTCAGAAATTGTAACAACATGTGTTAAGATTCAGGCGACACGTGACAACCCAATGTGCATTTTCAAAAATCACCTTTAATATACATGTTCTAATGGTGGTATACCGACCAGTGTGGTGAAAGGGTGTTTGGTGACATACTAACTGAGACAACAATGGTATTGATCGCAAACGTGTCACATTGACAGTGTATAGTGACATAATTATGTGACTTGATATATTATTAAGTATATCAAAAAGAAGGGGGAAAGAGAGGTTTTTAACGGTTAGGTTCACCCTCCCATTGTATGTATAATTAAATAAATAATCTGAGTCGTCAGATTGTGAGAACCTAACCAAAGGGTGTGAGGAAAGCACTTGTTTCCTGAAAAACCCAGGCAAAAGAAAGAAAGGGCAATTCCTTTCTTTAGTCCCCTCACTCACCAGGGTTTCCCCACGGTGACATGCTTCATCATTGGGGTCCTCTCAGTCCTCTACGGGCTGAGGCGTGCTGCAACTTGCGGATTTACGTAGGAGCACTGAACAAGACTATGTGTGGTGCAAGTGTTGTGGTGTGGAGTGGTTTAAAGTGAGTTAAAATAATTAACTAGTGGGCCAATCTAATTTTATTGTTGCTCCTAGCTAATTAATTAAAAAAGTGGGTAATGTGCTAGAGATAACTACTATAATGGGTAAGTGTACCTAGCATCCGTTGTCGACTAGTTTCAAGCTTCCCAAGCTCTTCATCAGGACTACACTGGGACCAGCCCAGTGTGAATACCACTCCTAGAAGACCTAAATTGGTGCATGAAATAAGTGAAAAAAACGAAAAACGCTGTGCAAATTTAGCATGCGTTACTCAAAATACATACGTAATGTACGTCTCATGGAATTCTGTAGGATGGAAAACAGACATTAAGGGAGAAAAGGCAGATTATGCATTATTGGCTTAGGATAAAAAAGTGAAAAACACTATGCACCAGTGTCGCAATGCTCATTATTCACAAATTATAATTGTGCCACTGTATAGTACTCCCGACAGTACATCTTTCATGCTGGCGTCTAGCTATATTGTGAATAAAGGTGATCGTGAATGCACGAAGTGCACATTTAATAACACTCACAGAGTCAAGAAAAACATGCGTCTGACAACATAAATTACACACAAGACAGACAAAATTACGAAAATACATACATTTTAAAAGGCAAAACTGTGCCTCATGGTCGACTGAGGGGGGGTTGGACACTCGTACACCTAGGATAAAGGTATAAGCCATAAAGAAACAAAGTACTTCGAGCGCTGTCCTGTTAGGAAATCCAGCGCAGAATGAAGAGAGTAAGAATGAAGAACCATTTAGATTACGAAGGGGCAAAGGCAACCCCCTGCTGCGTGGTTACTCACTTGTACTCGTCAGGCCACCCGCCGGAAACACCTACTAGTGCACTGCCTCGCCGACCGCATACTGACTGGATGCGAGCCGGGTGCCTAGATATCTACCTGGTGGGGGGTGTGTGTGAAGAGGAAGAAAGGACTCGCCGGTTGCGGTCGTGTTCCATAGCCGCCATCTTGGAACTGGCAAAAATATCGTAAACATAAGGATTAAGAATAATTCAAAAAAGAAGTTAATTGTTAACAGGAACGCAAGGGATTAGCCATCCGCTGTGTGTTTCTAAGAAAACGGATGAGGAAACCTTCGCTGGTTGTGGTTCCCCTCGAACGCCGCCATCTTAGAGCAGGCACCAGTTGTCAAAGTTACTAAGACATAAAAAATTAATTTTAGGCATTGTCATGAGGGTTAAGTTCATCTGCTCCGTTCAGTGCATAAAAAACGGAGAAGGCTAAAGAGCCTTAGGGTGTCAGATATCGTAACTTAAATTGGTTCGGCCATCTTAGGTAGGGGAGAACGAGTAAAACAAGGGTTACCAAACAGTGCCACACTAATTCTTTGGAAGTCAATGAGTTCAAAGCCCATAGAATGGGAAAGTAGTTGTCCCATTAGTTCCTCCATGATAGGTTTTGTACAAACCTCCATGCTAGGTTCTACACAAACCCATTAACACCTCTCATGGGTGAAATGAAAAAATAGTTAAGTTGTAATCGTGATTGTAAGGACCACTTGTAAGATACCTCAGATTCTAGAGGATAGTTATATATCTCGTGTTATTAGACCCAATAAAACCCAATGGCGAGCTCGAATTGCCAAATATAATTTTTTAGGCTGATATATTTAGGGTGCTAAAATCAAAGTGGTTGGATAGCAAGAGGTTGCTGACAGATAACTCAGTTTGTAGTGAAATGGCCCCATGGTATATCATCATTAAGGCCGTGGTCGTCTGAACGCAGTTTAAACACCCAACGTTGTTCTTTTTCGTGTAGATTCTTCTCACTGTTGGGATAGTTACTGACATGTTCAAGAATGACCCAGCTGAAGTCATTTGGTGTATGTTGTTTTTCCAAGAAATGCGTCGTCATTTTGGTGTTATTATGTTTGCATCTGAAGTTACTATCTATATCAGCCTAAAAAATTATATTTGGCAATTCGAGCTCGCCATTGGGTTTTATTGGGTCTAATAACACGAGATATATAACTATCCTCTAGAATCTGAGGTATCTTACAAGTGGTCCTTACAATCACGATTACAACTTAACTATTTTTTAATTTCACCCATGAGAGGTGTTAATGGGTTTGTGTAGAACCTAGCATGGAGGTTTGTACAAAACCTATCATGGAGGAACTAATGGGACAACTACTTTCCCATTCTATGGGCTTTGAACTCATTGACTTCCAAAGAATTAGTGTGGCACTGTTTGGTAACCCTTGTTTTACTCGTTCTCCCCTACCTAAGATGGCCGAACCAATTTAAGTTACGATATCTGACACCCTAAGGCTCTTTAGCCTTCTCCGTTTTTTATGCACTGAACGGAGCAGATGAACTTAACCCTCATGACAATGCCTAAAATTTATTTTTTATGTCTTAGTAACTTTGACAACTGGTGCCTGCTCTAAGATGGCGGCGTTCGAGGGGAACCACAACCAGCGAAGGTTTCCTCATCCGTTTTCTTAGAAACACACAGCGGATGGCTAATCCCTTGCGTTCCTGTTAACAATTAACTTCTTTTTTGAATTATTCTTAATCCTTATGTTTACGATATTTTTGCCAGTTCCAAGATGGCGGCTATGGAACACGACCGCAACCGGCGAGTCCTTTCTTCCTCTTCACACACACCCCCCACCAGGTAGATATCTAGGCACCCGGCTCGCATCCAGTCAGTATGCGGTCGGCGAGGCAGTGCACTAGTAGGTGTTTCCGGCGGGTGGCCTGACGAGTACAAGTGAGTAACCACGCAGCAGGGGGTTGCCTTTGCCCCTTCGTAATCTAAATGGTTCTTCATTCTTACTCTCTTCATTCTGCGCTGGATTTCCTAACAGGACAGCGCTCGAAGTACTTTGTTTCTTTATGGCTTATACCTTTATCCTAGGTGTACGAGTGTCCAACCCCCCCTCAGTCGACCATGAGGCACAGTTTTGCCTTTTAAAATGTATGTATTTTCGTAATTTTGTCTGTCTTGTGTGTAATTTATGTTGTCAGACGCATGTTTTTCTTGACTCTGTGAGTGTTATTAAATGTGCACTTCGTGCATTCACGATCACCTTTATTCACAATATAGCTAGACGCCAGCATGAAAGATGTACTGTCGGGAGTACTATACAGTGGCACAATTATAATTTGTGAATAATGAGCATTGCGACACTGGTGCATAGTGTTTTTCACTTTTTTATCCTAAGCCAATAATGCATAATCTGCCTTTTCTCCCTTAATGTCTGTTTTCCATCCTACAGAATTCCATGAGACGTACATTACGTATGTATTTTGAGTAACGCATGCTAAATTTG
The DNA here is from genome assembly GCF_964204655.1 of Triturus cristatus. Lineage (NCBI taxonomy): Eukaryota > Metazoa > Chordata > Amphibia > Caudata > Salamandridae > Triturus > Triturus cristatus. The sequence goes on from NC_140589.1 coordinate 182,706,939, forward strand.
CACAGCGTTTTTCGTTTTTTTCACTTATTTCATGCACCAATTTAGGTCTTCTAGGAGTGGTATTCACACTGGGCTGGTCCCAGTGTAGTCCTGATGAAGAGCTTGGGAAGCTTGAAACTAGTCGACAACGGATGCTAGGTACACTTACCCATTATAGTAGTTATCTCTAGCACATTACCCACTTTTTTAATTAATTAGCTAGGAGCAACAATAAAATTAGATTGGCCCACTAGTTAATTATTTTAACTCACTTTAAACCACTCCACACCACAACACTTGCACCACACATAGTCTTGTTCAGTGCTCCTACGTAAATCCGCAAGTCGCAGCACGCCTCAGCCCGTAGAGGACTGAGAGGACCCCAATGATGAAGCATGTCACCGTGGGGAAACCCTGGTGAGTGAGGGGACTAAAGAAAGGAATTGCCCTTTCTTTCTTTTGCCTGGGTTTTTCAGGAAACAAGTGCTTTCCTCACACCCTTTGGTTAGGTTCTCACAATCTGACGACTCAGATTATTTATTTAATTATTGATATATTATTAATCATACATATGATTACGTAGACAATAATTATAACCTCTCATTAAATTATGAAAACATTTCTTAAATTCTCACATAAAATCATCTACACACATGCAATGCACCTTACAGCACAGGTTGTGACATTTGAGAAAGTTTGTACAATTCTGAATAATTACACAAAAAAGAACCAGAGGGTAGAAAAAGAGGGGAGAAAAAAGGAAAAGCAGAAGGAAATAGAATGTAAATAGAAGAGCAGACCACATAGTCAGAGATTCAGTCGATACTGACAGCGTGAGATATTATTCATACCTCTATGGCGTGATACTTGTAATTAATTGATCTGTAAAAACATAGAGTATAAGGGTATGTGTCAATGGTTCATTAGAGACCATGGAATTCAACCTCAACTGCGCTAACACCTCTTTGTGTTAAAGTTATATGGGAAAGAGGCTTACCACTCCACCGGTTGTACTTCCGTCCCGGCTGGCGTAGTAATGAAGTAGATTCCCAAGGTAAAACTAGTATGAAAGGACTTTTCAAATCAACAGTCCAAGGTACTGTGAATGAAAGGAAAAACGGTTTACAAATTGGGAGCAAACCATTGGTGTGTAAATAGGACACCATGTTGATAAGTGTCCCACTTGTAAAATCACTATGACTTTAGACAGGGCCATGGGATGGGTAAATCCCAAGGCATCGGTATCAATGGTTATTGGTATAAAAGATTGGGGTGAGTGGATAGCCCTGTAAGGAAAGCTCAACCCATTCTTAACTAAAAGAAGGGTTCGATTCAGAATGGAGAACTGGATAGTCCATGGTCACACATGCCTGGTGTGTACATCTTTTTGGCACAAAGAAAATCAGGTACATCTGCAAATGTAAGTAGCAGAGCATGAGGTAGCGATAAATAAAAGTTACCTCAAAGTCGTGTGATGTAGAGTTGCAGCACATAAAAGAGAGAAGATCCGAGATGGGCTCAGTCCAGGGTCAGTTAATCTAAATAAATGAAGATAGAAAGTGCCGTCAAGGCAGCTGCGCAGGTGAGTTAGTGTCACGGTCAGAAGGAGGATTAGAAACGAAATTTACCTCCTGAAGATCTGTGTTCGGGCAGCCAAGTATGCTGCTCACTCCTGCGACTCACGGCAAAAACCGGGAGTGCGGTGACGTCGCGGGTCAAAGGTTATAAAGGTGCAATTGTAACACGGATGAAACGTTACAGCCGGAAACCTTATTGTCATCAGCGCGTTACAAACATGCACAGAGCCAATCCGACCCGAGTAGGAACTAGAGTGTCAACCTGACAACGGATAAACGGAAAACAGAAAAAATGTCTTCGAGCAGGGAGGTTTGTTTATGTACAGGAAGGTGTCCCTTCCTGTACATAAACAAACCTAAAATTCCAGTTTGTAATTTATTTGTGTGCTGCTTCATGTAGCACACATGTAAGTTACAAAAGGGCATTTTTAATAACGGTTTGTTTATGTACAGGAAGGGACACCTTCCTGTACATAAACAAACCATGGCATTTTGCTTTTACCCAAAGCAAAAAAGAGGAGAAATAAAGCATTTCTCCTCTTTTCCCCATCTTAACACCAGGATTTTCTAGGTCTTAAGTTCGGTGCTGCCACTTATTATCGCCACCCTTGATAATGGGTGGCAGCGTCAAATTCAATGGGTGTTGCAGTTTCAATGAGTGTTGCGGTGGAATGCCGACTGCAACACCCACTTCACGCCCCTTTCACGCTAAATTTAGCGTGAAATGGGCACTATTATCAAGGCAGCGTTAAGCCACTTAACGTGGCTTTAAGCCAAGTTAAGTGGCTTAACGCTGCCTTGATAATAGGGATCTGACCCTATCGCCACCACAACGTCTCAAAAAGTGACATTGTGGTGGTGATAGGGGCTTGATAATATGCCGCAAAGTATCTTTATCTAAACTTAACAAGACCAAAACGAGAAAAATCCAACATGCAAGTAATAAGAAAAATTACTTTCAAACGGTTTTAGCAACTGAGTCTATAGAAAACTATGGATGAGTGATTTCTTGCAAAGTACCTGTTTTTGCGACAAAGTTCACCAAGCCAAACAGCCGCAGTGATGAGAAGCGTTGAAAAACAAAGAGATGCGTTGTTCCTGAGACCTTCGTGGATGCAATGCGACAGTTCCGCTGTACACAGGGAAGCGATATGTCGGGTCCGGTCTGTAGGGGGAAGCGATGCGTCAATTGTGAGAGGTCTCCGATCCGCAGAGGATGCATCTGGGAAAACTTGCGGCACAGAGATGATGCATGGAAATCCAGGATGCATTGGCAAATGATGCGGAGAGCGGCGCTATGTCGACCTTTTCAGCCCCGATCCCTCGATGCATCATTTCTTGTAGCGGCGACAGGCGCTGCCTCGGTTTCAGCAGTGGCGCGGCAGTGCGGGGATATTCTTCTCGCACCACAGCGTTGCATCGGAAAAACTGTCGCAAGAAGAGCCATTCATTGATTTCCTTGGTGTTGCATTGCTTTCCAGCTCCCAGCAGCAGAACCAACCTCCAGAGGCCCCACACAGTCACAGGCAAGGAAATTCAGGGGAGCTGGGGGTGAAGTCTTTATGTTACTGAGACTTCAAAGCAGGAGCCAAGCTCTACTCAAGCCCTTGGAGTCTTTCCTCAAGCAGGGGGCACATCACACAGCAAAGTCCTTCTCCTTTCTTTTGCAGAAACAGCAACTGCAGGCCAACCCCAGACACACAGCAAGGACAGTACTTCTCCTCAGTTTCTTCAGCTCTTCTCCTCAGCAAAGGTTCCTCTTGATCCAATAAATAGTCTAAATTTCAGAGGTTTTAGGTCTAATACTTATACCCCAAAATGTCTTTGTTCTCCATGTGCAAGGGTCTCTGAGTCCAGTCCACACCAGTTCTGTCCTCTCTGGTGCAGCTGTCCGGCAGGAGGTGGAGTCAGCACTGTGTAAGGCAGACAGGCCCTATTCAGGTGCAAGGGAAATCTCCTCCCACCACTCTAAATGCAGACCCAGCCTATTCAGTTGCTAGTGAGAACTCCCCCCTACTCTGAATGCAGCCCAAGTCTATTCAACCCTGCCCTGACTTATTCAAGAAAGGCAGGGCACACATTAACCGCCCCCCTCAGTGGCTGTCTGAGAGAATGCACCTCCCCTGCCCCTGTCACTCCAAAACCAGTCAGTACAGAAACAGGCAGAAGCACACAGAATGGTTAAGCAAGAAAATGCCTACTTTCTAAAAGTGGAATTTTCAAAAGCAGAATTTAAAAACCATCTTTAGTAAAAGTTGCGTTCTTAGAGCCTAAACTTTATTTTTCCATCTTAACTCTATGGGAAGTTATGCTTGTAAAATGCTACAAAAGCATTCTCTATTCTGTCCTATGGGGCAAGATAGCCTTTCAATAGTGAAAAACAAAATTGGCAGTATTTCACTATCAGGACATATTACACACATCAGTACATGTCCTACCTTTAACATACACTGCATCCTGCCCAGGGGGTACTTTGGGCCTACCTTAGGGGTGTCCTATATGTGAGAAAAGGGAAGGTTAGGGCCTGGCAAGTGGGTGCACTTGCCAAGTCGACATGGCAGTTAGCAAACTGCGCACAGGCACTGCAGTGGCAGGCCTGAGACATCCTTTCAGGGCTACTCATGTGGTTGGCACAATCAGTGCTGCAGGCCCACTAGTAGCAATTGGTTTGCCAGCCCTGGCACACTTAGTGCACTTTACTAGGACCTACTAGTAAATCAAATAAGCCAATCTTTTAGAACCAATCATGTTCACAATTTACACAGAGAACATATGAAATTTAGCACTGATTAGCAGTGGTAAAGTGCCCAGAGTCCTAAAACCAACAACAACAGGTCAGGAAAAAATAGGAGGAAGAAGCAAAATGTTTGGGGATAGCCCTGCAAAAAGAGCCAAGTCCAACACATAAGAAATATTTTTATGAACAAATGGCCACTAAAACTACAAACATCCAATGCATGGAACCGGAGATACACATTTTTAAAGATTAATCACTTTAGAGTGCTTAAAAAAATACAGTGCCATTCTGGGACATCTAGTCATGTTTGACCGGGACAAAGTCAAAGTTTGAGGCTGACCGTGATGGAGCCCTGGTCGGATACGCTCATACTTAATAAAAATTCTGTAGCCTTTTCTTCCAATGTTGCTCGCCCCTCCACAGCACAGGATTTGATGAGGATTCGCTGGCTTGACTTTTTCCGAGGCCCCGGTCAAATCCTGGAAGTCTGGAGCTCAGGAGCTTTCAGCAGGACCAACCTGAAATCCAGGTCAGATTGCAGTTGTAGGCAGTCGGCTTGACTCTCGCCATCGGGTTGGTCAGTTCATGGAGCTTTTTCACAAACGTTCTCTAAAGTTTCCCAAACTTCAGGAGTTGTTTCCTAAAGGTCTCCTTGTAGGTTCAAAGTGTCCAGATCACCAATCCAATGGTCTGGGATCTCCTAGATGGTCTCTAGGATAGCTGGACTAAAATCCCCACAATGCACCTTGTCACCTCCTTAAAAGACCACTGGACGCACTCCAGGATGGGGACTCTTGGTGGAGATGATGCAGGTGGGCCCTGTTAACCTGTAGCTTGCAGGGAGTCCACTCCTTAATCCTTCTTGAAGCAAGACACAGTCCCCAGGACTGTATTGCCAGATTGTGCAGCAGGCGCAGTCATTCAGAGTACAGGCCTTTGGATGCAGATCCAGATCCCAGCAGGGCAGTCCTTCTTCTCCATGTAGTCAAACAGCAGATTTGAGAGACTATGCAGCTCTCACATATTTATTCAGCGTTCTGGGGTGACAAGAAGAAGGGCACATCTGTCCAATGAGATGCTGGGTGCACCCAAAAGCTTGACAACTCCCCCAAAGTTTAGCATCTTCTTGTCCCACAAAGTACTGCACTTCTAAAATTCAACATGGATGATTTCTCCCCAGAGGAGCAAGAGCTGGCTAAACCAGCACACAGTGCGGTTCATTTCCATTACCTCTCCTCCCCCTGACTTCTGCAAATTCCTATCCTACGCCTACCATCTAGCTGGGGCACAGGATATAGGGGTAGGTATGCCTGGCATTCCTTCCTGATCTGCTCTCTCTTTGAGTTCAGTTTAATTTACCCAGCCATCTCTTTATGACCTATCCTCCACAGCTTTAGAGCTCTCTCCATCAGATAACCTCTGCTCCGGCCAGACCACTTATCACCTAATTAAAGCAGCCTGGCTAAGTCTGTTAAGGCTTACCACTCAGCCATTGGTGGCTGGTGACATTTGAAAGTGGGGAGCGTAAAAGCTCTGGATGAGTGATGGATCATCATCCGAGGGCTTCAGTGCACTGGAAGACTGGGGTGGATGTTTAGGACAGGCACTCCAGTGGGATAGGTCAGTCTGTCCATCTACTCACCCTAAAGAGATAGGGTCTACTGGCCGGATTGCTGCATTCTAATTCCGGCTTCCACGAAAACATATGATTTTTGGCAAATCACTTCACCAACCAGGCACTCAAACTCTAGATATGTACGACTGCACAGTCTGGTATCTAGCACTTCAACCTAACGCCCAAAACACCATCACTTACTGGATACTGAAAAAGTTGGTTTTAGTCAAGCAGCGTTTGAGTTTAAGATGACCAGCTAGAATAACATCATAAACTTGTTTTTTTCTTGGAATCACGATCCCAGTCCAGCTACAAAAGAGAATCTTAAATAATATAACTAGTTTTCATGTTGTATCTTTTTTTCTCAAACACACATATCTACAAAGGGGAAGACATTGTTTGTTATGTGTTGTGATATTATTTTTGCATGTCACACTGTTGTGGGCCATATGTCCAAAAAAATGCTTTTACATATGACCAATTATCTATTGTGTAATGTTGGCATGGTCCACATATCTGGGGGAAGAAAAACCGCAATATTAACGCACGGAACCAGAGACAACATCACATAGGGAAAGCAGAACCACAGCGCACAGCTGTGGAACAGGAGCTGCGCCTGGATATTATAAGAAAATATATGAGTACATGAGATATTCTGTCTATGGGCATACTATATAACCCCGCCTTTGAATTACATGGTTTCCGGTGTCAGCAACAAACCAGTCATTACACAGATCACAGCTTCATCGGTGCTTGGCTCAATCCAGCATTTAATGTGGCATTTCATACTTTCATGGGGAGGAAGATACTGGACGCTGAGAAGAGTACAGTTGGCTCCCAGAAGAAGCAGTGCCAGCCAGAGCAGTGGCGCCCGCCCCAAGAGGGCTGTAAATACCCCTATGGCCGTGTGACCTTGATAGCAACACATAGATGTGAATGAGAAATAGAAAAGGAGAAATGTTTGGAGGCTGCACCACTTAGCTGCTCTTATCAGCTGGGCCCAGCTCGCCAGCACTGTGGAAAAGTGCCCCCAGTTACACCCACCTCGGGGACAAGAATGTCTCCGCGCAACTTGAACCAATATAGCACCTTTCCTTCCCAGAGATCCCCAACGCCGCGGGGAGCAATGCCTCCTTTGCCACCCCTCCGAGGGTGGCCCACTTGAACACCGCTGCTGCTGGCAATACTCACAGGAAGATGATTTTGGGGGGCATGACCTTGGAGTTCACGCAGATGGTGGTGTCCCAGGTGCAAAGCCAACTATTGGGACAGTAGGGTCTGGAAGGGGGGCGTTTTGGTTTCTACAGGCAGCCATAGGCACGCACCCAGCAGCAGTAGCGTCTGCTCTTCTTAACAGGTGGTGAGGGGAAGCTGCTGCTTCTTGGGGTTCTTCTGCTCCATTCGGACTCTGATTCCCCAGGGACTGGTGCACACTGCCAGGCTCATAGACGCCAATCACAGCGCTGGTAATACTGCATGAGAGAGCAGCACTGTGATTGGCCTGAGTGGGCTTGTTTAACGCTTGCTCAGGTGCTAGGAGCCTGTGCCTCCACTCCACCCAGCTGCACAAGATCAAAGTGTGCATGACGGTTTGGGGGGGCAGTAGACAGCCGGCCAAACCGTCATGCGGACTTTACAGTGTGCACTACTCCCCCTGCACTCATCATGGCCCCGCCCAGACTTAGCTTGCTAGCTCGTGCGCAGAAAGAAAAATAAGATAATAATAAAATGTTTTTTGTCATTTTATTCTTCCACCCTCAGCTGGCTCTCAGCAGGGGGGGGGGGTGACGCTTCTCACCCACAGCGAAGTTGCTGCCACTGCAATCATCAGAGACCACTAGAAGACCGGATTTTGGCTTTCAGAAGAGAAAGTTCTATAACTTCTCTTCTATACTAGTTATGATAAATTCAACAGTGCCATATTGTTGACTTTATCAATCCCAAAAGTCCTTGAACAATATTTCACTCCTTTCCTTGCAATAGTTAAACCTAAATAAAATAATGCAATGTTAGCCTATGGGGCTACATATTTATAATGGTAAAAAATGAAATGGGCAGTGTTTCCCCCACCAACGCATATAACACATCTTTTATAAGGTCCCTGCTTATAGTTACATGGCTCCCACCCCTGGGACATCCAAGGGAGACCTTAGGAGTGCCTCATATGTACAAATAAGGTAGATTGTCATTTTTAAAGTGCCCATACCACAGAGGTCGAACTTGCACACAATTTACTTTTAAATACAGTCTGTAAAGCCAGGGTAAAGGGCAGCAGGCTCTCATGCAGTGCACACATGCAAGTGCAGGAAACAGCTGGGCCTCTAAATGTCAATACCCTATTATATACTACAGCCTTATAGGTAGTTTGAACCCCCTAGCAATATGATCTACTAGGGACTTGTAGGTTCTGTCTTTGTCAATTGCAAGTGTACCCTATTACATTTACCTTTCTAAACCTAGCACTGGCCCTGGGCCTGGTTAGCAGAGCCCAGGGTATTGTCAGAGTCAGTTACCACCAGTATCATTCAGCAAAACATTGAGGTGAACAGGGCAAAATGATGACGTTCCAACACCTCCTCAGCTACTAACCCAATTTCTAACACTCTGATATAACCATCCGTTTATATCAACATTTGGATAGCTCGTCCTTCCGTCTCTTCTTTACACTATGTCTAGACACTTATTCAAATCCTCTCCAGAGATGCCGCACTCTGCTAAAGCACATTGCTAAACTTGCATTAAAATTCTCTTGAATATTTTATAGTATTTATTCTTTCCATATTGTATTATTTGTGCAATATCTGCCTCGCCTGCACTATATATCAACAGTGGCGGCTGGTGACATTTGAAAGTGGTGAGGCAGAAAGTTATCGTGGTACTGCACTGAGGCGAGCGAGCCCGAAAAACCTACTGGGGTTGGCTGCAATAGATCAGCTATTTTCTTCATAACGAGCGAAATGAGAAAATGAAAGGCTGTTAAGTACTTTCCCGTTGTGTTTCGACTGCTGAGTTTCAAGCGTGATTTGGTGAATGGCTTTGAAATATTCTGCTTCAGGTTATGGCAAACTGCAGTTTCTTGTTTTAATGACAGATAAGCAGCCCACTTCACATACACACACACGCACACCATTAGTGCTTGTACACACACTCCATCACACTTCCAACACACCTGTGCTCTTGTCACTGGAGAATTGTGCAGCTGCAAAATACGTGCATGCATGCGTACCATAGAGTAGAAAGGTTGCTTGGTGACAACCCTGCCATTTGACCCGCGACACTTCCGCGCCATTTCCTGCTTTGGAAGTTTGTTATAAAAAATGCGCGATTCGGACAAATCACTACATATCACTGTCTCAGAACTAAAATGACTGCATTGGCATAGCTTTTCAATGAGACAGCAGGAGCATTGGCGCTGGGGCACGTTGGTCTGGGGAACGGCGGCAGCCTGATTATTGGTGCATTTTACTGCGCAGCCAGCGGTCAGCAGGAGTAGAGGGTGTGGGCACGCTCTTCTCTTCCGGGACATGAGGGCCTGTGGCACGCGCTACAACACTGAAATATGCCTAATGTTATATAACAGTGATTGTGTGATGTAATTTAATGTAGTAGTGTAAAACCAATTTGCTCAGTGCGCCATTCAGTAAAGTAATACTTATATGGTCCCTCCCCCAGTCAAATCAAGGTTTCTAAAATCATGTATCAGTAAGATATCACAACAATCTTACAGTGTAAACACTTCATGTTCAATATATAAAACTCTCCATGTTCTTTGGAAACAGCCGATCTAAACCGGCCATTTTAAATAAAGTAAAAAAATAGATGACATAAAAACAACCATTAATTGCAGTCCAAACACAAACGATTGGAAAAAATACATGCACATTGAATGGTACAGAAATAAAAACACAGACTGAAACCCAGTTCCCTCACAGATACACATACAATTACAGACAAGCTGAAAAAGTTCTAAGCTTCGAGAGGCCTGCATTCACACACTCGCCACAGATGCGCACACCGAGCATATAACCTAACGCACTCATACACACGCATTCACACACAACCCTAAAAGCAGCGTGTTTACATTGTGCCCTATGCGGCTGACACGTTCCTTTTTACTGTAGAGATAATACTGCAGACGATTTACAGGCACCTCGTCCAGACCTTGGTGTATTATAAACAGAAAGCGAAGGAAATTCCGTACAGCAGAAGATTATGCAGTGTTAAAACAATGTGTCTTCTCGCTCATAAATTATAGACTGGTTGACTAAGGAAACAATTTATTAAAAAAGCGGTCTACCCAGACATCCTTTCCTTCACAATTCAGCCTAAAATCAGCCTAGGAAATAAACTGTACAACTATACAACTTCACTACTCGCAATACTAGCGGGAGAGGGGAGGAGGTCGCCGGGGGTGGGGGGGGGGATTACAATTTAAAAAAGAAAGCTAAGCTTACCAGACCAAGTCCGCGCGGCGCCTCTCTACTTCTCGGCCGGGTCCCGTTGGCACCTCTTCTAAGGAACAGCACTGGTTGGCAACCCCTCTAAGCCAATACTGACGCTGCTCCAGCAGCGCCAGCATTGGCTTAGAGCAGGGTGACTCACCGCCCACCTGCCCATTAGGAGACCGAGGTTTGAGCCTTTGCTCAACCCTCGCTCTCCTAATGGCCATGCGCCAGCCACAGCAGACAGTAGTGCTCATGACTGGGCACGGAGAGAAAATTCGCCTCCTTCACCCAGCATGCGCACTGCTGCCTGCTGTGCGCTCTGCGCCACCCCTGGTCTGCTGCATCATGTCAGTCACTCAGCAGCATGACGTCGGACCACCCTCCCCCTTCAGAATCTGAAGGGGGTGGGCAGTCCGAGTTCATGCTGACTGTGACTGATATGATTGTCAGAAAATTCTCCCTCGATGCCGAGGGAGCTGCCGGACGGTGCGGGCGGCTTGTGGGGCAATGCCCCAGTGCACTTAATGGACGCACCGCCACTGTATATCAATATAAAAGTGAAAGAAAGAGAGAATGAATGAACAGACAACATAAAAGAAAATTTAAAAAGTAAGAAAAACGCATCCAGCATCGTAGTAGCCTACGTTTTAGTCAGCTTTTCAGGCATTGCTTGTGCCTATTCAAAATTGAGAGGTGGATCTTGGGTGACAGTTCTTTTGTTCGAGTTGATGATGTATAAACTTCATTTTTATATTATTTTTCTGGTGCACGCTGTTAGGGGATGTATGCATGTGCACTGCATTGTTTTTTCTAAAGCACTGTTGTAGCAGATCCTGGTTTATAAGCAGGTGTGGGAATTTCCTTATATGGTAAAGTATTAAAGGAAGTTATTTCTTCAATGTAATCTCAGAGGCATATGTGTGCGTCAGAATCAAGCCATAATCTTTGGAGCTTTATTGCGCTTTTGTTTTTTTCGCCCATACCTTGCATGAATTCTCACATCTAGCTCCTTGCTGAACTGATGACTGTCAGCTTTTGAATTTGTTGATATAGCTGCCAACATACACTTTTGCCATTACTGGATGATTGCATAAGCAATTGAGGGTTTTCTAGAACGGGTCATGTAGTCCAATAGCAAAAATCAAAATGCCACAAATTGATCACTCAGAAACAATTTGCAACTTGTCAACTGGAATTTTCACCAGTGTTCCTTGTGCAATGTTCTTCTAGCCTGCTTATGTTTTGCCCCAATAATGTTGTCAATAAATGTTGACGGTTTCTGCAATTGAGTGGTGGGCATGGATTGTTTGTCTTTTATTGATTTTACCAACGATAAACACTTTTTCTTGTCGTACAGTCACTTCCTTGTGACCTTGGTAATTGCAGATGCACATAGGTGAGATGTTCCATCATAATCACAGCTGAGGTAGACCACTACATAGCCTCAAATCTACCTGTCAGGATTTCCTCCATTTCAGTGCTCACTCGAATGGGCTGAGTTAGCACTATCAAGTGCCTCTTGGGTTCAGTTCTCTAGGTCTCTTTTGTGAACTTCTTCAGATGTTGCCCATGTCTTGTGTATCCTCATGTCCACCCATTGGACCTGGCACTTTCTGCAGGATTAGCCCCAAACCTCTTGCCTTCTGGCCTGTTTTTGTTGGCTTTAGGACTCTGGGAACCTCACCACAGTGTTACGTGCATGTGCACTCTGTGTATATTTTAATTATGATTGGTTATGTATTATTGGCATATTTGATTTACTGATAAGTCCCTAGTAAAGTGCACTATGTGTGCTCAGGGCCTGCAAATCAAATGCTACTGGTGGGCCTGGAGCATTGGTTGAGCCACCCACACGAGTAGCCCTGTAAACTTGTCTCAGGCCTGCTAATGCAGTGTCTGTGAGTGCAGATTTGAATAGCCATGTCAACCTGGCAAGTGTACCCACTTGCCAGGCCCTAATGTTCCCTTTTACTACATGTAAGTCATCCCTAAGGTAGGCCTAAGGTAAGGTAACCCCGTGGGCAGGATGCAGTGTATGTGAAAGGTAGGTCATGTACTGGTGTGTTTTACATGACCTGATAGTGAAATACGGTCAATTTAGTTTCTCATTATTGCAAGGACTAGCTCTTCCATATGTTATCATTGGCGCTGCCTTGTAACATTTTACAAGTGTAACTTTCAATCGGGAAGAGATAGAGATTTGGAGTTTGAGCTCAGGAGATGAAGACACATGTTTTAGTGAAGGTGGTTTTTAAATTGTGTGTTTGAAAATGCCACTTTTTAGAAAGTTGCCATTTACATGTTGTTGCCATCCTGTGCCTCTGCCTGCCTGTGGAATCAACGTCTGGTTTAGACTGTCAGGGAGCTATTTGTTCATACACTCTAGACAGTCACACAAAGGGAGTTGAGGTGTGCCCTGCATATCCTGATAGGCCATCACCAGGCTGATGGGCCTTCCTGAGCTAGAGTGGTGGGAGAAGCTGTCACCAGCACCTGAATAGGGCTGTGCCTGCTCTTTCACAATGCAGTCTCCACCCGCTTGTGGTGTGTTTCTGGAGCCAAGACCAGGCAAAACACGAATTTGTGCAATATAAAGACAATTCTTTAAAAAATGCCTATTTCAACGCCCAAAAGGAGTATAAGTATTGAACCTAAAACCTCAGACTGTAAAATACTTCTGGATAAAGAGGAACCTCTGCTAAGGAGAAGAGCTGAAGATCTGTGAGGAGGAGTACTGCCTCTTTGATGTCTGTTGCTTTTCTGGGTTGTCCTGCAGTTGCTACTTCTGATTTGGAGAGTAGAAAAAGGACTGGACTTAGCTTTGCATCCTGCATGTGAAGTTTCTTCAAGGGCTTGTGTGTGCTTTTCTCCTGTTGGAAGTCTCAGGGCCATCAAAGACTTCATATGCAGCATCCCTAAACTCCACTGCTGGGAGTTCTGACCTGGTTTGTGGTGCCAAATCAAGTTCTGCGCCCTTGTAGGTAAAAATTGATGCATCACCCTTCCAGCATCTGTTTTTCTGACACAAAACTGCTTTGCAGGAGAAATTTCCACACACCGGCCCTGTACAGCAAAAGTAATCAATGCAGTGCCTGTCAGCAGCCGAAGACACCACTGCAGCCTGAGTTCACCGTACCGTGTGTTTGAAGTCTGAGACCCCTGCACTGACTCCGATGTAGGCCCTGCTGTGCGGCTGAAAGAGACGACACATTGTGGGACTGTGGCTGAAGAAATTGATACAGTGCCTGTTTGCTGCTGCCGCATTGACCTCCAGCGCGTTTGGATTTCCACACATCGCACCTGTGCGCCAAGTTTTTAAGAAGCATCACAGGGAGACAAGAACTTTCTTGGATTTTGGTGCATCACTTCCCTCGACAGTCCGGATCCGATGCAACACTTCTCCTGCGTGACGCATAACTGACGCATTGCCTCCCTGTGGACTCAGGAACCGACGCATCACTGTGTTTTCCAATGCTTCCCTCCTCTGCTGCTGTTTTGCCTTGTAGATTTTGACACATCTAAGTCATATTTTGAGTTGTGAATGATGTTTTTATGTCTTTTTTGTCTTCTTTGATTTAGGGTAACATACATTATTTTTCTAAACTGGTGTGATGTCCATTTCTATTATTTTCACTGTGCTTTATATACAAATACTTTACATATTGCCTCTGAAATATACCTGACTATTTGGGTGTGTAACTCCCTTATCCTGTGCAGAAGGAAGGGTCCCTTCTTGGACAGGGTGCAAGCCACTGCTAAGTAGAGACCCCCATTTCTAACACCCAAATGTTCTCCAGTGAGGAATGGCTATAGCTAAACCTTGCTCTCTTTGGGAAACTGGTCAAAGTTCTCTGCCCTGGATAGTAGGTGGCCGCCATGAAAAGTAAGTAGTCTGTCCTTGGGTGTAAGCTTCAGGAGCTCACAAGTTGCTTCTTCCCGCAGGAATGTTAAGGTTGTCAATGGATACTGTTGGTTGGTTGATGCACTCCAACTACATGGTAAATTTGTCTTGCCTTTTATAACCCAGTGGTCTTGTAAGATGTGTAAAAGGTACAACATCTTCTACTGGAGAAGTTGCATGATGTGTATTAATTGGTAGTTGGTTAAATTCCGCTATGCAAGACAAGTCAATACATATATGGAACACAGAATGCAAGTCGCTGAGGGCGCAGTTAGTGGTAAAACTGGACACAGGGAGTGGTAATCATTCCATTACAAACACATTACTATGTAACCCAGGAAAGTTTTAATTTCTGGAGTTGTAGACAAGTATAAGGAGGCCCCAGGGGGAGCGGAGAAACAGTCTCCCCCTGGGGCTGTTCGCCCGAATGGAACGGGCCACGCTAGGGACGTAGGGGAAGCGCGTGCGCGTAGTTTAGTCAGTCAGGTGCGCGTTTGATTAGGGAAGCGCGAGCGTGGGGGGAGAGCAGAAAATCGAAGTCCCACCCTCCCAACCCAAAAAAAAAAAAAAAAAAAACACTATTAGACAGGTTACTCTTGGGCAATGTTCATTGGTAGAGGCAAGGTTTGGGGTGGGTGAGGCAGGAGCGGTCTTACCCGGAATCCCAGGAAGACGGGTAGGAAAAAGGGGAAGAAAAGAATGACAAGGTAAAGGTAACACAGAGAAGTTTGAAGGTTGGTTTAAAGTTTTGAAATGGGGAAATGTGATTTTAGAAATGGTTTTGGCTCAGTATTCTAAATTGTAAAGAAAAATAAATAAAATTGCCGATTTATTTGAGAGTTTACCTGTTCTAAATAAAGTGGCCTTTCTACTATACAAAGATGTGTGAGGGTCAGTTTATTTTGGGCGAGGAACACAGCAACTGCTGTAACGGGCAAAGCAATGCTCTGCAATACAGTGAGGTGACTTTTTAATTGTCAGGAGCATGCAAAAACAAACCAGGAAATATATGATGCAGTTATACTTCTGTTCGGTTCTGTTTTATGAAATGATACATAAGAGGCCTAAGTCTTAGAAAATGGACACAGCACAGTGCTTAAAGGGTACATTGTTTCTGTGTTTTTCCTTTAAATAACCTGTGAATTTAATATTCATTACTAATGAGAGCACTCACTGGTTTGTGAAGATACGTGTAGCATTTCTTAAAATATATTCCCTCCCTGTTTAACCGTTCTGGATGAATTTTGACAATATCTCATGAATTGTTCATGTTATTCATGAATTCCAATTAGTAGGATTATTAATTCTTGCACTTATACACTGTGAATAGTATATCATCATTTGACATTATTTCTTGACCATATTACCATCAAAATAATGACCTGTCACAGGTGTCACCGAATACTCTATAAAACATTGAAACTGTAATTATAATTTAATTCTGTCTTCTTTGCAGTAATTGAGATGGACTGTCATGAATGTACTAAAAATCAACCTTTGTATTTTAATCTATTTATCTATCTATCTATCTATCTATCTATCTATCTATCTATCTATCTATCTATCTATCTATCTATCTATCTATCTATCTATCTATCTATCTATCTATCTATCTATCTATCTATCTATCTATCTATCTATCTATCTGTCTGTCTGTCTATCTGTCTGTCTGTCTGTCTGTCTGTCTGTCTGTCTGTCTGTCTGTCTGTCTGTCTGTCTGTCTGTCTGTCTGTCTGTCTATCTATCTATCTATCTATCTATCTATCTATCTATCTATCTATCTATCTATCTGTCTGTCTGTCTGTCTGTCTGTCTATCTATCTGTCTGTCTGTTTGCCTGTCTGTCTGTCTGTCTGCCTGTCTGCCTGTCTGCCTGCCGTTTCTAGGTATCTGTCTGCATCTCGACCTTGTGTATCTCTCTGTTTAAAATGTCGCTCTCTCTATCTGCCTGTCCATCTGTCTTTCTATCTATCTGTATGTCTGAAAGTTTATATTAATCTATATTTGTGCCTCTTGATCCCTCTTTCCAGCTGTCTCTTTGCCCTTTGTGCTTCCTACATGTGTATCCTATCTTTAGGAAGGATCCTTAAGTTTATTGCTGAAGTGAAAAGTCAGGAAGTTAAAACTTTGCGCAGTGTAGACTGTCTATTCGTAGCACTTTTCTAATTACATCTTGCATTTCACATTGTAGGCTCCTGACTCTACACCTAGGGCCTACCATGGGCTAGAGGTGATTATTTTCTTGGTGAATGAGTTCTTAATTGTAATACTCAGACATGCACTCACCTCTCTTTCCTTGGACACATGGGGGCATATTATCAAGGGCAGTATCGCCGCTTTAGCTGCACTTTTTGCCGCTAAAGCGGCGATATTCTTATCGCCCTATTAACAAGGTGGCACTAACATGCATTAGCGCATGTTAGCAGCCGATTTTCTAATGCTACGCATCTTAGCGATATACATCGGTAATGAGATGCAAAGTAGACGTTCCTTACAATTACTTCATTGAAAAACATCGCAAACACAGCTTCGCTGTATTATCAACGCTGCCCCGGACCCGCATAGCGATGAGAAAAGGCGCGCTAAGCCCCCATTAACACATGATCCTAACGCCTGAATAAAACCTGACTTACCATTATTCCCTATGGGAGGTGAATTGTATGGTTAAGTACACACTCCCCTATTGCCAAGCTTTTCATTAGTGCTGTGAAATCATCGCTCGATTTCACACGCTAATGAGGATTATCGCAGTCTATCACTGGATAGTACTTCGCCTGTTAGCAAAGCGTTGCTAATACGCCGCTAACACGGCGATGTAATTCAGCGATAGAGGGCGACAATGTAAAACGTGCTAAGCGCGTTTTGCGATATTTATCGCAGTTTGTAGATAATATGCCCCATGGAGTTTACATGCCTGCTGGTCCCCTTTATGTTGGCCACCTTTCAATGGTAGAATGGGGCGACACATTGAATGGCTGTGGCATATGGTTCTTCCAGACTTGCCTTTATTATTATTATTAATCGGATTTATAAAGCGCCTGGTTACACTATACAGTGTGTCCCCGCGCTACGGTGCAAGTCGCTCTGGTGAACACAAAGACCTACCCAGGCGGGAATAGATGAGTCTTCAGTTTCTTCCTAAACATGACCTCAGAGGGTTCCAACCGAAGGCTCTCTGGGAGTTTGTTCCAGAGTTGGGCCGCCAAAAAACGGAAGGAGCGACAACCCATCCTGGCTCTCTTTACAGCCGGGACGCAGACCACTCCCCTCCCCTCAGACCTCAGGCGGCGAGTTGGGGCGTAAGGGGTAAGGAGGTTCAGCAAGTAAGCATGCGAAGTCCCCTGAATAATGCGGTGACACACACACAACGCCTTAAACCAGACTCGTTCCCGAATGGGTAACCAGTGGAGAGAAGCAAGAGCCGGTTTAGATGCAGTTCTCCTCGGACGCATCAGGATCAGGCGGGCTGCAGCATTCTGTACGCATTGGAGTCTCTGAATACACCTTCCAGTAACGCCTAGATATAAGACATTCCCATAATCGAGACGAGATGTCACGAGAGCGTGAACTAGGGTCTTCGTAGCTGCAATAGGTAATATATCCAAAGTTTTTCGGAGTCTTTTAAGGATTCCGAAGCAGGCACCTGCGACCCGTCTGGTGTGATATTCAAAGGACAGGTAAGAGTCCATCCAAACCCCCAGGTTCTTAGCCTGGGCGCATGGCACAGGGGTGGGGCCCAAATTCTGCGGCCACCACGCAGAGGACCACACGGATGGAGCTCTTCCCACCACCAGCACCTCTGTCTTGTCACCTTTAAGTTTCAGACAGTTTTTGTCCATCCAAGAGGCTAATTCTTGCAGGCACGCCGACAGATTGGGAGCTGCCGACTGCTGTTCCTGGGTCAGGGACACCACCAACTGGGTGTCGTCGGCGTATGAAACAACTCTGATCCCAAAACCATCAGCGATCTCTGCTAAGGGAGCCACATCAAGATTAAACAAAGTCGGGCTCAAAATTGAGCCCTGAGGAACCCCCTGCTGCAAACGCCAGCTCCCTAGAGTAGAAATCACCCTTCCTCACCTGGAAGCTACGATTTGCCAGAAATGATATAAGCCAATCTAAGGCCCTTCCAGACACACCTCCCTTCTTTAGACGGCAAACTAGAGTGTGGTGAGCTACCGTGTCAAAGGCCGCACTAAGATCCAACAGGATCAGGGCAGCCGTTTGACCCGCATCCACATATTCCCGAATGGTCTCTGTTGCTAAAAGAAGGGCCGACTCCGTCGAGTGACATTTACGGAAACCCTATTGAGTGGGGTGAAGGAGGTGACATTTCCCGATGTGTGCTGTAAGTTGCCCATTTACCACTTTCTCTACGATCTTAGCAAAGTAGGGTAAAAGAGAGATAGGTCGCAAATTATCTAATTACTCCAAGCCTAGCTGAGGTTTTTTTGGGAGGGGAAGTACTACTGCCTCTTTCCAACAACTAGGGACTGTATTGGTCCTAAATGAGACCTCTAAGAGATGTCTAATAAAGGGCTTCAAGGTTTCTAAGCACCCCCTAAGCCTTCTCGGGGAGGCCGGATCTTTAGGGGAACCTGACTTAACACTCAGGCAGATTTTTTTCAGGATTTCAGTGGGGGGGGGGGGGGGGGATCACAAAACTATCTAGTCCCTCATCCTCACCTACAAGTCCTGACACATCCTGAAGATCCTGGTCGACCCCGGCCGACTCAGGAGAGGTGGAGTAGATTGTCACCACCTTGTCAGAGAAGAAATTCGCTATAAGGTTACAACGTTCAGCTGACCCTACAGCAGGAACTGCCACTATGTCCAAGGAAGAGATCTCCTTATAAACCTTGAATAATTCCCTAGTCGAATTACCAGCAGACCCAATTCTTTCAAGGTAATATTCCGCCTTAGTTTTCCTGATGAGCCCATGGTAGGCCTTCAGCACCGCTTTGTACTCGCTCCTCCCTGGAGCAGAGAAGTCCTTCCTCCATTGCCTTTCAGCTCGTTTACAGTCTGCCTTGGCCTTTTTCAGCACTGAATTAAACCAGGGGGCAGATTTCTTTGCTCTAGTTAGTGTTTTCCATGACCAGGGGGCAGTACTATCGAGTGCTTCTCCTAGCCTCCTATCCAACTCTGAGCAAGCACTGTCAGCATCCTCACCCCTTGACTGTGTATTGTGATGCTAGAATGTGCAATCTGGGCTGCTTTGCATTTTCTCCACGTGTTATGGCCACTGGAATATTCTGATTCATTACTGTTTTGGGGGAAAGGGGTTCATGTCAAATGTATTGTGTTTTAATCTAGTATTTCCTATCATGGTCTTGTGACAATCTAAAAGATGCCTTGATATTGGCTTCATGCTGAATGCCATGCAATTCCCTGTTGGTACTGCTGTGGGGGCTGTTATGTGGAGTGTACTGGTGTATCTGTGTATGATTAGTTCAAAGCTCTATGGTGTAGTACAGTTACTGACTCAGTGTTGGAATGGCTGTTCAATATATCCTTAGTCTTTATTTATCATTAATGGAATTTCTTTCTGAAACGTTTACCATTACTTTGGATCTAAAAGACTTTGAATGCCTGTTATACCAATTTTATTTGTGTTTGCATCAACTCAATCCGTAATCACAACATGAATGCACAATGTACAACAAGCAAAAAGTTAAGAGGCAAATATAAATTGCCCACCTAAATAGATGAATATTCTTAGAAATGGGATCCCTGGTTGTTTGAGGTATGCATCCAGGCCAAGCAAGAACCAGCACTCTAGTCATGGTAAGCTAGATACACACTAAAAGATAACCTGTGCTCACCCTCTGATAGCTTGGCACAGAGCAGTCAGGCTTACCAAAGGAGGCGACATGTAAAATATTTGTGCAACACACACACACACAGTAACACAATGAATACACCACAACAAGATTCCCCATAGGGTTAAATAATAGATTATTATATTCTGAACAAAACAACAAAATCCCAATGACTAGAAGTTGAGATATGGAATTTTATAGGAAGAAATTTGGTAAAACTTTTAGAAGCAAGCAGTGCTAAAAAGGTTACTTTAGGTCACGCTGGACTGGGACAAGGTCAAAGTTTGGGCCGACTACGAGGGAGCGCCGGCCGGCTACTGGACTCACCCAAGTCCTGGTGAACAAAGTACCTTTCCTGGTCGCAAACAGCGAGATGCATTTTTGTTGTGGTCTGCAGGTGCAGGATGCGTCGATCTTCTCTACACAGTGAACGCAATGCGTCAGTTCTGAAGACAGGTGCCGGAGTCGAGATGTGTCGAGCAATGCACCGGATTCTGCCATGCAGTTAAGGGGAAGTGTCGCTCTTACGAAGCAGCAGTGGCAGCAATATGCTGTCTGATGTGTCAATCTCTGGGGCCAAAGTGCTGGTTCTGATACGATGCACTGATTTTAATCCAGCAACGGGGTCAATGCACCGGTTCTGTTACACCCAGACAGTAGATAGATCAAAATCCGTGTTGCAAGTATCTACTTCCAGTGAGCTAGGAATAGGAGCAGGGGTAGAGAATTTGATATTCCTGAGACTCAAGCAGCAGGAGGCAAGCCAACATGCCCTTAGAGATCACTTGGAGGGAAGGTAGTGTCCAGCTCTCCTTCAGAAGAGTCAGAGAGAAGCAGGCAGCAGGGCAACAAACAGAAAAGTAGGCCTTCCAGATCAGCAGTCCAGTTGAGTCATTTAAGCACCACAGCAGTTCTTTTGGCAAAGCTTCGGGTTACAAGTCCAGTAGTGTCTGATTTTAGGGGGCTTAGAGACCCAGTACTTATACCCAAAATTGCCTTTGATGTGGGGGTGGCTTCAAAGTAACTCTCTGAATTACACACACATCACTTTCAACATGTGGGATGGGTAACCAGTCATTTGTGTAAAGACAAAACACTGCCTATTCAAGTGAAGTGTTAGCCCCTCCCTTTCATCCTGCTAAGGCAAGTCTATGTGACTGCAGATGTATGTAGATGGGTACTCAGACACATCTATCCTTCCTGTGATGTGACTGTCTAGAGGGAATGCACAAAGTGTATCTGTCACCCTCCCCATACTTGTATTGGAGACAGACAGTCAGGCACACAGCACAGTAAGTACAGAGACATGTCCACTTTCTAAAAGATCCATTTCTAAAACAGTAATCTTAAATCCAACTTCACCAGTGAGGAGGATTTTTCTCTATTTTTCAAACTTTTTTCCGCTGGGCAAGGGACTGTCGCTATTATCATTTATTACAGTCAATTAGACTAAATCAAACAATATTTTATACTTTCTTAGCCACAGAATACTGCCCCTGAGGAAGGGACCTGCGAGTCCCGAAATGCATTGGGCTTCATAACAGCCATACATTGTTTTTGCTGGTATCTGCAATATAAATGTAGAACTCTTGAGGAGACAACAGCATGCATTGTGCATATTATGTTTTTTGATGATGTAAAACAAACATTTATTTTTGTTAACCTAATACTTGTGAATTGAAACATTGTTCCAATTGAACAGTCATGTTCAGAAGAATTATATCATTTGCAACGGTTTGATCAATTACAATATTTCAACAAGAAAAAATTATTGTTTATTTTATTGTGCGTTAAACTGTATATTATGTTTTAAATCTTGTACATTATGTTCCTGTGAACAGTGCACACTATAATCAGGTTATTTTACTTGTTACTTTGCCATTTTTGTAATACGTGTTATGTCAACACACTACTATAGTGTAGCACCCTTTTAAAAAATTCTATACATAAGTTTAGTTTACACAACCAAGAGTGCACCTCTATCTCTTTCTATAAATATCATTACTTTGTTGACAACAGGAGGTAGCACCACAAGATTATAGAAAATCTAACTATAACAATGTTGTCATTTGATTCAATTACCAGTATCACAGACAATAGAGCATCCACACTTGCTTACACCAACAAACAAGAAACTGACATATATGCGTTGATACAAGAAGTGAAATTGTCAGACACTCATGCGGGGTCCACTGCCCAACAACTCAAACAGCTCGAATATCTTACACGAAGACAACTAAACCAGAAACTGAACTCCTCCACACTAGTACAATACCATAGGGCTAAAAGAATACCACGAGGATTATGTCTGTCAATTCGACCTATGCTTTTCCGATTCCATCTCAATCCCAAATTCATGGAGAAATGGTTCTCAATATTAAATAAATGTTCTCTTGATTTCATTTTATTAATCATTGAAGAATTATCTAGAACCATAAGGGAATTAGATGAGGAGATTTTCAATTTAAAACAGGAACTAGAAAACAGACTGGTAACAGAAACCTGGACAGCTACCTTAGAAGATCTCAATCGCAAACTAGACCAATACAGCAAAGAGTTACAAGAAGGAAAAATCAGAAAGTATCGCAGAAATACCATCGATTATAAGCTTAATGAGGTCTATACTTGGGCGGAAATTTACGCCAGAAGACGCTTCAATGACAAAAAAGCTACCACATCTTTGGAAGAGAGTATAGTCACTGATAAAGACACATCTACCAATAGGCCACCAGTTTCAAAATCCACCCTAACTACTGCTGGTCCTACAACTTCATCTATACCAACTGATGATTTACAAACAGCTACCACCTCAAGAATGCCTTTTTTATCTCATGCTCCAGACCACGGGCAACCACCATTAACAAACATCACACCGACAGGAGAAAGAAGTACAAAACCAGGAGAGGACAAGGCGGGCAAAACTTTGCGCAGTGGCAAGAGCGTAGTTTAATAATCAACATCTTGTCTACGACATTGACAAGACAACAAATTACTGTACTCATCAAAGGCATGACATTTGTACCAACGAATACCACCACGAAACTGGATACGAACATAGCCCTTTATAAGTTCATGCGTAAATTACGGCTACGTCACTATTTCTCTAATATCATGCAAGAATGCAGAGAAATTCAAGATGACACTTTAACCAGATCCAAGCCTAAGAGTAATGATTGTGCCCCTGTGTCACACAAGCTTTTAGACACATTTGAAAACGCAGTGAAACACGACTGCGCCAAGTTGAATTACACCAAATTTACCTCTTCAAATCTGACTGAACATGACAGACGCATCATCCACTCAATAGCGAATAACAAAGAATTGACCTTAAAACCAGCGGACAAAGGAGGAGCCCTGGTTGTTATGGACACAAATTTCTATATACAGAAAGTCAATGAGCATTTCTTGGATACTACAACATATATGGTTCTTGACACTGATCCCACCAACATGTTACTTAATAACCTACAAGTAATACTAGATCAAGCTGAGCAAATTGGGATTATTGATTCTCAACTCAAGTCATATTTAAGTATCAAGAACCCACGCACACCCAAAATATATATGACACCGAAAATCCACAAACACCCGACCAATCCGCCATTCAGACCTATCGTCTCAGGCTGCAACTCTGTATTTGATCCATTAGGTAGATAGCTTGATCATTTTTTACAGAAGTTTGTACAGAGCTGGTGTACGTACATCAAAGACACCACAGATTTTTTAATCAAATTACAAACAATTGAAACTTTTTTTCAAGAACACTGGATACTCTGTACAATTGATGTCACAGCACTTTATACATCAATAGCGCCCTCTGAAGGCATGGAAGCAACAGAATGGGCCTTACTCAGAATGGAGTAATGGAGTTACCACAAAATGAAAGTGTTTTTTTACTGAAATTGCTATTTTTCAGCCTTCACAACAGTTACTTTCAGTGGCAGGATAACTTTTTTGGTCAACTCACAGGAACATCCATGGGCTTTTCGGGAGCCCCAGCAGATGCCAATATCTTCATGTCCAAATTTGAACATGATTATATATTAACTAATGACAACTGGACCAAAGGCTTAATCCAGTATTGCAGATATATAGACAATATATTTCTCATTTGGACACATTCACAAGATCAACTAGAAAACCTAATTCAGGAATTAAATACTAGAAACCCCAGGATTCAATTTACTTATACTGTCAGCAACAAACAGGTGAATTTTTTAGACGTTTTAATAACGAAAGATTTCACTGCATGTAAACTAACAACTGAGGTTTATACTAAACCCACTGACAGAAACAGTACTCTACATTACAAGAGCTTTCATCCTAGAAGTCTCATTCTCAATTTGCCGTATTCTCATTTTCTACGGATTAAACTAATATGTCCGGAACCTGCTGCAGCGTCTAGGAAAATCGAACAGTATAAACAACGGTTTGCACAAAGAGGATACCCTCCAGATATTCTAGAGAGGAGCCTGGATAGATTAGCTCAAAAAGAACGGTCAACATTATTTCAGAAACCGACATCGAGTCATCAAAATAAGCATACCTTTGTTTCCAAATACTCGACCTGTTCCACCCTAATAAGGACCATCATTAACAAACATTGGGATCTTCTCCAAAATGAATCTGATTTCAATGGGATTTTTACAACTAAACCCACATTTGTTTATACTAGATGCAAAAACCTTCAGGAATTAATAAAAAAATCTGAGAGACCTGCAACGACACAAATTTTTAAAGGGACAAACAAGTGCCATAACTGCACGCATTGTAATAACATCACTTGCGGTGATATACTAACTCATCCGGTCTCTGGCGCAAGAATCAAATTGAGACACACTTCAGACTGCAACACTACAAATATAATATATTGTTTGAAATGTCCATGCGGGAAAGCATATATAGGCAAAACTGAACGTAAACTCAAAACCCGTTTAACTGAACATAAAAGTACAATACGCACCAATAACACCACTTCAAGTGTAGCCACACATTGGTTAGAAGCACATCATAATATATCACAATTAAGAGCACAGATTGTGGAGGTAATTCCCAAGAAAGAGGGAGTAGACAACAACCAAACATTACTACAGAGAGAGATTTACTGGATATCCCCTGTGGGTCTGAATGACAGAAATGATATGAGTACCTGTAATTAGATAGTTATTTGAGCTGCATGGTATTTTGTTAGCAAGTTTTTCTATGTCTCTTTTTTTCCCTATATCCCTCTGTCTTTTCTTTATACAGTCTGTTCCATTCTGTTCCTTTCTATCCACTACACACACATTTATCCTGGATTACTTTCAGTACTTTTTGCTAAACCAGATGAGTAATATTATTTTTATCGAAATATCACTATGATCCAGCACCATCTTACTATTCTTTGCCGTTAGTTAACACCATCACTACCGTATATTTTTGAGTACCTCTGAGATCAATCGGTATCCGAAAATCCTTGAGTGCTTCAAACAATAGCAGTTGGGTCTAGCTCACACAGACATAATTTTGTCATCTTTATTGAGCACATTGCCAGTTAGTGGATTTTATCAACATCTTTGAACCACAAGAACTATAATACACTTAGTTTCCAGCATTTCATTTATCCAGTTTTTTGTAGGATATGCGATGTACTCGATTACTGATTTTTTCTTATAATCATTACCCATATGGATTTGAACTAACGGTTCAGAATTTTCAATAAGTGTTAACATAGTATACACTTAGTATCGGGCAACATACACGCAGTCCCATTTCTATTTCTCATGTATGGACGCGCTACGTTATAACGCTATGGGTCATTTCTGCCCACACTGATCACCGCCAATGATGGAAACTTTGTTCCGAAGCATCTATTCAAATTAAGGTACTGTGTTTCCTCCAAGCATTGAAAGTTTTTCGAGTCACACATCTTGGGAGCCCGGTCTTACGTCACGTTTATTCCCCCTCTGTTTAGATTCCGGCCTGCTTAGCATCCGTGACACACTTTGGAGCCATGTTCATAGATCCGGTAACACTTCTGAGAGACATATACACATGGTAAGTCGCCATTGCATCACGCGTTTTCTTGTTTAGTTTAGTTGAGTGTGAGAAGTTGGCCTGGTATATGCTGTTCACTAGTTCTAGTGACCACCTTGTACCATGCCAAGCAACCCTTATGGTGTGGTTGTAAGTCAACCTTTTCGGACTAGCTGCCCTAGTGGTAGCGTAGGCTAAGCAGTCTTTGAGGCTAAACTCGTGAAGCGTGTTAAGCAAGCTGTTTTACCAATAGTAACCCCCTTTTATACCAATGAAAGGACACCACACAGATATATATTCAAAATATATATGTATTTATTTCTCAAAGTAACCCCTAGTCTCTTTATGAGCACAGGAGCACAAATCGTCAAACAAGATTATCACAGAATACACAGAAGTTGCACGTTATATGGATAGGCCCTGGTGGCCACTCAAACCATATACTAAAATAGTGGTATAAGTACCACGAACAGAAAAGGGAAAAGGCCTAGGGCCTCTAGAATCGCTGGGCCTACAAGGAGCTAACGTCAGTTAGTGACCAGGAGGTCCACGGGTGGCGTGTGCAGAGCAAATAGTCACACGCGTGCTCCCATAGGTTTCAATGGGTGCGTAAAAAGTACAAAGTTACTGCAAAAGGAATCTTCCGGGTGACCTAGGAACTTAAGATTTGGAACACAGGCACTAGAGATGTAATACTACACTTGGGCACAGGTGTGCCAGCTTTACCTCACCCACAGGAAGCGGGTGCATAGGCCTCGAAGTGCGTCGGGTTTCTTCTATCTGTTCCGTGGGGCCTGTAGACAAAAGTGCTGCAGGCGGTCGGTCGGGAAGAGATGCAGTGGATCCAAGAGTGGATCGGAGATGTTGAAGACCTGTAAGCAGAGGGGACAGTGTTCACAGTCACTAGCCAGTGACCAGCGTGGCACCAGGTGGGTACCAGGCGATGTCGGGTGCAAACAGGAAGGAAGGTGTAGCTTGACTCTGCAGCCACGTGGTCCCTGAAGGTCGACGACGTCCAGGAGTCGAGTCACGAGCTGTCCCACGCAGGCTCTCGCTGTCGGCGGTGTCGGCGACTTGATCGAAGCAAACAAGCCTTGGCAAAAGCAATTGTTGTAGGCAAGGAGTTTAAGCTGATGGTTCTGACCAGCAAGGTCAGAGGAACTGCTCCTTTGGAGGGGAGCAAGGGCCAGTCTGGAGCAACCAGACCAGCGGTGTTTGTCGTAGATTTCGTCGCCAAGATGGCCACTAGCCAGCGGGCCAGCAACCGGTTAGGCGCGTCGAGTGGCAAAATGCAGAAGGGCCCCACGCAGATCGTGGAGATGCTGGAGGGCTCACCTTTGGTGCAGATGCTGCTCGAGGGTTGGGCTTCTCAGGACCCAAAGCACAACTTGGAGGGAGCCTCGGTTGTTGCACTTGTCAGCTTGTCGTAGTCGTTCCAAGATGGCTGGCTCCACGTGTCTCGGTGCCTCCACGGGTCTCCTCTTTGCAGGGACTGTGGATCGGGCGGTGAGAGGTCTGGAGGTCCAGGTCTTGTCAGTCTCTGGGCTCGGGCTCCGGCGGGAGGCGGCGGCAAAGCAGACGGTGATTCGCTGGATGGTGCTTGCGTTAGCAAGGTGGTCACTCCCTGACCACAGGGGAGATTTTCTTCTGTCTTCTGTGCAGCAGAATGTCGAAGTTCCCGTCTTCTTCTTAGTTTCAAGTTGATTCCAGGATGTCTGAAGTCTTAGGACACAGCTCCTACCTTTATTCGGATTCTAGGGGCCGGACTACCTGCTAGGTCCCTCCCTATGGGTGGGACCAGGAAGGGGGGTGGTTACACCCCCAATCCTTTGTCCAGCTCGCCCCAGGCCCGGGACTGGTGTGCCCCAGGACCGGTTTGAACTGGCATATGCACCGAGGCTCCTTGTGAGCCACAGGCATGTCTGGTTTCTTTCAAGCCCTACCTGACCAATACACAAAATCCTGTCTGGGGTGGTGCACGCACCTCCCCTGGCAGGAAACCCTTTGTCCACACCTCCCAAGCTGGAAGGACTCCCAGCAGCAGGAGGGCAGACTTGTGTCTGTGGTGGCAGCATCCATTTTGTGGAGCTGAGGCTATGTCTGATTTTACCCGGGTTTCAGGCACTGTACATGTCGTGTCCCTCTAGAAGGGTGGAAGGCTAACCCCGTCGCCAGAATTGGCGAGGGGTTAGTATTCCAATTCGTATGACACCTTACTCGACATGTTTTGATAAAGCCAAACCAAAGATAGCATTTAACCGCGAGGTTCATAATGCACTTAAGAGTATATGGTATGACGATATCTGGAAACAGTAGAAGGAAGTTGTTCCGACCACTGCAGACAGGCTCAGCTCATGCCAGAGCACCATCTCACATGGAACCAAGCACTCTGCCTTCAGGATTGTTAAGGCCTGCCATAGGAGTGACTCATAGGTTACCAGGTGTCCCATTTAAGGTTAGGTATAGGTATACTACACCTAAGTAAGAGGTGATTACACCAACTTACCCCAGCTGAGTGATCAGCCAGTTGTGTCAGATTGTTAGGCCAAGCCTGGGGTGGCATAATACATGCTGCAGCCCCTGGCAGGCCTTGGGTACACCAATGCCCTGGGTACCTAGTGTACACTGGTACAGGGGCTGACAGGGTGATCCACTTCCAATTGGTTATGCACCTAGGGTGCATAGTTTTAATTTAGTAGAGAGAACAGCAGGCTGGGGGTCTGATTGGCAGGCCCACAGCCTCAATATGTCAAAAACCAGTGAAGCAAAAAGCAAAAATTTGGGGTGACCATAGGATAGCAGACCCTACTCTCCTACACAACCCCCCCCCAAACGCTGGGACATTAAACTAGCCTTGACCAGTCTCGTCTTCATGTCCTAAGTGGAAGTACCTGGAGAGACCATCTGCATTCCCATGGTCAGTACCTGGCCGGTGCTCCACTGTAAAGTCCATCCCCTGTAGGGAAATGGACCACCTAAGCAGTTTGGGGTTTTCACCCTTCATCTGATTTAGCCACAAGAGGGGCTTATGGTCGGTCTGAATCTTGAAGTGAGTGCCAAACAAGTATGGCCTCAGCTTCTTCAGGGCCCACACCACAGCAAAGGCCTCCCTCTCAATAGCTGACCAATTCTTCTCTCTGGGGGTCAACCTTCTGCTAATAAAAGCAATGGGTTGGTCTTGACCATCTACATTAAGTTGTGACAGCACAGCTCCCACACCCAACTCAGAAGCATCTGTTTGGACAATAAACTCTTTGGAGTAGTCAGGACTTTTCAGGATAGGTGCAGAGCACATGGCCTCCTTCAGGTCATCAAATGCCTTTTGACAGCTTACTGTCCACTGAACCTTTTTGGGCATCTTCTTGGATGTCAGATCATTAAGAGGAGTCACAATGGACCCATAGTTCTTAACAAACTTCCTGTAATACCCAGTCAAGCCCAAGAAAGCTCGAACTTGAGTCTGGGTGGTTGGAGGGGACCAATCCTTGATGGACTGTATCTTACTCTCCAGTGGTTGAACTTGGCCCCCACCTACAAGGTGGCCCAAATACACAACCTTACTCTGCCCTATCTGGCACTTAGTAGCCTTGATAGTGAGGCCTGCCCTTTGCAGAGCCTCAAGAGCCTTCTTCAGGTGGATCAGGTGATCCTCCCAGGTGGAACTAAAGACAGCAATGTCATCAAGATATGCTGCGCAAAAGTCATCCAACCCAGTAAGGACTTGGTTCACCAGCCTTTGGAAGGTGGCAGGTGCATTCTTCAGACCAAAGGGCATCACCACAAACTGATAATGCCCACCTGGGGTTGAGAATGCTGTTTTGGCCTTAGACTCCTCAGCTAACCTGATTTGCCAATAGCCAGCTGTCAAGTCAAATGTGCTCAAAAACTTTGCAGAAGCTAGTTTGTCTATGAGCTCATCTGCCCTTGGAATAGGGTGTGCATCTCTCCTGGTGACAGCATTGAGTCCTCTGTAGTCCACACAGAACCTCATCTCTCTCTTGCCATCTTTGGTGTGAGGTTTGGGGACCAGAACCACTGGGCTAGCCCAGGGGCTCTCTGAGGGTTCAATGACACCTAATTCCAGCATTTTATGTACCTCAGCCTTTATACAGTCCCTGACGTGGTCAGGTTGTCTGTAAAGTTTGTTCTTTACAGGCAGACTGTCACCAGTGTCCACAACATGGGTACACCAGTCAGTTTGACTAGGTATCAAGGAAAACATATGTGAAAATGATTGTAGAACCTGTCTACATTCAGTCTGCTGATGGGCAGTGAGGTTGCCTCCAAGGGTCACTCCTTCAACTGAGCCATCTTCAGGGTTCTGAGACAACAGGTCTGGGAGAGGGTCACTCTCTTCCTCCTGTCCCTCATCTGTAGCCATGAGCAAGCCCATGTCTGCCCTGTCAACATATGCTTTAAGCCTGTTAACATGGAGTACCCTGTGGGGACTCCTGGGAGTTCCTAGGTCCACCAAGTAGGTGACCTCTCCCTTCTTTTCCAGGATTGTATGGGGTCCAGACCATTTGTCTTGGAGTGCTGCTGGGGCCACTGGCTCCAACACCCATACCTTCTGTCCTGGCTGATACTCAACCAAGACAGCCTTTTGGTCATGCCAAGCTTTCTGTAAGGCCTGGCTTGCCTCAAGGTTTTTAGATGCCTTCTCCATATACTCAGCCATCCTGGAGCGGAGACCAAGTACATAGTCCACTATGTCTAGCTTAGGCTTTTTGAGAGGTAACTCCCATCCTTCCTTCACCAAACACAGTGGGCCTCTCACAGGGTGCCCAAACAACAATTCAAAGGGGCTGTAGCCAACTCCTTTTTGTGGGACCTCTCTGTAAGCAAACAGAAGGCAGGGTAGAAGGATGTCCCATCTTCGCCTGAGCTTTTCAGGTAATCCTTTGATCATACCCTTTAGGGTCTTGTTGAATCTCTCAACAAGCCCATTGCATTGTGGGTGATAAGGGGTGGTGAACTTGTAGTTGACACCACATTCCTTCCACATAGCTGTTAAGTATCCTGACATAAAGTTGGTACCTCTGTCAGATACTACCTCCTTAGGAAACCCCACTCTGGAGAATACTCCCAGCAGGGCCCTGGCCACAACAGGAGCTGTAGTGGTCCTAAGGGGAATTGCCTCTGGATACCTGGTGGCATGATCCACTACCACCAGTATAAATCTGTGCCCAGATGCAGTGGGAGGATCCATGGGACCCACTATGTCTATTCCCACTCTTTCAAAGGGAACCCCCACCACAGGTAG
Source organism: Triturus cristatus (assembly GCF_964204655.1). Classification (NCBI taxonomy): domain Eukaryota; kingdom Metazoa; phylum Chordata; class Amphibia; order Caudata; family Salamandridae; genus Triturus; species Triturus cristatus. The sequence continues at coordinate 182,738,293 of NC_140589.1, forward strand.
TGGTATCAGGGGGGCCTTTGTTGTGCCACCTGATTTGCCACTGGCTTGGCAGGTAACACAGGAGCGACAAAACTCCTTTGTATCTTCATTCATATGAGGCCAGTGAAAGTGAGGGACAAGTCTGTCCCAGGTCTTGTTCTGGCCTAGGTGTCCTGCTAAAGGAATATCATGGGCCAAGGTAAGAAGGAAGCCCCTAAATTGCAGAGGTATAACCAACCTCCTGGTTGCACCAGGCTTGGGGTCTCTAGCCTCTGAATAAAGGAGCCCTTCATCCCAATACACTTTATGGGTACCTTGAGCATTCCCAGCAGCCTCAGCAGCAGCCAGCTGTCTGAGGGGTTCAAGAGAGGGACAGGATAACTGAGCCTGCCTCAAGTCAGCCCTTGAAGGTCCCCCTGTCCCCAGAAACTCAACCTGATCAGGTTCAAGCTCTTCAGGGACAGTTCCTTCAGGGTCCTCTAGGTCAGCTTCCTGGGAAGGCTGATCATCACTCTGAGGCAGGGGGGAAGGCACAGCCTTGACCCTCCTGTTCTTCTTCTTGGTAGGTACTTGGTCCCTTGTTCCAGGATCCAAGACCTGAGGTTCAGTGAGGCACTTTTTGGCCTGTGACCTGGTCACAGCAAGGACATGTGATGATATACCTAACATCTCTGCATGAGTCCTGTACTCCACTTCTGACCATAGAGAACTCTCTAGGTCATTGCCCAACAAACATTCTACTGGGAGGTCTGCACTAACCACAACCCTTTTGAGGCCAGTTACCCCTCCCCATGAGAAGTTAACAACTGCCACACTATGTGAAGTAGTGGCATTGCTGGCATTGGTCACCAGGTAGTTCTCACCTGGTATGTACTGTCCAGGATCCACAAAGCCTGGTGTCACCATAGTGACACTGGCACATGTGTCCCTGTAGGCTTGAGCCACTTTGTCATTAATTAAAGGAGTCTGTCTGTACTTGCCCAGGTTACTGGGGCTCACAGTCAGGGACAAATCAATGTCCCCATCACAGATCAAGACTGCCTGTGTAAGGGTTCTGTCTAAGTCAGAATCTCCTTCAGTTCCCATAGTGATTCCCACTACACCCTTTGTCTGGGGACCAACACTGCTAACAGTAGTACTGGGAGCAGGTGCCTTAGGGGCAACAGTGTTGGGGGCTCCACCCTTTTTGCAATCACTAGTCCAGTGAGTTGTATTTTTACAATGATTGCACCAGGGTTTCTTCTGACCTTCTTTCTTCTTCTTGGACTGTTGGGACCCACCCTCCTTAGCAGTAGTTTGGGGCCCTGTTGAAGACTTCTGGTCTTTAGGTTTCTGATCTCCACCCTTTTGGTCTGTTTTCTTCTGATCACCCCCTTGGCCCTGGTTCTGGTTCTTTTGCTTAACCCTGGTTCTGACCCATTTGTCTGCCTTCTTTCCCAATTCTTGGGGAGAGGTCAGATCAGAGTCAACCAAGTGTTGATGCAGTTGCTGGTTTTGACAGTTATTTAAAATCTGTTCTCTCATCATCAAATTATACAATCCAGTAAAATCAGATACCTTACTTCCCAGCAACCAACCCTCCAAAGCCTTAGTGGCACATTCAATGTATTCAGACCAGTCCTGAGTCTGTGTCTTTTGGGTGTCTCTGAACATTAACCTGTACTGCTCAGTGGTTAAGCCTAACCCATCAACTAGAACACTCTTCAGGACTCTGTAGTTTCTGACATCCTCTTCTCTAACAGTGAGGAGTCTGTCTCTGCCTCTTCCTTCAAAGGAGAGCCAGAGGATTGCTGCCCACTGATCTTCAGGAACCTGCTGTACTTTGCAGGCTCTCTCAAGAGCAGTTATCCACTTGTGGATGTCATCCCCACTTTTGTAGGGGGGCACAACCTTAGACAGGTTTCTATTGTCGAAAACCCTATCTTTGTCCTTAGGGACAATGCTGCCACCAGTGGGTATAGACCCACTCTCTTTATGCTGTCTAGCCTTGCTAAGTTTCTCTTCCATCAGGGCTACTTCTAGCTCCTGCTTCCTGATCCTCAGCTGGGCCTCTTGCATCTTGGCCTCATGTTCCCTCCTCTGAGGGGTGGTCATCCTTCTCCTGGAGTGACCTTGAGAGCCTCTAGAGCCATGGGAAGCATTGGAGTCACCTGAGCGATTCCTTTGCCTTCCCAGCCCTGTGTTAAGTCCACTGGGGAGATCCAGTGGGTTGAACCCACTGTCAGTCCCCAATAGCCTTGGTTTAGCTGGGCCAAGTATAACACTTGGCACTGGGCTAGTTCTCCCTTCATCCTCACTACTGTCAGTATCCTTTTCACTCTCATCCTCTGTGGTAGGCATCCCATCTAAGGGGTGACTATTGGGAAGGGGTACTTCAGTGGCATCTTTAGAAGGGGGGCCTCCTGTTCCTGTCCCTAAGGGGGCTAACTGGGAAGCTTTCTTGAGTGCTCTCTGATTCTCATCATTCTGTAAGAGCTCTCTGAGCTCAGCAGAGTTTGGGTTCTTGGGCTGTTTAAGGCCTCTAAGAGTTGCCAAATGCCTGAGCTCATTCTGATTAAGGGTAGCAAAGCTGGATGGTGCCCTCTGGGGGTCACTCTCAACAGAGATGGGTACAGTGGACCCCTCTGCCCCGGCCATTGCTCTTAAGTGTGGGTGGATGTGTTGCAATCTACCTACACTTGGGTTTACCTACTAAACCTATCTAGTAGTTGTAGTCAGGGTGTGCTACTCCCTTTGCTCTACAACAACTAAGTTCAGTAGAACTTATGTATATCTAATCTTGTTTTATATGTACCTACAGGTACCTATGTGATCTTTCAATTGGTAACCAAGAGATTACAATGGTAAAACACAGCAAGCTCAAATCCAACCGCTGCTCACCAATGTGAGAAGTTGGCCTGGTATATGCTGTTCACTAGTTCTAGTGACCACCTTGTACCATGCCAAGCAACCCTTATGGTGTGGTTGTAAGTCAACCTTTTCGGACTAGCTGCCCTAGTGGTAGCGTAGGCTAAGCAGTCTTTGAGGCTAAACTCGTGAAGCGTGTTAAGCAAGCTGTTTTACCAATAGTAACCCCCTTTTATACCAATGAAAGGACACCACACAGATATATATTCAAAATATATATGTATTTATTTCTCAAAGTAACCCCTAGTCTCTTTATGAGCACAGGAGCACAAATCGTCAAACAAGATTATCACAGAATACACAGAAGTTGCACGTTATATGGATAGGCCCTGGTGGCCACTCAAACCATATACTAAAATAGTGGTATAAGTACCACGAACAGAAAAGGGAAAAGGCCTAGGGCCTCTAGAATCGCTGGGCCTACAAGGAGCTAACGTCAGTTAGTGACCAGGAGGTCCACGGGTGGCGTGTGCAGAGCAAATAGTCACACGCGTGCTCCCATAGGTTTCAATGGGTGCGTAAAAAGTACAAAGTTACTGCAAAAGGAATCTTCCGGGTGACCTAGGAACTTAAGATTTGGAACACAGGCACTAGAGATGTAATACTACACTTGGGCACAGGTGTGCCAGCTTTACCTCACCCACAGGAAGCGGGTGCATAGGCCTCGAAGTGCGTCGGGTTTCTTCTATCTGTTCCGTGGGGCCTGTAGACAAAAGTGCTGCAGGCGGTCGGTCGGGAAGAGATGCAGTGGATCCAAGAGTGGATCGGAGATGTTGAAGACCTGTAAGCAGAGGGGACAGTGTTCACAGTCACTAGCCAGTGACCAGCGTGGCACCAGGTGGGTACCAGGCGATGTCGGGTGCAAACAGGAAGGAAGGTGTAGCTTGACTCTGCAGCCACGTGGTCCCTGAAGGTCGACGACGTCCAGGAGTCGAGTCACGAGCTGTCCCACGCAGGCTCTCGCTGTCGGCGGTGTCGGCGACTTGATCGAAGCAAACAAGCCTTGGCAAAAGCAATTGTTGTAGGCAAGGAGTTTAAGCTGATGGTTCTGACCAGCAAGGTCAGAGGAACTGCTCCTTTGGAGGGGAGCAAGGGCCAGTCTGGAGCAACCAGACCAGCGGTGTTTGTCGTAGATTTCGTCGCCAAGATGGCCACTAGCCAGCGGGCCAGCAACCGGTTAGGCGCGTCGAGTGGCAAAATGCAGAAGGGCCCCACGCAGATCGTGGAGATGCTGGAGGGCTCACCTTTGGTGCAGATGCTGCTCGAGGGTTGGGCTTCTCAGGACCCAAAGCACAACTTGGAGGGAGCCTCGGTTGTTGCACTTGTCAGCTTGTCGTAGTCGTTCCAAGATGGCTGGCTCCACGTGTCTCGGTGCCTCCACGGGTCTCCTCTTTGCAGGGACTGTGGATCGGGCGGTGAGAGGTCTGGAGGTCCAGGTTTTGTCAGTCTCTGGGCTCGGGCTCCGGCGGGAGGCGGCGGCAAAGCAGACGGTGATTCGCTGGATGGTGCTTGCGTTAGCAAGGTGGTCACTCCCTGACCACAGGGGAGATTTTCTTCAGTCTTCTGTGCAGCAGAATGTCGAAGTTCCCGTCTTCTTCTTAGTTTCAAGTTGATTCCAGGATGTCTGAAGTCTTAGGACACAGCTCCTACCTTTATTCGGATTCTAGGGGCCGGACTACCTGCTAGGTCCCTCCCTATGGGTGGGACCAGGAAGGGGGGTGGTTACACCCCCAATCCTTTGTCCAGCTCGCCCCAGGCCCGGGACTGGTGTGCCCCAGGACCGGTTTGAACTGGCATATGCACCGAGGCTCCTTGTGAGCCACAGGCATGTCTGGTTTCTTTCAAGCCCTACCTGACCAATACACAAAATCCTGTCTGGGGTGGTGCACGCACCTCCCCTGGCAGGAAACCCTTTGTCCACACCTCCCAAGCTGGAAGGACTCCCAGCAGCAGGAGGGCAGACTTGTGTCTGTGGTGGCAGCATCCATTTTGTGGAGCTGAGGCTATGTCTGATTTTACCCGGGTTTCAGGCACTGTACATGTCGTGTCCCTCTAGAAGGGTGGAAGGCTAACCCCGTCGCCAGAATTGGCGAGGGGTTAGTATTCCAATTCGTATGACACCTTACTCGACATGTTTTGATAAAGCCAAACCAAAGATAGCATTTAACCGCGAGGTTCATAATGCACTTAAGAGTATATGGTATGACGATATCTGGAAACAGTAGAAGGAAGTTGTTCCGACCACTGCAGACAGGCTCAGCTCATGCCAGAGCACCATCTCACATGGAACCAAGCACTCTGCCTTCAGGATTGTTAAGGCCTGCCATAGGAGTGACTCATAGGTTACCAGGTGTCCCATTTAAGGTTAGGTATAGGTATACTACACCTAAGTAAGAGGTGATTACACCAACTTACCCCAGCTGAGTGATCAGCCAGTTGTGTCAGATTGTTAGGCCAAGCCTGGGGTGGCATAATACATGCTGCAGCCCCTGGCAGGCCTTGGGTACACCAATGCCCTGGGTACCTAGTGTACACTGGTACAGGGGCTGACAGGGTGATCCACTTCCAATTGGTTATGCACCTAGGGTGCATAGTTTTAATTTAGTAGAGAGAACAGCAGGCTGGGGGTCTGATTGGCAGGCCCACAGCCTCAATATGTCAAAAACCAGTGAAGCAAAAAGCAAAAATTTGGGGTGACCATAGGATAGCAGACCCTACTCTCCTACATTGAGGATTAAGATTTTGGAAACCGGTTATTTCGACTGAGTCTTGTTAACGCATCCATTGCATTTCTGCATTGTATTTAGCGTGCGAGGACATTATTGCCTTATACAACCAAACATACTGTTCCAGGCGCTCACAAACCAAGGTTTTTACAGATACGTGGTAAATAAACATTTGCCAGGTACGATTTCATTGTTCTATAGCCTCTTTCCATCACGCACAGCAGTCTTTAACATTTTTACTGATTCTTCTATCCAATCACTACAGTCACGTTTACTTATGTTCCTACCATCGGCATATTATTCACCTATTAGATGGTGCTAACATATTAATATTGTTGGACTTGGCCCCTTTTCCCTAATTTTTTCGCTTTTATGGGAAAACGCATGTTACGTGAATGCATGTGAAATGCAAATATTGAATGCTGTGTGATGGTGTACGCAGACTGAGTTTCCCCATTTTAAACATGTAACTTAAAATGGATGCCATAGCTGTGTGGTTGCGCCGTTTGACTGAGCTGGGTTAACAGTCTAGTGGTTATTTCCCAGCAACCCCAGCTTTGGAGGGAAGCCTGGCACCCAGGGTGCTCTACCCCTCCCCCTAGGCCAGTTAGAGTCAGTCTCCCCAGACGCTTCAAGAAGCTTCTGGCACTGTCTGGAAGGTGGGGTGAGGAGCGTATAAAGGGCGGAGCTGGGCTGCCATGTGCTCAGTCAGAGGCTGGACCTGAGAGAGAGGGGATCTGCTGCCAGGGGTTACCGCCACAGGGGCCTGTGTGCTGGGCCCTGAGCCTACCTACTCCCCCCTCTACTGTCCACAGGGAGAGGGAAAGCTATAGTTGGGGCAAAGCAGACCTGGAGAAACCTACGCAGGAGTTTTAGGCAGTAGGGCTTAGTCAGGGACCTATGCCGCTGGAAGTGACAGGGCTTAGGCGCTGCCTTTTAAGTGAGTGAGGGATCCTGAACTGACCCACTGATCTGGCCCGGCGGGAGGAGAACCCAGGGACGACTGGCAGAGACTGATTAAACTGCCTTTAGCCACCAACTCAACTTCCCCCCCCTCAAGAGACCTTCAACCAAGGGCGCAGGAACAAGTAAGCCCCTCGTGGGACCCTGACTGCAGTCCCGGCGGAGAGAGAGCGCCATATACAAGCTGCCCGTGGAAGGAGAGCGCTATATCCGGTGCGCGCTACCCTGGAATGGACTATGTTCTGCTGGTGAGTGTGGTAATCCCAGCTGCCTGCTACCTAGCGCTTGGGAAGCGCTATAGCCACGGCCCCCATAGCGCTGGGAGGAGAGGAGAACTGGTTTCTTTGAAAACCCTGCGTTATCGCGGTCCTTCTGCTGACTTAAAACAGCGGGAGCCCACCCCGTGTTTCTAGCGCCTGGGTACTGCGTCTTGACAGCGGGTGCCCACCCCGCGTAATGGCGGCGCTCTGCAGGCGGTGTAACTAAGCGGGTGCCCACCCCGCATATAGCCGCCGTGGAAAGGAGAAAGATTGTCTCCGTGATCACCGCGGCCCGCAGAGAAGCCCGGGGCCCCGTCGCTGCCGTCGGAGGGCGGAGAAGACCGCCGGAACACCGCGAAGGCCTCGTCAGGCCTGAAGCCGAGGCCTACGTCACCTGACGGGGGCGGGCTGCCAAATAACGCCCCCGCCGCTGTGCCATTGGTCGATTGGACCGCGCCCCCACAGACCGTGCTGTCATTGGCGGCTGCGGACGGGCCTCTGAAGCCTGCCGGAAGATCACCGGAATCGCCTGTGAACCCCGCAGAGCTCCCCGGCCACGTCTGGCCCGACCGGGAGCCCCACACCATCCCCTGCGACCCGGACATCGCCGTGAGGATTCCAGGAGTGCCTGATTCCCCCGCCCCGAGCCGGAGAACCCTCGCAAGGGCCCACGTCAGGCCGAAGAGTCAGGTAATTACCGGGGAGGAGGGCGGGAGGCCCACGAGGCCCGGAGCACGCCCCTCCCCCGGGGAAATCGATCGAGGAGCTGCTAAGCCCCACGGCCACAGAGCGCGAATGGACTGGGCCACGGCCCCTTAACGAGGGACCTGACTGGAGGGATCTGATGGGGATCCGAGGATATCCCCAGGAGCGACTGTGCTGAAGAGTGGCCTCAAGTACCCCGCCTAAGAGTTTTGAGGTCTGGCCCAGAACTTGCAAGGTTTGATGCTCCCCGAGATTGCGAAGTTAAGGCTCCAGGGAGTCACTAGGTAGTGCTTCAAGGACCAGCCCTGGTTAATGTGCCTATGTGATGCCACGTTTCAGGCCTTAATGTATTGCCATATTCGAAGTGCTAGGTTCAGATGTCAAGGTGTGCAGCGCTATTGATTGGCTATGTGCAGCGCTATGCCTACATGCTATGTTTTGGAGCGCTATTGATTGGCTATGTGCAGCGCTATGCCTACACGCTATGTTTTGGAGCGCTATTGATTGGCTATGTGCAGCGCTATGTTCAATGCCATGTTTTAAAGCGCTATTGAATTGCTATGTGCAGCGCTATGTTGAAATGCTCTATTTGAAGCGCTATTGATGTGCTATGTGTAGCCCTAGGCTGGAATGTAATGTTTTAAAGCACTATTGAATTGCTATGTGCAGCGCTATGGTAAATGCAATGTTTTAAAGCGCTATTGAATTGCTATGTGCAGCGCTAGGTTAATGACCTGCCAAATTTGTTTCTAACGCACTGCTTTTGATCCTAACGTTGAACGAGATAAAAATGATTGGTTTTATTCAACCTACGGTTGTGGTGTCAATTATTGTGTGCGTTTCCTGTCTCAGTGGATGTGTGTGCTGTATGGTCACTTCACACGTGAGCCCTTGGATGCCTACCTGCTCGAGTCACGCTACCGTCTTAGGGCCTGGTGACCCCCAGTCCTACAAATATACACACAGTACTCTTTCATTTACCACCTTACTATTTTTCTCTATTTTTCAAACTTTTTTCCGCTGGGCAAGGGACTGTCGCTATTATCTTTTATTACTGTCACTTAGACTATACCAAACAATATTTTATACTTTCTTATCCACAGAATACTGCCCCTGAGGAAGGGACCTGCGAGTCCCGAAATGCATTGGGCTTCATAACAGCCATACATTGTTTTTGCTGGTATCTGCAATATAAATGTAGAACTCTTGAGGAGACAACAGCATGCATTGTGCATATGATGTTTCTTGCTGATGTAAATCAAACATTTATTTTTGTTAACCTAATACTTGTGAATTGAAACATTGTTCCAATTGAACGGTCATGTTCAGAAGAATTATACCATTTGCAACGGTTTGATCAATTACAATATTTCAACAAGAAAAAATTATGGCTTTTTTTATTGTGCGTTAAACTGTATATTATGTTTTAAATCTTGTACATTATGTTCCTGTGAACAGTGCACACTATAATCAGGTTCTTTTACCTGTTACTTTGGCATTTTTGTAATATGTGTTATGTCAACACACTACTATAGTGTAGCACCCTTTTTCAAAATTCTATACATAAATTTAGTTTAGAAAAACAAGAGTGCACCTCTATCTCTTTCTATAAAGAGGATTTATCATTACCATTCCAAAGATCTGAAACATAAAAAAGCTACTCCTCTCCGATCAGGAATTCCATCTTAAAAGTGTATTAAATAATTCCCAATGCTAGCCTATGAGAGGAGTAGGCCGAACAGTAATGAAAAACGAATTTGGGTGTTTCTCACTACCAGGACATGTAAAGATGAAACATGCCTGACCTACTTTTACTTACATGGCACCCTGCCCTTAAGTTTACTTAGGGTCCACCTTAGGTGTGACATATGTAATAAAAGGGGAGCTTAAGGCTTGGTTTTAAATGCCAAGTTGAAGTGGCGGTAAACTGCACACACAGGAACTGCAGTGACACCCCTGAGACAGGTTTGAAAGGCTACTTCTGTAGGTGGCATAATCAGTGCTGCAACCCACTAATAGCATTTAACTACCAGGCCCTGGGTATATGGTATACCACTTTATAAGGGACTTACAAGTAATTTAAATATGGCAATCAGGTATACGCCAATGTCAACATGTTTAGTGGAGAAGCACATTCACGTTAGTACTTGTTAGCAGTGTTCAGAGTCTTAATGCCAATAAAAAGGTCAGAAAAAGAGGAAGAGGAAGTCAAAAAGTTTGTAGCGACCCTCAAGAAAGGGCCATTTTCCAACACGAATATTACCAAAATATTTCAATTATTATAGTTGGTAAATGTTATATTAGGAAAGTGGAATTATGGGCCGTAGAAGGAATTAGATTGTGAGTAAAAGAATGCAAAATCATAGAGCTATAAAGATTTTTTTTGTTTTGTTGAGAGTCCATTACACAATTGCTCGTTACTAAAAATAAATTGCGTACAATGTTCAATTTTGATTGACACATATCATCCACCAAGCATAATCTATCAATAAGGGATATGTTCCAGACATTACACTGTGGGTAATACTAAAGAGAACACATAAAAGACACATAAAAAACACACATTGCACAATTTCCCCTTAATAGCCTAACTTATCTAATCCGCTGGCTAGCTTCCTATGGACTTCCAGAGTTTCGCAAATTTTGTGTACGTGCCCAATCTTAGAGCATAGCGTCTCTCCAGCTCTCTAACTTTATGTATTTTATCCTGCCAGCCATGAAAAGTGGGGATATTCTCATTACGCCAATCCTGAAGAATTACTGATCATGCTATTAAGGCCAGCACATATAGACCTTCCTCTTGTATGTTGTTCACAGTTATGTTTGGAGAACACCCTAAAGTTGCAATATATTTATTGATAGTTATAGAGTATCCTAACTTTATTCTACAGTATTTCTCAATTTCTTCCCAGAATTGCTTGATCTTTGTACAATCGCAGACAATGTGAGTCAATGGACCTCCTTCTTCTGCGGAGCACCGAAAACATCTATCCTCTAACTGGGTATATCTGCTATGCAGGAAAGAGGGCGTCCTATATAGCAGCCACTTAGTGTAAAATTGCATTCTCCTAAAGTTGTGAGGCATTTGGGAACTGGATCAACTCCCTTAACGCTTTTCTATGTTTCACGAGATCGATCTCGGAAAATATATCCCATTCCTGGACCTTCTAATTTACCTTAATCAAGGCAAGATACACACAAGAACTTACAAAAAAACACCGATTGCAATAGCCTTCTGTCTTTTGAAAGTCACCACTCAAAAGCTCTGCATGTGAACTTACCCTATGGCCAATACCTATAACACCAGAGGAACTGCAGCACCTTAGGCGACTATGACAAACAGGCCAAAGACATTGTGGGAACTGCATAGCATGCCCCTTAACCGAACATTTTAAGACACTACACCTGGGCACATTTCCCAGCACACAGAAACAATACACGAATTGCAACACCAAAAACTGCATTTATCTTATAACATGCCCGTGTCACATGCTCTATACAGTGATGACAACCAGGCCAGTAAGAGTAGGGGAACACGAGTATGATAATCGTGACGGTCTGAATGATGAAATTCCCTGGATTGAAATGTAGGCTCACCAATTCGGGCCCCTCACGATACAAACTGAGTGGTCTGAGATGAATTGGTTACATTAGCATACACTCTGCCCACATTATAATAGGAATAACAGACAACCTATGTTTTATAGGGTTACAAGTTCTCACCATCCTTATCATCTCAGCAGGTTTAATGTTATCCTTAAGTCATAACCAACTAGATGTCTGTTTGATGCACACTTCAGTGTGATTCAGAGGAAAAGCCAGGAAGTTTAGATAACGAACATTACCTCCCAACAGGAAGGCTACTCTTTTTCACTCATCTCTGCCATGATACCATGACACACGAAGTTGGTTCTCCTCACTGGGGGCCTCATGTAGGTAAATAAATTTTACCGGTTCTTAAATACCGAGCCGTACCGAATCGGTAAATTAGAATCGGTAAGTTATATGTAGGTAAAAATTCGGTAACAGTTACCGATTCGGTAACATTCGGTAATCACGAATCGGAATTCACTGAATCGGTAAATACCGAGGTGGTATTTACCGAATCGGAAAATACCGAGGTGGTATTTACCGATTCGGAAAATACCGAATCGGTATGTACGGATTCGGTAAATAAAATCACATGACTTGACGAAACAGCTAATCCTGTGCAACGACAGCCCACCCAACCAGGAAGTGCCCACACCCAGGCAGGTGTACAGAATTAGCCGAAGTGGCCACACCCAGGCAGGTGTACATAATTAGCCGACCCTGGAGAGGCTTGGAGTGCAGAGGAGAGGCAGGGAGCAGTTGCATGTGCGAGCGGGTAAACGAACAGCATGTCCAGCCAGAGAACACAGAAAGACGGAGGGGAAAGGAGGAGGAAGCTGAAATTTAGCCCCAAGGAACTCCAGGTGCTGGTGGAGGAGGTGGTGAAGCAGCACCAGAAGCTGTTTGGAAGGCAATCCCTGCAAGTGCCTGAGGCGGAAAAGCGCAACATATGGCTGGCCATCCAGGCGCAGGTCAATGCTGTGGGAGTGACCCACAGGGACATTGAGGTCCTCAAAAAGCGCTGGTATGACCTGAGGATTGTAACCAAGAGGAAGATGGGCGACATCCAGAAGGAGGCCAGCCAGACCGGAGGTGGAACCAACAGGGCACCTGCCCTCACCGAACTGGAGGAGCTGGTGGCGGCCACAATCCAGCAGGAGAGTGTCGTGGGTCTTGGGGACGCCGACAGCTCTGCCAGAGCCGCAACACACCAAGGTAAGACGAAAGCACAGCAATGTAGCCCCCCCTACCCCTATCCCACATCCCCCATTGTGAAACGAGAATCACACTGCAGTCCACACGTGTCAGTGCAGACAGGCAATGCATTCCGGGAGATGTAGTCAGGGCAACACTAACCATGACGTAAATGTTACAGGGCAACAAGGCATGTCACGCACTCGAGGCACAAGGAGACAGAGGACATATTGGAATGTGAAATGTTTTATTGTGACGCTTGCAATGCAGCCCTTCGGGGACACTGAGCCAATGTTGTATTTCTGTCCACAGATGTGACATCATGCAGGACAGGGCATGCTGCAGGAGAGACGGCACACCGGCCACAAGTATCACCTCTAGCCAGCACAAGTACAGACCAGGGAGCAGGCCCACTGGCAGCCGCACCACCAACACAGCCAGCCTCGCCGCACCCAGAGCCAGCATCACCTCACCGAGAGCCAGCATCACCACAACCAGAGCCAGCATCACCACAACCAGAGCCAGCATCGCCACTCATGTTCGATTCACCGGCCACATCTCCGCTTGCAGGTGTGAGAATGAGGAGGCGTCCAGCAGCCAGGCTACGAGCCTTAGACACCTCGTCAGACGACAGCATGGGCCCAGAAGACCGCACCGGGCCCCAGGAAGGGAGCCATGCCACTGTGCCCCACACCTCACAGGCAGCACAGACGGGAGCAAGAGGGCGCCGCAGGTCGCGTGTCCAGAGTCCACCAGCACCCACTGACGGCCATGGTGTCTTCTTGGGTCTCGAGGGCCAAATGTTGAAGCAACAGCGCCTGCAATCAAAGGCAGTCATGTCAGTCCAGAGGCACATGCGGGTGATGAGGACAACATTAGTCAACATGGACAGTAACATTGGCGGCATGGCTGCGGGCATTCGGGACATGTCCCAGTCAATCCAGCAGTTGTGCAGCAAATTAGATGCTGACATCGAAGCACGGCGCCGGGAACGCCAGAGAAGGGACACTACCAGCAGGGCACTCAACCGTCTGGCAACTGCGACTTCTCTACTGTGCCGGCGCTCTGTGACGATGCAGGAGGGCCTAACACAGTGCTGCAGCGACCTGTCTCGGGGGATGGTGCAGGTGACAAGTGCACTAGGGGTGCTATTGACTAGTCAGGCGTCGACAACTGCTGCAGGGGATGCTGCGGAGAGCATCGACACCAGCAGCAGCATCACACCCCCCGTCCCAGAAGCACGCAGGAGCAGCAGGCGGCTTGGGGTTGGCTCTAGTGAGGATGCACAGGCCGTGCAATCCACCACTGCAGCGCGTATGCGCAAACATTGATGTGGCCCTGCTAAGCCACTTCCCATTGGGTGACGTAACCCTGGACATACTCCTTGTATAGATGGTATATTGCCTGATTGGCCTGTTCATGTGTTCATGGCGTGGTGCCACATTAAAACTACGTCAGTACTTCTCACAACTCGCTGTGTCCCCTCACTTACTCAGAAATAGTTGCATGTGATCTCTGCCCGTCTCTCTCTCCCATCGATTGCAGTTGGCACTCTAGCTGCGTTGCCCTCTGGCTGGCCTGACTCATCCTCGTTGTCCTCAAAATATGTTAGTTCCACATCTGTACCTTTTTTCGTGGCAAGGTTGTGCAGCATTGCACAAGTGGCAATAATCTTGCAGCAGGTGATGGGTTTGTACTGGCGTGCGCCTCCGCTCTTGTGCAGGCAGCGGAACCTGCTCTTCAGTAGTCCAAACGTGCGCTCCACCACATTGCGTGTTGTTTTATGTGCCACGTTGTATCGTCTCTCACTCTGGGTTGCTGGGTGTAGGTAGGGTGTGAGGATGAATGACCGGCATGCATATGCACTGTCGCCTGGATGAGTAAAAGGGAACCATCAGTAACATGCCTCTATACACTATGATTTGCAGGTTTCAAGGGGCGTCACTGTTACTTACCTAGCAGGTATCCCTCTCCGAATTCTCCGGCACTCAGTCGTGTGTAGATCCCACTATTCTGGAAGATGTAAGAGTCGTGGGTGCTCCCAGGAAACTTTGCAACAATATCTGTGATGATGTTCCCTGCATCACAGATCACCTGCACATTGATGGAGTGGGTGGACTTCCTGTTCCTGTAGATGTGCTCTGTATCAGCTGGTGGACAGATTGGGATGTGTGTACCATCAATACAGCCGATGACATGGGGGAACTGTGCCATGTGATAAAAGTCTGTTTTTGTTTTCTGCAGTGCAGCCTGTGTGTTTGGGAAGCTTATGTAGTGGTGCATTCTCTGCATCATGGCATCCAGGAACTTCCTGAAGAAACGTGACAGGCAACTCTGGGATACCCCACCCACCGCAGCTATCACCACCTGATAACTGCCGGATGACAACAGATGTAGGCTGCAGAGCACCTGCACATGTGGGGGTATGGCGTGCGCCCTTCTTATTGGCTGGTCCAGGAGTGGGTGAAGGTCCCTGATTAAGTCCATGATGGTTTCGGGGTGTAGCCTGTACCTCTCATGTATCTCTGCATCAGTCAGCTGGAATAGTGTGATGCGCTGTCTGTAGATTTGTTCCTCCCGTCGCCACACCCTCAGTCCTGCTGCCTGTAGACGTAGGCGCCTTGCAATGACGTACATGGCGGCCATGTTGTCCACGCTGTTGCATTTTGGGTTTGCCTATATGCATTGTTGATGGTTACCACCTGCTTTCAATCCGTGTTAATTACCGACTCTTATTTACCGATTTTCCTGGATTTCTTAATTACATGTCATTTTAAATTTTACCACTTCATATTTACCACTTCATATTTACCGATTCGTTAATTATGTATTCGGTAACTCTGATTCGGTATTTTGGGATTCGGTAAATATGAATCGGTATTTACCGCCTCATATTTACCGAAAAGTGGTTTTTGGACTCCTACATCTCACTTGTCTGAATACCGGTCGGTAACGGCATATTTACCGAAAATCGGCCGTTACCGACCGGTATTTGGCTACCTACATGAGGCCCTAAGATATTTAAATCCACTTTAACCATTTAGCTGAGGTCTTTGTGGGTTTGTGGCAGAACAAACTAAAGCAACTAGCCACTCAAATATGTCCATTTGACATGCGGTTTCAAAAACATATAAGCTCGATATCATAGCGACTAGCCACTCCAATATGGCTGCTGTGCATGCGCACTGGAAAAGACACGGGGTCACGACCCGCCCGGTCTGATCCTGCTGGGGAATACTCCTTTAAGATGTGTGCCCTCTGGGCCCGGCCGCACATTTCAGAGAGTCGGAGAACCAGGGTAGGTGCGACGAGCGTCTCGCACTCGGGAACCATGAGTACAATGATAAACACAAAGTCGCACTACCGAACTATTGGCTAATGCTCTGTTGCCACAATTGCTTTTTAGTTTATTTGCAGATTCCTTATTTTTTTTCACCCTCCTCCCCTACTTCTAGTTTAGCACGCAAGAGAGCTGCACCTCTGCCTCATCCCATGGGGCACCTCAATTGCGCAGTCGCTGATGCTTTCCTGCATCAACATCACAATCACGCAACTTGTGGAACACGATCAATCTTCCAACTTACAATGCCGCTATAACTATTTTAGGTGTATCTTCACTTATTATGGTGGCATGTGACGATCATTATCAGTTCATGGTTCACTGGGCAATATTTATTAAATGGATAGTGGCATTAGCTGTACGAGTGAGACTGATACTGCTTTGGAAGAGACAACATGATAATATGAGATGTATCTGTATACATGTTGCACAACGTCATTTGCTTCACTTTCTTCAATGTTGTATGTGTATTCTGTTCGTCTGTATGCATCTGGCTGTCACTTCAGCGCCAGACATACATTCTGGTCCACGAGCAAGGACATTCTGGTTAATAAGATGGCCATTTGCCCGAAATATGACAACTTTGTTGTTATTTATTTATGCATTTCTTTTTTTTCCAAATAGGCTGGACAGCCCACACCAAGACAAGTAGGTACCACTTATAGGCTACTTCTATCGACACATGTGTGGGGTAGGAATATTCACCCATAATTTTTGTCCTGAAGAAGCGCCACAGATCCTTTTTGACCACTAGGGGCGCAAAACTCGTTGACCGTAGTTTGACCTTCTGAAGGGCGCACACATCAGACTACTAGAGTACATCATTGACCTATTAGTAGCACTCACCTATGAGGTTCTGACAGGGGAATCAAGTTATTAAACGTTTCGGTGACATCTCCAATCAGTTTTAACTCACATCAAAACACACTCAACACCACCCCACTTAGATATTACTTGCACTCATCAAACGGCAAAAAAAGAAAAGATCCCTCCTAAAGTGACCCTTTGGGAGACCTGTAGGGCATTGCAGCACCAGCCCGACAAGGAGCAAACGCCCTATGATGAAGAATGACATCCCTCGGGATGTGTGTGGGCAACATGAAACAGTCTTGTTGACTGTTCCTCATGATCTGTCCAGCTTTTATAAAGTTCTTCTTCTCCTTTCCTATTTAGGAACAGTGACCCCGAGTTTTTGCGTTTAGATTACTTTTGCACTTAAACACACCTTTTAAAATCTTGTCAATTTCAACGATTTCTTAATTTTAATGCTACCTTCGTAATTTTTTCATCAAGAAAACAATATATCAAATCAAAGTAAAGGATGCTATATCTGCCAGCATCCCACCTTCTCCTTCAATTTAGATTATATGTGTATGTCATCCAGCGGCCTGGCTCCAAAGCTCCCCCATAGTATTGAGGGGTTACATGCTACCTGCCAATTTGACCATCATTCCTCTGTTGTGCAATCCCTTCTGGTATGGCTTCAATAAAATTACCCTTCCATTGTAGAACAAACAGATCAGATTCAGGATCAGGGATGTTGTTTAATACATCACCCACATTGCCAACAAATACGTTTTTTTGAAAATAGATTCAGAGAGCAAGATAGGAGCAGACATGGACACTCTGAGGGCCCGATTCACAGAACTAACTTAAGACAAAATCCTAAACTTACTACCATTTTGGTATTCACAGAAGGCACTTACTCATTTTGGTATTCACAGAAGGCACTTACTCATTTCGGTATTCACAGAAGTTAGGAGTCCTAACTTTAGGACTCCTAAATGCCTTCTGTCTATACCGAAAGTCTTAAAATTAGGATTTTTCTCAGTTTAGTAGTAGTATAGTTAGGACTCCTAACTTTAGGACTCCTAAATGCCTTCTGTGAATACCGAAAGTCTTAAAATTAGGATTTTTCTCAATTTAGTAGTCCTAAATGTAGGACTCCTAACTTTAGGACTCCTAAATGCCTTCTGTGAATACCGAAAGTCTTAAAATTAGGATTTTTCTCAGTTTAGTAGTAGTATAGTTAGGACTCCTAACTTTAGGACTCCTAAATGCCTCCTGTGAATACCGAAAGTCTTAAAATTAGGATTTTTCTCAATTTAGTAGTCGTAAGTTTAGGACTCCTAACTTTAGGACTCCTAAATGCCTTCTGTGAATACCGAAAGCCTTAAAATTAGGATTTTTCTCAGTTTAGTAGTTGTAAAGTGAGGAGTCCTAACCTTAGGACTCCTAAACTGAGAAAAATCCTAATTTTAAGGCTTTCGGTATTCACAGAAGGCATTTAGGAGTCCTAAAGTTAGGACTCCTAACTTCTGTCAATACCGAAATGAGTAAGTGCCTTCTGTGAATACCAAAATGAGTAAGTGCCTTCTGTGAATACCAAAATGGTAGTAAGTTTAGGATTTTGTCTTAAGTTAGTTCTGTGAATCGGGCCCTCTGTTTTCTATCACATACTTTCAGTCAATTACAAATACTAAAAGACTGCCTTAATATGAAGGAGTCGATCAAAGATGTGTGCCAACTTTTTGAATATTTCTTCTTCATCTTTGGTGGGTAAAAGCCATGTCACTTTGCCAATTAACATATTCAAGATAATCATTTACAAAATAGTCAATATCCCCCCTTTCGATGTCTGGATAGCCTCAGGGATATACCATGCTTCCTTCTCCCTCTCATAATAGATTTGCATTCCGTAATATACCAATATTTGGTGGTTGCATCCCTGGCTTAACACGGTGATCATCACCAGGACTTAATGAACAATAATATTTGAATTAGACCTTCAAAAGGGTGGGGGGGGGGGCGGGAAATATTTATAAAATAATTATGACTTTTTTCTGTAAAAAAACTATTTATAAGGTCCGTTGCCTTTCCTGCAACCAACACACCTCTTCATTTGATTCGAAGTTCATCCTAAAATAGAATAAACAGATATGTTATTATTTGGGCTGTACCGTATATTACACAGCAGAAAACAATGTTCCCCTTCAAAAAACAAGTAGCATCAGAATCTAAAAGATGCTTCTTTACCTCTATTACATTCCAAGACAGAAGCCTACTTTCCTTAAAGGGCTAGTGTGGGCTGCTCTACAGGGTTTGTTTAGAGTATCCATAGGTTTTTAGGTCTCGCCTGACCCAGCGCATGCGCTGGTCTGGCGAGACTTATTGAGAGGGCTCCAAAAAGTGCTACCAGGCCAGCCTAGAGCTACAGTGCATGGGCGCGGGCGCGCGCGCCGCTTTTACCGCGATTACTTTCACTTTCACGGCCGCTTTGATGTTTGATCGCGATGGCGATCACTTTCGCGGCCGCACGGCCGCTTGGCATAGCCAATAGGTCTCGCTTTTGGGACCTTATAAGTATTTAGTTATGCAGCTGTTGCATGGCTAAATACTTATAAGGTCCCAAAGGCGAGACCATTGGCTATGCCAATGCTTGTTAATATTCCAATTCAGAGAGCTGACTTGGAATGGTATTTCAGATAACCGTGCTCTTGTGAGATTGAAGGCATAATCAGAAGTTAGTGACACATGTTTTTAATCTATCAGTTGAATGTAGGACACTGGATCAATGACATATCGGTCGAATGCAACAGGTGGAATGATGCAAACGTCTCAGATGCTGGAAATGCTTTATGACCTCAGGCTAGTCCACTGTTTTACCCCCATTATCTCTATCCACACAGAGTTCATCCATATGCAAATCATCCTTGGTCCTTCTCCAATAGAAACGCCCTCATCAAATATTAAACAAACCTAAGATTATGGAGTGAAAGGAAAGTACACTATATATTGACACATTTCACCTGGGGTTACAAGACTCAGAATACAAACATGAACCCATTCACAAGGATTGAGAGAGACACAAGCAAAACCAGAAAGAGGAACAATCTTTTTCAAGTGTTATCTTCCATTTAAAGGTGGGACAGAGGAAACAGGTGGAAAGAGTATGGGGCAGATTTATTACTTCTGGCGCATCTCTGCTAATCAGCAGAGATGCGCCAGACGAGTTGCGACGCATCTGCCCACCCGTGCGCCACCACTGATGCGCCGCATTTACAATGCGGCGCACCGTGGCACTCGGATGGGCAGATGCGTGACGCATCTCCAGTCGGAAATGCGGCGCATTGCTGGAGTTGCGTCGCAAGCGCGACGCAGCTCCAGCAAGGCTCGGGGGTGCCCCATCCCTAACATGCTGCGTCAATCCTTACGCCTGCTTCAAACAGGCGCAGGGATTTGACGCAGCATGCCGGAAAAGTGACTGAGTGAAATCTTGTAGATTTCACTCAGCCACTTTTCGGAGGCATTCCTGCCCTGGAACGCCCCCCCCCCCCCGTGACGGTACGCCCACATGTGGCGCAAGCTTTACAACGTGACGCATCTCCCTAGATGCGTCACGTTGTAAATCTGCCGCAGCATGGCGCTGGCTTTGCGCCGCAGCTGCGTCACAAAAGTGACGCAACGGCGGCGCAAAAGTGACGCACAGGGCTTATAAATCTGCCCCTAAGAATGGAACATAAGAACTTTGCACACATTTTGTGACATATTTTTGCTCAAATGCTAATTTCAGGTGAGGGTGGTCGGGGCAAATCTCCAGGAAAAATGTCCTTAGATCATATACAAATGTTATGCAGATAGCCCTTCTGTATTTATAATTCATACAAATAA
Source organism: Triturus cristatus (assembly GCF_964204655.1). NCBI lineage: Eukaryota > Metazoa > Chordata > Amphibia > Caudata > Salamandridae > Triturus > Triturus cristatus. Next base: position 182,758,629 of record NC_140589.1, read on the forward strand.
TGTCATTTTTATTCTAATTACTCAATGAAACACTGTCGACTCTCTTAAGGAAAAAACATAATATGCATTCCCAGAGAGGGGAGGTTGCATGCAGTAGGCCGTGAATAGTGATCATGTATCTATCTGCCTTCTGTGCGTGCAAGGTCACAGCGCGTAGGTCAGCCGTCTGAAAGTAAGGCCCCGGCACTTCTAATTGACCTTATCTCCTTGAAAGTTTTGCATGAAATCTATATCTGTCCTGTGAGGCTCCCTGGAATACATTGCATTAATTCTTCTATGTGCTGCCAGGGCCTTCATCTCGCTCTGCTGCTCGCATGCAGCAGCAGTGTGGGAAGGGGATGCTTTAAAATGCCACATTCTAGCGTGAAGCCTTTGAGGATCTGCTGGGGATGCTGAGTTCCCTTTAATAAGAAGCCCAAATCCGGGCCTACTGGGCCTCCCTGCCTGCAAGCACAGATCCCGGCCGCCTCGGCACAGACAACAGTATTATCATATGGATAGTATCTGTCAAATTAATAACACCTTTCCAAGGAAGACGGGAAAATACAGAGGGAGATGTTTTCCAACCTGAAAGCTTTAGGGGTTTGTTTCAGAAAACATAAATAACATATTTCTAACTCAAGCTCCCTGGGCTTTTACTTTGTAGAATACCGCTCGGCATTAGCAGGTTGTCAGTGATTAGCAGGAGCTGTGCACTTTTCCTTGTCAAAATGTATATAAGTGAGATGAAAAAATATTTTTAGTTTACGCAGAATTTCAGAGTTTGACAAAATGTTTGTTTTGCCTTGGCAAATTGAAGTCTACAGAAAATTACAATTTGAATTATGTTTGCACATCCACCACTTCCGTGTAAGATATGCTAGCTGCCATTACTGTAATGGGTGGTCTGTATGACATGGAGGGAGCTGGGTGGTACTGACTGTCAATGCCGAGTTTGGTTGGTGATGTGCAAAGGGTTACACCAGTGCTTAATTTGTACAATAAGTGCCAGGGTCCAAGATGTTTCTTAAGAGGCCGCTGCTTCTTGTGCCATCGCAGGTCCCTGCCAACAGTGCCAAATACCAGTACCTATTTACCGTTACAGTCCTACAATTATGCCATTATGCTTTCATTCTTTAAAAAAAAAAGACAAAGTAGACTGACAGCGTCTCCATGTGGTGGTTTAACATAGATATATGCCCTTGTTATAAAATAAATGAAGTGACGAGAACCGACAAACACCAGCACAAATTAAGCAATGGGCTATGCTCCCTGCTTCTACCAAATATTTGATAAGCAGGGAAACGTTTTCAAGAAGAAATCAATCCATCTACATTGGCGTGTTTACCTCTTTCCGTTTTTACATTGTGGACTTTGCTGTGGACTGAGGGCTTCTTAAACATCCCCATCCCATAGTCTATGGTAAATTCATAGATTATTGTCTTTCCACTGCAACTATTAGTAATATAGACCTGACGTTCATATCACAACACAAGTAGGTCGTATAACTGCCAATGTAACTAATTAATAAGTAGCCCCTTTTAAGGTGGCAGTAGCAGCGCATGACTGTGTTTCCCGTCACGTATCTATCATCAAAAGCTGCACTTTAACTAAACAAGCATTTGCAATGCAATAGGTCTCGCACTTGAGGGAGTTCAAGTTAATGTTATTGTAAATGACAATGGGGCATATTAACAAGGAACAGGGAAAATTAACGCTGAGGGCGCTTAGCGTTAATTTTTTTAACGCCCGCTATCGCTGGATAATATCGCCTGGTTATCGCGTTATTAACAACGCTAACCGCCTAGGCGATAAAAAATCCAGCGATAGGGGCATTTTGGGAGGTTATTGCTGGTAATACAGTGATAAAACTACAAGGATAGGGATATCCTTGTTGATAGCCCATGGTGGACTTAGTCATCCACCTCCCATTGGATTACATGGCTAAGTCTGAAAATTAGCAGACGTAAAGAAACAGCGTTAACCGTGGTTAGAGCTGCTTTTTTGTCTCTAACTGGGTTAGCGTGAAGCTTGATAATAAGAGAAATGTCGCTTAGCGACATTTCTCCTATTATTTTGCTCTGGAACGCCCACTTTGCATCTCAGATGCAAATGGAAGCGTAGTGAAAAAGGGTGCTAACATGCGATTTTGCATGTTAGCACCCTGTTGTTGATAGGGCGATATTTTTATCTCCGCTTCTTTGGCTTTTAAAGCCAAAAAAGCGGAGATAAAGCCCTTGTTAATATGCTCCAATGTCTTTTACCTATGCGTTTTGGTTTGGAGTGTAGTGGATGTATGTGTGTTGAGTAGAATTATGTAGATTGATTTGGAATTGTCAGTTGTGGAATTGTGTGGGGGAGAATTGTGTGGTGTGGAGTGGAGTGTATTTGTGTAGTGTAATTAGGGTGCACGGTGAATAGATGGGGTGAGTGCTGCACAGAATAGATATAAAGGAAGCAAGAGAGGGAAAGGTAGTTTGTACAGGAAGTGGTGAATGAACTTGAGACAAAGGAGCAGAAAGAGTGTGAGAGAAAGAGAGAAAGAAGGAGAGAGAAGGCCATAGACACATAAAGAGGGAGGACCTATTTAATTTACTCAGGTTGATGATGATGGCTTCACCTTTGGCAACGGCATGTCTCAGTTGCTTTTTATGACCACTTTTAGTGGTGAACCATACACCTTGGAAAGTGTAAGAATCAGCTTTCTCTATACGTAACTCCCCCGCGCGCCACCTATTTATGTTTTTACTAGGTGGATGGCCAAAGGTGTGTTTCTTGGTCTTAGAACCATTGGCTGCCATTTTCTTAGCCAAGTTGTAATTGTGTAGAGCATTCAGAGCTCTCTGTAGACCCATATTCGAGTGGTCGAGAAGGTCGATATTGTCGGCATATTGCATTATGGAAATCTTAATATTCCCAATCTTCGGAGGGATGAGTTTAGCATGTTTGAGCGCTGCACCCATATCAGCAGTGTAGAGATTAAATAGCAGGGGCGCAAGCACACAGACAGTAGTTGTCTGTCATGAGACGATCGTGGGTGTTAATTTAGCCCTGAGCCAGGCAGAGGTATATAAAGATGTTATTGCTAGAAGTAAGGTGTATGGGATGCCCCATCCTTATAGCTTTTTACACAAAATGCTGCAGTCTACCCGATCAAAGGATGCGGAATAGTCCACAAAACAGACAAAGAGATGGAGTTGCTTCTAACTCTTTGCCATGTGTGACAGGTAGGAAAGGGCTGCGATGGTATCCAGCATTGAGGAATTTGCCCTGAAACCTGATTGTGTAAATGGGATTAAATCACTAACTTCTACCCAGCCTCCAAGTTCTTGAAGTAAAATGGACTCATAAGCTTTAGCCTCAATGTTCATTAGAGCATTTGTTTGTTGGACGGGTCCGCCCTGTCACTCTTCTCATGGCTGGGATTCAGAATTCTCTCCTAGTTTGTCTGGCTCAGTATTCTTGCACCAGACTATTTAATTCATTTTGATTCGAGAAATTTCAGGCTTGCCAAATTTCATTCCATCCTTATGGGAATACAGAACAAAAATGGAAGTATTTTTGTTGAATGTTTAATAAGGAAATATTTATGCATTATAAGATTTTTTTTGTGTGCAATTTAATTAAGATAATATAATCTGTTAAAGACAAAAAAAGTTTAGTTGTCGGAACTTCGGTTTTGATAGCGTGATGAAAATAAACACTGTGCAATTTTTGTTGTATTTTTTTTGCTAACATTCTACGGTATGATAAACAGCTTCAGTATTAGCTAAAACAGTCTCTTGTACTTCTGAATGAGTTTCTAAATTTAGATCCTGTCAGAAAGCGAAACTACACAAATATATAATACTGGAAATGTTTTAATACAACTGCCTGACTCAGATAGTGCATAGAGGTATTTTGGTGGACTAGCGGTACTATTTTAATTTACATGTATTGCAGGTAATAATTGGTTGGTATCTCTTATATGCTATCCTGAAGAGCTCACTTTATGCTGGATATCGGTATTACAAGAATTCATGTTAATTTAACCTTCAGAAACCAAGGCGGGGAGGCATTCTCTTCTATCAGTGCTACATTCCTGCTGAAGCAAAGGGGAAAATGGGAAGGAGATGGCTAGATGACAACCGGTCATGTGAAACAAACCACATTTACAGAAAGGATTGACCTTTTACTCTGGATGTATTGGGGGTGATGCGCTCTTTCATCTCTCACCACCTTCACCGATTACCACATACAGCGAGAGTATGGAGTATGATGGCGGGTAATGGAAATGGGAAAAGGTATTTGGTAGAGTGTAGGAATATACAGAGGAATGAGGTACAGTGTAGTGGCATATAGTACAATAGTGTAGTGTGGAGTGGCATAGAGTTGTTGAGGTGCATAGTGGAATGTTGTACAGTAAAGTGCATTAGAGTGTAGTGGCCTAGAGTGGAATTGCGTATAGTGGAGTGACATAGTGTGGAGTGGTGTAGAGTGCAATAGCATAGAGTGTAGTGGGGAGAGTGAAGATGCGTACAGTGGAATAGCATACAGTGGAGTAGCATAGGGTGGACCTGTGTAGAGTGCAGGGGTGTAGACTGGAGTGGCATAGAGTAGAGTGGCATAGAGTGGAGTGGTGTAGAGTGGAGTGGGGTAGAATAGAGTGGTGTAGAGTGCAGTGGCATGCAGTAAAGTGGACTTCAGTTGAATTCAATCCATTGCAGTAGGTTACACTGGAGTTGCCTTACGTGGAATAGCACAGAGTGCAGTGCCATACAGTGGCTTTGCATACAGTGGAATCGTGTATAGTGGATTGGCATAGAGTATAGTGGTGTACAGTGCAGTGGAGTAGCATACAGTAGAATAGATTAGAGAGAAGAGACGTATAGTGGAGTAGCGTAGAGTGGAGTGGCATAGAGTGGAGTGTTCTAGAGTGGACTGACGTAGAGTGGAGTGAGGTACAGTGTAGTGGCGTACAGTGGAATAGTGTAGCTTGGAGTGGTGTAGAGTGGAGTTGCATACACTGGAGAGGCATACAGTGGAATACTGTAGATGAGAAACAGCCATTACAATGTGACCATTACCACACATTACATTTACAACACAGTTGACTAGGGTTACCTTGCATGACCTTTACCATGCAGTATTTTATAATGCATATGCCTTTACCACGCATGCCTTTCACAGTGAAAAGGCAAAGTTGGTAAAGGCATATGCATGGTGAAAGTATGCGTGGTAAAAGTAAATGTAAGTATTTAAGGTAAGGATTAAGTGTTTTTTATATTAAAAAAACAAAGGTTACGGGGACATTATAGTTTGGCTAAGATTTAAGTCGCACAAAACCATAGAAGTTCATTAGTTATAGTTATTTTAGCTTACTATAACTTACGCCCCAGCAATGCACTGCTTATTACCTCACATATTACATCCCTCATGACTTTGTCAGTGGCATCATTTGTGACATCTCAAATGACATCATTGATGTTGTCACTTATGACATCATCCCTTGAGTGTGTTTCGGGAATGTTTCTGAGACTTAAAGATATAAACTAAGCTACAGCATAAGTTAAATTACTATTCTTTCTGTACTAGTATTTAGGCATACTATTTCAAACTTATCTCATCTGATGGCTGTTTGACTGTCTGTATCAGTGTGTGAGTGGCTGTGTGAGTGGCTGTATAGATGTGTGAGTGGGTGTGTGAGTGGCTGTATGGATGTTAGTGGATGTGTGAGTAGCTGTATGGGTGAGTGGCTGCGTGAGTGAACGGGTGCATGAGTGGCTGTATGGGTGAGATAATAGGTCAGTGAGTGGCTGTATGAGTGAGTGGATGTGTGAGTAGCTCTATGAATGAGTGATTGGTTGTATGAGTACTGGTATGGCTCTGTGAATGGGTATTTGAGCAGTTGTGTGGCAGTGGGACTGGGTGTATGAAATGATCTATGGGGTGTGAGGGGGTGTCTGAGTGTCTCTGTGGATGATGTCATCAGTGATGTCATGTGCGATATCATAAGTGATGTCATTTGAGATGTCATGAGTGATGTAATATGTGGGGTTATAAGTAGTGCATTGCGGGGTTGTAAGATATAGTTAGCTCAGGTAGCTATTACTGCTGAATTTCTATGGTTTTGTACGAATTAAATCTGAGCCTAACTATAACATCCTCGTAACCTTTGTTTTTTTGAATGAATTTCTAAGGTTTTTTTATTCTATTTCCTAACTATAATGTTCCTGTAACCTTTGTTTTTCCGTGAATTTCTAAGGGTTTTTAAATTCTATTTCCTAACTATAACGTCCCTGTAAAGTTTTTTTCTAAGTGAAATTCTAAAGTTTTTAAATTGTATTTCCTAACTGTAACCTGTAACCTTTTAGAATGAGTGAGTGACTGAGTGCATGAGTGTCTCAGTGGGTGTCTGAGTGAGTTACTAATTATCTCAATGTTTGCGAGTCGTTGTCTGAGTGGGCCAGGGAATGACTGCATAAGTGTGTCAATGGGTGTGTGAGTGGGTGCATGAGTGTATCAGTGGGTGTGTGAGTGTCTGAGTGGGTGCATGAGTGTCTGAGTGAGTGTCCAAGTGGGTCTGTGAGTGGGTGTGAGAGTATCTGAGTGGGTTTGTGAGTGCCTCAATGAGAGTGTCAATCAGTCTCTGAGTGACTTAGTGAGAGTCTGAGTGGGTCTGTGAGTGACAATCAGTCTGTGAGTAGGTCTGTGGGTGGGTGAATGAGTCTCTGAGCAGGTCTGTGAGTTAGGCTTTAGTCTGACTAGATCTGTGAATGGATGAGAGAAAGTATGAATCTGTGGGTGGGTGCATGGTTGTCTGACTGGGTCTGTCAGTGGGTGTGAGAGTGTCTGAATTGTTCTGTGAGTGGGTGCCTGAGTGCGTTCTGCTCATTTTCTACCATTTATTTGCTCACTTCTGACCTTTATCTTGCCTCTTTCTACTCGATGCTGATCTTTATTTTGCCTGTCTCTGCTTGTTTCTGACCTTTACTTTGCCTCTTTCAGCACATTGCTGGACTTTGTTTTACCTCTTTCTGCTCATTTGCGTCCTGTATTTTGCCTCTTTCTGCTCATTTCTGACATTTATCTTGCCTCTTTCTGCTTGTTGCTGACCATTATTTGCTCTCTTTCTCCTCCTTTCTGACCTTTATGTTGGCTCTTTCTGCTAATTTCTGACCCCTATTTTGCCGCTTTCTGCTCATGTCTGACCTCTATTTAATCTCATTCTGCATGTCTCTGATTTTTATTTTGCCTCTTTCTACTAATTGCTGGCCTTTATTTTGCCTCTTTCTGCTTGTTGCTGACCACTATTTTTCATCTATCGAGTGTTTATGACCTCTATTTTACCTCTCTTTGCTTGTTTCTGATCTCTATTTTACCTCGTTCTGTTTCTACTTGTTATTTTCCTCTTTCTGCTCACTGTCGGCCTTTATTTTGCCTCTTTCCGCTCATTGCTGATCTCTATTTTGCCTCTTTATACTCATTGCTGACCATTATTTTCCCTCTTTCAGCTAGTTCCTGACCTTTATTCTGCCTCTTTCTGTGTGTTTCGTTCCTTTATTCTCCCTCTTGCTGCTTGTTTCTGCCACCTATTTTGCCTCTTTCTGCTCATTTCTCACCTTTATTTTGCCTCTTGCGGCTCATTTCTCACATTTATTTTACCTCTTTCTGCTCGTTGCTGACCTTTATTCTGCCTCTTTCTGCTCACTTCTGACCTTTATTCAGCCTCTTTTTTCTCCTTTCTGAATTTTATTTAGCCTCTTTCTTATCTTCCCCTGGCACAGCGGGGGGATCCTCAGGGCTCTCGACTGCTGTGGAAGCTGGCATTTCTTTCACACACACAGAGATGCTAAACATGCAGCTCCCTGTGTGTGAAAGCCAATCATCTGTTTCCCTGCTGGCATGACAGCGTGCAGGGAAACAGACAAAAGCTCCGCATCTAGCAAGCAAGAGCATTTTCACAGCTGTCGCATGCTGAAAGCAGAGTGTTTGCTTTGACTTGGTGGGAGTGGTTCAAGCTCCCGCCAAGCCACAGCAAAAAGCTATGTCCCAGGAGTGGGCTCCCCAGGACATAGCAAGAGCCGGTCCTAGGGGTGACTTTCCCAGGGCCATGTATGGCTCCTGGACAGGAGTTGTCTGGCCCCCCTCCTTTCTTCAGAGCAGGCCGACCGAGGGAGTGGTGGACCAGGGGCCAGGAGAAGCCTGGGAGGGGGCCGCGAAGACCCCCTCCTTTTAAAAAAGTGAAAGCAGCGTGGAGGTGGTAGTTCCCAGGGTATGGGGCTCACGCAGGCCCTTGCCTCATTTTTGGAACAGCTCCAGGGGGGTGATGGTCCTCGGGGCCTGGGGGATCTACGTGCCCCCACCACGTTTGACAAGTAGCCCCAGGAAAGTGCTAGATCCCGGGGCAGGTCCCAGCAGCCCTCCCTTATTCAAACATAAGCCCTGGGGAGGGGTGGTCCCCAGGACTCAAAAGAGCCACCGGAGGGGTGCCTGTGCGCCCCCCTCCTTGGCTGAGGAGGGGTCCTTATGGGACCCTTCCCAGAGGCCTAGACGGTCAGGGTATTCCTACCCGGCCCCTTTTCTTTTTTTAATGATTTTTGGAGGGACTCAGCTTCAGCTGAATCCCAAGATGGCTGCCAACACTTCCTGGTTGAAGTGTTGGCTGCCAATCACATTTCAGCACAGGGACTGTCGGATCCTCGGAGAATCTGTGTCAGTTTATATACAAATGTGGATTTCAGTTAATATGTCTAAAATTACTGAACAGATTTACACCAAATCAGAAAAAAAGCCTATCTCTGGACCAATATCGACCTTTCTGCCAAATTTGGTGAAATTCCGTTCAGCGGTTCGGGCTGTAGCGGTGTCTAAAATACCTAAAGGTTATTTTTAGGGTTTATGGTGGGTTTGGTTTTTTGGATGGCAAAGGAATTTTTAGGGTTTAGGATCAGTATGGGTTTTTGGGTGGCAAGGGATTTTTTAGGGTTTAGGGTGGATATGGGTTTTTGGGTGGTAAGGGAATGTTTGGGTTTAGGGTGGATATGGGTTTTTGAGTGGCAGGGGAATTTTTAGGTTTTCAGGTGGGCATGAGTTTTTGGGTGGCAAGTGAATTTTTGGGGGTTTATGGTGGGTATGGGGTTTTGGGTGGCAAGGACATTTTTAAGGTTTAGGTTGGGTGTGGATTTTTGCATGGCAAGGGAATTTTCAGGGTTGTGGGTGGGTATGGGTTTTATGTGACAATGGAATTTTTAGGGTTTAGGATGGGTATGTGTTTTTGGGTGGCAAGGTATCGCCATTAGGTAGTTATAGTTAGGATCTAGTTTCCATAAGAAAAGCATTTGGTGTTGTTTGACAAATCATCATGACATTTTGCAAAAAAAAGAGTCAAAGTAAGTTCTGTTGTGCATAGGAAGATTCAGGGTGATCTGTTAGGTGGGGGCTGAAAAAAAGTGGGTTAAACAAAGTGCATTTTCCCTATAGGAATGCTTGGTCAAACCTACAGCCAGAAGCACTGGATGGAATTACGGTAAATTTGGCTAGATGTTGTTACACATATTGTGCTTTTTGTTATTTGGTGCAAATCCATTCAGTAGTTTTTGAGAAATGTAGGTTGAAAATTATAAGTAATATCTCTGGCCGTGGATATTTTGTGACGATTTTGCGGTCATTCGAGAATGTGCGTGCTAACAGGAATGCTGTGATTGGCTTGACACAAACTGAGCAGAAAGTTTTATCAATCAAGAATGGTTCCCGGGGCTGAAAATGTGTGTAACAGGTAAGTTAAGGAGGTCAGGTGCAGGTGCTCTGACCCAGTGTTTGAGGAATGGGGACATTAGTAACTAAATTGTCTCCACTGAGACACTTACACATCTGCTGACAGACCCACTGGGACACTCATACACCCACTCACAGATCCACTCAGACACTCATACACCCACTCATACACCCATATATTCACTCACACACTCAGTTCCAGGCCCTCTCAGTGACTTAGGCACACACTCACTAACTCATACACTCAGAGACTCATGCACCCACTCACAGACTCACTCGGATATACATGCACCTGAACACTCACCCACTCAAAGACTCAAACACTCACTCACAGACCTACCCAGACACTCACCCTCCCAGTCACAGACCCACTCAGAGACTCATGCACTCACCCAATCAGAGAATTATGCTCTCACTTACAGACCCACTTTGACACTCATACACCCACTCACAGATCTACTCAGACACTCATACACCCTCTCAAGACCCACTCAAACACTCACACACCCATACAGTCACTCACACACACCCACTCACAGACCCACTCAGAGACTTATGCACCCACCCACAGACCCACTCAGGAACACATGCAGCCACTCACTGTCCCACTCAGAGATCCACACACCCACTCACAGACCACTCAGACTTGTACTTCCAGTCACAGACCCACTCAGACGCTCATTCACCCACTCAGACACCTACCTAGACACTCGTATATTCACTCACAGATCCAGTCAGTCATACACTTTCTTATAAATGTACTAAGGCACTCATGCATCTACTCATTGATCGACTAAGAGACTCATGCAACCAATCACAGACCCATTGAGACACTCATACACCCAGTCATAGATGCACTGATAAAGTGACACAGTTTGTTACAGAACCACTGATAGACGGGTGTGCCGTCTCACAGACCCACTCAAATACTTATACAGTGAATGAGAGACTTACTGACACAGGGATGCATGCAGTCGCAGATTCCACTGAAAGAGTTATACACTGTGTTATAGAAATATTAAGGGAGTTATACATGCTATTATAGAGTCTTGAATGTAGTGGTGACTATTGAATGTTTGCATTTGTTTTGTCATTTAGCGAAGTATTCGTGGTGATCGCTGGTACCGATGTTATTGCGATGCCCGGAGTCAATGCGAAAATGGAAAATCGGTTTTAAAGATGAATTTTATACAAACTACCTAGAAAAATATGATTTTTAACAGTGCACTAATAAACCCCTATTGTCTAAAATACTGTAAAATGTGTGCATATATGTATTTCACATCTCTTAAAAAAGGAACGATCGCTGCGGTTCCCAACAGCAAAAAGGCTTCACACACAGTTACAGGCTCTCCTGACAGACTGGAACTCCCAGCAAGGAAGTTCAGGGAAGCTGAGGGTGAAGTCCTTTTGTGCCTGGGACTTCAAAACCAGGAGGCCAGCTCTTCTCAGTCCCTTGGAGACTTCTCTTCAGTTGGACACAGCACTCAGCAAAGTCCTTCTTCAAGTGGGGGACACAGAACACAGCAAAGTCGTCCCTTGGTCCTCTCCTCAATAGAAACAGCAAACTGCAGGCCAGCCCTAGACACTCTTGGGCAGTACTTCTCCTCAGTCTCTTTAGCTGATCTTCGTTGGCAGGGATTCCTCTTGATTAGGAAGTAGTCTAAAGTGCAGGGGTTTCAGCTCTCATATGTATACACCAAAAGTCTTTGTTCTCTATTTGTGAGTGGTCCTTGATCCCGTCCAAACCAGTACTGGGGGCACTCTGCCAGCGCCCATCTTCTTCCTTTGTGAGTGTGGGCCAGCTGAAGGTGGAGCCAGCATTGTGGAAGGCAGGCACAGCCCTATTCAGGCCCAGGTGCTACTCCTTCCACCACTCCAAATGCAGATAGGTCTATTCAGCCTAGTTCTGACTCACCCAGACTCCTGGAGCCACCCCAGCCCCTGCCACTCTCAAACCAGACAGTCAATCCACAAGCAGGCAGTTTCACACAGAAAGGTTGAACAAGAAAATAGCCACTTTCTAAAAGTGCTATTTTCTAACACAGAATTTAAAAGCCATCCTTACGAAAAGATGTGTTATTAAATTCTGAGTTCAGGGATACCAGACTCCAATTTTCTATCTTGCTCCAATGGAAAGATATGCAGGTAAACATGTTACACAGCATTCTCCATTCTCTCCTATGGGCAAGATAGCCTTTCAATAGTGAAAAACGAAATTGGTAGTATTGTAGTGTAGTTCCTATATCCCTGATAAGCTCTGCGCATTGGAATAATATACACTATAGATTTGACATAGGACTGAGGTCAGTATGTCTCTATCTAGTACATTAAACTTAATTACTCGAGTGTGCCAGCTAACTCAGAGGTCACTAGAAACTTCTCGAATACACAAGAAGGGATTAGTGTCTGACAACCGCATAAACACAACAACTTTGTTTCCCTTAGAGTCGGAACAATCTCAGAACCGTGCAAACAATAGATAACAGTTTCACTCAGTCAATCGTGCAAGCTTCGTTTCTGCAGAGTTGCACAGAAATAGAGAGACGGGCGTTTCAATAAAAAGGGTTTATTGAACAGTCTTATTTCTCATGCAAGAGATATGAACTGCTACAATCGTGAGACAGGCTGCAAAGTACAATATGTACAGACTTAGCAGTAAAATAAAATAATACTGCAATAACATGGTTTGCAGCTATGACATATATTAATTAAAATACATACATAAATAACACAGGCGAAAAGGGGAATACTCATCTGATGCTTCTAAATAGTTCTACCCCAGTGTACCTAACCTAAGTGTAGTACGAGGTAAGAAGTAGGTGCTGTTTTCTAAAGTATAGCTAACTATAGCTATGGTTTTAGTTTTGCCAAGAGTTGCCAACATTTTCTCTAAGTTCTAGTCTGCTCCGTACCTTAGAATGTGTGAGGTTGGAATCTCTTTTCCAGGACTCGATATCTAACACCCCGCAAGGGGAGTCAGAAACACTGGAGCTGGATTCTTTGCGAAGAGGATGACAGCGTCTGGTCAGTGCATCAGGCTGGAACTCGATTTCCTTCCGAACTTGCCGTGGCGAATCGCAAGTAGGCAGTCAAGCTGGATTGTGCCGTAACCGTGGTTAGCCAGGGCAAGTGCAGGTATATTTATACCTTGAAGGTGTTTAGGAATGACTGTATTTTTCTTTTTTTTTTTTTTGTCCTCATACCACCTTGTATGCAAATTAGTAGCCTGTTTACCAATTCACACCTCTCCAGGCTATTGCATTACTTCCATAATTCCTGCGCTCGTGCCCCTCCAGTATCCTGGCTGCACAGACCACACAGGTGTAATCATTGGACAGTAGGGGTTACTCACTTATGTCTCCATCCCATATCTGGAAGGCCATCCAAATTTTAGAATAAAATCGTGTACTGGGCTCTAAATTAATATCTGTTTTCGCCGTTCTTCTTACTGCTCGCAACCAGTCTATCCCTTGTGGGGGAGAGGATTCCGTCCATTTCCTGCAGATTTCCCGCCTAGCAAGGAGGACTAAGTAAAATAACAGTGCTTGTTTGTCCAAAATAATATCCTTACATGATGAATCTGTTACCCCAAACATTACTAATAAGAGGTTGACTTCGATGTTAATCTTAAGAATTTCGTTAATTATCCTACCAACCTCAGTCCAGTATGCTTCTAAAAAGGGACATTCAACAAACATATGTTTATCATCAGCACTAAACAATCCACACCTGCGACACTGGGGAGGAATATCAGTTACGAACTTTGCTAATTTTTTTGGAGTCCAGTATAGTCTATTTACCGTGAAAAAGTGATTTCTCTTCAAATTTGCTGGTTTAAGAGTTTTGTAAAGCAACCTAAAAGATAGGTGCCAAACTCTTTTTGGATCAGGAATCTGCATTGCATTGTCCCAGATTTTATAGGGGGCCTTGATTTTTCCTTCCTCGGAGTTTAGTAATACATGATACCATCCAGCAATTTCCTTCTTTATTATATTTTGATTCTTTAGTTTCATTTCAAACTCCCAAAACCTTTTTGTTTCCGATCTATTCGCTTCCGCCCAAGACTTCAACTGAAGAAATTTAAACCGGGATAGTAATCCCCCTGTTGTACTAGATAGAACTTCCCATGGGACTACTTCATTCGTCACTATCAGGTCCCCCCAAACCTCTATTCCTGCCCTTCTCAATGGGACACTCAATTGATCCTGCAGAAATTCAGGCGTGCCTGGAGAGTCCCATATTGGGGACCCCCTGAATAATACCCAATTCCTAACATCTTCCTAATCTTAACCCACAAAAGTAGCGCTGCCTTCAATATTTTCAATTTTATCTTCTTGAAGAATTTTTTTGCACCAAACTTGAACAGAAATCCTTTCCCTCCCCACTCTTTAATCATTTCTTCGCACAAACCACCCCATACCCGGTGCCCTGTTGTGCATAGTAAGATCCTGCAATTTTTGAACTGAAATGCCATACAATATAATTTTACATCTGGTAATGCGAGCCCTCCTTCCGCCAGTCTACATCTAAGTTTTTTCCAAGACATACGCGTTCCCCTATCTGCCCAAACAAAACTACTCAATTTACCCTGTATTTTGTCCATTTGTCCACTCGGAAAAGATAAAGGTATGCAATTAAAAAGAAATGTAAGTTTCGGGAGAATGACCATTTTGATCAAATTAACCCTCCCATATACTGTCAAAGGCAGATTCTTCCACCTTCCCAATATTTTTACAATTTCCTGTGTAATTCTTTCCAAATTATTTTGTGGGACATTCTGTACTTCATTGAGAATATTGATTCCTAGATATCTGATCCCATTCTGTACGCTCCCTTTCCAGTCAGGGGTGTTCCAGCACATAACCCCGGTTTTATCTTTATTTACCAAATACCCTGATAAAGTCCCAAACTCAGCCGCCAATTGTTGGACTCTTGGAATCGTTATAACCGGATCTGATGTGAATATGAGTAAATCATCTGCATATAATGAGATTTTTTTCTCAAACATTCCTACACGGAAAGCCTTTACCTGACTATCTTGACGGAGTGCCTGGGCAAAAGGCTCAATATATAAATCGAATAACAGGGGCGAGATTGGGCAGCCCTGTCTTGTCCCTCTAGTTATTTCGAAACTTTTAGTAAGAGCTCCGTTTAAAAGAATTCTGGCCGTAGAGTTACTGTATAAAGTTTTTAGCATAGCTATAAAGTGAGGTCCCATCCCTAAATGCTCTAATACTACCCATAGATATTCCCAACAGACTCGGTCAAACGCCTTAGCGGCGTCCAATACAACCGCCGCCAAGGGGACAGATCTTTCCGTCGCTATATCAATACATGCTATTAGTTGTTGGGTTAATTCACACAATTGCCTTCCGGGGATAAACCCCTTCTGGTCCTCATGTATTAATTGGGGGATTACTCTGGACAATCTCCCTGCCAAAATGCTGACATAGGGGTTTATCTAGGAATGCCTGTATTGACGTAAAAGTCGGGCATCGGAACGTCATGAATGATCCCCTAAGGAACAGATGTTCATGCATAATAATGAGTTCTCGGAGAAATCAGTATCCAAGCAATGGAAATTCCTAAAGGCTTTAGAGTCTGGTTTTCCAAGAACTCGTTGTGACGTGGTTTGTCAGATGTAGGAGACCATGCCTGTATTTGGTTTGCATGGACAATGCCTAAATATGGGCTGGATTTTCTATGCCTAAATAAGGGCAATATGGATTGTACTTATTTAAGGGCATAAATCAGGAAACCTATATACGGAATCTAAATCTACACACAACACCCACTCCAGTTTCATATGAACGACATTACTAAATCCTAAACATATTAAACATGTGTAAAAGAGAATATCGTATGATAATCGAAAACATGCTAAAACATATCTAAAAACATATGTCCTAAATATGCAATACAAACTCATTGCTATGCATAAGGTGCTGTACATATGAGAAGCAATGTTTCATTCTACGCATATGCATGTACTTGAAATACGCAAACAAGAATGAATCATAAATATATACATTTGATGAAATGGCTCATTAATACAGAAGAAAAAGGGCCGAAACCATTTCATATCAGGTTAATATAAATCAAACGTTGATGTGACAAGGTGGCATAATGTCCCTGGAAGATTTTCAAAGAATTCTATTCTCTATGAATAGTTCTACTATAAGCAGATTACTGTGCCAAAAATGAAAAATACAAAGTTGGAGAAAAAAAAAAAATTATCACAGGAAAAAAGTTCCAAAGTTAGGCCCTTGTTTGAAAAGAATAAAGGCCAAATTCAGAGTCTCTTTGGAACACTGTGTTTCTGAATCAAAAGTCAGTGTGTGGGCCTAGAGAAACCATGAAATCTTCTAATCCTGTAGACTAAAAGTCGTCTACCGTTGTAGGTGAAAGTAGGAATACCTCGTTTAGAAGATTAACTGCAGATAGATGTGAACTATTGCCTTCAGCATTGATCGCATCAGCAATGTTTGAATCGGATGTTACCTGCGTGCCCGATGTTTCCTCACGTACCTCAGCAGTAGCAATTTGCGTCTGTGTGATCTCAATGAATGCCGTTATCAGAATTGGTAGCCGCTGTGGACAACACAGAGCATGGGCCGTTACTGGGTCCAGCAAGGTATCGATATCCGTAGGCATGACTGATGGGAGTGTTAGACAGATGTCTAGCACGCATTCTTCACCAAAGAGCAGGCACCGTAGAACAGGTAAGATGCAATCTTGCCAGATTGGTCTGAATGACAGAAACCATGTGGTATTTAATTCTCCTCGATGAGGTAAACCCAAAATTTGGACGATGCGCTCACGACACTTCATCTCCAAGAGAGCTCTCTCTATGGTGCTGGGAATGACGCTGGTGATTTGGCTTGCCATATCGTAGCAGTAGAAGCAAAAATAGGATCCCTGCAACGAGTGCTAAAAGGAGCGGCAGTCCGCCAAACACGGAGTGCACGAATTTTTGAAAAATTCCAAGGACTGCTTGAAAAGTTGCTAACAGTCCTGCACACACATTCTTAAATACATGTATAATACCGCTCGCATCAGACATGTTACAGATATGACCTACATTTCTGAGAAATGTACAGGGCAGTTTGTATACAAAAGGGTATGTATCTACGCAGAAGTCCTTGCGACTTGGAGATCATAGATTTCTCTGGCCGAGGTGACTCCCTGACTGTATCTATTTGTGGAAACAAGACTTGCATAAAGCAAGTGACCCTGGATGTAACCGTTACTAGATATGGGATACCTGGCAACATGCCACAGCAGCTGGGATCATTCAACATAATGTAACTCCCATTAGAAAGTTCGCCAAAAATTGGATTAATCATTGCAGCCGGTGAACCTTGCAGGTGACAAGTTTAGTTTGTAGTGAAACCATCACAAGCCCCGTGTAAGTTAATACCCTGACAAAGGAGAGAACTGCTTAGTGTGTGTTCACAGTTTTCACCGCTAAGAAACACTTCACATTCCCCACTCCAACATCTATGTGTGTAAGGTAAATCCCCGGATGTCTTGATGTATCCTTTACCCAACCTTTCATATTTGCCAACTGGTATATGTTTTAGGCAATATTGAAAATGGAAAGTTGTAACAGGCAGAGTTATCCACTCAGTAGCTGGTTTTTCTGCCACCGTGAATGGTAACTTTTCCAGTTTTTCAATGCTCAGCATAGTGTAGTCTGCTCCCCTTTGTGCCAGTCTGATCTGTTTATCAGTGAGATTGAATTCTGAAAACAGTGACGTAGTGTTGATTAAATGCCAAGGCACATAGCCTGCACGCAGGTTTTATAGCGTCCAGCATGATAGAATGTAGCTGAGACTGACCATGTTGCAACATGGCCAAGTCTTGTTGCATGATGTCTATGACAGAAGACACAATGCTGTCCAATGAAAATATCCTGGACGATAGAGTCGTTAACCCATTGTCTACTACAGAGAGAGTTTTCTCTAAATTAATACAATCAATTTCTCGTATTCGTTCTGCAGTCTCTGCTTCGGTAACCTTCCATGCATCATTATAAGCAGCGTAGATACCGTTATATATGAAACGTTTTTGACGTGTTTCTTTTGGTCCTACCAAGAACTCCCTAAGGACTCCGCCTACTTGAAATAAAGTTAAGTGTTGTTTAACATCCTTCAGTGTAGCTTTCTGTAGCCAGTCAAGGCAGAGTTTCCCTACACTGTATGTTGTTACTACCCGTGGATGCTGTCTTTAAACATAGCGTGGGTCTGGCTTATTGATAGTGAAACCCTGTGTTTTATTCAGAAATCGATCTTGACAGTTGTTTGTGTCTGTGGGCCAGAGCAACCAGTTTTTCCATTCTGGATCTGATCTGTTGTGATGCAAAATATTATGTACGTCGACTTCCCCCCATGTAGTGCTATTGCTTGCAGGTATAGGTATGGTCGGTGTGTTCAAGTCTTTGATCTTGGCTAATCCAAGGCAAGACGTTTGCTGGACAGTGTCACTCAAAAACATAATTTGCTCAGGGATGATACAGGCCCTAGATAAAGCTTCTACCCTCTGTACTTGCCAATCTTTTGTACCCCAGACAGTCTTTGTCTCAATGTTGTCTTTCCAAAATTTGAAACCTTGTCTTGACAGTTGGGCAATAAAGGCTGCAGAATAAATCTGTTTCGTATTGGTTAACATATTTTTCGTTCCTGTTTTGTTCACATTTTTAAAGTAAAACGTTTCTGGTTTAGACAAATTGTAGCCTGAAAAATATGGAAACTTCATTACAAAAGTTTTTGAGCTACTCTTTGGAGGTGTAGGACAATGTTCCCATCGGTTATACATAAATATCTTTCTAGGCGTTGCAGATTTATGCAAGAAATAATGACCATAGTGGTTATAACAATACATTTATTCATAGTCCGATGAACCCTCTAAATATTCATGATTCATGAATACAGTAGACATCTCTACATCGGACATCATGTTATTAACAGTCTCAAAGTCCCAATCATCAGAAAAGGTACTAGAGGTAATAAAGTCACTTAATGAAATATTAAATAGATGTGGAATCTTCAAAAGCTCAGACGGACCAAAAATGTCATATTGAGTTTGGTCCCAAACTATACCATCATGTATAGATACAGCTGTAATATTCACTGCTGACAAGTCTCTTGCTTCACGATGGGATGATGTGTGTGGCTGGAGTAGTAAGTTCACTCTTTTACTTGCTGTGTCCATTTAAATATATCTTCCATTTATCAGCATACCCATAGTTAATACCAGAGCTAACCAAAGTAGAAAGAAGAATATTCCCAAAACAATCCATAGTTCAATTCATGGTGAAACCAGATAAGTCTTTTTCAGGAAATGAAAAAAGTCTGTTGCTTGTTCTTTGAAAGTTCTTTGTGCTGGCCTCGTTTCAGATTCGTTGGGATCCTCAGAAAACGTATCAAAGTTCATGAAATAGCCAGAGGCAGTTCTGTCAATGGTTGGAATTGCATCAGGATTTGTTGAATTCGCTGGAACCAGTTGATCACTTGTTACTTCGTTGTAGACATGTGTATCAGGACCTACTGTTATTTGGGTCTCAAGAGGTATAAGTTCCATGGCATTGTTTCTTAGTCTTTTATTTCTCACTGTAGCATCTTCAAAAATGATGAGTCTCTCAGTTTGAACCTCTTGGATTGTAGCCAGCGGAGTGCGTCTCCTACATTGGAGGAGTCCACTTGGCCTACTGCTTAGTATCGGCCACATAGTGTGGTTTGATCAGGTCGATGGACACAAATCTTTTCTCCTTTTTACCAGCAAGGGGCGGCAGTAGCACTGTTCTCGATCCGTGGATTGCTAGTACAGGAACTGGTTGTCTGTAAGAAAGCCCAAATTCCTTCTTGTCTGCGATATTTTCTCTGACTAGATCACCAAGCTTTGGGATCCAGACAGGTCTTGCTGGGACGGACGGTTTTTCCTCAGTGATGGTTGCCTTCAGGAGCACGTTGCTCTGTTTTGTTCTCAGTTCATTTAAGTCCTGTAAAACAGACAAACGATCTTTGATATCAAATTTCTTATTTTCCATCACTGTGCCTCCCATATCAAGGTCCGGTACCACCATTCTAGTTCCAAATAGGACTTCATACGGAGTGACTCCCCCTTGAGAACTTTTTGGCAAGTTGTTAAGTACGCGTTGGACCCCATAAAGGTGTTTGAACCACACATCACCCGAACTTAATACCCTAGACTGCTTTATGTTGAGTTTCTTTCTTTCCACAACAGAATATCCCTCAGGATGGAATGGAGAAGAATACCGCAATGCTACACCCAAACTGGCCATGGCTTCTTTGTAAGCTCCAGAGCTAAAAGCAGGACCCTGGTCAGAATGTAGTGTGCCAATTGCGTTTGTGCCGATAAAGACTCGCAAATCTTTTATAACAGTTTGAGCGTCAGCCGAGCGCTGAGGCCACATCCATAGGAACCTTGATTTAGTGTTTGTGGATTGCATTTATCCTAGAGGACACCTGCACGTAGATAGTCTAATGCTGTCTAATAATGGTGTCTGAACTGGATTGGCTATGTTGTAGTCAGGTATCTGGTGGCGTTCTGTACTGAGATCTCTATTGCAGTCTATGCATTCATTGATAAAAGTGTGAGTTAGTGTATTCATTCCTGGCCACCAGTACATTTCTTTTAGTTCTAAAATTGTTTTAGAGATCCCCTGATGTGTCAGACCCTCTCCCAGATGTGCTTCGTAAATCAAAGCTGCTCTTCGTTCCATGTTTGGTATTACCCTATCCCCAACTCCAGGGATTCGAGCAAATGGTTCACATCAATTATATATGAGTATTTGAGTGGAAATGTTTTAGGTAACGCTGCATCGCTGCCTCTGCTTGGGGCATTGACAGCCAGCATTATTTCACTGTCTATTTTCGTTTTTGAACAAGTGATTGCAGCTACGGAAGCCATTTGCACAGCCCCTTTTGCGGCTTCATCAACCAATGAATTCCCTTCAACGTGAACGCTATCACGTTGATGACTCAGCGTGTGTATCACGTGAGTGTTTTGTAGTCCGTTTTGCAACTGAACTACCTGTTCCCAAAGCATCATATGCTTGATTGTGCCACCTTTTGCATCCTTGAAACCATTTTGAAGCCAATTCTGTAAATATTCATTATAAGATTGGACACAGTAAAAAGAATCGCACACTATGAGTGTGGGGAATTCGCGATACGTGTTTTCAAGTGCCATCTTGAAAGCATGGTTCAGCTCGCTGAGCTGTACAATCTCCTAGAGATTGCGTTTTTGTGACCATTAGTCTGAATTTGCCATCGCGCATACGACCTTTAACCATCGCGCATGCTGCACAGTAAGCTTGTTTACTCCCCGTAGCGGGTTGTGCAGATCTGTCAGCGTAAATTATGAATTCGTACTGATCAAGAGAGAGGGAGAATTTCAGTAGGCAGAGGACATTCGTGTTCGTATTGCGGGAATGCTTGTGTTTTTAAATAAGGATCAAAAACATTTTCAACATCAGTTGCAGCAAGAGAATTAACCCATTGTATCCATCTTGGATGTAAAGCTTTTGCATTCGGAATCCTCGCTTTAGTTACTGCCTCTAAGGCTGGTACAGAAGTTACAACCATTATTCGTTTTCCCTGTGCTAGGGCTCTTTCTTTTGCTACAGCGGTTTGAACTGCTGTCAGAATCTTTTCTGTAGAAGTGAATTTCATTTCTGCTTGTGTAAACAAGTGTGATTTGTATGCAATGGGTACTTTTTCACCTTCGTTAAAAGTTAAGTAGGTGAATCTGCATTGACCTGGAATGATTCCGATCACTAAGTTGCATACGTTTAC
This sequence comes from Triturus cristatus, assembly GCF_964204655.1. Lineage (NCBI taxonomy): Eukaryota > Metazoa > Chordata > Amphibia > Caudata > Salamandridae > Triturus > Triturus cristatus. Next base: position 182,780,186 of record NC_140589.1, read on the forward strand.
GCGTGTTTGCAAGTGTTTTGTTGCTAACATGTCTGTTTGAAGTGAACACAGAATTTCTTTGTGTCCTTGTGTCCACGTTGTTGCTTTGAAATCAGGTTTGATTAATTCGTAGAGAGGTTTAACCCTCTCTGCGTAGTTTAAAATTTATGTTCTTCCAAAATTCAGGAAACATAGAATCGACTGTAAATTCTTCAGTGTTTTCGGAGGTTGGAGCAGCGCACACTTTTCTAAAAAGTTGGCTGTTAGGCTTTTGCCTTCACTTGAAAGTTCATATCCTAGTAAAAGGACGTTGAGATGGGCAATTCTTTACTTTTTAAAGTTGCATTTGTAACCCTCAGAGGCGAAGCCCAATATAATGGTGTTCACCCTGTTCAAGTGTCTGTCCAGGTCATCGTCTGTCAGATATATATCATCGACATATGACAATGCCTCGTCATCATAAATTTGTAGTAACTCTGTTACCCTTGCTGAAAATAACCCCGGGCTGTTTTTGAACCCCTGTGATAGTCGACAAAATTGACGCTGGGTTCCCATTATTGAGAAAGCAGTCATATATCTACTTTCAGTTGCAATATTGTGACAAAAGAAACCATTTGAAATGTCTAATGTGGTTTTGTACTTTTTACGCGCAATGTTATTCATGAATGCTGTACTGTGTGCAATTTGCACTGCAAATGTTTTACCACGTGAGTTTAGGTGTCTTTAATCCAAAACTAGACGATATGTATTGTCTGGTTTTGAAACAGGAAACAAAGGATTGTTCATTGATGAGGTGAATGTTTCAATCACCCCCTGGTATTCAACTTGATCTACGATCTCCCTGACCTGTTTTTTAGCTTCTTGCTTAACTGGGTACTGCCTTTGTGCAGTTGGTTGATTTTTTAACTGGATTTTGTGGTGAGGTGAGTCCTCATCCCATCCTACATATTTCTTATATAATGCTGGGGCCACTGCCGATTTCCTGGCATAAGTATATTTTAAATGTATTGGAACATGGTTAGAGAAGGCTGGAATAATGTAGTCTTCGATATGTGGGCACTCCCTGACAAATTCTGGTGGCCAGTCTCGTTCTGCTAGAAGTATATCATAACCCCTTAAAAGATGCTCCCAAAAGAGTGCTTTCACTTTTCTTGGTATGTCTCCCTCTGTCCGGAGTGTTATTTCATATAACCTATGCGGAGAACTAACCCTGGTGTCTGCAGTTTCAACTTGACTGTCATCATTCAAGTCCACTGTCTCCAGAAGCCCCTTCAGGTTCTGGTGAGCTACTGTAACTTCTGCTGCACTGTGCAACATTGTCTGAGCCAATTCTCCGTTCTTGAGTTGAGTTCTCAGAATCCTCGGCATGTCTGATCTTCAGACAGCTACCTTCTACTTGGAGAATTGAGGTTTTTGTTTATTTTTCTGAACGTGTTGATCGTCTTTGGACTTCACGCGTTCTTCTTTGTTCTCTGACCGTCCTCTTCTTTCGGATGTATTTGATGATATCTGAAAGGTACGAGAGGAACGTGTATCAGTATCTTGATATCTGCCAGGTTTTCTCAAATTATCCCTATTCCTGAGGTTGTACCTCCTTTCAGAGGGCTCCTTTTGAGGAGACCTACCTCGGGATTGAGAACGCTTCTTTTTGGAATGCTGTTTGCTATTTTCCCACTTCTTTTTAGAAGAGGTATGTGTGTTTTTAGGAAAGACCTTATCAGGGCTTTGTGGTTTAACTGTATAGTTCTATTAACTTTTGTATGTTATTAAGTAATTCCTCATCTGACATTGATTCAATGTCAGGGTCAGGTGTGTAGCCGGCTAAAATCGGTCATGTTGCTCCTGGTCTACCTAGTGGACCGAGCCTGGTAATGTGATTGTTATGTTTTAGTGCGCCTTTAAACCAGAGCTCATGCTTCTAGTATGTGAATGGAATTTCAATATCCTCGAAAGGAATATATTCCTCAGGTGGATCATCTTCTTTGTAGAAGTGAAACAAGTGTGTTACTGGATTTGATTCTGGGAATACTATCCATGAATAGAATACCTCTGTCTGGTGAGATTCATGTGCCTCTATCACAAAAACTGCTCTACCACCTCTTGGTGTTAGGCCATGTTTTATAAGTTTTAGAGTGATGGCTCTCCTTAGATTTGGATGGCTGATTATAGCATCCTCGTCGGTTTCTTGAAAACCAGTACGATTAAAAGCTGCTGTGACTTGGTCAGCCGCAGTTCCACCAGTATCGGTGTTTGTGCCGTTTTCGGTCATTGTTTAATGAAATTTTCACAGCAAGTTTCAATGGAACAAAGATAAGGTGCACAATATTTTGGAACACAGTATCCTTCAACGGTGAACAAACTAAACAGCTAATACATAGGATTTTGTCCTACTCAGCTATGGCGGGTATGTAGGACATAGACTACACAAACAATTAGCTGAGTACCACTTAGTAAGTATCCATTAAGAATTACACCACTTAGAGAGAGGTGTTGTGCAAGACAGTCGGTTTGTCATCAATAAATATAGAGGCAGTATTCATTCAGATAAATACTAATTTTACAGAAAATATATTTTAACAGATTACACTTAGAATTTTTTTTTTAAGAAATGGTTAAAAGTTGCTCAAAACAAGTAACAATTAAGCAGATGTTATAGCGAGGAATAGACTTGTAAAAATCTTTGAAATTGACGGAAAAACACAAAAGTTACAGGGACATTATAGAGAGTAAATACAATTTAAAAAAACCTTAGAAATTCACTAAAAAACCCAAAGGTTAAAGGGACGTTAGAGTTAGTAAATAGAATTGAAAAACCCTTAGAAATTTACGGAAAAAAACAAAGGTTTCAGGGATGTTATAGTTAGGCTGAAATTTCACTCATACGAAACCAGAGAAATTCAGCAGTTATAGTTACCTGAGCTAACTATAACTCATGCCCCCACAATGCACTGCTTAGGTATCTCACATACTACATCACTTATGACATGGTCAGTGACATCACTAATGACATCTCAAATGACATCACTGATTTATTTTCAATATATACAAACAATTTTTCCCCTGCGTATTACCTCTTTACTGAAGTGGAAACAGGTAGGGGAAAAATACCAGACCTAATACTTACCTAGATCCGAAAATCTAATGCAGAACACAGCCAAACTGTACGTAAAAACAACATGCCTGCCTATCCCTTTATGTTAAAGCGATTTGTAGAACACTCGTATACACGAAGGTGTCTTGGTGCTAGCTTTGCTTGAGCTCAACTGGAATGTGGCCTTTAGTTAATAAAACGCCAGGTTTTCAGCTCCTTTCTAAAGGAAAGCTTGGAGGGCAAGGCCCTGGTGTGTGGTGGAAGAAGATTCCAAATCCAAAGCATCTACCTCTGAGTTTGTCCTGTTGAATTCAGGGAACACTGTGTTTTTGGCCCAAGAGGATCGCAAATTTCTACTGGGTTCGTACCAAATTCCTGCCTCAAACACTCAGGTCCAATATCATGCGATTGCCTTATAGTGTCATGTGCCCAAGTTAGACCTGGTAGGAAGTAGTACCATTCTTACATGTACACAATCCCTTTTACTATAGTTGCCTTCTCTTTGCCACATCTACGTTTGACACAGATTTGCAGTTGTGACGCTTAGACTAATTTCGTAGAAACACCGACCTTGCTGACACAGAACACTTCATGATAATACTATCACACTGACTTGTCATTAGATACAAAGCCTCTCACATGCATAATACAAATGTGTTTATTATTACATTCATATTTCGACACAGCTATCTGCAGAACACAAAAAATTGATGCATGATCAGAATCTCAGCCCAAGGCAAGAACGCCATTTTCTATTTATAGATTTGTGTTTCCTTTTGGCAGAACATACATTCACACCCTAGACACATAAGTAAGGGTTAGCACCATAGGGGTACTCTTGATTTTTATTTTTAATGTGTATGCATATATAACCTGTCTCAAGAAAAATCTTTGTTTTACTCTCTGTATTGACATTCATTGTAACTTTTATCCGCTTCTGTCTTTTAATCATGACAGCTCATATATTCTTTACAAGAATCACTATGTTTTAATAAATATTGAAAATGCCCCTCTGTGTGTTCTTACTTCTTTGTATATTTCGCTGAGCGAAAGAAAGCACAAGTGACTGAGCAAAAGTTTGAAGTCTGTCACCACGATTCCTGAGAGAACAGAGTTGTCATGTTCAGTGGTTGCCAGAACTGTTTACTCCCTGTTCGGTTTAAGGTTGGCTAACGGTGGCACTGCAAGCTGACTGGTCCAAGGGACAACATATCCTATGGGGTACATGGAATCAGTATGGCACCATTCTAAGTTTATGTCACCCGCAAATGCGCAGGTCTTACTCATTAGTGGAAACTACCTGAGAATAGGCTACATAGAGAGCCTTAGATTTGAGGCAACTCCTGAATGGCAACCAGTGTAGTTTATGGATCGCCAGGGAGACTGATTTGAAATTTGAGAATACCCAGAAGCAACCTGGCTGCCACATTTTTCAAGGCCTTTAATTTATTCAGATATTGTTCTTGCATATTTAAATATAAAATATTGCAATAGTTGAGTTTTGATAAGACTAGAGCTGCAATTACAGTTTTTTTAACATTTAATGGACTGGATGGAAGAATTTTTTTGATCTTGCTCAAGGTGTAGAATAAGGATGAAACAACTGAATTGGCCTGATCTCCAAAGTTTAATTTATCGGCAAGAACAACTCCTAAGTTCTCTGACTTTCTCATAGGATTCTGAAGCGATCCAAGTTCCTCTGGCCACCAGGGTGGGGACCAAACCAAGATAATATTTACAAATAAGATAACCTCAGTCTTTCCAGAAATTAGCTTTTGACAGTGTTTGCCCATCTATTCACTGATTGCTTGCATGAAATCGTGAAACCTAATGCCAATGATGTTTTCGTTGTCAAAAACTGACACCACAATTTGTGTCTCATCAGAATTGGAGGTAAGGGTAAAGCCAAAGGATTTAAACAATGTTCCCAGTACTGTTACATACAGATTGAACAACATAGGACTGAGCGAAGATCCTTGTGGGACCCCGCATGGCAGGGAAGAAGGGTTGGAGACAAACTGATTCAGGGCCATAGTTTGCTCTTTTCCTTCCAGAAACTAACTCAGCAGGGTGAGTTACTTCTGTTTGATCCCAGTCTCCCCTAGGCTGTCGATCAGAAACTTGTGGTCAACTGTATCAAAGGCCGGTGACAAATTGAGGAGAATAATGGCTCCCATATCCAGGGCTGCCCCCATCTCCTCCTTGGCCTTGATTAAGGCAGTCTCGGTGCTGTGTCCAGGTCTGAACCCAAACCGTGTTGGGTCCTGAAGATGGTTATCTTGGATGAATTATGCAAGCTGTTGGTCCATCACTTTCACAACAGTTTTTACAGGTAGAGGTAAGCGAGAGATAGGATGACAATTGCTAGGGTTTGCTGGCCTCAGTCTGGTTTTTTTTTTATAAGAGAAAGAATGGAGGCCTTTTTCCACTGTGAGGGAAAGTGTATAACCTTAAACATGGAATTAAAGGTGTTGGTAAGCTTGGAAGCTGTCAGGTCTGGAATCAGAATCACCACAGGGGTCAGATGGAGAGCCAGATTTAGTTGAATGAATCAACTTGACAACCTGATCTGGAAAGTCCGGGAAAAGTTCTGTGAAGGTTGCCTGTTCTAGGTCTTCCTGGGTATTCATTTTTCAATGGAAAGAGGGTTTTTGTTATCATAAGACTTCAGATAGATTTGATCAACTTTTTCATGAAAGCAATATGCAAGCGAGTCACACAAGGATTAACTGCTGCGTAGTGCTTTACTACCTGGAAGTGTAGTTAGTTTTGTAGCTACCTGGAATAACTCCTTGGACACATTTTATGCTGACTCAATTTGCTGCATAGAATAAGTATGTGTTTTCTTTTATCAGTAAATGTTTGTACTTGGTCATGGTAAATCTATATAGTTCTTTCTAAAGTGTTCAGTAGTACGTCTGCCATTTTCTGCTGTATCTTCTACAGTTTTGGTTTTCTTTTCTAAGCCCCTCCGTAAACCAATTTGCAGAGGGTTTTTTCCTATGGGCATTAGTAATCTTTTTGTTTTTTTATCTTTTTTTTTCTCATCTCACCAATAAGCGTCTGCAAGTCTTGGAAAGAAGCCGCCCATCCGAACTGTGTACCCTGTGGCTACTGCATTCGCTTAGGTCCACACCAGACCTGCCACTTTGTTGGTAGCTCGGCGTAATCATAGGACCAGGATGAGCTAAACAAGTCTCAGACCTCTACCCCACAAAAGTAAGGCCTGCCAGATGTTCACACCATTCTCATTTTCTCCTCCCTGGTCCAAGCGGGCCATAGCAAACGCAGTTTTATTCCAATCTTCAAGCTTTTGGGGCAACGGATCTTTCCAGTTCTTGCAGATTTTCCTCCGAGTAATATATTCGGATGTTACTCGCAAAGCCAGCAGAGACATCTTGGGGCAGACTATTGGTTGAAATGGCAAAGGAGGAAGGTGGGGGTGAAGGTTTTTTGTACAAATTTGGGGCCCCTAGGTACTTCAAAAAGGTGCGCCTAAAGTACTTAGGGGTGCCCTTAGCTTATGGTATAAAGTCAGATGCAGATGGGGGATAGGTTATAACTCTGACTTTGCTCCAATCTGGGACTCTCCGGGGACCCCGTTATGCCTGAAGAATAGTCTTGCGATACCAATAAGAAGGGCAGGTATCACTGTATGGTCAGAACTTTTATCCTCAGAAGGAGTCCACCTCTGGGAGGTTCTAAGAGCTAGAGTTGGGAGCAGTCTTTCTAGATTTAAATACCTGCAATTAGTCTCCTGGTTTTTAGTGGAAAAGGGGGACATATACGGAGATTGGGAGACGGGCATAGTAATCTTTAAAGTAATTAGATTCGAGGTGACTGAATTTAGACGGTTTGCATAGTCCGGCGTAACTTTACGAGGATCTTGAGAAAGTGATGGCTGAGACTGTGCTAGCTGCTGGGTGAGTTGGTCACTATTTATTTTATTCCAGGCATGAAGGCTGGTTGAGCCGCCATGCACATTGTTAGTTTGTAATATCTAGAAGATGTTGATTTCGAAGAAAATTGCTTTATGGTCCAACCAGATCAATGGCAAGACACCTTTAACAGAAATTTGGGGGTTATGTGAGAAAATTCTGTCCAGTGTGTGGCCTGCCTGATGGGTGAAATAATGAATTAATTGCCAGAGGCCTAAAGTGCTCATAATTTCCAGGAAGGCACCGGTGGCTATATCCCTGGAGGCCTCAAAGTGAAAATTAAAATCACCTATAAATTTGAAATCTTTAGCTCTCATCCGATTGTCTTTGAAAAACTTTTCCTAGGGCCGGGTGGGCAATATATGAGCACACCAATAAATGATTTTTTTTTGTGAGTTCAATACTAAATTAAAATGCTTTGCAATCTGTGAATGACGCCATATCAAATTTGACATTGAAGCAATCTAGATAAATGATTTTCTAAGCACCCACCCCTTTTAAGAGATCTGTCCAGTCTATAAGTAGAATATCATAAAGGGACAGCCAGGTCGGAACTCAAAGACTTATCCGAAGAGGTTTCAGTTATAAAAACCAATTCAGGTTGTTGACTGTCAATAAACAATAAAATCAGGACTTTCAAACCTGTGTTTGACTAAGGAGCGCACATTCATAAGTGAACAAAGGGGGGTATTATCAAGAACGGGCGGAAATTATCGCCAATCTAGGTTAACGCAATTTTGCATAACGCCGTCTATTGCGGGAAACTAATGACGTGTTAACGGCGTATTCTCAACACGCCAGCAACAGGCGATAGTTTCCTGATAACGCGTCAAATGTCTGCGTTAAAATTACCGAGACGCCGATAAAAAGGGAAACCCAAAATTGAAAAAAGTTGCGATAGGCCCAACAGCGATAAAAATATCAGCGATAATCAGCGCCAGGCTTGCTATTCCCACCTCAGGTGGGAAAAATCCCCATAAAAGCTTCCCAAAAAACATAAAAAACGACTGCAGGATATGAGGCAAAACTGTCAGGGGTTCTGGCTCTCAGCGCGCTCAATCACAGACATGCGCAGATAGGCTTGCCTCTGGCACGCTAGTGGCCCGCCTGCTGCGCGCCCGCAAACCCTCACAGGCTCCCCTGAGGAAATGAATACTGGTAAATAAAAACTAATTAAAGTAAAAGTGTGAATGTTAAAACATAAAATCAACACAGAGGAAGTACTCCCTCTCAATATGGTGCCCAATGAAGTGGGAGCTAGGCAACTCCTTAAAACCGGCACAAAGTGCCTACAAGGAAAGCAACAGAGAGAGTTATGGGTGAATCCAGTTGTGCTCAGCAGAGCTGCGCAGATGTGCTGATGATGGATTTAAATAACCCTTCCTGCGAGAGGGGCGTGTCAGAATGCAGGTGCTTTGCAGCGTGATCCTAAAACATGTTGGACAAGCTAAAAGTCTGCAAAACCAGGGTCCAGCAACCCCTTTACCCTCACAGGCTCTCCTGTGAGGGAATGGATACTGGTAAATGAAAGCTAATTAAAGTAAAAGTGAGAATGTTAAAACATAAAATCAATAAAGAAGGGAAGTCTCCCTTTCAATATGGCACCCAATGACGTGGGAGCCAGACACCTCCTCAAAACTGGCACAAAGTACCCACAAGGAAAGCAACAGTGAGAGTGATGAGAAAATCTATTTGTGCTGAGCAGAGCTGCGTCGATGCGCTGATAATGGATTTAAAAAACCTTCAAAGTGAGGGGGGGTTCAGAAGGCCGGCACTTCTCAGCGCGATCCTAAAATAAGTTAGAATAACTAAAAGGGTGCAAAACCTGGGTCCGCAACTCCGCAAACCCTGACAGGCTCCCCTGTGAGGGAATAAATACTGGTAAATGAAAATTAATTAGAGTAAAAGTGACAACATTAAAACATAAAATCAGTAAAAAAAGGGAAGTACTCCCTTTCAATATGACACCCAATGAAGTGCCTACAAAGAAAGCAACAGTGAAAGTGATGTGTGAATCCAGTTGTGCTCAGCTACAGCCAATCATCAAATGACTTGTCATCGGCATGTGCGGCAATACTTCTGTCAAATACCACAATATTTTGCAAACATACTGCACCAACAGATATCATGAATTTCAAATGCATTATAACTTAAAAAATACCCTTCCCAGCTGTAGTACTCAACAGGATCATCTGCTCATCAGAATGTCTAATCCAGCCAAATTTCATGTAAATCCATTCAACCGTTTTCGTACTTCATTCAATGCAAAAGTGCATTGGTGAAAAAATGCAGTTTGGGACCCCCCTATTATCTTTGCACCCCCATGAACAATCCCCTCAAAACTTTCCATCATCCGCCAATGTAGAAGGTTGGATCGGTCTGCAAACCTTCATGGAGATTTGGCAAACGGGCACAAAACTTATTAATGTTGAAAAATCTTAAAAATGTATATCTCTGGTAACCCTAAATATAAGTATAGAGTGGCTATTGCCACTCTGTAATATAAATATATATGTAGCCATTAACTTGATGTGGGACTTCTTCCTGTTCCTTTATATGATCAACCCCTAAGTTTTAAAGCAACAATTCTTAAATTCTTTGATAATGCCTAAAGTTAAATGTTCAGATTAGGTCAAAGTTCATTTCTCAAAACAATTTTATTTTCAGAATACCTCTCTGTATTCACAAACTGTCCTCCAAAAATTTCTCAAGAAATCAACTGTTCTTTATAAATCAAAATCCTGATTCTGAGTAGCAAGACCCTGGCTGCACCAACATTGTTGAACACCAACGTAGCTAAGACATTGTGTAACACCGAAAAAGATACATTCGAAAAGCCAAGATGTCGGCTGTCATTTCCAAACAATGAGAGTTCAAGCGACTGCTGGGAATCGTACTTGTAATGTGTTTCCCACACACAGACACCCTCATACCAGGCACCACCAAAACTCTGGGAGTACCCACCAGCCTTTCGCACCCTGAAATGGACTTGGCGGGAGTGGATTTGGAGTGTTGCACCTTTGCCAAGCCGTAAGTGGCAAGCTATGCCTCCTGACAAAATTATTCTTTCAGTTCATGGATGGAATACATCAAATTCACACTATTTCCATGGGTGTGATCCACAAAAAAGGCCTATCCAGATAATGATGTCACAATGCAGCTTAAAATCCCACCTGACATCAGCAAGCAAAAGAAAATTCTAGAATGCCTACTGTTAGTGATTGTTAGAGATGCAGGACTGGGCAAACAGATCATTGTTTTAATTTTGCACTGGGATGAATGAAAAGAATTAATAAAAGGATGTGCTCTCAGGATTATTCTACAGTATCTGTCAAAGCCAGTCCAGTTGTAATAATTGTGTGCCATAAATGTTCACATTTCACCTCAGGTGATATCAGAAGTGACAAACTGCAGATAGATGAAGTGTTAAATTAATACTTTATTTTAGATACTTTGACCTGTAGAAGTTGCAAAGCTTTTTATAGAAAAGGGATCAATGAAATGGTATGCTCTGAAAGAGGGTGAATGTTGGGTTTGGGGGTGATTACTTCTAGGCACACCTGCAAAAGTAGCTGAGCACTCACAAGCCCTAAAGTTTGTGGGTCTGGGTGTTCGCATTTTTCTACCAAGTAAATTCTCACCTTGGGACACAGACACCTTTAATGTGATCAAGGCCAGAAGTAAATGTGTTTCCAGAGATTGAGTGAGTAGGGAATACCCCATATTTAAACAGAATAGGTGAGGAATTGTTCAATGGGGGGAAATATGTTTCCCATGGAGAAAATGCTAATTATGCATATGCACATTTGCATTAAATGTATTCTTGTGGAAACATCCTGATGAGTGACATTTTGCATATGAATTCTCATTGAAACCCAAGACAGGCATAAGATTCCGCCGCTGCTCCTTGGATCTTCATGAATGACGTGGAAGTCGGAAATGTACTCTAAAGTTACCAGACCTTCAGGAGAAAATTTCACATTCAAGAAGCAGGCCCTTTGCAAATTGGGTATCACTGATTGCCTTACTGACTAACTGATTGAATGAATGAATGAAGCATTTCGATAGCACAAGGCTACCCAGAGGAGTGTCCCAGCGCTTTGAGGCATGCAGAAGGTGAATAGACAGGAGGTCGTTGCCCATATTCCCCACTAAAGTCTGAATAAGAATATTTTCAGCTCCTTTTTGAATTTAGCTTCTTCAGGAATCTATCTAAAATAATCCGGCAGTTTATTCCACAAATTAGCTGCTTTAACAGTGAAGGGAGAACCTCCCCTCCGCTGTTTCTGAAAGCGAGGAGTCACAACGAGACCCGCAGAGCTAGAGCACATTTTATTCAGTGTACTTACAACTTCACTAAAGATATTAAAACTATTCTAAGCTGCTGTCTCCTTTGAGAAGCATGAGCATTGAGAACATTCCCCGAGGCAGAGAGCAACCCCTCCATTTTATTGGGAATGCCCCAATAGAAATGATGGGAAAGAGCTCAAAACACATCCATATTACTGAAGGGGTCTCTGGAACCTGTTGCTATACAGATGAGTGCCATCCCGAAGAACAGGTAGCTATGGTGTTCTAAATCTTGCCACTAGTTTAAGACATGACACTGCCATAGAAGCTGCAATATTATTATTTTTATTTATAATTCTTTTTTATTAAACATCATCGACATAACTCACCATATTGACACATGAGCAAGAGATGGGGGCAGATTTACAAGCCACTTGCGCCTCTGTTACGCCAGCGCTGCATCACTTTTGTGACGCAGTGGCAGCGTAAAGCCAGCGCCATGGTGCGGGGTACTTACAACATGACGCATCTGGGAGATGCGTCACGTTGTAAAGCCCTGCACCACATGTGGGCGTTCCGGCGCAAGGGGGGGGGGCGTTCTGGCGCAGGAACGCCTCCTAAAAGTGGCTGAGTGAAATCTACAAGATTTCACTCAGCCACTTTTAAGGCCATGCTGCGTCAAAACCCTGCGTCTGCTTGAAGCAGGCGTAAGGATTGACGCAGCATTTTAAAGATAGGGCAGCCCCGAGCCTTGCTGGAGCTGCGTCGCGCTTGCGACGCAACTCCAGCAATGCGCCGCCGCATCTGTCCATTTTTGCCCCATGGTGCGCTGCATTGTAAATGCGGCGCATCCGTGGTGGCGGAGCCGTGAGGCACAATAACTGGCGCATCCCTGCTGATATGCAGGGATGCGCCAGTTATTGTAAATCTGCCCCGGAATATCTTCCAAGTTTCCGACCTAGGTTGAAGCTGCATTTATTTAAGATAACATTTCCATTCTATGTCAGACATCCCTCCGATGCAACGCTCTCGCCTCTGTTAATTTCCTTACATTCTTTTGAATCTGAAAGCCTTTTTGTGAATTTTGGGGCAAGGACGTCCGAAAACGCCGCATTTCATTAGCAGCAAGGCCCGGCCTAATCGATAGAAAAAGTATTCCCCGGTCCAGCTGGCGGATTCCGCCTCCTCGTTCTTGAGAGCACTTCTTAATTGACTCCAGTCAAGCAAATCCAATTTCTGCATTCCCTCTTTGTGTTCACATAACCTAAGACTCCTCGGCGCAAACTGCGGCGGCTGAAGATGTCTGCCACCGCGGCGAGGCCTCGCGCAGGCGGCAAGGAGTTCACCTGCGCGCGCTCTCTTATTTTTTAAGATCATTTAATTGGAATGATTTTCTGCCATTGTCTCGAGATGGTATTAAAACGTTATCCTTGAGGGCAAGAAACAGACGCATTACTCTTCGCCGGCGCCATCTCTCTCCTCCTTTGAAAGCGTCCTCTCTGCTTTTACTGCCTGGCTGGATTTATTCGCGAGGTGCAGGTGTCAATAACCAGGTTTTGATGGGAGTTGATCCTGCCACAAAATGGAAAATAATTGAACGACGGGCTATAAAGTTAAGTGTGTGAAATAATTCAAGCCGGCTTCGTTGACACGTGTCCCGCATGTGACACACACCCCTAATGCTCCCGATTTCAATTGGAAGAGACGAAGGAATTGTTTTCATACTGTACCATCTCATAAGCAGGGGCACGGTGCATTCATTCTTTTAGGCGCTAAGAGAGACCCTCGGTATAGGTAACCACCCAAGAAAACGTGCCCCAATCGAAGAAGGGCGGCAAATACAACGAGGTTGTTTAAATAATGTATTCCAAGAAATAATAAGTATATTATATTTGCCATTGAAAATAAGGTTTTCACTCGGCCTATACAAGATGCTTCAAATCGTGCAACGTCATCAATTACTCCGGTTCAATTTACCAAGCGCTTTGCATATCTAAAGGGCATATCAACAAGGGCTTTATCTCTGCTTTTTTGGCTTTAAAAGCCAAAAAAGCAGAGATAAAACTAGCGCCCTATTTCGCATGTTAGCACCCTTTTACTCTACGCTTCCCCTTGCATCTTTAATGAGATTCAAAGGGGGCGTTCCAGAGTAGAACAATAGGAGAAATGTCGCTAAGCGACATTTCTCTTATTATCAAGGATATCGCTAACCCTATTAGTGATAAAAAAAAAGCAGTGCTAACCGCGGTTAACGCTGCTTTTTTACGTCTGGTATTTATCTGTTTTAGCCATGATATCCTATGTAAGGAGGATATCATGGCTAAGTATGTCTATCCCTAGCAGCAAGCTATCGCCAAACCTTGTGGGATTATCGCTGTATTTCCAGCGATAATCTCACAATTGGCAGCTTGCGCTCTGAATTTTATTGCTTTGGAGATAAGCGTTGCTAATAGCACGCTATCCCCGCGATAAAATTCAGAGTGGGCCGGTGAAAATTATCCTCATGCTAAGAGGGCTGAGCGATAATTATCGCCGGCCCTTGCTGATATGCCCCTAAATTCGAAATCATTTCACCAATTCACAAATGTATCTGAGCTCCTAAGTGCGCACGCATAGATGTGCACATACGATTGTGTATACTGCTAGGCACAGAAGAAATTCACAAAGAAAAAATGAAAGTTTACGCTCTATAGCTGGCAGCTGATCTGTGCATGTTCTTAATGCACTGCAGGAACCGAGCTGCTGCTCGTTTTTAATATTGCCTCGTTTGTGTCATTTATTTTAAATTCCTCATTTATTATACCCTGCTTTTAACTAGCGCTTATTGCACCTGGCCCTTACTTGCATTTAAATTGGGACACCCACCGCTGTTTGGCGGGTCCGCTTCCCGGCGCAGGTCCGTTTTCAGCGCCATCTTGGATGGGGATGGCTCAACACTAACGCTGATTGGCTGGTATCGCGCTCTAGTCGCCAGGAGGACGCTAGGCGGATACTTAAGAGAGGTAAATCTCCTGCTCTCTCTCTATAGCTGGCAGCTGATCTGTGCATGTTCTTAATGCACTGCAGGAACCGAGCTGCTGCTCGTTTTTAATATTGCCTCGTTTGTGTCATTTATTTTAAATTCCTCATTTATTATACCCTGCTTTTAACTAGCGCTTATTGCACCTGGCCCTTACTTGCATTTAAATTGGGACACCCACCGCTGTTTGGCGGGTCCGCTTCCCGGCGCAGGTCCGTTTTCAGCGCCATCTTGGATGGGGATGGCTCAACACTAACGCTGATTGGCTGGTATCGCGCTCTAGTCGCCAGGAGGACGCTAGGCGGATACTTAAGAGAGGTAAATCTCCTGCTCTCTCTCTATAGCTGGCAGCTGATCTGTGCATGTTCTTAATGCACTGCAGGAACCGAGCTGCTGCTCGTTTTTAATATTGCCTCGTTTGTGTCATTTATTTTAAATTCCTCATTTATTATACCCTGCTTTTAACTAGCGCTTATTGCACCTGGCCCTTACTTGCATTTAAATTGGGACACCCACCGCTGTTTGGCGGGTCCGCTTCCCGGCGCAGGTCCGTTTTCAGCGCCATCTTGGATGGGGATGGCTCAACACTAACGCTGATTGGCTGGTATCGCGCTCTAGTCGCCAGGAGGACGCTAGGCGGATACTTAAGAGAGGTAAATCTCCTGCTCTCTCTCTATAGCTGGCAGCTGATCTGTGCATGTTCTTAATGCACTGCAGGAACCGAGCTGCTGCTCGTTTTTAATATTGCCTCGTTTGTGTCATTTATTTTAAATTCCTCATTTATTATACCCTGCTTTTAACTAGCGCTTATTGCACCTGGCCCTTACTTGCATTTAAATTGGGACACCCACCGCTGTTTGGCGGGTCCGCTTCCCGGCGCAGGTCCGTTTTCAGCGCCATCTTGGATGGGGATGGCTCAACACTAACGCTGATTGGCTGGTATCGCGCTCTAGTCGCCAGGAGGACGCTAGGCGGATACTTAAGAGAGGTAAATCTCCTGCTCTCTCTCTATAGCTGGCAGCTGATCTGTGCATGTTCTTAATGCACTGCAGGAACCGAGCTGCTGCTCGTTTTTAATATTGCCTCGTTTGTGTCATTTATTTTAAATTCCTCATTTATTATACCCTGCTTTTAACTAGCGCTTATTGCACCTGGCCCTTACTTGCATTTAAATTGGGACACCCACCGCTGTTTGGCGGGTCCGCTTCCCGGCGCAGGTCCGTTTTCAGCGCCATCTTGGATGGGGATGGCTCAACACTAACGCTGATTGGCTGGTATCGCGCTCTAGTCGCCAGGAGGACGCTAGGCGGATACTTAAGAGAGGTAAATCTCCTGCTCTCTCTCTATAGCTGGCAGCTGATCTGTGCATGTTCTTAATGCACTGCAGGAACCGAGCTGCTGCTCGTTTTTAATATTGCCTCGTTTGTGTCATTTATTTTAAATTCCTCATTTATTATACCCTGCTTTTAACTAGCGCTTATTGCACCTGGCCCTTACTTGCATTTAAATTGGGACACCCACCGCTGTTTGGCGGGTCCGCTTCCCGGCGCAGGTCCGTTTTCAGCGCCATCTTGGATGGGGATGGCTCAACACTAACGCTGATTGGCTGGTATCGCGCTCTAGTCGCCAGGAGGACGCTAGGCGGATACTTAAGAGAATCATGCATACGCGCTGCGGACACGCGCTGCGGGGACGCCAGACTGACGCCGGAGTTACGCCAGAGTTCAGCCCGTCTGCGCCCGTCCGCGTTGAGGACGCGCTGCAGGACGGGCTGGACTCTGGGCCCTCCGACGTTCATCCTTCCCCTCCATTAGAGAATCTGTATGGTACTCTTCTTTCTTTGAGACCTCGTGCACTTTGTTGCCATCACCGGCTTAGACCTGAAGTCCTGAGCTGGGCCCGTTTATGTCCCTCTTGCAATAGCTTTTTTACTCGTCCTACTCAATCCGGTACTCGTGCTACCCCTCTTCAGTCTACCAGCCACATCTGTCAACCCAAACAGGGTTTTTTGGTCAATGCTCGTTCCCTGATTAAACATGGGATCGAATTTCATGATTTCGTCAGTTTGAGGAATCCAGACTGGGTCTTTGTCACTAAAACTTGGGCTTCTGAGTCCGCTGGTCATGATTTGCTTTTGGCTATACCTGAAGGATACACCTTTCTAAGATTAGACAGAGAACGTTGTAGAGGAGGTGGAATAGCCATTCTTTTTAAATCTACTCTCTCCTGCATAATAAAACCTGTATCAGTTTCTACAGATCCTTTTGAAGCGCTTTATTTCTGTATTACGCACACCCCGGTGAGCTCTTTTTCTGGCATATTACTCTATAGACCCCCTGGGTCTAGAGTCAACTTCTGCCCAGAACTTTTTAGAATTTTAGAACCCTATTTTGGTAGGCCTTACTTTACCATTTTGGGCGACATCAATTTCCATTTAGAGGATTCTATATCAAGAGACACCTCCTCTCTGATTAATTCCTTGGAGGCATGTGATTTTGTCCAACTCGTTCTTCATCCGACCCACCAGGCGGGGCACACCCTTGACGGGATCTTCACCAACGATTCCAGACTAGAAGTCGGTTTGCCGGTACCAATTACATGGTCTGACCATTTAGCAGTCCCGCTGTCCCTAGACATTTCCTGTCCTGATGTCACGGCTGACACCGGTAAAAAACAATCTAAAAGGAGCTTCAAAAATTTTACTAAGGAGACACTTGCACCTTTTATCCGCAACATCAGTATTTCAACTAAACAGAAGGTTGATGACTCGGCTCAAGATTTAACTGATGCCATTATCAAAGCTGCTGATGAGCTAGCCCCCCCTTCCTTTAAATCTGCAGCTAGACAGAAGCCATCCGCCCCTTGGTTCTCTGCCGATCTGCGGTTGCTCAGACAAAAATGTAGACAGAAGGAACGTGGCTGGCGTAAATCTTGGGATTTAAAAGATAGAGAAGGTTATAAGAGTCTACTACGGGAGTATAGAAAGCGAATCATTAAGGAAAAACAGGACTATTTTTCTAACTTAACCTGTTCGTTAACATCTTCCAGAGAGCTTTTTAAAATTGTAGACTCCCTTTGCTCCCTTCAGGTTCCTGATCCAGTAGTTGCTTCCCAGGAGCTATGTGATGATATATCGAATTTTTTTTATACAAAGATAGACGATATTTACATAGCCCTAAAGACGCAGAGGAACTCACTCAGTTTGGAGGATTCCGTGCAAATCACACGATTGGAGGCCTGGAATGTAGATTCCCCTCAGTCCCTTGAACACTTCCCGGCTCTTACGCTAGAAGATCTCAATAGCCTGTTGGATAAAACTAAATCTTCATCTCCCCTTGACCCACTGCCTCTCAAGGTGCTTAAAAACTGCAGAGAAATCATTCTTCCTCCGATGCTTGAGGTAATGAATGGAGCCTTGGAACAGGGCATTTTTCCATCACTTTGGAAGAGAGCCATCGTAAAGCCGCTTTTGAAAAAGACCACCTTGGACCCTGGAGTGCTGAAAAATTTTAGACCCATCTCTCTGCTGCCAGCCCCTGCTAAGATGTTGGAGACCCACTTGAACTTCCATCTTTCGAACTTCCTCGACGCCTCTGGCTTCTTGGATGGGTCCCAACACGGCTTTAGAAAGCTACATAGCACGGAGTCTGCATTGACAAAAGTCATGGATAACATCCGCAGAAAAGTAGATTTGGGTCTTACCTCCGTACTGGTGCTGCTTGATCTTTCAGCAGCTTTCGACACCCTGTCTCCCCTGACTTTAACATCTAGGTTAAGGGAGGCAGGGGTAGTCGGACCAGCGCTCAGTCTCATGAGCTCCTTCTTACAACATCGAGAGCAACGTGTCATGCTAGGTGAATACCTCTCCCCTGTCAAGTCGTTGCAATGTGGGGTGCCACAGGGGTCGGCATTGAGCCCGACCCTGTTTAACATCTATGTGGCCCCCCTTGCAAGACTTGTAAGATCTCAGGGGATGGAGGTAGTGTCGTATGCGGACGACACGCAGATTATGGTATCCCTGACCCACTCTGTCAGTAAAACTGCCTCTAACTTTAGGGCCTGCATGCAACTTGTTGCAGATTGGATGGTCTCCAACTCCCTAAAGTTGAATGGGGACAAGACAGAGGTCCTGGTCTTTGGCAAGGACCAGGACATATGGTCAGATGACTGGTGGCCCCCTTCTTTAGGCAGCTGCCCTATACCTACCAAATCTGCTAGAAACCTAGGTGTCATCTTTGACACCCAGCTCTCCATGGAGCTACAGGTGAATAGAACGGTGGCGACCTGTTGGGGTGTCATCAAGACCCTAAAAAGGATTGTGAATTATTTGTCCCCACGGGCGCGGAAACAGGTGGTGATTGCCCTTGTTGGCTCAAGGCTTGATTACTGTAACTCTGTGTACGCCGGGGCAAGCAAGGGCTTGCTCCAGCGTCTACAGGTCATACAGAACGCTGCAGCGCGGTTTGCCCTCGCTTTGCCCTGGTTGTCATCAATGACCTTAGCGAGGAAGAACCTCCATTGGCTCCCCATTCCGTCAAGGATCACTTTTAAACTTCTTTGCCTTACATTTAAGGCTCTAACTGCAGGCTCGGCTGATGCTCTTGGTTCATTACTTACCAGATATGTTCCGAGTAGATATTTACGTTCCAGCGAGCAACACCAACTGGTAATCCCCAGAGCCAAGAAGGTTAGATGGGGGTCCAAAGCTTTTTCCATATTGGCACCTCTAATGTGGAATTCACTCCCCCTTGAAATCAAACGACTTCCTTCCCTTGACCTCTTTAGGAAGTCCTTGAAAACTTGGCTCTTTATTAAGGCATACCAGTAGGTTCTGTTTCTGTCTGCTATTAGCTCTATATTTTGGTTTAGGCGCCTTGACGCCCACTGGGCATAGTTGCGCATTATAAATAATATTTCATTCATTCATTCTAGGTGGAAGAGGTAATATGAATGTGGGGACAGCGAAGTCTCAAAATACAACTGCAAACCTTACTAGTAACACTATGATTATATTTTAGTTGTATCTCCACTTGCGTGGCGTAGGTGGAGTTCTCCTATTCTGCATAAAGCTAGTGGGGGAAAAATGTGAAGGTGAATGTAGGGACATGCCTGGCGTCACTGACGGCACCACAGTGGTGCCACACATCAGTGACACATCTCTTGCCCCACTGGGAAATGGTTATCTGTTCTAAGTGCAATTCCAGCTCATATAAGTGTATATTTACGAGTGGGAACTCGATGTGTTTTTTAATATGTGATTCTCTTGCGGTACTGGTGAGTAGCAATGTGTGGTACCTGACGTACACCAAGGCTTGAATGGAGTAGATTTGAGCCTGGTTAGGCTGAGGTACTGTTTGAGTAGATACATTTGTACATTTTGTGAACTGCCATTGACTTACCCTTTTGCAAGTATATTTTTTTATTTGCATTTCCTTCTCTTTACCGTTCCTTGATTTCCCCTGTCATTCTTCAACGTTGTGGAAGATATTCCACACTTTTCATCTAGTCTCCCTTACAACCTCCACATTCACATCTAAAACTTAGGCTTACTCGGGCAAAGTTCTATGCCTTCTTAGCAGAGAACTACTGGAATAGGTATAGGGCTATTCCCATTCCTTTGTCAATTATATCTATGAGTATGTAAAGTAAGACAACAGATGTACAATTACACATACTTTTAAATGTCGTTGTGAGTTTCCTGCTACATAGGAAAATGTCTTCCTTTATGAGTGAAAATTCCCTTTTGTGATTTGGAAAATGCAAATGTACAATCTCGCAGGAATTTACTCATTGGTAACATTACCCCTCTCTTGGGTACCATTATGCATGAGTAAATCTCCTATCGGGGTCAAGAAGTGGGTGTTGCAGGGTGGGGATGCCCTGGAAAGTTGCAAACATCCTGCAAACTTAGCATGTAGGTACAAATATGCCTGCAACCTACTCCCTTATGGCGAAAGTCAGATTTACAGCTCTGAAGGAACACCAAGAAACACTGGTGGAGGGGAAGCAGATCGTCCATGGGGAAAATATTATGCAGAATTGTCTTCAAATGCATGTAAAAAGAAATTTAAAAAATCCCAGGAGGGAACTGGCAACTGTCATTTGTCTCCAGGAGTATTAAAAAATATTTCTTAATTAAAACCAGCATTTGCAATGCAATCGGTCTCGCCTTTGGGACCTTATATGGATTTAGCTATGCAGCACATTAGCCTGGGTTCTGAAGCATCTACTATTCTTTAACATGGAGGGAAAGTAAGCACCAAATGGCGTGACACGCCACGTATGGGAACACATGGAGAGAAATATTGTCTCTCAGCGGGGAATGGTATAGTCCAAAGCTCTGTTTCTAATATAAAAGCAGGGCCTTCAGTGGTCATATGACTGAAAAGACAAGATTTAAAAAAAATGTTATTGTCTACGGGTGTTCGTGGAAGACAATTTCTATGGACTGGAATCTAGAGAATGCTAAAGTGATTCTGGTATTTTACTGACCTCTGCTGGTTATTTTCTAGCAAGAAAGTTAAATAGAGGCTGTTGCCGAAAAAATTAAAAAAAGAAAGTCCCTCAGCAGAAAGTAATTCTGGTATTTTATTGACCTCTGCTGGTCGTTTGCTATCAAGACAGTTAAATAGAGGCAGTTGAACAGAAAAGCGGAAGTAGACAAGTCCTCGGGCCGATCTCCAGAGCACACAAAATACATACACATATAGGTATATATACTAAAGTATATATACTAAAGTATATACTAAAGTATATACAAGAGGTCTCGAATTTTCGGCCTAAACACATAAACATGCACAGTGCAGAAAACATAGTGACTTGAATTGTGAACTTTTTTCCACTTGAAGAACGTATCATTCTGCAAGAGGTGTTACTGTGCAGTGACTGAAAATAGCAGGAGCCGTATTATGTGCTGTTCGATGCATAGAAGCTTCAGATGGTTTAAGGCAGTCTCTGGGATTTAATGTTATATTTTAAATAATACAGATAGATGTAATGTATGGTTAGGTTTACGGCACCCTGTCCACGGGGTTACCGTAGGCCTCCTTTGAGGTGCCTTACATGGAAGAAATGGGAAGGTTTGGGACTGGCAAGTTGGTGGACTTGCCAGGTCAACATGGCACTTTACAACTGTGCATGCAGACACTACAGTGGTATGTCTGATACACATTTACAGGGCTACTCATGTGGGTGGAAAAACCCCTGCTGCAAGCCCACTAGTAGCATTTGATTTACAGGCCCTTGTACACACCTTGCACTTTACTAGGGACTTACCAGTAAATCAAATATGCCAATCATGGATAACCAATCATATTCACAAATGACCCTGAGAGCATATGCACTTTAGCACTGATCAGCAGTGGTAAAGTGCCCAGAATACCATTGCCAACAAAAACAGGGTCAGAAAAATAGGAGGGAAAAGGCAAATCGTTTGGGGATAAACCTGCAAAAAAGGCCAGGTCTAACATTGTGTTACTGTGAAGTTACTGAAAATAGCCAAAATTATGTGCTGTTCGATGGTTAAGAAGATTTTGCAGGTTTAAGGCACTCTCTGAGATGTAACGTTATATTTTAAATAATACCGATAAATGTAATGTACGTATAGATTTAATGCATGGAGCCCAGTATGTGTCAATGATCCACCTGGTAGGTTGGAGAAGAAAAGATACAAACATGTTTGTCTCTGACTTAGCTGCACAAACTATAAATATCCTAACATCTTTCTAACATGACTAACTATCCCATGCGTCTACCTCAAACAGATTAACCCACTTCTAAGTCCTTACGGGTCCAAGCCCTCCTAAAACTCAAATTTGACTGTTTAAATTAACTTTACAGATTGGCTGACCCCCATTGCATCTTCGTCTAAACAAACTTGAACCTGCCTGTTCCAGGATCAGTATTACCTTCTAGTTCATTCATTACTGTAAGAAATTGGGTTATTAAAGAGGGATGAGAGACACAATCTTTGTAAATATGAACCATAAAAGTCACTAAATGAACCTCTACGTTACTATCTGGTAGCTTGGCACAAAAGCAGTCAGGATTAACTTAACAGGCAATCGGTAAAGTATTTATGCAGCACTCAAACACTAATTAAGTGAAGTGCAGAAAAATCCCCAACCAATTTAGAGCAAATTTTAATTAATAAAATGACACCAAAACAACAAAAATCCAATAGGTAGAACTGGAGTTGTTAATTTTTAAATCTTTTGGGGAAAAAGGGCCCCAAGAAGTACAAAGTGTCAATTGCAGTTGTCTGGTCTCACTGGACTGGGTCAAAGTCAAAGGTTCAGGACAACTGTGATGTAGGGTGGTCAGATGCAGAGACTAGGTTTGTTCCAGTAGAAGGTTTACCTTCTAACTCAGTCCAGTTCCACGCAAGAAGCCTTAGTCGGGGGGTCATGCTGGAGATGTGGTGATTATCAGCGTGAAAAGCTGGATGCCATTCAGTGCTTCACATTGGCGGAAAATACATTGAAGTTGTTGTTGTTGCGAAGAACGCACTGCAGGTGAAGTCCAAAGTCTGTACCTGGGTAGATTTGTATCCAGCAGTTAGATGAAGTACACTTACGTTCGCGAGGAGACTGATGTTGGACCTGACATCCTTGGCTTGTTTCCTCCAAACGTTTTGCCTTCCAGCCTCCTATTTTGCTGACTTCGTTTTTGCTGGCTTTAGGAATCTGCACACTTTACCGCTGCAAACCAGTGCTAAAGTGCTTGTGCTTGCTCCCAAAAACATGTTGAAATTGGCTTATACCCAATTGACATATTCAATATACTTGCAAAACCCTGGTAAACTGGTATGATATGTACCCAGGGCCTGTTAATTAAATGCTACTATTGGCCCTGCAGCACTGACTGTGCCACCCACATAAGTAGTCATTTAAACATGTTTCAGACCGGCAATTACAGACTGTGTGGGCAGTTTTAAAATGCAATTTCGACCTGGCAAAATAAACCTTTTGCCAGGCCCAAACCTTCCTTTTTAAGGCATATAAGTAACACCTAGAGTAGGCTCTGGACTACCTAGAGCACAGGGTGCAAAAAATAAAAAAAGTGGGACATGTGTACTAAAGTTTTACATGTCCTGATAGAGAAAGACTCTTAAATTCGTTTATCACTAGCGCAAGGCCCACCTCTCCGATAGAACAACATTGGAATTACCTTATGATGTTTTATAAGTGTAATTTCCAATTGGCAATAGGTGACCAGTTCATGTTTGGTGTCTCTGGAATGAATCTTTAAAATCCTAGCTTATTGTGAAGTCAGATTTAAATGACAGTTTTGAAAATGCCACTTTTAGAAATGTGGCACTTTCCTACCTTCTCTATTCAGTGTATGAAGCCTGTCTCTGGTCATATGACTGGGTGAAGCTGACAGTTGGGCTTTGTGTATTCCTCCTAGACAGCCACACACAAAAGGGAGCTTGGGTGTGCCTGGATAGGCCAACTCTGGCAGAATGGAAGGGGGGAGCTGAGCACAGCCCGACTTACACCTGATTAGGCTTTGTTCTGCCTCCACAGAAAGTGCTGCATACCCCATGTAGTGAGTCTGAACCCAGGACAGGGAAGGCAGGATGCATGTGGACTTAAAAGGGAAACCTCTAGAAGCTGCTCTCCCACTTCAAAGGCACAGCTGGATATAAATACAGGACCCCAGTCACCATCACTTCAGTACCTTTCTAGGCCTGTTGATACTCTACCAAGAAAAAAGACTGCTGAGATGCCGAAGAACTGCCACTCTGCCAAACTGCTGCCTTGCTGTGTTGACTTGCTGCCTGCTACCCTCTTGCCTGGGGAGAAGGACTGAACCTGCTTCTCTTGAACCCAGAACCCCAGGGTGACTCCAAGGGCAAGTTGGCTGGTTTCCTGGACTTTGCTATTTGTGAGTCTACCCTGCCAAGTGGAGCCTACCCAGCCCTAGATCCTTGGAAGTGAGCCTGAGGTGCTCAGCAAGCCTCTTTGGAGCCAGCAGAACTGCTGTGCGGTGCGACCCGGAGCAGCACCAATGCATCACCGCTGCTGCATGGATTGGACCACAGCAAAGACCCACAGCACATCACAGCCCATTGCCTTATTGGAACCACGGAAGCGTGACGCATCCTCTGTGCGACACATCCTCAATGAGGGACTTCACAACGCTCTCAAGCAGTATTTAAGGTACTGTTGTTCAGCGGGCCCATCTAGGTCTTTGTAGATGGCCCACGTCTCATTGCAGTCAGCCTGAACTTTTGATTTTGTCCTGGTCTGGTGTGACCAGATAACCATAGTTAACCCTTTGTGCTTTTTGGTGCTATATTCACTTCAATCTCTAAAATTGTGTATCTCTAGTTCTACTGATTGGATGTTTGTTGTTTTGGTGCTAAATTATTTAAAACATTTTACTCTGCATTTCTAAATTGGTGTGGAATTTCTCTTGTGTTGTGTTTCACTATATTACTGTTTGCGGTGCTGCATAAATACTTTAAACCTAGTTAAGCTTGACTGTTCTGTGCAAAACTACCTGAGTCTTGAGCAGAGGTTAATTTGGTGTTTGCTTGTGACTTCACCCTGAGAAGACGTGTGGTTGCTGCTTGAGAAGAGTTTCTCCCACCTCAATCATTAACCTAATTTCAAACAACTTGGGGAGTGCCCGGACCCCATGAATTTTCACATGGAGTCCTGTTCTTGCAGTTTGTAGGTTGCAGGAGTAAACTCTGACATGATCCAAGGGTGCAGGACTTGGGGAGGCACCTCTTGGGTGTCAGAGCTTACTGCTGCATAGTCCAGCAGCAGGGTCCAGGCAGATTCAGTTGGTGCTGGTCGGCTGAGATGCTGCAGGGAAGGCCTCTGGATGCTTGTTATGTCCTTTTAGCTCAAGCATTAGATCAGCCTACTGACCCTTGGAGTCCCTTCTAGAGTCCTGGGTTCAGGGAAAGCAGTACTAGTCATCCTTCTTCAGACAGCAGGGCAGCCCTTCTTCTGAGTGTCCACAGATCCAGAAGTGTTCTGAGGGTGCCACTTTTATGCCTAATGCCAGATTGTGGGTGGGGGACACCTTTGTCTAAACCTAAACTGGTTCTGGTTATTGGTCCCCTTTCTTGGAGTTTGGCAGCAATCTGTCCAGGAGGACAAAAAGCAGGCAGGTCCATGTGTGGGCTGAATTTGCCAGTGACAGGACAGGATCTTCTGAAGTCCACCCTGTGAAGTTCAGGAAGGGCTGCTCTGTATAGGAACACCCTTCCCCACTTCAGGTTATCCTGCTCTGTAGAGGAACACCCTTCCCCACACCCAAGGCCTTTTTGTTCCCTGCCTGGAAGGAATACACATCAAACCCAAACCACAGGAGAGCCATTAACAGTCATGTGACATTGGACACTGGCAGAAAGGCACATTTGGTTTTATGCCGAATAATGCCAACTCTCTAAAAGTTTTTCAGAGTAGTAATTCCAAATCTGACTTTACAATTAAAGAGGATGTTAAATTGCAATTCAAATGACTGGAAGAAGTGTTTCTCGATCTGCTCCAAAATTGAAGTTATCACTTATTAAGTGTAATAAGGTACCCAGTGTTAGTTTATGGGACAGCTAGCTTTGATGCGGTGAAAAACGGCTTTGGGAAATGGTTCACTGCAAGTGAAACATAAGCACACATGTCCTACGTTTTAAATATCATGCACCCTGCCCTATAGTTTATTTTG
Source organism: Triturus cristatus (assembly GCF_964204655.1). Taxonomy (NCBI): domain Eukaryota; kingdom Metazoa; phylum Chordata; class Amphibia; order Caudata; family Salamandridae; genus Triturus; species Triturus cristatus. The sequence goes on from NC_140589.1 coordinate 182,806,185, forward strand.
CAAAGTTGCAATGGCAGTTTAAAATTGAACTACAGGCTGCAGTAGAAGGCCTGAGACTTGCTTTACAGTGCGACTTTTGTTGATTGGCACAAAGAGTGCTGCAGTCTTTTTGAAGCATTTAATTCACGGGTCCTGGATACATGGAGTACCATTTATTAAGGAGTTATAAGTAAATTTATGTGCCAATTAGTCGTATTCCAATTTTACCATAATGCGGTAATACAACCACATACCACATATGCATTTGTTTAGTGTAAACGGAAGCTTTATTTGGAAGCAAATTAGGCTCATATAACAGCAGCCTTTGGCTTAGCCGTGCAAACAATAAATGCCATAGCAATTTTCTGACATAAACTTGAAAAGTCAACAAATCCTAACATTAATACACAATACTAGAGTTCATTTATTTGAACTGTATGAATGTCAATTCACCTAAATACCAGGGGTAGAGGAAGTGATGCCTCACACTCTTTGACCTAAATGACATCAGAGGAAAAGACATCATATGACGCTCAAACTTGAATTTTTCATGAAGTGATGTCACAGGACCATAACCATGATGTGATCACTATACCTGACATTAGTGAAGTTCATTAATAACTGTAAACGTAATATAATAATATAGACTCGTGTCATTTTTGGGATACCACCAACATAGGGGTGCTAACAATCTTCTTGGAAAGTGGTGGGACATAAACTTATCCTGAATTGTAGCAAACATCGAGAGTTAATCAGACCATTACTAAGAAGGCTGAGGTGTCTTCTCATAATGTTTGAATAAAGTGCAGTAAAATAGTTCATTTTAAGGCACAATTTTCACATAAATATGCTAAAAAGCCACAGACTCTGAAAGAGCAAGGGCACTCATTAAAGTTTCACATCCTTTCATGATGTGCTAAGCCAATGAAACCTAATGTTCCACAGGAGTTGACCACATATTTTACAAAATGTCTTATGGGTGAGCCTATATTTAAAATAAGTACCCCCACATTCCAAGGGCCAGTATTTTGTCATAGGATCAGCCTTATGACAAAAGTTGCATACAATTTGTCAGTGTCAGAATTTGGGCATTACTACCACACATATACCATGAGCAGCACAGGTCGAAAATTACCTCTAGTAGGTCAGTGCCAGCATTTTCTCATGTATGCTACCTTCCATGTATGTATGTATGTATGTATGGCATATTTGTATAGCGCTCCAATCACCCAACGGGCATCCCGGCGCTGTGATCTAACTAATCCTGCAAGAAAGTTAATACTGCATCGGCAAGCTACTCAGTCCTAGGGAACAGATGAGTTTTCAATTCTTTTTTAAAAGAAAAGAGGTCTCCAGAGCATCTAAGCGGCAGTGGCAAATTATTCCACAGCTTAGATGCCATGTAGACAAAGGAGCGTCCCCCCATCCGCTTTCTCCGGATTTTGGGGACAGCTACCAAATTAGCTGAAGCAGAGCGGAGAGATCTGGTGGGGATGTACCAGGAAAACATCTCCTGTAGGGGAAGTGGTCCCAAACCATGTAAGGCCCTGAAGACCAAGCATAATGCTTTAAATTCAACCCGCTGAGAGATAGGCAGCCAGTGCAGATCTTTAAGTGCTGCAGATGACGAGTCAGAACGTCGGCGAGAGAGTGCTAACTTAGCAGCAAAGTTCTGTACCCGTTGAAGTTTGCCCAGTGCCGTGGTAGGTGCCCCCAGAAGCAGTGCATTGCAGTAGTCAAGTCTACTTAGAATGATACTGCGCACTACTTCTGGTCTGGCGTGGGCGGGGAGCAGAGGGAGAATCTTCCGCAGAGTGCGCAGCAGCCCCATACAGGAAGACACTGTTTTATCAATGAAACCCTCGAGTTGAAGATTGGGTTCCATTGTCACACCCAGGTTACGAACCGAGCTTGCCGCTGCTACCGTGCCCTGAAAGGAGGGAGGCCAGAAGTCTTGCGGTAGAGGTCGTGGAACACGGTCCGCTGAACAATGCAGCACCTCCGTCTTGGAGCTGTTAAATTGCAGCGAGTTGTTACTTAGCCATGTTGCCGTGGAGACCATACAATGGTGAAAGGTCTCCAGTGACACCGCCTTCTCCCCTCAAAGGAAAAGATAAGTTGGGTGTCGTCAGCATAATTGGTGACCGTTATGCCAAAAGATTTAATTAATTTGACCAGGGGCGGAGGTAGAGATTGAAAAGGATGGGACTGATGGCTGATCCCTGGGGTACGCCCTGCCCTACCCTTCTGATGGTAGACTTGAAGGGAGGCAGGGCAACCACCTGATGTCTATTGGCCAAGTAGGAAACAAGCCAATCTCGGGCCAGACCCATCACACCAGCCTCCTCCAATCTCCTGGTCAAGATGGCATGATTGACCGTATCGAACGCTGCCGACATGTCAAGCAGCACTAAAAAGGCTGCTTGACCATAGTCGTCACGCAAACGAAGGTCACTCAAAACGGTCACCAGAGCTGATTCAGTTCCATGTGCTGGCCTGAAACCAAACTGCGCTGTATCCAGACAGTCATTGACTTCCAAAAAACTGGACAGGTGTTTCGTGACCAGTTTCTCCAAGATCTTAATCGGGAAGGGAAGCAATGAAATAGGTCTGTAATTAGCGGGAGATAAGGGGTCCAGTGATTCCTTCTTCAACAGTGGAGAGACTACCGCAAGCTTCCAGCTGTCCGGAACCTGGGCGGAGCCAAGAGACTGACAGCAGATTGCATGGAGAGGAGGAAACAACTCCTGGCCAAACACCTTCCAGAGCTTGTGCGGAAGAACATCAAGAGGAGAACCTTATGACACACTGTTTGCCAAGGCAACAAACTCTGTAAAGGAGGGGGAGGGAAAGCTGTCCAACCTTGCTCTCTCAGCCTCCGACTCAGATGTAGGCAGGGGAGCAGCCTCTGAAGTATTAGGGCTCATTTTACTCAAGATGGTCGCGATCTTATCTTCGAAGGCCGTAGCCAACAAATCACAGAGTAACTGAGAAGCAGGGATGACTGTAGAAGCACTAGCCGGTCGAGACAGCTCGTTGACAATTTTAAACAAGGCCTGAGCCTTATTGGAGGCTGACAATAAAGTCTCCTCTAGGAACCTTGCTTTTGCACATTTGATTTGTGATTTATAAGCTGCCAGCTCTTGCTTGAAAAGTGCTAGATCCGATGCCAAATAGTGTTTCCTCCATATGCCACAGTTGTCCTCACTTATGCTAAGATTTATCTCAATATGCTAGTCCCAACATTTTGCCATGTGTATCACCTATATCAAGAATGTCTTCAATTATGTGAGCAGCAGCATTTTTCCATGGGTGCCAAGAAGCCTCTCTAGTATGCCAGGACTAGTGTTTTATCATGGCTGCCCATTATGCCATAAAATACCACTGGTATGCCAGTGACAATATCTTTTGCCTTAAGAATGCCAATATCAGTATTTTGTCATAGGTGCCTCTATAAACCTGCAGTGCCAATGGCAAATTCTCAAGCATAGCACCACATTCTCACTTGTGCTCACTTTCGATTAATCATTCTTACACACTCTCACACGTGCATTCTCAAGCCTCTCTTGCACTCACTGATACTCTCACTCATTTTCACTCATTCATATTCACTCTCACTTAGAGCTCTGATCTTCATTACTTGGAGCATCAAAAAAAAAGTGATGGATGGAATGCTTTAATTAATCTCAGCTACTGATGATTACTCTGGCATGCATCCCAAATTCATTGTTTTTCACCCACCTTGCCACCTCAATTTTGACTCAGCTGTATGCAAATTAGCATTGACCCTGCTCCAATGGGAACAGTCCAGACTGAACTGCCAGGCCAGGTCCCCTCTGAACCGGAAAACAAGCAACCGAGGACCAGTTTCATCCTTATCAGGGCTACTCAGCCAGGGACAGCATTGTTTCAGTGGCACAGTGAGCATGGGACCAACATCTTGACATACCCATCGCATTTAGGGCATGAAAATTCAAGCGGAGGTGTCATGCATGGTGTGCAAACTAATGATGGATTGGGGTGTAGCCCCCCACTAATTAATAGTGGGTTAAATAAATTCAAGTGTTCCATCCATCACATTTTTGTATAGTTAATTGCATTATTTAGATTTGAGGGGGCATTCCAAGGGTGGCATAACAAGCGCACCTTTTTAACTGCTCATTGCTGTTGATGGAAAACCTTATCTACTAAAAAAAAAGGCAGGGTTTTGCATAAAAAATAATGCTGTTTTGACATTGGTTATAGCATGGAGAAAAGCTTTTATTTTTGCAATTTTTTCTTGCTTTGAATGTATGCTGCACTGTGCAGCCCACCTACAAAGTAGGAAAAATTAGAAAGTTAACCTAAGCATAGACTGTGGTACTGCAAGGGTACCCTTCCAGTACAAAACCTATGTTAGACATCACACATACAACACCCACGCACTAAGGTGCAAAGGTGTGTGGGCGGCAGGCAGATTGTGCACTAGGGCTGGGGAGAAAGCAAAACAAGCCCAGGAAGAGTCAAAGAGAAACACACACACGTGCACACACACACACACACACTTACACATACACACTTTACTTTGCAGACTACGGTACCTGCCGAATGACCAAACGACCTGTCAAAGTGACAGCTGGATATTTTAATTTAATTTGAGATATGTAGAAAGCATATGTCCTTGGCATGAAGATGCTGATTGACTCGGATAAGATGTTCTGATCTAAACAACCATGTTTTTTCACTAACTTACCTCTGAATATTCATTATCAGTGGTTTTCGCTTGTACTGAGAACGGTGTTAGGAAGCCACTCACCTGAAAACCACGTTGTTCCTTTGGGGAGATGAGACACTGTCTCCCAATACCCCTAAGACCCTACCTCCACCAAAGCGGTTAAAAACACTTAGTGCGAAGAAAGAATCCCAGGGGAAAGGGGAATTGGATATAATAAAAAAGGAGAGATACAAACACAGCAATCACTGGTTTGGCGCACTTCTGATGAACTGACAAGCTTCTTCTTTCTTCAGCACTGTCTGACACTATTTGCAGTACGGTATGTTTATCTTAACAACAAACGACATGCAACTGTTCAGTTATATGTTCTATTTGCTATCATATTAAATAACACAATAATCATCCAATGGCTATGATTTCTGAACACCTCTCAAAACAGTCTGTTTTCAAAAGACGACAAACGTTACATGCTAAAAAAACAGTTCTGGTACGTGGATTATTGTTAGTTCACAGAAGTTCTCTTATGCATAAGATTTGAAGTTAAAAAGTACCTGATTGTTCTTGGGACTGAATCAGCAAGACGCAAATGCAGAAAGAAATACCTTCGGTTAACCTTGTCCTTTTTCTTTTTCCTTACAGCTCTCAAGGGAAACCGGAAATGATGCGGGGCTCCGGAAGGTAGTCCAGGCAAACAAAGTCAGAAAAGGCAGGAACTCGAGACGTCCGGGAGGGGAAGACGAAGCCAGGAACTGAAGCCAGAGAGGACAGGAGCCGAAGACCTTCACACGCTGGAACGCAGGTCAGCGCAGGTAAGCGGAAGAAACAACGAGGCCAAGTGTTTCTGCAAGAGAGACGTTCCTTTTATAGCTCTGGGACGGGTGGGGTTTACTTGTTCAGGATGTAGGACTCATCATTGTTGGACTTGGCCCTTCTGGCAGGTTCACCCCTAAACTTTTTGCTTTCACTGGTGACCTGGTGGTAGTGATTTTTGGTTTCTGCGCACTTTCCCTGTGTCCCAGAGTAAAGTGCGTGCGCACTCTTGAGTGCATGTGGTGAGGTTGGCCTGCCCTCCCATAGGAATGCATGGGGGAATGTATGTGTCCCTGGTAGTTCCTGATTCGTGGGGAGTGCAGGTGCAAGTTTGGTATGTACGGACTCGTGTGATGAAATGCTGCGCGATGATGTGTGCGGCGTGCATGTACCTAGAGTGGAAGTGCCACTTCTAGAAGTGGGCACTTCTGTGTGCAGTGTGAAATGGATGCCTTGTCTGGCGATTGGCTGGCTGAGGTCATGTGACGGGCTAGGGAATCCCCAGAGTCAGGAGGAGTCACCCAGTGGTGAATAGGGAGATCAGCAGCTAGAAGGGTGGGAGGAGTACACCTGGGTCCTGAATAGGGCTGGGTTTTCCCCACACAATGCTGGCTCCGCCCCCTGTGGTGCGACTGATGACCCTGGCCTGCTCTCCTAATAGGGAGAGGGGCTGAGCAAAACAAAGTGCTCAGGAACCAGTTGTAACTGGTTTGCCCCTTCCCTGCACCTTGAGACAAAGGTGTTCTGTGTATAAGAAGGGGCTGTGACCCCATGAAAAATGTTCTCTTCCAGGATCCTATCTGAGGGGGGCTGCTGCTGCTGGAGGCCAGGAGGAAGCGCCACTTAGGACTGCCTTCCTGCCTGGAGGGCCCAGTGAGCTGGCCCCTGGCCCAGCCTTGCCCCCCTGCCTACCTTCCTGAACTTTGCCAGGACTCTGCTACTGGACCTTGCTCAAAGCGCTTGGGGAGCGCTATACTAATTGGCTGAAAAGCGCCTGCATCGGTGGCCAACCGCACGGCGCTACGATCATCTACGAGGGAACCCCGACGTAGGGATTCCCCCGCTTTGCCCTACTCATAGCGGGTGCCCACCCCGCTTATTTCCGCACCTTTTGCCTTAAAAACAAAAGCGGGTGCCCACCCCGCTTCGTGACGCTCAGTGGCGGGTGTCTACCCCGCCAGGGACTTTGCGCTGTAAACGGGAGCCCACCCCGTATCACCGCCATCACCAGGAGCTCTGGGCCGCCGCGCTGCCTGCGGTGACCCGGAAACAGAGAGAAGTCCGGCCTTAGTGTGGGCGGGGCCGAGGCCCGGAAGAGAAGTGGACGGGAGCCTACCCCGCGCTCCAATGAAGACGTGCGGCGACTTCCCCTGCAGGGCTCCCGCAAGTGGGGAGAGCCCTGCATACCTGAGAAGCCCCGCGCCGAGAAAAGAAGCGCCGCCGGAGGGGAGCAGAGAGCCTTCTGCCGTGACCAGAGCAGCCACCAGAGTCCCGGTGAGTGGGGGCACCATTGTTGTTTTCAGAGCGCCTGACGCTCCATCGAAGGAGGGGGGCAGTGCTTCTCGAGCCTGTGAGGCTCCAACGTGGGCCGCAGTGTTGTCACGAGTTCCCTGAGCGAGTACGCTCCAACGTTGGGGGCATTGTTGTTTCCCGAGCCCCGTGAGGCTCCAATGTAGAGGGGGCATTTCTTTGGTGACCAGAGCGCGAGTACGCTCCAACGTTACGGGGGCATTGGTTTCACAGAGGCCAGTGAGGCTCCAACTACGGGGGCATTTTCTTTGGCGCATCTAGAGCCCACGAGGCTCCCACGCCGTTTTTGGGGCATTCTTCTTGTAGAGCCTAGGTGGCTCCAGTGCCGTATATTGTGTTGGAAGGCACCGTGGTGCCCAGGCTCTGTCCCCACAGCTGCCCAGCACTAACTGGGCAGCTGCAACGTTTAGGTTGTGGCCTTTACGCTTTGGCTTGCGCAGCCTTGCCCTGACATTGGGACAAAGGGCGTCCTAGCACCCCTACGAGGCCAGTTGGCCTAGGGACTGCCACAGGTGGTGGCTAATGTGAGTTTTGCGCTATTGTTCCTAATCTGCACCTCTGAATGTGTTTTATGCATCATGTGCCTTGTGTCTACACCTCTGAATGTGTTGTGATGCATCATGTGTAATGAGTTTATACCCCTACAGGTATTGTGATACTTAGGTGGTTGTTTCTCTCCTAGTACAGGTGGTGCTAGTGAGGTCCTGGTTCCCTGCGTGACATTTTCCTAAGGTGATTAGGGTTGCGTAGGTGGTACTTACCGGTTACCAGTAGTTACTGGTTCTGTACTACATGTGTTATTTTGCGCTACAGTAATTTGATATCCTATGTTCTAAGTGCTAAGTTCTAAAAGTGCTAATTCCTGACAGTGGTCCATGTGGCCCTGTCCCCTGTACATATAATCCCTTGTAAAATTCTGCCCAGTGCCAGTTGGCACAGTGTAAATTGTGTGAATATTATCTAATGTGTTTTGGTATAATACAAAGGCTATTTTTATATAACCTTGTGTGGAGTTTCTTTTGTGGTGGGCCTTGGGTGTTGTTGCTGGGTGCGCGCGCAAACGCTTTACACATCGCCTCCGGGATAAGCCTGACTGCTCGTGCCAAGCTACCAAGGGGGTGAGCAGGGGTTATCTTTGGCGTGTAACTTCCTTGCCCTGACTAGAGTGGTGGTTTCTGCCTGGCTTTGGCGCAAGCCCTCTACTGACATGAGTGGTGCACATGGAAAACGGGTGTGGCAGCACATGTGGAGAGAACTTGAAGGCCTTAGACAAGCTTACAAATAATTATTTGACACATGTTACTCATGCAGGGTGTATGACTCATCACCAACTGCCAGAGTACTGCACATGGCAAATGGGTGTGGCAGCAAACGTTGAGAAAACCTGAAGGTCTTAATCATGTTTACAAATAATTATTTAACACGTGAACAATCTGTTTTACTGTACAAAAGAGTTTAGTTATGCTTATAATTCGCTTCCAATACACCACATTTAAGCATATAAAAGAAAATAAAACAAACAAAACATCCACTTTCTAATGTTTTACACAACTTCAAGGCGTAAGATTCTGTCTTGCTTCCTGTCATTCTGTGGCTCCAGAATTGGTTAAGCTTTGTGCATAATTCCTAACAAACGGTATCCCACACGCTCAGACATTCATTGAAATTGCATTTATACATCGTTTATTACCTCTAACAGGTCGTTGAAGTGCTTTACAGTGAGTAACTTTTGGTTACTGGGATTATTCTTGTGCTCTCAAAGAAATTATTCCCTGCATTTACTCCAGTATTTTTGTGGTACATTAATACCTTATGTGTGCTCATTAGAGGGGGTTATGTGGGAAACAAATGGTTTATCGAATTAATATATGTTGTTAGGTTACAGGGATATTGTTTCAAAGAGAAAAAGATTAAGAAAACTGTACAATTTAGAGTGGTCTATACGTACAAGAGGCATGCAGTAGGAAAAAGGGAATTAGAGGGGCATTGAAAATAAATATGGTAGGGTAAAAATGAAAAGTTTAAGTCAAGGTACATTTTTAAAGCAGGGTTTTAGAAATAAATCAGGGAGAGTTTTGGCAATAACACACAGTCTGTGCATGCAAACCTATGGAGAGAAACACATTTTAAGTTGTGTCCTTAAAGAATATTGCAGTCTATCTAGTGAAACTTTAACTTTGCAGAGGGGGCAGATACTTGTGTTATGTAAAAAAAATCAAGCCCATTGCTTGTTGAAACCCCTTTACGAGTGAACGTAAAGCATTGACATTTAAGCATATGCCAGTACCCACAATTACTTTGACTTTAACAGCACAATTGAAAAAGCTTTTGTGCACATCACTCCACTGTAGGTGCAAATTAAATATTTGCACACCCAGAAGGTACAATGGTGTGTACTTACTTCAGCTGTACAATCAATACTATGAAGTATTATTGCAGTATATACATATAAATCATGTTACACCATAAGAACTACTCATATAAACATGTTATCCAAACACTTGCCAACTTACTGTATAGCAAGGTAGTTGATAAATATGCTGCAGCAATCATCATTAGTAAATCCAGTGCATAGTTTATATTATCCATTTCTTACCTGGTTCAAAAGCGCATGGGAAAGTGCTACTCCCTGCCTCAAACCCTGAAGAGCACCATGCCCCACAGACCAGACACTGTGATCCGTAGAATTAACATGCCTTGTGGTCACCATGACTCTCCAGCATTCACTTTCCCTCCTAGTGGAGAATACCTGGACCTGAACATGGTAACCAATACAATCAAACTACAACATGTTTTAGTGTTAGTGCAGCTTCACCTTTTTAGTCAAAAGGTTGTTTATGGCAATGGCATAGTGCCACCTATGGCAGATATACTGATTCGACCCTTAATATTTCCTGAAATGGCAGAAAATGCAATTAGTGCCCTGAGTCCAGGTGCATTTTAAATCTGTGTAAGAAAGAATTTCGTAGGTAGTCCTAGAAAATTCACATTACAAAAATTAAGTTGCGATGATACAAATGAATTCATACTTTGACTTTATTGGAAGGTTAAAAAAATGCACTTTCTTCACGTTATAGAGTTGGTTAAAGCTGGATATTGAAATTAACTTGATCTGAGGTTGTAGATTTAACTTCATATGCCTCTGGAACCGTAATTTCTTCACTGTTCTGTCTGAACACTGTAGGATGAGAATAAGACTAATAAAATAATTTTGCAACTAAAACGTGGAGAATTTATTTTCAGTTGTGTTCCTGTTGAGCTTAAGATTGTTTCTGCCCATCCAAATGTCTGTTGTTTACAGGCAGGAGTGAACTGTGTCCAATGATCATCCATATTGCCAAAAAGTGCTCCCCGGCAGCAATACCATGAGATTAGCTGGTGATCCCAATGTACCTTCAGTTCTGGGAGGATTATCAGTAGTATTATGTACACCTGTATTTTGTTAATAAATATGTCACTTATTAAAAACTTTTCCCAAATGTTACTTTGTTCCGACATGAATCTTAATATTTAACATGATATTACATCAAAATTTTAGCATTGCATTTCTCACAACAGTTTGTAATTCGAAACACCCCTAAATTATGATTAATAAATATATTACAATAATATTACACCGCACATTGAAAAAACTAATCATAAAAAACAATTATGAATATATTTAACAGGAATGTCAACATGGCATTTCAGAGGGTTCGAAGGTTCATCCCACCTTCTTCAGGACATATATATAATGCTTAAAAATCTATTGCACTGTTAAAACGAAAAGACAGGGAATTTTCCTTTCCAATACCAACTCATTAACATGAATTGGTTTTAATATAAAGGATACTTAAACTTCGCATTATGGGTAGAATTTTCCTGTATGAAGTTTGAAGAGAAATTGTAGATCAAAATGAATAGTTTGATCAGATATGTTACAATATAAAAGCCCCAAATAAATATTATGACGTGTAAACCAAGAGGTTCAAACAAACTGGTTTCAGGAAATCAATATGCCCAACACACTTACTGTTTGTTTCTTTGACCCAATACTTATATGAAAGGGAGAAAGGTATTGGTAGAATGGAAGGGCAATAGGAACCAATGCAAAGGTATATATGAAACTAATGAGGATGTCTATAATTTGATGAGTCAATAATGAGTACAAATAAAGGTATTTATTTAATATTTGCTTCTTTGAACCAATGAATACCAGAATACACATACGAAAGGGAGAGAGCTATTAGTAGAAAGAACAGCAATGAAAACCGATGAAAAGTCATAAAAGAAGCAAGAGAAGATTTCTCTGATTGGGCAAGACAATATCCAATAGAAATATAGATACAGGTTTAGAAACGGCACAAAACCATGAGCACAGGCTTTACTGATTTTACAAACACAGACAAAACACACACCGGTCCAGGGACCTTGAAGTACAAATATTTAAGGTGAACAGGGACTAAAGAGGGGAAGGATATAATAATAGACTAATAATGATAAAACTAAAGGGGTTGTTTTAACTCTACAACTATTGCTGGCTGAGGTTTGTCTAAAGCCCTGAAGAAAAAGAATGGGGATATATAATGTACTGGACCACCGTAAACTTATGCATATAACTGAAGTGAATGTGGTTAAGATTTAATTGTGTATGTGTGAGCGTATAACAGTAAACAAATGGGGACCTAAGAGGGATTCTTGCACCCCACAGCTCCAGATGAGATTGGAAAATCAAAGAACAGAGGTCTAAAGCAAATTGGACTAATTAAAGAGAGAGTCTAAAGGTGAGCAATTTATAGATATACATATAAAAAATAGGAAAATAAGTGTTCATAAGATTCAGAGTCTGCATTCCTACAAATAAGATAAAACTGATGGGTATGTTTAATAATTGATAGAGATCTTCAAACCACGTAACTCAATGTGAATATTCCACTCAAAGTGAAAGAATAAAGAGAGTAACCACATGAAGATTATATTCTGAGAACTTGTGCGGTGAGTGGATAAAGAACAGCACATTTTTTAATACTTTCACCATTGGCGAAATAAAGCAGAGAGTAAAAGAATAGTGAATGTTAACATAATTTATTATTAGGTTTAAAAATGGCGAGTCGTCCTTAAAGAAAAGACAAGGCACCACCAAAGCATTGGATAGATCGCCCGCCATATTAGGAGTTTCCTCCTGTCTGGCGGGCTGGTTTTTGGCATTCCCACAACGATGTCGCAGAGAATGGGCACTTCAATGGGAACTCCAAAAACAGTTCCTACACGGCATGGACTGAAAAGTCCATGCTGTGCAGGAACTGGGGTGCATGCACACAGGGGGGCACATGTTGTTCCCCCCGCATGCATTTTCTCTCTGCCATGGTGTTCATGGAGGAGAAACCTCCATGACACCGGTGACCGAGGGTGAACACGTAATATGCATGGCGGGATTGTGGCGGTCCAGCCAAGCATATGGCAGCCTCCTGACCGCCACAACACCACCAGGGAATGGCGGTTCTCTGGCTGCTGCGACAAGACAAGGGCGGTCCAAACCCCCTGAATTGTAACAGTGTAAACGTTTGACAAGTGTTCACATCGAACTCATTTTTAGAACAATTTCATATTATCACAAATAATTTCTTTGCTGATTTAATCAAGAAAGTTTATGCAGAGCACTTCCGTCTAAAGTTGGTTTATTAAATGGTAAGAACTAGTCAGAACACTTTACATTCCTTCAACTCGATTTAGCTGAATCAAGTATTTATTTTGTTATAGTACAAAAGTTTTTTTTCCAAATATATTTTTTTACTTTTTCATTTTGACCTTTCCATTTTGTGAGTGATTTTTCTTAAGAATCGAAGAAGAGAGTGGTCAAGGAACCCCAAGTGAATAAAAACCATAACCTAAGAATGTGTAACAAGAAAGTGAGTTGGAATAAAGAAAACACAGTTATTGGTTTTAAAAAAGAAAATGTCCAATCATTCAAATTTCAATGATGGGAAGATCAACCAGATCTGTCCTGGAGCTTCACTACATGGGCTATCCTTTTTATGTTGTTGATGATGTTTCAACCTTACTCATGATGTGAGGGTCTCATCAGGTCAGGAATTGCCTGGGGACTAAGGGATGGTGTGCTCTTCCTAGTCTGCACAAATCAGATTAGGTACTGAAGATATATATATCCTTGTATTGAGGGCTTGAGCCGGCCTGAAGAGAAAGGGGACCATGGATGGGAGTCCAATGGCTCAGCAGTAGTTACTGAGTTTATTCTTAAGATTTGCAGTAAGGGAGTCTTGCGGCTAAAGTCTTTCTCTTTGTCAATGTCTGCCCATAAGGACGCTGCAAGGACAATCCTGTAAACCTGCAGAGTTAATCTTCCATCAGCATACGATTCCTTAGGGCAAGGAGTAGCGATATGTGTGTAAGAATCTTAAGATAAAGTCTTCCTCCCAGTGGGAATTATAACTTGGGGGCACCGATGTGCTAAATGGATGGCAGTCTGCCGATAGAGGACGTGTGGTGAAGTATGATTCTGCACTCCCCTCGGGCAGGGATAGAAAAATTAAAAGGGGTTTCAGTCATATCTCCACAACTTTCCCAGGCACTGGAAGGTGCTGGGAATAGAAACCGTACTTGAACATAGTAAGAGAGAGATACAAGAAATAGAAGAGCTAGAAAAGGAATTGCTGGGTTGTGATAACCTTGAAGAAGCTAAAAATGCACTTGAAAAGCTTAGCAAAACTATCAGTGAGTTTAACATTTTTGAACTAAAGAAAAAGGCAGACAAGGTCCAAAAGTACACCAAGGAGAAGGCATACCCATATTTACACGAAGAATACCATTCGCAAGTACAACCCACAAGGAAAAACATCACCTGGGATAAATAACAAATTGGTCATCTTCTCAGACTCATCAGCAGGCTCTGATTCCTCAGACGAGGCAGGAGAAGGCCCAAGTTTCGGCACAGGCAATCCCACTCTGAATCGTTTTTTAGGCCAGGCACAGAGAGGGAGGGGCACCAAACGGAACCAGCAGAGGACATGGAACCAATTTGCAGGCGAAAGACAGACACGCAGACAGTACTATACATGGGGCACGAAAGGACAGTAGAACACGTAGAGAACAATTTGAGTTCTCAACAATGTATTCCCATCATAGACATGAGTGCAACACTAATGAGATATCCCTCCTAAGTAGAGGCCTATCCTTTGTAATAACAGAAAAAAACATTTTTCAAAATTCAGTCAGAACTTTACACATCTTTCAGGTATATCATATTAAAACACTTTTTTTTCAGAATGGGATTCAACACCCAGTCTTTCAGCCTCTAACTTGAAACCCAAATCTGCATTTATACCACCAAATGCTATGATGCCTACAGAAATCTGAGCATTCGAAAAAGCAGTTTTAGAGGACATCAATAACCTCAAAAATTCAAAGAGCTTTACACCCTACAATATCACATGGCCCCATAGACAGCTACTATTGTCCCTCAAGAAAGAACAATCCATTATTACACTGATTCGTAATAGGGCAGTCCGTGGACCGCCAGACTCATAATCGGCCCCTGAGTGTTAAGAAAGCTGATGAGACATAACTTACTAGGGACCAGGAAGTATAGTAAGGTTGAATGGGAAATGTGAACATCCCTGTTATAAAACTTTATATATAGTGTAAATATGAGCATTTAAGTGTACTTATAGAGACTCATTTCAAATTAAATTGATATTTAAATGTGGGATCACTTACGTGCAGAGTGTAACATTGACCATGTATTAGAATAGATCCCTGAAGGCTGCATCATGTGAGAGACCTGTTTTATTAAAACGTGTGCCAAACCATATCTAAAATGAAGAGCGATATTGGAGGAAATAGGCTGTTGTGAATGTATTCACATAGTAAAATGACTGATATGTTATGACAAACATTTAGTGGAATATTCAACATGCGGGAACGTTGCACATAATTTAAAAATGAGTATTTGAGTAATGACATACAAAGAATACGTACACTGAAAAAATACTTAAGTAGGAAAAAAGAAAATGAGAGTTTCTGTACTGCACACTGATATATGTGTTTTCTGTTTTTGTTTTAATTTGACAGTGCAATACATTTGTAATCATTATACATGTCCTGAAGACGGTGGTTAAACCTTGGAACCTGCCGAAACGCTACAATGACATTCCTATTAAACATATTCATGATTGTTTGTTACCATTTGTTTTCTTAATGTTGTGTATTATTATTGTGATGTTTTTATGAATTATGATTTAGGCGGAAGTCTTGAAATACGAACTGTTATAAGAAATCCAATGCTGAAGTTTTGAAGTAAGATCATGTTAAATATTGGGATTCATGTCAGAACAAAGTAAAATTTGTGAAATGTTTTTAATAAATGAGAATATTTTCCAGCTAAACACATATGTGCAAGTGTAGTACATATTACTACTGAAAATCCTCACAGAACTAAAGGTACATAGGGAGCACCTGCTAGTCTCAAGGGATTGCTTGAAGGGGATCACTTTTTGGAAATGGAGTTAATGAAACCTGTCCCTTTTGGCTATTTGAACACTTACTTTCCTAATTTGTGAATCCAACGCCCATCTCACCGCCATCCATATTCTTAGCACTACCTATGTTACAAGTGCATATACATACAAGAAGTGCCTGAATGATTCTCAATGGTGAACGGATCAAGGTAGATTTATTCTTTGCACATGTTGCGGCTACTCCTCCAATGTCCTGTAAATCTGAGCTTATTGTAGCCTTCCAGCCCACTGCCAAGGGCTACATCTGCTGTTAAAGACCCTGAACCTGAGATATAGGCTTGACCTGCAGGCAGAAGCCTTTCACAAGGGAGATGGCCTTTAAAAACCTGTATAGCCTGAAGCAGAATGGCTATTTGGCTATTAAAACATTCTACCCACTGAGGGTAGAATGCTCAACATTTAAAAAGGAAGAAACAGAAATACAAACATTGGAAAGTTGGAACAGAAGGTTTATATCAGCCATTATTAGAACTGAGTCACTTCATTGTCTTTAATAGAGCTCCCAACATTCCAATGTTCAAACTAATCAATTTAGGACACTGGCTCTAAAATCAGATAAATAATGCAGCAAAGCAGGGATGCTTACTAAAACAAGTGTCTCTTCTTTAGTAAAATCCACAGTATAAGTAACATATTAAAGAAAGGTTTTTTGTAGTGTTAATGATTAGTACACAGTTTTATTGAACACCCTTATTTACATTGTACAATATTGTCAGTTCCCTTCTAGCCCCAGGAATAACCACAGCTTATGTTGTGCAATCTCAGTGTTATATGCAGGTTGCCTTTTCCATTCTTGAGTCCAAGCCAGCCGAGATAATATAAGTACTCTGATGCAGGCCAGGCTGTCAGGGACAGCCTTTAAAATATATTAAACCATTGAAATATTGAGTGCTCGATTGAAGACAATGGAGTGCTCGGGCTTCTAATGTCTGGTAGAATACTGGAGCATCAACATTTTAATGTTTATTCACAGCAAAAGCTGTGAACAAAGGGCTCACGGAGCCAGAGGGGATTTCAACCCCTTCAGGATCTGTGAGGCCTTTGTTTTACAAATTAAAACATTCTGTCCTCTAAGGTTGGAATGTTCTAACTGCCTTACAGCTGTCCGTAGCGGGCTCTACTGGCCATTAAAGGCTCGCTCTCTAGTTTTAACGATGGAGCAGGCCTTTACTGGCTCAAGGAGTCCGCAACGGTGGGTTCGAATGCTATAGTAGAAAAAGTGTATATTCCTAATTGTGAAGTAGAAACACTTTAATGACACTGCTAACAATTGGAATCCTACTTTGAGTGTAACCACGGTTGTCCCCGCCTGCCTTAAACTTGTTCAAAAATCACTTTCATCTAGCCATTCATTGAGGCAGACTAACCTCATCTGCCTATAACTCATGGTACCCAGAAGTGATAGCGGCCTTTAATACATTGGTTACAATCTGTCCATCTTCAAATAAATTGGAGCAAATAAATCTGGGTGCAATAATGTCAATGATTTAATTGGTAATACCCCAAATTATTGGTCTCTAAATTAAGTGATCATTCTTGAAGAGGTCTGCTTGGGATATAACTAAACCATGTTGGTCAATTGCCACCTCAACTTTAGTTGTATAAATGCCACAAGAAAGAGTCTGGATATTCAGTTAAGTTCAGCAGTTGGCTACCCAATTTTGTCATGAAATCACCACTTCAAAAGAAGGGCATTATTCAGACCTGGCTCAATACAATACCTTTTCAGAAAACCTTTGAATCGTTTGTAGGCTTGCCTATGGACAGCTTTTGCTGTCTGGCGAGAGTTACTTTCATTACTCAACAGACAACACAGTTACACACATGCATACAGATACATGAACAGAAAGGAGATTTGAACAAACACTTTCAGTCATTAGCTACTGAGCTTCTGCTTGTTCTATGCACTGGCTAACAGGGTTGCCCATCAGCACCCAATTTTGCAGATGTAAATATCCTGTAAAAGCATTCAAACACTTTCACTAGCATTGTTCTTTTTCTCCTACCCAGTGCTCTCTCTTTGTGCTTGCACCACCCCATTTATCTGTTGCTTTGCGGAGCTCCCTGGTGCTCCCTCTTTTCCTTGTGTTTTCTTTTGGGTCCAACAGCTGCAAAGGTCTATCAAAACCCTTTATCTTGTTTCTGTACTTCTGGGCCCTTTATTTCTCTATTTTTAGCTTACTTTACTATAATGACTATCAACAATGTTGCAAATGTAAAGTAAAACAGTAAAAATGGCCCCATGTGTCTCATGACACATGCATGCATGGTGTGCATCGTGATGCATGCATGCACACCTCACTCATCTTTAAATAGTTGAAAAACATTCCAAGATGACAGTCAATCCATCTGCCATTGTTTCATTTAACTTTACCGTTTCAACATAGATGTTTGGTCATTTCAGAACATTAAAGTAGAAATATACAAGCACTGGCAAAGCCAACATTTGTAAAGACAATATTCATTGCCTTTGCCATCTACATGTTTCATACATAGTTATTTTTGGAGGTAATTAGTATTTTGTCAGGTAGTTGTAACCATAATAGCAGTGATCAATCTACCTAGTCAGGACTACAAAAGTATGTACTTTCATTTCATCACACTCGTAGTCTTACATATCTATCTTTAATTGGTTCCTCATTAAACAAGTTAGTGGAAATACACCATTTTCGAATTAAGATGATGTACGGCCCGAGGCTGCTCCATCTACAGAATTGACTCATGGTTCTAGTATTTTTGAAAAAGTCCTACATGAAATGAATCTGAATTGTATACTATACTTTAAAGTCAGTGGAACATTTTACATTTAACACACAATGCTTTCTTGACACGATACGTCTTCCACTGAGGCCTCAATTATAAGTAGGCTCAAGCTGTATTTTGGTGTGGGACACTGCTCCAACCCATCACAACTGGTTCCATCACACAAATTTTCTAGGTTTGGCGATCCCGAACCAGATTTTACTGGCTGAAGAATCCACTCACTAAAATCACAGGAGGATTAGATAGAGGCCAGGACAAGTGCAGCTCATCTCGCACATGCCCCCCAGGCTGAAGGGAAGCATGGAAGTCTTTATTCTGGCTGGTACCTCTGCCCCTGCCCGCTTTCACCATTATAACCGCTCTGCACTCCCTTACTTCCACTTACCATGTGCTCAGAATTGGTGGTAAATAGAAGTAGAAATCCCCACAGATCTGGTCACTTGTAATGTGACCAGATCCATATGGTTATTCCCCAATCCATAGTGATTAACGCAAAATCGCATAATACTGACAGAGTTTTTCTATCCACTGCCAGTTTCTACAGGTGCAGAGTCTGCACCCCACCTTTACTCTGCAACTCCTAATCAGGACCTTTGGGTTAATATCACCCTTTAATTTGTGAGTTTGATAAGGTTTTATCACATATATAAATAGAAATTCAAGTTGTTACCATAATTACAAGAAGAATAAATAATAAAATTCGAATTATTAAGCAGCTTATAATGAGCAACAGTGATTGAAAATAAAATTCATACGGAAAAAAATGAGAACCAATATATAGGGGCCTATTCATCCAAACTACATTTTGTAGCAGTTCTACAAAAGTAATTGTCATGTGCTGCAAAATGTTGTTCACAGACCTACATTCGTAAGTCCCCACCTCAGACTCTGCTATCTTTTTTTTCCCCCGACTGCCGATACCTCTGCACATGTACACCTTTGTGTAAATAGTAAATGTGGGAGGCACAGGAGGAAGTGACTGGAAAATGCTGAATATTTTCTACTAAAGGAGAGGGGTTTGGGGAGGAGAAAGTCACATCTAAGGGAGAAATAGAGAGGGATTTATTGATTTATTGAGAACCATGTGACCAGTGACCACCCACAAAAGAGTCAGACCATTACTAGTGGCAAACTACACTTCTAAAGTTACTACAGACTTAGAGTAAATTTAGTACCACACATGGCCAACCAGTGGTAATGCGACTCCCTCCAATAGATAATAATGGCAACAGGGATTTAAAAATAACACCTGATGCAAAAATAATGGTAAAATAAATTAAGCTATTTTGACTTCATGGAGACATAAATAAGTTAAATTAAATGGTATAAAAATTGATATTTAAAAAAATGTATAAAGTATTTTGATAAACTTGTTTAAAATGTGAAATAAATGCAAGTATAATAAAAAAAAGATGAATTCAAATAAATCCTATACCTAATTTTGTATAATTTTTAATACATAATAAATAAATATATAAACATTGTACTGTAGGTGCTTTTTAATAAATCTCCACAAAATAATTTAATTTATATATTTTTTCTATTTTGTTCTACATTTAAAATAAATGTATTAAATTAATTTTTTACATACAGCTATTTTTGTGTTTTTTTTTTTTTAAAGTTCAATAAACCTGTTAACTTTTCCATATATTACACCATGGGAGATCCCCGCCCCCATCGCAGAGCTTTCTGTCTATGTGCAAAAAGAACAAGTAGTACATTTACACCCATAAATCATGAATACCCAAATGTAGTTCCTTTAGTACAAAGTGTTGATTTACTCACATGTACATTTACCTTTGTGAACAGCACCCATAAACACTTCTTAACAAAAGAAAGCAAGAACAAGCGGTAGAAGGGGATACAGCTATATAATAAATTAAAGAAAAATAAGGGACAGTATTTCAATAGTATCACAACTAAAAGAGTGGCAAAATGCATGTTTAGAACACAAAATAAAATCTATATAAAGGGCATGTAGTTAAGGTTTGAATTAGTTGCACACAGAAACCGTGAATGTTTATGTAAGATGGAAAGTGGTCCTTGGGAGAACATTGGACTGTTTCCCAAGAATGTTAGAAGTTGATTTATATTTTTGAAAAGTTTCATATTCTACTTGGCAACATCTTAGAAATATTTGTCATCTGCTTTCATTGGGTTAAACGAAGATGGTGTCGAAAGAGGTCATTATAAAGCTCATCTAAAGCTTCAGTCTCAATGTAAGGAAGTTTGCACAATCTTGAGACTATTGCTCTAGCTTAGTGATGCTCAAAGTACAGCCTGGGGGCCGCTTTTGGCCTTCCTAACATTTACATACGGACCCCGAGTTAACAGCAGCAATGGGCAGCTGTTTACTTCAGAGAGCACTAACATTCAGAAAGTTGTTAAATAAATGGGGAAGCTTTTATTTACAAGCTAACTGAAGTAAAGGAAAACAATCTAAGAAAGCATCCTGCAACATTTAAACCAACCACAAAGCCCCTCTCTCATCTTGTTAGCATCAGTGCGGCCCTCAGACTCACTACAGAACATACTTTGTGGCCCCTCGAAAATGTTTGTGAGTATCTATGCTCTAGCTCAAGGCAGTAGCCCCCTGCTAGAATTCCCAAATTAATTTTTAGGCATCTTTTAGGCAGCCATTTCCTTTTTAACAACATTTGAAAAACCTTTCTTCTCCACTAGGACCACCAACACCTTTTACAAATCAAACAGCACTTTCACCCAGGTGTTCATATCCATTCAATAGTTTGCTACTGATATTGCACATCACAAACAGTTGATACCTGTCATTCTCACTCGCAATTAGGATGGGCCACCTACTTCATGCCCCTTCCCATTTACTATCGCAGAACCCATTTCAACTGTGATAAGAATGTTCTGACTCACAAAAAGGATTTAGTACATCACACAAATCTCTTTTGCGGTTGCAACCCCTGTGACTTTCCAAATTGCACAGTTATGTACCGCAAAATCATTTGGAGTGTTGACCCAACATTTCTTGGCAGTGTAAACTGCTCAGTTTGCAATAAACAGATTTCAGATGATCCTTGAAGGCACTTCCAGTCCTTGGTTGAAAGTAGAGACCAGGATTCTTTTAGTCTTCTTTTCCTAATAAGCAAGCAGAATTCTTATTTCTTACTTCAGGTGCTCTTCCAAGACCAGGAATGTCTGAGAAGGTAATGGGGAGGTACTGTTGTTTTCCTGTGCACTAGTCAGTGATCAGAGAATTCATATACCCAACTCTGGCAACATTCATGAGAAATTCGAACCTCCTTTTACTGCACATTCTCTGTTGCATTACTATAAATCCTTCAAAAGATAATAATTCAAGATGGTCGGGACTCCTTCTTTAGCCCACTCTTATGTGAACTGAGGGAACACCTCCAGCTCATCTTTCCCTGTTCTGGAAAACGTTCCCTTTTGCTGCATTAGAATGTCTGAGAGACCTCGGAGATTGAATAGATTTTTGTCACTTGTGAACCCATTTGAGATTTCCACTAGAAAGATAATTTTGTGGCAGGCCCTTCTATTACCATCTGTTCTATTAAACACAAGGATATCTCATCCCTGCTAAATAGTGATCACACAACACTACTCTGCATGCCCTGGGAAGTAGATGCATTGTCTAGCTAAGGCCAGAAGTTCACGTCTAATTGGGATGTTATTCAAAGTGAGGGGAGGAAAGGCCCTTAGCAAATATGATTTTAATTCTATTTTACTTCCAGGTGAGACAAAGCATACTTTCTAAAAGTTTTCGACTGCACTAAAAAAAAAACCACTTCTACCACTGAAATAAATTATTGAAAAGAAGTGAAAAATAACTTTTAAGCAAGTGTCTATCAATTTCCGTGGGGTGAATTGTGAAAATCGACTTTTATTCATAATCAGAACCGCACATAGAAAATATACCTTGCCCAGCATAATAATAAACAGCCTTTGGCAACTTTTCTCTGTGGTCATAAACGTTTTTTCATGATTTAGTACAATCCAGTTTTATATATTAGGCACCCACCTCAGAGGACTTGAATGGCACAATTAGGAATGACTTAATTGTATAAAAGTAACTGTATGAAAAGGCACTTTTCCCTGTCATGTGTCCCTACAGTGGGTTTAAACCGCAGCTTCAGGGATAGCCAAGATATTGTTGGAGTGAGATATACCTCTCACCCTCTAATGTATCCAGTCTGAAGACGGTTTCTATATGGACATTTTGAGCTGAAGAAAAGAATGTAAAGCTAGTGAGGCCGTCACAAACAACATGCAAGATAGAACAGTAGTGGGTGGACTATGGTTCCTACATGTTATTGCAGTTGTGGGGAACTCTCAAGAATGTTGGGGGCTGGAGACATCAGACCCCATTGTAGGCAGCCCAGGAGAGAAGTGACAGAGGAGATTGGAAGCAACGGGCATTTCCCGAGTCAAGAACTGGCACACCACAGTCCCACTGCTGCAGCCATCAGGGAGATTCTAAAAGACCTAGCAGATGGAAGAAAAATAGAAGAGGGACAGAGCCACTAGAGACTTGACCATATGGCTGCAAAACCTGAGGCGGTGAAGCCTTGGGTAGTGAGCCACCCAGCAGCTTGAGTGGGCATGTAAAGAATCTGGTAAGGCACAAGAGCCATAGTGACCTAGAAATGGGGTGCAGCAACAGAAACTGCAAGGAGTACTGCAGGACAGTTTGGGCCATCTGCAGGAAGGAGTTGAGTGACTTTCCATCGAAAAAGAATCCCACCAGTGCAAGAAAGCTGCCCTCTCGGGGAGCAATTGGGGTCTGGAGAAAAGAAGTCATAGATCCTAACAGTAGGTTAGGTCCCCATCTCCCCATTACTACCATGCAAGAAATGTCCAAAAGGAGCGCAGGCACTGAACAGATCAGAACAGAACCAGGGGAAAATAGTCTGGACAAAGCAACAGCACACAGAGGGACCTGACCAAGGAGATCACAAGAGAATATCCACACTAGAGAGGAAAGAAGAACTGGCCATGTAAATTTGCATGCACACAAATGTTCAATCACGAGGCGCTTCAAACAGAAAACCTTGAACATTAAACTTATATAGTAGTGAGTTCAAAGCAACACCTAGTTCAAGGAGGTCCTTTTTTAAAAGCCTGTGCCACAACTTCAATGTATTTGAAGATGAGCTGCAGATGGAAATCTGTGTTATCAAACAAGAAATAGGATCCTTGGATGAAAAAAAGGTGCATAAGAAGTAAGCTGATAATAGATCAAAAGAACAATAATTCATGAAAAAAGAACTTATAACAGAACATTAATCGGTCCGGGCAAATGTCAAAGACTTTTTTTTTTTTTTTTTTTTTTTTAAGCTTTATTCGAGACAATTCTCATAAAAGCACATAAAATCAACACAGTTATACAATAATACATTATTACGGATTAAAAATTCATTAAACATAGAGTACAGCTCATACAACATTTGCATATAAAAACCATATTTACAAATAGTATTACATTAATCATTGTTGAGAGGAATACCTTGTTACCTGCTTCCCCCCAGGGACCGTCTTCTAATTGCCCATGCCCAACCCAGGTATTTAGCTACCCCTATGACTATCGAATCCTGAGTTGTTGTACGTAGGATTCTTAGAGCCACTGTGCTGTCTCGTGTCCCCAAGTTTTTGCATACCGGCGAGAGCCATTTTCTCCTCGGATTCACATAAGCGTGGCATACGAAAAGAAAATGGCCTATGCTCTCCTCGGCATTTTCGCATGCTGGACATAAGTTATTGGTGGGTCTGTGCCAGCCAGATGTCAGTTTCTTGAGGGGGATAGATCCTGATCTTAGCTGAAATACAAGTTTCCTGTCCATTGGTACCGTGATGTTGTCCCAGTAATTTTCCAGGGCAGGAAAAAATTTTATCTCCAGGAAGCGACCAGTCATAGAGTCGGCCCTGGTGTCATTCAGCATCTTACCGCCAACCCAATCCCAGTATTGTTCTTTAAGGGCTTCTTTGCTAGGGAAGATCTCTCCCTCAGGGTTATTCCAAAGATTTAAAAACCCTAAGTTTACTAACGTGGACTTCAGATGTTTTAGCCATTTTATCTTATGGAAGGTATCTTCCTTGATAATCCATTGAAAACCCTCCGCATATTGTCTTATTTCTGGAGTCGTCCAGAGACGTCTCCAGTAAAGGACTGGGCGCAATCGGGCTCTATCTACAATGGTGCGTCTACCTAGCTCCAAAAACAGTGGGGTTAAGGGGGTACTCTGTGGGAGTCTTGTAATCCCTCGCATAAACTTGTTCTCTGAAGTCTGAAGAGCCGCTAAACCATCCCAGGCCCATAGCTCCGCGCTATATAATGTGGCACCCAAAACCTTCGCGTCATACACTATTAATGCGGGTTTTATGGGTTTTGTTTTGGATTTGCGGTGTTCCCCCCTTAAAGCACCAGAAAGCTGCTGGTGCTTTAAGACCACTTTATCTACATGATGCGTCCAGCCAATGCCCTCTGCGATCTGTACACCCAGGTACATAAATTCTTTGACAATGTCTAACCTACTGCTGTTTAAGGTTACCTTGGGGTAGTTCCTGCGTCCGGGGGAAAAAGCCATTAGTTTTGTTTTTCCCACATTTACCTCTAGCCCATGCTCAGTGCAAAAAGCATCAAAAATGTTTAATGCACGTTGCAGCCCCATGGGGGTCTTAGACAAGATAAGAGTGTCATCAGCGAACATCAGGATCGGAACCCTGGTGTCCGCTAACGATGGGGCATCAACACTAGCCTTCAGCATCCTCTCAACGATTCCGTTAATAAATAACGAGAAAAGTAAAGGGGCCATGGAACAGCCCTGTCGAACACCCCTTTCCACTGGGAAATCCTCTGTTGTCTCTCCGCTTCCACCCCACTGGACTCTAGCGAAGTTGGATTCGTGCAGTCGCATAATTAATGTTAGCAGATCAGCAGGGATCCCCAACTTTTGCAAAACCAACCATAACTTAAACCGGGGGACTAGGTCGAACGCCGTCCGCAGGTCGACGAACGCGACGTACAGGCAGCCCCTTCCCAGTACAACGGTCTTCCACCTTAATATGGTAAAGCGGAAGACCTGATCGATGGTACTGGTTGCTCGCCTGAATCCCGCTTGGTATGGAGAAAGGGCGTTGTTGACTTCAACCCAGTCCATAAGCTGGTTTGTTACCATTCTCCCAACTACTTTCTGTATGGTGGCTATTAAGCTTATGGGCCTATAATTTGCAGGCAGTGATCGATCTCCCTTCTTGTGGATGGGGATAATGGTTGCGCCTTTCCAGAGGTCTGGGACCACTTCCTCCTTGGCTAGGGCATTCGCTACAAGGAGGATATATCTCGCCCATCTGGTCATATCGTGTTTAAAAATATCAGGTGGAATGCCATCTGGACCTGGCGCCCTCCCACATTTCGCGGAACCAATGGCAATTTCCACTTCTCTAAGGGAGAACAAATCATCGGTTGCATAAACCGGTGTTATACTATCAGCTGCCACAGGATGGTTAACTTCCGCGTACTGAGGTCTAAAGTAATCAACCCAAGCTTCCTCTGCTACATTGTTGTCTGGCTTCGCAGGACCGGCTCCACTACCCCACTTGATGATTTTCCAGAATGCCCTGGAGTCTTTACTACCAGAGGCCTCTTTTAATTCGGCCCAGTGGCCTTCATCCCAATTCTTTTTTGCACGATAGATGGCCATCTTGTACAGTTCCCTATTCTTTGTCACAGCGGCGCGGTCCCTATTCCTTATGGCTTGTCCCAGGGCTAATCGTGCTGATCTACAATGACTATCAAACCACCTTCCCACTTCTTTAGATTTCTTCCCTTTCCTTTTTTTAATGAAGAAGCATGGTCTCAGGAGGGAGAATAACTTATTGTGGATTTCGGTGATTCCACTATCCCCTGGAACCACTGGAACCGCTGTTTCCATCGCGGAAATTGCACAATCAACAGCATTATTGATGTAAGTCATAGTGGCCTCGTTTGCCAGTACCTTGGGCCATTTTAACCTGCGTTCATCATTACTCATAACAGGAGTTTCATCGTGTATCACTAGAGGGTTACCCGCACCAGTATTCCACCACCTATGAGTCACACAGAGGGGGTTGTGGTCACTTTCAACCCGGGGCCTAACTGTCATGTCAACAACCCCTTTCCACAGTTGGAGACTGCACAAAATGTAATCGATTCGGCTCCTGTTGATGCCATTGTCAAAAGTGTAGCTGCCCTCCTTGTCCCCAGGTGTCCTCCCGTTCAGTGCTCTTAAGCCGTGTTCCATACAAATTCCATTCAGTGATAAGATCTCTTTTGTCCATCTCCTTACAGGTTTTAGGCATAGAGGTGGTACTCCCCAGAGATTGTCCTCTTCGCTCTCCAAGAGGTCATTTGTACAGTCCAGAGGTTCAAAAGTCCTGTTGAGGTCCCCTACAATTATCGTTACACTTTCCTGGGACTTGGTCTCAATGGCAGTAGACAACAGCTCAATGGTGGATAAATTGGTTACGTTGCTACCTCTCACGTAGACATTGTACAAATCTATTAGTTGACCCTTTGCTACGGAGATTCTTAATAATTGCAAATCACAATTTCCCAGGTCCAACATTTTGATGTTGACCTTCAGGTCCTGTCTAACCCAAACAGTTAAGCCTCCCTTGGGCCGCCCTCTTCCCCCTTTTGACGCTGGTATACAATAGTTCAAATAACCAAGACAGAAAAGGGGATCACAAGCCCAGGTTTCTTGGAAGCAACAGATGTCATACCCACTTATAAAATCCACCCAGGATTGGGAATCCAATTTACTTGCCAGCCCAGCGACATTCCAAGATAAAAGCGTACCAATGCTAGCATCTAGCCCATCTCGGGTGTTAGTCAATGGAAATACTTGGGCTAACATAGGGCTTTCAGTAGAATTAGTCTGCCTTTCTTGGTCATCTGTCGGATCCACTGTCGTATTGGCTGGGTATGTTATCTTGGCATTTGTATTTAGGGTTCCCAGTCTAAAACCACCTTCTTCGACCAAACCCCCCGTCTCGATGTAATTGACCAATGAGTTTGTAACAGTTGTATTACCATGAACATCACATTGCCCTTCTGGCTCGTTAGTGTTCCCTCCTAAACTGTCAGTACTGGTTTGTCAATATCCCCATCCCAGCTCCTGCCATCCTACATGAGGGTTGTAATATGTGTAAGTGGTATGATTATGACCTACAGGAGGAGGTGGTAAGGGATTGACTGGCCATGATACAGTAGGGGGAATAAGGGGTTCATTGAGTAAACTAGTCGTTACACTAGTCGGTCGGGGGTAAAAAAAGGTAAGGTCTACAATTCCGATACCTCCCTTATTTGTTCCCCATCCCTGCCTTGTTATCCATCCCACCACCCTTGGGTCTTGGAAATTGACCACTATGCAATCCCCACCCAAGGTTTTCGATGTATATCCCATCCAATCTATTCTCCTTACCCCTATGATTAGCCCATCAATGTCACCAGGCAGAGGAAGGTTTTCCTTTAGCCAGTGCATGATCTTGTTTTTGAGCATCTGGAAAGTTTCTCTCTGTCCTGGGGGTAATGGTGGGACGTTTATAAGAACTGCTACATAGGGAAAGGAGTCTGGGGTGAGATTAATTGGTGGTTTTCTGTAGGGTTGTTTTGCCACGGGCGGTGGGATAGATTTGGGAACTTGGGGGACATATTGGGGAACAGGCTTCAGCGCCTGTTGTTTATTATTTATTTGGGACGGTACTGAAGTTTTACCTACCAACAAACCTGTGTTAGCCCTATTCCCTCCCACCGGAATATTCTGAGCTTTCTGCGTGCTATTAGTTACGTTTGCGTTTGTTGGTACTATTCCCGCTTGGTGACGCACTGTAGCCTCAGCACTCATTGCGATTGGTGGATTTTGTGTCGGGGGGATTGTGGGCTGTGTAGGGTGTATTTTGGTCGACTGAGGTAAATCAGGGCCAACGTTTGCTCTCTCTGTTCTGTCTGGGGATTTTGTAATGGCTTTAACTGTAGGTTTGCTCAGTTTGGGAGGTAAAGGAGAGCTATTTCGGTGATTTCTTCCCTTATCCTGAATAACAGGGTTGTTTAGGACCTGAAAGTTTGGGCTTACTTCCACCCTATTCGCTTTAATCAGTGATTTTGTGGAATAAAAATTGTCTAAGGTAGTCTGTTCAAAATGGTTTAGCCTATCTACAAGCTTTGCAATTCTATCCTCAATGGGGGTGAGTAGTGATCTAAACAATTTTTCCAGTTCAGGGAGAACAATTACGAGTGATTGCTCCTTATCTTTACATGGTACAGTGGAGTCGGTACAAGGATTGTCATCTCCGTCCTGGCTGTTCAAGGAGACAAGATTAGTAGGTGTAACACTTTCTGTGCTTTGAGTTTCGTTAGTAGCTACCTCTCCTGTGTTCACGAATTTATGTAACTTCCTGAGTTTTTGAGGGGGTTTGACCACCCTTTTACATTTTCTTACAGATGCTGGTCGTTTCCGTTTGGACCCGATTTTGGGTTGGGCCAATATAACCTGGGCGCCAGAATCAGTGAGCGGTGCTGGTAGGATTTTGCCGCCACAAGGATTATTTAGTTCTATCACAACATCCTTGTTTGGTTTTTGGGCCTGGACCTCAAAATGGTCGTTTACAACTGGCAGGTTCACTGATGACAGAGGAGTTACCAGGGTGGGGTAAGCTAGATTTGAAAACTTATCCGTTGAATTCTTAAGTATTTCGATTGACAGCCTACGCTCTGCGCGCTTCTCTGCCAAGGTCAACTCTTTGTCTATTACCAGTGAACGATTAAAGAAAAATTTATCTAAGGGGCCAATTGCCAGTGGACCAGACTCTACAGGAGGAGTTATTTGATGGCTATTTACAGAGTTTGTTGATGTAGACGTTGCCATGTTAAACACTAAACAAATCCAACTTTTCTAAGCCACTTACTGGAGGTGATACTATATGTCACTGGTAAGGGGGGTGGCCCAGCCCGGCCTCCTTCGGCCCCGGACGGCCACAGACGGTCCCGCCCTTGTCCCGGGCTTCTCCCGCGCGCTCTCCCGCGCTGCGGGAGTACTTGTGGCTTAATAAGGAGTATGAACACAATAGGTGGAAGGGGTAGGAGGGGTCGGGGAGAGCGGCCCAGGTGTAGCTGATCAGGGCTGGCGGGTGCTCCTGGGAAATGCAGTCCCAAGGAGCTCACGCACTCGCTCGCAGCCCCGTGCAAGTACTTCCCTCGGTGTCCCCTTCAAGGCGCTGCGGTCAACACTCCTCACGCAGCGGGACCCGCGGAGCGGGTTCCGCAAGAAGTAGGCTGGCAGCAGGCGATTCCAAACGGGCAGAAACAAAAGCAGCAAGGCGTCCCACTCGCCGTCTCAACGAGAGCAGATGATAAGGGCTCGGTGGAAGGGTAGGAGGGGTCGGGGAGAGCGGCCCAGGTGTAGCTGATCAGGGCTGGCGGGTGCTCCTGGGAAATGCAGTCCCAAGGAGCTCACGCACTCGCTCGCAGCCCCGTGCAAGTACTTCCCTCGGTGTCCCCTTCAAGGCGCTGCGGTCAACACTCCTCACGCAGCGGGACCCGCGGAGCGGGTTCCGCAAGAAGTAGGCTGGCAGCAGGCGATTCCAAACGGGCAGAAACAAAAGCAGCAAGGCGTCCCACTCGCCGTCTCAACGAGAGCAGATGATAAGGGCTCGGTGGAAGGGTAGGAGGGGTCGGGGAGAGCGGCCCAGGTGTAGCTGATCAGGGCTGGCGGGTGCTCCTGGGAAATGCAGTCCCAAGGAGCTCACGCACTCGCTCGCAGCCCCGTGCAAGTACTTCCCTCGGTGTCCCCTTCAAGGCGCTGCGGTCAACACTCCTCACGCAGCGGGACCCGCGGAGCGGGTTCCGCAAGAAGTAGGCTGGCAGCAGGCGATTCCAAACGGGCAGAAACAAAAGCAGCAAGACTTATACAAACAATCAAGGACAAAAATTAATCTAAGGTTCTGAGGTGCCTCCCCAGTATTAAAGGGCTAAGACATTGAGAGATATGTGTACCTGGACATGGAAGACCCAGAAACAATCGACTTTGATAGGTATGCCTACTTGGAAATGGAAAACCCAGAGACAATAGACTTCAATAGAGCACACAGGGTCCTTGTCTCTCTCCGAAGAGATTCAATTTCCCACCTAATACCCTTACAGGAGTTCACCACTTCCAACTAGAAGAGAGGCTCAGGGAGGCAGTACAAAATAAATCAGAAATCACAACTGAAAGACACTGATTGACTTTTATCAAGATCTCATTCTGGCAAGTATATGTTAACTGGATTTATATAGGGCTGCTTATGACCCGATAGGGTATCTGGGTGCTGGATACAGAACTGAAGATCTTACTACTCACAAAGAATTGCACACAGCTGGGGAGATCTTTTCTGGATCAACAGATAATACCTCATAAGATTGAAAAAGGAAGCAATGGACATCTCACAGGTACCTGACAATCCTCTCAAGGGGGAGGAAGACTGTGTTCCAGCATGTAAGATATTGCATTACTGGTTGAGATGGATGAAACCCTACTCAAGTAGGAACCACAATCCTTGTCAGGGTGAAGTCACAAGCCAACCCTAAATTAACTTGTGCTAAACCCTCAGGTAGTTTGGCACAGAGCGGTGGTGCTTAACTCAGAGGCAATGTGTAAAGTATTTGTGCAACACTTCAAACAGTATCCCAGTGAAAACATACCACAAAAGGTGTCCCACATGAGGTTAGAAAAATTGAGTCATTTTTAATAAATATAACAAGACCGTCTGCGCCCGTCCGCGCCTGGACCGCGCCCAGTGCCAGGACCCCTGGCCCCCACCGATGCAAGACGACCCGACAGACCTACGACGCCGCTGCCCTCAATGCACTCAATGCCGGCCGGAACCCCACCTGCTGCCGGGCCGCCCCGAAACGCATTCACGGACCCTTCTCCTGCAGAACCTGCAAGTTCACCTGCCTCCGAACCTACACCGCGCCCGCCAAGCCAAGCTCCAGCAGCGACCTCAAGTGCATCCTGCTCAACACCCGTTCCGTCCACAGACACGCCGTGGAACTCTGGAACCTCCTCGACACAACATCACCAGACATCGCCTTCCTCAAGGAAACATGGATGAACGCCTCCTCAGCCCCCGACATCGCCATCGCCATCCCGGACGGGTACAAGATCATCAGGAGGGACCGCGTCAACCAGACTGGAGGAGGCATCGCCATCGTCCACAAGAACACCATCCGCATCACGACCGACTCCAACGACACCTTCGCCGCCGCCGAGCACCTCAACTTCCAGATTCACACCGACCCAAAGACGACCCTCAGAGGCACCCTCATCTACAGACCCCCGGGACCACACACACAATTCAGCGAAGACATCACGGACTTCATCAGCCCACACGCCCTCCCCTCCGCCAACTACATCCTCCTAGGGGACCTCAACTTCCACCTGGAGAACAACAAGGACCGCAACACCGTCACCCTGCTGGTCAACCTCGCCAACCTCGGACTCAAGCAACTGGTCAACACCCCCACCCACTACGCCGGCCACACGCTTGATCCCGTCTTCTCATCCAGCAAGCACATCACCTTCAGCCACTCCACCGGACTCCACTGGACCGACCACAGCTGCGTCCACTTCAGCTTCAGAAAATCCACAACCCACCACCACCCGCAACAGGTTCCTCACAGGAGCTGGAGCAAGATCACCGCCGACCAGCTCACCACCTCCCTCAGCCAGAACCCACCTGCCAGCACAACGGACCCCAACGAAGCAGCCCGCAACTTCACGCAGTGGCTGACCGCCTGCGCCGACGACCTAAAGAACCCTCCCAGCAGACCCAGAAGCAAGAAGGCCCCCTGGTTCACCGATGAACTCAAGGACTCCAAGAAGACCTGCCGCACCCTCAAGAAAGCCTGGCTCCTCGACCAGACCATTGACAACATGACCGGCCTCAAACACGCCACCCGCAAGCACCACCAGCTCATCCGGACCACCAAGAAGAAATCACTGAAGGAGCGACTGGACAACAACGCCCACGACAGCAAGGAACTCTTCAGCATCGTCAAGGAGTTCTCCAACCCCAGCACCGGCAACAACAACATCACCCCTTCACAAGATCTCTGCGACTCCCTCGCCTCGTTCTTCCACCGCAAGATTGCCGACATCCACAACAGTTTCGGCACACCATCCACGCACCCAACCGTCGAACCAACGCACCCCACCGCCACCCTCCGCACCTGGACCACGGTGACCACCGAAGACACAGCCCGCACGATGAACACCATCCACTCCGGATCTCCAACCGGCCCCTGCCCCCACCACGTCTTCAACAAGGCCGACTCCACCATCGCACCCCAACTCCGGGACGTCATCAACACCTCCTTCAACACTGCCACCTTCCCGGAGAGCTGGAAGCATGCTGAGCTCAGCGCCCTACTGAAGAAACCAACAGCGGACCCCACTGACCTCAAGAACTTCGGACCCATCTCGCTCCTCCCTTTTCCTGCCAAAGTCATCGAGAAGATCGCCAACAGACAGCTTGCCGCCTTCCTCGAGACGAACGGATCCCTCGACCCCTCGCAGTCCGGTTTCAGAGCCAAACACAGCACCGAGACCACCCTCATCGCAGCCACCGACGACATCCGAGCCCTGCTCGACAACGGGGAAACAGAGGCACTCATCCTCCTGGACCTCTCCGCAGCGTTCGACACTGTCTGCCACCGCACCCTAGTCCAACGCCTCAGCAACACCGGCATCCAAGAGAAGGCACTGGAGTGGATCATCTCGTTCCTCGCCGGAAGAACACAGAAAGTCCGCCTCCCCCCGTTTCGATCCGAGGCCACCGAAGTCATCTGCAGCGTCCCGCAAGGATCATCACTCAGCCCCACCCTCTTCAACGTCTACATGAGACCTCTTGCTGCCATCGCACGCCAACACAACCTCAACATCATCTCCTACGCCGACGACACCCAGCTGATCCTCTCTCTCACCAGAGACCCCGACACCGCCAGAACCAGCCTACACAAAGGGATGAAAGACGTCGCCGAGTGGATGAAGAACAGTCGCCTGAAACTGAACTCAGACAAGACGGAAGTCCTCATCCTGGGACCATCACCCTCCGCCTGGGCCGACTCCTGGTGGCCCCCAGCCCTGGGCACCGCCCCCAAGCCAACAGACCACGCACGCAACCTGGGCTTCATCCTGGACTCCTCCCTCTCGATGACAAGACAAGTCAACGCCGTCTCCTCATCATGCTTTCACACCCTTCGCATGCTTCGCAAGATCTTTCGATGGATTCCGACCGAAACCAGGAAGACGGTCACCCAGGCCCTCGTCGCCAGCCGACTGGACTACGGAAATACCCTCTACGCCGGAACCACAGCCAAGCTACAGAAAAGACTCCAACACATCCAGAACGCCTCCGCCCGACTCATCCTGGACATCCCCTGACGCAGCCACATCTCCGGCCACCTGAGGGACCTGCACTGGCTCCCCGTCAACAAGAGGATCACGTTCAGGCTCCTCACCCACGCACACAAGTCTCTCCACGACCTGGGCCCCAAGTACCTCAACGACCGCCTGACCTTCTACACGCACACCCGCCAGCTACGGTCTACTAGCCTCGCCCTCGCCTCCGTACCACACATCCGAAGAGCCACCGCTGGAGGCAGATCCTTCTCCTACCTGGCGGCCAAGACATGGAACTCCCTCCCCATCCACTTTCGGCTGACCCAGGACCACCTCGCCTTCAGGAGACAACTCATGACCTGGCTGTTCGAGCAGTAGCGGACCCCTTCCCCCAAGCGCCTTGAGACCCTTCCGGGTGAGTAGCGCGCGATACAAGTGGTATGATTGATTGATTGATTGATTACAACAAGAATCCAATCAGTAGAACTGGAGCTATGCAATTTTGAAGATTTCAGTGAAAATATCGCGAAAAAGTGCAAAGCTGCAATTGTGGATATTAGGTTGCGCCAGGCCAGGACAAAGTCAGACGTTCAGGCCAACTGTGGTGGAGTGTGGGCCAGCTAGAGGGACCCAGTTAAGCCCCCTGAAGAAGAGTACCTTAAGTCCCGATTGCGGAGCGTTAGAAGGCCTCACGCTGAGGATGTGTTGCGCAGCCGAGGCTATTCGTTGGTTCCAAGGTGCTGAGGAGCTGTGATGCGAGGTCCTGCATCGTTGTCGATGATCCTGTCAATGAGGGCTTGCGATGAAAAGTTCAGCATGGAGGATGCATTACGCACTTGGGGCAATGCGTCAGTTCCAAGGTGCTGTGAGGCTGCGATACAAGAACCTGCATCGTCATCAAGGCTGCCGTCTACAATGGATTTGCGATGCGAGAGCCTGCGTAGGGAATGCTTAGTACAGGTGGACGTTCTGATGCAGGCTGTGAGGTCACTGTGGAGTCCTTGCTTCGGAAGAACCCGTGCACCAGAGGTGATGCATTGGTCCTGCTCGGGGTTGCACCACTGATCAGTGGAGATGCGTCAGTTCTGCTGAATCCACAGATGGGCTGGTAGAGCATCCTCCAAGCCCACTTCCAAGGGTCCAGGAGTATGGTGGCACCACCTGGCAGAGTAGGACTCACAGATAGCAGAGTCCAGGAGCTAGGTTCAAGGTTGTTGGAGGCTTCTGTCCCTGGGGCTCTATTCAGGAGCAAAAACAACAGTTGATGGACAGAATGCAGAACAATATCATACATTCACCCCAGTACAGAGATCTGGGCCTAAATGCATCGTTTTTTTGCTCACCATGCCATTCCAATTTGAAACCAGCTATATGCAAATCAGTCTTGACCCTGTGGGAACAGTCCAGCCCAAACTGCCAAGCCAGGTCCTCCCTGGACTGGAACCAAGCATCCTAGGACCGGTTTCGGGGTTTCACCCCTCTTCAGCCAGGATACCTAGATTCCAGTGGCATGGAGAGCACAGGACTCACGTCTGAGCATACCCGTCCCACTCAGGAGGCCATCCTGCTAACCCTTGCAGTCACTTTGGAGTCCTTGGCTCAACAGATCAAATACTTCTCACCCAGGCAGGAGGGCAGCAGGCAGGAGATAACCCTGAAGAAAGGATCAAGTTCAACACAACCCATGATGGACCTCTGCCATGATATCAATGTAACAGACAAAAGGGCTAGAGGGCTAAAAATGTCAAACTCAACCATGTCAAGAGAAGAGGCCATCTCACAACTGCAGGATAAGTTGAATGTGACTTCAGAGAAACAGCAATGCTCCTCCGAAAAAGGCATAGAAGAAGATAAATCTGATAATTATTTCAGCATATCCAGAAGACAGTCAACAGGACACTGGAGGCCAGTAATGAAGAAAGGGGGAGGATTAAGGCCACAACCCACGGGACCACATGGAGAAGTGCAGCCAAGGGACAGTGTGCACAGTAGAACACCTGGAGGATGGAGTATGAGTTTAAGTTATGAGCCACATTAATAATAAAGTTGGTTGGGTCATTGGCAGGGGGAGATGTGAGGAGGAAATAAAGGCTTCCAACAACAAGAGTAAAGAACATATGAAACAAGTTAAACAAAATCTGAAGGTAGGTAGCCAAGCAACCGTGGGAAAGAAAGCAAGACTGAAAGACTGCCGTATCAGTTTAGACTGGGGCCTTAATGCCCCAGTTAAATGACTGGCAATACTGAACTTGCAACACTTTTTGAGAGGGGATATATGATTGCTTCGAAACACACATCTGATTATAAAATACTGGATTTTAATAAAATGTAAATGGTTCCCAAAATAGCATTTCACATCAAAACCAAGAAAAATAGACCCACTGCTGGCCTGCAGACTCAGAGTAGTTTTGGTACCATGAAAAACAAAGCGAGTCAATTATGCTCATGAGACAAAATCATACCTAAAGTCTTTCGAGAGTATTTTGAAGAACTGTATGCCTCAGAGACTGTTAACAACCATTGAAATAGCCAAATAGTTATCAAAAGTGCATATACAATAGCAAACAAATGTACAGGCACAGGAAACAGAGAAATTCATACAGAGCTACAAGCTCATTATAGCCATCTGTAGAGTGAAAATAAGCACCCCTCTTCCTGCCAACAAATTTACTGAGTCTCCTATTTAATGCTTTTACAAAACGAACAGGAATTACAGATACAATGTCTCAAGCAATGATTGCTCTCATACCTCGACCAGGGAAAGACGAACAAACAGCTAGTGCAGGCTGGCATCACTGGTAAAGATTGACGCTAAATTATTTAAGAGAGTGTTGGCAAGAAGCCTGAACAAGATACTCTTAGGACAAGATGACCCAGTTAAAGCTGGCTTTATATTGGGCAGGAATTGTAACAACAAGAGTCAAAAGCTGGCACACTTGATCAACATTATCCAAAGGACCAGAAAAGAAGTACTCAAGGTTTCACTTGCTGCCCGGAAGGTGTTGAGTGAGTGCTCTAGCCATTTTTATTTTGAACCATGGTGACCTTCAGTCAAGGGACAACATGTAGGACTTGAGTCTCTTCTGGCCTGATAAGTACTGGAAGAGGCAGCAAAAAGAGCTGTTCACCAGCCAGTGATGTCCACAGTCCCCATCTACTCTTTGCTCCTTCTATGGAGGTACTGACAAAAGGGATCCACCAAATCAAACATTCATGGTGTACAAATGGATTGAACTACATATAAATTGGCAATGCACACAGATTACATTATGAGAAGTCCTGCCACCTCCAGAATTCTTGGCTATGCCCAGAGCAAGCCTTAACTATCGATCCAATCTTAACCACTAAAGAAGTTGTCCCTTCTAACTCTGGTAGATTTTTGAAGTGGTCGAAGGTCGCTGGGCAAGACCTTAAAATTCATTCCATCTCTGAAATTTTGATCTCCAAAACCAAGGATCTCGAGGTTGTTGCCAAAGATCCATCAGCAACATACAAATCAACCCTTATTTATGATACAACCATTAGCCAGATTAGTCTACTTTTCCTGTCTGGTAAACCAGTTAATAGTAAATATAATAACAAAAAGGGAATTAATCCCTGGTTCACCAAGGACTGCCGTGCAAAGAGGAAAGCCTTACTTCTTGTCGTAAAAAAGAAAATACTTCCTGAAATTAGAGTATCCAGGAAAGAATACAACAATACTATCAATAAAGCAAAACGTGAGTGGGAAGAATCACATTGGCAGGACTTAAAAGACGCTTGCAACCCTAGGGATTCCACAAAATTTTGGAACTTGATCAAAGCCACCAATTTCAAGGGCACCTCTCCAATACCTAACCACATCACCAGCTTAGAATGGTTTACCCATTTTTCTGGACTATATTCATCTCAAGATCTCCTAGCTAATCGCCAGTCTCCAGAGC
The DNA here is from genome assembly GCF_964204655.1 of Triturus cristatus. Classification (NCBI taxonomy): domain Eukaryota; kingdom Metazoa; phylum Chordata; class Amphibia; order Caudata; family Salamandridae; genus Triturus; species Triturus cristatus. The sequence goes on from NC_140589.1 coordinate 182,843,827, forward strand.
ACATAGACCACCCTTATCCCGCTGATGATGTCTTACCTTTTAACATCACAGAAACCATAGCTGCAATCAATTGTATTGTTCCCGCTAAAGCTGCTGGACCGGATGGTATTCCGGGGGACCTATTGCGTTCAGACCCAGTTAGGTGGGCCAAATACATCTCGCTCTTGCTTAACCTAATTGCTAAGGGCGCACCGGTCCCAGACTCTTGGAAAAGAGCTGAAGTTGTCCCCATATATAAAAAGGGGGACAAGGAAGACCCTGCCAACTAAAGGCCTATTAGCTTGATAGATGCCATCCAAAAGGTGGTTGGCAGGGTTCTCCTTCACAGGATTCAGGACTGGATTGATGACGGCGATATTATCTCCCAATACCAAGCTGGGTTTTGAAGGAACACTGGAACCATTGACCAGGTGTTTCGGTTATTGCTCCTTTACTGGAAAGTGGTAGTGATTGGTAGGGGCAGCTTATATCTTGCCTTTATTGATCTCACGACTGCGTTCGATCTGGTTCCTAGGGGGACCCTGTGGTCAGTCTTGGCAGAAATGGGCCCCCCGCCACAAGTTTTGAATTTATTGATTTGCTTACACGAGGACAATTATGCCCGTGTAAGATGGGGAGCCCAGGGCCAAGTTACTGACAGGATCATCGTCAGTAGGGGGGTCCGCCAAGGGTGCGTCATGGCTCCCACCCTATTCTCATTGTATATGAATGGGGTGGCTGATTTTTTGGGGAAAGACCCTGCCGACGCACCCATCTTGGCTGGAGAAAAAATCGCGACCCTCTTATTTGCCGATGACACATTGCTTATCTCCAAGACTCCAGCTGGTCTCCAGAAGTTATTAGATCGATCTCATCTTTTTTGCACTATTCGAGGCCTCACGATAAATACCTCAAAAACAAAGTTTTTGGTTTTTAGCTCTCGTAAACACTCTAGATCTTGTCCCACCTTGGATGGAAACCAGATAGAGAGAGTAAAAACCTTCGATTATCTGGGGGTTTGACTTTCTGATAAGATGAACTGGAGACATCATCTAGATAAAATGCTATTAAACCACAAGCGTGCGGCAGGAGCCATTAGGAAAGCACAGAGCCTTTCATTGAGCAAGCCGGTAGCCCCTGCCCTGGCAGTCTATGAAAGCAAAGCAGTGAGCTCGGCTTTATATGGTGCGGAGCTTTGGGGCTTCAATAACACTGACGACATTTCCAAGTCTGAACACAAATTTTATAGAGAGCTAGTTTCACTTCCCACTAGCACCCCTTTGAAACCAATTTTATTCGATATGGGCAGACGTTCATTTAGTGACATTGCCAGATCCCGCCCCCTATTTTTCTGGGCACGTCTTTGGCGGACACAGGAGCTATCTGGGTATGCAACCGCACTAACAGAGGTTTTGACATTAGACACGGGCAGCAAAATCAAATGGCTGACCAATCTCAAGAAACTGCTAAACGATCTAGGGCTGTCCGGGGCATGGGCAAGTCAGATCCCTCCTCCTAAAGAGGACCTCAAATTGTTATATTGGAATTGGGTAGCAGAACGGGAATTGAGATCCCCCCTTCCGGGGAAATTAACCGAGGAGTACCTTTCCCACAAACAATATAGCTGCTATGAACCATACTTGGATTTTATCCAAGCACCGAGAGATAGAACTCTGTATATCCAATTCAGAATAGGCTCCTTACCTTTAAACTCGTACACAGCCAAATGGAGCTCATCAAAATCTCTCTCACAATCATGCCCATGTTGCCCCGCCCCGGATGAAAGCCTTGCCCACTTTCTCTTTGCTTGCCCAGCATATAAACCGGCAAGGGCTAGATGGTTAAAACCAGTTTGCAGAATCCTCGGGACCACTTAGCACTAGGTCGCCCTTCGAATTTTAAAAACCGATGGTACTCTATCATTGGTTTGCGGTGTGGCCAAGTACTTGGGCTGTTCATGGCACAAGCGTAACAAACTGATAATGAAAAAATTATCAGAAGCCCCCCTGAAGTGATAATGTTTTATGGTCAAACCGATTTTACTGAAATGTTGTCATTAGATGGAATAATCTAATTAATACTTCTTAAACTTTTATCTAATTTTAACCATTATATAATTGTTGTGTCATGCACCTCAAGATCATGAATGTTCTCCTCTGGGAGCTATGTATAAAGACCAAATTCATTTTTTAAAAACCTTGAACATCTATTTTTAATGGTAACAAAATGAAGAACGACAAACTTATATTTAAAAGGACTGTCATAGTATTAGCTGGAAGAGCGCAAGTAGCCATTTCACACATTGCTTGTTAGGACCCTTGACTGCTCAAATTATTTTGTATTATATCTTAAGGCAGGCTTTGTTGCTTATTATGCTTTGTTCATTTTTTATATCTTACTACAAAGGCACAATGCACTTTCAAAACTTACACCTCATAGGGCATCTTTCGATTATCTTGTACTGTGTTTCACCTAGGGATATGCATTCGCACCTTTCGCACACAAAGTTGTGCGCTACTTTGCCTATTTGCACAATTTACTATGTGAATCTGAACTGTACTTGCCCAAACCATTGACTATGATCCTTTGCTGCTCAAATTTGTTTGTACATTATCCCCATCTTCTTTAATGTGATGTTTTTATCTTCTGCTTTTATGGTGATATACTTGCACCGAATAAAGCTTGCTTTGACTTGATTATGATAATAATTCAAACTTATTGGTGTCCAACCCGGTTTACTAACAGAACTGAACCTTTTGGCAACATTTTGGGGTTCAAAGTCAACTTCATATGATCACAGAACTTAAATATTATGATATGAACAAAACAAGCTGCAGAAATGCAAGAAAAAATCATATTCCAACAGACAAATTACCTCAGAGACTATCTTGGTATCCAGTTAGCCACCATCTTGGAATCCACATTTATTATAATCCTCTGTACATTCCACCCAAGAGGATTTACAGACTAGACACATGAGAGTCCTCTAGGTGTGGGAGGATTGCAGCCGTAAAAATGACTATGCTTCTTCAGATTATCTACTTCTTTCAGAATCTCCCACTCCCAATGCCTCCTGTGATAATATACAAATGTGGAACCAAATAGATAAATTTACCTAATAAATTGTGATACTATCAAGCTACACAGGTTTGCAACATGGTGGAATGGGAACTTCTGGAATAAGGGAATAATTGACACTTTATGGACTAATTATTCAGTACATACATTGAGCAAGTTCCCTGGTTCTTGAAGAAAAACAGAGCCTGGGGACTATGGGCCACATGTACAAGCATTTTTATGGCTGTAAACACTGAATTGGAGCATGTTCCATCAAAACCTGTTTTGCAATGTACTAAACCCACTTTCGACTCCTAATGTGGGATTAGCAGTAGATAATGAATAGCAATTTGTAGCATGTACTAGGCATTCCTTCCAAAAAGCGGTCAAAAACCCATTGAGAAGTTACCACCCTCCATGTTGGGGTGGTAACTGATTTACAAAAGTGACACAGTAACTTTAGGACCACTTCCCCTTTGTGACTGTTCAACAAATCTTTGCTTGGGAGTAGACAGTGGTCCATGTATCCACTACCAACTCTCAAACAAACTTTTAAAAAGTAAAGTTTGCTTTTGAAATAATATCTTGTTTCCTTTAAGGAAATTGAGCTGCACGTAAAAAAAACATCTGCTTAAAGTTTAGGAAAAATTAATCACAGACATGGTGACCTGCTGACCATTAAGGCTACCATCTAAGCATTTTTCACTACCAGGACATGTAAAACTTAAAACTGCATGTCAAACCTTTTTAATACATTGCACTCTGCCCTCTGAACTGTACAGGGTCTATCCTAGGAGTGACATATGTATTAAAAAGGAAAGTTTGGGCCTGGCAAAAGGATTGTTTTGACAGGTTAAACTGACAGTTTAAAAGTTCGCACACAGGCTGAAGTGGCAGATCAGAGACATGTTTAAAGTGCTACTTAAGTGGGTGACACAATCAGTGCTGCAGGCCCATGAGTAGTGTATAATTTAAAGGCCTTGAGCAAAGGTATTGCCTCTTTAATAGGGACTTACAAGTAAATTAAACATACCATTTGGGTATCAACCAATTCTACAATTTTTTACGGAGAGAGCACAAGAACCTTAGCACTGGTAAGCAGTAGTAAGGTGTGTAGAGTCCTAAAGTCAGCAAAAATTAAGTCAGCAAAACAGGAGGGTTGAAAGTGAAAAGTGTGGGTGAAAACCACACTAAGGGTGCTAGGTCTAACACCCAGTCACTAGGGCTATGCTGGAAGTTTTGGATAGAGTGACAACTAGAAAAGAGCTGACAAAGTTCACCTCGCTGCTGACCCCCATACTGAAAATCCTGGATTTTACCACAGCAATTTATGGCAATCATTTTGTGATTTGGCGACAATGAGGGTGCAAGAGGACATGTGACCTACTTGATGAACAAGAGATTATAAAATTCCCTGACATGCAAAAAAGCTTGGATACACAAGAGCAGAAATAATACCATTACCCTCAAATTAGAAATTGAGTGCTTCATTCAACAAATAAACCAATGGATAGTAGGCATGTCATGACATTTGAGCCTCTTGAAAAAAATGATAACATATTCATCTCAGAGATACATCAGCCTGCTTCTCAGAAAGCCCTAATTCAAAACAGAGAAAGAGCTAGGAAGAACACTATCAGAATCAAAATAAAGCAAAAGCTACTTCAGTAAGGAAGACTCTAATTAAAATAGTCACTTATTGGTATTATACTCTGAGGAAACTCAGGGAACGACACAAAAGCATCTGATGGAAATGTCGGAGAGAGCGTGACACGAAATGTGCACTAATACGTCTATTATGGCAAGCCTGAAACTACAGAAATTGTGGGCTACTGTACCTGATGCAGTTAATGGAGTGTTACAAACTACCATTTCTGGACTCCTGATATACATTTCCTGGATCTAGCCAATAAGAAAAAAACGCACCCACTCCATTCCCAAAAAGGAAACATGATTGGACATGCACTCTGCACAGTGAAAAAAGCTTGCACAGAGATATGGGGAAAGATGAGACTGGCTGACCTGAGTGTCTACATAGAGGTGCCAATTACGATCCGGCAAAAACCGGGTACGAACCATCGGACGGAGGCTTTTTTCCGTCCGACTCGTACCCGGTCGTAAAACTTTACAAACATGCAAGTACGATTCGCACGGAAACACCATTTCCGTACGAGTCGTACAAAACACCGACCGACGAAAAGATACATACAAATGGGATCCGGGGTAAGAGCCGACGTGACGTCGGAACGCTCTCAGGCCGCGTTTCACGACCCAGGAAGTACGATTCGAACCGACAGCAGTCCTGACGGCAATATTTTTACGGCACCCAAAAAGTGCCGGAAAAGCGAAGTACGGCGCGAAACGACCAGAGTAGGTGGCCCGGTAAGCGCCGTACCCCCCCCCAGCCCCCGCATGTACGTGCCGTACCCCCCCTCAGCCCCCGCATGTACGCGCCGTACCCCCACGTGTATGTACACCCGAGTACGTGTCGAACCCCCCGTGTATGTACACCCGAGTACGTGTCGAACTGTACGTGTTGAACCCCCCGTGTATGTACACCCGAGTACGTGTCGAACCCCCCGTGTATGTACACCCGAGTACGTGTCGAACCCCCCCGTGTATGTACACCCGAGTACGTGTCGAACCCCCCCTTGTATGTACACCCGAGTACGTGTCGAACTGTACGTGTCGAACCCCCCCGTGTATGTACACCCGTGTACGTTCGAATCGTAACCCACCCGTGTATGTACGGTGCGTACCCCCAGCGCTACGTGCTGGGGGTACGCACCGTACATACACGGGTGGGGGTACGACTCGAACGTACACGGGTGTACATACACGGGGGGGTTCGACACGTACAGTTCGACACGTACTCGGGTGTACATACACGGGGGGTTCGACACGTACTCGGGTGTACATACACGGGGGGTACGGCGCGTACATGCGGGGGCTGGGGGGGGGGGTACGGCGCGTACATGCGGGGGCTGGGGGGGGTACGGCGCGTACATGCGGGGGCTGGGGGGGTACGGCGCGTACATGCGGGGGCGGGGGGGGTACGGCACGTACCGGGCATCTGTTTGGACGTCTCCATGGTTGCTATTGGAGTTCGGTGCGGACGGTCTTTTAACCATACGGTTGTACAATTGGACGCCCGGGACGGATCGTGATTCCCCGGTCGGACTTCGCTTTTCACGTTTGTACGGTAAATCGTCCGAGGACGTGTCGGACACTTTTTCCGACCCGAGGACGTGTGGGGAATTAATCCCAATGCGACTCGTATGGGCTTTTTACCATGCGAATCGTGATTGCCAGTTTGTACGGCACTTGTACGATTCGTACGGTAAAAAGACCGGATACGAGTCGTACGGGAATTTTTTTTACCGGATCGTAATTGGCACCAGAATCTGAGACATACTAGAGATGGAGAAAAATTCAGAATATTTGAGGAACAGAACAGATATACTTGACACCATCCTGCAATATGTAACCTAGTCAATGAGATAAGATAAACACGGAAACGGAGCTGAGAATGCTAATAAAACTCAAAATGACATGTAGAAGTCTATCTAACGATGAGAAATATTTCAGCATTGACAAATCCTCTGATTCTGTAAACAATAGGGTTTGCAAATGCTAATTACCATAATTTAAATGTACTAATCGAATTGAATCATTAAATGGCTTGGGAAACTATTAGGAGATGCTATTTGGAAGGGGCGTGTTAAGGGTGTCCCTTCCAAATACCAAATCCTTATGGTATGTAATAATGTTTTGTGGCCAAAACCTGTCTGCAAAAACATTTATATTTTGCCATCAACTCAAAGGAGGTGGTAAGCCATTCGCAAATGGGATAAAAAATGGACTGCATATAAAAAAATTAAAAAAACAAATTCCTATAATTAAAAGTGATCACAGACATGGTAGTCTGCCGACCGCATTAGGCCACGATCCCTATAATTGTAGCCTATTGTAGTGGGTCGCAATTTGTGACCTTACGCATGCATAATAGTGAGGTAGGTCAAATTACTACCCACTGCGATTCGTTTTTTGAGAACCGACCTATTAGTACATAGGTCAGTTTTCAAAATAACAGAAGTCAATGCCCAAATTTCAGATAAGAAATCACAAATTTTAAAATATTATTAGTTGCAATTTACAGTTTCCTATTTGGAATGTTTGTACATGAGGCCCTAACTTCACAATGGAAGACCTAATGTATCTTTCTTAAAGGGGAGTTAAACTTTTTCCAAGCTGACCAGTGACTTTAGCCATGCTCATATGTATTCACATCTCCTGAGAAAAATAAACAAATCTGAACACTAAAACGGCAGCTTTGACATCCTCGAGGTGTATGACACTGTGGTGTTCCAGTGGTTCAAGAGAGGAGCTTGGTGAAATCCATGGCCACAGAGATTTGAGACTCAATCCCCTGAGTGATCCATGTCTATGATGACACCTCCCTGAAACCCAGCCTTACTGGTAAGAGATCCATCAAGATCAGGGAGATGTGAAGTGGGAATTTTCCAAAGGTTTAGTAAGAAAATTATATTCTCTGACTCTTCTGTCAGTTCAGATGACCAAGAACTCCCTGGCCTTAGTAATAAGGACTGCAATCCTACCGAGAGCAGTACCGCAGGGCATCTTTTGGAGTTGGGCCCACCACGGAGGGGGAGACCGAGGCGCAGAGGCAGAGGCCATGGAAGGGGATGCAAGGGCAACAATTACCAACCAAGGTAAACACAACCCCGCAATCAACACTACAGCGGGTTAATACTGCTGAGATTAATAGATCTCCTATTATCAACATTTCTAATTATGTTCTCAACATGATAAGACCAATCTGCCGAGCAAGGGACTAGGCTTCATGCTAACAGACAAACCGGATATCTTTAAATTGAGGGGTGAATTATATCGATTTTTTACAACCATTAGATTAAAACACTTCTTTAAGGGCAAACTGGATACCCAGCTGGAAGTGGTTCTGAGTTGACTCTGCCATCCTAATATGACCCCCAGCCATCTCATGAGTGTGGAAATCCTCACATTTGAAAACACTGTCTTGAAACAAGTGAAGGAATTGGAAAAACAGAAAACGTTTATTCCATGCAAGATCTCTAGATGTGAAAGGGAAGCTCTCAATAGCTTAGCAATAACCCAAATATTACCATCAAACCAGTCGAAAAAGGTGGTACTGTCATAATTCAAGACGCTGAGAACTATGATCAAGCAATACGCAGACAACTTTAAGTTACCTAAGGCTCACCTCAGGCCCACTGAAGACAATTCAGGAAGCGATCAGGGGTAGTACCTCCAAAGCTCCGGAAGAAGGCACAATTAATGAAAAGGAATTTGCCTTCCTTAACAAGCCCCACCCTAGGACAACTAGTGATTTATACCCTACCCAAAATACACACAAGTTTGTCCAATGCCCCAGGCCGCTCCACCGTATCTGGATGTGGTTTGGTTCTAGAACCTGCTTGCAGAGTCATTGACTAATATATCAGTGATGCTGTTTCCCAAATTGCAATCTTGCGTTAGAGGCAGTACGCAGTTCATTAATGATATAGAGGGTTAGTCCTTCGAGGAGTGTAAGGACATTTTGATTTCTCTAGATGTGTAACCAACATTCCAAAAAATGAGGCTATTAGTGTGATCAAGAGAATAATATGGACAACGAATTATGTGAGTTAATTACTCATCTAGCTGCAGTGGCCACAAAAAGAAATTGCTTTATGTTTAAAAAGAATACTATTTACAAGTCAAAGGTGTAGCCATGGGGTCTTGTTTTGCTCCAAATGTGGCCAATTTTGTATTTTGGAGAATTTGAGTATAAAGTGATCAATAACATTGAAAACCCCTTCTTGTCCAATATCAACATTGACAATGTCTCCCTCCTCTGGCGTGGAAGTTAAATGCTATTACTTGGTTGAAATTAATGTATACTACCACTGGAAATTGTACAGTGTCTTTTATCTAAACTCTTTGGGAAAACAATCACCACTGGAGCACTGCGTTGTCTGTACCATGATCACATATTTTGTTGATTGTTACACTTGATTGGAACCTAAACTTTACAAGGTGTAAACTATATCATTCATGTGCGTTGTCTTCTTTTTAATTAAATTTGGTCTGATAAATGAGTCAGAGTAACTCTGGGTTCCCTCTAAAACAGGTAAGAAGGTACCAAGACTGGGTGGGCCTGGCTGGATATCTACCCAGCAGCTGCACCTTGAGACTGTTTTTTAATCAACATGGACACATCTTTGAAATGTGTTGTAAGTTTTGAACATCTATCTATGTTTCTGATGCTAAGCACTGTCTGCCCGGGACCTCGGCGAGTTGCTTGCAACCTGATGTGTTCCTGAGTTTTCGTGTTACGTTTGTTGGACATAAATACGTCATTAAAGTTGAAGCAACCGGTTTACATATTGTACTGTATCCTGCTGTCTTTGAGCTATTTCTTCTCTCAATAAAATAAAAATGTTTAAAATAGGAAACATGGACATATTTGACTTCTAGAATCACTGACTAGCAACTATCTCCAAAGGGAAGGCTCAGAGCTCAGAAGAACTTCGGAAGGGGCTATGTGAGCAGGAGATAAAGTGCAGAGGGCAAAAAAGACAGGTCGACTCCCTCAGCTTTGCATCTAAAGGTCTACATGTCTGAAAGCTTTGTTTTCCATCCTTTCTGTGGCGGCTCGCACCGGTAATGCTGTGGGGTAGCGTGGCGGGGCGGGGTGGGGCGGGGTGGGGCGGGGCAGGCTGGGTGTAGGGGTAGTGGAGTTAAATGTATGACGGGAAAGGTTAAAGTAAATAAATAAATAAATAAAACCACTTATCTTGCGCTCGCCATATTGCCGACTCGGATGTTTTATTTATTTACTTTCACCTTTCCCGTTGTACGTCGAATTCCACTACCCCCTCACCCTGCCCCTGCCTCACCGCCCCACAGCGTTACCTGTGTGAGCCGCCACTGCTGTTAGATGAGCTGTGTGGGCAGAGTACCTAATACCAGGAATGAGTACAGTCCCTCTCTTTTCTCCCACATGGCTGAAGCATGTGCCACCCCCTCGGACTGGTGCTGGACAAATACATCGAAAGTGGCGAAAAGGTTAACCACAACCTCTTTCTTATAAGAAGGACTGTATCTGATCTTTGAAAATGCCCATCTAGTCATCCTCTAGTAATGTCCATCACAAAGCATCTTTGCATTGTCGTCATATCATTCGCCAGCCTTGGACCCCCACCCACCTCAAAAAAATCTATAAAAAGTCTAGGAATCATGTTAGACACCAACCTTGACTTTAAGGAACAGGCACGAAAAGTTGCAGGTACCTTTTACGGTCTTCTTCGGATGATTAGGAGGATTCTTCCCCTGCTCCCTTTTTTGGCTTGAAGACTGCTGGTACAGGCGCTTATCCTGTCTAGGTTGGACTACGCAAATGCCATATATCTTGGAGCCCCGATGTCTACCACTAAAGTTTTGCAGACTGTGCAAAACTGCGCAGCTCGACTCCTGCTGAATATTCCGAAACGCTTATCAGCCAGATCGGCATTATCCTCACTACATTGGCTCCCCATTCAGGAGAGGATCCACTTTAAATCGATGTGTATTATACAAAACCTCTGACTGGGAAAGGATCCATGCTGATTCAGGCTATGATGCACCCTCATCAACCACAAAGAACTTTAAGATCTGAGGGCAAATACTTGTTAACAGTTCCTAAAGTTAAACGCACCAGATGTGGAGGCCGCATGTTCTCCTACTGTGGTGCGAAACTCTGGAATATGGCCCCCTTTCCCCGGTCCCAAACTAACCACGGCCACATCCGTAAACAGCTTAAAACTTTACTTTTCCCATGAACTATTACGAGTGAGTAGAGTGTCTGTTAGCGCGGGGATGCCTTTGGGTAACCAGGCGCTTTATAAATGCTTCATTCATTCATTCATTCATTCATTCATGCTGGCCGACATTCCATCACCAGCACTAAATGCAGGGCCGGCTTTAGGGCAGAGCGACAGGTGCGGCTGCACTGGGTGCTGACCTGTGGAGGGGCTGCTGACCTCAGAAGGGGGTGCTGTGTCTAGCAAGATGAGAGATGAGGGGTACTTTTGCCCGGTGGTAGTGAGAGAATCCGAGGAGGCAGTCATGGGGTGTGAGGGCGCCAAAAATGATTGTCGCACTGGGCGCCACCAGCACTAAAGCCGGCCCTGACTAAATGCTCGTGGCTTTGGGACCTATTCAGAGTTATTTGGATGTTACTGTGTGTGGTTTGAAACTATCTTTCTATGAAATCTCAGCAACATTCAAACAATCTGGAAATAATTGAGAGCCTGCAACGGTAGTTCTGGTCAGCGGCTGAAAATCCAACAATGAAAGAGTTAACTGTAAGAAATAACATTTAAAATGAGAAAACATATATTGTTTATATGGAGTTTAAGTAGACAAGTAAGGACGCAGCAGTCAAATTCCAATCATAATAAAATGTGTCATAAAACACAATCAAAACAACGATAAAACATATGTCCCTATTACTTTGCACATATAAAATAAATTATGCTGATTGGCAAACATGTGTAACATAATACAGTCTTAATTATAAATACAAAAAACCTGCAAGAGATAGAAGGGGCTCCCATGGTTCATTTCCTGATGGCGTTAAGTATAATTTTTGGGTAATGAGAGTTGTTTGAGCAAATTAGCTGCAGAGTTTAACAGGCAGGATTAGCTTCCGGATGCTCATTGGGAAACCAGGATTATGTTCATATTCAATTAACATGAGCTAAGAAGTCAACTCAGCGTATTCTATAAGCAAAAAAGCACATATCCTATACGTGTGCTATGTGGTGTATGATGCAATACTCATTTACTGAAGGTTAGCAGTAATCAAACTTATTGATTCTGAAAGAAAAGTTAAAACATATTAGTAAGGCATGAAGAGGGGAAGGTAATTTTGAACTGAAGTGAAGTAATGTGTGATGAAGTTAACTTTGGTTGCCACACAATGGTAGCTCCCATTTTAAGTAGTAATATGCGAAAACATAATGCTGCTGGGGGGTAATGCCTAAGTGACACACATTGTGACTTAACAAAGTTACAGAGTTTGTCACCTTCGCAAAACTTCACCTGTCGGTGAGAATTTACACGAAAAAAGGTTTTATGGGAGGTTTCCCATGGGCCGGCACTTCCCTCTAGTGCTGGTAGCCTGCAGTCCAGACACACTTAAGGCCCTTGTATAACCGAAGGCTTCCAGGGGCTCTCAGAGTTCGCAGTGTGTCTTTGTGGGTCTCACAGGGCTACCCATCTCTGGGAAGCTCTGTTTCAGTTTTAGTTTGATTCAGTTTTCTCTCCCCTTGCCAGTTTCAGAATGAACTCTGCAGGAGGTCTCCGGGGACACAGTGCAGGAGTTTAATGAAGAGAGAGCGAGTGGGCTGGCTTTCCATGGACTGAGACTGCCTGCACTCCCACCTGCACTCACAGGGGAGTCAGAGGGCTCAAGAGGGCTGGAGAACCAGAGAGGAGAAGGCAAGCATTTGATACACTGTGTCTGAGTGGTACGACTGTTCAGAGCGGTGTGGCGTGGACCGCGGGCCAAGTACGCCTTGGCGAACTGGCTAAGAGCCCATCGCCATTTGCAGGTGGGCGTCATTAGTCACTCCAACATGGCGGGGGGGAGCAATGAGGAAGAGGTTATAACTGGAATGGGGTATGCGACTCAGGGGAGGGGGCAGAGCAGGCCCCATTGAAAGTGGGCTAACACCTGGCGACCCCCTCTTTGTCCCCTGATGTGCTGCAGGAGTCACTGACTGACTCTTGTTCATCTTCCAGATTAGTGAGCAGCAAAGGGGGCTTGGCGTAGCAATAGGGTTCTTTTTACAATGATTTTCCCTGGAGAATTGCTTCAAGATTAAGCGTATTTGAGCTTTTTGAGCGCATTGCTTGCCCCCAGCCCCATGTATTAGGGTCTCCGGGGCATGGCACGGCACTTATCCAGTGGAAGCCGTGTGGCTGTGACCACTTTGTGTCTCAGATGTAGGTCCCGGCACAGCAGTTTTCTGGTGGTTTTACAGGGCTGCACTGTCCAATCTGTTATGGCCTGTGGGACACAGCCATGAGCAGCGCTGAAGATGTGGATTAGTGGTTAGAGCTTCCAACTTTGCGACCAAATGACAAAGTCCTAAAGCCGGATCAAAAATTGAAAATGGTCAGAGTGTTAGACGGAAGTGCTACAATATCCTTGCATTGAGGACACTCACAGGGCCGTCTGGCAGATCTGTGTCAACTGTGCCTGAGCTATGGCGGGCCCATTTGCATGCACAAGGAAATTGGGGGGCCCCTTAATGGTCTGACTCCCAAGTAATCTCTGGCCAGAGAACCCAGACAGCAATGGCAGAGTGGTTCCTCACCTAGCTGAACCTGTATGACCTTACCCCCGGCATCAATTTTGAATCCCCGGACTAACAGGCTCAGTGAATGCAGACCGAGTACCAAGTCCTCTGGCTTAATCTCCACTTGTGTGTCAGTCTGTAACCTAGGTACTAATTCTGAAATTCAAAATGCTCCAACGAAGGCCAAGGAATAAGTCAAGCTGAAAAGCATGAGCTCAAAGGGGGAAGAACATACCTTGGGTAAGACACCTAAAAGCTGGTATAGTCTAGCTACATCAATCGGTCTCCTGCTGTCCTGACGGCGAGCAGTAGCTGCTACCACCCCTCAAGGGCCTTTTTTACACTGAAGTCCTTAGTGGGGTCTGCCACTCCTCACAGACCAGCTAAGAAGACAATTGCTAACAGCTGACACCTCACTTCTACCACTGGCGTTCCCACCTCCCTTTGAACACTCAAAAAAGACAATACGCTGGCTGTTTGAAAGAGACCCTCCTTTCTACACTCTGGCATGGAGGCCTGATAAGCCCACCAATTACGAGAGTTGGGTTGCACACCGTTTTTGTGTATTTATCCAAACATTGTCCTTTAATCCAAGAGTGCGTGCAAACCGGCATGAGTGTCTTTGCCCAAACGACACCAGGTAAATATAATTGTAGAGATGGGGCGTCATCTACACCCCTGCCAGTTGCACTGCTAAGTACGCCCTCGTGGCAGTTTTGACAGTTTGGGACGGAGTTGAGGCTGGAAGAATTTTTAAGCATTTCACGGCAGGTACTTTAAGAGAGGGGTTGTGTAATTTAACTGAGGGGTGAATGGGTGGGTAGAGATTGAGCTATGGCGGGATGAAAAGAGATCAGGTGGGCAAGATGAATATAGTAAGAACAGAGGAGTTGGGGAGAAGTTGAAGCGCTTTTTATGAAAGTGAATGAAAGGGACAAAATCGGTTAAAATAATGTGAAAACGAAAGATTTGGTTAAGGATGCAACTCCTGGGGGAAGCATATCTTGTTCAGTTTGAAAGCGAGATAGAATGATGGGAGAAGGGACTTGGAGGGGGATGTGGAGGAAGGGAAAATAATGATATGTGACATGGAATTCGAGGGAAAGGAAGGGAAAGTTGACTGTTCAGTAGGCTGGGGACCCTATGGGAATAACGTAGGGGATGTTTCTCTTTAGCATAGCGTTTTGGTAGGAGGAGGGTGAGCTTCCTTTGAGCACTACACATGGAGAAGGTACAGTGGGTGAATAGGCGAGGGCTGATTTGGAATTGGCACATTGAAGCAATGAACATGTTAATGTCATACTGTAGTAAGATATACAATTACTAATTTAAAATGGTAATTGTCACTATTGTTTTCATTGTTATTTCACAGTGACCCCCGAAGAAGGGCACCTGATTGCCCGAAATGCATTGGGTTTTTGAATAAAAGCACTGCCTTCGATGAATTGTTGCATTGGTCGTGTTCCTTTTTGAGGTCCGGATGGTCACGATTGGAGCATAAGAAGTTCGGAAAATGGCAAATAATTCCATGTGTGGTTGAACTTAAGTATAAGTATAAAAAATAAGTATAAAAAAAAGCTTGTAGAGCGCTCGAATACCGAAGGTGTCTTGGCCCTATGGTGTGTATGGTCGGCAGGAGAGCAGAATATAATTAAACCTGAAATAGGCGATGTTTCAGGATTTTTCTGAAAAGGGCATAATTGGGTTGCAGTCGCAACTCCAAAGGCAGGTGATTCCATAGTCTTGCTGCACACGTGCCAAAAGAGCGACCACCCCATCTCGCAAATTTAAATCTAGAAGTACAGATAAAGCCTAGGTTAGCAGAACGCAGAGCGCGAGGCGGAACATAGGGTCTAAATCAGTCCCTTCCATCATTAGCGCCACCCCCAAAACAGGCCCGGTGAACCAAACAGAGAGCCTTGAACTCGATCCTCTGTTGGACCGGAAGCCAGTGCAAGGATTTCCTCCCTTCAGAGGTGGGGCAACCTCTAGGGATGTTCAGAATGACCCGAACTGCAGCATTCTGCAAGGACTGGATTTTTCCCACCTGAAACTTATCCAGCCCCAAAAACACGGCATTGCAGTAGTCCAGTCTGGACATAAATAAAGCGGCCATCACAGTCTTCTGGAGCGCCAGAGGAATATACGGGAAGATTTTCCGCAGGGTCTTTAAGAGAAAGAAGCATGATGATGTTAAGCTGTTGACCTGGGCGGACATATCTAGTTTGTCGTCGAAAATCACACCCAGGTTCCTTACCTTAGTGACCGGGTGGGGGCATTGCCCAGCCTCCGACGGCCACCAGAGGGAATTCCAGATTGAGGGACCTTTCCCAAACTCCATCACTTCAGTCTTTTCGGTGTTAATTTTTAGAAAGCTCAGGCGCATCCAGTCCATCACGTCAATAAGGCAAGCATGAAACTTGGCCGCTGTTTGGTCAGGGTGATCCACAGTTGATATTACTAACTGTGAATCATTCGCATAGGATACCAGCCTGAATCCATGTCGTCTGACCAAACTAGCCAATGGTCTGACATAGATGTTAAAATGGGTCGGAGATAGAGCCGACCCTTGTGGAACTCCGCATGGTAGGGAAAAATTGGCTGAATGTAGCCCGGCCCATTCTAGGCTTTGTGTACGATTGTCCAGAAAGGATGCCAAAAGAGCCAAAGCACGGTCCACAATCCCAACCCCCTTTAAATGCTGGAGCAAAACCTCATGGTTAACGGTATCGAATGCAGCGGACAGGTCCAGGAGGACAAGCACCGCTCGCCCCCCTCCGTCCACTGCAGCTCGAATCCCCTCAGCTGTGGTTATAAGAGCCGATTCTGTGGAGTGTCTAGGTCGGAAGCCGTGCTGGGACCTATCCAGTATATCATTCTTATCAAGATACTCCATCAGACTCTGGTTAATGGCCTTCTCGGCAATTTTAGCCACTAGAGGAAGGCCGGTAATAGGACGGTAACTAGTGAATTCCGCGGGGTCAAGCGAGGACTTCTTCAGAAGGGGTTTTACACTCGCCGTTTTCCACGTACTTGGATAGGGACCAGCAGCTAGTACTTGGTTAATCAGAGCCTTAAGAGTAGGTGTAACCTTGTCGATAACCTGGTGTAAGATATGGGGAGGAAGGGGTCTGATGCAGTACCCGATTTTATAGAACCTAATATTATCCTGAGCTGATCTCTGGATAAGGGAGGAATAATTGACAGGCTGCAGCTAGCTACCTCCAGTGGAGGAGACGGGAGACCTACGGTATTTAGCAGATCATTATAGATGGTTGTAACCTTGTTCTTAAAGAAATCGGCTAGCTGATTGCAGAACAACTGGTCCGGTCTAAACTGGTTCGTCTGTTGGGAATTCGCCAGAAAAGATACTGTTTTAAAAAGTTCCTTGGTCGAATGTCCTGCCTCCGAGATTTTCCGAGAGTAGTAATCCCTCTTAGCATTCTGAATGGCAAGCTTATAGTTGGACAACGCCAAACCGTAGGCTTGCTTACAGGTCATAACTTCCTCTCCACAACCGTTCCCGCCGCCTACATTCAACCTTGAGACGTTTCAATTCTGGGCCATACCAAGGGGCACCAGGTGGACGTCTGTTCTGGGTAGCTACCTGGAGGAGGGCGACCTGGTTGACAGCACTAGTGATCCAGTCTGTAAACTGCCCCGCGGCTGTGTCATTATTAGTGTCCAGGGTGGGGGGGGGGGTGCCCAGCGCCTCGAGAAGGGATGAATGTGTGACTCTACTCCATCTCCTGAACATGATTCTGGCAGGTTTCTGCGGACCCCCTATGGGTCTAGTCTTAACTCCCACACTAAATAGCACAGCCCGATGGTCAGTCCATGGGAGAGCTTCTGTCCCAAGATATAGAAGGTCAGGATGGCTGGAGAATAAACCATCTAGAGTGTCCCCCCCAATGTGTGGGTCGGGTCGGAAACCAACTGCTGGAATCCATATCCCTCCATACTATCCAACAGTCTGGCCGTATCTGAATGGTTCTTGACGTCCAGATGAAAATTGATGTCCCCAAGAATAATATAAGGCTAAGACTTAGTGCAGGACTCCAAATAATTTTGCAGGGCCCCCAAAAAAGCGACCCGTGGTCCAGGTGGTCTATAGACCAAAAGTCCATGGGAGACAATTATATCTTTGAAAATATACTGAATTGTACTGCTTCAGCGTACAGGTTTTCAACCACCGCGACCTGTAACTTCAGATGGTCTCTATAGATGATAGCTAAGCCGCACCCTCTGCCATCCTTTCTATCCAGACAGTGTAATGCATACCCTGGGGGCAGAGCCGTGTTCCAGTCAGGGCAGGAGGCTGCGTTTGTCCACGTTTCTGTGACAAAGGCCAAATCAGGGGAATGATCCGTTAGCAGCAGCTCCAGTTCTACTCTATGTTTAGTCACGGAACGTGCGTTTTAGAGGATCCCCAACAAGTGATTCCCTAAGTTTGCCCGTCAGGCTGGGATTGAGGCTCGGGTCTGTGTGTCATAGGGACCAACCTCCAGTCCAACCCCCACCTTCTTACTGTCCCCAGTCCTACATGGGGCGGTATTCAGGTCTCCTCCATCAATGCTGGCCTCCCTGACCACAGAGTAGCGACAGCCCGGACACAGATACTTATGTGTGTCATCATGCACATGCAGGGGAATAAATTGAGGGAGGCTCCTCACCTTTAGCTCAAACAATCTCTCCCGAGTATAATATAAGGCATGCCTTGCAATGGCGACCAAAGGCAAGGCGTCTGGTGCGTTCCTGGCGTGAACGGGCGCAGACAGGCTTGCCTTTGGCGCGCCCTTGGCGCGCCAAAGGCAAGCCCACTGCGCGCGCGCACCAGCGTGTGTTTTATGGGCAGCAGAGGCAGAAACTAGAGCGCTAACCTCACCGGAAGATAGTGGGTAGGCCCGCTCGCACGGACGGGTGCCGCGCACCAGGGGAGGTGGAGACGGGAGAAGTGCTCCAAAAGCACAAGTGGGAATGAAGGAGGTAAAACCCGGAGTTTTAAAAGTCTGTAGAATCCTTAAAACAGTGTCTGCAATACAACTAAAAATTCCAAACAGTTCTTTCACATTAGTTAAAATTGATTAAAAATGGTTAGCACAGCTGTCCACCAATTCAGGAGCCCACTCGCAGCCCGAACCCCACTCTCAGATGGCACTCTGCTGTTCTCAAACACACGCTGCGCGCTCGCGCCAGCGTGTGTTTTATGGGCAGCAGAGGCAGAAACTAGAGTGCTAACCTCACCGGAAGATGGTGGACGGGCCCGCTCGCACGGACGGGCGCCGCGCTCCAGGGGAGGTGGAGACGGGAGAAGTGCTCCAAAAGGACAAGTGGGAATGAAGGAGGTAAAACCCGGAGTTTTAAAAGTGTGCAGAATCCTTAAAACAGTGTCTGCAATACAACTAAAAATTCCAAACAGTTCTGTCACATTAGTTAAAATTGATTAAAAATGGTTAGCACAGCTGTCCACCAATTCAGGAGTCCACTCGCAGCCCGAACCCCACTCTCAGATGGCTCTCTGCTGTTCTCATACACACGCTGCGCGCTCGCGCCAGCGTGTGTTTTATGGGCAGCAGAGGCAGAAACTAGAACGCTAACCTCACCGGCAGATGGTGGGCGGGCCCGCTCGCACGGATGGGCGCCGCGCACCAGGGGAGGTGGAGACGGGAGAAGTGCTCCAAAAGGACAAGTGGGAATGAAGGAGGTAAAACCCGGAGTTTTAAAAGTCTGCAGAATCCTTAAAACAGTGTCTGCAATACAACTAAAAATTCCAAACAGTTCTGTCACATTAGTTAAAATTGATTAAAAATGGTTAGCACAGCTGTCCACCAATTCAGGAGCCCACTCGCAGCCTGAACCCCACTCTCAGATGGCTCTCTGCTGTTCTCAAACACACGCTGCGCGCTCGCGCCAGCTTGTGTTTTATGGGCAGCAGAGGCAGAAACTAGAGAGCTAACCTCACCGGAAGATGGTGGGCGGGCCCGCTCGCACGGACAGGCGCCGCGCACCAGGGGAGGTGGAGACGGGAGTAGTGCTCCAAAAGGACAAGTGGGAATGAAGGAGGTAAAACCCGGAGTTTTAAAAAGTCTGCAGAATCCTTAAAACAGTGTCTGCAATACAACTAAAAATTCCAAACAGTTCTGTCACATTAGTTAAAATTGACTAAAAATGGTTAGCACAGCTGTCCACCAATTCAGGAGCCCACTCGCAGCCCGAACCCCACTCTCAGATGGCTCTCTGCTGTTCTCAAACACACGCTGCGCGCTCGCGCCAGCGTGTGTTTTATGGGCAGCAGAGGCAGAAACTAGAGCGCTAACCTCACCGGAAGATGGCGGGCGGGCCCGCTCGCACGGACGGGCGCCGCGCACCAGGGGAGGTGGAGACGGGAGAAGCGCTCCAAAAGGACAAGCGGGAACGAAGGAGGTAAAACCCGGAGTTTTAAAAGTCTGCAGAATCCTTAAAACAGTGTCTGCAATACAACTAAAAATTCCAAACACAGTTCAACTGAAAAAGAAATGTTGAGAAAATGGTTTACAAAGATTAAGCGAGGAAAAAGTACTGTGAACAAAACTGCCATGATGGCGTACTTAGCAGTGCAACTGGCAGGGGCGTAGATGACGCCCCATCTCTACAATTGTATTGGCCTGATACGCCCACCATGCAACATCATATGATTGCTTTGTTCCAGGCGCCAGTACTGCTATTATCAGCTCCAGGACAATGGGACACCAATCTTCCATACACACGCGGGGAACGGTGACATCTTGTCCACTTCTGGCAGTTGAATTCTGAAATCTGCCAACTTATATTGAGACAGGGCATCAGCTACTGTGTCCTTAACACCTGTAACATGCTTCGACATAAAGTGCACATTCTCTGAGAGGCGGACCTGAATCATAGATTTGAGAAGGCGCAGTACGAGTGGGCACTCCACTCTTTAGTTATTTATAGTCGCGACAACTTGTATGTTGTCTGACCAAAAAATAATTCTACCTGTAGAGAGCTGAGACCTCCAAATATGTAATGCCATGATAATGGAAAACAGCTCAATTAATGTCAGGCTGTTGGTCAAACCTCTCTCAAACCAATCCTCTGGCCAGTGTTGCATACACCACTTCTTCCCCAGGATATCTCTGATGCTCCCTGCCACATCTGTATACATGTCTAGCTCAGCATTCCTTATTGCCATCCATGGCCAAATCACTGACCCATTAAAATCTTGCAAGAACACCCCACAGGTGTGGAGATCATCTCTAATCTGTCTTGAGAGACAAGTATGGTAATGCTTGGCTTTCAAGTCTGACATGGTTCCAACGATGTTCCTGGAAATTATCTGCCCCATGGGGATGATCCTGAGCACAAAGTTAAGCTGCCCCACCAACATCTGTAACTAATGGAAGGCCTCCGTGGTAGAACTCAAGCAGTCCAATAGGGTTGTACTTAATTCCTCAACTTTAGTCAGTGGGAACCTGCATACTCCCTCCTCTGAATCAATCTCAATGCCTAGAAATGTCAGCATAGTCCAGGGGGCCTCTGTTTTCTCTTTGCTAGTGGGACCCCATTACTTTAGCTAGTTCTTGGAAAACTTGCAGGGCACGCTTGCAAGCTCGGTACCCTGGTGGACACATGAAGAGGAAGTCATTCAGATAATTAGCAATGTTCTCTGACACCACTATATCTTGAACTTCCCATTCCAGAAAATGTGTAAATGTCTCAAAATGTGCACACCGAACTGCACAGCCCATGGGCATGCACTTGTTGACATAGAACTTTCCCTCAAATGTAAAACCTAAGAGGTGAAATTCTTGTGGATGCACTGGTAACAGCCTGAATGCAGACTGGATGTCAGGCTTGGCCATAAGGGCCCCCTCTACCCAGTGATCGCAGCTTGTTATGGGCCTCATCAAATTACGTTTACCGGATCCCAGACATGCTGGTATCTAGCCAATCATTGACTGAATGTCTGGGGGGATAGAGGAAAAGTTGTGAATCAGTCTGTATTTGCCAAACAGTTTTTAGGTACCATATCCAGTGGGGAGCAGACTAGATTATCCAATGGTGGCTTAAAGAAAGGGCCAGCCACCCTACCAGCCTGCACCTGTTTCAAAATGTTTTCCTTGGCAATATCGGGGTGCAATATTACAGACTTTTGATTTTTAGGGGGGAAAAGGGTAGTGAATTGCATACCATAGTAAAGGGTACAAGCCTCATGCGTCTTGTTATATCTTCCTAGCAGGTGAGCCAGGACATGCAATACTGCTTAGGTTAATGAAGGCTGCACCAAAATCTAGTTTTGAAGATTACATCCAGGGAGAGGCCTGTCTCCTAAAGTCTTTATCTGGCTGTTTAGTGTCTGACCATGATTGGGAAGAAAGGTGTTCTGTTTTGCTTGAGTTAAACTAATGGGGTTTAGCTGCCTGATCCCTGGGTTTCCAGAATTTCTTGAAGCATTTAGCCTCGGGGTGCCTTTGCCCACCAAGGAGGAGCAGATGTGCTTGAATTTACAAGCAGCTCATTTTGCACATTCTTTCCAGTTGAATTGCCAACATGTGTTTTTCTTCTCACCCCCTTGTCTACTGGGCTGAGAGGAATGGTTCACCTTAGATGCATTGTGTGCGACTTTGAACTCTGCATGCCACAGATTAATTTCCCTCTGATCCTCTACGATTTCTGGGCAAAAAGCCTTCAGCTGCCAAAATTTCATGTTGTTCTGTGTCCAAGCTGTCCCGGGGAAGTCTGATGCCGCACTATAAATGATGGTATAACCCATGATTTGAGGAACCAAAGAGGGATGCTTTTCTGTAAGGATTACTGCAAAAATGGCTAAACCTGAGACCCAATTCTTCAGTGATCTGGCCCTGGGAGTGTTGGTAGTGCCCACAATAGGTTTTACTTCACCCTCTTTAAGATTGGGTTTGCTACAACTGCGGCAGGAATGGGAATGTCGCCAGATGGGATTTAGACAATTGGAAGATGGAAATCCACTTGCTTTGAACGCTATGTCCAACCTCATTTGGCATAGAGTGAGTGGGTAGAGCCCCCCTTTCCCCTTCCCTATCTCCTCACCACTACTTTCAAGAGCAGTTAGTTGAAGCCTCTGTTTCGTTACAGGGAAAACCATCAAGGTGTGTTGGTTCAGGGAATCAGTAGTCAACAGTGCAGCAGAGAGATTCCATGACACCGTCTGGGAGATGAGACCTGAAGCAGAGCACCTTTGGTTGGGTGTGACTGGCCTTAAGTTACTACACCTGCCAGTGCTGTTGAGTGATGCTCTTGGGTTTGGTTGGCTTCCCAAGCCGGACATTCTACTCAATTGTGTCGGGGGATAATGACATGATCTCAATGGGGAGGCGGGAGTCCATGAAGGGCTCATATTGATGTTTGCAAAAACTGCGCCATTTACTCCTAGATGCCCTGCTATTGTGGCCTGAGGTCATCCCTCAGGGGTGATAACCTGGTGATGCTAACTCTGAGAGTACTAACAAGTCAGTGAAAAAAAATAAACCATTCAGGAAGGTCTATTCTGAAGATAGCACCATCAAGCATGGCCTACTACGCCTGGGTAATTTTGAAATTCTTTGACAAAGAAGGTCTTCACTAGTCAGAGGCGGGACTAGAGGCTTTCCACAAACACGCTCTGGGGCAGTTGATTAAAAAAGGAAAATCTTGGTGAAGGGGGGAAGGATTCGCCAGTGACATCTCTGCCTTGTGGCCCATTGTAACTGTATATTGGCAATCACTGATTCTTGAGGTCACTAAGTTGCCCAGTTTGGGAGAAGCCTTTCAGGGATGAGACTGGTTAGAAGGGGGGCTAACCTGCTGGTGGCATTACACTTTAAGCCCTACCTCAGGCACCACAGGGATTATGTTGGAGACATGACCAAGAGTCACTGGATGCCCCGGCAGGGACCAATGTGCTATGTGGTCTCTAGAGCTGTCAGGAATGTTTGATGTGTCACTTTATCTTACCTGGTCTTTCTGTACTATGCTACCTTCAAAATAGGATATGTGCAATTCCATGTTCAGGTTTGCTGTGCATTTTGCTATATTTTCTATATTGTGTAATGTTATTGGTTGCAGTAAGTTGTATATCACCTTGTTTCATGTGAAGTTAATTTACTGCGTCCTAACTCAATCAGTTCAGTCTGTTGCCTTTGTGGGGTTAGAGGGGAACACACAGTTTGAAAGGATGTTGACCCCATCACCATTGCATGAGTGAGCGCACTATGTGTTATCCCACTGTTGGAGAGCCACCAGTGATTGGGGAGAGTGGAGATGCAGGGGGCAGTAAGGTCACTCAAACCAGCCTCTGGTGTCCTGCTTGGTGCTTGTGGGGCAGTTGCCCCTTTGATAGCAGCAAGTCCAAGGTGTTAGACATGGGACGAAGGGTTGATCCCCTGAGCGTTGAGCGTGGAAGCAGTCAGACTAGGTCTGGTGTGGCTTGCGCTCGGAGGGGAACCCCCGCAGCTCTTTGTTAAAGGCAATGGTCCTGATTCGTGGTGTGGTTTTGTTATGATTGAGACCACCCCATTTAAGCACAGGTATTGATCAAGGAATACTCTGCACATTGACTAGAGGAGGTTTATGCGGATTAACAAGCAATAGGCGAGAATTAAGGAGCACATTATAAAAGACTTTATCTGATTTCACTGCAGCAGGATCGCTTGTAAATGTAGGTCCCATGTAAGGTGCTGTGAGGTTCTGTGCAAAGACGTGGTGAGTGGAACCCATGAGAAGAGTGTACAGCTGAAATGACTCTTAGATTCTTCCTCATTCTACTTCAATTGCCCTTTATTAATCAGTGGTGGCCTCTACTACAGCCCTTCCTTCGGCCCCCTCACCATCTATTTCAAGTGGTATTCTACCTTTACTACGCGGTCATTACTTCGTATTACCATTACTACGCATATTTTAGTTCGCAGATGCCATTACTTAGCATGCATTTACTACGCATGTTCCATTACTTAGCATGCACTTACTACGCATAATGGAGTTACTGTGCAAATTAAAGTTTTGGGGCACAGGGGTATTTTTAGGGGTCAGGGTTGGTTAGGGTTTTGGGGTGTAGGGGGTATTTTTGGGTTCAGGGTGCATTTAAGGTTTTGGGGTGCTGGGGTATTTTTGGGGTTCAGGGTGCGTTTAGGTTTTGATGTGCTGGGCTAATTGTAGGGGTTGTGGTTGGTTAGGGTTTTGAGGTGTGGGGGTAATTTTAGGGTTCAGGGTGCGTTTGCTTTTGGGGTACTGGGGTATTTTTAGGGGTCAGGGTGGGTTAGGGTTTTGGGGTACATGGGGTATTTTGAGGGTTCAGGGTGCGTTTAAGGTTTTGGGGTGCTGGGTTATTTTTGGGGTTCAGGGTGCATTCAGGTTTTGGGGTACAGGGGTATTTTTCGGGGTCAGGGTGGGTTAGGGTTTGGGGTGTAGGGGGTATTTTTAGGGTTCAGGGTGTATTTAAGGTTTTGGAGTGCTGTGGCATTTTTGGAGTTCAGGGTGCATTTAGGTTTTGGGGTGCTCGCGACATTTTAGGGGTCATGGTTGGTTAGAGTTTTGGGGTGTAGGGGGTATTTTTAGGGTTCAGGGTGCATTTAAGGTTTTGAGGTGCCTGGGTATTTTTTGGATTCAGGGTGGGTTTAGGTTTTGGGGTGCTGGGATAATTTTAGGTGTCAGGGTGGGTTAGGGTTTTGGGGTGTAGGGGTAATTTTAGGGTTCAGGGTGTGTTTTTATTTTTTTGGGTGCTGGGGTATTTTTCTGGTTTAGGGTGCATTTAGGTTTTGGGGTGCTGGGGTAATTTTAGGGGTCAGGGCTGGTTAGGGTTTTGGGGTGTAGGGGGTAATTTTAGGGTTCAGGGTGTGTTTTTATTTTTTTGGGTGCTGGGGTATTTTTCTGGTTCAGGGTGCATTTAGGTTTTGGGGTGCTGGGGTAATTTTCGGGGTCAGGGCTGGTTAGGGTTTTGGGGTGCTGGCGTATTTTTGGGGTTCAGGGTGGGTTTAGGTTTGGGGTGCTGATGTAATTATAGGTGTCAGGGTGGGTTAGGGTTTTGGGGTGTAGGGGGTAATTTTAGGGTTCAGGGCGCGTTTAAGGTTTTGGGGTGCTGGGTTGTTTTGGGGTTCAGGTTGCGTTTAGGTTTTGGGGTGCTGGGGTAATTTTAGGTGTCAGGATAGGTTTGGGTTCTGGGGTGCATGGGGTATCATGGGGTATTTTCAGGGTTCAGCGTGCGTTTAAGGTTTTGGGGTGCTGGGGTATTTTTGTGGTTCAGGGTGCATTTAGGTTTTATGGTGCTGGGGTAATTTTAGGGGTCAGGGTTGGTTAGGGTGCATGGGGTGCATGGGGTATTTTGAGGGTTCAGGGTGTGTTTAGGTTTTGGGGTGCTGGGGTAATTGTAGGTGTCAGGGTGGGTTAGGGTTTTGGGGTGTAGGGGTAATTTTAGGGTTTAGGGTGCATTTAGGTTTTGGGGTACTGGGATATTTTTAGGGGTCAGGGTGAGATAGGGTTTTGGGGTGTAGGGGATATTTTTAAGGTTCAGGGTGCGTGCCAGGCGATAGGTTACTATTACGGTTAATTTTTTGTTTTAAAGTACCAACAACGCGTTATAACAGTATGCGTAATATTTAACTGCAAAGTAAAAGCATTTTAATGTGTTTTTATATATTTGCGAAGTAAAAGCATGCGCACTAAAATCATGCGTAGTAAAGGTATTTGCAAAGTAAAAACTTTGTAGTAAATACCTGCGGAGTAACGGTGTGCTAAGTAACATCATATATTCCACCTGGGCCCATCCAAACAATATTCACAATACCTGGTAAACCGCTGGGGACGTTATGTTCATGAGTTGATCAATTCCTCAAGATTAGTTATTTTCACTGATCAATAAGGGGGCATATTATCAAGAAACGGCGTTAAAATTACCGCCGCTTTAGCGGCAGAAAACTGCGGCTAAAGCGGCGATAATGGGCTTGATAATATACCACAGAAAATTCCCATAGAAGCCCATGTTCTGGTGTCAACATGGGCTTCTATGGGAATTCTCTGCGGCATATTATCAAGCCCATTATCGCCGCTTTAGCGGCAGTTTTCCGCCGCTAAAGCGGCCATAATTTTAACGCCATGCTTGATAATATGCCCCTAAGTTCTTTCCATTTGGTCAGCGGACCAAATTAGTTGGAACTAGTTGATGGTGATGATGCACATATCCTTACTTTATGAATGAATTCTATTTGCAGAAATAAACACAGACTCAAAAAGTTTTAAAACCTTTATCTAAATTTAAATGTGAGTGAACCATTCAATTGCACATTACAGACACCATCTGTGAGAAGTTGGCCTGGCATATGCTGGTCACTAGTTAAAGTGGCCACCTTGCACCAGTCCAATTCGACTCTTATGGTAGATAGGTTTAAGACAACCTTTTCAAGAAAGCTATCCTAGTGGGTAGCTGTGGAGAGCAGCCTTCAGGCTAAGTCTCTGAGAAATGTAAAGCAGCTTGTTTTACCTTATAATCTCTTGAATTACCAAATGGAAGGACACCACACAGGTGTATATATAAAATATATATGTATTTATTTCTAGACACACTCTACTAATCTCTTTATGAGATTAGAAGTCAGGAACATATGCACAAATCAATGTTTCACATCAAATGAAGATCTATACGCCTCTAATACACCTGAAGTAATTCATTCTTCTTCCTTCCCTAATGTCTTTATATTACATATTCAGGGGATGGCAGAAAAGTGCACGTTAAATGAAGTTAAAATGGCACTTAGTAAAGTTCTCCCAAATAAAGCTCCAGGCCTAGACAGGATCCCAGGTGATCTATTTAAGAGCGAGCCGGACATCTGGGTCCCCTATCTATATGGTCTTTTTAATGCTATTCTAGCGGGAATGCCGCTTCCACCAACCTGGGCTGGAGCTGAGATCATACCAATCTATAAAAAGGGCTCCCCCCTTGATCCAGCAAATTATAGGCCGATTAGCCTAATTGATGTCGCCCAGAAAATTTTTGCGCGTATTCTCCTAGGGAGACTACAAACTTGGATGGATGAGTCCAATATTCTAACCCCGCTGCAGGTGGGCTTTAGAGCCAAAATGTCAACTGTGGACCAACTCTTTAGGCTACAGATGATCCACTGGAAATCCATTATTTTAGAAGGGGGCAGCCTTTATCTTACATTTGTAGATTTAAAGTCTGCCTTTGACACGGTGGATCGTCGCCACCTGTGGGAGCTGTTGAAAGGGATGGGAGTCTCTCTTTATCTCTGTGACCTATTAGAGCGGTTACATAAAGACACCTTTGCTAGAGTTAGGTTTGGATTAAATGGAGAACTCACGCACCCATTTGGAGTTGAGAAGGGAGTAAGGCAGGGATGTGTATTAGCCCCAACTCTTTTCTCCCTCTTTGTAAATGGGCTGGTGGAGGAGATTTTGGCCCTAAAGGATATAGATGCACCTAGGCTGGCGGGTAGAAAAATACCTGCATTAATGTTTGCAGACGATACCCTGCTCCTGTCCAGGACTCCCATGAGAATGGATAGAATCCTGGATGGTTTTGCTTCATTTTGCAGGAAAAGGAACTTAGGGCCTCATGTAGGTAGCCAAATACCGGTCGGTAACGGCCGATTTTCGGTAATTATACCGTTACCGACCGGTATTTTGGCTATTGGTATGTAGGGGGTCAATTTCTGGAATCGGAATTTACCGATTCGGTAAAACTACCGAATCGGTAAAATTACCGAATCGGTAACGTTACCGATGTGGTAATTTTACCGATTCGGTAATTTTACCAAATCGGTAAATTCCGATTCCAGAAATGATATGTAGGGGGAGTGTGTGGGTGTGTTTAGGAGTCGGTATTTACCACCAACTTATAGTTGGTGGTAAATAGTTAATGTATGTGTGTATGCATTTTGAAGCGCGTAGCAGTGTGCAATGTGGCATACATACATGCCCTTAGGGCATGTATGTGTGCCACATGTGCACACATGGCCGAATCAGGGGTGCAACAGGGTGTCAATGTGACACCCTGCCACCCTTGCATTTTCTCCACCATTACCGAATCGGTATTTACCGATTCGGTAATGAGGCATACCTTCCCATCAATGGGAAGGTATGCCTCATTACCGAATCGGTAAATACCGATTCGGTAATTACCGAATTGTAACGAATCGGTAAAAAATACCGACTCATTACCTACATACGAGTTACCACTTCTAAAATACCGATTCGGTAACGTTCGGTATTTTAGAAGTGGTAACTGGTATGCTACCTACATGAGGCCCTTAGTCATTAATGTGAATAAGACCAAATATATGGTCTTGAACGCAGACATTACAAATCGCCCCGCACCTAAACTGGATGGTCTCCACCTTGAACGGGTGAACATCTTTGATTATTTGGGCTTGACCCTCAACAATAAGATGAACTGGGGCCCCCAGATTTCAAAAGTGAACTTGAAATTTGTACAGATAACCGGGGGAATCTTAAAAATGTACAAAAATAGCCCATTAAAGTTGATTAGCCCACTAGTGGAGATATACAAAGCACAGGCGAGGGGCTTGGTGGCCTATGGTGCTGAACTTTGGGGCCATAACACAGTCCAGATTTTAACTAAGTCAGAAAACCAATTTATTAGACAATTACTGGCACTCCCCATGAGCACTCCTATGCAGCCGCTTAGGATGGACCTGGGCATTCAACCCATTGCGGACCTGGTCTCTTCAAGACCGGTAATGTATTGGCGCCGACTATGGACCACTCCCGAACTTGCAAACTTTCGGGAGGAATTAAGATCTATTCTGTCGATTCCAAAGGCAGGTGCCATTCCCTGGTTAGTATTTGTAAAAAAATCACTGAGGGCAATTGGGAGAGAAGATCTCTGGCTAACACCTGAGGAGTCATGCCCTTCTCTTTCAAAAAAGTCTCTGGCAAAAATCCTAGAGGAATATAATCTGACCCAGGTTTTTCGATTAGGGAATAGCCCTAACATGACCTCGGTATTCCTTGAGGTCAAAAAAGGTTACAGCTTTGAGCCTGCACTAGATTTGATCCACCCGGTTATTGCCAAGAAACTATTTATACAATTTAGGCATGGCTCTCTCCCTCTCTTCTCAAGAACGAACAACTGGGCTGGATTTAGCAGACAGCCCTGCCCTGGGTGTGGTATCCTCGAAGAATCGGAGGTTCATGTAATTTTCTTTTGTGCAGCCTATAAAATCCCCCGTAGAAAATGGATAATCCAGCTTGCAAAAAACATGGGGGCTAGGAACTATAGAGACCTGTTTAGGTTATTGAAGTACGATCCCTCTCCCTTATTTGTCACGGTGATTGCCAAATTTTTATTTTCAATGTGGCTAATCAGAAGACGATTATTATTGTATTAAGGTAAATCCAGCAGCACTACTCATCTCAAATATTGTGCTCTTTTTCATGTGCTTCTTCATATGTCTTAAATTTTATTCCTTTTTGTATTTCTGTAACATCTTCTTACATTCTTTGTATTTGTTTTATTGTGTTTTATTGTGTATTATGAACTTTTATGGCTAACAGCCGAAATAAAGTTTTCTGACTGACTGACTGACAATTAAGCACTTATATGGCTGGGGCCCTAGGGACGTACCAGACCATATACTAAAAAAGAGATATAAGAAGAACGACTTGAGAAGGGAGAAGGCCTAAGGTCTTCAGAAGCGCTGGGGCCTCACTAATCCACCCAAGGCAGGTAAGTAAAGGACCCATGGGAGACACATGCAGTGTGAGAACACAGCCGCGGATCCCAATAGACTTCAATGGAGCAAGTCGCGGTTGGAATTTTAAAGTTTTAGGGTACTTCGGGTGAGTCTACAAGCAAGTCACTTACAGGGTAAGTAGTTTGAGGGCTAACACACACAGGATCACCGGAGTGCACGAGTTACCTCACCCAGGGAAGCCGGGTGCATAGGTGTCTTTTGGTGTCGGGTCGCGGCGTCGTTTTCAATGGGAGCCAAAGACATGTTTTGATGCAGCCATCCCAAAGTTAGCATTTACCGCTAGGTTATAATGCACTTAAGAGTATATGGTTCAACCGCATCCACAAACAGCTACAGAGAATAGACTCTGAGAGCTGCAGAGGGGCCCTGCTCAGGCAGAGGCACCCCCTCACATGGAAACCAAGCACCCTGCCCTCAGGATTGATAGGGCCTGCCTTAGGGGTGACTGATAGGTTTATATGTGTGTGCAAGGTGAGAAATAGGGAACCTATACCTCAGTGAGGAGTGAGTGCTAACACTACCTCACCCAGGCTGCAGTAGCAGGCCTGTGGTGTCAGATTTAGTCTGCTTCCCAGGGGTGGCATAATACATGCTTCAGCCCCTGGTAGGCCTGTGAAGTACCTATGCCTTTGGTACCTAAGGTACCATATTCTAGGGGCTCATAAGGTACCACAGTATCCAATCACTAGTGCATCTAATATGCACTCCAAGTTGTTTAGAGAGAACAGAGAGGCTGTGGCCCTGATTAGCAGGGACCCAGCCAGACTATATCCAGAAACCAGTGTAATTATCAGAAAAAAAGTGGGGGCAACATAAGTGCAGATCCTACTCTCCTACACCCCCCCCCCAAACGCAGGGACACTAAACCAACCTTGACCAGTTGAGTCTTCGTGTTCTAAGTGGAAATACCTTGAGAGTCCATCTGCATTGGCATGTTGGGTCCCAGGTTTATGTTCCACTGTATAGTCCATCCCCTGTAGGGAAATGGACCACCTTAAAAGTTTTGGGTTTTCACCTTTCATATGTTTAAGCCATAGGAGGGGCTTGTGGTCAGTCTGAACTATGAAGTGAGTGCCAAACAAGTATGGCCTCAGCTTCTTCAGGGCCCACACCATAGCAAAGGCCTCCCTCTCTATAGCTGACCAACGTTTCTCTCTCAGGGTCAGCCTACTGCTTATAAAAGCAACTGGCTGGTCTTGACCTTCATCATTCAGTTGCGACAGTACAGCTCCCACACCCAGCTCAGAAGCATCTGTTTGGACAATGAACTTTTTGGTGTAGTCTGGACTCTGTAAAATGGGGGCAGTGCACATTGCCTGCTTTAGGTCTTCAAATGCCTTTTGACAGCTAGCTGTTCACTGAACCTTTTTTGGCATTTTCTTTGAGATAAGATCATTTAAGGGGGTCACTATAGATACATATCCCTTAACAAACCTCCTATAGTACCCAGTCAGGCCCAAAAAGGCTCTCACCTGTGTCTGGGTGGTTGGAGCAACCCATTCCATGATGGTTTGGATTTTGCTCTGCAAAGGTTGAACCTGGCCTCCACTTACAAGGTGGCCTAGGTACACAACCTGACTCTGCCCTATCTGGCACTTAGTGGCCTTGATAGCGAGGCCTGCTTTTTGCAGGGCCTCCAAAACATTTCTGAGGTGGACCAGGTGATCCTGCCAGGTGGGACTAAAGACAGCAATATCATCTAGATAAGCTGAGCAATAAGTTTCCATACCTGTCAGAACTTTGTTCACCAACCTCTGAAAAGTGGCAGGTGCATTTTTCAAACCAAAGGGCATCACCACAAAGTGGTAGTGCCCACCAGGGGTTGAGAATGCAGTTTTGGCCTTGGCATCCTCAGCTAACCTGATCTGCCAGTAGCCAGCTGTTAGGTCAAATGTACTAAGATACTTGGCTGAGGCCAATGTATCAATTAGCTCATCTGCACTTGGTATGGGATAGGCATCAGTCCTGGTGACTGCATTGAGGCCTCTGTAGTCTACACAACACCTCATTTCTTTCTTACCACCCTGGGTATGAAATTTGGGTACCAGGACTACTGGACTAGCCCCAAGGGCTATCTGAAGGCTCAAGTACACCTAACTCGAACATTTTCTGGACTTCAGTCCTGATACAGTCCCTGACATGGTCAGGTTGCCTGTAGATTTTACTCTTGATAGGGAGACTGTCTCCAGTATCCACCTCATGGGTGCACCAGGAAGTCTGACTAGGGGGCAGGCTAAACATATGTCTAAACTGTTGCAAAACTTGTCTGCACTCAGTTTGCTGATGATCAGTGAGGCTGCTTGCCAAAGCAACACCATCTACTGACCCATCATCAGGATTCTGTGAGAGCAGGTCAGGGATAGGGTCACTCTCCTCCTCCTGTTCCTCAACAGTTGCCATGAGCAAGCCCATGTCAGCCCTGTCAACATATGGTTTCAATCTGTTGACATGGAGCACCCTAAGGGAGCTCCTGGGAGTTCCAAGATTCACCAGATAGGTGACTTCTCCCTTTTGCTCAACAATTGTATGGGGGCCACTCCACTTGTCTTGGAGAGCTACTGGGGCCACAGGCTCCAACACCCACACTTTCTGTCCTGGCTGGTATACAGTCAGCACAGCCTTTTGGTCATGCCAAGTTTTATGTAGTTCTTGGCTGGCCTCCAGTTTGTAGTTGCCTTCTTCATGTATTCAGCCATCCTGGAGCGGAGACCAAGTACATAGTCCATCACATCCTGTTTGGGAGGTTTGAGAGGTAACTCCCAGCCCTCCTTCACCAAACATAATGGACCTCTTACAGGATGCCCAAACAGAAGTTCAAACGGGCTGTAGCCAACCCCCTTCTGTGGAACCTCCCTGTATGCAAACAGAAGGCAGGGAAGTAAAAGGTCCCATTTTCAGCTAAGCTTTTCTGGGAGGCCTTTAATCATTCCCTTTAGGGTTTTGTTGAACCTTTCAACTAACCCATTGCATTATGGGTGATAGGGAGTAGTGAATTTGTAATTTACACCACACTCCTTCCACATTGCTTTTAGATACCCTGACATGAAGTTGGTACCTCTTTCAGATATAACCTCCTTAGGGAAACCCACTGTGGAGAAAACTCCAATGCGGGCTCTTGCCACCACAGGGGCTGTGGTGGTCCTCAGGAGAATTGCTTCTGGGTACCTGGTGGCATGATCCACTACCACCATGATAAACCTGTGCCTAGATGCTGTTGGAGGGTCAAGGGGACCAACAATGTCAATCCCTACCCTTTCAAAGGGTACCCCCACCACAGGTAGTGGTATCAGGGGGGCCTTTGTTGTGCCACCTGACTTGCCACTGGCTTGGCAAGTGACACAGGAGCGACAAAACTCCTTGGTGTCCTCTGACATATGTGGCCAATGAAAATGTGGGACAAACCTATCCCAGGCCTTGTTTTGGCCCAAGTGTCCTGCTAAAGGGATGTCATGTGCTAGGGTCAAGAGGAACCCCCTAAACTTCTGAGGTATTACCAACCTCCTGGTGGCTCCATGGGTAGGATCTCTAGCCTCAGAATATAGGAGTCCCTCATCCCAATAAACTTTATGGGACCCACTAGCACTCCCAGCAGCCTCAGCAGCAGCCTGCTGTCTGAGGGGTTCAAGAGAGGGACAGCACTGTTGCTCTTTGCTCAGATCTTCCCTAGAAGGTCCCCTTGCCCCCAAGAACTCAACCTGATCAGGTTCAAGTCCCTCTGGGGCAGTTCCTTCTTCAGGATCTGCTTCTCCTCCCTCAGGAGGGAAATCTGTGATCTGAGACAGAGGGGAAGGCACTGCCTTAACCCTACTGCTCCTCCTCTTGGGTAGCATCTGGTCCATAGTTTCAGGATCCAGAGCTGGTTCAGCTTTATGCATTTTGGCCTGTGACCTGGTCACAGCAAATACCTCTGCAGGTATGCCCAACATCTCAGCATGAGTCCATAACTCTACTTCAGACCAGGCTGAAGTCTCTAGATCATTGCCCAATTGACATTCAACAGGGAGGTCTGCACTGACTACTACCTTCTTGAGGCCAGTTACCCCTCCCCAGGAGATATTCACAACTGCCAGACTATGGTTGGTCCTGACATTGCTTGCATTGGTAACGTGGTACATTTCACCCAGGATGATCTGCCCAAGGTCCACAAGATCCTCTGCCACCATGGTGACACTAGTACCTGTGTCCCTGAATGCCAAAGCCTGTTTGCCATTTATTACAGGCTGCTGTTTGTATTTGCTCAGATTACTTGGGCTCACCAGGAAGGACATATCAATGTCTCCATCACAAATCAGCAATGCCTGAGTGGGTACTCTGACTAGGCCAGAGTCCACTTCAGAACCCAGGGTCAACCCTACTACACCCTTATTCTGATTACCACCTCCACCAGTAGCTGTACTAGGGGGAACAGTTGCCTTAGGGGCAGGAGTGGTGGTGGTTTGGTCTTTGGACTTGTTACAGTCAGAAGTCCAGTGCCCTTTCTGTTTACAGAATTTGGACCAGGTCTTCTTTTGGCCTTTCCCTTTGTTGGACTGTGAATCCCCACCAGATGCAGATTTTTGGCGCCCTTGTGAAGACTTCTGGTCTTTTGACTTATCCCCACTTTTCTCAGAGCCTTTAGGAACTTGCTTCTTAGTGTCACCCCCTTGGTTCTGGGTTTTCTGCCTCACCCTGGTTCTGACCCATTTGTCTGCCTTCTTTCCCAATTCTTGGGGAGAGGTCAGATCAGAGTCCACCAAATATTGATGCAACAACTGGTTTTGGCAATTATTAAGGATCTGTTCTCTCATCATAAGATTATACAATCCCTTAAACTCAGTAACTCTACTACCAACCAGCCAACCCTCCAGAGCCTTGGTTGCACAATCTACAAAGTCAGTCCAGTCCTGAGTCTGTGCTTTCTGGTTGTCTCTGAACTTCAACCTGTACTGTTCAGTGGTTAAGTCAAACCCATCTATTAATGCACTCTTCAGGACTTCATAATCATCAGCATCATCTTCTCTAACCGTGAGGAGCTTGTCTCTTCCTTTATCAGAAAAGGAGAGCCACAAGATTGCTGCCCACTGTTTCTGGGGGACCTGTTGTACTCTACAGGCCCTCTCCATAGCAGTTATCCATTTGTGGATATCATCCCCACTCTGGTAGGGAGGGACAACCTTGGACAGGTTCCTATGGTCTGGAATGTAATCTCTGACTCTAGGGACACTGTTGCTGCCACCAGGGGTTTCTAACCCCTCTTCTCTAGAAGCTCTCTGGAGCTCAAAGGCTTTTCTATCTAATGCCAACTGCTTGACCTTGAGGGCAACTCTTGCTTCCTCATACTGTAGTAGTTTGTACATTCTTTCAGAGGAGGTTTTTCTTCTAGGAAGATATAAGTTCCTCTGGTCGACAGATTCTCTGCCAGAGTGATATGAGTGGTCAGATTCCCTAGAAAGGGACCTAGGCCTCTCCTCCACTCTGTCAGTTCTCTTAGGGAGAATTCCTCTGTCCTTTTCAGATCCCTGTGGATCTGGCCCTTCAACCACAGAGTCCAGGTCATCTTGATTTTCATCATCTGACCCAGAGACTATAGCTGACCCACTCCCTGATTCAGACCCCTTAGCTCCTAGAGCTAATCTAAGATCATCTGCTGTCAGCAGATCTATCAGGTGTAGTGTGGAGGGACTCTGTCCTATCCTCAGGTGCCTTGCAGCACACATGGCTTTCAAGTCAAAGAAAGTCATGTCCTTATACTGAGGCTGGGTGGACCCACTGGCTCCACCCCTTAAGGACATTCTAGTGTTGTGCAGTGTTGTACTACCTACACTAGCTTGTGGCTTACTGATCCTAGCTTGAGCTGTAGCAAGGGTGTGCTCTCCCTTCACTCACAGCTCTAAGTTCAGTAGAATTTGTTGATACTAAGCTTGGCTTTATATGTACCTTGAGTACCTTTAGTGGTTTTCAGTTAGTAATTCAAATAGAGATTTTCTGGTAAAACAATGGCAAGATGTAATCCCACACGCTGCCCACCAATGTGAGAAGTTGGCCTGGCATATGCCGGTCACTAGTTAAAGTGGCCACCTTGCACCAGTCCAATTCGACTCTTATGGTAGATAGGTTTAAGACAACCTTTTAAAGAAAGCTATCCTAGTGGTAGCTGTGGAGAGCAGCCTTCAGGCTAAGTCTCTGAGGAATGTAAATCAGCTTGTTTTACCTTATAATCTCTTGAATTACCAAATGAAAGGACACCACACAGGTATATATATAAAATATATATGTATTCATTTCTAGACACACACTACTAATCTCTTTATGAGATTAGAAGTCAGGAACATATGCACAAATCAATGTTTCACAACAAATTAAGCACTTATATGGCTGGGGCTCCAGGGGCGTACCAGACCATATACTAAAAAAGAGGTATAAGAAGAACGACTTGAGAAGGGAGAAGGCCTAAGGTCTTCGGAAGCGCTGGGGCCTCACTAATCCACCCAAGGCAAGTAAGTAAAGGACCCATGGGAGACACATGCAGTGTGAGAGCACAGCCGCGGATCCCAATAGACTTCAATGGAGCAAGTCGCGGTTGGAATTTTAACGTTTTAGGGTACTTCGGGAGAGTCTACAAGCAAGTCACTTACAAGGTAAGTAGTTCGAGGGCCAACACACACAGGGGCACCGGAGTGCACGAGTTACCTCACCCAAGGAAGCCGGGTGCATAGGTGTCTTTTGGTGTCGGGCCGCGGCGTCGTTTTCAATGGGAGCCAAAGAAGACTTGCTGCTTGTGAAGACAGGAGAAGTGTCCGGTGGAATCCAAGGCTGGATTCTGAAGAAAGAAGACCTGAAAGCAGAGGAGACATTGTTCAAAGTCACTTGCCAGTGACCCGGGCCAAGAAGCTGGATGCCCACAGATGTTGGGTGATTTCAGGTGATCACGGGTGTCTTGACTCTTCAGCCACGAGATCCACGAGGTGTCAACGACAACCAGGAGCTGGATTCGGAGTGTCCCACAAAGTCTGCAGTTTACTGAGGTGTCGGCAACTGGATTGGCGCCAACAAGCCTTGGCAACAGCAAGTCTTGTGGAATGTGAAGAAAGTCAGCGTTGCAGACCAGCAA
This sequence comes from Triturus cristatus, assembly GCF_964204655.1. Taxonomy (NCBI): domain Eukaryota; kingdom Metazoa; phylum Chordata; class Amphibia; order Caudata; family Salamandridae; genus Triturus; species Triturus cristatus. The sequence goes on from NC_140589.1 coordinate 182,881,080, forward strand.
GATCTGAGGGACTCACCCAGCAAGGGTAAGTCAGGGCAGGCCTGGTGCAACCAGAAGAGCCCTTTGGTTTGATGAAAAAGTCTTCAGGGGACCCACAAGCCAACCGGCAAGGGATTGCAAAGACGCCTTGGGAGGATTCACTTCACAGGAGCCCACGGTCACTCGGGACGAGGTAGGCCTCTGATTTCCGGTGGAAATCCTGCGGGAGGTTTGGACCATACGTGGTCTAAGGCACAAGTTCGTAGAATGTCGTCAAGGGGTTGCACTCGACAATAGTGCACGGTACCCGGGTATTGCTGTTCCTCCTCACTCGTGGGGTCCACTTGCCTCAGGTTTGCTGCGGACTCACAATGGACGTCGGGAAGTCAGGAAACCCACTTCCAGGGCTGCAGGGACTTTGGACTCCGGCAGGAGCGGGAAAGATTGCGACTGTTGATTTAAAGTTTTGGTGCTTGCCAAGCAGGGGAGTCACTCCTTGACTCCAAGGGAGATTCTTCAGTCTTCCAAAGGTAGTGGAATGTCGAAGATCCAGGATTCTTCTTGTAGAGCGTCGTCCAGGAATATATAGTTTGCAATGGCAAGGTTTCCCTATCTTATACTAAAGGAAAGGGAGGGACTAGCTCTATGACCACTCCTATGGGAGGGTCAGGGGAGTGGGTGGTTACACCCACTTCCCTTTGTCCAGTTTCATGCCAGAACCTGTTTGAGCTGGCATATGCACAGAGGAGCCTACTGCTCCCCCAGTGCAGGACTTCAAAGCACTCTAGAAGTGCACCCACCCAGCCCCAATACACTAAATCCTGTCTGGAAGGTGGTTACACCTCCCTGTGACAGGATGCCTCTTGTTGGGCCTCCTCCACTGCGAGTTTCGGTCAGCAGCAGAAGGGCAGCCCAGTGTCTGTGCTGGTGGCATCCATTTTGTGATGCCATGGCTCTTTCAGGATTCTACTGTGTTTCCACAGTAGGTACATGTCTATCCCTCTAGAAGGGTGGGATCATACTCCCACACCAGTTACTGGTGTGGGGGTATGGTTCCAAGGCGTTTGACACCAAACACGACATGTTTTGATGCAGCCATCCCAAAGTTAGCATTTACCGCTAGGTTATAATGCCCTTAAGAGTATATGGTTTAACCGCATCCACAAACAGCTACAGAGAATAGACTCTGAGAGCTGCAGAGGGGCCCTGCTCAGGCAGAGCCACCCCCTCACATGGAAACCAAGCACCCTGCCCTCAGGATTGATAGGGCCTGCCTTAGGGGTGACTGATAGGTTTATATGTGTGTGCAAGGTGAGATATAGGGAGCCTATACCTCAGTGAGGAGTGCTAACACTACCTCACCCAGGCTGCAGTAGCAGGCCTGTGGTGTCAGATTTAGTCTGCTTCCCATGGGTGGCATAATACATGCTTCAGCCCCTGGTAGGCCTGTGAAGTACCTATGCCCTTGGTACCTAAGGTACCATATACTAGGGGCTCATAAGGTGCCACAGTATTCAATCACTAGTGCATCTAATATGCACTCCAAGTTGTTTAGAGAGAACAGAGAGGCTGGGACCCTGATTAGCAGGAACCCAGCCAGACTATAGCCAGAAACCAGTGTAAACATCAGAAAAAAAGTGCGGGCAACATAAGTGCAGATCCTACTCTCCTACACCATCAATCATAAAAAGGAAGATTAGATCAATAAAATTACATTCATGGATTCGATGCAATGACGCTGCTCAGAAAAGAGAGGATAGAGACAGTAGTACATTTGAAAATATATGGGTTTTATAGTTACCAAAGATGGGCAAAGGGCTGGAAAGGGTCCTGTGGGAAAGAAAAGGCGACAAAGGCTTCAGGAGAGGAATCAGGACAGGATAGTGGACCTCTGTAGAACCGCCTAACACGTTGCACCCCTCTCTGAAACTCTCTTCCTCCTTGAGATTCTTCCGCGATCTTCTTTTAATCAATTGCTTAAGATAGGTAACTTCTCTATTCGAATCTTCTTCAGCATCTCACAGCATCAGCATAACCGACAACTCTGACAGCATCTCCCCTCTCAGCATTCTTTCAGGATTTTCGCACACCCAACTAACTTAACTACCTGAATTATACCTTTTGGGATTCATGTACCACCCCCTAAAGTTGCAATATTGTAAAAATACGAAATCTAATTGGACAGACAAGGGGCATTAGGTCATCACACCATGATGGCACTTTTCTTTGTTCATAATCCCATCCCCTTATTATATATTCATTTTTTTATTTTCTCATACGGATTTTCTTCAATCTGCAACAATATTTCTACAATGTCCATATGACTTCCGTCGTTCTCCTTCTGACTTCTGAGTTCCCAGGGTCTAGCAGTTGGTGGCCTTGGATGCAGTCCAATCATGGGATCATCTTCCCAGGGCAAGTATCATTCAGTCATACACAGAAGGCGTTCACTCAAACATGCGAGTCATGGTTAGGAGGCCCAAATACGAACTAATGAAAAGGTCACAGAGAGAAAATATTAATTTAAAAAATAAATGATTTCACTGTATACAACCCACCATTACTCTATTACCCTTTATTTATTAGTACTTTCCCAGCATTATCTTTTAGTAAATAAAGTATTTCTAAACAGCAAAGCAGGTGCCATGCATGTGGGTCTTAAAGACGCCATGTTAGTGTATTCTGCTCATGCGCGAGAAATTCCCTCCAAGCTGTTAAACATCACATTGCGTAGATACAATTGACGCATGCGCAGTAAAGTTTTCCCTGTTAGAGCCGCGATTATTCCGCTTTTCGTATTAATGGTTAGTAAACACATAGGCAAGCTTGTCTACTTCCAATGTTGATGAAAAGTAAAATGATTATTCATAAGATAGAATTAGTATTTCATGTTAGTAAGTTAAACAAGTGGATTGAGTTCAAGCAAGTCTCTTAGAAACAAATCCTTGCTCCATCAATCCCCTCAATTTACCCATACCAAAACCAAGATGCAAGCTTTCAGTATTCCTCAAGTTCTATTTCCTCTTTCCCTTCTTTCTCTTTGTTCCCAAAATTCTTCATTTCTTTATAAAGCCTGCCTTTCATTTCTTCAAGTTCTACTTCTTTGTTCTCCCTCTTTCTTTTCCATCCTTTTCCATTTAATTCATATTTTCCTTTTCTTCTATAACATCTACACCAAACCATTATTGTTGAACCTACAATTGTCACACCAACTAAAGATAAGATTATTTGATCTAAAAGACCTTTTCCCATATTAGTAAACCAAGTCCCTATGGAAGTTATACTCTTTGTTACTCTTTCCCACACACTGTCAACCTCCAGTGATTTCAATATTTCATGAAAGTTTGTCAGGAATGTAAGTGCAACAATGTTGAACTATCAGCATTCAACAGACTCCGCTCCCTCTTTTAGTAGCAATATGTCCAATGCAAGACGATTTTGTAAAACCATTTATCTAATTGCAACCATTTCTGTATTGATCATCAAGAAACCCCCAACAGTATCAGTCGATAGATGATCAACTACTGTTGATAACTGACAAATTCTTTTGGAATTTAATATGACTCCCACCAAATATATCACCTACTATTTCTGAAAAACGAACCCTCTTTCTTCGTGTTAGTTCATTAGTGTTCCCATTACTTCCAGTGATTCTTTTAACATGATATATTTTAGGAAATACAATCCCAAAATAGCAACTTACGTACCACTGTGCAGGTAACCTAAAGGAGGCGTTACTCCCACACACGCAGTAAACCCCAGGAAATACTGGATCGGTTCCCCCTTTTAATCCCCAATCTCCCAAAATTAGGAAGTTGTGTTCACATTCACTGGAATGGTAATCTGTCTTTAATCTATGAATGCAGGTCTTCCCTTTCTTTACAAAGTCCAGGGACATCGCAGCATGAACCCTGCCAGCGATATAAATTCCCTCCCTTTCAGCCCATGTTGGGACATGTGTTTTCTGTTCAACCATTTTGTTTTGGAAGTCGTGCCTTCTTTCTTCAACTGAATTCAAAAATATCTTATCTTCCTCACGTAATGTACATGTTAGGTTATGGTGATGTCCCTTAACTAAATCCATGGAATTCATTGTCAGGAAGAATTCACCCATAAACTGTGCACACTGCGCACTAAGTACGGGATTCATGTTCCTTGGAATAGGAAGTTCTGAAAATACTACATCTAGATTTGAATAATAATACTGTGATTTTCCAGTTTTGTAAAACAGACTTGCTAATACACTACATGATATCCCATAAGTTAATGGTAAGTGATGATAAGTGACTCCTTCTGATACTGACGCTGGTAATTTCATACAAACATAACAATCACTAATCTCCATTGTGTCGATGTATTGAAATAATAACTTTGTGAAGATATTTAATGATGCATCATTATCTGTCACTGTGTGATGGAAATCTATCTCATCTGCTGCTTGTAATTCTATTCTATCTCCTTTAAGTGTAGCTGTATTGTCATTAATATTGGTGTCATTCTTCTTATTTGTTATCATAATTAAAGGAACTTCTACTGTTATAAATAACCATGTTAGTATCACTAATATAATACTACACATGAAAACCTTATAACGTCTTTGTACACAACTTCGTTTCGGTTGCTCAGTGACTCCATTTCTTGCCATTTTGATCTGAGAAGATAATTTCTCCTCCTATTTTTTTTGCACCAGGAATTTCAGAATTTTAATATAAGGAAATCTCACTCTTTCTTTTTGACCTGTGCGGGATTCTGAATTTCAGATTCTTCTCTTATGTCCAGATTCTCAAATTCTACCAATATGACGTAGGTCCACTCAGGACCTTGTGGTAAATATTTCGTTACCGGTACTATTTTTTATGCGGTAAAGTCTATCAAGAATAACTCAGTAAATATAAGAGGCAGAATCCGTGGTATTAGAGGTTTTAAAATGCTTTATTCCTATAAAAAGGAAGACAATTCGAATTGTGGGCCTTCTATTCCATCACCACGAAAGTTCAGGAAGGAAGGGAGCATATATTATTGACAGGTAGGCAGTTTTATAGAAAATACATTACAGTGAAACAGATGCAAGAGGCATAACAGCTGATAAAAGGTGCATACGTAGCTAATAGAGGGCGTAATTCAAGAAACGTCATTAAACATGATGTCACAAGTGGGTGGATCCATAAAAGAATCCTGCAATGTCAGCAGAAATGTTTGGCAAAGATGCGCACGCAGCCGCATGACGTGTGATTGACGTGCAACTAGAGGGTGAAGGAGACTTGACATTTAGCTCTACATGTGGAGACAGAAGTCTGGGGTTATGTCAACCTAATCCCAAATCATATCTAATATCCTATGTTTAAAGAACTGTGTTATCCAAAAGGAAAGGTCTCTTAGGATAGAATCTTATTCTATACTGACTATACTGACTGTTAGTGCGTGTACAAGCGTCTAAGTGTCTACACTAGATGCGAGGGGGTAGGAATATTCCATGGTAACGGGACTATGAATTACTTGCATGAGGACAGCGAGGCCTGGCCCCTTTGCACGGTAGCTGGAGGAATGTTTACCTAAACTACTAGACAGGAATGCATCGGATGAGGAGCGAAGGAGATAATCTCGAAGGTGAAATACAGTTTTTGGCAGGCGACAGGCTGGATCAGGCACCGTTAGCCGCGCAAGGAGTAAGACAAAGTTCATGGTCACAGATGCAGGCTCAGACTGGAGCTTTCAGAAGCAGAAGGCAGGAAAAGGCTTGATGACAGAATTCGGGCCTACTCGCCTGAATCTGTGAAATGTGGAAAGTGAACCACATAAAGTCGGTGGCCTTTCATACTTAGGAATGGAATATCTGACCCATTCATGGCGGATCTGAAAGAGGACATGTTGACGGTGGACGCACATATATTTGCGTCTTCAAAACTGGAGCAGGAGGGAACATACATGTACTTATAGCATGCACATGGAGCCGTTGGGGTCTACGATAGGGGACATAACTGATCACAAAATTCATATTTCCTCATTCCCTCCTTGTCCCCTTCGGACCCTTAGGAGATATCGATCTTCATCAATCCATCGATCTGTTCATATAGCATCATTTGTTCTTCTTTCTTCTTCCGGGATCTCGAACGAAAACTTGGATGTGGGATACACGAGGTGGCACACAGACCACAAATCGCTGGCCCACATTGTAGACATAAGCAGCAACTGAATAGTATGAGGAGGCCAATACCTAGGAAGGATAATATTCTCCATCCCCAGGCTGACAACACGCCCCAGAACCAACCGGACCAAGTCCAGGTGCCTGGACTCTGGTGTATCTGGCTTACAATCTTATGAAGGCGAGTTATGGCTTTATATACTGACGGCGAATTTTCTGGTATGAAAATGCAACAACTTGATCCGATGACCCTACAAGCTCCGCCCCTATCGGCCAGGATGACGTCAAGGACAAGACGATTTTGAAGCACAACAATCCGCATAGCAGACTGCTCTTCTGTTAAATTGCCTAAGGCGGAAATAGTCTCATTCACTACTGCTTCAAGGGTTCTGGTTAATCTACGTATCAGTTTACTATTAGTGACTGTACCTATATAGGGAAAGAATCCTTTATTGAAATCTGTGTATTTTTCCCATGCTGTTTCAGTGTAATCGACAATTGGGAGATCTCTCTGCTGTCTATTGTGTACTAAATGGGTATTTCTATGATAATCAGGAGGAGCTAGGAAAACAGGTGGCAGAAGGAATGCTATGTAACAGGTACCATCCCAATCTAAAGGTAGACATATATATGCGGTCTGGCCACATATGAAGTAGGAATGATGGGAAGCTCTAAATGTAGACTTGCCTTGATCACTGAATTTTATTACAGTGGTGCATTTACTATGACCCATGTGTATGGAACCATTCTTTCTTATACATAATTCCCCTTTTACTGGGAATACTGACATGGCGGGCAAGATTGGTGTAGCTTCAGATTCAACGTTCAGGATCATGAGGTTAAGTGTAAAATTACCTAATCCATATACTTCATTTTCTAGATCAGTTCCTGTTCTTTTGGGGAGTCCCTCCTTGTTAGGGTAGCAGACTTTAAGTAAAACTAGGTTCAGGTTTCCCCAAACCCAGTTATCTTGATAAACTGCGGAATTTGAATCTAGGGTATTAATCAAACTAAACCATGCTCCACAGGAGCCATTGTGTGTGAACGGATATGGAAAGAGGGGCAAAACTCCCTTATAGTTCTGATAGGGAGGGAGTCGGCCACATATCCAACAATTTGTGGCATTGCTGGTTTGATGGGAATGATGTAACATACTAATGAATGTGTTGTTGCGCAGCGCAAATCTATATGACAACTCATGCGGAGGAAATTCACTAAAAGAATGTTCTGCAGTTATATTATAAGCACGCTTAGGAATAGGGTAATACATGTGCAATAGGATGCTGACAATGATGATCAGAAGACTTAGGAAAAACAAAATTAATAATGTTACTGTGCAGTGACTACGAAAAGCTGCATCTGATGATTTCTTTCTCTATTCCGGTCTAGAGGATACATGTCAGGGACAAATTCAACCGATTCACCTTGGAGAGGACTTAAACAATCAAATTGTCTGACTTACTAGACCTCAATTTTAGTTTATAAATTTCTGAGTTCGATTGCTCAACCAAGGGGAGCTTTGAGTCTGTTTGTGAGGGAATACAGGGTTGAGTATCTACACCGGGTGGTAGTCCATAAAATTTCTTGATATGACTCGAGTGCAACCACCCTTAACTTCCCTCGATTTTCACGGCTGTCCTTGTGGTGAGTAGAACCAACTTCGGTGACTTCCACCTAGGATCCAGTTGGGTCTTCCGGTCAAAGTTCCTGACCAGCACCAGGTCACCAGGAACCACGTCATGGGGCTTCACCTCAGTATTATCGGGAAAAGCTGCGGTTACCTGTGAACGACAAGATTGTAGTGCAGACATCAAGGAAGCCAGGTAATCTGTCAGCATATTACAGTCAACATCAGTGATTTTGCGCGGTATAGGCGTCCCCCACATATTTGGTGGTCTACCGAAGATCACCTCATACGGGGATAGCCCTGTTCGAGAATGTGCTACCATTCTCATGTAAAAGAGCGCAACTGGTAAGGCTACTATCCAATCGACTCCTTTTTCTCTACATATTTTGGACAATCTAATTTTCAAAGTTTGATTATGGCGTTCTACGAGACCTGCTGCCTCGGGATGTCGGACACAGTGAAACTTCCATTGATAGCCTAATAGAAGGGAAACGTGTTTCATTAGTTCGGATGAGAACGGCTGGCCGTTATCTGAGTAGACAACACGTGGTAAACCGTACCGTGGGAAGAATTCTCGAACTAACTGTTTGGCAGTAGTCGGGGCAGTGTAATCTGAAACCGGGTATGCTTCTGTCCAACGAGAAAGAGCACAGACAACTACGAGAACATATTTGAATCCTCGACATCGTTCCATCTGGATATAATCCATTTGGAGGACTTCAAAAGCATGATCGGGAGTTTGAAATCCACCCTGTTCTACGGGGATGCTTTTACCTGGATTAAACTGACAACATATCATACAGGTACGAACCTTTTGTTTAGCTGCGGCTCGCAAGTGTTTGTTGAACCAAATGTGTTGAATGCTGTCTAGCATAGCTTTTTCTCCTAGGTGTGCTGGACTATGTATTGTGTTAATAATAACTTGGACCATAGAGTCGGGAAGAAACCATATAGATTTTTCCTTCGTCATCCATCCCTGATCTGTTTGGATCCCTCCTAATTCAGTCCATTTCTTTATTTCTTCTGGTGTAGCATGTGTCTGTATGTCAATTACATCAAGGGCGGGATCCTTAACTGTCATGCAATGTGTTGATGTCGGAACTATTGTCTTTGTCATGTCAGTTGTGTGAGTCTGATTCTGAGCAGTCTGTTTAGCTGTTCTGTCAGCTAGGTCATTACCCTGAGAAATGCTATCGGTAACTTTTGTATGGGCTTTGCATTTCATAATCGATATTGCAGTAGGTAGATGAATCGCGTCTAATAGGGTTTGAATGAGGGGTCCGTGCTGGATGTGGGCACCGTGAGAAGTTAAATAACCTCTCTCTCGCCACAGTACGCCGAAGTCATGGACGACTCCGAATGCATAACGTGAATCTGTGTATATGTTGACTTTCTTATTTTTGGCTTGGATACAGGCTTGTGTCAGAGCGATGAGCTCTGCTGCTTGAGCTGACAAAGTGTTAATACAATTTGTTTCAATGACTTCAGTGTCTGTTGTGACTGCGTAAGCAGCCACTAGCTCTCCTGTACTTGTTCTCATACATGACCCATCTACATACAATGTCAAGTCTGGATCTGACAAAGGGATGTCTGTCAAGTCTTGTCTGGGTTTCGTCGTGATAGTGATAACTTCAACACAATCATGTGCCAATGGATCTGTTCCGCCCAATGGTAACAGTGTGGCAGGATTTAACGTATTGCAACGTCTGATTTCTTTGTGTGGCTGAAACAATGTCAGTTCGTAACCGGTGAGTCTCGCTATAGTCAAGTGTTGTGTCTGTGTGCGGTTCAAAAGAACCTCTACTGCGTGTGGTACTTGTACTGTCAATTGATGTCCTAACACTATGGCATCGCTTTGTCTGATTGCTAAAGCTGTTGCTGCCACCGATTTCAGGCACGCAGGAAGAGCCTGAGCTACTGGATCTAATGTACTAGAGAAATAAGCACATGGTTTGTGTGATCCTGCTTGTTCCTGAGTGAGTACTGACAAAGCAGTACCTTCGCGTTCTGTAACGAAGAGTGTAAACTGTTTATTGTAACATGGTGTTGCTAGGACAGGTGCTTGGCATAAAGCTTTCTTTAAACTTTCAAAGGCGTGTGTATGTTCTTGAGTCCAAGGGAGGACAGTCGATGTGGCTGCCTCCTGTGTTGTCAACTGGATGAGTGGTTTTGCTAGAAATGCATATTGAGGGATCCACTGCCTACAGTATGAAGTGAGGCCTATAAAAGCCCGCACCTCCTTTTGTGTCTTGGGTGGTGGCATGTTAGCGATTAACTGGATGCGGTCGGATGTAAGCTGCCTTCCCTCCTTGGACAGCGAGTGCCCAAGGTAAACAACTCGCTGGACACAGAATTGCAGCTTAGAAGGGGACACCTTGTGCCCCTTGTCAGCCAAAAATTTTAAAACCGTCAGTGACGCTTTTTCACATTCAGGTTCGCTTCGAGCGGTGATCAGTAGATCATCGACATATTGAAGCAAGGCAGTGTTAACTGGCATGTGGATACTGTCGAGTTCTCGTTTCAGTGCTTGGCTATAGATGCTGGGGCTTTCTGTAAATCCTTGAGGTGCGCGTGTGAATTTAAAACTTCGTCCATTTAAACTAAATCCGAATAAATATTGACTTTCCGGATCGATTGGGACACTAAAGAAAGCATTCTTGAGATCAATTACAGTGAAGAACGTTGCTTCTGCGTCAATAGCTGTGAGTAATGAAGAGATATCTGGGACCACGGGGTATTGTGGCACAATACATTTATTTAATTCGCGCAGATCAATAACTAATCGATATACTGGTGGAGCTTTTGGATCCGCTCTTTTAAGAATCGGAATTATCGGAGAATTACATACATTGGAGTCAGTTTCGACAACCACTCCTTGTGCAATGAGCTCGTCAATGATTTGCAGTAAAGCCACAACAGCATCGGGTGGTAACTTGTATTGTCGCATTCGTGGTAGTACTATTCCTGTTTTCAGTGTAACTCGATATGGTGTAATGTTCATGCAACCAACATCAGTGGGGCCTTGTGCCCATAAATGTGTAGGTAAATTCTGCAGTCGGTGATCCATGTCTCTGGATACGTAGTGACCTTTAAAGTCACGTAAAAATAGTCGTACTCCTTCCGGAGAACAACATATTATAGCTCCTAGAGCTTTCAATGTTTTTATACCTAACAAGTTTTCTGGACATGATTTAGTAAGCAATAAATCTGTAGTACGTGTCAATGGACCAATCGTAAGTGGAAGAGGTTGTGTCACGTCATTTATTATAGGTTTTCCTGAGAATCCAAGGGAAATATTCTGTGAGCCTGAGAGGGGTGCCCCTGGAACTTCACTACGTCTTATAGTTGTTCTGCTTGCCCCTGTATCAAGTAAAAACTTTCTGTCTTCCCCTAATAGTTCACTATGTACATAAGGTCCCTCTTGGTCTACAGGAACCTCAATAAGGGGTAAGCCAACTTCCCTCTCTAGGCTATCTCATGAGTATCGCTGATAATCGGGATAATCTGCTTGTGCATACTGATACATCTGTTGTGTCGTTGCTTGTGTTGCAGCAATAGGCTGCGCTTGTGGTGGTGCTATGGTCTGTTGTGGAGCTCCCTGTTGCGGAGCTAGTTGTTGCGGAGCTAACCTAGGTTGTGCATGCTGAGGGATTTGTTGTTGATTCTGATCCTGTCTAGGTGGACGTGGTCTCTCCTGAGTTTTACCTGTAGCAATATTATGTTTCAGGACTGGACAATCGTGTATATAATGACCTAGTTGTTTACAATAGTTGCATGTCCCTTTCGCAGGGCCTGCGGAATCACCCTTTTGATGACTATCGGCTGGAACTGACTGTGCAACAAGCATTTTCATTTTTGTATCTTTCATACGTCTTTGTTCATGTTCTTGTTCTTCTCTAATTCTATTGTGATGATATTGTAACATCTGTAGCATCTGTGATGGGGTATTACCTTGCCAGGTACTTTCGAATTTCAATACTCTATTCTTGACTTGTAGCAGAGAATTTTCAACTAATTTTGTCACAAACAGATGTGGATATGACTCACTACTGGCTTTTATGCCACTATTTATACTAAAACATTTTTCAAATCGGGAATAGAAATCACTAGTGTCTTCGTCTGGCTTTTGTTTACAGGCTGAGATTGCACCCCAGTCTTCCTTTTTCGTAGTTAATAAACGTGGCAGTACCTGTATTAGTAATCCTGCTAGTGCTGTAGTCTTTTCCCCAAGCCCTGCTCCTGCAGCTCGGGCCTTTTCTTCGTTTTCTAATGCTGTCCAATCTATCTTTTGGTCTCCCACCTCCCATTCTTTTTCTTTGAGTTTTTCATAAACACCGGCGGGTAATAGGACTTTTAATATTTTCATAATGTCGGGGTAGGTATACTCTCCCATGAGTAACATGTCTTTTATCTCACGGTGGAAACCTGCTGGGTCCTTGTCATGGCTGGGTACTACTTTCTTCATTTCTAATAATTCTAATTTAGTTATAGGTGTGTACACAAATACGCGTGTAAAATTATCACCGGCACCTCTAATTGGGTGTACTTCGCGTAACGGGTTCTGTCTATCTATGTGATACATTTTTCTTCCCATGATGGGAACTGGAACGTGTTCTGGGCATACGAAATTTAAATATTGGTTTCGGAATTCTAGAATTTCTTTAATCAAATCAGTACCTGACCCTCTCCATATGTTCGTGAGTAGTTCTGTCAATATGTCAGGTAAGGGTCCTGGATCGGAGTGTTGGCTTTTATATAATATAAGGAGGTGTTGAATCATGTATATACTAGCTAAACGCTGTTCGTACGGGTCAAGATTCAGAAACGTGTGTGCAACTACATCATCATTGTATTCGCCGGGACTGTCAGCCCATTGTACTGCTGACCTGGCTAATTCTTGTTCGTCCATGGAATCGAGCATGTGGTACCCCCTTCGATCTCGGAGTAATTTATCAGCGGCTTGGAATAAGTGTTCGGGGGATTTTGTATTTAGCATAGGGTTTGAAAAATGTCTATTATATTCTGGACGTATTGGACGTACCGGATCATTAAAACCTCTGGTATTATTATGGGGTCTTCCTCTACCTACATAAGCTATCGTTTCTACTTGCTCTGACTCTTGCTCTTCCTCTTCTCTGTTTAGGTCAGCGGCGTCTACCTCTAATCTTTCTTCGTGTATTCGTTCTACTTCTTTGCGGATCTTTCGGTACATGGCGACTATACATAACTGTTTATCATGTCTCCCTTCTGATACATTCTGGCCCCAAGTGACAAGTTTTTGCATTTCTTCCGGATTTACCCCAGGCCGGTCTTGATTTCTGATTACACAGTTTATGAGGAAACGTAACAGTTGTCCCTGTACCTCCGCTTTCTGGTACTCCATGGCTCTGCTAATACTTTCAGGACCTCGCCCTGACTGGACAAAGTGATACATATTTTCTAAATGTGTAGTCATTCCTGGTAGCTTCGTTAAATATATTGCAGCTCGTCGAATACGTAATGATGACAGCAGCATTTCGTCCCGTTTACCGTGCACAGGATCATATCTACAATCTACTAGAAGTTCCTTAAGCATGTCGGGAGTTGCTAGTTTGGGCATACGTTGGTGTGCTAATTCTCTAAGGGAAAATTTATTTCCTCTGGGTGGCGTAGAAAAAATGTCTGTCGTACCTCCTGTAGCACCGTCTGGGGTGCTGGACGTGAAAGGATTTGTTGAAGGTGAGACAGCAACTGTCGTTGCGGGAAAAACTGTAGAGACGGACGGGCCTGTTGGAACCTGTGTAGGAGTTTGTAGTTGCGGGGGTACAGACGTATGCTCTTGGTGTTGAACACCATCGGCAAGCGATGTGGGTGGTATGGCATTAGCATACTCGGGAGCTGCGTCATCTAAATAGGAGGAAAGAAAAACGTCCTTTGCTGTTTTGGGATGTGATTTGGGATGTGCTTTTATCGGAAACAATGGAGGTGGCAAGTCTTTTGGTATTTCCGGAGTAGCCTTAGGTAACCCTTCGGCCAGAAGTGGATACATACCATTCATAAGGGCGTTTCTTTGTCTATCTAATTGTTCTGATTTTACTCGGGTACCTTCCTCAATTAACAGATTCTCTCGGACTTTATTTGAATTCTCCTTACCCTTATCTTCCTGTCTGAGTGCTTTTTCTGTACGTCTATACGATTCTTTACGCCATAATTCAATGGCATCTTTCTGTGACTGTCTGGCTTTCTTTTTCCATAATTCTTCTTCTACTCTCATGATGCAATCTGCATCCCAGGTCCCCGTTGCGGGCCATCTCTGACTCTCTGGTAATTCTTTTGTGTAGTCCACCCATAAATCAAGAAATAATACGGCATCTAGACCGTGCTTATGATACATGAAGTATCCTGGAGTATCCCTAGGTGGAATGGGAACGGCTTCTTCGAGTACACCTTTTCTAGTTTTGATCTGTCTTAGTTTCGAAAAGAGCGGCATTTTTAGACCTTATTACTAGAACACACTTTATACAAGAAAACACAATAATGAATAGTCATTCACACCACAATATATAGAACGTATTTAAAACATTTAACGCTTAACAGTTTTACGAACAATGATAACTAATAGAAAACTAGTTACTGACATTATACTGACACTAGATAATACTTATTTATATGCAAAACATACTATATATATACTGCTAAACAGTACAGATACACTGCTGAAACAGTGCAGACCGGATTTGTGTACCCAAACCCGTCTTGACCGGCACAGACTATGTGCACGTAAAATGCCTCCCCGGTAATGGTACTCACCGGGTAGCTCGGAACGGAAGGCCTCCGAACGGAACTGAAACTGGACCGGACTGGACTCGACTCGACTGGACTCGGAACTTCGGAACTCGGTGGGACTCTGTATACCTCGGATCTTGCTCTCTCAGCTAGGCTCTGGTCGGGATACTTCGCACTTCTCACCGCCTCGTCTGGGTGTTGATCGCAGCCTCAGTCGTCCCCGCTTGGCCGGAGGGAGATACAGGAAATCCTGCAGTTACGCGTTTTTGTCCGTTCAGCTGTGGCAGGAGACCGGGCCTGCAACGCACCGCCGGCGCGTGAGATGAGAAAGTGTCCCTGTTCGGACGCCAATTTATGTGGTAAATATTTCGTTACCGGTACTATTTTTTATGCGGTAAAGTCTATCAAGAATAACTCAGTAAATATAAGAGGCAGAATCCGTGGTATTAGAGGTTTTAAAATGCTTTATTCCTATAAAAAGGAAGACAATTCGAATTGTGGGCCTTCTATTCCATCACCACGAAAGTTCAGGAAGGAAGGGAGCATATATTATTGACAGGTAGGCAGTTTTATAGAAAATACATTACAGTGAAACAGATGCAAGAGGCGTAACAGCTGATAAAAGGTGCATACGTAGCTAATAGAGGGCGTAATTCAAGAAACGTCATTAAACATGATGTCACAAGTGGGTGGATCCATAAAAGAATCCTGCAATGTCAGCAGAAATGTTTGGCAAAGATGCGCACGCAGCCGCATGACGTGTGATTGACGTGCAACTAGAGGGTGAAGGAGACTTGACATTTAGCTCTACATGTGGAGACAGAAGTCTGGGGTTATGTCAACCTAATCCCAAATCATATCTAATATCCTATGTTTAAAGAACTGTGTTATCCAAAAGGAAAGTTCTCTTAGGATAGAATCTTATTCTATACTGACTATACTGACTGTTAGTGCATGTACAAGCGTCTAAGTGTCTACACTAGATGCGAGGGGGTAGGAATATTCCATGGTAACGGGACTATGAATTACTTGCATGAGGACAGCGAGGCCTGGCCCCTTTGCACGGTAGCTGGAGGAATGTTTACCTAAACTACTAGACAGGAATGCATCGGATGAGGAGCGAAGGAGATAATCTCGAAGGTGAAATACAGTTTTTGGCAGGCGACAGGCTGGATCAGGCACCGTTAGCCGCGCAAGGAGTAAGACAAAGTTCATGGTCACAGATGCAGGCTCAGACTGGAGCTTTCAGAAGCAGAAGGCAGGAAAAGGCTTGATGACAGAATTCGGGCCTACTCGCCTGAATCTGTGAAATGTGGAAAGTGAACCACATAAAGTCGGTGGCCTTTCATACTTAGGAATGGAATATCTGACCCATTCATGGCGGATCTGAAAGAGGACATGTTGACGGTGGACGCACATATATTTGCGTCTTCAAAACTGGAGCAGGAGGGAACATACATGTACTTATAGCATGCACATGGAGCCGTTGGGGTCTACGATAGGGGACATAACTGATCACAAAATTCATATTTCCTCATTCCCTCCTTGTCCCCTTCGGACCCTTAGGAGATATCGATCTTCATCAATCCATCGATCTGTTCATATAGCATCATTTGTTCTTCTTTCTTCTTCCGGGATCTCGAACGAAAACTTGGATGTGGGATACACGAGGTGGCACACAGACCACAAATCGCTGGCCCACATTGTAGACATAAGCAGCAACTGAATAGTATGAGGAGGCCAATACCTAGGAAGGATAATATTCTCCATCCCCAGGCTGACAACACGCCCCAGAACCAACCGGACCAAGTCCAGGTGCCTGGACTCTGGTGTATCTGGCTTACAATCTTATGAAGGCGAGTTATGGCTTTATATACTGACGGCGAATTTTCTGGTATGAAAATGCAACAACTTGATCCGATGACCCTACAAGCTCCGCCCCTATCGGCCAGGATGACGTCAAGGACAAGACGATTTTGAAGCACAACAATCCGCATAGCAGACTGCTCTTCTGTTAAATTGCCTAAGGCGGAAATAGTCTCATTCACTACTGCTTCAAGGGTTCTGGTTAATCTACGTATCAGTTTACTATTAGTGACTGTACCTATATAGGGAAAGAATCCTTTATTGAAATCTGTGTATTTTTCCCATGCTGTTTCAGTGTAATCGACAATTGGGAGATCTCTCTGCTGTCTATTGTGTACTAAATGGGTATTTCTATGATAATCAGGAGGAGCTAGGAAAACAGGTGGCAGAAGGAATGCTATGTAACAGGTACCATCCCAATCTAAAGGTAGACATATATATGCGGTCTGGCCACATATGAAGTAGGAATGATGGGAAGCTCTAAATGTAGACTTGCCTTGATCACTGAATTTTATTACAGTGGTGCATTTACTATGACCCATGTGTATGGAACCATTCTTTCTTATACATAATTCCCCTTTTACTGGGAATACTGACATGGCGGGCAAGATTGGTGTAGCTTCAGATTCAACGTTCAGGATCATGAGGTTAAGTGTAAAATTACCTAATCCATATACTTCATTTTCTAGATCAGTTCCTGTTCTTTTGGGGAGTCCCTCCTTGTTAGGGTAGCAGACTTTAAGTAAAACTAGGTTCAGGTTTCCCCAAACCCAGTTATCTTGATAAACTGCGGAATTTGAATCTAGGGTATTAATCAAACTAAACCATGCTCCACAGGAGCCATTGTGTGTGAACGGATATGGAAAGAGGGGCAAAACTCCCTAGTTCTGATAGGGAGGGAGTCGGCCACATATCCAACAATTTGTGGCATTGCTGGTTTGATGGGAATGATGTAACATACTAATGAATGTGTTGTTGCGCAGCGCAAATCTATATGACAACTCATGCGGAGGAAATTCACTAAAAGAATGTTCTGCAGTTATATTATAAGCACGCTTAGGAATAGGGTAATACATGTGCAATAGGATGCTGACAATGATGATCAGAAGACTTAGGAAAAACAAAATTAATAATGTTACTGTGCAGTGACTACGAAAAGCTGCATCTGATGATTTCTTTCTCTATTCCGGTCTAGAGGATACATGTCAGGGACAAATTCAACCGATTCACCTTGGAGAGGACTTAAACAATCAAATTGTCTGACTTACTAGACCTCAATTTTAGTTTATAAATTTCTGAGTTCGATTGCTCAACCAAGGGGAGCTTTGAGTCTGTTTGTGAGGGAATACAGGGTTGAGTATCTACACCGGGTGGTAGTCCATAAAATTTCTTGATATGACTCGAGTGCAACCACCCTTAACTTCCCTCGATTTTCACGGCTGTCCTTGTGGTGAGTAGAACCAACTTCGGTGACTTCCACCTAGGATCCAGTTGGGTCTTCCGGTCAAAGTTCCTGACCAGCACCAGGTCACCAGGAACCACGTCATGGGGCTTCACCTCAGTATTATCGGGAAAAGCTGCGGTTACCTGTGAACGACAAGATTGTAGTGCAGACATCAAGGAAGCCAGGTAATCTGTCAGCATATTACAGTCAACATCAGTGATTTTGCGCGGTATAGGCGTCCCCCACATATTTGGTGGTCTACCGAAGATCACCTCATACGGGGATAGCCCTGTTCGAGAATGTGCTACCATTCTCATGTAAAAGAGCGCAACTGGTAAGGCTACTATCCAATCGACTCCTTTTTCTCTACATATTTTGGACAATCTAATTTTCAAAGTTTGATTATGGCGTTCTACGAGACCTGCTGCCTCGGGATGTCGGACACAGTGAAACTTCCATTGATAGCCTAATAGAAGGGAAACGTGTTTCATTAGTTCGGATGAGAACGGCTGGCCGTTATCTGAGTAGACAACACGTGGTAAACCGTACCGTGGGAAGAATTCTCGAACTAACTGTTTGGCAGTAGTCGGGGCAGTGTAATCTGAAACCGGGTATGCTTCTGTCCAACGAGAAAGAGCACAGACAACTACGAGAACATATTTGAATCCTCGACATCGTTCCATCTGGATATAATCCATTTGGAGGACTTCAAAAGCATGATCGGGAGTTTGAAATCCACCCTGTTCTACGGGGATGCTTTTACCTGGATTAAACTGACAACATATCATACAGGTACGAACCTTTTGTTTAGCTGCGGCTCGCAAGTGTTTGTTGAACCAAATGTGTTGAATGCTGTCTAGCATAGCTTTTTCTCCTAGGTGTGCTGGACTATGTATTGTGTTAATAATAACTTGGACCATAGAGTCGGGAAGAAACCATATAGATTTTTCCTTCGTCATCCATCCCTGATCTGTTTGGATCCCTCCTAATTCAGTCCATTTCTTTATTTCTTCTGGTGTAGCATGTGTCTGTATGTCAATTACATCAAGGGCGGGATCCTTAACTGTCATGCAATGTGTTGATGTCGGAACTATTGTCTTTGTCATGTCAGTTGTGTGAGTCTGATTCTGAGCAGTCTGTTTAGCTGTTCTGTCAGCTAGGTCATTACCCTGAGAAATGCTATCGGTAACTTTTGTATGGGCTTTGCATTTCATAATCGATATTGCAGTAGGTAGATGAATCGCGTCTAATAGGGTTTGAATGAGGGGTCCGTGCTGGATGTGGGCACCGTGAGAAGTTAAATAACCTCTCTCTCGCCACAGTACGCCGAAGTCATGGACGACTCCGAATGCATAACGTGAATCTGTGTATATGTTGACTTTCTTATTTTTGGCTTGGATACAGGCTTGTGTCAGAGCGATGAGCTCTGCTGCTTGAGCTGACAAAGTGTTAATACAATTTGTTTCAATGACTTCAGTGTCTGTTGTGACTGCGTAAGCAGCCACTAGCTCTCCTGTACTTGTTCTCATACATGACCCATCTACATACAATGTCAAGTCTGGATCTGACAAAGGGATGTCTGTCAAGTCTTGTCTGGGTTTCGTCGTGATAGTGATAACTTCAACACAATCATGTGCCAATGGATCTGTTCCGCCCAATGGTAACAGTGTGGCAGGATTTAACGTATTGCAACGTCTGATTTCTTTGTGTGGCTGAAACAATGTCAGTTCGTAACCGGTGAGTCTCGCTATAGTCAAGTGTTGTGTCTGTGTGCGGTTCAAAAGAACCTCTACTGCGTGTGGTACTTGTACTGTCAATTGATGTCCTAACACTATGGCATCGCTTTGTCTGATTGCTAAAGCTGTTGCTGCCACCGATTTCAGGCACGCAGGAAGAGCCTGAGCTACTGGATCTAATGTACTAGAGAAATAAGCACATGGTTTGTGTGATCCTGCTTGTTCCTGAGTGAGTACTGACAAAGCAGTACCTTCGCGTTCTGTAACGAAGAGTGTAAACTGTTTATTGTAACATGGTGTTGCTAGGACAGGTGCTTGGCATAAAGCTTTCTTTAAACTTTCAAAGGCGTGTGTATGTTCTTGAGTCCAAGGGAGGACAGTCGATGTGGCTGCCTCCTGTGTTGTCAACTGGATGAGTGGTTTTGCTAGAAATGCATATTGAGGGATCCACTGCCTACAGTATGAAGTGAGGCCTATAAAAGCCCGCACCTCCTTTTGTGTCTTGGGTGGTGGCATGTTAGCGATTAACTGGATGCGGTCGGATGTAAGCTGCCTTCCCTCCTTGGACAGCGAGTGCCCAAGGTAAACAACTCGCTGGACACAGAATTGCAGCTTAGAAGGGGACACCTTGTGCCCCTTGTCAGCCAAAAATTTTAAAACCGTCAGTGACGCTTTTTCACATTCAGGTTCGCTTCGAGCGGTGATCAGTAGATCATCGACATATTGAAGCAAGGCAGTGTTAACTGGCATGTGGATACTGTCGAGTTCTCGTTTCAGTGCTTGGCTATAGATGCTGGGGCTTTCTGTAAATCCTTGAGGTGCGCGTGTGAATTTAAAACTTCGTCCATTTAAACTAAATCCGAATAAATATTGACTTTCCGGATCGATTGGGACACTAAAGAAAGCATTCTTGAGATCAATTACAGTGAAGAACGTTGCTTCTGCGTCAATAGCTGTGAGTAATGAAGAGATATCTGGGACCACGGGGTATTGTGGCACAATACATTTATTTAATTCGCGCAGATCAATAACTAATCGATATACTGGTGGAGCTTTTGGATCCGCTCTTTTAAGAATCGGAATTATCGGAGAATTACATACATTGGAGTCAGTTTCGACAACCACTCCTTGTGCAATGAGCTCGTCAATGATTTGCAGTAAAGCCACAACAGCATCGGGTGGTAACTTGTATTGTCGCATTCGTGGTAGTACTATTCCTGTTTTCAGTGTAACTCGATATGGTGTAATGTTCATGCAACCAACATCAGTGGGGCCTTGTGCCCATAAATGTGTAGGTAAATTCTGCAGTCGGTGATCCATGTCTCTGGATACGTAGTGACCTTTAAAGTCACGTAAAAATAGTCGTACTCCTTCCGGAGAACAACATATTATAGCTCCTAGAGCTTTCAATGTTTTTATACCTAACAAGTTTTCTGGACATGATTTAGTAAGCAATAAATCTGTAGTACGTGTCAATGGACCAATCGTAAGTGGAAGAGGTTGTGTCACGTCATTTATTATAGGTTTTCCTGAGAATCCAAGGGAAATATTCTGTGAGCCTGAGAGGGGTGCCCCTGGAACTTCACTACGTCTTATAGTTGTTCTGCTTGCCCCTGTATCAAGTAAAAACTTTCTGTCTTCCCCTAATAGTTCACTATGTACATAAGGTCCCTCTTGGTCTACAGGAACCTCAATAAGGGGTAAGCCAACTTCCCTCTCTAGGCTATCTCATGAGTATCGCTGATAATCGGGATAATCTGCTTGTGCATACTGATACATCTGTTGTGTCGTTGCTTGTGTTGCAGCAATAGGCTGCGCTTGTGGTGGTGCTATGGTCTGTTGTGGAGCTCCCTGTTGCGGAGCTAGTTGTTGCGGAGCTAACCTAGGTTGTGCATGCTGAGGGATTTGTTGTTGATTCTGATCCTGTCTAGGTGGACGTGGTCTCTCCTGAGTTTTACCTGTAGCAATATTATGTTTCAGGACTGGACAATCGTGTATATAATGACCTAGTTGTTTACAATAGTTGCATGTCCCTTTCGCAGGGCCTGCGGAATCACCCTTTTGATGACTATCGGCTGGAACTGACTGTGCAACAAGCATTTTCATTTTTGTATCTTTCATACGTCTTTGTTCATGTTCTTGTTCTTCTCTAATTCTATTGTGATGATATTGTAACATCTGTAGCATCTGTGATGGGGTATTACCTTGCCAGGTACTTTCGAATTTCAATACTCTATTCTTGACTTGTAGCAGAGAATTTTCAACTAATTTTGTCACAAACAGATGTGGATATGACTCACTACTGGCTTTTATGCCACTATTTATACTAAAACATTTTTCAAATCGGGAATAGAAATCACTAGTGTCTTCGTCTGGCTTTTGTTTACAGGCTGAGATTGCACCCCAGTCTTCCTTTTTTGTAGTTAATAAACGTGGCAGTACCTGTATTAGTAATCCTGCTAGTGCTGTAGTCTTTTCCCCAAGCCCTGCTCCTGCAGCTCGGGCCTTTTCTTCGTTTTCTAATGCTGTCCAATCTATCTTTTGGTCTCCCACCTCCCATTCTTTTTCTTTGAGTTTTTCATAAACACCGGCGGGTAATAGGACTTTTAATATTTTCATAATGTCGGGGTAGGTATACTCTCCCATGAGTAACATGTCTTTTATCTCACGGTGGAAACCTGCTGGGTCCTTGTCATGGCTGGGTACTACTTTCTTCATTTCTAATAATTCTAATTTAGTTATAGGTGTGTACACAAATACGCGTGTAAAATTATCACCGGCACCTCTAATTGGGTGTACTTCGCGTAACGGGTTCTGTCTATCTATGTGATACATTTTTCTTCCCATGATGGGAACTGGAACGTGTTCTGGGCATACGAAATTTAAATATTGGTTTCGGAATTCTAGAATTTCTTTAATCAAATCAGTACCTGACCCTCTCCATATGTTCGTGAGTAGTTCTGTCAATATGTCAGGTAAGGGTCCTGGATCGGAGTGTTGGCTTTTATATAATATAAGGAGGTGTTGAATCATGTATATACTAGCTAAACGCTGTTCGTACGGGTCAAGATTCAGAAACGTGTGTGCAACTACATCATCATTGTATTCGCCGGGACTGTCAGCCCATTGTACTGCTGACCTGGCTAATTCTTGTTCGTCCATGGAATCGAGCATGTGGTACCCCCTTCGATCTCGGAGTAATTTATCAGCGGCTTGGAATAAGTGTTCGGGGGATTTTGTATTTAGCATAGGGTTTGAAAAATGTCTATTATATTCTGGACGTATTGGACGTACCGGATCATTAAAACCTCTGGTATTATTATGGGGTCTTCCTCTACCTACATAAGCTATCGTTTCTACTTGCTCTGACTCTTGCTCTTCCTCTTCTCTGTTTAGGTCAGCGGCGTCTACCTCTAATCTTTCTTCGTGTATTCGTTCTACTTCTTTGCGGATCTTTCGGTACATGGCGACTATACATAACTGTTTATCATGTCTCCCTTCTGATACATTCTGGCCCCAAGTGACAAGTTTTTGCATTTCTTCCGGATTTACCCCAGGCCGGTCTTGATTTCTGATTACACAGTTTATGAGGAAACGTAACAGTTGTCCCTGTACCTCCGCTTTCTGGTACTCCATGGCTCTGCTAATACTTTCAGGACCTCGCCCTGACTGGACAAAGTGATACATATTTTCTAAATGTGTAGTCATTCCTGGTAGCTTCGTTAAATATATTGCAGCTCGTCGAATACGTAATGATGACAGCAGCATTTCGTCCCGTTTACCGTGCACAGGATCATATCTACAATCTACTAGAAGTTCCTTAAGCATGTCGGGAGTTGCTAGTTTGGGCATACGTTGGTGTGCTAATTCTCTAAGGGAAAATTTATTTCCTCTGGGTGGCGTAGAAAAAATGTCTGTCGTACCTCCTGTAGCACCGTCTGGGGTGCTGGACGTGAAAGGATTTGTTGAAGGTGAGACAGCAACTGTCGTTGCGGGAAAAACTGTAGAGACGGACGGGCCTGTTGGAACCTGTGTAGGAGTTTGTAGTTGCGGGGGTACAGACGTATGCTCTTGGTGTTGAACACCATCGGCAAGCGATGTGGGTGGTATGGCATTAGCATACTCGGGAGCTGCGTCATCTAAATAGGAGGAAAGAAAAACGTCCTTTGCTGTTTTGGGATGTGATTTGGGATGTGCTTTTATCGGAAACAATGGAGGTGGCAAGTCTTTTGGTATTTCCGGAGTAGCCTTAGGTAACCCTTCGGCCAGAAGTGGATACATACCATTCATAAGGGCGTTTCTTTGTCTATCTAATTGTTCTGATTTTACTCGGGTACCTTCCTCAATTAACAGATTCTCTCGGACTTTATTTGAATTCTCCTTACCCTTATCTTCCTGTCTGAGTGCTTTTTCTGTACGTCTATACGATTCTTTACGCCATAATTCAATGGCATCTTTCTGTGACTGTCTGGCTTTCTTTTTCCATAATTCTTCTTCTACTCTCATGATGCAATCTGCATCCCAGGTCCCCGTTGCGGGCCATCTCTGACTCTCTGGTAATTCTTTTGTGTAGTCCACCCATAAATCAAGAAATAATACGGCATCTAGACCGTGCTTATGATACATGAAGTATCCTGGAGTATCCCTAGGTGGAATGGGAACGGCTTCTTCGAGTACACCTTTTCTAGTTTTGATCTGTCTTAGTTTCGAAAAGAGCGGCATTTTTAGACCTTATTACTAGAACACACTTTATACAAGAAAACACAATAATGAATAGTCATTCACACCACAATATATAGAACGTATTTAAAACATTTAACGCTTAACAGTTTTACGAACAATGATAACTAATAGAAAACTAGTTACTGACATTATACTGACACTAGATAATACTTATTTATATGCAAAACATACTATATATATACTGCTAAACAGTACAGATACACTGCTGAAACAGTGCAGACCGGATTTGTGTACCCAAACCCGTCTTGACCGGCACAGACTATGTGCACGTAAAATGCCTCCCCGGTAATGGTACTCACCGGGTAGCTCGGAACGGAAGGCCTCCGAACGGAACTGAAACTGGACCGGACTGGACTCGACTCGACTGGACTCGGAACTTCGGAACTCGGTGGGACTCTGTATACCTCGGATCTTGCTCTCTCAGCTAGGCTCTGGTCGGGATACTTCGCACTTCTCACCGCCTCGTCTGGGTGTTGATCGCAGCCTCAGTCGTCCCCGCTTGGCCGGAGGGAGATACAGGAAATCCTGCAGGTACGCGTTTTTGTCCGTTCAGCTGTGGCAGGAGACCGGGCCTGCAACGCACCGCCGGCGCGTGAGATGAGAAAGTGTCCCTGTTCGGACGCCAATTTATGTGGTAAATATTTCGTTACCGGTACTATTTTTTATGCGGTAAAGTCTATCAAGAATAACTCAGTAAATATAAGAGGCAGAATCCGTGGTATTAGAGGTTTTAAAATGCTTTATTCCTATAAAAAGGAAGACAATTCGAATTGTGGGCCTTCTATTCCATCACCACGAAAGTTCAGGAAGGAAGGGAGCATATATTATTGACAGGTAGGCAGTTTTATAGAAAATACATTACAGTGAAACAGATGCAAGAGGCGTAACAGCTGATAAAAGGTGCATACGTAGCTAATAGAGGGCGTAATTCAAGAAACGTCATTAAACATGATGTCACAAGTGGGTGGATCCATAAAAGAATCCTGCAATGTCAGCAGAAATGTTTGGCAAAGATGCGCACGCAGCCGCATGACGTGTGATTGACGTGCAACTAGAGGGTGAAGGAGACTTGACATTTAGCTCTACATGTGGAGACAGAAGTCTGGGGTTATGTCAACCTAATCCCAAATCATATCTAATATCCTATGTTTAAAGAACTGTGTTATCCAAAAGGAAAGGTCTCTTAGGATAGAATCTTATTCTATACTGACTATACTGACTGTTAGTGCATGTACAAGCGTCTAAGTGTCTACACTAGATGCGAGGGGGTAGGAATATTCCATGGTAACGGGACTATGAATTACTTGCATGAGGACAGCGAGGCCTGGCCCCTTTGCACGGTAGCTGGAGGAATGTTTACCTAAACTACTAGACAGGAATGCATCGGATGAGGAGCGAAGGAGATAATCTCGAAGGTGAAATACAGTTTTTGGCAGGCGACAGGCTGGATCAGGCACCGTTAGCCGCGCAAGGAGTAAGACAAAGTTCATGGTCACAGATGCAGGCTCAGACTGGAGCTTTCAGAAGCAGAAGGCAGGAAAAGGCTTGATGACAGAATTCGGGCCTACTCGCCTGAATCTGTGAAATGTGGAAAGTGAACCACATAAAGTCGGTGGCCTTTCATACTTAGGAATGGAATATCTGACCCATTCATGGCGGATCTGAAAGAGGACATGTTGACGGTGGACGCACATATATTTGCGTCTTCAAAACTGGAGCAGGAGGGAACATACATGTACTTATAGCATGCACATGGAGCCGTTGGGGTCTACGATAGGGGACATAACTGATCACAAAATTCATATTTCCTCAACCTTGGTATTTATTGTTCAGAATTTTCAATCTTGGACTTATTCGTAAGTTTCTCCCTTTCTTTTGTCTTGTTCGTGTTTGACTTGAGGTTTCATTTACTTGTTCTGGTCTTTCTATTATTCTTTTCAGAACATATCTCAGTCTTTTCCCTCCTCCTGGCCAGTTATTACCCTTTCTGGCTCTTTTAATTTGTACTGCACTTTCACCCTCTTTGTCTTCGTCTAATGTTCTTTTATTTTCAGAGGATTTTGGCACAACCTGTTTCTTTTCAATTGAATCACTCTCTATCTGTACCTGTTCAGGTCTCTTTATTATTATTTCATCCTCCTGAGCATGCTCTTCTTCTTCTAGCTGGCCCTGTTTGGGTCTAAATTCAACTTGTTTTCCTTCTTCCACCCAAACTTGTTCTTCTTCTCCTAACTAGACCTATTTAGGTCTTATTGCAATTTGCTTGGCTGCTGCCCAGTCGTGTTCTTCTTTCCCTATCTGTTTCTGCTCAGGTTCTAGGCTTGCTTGGATCTCTTCTTACTGAGCATGTTCTTCTACACCTATCTGGTCCTCACTACTGTCCTGTCTGTCTAATCTTGTTCTACTTCTTGTTTGAACAATTACTTCAGGTATATCAATTTCTGGTATCCAATCCTCCTGATTTGTGCTCGGTTGTTCCAAGCCTACCATTTTGGAATCTATTTCTCTAGATTATTCGACTTCACAACCTTCAGTTTCTTCAACTGATTCAGTCAGTTGTTCTTTTTCAGGAGGGGCTGGTACCCGTTTGGTATGACTGGCATGTATCCAATTGGGCAAACCTGCACACTTCACTGCTGTAGTAGTGACCAGTAGGACTTGGTGAGGTTTATCCCACCAGGGTGCTAAGCACGTTTTTCTGGCGTGTTTCTTCACTACCACCCAGTCTCCAGTATTCAAATCATGTGCTTGCGTTGGCTGCCTGGCAGCTGCGTCTTCTCCAACCTGGTGACAGTTAGAACGCACTAGGTCAGCCAATCCTTTGCAATAATCCAATACCAAATCATCATTTATACTCATCAATTTATTTCCAGGAATAAATACTTGTCTCATTGCCCTTTCCATGATGATTTCATGGGGACTTAACCCTGTTTTCCTATCAGGAATACTTCGAAGTCCCATCAACACAAGAGGCAATGCATCTGGCCATGACAAAGATGTGGATGCACACATTTTAGCCAGTCTCAACTTGATTGTGCCATTCAATTGCTCAACCACTTGATTGTGCCATTCAATTGCTAAACCACTCAATTGCTCAACCATGCCTCTG
The DNA here is from genome assembly GCF_964204655.1 of Triturus cristatus. NCBI lineage: Eukaryota > Metazoa > Chordata > Amphibia > Caudata > Salamandridae > Triturus > Triturus cristatus. Next base: position 182,908,491 of record NC_140589.1, read on the forward strand.
GGGGGTATGCACAGTGCAGTTTCTGATCAATTTTTAATTCTTCACAGATTAATCGAATTACTTCATTATTAAAGTGAGGACCTCTATCTGATTCCAAAGTGACTGGTAAACTGAAGCGAGGAATCAATTCCCTCAGCAGTAATTTAGCAACTGTGAGACCATCATTCCTCCTAGTGGGATATGCCTCCACCCATCGTGAAAACAAACACTCTACATGGAGGTAGATCAATGGAATCGAGCTGTAATCTCACAAATGGACCTTCTGCCTTTCCAATTTTTTCCCAAATGACTACAGTTTTCCTGCCTAGATTCTGTTGCTGACAAATTAAGCATCGCTGGCAAAGACTCTTTGCGACTACCCTGAACTTCAGATTATACCAATTTTGTCTCAAAAGTCTAATCATAGCATCCCTAACCACATGAGTGTCACCATGATACATTCTGGCCATTGGAGAGAGTAGGCAATCTAGCATGACTGGTCTGCCATCAGGGTAAACCCACACGTCGTCTTCTGCTCTTCTGGTACAACCTACTCTTAACCAAATTTCCTTTTCATTCACCTCAACCTCATCCTGTAATTGTTTCACCTCATCCCATGTTTCTGGAGCTGAGAAAAACATAAGTTGGCATCTGTTTTCACTTGTTTAAATTTTTAGATTCAGTGCCATATTAGTTTTTGCACAATATTTGCACAATATTTAGCAATGTGGTCAGCATATTGGTTACCAGCCACCACATAGTCATTTCCTGACTGGTGAGCAGCACATTTGACCACTGCTACTTCTTTTGGCAACTGTAATGCTTCCAATAGTTCTTTCACAATGTTCCCATTTCCTATTGCAGACCCTGAAGAAATCAGAAATCCCTTCTGCAGCCAATCCCGAAACCATATTTAAAATCAGTAAATATGGTTATCCTCCAGTTTTTCCCAAATTTGCGTATCTTAATTAAGGCCATCAATTCAGCTATATGTGCAGACTTAACTCTAAATGGGTTGCTTCAATTACTCCTGAGATTTTACAAACTGTATAAGCCGCATTGAGTCCTCCTCCCTCTACCCTCAGCCAAGAACCATTTACAAATAACTCATGATCGGGATCTTTTAGAGGCTCTTCCTTGCTATCAGATCGGGGCTTTGTACTTAATTCTGTCACATCCAAGCAATCATGATCCACGTGATCTGTCACTTCTTCACAAGTGGGATCTGGCAATAGTGTGACTGGGTTTAATATTGTACATCTCACTACAGTCACATTCTCTGCTACCAGAATCACTCTTTCATACTTAGTCATCCGACTGGTAGTAAGGTGCTGAGTTTGAGTTCTTGTTAAAAGAATCTCGACTGAATATGGGACGAAAACTTTAACTGAATGTCCCATAACAATTGGTTCGCTTTGCTTCAAGCTCAAACAAGTAGCAGCAACTGCCTTTAAGCAGCCAGGTAGAGCTGAAGCTACAGGGTCCAAAGTAGCAGAGAACTAGGCTACTGGACGTCTGCTCAATCCATGTCGTTGAGTCAACACTGAAAGAGCACAACTTTCTCTCTCACAACAGAACAATGCACATTCTGTTGTGTAATCAGGCATGTCTAAAGCAGGGGCCTCACACAGACAATCTTGTAATCTCATAAATGCTTCAAGACATTCATCAGTCCAAACAATTGGGTCTTTTGCACATCTTCGGGTCATTTGAATTAATGGTTTTGCCAACAGGGAGAACCCAATAATCCACTGTCTACAATACCCAATTACTCCCAAAAACATTCTCATTTCCCTTTGGATGTCGGGTAGTGACATTTGTTTTACTATTTTTATTCTTTCTGGGGTTACTTTTCTGACTTCTAATTTGTGGCCTAAATATTTTACTCCTTGTGTACAAAATTGCAATTTCTCTTGAGACACTTTGTGTCCTCCTTCTGCCAAATGGTTCAGTAATGCAATTGAGTCAGTGACACAGTCTTCGCGAGTCCTTGATGGGACCAGTAGGTCATCAATATATTGCACCAGGACTGATTTTTGGGGCATGACTAGTGTTTCTAAACACTTTTGCAGGATCTGATTAAAGATCGAAGGACTCTCCGTTTACCCTTGAGGAACTCGGCACCATGCCAAGACACAATCATCCAACTTAAAGGCAAAGAGATATTGACTATCTGGATGCAAAGGAATGGAGAAGAAGGCGTGACACAAATCAATTACAGTAAACCAGCCTGCATTCCAGGGTATCTGGTATAAAATCACTGCAGGGTTTGGTACTACTGGACAACAAGGCACTTCAATTTTATTTATTTTTCTTAAATCCTGCACTACTCTGTATTTTCCATTAGGCTTTTTAAGTCCTATTATGGGTGAATTACAGGGACTACTCATTATTTCTTTTAAAATGCCTTGTTCAATCATTCGTTCAATTTCTAGAGCAGCTCCTGTTTTTATTTCTGGACTCATCTTGTATTGCCGTGTGTTTGGATAGACTGCACCTTCTTTCACTGTCATCTTCACTGGACCTATGTTTTCTATTAATCCAATTTCTTTTCCTGTAAAATCCCACACTTCTGGGTTCACTGTGGTTTTCAACTCTTCTGTTAATTCATTTGAAGTCATCAGGGAAACATTTTATTTACTTCAGCACCTTGCTTGGCAAGCATTACCTTATAGATAATACCTTCATCAGGAGTTTGCAAAGCAGCACCAGCCGGTGTGCAATTGATTGTGCAATTCATTTTGCACAGCAAGTCCCTACCTATAGATTTACAGGACTGGAATCACATACTATGAATCTATGCATATCTTTAAAGTTTCCAATGTGCACCTCCATTGGTTTTGTAAGTGGGGTTTAATTTGCTGATTTGAAATACCAACAACTTGGATGCAATCTCCCGAGAGGGGTAGGTTTGGGATGTCTGCTTTTCTCACAGTAGAACGGGTAGCACCTGTATCCAATAGAAAAGTGATATCATTACCTTCCACTTTCCCATCAATAAATGGACCTGACTGATCTACCGGCAATTATGCACCAAGTATGCATTCCTCTTCCTCCCCTCTCAGGCACCGTCAATCATCCGAATCACTATCATTACTTTTCAAAAGATATTGCTAAATCACAGAATTTTTCTTACTACTTCCTCCTGGAAGTCTGGCGTCCGTATTATGTTTTGGATGGTTCACAAAATTTGGCATAGGAGCTAGAGGCACCTAATATTGTCGATTAACTTCCTGCTGTGGTTGATTGTTAACCCCTTCAGTCTGCGTCTGTGGGTTTAAATTTTCATTTGCCCCATTATTATTCTGAATACTATTGAACTCATTTCTCCAATGTCCAAGCTTTCCGCATCCATGACATGGAAATTTCTTTTTCGCATCCTCTCTATTCATTCGTCCCTTCAATTTACCACCATTCATTCCCTGATCACTCTGGTTCAGCTCCTTGTCAGTCTGTGTATTTAAATTGAATTCCTGCTGTTCTGCCAATTTCACTTGTGCCCACATTATTTTCTCTTTTAACTTTTTATGCCTGGCCTCAATATTGTCTCCACAGTATTTGGCGTACTTCAAAATGTCATCAATGCTTTTGCTCTGCCAGCAAAGCATATGGTGCTGAATCATCTGAATAATCTCTGGTTTGAAACCACACACAAACCGATACACAAAATGTCCCATGTCCTTATCACCAATATTTTCAAAACCACTGTACTGTTTAAATACTTGTAACAGCCTTTCATAATAGGCATGTACAGACTCATTTGTTTCTTGAGTTGTTCTGTCTATCTTTACCCAATCTGTCTCCTTTGGGGGAATCTTCCCTTTCAAGAAAGTAATTACTTGATGATATTTCTTCATCACATCATCTGAGGGAGCTCCTGTTTTAGCATCTCTAGGATATTCCTCATTGGGCCAATCAACTGTGATTTTACACTCTGTCCACAAATCTGCAGGCACCACAATGTCAAACCAGCCATCCAGGTCTTTCAACAAAACCTTCAAAACCATCACAAACTTTTTCACTTGTTTATACCATTCCACTGGCTTTTCTCTCAATTTCTGGAAATCATTTGTAAATGACAAAATATCCTGTCTGCTCCACGGGACATGAACATATCCACCACCAGGTACTTCTCTCATGGGACACAACCTTTCTGCCTTTCCTGATTCTTTTAGTAAGTGCTCAGATGGCGTTCGACTTGCTAGTGCTTCCTCCTTTTTCCTTATCCACCTAGTTCTCCACCTGTCTAGGTCTCCCCATTTTTGTAAAATAGTTATTAATTCTTTGATCTGTAATTTTCTTACAGACACATTCATGTTATCCAGGTCTTTATCAGTAAACTCTGCTCTATAGGGTTTCTGCAATGCTTTCGATTTCCCTATCTCCACTCCAATCTCTGAGGCCATCTTGGTCAATTTCTCATGATACACCTTTACATTTCGCGTAATACTTCTACATATGAACAATAATTCTACTTCATTGTAGTCATTCAATCTCCCTATTCCCACATTGCCAGCAATGATTAATTCTAAATCCACTTTCAATTTGAAAATGTCTAAAAGTTTTGGGACTGAACTTCGTCTCTCTATTCCTTGTGCCCACCTTTCCAAATCTTCTGGAGTGACTGCCATTGCACTTCTATTTCTTATAGGTACTACTGACTCCTTTTCTCTCAAGACTTCAGGTGCGACTCTTCTTGGAGTTTCGATCACAGGCTCCGTTATGGGGAGGTCCATTAATTAAACGGCTGAGCTGCACTCACTGGCTTGATCCTCTGTTATGACCAATTCTGTTCTTGGATTACTTGCAGGAACGGGTACAATTTGAGGATTTTGAACATTCATTTTATTTCCAAATCAAGGTATACAGGACCTATAGTTACTGGTACTGTTAAGGCTTCTGGATTTAGATTCAACTGGTTTATTTTCTGTATCAATTCTTCTCTATTTTTATTTAAAGCTTCTCTTTCTTGGTCATCAAGTACCCTGTTAACTGATGCATCATGTAAAATCTGAGGAACCAAATGTGTTCCCATTACTGGAGCACTTGGGGTGACTACTCTACTGGGTCCTTCTTGATACAGTGGAGGATTTTTAGTTAACATATCCTCTAGCATCTTATCTTCTGATTCATGATGTCCGGTTACATTCAGATGTTTCGTTTTCTCCTTACATTTACTGCCTGACGCTTCCTCAGCCTCTAACACTGGATATAATCCTTCTGATACCATAGCTCTTCTCCATTGTTTCATCTGATCTCTTTGTGATCCATGGATATATCTTGGGAAAAATCCCTTATATCTCCCTCCTCTGCACTTCCCTCTCTCATATGACTCAGTCTCACATTCTTCTAAAGCCTCATACTGAGTTAATCTAGGTCTCGGTTCCAAATCATTCATCCTCATCCTCAAATTCTAAAGAATTCTCCCATTAAATGTACCATGTTCAGGAAAAGCTATCACTCCATCACCTTTTGTATACTGTATCCAGTTTTCCATCCATACACAGGTATGATAACCTCTCTCCTTCATCATAAATGAAGCAGGCGTTTTTGGTGGTGGGATAGGAATTCCCTCTCTAGTCAATACGGGCTTATGTTTCTTAAAGAAATTCTTTATTTTCTTTAGAAATGACATTTTCCTCTCTGCTCCATACATTTTGGGTAAGGGTCTATGTATAAAATCGTATTCTGCAAACCCTTGAAATCTTCTATCTGGGCGATCCACTAGAATAACCAAATCAGAATTCTTCATACAACTTTTCCTCCGTCCAATCCTAATGCAGCTTCTACTTTGTTAACTAATTAGAAGCAGGCTCACACTCGTGGTTTGACCAATCCTTTGTGACGTCAGTATTACTCCTCACTACTGACCCCTCCTTTACAATCTGCGTTTGTCACACATGCCTTCTGTTTCCACCAATCCCAGCGCGGCACACTGTGACGTCAGTACAACTTCAGCGACTGACCCTCCCTTCACAAGGTAATGAGAAAACGTATTTCTCAATACTTTTCATTAAATTCTTTGTTAGTAACAAAATGGACACATTCGCTACTCTGCCTGTTCCACTAAACAAAGAATAGATTATTTATTTTCACTGTGAGTAAAACCTTCTGCTCACTCTTCATTGAGTAAAGTCTTCTGTTTACTCTTCATACACTGTGAGTAAAATCTTCCATTTACCCTTCATTTAAGCTCAGAAGAACCTGCTACTCCTTCGGTGTTACCCTTACTAGGTGATATAAGACCAAAGTTTTACCAGCAAACTCTCTGCTATCAATCACTCTCACTTTTACACGAAATAGTCCCTAATTTAACACTGCCAGCCCTGTGTAGCTTCTTAGTGCTATTCCAACAGACGAGTAACCTCAATGCAGTGTGGCTTCCCTTTACCACTTCTATTCCTTCCCGGGATTTCTAGGTAGCACTGTACCCGTGCATCCAGACAACATAAAACGCAACACAAACGACTTATTGTTAAAACATAAATCAATAATCAATACTCATCACCAAACTAGTCAATAATAACTATAGCTCTGATACCAGAAAACTGATCCAGCGGTGCACCAACAACAGATACTCCAACACTATATATTCACCTGGGCCCATCCAAACATATACTCACAATACCTGGTAAACCGCTGGGGACATTGTGTTTATGAGTTGATCAATACCTCAAGATTAGTTATTTTCAGTGATCAATAAGTTCTTTCCATTTGGTCGGTGGACCAAATTAGTTGGAACTAGTTGATGGTGATGATGCACATATCCTTACTTCATTAATAAATTCTATTTGCAGAAATAAACACAGACTCAAAAAGTTTTAAAACTTTTATCTAAATTTAAATGTGAGTGAACTATTCAATTACACATTACAGATACCATCAATTATAGAAAGGAAGATTAGATCAATCAAATTACATTAATAGATTCGATGCAATGATGCTGCTCACAAAAGAGAGGACAGAGACAGCAGTATATTCGGAAGTATATGAGTTTTATAGTTACCAAAGATGGTGTGACGACCAAAGGGCTGGAAAAGGTCCCCTGGGAAAGAACAGGCGACAAAGACTTCAGGACAGGAATCAGGACAGGATAGTGGACCTCTCTTGAACTGCCGAACATGTCGCACCCCTCTCTGACACTCTCTTCCTCCTCGAGATTCTTCCATGATCCTCTTCTAATCAATTGCTTAAGATAGGTAAATTCTCTATTCGAATCTTCTTCAGCATCTCACAGCATCAGCATCACCGACAACTCCGACAGCATCTCCTCTCTCAGCATTCTTTCAGGATTTTCGCATACCCAACTAACTTAACTACCTCAATTATACCTTTTGGGATTCATGTACCACCCCCTAAAGTTGCAATATCATAAAAATACAAAATCTAATTGGACAGGCAAGGGGCGTTAGGTCATCACACCATGATTGCATAGCACATTTCTTTGTTCATAAACCCATTCCCTTATTATAAATTCATTTTATTAGTTTCTCATATGGATTTTATTCAATCTGCAAAAATATTTCTACAATGTCCATATGACTTCCATCGTTGCCCTTCTGACTTCTGAGTTCCCAGGGTCTAGCAGTTGGTGGCCTTGGATGCAGTCCAATTATGGGATCTTCTTCCCAGGGCAAGTATCATTCAGTCATGCGCAGAAGGCTCGAGCCATGGTTAGGAGGCCCACATACGAACTAATGAAAAGGTCAAAGAGAGAAAATATTAATTTAAAAAAATAAGTGGTTTCACTGTATACCACCCACCATTACTGTATTAACCTTTATTTATTATTACTTTCCCCGCATTAGCTTTTAGTAAATAAAGCATTTGTAAACAGCAAAGCAGGTGCCATGCATGTCACTCATGCGCGAGAAATTCACTTTAAGTTGTTAAACGTCACACTGCGTAGATGCAATTGACGCATGCGCAGTAAAGTTTTCCTTGTTGGAGCCACGTTTAGTGCGCTTTTCGAATTAATGGTCAGTAAACACATAGGCAAGCTTCTCTATTCCCAATGTTGATGAAATGTGCGATGATTATTCATAAAACAAAATTAGTATTTCATGTTAATAAGTTAAACGAGTAGCTTGGGTTCAAGCAAGTCTCTTAGAAACAAATCCTTGCTCCATCACTAGGGTCTCCGGTGTTATAGTGGCCATCTAATAAAAGGGAGTTGAGATTAGGAGCCACAGAGGAGGACACCCTGGTGTAAGATGGCAGCTGGGCATCTGCTTAGTGCGTTTTTGAGAGATTATCACACCTAAGCTCATTGATGGGATTGACTCTATTCTATTTTTGGGGCTGTTTGGTTGCATATTTGACAATAACAAAACTTCAGTCTGGAAGAATGATTCCCATAAGAGGCTGTACACAGACAAAATCTGACTCGCAGAATGGAATACAAACAAAAATACATACTTTTCCATGTAATGCCTAATGTCTGTCAAGTTACTGTGCACTCAGTACATAAACCTACACACGTTGAACTGATTACAAATGGGCCTTACTCACCAGAGGAATAAATACATGCATATTGGAATTTATATGGTGTGGCTTAATAGTGCAGACAATTATGCGAGCCTCCCTAGAGAGGGGTTTTGACTCCAACCAATTGTTGGGACCCTGGAGAGCATGCTTTGATTGGGCAGTGTGCTTCCGCAAAAAAGTGATTGCCCTTCACACAACTGTGGATGAGTTTCGACTTTCAGGGGCACAACTAAGAAAATTAAAGCTTTTATAAAGTCGTAGATAGCTAGATAATGTATTGTGATTTTTTCTGGCAGCAGATGGAAGGCAGGCAAACATTAACCAACCTGGATGTTTAGGTCTGGTTTGACAGTCTAAGTGCCCCCTGACCTTTTCACCTACAGTATTATTATTCTTTAGTTCTGTGCTTCCACACAAATACATATTCCTTCACATATTATTTACTTGTAATGTTTCCCATTACCATGCAGCATTCCTTTAAAATCAGGCGTATTAGCATTGCCAATGCTTGTTGGAGTTGAATTCAAATGCTTCCTAACAAGAGTGTGCAAATATATTTTGTCTTTGCCCAGCTTTGCTAATTTCTTTGGAAAACGCTGCAAGGTTGTAAAGTTGGAATGTTGTTCACTTTGACAGATTAAGACAATTTGTGCTGCATATTTCCTAATTTTACACTAACAAACTGGTTGCATATAAAATATATTTTTAGAAATCTGTCCTTTTCCAGCAAGATTTCATTGCGCACAGAAAAACCTAAAAAGGTTTCAGTGAAGACTACACAAATAGTCCACAAATAGTCCACCATGTCTCGTTTCAAATAGAGTGAAAATTGGATTCGATTAGAGTGAAAATTGGATTGTAGTGGCAGTCATCTGAAACCAAAAGCGGAAGTCAGCAAGGTGTGTCAAGCAGCAGCTAGAAATAAAGAACTCGATGGATGTAGACCAGATGACAAAGGTAAAGATTCTAAGTCAAACAGCTTGAAAAGAATTGAAAGCACCACAATGCTCCCCATCAGGACTAACATTACAATAATAGCTACAAATATACCCATATTAACAAATGATTCATAAAAAAAGAAATGTTAGAAAATAAAAATATTGGTGCAGACCAAGCCATTAATGTTTTTATAATAATAATAATAATATTTTATAGAACTTCCTACCACGCTTCTAAGCACTGTAAATTACCATTATTATTACCCAATTGATTGGTACTAACATTATCAATCGCAAAATGATGGAAGGCTTAGTTGACCTTGCTGTAAGTGATGGCAATTGTGTCATCAGTGATGTCATCAACAATTGCATTTGAGATGCCATCAGTGATGTCATAAGTTATGTCATAGAACATGTCATGAGTAATGAAGTATGTGCAGTGCATGGCAGGGGTGCAAGTTATAGTTATCTCTGCTAACTATAACTGTACATTTTCTTGTTTTATTTTTAGCTCAATACGTTTTTTTAGAATAAAGCAATATTGTATTTCCATTAGCAAAGCCACCCCTCTGTGGGTGTTGGCCAGAGGACCAATGTATTTTATAGATGGGAGGTAGGCCATGTGCCCACCTCCCCGAGACTTATTTAAACCATTAGGCTCTGGGGGCCCCAGGGCCATGTGCCCACCTCCCCGAGACTTATTAAAACCATTAGGCTCTGGGGACCCCAGGGCCATATATTTTTAAAGAGAAGCCAATTTAGGCCCTAAGTACCCCATCTCCTAGGGCATTTTTTATGAACGCCGGGGAGGGCTGTATGGCTCTCCTCTCCAGACCTTGTTAGGTCCTGGGGACCCCATTCCCCAGGACCACAACTAAAAATAAAGGGAAAGGGGCTGTTCGGACCCTCCTCCCCAGCCTTGTTGAACCCTGGGGACCCCATCCTCCAGGAACATTTCTAAAAGGTTTGGGGAGCGGGGCCACATTGCCCCACTCCATGAACCTTAGGAAGGTTGTGGGACCCATCCGCCAGGGCTGTGTATGTTTTTAAGGTGTGGGAACTGCTTGACCCCCTAGGACAAGCCACTATAGGCCCTAGGGACTCCATCCCCCGGGCCCGCATTTTTTTGAGGAGGGTGTCCTGGTTCCAAGTCAACCTAGGGTACCCAACATAAACTTGTTGAGCGCCGCTGGGGGGGCCCCAATCCACTGTGGCTCTAGCTAGTTCCCCGCATGTAGCGGAAGCCGGCATTGCTCCCTCCTGCAGGGAGCAGCTGCTAATGCTCAGCCCTCCTTACGGTAGCAATATTTTGATCTGTTTCTCTGCCCGCTTAAGTGTGGTCAGGGAATAGACCAAAATTCCGCTACCAGCCGGTGCAAGCATTTTGAAAGTTCCCGCCCGCTGGGGGCAGACGTTGTGTTTGCTCCCATTTGCCAGGAGTTTTAAAAATTCTCCTGATAAGAGCAAACACAGGTTTTCCTGCCAGTGCCAGGTAGCTTGTGAGCAGCCCAGGGTTTGGGGTCTCCGGGGCAATTAATGGCTTGGTAAGGGGGGGCCAAGCAGCCCTCCTCTCCATATAAACAAATTTCAGCACAGGGTATGGACCCCCCGAGGCATAAACACAATAAATGAAGGGGGTCACTGCATTATTTTTTATTGTTTTTCCTTTTTGGCCCCCAGGGGCTCCCTCTGGGTGCCCTCATGGGGCCTAGGGCGTCAGATATGCCAACCCTGACCCCTTATATTGTTTTTTCAAAACTTGTTCAGGACTGGGACTTAATTTACCTGTAATGGCTGCCAGCAACATTTTTCTCATGTTGTTGGCAGCCAATCAGAGAGCTTGCTCCAATGGCAGTCTGACTCTCATGAGAGTGAGATGGCCGATGGAAAATAAAGCTCCCTGGGTCAATCAGAATGCTCGATTTTTAAATTGGCGCTCCTGAGAGAGTCTCTTTTTGCTCTTGCGGACCCAACCATCCAGATATACAATTATATGTCAACCTTGATTTCTCAAAAACTAGTGAACGGATTTATACAAAATCATAAAAAGCACAGTCTGTGGACCAAGATCTATCTTCCTGTCAAACTTGGTGTAATTCCGTTATGCAGGCTTTTCTGTAGACTTGTTTAAAGAAGTCTAGGGCAAATGCATTTTGAATTTTTCATTTTGGGACCCTCCTTTTTTCTGAGCCCCCACATGATGGATCACCCCGAAACTTTTCATGCACAAACTAGTCCTGTTTCGTGGAGATCTGCCAAACAGTGTCATATTTATTAGCAACACAAAAAGTGAATGGAATAGCTGACTTAACCATAACTAAGTAGTGGCGACCAAGTTCCGAGGCTCACAAATGGGCGACAGTCTATGTTGCACTCTGGAATACCTAAACACGAGAAAGTCCAACCATAAATTCAGGAAGACTCAGAAAGTCTCTGCATTTGAAAATACAAAAAGCATTTTCCATCATAGTGGCTACTCTTGACTGGTATTTGTGGGACCTGAGATTTACTGTTTGCTATAGGGTTCGTTTTCCCTGTTTATTTCAATAGAGTATGTAATGACATATGTCAGCTCTTCTCTTGATCCATGGCAAAGGCTACGGCAAAAATGCGTAGCAGAAGCTTGTGCATATATATCTACATACACACACACACACACACACACACACACACACACACACACACACACACACATAGATTCACTAAAAAAATAAAGGTTAGAGTAAAGTTATATTTAGGTGAAATGTTCAGTAACAAAATAACACTTCAAACTCTAAAAATCGCAGAAATGTTATAGTTATTTGTACACAAGTTGGTCGCACACTGCTCGTCACACCAGCAAGTTGCCCCAAAGGACTGTGGTAAAAGAAGTGGCGACGGCGGGTACGCCTATGCCACGATGTGTAAAGAGAACAGTATGTGTTGCATTTAGCCATCCCTGGACACGTGTTTCGAGGTAGTTGCCTCTCATCAGCAGGGAGCAGGACAGTGTAAAGGGGTGCCGTGTGGACTGCCAAAATGTAATTAAAAACAGGTCAAATACCTCTCATGGCGCGCAGGTGCAGATCCAGGGCTCGTCAGCCCGTTAGCTCAAGGGAGCCGTAATAAATTGTACACAAGTTGGTCGCACACTGCTCGTCACACCAGCAAGTTGCCCCAAAGGACTGTGGTAAAAGAAGTGGCGACGGCGGGTACGCCTATGCCACGATGTGTAAAGAGAACAGTATGTGTTGCATTTAGCCATCCCTGGACACGTGTTTCGAGGTAGTTGCCTCTCGTCAGCAGGGAGCAGGACAGTGAAAAGGGGTGCCGTGTGGACTGCCAAAATGTAATTAAAAACAGGTCAAATACCTCTCATGGCGCGCAGGTGCAGATCCAGGGCTCGTCAGCCCGTTAGCTCAAGGGAGCCGTAATAAATTGTACACAAGTTGGTCGCACACTGCTCGTCACACCAGCAAGTTGCCCCAAAGGACTGTGGTAAAAGAAGTGGCGACGGCGGGTACGCCTATGCCACGATGTGTAAAGAGAACAGTATGTGTTGCATTTAGCCATCCCTGGACATGTGTTTCGAGGTAGTTGCCTCTCGTCAGCAGGGAGCAGGACAGTGTAAAGGGGTGCCGTGTAGACTGCCAAAATGTAATTAAAAACAGGTCAAATACCTCTCATGGCGCGCAGGTGCAGATCCAGGGCTCGTCAGCCCATTAGCTCAAGGGAGCCGTAATAAATTGTACACAAGTTGGTCGCACACTGCTCGTCACACCAGCAAGTTGCCCCAAAGGACTGTGGTAAAAGACGTGGCGACGGCGGGTACGCCTATGCCACGATGTGTAAAGAGAACAGTATGTGTTGCATTTAGCCATCCCTGGACACGTGTTTCGAGGTAGTTGCCTCTCGTCAGCAGGGAGCAGGACAGTGTAAAGGGGTGCCGTGTGGACTGCCAAAATGTAATTAAAAACAGGTCAAATACCTCTCATGGCGCGCAGGTGCAGATCCAGGGCTCGTCAGCCCTGTCCTGCTCCCTGCTGACGAGAGGCAACTACCTCGAAACACGTGTACGCATAGGCGTACTCGCCGTCACCACTACATTGACCACAGTTCCTTGGGGCAACTTGCTGGTGTGACGAGCAGAGTGCGACCAACTTTTGATTCATTTATTACGGCTCCCTTGAGCCAACGGGCTGACGAGCCTTGGACCTGCACCTGCGCGCCATGAGAGGTACTCTACCTGTTTTAATTACATTTTGGCAGTCCACGCGGCACCCCTTTACCCTGACCTGCTCCCTGCTGACGAGAGGCAACTACCTCGAAACACGTGTCCAGGGATGGCTAATGCGACACATACTTTTCTACATACACCGTGGCATAGGCGTACTCGCCGTCGCCACTACATTGACCACAGTTCCTTGGGGCAACTTGCTGGTGTAACGAGCAGAGTGCGACCAACTTTTGATTCAAATGTTATAGTTAGCTCAAGTAACTATAACTTGTGTCCTAAGGTAACTATAATTTGCGCCTTCGCCATGCATTGCTAATTACCCCACATATTACTTCCCTCCTGACATCTTCTACAACATCATTAATAATATCACTGCAACATTTGAAATTAAATTATTAATGAGAAAACTGTGCATGGTGAGGGCGCTAGTTCTAGTTACCTCAGGGCATGACCAATCAAAAGATTAGATCTAATTGCAGGCTGTCACCATCAATAAAAATGCTGCTGTAGCCATTTTGTCTTGGAAAAAAAACATGTGGGTGGTAGGGTAGGGATACCCCCTTGGCCTGGTGGCCCCCTTAAGCCCCCGTCGCCCAAAATATGTTTCTTTTAACCATGTGTTGTGAAAAATGAAAGGAAGGGTGGGCTCCCATCTTTTTTAATGATTATCCCAGGTGGTCAGTGCAGTGTTAATTAATTTTAAAAAGAGGAGGGGGCATGTTTGTGTCCTCTTCTCAAGCTATTCAATGGCCCCGGGGAGCCCATCCCAGGGGTCTGCAGTATTATTTTTTTGTGAAGGGGTTTGGCGCACTCCTTCCTGAGCTATGGTGCTGGTGATACCATCCACCAGAGACCACTGTGATATATCTTGGAAAGGGGGTATGGGGACCCCTGCTTGAGCCATGGTATGGCCTCGAGTAACATGAGCCCATCGTAGAATTTTTTGGGGAAAGGTGTGTAGCCCCCTTCCCCGAGACATGATATGGCCCTGGAGACCCCATTCTCCAGGGCTTACTGTATTATATCTTGGAGAGGGAACGTGAGGTCCCCCTCAATGATATCTATGTAAAGCAAAAGTGGTGAGTACTTGCACTGCCTCTATTCTATACGTGGTTTGATTAAAGTTTCTTGTGCCTCCTGGGTATCATTCTCCGAACAAAATGATTTTGCATAGGCCAACAAACTGCACCCCCACTGCCTTCGCAGTGTGTCCCCAGGGCTATGAAATGGCCTCCAACTGGAGGTTGCTTAATTTCTAAATTGTATAGGTAATCCTTTTAATTAAATAATTTTTCAACCAGGTATTTCTATTCATACGTTTTTATTTCAATCCTTATAGAACCGCTGTAGTTTATTTTCACTGCAGTTCATTCTTTTACACACGTCATTTCAATTCCCAATGCATTTCGGGCCTTTATATGGCCTTCATCTGGGGATGATTTCAGATGTTTGGTCAGTTTGAGCCAATGCTTACCTGTGTAGCAGAAGAAAGTCTCCTGTCAAGTGAGAGAGAAATTATATCTCCCTGTCTGCCCTCTTATATGCCCAACCAGACCACAAAGAAAAAAACAGCTCCTACCGGGCAGGAGCAAACCTGTGATGCTGGCTCCAGCCAGCAACCACAATAGGTACTAGCAGGGAAACAGGAGGGGACATAGGTCTCCTACCATGGCATCAAATGAAAATAAAAAAATGCGGGTGCCACAGGTGGGACCAGTACACCCACCATTTAATTGTTTTAAAAATTGCAGTCGGCGTTTGAAAAGGCACACTAAAAAGGTGCTGACCAGGGATCCAGTGGGGCCTTGGGGCTCCCCATGTAGCTCCAACATTACAAGAAATAGTGGGTGCAATGGGTGTGACATGGCACCCAACAATTGAAAATGTTCCAGTCAGGAGCAACCTGCAATGCCTTTCAAGTACTAATTTGCATACTTTTTCTGCGTTATGGCTAGGGGCACCACCAGCATGCTATGGATTGTAGTGGGGGGCTGCAGGTAGTGCAGGAGCCCCCCCAAAACTTTTATTAAAAGTAACCCTATGTTTTCTTTCCCCAGGAAAGGTGAATCATGTTTTAAGTTCTTTTCGTACTAGAGCTTTTGCTCTTCATCTGAGGATTGCAGAAATATCTTGTGGTTGATATTGTGGATGCATTATGTGGCCTGAGAAGTGAAAAAGAAACACTCTGACGTTTACGGTTGCTGACAAAGCCAGTAGATTTGCCGTCCTATATTGATGTGATGATCCCTTGACAAAGTCAGTAGCCTTGCCCTGTATATTTATGTGGTTCGTCTTTAACAAATTCAATAGGCTTGTTTTGTATAATGGTGTAAAGACTCCTTGACAAAGCTAATAGCCTTCTCTTCATTCAATAATATGATGACCCCCTGGCAAAGCCAATAGGCTTGTTTTGAAGGTTGATGTGGTTAAACTTTTTACGCTGTGATGACTGCTTGACAATGCCAGTTGGCTTGTTTTCATATAATGATGGGATGACACCTTTACAAAGCCAATAGGTTTCTCTATAATGACGTGGTGACCCCAGGAGAAAGTCAATAGGTTCGAGGTATACATTGATGTAGTGACCCCTTGACAAAGCCAATAGGCTTTTCGTATATATGGCCGCTGGCCAAAGTCAATTGGCCTGACTTGTATATTGATGGGGTCACCTCTTGAGGAAGCCATGGGCCTATCATTTATATATTGGTTTGGTGACCCCTTGAGAAAGCCAGTAGATTTGCATTATTTAACATGGCACACCTTTATATTGTTATGAGTGCCTTCATTGGCTGTTGATGTAGGAGGGATGTTGGCTTCCTGCATGGTGGGTAGATGCAGGGGTGTACTGCCTGTGAACTGGTGGGCACAGGACCCAACCACAGGCAGGGCATGTGGCTAACCCTCTGCTTTCAATGCTAAAGGCCATGCACGTGGGGATTGGCTTACTTAGGTGTGGTAATAAAAACGTACTTTACATTAAAAAAAAACTAAAAGTCACTGTAAAAAAAACAAGATAATTTTTTTATTATAGGTAGGGATGGTGATAATTTGTAAAAAAAAAACTATGAACTTCACTAAAAAATATAAGTTAAAGTGATGTTTTAGTACAGTGAACATATCATTTAAAACTTAACAATTTTAAACCCAAAAAAACACAAAAATTCACCAGGTATAGTTACGTCAAGTGACGATAAATTGCTTCCTAATTTGATAAACAGGGCTAAATGTTAAAGTATTTGACGTAAATCTTTGAATAAGAATAAATCTGCAAGAGAGATTTTGTTCACCAGGTTAACACAGGACATTATGAACATCCTCTAACAAAGTAATGCCTATAAATTGGTGCTACGGTTGCCATTGTACATGAAGACGGAATTGTGCTGTTAGCAACGGCCATTACAGTGTCCAGCATGCACCCATATGTGAGTGCAGTCTCTGCCACATGGGTCATTGTAAATAGGAGCTCAGCCTTAGATTTCAGGTGCACCCCTCAAAGCCTTAAGGACCTCATTACATCAGCTGAAATAACCCAGGTCTCCATGCCAAGTCTTTCCAAGAGTGTGTGCAGTACCATGGGTGCTAACCTGTCCGATTCTTTGCTTGCAACAAAGTACCAGATGTCATATAATTGGCCAATCTGCTTAATGTCCCATTCTCAGGAGGTGGGTTTGGAGGCAAATTGAATAACGTTATTTGCATCAAACTTCCTTTTCTGCACCGTCTGACCATATTTTATGCCTTTTTCATATTTATTTTTTGTTGGCATTATGGCTTTCTGCACTGTGACACCGCTGTTCACTACCATAGTAGGTGTGCCCTTTCTCAAAACAAGTACTTCAAAATTGGTTACTTACACTCTGGCTGGGCTGCAGTTTTAAAACCAATGCAGTGACACGTGGCAAGGAAAATTGCTTTTTTTAATTATCCATCTGGCACTCCTGTGAACTATGTTTATCCGAATTTTTTTCTTTTTATTATTATGTGCTGCTCCCTCCCAGTGTTTTGTCTCGAAACACTGTCTCTGAATCAGTGATTTAGGAGAAAGTGGGGTTTCCACTTCCAAGTTGGAGGCGCGCACAAGTATACTTGGACCAATCAAGGTCTACTTCCAATTCAGTATTTTCAATAAAGCGATTCTTTCAAAATTTCAATCTGATTTGAAAATCATATTATTTTATTTCATTTATGTTTCCATTCTTTGTTTATCACAAGTTTCTTCTTTGCTGAGGCATTTTTACTTTACGTTTTTACAAAACCCAATGCATTTCGGGTCAACAAAAACGACCCTTCCTCAGGGGTCTATAAATGAAAAGACAAAGAAAATATATTGAGCTATTCAGCCATTTCTTCAAAACATTACATTTTCAACTCTGTTATAAATGCATAAACTGTCTGTTGAATAAACTGTGTTTCAATGGTTAAAATGATCACACATTCCTCATATCCCTCAGTTCCCGTCATAATATAATACTGAACTATCCAGATCAAAATTAAATCCTAACTGTGTCGCTAACAAGCGAAAATCGAGGTATAACAACCACCTGTGATATGACTGTATTAATCAAAAGCAACCACATTCTATTATTCATGTTTTCTATAATGATGTTAAATGCCCCAGATTGGTGATGTAATACTCATGCGATGTTGCATAAAAGCAATGTACTCGACTCCTTCGTATTTTTAACTATGTTTCTATATGCGTTTACTTGCACAAAAAGAAACCAACTTGTAGATCTATTCTGATGGTTCTCTACTTTTCAGTCTACTGTATCATTAAGTATCATAACAGTGCTCTAATAGCGTGTCGCCTGCTACACTTACTTCTGTATAAAAATCTGCTGCGTATCCGTGTGCCAATCAGAGTTGAGTTTGTAAACCTCCGTATGTCTTTACTCAGTAAAAAAGAAAAAACAGATAAAAAACTCACTGTGTGTGTTTTGAAATACTCAGTGCAATCGGTTCAGATCACAACAATTATGAAAAAACATTGGTCTCTTATCACAGAGGAACCGGATTTGCAATCACTGGTCGCCAATCAAATCACATTTGCATATAAAAGATCAAAAAATCTGAAAGAATTAATAAAGAAACAAACTATTCAGAGAGAGAAGATCACATACAAAGGAATGAAAAGATGTGAAAACTGCACACACTGCAATAATGTGATAATTGGTCAACATTTCACGCATCCCATGACCGGGAAAAGGATTCCTCTATTACACTCAAGCACTTGTGACACGAGAGGAGTAATCTATGGAATAAAATGTCCTTGTGGAAAATTGTACATAGGACAAACAGAACGCAAGATAAAAATAATAATCACTGAACATAAAAGTAACATCAGAAATAAGAATCAGAAGTCTACATTGGCTACTCATTGGATAAAAGCAGGTCACAACATTTCACAGTTACGATTCACTGTATTGGAAGTAATTAAACCACATCCAACCATGGATGCCCACAAACAAAGACTTTGAGCAGAATATTTCTGGATCAGAAAAATGGGCAGTATGCAACCGACAGGAATTAATGACAGGATAGAATTATCCTGCTTCCTTTAAACAGTAAATGAAGAAAATTTTACTGTACTCCTGCAGGAACATAACATTACCATCCCAATCCAAAATGGCTGAACTTGCAAGATCATTTCATTATAATTTTATTTCAATGGATTTGCTTGATAATATTGTTTATAGCATATAACCACAGTATATTAGTATGTTAGACATACGTAAATTGTATTTTTATGTTTTTATCATGAGAGAACCCTTATACCTTTGAGCATTTATTCGATGTAATATAAGTAAAACATTGCGTTTACTAAATATTTAGAAAGCTTATCAGTGTGTAATTCAAGTTTACATATCTTTTTTGCTCTGATCGGGATCAACCGCGACTCGTCAGCGCGTTCTGAACCAATCAGGAAGCAAATAAATAGTGAAGGCATACGGAGGTTTACAAACTCAACTCTGATTGGCACACAGATACGCGGGAGATTTTTATACGGAAGTAAGTGTAGCAGGCGACACGCTATTAGAGCACTGTTATGATACTTAATGATACAGTAGACTGAAAAGTAGAGAACCATCAGAATAGATCTACAAGTTGGTTTCTTTTTGTGCAAGTAAACGCATATAGAAAGATAGTTAAAAATACGAAGGAGTCGAGTACATTGCTTTTATGTAACATCGCATGAGTATTACATCACCAATCTGGGGCATTTAACATAGTTATATAAAACATGAATAATAGAATGTGGTTGCTTTTGATTAATACAGTCATATCACAGGTGGTTGTTATACCTTGATTTTCGCTTGTTAGCGACACAGTTAGGATTTAATTTTGATCTGGATAGTTCAGTATTAGATTATGACGGGAACTGAGGGATATGAGGAATGTCAGATAATTTTAATCATTGAAACACAGTTTATTCAACAGACAGTTTATGCATTTATAACAGAGTTGAAAATGTAATGTTTTGAAGAAATGGCTGAATAGCTCAATATATTTTCTTTGTCTTTTCATTTATTGACCCCTGAGGAAGGGTCGTTTTTGTTGACCCGAAATGCATTGGGTTTTTGTAAAAACGTAAAGTAAAAATGCCTCAGCAAAGAAGAAACTTGTGATAAACAAAGAATGGAAACATAAATGAAATAAAATAATATGATTTTCAAATCAGATTGAAATTTTGAAAGAATCGCTTTATTGAAAATACTGAATTGGAAGTAGACCTTGATTGGTCCAAGTATACTTGTGCGCGCCTCCAACTTGGAAGCGGAAACCCCACTTTCTCCTAATTCAAGGAAAATTGCTTTGTCATGTTGAGAAACCTACCCTTAAGCATTAGCCAAGTCACCTCTAAGTGCATCTTTCAAGCCCATATGACAGGGAGCTTAAAATATAAGGGTAAGAAAAAATAAATATTAGGATAATGCGTATACTCTACAGTGAAGTTTGTGGTCCAAATAACGTTTTCCATGAATAGGCTTACTTGTGGAAAGAAACCTTGGGGCAGATTTACAAGCCCCATTGCGTCACTTTTGCACTGTCGTTGCGTCACTTTTGTGGCGCAGCGGCAGCGTAAAAGTTGCGGCCCATTTACAACGTGACACATCTAGGGAGATGCGTTACGTTGTGAAGCTCTGCGCCACATTAAACCTGCATCAGGTTTAATGTATGCAGGGTGGGCGTTCCATCACAGGAAGCCCCGTAAAAGTGACGCAGTGAAATCTACAAGATTTCACTGAGTCACTTTTACGTCCATGCTGCATCAAAACCCTGCGCCTGCTTGAAGCAGGCGTAAGGAGTGATGCAGCATGTTAGGCATAGGGCGCCCCTGAGCATTGCTGGAGTTGCATCGTGCTTGCGACACGACTCCAGCAATGCGTGACTTTTCCATCAACAGATGCGTCAGAATTTCTGACACATCTGTCAATCCCTGCAACATGGTGCGCCGTATTGTAAATACGGCGCATCCATGGCAACGCAAGGATTTGGCATGTTGGCGCAGGGAAAGTGACACATCTCTACAGATGCGTCACTTTCTTGAAAATCTGCCCCCTTGAATTTGACAACTCTGGTGGAAACGCTGTTTTACATTTGGTATTGAAAACGTAGTCATGGGTACAACAGATTTTAAATCAGTGCAATGGAAAAACATTTTTCTTTAAAGAGCACTACATTTTACCTGTGACGGCGCTGGATTTAAAGCAGTTTGTCTGGTAGCTCCACTCCCAAAACTTTTTGTGAACATATGGCCTTCTGGAGTACAGTGCAGCTGCCGATGGTCGTAGGAAGACTGAACAGATGTCAAAATTGACCTCTAAGCAGGTACACTTCATGGGGCAAGGGGTCAGGGGCAGACACTGCAAAGAGGTGCCTCAACAGCTCTTCCTTTTAAGTGGATATTGAAGATAGTCATCTTGGAAAGTAAAGCCATTCATTCCAAGAGCAACGTCAGTAATTAGCCTGCACTCCCTGCTGGAGGGAATACTGGTTCTACCACAGGGAGAAAGGAGGTTCTTTCATTTCAATAGAGACACGGTTAACCAAACCTTTGCAGAAGGGAGAACTTTGGGGCCATCTTGAATGAGGGACTCTGGGAAGGTTGGTGGTAAGTTGGGGATGGAAGTGCTACAATAGGAAAGTGGACTTTACTTGGTAAAGTTGCATAGGTAGGGTATAGAAAATTCTGAAACAATCTGGCTAGTCCACAGAATAAGAGTGGCACGTCAACACCACCCCTCAGAACATTCCTGGTCCTAGAATAATATCAAGCAGAAAAAGGAGGAAGCAGATTTTGCCTGACTATTTGAGAAAGATGACCATAACTTTCCTCCAAGGGTCGAGTTGTTGGTGTCTTCTGCCTCAAAAAGGATGCCCACAGCACAAGGGCTTCTTGTTCCATGAAGTTTCAGCTGACCCCTTGATTTGGACACTGAGAGAGCCTTGGTTGGATAGAGACTTGGTACCTCAAAACTTGCTTTGCAGGCCTGACTTTGTAGGTGAGACAAGGAGTAACCTTGTAAGCATCAAGATACTTCTGGGACATCCTAATAATTTTGAGCTCTGGAGGACCAGAGCATAGGGATGATTTACCACAGGGAATGTGCAATCTTGGTGGACAAGGTTTCCAGGTTCATCCCATTCTGAGATTTATTTTATCATGAGACAGAAGATTTAGTAAATTTAAGTGTTGGAATCAAGTGTTTACTTGTATTTACAATTGG
This sequence comes from Triturus cristatus, assembly GCF_964204655.1. NCBI lineage: Eukaryota > Metazoa > Chordata > Amphibia > Caudata > Salamandridae > Triturus > Triturus cristatus. Next base: position 182,930,840 of record NC_140589.1, read on the forward strand.
ACATACTTGAAATCCTTTGAATGAATTTTGAAGAAACTAAGCTTGATTCACTACGTGTTTAATGTTTTGAAGACACTTTTTGAACAATTGGATAACATCCCAAGTAGGGATCAAATTAGTGCACAAAGGAGACGCTCCGCCGGTGTGGAGGCATAACTTATTCATTTGCCTACGCCTAGGATCATGAGGCAAAACTCTTATGCACACAACCAAATTCGCAAACTGTGATTACTTTTAGTCACAAACAAGGAGTGATTTACTCAACAAACAAATTCCCAACTGCAATATTACCTTTTTATCATTGTTGATTTATGGGCAAGAGTGCCCTGATTTGTATCAGGGTATTGCCATGTAAAACAGTCCTTACCTCTTCAAATGATCAGCATAATTTACCTAAGCAATAACACAAAGAGGTTGTTTGAAGGTACATACATTATACTAATGTTGACTAGTTATCAGTGTATCTGACTATGTGTACTGTAGATGGGGAAACAGAGTGAGTCTTTAAAGACCTGCTGTAGTTTGGTGTTGCACAGGAGACCCCACACTGAGCTCCTCTTCCAATGAGCTGACTCTATACGAGGTCACTTTACTGAGGTTTTATATTTCCTCCTTATGTTGCAGTGCATTGATGAAAGGAAATATTGGGGAGCTTACCTACCCATGTAGAGAAGGATTATTATATGTAATCCCTTCACTATTAGTGTTTTACTTGCCTACAGAAAAGACACCACTCACTAGGGAAGTGGTTTTAGTGAAATGTGCCCTAGTGTAAGCCCTAGATCTTAGCCAATATTTCTCCATACCCATATCATGTTGAGAGAAGTCAGCTCCCTCAGTGCTTTGAAGGGAAAAAGGAATGTTGTTCAGTAACACTGACCAACCCCTACCAGATCTTTGACCCCTCCAGGCCCTGTTCATTAGTAAATAGCCTTGCCCATTTATCTTTTATTCAGTGTTCTCCAGAATATTGATAGGGAATAATCATTTTACACTAAATGTTAAATAAAAAATGCTACACTCTTACCATCCCTGGGACACAAAAATTGTGATAGAGAATTATTATTCCACTAAATAAAGCCTGTTTTAGATTTGTAAATTTCACCTACAAAATGTATGTCTTTAGAATGTGTAAATCATCTAGACACAATACATTGGCTCAAAACATTGACTAAAAGGTTGTAGCAACTGGACATGTACAGACTTGGGTATTATATGCAATGTAACATCAGAATGTAGCAACCAGAGAGTGGATGTGATGTTGAGCATCATTTGGGGGCCAGAACCTCAATCCCTTCCTTGCACTATAGGACTCTTAGCATTTACTTTGCGAACCCTGGCCTCAGAGTTGGCAACATCAGGGTTAAGGACACTGAGGGAGAAAACTGTTGTGGGTGTCAGTGCTCCACACTACCTCTTTTCTGACCATTTTGTATTGCACATATATTTAATATTAGTCTATAATTCAATATTAGTGTAATAAAAGACAGAGCACCACGTACTAGAACAGGACCTTTGCTGGAACTTGGATGGGAAAATGCTTTTGTAAATGTATGTTGTGTCTGTGATTGCAGGTGAGAGTGTTTTTTAGAGGAAGTGTGTATGCATGTGAGTGTGTGTGTCTGCAAGTGTGAGGATGTGTGTGTGTGTGAAAGTGTGGGAGTAAAAGTCAGTGGCATTAAGAATAGGTAAGACAGAGCGTCAATGTGTATGAGCAAGTGAGAGCGAGTGAGAATGAACGAGCAAAAATAAGAGTGTCTAAAACTGAATGAGACTCGTTGAGTGAGAACAAATGAGAAAGAATGTGTAATCCTCAGATTGGTCTTCCGCCAAACTTTTTTCCTTCCTCCTCCATTTATGCTGATCTCTATTTTGCTGGCCTTAGGACTCGAGAGTAAACATGCACCAGCCCTAAAATAAATCGCAAAATTTGTGAATCGCAAAAATATCCCAAATTGCGATCGCAACGTACCCTGCAGAAATGCAAGAACGAAAATATAGTGAAAACACGTTTTCACTAAAATAAGGAATCGCTAAAGATTCTGAGAATGTATTTTGCGAATCTGTAATTGCGTCTCCCAACTAGTGATTCACAAATAAAGAGTCGCAATTCTATGCATGAAAAATCGCAAATTGCGATTTCCATGAAAATTGCAATTTTGCAATTTTGCAAGTGCTAAATAAGAAGGAACAGAACCCAGTGGTAATCAATAGTGCAAATCAGATACAGCTGAAATTCAACAGAAAGGTACTTAAACACAAACAGATTGACCCTGAACATTTCACAATGGCAGCGCTTTACCTGATGGCAAGGAGGATGAGGCTCCAGGCCGCAGCACACAGAAGGTGGAGAGTACAGGAACGCATCTTCAGAGAGCGCGTTACATTGCTAGGACAGACAGAAGAGGAGATATACGACAAGTATAGGCTCAATGCTCAAATGATCCATGATTTAATCAATTAATTGGATCCATTCCACAGCGTCAGACACATAGGACCAATGCTATACCCACGCATGTGCAGGTCCTATGTTGCCTGCACCTACTGGCGTCAGGCAGTTTTCTGGGAGTCAAAGTAGTAGCTGGAGGTGTGTCTCAAAGCGCACTTTCACGTATCCTCAAAGCATTACTCAATGCCATGATGTCCCGGATCCAATCCCACATAAGCTTCCCCACAACCGCACATGACCTGACCAAGACCAAACAGGAATTTTATCAGATAGCCCATTTCCCACAAGTCTTAGGTTGCATTGATTGCACCCATGTAGCAATATGTCTCCCTGCAGGTAATGAATACATATATAGGAATAGGAAATGTTATAATTCCCTAAAGATACAGGTAGTATGCAATTCAAAAAACATAATAACTGACATTGTGGCTCAATACCCAGGAAGCGCACAAAACTCCTATATATTCCGCCAGAGTGGCATACACACTCGTCTTGTCAGGGGTGAACTTGGAGAGGGACATCTGCTTGGTAAACATGTGTTATTAATTCTCACAGACATTGCACGTATGCCAATGCACGACCGCCACTGACCCGTTGCTTACTTCCATGTAGGTGACAGCGCATACGCCTTGCAGAATTACATCTTGACGCCGTACCTAAATCCTACAAACCCCAATGAACAGAGGTACAATGCAGCGCATATCTCCACCCAGAACATAATTGAGCGCACATTTGGGCAGTTGAAGAGCCGCTTCAGTTGCCTACACCAAACAGGTGGAGCATTACAATACAACCCTGAACAATGCTGCAGGATAGTGGCTGCATGTGCCATTTTACACAATATTGCCACCAGGGGAGCCATACCCATAGAGGTGTCTGACAGCGACTCGGATGATGACAACCAGCAAGGGCCACACCGACATGCAGCACATGGGGAAGGTGCAGCAAAAGGGTGCCGGAGATGCATGGAAATCACACAAGGGTTTTTCTGAGGTGAGTAATGATGAGACAATACACGACTATTGCAGTCAAAACATTTTTTATCAAATTATAGGAACTTTAGTGTTGAAGCATACATATCATGTGCCCAAGAAAAGCATTAATGAACAAACATAAATGGTAATAATATCATGACTCAAAAGTCAGCCACCACTGTTGTCTCCGTCAATGGTTACCTCACCATGTCTGGATGTCTGTGGCCATGCCAGTCTATCTCTTCCTCCCACCCACACCCAGACGCCTTTCGGAAGATGCATCTTCATCCCTCGTGTTGGCAGCGGAGGGTGTACTGCTGCTTGTGTTGCGCCTTCTTGCGGTGGTGACAGGCATAGATAGACTGCTGAGGCTTGAGCCCTCCTCACTCCCCTCTTCCAGTGTAGCAATGTTAGACCCAACTGTGCCAGCCTGCATTAGTTCCAGTGCAGTCGTCACCTGGCACAGTGCCTTTGCCACATCCCCACTTCAATGGGACAGCTCAGTCTGCACAGACCTACGTGCCAGCAGTGCATTGGTGGTGGCCAGCCTATTATTTGATTTGGCATATACTTGCATGCGCTGCATCAGCTGGTGATGGTGACTCTTCTGTGACATATGTCCCTCCCTCATCACCCTGGTCAGTTCCCTCACTCAATCTATCAGAACTTGAATGTTGCCTGACATCTTTCCTATTTGAGCCTGCACTAATCGCATGTATTTTGCCTGCGGGTGCTGAACCCGGAGCATCTGGCCCTCCAGACCACCCCATGCATCAGTAGGTTGGTCCTCTTACCGTGTGATTTGTGACCTGGCTCTTCGCCGCCGGAATCGGACTGTGCTGATCACTGGTGTTACATGTGCCTCATCCTCTGTTTCCATTGTCACAAGTGGTGGGACTGTTGCCCTGCGTGTAGTAGGGACACGTGATGGTTGTTGCGGTACCACAGGTGTGTCCATCTCATCTACAGCGGTATTTTCCTGTCTCCATGCAGTCACTGTCCACTGCCTCTTCTCGTTCTGCATCTGTGATTTTAAACAGTGCAAATCAGCATTAATTCCTGTCTGTGATGTAATGTCACATTAATCATTATTTTCCTGCAATTAAATAATTTGCTGTTACACTATATTTGAGTTGTTTCATTTCTATTTGTGTGTTTGCCATAGTACCTGCCTGACCTGCCTGCATCTCCCATAATGCACTTTGATCTGTTTGGATAATGTGGACTGGATTTGCATTATGGACACTTGTGCTGTACTGAGCTGATGTGATACCTTTCATATGTATACCAATGGTCACTTGCATGCATCTTACCTTGAGATCTGTTGTGTTGTCTGCTCCAGAGCTGTCCAGCTGCATCACCCCAACAACAGCTTCAGGCTGGAGTGTCGACTCCACCATGTCCTCCATGGGTGTGTTCCCAGTGTGTGTGGATGTTCCCCCTCCTGTCTTCCTGGCTTCCTTCAGCCTCTCGGTGATGCGTTCTTTTGCTCGACTGCGCAGGTCGTACCATCTTTTTTTAAATTTGTTAATGGAGCTGTGTGTTACCCCTACAGCATTTACTTTATTTTGAATCCGGATCCATATTTTCTGTTTTTCTTGCTCTGGTACTTTCAGTGACAATTTCCCAAACAGCTTCTCATGGCTGGTTACCACATCCTCAATTAGCGTCCCTATTTCCTTCTCTTCTGCTGTGGTTGCATCCATTTTGGACAAGGGACAGGTGTTGTACAAAGTTTTTGTTTCACTCCTGTTCAGCTCCTGCAGTCAGCTCCCTCCTCTCCCTATGACTGTGCACTGAATGAGGCATGGGCTGCTGACTTCCTGCTTGTGGTGTCATCAATATGCATCAAACGCGCGACTTTGTATTAGCGATTTCGCTATTTGCGATATCACAAACTGCGATATCGCACACTGCGATTGCGATTTCCTGCAAATCGCTATTTATTCGCAGATTTTTTGTTGCATTGCTATTTGCGATTCCTTATTTGCGATTCCTTATTTCTCACAAATAAGAAATCGCACATTTTTTATTTGATGCATGTGCCTGTATGCACTTTACCATGGCCAGTGCATAACTGCATGTGCTCACTTTGTAAAACATAGTAGCATTGGCTTATCACCAATTGGCATATGCAAAAAAAAAAAAATTCATTAGTGAAGTAGTACTACATGTACCAAGCCATGTAAATTAAATGCTACTAGTGGGCCTGCAGCCCTTATTGTGCCACTTACTTAAGTGGCACTCACTTTAAACATGTCTCAGTCCTCCAATTGCAGCCAGTGAGCACAGTGTTATACTACCATTCTACCTGGCAAAATAAACCCTTTACCAGGCTCTAACCTTCCTTTTTAATACCTATAAGTTACCCCTAGGGAAAGCACTGGACAGTCCAGAGGGCATGGCGCTGTGTATATAAAAGCACCTCGCTTCGCAGACTTGCAGTACCTCAGAACCGACGCATCACCTTGGTGTGCAACACATTCTCAGCGAGGGACCTCATAATGCTCCCTAACCCAGAATTGAAGTACTCTTTTTCAGCTGGCATAGCTGGTCCCTGTAGCTGGCCCGTGCTCCACCGCAGTCGGTCTTAACTTGTGACTTTGTCCCTGTCTGGCGTGATCAGATACCCACAGTTGGTGCTTGGTTCTTTTTGGTGCTATTTTCACTGAAATCTTTAAACCTGCATATCACTGGTCATACAGTTTTTTTGTTGTATCTTTTGTTGTATTTTTTGTTTTGCTGGTCTTGTGTATTTAATAAAACAGACTAAAATCTAGTTTGAGATCACTTGTGGTGTATTTTTACTGGGTTACTGATTAAAGTGTTGCACAAATACATTACACATTGGCTCTGAGGTAAGCCGGACTGCTGTATGCCAAATTACCCGAGTGCTGAGCACAGGTTCATTCAGGGTTTGCTTGTGACTTCACTCTAACAAGGATTGTGCTTCTTGCTTGAGCAGACACAATTTCTTACAGAATGCATTTGAGGGATTGTTTTTGAGTGTGAATGAGATTGAATGTGAGTTAGAATGAGTGAGAGTGAGTGACTGAGTTAGAATAACCATGAGAGAATAAAATGAGAATTAGTGATTGAGATTAAAAGTGAGTGCAAGTGAGTGTGAGTAAGAAAATTATGAGTGAATGAGAGTAAGAATGAATATGAACAAGTGCAAATGAATGAGTGACAATGAGTCAGGGTGAGCGTAATAAGTGACAGTAAATGCAAATGAAGCAGTGAGAGTAAAAATGAGCGCAAATGAGTGTGAGTGAGAACGTATGAGTAAATCAGTGTAAGAATGAGTAATAATGAGTCAGTGCAAGAGAATGGGTGACAATGAATAAGTGCAGGTGAGTGATACTGAATGAATAAGAGTGTGAGTGAGAATACGTGTGATTGAGTGAATGTAAGTAAGCTTTATTAAGAAAGCAATGTTATACTTGTGAGTCATACATTGGCCCTGGAATACGGAAGGTAATTCTTGGCTTACAGTGGCACCCATGCAAAATACTGGTGCTCGCATGCTGAAGACAATTCTTAGCATGACAGGCACCGATGACAAAGTAATTGCACTGGCATGCTGGATGGAATTGTTGGTATAATGGGCACCAGGGTAAAAGACTGGAACTAGCATACTAGAGGTAGTTCTTGGTAAATAGAGCATCCATGCATTCGCCCAGGGAACCTTACTACCTCTGAACTTAGTCACTTTTTTGGATCTGGGATTGATCTAGAGAAGCAAGGCAGCAAGCTTTAGCAATACAGATGTGCTGCTGTGGAAATGCTCCGAGCAGGAACAACCTGAATCTTTGGCCCAGCTGGCAACAAACCTCGGTCGAAATGATTTGGCAGGCTTTGTCCCTGTCTTCTGTCAGTTACCTAGGCAAAAAGCATTAGAACATTTATGTCCCAGCTTATTAGGATTAGCCAGGATCAGTAAACTCTAACACCAGCCAAATTTCCATGAGCTTCGGAACAGCACTTAGGGTCAGGACTCACTCAATGTCAGCCACAGGCAGGGTCCAGGGTCCAGGGCAGGTCTAATTTGAACAAGTCAGCTGGACTCTTCAGGATCATTGTGATTCTTGCAGCCTTTGTGTCCCTGAAGCTTAGAGGAGGTCAGCCAACTAACCCTTGGAGTCCACTTCTTGGTCCTGGGTACAAGTGGGAGCAGGTCCAGCTCTTACGGGTTTTCTCACAGGTCATAACAGCAACTTCAGCCCCTCTTCTGTCTTCCAGAGGTCTCGCAGTATTCAGAGGAGGGTACTGAGGGTGCAACATGGATGCCCAGTGCCAACCTGAGGTGTGGGGAAACTCCTGGCCACTCAAATTGGGTGAAAGTTCTCAGGGTGATCCTACATACTTTTGCAGCACTTCCTATGTGATTCTCTGTAAACTAAGCAATGGTGTCCCTCTATACCTAAAACTAACATGGCAGAAATGTGCTTCCCCTGTCCAGAGCCCCCTGTGCCCACCCAGATGTGTGGTTATGAAAATGGGCAAACCTTATGTTCACTCAATACCAGTTTTGGAGACAGCCTCTTTTCCACTGAGAATGGCACTTGGTCAGGCCCAGTTGTGAGCTTGTGACAAAATAGGCACCCTGTGAAGTTAATTAATTTCCTGGGCACTGCCCATATGGTGATCCTGTCAGGTAGAAAAACATCTGCTCACACCCAACCCTTTGTCCACTGTCTGAGAGCAAAACACATTTCACCACAGGGGAGCCATAAATCAGGTGATACTGAACATTGGTAAAAAAGCACTTTGGCTCAAGCAGGAAAATGGCAATTTTCTAGAAGTGACATTTTTTAAATATTAATCTAAAATCCGACTTGAACATTGAGTTGGATTTTAAATTACCATGAACATGAGTCTTTGAATCATTTCTCTAGCTATTCCGAAACAGAAGTCAAGCCTTAAAATGGATCAACTCTTGGGGCCCGTCAGGTTTCATTACCTTGGCACACCTTGAAAGAACTTCAATATTTATTAAGTGCACTTTCACAACCTATTTCTTTTTAGCAAATTAATTTTCAAAAATTTCTAGGGGGAAGAAAACCTTCTGAACCACCCTTGAATTGGTCTGGCTCACTTTCTTTGCATGTTTGCTATGTAAAATAATCCTTAATAGTCATCAGTCTGTGTTATGTTTTGTTTGTATCATGCAATTGTTATGGAGAGAGCTGACTCCAGAAATGGAACGAGGTTACCATAGAAGAGGGGTTGCTCACTTACCCGGCCACATCTCCGGGGGTGGGGTCACAGGCTGTGCAGAAGACACGAAGGTTCCTCTACCTTGGGTCTAGGCCAAGAGGAGGCACTGTGGGATTTTTTATAGTAGGGAAGTGCCACAAGAGTGCTACAAAAATGGATAGGGTAACCTCTGGGAACTTTTACCTAATTGGAAAAGGAGGAACCAGGAGTCACCAAAACCCACAAGCTAGTGCTAGGCATAAATGTGAATTCCCAAGTACCCTCACCGAACATTATTAGAGCTAAGAAAGATCAAAAGAGAACTGAACCTGTTGTTTGAGACCTGAGCAGAGCCCTGAAGGACTGGACCTGTTCCCCCAATTATACTCAGGACAAAGAAGTGGTCTCCAGAGGTCATAAGGCTGACCCGCAGTGCAAACTTCAGTGACACTGCAAGCAACAAGAGCCCTTTCTCGCAACTGCCCAGCTAACCAGTTCCAACTAGACCTGCCCTTCACCCTCCTATCAACTTTTGAAGTGATCCTTCACCATCAAGTGCTATTCCTGAGGTCCTGGATACCTGGGCTGTGCAAAAATGGCCGAAGAGTCAGGTCTCTTCTACTTTTAACCTTTCCAGACCACCAATGCTGATTCAGCTGGACCTCGCAGAGAACGTTTCTGGCCTCCTGGAGCCCTCTTCAGCTACAACCTGCCACCTCACCCCACTGTAGGAATCCGAGCTACAGTATTTGATTACGTGCAAATGTAAACATCTCCACTGCGAGAAGGAGCCAAAAGTATCTGGGTGGTGAGGGACCTTTCTGAGGTGTGAAATTCAATGGCTTTAGCAAGACTTTGTCTGACTTCTATCTGACCGTGTAGAGTCTTTTTCAGCCACAAACTGCTGCCTTTCTTAAGCTTAAGATTTTGGACTTCCATTTCAGAGATTAAGGCCAAATGGTAAACTTCCAACCAGCCCCAACCTGGTCTCTGTACCCAATCACCAGTCCATTGGGGCTGGCCTCAAATCTCACCCAGGTCCTGGTCTGTAGTGGTTGGCACTGAACGCTTTTTGGCACTATTTTTATTTAAAACTTTGAACATTCATATCTCCAGTTCCCCTTGTGAATTATTGCTGTTGTGGTGTTGTTTTGCTCATTAAACTTAACTTTATATTTTTCTAAATTGATTTGAAGTCTTTTTTTTGTTGTGTTTTGCCTTTAATAACGTTTTGCTACTGTGTAAATACTTTACCATCGCCTCTAAGTTTACTGTTTTTACAGGTTTACCCTGACAATAATTGTTTTTGTACATAAGATAGATAGTTGCGTCCCTTAGCTAACAGCCCAATTTCTTAGAATACTGTTACCTGTGTGTCTAGAACCGGCAGTAATGTCAGCCCAGCTCCGGAGTTGAGCGATAAAGCCTGTTGTGATGGGCCAAGAAATTAAACACAAGGACATGACCCTTTAGCATGTATTGTCACCCTAGAACACCTGATGAATTATTTTTAGGGCACCATGCACCAATACATCTAATGCTTTTAAAGTTCTCTCACTTTTCTGTCTTATTTCATCAGTTTTCAATGTTTCTTACATGGACATGCTTCTTTTAATTGTATATTCCTGTGAAAAACTGTAGTATACAGCCTTCCGCTGCTGCAGCCCGTTTTCAAGTTCATAAATGCTCTTGGCTTTGATCTCATAATTCACAGGCCCAAATTCAACTAAACCTAAAGTGGTATAACTAACTATACAATTACAGGAATGACTTGTTATCACTCAAAATGTGCTTTCTGATGTCAGCATTTTCAGTTCTGCCAAGCCTGTTCCATCAGAATTGCTCATCCAGTGGTCAACCATGTATGTAGGCTACAGTTAATGGTTAATAATTATACTCAGGGTTTTGCATGGATTCTGCTTTTCCTTTGTCTAATTACATCATGCAGACTGACTGCCTCTGTAAGCTCTCCTTCACTCAAAGAATGAATTGCTGACATCTTGTGTTACAGAGAGCCTGCCGCTGCACAGTATTTCAGAGGCAACTTCTAAGAGTTGACAGAAGGCTTGAACATTCGCCACTCTACCATCTTATTGCTCTATTTTTTAATAGCTATTGTGAGAACTTTGAGGATGGGTTTTCAGTACCTCATCATGATCCACATGTGCAACCTCACTTTGGCAACCTGCACACTTGAGCCAACTTTACTAAGGGTTATACGTTTAACATAGTTATGCAAGAGGGATGTCACGATGAGCTAGAGCTATCCTCCAAATTGGTCCTTTTGTGGTGGGAGTATGGCTCAATGCCAGGTTGGGATGCCTCTACACAAATTGAAGAGTTAGACATTACCTCCACCTGATGACCCACAGAGTAAACATATATTAGTGAGGCCTCGAGGCGAACGATATGCTAAAATTGTTGACTTCAAGCAACGTATTTCCCCTCATAATGCTCTTCTTATCTAAACAGCTGTGGACACCTCAATCCTTCTGTTCATGAACATATAAACTACTGTAATCTCCACCTTGCACAGTCCTATGATGTACTGACCCCCAAGATACGTGGTAGAATGTTTCTGTGGCTCACCCCATGGGTAAGTTAAGGTTTTGAAATGAAAAGTGTTATGTCCTGTCCCCCATTGTCGTCTGCACCGAGAGTGAATGATGAGAGTCAAAACACAATGTTGAGTGTTTGACTCAGTTTCATCATACTAATGGTAGCGAGTAGCCAGGGACAATCCTAGTCAGAGGTTTAGCAGGGGCTATCTAGGCCCAAATGCAGCCAAAGAAAATATGCCTCCACTAACAGGTTTGGTAGTAAAAGACAGACATGCTTGAGGTACAGAGAACCCTCCCACACACAGACGCTTGTGCCATTGCAAAGGCACACTGTTGATAGGTATGCCTGTTAGCCTGGTCTGAATAACTGGTTTTACCTGTTAACTGTAATCTTGCCAGGACAAGTACAGATAAACATAATTGTTGTTAACCACTGTTTGAACTCCCCAACTTGGTACTAGCAATAAATAGCAGTGGGTTTTGTTGGAAATCACAAGAAGCAACCAGTTGAAAGCAAGGCGGTGAATGCCTACAAAGAAAGGTAACACCCTGCCAGTGACAGAATCCGCAGATAGCCCAACTAAGCACCACAATTCAGTATATGATAAGAGACCATAGAAGAAGCTTTTTGTGCTAGACAGTCTTTGCAAGACAGGAAAAGAATACAGGACTCTGTTGCTTGTTGTTGTGAATTGCTGCTGTTTTGCACCAGGGAAATAACAATGGTAGTCTTTGCAAGACAGGAAAAGAATACAGGACTCTGTTGCTTGTTGTTGTGCATTGCTGCTGTTTTGCACCAGGGAAATAACAATGGTACAGACTCGAGACATTTGCACCAAGTTGCCTGTTGCCCAGGCTCTAGTACTTTAATGTTGCACTACCGGGACATGTACTAGTGATGGAAAGCAGAGAAAACATCAGGGATAGTATTGTGCCAGATCAAACATTTAGATAAAGAGCTGATATAGTCCTATTTATAGAGAGGGGGGACACTAGGAGCTAATTATTAGGTCTAGTGACCCTTGCTCCCGAAAAGTAACTAGTACACAAAGGGAGTCACTGTTCCTTGCAGAGGAAGAAAAAGGAAGAAACTTTTGTTGTGTGCTACTCTATCTGTGGGGGACAGTGTGTCCTCATCATAATGCCCTCACACACCTCGAAGGATATCATGCTTCATCATTTGGGCTTTGCTCCATGTTGAGCCGGTGCTGCAATGCACTTCGGGTCCCCCGAAGGTCACTTTATCGGAAATCTTTTGATGAGAAGCCGTTTGGGTGCGTGGGAGTAAGTGGCATTGAAGTCTAAAGTGGTGTATTTAAAAAATGACTGGAGGGAGGGTGTGTACTATTTATTAGGTTGATCCCTCTGTATTTGTTAAAACCAAGTGAGTGGTGCTGCTCTAGGAGAAGATGGCCTAAACTAACCAGTGACGCCAAACCAGGGCCAATCCACCTGAGTGCCTCTACTGGTGGAGACAGGGAGGAGACAGGGAGAAGCACGCAGGTGGATCAGCCCTGCTACTATGGGAGAACTTTCCCGAATGCCCTCAGTGATCTCATGAGGTCCTGATTCTAATATTAAGGGAAACGCTACTCTTTTCTACAGATTTGGCGGCACTGGTTAGTTTAGGCCGCCGTTTGATACTAAAATTGAGCTTCCTTTGGTCCTGAAGAAGTGCTTTGGATCTCCTTCTGAGGCCACATACAGCGCGAAACATGTTGACTGTTATATATGTCCCAGCTACAGAGGGACATAATATCCTCTGGAGCGTTAAGCCACTCAAAGTGGCTTAGCGCCACCTTGTAAATATGGTAAATGGTGCTATGCCACCGGAGCGTCAAAAGAAAGTGATGCTCTAGTGGCGATAGGAGCCTGCACATATCCCCCACTGTATCACACACTTGGTATCTTTCAGGTGGGGAAAAACGTGCACTTTACTCTTAATTGCAAACAAGATGAGAGTTTCCTTTCTCTTGGTTTATTTTCAATTTAACGTGCTATTTGGCTTTGCACCCTGTTACTTTTTTCATTTTGTTAATATCTGTCCTTTGCTATGAAAATCGATTACACAGTGATTCTTTACATATTGACCAACGAAAAGTCTTGGCTTGCTTTGCAGATTCCAGGTATTTCAAATGACACTAGAAGACCTCCAGTGTACCCAGTTCTCCAGCTTCCAGAATCAGATAAGTTGTCTTTGCTTGTCATTTTATAAATGTAACTAGTTTCTACGAGGACTTTAAGTCCTTCCATAAATGTTCCTTTCTTTCTCTTGATTCTCTTTATTCTGAAGGTACCAGAGAGTTCATTTGAGAATTTGCTGTCAAACCTTCCAAGAGCGATGACCAAAGGGCTGATATGGTCAGGATATCACGGAGGTAAGTGCACAGTGCCTTATAGTCTAGGGTCTGGAGCTTGAGCGCGATACTGCAGGTGTGAGGATGTGGTAGAACTGGCTGCTGGTTTTTGCTTGGGCGTGGCCTTGACCTTTGTACAAGTCCACACCCATGATGGCCACAGAGATTTGCTAATTCTTGCAAGAGTGCCTGCAAGGTCTTGCAGGTACTTCTGTTGAATGCAAGTTCCATGCATTCAACAGAAGTACTCTGTGTTGGCCAGCTGTGTATCCCCCTCCCCTGCAGGTGGGCACCATTGAGTCAGTTCCTCTGGTGGAGGGAAAGGAAGGGCTGGACTGGCGAGAGTGTGGCCCGACAAAGGGTGATGGTGTGCCTATTAAATATAAGGCATAAAGTACCCCTGTCGTATTTTATAAGGAAATTGCAAGTAACCTTGATATTCCATGCTCTACTAAAGGAACTCAGCCTTCTGCCTTGGTCCTCTATATGGTCACAGAACTACTTGGTGGCTTGCAATATCCTTATAATATCCTGTTTTTAGTTTCTATTTTTGGTCAATTCTGGTGGGGGTTTTTCAGTGTTTTCCAGTGATTTCAAGACCTTTAAAAAACTGTGTTTATCAGTGGTTACCCATTTTCACGCAATTAAAAACAACTGAAACAGTGTTTTTCTGGTGTTTATAGAACGCTTCGCTTTTATTATTGGTTGCTTTCTGCACTGTAGTGCATGACATATAGAAAGTTTACATACAGTGTATATGAGATCCAAACACATTTTTACAAATCAAACTCTTTGTAGTACACCTTACAATGCTTCTTCAGTGAGTGTTTGGTCATGAGCTTTCGCTCTTTACTTCCCATGTAAACTTTTATCTGTGAAAAGGCCCTCTCAACATTGACGGATGCACAGTTGTTTGCCAGGAAAGAGCCTGTGCTCCAAACCATCGTACCAAGGCCACAGCAGGATGCGGCTGAATCATGGCTGCGCTCAGAACTGGGCACATGGGAAGGGGAGGAGTTCATCCACAGCAGAGGCAAGGGAAGGCCCTCAGTGAGAACAATAAGGCTGCCCTCCTCGAGTGTCAGCCATTGTGCATGTTTTACCAAATGTATTTTGTCCCGAATTCCTAATTCACATCTCAATTGCAGTAACATTATTACTCCTGGGGGCCCTAACCCCCAAACTTAACACCCAACTGTAGGTTAGGGCCTCAGTAGGGTCTGCCTATAGCAGGCACCTCTACCAATCCTGCGATCATACACAACAGAGTAGCTACTTACTCGGCCAACCAGAAAGTACCTTCGGGCCTCTACAAGAGGTAGGAGAGCGCCATGGCAGCAAGATTGCAGTGAAATGTACAATTTGAAAGAGCAATATCAGCATAGTCCACTTAATGTTCAGTGGAAATTAGCATTTTCTGCTCACTCTGTGACTGCATCAACCTTGTAGAGCTGCTGTCATACCGGTGAGATCACAGCATAGTGCTACCTGACTCTGAATACCAGTCCTGGGTAGCTCAGGGAGTGCATCAAACAAAAACACAGATCAGTACTGTATGCCTGATGGTGCTGACAGAGTAGTTACACCACACAACGCCTGGTCGGATCACTAGTCTGTCTGATTTTTGTACACTTTCCAGCTGGAGACTGCGTCCCCAATATAGGGTCTGAGGGCAAGCCTAGTGTCAAAGTACAGTGCAGAGCAACATTATGTGATCTCTACACACTGGGTTGGTACGATCACAATCTAGTAACACCTGACTGCAGTTAGCATAAAAACACCCTCTCCATGCACAGGCCCACAAGTGAGGCACCAGTTATCTTGTTAAAAAATCTAGTATTCTGGTTTTTCTGTTGCATGCCAGAGAGGCTGTTTGTTCTAGGAATGGGCCCAGATGGAAGCTGGCTAAAGAAGAGGGTTGACAATGATCCAACCATAGTTGCCAGGAGCGTGAGTGAGCTGAAAATGGAAAATAAATTAAGCGTTGTTCAGTGCAGGGGGCCCCGAAGAGAAGCAGAGGCTGTGCCAACAGATATAGATGCAAGGTACAGCATTAACATATATAAGCACTGTGTCAACAGATAAGTGTAGCAGCATATGAAAGGTGCATCACTAACAAATACAAAGGCTTGTTACGGGTCCTCGTTTGTTGATGCCAGATGTTGGATTGGTTTGACATCGGTAGCAGCCACCACATCCTCTCAAGGAGCAGGTCAAGTACTGCCAGCTCCGAGACACTCCTACCCCTCTGCTGGCTTGGCGGTGAAAGCTGGAGGGTGGACAGCCTCACTCAGACACTTTATTACTACGGCCTTGTGAGAACCACTTGATGGAGATTCTGAAATGCTACTTTGGGCCAGAAAGTGGCAAGTTCTCTTTCAAAAAACTAGCCTGCTTTGCCTATTACCAGCCCACCCACATGTACTTCTTTCTTCCCCTCTCCTATTTCTGCAGCTTGCTGGAGATATTTGCCTTCGGTAATTCTCAAGTGCAGTTAAAGGAATTGTAAATGTGTGGGCGCTGTAGTATTTCTTCCTTAGTGATGCTGCGTAGCGAGGCTGTTCATTTTAAAATTGTTAATAGGCACAGACCCACCTCTGATAAAGGAAGAGGGAAGGTTTGTGCTCCACACCTCCCAGCACCACCCAAAGGGATAGCATAGGAGATGGAATTTTGAAACCAAACCGCAGGGCACACGTCCTAAAAAAGGGAAGTGGGGGGCTAACCAGGTTAGGCAGTATCCAAATGAAATCATGACACTAGACATCATAGTGCATGATGTCACGACGTGTGACATTGCACGTGACATAAAAAGAAGTCACCTCACTGGATGTGACATCTCAAGAAGTGACATCAGATATTAAGACCTCAGACATGTTTATCTGGTATATAACGAGTACATTTCAGCACCTTATGAGATTTAACAAATAAGATTTGGCATCAAGGTTGTGCTAAAACAGTGGCGCAACCCAGACCCAAAATCTGGGCCTCAACTGATATATTTATGTTTTTTAAACACTATCACAAAGATATTGGCAACAAGGAGAAGCATGGCAGTAGATCTCTTTTGCTTAAGTGGTTACAAAGTCTGCATTTTAAAATATTTCATGGGTTAAGGCATCTGCTGTAAAGGTGCCCAGTACATCTCAGGGAATAGTAATAATGGTGAGATAACTCTGGAGGTGAACGCATTTGTTGGAGAGATCTTTGTTTTGTGAAGTCCCAGATTTGAATTGAAGTAGTACAAGGTTAATGTGTCTCCTGCAAAGCACATCACATAACATGCAGATGACAGTTTTTTTTTTTTAAGTAGATACTAAAGTGGCTGACTGCTTTTAACACAGAGATCCTTTTGTTACCTGCAGTTTGTAAATTGTAATCCTTTTAATATAGCACAGTGAGCTATGAAGGACATGTGACTCCTACACCTTGTAATCCTGTCTCGTGTAACTCATCTTGTACACTGATTTAAACATGTACATGATTTATTGTCAATGCATAATGTGTATGTTACGTAAAGAGCTCTGACACCCTGCATTGGATTGCCAAGGGCGATAAAAGAAATAAAATAGTATTATTTAAATTGTTATTTGTGTAAATACTGAGAAAGAAGGTAGCGTCGCCTGCATTAGGAGACGTTCCCCTGAGCACAGCTTGAAGACTGCTTGGCGGGACATAACAAGTCTGTTGAGAATTTACAGAAGAATGTACACCCAAGTGTTCACATGTCCTTTGTTTCCCCTCCATGACATCCACATTTTTTAAGTGTGAGCTTCCTGGCCACCGCCAGTAAGGATATTCAGACAAAAGGAGGCCTGATGGCCCATTAACTTGCACATAAGGTTGTGTTACTCTAATCTCGCTCTGTTGGTGTAACATGAGTCCTGATTTCAGGAAAATAGCCCAAGTAAATATTTGAACCTAAACCATTGTGCTGCATACGGTCCCTTTCCTAACACCAACACAGAGCAATCAGCAGCAATTCCAGATTAAAAACAATAATTTGAGGCTTAATCTATGAGATTAAATGTTGCACAAACAAAAAAAATGAGTAGTGAATACGATTGTTGGATCAACAACAAAATAGAGTTGTTTTAATGTGTAACAGAGCCATCAGTCAAGGGTTCAATCAAGAACCTTTGATTCTCAATTGTTAACATCGAGGATATTGCTCCCAGTAGAGAATGGACCCCCGGGAGGGCCAAGTGCACCTCTCATAAAAAAAACTGAGGGGAGGTGGAGAGTCAACTGAACAGCTAGAAGTACTCTAATCTACCAGATAGCAGAGCTCAGCTGAATTGTGATCAAGGAGTGATCTGTGTCCAGCCAGCGGGCAGGCCCAATTTGATTTAGGCGAAAGAATAGATTTTAATTTTCCTAAGGTCATCAATCAGCTAGCGGATGGTGGGCAGCAAAGCAACGGACACTGGAAAGAGAGCAGGATGAGCACGCAAAGCCTCCGATTGCAGGATGAGAGGGGAAGGGAGCAAGCAACACCATGAACAGCGGGAGGAGGGTGAAATGGTTAATTTGAATTACTCATGCGTAGCTTGGATGCTGGTTTTTACAGATTTGGCTCCCTCAAGTGGCCAAAAGGTGCAAATGGCCAAGCGGTGCAACAAATGTGAAAAAATCAGCGATACTCGGTTTAAACTGGGTCAGCTGATTTGCAGTCGGTAGGGTAATGTTGTGTACAATCGGGTTCAACCGATTTAGGGACAGCCCACTTATAATGTATGGACAGGTGTCCTTTATCCCACATGTCATACTTTTTTAAGCTTTAAAGAATATTTATTCAACTTAAGATAGCATACAATAGAATAATACAAAGCAATTACTCAAGAGATATGGAAAAGGAGAAAGAAAAGAAGAAAGAAAAATCAAACAAAAGGTATGCAAAGCATAAGAACAGAAAATTACAGTCTGATTATTTATCAACTTTACATGCTGGAGGATGTTTAAGGGCATATTTGATATAAGCAAATCCTAAAATCCTATAAGGGTAGTCAGGGGGTTGCAAAACTTCTTGAAGATGAGGTGGGGAGGCAAAAGATGAGATAGCGGAGTAATCAAGACATTGAGTAGCAGGTGTCGAAAGGGCCTTTCGTTTTAAAACCGGGGATAAAGGAGGCATATATGCAGTGTCTAATCGGTGGTAGTGACAAACTGCATACCACCATGCCTTAAAAGACAATTGTGTAAAATTCTTCAATTACGAGTTATTTGTTGGAAAGCAAGTGCTAATAACAAATCTAGTATCTGTATGTTGAAACGAGTATTAACCCAAACCTCGGCTATTCTACCGAAAAATACTTTGGAAATAGCGAAAGACACGTTACTCTGGAAAATTTGATTAATTTGATGCTAAACTTATAACCAGAATGCGGAGACTAGGGGACAAGTGAAAAGTAAGTGTTTCAAGTCAGCTTGTGGTGCAGAACAAGTCCAACAAGTATCTGGGATTTTGTGATTAATCTTATGGAGGGTCTCAGGTGTCATAAAGAGTCTGTTGTACATGAAAAAAGTGTTTGTGTAGTATGAGCAGCACATGAGGATTTCCTGATTGTAACCCAGATTCGTTTCCATGTGGATAGAGGTAAAGTTGTGGAAAGACCATGTGAGTTCAGTGTTAGACTTGGATCTCAAAGTGGAAACTTCAAGTAAATAAGAGCAAATAAGTGAAGCCCTAGGACATATAGGTTAAAGAGCAGCTAATTGTGTAGAAGATGAAATATCTGTGGGTTACATAGAGTTGAAATAGTTATATGCTTGAACCATAGCTCCTCGTGAAAGAAGAAATTTGGCTTGGAAAGTAGACGGAAGCTAAAGAGAATCTGAACTTGAGAAAAGGTGAGTAATGGATCTCTTTCGAATAATTGATGAACCCAGATCAAACCTTAAATTCTCCACGAATGCCAATAAATGGGGTGCTCTTTCAACAGAATAGATTGGTTATTCCAGATAGTTGAGTGAAAAAAGGAGTCAAGATCTGTGGGCAAAAAATGAACTACAGAAGATAACAATTTGTAAGTATTATTGATGATAGGGTTAGACATTTCTCAATGTTTCCGTGTGAAGGGCAGAAATTCTGAAAATGAAAATAGAGATAAAAAAGCTTACTCCTAATCCACCCATAACGGAGTATATAGTGAGGGGGTGGAATCCAATTAGAAAATTGTCGCTAATGGAAAGACTTATGCTATTTCGAGAAATCAAGAAAGTGTACTCCACCTTCAACCTTAGGCCGTTTCAGCTTAGCTAAAGACATTCGCGGCTTCTTATTACTCCAAAGAAAAGCAGATAATAAAGGATATAATTTCTTATAATACTTAAGAGGGACATGTAGGGGAATATTAGAGAAAGTAAAATGAATATCAGGAACCAACTTCATCTTAATGGTGTCAAGGCCCCACCATGATAAATAAAGAGGATTCCATTTACTGGTTAGGGAGGAGATTTTCTGAATACAATTATCCATATTAATTGAAATAGAAGAAGAGAGAGAGGAAGAGAATTGAGGACCAAGATATTTAAGTTGTTTAGATTGCCACGTGATATGGGAGGAAGAGAAATCACAACTAAAAGTGAATTTATTAAGGGGAAAATGTTTCATTTGTCGGTATTTTGCTTGTACCCGAGACCGATGAGTAAGAAGCAACTTCTGACATGAAAGCAGGAAGTGAAGAATTAGGTTGAGATATAAATAGTAAGATGTCATCAGCATAAGCAGCCAGTTTAACCTGTTGTGAGCCATGAATGAAACCATAAATGTTAACATTCTGGCCGATTCAAGATAAAAATGTTTTTAATGCTACATTAAAAAGGAAGGGGATAATGGAGAGCCTTGTCGAACCCCTCTGTGTAGGTTAAAAAAGAAGATGTGAGACTATTGGCGCAAATGGCTGCCTTTGAGGAAGTATAAAGAAGAGAAATGAGAGACATAAATTTCGGTCCAAAACCAAACTATATCGAAGTTTGAAATTGGAAAGACTAAATATCACGATCAAAAGCTTTCTCAGCATCTAAAGCAATGGCCGCTAGAGAATCAGGTAACCAGTGTTGTCTGAGAGAAATCTACCCTTGACAAAGCCAGATTGTTCCTTGCCTATAAAATCAGGGAGAAACACTTCTAGACGTAAAGCCAATGCCTTGGAGAAAATGTTATAATCTAAATTGACTAAAGAAATGGGACAATAGTTTTTACAAAAGTGTGGGTCCTTACCTGCTTTCGGAATTAAACATATGATGTCATCCAGAAATGAGCCAGAGCAGATAGTCAAAGTTAGAAAAGAATGAATTAACAAACAAAGTTTAGAAAGTAGCAATTTGGAAAAGTGTGTATTAAACTCAGCTGTAAAGCTGTGCGGCCCTGGAGCTTTGTCCTTTTTAAGAGAAAGCAATGCGAGTTGGAGTTCTGTTTGCATGATATCCATCTCTAGGAAGGAGAGTCAACTTGAGGATAAGCCAGTTTTGAAATAGTGGATAGATAACACAGGATTTCAGGCTCAGAGGGTAAATAATCCAGTGTGTATAAATTTGTATAGAATTGTTGGAATTGAGTTACAATATCTTGATCTCTGTGATGAGAGGAACTATTGTCATCGGTAATTGACTCAATGAATAATTTATTGTGTTTAATTTTCAGATAATTAGCTAATAATTTTCTAGATTTATTTTGATCCCCATAATGTTTAGCGCTAGATTTTTAGAAGATAAGAAGCAGCGATTACCAGTGGATACTTTCTTAAAGTCAAGCTCGGCTTTAATTAGCTGATTTAGAGCCTGTTGAGAATTCGACGTATAGTAAGAATGTTCTAAAAGTTTTATTTCATTAAGTATTAGTTTAGAATGCGATTGAGATAGATGTATTTTTTTAGAAACAAAATTAAGTATAAAGTCGCTAGTTGAGGCTTTAAATGCATCCCAAACTGTATGAACAGGAATCTCTTCCGTTTGATTAAAGAGTAAATCATCTAGGGAGAAACTGTAAAAGAGGAGGTGAAAGAGGAATCCAATAGTAGGGAATTATTAAATCTCCATCTTTTAGGAAGAGTAGAATTGGGTATGATGTCTATATGTACAGATAGTGGTGCATGATCACATATCAGAATGGAGCCAATATCAGCTGAATGTAAGGATTGAGCTATGTGATGTGAAACAAAAACATAATCTATTCGAGATTGGTATGGTGTAGTATGGAAAAGAATGTATACTTCCTTAAAGTTGGGTTGCATAAGCGCCATGCATCAGTGAGGTTGCGTCTCTGAATAGCTTGTGTGAAAGCTTTTTGTGATTTATTTGGAATATAGTGTGATGAAGAGAGTCGGTCTCAAAAAAGGATCAACAGGTAAGTTACAATCTCCAGCCAGAACTAGACTGTCACCCGGATGTTGTAAAAGCTTATGAGAAATTAAAGACCAAAATTGACAATCAGGTGTATTAGGGGCATATAGGTTAAACAAAACTATTGGAGTCTTATCACAATACATTTGAAGTATTAGCCATCTCTCCACTTCATCACTTTCTTGGGAAATCAATTGAACTTTCAAAGACTTATGACACAATATTGCAACACCATGTTTTTTCACCGTAGCAGGTGAAAAGAAAACTTGGCCCACCCATCCCTTTCTAAGTTTCATACTTTTGATATCAGACAAATGATTTTCCTGAAGAAAGGCTATATGAGCATTAAGTTTTGCTGTCTTTGAATTGGAGAATTCAAACCCCTGACATTCTAGGAAACCATTGTCAAAACCATTGTAAACAGACAGAATGAAGAAAACAATCAGACCTTAATTGAGAGATAATACAACAAAGCCACATAGGGTGTAGAAAAAATAACTTTCTGCAAAGATTGAGATATGTTAGAATGCTTAGAAAAAGAGAGAAAAGGGAGAGCAGAAAGGAGAAGAAGAACAGAAAAAAGAAGAAAGAGAATTCCATAACAAAAAAGAAAAAGACACATCGAATATTGATATAACACAGGCAGGGTAAGCTGACAAACATGAAGAATGACATACCTAACAAAAACCACAGGAAGAAGACAACACGTCCAATCGAGAGGTAGTTGCACGATGCGGGATGGTAATGTAATGGGGAAAGAAGACATCCACGACATAGAGAAATCGTTGATAGGGTAAAAGAGAACAATATAAAGTATTAAATCAAAGACAAAGAACAAACCTTAAATTATTATGCTATAACAATAAAACTCATCAACAAAAGGAAAAGTACAATACATTTCTGAAAACAACATATGTAATAAGGAAACTTAGCAACAAAACAACAGTCACTATATAGAAGTTGAGGGAGACACATCCATGACATCTGCTCTGCAGGACGTAAGAAAGTACCGCAAACTAGAAGGATTTATTTATTTGTTTATATATTTATATAGCAAACTACTACCCGAGGGCGTCTAGGCACTTGCAGAATTGGCACACAGAATACCAATGAGATGTTAGATTTCCAGTCCTTCAATAAGATTATAGAGTATAAAGCCATGTCTTGAGTCCTTTCCTAAAGTACAGTAGATCAGAAGAATTCTTTAAATAAAAAGGTAGCTTGTTCCACCATCTAGTTTTAATACTAATGAAGCTTTTACCACCCCATCTCTGGAGACAGGAGGTTGGCTCTGTCACCAACTTCAGTGAGGCCGACCGAAGTGTACGTGCTGGGGTATGCCATTGGAAGCGCTTTATCAGGTAGATAGGGCCTGAATTCTGTAATGCCTTAAAGGCAATACATAATGCCTTGAACCTGATGCGCTTCTCCATAGGTAGCCAATGCAGGGTGTTGAGAGCATGTTTAGCTGATGAATATTTAGCTAGTCCAAAAAGCAATCTTGCTGTAGAATTCTGGAGTACCTGCAGTTTTGCCACTACTGTTTTGTTTGCTCCAACTAGTAGCCCATTGCAATAATCGAGTTTCGATAACACTAAAGCTGCCACCACTTTTTTTTGCAGATTTACCGGTATAAATGGAAGAATTTTCCTCAGGATTTTCAGAGTGTAGTCGATAGATGCAGTAAGCATTTTTACATGATGGGGAAAAGATAGGATAGTATCTATGATGATTCCAAGATTTTTGGCCTTGGTAACTGGGGTGGGAACAGTCCCCAACTCCGATGGCCACCAATCTGAGGACCAGAATGATGTATCTCTACCAAAAAGTAGAACCTCTCTTGTATTGGAGTTCAACTTATGGCAGTTCTTAGTCATCCATTCACTGACACATCTCATGCACTCCTTAAAATTATGGGCTGTATCATGGTTTTTGCTCGAGATCGGTATGATAATCTGAGTGTCATCTGTGTATGATACCAATTCTAAACCATGAGTTTTAATCATACGTGCCAGAGGAGTGACATAAATGTTGAAAAGGGTGGGGCTCAAGGATGAGCCCTGAGGCACCCAGCATGGGAGCCTGAAACATTTTGATTTAAAACCTCCTACTTCAAAAAAAATTTCACGATCAAGCAAAAATGACCTGAGGAGTGCCAGAGCTGGACCTGCTACCCCTGCTTCTTGAAGCCGATATATTAAAATACCATGATCTACCGTAACAAAGGCAGCTGACAAGTGTAGTAGTATCAGAGCTGCTGAACCTCCTTTGTCAACCGCCAATCTAATTTCCTCAGTTGTGGTGATTAAGGCCAGTCCAGTACTATGCTGGTCTCTAAAACCATACTGGGTGGAGTCCAGAACATGATTGTTCTCAATTAAGGCGACTAATTCATGATTCATATGTTTCTCTAGAATTTTTGCTGGTGGAGGTAGACGGGATATAGGGCGATAATTTCCTGCTTCTGTTTTATCCAAGTTAGATTTTTTAACAAAGGTAAAATTGATGTATTTTTCCACATCATGTGGAAGGTCCCTGTTTCAATAGTGGTATTAAGAACCTCCATGAGTGGATGTGCAACTGTCTCCACTAGCATATGAATTACTCTAGGAGGACATGGATCCAAATGGGATCCAGATTTGGTGGCTGAAAGAAGTTTTGAGGTTTGTTCGTAAGAGATCGATATATAGTTTAAAAAACAGGATGGATTGAGTTCAGGATATGGGATGAACAAATCTGAGAGTAGATTTACAGTATCTGTTAGTGCAGCCTGAACACTCTGGGCATTTACAGAGCGTATGGTGAAGGTGTTATAAATGTAAGAAACTTTATCAAACAAGTAGGAGGCCAGACTCTCGCAAAAAGCTTGGTCTATTGTGCTTTCGCTAGTCTCCTGCAAATGGCTGAGTTTCAAAACCGTTGCAAAAAGCTCTTTGGAGTTGTTTTTTTGCTCCTTCAATTCTTTCTGAAAAATAGCTGATTTTAGTTTTCTTAATCAATTATTTATATTTTGCCAGTCTTGACTTATATATTTCTTTCTCCCTGGGATCGTAGTGTTTGCGCCAGCATCTTTCTTGACTACGACAGAGTCTTCTTGATAGCCTTAGTTCTTCAGAGAACCAAGGTTCAGTGGGTGCTATCCTGCTAGTTTCCCCAGCTCTCTGGGGAATGGTGGTATGAGCCACTGCTGTAATCCAATTATGATATTGTAAAGAAGCTGCTTCTGGGTTTCTGGAGAGGCAGGTTTGTTCTGACTCAAATGAGTAGAAAATTCGGTTTTATCTATATGCTGTCACAAGTAGCTTTTATGGCTACTAGTTGGACAGTGCTTATAGCCCGTTGAAGGAGGGAGAGTGAGAGTTAGCATCACTGCAAAATGGTCGGACCAGTGAAGTTGTAAGCTGTCATTATATTTCAACAGGGGAGAATCTGTAAAGATGGCGCCCAAGAGGTGTCCAGCTGTATGAGTGGGCCCTAGTACAATCTGCTCTAGGCCTGCACCTGTCACTAGGTCCATCAGGGCATGAGAATCTTTATCAGAAAGGTTATCTAGAGGGAAATTAAAGTAGCCTAGAATGGTGAAATCTTGTGAGTTTACTTTATATTCCAGGAGCTGGCCCATAGTTTGCATGAAGTTGGTTCTGGACCCAGGCGTCCTATACACTAGCAACCCACTGAATGAGAACACGTGACTGGCTGCTATCTTAAAAGAGAGCACCTCAGCTTCCGTGTCTGTAGGAATACCTTTCAAAGATGCTTCCAAATGATCTCTATAGATTATTGTCAGACCGCCTCCCTTTTTGTCCAATCGGTCCTTCCTTGCTATTGCAAGCCCTGGTGGGATAGCTATCACTAAATCTGGCCCTGAGGTTTCATCAGCCCAGGTTTCCATGACAAAAATAAGGTCCAGGACGTGGGAGTCAACAAAATGCCCCAATTCATGCTTGTGTTTAATTAGTGACCGCGAATTTAACAATGCACATGCCAAACCTCGGGTAGGTTGTTTAAACTTAGGGCCAACCTGATCACTCCTTGTTCCTACCGGATGCACCTTATGGCTGTCCATTGAATCCTCATCTAAATGAAGCTTACTTTTTATGTCTGTAAGCCTCAATTTGCAACTCCGACAAGCCTGTTTCCCAATGACCTTAGTGCCTCCCAAAATTGGCCCAGAACATTTATGAGTCGCAAAAGATAGATCCAGGAGCTCGCCTCTGCTATATGAGTGCATGGCCGCCATTCTGGATACAAAACCGGCAGCAAGGCTGGCGCTGAGCGCGGGCTGAGCATAGACGGGCACAGACGGGCTTGCCTTCCGCTGAGCGTCAGCGTCAGCGTCAGAGGTGCTTTATGTACCCTTCCTCATGGGACGAGAAAACAGGTAGAGCGGTGACCGTCTCATGATGGCGGCCGTAAAATGCTCAACCCAAATAGTGCCTGATTTGCCAGCTCTCTCCACTCAATCGGCTTAATTAGGAGCCGCGGTGGACCGGAGAGCGGTAAAGCAAGTGACAAGGTTCAAAGAAATTAAAAAGATTCCTTAAAATCTCTTTGAACGCCGAGCGTTTAAAAAGCAAGGTACTGTGCAAAGATGTTGTGCAAATAGCTAAATAAAGTGCTTAAAGTAGAGGAAATCACAATGCACGTTCTGCAAATAGTGCTGCCTTCCGCTGCACGTCCTCATCACGGGTGCTTTATGTACCCTTCCTATTGAGATAAGAAAACAGCTAGAGCAGTGACCATCTCAAGATGGCAGCCATAAAACGCTTAGCCAGACTAGTGCCTAATTTGCCAACTCTCTCCACTCAATCGGCTTAATTAGGAGCTGTGGTGGACCGGAGAGCGTTAAAGCAAATGACAAGGTTAAAAGAAATTAAAAAGATTCCTTAAAATCTCTTTGAACGCCGAGCATCTAAAAAGCAAGGTACTGTGCAAAGAAGCTGTGCGTGTAGCTAAATAAAGTGCATAAAGTAGAGGAAATCACAATGCGTGTTCTGCAAATAGCACTGCCTTCCGATCCTCATAAGTTGCTGTTTTATTGTTATGGGTGACTATGAAAAAGCACGGGTGGAAAAGACCAAACTGGGCTCCCATTGAACAAACGGCAGGTCTCCTAGTCAGAAAGTTTCTCCTCTTGTCTGCCATAGCTTTAGCATAGTCTTGAGAAAAATATAGGACATTTTCTGACCAGGCGATTCTCTTAAGGCAACGTTCTGCCGTTATGACCTGCATTAAATCTGTATATCCTAAGAAGTAAAGAATGACGCCTTAGGTCTCTTGGGAGATGAAGCAGTTGAAGGAGAGTTACCCAATCTATGAGCTCTCTAGACATTAAGTTGCAGAGTCTTCGGCAACTGTACGACCTGGGGTAAAAATGATTTGAAAAAAGAGATAGGGTCCCCCCCTTCTGTACCTACTGGAAGGCCATATATACGTAGGTTGTTTCTTTGATTGCTATTTTCTAGGTCTTTGACTTATTTCTGCAAAGAAGAAAACTATATCTAAAAGGAGTTCACTTTGAGAGACATATCATTGAAATCTAAGATTTGTCGTTCCGCCGAAGACATCCGTTCCTCCATAACTGACTATTTCTCAGTGAGAGTTTGCAATTTACAATTAGTGTCCTCCGTAAAGGGGTGTGGAGCTCTAATTTCCTCCAATAAAAGGTAGAGAGAGGGTACAGGTGCAGATTTTGTAGGCGAGGGTGGATCTTTTTTAAGCCTCTTAACTTGTGATTTACTGGCCTGGGCTTGAGATGGTGCTGCATGTGAGATATAAGAAGAGTCCATGTTTGACCCTTCAGTTGAAGTAAGATTATCCATTGTGGAAGAGACGGCCGAGTTCGGCAAATGCCTTCTTAGTTTTTGAGTGAAGAGCTTTTGATCTACCCATGTATTAAAGTCATACCCAAGGTACAAAACAGTGTACTCAGTGTGAGGTGAATAATACTCTGCCAGAGATATTACTTCAACTTATACAGCAGTTAAAAATTCCAGAGCAGACATGCCAATAACAAGGAGATGCAGAACATGAACTGAGAAGCTCCGCATAATTTTTGCACAAAGATGCTGCCAGAGAACTTTTTAATAATGATGCAGTGCTCGATTTCCGACATCAGCTGATGATAAGTTCTTGAAAAAATTAAAAAAGCCATTGTATAGAAGTAACTGTACTGCCAGAGAAGAACAATAATTAAAAAGAAAAACAGGAGAAGAGACAATGCCTTTCAAATAAGGAAAGCTAAAAAATGTAGACACTGCCTTTAAAAATATGAGTAGCCTTCAAGGGAAGAGCTACCAGACATTTTCCAGATACTATTCAAAATGGCGGCCAGCTCTGAGGAAGAGGGACCTGTTGTTTCAAATCCAACATATGGCCCCCAAACGACCCAGAAAGCAGACAAAAAGAAGCCGCAGTGCATACCCATTGAAATTTGAGTCATGCAGTGAAAAACGAAGCAGGGGGGCTGCCGCACCACCAACATTCTAGACGTCCTCGGAGCCTCACCGGGACACGTCCATCGATGTCACGTGGTAAGCCACGTCCCCCACATGTCATACTTTTAGTGCCTCTGTTGAGAAACAATTTAGAGAAAATTGGGGTAGGTAACAACTTAGCAAATGCTGGTTGGAAACGTTTCCCACAAATTTAATTTGGTACACTTTAAGATATCGAACAAGTTTTCGTTACTTATCAAAAGGCACACATATTGACATATCAAAAGTAGACAATGAATAAAATAGCAACAATGGCCTTCACCTGTTTGAGGTGTTGTGTGTATGGTATACTGAAATACTGAATGAAGTAAATACTGTGTCTCACATATTGTTCCTGAACATTTTGTCACATTGGGTACCGATTGTCTATTGGCTGAGAGTTTTGGAAACAATATTTAGTACAATATTTATGTCAGACGATATTGAGACAACAATATTCTGGTACCATGCCTATTGACTGCGCCATTTTTCCAAGGAGACACATGACATGCCTTTGTCCTCAACTGCTTGAAGAGGCATACCTTTGGCTACAGCTAATGTTCGCATTACATGGCTTGAATACATGCATGAAAGTGGTTTACATGCACACACATTGGTGTAGTTGGTAAACTTTACAGAGCCATTAACTAAACGGTTCCAGGGTCTGGAGTCCGTCGGCAAATGGGGACAGATGCATCTAATAACCAGGGTGGTGAAGGGAAAGCTTCTATCAGCTTTTTTATTTGATTGTTTATCTTATATTGTATGGTGTCTTTTTATTTTAGACAACATCTTAGATGGGGGAAAATCCTCAAACATTTGACGATATGCCTATATTAATTGAGATAAGGTGTGGGTTAACTAAGGGTAAACTATATTTATTCTGCCGTCTGTTTTGGTTCTGGTAATTCGGGGCTGGTGGATTCAACTTACCATTGTGATTTGCATATTCTTTACTTTGTACTGATGTTAAGTAATTGCATATTTTTTTAATCTGATTTGACTTAACTTTTGCAATATATTTGACGTTAGACGGCCCAGTTTTCAGCATAGCAATGTTCTAATGCTGGCATGCTTGTTGGACTAAACTTAATGGAAGTTCACTAATTAGCAAAATTATTCTAAAACTAGGGGCCACATGTATCAAATTAGCATTTTGGGATTATCAAATAGCGATGTTTACCGAATAGCTGTTTGGTAATTGCAAAATGCTATGTATGTAAAGAATCACTAAAGATTTAGCGATTCCTTAAAATGACCAAATAGCGATTCTGTAAAAAGGTAAGGCTCCCTGAAGCACCCCCCCCCCCCAAAAAAAAAATGTGCACATATAAAGCACACAACATGCCACATGGAACTTTGAAAAATGCATTTTGTTTTGCATTTTCAGAAATTGCACATGGTTACAATCGATTTGGAGTTGATTTTAATAGCATTTCCAAAATGCAAAGTTAGTATTGAGAAAATGCTTGGTACATGTGCTTAAAGAATCGCAAAATTGCTGTTTCTTAATTGTGGTTGCAATTTTAGGTAACCGCAAAAAAAATGTGATGACCTAAAATGCACTGCCAAAGCCTTTCAAATATCTTTAAAGCTATTTTGCATTCACAAAAGGCCAAATGTATTGATTCGCACCGTTTGCTAATGTAAAATAGGATGATACATGTGACCGTAAAGGTCTCTGATATTGGAGCCAATTTCTGGGCTGGAGTGGAAAACAAAATTAGCCCTAACAAAAATGTTCAAACTGGCCCTACACTTGGGAGGCCATGAGCAGAATTGGATCATAGTGCCATAGTTGCTGGATGGAAGCCAATCCTAATCTAAAACCAGCCCACAAGTCAAGAGCCAATTAGGAAAATGACGGCAAGGAATAATCATCAGTCTATCCATCCTTCGTCAAGTTGTTTTAGTAATTTCAACAAAAAATAACCAACAGATAAATCTTACAACATTAATTATAAAATCGGCCATCTAGGATGCAGATTTCTACAAGGTACATTTTTGTTTCCTGTATTATTTAACGCATGGCTGTGCCTCCTGCTCAATCTGTTTTCTGATCATCAAGGTTCCAGGTTAATCTTACAATGAAGACACCTGCATATACATTTTGGGCCAGATGTACGACCCGCCAATTATTTGAGAGTCGCAAATTGCGTCGTATTTGCGACTCGCAATTTCGACTCGCTAATTGGAATGCACAACAGTGTCTCAGACACTGTTTGTGATTCCTAATTGGGTCGCAAATTGCATGCCTCATTAATATTAATGAGGCGGGCTCAATTTGCAACCTCTTTAGGAATGGCTAGCATTCACAGGGATGGTGGCCTGCTGTGTTTTAATAAAGCAGTTTTTTTTAATGCAGCCCATT
The DNA here is from genome assembly GCF_964204655.1 of Triturus cristatus. NCBI lineage: Eukaryota > Metazoa > Chordata > Amphibia > Caudata > Salamandridae > Triturus > Triturus cristatus. The sequence continues at coordinate 182,961,570 of NC_140589.1, forward strand.
TTCCTTTAAGGATGCATTTAAAAAAGAAAAATTAAACTTTTTCGTTTCTTTTTTTTAAGGGCAGGCAGTGGTCTCTGGGACCACTGCTAGCTTTTAAAGAATATTTTCCCACATACTCACAAAGGGGAAGGGGTCCCTTTGTGAGTGGTTTACCGTGGTAAACTGTGTGTGTTTTGCGGCCGCAAAATATCAGTACATAGCATGTTGACTCGGTATTAGGAAGGAAAGCCCCTTCCTAATTGCGAGAGTCGCAAATGCCATTTTGCGAAACAATGACTCGCAAAATAGCATTTGTACATGCTATTAGCCTTTTTTGCGGCCGCAAATGAGAAGATCTCCTGTTTTCGGCCGCAAAAAAAGGGTCGTACATCTGGCCCTTTACTCTCTGTAAATCCTAAAATTAGCATTGACCTTGAAAGTCATTTAAGGACTTCCAAAGTGGATAATGATTAGCTATCTACAATATAATGTGCAAAGACCACTCTTGTAATCTTTGGATGGAAAAGGAGGGCCTAACTTGTATTGTATTTTATTTATATATTTATTTACTGGATGAACATTTACAAGCACTTCGCCTTTGCCCTAGTAATATTGAAAGCACATAGTGAGAACAATACAGATGCCTGTTAACCGAACAAGTTCATCGTGAGAGACAATCGGTTGAATTTTCCAAATTTTTCAATTTTCTCTCCAACCTGCATAGATGGTTAAAATCGTTGCATTATAGTTGATGTGGAGGCTACATTTGAACCACTGCCTAGAGCAGTAATTAGCAGCTATCTCCTGAAGTTTAAAAAACTCTCTGTATTCTGGTTTGCTGAAATCCTTTTTGTTGCAGCTACAAAGAGCCGAAAATGCTGCTGCAAGACCTTTTACTGTCGTCAAAAAAAGGAACTCTATGTCATCTTTGTACAAGTACCATGGATTGCATGTGGTGGACTGCATTTGCTTCAATTTGGGAGGCTTTCATTAAGGTTCATTAACCACTAGACCTAAGGCTATCTTGCTTCCAGGTTACAGGCATATCATCCTATCCACACAATCCAGAGCAAAGACAATGTGTCATTAGCATGGCCTAAATTTCATCTTATCTCCCATCTTGGACATGGCTTTTCAGTGCAAGCCCCAGCTGAGTGAAAATCCTACTCGTTTACTCCTACTCTAACCATCTCTTGGAAAAGGTGAAGACCAGCGTATTTACTTAGGCAGTTTTGTTGTAAGAACAGTGTCAAGGGAACAAGAGGGGTAGTGTTGGAAGTGGGGGTCCTAGTCTCTCACCGCCGCCACCAAATTCTGGAGGCAGGAGTCCCTGTCCCACACCGCTGTTGCCAGGTGCGAGATCCGGACCCCTCGTTTCAACGTTAGGCTAAGTAAGGACACCGCCTGAGATAGCCCTGCTCATCCCCTTAGTAGCTTGGCACGAGCAGCCAGGTTTATCTCCAAGGCACAAGTGTACAGTATGTGCAACCACACTCACATCAACCCACTGATGTCACCACAATTAGGCTCCACACAAGTTTTTATCAAACGAGTGTAATCTTTATGTAAGAAGATATACGATATGACCACACGATTTAAAACCAACATATAATAATGGGTAATATTCCTTCTGGTGGATTCGTAGGTTCTAATCCCAACCATGGCTTCTAACCAACAGTCAGGTTTTACTTCTAACCGTTCCCAAAAGGTTAGACAGGTCGTATTGCTAGAATCACACACGTTGCAAAAGAAAAGAAATACTGCAATGCGTAACGATATACCCCCGTGCTGTGCTCTAGAGAAACAATACCATACGTAGCACCACAATCATGTACTTTGCAACAGAAGGAATAATGCAGTGTATCACTACCAGCATGCCTTGTGCAAGGAAGAAACAAAGCAATGTGTCACGCTACAATCATGTACTTATGCAATGGATAAACAATGCAAGGTGCCACGTAATAATCCTGGACTGTGCGATGAAGAAATAATTCAATGTGCCATGTTACAATCATGTCTTCTGCAAAGGAAAAATAACGCAGTGCATAGCGCACCCAGCATGTAGTTCGTCAGGCACAATTAGAGTCAGGCGTCATACGACAGTTCGTTAGTTCATTAGCAGCAGTAATGCAAAGTATAATATGAGAGTTTAGGTGCTCCGTTAACAGTTGCCCCCAATCATGGTACAATGATGACACAAAAGTACAGCTTCTCACTCCAGCCCTAGTACTGCCCCACCTTGGGTCAGCACGGACCTAGACCCGAGCCGAAGCAACAGGCTCCTGCAGCTGACAGAAGCAAGAGGCCAAGAGAGTGTACCTCCGGGCCTGAACCTCACCCCAGGTGGTGATCCACGTTACCTGGGAGGTGCAACCCCACTCTATTCTCTTCCTTCAGCGACTTGGGCCTTGATCCAGAACTCTGTCAAATGAGCACGGCGAGCTCGGGCTGGCAGCTCAGCTCCTCTAGGGCTGCCGGTCCGGGCTGCTACTGCTTCACTCCGAGGGCCCAATAACTTGGCCTTCTTTCCGGCAGTCTCAGTAGACACTGAGACCTGTCCTCAACACTGTGGAGACCTACTTCGATTTCGGTGCACACACCACCCAGGCACTCCTCACCAGCACCTGTGGTTGCACCGCGAAACGCACTCTGCGCGTCTGAGGCTTGCCTCTTCTCTGGTGCACACGATGACCAGGCGCTCTTCACCAAGGCCCCAGATTGCACCACGACACGTACCATGCGCGTTCGAGACTCACTTCTTCTCTCGGTGCACACAATGACCAGGCGCTCTTCAAAACGCCTCAGCTTGCACCATGGCATGCACCATGCGTGTCTGGGACTCACTTCTTCTCCTGGTGCACACAACGACCAGGCGCTCCTCACCAACGCCCTGGCTGCATCACGACATGCACCCTGCGTGTCCCAGTCTCCTCTCTTCTATCCAGTGCACACAGCGACCAGGTGCTCCTCACCAACGCCATGGCTGCACCACGACATGCTCCTTGCGCATCCGAGTTTCACTTCCTCCCTCCCAGTGCACACAACTACCAGGTGCTCCTCATCAACTCCCAGGCTGCACCCCGACACACTCCATGTGCGTCTGCGACTCAGTTAACTCCTGTGTGCCCACGATCACAAGACACGACTTCTGAGGGTCTCAAACTGCAAAAGCACGCGCACACCGCGATGCTTGGGACTTCCCTGGAAACCTTTATGTTCCTGTTTTTCCAAACAGGGAGCCAGCTCACCTCGGGCCCTTGGGGTTCAAGACACAGCACAAAGCACAGTCCTGTTCAAGAAGGGGGTACACCACCCACTGCAATATCCCTTCAGTCTCTCCCTCAGTAAAGGCTACAAACTGCAGGCCAGCCCCAGATCATGAAGCAAAGGTCAGTCCTATCCAGCAGTCTCTTCAGCAACTCCTTCCTTAGCAGAGGTTCTTCTCTATCACGAAAGAGGCCAAAGCCTTTGCAGAATCGACCTGTCCATTTCGCCATTCAAAACTACACCAAATTCTAGGGGATTCAGTTCTCTTAGTTATACCCCTTCATGTCTTTGAAGTTCTTTATGCTCAGGGGTCCCTGACCTCTCCCTAAATCACTTCTAGGTGTCTCCCTCCCATTGTCACCTTTCTCCCATTGATACTGGGGGCCTGGATCCTTAATCACTCTGCTGGAGATGGGTCAATTGGTTTATTTTCACCTCCCGGGCTACTCCTCCCCCTACTCTCCAGATGCAGGGCTGCCTGGTGCCATCTCAACCCCTCCATGGGTCAAGACCTCTCCCAGCTCCTCTCACCTCAGAGATCCAGACAGTCAATCCACATTCAGCAAAGACACACAGAACTGCTTAAAGCACAAAACTGAGCCACGTTCTAAAAGATTGGTTTATGAACACAAAGTGACAAAACCACTTTCACAGAAAGATGTGTTATGACACTGTGAGTTCATACATACTAAACTTCACCTCTCCATTATAAACTCAAAGGAAGCTAGGCTACCAAAATACAATACCCAGCCTCCCCCATTCTATCCTATGGACAGAATGGCCTTTCACCAGTGAAAAATGAAATGGAGTGTTTTTCACTTTCAGGACATAACACACACCTCAGTAAATGTCTTGCCTTTTACCTACACTGCACTCTGCCCAGGGGTTACCTGGGACCTACCACAGGGGTGCCTCATGTGTATGTAAAAGGGAAAGTAAGGCCTGACAAGTGGTTGCATTTGTCAGGACAACCTGCTAACGTAGCACTCTGTCCGCAGGCCCTAGACTGAAGGCCTGAGTTCCCTTCTCTGCGCGCCCTTGGCATTACTTGCCCCTGCACACACAGTGCACATCACTAGGGACTTTACTAGTAAGGCTAACATATTACTCATGGCCAACCAATTTCCACTACACTTTACATAGGGAACCCTTGTATTTTGACACTGATTAGCAGTGGCAAAGTACCCAAAGTATCTAAATTGGCAACTCTATGTCAGGAAAACGGTCTAGGGGGAAAGCAAAAAGTTTAGGGAACTTTAACCAAAAAAGCAAGGTCCTACAGGTAGTATGTGTTGTATTTTTTGTTATGCAGGCAGTTTGCAGTAGCATACATTTCAGCAATATGACAAAGCTGTGGCCATCTTGGAACATCGAAGAATAGAGGCCTTGATATGGTTGCCTCCGAAAATACAGCCATGAAAATTTGATACATGCAGTGACTCATATGACAGCTGAAGAATAGAGGCAACCATACACTGCCCTTTAAATACCCACTTCCTTACTACAGAATCATCAAATGTCAACAGCCTTCAAGTTGCAGGGTCTTGTCTCTGTAATGACCTTGGCACTTTTCCAAAGTCCAAGCCAAACTCTGTCTACTCTTCATGGTTAAAACATATTTGAAAATTACAGCTTTAAAAAAATCCTTTGGTCAATCTCGAAATCCTTAGATGCCCTACCTTCAAAAACTGTATGCCGACCCTTTTAATAACTGATCAACATATATTTCTAGCCATTCATACACTGTCCATTTTGAAGGCACCTTCATAAGGGATCTGATTAGAGACCTAATGCAAGGAAACTCCTTCATGAATACTGCACTCTTCATAATAATCACCTGGAAAGACTGATTTGACAGAGGGACATGGCTAGCACAGAAGTCCCTGAAAAAGAAAATCCTACTGAGTGCAATAGGAGTGACCACGGATTTTGCCGAGAGGCTTGGGGTCAAGCCGAAGCCTTGGTCAATCTGTATCGCAAGAAGTCCCTCCAAATTGCAACTTACGTGTGTGTGAAGTCTGGGGATATAAAGTCATTGGGAGCTCCAAGTGATTGAAAATAAATTCTTACACCGTCTCCTCGCTGTCTCCGCTAGCACCTCATCTTTTTTGAAACATGAGGAACTGGGCCTAGGTTATATTACCAACATCATTGCCTTGGCACCCATCTTGCAGTGGCTGAGAATCTGGTCAAGCCCATAAATTAAACCAGCTAGTAATTGAGGACTGCAGATCTCTCGCCAGTGCTCTTGACATACCTTGGCTGATGTATGTAAAGCAGATATTTATGCCTGTAGGCCGTTCAGATCTGTTCACTAACCCCAGAAAAGTGCAGTCTGGGGAATTGCAATCACTAAAAAATGTGTTGCTTACCGGATCACAAAGTGACAGAGAAAGCAGGAAGTTGCTCAAACCCACAGTGAGAAAATATATCCTACTGAAAACATGTCCCCTGGGGGAACCCTATCTGTCATTTGTCACCAATGCCCAACATCGTTTTTTGTTTACAAAGTTTAGGCCAGGGGCGGCTCCTCCGCTAAGGCAGAGGAGCTTCGCCCCACTGCCTTGCAGCAGTAAAAAAAGGAAAACAATAAAATGAAATAAGGTCATTTTATTATTATTTTACTTTGTCCCCCTGCTGTGGCAGCTTTGCGTGCGGGCAGGCAAAGCAGGGGAGAAGTGGTAGAACTCTCCTGAGTGTGCAATGACTGTTCTGTCGGCCCTCTCGGGACACCCAAAACAGTCATGTGCACTTTCCCCGCTCTCCATGCATGCTGCATTACAGCCTGCATGGACAACATGCCCAGGCCCAAGTCGCTGGCTGAGCGCCGAGCCACAGGAATCAGACCATTCACAATGCTGCATTGCAGTGCTGTGATTTGTCAGGGGAGTTTGGGTGCTTACCAATCACAGCGCTCCATTTACAGTGTTGTGATTGGTCAGGGGAGCCTGCCTGAATCCTGGAGTCCGAGACAAAGGGGAGCGGAGATGCGGGACGCAGCCGCAAGGTAAGTGTATTTTTAAAAATGTGCCCCGCGCTCCCCCCTCCCACTGCCCCCTCCCTCACCACCCCCGAGCCGTGCCGGCCACCACTGGTTTAGGCTCAACCTAATTCACTGGTTCCTTGCAATCCCAAGCCATTTTCACAACTCAGGGGAGCTAAAGCCATGTTCCTGTGACAACTTTTTGGACCAGGATATTATACATTTTATGTTTTTTTGTGATTTTTATCAGGTTTTAAGATCTAGATATATTCTCCTGTTGGTGCGAAATAGTCATTTTACATAAGTACACCCAGCTCTGATGTACCTACAAATGTTGTCCTCCTCCTCAATCTGTTTTGGGGTTGCTAGCTTCCTTTGACTCAGAATAAAGCTATTTATCGAGTAGTAATTTTAACCTTAATACATGTCGTCACTTGGGGCCAGTATCTGGGTCAACCTTGTGTTTTGCATTTTCATGTACCTTGGTACGGTATTGACGCAATTGCAATTTATACGACCAGCTGATGTAGACAGGTTCCACATTGATGTATTCAGAATTATGGCAAAGGGTGTCCTCGACTATTACCTATAAACATAGCAGACCCTTAGTAACAGGTATTAGTTATCAGCTTCTTTATGGTTAAGCCCCCATACAATCAATTAATAACCACTTCTACTGTCTCTTCTGTATTTTTTTTTTAATACCTGCACACATCATCATGGTTTGCTGTTATTTCATATATAGATATGTAATTGTGTCTGTTTTACTGCCCACTGTGCCTTGTTAACCACACATTTTTTTGTATTTTTATCCTGACCCATATATATGCACAGCTGTGATTTTACCTGTTCATTGGCTGTTTTTTAATGCTTTTATGGCCTATATTGGCTGAATAAAGATTTATTTGAATTGATTTGATTTGACTGATTTCACATTGATATCTGTGATTGTAAATTGCCTATTTAATCAAATGGGCAGGAAGATGCTCAGAGCTGGAAGCAGATGACGGGGTAGACTTACAAAAACATTCATGCAACTCACTATGACCCAAGTTGCTGCGCTGCGTTGCATTAGAGGGAGAGGTCAGGACAGTGTAATTTCTATGGCGCTGGCCTCTTTCTCAAGTGCAAGCCCATAATCGTGCTGCCAGGCACCATGCATACACCTTAGCACCAAACTGCAACGTTGTCTGCATGAGTCTAGAATTGGTTTCTATTGGAAGAGTACCCTTCCTGTGCAAAAAACTATGGTTAAACAAACTTTAAAACTTTTTTTCTTTGTGTGTGTGTTGCACAGTACAGCACAAATGCAAAGTTTGAACATTTTAGAGAAAAAAAGAAATTCCTCCAAATTAACGGCAGTATCAAAGAGGTCCTATTTTTGGGTGCAAAGCACTGTCTACCATTGGTAGTAGATATAACTTTGCATGAAAAACAAGGCTGGGTGCATGGGACGCCCATGTCCCCTCCTATAGAACGTCTCATTGACGCAAATTAACGCAAAGCAGCACAAAACACTGCTTTGCATTACTTTCAGGTAACTTTCCAAAATAACAAATCTCAAATAAACATTTGGGGACATATTTATCAAGGGTTGTGTCAGCTTTGCACCATGCAGCCGTAACGCAAACACTAAGGGCCTGATTCCGATTTCGTTAGCAAAGCATTCTGATCGGCTTGGTTCCGGAACGCATTCTGAACAAGTCGACCGTGAGCTGACCGAACAACGGAGTACGATGCTTTCCATGTTAACTCCCACCGAGTTGTCCGGAGTGACCCGTCCAACCAATTCGTCCGTAAACAAGCCTGAAGTGACCGACTCATACCTAAATGTAGAAAATAGCATTGCTGGGGGCGTGGCTAAGGTACCGGAGGAGATGGCCATCGTTCTCGGGAGCTCTGTGGATACGTAGCTGTGACAGGAGCTCTCCAGGGATTTTAAACGGCCACCCGGTCCTCAATGCTGCTTAAAATCACAGCGGAACTCCTGCAGCTTAACCTGAGACCTTATCGGACAAAAGCAGTGAGGGGGAACATGCTGTTTTTCGGCTTTCTGCTGCTTACGATGCACTGATGAGTAGTGACCGCCATTTTGACGTTAACGCCGATCCCAGTAGCCGCTGCCTGTCTTCTTTCTCACACTGCGCGGTAAATCACGCTTTCTCTTCAAAACGCTTCTTGTTATGGAAAGATTCCTTATAGACTCCTCAAATATGATAAAATTTTGCTGTTCATGAGGTAATTAATGCTTGCAGATCGATCCTCACAGCATGACCACCATTTTGTCGTTAGTGCTGAGCCCCAGAGCCACTGCTTATCTTTCACCTCATGCAGTATTGTAAATCTGAGCTCTCTCTTCACAAACGCCTGTGCTATGGAATGTATTCTTGTAGGTACTGGGGATATGATGAAACTTACTGTTTTTGAGCTGTCTATTGCTTGCAGACCGAGTCTAACTAAGTGACCGCCATTTTGAGTTGGATGTGGATACAATCACCCATGCTTACACTGCAGGGTAATTTGACACCTTTTCCTTAAAAAAGCCTGAGGCCTGCATTGTGATTGTTGTTGTGCATAACGGGGGGAAGAAGAGTCGCGTTGTTTTTCGACTATTTGCCGTTTGCTGACCGCGGCTCAGAAACGGTTGCCATTTTTGCCGTATTTACCGCTTCCTCTGCATACTGCTAATCTCCTGCCTCATAATACAATTTTTATCACTGGACTCCTGCTAATAATATACTAATTTTTGGCTGGCTTTTATAGAAATTCAACTTAGCTTTTCTTCCACACATCTCTGGCCGCCCCTTTTCAGTTTTGGAGCTTGTTTCACTATTCTTCTCTATTCTTTCTTTCAATGGCAATGCCACGCAACAACCGGAATACTTCTCAGCAAATTAATACGACCAACGGGTCCTTGGAAGATCATAATCCTTTTAGTGTAATACCAGACTCAAGGGCTTTATCTCTGCTTTTTTGGCTTTAAAAGCCAAAAAAGCAGAGATAAAACTAGTGCCATATCAGCAACAGGGTGTCAACATGCAAATTCGCATGTTAGCACCCCTTTACTCTACACTTGAACTTGCATCTCTAATGAGATGCAAAGGGGGCATTCCAGAGTAAAATAGCGACATTTCTCCTATTATCAAAGATATCGCTAACCCTGTTAGAGATAAAAAAAAAAGCTGCGCTAACCGCGGTTAACGCTGCTTTTTACGTCTGGTATTTTTCTGACTTAGCCATGATATCCTATGCAAGGTGGATATCATGGCTAAGTATGTCTATCCCTATCAGCAAGCTACCGCCAAACCTTGTGGGATTATCGCTGGATTTCCAGCGATAATCTCACAATTGGCAGCTTGTGCTCTGAATTTTATCGCTTTGGAGATAAGCGTTGCTGATAGCACGCTATCTCCGCAATAAAATTCAGAGTTGGCTTGCGATAATTATCCTCACGCTAAGAGCGCTGAGCGATAATTATCACCGGCCCTTGCTGATATGCCCCTATGGAAGATGCAACAACTGACTCTTCTGCAGCTAAAAACTCATCTCCCCTTGCTTCTCGCCCAAGCACTAACATTTCTTCTAAATTACCATCTACTTCTGCCTCTACACCCGAAAAACGAGTGAAAACGAATCCTCCCTCGCCTACCAATACTTCTCCTTCTATTTCTATGGAGCTGTTACTTGAGGAAATTCGCTCACTTAAACCCTATATGGCAGAAACAAATTCTCGTCTACAAAATCTCGAAGATAACTGGTCACACACTGAAAAAAAAGTTGAAGATCTTGAGAAAAAGTGGCTTCAGTCCAAATAGTCGCTGACCAAGTTCCTTGTCTTCACAGAGAAATTCAAAATCTCAAGCAGCAGGTTGAAACTTTAGAAAACAGAAACAGACGTAACAACCTTCGCATTTACGGGCTTGCGGAAGGCCTTGAAGGATCGAATCCATTATCCTTCTTCCAATCATTTTTGCCTACGCTTCTTGGCCTTCCAAGTTCTCCATCCTTGAATATTCAGAGAGCAAATCGTTTGGGCTCAATTTCATGTTCTTCTGTTTCCTCTTCAACAAAGCCTAGGGGTGTCATCTTGTACTTTTTAGAATACACAGACTTACTTAAAGTTATTCAGGCTGCCAAGCAGAAAGAAAGATCACTTGGAATTGCTCCAGTCTTTTCTTTGCGCAGGATTACACCAAAGCTATTGCAGATCGTCGGATGAATTTTCTGGAGATGAGGCCTGCTCTTCGCTCTTTGAATGCTCGTTATGGCTTATTCCACCCGTGCCTCTTGAAAGTGACTTACAACAATAAAACAACGAATTATGAGGATCCAGCGTTGCTTCAACAATTCCTGAACTCTTGTAGGGATGAATCTATGGACATTCCTCGAGCATACTTGTTTTGAGTATCAATCCATTCTATGTTATTGTATTTATTATATCCTTCTCTCTGCTGTATTTTGTCTTGCTTTGAGACCCGTTGTTAATATTATTTCTTTTTTAATCCCTTGAGGTGCAGTTTTGTGACCCTTTGATATAGGTTATCTTCATGTTACCTGGAGATTGTTCTCCCTGTGCTGCGTCCTCATGAAGTCCTCGACCCGGTGCGCTACCTTCCTCATGTGGTCCCACCATCCCCTTTCTCATTGTTTTGTTGTGGTATGTCTTTTCGACATTTTTTTCACTAACAAATGTTGCTCTTATATTGTAGTTTTGTTCTGTGTTTTGCTCTCCCTCAGCTCTCTCCTTACCTGTTTTTTTCTCTTAACCTTTCCTCTTCTCACTTTTCTATATCTAACAATCTTTACTGTCAACTGTTACATTTGTATTGTATTTTTGCTCTGTGTTTCCTTCTCCCTCAATCATTTCCTTTCCTATTTTTCCCCTTTCTCTTTTTCTCTATCTTTTTCTCCATTTATTTCTCTACACCTTACAATATTCTTCTTACACTTATCTTCTTTCTCTCTTCATTCCTGAGTCTCTCTCGCACTCTTCTGTTCTATAACTTCTTTCTCTAATTTAGTAAACATTTTAATGCGTATACTGTTTGCATAATAACTGTTCATGTTATATTTGATGGTTTATTTTTAGAGTTGTAACTTGGAACGTTAAAGGAGTAAATAACCCATTAAAAGACAATGGGTGCTGACACATTTAGCTAGATTAAACACTGATATTGCATTAATTCAAGAAACGCATTTATCAGACAATGAAGCTTCTAAACTGAAACGAAGTTGGGTAGGCAATGTCTTTTCTTCCCCTGCCTTAGGTCAAAAAAACTGAGTTTCTATCTTATGTCATAAGAAATACCAAGTTACAGTTACCCATCAAAAAGCTGATTTAGAGGTTCGTTGGGTAATTGTCAAACTTCTTATAAATCAAATACCTCTTCTTCTTTTTAATGTGTACGCACCAGTTAATGTAGATAATACATTTTGGACACAGGTATCAGATAAACTTCTTTTGTTCAAATGACAAGTATATTATTTTTGGTGGGGATTGTAATCAGGTTTTTGACCCCATTTTGGATAGACGATCTTCTGTTAAATTTACAAACACAAAGATGCACTCACAATTTACATCCTCCATACGCTGTAAATCCTTAGTTGATATCTGGGGGCACTGCAATCCTATTATTCAAGAGTATAGTTTCTATTCCCCTCCTCATCACTCACAATCCCGTATAGATTATCTCTTTTTCAGTAAACCCATATCTCAACAAGTTTCCCATTCTGAAATTGGCTCTCTTTTGATATCAGACCACGCTCCAGTTTTAGTTGATTTTGAGTTACTCCCTTTTACCCCTCATGAAGGCAGATGGCGTTTGAACAATGTGTTGTTATCAGATCCGAATTTACCAAGCCAATTCACCTCTTTTGCTTCTGAATTCTTTTCTTTTAACTCTACCCCAGATTCTTCCCCTGTAATGATGTGGGACTCCTTTAAAGCTGCTGCCAGAGGCTTTATCATAAATTTTGTCTCAAAAAAGAAAAAAACTTTTCAAGAAAAAAACTCCAAATTACTTGCTAAAATCAAACAGCTTGAATATGCTTATTACCATTCAAATTCTGAATCCGCATTAAAGAATCTTATTGATGCAAAATTTACATTTAACAAAATATCTACTGAAGCCGCTTCTTCTTATCTTCTAAAATGTAGTGCTCAATACTATGGAGGTCGAAATAAGATGGGGAAATTGTTAGCGAACTACCTAAAAATCAGACGTGAATGGACCAAAATAGAATCTATATAGAATGACACTGGTGTATCTTTCTTTAAAGACACTGATATATTAAATTAATGTGTTTCTCTGTATAAAAATCTATATACCCCTGAACAACAACCAAACTCGATAGATCTCTCTACTTATTTTCAGTCTTTTGAACCTCTTTCGCCCTATGACACAGATTTTTTTTCCTTAGAGACTGATATCATGACATCTGAAATTACACGCACTATATCACTATTAAAAAGAGGGAAGGCCTCGGGTCCAGATGGTTTACTATCGAATTTAACGCTCATTTTGCTAATCTCTTAATCCCTCATCTTTTATCACTTTACAATGACTTTATCTCTAGTGGTTCTTCGTCTGGGACTTTTCAAGAGGCCATGATATGTTTAATTCCTAAAGGAAATAAAGATCAATCTCTATGTAAAAGTTATAGGCCAATTTCTCTAGTCAACTGGATTGTAATATCTTTGCAAAAATCCTAGCACTTCGCAGTGACCCCATTTTATCTAATTTTATTGGCCCTGAACAATCGGGATTTGTAAAAGGTCGTTTATCTTCTGACAATTCCAGAGTCTTTTTTAATATTCTCAGCAAAGCGTCTTCTCTTGATAATCCCATTGCGGCTATAGCATTGGACACAGAAAAGGCGTTCAATAGAATCGGTTGGGATTTTATGTTTCAGGCACTAAAATTGATAGGATTTCCCACTAAACTAATATCTCTTATCTCTATATTATATTCTAGTCCTAAAGCTTCTGTTTTTGTAAACGGTAAAACTTCAGATTATTTTCCACTTTCTAGGGGAGTGCGTCAAGGATGTCCCCTCTCTCCTCTTTTGTTTATAATAGCCTTAGAACCCTTTTTAACTAAAATTAGAGTGGATGAAAAGATTACTGGCTTCCAGCTTGATTCCTCTCATGTCAAATTGTCCATCTATGCGGATGATATTCTTTTATATTGTTCCAATCCGACTACCTCCATCCCTGTCTTTTTATCTCAGGTTGATAATTTCTCTTGATTATCTTGCTATCGTCTCAATTCAGATAAATGTGAGGTTTTGCCTCTAAATTTTCTCTGTCTCAAACAAGATTTTATACAAACAGGCTTTTCCTGGCAAACTTCTAAAATTAAATATTTGGGCTTATGGTTCTCCTCCACCATCTCAGACACAATAAAGATGAATTTGGACAGTATTATAAAGACTCTTTCAGATTCTATTGATCATTGGCATCCACTTTTTCTCTCTTGGTAGGGATGTTTAGATTCTATCAAGATGATGCTTTCTCCTCTGATTCTTTATCTTCTCTCCATGATCCCAGTTCACATCCCTGCTTTCTATTTTAAGAAAATTGACTGTTCTGTGGCAAAATAAACCTTCCCGGATTGCTTTGTCTGCCCTAAAAGCAGATAAATCATCTGGTGGCCTTAAATTTCCTGATTTTAAATCATATCATTATTCCTTCTCTCTGGCTCTCTGAGGATCATCAAATTCATCTTCCCGTTTGGTTGAATATAGAAAAATATTTTGTATCCCCTTTTGAATTTAAAGAAGCTCTTGCCTTTACTAACAAAAATTCTCTTTTTCGCGCACCAGTTATCTCCCATACGCGTAAATTCTTTGTACCTCTTCTTCCTTCTTCTTATCCTTCCTCCTCTTCGTTGGATCAACAACCAATTTGGTATAATAATTTGTTACGTATTAATAATCGCACAATTAATTGGAAAACATGGAGACTCAAGGTGTTGCTTTGGATCTACCAACTATTAGTTAATAACATACCCATATCCTTTTTGGATTTACAATCAAAATTTTCATTACCATCCTATTATAAGGCTAAATATACCTTACTCTGTTCCTCTCTTTCCCAAAATCTACACTCCCTACCGGCTACTTCCACTCCTTCATACAAATGCTCCACTATTTTTCCTTTACTATCATCATCCACATCTGCTTCTTCTTTATTTTTCACTCTGATTAGAGACAAGGGGAAAGCTGAACTGGCTTGGGAAAAAGACTTAGCCGAATGTTGGCCTATGTCCCTTTGGGATAAGCTATGGCTAAATGTTCATAAGACATCAAGAGTTGTTAATACTTCTCAAACCCTATATTTCATTTATAAACGTATTTTATTTATTCCTGCAAAGTTGGCATATATTTCTCCTGATTCATCTCCCGCTTGCTGGTCTTGTCCCTGTGTAGATGCTGACCTAAAGCACATGCTCTTTGACTGCCCTCCCATTTCTCGCTTCTGGGGCTTGGTCTGGTCTCAAATTAACAAAATCTTTCGAACCCAAATCTCTTTTTCACACACTAACATCTTCTTAGGTTCTTTATCACCGGCCTGGCGTACTTCACCTCCTAACTCCTAACTAGTTGATTTATTATTAGCAATAGCTTTACATCTGATTACCTCTAATTGGAAACAAGCAGAAAAAGTCACTTTCAATGCATGGTGGAATGCTGTTTGCTTTCATCATAGACTGGACACTAATTATGTCACTCCCATATCGCTTTCCATTAAAAGAGACCTTCTATGGCTCCCGATATCCTCCTATCTAACCTGTGTTGCATCTACCAACATCACGCCTGTTAACATTTCCGAAGAAGTTCGTAAACCTCCTTGATGTAATTATGTCTTTTTGCTTCTCTCACATTTATACTTATGGTTACTCCTTTTGTTGTATTGCTTCAATTACAGTTAATCTATACTTTTTACATTCTATTTTTCTATGCTTATAAGTTTTGAGCTCAGGTATTATATCTAATTTTGATGATGTATTACTAATTGTTTTTGCTTCCCTTGTTCCTCTTTTCCTCCCTGACCCCCCGTTTACCTCTTCTTTTTCCCTTTCTATAGATTGTTATTGATGAAGATTGTAATTTATTATGTTTATATCTCATTTTCCATATGAAATCTTCCTATGTTTAGAAAAAAATTCTTTCAATAAAATTTAAACTTAAAAAAAGAAAATAGCATTGCTGGCATGAATCAGACTCGGTTTACCCCGCAAAGAGATGCCGATGCGTAAGACGTGTTTTTTTAACTACGTCATTTTGTGTCACAGAAGGCAACTTGAAAATATCAAATAATGTAAAAGCAAGCATTGGCAGTGCCAAATGATAAACAATTAAAAAAAACATTAGCCACACCGACCAATCCACCTATAAAAAGGGCCAAACTGATTACCATGATTCTTTGCAATAGAACACCATAGAGGACGCCTACATAGCCACTGATTCACTGCTCTGCCTCATAGCCTCATACACACACTTCACCCACCACACTTGTACACTTTTTTTTGCTAAAGGATGCCCTCAACCACACACTCTTTTACTTATTCACACTCACCCTCACCTTCACACTCCAACACACCTCCATCTTCACCCTCACCATGCCCCCAAGAACCACCCAAGGTTCACAGAGAAGGAGTTGTAAGTGCTCGTAGATGAAATTGTCAGAGTTGAGCCACAGTTATTTAGGCACCTAGTCCAACAGACCCCCTTGTCCCAACAGACCCCCTTGTCCCAGAGAAATAGGATGTGGGAGAGGATAGACAACAAGGTGAATGCCCAAGCACCTTGCATGGGCACAGTGTCAGATATCAGGAACAGGTACTATGATGTGCGAAGGAGCGTCAAGAACCTGATTTCAAGAGATTATGCCCTGAGTCAGCAGACTGGTGGTGGCCCGCTTGCACCACACGTGCACTTCACTACCTGGGAGGAGAAGGTGCATGCCATTATTCCGCTGGAGAGTGTCCATGGAATACCAGGAGCACAAGAGTCTGGTGAGTACTAACTCAGCTGGCCACTAATGTTACCAATTACACATCCCCAGACATCATTGACAAGGATACAGTGATACAAATGACTGTTGGCAAAGGGATAAAAATTTAGAGTAAGTTAGCATGTGATGTGTATGCCAGAGTGACAAACCCCATACCTGCAATGAAAAAGAAAGTTTATCCTTCTTCTAACATGTTCATACTTCTTACAAACTCACAGCAAGTCCATGTGCTCCATACACCAGGCTCCAGTGTCAGCCATTTTGCTAGTACTTTTCCACTCACAGGCAAGCTAAGCCACAGGAAGGATTTTTGGCATGCCTGGAAAGGAGGGTCTGGGTGTAGTCAACTCTGACAACAAGCACCAGTGTCAGACATCTTAATAGTACACTTTGATCATTGTCAGCACATCACTCCTACTGATGGCCTGGTTGGGCTGCCTCTGAGGATGAATGTCTGCACTGACTAAATCTCCCATCAGGCTCGGTCCTACACACACCTTCCCACCCAATTCAAACAGCACATCTGGGACCATGCTGTCCATGATGTTGAGTGGAAAGGCATTGGCAAGATGGCTGACACTGGTGCCTGTTGTCTCACGTGCCCACAACTCCCATCATGCCCTTGTGCTCCACACACTAAGCCCAATTGTCACAGGAAGGATGTTTGGCATGCCTGGAAAGGTGGGTCTGGGCGCAGGCCTGATGAGAGTTGTATTCCACCTAACCCTCCTCCTCCCACATAGCCGAACAAGTCCACATGGAACTATGCTTTCCTCACTGGGAGTGGAAAGGTACTGCCAAGATGGCTGACACTGGGGACTGGTGTGAGGAGAACAAGGCCATGATGGGAGTTGTGGTCAACTCTGACAACAGGCACCAGTGTCAGATATCTTGATAGTACACAAACCCTCATTATCTGAACACCACTCTTTCTGGTATGCTGTTTGAGCTGTGCGGTAAGGTGTGTGTGGGCCCAGGCCTGATGGGAGTTGCAGTGACAGAAAACACTCCTCCTCACACCCATCCCAAATAGCTCATCTGGCCCTATGGCTACCTGACAGTGTGGGGAATTGAACTTGCAAGAGGGATGACACTGCTACATGGTTTGAAGCCAAATCTCATCATGCCCTTGTGCCACAAACACCAGGCCCCAGTGTCAGCCATCTTGCCAGTATATTTCCAATCACTGAAAGGGATTTAATAGTTCCAGGTGTGCTGTTTGGGCTGGCTGTTAAGGTGTGTGGAGGACAGGGCCGGATGGGGGATGAAGTCAGTGCAAACACTACTCATTCCAAACAGCACAACAAGCCCAACAGGAACTATGCTTACCTGAAAGTGAGTGGATATGTAGTGGCAAGAGAGATGACACTGGGGAATGGTGTGTGGACCACAGGGCCATGGTGTGATTAGTGTCCAACACAGACACCAGGCATAAGTGTCACACATCTTGATAATCCATTTCCAATCACTGTCAGGAAATCATTCTGACATGTGGCCTGTGTTCTCGGGGTGGGAAAAATGTGTGTAGGACAGAGCCTGATGGGAGTTGGAGTAATGGCGAACACTACTACCCATACCCAGCACAACCACTTAACCTGTGCCTATGTCCACCTGACAGTGAATGGAAGTGCACTGGGAGGAGTAATTGGAAAGGCCACAACTCAAATCAGGCCCTGTCCAACATACACCTTTCCACACAGCACAAAAATCCCAACATGAACTACGCTTACCCACAGTGTGTACAATTTTACTAGCAGGATGCATTTCACTGGTCACTGGTGTCTGACTTTGCCACAACTAACAACAGGGCCTTGGGCTACAAACAGCAGGCACCAGTGTCAGACCTCCTGGTCAGTACATAACCACTCACTCTCATGGATACCATAGTTCAAGGGGCGTCTTCTGCTATTTGGAATGTGTGTGTACTGCAGTGCCTGATGGGAGATCTGGCAATTGAAACCATTCATCCTCCTTGCCAAAAGAGCCCAATCTATGTACTTAAATTCATCCTAAGGTTTATTAGCCTATGTAATGGGTATGATTTGAGGGGCTCTGGACATTCACAACAATCATTGTGTCTTTTATGTACCCACAGGGCAAGCAGGACAGACCTCTGGCACAAACCAGGACAGCCAGTCCCAGACTCTGCTCGACCCTGAGCTCTCCAGCATTGAGGTCTCGCAGCAATCTTCGGATGATGATGAACTACCTGGCACATCAGGTGTGGGTCAGCCTGCAGCACCAGCAGCACTAACATCAGCATCATCTGTGACCACTGCTGTCTCAGCTGATTCCACCCAGCTGACCCCTAACCTCACGGACACACCAGCCAGATCCACCACCGAAAGCACAGCAACATGCGGCACTCTGAAACCATTGTCAACGATGAAGGAGGTTAAGTGTGGACTGTGCCAGCAACAACTGGTTCTACTTCGGTGGGAAGGGGTGGTGAGAGAGGCCATGGGAACATGCACCATCATGCAGCTGGTGCTGGTGCTGCTGCTGACAATGCTTTACACATGACAGAATCCTTCATGCGTATAAGGATTGTACAGGAGATTTTGGCCAGGTAGCGCTGATCCTCAAGACCATGCAACAACAGCAGGCAGCCCACTATGACAGAATAGACACATACATGTCAAAAATTGATGACCTGACTGTGGTGCGCAGGGGAATTCTCACCTGCCTCCACCAGAATGCCACCAACATGTCCACACCTCCTTGTGTGCCCACAACATCTGGTGTATCAACAGCTGCACCTGCCACAGAGAGTGATGTGGACTCTGACGGAGAGACCCCTGCAACGCAGCTGCCTGCACCTCAGGGTCCCTGCCCTAATCGTGGGGGGGTCGTCCAAAGAAGGATCGCTGAGAGATTGAAGGCTACGCATCCCCCCCAGGAAGTGACAACCTGCTCCTGATACACTCCATTGTGTGCCAAGCATTCACTTTGTGGACTCCCATAGAACTCTCCCACATTGGCTGAAGGGTCTAAGATGGACTTGAACTTAAATAACTGTGGATTAAATTTTAAAGATTTCATTTACAAACACTACCAACTCCTCTCTGCACTTTGTTTGCCATGTTTGGTTTGTGCACTCCCGCATTATCTGAATTTTTACCTTCAAATCTTGCACTAAAATAAATCACTTTGCACAAAATACTGGCTCATGTTGTGAATTTGAAACACAAATGTACCGATTAAAATGATGCACTAAATAACAAAGAAAGTGTCAACAAAATTGGCTAAGAAATCAATGTACATATATTGACTACTGGCTTGGGAGTTAATGGAACCTGTCACAGCATGTTAGATAGACACAACTAGGTTATCACACAAACCATAGTACATGGTGCTGATGCAATTGTAGTCTACTGTCTGCAAACATATCACCATTTGCAAGTACAAACAACAATCTTTGTCACCGAAGCAGAGCATTTGAGATCATGTTTTGTTGCAGGATAAGCTTTGGGTATGTGCAAACAGACAAGGCACACCTCAATGTGTATCGCAGGTTTTTTTTTTTTTATTATTTTTAATTTTTTTTAAAGTTTTATTGAGATTAGAAAAATCAAACAAAACAAAGGTTGCGGCTGTGCGTTCAACAGAAAGCAAGTAAGGAGCAACATTGTGACATTTCCGGTTCTTAGATAAACAATACCACATCATCAATGCATCAGACATCAAGACCCAATTTACCAATCCATCATCAACATCTGTTCGACCTGAAACAGGGGGATCTCTGACCAAGGATCTATCCCTAGGGTTCCAAAGCCACCCCCTTCCCCTGATCATATCTCGGTCATGGGAAAAAGCCATGTAGTCAACATCACCTGACCCCAGACACCGAATACCCCTGTGTCCTAACCCTCACATGACCACTCCATCTGCGTAACATTGGTGCAGCACAACCTACCCCACTCCCGTGGGAGCTATTCCGGGATTCGAGGATGGCGGGGTTGAGCCAGGTAAGCCTGAAATATATGTTCTATAAGGGCCCCAGATGTCCCTAGGACGCGCCACTGTGGGGAGGAGACTAGAGTAGATCTCGCTGTTCGTGCTACAGAAAGCCATGGCCGTAAGCCATGTCCTGGACGTGGGAGCCGTTTTACCCCCCCAGTGCCTGGCAATCTCCCTCTTGGCAAGTAGAAGCCCCAGAGAGGCCAGTTTACGGACATTCTTAGGGAAATTTACGGTATAACCCAACAATGCGACCTCAGGAGTGGGAACCAGTGTAAGCCCTACATCTCTTCTAGGATCTTGTAAACCTGTGTCCAGAATGACTGCAGTCTCGGACACGTCCAGGACATGTGTGCAAAATCAGCATGTGGTGCAGCGCATTTCCAGCATGTGTGCGGTCGCGCGGGATCAATGGAATGGAGTCTATCAGGGGTCATATACCAACGGCGCAGGAATTTATAGTGTAGGAGTTTGTGACGACTGTTCAGTGATACCGTGTCGGTGACTTTGCAGCATGCCGTCCCTTGTTCGTCCGTGATAGGCCTACCCAAGTCTGTCCCCCACTCCTCCCGCGTCCGATCATCCGCACATGGGACCCGAGCTGCACACGCCTTGTACAGCTTAGAAACAATATGGGCCCCCGTATCGTTATCAATCAGGGTGGTGAGGGGTTCCAAGGAAGCCGGCTCAAGGGGAAATCCCTTAATTTCCGCTCTCGCGGCGCAATAGAGCCGGCGAAGAACGAACCGGTCCATGAACGTAGCCTTACTGAATCGCGCGTCCTCCGATGCCGAGAAAATGTGCCCACCCGGGTATAAATCCCCAATCCTGGTGAGGTTAAATTTGGTTAACGTTCGCTGCACCAGTGCCTCATCCGTGCCCGGTAATAGCCCAGGGTTGGGTATCGGGAGAGAAGAGGAATACAGCAGAGGGTGAGCTAAGTAGCGCGAGAGTCTGTTCCAAGCCCAGCTGGTAGTGGATACCGTTTGAATATCCACCGGGTCTCTGGGGACACCTTTGGGTAACACCGCCGACAAGCGACCCGGGAGGACAAAGTCCGCCTCTGGGCGAAGGAATGGGATCCGAGCGTCAGGGTGATACCAGGCATAGGCATGTGCACATTGAGCGACAAGGTAGTATAAAAGTAGATCAGGCACTCCAAGGCCTCCTCGATCCTGTGGGAGTGTGAGAGTCGTCCAGCGGATCCGGGGGTGCTTCCCGCCCCAGACCAGTCTAATCAGGAGGGACCGCAGGGTGAAAAAGAAGGCCCGGGTAAGAGGAACAGGGATGTTATTGAAAAGATACAAAAATTTGGGGAGCACTATCATTTTGAGAATGGCTATCCTAGCTGACATAGAGAGCGGGAGCCGCAGCCACCCATCCACCTGCGTCTCCAGCCGCGCAATCGCGTGGCCATAATTGAGGCGGATAATTTCGTCCGTGCTCAAATGTATTTGTATGCCCAAGTACCGTACCTAGTCCGAGCACCATTCCAACGGGAACTCACACGGCCATGGGGAGGTGCTGCTAGTCAACGGGAAGATGATGGACTTATGCCAGTTTATGCCCAGTCCCGAGTGGCTACCGAAACGAAGTATCTCATGTATCAAGGGGGCAAGGTTGGCCTGCGGTTCTCTGACGTACAGGATTGTGTCATCTGCATAGAGAGAGGCAAGCAAGGGGCCCGTCCGAAACTGGAGACCCCTGTGAAGGTGCCGCTCCTGGAAATGCCGGATCAGGGGGTTCATAGCCAAAATGAACAAGAGCAGTGAAAGCGGACAACCCTGCTGTGTACCGCGCGTGAGCGAGAATGGGCGAGAGAGCGTGCCGTTGATACGCAAACGGGCCGTAGGGCGACTATAGAGGAGTCTAGTAGTAGCTAGGAAGTTCGCAGGCATGCCCATGCGCTCCATGACGGCAAGAAAGAAAGGCCATTCTAAGGAGTCAAACGCTTTTTCGGTGTCGAGGAGGATCGCCGCAGCAGGTGTGGTCGGGTTAATTCTGTGCAGAACCGTGAAGAGCGTTCGCAAATTCAGTGACGTCGAGCGACGGGGGACAAAGCCAGATTGCGCGGGAGATATAATGAATTCCATCAGTTGGGAAAGCCTGTTGGCCACTATTTTGGCCAAGATCTTATAGTCGGTGTTTAAGAGGGAGAGTGGCCTGTACGACCCACACAACGACGGGTCCTTATTCGGTTTCGGGAGCAGCACTATGACTGCCTCACCAAGAGTAGACGGGAGGGAGCCGCGCTCCAAAGCCTCCGCATAAACCTCTATTAGCTTGGGCGCCAGCAGATCAGAAAAGGCCTTGTAAAAATCACCGGAGAAGCCATCGAGGCCCGGGGCTGAAGAGCCCCGAAGCACTTTGATCGCCCCTCGCACTTCCGCCACCGTTATGGGTTCCGCCATGAACTCCTGCATGCCCCTATCAAGGAACACAAGAGCGATTTCCGATAGATAGGCCTCACGAGCGGCTGCGGAGTCCCCCAACTTGGTGGTATATAGATCAGTGTAGTAGGCCAGGAATTCGTCCCGGATCTCAGCGGGCGTCGTGCGGAGCGCACCATCCGTGCCCCGCACCTCGGCGATCAGGGACTTGCTGTATGGTGGTCTCAGAGCCTGCGCTAGCGTGCGCCCTGGCCGATCCCCCTCTCCGTACCTACGAGCAACATGGTATTTCCCAAGATAGAGGATCTCCCTGTCCGCGGCTTCCCGGAAGTCGGACAACAGGCGTAAGCGCCTGGTAAACACCTCGTCAGAGGGCGCCCGCTGTGCCTCAGTGTCTATCGCGTCTAGCTGTGTCTCCAGTTGTGTGATTGTTGTGCGCAATACCTTCAGGACCCCCGCCTGTTTAGCTATGCAAACCCCTCTGATATAGGCCTTGAACCCCTCCCAGAGTACTGCCCACGAGTCCACCGAGCCAGTGTTAATGGTGAAGTAGTCCTCTATCGCCTCGGAAACCTCATGTACAAAGAGGTCGTCTAAAAGCGCCCTCCCGGGGAAACGCCACTGCCGCTCAAAACCCTCAGGCCGAGGAACGTCTAATCCCAGTAAGACCGGAGAATGGTCCGAGTACGTTCTCGGGAACGTCCTCAACGCGCGGAACCAAGGGGACAGGCCCGGGGAGAGGAGCCAGTAGTCAATTCTGGTCCAAGTGTTGTGTTGCCCTGAGAAGTGTGTGTATTCAGTAGTGCTCGGATTGCGCCTGCGCCATATATCAGTCAGCGAGAACCGACGGCAGAGGTCCAGGAACGCGCGCCTTGCTCTAGGCTTAGAATCTGCGGCCCCAGAAGTGCTATCCAGCCCCACATCCAGCAACATGTTTAAGTCGCCGCCAAGCAGGATACCAGCCGGCGCAAGGGTTACCAGTTGGGCCGCAAGCGCATGGAAAAAGTCCGGGGAATCAGTGTTAGGAGCATAAACACAGACAAGAGTGACCATATGACCCATCAACACCCCTTTCACAATGCAGTAGCGTCCCTCCCTGTCTCCCAGAAACGTCTGGAACTGAAACGGGACTCTCTTATGGATCAGCACCGCGGTGCCTCTAGCGTAATTACTGAAATTGGCAAAGTATCGGTGGGCGCCCCAGGAAGCTGCAAAGCGGGCGGTCATCGGGGCGTGCAGGTGAGTCTCTTGAAGAAAAGCGATGTCAACCCGGTGCCGATATAAGTAGTGCAGTATCTGTTTGCACTTACTCCGGTTGTTTAGGCCCCGGACATTCCAAGTCATTAACGATAGATTGAGAGGAGCTTCATTCAAACCTATATGGGCCATTGATGCCAGTCTGCAGGTGATGGGAGCCAGAAAGACGGAATGTCTCTGTGTATCAATAAAGTTCGTTCACACACAGCCTTATCAGAAGGATCAAAATTGCTTACCCCTACCCCCCTCCCCCCACCCAGCCAAACCACGCAATCGTGAGGCAGTCCCAAACCTAGAAGAAAAAAACATAGCTCTAAACAGTAATACCAAGTGTAACCAAACAGGAAGAGGCAGAGCATCGCAACCAAAAAAGATCCCAACGGTTTCAACCAAAGGGGGGTGACAACGATCCGCAATCAACCCAGCGCTGCAGTACAAGTATACTCCAAATGTTAATACGTCCCCAGATAGCCAGAGTCAAATAGAACAAAGTTAGGTTACGGGCGCCGTCTCAGCCGACACCGGAGGTCAAAAACAGGTCCTGGCTGCCCGCAGACCCACTACCAGGAGGAGACCGTCCGCCCTCATCCCCCCCCGGCGGGCCTCTGCGCGGCTTGAAGTTACGGCAGAAGTCTTGTACCTCAGTGGGATTGTCAAAGAGCCGAGCAAATGTGTATCGCAGGTTTAATCAAACTATACAAACTTGCACCTTAACCCAATCTGTAATGACATCACACAGTAACAGAATGGTCACAAGTACAAACAAATGATCATCAGTTCAGAAGGAAGTGCGGTCCGGGAAGTTCCACAACTGATTATTGTTGGGGTATAGGAACAATAAACAGGAGTAAGCCCGTTTTCCCAGCAGAGACCGGGCAATAGTTTATAACAAAACAACAACATCTCAGCTGGATATCATTTAAAAGATAACAAGTAACAAGTCAGTGATATAAATCAAAAAGGGAAGGGGGAAAAAAGGAAGGGAGACCACAAGGAAATAAGAGAAGGATATATATTGTAGGTAGTTATTACAGCACTACAGTACAATAAAGGTACAAATGACCAAAACACTCAAGTGAGCACTGGGCATGCTAGTCACACAATGGGTGAAGACAGCGTGAACGGCGAAAATAATATAGTAACAATGTGATCAATGAAAAAATATATACAATCTGGTTTTTCAATGAGCAAATTAGATTGACCACAAAAAAAGCCAAAAATTCTTTGCTGGGAGTAGTCGACGGCGTTTCAGCCTGATTGATTCCAGGCCATCATCAGGACAATGGTCATAATTACAGTGTGTGCTGTAAAGGGGAAAGAAAAAGGTAGGATTTAGAATTGTCTGAAGGAAAAACCCGGAGTAAAGAATGACCCAAGGGAATAGAGAAAGGAGTATCTGGGCGTAATGCAGGTAAAAAGAATCCGGTTTGAGGTGGAACAAAAGCGTGCATAAATCAGCGTGTAATCTGGGTCCTGTGGAAATAAGGCAAGGGGGAGGTGGGAGGGCGGTGGGGCGGGGGTGGGTGTGTGAAAAGAAGGGAAGGGAAAAGAAAAGAAAAAAGAAAAAGGAAGCGCGATTAATAAAGCTAAATATGAGGATAAGTCAAGTAGGCAGTAAGGATAAGGTCTTATAGTTACCACGGAGATATTTAGCAATCAGTAGTCATCGTCAATAATGGCTGCTACCGGGATCAATTTAAGGAGTCCGGGCGCCGGGTATCGCATACGAATCTGTGTACATAGAAAACGGAGGGGGGGAGTTAGGGAGGCTAAGGGGAGGAGAAACGAACTAGAAGTTCGTGCGAGGATGCCAGTTCTTACCTCGAATGACGAGTACAGCAAGTAAGTCAAGAGGTGACTGAAACGGTGGACGGGAATGAATCCTGACACAATGAAGGGGCGGGCGAATGAAGCGTCCATGCCGGTGGCGGCGGGTGTAGTGAAACAGTGTTAAAACCAAACAAGGTATGTCACGTGATCGTGGCAGGGGAGGATAAAGACTGGGCCTGTGACTAATGAAACCAGGTAATGCCCCGGGGGAACAATCAGAAGGGAAAAGAAAACGTAGTTATATGAAGAAAGACACCGAAAGTGACAGGTTTGAGGCTGTGGATAGCCACATAATGACTCGTTTGTTATATACATTTGGAACCACGGTACAATAAATTTGACAATTGGCAATTAAAAAGGAAAAAAAAGATAAAAATTCTATAGTCATATTGCGCATGGTGACCTACAACATTAAATAAAGCACAGTGTGGGTCTGGGTGATTAGCGCAGACTATAAGATAAAAAAGACATGTATATCAAATAGAAAAAACTATCGAATGGTAGTTAATATACAAATTAACAATTAAGCTACAGAGGCGTCAAAACCACAATATGTAAAACCTATAAAGAATTGCTCTATACAATGTAGAGAAAACAAGAAGAAAGGGAAAAGGGAAAAAAAAGGGGGGAAAGAGAAAGCGGGGAGGGGAGGGGGGAGTGGGGGGGGCAGCAAAAGGCAAAAAAAGGTTCAAGGGACAGATTATCAATAACATGCACATGATGCAGAATCGACATTATTTATCAATGGTATTTGATAACAGAGTAAATATGTACAATAGTTCCAAGTGAAACCTTTGTTCTACAATAATTGAATATACAATTATCCATTGGGGGGAGGGGGGGGGAGGGAAGGGGAAGGGGACAGGAGGAGGAAACGAGAATATGGCGGAGTGAGGGCCAGTGAGTGGTCCAGAAGTAGGTGGGGCACCCATTATGAATTATGTCGAAAACAATCAAGGGAACCAGTTGGGAGAACTTAGGATGTATTAGTGACTGTGTTCCACTCGTCCAGAGTGTTCAATCCATGATTGACTGAGTCACAGCGTGCGATCCATCGACATTCACACTTATTCAGCAAGAGTTGCAGATTACCCCCTCGCAATGAGAGTGCTGGGCGGTCAATTACTTGCCAAATCAAATCGGTTTCTGAGTGGTTTTTGTCTTTGTAATGCGCAACAAGGGGTGCAGTTTCTACATTGCACATAAATTCACTTCTAGACACTCGTCCCACACCCACTCGCATTCCTTCAGATTTCCTCATGGATTTATTACGTATTGCACTTACCAACAACTACTTTCTATACAAAGACACCTTTTTTCTACAGATCAAAGGTGTAGCTAACTAGCTATGGGGGCTTGCTTTGCTCCAAATTTTGCTATACTATATGTCCATCACCTGGAAACCACGATTTCTCTTACCCCCTTGAACCCATTTTTCAACAGGATTAATCTATGGCGACGCTATACAGACGACATCCTCCTACTTTGGCATGGCACACATGAACACCTCGCATCTTTCATGACCTGGCTCATTAATTCTCAGAACCATCTCACTTTTACCAGTGATGTTAGGACTAATGACCTTCCCTTCCTTGACCTCACGTTGCATGCAGAAGAAGGATCCATAGGTACTAGCCTCTATCGCAAATCTACAGAACGCAACACCCTCCTGATGTATTCCAGCTATCACCCAAGAGGCCTTAGAGATGGCCAACCCTATGGCCAGTTCCTTCGCATTCGAAGAAATTGCAAATGGCATATTTTAGGGAGGCCGCCATCCTATCTGAGAAACTGATTTTCCAGAGGCTACCCTAAATGCATCGTTTCTCGGGCCTCAAAACGAGCATGGTATTGCCATAGGGAGATTCTTCTCTCCCTCTCAGTAAAAAAAACTAATCTGCGCATCCCATTTGTTTCTAATTATAGCCCTTCAAGCAATTTGATTAGTAAAGTGATAAAAAGAAACTGGTCGATGCTGCGCACTCATGCTCAATTTAAGGAACCCCCCCTTTTCTCATACAAAAGGGGCACCAATTTATCTGATAAATTGGTTCACGCCATCACATGGCCAATAATAGAAAGGAATCCCCAATCTGTGACTACCCTCTGGGGCCTCCCTCCGATTGTAGGCCATTACAAATGCCAAACCTGTGCTGCTTGTAATCTCACGCACAACACTAAGGAATTTGTCACACCAGATCAAACATACCAACTGAAAACCTTTTCCAACTGCCGCACCAACAATGTCATCTATGCCATCCGTTGTCCTTGCAACCTCCTCTACATCGGCCAGACAACACAGAGGGTAAAACAACGGATTTTTCAACATCAAAGCCGCATAAGATGCAATGTAGAAACTGCACCCCTTGTTGCGCATTACAAAGACAAAAACCACTCAGAAACCGATTTGATTTGGCAAGTAATTGACCGCCCAGCACTCTCATTGCGAGGGGGTAATCTGCAACTCTTGCTGAATAAGTGTGAATGTCGATGGATCTCACGCTGTGACTCAGTCAATCATGGATTGAGCACTCTGGACGAGTGGAACACAGTCACTAATACATCCTAAGCTCTCCCAACTGGTTCCCTCGATTGTTTTCGACATAATTCATAATGGGTGCCCCACCTACTTCTGGACCACTCACTGGCCCTCACTCCGCCATATTCTCGTTTCCTCCTCCTGTCCCCTTCCCCCCCTCCCCCCAATGGATAATTGTATATTCAATTATTGTAGAACAAAGGTTTCACTTGGAACTATTGTACATATTTACTCTGTTATCAAATACCATTGATAAATAATGTCGATTCTGCATCATGTGCATATTATTGATAATCTGTCCCTTGAACCTTTTTTTGCCTTTTGCTGTTTCCCCCCCCCCTCCCCCCTCCCCGCTTTCTCTTCCCCCCTTTTTTTCCCCTTTTCCCTTTCTTCTTGTTTTCTCTACATAGTATAGAACAATTCTTTATATGTTTTACATATTGTGGTTGTGACGCCTCTGTAGCTTAATTGTTAATTTGTATATTAACTACCATTCGATAGTTTTTTCTATTTGATATACATGTCTTTTTTATCTTATAGTCTGCGCTAATCACCCAGACCCACACTGTGCTTTATTTAATGTTGTAGGTCACCATGCGCAATATGACTATCGAATTGTTTATCTTTTCTTTCCTTTTTAATTACCAATTGTCAAATTTATTGTACTTTGGTTCCAAATGTATATAACAAACGAGTCATTATGTGGCTATCCACAGCCTCGAACCTGTCACTTTCGGTGTCTTTCTTCATATAACTACGTTTTCTTTTCTCTTCTGATTGTCCCCCCGGGGCATTACCTGGTTTCATTAGTCACAGGCCCAGTCTTTTTCCTCCCCTGCCACGATCACGTGACATACCTTGTTTGGTTTTAACACTGTTTCACTACACCCGCCGCCACCGGCACGGACGCTTCATTCGCCCGCCCCTTCATTGTGTCAGGATTCATTCCCGTCCACCGTTTCTGTCACCTCTGGACTTACTTGCTGTACTCGTCATTCGAGGTAAGAACTGGCATCCTCGCATGAACTTCTAGTTCGTTTCTCCTCCCCTTAGCCTCCCTAACTCCCCCCCTCCATTTTCTATGTACACAGATTCGTTTGCGATACCCGGCGCCCGGACTCCTTAAATTGATCCCGCTAGCAGCCATTATTGACGATGACTACTGATTGCTAAATATCTCCGTGGTAACTATAACACCTTATCCTTACTGCCTACTTGACTTATCCTCATATTTAGCTTTATTAATCGCGCTCCCTTTTTCTTTTTTCTTTTCCCTTCTTTTCACCCCCCCTCCCTCACTCCACCGCCCTCCCACCTCCCCCTTGCCTTATTTCCACAGGACCCAGATTACGCGCTGATTTATGCACGCTTTTGTTCCACCTCAAACCGGATTCTTTTTACCTGCATTACGCCCAGGTATTCCTTTCTCTATTCCCTTGGGTCATTCTTTACTCCGGGCTTTTCCTTCAGACAATTCTAAATCCTACCTTTTTCTTTCCCCTTTACAGCACACACTTTAATTATGACCATTGTCCAGATGATGGCCTGGAATCAATCAGGCTGAAACGCCGTCGACTACTCCCAGCAAAGAATTTTTGGCTTTTTTTGTGGTCAATCTAATTTGCTCATTGAAAAACCAGATTGTATATATTTTTTTGTTGATCACATTGTTACTATAATATTTTCGCCGTTCACGCTGTCTTCACCCATTGTGTCACTGTGCCGTTCACTATCACTAGCACGCCCAGTGCTCACTTGAGTGTTTTGGTCATTTGTACCTTTATTGTACTGTAGTGCTGTAATAACTACCTACAATATATATCCTTCTCTTATTTCCTTGTGGTCTCCCTTCTTTTTTTCCCCCTTCCCTTTGTGATTTATATCACTGACTTGGTACTTGTTATTGTTGGGGTATGGCACAGTATCATGGGTCTGGTGTGGTCACAACTCTGCAGTTGATATGGTGAATGATCCTGGTAAGGAGTAGCATAGAATACAGTCATACATTCTGGAATGATGTAGCTAATGTTATAACTGTCTCGGCCAAAGCATATAAATATCATTGTGAACAAAAGCTAGTATTGAGTGTAGCATTGCCCATGTCACATGCAAAAATTGATTAAGCAACTCAGTACAAACCTGTTGAAGAACAACATTCACTCAGCAGCATACAAACACACAGGACAACAGCAACACACAAACAAACATTTTGGGTTGCACCTCTCATTAAATACTCACATGTACGTGAAGAAGTTGCAGATACGTTCTTGTCTTACTTCCCCAACACCATCTTCATCATCACTAGCATCATATCCCAAGCCTGGATCCTGTCGCAGTCATCCAGTAAAAGTGGAATTTTCTTCCAGATTGCAAGGTTGTAGAGCATGCATACGGTTGTAATAATCTTGCACACCTTCAGGGGGCTAAATTGTAGTGCTCCTCCTGTGTGATCCAGACACCGGAACCTTGTTTTCAGGAGACCAAATGTACGCTCACCCACTCGCCTGGTACGACCCTTTGCCTCGTTGAACCACACTTCTGCAGGGGTGACTGGGTTGTCCAGAGGGGTCATCAACCAGGGAAGGTTGGGGTGGCACAGGCTCACCTACATAGAACACAGAAAAAAGTTAAGTTGTCAGACAACAGATCACTGTCTGACATGCAATCAACACACACTACAACATACACATGACAAATCACTTAGTAACAATCCAGGCACGGTCACGTTGCAGGTGGGACATCAAATGGGGGCAATAATGTTCCTCAGGCTGTAAGCATATTGTGCTGAGCCAGGGACACGTGCACAGACGTGGGTTATCAAAATGTCTTCCAAACACACCTCCTAGACATTGATGGAGTGAAAGTGCTTCCTGTTGCGGTACACCTGTTCATTGGTCGAAGGTGGAACTAAAGCAACATGGGTTCCATCAATTGCACCAATGACGTGGGGAATATGTCCTAAGGCATAGAACTCGCCCTTGATGTCAGCTAACTCTCCTGGTGTGGGGAACTTGATGTATTGGTTCAGACGACGGAGCTATGCCTCCAACACATCACACAGGAAACAGTTGAATATAGTCTGTGACATGCCACCAGATGTTGCCACATTATACTGGAAAGAACTAGTAGCAAAGAAATGTGAGGTAGCCAGGACCTTGACCTTGGGGGTCAGTGCAGTCGGATATGTGCGACCAGGCATCAAAGCTGGTGTCAACTGCTCTAATATTGCCCTGGTGAAAAGATATTTGTGAATTTGGTCATGTTCCTCCAAGGTCTGCAGGTCTGGCAAGGGCCTGAAGACTGGTGGTCGTCTGTGATACCTATGTGTGGAGTGTAAACACAATTGTTGTGAGATACAAAGGTACAAGATAACATGCATCTATACAACCAGAACATGAAAAATGATCACAAAAAATAGGTTTGAACATCTGTAACACATGCATAAAATAGTAGGTCGATCTTAGATACATAT
This sequence comes from Triturus cristatus, assembly GCF_964204655.1. NCBI lineage: Eukaryota > Metazoa > Chordata > Amphibia > Caudata > Salamandridae > Triturus > Triturus cristatus. The sequence goes on from NC_140589.1 coordinate 182,993,265, forward strand.
CATAGCATTATGATCCTTGCCAGATTGTTACCACAGTATGGTCACACAGTATTTTGTGTGCCATACTGACAAAGTCACTAATGCCCGTCACTGGTCTAGTCAATCAGGCATCACATAATAAACTAAGCAACACAATATAAGCTGAGATATAGGAGTGTGACAATAATTACATGATTAAAATGTACACACATAAGGATTATGATTTGACAGATATGTGGGACACCACATACATACAGCGTCCCACTCTGGAAATTATGCACACTACTGTCCAGGATGGACACTGTTATGTTATCAGGTAAGCATCACACATACAATTACATACACAGACCATTATTGTTCTTTGGATTTGCATGTATGATGCCTTCATACACTTGAATCAGGGACAACAAAGATACACTGGTAAAATACCCAACACGCACATCATTTGTTTGTGTACATCTTGTCACGGTCTAATCATTCAAATGTAAATGCTTGGCCCATGAATCACACACATTTTATTTATAGTCATGAATCAAACTGATTGCACACTGGGTTACAGACTCACCTAATGCCATTATAATCTTAAATGATGGACTTGTACATGCCCATAGAGTCATTGGCTCTGTGACAAAGTCAAGAAGTGAAAATTTCTAAACATACAGAAATTGTTGGTAGTAGCCATAATTACAATGTGTCTTGTGCCCATCAAATTTGGCTCCTCATGGGTGAGTGAGCTATGCATGTAAAGGTCCATTTTAGTTTGACAATACATGAATATACACATGGATTGCAAAAAAATGACAACTATCACAGTAGTTTCTGCCCTGCAGAATGAGAATTCCAAGGACGCGGTATCCGCATCCGAAACGATTCAGTCAAAGCCATTGAATGTTTTTGTTATGGTGACCGTCGCGGGTGAGTATTCAAAGGGCGCTGTATTTGCATCCGAAATGATTCGGTCACAGCCATTGGATGTTGGTCATTATGGTGACCGACGCGCATCTCAATTCCAATCGTCATCACTTGGAAACCGACTTGGTAACCTCTCATCAACCTCCCATCACTCACGGTACAATGATGAATTTTTGAACGTCTTGTAGGAATGTAGTATGCAAGCAAGGTAATGCATTGGACCGATTCGGATAATGCGACCGATGCAAACCTATCACTTTTGCAGCATGAATTTCAGACCGTCTCGGCTGATTAGATATAGGTCAGTCTGTTCCCTAGAGACTTCACTTGCCTGCACGACCTGCATCATTCCTGCACCTCCCCATTTCTCTGCTCCTGTTTCCACATCCTCTGGGAGTTACTTACTTTTAAGATCAAAAGATGCACCTCCAGGTAGAATTAAGAAGAGTTTATTGAGATACAAAGGACAAACCCCCAGCAGATCCTCTCAGCTCCGCAGCCAAGCCTCAGTGAAGACTCAACCATCTAGAATCCTCAATGAGACTCTGTTGCTAAGATACCGAGCATAACAAACAGTACTGAATAAAGTAGTAATGCCCATACATCAAAATATAACATATCTCCCCTCTTTTTTTTTCTTTTGACATCAATTGTTACATTCTTAAAAGCTCAATAACAATAGTTATTTGCACAATAGCACAACCCCAAAAACAATGCACAAAGATGAAGACTTCAATCGCACACGAAGTCTTCTAATTTCTTTGGTTTGGATATGACACGTCCGCTAGGACTTCTCTTGATCACCTCACGTACATTATTGAAATTGGATCTCTTTTCTAACCATACTTTTACTTCAACATCATTACACTTGGTAACGCTTCGTGTGTTCCACCATTTTCCATCAGATAATTTAATCACATTGCCATTAGCACATGTAACTTCTTTAGGTTCAGAAAACTTTGACCCACCCTTCCTTAACATGTTCCCTAAACAAGTTCTCACGTAATCTCCCTTCTCAATAACCTTAGAAACCTTGGTTATCTTTTCATTATGCCTTTTTTTGTAAGCATCCTGATGCTTCTCAACCTTGGAACGCACACTTGTGATCTCAACTTCCTTCTTACCACTCCTTCCCATCCACGCTGGTACAGACATGGTACAAGGCACTCTCCCTTTGAGTAACCTAAAAGGAGTTTCTCCCGTGACGGAATGAAGTGTGGTTCTATAGTTCCATAATACATTTTTTACTTCAACTTTCCAACTTTAATTAGTGGACAAACACAGTTGGATGCAATCTCCTAATACTCGGTTAAAGCGTTCCACCAACCCATTCCCCCTGGGATGATATACTGGAGTCCGCAAATGTTTAATGCCTAACCTACTGAGAAAAATACCAAAATCTTCTGAAATAAATTGTGGACCGTTATCCGACAATATCTCTGCAGGACATCCCTCCCTTCTAAATATTTCATCACAAAATGCAATCACGCTGCTAGCTTTGACCTCACTCACAAATGCTACTTCTGGCCACTTTGAATGATAATCCATCATAACAATAGCATACCTATCTGATGCCGATAAACACTCAAATGGTCCACAAATGTCAATTCCTAACCTTTCCCATGGCTTTTCAGGTAATCTGATAGGAGTGATTGGAGTCTCTTTCAACACATGAGTTTTGTCGCTGCACATGCAAGGAATACACTCTCTCACGTACCTTTCAATATCCCTGTCCATCCCTGGCCACCAGAAGTCCATTCTAGCCTTCCTTTTGACAGCCTACATACCATCATGACCCTCATGCAATAATTTCAGCAATCTCATTCTCAATGAGGATGGAACGACCAATTTGTCACACCTCCTCACAATGCCATTCGCTACTGATAACTCCTCCCATACATCTTTATAACAATTTACAGAGTCATTTAATTTCCAACCGAAAGATGTTGGTAACATTTTAACCACCTCCACCATGACCTCATCCAAAGAGATTGCTTCACGTCATTCCTTCTCAGTTATCGCTTGACACACATCCTCAATGCTAGCCACCATCCACTCTTCGTCGATGACGCAATCACCTTCGTCACAATTTACCGGAAGACGGGATAAACAATCTGCATTGACATTCCTCACACCGGGTACATACTTTAATTCAAACGAGAACTCTTGCAAACGATACAACCATTTAGCTATGCGTGGTGTAGCTCTTCCTGCACCCGATGTAGTGAAAATGTCAATCAAGGGTTTATGATCCGTATACAGTTCAAACTTAATTCCCCAAACACACATTCAAAAGTGTTGTACACACCACCAACAAGCAAGAGCTTCCTTCTCGATGGTAGAATAGGAAGGCTCAGCCCCTTTAAGAGTACGTGAGGCGAATGCCACCACTCTTTCCTTACTATTGTTTCTCTGCATTAATACAGCCCCCAAACCGTATCCACTGGCGTCTGTTAAAATTATCGTTTCATGTTGTGGATTGAATGAACATAATGCCGTGGCATTCGCTACTGCTTTTTTAATACTCACAAACGCCGATTGGCACTCCGAGGACCATGAAAATGCTACACCTTTTTTCATTAAACAACGTAAAGGATGCACCAGTTCAGAAAAATGATAAACAAATTTAGAGTAGTACTCGGCCAAACCGAGAAACGACCTCAATTGTTCCTTGTCACGAGGAGAAGGAGCTTTCTCCAGATCTGATACCAAATTTAACTTTGGTTTGATACCCTCAAAAGACAACGTATGTCCTAAATAATCCACAGCCGGTTGAGCAAACTTGCACTTACGCAGACTGATGGTCAAAACGGCAGATTCCAACCTTGTCAGAACCTCTAACAAAGTTGCATCATGCTGATCATCATCCTCGCCCCATACTAATACATCGTCTTGAAACACTAACACATTCTTCATACCCTTCAACACTGCTTGCATCACTCTTTGAAACACTGCTGATGCCGATGCCAAACCAAATGGCATCCTTACGAATTGATACGCACCCTCGGGTGTTATGAACGACGTTAGGTGTTTCGACTCTCTTCTCAGTCATACCTGGTGGTAGGCACTGGATAAATCTAAAGTGGTGAAACACTTTCCTCCAGCAACTGTAGATAACATTTCATTAATGCGTGGTAAGGGGTGTCTGTCTACCCATATACAGTCATTCAGGTCTCTCAAGTCCACACACATCCGAATATTTCCATCAGGTTTGTGTGCTATCACAATTGGACTTAACCATTCCGAAGCTTCTATCTGTTCAATTATACCCTCTTTGCATAATCTTTCCAGCTCATCCTTTAACTTACCCCTCAAAGCCAAAGGTACATTGCGGACTTTATGGACCTTGGGAATAGCATCCTTTTTTTAAATTATCTGATGCTCAAACTTCTTGAGACATCCCAGTTTGTCTTTGAACAAATTAGGAAACTTCCTTACCCACTTGTCATCATCCAGTCCCGTTAATAATACCTGAAGGGGATGATTGGGATCAAGAGTGATTCCCAAATGTTTCTGTTCCACCCATCCCAATAGGCACTTTCCTGTTTCTACTACATAATCCTTGGCTTTGGTTTCTCTTCCCTTAAAGGACATAGTTGCATTAAAATACCCGATGACAGGTAACTTTGTCCCACAATAACCTTGAGGTTCAGCATCGGTTGGAATTCATTCATTCCCCTTCATTTCCCTCCATTCATGTTTGTTTACAATAGAAAAAGGAGAACAGGAATCAGCCCACATGGAAACATCAGAATTATTTATACTTATAACGCATTTGGGTGGAACGTAACTCTCAGAATCATCACGATCAGATGTCTTATTGTCTCCTACAACCATCACTTCAATATCAGAGTCTACATCACTTGATATCTGAGCTATGGGGTGATTTGTGACATTATCAGTTACTATGTTTACTGATTTCTTTGTGTTGTGGAAATCCTCCCCCTTGTAAACTCTTGAAAAATGCCCGATTCTTTTACACTTATAACAGCGTGTCTTCACCGCTGGACAATGACTTGCCTCCGCTGTATGTTTGTTACTGCCGCACCTGTAACATACTTTTCTCTTTACACTACCCTCTTGCTTCAAATGAGGGACTCTCTTGTCATCGTTTTCAGATTTGGCATTTTTTCTAGAAGGATGAACAGTACATATTTTACTCACTTCAGATTCTGTTTTTAATTTATTATCTGCTAAATCTTTAACGTATTGAGATGTGTTTTCAATACGTTTAGCAATTTCTAAGGATTTATCTAAAGTGAGATCTCTTAGGTCCAATAACTTTTCCTGAATCTTGGAATTGTTTGTTCTGTTAATTAATTGGTCCCTTATGATTTCATCTCTCAAATCTTTAAATTTACAAGTAATCGCTAACCTTCTCAAAGCAGCTACATACTGTTCGATTTTCTCACCTTGTCTTTGAACACGTGAGAAAAACTTGTGTCTTTCAACTACCAGACATAATTTTTTGCCAAAATTCTCTGACAATGCAGACATTGCATTTTCATAAACAACCTGTTGATCCTCATCCGAGTCCGAATTTGCGTTCTCAAGATGTTCAGTAAAACTCGGTAGCGTGCTTACGACTTTCCTACCCTCAACGCCCAAACTCAATTTCAAAATGGCAAATTTCCTTCTGGGCAAGAACACATCTCCTCCGATGGCCTCTAAGTACGTAATAAATGCCTCCTTCCAGTCTTCCCACTCCATACAGGTGGGACCTGGCTCTTGTAAAAAGGTAGGAGGTGGAGGAATGTTTTGTGTTGCCATTATTGAATTTATGAGAAAATGGCGTTTCTCTAATCACAAATTGAATTTTCTAACTCACGTGAGAAAAACCTATATAGGAAACAATATAGAATTAACACCTCATAGGTACAGCCATCTCACACATTACCCCATAAAAGTTACTTAGCCTAATTACTCAGTTCAAAAGTTCAAGTCCTTTATCAGCGCTCGCTCAGACTTTCGACTGCTCGCAACTCCGTTGCTTCCTAGTGTTCACAGCGTAACTAGGCAACACTGTCCAGACCCGACGTGAATGACGTTCCGTGTTCCTTGCTCCAATCACAGTCTCTGTTTTAAGTGACGGCGAATGAATGTGAAATCCAATCACAACGCACCTCTCTTGACGCGACACTGACGTCCTTCCCTCTCTGCTCCAATCATATCTCTGGTGGGACTGCGGACGTCAGCTACACACAACGCAATGGAACCACCATGGAAGCTGAAGACTCCCTCCGCTTGGCTTGGCTCGTGGGGAATTTCGAAAGATGACACCCCGATTGAAACAGCGCGCTCACGCGTCTGAAAGCCGTTCCTTGCGTGTTCTGAATGTTGATCGGTAAGACTTTCACCTTCCTCGAGCCCACAACAAGATATGTAAAGTCTTTAAAAAAAAACGTTGGCTTCACGAACACACACTAAATTTTCACATTTAGGCAGACTCTCTAAATGGCAGTGTGTTTTTCAGTAACGTGGTTTAAAATTTCAATTCTCGGTCTCCCATCCTTAAAATATATGATCGCCACACACTTCAAATTGATCTTGGTATCTGTTCAACGTTAGATTCTCTTACAAGCACGAAACTGTTCAGAATGATCCTCACTCAGCGCGACTCACAATTCTTCCAGAGATGTACGCGCTCTTATCTTTCTCGCATACCAATTCCCAAAGGTTGCTTTACTCACGATAGAAGTGGTCCTTGGGCCCTGGAAATTGGGCAATGTACCGTCTTAATCCAACAGAATTTAGTCCAGGTGGTTCGTATGCACACAGCATACAACAGATACAGACTGGGGGTTTTCTTCTCAAGAATTTAGTTGCTCCTCTTGTATCAAATGTTCAGAACACGTTGTTAAACCTGGGATCCCATCCTCGTCGCCAATTTTAAGATCACAAGATGCACCTCCAGGTAGAAGTAAGAAGAGTTTATTGAGATACAAAGGACAAACCCCCAGCAGATCCTCTCAGCTCCGCAACCAAGCCTCAGCGAAGACTCAACCATCTAGAATCCTCAATGAGACTCTGTTGCTAAGATACCGAGCATAACAAACAGTACTGAATAAAGTAGTAATGCCCATACATCAAAATATAACACATACCAAGACACGTACAGTGTCAGGTCCCCAGCTTTCAGCGAGGAGGAGAACCAGGCCCTGTTAGACACCTTCCTGCCACTATACAGCCAGATGAATGGCAAACCAGAGGATCAGGTGAGAGATGATCCCGCTGTATTTTCATTGAACATGTGCAATCACCATGTTAAACTACCATTAGGAATCTTATTTGCAAGCAAGTAAAATGTTATCTGTGACTTTAAACGTGTGTAGATAACTGTTGTGGGCAGGTACACTGCTGTAGAACTGTGTGTTCTGGGCAGAACATATTATCAATGTTCTCATGGTGACAGAGTCATCACGGAACCCATGACAACTACACAGACTGTTATATGCCTAGCCATTAGACACTGTTGCCAAACTGAGCATTAACTGTGTGTACAGGTGTTGGACTTAGAAAATTGTTGCCTGTGCACTAATGTTCTTTCACCATATCATCCTTACAGGTCAACTCCCATGAGAAAGCCAGGATTAGGAGGACCATCGCCAGGAAGGGGCTTCCGTCGGGTTGGAGCTTTGCGCATCTGTCATTGCCGCAAGAGGTGGCAGGACTTTCGTGGCTGGGCAAAGAAGATCGCAGAGGTCCAGCTGGGCCAGTCACTTCCTGGTAAAAGGGGCAGGTGCCGAAAACTGCCCCGCACATGCTCTGCATCTTAGCAGTGGTCTTCCCTGACCTGGATGGGCAGTTGAAGGCAAAACAGCAGCAAGGAGGGGGTGAGTATGTGCCTTTTTGCACACCTTTGGTAGACATGCATGTTACAGTACCTTAGCCTGCTGACCCCTTTACTGGTTATAAGTCAGCCAAAGCCACAGATACGTTTTATAAGATGTATCTGCACAGGGATAGATCGATGTTCAGTTATGTCCCTTTCATCAGGGAGATGTGAGTCAGTCATGTTCAGGGAAGTGACCGTAGTTCATGCTCATGTGATCACCACAAAGCACAGAAACATGTGCATCGAGGTAAGTTTTTGGAGTAATGCAAATGCCCAACATGTACCAGCACATTGACTAATGTATGACCTGTTGTTGGAAAACGAGGCAGCATCTGTGAGGCCTGCACAAATAACATGACTACATTTGTCCTTCACTGAGAACCAAACACCCAATTGTAGCGCCTGACTCTCAGAGGGTAGCGTTGCAGAGCAGTCTGAGGCTTACTCAAGGGAGGTGGTGTGGGCTAGTAATCGCCATTTGCAGGTGCCCAAAAATAACACTCAATAATTGATTTTCCAGTCTGTACTTTGCTTTATAAAAGTAAGAGTACATGTATTAAACACACACACCACCCAATACTATGCACCAATTTACAAATATACATAAGCTGTTGGAATTACTTTGTGACATTGCATAACATCTCCACCCCTCCCGCAGGGGGGGTGGGGTCTAGGACCACCACTCCCATGCATGCACATCAACTTGCCCCCAATGCAGTTAGTTGAACATAACCTGGAGCGAGGGCCCTGCACACTGGCACCATCCCAGTGGCGACCCACCCCATTACCTCAACAAGCATTAAAAAGGGGTAAACCTGCCTTGGTGCACATGACCCTGACTGAGCATCTCCTACTGACCATAAAGTATGCACCTCTATATCTTAAGGGCTAGCAGTCTGGGGTTTTCACCTAAGCGCAGCAGCAGGAATCCATGTTTACGCACACTTTAGAATGACAGTACTCATCACCTTGGTTGATCATTTGAATGCATTGCAATTACAGCCCCTAAGGGCATCACAGATGAAATCACAGGATTGCGCATATACAGCCAGACACCCTAGCAGGAGTGTCTGGCAACATAACCCCACTTGGCTTGTGACATCTCCTTACACATGCGACTTACAGTCCCTTCAAAAGAAGTACTCCTGGCAACTACACTTCTCCTGCAGTGTGCCTCTTCACTTTAAAAGGAATGCCAGGTAAAAGCATGGGATTACGTAAATACAGCCAGACCCCCTAGCAGGAAGGTCCAGCAACATAACTCCATTTATCTTAACATCACCTTACACATATACTTCACTTTACACATGTGACTTTCAGTCCACCTAAAAAGAAATAACCAATAGTAAATGCATTTCGGTGCAATTACACCACTTCACCTCCAGGGGATGCCCTTCGCCAGACATCCCAAACTCAGCCCTTCACTCCATGATGCACTTCATAGAACACCCTCAGCTGTAGAACATAAGTTCCAGCCTAGAAGGTGTTAAAGGCTGGCGCTGAGCGCTTGAGGGGTTATTCTTTCAGATGCCCCGTGAAACTTATGGGTGGACTGTTCTTCTTTATGCTGGGGGAGGCTGCGGTGCTCCTGCAGCCCCCCTGCACCCCTTTTCACACATGAGGGTGACCCCCCTCCTCTGGGGGCCACCAGGCACCAAAATGGCAGATTTCTTCGTGCTGGGGGGGGGGGAGACTGGGCCTCTCCAGCAGCTCCCCCAGCACCTTTTCACAAGTGAGGGTGACCCCCCCTCCTCTGGGGGCCACAAAGCACCAAAACGGCAGATTTCCAAATGCCTGGAGATGCATTATGGGGCGCTTCTTGCTCCTCATTACCAGCCACCGCCACTGGGAACACTCTTCTCTGCCCTCTGGGTCTCTGAGAGGGTAGATTCAGCAGTGTGCTGTCTTCAATTGGCTCCCTGCGTCAGCCTTTTGCCAGCCTCTCTTCCTGGGCCCCTCTTGTCCCTGCGCAGAGGCCCCTGTTTCTGTGCACCAGTCCTGGGCTCTTCTTCTGGTGCTGATAGGGTCCTGGGGGCAGTCAGGGGGTCTCTCCTTCCAACTGCCCATTGCGCCAGGCTCCAGCACCTTCAGCCTCAGCCGAGCACACACCCAGAGAGACCTTCTCTTCCTGTGCAAGCACTTTTTAAAAGTTGAGTAGGGGCTGGCAGGAAGTCTCTGTTGGTCCTATCAAACAGCGACACATCACGTCCCTGCCCCTGCTCCCTCCTTCTTGTCCAGCCTCTGAGCTTGTTCAAAATGGTGTTGTCCAGGGTTTCTGGCCACATGTCTGTAGCCTCATCCCCCACGCTGCCTTCCCTCCTTGGTGCAGCCTGGTGCCTGGAACCCAGTGACAGCTGTTAATTGATGAGCCTGTAGCCCCTCATATCTTCTCTTTGTGGAGAGGAGGCCCTAGCTTGTGGAAGAAAGGTTATCAATCCATCCAGCTGAGGTCAGCCCTCAGCCTGGGTCTGGTCCTGGCTGGCTCACAGAAATATGACAGTTCTGGATGACCCAAAGCAGTACAAATATGACTTTGGACTCTGCAGAATACTTCTTTTCACCTCCAATACAATGGACTTTAGTGCATGTCTGGAAACTGTAGGCCTTGTGGAAGTTAATATAGCCATGGGCCCCACATTCCCTTAGGAATGAAGTGAAAACACAGTAAAACACACTGACTTTCCCTGGCATGTTTCTTTCCAGCGTATAAAGCCTATTCCATATCACCACCCAATACTGCATAAGTCCTGCCACACCATTCACTTTGTAGCTGCTCCTGGACTGCGCACGCTAGGAATCTCCCCTGCGCAGCCCGTACACGTGTGCACACGCATGTACACATGTGTCTGCATGTAACCAGCCCGGTGTCCCTTACTCCAGATGCTGCGCAGTGGCCTGGTCAAGCCAGGGGAACACCAGTAAAATCCCCATACAGTCTCTTACATCCTGAGTTCACTGTGGGTGAGTCCCAACTTATGAGGCTCCCCCACAGTAGAAGCTCAACAATTAGGTGCTCAAAAAGCAAAAAATCCGGGCGGCCCATAGTGTCAGAACCACCTTCTAACACCTGTTATCAGTGTGGTCTCCACAAATGTGTGAGGCATTTTGTTATTGTAGGAAATAAGTGTGAATAGGCCATGTTATGCATCCCTGAAGCAGGTGACATAAAGCTCGAGGACTTTGTGAGTTTTGCTTACTCATTGTGCCAATCTTAGGTCCCAGCCATGCTGCTCGGTGTTATCAAATGTATCCCATGGGTCAATTACAGGTATGCTATCATTCTTCTGCCACATTGGCCTGTCAAATGAGGATGTATGTCGTTACAACGCATGCACTTACAACGCATTTTTTACAACGCATAATCCATTACAACGCATGACATTACAACGCATGACACTACAACGCATTTTTAAAAACTACCTTTACAACGCATTTCCATTACAACGCATACTACCTTTACAATGCATACCATTACAACGCATAATATTAAATTGCATTTAAGGTAAGTATTAGATAGTATAGGGGTAAAAGTTACTTTTCTAACTCCAGGGGGTGCAACAGTAGGGTAAGTGTTGGATAGTATAGGGGTAAAAATTACTATTCTAACTCCAGGGGGTGCAACAGTAGGGTAAGTGTTGGATAGTATAGGGGTAAAAATTACTATTCTAACTCCAGGGGGTGCAACAGTAGGGTAAGTGTTGGATAGTATAGGGGTTAAAATTACTATTCTAACTCCAGGAGGTGCAATAGTAGGGTAAGTGTTGGATAGTATAAGGGTAAAAATTACTATTCTAACTCCAGGGGGTACAACAGTAGGGTAAGTGTTGGATAGTATAGGGGTAAAAATTACTATTCTAACTCCAGGGGGTGCAACAGTAGGGTAAGTGTTGGATAGTATAGGGGTAAAAATTACTATTCTAACTCCAGGGGGTGCAACAGTAGGGTAAGTGTTGGATAGTATAGGGGTAAAAATTACTATTCTAACTCCAGGGGGTGCAACAGTAGGGTAAGTGTTGGATAGTATAGGGGTAAAAATTACTATTCTAACTCCAGGGGGTGCAACAGTAGGGTAAGTGTTGGATAGTATAGGGGTAAAAATTACTATTCTAACTCCAGGGGGTGCAACAGTAGGGTAAGTGTTGGATAGTGTAGTGTAATATTATGCGTTGTAATGGTATGCGTTGTAATGGTAGTATGCGTTGTAATGGAATGCGTTGTAAAGGTAGTTTTTAAAAATACGTTGTAGTGTCATGCATTGTAATGTCATGCGTTGTAATGGATTATGCGTTGTAAAAAATGCGTTGTAAAGGTAGTGCGTTGTAAAAGTTGCGTTGTAAAGGTTGTTCCCCGTCAAATGATTGTGTGGAAGGTTCTATTCACTGCATTCACAGGAGTGAGTCCATGTGACTGACTCTGTTACAGTGACAACACATGCCATTCACAGACAAACACAGGTGGTACCGGCTTGAAACATGACTGAAAATGTGAGATCTTATATTAGATACACATTCACAACAGTAGCCGTGTGAGTATCTGCTGTTGACTATACATACTTGGGGCTTTTTTAAGCATTTGTATGATGTATCACTGTCAGCCTGGGAGATGTGGAATATGCATTGTTCTGAAGAGAATCAACAAAATGAGTTGGGAAAGAAAAGCAATGTAAGCTGTAGGAAGTGTGAAATATGTCTAATGGAAGTTTGGGACATGGAGATTTGGGCCATACAAATTGGGCCCTCGACAGTCTAGAGAGGATTGGGACACAGTGTTGACTGGACTCATGAAGGGTGGAGGTTCGGTACTGATAGTCTGTACAGATAGTGCACCCAGACGGGTCATTGGCATGGCTTTCCACCATTAGCATCGTGAAGATGCAGTCATTGGACTTGGAACCGTGTAGACCATTGTTGACATCTGTTTTTGGTGAGCTATTTACAATGTGCACAACATTCAGATTCATCCTCATCACACTGTACATAGATGACACAAGACAGTGGGCCACGTGCTTCTCAACCTGGCTATGTCTTCTTCCTTATAATTGACATGACAGTAGAGTGACTAAATTTCAGGACAAATGATCACAATCACTGTAATCTGTGTGACATGACTCATGCAATGAGTACAAAATCTTTACGTTGGACAAGGATGTCATTTGACCTGTGATTATGGAGCCGATGTTACTCAATTTGTTGACTATGGAGTGCAGAATGGATACAATGTCTCACTCAAATTGTGTTAATCATATTCCCATTGTTGCTCTATACTTTCATGCAGGAGATGAGGCAGGTATGTCAGGACACAAGACCGTCAGGTGCCCAAAAATAAAAACATCACCTGCTACATAGTGAAGTATTTACCAAGGTGGTTGTGTCAATTGATGTTGAAGAAACCAATGTTACGGATTACTACATGTGTGAGGGAGCAATGGTTAACTTGCAGATTGACAAAGGCCATTTATGTCAATATATGTTACGTTGATAGCACAAGTCAAAATGATGTAGTTGGTTGCACTGTGAGGTTTTGCAACATTACCTATGTGTCAAGTACATACAGATGACTTATGTGAATCTTTTGCATTTCTGTTCACAGCATCAGCACCGGCCAGTGGAGGAGAGCAAGCCAAGGGTTTAGAGGGAGCAGTTCACCAATCAGCATACTGTGCCGACTCGGACTCGGAGGTATCAACTGGCGGGTAGGATGAGGGGAGCCACACTAAGGGCAGGTCTGCAACTACAACAGAAGCATTCGAGGACCAGTCAAGCTCCAGTGATGACTCCCTGGTGCTGGAGGACAAATTAGAGGATTCCTTAACATCAGAGCCCACCACCACTCCCACCTCCATCCTCTCAACTGCTCCCAGTGTCCGTGGCCAGTCCTGTGGCAGGGGAAAGCTCTGTTTTGCGCCAGGTACCTCACCCCTCGCCCATGTCTCCCCTGCTGCCCTCAGTGCGGAGGCAGTTGATATCCTGAGGCAGATCTCTGTGGGGCAGACATTGATGATGAATGTCCTCCATGCACATACCATTCTTTTGACACAAATGGTGTCATGGATGGAGGGCATTCACTCTGACATGTCTGTCCTCCAGAGATCCAATCAGGCTCTGGCCGCCACACTGATGGCAGCAGTGTCCAAGCTCCAGCAGTCCCTCCCCTTCCTGCCTCTTCCCCATCCACAGTCCCAACTGTGAGAAGTTGGCCTGATATATGCTGTCCACTAGTTATAGTGGGCACCTTGTATCAGTCCAAACAACCTTTATTGAAAGCTATCCTAGTGGTAGCTATGGAGAGCAGCCTTCAGGCTAAGTCTTGAAGGAATGTAAAGCAGCTTGTTTTACCAGTCTATAATCTCTTGAGTCACTAAATGAAAGATATCCACACCAGGTATATATATAAAAGATATGTATTCATTACTAAACACACCCTCCTAGTCTCTTTATGAGACTAGAGGTTAAAACACATAAGTTACACTTCAATAATCACAGTAAAATAGCACAAATACACGTCAGGCACAAGGGGCAAGCCAAACCATATACTAAAATAGTGGTATAAGAACCATGACTTAACTAGACACAAGGTCTAGAGCCTGTAGAATCGCTGGGACTCCAAGGAACCACCCAAGGCAGGGACACAGGGGACCTATGGGGGCCGTGTGCAGTGTGTGAACACAGCCCCGAGCTCCAGGGAAAGTCGCGGTTCGATTTTTAAAGATTAGGGACACTTAGAAATGAGTCAGGACCAAACCCTTTTGGCATTAGGAAGTTCTAGGGCTAGCATCCATGGGAGCACCGGAGTACTCGTGTTACCTCACCCAGGGAAGCCGGGTGCATAGGTGTCTTTTGGTGTCGGGTAGCGTTGTCGATTTCAGTGGGAACTGGCGAAGAAATTCTGCTGCCGTGAAGATGCGAAGTGTCCACAGAGATCCAAGCCTGGATCGAAGATGAGAAGAACCTGAAAGCAGAGGGGACAGAGTCTGGGTCACTAGCCATTGACCAGGAAGGCGATGAGCAGATGCCCACCGATGTTGGGTGATTTCAGGTGAAAGAGGTGAAACTTGACTCTTCAGCCACGAGGACCAGGAGGTGCCGAGGATAACCAGGAGCTGGATTCAAGCTGTCCCACAAAGGATGTTGAGTGCTGCAGCATCAGTGCCGGGATTGGACACAACAAGTCTTGGCAACAGCAACCCACGCAGAAACGAGAAAGATTCTTTGGTGCAAACCAGCAAGGTCTGTGGGACTCACCACTTGGTTGGGAGTCAGGGCACATCTGGAGCAACCAGGGATGCCCAAAGAAATACAAATTTACCCCCTCAGGGACCCACCAGACCAGGGATCGCAAAGGGACCTCGATGACAAAACACAAATTGGCGGCCCACGGGTCACTCGGAATGACCAGGCCAACAATCTTCGGTGGATTCAGTGCTCGAGGTGGGGGCTACAAGTCAGCCTAAGCACGACTCCAAGAGATGTTGAGAAGTCAATGCACTTGCAGACCAGCAAATTGCTTCATTGGTGCCTGCCAAGCAGGGGAGTCACTCCTTGACCCCAAGGGAGATTTCTTCAGTCATCTGGTCTTGAGCAGAGCGGTGAAGGTCCAGGATATGGCTTCAGAGTTTCATCCAGGGTAATCTAAAGACCTAAGGACTGGGGTCCCATACGTATACTAATGTTATGTTACTAGGTATTTGTTGAGCGCACGGCTACTACCAGGAGTGTCCCGGCGCTAGACATAGGACCCATAACACAAAGCCGATTCAGCTGAAGAGATAGCCATAGAGAATATTAAAACAGCATTGTCTTTAGTTTGCGGCGGAATAACAAAAGGTCCTTTTCCTGGCGCATATCAATAGGGAGTTTATTCCATAATGACGATACCAGAACCTGAAAGGAGCGGCCACCCTGTCGTGAAAGATAAAACCTGGGCGTATGAAGCAGGTGAGCAGAAGAGGACCGTAACACACGTGTAGGCACGTAGTGTAAACAGCGAGCTTTTAAATAGGGTGCGCCGATATTATGAGAAGCCTTAAAGGCAAGGACCAGGGCCTTGAAGAAAATTATTTTACGAATTGGCACCCAATGTAGTGTTCTCAGAAGAGGGGAAGTATGTGTGCGTCGGTCAGCAAGAAAAATCGCTCGCGCAGCAGCATTCTGAGCCACCTGGAGACGGTTAAGAAGAAATTCCGGTATACCCAGATATAGGACATTGACATAGTCGAGATGAGACAGGATCAGAGCCTGCACGACTATCCTTCTGTGAGATTGAGAAAGCAGACGAAGAAAGTTCCGTAACATCCTGAGTAAACCGAAGCATGTGCTGAAGAACCGGGTATTTAGAACCCAGCGGCGTCAGGGGCATGCCCAAAGTCTTCGGGTTCACCTGTCTTAGAATACAGAGACACAGGATACTTCTTGGTGGCGTCAGAGATCGAATTTATTGGCTGCAGCCAGTAACAGAAGTCCTTGAAGTCATCACGGTATGAGTTCTCAGGAGACTGCTCAAATTTACAAAGCAAGTCATCACTTTTTATGCCAGAAACATCACATTACAGACAAACACCCATTATTTTACAAATTGTCCAATCGCATGAAACCACACCAAAAGTATCGCATGACGGAAAAACCCACTTTTCAGTTGTCCGGCCCATGATCATTCATCGAACAATCCCAACATTCTTCTTTAGACAAGCCGGACAGACCCATGAAAAAGAGACCACAACCCATATCGTAAATGGACCATAAAAGAAGAAACAGAAACAGATAGAAGTAGGATGGGGCATGTTTGTGTGCAATAAAACTTCAGGAGATCCCGTGCTCTGACCCTTAATCAAGATCAGCTAGTGGTCGGGAACGGGTTTGGCAGGGTCGGCCTCAGGCAACGAGGTCAGTTCACTCAAGTCATGTAGGAGTCAGCACAAACTCGAGCTAAGGTGCGCCTGACCAAAAAGCTTGTTTAACCACAGTCATCGGCCTATGTGAGGGCAACCACAAAATGGCTACAATGCGCAAAATGGAACCCAGGGTTCGGAACGAAAACCCTAAATACGCAGTGAATCCATTGGTGTAATGTGACGAAAACACACGTACTAGCCGAACTCACTAGTTACGGTTCGCTGTTACCAAAATCGTAACGGAACCATGATATTTATAGCGCAGATTCAGATTTCACGGAACCTCAGAGCCTACCACCGATTGGACCTGGGCACTCATGGAGAGTTTACTGTCCAGTTTAACCCCCAGATTCTTTACCATGGTAGCCAGATTGGTAGGCAGGGGCATGTTAGGAGGCCACCAATCACGCCAATTTTCATCAGGCGCTCCGCCGAAAAAAATCATTTTAGATTTATCTGAATCGCATTTCGGGTGATTGGTGTTAAACCAACTGAAGACTTCTGAGAGGCAGAGCTTGATATTATTTCTATCCAGGACTTTATCTCTGGCACATGTAAATAGCAGTTGTGTATCGTCTGCATAAGAGACGATACTGGCGCCAAATGATTCAACCAATGTTGCCAGAGGAGCCACAAACACATTAAAAAGTGTAGGGCTTAGAATGGAGCCCTGAGGGACTCCAACATTCATAGCTTGAATGTGGGCCTCAAAAGGGGGGGACCAAACAGTTTGCTGTCTAGTTGTGAGATAGGACCGAAACCACTGCAAGGCAAGGTGCCCAATACCGCACCTCCAAAGACGATCTAAGAGAAGGTCATGGGGTACGGTATCGAAGGCTGCCGATATGTCGAGTAGAACCAGCACTGCTCGACCGCCCTTATCCAGAGTGACTTTGATTAATTCCGAGACCTCAAGGAGAGCAGTTTCAGTGCTAAAATTAGCACGGAAGCCAGACTGGCTAGAGTGTAAGATATTGTTAGAGTCTAAGAAATCTCTGAGGATGTAATTGACATATTTCTCTAAAGTTTTGGATAAGGCAGGGAGCAGTGAGATGGGTCTATAATTACTCGCTGTCGAGGGGTCAGCGGAGGGATTTTTCAACAGAGGGAGAATTTTACCCAGCTTCCATTGCTCTGGGACAGTCCCCGTAGACAGTGAGAGATTCAATATCTTGTTGACAGCAGGGTTGATTATCTCAGCAATTGATGCCAAGATTTTTGCAGGACAGGGATCGGTCGGGGAGCCAGATTTCAGGGCGCGGAGAAGATGTAGAGATTTCTCCAAAGGAATGGCAGGGAAATGTGTAAGGTGGTTTATAGTGGGGGGAGGTTGTTGGAGCAGACAATCCAGCTTTGTGACATAATTAGAGCTTGTTGCATCAAAAGAAGCTTGTATAGCAGAAATTTTATTGAAGAAAAATAAAGCAATGGCATCAGTCCAAGCTTTTGTAGGGGAAAAAGGGTTTTTTATGACATTAGGAGAAGTAAAATCTTTCACTACTTTGAAAAGTTCTAAGGTAGGGGGTTGGACATACTCTGGGGACCCACCTATGGGAGGGTTTGGAAAGAGGGGTGGCTACACCCATTTCCTTTGTCCAGTTTCATGCCAGAGCACAGGCTGGAAGCCCCTGAACCGGTTTGAGCTGGACTATGCACAGGGACACCAAATGTGCCCCCAGTGCAGGACTTCAAAGCACTCAGAGACTGCTCCCACCCAGCCCCAATACACATACTCCTGTCTGGGAGGTGGGTACAGCTCCCTGTGACAGGAAACCTATTGTCGAGGCCTCCCCTGCTGGAGTGTCGGTCAGCAGCAGGAGGCCAGACCCGTCTCTGTGGCTGCAGCATCCATTTTGTGATGCCAGGGCTCTATTAAGTTTCTACTGGGTATACCAGTGCTGTCATGTCTCCCCCTCTAGAAGAGTGGGATCATACTCCCACACCAGTTACTGGTGTGGGGGTATGATTCCAAGGTGTTTGACACCAAACACGACATGGTTCCGTGCAGCCAGTCCAAAGCTAGCATTTACCGTTTGGTTATAATGCACTCCAGAGTATATGGTCAGGCTGCACTACTGACAACCCCGGAGGATTCATTCCGAAGGCTGCAGAGAGGCTCAGCTCATGCCTGGGCACCCTCTCACATATAACCAAGCACCCTGCCTTCAGGATTGATAAGGCCTGCCATGGGGGTGACTAATAGGTTTCTATGTGCAGTATATAGTGAGATATAGTGAACCTATATCTCAGTAAGGGATGCATGCACCACCTCACTCAAGCTGCAGTAGCGGACCTGTGGTGTCATTTTGGGGAGCTTTCCAGGGGTGGCATAATACATGCTTCAGCCCCTGGTGGGCCTCTGGGGTACCTATGCCCTGGGTACATAGTATACCATATACTAGGGACTTATAAGGGCACTCCATATCCAATCTGTAATGTACCTAAAGTACATGGAATCATTTTACAAGAGAAAGCAGATAGGCTGGGGACCTGAGTAGCAGGTTCCCAGCCAAACTAAGTCAAAAACCATCAAAACACCAGGAAATAAGTGGGGGCAACCATGCAGTCAGATTCCACCTTCCTACACCAACTCTCCTACCTAACCCAAGCACATGCAAACATGCACATGGACACACCTCAACAGCCCCAAGCAGCACTCCAACACACAGTTACAAGCACAAACCCACACACCCCCACACTAAGGAGACAGACAGCACATATACCACTAGGGACATGCCAACAAAAGACACACATACATCCACAGACACTCTGCAGACATCTAAACCTTCTGCCTCCACAACCCCTACCCTTGACTCTCCTGTTCCCCCATCTGCCCAGAGACTCTTCCTCAGCGACATTGGCCTCTTCCCTTCTGACCCATCCAAACCCCTTCCCAGAAGGAAGAGGCAACCCCCCTGGCCCAGACATCTAAACCTGCCACCCCCCACCCACGAAGAGTAAGAGCACCAAGCACCTCACAAGCAAATCTCCCTCTCCTCAAAAGACAAAACCCCTCCACCAACACATACTTCAACAGCCGTGACCAGTACCTCTTGCACTAAGAAACACCCTAACAAAGAGTCAGAATCAATCCCCCATCCCTGTTTATTCTGTCCACCACTACACCATCCCCAAGAAGCTCAAGCCCAGCCCCACCCCCTCCATCGAGCACGCCCACTAAAACTGCCTCCCGCCTCAGTCTGTTCCTACCACTGCAGTGAACCGACCACACCCTCCATCTGTCCCATCCACTGCAGTAGATCAACATCCCCCATCCATCAGTCCCATCCACTGCAGTGGACCAACCATTCCCTCCATCTGTCCCTTGCCCTGCAGTGGACCAAACACCCCCTCCATCTGTCCCATCCACTGCAGAGGGCCAACCATCCCCTCCATCCTGCCCTTCCACTGCAGTGGACCAACAATCCCCCTTCATCTGGCCCATCCACTGCAGTGGACCAACAATTTCCTCCATCTGGCCCATCCACTGCAATGAACCTAACAACCCCTCCTGATCCCATAGCTCCCAAATCCCTAACCAGTACTCCATAGTTTTGCCCCTTTGGTGCCTGGCATGTCCCCTAGATGTCCCTCCCAGGGGAGCTGACCCCTTCTAGTCACTGTGCAGGCAAGAGTTGATGGGTATAATTTTTAACCCCATCAAAAGTTGAACTTTTATGGACTGGCCACTGCCCTTGCATTTGTTCTAATGAACTGGTTAATACATGCCAAATAAAGCATGTTTTAGGTTTTTGAATGTGGATTTCTGTGTCCCACAAATTGATCATAAGTCAACTGTCATTTATGTTCAATTATTGATGTGAGTACACAATAATGTTGGTATGTCATGGATTTCATGTGGTCCATGGGGTATGTGAGCTTTTACAGTATGTATTCCAGGTTTACTTGTCTACAATTGCTGGATGTTATCACACACATCTTTTTTGGCTATGAAGGTGACATGCATTCATCATCCTTTCATTTGTTTCTGTCACAATTGCACATAGGTCATGCTACCATGTGCCAACATAGTGCAATTGTTGCAAAGTGCTACAGTTTAGGAGGAGCACACTGAAGATGATTGTAACGTGCAGAGAATCACCTGTCTCATCAGTAAATCTGGTTACAGATGACGTTCGACTATGTCGTGGTGGTCTTTGGACACACCCATGTTGTTGGAGGGAGGACCACCGGGGAGTCGGGGAGACTATTCCGGGGCACCTTCCTACCGCACAAGTATAGCCGAGCGCCGCTGAGAAGCCCCTGCAGGGGGGGTCCTTCTCCTATGATCGTACTAGGCCCAGTAACACCACCACACAGGACTCAATATCGGTTGCTTGACTGGGTTCTTTATCAAAAAGTAGTACGTGCAATATTTACAGTGGGATCGAGGGATCCAGTAAGAGTCTCAATGTCTCG
The DNA here is from genome assembly GCF_964204655.1 of Triturus cristatus. Classification (NCBI taxonomy): domain Eukaryota; kingdom Metazoa; phylum Chordata; class Amphibia; order Caudata; family Salamandridae; genus Triturus; species Triturus cristatus. The sequence goes on from NC_140589.1 coordinate 183,014,297, forward strand.
AAGGGAATAGGGTAGCGGGACAGTCTCAGTACCAACCAGGTACGGGGAAGGGGGCTCTGTGCCAGACCTTGGATGCTGTCTCAGAGCGGCTTGGTCGAGGAGAGCCGCGACGGCGTCAGCAGGGCTCGGGTGGTAGTTCCGCTTGGGTCGAGCCGCGACACAGTCAGCAGGGCTCCGGTGGTAGGTCCGCTTCGGTCGAGCCGCGACGAGATTAGCTGGGCTCTGATGGCAAGTTCACAAGGTTGGGCCGCGACGGCGTCAGCAGGGCCCCAAAGGTTCGTAAAGGTCTTGTAAGTACGATGGAGCCGCGACGTCGTCAGCAGGGCTCAACAGGTAGTTTCAGGCAGTCTTCCTCCGTAGGGTCAGCCGCGATCCGATCAGCAGGGCTCTTGACTCCAGGATACAACTACTGTCCTGTTGTCGGGTCGCCCCAGATATAGGACTGGAGCCCTTTGATGTCCGGACCCTTGCGCCCGGAGGGGGCGGAGAGGCCGGGTAGGAAGCGGCCAGACGCCCAGCAGGAGAGGCGCCAGGCCCCAAAGAGCTGTGGGGCGATCGCACCTAGGTGTGGAAGAACGGTTGGGGGTCCCATCGATACTGCCCTCCGCCGGGAGTGGGAAGGGTTCACGTGGTATCCCCCGGGCCAGGGGTTGGCGCCTCGATGTCGGGCCTCGCTGGGACAGAGGCCGGGTGAAGCGGGGTCACACAGGTGGTCACGTGGAGTGACGTATAGTCCAAAATGGAGGAGCCCCGAGGTGCATGGGACCTCGTGCGGCTTAGCGCGGGGAAACAGGACCATGCCACGAGGCCGGCTCCCACATGTGTCCCCCCCAGCTGAAGGCAGGGAGAGTCACCCATCTCCTTGGGGGTTCTCCTCGCCGAGGCGGAAGAATCGGGACAGGCCATCAGCATTGGCGTGGTCGTTGCCGGGCCGGTGTTCCACAGTGAAGTCCATCCCTTGCAGCGAAATGGACCAGCGCAACAGCTTGGGGTTCTCGCACCGCATTTGCATGAGCCACCGCAAGGGCCGGTGGTCAGTTTGGACCTTGAAGTGGGTGCCGAACAGGTAGGGCCAGAGCTTCTTGAGAGCGCATACCACGGCGAAGGCCTCCCGCTCGATGGTGCTCCACCTCTGTTCTCGCGGCAGCAGTCGGCGGCTGATAAAGGCCACAGGTCGGTCGAGGCCCTTGGTGTCCACTTGGGAGAGGACCGCCCCGATTCCGTACTCCGAGGCATCGGTCTGGACTACAAATTCCTTGCTGTAGTCAGGGGCCTGTAGCACAGGGGCAGCGCACATGGCTGCCTTGAGAGCATCAAAAGCGGTCTGACAGCGGGGCGTCCAGTGCACCGCCTTGGGCTGTTTCTTTGAAGTGAGCTCCGTAAGGGGGCCCACAATGCTGCCATAATCCTTGATGAATCGTCGGTAGTAGCCTGTGAGGCCTAGGAAGGCCCGGACAGCGGTTTGGGTTGCGGGGGGCTCCCACGCCTGGATAGCGTCGACTTTTAACTGGAGGGGCGCCACCTGGCCACTCCCCACCTGGTGGCCCAGATAGGTCACAGATCCTTGACCGATCTGGCATTTACTGGCCTTAATGGTGAGCCCGGCTCTTTGGAGAGCGGCCAGGACTTCCCCAAGGTGTCCTAAGTGCGCGGCCCAGTGGTCGCTGAAGACGGCAATGTCGTCGAGATAGGCCGCGCTGAAGGCTTCTAGTCCGGCCAGGACCTTGTTTACTAGCCTCTGAAAGGTCGCTGGGGCTTTCTTCATACCGAAGGGCATTACCCGAAAGTGGTAGTGCCCATCGGGGGTGGAAAAGGCGGATCGTTCCTGGGCGCCGGGAGTGAGCTTGATCTGCCAGTATCCAGCGGTGAGATCAAAGGTGCTTAGGTAGCGGGCGGCCCCTAGGCGATCGATCAGCTCGTCGGCTCGTGGCAAGGGGTGGGCATCGGTCTTGGTGACTGCGTTCAGGCCCCGGTAGTCGACACAAAATCTGAGTTCGGGGGCCGTGCCGGGGGCGGCGGCCTTCGGCACCAAGACTACCGGGCTGGCCAACGGGCTGTCGGAAGGCTCGATGACTCCGAGGGCGAGCATCTTGGCGACCTCGGTCTGTATACATGTTCGGACTCGGTCAGGCACTCTGTAAGCGTGGTGTCGTACAGGGGGGCTGTCCCCTGTGTCCACATCGTGGACGCACCAGGGGGTCACCCCGGGCGTGAGAGAGAAGAGGGCAGCGAAGGGTTGCAGCAGCTTCTGGCAGTCATGGCGCTGTTCTGGTGTCAGGGTGGCGGAGAGGCGGACGCCCTCCACGGAGCCGTCTTGCCCGAGGACCCCAGGAGGTCTGGAAGGGGCTCGGAGTCACTTTCGCCCCCATCGTCGGTAGCCAGCAGTAGGCTTAGTTCAGTTCGGGCAAAGTGGGGCTTGAGCCGGTTGGCGTGCAGGACCCGGAGGGGGTTCCTCTGGGACTCCATGTCGACCAGGTAGGTGACGGGGCTCTTCCTCTCAACTACCTTGAAGGGCCCGGTCCACTTGTCCTGCAGGGCGCAGGGGTCCACGGGCGACATGACCCAGACTTGCTGGCCCGGCTCGAACTCGATGGCTGAGGCATTTTCGTCATACCAGCGTTTCATGTCTTCTTGGCTGGCTTCGAGGTTGGCTTCTGCCAGGGCCCGGAACTTCCGAGTCTGGTTCCGCAGGGTCAGGAGGTACCGGTAGACGTCGGGGGGGGGGGGCATCTTGGACGGCCGCCTCCCAGCCCTCCTTGACCAGGCTCAGGGGCCCTCGGACGGGGTGCCCATACAATAGTTCGAAGGGGCTGAAGCCCAGGGATTTCTGTGGTACCTCCCGATAGGCGAACATGAGGCAGGGCAGCAGGACATCCCATCTCCTCCTCAGGGGCTCTTCCAGGCCTTCGATCATCCCCTTCAGGGTTCTGTTGAACCGCTCGACCAGTCCGTTCCCCTGGGGGTGGTAAGGGGTGGTGAATTTATAGGTGACCCCACATTGTTGCCAGAGGGATCTCATGTACTTTGAAATAAAGTTCGTACCCCTGTCGCTCACCACTTCTCGGGGGAACCCCACCCTGGAGAAGATGCCCATCAGGGCCCGGCCCACCACTGGAGCTGTCACAGTGCGGAGTGGGATGGCCTCGGGGTATCGGGTGGCGTGGTCGACCAGTACCAGGATGAAGCGGTGCCCCAGGGCGGTTCGGGGGTCGAGGGGTCCCACGATGTCGATCCCCACTCGTTCGAACGGGGTGTGGACGGCTGGAAATGGTTGGAGGGGGGCTTTCACTCGCCCCCCAGTCTTCCCGCTAGCTTGGCAGGTCGGGCAGGACCGGCAGTGATGGTCCACGTCCCTTCTCATTCAGGGCCAATAGAAATGGGTCACTAAGCGGCTGTAAGATTTGTCCCGCCCGAGGTGTCCGGCGAGAGGCACGTCATGTGCCAGGTTCAGGAGGAACTCTCGAAATCGGAGGGGGACCACCAGCACCTGGCCGGCCCCTAGTTCGGCGACTTTCTGCTCGCTATACAATAAGTCATTGTCCCAATAGACCCAGTGGGTTCCCGTGGGGTCCCCCGCAGCCTGGGCGGCCGCTTGCTGTCGGGCCCCCTCGAGGGATGGGCAGGCCTTCTGCTCTTGCTGGAATTGTTTGCGGGTGGGGCCCCCGTCGTGGCGCCACTGGGCCAGCTCGGGGATCTCGCTGAGGGAGGCGGCCTCGTCGGGAGAAAGTTCGGGTGGCCCGGCCTCCTCGTCAGGTTCCTCCGTGCCGGAGGAGGGTGATAGTTCGGGGTCCGTCGGCTTGTTGGGGGCCGTGGCAGCGGCTGGTTGGGCGGTCATGGACCGGGTGGTGGCGCAGGCCCACTCGGGCAGTCCTAGCATCCCCAGATGCTCTCGGCGTTCTACCTGGGCCCAGGGTGAGCTCTCTAGGTCATTCCCCAGGAGGCAGTCCACTGGGGCGTCGTCGCGGACAGTCACTTTTACAGTGCCGGACACTCTTCCCCACTCGAAGGGGATCCTGGCCATCCAGCACATGCTCTCGGTGTTGTCCGCGGTCCGGACAGGGCAGATGACATGCGGCAGGATTTGTTCGGGGGTCACCAGGTGGCAGCGGACAGCGGTCACACTGGCCCCAGTGTCCCGGAGGGCCTCGGCCCGTCGTCCATTGATGGTGACCCACTGTTGGTACTTCTGGGTGTTGCTTGGGATGGCGGCTCGGGGCACCATTTCTCGGGAGCCCAGGCATACAAGCGACATGGCAGCTGGTTCCCACTCGGGGGACCCGTCGTCGTGGTTTTCCTCCTCGTCTTCCTCCTCCCCCAGGGCTGCGGCGGCTATTTGTCGGGGAGGGGGCCCAGGGGTCCCGTTCCGTCGGTTCACGGGGCAGGCCGGGTCGCTCGCATAGTGGCTGGTCTGCTGACAGCCGAAGCAGGTCACTGCCGGTCGGGGTCCAGGCCGTGCGATAGGGGTCCCCCTTCGGCCCTGGGTCGGGGAAGTGTGGTTGGTGGCTTGGCCTCGTGGCGGGCTTCTGGGCGGCCCGGCCGGGAATTCTCGATTGCGGTGGGACCCCCCTCCTCCGCCTCGCTGGTGGGGAGGTCCCGTGGTACTCCGTGGATAGTAGTCCCCCACTGGGTTCCGGGGGACCCGGGTGTTGACCCATCGGTCTGCTTCGGCGGCGAGCTTCCGGGGCTCGGTCAGTTTACTGTCCAGGAGGTGTTGCCTTAGTTCAACAAAGCAGTTGTTGGCGAGGTGCTCCCAGACAATGAGGTCGAACAGTTCATTGTATGAGGTGACCTTGCTTCCTTTTATCCAACCTTCCAACGCTCGGCTGAAGAAGTCCACGTATTCGACCCATGTGGTACCGGGGAGCTTCTTGCAGTCCCGGAAGCGCTGCCGGTACATCTCGGCTGATAGTCCGTAGCGTGTGAGTAGGGCTTCCTTCATGTGGTCGTATGATGTCATCACCGCGTCGGGGAGTTGCAGCAGGGTATCCCGGCCTTCGCTGAGGAACCTCCCCCATAGGCCGGCACCCCAATCCTTCCGGGGTACCCGATGGGAGGTCATGGCTACTTCGTACGCTCGGAACCATTGCTGGATGTCGTCATTTTTATAGTACTCTTTGACGACATCCTTGGGGATGTGAACCTTTGGCTCGGTCAGGGGCAGAGCGTCCCGGGTTCCGGGGTTGCTGGTCTCCCCCGTTTTAGCTTTGAGTTCAAGTTCCTTAAGGCTCCTCTCGTGCTCGAGGGTTAGCCGTTTCTCCTCTAGTTCCCGACGCCGTTTCTTTTCCTCGATTTCCTCTTGCAACCGTAGTTGCTCCAAGGCTATCTTCTTCTCCGCCAGTAGGAGCTCACCGTCCAGCCGGAGTCGGGCGAGGTCCATTTTGTGTGTCCGGACCCTCTCCCATTCCCGCATTTCTTCGGAGGAAAGGCTGGTTTCTGGGTCGGCTCGCCCCCCATCTGTCGGGGTTGGGGTCGGCAGGGTTCCGTCCCGGGCCGAGGTCCCTTCGGCTCGGGGTGGAGTGGTCTCGGGTTCTGTCCAGGCTTTCAGGGCTTTCTGCATCTCTTCCTTGGTGCCCAATCCTGTGGTTGCGATCCCTTTGTCTTTGCAGAATTGTTTGAGTTCTTTGTGGGTGTATTCTTCCAGTTTTTCCAGCTGGAAGATTGCGGCCACGGTTGCTTCTTGGCCGTCCATGGTTCCCTTTCTCTTTTTCCGTCTGGTCAGGTAGTAGTTGCGTTACTTGCCTGTACGATTGCGTCTGGCTCGGATCCCGTCGCTGGCCACCAAATGTTGGAGGGAGGACCACCGGGGAGTCGGGGAGACTATTCCGGGGCACCTTCCTACCGCACAAGTATAGCCGAGCGCCGCTGAGAAGCCCCTGCAGGGGGGGGTCCTTCTCCTATTATCATACTAGGCCCAGTAACACCACCACACAGGACTCAATATCGGTTGCTTGACTGGGTTCTTTATCAAAAAGTAGTACGTGCAATATTTACAGTGGGATCGAGGGATCCAGTAAGAGTCTCAATGTCTCGAAGGGAATAGGGTAGCGGGACAGTCTCAGTACCAACCAGGTACGGGGAAGGGGGCTCTGTGCCAGACCTTGGATGCTGTCTCAGAGCGGCTTGGTCGAGGAGAGCCGCGACGGCGTCAGCAGGGCTCGGGTGGTAGTTCCGCTTGGGTCGAGCCGCGACACAGTCAGCAGGGCTCCGGTGGTAGGTCCGCTTCGGTCGAGCCGCGACGAGATTAGCTGGGCTCTGATGGCAAGTTCACAAGGTTGGGCCGCGACGGCGTCAGCAGGGCCCCAAAGGTTCGTAAAGGTCTTGTAAGTACGATGGAGCCGCGACGTCGTCAGCAGGGCTCAACAGGTAGTTTCAGGCAGTCTTCCTCCGTAGGGTCAGCCGCGATCCGATCAGCAGGGCTCTTGACTCCAGGATACAACTACTGTCCTGTTGTCGGGTCGCCCCAGATATAGGACTGGAGCCCTTTGCTGTCCGGACCCTTGCGCCCGGAGGGGGCGGAGAGGCCGGGTAGGAAGCGGCCAGACGCCCAGCAGGAGAGGCGCCAGGCCCCAAAGAGCTGTGGGGCGATCGCACCTAGGTGTGGAAGAACGGTTGGGGGTCCCATCGATACTGCCCTCCGCCGGGAGTGGGAAGGGTTCACGTGGTATCCCCCGGGCCAGGGGTTGGCGCCTCGATGTCGGGCCTCGCTGGGACAGAGGCCGGGTGAAGCGGGGTCACACAGGTGGTCACATGGAGTGACGTATAGTCCAAAATGGAGGAGCCCCGAGGTGCATGGGACCTTGTGCGGCTTAGCGCGGGGAAACAGGACCATGCCACGAGGCCGGCTCCCACATGTGTCCCCCCCAGCTGAAGGCAGGGAGAGTCACCCATCTCCTTGGGGGTTCTCCTCGCCGAGGCGGAAGAATCGGGACAGGCCATCAGCATTGGCGTGGTCGTTGCCGGGCCGGTGTTCCACAGTGAAGTCCATCCCTTGCAGCGAGATGGACCAGCGCAACAGCTTGGGGTTCTCGCACCGCATTTGCATGAGCCACCGCAAGGGCCGGTGGTCAGTTTGGACCTTGAAGTGGGTGCCGAACAGGTAGGGCCAGAGCTTGTTGAGAGCGCATACCACGGCGAAGGCCTCCCGCTCGATGGTGCTCCACCTCTGTTCTCGCGGCAGCAGTCGGCGGCTGATAAAGGCCACAGGTCGGTCGAGGCCCTTGGTGTCCACTTGGGAGAGGACCGCCCCGATTCCGTACTCCGAGGCATCGGTCTGGACTACAAATTCCTTGCTGTAGTCAGGGGCCTGTAGCACAGGGGCAGCGCACATGGCTGCCTTGAGAGCATCAAAAGCGGTCTGACAGCGGGGCGTCCAGTGCACCGCCTTGGGCTGTTTCTTTGAAGTGAGCTCCGTAAGGGGGCCCACAATGCTGCCATAATCCTTGATGAATCGTCGGTAGTAGCCTGTGAGGCCTAGGAAGGCCCGGACAGCGGTTTGGGTTGCGGGGGGCTCCCACGCCTGGATAGCGTCGACTTTTAACTGGAGGGGCGCCACCTGGCCACTCCCCACCTGGTGGCCCAGATAGGTCACAGATCCTTGACCGATCTGGCATTTACTGGCCTTAATGGTGAGCCCGGCTCTTTGGAGAGCGGCCAGGACTTCCCCAAGGTGTCCTAAGTGCGCGGCCCAGTGGTCGCTGAAGACGGCAATGTCGTCGAGATAGGCCGCGCTGAAGGCTTCTAGTCCGGCCAGGACCTTGTTTACTAGCCTCTGAAAGGTCGCTGGGGCTTTCTTCATACCGAAGGGCATTACCCGAAAGTGGTAGTGCCCATCGGGGGTGGAAAAGGCGGATCGTTCCTGGGCGCCGGGAGTGAGCTTGATCTGCCAGTATCCAGCGGTGAGATCAAAGGTGCTTAGGTAGCGGGCGGCCCCTAGGCGATCGATCAGCTCGTCGGCTCGTGGCAAGGGGTGGGCATCGGTCTTGGTGACTGCGTTCAGGCCCCGGTAGTCGACACAAAATCTGAGTTCGGGGGCCGTGCCGGGGGCGGCGGCCTTCGGCACCAAGACTACCGGGCTGGCCCACGGGCTGTCGGAAGGCTCGATGACTCCGAGGGCGAGCATCTTGGCGACCTCGGTCTGTATACATGTTCGGACTCGGTCAGGCACTCTGTAAGCGCGGTGTCATACAGGGGGGCTGTCCCCTGTGTCCACATCGTGGACGCACCAGGGGGTCACCCCGGGCGTGAGAGAGAAGAGGGCAGCGAAGGGTTGCAGCAGCTTCTGGCAGTCATGGCGCTGTTCTGGTGTCAGGGTGGCGGAGAGGCGGACGCCCTCCACGGAGCCGTCTTGCCCGAGGACCCCAGGAGGTCTGGAAGGGGCTCGGAGTCACTTTCGCCCCCATCGTCGGTAGCCAGCAGTAGGCTTAGTTCAGTTCGGGCAAAGTGGGGCTTGAGCCGGTTGGCGTGCAGGACCCGGAGGGGGTTCCTCTGGGACTCCATGTCGACCAGGTAGGTGACGGGGCTCTTCCTCTCAACTACCTTGAAGGGCCCGGTCCACTTGTCCTGCAGGGCGCAGGGGTCCACGGGCGACATGACCCAGACTTGCTGGCCCGACTCGAACTCGATGGCTGAGGCATTTTCGTCATACCAGCGTTTCATGTCTTCTTGGCTGGCTTCGAGGTTGGCTTCTGCCAGGGCCCGGAACTTCCGAGTCTGGTTCCGCAGGGTCAGGAGGTACCGGTAGACGTCGGGGGGGGGGGGCATCTTGGACGGCCGCCTCCCAGCCCTCCTTGACCAGGCTCAGGGGCCCTCGGACGGGGTGCCCATACAATAGTTCGAAGGGGCTGAAGCCCAGGGATTTCTGTGGTACCTCCCGATAGGCGAACAGGAGGCAGGGCAGCAGGACATCCCATCTCCTCCTCAGGGGCTCTTCCAGGCCTTCGATCATCCCCTTCAGGGTTCTGTTGAACCGCTCGACCAGTCCGTTCCCCTGGGGGTGGTAAGGGGTGGTGAATTTATAGGTGACCCCACATTGTTGCCAGAGGGATCTCATGTACTTTGAAATAAAGTTCGTACCCCTGTCGCTCACCACTTCTCGGGGGAACCCCACCCTGGAGAAGATGCCCATCAGGGCCCGGCCCACCACTGGAGCTGTCACAGTGCGGAGTGGGATGGCCTCGGGGTATCGGGTGGCGTGGTCGACCAGTACCAGGATGAAGCGGTGCCCCAGGGCGGTTCGGGGGTCGAGGGGTCCCACGATGTCGATCCCCACTCGTTCGAACGGGGTGTGGACGGCTGGAAATGGTTGGAGGGGGGCTTTCACTCGCCCCCCAGTCTTCCCGCTAGCTTGGCAGGTCGGGCAGGACCGGCAGTGATGGTCCACGTCCCTTCTCATTCAGGGCCAATAGAAATGGGTCACTAAGCGGCTGTAAGATTTGTCCCGCCCGAGGTGTCCGGCGAGAGGCACGTCATGTGCCAGGTTCAGGAGGAACTCTCGAAATCGGAGGGGGACCACCAGCACCTGGCCGGCCCCTAGTTCGGCGACTTTCTGCTCGCTATACAATAAGTCATTGTCCCAATAGACCCAGTGGGTTCCCGTGGGGTCCCCCGCAGCCTGGGCGGCCGCTTGCTGTCGGGCCCCCTCGAGGGATGGGCAGGCCTTCTGCTCTTGCTGGAATTGTTTGCGGGTGGGGCCCCCGTCGTGGCGCCACTGGGCCAGCTCGGGGATCTCGCTGAGGGAGGCGGCCTCGTCGGGAGAAAGTTCGGGTGGCCCGGCCTCCTCGTCAGGTTCTTCCGTGCCGGAGGAGGGTGATAGTTCGGGGTCCGTCGGCTTGTCGGGGGCCGTGGCAGCGGCTGGTTGGGCGGTCATGGACCGGGTGGTGGCGCAGGTCCACTCGGGCAGTCCTAGCATCCCCAGATGCTCTCGGCGTTCTACCTGGGCCCAGGGTGAGCTCTCTAGGTCATTCCCCAGGAGGCAGTCCACTGGGGCGTCGTCGCGGACAGTCACTTTTACGGTGCCGGACACTCCTCCCCACTCGAAGGGGATCCTGGCCATCCAGCACATGCTCTCGGTGTTGTCCGCGGTCCGGACAGGGCAGAGGACATGCGGCAGGATTTGTTCGGGGGTCACCAGGTGGCAGCGGACAGCGGTCACACTGGCCCCAGTGTCCCGGAGGGCCTCGGCCCGTCGTCCATTGATGGTGACCCACTGTTGGTACTTCTGGGTGTTGCTTGGGATGGCGGCTCGGGGCACCATTTCTCGGGAGCCCAGGCATACAAGCGACATGGCAGCTGGTTCCCACTCGGGGGACCCGTCGTCGTGGTTTTCCTCCTCGTCTTCCTCCTCCCCCAGGGCTGCGGCGGCTATTTGTCGGGGAGGGGGCCCAGGGGTCCCGTTCCGTCGGTTCACGGGGCAGGCCGGGTCGCTCGCATAGTGGCTGGTCTGCTGACAGCCGAAGCAGGTCACTGCCGGTCGGGGTCCAGGCCGTGCGATAGGGGTCCCCCTTCGGCCCTGGGTCGGGGAAGTGTGGTTGGTGGCTTGGCCTCGTGGCGGGCTTCTGGGCGGCCCGGCCGGGAATTCTCGATTGCGGTGGGACCCCCCTCCTCCGCCTCGCTGGTGGGGAGGTCCCGTGGTACTCCGTGGATAGTAGTCCCCCACTGGGTTCCGGGGGACCCGGGTGTTGACCCATCGGTCTGCTTCGGCGGCGAGCTTCCGGGGCTCGGTCAGTTTACTGTCCAGGAGGTGTTGCCTTAGTTCAACAAAGCAGTTGTTGGCGAGGTGCTCCCAGACAATGAGGTCGAACAGTTCATTGTATGAGGTGACCTTGCTTCCTTTTATCCAACCTTCCAACGCTCGGCTGAAGAAGTCCACGTATTCGACCCATGTGGTACCGGGGAGCTTCTTGCAGTCCCGGAAGCGCTGCCGGTACATCTCGGCTGATAGTCCGTAGCGTGTGAGTAGGGCTTCCTTCATGTGGTCGTATGATGTCATCACCGCGTCGGGGAGTTGCAGCAGGGTATCCCGGCCTTCGCTGAGGAACCTCCCCCATAGGCCGGCACCCCAATCCTTCCGGGGTACCCGATGGGAGGTCATGGCTACTTCGTACGCTCGGAACCATTGCTGGATGTCGTCATTTTTATAGTACTCTTTGACGACATCCTTGGGGATGTGAACCTTTGGCTCGGTCAGGGGCAGAGCGTCCCGGGTTCCGGGGTTGCTGGTCTCCCCCGTTTTAGCTTTGAGTTCAAGTTCCTTAAGGCTCCTCTCGTGCTCGAGGGTTAGCCGTTTCTCCTCTAGTTCCCGACGCCGTTTCTTTTCCTCGATTTCCTCTTGCAACCGTAGTTGCTCCAAGGCTATCTTCTTCTCCGCCAGTAGGAGCTCACCGTCCAGCCGGAGTCGGGCGAGGTCCATTTTGTGTGTCCGGACCCTCTCCCATTCCCGCATTTCTTCGGAGGAAAGGCTGGTTTCTGGGTCGGCTCGCCCCCCATCTGTCGGGGTTGGGGTCGGCAGGGTTCCGTCCCGGGCCGAGGTCCCTTCGGCTCGGGGTGGAGTGGTCTCGGGTTCTGTCCAGGCTTTCAGGGCTTTCTGCATCTCTTCCTTGGTGCCCAATCCTGTGGTTGCGATCCCTTTGTCTTTGCAGAATTGTTTGAGTTCTTTGTGGGTGTATTCTTCCAGTTTTTCCAGCTGGAAGATTGCGGCCACAGTTGCTTCTTGGCCGTCCATGGTTCCCTTTCTCTTTTTCCGTCTGGTCAGGTAGTAGTTGCGTTACTTGCCTGTACGATTGCGTCTGGCTCGGATCCCGTCGCTGGCCACCAAATGTTGGAGGGAGGACCACCGGGGAGTCGGGGAGACTATTCCGGGGCACCTTCCTACCGCACAAGTATAGCCGAGCGCCGCTGAGAAGCCCCTGCAGGGGGGGGTCCTTCTCCTATTATCATACTAGGCCCAGTAACACCACCACACAGGACTCAATATCGGTTGCTTGACTGGGTTCTTTATCAAAAAGTAGTACGTGCAATATTTACAGTGGGATCGAGGGATCCAGTAAGAGTCTCAATGTCTCGAAGGGAATAGGGTACCGGGACAGTCTCAGTACCAACCAGGTACGGGGAAGGGGGCTCTGTGCCAGACCTTGGATGCTGTCTCAGAGCGGCTTGGTCGAGGAGAGCCGCGACGGCGTCAGCAGGGCTCGGGTGGTAGTTCCGCTTGGGTCGAGCCGCGACACAGTCAGCAGGGCTCCGGTGGTAGGTCCGCTTCGGTCGAGCCGCGACGAGATCAGCTGGGCTCTGATGGCAAGTTCACAAGGTCGGGCCACGACGGCGTCAGCAGGGCCCCAAAGGTTCGTAAAGGTCTTGTAAGTACGCTGGAGCCGCGACGTCGTCAGCAGGGCTCAACAGGTAGTTTCAGGCAGAGTCTTCCTCCGTAGGGTCAGCCGCGATCCGATCAGCAGGGCTCTTGACTCCAGGATACAACTACTGTCCTGTTGTCGGGTCGCCCCAGATATAGGACTGGAGCCCTTTGATGTCCGGACCTTTGCGCCCGGAGGGGGCGGAGAGGCCGGGTAGGGAGCGGCCAGACGCCCAGCAGGAGAGGCGCCAGGCCCCAAAGAGCTGTGGGGCGATCGCACCTAGGTGTGGAAGAACGGTTGGGGGTCCCATCGATACTGCCCTCCGCTGGGAGTGGGAAGGGTTCACGTGGTATCCCCTGGGCCAGGGGTTGGCGCCTCGATGTCGGGCCTCGCTGGGACAGAGGCCGGGTGAAGCGGGGTCACACAGGTGGTCACGTGGAGTGACGTATAGTCCAAAATGGAGGAGCCCCGAGGTGCATGGGACCTCGTGCGGCTTAGCGCGGGGAAACAGGACCACGCCACGAGGCCGGCTCCCACACATGTGCACAAGGGGAGGGTGCAATACTTGGATGTGACTTGATAGTGGTTGAGCCATGTCTGGTAGGCCAGTGGCAATGACAAGCTTGACACAGGTGGCATTCCACTGTAACCAATTTCCAATCATGGCTGTGTGTTCATCTGATACATTTCCAGAGCCCATGGTGAGTGTCAGCTGAGCTGTATTCACACTCTGTAGCCTCTAAAGAGTTAACAAGGTGTCTGTGGTCTTAAAGACGTGGAGTGTCCACATTGTCCCAATGTGACTGCATTAAATGTGGGGGTGTGATTCAAGCTATGCGAGCTTGTTAAACTGCTTTGATCCTGTGCAAGGTATGGTAGGAATCAGTAGATGTGATATGGGTATATTCAGATAGACAAGGTTGTATTATGGCAGGTGAAGAGAGCTGTAGTCTGTGGCACTATTGTGAGATATAACTGTAAAAATGCATTTTGGATGAGTGAGGTTAGTTGTTACTGTGCATGAGTTCATGGGGTCATTGGGCATGGAAGTCGTGTGTGGATGTCACAGGGCCACAGTGATACAAGGTTAAACTAGTCATAAGTGACAGTGTGTATAAGTGTATGTGAAGGTATTTACACAGGTTGTGTAATTTAGAGTGCAGAATGATGAAATGTGAGGTGTTGTATAGTTGATGTCTGTTGTGTTTGGATCTGTGGACACATCTTTTTTAGGAGTGATAAGCTGTGGAACTTGAGCTGAGTTGGGTGGGTGTATGGTGATGTGCGAATGACTGAGTACATATTCATTGATCTATATAAGTGTCTTGTTGTGAGATGTGGTGATGTGTTCAGTGTGCATATCAGAGTGGACTGTGGTGATGAGTACAGTACATTGTGTGCATGTCATGTATGTGAGAGCTGTTGTGTACATAGGGATGAAGAGTGGTGCTGCAAGTGTAGGTGTGGATGTGAGAAGGGCAGCGCAAAAGTGATTTAGTATGACTCAGGTTGGTAAAGTTTGAGAACATGTCTGTAGCTTGTTGGGCAGACATGCTTTTCCATCTATCTGTACTAGAGTGGGCTTCTTATGTGCTTGTGTATATGGTAGTTTTGAGAGATGAGCATGTTCTTTGAAGTGTATGTGTGAGGGCTCATACCTACACAAGTTTAGTTCATGCAGGCCTTGTGGTTATGTTGCAATGTACATAGGTGCGGATTATGTGTATGTGAGTATGCAGTAACATTAGCCAGAGTGAATATGTGGATGTGTGATGTGGTTGCTTCAGCTTGCTGTCTGTCAATATATGTTCTTGAATAATTGCTGTGATTGCCACTTTGAGTACACTGGCATGTGCAAAACCTATTGACATCACAGGTTCAAGTAACCTCCACCTAGGCTTGCCTTGTCTGAGTTGTGTGTGTGCATAAGTGGTGAGTTGCGCTTCGTAGGTAGCTGTGGTCACTCATTGGTCATTCCTGCCCTTGAATGAAGCCCTGGAATGGAGGTGGTGATTGCTTCTGATGTTATGTCATGAAGCAGGAACATTGGATAGCAGTTCATTGCTTAGGGGGCTATTGCCCCCTCAAGTGAAAAGTCATGGATGTGTGTTGTTGTGCCACCTGGAGCAAACAACTCCACAACGAAACCTCACACTTCCCATTAGACTACACACGCATGTGTATACATGGCATTCTAACTTTGAAAGGCCAAGATGTTGGGGCACCAGGGGAGTGGACTCATTGTGACGATATCTCTGGTTGTTCTGCGGACAAAATCTTTGCACTATGAGCAAACACACATGTGACACTAGAACAGTAACCCCAGTTCTGAGTGTACCCACATGATGTTGTCCTGCATGTCTTGATCAAACTGGAGTCATTTTTTTTTCAAAATGTATATATCTGTCAGTTTTTGCACATGCCAGCTGTGTGTGGCGAGTAACCAATGAAACTAGCACTTCTAAGTAAATATATTCTGATTTTAAAGGCAAGAATAACGTGTGCAGCCTGTTAACGGTGACTAGTGTAGAGCATGAGTTTTATTCCACCTAATGAGGCAGCCCTTAAGAGGAACAGGAGTAAAACAGATTTCCCTAATCAGTTCCCATTAAAGTAAAGCTGCCAGACCTCGTACATTGAACGGATTACAGCTATTCTGGGCGAGGATGTGAAAGGCGAACTCCAGCTATTCTGCATGGAAAATGTACACACACATTTCACCGGAACGAGCAGGTGACCCTGTCAGCTGCCCGCGCGCTGCAAATGCCCTGGTGCTTGAAGAGTGCACAAGGTTTAGGCAAAAGCAAACACGCGATTGGGTGATTTACAATTGACTGATTTTTGGCGCCGCCCTCAAAAAAAAGACACGTGATATGACCCCCAACTGGGCTGAACGTTGTAAACAAACTTTGTTCTGTTCCTTTGATGTCTTTCCAACAGCTAACCAACTTTAAAAAAAACGCATTATTTGTATTAAACTGCATAAATTGTAATTTAAGTAAAAGGCCTTGAAAATGTGATCAAAAGCATGAAAATGAGCCTCTCTCCCCGGGTCAGCTAATGAGTTGTCGCGCGCTGGCCTCTTACTGTACCGCGCCTCCCGCAGACTAAGACAGTGAACTGTGTTTTTTTTCCTATCAAAGGAAGTGCTCATTAGCAGAGCTTTCAGAAACTGATTTGATTATAGTTCCACTTGTTAAAGTGAAATATTTGGAGCTCATTAGGATGGTTATGATTCAAGGTCATCTTTTGAAGCCAGGCCTGCCAATATAAGATAAATGGGCGCGCGTCCCTTTTTCCGCCTTCTTTACATTTGTGCTTTTAAAAAACTCTTCTGTGTGTGGAAAAGTTCCACAGCTATAATTAATTTTTAGTTCTTCTTACGAAGCCTGCTTAAAATGAAAAGAACAAAGATGTGGGCTACCAAAAAGTCATTGAAGAGCTCGGAAGAGGAGGATGAGGCTAGCATGTTCTGGAAGAATCAGAGGGCGTCCTTGAAAAGGTTGCGCCTTTGAACGGCGGCCATTTTGTTCTCTTGACCTCTCCAAAGTTTTTCGAGACGCTTTGTACATATTTTTACATTTTTATATATTAATAGTTCAAAACTGAACTGAAACCCCGAAGAAGTACCGTGGCTTATTAAATGCTCTTCTTTTATGGCACATGATAAGGTTAAAGCTCTTTTTAAGTGTTTTTTTTTATCTTGCACTTTATTCCTCAGCCGTTAAAGAGTCTACTCGAATAGGAAGGAAAATGATAAACATCCATCTAAAGGCAAATAAAAACGTTTCATTTGCATCTGTCTTCCATCTCCGACTTGACGGTCAGATATTGCTTTCCGCATCAGCACAAAAATGGTCAGATGTAATGTGAAGTTTTCTGCTTGGCAAGATTGGAGATTGTGTGCAGCCATAAAAAAAGAGAACAGATAAGGCTGTAGAACTGGTTTTAGTAATGAGAAGATGCTGCAATGTTTGTAAGAGCTTAATGTGCAGGCTCATTTCCTGGTACATACGGCCTGGTACTACCTATACCCCTCCTCCCTTGTTCAGACCCACAGAATATCAGAAACAAGAGTTCAATTGGAAAAGGGGGTCGTAGATAACCCCCAGCCGTATTTATTAACAAAATTAATTAAACAGTGAATATTAATTTTACAAAATTACGCAGATGATCATATAATTGACATTTGATTACATTTGACATGAACAGATTTCAGATGGCTATCATTAACATAACTCTAATACAAGTTATTCCTATCCGAATCTAAGCATAACATCATTCATAATCATCATTTAATTATGCAATTATTTTCTGCATATCCATGTTTGAGCCTACGGCATGGTCAATAACTGGTGTCAGATCCTTATCAATTAAACCCCGCCCTCCCGGCTGAGTGCGCATGCGCAGAGGGCCCGTTCACCGTGAGGGTACTTCCCCTCCCCCAGTTACCCCCGTACGCCCTGTATACTATCTCCATCGGGGGCCCTTGCAGTTCTGCGCCCTTCACTGGCGCCATTGTGCACGTGCGGGATGGCCAACCAGCCTAGGAAAAGCGTAACTCCCCCCTCCCCCGCACCCATACAGCCACAACGGCTGTAACTGCCCCTGGAGAGTTCTAGGAGGGACAACTTGTCCCTCCCCCTTTGGCAACCCCATTCAAGAAATGGCGCCGCCCCCTAAGGACCTTAAATTTACTGCTCACCAATCATGACCTTACCGCCTGACCACGGAATCGCACTAAAATACGACAATCTTACTTTATAATATAAAAAAGACATTTTGGAAAAAACAAGTTATTTACACATCACAACCTAGGATGGAAATTAAAACAATTGTACATAACACAACTTTTGCTCTAGGGGATGGTGGGTGGGCAAATATTAACACTACGACCTCCTAATGAGGTCGCACGACAAGGCTGGGGAGCGCGAAGGGCAAAGAGGAAGATTCCTCTGCTCCCCAGCCTTTTGTTCGGGGCGAGTACTCGGGACTCGGGAGCTGGTGACTTGCATGACCCGGAAGTGATTACTTCCACTTCCAGGCCCCGGCCTGGTTTGCCCATTGGGTGGATAGCGAGCATGTCGCGTCACTACTGGGCGCGACAGCCCCGCCTCCGTTGAATCATTGGGGGCTGGCTGGACCGCCATATTATCGGAGGGTCCGATGCCGGCTCCACCTTTCTATATGGCCTGGTACTACCTATACCCCCTCCTCCCTTGTTTAGACCCATTGGAAAAAGGGGGTCGTAGATAACCCCCGGCCGTATTTATTAACAAAATTAATTAAACAGTGAATATTAATTTTACAAAATTACGCAGATAATCATATAATTGACATTTGATTACATTTGAGTTGACATGAACAGATTTCAGATGGCTATCCTTAACATAACTCTAATACAAGTTATTCCTATCCGAATCAAAGCATAACATCATTCATAATCATCATGGCAATTATTTTCTGCGTATCCATGTTTGAGCCTACGGCAAGGTCAATAACTGGGGTCAGATCCTTATCAATTAAACCCCGCCCTCCCGGCTGAGTGCGCATGCGCAGAGGGCCCGTTCACCGTGAGGGTACTCCCTCCCCCAGTTACCCCCGTACGCCCTGTATACTATCTCCATCGGGGGCCCTTGCAGTTCTGTGCCCTTTACTGGCTCCATTTTGCACGTGCGGGACGGCCGACCAGCCTAGGAAAAGCGTAACTCCCCCCTCCCCCGCACCCATACAGCCACAACAGCTGTAACTGCCCCTGGAGAGTTCTAGGAGGGACGACTTGTCCCTCCCCCTTGGTCGACCTCATTCAAGAAATGGCGCCGCCCCATAAGGACCTTAAACTTACTGCTCACCAATCATGACCTTACCGCCACAGGCCAGCATAGCTGCCCGACTATCTGGCCCCCCCTAACCTGAGGCTAACTGGGAAGTCATGCCCTGCTCTTCAAGCCCAACAACCACGCCAGCAGATTCTCTGATAGAATTGCATTCCCTACCGTTGATAAATGGACACAGTCTTTTAAGAAGCACGGGTCCCCCCTGATACATCCGTGGGTGATAGTCTGCAAATGAGGAGACCTAAACAACCTCTCTATCTTGTTGTTGATACGTCTCACTGAGTGGTTCAGTGCCCTTACAGACTCCCCCCCCCCCCTCCATTGACATCTAGGTACCATCTGTGACTATGCAATGGTGGTGCATCCTTGGCATGTTTTTGCTAACCAACCCACTTCTGTGTTTATGGATTCCACCAGTCCCTTCCTACCCAGCTTCACCAGATCATGCCCTCCTAGATGTAAGATAATGATGTCTGGACAGGGACCCACTTTCTTCAGCAGATCCCCTATAAAACCCCTGCATTAACTCAAACAAAGGCCCCTCCTCCCATGGAATGTAACTTCTAGGCCAGCCTGCTCTGCCCTGTATCTGTAGTTCCCTGAAGAGAAAAATGCCTTCAAACGTGTCACATAGGAATGGCCAATAATCCAAACCACCTGTTTTCCTGACGCTGGCAGAGTTGCAAATCCGTCTTGTGCTTGTAGATGTTCAGACGCCAGTTTCCCCCCTGCGTGACAGGCTCGAGAAACTGTACAGTTTAAAGCAAAAGACACGCATCAGTACAGTGCACACGGCCTACTTACAACATGTGTAGCCGCACATAACGTTTATAACAATTGGAGGACCACCTCCCAATTCTCTTGACATTGCTGCTATTTAACCCCATCGCCGTTGCCTCGTTGCCGCCCCTATCCTAAACAAATGAGTTCCAAAGTGCGCAGGATCCAAACCTATCTGCTGAATTGCCATGTCCATAACCCTCTTAAACTGAAACCGGGTGAGAGGCTTGGATTAATAGAGTCCCACACCTTAAGGAGATCTCTGACTCAAAAAGGCTTCCAATTGTGTTACCGGCCAGCATGTATTGCCATATGCTCTATGCAAAACTAGCCCTTCACTGTGAGCTCTTTGGTCAGTTTTTGACTTTTTAATGCATATTAATAGGGCATCACCCTGGATTTTTACATGGTCCCACTGTAAGCCTCCCTGTGCATCCTGCTTATTCTGAGCGACCAATTCCCCCACGCGAAATGCGGCATAGAATGCTAGTGAAAATGCCGCCCTGAATAATAAAGCTTCCCCTTTTGTCATGCAGACGGCGTCCAATGTCCCTAGTAGGGCGGCTAGTACTTCCATTCCAATCGGACGACTTGAATCGGGTGTAGTCCCCTGAATGCGTTGCCAACCTTTTAAAGCCTTCCTGACTGTGAAGCTATCAGTGGGATCCCCTCTGTCCTTAGCTTGGGCAAAGAAAGATATCGCTGCCACTGAGCGCCCCTCATCGTGCAATACACCTAAATAGCGCAGCAATGACCTACCTAAAGATGTGCCATTCTTCCGCCCAATCCTTCCCCAAAAAAGTCCAATATGCCCAAAATGCCCCCTCATAGGCTTTCTTGGTCCTGGGAGCTAGGCTAGCTGCCACGAGGTTCGGTAGTTGGGGGCACCAATCAGCCAAAGTACTTCTGGGAAGGGTGTTGGGTTCGCCTCTGCAGAAGGGAGGTGTGTTCTGAAAACCTGCATCTTGAAGCGAGAGAGTGCATCAGCAGAATTATTCAAAACACCTGGGACATGTTTCACCCTAAACAGTATATTCTCTCTCATACACAAAAGAACAATCTCTTTTAACAAACGGAGGATCATCTTACATCTCGCTGCCTGCTGGTTGATGCACTCTACCACAGTCATGTTGTCAGACCAAAACACCACCGATTGGTTACGCAACCTGTCCGGCCATACCGTTAGGGCGAGCCAGATAGGGAACAATTCTAAAAAAACAATGTTAGCTGTTAGACCAGTCTGTACCCACGCGTCTTGCCACCTTTGCGCCACCCACTCATTGCCAAGTAGGGCGCCAAATCCCACACTACCCGCAGAGTCAGTCCATAAACCTAGCTCTGCAGAGGTAGTGGGTGGACTGGGCCAGACCACCCTGCCGTTGAAGTCTTGCAGGAATGCCATCCAAATCCACATGTCCTGTTTGACCTCAGCCGACAGCCGTGTATGATGATGTTTTTCTTAAAGTCCAGTCATGGCTTGGTTGATAGAGCGAGAGAACGGGCATGCCATTGGGATCACTCTAAGGGCAAAGTTCAACTGCCCTACCATTTGCTGCAACTGGTGCAAGGTAACCTTCTCTTTAGCTAAGCATTGTTGCAAAGTTACCCTGAATTTTTTAATCTTATCTTCCGGCAAGCGAAAACAGCCCTGAACAGAATCTAGCTCAATACCTAAGAATTCTATCTTTGTCGTTGGTCCAACCGTCTTTCCCAGTGCCAGGGCAACCCCGAAAGCCCACATGAGAGTTCAGAATTCCTGCAGTGCCCACGCACACTTCCGGGAGCCCGCCGACCCCAGGATAAGAAAGTCATCTAGATAGTGCATGACAGACTGGTGCCCGGTCACCCGTTTAAGAACCCATTCCAAAAATGAACGTAACTTTTCAAAATAGGCGCAGGAGACAGAGCAACCCATGGGCATACACATATCCATGTAGAATTTGTCTTGAATCTTAAACCCTAGCAGGTGAAAATCCTCTGGGTGAACTGGTAAAAGGCAGAATGCCGATTCAATGTCAGACTTTGCCATCAACGCACCAGGGCCCAGCTCCCTGAGCATTTAAACAGCCTGATCAAAAGACGCATACTTCACACTACAACTCTCCTCACTGATGGCATCATTTAGCGAGTTGCCTCTAGGTGCAGATAGGTTATGGATCAACCGGAACTCGCCCTACTCTTTTTTGGGGCAACCCCCAGTGGGGAACAAACAAAATTATGTACCGGGATGCAATCAAAAGGTCCCATTATTCTGCCTAACCGTAGCTCTCTAGCAATTTTATTTGCCGCCACTCCAGGGTTAGTCCTTACTGACAACTGATCTTTGCATTCAGGCATCCCTGCATAACCCGGGGCTGGAATCCTAAAACCATATGTGAAACCTTTGTGTAGTGAATTTGCAGTAGCATGCCAAGGGTTCATGGCTACGACGTCAATGGGGGAATGTGTGATTCGGTGCCCAGTGCCCTCAATCCTGCTTTCTCTTGCTTTTATCCGTTGATTTTTTGAGACACTTGGATTCTGGGTGTGAAGGGTTTGCGCAGAGAGAGCAGGCATGCTTAAACTTACATGTGCCTGGCGCCCTAGTACATGTTCTTCTGTTAAAATCCCAACATGTGCCTTTTCGCCCCCCTCCACCACCTGAGCTATGGGTAGGACCCGAGTTCTGCGCTGATCGAAAGGGCTGATAAGGCTGAGGAGAGTGAAATGCCTGACTTGCATGTCCTCTGTTCGCCTGCCCTGTGCTAAACTGAAAACTGGTCTGAGGTGCACCAAACTGATCCAACCAAGATATCGTATCCAACCCTGGGCGTAGTGGACGTAGTGAGGCTACGTGAAGCAATACGGAGTGGGGGTAAATCTACGCCCACCCGCACACTTCGCCCCTGCCCGCCTCCCTCCCGCCCTCATTTTACAATGATTAAAATCATTAGATAAAGAAAAATGACTTACCTCAGCTGCCGCGTCCCGGGGCTCCATCTTTCTGCTTCCTGAATATCTTCTTCCTCACAAATGCGCATGCGCGGGCGCCCGCGCATGCGCATTTTTCCCGGTACGAGATTCCCCCACCCCCAGCATAGGCAATGTTTCCTGCTTACCTGCTGCAGTCACGCCCGCAGGCTCTGCCAGCTTCTCTTTCACTTGACCCATCACTGGTACTTCTTTGTTAACGCCCCCTGGAGAAACCCCAACAATGGGGCTAGGATGAGAAAGAGGCACCTGCCCTGCTCCTATTGGCCCCACAAACTGCGCAACCAACTTCCGTGTCTCTGCCTCAGGGTTGTCCTGCATGTCCTTCTCGCTTAAGGCTGGTAACAATATTCCTGCTTTCCCCAACCAAGGCAGAACCACCGCTAAATGCGCCACCAAATTTGCTGGAACCGGATTACTGCCCGCTATGCTATCTTTAGGAACCCCAGTCTCTGGCACTCCTGCGCCCTGTGGCGTGATGGCTACTGGTACTGCGCTTGGCGGGACAGGCGGTACCGGCTCAGTTAATGGTGCCCCCATAGGTACCCTCCCTATTGGCAGTGTCGGGACCGGGTGATTCTCAGGGACACCCCCAAGCGGGACTCCTCCTGATGGACCAGGGACCTCCCCATCCTTAGGCTGAGATAACGGCACCATTACTTTAGGTTTAAACCCCCCTTTCTTTTGCCGAACCTGCTTTGGGAGTGGATTCAATTCCCCTCTGGGCTTGGGGGATACTATGGTGCGCCTGGGTCTTTCTACGGTCCCTTCTTAACCCTCAACCCTCTGCTTGAGATCCTCCAAATTTCTCCCCAATCTAGCCACTTTCTTCCATTTCTTGTCCATGCTACCCATTTTTCGCATCATTGTCTCCATCATGAACTCCATGCGAGAGTGCTTGTCGCCCCGCTTCATCTTACCTGCCATGGTCCCTTATGTACCAACTGCTATGGCCTTAGACTAACACCGCGTGTACAATGCTAGCTTAGAGACAACCACCTTCCCGATACCCACGTAATAACGCTCCCCTGGTACACTTAATTCCTCAGCACCGTATTACTGCAGTATATATGCAATATATATGTTTGAAATCAAACCACAAACTCCGCTAGTCCTAGAACAATTACCAGCTTGATGCTATTTAAACTGTATATTGATTTTGCGCAGCGCAAGTGTACAACGCAATCCCGAATTCAGCTGTTGCTTGCATACCTGTATGTTCTCAATTGCCTCCCAACACGTTTTAAATTGAAAAACAACCCTTGTATTTAAGGCCCTGCTTCATTTGAAATAAACAGGTGTAATTTATCACTCCTAAAATCAGTCCTCCAGTGAATACACAAATACAAATTGCCCAGCAGTGCTGAAACACAAACCTCAACCTTAAAATTGCACTTGGTCTATTTTACTACACGTGCCTTTAAAACAAGACTTAATGCCCTTGTCATGCAATCACTTTTTTAACCTTTCCTAGTATGCTGGAAACTTCTGATATGCCTCCCGGTAGACTCCAGTCAATAGACTGCCCAGCGTCGCTCTCTACACGCTGGATACACGCAGGGCCCGGTGTCGCTCTATACGCGCACGCTATACACGCTAACGCGCGCTGGGGGCACAAACCGACTTTATCCCTGTCCCCTTCTTACCTGGTTTTCAAGGCCTCCAAAGCACTGCCACTCAAAGCCAATCTCCGGGAAAAGATACCGCGTATGTGCCTGAAGCCATACCGTCTCAATAGAGCTCCATACCAAACGTGCGGGTGAGCGCTTATCGCCACACTGCACGAGTACCTGAGTTGCCTGCTTCTCCCCATCATCTCAACCTGCTTCGCCCTGCTACACACCGACGTCCAGCACCTGCTCACCGCTATCGTTGCCCACTACGCGGTACAGTCCCGACGCCAGGCACCTTGAATGCACGCTGCTCCCGCTTCCACCACAGGATTCCGGATGCGCGCTCGATCTTCCTGGGCTCACAATCCTGCGACACGATCCTTCTCCGGGCGGGCAAGAGAACCTGCAAAATAATAAACAAATATTAACACTACGACCTCCTATTGAGGTCGCACGACAAGGCTGGGGAGCGCGAAGGGCAAAGAGGAAGATTCCTCTGCTCCCCAGCCTTTTGTTCGGGGCGAGTACTCGCCCCTCAGAGGGGGCGGGAGCTGGCGATTTGTGTGACCCGCAAGTGATTACTTCCACTTCCGGGCCCCGACCTGGTTCGCCCATTGGGTGGATGGCGAACCTGTCGCGTCACTACTGGGCGCGACAGGCCCGCCTCTGTTGAATCGTCGGGGGCCGACAGGACCGCCATATTATCGGCGGGTCCGATGCCGGCCCCACCTTTCTAAAACATGCCTATGTGGCAGAGGTCTGCAGGATCAGTGCATCGTTGATTCAAGCGCCTAGAAATACACTGGTGAAATTAACGCAAAATTAAAATACCAGGTAACACATTTGCCTGTTCTTGGTTTCATGATGCCTTTCCAGACTAATATAAAAAACGAGCAAGCCAACAGAAATCTTTGACAGGCATGAAATACACATTCCATAGCTGGCACACACCATCGAAGCCCGATAGGCTTCCGGAAGAAACCACATGTAGCTCGATTCATTATTGATAAACCTGCCTACTTCGAGCCGATAGTTGATTATTTCTTTTAGGTAATATACTATTTATTGATGCAATTTATCCCTTCACTTAAAAGATTGAAAGGTGTTTAGAATAATTGAACATCTGCTTTGAATTAAAAACATATTTTGTGTGGTATTTCATAAATGTTTGTCGTACATAGGAATGCTTATTTTACCCTTCTGCATCTAGAGTCGTTGTTATCATGATTAGTACATTGTGGGGTAGATGTATTATTTTATAGGCATGGAATGAGGGATATACAACTAAAGTGTTCCTTCCTGCACAAAACAATCATGCCTGTAAAGCAGGTGCATTTGCACTATGGAGCAAGGGGGCCTGTGTTGGTGCTACAGCAGCACACAGGGGGATATGCATATTGAAGTGGCAGAGCATGTCGTTAGCCTCCTGACCTTAACGACACACTCCGCCACTTCGGAAACGCAAGTCTGCACCACATTTACAAGAATTTGGTGCAGCCTTGCGTTTCCCCCTGCGATGGTGCTAAATTTAACAACATAGCGCCAATGCAGGCACCCTTGCACCAGAGTTTAAACACACAAACGATTATGCCTGTGGAAATAGAGCTAAAAATATATCCATTCCACTTGTTGAGGTCACTGTCCTTCATTGCATTACCTGGAGACTTGGTTTACTGGCTTGAAGATAGTCCGCCAACCCATTATTAAGTGCAATTACTTTTGGTTTTAGTTGGTAAAATCGCAGGAAAGCCAATATCCAGTAGACAATGCAGCATTGATACTAATGGAAAAAGGGAATATCAAATATAGTATATGAAGTAATCTTAGAATATTTAGTTCCCCTTGCCTTCTTTAAAGTTTCCATTTTTATGAGAGCTATTTAACCTTTTCCTAGCTTAAAATGCATTAGAAAACGAGCTTATGCTAACATGATTTGTCTTAAAGTAATCCTACCCTGTAGTTTGAGCCTAATACAATAGTTTGATGACCTTTTGATTGCATTAATAATAAAATAAGCTTGCAGACAAGACACAATTGCTCTTCTCAGCCACTTGGCTGAGAATGGGCATAAAGTCTCTGACAAAAAATTACAGTACTGTCAAAAGGATGTCATGTATCTGGGACCCAGATAGAAAAGGGAGTCTAGCGAGAGTTCCATGAGAGTATTGAAACTGTTCTTAAGATGAAGTTTCCAACCACACGGAGAGAAGTACAAATGGTTGGCTGTTGCTGACAATGAATTTCAAACTTTTACTTCATGGCGAAAACGTTACTGAGGCTAATGCACACTGATCAATGACCTGGTACCAAAGGATGACAAAAGCATGACAGCCTTCCAGGAGCTCAAAAATTTAATTTGCAGTGCACCTGCTCTTGTAATGCCCAACTATTCTGAAGAATGTGCGCTCTTTTGCTATGAAGGGAATGGGTGTGCTTTATCTCTATTGATACAAACCCATGGGGAGACCAATTGTCCTATTGGATATGAAATGAAATGTATAAAATGAAATACAATTTATAAAGCGCGATGGCTACCCGTAGGCCTCCCAGCGCTGCAAACAGACAGGCAAGGAGCAGGAGACAGGAAGGAAGCTTAAAACAGCCAGGTTTTTAGTGACCTACGGAAGGATAAAAGGTTAGGTTCCTTCCGTAGTTGAAGTGGAAGAGCATTCCATCCAATGGCACCATTATATGAAAAGGATCGGCCACCACATCTGGCCCTTCTTATTCTGGGTTTAAGGGCAAGAAAAGATCCAGATGACCGAAGGTCTTTCTTCGGATGATAAGGGGTAATCAATGACTGAAGAATGGGAGAGCCATTCTTCCAGAAGGCTTTGTGGACCAGACACATAGCTTTAAACTGGATCCTTTGTCTGATAGGCAGCCAGTGCAAGCTCTTTAATGCCTGTTTGGCAGAATGCCAACGGGAAATCTGAAGGAGTCTATGAGCAGCACAGTTCTGTATAACTTGGAGCTTGTTGATGGTATACTGCGGGGTTCCCAGGTATAAAGCATTACAATAATCCAGGCGAAAAATGATCAGTGCTTGGACCATAATCCTTCTAGAGTGGAAAGGGAGAAGGGGAAGAGCCTTATTCAGCATCCTTAATAGCCCGAAGCATGTTGCAGAGAGTTTAGCTGCCTGGTGACTGAACAAAAGAGAATGATCAATCCAGATGCCTAGGCTCTTGATTTGATCTTTAGGGGCCGGAGCTGGGCCTAGGCAGTCTGGCCAAAAAGAGGGCGGATTAATGACAGGAGAGTTGCCCAGGAGCATGAGCTCTGTCTTATCCCCATTAAGCTTAAGGCACGATCGTTCCATCCGCTTGGCAACCTCCTCTAGGCAGCCGACTAGCGTGCTAGATGAACCTTCAGGGTAGTTGAGAGCTACCACGAACTGGGTATCATCTGCATAGGAGACAAATTTTATGCCAAATGGATGGACGATCTCTGCCAAAGGTTTCAGATAGATATTAAATAGCGTGGAGCTCAAGGCAGAGCCCTGAGGGACCCCGCAGATAAGGGGATACTGATCGGAAACTACATCTCCCTCAAAGACCCTAAAAGAGCGGCCACTGAGAAAAGATTGCAGCCACTCTCTTGCAATACCAGACACTCCCAGGTTCATGAGTCTAAGAAGCAGGGTGGCATGATTAACAGTATCGAATGCAGCGCTGAGGTCAAGAAGGATAATAGCCACAGTGCCCCCTTGATCCAAAATCCTTCTTGATTCCTCAGTAACTGCAAGGAGGGCAGTCTCGGTACCCATTTGGGGACGAAACCCAGTCTGGGAGGGTTGTAGTAGATTATTAGTTTCTAGAAAGGCTACCATGCTAGTTTTTACATGCCTCTCTAGAATTTTACTCACTCAGGGCAAGAGGGAAATAGGGAGATAATTAGCAAGATTGTCCTGATCCAAGTTAGATTTTTTCAGCAGAGCTTTAATCATCGCGCATTTCCACGCTGACGGGACTGTACCTGAGGAAATAGAGGAATTTACCAGGTCCAGAATTATAGGGCAAATAGTATCGGCTACCAAAGTGAGAGCATGGGGGGGGGCAGGGTCAATAGGAGAGCCCGATTTTATGTGAGCCATAATAGGACCCAACGAGGCAGAGTCAAGAAGGGGGAATTGTGCCAAAAGGGTGTGGGGCCTTACAGTCGACTCAACCAAAGTAATCGCGGAGCTGGTAGATTGAGAAGGTGAGAATGCCTGATAGATAGCTTGAATTTTCTTGTGAAAAAACTCTGCCAGGGTTTTGCATTTTGCCAAGGCATCACATAATCTGGGAGGTTCCTGAGGTAGTTTGGTAAGAGTACTAGCAATTTTAAAGATTTCTTTGGGGGAATTAGCAGCTAGAACAATTTTCTGTTCTTAAAAGGTAGCTTGGGTGACTTTAATTTCAGATTTATAGGGCCTCATGTAGGTAAATAAATTTTACCGGTTCTAAAATACCGAGCCGTACCGAATCGGTAAATAAGAATCGGTAAGTTACATGTAGGTAAAAATTCGGTAACAGTTACCGAATCGGTAACATTCGGTAATTAAGAATCGGAAATGACCGAATCGGTAAATACCGAGGTGGTATATACCGAATCGGAAAATACCGAGGTGGTATATACCGACTCGGAAAATACCGAGGTGGTATATACCGACTCGGAAAATACCGAGGTGGTATATACCGAATCGGAAAATACCGAATCGGCATGTACGGATTCGGTAAAGAAAATCACATGACTTGACGAAACAGCTAATCAAGTGCAACGACAGCCCACCCAACAAGGAACAGGCCACACCCAGGCAGGTGTACAAAATTAGCCGAAGTGGCCACACCCAGGCAGGTGTACATAATCAGCCGACCCTGGAGAGGCTTGGAGTGCAGAGGAGAGGCAAGGAGCCGTTGCATGTGCGAGCGGGTAAACGAACAGCATGTCCAGCCAGAGAACACAGAAAGACGGAGGGGAAAGGAGGAGGAAGCTGAAATTTAGCCCCAAGGAACTCCAGGTGCTGGTGGAGGAGGTGGTGAAGCAGCACCACAAGCTGTTCGGAAGGCAATCCCTGCAAGTGCCTGAGGTGGAAAAGCGCAACATATGGCTGGCCATCCAGGCGCAGGTCAATTTTGTGGGAGTGACCCACAGGGACATTGAGGTACTCAAAAAGCGCTGGTATGACCTCCGGATTGTAACCAAGAGGAAGATGGGCGACATCCAGAAGGAGGCCAGCCAGACCGGAGGTGGAACCAACAGGGCACCTGCCCTCACCGAACTGGAGGAGCTGGTGGCGGCCACAATCGAGCAAGAGAGCGTCGTGGGACTTGGGGACGCCGACAGCTCTGCCAGAGCCGCAACACACCAAGGTAAGACGAAAGCACAGCAATGTAGCCCCCCCAACCCCTATCCCACATCCCCCAATTGTGAATCGAGAATCACACTGCAGTCCACACGTGTCAGTGCAGACAGGCAATGCATTCCGGGAGATGTAGTCAGGGCAACACTAACCATGACGTAAATGTTACAGGGCAACAAGGCATGTCACGCACTCGAGGCACAAGGAGACAGGGGACATATTGGAATGTGAAATGATTTATTGTGACGCATGCAATGCAGCCCTTCGGGGACACTGAGCCAATGTTGTATTTCTGTCCACAGATGTGACACCATGCAGGACAGGGCATGCTGCAGGAGAGACGGCACACCGGCCACATATATCGCCGCAAGCCAGCACATGTTCAGACCAGGGAGCAGGCCCACTGGCAGCCGCACCACCTACACAGCCAGCCTCGCCGCACACAGAGCCAGCATCACCTCACCCAGAGCCAGCATCACCACCACCAGAGCCAGCATCGCCACTCATGTTCGAATCACCAGCCACATCCCCGCTTGCAGGCGTGAGAATGAGGAGGCGTCCAGCAGCCAGGCTGCGAGCCTTAGACACCTCGTCAGACGACAGCATGGGACCAGAAGACCGCACCGGGCCCCAGGAAGGGAGCCATGCCACTGTGCCCCACACCTCACAGGCAGCACAGACGGAAGCAAGAGGGCGCCGCAGGTCGCGTGTCCAGAGTCCACCAGCACCCACTGACGGCCATGGTGTCTTCTTGGGGCTCGAGGGCCAAATGTTAAAGCAACAGCGCCTGCAATCAAAGGCAGTCATGTCAGTCCAGAGGCACATGCGGGTGATGACGACAACATTAGTCAACATGGACACTAACATTAGCGGCATGGCTGCGGGCATTCGGGACATGTCCCAGTCTATCCAGCAGTTGTGCAGCAAACTAGATGCTGACATCGAAGCACGGCGCCGGGAACGCCAGAGAAGGGACACCACCAGCAGGGCACTCAACCGTCTGGCAACTGCGACTTCTCTACTGTGCCGGCGCTCTGTGACGATGCAGGAGGGCCTCACACAGTGCTGCAGCGACCTGTCTCGGGGGATGGTGCAGGTGACAAGTGCACTAGGGGTGCTATTGCCTAGTCAGGCGTCGACAACTGCTGCAGGGGATGCTGCGGAGAGCATCGACACCAGCAGCAGCATCACACCCCCCGTCCCAGAAGCACGCAGGAGCAGCAGGCGGCTTGGGGTTGGCTCTAGTGAGGATGCACAGGCCGTGCAACCCACCACTGCAGCGCGTATGCGCAAACATTGATGTTGCCCTGCTTTGCCACTTCCCATTGGGTGACGTAACCCTGGACATACTACTTGTATAGATGGTATATTGCCAGATTGGCCTGTTCATGTGTTCATGGCGTGGTGCCACATTAAAACTACGTCATGACTTCTCACAACTCGCTGTGTCCCCTTACTTACTCAGAAATAGTTGGCTGTGATCTCTGCCCGTCTCTCTCTCCCATCGATTGCAGTTGGCACTCTAGCTGCGTTGCCCTCTGGCTGGCCTGACTCATCCTCGTTGTCCTCATGATATGTTAGTTCCACATCTGTCCCTTTTTTCGTGGCAAGGTTGTGCAGCATTGCACAAGTGGCAATAATCTTGCAGCAGGTGATGGGTTTGTACTGGCGTGCGCCTCCGCTCTTGTGCAGGCAGCGGAACCTGCTCTTCAGTAGTCCAAACGTGCGCTCCACCACATTGCGTGTTGTTTTGTGTGCCACGTTGTATCGTCTCTCACTCTGGGTTGCTGGGTGTAGGTAGGGAGTGAGGATGAATGACCGGCATGCATATGCACTGTCGCCTGGATGAGTGAAAGGGAACCATCAGTAACATGCCTCATGACACTATGATTTGCAGGTTTCAAGGGGCGTCACTGTTACTTACCTAGCAGGTATCCCTCTCCAAATTCTCCGGCACTCAGTCGTGTGTATATCCCACTATTCTGGAAGATGTAAGAGTCGTGGGTGCTCCCAGGAAACTTTGCAACAATATCTGTGATGATGTTCCCTGCATCACAGATCACCTGCACATTGATGGAGTGGGTGGACTTCCTGTTCCTGTAGATGTGCTCTGTATCAGCTGGTGGACAGATTGGGATGTGTGTACCATCAATACAGCCGATGACATGGGGGAACTGTGCCATGTGATAAAAGTCTGTTTTTGTTTTCTGCAGTGCAGCCTGTGTGTTGGGGAAGCTGATGTAGTGGTGCATTCTCTGCATCATGGCATCCAGAAACTTCCTGAAGAAACGTGACAGGCAACTCTGGGATACCCCACCCACCGCAGCTATCACCACCTGATAACTGCCGGATGCCAGCAGATGTAGGCTGCAGAGCACCTGCACATGTGGGGGTATGGCGTGCGCCCTTCTTATTGGCTGGTCCAGGCGTGGGTGTAGGTCCCTGATTAAGTCCATGATGGTTTCGGGGTCTAGCCTGTACCTCTCATGTATCTCTGCATCAGTCAGCTGGAATAGTGTGATGCGCTGTCTGTAGATTTGTTCCTCCCGTCGCCACACCCTCAGTCCTGCTGCCTGTAGACGTAGGCGCCTTGCAATGACGTACATAGCGGCCATGTTGTCCACGCTGTAGCATTTTGGGTTTGCATTTATCCATTGTTGATGGTTACCACCTGCTTTTCATCCGTGTTAATTACCGACTCTTATTTAACGAATTTACAGGATTTCTTAATTACCGAGTGCTCCTACATGTCATTTTAAAATTTTACCACTTCATATTTACCACTTCATGTTTACCGATTCGTTAATTTTGTATTCGGTAAATTTGAATCGGTATTTTAGAATTCGGAATATATGAATCGGTATTTACCGCCTCATATTTACCGAAAAGTGGTTTTTGGACTCCTACATCTCACTTGTCTGAATACCGGTCGGTAACGGCATATTTACCGAAAATCGGCCGTTACCGACCGGTATTTGGCTACCTACATGAGGCCCATAGTGTTTAATAGATTCCCTATATTCCGTTTTACTAGGATCAGAGTAGTCAAGCCTCCATTTCCTATCAAGCCATCTGCAGCGCTGTTTAAGCTCCCTCAAGTTATCGGTGAACCAAGGTGCAGTTTTCGGGCTATTGGATACAAGGGCAGGTTTTTTAGGAAGTATCATATCCAGGGATCCTTGAATCCAGGAGTTACATTTCTCATTGTCTTTCCCCAGATTAGAGTTACCCTCACAAGATGGTCTATTATTTTCCAGAACCGACTTCCACTGACCAGTTGGAAGTTTAGACCAGTTACGCTTACACACCAAGGCTATGTTAAAGGAGTGATCAGGTCTGGGGATTTCCCACATTAACGGGATCAGGAAGTGATCAGCCCAAGGAAGGGGGACAGGAAATCCTGTCGTAACTTCACTACAGTTGCTAAAGACTGGGTCCAGAAGATGACCTTTAGAATGAGTAGGCTTCATCACTTTATCCCTAAACTGAAGTGCTGACAAATTCTCAGTCAGCTCCAGTGCCATTTTATCCGATAGATTATCTAGGTGTAGATTGAGATCGCCTAGTATAGTAAAGTTCGCAGGTCCCATGGCTAAGTCCGCCACTACAGTAGGTAGTGCATTAAGAAATTGTCTAGCATTACCTGGAGGGTGGTAAACTAGGATGCCTGAGAAAGTGCTAGTGGGGGAGATCTCTAAGAAGAAGGCCAGACTCTCACAGTCTAATAAAGGATCTGCGGTAATACGACAATCAAAAGTATTTTTAAAAATAATGGCTATACCCCCTCCTCTACCGGTTTTCCGGTCAATCCGATGAATGGCATAATCAGGAGGGATGGTTTGCGCAAGGGTAGGGTCTGACTTGCTATAAAGCCATGTCCCAGTTAAGAAGAGAACATCAGGTTTTAGGTCTTCCAGCAGTATAGCAAGTTCCGTGGAGTGATTAGGGACAGATCTGCAGTTCAGTAAGAACATTTTTAAAAAGAAAGGAGTATCAAGGCGTTCTGGTACTTTGAGCACAGGCGAAAAGGCAAAATCACAGTAAAGACATTGTACATCTTCACTCAAGGCATTCATAGAATGCTGTCAGTTTTCCGGGTTGCCTGTGCGAAACGAGTGAAGAAGGTGAGAGCTGTTCCTGCCTAATATCGTGATGGGAGACACGGCGATTTCGGGAAGAGAAATCACACAGTGGCTCCCACATGCACACAGGAAACTCCCTGTGCATCAGGGTCATCTTTATTTTGCCCTGCAAATATTGCTTCCATTTTGACAGTTTGGGCGCTTCTGAATCAGAAGACACATCCAACATGGCACACTCTTGGCAAAGCAACTGTACTTTCAATTGAGCTGCTGCAGCAGGGGCTCCACGTATCGCATAGAGGTCCCTTTTAAGAAGATGAGGGCCTCTAAGTCTGGTAGTCAGTTCTATGCCAGAGAAGGACTGCCAGGTCAATGATCATAATTTCATTCTTGTTGTTAGAGGCTAACTGCTTTAATTATTTCCTTAATTTTCCTTATAGCATATTTATGTGTAACCGCTTTCTGGGCTAACCGTACAACACACTTGATGAAACTCCAATCTTCAGTCTTAATCTACCTTTACAGTATGTTTACCACAAGGAGTAGTGATTTATCAGTGTCTTTCCTTCATACCCCACTACACATAATCACCTGCCCATATCATAAGCATTTTAAAAAAGTGGCACACTTCTTTAATAGCATTGTGTAAAACTTATTTTCATTGATATTTGAAGGACGCACATTTATTACTGTGACATCTACCCCATCTAGCATTTCTATCAACTGCAAATATCTGACCTTGGGCCCAGTATGGCATGTGAGACAGATAAAGGTAGACCTGGCATTATCCATCTTCCCAAACCTCTGGAAAAAGATGAGTATGATGAGTGATAGCGAATGAAATGAAAAAGTTTAAGTTAATTAAAACCATAACAATTTGGATAAAATTCAACAATCCGTAGAGGTAAATATAATATACATATTAAAATCATTAATTGCCATGAATAGGGTTTATAGCTTTTGATAAAATCAAAATCAAGACGGTATTGTCAGTAATGTTATATACATGTTAGATTTGCTGATGATACGCCAGAAAAAACAATTACCAGTAAATAAAACGGTATTAAACAATGCATCAAGAATATTCCTCTCTTTGATAAAATACCATTTAAATACAATTCAAGTCAATTTCTCATATAAAAGTAAAATGTTTACCAATTTACAGTTAAGTTGTGGGTCATTTGGATCAAGACACCTTATTATGGCAGATCTACAAGTGCGTATGCCCCTGGCATTAAAAGGATTTTTTAACAGTAAAAGACGATTTAATTTTAAAACTGGACAAATACAGATCAGATGAACAAAGTCCTGCTTTGGAGCACCACATACAGTGCATAGCGTCGGCCACTATATTTCCAGAGTGGTTGATCAGCATTAGTCGGTAGTGCCCCAAGACGTATTGCTAGCAGTTTCCTTTTTAAATGTATAGAGTACGTTATGTTCAAGTAAGCCGCCGGTCGTAAGATCGTATAAGATTGTAGTACCATCCAGGCATGAGAGGGCTTGCTGAATTTAATTTTGTCCTCCGTTAACAAGTGTCTTTTTGCTGCTTTATTTATTATTTGTTGGAAGGTTGTAAATGGTAGGTTCAGATTCCATAAATCCGACACCTTTGTTAACTTTATTGATAGCTGCAAATACTTATGGTAAGCAGATCGTGGATTGTTCTACAGTGCTTCCCAGATGGCACAGTTTACCGGGTTCTGGTAGTTTAATCGGATTTTGTACCATAGTTTTATTGTCGCATACATTCTTGCTAGACGTTGCTGCAGTAGACCAATTCTAGGCGAATCTGCGCTAGGGAAGAGTTTCTCTGTAACCCAAAAACTGCTTTATATGTCTTAATTTGCATTCTTTCAAGGACTGCTGTTTCCTTGCCGTATTGAACTTTAGTAGCATAAGCTAGAGTCGGCAAGAGCTTCACTTTAACAACAGCCAATAGTGGCTTAAACGACGGACCATTTAAAGTCTTCGCTCTTACACAGAATGCATGTATCAGTCCGTTTCCTTTCTTGATTAAACCATCATTATGTGTTCTAAAGTTAAATCGGCTAACGATGTTTAAACCGAGATATTTATAATTTGTGACTCCCTCCAAATTCACACTGCCGAGTTTAAATTGTTATCATCCCTGCAAGCGATGGCTTATTGTCATGACCTTTGTTTTCGCTAGATTTATTTCTAATAAGTTGTCCTTAGCAAGATCATTCAATATGTTAATCCCTCTTTGAAGCCCTACTTTCGTTTGCTCAACAAAACTATATCGTCTGCATAGCATAAGTTTGTTAGTTGTAATGGGCCTAGGTGTGGCGGATCTAAATTCGCCTGGTCCAACTTAGGGGAAAGATCGGCCATAAACAAGTTAAACAGATGAGGTGCTAGAACACAACCTTGTTTCAGGCCATTTTCTGTTTGTATTTTCCTCGTAAGTCTAGAACCATCTGCCACTTTGACCTGCATCCAGGTATTTGTGTATAGCTGCATTATGGCTTGGAGGATATGTGCTGGAAGCCCCATTGCCTTAATATGTTCCATTGTATACCTCTGTCTACAATGTCAAATGCCTCTTTGAAATCTACAAAGCATACATATAGGCTTTTCCTCTGTTGTATGATCTTGTCTACCATTGAGCCCAATGCTTGGATATTCGTAATTGTGCCCGAACCCCTACGAAATCCAGACTGATTGATGGGAATGATGTTATTAATTTCTGACCAATATATCAAGTCTCTAAGAACCAGAGGCATAATATTTAGCTTCTGAGTCCATTAGCAAGATCAGTCTGTAATTTTCTGGTTCGTCCAAATTGCCACCTTTATACACAGGATTGATTATGGTGCCTCTCCAGCTTTCAGGTAAAATACCAGAGCTGCTCACCTCGTTGTATAAATGTGAATAAGGAGTGGCCCAAAAATCTGCGTCCAATTTAAAAATTGCCTGTGGGATGCCGTTTGGTCCCGGAGCACCATCCATTCTACCTGATCTGCCTCTATATAATCAGAAGTCAATAGCACCCTATTTACCAACACTATATGCGCCCAGTGTGGCTATGAGCTACACACTAACCCAATTAGGCAAACTAGGACTAATGGTGCCCAAGGGTCCAAATGGTACGCAGGCCTAATCAATGCCCGTTCAGTTCCAAGGCATACCGCTGATATAAGAGTCTTATTAGAGGAAGACCCTTTAGACATGCTGTTTGTGACCGAAACGTGGTTCAACGACAGCTCAGGCCCGGACATCTATCTTGCCCTTCCTTTGGGTTACCAGATACATAGATTGGACCAGACAGAGAGAGTAGGGGGTGGTATTTCTATTATTCTGAAAGATTAATTCAAATGTACTATAACTCAGCTTCATCTCCCAGAACGTGAACGTCTACAGTTTCACATAGCACTATCCCCTAACCGCACCTTCTCTGGGATACTTATTTATAGACCCCCAGGCACAAGCTGCAGGTTCATGGAGGCATTACCTGACTCCTTAATTAGTCTTGCGATAGAGAAATCCCATATGACTATTTTGGGTGATTTTAATTTTCACTTTGATGAACAAGATACCCCTCACATAAAAAGGCTACAAGGTGATTTAGAAGCTCTACAACTAACGCAACGTGTGACCTCACCCACGCACGAAAAAGGGCATATACTTGACCTTATTTTTTCTAATGACCCCGAAATCACTGTACTATAAACTATTCCAGTCCCCTGGTCAGATCACTTTTTAATTAGATTTGGCCTACCCAAACCCGCACAGCCGGAGAAATCTCAAGCCCAAATGGTTGTAAGGCGTAGTTGGGCTAGATTGGCCCCAGAAACCTGGCAGATGGTCCTAACGGACAACATTCCAAAATTTGCTGGCAATATAGAAGAGAAATATCAGCAATGGGAAGACTGGATTACCCAGTTGGCTGACATGTGTGTCCCCATGAGAACTATTAACAATAAAACATGTTCTAGAAGAGCACCATGGTACAATGAACAGCTTTTGGAATTTAAAAAACAATGTAAGAAACTGGAGAGACTATGGAGAAAGAATTATGATTCAGCTTTAAAAACCAGATACAAGCTGCTAATTAGGGTCTATCATAATGATATGAAGAATGCTCAAGCAAACTTTTATGAAGAAACAATCTCTCAATCAGTTAATTCTTCAAGGGAATTATTTAGAGTGGTTAAAACGCTAACTAACCCCAATGAATATACGAAAACCCTCCCGGTCTCAGTCGAAAGGTGTAATGACATAGCTACCTATTTCCATAAAAAAGTAATAGAAATATATGACGTATTCCCAAAGGATAGGGACTTGAACTCAGAGATTGGTACAGAGGTGGAAGGACCCTTACCCTTCCCAAAATTAGCTAATTTCCCCAGACTTGAGGAAGAAGACGTTCGTAATCTAATAAAAGGTACTAAATCTGGATCACCTATTGATCCAGCCCGCCCCAGATTTTATCTAAAGCACTGGAGACCATTTGACCTTCCATAATGGAAATGCTTAACCTATCATTAGAAACAGCTTCGGTCTCAAAAGCTTGGAAGCATGCAATCATTAGGCCTTTACAAAAAAAAGCCAATATGGACCCTACTGTCTTTAGCAATCTACGCCCTATCTCACTTTTGTCATTTATCAGTAAACTTTTAGAAAAACATGTAAATAATACCTTGACTAACTTCCTGGAAACTAATGAAATACTGCATCCCACTCAGATGGGTTTTCGTGCCTCCCATAGTACAGAATCAGCACTGTTGGTGGTCACAGAGGAGTTAAAGGCACTATTGGATGAGGGTGGTTCTGCCGCCATCCTTTTGTTAGACCTCAGTGCAGCATTTGACACCGTAGATCATACCACTTTAATGGGGAGACT
Organism: Triturus cristatus; assembly: GCF_964204655.1. Classification (NCBI taxonomy): domain Eukaryota; kingdom Metazoa; phylum Chordata; class Amphibia; order Caudata; family Salamandridae; genus Triturus; species Triturus cristatus. The sequence continues at coordinate 183,052,137 of NC_140589.1, forward strand.
AAGAGAAATAGGAGTCCATGGCCTTGCCATGGACTGGTTGGCTTCTTTTTTGGAAGACAGGTCCTTCCAAGTGATGGAAGGGGACTGTTTCTCAGACCACCTCCCAATTACATGTGGCGTCCCTCAGGGATCTTCCCTTGGTCCTACCCTATTTAATATTTATGTACGACAGTTGGCTAATATAGCACAGGAAGATGGTGTCTCAGTGGTGTCATATGCTGACGATACTCAGCTGATAGTCTCCCTAACAGATAATGCAAATCATCAGTTGAGTCACTGTCTGGAGAGAGTGGTAAATTGGATGGCAAATAGCCATCTGAAATTAAATGGTGAAAAAGCAGAGATTATGCATTGGGAAAATCCACTATCCAGGCACCCCTGACAAAGTGGCCCCCTTGTTTGGGAAACCCACCTATACCCAAATCAGTTATAAAAAAGTGGGGGTCTGGATAGAAAACACACTCACGATGAATTGCCAATCCAGGAAACTGTCAGGAATATGTTTCTCTCTGCTTAAAATACTAAGGAAGATTATTGAGGTGATCCCGGAACATCTGAAAAAATGGTCTTCTAGTCTCTTATAATCTCGCGCTTGGACTATGGAAACTCACTTTACATGGGCATGCCTAAATATGTGATGAAGAGACTACAAGTAGTACAAAATGTGGCAGCAAGACTCCTTCTAAAAATCCCCAAACGCATTTCGACTAAAGAAGCACTGAAACAGCTACACTAGCTCCCTATTGAAACAAGAATAACGTTTAAGTCCCTATGCCTGGCAAACAGGGCTGTTAACAAAAAAGGTCCAATAAAACTGAGACAAATGAAGTCCAGGTATATCCCGACCAGGCATCTAAGATCAGCACAGCAACAGCTTCTTAGGACAACAAGAGCGAAAAGAGCCAGGTGGGGAGGGGGGCAGATCATTTGCCCACCTGGTACGAAAGATGTGGAATGCCCTCCCATATAAAATAAGAATTCTACCCAACAAAACCGTTTTCAGGAAACATCTCAAAACTTTGCTGTTTCCCTTGTAGACACCCTATGGATAAGAGCTTGTAAACAGTACTCTCTAGCGCTGGGAAGCCCTCGGGCAGCCACACGCTCTACAAATTCTTAAACATATACCCTTTTTTAGCTTTTTGCATTGTCGCAACTGTGTTTCCGGTAGGACACAATTATTAAATTAAGTGCACAGACTGTTCTGCTTTTAAACTCAATTCTTATGCTCCAGATCATACATTTCACATTCTTTGCGATGTTTTGGTTTAGTCTGAAGTCCTACAAGTGTCTCTCACTCCAGCTTGTGGATCCAATAAATACACATATACACTTACTTCCATAGTTCCAGTGTACTTCCATATTTTCAGTTAGGTTTGCAAATGTTTCATTCTGTCTTTGGTGCATTAACTTTTGACAGCAGTTCCACACAATTGTCTCCTCAGAAATGTGCTATTGTAGAGAGGTGGGTCTCAGTACTGAATCTATGATTTGTGTCCATGTCCCTGTCCCTTTCTGCTTCTGCTTAGTATTTGGTCTTACCCAGGACCCCTCTACAGCACTGCAGTCTAAGCCACCTCTGCTCTTTCCTACCCAGTGGGTAGTAATTCAGCAAATGTACAGTCCTACCTGTGTCATGTTGCAGCACAATGAGGGCTCACTAACTCACCCACAGGGCTGATACACAATTTAAACTTTGTCCTTTGTTGTGAGCCTCTGCAGACTTCATCTCCATCCCCTCCACTGGTCATGATGTAGGGTTTGTTAAAATGTGTGCAGAGCGGTGGACCTCAGCCTTTCTATTCCAGTACCTCTGCTTCTTGAGGGTCTTCTTCCACACTACTCAAGCACCCAGGGAGTTCATGCCATCCTTCACCTCTGGAGAAATGTACATGCTTGAATCAATTTGAGGCTGTAGGGAGCCTCAGTGCAGCCCTGCTCCACCCTCTTCATTCCCTTCAAAAAGAGCATCAAATGATGAGTGAAAATAGACCACATGGTAACATCACTCATGGCCTTCTTCAACATCTTCTGTCTGGAAGATCTCCCTTTGAAAACGCTAATGTGCAGTGAGGGCTACTTTTGCTATTCTGATTTGTCAGTTTCACTACTTGGGCTCTCAAATAACAGGCAAAATCTGCTTCAAATGAAAAGTTTACTTCAATATTAATTTGGATTATATGTTTGAGAAATGCTGTCAACACCAAAATTCTCTTCTATGTGCTTCTTTGCATTTGTTCGGTCTAGTCAGCTGTGGACCACTGTTTTGAAATGGGATTCTTGGTTGGCTGAGGTATGCACCCAGGCCAGACAGCAATCACCACTCTAGTCAGGGTAAGCTCGATACACACTAATAGTTAACCTTTGCTCGGCCTCTGGTAGCTTGGCACAGAACAGTCAGGCCCATCGAAAGAGGTAATGTGTAAAGTATTTGTGCAACACACACACAGTAACACAATGAATACAGCACAAAAAACTCCACACAGTTTTATAAAAAATATATTAATATATATTTAACAATACAAGACCAAAACAACAAAAATCTAATGAATAGAAGTTGAGACATTGAATTTTAAAGGATTAAATGCAGCAAAGCGCTTAGAAGCAAGTAGCACTAAAAGGTTACTTTGGGTTGCACTGGACTGGGACAAACTTAAAATTGAGGTCGACCTTGTGGAAGTGCAGACCAGCTACGGGACCCACGCAGGCCCTGGTGACCCAAGTACCTTTTTTGGTCACATACAACAAAATGCGTCGATCTCCACGCATAGAAGGCAATGCATCAGTTCCGATTCGCACAGGCGGATTGATGCGTCAAAACTGAGCATCGTGGTCAGGACCTTGGATCGGCACTGCATTGTTGTTGAAACTTGCAGTCAGATCCCGCATCATCATTGAGCCATGCAGGGCTGTCTTCGGATCAGCACTGTGTCAGTGTCGAAGGGCACTGCGTCTGTTTCAATCGGCGCAGTGATGGCAATACATCAATTTTGTAGCTCAACACCTGCAGAACTCACTTTCGAGGCCCAGAACCTGGCGAGGGCACCTCAGGAAAGGGTAGGACTCACAGAAATCAGATTCCAGCAGCACCAGTAGAATTGCAGAAAATCTTTTGTGTCCATGAGTCTTCAGAAAACAAGAGGCAAGCCAGCAAGCCCTTGAAGATCACTTGGAGGGAAGACAGAGTCCAGCTCTCCTTCAGCAGAGTCAGGAGGCAGCAGGCAGCAGGGCAATGAGTAGAAAAAAGGTCCTTCCAGAAAATCTGTCCAGTTGAGTCCTTTAAGCATCACAGCAGTCCTTCTAGCAGAGATTCTGTTCAAGATCCAGCAGTGTCTGATTTTAGGGGTTAGAGATGCAGTACTTATAAACATAAGTGCCGTTCATGTAAGGGGTGACTTCAAAACAGCTCTCTGAAGTACACAAGGATCCCCTTTAACCCACTCCTTTCTGCCAGGCTATCTGTGGGAGTTAGTGAATCAGTGCTTTGTGTGTGGGCAGGACACTATCTATTGAAGTGTAAGTGTCAGCCCCTCCCATGCCTCTCTGCCCAGGAAGAACCATCAGAATGCAAATGATTGCTGAGATTTTAGATGTGCCTCCCCTTCTTGTGTTTGTGGCTGTTTGGAGGGAATCCACAACGTGTAGCTGTCACCCGCCCCAGACGTATATTGGGACAGGCTGTCAGGCACATACAGCAGTAAGTGCAGAAAAATGTTAGTCACGTAGTTTTGATAAATTTCAGAATATCAACCAATATTGATTAAATTGAGAACTAGGCCATAAGTGAATAATAGAGATGTATAATTAATTTTACAGACTGTATTCAAACGGAACCTCCGTCAACTCAAGCACTAAAGCGCTAATTGATAAAGCGCATATACATAAGCTCAAGTGGGAATCTAGAGAGGAGACTCAAACTTGGGCCATCAAATCTGAGTCCACGAAGAAAGGGTAAGAAGCAGAAATATATTAACAGAATTAAACTGTACCATTACAATACAAATAAATATAAAAAGTTTTTTCTCTCTAAATAAACACAGGAGCAAAAACAAAGATGTATATATGCTTTATGTCTCCTCCCTAGAAGAGAACATATCAATAAGTTCTAATCCACTTTTTTAGAAGAAATTGACACGGTGGCTCTAACGAATAGAAGTACGCATCACTGGGGCAAAAGGTATGCAATTATATTGAATCAAGAAATTCCATTGTTCTATACCTCAAGCTACAATTCATTAAGAGGAATTATACGTTTTTGTATTACCAACAGACCAAGATATATATGGTGACTGGGAGAATTAGAAACAGCACACATACGTTGACCCAAATAAAAAAAACCTTTATAGATAGAAAGGTACTGTATTTTCAGCTGTATTTAACACAGAAATATAAAAGCAATTAAATGTGTTCCCTCATCGTCCTACAATGACTTAATGAATATCGTTTAGATATTGAATATAAACAACGAAATAGATAAATGACTAGTAAAAGAATACAAGCTGATATACTCGTCATTATAGAAATAGTTTCATTTAAGAAGCGAGGATGTAAACTAATAACAACACAGGAATATTTAATGTGCAACATAGTAAGAACAAGAGCCACCAAACGTGATGTTAGTAAGAAAATAAACAGATGAAACTACGTAGATTTTAGGAATATATGCATGTCCTAGAGAACTAAGTAAGACAAAGTAGTAACTGCAATGTAAGAACGTATGAATTTTTCATGAATGGTTCCTAATTTTAGTATTTCTTTTGCCACACAGATTTATGTATAAAGTTGTTAGTCCTGAGGAAGGTGCTAAATGTAAAGAAGTCACCGAAACGCTGTGTCGACTGTTTTTTTAGCAACTCTACTGATAAGATCAAAAATATTTTCATAATTGTACTGTTTTTAACATCTGCACTGATTTAATATTGCACTGATTTTATTGTTTTTAATATTCGCATTGACTATATTAAATATAGTATAGTTCTTTTAATTGTTTTATGAGAATGATTAGAGGTCAGTGACACTCAGATTGTAACCTATAATAGGAGGGATAGAAAGGCATTTATCTAAACACAAAGTGGCTTTGAGTGAATTTGTTTATCTTTTAATAAATTGTATCGTGAAATCTTTCATATGTATGTAGTCCTTTGCTTACTTGGTTCTTACTAATTAGGACTATATTGTGGTGCTTTAACCTAATAGAGAGTTGGTTCCTGGAGAGTATTTTTCCTCCTTTGTGTAAGAAAACGATAGGGACTTTATTTTTCCTAGTAGTATTACTCTTACCCTGTCCCTTTGCTTAGCAATAGGGTTACTCCCTCTTTGTTTGAAAGTGCAGAAAAATGCCCACTTTCTAAAAGTATATGAAGAAAGGGGTAAGGCCCTAAAGGACAAATACCAGGGAGGGCCGTATTCAATAAGTACAACAAAAAGGGAACCCGGTATTCTAATTAATTCATGCAGTTTCCGTATTGCAATAATCACATTCAATAATTTCTTATGATTAGGTTATTTATTAAACCTTTTTTTCTTTTAGTGTTTTTTTTCACCTTTTCAAAATTATACACATTAGAGGGAACGCAGGTGCAAAAAGACTTCTAATCCTTCTGGTCCAATACACATCAAATAATTCCACTATTTACACCTATTCACATATTTACAACATTTACACAATACATGATACATACATTTGACAAAAAACAAATACCAATAACATCAATATAGTTCATAAACCAATGACTCATTTGATACTGATCCATATAACTTAATTCATTATTGCTGGTAAGTACAAGTCAGTTTTTGAAACTGGGCACCGCAATTGCATTCAAATTTCCTCAGAATCTAACCACCCTTTTATCGTGATCTTAGTGTCAATTATAACACATGCTGATGCGTTTCGAACCCCATGGGACCTCCAGGGGCTCTCATCAGGGCTTCTGAATTATACATACATTGGTATGATCTACAAAATAAAACAAATGTGTCACTCTTACTCCAATCTTAAGATAACTCACTTTTCATCAGTCAACTCGCAAACCAAAAATGCCCTACCTGCTGATTGACCATTTTTACTTCAAGTTTGCCACTGTTAAGGCGAAGGGAGAACAAGCTGAACTGCCCTGTTCACACAAAATTCTAATTAGACAACCCGTTCAGGTCTTGCCTCATTAACATTTGTAAAAGGGCTACAAAAATGTTACACATACCTCAGCTTATTTTAGGTGCTGTGAATCTCAAAAACCCTTGATATCCTGAGATACACCGCTAAGCGCCTGACTCAAACTAAAACATGAGATGAAAAGGAAGGGAGTTGTATCAAAAATTGCTTTTTGTCATTACATGGTTTTAACACTGCAACTCAGGCGTTTTTCACGTCATGAGTCTACATACCTGCCGCAGTTTAGACTATCAAATAGTCCTGCCACTCGTGGGTACAAAGTAGCACCGTAGTGCTGACTATCATTTAATCCCGCCATTCGTGGGTGCAAAGTGGCACCAAAGTGCTGGCGTCCATTCTGAAAACCAAAAGGAACACACTGGTTGTTAAGCTGACGGCATTTTTTTGGCTCATGTAGGTTTCTTACTCGAAAAAACAAAGAAGCAAATCCGTGCCTTACCGCACTATTGTGTGTTCTTTGTTCCCCGTTCCAATTCCTCCCTCATTAAACGGTGTCGGTTTTGGCCATTTCTAAATGAAGAACGAAGAGCATGGTGTCAGTAAAAATGTCACCTTTCTCGCTATTATGTAACAGCCCACTTCTCACCCCGTCTGTACTTACTTCTGTTTGGAAAAGGTTCCTCAATGCAGTCACACTCCTAAGCAGCAGGGGCACTTCCTTTTGAGCTTTTTGCAATAAAGTTATTGCTGGGAATTCTGGGACTCGTAGTTCAAACAAACTATTTGTTCAGCTGACATGTTCTCATGCCCTTGACAACTCCGTCATTTCATTAAGCCCTGTATGGGCGCTCTTAAATTTCAAAATCAAATATGCTTCTTTTGTGAGAAGAACTGAATCAATATCCATCAGCCTTTTAGATGTGTTGAGAGATACTAAAACTGTCCACTTGAAGTCTCTTTCTGTGTGTGCATCCGATGTGAAGTGATCAACCATGGGGGCAGTGAGCACTTTATTTTAATTCTGGGCCTGTGTTGTGTGATTCTCTGATTAATTTGTTGAATAGTTTTCCTTATGTAGATCTTACTACATGGAGAAACCACAGCATACACAACATTCTTTGATTTACATTTGTAAGCACAGAATGCCTCCATTTGACCCCCTGATGGGTGAACTCAGTGCCCTCAATAGTTGAGTCATACGCGACGCAATTTCCACATTTGTGGTGGCCCTCCTGTGGCTTCATATTCCACTGTGATCGCAGGTTACTTTTTGGCTGTGTTTGAAAAATGTCTGCTCTGATGATTTCTTGGCCAATGCTTCGATTTTTCTTCATTGCAAACAATGGCCGTGGAAAGGGCAGTGTAAATTTTGCAGTAGGTGCTAATTACATAACATGATTGGTTTGAATTTATTTGTGTCTGGTTCAAAAGTGGAAACGCACACTAGTCATTCAAGCTGTGGCTTATCTTTCTTCTGTAGCAATACTTCACATGGGGCATACCAGGCACGCTTCATTGCGTGTTTAAGCATTTTTCTAGGGTACCCTCTCTTTGTCATTTGTTCGCAAAAATCCACAGCATTACGCTTGAAGTCACTTCTTGCAGAGCAGTTCCTATGGATTCGCAATAGCTGACCGTATTGAAGATTGTCTTTTAGACCTTTCGGATGCGAGCTACTGTGATGCAAAATCTTATTTTTATCAGTGTCTTTCCGATGTAGTGAAAGTGAAAGCTCATTTTCTACAGGGGAAACCTCAACTTCTAGGAATGTCAATTTAGTTCTACTCTTCATGAGACTAAATTTTATATCTAGGTGTCTAGAATTTAACCACCCATAAAAGTTTTCAACTAATTCTGCAGAACCAGACCACAAGCACCAGACATCGTCAATATAACAAAGCCATTGACTGATGTTGTTCGAGAGCGGGTTGATATGAAAAATGAATTTTTCTTCATATTGAGCCATGAAGAAGACCGCCATTTCTGGGGCAAAAGGACATCCCATGGCAGTCCCCTTCGTTTGGATGTAGGAGACATCCTCAAACTTAAAATAGTTCTTTTTGAGGCCACCTCCGCCAGTTGGAGAATTAATTCTGTTGGTACCCTATTTGGTTGTTGTCTTTTTTCTAGATACAACTCAATAACCTCAAGGGCTTCATCCTGTGGTATCTGGGTATACAGGGAGGTGACATCAAGTGTCACCATCCACTGTTCTTGATCATTAAATTTTGAGCCTTCATCTTTCATAATAAAATCAGTGGTATATCTTAGGTATGACTGGACATCAGTTAGAAATGGTTTTAAAAAAACATCCACATACTTGGATAAAGGCTCTAGCAAGGAGTCACAGCCAGAGACGATAGGACGTCCCGGGGTTCACACAGTCTCTTATGGATCTTTGGCAAGAAGTAGATCACTGGGATCCTTGGAAATTTCTTGGACATAAATTCAAATTCCTTGGGTCCCAGGAATCCTTGCTCAAAGCCACACTTTAATATCTCAGTGATCACTTCTTGTATACCTCTAGTGGGATCTTCCTTCACTGGACGGTACCACTCCTGATTGCCTACCTGACACCTTCCCTCTTTCAGATACATTTCACGTGGCCAAATTACAAGGGCACCCCCTTTATCTGCTTGTTTGAAAACCACTGAGTTGTCTTGCTTTAAATCACCAATGGCTTTTTGTTGATTCAGGGTGATGTTTCTTCTTACATACCCTTTACGTTTTTCTAACTGGTTCAATGAGGACATCACTACCTGCTCATGCGCCACAAATTCTTTTAAATAGTGGAACTAATTTGATATGCGTTGGACCAGAAGTCTTTTTGCACCTGCGTTCCCTCTAATTTATATAATTTTTAAACGTAAATAAAACCACTGAAAGAAAAAAAAGGTTTAATAAATACCCTTATCATATGAAATTATTGAATGTGATTATTGCAATACGGAAACTGCATGAATTAATCAGAATACCGGGTTCCCTTTCGTTGAACACTTTCTAAAAGTAAAATTTCTAAAATAGTACTGTTAAATCTAACTTCACCAGTAAGGAGGATTTATCATTACCATTCCAAAGATATGAAACATGAAAAAGCTACTATTCTCTGATCAGGAATTACAGTATTAAGGAACTCCCAATACTGGCCTATGAGAGGGGTAGGCCTCACAATAGTGAAAAATGAAATAGGTTGTTTGTCACTACCAGGACATGCAAAACATACAAATACATGTCCTACATTTTACCCTTAAGGTTACTTAGGGCCTACATTAGGTGTGGCTTATATGTAATAAAAGGGGAGCTTAAGGCATGGAAAGTAGTATTAAATGTCAAGTTGAAGAGGCAGTAAACTTCACGTGCTGGTCCTGCAGTGGCAGGCCAGAGATAGATTTGAAAGTCTGCTTCTGTAAGTGGCACAAGCAGTGCTGTAGCCTATTCGTAGCATTTGAAGTACAGGCCCTGAGTATATGGTATACCACTTTACAAGTGTCTTACTGTTACAACAACTATGCCAATCAGGTATACACAAATGTCACCATGTTTAGGGTAGAATACATGCACTTCAGTACTGGTTAGCAGAGGTAACTTGATCAGAGTTCTAAGGCCAACAAAAAGATTCATCAAAATGTGGAGGCAAAAGGCAAAAGGTCCAGGGTAAGTCCACCCTAAATGTTAATACCTGTAAATACTATGTCAGTGTACGCCATGACAAATGTACACATAATAATGAGAATGTCAGTACATGCATTATCAATGACAGCCATGTTATATGTATACGTAATAACAAACTTGTATCTCTGCTGTTTGGTCGACCTGAGATGACCTCCCTATCAACCCTGTGTCAGAGATATGTGGTCAGACAGGCTGTGTGACCCAAACACAAGCCTATCGATTGATAGGTCACAGGTGGGTTTACACTTAGCCCAAATACAAATGTGCGAACAGGGAAATCCCAGATGGATCCCACATATATGAAGCTACACCACAAAAGATCCAAGGATATTGGCCATAATAAAAACCATTTGACCAAAGGCATGCACATTCCCAAAACACCACAAAAGCCAGAGGCCATATGTAGTTAGGAACACTCAGCCAATCAAAACACAGCATGCACACTACACGCAGTGAGCACATGCTCCCCATGCCCTTAACATATGTGGGGCAGCCTTTCTTAATGTTAAATAGACTCCTGATATGGAATTCCAGTGCAGGGCCATTCATCTTGATGACGCTAGGGAAAATTAATCCCATGGGAGGGGGTCAAATGCCAGCACAGATACCCCATGCCAAGAAATCTGTGATACAAAGTCAAACCGGTACATACAGTTGGAAGGGAAGGGGCAACCCCTAATTGTATGGAAACATACACTGTGTTCTTTGTGTTTCAGAGGCAAAGGAACAATACTGATTGTTACCAATGAAAACTGTGAAGCAATACTCTACATACCAGACCAGCAATGGTGCACCTTCATGTTGATGGATTACTACTGGCAATGCAGAGAATATGCCTATGCACAGCTCTTCCCTGGATAGCGGGGCCTCTGCATCCTCATGACCATACACATCCTAACCCTGGTCATCCCCGCAGAAGACCTGTCTTAGTTGTTCCTACATCCGCACCAGAAGAAAAGAACTCTATTGCATTAGGCTCGAAGAAGAAGAACTGCTGATTATTTTGGCTGGGCTCAGTACAAGGACATTCCAGGAGAACTCAGACTGTTTTCAGACACTCCGGTGAATGCAGGATGGTCATACTTTTCTTCACCGTACCAACAAAGGCAAATGCTTGTTGGTTACAGATCAGAGAAAGGGAGCAGCAGCCAGCAGGGCAACAAGTAGAAAAGAGTTCCTTCCAGAAAAGGAGTCCAGTTGAGTCCTTTAAGCTTCAAAGCAGTCCTTCTAACAGAGGTTCAGTTCCAGATCCAGAAGTGTCTGATTTTAGGGGGTTAGAGACGCAGTACTTATAGAGAAAAGTGCCTTTCATGTAGGGGGTGACTTCAAAGCAGCTCTCCGAAATGCCCAATGATCCCTTTAACCAGCTCCTGTCTGCCAGGCTATCTGTGACGTGTAATTCAGTGCTTTGTGTGTGGACAGAACACTACCTATTGAAGTGTAAATATCAGCCCCTCCCATTCTTCCCTTCCCAGGAAGACCCATCAGAATGCAGATGAGTGCTCAGAATGTAGGTGAGCCTCCCTTTCCCGTGTTTGTGGCTGTCTGGAGGGATTCCCCAAAGTGTAGCTATCACCCACCCCAGATGTGTATTGGGACAGGCTGTCAGGCACATACAGCAGTGAGTGCAGAAAAATGTACGCTTTCTAATAGTAACATTACCAAAATAGTAATGTTAAATCCAACTTCACCAGTAAGGAGGATTTATCATTACCATTCCAAATATATAAAGCATGAAAAAGCTACTACTCTCTGATCAGGAATTGCAGCTTAGGACTGTATTAAGCAACTCCCAATACTGACCTATAAAAGGGGTAGGCCTCACAATAGTGAAAAATGAAGTAGGTTGTTTGTCACTACCAGGACATGTAAAATATGCACATTGGTTACAGATAACCAGGTCAGAACTACTGAAGAGGATTAATGACACTGAGCTTGACCTAAATGATATCAGGGTTGAAGTAAGAGCCATTCACCTCATGGTGATGCAACATCGGTATGTGTTGGACTTGATGACAGCGATGAAGGGTGGGGTGTGTGCCAAGATTGGTGCTTCCTATTGCACATTTATTCCTGGTCATGTTCTCAAAAACAGAACTCTCGCTTTTGTCATCCAAGCACTGCATCATCTACAAGGTGACATGAAGAAGGAAGGAGGTGCCCCTGAGCAGGACTGCTTTCAAGTTATTTTTTCCTGGCTCCCCCTGTGGGTGACCAAGCTGTGCATGTCATTGCTTGTGGTTCTCATTTATGTACTACTATTGTGTGGTTTTCTACAAGTGGGGTTTCCTGCTGTAAAACTGCAGTCCTCAAATTAGGTAGTGTGCAAATAGATAGAGAAAGGATAGCAGACACAACAGAAACACACACAGCCTCGAATAATGTGACTGACATGACATATGAGAAAAATTATGCAGTTGAAAATTTGGCTAGAGGGTGCAATGTTTATATTGGTGACTGTGATGTCAATGTACATCATAATATATGTACACATAACAATGTCAGTACCAGGAAATACAATATGTATTCCATGACAAAATACACATAATAATGAGACCATTGGTAAATGCAATATCAATGACCGCCATGTTATATCTACAAGTAATAATGAACCTGTATCATTGCAGTCAAATCCACCCAAAATGACCACCCCATCAACCCAGAGTCAAAGATACATGGTCAGATAGGCCTTGTGACCCAAGCCTACTGATTGATAGTTCACAGGTGGGGTGGCACTTACCCGGAGATCAGTGCGCATACAGGGAAAATCCAGATCGATTCCCACAGATAGACAGCTATACCATAAAAGGTCAGAGGAGATTGGTCTCGATAAAACACATTTGGAAAGGCGTGCGCATCCCCCCAAAATAACAGAAAGTCAGATGCAACATGTAGTTAGGAGCCCTCAGTCAATCAAAACACGGTATGTGCACTACACGCAGTGATCAGGTGCTCCCCATGTCAGACATCTGGACCCATACACACTCCCCACATTGGGTTTTCACAAAGTCGAGAGCTGCCTGTGCGCCCTCATCACATGGTTGTATTTTTGTTTCATGACAAACCCGGATTTACGTGTTTTACAAGAATGTGTAAATGGTTTATTGTACTTCAAGAACTTATATAATGCCGGCCAAAACCTCTGTACATCGTGACAGTCTTAAGACACGACTCAGTTGCTGCTCTCCCTGCTGCTGTGTTTAATTAAACCAACTTGCTCCTGTTTTGCCAAACACTTAGGGCCTGATTCAGAAAGGTAAAGTTAGACGAAAGTCTAACTTTATGACTTTCGATATTTACAAAGAGTATTTACTACTCATAAATTCCCTTTGTGAATATTAAAAGTCATAAAGTTCGACTTTTGGTATTCATAAAGGGCATTTACGTGTAGTAAATGTGCTTTGTGAATACAGCAAGTCGCAAAGTTAGACTTTTGTCTAACTTTACCTTTGTGAATTGGGCTCCTATTGTCTGTTCATTTTTTCAATGTAAATTCATATCCGAGCAACATAACGATGCCAGGTCTAATAACCATCGTTTTAGCTTTCAGACTTTTGGGACCTGAGACATTGAAACCCAATGAAATAGATACTTTTTATCAGTCCTTCTAACATACGCTTTGTTCATCTGGCTGAGAGAGCCAAATTTGGCTCACAGACATTCACTATCCTCATTGAAGACAGCTGCTGTTCTCCTTAAAATAAAGCAACAGAGTAATAATGAAAATGGAAAGTAGATGTTATGGATGCACTGTCTGGACACTGGTCGGTGAATGTGGCAGAAATCCTGTTTGATCCTTCGCGTGGATGTTCTAAGATCAAAGACTCATCTGCTCAGCACAAATTCCTTGGCTAGTGCTTGCAGATAGTGCTGAGATGCCTTTGAGGTGGGATGCTGATCTGAACTAATTGTCAGTGGATGAATTACCTTTCAATTACATCTTTAGTTTTAAATCGTAATGTATTCTGGAAGAACATTGATGCCACTGTGTACTGTATAAACATACTGTTGAAGAAAAGTGGGTGTGAAAGTTGCTAGGCAGTCTTACACATTGGAATACAGTCAGTAACATGTTCGATCATTTTTTTAGGAATCCTTGTTTGATCTACCAGCCCTTCAGAATTGTTTGGAACATGGAGAAAGAAGAAGAACTTGCTTCAACTACACTTCCATCTGTTTTCTTTGGGAGCGATGGGATATTTTCTTCCACACATGCTTTAACTCACTATGCCTGTGAATTGTTTGAGAACTGAAGAAGTCAGTTTTATGACCTGGTCCATGGTACTCTTTGGAATTACCTATGGAGGTAAAACTGCCTTCTAGAAATATCCTGCTTCAAGCTTCTGTGTGGTCGGAATAGAGGCTACCAGCCCAGAGCAATCTGTGAACCACACAAGATCCTGTTCTGAAATATTATAGTGCCACTCCTAAGAACCTGCAAATATAATGAGGTGGTGGAAAGAATTTTTGAATTAATCTCAGCCACTAGGAATCGCTAAGGCAACCTTCTAGACCATAATTTCTTTTGCGCACTGTGTCTTTCTTTTGCGGTCCTTTCGAAGGCGGTCAGACTGAAGCAGTCCCATCGGAATCAGTCTGTCTGACTGCCGGATTATGATGCATGTATCCTGTACTCCGACCGACCCCTGACAGATCGCTGAATCTAATTGTCTTTCTCCGACCACTGAGATGAATGTTGGAGAAAAACAGCAGTCATTGGGCACTGCAGAAATCTCCAACTGCCATCTGGATTACGATGCAGTTTTCTGACAACTAGACTGTGGTGGTCCGACCGACTGCCTAGAGTCGGCATAAACAAATGTTTTGGCGTGCATACTCACTCAATTCCCATTGTCCCCAGCAGTTTCTGCCATGGATAAGTTTCTCCAGGTCCCCCTACACCTGAGCAGCTAAACCCCGATGTCTTCGACTCTGTGGGATTGGGAATCTAGGTGTTCGTCTGGGGTATGTTTCCTCATTTACTGGACTGTGCACATTCCAGAACACTCCAGCAATGAGGTACATGGAGCACATGGCATATCTGCACATATGTCATACTTTTGTGTACAATTCACGTTTTCTGTGATTTTGTATGCATTTGCAGCGACATGTTCGGCGATATGTGCACTGCTACAGATGATATCACCGCAGTAGCAGCGGTTGCATCATAATACGGCGGGGAAAATTTTCCTGGCTTCATCGGTCATAATTGGATTACGGCCGCGATGGTCAGACGGTCGGTCCGACAGTCATTATTTTCTTTTTTTGGTCCTCATATGTGACAATCCAGTGAAGGATACAAACTCCGGTATGGTCAGGTTCTGGAGTCATATTGTATACTCACAGCCTGCTGGGTATTTTCTCCCCTGAAACACCTTCCTTCAACCATTTGTAGAGGTTTTGGGGTGACCTCCACCCTGCCTCTACTTAGATGAGGATGTCTTACTCCTTGTACCTGTAGAGCATCATGTCTAGTGATGATCTGGGTTGCATGCTGCCAGAAGTTCCCAGGTGCTGACCCTTTTTTAAGGGCCCATTTATACAATCCAATCTACCTATCCACCTTGCAGATGTTAACCAGCCAGTGCTTGTCGGAAGTATGCTAGATACCCAGCTAAGCAATCTCCCTTCGTGCTATTATTATCAGGTCTAGTAGAAGTTGTTCTTGCATTTTCCTATTCTTCCCTTTAAAACCAGCTCCCTCTATAATCCCAAATAAAATCAATGATAGGCCTACCTCTATTCTCCTTTTTAAAATGGCTATTAAAATCTTACCCACTTCTTGCCAGTACCCTTGGATTTCTTGACATTGCCAGAACAGGTGCACATCATCCGCTCTCTCCATTTCACATTTCAGGCAACATTTAATATTTCCTCCCATTTCGGATAATTTCTTTGGGGACCAGTAAGCCCTGTGTAAGGTAAACACATTTTTTTTCCATGGGGTGCATATCTAACAAATGACCAAAGTGTAGTCATTGATACTTGCCAAAGAAGCGAACAGTCAGCTGTGGGTAGGACGTCTTTTCACTTTTCTTCTGGCAGCATGTTGGAGCCATCTTCTTCCTGGGCCAGCATCCAATACCACTTGGTCACCTCTTTCTTTTGCAGATTAGGTTTGCAAATTATTTCCTCCCAATCAGAGGATCATGCCACGCTTGCTTGATCTCGGGCCCAACTTACCAGTTGCAAGTATTTAAATATTGATAGTTTATTGTTTGTTTTCTTCTTTAGGTAATCCCAGAAGATTGAGTTGTTCTCATCCACCAAGTGCTCCCATTTCTCTATTGCATCATCTATTAGTGGTGTAGTTAGTGTGTCTTGGAGACACAAAGGTGTTCTGGGAGATTTCCAAACAATAGCCATTTGGCTATAATAAGGTATGCCTAGTATTCTCCTGACCTGACCCACATCTCACATGCTGCCCTCAATACTCTTAGCCAGACTTTTTTTTAAAACTTTGGGATGACCAAATTTGAGGCAAAAATAGCTGCCTTGTTGTGCCAAGTCCTTAGTTAAGGCTCCATAGTATGGCCTAGTCTGTTGATGGTTATTTGTTAATGGTATTCTGAAGTTTTTTAGCTGAAAAGCCTAACAATAGAGCTGGAAGTCAGGAAGGGCAATCCCACCATCTATCTTTTTCTTGTGTAGCTTTTTCCAGGCTATTCTTATGCCTTTATTAGCCCACATGAAACTGCTCACTTCTCCTTGTATTTTCTTAAACCACTTGGCCTCAAAATGCAGGGGTAGTACATTAAGTATAAAAGTGAACTTTGGGAGAATCCTTATTTTAATTAGGGTAATCCTACCTATGATGGATAAAGGGAGATGGGACCAGAGTTGTAGTAGCCTCTTAGTTTCCCTCATGAGCTTCAGGAAATTTACCTGTGTGAAGTCTTCCAAGTTTTTGACCACCTGAACTCCTAAATATCTAATTTATTTTTTCTATTTTTTTTTCAAAGTGGCGTCTAGAGATATATTCCAGGCTATTATCTCAGTTTTTGCCTCGCTAACCTGGTAACCTTCTACCTTCTCAAAGTCTTTTAATGTATGCAAAAGGATTGAAAATGCCCCCATGAGAACTTTTTTGTAAATCAGTAAGTCACCTCTTTCTTTACCCAGTCTTGATGTTGGAAGGGCAAAATCTTCTGTTCTCCCCTGATTCTCCTTGCCAGGTGCTCGATGTACAGGTTAAACAATTAAGGGGATAGGGGACAACCATGTTGAGTACCTCTGCCTATCTCCAAGTGTTGTGTGAGGGAACCACTGATTACTATTCTCACAGCGGGGTGTCAATAAATATTCTTTTTTGCATATTGGCGCTTTCTGCCTAACCCATTATGTCTTATAACAGTGTGTAAGAAAGGCCAGCTCACCCTATTGAATGCTTTATCAACATCCAGAGTCATAATTGCTAAGGGAAGGTCTTTATCTATGGGCAGATCTATGGCCCTCACCAGATCATGAATGAGATCATTTAGCTGTCTGTCCTTCATAAACCCTATTTGAGATGTGCTAATTAATTCTCCCATTACTTGGTTGAGTCTTTTGGCCAAGATATTTGTATATAGCTTATAATCATTATTTAATAGTGATATGTTATTATGGCGTCAATCCATTTCTCTGGGACAGGCGCTTTTTCTATATAGGTTGTGGTAAATAAAGAGGCCAATACAGGAGTGATTTCACCCGCCAGAGCTTTATATAGGTCACTTGGAATTCCATCTGGCTCTGGAGCTTTTCCCTTTTTTAAATGTTTAATTGCATTATAAACTTCTCCTGAGCTTATTTGTTTATTAAGATATTGCTTTTTATCCTGTGTCAGTTTTGGTAAGGGTTCACGTTGCAGCCATAAATTAATCTGTTCCACTGTCGCTAAAGAGTCTTCCTTATACAAGTTCTGAAAGAAGCCAGTAATCGCCTTCCCAATGGCCTGATCATCCTGGCACATTTCCCCAGTTTCTTCTAGCACTATTTTTTTTATGGACTTCCTGACCAGATCAGCCCTTTTTTCCCAAGCCAATAATCTCCCACAGCCTTCACTGTATTCATACAGCGTGAGTTTACTGGCGTTCCATTTTCTTTTAATTATCTTCCCCAGGTGTTCTACTAATTCTTTTTTAGCATTACCAATCTACGTTTGTATTCTTATTATTATATATGGATCTATCGCTTCATACAGTTCTTTATGCCAGTTTGTTATTCTCCTTTCTATCTCGATAATTTTATCATTATTTTCTCTCCTTCTATGGGCTGCATAATTAATCAGTCTCCCTCAGAGAAAGGCTTTGTAGGCATCCCAGATTGTTCGTTGGGGAGCGGAGTCCCTATTTAGCTCAAAGTATTCTATATCAGAGAATACTTTAAACTGTTGATTTTAGTCACGGTGATTAACCATCTCCCTTTAGGATCTGAGATCACTTTTATCAGTTTAGCTTGGGCTAATTTTTTTTATAAGAATCGCCAGCCCTTTCTCATTGCAATTCTGGTTTGTGCATGCAAACTGTGTGATCCATCTATGCCACTTGGCTATCATCTCCCACTCTTCCTGTCGTAAGTGCGTCTCTTGTAGCATTATGATGTCACTGTTTGCTTGTTTTAGGAATTGAAGGATTCTTCTTCTGCTAGCCTGTACACTTAAACCATTTTTGTTCCAGCTTAAAACCCTCAGGCTATATGCCTTATTTAAAGCGGCTATCTTCCTGGACCCAACTGACTCCAAAACTCATTATTCCATTTATGACTGTCACAGACGAGGACCTTGTATATTTGTATTTTTCTCCCACTGCTCCCCACCCCATGTGCTATTTACATTAAATGTGAAAACTGATCCTAAAGGAGGAATCCTCCCTTTAACCAAACTGGGCATTTAGTCATGCCCATCAGCTCTCGTCTCTCCAGGTGAATTATTCATCCTTAATTTTTCTATGGACTTAGCCTAAGACTAGAAGTAGGTTTTTATTTGCCGTATTAAGTTCTCCACTTCCACCAGTTATTTAAGGTTATACATTTTGTTATTCCATAATATTCTTAATGTGGATGGGAATTTCAGTTGAGTCATGGCACCTAAGGACTTGAGCTCTTTTATTTAGATAATTAGCTCCCAATGTCGCGTTTAAGTTTCCTTCGCTATATATGAGCAACTACAGAAGGACCATCCATCTTTAGAGTATTAGCCTACTTTTAGTGCTTCAGAGAGTATCATTTCCTTAATCGAGTAGGTGTTGAAATTTATAAGAATATTTCTAGTCTTGTCTCTATTAGGGTTTCTTCTGAAGGTGTCCCTTTGTATTCGCTGGATATCCTGGCGGACGGCCAAAGCCCAGGCTGCAGGTATTAGTTCCTTTAGCAGGGTTACGGTGAATTCTTTAAAGTTCTCGCCTTCTTTTCTCTCAGGAATGTTAAGGACCCTTAAATTGTTTCTTCTGGAGGTGTTTTCTAGTGTTCGATTTTCTCCTGAAGCAATTTCTCACCCACCTTAAGATTTTTCATCTCTTTACCAGCTACCTCCCCTTTCATATCTTTCCAGATTTCCTAATATTTTGGTTAGGTCTGTTACTTTATTTTCAAGGATCTCTCAGGCTTCACAAATTTTTGCTTGATGTACCTCTGACAGTGCAAATCTGTTTTTAATCTCTTCCGAGAGTGCATACAACAGCCCCCTGATAATTTCCTGACTCATGGGGTGTTGCTGTGCTCCCTCGGCTCCTTGAGGAGGGAGTGGCCCTAATTCAATCAGTGTTGCAGATACAGGGTGTGTTATCACTTCTTTCAGGACTTAGAGCCTGTTAGGTAAAGTAGCCGAAGCGTCTCAGCTTGGTGTTGTTCCATATTACTAATACTGCCTGGAGAGCCTGAGATGCCAGTGTGCCCAGTAGATGTTTTTTTTCCTGCCCATGACCTTAAAACAAGACCTTAATGAGGGGGTGGGATTTGAATTCCCCCCAATGAGTCTGCTAAGATCCCCGAGTTGCCCCCACTTTTTCTTCTGTATGTGTGTTCAGCAATATGATCTTTGGTAGATGCGCCCGAGGAGGGAGTAGATATAGAAGCCTGTAGTGAGGGGGACAATAATTGTGGGGGCTCCCCTTGCTCTGCCCTGTT
This sequence comes from Triturus cristatus, assembly GCF_964204655.1. Taxonomy (NCBI): domain Eukaryota; kingdom Metazoa; phylum Chordata; class Amphibia; order Caudata; family Salamandridae; genus Triturus; species Triturus cristatus. The sequence continues at coordinate 183,072,025 of NC_140589.1, forward strand.
CTTCCTCCTTTGACTGTATGTCGGAGAAAATGGCTCGTGAATTTCTTAAAGTGTACCTGTTAATTCCTTGTAGTCTCGAATCTGTGGAGGGGGCCGTTTCAATATCCTTTGTTTTCCTCCTGTGCAGCTTTGTTTTTGGGCTCATATGTTGAGAAGAGCCACCGAAATCTAACATTATTTTTGCCGGTACAGGCTGCGTCTGCATGCTTGTGCTTACACTGCCGCCCGCCCCGGGAGGTGAATCCGGAATGCAGCTTGCCAATCCTGGCATAGCTGCTGGGCGGCCAGGAACCGTGGGCTGCCATAGTTGACTGGCTGCGTCACATCAATCGATCTCCTGAGCAGCTTTGCCTCCTATCTCAGACCCGCAAGAGAGACAAAAAAGGAACCAGAGGGAGAAAGCAGAGGAAATGTAAGAACCCCGGAAAAGTGGAAAGAATCCTCAGCTGTCGGCAGAGTGGTCGGCTCTGTCCATCTGGTGATTGTCTTGGAGAGATGAAGCGCTTGCAGCCGGTTCCTTAGCTGGCCGCCATGTTCCCCCTCGCTGCAGCTTCGGTCCGACTATCATTATAATGACTCCCAGAGACCTGCCTTTGCATAGCAGTCGCGCTGCTGTTCAAATAGGAATAGTCTTGCCAGAAGTGCCATGCCAGATCTTCTCCAGATGGCAGCACAAACAACCCCATACCAGTTCTGACCCAAGAACATGGCTTTCTGTTGGGAATAATGCTGTGAAGTTAAGAGGATCCCCGTTCCTGGGAAAGGGCATTCACAGTGTGTCTGGGAGAGACTCTCCATTTGACAACACTTTCAGTTTACGCTCCCAGAGTTACACACATGGCAGTATAAAGTACCCATTTTTAAAGTAAAATTTACCGCCTAGTGTCTCATATGTCAGTAATGGACTGGTCAATTATGTCTTGTAAAGTAATATGTTAGTAAGTTGGAATATGTTACTTATGTAAATACAACTGTGTTCTATGCATGTCTACATTTTGTTTTCAAATGTGTCCAGCAATTAAGTGTTTCCATTCATGATGACATGCTTTAAATGTCAAAAAACATTTTTCTGCATAAGATAAAGAAAAGTGAACTAAATTGTGCGTGCTAATGAGTTGAGGTCATTGGTTCGTTTATTTTTGCATTATTGAGAAACTAGGCAACTAGATTTTTTGTTTGTATAAAAAATAGAAGTGGTCCTATCTAGTTTTCACAAGGACCCAAACCTCCCTCTAGTAGCAACATAAAGTTAAGAGGAGGCATGCTCATCTTTCCTTACTTACCTGAGGACAGAACAGACTTTTATGGTTATGATGTTTCCTAAAATGTTTGCAAATAATACTGAGCTCTTCATGACTCACCTTTCAAAATTTGATGATTGCTACAACTCTGAAAATTCAAACAGTGTGAAAATTCTTTAATACCATTCTCTAAGTCCCTAAAAGGACCACTGTGCATCAAATCCGAGTGACAGACTACGTGCAAGTCCTCTGGCTTGTTTAATGCATCCCGGTGGCTAGCTGATTATTCTTCAGTGAGCCCCCTCAAAGCACGTCTTTGGGGTCTTCTGAAATCCATTGTTTAGTAGCTGGGCCATTTTAATCTGACTTTCCCCCTTCTTATAGCATCTTGTGCATATCTTTTGTTCAGTGTCTTTCTAAAGTCTGGTATTTATCTTTTGATTCACATCCCAGAATATTAACACTGTGTGCCTTTTTATCACCATCAGTTATGATACTCAGACACCTGTGATGCCATGAGAATATCACTTTCACACACGCTTCTCTTCTTCACAGTTTACATGATGTTTACCTAGAAAACAGCTACACAAGTAATTAAATAATATTAGTGCAGTGATGCTACATCCTCTTGAGTGCCTAAACTGCTTCAAAGTCCATTTTAAGCCCTGATGAATCATCTTCCCCATTAATGGGATCAATCTCTTTGGCTAGGGGCATCCCACAAAACCTAGCAAACATCAATAATTCAGAAAGACTAATAGGGCAGTGACTGTCCAGCATCTATACTACATCCTAGCTGAACTGAGGCCTGATGATGTGATCTCAGGAGCATGTGTTTTGTTGGAGGTTATGAATGACCAATTGAAGTGCATCTGTCAGGTACATCAGTTGACATCATTTATCTGGGCCTGCTGCTGCTCCTTCTGATGCTGCTCAGGGATGGTGTGTGCTTGTGGATTTTGGATGGGCTCAAACTATTTGATAACATTGGGGTGGCGTCACATGTGGTTCATGAAGCCTCGTTTACCAGAGCTGTGTTTTGTTGGTAAATTACTTCAGGAAGAATAGCTGTACAGAAATGAAAATCAAAGTAACACATATCAATTCTAGTAGAATAACGAGAAAGACCAAAACTCTGTGTTATGTCCTGTGTCTTATGCTATATAATGTTTTTTCCAAGTGAAATTTTGTTTTCTTACTTTGATGTTTTAGAATTGTTTAAAGGTAAATGTTGACCCTTGCTGGCTGTTGTGAGCTTATAGCACCCACTGCTAAAATGTGGTGCAAAAAGCATATGCACCCTCCGTCCTCGAATTGGCACCAAGAGAAGGGAGGGGGTATATCAGGCCGCAGCCAACTACCTTTGTTGAAATTGGGAGCTGGCAGGAGGCACAGAATGACTAGACCTGCTATTAAGGTATTGAGGGCCTCATTTATGAAAAGTGACGCATCACTGCGAGAAAACAGCAATGCGTCACTTTTTATTGTGCCCTCCTTGCGACACCAATGATGCGTCATATTTACAATATGACGCATCATGTCGCAAGGAGTTACAGATACGTCAGTATTTCTGATGTATCTATAGGCGCAAAAATGACGCATTGCTGGAGTGTGCCACAAAAGTGACGCAACTCCAGCAATGGATCATTTCCCATGTGAAATGTGCCTGCGTCAGTCTTACGCCTGCCATGAGGCAGGCGTAAGATATTGACGCATTTGCGTCCTAGAAGTGATGCAGTGAAATCTTATAGATTTCACTGCGTAACTTCTATGACCCTTTCTTGCATCAGAACGCCCCCCCTGCATAGATTATACCTGGTGCACGGCTTGGTAGTGCGTACCCGTCGCATACTAAAGTAGCAGCTGGCACGTACATGTTGTTACGCGGGACATGGTGTCAAACCTGTCGGATACTAAATGTGCATCATTTAAATGTGGTGGATAGGATTCGCATGCTGATCGAGGTTGGTAGAGTACCGGTACGGGACTGTAGTTTTCTCCCCCCCAAAAAAGTTTGACATGCATATTTTTGGGGGAAGATATAAAACATTACATAATTTTTAAAGTTAAAAAAAGGATAATAGAGTTGCAAAATATTAAAAAACAATTAGAAAAAATATAGGTTTTATTAATATTAAAATATGAAATTAGCATTTAAAAACCTTTGAAATTCACTGAAAATACCATAGGTTTTACAGACGTTATAGTTAGGAATTAGCATTTAAAAAACTTTCGAAATTCACTGAAAAAACCATAGGTTTCAGGGACGTTATGGTTAGTTGGAAATAAAGCCAAAGAAATTCGCCAGTTATAGTTAGTTGAGCTAACTATAACTCGCGCGCCCTCAATGCACTGCTGATGATGTCACATATTACATCACTCATGACATGGTCAGTGACATTGCTGGTGACATAACTTATGACATCTCAAATGACATCACTGATGACATCACTGATGACATCATCAACGTGATAATCTGATGCACATACTGATGCCCTAATATAACCTATGATACATGCACTCTAAAATACAGACTACTATTTTTGAAACCATACACACAAGAATGCCAGATACTACATAGCACCGACTATTTCCTAGGTCTATACACACATCCAGTGTCTTACACATACAGTTACTCATCAATACAGAACTATAATACGTAGCGATACACCTATACATAGTCACACTCTACCACTCAGCCATAGAGTTAGTCACACACCTAGTTAGTCATGCATAGAATTAATTACATACTCATTTACTCATGTATACAGTTATATACACCAACTGAGTTATTTATACACACACCACATCACTTATTTATGCAGATACTAAGACATACTTATTGTCTTATACAATCAGTGATACAAGCAGACACTCATTTATACACCCACTCTTCAAATAACTTACATATAGTCATTTAAATACTCCAACACTCACATATACTGCCTTAAAACATATGTAGTTACTCACACATATACCACTGAGAACAGCAGCCAGCAGGGCAACAAGTAGAAAAGAGTTCCTTCCAGAAAAGGAGTCCAGTTGAGTCCTTTAAGCATCACAGCAGTCCTTCTAACAGAGGTTCATTTCCAGATCCAGAAGTGTCTGATTTTAGGGGGTTAGAGACGCAGTACTTATAGAGAAAAGCCTTTCATGTACGGGGTGACTTCAAAGCAGCTCTCCGAAATGCCCAATGATCCCTATAACCATCTCCTGTCTGCCAGGCTATCTGTGACGAGTAAATCAGTGCTTTGTGTGTGGACAGAACACTACCTATTGAAGTGTAAATATCAGCCCCTCCCATTCTTCCCTTCCCAGGAAGACCCATCAGAATGCAGATGAGTGCTCAGAATGTGGGTGAGCCTCCCTTTCCTGTGTTTGTTGCTGTCTGGAGGGATTCCCCAAAGTGTAGCTATCACCCACCCCAGATGTGTATTGGGACAGGCTGTTAGGCACATACAGCAGTGAGTACAGAAAAATGTACGCTTTCTAATAGTAACATTTCCAAAATAGTAATGTTAAATCCAACTTCACCAGTAAGGAGGATTTATCATTACCATTCCAAATATATAAAGCATGAAAAAGCTACTACTCTCTGATCAGGAACTGCAGCTTAGGACTGTATTAAGGAACTCCCAATACTGGCCTAAAAAAGGGGTAGGCCTCACAATTGTGAAAAATGAAGTAGGTTGTTTGTCACTACCAGGACATGTAAAATATGCACATTGGTTACAGATAACCAGGTCAGAACTACTGAAGAGGATTAATGACACTGACCTTGACCTAAATGATATCAGGGTAGAAGTAAGAGCCATTCACCTCATGGTGACGCAACATCGGTATGTGTTGGACTTGATAACAGCGATGAAGGGTGGGGTGTGTGCCAAGATTGGAGCTTCCTATTGCACATTTTTTCCTCGACATGTTCTCAAAAACAGAACTCTCGCTTTTGCAATCCAAGCACTGCATCATCTACCAGCTGACATGAAGAAGGAGGGAGGTGCCCCTGAGCAGGACTGCTTTCAAGTTATTTTTTCCTGGCTCCCCCTGTGGGTGACCAAGCTGTGCATGTCATTGCTTCCGGTTCTCATTTATGTACTACTATTGTGTGGTTTTCTACAAGTGGGGTTTCCTGCTGTAAAACTGCAGTCCTCAAATTAGGTAGTATGCAAATAGATAGAGAAAGGATAGGAGAGACAACAGAAACACACACAGCCTCGAATAATGTGACTGACATGACATTTGAGAAAAATTATGCAGTTGAAAATTTGGCTAGAGGGTGCAATGTTTATATTGGTGAATGTGATGTCAATGTACATCATAATATATGAACACATAACAATGTCAGTACCAGGAAATACAATATGTACGCCATGACAAAATACACATAATAATGAGACCATTGGTAAATGCAATATCAATGACCGCCATGTTATATCTACAAGTAATAATGAACCTGTATCATTGCAGTCAAATTCACCCAAAATGACCACCCCATCAACCCAGAGTCAAAGATACATGGTCAGGTAGGCCTTGTGACCCAAGCCTACTGATTGATAGTTCACAGGTGGGGTGGCACTTACCCGGAGATCAGTGCGCATACAGGGAAAATCCAGATCGATTCCCACAGATAGACAGCTATACCATAAAAGGTCAGAGGAGATTGGTCTCGATAAAACACATTTGGAAAGGCGTGCGCATCCCCCCAAAATACCAGAAAGTCAGATGCAACAGGTGCTCCCCATGTCAGACATCTGGACCCATACACACTAGCCCACATTCCACAAAGTCGAGAGCTGCCTGTGCCCCCTTATCACATGGTTGTATTTTTGTTTCATGACAATCCCTGGATTTACGTGTTCTACAAGAATGTGTAAATGGTTTATTGTACTTCAAGAACTTATATAATGCCGGCCAAAACCTCTGTACATCGTCACAGTTTTAGGACACGACTCGGTTGCGGCTCTCCCTGCCGCTGTGTTTAATTAAACCAACTTGCTCCTGTTTTGCCAAACACTTAGGGCCTGATTCAGAAAGGTAAAGTTAGACGAAAGTCTAAATTTATGACTTTCGATATTTACAAAGAGTATTTACTACTCGTAAATTCCCTTTGTGAATACAAAAAGTCATAAACTTCGACTTTTGGTATTCACAAAGGGCATTTACGTGTAGTAAATTCGCTTTGTGAATACTGTATGTCGCAAAGTTAGACTTTTGTCTAACTTTACCTTTGTGAATTGGGCCCCTATTGTCTTTTCATTTTTTCAATGTAAATTCATATCCGAGCAACATAAGGATGCCAGGTCTAATAACCATTTTTTTAGCTTCCAGACTTTTGGGACCTGAGACATTGAAACCAAATGAAATACATACTTTTTCTCAGTCCTTCTAACATACGCTTTGTTCATCTGGCTGAGAGAGCCAAATTTAGCTCACAGACATTCACTGTCCTCATTAAAGACAGTTGCTGTTCTCCTTAAAAGAAAGCAACAGAGTAATAATGAAAATGGAAAGTAGATGTTATGGATGCACTGTCTGGACACTGGTCGGTGAATGGGGCAGAAATCCTGTTTGATCCTTCGCGTGGATGTTCTAAGATCAAAGACTCATCTGCTCAGCACAAATTCCTGTTCTGAAATATTATAGTGCCACTCCTAAGAACCTGCAAATATAATGAGGTGGTGGAAAGAATTTTTGAATTAATCTCAGCCACCAGGAATCGCTAAGGCAACCTTCTAGACCATAATTTCTTTTGCGCACTGTGTCTTTCTTTTGCGGTCCTTTCGAAGGCGGTCAGACCAAAGCGATCCCATCAGAATCAGTCGGTCTGACTGCCGGATTATGATGCATGTATCCTCTACTCCGACCGACCCCTGACAGACCGCTGAATCTAATTGTCTTTCTCCGATCACCGAGATGAATGTTGGAGAAAAACAGCAGTCATTGGGCACTGCAGAAATCTCCAACTGCCGTCTGGATTACGATGCAGTTTTCTGACAACTAGACTGTGGTGGTCCGACCGACTGCCTAGAGTCGGCATAAACAAATGTTTTGGGGTGCATACTCACTCAATTCCCTTTGTCCCCAGCAGTTTCTGCCTTGGATATGTTTCTCCAGGTCCTCCTACACCTGAGCAGCTAAACCCCGATGTCTTCGACTCTGTGGGAGTGGGAATTTAGGTGTTCTTCTGGGGTATGTTTCCCCATTTACTGGACTGTGCACATTCCGCCACACTCCAGCAATGAGGTACATGGAGCACATGGCATATCGGCACTTATGTAATACCTGTGTGTACAATTCACGTTTTCTGTGATTTTGTATGCATTTGCAGCGACGGAGATATGTCCACTGCTACAGATTATAACGCCGCAGTAGCAGCGGTTGCATCGTAATACGGCAGGGACAATTTTCCCGGCCTCATCGGTCATAATTGGATTACGACCGCGGTAGTCAGACGGTCGGTCCGACAGTCATTATATTCTTTTTTTGGTCCTTATATGTGACAATCCAGTGAAGGATACAAACTCCGGTATGGTCAGGTTCTGGAGTCATATTGTATACTCACAGCCTGCTGGGTATTTTCTCCCCTGATACACCTTCCTTCAACCATTTGTAGAGGTTTTGAGGTGACCTCCACCCTGCCTCTCCTTGGATGAGGATGTCTTACTCCTTGTACCTGTAGAGCATCATGTCTAGTGATGATCTCGGTTGCAAGCTGCCAGAAGTTCCCAGGTGCTGACCCTTTTTTAAGGGCCCATTTATACGATCCAATCTACCTATCCACCTTGCAGATGTTAACCAGCCAGTGCTTGTCGGAAGTATGCTAGATACCCAGCTAAGCAATCTCCCTTCGTGCTATTATTATCAGATCTAGTAGAAGTTGTTCTTGCATTTTCCTATTCTTCCCTTTAAAACCAGCTCCCTCTATAATCCCAAATAAAATCAATGATAGGCCTACCTCTATTCTCCTTTTTAAAATAGCTGTTAAAATCTTACCCACTTCTTGCCAGTACCCTTGAATTTCTTGACATTGCCAGAACAGGTGCACATCATCCGCTCTCTCCATTTCACATTTCAGGCAACATTTAATATTTCCTCCCATTTCGGATAATTTCTTTGGGGACCAGTAAGCCCTGTGTAAGGTAAACACATTTTTTTTCTTAGGGGTGCATATCTAACAAATGACCAAAGTGTAGTCATTGATACTTACCAAAGAAGTGAACGGTCAGCTGTGGGTAGGACGTCTTTCCACTTTTCTTCTGGCAGCATGTTGGAGCCATCTTCTTCCTGGGCCAGCATCCAATACCACTTGGTCACCTCTTTCTTTTGCAGATTAGTGTTGCAAATTATTTCCTCCCAATCAGAGGATCATCTCACGCTTGCTTGATCTCGGGCCCAACTTACTAGTTGCAAGTATTTAAATATTGATAGTTTATTGTTTGTTTTCTTCTTTAGGTAATCCCAGAAGATTGAGTTGTTCTCGTCCACCAAGTGCTCCCATTTCTCTATTGCCTCATCTTTTAGTGGTGTTGTTAGTGTGTCTTGGAGACACAAAGGAGTTCTGGGAGATTTCCAAACAATAGCCATTTGGCTATAACAAGGTATGCCTAGTATTCTCCTGACCTGACCCACATCTCACATGCTGCCCTCAATACTCTTAGCCAGACTTTTTTGAAAAACTTTGGTATGGCCAAATTTGAGGCAAAAATAGCTGCCTTGTTCTGCCAAGTCCTTAATTAAGGCTCCATAGTATGGCCTAGTCTGTTGATGATTCTTTGTTAATGGTATGCTGAAGTTTTTTAGCTGAAAAGCCTAACAATAGAGCTGGAAGTCAGGAAGGGCAATCCCACCATCTATCTTTTTCTTGTGTAGCTTTTTCCAGGCTATTCTTATGCCTTTATTAGCCCATATGAAACTGCTCACTTCTCCTTGTATTTTCTTAAACCACTTGGCCTCAAAATGCAGGGGTAGTACATTAAGTATAAAAGTGAACTTTGGGAGAATCCTTATTTTAATTAGGTTAATCCTACCTATGATGGATAAAGGGAGATGGGACCAGAGTTGTAGTAGCCTCTTAGTTTCCCTCATGAGCTTCAGGACATTTACCTGTGTGATGTCTTCCAAGTTTTTGACCACCTGAACTCCTAAATATCTAATTTATTTTTTCTATATTTTTTTTCAAAGTGGCGTCTAGAGATATATTCCAGGCCATTATCTCAGTTTTTGCCTCGCTAACCGGGTAACCTTCTACTTCTCAAAGTCTTTTAATGTATGCAAAAGGATTGAAAATGCCCCTATGAGAACTTTTTTGTAAATCAGTAAGTCACCTCTTTCTTTACCCAGTCTTGATGTTGGAAGGGCAAAATCTTCTGTTCTCCCCTGATTCTCCTTGCCAGGTTCTCTATGTACAGGTTAAACAATAAAGGGGATCGGGGACAACCATGTTGAGTACCTCTGCCTATCTCCAAGTGTTGTGTGAGGGAACCATTGATTAGTATTCTCACAGCAGAATGTCAATAAATATTCTTTATTGCATATTGGCACTTGCTCCCTAACCCATTATATCTTATAACAGTGTGTAAGAAAGGCCAGCTCACCCTATTGAATGCTTTATCAACATCCAGAGTCATAATTGCTTAGGGAAGGTCTTTATCTATGGGCAGATCTATGGCGCTCACCAGATCATGAATGAGATCATTTAGCTGTCTGCCCTTCATAAACCCTATTTGAGATGTGTTAATTAAGTCTCCCATTACTTGGTTGAGTCTTTTGGCCAAGATATTTGTATATAGCTTATAATCATTATTTAATAGTGATATGTTATTATGGCGTCAATCCATTTCTCTGGGACAGGCGCTTTTTCTACATAGGTTGTGGTAAATAAAGAGGCCAATACAGGAGTGATTTTACCCGCCAGAGCTTTATATAGGTCACTTGGAATTCCATCTGGCCCTGGAGCTTTTCCCTTTTTTAAATGTTTAATTGCATTATAAACTTCTCCTGAGCTTATTTGTTTATTAAGATATTGCTTTTTATCCTGTGTCAGTTTTGGTAAGGGTTCACGTTGCAGCCAGAAATTAATCTGTTCCACTGTCGCTAGAGAGTCTTCCTTATACAAGTTCTGAAAGAAGCCAGTAAACGCCTTCCCAATGGCCTGATCATCCTGGCACATTTCCCCAGTTTCTTCTAGCTCTATTTCTTTTATGGAGTTCCTGACCAGATCAGCCCTTTTTTCCCAAGCCAGTAATCTCCCACAGCCTTCACTGTATTCATACAGCGCAAGTTTACTGGCGTTCCATTTTCTTTTGATTATCTCCCCCAGGTGTTCTAATAATTCTTTTTTAGCATTACCAATCTACGTTTGTATTCTTAATATTATATATGCATCTATCGCTTCATACAGTTCTTTATGCCAGTTTGTTATTCTCCTTTCTATCTCGATAATTTTATCATTATTTTCTCTCCTTCTATGGGCTGCATAATTAATCAGTCTCCCTCAGAGAAAGGCTCTGTAGGCATCCCAGATTGTTCGTTGGGGAGCGGAGTCCCTATTTAGCTCAAAGTATTCTATATCAGAGAATACTTTAAACTGTTGATTTTAGTCACGGTGATTAACCATCTCCCTTTAGGATCTGAGATCACTTTTATCATTTTAGCTTGGGCTATTTTTCTTTATAAGAATCGCCACCCCTTTCTCATTGCAATTCTGGTTTGTGCATGCAAACTGTGTGATCCATCTATGCCACTTGGCTATCATCTCCCACTCTTCCTGTCGTAAGTGCGTCTCTTGTAGCATTATGATGTCACTGTTTGCTTGTTTTAGGAATTGAAGGATTCTTCTTCTGCTAGCCTGTACACTTAAACCGTTTTTGTTCCAGCTTAAAACCCTCAGGCTATATGCCTTATTTAAAGCGGCTATCTTCCTGGACCCAACTGACTCCAAAACTCATTATTCCATTTATGACTGTCACAGACGAGGACCTTGTATATTTGTATTTTTCTCCCACTGCTCCCCACCCCATGTGCTATTTACATTAAATGTGAAAACTGATCCTAAAGGAGGAATCCTCCCTTTAACCAAACTGGGCATTTTGTCATGCCCGTCAGCTCTCGTCTCTCCAGGTGAATTATTCAACCTTAATTTGTCTATGGACTTAGCCTAAGACTAGAAGTAGGTTTTTATTTGCCGTATTAAGTTCTCCACTTCCACCAGTTATTTAAGGTTATACATTTTGTTATTCCATATTATTCTTAATGTGGCTGGGAATTTCAGTTGAGTCATGGCACCTAAGGACTTTAGCTCTTTTATTTAGATAATTAGCTCCCAATGTCGCGTTTAAGTTTCCTTCGCTATATATGAGCAACTACAGAAGGACCATCCATCTTTAGAGTATTAGCCTACTTTTAGTGCTTCAGAGAGTATCATTTCCTTAATCGAGTAGGTGTTAAAATGTATAAGAATATTTCTAGTCTTGTCTCTATTAGGGTTTCTTCTGAAGGGGTCCCTGTGTATTCGCTGGATATCCTGGCGGACGGCCAAAGCCCAGGCTGCAGGTATTAGTTCCTTTAGCAGGGTTACGATGAATTAGTTAAAGTTCTCGCCTTCTTTTCTCTCAGGAATGTTAAGGACCCTTAAATTGTTTCTTCTGGAGGTGTTTTCTAGTGTTCGATTTTCTCCTGAAGTAATTTTTCACCCACCTTAAGGTTTTTCATCTCTTTACTGTTGCCAGCTACCTCCCCTTTCATATCTTTCCAGATTTCCTATTCTTTTGGTTAGGTCTGTTACTTTATTTTCAAGGATCTCTCAGGCTTCCAAATTTTTGCTTGATTTACCGCTGACAGTGCAAATCTGTTTTTAATCTCTTCCAAGAGTGCATACAACAGCCCCCTGATATTTTCCTGACTCATGGGGTGTTGCTGTGCTCCCTCGGCTCCTTGAGGAGGGAGTGGCCCTAATTCAATCAGTGTTGCAGATACAGGGTGTGCTATCACTTCTTTCAGGACTTAGAACCTGTTAGTTAAAGTAGCTGAAGCGTCTCAGCTTGGTGTTGTTCCATATTACTAATACTGCCTGGAGAGCCTGAGATGCCAGTGTGTCCAGTAGACGTGTTTTTACCTGCCCCTGACCTTAAAACAAGACCTTAATGAGGGGGTGGGATTTGAATTCCCCCAAATGAGTCTGCTAAGATCCCCGAGTTGCCCCCTCTTTTTCTTTTGTATGTGTGTTCAGCAATATGATCTTTGGTAGATGCTCCCAAGGGGGAGTAGATATTGAAGCCTGTAGTGAGGGGGAAATAATTGTGGGGGCTCCCCTTGCTCTGCCCTGTTCTTCCTCCTTTGACTGTATGTCAGAGAAAATGGCTTGTGAATTTCTTAAAGTGTACCTGTTTATTCCTTGTAGTCTCGAATCTGTGGAGGGGGCCGTCTCAATATCCTTTGTTTTCCTCCTGTGCAGCTTTTTTTGGGGGCTCATATGTTGAGAAGAGCCACCAAAATCTAACATTATTTTTGCCGGTACAGGCTGCGTCTGCATGCTTGTGCTGACACTGCCGCCCGCCCCGGGAGGTGAATCCGGAATGCAGCTTGCCAATCCTGGCGTAGCTGCTGGGCAGCCAGGAACCATGGGCTGCCATAGTTGACTGGCTGCGTCACATCAATCGATCTCCTGAGCAGCTTTGCCTCCTGTCTCCGACCCGCAAGTGAGACAAAACAGGAACCAGAGGGAGAAAGCAGAGGAAATGGAAGAACCCCGGAAAAGTGGAAAGAATCCTCAGCTGTCGGCAGAGTGGTCGGCTCTGTCCATCTGGTGAGTGTCTTGGAGAGATGAGGCGCTTGCAGCCGGTTCCTTAGCTGGCCGCCATGTTCCCCCTCGCTGCAGCTTCAGTCCGACTATCATTATAATGACGCCCAGAGACCTGCCTTTGCATAGCAGTCGCACTGCTGTTCAAATAGGAATAGTCTAGCCCAAAGTGCCATGCCAGATCTTCTCCAGGCGGCAGCACAAAAAACCCCATACCAGTTCTGACCCAAGAACATGGCATTCTGTTGGGAATAATGCTGTGAAGTTAAGAGGACCCCCATTCCTGGGAAAGGGCATTCACAGTGTGTCTGGGAGAGACTCTCCATTTGACAACACTTTCAGTTTACGCTCCCAGAGTTACACACATGACAGTATAAAGTACCCATTTTGAAAGTAAAATTTACCCCCTAGTGTCTCATATGTCAGTAATGGACTGGTCAATTTTGTCTTGTAAAGTAATATGTTAGTTGGTATATGTTACTTATGTAAATACAACTGTGTTCTATGTATGTCTACACTTTGTTTTCAAGTGTGTCCAGCAATTAACTGTTTCCCTTCATGATGACATGCTTTAAATGTAAAAAATAATTTCTGCATAAGATAAATAAAAGTGAACTAAATCGTGCGTGCTAATGAGTTACGGTCATTGGTTCGTTTATTTTTGAATTTTTGAGAAACTAGGTAACTAGATTTTTTGTTTGTATAAAAAATAGAAGTGGTCCTATCTAGTTTGCACAAGGACCCAAACCTCCCTCTAGTAGCAACATAAAGTTAAGGGGAGGCATGCTCATCTTTCCTTACTTACCTGAGGACAGAACAGACTTTTATGGTTATGATGTTTCCTAAAATGTTTGCAAATAATACTGAGCTCTTCATGACTCACCTTTCAGCATTTGATGATTGCTACAACTCTGAAAATTCAAACTGTGTGAAAATTCTTTGATACCATTCTCTAAGTCCCTAAAAGGAACACTGTGCATCAAATCCGAGTGACAGACAGCGTGCAAGTCCTCTGGCTTGTTTAATGCATCCCGGTGGCTAGCTGATTATTCTTCAGTGAGCCCCCTCAAAGCACGTCTTTGTGGTCTTCTGAAATCCATTGTTTAGTAACTGGGCCATTTTAATCTGACTTTCCCCCTTCTTATACCATCTTGTGCATATCTTTTGTTCAGTGTCTTTCTAAAGTCTGGTATTTATCTTTTGATTGACATCCCAGAATATTAACACTGTGTGCCTTTTTATCACCATCAGTTATGATACTCAGACACCTGTGATGCCATGAGAATATTACTTTCACACACGCTTCTCTTCTTCACAGTTTACATGATGTATACCTAGAAAACAACTACACAAGTTATTAAATAAAATTAGCGCAGTGATGCTACATGCTCTTGAGTACCTAAACTGCTTCAAAGTCCATTTTAAGCCCTGATGAATCATCTTCCCCATCAATGGGATCAATCTCCTTGGCTAGGGGCATCCCACAAAAACTAGCAAACATCAATAATTCAGAAAGACTAATAGGGCAGTGACTGTCCAGCATCTATTCTACATCCTAGCTGAACTGAGGCCTGATGATGTGATCTCAGGAGCATGTGTTTTGTCGGAGGTTATGAATAACCAATTGAAGTGCATCTGTCAGGTACATCAGTTGACATCATTTATCCGGGCCTGCTGCTGCTCCTTCTGATGCTGCTCAGGGATGGTGCGTGCTTGTGGATTTTGGATGGGCTCAAACTATTTGATAACATTGGGGTGGCGTCACATGTGGTTCATGAAGCCTCGTTTACCAGAGCTGTGTTTTGTTGGTATATTACTTCAGGAAAAATAGCTGTACAGAAGTGAAAATCAAAGTAACACATAGTAATTCTAGTAGAATATCGAGAAAGACCAAAACTCTGTGTTATGTCCTGTGTCTTATGCTATAGAATGTTTTTCCCAAGTGAAATTTAGTTTTCTTACTTTGATGTTTTAGAATTGTTTACAGGTAAATGTTGACCCTTGCTGGCTGTTGTGAGCTTATAGCACCCACTGCTAAAATGTCGTGCAAAAAGCATATGCACCCTCCATCCTCGAATTGGCACCAAGAAAAGGGAGGGGGTATATCAGGCCGCAGCCAACTATCTTTGTTGAAATTGGGAGCTGGCAGGAGGCACAGAACGACTAGACCTGCTATTAAGGTATTGAGGGCCTCATTTATGAAAAGTGACGCATCACTGCGAGAAAACAGCAATGTGTCACTTTTCATTGTGCCCTCCGTGCGACACCAATGATGCGTCATATTTACAATATGACGCATCATGTCCCAAGGAGTTACAGATACGTCAGTATTTCTGATGTATCTATAGGCGCAAAAATGACGCATTGCTGGAGTGTGCCACAAAAGTGACGCAACTCCAGCAATGGGTCATTTCCCAATGGAAATGTGCCTGCGTCAGTCTTACGCCTGCCATGAGGCAGGCATAAGATATTGACACATTTGTGTCCTAGAAGTGATGCAGTGAAATCTTATAGATTTCACGGCGTCACTTCTATGACCCTTTCTTGCATCAGAACGCCCCCCTGCATGCATTCTACCTTGTGCACAGCTTCGTAGTGCGTACCCGTCAAATACTAAAGTAGCAGCTGGCACGACCTCATACGTACATGTTGTTACGCGGGACGTGGTGTCACAAACCTGTCGGATACAAAATGCGCATCATTTAAATGTGGTGGATAGGATTCGCGTGCTGATCGAGGTTGGTAGAGTACCGGTACGGGTCTGTTGTTTTCTCACAAAAAATAAACGTTTGACATGCATATTTTTGGGGGAAGATATAAAACATTACATATTTTTAAAGTTAAAAAAGGATAATAGAGTTGCAAAATATTAAAAAACAATTAGAAAAAATATAGGTTTTATTAATATTAAAATATGAAATTAACATTTAAAAAACCTTTGAAATTCACTGAAAATACCATAGGTTTTACAGACGTTATAGTTAGGAATTAGCATTTAAAAAACACTTAGAAATTCACTGAAAAAACCATAGGTTTCAGGGACGTTATAGTTAGTTGGACATAAAACCAGAGAAATTCGCCAGTTATAGTTAGTTGAGATAATTATAAGTCACGCGCCCGCAATGCACTGCTGATGACTTCACATATTACATCACTCATGACATGGTCAATGACATTGCTGGTGACATCACTGATGACATCTCAAATGACATCACTAATGACATCATCAACGTGATAATCTGATGCACATACTGATGCCTTAATATAAACTATGATACACGCACTCTAAAATACAGACTACTATTTTTGAAACCATACACACAAGAATGCCAGATACTACATAGCACCGACTATTTCCTAGGTCTATACACACATCCAGTGTCTTACACATACAGTTACTCATCAATATAGAACTATAATATGTAGCGATACACCTATACATAGTCACACTCTACCACTCATCCATAGAGTTAGTCACACACCTAGTTAGTCATGCATAGAATGAATTACATACTCATTTACTCATGTATACAGTTATATACACCAACTGAGTTATTTATATACACATAACATCACTTATTTATGCAGATACTAAGACATACTTATTGTCTTATACAATCAGTGATACAAGCAGACACTCATTTATACACCCACTCTTCAAATAACTTGCATATATTCATTTATATACTCCAACACTCACATATACTGCCTTAAAACATATGTAGTTACTCACATATATACCACTGAGATATTCATTCACTCACCACACATCCATACACACACTAAGTCACCCATACAGCCCTTCCCAGATGCACTTTTGAATCCATACAACCAGTGAATTACCCACTCAGACATCTGTGCACAGAGTCACACCCCCCTCCACCGACCCATACAGACATTCAGGCACTCATACAGATACTCAGACAAGAAATCAGTAACCCATATAGACACCTATGTAGATACTTACCAACCCATGCAGCCGCTTACACACCAACTGAGAGATTAATACAAACTTTCACACAGTTTAGTCACTAACCCATGCATTCAGTAAGACACGTTCAATCACTCACTTATACAGTCATGTGCCTACTAAATAATCCCTTCAGACACTTGTAAATCCACTCATTCTTCAATACACCTTGGCATAGATATATATGAAAAAAATTTAAAGTTTAGAGAAACACACATTTACTGGATGATGTCATCAGTGATATCATCAGTGATGTCATTTGAGATGTCTATGTTTTTTTCAGTGAATTTCTAAGGTTTTTTAAATGCTAAATCCTAACTATAACGTCTGTAAAACCTATGGTTTTTTCAGTAAATGAATATATATATATATATATATATATATATATATATATATATATATATATATATATCAGGCTCACTGGGGATGTCCAACATGCAAGGATAAGAGCAGCCACACTTCCCGGGGCTCATCGAGAGCCTTGAATCTGCATTTTAATGAAAGTGCATCCAATTGATGGAAATATTAAAGACTTCACCTCCCAGAAAGCAACGTACTTACCTCATCCAGAGAAGCCAATCCATGGCGTACGATCACGCACAAAAGGAAGGTGACGCCCACACATGCACTTTCGGACTGCCCCACCCTTTGAAGAAGAGGAGAACTCGAAACGCGTCAGGGCAGCGGTCTGATGCTTTCTGGAAAGAGTGGCTGTTTGTACCGTCAATAAAGCTGGTTTGGGGAAGGCTGTCCTGTGTCCGAGTGCGGCTTGCATGTTGGACATCCCCAATGAGCCTGATATATATATATATATATATATATATATATATATATATATATATATTATCTACTGCCGGTCGCCAGTAGATAGTTATAGTTAGGACCGTGTTTCCATAGGAAATCTCAAAATTCTATTTTGAATAACTTTGGCGCCGGTTGACGAATCTTCGCAAAATTTTCAAAACTAATGGGGCGCTCCGCTCAGCTCCTACCCTGAAAGTCTCGGGGGGATTCATCAAACGGGGGCTGAGAAAAAAGGGGGTCCCAAAACGCATTTTCCCCATGCATTTTCCCATAGGACCTTTAGTCGAAGGTACAGCCCGAACGGCTGAACAGAATTACTTGAAATTTGGCAGAGAGGTAGTCCTCAGGTCAGGGATGTGCCTTTTGCATATATGGAGTCAAACTGTTCAGTAGTTCCTGAGAAAATTGCAGTTAAAAGCACTTACATATCTATAGCCGCGCACCGTGCGCGCACCGTGCGCGCACCTTAACGTGCGCAAGCGTAATTCTGATTGGTTGTTACATGTCAGTCAACGTTCGAATCGGTCGAAATCAGGAAGTGTCGGCCACCATTTTGTTTGTTTTCAGTGCGAGAGTGGAAAAGGAAGGTGGCGAACGTGAAAAGGGGGCAGGGTAGAGAGTTCCTGACCCCCTAGCCTTTGTCAGGGGGTCCCTGAAGGACCCCGAAGGCAGAAAAAAACCTTTACATTTTTTTTAAAAAAAATCGCGGGGGTGCGCGCACTGTGCGCGCACGGCCAAAAACCCCCCCAAAAAATTACAAAAATTTAATACGTAGTTTATTGTAAAATAAATATATAAAAAAAATAATAATACATACCTAACTTAGCATTTAAAAAACCGTACAAATTCACTGAAAAAACCATAGGTTTCACACACGTTATAGTTAGCTGGATATTTCACTCGTAAAAAAAACAAAGAAATTCCCCCGTTATAGTTATTTCAGATAACTATAACTCGCGCGACCGCCACTCTATAACAAGGATGATGTCATCAGTGATGTCAAGAGTGATGCCACTGACCATGTCATGAGTGATGTAATATGTGACGTCATGAGCAGATGATTGCGGGCGCGCGAGTTATAGTGATACGGACCGTACACGCGTGTGTATGGTCCCTATCACTATGGGGGTGCTCGCGTACGTGTACGCCTTAGTAGACCGGACCGTACACACGCGTGTACGGTCCCTATCACCATGGTGGTGCTCGCGTACGTGTACACCTTAGTAGTCCGGACCGTACACACGCGTGTACGGTCCCTATCACTATGGTGGTGCTCGCGTACGTGTACGCCTTAGTAGTCCGGACCGTACACACGCGTGTACGGTCCGTATCACTATGGCGTACGCATACGCCAGCACCACCATAGTGATAGGGACCCCACACATGCCCTCGGAGCGTATGTATGGTGGGATTCACACCTGACAGTGGTGACAGGCGGCACACAGGAATGAATTGAGCTGTCATACATGGCCAAGGCTGGACATCAAGGCGTCGTCTGTGCTGTACTACATGTGTCAGGCACAGGTGGGTCAGGCTGTGATGTGGCACCATACTCCTGAGGTGTGAAGCTAATTACAGTATGATGGGCTGTGTACACATGTCACGTGTGATAGTGCCCTATGCACCACACATCCCCTTCACTCCTTTGACATGTGTGCATGTAGTACTGACTTGGTGGTCCATGCGTCACTGGCATGGCACAGTCACCGATAGGGGTGGGCGGAATTTGCAAAATTAACTTTTGCAAATTATCGCGAAAATGTTTAAAATTATCGCAAACAAGCGGAAATATCGCGAAGATGCAGAAGTTTTTTTCCGGCATGTTCGCGAGATTTTCTGCATGGTTGCGGGTCGCCAACTTACCCATGTGGTTGCTTGCGGGCGCGGCCATCTTGTTTTGAGTTGTCTCGCGGTGCATGATCGCGAGAAGAAAGACGTGATCGCGCGACGCATGACATCACTGCGGGCGCGAACTGTCGCAAGACAGCGCAAATGGCTAAAAACAATACAACATCTCATGGAGAACGCGACCGGATCAAGAAAACTTAAGGTAAGGCGATCGCGTGCGCGCGAGAATTGATTAATTTACAGCGCGAGCAAGAAACAAATTATCGCCAAGCTGCGGAAACCGTAAATTTTGACATTTTCGCGAAAATGTCAAATTATCACAATTTCCGCGAACGGAACGAAATTTTCACCCAGGCCTAGTCACCGACACCCGCAAATGTCCCCTGATGCCAGGTACACGGAATGTTACCCCTGACAAGTGAATGCCAGCGTTGCACGCTGTAGCTATGTCATGTGTGTGTGATGTGTTCCCTTAGGTTTGCTGTAGGTGTTTGGTCAAATGCATCTGCTGTAGCTGCAACCAACATGTGTCTGTGTGTAGATGGGCATGGCACACTGTTACGCACACCATCACACATGTGTGATCCGACGTTAGGTGTGTATGTATGCATCGACACGGAGTTCCAAAACAAGGACATATCTCCATACTCTCAATGTATGTGTGATCAGTCTTGACATGTAATCCTTCATGGCAATGTGTGTGGTCTGTCCTTATTCTATGACATTTGACCTGTGCCTCTAGTGTTCCGCAACCTGTCTGTGCAATAAACATCCTTCTGCTGCACATATTTGGATGTCTGTAACTCCCGTAATGCGTCTGCCTGCTCACTTACACTGGCCCTCAGCTAGTTTCATGGCATGGCATATTGAGGTTGAGAATCAACTTTTGTAGCTGGCTCTTGGTAGGAGTGTCACATGCCTGGCATACGTGTCCAGGGCATATTGCACAGAACTGACTCTGTATGTGGCATATGTGTATTGCCAGTTTGAGCATGTGCTCTGTACATTGACATTGGTGGTGTACTGTACTCACTCTTCGTTGTCCCTTCTAATTCACTGCAGGGCTCCGCCTCTCCTTCGACCAATTCCGGACTTGGCTGACATGCGGGAAAATGACTGTATACGCCGCTACCGCTTTCCCCAACGCTTGATTGAGGACCTGACGACACGGCTGGCACCACACCTCCAACCGCTACACAGGTATCCTGGTGCACTGACACCCAAGATGAAGGTGATGGCAGCCCTACATTTCTTGGCCACGGGTACCTTTCAACATACCATTGCCCATGTGGGTGGCATGTCCCAAACCATGTTCAGCCGTGTGCTGCATGAATTTTTAGAGGCCATGTTGGTTCACCTGGATGAGTTCATTAAATTCCCAACTCCTGAGCAGTTGACAGGTATCAAGCGTGAGTTCTATGCCCTGGGAGGGATGCCCCATGTCATTGGGTCCATAGATGGAACACATGTGGCTTTGGTACCACCACAGGCACAGGAGGTAGCCTTCCGTAACCGCAAGCATTACCTCTCCATTAATGCCCTTGCGGTGTGTCTTGCCAACATGCTGATTTCACATGTCTGTGCTCGTTTTCCAGGATCAGCACATGATGCGTCCATCATGAGGCGTAGCAGGGTGCCTGAAATGATGCTGCAGCTGCGCAACGAACGAGCATGTATTGTTGGTGGGTATACTCTGGCAGTCCTGTATTTAACGTCATCTTCCTGTCTTACTGCTCCTTCTGACCCACTCTTGTCCATGATGTTTCCATGTAGGGGACGCTGGCTATCCCAACATGCCATGGCTGATCACGCCTCTCCGCAACCCCAGCACGGCTGCCGATCACCGCTAAAACAACGCCCATGGGTGGACCAGGCGAGTGATAGAGAGGACGTTTGGCCTCCTGAAGAGCCGATTCCGTTGCCTCCACAAGACCGGTGGCGCACTACCATATGCACCGGTGAAGGTCTGCAAGATATTCCTCGTGTGCTGCATGCTGCACAACATGGCAGTGGAGTAAGCTGTGCCACTCATCCTGGATCCAGATGAGCAGGACCATCCACCTGTGGAGGATGAAGGGCTTGGCCACGAGGCAAGTGATGTGGAGGAGGAGCAGGCGGTAGAGGACATGCGGAGTCGGCTCATACGCAACTTCTTTGCTTAGTGGTGAGTTCCAGTGTCTGAGTGTGCACGCATTGGGCTGTGTGTAGCAAGTGTTGCAATGTGTGTGTCCATCTGCATGTCTTCCAAGTGAGTCAGAGGTGTTCTTGGATGTGTCACTCGAGTGATGGTGCAATCGAAGAATGTTTTTCCTAAGTCATCATTGTCACCTAGCATGTTGACAACCTAATACGTGTTGAGTACATGCACATGCATGCGGATGTGCTTCTTTTGGCTGACTTCTGGTGTCTCTCCCATCCACAGGTACTTGCGCATGCTGTCTGCTGGTGGCATTGTTGTGCTCCTGCTATTCCTCATGAACACAGCAACACGTGCTGATTCAGCGTTACATGCACGCACAAGTTCGCAAATCTCCTTCGGGTAAGGGATGCAGCACGGCTTTTTGGGAGTGGTATTTGTTTTGAATGTGTGTGCACTGCTCCTGTTCATGTTTGGATACTTTACATACATGTAGATTCACCATGGGGCACATGACCTGGAGCAGAATTCACCAGAATTGATGGTCAGACTTGGTGACAGTCATCTGTAATGGGATTGTGATGGAGCCATCAATGTGTGTAACACTGGCCTCGGAAACATACGGGTTGCACCGGGTTGACATGGTGTGTGAATTCCCCATTAGGGGCTCAATGGTGTATAGCAGGCTCTCCGTGAGCAGCAGGGGCTGTTTAGCTGTAACCCGTCACTTGTGTGCCAGTGCCATGGATTTCCAGCATCTGTGGTGGTAAGGGGGGTGCCAGTGTTGGTCCCACGTGTTCATCCACATGACCTGTGTATGTGTTGACAGAGTTGCATTAGCATTACGACACACATGAGTAATAAAGGTGTCCCTCTGCCTCCAAGGTGCCTCCTCTCTGTCAATGGTGGTCTGTTGCCACTGTGCATGCGGCATGTCTGGCATTGTTCTCAGGGATGGTGCATATGAGTCTATGTGTAGAGTAGCAAGATGCAAGCTGTTTGTCAGGGATTAGGTTCTGTATTGTGCATGATATCCATGGCTGTGTAGGTATTGTGGCATGTCAGTCTCAACGACGGCCACTGTGCTGCATGTGAATCCATTGTGTGTGTGTGTGCCATGTTTAACCAGACATTCCTTCCTTGACATACACCTTTTGCATAGTTCCTTCCTGAGATCCTTGTCTTTGTGTGCTACTTGTGGCATTGTTTCCTTGACATGGCGCATGCTGCTGCAGGCCCTGCAGCAAGGGCAACCAGTGTCCACGCAAACGAGCTGGTGTTCATCATGGATTGCTTGCTGACATGTGCTATGCTGATCAGCAGCATCTGTGCCTCATGCGGCAGCACACTCTGCATTATGCATTATGCACAAGATCCCCAGTTCCATCCACCTCAAGGCAAGAGGGAGACCATCCCCCAGGTCAACTACGACATCCGTGTCTAATCCTACCCTGCACTCTACGGACATGTGCGTTAGAAATCCCATGATACTTGTCCACATCCAGGGTGCATCTGCACAGCTCTGCTACTACATCCCGCGACCAGGCCACATCAACGTCAAACAGAGATGGGGGGAGTGGATCACTGCCAGCTGCAGGATGACCTTCTCAATCCACGCACACACTCAGGATGCAGCCCACAAGCACAACACAACCTTGTGGCACTGTGATCCAACACCCAATTGTGCCATCTCCATGCATCCAACCTTGGCTGGCCCACCATTCTCCACATCCACCTGACTCAAGCATGCAGGACATGGTTCTGCCACGTGTCTACACATACCTGGGACTCCCACCCCAGGACACTCCACATGATCCCTGACCTCTGCGCATGACTGTTGCTCTTCTAAATAGGTCTGTAGGCACAGTTGTGCGGGCACCCCCTCAGCTGGTTGGGCCCATCACGGGTGAGTATGGTACTCCATGTCTGTCTTGGATGGTACATTGTGACCCATGTGTGTCCTGTGCCAGACTCAGACCCCAGGGTATGGATGTTTGGAGTTACTTCAGAAATCAGCCATGGTTTGACTTTACAACACACACATGTAGTGGAATAATGCAAAATGACGGCATCATCTTGTGATTGTGATGAATTTAATTAGTGCTGGGGTACGTGTTTGGGGGGGTGACAAGAGGTGCTTGGCGGGAGTGTAGAATCCAAAGTTTACAGGGGGAGTTGGTGTCATTGCCATTGAAAGTCATCAGAGTCTGTGCCACAGTCTTTGTCAACATTGGTCAGACAGTGACCAGCAAGGCCATGTGGCAGAGAATGTCCTTTGGTGCTGTGCTGCTGTTGGGCCAGAGGGCCAGGTGCCAGGCCAGGTGACCTGGGAGATGGTGATGTTCCGCTGACTCTCACGGTCTTTTTCGTGGACGACCCACCTTCCTGCGGGGACCCTCAGAGGCAGGCCTTGACGATGCAAGGGACGCTCCGTCAGATGACTCCTCCTCCTCCTCCCTCCCTGTTTCTGGTGCTGCTCTACGCCTGGTGGCACAGGGAGGGTTTGCCAGGCTTTGGGCGATCTGATGGAGGGATTGGCTTACGTCCCTGTGCACTGCTTGGAGCTCTTCCAGTCTTGGCTCCATCCTGGCATGATGCTCGACCTGCAGGGTCTTCATCTCATTGAGGGTCCCCACTACCTGGGCGATGCCTCTGGAGTCACGCCGGTATGCGTCCAGGATCTTTCTGACGTGTCCCATAGCCGGGTCCTGAGCCAACTGGGCAGGTTCGCGCCTCCGCCATCCTCCACTCCCACCACCCCTGCCCACTTGCGCCTGGCCTGCCGTTGTGGGCACATCGGGTCTCCGGGACCCCTGAGGGATGGCATTTGCGGTGTCGCCTGCCTCCTCCTGGGTGCCCGGAGAACCTTGTCCCTCCTGGACAGACTGGCTGTGTTGTTGTGTGCGGGCAGGGCTCCTGGGTGTCTCCTGGGATGTGGCAGGAATGGGGGCGGTGGTTGGCACAGTTGTACCTGCCGCAGGTGCTGCAGGTGGTTGGACACCAGAGGGGCCAGGTTGGTCTGGGTCATCCACGGAGTGGTGAGAGTCGTCGCTGCTGGTGGGGTCCTCTTCACGAAGAGCCTGGTCCTGTGAGTCTTTCCCCCCAGTCTTGGGGGGAGGTCGATGACGTTGACCTGTGTGTGAGAGAGACAGTGTTAATTGTGACATCCATGTTTCATTCATTTTTGATTTGGCACAGTTCCTCTGGGTGGTTGGATGTGGCTAGCATTCCTCACACAGTGCACTTGTGCATGGGTATGTCCCTTGGCCACACCTTTCGACACTTTACCTATGTGTGACACATTCTTGGTTGATGCATCTTTTGGGAACGCTGTCAGCAGTGTAGTGAGCGGGCGTAGCAAGCCATGCAGAGCCGCCTTACGTGTTGCACTGTATGTGGGCAAATGGTGTTTATTCCATGCTATTTGAGAATGCAGGTAGCTAACTTAACAATTTGTGACAGGATTCTGACGTACACAGTGGGTAGGTATACTGGGTGTAAGGTTCTGTTTGTGCCTGCAGCACGGATGTACTCGTGCACAGATTGACACATGGCCTCGTGTTTATCAAAGGTTGAAGGGGGGGTTAAGGCACTGCCAAACCTTGTCTACATGCACACAGTCCACCTGCTGATGAGCGGACATGGCCACACCACCCAAGGGTGATTTGGTCTCCCTCTGTCTTCCTTTCTCCCTCCCTCTGTCAGCCTCCTCCCACTGTCCGTCTCCCTTTCTCCCTCCCTCTGTCAGCCTCCTCCCACTGTCCGTCTCCCTCTATCTTCCTTTCTCCCTCCCTCTGTCAGCCTCCTCCCTCTGTCCGTCTCCCTTTCTCCCTCCCTCTATCAGCCTCCTCCCTCTGTCCATCTCCCTTTCTCCCTCCCTCTGTCAGCCTCCTCCCACTGTCCGTCTCCCTCTATCTCCCTTTCTCCCTCCCTCTGTCAGCCTCCTCCCTCTGTCCGTCTCCCTTTCTCCCTCCCTCTATCAGCCTCCTCCCTCTGTCCGTCTCCCTTTCTCCCTCCCTCTGTCAGCCTCCTCCCTCTGTCCGTCTCCCTTTCTCCCTCCCTCTGTCAGCCTCCTCCCTCTATCTGTCTCCCCTTCTCCCTCCCTCTGTCTGCCTCCTCCCTCCCTCTGTCTGTCTCCCTGTGTCCACCTCTGTCTCTGTCCCTCTCTCTGCTCCTCTCCCTACCTCTGTGTGTCACCCTCTGTCACCTCAGCCCAGCTTCCTGGACACACACAGTTTGCAGGTCTTTCAAAGGCCATTGGCTTGTTCATGTGGGTTTATTTCTTCTCTGCCGGCACCCATTGGGCGTAGTGTCTGAGTCTGCGCTGCTGCTGTGGCGGTGTGTGCTGACAGTCTTTCAGTGTGCTGCGTCTTCATTGGCTGCTGTTATGTGCAAATTGTGCCTTCATACCCATGTCGTCCTGCAACGCGGCCACCATTAGCAGGCAAAACAGTACTGTGTGGGGACACACTGTTGGTATGGCTGTGCCCTAAGCCATATGGGCTGAGGTCATTATTGTGTGCTTCAGAGTTGCTCTATGTTAGTTTTGAGGGCCACCCTCCCGGCATCGGGGACATCCTGTCTTGTGTTGGTGTTTTGTGTGGCCTGTGACTTGGCATGGCCTTGCTTGGGGCATGGGGCATGGAGGGGCTAGTGGCATGTGTGTGTTTTTGGAGTGTGGTTGTGTCCGGTGCTGGCTTTGGGAGGGTTGCGTGCATGATTGTTATTTGGGTTGTATATGGCGTTCCCCCATGTGAGGTGAGTTGTTTGTGTACTCACCAGGCTCTCGGACTCCTTCTACTCCGTCTACTCCCACCGGCGGCAGCGTGGCCATCACATTCTCCTCCCAGGGATGGTAGTGTACCGGTCTGCGGGGCGGCCCTCCTCCAGTGATGTTGGCCTGGTTGTGGTCGTCCGTCATTTTGCGGCAGACCGTCCTCCGCAGATCATACCACCTGGCTTGGCACTCATGCCTGGTCCTTCTGGTGGCCCCAACAGCATTCACGGAATTGACTATCCTCTCCCACATGGCAGTTTTTTCTGATATGCTGGTCCGTCTGACCAATGTTCCAAAGAGCTGTGGCTCGACTCTGATGATTTCGTCGACAAGGGACTCCAGCTCGTCCTTTGTGAACTTTGGATTCTTGTTGGTGGGCATGGTGTGGGGTGTGGGAGTGGATGGTTGTGGGGGTGGGGGGGTGGATGGGTGTGGGTGTGGATGGTTGTGGTTGTGCAGGTGTGTGTGTGTGAATGTGATGAGTGTGTGTTTGTGATGGTGGTTGTGTGAAGGGGTGCAAGTGTAAGGTGTATTGATGGTTGAAGTATGGTGCAGTGCGTTGTCTCTGGGGTCTGGCAGCAGTGGATCTGTTGCAAAGGATCATGGTTTGTGTGTGTTGTGCCTATTGATTGGTCCATTTGTGGGTGTGGCTGTGTTTGAACTTTGGGTGGGTGTGTTATAAGGAGTGGTAGTGGTTTGGGCCTCTGTTTCTCTGTTTGTCAGTTGCAGGTCAGTGTATAGGATGTGTTTGGCCTTATTGGATATGTTTTGTTGTGTTGTGTGCCTCGGATTGACTCTCCTTGTGTTTTTTGTGTTTGTCCTGGTTCAGTAGGTGTGTTTTGAGCGTCTGTATGGTGCGTACATGGGCCATGTTGTTGTACAGTGCTGTCCTTTGCTATGGCTTAGTACGACTCGTACATGGCCGATGTTGGGTGAGGGAGCTGGTGTGTGGGCCTGGGGTAGGGTGCGTACGAACACGGGCAGGGTGTTGGTCCGCACCGTCCATTGGTGGTGGTGTTTCGCACCGTACATACAGGGGGGCTGGGTGTAGGGTCCGTACATACACGGGTGGGGGTACGGTCCGTACATACACGGGTGGGGTGGGGGTACGGTCCGTACATACATGGGTGGGGGTACGGTCCGTACATACACTGGTGGGGTGGGGGTACGGTCCGTACATACACTGGTGGGGTGGGGGTATGGTCTGTACACACACGGGTGTGGGTACGGTCCATACATACACTGGTGGGGTGTTGGTACGCTCCATTCATACACGGGTGGGGGTACAGTCCGTACATACACTGGTGGGGTGGGGGTATGGTCCGTACATACACTGGTGGGGTGTTGGTACGCTCCATTCATACACGGGTGGGGGTACGGTCCGTACATACACGGGTGGGGTGGGGGTATGGTCCGTACATACACGGGTGGGGGTATGGTCCGTACATACACTGGTGGGGTGGGGGTACAGTCCGTACATACACTGATGGGGTGGGGGTACGGTCCGTACATACACGGGTGTGGGTACGGTCCGTACATACACTGGTGGGGTGTTGGTAGGCTCCATTCATACACGGGGGGGTACGGTCTGTACATACACTGGTGGGGTGGGGGTACGGTCCGTACATACACTGGTGGGGTGGGGGTACGGTCCGTACATACACGGATGTGGGTACGGTCCGTACATACACGGGTGGGGTGGGGGTACGGTCCGTACATACACTGGTGGGGTGTGGGTACGGTCCGTACATTCACGGGTGGGGAGTTGGTACGCTCCATGCATACATGGGTGGGGGTACGCTCTATGCATACACTGGTGGGGGTTCGGCGCATACATCCGCGGCCGGGGGGCATTCTGCGCGTACATGCGGGGTCTGTGATGGGGTGTTCGGCACGTATGCGGGCACGTGTCTCCATGGTTGCTATGGGAGTTCGGTCCGTACGGTGTTTTTTCCATACAGTTGTGAAATTGAAAGGACGGGAGTGATCGTAATTGCGCGGTCGGACTTCATTTTTCAGATTCGTACGGTAAATCGACGTGTGGGGGACTTTTCCGGTTGTGATTCGTATGGAGTTTTTCCCATGCGAATCGTACTTGGGAGTTTGTATGCTTCTTGTACGATTCGTACGGTAAAAAGTCCAGATTCAATTCGGACGGGGGAAATTTTTCCAGGATCCGAATCGGCACCTCTGTGTATATTTATTTCTGTATATTTTGTAAATATGTTCGCTATCGCCGCACATGTGAATGTGGGTTCTGGTCACGCCCAAAGGGCTCACGAGTATTGATCAGTATTGCCCACCATATAAGACATACCGTTAAACGCCCTAGTAGGCGTGCAAGTGCAATAGCGCTATTACAATAATATCGGTCATTTGAATCAATTTAGCTACGTGTCAAAGTGAATGTTCCTTTATCACTCAGGATATTGAAGCACCCTGTGCATCTGTGAACTTTGTTGGAATACTACAGCACAGTATTCTTGTTACAACCGAGTGTGCACCCTTGAAATAACACATGAGCATGATATCGCTGTAACAAACTACTACACAAGATGGTTACTAACTGTTTGTCTTGTTTCTCTTTATGTGTTTGTTATTGTCTATTTTTAATCCAGAGGTGCAATCTGGTTTCTCTGCAATAGGCGCGACCATTTACGATTTTTGATTGCACCTTTTCACTATTTTTCACTTTCACATCCTCTGGTCAGGGTGGGCCTTAGAGCGCCCATACCGCCGAGGTTTAGTCTTATTGGTCCTGATGAATGCCCGGTAAATTACACCACTTGGGCAGAAACATGTCGACCCCACCCCAGAGGAACTAGCTGTACAATTAATTCAGCCACAGTTTCCCACACTCTGGGGCCGATTCACAGATCTAACTTAAGACAAAATCCTAAACTTACTACTTTTGGTATTCACAGAAGTTAGGATTTTGTCTTAAGTTTGACTTAAGAAAAACTTAAGACAGACTTAAGACAGACTTAAGACAAACTTAAGACAAACTTAAGACAGACTTAAGACAGACTTAAGACAGACTTAAGACACACTTAAGACAAAATCCTAACTTAAGTCTGTCTTAAGTCTGTCTTAAGTCTGTCTTAAGTTTGTCTTAAGTCTGTATTAAGTCTGTCTTAAGTCTGTCTTAAGTCTGTCTTAAGTTTGTCCTAAGTCAAACTTAAGACAAAATCCTAACTTCTGTGAATACCAAAAGTAGTAAGTTTAGGATTTTGTCTTAAGTTAGTTCTGTGAATCGGGCCCTCTGTTTTTAGTGTGTCTGATTGGCCATTGAAAAGAATTCTTTTTGGACACAATCCATACATTTTTAAAACACTTGACCACACCATCACCTGACACACCAAATCCAGCTCTGCAGAAACTCTGGCATTGCAGCACACCGGGGAGGCACTGTGCCTCTTCCGGTGGGGCCCGATGATGAAGCATGTCACCACCTAGGTTGGTGAGTGAGGGCTTTCTTAAAGAATCTAATGAGATTCTTCATGCTCGCTCTTTTTGTTTGAAACTACACTCTTTTGTTGTTTATACCATCAATATACTAAACCATAACAGATTTCTCTGGCATTCTAAAACTTTCTAATGATTTCTTAAAAAGCTGATTAAAAATGGAAAGACTTTCAGTATACCCTTGAGGAAATCGGCACCATTCCAAAATACGCTCACCAAACCTAAAGGCAAATAATGGTTGACAATCAGGGTGCAATGGAATTGAAAAGAATGCATGACACACATCTATGACTGTATACCATTCTGCATCATGTGGAATTTGATACAGTATTACAGCAGGGTTTGGTACAATCGGACAACAGGGAACAACAATTGTATTCACTTTTCGTAGGTCTTGCACTATCCTATATGTTCCATTAGGCTTTTTCAATCCCATTATAGGTGAATTATATGGACTACTCATTATTTCTCTCAAAATTCCTTGTTCAGTCATTTTATCGATCACTGGTGTTATTCCTTTAATAATTTCTGGTGTTAATTTGTATTGTGGAGTATTCGTGTAAATTACTTCTTCCTTTACAGTAATTCTTACAGGTTCAACTCCTTTCATTTGACCTATGTCTTCGCCTGTGAAATCCCATACATCAGTCTTCACTGTTTCTTTCAGTTCAGTAGGGATTTTCTCTGCATCAAATACAGGACATACATCACAATTTTCTGGTTCAAGGGCTGCCATAGTCATTTTATACAGAACATCGTCATCTGATGCCTGAAATGCGATACCATCAGGAG
Organism: Triturus cristatus; assembly: GCF_964204655.1. NCBI lineage: Eukaryota > Metazoa > Chordata > Amphibia > Caudata > Salamandridae > Triturus > Triturus cristatus. Next base: position 183,102,859 of record NC_140589.1, read on the forward strand.
TACAATAGATGGCACAGTTCATTTTACAAGGGATATCGCGTCCATGTAAATTTACAGGACTGCAATTGCACACTACAAAACGGTGCATGTCTTTGAAGGGACCGATTTCCACCTCTACTGGTTTAGTAAGAGGGGCTTTAATTTGTCTATTGGAGACACCTACAACTTGGATGAAGTCACCTGAGAGAGGAGGGTTTGGAATTTGAACTGATCTTACAGTAGAACGGGTAGCGCCAGTGTCTACAAGGAAAGTAACATTTACACCATTCACCTTTCCATCCACGAACGGACCTGACTGATCTACCTCTAGAGTTGCGCCAAGCACGCACTTCTCTTCCCCTCCTAGGCACTGTCATAAACTTTCATCCGATTCATTTCCATCCGGTCGTAGCCAATACTGTGAAACAGCAGCTGCCGTGGCAATTTTGTTACCTGCTCTCCACCGTAGAATCCTGTCTCTGCACTGTATCTTTGAAGGTTTGCACTCTTTGGAAGAGGTGGCTGTGGCAGCTGACTCTGTAGAGTAACTACATGTTGCTGTGGCAGTTGTTTATAACCCACCTCATTCTGCACTTGTGGATTTAATGATTTATTTTCGGTATTAACTTTTGGAGGTAATTTACACTCGTTTCTCCAATGCCCTAATTTTCCGCAATTATGACATGGCCATTTCTTTTTAGCTTATTTTATATTCATTTGACCTTTTCCTTTACCAATGTTTCATTTTTGTCTGCCCTGCATCATTAATCTGGTTTAATATTTGAGCTTCTTGCTGTTCTGCAACTTTCACCTGTGCCCACATTTCCTTTTCTTTGAGTTTACCTTGTCTAGCTTCTATGTCATCATTACAATATTTTGCATACCTTAACACCTCATCCACTGTACTAGACTGCCAACATAACATGTGCTGTTTAATCATTTCACTTATCTCGGGTCTCAGACCGTACACAAATCGATATACAAAGTGACTCATGTCTTTTTCACTCAAGCTCTCATATCCACTGTACTGCTTAAAAACTAGAAGCAACCTTTCATAATAAGCATGCACAGACTCTTTTGCTTCCTGTGTCATTCTATCTATTTTTACCCAATCTGTTTCTCTTGGAGGAATCTTATTTTTTAGAAAGGTGATTACTTGCTCATATTTTCTCATTACTTCTGGACCTGGTGCTCTTGTTTTAGTATCTCTAGGATATTCTTCCTTTGGCCAATCAACTGTAATTTTACATACTGTCCATAAATCAGCAGGTACCACAATCTCAAACAGTCAATCTAAATCTTCCCACAATATCTTCGAAACCTTTACAAATCTTTCCACTTTTCTGTACCATTCTACAGGCTTTTCTCTCAATCTCGGAAAATCATTTGTAAATAACAATATATCCTGTCTAGACCATGGGACATGTACATAACCTCCTCCTGGAATTTCTCTCATTGGACATTCTACTGCTACTGGTTCCTTTTCTTTTACTAGGAAAGCTAAAGTCATTTTATCAGTCATATCTTCTTTTTTCTTTGTCCACCTACTTCTCCATTTATCTAGATCTCCCCATTTTCTCAGTAACACAATTAATTCTTTTATCTGAGTCAACCGTCCTGAAGTGTTCAATTTCTCTATATCTTTTTCACTGAAATGTACTCTATAAGGTTTCTGTAATCCTCTAACTTTTGCAAAATCTACTCCCAATCCAATTGCTGTTTCTTCCAATTTCCCGCGCAAATTTCTAGCTCTCCAGGTTATACTTTTGCACATGCACATTAACTCCTCATCTTGGTATGTCTTTAAACTATCTGTACCAATAGTTCCTATAATCAGTTCTTCCATGTCTGTTTTTAATTTCACTACATCTAAAGGTTGTGGTTCTGTATCTTTTCTCTGCAAATTCCTGACCCAATCACTTCATTCTTCTGCCGTTGGTCCCACAGGGGTCATATATAAATCTACCCTATTTACACTTTTCTCTGGGGTTTCTGTTGCTGATTCAGTTCTCATAGGAATTTTATTGATCAGACTCTGATTTATTGTCAAATCCATAGATGGAGCTAATCTGACCGAATCTTTCATTTCCCTAATTTCAGGATTAATTTTCTCTTGTACTTTTTGCATACTAGAATTTAAGGGAATCATTAAGGAGTGTTCATCTATCTTCTGATTCTCAAATACAGGAATCACTGGACCTAAAGTTACTGGCACAGTTACAGCTTCCACATTCTTTGTCAATTCTTTTATCTTTTCAGCCAATTCTTTTATTGTTTTTGCCAGTTCAGAAGCATTATGATTATCAGGTTCTACAGTCTGTGGAATTTTCTGTCTACTGAATGAATTATTTACTTCAGAAAATCGTTCTAGATTTTGATTTATCCCAGTCTCCATTGGCGGTGCATTTGGTGTCACTACCGCAGAAACCTGTTGACATGGAGGGGGTCTTTTATTTAATATGTCCTCCAGCAACTCATCATCTGTATCACTGTCTCCATATCCACATCTTTCTGATATTACATGCTTCTTTTGCTCCGTACACTTTTTCCCTGTTCTCTTTTCAACTGTTCTAGCAGGAAACATACCATCCATCATATTAGCGTACCGCCATCGTCTCATTGTGTCCTCATGATTCCATCCCCATATTCTTCCAGGAACAAAACCATCATCCCTTGTACCTCTGTGTCTCTCTCTTTCATACATCTCCTCTTCCCATTCACCTAGGGCTTCAAACTGTGTCGGTCTAGGTCTCGGTTCAACCTTCATCATTTTATTTCTTAAATTCCGTATTATGGCTGTGCTAAATGAACCAGTTTCTGCAAATGACAATATTCCATCATTTTGAATATATTTTGCCTAATTTTCCAACCAAATACAAGTATGATAACCATATTTCGCCATCATATAAGATGCGGGTGTTTTTGGTGGAGGAAGTACTTCTCCTTCTCTTGTCACAATCCCTTTATCCTTCTTAAAGACACTCTTGATTTTCTTAAACGATGAAGGTTTCTCTGTCTCTCGTTCATTATAATAATCCATATTTCACAATTATTTGTCGAAACTATTCACACAATTCTTCTCCAAAATGCTCAACTACTCTGTCCTATCCCAGCGTGACTCACACTAATGCACTAATCAGAAAGCTTCTCGTTTTTCCGCAACTGACCAATCTCAGCGCGACTCACACATACGCACCAATCAGAATATTCTTAGTCTTTTCCACAACTGACCAATCCCAGTGCGACTCTTGTTGACGTCAGCTCTACTCCTGTTTCTGCTGACCCCTCCTTTACAAAAAATTATCGGCACAATTTTATAACTCATTTAGTTTACAAAGTCGGTTAGTTACGACATAAAACATTTTCCATTGTCCGTTTCGCTAAACAAAAGTGATAGCTTCCCAATCATTCAAGAATTCTGTTTTTCCAGTAGGCAGCACTTACCTCTACCCTACGACAGATTTTCTTTTGTTTTTTTGTTTTTCCAATAAAGTAGCAGTTCCCTCTACCTTACCCTTCTCTCAAGCAAGAAGTAAACCTGTTTCTCTGGAGATAAAACAAATGTGGAGACTACACTGCTCCTGAGAATTAAGTCCAGAGTTTCACAAGAACACCTGTTGCTATTCCATTCAACGTTCTTCACACATGAATTTCCCTATCATAACACAATCCAGTGTTATCACCAGATTGAAATCAGACAATGCACAATTCCATGTGACTTCTCTTGTCAAACAAATACACTTCCTACCTCCCAGAAGCTTCAAAATTCCAACTACACATAACGTGACACAGACGCAACATGGAGTGTTAAACATAGAGATTAATAATCAATAATCAATAATCCGCTTAACTGACATATATAAACCATAACTCTGCTACCAAGAAAACTGATGCAGCGCAACTAATACAAACCCTTTACAAACGCCACTCAACCGAGGAAAACTCACACACCAATTATTCATCGGTGGGGCCCATAACACCGAAAACACACATTCACTCAGTTTTACGGCTAAGTGACAAGCTGACGAGCTGCAAGACAACACGGGGTACCTTATTACTATTATTTTTCTAAATCTACATCATATACATTTAAACTCTAGTGTTTTCTGGTCTAATCATCAAGGTACAAGGTTATTTTAGGTCGATGGACCAACTAGTAGGAATCAGTTGAAAGCAATTCAATCCCGCTCAATCACAATTAAACATTTAACCTTTTATAGATCATAAATTTATTTTTTAATAACCACAGACTCAGTTTGAGTTAGCATGACATTTTATCCAGATTCTTTTAATAAAATTGAATAAGTACATTTTTATTAGACAATTTATAATCATTAATTTCATAAGCGTTTCAAATAAAGATTAAAAAGAAAACAGAAAATATTCATTACCCTAGGGCTTAGGGCGATGACGAGATTGGTTCACCAGAACATGAACCGTAGATCATAGTATAGGTTTCCAAACTGACTGACTGTCCCTCTAACCTCCTCAGACGTATTCCCTCCCAGGATTGAATCCCGTGACGATCTCGTTCCTTTCTCCCATCAAAGTTCGAAGTTCAAAATCTGTCAAAGTCTTTTCAGCATCAGGGAGATAAATCGTTTCAACAGACATCGTGTCATGTTGAATAGTAAAAGCATGTGCCACAACGTCCATCAATTGTGTGTCTTTTGCTTTATCGCCCTAGTGTGCCAGGTATGCCAGACGTGGGTCCTGGGCTCACTGTGCCACTGGAATCAAGCTATCCTGGCTGAAGAGGGGTGAAACCCCGAAACCGGTCCTAGAATGCTTGTTTCCGGTTCAGGGAGGACCTGGCTTGGCAGTTCGGGCTGGACTGTTCCCTTGAGGCACAGGGTCAAGACTGATTTGCATATGGCCAGGTCTAAGGTGGGGTGGCATGGTGAGCAAAAGAATGATGGATTTAACTCAGATCTCTTGACTGGGGGTGAATGTTTTGATTTGTTCTGCATTCCGTCCATCAATTGTGTGTCTTTTACAACATTATCATAGGCACTAATTTTTTTTCACTAACTTGCTATACCCAGAATTGAAACTTTTTAGGGGCTGTGATTGATTTTCATTGGTCCATTGGAGGGGTGGTGATGGTCACCTCATTGTCCTCCTTGCCTAAACCAGTTCTGTAAATTGCATATTCATTCATGTCCTCTTGACTTGTCAGGTTCCAGCAATTGTAACCACTTCTTTTATTAATAAATGGAATCATCTTCTGCAGTCCTTCATCCGTTCCCAGGCTCTTGTACAGAAAGCCTTGGTATCCACTCTTGTCCTAGGCCAGTGCGACATTGACATCTCTCACTCCAGGCATAGGCATAGGCCACACTCGTGACTGTAGCTTCCACTCTGCTCATGCACAGAGGAGATTTTGATCATACGTGATCATCCTTTCTCGGCAGCGGCCATTTTCTCAGCAAGGCCTAGCAGGCCCGAACAGAACTAATGTGAGAACAACATAGAAGAAATTAGACATAGAAAAAAAGCCCTTCTGTTTACCGCCCACTATTCTAATGACCCGTGTTAGGTGTTACCTAGCATAAGCAATATTGAAAGCCATTTTACTTACCATCTGCATTCTTTGCCACAATATTTAGCTATACAACAAATATATGCACTTTACTTCCATTTTCTACACAAAGCACAAAGCTCTGTTAAATTAAATTCACATCTGTAAGTAAATTAGATTTTTGCATATGCCAGTTAGTTTTCCCGCGTGTAGTGTCTAAACAAAAGTGTATTGATTGATTAGTACATTTATTCAAACAATTAGTAAATTAGGGTTATTAGGTCATTGACTTTGAATGGGGTACAGATTTTTTTTTATTTTCCCCTGCTCCATCACTAGCCACAGATTTTTTTTAAAACTAGCCAACCAAACCAGTGCCTTGCAGGGATCCCACAATGTGCTACAATTTCCATATATATTTCTGTGATGGAAACTTCCGAAATCCACAAAATTCCTACCAACCAGCGTTTCCACACTTGCCAATGAAAATGCTGTGCCACTTGTGTGGCTGGGCCTAGGGCACACATCAGGAATGGATCAAACCAAGGTCAGTGGGAGTCTCTCGCAAGAAGATGAGGAAGTAATGCTTGGATTACTTACTTGTAATGTGAATTACTATGATTCTTTCTTCCTCCTCCCAGTACCTACGACCCTATCTCGCTCCCTAATCCCTGGCCTTCTTATCCTGGTAATCAAAAACGTCCTTGTTTATGGTTGAGGAAGTGATGTAGATAAGGGAGGATTTTATGGGAGGGGCTTGTTTTCAGTTTAATAAAAAGAGAAAACAGCTTGGGTGATTATGCCTGTAGGGAATGCATGAGGTAAAGCCTCACTATGTAAGGACTAGAATGAGGAAGGAGATGATGAGGTAATAGAGCAATAGTGAGGCAACTTGAGGAATGTTCTCCAAGATATGTAACAAGAACTCATAGTAAAAACCAGTACAGACAAGTGACAAAAGTGTCTAATGTGCAATATTCTGTTATACATTCTCATTTGAAGGTATACTAATGAATGTGTATTTTCTTATCTAAGGTGCATGTTAAAAATGATTTCGACGAATGCACAAGATGGCGAGAACTTTGTAAGACATCTCTGCCAAGCTAATTGCTGATCCATCACAATCCTGCAGACCATGCATTTATAAACACCATAATGATGATGGTGAAGCTCCAGGCACAGCCACAGAGACGCTAACAGCCTTTCAAATTGGGCGAGAGAAGTAAATGTCTTTTTCTGGCAAGTTGAGGCTCAGAGGCAATGAGGGACCAGTATGCCTGAAATACGCCAGCCTGGGCGAGAGATATGCTAAAATGTGTGGCTGCCCCCCCCCCATAGTTATTCTCCATCCAGACTGCATTGGCCTCCGCACCGAAAGTATCAGGACAGAGCCTTGCAGTGGTGTGTCAGCTGAGTAATCTATCTTGTTGTTGGGGCAGCAAAGCTGTAGGAGCCACATTGCATTTGGCATTGCATGTGGTGGGCTATGCCAGGAGGGAGCAGCCACAGAGGGCCGGTGAAGATATTTGCATTGGTGCTGACAGAGGCCTGGGCCCGGCAGCGTGGAGGACACACTATGAAACCAGCCTGGCTGAGAAAGCATGATGCACAAAAGGTACACTGGTGGTGGCAGCCAACACAGTTTAAGAAACTCAGGCGGCTGAGGAGGAGTTTTGCACCTGACAGTGAATTGGGCCCAAACTGAGAAACATACCACATAAAGCGGCAAAGGTCTATGAGGTTTGGTGACTGCATAGAGATGGCATGGCCATAGCATTAAGGGAAGTTCATTGGCAGCGGACAAAGGGCTGTATCGGCTTCAGGTGTATGAGGGCCAGGATAAAAATTGCATGAACAATCTTACACAGTGCTTTGTGCCCTCACATCTAGGAATAAGGAGAGCCATGTTGGATGGACCTGAGAAGGGGGCCTGATATTTGCCCCCCTTTCCTTTTTTGGATTGATTCCTTGATCTTAGTAGCACTTGGCATGAATGTATTGAGCAGAGCAGTGAGGGGGAGTTCCTTACTGATTCTCAGTAGAGCTTTCACACTGAGTTGGGTACAATGAGCAAGGCAAAAGCAGCAGCTGATTCACAACAAAGTAAAGTTGACAAAAAGTATGAAATCAGTTGCAGCCCCTCAGAAGTCAGATGTGACTGATACCACCAAGCCCCCCCACCATGCAGATATCACCTGATCAAATATTCAAGGCCATATGGGACTTTAAAAAATCCCTGGAGACACAGGTCAAGAAAGTGGTGGGTATGGAGGTTAGCCTCCTACACCAAGACTTAAGGAAAATGGCTAAGTGGATTACTGAAATAGAGATTAGGATTTCCGTTACTGAAGATTCCATGCAGTCAGTAACCACTGATGCTATCCATTTAAAAGATGTATTGGGCCTCCTGGAATGCAGAGTTGAGGATGCAGGAAGGGGATCTATGAGAAATAACCTTTGACCTGTAGATGTACCCTGAGGGCACCAAGGGGACAGCCACTGAGTGCTAGGTCCTGGCAAAGGCTCTGTTGACCTATTTTGTAATGGAGATGGCCCATCGATCTCTGGCAGCAAGATCTCCCCAGTGTCCTTTTGCTGCCTCTCAACTATGCAGATAGGGGCATAATATTAAGACAATCCCGTTCTAAGCTTGACCTTGTCAAAGATGCCATCAGTGTAAGCATTTACTATGACTATGTGGCCCACTTCCAACATCTATAAAGAACTTTTATAGCTGTTAAGCAAAAGGTGAAATCCATATTTCTCCTTTCATTGTAAATAAATGCAATACATGAAGACAAGCTGCACGTATTTAATACATCAGATTAAATTTGGGACTAGCTAGAGAAATTGAGTCCTCTCGAGAAGTTAAATGCATATCATAGATTTCTAGACTTGAGAGGAAAGAGGGGGGCATTCCCTCCCCATGAGAAGAGAAGTTGGAGAACTTGGAGGTTCGGGCTCATGTTTAGAGAGGTTGGGACTTAGGGACCGGAAGACTAGTGACAGACCATTCAAGGAGATGATATTGTGAAATCCTTGGCTTCGGAACTTGATGTGCCCCACAGGAGCGCCAGTTCAGAATAATCTTTAATATCTTGGGCAGAATCATGGGTTTCACTCCACTCAATATAATAATTTTTCCACATATTGTGTTGGTACACACCGGGGGTTGACCCTCCAGAATACTCACATGGTCTGGGTCAGCAATACACATATGATACACTCATTGAAAACTCTCCATTGTCAGACCATTAATCACATAGTTCCAAAGTATTAGAAAGGCGATGGAGGCTTCAATTTAGGAATAGTAGGGAGGGGAATAATTGGTATGGTATTAGAGAAGGGTTTCCATGATTTAAGTTCCTTTAGCACAGAGGCATGTAAGTAACCTTGGTCAAGTCACTTTCCAATACACTCCACCATGCCAACTGAACAAAACACCTTCCACCTGATCACTTGGAATGTTAATGGCCTTAACAAAAATTAAAAGAGGCGCCATTTTTCATTATCTCAAAAGATATGCCCATGGCCAGCTGTCTAAAGCTGAACACCGACAAAACAGAAATCATGATCTTTAGGAAGAGCACATCACTGTGGGATTCCACCTGGTGGCCAACAGAGTTAAGACTGGCACCTACCCCCACCATTCATATCAAGAAACTTGGGCTCATCATCGTCAGCAAACTTGACATGGCCACCCAAGTGAATGCCATCACCGCCTCATGCTTTCATAACCTGAAGATGCTGAGGCAGATTTTCAAATGACTCCCAAACATCTCCTGTAAAATTGTCATGCACACCATATTCACAAGCAAGCTGGACTACAGGAACACCATCTATGCTTGGACCAGCATAAACTTTCCCAGAAGGCTGCAGACCATTTGGAACTCAGCGGCTATAATTATCCTTAACCTCACATGCTGCATTCAAATCACACCACACCTCAAGGATCTCCACTGGATCCCTGTTCACAAACAATTACAATTCAAAATCCTCATCCACATTTTAAAGCCACTAAATAACACTGGTCCAGCATACCTCAACAATCACATCTGCTTTAAAAAAACGTCCAGACATCTCCTCTCATCCAGACTTCATCTTGCACACATCCCAAACATGCAGAAAACCAGATCCAGTGGACAAGCTTTATCCTACATCACGCCTTAAGTGTGCAATGACCTGCTGCTACACACAAGGGCCTCCTTCTCACTTGTTGAATTCTGCAAGATGCTGAAGACCTGGCTTTTCAAGTAATTCCGCTAGGACTTAGGTGTGGCTCGACTCATACCTTCTCAGTGTCAGAATTCCCTACTGGGTGATAGAATGAACTCTACAAATCTACATACCTAACATAACATACCATACCATACCATACCATAACATTACATACCATACCATACCATAACATTACATACCATAACATAACATGGGTGGTGCCACAAAAAGCAGCATAACTGTTGGGTACCAAGGTTCCCTTCCAAGCCTAAATGGTTATCCAGTATGTATCATTCTCGGTATACAAATAATTCCAGGTGCACAGTCATATTACTGCTTAAACACTTTCAATTACAAGTCACACAGATTCATGATGATGATCTAGGTAGAAATACAGTAGTTGAGGTAATGCTCGGGAAAATGAGATGTACAATTCGTTCTGTATATTCGCCACCCAGCCTGTATGGCAATATCCTAGTGGAGCTTACAAAACAGCTGCTTTACCTGCAATTGGGCATATCATTTATAGGTGGTGACTTGATGCATTTATGGATCCTGAAACAGGTGAAGGACACACACAAGACGACTGCCTTGATCACATAGTCCACTCGTTTAACCTCTCAGCTGCCCCTATTATTCACAACTACAGAATTCACATATCATTGATAGCCCCTTCAGTCCTCATCTCGATTGGATGCCCTGTTGCTTCCATCTATGGACATAGGGTATGTAACCAAGGTGCATATCCTTCTCGTGCCATGATCGACCATGCATAATAGCAGATCATACTTAGAAAACCTGGTAGTGGACAGGTTTGATTGTAGAGACATTGTATCTGGTGACTCAGTGACCCTGCTTTTGAGGAGCACATACAACAGCAGATAACTTCACACTAAACAGGTTCAGTCATTTAAGACCTACTGGGGGACACGCCATTTCCTTCCATACCAAGGGTAAGAGACGCAGGGCCAAAAAAATTGAGGATCTTGAAACTCACATAGACCACAATGAAAAAAGGTTGGCGGACCCCCTCCTTTCCCAACACCCTTGCACAACACCACCTTGAACTGTTACGACTCATGCTTAGGCTGAAGTTATTAGACTCTGAAACACTTACACATACAACAATTCAGCACTGAATATTCAAACTCTGAGATGCGACCAGAAAGCTCATATATAGGCTGGTCAATAGAGTTCTGGAGCTCAGATTTATACGCAGTCTCCTCACCTGTACTAAAAACTCCTTACAGATCCTCCAAAAATTGCCCAGGAGCTTGGTCACTACTATGCCTTTTTCTACCCAGCCAGGGTGATTCCTTTGCAACAAAAAATAGAATGATAGTAGAAGATTTGGTGGATTACAGACTTTCTGATTTAGATTGGTAGAAACTAGATGAAGCCCTAGGTGCAGAGTTTTCTAAGGCATTTGGTGTCCTTCTCTTGGAAAAAAAACCCAGGCCCCAATGTCTTTCCACTGGAAGTATTTAAAAGATAAACATCATACATATGACTCTCACTGCTGGTTATGTCCCAAAATAAACACACGATTTCGGAGATTTTCCCTTTGATCTGAGGGGAGCAATAGTATCAGTGATACTTCGATGCCTCAATAATGCCTCAACATTATCACTAGGATCCAGGGATCAGAGGCCTGGTTTTCATTGACTTCGAGAAAACCTTCGGTCCACTTTTTAGCATATATGTCAGAATATTTGTCTGTGGAACATGTGCAGGAGTCAGCGTGAATGTGGCGGTAATCCCACCCTTTTGATATTTAGTAGGGCACTGGACAGGGATGCCCTCTCTCTCCACTATTGTTGATCCTCATCATCAAGCCCCTGGCTGGGTGGGTCCAGAGAGATGTGCTGCAGGAGGGTTCAGGGAGAGTGACGATGGAAGAGGATAGAATTTCATTATACCTGGATGATATCCTTATATATAGATATGTAAACCAGAATATTCTATCCCTAGATTAATGCAATGCTGCAGATTTATGGCTACCCCTCTGGCCCGAATGGCTAGTGGCTAAAGCAACTTATGTCTCAGCAACTGGGGAGCACATTGACAGTGAGGCAGCGGTCGGGCTACAATGGGCCACAAACCCTTTTACGCACTGTAGACAGTGCACATGGAACCTGAATGTGGCACCCTTGCTCTGCCATGCAAGCAGGTTATGGAGACATGGTGCTCCCTCATCCTCACTGTGGTAGGCAGGGGAGCCTATTCAAAACAATAGTGCTTCCCTGATTGCTGTATGTTTTTCAAAACTGTCCTCGTAAACTAATAAGCTCCTTTTTTCAATCCCTACAATCAGCAACAACCTGGTTCCTTTGAGCGGGCAAACAACGTCCATTGCGTTCCCAAAATATGTGCAGTCCCCTTACAATGGTGGATTGGGACTGGCGGCCGCTATGTTATATTACTAGCGGAATCATATGGTAACATTTGAAGAATGGCTGGTCAGGCACTTGGATTAGATGGGAGGAGGCTCTAATGGCAGAGACTCTGTGAAGCAAAACTCTAAAGTATACAAAAAAGGGTTGGATGGAAATCTTGAATTAGTATCAGCCACTAGTAATTAATTGGGATTGCATCCCAGGCTATCGTTATTTTGCACACCATGCCACCTCAATTTGGACCTAGCCATATCAGTCTTGACGGAGCTCCAATGGGAACAATCCAGGAGGAACTGCCAGGCCAGGTCCTCCCTGCACTAGAACACAAGCAACCTCTCATCGTTTTCTTCCCTAGTTAGGGCTCACCAGTCAGGTAAAGCTTAGTTCCAGTGACACAGCATACACAGAACCCATGCCTGGGCATTTGCATCCCAATTAGGGTCACACCCTAAAGTATACAAACATGTTATGAATGGAATGCTTGAAATAATCTCAGTCTCTGTTAAATACTCAGGGCCACATCCCAGTTTATTGGTATTTTACACAGCATACCTTCCCAGTTTGGACCTAGCTTTATGCAAATCTGTCTTGGGCCTGCTCCAATGGGAATAGTCTAGCCCGAACTACCAGGCCATTTTTTTATCATCATCCTGGACAATGGTGTGAAGAGAAGAGGCAGAGTTTTTCCATGAATCTACTAACGTCAAAGGGTCTGAGCAAAGCGGATGAATCTTTTATGTGATTGGGCACCTCGACATACTCTGCAGTGATTAAAAGAGAGAGCTACTCTCAAATCAGGAGAAGACCAGAAAGAACTCACACGTCTTTGTCTTGGACAGCTATTACAAAGACATTGAGCTTCCACAAACCAACATGATACATTCACCTCAATCAGTGATTCCAGATTAGTGTAGGGAGAGACACTCGGCTTAAGCTTGGTCATACACAAAGATTTGCCATTGTTTTGACATTTTAAGAAGTGGAGCACATCCTATGTTCATATCTGTAAGTGCTTCCCATTGAGGTTTTATTTCTGCGCTTTGAACATCTGTGTCATCTGTACAAATTTGCTTGTGTATTTATCCAATCAGAGTCCACAGTTTCACATTAAAAAGAGGAGTTTCTTCTATTTGTTGATAAGTAAGGGCTACCTCGCAGGGAGAAAATCTAGTGCATATTCTACACTACAACTATGCAAAACATCACGAGGTAACGTCAACAGTGCTCCTCTGTAATGCATATTTTCAGCAATGTATTTGTTACTCAAACATTTTGAGCAGGAATCCATGACAAAATCAAACTTCTTATGAAGAAGAAGAGGAATCAACAGACCTCTAGTGAAAATCGGTACTTTCTCTTAATTAAACAAAATAGGTGCTTCTTTGTTTGGTGGATACTTCCTCCTAGTCCTCTACATCAAACATTCACCACCAAAATTTGTGTGAAAACACATTCAGGGCTCTTTGGTGATTTTGCACCTTACAATCTGTAGAGTCAATCAGTATTTGTAAAGGTAAAGTAAATTAAAAGAAAGAAGCATAGACTTTCCACCTAGATTGAGAGGATGCACTCATTGTTGAATGATGATCACTAGCTCAAGCTGTTATCCTCTTATCAAATCTTGAAAAATTTCCAATGCCTTGGAAATTAGACCAGGCAGAGTTTGAGCTATACATGAACCTGAAAAACAGTAGGAAGTGATGAAGGAGTTGCTCTATGATTCCGAAATAGTGCATGCTACTAATATCAATGGAGCAGGGCCAATTGGACATGCGTATAAGTGAGCAGGTCCTGTGCAAGCGCTCCCATGCCCCAGTCACCAGGTCTGTCCCTGCCCTGTGTTGGTGCCACGTACACAGCTGTGCGCTCTCCTCACACTCTTCTTGATTAGCATTGATGCTGCTAGATCTAGAACAGCCCTTTGTTCCTGTCTATCACAGTGTCAGCCAGCCATCCTCTTTTCCTGCATTAGTCAGCCCGTCTTGCATTGTATTGTCTGAGTGCACTTTTCCTGTACTTGTTTAATTGCCTGAGTGTACTTCTGTACTAGTTAATTTCCTGCGCTTCTGCTGCCCTTACCTAGGGAATAGTTTTGGACATTTTCCCTCTCGTGCCTTGAGACCCTCACGGGTATGTAGTGCGCTTTATAAATACTATGATTGATTGATTGATTGAGAGCGGGGTGCTGAGATGCAGGAGGCGGATTCTGAGCACAAAAAACGGCTGGAGATGGCACGAGAATGAAAATGTCCAAAACTATTCCCTACTTAGTACTTAGCACCCACAACTTCCACCTCAACAGGTACCACCAATGCATCAAGAACACCAAAATAGACACCCTAACTGACCGAATTGCAACAAGCAGCAAAAGCATGAAGCAACTCTTCAACATAGTGAAGGAGTTCTCCTGCCCATCTGCCACTGAGAACACAGTCCACCCCTCCCAAGAACTCTGTGACACCATGTCGGAATACTTCCACAGCAAGATAGCCACCATTTAAAACAACTTTGATTCCTAACCTACCGATGTCAACTTCAACAAACTCAGCCCACCCACGGAAACCACCCACTCAATCAGCTTGTGAAAGCCGATCACCATGAAGACCAGCACAGTCCTCATGTTCTCCATCCACTCCAGAGCACCCATGGACCCCTGACCATACAATTTCTTCAACCCCAAAACCTAAGAAATCAGCACGGAACTCACCAACATTCTCAACTCCTCCATCACCACAGCAACCTTGCCCGACAGATGGAAACACACAGAGGTCAGACCGCTCCTGAAGGAACCCTCCACAGACCCCAGTGAACAAAAGAATTACCACCTGATCTTGCTGCTTCCGTACCCCATCACAGTCCTTGAGAAGGCCATCAACCACCAGCTCACCAAACATCTAGAAGAAAACAAACTGCTTGACGCCTCCCTATCCGGGTTCAGCACAAACCACAGCCCAGAGACAGCCCTAATCATCGCCACCAACAAAATCAGATCCCTCCTCAACTGCTGTGAAACAGCAGCCCTGATCTCCTTGTGCTTTCAGCAGAATTCAATGCCATATCCCATCACACCCTCATCAACAGAATCAACCACATTGGGATCCATGAAAACACCCTCAAATTGATCATATCCTTCCTCATGGGGCAGCCTCAGAGAATCTGCCTTCCACCCTTCATCTCAGAACCCAAGACTAGCATCTGCGGTGTCTCCCAAGGATCGCTCCTGAGCCCCACCCTGTT
The DNA here is from genome assembly GCF_964204655.1 of Triturus cristatus. Classification (NCBI taxonomy): domain Eukaryota; kingdom Metazoa; phylum Chordata; class Amphibia; order Caudata; family Salamandridae; genus Triturus; species Triturus cristatus. The sequence goes on from NC_140589.1 coordinate 183,118,210, forward strand.
CAACACCTACATGACACCCCACGCAGACATGGTCAGAACCCAAGGGCTAAAAATCATATTCTATGCAGAAGACACCCAATTCATCTTCTCATTTACTGACGATCTCTCCACCACCAGGACAACCTTTGCAACGTCATGAGCAGTGTTGCTGATTGAATGAGGACCAACTGACTGAAGCTCAACACAGACAAGATGGAAGTGCTGATTTTCAGAAAGAACACCTCCCTGTGGCACAACATCTGGTGACCCTCAGGGCTCAGACCCACTACCACACCCACATACCACAGCAGCAACCTTGGCATAATCCTCAACAGCAAACTCACCATGAAGCACCAAATCAATGCAGTCATCTGCTCATACTTCCACACCCTCCGTATGCTCTGAAAAATCTTCAAATGGATCCCAGTCAACACCAGGAAAACAACCACACAGGCCCTCATCACCAGCCGACTCATCTACGGGAATGCTCTCTACTTTAGCATCACCACCCAACTCCTCAAGAGACTCCAGGCCATACAGAAGGCATCAGCGAGGCTCATCCTCAACCTTCCCAAACGCATTCACAACAACCCTCACCTCAAGAACATCGACTGGCTCCCCGTCCAGAAGAGATGTAGGTTCAAGCTGCTGACACATGCCAACTGATCCTTACATGACCAGGGACCAGCATACGTCAACCACTGTGTGAACTCCCACCAGCCTGCACCCCTCGCATCTGCCGCAGTGCAGGTCGTGCCTTCCTCTACCCCACCACAATGGCCTGGAACAACCTGCCCCTCCACCTAAGAACATCACCCCTCACTGGCGTAATTAGGGAGAGTACTCAAGACCTGGCTCTTCAACTAAGACTAGCGATACCTCAGCACTCGGATACCCTCAGAAGCAAGAGCAGCGCTTTATAAACTGATTGATTGATTTGTAGTTTGATTGATTTGGAGCCTTTTCATACTCTGTAGTTATTAAATGGGAGAACCAGGGGCTCTGCTCTCAGATCAGGAAAAAAACAAGAAAGAACCCATTCATCTTTGCCTTTGAAAGCTACTACAGAAGAGACTGAGCTCCCACAAATCAATGAGTCATTCACCTCAACAAAGGATTTCAGAACGTTTTTCATTGTGGAAGTGCAGAGAGAACACATTCAACTTTGCCTTTATCAAACACAAGGATTTTGGATAGTTTTTGACATTTTTTTAAGTGATTTGCAGTACCACAGTTCTGGCACAAGTACCTTGGTGTCGCAGGGGCACGTTGGGTACTGGGTACAATCTTCTTAGGACTGCTATACGTGCAGCCTGAAATATTTCTTTAAATCTTTTTAACAAAAGGAGGTCTTCTTGCTCTCTCCCCCAATGTTCCTGAGGGGTTTTGTAAAAACATTTTCAGGACTCCAGGACTGAGTCCTGTAATGGCTGATGCAGCATTTCCTTTGTAGATGCAACCAGCCAACCAAATCACTTTGTACCGCAGCACTGGTCCTGTTCTCACACTAACTAAAATTCCCAAATGGAGAATAGCTCTTTGGGACAATTAAAAGGCCCCATTTTATAAAATGATAGTCCTGTGTGACTCCCACCGGATCACCTGTAGAGACAAACCTAACTTTTAAACTGCTTCATGACTACCCAAGTACCTCTTTAAATGAAATTTTCTCGAAAATGACTGGGTGGATTTAGATCAAATAGTGAAAAATGGGCTTTTTGAGTTAATTTCTATCTTTTTGCCAAATTCGGTGTAATTTCCTTCAATGTAATTAACATGGGAAACCACTACTCTGGGACACCCTCCCCATTTTTGTTTACCCCGGCATGATGGATCAGCACTGAGGGTAATTGAATAAAAAAAAAGGTTTCATAAAGATTCATCAAACAGTGACAAAGTTATTAGAAAAACAAAACTCCGACCTAATTATAACTGCACAGTGATGACCAACATGTACTCGAACAAGGCTGTTCTTTTGCGGCCAAAATACACCGTGAGCCTTTTTGTCTAACTAAAGATTTGAGCGACCCGGGATACCCTGTGTGCGCTCTGTTGCTTATATAAATATATATATATATATTATACAGGGGTGGTTGCCACTGTGTAGTTATAGTAAGGACCTAGTATTATCTACAGTGAGAGGAGGCTGAGAAAAAGGAGGGGCTCTAAAATGCAATCTTTCCATGCCATTTCATGCGGATTTTTGAACAGCACTACTGACAAATTGACTGAACAGAATTACCCCAAATTTGTGAGAAAGCTACATCTTTACCAAAAAAACATGATTCTTGTGATTTTGCACTAATCCATTCAGTATTTTTTGAGAAATTAAGGTTAAAAATGTATAGATATCTTTTGGGTAGTTGGGAGTCGTGCGGGCAAGCAACGTAAAATAATAGAGTGATCTAATTGGCCAAGTGTGAGTCCTGCGGGAGATGATGCTTTGATTGGCAGGCCATAACATGAAGATAAATGTTGCAGCTGCCATTAAAGAACATGAGTTAGGTCCTTGAGCCCTGAAAATTAAAAATGTAATGGGGCAGGGAAGGGGTACACTGAGAGAGACCCCTCATGGGCTAAATTTTTTTAAAAAGGTTTCGGGTTGCTGTGATCCCATATGATTCAGCACGGCCCACTTATTCTTACGAGTCCCACAGGAGCACAGGAGCTTCGGCTGGCTCCAGCATGATTCCAGTGAGATCAGAAAAACATCAGAAAAAGGGGAGTTCATGGGTGTCCATGGTGGATTGGCTGCATACAGGCAGTTGGCACAGTGGCTAACCCATGTTGCACACAGTCAAAGAGAAAGCGTGGCACCTGTTTCCTGTGGCCAACTCCACTCTGCAAATGGCCAAAGGCCATGCATGGCAGGGAGTTGGTCATCATCAGGGAGTTGGGCGCAGTGCCTGACCAAGGCTACGCCCTGATGCCATCCCTACGATGGGCCATGCCTAAGGCCACCCTTGGGGGATCAGACAAAGGGCCTGGCCTCCATGAAGTAAATAGAATTCACTCCCTCGCCATACACTACTTATGCACTCACCTTTTACATCACTCACAACATGTTCAATAACAGCATTGATAACATCACTGATGAAATTTGAAATTGCATAATTTATGACAACACTCTGCATGGTGGGGGTGCACGTTATAGTTAATTTATGGCTCCAGTTATAGCTACTTAAGTTCACTATAGCTTGTGAATTTCAGTGATTTTTTAGTTCCAAGTGTCATGTTGTAACTGACATTTTTGCCTAACTATAACCTCACTTTATTTAACCTTTGACTTTTTTAGTATATATATTTCGCCATTCCAAAATTGTAAAGATGTCTCTATTTCTAAATTGCACTCTAGAAATATTGATCAGTGTGTAATTTTCCTCTGCAGCTTGTCAGTCTCTGGATGCTTGGCACATAGCTGTGAAAGCTTTCCTTATATATGCACACGTAAGAAAAAAATAGCATCATGTGTTAATATGTTCAAGGTTTCTGAAATCCATGCAGCTGTCCATCAGGGTTTTCCTCTAGAGAAGGAATTATTCTGCTGTCCAGATTTATTACGTCTGAAGAAATTCAAAGACGAGGTTCTTCTCAGAGCCTTAAAAAGGCAGCTTCCAATCGCTGTGCTCATTGGCTGAGACAGGAACAAAGGGCAGAATTCAACATTAAAGAGAATCGCAGTGGCTCTTTCTACAGCCGATATATCTTGGCTTATTCTTTAAAGTAACAGCATACTCTGCCCAGGTCTTTCTAAATCTGATTGTGCAGCAGAATTAACATTTTACACAATGCTTCTTCCCGTATAGTCAATTAAAACAATATAATTCATCTACAATCTACCCTTGCAGTGCAGTAAAGAAAAAAACAGCATTGCAACCACAGTGAAATGCTCTCAATACATTTCAGTAGGATTGAAGACATCTGACAACATACTCTTCCTAATAGTATGCCTATAATAAGGTAGTACCTTTCAATAATACATGAACGCAGTTTAGAAAAATCAAATATTCGTGATCAATGTATATTGTAGCACTCAATGTCACCTTCATTTATGTGTCTGTACAGAGAGCATTTGCCGTTTGCTGAGCTGGTCCATGCTATATTAAACTGACAAGTATATAAATGAATGCAACAAATTTATTGTCACATATTTTATTTTTTAATGTTAACTGTTAATATATCATATTTCGATATGTTGCTACACTGTATAGAACAATTAATAATTTAATAAATATTTGAAGAAGTAATTTGGTGTTATCTTTAACGTTTAACATATATACTACTCATATGGATTATATCTCATGGTACATGTAATAAGGCAGACAGGATATCCATTACGTTTGCGATGGAGTAACCCTTACACCAAAATGTGTAAATTAGGCCCATAATCCTTGATGTGAATGATGTATTAAAGAAATAGGCAGATTAATGTATTGTGCATGAATGGTGGGTGTTGGGACGTGTTGGGACCTGGCTGCACTGCAGGGTCACCCCCAAACATTTTACCTTCAGCCCTCCTATTTTTTCTGAAATCATTTTTGTTGGCCTTAGGACTCTGCACTTTACGACTGCTAACCAGTGCTAAAGTGCTTGTGCTCACTCTCTAAAACATAGTAACCTTGGCTTATACCTGATAGGCACATGTAATTTACGTGTAAGTCCCTAGTGAAGGGTTATATTATATACCCAGGGCCTGTAAATTAAATGCTACTAATAGACCTGCAGCGCTTATTGTGCCACCCACTTAAGTAGGCCATTAAAACATTTAACAGGCCTGCCATTGCAACCTTAATGCAATTTTTATACATTTACATGTCCTGGTAGTCAAAAACGTCTAAATTCGTTTTTCACTACTGGGAGGACTACCTGTCTCATAGGATTACATTAGATTGCCTTATTACATTTATTTAAAGCTAACTATTGATGAGAACAGGTAATGATTTCACATTTGGTGTATGAGAAATTGTAATTTAAAATTCTCTTTAATGGTAAAGTCAAATTTTAAGTTGCAGTTTTGTAAATGCCACTTTTATTAAGTTCAGCAAATACAAAAAAACACGATGATTGATGGAATGCTTGAATTAATCTCAGTCACTGGCAATCACTCCGGCCACATCCTAATCTATATGTTTTTTTTGCCCATCGTGCCACCTCAGTTTGGACCCAAGCATATGCAATCAGCCCTAGGGATCCATAAAAAAAACAGCACAGTTGGGAACACAGGGCAGGGGTACAGGTCCTTTATCACGCAGTTGACTTTTATGCCCTGTGAGAAATTGGATTGTTGGTTGAGTGTCATACAAACCCTGCTCAACCTACAGCCAAAATCCCTATCAGGGTGAAGCACAAAAGTTACTAAATTAACCTGTGGTTAACCGTCTAGTAGCTTGGCACAAAACCAGTTACAGGCTCACTCACCTTTTTAAAGTCCTGTTGCTGTGTGCTAAGCTTAACCTTGGCCTACATCAGGTGGATGTGGAGTGTTGAACAGCACAGGAGTAGTGATATGTGCTGGATGTATGTGTGTCTGGGAAGGGTACAATACAGGGTAGAGCAGTACTGTGCAGTACATAAAGGTTTAGTGCTTGTACTGAGTGTATGTATGCCTGCAAGGAATACATTATATGACAGATGTAGAGCTCAGAAATGTTTTGCACCATGAAAAATTTATTGGATTTATGTGTGGCTGGGGGAAGTACAATGCATGATGGTTGAAGTGCTGTGCAGCGCACACATGGTGAGTGCGAGTTCTGCTACTGTGTGTGTGTGTTGGGAAATAGCACACCCTGGTACAATACAAAAAGGCTGCAGTACTAAACAGTGAAAGCAGATTAAATGTGTGCGCTCAGTTTATGTATGTCTGTAGTGGCAAAATGCATGGAGGTGACAGTGCTAGACAGTATGTGTGCTTTGAATGCACACTGTGTGTAAGTGTGCCTTCAATGGTATATTGTATGGAGGATCCTGGGTTCCATTTTGGGAACCCCAGGTCTGCCTGGTGAACAAATGAGGAGTAGAGGAATCCCCCTCAGACAGATTTGTGCATGCCTGTGAGCTGGGTGGGAAACACACTGGAGGAAAGGAGAAAGAGAATCCATCTTTACACTTCAAAAGAGTGTTTTTTCATTCAGTGAAGGGGCCTGGATACATGTGGGAGCCTGGGAATAACCTTTGGCTACACATATAACTGTGGCTGACATCCAGGTGTGAACTCTGGTCACTCTCATGAACTGTGTTTGGGAAATGTCAGCTCCAGAGTCTTTCCTGCGTTGACAGACAGCCTTTCAAGAGGGAAGAAGAGAAGGAAAACATGCAACCCAACATAAAACACCAAACACTCCAACCTTAAATCACATTTAGGGGTCTATTATGATGTAGGGCGGATCGCCACCGCCATGCGGGCGTCGGCGATCCACCCTACATCATACCCCGCCTGCCATCCATTTCCCCTCGCCATATTAGTATGGCGGGGGGACCCCGGTGGACAGAAAGACCGTCCGCCGGTTTTCCGCCGGTCACACAGGTGACTGGGCGGAAAAGGGGCCTGATATGTTGGCGTTGTCTGCCAGACACCACCATCCATATTTGGAAGGCAGTGGGGAGCAGCCTTTTCCTGAGTTTCCTGAGTTGGGGGACTGTTGCGGGCCCCCAGGATGTTGGGGGGTGGGGGGGCACATATGGGGGTACCTATGGTACCTCCCTGCATTTGCATGGACGACGTGGCAGGCACCGCACGGTGCCTGCCAGGTTGTGCATGCAAATTCACACATGCCTTTTTTGCATTGCGGCGGGTGCTGCTGACAGCACCACCCCGCCTCAATACAAAAAATGCAGGATGCGCCCGCCAGTGTGGTGGGCGCATCCTAACTGTCCATGTGGGACCGCCGCACCCTTAGTGGGTGGTCCCATTTCCCGGGGCGATGTCCGCCCACCATCATAATAGACCCCTCAGTGTCAGGAAGAATACTATAAGACGGGGAGGTTGGGACCCCAAAAATTTTCATCTGCAAAGCGCACAGAAGGGGAAACTCTGCAAGACTTCTGCCTGTGAACAGGACTGGGAGCCAAGGCCTGCTAGTTTGCCTCCTGTGTAAGAGGAAATCACCTAGGGGAACCAATGCCACAAGCCCTTAAGCCTGGAGCATCAGCGCCTGCATGTTTGCCAAGGCCAGTGTGCCCTGTGAGCAAGAGGAGGGCATTGGATAGAATGAGGTCCAGTCGGAAGCCGTACTGAGAGGACTTTCCTGAGTGAGGTGTGAGGGAATGGGTGTGAGCTGATTGAGTCATTGCCCACGTACAGTGTTGGCTTGGCGACCCCAGGATGCCAGGAGAGGGCTGCCGTGAACTGATCTGTTTACCAAGTTCTGTCTAGGAAACATTAGGAAATACTAAGCCCATACAGTTGTGTTGCTGAGACCGCATGTGCTAGAGGGGGCCACCATTAAAGTTACTACTATGAGAGCACTGAGACTGTGTTGGGGCCATTGCAACGAAGGAGTCTGCACTCGATTTGTAAAGTACATCATCAACAATGTATGCCTGGATAGGCTTTGGACCATTGCTCTAGTAAAGACAGAGGTTGCGTTTGACAAGTCGAACCCATAGAGTGAGAGGACAGCCCTTTACTGACCCCTGAGGACTATAGAGGATGCCACGGACAAAGTTGTAACCTTGCTGGGCTCCAGTCTGTAGTTGAAGGACCAGATCCCACATCACCCACTGTGCGAGGAAGATTAACTTACCATGTCTTTGTGAACTAGTAGCATCTTCGATCACTGGGAAGCAGGAAACACTGCTAGGGAGAGAGACTGTGCCTGCTAATAGCTGTCGCTTATAATGCAAGCAGACTGACTTCCCCAAACAAGACCAGGACTCTCGAGTGCCTGCGGTCAGGGCACTTGCCGCAACACTGTATGCTTCCATGCAGTGGGGCCCGGGGGACTCTCTGCTTACAGTGCTGCGGCACTATAGACACTCCTGGCACTTTTTACTAATTCTATGGAGAATAAGGAGAACTCAAAAGAGGAAGGCACAGGGATGTGCCTAACAAATGCCAAAGCCCCGACCTCAAGGGCCTTGTGTTGTTGCTAATGATTGTCATTATTCCTTTGAATATTTAGAGTTTGAAATAGAATACTTGTTTTTCTTATGAAAGGAAGTATTTGACTGTACATTGATGTATTGTCAGTAGTGTGAGCACTTTGCGTAATAAGTTGTGTTCATTAGTCTGAATCTACACTTCTCCCCCGAGACAGCCTTTGACCGCTCATCCTGAGCTACCACTGAGAGTTAAGTGCAGAAGGGGTACTTGGCCCAGTTGCTCAGGATTCATATTAGGTCGGGCCCAGGGAAATCAGGAGTAAAATACCTCAACCCAACATGGTTGGGCTCAGTAACCCCTGTGTGTCCAGTGGTTCTCTGAAAAGGGTTCTGACAAAGGGCATAGTTTGTTATGCTACTAAACAGAAGAAATATAGTTGAGGTTTTACAATATCAACATTGAGCTTGTTTAAGGCCAATGAACATATCATGGATTTGAAATGCATTTTCTTGCAGGTTTATCAGTCATTCTGTAATCGGGGTGCATTTTACCTATTCAGTACCTCAATGCAAATAGCACTATATAAAAGAGATAATGAACTCAAAATAAAATTCTAAATCAGTGCAGAGTTTATTGAAAAAAAATCACATAGGAGAAAGATCACAGAACGGTGTCTGGACAGAATATCAGAAAGAAATATTGTAATGCAAAACTATCATGTCAAGAATACTGGGACATAAAAAACATAATCGACAGAGTTATCAAAGACAAAAATATTGTTTTTAGTGTTACTTTTTATATTGTTAAAAAAATTAATGTAGAAAATGTCACATGTAAAATAGTTTTTATTAGTATGTAATTTATTGTACTGTGTTTTATTGCACCTGTTTATTTTTTGGTTTGTATTTTTAGTAAGAGTACATTTTAGTTATGAAATTGTTGAAATTTGTATATTTAGTTGTATTCATGTATATAAATAAAAGTTTATTACTTTTTTTGTAGCAGGATATTGGATTTTTGGGGGATAGAGGTGAGGACATTTAAAAAAATATATATTTTAAATAAAAAGGTATGTTAATAATTTTGAAGCTATGTAAATTAATAATATAAGATTTCTAAATATATTTTATCGGATTAATATGTTAAAGACATTTAAATTTTCATTTAAAGTAAGATATATATTAATGGCATAAAACTTTTAAACAAAAGTATTTTTAAATTGGAGAAATTTGTTAATTTTTTGTTTTAAAATTATAAACTTTTAAAACATTAAATTTTAAATTTGCTAAAATATACAATTTGCTTAAATCTTTTTGTATTTTATGATTGTTAATTTTGGGATAATAGTTTATTTGTTGATTTATGGTATGTTTCAAACATATTTTAACAGTTAATACAAATAAAAATATATTTTTTATAGTTAAATATTGAACTTTGTATATATAGGTTTGTAATTTAGGGTAGTCTGTTTTTAGATTTGTTTATATTTTATAGTATAAATTGTGTATTTAATTTGTTCAATATGTATTATCTTGTTTAAAAAGTTTTATATTAAAGTGGATATTGTGAATTTCACCTCTTTAGCTTGAAGTGGGATAATTAAATGCCACCCACTTAGGGGCTCATTATGATGTCGGGTGGAAAGTCTCTGTCTGATACCTTCTCGGATAAGGGACCGACTGACTTGCAGTCGATGGTTCCCCCGATTACGATGTGACTGAACACTGTTCGGTCAGATTCCCATTGTTTCCTATGGAAGCTCTTGTTACAACCAAGAACCGGCCGTAACACAGGCTCCTATGGGGAAATGGGGTGTGAGTGGAACACCATGCCAGCCTGTGGCAGGCACCATTCAGCCTGTGGCAGGCACCCCATGGTGCCTGCCACACAGTGCAGAGTTTTGAAAGGGGTACCTTATATACCTTCTCGGCCACCAACCGTAGGCGGCGGAGGTTAGGTGGCCCTGCCAAGGGCCCCTAAAGTCACTTTCAGACAGCCTTTCCGTGTCAGCCATTATAAAGCGACATTGTAATTCCAACGGCTGAAATGCCATTAATAGGGGGTTATGGTGCGGTTCCGACCGACAGGAATACTCTGCGAGTTCATCGGAACTGAGTCAGAATGACCGTCACGTTTAGGTTCGGACTGTAAACATTGTCATTGGGCAGGTGGACTGTAAACCAACTGAGTTGTTCAGAAGGGCACCAACAAGGTCTCAAATACCTTCCCTAAACTGGTTCAGATTGGAGTGGGATTATTAAATGTCACCCCTTTAGTGTCCAACAGCTTCTCCTAATATGTTTGGATTGGAGTGGGACTAGTAAATGTCACCCATTTATGGCCTGAATATGAGTTTGGCGGTGTGTGAGCGGACTGCCATGCCGACAGCCCACTCCTGCACCACCAAACCCATGGGAGCACTGTTTGCCAGATTACAAGTTTCCTTGTGTCTGGTGAGCTTTTTGGAGAGGTAAGGCAGCTGTGTCCCTGAAAATGGGCACCGCAATGGGAACACCAAAAACTGTTCCTGCACGGCATGGACTATAAAGTCCTTGTCATGCAGAAACTGCTGTGCATGCACACAGGGGGGAACAACAATGTGTTCCCCTACATCCATCCTCATGCTCATTGGCGGCCCCCTGTGTTTCACGACCGCCAGCCTTATCCTGGAGTAAAGACCTCCATGACACCGCTGGCGGTCCTAAAACTCATAATTTTCAGAGCGGTGCTGCAGCGGCACCACCAACATATAAAGGTGCCCCTGAGCGCCACCGCCAGGGAGCAGCAGATCCCTGGCAGCTGCGGTGGTGCAATGGCGTTCTCACTGCCAAAGTTGTACTTGGGCCGTCAGACCACCAGTGCGGTGGTGGCTGGACCACCACCACTATGCCTCTGTGAGTCTGGTGGTCCTTGGACTGCCAAACTCATAATTTGGCCCTTAATGTCCAGTGACTTCCCAAATTTGTATAGGTCAGAGTGGGAATAGTAAACGTCACCCCTTTAGTTTCTAACATCTTCCCCAATATGGTTGGGGAATAGTAAATGTCACCTCTTTAGAGTCTAACCCCTTCCCCAAATTGGTATAGACTGGAGTGGGAATAGTTAATGTCATCCCTTCTGTGTCAAACACCTTCTCCAAATTGTTATAGATTGTAGTGGGAATTGTAAATGTCACCACTTTAGTGTTTAACCATTTTAAAAAAATGCTATGCTGGAGTGTGATTATTTAATTTTATAATTATATCTGGAATTGTTTATTTTCCTTTTATTTGTATGTAGTAGAAATACTTTTTATTATTTTATTAGTTTTGGTGTTGATTAGAAATATAATAAAAATATTTGGTTGTATGTTTGCAAACAATAATTTTATTAATCACATTGACTTATGTAATAAAGCCATATCATAAATTTTTCTTTCTTTTATTTATGTTTTAAAAGTTTGTGAATTGTATATTTTGACATTTTATTTCTATAAAGTTAAGTAAATAAAACATTCATTTTTTAATAATAAAATCATATACATTATATTTGCATAGTATTGTATATTGTACATTTTCAACTTTCATATTACATTGTTTAACAGTTTTTAAACATTTCTTACATTTTGTACTATATATGTTTTCAATATCTATGTAAGATATGTTTTTCAGTATACATTAAATATTTTAACATATATTTTACTATTATTTAATTTATACTTTATACATTTTTAAACATTTTATCAGGACACATTTCGATACATTTTACATGTTTATTAATATTTATATGTGTTATACATTTTTACAACATTTTCCTCCCCCATTTCCTATTATTTTATAATCTATTTGTGTTAGTTTTAGTCAATATTCCCAGAACCAGGTCGCAATAAGGTGCTGCTGTTCATCAGTTAATCCTTTATTAAGGCATTTTATAGGGTTTGAGGGTGGTGGAGGGCTTGGTGGAGGTCTAGAAGATAGTGATAGTGTTCTTTGTGTTCTTTTTTGTATATTTAGATGTACTATTGTTATTGTTTTTCACTTGTTTGTAGGTTTTTATTTTTGTGCACTGTTTTGGTAATGTATCGCTACCTAATGCTAAATTAAATTATGTTAGTAATATTTAATGATTTACTGTGATGTATATGTATTTTTGTGAGTGATTGTGTTTTTCGGGTCGGTTATTTAATTTTTGGGAGTTTACATTTTTGTTTTGAGGAAATAATTTTTGGTTCATAATAAACCAATGCTTTTTTATTTGATTTCCTATTTTTTGGTTTTCATCAGGTTTGTTAGGGTTCCTGCATAGTTTGGATTGCTTCGAGAGATTTATATTGGATTTGTTTAATTTTTGCATTTTATGTTGGGCTTTTCGAACAATATTTTGTCCTATTTTCGGTGGATTACTTTTTTTAAATTATTTGTATACAGAGAAAGATCTGCTGCTACAGGGCAGTACATGTTATATATTTTATTTCCTTTTAGGTGGGAAATGTAATTTTACAATTGTGTTAAAAGTATGTGATTGTTATGTGGAATTGTTTGGTTTATGCCCTGTAACTAATTTATGTAATGGTTTGAGTTTGTTTTTTACTTTCTTGGTTGGAGAAAATTACATTTTATTTTAAATAATTTATATATAGTTATTATTATTTGTCATTTGTAAAGCACATGGCTACCTTTAAAGATTTACCAGCACTGACACCCTTGCACAATGTACCAAAGTTACTAAAGCCACGAGAAGCTATTAATGTGAAGATGAGAACAGCCACATTTTGAGCTGCTTACAAAAAGCAGTCAACGATTTACAAGTTCTTAGCAATTGTGGCAAGGTATTCCATAGTTTTGGTCCCTTATGAGCAAATGCCCGGCACTTTGGCTGGTTCTTTTTATTCTGTGGACTTCTGCGAAGTCCAAATGACTGGAACGGAGCTGTCATTTAGGTGTATACCAGGACACTAAGGATCTCAGATAGAACGGTCTTGCATTGAAGAGACATTTATCTTTAAAGCATAAGGCTTTAAATTGAACTGGACGTTCACTGAAGAGTGTGTAACATACTGGCTGCAGCAGTAAAGCAGGCGGATAGAGAAGACGTTGTGTGGCCATATTCTGTATGCTTTGCAGCTGCTTAAGCTCAAAAGTTGTGGTGCCTAGATATAGAACATTACTATAGTCTAGTCTATTTAGTTCAAGAGCCTGGACTACCATTCTTTGGGCAAAGGCCGGAAGCCACATTGAGATTTTTGTTAGCTACTCAAGAATGCCGAAACAGGTGGATGCTACATGGTTAATCTATTAATTTATTTATTCATTTATTATATCAGTCTTCATTAAAATTAACATTTTAATAACATTTTTGACTGAAGTAATAAAGTATTCTACTAGTAACTTAAAATAAAACATATTTGGTATGTTAATTTAGAATTTGTCATAGCTTTTAAGGATTTTGATAGGTTACTATTTAATCGTAACATGCTTTTAGCTATCGTTTCTAAGTAATGAACTCATTTGTTATTTATGAAGAGTTTGACTTTAAACTGTTGTATATTCTTTTGGTTTGTTTGCTACGTTTAGGTCCAATTTGGGTTACAGATTGCTCCATAATTAGTTGTTGGCAGCTTTGCTCTTTTTGTAATGCTTATATAAATTTGTACAGTGTAGGTGGGGTTCTGCCTTGGATGGGATTGTGCCATCCTTCTACTGCGTTGTTTGTTTTTAATTCCTGTTCCAAGGTAATGTCACAGACATTCCACCATGGTATTTGGAATTTGGGTTGGCGTCTGTGTCGTGGGCGATACCATCTGCCAACCAAAGTGTCTTTGAAATAGTCTATTAGGGGGCTAAGTTTGTCTTTATTTTGTAAGTAGAAAAGCCTTTCTGTTTGTAAATTGTAGTGGTTGGATACCTCTGTGACAGGGACACAGGCTAGAGCTATAATTTATTTGTTTTCAAAGGCAAATTGGCTGTTTGTAGAGTATTCTACATTCAGGGCCTTATTAAGTGTTTGGCGGTCCTACTGCAGCAACGCCACCACTGCGCTGGTAGCAGAACCGCCAAGCCAATGGTGCACCCACCTGCCAGATTATGAGTTGAATCCAGGGCAGGCAGGCAGTGCTGCAGTGATCTCACGGTGACGCTGTGTTAGGCTCATAGGAGAGCCTTAAAAGCAGACCACCACTGTGAAAATGCCTGGTACATGTTCCTGCACAATTTGGCATGCACCATGTCGTGCATGCAGCACCATGCAGGAGCAGGGGTGCAATTCCAGGGGGTCATAACAGGTGCCCCGCCGCATGCACCCCCAGACCCAGAAGCGGCAGGGGTTACTGTTAGTTGCACCTCTGCCACACTTTTCATGGCGGGCTCACCACTCTGAAATGGGCAGGGGAATTTCAACTCGGAATATGCTCAGCGGTGCCACAGAGGCACCACCAGCATATTCCTGTCCCTTTCCATTGCGCCACTACACGGGATCCTGGATCCAGCCGGAGGCGACGGTCCTGTGACGGTCTGACCACCACACTCAAAATATGGCAGTTGAAGGGGGGGTTCGACTGCCACTGCAAGTACAGAGTTTTTAAGAGCGCCGTACTTGGAGTAAGTCCCTCTATGAAGATTTATAAAGGTACTCTACATACTTTGAGTAAAATTATAGTAACAGCCTTGTATGACTGTGTGAGGGGAAAATTCTAGAACGGTTTGAATCATGGCTTGCTCAATGTCTATGAATATTTTTGGGAGTAGTTATAATTTGTTTTTATGTTTGATATGGTTTAAGAGGTCATGGTAAGTGCTGTTTTGTTTATTTGGGAGTAGGGCATATAAAAAAGGGATATTTGTGGTTTGATATTCACCATGTACGGTGTATATTTGAGTGAATGATTGGAGACATATTTTGAAGGGACCAGCCAATCAATCAATCAATCAGGCGTTTGTTAAGCACGACTACTCACCGGTAAGGGTTTCAAGGTGCTGGGGGTGGTGGGGTTAGCAGGCTCCAGTCCATCAAGGGGGGGGGGGGTCTGTCGAAGAGCAAGGTTTTGAGGTTTCTTGCTAAGATGGGGAGCGATGTTGTCTGTCTGAGGTGGAGCGGCAGGGCGTTCCAGGCACGGGCTGCGAGGAAGGAGAAGGAGCGGCCTCCTGATCTGGTCTTTCTGGTGCGGGGGACCACAGCGTGGGCCATAATCTACAGTTGACATTGGCTAAGTTTTATTAATTTATTTGCTGTTGAGAATATTATGATTTGTTTTTCGTTATTTAGGTTGTTATGTAGAGGGAAAGGAACCTCAATTATGTGCAGTCTACTCAGCAAGATAGGATGCGAGAACATGTCAAATGCTGATGACAAATCCAAGATACCACCATAGCCGAAGCATCCTGATCAGGATTAGACTTGATAAATTCAGAGACCTCCAGTAAGGCTGACTCTGTGCTGTACTCAGGCCCAGAAGCCAGATTGTGTATCAAGGAAAAGTGAGTTAGATTTCAGAAACAGGCAAAGCTGTCTATTCATCACCTTTTCCTGCATTTTGGCTAATGCAGGAAGAAGAGAGATTGGTCTGTAACTGCTAAGTGTCTTAGGGTCATTGTTTTTTTTAACAATGGGAACAGGATGGTCTATTTCCACCTCCTCAGTACAACCACAGACTCCATTGAAGCGTTCAGCAGTCTGTCCAGAATGGGGTTGACCAATGGCAAAACTAACTTCAAGATATGCTGCTACCAGTTCTGTGTAGGACATTTGTTTTAAGTACTTGGTAGCACCAAGGACCGGCCTAGAGCCGACTGCAGCAGCTGGACACATTTCCTCAGCTGGGCCACCCTCTTGGGGGTACATGTTTCAAAATGTCTGACTGCTGAAGACCCAAAAAGAGACTGCCTGCTGAAGTTTGTTATCTGGATCGAGTGGTGCTTGACTTGGCACACCAGGGTGCAGAAAGAGGTGATAAGAGTGTTTGAATTAGAGTCTCGGGCAACATTAGAGTTGCACAGGGAGACAGCTAAAGAGGTCTGGTTTCAGTGGAAATTTGTTTAAAACACAAGCACCTGTAATGGGAATTTCTTCCTCTCTTCCCTCTTTCGTTGATCCACTAAGATTCACTGAACCCGGTTGGAACCTCCATACAGCATCATTTGGATCCCTGACACTTCAAGCCAGCAGCATCCACAAGTCATTGAACCTCAACAAAATGCTTCTTAATGGTTTGCCCTGCATGCTCATCACCTCTCTGGAGCCTCAATTTATTTAAACCATTTGAGGAGTTCACTCATCACCTGTGCATTGCTTTTCTCATCATGTTTCTCATGAATAAATTCTAAACCTTCAGACTGGCAAAGCAATTTCTTCCAGCCGGAGCCCCAAAACTACATTAAGCATCTTTGAGCACTTGAACAAGCTCCCCCTGAATTTGACACCTCCTCAATGTTTGAAAAAGCATAGTTCTACCTACTGACTTGATTTACAACTGTACTTCAAACTGCATTTGCACTGTAAGTTAAATTGAAATATTTTTGTCCCATTTTTACAATGTATTTTTTTAAATGTTTTTCATTATACCTTTAGTATCGTAGCTGAAGATTTGAATACGCTATTTGGCTTATCTTTTTCTTTAATGTTAAGGGTAACTTTTTTGTCGCTTACAAGTTGTTGCACAATTACGATACACACTTTTCAGAGGTTAGCAATTCTGCTTGAACCAAGCTATTGTGCAAGATCCAGGGGTTCTTTACAGAAACCAGGTTAACACTACCACTTTGATTGTTTGGTTCTTGTGGGACCTGAATTACTGCTCACATCTACGGTCTCTAAGCCCAATACCCTAACATCCAATTTCCCATGATATACGGCATTAGTATCTATTCATGAAAAGGCCAGGTTTGCCGGAAGTGACATGTCCCACCCTTTGACCCAAGAACATAGCAGGAAGTGAGGTCACACAACCTTAATCCCAAGGACATCACAGTAACAAACATTGCTGAAGTTAATAGACTTAAACTCACAATTAATAATAACACAAGCTAAATAACCCTAATAAATGTTTATTTTATATACCAACTATATTTTAAAGAGGATGATATAATTCATAGGAACATTGCACATTTCTCTTCTGTATTGTATAAAAATATGTATTTGTTGGAAGAGGAGAAATCAGTGCTACAAACAGCACAATACACCACTGTCAAGCCAAATTTTTATACTTTAGACTGCCATAATTTAATATGTTCCCTAATGTATGCCTTCATCATAAAATACATCGGGAAATTACCGAAATTACTGAAAGAAATATAAAAACATTAGTAGTTTTGTTCAACAGTATTTCTTCATGTAGACCAATGTGAACAATATTATTGAAATATATTGTTCCTTGCATTTTAATACACTTTGATTTAAAGCCCAACACTGGGCTAAAACTCTTTACAAGGCGGTGAAGGAATTATCTGACCCCGGGAAGTCGGCGTCCTCTCCCGCCCTTTCCCATAGTCAAAGTGAGGAACTCGCCCTCTTTTTTATCAACAAAGTTGTTGATATACATTCCCATTTGTCAAGCAAATGCTCACAGGTTGTGCGATTCGACGAGGCTGTTCCGCCTACAACCAGGCAGAACCTCAGGTTTACTCATGCAGATGACTCCTTACGCAGCACCAGCCCTCCACCTTAATTGGATACCTGGCTCCCTCTAGATGCTGGATCTTTTAATTGCATTCTTTATGCCACTAAATCTGGCTCTCCCCTTAACCTGCTCCCTCAGGGATGGAAACACGCAATGGTCCTCCCCCTCCCAAATAAAGCAAACCTGGACCCTTCGAACCCCTCCAACATCACTATGCTCCACATTCTCTCAAAAATTCTGTAGAAACACATCAATGGCCAATGGCCAATTGTCTTCTTTTGTGGAAACTCAGAATTTTCGTCATTCCTCCCAATCTGGGTTTAGAGCATGTTTCTCTACTGAATCCATCCTTTTGGGGGTTACGGAGATGTTAAGGCACCGCATGGATGAGGGAAAAACTGTGGCACTCATCCTGCTTGACCTTAGCCCTGCATTTGATACGGTGTCTCACCATATCCTTTTGGGGGAATTGCAGACACTGTGCCTTGATGTAATGGCCCTGGAATGGTTTCACTTCTTTCTTAAGGACCGAACCTTCCTGGTTTCCTCTTCCTCTGCCAGGCCAAACTCCCACACCTTTACCTGTGGAGTCCCATAGGGTTCAGTGCTGAGCCCTCTGCTATTTAACATATATATCCGTCCTTTAGCAGAGGTGGTCTCAAATGCTGGGCTGTCTCTTTTTTCCTACGCTGACGATACCCAGATCATTTTCTCTCTTTCACAGATGCAGGGACACGGGCCCTCCGATCTTAGTTTGATCTTGAGCAAAATCTCTCTTTGGATGCAGAATCATTTGCTCAAGCTCAACGGGGATAAAACTGAAGTTATGACCCTAGGCAAAAGGTCTGATCTTTGAGGACCACAGCACTGGCCACCCGAATTAGGAGCTCTTGCCACTCCTTCTAGCAGTGTTAAGAATCTGGAGATCATTGTGGATGAGTCACTATCCATGAAACATCAAGTGGCTTGTATGACAGGCCATGCTTTTTCTTACTTAGGGCCGCTGCTATGGAATTCCCTGCCAGCTCCCTTGAGATTCGACATCCCTTCTTGCTTTCCGTAAGGGTCTTAAAACCTGTGTTTTCTAACTCGTTACGCAGTAATCTTCTTTCTTTTCCCTACTTCTGCCCTACGCCGGGAAACCCCTCAGGGTAGCTGCGTTCATTATAAGTCTTGTAATAATAATGATAATTAATGTCATTATAACTCACTAACTCACATTTGTAAGGTGTTTATTTAAACAAATAAATTCCCATGTGTTCACAATAAAACAAGCTGCAACATCGGGGCAGATTTATGAGCCCCTTGCGCCACTTTTGCGTCACATTTAACATGGGAAAAGTGATGCATAAGTGGCGCAAGGGGCTCATAAATCTGCCCCATCGTGTTTAAAATGCGCATTTTTTATTTCATTTTTTTCTTCAAGAGCCGCAGAAAGTAAACAGTGCACATGACAGCGCCGTTTACCTTCTGCTCTTACATTGCTTTTGCCACCTCTGAGGCCAGGGTACACTCAGGCGAAGCCGGGGGTCACAGCAGGCACCGAAGGGTCCCAGCTGTGGCCCCTGGCTACCCCTAAATGACGTCCATGGTATGCAGACACAAGCACACACAGAAGTAGTCAGGTCACCTGACAACACGCTTGAGTGTCTCAATGATGCTGTTGTCTACACATTTGAAAACGTAATGTCTGCATGCCTTTGTGTATTATATGTGCAAACATATCATACTGGCATGCACACATCTGATGATTGTTTATTTTTATTATTACTGGTGTCCTTTGGCCCACAGACATTGTGTCCAATTCTTGGGATGCGGGACACAGCCTGTGAGTTGTATAAATATATAGGGGCTCACTTATGAGCCCCTGCGTCACTTTTGCGCCGCCGGTGCGTCACTTTTTGTGACGCACCAGTGGCATAAAACATGCGCCATGTTGCGCCATATTTACAAAGTGACGCATCTAGGTAGATGCGTTACTTTGTAAACCCCTGCGCCACATTATACCTGCGCCAGGTATAATGTATGCAAGGGGGGCGTTTTGACGCAAGAAAGGGTCGTAGAAGTGACGCAGTGAAATCTACGAGATTTCACTGCGCCACTTCTAGTGTGCAAATGCGTCAATTTCTTGCGCCTGCCTCACAGCAGGCGTAAGACTGACGCAGGCCCTTTCACATGGGGCTTGCCCCATGTGAAAGGACACATTGCTGGAGTTGCGTCACTTTTGTGACACACTCCAGCGATGCGTCACTTTTGCGCCTACAGATACGTCAGAAATACTGACGTATCTGTGACTCCTTGCGACATGATGCGTCATACTGTAAATATGACGCATCACTGGAGTCGCAGGGAGGGCGCAGTGAAAAGTGGCGCATCACTGTTTTCACGCAGTGATGCGTCACTTTTCATAAATGAGGCCCATAGTTTTTGGGGGACTCCAAAATGCACTTATTCTCTCCTAAGAGCACACGACCTGATTCCCAAACTTGTTATGTGCGCCCTTGTGTCTTTCTGTGGGCTTTGATGTAATGTAGTCCTATATTTCCAGAAGTAAGACATGCTTACTATGGAGAAAAGCTTTGCAACTTTATTTGGCGAGTAACCAAGTCTTACTCCTTGAAATTCATGCGACAGGCACACTCAACGCAGGGAGAGGCACACTCACAGAGAGAAAAGCTTTGTGCTTCAAGCTTGTATATTCAGGAGGGATTCTCATACAAGGAAGCAATAACATATATACTCACACAAAAAGATGTCTAAATTTGTCCCACTACTATCTTAGTCACATCATATTCCCAATGGCATTTCACTTGCCACCCTCTGTAACCCCATTTCCACACCGGTAATCGAAAACAGCTGCAGGAAATCTACAATACTGCTGAATTTTCCACTGCACTAATTTCTGTATGCAGTTGAATAAAGCCAGACTTTGCTATTATTATTGTGGGGAATGGAGCGGTGGGTAACAAAGTCAGAACTGATTAAAGGATCAATTACAGAGGTGGTGGAGGACAAATGTTGAGAAGGCCATGAAAAAGATCGACACTATGAAAAAAGTGTTTAAGGGTGAAAGACAGGAGGCTTGACAAAAGGTTATATAGAGGGTCATAGACAACCAGCAGACAGAAAACTGCTTCACCATTTACACCTATTTACGATCTGCTGCGCACTGTGAAACACTCGATTGGTGGCATAAATCACTAAGCAGTTTTTAGAACAAAGGACCGATAATTCTTTGCTTCTTTGTACCTATGCCACCCAAAATACTCTAAAAATAGCAGCTTAATTATTTATAGTATTTAGATTGTTAAATCATGTTAATGTCTTCCTTTAAAAACAGCTGATTCGAAGGCATTACTTTTTTCAGAACTGCTCTTTTTACAGAAGGTTGTGGTCATATGTTACTAGCCCACACCATAGTCAAAATGGCTTTTGTGGAATAAATGCCACAGGCGATTTTAGACAATTTCATTTTATATAGAAAATCACCACCCTGACCTCGCAGACAGTATTCAAGCATCAGTAGCTTAATAGATTGGCAGGTCAGGGAGCAAGTGCTCTAAACCCCCTGAGAGTGTGAGTGGATGTTTAACCATCTTGAAAGCAGCTTGACATTCTTTTGACCAATGCCACTATTTATTTTTCAATAACACTTCTGTCATGGTTCTATTTATAGCATAGACAGTTTCAATAAATCCTGCCAGTTGCACAGTAGTTCTTAACTCATTAAATTGCTGATATATATTCTCTTGCAAATGTGACAATTACTGTATAGCTTGGAATTTTCAATGTTAAAGTAAGTCCGGGAATAACATTAAAATGTAAATAAGAAAGGTCTGGGTGGTGCATTTGTTGAATTCTATCAGTCAGGTTCAGATATGGAACAAGATGTGGTAGTCAGTACCAATAGTAATTCAAGAAATAGTAGCCTCATTTAGGTTGAAAGCACCCAGGGGCATGTTCACTAGGATCTATCGCCGAGTCAACGGCACTTTAACGCACCCAAAGTAGCAATAAACTTATCGTCCCAATCACAAGCTGGTGTTAACATCCCACAGCACCAGTTTACCCGCGATAGCAGACGCAAAAAACAATGCCACAGATGAGCCCCGCAACTATCGCTAATGAGATGCAGAGTAGGCGTTCCCGTGACAAAAGCCGCAACAACACCACTCCACAACATTCTCAACGACCGGCCAGATCTGCGATAAGAACACAAAACAGGAGATAAGATGCGTTAGCAGCAGGAAACTAACAACTACTCTGATTTGGTGCAAAGTCGGATGACAACCTGCACCACAAAAGGGAGCCCAGCCCAGAGACACACCTGAAGAACAACAGATGCACCTGGGCAACTGAACATGCAGCCCGGAGGGCCGAAAGGGCAACAACACCAGCCGCCACCACCCCCAGGACCCCCCCTCCCCGGCACCCCCTCGACCAAAGACATGACACATCATCTACACCTAAACATGTACAAAATAATACGCATGATGTCGCACAATTACAACTGGTGACATGCATGTGTCGTCACAAAAATTAGCATCACACATTCACTTTCGAAGCAACAAATGAAACTTTATTAAAATGAAAAATGAACTGAAATGAAAACACATGGTGGCTCCCCTCGGGACAATCCATAGGTCACAGCCTGCAAGACAATAACCATGATGAGAAGTTGTGTCCTGCGCACATAAAAGGACAGAGTGAGAGCGAAGGAGAGAGAGAGGAAGAGAGGGAGAGAGAGAGCTAAGAAGAGAGGGGGAGAGAGAGATAAGAAGAGAGGGTGAGAGAGAGAGAGAAGAAGAGAGGGGGAGAGAGAGATTAGAAGAAAGGGGGAGAGAGAGAGAAGAAAAGAGGGAGAGAGAGAGAGAAGAAGAGAGGGGGAGAGAGAGATAAGAAGAGAGGGGGAGAGAGAGAAGAAGAGAGGGGAGAGAGAGATAAGAAGAGAGGGGGAGAGAGAGCAAGAGAGAGAGAAGAGAGGGAGAGAGAGAGAGAGAGCGCCGCCCTTGTGCACCCAGGCCACACTGCTCACCTGCTGCCACCGGTGTGTCTCCAACTACTTGCCAGTATGTATTGCAGTTCACACATCTGAGACAGACCCGTCATCTGAAAAAGAGTCCAGATACATGATTGGCACAGTACACACAATTGCACAAGACAACATCGCCTTCCTGCCCATGCACACCCAGGCAGAGGCACCCCAGCCCCTCCCGCCGCCCATCTGAGCATGCCCGCCCATGCACACCCAGGCCTCACTGCTCACCTTCCGCCACTGGCATGCAGACAAGAGGTCCCACCATGTGCCGCTGAAAGCCACAAGCCCGGGGCCCGCGGACATGGCACCCTCCACATCAGGCAGCCCCACTCCGCAGGCCACCAGGTCTCATGTTTGGTGCTGGGTCCTGATTACTCCATGGCAGAGGACATACCAGTGCACTCGGCCTCATCGCAGGCTGCACACCCGCTCAGCCCAATAGGTGCCACTAACTCTGTGATCCCAGAAGCGACGCCACGTGGCGGTAGGCCCACGCTGCCCGCTGGCTCTGGCCTATACTGCGGTCCAGCAGGGCACACAAAACCTGAGCTGTCTGAACCGCCGGGACGGGGCATCATCGCAGGCTGCACACCCGCCAAGCACTTAAGGTGCCACTACCCCAGTGCACCCAAAGTCACCGTCCTGTTGTGGGGTGCCTGTGCCTGCCGCAAAGCTTCGGGTGCCACTAACCCTGTGCAACCCCAGTCAGCGCCACGTGGGGGTAGGTCTGTGATGGCCACAAGGCCTCGGGTGCCACTAACCCTGTGCGCAAAAACTCATGGGCCCTTTATGATTGAGAACCGTGGAGCGTCCATCATCCAGTCACCACCGGTAGAGGGGAATGTGACATCGTCGGCCCCTTAAATTCTGTGCCGGATGGGTGTGGTGTGTGTGCAAACCTGCCCTCAGAGAGTGGCTGTGACATGCTGACAACTAGACCAGTGACCTGCACACCACCAGCGAGTACGCCTGCGATGGGTAGTAATGAGGGCCCCCCCTCAGAGCGTAAGCGGAGTGGTCTAGCCTACTGTACGCTGGACCAGTGCAGGGCATGCAACAATGACTCGTGGGCTCTGGGCGTGGTTCAGTCCATGCCCGGACATGGAAGTGACTGATGCGTGTGTCCCTGTTGTAGTGTCCACGACACCCCGAACACAATAGGTAATGTAGCACCCACTGAATGGCATCCTACAGGATGAGCATGATTGACGCAAGGGAAACCACTGTCCCTACATTCATCTACACATTCATACATTAATGATGAAAGACATAACACAGCAGTGCATTACTGGATGTTTATTGCACATCCAGTGGGGTTTTGCAGCTGGAGCTGTACAGGACCATGCCAAGCACACCACACAATATGTGCCCGTGGAGGGCCAGCCAGAGTCCATCCGGGGATGACAAGTACTGCGGGAGAGGAAGGATACAGTCCGCAGTCTACTCGCCATGTCATTGGTCATCTAACAGGATTTGGCAGTCCATGTCACTGTCCAAGGTGAGTGCATCGGAGTGTATCGGAGGTCAGTGGAAGGTCATGCGGCCATGTGCGGCACCAAGCAGAAACAGGCCAGGTGGCGGAAATGAATGCTAGTTCTTCCTGATCACAAACCCATCCACGTCCTCATCCCCGGATGTGTGCTCTGCCCCACCTGTGGGTGTTGCAGTACTGGCTGGGGCACTGTGTGCCACTGACACATCAGAGGCCGGAGGAGGGTTGTTGGCCGCACTGTGTGACAGTGACATATCAGGTGCCGGAGTGGACACGTCTGCTGCACTGTGAGGCAATGGCACACCAGGGGGCGGAGATGTGGATGATGTGGGGGTAGCAGCATTCATCATCACCACGCCTTATGGCAGCAATGCCATGATGAGGATCTGCAGGGCATGGTAGATCCCAGCTACATTTTGCTGGTGTGCAGCAGTGGCTGCCATCCTTTCCGCCTCCATCCGCACCATGTCCTCCATGAGCCTCTGCATGTGTGCCAGCTCGCGGCTGGTATTGCTGGAGCCCCTCTGAGCGGACAGGTGTTCTTCTCTCCACGTCATGACTCCAGCGATGTCAGTCAGGGCTCATTGGAGACCATGGAGCAGGCCTAGACACCCAAGGATGGCGTCAAGTTTGGTAGCAATGAGGTTGAACCCCACCTGCACCTGCTCAGTCGTTTCCCTTTGGCCCTCCAGCACACAGCGTTGGAAGGCTCTGTGTTGTTCCTGGGGGTCTTGGGTGACTGCAGGGGCCGTAGGTGCCTCCTGCTGGTTAGTTTGTGTGGGGTCTCCTCGATGCAGCTGGGCAGCCTTGATCCTGGAGGTGAG
The DNA here is from genome assembly GCF_964204655.1 of Triturus cristatus. Taxonomy (NCBI): domain Eukaryota; kingdom Metazoa; phylum Chordata; class Amphibia; order Caudata; family Salamandridae; genus Triturus; species Triturus cristatus. The sequence continues at coordinate 183,143,173 of NC_140589.1, forward strand.
TCGCGGATGATTTCGATGATGTCTAGGAGGGCTTGTGCGTCGATGCTGGAGTTGTCCTCCTCATCATCAGTGAAGAGTGGCCCTGCAATGTGAAGGGGAGATGGTGTATTGCAATGTTTCCACATGTATGTACATTGTAACAGTCTATAGATCTGGGCGATGACTCAGAGTCATTGAGGGTGTGCACTGTGCTCTGCTTGATTGTGCACGAGTGCCATCGTGGCCATCTCCACCTGTCTGAGGAAATTCAATTTTCGATCACGATCGCATTGAGCCGCCATTTTGTGCTCTGCCGCCATTTTGTGTTGCCCTCACTCAGGCAGCACGACGAACGAAGTCTTTTATGCTTTTCCTGCAATATTGTGTCAAAATAGCCTTGTGCCTCTGTTTACAAAGCTGGTGTTAGAGACTGGCCGAGTACACTAATCCCTGTCTGGTTTTCCTAATCCCTGTCTTAACTATCTATTGGTTCACACTATTCTCGCCTGATCTTATCTTGTCTTCTGGCCTTCGCTGTCCTCCGCTTGTATTCTCTTGTTTCACAACTGTCCTCCAAAACACACAAACGTATCTCGCCACCTGCAAACCAGTTACAGACATGTTAATACCTTAACCTGTGGGAGGGATGGCAAACACCGTTGGAGGAGAGGCTTCTTCGAGTTACTCGATATCTTTGTTTTTCAACCTTTTCTATTGGACATGTTCTGTCGTTAACTTTCCTTATTGGTCCTCTATGTACGTTTTAGGTGTGTTCTTGGTTAATGTATATGTTATCTATGTACTATATAAGATTGTGCGCCACGGAGTGAAGTGGCAGTCTCCTGAGAACATACCGTGTGTACTTCTAGGACAACTGTACTAGCTGCAGCTAATAAAATCTGATCTTATATGCCGACAGAGTGTCCCCGTGTCTCTGTTAGCTGAAGCAGGAGAACCCAGGAGATTAAGGCGTACCCTGCGCCACCAGGCCCAATTGATTCTGGTTCTTCAACTGGCGCCCCATGTGGGGCGGCTTCAGAGGTAGTGGTTCTGCCTGAAGGTCGTGAGGAACCCCGCAAGAAAATTCTGGAGGAATCGCGAGCCACGTCAAGCGACCCCTGTATGTCGAAAGTGGTCCGAAGGTCTTTTGCAGCGTGGTTACTCCTTCCTGACGGCTACTGACAACTGCTGCCCTGACTGCTGCCCTGCCTTGGCCCTCTTTTCGATGATGTATGGTAAAGCGAGACGATAGACGGGGCCTCTGTTGGTGTAAGAAGACATCTTAGTTAAGTATTGGTGGGTCGCTCCTACATTTGGTTCTTTGGTTCTTTGGTCCTTAGGTTCATTTGGTTCTTTGGTTCTTTGGTTCTTAGGTTCTTTGGGTCTATGATTCGGGTATTGCAATAACCGAAGCCGAGGGGTAAGTACACTTGTGCTGTGTTAAGTATTTAACCCCCTTGATGTTTGTGAACAGTCCAGCGAAATCACGAGATGCCTGGTCTGACTAAGTTTGAGAAACTTTGTTGTTTTGGTTGTAATAGGGATTCCCGGCTGGAGGACTCTTGTCCGATTCCTTCGGTTGGAACTCCCACTTATGAGCTCTATTCTAAACATGGTGTTGGCCCCATTGCCTTTCACGAGGCATGGATCCGATACACAAAGAATGATGGTGTTTTAAAATGGCCAGAAAATGGTAGCTTTGAGCCCGACATACTAGATAATTTGGAAACTATTTTATTTAAAAGAAAAGCCCGGCCGGCAATGTTTGACTCTTTCCGCCTTTGGCGTAAGGAAGCCAAACAGAGAAAAATTAAGCAAGAAAAACGAGATAAGAAAGCACAGGCTATGACAATTATACAGGCTGCTCAGAAATTTAAAGATGATGAAGTTGATAATACGATGGAAATTTCAGAGAGACAGCATCGTATGGCAATAGACAAATGCTATCTGATGTTGCCAGCTTCCCCCTCTGATAAAAGAAAGGATTTAGAAGAAGATCCCTTGATGTCTCACCTATTAAAATTGCCTCCGCTCTATGTACAAGGTGCTAATGCACCCCCGTTGTTACAGCCTGTTCAGCCGCCAGTTGCGCCTCCGCTTGCTCCGGCTCTTCCACATTTGCCCCCTCAAGTATTGCCTCCTTTGCCAGCTTTGCCTTCGACTCCTTTACCTTCAACTTCTACGCCTTCCGCTCCTCCGGTAATTACTGATTTCTCTTCAGTTAGTTTGCCTAATACCTTGTCCCCTATTCTTATGTCCAATTCTCCGTCTATGCGTAAACGACTTACAGAAACGGTCTCTGGTCTTTTATCACCTTTCTTTGAGGCATTAAATGTGTCTCCGGCTTTTTCTCGAGGACAGTCTCGTAGTCAGTTCTCAGCTTCCGAAGAACGAGAAAGGTTGGACTCTCTCGCTCGCAAATGGATTGAGAAGGGTCCTCGGTATAGTGTACTCAACATTATGCCTACCTTCTCACAGTGGAATGCGCCTACGCAGAGATATGTTTTCAATACTATGTGTGATACTCTTATTAAAGGTTGGGAGGATATGGACTTGGGTTCGGTTCCTCAGGGTCTGTTAGATATTCAGGCTAATTTTGAAAAGGGTCTCATTGTGGGTTCTAAGGTTGAGGACGCTGTAAAGACACTTGTTTCCTTTTGAACCTTATTTACCTCACAGACTTTTCTTGATTCCGATCCTTCAGTTAGGTTGACACTGAAAAATTATCCGATGAGAGAGGTTCCTCCGGTATGGAGAGAAGAGGTTCCGGCAGCAGGTGCTAATCAAGCTATTCCTGCTCACTTCCAGCGTATATGGGTACATGTCCCCTGGAAAAGGTCTGAAGTTTTGGCTCTTAAACAGTCTCTACCGGACCCTCGTAAAAACCCTGCAGGTTATTATAAAGATTTGTCACAAACTGTTGAAGCCTGCATCATGAATTTAGCAGATATCGATATGTTAATGGGGAATATAGTTCCACAAGCATTATGGGCGAGGATTCGTAAAGAGAATCATGCCCAAGAATTAGGTGCCTGATTGGGATGCTATAATTGCCGCAGATAGAGACCAAGTGGGTGGTGCGAAGCCTGATGCTTTGATTTCAGAACTCCCTGGTAGGATTATTACATTAATGAAAATGATGATGCCTGTCTTGAGAGTTAACTGGGATAAACTAGCTGCTTGTAAACAGAAGAAAGATGAGAGTGTCTCCGATTTCTTCACTCGTTTTGAGGAGACATTCATTGATCACAGTGGTCAGGATATGACTACGGAGGGTGGACAGCGATTATTTGTAGATAAGTTCGTATTTAATTTGCTTCCCGAGCTGTCGCATAAGTTGAAAGACTCCGAGAGTTCATGGGCTGTTTCTTCTTCAGCTCAGATATTGGCTACTGCTCAATATTATAAAAATAGAGATAAAGAAGAAAGAGATAAGCAAGAGAAAAAGACTAAAGAATTGAAAACTAAGGTTCTCTTGCAACAAGCTTATCCACCTCGTTATGCTCAGCCCCAGTTGCAACAGCCTCCGCAGTTTCAGAGGGTGTATCAAAAGCCTGAGCCATTTATTCCGAGACCTTTGTTAGGTCCTAATCAATGTGCCTATTGTAGAGAGGAAGGTAATTTCAAGAATAGTTGTCCGGTTTTATTGCAGAGTAATGGGACACTATCTGCTCCACGAGGTCGTGCTGGCCTTCAGTCAGCAAACAGAGGTAGAGGTCGAGGTATATTGACCCAAGAACAGCGTTCCCTTCCCCCCCCTAGTTCTGTGAACTACTTTGATCAGCAAAACGCTCGGTCTACACAGTATTACAATGAGGATTGTTATGTTGGAGATGGGAATGAAAGTCTTCATGTTAACTAGGATAGCCATGGACAAAGTAAGGAAGTTGTGTCGATTCCAGTAGATCAGAATGGACCTTATGTTAATATCACTACAATGGGTGTTTCAGAGCCATTCCTTTTAGATACTGGTGCGATGAGAAGTTCTATCATTCATTCACAACTCCCTGGGGCACCTTTGTCTGGATTAACGAATGTATCTGTAGGTTTTTCTGGCGCCCCAGTTCGTAATCCGGTTTCTTGCCCTTTGCCTATTTCAATTGGCCCTTATGATTTAGAAGTTCTGCTTCTCTTAACGAATGGTTGTGGCGAGAATCTATTGGGCTTGGATCTATTGAAAAGACTGCATGCCACAATATCTTGTTCTCCTTCTGGTGTATATCTCACTTTAGGACAGAAATTGACTTCTCCAATGTATTTGTCAAAAGATCAATTTCCACCTGAATTGCTCTCTCTTCCTACAACGCTTTGGGCCACGGGTCCAAATGATGTTGGTTGTCTTGAAATTCCACCTTATGTTGTTACTCTCAAGCCTAATGCTGAATTACCACGCGTTCCTCAACATAGAATTTCCACTGAAGGTGAAAAAGCGCTTTTGGAAATCATTCATGATCTGATTCAGAAGGATGTGGTTGAGGAAACGAGAGGTAACATATGCAATAGCCCTATTCTTCCTGTTCTTAAACGCACTGATCCTTCTCAACCTCCTGTTTATCGTTTTGTAATTGATCTTCGGGAGGTAAACAAAATTGTTGTACCACAGTTTCCTGTTGTCCCAGATATCACTGCGCTGTTGACGATGATACCTTCTACAGCGGTTTGGTTTTCTGTTATCGATCTGAAAAATCCTTTCTTTAGTATTCCCATTGCCGAAGAGAGTAGGGACATTTTTGGCTTCTCTCTTGGAGGCCGAAGTTTCCGGTTCAAACGCGCACCTCAAGGCTATTGTGAAAGTCCCTCTATTTACAGTCAAGCTCTGAAATGTCATCTTGATGCTTTTTCTTTGCCGTCTGGTGCTGCACTCATTCAGTACATGGACGATTTGTTAATCGCTGCTGATTCAGAGGATATATGTAAGAATGTGACGGTTGCATTGTTGCGACACTTATCCAATCTTAATCATAAGGTTTCACCTTCTAAGCTGCAATATGTTCGTCAAGAGGTTACCTACTTGGGTCATCTCTTATCAAAGGAGGGAAGACGATTAACCCCAGAATGTATCCAAGCTATTGCTCAAATGTCTGTGCCATCCACACAAAGAGAGGTACGTGCCTTTTTGGGCATTACTTCCTATTGTAGGCAGTGGATCCCTAACTTCTCTCTGTTGGCCAAACCTTTGTTGGCACTCAATTTGAAAGATACGCCTCAGCCCCTTCCATGGACTGACGACTGTCAGAGGAGTTTTACTGACTTACGTGCTGCTCTGTGTTCTGCTCCTGTACTAGGTACTCCTGATTACAGTAAGCCTTTTACGCTCTACGTTCACGAAAGAGAAGGTTGTGCGTTGTCAGTCTTAACACAACGATTTGGAGATAAACAGCTGCCATGTGCCTATTTTTCGGCTACGTTAGATCCAGTAGCCAAAGCATTGCCTAGTTGTCTCAAAGCGACAGCAGCAGCAGCAATTTCTATTCGACAGTCTGCTGGAGTGGTGCTAGATAATACTCTCATTGTTATGGTGCCACATGCAGTGGATACTTTGCTAAACAGAACAAAAACACAGCATCTCACGAGTGCTCGTTTGTCTGGATATGAGCTGACACTTTTGGCTGGTCACGTGCACATCAAACGATGTAATACTTTAAATCCAGCTACTCTGTTGCCTCTTCCAGAAGAGAAAGGTATTCAGGAACAACATGATTGTTTCTTTCGTACTGAGGAAGAGACAAAAGGTAGAATTGAATTAACAGATACGCCATTAGTGAATCCGGATGGAACGCTATGGGTAGATGGTTCTTGTTTTAAGCTTCCTAATGGAGAAGCAACTTCAGCCTATGCTGTCACTACCTTGCATACAGTCGTGGAAACAGCACGCATCAGACATAATTCAGCTAAGGCAGCTGAACTGATAGCCTTAACCAGAGCGTGTGTGTTATCCAAAGGAAAAAGAGTGAACGTGTACACCGACAGTCAGTATGCTTTTGGTGTAGCGTTCAATTTTGGACGCTTATGGAAAGAAAGGGGATTCCTTACTTCCCACGGCGCTAAGATACAACATGGTCAGTTGGTGACTGACATTCTTGAGTCACTTGCTTTGCCTACCCAAATAGTAATTGTGAAGTGTAGTGCGCATAAAAAGATTGTTGACGATGTTGGTCGTGGGAATGCATTTGCGGATGGGGTAGCTAACAAGACAGCCAGAGATGCTACAAGTCGCATGTATGTTGCAGGCCCTGCAAATTGGGTCAGAGAAAGAGGAATGTATGAGGATACAGTAGAAAGTTGGAAATCAATTCAAGAAGAGGCTACAGAGAAAGAATTGAGTAGCTGGGAAGAAAGTACAGGAATGTTAGATGAGATGGGGTGTTGGGTGGAATTGTCCGAGCACAAACGTTGGCTGTTACCAGATGCCTATGTACTCCCAGTAGTTACTATGGCGCATGGTCCAGCTCACCTAAGTGCGAAAGGAATATGCAAGCTTCTGGCTCCAGTGTGGCAAAACAAAGGAATTCCAAAGTGTGCAGACAATGTAGTAAAACATTGCATTATTTGCTTAATGTACAATCCGGGAAAGGGAACCCCAACTCCAGCAGGACACTTTGCTCCTCCGACCTATCCATTTGAGGTGTTGCAAATCAATTACACTCACATGGAACGATGCAACAATCTCAAATATGTTCTAGTGGTGGTATGTGCCTTTTCCCGATGGATAGAGGCTTACCCCCTGAAAGATAATACTGCTTTATCTACAGCCAAGGTACTTCTTAAAGAGTTTTTCCCTAGATTTGGTTTGCCGCGCATTGTCTGGAGTGACAATGGGAACGAATTTGTGGGACAAGTCATGCAAAAAGTTTGTGCAGGTCTTGGTATAAGACAGAAGTTCCATGCGGCAAACCATCCACAGTCAGCAGGTCTAGTGGAATGCTACAATGGTACTTTAAAGCTCAAGCTTGCGAAATTGCAGGCTAGTACAGGTCTTAGTTGGCCCGATGCACTACCTTTGGCTCTTCTATCTACCAGAACGGCTGCGCATTCTCGTTTGGGACTTAGCCCTTATGAGGTAGTTTTTGGACGCCCAGCTAATATATGGGGAGTCCCTCGCCCTAAAAAGTATTCAGACTTGCCATACCCAATGTTGATTGATTACTTGCACGACCTTACAACTAAATTGCGTGTTCTTCATCAACAGGTTCAGAGCACTCTGCCAGAGGCCTCCACAGACTCAGGTCATTCCATCCGACCAGGTGACTGGGTTTGTGTGAAGAATTTTCAAAGGACGAAGAATTTGGAGCTTCGCTGGAGGGAACCCCGTCAGGTCCTCTTAACAACTCGTACAGCAGTGAAGGTTGAAGGAAAGAAAAACTGGATTCACGGCATTCACTTCAAGAAGGTTCCTTTGCCTTTGCCCTTTGATCAGTGGGTCCGTAAGGGTATAAGTGACTCTGAAAGCGAGAAGGTTCCACGATTTGTACCCTTTAGTGATGCACGCTTGAATGGAACATTGTCGGAAAAAGAAAGCGACGACATTCTCCAAGAAGCTGTACCATCACATTTTCGTCTGAATACCACAAACCCACGAACACTGTTTCAGGATCAGACTATACCTGATAAGACCCATTACGATTTGAGACCCAGACTGAAGAAGAAAATTTGAAAATCTCTCTTATGTAGTTTCTATCCCGGTTGCAGGGTCACGGTAGGAGTCTTGGTTGTGACCTGAGTAGTGGCAATAGGCCTGCAGGACTTGCAGTGTCATAGGACGGCAGACAATCGTGATCAAGTGATTAAGGAAGATTGCCGTGAGCATCCATTTAGAAGATGGAAACTACATTAGGCGAAAGAGAGAGAAAGAACAAAATTAAAAACAGTCATTGTGAAGTAATATACAGTCGTTGTGGTACAACTTTATGTATTTTTATATTATTGTGTATTTTATTGGCGTGTATAGGTTGGATTGTTTATGCTATGCAGCAAAAAGTTGTCCCTTCTTCTGTTACTGTGCCTTCTTATTCTACTATCTCTCCACATCTGTTTCATACACTTCCTCAACATGAACTCGTAAGAAGAATCGAATACTACAATAATTTGTTTATTCAATTATTACACCAACACCAATTAGTAATTAATACAACTGATTGTTGGGTGTGTGGATTAATGCCTCATACCACAGAAAAAGGGATGCCATATTTAGTCCTTCCATTCTCTTATGAAGGTTCTGCTTGGGCTTATTTTGTAATTTTCTCTAACGCCTATCAAAGCCGATTTAAACAACCTGTCAGTTCTTATATTGATGGTCCAGATTTCAGTCATAGTTCATTGATAAAGGGAATTATAGCTATGGCTAAAATCATGGAAAATAGCAAAATTGCTGTCGATGAAAGAAAAGCATACGCTAATTGGAATGTCACTCATTACATCACAAGTCTTAGTGATAAGGTTAAACAAGGAAAATCTCCACCGATTTGGACTGTACCTCATCAAGGCAATTTCTGTTTGCAAATCAATGGTCAAGCTACTGACCCCGAGCAAAGAAAAAGCTTTTGTTCCCATACTTACATTCACTCCTCTCAGAATTCGCCGCCATTAGTGCCATCTCAGGGCACATATTTCATCTGGCTTGATAGAGCCTAAACGTGGTTACCGACTGGTTTTTCTGGAACTTGCTATATAGCTTTTCTTCTTCCCCCTACATACACCGCTTCTTCAAATTTCCATAAAAACAGATATGGCAACGGAATTATTGATTCCAGAGACACAGCAGGACAAGAGGGAGGAGACTTACTAAAGGGATTTCTTCCTTTTTGGGGTCCTATGGCAAACAGCAGGAATATGAGGCAACTGGTTCGTGTTGTAGAGACTACCATAGACATCACTGTAGGAGCTTTAAGTAATATTACAGCAGAAATACAAGCGGATCGTCTTACGATTTTACAGAACCGAGTGGCCCTAGATGTTATTCTTGCAGATCGTGGTGGAGTCTGTAAATTGATCAAATCTAGTTCCTGTATTTATATACCTGATGACGCTCTGACAGTATACCAGGCCATCTCTAAATTACATATAATCTCTGAGTCGATTCATCAGGACGAAGGAGATTGGTCGTTATTGGGATGGTTTTGGGGACTACTGTCCAAATGGGGTTGGAAAGTACTAACATTCCTTGGTATGGTTTTAGCCATCATTTTCGCTTGTTGCCTTTGTATGCACTGTGGTCCCGCCATCTGCGACCTTTGTGCTACTATGTGCATTCCAAAACCTAAGACACAAAGAACAGAGAATATTAGAATGATGTTACAGCAACAGCTTGATGACCTCATGGCCATCGACATCGACTCAGATTAACATGAGTCTATGTAGCTTGCCTGAGTTCTGGCAAAAGGAGGGTCTGTGGAAATTCGATTTTCGATCACGATCGCATTGAGCCACCATTTTTTGCTCTGCCGCCATTTTGTGTTGCCCTCACTCAGGCAGCACGACGAACGAAGTCTTTTCTGCTTTTCCTGCAATATTGTGTCAAAATAGCCTTGTGCCTCTGTTTACAAAGCTGGTGTTAGAGACTGGCCGAGTACACTAATCCCTGTCTGGTTTTCCTAATCCCTGTTTTAACTATCTATTGGTTCACACTATTCTCTCCTGATCTTATCTTGTCTTCTGGCCTTCGCTGTCCTCCGCTCGTATTCTCTTGTTTCACAACTGTCCTCCAAAACACACAAACGTATCTCGCCACCTGCAAACCAGTTACAGACATGTTAATACCTTAACCTGTGGGAGGGATGGCAAACACCGTTGGAGGAGAGGCTTCTTCGAGTTACTCGATATCTTTGTTTTTCAACCTTTTCTATTGGACATGTTCTGTTGTTAACTTTCCTTATTGGTCCTCTATGTATGTTTTAGGTGTGTTCTTTGTTAATGTATATGTTATCTATGTACTATATAAGATTGTGCGCCACGGAGTGAAGTGGCAGTCTCCTGAGAACATACCGTGTGTACTTCTAGGACAACTGTACTAACTGCAGCTAATAAAATCTGATCTTTTACGCCAACAGATGGTCCCCGTGTCTCTGTTAGCTGAAGCAGGAGAACCCAGGAGATTAAGGCGTACCCTGCGCCACCAGGCCCAATTGGTTCTGGTTCTTCATGTCCCCCCAGTATCTGGTGGTCACTCACCCTGTTGCGGTTGTGTTGTGTCCTGTAGAGCAGTGTCCGGTCCCTGACTCCGGCCACAGTATCCACACTGATGACTGTCGACACCAGCTCCTCCATGTCATCCAGCACGAGCTGTGGCGCTGGGCCCCCACCTCCAGTCTGCATTGCTGCCTTCTGGTTGGCTGCGAGTATCTCCTTGGTCTTTTGCTTGATGTCATTCCATTGCCTCTTGACCTCGTCCATTGTCCTCTTGTGCTCTCTGACAGCATTCACCTTGTCCACGATGTCCTGCCATATTCCATTTTTGGTGCCTAATGACACGTTGGAGGTGACGAGCAGTTGTTGATGGTGTTTCATCACCTCCGTGACTATGATCCTGTTCGCCTGCGGACTGAACTTCGTCTTCCTCATCTTCTTGCCCTTGCCCTTCCCTGTCCCCGAGGTCCCGGGCTGGTCGTCCGGGCTGCTTGTGGGGTTGCGCTTGTCTTTTGCTCCTGCTCCGGCTGCTTCCATGGTGCTTGGGTGTTGGTCAGTTTGTGTTTGGGTGTTTTTTCTACTTTTAAGAGTTATTTTTCCCACCTGCCAGGTGTGTGTTGCAGGCCTGGCGCTGCTTAGCGCTGATTTCCTCATCGCGCTTTGGCCCATCGCTGGTTTTTTCGCGTTGGGGTTTGTGTTTTTATCTCCGTCGAGGTGGTTGTATCGCGGGCATTGGCCGTGGTTTCACCTTGTTGTGAATTCCACGTTGATACAGGGTTATTTTCCCCCGATAAGCTGCGATGTGTAAAGTTGCGTTAACATTTTTTGGTGATGTTTAGCACATGTTCTTGTGAATATACCCCCCAGTATTTAAAACAGAGAGAATATCCAAAACACGGTGGACTAGACACAGTTCTGCTGAAACACACATGTGTACACTCATTGGTATGTATCATTTCTGCAACCCTCTACGACTTTTTCTCCTCCTTGCATTAGCTGAGAAATAACCGAAACAGATCCCATCAGCAATAGTATAACAACCTGTTAAATGCTTTTATCCTGCATGGGAATTTTTGATCTGCGTAAGGGATCCTTACTGTTTTTGGCACATATAATATAAGCCTTTCCAGCCAAGTCCCTTGGGAAACATTCAATGGTTAGCCAAAGGGCTGCCTGGCTGGATATGGTTATGTTATGTTGTGCTGATTTGTAGAGCACACTATCATCCAGAAGGGTATGCTGGCACTGAGCAGGTGTGTGTATAGTCACACCTAGGGCATAGTGGGACTACCCGAAAAGCCAGGTCTTCAGCTTCTTGCGGAATTCAAGAAGTGAGGAGGAGGCTCCTATCTGTAGTGCCAGGTCGTTACATGCTTTAGGAGACAAGTAGGCGATGGCTCCACCGCCAGAACTGGTTTTCTGTATGTGTGGGATTTGTGCAAGTAGGAGACCAGAGGAGTGGAGGTGTCTAGAAGGTTTGTGAAAGCAGATGCAATTGATGAGGTATGTTGGGCCAGTGTTATGTAGTGCCCAGAAAGTGTGAGTGAGGAGTTTGAATTGCGGTCATTTGTAAATGCGGATTCAGTGGAGCTCCTTCAGGTGTTGTGTGATATGAGTGCGTTGTGGGAGTTTAAGACCGATTCTGGCGACCAAGCTCGGAAAGGTCTCGCCTAGAGGGTGTTCCCGTAGTCCAGCTTGCTTATGACCACGGCATCTATGATGGTTTTCCAGGTGCTGATTGGGAGCCATTTGAATATCTTTCTCTGCATCTTCAGGGTATGGAAGCATGAGGGGGTGATGGCATTAACTGGGGCAGTCATGTCTGGTCATGATTGCTGTCGATGATGATCCCGAGGTGATTTGTGGCATTGGGTGTCTGTCCTAGCTCAGTTGGCTGCCGGGTAACACAGTGATGTGCTCTTCCTAAAGATCACGTTTTCAGTCTTGTTGGTGTTCAGCTTTAGACAGTTGGTCTTCATCAAGGCGGTGATTTCAGTTATACAGGCACTGAAGTTGATCCTAATACTGGGCATCTAGTTTGTGAGGGAGAAAATGAGTTATGGGTCATCAGTGTAAGAGAGGATGTTGATGTGAGAGCAGATGACGCTGGCTAGAGGGAGCATGTATGCAATAAAGAGGGTCAGGCTCAGGAAGGATCCTTGCAGAACTCCACAGTTAAGGTCAAGGGCATCTGAGGTGTACAGTGCCAAGCTGACTGACTGGGTCCTTTCAGTTTGGAAAGAGAAGATCCATTGGAATGCCATGTCCTTGGAGTCCGATGTTGTGTAGTTGTTGGATAAGGATGTGGTGGGAGACTGTGTCACATGCTGAGGCGAGGTCCAGGAGGATGTGGGCCGTCATGTCTCATCTATCCAGGGTCATGCATTTTTCCTTCATGAGACCGATGATGGTAGTTTTCATGCTGTGGGTGGCTCTGAAACCAGACTAAATGGTGTTCAGGAGGTGGTGTTCATATCTATTAAACTTTTCATACTGAAATAGATAGGCAGTGTGTTCCGTTCATTCTTTTAACTCATGTGAAAGTAGATTAAGACACCACTTTCTATTTGTGACTAAAGGCTATTTGAGTTTCTAGTTAGAATGTATGTTAGATGGCAGGGATGGGCCACAATAACCAGTCCTCAAAGTACAAGCACTATGGTCTTGGACTGCTTCTTGAAATGAGGCATACCTCTGTTGAAGTTAAGCCAAAGGGATGTCAATTAGTTGGTATGTAAGTAGCGTCAGAGAAATGAAAGTGTAATTGTTGTGGCCTGCTGGGAAGTAATTCAGGTTAAACAATATGACTGAATTGAATGATGCTCATGGGTCCACAGGCCAGAGGAAAAAAAGGATTCGACTTATGGGCTGTGAGTTGAGCAAATCAAATGGTTTACTGTAGCTAACATTTCAAAAATCTATGTCATTGTATATATGAACTTTCCAGATGCATTCCAGACTGCTGTATCAATAGATAATTTCTTAAATGCCATTTGGGAATTGAACTAATAGGGTCTCATACGCTTGTGGGATAACATATTGGGGAAAAAAGTCTCCTTTTGTCCAATTCACAACACTTGTTGCTATTAGTAGGTGTGTTTCACTCCAGGTTTAACTTGACTTACTAATGCATCTAGGAGTTTCACTGTGTTTGCATGCCTTATATCTGAAAATAACTCACTAAAAATGCTTTGTGATTCAGTTCTGGATATTCACTTATTATTAACATCTATTGTAGGAGAAAGGAACAACTACTCATAACAAGCATTGGTAACTGCATAAGGTTTCACCTATGTAATTAATAATAAGCTGTTTTTGTTGTAAGTTGTAGCCTGCTGAGTAGTTAAACAATATAAGTTACAGAAAGTCTATTTAAGTGTTATGACTTATTTATGTACAAAAATGCAATATATTGTGCTGTCACTAGTGGTTTAATGCAAGTAAGTTATAGTAACATTTTGAAAAATGAAATGAAAGAGGTAAATAATAGAAGTCATTGATGTAATAGCAATATTATGTGTTTAGATGAGTTCTGACGACTTTTTGTCCTGGTGCAACTGCACCTGCTGCCCCATTCAAATCATGCCGCTGGTGCCCGCAAGATAACTGCATTTGTGACTGCATGTTTAGTAGTACAATATAGCACTATTTGGTGTCTAGAGGAGTTATGACAACTTCTGGCCCTGGTGCCACTGCACCTGCTGCACCATTCCAATCATGACCCTATTGCCTGTAAGGTATCTGCACTTGCGACTGCCTGTTTAGTAGCAAAATATTGCAATATTTGGTGTTCAGAGTAGTTCCTAGAGCTTTGGGCCCGGTGTTACTGCACCATTGAAATCATAACGCCAGTGCCTGCAAGGTAACTACAGTTGTGACTGCCTATTTAGTAGTTTAATAAAACAATATTTGGTGTTTAGAGGAGTTCTGGCAATTTTTGGGCCTGGTGATACTGCACCTGCAGCACCATTGAAATCAGGGGCCTGGTGCCTGCTAGATAACTGCACTTATGACTGCCTGTTTAGTAGTAAAGTTAAGCATTACTCTGCATTTAGTGGGGTCCATAGAGCTTTTGGCCCAGGTGCCACAGCACCTGTTGCATCATTCAAATGAAGCCCCTTTTAACTGCAATTGTGTCTACTGTATAGTAGTAAAATATTGCAATATTAGGTGTTGCAAGGAGATCCTGACACATTTTGGGCCTGGTGCCACTGCACCTGCTGCGCAATTGAAACCATGACCATGTTGTCTGCAAGGTAACTGCACTTGTGACTGTCTTGTTTAGTAGTAACATTGTGAAGTAATCTGGGTTTAGTGGGATCCCTCGAGCTTTTGGCCCCAGTGCCACTACACCTGCTGCACCATTCAAATCAAGTCCCTTTTAACTGCAAGGTAACTGCAATTGTGTTTAGTTGTAACATTATTAGCTGTTTAGAGGAGTTCTGACAACTTTTGGGCCTGGTGCCGCTGCAACTGCTGCACCATTCAAATAATAACTTTGTTGCAGCAAGATAACTGCACGTGTGGCTGCCTGTTTAGTTGTAAAATATGGCAATATTTGGTGTTTAATGGAGGTATGACAAATTGTTTCCCGATGCTACTGCACCTGCTGCACCATTTAAATCAAGCTCCTTTCAACTACATGGCAACTGCAATTGTGACTGCCTGTTTAGTAGTAAAATATAGCAATATTATGTTTTTAGAGGAGTTCTGACAACTTTTTGGCCCGGTCCACTGCACCTGCTGCACCATTCAAATCATGACCCTAGTGCCTGAAACATAACAGCACTTGTGACTGCCTGTTTAGTTGTAAAATATAGCAATGATCGGAGTTTAGTGGTGTGCTTGGAACTTTTGAGCCCGGTGCCACTGCACCATTTAAATCAAGCCACTTTTAACTGCAAGGTAACTGCAATTGTGACTGCCCGTATAGTAGTAAAGAATAGCAATATTAGGTGTTCAGAGGAGTTAGGACAACTTTTGGGCCCGATTCCACTGCACCTGCAGCACCATTCAAATCATGACCCTCTTGCCTGCAAGGTAACATTACTGGTGACTGCCTGTTTAGTAGTAGAATATAGGAATTTTAGGTGTTTAGTGGGGTGCCTAGAGCTTTGAGTCCTGGTGTCACTGCACCTGCTGCAACATTGAAATCATGACCCTGTTGTCTGCAAGGTAACTGCACTTGTGACTGCCGGTTTAGTTTTACATTTTAGCAATAATCTGGGTTTAGTGGGGTCCCTAGAGCTTTTGGCACCGGTGTCACTGCATCTGCTGCACCATTCAAATCAAGTCCCTTTTAACTGCAAGGTAGCTGCAATTGTGACTTCCTGTTTAGTAGTCAAATATCGCAATATTATGTGTTTAGAGGAGTTCTGACAACTTGTGTGCCCGGTGCTACTGCACCTGCTGTATCTTTCAAATCAGGACCCTGTTGTCTGCAAGGTACCTGCACTTGTGGGTGCCTGTTTAGTAATAAAATATAGCATAGCTCTTGTATATTAACTTTATTTATAACATGCAATGTTTGTAACAGCATTTAAAATATGATTATAATGACCAAGTAGATTAATTTGAAAAATATCCATCCGATAATGCCTACAAAGTGCAAAGAAAGGTACTGAGGCATGAATAGGAAATGCTGCAAACGTTCTTAGGCTAAAGAATCTGCTTTACACAACTAAGTAATAAAAAGCAGGCGTTTCAGCATATTGTCAGAAGCTGTCTGCCTTTTCCATAGGAAGAGATCTTAGCTTGTCAGTAAAGGGAGCTTAACCAGTGGGAACAGCTTTAGTAGAGGTATCATAAATGCCTGCAGCCAGGAGAAGTTACCAACGAAAACAAAAGTTCCACACAAAAGCGAATGAACACAGTAATTCTGTGATAGGAACTGAGAAAAGCCCCCTTTTAAAATAGATTAAATACAAGAGATTACAGAAACACAGCACAAACGTTGTGCAGGTGAAACCTAAAAACAGCTATGTAAATCAGGCCCTCTGTGTTTGCAATTCAAATATATACTGTAGATTAGATCAACATACTCTCATAAGTCATCTTTTTGTGAAACAAGGGAAACGTGTACACAGATTTTTTAGAGCTAACAAACTAAAGGTATGCTAATCGTGTTCTTTATTATATGGGTGGGTGTAACTCGCTTAATTCTGGTTCGCATAATCATGCGGAATCAACCAAACAATTTGGGGAGATTACGCAGAATTACACAAGAAGAGTAATTTTGCATTTAGCGCTATTTTCTTAGTGCAAAAATGCTCACTTGTGTACAATTTTACACTAAGAAATAGCTCTAAATGCAGCAGAACATGAATAGGGAGTAAGAGAAGTCATACTTGGGGTAGGATATTCTCTCAATTTTCTCACAACATTTAGAGCTAGTTTCTTAGAGCAAAAGGTAGCCTTGTGTCCAACATGCACACTAGCATGCATAATGTACTAGGAAAATAGTACTAACTGCAACAGAACATTAATAGCTGTGCGGGCAGCGGCTCGCACTCGCTAAATGTGCTCTTGCAATAGGATTTTTTCTCCCCAAATTATGCGAGTGGGCACAATCACGTTATTATCAGTAATTATGGGTCAAAGAGTAACGCAGAATTACCGAAATTCGTCTGATTACTCCTGTATAATTGAATTCTGCCCAAACCTACTTTTTAATGTAGTGCTTACATAGATTGTACGGGTAAGTGCTTTTCTTCTTTGTGATTCAAATCCAGTTATAAAGAAAGAAAGGCTAACACTGGAGTAAGAACTAATGTCTCTGTTTGGTTGTATGGCAGAACCACGCATGCCTTAACAACGCAGTCTTTACTATGATAGCGTGTTTACCACGCATGCCTTTACCACAAATGCCTTTACAATGAATTTTGCCCCGGCAATTAAAATCTACCCTGACCCCCTGCCATGAGCCCTAAAACCCGGGCCCAGCCCTAAAAACTACCCTGACCCCATCCCTGCCACCCAAAGCCCTAAAACCAGCCCCCAGCCCTATAAACTGGCCCAACCCCAGCCCTGCTTATCAAGCCGCATCCCTTTCCCTCCTGCCCAGATGCTTCCTGTTCCTCCTTCCATTCTCCCCACCCATCCGCTCTGAGTCTAGAGCGTTGACCGCCTGTACCATGCATGTACGTGGTAAAGGCATATACGTGGTAAAGGCATGTGCGTGGTAAAGGCATGTGCGTGGTAAAGGCAAGCGTGGTAACGCTTGCGGGGTCACAGAAGGCATTGTAAGTTTTATTTCATTTTTTACTTTGTTATGTGGTTGGTCTGCGCTATAGTTTACTTGTTTGTCTGATGTGCCTGTTGATTAACAAAGGTATTTGTTTATTCTTCATTACTATAACCAGTGCTCCTCGCGCTGCCTTTTGCTTCCACTGCTGCGTTTGCAAGGATGGCTGGACGGCGCAGAGTAAAGATAAGCGTTTTCCAGTGTATTTTAAATGTACTACTTTTTCCCTTATGAGTTTGCTACTGATAGCACAGAGCAGAAAGAAAATATAAGCTTGATGCACGTTCTCAAAAACTTCACAAAACCAAACTCAGATGAACTCTAGGCTTTTCAAGCTACAGCAGGTGTGCAGGGTAGGAGGCTTATGCATTATGTATACAGGACAGCCAGCAGGGGAAGAGGAAGGGCATTATTCCCCAGGCCCGGCTCTTTTTTCAGATTCCTGCACTCTTGCTGCAAAGTCCATTTACATTTTTTGAAGCAAGCCTTTCTTGCTTATTCATGGCTGCTAACTTCACTAAAAATATTAGATGATGCTATCTGTGGCAGCCGCCATCTTTTCTCTTACTTGATGACATTTTCTAAACATAGAAATAGGTGCTTGGGATATGAGGGGCCCAAAGTGACATTTTTTCCTGGGGCCCACAAAAAATTCTCATTTCCCTCGATGTGGGCAAATCAACAGGTAGAGGATGTCTCTGGCTGTACATTGTCTGTGCCTTGCCCTAGCAGAAGTAGGTTGATGATGAAATGAGGTAATGGCTTGGCAATGTGCCATGTATTTTTTTGTTATTAAACGTTTTTTAAGCATTGCCAATAATACAATGCTGTAAAGAGCACAGCAAGAGAAAAATCATGTTTTCCTCACAGAGGGAAACACACTATGGTACATAGGAAGCCTCAATCAGCTCCTGAGATATTGCTCTGTACCAGAGGTGTGTGAAAAATGATTCCCTGAATTCAATTGGGAGGTGGAGTCGGCAATGTGCTATGCATTGTACCCGTGGCATTCATACAGCTGCAGCTATGCAGATGTGTGGCGGGTTTGACTGCGCCATCCCTACTGTGACAGTGCTAGTGGAGCCATTCCTACAAGGGAGAGCCATATGGACACATCTCTCTGCCTGACTCTGCCTGGCTCTGTGTTTCACATGTTAACCCTAGTGTTCATATATCTAGGGCCTCCGCATCAACTGCATGCATGAAAGCCCTCTGGGCACGGTACAGTTTTCCTGTCATATCTCAGGAAGAATGATGCAGGCCTGAAAGCACAGCCGGAATGTCTTCTGCTCCTGAATAATTCAGCCAACATGCTCATGCCAGCTCGGTCCAAATCTCACGCACTAGGTTTGCACACAGCCATGGTTTGTGTTAAGTCAATCAATCAGGTTTCTTGTAAAGCGTGATTACTCACCCGTCAGGGTCTCAAGGCGCTAGGGATGAGGGTGGGGTGGGGTTCAGTCAAAGAGCCAGGTCTTAAGGGCCTTCCAAAGCTGAGGCAGCGATGGTGGTTGCCTGAGATGTGATGTGATTCTCAGATGTGAATTCAAACAGCCCACTGAAGAAGCTGCACACATGGACAATTAAATGAAAGATTTCGACCAATATATATAATCCTGAACCAAAACCTGTAAACTTGCACCTAACAATCCATCATATTTTTCTGCAAAATAATAATTTAAACACAGCGACTAAATCAAGTGTAGATTATGCAGACTGTAATTTGAATCAATCACATACATTTTGCTGCTGTATCAGTTGATGGATGTGATGGTGCAGGTTGTATATTTTACACAGCATTAACACAGTTCGTCCCACTTGGAGAAGATGATGAGGCAGTGATATGGGTGAATTTCCTGACATTTTCAGATAATAATTGGATAATAATGGGGCATATTATCAAGGACGGGGTTAAAAATTATCGTCGGTTTAGCGACAGAAAACGCCCGCTAAAGCGGCGATAATGGGCTTGATAATATGCCCTGGAGAATTCCAATAGAAACCCATGTTCTGGTGTGAACATGGGCTTCTATTGGAATTCTCCAGGGCATATTATCAAGCCCATTATCGCCGCTTTAGCAGCAGTTTTCTGCCGCTAAAGCGGCGATAATTTTATCGCCTGTCTTGATAATATGCCCCTTACTTCAGTGGAACACAGGCCATTGAAAGTTGCATTTTGTGTGTGGACTCATTTATTTTTGACTGAATCTATTGTATAGTCTGTCTACAGTGGTTCATTTGTAAAAAAATAAGTGCCGGACGGGCTCTCGTTAGGAGACAGCTTGCACCAGCCCATTTTTCCTGTTAGCGCCACCTAAAAGAAAACCAACAACTAACCATGAAAGTGGGGAGAGGATGCGGCATAACAGCAAGATCTGCCGACTTCCGAGCTGGGGAACCAGGTTCGAGTCTCGGCATAGTCTCAACATCCTGTGATTCTGGAGAGATCGCTCAATCTCCCCCATAAATGAATGTGTCCTTGACTGGGGCTCATGAAAAGTGCAGGTGTTGAAGATTACGTGGTTGCTGAGCACCGGAAACCACTGGCTCAAATTAAGCACTGTCTATGGAAACTTTGACATGACAAGGCACCTTTCAGAGGATGCAGTCTGGCATCTAAACATGAAAAATAACTGCCCTGTTCCAATAGGCATATCTGACTCTTAAGTAAGGGCACAGTAGAGCGCTGCAGGCATTGCATCCATGGAAGAAAGTAAAAAGGGGAATGTGGACTGCAGTGTGTGCTTACTTTAGTCAAAAAGATGACTACTACAATATGAGATAATTTTAGACATCAGGAGCTATCCTGTAAACCGTTAAAAAACCTTTAAAATCAGAAATTGCAAGCAACAATCTTTATTTGCACTAACATTGATGAAAAATGGGGAATCTTAAAGGATCTTAAGTGATTGACTTGCTAAATGCCTGTTGTTCCACTTAATGGTACAGTTTTGCTAAGACAAAACAAACACCGGATAGTGTGCCTTATGAGAAATAATTTTAGATTGTGTACAGAAAAGGGAGTACTTATTGAAATAATAAAAAAAAATGACAGTGCGGAGCAGAAAATCATTTACAACGAAATGTGCATCTTGTAATTGATACATGTCAGACGGATTCATGTGCAGCAGGCTTCACCAACGAGTAGCTCATGAGCTATTGGTAGTTATTGGACTTGACCCTTTCTTCAGAGTCATACTCAAACGTTTTGCCGTAACTCTCCTGGGTTCTAAACCTGTTTTTGCTGGCTTTCAGGACTCTGCACATTTTACCACTGATAACAAGTGCAAACGTACCTATGCTTTCGACTTAAACATGGTGAAATTGGCCTATACCCAATTACCACTTTTAGTTTACTTGTAAGTCCCCGGTAAAGTGGTTCTACAGATACCCTGGGCCTGTAAATTAAATGCTATTAGTGTGCCTGCAGCACTGATTGTGCCAATCACTTATGAAGTTCTTAATACATGTCCCAAGACTGCCATTGTTGCCTGTACGTGCAGTTTTTAAACAGCCTTGTCGACCTGGCAAAATAAAACTTTTTTACCAGGGCCGAACCTTCCATTTTAGTACATATAAGTCATCCCTAGGGTACGGCCTTAACAGGCCAGAGGGCAAGTTGAAGTGTATTTGAAAGATAGGGAATGTGCTTTTAATTTTTACATGTCCTGGTAGTGAAAATAACCTAAATTTGTTTTTCACTACTTCTAGGCCTATCACTCCCACAGGATACCATCGGGGTTATCTTATTAGCTATAATAAACTGTAGCTTCCAATTGGGAACAGATGGACAAGTCACGTTTAGTGTCTAAAGAATTGTAATTTAAAGCCCTTTTTAATGGTAAAGTCAGATTTTAAGTCACAATTCTGAAAATGCCACTTTTAGAAAGCTGGCACTTTCTTATTCCAAACAATAGGTGACTGCAGCCTGTTCCTGTGTAACATGGCTAGGTGTAGCTGGCAGTCGGTCTTTGTGTATTGCATCCAGACAGTGAGACAAAGGGAAAATAGGTGTTGGCAGGATGGGCCACTCTGAGCTAACGAGGAGTAGGAGCTATCACCTACCACACTTGCACATCACAAAGGCTCTGCCTGGGCACTCTCATAAAGGGTTTGTCACTAGTCAGACATGCTGAGACCAAAGAAGGGAGGAAATGCATGCCTCATGCTTTAGGGGGGTTGAAACCTCTAGAAACCTCTCCTATTTCAAATTGGACACCAGGTATAAATATTGAACCTCAGACCCCAACTCTTCAGTACACATCTTGACCTGTGGCAGACTTAGAAGAAGGACTGGTGTACTGCTTTGCTGCAAGAAGGACTGCCACTCTGCAGCCCTGCTGTGCTACCCTGCTGTCCTGCTGCCCTCTTGTCTGAGTGGGAAGGACTGGACCAGCATCTATAACCCAGGTCCACCAAAGTGAGTCCAAGGGCAAGTTGGCTTGCCTCCTGATCAGAAGCCTCAGGGGGAGAACAGGCTTCCTCCATCTTAAACCCAGCACCTGGACTCTGCCAGCTGTGAGTCCTACCCTCCCAATTGGTGCCATTCTAGTCCTGGAACCTAAGAAGTGGGCCTGAAGGTGCTCCTCCAGCCCATCTGTGGTCCTAGCAGAATGATATTCTAGTCCTGGAACCTAAGAAGTGGGCCTGAAGGTGCTCCTCCAGCCCATCTGTGGTCCTAGCAGAATGATGCAGTGCAATGCATCACCTCCCAAAACACTGCATCTGAACCATTGTGCGATGCATCACCTCACAAAACTCCACATCGCGACTGCTGCGTGACACATTCCTGATGCAGGACTGAGCAACGCTGCCCACAGCCTCTTCTGAACTGCAGCTGCATGACGCATCCTCGATGCAAGCCTTCCCATTGCAAGCCTCTCACCAATGGCATCCTCAATGACAACGCAGGACTCTGTATCGCAAGCCCCACAGCTTCTTTGGGGTCAGCTGATGTGCAACGCATCTTTGATGCCGGACTTTGCATCACAAGCCCCTCATTGATGGCATCCTCAATGATGATGCAGGACCTCAGATCACAGCCCAGCAGCTCATAGGGACTGCAGCTGCCCATCCTCGATGATGAACTCCACATCACTCTGCTACCAGGCTTTAAAGTACTCTGCTCAGCAGGTCCAACTGGGTCCCTGTATCTGGCGCACTCTCTATTTCCATCAGTCTGCACTTGTGACTTTGTCCCATTCTAGGGCGACCAGATAACCAAAGTTAGCGTTTTGTGTTTTTTGGCACTAATTACACTTAAATCTTTAAAACTGCATATTTCTGGATCTACTGATTGGATTTTTATTGTTTTGGTTATACATTATTTGTTACATTTTACTCGATTATTCTAAATTGGTGTGGGATTTTTCTTTTGTTGTGTTTTACTTTGTTAATTTGAGGTTTGCTTGTGACTTTTCCATTAATAGGATAGTGATTGCTGCTTGAGTAAGGTTTCACCCCCCTCAACCAGTAACCCCTTTTCTTACTCTGTGCACTGATGTAGAATCAGAGTCAGGCACAGACAGGCAACCCTTTTGACTTAGACAACACTATAAACCTTAGCTTGAAATTATCCCTTATCCATAACATCTCCCACACCCCATCGACACATGGGTCATTTGCTCTATTACATGAACTGACCAGCTTGACAATCCACCATGTTCCATGAGGCATTGGCCGATGTATCCAATCAGCCCACCAGAAGTTCACCTTACCATAGCTACACCCCAAGAAACCCTCCCCACAGAGGATTTTCTCAGATATCATGCATTGCCAAGTGATTTGGTGTAAATTATAGACACCTTTGTCCACACACTATAGGCTCTGACAAGACTCCATAAAGCCTATCTGCCTACCATCGTACGCAAGATTCTTTTGATAATATCATATCCCACAGTAACCGATTATTGGTAATCTCACTTAATGTCAATGGGTTTACGCACTACATTAAGAGCCAAAAATACTCTCATATCTGAAAACGCACTCACTTGACATAGTACTGCTGCAGGAATCATAACTGATGCTGAGGAAAACTGATAAACTACAGAGGGAATGGGTAGAAAGGGTCTACCATGTCTGTGAATTCCCCACACGCTACAGCCTCTGTGCAAACCCAGATCATGGGTAGCCAATTTAATCCATGATGACCCCCAATCTACATGGCTCAAGCCTAGTCAGATTCTATAGGTCACTATATGTTCCCTATAACACGTCATAAGCAAACAGTAATAGAAGGGTCGATATGTGCCCCAGTAGGAGACAAACACATTTTTAAAGCCTTAGCCAGACTATTGCTGTCACTTCACGCAGCAACACCTAAAAAGGAGGTGGTTAGAACCTAAAACAAGACACTCAGTTGGACAAATCCCAATGACACACACAATTGAATCCAAGAAATAGACACATATTGGAAGGTATGATAAATGAATTTATACTGGGTGACCCCTGGCCCTTACAACACCCTCCTGACACAGGCTAACAATATACCTCATGCGTATACTTGCACATACACCGATATTGAATACAATCTCAAAACAAGTACTGTGCTCCCACACCTGCAATCCACTGACATTGTACCATGCAGCATATCGGACCAGGATGCATTGCTGATCTTATTAACTGTAGGACTCTAAAAGCCTCTCTGAGGCACCTGGTGGTTAAATATGTCCTACTACATTTCACTGGATGACAAAAAACACTTGCAGTCCTACTTAACTTGCTACCTGGTTATAAATAAAAACACACAGTCATTGGTCAGGAAGTGAGGTATCAGAGGGTAGCTAATGAGTGAATCGGCTAGATACAAGTAAACAAATGACCCAACAATGTACCATCCTAGAAGATAAAGTCAAAGACCTCACATGTTTGAACAATTAAGACCCCAAGCCGATGGTTTTGCAATTCCTCCTGCAATCTAACCATGTCCTTAACTCCCTACTGACATCACAGGCATAGAAGGAGTTAGTCCACCTACGCCAATGTCATTATGAGAGAGAAGAGAAAGCAGAGCAATTATTGGCTTTCAACTAACACTAAGAGAGACACAGAAGACAGTACCAGTAATATACACTGACCAGGAACATTACAGACGCACCCAATAGACATCCTAACAACATGCACAGGAGCAAGAGGATAGTTTTTTCTCATGCACCCAACTGAAGTCACTATTCCCAGAGCTAGCCTAAACACTACAGGCAGTGATCTCCACCAGGGAAATAGTGCTTGAAATAGATGTCCTACCTACAGAGGAAAGTCTTTGGTCATGACAGCTATCCTGTTGAATATTATAAGCTAAACAAGTAAAAGATGCCCCCCCACTACACAAATTATTCACAGAACTAACCCCAGTCAAGCAACCTCTACCAGAATTCAGTAGAGTCACTACCTCTCTTATTCTGAAAGAGGTCAAAGGCCTGTTATGATGCTGGAGATACAGACCAATTTCCCTGAAAATATGGACCTACAAATATATACTAAAATATTAGCCACTCACCTGGCAAAACTTTTGCCTGTTCTAGTGTACACCCCTCAAGTGGATTTTGTTCCTCATCATCACTCCTCTGTATCTCATCTACGGACACTCTCGCACAACGTATGGCAAGTGTGCAATGGCCAGGGCGAGAAAGTGCCTGTATCATTGGATGCGGAGAAAGCTTTTGATAGAATGAATGGGACTATATATTCCTTGTTTTGAAAAACTGTCAGTAGGAGATATATTTCTCACTAAAATCATACTGCTATATACCAATCCCACAGTGACAATAGTGTGTAATGGTTTCTGGTCCACAGCAATTGATATCCAAAGGGGAACAAGGCAAGGGTGCCCCTTGTCACCCCCCCTTCTGTGTCTTGGCATTAGAACCATTAGCCTCGGCAAAAGAACAAACCCCAGATTAAAGGAATGCAAATGCCAAGAGGCGATCATAAAGCACTCTTCCATGCAGTTGAAATCCTAGTCACACTTTCTGACCCATGACAATCGATTCCAGCTTTGATGGCCCTGATATTGGATGTCTGAACTTTCTCCATGTACTGCATCAACTGGAGCAAATGTGAAGATCTCCTGTTAACCCCAGTAATGACCAAAGGGACCTACCCATTCTGCTGGACTTCCTATAATCTTGAAAACCAAGGAATCGAAGACAATAAACCACTTCATAGTATGATGCAGGACAATCTCAACCCGCTCTTTGAATCCATTCAGAGGGATATCCCTCGATTGTTGCAGTTGGATCTTTCCATATGGGGGAGAATAAGAACCATGAAGATGAGCATAATGCCACACTTAAGCTATGGGACATATTTACAATGAAATGGGGCAGTGTGGCACCTCAAGCAATTTTGCTACATCGAGCTGATTCATTTAAAAAATGCAGGGATTTACAAGAATATGGAACACCCCTGCCCTCTCCCGCACCGGCGCACAAACAGCAGCCATGTGCCAACGCAAACACCCTTGCACCATGCAATGCAGCACAAAAGGAGCAAAAAATGAGGAGAAATAAAAGTATTTCTCTTTGTGGCTAAGGCATGGGTGTTGCGTGGGAACACCCACAGTAACACCCATGGCACGCCCCTTTGATACAGAGTACTTCAGGAAAGAGGGCCATATTTATATGGCCGTGTAAAGCCACACAAACTGCTTTAGCTTGGCCTTGTAAATATGGGCCAGCACAGAGTGCCACGGGAGCGTAAACAACAGTGACACTTCGGTGGCACAAGGGGCTTAAAATTAGGCCCCTATGTGTTTATCATGCTACCACTATGTATTCAAGCAAGCTTAAAATGCACGCTTTCTGCGTTATGGAAGGCATATTTGTGGCATAGCAGGAAGCCTCTAGCCAACCTGTATGCATCAAAAGAATGGGGAAGGCTTCGACTACCACATGCTGAGTCACACTGGATGTCCTTCCAGCTGTAGCAACCCCAATTTTGCATGAATATGTCACTTCAGACCCTTTTATAGGTTAAAATAAAAAATTGACTCATGAGACCTATCACTAGCTTAGGAACTAGTCCACAATAAACACAAACAACTGGCAATACCGATGAACCTCATCCTAAATATATCACTCTAAGCAGGGCATAGCACTCAAAGAGTATTTAAGATAGACAGATATTTACGTATTGAGGCAAACATTTAGAGTAATTGTGCCATCCAAATAGAAGTCTAGGAACAGTCCTGGCCAAACTTTGAGATACAAGGATTCTTGGCATTAGACCACTTACTCTCAGGGAACAAATTTGAATCATTTGCACAAGTCAAGGCTGTTAGACCAGGCACCATTGGCGTGGGTTTCCCCTGTATTTTTTCTTTTGCCTCCTGTACTTTTGCTGTGTGCTGGACTTCGTTTTTGCTGGTCTAAATGCTTTGGACACTTCGCCACTGCTGTTGAGTGCCAAAGTGCAAGTACTCATTTTGTAATTTATGCCTTCCCCAATGCTGTCTCCACCTCCTGCCAGGAAGCTGCACCAGAAAGGCAGAACTGGTTTTGACTGAGCACAGGGCTTCTCTGCCACCAGAGAACAAAAGATTTTGCTGTATAAATATTGGGGCCCAGACCACAGAACTTCAGATCCCTTTTGGACTTCAAGAAGAACCTCTGGGAAGGTGAACAGCTGGAGAAACTGGAGGAGGAGTACTGCCCCTTTGCTGTGTGCTGTCTGGTGTTGGCCTGCAGTGGCAGTTTCTGACAAGGAGAGGAACTGTGTGTGCATCCTGCTTGAGAAATTTTCTTCAAGGACTTGAAGTGGAGCTTGCCCCTGTTCAAGGTGTCTCAGAAATAGCAAAGACCTCACCATTCTTCTGGGCACCTTCTCTGGTCCGCTGGTTCCAGTTGCCTCAGAAGAAAAGAGAAGCCGACTCCGTCACAGAGTCTGTTGCAGACTCTGTGTCCTCAAGACACTGCAAAGAGCACCACCTCGCTTTGCAACACAACCCTGGTCTCATCGACTCCATCAATGAGCCGCTGCTTGCACCGCGTCCTATGGGCACCGCACTCTGCACTGCTTCACTACGTGCTGCACAGATGTCACCGATTCCGTTGCTGCGCGACTCAAACATCAACCGGTTCCATCACCGCAACCTGCCAGCACCGCAACGAGCACCTTCTTGCCCTGCAACGCAAGCCTTGGTCTCACCGACTCCGTCAACGAGCCACTGCCTGCACCGAGCCGTGAGGACACCGCATGCTGCAACGCTTCCATCTCACATCGCAACCGTGACGGTTGCCCCGACTGACTCGCACACGCTAAAAGAAAGGTACTGTCTCTGAGTCTGTTGATGCTTTAGCTAACCCGTAACGACGCGGCTGGTTGGAATTGTTAGACTCTGTCGTGTTCAGTATCGCGGTAGCCTCCGAGTCGGAGGAACTGTGTTTTCTCGTTATTCGTCCAATTTAAAAGTTATTTTGCACAGTAACTATTTTTACAAGTATTGTATGTTGGATTTGTTTGTCATTTTTGTTCTTGTTGGTTTAGATAAAGTTTTGCTTATATTTCTAAACTGGTGTGGTGTCCATTTGTAGTGTTTTCACTGTGTTACTGTATGCATGCATAAATGCTGTACACTGCCTCTGAGATAAGCCTGTCTGCTCGTGCCAAGCTACCAAGGGGGTGAGCATGGGTTATTTTAGAAGTGTATCCCCCTTACCCTAACTAGGAAGAAGGGTCCCTACTTGGACAAGGGTACCTACCTCTGCCAATTAGAGACCCCCATTTCTAACAAAAGCCTAATTTGATCTCTTACCTTACCAGTTCTCGAACTAATAACAAATGGGTTATTGAGTCCCTAAACCATTAGGCCTGGTTGAATTAGCCCTACCAAGCTCTCTGATCATGCACTATTTAAAAAACGTGGGGCAATGCAAACAGTCAGGCATGGGAATATAGAAGATAATGACTGATCAAAGATTCCGTACCCAGTTACGAAGGACCTGCAGATGTGGTGGGAGTGGAGACTCAATCACGATTAGACAGCCAAAGTTTGAGATGAAATACAACTGAATCACAACAAAAATCTTTGAAAAGCCCTCCTCAAATCTAATTATGAGATACTAATACATAGGTGGCTTCGAACCCCTATCAGGCTTCATAAGGTAGATCTAACTAGAAATGTGCTATCTTGGAGATGCCCAGTACTAAATGCGGACATTGTCCACATACTGGGGGACTGCTGAATCCTCCAAAGTTACTGGATAGAGATCAGGTCTAAAATTACTACAACCATGGAAGTCACAGCCCTACTTAATACGAAGTCAGTATTCCTCCATGATGTGACAGCATACCTAGAAATTACATAACGTAGAGGCAGATGGTTTGCGACCACACTAGAGACTGCTTAAATCTGTATACTATGCATCTAGAAAACGAACAAACCCCCTACAATAGATATTTAGCTTTATGAACTGTTCCAAATCACAGATTACAGTAACATATAGGATAAATGGTCAGCTTGAATAATACTTGTCATTATGAGGTAATTTCATAACTACTGAGACAGCTCCATAATCTATTGCATAAGACTGACCCTAGGAATATTACGTATATGATGGCTCATAGTGACCACTTATATCATCCTATCAGACCTTATTTATAACAGCTGACTGTGCAGTATCTCGAGAACATACACCACTGTTAGAAATGGGCTCTCTAGTTGGCAGTGGTTTGCACCCTGTCCAAGTATGGACCCTCTCTCTAGTCAGAGTAAGGGAGTCACACACACCCACACAGTAACACAGTGAAAACACTATAAAAGGAGTCCACACCAGTTTAGGAAAATAGTCAATATTTTTCTGAATAAAACAAGACCAACGAGACAAAACTCCAACATACACAAGACAAAATATCACTTTAAAAGATTAAGCAAGTTTAGTCCATAGAAATCAATGGATGCGTTTGTTTAATCAGAAAGTAACTTAGATGCGTAAAAAATCAAGGACGATGCAAGGCACAGGGGAGGTGATGTGGCAGAAAAGCAAAATTATGCATTGGTTCCTTACTACACAGGGGAGGTGATGCATAGGTTCCTTACTCGCAGGTGAGGTGATGCGTCAGTTCATTACTGCTAGGCAGGGCAGGTGATGCGTTGGATCCCTACTGGCAGGGGAGGAAATGCGTTGGTAGCTTACTGGCAGGGGAAGTGATTTGTCAGTTTCCGGACACACGGCCTCGGTTCCCCTACTGTGGTGCGGTGTCAATGAAGAGTCAGCGTCGAGGGACAATGTGTTGAAAATCCAGACGTGCTACATCAATGCGACAGTGGTGATGCAAGCACTGCATCTATTTCTCAGCTTCAAGGCAGGCGCTGAATTGATTCTTCAGCCGCGAGCCAGTACTCTGTCAGAGTCAAAGCGGGTGCCACACTTGTCGGTGACACAGGACCTGCGGTGGAAGCCGTGGTCAATGCTTCAAGCGGGAACCACAATTCGGGGAAGACAACGATGATGTGTCAATCTTTTGCAGCGATGCATTGAGAAAACAGGCCTGGGTTGAGTGGATTTTCTCCTTAGGATCAACAGGTTACACTTCCAAGGGCCTGGGATTTGGATTTGGCACCACTTGACAAGTCAGGACTCTCAGCAGAAGAGCCCAGGCACTAGCATTTTGCGATGCAGCGCGCGCTACAAAATTCGTTTTATTTATTTAATTGTTTACTTACCTGCAATTATCCATATTCCGGTTTTTAGAACCCCCCTCCCCCGCCCCGCCTTACTGCCCCACGGAACTCCCTCCACGGGCCGCGGCTGTTCCTGTGACAAGGGTTCCTCCACTAGCCAGCAGGTACTCTGTTTTTTAACTTCCTCATTTTGCTTGACCCTATCAACCCCCCACACTGTTTTTTACATATTGCACAGCAGCGTAGTCTGCTGTGCCAGATAACATAAACTAAAAAAAAAAGCACTATGATGCAGTTGATGTAGGCTGTTTTATAGTGCTTTTTTTCTTTAAGCCATGTTGTACAGCAACATTTAAAAAAACATTGACAAAGCAAATATTTTTTTGCATAAGTGAAACCTATTGGCTTTGGCAATGTTCGTTATAATATGGTGGTAAAAGGTCTTTAGAGCAAGCATTACCTTATTAGCAACGGTTAAAAAAAATTGAGATCCTACCTATGGCTTCTACCGCAAGTTTCCGCTGGCTCTTGTCTTAAATAGTTGAAGAACTGGTAGTATTTTTCCACCTTTAACCCCTTCAGTGCCCGCCCCTTTCCCCGCCCTGTGCCGGCCGTTGCATTAGCGGGCGGGGTTTATGACGAGCTGGACTCGTCATGGGCACAGCGCCACCGCGGCCCATGACGAGTCCAGCTCGTCATGGGCACTGAAGAGGTTAACAAAGGTAAATTGTTGTTTGGCAGTGGAACTAAAAAGGAACGTAATGCTTTTGGCTGAAAATGTAGCAGGATGTGCTAGTATCTGTAAAGTAAAAGCAGAGCATAACACAAACAAAACTACAACACAACATAAACATAACAGGATATAACACAACAAGACTCTCAAAACAGAATGCACCACAATAACCACAGACCAACAACAACCTAACTGAATGCAATAATAGAGCTCAAAAACAAACCGTCAGCACTACAGCATAATGCAACATAAATATGTGTAAATATTCTTGACACAATTTGCTACCCTCACACACCTCCTTACCACCATTGACACATAATAGGCCAAAAATGTTTTTGGTATCTGGCGTCAGGTCTCTAATTGCGAAAAGATCCTTCTGAATGATAATGTCCATTTTGGATAAAGCCTCTCTTATTTTTAACTTTTTAAAGAAAATCTATTTTTGTGCAGTTCACTCTTCTTCAAAGATGTTGACTCAGCCCTCTTCCCATAGAGATTTGCCCTATTCATTATACCTTGGCTATGATATCCAATATATTGCCGTCTCCAGTGGAAATACCCAAATGATCTGGATACATTTGTAAAGGATTTAAAGATGCGATCAGAATAAACCAGCAAAGAAATACAGTAACGCATTTGTGCCGATTTTTGTCTCACTAACCTCACCTGCAAGAAGGGAAACAGATGATTATAAAAGGGCATTGATGAGTTTCTCTAAAAAGGTTTTAAGCCAAATATTTGCGCCTAAATGTTGAGTTCAAGTACACTGTAAAAAACACTCTTAATGTTCGAGTCTATTTAGAAAGACTTTCCCACACTGTCTTTTTTTTCAGTTTTCATGTATTGCATTCTGCCCTCCTAATTTATGGAAAATGACAAACAGAGGGGCAAAGGTATAGGTGAAAACAAAGGCCTGTCACAAGAAGTCTGAAAGCAAAACAAATGAATGGTCTGCACAAACTCCAAACTATCAAGAACACCACAGCCAGACTCGTTCTCGGGACACCGCGCCACGAGCACATGACACAACACCTACGAGGCCTCCACTGGCTCCCCGTCGAGAAGAGGGTCACCTTCAAACTCCTCACCATGCCTACAAATCCCTCAACATCGGACAAAAATACCTCAACGAGAGAGTATCCTTTCACGTACCCAGGAGGAACCTCCGCTCTGCCGACCTCGCCCTGACAGAGGTCCCCCGCATCCACAGAAACAGAACCGGCCGGAGAGCTTTCTCTTACATCGCAGCAAAAACCTGGAACAAGCTCCCGTTGAACATCAGACGCTCCCCGACCCTGCACACGTTCAGGAAGGACCTCAAGTCCGGGCTCTTCGACTGATCCAGAGCCCCCCCCCAGCGCCTTTAGACCCTCACAGGTGAGTAGCGCGCTATATAAACCCCGGATTGATTGACTGATTGATTATCAGAGGCGCCCTGTGCCATATTATCATTTATTTGCACCAGGGCAGTCCAATGCGGGTCACAGCACAATGCTGAACTAAGGTAATGCAGTTTTAGTCGCCTAGGTCACCCCCACCAAAGGCGTACCATAATACCTCTAAGCATCAAATATGCTCCCACTGCCAATGGAGTGAAGAAGGACAAAATGTCACTTTGCCTAAGGTACCAAGAAAGACTCTAGCACCGACCTTGCTAGAACAAATGGGGGCACCTTTAAAATATATTGGAACTGATAACGAATATGGGGCAAAATTCTAAAGCTTGGGTTTGTGTATGGGTTATTATTCCAAGACCTTCTGAGATATGTGCATAGGCTAATTACCTGGTGCAATAAATATCGCTGCCTCACGATTTTCCACTGCTCAATTTCGGCAAGTCAACCTGCTAATATTTACTTGGGTGTAAAATTGCTGGTAATTACTTAAGCATGCAGAAATCAGTGCTTCAAGGACTAAATTCCGCATGCAATGCCCTATTTTCGAGTGAAAAATTGGCATAGGATATATTTAATGGACCCCGTCAATACCTCACATGTGGTATCTGAATTTACTGGGTCGAGTAAGCATCTCAATTCCGTGCAGGACACCCATTACCGGGGCCAATTAAAGGAATTTAAATGTATTTTTTTTAAGATGTGTTCCAGTGTGCAAAAACTCTTTTTCAGTACGAAGGTGAATTAAGATTTAATATTTTAAAGTAGAAATAAATGTTAGCTCTGCCTTTTTAACTGTAGTTCTTAGTCTGTCTCTACACAAAAAGGCATCCAATCAGGGACTTTGTTTATTTACAAGCTCTTTCTGTAGCCTTTTTATAAAAATTAATGTGAGAAGTGGTGT
Organism: Triturus cristatus; assembly: GCF_964204655.1. NCBI lineage: Eukaryota > Metazoa > Chordata > Amphibia > Caudata > Salamandridae > Triturus > Triturus cristatus. The sequence continues at coordinate 183,176,167 of NC_140589.1, forward strand.
CTATATTTTAGGATGTGAAGTGCTTGGTAAAAGGCAGTTTAAAAAAACATGCCTCAAATGGTTAGGCTACCCAGCATATGCATCTAATTCTCAGAGAGGCTTTTTGGAAAACCAGTGACAAGATTGGCACTTTGGGCTAGCCTCGGGCGTTCAGCAGTGGTAGAGGGCTTCACACTGCCTCACATGTAAAGTTTCTCAACTGACACAAAGCTTAATGGAAGTGAACCCTGACAATTGCGGCCAATCGAGTGTAAGTGACATCCTGCCTGGCGTGCCATTTTGCATTTTTCCTCTGTTGAAGGTGTAAATGTCTCCTGTGGGGGGTCATTGATGTTTAAATGCCATTGTATTTCTTGACAGGTGATGTGCCATTTTCTAACTGTCATTTAATCAGCCAGGAGACAAAGAAAGCACAACACATTTTTTTAAGGATCAGGCAGACATTGCATGCTCAGAAGCAGCCTCACAACGCACTGTGCTGGTACATCGACCTTTTTCAGGATAACATCTTCACCTTCTCCTGCTAAAAATATGTTTCAAAAAAATGGGGCGTGAAACAATTCTTTAAAAAATAATATCTCATTTAGTTATGATCCCTAAAACATTAATATTCTACAGTAAGAAAGCCCTTCAAATACTTTGTGAGTGATATTATTTATTACAGTGAATTGAATATGAGACAAAATAAAGTAAGACATTTTTGTGCTGTGGTGGGTTTATACGCATAGTTTGGTGTCACGAGGAACATTAGAGTGTCTGGGAGCTGCTGGCTGCTAGCATGTTAGTGGGCTTGCTGCTAATAATGAAACCCCCCTCTTCACTTCCTGCTTTTGGACCCGTGGTCTTTAATGTGAAGGACAGTGAATATATAGCACTGCCGACGAGTGGTCTAAGAATGAGCAGGCTTTTCTTAAATGTCACCATCTTTTCATAACCCCACGGAGCACAACCATACAAGTGAGTGATGCAGCTCCACAGTTCCTCACTGTTTGATTGGGTACTGCAAATAAATTTGTATAAAGTACATAATGGTGAGACAGCATTCACTAAGGCCAGAGAATCTACGGCTAGCATGAGTTAGATTAACAGTTAGTGTGGCTGAGAAAGCGTGAGTGCACATCCCTATGACATTGACTGACCTTGAGAGTTCCTAGTGTTAGCATAGTGACACAGACACCGTGTGCTTTTATATTCTTCTGCATTGGCCATCTTGATTGTTTATAGCAGAGTCTTCTTGGTTCACGCTCAGCAAAGCGCACTAACCTTGAACTGCTCCATCCTCAAGATGAGGCGCATGACTTACTACGGGGGTTGTGCTGAGATTAAAGATACGAGGGGCATCTGGTTGAAACTAGCTTCTGATTGAGTGCTGATGCAGAGTAGCAAAGACTAAAACCTGTATTAGAGTTTTGCAGACAGGATACTCAGCCGCAAACATGACAGAGTGATCTAGTAATCTAATGTCCCTCCTGCTCTATATAGAGTCAAGTGCAATGACTGGTCACCACTTTCTAAATCAGGTCCTACCTGACACAGCAGGTACCATATGTGGGAAAACTGGACTAATGTGAGAGTACTAACCATATGTGGAAAATGTCTCACAGCATTTGAGAGCAGATTGTAGTAAAATTGCTCCAAGAACACGTGTTTGTTAATTGATTTTTTGGACAGATACTTACATTGAAGTTGTGTGACAAACTTGAACTCTTAGATAACTGACCGCAGTCAGATTCACTTCTCATCTGCAACATATATGGAATTGTAATACAGCAGCATTTGTGAATGAAACATACTTGTGTTGCTGTTTTTACTTGTTTTAATTCCTTGTGTTACATTTGTATTTTAGCTTTTTTTTGTTGTTAAATCGGAATACCACATGAATATTGAAGGTGGCAGTAGAAAGCATGTTGCAACCCCCACTTTTTCTTTCTGAAGTAGGCAATTCCCTCCTACAGAGGGAAAGTGGAAAGATTTTTTATTCACCCGAGGAGAGATTTTTTATTTACCTGATCGCAATTGTGGGTGAGCATTTTAACAAACAAGGGGTATGTTAGTATAGACCCGTGAATGCTTTCGCAGTGCCCTATATAAGTTAGCATTCGCAGCACCATTTTCTGTTTAGAACCCATTTTGAATGATGATCGAAACCAATCCTTTACTGTTTCCGAGAAAAGCTTTTGTTGAGTCTCGTTTCCCCAATAATGAACTGTTAGTGCCAGTTCATAGCTTTCCCATTAGCTAAAGGCCCTCTCCCACCTGTCTGGTAGTTTGATCATGGCTCAGGGTGTAACGTGCCTTGGACTGTGCTGCGTTTTGAAGATATGAGTACAGAAACCTTTTTTCCTGTATTCCACTGTCCAGCTGCATCTGCCTGGAAAATTCCATTGTGTGCGTGATCTGAGTCGACTAAGAAATGAACATAATGAATTGTTTTGTTTGCTGATTTTTAGTTCCCTCTGTACCACTCTTTGAGACTGTGCAGACGGGGCTCCACTCTGAGTGTATCTTAATAAAACAATTAGTGGTATATTCTCCACTGTTCCACTGACTCTTCATTTGGTATGGAAGGCTGAGAGGTGGTCCGAGGTGACCCGGGTGGCCCCAAGTGGGTTACTTCCTACAGGGTGGTCCTACATATTCTCGTAACCGAGTGGAGGAAAATATATGAGAGCTTCAAAAAGCTGACCATTGGTAATGTGATTGAGAACCTGTAGACGTGTGTGTGATGTCCATGAAAATTCTAGGAGTTATTGAGTCGCGTAATAAAGTAGTTTTGGAGAGACAACTTCTTTGTCAGGGTAGACAGGAGGACAAAAAGAGAAGCAAACTATATAGCATGTCTGAGAAACATGGCCGATGTGTGAATCCAGTGAATTCATGGAATCTTTGATAAGTGATCAGTTAGTGAAATGCACTAGTAATCACAAAGTGAAAGAAATAAGGTTAGCAAAAAACCCAAGCATGAAATTTACATGATAAGCAATGTCAAAGACTATTATCAATGACGATTGTGTCCAGTTTCTGTCACATGAAATCAAGAGGGTATAAGGAGTTTATCTATTGGCCATCAGATGACAGTTCTTTATGTGCATCAAGCCGATGTTTTAGCTGAGTGTACCAAAAGACTAGGTAAGTCATGTGTCCAGAGAGCAATTGACCTGAGGATACTCCCTAGGGAATCAATTTTGGTCCATGGTAACTTACACAATAGTGTTACCCATATATCTCCTTTCAGGTTTTTGAAGGAAATGTTGGTGGATGTCTAAATGTACTCGACTTTGGTTGGCATGTAGCTCGAGGTTGAGATATTCTGTAACAAAATGTGTATTCTGGTAAATGGAGGAATTTTCACAGCAACATTATAACAAGACGTATGATGAGAACAACAGTGCTAGAAGAAAAGCGTGGGTGGTGGGGGAGGATGTTTTCTGAAAAACACTGGGTTGGTTAAGAAGGTCACATGTTGGTTAATGGGGCTTTTCAAAATTATACAGGTGAAGGATAATATGATAGTGGTTGAATCTGGTGGTGTGTAGAGTGTGCTGAGACTTGCAAGGTGGAAAAGTCCAAAGAGACAGGAAGTTAGCCCTGAGAATATCCCTTAGCATCCGGCACAAAGTCTACTGGAATATCTTCTAGTGCACAAAGTTGGAGGGGTTCGAGGATGATGACGGTTTTCAAGTAATATGAACAAAATTGTGAAGTTACTTTCAACATATGAATTAATGTGAACATAATTTGGAAATCGTTCTTTGCGTTTTAACCAGAGCTGTGCCTCTCAGTTGTTTACATTTTTTGTACATTATTATTCATCATCCTTTTTATTTGTATTTAATTTAATTGGTATCAGTATTCTTTCTGAAGTACTTATTGTTTGGATTGTGTACATACATGTAGAGTTCTGTCTTCGATCTTCGGAAACCGACAGAATGATACGCTTGTCTAAAGATCTGGAATGTTAGGCATGTCCAAAGATCTAGGAGTTAGTCGGTAGCTGACTTCTGGAGTAACTACATCTTGTGGCAAGGCAGCTGTTCATGAATAAACCCTGTTAAATTATTGCTTCTAGGCTTGTCATCTTTATTGTGAAGGACACTACCAACATAACCCCTTGTTTTTGTGGAAAACTTGTTCTTGATGAAGGACGAAGGGAGAAAGTCAAACTAGAATATAGATGTATGGTACACTTTTCTGAAATCCTACTTGACAAATCTAGCACTTCAGAGTACTCACCTGCAGTGCAACAATTTGTTTTATGAAAGAAATTATGAAACCGGGTCTCTAAATACTAATCACTTAATTCTTCAATGGTCTGTGACCTGAAAAGAAGGAGATCTTATTCCATTAGTTCTGCAACATTTTAGCAAATGTCTCTTTTTTCTGAAGCTCTGATGATTACCATTTCTAAATCAAAAACGAAATTACAATTGCCTCAGGAATGATGTACATTTTCTTGAATATATTACAAAGACCAGTTAGATTCAGGTCAGATTATGTACAGTAATCACTACAATTATTAGAAAGACCAGCAACAAATTGCAAATGGCACCTCCGGGATTTAAAATAAACAGAAGAAGCAAATAAGTAGCAAGAATATAGGGCCATAAAAGTAGAAAAGTAAGACAATTTGCTTAAAAAATAATATATACAAACAAGTCAAAAATGTATGTTCAAGGGGCATATTTGGCTTAGGTTTAGGATATGATTAGAGAGCGGGGTTGGGGATAAAGTAAGGTATGATGTGAGGGATGATGTAAGGGATGATGTAAGGTAAAGTAAATGGGGTACTTTATAGCAGCATTAGGCTTAGGTTTCAGATACTAGTTAGAGATGGATTATGGGACTGGGTTTAGATTAGATTAATTTTAGGATTTGATTAGGTTCAGGATTCGAATAAGGGATGAATTCAGTAAAGAAGTAAGTGAACCACAGTTACAAATTCACAATGGGGAGCCACTTTCTACTTTGCTTGTCCTCTGGTCTGATTTAACAATGTCGGTTATGAGCAATGGAACTATTTCTTAGTCAGGTTAAGACAATTATTTCCTATCAAAGCTCATTTAGAACAAGATCAACTTTGGAAGGAGCCACAGTCCATCTTTTAAAAGTGCCTAATAAATTCGCGTTCTGATGATCACATTCGCGGTGGCAGGCATTTGCACTGTCAAGCTAGGGCTAAAAAATAATGAAGTTCCAATGAAAACAGAGTTTGTCAGAGGGGTAGTCAAAACATTTCTCTAATATGATCTAGCAGAATCCATGTAAAAAATGTTTGTCCATAGGCTTTAAAACCAATCCACCCATAAACGCCAATTGATTTTAGCAAATGCTTTTTACCATAAATACTTCAGGCCTACTGCCTCTCTCAAATTCTTTTATAATAAACAAATAAGGTATATGGCATCTGACATAACTTTTCACAGTACCCCAATCAGACCTAATGCCTTGAGTAATGGTTTGTCACAATAAACAACCCAGGCCTACTATATTGAGCATAACCTGTGCAATACAAGCACCCTTTGTCACCAGGAGCGCACAGCGTCTGCCGAACCAAATCCAATAGGGAGGAAGAAGATCCACATGTGGGCAGATCCAAACCCCTCTTTCAAATGGTCTTTTTAATACTCCTTTTCTGTTGATCAGGTTATGTGGTAGGTGAGCTATCAAGCCAGACCTACAAACTACTGTTAATTCCAATTTTTAATACCTGTAATTTATTAGTTAATTAGTTTGGTAAACAGTCTAAATGTTCATAGAAGCAACACTGAATACAGAGAACAGCAATGAAATCAAAACTGCATCATTTCTGTCTTATTTCTTAGATTTAGGTCTCTTTTTGTGCTCGGTCTAGCTCCCTCTCATGGACAGTTTAAGCAGTACAGACAAAACAGTGAGAAATTGGAAAGAGATTCAATAGTGAAGTTGTTAAATTCTCTATGCTTCATTAGCAAGACATTGTTGTAAACAAGATTCTGTATCAAATGACTACGTTATTTATGTCGTTTTATACTAACCAACATAAGAACAAATACTAAGTAGTTTGTGTGGAACTGTTATTGAATCTCATCTTCTCAATGAACTGACATATTCTGTCAGGTGACATCCCTTCAAGCTCTTTCAATGTTGTAATACAGAGTCAGCATAATTCACCAAGTACTTAAGGAACAGAAAGAAACAAAATCATCTAAGGAATATGTGTACAGTTATAAAGTTCACAACAAGTTGAATACTCCTCATCACTGATAAGCGCAGGCATGTTACCTTTGAAGAGATGCAATATGTCCAATAATCACTTGTTATTATCATATCATTCTTCTGTTATAAATCAGAATTATGTTTTACAGTCCTCCAATGTGAGTATATGGCCATGTCAAAAACGTGGGTTGGAAAACAAAAAGGTAGAACCTTTTTTAATGGAAGAATTGGTAGTGTGACTGTAATCAGTAGTTGTTCTGGTGAAGAGTGAAGGTTGGTGAAACTTTGTAAATTGGTAGACCATTTGGAATGACAGCATAAAGATCTCAGTAGCACTCCTTCATGCAAGTCATACATATTGCATTATCTGGGCTGGTCATTAGCCTGTAGAATATAAATGAATGTTACTTCATGGCAGCTTCAATTGGAATTGTGGCTAAGTTGTGACATTAATTGTAGTTCATAAAATCAGTGTGCATTGGTTTTCTTGCAGGATGAATTAGTTGCTAAGACTAAGAATGCCTCCTCCCCTAATTCTAACCCTAAAATGATCTCTAACAGAAAACCTAACAGTATCCCTTAAATTAACCTATAACCTTAAACATAATACTAAAGATTACACATATCTAACAATACAAATTATCCAAAACATAAGAATGAGTTTACTCCTGTTCTAAATGTAACCCTAACTGTAAACCAACCTGGTCTACAGATTGAAAAAACATAGGTGGGCTCAAAGCTTTTCTTAGAAACCCATCTCTGGTGCTGCATAATGCTGGGGCTGCCGAATGCTAAGGTTGTATATCTTTGATTCCTCCAGGAGCCTCTTTCTTACTATATCTTTGTCTTACTCTTGCTGTTTCCTTTTGATAATTTCTTTCTCCCTTTTTCACAATTCTTCACCCTCCTTTTTTTTCTCTGTTTGCAGCATTTTCCACTTTTTTCTGGGTCAAAGTGTGATGATGAAAAATATTTCTCAGATCCCAAAAGGAGTGCTGGTGCTCACCAACCAATATCACTGGCAAAAATTAAGCACTTACCTCAACCTAAATCATAATGCTAACATTACTATTACCCTTACTGTTAAAAATTGGGTTTCTGGTTGGCAGAGGTATGCACCCTGTCCAAAGTCAGGGTGTCACCCCAGATCCTAAATTACCCTGTGCTCAGTCTCTGGAAGTTTGGCACAGAGCACTCAGGCTTAATTTAGATGTAATGTGTAAAGTACTTGTGCAACACTTCAAACAATAACACAGTGAAACCACCACTAAAAGATATCTGGTTGTGCCGCCCCGGAACAAAGTCAAATGTTCAGGCTGACCAAGTTGGAGCACAGGCCAGATACAGGGATGCAGTTAGGCCTGCTGAACAAAAGTACCTTGAAGGCTGTGTCATTATTGAAAAAGATGTGAGGTAAAGCTGAAGCGATGTGTCGTCAGCGATCTTCGCAGTGGTTGCGAGGTGCTTGTCCTGGCCCATGCAACAGTGGCAATGCGTCAGCTAAGATGAGCGCAGAGGCAGCGATTCAGAGTTCAAGGAATGGTTATCGAGTCTGTCATTGTCAGAGTTGGGAAGACCTCAAGTCGGGGAGAGCCCCATGCAGTGCTCGTTCCAAAGGTGATGAATCCTCGTCAATACCTGCAGCAGAGATAATGCGCCGGTTCTGGTGACACAACAGGAGTGATGCGCTGGTTCCAACCGATGCAACAGCGCCAATGCACCGATTCTGTAGAGAATGCATAGCATTTCTTTGAAGCAAGCACCTTGATGCCACTTCCAAGGGTCCAGAACTGGGGTGGCATCACTTGACAGGGTAGACTGAAATATGGCAGAATCCAGGTGCAACAGCAGAAGAGTTGGAAGTATTTTATGTCCCTGAGACTTGAGATCAGGAAGCAAGCCAGCAAGCCGTTGAAGTCGAGTCACTTTGGGTTCAGGTGATGCAGGTCCTGTCATTCTTACCCAGGCAGTGGAACAGCAGGCAGCAGGGCAGCACAGTAAGGCAGGAGTCCAGCAAAGCAGCAGTCCAGCATAGTGTAAGTCCTTTCAGCAGCACAGCAGTCCTTCTAACGGGCATATTCTTCACAGGTCCAGAAGTGTTCTGAAGTCATGGTGTCAGAGGTCCAGTACTTATACCGAGTTTGACCTTTGAAGTGGGGGAGACTTCAAAGAAGGCTTTGAAGTACACAGAAGTCCCCCCTTCCTGCCCTGACTCCAGACTCACTAAGGGGGGGTATGCATCCCTTTGTGGGTGGACAGGACACAGCTTATTCATGTTTAAGTGTTAGACTGTGCCAAGCTTCTCCCTCTCATCTCCCAGGATGGCTCATCAAGTCACACCTAAGCTCACTTTGTGTTTGGCTGTCTAGAGGTAACACACAAAGTCCAGCAGTCATCCAACTCAGACTGAACATAGACAGGCAGTAGGCCTCAAATGGATAGAGTAAGAAAAGGCCAGCTTTCTAAAAGTGGCATTTTCAGAATTGCAATTGAAAATCTGACTTCACCATGAGTTGTGATTTTAAATTGTGATTCCAAAGACACCATACTTGGAGGTCTCATCTCTCCCCAATTAGAAATTGGACTTATAAACTGTAATAAGGTAATGCTAATGTTATCCTATGGGAGAGAATGGCCGTGCAGTAGTGAAAAACAAATTTAAGAGTTTTTCACTACAGAGACATATAAAAGTTAAAATTACATGTCCTTCTTTTCAAGTACACTACACCCTGCCGTTGGGCTGTCCAAGGCCTACCTTAGGGGTAACTTATATGTTTTAAAAAGAAAGGTTTGGACCTGGCAAGAGGTTTAACTTGCCAGGCCGCCATGGCAGTTTAAAACTGCATATACAGGTTCTGCAGTGGCAGGTCTGAGATATGGTTAAGGGCCTACTTAAGTGGGTGGTACAATACGTTCTGCAGGCCCACTGGTAGCATTTTATTTACAGGCCCTGGACACATATAGTGCACTTTGCTATGACTTATAAGTAAATTAAATATGCCAATTGGGTATGGTCAATGTTATCATGTTTAGAGGAGAGAGCACATGCTATTTAGCACTTTACCACTAAGTGTACCAACAAAAATGAGATCAGAAAAAGAGGAGGAGAAAGGCAAAACGTTTGGGGTGACTGCAGAGAGGGCCATTTTCCACCACAACACCCCCCCCCCTACGGCCTGAAGCCAGGCTAGACTAATCAATACCTTGATGGAAATCGCTGCCCAGAGCGCTAGAACATGGATAATAGCCCGCTACTGCAGGGACACGTGTTATGCAATCTCTAAACTCAGTTGGATCCCTCTGTCTATACTCTCTGGGGTCACTGAACTGAACCATGGGGTACCCTTCTCCACACCTGTGAACCTGATCTGTGCAGCACCTAACTTTAACTTGTTCACAGATTCATCCCAGTAGGCAGACAGTACCACCATGGCCAACAAAGTGATGCAGCCTATTCCACCCATTGGACTAGACTTCTGTCCCCAACCCAAGGATAATTCTGCCCATAAGGACAACAACCAGCAGAAGCCACTGACAGCTGTCAGTGTCAAGAGCTAGGCCCCAGGCCATCCACTGCCAGGTGCAGGCCAAAAGCGGGCCATTGCGTAGGCTTCTCTTCCTGCCATGGGGCTGGCAAGGTGTTCCCCATGGGCTCCTGATGGGTCTCTGACCTCTGAGGTTTCTTAGAGCAGGGGGTTGTATTCCAGGTGTTTTACATCCTTTTGCCACTCTCACTCACCAGTTCAGGGGTGATATCGTGAACCTGGTCCTTCAACCTGGGGTCTGCAACCTTAGTCTGAACATGTGCCTAGCAAGCTAGGGCTTTTTATGGGGGTACAACCACCTCCTTGAGGGTGACACACTCAGTGTCATGCAAGAGACTGTCTGGTGCAGGTACCCAGTCATCTGTCCCTCTGACAGTGCATGGAGCCCTCCTTGGTTAAATGTGGCCTCACAAAGGTCATTCTTGGGATGCTCTGTTCTCAGAGCTGGAACCCCCTGACCCACTGGTCCTCATACTATGGACTGTTTCCACAATCTGGCACTCCAACTGGGCCTCTGTATCCTCTGCTGTGGAGTAGTATCCCCAGAAATTAGAACTGGCAGGGTGCATGTGGAGTTTACCCCACCCAGCTCTCCAGACACTGTGAAGCACACCTCAGTGGATGGTCTCTTGGTACAGACCAGGTCCCTCGGCACATGCCCCCTTTGGGAGCAATCCAAGCTTTGGGGCTGAAAATAGGGCAACCTGGGCCTCCGCCCACCAAAACCTTCTCTCCTATGCTTAGAAGGGACATGGGGCCCCTCCCCCCTAAGCATACTGGAACCCACTTGGGTCACTGTGTACCTCCCCCTCACTCTGGTGGGAGAAACCAGAGCCACTCTTCTTAAGAACATTCCCCAATTCTATTCTCTGGGGTCAGTGAGCCTGCAATCAATCAGGTGTTGGCGTAGCTCTGAAAAACAGTGACTGAACATGTGCTCAGTTGTAACCAAATTGTACAGCCCCTTATAAGTGTTTATCTTACTATCCTTCAACTAACCATCCAATGCCTTGAAAAAGTAACCCACACCATCCTTCCAGGACTGGTGAGACAGTTTCTGACTGCCCCTGAATCTCAACCTGCACTTTTCTGGGGTGAATCCATATCTCTTAACAAGGGTCTCCTTCATGGTGGGATACTGTTGTGTCATCACGCAGTAAGCATACAGAGACAGGTATGTGGCTTACAATGCTTTACTGCTCTTCTTAGTTGCTGTGCCCACATGTACATCTGTCCCTGTACTCTTGTGTCTGTAGAATGCCCTCCGCACTCCCTGACCGGAAGTGGTGTCCGGTTGCAGACCCCTCCTGATATTCGGGTGCAGGGTCCTCTGACCCCAGGTCACTACAGATACCTCAGCCTGTCCCTCTTCTCTACGGCCATGAGGGCATTCTTACCATCACTAGATATATGCCTCCATATACCAGCTCCTCAATCCTCCTTAGGGATCCTGTGCACCTCTAGGGTAACCTCATATGCCCCAAACCACCTGTCTATGTCATACCCTTCCATGAAGTCAGGCATCAAGTCCATGGGTATGTGGATCCTTTCTTTGCCACTGGACACTGTAGTTTTGCTGCCACCATTGTTGCTAAACTCTAACTGTGGTTGGGCCTTCAAGTCCAGTTTCTTAAGGCTCTGTTCATGAGCCAACAAGATCTTTCATTTTTCCAAGGACCACCCTGCCTCAGCTCTCCTTTCCACCACCAGGGCTTTGTCAGCCTCAGCTCTTCTCTCTTCTGCAGCCAGTTGGGCCAGCTGCAGCCTCAAGTCCCTCTCAGCCTGTCTGCCTTTCAACTGCTCAGGAGACAGGGTTTGGAAGGAGACTTGCAGTAGAACCAGCAGGGGACACCCTCTCTGTGGGCTCCACTCTCTCCTCTAGAGCCACTGCTAATTAATTTCGAACCCTGGGCGGAGCAGGCATAGTGCCTCTACGCAAATTTCCATGGAGTTGGAAAACAACTCCGTGGAACTTTGCTCCGCTCCGCGCCCTCCCCCTCTCAAAGTAAATATATAGTGATTACAAATGCACTTACCTGCTGTGGCTGCTTCCTTCTCGCCATCGCCACTCTCTTTCCTCATCCTTGCCGTCCTTCTATTTAGATAACCCCTACGTTGTATTTCGCACGTGCGCACACGCAAGACGTACAACGTAGGGGTCGTCAGTGAAGAAGGACGGCGAGGAGGAAGAAGGAGAGCGGCCTTGGAGAGGAGGAGGCAGGTAAGTGCCTTTTTAATCACTTTATATTTACTTTGGGAGGGTGGAGGGGCCGTCTAACTATGCTCCGCCACGGAGTCTTAGTTTTGCCTAATGTAGGCAAAACTATGTAAACTACGCTGGCGGAGCGTAGTAACCCACCTGGGCTCAGTCATATTCCTCCTCCTAATTATCCTTCCCAGCGTCATCACCCTCTTTGTCCTCAGCTGCAGCCTGCAGCCAACGTGCTTCCTCAAAAGCATACAGGGCATTCTGCAGGTCCTGCTTGGTGGACTCCTTTTCACAGCCAGCTCTCTATACTTGCAGAACTTCCTCAACTTAGTCTTGCTGATGGTACCAGTCTATCTCATTGTAGTCTGCTAGGAATCCATGTCCAATCCATTAGGGTATGAGTTGGGCAAAAACAAAAATAGCCCCACGTTTATGAGGTGAGGCAGGAATCAAATTTGGAAAAATTACAAGTGGAGAGAAAAAAGGAGAATTTAAAATTCAAATTGGTCTTATGTATGGAATAGAGTGTACACCGAATCAATATATAGCACTATATAAACCCAAGGCCTATCCTTACCGCTGATTACCATTGTTAGAAGTGGGGTTTCTGGTTGGCAAAGGTATGCACCCAGTCCAAACAGGAACCACAATCTTAGTCAGGGTATCACCAAAGACCCTAATCACCCTGAGCTCGACCTCTGGTAGCTTCGCACAGAGCACTCAGGCTACCTTAAAAGGTAATGTGTAAAGTATTTGTGCAACACTTCAAGCAGTAACACAGTGAAAACACCATAAAAAACTCCATACCAGGTTAGAAAAATAGAGAATGTTTTTATAAATAAAACAAGACCAAAATGACAAAAATCCAATAAGTAGAAGTTTAAATATGAATTTTTAAAGAATAAACTGAAAAATAGCGCTTAGAAGCAATAAGGGCTTTTATGGAATATCTGGTGGGGCCGGACCGGGACAAAGTCAAATGTTCATGCCGACTGCAATGGAGAGAGGGCCTGATACAGGGACCCAGTCAGGCCAGCTGAATAAAAGTACCTTGATACAAACTGCCTTGTCATCAAAGAAGATGCGGGGTGCAGCAGAAGCGGTTCATCGTCTGTGATCCTCGCAGTAGCAGCGATGAACTCGTCCTGGTCTGTGCAACAGAAGCAATGCGTGGACTCTAATGAACACAGAGCTTGTTCTCAGCATCAGCATTGAGTCTGTCATTGCCGGAGATCCAAAGATCTCGACCTAGGGTGAGCACAGGTTAATTTAGGTTGTGTTTGTGACTTCCCTTGAATAGGATTGTGGTTCCTGCTAGGACAGGATGCATACCTCTGTCAACCAGAAGCCCAATTTCTGACAGTTATACTGCAACTTAACTTTATAATTATTTTGTTGACATAGCCGTAATACCAGTATTGTTATTCTCAGTCGTGCTAATTTTGATGTAGTGCTTCTGATATAATTGCAAATCACTTAAGTAGATTCTAAGTAGTGGGGCTTCACCACTTTTCAGTTCCAGAGCAGACGAGGATTTGATTAATATACATGAGTACATCTAAATTGTGCTTGCACGTTTTTTATTTATGAAAGGACAGATGTGGCGACACTTCAGACACAGCATGATGAACAACATGGAGTGGTAAAGGATTTGATGTGGAAGATGGAGGAACAGGAAAACCGGCAGAGACGTAACAACCTTAGTTTCTTAGGAATTCCAGAAGGAATTGAAATGGATGACCCCAGGAAATGTATGATCCGCTTCCTAAAAGGGGCGTTCCCAGAAATACAATCGTGGGACTTCGATCGGGAAATACAAAGAGCCCACAGATTTCCCTTGTTTCCTGGCAAACATACATCAACGTCACAACACCCACATGCTATGCTCGTATTCTTTGGAAACTTTCTCCTCCGTCAAACTCTTTTTGACTTGGCTAGACCAACAAAGAAGAGAACCTTCGAGGGAGTAAATTTTTTTACCAGACCCGATTTCGCTCATGCCACAGTGGAGCTCAGGTGGAGACTACGGCAGCTCTTTGACCCATTTCAGAAATTGGGGGCAGAAGTGTATTTGCAGAATCCTGCCAGGCTGAAGATAGTTTTCATTCTGAAATTCAGGTGCAAAAATACCTTGAGGAACTTTCAGGACATAAATAATATCAAATAAAGAACTTAAAGTTTATTAGAGGGCGCTTTGTTAAGTATGCCAAGTCAGTATCTGTTAGATAAAGATATATAGTTTGATGTAGCTAGGAGCGTAGCCAGGGACACTAGATGGGCGTAAAGGCCTATAGGCTTAGCGATCTGCTGTTTGGTGGACTCTGACGGATTTTGGTAAATGCTGCGCAGCTTAGGCTTGGAGTACTGACTTGTTTCTTCTGTCTAGGGCTGCTCTTGTGCTATTTTTTTTTTTTCTTCTATTTTTTGAAGGTTTCGCTCTTCTTTCTCTCTTTGTCTACTGGGAATAATTGCTACTTATGGGCTGGGCTTTTTTTTGCTTTTGTAAGAGTGTGATTATAGTTTAAGGTGGGAGAGACCCAGAGCGCGCGCGGGGCTCTGCACATCGGATGTCACATCCCTGGCTCGGCCAGGTAACCTCTAGAAGTGGTGGGGGGAGGACAGACAGGTTCAGACAGGATTCCAAAAATAAAAATAAAAATTAAACAAAAAAAGAGAGAAAAAGGGGGAAAATATAGTAGTTATGTGTATGGTGCACATTAGTATATTAAGATGGGTTTGTTAAGAATACTATCTATGATTATTTGTGGCCTAAATGATATCAAGAAACGGCAGGCAGTGACGGCTGGACTGCAAGCTTGGGGTACCAATATTGTTTGTCTACAAGATACGCATATTGAGGGGTCACAAATGCATATTTTAAAAACGTTGGGATATCAGTTGATATGTGCTACATCACTAGGAGCTAGGGTCAGGAGGGTGGCTATTTTAGCTAAGGGAAACGGGCTCATCTTTAGTCATTCTAAGGCAGATAAATTTGCCCGCTGGGCAATCACAGAATGTCTGTATGGGAGTGGGCAAAGGATGACCCTATGTGCCATATACAGTAGTAATGGTGATGAGGAAGCCGTGTTTGATGAGATCTCAAATGAATTGATGCATTGGCCGCTACCTCTAATGATTTGCAGGGATTTTAACATAAATCTCCCCAGCAATTGGTCCCTAAATGAGGGGTGGCACTACACTGGCCGTAAACCCAAAGTGTTTAAAGCATTGAGGCAAATGTGCTGTATTCATGGCCTAGTGGATGGCTGGCAGACTTTAAAACCTGATGATTGTGGGTTTACATACTTTTCTAATCCACATCTCACTCATGCTAGACTGGATTATTTTTTAATTTCTAATACAATTAAATCAAAGTGCCAAATAATGAAATTGCCCCGGATCCTTTCGGATCATAATCCTCTTATCTGTGCTCTAGAAATAGATAACAGAAACAGTATACCTAATTCATGGACTTTCGAGAAAGCCCTACTCTTAGATGAGAACTACTGCAATCATATGAGGGAATGGATCCCAAAATTTTTATCTGACAATCTGGGAAGCGCTTCGATTGAAGTAGTATGGGACACCCTAAAATCGGGGATACGTGGGGAGACTATGCAATTTTCTCTAAAAACTAATAAACAAGCTAGGGAAAATATGCAGGGGCTACAAGACAACCTGAGGATTAAGGAGGAAGGATTAATTAGTGTTACAATGTGCAATATCCCAGTTACAAAGGAGGTAGTTGAAAAAGCGCAGAATCAAGTGATGATTGCTAAAGCTCAGATTATGAATTTCTTTATGGTAAAAGCAATCAATAAAGCGCTGGCCCAGAAAGAGAGAGTATATGAAGTAATTGAATAAATTGGACACCAGCTAGCAGTTCGTATGAGACAACAAGCCACTTCAAATTTGATCCGCGAAATCCAGGGCCCCCTGGGGAACCGTGTAGTGGACCCTATTCTCATAAAAGACGCCTTCTGGGGGTTCAACCAAGATCTATATTCCAAAACTGGGGGGGGTGATCAGGCATGTGTAGAGGACTACCTAGACAGGTTTTGTCTTGGGAAATTCGAAGTTGAGGATATAAATATTTTAGAGGAAACCCCCATGCTGGATGAAATTATAGGCGTAGTTAAAAATCTACCTCCGGGGAAACTACAGGGCTAGACTGTATTCCATCAGAATTTTATGCCTTATTATAGATCAAGTTAAAGATATTTTAGTAGACCTCATAACGCATATTTTTAAGGGAGGTCACCCCCCAGATTCCTGGTCTAGAGCGAAAATAATTATCTTTCCTAAAAAATAAACCCCGGAACAGCTTGGGTCATATCGTCCCATCACACTCATTAACGTAGACTCTAAAATCTATGCGCAAGTCCTGGGTAATAGACTTGCCCCCTTAATCCACAGAGTGGTTTCTCTGAGCCAACACGGCTTCATTCTGGGTACATCAACCACCAATCATATACACTGAGTAATCACCCTGTTTGATGGCATGGAAGTGGCAGGGGACCCTATGGCACTGGTTCTGCTCGATGCGGAAAAAGCTTTCGATAGGGTCTCCTGGCACTTCCTCTGGGCCGCAATGTCCAGAATAGGGATCCAGGAAGGGTATATCCAGGCAATCCAAAAACTATATGTGAATCCAAGGGCCATAGTAATGGTAAATGGTAGCCCAACAGAAGAGCTGATAATATCGCGAGAAACACAGCAGGGCTGTCCTTGCTCACCTCTGCTCTTCGCAATATATATAGATCCATTTATCAGGCGCTTAGAAGAGGACAGAGCAATTTGCCTAGAATTCTCTGCACCATGGCTTAATTCAATGGAACGGATGTTTTCTAGCTTTATCTGGGCTTACTCACAACCGCGTCGGGCTTATAAGCTACTTACTTTCAGAAAGATCGGGGCGGCTTAGCTCTCCCAAATCTCCAGGCGTACTATTGGGCAACGGTACTTTTGTATAGTAAGGAACTTCTACAGAATAACAGGGAAGGTCTAGAGGGGGAGGCCTATACGCCAACTACGTTTCAATTACTTTTAGGTAGGGAGAGTGGAGGGTATTGGTGGAGACAGTTATATGATAGTCATTACAAAAAGGTAAAATTTAAAACAGTACTTAGTGGATACAAGGTTTGGAAAACCGTCTGAAAAATGCTGGGGATAGGGAGATTATCTTTCTATACCCCCATTAAGAACAACCCAAATCTACCTGAAATTTTTAACGAAAACTACATTCATAAATGGCATGAGGCAGGAATTAACCAGATAGGCTAACTCCTCTCCTCTAACGGGATTCAATCTTTTGAGGAACTTAAAAATAGTTTTGATCTGGAGTGGCAGGACTTTTTTAAGTACCTTTAAGTGAGAGATTTTTTGTTACGGAAGGTAGGTGGGAGGGGGGATTGTAAAAGTTAATCTTACAGACATACTATTATTAGGCACAAAAAATAGGATTGGGAATATTTACTCGCATATTAATGCTATGTTTCCCGATGATTTGGAGAAAGTCTCGCAGAAATGTCTAGTGAAAGCAGAGATCTCTAATGATGAGTTTAACTATGCTTATGGAATGTCGCAAACTATTTTAATGTCAACCAAACTTCAAGCACAATTTTTTAAAACCTGTTTCTTTTTATATTACACTCCAGATAGAATAGCCAAGTGGGGTAGCGGGACGTGCACGTGTAGCCCTAGATGTAAGTTGTATAAGTCTGAATGCATACATATTTTCTCCACCTGTGAAGGCTTAAAATTGATTAAATTCGAGATTGGAAAATTTTTATCTACAATTTTACATAATACAACAGTGCTATCCAGCGGGGTTATCCTACTAGGGGCTGTAGACCCCGGAAATTCTAGTGTAGGACATGAACCTATTTTTATTGCAATGGCTATCTTTAGGTTATGCATTGCCTCTGCATGGAGGGATATTGCCGCCCCCACTTTCCAACAATGGTTGTCCAGATTTCTTGCTATAGCTAACATCGAAATTGCCATCTATAAACGCAAGGGCAGAAGGAGACGGAAAAGAGGCTTAAAAATATGGTCCCCATTAATAGAATGGCGCCAAACTGTAGGCCAGGAATGAGCTTTAAAGTTTAAAGTATAACCAGATTTTCCTCTCTTTGTGTTCTGATTGTGTTGATTTTTGTTATATAACCGTATGTATACTTGTCTGTTCGGGTGGGAGGGTGTCGGGGGCATGGTATAAAAAACAGCTCGCTGTTAAAAATTGGTCTGAATAACGTTTTTTTTTCAAATGAAAGGACGATAAAGGGAAATTGAAAGGGTGATGTTGTATGTTCATTTTTGTTATGGGGAGAATGACTTCACTTGAATTTGTTTAAATAGTTTGCGTGACGTCACTGCTGAATCCTTACACGCTACTGAGACTGCCACTAGTGACCATTACAGGAAACAATATTATAATGTAACTTTTATTTATAATACTTTTATTAAATTGTAACTTTCATTTTCAATTGTGTCTGGCTTTTGTTTTTGTAATTTGTCTCTACTGAGTGGAAGGGGTCTGGCACTGGTGTGAGTGACTCTCTTTGCTTAGTTTAATCATAATTTTAATTACTATGAATTTAGCATTCTTCATTGAACTCCTTCAAATATGCCCTCTGGCTGCTTTGCCTTGCAGTGTTTTATGTCTGTCACTTCCAGAAAGCGAGGTGAGTAGGGGAATTTCTTACCTGGGAAAAGGGGTTGGGTTTCAAAATCATAGAATTGAGACCTGTCTCTGAGGTAGGGACTCTTCTCAAACATTAACAATCATAAAGAATACAGACAAGGTGCAAATGTCATATAGTGTGTGTAGAGATCTGAAGACAGAATACATTTAGATTAGGACATTTCCATATCATATTCACCCATTCTCTTTGTGCCTTACCAGGTAAGCATAGGATAACCAGAACCAGCTGTGGTGCACACGTCATTGCTTGAAAAACCATTGCTTGGGCTTCTTAAGTTTGAGATAACTGCATGCCACGCCATAGCCAATGTCTTGCCAGTGCTTTATTTCAGGAGTCAAAAATAAAAATGTGAAAACACAATCAATTTCTTCAGTCTGAGAATTTATTAACAATATGGCAAAATACATACAAAACTGTTCCGTATATTTGAAAAACATCTGACTCTCTTGGAGTTCTTGGATGATCTAAGGACACACATGATGTTATTTGTTTAACATTTCCTTAACTGTGGCTTTATTGTAATTCTGCTGACAGCTGGTCGAGATCAGTCTACTGTAGTAACCTCCAAAGGCTGAAACTGAGTATAATCTAATGTTGAGGAAGGACAATTCACCATGTTGCTTTAAAGATAAACATTACTTAGGGTAAGTCTGGGTTGGTAAAAAGGTAATATGAATATAAAAAGTGGCAATAGAGACATTTTGATCAGGGCTACTTGTCCCATTATTGATAATGGGAGCAAGTTTCCATTTACTGAAAACTGAACTAACTCAACTGAGAAGTTGCTAGTGCCTACATCATTATCTTATAGTCTGTTTTTATCAACATAATTGCTCCGTAAGAGTTAACGTCTATGTTCTCTTCTTCCATTCTCCCATTTTACAAAACTGACTCTCCTCCCGTTAGAAATCCATGGTGTAGGTCCTTCTCCTAAAATCAACTTGTTGGTTAATGATAAATGAAGTTAATACCTCCATTCTCTTTAAATTTTAAATTCATTTCAAGAAATTTTATTTAAAAAAATATTTCTTTCAGGAACACAATCATCATCATTCAGCTATAACATAATATTTTGCCATTACAATCTTCTCTTTTTGTTGATTAATATCAGTATCTCAAGCTCAATAGCACAGTGATCAGAAAACCCACTTGTAATTGGTCAATCCAAATTTGCTTTGTATAAAATCAAAGGCCCTGCCTAAAATGAACTCCCCTTTTAAAGGTGACGTCACAAAGAGTAGATAATTAAGAAGATGAGGGTCATCTTCTATTGGGCAATAAAAGTTTTCTGTTATGAATGATTTAAATTGTTTCTGGCAATTGACTCACACCATCAATCCTTGTCATCAGAACCTATGCAAGTGAACTCCCTATTTCACACTTGTAATAATGTTGCATTGTTTACTGAATTGTAGACCTCTACTTCTCTCTCTCAAACTCTCCAACGTCTCCCTTGCTGCCTTGCTACTACCCCATCCCACCCCTTGCACTGTGGCGACTCTAAAGCCACTCCTTGTGCTCCCCCTACTTCTTGTGAGTGCCATGTACCCTAACGCTAGATGCTAACTCGCCACTAAACAGAAATATATAGTGTTCACATCAGGAAACTTTCTAGTCACTGCACATGATTTTATCTTCTTGAAAGTTGTCATTCAGGAGATAAATCGACTCATATTTGCGATGGTAAGTGTTAGCATTGCTTGTTCAAACAGAATGTGAATTTTGTGAATTTTGGGGCAAGTTGTCTTAACTCTGATCTCATTCTACCTCTTTCAATGGACGTCTGCGAAAAAAAATTAAAGTATAATAATTCACTACTTTAAAGGCTCTCTGTCTGAACAGCAAATGTGCAGGTGAGAAGAATACCTTGGCATTGAACTTGGCAAGTGATGGCCTCTGGCGATGATTAAATCACCCTGATACTCTGGGAGGATACAACTCTTTATCATATCTGAGATGAAGGCAACTACATTTTTTCCTGATTCACGAGGTTGCGGGAGCCTATGGATCTTAAATTGCTTTATGTTTATGTTTGCAAGTGAGCTAGTGTATGCCTATACCATCTTGATGTCTTTCGTGTTAAATTGAAAATTTGACAACACTAAGTACTGCTCTGGTTGTAGTGAGGTTGTTGAAGCAGAAATGTCATATTTTAACAGAGTCTAATGGTCAGGGATGGGCACCTGCTCTTTCCGTTAATGCTTCCTAGACCCAACTGTAATTTCATTTTGCACAAGTGTATGCTAGCACAACCAAAGGTGGGTCTCTGTCATCAGTAGATGCAGATGTTCTGGTAGCAACACTGGTGATATTGGTGGGAGTTGACTTTAGGCATTTTCCATCTTTACATTTAAGATGCTCAAATCCCAGATAGAAATCGCTGTCTAGCTTTGAGTATCCTATATCGATTTTTTAATAGATTCCCTCCCTTTGAACTTGTTTTGGTTGACCTTAAGGTTGCCTGAGTCACCACTGCTTTATATGTATCCCCTAGTTCCATTGGGAATCTAAGGGCCTGATTTAAATTTGGGCAGGCGGCCGGTTGTTCCACCAGAGCGATGCAGTAAGTTGGAGGAAGACCAAATCGGAATCCATGTTTAAGAAAGCTTTAAAAACATGGCTCTTCGTTCTTCCCTGGAGCACTCCATCTCCTTCATTTCTCTCCATAGGTTAAAAGCACTACTAGCGCCGGAACACTTCCGCTGGAGGTAGCCATGCGCTCTATAAGCTGTAATAATAATAATAATAATAATATGTTACACTGTTGCCCTGTTGGAGGGACTGCCTGCCATATTTAACAAGTATTGGCACTTTGTCTCGGCAACCCGAGAGCTAATGGCGTTGTCAACGACAATGTCTTTTAGCCATGTGTTATGGAGTGGAGTGGATGTATGTGGTGTAGTGTGGAATTATGTAGTTTGTTGTGTAATTGTGTGGCATGGAATTGTGTGGTGCTGAGTGGAGTTTTGTGTAGTGGAATTTTATGGCATGGTGTGCAGAAGAAATAAGTGGATAGTAATTATGTGGTATTGAGTTACTGGAATTATTTGCAGTGGCATTATGTGTCATGGAGTGTAATTATGTGGAGTGGTATTGAGTGTTGTGGAATGGCATGTAGTGGAGTGGAATTATGTGGTGTGGAGTTCAATTTTATGGCATGAAGTGGAATTTTGCAAATAGAAAACCAGAACATGTGAGTTACAAACCACAAAGCCAACGGTAAGCAATGGGCAGAAAGCATTCCTAGGTCAACTGTCTGAATGTCCCCAAGATGTCTTTAGCAAACCAGACAGCATAGCTGTCTGCTAGGCTTTGTGACCTGATACAGGAGTTAGACCTACCAGAAATGTAACATCCTTCCACTATGGCACAGAACAGACAGACTTTACTTAGAGCAATCTGTAAAGCACCCCACCTGTAAAATGAAAGAGTGGAAGAGATTCCCTTTCAGTGGCTCAACTGTATAATATAAAACAAGAAAATGCGCGTCCCATCTCAGCTTCTCCACTTGAGTGATACTAATTTTCCTGCACCTAATTTTACTTTATAATCACATCTGAGAGCACCTTGAAATACATTAATTCTAATAAATGCCACACTATAAAGTGATTGTGTGCTGAAGTGAAACGCTTTCGCAACTTATAGATATCCACTTTTTCAAATTTTGATTGCTGCGTGAAAAAGTCTAGTGTCTGAATTCAAATAAAAATCGGAAGCATGTAGATCCCTTCCTTCTGGGACCATTTCTGCACATGACCACTTTAGAAATTGTACCAGTACACAGTCTCCCCCTCAGCCTCACTTTCTCTCTAAAAATAAGTCAGGTGCCACCATGGGATGATTTAACAGCCTTCAGCTAAAGCAGTGATGGAGGCTGCCAATGTAAGCTGCAGGTAGCGGTACCGCTCTAGCGCCCACTACCACCTCTACTGCCCACTGTGTCATTAATCTCTCATACAGCAGCAATATTGGAAGGAGAAAACAGCAAGGGCTATGGAGTGTTAATAGTGGAAGTGGCTCCTTCTGATACATTTTGCTTGTTTGTTCCCCTTAAATATCTGTGGTCTCTATCGGAGGCCTGTTTGTCAGCTTTTGGTACCCCAGTCTCTTCTGGGCAGTTAGGACAGTGCAAAGAGGATGAGCAAACGTTGGTTATGAATGTGATAAAATTGGTGAAAGCATTGTCATATTTGGACAGATGATAGGGTCAAAAACCATGGTAAAAGTGACCCCATTAGTGAATTTGAGTTATTCGACAACTAAAACGTGGCCAATGTTTGTAAATGGGTGCCATTTTGTACTTGTAAAAGACAGATTGTATACGTAAAGTGGATATCTTTATTGTTCAATTAATTAAAACCTTTACAATTACATATAAAAAACAACCTATGCATGATGACGACATTTCAAATCACGTTACAAAAAGAGGGGTGACACACAAGTTAAAAAAGGGTATGAAGGCATAGTGACCAGCAACATTTATGTAGTATTATTAGGATCAAAGTAGGGTAACAGCATCTCCTAGCAAACAAAGAAAGAAAAATGTCCTTAACCGAGTAGGAAGGAGAAAGGTTTCCTAATAAGAGAAACTGCCATGACAATGCAAGTGTTTTTAAATCAACTAAAAAGTGGCCTATCTAAGTCACCATCAAAGTGCTTGGACAAAACCAATTAATATAACAATACACTTCACAGGGTAAAACATGCTGTCCAGTATAGAATGGAACGAATCCTGATTAAAAAGATGTAGTGCCTTGATTGCCAACAAAGTGCTTGTGCATAACTGAATAGTAAAACAGACAATTCATTAAGCATACTGCCGGCAAGCAGAGAAAATTAACAGTAAAAACCAGCCCAGCAGACCAAAAAACCGGTCCACTCACTGGGCTGCCAAGACCAGCCCATTAGGGACTGCCTGATTGCCCTGTGTGAAAGTTATCAATAGGCACAAAGGCTGAAATGATGCTGGGAGGAGAGAGGCCCACACGCCCCTTTATAACAATCATAATATAATATACAGTGTCTCCAAAGAGTTTGCAGCACCAGCACAGAAAGTCAAAGGAAACAGGCATACTTTTAGCCACCAGCCGCGACCTCTCCCCCCACCACCCCTTCTACAAACAAATAAGAGCAAGGTTAACCAGACTGGAGGTATAAACATTCCATCTGTTGTGTGGGTGGGGGGAGGGGTCACAAGAGCCCTCCCTCCCTCCACCTAGGTACTGAGAATAAAGTGAACAAAGAGAAGACCTGTATTGTATTATTTAATCAGAGGACACTTGTTCCCAACTGATTTAGTACCAAGGAGAATAAAGAATATTAGGCTCAACTGGGTATGACATGAGACGTTCAGAGGAAATAAAACATAAAGGGCATAATTACGAGACTGGCGGTCCGAGGCCTGCCAGACTCATTGTGGCGTGTCGCGGATCCGGCCTCACCCCCTGGTAGAGTTCTTCCAGAAGAAGTTTACTCACTCCGCTCCTGCTCTCTCAATCGGCAAGCATAACGCACACTGGAAACAAAAGTAGGACAAAACATGACGTGCCCGCCAACAATGCCATCTTAGAATGGCAAACATCCTTCACCAGAAGACGTATGTCGAAATTAGTCTATTCTCTCTCACTCACTTAGTCCTACACTTGCATTTATGTTTACTTTCGTTAACAGTAGAGAGAATACTAGGTATTGAAGTGTCAAATGTTTTCTAAAGTTTAATGTGCATGCATGTGAAATATTATTCCAGGATCATAGTACCGCCAGGGGCACCCCTTTGTCCCCCCTCCCCCAAAATGCATACCCAAATAACACACACACAGACTGTTGAGTTGGGTAAATTTGCTGCAGGTTTATTACATATTACAATATGTAATGGGTGGGTTATCTTACGGGCGATCCAAGGGCAGACAACCAACTGGACCGCCTGCCCGCCTGATGAGCCGGGCAGCGCGGGGGCGAACCCCGCCAAGCTGCCATCCAGGTGATTCTTTTCTAGGATCAGGTGCCGTTGGTAACTTCTACTCACGCCCCCCCTCTCGGGCGGAGCGTAGCATAGCAAACCCCCGGTTGTTCAGGCCCACAACCGCCCAAAGGACTAGCGGGGCGCCGACACGGCTTCCGGGACCCTCCCATGAGGCTCCTCTGATTTGCCTCTGGCACCCCCTATGGTGCCGCGCAGAGGTACCCTTTGTACCGGCCTGCTTCCAGATCGCCCTGTAACTCCGCCACAGCTCTGGAGGCGGCCACCGTCGCCGCCAGAGGCCAAGGAGAATAAAGAATATTAGGCTCAACTGGGTATGACATGAGACATTCAGAGGAAATAAAACATAAAGGGCATAATTACGAGACTGGCGGACCGAGGCCTGCCAGACTCATTGTGGCGTGGCGCGGATCCAGCCTCACCCCCTGGTAGAGGTCTTCCAGAAGAAGTTTACTCACTCCGCTCCTGCACTCTCAATCGGCAAGCATAACACACACTGGAAACAAAAGTAGGACAAAACATGACGTGCCCGCCAACAATGCCATCTTAGAATGGCAAACATCCTTCACAGAAGACGTATGTCGAAATTAGTCTATTCTCTCTCACTCACTTAGTCCTACACTTGCATTTATGTTTACTTTCGTTAACAGTAGAGAGAATACTAGGTATTGAAGTGTCAAATGTTTTCTAAAGTTTGATGTGCATGCATGTGAAATGTTATTCCAGGATCATTTCCGTTGTTAGCACTATGTCAAGTATGTGCATTTTGTGCAAGTAGAAAGAGCTGCCCGCTCTCATCCAAGATGGCGGAATTTGTCTGCAAGCTTTTAATGTGTGCTGGAGCCTCTTCAGTCTGGTAATGTTGCCTTCATGGGAGGGGCAGCGCAGAAGTCTTCATGTTGTGAAAAGCACAGGCACACAGCCAGACAGACCTTTTCAGTTTCCGGTGAGGAGCCTTGGGCAACTCTGCATACATGGAAATTACTGCCAGATGCACGCACGGTCAACCATTTTAAAAAGTACTCCCTACATGGATGGAAATGGCCACTGCACATACTTAAAAAGTAGTTGGGAGGTGCTCTTGGGGAGGACTAAACAACAGACGAGGCATGACGTGTGCATGCCCTTGACAAATAGAGAGACCTAATAATGGGGCGAGATCATGCCAGCTAATTGGAAGCCTATGGGTGGAGATCTAAGCCCAGAAGTAGATACAGCATGTCTCGGTTTAAGACAGTGCATGCCCGCCATCTAGAGCCTAGACCTAAAAATGACCACCAAGCTCTGGGTCATTTAAAAAGCATTGGCTTGAACTGCAATCATGGCAGTTCCAGCCAATGCATTCTTCTGTTGGGAACAAGGCTCCTATCAGTGAGACGGAGCCCTGTACCAAATGTATTTCAGTTTTTATTTTCAAAAGCAAAATCCCAAAATGTGATTTTCTTTTTGAAAATAAGTAATGCAATGCTCCCCTTGATATGGAGTTCTCTCCCATGGTGAGGTTAACATTTAGCAGTTTTTTTACCGCCAGGGTTTTCCTGACAGTGGTGTGATATGAAAACTGACCTCTCATTCCGTCCATCTAAATTACGTGGATAGAATGACAGGTCAACATCCGTTGGCCCTTACTCCGCAGGTCCATTGGAGAAGTTTGGCCACGGTGGGGATGGAGTAGTCTCCGCCGTGGCCAAACTTAACATCCACCTGTAAGTAAATCTGGTGGGCAGACAACTATGTTGGTGGGGAGGGAACTCTGATGCTGTTGTGACAGAGTGCCCTTCCCACCAACATATAAACCAGGCCCTAAGTCTCCTGTTTGTAAAGAGGAGATAAGAGTCATATGGACTGGATCATTTTCTTACTTCTACATTAACTTGCTTTTCATAAAAAATCCGCTTTTTTACAAGTTATTCTCACCTAAGACAGCTTGTGAAGAGATTGATATTTGTCTGTGAGTTGCCAAAGCAATCTTTATATTCTCTCAGGCCGTTGGCTACCAGAGGAAGCTGCGGACTGCACAGGTCCACCGTTGGACTTATAAAATCGAGTTCTATCGAGTCACAGGAGGTCTGATGGGTGGTATCTTCTTTGTAAAAACTTGTAGTAGTCACCTCAGAGAGCCTGCTTACTGGATGATGCTTTCAGGAACAGTTTACTGTGTGCTATCACATCATTAGAAGAGCTCCAGTTGATCTCTGGGACCTCACTCATCCATGACAACTAGAAGAAAATTATTGCTATAACTTCTTCTTGGAGTGGATTTAATCAATCAATCAGGGGTTTTTATAGCGGGCTACTCACTCGTGAGGGTCTCATGGTGCTTGAGGGGGGGTGGCGGCTCCGGAGTCAGTTGAAGACCCATGTCTTGAGGTCCTTCCTGGACGTGTGCAGGGTCGGGAAGCATCTGATGATCACAGGGAGCTTGTTCCAAGTCTTGGCTGCAATGTAGGAGAAAGCTCTCCTGACGGTTCTGCGTCTGCGGATGCGGGGGACCTCTGCTATGGCCTCTTGGGTATGTGGAAGGATATTCTCTCATTGAGGTATTTGGGTCCGATGTTGTGTAGGGATTTGTAGGCGTGGGTGAGGAGTTTGAAGGTGACCCTCTTCTCGACGGGGAGCCGATGGGTCATGTGCTCATGGCACGGTGTCCCAAGGACGAGTCTGGCTGCAGCGTTCTGGATGGTCTGGAGTCTATGCAGGAGGGTTTTGTTGATTCTGGCGTAGAGGGCGTTACCATAGTCTAGTCTGCTGGTGATGAGTGCATGGGTAACGGTCCTTCTGCAGTCGGAGGGGATCCTCTTGAAAGTCTTACGGAGAATGCGAAGGCAGTTGAAACTGGTGGAGGTGATGGCATTGATCTGGCGGCTCATGGAGAGGGAGGAGTCGAGGATGATGCCGAGGTTCCGAGCGTGGTCTGTAGGGGTGGGTGGGCTCCCGAGGGCAGAGGGTCACCACGTGTTGTCCCAGGCGGAGTTACAGGGACCGGGGATGAGGACCTCCGTCTTCTTTGACTTTAGCTTCAGGCAGCTGTCCTTCATCCAGGCTGCCACATTCTTCATGCCGTCCTGGAAACAGAGTCTGGTGTCTTCGCGATTTTTCGTGAGCGAGAGGATGAGCTAGGTGTCGTCGGTGTAGGATACGACGCTGAGCCCACGCTGTCTGACTATGTCGGCGAGGGGGGCCATGTAGATGTCGAAGAGTGTGGTGCTGAGTGAAGATCCCTGGGGTACTCCGCAGTTGATTTTCGTTGGTTCGGAGAGGAAGGGAGGGAGTCAGATCCTCTGGGTTCTGCCGGAGAGGAAGGTTTGGATCCAGCCAAGGGCGGCTCCTGGAATTCCTGCGTCATGTAGTCTGGATGCTAGAGTGCGGTGTGAAATGGTGTCGAAGGCTGCGGAGAGGTCGTGAAGGATGAGGGCCGTGGTGTGCCCGGGGCCGAGTAGCATGCGGATGTCGTCGGTGGCGGCGAGGAGAGCGGTCTCGGGCCTGTGGTTGCTGCGGAATCCCGACTGGTAGGTGTCCAGGATGAAGTTTTCTTCTACAAAGGTGGTCAGCTGGGTGTTTACGAGTCTCTCAGTGACTTTGGCTGCAAAGGGGAGGAGAGAGATGGTCTGGTAGTTTTTCAGGTCCGTAGGGTCGGCTGATGGTTTTTTGAGGAGGGGTTTTACTACCGCCCATTTCCAGTCACCTGGGCAGATGCCGGATCTGAGGGAGGCGTTGATGGTGTGTCCCACTTTGGGTGCAATGGTGGTGGCGGCCCTGTGGAAGATGTGTGGTGGGCAGGGGTCTGTAGGGGCTCCATAGAGGGTTTTCTTCATGGTAGCTGTGATGCATTCGACGGTCGTGGATTCCCATGACGTGATGGTCGGCTAATCGGCGGTGGTCGGTAGGTGGGTGGTGTTCATCATTGGTTCATTAAATTTGTCGTGGAGGGCCTTATCTTCAGGTGGAAATAGGAGCTGAGCTTGTCGCAGAGTTGCTGGGAAGGTGTGACGTCCGTGGCTTCGCAGGTGGGTTTTGCGAGCTGCTGGATGAAGCTGAACAGTTCTTTGGTGTTGGTCACATTGGTCTGGACTTTATCTCCTATGAAGGTCCGTTTGGTGTCTCTTATGCTCTCGTGGTATTCCTTCAGGGCGCTCTTGTGGTTGTTCTGTGCTTCTGTAGTTTTCATGTTTTGCCAGGTTTTCTCTAGACATCTGCAGGAGCGTCTGGCTTCTTGAAGTTCTATGGTGAACCAGGCAGCTTTCGGCGGGCGTTGTTTGGCGGGGTGGCAGAGGGGTGCAAGCATGTCGGCGCAGCAGGCGATCCAGCGGTGGATTTCCTTAGCTCCAGAGTTGGTGTTGATTGTGGCGCTGGGGGGGTCTTGGAGGAGGGTGGTGTTTAGGAGTTCCTCTGTGACTTTACTCCAGTTCCTTTGTGGTGGGCATAGGGCGGGCTTGGGTGCGGTGGTGGTGTTGAAGGTGAAGTGGACACAGTGGTGGTCAGTGTAAATAGTTAAGGCAACAAATTTAATAAGATACATAAGAATAAAAAGCAATAAATCAACAAGGACCAGAAATTGGATAGAAAGTAAGGACCAACTTAATTATTTACAAAAGTACAAAAATGTTTTATTCATAATCAATTCAGTAAAAAGGGAAATTGAATCATACAATACCAGTCATGTCTACAGTCACACTCTCATATAATCCACATAGACATTTGAAAACAGAATGTAATAGACGAAGACTTGTACAAAAACTTATTTAGATGTTTGTTTAGCTAGACAAATAATGTGGCACAATAACGTTTCACTGTTGTGCTCTAGTCCAGTGGGGCTGGGTGGTATGGCGGAAGCGGATGTTAGTTTCTCCTGCGAAGATGGGGTCGAGGGTGTGGCCCGCTCTGTGGGTGGGTGTGTTGACGAGCTGCTTCAACCCTAGGTTGGTGAGGTTGGCGAGGAGAGCAGTGGAGTCGGGTCATTGGCGTTGTCGAGGTGGAAGTTCCGGTCACCGAGTAGGATGTAGTCCATGGAGATGATGGCGTGGGGTGCAGCGAGCTCAGTGATGGTATTCGCGTGGTGGGTGCGAGGTCCTGGTGGTCTGTAGATGAGGGTGCCGCATAGCGTGGTCCTAGGGCTCATCTGGATCTGGAAGTGGAGGTGTTCTGTGTTGGAGTGGGGGATCACTCGTGCTGGATGTGGAGAGGAGGAGGGGGGTCTTGTGTGCGATGGCGAGTCCTCCTCCTGGGCGGTGTGGGCGATCCTTTCTCTAGATCTTGTAGCCATCAGGGATGGTGGTGGCGAGGTCCAGACCGGAGGAGCCGTTGGTCCAGGTTTCCATGAAGAAGGTGACGTCGGACGAGAGGGTGTCGAGTAGTTCCCAGATCTCAATGGCATGTCGGTGCAGGGAGCGCACGTTGAGCAGGATGCAGATCAGGGTTTTGGTGGTGTGTGCATCGGGCGTTTTTACGGCGGTCGCGGGGGCTCTGTCGATGGTGAAGGATTTGCTGCAGGGTCTGCACAAGAACTGCCTGTGTGTGTTGTTCGGCGAAGATATTGCGCAGTTGGCGTGCCTCCCGTGGTTGAGTGCATGGAGGGTGGTAGGGTCGTAGTTGTAGGGCCACTGCGAACCAGGGGTCCTGGCGCTGGCCGGGTCGGGTCGCGGACGGGCGCAGACGGGCTTGCCTTAGGCACGCCTTCCGCGCGCCAGAAAAGCGACCGCGCAACGGTCGCCATTATGTAGGGGATGGTGGAGGGATGAGTAGCTGGGAGGCAGGAGCGGAGCGGTCAGGGGGAGGGGTTACGGGTGGACGCTGCAGCGGGAACGGCAGAAAAACGGTGGGAAGAGGGGGGAAAAGGGCAAACTGAGGCAGGTCAATGTAAGAGAATTACGGGGTAAAACAGTGACAAAATGAAGAAATTAACACCATCAGGCAAAGTAATGCCTTAAAAAGGAAACACAGTGAGGCAGGTAAAGCGGAAAAAGATTAACACACTGAGGCAGGTAATGCGGGAAAAATAAACAGTGTGAGGCAGGTTAAAGCGGGAAAAAATAAAAAACACAGTGAGGCAGAGTAAAGTGGTAAAACATTGAAGATTAACGCAAACAGGCAAAATGCAGCATGACTGAGACCAGAATCAGGGTGGAATCAAAATCTGCACACAGGCGACACACAGCACAGCGGAGCTGCCAGGGAGAGTGTGATCCTGGGAGCGAAGATTTAGATTTCCCTCTTCGAAGCTTCCATACTAGTGATATATTTGAGACCTTGATTCACTAAAGGTAATCCACTCATTTAAGTACCCTATATGTTGACTTTTGGTCTCGCTTTTCTATGTGAACATTACAGTCTACCCACTGTTAGAGTCCGGCAGCTCACTCATGCGGCCTTGGTGGAGTATGTGCAGTACGTATAAGCGGCTTCTAAAATCATCAAGTAAAGAAAAGTGAGAAAATGATTTTCTCTACAAGTCATAGACTGATTAATGTGTTAATTAATTATTGTTGAAATTAAATTACCATTCTGTCTGTCCACTAATCTCTGTCTGCGCCATTGCTTTCTGAAATGGTTTGCTTAACGCATTTTTCTTTGAATTCTTGTGTTCTGATTTTGTGAGCCACAAGAGAAAAACACCCAGATTCGATGTATTATTGATTGATGTTTCATAGCTCGACCTCAGCTCCCTGCATCCCAAACACGGTCTCACGTATGAACTTCCCCACTCCGGAGTCTCTCAGGGGGAACGCTCTGCCTTGATAACCATGGCTGCTAGTCTCTTCCCTTATCTTGTCGGTGACTACTCGGTGCTTCACCGTTTATCAAATTAGCGGGTTCCACCTCTAGATTGCAAGTGCTGAGGTTAGATACACATAACGTGTATTTGTAAAGGGCATGTTCTCCCAGGGGTATCTTGGCACTGAATAACAGATGTTCATTGTTACCCAAATGAATGGTACTCATTTTATCGACCTCAGAAGGATGAAAGGCTGAGGGGACCTGCCTGGATTTGAACATGTGACCATGTGGTCGAACATAGGCCTCTACAGTGGATGCATTACTCCACTAAGCCACCAGACCCAAATACTCAGAGACTAATAGGTGCAAACAGGGGCTCAACTTTAACATGCTTAGCTAGGATCCTGGAAACAGACATGCACATGTTTGTTTCTGGAGGCGTCATCACCAGCAGTGGGAGGGTCCGTCACAGGAAAAGTGGGTGTTCCCAGTGAGTTACACAGGCCCTACGCCTCAAACACATTTCACCTTGTGTCCTTCTTGGGTCAACAAAATCAAACGGGCCACTATCAAACGAGGACCTATTCCAAAGTTTGAAAAAAAACATCTGTCCCGCAAGGAACAAGAAAAGTACACCAGATCCAGAGGCTTATTTACATGGCCACTACGTATCTTTTTATGTGATAAAAAGTGACACACCAGGGGCGCAGGGGGCTTGTAAATAAGCCCCCCGTATCTTGCACTATCAACTAGCAGGTGTAGAAGTGGGCGGGATCAGAGGGGCACGATGTGGCCATACTTTTTTAATTTAGGAAAAAACCTTCAAATACTTTTTCTGAAAAGACAACGGTTGCGGGACGGTTAATTCTGATAGGTTACATTTTTCAGCTAAAGTTTCATTCAATGAGTCTCCCAAGCTGTGACATATAAAGAAAGGTACCCCCTATACATGCTTTGAGGTCCAAGAGTGAGGGGAGAAAAACAATTACTATAGAAAAACTCTTGTCTGACCTAAATTCTTTTTTAAGAGGTCTCCAGTAGGCTCATAATCAAGGCAGATCCACAGCACGATTAACAACAACCAATTATACAAAATACATTTATTTTTCTTTAACACAAGGTTTTTAAAAAAAATATAAACATTTTTTAATTATTTTTTATTTAACTTTTTTTGTAAATTTTGTTCATACCAATTCAATCTGAACAGAATTATACATTAGGTTCACATTTTTTCAAAATGGTAAACAACATGTTATATTTGACAAGAGCAAAACAACATTGTTTGCATGAAGGTATTTCCTAAAGGGAAAAGCAAAGTAGCATACAGGATTCAATAAATAACATAAAAACTGACAGCAACCCCACAATCACCCATCAAGCAGTCACGCTCACCAATCAGAACATTCGAACGCATTCACACACAAATGAAATTCTGAGGTAAACTTCTGTTTTTGTCACATGACATACACTCTTTACGATTCTGTGGTTTGACTTAATCTAAGGAATATCCACTGATGTGTTAGTTTAGGACGCTTTCCCTATATGGCCGGTCTCCCAAGCTGTGAAACTGAAGGCAGACAGACAGCTAAACAAGAAACAAGCCTTTCTGACGGGGTGCCTGGAAAAAAAAACAAATGTGTGCAACTGGTTAATCTTCAAATGTCTAGGATGCTAGGAAGCCGGAACTGGCTTTAATTGATGGAATAATTTAAAGCTTTGTGATGACAGATTTACTCTTTGTGAGTGGTGGTGCAAGGGAGTTAACAGCTGAGTTCTGAAGTTCTTTCGTTTAAGGAACAGTTACATAAAACAATTTGCATTATGTAAAGTCACCTGAGTGAAGCGAGACAGCGAGACAGCGAGGACATAGCGCCGCATCCACCTGGGCCCACGACAGTAGCCTGCACACTCCTTGCCGCGAGCTTCCCCCACCGCCTCCAACCACCCGAGGCCGCAGTGGGGGGAAACTACAGGCCCCAGCATCCCTCGCCGCCACGCCCACATCCGCCGGACAAGGCGCCCGGAGGCGCTACATAGGACGAGGCTCCCTCGGTGGAGCGAGGGGGTCACCTGAGTGAAGCGAGACAGCGAGGACATAGCGCCGCATCCACCTGGGCCCACGACAGTAGCCTGCACACTCCTTGCCGCGAGCTTCCCCCGCCGCCTCCAACCACCCGAGGCCGCAGTGGGGGGAAACTACAGGCCCCAGCATCCCTCGCCGCCACGCCCACATCCGCCGGACAAGGCGCCCGGAGGCGCTACATAGGACGAGGCTCCCTCGGTGGAGCGAGGGGGTCACCTGAGTGAAGTGAGACAGCGAGACAGCGTGGACATAGCGCCGCATCCACCTGGGCCCACGACAGTAGCCTGCACACTCCTTGCCGCGAGCTTCCCCTGCCGCCTCCAACCACCCGAGGCCGCAGTGGGGGGAAACTACAGGCCCCAGCATCCCTCGCCGCCACGCCCACATCCGCCGGACAAGGCGCCCGGAGGCGCTACATAGGACGAGGCTCCCTCGGTGGAGCGAGGGGGTCACCTGAGTGAAGTGAGACAGCGAGACAGCGTGGACATAGCGCCGCATCCACCTGGGCCCACGACAGTAGCCTGCACACTCCTTGCCGCGAGCTTCCCCCGCCGCCTCCAACCACCCGAGGCCGCAGTGGGGGGAAACTACAGGCCCCAGCATCCCTCGCCGCCACGCCCACATCCGCCGGACAAGGCGCCCGGAGGCGCTACATAGGACGAGGCTCCCTCGGTGGAGCGAGGGGGTCACCTGAGTGAAGCGAGACAGCGAGGACATAGCGCCGCATCCACCTGGGCCCACGACAGTAGCCTGCACACTCCTTGCCGCGAGCTTCCCCCGCCGCCTCCAACCACCCGAGGCCGCAGTGGGGGGAAACTACAGGCCCCAGCATCCCTCTCCGCCACGCCCACATCCGCCGGACAAGGCGCCCGGAGGCGCTACATAGGACGAGGCTCCCTCGGTGGAGCGAGGGGGTCACCTGAGTGAAGTGAGACAGCGAGACAGCGTGGACATAGCGCCGCATCCACCTGGGCCCACGACAGTAGCCTGCACACTCCTTGCCGCGAGCTTCCCCTGCCGCCTCCAACCACCCGAGGCCGCAGTGGGGGGAAACTACAGGCCCCAGCATCCCTCGCCGCCACGCCCACATCCGCCGGACAAGGCGCCCGGAGGCGCTACATAGGACGAGGCTCCCTCGGTGGAGCGAGGGGGTCACCTGAGTGAAGTGAGACAGCGAGACAGCGTGGACATAGCGCCGCATCCACCTGGGCCCACGACAGTAGCCTGCACACTCCTTGCCGCGAGCTTCCCCCGCCGCCTCCAACCACCCGAGGCCGCAGTGGGGGGAAACTACAGGCCCCAGCATCCCTCGCCGCCACGCCCACATCCGCCGGACAAGGCGCCCGGAGGCGCTACATAGGACGAGGCTCCCTCGGTGGAGCGAGGGGGTCACCTGAGTGAAGCGAGACAGCGAGGACATAGCGCCGCATCCACCTGGGCCCACGACAGTAGCCTGCACACTCCTTGCCGCGAGCTTCCCCCGCCGCCTCCAACCACCCGAGGCCGCAGTGGGGGGAAACTACAGGCCCCAGCATCCCTCGCCGCCACGCCCACATCCGCCGGACAAGGCGCCCGGAGGCGCTACATAGGACGAGGCTCCCTCGGTGGAGCGAGGGGGTCACCTGAGTGAAGTGAGACAGCGAGACAGCGTGGACATAGCGCCGCATCCACCTGGGCCCACGACAGTAGCCTGCACACTCCTTGCCGCGAGCTTCCCCCGCCGCCTCCAACCACCCGAGGCCGCAGTGGGGGGAAACTACAGGCCCCAGCATCCCTCGCCGCCACGCCCACATCCGCCGGACAAGGCGCCCGGAGGCGCTACATAGGACGAGGCTCCCTCGGTGGAGCGAGGGGGTCACCTGAGTGAAGCGAGACAGCGAGGACATAGCGCCGCATCCACCTGGGCCCACGACAGTAGCCTGCACACTCCTTGCCGCGAGCTTCCCCCGCCGCCTCCAACCACCCGAGGCCGCAGTGGGGGGAAACTACAGGCCCCAGCATCCCTCGCCGCCACGCCCACATCCGCCGGACAAGGCGCCCGGAGGCGCTACATAGGACGAGGCTCCCTCGGTGGAGCGAGGGGGTCACCTGAGTGAAGTGAGACAGCGAGACAGTGTGGACATAGCGCCGCATCCACCTGGGCCCACGACAGTAGCCTGCACACTCCTTGCCGCGAGCTTCCCCTGCCGCCTCCAACCACCCGAGGCCGCAGTGGGGGGAAACTACAGGCCCCAGCATCCCTCGCCGCCACGCCCACATCCGCCGGACAAGGCGCCCGGAGGCGCTACATAGGACGAGGCTCCCTCGGTGGAGCGAGGGGGTCACCTGAGTGAAGCGAGACAGCGAGACAGCGAGGACATAGCGCCGCATCCACCTGGGCCCACGACAGTAGCCTGCACACTCCTTGCCGCGAGCTTCCCCCGCCGCCTCCAACCACCCGAGGCAGCAGTGGGGGGAAACTACAGGCCCCAGCATCCCTCGCCGCCACGCCCACATCCGCCGGACAAGGCGCCCGGAGGCGCTACATAGGACGAGGCTCCCTCGGTGGAGCGAGGGGGTCACCTGAGTGAAGCGAGACAGCGAGACAGCGAGGACATAGCGCCGCATCCACCTGGGCCCACGACAGTAGCCTGCACACTCCTTGCCGCGAGCTTCCCCCGCCGCCTCCAACCACCCGAGGCTGCAGTGGGGGGAAACTACAGGCCCCAGCATCCCTCGCCGCCACGCCCAAATCCGCCGGACAAGGCGCCCGGAGGCGCTACATAGGACGAGGCTCCTTCCGCATCGCGGGACGCGCGCGGGCGGCGCCGGGCTGAGCCCGGGCAGAGGGCGGGCCGTCTGTGGCCGTCAGGGGCCAGAAGAGGCCGGGCTGGGCATACCCTCTGCGATCTGCACACAGATAAGAAACCGTGAGTAGTGGTGCTTGAAAATCGTGATAATGGGGAAAAAGAAGCCCTCAGGCATTAAACCAAATGGGATGGCAGGAGCAACCCTGGACTCATATTTAGTTAGAGCTGCCAACGTTTTAACGGAGGAAATAGAAAGAACGGAAAGGCGTCTGTCAATGGGGATAGGGAACAAGACATCAGCCGTCATTCACGAGAATCCTGATACCTCAGTGATAAACACATCACAGCAATCACCTGGCATTCCTAGGGATCTAGTAGACCAGCTAGAACATATGCCATCTCCACCATATATTACTGAACATGGTGAGTCTATTACCTCAACACCTACCCAAGTGCCCCCGGTAGTAGAGGTCTCCCCCTCCCCCCCAACTCAAATCCAGACATTACGTACGAGAGCAGGGGGTTTGGCTCCAGTGGGACGACCAAAGAAACTGCCTGTGGGTCGATCAGTTAAAACAGGTTCGGGTCATCTGCCCCGGGGGGAGGTTTTACCTAACAAACTTTGGGCAGCAATTAAGAGGAAACTGGATGGTATACTGGCCCCTATCAATAAAAGACTGACATCTATTGAGGATCGTTTTTCATCATTGGAAGTGAAGCTCAATGCCATGTCTACAACTGTGCAACCGTCTATTCTGGAGTTGCCAGAATCAAGTATTCATGATCACACCCAGTGTTTGGTGCCAGTATCAACGAAGGAAGCCCCCTCGAATGTTGATCTTCTGCCTCCTTCAGTGGTGGCAGGCCCTTCTTCGCGTATCCTGTTTCCGACACCAACTCTGCCTACCCAAACCTCACAGGACGACAACGCTTATCACAATACACCCCCTACTACGGATTCTACTAATACTATGAACCTTAATAAAACTTACTCAGGGAAAGGACTCCCATTTGTTAGAGAGGCTATCCCTCTGGCTCTTGTCCTTGCCAATGTTCCCCACTTAAGACCAGGCCAAGCAGAATCCACAACTGCATTAATGGACAAAGCCTTATATTGGCTTAGTAGGAATATGTATTTTGGAGGAATGGGTGGTCAACAACAACTGGCAAGAGAAATTATAATGGCCAGACGGGTTCCTTGGCTTGGATATAACACGAAAAAGTTTGGGGGAGATTGTGTTGTCATTAATTTTGCTACTACGCATGTACTACCCAATGTTCTTGTTAACTTACTACCACCTCAGAAAAGGGACTCTGATATAATTCCTCTCACATTGGATTTTTTCATTGGTAATGCCAGGCCTTTGAGACGGAATATGATGTCATTATTATCAAACGCCCCAAATGTAGTTACAGGGAGGAGGGCACTTTTAAGTTTTTCTACTGATCTTAGGCTAGAAAATAGATATAATGCCTTGTCCAATTTAGAGGAATGCGATTGACATAGGGAAAGTGATATCCACCCTGTTCACGAGTTCCCTCATGAAAATAAGTTGATCGGAAACAAAACCCAGGCTGAAACCATTCCTTGTATCAGTACCCTAACTTCATCCTACACCCCTAAGAGTAACCATCAAACAGTGGTATCTGCTTGCAATAATCCACCTGAACAAATGACTGAGCCCGGTTATATTGTAAATAACCCTTTGACAAATGATAGGTGTAGCTCGCTACATAAAATCCCTAGTGGTGG
Source organism: Triturus cristatus (assembly GCF_964204655.1). Lineage (NCBI taxonomy): Eukaryota > Metazoa > Chordata > Amphibia > Caudata > Salamandridae > Triturus > Triturus cristatus. The sequence goes on from NC_140589.1 coordinate 183,214,145, forward strand.
TAGCAAAATATCTCTGGTATCATGGAATATTGCAGGCATTGCCCAGAAATTGTTGTCTCCTGAATGGGGCAACTTTATTGATAAATATGATATCTGCCTATTCCAGGAGTCCTGGGCTGTTGATCCTGTTTTTAGGGCCGGATATCTTAATTTTTACATTCCTGCAAAAAAAAATCCTAAAGGGCGCCCTGTAGGAGGCCTTGTGGCCTGGGTTCGCCAAAAACTAGATTATAATGTGGAATTGTTAAAATCCTCTGACATAGATATCCTAGCGTTTAAACTTAGTAGGGCTAATGAGAGTACCCATGCTATTTTCAACGTGTATGCTAGGGGGTTGAGGGGAGGTCTCAGTTCAGAGACCATATCGTCCTTGGACTTACAGCTAGAAAACCTTCCCATTTATACCACCCCTATTGTAACAGGAGATTTCAACACTACATTCGAACCATTGGATAATGAGGTACAAGAGCTATCATTAGAACAAGACCTTAGATGGGGAATCCCTAGGCTTGACCTACCGCCTGTTAAAAAATGGTCTAACGCTGCAATTCAGCTTAAGGCGTTGTGTTTGGAAAGAGGCCTTAGGGCTGCAAATGGGCGCACAAGATCTGATCTGAAAGGTGAAATCACTTTTGATAATGGGCGCTCCACCAGCCGTATCGATTATATACTGATTGATCTCAGGATATGGCATAGACTTGATGACATGAAGGTAATATGGCGGCTTGAAAGCGACCACAACCCTCTATGTATGGATTTTTGGGTCAATAATAGAGAGGGTGACGCGACCCATGTTGAGGGAACTGTTACCTCGGATGTAGTGATTACAAACGACAAACGCCGTGTAAAATGGAATAAACTAATTGAACATCCTGAGAAGTTGGAAGCTCTTAAAGCCGAAGTAATCAAGAGTACCACATACCTTATGTCAAGAATCTTGAGGGAAGATTTCCCACAAATTGTAATAGAAGCCCATACTAGCCTATTTGGTAACCTGAAATCCTACTTTCTAAGGGACGTGAAGCCAGGGAGACAGGTTCCGAAAATCAATGATGCTAGCTGGTTTGATACTTCATGTAGAATTGCTCAGCAAAGGCTTAGTGAAGCCCTAAGGTTAAGAGATCACATGGGGGTTAGGGTGGCAAGGGATCACTATAGGGAGGTGCAGAAAAAAGCCAAAAAAGATTGGGATCAACAATGGTGGCAGGATTTAAGAAATGCCTGTGCTGCGAAGGACTCGAGAACCTTTTGGAGCATTGTCAACTGGGATAGGGGAGGGCGTCCAGAGCCCCCACAGAATAATGTTCCCCAGGTAAAATGGATTGAATTCTTTGGTCCCCAGTACGCTTGTAGCGCAACTAATGAACAGACCCCACTATCCCTCCCTGAAAAATTTTACTCCGGTCCAGTGTTTTTTATTAAGGATGTCGAGGCAGCGCTAGACTGTGTGGCAAAGGGAAGAGCTCCAGGTATGGATGGAATCCCGGCCGATATATTTTTAAGTGACAAGCCAACCTGGTGCCAGTATATAGCCCTTCTTGCTAATGCAGTGGCTAATGGAGCTCCAGTACCCCCATCATGGAAAGGTGCTGAGATAATCCCTGTTTTTAAGAAAGGTGACAAATCCCTCCCCAGTAATTACAGGCCCATAAGTCTTATTGATTCAATTCAAAAGGTTATGGGCCGTTTAGTGCTAGGAAAAGTACAGACTTGGGTAGAGGATGCTAATATTTTGTCCCCATTTCAAGCGGGATTTCGTTCTTGTACCAGTACCATAGACCACATTTTTCGGTTTATAACTATCTACTGGAGGAACGTGCTCCTGAACGAGGGGTCGTTATACGCTGTCTTTGTAGATCTCAAATCAGCGTTTGATTTGGTCCCTCGGAGGAAATTATGGGGTGTCCTCGGTGACATGGGGATGGCTCCAGAGTTATTAACACTTCTCGTCCGCTTACATGAGGGCAACTTTACAAAAGTCAGATGGGGCACAGGGAGAGGTTACCGACTCTTTCCCTGTTGGGCGGGGCGTCCGACAGGGGTGTGTGTTGGCTCCTACCCTGTTTTCTTTGTATATTAACGGGGTAGTTGAGTATCTTTCAGCGGTCTCCACCGATGCTCCCCTTCTGGCTGGCAACCATGTCCCTGTCCTCATGTTTGCGGACGATACTTTGCTCATCTCCAGGACCCCGAGTGGCCTCCAGAAGGCCATTAATGCATTTGTGGATTTTTGTTCCCTAAGAGGGCTAGAAATAAACATCTCGAAAACCAAGTTTATGGCTTTTAATCAGCACAAATCGTTTAGAGGCAGTATTTTATTAAATAATGAGCCCCTAGAACAGGTGAGTGCGTTCACGTACCTTGGTATCTCCCTCCAAAAGGATTTGGGTTGGAAACACCACTTGGACATAACAGCTCTAAAACTACATCAACACATAGGGTGTCTGACCAAGAAATATAAATCCTCCTTTACCAAACCAGTCACACCTGCCCTAGAAATCTATAACGCCAAAGCAGTGAGCTCGGCCCTCTACGGAGCTGAGCTCTGGGGATTTAATAACTTAAAACAACTAGCAAGACTAGAAAATAAATTTCTACGTAACCTTGCAAGTGTCCCGCAAAGCACTCCCATGCTCCCGCTCCATCTAGACCTAGGGAGGGAGAACATTGTGGACACAGCAAAGCTACGGCCAATCCTTTATTGGAGGCGTCTTTGGGTCACCCCAGAACTTGTGCAGTACGCTATGGGTTTCAAGGATGTGATCTCACGGGACTGTTTCCACAGAATAGGTTGGTTAAAGGAGGTCAGGTCCCTACTTATTAAATTGGATCTAGAGATACTCTGGAATAATCCTGAGACGGCAGTTTTTCCGACAAAGGTACAATTGAAACAGAAATATTGGGAAATGGTTTATACATCTATAGGTCACTACAGTATTGCAACTAGCCTAACAGGTCGATTTTTGGATTTTAAATCATGGCCTGTATGTGAGGCTTACTGGGATTTGATCGAGAGGCCCTTTGATCGAAAACTTTATTTTCAGTTTAGGGCAGGTAGTTTGCCTATAAAGTCCTTTACGTGTAAATGGGCCTCTAGAACTGATGACAAATGCCATTATTGTGTGACTATGGCAGAGACCATTCCCCATATTTTCTTTGTTTGTCCATTATATGCTGCCCCACGGAGGAGATGGTTGAGGCCGATTTGTAACCTGTTGGGTGTCCGGAGATGTGCCGTTGCGCTGAGAATTTTAGGGTCTGATTGTAGCCCTAGTACAGCTATAGCAATGGCCAAATTTCTGGGTTGGACCTGGGTTATTCGCACTCGCACTTTAAACAAAAATGTTGCTGCTATCCTATCATAAGATGTATCTTTTAAATAGGACATGTTTATGCTGCTGCCTCTTCTCCTTCTTTTTTAACTGTTCTTAAAGTTTTTAGATATCCGACAGTATATGGAATTTAATAGGTTTTTTTAATCTGTAATTGTAATGTATTATGTGTTATTTAGATATGTGTTATGTGTTGTATGGTTGTGCTTTTATGACAAACTGTCGAAATAAAGCTATTTGAATTGAATTGTAAAGTCTGGGTATTACATAAAATCTATATTTTGGAAGCACTATTTTATCTTAAAAATTATTGCACATTTTCTAGCAGTCTATCTTATACTGTGTGTATTTTAAGTTTAAAATAATGACTTACATATTCAGAGTGCGTTCTGTCAGAGGCTGGGACCTCATAGCACTAAAAAAACACAAGTCACTAGTCTTAACTGCACAAACCAAGATTTAATTCTGTGGCTCTCTTTTTGCACCCATACCTCTGTAGTACAGTAACTAATAGAGGTTTCACAATGTTCTATAGTGCATTTCCCACTGAGTAGCTTAATTTGTTTTAAATGATTTCTCATTCAAGCCGCACGTTATTTTATATGTTGCTACCTGTTGTCTTTTTAGGCACACCTTTGACCCCACCTGCACACCCACTGACCCCGCCCCCATTGCATGCAGTATCACAGTTCCCATTTTTTTTAATGCACTTCGAATACTGCGGTCTACTGGTATTAGCTGTGCTGTCTATAAAAAATATGGGAAGGTTGCTTCACTATCTAGAAATGTTGCATCTCGAATGGGGGACCCCGACAACGCAGGGGAGCTGGTGAATAATGACCCCTCTACTCCCCCCCCCCCCCCCGCCCTTCAGACAGACTGGCCAGGGTGGCATAGTCTTCTGCTTGCAGTGGCTCTCATCGCCTACACTCTTGGCATTTGTGGGCAGGCGCTTTATGTGAAATACCCCACCCCTTTCTAATGTCTTATGCCCGTGTGTGCCCAACTTTGTGCTGCAGACACTGTGCGCGAACGTTGGATACCTGAATGTTTGGACACAGGGCTTCACAGCAGGGCAACACTCTACCCCCAGAAAAGCTTAAATTAGTAATTGTCTATCTGTGCTTAAAGGTATCCGGCATTTATGGAGGCTGTCACACGGTGTCACGGTGCTGACATTCGGTGCCATGTGATCCATTTGGCCGGAGGCTGCGAGATCCTCGGGGGATTTTTGTGTATAATTCCTCGACATGCCCTGCCTGGCCGCGCTGCAGCCCATGACAAGTAATAGAGACCTGCTCATTTCGCCCTCACCATTAGCGACTCTCTACAGGAAGATATTTCTGGATATGTTCCTGTTTGACCTTCGAACTGATAATTAATCACACTGCAGAGCTCGTCAATTGTTAACCAGAAAGAAGAGAAAGACATTATTCATACCAGGTGCCCGTTCGTAGCCATTCTGTGAGACTAACTTTGCACATGGTTAATTTCCTTTTATTTTAAAGTTTACAGTCGAGCAGTCTCAATTGTTAAGGCCACGCTGTGCTCAGTTTAAAAATCCGCTGATGTCTACTAGCGGAAAAAGTTTATTTTCTTTTAATCTAGCGCTTTATAGTGCAGACTACAGTCTCTAAGCACAAATGATGGTACGCACTTTACTGAACTCGGAATGATTAATTGGAATTGTTGGTTAAGAATCCGTGCTCTCCGAGTCACCGCAGATTCCAGCAGCGAGCGATTGACTCACCGTCATCTTTTCCGTTGGGCTTTGCTATTAGTTTGGCAACTTGAAGTACCAGAGTAGCTGTATCTCTATTTTAAGGTTTGTGTTAAAAGCTGCGGTTCATGACTACTGAAATACTTCTGTGTTCCGTGTCTGTTATGCACGAGGTAGGTAAACATACACATACATTCGAATACATACATATTGGGCCCTACATTCAGCCCTCATGGGTGTCGTGTTCTGCCAATGACCATGCATGGACCGGTAGGTGATCTCTTGGGGGCATATTAACAACAACTTGTGATAAATATCGCAAAGCGCGCTTAGTGCGATTTCTCAGATCGCCGGCTATCGCTGGATTTCAATGCCGAGATAGCGCATTATTATCAAGGCTTATCTCTGAGGCGATATGAAATCCAGCAATAGCGGCGAAAAGCACCAGTATCGCCTGAAAAAAAGAGTTTAATTGGAGGAGATAAGGAGATCCTTGCTGATACGCCCCAGTGACCTTAACCCTACAATCCACCTCCCATTATATAGATGGCTTAGTCGACTTTTAAGCAGGTGTTAAGATCCTGCGATAAGGGGGCTTAAAGCGATTAATCTTGTCGCTAAGCGGGTTTGCAGCAGGCTTGTTAATAAAGCGAAGCCTTGTTAGCGACTATTTCCATGTAGTTTTGCTGCGGAACGCTTACTTTGCATTTCATTAGCGATGACATGCAGGGCGATAAGAAAACAGGAGCAAATTCATGGAAACTAGCGCTAATAGTGCGATGTGAATATCGCCGCTTTTCTGGCTTTTAAAGCCAGGAAAGCGGCGATATGGCCCTTAATGATATGCCCCTTTGTTCTTTATTTATTTTCCTTAGCCCCGTGCCCACACGCACGTCTTATCCCTTACCCTTGGTCCCCTGGAAGTGCCCACCCCACTCACTGACCAGAAGTGGTGTCCGGTCTCTGCCCCTCCCTTAGGTCGTCCGAGTGCAGGATCCTAGTGCCCCTGACCGCAGGTCAATACATCTCCCCCTTTGTCATGAAAAGAATGCAGGGAGATGGTGATAGATCCCATTGTGTGTCCAGAAAGAACTAGTGATAGAGGGAGAGAAAAATAGAGAGAGAGAGAGAGAGAGAGAGAGAGAGAGAGAGAGAGAGAAAGTGAGAGAGAGCGAGAGAGAGAGAGAGAGAGAGAGAGAGAGAGAGAGAGAGAGAGACAATGGAAAAGGGGAGAGGCATACCCTCCTCTTCATCATTGCATTTCTTCAATCAGTCTTTTTGTCCTTTTTCTCACTCTATTCCCTCCTTGTAACTCCTCGTCGTGTCCTTCGCAGTTGTCCGTGCTTTTTCCTCCATTGTCTACTGCTTTGCTTCTCTCCTGGGCGCCGATGTTCTCTGCCGCAGTGTCCTCTCCTTTTTTTCATCAATTGTCTTCACTCCTTTGAAGTGAGAACTGTTCCGTGTTATTTGATAGGGACCCAATTCGGCCGTGATAATTGGCCCCTTGACTTCTGTTATTGTTATTTGGTCCTTTGAGAATGGGCTGTCAGATGTTCTCCGCTGCCGCACCACTACTTGGTCTCCTTGCTTCAGGTGACCCAGAGTGGCATGTCGCCTGGCATCCACGTATGCTTTCATCTTCTCCTTGGCCTCATGGTCCCTGATAAGGATGCCTCTGTGTTCTGGTGACTTCTTCACTTCTAGCTGAGGTAGCCTTGTTTTGCTTGACCTTCCCAGCACTAATTCAGCAGGGCATCGTCCTGTGGAGCTGTGGGGGGTGTTTCTGTAGTCCCGTAGCACTTGACAGAGCACCTGCCCTCTGGAAATCTGCGTTATCTTTGCTTGTTGTACTGCCTTCTTTATGTTGCCCATGAACCGTTCCACCATACCATTTGCCTGTGGCCACAGAGGCGTTATCTTCCTGTGATAAATGCCTCGTTACGCCATGAACTTTTTGAACTCCTCCCCTGAAAACAGAGGACCGTTGTCTGTCTTTAGTGTCTCTGGTGATCCCCAGGCTGCAAATACGTTGTCCAATATTTGTAGCGTCGCAGTTGCTGATGTGGAGGAGATGTGGCGTACGATGGGAAACCTCGAATATTCATCTATGATCATGAGCAGATAGTTGCCTGTGCCTGGTGGCCCATAGAAGTCTGCCGCTAACGTTGTCCATACTGCGTTTGGAAGTTCTGACATTTGTAGTGGTTCTGGTCTTGCTGGTTTGCCTGTTGTTTGACAGATGTGGCAGCTTAGGATGGTGTCTTCCACCATTCGGTCTAGGCCAGGCAACCACACCTTTTACCGCAGCATCTGCTTTGTTGCAACCAGGCCTCTGTGTGACTCATGTGCTAGGCTAACAGTCCGTCGACGCAGCCCTTTTGGTATCACTATCCGTGTTCCTCGCATCAGTATGCCATTCTCAGTCTCTGATAGTTCATTGTGTATCTTTTTGAACGCTATCATTTCCTCCTTGTTGACTCTGTCTCCCATTGTGCAGTTGTTGTTGATGTGTCTCCATCTCTGCTGTCTTGTTGTTACTTTCGCTGCTTGCATCGTGTTGTCCTTTGTTGTCTCTTGCTCCAGTTCCGGCAGTGTTATTTGTGCTGGTGTGTTCTGTCTTAGTACGAAGTTATGGTATTCTTATGCCATGGAGGTGGTAAGGGGTGCCACGACATGTAGTCAGCCGGGTTGTGCTCTTTGCCCGGCTTGTGCACTATTTTGAAGTCGTAGTCCATCAGTCTTATGCCCCAGCGTTCAATGCGGGGTGGCATCTTTGCATTTGGATTGCCATATATTGTCACCAGGGCCTGATGATCAATTACGATGGTGAACGGTTTGCCATAAATGAACATGTGATAGTGCTTGCACGCCCATACTACCGCTAAGCTCTCCTTTTCAGGTTGGGAGTATGCTCTTTCACCGCCAAACAGACTTTTGCTTTCATACGCAACTATTTTTCTAGGGGAGTCTTTGCCTGGAAGGTGCTGTGCTATAATTGCTCCAAGTCCGACCGGGCTGGCATCTACGGTCAGTTCGATGCATAGCAATGGATCAAAGTATGCAAGGTGATCTATGGCCATCACTGCTTGTCTGATGGCTCCAAATGCCCAGCTGCACTCTTGTGACCAGATGAACTTCTGACCCTGTTTAGCTAAGTCCCGCAGTGGTGTGCTCACCGTGGCAAAGTCCTTTATGTAGCGGGCGCAGTAGCTGGCAAGACCAAGGAACGACCTCACTTCTGCAACATCTATTGGAGGATTCGCCTTCTGCAGTGTCTCGACCTTGCTGGGGTCCGGCCTCATTCCCTTCTTGGAGAAGATGTGTCCAAAGAACACCAGTTCACTCCTTCCTAGCTCGCATTTGTCGGCACTCAGTGTTAGTCCTGCTTGCTCCAGCTATCGGCATACCTCATGTAGGACACTGTCATGCGCTTCATCAGACCGACCAAATACCAGGATATCATCGCTGTAGTTTAGACTGTTTTTCACCGGCCTTATCACTTGTCTTATCGTTTCCTGAAATATCTCCGTGGCAGAAGAGATGCCGAAACTCAAACGCTTGCAGCAGAAGAGGCCCATGTGTGTGGAGAATGTGGTAATGTACCTTGACTGCTCATCGAGCTCCAGTTGGTGGTACCCTTTGCACAGGTCCAACTCCGAGAATCGGCATGCACCAGTGAGACAGCTTATCATGTCATTCAGGTGTGGCCCAGGGTGTCGTTCTCTCTCAATGGCTGTGTTCGGTATCCGCATGTCCATGCATATGCGGATCTTTGACGTGTTCTTTTTCGGAACTGCCACTATTGGAGACACCCAGGGTGTCGGTCCTTCCGCGGGCTCAATGATGTCTTGTGCCAATAGACTCTGTATCTCTTCGTCAACCTGAGGCTGCAGATGTATAGGTACTCGTCGGTGATGCTGCGCCACCGTTTTGACTGCCTCGTTAATGTGTAATGTTATTTGTTTCCCTTTTAGTTTCCCTAGGCTTTGTAGTATGTCTGGATGCTCTTGTAGAATGTTCTGTTTCTCTGACATGTGGTATGTCATTGCCAGTAGGCCCATTATCTGCGCTGTGACATTGCCCCGTAGCACATGTATCTCTTCTCTGCAAGACCTGTCCTTGTACGTCAGTGTTTCCGTGAATTTCCCCATGATTTCCTCCGGCTTCTTTGATCCCCAGGTGAACACGTCGACGGTAGATGGTGACAGTGGCGGTCTTATCTTCATCTTCTCGTACTCCGACATGCACATGATGTTGCACGTGGCCCCACTATCAAGCACGAACCGTGTGCTGTGGCCTCCAACCTCAATCTCCACTGTCGCTGTTTTTTTGTTCTGATGCTTCTCCACACAGTTAATGTACTCTGCCCTGTGTTCTTCTGTTGGTGCATCTGACATCAGATAGAGTCGTTCTGCTTTTTTCGATGAGACTGTTCCATCAGATTGATCTGATGAGCTGCGATTTGTCGTCTCCATGTGCCTGGCATACCTGCTCGTTACTGCTCGTGTTCTTGCCGGTCTTCCTCGCTCACTTTTGAACTGTCTGCTCATGCAAGCGGTCCCAAAATGATTGTCCCTGTTACACTTCCTGCACTTCTGGCCCATTGCCGGGCATGCACCGACGTGTGGGAAGTCAAGGCCGTACCGGTAGCACATTTTTTCCTGTTTTTTCGTTGGTTGTGGCGGTGTGCTGTCTTTCTTTTTGTTGCTTCCCTTTACACGGTTCGCTTGTTCTGCCCTTCTGTCTTTGCCTAGCTCCATCTCATTGGCATGTGCCGTTGCTCTTGCTTCTGCTCTGGCCAGTGCCAGTATCTTCTCCAGCGTCGTTGGCTCCTTTACGATGCGCGCGCGGAACTCCACGGACTGGCAGCCTTCAATGTCGTATCGCTTGTTCATTGTCGAACTTTTCAAACTCGCAATACGTTACTAGCTTACGCAGTCTTGTTGCGAAATCATCAAGGGACTCCTCTGTTCGTTGACACGCGGTGTTGAATGTGTACCTCTCGAAGTCGATGTTTCTTTGCCGGTCGAACTTCTCCGTGAGGCACTGTATCAGTCCCTTGCACGTTGCCGTTTTTTCAATGGGAAATGTGGCGAGCAGATATTCCACTTCATCACCTACGAGATTTAAGAAGAGTTCAACGTGCTTCGCCTCTACGACGTCTGTGGCGCGCATGTATCATTCGAATTTCCGAATCCAGCATTCCCACCTGATGCCTGTCTGTGGTTCCGATAGGCTGAATGGTAGTGGTCTGCGAAATATTGCCTGTGAGCCGTTTTTGTCACTTTCGATGCTCATCTTCCTTGTATCTTTGTTCTTTTCTGTCTTCTTTTGTTATGTCTCTGCTCCTATTTCCTTTTTCTGTTGTAAAGTCCCTTTGGACCTCTATTTTGCCCTTTTCCTATTGCTTTTAGTTGATGCCTGACTCTAAAATGGCCTCCTGCCTTCTCCAACCTCTTATTGGCTGTCCCGGCTGACTTTAAGATGACCGCCTGGACTTCAGTGGGCGAGATTTGCTATATATTGAATTGCCTGACTCTAAGATGGCCGCCGGGTCTCGCGAGATTTCGGGTCAAATCTTAACGCGGGAGGCTCGGACTCTCTTTTAGTCAGCGGGCAGTCTCTCCACAATCGGGTACCTTTATTGCTATTTCCCTCACCTTGCTTTCCTGGATGCGGCCGGGGTGGGCTCCCAATATCGCTTGTAGACGCTGCACATGGACAAGGGTGGGCTCTTGGCTCCGTTTCCTTTTGAGATCAGGGTGGGATCCAGATTTCGCGTCCTTTTCCTTTGGGAGCCGACGGACCAGGGTAGGCTCCTGGTTTTGTCTTCTCTTCGTTGGGCGTATTCCCAACATCGTCTCCTTCGCTCAGCGGACCAGGGTGGGCTCCTGGCTCTGCTTGGCCATGATGGATGGGCAAAACACGCTTCGATGTTGGCTCCTGATCCCACCTGCTCGTCGCCAGTTGTCGTGTTCTGCCAATGACCACGCATGGACCGATAGGTGATCTCTTTGTTCTTTATTTCTTTTCCTTAGCCCCGTGCCCACACGCACGTCTTATCCCTTTCCCTTGGTCCCCTGGAAGTGCCCGCCCCACTCCCTGACCGGAAGTGGTGTCCGGTCTCTGTCCCCTCCCTTAGGTCATCCGAGTGCAGGGTCCTTGTGCCCCTGACACCAGGTCACTACAGTGGGGATTGGTCGGATGGGGTGTCAAAGATGTTGATTCCACCCACCACAGCATGCAGCAAAGGGCAGCGGATCAGCAAACTTCAGCTACTGGTTTCCTTCTGTGTGAATCACTGTAATATGTTGATGCACAATGTTGTCATTCACAGGCTAAGGAAAGTAGCCCCCTTTTAAATTATTGTTTATTTACATTTCTTTGACTTATCAACCACCACCACACTGCTTCCAGGCTCCTCTTAAATCTTGAGATTTATTTGCATGGCGTACTTATTTGATTTCCCTAAAAATGGTTGCTATGTGTGCGCAAATGTGTGTATCCATGGGTACCCTTCATTGAATTTTTTTAGACATTATGAAACAAAATTCCAAGAAGGTCACCTTTGATGCATGTGCATGCATCGCTACGCATGGGTAAACTTCTTAGAATGTGTGTTGTTGTTCTTTGCAAAAAAATCAAACATGGCTGTTGGACTTGGCCCTTTCTGCAGGGTAATCCCCAGACTTTTTGCATTAATCCTCTTGTTATCTGAACTTGTTTTTGTTGGCTTTCAGGACTTTGTGCACTTTGTGACTGCTAACCAGTGCTAATGTGCTTGTCCTCTCTCCTTTAAATGTGGTGAAATTAGCTTATACCCAATTGGCATATTCGATTTACTTGTAAGACCCTAGTAATGTTATATTGCATGTACCCAGGGACTGTTAATTAATTGCTTCTAATGGGCCTGCAGCACTAATTGTGCCATCCACTTAAATAGTCTTTTAAACATGTCTCAGGTCTGCCATTGCAGCCTATGTGTGCAATTTTAAACTGCCATTTCGACCTGGCAAGATAAACCTCCCATTTTTATACATATAAGTCACTCCTAGGAAAGGCGCTACACAGCCAATAGGAGAGGGTGCATTATAGTTAAAAGTTTGGACATGTACTTTTAAATTTTACATTTTCTGGTAGTGAAAAACTCCTACACAATCATTTTTCAGTACTGGTAGGCCTTCCTCTACCTTATATAACATTGGGTTGCCTTACTGACTTTAATGAGTGATAACTTTCAATTGGAGCAAGTAGAGAGTTTGAGTTTGGTGTCTAAAGAATTGTAATTAAAAGCCTTCTTTAATGGTGAAGTCGAATTTTAAGTCACTATTCTGATAATGCTGCTTCTAGAAAGATGGTATTTTCTTGTCCTAACCAGTTTATGACTGCAGCCTGCATCTGCCTCACATGACTAGTTGTAACTAGCAGTTGGTCCTTGTGTATTGCTCCCAGCCACTGAGACAAGGGGAGATGGCAGGATGGGCCACTCTGAAGTAACAAGAGGGCAGATCTGTAATCTACCACACTTGCACATAACAAAGACCCTGCCTAAACACACTCACAAAGGGTGTGTTACTAGTCATTTGTGTCCCCAGACAAACTGGGGCCTAGGCAGGGAGAAAGGGGATGCCTGACACCGATGGAGGTGGAAACCTCCAGAACCTTCTCCTACTTCAAAGTGTACACTAGGTATAAATATTGGACCTCCAAACCCAACGCTTCAGTATACCTCTGGACCTGAGGAAGACTCAGAAGGACTGCTGTGCGGTTCTGCTAAAAGGACTGCTAGTCTGTTGCCCTGCTGCTGTGCTGCCTGCTGCGGCAGTGAAGGACTAGACATGCATCTTGAAGCCAAAACCACCAGAGGGACTTCAAGGTCCAGTTGGCTGGTCTCCTGATCAGAAGCCTCAGTGACAAAACAGGCTCCAACCTCCGTGAACACAGCAACTAGACTTAGTCTGCTGTCAGTCTTGGTCACCAAGTGGTACCACCCCAGTCCTGCACCCTTTGAAATGGACCTGTAGGTACTCTGCCAGCCCAGCTGTGATCCTGTGGCCAGACCCAATGCAGCACAACACATCACCTTGCAGCTTTGCTTCGGAACCGCCACATTGTGACTCAAGGCTGATGCAGGAATTCACATTGCAGCCTCCTCAAAACAGCTGCTGCGTGATGCATCCTCTATGCAGCCCTTTGTATCACAAGTTCCTCATCAACTGCATCCTTTATGATGACGCAGGACTCAGCATTGCAAATCTCCCAAACTTTTAGCACAAAGTACCTTGGATGCGTCAAAAACAAAGACAATGCGAGGCGCAGGGGAGGTGAAGCGCCAGAAAAACAAAGCGATGTGCCAGTTCCTTATGCCCAGGTAAGGTCAATTCCTTACTACTAGGCAGGGAAGGTGATGTGATGATTCCTTACTGTCAGGGGAGGTGATGCGCCAGATCCTTACTAGAAGGGGAGGTGATGTGTTGGTTTCTGGACAAGCGGCCTCAGTTCCGTACTGCGATGTGTTGTCAATGAGAAAATTATGCCCAGGGCAATGTGTCGATAATGCATAGAAAATCCAGATGCACTGCGTCGATGGTTCAGCAGCGAACAGGCACTACGTCGATTCCTACATATTAGTCTGAGCGATGCGTCCCAGACCTCGGGGGATGCAGTGCTTGAAACTCAGGATGCAGTGATTCTTATGATATGCTGTGACGGCAGTGCTGGAACCTGCAATATTGTCAAGGTTAATGGAACATTTTTCAACAGGCAGCATCAATGTGTGAATCTTCTGCAGTGATGCATCAATAAAAACAGGCACAGTGAGCTGGTGCATGAATTTCTTTGGTTCTTAGCAGCAAAGCCACCTCCAATGACCCAGTACTGGAATTGGCACCACTTGGCAGGTCAAAACTCCCATCAGAGGGGTTCAAGGGCAGCAATGAAGTCTTTGGTGGCCCTCAGACTGCTTAACAGGAGGCAAGCACACAAGCGCCTTTGGAAAACCTTGGGAGCAGGATGTAAAAAGTAAAGTCAAGTCCTTTCACTGTTCAAGTCAGAAGCAGCAAGCATCAGGCCAACACAGCAAAGCAACACAGCTAAGTAGCAGTTCCTCCTGACAGCATGTCTGGATGTTCTTAGCAGTGTCCTTTAGTCCAGAAGTGTTCTGAAGTACTTATACCAGTTTCTGCCTTTGAAGTAGGAAAACGCCAAAGAAAAGTCTCTGTGGTGCACAAAACCCTGCCATACCTGACCTGGCTACAGACACACTACAGAGGGGTGGAGGTAGCTTTGTGTGAGGACAGGCACAGCCCTATTCAGGTGTCTGTGACAACTCCTCCCACGACTCTAGCTCAGGCAGGCCCATCAGCCTAGTGATGGCCCATCAGGATATGGAAGGCACACCTCAGCTCCCTTTGTGTGACTGTCTAGAGTGAATGCACAAACAGCCTAGCTGTCAACCCAAACCCAAATGTGGGTTCCACAGGCAGGCAGAAGCACAGAATTGTAAAGCAAGAAAGTGCCTACTTTCTAAAAGTGGTATTTTCATACACACAATTTAAAAACCAACTTCACTAAAAGAGGTATTTTTAAATTGGGAGTTCAGAGACCACAAACTCCAAATCTCTATCTAAATGGAAGTTGTACATGTAGGATATTACAAGGTAGCTCCACGGATAACATATGGGAGAGATAGTCCTTGCAATAGTGAAAAAACGAATTTAGCAGTATTTCAGGATCAGGACATGTAAAACACACCAGTACATCTCTGAAAATATACCAGTACATGTCCTTCCTTCCAAGTACGCGGCACCCTGCCCATGGGGCCACCTTGGGCCTACCTTAGGGGTGCCTTACATGTAATAAAAAGAAAGGTTTGGATCTGGCAAGTGGGTGCACTTGTCAGGTCAAACTGGCAGTTTAAAATTTCACACACAGACACTGCAGTGGCAGGTCTGAGACACGTTTGCAGGGCTACTTATGTGGGTGGTTCAATCAGTGCTGCAGTTCCACTGGTAGCATTTGATTTACTAGCCCTGGGTGCACCTGGTACACTTTACTAGGGACTTACTAGTACACCAAATATGCCAATCCTGGATAACCAATCACAGATACAATTTACACAGGGAGCATTTGCCCGTCAGCAGTAGTAAAGTGCCCAGAGTCCTAAAACCAGCAAAAACAAAATACAGCACACTGTCAAAAACAGGAGGTCAGAAACAAAAAACAGAGGGGAAACACACACTCACTTCTGCAACATCTATTGGAGGATTCGCCTTCTGCAGTGTCTCTACCTTGCTGAGGTCCGGCCTCATTCCCTTCTTGGAGAAGATGTGTCCAAAGAACACCAGTTCACTCCTTCCTAGCTCGCATTTGTCGGCACTCAGTGTTAGTCCTGCTTGCTCCAGCTATCGGCATACCTCATGTAGGACACTGTCATGCGCTTCATCAGACCGACCAAATACCAGGATATCATCGCTGTAGTTTAGACTGTTTTTCACCGGCCTTATCACTTGTCTTATCGTTTCCTGAAATATCTCCGTGGCAGAAGAGATGCCGAAACTCAAACGCTTGCAGCAGAAGAGGCCCATGTGTGTGGAGAATGTGGTAATGTACCTTGACTGCTCATCGAGCTCCAGTTGGTGGTACCCTTTGCACAGGTCCAACTCCGAGAATCGGCATGCACCAGTGAGACAGCTTATCATGTCATTCAGGTGTGGCCCAGGGTGTCGTTCTCTCTCAATGGCTGTGTTCGGTATCCGCATGTCCACGCATATGCGGATCTTTGACGTGTTCTTTTTCGGAACTGCCACTATTGGAGACACCCAGGGTGTCGGTCCTTCCGCGGGCTCAATGATGTCTTGTGCCAATAGACTCTGTATCTCTTCGTCAACCTGAGGCTGCAGATGTATAGGTACTCGTCGGTGATGCTGCGCCACCGTTTTGACTGCCTCGTTAATGTGTAATGTTATTTGTTTCCCTTTTAGTTTCCCTCGGCTTTGTAGTATGTCTGGATGCTCTTGTAGAATGTTCCGTTTCTCTGACATGTGGTATGTCATTGCCAGTAGGCCCATTATCTGCGCTGTGACATTGCCCCGTAGCACATGTATCTCTTCTCTGCAAGACCTGTCCATGTACGTCAGTGTTTCCGTGAATTTCCCCATGATTTCCTCCGGCTTCTTTGATCCCCAGGTGAACACGTCGACGGTAGATGGTGACAGTGGCGGTCTTATCTTCATCTTCTCGTACTCCGACATGCACATGATGTTGCACGTGGCCCCACTATCAAGCACGAACCGTGTGCTGTGGCCTCCAACCTCAATCTCGACTGTCGCTGTTTTTTTGTTCTGATGCTTCTCCACACAGTTAATGTGCTCTGCCCTGTGTTCTTCTGTTAGTGCATCTGACATCAGATACAGTCGTTCTGCTTTTTTCGATGAGACTGTTCCATCAGATTGATCTGATGAGCTGCGATTTGTCGTCTCCATGTGCCTGGCATACCTGCTCGTTACTGCTCGTGTTCTTGCCGGTCTTCCTCGCTCACTTTTGAACTGTCTGCTCATGCAAGCGGTCCCAAAATGATTGTCCCTGTTACACTTCCTGCACTTCTGGCCCATTGCCGGGCATGCACCGACGTGTGGGAAGTCAAGGCCGTACCGGTAGCACATTTTTTCCTGTTTTTTCGTTGGCTGTGGCGGTGTGCTGTCTTTCTTTTTGTTGCTTCCCTTTACACGGTTCGCTTGTTCTGCCCTTCTGTCTTTGCCTAGCTCCATCTCATTGGCATGTGCCGTTGCTCTTGCTTCTGCTCTGGCCAGTGCCAGTATCTTCTCCAGCGTCGTTGGCTCCTTTACGATGCGCGCGCGGAACTCCACGGACTGGCAGCCTTCAATGTCGTATCGCTTGTTCATTGTCGAACTTTTCAAACTCGCAATACGTTACTAGCTTACGCAGTCTTGTTGCGAAATCATCAAGGGACTCCTCTGTTCGTTGACACGCGGTGTTGAATGTGTACCTCTCGAAGTCGATGTTTCTTTGCCGGTCGAACTTCTCCGTGAGGCACTGTATCAGTCCCTTGCACGTTGCCGTTTTTTCAATGGGAAATGTGGCGAGCAGATATTCCACTTCATCACCTACGAGATTTAAGAAGAGGTCAACGTGCTTCGCCTCTACGACGTCTGTGGCGCGCATGTATCATTCGAATTTCCGAATCCAGCATTCCCACCTGATGCCTGTCTGTGGTTCCGATAGGCTGAATGGTAGTGGTCTGCGAAATATTGCCTGTGAGCCGTTTTTGTCACTTTCGATGCTCATCTTCCTTGTATCTTTGTTCTTTTCTGTCTTCTTTTGTTATGTCTCTGCTCTTATTTCCTTTTTCTGTTGTAAAGTCCCTTTAGACCTCGATTTTGCCCTTTTCCTATTGCTTTTAGATGATGACTGACTCTAAAATGGCCTCCTGGCCTTCTCCAGCCTCTTATTGGCTGTCCCGGCTGACTTTAAGATGACCGTCTGGACTTCAGTGGGCGAGATTTGCTATATATTGAATTGCCTGACTCTAAGATGGCCGCCGGGTCTCGCGAGATTTCGGGTCAAATCTTAACGCGGGAGGCTCGGACTCTCTTTTAGTCAGCGGGCAGTCTCTCCACAATCGGGTACCTTTATTGCTATTTCCCTCACCTTGCTTACCTGGATGCGGCCGGGGTGGGCTCCCAATATCGCTTGTAGACGCTGCACATGGACAAGGGTGGGCTCTTGGCTCCGTTTCCTTTTGAGATCAGGGTGGGATCCAGATTTCGCGTCCTTTTCCTTTGGGAGCCGACGGACCAGGGTAGGCTCCTGGTTTTGTCTTCTCTTCGTTGGGCGTATTCCCAACATCGTCTCCTTCGCTCAGCGGACCAGGGTGGGCTCCTGGCTCTGCTTGGCCATGATGGATGGGCAAAACACGCTTCGATGGTGGCTCCTGATCCCACCTGCTCGTCGCCAGTTGTCGTGTTCTGCCAATGACCACGCATGGACCGATAGGTGATCTCTTTGTTCTTTATTTCTTTTCCTTAGCCCCGTGCCCACACGCACGTCTTATCCCTTTCCCTTGGTCCCCTGGAAGTGCCCGCCCCACTCCCTGACCGGAAGTGGTGTCCGGTCTCTGTCCCCTCCCTTAGGTCATCCGAGTGCAGGGTCCTTGTGCCCCTGACACCAGGTCACTACAGTGGGGATTGGTCGGATGGGGTGTCAAAGATGTTGATTCCACCCACCACAGCATGCAGCAAAGGGCAGCGGATCAGCAAACTTCAGCTACTGGTTTCCTTCTGTGTGAATCACTGTAATATGTTGATGCACAATGTTGTCATTCACAGGCTAAGGAAAGTAGCCCCCTTTTAAATTATTGTTTATTTACATTTCTTTGACTTATCAACCACCACCACACTGCTTCCAGGCTCCTCTTAAATCTTGAGATTTATTTGCATGGCGTACTTATTTGATTTCCCTAAAAATGGTTGCTATGTGTGCGCAAATGTGTGTATCCATGGGTACCCTTCATTGAATTTTTTTAGACATTATGAAACAAAATTCCAAGAAGGTCACCTTTGATGCATGTGCATGCATCGCTACGCATGGGTAAACTTCTTAGAATGTGTGTTGTTGTTCTTTGCAAAAAAATCAAACATGGCTGTTGGACTTGGCCCTTTCTGCAGGGTAATCCCCAGACTTTTTGCATTAATCCTCTTGTTATCTGAACTTGTTTTTGTTGGCTTTCAGGACTTTGTGCACTTTGTGACTGCTAACCAGTGCTAATGTGCTTGTCCTCTCTCCTTTAAATGTGGTGAAATTAGCTTATACCCAATTGGCATATTCGATTTACTTGTAAGACCCTAGTAATGTTATATTGCATGTACCCAGGGACTGTTAATTAATTGCTTCTAATGGGCCTGCAGCACTAATTGTGCCATCCACTTAAATAGTCTTTTAAACATGTCTCAGGTCTGCCATTGCAGCCTATGTGTGCAATTTTAAACTGCCATTTCGACCTGGCAAGATAAACCTCCCATTTTTATACATATAAGTCACTCCTAGGAAAGGCGCTACACAGCCAATAGGAGAGGGTGCATTATAGTTAAAAGTTTGGACATGTACTTTTAAATTTTACATTTTCTGGTAGTGAAAAACTCCTACACAATCATTTTTCAGTACTGGTAGGCCTTCCTCTACCTTATATAACATTGGGTTGCCTTACTGACTTTAATGAGTGATAACTTTCAATTGGAGCAAGTAGAGAGTTTGAGTTTGGTGTCTAAAGAATTGTAATTAAAAGCCTTCTTTAATGGTGAAGTCGAATTTTAAGTCACTATTCTGATAATGCTGCTTCTAGAAAGATGGTATTTTCTTGTCCTAACCAGTTTATGACTGCAGCCTGCATCTGCCTCACATGACTAGTTGTAACTAGCAGTTGGTCCTTGTGTATTGCTCCCAGCCACTGAGACAAGGGGAGATGGCAGGATGGGCCACTCTGAAGTAACAAGAGGGCAGATCTGTAATCTACCACACTTGCACATAACAAAGACCCTGCCTAAACACACTCACAAAGGGTGTGTTACTAGTCATTTGTGTCCCCAGACAAACTGGGGCCTAGGCAGGGAGAAAGGGGATGCCTGACACCGATGGAGGTGGAAACCTCCAGAACCTTCTCCTACTTCAAAGTGTACACTAGGTATAAATATTGGACCTCCAAACCCAACGCTTCAGTATACCTCTGGACCTGAGGAAGACTCAGAAGGACTGCTGTGCGGTTCTGCTAAAAGGACTGCTAGTCTGTTGCCCTGCTGCTGTGCTGCCTGCTGCGGCAGTGAAGGACTAGACATGCATCTTGAAGCCAAAACCACCAGAGGGACTCCAAGGTCCAGTTGGCTGGTCTCCTGATCAGAAGCCTCAGTGACAAAACAGGCTCCAACCTCCGTGAACACAGCAACTAGACTTAGTCTGCTGTCAGTCTTGGTCACCAAGTGGTACCACCCCAGTCCTGCACCCTTTGAAATGGACCTGTAGGTACTCTGCCAGCCCAGCTGTGATCCTGTGGCCAGACCCAATGCAGCACAACACATCACCTTGCAGCTTTGCTTCGGAACCGCCACATTGTGACTCAAGGCTGATGCAGGAATTCACATTGCAGCCTCCTCAAAACAGCTGCTGCGTGATGCATCCTCTATGCAGCCCTTTGTATCACAAGTTCCTCATCAACTGCATCCTTTATGATGACGCAGGACTCAGCATTGCAAATCTCCCAAACTTTTAGCACAAAGTACCTTGGATACGTCAAAAACAAAGACAATGCGAGGCGCAGGGGAGGTGAAGCGCCAGAAAAACAAAGCGATGTGCCAGTTCCTTATGCCCAGGTAAGGTCAATTCCTTACTACTAGGCAGGGAAGGTGATGTGATGATTCCTTACTGTCAGGGGAGGTGATGCGCCAGATCCTTACTAGAAGGGGAGGTGATGTGTTGGTTTCTGGACAAGCGGCCTCAGTTCCGTAC
This sequence comes from Triturus cristatus, assembly GCF_964204655.1. Classification (NCBI taxonomy): domain Eukaryota; kingdom Metazoa; phylum Chordata; class Amphibia; order Caudata; family Salamandridae; genus Triturus; species Triturus cristatus. Next base: position 183,234,713 of record NC_140589.1, read on the forward strand.
TGCGATGTGTTGTCATTGAGAAAATTATGCCCAGGGCAATGTGTCGATAATGCATAGAAAATCCAGATGCACTGCGTCGATGGTTCAGCAGCGAACAGGCACTACGTCGATTCCTACATATTAGTCTGAGCGATGCGTCCCAGACCTCGGGGGATGCAGTGCTTGAAACTCAGGATGCAGTGATTCTTATGATATGCTGTGACGGCAGTGCTGGAACCTGCAATATTGTCAAGGTTAATGGAACATTTTTCAACAGGCAGCATCAATGTGTGAATCTTCTGCAGTGATGCATCAATAAAAACAGGCACAGTGAGCTGGTGCATGAATTTCTTTGGTTCTTAGCAGCAAAGCCACCTCCAATGACCCAGTACTGGAATTGGCACCACTTGGCAGGTCAAAACTCCCATCAGAGGGGTTCAAGGGCAGCAATGAAGTCTTTGGTGGCCCTCAGACTGCTTAACAGGAGGCAAGCACACAAGCGCCTTTGGAAAACCTTGGGAGCAGGATGTAAAAAGTAAAGTCAAGTCCTTTCACTGTTCAAGTCAGAAGCAGCAAGCATCAGGCCAACACAGCAAAGCAACACAGCTAAGTAGCAGTTCCTCCTGACAGCATGTCTGGATGTTCTTAGCAGTGTCCTTTAGTCCAGAAGTGTTCTGAAGTACTTATACCAGTTTCTGCCTTTGAAGTAGGAAAACGCCAAAGAAAAGTCTCTGTGGTGCACAAAACCCTGCCATACCTGACCTGGCTACAGACACACTACAGAGGGGTGGAGATAGCTTTGTGTGAGGACAGGCACAGCCCTATTCAGGTGTCTGTGAGAACTCCTCCCACGACTCTAGCTCAGGCAGGCCCATCAGCCTAGTGATGGCCCATTAGGATATGGAAGGCACACCTCAGCTCCCTTTGTGTGACTGTCTAGAGTGAATGCACAAACAGCCTAGCTGTCAACCCAAACCCAAATGTGGGTTCCACAGGCAGGCAGAAGCACAGAATTGTAAAGCAAGAAAGTGCCTACTTTCTAAAAGTGGTATTTTCATACACACAATTTAAAAACCAACTTCACTAAAAGAGGTATTTTTAAATTGGGAGTTCAGAGACCACAAACTCCAAATCTCTATCTAAATGGAAGTTGTACATGTAGGATATTACAAGGTAGCTCCACGGATAACATATGGGAGAGATAGTCCTTGCAATAGTGAAAAAACAAATTTAGCAGTATTTCAGGATCAGGACATGTAAAACACACCAGTACATCTCTTAAAATATACCAGTACATGTCCTTCCTTCCAAGTACGCGGCACCCTGCCCATGGGGCCACCTTGGGCCTACCTTAGGGGTGCCTTACATGTAATAAAAAGAAAGGTTTGGATCTGGCAAGTGGGTGCACTTGTCAGGTCAAACTGGCAGTTTAAAATTTCACACACAGACACTGCAGTGGCAGGTCTGAGACACGTTTGCAGGGCTACTTATGTGGGTGGTTCAATCAGTGCTGCAGTTCCACTGGTAGCATTTGATTTACTAGCCCTGGGTGCACCTGGTACACTTTACTAGGGACTTACTAGTACACCAAATATGCCAATCCTGGATAACCAATCACAGATACAATTTACACAGGGAGCATTTGCCCGTCAGCAGTAGTAAAGTGCCCAGAGTCCTAAAACCAGCAAAAACAAAATACAGCACACTGTCAAAAACAGGAGGTCAGAAACAAAAAACAGAGGGGAAACAGACACCAAAGATCCCAGATCTAACAAAGCCCCTCATCGGTGGCATCCTCGATGACAATGCAGGACCTCTCATCGCAGGCTTGCTGCCCCTAGGAACTGCCGCTGTGAAACGCATTCTCGACGGAACCATGAACTAAGGTACTCTTGTTATGCAGGCATAGCTTGGTTCCTGTACCCAGCCCACGCTCCATCGTGATTGGCCTGAATTTGTGAATTTGTCCTGGTCCAGCACAACCAGATAAACACAGTTGTGGCTTTGTGCATTTAGTCACTATTCAATTAAATATTTAAAATTGTAAATCTTCTTTTCAACTGATTGGAGTTTTATCGTTCGTTTTAGTGTCAAATGATTTAATACATGTTACTCTATTTTTCTAAATTCATGTGGAATTTTGCTTCTGTTGTGTTTTTACTTCATTACTGCTTAAAGTGCTGCATAAATACTTTACACATTGCCTCAAAGTTAAGCCTGACTGCTTTTGTGCCAAGCTTACAAAGGGTTAAGCACAGGTTAATTTGGGGTTTGTTTGTGTTTCACCCTGACAGAGATTGTGGTTGCTGCTTGAGTGGGGTTACACCCCCATCAACCAGTAACCCAATTTTCAACAATGACCACCCAGGCGTGCTCAGGTCTGAACACCTAGGGGTCTATTAGGATGTAGGGCGGTGGGACCACCGCCGCACTAGCGGCGCGGAAAAAGGCCTTTTTCCACCCGCTAGCAGTGGACATCACGTCTGCCATATTAGTATGGTCAAACATAGGCCAATTCCCGACCGCCGCGGTGCGACGCGCACCGCCATCAAAGTGCACCTGCTACCGCGGCGGTGGGAGCCAATGGAGACCCTCAGCAGTGCGGAATGACGTCCGACCCGGTCCACAAATTAGGATGACTCAAGCAAGCAGACGCACCGCAGCGGAGACACCGCCCAACCAGAGACGGCAGAAACTCGACAGCAGAGCACGAAACCAGAGTCCCGGTCCACACCACCTAGACACGACAGCAATGGACCCAGCTCTACACGTCTTTCCGGTGCTGTACCTGCTACATAACCAGGAACTCATGGACCGGCGCGGACGCCGCCGCAGGTACGCAATAAACAACACACAACACACAACCCACAGCCTGACACAGGGTCCAAATCCACATCAGACACCCTAGGGGGGATAGGGACACATCCCCAAGGGCACCCACACATCACCCACCTGCCACAAATTCACCCCGCTGCATCTTGGACACACAGCTACCGCCACCATGCAGCAATGTCCCGGTCACGTCACCGCAGCAGCGAACACAAGCAAATTCATGCGCAATGCAGAAGGCAGGGCCAGTGCCAGGCATGGCCAGGGCACAAACACCACAGGGCCACACCCACACACTAGTACAACCCATGAAGGCACATGCCATGTGCCCCCCCTGTGCACCCCATGCACAACAACAAGCCAGGGCAATAACTACCCTGCACCACACAACAAAGAATCATGGAGACACATAATGCAGGAGTGGCTGCACAGGAACGCACAACACACAGCACAGCAGCACAGGGCCAGGGAAACACACACTACACCACACTCAGGGAAAAAGCAATGAGGACAAGCAACAAATGAACACACACAAGGAATAAACATCCAAATGGACACACAGCCTGCACAGTCACACATACATATCACAGACTGACACCCACACATACACACCCCACATGCCAACAGCAATGGAGCACAACACATAGGGAAACCAAAGTGGGCTGCACACAAATGGAAGGCCATGGAGACACACAAAAAGCAAGTGTACATCACATCAACACAAGGAACAGAGCACAACACCCTCACACCATCAAAGCACACATGGCTGGCACAGTCAGTGAAATCAAACCACAGACAGCTCAGTGCAACCACACAGGGAGACAGCAAAGCAAGCCATGTATAGGCACAAGGATGAAATGGTGAAAGGAAGGCCCTGAAGTTAAACTGGGAACAGCCACGCATACATACAACTACTTCACATGAGTACACAAGCAGCACTACACACAGGGACCATCTACACACCTCAGGACTGACAAACACCAGCAGTAAGAATCTATACACATACCCCCCTCACACCAGCAGCACACAAAACCAGTGCCAAACACACTGAAGGCTGCCAATACTTGACAGGCAATACACACACAAACAACCACACACCCTGGGCTCAGCCACAAACATCTCACACACACACACACACACACAGGGATGCGAAAATGTGAAAACAAATACAACAGACAAACACATAAAGCGACTGAAACACACACAGAGCCACAACAACAACAGACATGCCCTGTGAGCTAAACTGGGGAAAGTCAATGGGAGCACAGACACAACAGGAGTGCACAACCTCATCACTCAGGAACAATGCACAGACAACATTCCACAACACACACAAGAAGTGCACCATCACAGAACAACACAGCCACAGCAAACAAACAACAGATGCACAGGCAGAACAATCACATAGCAAACATAGCACAACATCAGGGTATGCACAACAGGCAATCACAAGGCAACATACAAACAGCACAGCAAGCACAACAAGCTGTGTGTGCACACCAAGCATACCAGACACACACAGACATCAGTGACAGAACAGCAACCCATACAACACCATACAGCACAGCATAAAGACAACAGCACATCCAGGAAGTGAAGCAATAACACAAACAACACATATACATCCAACACCCAATAGATGCACAAGTCTGGGACACAAAGGTGGAAACAACTTGACCACAGGACTGGGCAGCACACACAGTTGAACTGCATAGCAGCAATCATGACTGACAAACAGCACCAGAACATCACACATGACCCATTGCGGAAATGCACTGAGTGACACATTGGCCCTGGACAAAGAACTGCCCCACAAAGCACAGTGGCACAAATGAAGTCATGGGGAGGCACACACACATACAAACCAAGGGGACAGTTCACACCAAAGTGAAGTGTACTGCATGTCAGTAGGGGACATGGCAAGAGTGTCCCATACACGAAGAGAGGGAGTGCAGACCCACTATGGGTAGGCAGCAGAAGCACAGATAGGGGATGGCATGACAACACACACAACATGCCACACTGGAGGCAAGAAGGCACCATGGGACAGCAAAGCATGAGAAAACACAACCACAATGGCAGTGTGGTTGTGCAAACAGCCACTAGACACAGGGATGTGCAACAAAACACAACACTGAATTGCCAGTAACACCCTCTGCATACTCACAAGTGACAAAAACAACAAGTAGGAGTCAGACAGAACTGCAAGGAAAGACCAACACACAGTGCACAACATACAGATCACGCATGGGCATACAACCACATCCCCATGGATGAACAATCAAAACAACAGGCACACAACTCCTGGGTGACACATGTGTGTAGTTGACATTGCAGAGGCATGCAAACGAGCAGAAAGACAATGGAGAATGAGCTATGATGATCGGACGAAGGAGGCCTACCTCACTAAGAGACGATTCTATCATAATAAAATTCGGATAGAAAAAGCCACCTACTATGCAGATAAAATCTCTGGGGCAGAAAATTCGGCCAGAGAATTGTTTAGTATATATAAATCTCTATCCACCCCAAAAACCGTTACTGGAGATGAAGATTACTCAGTAACAGCTTGTAATCGTATTGCCAACTACTTTGGAGACAAAGTGCGTAAGATTTACTCCGCTTTTCCCGACACGCCACCCCTAGCGGAAGAACCTGCAGACTTAGCAGGAGCTGAAGTCGATCTAGATCTGCTACTTCACTTCACCACTCCTCCCCCGGAGGATCTTGTCAAAATTTGCAGATCCGTCAGATCTGGCTCCCCACGTGATCCTGCTTCCCCAAAAAGGTTGTATGACAGCCTAGAGACACTAGAACCCTATATCAGGCATTTGCTAGATGTCTCCTTTCATTCCAGTTCTTTACCTGAGGACTGGAAACAGGCTGTGGTGCTTCCTCTCCGGAAGAAGCCCAATATCGGCTTCGACAAGCTGGATAACCTACGCCCCATCTCTCTCCTGCCTTATTTTTCGAAGGTAGCAGAGAAGGTGGTAAATAAGCAGCTAATGAAATATGTGGAGGACAGCAACCTCCTTCATCCGACTCAATTCGGGTTTCGGCCACGCCATTCCACGGAGTCCGCCCTTCTCAGGGCTTCCGAAACCCTCAGGCAGGGTGCTGACGAGGGTCAAACCATGGCTCTCATCCTTTTAGATCTGAGCGCGGCGTTCGACACTGTGGCACATTCCATCTTGCTTCAGTGTCTGAGCAAAGGTGGGGTGAGAGGGGCAGCGTTGAAATGGATTTATTCATTTCTTGTTGGCCGTGGCTTCCAAGTAAGGCAGGGGGACTACTACTCTGAGCGAATCGCTCTGGACCAGGGGGTGCCGCAGGGCTCGTCCCTGAGCCCAACACTTTTTAACCTTTATGTAGCCCCGATTGCCTCCTTGGTAGAGAGCTACGGCCTCCGAATGGTATCCTATGCCGACGACACGCAGCTGGTCATCTCCCTATCGCGCGCACCCGATCTTTCGGCGGGCACCTTTAGAGCCTGTATGCAAGATCTAGCTGCCTGGATGTCCGCTAATTGCCTGAAGCTTAACGGAAATAAGACCGAGGTGCTTGTCGTAGGGGGAGATCGCGTGGCGTGGACGTCGGCTTGGTGGCCTCCTTGCTTAGGTTCAACACCTATTCCGTGTCTGAAAGCGAAGAATTTAGGCGTCTGGTTCGACTCCGACTTAACCTTCGGCCCTCAGATCAACCGGGTGGTCGGATCATGCTTTGGGACCCTCAAAAGTCTCAGGAAGGCACTGAAGTTTCTACCGGTAAAGGCCCGTCAAACCCTTGTGCATGCATTAGTCACCTCTAAGATGGATTATGGCAACCTCCTCTATCTAGGGACTCTGAAAAAGAATTTGAGCCGTCTACAGGTCCTACAGAATGCCGCTGCTAGGCTAGTACTTAGACTACCCAGAAGAGCCGCATCTTCGATGGCCCTTCGGTCCTTGCACTGGCTCCCAATCAGAAGTAGGGTTGATTTCAAAGCACTCTGCATGTGCCATCGGATCATCAACGGGAGGTCTCCTCTCCCTTTGAAAGGACTGCTGTCGCCTTATGAACCGCCCCGCTCCCTCAGATCTTCTGGCTCAGGACGCCTTGTTGTCCCCAAGGTATCAAGAGCACGGATGGGCGGAAGATCCTTCAGGTACCTTACCCTTAATACTGCGTCTTGAACCTTCTGAACTAATCTTTAGAGCTAAGCTCAAAACTGCACTATTTGAACAGTAAGCATGCACATCTGTAGGTTCCAGTTAGCAGCCGCTCCTTAGCGCGGGGACACGCCGCTGTGCGTCACCAAGCGCTTTACAAAACTCCCTAAATAGAAATAGAAATGCACACATCAACACTCCCCACAAACTCACCCCCTTCACACAGCACAATACCTGGCCATCCTGGAGCACACATGGAAAGTAAGCCATGGGACTAGGATGACTGGCCATCACAAGATGACCACACACATACACCACTGGGCACACATATAGGAAGAACACACACATGATGACCCTGGACAGCCTGCCTGCAATACTGTCTGCAGAAACCCACCCTGTGCTGGCAGTGCCCCCCAACCTGGCATGTGTACAATTGAGCCAACATGAACTAATCAAGTAAATGACTACTGCTAAACATTCGAAATTGACACCATTGCCACCATAAGTATCTGGGCCAAGAAGAACTGAAGACCTTGTCACCCCTGAAAAAAAGAGAGCAAGTGAGCCCAAACATTGAACATGTTGACGTGCCACACAGACCATGTGGTGTGAAACCCTTTACACACAGCAAAAGAACTTTATTCAGTAAGGACATTGACAAAATAGACAACTGGAGCAACTGTTTTTATTCACAAATTGCACAGATAGGCACCATGAGAAGAGAAGAGTAAGGCACAATATGCTGAGCATGTCCATGAGAAGCTGCACAGGCAAGGGCAAAACAGCAAGGCCAGTGACCACGGCAGAGTGCAGAGCATGTCCATGAGAAGATGCACAGGCAAGGGCAAAACAGCAGTGAACAACAAGGTCAGTGGGCAGGGCAGAGTGCAGAGCATGTCCATGAGAAGCTGCACAGGCAAGGGCAAAACAGCAAGGCCAGTGGGCAGGGCAAAGTGCAGAGCATGTCCATGAGAAGCTGCACAGGCAAGGGCAAAACAGCAGTGAACAACAAGGCCAGTGGGCAGGGCAGAGTGCAGAGCATGTCCACGAGAAGTTGCACAGGCAAGGTTCCAACATAGCACTGAACAACAAGGCCAGTGGTCAGGGCAGAGTGCATAGTATGTCCATGAGAAGCTGAACAGGCAAGAGCAAAACAACAAGGCCAGTGGCCAGGGCAGAGTGCAGAGCATGTCCATGAGAAGCTGAACAGGCAAGGGCAAAACAGCAGTGAACAACAAGGCCAGTGGGCAGGGCAGAGTGCAGAGCATGTCCATGAGAAGCTGCACAGGTAAGGGCAAAACAGCAGTGAACAACAAGGTCAGTGGGCAGGGCAGAGTGCATAACATGTACATGAGAAGCTGCACAGGTAAGGGTCCAACACAGCAGTGAACAACAAGGCCAGTGGGCAGGGCAGAGTGCAGAGTATGTCCATGAGAAGCTGCACAGGCAAGGGCAATACAGCAGTGAACAACAATGCCAGAGGCCAGGGCAGAGTGCAGAGTATGTCCATGGGAAGCTGTACAGGGAATGAGTGCGACTGTACCTTTCCATGGCCAGCAACACAGTCAGGGGTCAACAATGTGCAGTACAGGCCCTCCTGTGTGAGACACCGGTGTGTGAGGGTGACTAACACTCAGACTTGGCTGTCAGGCAGACTGGGAGCTGGCTGTGTCTCATGGACTGTTGGGGCACTTGAAGGGGGAGTGAGTGGAACATTTAAGGTAGAGCTATCAGGGCTGTTTAGACCAGGTGGTGTAGTGGCACGTGGAGGTGGAGTCCTGCAGACGGGAGTCACGGTGTGGCTGGGAGATTGTGGAGGGGTGCCCTTCCACTTCTTGGGGATCCTAAATGGCTTGCCTGACTTGGGATCAATGGGAAGTGGTGTGGGCACAACAGGCACACTCACCACCACTGCTGCAGCAGGTGCAGGTGCTGGCAGCCCCTCTGGTGATGTGCTGGACCCAGTGGAACGCTTTCCCTTGCTTCGCCTCTGACCCCCCTTCCCCTGTTTACTAGATGTCACCCCTACAGTCCCCTCCGGTCCCTGCTTCACTGGGCTTAGAATGGGAGTCGAGGTGGTTGGTGATACTGCCTTTGAGCCCTTCCCAGGTGTACCCTTGGCATGCACCATCTCCTTGGTGGGCACAGAGACTGTACGATTATCTTGGTGCGATGCTTTAGTGGCAGGAGAGTCCTTGGATGGGGATGCCACTGAGGCATGTGGGCCTGAGGTCTGCTGCTTTGCTAATTGTCCCCTGGTGTCGCTTTTGTCCCTATGCTCTGGGGTGCCTTTGGTCTTCTGTGGGGATGGTGTCTGCGCATGGGACTGCTTGGGTTGTCACTGTGTGTTCCGTGTGCTGTATCGTGACTTTGATGTATGTGGACCGTGGTCACTATCGTCAGATGTGACCACTGCCTGGGTGGTGGACAAAGGGACTGGAGCTGGACTGTGAGAATGTGCCTGCTGCAGGGCAGACGTCACTGTTGATGACAAAGCCTGGACTGTCCGGTGCAGCCCACCCACATCGGAATGTATGCCCTCCATGAAAGCAACCACCTGGGCCAATTTCTTGTCATGGTCAATGAAGGCATTTAGGAGAGCTGTCTGGCCTACACACAGCTAGCGCAAAAGGTCTACAGACTCAGCACTGATGGCAGCAGGGGGGACAGGGGCAGGGGCAGCAGTGCCATGGGTGAAGGACACTCTTCCCCTCTTACTGAGGCGGACACAGGCAGCACCGGAGGAAGTGAATGGGAGGGTGGACAATGGCCGCTCTGTGGTGGAAGTCGATGCAGAGTCCCTGTTCCCTGTGCCTTCCAACATGGATGCATCCCCGCTGGCATCGGATGATGTGGTACTTTGCGTCTCAGGTTGGGACTCCTCCAGCAGACTCCTGTCCCCCTCTGATGCGCTGGTGACATCTGTGTCACTGGGCTCCTGGGCAGCTGTGGTGCTAGTTTTACCCCCACTGGTGTCCGTCTCCTGTCCCTCCGTAACCAAAGGTGATGCTGCATGGGAGAGAGAGATGCAGGGTCAGGTCAGTGACAAAAACAGAACAAACATATGCAAGCAATGCCTGACAAAAGTTGAGCAAATCTACATGTTGCACACCACCCTGTGCAATCACATCGTGCCAACTCACTACATAGACTCAAGCAGTGCATGGAAACTGGAAACTCAGGCATGAGTGAGCCATATGATGACCACGCAGCACAACACCCTGCTTGTGGCTCTGTTCAAACAGACACACAACTAGTTCTGAGCACACCTAGGGACATGATGGGGGCACACAACTAGTTGCCAATGACAGAACTGGATGTAACAGGAGGGGACAACACAGACCCAGACTACAACATGACAGTCCACAATTGACATTGGCCCATGCCACCCACCATGTTTTACCTTGGGGACAATAGAATGCTGCACATTGCTGTAAGATATCTAGCCCTCCCCAATATGGGTGCATGCAATGGACGCATTGATGTACGCACAGTCAGATTGGGCACACTGCCGTTCCCTCCCATGGAATTCCCAAGACTACACCAATGCAGAAGAAACCTGAAGAGCACAACTCAGAATGTAAAGTGAAGGCACAGCTTCCAAATCAACTTTGTAAGTACCGGTAGGGCAAATGCATGCCACAGGCACCCAGGCCAGCAGCCACTTACATGCCACAGCATCACACTACCAACATCACAGAGGCCAGCGCTGGCACAGGCTCTGTACACATGCAGCCACTCCCATCCAAAGTCAGACTCCCCAAATGCTCACCCCTGGCTTGCTGCTGATGCTCCTTCAAACGTGCATCCAGCTCAGGCTGTGTCACCACCAAGATGTGCCCCATTAGTGGTGTCATGCTGCGCCGTGCCAGACGCCCAGTGCGGGGAAGCAGCCCCTGAGTCATCTCCGCCACATTCTTTGCCAGCTAGCTGATGTCATCCCATCTCTTGTGGCAGTGGGTGCGCCATCGGTTTGAGACCCCCAGGGCTCGCACCTTCGCTGCAATGGCCCTCCACACGGCCTTACGCTGGTGTACCTTGAGCTGCAGGCATGGGAGACAAGAGGGAGAAATGATCAGGTATACAGTGCCATGTAACAACATCTATCAGTAAAGCAGCAAGATACAACCAAATCACATATCCAACGATAGATTAATCAGAGACTATAGTACAGCCCACATGTGACCCCTGCATGGAAAAAGCTGATGTTAAAGCATGCAGGTGTGAGGGGGAACACAGTCCCTGCACATCTCACACACATGCCGGATGCCAGCACTGAAACCTGCCTGCCCACATCTCCAGTCAATTGTTGGGTTCAGCAACACATACATCACATATCAACCTGTGTTTGGGGGGTGACCCACTGTGTCCAAGACTACGCAGCCCTCAATGTCCCTGCCTTGTGAATAGATAACTGTGTCATGGATGTCACATTGAGGAACATGATCTCACAAATACAAAATGCCCTTCACAAGGGCGGTTGTGTGCAATCTACAGTGCTGAGATGGGCCACAGCTGGAGTGCAATGTGAAAAGACTGATGTCATACTCTGTAAGTGAAGTGATGTGTCCTTGTCTTTGTAGACAGGGACTGTGCTGTCCAGCTGAGCTCACACTGAGATGGACTACAGGGGCACACACAGCCATCCAGCCAAGCAATCACTGTCCTGACTACAGCATGAGCAACCTTCTGTGTCACTGTATGGCTGACAACACAACACAGGTCACTCATACTTACATGTGCAGGGAGGGAAAGCTGTGGCATTGGGTACACATACCCTCCCACTGGGAAAGCATGTCAGGCAGTGCATTACACTACCCCACACTCCCAGGCACATACTGCATCAGTCCACTACATGTGTGGCCCCCCTGCCCTACCACAACACTGTTTAAGTCTCACCATGACATTTGGGGCACCATATAGCCTTGGGCACTGTGTGAGCACCTCGTCCACCAGGACCTCCAGCTCCTCGCTCGTGAAGGGACTGGCACGGATCTTCTCTGTCCTTGCCATCACTGTGGATGTGAGACAACAGCAGGGGATTTTGGTGGCGAAGGTCCCCAGGCAGCAGTCCCTGGAGGCAACAGCAGGAGAGGGGTGTCAGGCAGAAGTCCCTGGAGGCAGCAGCAGGTGAGGGGTGTCAGGCAGCAGTCCCTGGAGGCAGCAGCAGGTGAGGGGTGTTAGGCAGCAGTCCCTGGAGGCAGCAGAAGGTGAGGGGTGTCAGGCAGCAGTCCCTGGAGGCAGCAGCAGGTGATGGGTCTCAGGCAGCAGGCTCTGTGAGCAGTGGCAATGTGAGGTTCACTTCCAAATATATAGCCCCCGGGGTCGTTTCAAAGGTGCCAAGCTGCAGCAATTGGTGGTCCATGTCTCAATCAATCAATCAATCAATCAATCAATCAATCAATCAATCAATCAATCAATCAGTACATTTATAGAGCGTACTACTCACCCGCGAGGGTTTCAAGGCGCTGAGGGTGGGGGGTGCTGCTACTGCTCGAACAGCCAGGTCTTGAGGTGTCTCCTGAAGGTGAGAAGGTCTTGGGTCAGTCGGAGGTGGGTGGGGAGGGAGTTCCAGGTCTTGGCGGCGAGGTAGGAGAAAGATCTGCCGCCTGTTGTTGTTCTTCTGGTGCATGGTATGGTGGCGAGGGCGAGGCTGGCTGAGTGGAGTTGGCGAGTCGGGCGTAGAACGAGAAGCGTTTGTTGAGGTATTCGGGTCCGGCGTTGTGGAGCGCTTTGTGTGCGTGGGTGAGGAGCTTGAACATGATCCTCTTGTTGACGGGGAGCCAGTGCAGTTCTCTCAGGTGGGCAGTGTTGTGGCTGTGGATGTCCAGGATGAGGCGTGGGGAGGCATTCTGTATGCGTTGCAGTCTTTTCTGTACCTTGGCCATTGTCCCTCCATAGAGTGCGTTGCCATAGTCGAGCCGGCTTGTGACGAGAGCTTGGGTGACATTCCTTCTTGTTTCCGTAGGGATCCATTTGAAGATCTTTCGTAGCATGCAGAGGGTGTTGAAGCAGGAGGAGGAGATGGCGTTGACTTGCTTGGTCATAGTGAGCGATGAGTCCAGGACGAACCCTAGGTTGCGTGCGTGGTCGGTGGGTGTCGGTGCTGTGCCCAGGGCGGCGGGCCACCAAGAGTCATTCCAGGCGGAGGGGGATGGTCCAAGAATGAGGACCTCCGTCTTGTCTGTGTTCAGTTTCAGGCGGCTGATCTTCATCCATTCAGCGACGGCCCTCATGCCTTCTTGGAAGTTGGATTTGGCGGAGACTGGATCTCGGGTCAGGGAGAGGATCAGCTGGGTGTCGTCGGCGTAGGAGTTGATGTTGAGGTCGTGTGTGCGGACGATGTCGGCGAGGGGGCTCATGTAGATGTTGCCGAGCGCCGGGCTGAGTGATGAGCCTTTGGGTACGCCGCAGATGATCTTGGTGGCCTCTGAGTGGAACGGCGGTAAGCGGACTCTCTTGGTTCTGTCAGTGAGGAAGGAGGAGATCCAGTCCAGGGCCTTTCCCTGGATCCCTGTGTTGTGGAGACGTGTTTTTAGGGTGCAGTGGCAGACCATGTCGAAGGCAGCTGAGAGGTCTAGGAGGATGAGGGCTGCGGTTTCTCCATTGTCGAGCAGGGTTCTGATGTCGTCGGAGGCGGTGATGAGGGCGGTCTCGGTGCTGTGGTTGCTGCGGAAGCGAGACTGGGACGGGTCGAGGGAGCCGTTGATTTCAAGGAAGTTGGTCAGTTGCTTGTTGACTGCTTTCTCGGTGACCTTCACCGGGAAGGGGAGCAGGGAGATGGGCCGGAAATTCTTGAGGTCCTTGGGGTCTGCTGTCGACTTCTTAAGGAGGGTGTTCATTTCAGCGTGTTTCCAACTCTCAGGGAAGGTGGCAGATTCGAAGGAGCTGTTGATGATGTCTTGGAGGTCGGGTGCGATGATGGTGTCTGCTTTGTTGAAGATGTGGTGAGGAAAGGGGTCAGATGGAGAGCTGGAGTGGATGGTGTTCATGATCTGGGTGACGTCTTCGGTGTTGATGGGGGCCCAGCGACTGAGGAGGGCGGTGGTGGGCATTGGTTCGGCGGCTGGTGGAGGCATCTGGTTCGCGAAGCTGTCGTGTATGTCGGCGATCTTGCGGTGGAAGAAGGCCGCGAGGGAGTCGCAGAGGTCCTGTGAGGGGGGATGTCATTGGAGTTGGAGCTTGGGTTGGAGAGTTCCATCGCGATGCTGAAGAGCTCCTTGCTGTTGTGTGCATTGTTGTCTATGCGCTCTCTGAAGGCCGTTCTCTTGGCGATGCGGATGAGCTGGTGGTGTTTGCGTGTGGTGGTCTTAAGGGCCTCGAGGTTTTCCGCAGTCCGTTCTTGGCGCCAGGCTTTCTCTAGAGTTCGGCGTTTTTTTTTGGAGTCCTTGAGGTCTGTGGTGAACCAGGTGGTTCTCCTGCTGTTGTGCTTGTTCGGAGGGTTCTTGATAGGGGCGAGGGTGTTGGCGCAGTTGCTAATCCATTGTGTGAGGTTTTGGGCAGCGGTGTTGGTGTCCGAGGTGTTGGCCGGGGGTCCCTGGGTGAGGGCGGCGGGCAGCTGCTCAGTGGTGACTTTGCTCCAGCATCTTCGGGGGATCTGCGGCGGTTGAATGTGTGCGGTGAGTTTCTTGTAGGAGAAGTTGATGCATCTGTGGTCAGTCCAGTGGAGAGTGGTGGTGTTGCTGACTGTGACGTTGGTGCTGGTGGAGAAGATGGGGTCCAGCGTGTGGCCTGCGTGGTGGGTCAGGGTGTTCACTAGTTGCTTCAGTCCGAAGTTGGAGAGGTTGTCGAGCAGGGTGGTGGTGTTGTCGTTGTTGTTCTCCAGGTGGAAGTTCAGGTCCCCCAGGAGGATGTAGTCTGTGGTGGCGAGGGCGTGCATGCTGACGAAGTCGGCAATGGATTTGTTGAATTGTGGGCGTGGACCCAGTGGTATGTAGATGAGTGTTCCTCTGAGGGTGGTCTTGGGGTCGGTCTGCCTCTTTCAAATGCATCCAATGACCGTTTCCGCCACCTTCAAAATTGCATCATGCCACCGCTATCGAGCTTCGCATTGGCTCTAGGGCGAGCTCCATGGCGGTGTAACACCGCTGGGGCCCGGGGTGCGCTACCGCGATGGTGCAGCTTTCAAATACAGCCAATGACCGCCTCCGTGGTGGCGGAGCACGCCTACCGCGATCTTCAAAATTGCATCATGCCACTGCTATCGAGCTTCCCCTTGGCTCTAGGGCGAGCTCCATGGCGGTGTAACACCGCTGGGGCCCGGGGTGCGCTACCGCGATGGTGCAGCTTTCAAATACAGCCAATGACCGCCTCCGCGGTGGTGGAGCACGCCTACCACGACCTTCAAAATTGCATCATGCCACCGCTATCGAGCTCCCCATTGGCTCTAGGGTGAGCTCCATGGCGGTGTAACACCGCTGAGGCCCGGGGTGCGCTACCGCGATTTTAGTGCCGGAGCATGCCAACCGCCATTTCCACATGTCTCCATGCCTATGACTACAGTACTGGTGTGAATGGGGGTGCTGGTGACACTACGCCGGTGCCAGGTGGTAGCTACCGCAATATGGGTGCCATGCATTGACACGAGGCACTGCCATTCTGGCGGCGGAGCATGCCAACCGCCATTTCCACATGTCTCCATGCCTATGACTACAGCACTGGTGTGAATGGGGGTGCTGGTGACACACCGCCGGTGCCAGATGGTAGCTACCGCGATATGGGTGCCATGCAATGGCGATGTCCATCTGTCACACATCAACAGTGCATAGTGCCAACATGTTCAATGGCACATCATTGTGCACATGATGCCAATGTTCAATTTACTCCACTGATGGCTACACATGCCATGTTTGTGTGTGTGTAACGTACATTTGTCTGTACCCACTCACATGTCACTTGAGGGTTTGATGTTGGTGTAGGCAGGACAGTGTAGTCCTGGACTGTACAATGCTCACACATGTCAATGTGTTGAGGTCCAGTGACAATCACAGCAATGCTCGTTTCGATGAATGTTGATCTAATTAGCATTGCCTCCCATGTCTGCTCATGAACACATTCATCATTCCAGCGCCAAAGGGGGTGTTTGAGGTACTTGTCTTGTGTAAGTTGACACGTGTGCCCTTTGTGTAGCTGAAGGTGTCCCTCCATGTAAGCTGGTCTGTTAGTCACTCTAGATGTCAGTCATTGTTGTCGTTGTGTCATCCAGAATGTGATATGCTGTACACATCTCTTGGTGTATTGTATTGACATGTGTCCACTATCAACTCCAATAGGAGGAGATCAAATTTGATTCGTCACTTGATGGTGCTGGAGGACATGGAGGATGTTGCGATCATACGCAAATGCCGCCTGGACAGAGCCACCCTGAAGACCCTTTGTGATCTGTTGGAGCCCCACCTGCAGCCACGCAGGACATATCCAACAGCTTTCACCCCTACTTATAAGGTGATGGCAGCCCTGCATTTTTTTGCCAAAGGATCGTTCCAGGAGACTGTGGCCAGCGCAGGTGGGATGTCACAACCGATGTTCAGCATGGTGCTGCGTGATGTACTGTCCGCCATGATGCTATACAAGGACAGATACATCCATTTCCCCAGGGGTGCTGAATTGCCAGCTGTGAAGGGAGACTTCTATCCCCTTGGGCACATCCCCAATGTTGTTGGGTCCATTGATTGCACCCATGTCGCTCTTGTGCCACCAAAGGCAAGTGAGCACATTTACCGCAATCGCAAGCATTACCACTCCATCAATGTGCAGGTGTTGTGCCTGGCAGATATGACCATCTCGCAGGTGTGTGCCAAATTCTCAGGCTCGTCCCACAATTCCTACATCCTGAGGAACAACATAGTGCCCCAGCTGATGGCTAATCTTCTTCCAGAGCGTGCATGGATTGTGGGTGAGTATGCCTAGTCATGTGGCGTGCTGTGTGTGTAACCTGCTCCCCTGAGACTCTGCGACATTGCAATGTCTATTTGTGTTTGTCATACCTAGGTGACTCTGCATATCCCAACTGTCCCTGGTTGCTGAGCCCACTGCGGAATCCCAGGTCCCCGGCTGAAGTCCGCTACAATGAGGCCCATGGGAGGACACGTCGTGTGGTGGAGCACACTTTTGGCCTGCTCAAGTCACGTTTCCGGTCCCTGGACAAGATCGGAGGTGCACTGGCATACTCGCCCGGGAAGGTGTGTCAGATTGTTGTTGCATGCTGCATGCTCCACAACCTAGCCATTCGCAGGCAGATTCCCCTGCTCCGGCATGATGGTGAGGACCCACGGCCCCAGCCTGCAAACCAAGCTGTGTCCAGTGATGAGGACAGTGGAGAGGAGGAAGGTGTTGACCTGCGTTTACAGTTCATCACCTGTTACTTCACTTGACAGTGGGTGGCAATATGCAACATACCCATTGTCTGATGAGATTGCTGTTGTCGTGAAGGGGCATGTGAGAATTGTAGAATCAGCCAGTTGTAGACTCAGTGGTTGTTGGAAATGTTTCTAGAACATGTCATTTGGGAACATCAATGGGACTTGTATGTTGACACTTGGGGGCCATTGTGACATGTGCATGTTGGGTTATCTTGGTGTTAGGGCTTGTGTGATGTCTGTGATGCCACACCCAGACCACTGACAGTTGTTCTGTTGTGTTTCCCTAGGTGCCTTCGACTTCTCCTTGCCTACATACAGCCAATGGTCCTGGCAGATTGTGATCATGTTGCAGACTGTACACCCTGCAATAAAGACGGAGCAGACACAACAACATGTGTGTGAGGATATTTTATTTACTATGGTGAGATGTAAGGGGGGTGTACATTTCCATTGGGGTAGTGAGTTGACAGTTATGGTAGATGAGATGGTCGAGTAGTTGGTGACCCAGTCCAACAGGCAGATGCCATTCACAAGGCAGTGTGGGGTAGGACAGTCCAAAGAGTCAATGCAGTGGTGGAGAGGGTTGCCATCATGGCTGGCTCTGTGACTTGCGTCTGGCAGGTGCTTTGCCTCCAGATACTCCCAGGGTCTTCTTGGGATGGCCCCTTTGTCATTTGGCAGGGGGGGCCCTGCTGCAGGGCCAGTGGGGTCTGAGGACTCACCCCTCTCTGTGGGCGCAGGGGAGGATGGTGAACTTTGAGTGTGCAGCCCACCAGAGGGAGGCGGAGGTGTTGTCTGGGGCGCATGCCTGTCCCTCAGTATCGCCACTTGCTGGCCCAAGAGGTCCATGATTTGTCCCATGCGTCTGTCGATGGACCTCATCAGCAGGATGAGCTCGTGCAACAGATCGTCCAACCGGCCCTTTCGTCCCTGGGCCTGTTCGTATGCACCCAGGACTCTGGTGATGTGTTCCAGGGAGTGGGTCCCAGCCTCCTAGTGTCCCTGCCCCTCCCACCTGCCCTGCTGCCACGGACCTGTTACCTCACCACTGTGGGCACCCGCATCCTCTTCCTGCCCTCCTCCATGGGTGGTGTGTGCAGGGCATCCTCTGGGACAGGGAGGGTTTTGCCGGCAGCACTGGTGGTGGTGGTGGTGGCTGTGGCCGCACAGGCAGTGACAGCAGGGGTCTGCTGTGGAGTTGTTGTTGCCGCAGATGTGGTGAGGGGGACGCTGGGGTCCTTGGACCTGTTGCTCCATGGCACACCAGATGGGCCGGCCTCGAGCTCATCGTCCACGGAATCCTGGGAGTCAACATCGGAGAGTCCTTGTACCAGAGGTGGAGACTGGCTCTGCAGGTTGCTGGTGTTGTCCTCTGCAGTGAGTTCTGGGTCACCTGTGGGTCAAATGGGAAATGGTAATTTCAGTGCACCTGGCAAGCTTTGGGTTAGCTGTGTATCATTCACATTTTGTACACTGCACAATTGACATATCATCACATTGTTGACTGTGTGCAGTACTGTGCTCCCTGACATGATACAGTGGTACAAACATTACTTGTCCATGGTGCGAGGTGTCAGGGCATACCATGCGAACCGTGTCCAATTGAGGTTTACTGAGACATGTTGCCATCTAGGGCCTGGCACAACATGTGTTTAATTGTGGACTCATGGTTTAGTTGTCAGACCTAGCAGACGTCACATCTGGCCATGGACTGGCCATTGTCATCTCCTGCATCCCTTTGTCCTGTCATGTGCATATCTTGATTTGTGCCACCACACATGCTTTCATACTTTGAGAATGGTCCTTGTTGCACTTGCCCCATGGTGATGCAGATGTAACTAGTTGCTGTTCATGAATGTGCCCAGGCTTTCTTGTACTTATGCATTGATGTGTCACACTTTGGTGGTTGTGACAGTTTCCTTGGCTTACCTGTGTGCACACTGTGCTTGGCAATGGGGTAGGTATGGCTCTTTGTGCAATGTGAGGGCTGGTGTTGTCATATGGCACCATTTAATTTGGGGGAAATGGGTGAGTGCACGTACTGGCTTCCTACCTGTAAGTTTGTTTGTTGTACTGCAATGGCTTCCAACTGCTCCTGGGTGGGGTGGGGGAGGGATCCATCTTGCTAGGCTGTGGGACAGGGGGCATGGTGGGAGTAGTAGTGCAGGTCCCCCACCCCCAGACACCCTCATTGTGAAGATGGCTACTTAACTGTAAGTTTGTTTGTTGTACTGCAATGGCTTCAAACTGCTCCTGGGTGGGGTGGGGTGGGGTGGGAGAGGGATCCATCTTGCTAGGCTGTGGGACAGGGGCATGGTGGGAGTAGTGCTGCAGGCCCTCTACCCCCAGACACCCTCATTGTGAAGATGGCTACCTACCTGTAAGTTTGTTTGTTGTACTGCAATGGCTTCCAACTGCTCCTGGGTGGGGTGGGGGAGGGATCCATCCTGCTCAGGTGTGGGACAGGGGGCATGGTGGGAGTAGTAGTGCAGCCCTCCCTGACACAAACACCCTCATTGTGACGATGGCTACCTACCTGTAAGTTTGTTTGGTGTACTGCAATGGATTCCAACTGCTTCTGGGTGGGGTGGGGGAGGGATCCATCCTGCTCAGGTGTGGGACAGGGGGCATGGTGGGAGTAGTAGTGCTGTCTGCCTGTACACATGCCCCCATGGTTATGTTGTTAGCTATGTTTGTGGTGAATGGAAGTGGGTGAATTTTGGATCTGTGAGCCATGTTTTTGTGAGTGTGTGGTGCAGATGGATGGTGTGTGTCCTAGGTGGTGTAGCTTTGTAGTTGTGCAAGGCAGTACATAGCAGAGTGGGGGTAGTCATTTGTTTGTACTTACCAGCCTCCACTCCCCTGGCTACTCCTGTGAGACTCTCTGGATACAGTATGGCAAGCACCTTCTCCTCCTATTGTGTAAATGTTTTTGTGGAATGGGAGGGCCACCGCCAGTCCTCTGAGCTAGCTCACGGTTCTTGCTCCTCCTCTCCTTGACCACCCTCTTCAGGTCATGCCACCTCTTCATGATCTCCTTTTTTGATCTTGGGGTGGTCCCTACTGCATTGACCCTTTGGACTATCCTAGCCCACATTTGTGTTCTTGTGGCTAATGGTGTCTGTTGGACCAGGGTACCAAAAAGCTGTGGTTCCACTCTGACTATTTCATCTACCATGACCTTCAACTCTCAGTGAATTTGGGTATTTTTTGTGTGGCCATGGTGTGTGGTGTGCAAAGTGATTGGGGGTGCAGGGGTGTGAGTGGTGGTTGTGGTTGTGCTGTGTATAGTGTATGTTGTGCAGGGGGGTTCGTTGTGCTGGTTTGGAGGTGGTGGTGGTGCTGTGTGTGGTGTGGCTGGTGATGTTGTGTCCTTTGCCTCTCCTGTCAGCTGGGGTATGTGTCCCTTCTCTCCTGGAGTTTTGCAAGGGATTGTGGTCAGTAAAGGGGCTGGTTTTATACACAGCTATGTGGGTGTGTCCAATTGGGTTGTTGCTGACAGGTGTGTAGTCCTGGGATTTGTATTTTTCGTTTTGCCATGTGGTTGTGTCATTGGGGTGTGTTTTGTGTATTTGGGAGGCATGTTTTCTGTGTGCACTTTTTGGCCTTCTTGTAGGGTTTTGGCTTCGTCCGCCATATTTTTGACGGTTCGTCCGCCGCGGTGGCTGTGCTTCAGCTCTTCCGCTGGCTCTAACATTCATCTCATTGTGTGACCGCGGCAGTCGGAGACGGCGGTACGTACCGCAGGACCGTCGGGGATATACTAATTTCCAGGGTGGTGTCTCTGCTATACTTGCGGCAGGCGGGTTGTTTTTCCGCCACGATTCCGACCACCGCGGATGGATTTTGGCCATCTCTGTCCGCTACGGGTGGTTATTCTGGGCCTCGTACCACCGGGGTCATTTTTTTTTGCGGTTGATACTAATTTGGCCGCCGGTTTTCCGACGGGGCCGGCGGGCAGTTGTTTTCCGCTTCCATGGCGGTCAGGGTGTTTTTTCGCCCTACATCCTAATGGACCTCCTAATTTGAATAATTGTTATACATTTTTATGAAAAATCCAGGGCTTTAAGTGGGCCAGGTCACTCTGGGTATCAGGCCCAGCAGTATTTTCATAACGGACATTGAAATGGGTCTCTGTCAGGCCCTATATTCATGTTCTTAATTTTACCAGGAAAAACACAAAAAATGTGTGAACAATTAATGTAATCAATGTTCAGGTAATCCATGTGAGTGATTTAGTTCCCTTTTATATTTCACATGTTTCACTGAATTTTGCGCTCCATTAAATTGTTAGCTATTCCCAAGATGTTATGTTTTTCTATTTATTTTACTCAGTATATTACTCTTGTAAAGTGCATGATATGTACTGAGTTCCAGGTTTTTATAGCGGCAACAATATTGCTCTCTGGTTGTCAGGGTCATGGCAGTGCGAGTTTCTCGCAAGGGCTGTCAGTGGGTCAAAAAGGTGTTCAGAATACATGCTCATACAATTCTTGGCTTCTCTCCAGAGTGTACACAAACAACCACTGACAAAGACAACTGTCCAGGCTGGTTTTAGGTTTATGTCTGTTGCTGTGTTATTATATCTGGATTCACTAACATAAAGCTCAGATAAAAACCAAAATACCGGTCAGGTGGCACACTTTGGGAATCGCAGAAATTCAGCTTATGTTTAAGCCAAGCCTATTACTAGGCCCCCCCACTTTTTAATCCCACTTCAAGCCCTGGACAAAGATAAAGAGAACACATATATGGTAGCTTACCCAATGATTGTTTATAATTGTTTGCTAATGCTTATTTATAATTGTTATTCATGTATGACATTTTGGTGCAACTCACAGAGGGACCATTAGGTTTATTGATCAACGGAAAAGTGTGACATTTAATAATGATACCTTGCATTTGTATAGAACACTTAATATCACATGGTGCCATGTATTCTTTTATTAAAATGTCTTTATTGCGTTTCATAATACAAAAAGAAGCTTTGCCAGCAACAAATAAAAATATAAGTAATGTATGTCTTTATATATATGTGTTTGTATAGTGCAAATCTAGCGGAAAAAGCAGTGGAGCACTGTATAGTGTCAAAGGCAAGCATACCTTCAATTAGTGATAGGAGACATAGCTGGTCATTTGATTGTTACTGCATTGTTATATAGTGTTTAATATAGAGGTGTGTCTTCAAATCTTTCCGAAAATGGAACAACTTTGGGGCAGTCGTTATTGATGTAGATATGTTGTTTCAGAGCCTGAGTGCATAGATGGAAGGCTGCTGACTTGTTTTTTTTTTTTTTTTACAGGTTTTAGTCTTCAGTTTAATGTTGGCTTGATTTGTGTGTGCTGAGAACCAAAAGAGATGGTTAGCTTGTATACAAGATAATCAGGGGGGTTGGTCATGATGGTGCAATGATGCAGCTGGTTTTGAAGATGTTGCAGGCCAGCAAGGGTAATACCATTATAATGTCTGTTCTCTTTTGTTTTACAGACATTTGCATATAAATGTTACTCACCAGATCTTTGATGACTTCAGTTGTACTATGGCTAAGTACTGTAATAGGTCTAGACTTCTGTTTCATGAAGATAATTTCTTAACACCTATTGAGTAATT
This sequence comes from Triturus cristatus, assembly GCF_964204655.1. Classification (NCBI taxonomy): domain Eukaryota; kingdom Metazoa; phylum Chordata; class Amphibia; order Caudata; family Salamandridae; genus Triturus; species Triturus cristatus. Next base: position 183,257,641 of record NC_140589.1, read on the forward strand.
TGGCATTTCTGAATCCAAAGTCTTTGTTTCACTCTAAGACTACCATCATCATGAAAGATTCACCTGTTGACTATAGTCATCAAGTGTGGTCTGAGATATGTGGATCTCTACAATAGTGTGGTCAATCACACCTGTTTTTACTTAACAAATTATCAAGAAATCTAGCAAACACATTTCCTTTTTCACTAGGAGCAGGTTATCTGAGTCAGGAAACACATCTAAGCATAACCAAGGGGCTCTGGCAGTAAGTGATGTATCAAATATTATATTTATTTCAGACATTACTTGAGACCACAAAGGTTAGACTAGTCTACAGTTTGCCAACATCTGAATTAAAATGCCCTCCTCATCACAATTTGAGCATTTCTCTGAATCATAAAGACTAAACATGTGCCTGAGCTACAGATAGCACATCCTTTGCACCTATAACAGTCACTCTGGAAGTCTTGGGTTCAAAATGAAGTGCAGGGCACAAGCAGCAGGGCAGACCCCTGTGGTTCAAGACAGGCTTCAGGCAGCAAAGCAGCCCTTCTTGGTGCAGCAAAGCAGCCTTCTGCAGAGCACAGCAGGTAACAACAGCAGGCAGTCCTCTATAAGTCTTTCCACGGGTCCAGAACTGAGTGGATGTCAGGGTCCCTTTTTTAAATCTGGTGCCTTCTTTGAAGTGGTAGAAACTTTTGGAGGTTTCCCACCAGAGAAGTGTCTGACATTCAGCCTGCTTCAGCCTGCTAGAGGCACACAAGATTAGTGTGAAGTCCTTTGTGTGAGAGCAGGGCACAGCCTATTGAAGTAAGCCTGTTCCAGCTCTGCCCCCTTCTTCCTGCATGAGATCGTCCATCCATGCATACCTAATCCCTCTGTTGTGTGACTGTTTGTGAGGAATATACAAAGAAAGGCCAATTCTCATTCACACCTAGTTGTGTAACCCAGGAACAGGCTGCAGGCACCAAATGGTTAGTGCACAAAATGCCAACTATCTAAAAGTGGGATTTTTAGGATTGTGACTTGAAATATGACTTTACCATTGAAGAGAATTTTAAACTACAATTCCTCAGTCACCAAACATGACTTTCCTACCTGCTCCCCATCAAAAAGCTAGCACTTCTTAAATTTAATAAGATAACCCAATGTTATCCTATTGGAGAAGCAGGCCTCAGAGTAGTGAAGAACAAATTAAGGAGGTTTTCACCACCAGGACATGTAAAACCTAAAAGTACGTGTCAAAGCATACTGGCTTAATAGCTGTTTAGGGCCTAACTGAGGAGTGAATTGTATCAATAAAAAAAGGGAGTTTTAGGTTTCACAAAGGGGTTATTTTATCAAGTTGAATTGACAGTTTAAAACTGCTTGCAGGCTGCAATGGTAGGACTGAGGCAAGGTTTACAGAGCTACTTAAGTGGGTGGCACTATAAGCGCTGAATGCCCCGCTCACAGCATTTAATTTACAGACCCTTGGTATATGGTGCACCACTGTACTAGAGGCTTATAATTAAATTCAATGTGCCAAACAGGTGTATGGCAATGTTACCACGTTGTAGGGAAGGAGCAGAAACACTTGATCATTGGTTAGCAGTGATGAAGTGCAAGGCCAACAAAAATTAATTGAGAAAAACAGGAGAGGTGAAGGCGAAAGGTTTTGGGGAAGACCACCCTAAGGTCTGTCATTCATCTACATATACTAGCAATGTACTCCATTTATGCATAACAGCATTAATTACCTATAGATCATGGATGCAAAAAAAAAAATTATGTTCAGAGTTTTTGTGGTCAATATGAGATTTTTAATGTGCTTTTCAATGCTAGGAATGTATAAATCTAGCTATCAGGAAAGACTGATTTTGTTTGTAGTTGCCCAAAAGATACTGGTTAACCATTGTCCATCAGATCTCTGTACCTACACCTGCATGTAACAACATTTTCCAATCTACTTCAGTGTTAATTGTGATTTGTCCATTCTTTTACAGGGACATGTGAGATGCTAAGATATTTTTATTCTTCCCCATATTTTTTAGTTTCTCCATAAACCTACTCTGTATGTCAATATTCATGAAACTGATTGTTTAAGACATTTTCCAAGTATTAGATTTGACAGCAAGAAGCCAGTGTCCAGAAGGTCCCTTTCTATCTGAGGTCATTGGGGATTAAATATCCCTGCATAAACAGTCTTCAACTAACGTGCAGATTTTTCTAACTTGAATGCCTTTTGATAATGATTCATTGAAGAAAACGGCCGATAACCTCTAAGGTTAAAGACAAAGTTAATGACATGGATCAAAGCAATATCTATTGCTTCTATTTGACCCCAACAGTCAAATCCTTTGGCAACTTATTCCATGTCAAATTATTAATTTTCTTAATGACACTGCCTTTGGTTATTCAGATATACCTTTTAAATCAGATGTTACCAAAATGCCTCACTATTTTACTGGTCAGTGTTCCATTTAGGGTATGTTACCAAAAAATGAGTTTATTACAAAACATTTATTGACATACACTCCCATTTCATTTAGTTAAGGGTGTACCTTGATACTTCAGAGTAATATTTTTGGTGTCTAATAATTAAGGTTCCCAGTTATTCTGTTTCTTTGCAGATTTCTATACTTAAATACAAATAGAAAGCCATTTACTTGCTACTGTTAATAATTGATGGCAGGCCAGAAACTGTGCAGATTGCCAAGCAAGGGAGTTAAAAAACGAAAAAAGAAAATATGTCCTAATGTAGTAAAAATAACTGCAGCTATTCTGATTTTTGAGCTGTTCTACAATATCATGTTTTCAGATGATCTCATTGTACTGGAAATTAGAAGAACCCATTGGACATTCAGGCATGAGAATACATTTATTGGTTAAATACATGTGGAAATATAACCCTTGTAGCTTCACATTTACACTAAACATAAACCAGATACAGATAAAAACATGTAAAATTAGCAAAACATAAATATTTAAAAATACAGATGTAAATGTAAATAAAATGAATGCCATAAAGCCGAAGGCCTAATAATAATATAGTACTGAATTAGGGACACTGATACAAATAGCATATGTCATCAGCCTAAACTGCAAGTTTGTAACTTTTATTTATCACCAATCTTCATTCCTTTATTTTTCTCATTTTCATACATCATACATAGTAAAGGTTTGAAGGATAAAATACTATGATTGATTTTACAGCTGCACAAGGACTAGACTATGATATGAGGCCATGGCTGTTGTATAAACCCCTCTCCCAAGTTAGCTCTGTTAAGCATTGATCTTAGAAGCCTCCAGAACACTTTATCAAACATGTCTACTGACTCTAAAATTAATAATGCTATACTGGGTGGCTGAGGGAGTCTGCCACATTCAATATATGGATCAAACACCTGGTGTTGTCACTATATATTTTATGGTTAACAAACCCAGTTTGTGAACTAGGAATCAGTTCACCAATTAACTTTTAAAGGCCAATAGCGAGAACTTTAATACACATTTTACAGTTAGCTTCCAATAAAGGTACTGATCTCTAACTAGCAGGTAAAAGAGGACTGCTATTATCTATATGAATTAACAAGATTGAAGCCTTTGCTGCCATGCCCTTCGCTTGGCCATAGTCTACGACCTTGTGAGATAACTTTTCAAGATATATGGGCAGAGCTGAACTAAGGTTTTTATAGCTATATGGGCCAACAGGGCCAGAAGATTTCCTTGATGAAAGTGAATGATTTACATTTGTTATCTCTTGTACAGTGATTGGGCTCCCCAACCACAGTTTTTCTTCTGCTAATTTTTGGAATTTCATGCAATCAAGAAATGTGTTACATTTTGACTGGTCAATTGCAACCATTGGGTACACAGCTCATGATATATCTTTTGAAGAAATTGAACATATGTTTTCATTTTTCATGACAATATGACCTTTTACGTTCCTCACTGCCTTAATATATGATCAAATCCTGTTAATAGTTATTTTGAAGGCTGACTGTACTTGGCACTTGCAATGGGTAGTTTACTGGGGAAAGAGCTTGCCGATAGTGAGTCTAGGGCAAGAAAGTGATAGGATTATACTTGGGTAAATTTCTACTGGTGCTGGAGATCGAGTAGACGTAACTGAATTCTAATATTAAATAAAATCCTTTTTTTATTAAAATCAATCTCTGAATCTTATTTGTAGGAATATGCATTTTACAGTTGATGTTAATGTTGATTATATTGTGGATGATTTATGTATCTAATAAATATTAGAACATTGGACTGTTGAGAGCTCCAATGAAGACAATGGAGGGGCTCCAGGCCGATAATGACTCGTATAAGCCTTCTACTCCAACATCCCAATGTTTGTCTTTCTGTTTCTCCCCTTTAAATGTAGAGCATTCGACCATTTGTGGGTAGAATGTTCTAATACCAGTTTACTGTGCACTGGGAAATAGTCAAAACTTTGAAATACCAATAGCTGGAATCTATGTTACTCATCTCAGGAGATTTTAATATGCATTTGGTCTCCAAACACCGAGCAGACAAACCAAGCAGAGCTTTAATGCGATGTGCCATTTTATGCTTAACAAATATAATCTCATATTAATACAAGAAGATGCATTAAATAGTTCTGAGAGTGTTCCAACTTTTAAACGTTCACGCCAACACTCCACTATCGACTATACTATCATTTCAAAGGATCTTACACCATCTCTCCGCGACTGTCAGGTAATCCCAAGAGTAGAAAAAGACCATAATCCACAAGTAATGTCACTGATCATATCGGTTTATCACGTGCCTAAGTCAAGGTCTATGGTAACCAGGCCAGCGGCCTACAATTTGAAAAGGCTAGTATGGGACTCGTCAAACCAGATGGAAATATGGGCATTCATAGAACCTGAAATTGCCAAAGCGCTTTCCGAGAAATGTCAAGGGAAGATAAAGGTTGAAATCTGGCAGCGTTTCTGTGCTTCCCTACTAGATTGTTTTCCCTCGACAAAAACATCAAGAGGTCACCCCACAAGGCCAAATAGATCAGGATATTATACAACCAGGTTACATCAGCAAAAAAGGGACCTGAATAAAGCTACACGAGCAATTAGGCAACCGAATTGTGACCCAAATTCCTTCCAACTGTGCAGTTTAAAACTACTACGAAGAAAATATAAAAACAAAATTTGGAAAGCCAAACATACATATTACGAGGGAATTTGGGGCAAGTTGCGTTTAGCCAGTAAAACAAAAAATCCAAAAATATTTTGGGGACTAGTACACAACCTTGAAAATGGTAGTAGAAGAGCAAACAGCGCCAATATATCAGACCAAGGCTGGGAAGTCCTTATCCATAGTTTATATGGTGCAGCTACTGGCAATGTCCTGAGTAAAACCATCAACTATCCCATGTCAAGTTCACTGAGCATTGGCAACGGTAGTGCTATTATAAGTGACCGACAATTGAACAAAGCTAAAACATCAGGTGTGGAAACATGGAAGGTACATCAAGTTAAAATTGCAATAAGTAGGATTAGATCAAATGGTGTGCCAGGGCCCAACAGGATTCCGAATTCGGTCTTCAAGGCTAAGACAGACCTTTGGTCAGAAATTCTAACACCACTGTTTAATGATGTTGTAAGGCTCAAGATGGTTCCGGATTCATGGCAGGGAAGTATAATTCAGCCAAATCACAAAAGTGGCCCACAAGATGATCCAACTAACTATAGGCTGATTGCCCTGACAGACGTGGAGGCGAAACTTTCTCAGGCTGTCTGCTCAACGACCTTGAAGAATTGGCTGCTAAAGAAGAAATCATTCCAATAGTTCAAACTGGTTTTCGAAGGGGCGAATCAACGATTACGAACTTGACCTTATTGACTTTATTATCTGAAAAAGCAAAGTATAGAAAGCAAAAGTTATGTATTTGCTTTGTTGACCTTAAGGTCAGGTTTGATTCTGTCCCCCGCAGTTTACTTTGGGCAAAGCTATCTGCATGGGGTATTCCGAACCAATCGTTCGAGATGATTATTTTGCTATTCTAATAAATGGGTCCAGGTCAAGGTGGGGGATGGCAGCTGTACAACTGACCAGCTGGTCATAACATAAAATATTTACAGTATGCAGATGATACCATATTGTTAAGCCACACACCTATAGGTCTACGAAGAATAATAGATTCCTTTAATAACTACATTTTAGCCAATGGCTTACAGATAAACACCAAAAAAACTAAAATAATTACGATTGGTTCAACTAAGTCAGATATGAGAGTTTGGAACATCAATGGTTTAAAGATTGAAACTGTAAAATTTTACTAATATTTGGGCATTACATTTGACGACAAATTGTCTTTTAAACAGCATTTTCTTAATTTGAAAGAGAAAGCTATGGCGCTGTCTTTTGCTTTTAGAAAGCTGAGAGACATGTTGGAATGCTCAAATCATGACCACTTACTTAAAGTAATGGAAGATTACTGACCCATAGTCCAGAGAGGGAATCAACTTAGCTTTCAAGGGAAAGGCTAAAAAATGTTGGATGATTTACAGATAAAAGTTTTTAAATCAATATTTAGAGTTCCAAAGAACATCGGGCATGCCAATGTTAGATTGGAATTTGGCTTAAAAAGACAGTCCTTAATAAGACAATCAGCTTTTTTTAAATCTTTATACTCCTTCTTTTGTTCAAACCCAGGTACATTGCCAAACTCTTGCTGGCAGGAAATAATGGGGTATGAGTATGCTGAGGGTTGGGGATCCTATCTAGCGGAGAGCCTAAACAATTTAAAGTCCCGGCCCTTCGAAGATGTACTCAGAAATAAAGCCATGTTCAGACAGACACTAAACCAATCGGCTAATTTCCTAGCGATTTTACTGGATAAGGAAGAGCTTGCCAAAAAAAGTCATGCATGGACTGTTATTAATTCATTTACTAAATTGCAGCCACAATCTTACCTTATTTCCCACGTAAAACCACTCATAAGAGACAGATCTTTGCTGTTACGACTTGGGAGATATCCCACAAAGGAAGGAATCCCCCCATGGGTACAAAAATGGCCCTCAAACAGCTGTAGGATATGCGGTTTTTACAAGGAATCATTATTGCATATTTTAACTGTTTGTTCTCAATTGTTAGACGAGAGGTGAGCCCTAATAAAATCCATCTTTAAGGAAAATGGGGTGAGGACATGCCGCCAGGCAATTATAACTTGCCTTTCTGGGAAATCAGTCCATCTAACTACAAAATTTGTAAAGTTTATTCTTATTGCAGAAAAAAAGTTAGCTGATGAGTGTGCCATTAGAGGTTAGGGGCTTGTGACCAAAAATTGGCTCGTACAACGATGAAGCCCCAAGAAGTTTTTGCGAAAGGTTGTTGTAAAAAAAGAATAGTATAATGATTTTTAACTATAGAATTTTAACTATGAGCTTTTATCTGTATATTTTATGATAAGTGGTAGTGGAGGTATTCTGACAAAACCTTTTAGATATTTCTTATTATAAAAATGTAGTTTAGTTATTTGCGATTTGTGTGTAATATTTGATTTTTAACATTGGAAATAGTATATCAATCCGAGAAGGTTGACAACTTTGTAATGTTTGCATATACGAACAGTTTAGTAATGGCACTTTAAAAGATTAGCACTTTAGCAATGGCACTTTAAACTATGAATTGGAGGAAAATACTTAAAATGTTGTTAAAATATGGTGTGATTATACTGAAATGTGGTGTATCTTTGATACCATTTTTTTAAGCTACAATGTTTTGCTGCATCCAAGCACAACCAAATGTATTTTTATATACCTCCTGTCTGTATTGATTTGAATTAATCAACAATAAAGGCATCTGTCTGTAAAAAAAAATAATAATAATACCCTTGTAGCCCTTCTGCCTCGGGTTATACCTATTGTTAAAGATCCTCTACTTCAATATAGGCTCCGTTTCAGGACATTTAACAACAGGTACAGCCCTTGGCAGCGGGCTATAAGGCTATATTATATTTCTTCAGAAATGAGTCCACCATGAACAATTTTGTCCCTTACATCATGTTCTGGGATGTCATCATCAAATCAAGGGTAATGTAATGTCATTTGCAGTGATATCATAATTTTGCTCATCTCTGTAGAAAACTGTATTATTAGTAGGTGTAGGTATTCACTTTCAGATAATAATTATCAGGGGTAGGTGGAAATCACTGTGTTTCCCTCCACGGAATGCTGCAGAGTTACATGAAAACTCAGCGAGATTCTGCAGTTCTACGAGCGTGTGAAAGAGGCTTGATGCGCTGCATGCGCTGATTTTTAGTCCTGGGACCTTGTTTCATGCTACAAAGTCAGTATAAACAGCACCATGTGGTGTGCCAGAAGACACTATTTTTTTGCTGCTACTCAAGTAGATTTTCTACTCGATCTGCAGCTTTCTTACTGCGAACAGTTGCGACCGCCTGCGTTGAGAGAATCTCATAGGGTGCCATCCTAGCATCTGACAATCATGCTAGGGGAGACCAATTCTTGCTCATGCTCATCAGTTTACTGCTGGCGAGCCGTGCTTGAGAAAAAACTCCACCATGGGCAGGTGGCAGAGTTTTGCCAGAACTATGTGCTACAAGCGTAACGTGGAGTAGGCAAAACTACACAAACTCTGCCAGTGGAGAAAAATGTATCACCCACCATTAGAAATAATATCACAATCACTAGTTGGTCCAGTCAAGTCTCAATAAATGAATCCTTGCTCAACCCTTGGTAGCTTGGCAAATTAGCAGTCAGGCTTAACTTTTAAGATACAGGTATGTGTAAAGCATTTAACCCCTTCCATGCTCATGACGGAACGATTCCGTCATGAGCATCGGTTGAGCTGTGCTCATGACGGAACCGTTCCGTCATGGCCCCGCCCGCGCTCGAACCCTTCAGCACCGCGGGGGAATCCGCGCAGCGCTGAAGGGGTTAATATCACCAAAACAGTAAATAAGTAAAAGACACCCCACAATAAAAATCCAACACCAATTTATAACAGTAGAAAATATGTTTATCTTTTAAATGACACCAAAACAATCAAAATCTAATATAGTGACTGGAGATAATATTTTTTTAAAGATTAAATGAAAAATTGTGTATTCTAGCGCCGAAAGGCTTTAAGCCCCACTAGCAGCTATCTGTTCGCACTGGATCTGAACAAAGTCAAAGTTTTAGGCTGAACGCATTTGAGAGCTGGACGGGTGGGATAAGGGCTAAGTTCCAGTCAAATGTTTACCTTCTGACTTAGTCCTTTTCTTGGAGCTTACCTCTTGTCGACTGGCTCGTTGGCAAGTCCTTGGGCTTCTTAAGATGGCGGACTGCTTCAGCACAATGCCTCTTTGAATCTCTGGAAGTCTTTGTCCTCAACATTGACGGCGAGCAGCTCCAGAGCTTTCAGTGGGGCAAACCAGCGTGGTCAGACCAATTTGCGAGTTGACAACAGCGACTAGACACTCGATGTCGAGCCGGGCTCCTCCTGTAGCTTTTATGCAAAACTTTGCATAAAGTCTCTTTCTTTGCAGATGTTGTAGTTTCTTGCTTCCTTTAAGGAAAATAAGGGTCAACTAGCTCATTCCAAGGGATCAGAGACTTTGGATTGCCTCTTGGGGCTAGGACTCCATTTCCCGCAATGCACCTGCACAGTCCAGGCAAAATCCAGTTGCGACTGATCAGCTGAGTGATCCTCTCTTTGGGCTTGTAGGTGACTTCTTCCAGCTTTGTTATATCTGTTGGTGATCAGGGAGTCCACTTCTTTTCTTTTCTGTCAGACACAGTCCTTTCTTTGTGGAGTCCTTGAGAGTGCAGCAGGTGCAGTCCTTTTGGGTGCCAGCCTTCTGTGGCGCAGTCCAAGGGTCCAGCAGAGTAGTCCTTCTTCTTTTTTCCAAGCAGTGTTCTAAGGAGCTCCTGCAGCACTCCCATATTTATCCTTTATTCTGGGCTGGCAGGAGGAGAACACATCAGCCAATAGGGGTGAAGTTACCTCCTTCTGTTATGACCACTTCCTGCTAAGTGTTGCATATTTGTGAGCCAGAATGCACTGTTCTCCAAGATTAAAAAAAAGAGAAAATCTCTCCTTGGTGTGTGTGTCCTTGTAACCCAACCCAGAGGTGTGGCTAACAATGCACTCCTCTTTCCTTTCAAGACTTCTATCTGGGTGGGTATCAAAGCATTGGGGGCTGGCCTGGGTCCTGTGACATCAGTTCTTCTGCCTTTGAAGTTCAGTTTATCTCCCTGGCCCCCTTCCTCTACCTGGTTTCTCCAGGAAGCAAATCTCCTCTCACCAAATGGTTGTATTTTTTCAGCCCCAGGCCTCCTCATACCTATTAAAGAAGCAGCTTGGCTCAAGCTGTCAAACATTGGCCAATCAGAAGAGGATGTTATTGGGGTCCTTTAGGCAACTTCAGGATAGTAAGCTCTAAAACTACTTTCCTGTAAAAGTTATAATAAATCCGACCTTGGCAAGTTGTTGGGTTTATTGTAACCATTAGTTTGATTCTTTGAATGACACTGCTGGCTAACTTCCAAGCAAAAATAGATGTTATTAACTTTAATAAAGCCTTCCCATGTTAGGCCATGGGGCTAGCAGCACTGCAATAGGAAATAAAGACTTAGGCTGTTTTCCCTCCAAGGAATATAGAACATGTGTTATATTGTCCTTGTTTTAATAACAATGCACCCTATGCTAGGAGTAGGGTACCTAGGGCAGAGCTTAGTCTTGACTTATATGTAATAAAAGGGTAGATTTAAAATGACAATAAACACCACAGCAGTCCACACTTAAGTGCATTAAGTCCACTGGGGTCTCTAAACCTACATGCCCTACCATATACTAGGGACTTGTAGGTATGTTGTGTTGGCCAATTAAAATTAAACCAATTACTATGCACTTCTAGAGGAGAGAGCACTGTGCCTGGTTAGCCTAACCCAGGGCACTTTCAGAGTCAGTAACCATCAGCACCAGTCAGAAAATGGTGGTGATCAGGGCAAAAAGGATGACTTTCCAACAGATGGTGATTTTAAAATCTCCCTCAATACTGACGAATTTTCAGTCTGTGCAAGTACAGCAAATATGCACATTTATGTGCAATATAATTTTGTTTTGTTTTGTTTGATGCTGGTATCTGGGAGAAGCCCTGCATATTATGTGTTTCTGTCAAACAGTCTTAATCTTGTTAATCTTGTTCAATTTGGCTGATTTGAAGGTAAATCACATGCTGCAATTTCAAATGAGGATTTATGCTTTCAGTGTGGATGCATTGTGCTGCTTCCTCTTTTTTTCTGAATAACCATATTCATTTGGAATGTTGAGAGTCTCTGAAGTATTAGTTCAGAGAAGGATGCTTGAGAGGCCAGAGACTTTTCAGGAGCAGTGATGACCATGTGGGTGGTTACTTAGGTGAAGAAATTCCACAGACACTCTGCCTTGTGGAATTTCCTCAACAGGCAGGGAAGGGTCCTTTTGGCTCTTTATTCTAATGCTCCTGAGTAAGAAGTCTTTCCCTTATCACTGTTAAAGCTTGGTGAAAGGAAGATGTTTAAATGAATATAATCCTCAGGACTCAATTATATACCTTTATAATAATGATGGCATTGACAAGCTTCCAGATAAATTATAGTTTTGACAGACAGAATGAATATCAGTATTAGGGAGTGTGTGTGACCCTGCTTGTTACGACATTAGGAGCAGCCACTTTTCTGGGAGGATTTGGGAGGGTGTTGCAACCTGGCAGTTCTTTGCTAACAGAAAGATAAAGGATATTTCCAAATGCTTTATAAGAGTAGGCATTGTAGGTGTAACTCACAGGTTCAGAGGTTCATGTTGTGGTACTCTGAAATTAGTATACAAGTATTAACCACCTCTCCCGGTGGAATGTGTGTGATTGTGGTCTGTCATTGAACGAATATCCTGTAATGATCGGGACCTTTTAGGAAAGTCTCCCCGTCACAAGGCTAGACTGTTTATATTTATATTGCTCCAAAATGACAAATAAATTCAGGAGGTTCTTATGAAGTGTATCTTGTGTTTAATTGAAGGAGTTTGTACAGTACCACCAGTAAAATATGTAGTCATAGCCCAATGTTTATTTGTTTCCTTAATGAAATGACGTGTGCATAGTGTTCATGCCGATATACTATTCCCACTCCAATTTAAGGAACACTAGGGAAAGTGCTGTATGCCCGACAGGCTACATACGTCATTCCAACACTCCAACACATAATAGTTTTTTTTGTAACAAATGTAAGCACCAAAAAAATATTATTAAAATAAAAAATGTACTCTGCCTCTCTCTCTCTATATATATATATATTACCTACTGGCGGTCGCCAGTAGGTAGCTATAATTAGGACCTATTTTCCATAGGAAATTCGCAACATTCTATTCCCAATGACTTTGGCGCTGATTGACGAATCTTCGCGAAATTTTCAAAACTCGTGGGTGCTCCGGTCCGCTCCTATCTTGAAAGTTTCGGGGTGATTCGGAAAGCGGAGCCGAGGAAAAAGGGGGTCCCAAAACGTGTTTTCTCCATGCAATTTTCCATAGGAAACTTTAGACATGGCTACAGCCCGAACTGCTGAATGGAATTACACCAAATTTGGCAAAAAGGTAGCCCTTGGTTAAGAAAGAGACCTTTTTGTTAAATGGTGTAAATCCGTTCAGTAGTTCATAAGAAATTAGAAAAAGAAAAAGTTTCAATATCTGGGCGGAGCCTAACCACACATCTCATCGTGAGATCTGATTGGCTGTCAGCACTTCATCCAAGAAGTGTTGGCAGCCATCTTGGGACTAATATACATGATAGAACCTCATTAAAAAGCATTGCAGTTAATAGAAGGTTTTAAGACTTTAGTTAGATTATAAATCATTTGTTGATGGTACCATACTCATTTTAGGAATTGTGGTGTGTTCTAAGGTGATTTTACCATGTGAAGAAGCCTTCTGCTGGAAAATCATGAATCATGTTTGAGAGAAAACTATTTTCTCATGCTTTTCCCACAGAGGTTTGGAAGATGATCTATAAGCTAAGAGCATATTTTCTGTAAATTCACATGATCTTTCTCAGTCATGTAAGAATGAAGTCTGACATTCTCAGTAAAACATGTACATCCAACAAGGGCAGAGACTGTCAGTTGATTCCTTTGTGTTCTACTGCACCTTCCCAGAGTGTTCTAAAGGACAACTAGAGCACTAACAGTCTAACATGACAAAAGTATGGCACACCTGAAGTCATCTTGAGTGGAATAAACTGATAACACTTAAAACATTTAATTTAAAAAGGAACAAAATGAGGGGGTTCATTTTGCCATAAAAAGTATGATTAGTGCTGCAGTAAGAAAAATTAGGGCACATTTTGAGTGACTTCTCAAATCCACTTCTATTTCATTAAAAAATTCTGACATGCAGACTGAAACATGCACTTTCAATACCAGCAGCAGACTTCCCTGGTGAGCAGTAGCTTTACTACAGTGATCTAATAAGCAACTAGAGTGCTAACATTTAGAATTTATGGCAAATGCGTGACACATCTGAATGCCTTCTTGATGGAATCAAAGTACAAAACTGAAAGTATTTCCTACTAAGGAGACTGTAATAAATGAGGAAATTAGGAAACTTCATAACAAATAAGTCTCCCAAGATGGCCACCAGAGACAAAAGAGCCCATATGTAGCACAAATATCACCCAGATGTAGCCCAAGTATAGCTCAATGACAGAATGTCCCAGAGTGTTCTAAAGAACAACTAGAGCGCTAACAGTCTTACTTATGACAAAAGTATGGCACACCTGAAGCCATCATGATGTGGTAAATATTTTATTACCGGTACTATTTTTTATGCGGTAAAGTCTAGTAAGAATAACTCAGTATAAATAAGAGGCAGAATCCGTGGTATTAGAGGTTCTGAAAGGCTTTATTCCTCTACAAAGGAATTATGGTTCGAACCATAGGCATCAAATTCCATCACCACGAGGGTTCAGGAAGGGAAGGCAATACATTATTGACAAGTAAAGATATTTATATGAAAAGCATTACATTAAGACAGATGCAGGAGGCGTAACAGCTGATAATACAGATAATACTACACATACGTAATGAAAATAGGCGTAAACATAGGCGTAACTAGAAACGTCATTAAACATGAAGTCACAAGTGGGTGGATCCATAAGAGAATCCTGCAATGTCAGCAGAAATACTTGGCAGAGATGCGTGCGCAGCCGCATGACGTGTGATTGACGTGCAACTAGAGGGTGAAGGGGACTTGACATTTAGCTCTACATGTGGAGACAGAAGTCTGAGGGGTCATGTCAACCTAATCCCAAATCATATCTAATATCTTATGTTTAAAGAACTGTATTATCCAAAAGGAAAGGTCTCTCGGACGAAATCTATTCTATACTGACTTTTAGTGCGTGTACAAGCGTCTAAGTGTCTACATGAGATGCGAGGGGGCAGGAATCTTCCATAGTAACAGGGGCTATGAATTATTTGCATGAGGACAGTGAGGCCTGGCCCTTTGCTCGGTAGCTGGAAGAATGTTTACCTAAACTACTAGACAGGAATGCATCGGATGAGGAGCGGAGCAGATAATCTTGAAGGTGAAATACAGTTTTTGGCAGGCAACGGGCCGGATCAGGCATCGTTAGCCGCGCAGGGAGTAGGACAAAGTTCATGGATACAGATGCGGGCTCGGACTGGAGCTTTCAGAGGCAGAAAGCAGGAAAAGGCTTGATGGCAGAATTCAGGGCCTACTCGCCTGAACTGTAAAACGTGGAAAGTGAACCACATAAAGTCGGTGGCCTTTCATACTTAGGAACGGAATATCCGACTCATTCATGGCGGATCTGAAAGAGGACATGTTTACGGTGGACGCACATGTATTTGCGTCTTCATAACTGGAACTGGAGGGAACATACATGTACTTGTAGCAGGTACATGGAGCCGTTGGGGTCTAAGATAGGGGACATAACTGATCATAAAATTCATATTTCCTCATTCCCTCCTTGTCCCCTACGGACCCTCAGGAGATATCGATCTTCATCAATCCATCAATCTGTTCGTATAGCATCATTTGTTCTTCTTTCTTCTTCCGGGATCTTGAACGAAAACTTGAAGGCGGGATACACGATGTGGCACACAGACCACAAATCGCTGGCCCACATTGTAGACATAAGCAGCAACTGAATAGTATGAGAAAGCCAATACCTAGGAAGGATAGAATCCTCCATCCCCAGGCTGACAACGCGCTCCAGAACCAACCGGACCAAGTCCAGGTGCCTGGACTCTGGTGTATCTGGCTTATAATCTTATGAAGGCGAGTTATGGCTTTATATACTGACGGCGAGTTTTCTGGTATGAAAACACAGCAACTTGATCCGATGACCCTACAAGCTCCGCCCCTATCGGCCAGGATGACGTCAAGGACAAGACGATTTTGAAGCACAACAATCCGCATCGCAGACTGCTCCTCTGTTAAATTGCCTAGGGCGGAAGTAGTCTCATTCACTACTGCTTCAAGGGTTCTAGTTAATCTACGTATCAGTTTACTATTAGTGACTGTACCTATATAGGGAAAGAAACCTTTATTGAAATCTGTGTATTGCTCCCATGCCGTTTCAGTGTAATCGACAATCGGGAGATCTCTCTGCTGTCTATTGTGTACTAAATGGGTATTTCTGTGATAGTCAGGAGGGGCTAGGAAAACAGGTGGCAGAAGGAATGCTATGTAACAGGTACCATCCCAATCTAGAGGTAAACGTATATATGCAGTCTGGCCACATATGAAGTAGGAATGACGAGATGCTCTGAATGTAGACTTGCCTTGATCACTGAATTTTATCACAGTGGTACATTTACTATGGCCCAGGTGTATGGAACCATTCTTTCTTACACATAATTCACCTTTAACTGGAAATACTGACATAGCAGGCAAGATTGGTGTAGCTTCAGATTCAACATTCAGAATCATGAGGTTAAGTATAAAGTTACCTAATCCATATACTTCATTTTCTAGATCAGTTCCTGTTCTTTTGGGAAGTCCCTCCTTGTTAGGGTAGCAGACTTTAAGCAAAACTAGGTTAAGGTTTCCCCATACCCAGTTGTCTTGATAAATTACGGAATGTGAATCTAGGGAATTAATCAAACTAAACCATGCTCCACAGGAGCCATTGTGTGTGAATGGATACGGAAAGAGAGGCAAAACTCCCTTATAGTTCTGATAGGAAGGGAGTCGGCCACATATCCAACAATTGGTAGCATTGCTGGTCTGATGGGAATGATGTAACATACTAATAAAAGTGTTGTTGCGCAGCGCAAATCTATAAGACAACTCATGCGGAGGTAGTTCGCTAAAAGAATGTTCAGCAGTAGCATTGTAAGCACGCTTAGAAATAGGGTAATACATATGTAGCAATACACTAGAAATGATGATCAGAAGACTTAGAAAAAACAAAATTAATAATGTCATTATGCAGTGACTACGAAGCGATTTACAGTACGCATGTTTTTTAAGCTGTATCTGTCTATTTTTCTCTCTATTTCGGTCTAGAGGATACATGTCAGAGACAAATTCAACCGATTCACCTTGGAGAGGACTTAAACAATCAAATTGTCTGACTTGCTAGACCTGAGTTTCAGTTTATAGAGTTCGTTCTCCGACCTTTCAACCAAGGGGAGCTTTGAGTCTGTCTGTGAGGGAATACAGGGCTGAGTGTTCACATCGGACGGTAGTCCATAAAATTTCTTGATATGGCTCGAGTGCAACCACCCTTTACGTCCCTCAATCTTCACGGCTGTCCTTGTAGTCAGCAGGACGAGCTTGGGCGACTTCCACCTGGGCTCCAGCTGGGTCTTCCGGTCAAAATTCCTCACAAGAACCAGGTCACCTGGAACCACGTCATGGGGCTTCACCTCAGTGTTATCGGGGAAAGCTGCAGCTACCTGTGAACGACAAGATTGTAGTGCAGACATCAAGGAAGCCAGGTAATCTGTCAGCATATTACAGTCAATATCAGTGATTTTACGAGGTATATGCGTCCCCCACATATTTGGTGGTCTACCGAAGATCACCTCATAAGGGGATAGCCCTGTTCGAGAATGTGCTACCATTCTCATGTAAAAGAGCGCAACTGGTAAGGCTACTATCCAATCGACACCTTTTTCTCTACATATTTTGGACAATCTAATTTTCAGAGTTTGATTATGACGTTCCACGAGACCTGCTGCCTCGGGATGTCGGACACAGTGAAATTTCCATTGATAACCTAACAGAAGTGAAACGTGTTTCATCAGTTCGGATGAGAATGGCTGGCCGTTATCTGAGTATACAACACGTGGTAAACCGTACCGTGGGAAGAATTCTCGAACTAACTGTTTGGCAGTAGTCGGGGCAGTGTAATCTGAAACCGGGTAGGCTTCTGTCCAACGGGAAAGAGCACAGACAACTACTAGAACATATTTGAATCCTCGACATCGTTCCATCTGGATATAATCCATCTGGAGGACTTCAAAAGCGTGCTCGGGAGGTTGAAATCCGCCCTGCTCTACGGGAATGCTTTTACCTGGATTAAACTGACAACATATCATACAGGTACGTACTTTCTGTTTGGCTGCTGCTCGCAAGTGTTTGTTGAACCAAATGTGTTGAATGCTGTCTAGCATAGCTTTTTCTCCTAGGTGCGCTGGACTATGTATTGTGTTAATAATGACTTGAACCATGGAGTCCGGAAGAAACCATATAGATTTTCCCTTCGTCATCCATCCTTGATCCGTTTGGATCCCTCCTAATTCAGTCCATTTCTTTATTTCTTCTGGTGTAGCATGTGTCTGTATGTCAATTACATCAAGGGCGGGATCCTTAACTGTCATGCAATGTGTTGGTGTCGGGACTATTGTCTTTGTCGTGTCAGTTGTATGAGTCTGATTCTGAGCAGTCTGTTTAGCTGTTCTGTCAGCTAGGTCGTTTCCCTGAGAAATGATGTCGGTAACTTTTGTATGAGCTTTGCATTTCATAATCGATATTGCAGTAGGTAGATGAATTGCGTCTAATAGAGCTTGAATGAGGGGTCCGTGTTGGATGTGGGCACCGTGAGAAGTTAAATAACCTCTCTCTCGCCACAGTACGCCGAAGTCATGGACGACTCCGAATGCATAGCGTGAATCTGTGTATATGTTGACTTTCTTATTTTTTGCTTGAATACAGGCTTGTGTCAGAGCGATGAGCTCTGCTGCTTGAGCTGACAAAGTGTGAATACAATTGGTTTTAATGACTTCAGTGTCTGTTGTGACTGCATAAGCGGCCACTAACTCTCCTGTACTTGTTCTCATACATGAACCATCTACATACAATGTTAGGTCCGGATCTGATAAGGGGATGTCTGTCAAGTCTTGTCTGGGTTTCGTCGTGATAGTAATGACTTCAATACAATCATGTGCTAATGGATCTGTTCCGTTTACTGGCAAAAGTGTGGCAGGATTTAATGTATTACAACGTCTGATTTCTATGTGTGGCTGAAACAATGTTAATTCATAACCGGTGAGTCTTGCTATAGTCAAGTGTTGTGTTTGTGTGCGGTTCAAGAGAACCTCTACTGCGTGTGGTACTTGTACTGTCAATTGATGTCCTAACACTATGGCATCGCTTTGTCTGATTGCTAAAGCTGTTGCTGCCACTGATTTCAGGCACGCAGGAAGAGCCTGAGCTACGGGATCTAATGTACTGGAAAAATAAGCACATGGTTTGTGTGATCCTGCTTGTTCCTGAGTGAGTACTGACAAGGCAGTACCTTCGCGTTCTGTAACAAAGAGTGTAAAAGGCTTACTGTAACATGGTGTTGCTAAAACAGGTGCTTGGCATAAAGCTTTCTTTAAGCTTTCAAAGGTTTGCGTATGCTCTTGAGTCCAAGGGAGGACAGTCGATGTGGCTGCCTCCTGTGTTGTCAACTGAATGAGTGGTTTTGCTAGAAATGCATATTGAGGGATCCACTGCCTACAGTATGAAGTGAGACCTATAAAAGCCCGCACCTCCTTTTGTGTCTTAGGTGGTGGCATGTTAGCAATTAACTGGATGCGGTCGGGTGTAAGCTGTCTTCCCTCCTTGGACAGCAAGTGCCCAAGGTAAACAACTTGCTGGACACAGAATTGCAGCTTAGAAGGGGACACCTTGTGCCCCTTGTCGGCCAGAAATTGTAAAACCGTCAGTGACGCTTTTTCACATTCAGGTTCGCTTCGGGCGGTGATCAGCAGATCATCGACATATTGAAGCAAGGCAGTGTTAACTGGCATGTGGATACTGTCAAGTTCTCGTTTCAGTGCTTGGCTATAGATGCTGGGGCTTTCTGTGAATCCTTGAGGAGCGCGTGTGAATTTAAAACTTCGTCCATTTAAACTGAATCCGAACAAATATTGACTTTCCGGATCTATTGGGACGCTAAAGAAGGCGTTTTTGAGATCAATTACAGTAAAGAACGTTGCTTCTGAATCAATAGCTGTTAATAATGAAGAGATATCTGGGACCACAGGGTATTGTGGTACAATACATTTATTTAATTCGCGCAGATCAATAACTAATCGATAGACTGGTGGTGCTTTTGGATCCGTTCTCTTAAGAATCGGAATTATCGGTGAATTACATACATTGGAGTCGGTTTCCACAACCGCTCCTTGTGCAATGAGCTCGTCAATGATTTGCAGTAAAGCCACAACAGCATCAGGTGGTAACTTGTATTGTCGCATTCGTGGTAATACCACTCCTGTTTTTAGTGTAACTCGATATGGTGTAATGTTCATGCAACCAACATCAGTGGGGCCTTGTGCCCATAAATGTGTAGGTAAATTCTGCAGCCGGTGATCCATGTCTCTGGACACGTAGTGACCTTTGAAGTCACGTAAAAATAACCGTACTCCTTCCGGAGAACAACATATTATAGCTCTAGAGCTTTCAATGTTTTTATACCTAACAAGTTTTCTGGACATGATTTAGTAAGCAATAAATCTGTAGTTCGTGTCAATGGACCAATCGTAAGTGGTAGGGGTTGCGATACTTCATTAATGATAGGCTTTCCTGAGAATCCAAGGGAAATATTCTGTGAGCCTGAGAGGGGTGCCCCTGGAACTTCACTGCATCGTATAGTTGTTCTGCTTGCCCCTGTATCAAGTAAAAACTTTCTGTCTTCCCCTAATAGTTCACTATGTACATAAGGTCCCTCTTGATCTACTGGAACCTCAATAAGGGGTAAGCCAACTTCCCTCTCTAGGCTATTTCATGTGTATCGCTGATAATCTGGATAATCAGTTTGTGCATACTGGTACATCTGTTGTGTTGTTGCTTGTGTTGCAGCAATAGGCTGCTGCTGTGGTGTGGCTACGGTCTGTTGTGGAGCTGCCTGTTGCGGAACTGGCCTAGATTGTGCATGCTGAGGGATTTGTTGTTGGTTCTGATCCTGTCTAGGTGGACGTGGTCTTTCCTGGGTTTTACCCGTGGCGATATTATGTTTCAGAACTGCACAATCGTGTATATAATGACCTTGTTGTTTACAATAGTTGCATGTCCCTTTCGCCGGACCTGCGGAATCACCCTTTTTATGACCATCAGCTGGAACTGACTGAGCCACAAGCATTTTCATTTTCGTGTCTTTCATACGTCTTTGTTCATGTTCTTGTTCTTCTCTAATTCTATTGTGGTGATATTGTAACATCTGTAACATCTGTGACGGGGTGTTACCTTGCCAGGTACTCTCAAATTTCAATACTCTATTCTTAACTTGTGGTAGGGAATTTTCAACTAATTTTGTCACAAACAGATGTGGATATGACTCGCTACTTGCTTTTATGCCACTATTTATACCAAAACATTTTTCAAATCGGGAATAGAAATCACTAGTGTCCTCATCTTGCTTTTGTTTACAGGCTGAGATTGCACCCCAGTCCTCCTTTTTCGTAGTTAATAAACGTGGCAATACCTGCACTAGTAATCCTGGTAGCGCTGTAGTCTTTTCCCCAAGCCCTGATCCTGCAGCTCGGGCCTTTTCTTCGTTTTCTAATGCTGTCCACTCTATCTTTTGGTCTCCTACCTCCCATTCCTTTTCTTTGAGTTTCTCGTAAATACCGGCAGGCATTAATACTTTTAATATTTTCATAATGTCGGGGTAGGTATACTCTCCCATGAGTAACATGTCTTTTATCTCACGGTGGAAGCCTGCTGGATCCTTGTCATGGCTGGGTACTACTTTCTTCATTTCTAATAATTCAATTTTAGTTATAGGCGTATACACAAATACACGTTTAAAGGTATTATCTTCACCTCTGATTGGGTGTACTTCGCGTAAGGGATTCTGTCTATCTATGTGATACATTTTCTTCCCATAGTGGGAACTGGAACATGTTCTGGGCATACGAAAACTATATACTGGTTTCGAAATTCTAGAATTTCTTTAATTAAATCAGTACCTGAACCTCTCCATTTATTCGTGAGTAATTCTGTCAATAGGTCAGGTAGGGGTCCAGGATCGGAGTGTTGGCTTTTATATAATATGAGGAGGTGTTGAATCATGTATATACCAGCTAAACGCTGTTCGTATGGGGTAAGATTCAGAAACGTGTGTGCCAGTGCATCTTCACTGTATTTGTCGGGACTGTCAGCCCATTGTACTGCTGACCTGGCCAATTCTTGTTCATCCATGGAATCGAGCATATGGTACCCCCTTCGGTCTCGGAGTAGTTTATCAGCAGCTTGGAATAGGTGTTCAGGAGACCTTATATTTAACATAGGGGCTTGAAAATTTCTGTTACATTCTGGACGTATCGGATGTATCGGACCATTAAAGCATCTGGTATTATTAAAAGATCTTCCTTTACCTACATAAGCCATTGTCTCTAAGTGTCCTGTGTGCATTTCTGATTCTTCGTCCTCCTCTCCCTCTGATTCATGTTGGTCTGTCTCTAATCTTTCTTTATGTATTCGTTCTACTTCTTTGCGGATCTTTCGGCACATAACTACTATACATGTCTGTTTATCGTGTTTCCCTTCTGATATATTCTGACCCCATTTGGTAAGTACTTGTATTTCCTTCTGTTCTACCTCAGGCCTGTCTTGGTTTCTGATCACACAGTTTATGAAGAAGCGTAACAGTTGTCTCTGTACATCCACTTTCTGGTATTCCATGGCTTCGTCAATACTCTCAGGGCCTCGCCCTGATTGGACAAAGTGGTATATATTATCTAAATGTGCCACCATTCCTGGTAGCGTCGCTAAATACCTTGAAGCTCGTCGTATACGTAGTGATGACAGCAGCATACCATCCCGTCTACCGGGCACAGGATCATATCTACAATCCACTAGATGCTCTTTAAACATGTCGGAAGTTGCTAGTTGGGGTGTACGTTCGTACGCTAAATCTCTAAGGGATAATTTATTTCCTCGGGGTGGCGTGGCAAAAATTTCTGTCGTACCTCCTGTCGCACCGTCTGAGGTGCTAGGCACGAAAGGATTTGTTGGATGTAAGATAGAAACTGTAGATGTAGGAAAAGCGGTAGAAACAGAGGGACCTGCTGGAATGTGCGTAGGAGTTTGTTGTTGCGGAGGTACAGACGGATGATCTTGGCGTTGAGCACCATCGGTGGGTGGCGTGTGTGGCGGAGCATTAGCATATTTAGGAGCTACATCATCTAAATAGGAAGAAAGGAAAACGTCTTTTGCTGTTTTGGGATGTGCTTTTATCGGAAGTAATGGAGGCGTCAAGTCTTTCGGTATTTCCGGGGTGGCCTGGGGTAACCCTTCGGCCAGAAGAGGATACATACCATTCATAAGAGTGTTTCGTTGTCTATCTACTTGTTCTGCTTTTACTCGGGTACCTTCCTCAATTAATATATTTTCTCGGGCTTTATTTGAATTCTCCCTACTTTTCTCTTCCTGTCTGAGCGCTTTTTCTGTACGTCTATATGATTCTTTACGCCATAATTCAATGGCATCTTTCTGTGACTGTCTGGCTTTATTTTTCCATAATACTTCTTCTACTCTCATGATGCAATCTGCATCCCAGGTCCCAGCTGCGGGCCATCTCTGTCTTTCTGGTAAATCTTTGGTGTAGTCCACCCATAAATCAAGAAATAGTACGGCATCTAGGCCATGCTTATGATACATAAAGTACCCTGGAGTGTCCCTAGGTGGAATGGGAACAGCTTCTTCGAGTACCCCTTTTCTGGTTTTGATCTGTCTTAATTTTGAAAAGAGCGGCATTTTTTAGACCTTATTACTTAATTTTGAACACACTTAATACAATAAACACAATAATGAACAATCATTCACACCACAATATGTAGAACGTATTAAACATTTAACATTTAACAGTTAACGAACGATGATAACTAATAGGAAACTAGTTACTGACATAATACTAACACTAGATAATACTAAATTATATGCAAGACATACTAGATATACTGCTAAACAGTACAGATACACTGCTGAAACAGTGTAGACCGGATTTGTGTACCCAAACCCGTCTTGACCGGCACAACCTATGTGCACGTCTGAATGCCTCCCCGGCAACGGTACTCACCGGGTAGCACGGAACGGAAGGCCTCGGAACTGAACTGAACTGGACCGGACTGGACTGGACTCGACTCGACTCGACTCGGAACTTCGGAACCTGGTGGGCCTCTGTATACCTCGGATCTTGCTCTCTCAGCTAGGCTCTGGTCGGGATACTTCGCACTTCTCACCGCCTTGTCTGGGTGTTGATCGCAGCCTCAGTCACCCCCGCTTGGCCGGAGGGAGATACAGGAAATCCTGCGGGTACGCGTTTTTGTCCGTTCAGCTGTGGCAGGGGACCGGGCCTGCAACGCACCTCCGGCGCG
This sequence comes from Triturus cristatus, assembly GCF_964204655.1. Classification (NCBI taxonomy): domain Eukaryota; kingdom Metazoa; phylum Chordata; class Amphibia; order Caudata; family Salamandridae; genus Triturus; species Triturus cristatus. Next base: position 183,281,445 of record NC_140589.1, read on the forward strand.
TGAGATGAGAAAGTGTCCCTGTTCGGGCGCCAATTTATGTGGTAAATATTTTATTACCGGTACTATTTTTTATGCGGTAAAGTCTAGTAAGAATAACTCAGTATAAATAAGAGGCAGAATCCGTGGTATTAGAGGTTCTGAAAGGCTTTATTCCTCTACAAAGGAATTATGGTTCGAACCATAGGCATCAAATTCCATCACCACGAGGGTTCAGGAAGGGAAGGCAATACATTATTGACAAGTAAAGATATTTATATGAAAAGCATTACATTAAGACAGATGCAGGAGGCGTAACAGCTGATAATACAGATAATACTACACATACGTAATGAAAATAGGCGTAAACATAGGCGTAACTAGAAACGTCATTAAACATGATGTCACAAGTGGGTGGATCCATAAGAGAATCCTGCAATGTCAGCAGAAATACTTGGCAGAGATGCGTGCGCAGCCGCATGACGTGTGATTGACGTGCAACTAGAGGGTGAAGGGGACTTGACATTTAGCTCTACATGTGGAGACAGAAGTCTGAGGGGTCATGTCAACCTAATCCCAAATCATATCTAATATCTTATGTTTAAATAACTGTATTATCCAAAAGGAAAGGTCTCTCGGACGAAATCTATTCTATACTGACTGTTAGTGCGTGTACAAGCGTCTAAGTGTCTACATGAGATGCGAGGGGGCAGGAATCTTCCATAGTAACAGGGGCTATGAATTATTTGCATGAGGACAGTGAGGCCTGGCCCTTTGCTCGGTAGCTGGAAGAATGTTTACCTAAACTACTAGACAGGAATGCATCGGATGAGGAGCGGAGCAGATAATCTTGAAGGTGAAATACAGTTTTTGGCAGGCAACGGGCCGGATCAGGCATTGTTAGCCACGCAGGGAGTAGGACAAAGTTCATGGATACAGATGCGGGCTCGGACTGGAGCTTTCAGAGGCAGAAAGCAGGAAAAGGCTTGATGGCAGAATTCAGGGCCTACTCGCCTGAACTGTAAAACGTGGAAAGTGAACCACATAAAGTCGGTGGCCTTTCATACTTAGGAACGGAATATCCGACTCATTCATGGCGGATCTGAAAGAGGACATGTTGACGGTGGACGCACATGTATTTGCGTCTTCATAACTGGAACTGGAGGGAACATACATGTACTTGTAGCAGGTACATGGAGCCGTTGGGGTCTAAGATAGGGGACATAACTGATCATAAAATTCATATTTCCTCAATGATTGGAATAAAGTGGTAACACTTAAAACATTTAATTTGCAAAGGAACAAAATGAGGGGGTTCATATTTCCATAGAAATTATGATTAGTGCTACAGAAAGAAAAAATAGGGCACATTTTGACTTCTCAAATCCTCTTCTATTCCATAAAAAAATTCTGACATGCAGACTGAAACATGCACTTTTAATACCAGCAACAGACTTCCATGGTGAGCAGTAGCTTTACTACAGTGATCAAATGAGCAACTAGAGTGCTAACATTCAGAATTTATGGCAAATGTGTGACATATCTGAATACCTTCTTGAAGGAATCAAAGTAAAAAACTGAAAGCATTTCCTACAGAGGAGACTGCAGTAAATGAGGAAATTAGGAAACTTCATAACAAATAAATCTCCCAAGATGGCCACCAGAGACAAAAGAGCTCAAATGTAGCACACATATCACCCAATGTAGCCCACATGTAGCCCAATGACAGAAGTGTGAAAAACACTTTTTATTTTTTGTGTTTTTGCAGTTTTATATAGTGCAGACTTGTCAGGTATTGGAGTGCTTTACATGAGCATTGGTTACATCACAAAAGAACAAATTCATTTCGGTTTTAGACATGGGGAGATTAAGTGATTTGACCAGAATCACAGAATGTCGAGCTGAAGCAGAAACTCCAACCTGGTTTCCCAGTTGCAAAGTCTGCAGTTCTGGAAGTAACACCACATCCTCTACCCTAAGTGCAACATTTAATCAAGTGGTCAACTGTATAAAAAAACATAAAGATAACAAATAATTTAAAAGTGCTTTGTCGCTATTTGAAAACTCAGAAAATATGTCCTCATTTTTGTTTTTTAGAGCACTAACCATAATTTTGATGCAAATAAGACCCTCTCATATATGTAATTTCCAAAGGAAATGCTCTAGGTATTACAGTTTTGATTACATCAAGATGACGTCAGGCGTTCCACACTTTTGTAATAAATATAGAATGTTAGCAATCTAGTTGTTCATTATAATACTGTTGAGAGGCAGAGGCCAAGGGCACGGACTCTAAAAATTGAAGGCAAGTAGGAGGGTGCAGAGGCAACAATTTGACCACACTGGGCAGGCAGGAAGGGCAGTGGCAGCACAACAGTCTATGGAGGGCAGTGGAATGGGGGCAGGGGCAACAAACCAACAATACAGGACTGGCAAGAGAGGCTGTAGCAATATAATAGACCATTGTGGGCAGAAGGAAGAGGCAGTGGTAGTACAACCATACATGCTAACAGACCCGATTCAGCCAGGAAACGTCCAATGTTTTTAAGCTCAAATGGGCTTTATTTGATCTGTCTCCTGTCTACAATCGACTCTTTTTCAATGTAAGTCAAAGGGGAAAATCAATACCCCAGTTTTTTTTCAAAATCTCCCTCTTACCAAGTTCAAAATGTTAGCAAGTATGGTACGTTGGATCATGGAAGGCAGGAGGAATTGGGGTAGGGACATGGACTCGGATAACAGAGGACAGGAGGGACATGGAGAGGTGCACCAAACTGACCCTACAGGGCAGGCATCAGGGTTTACAGCAACGCAATATACCACACAGGGCATGCGGGACGGGAGTGCAGCACAACAATCCACAGAAAGCAATAGGGAGGGGACAGGACCATGCACATGGACAACAGAGGGGAAAGAGGCAATGGTTGCTAGCTGACCATAATGGACACACAGGAGAGAAAGCTGCAGCATAACGGACCATAAAGGGCAGGAGGGAAGGATCAGGGGCATTACAATGGAACAGACAAGCCAGGAGGGAGGGAATAGGGGTCTGCATATGGAAACAGAGGGCTGGGGGCAAAGGGGCAGGAGCAGCAAGATGACCATGGAGGTCAGGCAGGATGAGCATTAGAAGCAAGACACACCATGGAGAGCAACAGTGAGACTATAATGTCATACATACAGACCATGGAGGGAAGGTGGGAGGGGGTCAGGGGCAGCTAGCTGACCACACAGGGAAGGTGGGAGGAGCCATGGCAGTACAGAAGACCATGCATGGCAAGCGGGAGGATTAGTGGCAGCACAATGGCTAAGATGGGCAAGAAGGAGGGTGCAGGGACATGCACAAAGGACCATGGAGGATAGAGGGGAGGGTCAGGACCTGGGCACAGACAAGAGAGTTCAGGGGAAGGGGCCTCACAACAGACCATGTGGGGCAGGCAGGAGGAGCAGTTGCAGCACAACAGACCAACGAGGGCAGAAGAGTGTGTCAGTAAACTGGACCATGGGGGACTGGAGGAAGGGGCATGGAATGTGGACAGGCAGGGTGGAGATGGCAGGGACAGGTTACAGTCATCTGACAATGCTAGGCAGGTGGGAGGGGAGTGGAAGCTCAACATAACACTCAGAGTAGATAGGAGTGGCAGGTCCATGGAACATGGTGGGCAAAAAGGATGGAGCAGGGGCATTCACACAGACATCGGAGGGCATTGGGAAGGAGAATTGGGGCAGCAAGCTACGCACAGAGGCTAAGCAGGAGGTCAATGATGGGGCATAGAATTGGGCAATGGAGGGCAGGAGGAGTGGACTGGTACATCATGCTAAATGGAGGGCAGTGGCAGCACATCAGACCATGCATTGCAGGAGGGAGGAGATGGATTCAGACAACAGAAGATAGGGAGGAGGTGGATGCTGCAGCAAGCTAACTGTTCAGAACAGGCGGGAAGGCCAGTGGCAGAACCACAGCCACACAGGGCTGTAATAAGGGAGCAGGGTCATGGACTTGGACAATGGATGGCTAGGAGGAGGGAAGGCAGGAGCAGCAAGCTTGGGTGGGGGCAGCACAATGCCAGGCCCTGCTTCCAACCCCCCACCATCCATTGTGATATGCATCTTACTTAACATTAAAAAAAAAACTAGAAATTTGCTGAAAAAAACAAAGATTACAGGGACGGTGTAGTTAGACTCAGATTTCACTCATACACAACCAGTGAAATTCAGCAGTTATAGTTACCTGAGCTAACTATAACTTACGCCCCCGCACTGTACTGCTAATGACCTCAGACATTACATCATTCATGACATGGTCAGTTACATCACTCATGACATCAATCATTACATCTCAAATGAGCTGTGAATGGAATGGAACTATAATCGCTAGAACTTTATTTAGGGCTAATGTGTGTATATTAACACCCCTTTTTTTCTTTTCTTTCATGTAAGAACCTGTAAATCTGTTCAGTAGATTCTGAGAAAATAGCCTTTAAATCAATATATATATCTGAGCCAGCTTACGGTGCGCTTACGGTGCGCTTACCGTACGCGTACGGTGACGTGCGCGAGCGCGATTCTGATTGGCTGTTAGATCTTAGTAAACATTCGAATCGGTCGAAACCAGGAAGTGGCGGCCGCCATTTTCTCTCTCGCACTCAGAGTGTGGATTAAAAAACAAAGGACAAAAACATGTAAAGGAGCTGTTTAGCCAGCTCCAAAGCACCTAGCCATGTTGAGGGAGTCCCCAAAGATCCCCCAAGGCCAAAAACGGAATTTTAATTTTTTCGCTAATTTCGCCGATTACGCTTACCGTACGCGTAAGGTTAAAAAATTATTGAAAAAAAAAAATTATCCACACCCTCCCCACCCCGTGTGCAAATGGTCCCCGAGGTGCACCATTTGTGCATGGCTTATGAACGATTAAAAAAAATAAAATATAACCTTTCACAACGAAGCGCATCATATGTCCTCCATGTGCGCACGGTGCGCGAAGCGCATCGTGCGTACATGGCCCATCTAGCGTAACGTGGGCACGCGGTGCGTGTAGCGCACCGCGTGCCCATCGTGCGTGCACGGCACTAACTGCGTAAAGTGTGCGCGCACGGTGCGCGAAGCGCGAAGCGCGAAGACCACGAATGGCGTAAAGTAACTTAGCATAGGTTTCACACACGTTATAGTTAGGAATTAGCATTTAAAAAACCTTGCAAATTCACTGAAAAAAACATAGGTTTCACACATGTTATAGGTAGCGGTAATTTTACTGATAAAAAACCAATGAAATTCCCCCGTTATAGTTAGTGCAGGAAACTATAACTCACGCGACCGCAATCTTCTGCTGATGACATATGTGTCTTTATGAAAAAAAAATATTTGCAATATATGTATAGCTAAAAATTTATGGAAGAAGACATGGGCAAATAAGTGTCTAAATACAGTATTAGCATCAGCAGAAGATTGCGGTCGCGTGAGTTATAGTTTCCTGCACTAACTATAACGGGGGAATATATATATATATATATATATATATATATATATATATATATATATATATATATATATATATATATACTATTGGAAACTTTCCCTAGAAACCTAACAACCTGCTGGTGAAATCTAAATTATAAATACATTTTTTTAAATCCATTAAAAATCCCAGTGTATTCTTAATGAATGTATATAATAATGAATCAATTAGGACATCTACCTAATCCATAACCAATTAAATATTGAAATGTTAACTTACATTATCATATTATTTAACAAATCATAAAATTAACTTCCCTACCTATTCCCCTACAGACTTAGCAACCCTCAATTAATATCAATTTTGCTAATTATACTTTAAAAAACAAGATCAACAAAACAATCACAAATCATACTTAAATAAATAAAGAACAATTAATACATTTTCATAAGTAATAATCAACTAAATATCTAAAATCCATTAACACATTAATTAGCAATAAAAAGAATAATTGTATTCATTTATTGCCCTATTTCCCTACAAACCCAACAACCTGCTACTAAAATCTAAATTACAAAATACAAATATAAAATCCATTAACAACCATAATTTAGTCTTAATTAATGAAAATAAAAATGAGTAAATTACATTTACATAATTAATAACCTATTAAATATTTAAGTTACATAAACAAATTATTTAACATTAAAAAAACAAAATTAGCCTCCCGATTCTCCTACAAACCGAACAACCCTCTATTAATATTATAATGACATTAATACATTTTCATAAATATCAATCAATTACAAAGTTCAATTCTATTAATACATTATTAAGAATAAACAATAACTAACTTAGTTCATGCCCCACCCTATTTCACTGCAAAAGAAACAACCTGCTACTGCATTAATAATTAGTGAGTAAAAAAATACATTACACTGTTAAAATGACAAACTATTAAAAGAATATAACAATGAAACTATTAATACTAACACCTGCAATTAAAATAATAAAGTAATATATTCTAAATTAATTCCAACATATATTGATTACAGCTATATTAAATTAAATGATAGTAAATTCAATTATATTCTTTAAAATTATATTATATACAAAGCAAACCGATATTTTTGCATTCAACATTCTACTTCATAATATTTTAGTAGTGACAATATTTCTGATATGAAATTCATGTTACACGTTACTTAGAATCCAATATTTCTATCATTCACTAGTCCGGGTAGTGAGCTTTCCTAATTGATTTAGCCTCTCATGGACGAGGTTGGTGCAATTTCGGCAAAAGCTTGACAAACATAGCCTCATAGATAAATGAGTTTACAGAAATGTCATCATATTATCAAACAACCACTGTTGTTCCTCCTTCATGCAAAAAATAATACTCACCTCTTGCATACAAGTATATTTTTCTTGTTACACTTTATGGAAGTTCAGTAAATGTGATTTTCCATCTGGTTGAAATAAATCACACAGTTTTAGGTCTGACTCTTGTTCCTCCATAAAGAGCATCCTATATGTTTTGAATCTCTTCATGTTATAGCATATATTGCAGAAAAACTTTCTGAGTAATAAGTACTTTTTTGGTATTGCTTTGTCAATAATAAATATGTTATCCTATTGAATACAATCGGAGTGTAGCAATGGATTGTCCTTTTATAATTCACCTTCAAAATTCAAACAGATTGCTCGTAGTTCTGATAGGCCTAGTAACAGTTGTTAGCACCAGAATTAAGAGGCCATTCTTCAACTCAGATTTTATGAAGCCCTTTGTTTCCTCTGTACTCCCCCCACTGCCTAGCAGTCCACTGCACAGGGATTCCAGCCTTGCTTGGTATAACTTGCGTACATAATCATGTGACTCTTTGTTACACTATGGGGAATATTTACAATATAAGTGACTGAGTGCGGCATTAGCCTCCTTGGCTTAACGCCGTGCTCCACCACTTCTGCAACGCAGTCTGCACCATATTTAACAATATGGTGCAGTCCTGCATTTCCCCCTGTGCTGGCGGTACATTTAGCAGCCTGTTAAAAGGTAAATTCTTGAATGAAGACAGAAGATGAAGTTGAGATTTCTTGAAGTTTATTTGCAAGATAGTAGATTTAACAGCTCAGCCACCCAACCACCTCTGGCTCAACTCTCTCATCAATCCCACAAGATTCCACCCTTGAGTCAGGGCAGCCCTACAGTTCTAGAATCTATATATGTCACAAGATCAACAAAAGATAAATAACAATACAACACATATCCCTCTGTTACACCCACAAAAAAATAAGAAAGAAAAAAAAAATAATAACAATAATAATCCAACAAAGCAAAAATAATACAGCATAGTCATTAGAGAATGAAGGAGCACAAGACTCTCTTTTAGATCAGTTAAATCATACGACATAGTCATTCAAGTATGAAGGAGCACGAGACACTCTTTTAGATCTCTTTAAGACCCCAGGGACACTCTTGTCACAATCATCGTCAGGGCAATTACCCAAGAGATCCTTCTTTCCAAATACAGCAACCCTGCCTAGGTTCCAAACCGTCTGGCCAGAGGTTCTCACAGCATTATCAAAAACTTTAATGACTTTCAAAGGCCTTGAGAATTTAGTACCAGAAACACAGAAACCAGGTTTTTTAATCATGACCAAATCACCAACAGCAACCTTGGTAGTTTTAACAGCATGCCTCACACCATAATTTTCCTTGCTTTTCAAACACTTAAGATCTTCTTTCTCCTTCCAGGAAACTAAATCAGGAATTCCACACCTGTCAGAAAGAGTGTGGCGCAAAGCGATACACGCTAACTCTCTTTGAAACCTCCTCCTTCCAATCAAGGCAGTTTTGTTTCGCTAGTGAAATGGTTTCTTTTATAACTCGATTGAACCTCTCAACAGTTCCATTAGACCCAGGCTGATATATGGCACATTTCTTATGAACAATACCACAATTAATAAGAAACTCCTCCATATCCTTTGAGACAAGCTGAACACCATTATCAGTCAATATGGTTTGGGGGATTCCTTCCCTAGAGATTAATTTTTTCAGAAAATCAATCTCAGTCTTAGTGTTCACATTTCTTACAAAAGATATCTCAGGCCACCTAGAGTACAGATCCATTACAACAATTACATACATATCAGACCCATCGCCATGCACAGGTCCCAAAATATCCAGAGCTATGTCCTTCCACAGACCACTGGGGCGAGACCTCTTTTCCATGGGTTGAGTCTTGACCTTTAGACTCTTTTCACTAAGAGAACATTGAACACATTCCCTAACCAGACGCTCAACCTGTATATCCACACCTGGCCACCAGTATGTAGAGCGCACTCTATCCTTAGTTTTAGAGATACCTAAATGTGCTTCATGTGCTCAATCTAATAGATCCTTCCTTAAAGACAGTGGTGGAACTAACCTGTGACCTATCCGCAGCATACCCTCACAACAGGATAGCTGATCTTTCTCAGGCCAAAAGTCCTTTACCAACAGACCACCCTGTTCCTTATGATGCCAACCATCACAAATGAGATTCATCACATTTTGAATAGCTTTGTCTTCTTGACAAGCAGCAGACCAACGTTCTTGAGAAATTACCTTATTGTCAATCCCACAGACAAATTCGTGAGCATGACTGAAAGCAGGAACATCTTGATCATTAGATTGAGAAACAGGAACTAATCTTGAAAGCGTGTCAGCAACAAAATTTTCAGAACCAGGAATATGCTTGACAGAAAAATCATAGCCCTCTAACCCGACAACCCACTTAGAGATTCTTGGTGAGATTGAATCAATCCCTCTGCTTGAAAATACCTCACACAATGGCTTCTGATCAGTCCTTATCACAAAGGAAGTACCCCAAAGAAATGTTTTAAACTTTTTAATGGCCCAATAAACCGCAAGGGCCTCTCTCTCTATTACCGAGTACCTAGATTCAGCACCTTTCAGACTCCTTGAAACAAACATGATGGTGTTATCAGGATTTGTGTCACCTTGGTACAAAACAGCAACAAGACCCTTAAGTCTAGCATTAGTAGAAATGATGGAGGATTTAGAGGGATCAAAATTGTAAAGTTTAGGGGCATTGTGTAATTTGCACTTTATATCAACAAACTCTTTTTCACATAACTTGTCCCAATCAAATTTTACCCCTTTTTTTAGTAAATTCCTGATATTGAAGGCAGCCTCCGCAAAGTTCTTAATAAATTTGTTATAATATTCTGCCATCTCCAGAAAGCGCATGAGTTCTGCTTTGCATGAGGGAGCAATTAAATCCCTGATGGTACTATTAACCAACTCTGCCTTAGGAATAACACCGTCAGCTGTAATGGAATGGCCCAAATAGTCAATTTTATCAAGTCCAAACTTGCACTTTTCACGTTTAATTGTTAGATTGTGTGCAGAAAGTCTATCCAACACCTGTCGGACTCTCTTGCCATGTTCGGATTCATCACAGCCATGGACCAAAATGTCATCCTGGTATACGCTTACACCAGGGATGTTAACTAGAACTTTCTCCATGACACGTTGGAAGACCGAAGCTGAGGAGACAAGGCCAAAAGGAAGTCTGACGAATCTAAAAGTCCCAAAAGGTGTAACAAAAGCAGTTAATTCTCTAGAGGACTGATCAAGCAAAATCTGATGGTACGCAGACTTCAAATCGATGGTACTGAACATTTTGGCACCATGTACCATGCTTAAAAGTTCTGAAATGTTTGGAAGGGGGTATTTATCTACGAGCACACATTTATTGAGCTGTCTGAGGTCTACATATAAACTCAATGAGCCATCAGCCTTCCTTGCAGCTACAACAGGGGCCAACCAGGAAGTGCCTTCCACCTCTTCAATAATGCCCTGTGATTTAAGCTTTTCTAACTCCCTCAACATTTCATCATTGACAGTAAAGGGAACATTGCGTACTTTCCTTGAAATGGCAATGGATCCAGGAGACAACTTTTTTTGTGACAATATCCCTTCAAACACCCAAGTTTGTCACTAAAAACTTGAGGGTATTCTTCCATCAGTTGAGCTTGAAGAGGAGAGTGATGATCAATGGACTTGACAACCCCCTTGTCTTTCAGAATTATAAGAGGAGTGTTGTTAGGATCTAACATAACTCCCAGGTCTTTCTGATGCCACTAGCTTATGATACTGTCACCTTTCTTGGAAACATACATTTTCCCAGAAGTGAAACGGCCCTCATATTCTATGAGACCAATAAAATAGCCTCGCAATTCAATAGGGTCCCCACCATATGCAGTGGGAAGAATGTCAGGTTTAAGTAGATTAACTTTAGTACTTACATTTTCATTGAAAAACATACTTGAGACAATGGTAACTTTTGCACCAGAATCAAATAATACCTTTGTATTCTGACCTTCTACAAGAATATAGTCTAATGGACCATCACCCCCCACTTGCACGATAATTTGACAACACTCAAAATCATGTAGATCTGTTGAGGGGTCAAAGCCAATTTCATGTACATTTTGTTTAGAGGATTTGATCCTACAGGCAGTGACGAAGTGTCCTCTTTTTTTACAATAGTTACATATGGCATTCAAGGCAGGACAAGATTTATCATTAGCCCAGTGACCTCCATTGTTGCATCTATGACATTTTCTGTCTTTACTGAACTGAAATTGAGCCTGACGTAAGTGTTTGTCTTTAATTTGAGTTTTTGTTTGAGAGTCCTTTGACCTAGTATTGAGAGATGAGCTAGCATTGACAACCGATACATCTTTGTTGAGATCTTTTTTGATCTCTTTGACACACTCAAGAAAATGTTCGATTCTTTTGGCTACTGCCAAAACTTCGTCGAGACAAGGCTCATCTTTGAGCCATAACTCATCACGCACTTTTTTGGACACACAACCCAACATAAATTGGTCTCTTATCCTTTCATCTATAAGTAAATAAAATTTACAAGTGGAAGCTATTCGCCTTAGATCTGTAACATCATTTTCAATACTCTCTGCTTCCTTCTGCATCCTTCTCCCAAAATGATAACGTTCTAATATGGTACTAACCTTCGGCAAATAATGAGCATCCAGTTTATAAATGTATATTTCAAATTCATTCAAATTTGCTGCAGCACTGTCAGGAACATTCGGAAGATGGTCATAAACATCTTGGCCCTCTGATCCAAGACAGTGCATAAGCAATGCCGTTTTCCTCTAAACACTGAGAGAGGTACCACAAACGCGGGCATATCTTTCAAATACCTTTTTCCACTCAGAACATTTTATAGGAGGATCACCTGGTGATTGTAAAAAAAAAAGGACCAGCAGTGACATTTTGCATGGCTGATGTTAAAGAAAAAAAAAATTGATGATAAGCTATAAGGTTGATGCAATTATAGATACCGCTCAGTATAATATTGCAGGAGAAAAAAAACAACTTGTAATGAATTGCAACAGAAGTGCCAATTTGTGCACATCAGGGAGAGATCTACAGCACAGACAGGCTATTTGTATAACAAAAGCTGAGCTAGTTATAAGGATTGCAGACTTGAAAAACACAGATCCACATTTTAAACTGTTGTGTGCATAAACATTGGTGGAAAGAAGACAAGATTCAATAGTAAAGGGTAACTTGAAACTGTGGGAGTCAGCGAATGGTATATGGAGGCTCTGCGTGCCAGCGAGAAATAAAACTTGCCAACACACAATCCTGTGTAATATGTGCTGTACGCATCAGCGCAGGAAAAGCAGGAAGCAGAAATTAATTAAAAAAAGAAACGCCAAGCTGTGCGTATCAGCTGTGAAACTGCTAAACACGCGAGAGGAAATAATAGGCTGTGCATGTCAGCGAGGATTGTAAAGTTGCTTAATTAGTAAACAGTTGAAGAATCAGACCTTAAAAAAAAGTAACAAAGCTTGAATTAAGAGTTGTCATAACATCACGCGATGCGTGTGAAACAAGTTTGTTAAGATCGCGCTGTGATTAAACTCGCAGGTTAAATGGGTTGCTAAGTAACAAGCAACAATGGACTTCATGTTCGGGTGATCGCGTTGCGTTCCACAGATTCCAGAAGAGAAGAACGATGCGTTCCAATGACGAGCTTGTTATCGGAAGTGAGGACAATGCGTTCAAATGACAAGTGTGTTGATAGTTGATCAAGCGTGGAGGCGTCACAAATCTCAGAATGAAAAGAAGGGTACAGGAGAATCGTGGAGGCGCGTGAAATATTGAATGCGCGAGGAGGTAATTTCAAACAATAAGCGAATTGTAGAAGTCAGTAATACGGAGATTTTTTTAAAAAAATGTTGAACAAAATAAAATTGAAGCGAGTGTTTGACACAAGGGTGCATTAACGTAACAATAGCGCTTTCAACAACATCAACAAAAAATGTTAAACGCTTTAGAGAGAAAAAGTCTTGCTTGAACAAGATGTTGATTACGTGCTTTAGAGAGGAAAAGTCATACTTGAACAAAATGTTGATCAGTTTCACGCAGAAGTGCTTCTAGACCGGAAGGATGTTAATGTTGACAAAGCAGAGTAAATACGCCGTGCTTCTAGGTCTTTAGCGTTATTAAGCAGAAGGGTCTTCTTTGCTGGGTGTGATTCTTGTGGTAGCTGAACACACCGGCCAGACGCTTTCTTACTGCTGAAAACGCTTTTAGTAGACTTGAAAAGATGAAGCAGTCTTGAAGTATTTAAGCACAACTTGTCAGATGAAAAGTGGTTTCTAAATGTGGAACGAGGAGGCCAGACAATCTTGGAGTTTAGCTGTTTTAAATCTCAGTCGTCGCCAGTGTTAAAAGGTAAATTCTTGAATGAAGACAGAAGATGAAGTTGATCTTTCTTGAAGTTTATTTGCAAGATAGTAGATTTAACAGCTCAGCCACCCAACCACCTCTGGCTCAACTCTCTCATCAATCCCACAAGATTCCACCCTTGAGCCAGCGCAGCCCTACAGATCTAGAAAATATATATGTCACAAGATGAACAAAAGATAAATAACATTATAACATAGTGCAAGGGTGTCTGCATTGAGGGGAAGATTGTTTATGTGCAGGATTGTTAATGTGCAGGAAGGTCCTTCCTGCACATAAACAATCTTTAAATGGCATTTTGCAACTTTTATGTGTGCTGCTTAACGCAGCACACATAGAAGTCACAAAATTTAATTTTCCTGAACATAAACAATCAATGGTCTTTTGGTGTTTTTATGTGTGTTGCACAACACAACACACATAGAAACAGCAAAAACGAGGAGAAATAAAGTATTTCTCATTGTTTCGCCTGTTTAAGACCTGGTCTTAATTTTGGTGCTGCCTTCTATTTATGCTTCCCTTGTAAGTAGGGGGCAGCGTCAAAATCAAATGGGTGTTGTGGTGGAACGCCCACCGCAACACCCATTGCCCTCCCCTTTCACGCTAAGTACAGCGTGAAAGGGTGTCTCATTTATAAGGCAGAGTTAAGCCACGTTAAGTGGCTTAATACTGCCTTGTAAAAAAGGCGAAGCACATATGGCCACAGGAACATTACTAAAAGTGATGTTCCTGTGGCGATAGGGGCTTGTATGTCTGCCTTTATGTGTGCACTGGAGCTCCTCTTTAAACAAACATTGGCAAATCCAAAAGGTCTAGGATCGACTGCGGCCTTTTGGGTTTGTCTGTGCTTGTGATAAAAGAAATAGTGTTGGGTGAGCAGCTGCATCCTTGCAGTATGAAAAAAACATTGCAGAAGAGCAAAAATATTTTTAAGACTCAAAAAACACATATAGACAACAAAGGGAGCTACTTTGTGTGTGGGTGTGCTCTTTGTGAAAGAGCAAAATGCTATCACTCACAATGAAGTTCGCCAAACACTGAAGTGGGCTGACCCGTTGCCATATGCTGTTGTGGGTGGAAGAAATATGTGACTGACACAACAGGCCAATGGATGACTAAGGTTCATTGAAAGTCCATATAGCTATTTATATTATTTATTGAATTTTATTTAAATCTAAAGTTCTGTATGAGTACAGTTGTTAACACTGCTATATGTCCTCGCTCTTCTCTTATCTGCCTACTTTGATCCCCGGAATACCATCTTAAATTACGCCTTGGTTAGGTTCATGGATTGCTTTGCAAAAAAACTAGTGGAGGTGAGATGCTCAACGCTTCCTCGGCCTGAGACCTAGACCCCTTGCTTACCTGTATTCAGCTGCTGAACTAAATCCTTTAGCGGAGCAGACTAGCACACGGACAGTTTTTAGACAAAAATAAAATAAAATTGTCATCAGAAGGGGAGTAGCCCATAGGCTAGCTGGCCCGGGTCTCAAATGCTATTTTGAACTAGGACTGCCGTCTCCTTGTGGGAACACTACTATAGGAGTTATGGATAGTGCACTTACAGTAGAGTTTTATATTTTAGGATGTAGGGTGTTTTTATGTACAGGAACTTGGGATTTATTATTAATTTAACACATTGGGTTTGCAGTGTTTGCAAGAGTTTTAGCAATTCATGCAATAAAGATTCTTCTCATTCTACTCTTATCCTTACCCCCTCTTCCTTTCCTGCCTATTTCAGTCTTGACATTGAAACAGACTAAAAGATACCCCTGACCTCTGTGCATGAAGATTGTCTAAACATGTTAGTTTCAACTAGCTCTTTAGCAGGTGTGAAATTTGTGAAAAAAACGCTTCTGATAAAGCTTGCTTCTCAGGATCCCAGTATAGTTCGATTAGTATCCCAATATTGCAGGTTTCCAAAGTCACAAAAGTTTAAAATATGTTGACGAACCTGATTGGAGTCAGAGTTTGCTTGACCAGATAATATTTAAGGCACAATTTTGATGTTGTCCGCCTTTTAAAAAACCTAAATCCCACAGTAATACTAAATGAGTATTTTTGTAAATTAAGAAGAAATTACTGCAGCAACTAGCTGTCAAATAAAAGTACAATATGAGCTAAATGAAATGGGAGAAAATTGGCTGATGATATATGTTACACTCTACATTTCAACAAGCATTGGGATTGCCAATAGGACTGGTTTAAAATGAATATTGACTGGTAGTGTTAAACAATGCAAGACAATTGCATGGGAATGGATATGTATTTGTGTGAAGGCAGAAAACTAGAATAATAATGGTGTCGGTTAAAAGGTCAGGTGACAGTAGCACTCTCAAGCAGAATAAACATCCATGTAGGTTAATAACTGCCCTCCTCCCATCTGTGCTGCTTACAGAGACAAACCATTGTAAATCATCTAGTTATCTATAAGTAAACAAAATGATCACAGCTCTATGGAGGACACACACTATTTTTTGTGGAAGCACACAACTTCTGCTCAATGAAAACTTGTACTCCTGGTTCCCAACATGGGGTGATGCCAAAGACCCTCTGTAATGATGCTCACAAAAGTGTCTGATGACACCTGCACTTTCAAGACAGGCCATAAAAACACTGCTTCCTTACTAAAAGTTGTGAGTTTTCCATATTTTCTCAGGTCTCTCTAACAGCATCTGCACGCATTAGGGAGATATGCACTGAGGAGGAAACATCATACCAATTTTACATTGCGCAAATGCATGGAATCCATAAAACATGAAAGAACGCACAAACGTAGATGGATTTCTCAAGATCAAAAAGTGAAGTCCAAAACAGTTGCATAAATCACAGCTATGTTTGAGTGTTTTTGTTTTTTCTAGGCACACATAAAATTTGCAAAGGCTCCAATCCATTAATCATTAAGAGGGAAATAAATATACCTTTAAGTATTTACTTATCTGCCACTTGGATATGGCAAATATGTGTCTAAATAACATTAATCATTTACAAACAGATGATGCTGTAGGTAAAGCAGTGGGAGTTTGAAATATCTCGAGTTGATCGGATTATTCCTGTGTTCTTTTCACAACCAGCTCTGATCAAGTTTAGATTTCTGGCAAGCTCAGCATGAGCACAACATGAAGTGCTGAAAATCAAAGTTGCCTTTTATTTGATAGTCAGACTTGGAGAGGTTCCACTTCCAATTAAAAATATTTTGTGCCTTTCAGAATTAAGATAAATGGCTCTTTCTCTAACTTGTTAAGACCTTTACTTTGTTGAGGTTGTACAGTTAGAAACAAAAAAGGATGGGAAAAGCAAATGTTGTGGAGAGACTCTATTGGTAGAGTGTAAATGCAGTTTTCCTTGAAAAACAAGATAAATGTCCACAGCTTATTTCATGTACAACACAGAGGAAGATCATTTTAGCTGTTCAGAAATACTTCATGGTAATTGTGCATTTAGTAAATACCCATAGCACCAAGTGTGGTATTTACCTACTGCGCAAATACCACACCATTCCTCTGAATGCAAGTTAAATCTCTAATACCCTCCTTGAAAAAATGATGTGAAAATACGTAAAAAGCATGTAAAGACTAGCATGGAATGCGTCCTTATATGCGTTCTAGTTATGAGGACACATATCGCATTCAAATATTAGCATAGCTTAGCATAGTGCCTCGAAAGACAGCAGCTTATCTTCTGTTCATTTGAATTGCTCACATGCTCCTGTGCTAGGATTTTTAACTTCACATGTATGAAATTATGGAATTGACTAGTAGACAGATCTGAGAACTGTAACAAAATCACATTACTTAGGTACCTCTACATCTCAGAGGCGAATATTCTCTTGCTTTACAGAGATAAAAATTAAATTCATGGGATTGATGAGTTGACTGAGGACTCAATCCCTATCATCTAGAGTTTTCTGCTTTATTGATTACGCAAAAGTAGGCTAAACTCCACAGTATCCATAACAATACACCAATATTGCCTAGATCTGAAAAAGACAAGTGGAACATCAATAGACATAAAATCACAACACTGTCTCCCAGTGGGCAAACAAGCACATTTAAATCAGGTGAACAAGGTGACCCTAGGGCCAAGGGAGCCTTGGGATGGTTCTCCCCATTAATCCTTGATCTCACAGTCCGGTAGTAGTCAACATAATTAAAGGCTTAGGATTTGATGGATCACACAGGTGACGCATACTGAAATCCCCCCTCTGAATACATTAGGTGGCGTCTCTGATTATAGACTTCTTCAGTTAATTATTTTCCTGTGGAAATTAATAGGCAAGGTCATTGCATATTGTATAATAACAATAGTGATCTCGTAAAGAGAGTACCTGTGAATATGTTAATAGGGAACCAACTTTTGTTATGATTCACCCCCAGTCCTCATCAGGGACTGCGTGGCTGAGCAATTCAAGGACTTTTATCAGAATAGCCCTGGTGGGGCTAATCTTTGTCTGGTGGTACATATGTACCCCTGTGTACAACGCTGTTTGTGTTCCGAACAGATTACTCTCTGCCGAGCAAAATTGATGTAGTTTCAAAACGCTGGAAGCTGATTAAACCCAAGTGAATGGAGTTCGAAACTGTTACAAAGCACCACCTGCAACAGGCAGTGGATGCTGAACAACTGTCACAAACCAGAAAAAAAGCCTGAGTTACCTAATAGCTCAATAAATGCCTTTATCGTTAGTTGATCTGCATACACCTTTTCACAGTACCTTCTTGGAAGAGGAGCTGCGAGCTGGTCATGTTCTCAATACTAGGGCTAATCCTGATTCTCTACTAAATCTCTATTTGTCTACTCTGCTGCTATCCTTTCTTCCTTGTGGCGACCAAACGCCAACCAACTATGAGCTAATTTACAGTCAAAAAGACAATCTCTCTCTGTAACCAGAGACCAGAGGAAGTCTGTATGATATCAATTGCAAGGGAGTTGGGTAGTTACTCTGCCAAGTGACTGAATTTCTCTCGTGTCAACACATGCTCTTTCCAGCCTTATGCGACCACCTCAACATTTCTCCTTTCCTGGTACCCAATAGCCTCAGTCTGACATGACATTGGGTACGGATCTTTCACAACCCTTAATGGTCTGAATGATGGGAGCAGTGTCTGTGAGCCATGCCTGGGGTTTCCCTTGACCTGCCAGGCTGTGAAGAGAACCATAGAATTTCCTATGTGTCTTCTGCTATAGTAGGGTTAAAGCAATTTGAAATGTAAATGTGATTGCTACAACAGGAGTGGTGCATAGCATCTCACTTAAAGTTGTGAGATCTCTTGTGTGGGTGTGCCCCCTGTTGACACAATTTTTATTAGCTGACAAAATGCTTTATTAATAATGTGCAAAAGTTTACGTTTAAGAGAAACATATGCATGCACAATGCAAAATTTGTAGTAGGTGATCATACTTAACTGTTATAGGCCTGCAAATGAACAGAAGTGCTGATTTAAGTTAGCCTAACTGTTGATGCCATGTTAACAGAAAGTAGTGTATTAACACTGAAAACCTGTTTTGCCACGTTGAATAGTTGTTGTGCACAATGTTTTTCTTTTATTTCAAATGTTGTTTTTTCCCAGAAGCCTTCTGGTAGCTGTTTTTTATGTATTAGGCAACTGATAGTCAGTTCTCAATGGGAGAAGAGGAGATGACCGGAAAGATTATTCATGGGAATAACTGCCTAGACCGCAAAACATGAATGATGTAACTTTTCAAGATATAGTGTCTGAAAGCCTATTGTGCTCGTATTAGAAAATGGGAAGTTTGCTTATTCACAGGAGTTTGCTGATATTCTATCGGAGGATGAAGAAAACAGAAGTAAATAATGTTACAATTTCGAATTTGTGTGTTTATGTTGGAAATCAGGACCTGAAAGGCAGGACATGTGCTGGTGGGTTTTACATGCCCTGGTAGTGAAATACTGCCAAATTCATTTTTACTATTGAAAGGTTATCTGTCCCATAGGCTAACATGAGAGTTGCTTTCTAACGTCTTACAAGTATAACTTTCAATTGGGACAGGATAGAGAAATGGACTTTAGGCTCTCTGAACTCAGAATGTAATAACACACCTTTTGGTCAAGATGGTTTTTAAATTGTGTGTTTGAAAATGTCACTTTTATAAAGTAGTCATTTACTTGTTTAACCATTTTGTGTGCCTCTGCTGGTTTGTGTATTGATGGTCTGGTTTTGAAGTGACAGAAGCTAGGGATGTGCATTCACTGTGGACAGTCACAAGGGGGTTGAGGTGCGTTCTCCCTTTCCTAGGTGACTCATAGCCAGACTGAATAGACCTTGTCTGCATTTAGAGTGGCGGGAGGAGTTTCACTAGCACCTGAATACGCTGTGTCTTCTTTGCACAATGCTGTCCCCACCTCCTGTAGTGAAGCTGGACCAGAGAGGACAGAACTGGTGGTTTGGACTGGATGCAGACACCCTTGCCACAAGGAGAACCAAGAAAAAATGGGGTATAAGTATTGGACCTTAAACCCCAGAGAATTAGATCACTTCTGGAATTATGAGGAACCTCTGCCAAGGAGAAGAGCTTGAGAGCTGTGAGAAGGAATACTGCCCTTTGCTGTGTGTGCTGTGCTGGCTTGTTCTACATTTTCTGCTCCTGCTAAGGAGAGGACAAAGGACTTGACTTTGCTGTGTATCCTGCTTGTAAAGTTTCATCAAGGACTTGTGTGTGCTTGCCTCCTGTTATGGAGTCTCAGGGACACAAAAGACTTCCTGCAACTCTGCTGGTGCTGCTGGACTCTGCCATCTGTGAGTCCTACCCTTGCCTGAGGTGCCTCATTCCAGTTACAGGGCCTCAGAGGTGGGTTTTGCAGCAAATCTCTGCAAGAACCGGCGGAAGCACCACAAAACCATGCAAAGCCTCTCAAAACTGACTCCGGATGGCGCGAAGCCTCAGTGAGTCCCGCCGTACAGCTGTAAGCCTCTTGGAACCAACGCCAGACGACGCAAAGCCTCGCCGCGCAGCCCCAGCACCAACTGCATGAAGCCTCTCAAAGCAACGCATCACCTCTGGTATGTCACGCATCGTACCTGTTTGCCAAGTTTTTCCACGCATCACGCACAAACCAGAATTGTCCTGGATTTCAATGCCTCACTTCCCCCTACAGTCTGGATTTGATGCATCACTTCTCCTGCGTGCAGTAGAACTGTCGCCTCGCCTCCCCAAGGACTCAGGAACTGATACATCACTGTGTTTTCTGGCACTTCCCTTCTCTGTTGGCTGTTTGGCCTTAAAAATGTTGATGCATCTACAGGTACTTTGGTATAAAATCACGCATCCATAATTTTCTATGGACCAAGTTGCTTGAAATCTTTAAAAATCATATTTTGAATTGTGTATATTGGATTTTTGTCATTTTGGTCTTGTTTGGTTTAGATAAAGATACTTTTTGGTTCTAAACTGGTGTGGTGTCCATTTTTTATGTTTTCACTGTGTTACTGAGTGTTTGGGTACAAATACTTTGCACATTGCCTTTTGCATGAGCCTGTTTGCTCATGCCAAGGTGCCAAGGGGGTGAGCAAGGGTTATCTAAAGTGTGTAAAATGTGTGTAATCCCCTTACCCTGACTAGAAGCAAGGGTCCTTACTTGGACAAAGGTGCATACCTCTGCCAACTAGAGACCCCCATTTCTGCCAAAAAGAAACAGTGGAATTGTGATGTTTCTCTTGGCCTGTGTCTTTAGGTGTTGGTATGTCATCTTTTGGGTGCTTTGATGGTCCTGAGGGAATCAGAGGGACACAGCATGATCAGCACAGTGAAATGAGGATGAGGACACCAGAAGTCCTCTGGGCAGCTAGGTGCACATAGGGCCTGTCATACACTTCCCTCTCTGCCCAAGGGAGAATCCACACTTCCACACACAGTAAGATCAGCTAGACATGAGCTTGATATGGCCATAGAGAGACAATACTGGCTAAAGGAAAGAGCATTGCTGGGGGAAACAATTATACGGAAATTCTGTTTTCCCTACTACTACGTTTCAGCATCTTCAATCGCTCCTCAAACATGAATATTCATCATTACACAGGCATCATAGCCTCGGACTAGAAAGATCGACTAAAGAGGGGATTGAGCCTGTGACTGTTCCTATTTAACTGGAGGATTTAACTAGTCTACCGTTGAGCTTTGAGAAAGCCCCAGGCTAGATAGCCTTTCAGGGGACGAAACACATATTGGCTTTTCAGAAATGCCACAACGCAAACCATACAATAGAGTATGTTATAACTTAACACTATGATGTTGAAACTGACGCAATAAAGTCTGAATGAAGAATGTGATGTAATTCAAGGATACAATCAAAAGGATAACTTGAGGATGAGTTAAGGATAATAATAAACACAATTACCTGAAAAACAATATGTATTTGTCCTTTGTTTACATGCCAGAACTGTCTGTGGAGCCATCTAAAGTGAATCACAATTGGGAACAAACAATCATCACTTACCTACATATTTGACTTGAGGGAGGACAGTTGGCACAAACCTCAAAAGTGTACTACCCCCAAATAATAGGGTATTACTTAAAAGGACAAGAGTGTTGGGCCATAACCTGTTGTCAAATATTCTTGTCCCTGTTGGCCTATTAACATAAAGTGATTAATGCATTCATGTAATGAGTCACATTGACCACATGATACGGTGAAATGCCAGTGTGGCATGTTGTGATATAGAACAGCCAAAGTGGAGGGTAAATGATGCCAGACCGTCTGCCAATGCATGATATAGAAAACGTGGAAGCACTCAGCACTTTCAAACTGCAATGCTGGGACTGCTGACTCATGGCAACCCCAATGAACGTGTACCCTCAATTCATCAATTGACCAGTACAAGAAAGCTTCACCAACAGTGCTAGATGGTTAGAGTAGATGCCCCAGACCTATGTCTTCCTGCAAAGAACTTTTGCTAGTGGCAGTCATTGACAGCCTGCCAAGGAGCTCTACTCATGACCAAATGCTGCATTGTTGTCAGGCATCCAGTTCTGGTGAGCATTAATGCATGTGTGACGTACAAGATGCATTTGGGCTGCACAGAAAGGCCGGACCAGAATCAGAGAGGGTGATACAAGATGACACTGCCCAAGCAGCCACCTCCCTACTGCCTGTTTCCCTTCATACTCCATCCACTACCATCTAGTCTATCTCACATCAATGAGTGCAGTCACCTGAATGTTGACACTATCCCAAAATGTCCTAAGAGTGCCAGAGTTTCTGCAACTGGCAAAACCCCTCCTAATGGAAGGAACCAAGCATGACAAGCAAAAATATGATGTCTTGGGTTAGGTTATATAGTGGGCCTTGTTAACACTGGGGCACGAAGAGGTTGGGGAAGTTGATAATATTTAAAACAAAGTTATTGAACATCAGATAATGACCTGCTTCTTTTTTCATCTTTCTTTTTCCCAACTGAAGCTCTCCAAAGAATGGAGATGTTAGTCTTGAGAATGTTATGTTATGCAGATTTGTAGAGTGCACTATCACCCGTAACAGTATCCTGACACTGAGCAGGAATGAGTCAAGACTCATCTTGGGGGTAGGGGACTACTCAAAAAGCCAGGTATAATGATGAGGGGCACAATACAAGCTTCAGTTAAAGGCAGCTTTATTCAGGATACATATTTCACCCCAGCCTCCTTCCTTCAGCTCCTCTCCTTGTCAATGCTCTTCTCCATTTGAACTATAACATTCCACACAGAGAGCCACAGAGATTATATTCTACTTCAATGGAATACCTAGGAACGAGGATTCTAATAACCCACTAAATGCACCAGAGGTACACCAGGATACCACACCAGGTCTTCAGCTTCTTGTAGCATTCAAGAAGTGAGTAGGAGGCTCCTATGTGTAGCAGCAGATCGTTCCATGCTTTAGGAATGCTGTAGGAGAATGCTCCACTACCAGATCTGGTTTTCCGCATATGAGGGATGTGTACACGAAGGAGATGGATGCGTGGAGATGTCTGAAAGGTTTGTAAAACCAGATGCGAGTGTTGATGTTTGCTTGGCCAGTGTTATATAGTGCATTTAAAGTGTGGGTGAGGAGTTTGAAATTGTTCTCTTTTGTGAATTGGGAGCCAGTGGAGCTCCTTCATGTGTTGTGTGATGTGAGTGCAGCATTGGGGGTTAACGATGATTCTGGCTGCTGAGTTATAAATTGTCTGCAGGCTTCTGACATAGAGGGTATTCCTGTAGTCCAGTCGCGGCCTGCATGACTCGCGGGCGGGGGGGGGTGGGCTGGGGGTTCAGGCTGGTTTGCTTGGGGGGGAGGCAGGATGGTTTAATTAAAAAAAATTAAAAACATACCTTACCAAGTCCTGCGCAGCACACAGCCTCAGCTCCTGGCGGGGTCCTGCATTTTCCTGCTGTTCTCCTGGACAGGAAGCAGCCACAGGCAGCCTCCCTCCCCTACCCTAAGCCAATCACAATGCTGCAATGGCAGCGTTTTGATTGGTGGGGACGGCACCTAGCTAGGCCCCTATGGGGAGGCCATTTTCACTATGTAGCCTGCATGCAGCCTACATAGAGAAAAGGGAGAGTGCACATGACTGGTTTGGTCGGCCCCAGAGGGCCGACCAAACTGTCAGGGCCCCCAGCATTGGGCTAGCCACTTCTCTCCGACCCCCCAACCCCCAACCAAACATACCCTTCTGCTTTTTGCAGTGCGAGAAGCAGAAACATAAAATGGTATTTAAAATACCATTTTATGTTTCTGCTTCTCGCACTGCAAGAAAGTAGTGAGGCGACGCACCTCCACCCTAATGGAGGAGCCACCCCTGCTGTAGTCCAGCTTGCTTGTGACCACGGTGGTTGTAATGGTTTTCTAGGTGCTGATAGGGAGCCATTTGAAAATCTTCATCAGCCTCTTCAGGGTATGACAGCATTGACTTGAACAGTCCTGTCGAATATGTGGTGGGTGATGGTGTTGGGAGTCAGTCCTAACTCTCTTGGTCAGCAGGTATGGTGCCTCTAAGGTGCTCTTCTCAAAGATCATGATTTCGGTCTTGCTGGTATCCAGCTTTAGATAGTTGGTCTTCATCCAGTCTATGATTTCAGTCATGCAGACATTGAACTTGATCCAGGTACTGGGTGGCATGTCCATGAGGGAAAGAATGAGTTGTGTATTGTCATCTATAGAAAAGAACGCTGATGTTGCTTATGAGAGGCGATGATTCTGGCAAAAGGATTCATGTATATGTTGAAGAGGGTCAGGCTCAGAGCAGATCCTTGCTGAGCTCCGCAGATAAGGTCAAGGGTATCTGAGGTATACAGTGCCAGGGTGACCGACTGGGTCTTTCCAGTGGTGTAACAAAACTTGAGGGAGGGGTCCCCTGCACAGTACATGGAGTGCCACTGACCCAATGAGGAGCTCTCTGGCCAGGGCCCACCACCCGCGAACAGTGCTGGAGGGGGGTCCCTAGAGCTCAAGGGTACCTAGCCTACAGGGGCTGCAGGGGCTAATGTTTACGTCACTGGATCCTTCCACTCATGAAGGAGCATATCCATCGGAGTGTGTGTCCTTGGATTTTGATGTCATGTAGTTATTGGATGAGGTGGAAGACTGCGTCAAATGTTGCAGAGAGGTTCAGGAGGATAAAAGCTGCCATGTCTCGTCCCTCCAAAGTTATGCAGATGTCATCTGTGGCTGCGATGAGGGCATTTCAGGGCTGCGGTTGGGTCTGAAAGCAGCCTGACAGGTATCGAGGAGTTGGTAGCTGTAGAGGTATTTGATGAGGTGTCTGTTGAAGACTTTCTCTAAGATGTTGGCTGGGATTTGTAGCAGGGAAATTGGCCTGTAGTTGGCAAGAGTTGAAGGGTCCACAGAGAGTTTATTCAGCAAAGAGAGACCAGTTGAATGTTTCCATAGATCTGGGAAGATCGCAGAAAAGGTAGATGCATTCAGAGTGTGAGCATGGCGGTGATGAGTTGCAGTCCTCTGGAGTAGGAGTGGTGGGGAAAGGGGTCTAATTGGATCCCTAAGTGGATGGGCTTAATTGTGGCAGAGGTTTTTTTTAGGGTGATGACAGGTAATGTGGTTCGAATTGGTTCTTTGGAAAAGATCTGGAGGTATTTGTTGAAGTCTTCCAGTTCTGGTTGCTCGTTGTAATTGCTGAATTGTTAGAGACATAAAGAAAGCCTGGATGGTTTGATATAAACAAACGACAATACCACAACCAGTATAATTGAGAAGACTAGTAATCAGGCATGCACAAAACATTGCACGAAAGGAAGGTAGGGTGACTCATAGTTCATTTAAATGTGCCCAAGGCCTCATGCATTTGGATGAGTACAAGACATTTGCAGAACAAGTGAAAAAAGGGAAGGGTACGCAAAATTTGGGAACAGTTTTAGCAGCACTGTAAGCAATTAATAAGTAAGTGTCCCGAAAAGCTTTGTGCACACAATTGCTCGTGACACTCAAAGGTGGACGGCGCATGACTAAAGGTGGGCAAGTCATGCTCAGGTTATATATGTACTGTAGCCAGTGTTTACGCTTGTATTGCTGAATTTCCTATAATATGTGGCATACTGTGCAAGTACCCTAAAGAAGAGCGCTGGTGTTGCGCTGATTGAAGTGCTCAAGGAGTAGTGTGAGCACCTTATGAGTAGTTAGGGTGGTGCACTGTGGCTAAGGTTGCTCTCGTTATTGCTTTTACCTTAAGGTGTGCACTGCTACTAGTGGGTTGTGGTGCAAGGTTGATGTTGGTGCTGGATATCCTTAGGGTGCACTGTGGCTGATTATGTTTTACATAGTGTGTTGTGCCAAGTGCACCCTTCTCAGTAGGTACCGGAGATCCTAACTGTAAAGTGCTTATGACAGTGGCCCGATTGGCCTGATGATTATTTAATCCCTGTAAAGTCATACCTAGTGCCAGTTGGCACAGTGTATATATGTGATTTCATTCTAATGTGTTTTAGGAGTAATATGAAGACTATTCTTTTATATAACCTTGTGTGGAGTTTCTTTTGTGGTGAGCCTAGTGTGTCACTGCTGTGTGAGTTTGTTGCGCAAAAGCTTTACACATTGCCTCTGGTATAAGCCTGACTGCTATGCCAAGCTACCAAGGGGGTTAACAGGGGCTATCTTCAGCATGTAACTCCCTTGCCCTGACCAGAGTGGTGGTTTCTGTCTGGCTTAGGTGTATGCCTTAGCCAACCAGACATCTCATTTCTAACAACCTGGTCCTGAATTGCTATGATCGAAACGCCGTCGCCATACCAGAGCAACTTCCGGCGCCTTTTACTATGGTTCACGAAAATGCTTAAAAATCTGTAAAATTCATGTAAATAATTAACTGTGAACCACAAGTCCCTCTGTATATAATTGTCACATTTCCACTCTGCACCGTCGCTGTTTTCACTTGTCACCTGCGCCATCCACCTTTGAGTGTCTCGAGCACTTGTGGGCACAAAGTTTTTCGGGTTACTTACGTATTAATTGCTTACAGTGCTGCTTCACCTGTTCCCAATGTTTTTGTACCCTTCCCTTTTTTCACTTGTTCTGCAAATGTCTTGTACTCATCCAAATACATGTTGCCTTGAACACATTTAAACGAACTATGAGTCTCCCCACCTTCCTTTCTTGCAATGTTTTGTGCATGCCTGTTGGAAAACGAGGCAGCATCTGTGAGGCCTGCACAAATAACATGACTACATTTGTCCTTCACTGGGAACCAAACACCCAATTGTAGCGCCTGACTCTCAGAGGGTAGCGTTGCAGAGCAGTCTGAGGCTTACTCAAGGGAGGTGGTGTGGGCTAGTAATCGCCATTTGCAGGTGCGCAAAAATAACACTCAATGATTGATTGTCCAGTCTGTACTTTGCTTTATAAAAGTAAGAGTACATTTATTAAACACACACACTACTCAATACTATGCACCAATTTACAAATATACATAAGCTGTTGGAATTACTTTGTGACATTGCATAACATCTCCACCCCTCCCGCAGGGGGTGTGGGGTCTAGTACCACCACTCCCATGTATGCACATCAACTTGCCCCCAATGCAGTTAGTTGAACATAACCTGCAGCAAGGGCCCTGCTCACTGGCACCATCCCAGTGGCGACCCATCCCATTACCTCAACAAGCATTAAAAAGGGGTAAACCTGCCTTAATGACACATGACCCTGACTGAGCATCTCCTACTGACCATAAAGTATGCACCTCTATATCTTAAGGGCAAGCAGTCTGGGGTCTTCACCTAAGCGCAGCAGCAAGAATCCATGTTTACGCACACTTTAGAATGACAGTACTCATCACCTTGGTTGATCATTTGAATGCATTGCAATTATAGCCCCTAAAGGCATCACAGATGAAATCACAGGATTACGCATATACAGCCAGACACCCTAGCAGGACTGTCTGGCAACATAACCCCACTTGGCTTATGACATCTCCTTACACATGTGACTTACAGTCCCTTCAAAAGAAGTACTCCTGGCAACTACACTTCTCCTGCAGTGCGCTTCTTCACTTTAAAAGGAATCACAGGTAAAAGCATGGGATTACGTACATACAGCCAAACCCCCTAGCAGGACGGTCCAGCAACATAACTCCATTTAGCTTAACATCACCATACACAGGTACTTCACTTTACACATATGACTTTCAGTCCACCTAAAAAGAAATAACCACTAGTAAATGCATTTCGGTGCAATTACACCACTTCACCTCCAGGGGATGCACTTCTCCACACATCCCCAACTCAGCCCTTCACTTCATGATGCACTTCTCCACACACCCTCAGCTGTAGAACAAAAGTTCCAGCCTAGAAGGTGTTTAAAGGCTAGCTGAGCCCTTGAGGGGTAGCTTCCTTTAGGTCCCCATGACACTGAGGGTGGGACTTTTCTTCGTGCTGGGGGGGGGAGGAGACTGTGCTTTTCCAGCAGCTCCCCCCAGCACCTTTTCACAAGTGAGGGTGACCCCCCTCCTCTGGGGGCCACAAAGCACCAAAACTGCAGATTTCTTCGTGCTGGGGGGGGGGGGATGACTGCACTTCTCCAGCAGCTCCCCCAGCACCTTTTCACAAGTGAGGGTGACCCCCCTCCTCTGGGGGCCACATAGCACCAAAACAGCAGATTTCCAAATGCCTGGTGAGGCATTATGGGGCGCTTAATGCTCCTCTTTACCAGCCCCAGCCACTGGGAATACTCTCCTCCCCCCTCAGGGTCTCTGAGAGGGTGGATTCAGCAGGGTGCTGTCTTCAATGGTTCCCTGCGCCAGCCTTTTCGCCTGGTTCTCCTCCTTGGCCTCTCTTCTCCCTGCGCAGAGGCCACTGCTCCTGCGCACCGGTCCTGGGCTCTTCTTCTGGTGCTGTTAGGGTCCTGGGGGCACTCAGGGGGTCTCTCCTTCCAACTGCCCATTGTGCCAGGCTCCAGCACCTTCAGCCTCAGCAGACCACACCCCAGAGAGAGCTTCTCTTCCTGTGCAAGCATTTTTTTTAAAGTTGAGTATGGGGCTGGCAGGAAAGGAAGTCTCTGTTGGTCCTATCAAACAGCGACACATCACGTCCCTGCTCCCTCCTTCTTGTCCAGCCTCTGGGTTTGTTCAAAATGGCGTCATCCAGTGTCTCTGGCCACATGTCTCTGAAGCCTCTTCCCCCACGCTGCCTTCCCTCCTTGGTGCAGCCTGGTTCCTGGCACCCAGTGACAGCTGCTAATGGATGAGCCTGTAGCCCATCCCATCTTCTCTTCCTGGAGAGGAGGCCCTAGCTTGTGGAAGAAAGGTTATCAATCCATCCAGCTGAGGTCAGCCGTCAGCCTGGGTCTGGTCCTGGCTGGCTCATTGGACTTAAGTGCGTGTCTAGAATCTGTAGGCCTAATGGAAGTTAATCTAGCCATGGCACCCACATCCCCATAGGGGAATAATGAAGTGAAAACACAGTAAAACACACTGACTTTCCCTGGCATGTTTCTTTCCAGTGTATAAAGCCTATTCCATGTCACCACCCAATACTGCATAAGTCCTGCCACACCATTCACTTTGTAGCTGCTCCTGGACTGCGCACGCTAGGAATCTCCCCTGCGCAGCCCGTACACGTGTGCACACGCATGTACACATGTGTCTGCATGTAACCAGCCCGGTGTCCCTTACTCCAGCTGCTGCGCAGTGGCCTGGTCAAGCCAGGGAAACACCAGTAAAATCCCCATGCAGTCTCTTAGATACTGAGTTCACTGTGGGTGAGTGCCAACTTATGAGGCTCCCCCACAGTAAAAGCTCAACAATTAGGTGCTCAAAAAGCGAAAAATCTGGGCAGCCCATAGTGTCAGAACCACCTTCTAACAATGCCTTATTACTAGTCTTCTCAATAATACCGGTTGAGAGATTGTCGTTTGTTTATACTCCCTCACCCAGCTCTCAACCAGGTCTAAGGGTTTACTCCTGTTGTCTGTACCTGGGTGGTTTGATAAACACATGAAAATATACCAAACTGTCTGTACAAGATTCTGCAATTTAAATTGACCAGTCCCCGAATTTGTAAGTCAGCATTTCTGTGGTATCAACTTTTTGAAACTGAAAAATGTCTGCTGTACAGAAAGAGCAAAAACGCAAGAATTAAATAAAATATGTAAATTTATTATATTATCATGTTTCGTGAAACAATATTATTTTCTCTGATCTTTCTTCTCATGAATGACTGGTATTCACAATAATATGTACTCATCGAGTATCAGGCTATTTCAAATTATTTTAGCACCATTATGGCATAATAAAAATAAATTCACCATTTATCGATGAAGAAAAGTTAAAGAACTATTTTATAGATTCAGGGAAGATTGTACCCAGATTGGCGAAATCGCGAAATTTCGCCCTTTATTATTATGGGCCCGTATTTGGCGGGTAGAAGAACTAAGCGGATATGCCAGAGGCCTCAAGGAAATCATGTCATCATCAAGCTGGCATAAAATCAAATGGCTAAAAGACATGAAAAGCTTATTAACTAAGTTGGGTCAACTTGAATCATGGCTAAGTAGAACTTCACCCCCAAAGCAAACACTTAAAAAGCTTTATTGGGACTGGATTTGTTCTCAAAGAAACTCTAGCACCTCCCTGGGCAGGCTAACAGAGGATTTTCTGAGGTTCAAAGACTGTCCCAGGCGGGAACTGTACCTGGATGCAATTGGAAAACCCTTTGATAGGGCCTTGTATTTTAGATTTAGAACGGGAACCTTACCACTTAACACCTTTACTAAAAGATGGAAATCCTGTATGGAAATGTCTGAGCTATGCCCATCGTGTCTTGTTAAACCGGAAACATTAGCACATTTTATGTTTGTGTGCGGCGAATATGCTACTCCAAGGAGGGTCTGGCTCAAAAACCTATGCCGTCAGCTGGGGACTAGAAGTCATGATGTGGCAATCAGGATACTTATTTCGGACAGTAGCGTACCCTATGCTTGTGCCCTAGCCAAGTTTCTATCCTGGGCTTGGGCTATCCGAGCCAAAAAGCTAAAACAATCTGTTTAATTCTTTTTTAGAAAAATTTCTTAAACTGAAAATGCTGCCACAATTGTTTAACCTCTAAAACTTAACCAACTAGTTGGCTAGCTTAACTGAACAAACATTTTTTGAAACTATTGCTCTTTCTAAATGTTGGAACAGAGATATAAAATCTTTTTAAATTTATTACTGTTGTTCTTAACTGTAACTTTTTATACACTGAGCTGCTTTTATGATAATGACTTTTATCGAAATAAAGCTTTTTGACTTTGACTTTGACTTTGACTTTGATTGTAGGTAATATTATTTTCAACTGCAATTTTTTACAAATTTAGATACAATATTTAGTGTTACGATTACGTGTGCTACCATAACCTCTTGAAAAACAATCGTGTTTTTGATCCCTCAAAACGGAGTTTGTGGCCCGTTACACTAATTTGTAAATATTACGATAAATAAAATGCAATTGTACAGTTATTGCACCCTCAGGGTGATCCATGCGATTATTAAATGCTGCAAACCTTAGGGCGATACTGAATATTTTAATGACTGATATAAGTGCCCAGGAAATGCCAGGGCATATTGTGAACAGGCAGGCAGTGCGACCTAATGCAGAGATTAGAAATTAAAAACAGAAGTAATCAATTATTCAGTGTTTTTATTTGCTGGAGCTGAATTTGTGTTTGCGGTGTATTTTAGTTGATCGTGTCTTTTACCATGATGGCAATATTACCTCGCTTTTGCTTATTGTTAGTGTTCTAGAAAGGCAGACAGAAATCTTATCCAAATGTTTAAAAAAATGATAGATAGATAGATAGATAGATAGATAGATAGATAGATAGATAGATAGATAGATAGATAGATAGATAGATAGATAGATAGAGAGAGAGAGAGAGAGAGAGAGAGAGAGAGAGAGAGAGAGAGATAGATAGATAGATAGATAGATAGATGTTATTTTGTCACTAATGTACGTGAGGATGACGTGGCCACGTCGCTGCAATCACTTCAGTCACTGTACTATCAGCAGGCAGAAACAGACTGTGTCTGTTTGGAAAACAAAAACACAGACGTAGCGATAAAAGGCTGAAATGCAAAATAATAAGAAAAAAAAACCATTCAAAGCCCCTGCCATATTGGCGATGTTAATACTGAATATGGCGGTTTTCTGATACTTTGGACGCAAGCCCCAGAGGTCTGGGCTTCGCCTGCGCTGCTTTCAAGCCGCGGCGATGAAGGCTGGTAGCTGCTCACCCTCCCGCCCGAGCCTCATCTGGCCGAGCTCGGCTCCCCTCCCCGGTCGGCGGTGCCGAGTCGTGAGCACTAAATGAAGCGAGTAATTTGGTGCATTGTCGGGGAGTGGGGGCAGCTGACAGTGAATGGTGTCAGCTGCACCGGCAGCAGAAGCTGCAGACATCTTAATAAAACAGCCTCGGGCAAAATCCCATTAAAGCCCTCAGAAGCTTGTTTCCCTGCAGTGGAGCAGGTAGGCGCCGAGCCGCGCGTGGCAGTCCTTGGTGCTCTCAGAGAGCCCAGTTCAATAAAGTGGAGAGAGTGTTTTATACAAATAAAAAATATATATATAAGTATCCACGAGGCTGGATCCTCAGGGTCATCTGCAAGGCAGGGGGAGGGAGAGCATTGATGTGGAAGGGTAAGTGGCTGCGCGTGGCAAGTGGCGCCTGCCCATTAGCAGCGTGCCGGAGCGAGGCCGGCTGACCTCTGGCGAGGAGAAGGAACGCGCTGGACACGGCCCGAATGCCAATGAGCGCGTGGCACCGGCACTTTTGACTTTTGATATACTTTTAGGCAGCAGGCTCTTTTTAAGCACCTTACCAGCCCCTTCTAAGTGGTACTAACTGCCCTGGGGGGCTACAGGGACTGCTTTAAAACTGCTGGTGTTGCTGTGCTAGTGGGGAGGCAAAATGAGGGCACGAAAACCGAATTGTCCTGCCGGAAAATAATAGGACACTGCTGTGTGTGGCAACTGACATGTACCAAAAGACTACTGCTTCCTCTGTGCATTTTTAGGCCTCACTCACAAAGTATTTTTTCTGCTTTTAGTTCTGTCTTACTCCTGTCTTAGATGTGAGTTACACTGGAAAATACAGGCCTGATTCGCAAATAATTTTTTGTGGTTGTTTCCAGTAATAGGTTGTATTCTTGGAAATGTAATAGTAATTCACACCAATAATGAAGCAAGACTCACCGAAATCAGTACACAAATTTAGCGGGTAATCTTATTGTTTAGCAGAATGCGGGCATGCCAGAAGTTTGCAGTTCACTGGACTCTCCAAACTCATGATTCCTCTACCTTGTTTAGAGGTCAATGAACCGCCAGCCTTTCTGTGGCAGGACCTCAGCACACTCCACCATGGGAAGCCTTCACAGACACCCGGCCATCCTCTTCAGAGTATCAGAAAACCCTGGTGTTAATTTGATACCACAGGCTCAAATTAAGCACTGGAATTTCCAGTGCTTAATTTGAGCCAGTGGTTCCGGTGCTCAGCACCCGCACTTAATTGTTAATTGTGAAATCTGGCTCTGAAATACACTGATCAATTTAGGGTGGTCTCGTCACTTTGCTTTTTCCCATCTGGTCTCGTCACTTTGCTTTTTCCCATCGGTGACCACCGTGGCAGGTATAGTGTTCACTAAAAAGAAAAGAAAGTGACCTCAATGCACAGGGATACAACTACTAGTGCATCAGAGCCCGTCATCCACTCAGTGGCATTGCAAAAGCAACAACAGGCCTCTCCCTGGCCCTTAAATCGGCTAGCAAAAGAAGCTGTGATTTGGGAGTCGTGAGTTCCTCACACTCTTCGTCACGGTAATTGCTCCTGGTGTACTTATAGTAGCACACTCAATCGATCCATAGATAATGGATCATGAGAAACTAGCCTAAGTCAACAGACAGTGGGTTCACCAAATTGGTGAGCCTCAACAATTTAGAAAAGAAAAATGCTTCTCTAGAGTCCCCTCACTCACCCAGGGTTGCCCCTAGGTGACATGCTTCATCATTGGGTTCATAAACACACAATTACCTCTGACACCATTGATTACACTATTTCTTTTCACACTAGTCCTTTTAATTGACCGTGGGCTACACTTTTTTAATTTTTCTTTTTCACATTTGTTTTTCAGAGCGAAAATCCCTTCAACATATAGACTTTTTCACCTCCCTTCCATATATACAAAAAACACATATAACTTGAACAGTTTGTGGTACTATTTCCACGGACTCAAAATAAATTCAAAACCTTAGTGCTGTACACAATACATTTACAATACAAAGCATACTAAAGTGAACACATTATTAAAACTGATCATTTGGCGAAATTAATTGTCTTTTGAATGTCCTACTGGTTTAATTTTACGGGACCGTAGTTTTCTTGGTCCTCAGAAATGTCCTTGTCTTTTGATCCAAAACAGGGTAAAAGAGTTTATTTACATATTTGGTATAAGACAACTCATCAATTATTGTTCATGTTGTGCGGAAAACAAGGTAGATATGATGTTTTCCTGATGAAATCTGAACCACTGTCTGTATAATGCCATCATTAGGGCCATCCCAAGCATCTACTGCTTTGGGCGTGCTACGACTTGCGAGATTTACGTAGGAGCACTTTTTTGTGTGAAACTATGTGTTGTGAAGTGTTGGGGGAGTGGTGTTTGTGTTAGTTAAAAATTCCTAACTAGTGAGTTGACAATGTATTTCTACTCCTAGCTGGTAAGATAAAAAGGGGTTAATAACAGGAAAAATATAACTGTTATGTGGTTATATTGCCTATTATTTTGTCAACATGTTTCGAGGTATCCCCTAACCTCTTCTTCAGGACAGCATGGGATCCAGGCCCACGTGTACCACTCCGTGCAGAAACCTAAACTAAGGTGAAAAATTAGACTAATAACGTGCGCCTATTGAGTGCACTTGGTTATATACATACGGTTATTGATGAACACGTAGTATTTATATGGTAGCACTAATATGCCCCATGGTCTGTCTGGGTGGAGGGGCCTGTAGGACCTGTTCGCGGCATCCCTCCATCTGTGTGACCTGTAAGTCCCAGGCTCGACCGGGACTTATAGTAGCTTCACCATTGTTAAAAGAGGAACATTGAACATGTATAGACCAGCCTCTGCCTCTAAAAGCTGTGTCACTGATTTTTTCCTGGACTTACCAGCTTCGAGAAGCTTTATGTTTCGATTTATTTCTGTCCCACCCTTGCCCACTTACTGCCGGTTCACGATGCTCCAACAAATCACCTCCATCAGCTATCCACTGATGCAGAGGTAACATTGTGGGCGTTTTGAGTGATGCACACAGAACAGAAGGGTAAGAGTAAGAAAAGGGTTAATAATAATAAAGGAGAGTTGGTTAGAGGCAAAGTTCGACCTTGTATCTGTTATCAAGGCACATACAATGATGAATGAAGTCCAAGGTCCCATGCCCAGCCAGCATACTCAAACACTGTTTCTGTCTGTTATGGAGCAATGTGACAGCAGCTACGGATGAGGGGGCTTCTCTTATGCACAGTCACTTGAGCATAATCGCCTGAATGCATAGACAGGACATGGAGGGCAGTCTTCCCCAGCCAGAGGGGTGCCCCTGAGTTGCAGATGCAGGGCAACCAGAACGATTCCCCCTAACCGTAGTTGCAGGACAGACACCCCATATGCGAAGGACAGGCAGCATCTCTTAACCATAGAGTCAGGGTAGGTAGAGGCCAACTCCCCAAGCAAGGCATGGGTGCAGGATCGCGATAGCAGCTTCCCTAAACCTTAGGGGCAAGAGAAGTAGGTTAGGGCAGACAGAACTAGCTTCGCTAAACCACAGGTGCAGGGCAGGGTAAAACAACCCCCCAAACCACAGGTTAAGGACAGAATGAGCGGGCTCCCTAAATCTCAAGGGTAGGGCAGGGTTCAGAAACAACTGGTGCAGAAGAGGCCGAGGAGGTACCCCTTAGCTATATGTGTAGGACAAGTAGAGGATACTTTTCTAAAATATATATTCAGGACAGGAAAACATGTTTGTTACATCAGAGGACGGACAAATTGATTTATATATATTATACACACTACATAGAGAGAGCAAGCTTCTCTAAATCACGGGTATCTTACATGAAGTGGAAGCTGCATAAGGCCCAGTGACAGAAGCACAAAGTATGAGTGCAGATCTGGGGGGGGGCGCGGATTTCCTCAGCTCAATAACCAGAGAGAAGCGAGACTGCAAGGAAAGGATGGCATTGATCTGGTATGATGCGACTGCGCAGAGGCAGCATTGCTGAAAGCTTTGACACACTCCGGTGCCTTTTCATCACCAGGCTCCAGAATCACTGAGCACTGGCTGCAGCAAGAGCTGGATTACACAGGAAGCCGCCCGAGTGTGTTAAACAAGTTACCAGGGCCCGTTTGCCTTTTACCTTCCGCATTTCCCTCAGGATGAACTCGGACCCAGCATCTTGCGGTTCATCCAAACACTCTCCCATGATAAACCTTGTTTCACGGGTAACATGTGTGGGCTGCTTACCGCGACACTAGCTCTATATAGGACTGCACGTTTCGACATTGGACACTTATATAGAACTGACTTGTTCTCAAATCTAAGCGCGATGACGTGATTGTGTGTACAGATTCTATCACATCTTTTCTCCTTTAGCTGTCATGTTTGACATTTTCTCAATTGTTGTTTGGTATACTAACTGTCGCGCTTATATTTATCTAGATTAACTTTATGTAAAGATGACTTACGTGATAATATTTTTTTAATTTTTGTTTAATGATCTGCTGTACTTCTAAACAACGTTGATTTGTAATGCCTTGGTACTGTCGAATCCTCCACGAAACATTTCTTTTTAGTTAATTTGCGACTGGTGGCGTACTTTGCTCTATTTCAGGTACAGGATAGCAGGGCCTTTGTAGCTGACTCAAAACCCCAACTCTATACTATGGGGCATATGTATCAAAGGATACATTTGCGATTCTCAAATAGTAATTTTTAGAGAATCGCTATTTGAGAATCGCAAAACACTATGTATGAAGGATTTGCGAATAATTTTGCGAATCCTACATATTCCTTAATTGCAAATCGCAAATTGCGATTCGCAATTAAGGAATACCTCCCCATTCATTCCTATGGGCCTAGAGGCCCATAGGAATGAATGGGAAGACATTCTCAATTTGCGATTCTCAATTAGAGAATCGCAAATTGAGAATGCAGTTTCAAGGGTGCCAGGGTGTCAATAGGACACCCTGTTGCACCCCTGAAATGTGCATTGTGCACATGTGGCACACATACACGCCCTAAGGGCATATATGAGTGCCACATGGCACTTTGAAAAATGCAAAAAAGTGCATATTTCAAAAAAATCGCAAATTACCACCAACTTGAAGTTGGTGGTAATTTGCGATTTCTTAAGGCGAAATCGCACAACTTGGGTGCTTTTTACATCGCATTTAAGGAATTGCAATTTTCGATTCCTTAAATGCTTTCGCAAAATAAGGAATCACAAATTTTGCAATTCCAGATTTTGCGAGGGCCTTTTGGGATGATACATCCCAAAAGGCTTTTTCCCGTTCGCAAAATGGCCGATTCTGAGAATCGGCCCGTTTGCAAACGGGAAATGGGCTTCATACATATGCCCCTAAATTATTTACTTATTGATTCATGTGCTCTTGCAATGGGAACTTTGCCCAAATGAAATTTCACTTACGCAACGTGCTATAATGGCGTAATGTGCGTCATTTCGCAGTACAATTGTAACGTGGCATTCAAGCAAATACTCAAGATTATGCTGGTGTAAAAGACAATTATTGCCGGCCTTGAATATAGTCGAGACTGTACATATAAACATAGTTAAGACTGTACATATAAAGGGGAGGCATAATTTAGCCAATGTCAAACTAAAATAACCTTAAAATAATTTTTAAGTGTGGCCTGAGCCAAGATCCAATATTGTATGTGCAACATACTTACTAGGGGATTTTTGCAATCACATCAGCCATTGGTGTGGTATTGAGTCTCACATGTTTCTCCTGTATGATACAGTATAGAGTTAGAAATTTCTTAAGTGCATTTATAAGTCCTAAAAAGTGACATGGAGAACGAATCAAATTAAACAAAAAAAGTAAAAATTATTCAGTCCTTCAAAATAACAGAAACATCAAAGACTGAATGAGTGAAAAAGACGAGGAGTGCATAGTTGAGGTAATAAGTACTTATATGATAAGAAGAGAAAACCAGGTGTACATAGTCAGCAAAATAGTCATACATTAATAGGTGAGGGATAACTTATGAGTTTGTAAGAAACATAGATTAATGTTTGACAAGTGTGAAGCCAGTGATTCATGGGGTTCGGATCCAGAAAAATACTTTACAAAAAAGCAGAAGCACTGTTGACGTTTTGGCCTCCAGTGTTAGCAATATAAGTGACCTTCTTCAGGACTGTTTCAGTTACAGGAATACATTGTATGGGCCCTAATAGGAAGGAGGAAACTCAAAAGCAGTGAGCTCAATCTGAATTTACTTAGTATGAACGTGTGAAGGTATGAGCATGCCTATTTTTAAATAAGACTTCATGGTCAAGTGTCCTATAATTGGCTGAGCTGACTGAGTGAATAGGAAGCATGATCGCATCGCAATTTAAGAGACAGCAAAAATGGCCATTCATACATTGACGATGCTTCCACTTCTTTCTAAAGTAATTTTCTGGATCCGACGCCCATGAACCTCTGGATTCACATATTGGACTGATTCCTCACATAAGAGTGGACTTGTCATACATTGAGCTATGTTGCAAACAATCCTTTAAGGTTATCCCTTACATAATAATGTATGATTGTTTACTGACTTTTTCGCCCTTGTTTTCTCTTCATATCATGTAAGTTTCTTTTCATACTTTTTTTCTTCAACTATGCATGCCGTGTCTTTTTCAGTGATTCAATCTCTGAGTTTTCTGTTATTTTGAATTACCAACTCATTCTCATTGTGTGGCTACATTCAATTGGTTCTACATGTCAATTTTAGGACATAAAAATGCACTTAATCAATTTCTAACTTCTTTGTAAATGATCGATCCCCTTCATAGCCATTCACCTGTACTTGTTTGCTACACAGGCTCTCAAGGGGTGTTTGGGTTGCCTTACTTTTTTCTACGTTACAGTATAAAACATGGGCCAATGACTCAGCCCACTTCAGCTGTAGGCTAACTCAGTTATACTCAAAGTACGGTGCAGGGGGCGTATGCGGCCCTTCTGACCTTTACATGCGGCCCATGCTTGAACAGCAGCACTAGGCTACTCTTTACTTTACAAAGCACTATTAACCTGCAGAAGCCTCGCACCTTAGTATATCAGATTATAAAAGTGAACTGCATATTTGTTAAGGTAACTGTTTTCAAACATGAATTTAAAAACATTCATACCCCCCACCCAGACAATAATACAAGAGGAAGTTAAATAAAACAACTGCCTAGGATCAGCCAGTTTGGTCAAATGCGGAAGCTGGGATTAAACCCAGGTGCAATTCAACCACTAGATGTATATGTGCTGCTTCCCCTACGGCCATCTTGCACCTCCCATGCACCGACAGCAACCATGCTGGCATTATTGTGGCACTCAGTCACACCACAGATGAACTTCTTGGCCCCAGGGATAAAGTTTGCGAGTACCCATGGGCAAACTCAACTATCAGTGACTACATTTTACCTTTTCACAAAGAGCACATCCGCTCACAATGTAGTTCCATTAACATATGTTTTTTTAAAGATAGCCGAGGGCTCAACAGTTACCCCTCCAATAATTTTTGCCAAAAGCATGACAAAACAAAGCAAGGACTGACAAAGCCAAAAAACTGCCAACACCAGACCTATGGGATTTGCCAAGGCTTGTTGATGTGGAATGGTTCAAGTTAGGATTTATTTTCCAATACAGATAGCATGTCATACCTGAGTTTTCTCGTGCCTCTTGTTATGTACTCAGTGGCCAAAAACACTCACTTTTCATTTGAGGAATAACTCACACACCATGAAAATAAATGCACAAATGTGGACAATTAACCATTGAAAGATAATATCAGCTGATTTCTCAAGCTGGTGCGGGGACTCCTTTATTTCCAGCATTGCAGAACATTCAATTTGCTATATGTAGTTCTGCATTTGAAATGAGACAATAAAACTGACACTAGCAGAATTATAACGAAGTAAAATGATTCGATACAGTACAAACACCTGATATAGAGCAAGTTAAGAACTCTGACTCACATACAGTGTCAAGTCGAATCAGGCAGTGAACGAGCTTTTATTTGTTTTTCTAATGTCTGTCCCTCCCTTGTCTGATCTTCATGCCGAGCCTAGAAACTCGTCTGCTCACACTTGTAAAACTAAGCGACCTGTCCTACAACACAAAAAAATTGTAAATCTATGCCTGAATTTTTAAGTGTACATTTGGAGAAGATATACAATTTAGTTTTTCAAAATTTAAAAATGTATGATGTGAGCACTCCTGGGAAGCTACAATAGAGTTCCAGAATTACTTCGTGACTTTCCAGTTTCGGCAATGTGGGAGAATTTCCACAGGTATAAATAGTTATGGTATATAGTCATCCTGTGCCCTGGGCACCCCCCAACCTTTTGCTGACTGATGCTGATGGTAACTGACTCTGACTGACTCTGGGCTCGGCCTAACCAAAGAGACCTATTAAAATACAGTTAAAACACCTACATACACTAGGGTACACAATGGCATGGTGTGGTACCCCTGTGATTGGCATGACCTACCCTATAAGCCCCTAGTTTATAATAGGGCAGGGGGATTGAAACTCCCTAGAAGTACTTAGTACCCTGGGGCATGACAGTTTAGAGGCCAGCAGCTCTTTTTGCACTTACATGTGTGCACTACTGAAGCCTGAGGTCAGTTTAAAAGTAGCACTGGGTGCCAGGACTGCTTTTAAAAAGTAAATTGTGCCTAAACTCGACTTTGGTGTTTGGGGCACTTAACAATGGATACCCTACAATGTAAGGCATATTAGGGACCCCCATGGTCTCTCCTAGGTATCCCAGGGGCGGGGGGTCAGGTATTTATATGGTAAACCCTTGTAAAATGAGTTTATAAATGCCTGGGTAAAGTCAAATTTCACATTTCACTCCCCACATTGTGGTAAAGTGCTACTCAAATTTGACTTTGATGCTAGGAGCACTGTAGAGGAAGAATATGCAATATTTCTACAGATTCAGAACCCCTAAATTCTCCCCTAGAAGCACAGGGGGTGGGGTTCCTGTAGATATAAGGCAAGTACTTATAAAATATCTTTTTGTAAGTACTGGTGCTGGAAAAATTGCCCAAGTCCCTTTTCCCATTGTAAATCCCCTGTTACATATGTTAACATGGTAGGAAGTCATTGATTAATAGCTCTTGATAGGAGAGGGATAGAAATGCCATTCAAAGACTTCCCAGAATGGTATTAATAAATCCAACAATATCATATTGTTGAATTTCTCCTAAAGTGTACATACAAGAAATTATAAGACTTTCTTGTTTGTAAGTCCAAATTCAGCCTTCCAGTGGTCCACGTGTCTGTTGGTTCAAATGGTGCAATTTTCAGAGGTCAGGCCTTAGAAATCTTTTCACAGCAAATCAGGGGATTGGTCAGAGTTAAGTGGATTAGCCAGGCTGCACTGAAGAGGTGATAAAGAGCCCCTGGGGTTAACCAGCTCTGCTGGCAGGGCAGTGTGCTGTTCCATAGGAATGCCAGGCCAGGGGGAGGAGTCATAAACCATGGTTGTTAGACCCGGCCCTCGTGACATAGCCATACCTGACCCCTGCACCTCACACAGCCCCCGAGCCCACGACCTCGCCGATCCTTCCCACCAGAACACACACACCCGACCCAGACTTTCCCGTCCGTGGCCTTCCTCCTTTCGGCCACCCCGAGCCCGCGTGCCCACTTCATGCACCAAGATGGCCGCCCGGCCCCAGCGCGACCCTGGCCTAGAGGCGCCACTCCGGCTGGAGGGCATCGCGCTCCGCTTGGGATGAGAGAGGGAGGAGCAGTTTCTATCACACCTCTGCGCTTCCCAGGGAAGGTGGGTTTCGATCGGCCCACCGGCCTCCCCGAGGGCTGGCTCCACGCCTGCTGGGTGTCTGGGACTCCTCCCAACCTGGCCCTGAAAGGATCAAAAGACAATGGCAGGAAACCCCGACAAGCGACCCCCAGGTGACAAGACCCCTGCCTGCACAGACTCCGGACATCAAAGAGGAGTCGCCCTATAGCAAAGGGTGCTCTGGGACTGTCCGGCAGATTCGCCTTTGGAAACACCTGAGCCCTGCTGAGTGACTCGCGGCTCCCTGAAGATCGTAAGACCTCCGAACTTGTGCTTGAGCCCTGCTGAGTGACTCGCGGCTCCCTGAAGATCGTAAGACCTCCGAACTCGTGCTTGAGCCCTGCTGAGTGACTCGCGGCTCCCTGAAGATCATAAGACCTCCGAACTTGTACCTGAGCCCTGCTGAGTGACTCGCGGCTCCCACAGACTCTCTTGGTCCCGCCGGACCCCACGACGACCAGCGTATCCCCCAGCTCGAGGATTGTGAGCTGTGCGCCGGGTACGCTCCTGCATTTGATCCATATCCCCCAAAGACTGTCCCGCTACCTCTTACCCCCCCTCAAAGACTAGGTGAGCCCGTGCTCCACTTGTATATATTTGCCGTGCTGATCATAAAGATCCTACAACTCCGATCTGATAAAGATTTATTCTTAAGAACTCCCGGTGTGGTGCCTCTTTGTGGTGTGTTGCCGAGTGTACGATCCTAGATACGAGATTCCTCCCCTGAGGAGTCTCCCGCCAGTGCCCGGCTACGATACCTCGAGGGTTGGTCTCAGAATAGTCAGGGCCCCCTCCGGGCTCCTCTGAGGTCGCCTTCTAACAATGGTCTTCAAAGAGGAGAGCAGAGACCAGTGTCATTTATGGCTCTGAACTTACCACCTCAGGCAGATGGTAGGATTAAGGAAGGTATGAGCAGATGCAGGGGGAGAGTCTAAGTAAATTAGCCATTCTAGGGGTGTGTTTGGCCAGCTCTTACCACTTTTCTGGAAAATCAGCCATTATGGATTTGGAAGATTTGATGCACTCTGGGACAAAATAATGCCACATT
The DNA here is from genome assembly GCF_964204655.1 of Triturus cristatus. Taxonomy (NCBI): domain Eukaryota; kingdom Metazoa; phylum Chordata; class Amphibia; order Caudata; family Salamandridae; genus Triturus; species Triturus cristatus. The sequence goes on from NC_140589.1 coordinate 183,324,253, forward strand.
CTACAGGATGTGGTCATAACTTTGAGGAGTTACTCTGCTCCCATTGGTCAGAAGGGACCTCCTGCATGACCCAGAGAACTTGGAATACGTATCTGAGAGGGGCAGAGCCCTCCAGATCTGCGGCTGGAAACTTAATGAAGCAAGAAGTGCCCTGCTAAGAAGTTTTGCTGTGAAAAGATTTCTAAGGCCTGACCTCTGAAAATTGCACCATTTGAACCAACAGACATGTGGATTATTTTGCTGAAAAAGAACTAAAGAGTAGACTCCCTGATAGCTACAGGTTAAAAGAGCTCAACTGGAACATCCCCAACTAAATCTACACCTTGGAGAACCATCAGTGGATTTGTAAGGGTTTTGTACCAGTGGATTGTGGGAACTGGTGTCCTCAACTTTCAAGGACCATCTTGGAGCTTCCAGACCCTTGGAGTAAGTTTGAGACACTTTGGGACCCCTTGAGGAACTTCAGGAAGAAGTTCAAGAAGTTTGGAGAACTTTGGAGCAACTTTGAAAAAAAGCTCCATAGAGGGAGCGACTCAACCTGGCCAGCCAGGCCGCTTGCCTTCAACCACGAGCCAGCCAAGCCATCCAGGTTCATCCCGCTAAAAGCTCCATGGGTCCAACTTCCAGAGTTTGACCGGGACTAGAAGAAAACTGAAGCCAGCGAGCCCTCACCGGATCCGGCTACATGACGAGCATCGAGAGACCCCACGAGAAAAATCTCTAGAAAATTTCTAAGTCCGCTCGTAGAAAAGGTGACTGGGAGCAACCACGATAGCCAAGCCGCCTGCCTTCCATTGCATGTTGACCTGGATTCCTGGGTTGTTCCATTGAAGCAATCTTGAAATATTTTCTAAGTCCGCTCCAGGGAAGTTGACCGGTACCTCGTCACAAGTCAAGCCGGCGATCCCTCACCGGATCCGGACTGGATGGGAGCTTTGAGAACCCTCGGGAAGAAAAGCTCCAGAAAAGTTTCTAAGTATGAAGGTAGAAACTGAGACCGGGACCTGCCGGCAGCTGTAGCCGCTCAAGGCTCGATCGCGCCCAGCCTGAAACTTTGACTTTGGTCCAGTCTTTCGTGAGCAGGTATCACAATATGGTGCAATAATCTTCTAAGTGCTATATTTTATTAAATATTTGAAAGTTCATATCTCCGGTTCCCTACATTGGATTTTTGTTGTGTTGGTGTCATTTTAAAGATAAAAATATTTCCTATGTTTATGAATCGGTGTTCGATTTTTATTATGTGCTGTGTCTTGATTATTTACTGAAATTATGTTTTTAAATCCTTTACGTACCTGTCTTTAAAGTTAAGCCTGTCTGCTCGCAGCCATGTTACCAAGGGTTGAGCATAGGAATAATTTTCTAAGACCTATGCTGAGTCCTACCATGTGTTAGTGGCCTTATTGCCAGTGGCAGACCCAACTTTTCCCCTACCAATAACCCACTTTCCAAAATATATATTTACGCACTTGTAAATACACTGCTCAAGTGCATTTGCCCTTTATGTTTGTTGGCCTCCACGGTGAAAGATTTATGTCCCAGGAGAAAGTCCTTTTCCTACACCTTCTCCTTTTTGAGGATGTTGCAGCCCATGTGCCACCCTGGAAATACATTTTCTCTTGCCTTTATACCAGGAATAAATCTCAGAGGTTTTAGGGTGTCAACATAATGCTTTTAGGATTCCTGCTCCAGAATGCCATCCCTCAGCTGCACATTTATAATTCATGATATTGCTGTAATATTCCTTGTAAGAAAATCAATTTATGAATGTAACTTCATATTTAGTTGAACTTAGTTGTTCAAAAGTATTTTTGAATATATTAGGGATGTTTCCCATTCCATTTTCCATTCCATGTTCTCTATTCCCCCCCCCCTTACCCAAAAGAGAGTAGAAATGTTATCAATGTTTTTTTATCCAGTATGTAATAATAACAGGATTCCAGCTGTAAGCATTATTGGACTTGGTCCTTTTTGCAGGGTTGTTCCCAAACATTTTGCCTTTCCCCTGTACTTTTTCTTGTTGGAAAACGAGACATTATTTGTGAGGCCTGCACAAACAATATGTCTACATTTGTCCTTCACTGGGAACCAAACACCCCATTGTAGCGCTTGACTCTCAGAGGGTAGCGTTGCAGAGCAGTCTAAGGCTTACTCAAGGGAGGTGGTGTGGGCTAGTAATCGCCATTTACAGGTACACAAAACTAACACTCGATATTTGATTGTCCTGTCTGTACTTTGCTTTATAAAAATGAAGAGTACATTCGGGGGTTGTTCAACGAATACAGTAGCAAGAATACATGTCTAGGCATCACTTAGAATGACCGGTACTTATCATAGCTGATAACAGTTATAATGCAAGTCAATCAAAGCCACTAGAAGGCATCACATTTATAATCATTTGATTATGCAATTACCACCAGGCACCCTAGCAGGAATGCCTAACAAACATATTTCCAATTTTCTTATAATTTCACATATTAAATGTGACTTCCAGTCTCCATTAGAAACAACATTATGTAAAGGCACCCCTTGTACAAATGGACCTCTTCATCTCTAGGAGATGTCTCTACAAAGAAATCTCAAGTTCAGCTTTTCACAACTCTGTGCAGTCTTAAACAGCAGCACCAAACTATAGAACCAAAGTTGCTGCATTTGGTCAGCTTCAAAACATAGCTGAACCCTTGAGGGGTTATTTTCTTGAAGTCAGCAGTGACTGAGGATGGGGACTTTTTTTTTGTTGATAATGGATGGGGAATTTTACTTTTGTGCTGGGGTAGTCTGCGATAATCCTGCAGCTCGCCGTGCACCTTTGCAACCAAATGGCGGTGGCCCCATCCTGCTGGGGCCACCACACGCTGAAAAAAACAGGTTTCCCTGCAGGCTTAACTATGCCCTACAAGGCATTATGCGGTGCTTTCCACACTTTGTCCATATCATAGCAGTGGCTCTCCCGCTGCTCCGGGGAGAGCCGTGCAACCTCCTGCCACATCTCTGCCTCCTTGGGGGCCCAGTCCCACCCGGGCACCCCGTATCCAGGTGAGGTTGTGGAGCAGCTAGGGGAGCCCAACCGGCTGCTCTCACTGGCTCCCCGACTGGCCAGCACCCTCGCGTGCTGCTGCCGGAGACGGATCTTCATTCTGGTCTGCAGACAGAGATGATGCCGCCTGTCGTATGGGACCTCAGGGGAGTACAACGGCTCTCCCCCTCCTTCTTCTTGCTGCGGGGAAATGCGGTGGCACTCCCCCTCCTCACAGCTGACACCAGGGCCCGGAGCGGGGGTCCCAGGCCCCAGGTATTTCTTCATGGGGAATGCAACAGTGCTCCCGGCTTTCCTCTTCATGGGGGGGCGCAACGGCTCTCCCCGAATTCTGTGGGGCCCGGAGTTGGGGGTCCTGGGACCCTTGCACCAGTTCACAGGAGCCTGACGGTGCTCCTTTACTTCTGTTTTTGTTGGGGACAGGGTGGGCTCCTGGCACCCCGGGGGGGAGATACTTCACTGGGAGTGCAACGGCGTTCCCTTACTTTACTTCATGGGGGGGCCAGGGTGGAGAGCCTCGGAACGAAGCCGCATTCCCAGGGGACACAACAACACTCCTGGTATCTCCTTCATCATGGGGCAGCCCCCCAGAACCTGACCCACCCCGGGGGCACATCCAAGACTGGCAGCGGAGCCCCATGCGATTCGTCATCGGTCAAATCAAAAGTCAAAGGTCGCTTACTTTCTGGGGGGCATATCTCGGCCACCATGAGACCGATATTCACAATCCTGGCCTCTTCTCGCTCCTGGTGGCCCGCCCTAGCCACCTGGAGCACTTTTGCCACCCTCCTGGCCACCAAGAGGGTGAACTCAGCAAGGAGCTGTCTTCACTGGCTCCCTGCACCAGCCTTTCTCCTTCTGGGCCTCTCTTCTCCCTGCACAGATGCTCAGGCATCCCCTCACTGGCCCTGGACTCCCTCAAAGGTGCAGTCCAGAGTCCTGGGACAGTCGGGGGGTTTCTCTCTCCAACTGCCCATGGCGCAAGGCTCAAGCACCAGTTGTCCTATGCAAGATCACACCCTAGAGAGAGAACTTCATCCTGTGCAAGACCTCTTAAGAGAACTTGGAGGAGGCTAGCAGGGAGGCACTTTGGCCCTCTCCTGCAGCGACGCATCACCTCTCTGCCCCTGCTCCCTCCTTCCTGCACAGGGATTTTTCAAGATGGTGTCGTCCACGGGTCTCATGCCTCTGAAAAGCCCCCTTCCCCACTGCAGACCTCAGGGCACGGGCCCGGAGCAGGCCTGGTTCCTGGCATCGGGTGAGTGCTGATGATGGATAACCTGCAGCTTCACCCCCATTTCTCTCTCCTGGAGAGAAGACATTTGCCCTTGGGAATGCTTGCAGTGAAGGGCTAGGCCTCTGATGCTACAGCTTGGGGAGAAAGGTAATTAATCCAGCCTGGCAGGGTCACCCCTGGCCACGCTCTGGTTATGAGCTGAGTCAGAGGAACATGACATTTCTGGATGACCCATAAGCAGTATGGAAATGGCTTTGGACTTGGCAGAATACTTATTTTTACACAACTTACAGTGTACTTTGGTGTCTATCTGGAATTTGTTGGCCCTAGGGAACTGAAACTACCACATGTGTTCTCTGTCTCCAGAGGAGAGTAATGGAGTGTTCCTACAGTGAAACAGTAAAGCACACTGACTTTCCCTTACATGCGTCTCCCCACATTATAAAGCCTATTTCATGGCACCACCGAACTCTGCTTAGTTCCTGCCATACCATTCTATCTGTACCTGCTCCTGGGCTGTGCACAACAGGAATCTCCCAATGCAGCCCTTACACTGGTGCACACACGTGTGCACATGTGTCCACATGTCACCAGTCCGGTACCCCTTACTCTGGCTGCAGCGCAGCGGCCTTATCTCACAAGGCGGACACCAGTGAAATCCACATGCAGCCCATTTTATCATGAGCTCACTGTGGGTGAGTCCCAGCTTATGAGGCTCTCGCACAGTAAAAGCTAAAAAATCAGGTGCTCTAAAAGCAACAAAATCCGTGCATCTCAGATGGTGAGAACCACCTTCTTACACACGCGGCGCCCAGCTGATTCCTACGGGGAAGAAATAGCCACAATGCATGGGTACTCTTCCCCTAGTCAGCGATAACCAGCGACAAGGAGCTCTGACCAGCCCCCCTACTCACCAGTTGTCCGCTCAGACCACCTTCTTCTTCCAGCCATGAGACCGCCACCTGTTACAGGGATCCCAGACTACCTTAGGAACCCTCCTGACTCTAGATTAAATATCTCTAGGTTACTCACCGTAACATCGACTAAGCCTAACTAGGCCTGCCCTTGCCGTTGGTCATGCAACACTGTGCCTGCCACCTCTTCGGACAAGGGTACAGTGCCTCAGCACTGATGCTGTCACCGTGGATAGGCAGACATCACATCCTCTGGGTCACTAGCTGGTCCCCTTTCTGGAGATTATTCCACCAAGTACCCTCTTTCTCTGAGGTCCCTGTACCCTAAAGATGCAACCTCTGGACCCTCACCCGCATTCTGTGGCTGGGATCTTTTCGCTGCCACCACCCTTTCGGGATGACTGTCTTCTGTAAAGAAGTCACAGCCCACTCATCCTTCTCCCTTTCAGAGAAGCACCGTTGGCCCCTGGCCTGTCTCCCTGATGGGACCTCAGACCAGCCTTACCACCACTGACAGTGCTAGGGAGGAACACTGAAAGTGCCTAGTCAGACATCCTGCAGCTCGTTTCCCCCCCCCCCCCCGTTGGTAGCTCCCCACGGAAACTACCCCATGAACTTAGTCCCTTTCCTTGTTCTCTGCTGCAAGAACAGGGCCTATGCACCCTTCCCTCTGAGAGATGCGCTTTACTCCCGAAGTACCCTTAGAGAGCCCATGAGCCCTGAGGTCAGCTACACCCAGGCCCACTTCTCAGAGCCCTACTTGGTCTCCCGGCAACACCTTGGGAGACCTTCCAGGGACCCTCACGATCCCTGCTTGGTCTGCACCCCCCCCTCTCTGAAGCACAGGGTTCCTTTAAGATAGGCCCCACCTGTCTTCAGGGGGGCCTATCTTAAAGGACTACCACCATCAGTCAGGGACACTCAAGATCCTGGTTTGGTCTGCACCACCCCCTCTAAAGCACAGGGTCCATTCAATTAAGATAGGCCCCACCTTTCTTCATGGTGGTACTACCACAATCAGCCAGGGACCCTCAAGATCCCAGCTTGGCCTGCACCACCCCCCTCTGAAGCGCAGGGTCCCTTCACTTAAGATGGGCCCCACCTGTTTTCAGGGTTGTGCTACCTTGCAGAAGTCCACCTTCTGCACCGAGCTGGGGGAACAACCCCTTGCTCCCAGTCCTGGGGTCCGACCCCCCAGGACCTACCTGACTGGCCATTCGGCCATGCATCACCCTAGCCACCACCTCAGGTTCACAATTCAAGCTCCAGTATGAAATCCTGTTGCTTCCTTGGATAACCACCCACCCTACCATGACACCTCAGGGTCCACCACTAACCCATCACCTGGAATCTAGGGCATCCATCACCCCCTCTCAGCTCTCCTCCGGGTCAGTTACCTAGCCCAGCTAGAGTACAGAGGGGCGACCACTACACACCCTAGCTCGAGGACTACCCTGCTTTGGGGGCACCCACTACCATTGGCCACCCCTGGGTTGCTCACCCTCCCCACCAGTTAACCTGGGGGGCCTGCTGGACACACAACTCTCTCGCAGCCTCCTCCCACCATGGGAACATTTTCTTGGGATATCCCACCATGGGAACCCCTGGGGTGTCACTACCCTGGGTCAAGAAACCTCCTGCCGCACACTTCCAGGGGTTGGCATGCACCAATGGCAAGTAAAATGTAATCCGGGGTAAGACTAGCTGAGGCCCCTCCTGAGAAAAACTACCCTGCCCTTAAAAAGCGCTGGAATTTCCTAGGACCCCTACTTCTCCTGTGCTCCCAAAGTCAGATCTACCCCTACACCCCAATCTTTGATGTGGGTATCAGTTGCTGTCCCTATACCTATTGAGAAGACACCCTCCTCATGCAGGTGTAGTGTGTGTAGTGTTAGGGTTTAAAGGGTACAATATGGCTTAGAACACTTGTAAGAAATCATTTCCTGGAACTCCCTACCCCCATCACACTATAATCAACATTACCCAGTCATATCAATACAGTTTAAACCTTTAAACCATAATATCTTCACATGACATATATGTGTGCGAGGGCTTTCCTTTCCCATACTTTTAATTCACATAACCAAACCTTTGAACCCTTCTCACTCTCAGAGAATTTTGGTTTATCATTTGCACATTACTGCATAGGTAATGTGTGGCAAAACTGGACTTATCAAATGCTATGAATCCGTACCAGAATGGGATACTATGTATCCTGCCGCTAGACACCAATGTTGGAAAATGAGACATTATTTGTGAGGCCTGCACAAACAATATGTCTACATTTGTCCTTCACTGGGAACCAAACACTCCATTGTAGCGTTTGACTCTCATAGGGTAGCGTTGCAGAGCAGTCTAAGACTTACTCAAGGGAGGAGCTGGTGTGGGCTAGGTATCGTCATTTACAGGTTTGCAGAAATAAAGCTCAATAATTGATTTTCCAGTCTGTACTTTGTTTTATAAAGAGGAAGAGTACATTTTTTACACACACACTACTCAATACTATGCATCAATTTACAAATTTACATAAGCTGTTGGAAATATTTCTTGACATTGCATAACCTTCAAACCACGCCCGAAGGGGGGAGGGTCTAGTACCACCATACACATGTATGCACATAATTTTGTCCCCAAATGAAGTGGTTTGACCATAACCGGGAGCGAGGGCCATTCCCACTGGCACCATCCCAGTGGCGGCCCACCCCATTATCTCAACAAGCATTCATAATGGGAACACATGCCATAGTGACACATAACACTGACTGAGCATCTCATACTGACGATACAATCTACACACTGAAATCACAGTGGCTGACAGTCGGATTGTTCAACTAACGCAGTAGCAAGAATACATGTCTAGGCATCACTTAGAGTGCGGGTACATATCATATTTGATAACATTTATAATGCAAGTCAATCAAAGCCCCTAGAAGGCATCACAATTATATTAACATGATAATGCAATTACCACCAGGCACCCTGGCAGGACTGCCTAGCAACATAATTCCAATATACTTATCATTTCACATATTAAATGTGACTTCCAGTCCCATTATAAACACCATTATGTAAAGGCATCACTTGTGCAATTGGACCACTTCATCTCTAGGACATGTCTCTTCAGAGACATATCAAGTTCAGCCTTTCACAACAGTGTGCAGCCTTAGACAGCAGCACCAAGCTATAGAAGTACTGTTCCAGCATTAGATTAGCTTTAAAACTTAGCTGAACCCATAAGGGGTTTATTTTCCTCAAGTCTCAGGTGACTTAGAATGAAGACTTTTACTTTTGTGCTGAGGGAGTCTGCGTTATTCGTGCAGCTCCCTTTGCACCTTTGCAAACAAATGGTGGCGGCCCCATCCTCCTGGGGCCAGCAGACACCAAAACAAACAGGTTTCCCTGCAGGGTTCACCATGCCCTGCAAGGCATTATGTGGCACTTTCCACACTTAGGGCCATATATAGGTAGCATCACATTTACCAAATTTTACCGATTCGGTATTTATGAATCGGTAAATGTAATGTAGGTAACCAATCGGTAATTATTACCGATTCAGTAAATATCGGTATTTAAGAATCGGTATTTACCGAATCGGTAATAATGCATCCCTTCCCATTCATTCCGATGGGCCTGGAGGCCCATAGGAAAGAATGGGAAGCCAGTTACCATTACCGATTCAGTAAATACCGAATCGGTAATAGGGGAGGCATTATCATGGGTGGCAGGGTGTCACATTGACACCCTGTTGCACCCCTGATTCGTGCATGTGTGCACATGTGGCGCACATACATGCCCTAAGGGCATGTATGTCTGCCATCATTGCACTTTTCAAATAGCACAAAAATGCTTTTTGAAAGGTATTCGTCATTTACCATCAACTAGTAGTTGGTGGTAAATAACGAATCCAGACACCAATGATGCACTCACGTGAGTGCCCCCTACATAGCATTTCTGGATTCGGTATTTACCGAATCGGTATTTTACCGATTTCTTAATTTCCGAATCAGTAAATACCGAATCCAGAAAATCTGCCACCTACATCGCAAATGCCTAAATACCGGTCGGTAACGGGATATTTACCGAATTTCGTCCGTTACCGACCGGTATTTGGCTTCCTACATGAGGCCCTTAGTGCATATCATAGCAGTGGCTCCCCCGCTGCTCTGGGGACAGACATGCTGACTCTGTTGGCGACCTCCCACCGCATCTCTGCTTCCTCGGGGGCCCGGTCCCACCCGGGCACCTCGTATCCAGGTGAGGTTGGGGAGCAGCTCGGGGAGCCCACCCCCAGCTGCTCTCGCCTGCTCCCAAACTGACCAGCACCCTCGTGTGCTACTGCGGGAGTCAGCCATTCATTCTGGTCTGCTGCTCCTGCGGGCAGACACAGGTGATGCCGCCGGTCGGGCGGGGCCTCAGGAAGTGCAACGGCACTCCCTCCTCCTTCTTCTTGCCACAGGGGAGTGCGGCAGTACTCCCCCTCCTCTCGCTAACATTGGGTTCTGGAGTTGGGGGTCCCGGGCCCTTGGCAGCAGTTCTAGGGGTGCGATGGTGCCCCCCTACTTCTGTTTTCATCGGGGCCAGGGTGGACTCCTGGCACCCCTGGGGCAAGATTTTACAGGGAACACGACTGCGCTTCCCAACTTTACTTCATGGGGGGACCCAGGGTGGAGAGCCTGGGCCCTGTAGGTGCCTTCACAGGGGCGCAACAGTGCTCCCTGGCACCTTTTTCATCTGGGGTCAGCCCCCGGGACCTGACCCACCCTGGGGGCACATCCAAGACCGGAGGCGGAGTCCCAGACTCTTTGTCGTCAGTCTGATCAAAGGTCGCCTACATTCTGGAGGGCATATCTCGGCCCCCGTGCGGCCGATTTCCACAATCCTGGTCTCTTCTCACTCCTGGTGGCCAGCCCAGTCACCTGGAACACTTTTCGATAATTAGCCAACTGGGGGTATTATTTCACACAGCCAGGTTATTAACGAGCGCTCTCTTTTATACGTTCTTATCTCAAGTTGAAATAAATCAGTAACGGTGCATCAGAAGAGGGAAAACAACCCCTAAACCCTCTAAAAGTGGGCCTAAGCCCGCTATACGAACAGAAAGCAAGACTGTGCACACGTTAATTTCACAGTATTTAAGGTATGTTACCATTTGTATCACACAAGATTCATGCAATACAATAATTGAATAATGAGGGATCACAGGATGATCGAGTAGATTCAGTTTTCGGTTTTATGGTGTAATTCAGAAAAATCCAGCCAGCCAACACGTGTTTCGTCATGGGGTACACACACCCCCCGACTTCTTCAGGGCTGGTAAGAAAACATATACAAGGATATATATCACAGGCAAGTATCTGAATGTAATGACATACAGAAATCTAGTTCGCAATCTAACTCGGCAGGTGGGAAAAGCCGACACTGGTCCAACTGCACCATGGTCTTCAGAATAGTAACCAGGTGTTAAGGGTTAAATCACCCATGAATAAGTATAAGTGTAAAAGTTATAATTTGAGTATTCTTGACCAAAACAGAGAGATAGCAAATTATATATAAGTATACGTCGTCCTTAGTGCGTGAAAATACTATGAAGACCCCTTCACAGTAGGTGCCGCGTGAACGGATGTATCTTCTATTTCTAAACAGTGTTACATGTGAGAATCTTGTGTATTCAAACATCATGGTATTAAGATTATATTAGACCGAGTGAACCAAGTGAATGTGGATAATTCTATCATTAGCCCCGGTCAGGGAGAAAATTAATACACGTGCGAGCCGATATCGAAGTACCCCTACCTTGTCGTAGTACGGCCAATGATTCAGACCTATAAGCAAGTAAAAATAATCCACACACTATCACGATCCATTTCTTGATTATTGCTCCTGGCTTCAGCTCCCTTCCCTGGAGACTGGCATGTGTGGGGTGCTACCTTCGGTGAGGGTGTGAAATTCTGTCTGTGTACTTTGAAAGATGGCGCATGGTGAGCACATTGTTTGCCTCAGAACGTCCTGATGTAGAAGCGCATACTCCCTAGTTCCCCGGGGCACAAGCAGGCATCCACCTTGGTGTGCTTTCAATTCATGGAGTCCATTTTTGGTGTATCTATCAGCCCACTCTGTGTGTGGTGGGCACTTAGTTTATGGAGGCAGTGACTGGGCCCTTCAGCTGATCCACAGGCAGCATGAGCCTCAGTGTTTGGGCTTATGTTTGGGTTTACTACCCCGAGCCACAATCTCTGAAGTCTGGGTGACTGCCGACCAGAGAAGAATTTCCCCTGACCATGGAGCTTTCTCACAAGCCGATGCCCAGATCAGAAGCGACCTCCTGCAGGCCTGGCTCTTACACAGGGCTGTGTTGAGGTAGCTGTCCCGTGCGCTTGCAGGCAGCAGCATTATGAATGCCTGCCGTGGGGGGGACCAAGTGTGGTTTCCTCCGCCATCATCGATAGTGTGTGGGTCACCCCCTGTTGGCACCTACCTTGGCTGGCACTTGCTCTTCAATGGTGACATTCCGGGGAAGTCCTCGATGGAGGCCCCCTCTTCAGGGAGAGAGAGACCCTCAAATTATGATAATATTTGAAGAATGCGTGCAGGTGCTCCTGCAGCTTATGTTTGGTACCAACAGCCAGTCTATTTGACCCAGCTCACACAAACTACCATAACCCTGCTAATAGGAGGGGAAAGATACTAAGGTACATCTGGTGCTTTGCCTGTGTTCCTCCAAACAGCTGCATGTCAGGCCCTGATGTTGTGATGTATGTTGTTTTTCCTTACATTGCCCGGACTTGCATAGTATGCATAGCGACTATGGTTTATGAATGATATACCCTGAATTTTACTCCCTGATATTTTCTAATGTACGTCATTTTTTTGCCTTGTATTGTCAGGATAACAAGCATTATTTCAAGATCCGCCTGGTGCGAGCAGTGATGGTGTTTTTATGATGTGTGCAACATATAAGCCTTTATCTTATTGCACTAACTGTGATGTTATGACACTTGCATAGTTGGCAAAGTGATTATTGGTTTATGTTGTTTTGGTCTGTGTTTAAATGCAATACAGATACATATTTATATATACTACTGTGTGGTTTCTCTTTTGTGGTGCATGCATTGTGTCACTGGTGTGTGTGTTTCGCAGACGTTTTACACATTGCCTGTGGGATAAGCACGGCTGCTCGTGCAAGCTAGCAAGGCGGTGAGCAGGGGTTATCTTGGGTATGTATCTTCCTTACCCTGACTAGAATGGTGGGTTCTGCCTGGCTGGGGTGCATACCCTAGCCAACTAGAATTCCCATTTCTAACAAGTGTTTGTTCTATTGTAATAATAATGGTATATTTATATAGTGCTTTCTACCAGACCTTTGCAGCTTCAAAGCTACTTCATATTACATGTATATGAAGTCAATATTAAGCATTTTATTGACTTTGTAATAATGTCAGGATGAGAACTGAACCACCAGTGACTTGCAAGTTGCAGTAACATCTTAGGATCAACAGTGCAAACAGATTGAACTATATTTTTGTTTTACTTACTCCTGTGTTAGATGTAGACAATACATACTTTATGTTAAGAAAAAAGATGTCCCCTATTTTTAGTTTCCCAGGTCACAGAATACAATCATTGATGCCTTGTGGTACATTGGTTGAAACTGCGGTCCTAATTTAAATGACGGCTGCAATCAATATAATCTGACCCTTCCATGAATTATGGCATCTGACAGATGATACATTGATGCATAAGCCTTTTTGGAGGCAGCTGGTCCCACTAAAAATTATTATTTTCAGTAGAGTCATTTTGGAGATGACTTAGGTGCATGGAGAATTTCTTTGATTAAAGTTCGGTTCCCTACATTAGTGAACCCATTGTGCATCATGAGCAGCAAATCCACATTCTTTTCTTGATAGTGTGTTGAAAATGAGTTGTCAAGGCAGTAAGAAACAGGGGTATTAGTTGTGGGGGTAGAACCTCACCTCATGTAATACTCACCATCCTTGTTAAGGTGAATCAATAAAGTCACTAAATTACAGCAAGCTCCACTACCAGGACGCTATGGCCAATAGCAGATAGTCCTAACTTAGAGGTAATGTGTAAAGTATTTATACAGTACCAAAACAGTAAGAAGATCAAAATACAATACAAAACAATTTAGAAAAATAGCGCAAATTTAAATAAACATAATATCACCAAAACAACAACAATCAAATAAGGGTAACTGAAGATATGAATCTTAAAGTTTTAGTAAGACAGATAGAACGAAGAAGAGATAAACTCCAACTATGGTCAACTGGTTTCGGTAGGCAGATACCCACGCATGATTTTAGGCCGGCCACTTTGGTGTGTAAGGGGCATATGTATCAACATCACCATTTGCGATTCTCAAATAGCGATTTTTAAAGAATCGCTATTTGAGAATTGCAAAACGGGATGTATTTAAAAAATTGCAAACTTTTTGCGATTTCTTAAAATTCCTTAATTGCGATTAGCAAATTGCGAAATCGCAATTAAGGAATACCTGCCCATTCATTTCTATGGGCCAGGAGACCCATAGGAATGAATGGGAAGTACTTCTCAAATAGCGAATCGCAATTTGCTAATCGCAATTTGAGAATAATTTCAAAGGTGCAAGGGTGTCATGATGATACCCTGATGCACCCCTGAAATGAGCGTGTGTGTGCATATGGCGCACATACATGCCCTAAGGGCATGTATGAGCGCCACGGGGCACTTTGTAAAATTCAAAAAAGTGCATTTTGAAAGGAAATCGCAAATTACCACCAACTGGAAGTTGGTGGTAATTTGCGATTTCTTAAGGATAATTCGCACAACTTGGGTGCTTTTTACATATCATTTAAGATGCTTACGCAAAATTAAGAAATCGCTAAATTAGCAATTCCTTAATTTTGCGATGGGATTTGGCTCATACATCCCGATTACCGATTTTTTAATCGCAAACGCTGTTATTTTGCGAATCGCAGCGTTTGCGATTAAAAAATCGTTTGATACATATGCCCCTAAGTCACCTACAGAAATCAGGTTTGACCCAGTCAGAAGCTTTCCTTTTGGATTTAGCATCTGAAATGGAAGTCCAAAATCTTCAGCAGGGCAAGGAAACAGACTGTGGCCGAGAAGCCTGCTTCAAGGTCCTGGTGAAGCCATTGACTTTTGGTGGGAAAGCTCAAATCATAAAAAAATCGATTTTTGTGCTCAAGGCTGGCTGAAAACATTATAGAGCCTTTGCCCAGGGAAGAGTTCCACGTTCATAATGTGTCATTTTTGGCACTCTAATCTTCCAACAGGGCAAGGCTGCAGGCTGTAGCAGAAGAGGGCTCCACAAAACCAGATAAACATTTTTAGCACAAAGCAATTACTTAAAATGAAAGTAATGTGTTTTATTCACACACTTAAGTTAAACAAAAATGTATAACATTTATTTTTCACCTCGCAAAAAATTGCAGAAATTCTAGCAATCAAACCCCCAAAAATATAAACTACAGGTAGCTATTAATATATATATATATATATATATAGGAAAGGACCATCGATGAGAACCCAAATTGCCAGGAGCAGCCCCGAATTAGGCAAAGATCAAATGTGGTTACAGCCCAGGCTTATTAAATGTTCCAACTGCAGGGCCTGCAGGTTTGGAATTGGAATCAATATGCCACCCCGTTCAGACCAGAGATGATTACCATCAAAGGGAATTATAACTGCAGTACTGAATATGCAGTTTATGTTCTGACATGCACCTGCGGCTTGAGATATGTGGGCAGCACCAAGCTGCAGGTGCATGTCAGAATCCTCCAGCATCTTCGGGCAATCGTGAATAACGACAGCTCGTATCCTGTAGCCAGGCATTTCAAACAAGAGCACAACAATGATTTGCAATGTTTGAAGTACTTCGTCATTATGGCAATTCCCAAACCACGTAGAGGAGGTGACAGAGATAAGATGCTGAGAAGAATGGAATCCAGAAGAATATTAGAATTGGACAGCAAGTTCCCTAATGGTTTAAATACCACAGAAGATTTATATCATTTTTTATAAAGGTGTGGCAGTAATAAGATATGGTATCCTGAGTCTGGACTGTGTGTTTGTTTTTTATTAAGGGATGAGTTGGGAGCGCATATTAAACTAGGTGGCCTCCCTGCACCACCATTGTTTTTTTAAATACACATTTTATTGGGGCCTTTTTCTCTTATTCTCACGTGGATTGTATATAGCATTAGCATTTTATGTATCCATTTTTTAAGTGGAACATTTAATTTTGGTCCAGTCATTCTCAAATGATATAGTATTACTATCAGTGATTTTCACATGACATTAGATTTGGTCTTTTTGGTAACAAGTTGGCATGCAATAGTCAGATTACTACAAATATAAAGGGGTCTCCAATTTACATAATACTTTGGGATATTTGTAATACATCATTAATCAGCATTTAGGCTGAGCATGGATGATTTCATGATTGGACAACTAGATTGGCGACATGTGCACATGGTTTCATGTTTACTTAGAAATGCGTAATTTGCACATATCAGTCAATTTGACGTATATGTTTACAAATATTTTGCGTAATTTGCACATATTTATTGGTGGTATTTAGTCAAAAACAAGCGATATTTACATATGAATTTATGTTTACCAAGAAATGCGTAATTTGCACAAAGTAGTCATCATGACATATATGTTTACAAATATGTGGCAGAATTTGCACATATTTATCTATTGTATTCATATAGAAATTGAGCCACATTTGCTCATTGATCTAGTTTGCCAACAGGAATCGTATTTGTACAATTGTGATTTTTGAACAGTGTATGCTTTCAAATAAGTGCATAATTTGCACTTATTTTTTATATTTATACAATAATTTGGGGAGTGACCCCACACACATTTTTTTTGAAATACTGGCTTTTAAATGAATTTTTGCATTTAACCAGACAATATGGGCTTTGATACATTCAGTTATTTATTATTTGCTATTCACACAATAGTATATCCTACCAACTATGTCATGTTTTAGGATGATTGGGAAAACAGACTGACCTATGCTTGACACAGGGATTTTATGCATAGTAGTATTTTTTCTATGTTTGTCTAAACACGTGGTGTTCACTCAACATGTTTAAAAACGTGGCGGGCCGTATCTGGCTATCTGTGAGCAAGGGCGTTCCGCCCGAAACGCGTCAGACTGCAGCTCTCTAAATCAAATCTTACCAGGGCCTAATATTTGGGATTCCTGTGGTCTCTGTTCGCCTGCTTGTGCAAGGAAGTGTGGAGACAGCGTGTTCAGTTTATATATATATATATATTCAGTGAAAAAACCATAGGTTTCACACACGTTATAGTTAGGAATTAGCATTTAAAAAACCTTAGAAATTCAGTGAAAAAACCATAGGTTTCACACATGTTATAGTTAGCTGGACATTTTACTCGTAAAAAACCAATGAAATTGCCCCGTTATAGTTAGTTCAGCTAACTATAACTCGCGCGCCCGCAATGCACTGCTGATGACGTCACATATTACATCACTCATGACATGGTCAGTGACATCACTCATGACATCACTGATGACATCTCAAATGACATCACTGATGACATCACTGATGACATCATCCAGTGAATGTGGGTTTTTCTGAAAATTAAATATGTTTTATATATGTATATCTCAAGGTCAATGGAAGAATAAATGGGTATATAAGTGTCTAAATGGATGATTTGTTTTTGAAAAATTGATTGTTTAACTGACTGATTAAGTGTATCATAGTGAATACATGTTTTAGTGAGTAATGTTTAAATATGTATATATCTGTATCAGTCTCTCACTTTGTGTATAAGTGGCTGCATGGGTTGGTGAGTAGATACATGGGTGTCTATATAGGTTATTAGTTGGTTTTTTGAGTATCAGTCTGAGTGTCTGCATGGTTCGGTGGGGGGTATTACGTAGTGCATAGGTGTATGAATGAGTGACTCACTGTTTGTATGTGTTGAACACAGCATGTGTGCAGGACTGTATGGGTGGATGAGTGTGTGCATGGATGTGTTAGTGAGTGAATGACTGTCTCAATAGTGTCTTTATGAGTAACTACATATGTTTTAAACTAGTATATGTGACTATTTGTGTATATATGTGAGTATATGTGAGAGTGAGAGATTGAAAGAGTTCTTGTATGAATAAGTATGTGTTTCTATAAGTGATTGTTTAAAAGACTAAGTATGTGTAAGTTTCCGTAGAAGTAAGTGTGGTGGTGTGTGTATAACTGTATATGCAAGTAAATGTATGTTTGATTCTTTGTTAGCATGAGTGACTATGTGTGTGAGTAACTCTATGGATGAGTGGCATTGTGTAACAGGATGTATAGGTGTATGAGTACATATGATGAGTGAGTACATGTATGAGTGACTGAATTGGACTGTTGGTGAATGAGTGGATGTGTATGTGGGTCTTAGAATTACTGAAAAGGTTGTTTTATCTGGTATTGGTATGTCCATTGTTTTGAACATTGTAGTTTCTATTTTTGAATGTGTGTGTCAAAGGTTATATTAGGGGAAGAGGAGGTCTGCCACTCTATCACAAGGATGATGTCATCAGTGATGTCATCAGTGATGTCATTTGAGATGTCATCAGTGATGTCATGAGTGATGTCACTGACCATGTCATGAGTGATGTAATATGTGACGTCATCAGCAGTGCATTGCGGGCGCGCGAGTTATAGTTAGCTGAACTAACTATAACGGGGCAATTTCATTGGTTTTTTACGAGTAAAATGTCCAGCTAACTATAACATGTGTGAAACCTATAATTTTTTCACTGAATTTCTAAGGTTTTTTAAATGCTAATTCCTAACTATAACGTGTGTGAAACCTATGGTTTTTTCACTGAATTTCAAAGGTTTTTAAAATGCTAATTCCTAACTATAACGTGTGTGAAACCCATGGTTTTTTCAGTGAATTTGCAAGGTTTTTTAAATGCTAATTTTTTTTTTATTCTTCAATTTTTTCAAACATATTTTTAATTTAATTTACTTACCTTTTATAAAGACTATGCTTTAATTTTTAAAATCCTTAAATATTTTTTTTTAATATATTTTTTAAAATAAACATGTAAAATTTATTTCCAGATCTTTTTTTTTTTTTTTTTTTTTTGGTACGCGTACCGTAAGCTCACGGTAAGCGTACGGTTTACGCAACGTCCGTAATCTATCTACGCTGCTTGCGTTTAGTTACGCACTTTGCGTAGCCGCGCGTACTGCGCGTGGGACGCGTGCGCGCTTACGCCACACGCGCACGTTACGCGGAAGTGCCGGGAAATGACTGTTATGCGCATGCGCGCAAGCGCGTGTCTTTTTTACGCGCACGCGTACTTTTTGCCGTAAGCGTACCGTAAGCGTACCGTAAGCGTACGGTAGGTCATGTGATCTTGAAACACAACTTTTGATTGGTTGAAACTACTTTCAGTTCTAGAACTCTCCTACACCACACCCATTCCCCTCATTTCTGCTTGTGATCCCTTGGGAGAAGGAGCTGGTTTGTGTTTGGGATACGATGGCAGAACAGCAGAGCTCTTCTGAGAGTGAGGCTAGCACTAGCAGCACTGTCTTGAGGCAGAGATCGAGGAAACAAAAGCCTTCTTATGTTTGGGATTATTTTACTTTTCCAGAAGGCCAGCAAAAGGTGAATGCACCCTTAGTTACTTGCAGGCTGTGTAAGCGTGTACTTTCTAGAGGTAATCCTGACAGGAAGTATTCCTTTGGGAATCACACCATGAAGAGACACCTCCAGGATGTACACAGAAGGACACATGGTCATCTTTTTGGAGGTAACTCTTCAGAAAGACGAGCCAGTACATCCACAGCAGCTCAGCCTGGACCATCATCTGCAGGGCTGACTCCTTCTTCTGCAGGTCAGGTGAGCCCTTCATCTGTGGGGGGAGAATCTCCTTTTGCTGGCCCTCTGGAAATTAACCCTCGGTTTGCGAGGGTTGAAGTACGGTGCGCCACTTGTCACGATCTAATTACTTATAGGGAGACCAGTGTTTCCCTGGTGAACAGTAAAATAGATCAGCACACTTGTCGTACCGTCTAATATTCCCAATCTTTCTTTCCTCTGTCCCTGCATGAACACAACGGTTCTTTTAAGAGCCAACCTTATCTTTCATCTTTTTTTTACATATGTTTTTAAAAACTTTTTTTTATTTTTTTTTACCGTACGCGTACGGTGCGCGTACTTTTTTTTTATTTTTTAAAAAAAACACTAAAAATCATTTATCACATTACATTGTCCTTGAGAGACTACAATTATTATTATTGACTTACCATACTCACTGAAAAAATATTTATTCATTTCTTTTTTTTAAAAATAGTTTTAAAAATGTTTGTAGTTTTCGAAATTTTTCTATATCTATCTGGAAAAAAAGAAAAAAGTATTAATATTTTTAAAACATTTTATAATACAGTACACATATTTACATTTTTTCCCCAAAAATATTTTTGCCTTATTTTTGCTGTTTTCAGAATATATTGCATTTCACTATAAATTGTGAGAGCAATTGCATTCATCATTTTACAGCGGGCAAAAAAAAATACCAATCACAAAGATTGTATTAAAAAAGCCCTGATTCTTTTTTTACTTAAACTTAACATTATAGAAATGCATAATATTGTAAAAAAATATCATCTAATACCAATACTTATTCCTTTAAAATACCGTCTGATATGTTTGTTTCAGAAGTATAATCACAATATTATATCTCAAATAAGTCCAAAAAACATCTGATTTCATTTCCTTTAGGCCAAATAGTAATTTTAAATTTTTGTTTGGATTAAATTACCAACGGTAATCCAATAAAATTCTAAAGTTTAATTTGTCCAGATCTCACAGATTCTCTGTAACATTTTGGTTCACGAAAATTTTTTGATTAATTTATTTAGTCCACAATAGAATTGGTTACTTTTCCACATGGCCAAATAGTAATTTTTTAAATCATTTTTGAAAAAATTTCCAATGGCAGTCCAATAACATTCCAAAATTTAAATTGTGCAGATGTTACCGATAATCTCAAAATTATTGATTTTCAAAATTTCATTAAAAATTAAAAAAGTCCACATTACAATTGGTTATCTTTCCATTAGGCCAAATGATAATTTAAAACATTTTTTTTTTACAAAATTGCAATGGTAATCCAGTAAAATGGTAAAATTATTTTGTCCAGATCTTGTCAAATCTGTCTAAAATTTAGGTTTCAGGAAGATTAGATATGAATTTGCTAAATCAAAAGGCAAACGTTGTTTGAAAATCAATTGAGAATCATTACACAGTGTCCAGCCTTTTTCACATTTAAGATAAACTGTGTAATGTCCAGAAGTAACAGTAGGTCCATCATGGAAAATTATTGCAACAGTTACAAAAGTTTTTCCTGAAATTGATAATTGCTGTCCTGTAAACTTCTTTATTAAAGTATCCAATTTTGAACCATCAGCTCTACATCGTTGCATCATTAAAATTACATACTGTCCGTATTCCTTTAAAATTAATGTTGAAAACATGTCAGAATTACACTCACCACATTTCATGCTATGATTAGCATCTTTAACTAATTTTGCAAAAGTGACTGTTTTACTCTCTGGTAATGTCAAATAAATAAACCTTTCATTATCAACAATAGAGCCACTTATATTATAACAATTATCACAACTATGTTCCCATTTATAAGAGAGACCAAAAAAAATGTCAATGGGAACTCCTTCTTCTTCCACTACCTGAAGAAAATACATCAAAAATTCATGTGCATCTTGCTGTTCATTTTGAGAAAACTGTGTTCGTCCTGAACATACATCTAAAAGTTTTCTAATGTCAGTAGCACTTTCTATTTGAGTTTTATCTTTACTCAGCTTTTGAAAAAGGAGACTCACCTCTGAACAGAATCTTTTTCCCTGATTTACTATTATCTGCTCTTGCAAACTTTCCAGATAAAATGCAACATTCAGCACTACATTTGCGTAGCAGTTGACACCAGAGCTATTTTCAAAATGACATCCTACAACCAGTTCTTCATTTTCCTTTTTCTTTTTGCTTGCAATTACATCACTCCTCTTTTTTTTCCTCTTCTCTACATCTTCACTACAGATATTCTCATTTTTCCTTTTACGAGAAACTACACGTTTCTCCAACACAGGATACTGACCTAAATGAGGAGCATAGCTTCTTCTTAATCTATTATACTCCTTTACACAATTTGTATCAGCACTAACTTTTGATTCTTCAAAGTCTATCATGAATAAACCTGATAATGTTTTGACTCGTGACAAAGCAACATATGCCATACCTTCTTTGAACACAGTTGAACCAATGTTCACAAATGCACAATCTACAGTCAATCCTTGAGACTTGTGAATAGTTACAGCATATGCTAGAGAAAACGGAAACTGCTTCCTACGTACATATAAGTCTTTCACAAGCATGAAACGAACTGTACAACGACAAATATCTTTAACTTCATCTATCTGATCAAATTTTATTTTTAAACATTCAATTCCTTCTTTTTTCTGATAATTAATAAAACCCACAACTCTTCCCATCGCTCCATTAACTAAACCTTTCTCAACATCCAAATTTCTCCTTAAAAACACTCTACAGTTCATGCAAACATATAGATTTTTTTCTAATCCAGCTGTTTTGGAGATGTTCTTCTCTAGTGAGTCCAATTTATTTTTCAGTTTGCCTGTTACTGTGACAGTAATTCTTCCATCCTCAATTTTGTCCACTGCTTCCAATTTCCTGATCTCTTCCTTTTCCAATTTCAAAAGCTCCTCATTGAATATTGAGCATTCACGTAGAGTTGGCATTAAGCAGATGACACTTTTGTTTTCTGCAATATTCTTGTATATTTTCTCTGCAACTATTTCTTCCTTTGGAAATAAATTATGTAGCAGCCGACTCTGTAATGCTTTTTTGCCAACTTCTGTGAGTAGTCCAATTCTGATATCTTTCAGAATACTTCCATATTCTTCATCGTTTGCTTGCCTCATATTAGTTGTAAGTTCCTTGTACTCAAAGAAGGACCAAATATTTGTATTTCCGATGCTTCCCAATGACTTCTTCGTGTCTTCATGTGTCACAGTATTAAACACTGGTTGTCCTTTAACTGGAGTAAGTTGCAAAAGATCTCCAAAAACTATGACGTGTTTTCCACCAAATAACACGTCATAGTCTGTCTTCAAAATTTGCTGCATTCTTAAATGCACAAAGGCAAGCATTAAGTTTGATACCATGCTCACCTCATCAATAATGAGAACTTGCATCTTCTTCAATACTCGTGAAACTTCCAAGGATGCTTCTCCAGTTAGCTTGTTGAATTGTATTTTATTCTCATGCTCCACTGGTAACATTAGCAAACGATGTAAGGTGATTCCTTTTATGTTATATGCTGCTAACCCAGTTGGAGCAGTAACCACACAAGACAAAGTAGAATCCGTTTTTTGCTTTAGGTAGCTTCTGATGACTTTAATTAGGAAACTTTTTCCAGTGCCAGCTTGTCCACTTACATACATCCTGATTGGATGAAATGATGTGCATGAGCACTCTTTTTTTATATGTAGAAATCCGTGATCGGGGGAGGAGCCTAGCGCGCAACCAAGATGGCCGCGTAGGTGCGAGGCTCCCGAGGACCTTCGCGACCTCCTGAATTAATCCTGGCGATATCCTGTCCTTGTTGAGGGGACTGTGTCGGTGAACCCGAGCTGAGGCGCCGCCCGTTCTTTGGGCTCGAATCGGACCCCGAACACCGGTGGGAGCATCGATTGAAGGTTGCGGCCTTCTCCTCGCCGGCCCCCCGGATTGGAGTAGTGGGGCGATCCGGGGACGAAGTGAATAACAACGGCGAGCGGGGCTGAGCGACTCGCATACCCCGCACTTTCACTTTCGCTTTTGCGCCCTCCTTGCCTCAGGCGGGGTCGGGCTGCGGAGCGGGGTGCGGTGGTGTTGCCTTGTCCAGGTGCCCGGCTGACCCGCCGGCGGTGGGGTGACCCGCTGCCCGGTGGTCGCACCCGTCCCCCCCCCTGACACCCGTGATTTGGTGTGGCGGCCCGTTTTGGAGATCTTGGCACGACGGTGTAAGGGCCAGCATGGCCACCAAACAAGATGGCGACCGGGCGAAGATGAAGACAACCCGCCGTGGCACGGCGCACCAGGCCAATAGTATGGATCGCTATACGCTCCAAAAGGGTTCTCCGGAGACAGCGCGGTCGTCCCTGGTGGGCCCGACGGAGGCACCTGCCCAACCGGTGGATCTGACCCTCCGGGACGTCATGGGCGCCATCGCAGAGATGAAGGCCTCGGTGGACCAGCGTTTCGATACCTTGGCGCAAAAAATTGACTCTGTCCTGGTGGATGTGGGCCTTGTGAGGGCAGACTTGTCAAAAACGAACGACCGAGTTGACTCCCTGGCCCACACCACAACGAGCCTCACGACGGACGTGGTGGCCCTCCAGAAGGAGGTGCGCCGGCTTGGCCAGGCGAGCGCCCTGATGGACCGGCGACTGGAGGACTCCGAGGGTCGGGCCCGGAGGAACAATGTTCGCATTATTGGTGTGCCGGAGGGCCGAGAGGCGGAGGCGGCGGATCTCTTTGTGGAAGAATTGATCCTGACTCATCTCCAGCCCCGGGGGCTGAGTAAGCTGTTTGCGGTGGAGCGTGCCCACCGGGTCCCTGGGGGCCGCCCTAAGACCGGTGCCCCGCCGCGGCCTATTATTGCCCGAATTTTTAATTTCCGGGACAGAGACGCCATCCTTCAGACCTCCAGGCAACAGGGACCGGTCAGGCTGGACAACATGGATGTACACTTCTACCCAGACTTTACTCCGACGGTCCAGAAGCAGCGACAGAGCTTTCTCGGTATCAAGCGTCGCCTAAGGGACTTAAACCTCAAGTACTCAATGCTCTTTCCGGCTAAGCTGAGGGTGGAGGTGGATGGCCATACGCACTTCTTCGACCGGCCCGAGGCGGCTGGGGACTGGTTAGATACTTTGCCTGGAGATCGGGGTGGGGGGGGCGCGGCTGGCGGGGAGGGCCCGCCGGATCAGAATTGAGGGGTGACTGTATAGGCCTTGCTCGGGATATTACTCCTTTACCATATATTGCTTTCGTATGTTCCCCTCCCATGGAGGTCGGGTGGGGTCTGCTGGGGGCTTCCCTCCTCCTCTGGGGGACTAGTTAGTACTTAGCTACGGGGCGACAGGCACACTGCACTTTGGGGGGGCTGTCTGGGCTCATGCAGGGGTGCAGGGAGGGGGGAGTTCTGTTGGGACCGGGGGGTGGGGGGGTGTGTTGTTTGTTAACACCGCGAGGCAAACCCGCAACTGTTTTGTTGTTTTTTAAGATGCTCGGTGGGGGGCGACCGATTGTTTTGACGTATCATGGGGGGTAGGGATTTGATTGTGTTGTCATGGAATGTCAACGGCCTGGGGGATAGGATTAAACGTGGTGTGGTCCTGCAGTATTTAAAACGTATTTCACCAGATGTTGTCTTCTTGCAGGAGACACACCTTATTGGTAACACCTTCAATGCAATGAATCGGCGGGGATATCGTTTAGCGGCCCACTCCGGCTTCACTTTGGGCTCGCGGGGGGTGGGTATTATGGTCAAGAACTCGCTCCCGTTGGAGATTGACGAGGTGCGCCATGATGAGAGGGGACGCTACACTGTTCTGGTGGGACGAATGGAGGGTAGAGTGTTCATCTTCATATCAGTGTACGTCCCGCCTGGGTTACAAGCCACTACATTTGCGGACCTGGGGCGCCTCCTTCTGGACCTTCCGGGTGGCCTGTTGGTGGTTGGAGGGGACTTTAACGCGGTTGCCTCTGGGTCTATGGATCGCCATCCCCCTAGGGACCTCCCCCGGGCACAGGCGTGGCTGCCCGGCCTTTTAGACACGCTGGGCCTGGTGGATTGCTGGCGCTTAAAGCATCCCGTATTGCAACAGTACACCTTCCACTCGGGGGCCCATGGTAGCCTCTCGCGGCTTGATTACATCCTTGTCCCGGCGGCCCATGCAGGGAGGGTGGGGGAGGTGCGCCATTTGGCACGGGGTATCTCAGACCACTCCCCATTGTTGTTGCATTTCGATGTCTTCCCGAGGGGGGATGGCAGAGTGGCCCCGATCAATGCATGGTATTTGCGCGACCCCACCATTCGTGCCGACTTGATCAAATCCTTACAGCGCTATTTCGATGAGAATGTGGGGTCGGTCCCGTCTGCCATCTCCCTGTGGGAGGCTTTCAAGGTGGTTCTTAGAGGGGAGGCCCTCTCCTTTATTTCCAATGCCCGGCGGCGCGAGCGGGAGGAGGTGACCCGGGTTGAGGCCGAGATTGCAGAACTGGAGGGTGACCTGGGGAGCGGGGTAACAGACGCCAAGTTGCATGTTTTGCATTTAAAGCAGGCGGCCTATCGGGCCCTCGTCACGGAGGCGGCCAGGGGCCTCAGTAGAGAGCAGCAGGGGCGATTGTATGATGTGGGGGACAAGGCTGGCAAATTGATTGCGTGGTTAGACAAGAGGGAGAGAGCGAGCCGCGTGGTGCCTTTGATTGAGAGCGTGGATGGTGTGTGCGTCACTGAGCCGGACGCCATTGTCTCCTGCTTCGCGGATTATTTCCGCGAGGTCTACTCCCCGGTTTCTCCCTGCTCGGAGGAAGATTCCCAGGCCTTGCTTCGGGACATCGCACTGCCCTCCCTTACGGTGGAGGACAGGGATTCGCTGGACGCCCCTCCCACCTCGGACGAAATTGCCTCGGCTATTCGCTCGGTTGCATCCGGCAAGGCCATGGGCCCCAATGGTATTCCCATTGAGCTATACAAGTTGCGCCCGGATGTGTTGGCGCCCCACCTGCGCGCGATGTTCCTTGCGGCCCACTCGCGGGGCTCCCTCCCGCCGGACCAGCGTCTGGCTACAATTGTGGTGATCCCCAAGGAGGGGAGGCCCCGTGAACGGGTCACATCCTACCGGCCGATTTCGCTTTTGAACGCGGAGCCCAAAATCCTCGCCAAGGTGTTGGCCAACCGGTTGGTTGGCGTGGTGGGCGACTTGGTCCACCAAGACCAATCGGGCTTTATACCACACCGCAACACGGCGCTTAATCTGCGGCGCTTGCACGGGGTGCTCGCGCGTGTCCCATTTGTGCGGGAGCCGGCCATCTTGGCGTCCTTGGACGCCACCATGGCGTTTGATACGCTCGAATGGCCATATATTTGGGCGATGCTGGCGAAGTTTGGGTTCGGCCCGGGTTTCGTCAGCTGGGTCAAATTGCTCTATTCGGGCCCGCTGGCGCAGGTGGTGGTGAATGGGCGAGTATCTGCCCCATTCGCGCTGGGGCGGGGCACGCGACAGGTTTGTCCCCTGTCGCCTCTCCTGTTCGCCCTGGCCATGGAGCCCCTGGCGGAATGGCTGCGGTGGCATCCTTCTATCCGTGGTCTCCGCTGGACCCCCGAGCATGAGGACCGCGTGTCTCTCTATGCTGACGATATCCTCTTGTATCTTGCCTCCCCGCGCAAGTCACTGATCGTCCTGGTTGATGTTTTGCGTTCCTTCGGTCGCAACTCAGGCCTGGTCATCAACTGGGCGAAATCCTGTGTCTATGTGCTCTCCGGGGAGGCCCCGGTCCTGCCACGGGACTGTCCGATCCAGATTGCCTCCCAGGGGTTCCGGTACCTGGGTATATATATCACTCTCGACCCGGAGGCCCGCTATGAGCGGAACTTGCTGCCCCCCCTCCAGCGTCTGAGGGAGGACGTGGTGCGCTGGCGGCGTCTGCCGCTCTCGCCGCTCGGCCGAGCGGCCTTATTTAAAATGATGTCCCTGCCGCGCCTCCTCTACGCCCTCCAGAATACCATGGACTTGGTCCCAGCACGCTACTTTCGCGAGGTGGAGGGCCTCCAGCGGCGCCTGTTCTGGGATGGGAGGCCGCGTATTGCTCTGGCTAAATTGACGCTCCCGTGGTATGACGGAGGAGTCGCCCTCCCGGACATCAAACGGTATTACTGGGCCTCCCAACTAGCTGCAATTAATCATGGCCTTTACGGGCCCGCCTTGAACCCGGCATTCGAGATGGACCGGACGCTTCTGCCCGGTGGCGATTATAATCGAGCGCTCTACTCTGGCACGCCCGACTCCCGTTTGACGGGACCGACGCGTGTCATGGTGCGTGTCTGGCACGCGGCTAATGCAGCTATGGGGTGGAAGGACCGTTTGACCCGAGCGTCTCCGCTGTATGAATCTGAGAGGTTGGGCTCCCTGTGGACGTCGAAGGGCTTCGAGAAGTGGGACACGATCGGAATCAGCACGGTAGGAGATCTCTGGACGAGGGGGGGATTCAAAACTTTTGAGACGCTGCAGGCGGAGTTTCAGCTGCAGGGCGGTGAGTACTTTCGGTACCTACAGGTCCGCCATGCGCTGGGCTCCGTCTTCACGGATGTTGCATCTATCCCGGAGTCTTCCCCCCTGGAGGACAGAGTGCTAGATGGCCATGTCCCGGACAGCACGATCTCCCTCATATATAAAAAACTGATTAACGATAGATCGTGTCTGCTGACTAGTCTCCGCGAGGCCTGGGTTGCCGACGGGCTGGAGCTGGACGACGAGGATTGGATTTCCGCGGTGGCCTCTCCGAAAGAGGTGGCCATCCCGGCTCGCCTTCGTTTCGTCCAGCTCAAGATCCTTCACCGGGTCTACGTGACGGGGCCAAGGCTTTTACGTATGGGTTTTGCCGGTGATGGAATGTGTAAGCGTGGCTGTGGTGCGTTGGCAACTTTCATGCATATATTGTGGGAGTGCCCGAAGGTGGAGCGATTCTGGCGTGGTGTGCATGAGGTTCTACGAATGGTTACGCGGGTCACGCTGCTGCCTGAAGCGAGGAGATGCTTGCTGAATGTCTGGGAACCAAATGACTACTCGGTACCGCAGACGCGGTGGGTGACTCTGGGATACATGATAGCCAAGCGTGATATTGCCCAATTGTGGGGATCCCAGAGGCCCCCTGCGGTGTCGGCCTGGAAGGAGCATATGGATTGGTGTATGTTTCGTGAAAAGGTGGTGTATGTGGCGAGGGGTAAACCTGGGGCGTGGATGAAACTTTGGGGCCCCTGGAACGCCTACCGCGGGGGTATTTGTGAGCCGCCGCTGCTACCGGCGGTCTCGCCGGCTCCGTCTCCCTAGATGGCGCCCCTCCCTTGGCCGCGGGCGCGCGGTCCCCCAGTCCCTGATCTACTCCCGTCCCCCTCCTCGGAATTTTGCTGCTGGTGTGGATCCCCCACTTATGGAGCACGTGTTGTCACTTTGGATCGAGGGTTGCCTTGCGGTTGTGGTTTGTTTATGTTGTTTTGTATTGAGAAAATGGAACCGTACTGTGGGCATGGAGCTTGGAGACCTGCACCATTGATCACTCCTGTTTTCCTACTGTGCACCGCTGAGAAAATTTTTTTTCTTTTTGCTGTATGTATGTAATATGCTTTTGATGCTCTAGCAGCCGGCCGGGTGGTTGTAGGCCCATACCTGTAACTTCTATAAACTGCAATAAACGGTTTCAAAAAAAAAAAAAAAAAAAAAAAAAAGAAATCCGTGATCAATTTTGTTTTTGATCTCTTCATAAATTTGTTGCTGCTCTTGATTCAGTTGTCTTTCCAAATTTTCTAAGTCTATAAATTCTTCTTGAGCTTGATTCATAGCCGTTTCCACTTCATTCATGGCTATTGATGCTTCATTTTCAACGATTGGTTGTCCTAGGGGATCTTGACTGTGTGTTCCTGAACTTTGGCTGTCCTGAGAACTGTCTCTAGCTATTTCTGCTGCAATTGTAGTTTCCTGTTCAATTTCTTCATTTAACATTTGCAGATAAGTTGTGAATGTATTGCATTGTATGCTGTCTTTGCAAGCATTAAATGAATCCTCATAGCTTTGAAATTCTCCCAGTAGTTCATCCTCTGTACGCCATGGTTTAAACAACTGTAAAAGAGCCAAGTAGTAAAATTCTTTCTTGTCGGTAGTGTCGCAACTCAGCTTCCGGTGATTTATCAAACTTCCTTTGGTTTGCTTCACCAAACATCCTTCTTCACCAACAACTTTATATTTTCCATTATTAATGTCTTCTGCAGCTTTCCGTGAATAAATGTAGTTCTGCAACACTTCATAGAGACACATGTTCTCCAGATGATGACTTCTCTTGGGATAATATGTGTCCAACATGTTTGTTTTCAATATATCTGTACTTTCTGGGTCATTCTCGGCCAAATATTCAATTTCTCCAACAGATTTCAGTACCCGATTTCTCATTGCTGCAAGGCCTAAACTTGCCCAAATTATTCTTCTTGACTTCGAGTAGAGACTTGCAGAAGATAACCTATCTGAACATTCGTAGGATCCAATTTCTCGATGCGATAACATCTTCAAACTGAAACTGTACAGCTTCTTACTGACAGTCTTCTCGTGAGAAATCTCTTCCCACATTTCCTTCAATTCTGTTTTTTCTGATTTCGTAATGTAAGACGTTACATATCGTGCAACAGCAATGGAATTGTCAGCTACATACTGTATATCCATGTTAGCGTTCCACATGGATAAAATGACTGGGTTGTAGTCATTTATATTTTTTGATTCTTCTTTTCTTTTAAGGTTGTAGGTATTCTTAGGTGATTTTCTTGTGATAGTATGTCTCACAGCTGACATAAAACTGTTTACTCTTCCATTTGAAAGAACAGGTCTAGGAAATCCAAATCGACATTTAGTGTAGTATTTTTCTTTGCTCTTGTATTTCCGTCGACAGTATTTTCCACACCGATGACTTTGGAAACGTAAAACTTGCTCCTTTAACTTGTTCTCTTCTGTGCTTTTTGGTATACCACATGTTGCATATTCTTCAATGTAAGATAACACTGCTTCATCAGTATCTGTTCCAAACTTTGGGGCATCCTTGATCCACAACAGCATATGAATATGAGGAGCACCTCTTGCCTGGTACTCTTTTCTCCAAAAGAAATCCACTACTTCTCCAAGGGGTGGATTTTTTTTATTGCAGATGAAGGACATCATAGCCTCAAATCTATGATTGAAATATCTGCAAACATTAACCGGATCCAATGAGCACAGTTCTCCTGCTGTCTTGTATTCGATGTTTTTAATGTTTGAATTGGCCTCTCGTAGAAAATCCAGTAAATCATCCCAAGCGTACTCGGCACAGCTTAGGGTAAGGAACCATGTTGGTGTTCCTAAATTGCGTAACATGCATTTTAGTTCACCATGGCGTCGGTACCAATATTCATTAGTCCCACGCTGACAAGCCATCAGATTGATCAGTTGTGTTTCCAAATGATCATCTCGGTGCTGCACTTTCTCCATAAAATCCTTAGCAGACACATTTTGTAAATGTACTCCACTTTTTAAAATGTGATTTACTGCATAAGACAGTGCAGACAAGTCGCTTTCAAATAAAAGATGAAACAAATAAGGAATACTTTGTCGAAATCTGGGATCTTCAGCATATAGTCTTGTAGTCCGATACTCTGAAGCTGGAATCTGTTCTGGACGTTCATCGTATCGTCCTCCTTTTCCCGTAGGAAACAGCTGGGGAAAACATCGAGCTTCCAAGCTCTCCTCCCATACACTCACGGGAGTTCCTTTTGCTTTCTTCATCTGAAAGAGATCAATATTGTCTCCCATAACTTCTTTCGAATGAAGAGGATGTATGCTAAAATGTTCATAAATTTCTTCTTCCTTTGTCTTGTCCACTTTTTCAATTTGTCCAGTTGGTGTTTCTGTGTCTTCTTGAAAATCTTCGTCTTCTTCTTCTTCTTCTATATAAATTGATTCATACCATTTGTTATTTTTTTTCAAATACAAATTTGCTCTTTGTACTTTCCGCACATCTACCAGCTCCTGCCAAATCTTCTTATTCTTTGTAGGTACACCATTAACCAGAATCATTAATGGTTCAGTTTCCAAAGTATCCGCATCAATAGTTTCCATATTTTTTTTCAAATCCAAGGGCAAATACACCACTCTACCTTTTAAACCTCTCAGTAAATCTGAAGGAGGTAATTTACCAGTTTTGGGCTCCATACGTACTATGGTCTGGAACGGATGAACACATTGAATGAGTATAGACTCATATGTATTTAATTCAGAAAGTTCAGCAGGAATAGCATCCAATTCTAAATTATTATGTACAGCTCTGGTCGGCATTCCATTTTCCTCTAACTTGTTGTAACAGTATTTACAAATACGCTGATCTTCACCCAATTCAAAACAATTTTCAAGAAATATATATGTGGCAAAATCCATCCACTTATAATTATCTTCATTTTCACTCTTTCTGTAGAGATCAACATTCCTAGTTTGTTTTCTATAATGAGTTCTGCGGCAACAAATACAAGTAACATTTGGTCTTTCATTAGAGACTATTGCAAATTTTGTTATGTGATCATTAAATGTCTTACTTACAGAAGGTTCTACATTCTCTTCCACTTCTTCCTCATTTACTGTGTCCTTCTCTGCACTGTTTTGTTCAGGACCAAAGTAACAAAACTGAATTTCATCAACAACCTTCTCTACATCTGATACCGTTCCTCGGAACAGAGCCCTATTCAATTCATTTAACTTTATTGCTGGACTTTTGGCAAAATACAACCGTCTCACAAACTTTCTCATTTCAGTATGATGAACAGCCAGCATCCTAAAATGATGGAAAACACTATTGCACACTTTTCTAGATAGACAAGCCAGAGAATGACCCTGCAAACCAGTATTCTCTCTCACTCTGCATGGATCCAGACTTTGAAGCACCTTAATCTTCTGTTTTACACTTTTTTTTACTATATTCTCTTAGAAACTCTCGAAATCTGTCAATAGATTCCTGACGCACAGTGCAAATACTACTACAATTCCAAGTGTACACTGGGGCTTTAGGACGTCTCCCCATTGCCTCATCTGCAATCACTTGTACCTCATCTCTTGGAACCATTATCTCCTTCTCCATTATGCAACCATTTTTTACTTCGTATGAACGACCTCTGGTGTCAACTGCATGCAGCAAACTATTACTTTGAAAATAGCTCTCTTCATTAAAAAAAGGTTCACTACTTGAACTATGCATCCACTTTCCTAAAAACACTTTACAAAAGTTTGTTCTGTTCACTACTCTTTTGCTTTTGCTTTGTGATTTCAGTACATTAACCATTTTATCTAATGTACGCATCCTATTCAAAATTAATATGAATAGTTTCCTTTTTAATTCTAATGCTTTTGCTGCAATGGCTTCAATTTCTTTTTTTCTCTTGTAATATTTTGCCTTTTGCTTATATTTCTTCACATCCTTTATCAAATTGGACATAACTCTTCTCTGAAACATTTTTCTACGTATCTCTTTAAACGCTGTTTTTCTGTTTATGTAAAACTTTTCAGTTGCAGAAGGTATATTTGCATTAACTAAATTCTCAATTTTTTGCTGTTCTCTTCGTATTGTTACATTCTTCCCTGGACAGACATTTTGTACATTTTTCTTTGTTTTGAATATTTTTTAAGAAATTCTTTTTTCTGCTTACCAGAAGATTTTTTCTTTTTCCCAACATGAGCATCTTCTACTACCTTTGGTCCTCCAGTTGTCTTCAAATATAGTTTTTTTTTTAGCGTTTTTTGAACTCGAGATTTTGTAGGCATCTTAAATTTTGTTCACTGTTCTTCAGCAATACCTGAAAAAAACTAAAAAAAAATCCTTTATTGTATTTAAATATATTACTACATTTCTTTTCACAATAGTCACAAAACAAAATTTCTTTGCCAATTTGAATGCACACAAACTGCTCTTTTTTTTGGGCAAGTGAAAATCTCTTTTACAAACTGTCACATTATGAAACCACTTTTCAGATTTTTTAAAAAGCCCATGTCCAGAGTGCTACACTCCAGCAAGGGCAACCAGCCTTAGTGAAGCTCAATGTATTTGCATTACAGACTGAAACCTGAAAACCCCACTCGCTTCTAAATACTGTTCATGACTATACACGGCAAGCACATGGGTGTGTGCTAAGACTCTGCTTCTTCCCCCAAAAATTCACTCCCCCTTTCCATCTAATGCAACTGTGAAATCACCAGAGCAAGACGCAATAAATCTCTGCCTATAATTCCTCTATGCACACAGAGTCATGTTTTCACATTAGTCCCAAAACGAAATTTCTTTGCCATTTTTAAAGCACACTTACTGCTCTTTTTTTTTTCGGGGCAAGTGAAAATCACTTTTACAGACTGACACATTATGAAACCTTTTTTTTTTATTTATTTAATTGCACTTGTCCAAGCTGTTTTTTTCAGACCACCACCATGTGTATTCGCGGTGACTGCCTACACTCCAGCAAGGGCAACCAGCCTTAGTGATGCTGAATGTATTTGCATTACAGACTTAAACCTGAAAACCCCACTCGCTTCTAAATACTGTGCATGACTATACATGGCAAGCACATGGGTGTGTGCTAAGACTCTGCTTCTTCCCCCAAAAATTCGCTCCCCCTTTCCATCTAATGCAACTGTGAAATCACCAGAGCAAGACGCAATAAATCTCTGCCTATAATTCCTCTATACACACAGAGTCATTTTTTCACATTAGTCCCAAAACGAAATTTCTTTGCCATTTTGAAAGCACACTTACTGCTCTTTTTTTTTCGGGCCAAGTGAAAATCACTTTTTACAATTGGAAATCACTTTTACAGACTGACACATTATAAAACCACTTTTTTTGATTTATTTAAATGCACATGTCCAAGCTGTTTTTTCAGACCACCACCATGTGTATTCTCTGTGACTGCCTACACTCCAGCAAGGGCAACCAGCCTTAGTGATGCTGAATGTATTTGCATTACAGACTTAAACCTGAAAACCCCACTCGCTTGTAAATACTGTGCATGACTATACATGGCAAGCACATGGGTGTGTGCTAAGACTCTGCTTCTTCCCCCAAAAATTCGCTCCCCCTTTCCATCTAATGCAACTGTGAAATCACCAGAGCAAGACGCAATAAATCTCTGCCTATAATTCCTCTATACACACAGAGTCATTTTTTCACATTAGTCCCAAAACGAAATTTCTTTGCCATTTTGAAAGCACACTTACTGCTCTTTTTTTTTCGGGCCAAGTGAAAATCACTTTTTACAATTGGAAATCACTTTTACAGACTGACACATTATAAAACCACTTTTTTTGATTTATTTAAATGCACATGTCCAAGCTGTTTTTTCAGACCACCACCATGTGTATTCTCTGTGACTGCCTACACTCCAGCAAGGGCAACCAGCCTTAGTGATGCTGAATGTATTTGCATTACAGACTTAAACCTGAAAACCCCACTCGCTTCTAAATACTGTGCGTGACTATACATGGCAAGCACATGAGTGTGTGCTAAGACTCTGCTTCTTCCCCCAAAAATTCGCTCCCCCTTTCCATCTAATGCAACTGTGAAATCACCAGAGCAAGACGCAATAAATCTCTGCCTATAATTCCTCTATGCACACAGAGTCATGTTTTCACATTAGTCCCAAAACGAAATATCTTTGCCATTTTTAAAGCACACTTACTGCTCTTTTTTTTTCGGGCCAAGTGAAAATCACTTTTTACAATTGGAAATCACTTTTACAGACTGACACATTATGAAACCACTTTTTTTGATTTATTTAAATGCACATGTCCAAGCTGTTTTTTCAGACCACCACCATGTGTATTCTCTGTGACTGCCTACACTCCAGCAAGGGCAACCAGCCTTAGTGATGCTGAATGTATTTGCATTACAGACTTAAACCTGAAAACCCCACTCGCTTCTAAATACTGTGCATGACTATACATGGCAAGCACATGGGTGTGTGCTAAGACTCTGCTTCTTCCCCCAAAAATTCGCTCCCCCTTTCCATCTAATGCAACTGTGAAATCACCAGAGCAAGACGCAATAAATCTCTGCCTATAATTCCTCTATGCACACAGAGTCATGTTTTCACATTAGTCCCAAAACGAAATTTCTTTGCCATTTTTAAAGCACACTTACTGCTCTTTTTTTTTTCGGGGCAAGTGAAAATCACTTTTACAGACTGACACATTATGAAACCTTTTTTTTTAATTTATTTAATTGCACATGTCCAAGCTGTTTTTTCAGACCACCACCATGTGTATTCTCTGTGACTGCCTACACTCCAGCAAGGGCAACCAGCCTTAGTGATGCTGAATGTATTTGCATTACAGACTTAAACCTGAAAACCCCACTCGCTTCTAAATACTGTGCATGACTATACATGGCAAGCACATGGGTGTGTGCTAAGACTCTGCTTCTTCCCCCAAAAATTCGCCCCCCTTTCCATCTAATGCAACTGTGAAATCACCAGAGCAAGACGCAATAAATCTCTGCCTATAATTCCTCTATGCACACAGAGTCATGTTTTCACATTAGTCCCAAAACGAAATTTCTTTGCCATTTTGAAAGCACACTTACTGCTCTTTTTTTTTCGGGCCAAGTGAAAATCACTTTTTACAATTGGAAATCACTTTTACAGACTGACACATTATGAAACCACTTTTTTTGATTTATTTAAATGCACATGTCCAAGCTGTTTTTTCAGACCACCACCATGTGTATTCTCTGTGACTGCCTACACTCCAGCAAGGGCAACCAGCCTTAGTGATGCTGAATGTATTTGCATTACAGACTTAAACCTGAAAACCCCACTCGCTTCTAAATACTGTGCGTGACTATACATGGCAAGCACATGAGTGTGTGCTAAGACTCTGCTTCTTCCCCCAAAAATTCGCTCCCCCTTTCCATCTAATGCAACTGTGAAATCACCAGAGCAAGACGCAATAAATCTCTGCCTATAATTCCTCTATGCATACAGAGTCATGTTTTCACATTAGTCCCAAAACGAAATTTCTTTGCCAATTTGAAAGCACACTTACTGCTCTTTTTTTTTCGGGCCAAGTGAAAATCACTTTTTACAATTGGAAATCACTTTTACAGACTGACACATTATAAAACCACTTTTTTTGATTTATTTAAATGCACATGTCCAAGCTGTTTTTTCAGACCACCACCATGTGTATTCTCTGTGACTGCCTACACTCCAGCAAGGGCAACCAGCCTTAGTGATGCTGAATGTATTTGCATTACAGACTTAAACCTGAAAACCCCACTCGCTTCTAAATACTGTGCATGACTATACATGGCAAGCACATGGGTGTGTGCTAAGACTCTGCTTCTTCCCCCAAAAATTCGCTCCCCCTTTCCATCTAATGCAACTGTGAAATCACCAGAGCAAGACGCAATAAATCTCTGCCTATAATTCTTCTATGCACACAGAGTCATGTTTTCACATTAGTCCCAAAACGAAATTTCTTTGCCAATTTGAAAGCACACTTACTGCTCTTTTTTTTTTCGGGGCAAGTGTAAATCACTTTTACAGACTGACACATTATGAAACCACCATGTGTAACTACAACAAAAACAATTCCCATTTCTATTATTCATTTCTTAAGTTACCACATACATCACCTCTCAAACTGTAAACTCACCTTTAAAATTAGTTAGTTGTGAAAGAAATGTGACACTCAAACAGCAGATTATCAGAGCCAGGATCTCTGTTGTGTTCACCTCTCTCCTCTCAGCAGAACCAGATAATGGCAAACTTTCCCTCTATTTTTCCACACATATACATGTAAGTTTCAAATCTCAGTCCTTCCCCCTTTTTTTCAAATGTAATCACACATTTCTATTGGTTGAAAACCAACCCTTTTCCAAAAGTACCCTTCCCCCAACTTGACTTCTGCCTAGTACCCTTCCCCCAACTTGACTTCTGCCTGCTACCATAGCAACAGCTCATGGAACACTGCTGTGTAGAGTTAGGTCAGAAGTTCGACACACAATGTTTCAATTCCACAGAGCAAGAGTGCTTGACTTTTCAAACCTTACAGCAAATCCATAGTACTGTTCTTTGGTTACACATTTTTCTGTACCAATACAAAACATGCTTCTATTAATTTACACATACAGCCTAGTTTTTATTCTAGAATGGTATGAAACAGCCAATCAGTTCTTTTTGTTTTGAAAAAAATATGTATGCCTCCATTTCCAAACTGTCTTTCTTTTCATATTGCCATTCTACTGAAAGACACCTCCTGAGTGCATCCAGTTCTCCTTTGAAGATGTTCACAGTGTGGATTGTAGGGCACAGCTATGTCTTCTGGAGTGAAAAGTTTGCAGAGAAAACAGGTATGGTGAGAGACCTTGCTTTGCCAAATGTAGACATTAAATGGATTGGTCAGAGAGGGTTAAAGTGGCACCAATTGATGCCATTGGTGAAATCCTTCATTCAAATCCAACACCCTGACCTCATAATAGTGCACTGTGGTGGCAATGACCTAGGCACTTTGACTGGGGTAGGTCTGGAAATGCTTATGAAGGACACCTTTGCACAACTGTTTACACTTTTCCCTAAAACTGCCTTTGTGTTTTCCAACATATGCCAAAGGCAAAAATGGAACTGGTCCAATCATTTCTGTCCGCAGATTGACAAAGCAAGAAAGCACGTCAACAAATCTGTTTCTGCTTTCCTCCGTGACTATGGTATGGGTGCCATTTACCACAACAACTTGCGTTATGACATGCAAGACATTTATAGAGGAGATGGTGTGCACTTCAATGATGAAGGGAACAGAGTCTTCCTCTTGAACCTTAGACTCTGCATCGGTACTTACTTGTAGGTACCACTAAAAAAATGACTTCATAAACACAACAGCTCTTTTTAGAGCTCCCTAATTTCTAAACTCTTAAATCTGCTTTTCATTTATTTTTTTTTATTTTTTTTACCGTACGCTTACCGTAAGCTTACGGTACGCGTACCCCGTGATTTTTTTTAAAATCAATAAATGTTTTTTTTGTACTTTTCTGTCCTTCTTTGACCCCCTTACAAATGTTAGGGGGTCTGTAACTCTCCTCATTGCCCCCTTTCCTTGTTTTCTCTGTTTTTTTTCTGAGTGAAACACACAAAATGGCGGCCGCCGCTTCCTGGTTTCGGCCGATTCGAATGTTTACTAAGATCTATGGGCCAATCAGAATCTCCTTCGCGCACGCCATGTTTCTTCCGTACGCTTACCGTACGCGTACCCCGTGATTTTTTAAAAAAATCAATAAATGTTTGTTTTGTACTTTACAGTCCTTCTTTGACCCCCTCACAAATGTAAGGGGGTCTGTAACTCTCCTCATTGCCCCCTTTTCTTGTTTTCACTCTTTTTTTTTTCAGAGTGAAACACAGAAAATGGCGGCCGCCGCTTCCTGGTTTCGGCCGATTCAAATGTTTACTAAGATCTAAGAGCCAATCAGAATCGCGCTCGCGCACGCCACCGTACGCTTACCGTAAGCGTACGGTAAGCGTACCGTAAGCGGGCTCAGATATATATATTGATTTAAAGGCTATTTTCTCAGAATCTACTGAACAGATTTACACCAAACCTACAAAAGGCACTTCCTTGACCTAGGGACTACCTCTCTGCCAAATTTCTAGTAATTCTGTTCAGCCGTTCGGGCTGTAGGTCGTTCTAAAGGTCCTATGGAAAAATGCATGGGAAAAATGCGTTTTGGGACCCCCCTTTTATCTCAGCCCCCGCTTGACGGATCCCCCCGAGACTTTCAGGGTAGGAGCGGAGCGTAGCGCCCCACCTATTTTGAGAAATTCGCGAGGATTCGTCGACCGGCGCCAAAGTTATTCAAAATAGAATGTTGAGGTTTTCCTATGGAAACGTGGTCCTAACTATAACTACCTACTGGCGACCGCCAGTAGGTAATATATATATATATATATATATATATATATATATATATATATATATATATATATATATATATATATATATATATATATATATATATATATATAGATATATTACCTACTGGCGGTTGCCAGTAGGTAGTTATAGTTAGGACCTAGTTTC
This sequence comes from Triturus cristatus, assembly GCF_964204655.1. NCBI lineage: Eukaryota > Metazoa > Chordata > Amphibia > Caudata > Salamandridae > Triturus > Triturus cristatus. The sequence goes on from NC_140589.1 coordinate 183,363,430, forward strand.
CATAGGAAAATTGTTTTTGTTTTCCCAAAAACTTTGGTTGATGAATCTTCGCAAATTTTTAAAACTTATGGCCTGCTCCGGTCAGCTCCTATTATATGATTCGCCAAGCGGGAGCCAAGAAAAAAGGGGGGATCCAAAAACGTGTTTCCTTTATGTTATTTCCCATAGGAAACTTTAGACACGACTACAGCCCGAACTGCTGAACGGAATTAAACCAAATTTGACAAAAAGGTAGTGCTTGGTTCAGAAAGAACCTTTTTTTTTAAATGGTGTAAATCCATTCAGCAGTTGCTGAGATAATCAAAAAATAGATGTAAAAAATGCATTTCCCATAGGAAACGTTAGACACGGCTACAGCTCGAACTGCTGAACGGAATTACATATATATATACACACATATTTGTGTGCGTGTAGGGTGGGCGGAATTTGCGAAAGCGACTTTCGCAAATTATCGCGAAAATGTTACAAATCTCCGCAAACAAGCAGAAATATCGCAAAGATGCGGAAGTTTTTTTCCCGCCCGTTCGTGGTACTTTCTGCGTGGTCGCGGCTCGCCAACTTACCCATGTGGTTGCTTGCGGGCGCGGCCATCTTGTTTTCACTCTTCTTGCTGTGCATGATCGCGAGACGAAAGACGTGATCGCGCAACGAATGACTTAACTGCGGGCGCGAACTGTCGCGAGACAGCGCAAATGGCTACCAACAATCCAACATCTCGTGGAGAACGCGACCGGACCGGGAAAACTTGTCGGCGAACGCGGGGATTCAGGTAAGGCGATCGCGCGGTAGCTAGAATGTATTATTTTACAGCGCGAGCAAGAAACAAATTATCGCTAAGCTGCGGAATGCAGAAATTTTGACATTTTCGCGCTCTCCGCGGAACGCGAAAATGTCAAATTATCGCAATTTCCGCGAGCGGAACGGAAATTTAGGCCAGGCCTAATATGCATGTGTGAGTGTGCATGTATAAGTATATATAGATATATATGTGTGTGTGTCTATGTATGTGTGTCAATATATATATATATATATAGGTTTGACTTGCTATTGTGACACTCACAGCACGGCGGGAGCTCATGTTATTTGCGCAGCAGGGTTCACGGAGACTCTAGAAGGGTGAAATTGAAAACGGGTCGGAAGAGCATTCAGGGTCAAAGGCTTCCTCCATTTGGATATTTCAGTGAAAAGGCAGCATTGTTCTTTCAATGTATTTTACAATTTGCTGTGTTGATGAAGGCGATTTATGATGAGACTCTGGTGACACTTTTTAAATATGAACAATATCCCCACTATGGCGTGTGACAAAAGAATTTTTTTTGTAAACCTAATGAATTTACTCATGCAAATGTAAGTATGGAAATCGATGTAAACTGCTGATCTGCACAATGCTATTGGTATATGACATAGTGTTTTACTCGTAACATGGTTAATTATTAATGGAAGAAAGCATGTATTTACTGCACAGAGTTGTCAATGCGGTAGCATACTAATGAGTATGTTTTTTATGTCTACTATTGCCTTAAGTGGGAAGGGCTATATATACTGTTATTTATTTATTTTGAAATTTGTAAAGCGCGGCGTATACCCGTGGGCGTCTTGGCGCTATGACTCGGCTAAAATCTCTTTAAAAAAACAGAAACAGCATGAGACCAATGAGGCACAACAAAAAAGATTTATTGGTCAAAAAGCCAGGTCTTCAACAATTTCCTAAATTGGAGCAGGGTGGGTGTGGATCGAATCACCAGTGGAAGAGTATTCCACAGCCTAGCTGCGGTGGTAATGAAACGTCTGTCTCCCCAGGAGACGGTCTTTGTCCGTGGCACCACTAGTTGGTATGAAGTTTTTGGATCTTAATTGACGAGTGGGATGGTAAAAAGAGAGATTCTGTTTAAGGAACTCTGGCCCTAGCTGATGGAGGGCTTTAAACGTGTGGCACAGTGTCTTAAATTTAATCCGATTTTTCACCGTCAGCCAATGATAATTTCTTATTACTTGCGTGATCGGTGTAAATTTGGGGGTTCCAGATAACAGTCTTGCAGCCGCATTCTGGACCAGTTGCAACTTGGCTACTACCCGACATTGAGCATTTGCAAATAAACCGTTGCAGTAATCCAGAGATGAGAGTATCAGTGAAGTCACTACAGTTTTCCTAGTACTTTCTGGGAGGAATGGAATTATTTTTTTTAAGAAGTTTGAGTTTGTGAAATGCTGAGGAAGCTGTTTGGTTGGCGTGATTAACAAAATTTAGTTTCTCATCAAAGATGATACCTAAATTCCTGACCTTCTGGACTGGAGTTGGTGTGGCTCCGAGTAATGGGGGCCACCAAATAGATGACCACATGGGGGATAGTTTACCAAAAATGTTCACCTCAGTCTTCTCGGAGTTCAGCCATAGGCAGTTACAGGCCATCCACTCCTTTATTGCCAGCGTGCCTTCCTGGAACTGGGCCGCTACCCTTTCTCCATCATTATTGATGGATAGCACCAGCTGGGTATCATCGGCGTATGTGGTTAGGCTCATCCTGTAGGTCTTGATGACCCTGGCTAAGTCCGACACATAGATGTTAAAAAGTGTCGGACTTAGGGATGAGCCCTGAGGAACCCCACAAGGGAGAGCCAGATCGGCCGATTTAAAAGGCCCTAGTGTTACGGCCTGAGTTCTACCAGACAAGAAGGAGGCAAGCAATGCTCCTGCCTTTGTGTGGATGCCCAACTCTCTGACACGGTCAATCAAGATGGAATGATTGACCGTGTCAAAGGCCGCGGATAGATCCAGCAAGACCAGTACCGCCGTGCCCCCCTGATCTCTAATAGTTCTGATGTCATCCGCAGCTTTGATTAAGGCGGTCTCAGTGCTATGCAATTTCCGGAATCCGAACAGAGAATCATCCAGCAATGCATTGTGTTCAATGTATTCTGAAAGTTGATCGTTCATTACTTTCTCGGCTACCTTGGCCAGAAACGGCAAGCTAGCAATGGGCCTATAGTTTTTTAGCAGATCTTTATCTAGACCAGGTTTCTTGAGAAGTGGTTTTAGTAATGTGTTCTTGAGCCTATCTGGAAAAATCCCGGATTTGAACATTGTATTGCATATTTGCATGATGGTTTCACTAATCAGATCAATTATTGGAAAAAGAAACTTTGGGGGACAGGGATCAATGGCCGAGCCTGTTTTGATGGATTTAATATTGTCAGCTATTTGGCCTTCTTTTATCTCTTTAAATTGGTCTAGTGAGCATTCAAGGTGTTTACTTCGAGAACTGGGAACCGGGGTCATAGATGGTTCAGTCACTGAAAACTCAGAGTAAATATCGTTTACTTTAGAGAAAAATAAATTTGCCAATGCGTCACAAAGCTCTTGAGAAGGGGGGGGGGGACCAAGTCAGGTAATTTCCCAGCCAAAGTTTTCACCACCTCATACAATTGCCTGCTTGAGTTTTTGGCATTTTCAATTTGTTCCCCATAAAAGTTTTTTTTGGCTTCATTGATCATTCTTTTATAGGTAAGCAATGTGTTTTTGTATAGAATTTTGCTTTCGATGTTACAACAATGGCGCCAACTAGATTGATAAAGGCTTTCAGCAAGCCAAAACGCATCTCACTTATCTCAGGGGTTGAGGGAGGACCTGAGAAAATAAATATTTACCATACCTTGACTGCCTCGAGTCCGTGCCTTTTTCCATGGATGTCACAGTGGAAGTTAGAATTTGGTATATATATATACTGCTTTCCACCTAAACTTGAGAACTACCCAGAGTTCTCTGCTTTTCTTTTTTGCATAATTTATTCGTCACTCTATGCCTGAAAGGGTATTTCTTTGACTTTTACTGGGTGCTCCCTTGTGTCTGGACAAAACTATACCTCTCTGAAGAGCTCTAATTAGAGCGAAACACTGTGTCAGGGGTTGCTTTTACTTATTTCAGGTTGGCTTGGTTGGTATTTTACCGATTCAAAGCTGTAATACTGTGCCTGAAGTAGTAATTGGCTTTTGTCATTTTACAGCTCGGCAAGGACAGTACTGTACTAGTCCTATGCTTAAAGACTTTGCTGTACAAATGGCAAAAGACTTTGTCCTTTTCTATCTCGGCGTGGATGGCACTGTGCTAATCCCATGCTTAAAAACTTTGATAGAAAAACAGACATTTGAGGTGAGTAGATCTAGAGTGTCGCTGGTGTTGAGAGTGCTCCATACAGGAGCTGCTTTCCACCTAAACTTGAGAACTACCCAGAGTTCTCTGCTTTTCTTTTTTGCATAATTTATTCGTCACTCTATGCCTGAAAGGGTATTTCTTTGATATATATATATATATATATATATATATATATATATATATATATATATTCAATGAAAAACCAAAGGTTTCACACATGTTATAGTTAGCTGGACATTTCACTCGTAAAAAACCATTGAAATTCCCCCGTTATAGTTAGTTCAGCTAACTATAACTCGCGCGCCCGCAATGCACTACTGATGACGTCACATATTACATCACTCATGACATGGTCAGTGACATCACTCATGACATCACTGATGACATCTCAAATGACATCACTGATGACTTCATCCAGTGAATGTGTGTTTTTCTGAAAATTAAATATGTTTAATATATGTATATCTCAAGGTCGATGGAAGAATAAATGAGTATATAAGTGTCTAAATTGATGATTTGTTTTTGAAAAATTGATTGTATTACTGACTGATTAAGTGTATCTTTTTGAATACATGGCTAAGTGAGTAATGTTTAAATGTGTAAATACCTGTATCAGTCTCTCACTTTGTGTATAAGTGGCTGCATGGGTTGGTGAGTAGCTACATGAGTGTCTATATAGGTTATTAGTTGGTTTTTTGAGTATCAGTATGAGTGTCTGAGTGTCTTCATTGTGCGGTTGGGGGTATTACGTAGTGCATAGATGCATGAATGAGTGACTCACTGTTTGTATGTGTTGAAGACAGCATGTGTGCAGGACTGTATGGGTGGATGAGTGTGTGCATGGGTGTGTTAGTGAGTGAATGACTGTCTCAATAGTGTCTTCATAAGTAACTACATATGTTTTAAACTAGTATATGTGACTATTGGTGTTTATAAGTGAGTATATGTGAGAGTGAGAGATTGGTAGAGTTCCTGTATGAATAAGTATGTGTTTCTATAAGTGATTGTTTAAAAGACTAAGTATGTGTAAGTTTCTGTAAAAGTAAGTGTGGTGGTGTGTGTATAACTGTATATGCAAGTAAATGGATGTTTGATTCTTTATTAGCATGAATGACTATGTGTGAGTAACTCTATGGATGAGTGGCATTGTGTTACAGGATGTTTAGGTGTATGAGTACATATGATGTGTGAGTACATGTATGAGTGACTGTATAGGACTGTTGGTGGATGAGTGGATGTGTATGTGGATCTTAGAATTACTGAATAGGTTGTTGTAACTGTTATTGGTATGTCCATTTTTTTGAAAATTTCAGTCTCTATTTTTGAATGTTTGTATCAAAGGTTATATTAGGGTGAGAGGAGGTCTACCACTCTGTCACAAGGATAATGTCATCAGTGATGTCATTTGAGATGTCATCAGTGATGTCATGAGTGATGTCACTGACCATGTCATGAGTGATGTAATATGTGACGTCATCAGTAGTGCATTGCGGGCGCGCGAGTTATAGTTAGCTGAACTAACTATAACGGGGGAATTTCAATGGTTTTTTACGAGTGAAATGTCCAGCTAACTATAACATGTGTGAAACCTTTGGTTTTTTCATTGAATTTCTAAGGTTTTTTAAATGCTAATTCCTAACTATAACGTGTGTGAAACCCATGGTTTTTTCAGTGAATTTGCAAGGTTTTTTAAATGCTAATTCCTAACTATAACGTGAGTGAAACCCATGGTTTTTTCAGTGAATTTGCAAGGTTTTTTAAATGCTAATTATTTTTTTTTCTTCTTTTTTTTTTTACATATTTTTATTTTAATTGTCTATCCTTTTTTAAAGACTATGGTTACATTTGAAAAATTCTACAATATGTTTTTATTTTACAATTTTTTTAAAATAAACAGGTAAAATTTATTAGCAATACATATTTTTTTTGTTCCTTTTTTTTTTTTTTTTACCGTCCGCGTACGGTAAGCGCACGTCTTGCTGTAATTACGTTAGATTTCTACGCTGTTTGCGTTCATTTATGCAATTTGCGTAGATGCACGTCACGCGCGCACAGCGCGTAACGCGTACGCTGCACGCACACGTTACGCGGAAGTGAAGGGGCGTGCCTGTTTTGCGCATGCGCGCGTGCACGTGTCTTTTTTACGCGCATGCGTACTTTTGCCGTAAGCGCACCATAAGCGTACCGTAAGCGTACGGTGGGTCATGTGATCATGAAACACAACTTTTGATTGGTTGAAACTACTTTCAGTTCTAGAACTCTCCTACACCACACCCATTCCCCTCATTTCTTCTTGTGATCCCTTAGGAGAAGGAGCTGGGTTGTCTTTGTGATACGATGGCAGAACAGCAGAGCCCTTCTGAGAGTGAGGCTAGCAGCACTACCTTGAGGCAGAGAGCGAGGAAACAAAAGACCTCTTACATATGGGAGTATTTTTCTTTTCTAGAAGGCCAGCAAAAGGTAAATGCACCCTTAGTGACTTGTAAGCTGTGTGGCCGTGTACTTTCAAGAGGGAATCCCAACAGGAAGTATTCCTTTGGGAATCACACCATGATGAGACACCTTAAGGATGTACACAGAAGGACACATGCTCGACTTACTGAAGGTAACCCTTCAGTAAATCAACCAAGCACATCCACAGCAGCTCAGCCTGGACCATCATCTGCAGTGCCGAGTCCTTCTTCTGCAGGTCAGGTGAGCCCTTCATCTGTGGGGGGAGCATCTCCTTTTTCTGGTCCTCTGGAAACTAACCCTCTGTTTCTGAGGGTTGAAATACGGTGCGCCACTTGTCATGATCTAATTTGTTATAGGGAGACCAGTATTTCCCTAGTGAACAATAAAATAGATCAGCACACTTGTCGTACCGTCTAATATTCCCATTCTTTCTTTCCTCTGTCCCTGCATGAACACAACGGCTCTTTTAAGAGCCAACCTTACCTTTCATCTATTTTTTATATATGTTTTTAAAAACTTTTTTTAATTATTTTTTTTACCGTACGCGTACGGTACGCGTAATTTTTTTTTTTTTTTTAAAAACACTAAAAATCAATTATCACATTACAAGGTCCTTGAGAGACTACAATGAAAAACTGAAAATGTGATTGTAGAGAAGTGGAAAAAAGGGACCATGATATTTTTGACTTACCATACCCACTCAAAAAAATATTTATTCATTTAAATTTTTTTTAAATTGCTTTAAAAATGGTTCTAGTTTTCGAAAATTTTCTATCTCAATCTGAAAAAAAAGAAAAAAGTATTAATATTTAATAAAACATTTTATAATACAGTATACATATTTACATATTTTTCAAAAAAAATGTTTGCCTTTTTTTTGCTGTTTTCAGAATATATTGCATTTCACTATAAATTGTGAAAGCAATTGCATTCATCATTTAACAGCGGGCAAAAAAAAAATTAACAATCTCAAAGATTGTTTTAAAAAAGCCCACAATCTCTTTTTGCATAAACATAACTTTATAGAAATGCATAATATTCTTAAAAAATATCATCTAATATCAATACTTATTTCTTTAAAATACCGTCTGATATTTTTGTTTCAGAAGTATAATCACAATAATATATCTCACATAACTCCACAATACATCTGGTTCCATTTCCTTTAGGCCAAATAGTAATTTTAAAATTCTTTTTTGATTAAATTTCCAATGGTAATCCAATAAAAATCTAAAGTTTAAATTGTACAGATCTCACCGATTCTCTGTAACATTTTGGTTTCCGAAAGATTTAATAATAATTAAATAAGTCCACAATAGAATTGTTTACCTTTCCGCATGGCCAAATAGTAATTTTAAAAATCTTTTTTGAAAAAATTTCCAATGGCAATCCAATAACATTCCAAAATTTAAATTGTGCAGATGTTACCGATTTTTTTTAAAGTTTTGGATATCCAAAGTTTCATTAAAAAATTGAAAAATTCCACATTACAATTGGTTACCTTTCCATTAGGCCAAATGATAATTTGTAAAATCTTTTTATTTGTAAATTCCAATGGTAATCCAATAAAATGGTAAAATTGTTTTGTCCAGATGTTGCCAAATCTCTCTAAAATTTAGGTTTCAGGAAGATTAGATAGGAATTTACTAAATCAAAAGGCAAACGTTGCTTAAAAATCAATTGGGAATCATTACACAGTGTCCAGCCTTTTTCACATTTAAGATAAACTGTGTAATGACCAGAAGTTACAGTAGGTCCATCATGGAAAATTATTGCAACTGTTACAAAAGTTTTTCCTGAAATTGATAATTGCTGTCCTGTAAACTTCTTTATTAAAGTATCCAATTTTGAACCATCAGCTTTACAGCGTTGCATCATTAAAATTACATACTGTCCGTATTCCTTTAAAATTAACGTTGAAAACATGTCAGATTGACACTCACTGCATTCCATGCTATGATTAGCATCTTTAACTAATTTAGCAAAAGTGACTGTTTTACTTTCTGGCAATGTTAAATAAATAAACCTTTCAGAATCAACATTAGAGCCACATATATTATAACAGTTTTCACAACTATGTTCCCATTTATAAGAGAGACCAAATAAATTTTCAATGGGAACCCCTTCTTCTTCCAGTACCTGAAGAAAATACATCAAGAATTCCTGTGCGTCTTGCTGTACATTTTGAGAAAACTGTGTTCGTCCTGAACATACATCTAAAAGTTTTCTAATTTCAGTAGCACTTTCTATTTGAGTTTTATCATTACTCAGCTTTTGAAAAAGGAGACTCAACTCAGAACAGAATCTTTTTCCCTGATTTACTATTATCTGCTTTTGCACACTTTCCAGATAAAATGCAACATTCAGCACTACATTTGCGTAGCAGTTGACACCAGAGCTATTTTCAAAATGACATCCTACAACCTGTTCTTCATTTTCCTTTTTCTTTTTGCTTGCAATTACATCACTCCTCTTTTTTTTCCTCCTCTCTACATCTTCATTACAGATATTCTCATTTCTCCTTTTACGAGAAACTACACGTTTCTCCAACACAGGATACTGACCTAAATGAGGAGCATAGCTTCTTCTTAATCTATTATACTCCTTTACACAATTTGCATCAGCACTAACTTTTGAGTCATCAAAGTCTATCATGAATAAACCTGATAATGTTTTCACTCGTGACAAAGCAACATATGCCATACCTTCTTTGAACACAGTTGAACCAATGTTCACAAATGCACAATCTACAGTCAATCCTTGAGACTTGTGAATAGTTACAGCATATGCTAGAGAAAACAGAAACTGCTTCCTACGTACATATAAATCGTTCACAAGCATGAAACGAACTGAACAACGACAAATGTCTTTAATTTCTTTTATCTGATCAAATTTTATTTTTAAACATTCAATTCCATCTTTTTTCTGATAATTAATAAAACCCACAACTCTTCCCATAGCTCCATTAACTAAACCTTTTTCAACATCCAAATTTCTCCTTAAAAATACTCTACAGTTCATGCAAACATATAGATTTTTTTCTAATCCAGCTGTTTTGGAAATGTTCTTCTCTAGTGAATCCAATTTATTTTTCAGTGTGCCTGTTAATGTGACAGTAATTCTTCCATCCTCAATTTTGTCCACTGCTTCCAATTTCCTGATATCTTCCTTTTCCAATTACAAAAGCTCCTCATTGAATATTGAGCATTCACGTAGAGTTGGCATTAAGCAGATGACACTTTTGTTTTCTGCAATGTTCTTGTATATCTTCTCTGCAACTATTTCTTCCTTTGGAAATAATTTATGTAGCAGCCGACTCTGTAATGCTTTTTTGCCAGCTTCAGTGAGTAGTCCAATTCTGATATCTTTCAGAATACTTCCATATTCTTCATCGTTTGCTTGCCTCATATTAGTAGTAAGTTCCTTGTACTCAAAGAAGGACCAAATATTTGTATTACCGATGCTTCCCAATGACTTCTTCGTGTCTTCATGTGTCACAGTATTAAACACTGGTTGTCCTTTAACTGGAGTAAGTTGCAAAAGATCTCCAAAAACTATGATGTGTTTTCCTCCAAATAACACGTCATAGTCTGTCTTCAGAATTTGCTGCATTCTTAAATGCACAAAGGCAAGCATTAAGTTTGATACCATGCTCTCCTCATCAATAATGAGAACTTGCATCTTCTTCAATACTCTTGAAACTTCCAAGCATGCTTCTCCAGTTAGCTTGTTGTATTGTATTTTGTTCTCATGCTCCACTGGTAACATTAGCAAACGATGTAAAGTGATTCCTTTTATGTTATATGCTGCTAACCCAGTTGGAGCAGTAACCACACAAGACAAAGTAGAATCCGTTTTTTGCTGTAGGTAGCTTCTGATGACTTTTATAAGGAAACTTTTTCCAGTTCCAGCTTGTGCGCTTACATACATCCTGATTGGATGAAATGATGTGCATGAGCACTCCTTTTTTTCATGTAGAAATCCGTGATCAATTTTGTTTCTGATCTCTTCATAAATTTGTTGCTGCTCTTCGTTCAGTTGTCTTTCCAAATTTTGTAAGTCTATAAATTCTTCTTGAGCTTGATTCATAGCCGTTTCCACTTCATTCATGGCTATTGATGCTTCATTTTCAACGATTGGTTGTCCTAGGGGATCTTGACTGAGTGTTCCTGAACTTTGGCTGTCCTGAGAACTGTCTCTAGCTATTTCTGCTGCAATTGTAGTTTCCTGTTCAATTTCTTCATTTAACATTTGCAGATAAGTTGAGAATGTACTGCATTGTATGCTGTCTTTGCAAGCATTAAATGAATCTTCATAGCTTTGAAATTCTCCCAGTAGTTCATCCTCTGTACGCCATGGTTTAAACAGCTGTAAAAGAGACAAGTAGTAAAATTCCTTTTTGTCAGTAGTGTCGCAACTCAGCTTCCTGTGATTTATCAAACTTCCTTTTGTTTGCTTCACCAAACATCCTTCCTCACCAATGACTTTATATTTTCCATTGTTGATGTCTTCTGTGGCTTTCCGTGAATAAATGTAGTTCTGCAGCACTTCATAGAGACACATGTTCTCCAGATGATGACTTCTCTTGGGATAATATATGTCCAACATGTTTGATTTCAAAATATCTGTACTTTCTGGGTCATTCTCGGCCAAATATTCAATTTCTCCAACAGATTTCAGTACCCGATTTCTCATTGCTGCAAGGCCTAAACTTGCCCAAATTATTCTTCTTGATTTCGAGTAGAGACTTGCAGAAGATAACCTATCTGAACATTCGTAGGATCCAATTTCTCGATGCGATAACATCTTCAAACTGAAACTGTACAGCTTCTTACTGACAGTTTTCTCGTGAGAAATCTCTTCCCACATTTCCTTCAATTCTGTTTTTTCTGATTTCGTAATGTAAGACGTTACATATCGAGCAACAGCAATGGAATTGTCAGCTACATACTGTATATCCATGTTAGCGTTCCACATGGATAAAATCACTGGGTTGTAGTCATTTATATTTCTTGTGATAGTATGTCTCACAGATGACATAAAACTGTTTACTCTTCCATTTGAAAGAACAGGTCTAGGAAATCCAAATCGACATTTAGTGTAGTATTTATCTTTGCTCTTGTATTTCCGTCGACAGTATTTTCCACACCGATGACTTTGGAAACGTAAAACTTGCTCCTTTAACTTTTTCTCTTCTGTGCTTTTTGGTATAGCACATGTTGCATATTCTTCAATGTAAGATAACACTGCTTCATCAGCATCTGTTCCAAACTTTGGGGCATCCTTGATCCACAACAGCATATGAATATGAGGAGCACCTCTTGCCTGGTACTCTTTTCTCCAAAAGAAATCCACTACTTCTCCTAGAGGTGGATTTTTTTTATTGCAGATGAACGACATCATAGCTTCAAATCTATGATTGAAATATCTGCAAACATTAACCGGATCCAATGAGCACAGTTCTCCTGCTGTCTTGTATTCGATGTTTTTAATGTTTGAATTTGCCTCTCGTAGAAAATCCAGTAAATCATCCCAAGCGTACTCCGCACAGCTTAGGGTAACGAACCATGTTGGTGTTCCTAAATTCCGTAACATGCATTTTAATTCACCATGGCGTCGGTACCAATATTCATTTGTCCCACGCTGACAATCCATCAGATTGATCAGTTGTGTTTCCAAATGATCATCTCGGTGCTGCACTTTCTCCATAAAATCCTTAGCAGACACATTTTGTAAATGTACTCCACTTTTTAAAATGTGATTTACTGCATAAGACAATGCAGACAAGTCGCTTTCAAATAAAAGATGGAACAAATAAGGAATACTTTGTCGAAATCTGGGATCTTCAGCATATAGTCTTGTAGTCCGATACTCAGAAGCTGGAATCTGTTCCGGACGTTCATCGTATCGTCCTCCTTTTCCTTTAGGAAACAGCTGGGGAAAATATCGAGCTTCCAAGCTCTCCTCCCACACACTCACGGGAGTTCCTTTTGCTTTCTTCATCTGAAATAGATCAATATTGTCTCCCATAACTTCTTTTGAATGAAGAGGATGTATGGTAAAATGTTCATAAATTTCTTCTTCCTTTGACTTGTCCACTTTTTCAATTTGTCCAGTTGGTGTTTCTGTGTCTTCTTGTAAATCTTCTTCTTCTTCTTCTTCTTCTATATAAATTGATTCATACCATTTGTTATTCCTTTTCAAATACAAATTTGCTCTTTGTACTTTCCGTACATCTACCAGCTCCTGCCAAATCTTCTTATTCTTTGTAGGTACACCATTAACCAGAATAATTAATGGTTCAGTTTCCAAAGTATCCGCATCAATAGTTTCCATATTTTTTTTCAAATCCAAGGGCAAATACACCACTCTACCTTTTAAACCTCTCAGTAAATCTGAAGGAGGTAATTTACCAGTTTTGGGCTCCATACGTACTATGGTCTGGAACGGATGAACACATTGAATGAGTATAGACTCATATGTATTTAATTCAGAAAGTTCAGCAGGAATAGCATCCAATTCTAAATTATTATGTACAGCTCTGGTCGGCATTCTATTTTCCTCTAACTTGTTGTAACAGTATTTACAAATACGCTGATCTTCACCCAATTCAAAACAATTTTCAAGAAATATATATGTGGCAAAATCCTTCCACTTATAATTATCTTCATTTTCACTCTTTCTGTAGAGATCAACATTCCTAGTTTGTTTTCTATAATGAGTTCTGCGGCAACAAATACAAGTAATATTTGGTCTTTCATTAGAGATTATTGCAAATTTTGTTATGTGATCATTAAATGTCTTACTTACAGAGGGTTCTACATTCTCTTCCACTTCTTCCTCATTTACTGTGTCCTTTTCTGCACTGTTTTGTTCAGGACCAAAGTAACAAAACTGAATTTCATCAACAACCTTCTCTACATCTGATACCGTTCCATGGAACAGAGCCCTATTCAATTCATCTAACTTTATTGCTGGACTTTTAGCAAAATACAACCGTCTCACAAACTTTCTCATTTCAGTATGATGAACAGCCAGCATCCTAAAATGATGGAAAACACTATTACACACTTTTCTAGATAGACAAGCCAGAGAATGACCCTGCAAACCAGTATTCTCTCTCACTCTGCATGGATCCAGACTTTGAAGCACCTTAATCTTCTGTTTTACACTTTTTTTACTATATTCTCTTAGAAACTCACGAAATTTATCAATAGATTCCTGACGCACAGTGCAAATACTACTACAATTCCAAGTGTACACTGGGGCTTTAGGACGTCTCCCCATAGCCTCATCCGCCATCACTTGTACCTCATCTCTTGGAACCATTATCTCCTTCTCCATTATGCAACCATTTTTCACTTTATAAGCACGACCTCTGGTGTCAACTGCATGCAGCAAACTATTACTTTGAAAATAACTCTCTTCATTAAAAAAAGGTTCACTACTTGAACTATGCATCCATTTTCCTAAAAACACTTTAGAAAAGTTTGTTCTGTTCACTACTCTTTTCCTTTTGCTTTGTGATTTCAGAACATTAACCATTTTGTCTAATGTACGCATCCTATTCAAAATTAAAATGAATAGTTTCCTTTTTAATTCTAATGCCTTTGCTGCAATGGCTTCAATTTCTTTTTTTCTCTTATAAAACTTAGCCTTTTGCTTATATTTCTTCACATCCCTTATCAAATTGGACATAACTCTTCTCTGAAACATTTTTCTACGTATCTCTTTAAACGCTGTTTTTCTGTTTAAGTTAATCTTTTTAGTTGCAGAAGGTATATTTGCATTAACTAAATTCTCAATTTTTTCCTGTCCTTTTCTATTGAAAACATTCTTTCCAGTACAGACATTTTGTACATTTTTCCTTTTTTTGAATATGTTCTTTAAAAAATTTTTTGTCTGCTTACCAGAAGATTTTTTCTTTTTCCCAACATGAGCATCTCCAACTAACTTAGGTCCTCCAGTTGTCTTCAAATATAGGTTTTTTTTGTGGTCTTTCTTTACTCTGGATTTTGTAGGCATCTTAAATTTTGTTCACTGCTCTTCAGCAATACCTGAAAAAAACTAAAAAAAAATTCCTTTATTTTATTTAAATATATTACTACATTTTTTATGTTCTTTAGAAATCTTAAAATACTATAAACCCCTTTCCTATAAATGAAAATCACAATAACACCTTCACCAATTAAATATCTAAAAACAATTCCTGTGTGCACACAGAGTCATGCTTTGAAATTAGGCAGAAAACGAAATTTCTTTGCCAATTTGAAAGCACACTTACTACTCTTTTTTTTTGGCAAGTGATAATTACTTTTACAGACTGACACATTATGAATCCACTTTTCAGATTTTTTAAAAAGCACATGTCCAAACTGCTTTTTCAGACCAGCACCATTTGTAACCTGGGTGACTGCCTACACTCCAGCAAGGGCAACCAGCCTTAGAGATGCTGAATGTATTTGCATTACTGACTGAAACCTCAAACCCCACTCGCTTGTGAATACTGTGCATGATTCCACATGGTAAGCAGCTGGGTGTGTGCTAAGAGTCTGCTTCTGCACCAAAAAATGGCTCCCCCTTTCCATCTAATGCAACTGTGAAATCACCAGAGCAATACGCAATAAATCTCTGCCTGTAATTCCTATTTGCACACAGAGTCATGTTTTCACATTAGTCACAAAACGAAATTTCTTTGCCAATTTGAAAGCACACTTACTACTCTTTTTTTTGGCAAGTGATAAACACTTTTACAGACTGACACATTATGAATCCACTTTTCAGATTTTTTAAAAAGCACATGTCCAAACTGCTTTTTCAGACCAGCACCATTTGTAACCTGGGTGACTGCCTACACTCCAGCAAGGGCAACCAGCCTTAGTGATGCTGAATGTATTTGCATTACTGACTGAAACCTCAAACCCCACTCGCTTGTGAATACTGTGCATGATTCCACATGGTAAGCAGCTGGGTGTGTGCTAAGAGTCTGCTTCTGCATCAAAAAATGGCTCCCCCTTTCCATCTAATGCAACTGTGAAATCACCAGAGCAATACGCAATAAATCTCTGCCTGTAATTCCTATTTGCACACAGAGTCATGTTTTCACATTAGTCACAAAACGAAATTTCTTTGCCAATTTGAAAGCACACTTACTACTCTTTTTTTTTGGCAAGTGATAATCACTTTTACAGACTGACACATTATGAATCCACTTTTCAGATTCTTAAAAAAGCACATGTCCAAACTGCTTTTTCAGACCAGCACCATTTGTAACCTGGGTGACTGCCTACACTCCAGCAAGGGCAACCAGCCTTAGTGATGCTGAATGTATTTGCATTACTGACTGAAACCTCAAACCCCACTCGCTTGTGAATACTGTGCATGATTCCACATGGTAAGCAGCTGGGTGTGTGCTAAGAGTCTGCTTCTGCACCAAAAAATGGCTCCCCCTTTCCATCTAATGCAACTGTGAAATCACCAGAGCAATACGCAATAAATCTCTGCCTGTAATTCCTATTTGCACACAGAGTCATGTTTTCACATTAGTCACAAAACGAAATTTCTTTGCCAATTTGAAAGCACACTTACTACGCTTTTTTTTGGCAAGTGATAAACACTTTTACAGACTGACACATTATGAATCCACTTTTCAGATTTTTTAAAAAGCACATGTCCAAACTGCTTTTTCAGACCAGCACCATTTGTAACCTGGGTGACTGCCTACACTCCAGCAAGGGCAACCAGCCTTAGTGATGCTGAATGTATTTGCATTACTGACTGAAACCTCAAACCCCACTCGCTTGTGAATACTGTGCATGATTCCACATGGTAAGCAGCTGGGTGTGTGCTAAGAGTCTGCTTCTGCACCAAAAAATGGCTCCCCCTTTCCATCTAATGCAACTGTGAAATCACCAGAGCAATACGCAATAAATCTCTGCCTGTAATTCCTATTTGCACACAGAGTCATGTTTTGACATTAGTCACAAAACGAAATTTCTTTGCCAATTTGAAAGCACACTTACTACTCTTTTTTTTGGCAAGTGATAATCACTTTTACAGACTGACACATTATGAATCCACTTTTCAGATTCTTAAAAAAGCACATGTCCAAACTGCTTTTTCAGACCAGCACCATTTGTAACCTGGGTGACTGCCTACACTCCAGCAAGGGCAACCAGCCTTAGTGATGCTGAATGTATTTGCATTACTGACTGAAACCTCAAACCCCACTCGCTTGTGAATACTGTGCATGATTCCACATGGTAAGCAGCTGGGTGTGTGCTAAGAGTCTGCTTCTGCACCAACAAATGGCTCCCCCTTTCCATCTAATGCAACTGTGAAATCACCAGAGCAATACGCAATAAATCTCTGCCTGTAATTCCTATTTGCACACAGAGTCATGTTTTCACATTAGTCACAAAACGAAATTTCTTTGCCAATTTGAAAGCACACTTACTACTCTTTTTTTTGGCAAGTGATAATCACTTTTACAGACTGACACATTATGAATCCACTTTTCAGATTCTTAAAAAAGCACATGTCCAAACTGCTTTTTCAGACCAGCACCATTTGTAACCTGGGTGACTGCCTACACTCCAGCAAGGGCAACCAGCCTTAGTGATGCTGAATGTATTTGCATTACTGACTGAAACCTCAAACCCCACTCGCTTGTGAATACTGTGCATGATTCCACATGGTAAGCAGCTGGGTGTGTGCTAAGAGTCTGCTTCTGCACCAAAAAATGGCTCCCCCTTTCCATCTAATGCAACTGTGAAATCACCAGAGCAATACGCAATAAATCTCTGCCTGTAATTCCTATTTGCACACAGAGTCATGTTTTCACATTAGTCACAAAACGAAATTTCTTTGCCAATTTGAAAGCACACTTACTACTCTTTTTTTTGGCAAGTGATAATCACTTTTACAGACTGACACATTATGAATCCACTTTTCAGATTCTTAAAAAAGCACATGTCCAAACTGCTTTTTCCGACCAGCACCATTTGTAACCTGGGTGACTGCCTACACTCCAGCAAGGGCAACCAGCCTTAGTGATGCTGAATGTATTTGCATTACTGACTGAAACCTCAAACCCCACTCGCTTGTGAATACTGTGCATGATTCCACATGGTAAGCAGCTGGGTGTGTGCTAAGAGTCTGCTTCTGCACCAAAAAATGGCTCCCCCTTTCCATCTAATGCAACTGTGAAATCACCAGAGCAATACGCAATAAATCTCTGCCTGTAATTCCTATTTGCACACAGAGTCATGTTTTCACATTAGTCACAAAACGAAATTTCTTTGCCAATTTGAAAGCACACTTACTACTCTTTTTTTTGGCAAGTGATAAACACTTTTACAGACTGACACATTATGAATCCACTTTTCAGATTTTTTAAAAAGCACATGTCCAAACTGCTTTTTCAGACCAGCACCATTTGTAACCTGGGTGACTGCCTACACTCCAGCAAGGGCAACCAGCCTTAGTGATGCTGAATGTATTTGCATTACTGACTGAAACCTCAAACCCCACTCGCTTGTGAATACTGTGCATGATTCCACATGGTAACCAGCTGGGTGTGTGCTAAGAGTCTGCTTCTGCATCAAAAAATGGCTCCCCCTTTCCATCTAATGCAACTGTGAAATCACCAGAGCAATACGCAATAAATCTCTGCCTGTAATTCCTATTTGCACACAGAGTCATGTTTTCACATTAGTCACAAAACGAAATTTCTTTGCCAATTTGAAAGCACACTTACTACTCTTTTTTTTTGGCAAGTGATAATCACTTTTACAGACTGACACATTATGAATCCACTTTTCAGATTCTTAAAAAAGCACATGTCCAAACTGCTTTTTCAGACCAGCACCATTTGTAACCTGGGTGACTGCCTACACTCCAGCAAGGGCAACCAGCCTTAGTGATGCTGAATGTATTTGCATTACTGACTGAAACCTCAAACCCCACTCGCTTGTGAATACTGTGCATGATTCCACATGGTAAGCAGCTGGGTGTGTGCTAAGAGTCTGCTTCTGCACCAAAAAATGGCTCCCCCTTTCCATCTAATGCAACTGTGAAATCACCAGAGCAATACGCAATAAATCTCTGCCTGTAATTCCTATTTGCACACAGAGTCATGTTTTCACATTAGTCACAAAACGAAATTTCTTTGCCAATTTGAAAGCACACTTACTACGCTTTTTTTTGGCAAGTGATAAACACTTTTACAGACTGACACATTATGAATCCACTTTTCAGATTTTTTAAAAAGCACATGTCCAAACTGCTTTTTCAGACCAGCACCATTTGTAACCTGGGTGACTGCCTACACTCCAGCAAGGGCAACCAGCCTTAGTGATGCTGAATGTATTTGCATTACTGACTGAAACCTCAAACCCCACTCGCTTGTGAATACTGTGCATGATTCCACATGGTAAGCAGCTGGGTGTGTGCTAAGAGTCTGCTTCTGCACCAAAAAATGGCTCCCCCTTTCCATCTAATGCAACTGTGAAATCACCAGAGCAATACGCAATAAATCTCTGCCTGTAATTCCTATTTGCACACAGAGTCATGTTTTGACATTAGTCACAAAACGAAATTTCTTTGCCAATTTGAAAGCACACTTACTACTCTTTTTTTTGGCAAGTGATAATCACTTTTACAGACTGACACATTATGAATCCACTTTTCAGATTCTTAAAAAAGCACATGTCCAAACTGCTTTTTCAGACCAGCACCATTTGTAACCTGGGTGACTGCCTACACTCCAGCAAGGGCAACCAGCCTTAGTGATGCTGAATGTATTTGCATTACTGACTGAAACCTCAAACCCCACTCGCTTGTGAATACTGTGCATGATTCCACATGGTAAGCAGCTGGGTGTGTGCTAAGAGTCTGCTTCTGCACCAACAAATGGCTCCCCCTTTCCATCTAATGCAACTGTGAAATCACCAGAGCAATACGCAATAAATCTCTGCCTGTAATTCCTATTTGCACACAGAGTCATGTTTTCACATTAGTCACAAAACGAAATTTCTTTGCCAATTTGAAAGCACACTTACTACTCTTTTTTTTGGCAAGTGATAATCACTTTTACAGACTGACACATTATGAATCCACTTTTCAGATTCTTAAAAAAGCACATGTCCAAACTGCTTTTTCAGACCAGCACCATTTGTAACCTGGGTGACTGCCTACACTCCAGCAAGGGCAACCAGCCTTAGTGATGCTGAATGTATTTGCATTACTGACTGAAACCTCAAACCCCACTCGCTTGTGAATACTGTGCATGATTCCACATGGTAAGCAGCTGGGTGTGTGCTAAGAGTCTGCTTCTGCACCAAAAAATGGCTCCCCCTTTCCATCTAATGCAACTGTGAAATCACCAGAGCAATACGCAATAAATCTCTGCCTGTAATTCCTATTTGCACACAGAGTCATGTTTTCACATTAGTCACAAAACGAAATTTCTTTGCCAATTTGAAAGCACACTTACTACTCTTTTTTTTGGCAAGTGATAATCACTTTTACAGACTGACACATTATGAATCCACTTTTCAGATTCTTAAAAAAGCACATGTCCAAACTGCTTTTTCCGACCAGCACCATTTGTAACCTGGGTGACTGCCTACACTCCAGCAAGGGCAACCAGCCTTAGTGATGCTGAATGTATTTGCATTACTGACTGAAACCTCAAACCCCACTCGCTTGTGAATACTGTGCATGATTCCACATGGTAAGCAGCTGGGTGTGTGCTAAGAGTCTGCTTCTGCACCAAAAAATGGCTCCCCCTTTCCATCTAATGCAACTGTGAAATCACCAGAGCAATACGCAATAAATCTCTGCCTGTAATTCCTATTTGCACACAGAGTCATGTTTTCACATTAGTCACAAAACGAAATTTCTTTGCCAATTTGAAAGCACACTTACTACTCTTTTTTTTGGCAAGTGATAATCACTTTTACAGACTGACACATTATGAATCCACTTTTCAGATTCTTAAAAAAGCACATGTCCAAACTGCTTTTTCAGACCAGCACCATTTGTAACCTGGGTGACTGCCTACACTCCAGCAAGGGCAACCAGCCTTAGTGATGCTGAATGTATTTGCATTACTGACTGAAACCTCAAACCCCACTCGCTTGTGAATACTGTGCATGATTCCACATGGTAAGCAGCTGGGTGTGTGCTAAGAGTCTGCTTCTGCACCAAAAAATGGCTCCCCCTTTCCATCTAATGCAACTGTGAAATCACCAGAGCAATACGCGATAAATCTCTGCCTGTAATTCCTATTTGCACACAGAGTCATGTTTTCACATTAGTCACAAAACGAAATTTCTTTGCCAATTTGAAAGCACACTTACTACTCTTTTTTTTGGCAAGTGATAATCACTTTTACAGACTGACACATTATGAATCCACTTTTCAGATTCTTAAAAAAGCACATGTCCAAACTGCTTTTTCAGACCAGCACCATTTGTAACCTGGGTGACTGCCTACACTCCAGCAAGGGCAACCAGCCTTAGTGATGCTGAATGTATTTGCATTACTGACTGAAACCTCAAACCCCACTCGCTTGTGAATACTGTGCATGATTCCACATGGTAAGCAGCTGGGTGTGTGCTAACAGTCTGCTTCTGCACCAAAAAATGGCTCCCCCTTTCCATCTAATGCAACTGTGAAATCACCAGAGCAATACGCGATAAATCTCTGCCTGTAATTCCTATTTGCACACAGAGTCATGTTTTCACATTAGTCACAAAACGAAATTTCTTTGCCAATTTGAAAGCACACTTACTACTCTTTTTTTTGGCAAGTGATAATCACTTTTACAGACTGACACATTATGAATCCACTTTTCAGATTCTTAAAAAAGCACATGTCCAAACTGCTTTTTCAGACCAGCACCATTTGTAACCTGGGTGACTGCCTTCACTCCAGCAAGGGCAACCAGCCTTAGTGATGCTGAATGTATTTGCATTACTGACTGAAACCTCAAACCCCACTCGCTTGTGAATACTGTGCATGATTCCACATGGTAAGCAGCTGGGTGTGTGCTAAGAGTCTGCTTCTGCACCAAAAAATGGCTCCCCCTTTCCATCTAATGCAACTGTGAAATCACCAGAGCAATACGCAATAAATCTCTGCCTGTAATTCCTATTTGCACACAGAGTCATGTTTTCACATTAGTCACAAAACGAAATTTCTTTGCCAATTTGAAAGCACACTTACTACTCTTTTTTTTGGCAAGTGATAAACACTTTTACAGACTGACACATTATGAATCCACTTTTCAGATTTTTTAAAAAGCACATGTCCAAACTGCTTTTTCAGACCAGCACCATTTGTAACCTGGGTGACTGCCTACACTCCAGCAAGGGCAACCAGCCTTAGTGATGCTGAATGTATTTGCATTACTGACTGAGACCTCAAACCCCACTCGCTTGTGAATACTGTGCATGATCCCACATGGTAAGCAGCTGGGTGTGTGCTAAGAGTCTGCTTCTGCACCAAAAAATGGCTCCCCCTTTCCATCTAATGCAACTGTGAAATCACCAGAGCAATACGCGATAAATCTCTGCCTGTAATTCCTATTTGCACACAGAGTCATGTTTTCACATTAGTCACAAAACGAAATTTCTTTGCCAATTTGAAAGCACACATACTACTCTTTTTTTTGGCAAGTGATAATCACTTTTACAGACTGACACATTATGAATCCACTTTTCAGATTCTTAAAAAAGCACATGTCCATACTGCTTTTTCAGACCAGCACCATTTGTAACCTGGGTGACTGCCTACACTCCAGCAAGGGCAACCAGCCTTAGTGATGCTGAATGTATTTGCATTACTGACTGAAACCTCAAACCCCACTCGCTTGTGAATACTGTGCATGATTCCACATGGTAAGCAGCTGGGTGTGTGCTAAGAGTCTGCTTCTGCACCAAAAATGGCTCCCCCTTTCCATCTAATGCAACTGTGAAATCACCAGAGCAATACGCAATAAATCTCTGCCTGTAATTCCTATTTGCACACAGAGTCATGTTTTCACATTAGTCACAAAACGAAATTTCTTTGCCAATTTGAAAGCACACTTACTACTCTTTTTTTTGGCAAGTGATAATCACTTTTACAGACTGACACATTATGAATCCACTTTTCAGATTCTTAAAAAAGCACATGTCCAAACTGCTTTTTCAGACCAGCACCATTTGTAACCTGGGTGACTGCCTACACTCCAGCAAGGGCAACCAGCCTTAGTGATGCTGAATGTATTTGCATTACTGACTGAAACCTCAAACCCCACTCGCTTGTGAATACTGTGCATGATTCCACATGGTAAGCAGCTGGGTGTGTGCTAAGAGTCTGCTTCTGCACCAAAAAATGGCTCCCCCTTTCCATCTAATGCAACTGTGAAATCACCAGAGCAATACGCAATAAATCTCTGCCTGTAATTCCTATTTGCACACAGAGTCATGTTTTCACATTAGTCACAAAACGAAATTTCTTTGCCAATTTGAAAGCACACTTACTACTCTTTTTTTTGGCAAGTGATAATCACTTTTACAGACTGACACATTATGAATCCACTTTTCAGATTCTTAAAAAAGCACATGTCCAAACTGCTTTTTCAGACCAGCACCATTTGTAACCTGGGTGACTGCCTACACTCCAGCAAGGGCAACCAGCCTTAGTGATGCTGAATGTATTTGCATGTTATGTTATGTTATGTTATTTGTTCTTTTGTATAGCGCACGGGTACTCAAAAAGAGTGTCCCGGCGCTTTTGGAAAAGGAGGGCTGCAACACAATAACATAACACCGTTAAAAAAAACAAAACAAAAGAACCGAATGCCAAACAAATACATGCAGGAAAAACAGACTACTGGGTAAACAGCCAGGTTTTAAGGCCTTTTCTAAAGGCTAGTAGGTTGGTAGCTCCCCGTAGAGTGAATGGCAGAGAGTTCCACAACTGTGGCGCCAGAGGTCCAAAAGAGCGGCCTCCCAGGCGAGTTCTCTTCACACGCGGAACAACCGCCAAAAACAGGGATTCCGACCTCAAAGACCGTGTCGGCTGATAGACGACCAGTCTCTTTTGAAGATACTTTGCTCCCACTGCGTGGAGAGCTTTATAGGCCAGAGTCAGAGCCTTGAAGACGATCCGTTTCCGGATCGGGAGCCAATGCAAAGTTTTCAACAGGCCCGATACACTGGCCCGTCTATTTAATCCAAAAATAGCTCTCGCAGCCGCGTTCTGCACCACTTGGAGCCTCTGCAGCAAATACTCTGGCATGCCCAGGTAAAGAATGTTAGAATAATCCAACCTGGACCCGATCAGAGCCTGCACTGTCAGTTTCCTATGCTCCTCAGACAGCAGGGGAAGAAACCTCCGCAGCATCCTAAGGATGCCGAAGCAAGTGCCCGACACCCCGAGGATCTGGGATTTCAATGTTAGCCCCTTATCCATCTTGACCCCCAGATTCTTGGCGACTTGGGAGGAGCAAGGCGGGGGAAACATATTAATCGGCCACCAGGCCTGCCAGTCTGGCTCTGTATCGCACCCAAAGAAGAGTACCTCAGACTTATCGGAATTGCACTTGAGGCTGTTCAGTTGGAACCATTGAAAAACGGCCCCAAGGCAATCCCGGATGCTCTCCCCGTCAAAGTCTCCTCCTCTCTTACACGAGAAGAGGAGCTGGGTGTCGTCGGCATAGGATACGATCTGGGCCCCATACGACTCCACCAATGCCGCCAGCGGGGTCATGAAGATGTTGAATAGGGTCGGGCTCAAGATAGAGCCCTGTGGGACCCCGACTCCCAGAGGCGGCATCACGGCGGAATCTGGCGATGCATTACTGACTGAAACCTCAAACCCCACTCGCTTGTGAATACTGTGCATGATTCCACATGGTAAGCAGCTGGGTGTGTGCTAAGAGTCTGCTTCTGCACCAAAAAATGGCTCCCCCTTTCCATCTAATGCAACTGTGAAATCACCAGAGCAATACGCAATAAATCTCTGCCTGTAATTCCTATTTGCACACAGAGTCATGTTTTCACATTAGTCACAAAACGAAATTTCTTTGCCAATTTGAAAGCACACTTACTACTCTTTTTTTTGGCAAGTGATAATCACTTTTACAGACTGACACATTATGAATCCACTTTTCAGATTCTTAAAAAAGCACATGTCCAAACTGCTTTTTCAGACCAGCACCATTTGTAACCTGGGTGACTGCCTACACTCCAGCAAGGGCAACCAGCCTTAGTAATGCTGTATGTATTTGCATTACTGAGTCCAACCTCAAACCCTTAAACTATTCTTTTTTTATACCAGTACACCTTAATTTATCGTGAAAACATAGTCCATATTATTTTACATGTTCCTCACATTTAAATTTCTC
Organism: Triturus cristatus; assembly: GCF_964204655.1. Taxonomy (NCBI): domain Eukaryota; kingdom Metazoa; phylum Chordata; class Amphibia; order Caudata; family Salamandridae; genus Triturus; species Triturus cristatus. Next base: position 183,388,434 of record NC_140589.1, read on the forward strand.
CCAAAACAGAAAATAATAAACACAACTTCAACAAAAAGAATTGCATTTCTATTATTCATTTCTTAATTTACCATATACATCCCCTCTCAAACTCTAAACTCACCTTTAAAATTAGTTAGTTGTCAAAGAAATGTGGCACTCAAACAGCAGATTATCAGAGCCAGGATCTCTGTTCTTTACACCTCTCTCCTCTCAGCAGAACCAGATAATGGCAAACTTTCCCTCTCTTTTTCCACACATATACATGTTAATTTCAAATCTCAGTGCTTCCCCCTTTTTTTCAAATGTAATCACACATTTCTATTGGTTGAAAACCAACCCTTTTTCAAAAGTACCCTTCCCCCAACTTGACTTCTGCCTAGTACCCTTCCCCCAACTTGACTTCTGCCTGCTACCATAGCAACAGCTCATGGAACACTGCTGTGTGGAGTTAGGTCAGAAGTTCACCAAACAATGTTTCAATTCCACAGAGCAAGAGTGCTTGACTTTTCAAACCTAACAGCAAATCCATAGTACTGTTCTTTGGTAACACATTTTTCTGTACCAGTACAAAACATGCTTCTATAAATTTACACATACAGCCTAGTTTTTAGTGTAGAATGGTATGAAACAGCCAATCAGTTCTTTTTTTAAAAAAAAAATATGTATGCCTCCATTTCCAAACTGTCTTTCATTTCTTTTTACCATTCTACTGAAATACACCTCCTGAGTGCACCCCGATCTCCTTGGAAGATGTTCACAGTGTGGATTGTAGGACACAGCTATGTCTTCTGGAGTGAAAAGTTTTCAGAGAAAACAGGTATGGTGAGAGACCTTGCTTTGCCAAATGTAGACATTAAATGGATTGGTCAGAGAGGGTTAAAGTGGCACCAATTGATGCCATTGGTGAAATCCTTCATGCAAAACCAACACCCTGACCTCATAATAGTGCACTGTGGTGGCAATGACCTAGGCACTTTGACTGGGGTAGGTCTGGAAATGCTTATGAAGGACACCTTTGCACAACTGTTTTCACTTTTCCCTAAAACTGCCTTTGTGTTTTCTAACATATGCCAAAGGCAAAAATGGAACTGGTCCAATCATTTCTGTCCGCAGATTGACAAAGCAAGAAAGCACGTCAACAAATCTGTTTCTGATTTCCTCCGTGACTATGGTATGGGTTCCATTTACCACAACAACTTGCGTTACGACATGCAAGACATTTATAGAGGAGATGGTGTGCACTTCAATGATGAAGGGAACAGAGTCTTCCTCTTGAACCTTAGACTCTGCATCGGTACTTACTTGTAGGTACCACTAAAAAATCACTTCATAAACACAACGGCTCTTTTTAGAGCCCCCTAATATCTAAACACTTGAATCTGCATTTCATTTCTTTTTTTATTTTTTTTTTTTACCGTACGCTTACGGTGAGCTTACCGTACGCGTGCCCCGCGATTTTTTTTAAAATCAATAAATGTTTTCTTTGTACTTTTCTGTCCTTCTTTGACCCCCTTACAAATGTTAGGGGGTCTGTAACTCTCCTCCTTGCCCCCTTTTCAAGATATCACTCTTTTTTTTCTGAGTGAAACACACGAAATGGCGTCCGCCGCTTCCTGGTTTCGACCGATTCAAATGTTTACTAAGATCTAAGAGCCAATCAGAATCGCGCTCGCGCACGCCACCGTACGCGTACGGTAAGCGCACCGTAAGCGCACCGTAAGCTGGCTCAGATATATATATTGATTTAAAGGCTATTTTCTCAGAATCTACTGAACAGATTTACACCAAACCTACAAAAGGCACTTCCTTGACCTGAGGACTACCTCTCTGCCAAATTTCTAGTAATTCTGTTCATCCGTTCGGGCTGTAGCTGTGTTTAAAGGTCCTATGGAAAAATGCTTGGGAAAAACGCGTTTTGGGACCCCCCTTTTATCTCAGCCCCCGCTTGACGAATCCCCCCGAGACTTTCAGGGTCGGAGAGGAGCGTAGCGCCCCACCTATTTTGAAAAATTCGCGAGGATTCGTCAACCGGCGCCAAAGTTATTCAAAATAGAATGTTGTGGATTTCCTATGGAAACGTGGTCCTAACTATAACTACCTACTGGCGACCGCCAGTAGGTTATATATATATATATATATATATATATATATATATATATAGATATATATGTGTATATATATATATATTCAGTGAAAAAACCATAGGTTTCACACATGTTATAGTTAGCTGGACATTTTACTCGTAAAAAACCAATGAAATTGCCCCGTTATAGTTAGTTCAGCTAACTATAACTCGCGCGCCCGCAATGCACTGCTGATGACGTCACATATTACATCACTCATGACATGGTCAGTGACATCACTCATGACATCACTGATGACATCTCAAATGACATCACTGATGACATCACTGATGACATCATCCAGTGAATGTGTGTTTTTCTGAAAATTAAATATGTTTTATATATGTATATCTCAAGGTCGATGGAAGAATAAATGGGTATATAAGTGTCTAAATGGATGATTTGTTTTTGAAAAATTGATTGTGTAACTGACTGATTAGGTGTATCTCTCACTTTGTGTATAAGTGGCTGCATGGGTTGGTGAGTAGCTACATGGGTGTCTATATAGGTTATTAGTTGTTTTTTTGAGTATCAGTCTGAGTGTCTGTATGGTTCGGTGGGGGGTATTACGTAGTGCATAGGTGCATGAATGAGTGACTCACTGTTTGTATGTGTTGAAGACAGCATGTGTGCAGGACTGTATGGGTGGATGAGTGTGTGTATGGGTGTGTTAGTGAGTGAAAGACTGTCTCAATAGTGTCTTCAGGAGTAACTACATATGTTTTAAACTAGTATATGTGACTATTGGTGTATATATGTGAGTATATGTGAGAGGGAGAGATTGAAAGAGTTCCTGTATGAATAAGTATGTGTTTCTATAAGTGATTGTTTAAAAGACTAAGTATGTGTAAGTTTCCGTAGAAGTAAGTGTGGTGGTGTGTGTATAACTGTATATGCAGGTGAATGTATGTTTGATTCTTTATTAGCATGAGTGACTATGTGTGTGAGTAACTCTATGGATGAGTGGCCTTATGTAACAGGATGTATAGGTGTATGAGTACATATGATGAGTGAGTACATGTATGAGTGACTGTATAGGACTGTTGGTGAATGAGTGGATGTGTATGTGGATCTTAGAATTACTGAAGAGGTTGTTGTAACTGGTATTGGTATGTCCATTGTTTTGAAATTTTTAGTCTCTATTTTTGAATGTGTGTATCAAAGCTTATATTAAGGTGAGAGGAGGTCTGCCACTCTATCACAAGGATGATGTCATCAGTGATGTCATCAGTGATGTCATTTGAGATGTCATCAGTGATGTCATGAGTGATGTCACTGACCATGTCATGAGTGATGTAATATGTGACGTCATCAGCAGTGCATTGCGGGCGCGCGAGTTATAGTTAGCTGAACTAACTATAACGGGGCAATTTCATTGGTTTTTTATGAGTAAAATGTCCAGCTAACTATAACATGTGTGAAACCTATGGTTTTTTCACTGAATTTCTAAGGTTTTTTAAATGCTAATTCCTAACTATAACGTGTGTGAAACCTATGGTTTTTTCAGTGAATTTCTAAGGTTTTTTAAATGCTAATTCCTAACTATAACGTGTGTGAAACCCATGGTTTTTTCAGTGAATTTGCAAGGTTTTTTAAATGCTAATTCCTAACTATAACGTGTGTGAAACCCATGGTTTTTTCAGTGAATTTGCAAGGTTTTTTAAATGCTATTTTTTTTTTTTATTCTTCATTTTTTTCAAACATATTTTTAATTTAATTTTCTTACCTTTTATAAAGACTATGCTTAAATTTTTAAAATCCTTAAATATTTTTTTATATATATTTTTTAAAATAAACATGTAAAATTTATTTCCAGATTTTTTTTTTTTTTTTTATAGTACGCGTACCGTAAGCTCACGGTAAGCGTACGGTTTACGCAACGTCCGTAATCTATCTACGCTGCTTGCGTATAGTTACGTACTTTGCGTAGCCGCGCGTACTGCGCGTGGGACGCGTGCGCGCTTACGCCACACGCGCACGTTACGCGGAAGTGCCGGGGAGTGACTGTTATGCGCATGCGCGGAAGCGCGTGTCTTTTTTACGCGCACGCGTACTTTTTGCCGTAAGCGTACCGTAAGCGTACGGTAGGTCATGTGATCTTGAAACACAACTTTTGATTGGTTGAAACTACTTTCAGTTCTAGAACTCTCCTACACCACACCCATTCCCCTCATTTCTGCTTGTGATCCCTTGGGAGAAGGAGCTGGTTTGTCTTTGGGATACGATGGCAGAACAGCAGAGCTCTTCTGAGAGTGAGGCTAGCACCAGCAGCACTGTCTTGAGGCAGAGATCGAGGAAACAAAAGCCTTCATATGTTTGGGATTATTTTACTTTTCCAGAAGGCCAGCAAAAGGTGAATGCACCCTTAGTTACTTGCAAGCTGTGTAAGCGTGTACTTTCTAGAGGTAATCCTAACAGGAAGTATTCCTTTGGGAATCACACCATGAAGAGACACCTCCAGGATGTACACAGAAGGACACATGGTCATCTTTTTGGAGGTAACTCTTCAGAAAGACGAGTCAGTACATCCACAGCAGCTCAGCCTGGACCATCATCTGCAGGGCTGACTCCTTCTTCTGCAGGTCAGGTGAGCCCTTTATCTGTGGGGGGAGAATCTCCTTTTGCTGGCCCTCTGGAAATGAACCTTCGATTTCGGAAGGTTGATATTCATTGCACATTTTGTAAAGGTCTAATTTGTCATAGGGAGACCAGTGTTTCCCTAGTGAACAACAAAATAGATCAGCACATTTGTAGCTATGAATGATTTTCCCATGCTTCCTTTCCTCTGTCCCTGCATGAACACAACGGTTCTTTTAAGAGCCAACCTTATCTTTCATCTTTTTTTTACATGTTTTTAAAAACTTTTTTTTATTTTTTTTTTACCGTACGCGTACGGTAAGCGTACCTTTTTTTTATTTTTTAAAAAAAACACTAAAAATCAGTTATCACATTACAAGGTCCTTGAGAGACTACAATTATTATTATTGACTTACCATACTCACTCAAAAAAATATTTATTCATTTGTTTTTTTAAAAAATAGTTTTTAAAATGGTTGTAGTTTCCGAAAATTTTCTATATCGATCTGAAAATAAAGAAAAAAGTATTAATATTTTTAAACCATTTTATAATACAGTACACATATTTACATTTTTTACCAAAAAATATTTTTGCCTTATTTTTGCTGTTTTCAGAATATATTGCATTTCACTATAAATTGTGAAAGCAATTGCATTCATCATTTTACAGCGGGCAAAAAAATTTAACAATCTCAAAGATTGTTTTAAAAAAGCCCAGAATCTCTTCTCACTTAAACTTATCATTACAGAAATGCATATTATTCTAAAAAAATATCATCTAAAAACAATACTTTTTTCTTTAAAATACCGTCTGATATGTTTGTTTGAGAAGTATAATCACAATATTATATCTCAAATAACTCCAAAATACATCTGATTTTATTTCCTTTAGGCCAAATAGTTTTTTTTTTTTTTCCTGGAATAAATTTCCAAGGGAAATCCATTAAAATTCTAAAGTTTAATCTGTCCAGATCTCACCGATTCTCTGTAACATTTTGGTTCACGAAAATTTTTTGAATAATTTATTTAGTCCACAATAGAATTGCTTAGTTTTCCACATGGCCAAATAGTAATTTTTTAAATCATTTTTGAAAAAATTTCCAATGGCAGTTCAATAGCATTCCAAAATTTAAAATGTGCAGAAGTTACCGATTATCTCTAAATTATTGGTTTTTCAAAATTGCATTAAAAATTAAAAAAGTCCACATTACAATTGGTTATCTTTCCTTTAGGCCAAATGATAGTTTTAAAAATATTTTTTCTACAAAATTGCAATGGTAATCCAGTAAAATGGTAAAATTATTTTGTCCAGATCTTGCCAAGTCTCTCTAAAATTTAGGTTTCAGGAAGATTAGATAGGAATTTGCTAAATCAAAAGGCAAACGTTGTTTGAAAATCAATTGGGAATCATTACACAGTGTCCAGCCTTTTTCACATTTTAGATAAACTGTGTAATGTCCAGAAGTAACAGTAGGTCCATCATGGAAAATTATTGCAACAGTTACAAAAGTTTTTCCTGAAATTGATAATTGCTGTCCTGTAAACTTCTTTATTAAAGTATCCAATTTTGATCCATCAGCTCTACATCGTTGCATCATTAAAATTACATACTGTCCGTATTCCCTTAAAATTAATGTTGATAACATGTCAGAATTACACTCACCACATTTCATGCTATGATTAGCATCTTTAACTAATTTTGCAAAAGTGACTGTTTTACTCTCTGGCAATGTCAAATAAATAAACCTTTCATTATCAACAATAGAGCCACATATATTATAACAATTATCACAACTATGTTCCCATTTATAAGAGAGACCAAAAAAAATGTCAATGGGAACTCCTTCTTCTTCCACTACCTGAAGAAAATACATCAAAAATTCGTGTGCATCTTGCTGTTCATTTTGAGAAAACTGTGTTCGTCCTGAACATACATCTAAAAGTTTTCTAATGTCAGTAGCACTTTCTATTTGAGTTTTATCTTTACTCAGCTTTTGAAAAAGGAGACTCAGCTCTGAACAGAATCTTTTTCCCTGATTTACTATTATCTGCTCTTGCAAACTTTCCAGATAAAATGCAACATTCAGCACTACATTTGCATAGCAGTTGACACCAGAGCTATTTTCAAAATGACATCCTACAACCTGTTCTTCATTTTCCTTTTTCTTTTTGCTTGCAATTACATCACTCCTCTTTTTTTTCCTCTTCTCTATATCTTCATTACAGATATTCTCATTTCTCCTTTTACGAGAAACTACACGTTTCTCCAACACAGGATACTGACCTAAATGAGGAGCATAGCTTCTTCTTAATCTATTATACTCCTTTACACAGTTTGTATCAGCACTAACTTTTGAGTCATCAAAGTCTATCATGAATAAACCTGATAATGTTTTGACTCGTGACAAAGCTACATATGCCATACCTTCTTTGAACACAGTTGAACCAATGTTCACAAATGCACAATCTACAGTCAATCCTTGAGACTTGTGGATAGTTACAGCATATGCTAGTGAAAACGGAAACTGCTTCCTACGTACATATAAGTCTTTCACAAGCATAAAACGAACTGTACAACGACAAATATCTTTAACTTCTTCTATCTGATCAAATTTTATTTTTAAACATTCAATTCCTTCTTTTTTCTGATAATTAATAAAACCCACAACTCTTCCCATTGCTCCATTCACTAAGCCTTTCTCAACATCCAAATTTCTCCTTAAACACTGGTTGTCCTTTAACTGGAGTAAGTTGCAAAAGATCCCCAAAAACTATGACGTGTTTTCCACCAAATAACACGTCATAGTCTGTCTTCAAAATTTGCTGCATTCTTAAATGCACAAAGGCAAGCATTAAGTTTGATACCATGCTCACCTCATCAATAATGAGAACTTGCATCTTCTTCAATACTCTTGAAACTTCCAAGGATGCTTCTCCAGTTAGCTTGTTGAATTGTATTTTGTTCTCATGCTCCACTGGTAACATTAGCAAACGATGTAAGGTGATTCCTTTTATGTTATATGCTGCTAACCCAGTTGGAGCAGTAACCACACAAGACAAAGTAGAATCCGTTTTTTGCTTTAGGTAGCTTCTGATGACTTTAATTAGGAAACTTTTTCCAGTGCCAGCTTGTCCGCTTACATACATCCTGATTGGATGAAATGATGTGCATGAGCACTCTTTTTTGATATGTAGAAATCCGTGATCAATTTTGTTTTTGATCTCTTCATAAATTTGTTGCTGCTCTTGATTCAGTTGTCTTTCCAAATTTTCTAAGTCTATAAATTCTTCTTGACCTTGATTCATAGCCGTTTCCACTTCATTCATGGCTATTGATGCTTCATTTTCAACGATTGGTTGTCCTAGGGGATCTTGACTGTATGTTCCTGAACTTTGGCTGTCCTGAGAACTGTCTCTAGCTATTTCTGCTGCAATTGTAGTTTCCTGTTCAATTTCTTCATTTAACATTTGCAGATAAGTTGAGAATGTACTGCATTGTATGCTGTCTTTGCAAGCATTAAAAGAATCTTCATAGCTCTGGAATTCTCCCAGTAGTTCATCCTCTGTACGCCATGGTTTAAACAACTGTAAAAGAGCCAAGTAGTAAAATTCTTTCTTGTCGGTAGTGTCGCAACTCAGCTTCCGGTGATTTATCAAACTTCCTTTGGTTTGCTTCACCAAACATCCTTCTTCACCAACAACTTTATATTTTCCACTGTTGATGTCTTCTGCAGCTTTCCGTGAATAAATGTAGTTCTGTAACACTTCATAGAGACACATGTTCTCCAGATGATGACTTCTCTTGGGATAATATGTGTCCAACATGTTTGTTTTCAATATATCTGTACTTTCTGGGTCATTCTCAGCCAAATATTCAATTTCTCCAACAGATTTCAGTACCCGATTTCTCATTGCTGCAAGGCCTAAACTTGACCAAATTATTCTTCTTGACTTCGAGTAGAGACTTGCAGAAGATAACCTATCTGAACATTCGTAGGATCCAATTTCTCGATGCGATAACATCTTCAAACTGAAACTGTACAGCTTCTTACTGACAGTCTTCTCGTGAGAAATCTCTTCCCACATTTCCTTCAATTCTGTTTTTTCTGATTTCGTAATGTAAGACGTTACATATCGAGCAACAGCAATGGAATTGTCAGCAACATACTGTATATCCATGTTAGCGTTCCACATGGATAAAATGACTGGGTTGTAGTCATTTATATTTTTAGATTCTTCTTTTCTTTTAAGGTTGTAGGTATTCTTAGGTGATTTTCTTGTGATAGTATGTCTCACAGCTGACATAAAACTGTTGACTCTTCCATTTGAAAGAACAGGTCTAGGAAATCCAAATCGACATTTAGTGTAGTATTTTTCTTTGCTCTTGTATTTCCGTTGACAGTATTTTCCACACCGATGACTTTGGAAACGTAGAACTTGCTCCTTTAACTTGTTCTCTTCTGTGCTTTTTGGTATAGCACATGTTGCATATTCTTCAATGTAAGATAACACTGCTTCATCAGTATCTGTTCCAAACTTTGGGGCATCCTTGATCCACAGCAGCATATGAATATGAGGAGCACCTCTTGCCTGGTACTCTTTTCTCCAAAAGAAATCCACTACTTCTCCAAGGGGTGGATTTTTTTTATTGCAGATGAAGGACATCATAGCCTCAAATCTATGATTGAAATATCTGCAAACATTAACCGGATCCAATGAGCACAGTTCTCCTGCTGTCTTGTATTCGATGTTTTTAATGTTTGAATTGGCCTCTCGTAGAAAATCCAGTAAATCATCCCAAGCGTACTCGGCACAGCTTAGGGTAAGGAACCATGTTGGTGTTCCTAAATTGCGTAACATGCATTTTAGTTCACCATGGCGTCGGTACCAATATTCATTTGTCCCACGCTGACAAGCCATCAGATTGATCAGTTGTGTTTCCAAATGATCATCTCGGTGCTGCACTTTCTCCATAAAATCCTTAGCAGACACATTTTGTAAATGTACTCCACTTTTTAAAATGTGATTTACTGCATAAGACAGTGCAGACAAGTCGCTTTCAAATAAAAGATGGAACAAATAAGGAATACTTTGTCGAAATCTGGGATCTTCAGCATATAGTCTTGTAGTTCGATACTCTGAAGCTGGAATCTGTTCTGGACGTTCATCGTATCGTCCTCCTTTTCCTTTAGGAAACAGCTGGGGAAAACATCGAGCTTCCAAGCTCTCCTCCCATACACTCACGGGATTTCCTTTTGCTTTCTTCATCTGAAAGAGATCAATATTGTCTCCCATAACTTCTTTCGAATGGAGAGGATGTATGCTAAAATGTTCATAAATTTCTTCTTCCTTTGACTTGTCCACTTTTTCAATTTGTCCAGTTGGTGTTTCTGTGTCTCCTTGTAAATCTTCTTCTTCTTCTTCTTCTTCTATATAAATTGATTCATACCATTTGTTATTTTTTTTCAAATACAAATTTGCTCTTTGTACTTTCCGCACATCTACCAGCTCCTGCCAAATCTTCTTATTCTTTGTAGGTACACCATTAACCAGAATAATTAATGGTTCAGTTTCCAAAGTATCCGCATCAATAGTTTCCATATTTTTTTTCAAATCCAAGGGCAAATACACCACTCTACCTTTTAAACCTCTCAGTAAATCTGAAGGAGGTAATTTACCAGTTTTGGGCTCCATACGTACTATGGTCTGGAACGGATGAACACATTGAATGAGTATAGACTCATATGTATTTAATTCAGAAAGTTCAGCAGGAATAGCATCCAATTCTAAATTATTATGTACAGCTCTGGTCGGCATTCTATTTTCCTCTAACTTGTTATAACAGTATTTACAAATACGCTGATCTTCACCCAATTCAAAACAATTTTCTAGAAATATATATGTGGCAAAATCCTTCCACTTATAATTATCTTCATTTTCACTCTTTCTGTAGAGATCAACATTCCTAGTTTGTTTTCTATAATGAGCTCTGCGGCAACAAATACAAGTAAAATTTGGTTTTTCATTAGAGACTATTGCAAATTTTGTTATATGATCATTAAATGTGTTACTTACAGAGGGTTCTACATTGTCTTCCACTTCTGCCTCATTTACTGTGTCCTTCTCTGCACTGTTTTGTTCAGGACCAAAGTAACAAAACTGAATTTCATCAACAACCTTCTCTACATCTGATACCGTTCCTCGGAACAGAGCCCTATTCAATTCATTTAACTTTATTGCTGGACTTTTGGCAAAATACAACCGTCTCACAAACTTTCTCATTTCAGTATGATGAACAGCCAGCATCCTAAAATGATGGAAAACACTATTGCACACTTTTCTAGATAGACAAGCAAGAGAATGACCCTGCAAACCAGTATTCTCTCTCACTCTGCATGGATCCAGACTTTGAAGCACCTTAATCTTTTGTTTTACACTTTTTTTACTATATTCTCTTAGAAACTCTCGAAATCTGTCAATAGATTCCTGACGCACAGTGCAAATACTACTACAATTCCAAGTGTACACTGGGGCTTTAGGACGTCTCCCCATTGCCTCATCTGCCATCACTTGTACCTCATCTCTTGGAACCATTATCTCCTTCTCCATTATGCAACCATTTTTTACTTCGTATGAACGACCTCTGGTGTCAACTGCATGCAGCAAACTATTACTTTGAAAATAGCTCTCTTCATTAAAAAAAGGTTCACTACTTGAACTATGCATCCACTTTCCTAAAAACACTTTACAAAAGTTTGTTCTGTTCACTACTCTTTTGCTTTTGCTTTGTGATTTCAGTACATTAACCATTTTATCTAATGTACGCATCCTATTCAAAATTAATATGAATAGTTTCCTTTTTAATTCCAATGCTTTTGCTGCAATGGCTTCAATTTCTTTTTTTCTCTTGTAATATTTAGCCTTTTGCTTATATTTCTTTATATCCTTTATCAAATTGGACATAACTCTTCTCTGAAACATTTTTCTACGTATCTCTTTAAATGCTGTTTTTCTGTTTATGTTAAACTTTTCAATTGCAGAAGGTATATTTGCATTAACTAAATTCTCAATTTTTTGCTGTTCTCTATGTTTTGTTACATTTTTCCGAGAACAGACATTTTGTACATTTTTCTTTGTTTTGAATATTTTGTTTAGAAATTGTTTTTTTTGCTTACCAGAAGATTTTTTCTTTTTCCCAACATCAGCATCTTCTACTAACTTTGGTCCTCCAGTTGTCTTCAAATATAGTTTTTTTTTTAGCGTTTTTTGAACTCGAGATTTTGTAGGCATCTTAAATTTTGTTCACTGTTCTTCAGCAATACCTGAAAAAAACTAAAAAAAAAATCTGTTATTGTATTTAAATATATTACTACATTTCTTTTCACAATAGTCACAAAACGAAATTTCTTTGCCAATTTGAATGCACACAAACTGCTCTTTTTTTTGGGCAAGTGAAAATCTCTTTTACAAACTGTCACATTATGAAACCACTTTTCAGATTTTTTAAAAAGCCCATGTCCACAGTGCTACACTCCACCAAGGGCAACCAGCCTTAGTGATGCTGAATGTATTTGCATTACAGACTTAAACCTGAAAACCCCACTGGCTTGTAAATACTGTGCATGACTATACACGGCAAGGACATGGGTGTGTGCTAAGCCTCTGCTTCTTCCCCCAAAAATTCGCTCCCCCTTTCCATCTAATGCAACTGTGAAATCACCAGAGCAAGACGCAATAAATCTCTGCCTATAATTCTTCTATGCACACAGAGTCATGTTTTCACAGTAGTCCCAAAACGAAATTTCTTTGCCAATTTGAAAGCACACTTACTGCTCTTTTTTTTTCGGGCCAAGTGAAAATCTCTTTTTACAATTTGAAATCACTTTTACAGACTGAAACATTATGAAACCACTATTTTTGATTTATTTAATTGCACGTGTCCAAGCTGTTTTTTTTTCAGACCACCACCATGTGCATTCTCTGTGACTGCCTACACTCCAGCAAGGGCAACCAGCCTTAGTGATGCTGAATGTATTTGCATTACAGACTTAAACCTGAAAAGCCCACTGGCTTGTAAATACTGTGCATGACTATACACGGCAAGGACATGGGTGTGTGCTAAGCCTCTGCTTCTTCCCCCAATAATTCGCTCCCCCTTTCCATCTAATGCAACTGTGAAATCACCAGAGCAAGACGCAATAAATCTCTGCCTATAATTCTTCTATGCACACAGAGTCATGTTTTCACATTAGTGCCAAAACGAAATTTCTTTGCCAGATTCAAAGCACACTTACTGCTCTTTTTTTTTCGGGCCAAGTGAAAATCTCTTTTTACAATTTGAAATCACTTTTACAGACTGACACATTATGAAACCACTATTTTTGATTTATTTAATTGGACGTGTCCAAGCTGTTTTTTTTTCAGACCAACACCATGTGCATTCTCTGTGACTGCCTACACTCCACCAAGGGCAACCAGCCTTAGTGATGCTGAATGTATTTGCATTACAGACTTAAACCTGAAAACCCCACTGGCTTGTAAATACTGTGCATGACTATACACGGCAAGGACATGGGTGTGTGCTAAGCCTCTGCTTCTTCCCCCAATAATTCGCTCCCCCTTTCCATCTAATGCAACTGTGAAATCACCAGAGCAAGACGCAATAAATCTCTGCCTATAATTCTTCTATGCACACAGAGTCATGTTTTCACATTAGTGCCAAAACGAAATTTCTTTGCCAATTTGAAAGCACACTTACTGCTCTTTTTTTTTCGGGCCAAGTGAAAATCTCTTTTTACAATTTGAAATCACTTTTACAGACTGACACATTATGAAACCACTATTTTTGATTTATTTAATTGGACGTGTCCAAGCTGTTTTTTTTCAGACCAACACCATGTGCATTCTCTGTGACTGCCTACACTCCACCAAGGGCAACCAGCCTTAGTGATGCTGAATGTATTTGCATTACAGACTTAAACCTGAAAACCCCACTGGCTTGTAAATACTGTGCATGACTATACACGGCAAGGACATGGGTGTGTGCTAAGCCTCTGCTTCTTCCCCCAATAATTCGCTCCCCCTTTCCATCTAATGCAACTGTGAAATCACCAGAGCAAGACGCAATAAATCTCTGCCTATAATTCTTCTATGCACACAGAGTCATGTTTTCACATTAGTCCCAAAACGAAATTTCTTTGCCAATTTGAAAGCACACTTACTGCTCTTTTTTTTTTCGGGCCAAGTGAAAATCTCTTTTTACAATTTGAAATCACTTTTACAGACTGACACATTATGAAACCACTATTTTTGATTTATTTAATTGCACGTGTCCAAGCTGTTTTTTTTTCAGACCACCACCATGTGCATTCTCTGTGACTGCCTACACTCCACCAAGGGCAACCAGCCTTAGTGATGCTCAATGTATTTGCATTACAGACTTAAACCTGAAAACCCCACTGGCTTGTAAATACTGTGCATGACTATACACGGCAAGGACATGGGTGTGTGCTAAGCCTCTGCTTCTTCCCCCAATAATTCGCTCCCCCTTTCCATCTAATGCAACTGTGAAATCACCAGAGCAAGACGCAATAAATCTCTGCCTATAATTCTTCTATGCACACAGAGTCATGTTTTCACATTAGTCCCAAAATGAAATTTCTTTGCCAATTTCAAAGCACACTTACTGCTCTTTTTTTTTCGGGCCAAGTGAAAATCTCTTTTTACAATTTGAAATCACTTTTACAGACTGACACATTATGAAACCACTATTTTTGATTTATTTAATTGCACGTGTCCAAGCTGTTTTTTTTTCAGACCACCACCATGTGCATTCTCTGTGACTGCCTACACTCCACCAAGGGCAACCAACCTTAGTGATGCTGAATGTATTTGCATTACAGACTTAAACCTGAAAACCCCACTGGCTTGTAAATACTGTGCATGACTATACACGGCAAGGACATGGGTGTGTGCTAAGCCTCTGCTTCTTCCCCCAATAATTCGCTCCCCCTTTCCATCTAATGCAACTGTGAAATCACCAGAGCAAGACGCAATAAATCTCTGCCTATAATTCTTCTATGCACACAGAGTCATGTTTTCACATTAGTGCCAAAACGAAATTTCTTTGCCAATTTGAAAGCACACTTACTGCTCTTTTTTTTTTGGGCCAAGTGAAAATCTCTTTTTACAATTTGAAATCACTTTTACAGACTGACACATTATGAAACCACTATTTTTGATTTATTTAATTGCACGTGTCCAAGCTGTTTTTTTTTCAGACCACCACCATGTGCATTCTCTGTGACTGCCTACACTCCACCAAGGGCAACCAGCCTTAGTGATGCTGAATGTATTTGCATTACAGACTTAAACCTGAAAACCCCACTGGCTTGTAAATACTGTGCATGACTATACACGGCAAGGACATGGGTGTGTGCTAAGCCTCTGCTTCTTCCCCCAATAATTCGCTCCCCCTTTCCATCTAATGCAACTGTGAAATCACCAGAGCAAGACGCAATAAATCTCTGCCTATAATTCTTCTATGCACACAGAGTCATGTTTTCACATTAGTGCCAAAACGAAATTTCTTTGCCAATTTCAAAGCACACTTACTGCTCTTTTTTTTTCGGGCCAAGTGAAAATCTCTTTTTACAATTTGAAATCACTTTTACAGACTGACACATTATGAAACCACTATTTTTGATTTATTTAATTGCACGTGTCCAAGCTGTTTTTTTTTCAGACCACCACCATGTGCATTCTCTGTGACTGCCTACACTCCAGCAAGGGCAACCAGCCTTAGTGATGCTGAATGTATTTGCATTACAGACTTAAACCTGAAAACCCCACTGGCTTGTAAATACTGTGCATGACTATACACGGCAAGGACATGGGTGTGTGCTAAGCCTCTGCTTCTTCCCCCAATAATTCGCTCCCCCTTTCCATCTAATGCAACTGTGAAATCACCAGAGCAAGACGCAATAAATCTCTGCCTATAATTCTTCTATGCACACAGAGTCATGTTTTCACATTAGTGCCAAAACGAAATTTCTTTGCCAATTTGAAAGCACACTTACTGCTCTTTTTTTTTTGGGCCAAGTGAAAATCTCTTTTTACAATTTGAAATCACTTTTACAGACTGACACATTATGAAACCACTATTTTTGATTTATTTAATTGCACGTGTCCAAGCTGTTTTTTTTTCAGACCACCACCATGTGCATTCTCTGTGACTGCCTACACTCCACCAAGGGCAACCAGCCTTAGTGATGCTGAATGTATTTGCATTACAGACTTAAACCTGAAAACCCCACTGGCTTGTAAATACTGTGCATGACTATACACGGCAAGGACATGGGTGTGTGCTAAGCCTCTGCTTCTTCCCCCAATAATTCGCTCCCCCTTTCCATCTAATGCAACTGTGAAATCACCAGAGCAAGACGCAATAAATCTCTGCCTATAATTCTTCTATGCACACAGAGTCATGTTTTCACATTAGTGCCAAAACGAAATTTCTTTGCCAATTTCAAAGCACACTTACTGCTCTTTTTTTTTCGGGCCAAGTGAAAATCTCTTTTTACAATTTGAAATCACTTTTACAGACTGACACATTATGAAACCACTATTTTTCATTTATTTAATTGCACGTGTCCAAGCTGTTTTTTTTTCAGACCACCACCATGTGCATTCTCTGTGACTGCCTACACTCCAGCAAGGGCAACCAGCCTTAGTGATGCTGAATGTATTTGCATTACAGACTTAAACCTGAAAACCCCACTGGCTTGTAAATACTGTGCATGACTATACACGGCAAGGACATGGGTGTGTGCTAAGCCTCTGCTTCTTCCCCCAATAATTCGCTCCCCCTTTCCATCTAATGCAACTGTGAAATCACCAGAGCAAGACGCAATAAATCTCTGCCTATAATTCTTCTATGCACACAGAGTCATGTTTTCACATTAGTCCCAAAACGAAATTTCTTTGCCAATTTGAAAGCACACTTACTGCTCTTTTTTTTTTTCGGGGCAAGTGTAAATCACTTTTACACACTGACACATTATGAAACCACCATGTGTAACTACAACAAAAACAATTCCCATTTCTATTATTCATTTCTTAAGTTACCACATACATCCCCTCTCAAACTGTAAACTCACCTTTAAAATTAGTTAGTTGTGAAAGAAATGTGACACTCAAACAGCAGATTATCAGAGCCAGGATCTCTGTTGTGTTCACCTCTCTCCTCTCAGCAGAACCAGATAATGGCAAACTTTCCCTCTATTTTTCCACACATATACATGTAAGTTTCAAATCTCAGTGCTTCCCCCTTTTTTTCACATGTATTCACACATTTCTATTGGTTGAAAATGAACCCTTTTCCAAAAGTACCCTTCCCCCAACTTGACTTCTGCCTAGTACCCTTCCCCCAACTTGACTTCTGCCTGCTACCATAGCAACAGCTCATGGAACACTGCTGTGTGCAGTTAGGTCAGAAGTTCGACACACAATGTTTCAATTCCACAGAGCAAGAGTGCTTGACTTTTCAAACCTAACAGCAAATCCATAGTACTGTTCTTTGGTTACACATTTTTTTGTACCAATACAAAACATGCTTCTATTAATTTTCACATACAGCCTAGTTTTTATTCTGGAATGGTATGAAACAGCCAATCAGTTCTTTTTGTTTTAAAAAAATATGTATGCCTCCATTTCCAAACTGTCTTTCTTTTCATATTGCCATTCTACTGAAAGACACCTCCTGAGTGCATCCAGTTCTCCTTTGAAGATGTTCACAGTGTGGATTGTAGGGCACAGCTATGTCTTCTGGAGTGAAAAGTTTGCAGAGAAAACAGATATGGTGAGAGACCTTGCTTTGCCAAATGTAGACATTAAATGGATTGGTCAGAGAGGGTTAAAGTGGCACCAATTGATGCCATTGGTGAAATCCTTCATTCAAATCCAACACCCTGACCTCATAATAGTGCACTGTGGTGGCAATGACCTAGGCACTTTGACTGGGGTAGGTCTGGAAATGCTTATGAAGGACACCTTTGCACAACTGTTTACACTTTTCCCTAAAACTGCCTTTGTGTTTTCCAACATATGCCAAAGGCAAAAATGGAACTGGTGCAATCATTTCTGTCCACAGATTGACAAAGCAAGAAAGCACGTCAACAAATCTGTTTCTGCTTTCCTCCGTGACTATGGTATGGGTGCCATTTACCACAACAACTTGCGTTATGACATGCAAGACATTTATAGAGGAGATGGTGTGCACTTCAATGATGAAGGGAACAGAGTCTTCCTCTTGAACCTTAGACTCTGCATCGGTACTTACTTGTAGGTACCACTAAAAAAATGACTTCATAAACACAACAGCTCTTTTTAGAGCTCCCTAATTTCTAAACTCTTAAATCTGCTTTTCATTTATTTATTTTTATTTTTTTTACCGTACGCTTACCGTAAGCTTACCGTACGCGTACCCCGTGATTTTTTTTTAAATCAATAAATGTTTTTTTTGTACTTTTCTGTCCTTCTTTGACCCCCTTACAATTGTTAGGGGGTCTGTAACTCTCCTCATTGCCCCCTTTCCTTGTTTTCACTCTTTTTTTTCAGAGTGAAATACACAAAATGGCGGCCGCCGCTTCCTGGTTTCGGCCGATTCGAATGTTTACTAAGATCTAAGAGCCAATCAGAATCGCGCTCGCGCACGCCACCGTACGCTTACCGTAAGCGTACGGTAAGCGTACCGTAAGCGGGCTCAGATATATATATTGATTTAAAGGCTATTTTCTCAGAATCTACTGAACAGATTTACACCAAACCTACAAAAGGCACTTCCTTGACCTAGGGACTACCTCTCTGCCAAATTTTGAGTAATTCTGTTCAGCCGTTCGGGCTGTAGCTCGTTCTAAAGGTCCTATGGAAAAATGCATGGGAAAAACGCGTTTTGGGACCCCCCTTTTATCTCAGCCCCCGCTTGACGGATCCCCCCGAGACTTTCAGGGTAGGAGCGGAGCGTAGCGCCCCACCTATTTTGAGAAATTTGCGAGGATTCGTCGACCGGCGCCAAAGTTATTCAAAATAGAATGTTGAGGTTTTCCTATGGAAACGTGGTCCTAACTATAACTACCTACTGGCGACCGCCAGTAGGTAATTTGTATATATATATATATATATATATATATACCACATCACACACAGTCCTCCTGAAGCCAGGACCCAGAGGCGGCACCAGTGCATGTTGGAGTAGTAGAGCCCCGTCAATATTCAAATCACTTCCGGTATTGGAGCTGCAATGCGCGGAACGCGCACTCATCTACAGTTCAATCAAGAAAGATTATAAACCCATAAATACTGCTCAATCTTACGTTTTAATCCATAAAGCCGAACAAACCCAATGTGTTTTGGCATCGAACATGCCTTGATCATGGGTAGTAAAAGACACACAATTGATGGACGGCATGCAGAACAAATCAAAACATTCACCCCCAGTCAAGAGATCTGGGTAAATCCATCATTGTTTTGCTCACCATGCCACCCAAGTTTAGACCTGGCCATATGCAAATCAGTCTTGACCCTGTGCCTCATGGGAACAGTCCAGCCCGAACTGCCAAGCCAGGTCCTCCCTGGACCAGAAACAAGCATCCTAGGACCGGTTTTGGGGTTTCTACCCTCTTCAGCCAGGATAGCTTGATTCGAGTGGCACAGTGAGCCCAGGACCCACATCTGGGCATACCTGGCGCACTTAGGGCAAGAAAGCAAAAGACACACAATTGATGGACGGAATCCATAAATACTGCTCAATCTTACGTTTTAATCCATAAAGCCGAACAAACCCAATGTGTTTTGGCATCGAACATGCCTTGATCATGGGTAGTAAAAGACACACAATTGATGGACGGAATGCAGAACAAATCAAAACATTCACCCCCAGTCAAGAGATATGGGTTAAATCCATCATTCTTTTGCCCTAAACAAACTGCAAAATGTAAGCAAATCCAATACAAAATCCTCAAAGCAATCCAAAATATGGAAACACTATAAAAAATATGAAAAAGTGTTTAGAAAAAATAAACTTTCCAGGAAACCTGAAATTAAAGGAAACCAAATAAAAAAAATGGTTTATAATAAACCAAAAATGATTTCCTTAAAAAAAAGTAAACTCCCAATGTCCATAGGACACGGTCATAGACAAGAACCTGCAAAGTAAATAAACAATCTATCCACAAAACACATTACACTCCCAAAAAAACATATACACGCCAGTTAATCATCAAAATAAAACAAACCTAACTTATTTTAACATAATATAGCAAAACATTACTAAAATAGTGTACAAAAACGCAAAACTACAGATTAGAGAAAAATAATAACAATAATAAACTGCTAAAACCAAAAAATCAACACTATAATTTCCTTCTACACCTCTCTCCTAAAACCCCCTATCCCTCAAAACCCATAAAAATATTAAATTAGGAATTACCTGCTCCAACAACAGACAAACAGCAGCACCTTATCATGACCTGGTCTGGGAAAATAGACTTCAAACTACACAAATAGATTACAAAATAGTAGACAGCGGTAAATTAAACAAAAAAGACTATCTCCCCACAGAAACAAATGGGAAAAATGTGAGAAATGTTGAAAAAAATATTTCACATCTGAAACACATCAACAATGTTGTGATAAAAAGATACAAGTATATAAAGAATAAATAGCATAATAGTACAAAAAAAGTATACAATTATATAATAAGTACATAAAAACATATGTTAAAATGATGTAGCAAATATGTATTTAAAACAAATAAAAAACCCTTTCAACGATGGAAATTAAAGTTGAGAATGTACAACACATAATACTATGTAAATATAATTTATGTGTGTTTTTGTTAATAAAAAAATAAAAGAAGAGTTTTATTAACTTACCTTTATACAAATGTTTGTTTCTCTGATATAATATATATAATTAAAAATGTCTTAATATAAACTTTGAAAACAGAAATAAAATGAGAAAAAAATAGAAAAATAAGACAATGTAATTCATATTATTATTGTTTGCAAACATACAACAATTGTTTTTATTGCATTACTAATGAATAACAATAGTAACAAAATAACACAAAATATTTCTACTATATACCAATAAAAATAAAACAAAATATTTCAAATAAAATATAAAACTAAATGTTCACACTCCAAAATAAATCATTTATAAACTAATTGTTATACACTAATGGGGAGAAATTTACTAATCCCACCCCAATCTAAATCAATTTGGAGAAGGCGTTGGACACTAAAGCTGTGGCATTTATTATTCCCACTCCAATGTAAACCAATTTGGGGAAGTTTCTGTACACTAAAGGAGAGACATTTAGTATTCCCACTCCAATCCAAACCAATCTGGGGAAGGTGTTGGACACTAAGGGCATGATTAGGACTTTGGCAGAGTGGCGCCAGGTCCTCCCCACTGCCCACCGCCAAACCCGTGGTCAGGCAGCCCACAAGATTACAAGTGTTTCTCGTGTCTGGAGAGCTTTTTTTTAATGTTCCCACTGTGTTGCACTGAAACTGGGCACTGTAATGGTAACACCAAAAACAGTTCCTGCGTGGCATAGACTCTAAACTAAATCAATTTGGGGAAGGTATTGGACACTAAAGTGATAACAGTTACTATTTCGACTACAATCCAACCACAATGGGGGAAGGTATTGGACACTAAAGGGAAATATTTACTTTTCCCACGCCAATCGATGGATATTGGAGGAACGTGTTGGACTCAAAAAGAGTGTTATTTACTATCCAGACTAAAATCCAAACCAATTTTGGGGAAGGGGTTGAACAATAACGGAGTACCATTTACTATCCGTACTCCAATCTAAATCAATTTGAGGGAGATGTTGGACACTAAAGCCGTGCAATTTACTATTTCCACTCCAATCTAAACCAATTGCAAGAAGGTGTTGGACACTAAAAAGGTGACATTTTATATTCCCATTCCAATCTAAACCAATTTGAGGAAGGTGTTGGACACCAAAGGGGGGGACATTTACTATTCCCACTCTAATCTATATCAATTTGTAAAAGGTGTTGGACACTAAACAAGTAAAATTTACTTTTCCCATTTAAATATAAACCAATTTCGGGAAGGCGTTGGACACTAAAGAGTTGACATTTACTATTCCCACTCCATTCTAAACCAATTTGAGGAAGGCGTTTGGCACTAAAGGAGTGAAATGTACTATTCCCACTCTAATCTAAACAAATTTGAGGAAGGTGTTGAACACTAAAGAGGTGACATTTACTATTCCCTCTTCAATCTATACCAATTTGATGAAGGCATTGGACACTAAAGGGGTGAAATGTACTATTCCATATACAATCCCAGCTAATTTGGGGAAGCGTTGGACACTAAAGGGGTGAATTTTACTATTCTCACTCCAATCTAAACCAATTTGGAGAAAGCATTGAACACTAAAGGGGCGAAATTTACTATTCACATTCCACTCCAACTTTATTAGAAGAAGGTGCAGGACACTAAAAGGATTTGATTTCATAATCCCACTCTAATCTGAAATAGGTGTTGGATGATAAAAATTAGAAATTTGCAAAATTCACTCTAAATAACTTTTTTATGTAAAGTACTACACATTAAACAATTTTAAAAAGCAATAAATACTCTATAATCATACACATTTTGTTTGATGTATTTTCAAATATAATTGGATCTAAAAACAAACTAACCTAAACTACTTAACAATATATACAAACTTAGTGCCTGATTTTGATGATGGGCGTTCTGACTGCTGGACGCTATAGAGGTGGTCTGGAGACTGCCTGATGAGCATGTGGGGGTCCAACCACTGTATTTCAATTCTACCACGGGGCTGGTGGTCAGAAAGGTGTTGGTACCATGGTGGAGGTATGCTGCGGCCATGGAAAAGGGCCACAACACATGCCTTCGCCATGCAGTACCTCCTGCACGTCCATGCACCCTGTGCCAAGCACCATGCCGTACATGGCACACGGTGCATGAAGGTGAGTGGGGGCATGTGCCCACAAAGCCACTTCTCAGTGGCCTATGATGGACGGGAAGCCCCAGATCACTTTCTGACAACCTTTTTATGGTGGGGTTCCTGACATGAAAAGGCTGTCAAAAAGGAATATCATAACGTTGATGGCGGAGCCTGCATCAGCACCACCGCCATTCTGGGACACTCCTCTGACCACCACCCTGCCTGGATCTAAGATCCTGGTGGAGCCGGCAGTCTTGCATAAGACAGATGTGGGTCCGACCGTCAGTATCATTATATGACGGTCGGACCGAAGGGCTCTTGGCAATCGGACCACCAACCTAAAAGTTATTTACATTTAAATAAATCATTTTCTTAATATTAGTAATTAAAATATTTATTACATTCTTTTTTTCAACCCCATTGCAGTGAAACTTTCCACTGAAGAAGGCAACTCCTCCAGGTGCATGGTGCTATCCTCCTGGGTTATCACTTATGGTGTGCAGTGCGTAGCAGTTCTGCAAAAACCCCTGCAGCCTGTGGGCATTCCCCTTCTTGCCTTTCTCCATGTGGCTGCCCGTAGGTACACATCCCTCAGGCAGCCTTCGGACTGGCACCTTGTGCGAGAGTTCCTGCCATGACTGAACCTCTTCTGTTCTGTCAAAGAATAGCTTTTCCATTGGCAACCCCTTTTAGCTGTGCCAGTTGGAGAAGCATGTACTTTCACTGCATGGCCTTGAGTTTCATTTTCTATGTGGAGGATTTACTGAGTACTCCCCCGTTGCATCAAACCCAGAATGAATCACAATTGAGCAACAATCCCTTGAGTTCTCCACCATCAGGGTTCACTCCCCTCCTCCAGCCAATGGTTATTATGTACTGGGGAAGCTTTTGCTGCTTCTGATAGTGATCAGGAAGTTGGTGCCAGTAGGCACGGTTCCAGAGGCCACTGTGTTGGTCCCTGATGTAGATGTGATTCCCTGCCACCTCCCCATTCTTACCAGCTACTCCTCCAACTCAAGCCAGTGCAGCAATCCGAGGCTGCAGACACTGTCATCAGATGCGCCAGTCTCGGTCCTCCATTTTCCAATCCCCGCACTCCGACAGTCGAACACCACCTTCCTGGCCGGGCCTCACCCAGCACAGACATGTGCAACTTATACCCCTGGGGACATGTACAGTTCCGTCATCTCCTCCTCTACACCAGGCAGTCCCCTGGTGTGAAGCAGCCATCCTGCACTCCATGATGCCCTTAAAGGAATATTCGGTATGGGACCCTGTACTGCCCATGCCACAGTTAGGCCGATGCAGCACACCAGCCCTGCAGCCTCACGCTGCACTTAAGCCAATGTAGCTCTGTGCCAGTAGGCCCAAAGATTAGATCTACTGTATGGGTTCCCGCCGCCTACATGCATGCGCCCTCAGGGTACCTGGGTTAGTACAGTTAGCCAGCCGACAAGCTGCATTGGGCATTGCCAGTGGTTTTGGGGAAGGATTTTGCTGGATTTAAATGAGATTTGACGGAGCCACTTAACAACATGTCTCGTTGGCCATCTTGCTGACAGTGCCCCTATTACAAAATATTAAAATATGACATAGCCAACAAAAAATACCCACAATCCACTATTTTAAAAATACAACACTGGAAAACTCTGCACCCTATTCTGCCTATAACCCACACACCACACTCCAGAAAACCTAAAACATAAATTACATTAAAAAAACTTAAAAACAATTGAAATAAATGTATAAATAAAAAATACCCAAACAATAAAAACCCACACCCCAATCTTTTATAAAAAAATCAAATGTCATTCATTATCATTTAATCTTTATTTCGGTAAAATGAACCATAAAAGGTTTTTTTAAAAAAAAACAAAAAAAACACAAGAATTTCCACAATACATCGTATTGAGCATAGAATACAATACTATTAATTTAACTGAATTCTACATGGAATAAACAACCAATTTTGAGATGTTAAAACAAGTATATCAATTTATGCAATTTTACAGTTATTAAAAAGTTAATAAAAAACAGGTTTGAGGAATAAACATATCAGGACATTAAAAATAATTAGTCTGTACAATTAAATAAATTCCTCTAAACTAGTATATTAAAACTTACATCAATAAAAAAATTAAAAAAAAATTTAAACTGATGTATAAGTCAATTTATAATTCATGTTGTAATCATAAAGTGCACGTGCCAAGTCCATTATTTTACATTTTTCAGCCTAGAGTTTCAAGCCTTCCCTTTTCCTTACCATGCTTACACCAAACAAATACCTACTAACACTAAAAACCACTGTTTGCATGGTATCGGATCGTAATAATCTTTCTGCTTCGTGGCAGGATCTGATACCAAGCAGACGAAAAATGGGTTTAATCCTTTTCTTCCTACATCGCGAATAGGCTGGACAGAAAAACAATAGGTGTAATTCATTCTCTATTGCACCTGAATCGCATAATACACATCTGCCCTCCTCCACTTCACCTGACACCCATTTCACGGTATTTCCCTTTATCTGTAAAATACCATAACAATATTTAAGGTATAAGGATTTAGCTAGCTGCGGCTGAATTTCATCTAGGAAGGGCTCAAATTTCCAAACTGTTTTAATATGGAGGAACCGTGATGTCAATGATCCCACAGTAGAAGAATGGGATGAGAAGTCGTGTATAAAAGACCAGTAGGTCTCCTTTAAAACCTTTTTTGAGGTCGTAGTCAGGCTTATCCCAAAATTGCCTAAGTCCCAGTTTAAAAAAACAGTTGTGTATGTGCTTTAACCAGGTCAGACCTATACCTTTATTAAGACCTAGGATTTCCTCAAGCCCCACTCTATAATGTGCAAGCTCATCCGTGCACCACAGGAGAACCCAGAACAGCAATGGGCTTAAGTTAGCCTGGTCATCCACACGGTGAAAGTTTAAATCCATCAGAACAGGGGTCAGAGGTGTACGTATCGGGAGGCTTAGTACTTTCCTGAGAAACTTGTTTTCACCCACCTTGAATGTATCATTCGTCTGGGGGCCTCACAGCTCTGCCCCGTACAGTGAAGCCGATTGCACCTTGTATTTGTATACTTCGAGAGCGGGTGAAACTGCTTTGGATAACCTACTTTCTATTTTCCTAATTAATGGGAAAGTGTTCTGGAGTAGTAAAGTTTTACTTTTTTCTAGCTGTGGTCTCCAAGTCATTTTTGAATCCAAAGTAATACCTAAGTAGTTTAAATCATGCACATACTCAATCTTCTGGTTATTCATAGTTAAGTTTTCCCTAAAGGTTTTATGTGGGTTAACTGCCATATATGTGGTTTTGCTAGAATTTATTTCTAGCCCCTTGGCTTTGCAGTATATCCCAAATAGATTTATTACATTTTGCAATCTTTTCGGTGTTTGTGAAATTAAAATCGTGTCGTCGGCAAAGAGGAGTGCCGGCACAGGCACCCCCTCTAGCCTGGGGGAGTCATGATCACAGCCCAAGAGGTATTCAGGGATGTCATTGATGTACAATGAAAATAGAGTGGGAGCTAAAACGCACCCCTGTCTTACACCCCTATTAACCTTAATTGGTTCAGTTAATTCACCTAGTGGGCCCCATCTAACCCCTGCCCAGTTGTCTTCATGTAACCTTATTATTTGTAGAAGAATTTCCCCCGGAACCCCCTGATTCTTTAGGGACTTCCACAGGAGATTTCTGGGAATAAGGTCGAACGCTGCTTTTAAGTCCACAAAGGCGATATACAAGTGACCCTTCCTAGATTTTATATATTTCCAGGCTATGCAAAGAAATCTAAAAACCTGGTCAATCATGCCGGTCTTTGCTCTAAAACCTGCCTGATATTGTGATAAAATATTGTATTCCTCAATCCAATTGATCAATTTATTTAAAATTTGCCTGGCGTATATCTTCTGTAAAACATCAATAAGACTAATTGGTCGATAGTGTGAGGGATTATGGCGATCGTCCTTCTTAAAAATGGTGGTAATCTCTGCCCCTTTCCAAGACTCTGGTAGGGGTGCACCCGAGGCAACAGAGTTACACAACAGATTAATATAGGGGCCCCAAACACTTTTATCATGTTTCCATAGGTCTCCGGGTATTTTGTCAGGACCAGGAGCCTTTCCTGGTTTTAATGTATCTATAGCTGCCAGTGTTTCCTTCAAGCTAAAAGATAATTGGGCTACAATTGGGGTAATTTCATAATCTAGCGGGCAATAATCAATATCATTTGCGGAAGAGGAGTAGAGACCGGAGAAGTGTTTTACCCAGGTATTTGCATCTAGGAAAAGGTCTTTTGTACATCTTCCTTTCTTGTTGCCCTTTCATATCAAACGCCAAAATCCAGTTCGGTCTTTTGCTTTGGCTGCTACAAGTAATTCTGCCCAAATGTTATCCTCCCATTCTTTCCTAGTCAAGGCCAGTAATTGCTTATATTCAGCCCTTTTTCCCCTTAAGGCCACTATATTTTTGGTTTTAGAAGCCAAGATAAGCTTGTTTTTTGCAATACGGCATTCTTTATTATACCAAGGGCTTTTCAACTCCGTGGCACCTGTGATCCCATTTTTACATTTTTTTGGGATTTTACTCAATATAGGTAACAGGTCTTTGACGAATTTACAGTGAATTTCCACAATCGTAATTTCTGAAACAGGTCGATCTACATACAGGGAGACCCTATCTGCAAACGTTTCATAGGTCTGCTTAATTGCCGCTTCATTTCCCCCTATCGAAGGCCATTTTAGAGCTCTCTGGTTATTACTTAATAGAGGATCAATATTAGAACCCTCCACTTCTCTGGACCTTGGGGTTATCGACTGGAAAAAATGGGCCGCCAATGTCAGGCATAAAGGGTAATGGTCACTCTCTGTTCTATCATCGACTACTAAGTCAAGGGCCATCGACCACAACTCAATCGAAATTAATATATAGTCTATGTGGTTCTTTAGATTACCTCTAGTAAATGTGGAGGCTTTTGAACTATCAGAGGGCAAGCGGCCGTTACAGGCTCGTAAGCAGTACCCCGAGACAAGTCTTAATAGCTGTGCAACTGCTATTGTACAGGGCACTGCCGAGATGCTTTCCAAAGGCGGGATATTATTGGCCAGATCTTCTTCCTCAAAGATATTTTCTAGACCAACCGTAGGTTTGTATTTGCAATTAAAATCGCACCCCACAATTATCAGGGCCCTTGGTTCGGTCGAGCTTAAAAAATTGTCTAGCTGCTCAATGACCTTCGTTTCCTTGCTTGTGGGATATGGTCTGGAATATATATGTAATATATTAAACTCCCTTTTTGTCCGGTGTGTAAAATTTTACTCCCAAAATGTCCTGCGAGCAAGTTTCGACTAGTTTAACATCAATGCCTAAAGTCACCTTTACCCAGATAGAGAGGCCTCCTGAGGGCCTCCCTCTAGCTGAGGAGATAGCATATTTACTAAAGGTTTTGTATCCTACTTTATAAAAGGGTTCTAAGGCCCAAGTTTCTTGAAGCATGATTATGTCATTCTGCCCAATGTATTCCTGCCACACAACATCTTCTATGTTCTTTCTAAGCCCTGCAATGTTCCAAGAGATCTTTATTATTACTCCCACACAGCTCACCTCACTTTGTTCCTTCCATCCGTTTTTTATACCAAAATTGTTCTTAATATGATGGTTTCTAATGTCCCTTCTGTTATTCTTTGGTGGCTCTCCATGATTGGTATTCAATTTAATGGCATTGACCAGAACAAGCCCCTTCTCTTGAGCTTGTAACCCAGCTGCCAGTGATCCTGATACTTGAGGTATAAATGGTTGTCAGTCTTGGCCGTCCAAGTCTGACAATGCATGGTATCTATTTGTCAGTGGCACATGATACTGCCTAGTATTTGAATACCATGGCTGTGGTCTATAAAAAAAACCCTAATGGAAGTGTACAGATGTTGGTATTCGTCAAGTGTGTAATCTCAGTTTTATTCAAAATGTGGCCAACCAACTGGGGCCTACAAAAATTTACCACTATACAATCTCCATTTATATTTTTACTGGAGTAACCTATCCAGCCTAGCCTACAGACCATTAGTATCTCCTTAGTATCTGCTAGCTGAAAACGTTTGTATTTGGCTAGCCAATCTATAGTTTTGTTCCGTAGGTCTTCCCAACTTTCTCTCTCAGTCATTCTAAGAGCGTGGACACCAGCTAATATTAGCGTATATGGGCATGAAGCAGGGGGCACGTTTAAGATGTCCAAATTGGGCTTTAGTTGATCATTAATGGCAGTTTTGCTAGAGTTATACATCATCCTAGGGGTCCGTATGTCTTGCCCCCTGTCTGCATTAGAGTGTACTGTACAAATGCTCTGTGTGCCTAAGGGATTGGAACCAATTGATGCCTCCTGGGACCTATCTCCCATACTAACATGTGTTGGTTCAATGGATTCACCACCTTGTGCTTCCCTATTGTGGTGTGTGGTTTTGTCCTCCCTCTCATGAATTCCCCTTTTTAGCTCTTCCACCATTCTGCCCTCCTTACTATGGTTTAAGTTTTTTATTGCTTCTTCCAGAAGGTTCAATATGTCCCAAAGCTTTGTGAAGTCCTTCTTAAAAGAGTCTTGAACATCATTGACCATTACACCAGCAGTTGCACTATTGATGGTGGCATTGATTCCTGTAGCAACTTCCCTGGTGTTACCCCAGCTATGATCATGGATCACATGAACCGTGTCTGTCTGTGTGCCAACGGAAATACTTTTGGTTTGACATATAGTTACATCGTGTTCTATATCTAACCTGTCCGTTGCTTGGGGGGCCATTGCAAATTTAGATTTCTTTGTAGGAGGTCCCCGTTTTCTTTTTGCAGGCAAAACTTCGGTTTTTCGTGCTACCACATTTTTCGATACCCTAGTCCTGGTACCTCTGCCCACCACCACTTTTTGCGCTGGTTCTAGTGTTGAAGCAGAAAAAGGAGAGTGGAACAGGGATAAAGCATCAATGGGGGACGTAGTAAACAAGCCATCGTTCACTCTAACACCCATGCCAACTTCCTGAGTGTCCGCTGAATGGTTACCTCTTTGGGTTAATGGATCCAAAGAAAGACGTCGCTTAGTTAGTTCAATCTCGTGAATCAATAGTGATTCTGCCCTTACCAAGAAGGCATCTAATGTCCCCACTGTTCCCTTACGTTTCTCCATTCCTTAGTTGTTAATATGTATGACAAGAGACAACAGGGACAGAGCAACAGTATATATAGGATCCTGAATTTACAGTACCTTCCTGCACCTGCAAGTGTCCGATCCGTAGTTCCCAAGACAGAGTGTTAAGGGATTTGCCCAGACCAGCCTCTTCCGGGCTACGACGGGCCCTCCCGCGCTGCAGGAGCCCTCGCCTGTTATTATGCGCCTCCTGGCGCGTAGGATGTCGTCAGCGGCAGGCGTGCCACACAGAACGCTGGGAAGTGTAGTCCCCTTAACTCGCAATGGGCAGTGGTCGGCACCCAGCAACAACAGAGTGCCCCCTGGTTCACCAGTAAGGCTTATAGCAAGTGTCAAGTTCCAAGAGCTCCCCCAGTCTCTGAGGAGCCCAGACCAACAACAACCCCTCTCAAGGACCAAGCTCCAGTCAAAATAGCGAAGTTAGGAGAGCTCACCACCCAGTCCCAAGGTCGCCAGCACTCAGATTCAGGGCAGGGATGCGGCGGGTGTCAGGTGGCAGTCAATAGGCCAGTAAGTAGACCACTGGCAAAACCAGTCCAAATTTGTCTCTTCCAGGAATTGGGGTGTGTTGTAGATTTGGCAGCTTAATGACCGATTATATGTCCAAGCGGAGGTCAGGCGGGCCTTACAACTATAAGCATATATCAACCAAAAACATGAGGTATACAAGCAGCTCTCTCAATGTTGTTTTGACGTAAAGCTCTTGATTTTTCAGATGTGTCTTCTGTAAGCGTTGTTACCCAAAGCCCTTATTCAGCCTTATTCAGCCTGTCGCCGCCACCAGAGGAACTCCCTTTTTTCCCAAAAGCAACCGGAGTCATGCAGCAGCATCTTTGACCTGCTTTAACCCCCTCCAAGCCTTTATTTCCCCTTCTGCTGGAGCCTCATAGGGAAGATTACTGGGTCAAAACAGCCGTCCTGAAGCAGTCCTGAGTGAGCAGGGAAGATCAGAGGAGAGCAGCCCGCCCCCGCCCCCGCCACAACCGGCGCTGCCAGGGTCACTCAGCGCTCTCAGCAGCAATGCCAGCAGCTGAGTAAGTGAAGCAATTCAAAAGCAGGGGCCGAAATCCAGGCAGGTCCGGAGCAGCGCACCTGGCTCCTCTTTGCCGCCCTCAATTATACTAATCAAAGTGCGTCTGCCGAATTCACTCCATCCCCGAGTTCTCGCAGAGCCTCACATCCTCCTTCACGCCGCCATCCCATTACAACTGGATTTGCCTTTGCCTTTCACCTCACTTTTCAGCCAGGCACAGCCAAAAAAAAACCAGCTCAACGGGACCGGAGCAGCACCCCCTTCTCTTCCTTTCACCGCCCGAGCGGCAAAGCCAGCAGCAGCCGCCGACAAATCCGCCTCTCCAAATCTCTTAAATGCCGCGGAGCCTCGAGCCTCGCATCCCGGTCAATGGTCGGACTTCCAGGTACGGGGCGGGGCAATCAAATGTCAAATTGTCCCCACCCTATAGTCCTCACATCCCAAAACCAAGACCCCAAAAAGCGAATACTCACAACCCTTTATTTTATTAAAAAACTCATTTATATCACCTCACTCCCTCTTCCGCTATTACCTTTTTCCCGCCTAAAATCACAAAAGAAAGATAAAATCATAATATTTTTTCAAAAATGAACATTTTTTTAAATTAACACAATGAATAATTACAACCAGAAATTAAATTCCCCCGCCCGACTGTTTAAAAAACACCAAAAGTAAGATGCCCACTGTACATTCCACTCAATTGACCATAGATCAATACCACAGACTGTTAACTCTTTTTTGTGTGGGGGGATAAACCCCCCCAAATCCCTCCTTTTGGAGAGCTGTGTTTATGATGATCTCTAGAGAAAACAAAAAACCTGTTCTATGTTAGTAGATCAAATTTTTCATTAACAAATACATTGCATATGCATATACCTGCTATTTAACACACAATGACTATGTGAGTCAATACATATTTTCATTTATTTACTTTTTTTGAATGTGCAATTGGCTCAAGAAAGGGAATTAAAAATATCTTCAATTGTCAATGTTCCTTAATGATAATAGTTATTAAAATACAGTTAAATAAAATGTACTCTTCCTTTCTATTTCCAGCATGTTGGCAACAATAGTTCAATGAATAAATATTTTTAAATAGCTATTCATACACATAAATCTATTCCTGTCAGCAAATATATGTGCACTGGGCCCTTAGCAGTATGCAGAGAGAAATGGATGTCCCGTCATTTGCTCCTTCAGAGACCTTGAGTGTGGTGCCCTATACCTTAAAATTGAACTTGACAGACAAGAAAAACTAAGAAAGTTTAAATAGAAGCTATAACTACATAACTATATTAAGGAATAGTATTTTCATTTTGCGAAAAGCAACCAGCCACTAAAATAAAAGGTGAATTTGAGTTCTGAAGTATAATATAGCCTTATAGCTCGCTGCTGAGGGCTATCCCGGTTGTTAAAGTCCCTGAAGCCAATTTTTAGGCCTGAACCAGCCACTAATGCAAAACAGTTGATGGACAGAATGCAGAACAATGTCATACATTCACCGCAGTACAGAGATCTGGGCCTAAATCCATAGTTTTTTGCTCACAATGCCATTCCAGTTTGAACCCAGCCATATGCAAATCAGTCTTGACCCTGTGCCTCATGGGAACAGTCCAGCCCGAACTGCCAAGCCAAGTCCTCCCTGGACTGGAACCAAGCATCCTAGGACCGGTTTCGGGGTTTCACCCCTCTTCAGTCAGTTACATTACTTTAAAACATGTCTCAGGCCTGCCATTGCAGCCTGTAGTGCAGTTTTAAAACTGGAAAATAAACCTGGCAAAATAAACCTTTTGCAAGGCCTAAACCTTCCTTTTTAAAACATAAAAGTCACCCCTAAGGTAGGCCCTAACCAGCCCATAGGGCACAGTGCATTGTATTTAAAAAGTAGGACATGTGGTTTTAAGATTTACATATCCTGGTAGTGAAAAATTCCCAAATTAGTTTTCAAGTCCTGTAATGTCTATTTTTCCCTTTGAATAACATTGGGTGACCTTATTACATTAATAAGTACTAAGGTTTTATTGGGAATAGATAGACATGTCTAGTTTGGACTCAAATGAATTACAATTTAAAATCGTTTTTAATGGTACAGTCAGATTTGAAGTCACAATTCTGAAAATTGCACTTTTCGAAAGTAGACATTTTCTTGTCCTAGCCATTTGGTGCCTGCTGATTGTGTCCTGGGTCACATGACTGAAAATAACTTGGTATTTGTGTTTTTTTTTAAACAACAAAGAATCTGTGGGTCTGCGAGCATCAAACTAATAATCCTAAACCACAAAAACAAATGCTAATAATGACTACAAAAGTCCTCATAAGGAGGACGGAGTCCCATCACCCACCGTGGTGGCATGTTTCATCATCTGGGGCCTCCTGTTAACCACAACCTGGTGTGGTTAACGAGCTACAACTCCTGAGGGAACTGGGGAAGGAGGAGCTCACGGATGTTTTAAGGATCTAAATGACCTATTGAGGCTGAATGAAACAGAGACTAAAGCTGCCCTAAGTGTGGTGAACTAACATAAAGGGTACAGAGTGAGTGCAAAAAATAGTTAAAATTGACTATCCAGCGAAAAATATGTTTAATCAGTATCGTTGGGTGTCAAGAACTAAAACAAAGTGGTCAACATGTTTCAGCCATTGTTGATCACAAAATTGTGATCGAGGCTTTCATCAGGACCATATGCTACTCCTGTAACATTGAGCAATGTCAAATGAGGACAAACATTGCAACTACATGAGAACAAAACGATACCTCCAGCAGGTGCAACCACTCAACAATTGGAAAAGTGGGGCTGCAGGGGTTCTTAATGCAGTACCTGTGAAGAATACAAGAAAAACATACAACAGGCAAAAGTCAATATAGCACGGGGAAAAGGGTTTAGGAGAATAAGTGAATGATAACAGTGGGTACCAAAAGGTATACCACTGGTCAGCTTACCCGTGGTAGATCGGGAATATGCATCAACGCTCCTGGTGACAACTCAGGGAGTGAAGCAGCGCTCTGTAAACAACAATAAAAAACAACCTGGTATAGAACAAGGTATCAATGCTGGTAAACAGATCTATGAAACCAGTCTTACTAAAAAATAGCTCAAACGCGTGTGTGTCACAAAACCTGTCATAACATACTCTATCTCGAGTGCAGAAGAAATGGAAGGGCCAGCTCGAGAAATTCAGGCTACTGAGCGCCTAAGAATACATCAGCACGATATGTATATACTGCTAGTTGGTGTATAGCAGGCGCACTAGGGCATAAGCAAATGAAGCTTAAGGCAAAAAGAGTCAGAAACCAAATCACACGCATTTGTCTTCCCATGCGTTTTGTCTACCCGCGCTTAATTCTTAAGCGTTCAGTTGTTCTGGATATTTCAACCCGTTGTGCACAATATTGTGCGTTAAGCCGCCCTTTATTTGCAATTTTAGCAGATTATGTGTTCTAACGTTGTTGTACAATACACATTAATGTCTTGACTACATCTCCAATGAGGCTCGGTCTAGGGGGTGAGTCTCGCGAGTCATCCGACACATTCTGGATGTTTCAGACCCGCCCTTCCTGATCACTTCCGGGACAATATCGGCTTCATCTAACGGAGGCAGAGGTGGCGAAAGTACCGCTTAGGCCAACCAGGAAGACAGCCTGGAGTAGCGACGGAGAGGTAGGCTGCTTGCTGCTCAGCCTTTCACTTTATATCCCGGGAATTAGTTTGACATCAACTCCCTTTGGCTGGCTAGCGCGTCCTCTCCTGAGAGCTCAGCACGCACTTCTGTGCAGGCAGAGCTCTGGTCCATATCACTCCGATTGAGGGGTATCTACTGCTCGACCATTTTCCTTTTGAGTGGCAGACAAAATGTTTTCGTAACCTTGATTCAATACGATTGTATGCTCCTTGTGATTGGTGGGTGTCTTACATCACTCTGAGAGTTGCGTTTCATCCAACTTACAGGGGTATAATCGTTCTACAACGCACACTTATGAGCGCGAGATCAGTTGAGCCTACACAGCCCCTAGTTCCAGTTCAACTCCAGATCTGTACACGCAGGGCCTTGTTGCTCGCCCTTCTGTGATTTGGTTTCTGACTCTTTTTGCCTTAAGCTTCATTTGCTTATGCCCTAGTGCGCCTGCTACACACCAACTAGCAGTATATACATACCGTGCTGATGTATTCTTAGGCGCTCAGTAGCCTGAATTTCTCGAGCTGGCCCTTCCATTTCTTCTGCACTCGAGATAGAGTATGTTTATGACAGGTTTTGTGACACACACGCGTTTGAGCTATTTTTTAGTAAGACTGGTTTCATAGATCTGTTTACCAGCGTTGATACCTTGTTCTATACCAGGTTGTTTTTTATTGTTGTTTACAGAGCGCTGCTTCACGCCCTGAGTTGTCACCAGGAGCGTTGATGCATATTCCCGATCTACCACGGGTAAGCTGATCAGTGGTATACCTTTTGGTACCCACTGTTATCATTCACTTATTCTCCTAAACTCTTTTCCCCGTGCTATATTGACTTTTGCCTGTTGTATGTTTTTCTTGTATTCTTCACAGGTACTGCATTAAGAACCCCTGCAGCCCCACTTTTCCAATTATTGAGTGGTTGCACCTGCTGAAGGTATCGTTTTG
Source organism: Triturus cristatus (assembly GCF_964204655.1). Classification (NCBI taxonomy): domain Eukaryota; kingdom Metazoa; phylum Chordata; class Amphibia; order Caudata; family Salamandridae; genus Triturus; species Triturus cristatus. The sequence continues at coordinate 183,423,982 of NC_140589.1, forward strand.
TTCTCATGTAGTTGCAATGTTTGTCCTCATTTGACATTGCTCAATGTTACAGGAGTAGCATATGGTCCTGATGAAAGCCTCGATCACAATTTTGTGATCAACAATGGCTGAAACATGTTGACCACTTTGTTTTAGTTCTTGACACCCAACGATACTGATTAAACATATTTTTCGCTGGATAGTCAATTTTAACTATTTTTTGCACTCACTCTGTACCCTTTATGTTAGTTCACCACACTTAGGGCAGCTTTAGTCTCTGTTTCATTCAGCCTCAATAGGTCATTTAGATCCTTAAAACATCCGTGAGCTCCTCCTTCCCCAGTTCCCTCAGGAGTTGTAGCTCGTTAACCACACCAGGTTGTGGTTAACAGGAGGCCCCAGATGATGAAACATGCCACCACGGTGGGTGATGGGACTCCGTCCTCCTTATGAGGACTTTTGTAGTCATTATTAGCATTTGTTTTTGTGGTTTAGGATTATTAGTTTGATGCTCGCAGACCCACGGATTCTTTGTTGTTTCATGTTATAGACACTTGTGGGGATTTTTTCCGTGCCGGTTTTTAAACTTTCCCTCTGACCCTCGTGCTTTATCGGTATTTTTGTGATTTGTGTTTTTCTCCCAGACAGTGAGGTAAAGGGTAACTAGATGTTGGCAAGATAGACCATCTTGCCAGGGTGGGTGGGGCGGAGCTGTTCTCTGCCCCAATTACATTTCAAAGGGCTGCCACCAGCACACACACAAGGGAACCTGACACTAGTCTTTTATCACCACAGACTACTTGGAGCCTTTATAGGGGAAGAGAAGAAGTTTCCAGGACCATATGTGGGAGTAGCCATTGTGTCACCCCCCCCCCCTTACAAAGATGGCACCAGGTATACATATTGGACCTCCTGAACCGCCACTTCAGTACATTCCTAGACCTGTAGTAGACTTCAGAACAACTCCCTGTTTTCCAAAGGACTGCCATACTTAGTTTGAGACTGCCCAAAAATTATTTGGTATGCAATACATCCATTTTAGGAGTCCTCTAAAGTTTTAATGACACCCAGAACAAGGTTAGAAATGGATTCTGAATAACAATTTGGATGGGGTGTGCTTTTGGAATCTCTCCCAAATTGCACTTTGGTACCCTATGTATAAATGGTTTGTAGCCAAAGTTCCAGTCACAAACCGTTGATTAGTTACTTACTCACAACTTGGCATGGGAACTTATAGACAAAAAGTATATGGTCCCATTTCGACCACTTCCCATCTGTGAATCGCAGTGACAGCTTCAGGGGAGTAGGTAGTGGTCCTGAGGACCACACTCACTGAAGTTGTTCAACATGTAAAAGTTTTTTTATTGCAGCCCTTCATGCTTTAAGGAAGTTGGGCTCTTTTAAAAAACCTTTTCAGTTTTAAACAGCAACTACTGAGATGGTGGTTTTCTGGCCCTTGTATACACTCGTCACTTTAATTGTAGACAATCGCATTGATATGTAAATTGCGACCTATCTAATTAAATTAGGCAGATTGATCTCCTTCACATTACAATTCAGTATTTTGCTAAAAAAACAATTAGTACATAGAATGGTGTACAAAAAAAGATGCTTGTTGCAAAACAGAGAGGTGCACATTTTAGCCATTTTTTTCTACTAGTGTTTCAGTTCACCTGACTGCATATTCACTTCCCACTTTCCAGAAAAGAGAAAATAGGATTCTTTAAAACTTTATACAAAAGTTGTAATGACACAAAACCAAAAACTGGATATTTGAATTCTCAGGGTTTCTCAGACAGTGAACCGTCTCCAATAAAACACAAGTTTACCAGAGCGAATGCCTCTCATCAAATTATTCGAACTGTCCAAGTCATGAAAAAACGAACAGACAACTCGGGAACACAGAACAACAGTCTTGTTAAGAATACATCTGAAGGCAAGCAAGAACTGCAAGCAGATGAGAAGACATCATATGCTAGGTGACAGCGGAAACTCTTGTTCAAGGACTGTGATGGAAAGCTAACTACAAAGAACTAACATCCTGTGGAGAGCACAAGGGGCTTTCGAGGCAGGAGAATGACAAGGACGCATGACATCTCGAAATACTCTACTTCTAGCTGGAAGAGTTTGAAATACACCAGCACAAATGCACGTGTTAACCTGTCTGTTGTGATAATTGACACAGGAAATACAAAATACAACTGGCAAGAGGATCAGGTCTTGCAAAAATCAGCACAGTGACAGATTTCAGAATTCTGATTCTAAATTAGAAGCAAATGCAGAAAAGATTATGAAATGTGGCAGGCAAAAGCACGCAATTTTTTTTTCAACATTTGACTTTTTTTCGAATTCTTTATCTGCCGCTTTTCCCGACTCTGAAATACTTTGGGCCTCATTTACAATGATTTGCCGTAGGGCAGCGACACAAGTATTTTTGCAAATTGAAAGAGCAGAATGCAAATTTGTATGAGATACGGTGCATTCATGTCCTTTCAGCTAGAGCCCGGTGTACAATTTGGTGACCAGCACCAACACAGGTACTCTTGCACCATGGTGCAAGTGTGTCTGCATTGTTGGCCAGGTTGTTTGTGTGCAGGAAGGGACACCTTCCTGCACAAAAACAATCCATGGAGGCGTTTTCCTCTTTCTGTGTGTCCTTCAGAATGCAACACACAAGGAGAGAGAAAAAATGGTTGTATTACGGAACAACCCTGTGAAATAATCAGCATGCCTTTACCACGCATTTTTTACTTTGCATTTTTTTAGATCGCATATGCTCCTACAACATATTCCTTTATCACGAATTGTTCATGTATATTTATATATAAATAACCAATGTTTTTGTGGGGGGAGGCCCCCCACACCCCTGAACGTAACCTTAAATGCATGGTAAACGCATACATTATAAAAGCATATGCGTTCTAAAAACATGCATGGTAAAAAATGCGTGAGAAAGGTACAACGTGGTAAAAACCACATTGTAAAGACTGTTTCCTGGAAAAAAATGAGGTGAAATAAGCATATTTCTCCTTGTTGCTCCTGCCCTTGGGAAGCATACAATTTTGACACATTCCCAGGTTTCGAGATCCTTGTAAATCTGGGACTGCAACAAAAAAATGGGTGTTGCATTGGAACTCCCATCGTAACGCCCATGGAAAGACTCCATGAGAAAGTGCAAGGCAACACAGCGACTTGCGCTGCGTTGCCTTACATCAAATGTACTAGGCTATGAAAAGCCACACAAACTTCTTTGCATGACCTTGTAAATATGGGTTCTGCACTCTGCGCCACCAGTGTATCATAAAAAGGGACACACCAGCGACCCAAGGTGCTTGCAAATAAGTCCCTAATCCTGGAGACCTCATAATAATTTCGGAGAAGATGCCTGGTGTTCTATATTGACTTAATTAACAGCATGCATTAACTGTTTGGATTCTTTTTCATAATAAAGGGCCACATACATCAAACTTAGGAATTGCGATTCCTAAATTCCGAGTTTTAAGAATTTGCAGTTTAGGAATCACAATTCCTTATGCATGCAGGAATCGCAAAAAAAATTGCGATTCCCACACATTCCTTATTTGCGACTCCAAATGCAAAAAATGCAGTCGCAAAGGGGCAGATTCTGTGAATCTGCTCATTTATGACCGCAAAAAACAACTATGTATTGTGCCCCAAAGTGTTTTTTCACTAATGGAAGACTAGTTTTTACATGATTTGGGGCTCATTCTCCAATGAACTGCTCAAGAACAAGTCATGCTTCAGTTTGAAAAGGACAGTCAATACCGTGTGTACGTGTGCATTGGGAAGTTGCGCATACAAATGATGAACAGGACAAGATGTACATTTGCAGAAAATAGTACTGTGTGCTACGACCTGCTGAAAATAATACCTCTATTTCATATTGAATGTTTCTGATTCACTCGTTGCTATTCCTGAGGGCAAAACTACTGAATAATTTCCAACTTTTTTCATTTGCAGATTGTAAATCGCTGAGGATTTTCCTAAACGTGGCAAACTAGTTGGCTCAAACTACAACATATCTGTATTTTGATGCATTGCAGGGTTTGCTCATGTCTTCAATAAGTATAGAAGCTCAGGCAATGGATTTTGACCAAACTGATTGCTCAGATTAAGGGCTCTCACTTATATCGCTTCTCCACAGTCTCCGGAAAATTACAATAGGGGGTAGGATTGTTGGAACCATATTGAATCAGGAGAAATTGAGGCAGCTTTATTTAAGAGACATTTTCATTATTTTAAATACTGAGAGAAGAAATATTTGCCTAGTTTTCAAATAAAAGATTACATAGAAAAATGGAATGGTGTATTGTATTTAAAAGTGTAACATGTAGAAAAAAATGTTACAATGTAGCTACAGTGACAACGCCCTTAAAGCTATTTTCACCGTGGCAGGCCTAGCTGTTTTATGTAGAAAAAGAGTACAGATTAAAATACAAATACTGTATCTGGGGAATGAGACCAGCTACAAAAATAATTAAACCACTAATGTAATAGTTATAATCAAATTCAATGTTGAAGTAGGATTTCTAATAAAAATATTTTTTCAGAAAAGTTACCGTTTACCTTACAGAACTTTCAGAAGCCTCATTCACATTGGCCTCTGCCAGCTCCCGGCCTGTGCTCAAGCCTGGAAAAAGGGTGAATGAGGTGTGAACTGCCTATCAGGTGCAAACAGTAGGCTGACCATAAGGGGCAGGCTCTCCAGAGAATATTCACAGTGGGTGTGGTGGGCATCCTCTGACACTACACTGTTGAATCTTGATAGACAGGTCTATTGAGCCACATGTAACACTTAGGCACATTTGAAAGAGTTCCAGGATCCCAGGACAGTGTTTTTGTATTCCCTGTTTGATTGCTGCAGGGCCATGCTTTTGTTCAATCAGCCATCTGTTTCTGGGGTTGAATTTTACCATCTTGGATTTTCCTTGACAAATGGCATTTTTGGCCTTTTTGCGGTAGAGAAAATAGGAACTACTGCAAATGTAGCTATGTGTGGGCCTAGTAACTCTCACTTATTGGTCAGAGATGGACCAGAAATCCCTTAGGGTGTCCCCCCACCCACAGGCTGGTGAACCCTACACAGCTGGACCCTCACCCATCCTTCCTCAGAATACTGCTAGCCTTGCAAAAAGATGCCAGGAGGACTGAACATCTACGACCTGAGAGAAGGACCGAAGGAGGTTGGACCCACTTCCACTTGAAATCGTAAGACATAAAGATGTCCATGGATCATAGGGCTGATCCCCTGAGTGGCTCCCGGAACAGCAAAAAGCTGAACAGGAAATTTATACGATCAATCCCAGCTTATCAGTGACAACTAGACCTGAACTGGACTTTGCTATTATTTGACATCCTAAGAGTCTCCTAAGTGCTTCCCCTGATGTCCAGGGGGAGGCGGGGGTTCGAAGTGTACTACTGTCCTTTGACACCAAAAGACGTTTTGGAGCTTAATCAAAACCTTTTGCTCCAGAGCTTTAAGGAGGCCTGACCATGAAAGGATCTGACCAGAAGTGCCATGCCATCAGATAGGATTTCAGGTTTGTCCCAAATGGAAAGTGTTTTTCCTAAGTCCCAGAAGGCGGGAGGACACCTGCACCTCTGACCTTGGTCCAGAACATGGCTGGAACACCCTGAGAGAGATGCCATGGCAGATGGGGATGACTCCCACACCACGCATTGTGCAAATGAACTATCCAACTTATCCACACCCCCCACACAGAAGCCCCTGCCTGAGATACCCCCGCATGGGATGCCCTTGACACTCAAGGAAACATCAACCCATTCTCCCCAACGTTGCATACGCATTCGAATCATTGCTCAGAGCTGTGGTATATCCTCCACACAACTGCCGCAGTTCAGAAGAGTGCCGGTTCCACAAGATGCACCAACGCAATGGCAGGCCATCCCAGGCACATGCACAACCCCCATGATGTGGAACAGTACCGTGCACGTATGCTGCATTTACTGGGTGCACTGCCACTGGCAGTGCTGCAGATCAGTTACCAGCTGAGCTTCCGCCTTGCCTACGTCACCTGCGTCCAGCCCTGGTTCCACTGCCGAACATGCACATTTGAGTGACCCATGGATGTCTGCCTATCCAACACAATGGTAGATGAATTGGACTATGACTTGTGTCTGCACCCCCTGTTGGATCACAAACAGGAATGCAACCGAGACAAACATGCATGGGATGCCTTGACATACTGCATATGTATTGGCCGTTGTGCATGGGAGATTGCACAACTCTTCATGTGCAGTGACCACATTGAGGCACTCCCCTATTGGGCTATGTTGTGGATTGGTGAAACGGCGTGACCTGAGCACACCTACCCAGACCAGTTAATGGATTGGCTCACCCTGGTGTTCCTTGAACACGACAACGACGTACTATTGGAACACATTGCACATGAAGCTGCACGGGCATCCATGGACGAGTAACTATGCTCCTGCAGCCACATCGGATTGTGACCCACAGCACTGGTCCCAACAACTTGTTGCATCATGGGGAATGCTCACATATCCCACCACAACAGAGGACATGTCTGCCTTCATCAGGACTCTGGATGCATGTGCGTGGAACTACGTGTGTACACACACCTGTGCAAGGTGATGCAGGTCCATGGTCGGAGCAACACAGCGTCGTTTGGCAACGTTAACAATTCGGACACACTGCTGGGGGGAGAGGACACACATGGCAATGTAGCACAACATGTGAACCTGTCGGACCCTTTCACGTGATCACTGTCAGCAGAGCAGACAATTGGCACACTGCGTTGGCAGAGCACTATGCAGATCCCATGGGCAGTGAGTCATGCCCCCTCACACGTGGAAATGGGCAGACGCCAAACAACACATGACTCGTCCAGCACGGCAAGGTGGGCTGAGAACATTGCCATCTGTGATGATTGTCGTCCATTTTTGCCTCACCATTTTCTGAACCTGGACATGTTCCCATGCTGGGTGTAAGTGTCTTAAGCATGTCCCTGCCTGTTGTGGCCAGTGCCTCATCCGTACTGACACGCACATGCCAATAAAGTCTATGCAACTCCACTGGTGTCTAACTGTTATGAGTGTTGATTAGATTATCCACTCGTGTGCCACAATGAGCATCGTCCCTACACAGGGAGGGGCTGACCGACGCATTTACAATGGGGGTGGCTCCCTTTTGCAAGCTCCACCTCTGTGAGCCAGACATTGTTTTGGGATAGTTGCTGGCCGACCTGTGCACTTACGTGACTTCAGCAATGTGAGTATGGTGTCCAAACTCATACCATGTGGAGCAATATTATGAATTGTAACAGGACGTGTGTGGGTAGGTATGCGATGTGAAGTTCGATTGTCACATGTGATGTGGGACACCACTTCTGGCGTGCTACCGATTTGGTCATTCTACACACAGCCCTATTCAATACATGGACGTTTGCCTATATTGGGGGGTTGTGAGATTGTTATTGATGTGCAATTGGGACACAGCTAGTACTCACCTTCACAGTCATCCAATTGCCCATGTGTCTCAGAGGGGGCGTGCAGTCCGCAGCAGGATTGCTATGTGATTGTCCAGCAGTGAAGATGTGGCAATCCGTGTCGGGGTCTGGGTGAATATCGCAGAGTGTTCCGGGGGTCAGTTGGAGGTATTGTCCCAGGGCACGATGCATACATCAGAACCAGGCAGAGACAGACCATTTGGCGGTAATGGATGCTACTGCCTCCTTCCTCACACAGTAATTACCATCCCCATCTTACTCCCCTGATACAGGTTCTGTGTCCGGTGTGTTCGGTGTGTGTGGCGGGGTGATGGCTGCATCACTGTGTGCCACTGACACATCAGACTGCAAAGGTGATGGGGCTGCATCACTGTGTGCCACTGACACAACCGGGGTCAGAGCTGTGTGTGTCGATGTTCCCGCTGCCGTCATCTGGGACAGGCTCAGTGGCAGCAATGGCAAGATGATGGACTGCAGGGCATTGAAGTTTCCAGCTACTACTCGCTGGTATGCAGCCGTGGCAGCCATACTTCCAGCCCGCATCTGCTCCATGGTCTCCATTGACCTCCGCATCTGTGCCAACTCTGTGCTGTCATCGCTGGTGTCTGTCTGATCAGACAGTTCTTGTATCCGATTAATGGCCCCAGCAAGGTCAGCCAAGGTCTGTGGTGGAGCATGGTGCTTACAGGGGGTGTCCGATAGGGACTGTACGTGGTCCCTGATGGGACTCAGACACTCACGTATGGCATCGAGTTTGGCTGCGAAGAGCTCGAAACCCACTTGCAGCTGTTCAGCCAACTCCACCTGGAAACCCCATACACGCTGTTGGAATTCCATTTATTGGACAGGGGGGTCCTGGGAGACAGCTGTGGTGGTGTGTGTTTCCAGCTGTGTGGTCTGTGCAGGTGGTGGGGTCACCTCGAGGCAGCTGGCCTGCCCTGCTCCTGGGGATGGGGTGCAGAGGCTGTCCATTATCCAATGGAGGGTGTCTTGACATATGTGCAGGTTGTCCTCTTCATCATCAATGAGGAGAAGTCTGGTGTGCTCTACAGGAGGTGTTGCTTGTCCCTCTGTAATGTAAAGGGGAGAGGCAGGTTAACAGAGTTTCATATGTATGTTGAAGATTTGCAGATGTTTACATTCAGTCTGCATGCCAATGTACATTGTGACTGTTTTGGTGGAGCTGGCTATTTGATGGCAGTCAGTGTGTTTTTCGACTACATGATGGATGTGTGATAGTACCTGTACATTATCATCACACACTCTCAGGCAATGCCAGATGTGAGTGGACAGTTACTACGCACAAGTGGAACCTGTTGTGAGCTCTGTCCTGTGGTGTTGGTGTTGCACTCTGTACCACATTGCCGTCATTGCTGATGTTCTGTGATTGCTATGTGTGTGTGCTGCATTGTGGGCGAGTTGCCTCTGCAACTCTGATTTTGTGTACCCTTCTCCCTTTGAGGCAGGGTGCCTTTGAATTGTGTGCTTTTCGGGGGCTGAATTGTTTTTTACTTGGGTCATATGTGCTCTCGGACAGATTTTGTGGCCTGGTGCATTGTTCGTCTGCTGTGTGTATTGTACGGCATGGGTTGTGGGTGCACGTGGATATGTCAGAGTGTGACCTGCTCTTTTACGGATGTGATCCGCACTGGGCCACCTCCATATCGAATCGTGGGCCATCTCACGTTTTTTGGCTGCTGCCATGTTATCGGGCATGCAGTGTCACTTGCTTAGTCAGTGTGGCTCACAGAGCCGCTGCTTTGCTGGATTCAGCACATGTGCATAGGTAGGTTGTGAAATTGGTGATAGGGAGGGGGGCCCCTTTGTGCACATTGTGGATGGGGGCCTACTTGGTTTTTCTATGTGTGCTGCAGTGTGCCAAGGCTACCAGGGACATGTTCCACAATCATTGTGGGTGTGCAGCTTGCTACACATAATTGTGCATGTGTGCCATTGTGCCCATCTCCCCCTGTCCCCCCAGTCCCTGGTCGTTACTCACCCTGTTGGGTCAGGTCATATTGAGCTGTGTTCAGGCCCCCAAATCCTGCCACTGTCTCCACACTGCTGACTGTGGCCACCATTTCCTCCAGCTCATCCAGCTACTCCTGTGTCTCAGGACTCCCACCTCCAGTCGCCGTTGCTGCCTTCCTGTTGGCGGTGAGTTTCTGTTTGGTCTGCCTTTTCACAACATGCCAGCGCAACTTGACCTCCTCCAATGACCTACTCGACACTCTGACTGCATTGATGTTGGTGACGATGGCCTGCCATATTTCCGTTTGGTTTGCCAGTGCCACAGTGGAGGAGCCGAAAAGTTGTTGATGGTGTTCTATCACCTCCGTGACGATGATCCAGTCTTCATGCGGACTGAACCCTGTCTTCCTCTTCCTCTTCTCCTTGCCCTTCCCCGAACATGGGGTTTCATGCTGGTCCTCAGTGGGGTTTGTGGAGTTTGGCTTCTCCTCTGCACTTGGTCCGGGTGTATCCATGGTGCTACGCAGTTTGAATTGGTCTTGGTGTTTTTTTTTTCTTTCTTTTATATTGCATTTTCCCGCCCTACTTGTGGGATTTGCAGGCCTGTGGCTGGTTTTCGCTAATTTTTGTACTGCGATTGGCCTCATAGCATGATTTTTTGCATTTGCGTTTTGCATTTTTGCAGCGTGGCGTTGATTTTAACGCTGACATTTGACACGTAATTTATTAACTATCGCATTCTACCGCCGCGTTGTGAAAACTTGGTTGGCACGGCGTAATTTTCCCGCGATAGGCTGCGATGTTGAGAGCTGCGTTAAGCTACTCTTCCGGTAGTTATCACAAGTTCTTGTGAATATAACCCATTGGGTACAAACATATTATGTCAAGGAATATCAAGATGTTAAAAATATCATTGACAGGAATATCATAGGTATATGATTAAAATTTTTAGAGCTGTTTTTAACCCCTTCGCTGCCAGGCCTTTTCCCCTCCTGTGCCACGACCTTTTTTGGCTATTTGGGGTAGTGCGCGCTGAGGCCCCTGTAACTTTTTGACCACATAAGGTATCCACGCCAAATTTGCGTCCTTTTCTTCCAACATCATGGGGATTCTGAAGGTACTCAGGGTTTGTGGATTCCCCTGGAGGGGTCACAGAAATGAGCCAAAATACAGCAAAATTTAGTTTTTGGGGGGGAAAATGGGAAAAACGGGCTGCAAATGAAAGCTTCTGGGATTTTCCCTGCAAGTGTTATCAAAAAAGGGTTTGTGGGGCTGAAATCACCATTTTCCCAGATTTTAGGGGATACCAGACTTTTGTCAGAAACCCAACATTTTTTACACAGTTTTGGCATTTTTCTGGGACATAGCCTATTTTTGCTATTTTTTGTGCTTTCGACCTCCATCAAATTAATGGTAGAAATGGGTACAAAAGCAATAATGGATCTAGGAAAGCTATACATTTTAGAGAAGTAGACAAAATTCTGAATTCAGCAAGGGGTCATTTGTGTAGATCCATCAAGGTTTCTTTATAGAAACTAACAGTTAAATATAGGCTAAATTGAAAATTTGTTGAAAAAAAGCGCCTTTTGTGTCAACGCTTTCACCTGTAATTTCTTGTAATTATGGCAGCTCTTTGAAAGCAATGTACCGTTACATCCGCTGGACATTACTGGTTGTGGGGATATATAGGACTTGTAGGTTCACCAAGAACCCAACGAACCCAGAGCCAAAAACTGAGCAGCAACTTGCAATGGTTTTTTATTATGTACCGGGTATATAGTAATTATTCTGTAAAAATGTGTACATGGAAAAATCGGTATGAAAGACACCTATGTATTTCTGAAATGGGAACAAAATATAGAGTTTAGAAACAGTAGATATTTGCACATTTCCGAATTTGGGAATACTCATACTAGCATGAGAATTATCAGACATTTTTTTAGAATGACTTCTTTTTTACACAATGTCTTTCATTTGGAAGGCAGAAATGCATCGAAAGTCAATAGGTAATAACTGTTCCTTTACAAATCTGAATTACCCTAAGTCTCCCGATAAAAATGGTACCTCACTTGTAGGGGTAGGCATAGTGCCCACGACAGAAAATGGCTCAAAACCCAACGTGAACACACCAAATTTTCACAATGCAAAATTAGCCTTTTTTAGCAAAGTGCCTAGCTGTAGTTTTTTAACGCTAGCTCTGCCGGCACCTATGGAAACCAAGCAAACCTATACATTTTTGAAAATTAGACACCCAGGGGAATCCAGGATGGGGTGACTTGACTGCCTCCCATCAGGTTCTGTTACCCAGAATCCCTTGCAAACCTAAGAAATTGCCAAAAAAAACACTTTTTCCCCACATTTCTCTGGTGGAAAGTTCTGTAATCTGCATGGATCCACAAATTTCCACCCACCCCGCGTTTCCCAAAGTCTTCCGAGAAAAATGGTACCTCACTTGTGTGGGTCAGCCTAGTGCCCGCGACAGGAAACGGCACAAAACGCAACGTGGACACACCTCAATTTCGCTGTGAAAAATGACCCTTTTTTGGCAAAGTGCCTAGCTGTAGTTTTTGAACCATAGCTCTGCCGGCACCTAGGGTAACCTAGCAAACCTCTACATTTTTAAAAACTAGACACCAAGGGGTATCCAGGATGGGGTGACTTGACTGCCTCCCACCAGGTTTTGTTACCCAGAATCTCTTGCAAACCTAAAAAATTGCCAAAAAAGCGCATTTTCCCCATATTTCTCTGGTGGAAAGTTCTGGAATCTGCGTGGATCCACAAATTTCCACCCCCCCCCGCATTCCCCAAAGTCTTCAGAGAAAAATGGTACCTCACTTGTGTGGGTCGGCCTAGTGCCCGCGACAGTAAATTGTGCAAAACGTAACGTGGACACACCTCAATTTCACAGCGAAAAATGACCCTTTTTTGGCAAAGTGCCTAGCTGTAGTTTTTGAACCATAGCTCTACCGTCACCTAGGGAAACCTAGCAAACCTATACATTTTTGAAAACTAGACACCCAGGGGAATCCAGGATGGGGTGACTTGACTGCCTCCCACCAGGTTCTGTTACCCAGAATCCCTTGTAAACCTAAAAAACTGCCCAAAAAAACACATTTTCTCCACATTTCTCTGGTGGAAAGTTCTGGAATCTGCGTGGACCCACAAATTTCCTCCCACCCCGCATTCCCCAAAGTCTTCCGAGAAAAATGGTACCTCACTTGTGAGGGTCGGCCTAGTGCCCGCGACAGGAAACGGTGCAAAACGCAACGTGGAAACACCTCAATTTCGCTGTGAAAAATGACCCTTTTTTGGCAAAGTGCCTAGCTGTAGTTTTTTAACCATAGCTCTGCCGGCACCTAGGGAAACCTAGCAAGCCTATACATTTTTGAAAACTAGACACCCAGGGGAATCCAGGATGAGGTGACTTCACTGCCTCCCACCAGGTTCTGCTACCCAGAATCCCTTGCAAACCTAAAAAATTGCCAAAAAAAACAAATTTGCCCCACATTTCTGTAGTGGAAAGTTCTGGAATTTGCGTGGATCCACAAATTTCCAACCACCCCGTGTTCCCCAAAGTCTTCCGATAAAAATGGTACCTCACTTGTGTGGGTCGGCCTAGTGCCCGCGAGAGGAAACGGTGCAAAACGCTTCGTGGACACACCTCAATTTCGCAGTGAAAAATGAACCTTTTTTGGCAAAGTGCCTAGCTGTAGTTTTTGAACCCTAGCTCTGCTGGCACCTAGGGAAACCTACCAAACCCACACATTTCTGAAAACTAGACACCCGGGGGATTCCATGGAGGTATGGCTTGCTTGATCCCCCAACGTTTCCTTACCCAGAATGCCCTGCAAGCCTCAAATTTAGCTGAAAAAATCACCTTTTTCACACATTTTTGTGTGGGAAAGTTGTGGCATCACCAGGCTGACACAAATTTCCTACCACCCAGCATTCCCCCGGGTCTCCCGATAAAAACGGTGCCTCACTCGTGTGGTAGGCACAAGTACCCGCGACAGGCAAGGGCCCAAAACGTATTGAGGCGACATGAAAATTGCCTACATCAAAATGACCTGGTTTTGCAAGGGGGGTCACCTGGGTTTTTAGCCCGGTGCTCGGCGGCCACCTAGGGGAACCTACCAAACCCACACATTTCTGAAAACTAGACACCCGGGGGATTCCAGGGAGGTATGGCTTGCATGGATCCCCTAATGTTTCCTTACCCAGAATGCCATGCAAACCTCAAATTTAGCCAAAAAAATCACATTTTTCACACATTTTTGTGTGGGAAAGTTGTGGTATCAGCGGGCTGACACAAATTTCCTACCACCCAGCGTTCCCCCGGGTCTCCCGATAAAAACGGTGCCTCACTCGTGTGGTAGGCCCAAGTACCCGCGACAGGCAAGGGCCCAAAACGTATTGAGGCGACATGAAAATTGCCTACATCAAAACGAACTGGTTTTGCAAGGGGGTCACCTGGGTTTTTGGCCCGGTGCTCGGCGGCCACCTAGGGGAACCTACCAAACCCACACATTTCTGAAAACTAGACCATTTTGGGCAGCCCCCACCCCCACACATAACAAAAGCCTGAGTACCCGCTGGCGCCTAGTGGGATTTCTGACCCCCCAGGGGGCAGATCAGGGGTCACTGCCACCATCTGCCCTCCGGGGGGGGGAAGAAAGACTGGAATTTCTCTGGGGTGGGGTGGGGTATTGTCATGCCCATTTTGGGAAGCCCCTACCCCATCACTAATAAAACAAAAAAATCCATGGTTTCTAGTGGGCATTCTGCGCCCCCAGGGGGGGCCAGATTGGGAGCTACAGCTCCCATCTGCCTCCTGGGGGGCAGAAAGACTGTTATTTTTGTGGGGGGGAGGGTGGGGGCATTGGCGTGCCCGTTTCGGGCAGCCCACACCCTAAAAACAATTGCGCCAAAAAAATCCCTGGTGTTTATTGGGCTTTCTGCCCCCCCCCGGAGGGGCAGATTAGGGGCCAATGCCCCACCTGCCCCCCAGGGGGGCAGAAAGACTGTAATAATTGGGGGGTGGTGTGGCGGAATGGGCCAGCCCGTTTTGGGCAGCCCCACCCCTATTTTTTTTTTTTACAGTTCCCTGGTGTCTAGTGGTCTTTTTGCGCCCCCGGGAGGGCAGATTGGGGGCCAATGCCCCATCTGCCCCCCGGGGGGGCAGAAAGGCTGTAATGGTGGTGGGTGGGTGGGGGCATTGGCGTGCCCGTTTCGGGCAGCCCCCACCCTAAAAAAAACTGAAAATAAATCCCTGGTGTATAGTGGGCTTTCTGCCACCCCGAAGGGGCAGATTAGGGGCCAATACCCCATCTGCCCCCCGGGAGGGCAGAAAGACTGTGATTATTGGGGGGTCGGGTGGGGGCCCCCACCCCTATTTTTATTTTTTGGAAAATTCCCTGGTGCCTAGTGGGCTTTTTGCCCCCCTGGGGAGCAGATTGGGGGCTACTGCCCCCATCTGCCCCCAAGGGGGGGCAAAAAGACTAAATAATGCCCAAATTATTTGGGGGGAGCAAAGGCCCTTGCCCAAGGGGCCGCTCCCCCCTCCCTGGTGTCTAGTGGGTGGATCCCTGCTTGGGAATCGCCCTCCTGTGGCGATCCCCAAGCAGGGATCCACTGGGGAGGGGTACCATTGGAAAGGGGAGATTCTCCCCTTTCCAACGATACCTCTCCCGTCTTTCTACGTGCTCAGGGGGCTGAGATAGCCCCCTGAGCACGTACAAAGTGAAACCTGAAATGAGCCTCTTGGCTCATTTCAGTTTTACTTTCACTGTAATGACGCCGATCGTCATTACAGTGAAAGGGGGGGGGGGCTCGGGAGCTGGGGAAGCTCTTCCCCAGCTCCCGAGGCTATTTGCAGTAAAAGGGAATCCCCCTGGTGCCCGCACCAGAGGGATTCCCCAGGGAATGCCTCATGACGAGCTGGACTCGTCATGGGCAGAGCGCGACTGTGCTCCATGACGAGTCCAGCTCGTCATGGGCACACAAGGGGTTAATATCGTTGTAGAAAATATTGTTTTAGACAATATTGTTGTATGTAATGTTATTTGTAAGTGTTATTTTGTATGTAATTTATTTCACTGTATTTGATAATATGTGTTTAATAATTTTTTTGTATTAATCTTTTTTAGAAGATAATTTATGTATTATAAAAATTGTTCAAATTAGTATTTTTAGTTGTTTTTATGTCTAAAAATAATGGATTTATATTTTATTTAGCAGAGGGATACTGGTTTTTAGGGGATAAGCATGGGGGATGATTAAGAAGTGGATTGTTTAATTTAAATGTAATGTTCATTAATTTAGTGATATGCAAATTAGTATAGAAGAATTGTTAAATGACTTTTGCTACATTAATAACTGTAATACATAATAGTTTATAATAATTTTAAATATATAATAATTTTATTAAATTATACCATATTTCAAAAACAATACAATTATAACACATTGATGAAAAATAAAAATATATCAAAATAAATTTAGTAATGTGAAATAAATAGATTTTTTTTTATTTAATTAAGTTCGTAAAAATATACAACATTTTATCTACATTAAAATATTTTAAGTCTTCTATGTTAAAAATTCTAATGGAGATATAAAGATTTGGACACATTTTATTTTCTATTTACATTTATTTTAAATGTTTTTGAAATGTTTAATTTTAATATAAAAAAAAATATGTCTTAATTATGGTGTATAAATGTGTATTTTGTTGTATATTTATATGTAGTTAGTTAATTTATGAAACAATTGTGAACAAAAATCCATCATTAGATTTTCATTATGTTTCGTATTTGAATAAGGCCTGTTGTTGGGAATATGTTTTCTAAAATATTACTGGTTTTTTATGAATACGATATATTATTTTTAACTTAAAACATTAGGAATGGTAGCACAGTATATTAATTATTAATAGTGATAAGAATACTTTTCTATATGTAAATGCTTTATTGTGATGATATAGAATTGTAATTTCAGTTAGTGTGTTTTTGAAGGAATGTTTAATGCATTTTATAGTAAAAAAATTATGTGTGAGTATGGAGTAATGAATGTTTATATTTCATTTTTGGCATGTAGCCCCTTCCATAAAAGTATTTAGGGCCTGATTACGATGGCAGACGGACTTCTGTTCATCTGCCATCGTTCCGGGAATGGGGACCGCCCGCCTATAAGGCGGTGGTCCCACATATGCAATTACAAGGGGGCCAACATATAGGCATTTTTTCCATTGTGGCGGGTGCGGCTGGCTGGAGCACCTACCTCAATGAAAAAAGGCAGGTTTTGCTTTTCCCTGCACTACATGTCAGGCACCACGTAGTGCCCGACAAATGATGCAGGGAAATGTAGGGGGCATCATAGGTGCCCCCAAGTGCAAAAACATACTGCCCCTGCACAAGGGGGGCCCACAATGGGCTCCCAAAAGCCATCCCCACCAGCCTTTCCCTAGCAGGTGAACCGCAATGGAAAGGCTGGTGGGGAGCCAGCATCGTAATCTGTCCAGCGGTGTCTGCACCGCCAGCATGCATTACATGCTGAGGGCCTCCGCAGATACATGGCAGTTGGACTTTTGAACCACCATCTCCCCCGCCCACCATTGTAATATGGCATGCAGGAAATATCTATCCTATGGTGGGGAGACCTATATAGTTTAACCAAAAAAAAACTTTTATATATAGCTAATTACAACTTTTGAATAAATTTTAATACACAAAAATGCAAATCTTATTGAAATGGTATTGCATGTTGTTTTAATTATTTTATATACATGTTTTCAACATACTTTTCAACATACATTTTTTCAGTTTATATTAAATAATTGTAAATATTTTAAACTATTATATAGTGTTTACATGTTTATTAAGTGTTTTACATATGTTATAAATTTCAAAAATATTTGTCATTCATTTCTATGGTGAGACAGTCTTTTCTTAATTTCATGTAGGGGCCAAATATTTTACTGCTACTTTCCATTTTATAGTCCATTTGTGTAATGTTAAGCATATTTTCCATGATCCAGGTTGCGGTAAGGTGGTGCTACTCATCAGAACAGGTAGGCCTGTTTCAAAGAGGGATGTAGGAGGGAGGTCCAGAGGCTAGTTAAATTGTGTTTGAGGGTTATTTGTACACCAAGATGCCGATTACGATGTGGCGTGTCAAGGCTCCGACATACGGTCAGAGCCTTTACAGCTGCATCGTAATGGGCCATTCGGTTTGCTTTCTGACCACCTCTTTACGAAGGAGGTGGTCAGAAAGGAAACCAGCCAGTCATTCTGACTGGCTTTCATCGGACACACTTTCCAACAGGGTTTCAATGCCAGTCTGTCCGTCATGGAAAACATGTCAGAAAGCGTGTTAGAGGACCCCAAGCAGGACCCCCTTTGGTGCATGGCCTCCGTTCAGAGGCTGAGGGGGCACCTATAGTGCCCCCCTGTTGTTCCCTGCATCTCTGAGGGTGCAGGGATGAACTGCACCTCACATTTTATTATGGGAGCATACATTGTGGCCGGTTTACTGCCAGAATGCATGCTCCCATAATAAAATATAGGAATGTGACCGAACAGCGTTTGCTTGAATCCTAATGGGGCGGCCGGGACGGTCGCTGGATATTGGTTGGTCCCATGACCGATGCAGTGTCGCCCAACATCATAATGACCCCCTTAGTTGTATTAATAGTTGTGCTTTTCACTACTGTGTAGTTTTCGGCCTTCGTCTCACTATTTCAGAAATGTATCATTATGTTTTGTTATATTGTATTATGTTCCTTATTTTCTGATGATTAAAGGCCTGATTATGCATTTAGCAGGGCTACCATCATGCCCTCACTGCTCTGGTCCCAAGAAGGCTGAGGCGGCGGCAGTCTCCCGCCTTATTATGATGTCACCGCTGGGCCAGCTGTGGTGTTTCGGACAGCGGGAAATATTTTTGAAATATATTTTGACTGCAAATGTCAATTGTACACATGACGTGAAAAAGTACCTACTAACAGAACTTTCCCATTACAGCAGTTTGAACCATTTGTACCCTGGACTTACCTGGATTTCAGGGCCAACAGAGTCGTGTTCTTCGGGGTCAAGATGCTGCTGTGAAAGGGGGCCCTGGAGCAAGGGATCCAAGTGGAAGAGCCTTAAGGGAAGGAAAGGATATGGGTGAGTATGAACCCCAATACTTTAGATTCCGCTGACTTGAAGCAGGTGCTATTCCCACCAGGGTCGGCTCAATGGAAAACCATCTTGTAATTCTGACTGCGGTGAACTTGTCTGTACCCCTCTTCTGACAGCCGCTTTCCCCATTCTTCCATCGTGGCTGTCGGAGAATGGGTGGTGGTGGAGGCATTGTTCATGTGGTCTTTCGTTCTGCAAACTGTCAACATCTTACTACTGCGGGCGAACCGCCAACTAAGTGGCAGGGTTTCTAATGCCATTTTGACAACTGTCCCCTTACCACCAAACTTGTAATCAGGCCCTATGTGTGACATACATATATTTTTGGGAATGTAATGTGTTTTGTGGGTTGGTTTTCTTGTTTACTTTACAGGTTATTGTCCAGCTGTGTGGTGCTTACTGAAGGTACCTGGTGGGCTAGTTGGCCCCCAGGGACCTTAAGTATTCAAGGGGACTTAAATCCCCAACTTAGAAAGTGCCAGGGGGCGCGTTTGCATAGTCATGCAGGGAGGGGGCGGGCCTACAGTCAGTAGCTGGTTACTTTTTTTATTATTTATTTTATGGGAGGGGGGCTGCGTGCCCCCCCTTCCCTGTGCCACTTATGGTTACCGAGTCACAAGATGGCTGCCAACGCATTCTGGTTTAGAGTGTTGGCAGCCAATCAGAATGAAGCTTGTGCGCCGGAGGGTTCGCAAACCCTCCTCAGTGCTCAGAGATCAATATTTTTCTTTCAGCAACTACTGAACGGATTTACACCATTTAAACAAAATAGTGCATTCTAGACCAAAACCTAACTTTTTGCCAAATTTGGTGTAATTCCGTTCAGCAGTTAGGGCTGTAGCCGTGTCTAAAGTTTCCTATGAAAATTAACATGGGAAAAATGTGTTTTGGGACCCCCGTGTCAAGCGGCGCCAAAGACATTGGCAAAAGAAAAAATGCTTTTTAAATAGAAAGGAGGTCCTAACTATAACTACCTACTGGCGAATACCAGTAGGTAATATTTATATATATATATTCACTGAAAAAAACATAGATTTCAGGGGTGTTATAGTTAGTTGGACATTTCACTCGTACAAAACCCGAGAAATTCCCCCGTTATACTTAGTTCAGCTAACTATAATTCACGCGCCCGCAATGCACTGCTGATGACGTCACATATTGCATCACTCATGATATGGTCAGTGACATCACTCATGACATCACTGATGACATCTCAAATGACATCACTGATGACATCACTGATGACATCATCCTTGTGATAGAGTGGCAGACCTCCTCTCATCCTAATATAACCTTTGATACATACACTCAAAAATAGAAACTAACATTTTCAAAACAATGTACACACCAATACCAGTTACAACACACCTATTCAGTAATTCCAAGATCTACACTCACATCCACTCATTCAGCAATAGTCCTAGTGGGTTAGTTGTCCCCCAGGGACCCTCAGGATTTAAGAGGAATTAATTCCCCAACTTAAAACGTGCCACAGGGCGTGTTTGCACACATGTCACCTTAGGCCCCACCCCCTCCCTTCACCAGTGTGCAAACGCGCCCCGTGAAGTGTTTTAAGTTGGGGGATTAAGTCCCCTTGAATCCTGAGGGTCTCTGGGGTCCAACTAGCCCACCGGGTACCTCCAGTAAGCGCCACAGAGCTGCATTGCAGAGAGGTTTTAAAAGGGGCGTGGCCTCTGAACACCTCTCTGCAACACAGCTCCCTGGCGCATACTGGAGGTTCCTGGTGGGCTAGTTTCCCCCCAGGGACCCCCAGTATTGACGGGGAATTAATTTCCCAATTTAAAACACGCCACAACTAAACTGGAAACGTGGTCTCCTCTCAATATTGATTCTCTAAAAAAGTTTTTAAACAGTCTTAAGTCAGGGTCTCCTTGTGATCTCCTTCCTGCTTTTGTACTTCAACAACTTGAGTTGCCATTTTTGGAAATCATTATAGGGCTACTTAACGCATAGCTCCAAGAGGCCGTGGTTCCGCCTGACTGGAAACATGCCATGGTCCTCCCACTCTTGAAAAATGCTAATGCTGACCCTGCTCAGTTATCTAATTTTAGACCCATCTCTTTGCTCCCAATCTTTTCCAAGATTTTAGAGAAACATGTTAATCTACAGCTTACTGAGTTTGCCGAATCTTCTAACTTTTTACATTCATCCCAGTCTGGCTTCCGTGCAGGTTTCTCGACACAGCAGCCCTTGTACTGTTAGAATTGAGTGCTGCATTTGGCACGGTTTCTCATACCGTGTTAATAAAATCTTTGCAGTCTCTCGGTGTTACTGGTATGGCACTTGGCTGGCTGTCCTCTTTTCTATCTAGGCGGAATTTTCAAGTTTCCTCTTCTAGGGCCATGTCAAAAACCTACTCTTCTCCTTATGGGGTGCCTCAGGGGTCAATCCTTAACCCTCTTCTGTCTAATATATATGTGCAACCTCTGGCAGCAATTGCAGATGAGGCTGGGTTGTCTCTCTTTTCGTTCGCTGATGTCACCCAAATAATTTTTTTCCCTCTCAGCAGAAAAGCTCTCAGGCCCCTCCACCTTTCAAACTGGCTTGAGTAAGATTGCATCTTGGATGCAAAGCAATCTACTCAAGCTTAATGGTGAAAAAACCGAGGTCCTTATTTTAGGGAAAAACAAAGACCTATGGGGCCCCCAACATTGGCCCACTGTAATCGGTCCTCAACCTTTGCCCTCCTCTCAAGTCCGCAACCTAGGATTTATCATGGATAGTAATCTTTCTATGAAACAACATGCGGTAAAAACGGCGGCCACCTGCTTCACCATATTAAAATGGTTGAAGAAAATCATTTGGATGCTCCCTAGTGCTACCCAAAAGACAATTGTCCAGGCACTTGTAACTTCTAGACTGGATTACGGAAATATTCTTTTCTTGGGTGCATATAAGGATGTACTACGAAAGCTTCAGGTGGTTCAGACCTCCGTCACAAGATTGCTCTGCAAACTCCCAAGAATGACTTCCACCACTACTGCCTTGAGAGATCTTCATTGGCTCAGAGTGGAAAATCAGATTAAATTTAAAGCTCTGAACTATATGTTCAAAATCAAGATAGGCACTGCCCCTCATTACCTGCAAAAGTTAATCCGTTTTTATCAACCTTCCCGCCTGTTGCGGTCCACCACTCAGGAAAAATGTGTGGTTCCTAGGGTCAAGCTCACAAGAATGGGTGGTCGTTCTTTTTCCTATCTTGGCCCACTCTTATGGAATTCTCTCCCCATAATGATTCGCAGAGAAACACTATACACGAATTTCCGTAAACTACTAAAAACCTGGTTATTCAATCAATAATTTTTCATTTTTCACTTCCTTGGTCCTTCAGTCCTGCGGTGGGAAACCCTTTTTGGGTAGCTGTGCGCATTATAAATTATTTTAACATAAGAACATAACAGGTGGTGTAGGCCGTGCCCCTTTTTATACCTCTCTGCAATGGAACTTACTGGACGTACCTAGTGGGCTACTTTGCCCCTAAGGACCCTCAGGATTCAAGAGGACTTAATCTCCCAACTTAAAACGGCCACAGGGCGTGTTTACACAGTGGGGAAGGGAGGGAACGGGACCTGAGGTGACGTGTGCAAACACGCCCTATGGCGTGTTTTAAGTTAGGGAAATAATTCCCCTTCAATCCTGAGGGCTCCTGGGGGCTAACTAGCCCAACAGGTGCTTCCAGTAAGCACCACTGCGCTGCGTTGCAGAGAGGTGGTCCAGGCAGTGCCCCTTTTTACCCCTCTCTGCAACGCAGCTCTGTGGCGCTTACTGGAGGTACCTAGTGGGCTAGTTGGACCCTAGGGACCCTCATGATTCAAGGGGACTTAATCTCCCGACTTAAAACGGCCACAGGACGTATTTACACAGTGGTGAAGGGAGGGGATGGGGCCTGAGGTGACGTGTGCAAACATGCCCTGTGGCGCGTTTTAAGTTGGGGAAATATTTCCCCTTCAATCCTGAGGGCCCCTGGGGGCCAACTAGCACACCAGGTGCTTCCAGTAACCGCCACTGCGCTGCGTTGCAGAGAGGTGGTCCAGGCCGTGCCCCTTTTTACACCTCTCTGCAACGCAGCTCTGTGGCATGAACTGGAGATACCTGGTGGGCTAGTTGGACCCAAGGGACACTCAGGATTCAAGGGGACTTTATCCCCCAAATTAAAACGGCCACAGGGTGTGTTTGCACCCATGTCACCTCAGGTCCCCCCTCCCTTCACCAGTGTGCAAACACACCCTGTGGCGCGTTTTAAGAGGTAGTTTTAATCCAACTAACTATAACGCCCCTGACACCTATGGTTTTTTCAGTGAATTTCTAAGGTTTTTTAAATGCTAATTCTAATTCCTAACTATAACGTGACTGAAACCTATGTTTTTTTCAGTGAATATATATATATATATATTACCTACTGGCGGTCGCCAGTAGGTAGTTATAGTTAGGACCACGTTTCCATAGGAAAACCTCAACATTCTATTTTGAATAGCTTTGGCGCCGGTCGACGAATCCTCGCGAATTTCTCAAAATAGGTGGGGCGCTACGCTCCGCTCCTACCCTGAAAGTCTCGGGGGGATCCGTCAAACGGGGGCTGAGATAAAAGGGGGGTCTTAAAACGCGTTTTTCCCATGCATTTTTCCATAGGACCTTTAGAACGACCTACAGCCCGAACGGCTGAACAGAATTACTAGAAATTTGGCAGAGAGGTAGTCCCTAGGTCAAGGAAGTGCCTTTTGTAGGTTTGGTGTAAATCTGTTCAGTAGATTCTGAGAAAATAGCCTTTAAATCAATATATATATCTGAGCCCGCTTACGGTACGCTTACCGTACGCTTACGGTAAGCGTACGGTGGCGTGCGCGAGCGCGATTCTGATTGGCTCTTAGATCTTAGTAAACATTCGAATCGGCCGAAACCAGGAAGCGGCGGCCGCCATTTTCTGTGTTTCACTCTGAAAAAAAAAAGAGTGAAAACAAGAAAAGGGGGCAATGAGGAGAGTTACAGACCCCCTTACATTTGTGAGGGGGTCAAAGAAGGACTGTAAAGTACAAAACAAACATTTATTGATTTTTTAAAAAAATCACGGGGTACGCGTACGGTAAGCTTACGGTAAGCGTACGGAAGAAACATGGCGTGCGCGAAGGAGATTCTGATTGGCCCATAGATCTTAGTAAACATTCGAATCGGCCGAAACCAGGAAGCGGCGGCCGCCATTTTGTGTGTTTCACTCAGAAAAAAAACAGAGAAAACAAGGAAAGGGGGCAATGAGGAGAGTTACAGACCCCCTAACATTTGTAAGGGGGTCAAAGAAGGACAGAAAAGTACAAAAAAAACATTTATTGATTTTAAAAAAAATCACGGGGTACGCGTACCGTAAGCTTACGGTAAGCGTACGGTAAAAAAAATAAAAAAAAATAAATGAAAAGCAGATTTAAGAGTTTAGAAATTAGGGAGCTCTAAAAAGAGCTGTTGTGTTTATGAAGTCATTTTTTTAGTGGTACCTACAAGTAAGTACCGATGCAGAGTCTAAGGTTCAAGAGGAAGACTCTGTTCCCTTCATCATTGAAGTGCACACCATCTCCTCTATAAATGTCTTGCATGTCATAACGCAAGTTGTTGTGGTAAATGGCACCCATACCATAGTCACGGAGGAAAGCAGAAACAGATTTGTTGACGTGCTTTCTTGCTTTGTCAATCTGCGGACAGAAATGATTGGACCAGTTCCATTTTTGCCTTTGGCATATGTTGGAAAACACAAAGGCAGTTTTAGGGAAAAGTGTAAACAGTTGTGCAAAGGTGTCCTTCATAAGCATTTCCAGACCTACCCCAGTCAAAGTGCCTAGGTCATTGCCACCACAGTGCACTATTATGAGGTCAGGGTGTTGGATTTGAATGAAGGATTTCACCAATGGCATCAATTGGTGCCACTTTAACCCTCTCTGACCAATCCATTTAATGTCTACATTTGGCAAAGCAAGGTCTCTCACCATACCTGTTTTCTCTGCAAACTTTTCACTCCAGAAGACATAGCTGTGCCCTACAATCCACACTGTGAACATCTTCAAAGGAGAACTGGATGCACTCAGGAGGTGTCTTTTAGTAGAATGGCAATATGAAAAGAAAGACAGTTTGGAAATGGAGGCATACATATTTTTTTCAAAACAAAAAGAACTGATTGGCTGTTTCATACCATTCTAGAATAAAAACTAGGCTGTATGTGTAAATTAATAGAAGCATGTTTTGTATTGGTACAGAAAAATGTGTAACCAAAGAACAGTACTATGGATTTGCTGTAAGGTTTGAAAAGTCAAGCACTCTTGCTCTGTGGAATTGAAACATTGTGTGTCGAACTTCTGACCTAACTCTACACAGCAGTGTTCCATGAGCTGTTGCTATGGTAGCAGGCAGAAGTCAAGTTGGGGGAAGGGTACTAGGCAGAAGTCAAGTTGGGGGAAGGGTACTTTTGGAAAAGGGTTGGTTTTCAACCAATAGAAATGTGTGATTACATTTGAAAAAAAGGGGGAAGGACTGAGATTTGAAACTTACATGTATTTGTGTGGAAAAATAGAGGGAAAGTTTGCCATTATCTGGTTCTGCTGAGAGGAGAGAGGTGAACACAACAGAGATCCTGGCTCTGATAATCTGCTGTTTGAGTGTCACATTTCTTTCACAACTAACTAATTTTAAAGGTGAGTTTACAGTTTGAGAGGGGATGTATGTGGTAACTTAAGAAATGAATAATAGAAATGGGAATTGTTTTTGTTGTAGTTACACATGGTGGTTTCATAATGTGTCAGTCTGTAAAAGTGATTTACACTTGCCCCGAAAAAAAAAAGAGCAGTAAGTGTGCTTTCAAATTGGCAAAGAAATTTCGTTTTGGGACTAATGTGAAAACATGACTCTGTGTGCATAGAAGAATTATAGGCAGAGATTTATTGCGTCTTGCTCTGGTGATTTCACAGTTGCATTAGATGGAAAGGGGGAGCGAATTTTTGGGGGAAGAAGCAGAGTCTTAGCACACACCCATGTGCTTGCCATGTATAGTCATGCACAGTATTTAGAAGCGAGTGGGGGAGGCTCCTGAGACGCCAGACTTACCGAAAGCACTGTCCGAGCACAGCACGAGAAGCGGGGGAGTTTGCTGGGCTTTTCCCTGACCCAGCGCAGAGACACCGACGTACCGCTACCGCGACCGAGTAGCGCGAGGGGACTACATCCCCCATGAGCCCTTGCTCCTTGGCACGCCTCTTCCGGCGACAGCGCGCCCTGAGGCGCTAGAAAACCGGCGGCTCCCTCCGCGTCGCGGAGATCGTTACCAACTGGGGTTGCTACTCTGAAGGTAATTGGGAGCACTGCTAGGTTCATTTAGCTGATAAGGATTGTGACGACATCTTCAGCAGTATCTGTGTGTTCTACTGCTTAAAAAGTTGTTTCTGCTACTTGGTCCGACTAGTCTGCTTCTATGGCTAAAAATATTAACAAAGCTGTGGCCAAGGGGGGCGCAGGGACTTTGGACGCCTTTTTGAAGAAAGCTGAAACTGTGGTTGCCAGAGAAATTGCAAGTGTTGAGAGGAGGCTTTCCCTGGAACCAGGACCATCGGCTAACCACGGTTCGCAATTGAATGCCCCTATTAATGTCACTGATGTGAGCTTGCCTAGTTGTCCATCTATTGTAGAGACTGCACTAGAAGTGAGTGACATTGTTGTTCCTTCTGTAGTAGATGGTATTGACGATCTTCATCTCTCACCTCGGACTACTCGTTCTGGTCAATCTCGAGTATCAATGTCTGCCCCAACTAACTTAAAAATTGGTAAAAGAAAAGCGACCAAGGGCCCAATTGGAACGCGTCCAAAAGTAAAACAATCCAGGACTGTAAAGTCTGCTACTGAGTTAGCTCCACAGGATTCCATATTGCCCCCTTTGGCACAGGGGAACAAGACGATTGGGGCAGGCGCGAATGTTGCTCAGATTCCTGATGTTTCTGTTGGTTTTAACTTGCTTGATTTTTTAAGGCGTATGGATGAGCAATTGAAGGTCTCTTTGACTCCGGTTTTGAATAGACTTGAGAACATTGAGAATAGACTTACTTCGATTGAGCGCCATATAGCTGGTCAGGAAACAATCTTAAACACTCGTAACTTATTGGAGAAACCCACCCTAGCAGGAGTTATTTCCAGAGTATCCGACCTAGCTGATTCCATGATATCTTCCACTGTAGGTGTTACTAACCTAGCTGCAGTGGCTGTTGCACCACCTGTTGAACCACCTGGAGGTGCTAACTTGAGCTCTCGGGATGTCCCAAGGAGAGTAAGCCTGCCCCCCATACAGGTAATCAAAGAATACCCTTTGCATTTGCCACCAGAGGCTTGTCCGTATACTGTCATTTTGGCAAATGTCCCTCCATCTACTGATGGGAAGGAAGAAAATTGGTCTTCTTTAAGGAACAAAGCCCTACATTTTTTAGCTGAAAAGACAGTTTTGGGGAGCCACCTTTTTAAGTGTTTTAAAATGGTAAGAAGGGTTCCCTGGGTGGGGAAGCTAAATAAGACACTTAAGGGCGACTGTGTAGTCGTGAGTTTTAGCTCTCCGGAATTGGTAGCTAACATCTTTAGACAGGCAGGAACGTCTAGATTACACGATGATTATGTGAATATCCTCCCATTGGGGTTTTTCTATCCACCTCACTTTCAGAGACGGGGCGGGAATACTGGCTATAACGCCCAACCTGTCCCTGTGTTTAGACCACTGGCCTTGAGTAACAGATACGAGGTCCTTAGTTCTCTGGACACAAATGACTGACTTCATGCAGCGCACAGCCAGTCTTGGGACATTGAAGTCAGTGGAGTGTGTATGGAAAACGAGGGAAGTGTGATGCCTGCAAATGACAACACTGGTCCTTACGGTTCGGGTGTTAGTTCCGTTGCCCGATTCACTGATCGGGATAAGGGTATTAATCGGCTAAAAATTAAGTTCACCCCAGATAACAAGGTTAACGCTTCCGTTGGCACACCTATTTATCCGCCTGTAAGGGCTTTAGCTAGGGAGGTGGTTACGGACTCCTCCCCCCATCCCTTGGCTATGGGTAATAGTGTGGCCAATGTATTAGTAAATAGGGTTATTGCTCTGTCATGGAATATAGCGGGGTTGAGAACAAAAAGAGAGGATACAGTTTGGAAGACATTTCTCGCCTCCTACCATATAATTGCATTACAAGAGACGTGGGAGGCCAGAGATCCCTTTTACCTGGATGGGTTCCAGTCTTTTATTAAATATGCTGTCCCTTCTTCCTCGGGGAGACCCAGTGGTGGCCTCTTGTTATTATTTAGTCTTAAGCTATTGTATAGCACAGAACTTGTTAAGACTAGTTCACCCAATATATTGGCGGTTAAGGTTGTAGGTGTCAACCTCCCATCATTGTTAGTTGTGAACTTTTATAATTCATTTACGAGGACGGATGAATTGGAGCATTTAAAGGCTTTATTTACCTTTCTAGAGGATTTCGACGCAAATAATGTTACCCCTTATTATTTGTTATTGTTTGGCGATTTTAATATTCATTTAAGACAATCTAATTGTTTTGAAAATTTTGAGCAGGCTTATTGTCCGCAGGTGGAAGCCCTTTTTGATTTGTCAAAAGGTGGGATGTTTCTAGACAGTATTGTATCTGCTTTCAACTTATTTATGCCATTGCAGAATTTAGTATCTCCTGTGCCCACATTTACTGGTCAGGGTAACAACAGTATTATTGATCATATATTAATTTCCTGCACTATGAAGGGACTGATAGGACCTTTTTGTGTCACAGCTAATGTTCTTAGTGACCACAACCCACTATCGTTGGAATTAAACATTAAGAATGTCCTTAGGCCTATTCATATGTCTACAATTTCTAATTCTAACATAGTCCCCACTAAACAGGGAACTCGTTTGAGATGGGAGGTTATTACCCCTAGTGATTTTCTTGAGAAATTGTATCATAGTAATTTGGAGGATTTTAATATTTGCCTAGCGACTGAATCTAAATCAGGGGATATCCTTGGTGCCTTTGAGCGAATAACCAGCCAGGTTATGGATAAGTTAACTCTCGTTGGGAAACCAAGACCTAAGAAGCATAAAAACTGGTTTGATCAGGCATGTAGTAGCGCGCACTCTACTCTCTTGCTGGCCTTAAAAGACGGCGCGAAAGACACCAGTAGGATTGTGGAGGCAAGAAGATCCTTCAAGAAAGCCCTAAAGGCAAGGAAATCTTGCTTGAAAAATTTGGCGTGGGAAGAACTGTCAGACGCTAGTGTTTTAAAAAGTAGTTCCCAATTTTGGAAAGTAATTAACAGCCCACTTTTTAATGAATTGGAAAATACTATTAATGAGTGTCTCATTGCCCCAGATAAATGGGTGTCTCATTTTAGTGGGCTTTATTCCGAGATTCCTGACCAGAATCCTGTGAATTTTGGGGATACAAATCTGTCATCGACAATTAATTTTACTCAGACTGAAGTTCAGGACGCCATTGAATCAATGGCAAAGGGCAAAGCACCCGGCCCCGATGGCGTCCCGGCGGATTTGTACAAGGCAGATTCTAAGTACTGGGCGAAAATTCTAACCTCAGTTTTTAATGCGGCAGCAAAGGAGGGTGTTCCCCGTTCTTGGGGTAAGGCCGTGATAGTACCAATATTTAAAAAAGGTGCAAGAGAGGATCCGGCATGTTATCGGCCTATTTCTCTTCTTGACTCCGCAACAAAAATAATGGGTAAAGTCGTCCTAGCACGGTTAACATCTTGGCTGGAGGATAACTCCATTATTTCGGACCTACAGTACGGTTTCAGAAAGGGAATGAGCACGGTAGGCCAATGCCTTAACTTGCATCTTATCATTGGGAAGTATACGATTGCGAAGCAGGGGGTCTTACATTTAGCATTCATGGACCTATCGACTGCTTTTGATTTGGTTAATCGCCAAAAACTATGGGCTTCCCTGGCAACTATGGGTCTTGACCCCGTGCTGATTTCCTTTTTGGCACTTATACATGAAGGTACTACAGCGGCGGTCCGTTATAATAAGGACGGGAATCTAACTGATGCCTGGCAGGTGAAGCGTGGGGTGAGACAGGGGTGCATTCTTGCCCCCCTGCTCTTCTCACTCTATATTAATAACCTGGGGGACGTTTTGTCTTCATCTTGTAAAGACATCCCAAGAGTAGGTAATAAGTTGATTCCCGCGTTGTTGTACGCGGATGACACGGTCTTATTGGCGAGAACTGCTAGAGGCCTTCAAGCCCTTTTAAATGGTTTTAACGATTTTATGGTCTCTCTGGACTTAGTAATAAATTTTAAGAAATCTCATTCTATGACAATAGGAGATGGAGCTGCAAAAAAGGTAAAATTCTTCTGCAATAAGCAGGTGCTAACAAAAGTCCAGACCTTTCCATATTTAGGGGTCACTTTTGATGACCGAGGTTCATGGGTCGCGCAACGCGCGCTGAAACAGAATATCCTCGCCAGGGCAACCGGAGCGTTGTTGGGTTTTGCAAAACGGCTGGGTTGCAAGCCCTTGCCCGCGATTTTGAAAATATATAACGCTAAGTGCGTGCCTATGGCCCTGTATGGTAGTGAGGTCTGGGGCTATGCATCTGCAGTGGAGATTCAACCAATTGAGAATGCCTTTTTCCGGAAACTTTTGTCATTGCCTGTTTCTACTTCAATTTTTAATATTCATGAAGATCTGGGGGCTGAATATTTAGTGGACCAGATTGCCGTTGCCCCTTTAATGGGTTGGCTAAGGGTTTGGGCGCAGCACCCACCAACCCTAAACCAGCTCATTATACAAGATTGTCTGGCACTTGATAAAGCCATGTGCATTCCCTGGCTACGATATATTAAATCTAAGATGGAGACTCTTGGCTGCCCAGAATTATTTGAGAGACCCTGTGAGCTGTCCAAATCGCAAATAAAAGACTTAAAGTTTCAGTTCATGTGCAGGGCAAAGTTGCAGAGAGAAGGTGAGGAAGTGTGTAAACCGTCTGTTAGGATATTTGTCATGTTAAGTATGGGCTATGTGATGCAGCCATACCTGACTTATATTAATAACCCTTTTCATTTGTTTTTATTGATTAGGTTTAAACATGACATGTTACCCTGGCTCCTAGCACACCCGAAGGGCTTTTTTAAAGAGGGCACTTTGGGCCCCTGTCCATGTGACAACTCCTCCATACAAAATACGCTGCACATGATTTTTTTCTGCAAATTCTACACTTTGTTACGTAAGAAATTTATTTGCCCAATTTTTAAGAACTGTCACTTTGACCAAGTAAGGCCCGCTTTGGTATTTCTGCAAATGCTGGGCTCGCCCTTTGTCTGTTTTGGAGTTGCCAGTTATCTTTCAGGGGCTATTAGATGTAGAAATCGAATGTAGGTTAATATATTTTAGCTCTAGTCTTTTTATAATGTGTGAGAGTCCGAGATCAGGCCTTTTTTATCTTCTTTCTTTTGAAATCATGTAATAGTTTTTTAAATTTTGGCCTGTTTTAAATCTTTTAACACTTTCGCCAATTATTTGCGTAAACATATGCTTATGTATATTTGTGTACTTTGCATTGTCTGAATTTTCTTTGTTAATTATCTTTATATGTAACTTTTTGCAACTGAAATTGTCTGTATGCTTTGATGGTTTTAATTATTAACCGAATAAAGCTATTGTTGACTGACTGACTGACTGAGTGGGGTTTTCAGGTTTAAGTCTGTAATGCAAATACATTCAGCATCACTAAGGCTGGTTGCCCTTGCTGGAGTGTAGGCAGTCACAGAGAATACACATGGTGGTGGTCTGAAAAAACAGCTTGGACATGTGCATTTAAATAAATCAAAAAAAGTGGTTTTATAATGTGTCAGTCTGTAAAAGTGATTTCCAATTGTAAAAAGTGATTTTCACTTGGCCCGAAAAAAAAAGAGCAGTAAGTGTGCTTTCAAATTGGCAAAGAAATTTCGTTTTGGGACTAATGTGAAAACATGACTCTGTGTGCATAGAGGAATTATAGGCAGAGATTTATTGCGTCTTGCTCTGGTGATTTCACAGTTGCATAAGATGGAAAGGGGGAGCGAATTTTTGGGGGAAGAAGCAGAGTCTTAGCACACACTCATGTGCTTGCCATGTATAGTCACGCACAGTATTTAGAAGCGAGTGGGGTTTTCAGGTTTAAGTCTGTAATGCAAATACATTCAGCATCACTAAGGCTGGTTGCCCTTGCTGGAGTGTAGGCAGTCACAGAGAATACACATGGTGGTGGTCTGAAAAAACAGCTTGGACATGTGCATTTAAATAAATCAAAAAAAGTGGTTTCATAATGTGTCAGTCTGTAAAAGTGATTTCCAATTGTAAAAAGTGATTTTCACTTGGCCCGAAAAAAAAAGAGCAGTAAGTGTGCTTTCAAAATGGCAAAGAAATTTCGTTTTGGGACTAATGTGAAAACATGACTCTGTGTGCATAGAGGAATTATAGGCAGAGATTTATTGCGTCTTGCTCTGGTGATTTCACAGTTGCATTATATGGAAAGGGGGGCGAATTTTTGGGGGAAGAAGCAGAGTCTTAGCACACACCCATGTGCTTGCCATGTATAGTCATGCACAGTATTTAGAAGCGAGTGGGGTTTTCAGGTTTAAGTTTGTAATGCAAATACATTCAGCATCACTAAGGCTGGTTGCCCTTGCTGGAGTGTAGGCAGTCACAGAGAATACACATGGTGGTGGTCTGAAAAAACAGCTTGGACATGTGCAATTAAATAAATTAAAAAAAAAGGTTTCATAATGTGTCAGTCTGTAAAAGTGATTTCCAATTGTAAAAAGTGATTTTCACTTGGCCCGAAAAAAAAAGAGCAGTAAGTGTGCTTTAAAAATGGCAAAGATATTTCGTTTTGGGACTAATGTGAAAACATGACTCTGTGTGCATAGAGGAATTATAGGCAGAGATTTATTGCGTCTTGCTCTGGTGATTTCACAGTTGCATTAGATGGAAAGGGGGAGCGAATTTTTGGGGGAAGAAGCAGAGTCTTAGCACACACTCATGTGCTTGCCATGTATAGTCACGCACAGTATTTAGAAGCGAGTGGGGTTTTCAGGTTTAAGTCTGTAATGCAAATACATTCAGCATCACTAAGGCTGGTTGCCCTTGCTGGAGTGTAGGCAGTCACAGAGAATACACATGGTGGTGGTCTGAAAAAACAGCTTGGACATGTGCATTTAAATAAATCAAAAAAAGTGGTTTTATAATGTGTCAGTCTGTAAAAGTGATTTCCAATTGTAAAAAGTGATTTTCACTTGGCCCGAAAAAAAAAGAGCAGTAAGAGTGCTTTCAAAATGGCAAAGAAATTTCGTTTTGGGACTAATGTGAAAAAATGACTCTGTGTGTATAGAGGAATTATAGGCAGAGATTTATTGCGTCTTGCTCTGGTGATTTCACAGTTGCATTAGATGGAAAGGGGGAGCGAATTTTGGGGGGAAGAAGCAGAGTCTTAGCACACACCCATGTGCTTGCCATGTATAGTCATGCACAGTATTTACAAGCGAGTGGGGTTTTCAGGTTTAAGTCTGTAATGCAAATACATTCAGCATCACTAAGGCTGGTTGCCCTTGCTGGAGTGTAGGCAGTCACAGAGAATACACATGGTGGTGGTCTGAAAAAACAGCTTGGACATGTGCATTTAAATAAATCAAAAAAAGTGGTTTTATAATGTGTCAGTCTGTAAAAGTGATTTCCAATTGTAAAAAGTGATTTTCACTTGGCCCGAAAAAAAAAGAGCAGTAAGTGTGCTTTCAAAATGGCAAAGAAATTTCGTTTTGGGACTAATGTGAAAAAATGACTCTGTGTGTATAGAGGAATTATAGGCAGAGATTTATTGCGTCTTGCTCTGGTGATTTCACAGTTGCATTAGATGGAAAGGGGGAGCGAATTTTTGGGGGAAGAAGCAGAGTCTTAGCACACACCCATGTGCTTGCCATGTATAGTCATGCACAGTATTTAGAAGCGAGTGGGGTTTTCAGGTTTAAGTCTGTAATGCAAATACATTCAGCATCACTAAGGCTGGTTGCCCTTGCTGGAGTGTAGGCAGTCACCGCGAATACACATGGTGGTGGTCTGAAAAAAACAGCTTGGACAAGTGCAATTAAATAAATAAATAAAAAAGGTTTCATAATGTGTCAGTCTGTAAAAGTGATTTTCACTTGCCCCGAAAAAAAAAAGAGCAGTAAGTGTGCTTTAAAAATGGCAAAGAAATTTCGTTTTGGGACTAATGTGAAAACATGACTCTGTGTGCATAGAGGAATTATAGGCAGAGATTTATTGCGTCTTGCTCTGGTGATTTCACAGTTGCATTAGATGGAAAGGGGGAGTGAATTTTTGGGGGAAGAAGCAGAGTCTTAGCACACACCCATGTGCTTGCCGTGTATAGTCATGCACAGTATTTAGAAGCGAGTGGGGTTTTCAGGTTTCAGTCTGTAATGCAAATACATTGAGCTTCACTAAGGCTGGTTGCCCTTGCTGGAGTGTAGCACTCTGGACATGGGCTTTTTAAAAAATCTGAAAAGTGGTTTCATAATGTGACAGTTTGTAAAAGAGATTTTCACTTGCCCAAAAAAAAGAGCAGTTTGTGTGCATTCAAATTGGCAAAGAAATTTTGTTTTGTGACTATTGTGAAAAGAAATGTAGTAATATATTTAAATACAATAAAGGATTTTTTTTTAGTTTTTTTCAGGTATTGCTGAAGAACAGTGAACAAAATTTAAGATGCCTACAAAATCTCGAGTTCAAAAAACGCTAAAAAAAAAACTATATTTGAAGACAACTGGAGGACCAAAGTTAGTAGAAGATGCTCATGTTGGGAAAAAGAAAACATCTTCTGGTAAGCAGAAAAAAGAATTTCTTAAAAAAATATTCAAAACAAAGAAAAATGTACAAAATGTCTGTCCAGGGAAGAATGTAACAATACGAAGAGAACAGCAAAAAATTGAGAATTTAGTTAATGCAAATATACCTTCTGCAACTGAAAAGTTTTACATAAACAGAAAAACAGCGTTTAAAGAGATACGTAGAAAAATGTTTCAGAGAAGAGTTATGTCCAATTTGATAAAGGATGTGAAGAAATATAAGCAAAAGGCAAAATATTACAAGAGAAAAAAAGAAATTGAAGCCATTGCAGCAAAAGCATTAGAATTAAAAAGGAAACTATTCATATTAATTTTGAATAGGATGCGTACATTAGATAAAATGGTTAATGTACTGAAATCACAAAGCAAAAGCAAAAGAGTAGTGAACAGAACAAACTTTTGTAAAGTGTTTTTAGGAAAGTGGATGCATAGTTCAAGTAGTGAACCTTTTTTTAATGAAGAGAGCTATTTTCAAAGTAATAGTTTGCTGCATGCAGTTGACACCAGAGGTCGTTCATACGAAGTAAAAAATGGTTGCATAATGGAGAAGGAGATAATGGTTCCAAGAGATGAGGTACAAGTGATGGCAGATGAGGCAATGGGGAGACGTCCTAAAGCCCCAGTGTACACTTGGAATTGTAGTAGTATTTGCACTGTGCGTCAGGAATCTATTGACAGATTTCGAGAGTTTCTAAGAGAATATAGTAAAAAAAGTGTAAAACAGAAGATTAAGGTGCTTCAAAGTCTGGATCCATGCAGAGTGAGAGAGAATACTGGTTTGCAGGGTCATTCTCTGGCTTGTCTATCTAGAAAAGTGTGCAATAGTGTTTTCCATCATTTTAGGATGCTGGCTGTTCATCATACTGAAATGAGAAAGTTTGTGAGACGGTTGTATTTTGCCAAAAGTCCAGCAATAAAGTTAAATGAATTGAATAGGGCTCTGTTCCGAGGAACGGTATCAGATGTAGAGAAGGTTGTTGATGAAATTCAGTTTTGTTACTTTGGTCCTGAACAAAACAGTGCAGAGAAGGACACAGTAAATGAGGAAGAAGTGGAAGAGAATGTAGAACCTTCTGTAAGTAAGACATTTAATGATCACATAACAAAATTTGCAATAGTCTCTAATGAAAGACCAAATGTTACTTGTATTTGTTGCCGCAGAACTCATTATAGAAAACAAACTAGGAATGTTGATCTCTACAGAAAGAGTGAAAATGAAGATAATTATAAGTGGATGGATTTTGCCACATATATATTTCTTGAAAATTGTTTTGAATTGGGTGAAGATCAGCGTATTTGTAAATACTGTTACAACAAGTTAGAGGAAAATAGAATGCCGACCAGAGCTGTACATAATAATTTAGAATTGGATGCTATTCCTGCTGAACTTTCTGAATTAAATACATATGAGTCTATACTCATTCAATGTGTTCATCCGTTCCAGACCATAGTACGTATGGAGCCCAAAACTGGTAAATTACCTCCTTCAGATTTACTGAGAGGTTTAAAAGGTAGAGTGGTGTATTTGCCCTTGGATTTGAAAAAAAATATGGAAACTATTGATGCGGATACTTTGGAAACTGAACCATTAATTATTCTGGTTAATGGTGTACCTACAAAGAATAAGAAGATTTGGCAGGAGCTGGTAGATGTGCGGAAAGTACAAAGAGCAAATTTGTATTTGAAAAAAAATAACAAATGGTATGAATCAATTTATATAGAAGAAGAAGAAGAAGACGAAGATTTTCAAGAAGACACAGAAACACCAACTGGACAAATTGAAAAAGTGGACAAGACAAAGGAAGAAGAAATTTATGAACATTTTAGCATACATCCTCTTCATTCGAAAGAAGTTATGGGAGACAATATTGATCTCTTTCAGATGAAGAAAGCAAAAGGAACTCCCGTGAGTGTATGGGAGGAGAGCTTGGAAGCTCGATGTTTTCCCCAGCTGTTTCCTACGGGAAAAGGAGGACGATACGATGAACGTCCAGAACAGATTCCAGCTTCAGAGTATCGGACTACAAGACTATATGCTGAAGATCCCAGATTTCGACAAAGTATTCCTTATTTGTTTCATCTTTTATTTGAAAGCGACTTGTCTGCACTGTCTTATGCAGTAAATCACATTTTAAAAAGTGGAGTACATTTACAAAATGTGTCTGCTAAGGATTTTATGGAGAAAGTGCAGCACCGAGATGATCATTTGGAAACACAACTGATCAATCTGATGGCTTGTCAGCGTGGGACTAATGAATATTGGTACCGACGCCATGGTGAACTAAAATGCATGTTACGCAATTTAGGAACACCAACATGGTTCCTTACCCTAAGCTGTGCCGAGTACGCTTGGGATGATTTACTGGATTTTCTACGAGAGGCCAATTCAAACATTAAAAACATCGAATACAAGACAGCAGGAGAACTGTGCTCATTGGATCCGGTTAATGTTTGCAGATATTTCAATCATAGATTTGAGGCTATGATGTCCTTCATCTGCAATAAAAAAAATCCACCCCTTGGAGAAGTAGTGGATTTCTTTTGGAGAAAAGAGTACCAGGCAAGAGGTGCTCCTCATATTCATATGCTGTTGTGGATCAAGGATGCCCCAAAGTTTGGAACAGATACTGATGAAGCAGTGTTATCTTACATTGAAGAATATGCAACATGTGGTATACCAAAAAGCACAGAAGAGAACAAGTTAAAGGAGCAAGTTTTACGTTTCCAAAGTCATCGGTGTGGAAAATACTGTCGACGGAAATACAAGAGCAAAGAAAAATACTACACTAAATGTCGATTTGGATTTCCTAGACCTGTTCTTTCAAATGGAAGAGTAAACAGTTTTATGTCAGCTGTGAGACATACTATCACAAGAAAATCACCTAAGAATACCTACAACCTTAAAAGAAAAGAAGAATCAAAAAATATAAATGACTACAACCCAGTCATTTTATCCATGTGGAACGCTAACATGGATATACAGTATGTAGCTGACAATTCCATTGCTGTTGCACGATATGTAACGTCTTACATTACGAAATCAGAAAAAACAGAATTGAAGGAAATGTGGGAAGAGATTTCTCACGAGAAGACTGTCAGTAAGAAGCTGTACAGTTTCAGTTTGAAGATGTTATCGCATCGAGAAATTGGATCCTACGAATGTTCAGATAGGTTATCTTCTGCAAGTCTCTACTCGAAGTCAAGAAGAATAATTTGGGCAAGTTTAGGCCTTGCAGCAATGAGAAATCGGGTACTGAAATCTGTTGGAGAAATTGAATATTTGGCCGAGAATGACCCAGAAAGTACAGATATATTGAAAACAAACATGTTGGACACATATTATCCCAAGAGAAGTCATCATCTGGAGAACATGTGTCTCTATGAAGTGTTGCAGAACTACATTTATTCACGGAAAGCTGCAGAAGACATTAATAATGGAAAATATAAAGTTGTTGGTGAAGAAGGATGTTTGGTGAAGCAAACCAAAGGAAGTTTGATAAATCACCGGAAGCTGAGTTGCGACACTACCGACAAGAAAGAATTTTACTACTTGGCTCTTTTACAGTTGTTTAAACCATGGCGTACAGAGGATGAACTACTGGGAGAATTTCAAAGCTATGAGGATTCATTTAATGCTTGCAAAGACAGCATACAATGCAATACATTCACAACTTATCTGCAAATGTTAAATGAAGAAATTGAACAGGAAACTACAATTGCAGCAGAAATAGCTAGAGACAGTTCTCAGGACAGCCAAAGTTCAGGAACACACAGTCAAGATCCCCTAGGACAACCAATCGTTGAAAATGAAGCATCAATAGCCATGAATGAAGTGGAAACGGCTATGAATCAAGCTCAAGAAGAATTTATAGACTTAGAAAATTTGGAAAGACAACTGAATCAAGAGCAGCAACAAATTTATGAAGAGATCAAAAACAAAATTGATCACGGATTTCTACATGTAAAAAAAGAGTGCTCATGCACATCATTTCATCCAATCAGGATGTATGTAAGTGGACAAGCTGGCACTGGAAAAAGTTTCCTAATTAAAGTCATCAGAAGCTACCTAAAGCAAAAAACGGATTCTACTTTGTCTTGTGTGGTTACTGCTCCAACTGGGTTAGCAGCACATAACATAAAAGGAATCACCTTACATCGTTTGCTAATGTTACCAGTGGAGCATGAGAATAAAATACAATTCAACAAGCTAACTGGAGAAGCATCCTTGGAAGTTTCACGAGTATTGAAGAAGATGCAAGTTCTCATTATTGATGAGGTGAGCATGGTATCAAACTTAATGCTTGCCTTTGTGCATTTAAGAATGCAGCAAATTTTGAAGACAGACTATGACGTGTTATTTGGTGGAAAACACGTCATAGTTTTTGGAGATCTTTTGCAACTTACTCCAGTTAAAGGACAACCAGTGTTTAATACTGTGACACATGAAGACACGAAGAAGTCATTGGGAAGCATCGGAAATACAAATATTTGGTCCTTCTTTGAGTACAAGGAACTTACAACTAAAATGAGGCAAGCAAACGATGAAGAATATGGAAGTATTCTGAAAGATATCAGAATTGGACTACTCACAGAAGTTGGCAAAAAAGCATTACAGAGTCGGCTGCTACATAATTTATTTCCAAAGGAAGAAATAGTTGCAGAGAAAATATACAAGAATATTGCAGAAAACAAAAGTGTCATCTGCTTAATGCCAACTCTACGTGAATGCTCAATATTCAATGAGGAGCTTTTGAAATTGGAAAAGGAAGAGATCAGGAAATTGGAAGCAGTGGACAAAATTGAGGATGGAAGAATTACTGTCACAGTAACAGGCAAACTGAAAAATAAATTGGACTCACTAGAGAAGAACATCTCCAAAACAGCTGGATTAGAAAAAAATCTATATGTTTGCATGAACTGTAGAGTGTTTTTAAGGAGAAATTTGGATGTTGAGAAAGGTTTCGTTAATGGAGCGATGGGAAGAGTTGTGGGTTTTATTAATTATCAGAAAAAAGAAGGAATTGAATGTTTAAAAATAAAATTTGATCAGATAGATGAAGTTAAAGATATTTGTCGTTGTACAGTTCGTTTCATGCTTGTGAAAGACTTATATGTACGTAGGAAGCAGTTTCCGTTTTCTCTAGCATATGCTGTAACTATTCACAAGTCTCAAGGATTGACTGTAGATTGTGCATTTGTGAACATTGGTTCAACTGTGTTCAAAGAAGGTATGGCATATGTTGCTTTGTCACGAGTCAAAACATTATCAGGTTTATTCATGATAGACTTTGAAGAATCAAAAGTTAGTGCTGATACAAATTGTGTAAAGGAGTATAATAGATTAAGAAGAAGCTATGCTCCTCATTTAGGTCAGTATCCTGTGTTGGAGAAACGTGTAGTTTCTCGTAAAAGGAAAAATGAGAATATCTGTAGTGAAGATGTAGAGAAGAGGAAAAAAAAGAGGAGTGATGTAATTGCAAGCAAAAAGAAAAAGGAAAATGAAGAACTGGTTGTAGGATGTCATTTTGAAAATAGCTCTGGTGTCAACTGCTACGCAAATGTAGTGCTGAATGTTGCATTTTATCTGGAAAGTTTGCAAGAGCAGATAATAGTAAATCAGGGAAAAAGATTCTGTTCAGAGGTGAGTCTCCTTTTTCAAAAGCTGAGTAAAGATAAAACTCAAATAGAAAGTGCTACTGACATTAGAAAACTTTTAGATGTATGTTCAGGACGAACACAGTTTTCTCAAAATGAACAGCAAGATGCACATGAATTTTTGATGTATTTTCTTCAGGTAGTGGAAGAAGAAGGAGTTCCCATTGACATTTTTTTTGGTCTCTCTCATAAATGGGAACATAGTTGTGATAATTGTTATAATATAAGTGGCTCTATTGTTGATAATGAAAGGTTTATTTATTTGACATTACCAGAGAGTAAAACAGTCACTTTTGCAAAATTAGTTAAAGATGGTAATCATAGCATGAAATGTGGTGAGTGTAATTCTGACATGTTTTCAACATTAATTTTAAAGGAATACGGACAGTATGTAATTTTAATGATGCAACGATGTAGAGCTGATGGTTCAAAATTGGATACTTTAATAAAGAAGTTTACAGGACAGCAATTATCAATTTCAGGAAAAACTTTTGTAACTGTTGCAATAATTTTCCATGATGGACCTACTGTTACTTCTGGACATTACACAGTTTATCTTAAATGTGAAAAAGGCTGGACACTGTGTAATGATTCTCAATTGATTTTCAAACAACGTTTGCCTTTTGATTTAGCAAATTCATATCTAATCTTCCTGAAACCTAAATTTTAGACAGATTTGACAAGATCTGGACAAAATAATTTTACCATTTTACTGGATTACCATTGCAATTTTGTAAAAAAAAATGTTTTAAATTATCATTTGGCCTAATGGAAAGATAACCAATTGTAATGTGGACTTTTTTAATTTTTAATGAAATTTTGAAAATCAATAATTTTGAGATTATCGGTAACATCTGCACAATTTAAATTTTGGAATGGTATTGGACTGCCATTGGAAATTTTTTCAAAAATGATTTAAAAAATTACTATTTGGCCATGTGGAAAAGTAACCAATT
Source organism: Triturus cristatus (assembly GCF_964204655.1). NCBI lineage: Eukaryota > Metazoa > Chordata > Amphibia > Caudata > Salamandridae > Triturus > Triturus cristatus. Next base: position 183,465,145 of record NC_140589.1, read on the forward strand.
CTATTGTGGACTAAATAAATTAATCAAAAAATTTTCGTGAACCAAAATGTTACAGAGAATCTGTGAGATCTGGACAAATTAAACTTTAGAATTTTATTGGATTACCGTTGGTAATTTAATCCAAACAAAAATTTAAAATTACTATTTGGCCTAAAGGAAATGAAATCAGATGTTTTTTGGACTTATTTGAGATATAATATTGTGATTATACTTCTGAAACAAACATATCAGACGGTATTTTAAAGGAATAAGTATTGGTATTAGATGATATTTTTTTACAATATTATGCATTTCTATAATGTTAAGTTTAAGTAAAAAAAGAATCAGGGCTTTTTTAATACAATCTTTGTGATTGGTATTTTTTTTTGCCCGCTGTAAAATGATGAATGCAATTGCTTTCACAATTTATAGTGAAATGCAATATATTCTGAAAACAGCAAAAATAAGGCAAAAATATTTTTTGGGAAAAAATGTAAATATGTGTACTGTATTATAAAATGTTTTAAAAATATTAATACTTTTTTCTTTTTTTCCAGATAGATATAGAAAAATTTCGAAAACTACAAACATTTTTAAAACTATTTTTTAAAAAAAGAAATGAATAAATATTTTTTCAGTGAGTATGGTAAGTCAATAATAATAATTGTAGTCTCTCAAGGACAATGTAATGTGATAAATGATTTTTAGTGTTTTTTTTAAAAAATAAAAAAAAAGTTCGCGCACCGTACGCGTACGGTAAAAAAAAATAAAAAAAAGTTTTTAAAAACATATGTAAAAAAAAGATGAAAGATAAGGTTGGCTCTTAAAAGAACCGTTGTGTTCATGCAGGGACAGAGGAAAGAAAGATTGGGAATATTAGACGGTACGACAAGTGTGCTGATCTATTTTACTGTTCACCAGGGAAACACTGGTCTCCCTATAAGTAATTAGATCGTGACAAGTGGCGCACCGTACTTCAACCCTCGCAAACCGAGGGTTAATTTCCAGAGGGCCAGCAAAAGGAGATTCTCCCCCCACAGATGAAGGGCTCACCTGACCTGCAGAAGAAGGAGTCAGCCCTGCAGATGATGGTCCAGGCTGAGCTGCTGTGGATGTACTGGCTCGTCTTTCTGAAGAGTTACCTCCAAAAAGATGACCATGTGTCCTTCTGTGTACATCCTGGAGGTGTCTCTTCATGGTGTGATTCCCAAAGGAATACTTCCTGTCAGGATTACCTCTAGAAAGTACACGCTTACACAGCCTGCAAGTAACTAAGGGTGCATTCACCTTTTGCTGGCCTTCTGGAAAAGTAAAATAATCCCAAACATAAGAAGGCTTTTGTTTCCTCGATCTCTGCCTCAAGACAGTGCTGCTAGTGCTAGCCTCACTCTCAGAAGAGCTCTGCTGTTCTGCCATCGTATCCCAAAGACAAACCAGCTCCTTCTCCCAAGGGATCACAAGCAGAAATGAGGGGAATGGGTGTGGTGTAGGAGAGTTCTAGAACTGAAAGTAGTTTCAACCAATCAAAAGTTGTGTTTCAAAATCACATGACCTACCGTACGCTTACGGTACGCTTACGGTACGCTTACGGCAAAAAGTACGCGTGCGCGTAAAAAAGACACGCGCTTGCGCGCATGCGCATAACAGTCATTTCCCGGCACTTCCGCGTAACGTGCGCGAGTGGCGTAAGCGCGCACGCGTCCCACGCGCAGTACGCGCGGCTACGCAAAGTGCGTAACTATACGCAAGCAGCGTAGATAGATTACGGACGTTGCGTAAACCGTACGCTTACCGTGAGCTTACGGTACGCGTACCAAAAAAAAAAAAAAGATCTGGAAATAAATTTTACATGTTTATTTTAAAAAATATATTAAAAAAAAATATTTAAGGATTTTAAAAATTAAAGCATAGTCTTTATAAAAGGTAAGCAAATTAAATTAAAAATATGTTTGAAAAAATTGAAGAATAAAAAAAAAATTAGCATTTAAAAAACCTTGCAAATTCACTGAAAAAACCATGGGTTTCACACACGTTATAGTTAGGAATTAGCATTTTAAAAACCTTTGAAATTCAGTGAAAAAACCATAGGTTTCACACACGTTATAGTTAGGAATTAGCATTTAAAAAACCTTAGAAATTCAGTGAAAAAACCATAGGTTTCACACATGTTATAGTTAGCTGGGCATTTTACTCGTAAAAAACCAATGATTGCCCCGTTATAGTTAGTTCAGCTAACTATAACTCGCGCGCCCGCAATGCACTGCTGATGACGTCACATATTACATCACTCATGACATGGTCAGTGACATCACTCATGACATCACTGATGACATCTCAAATGACATCACTGATGACATCACTGATGACATCATCCTTGTGATAGAGTGGCAGACCTCCTCTTCCCCTAATATAACCTTTGACACACACATTCAAAAATAGAAACTACAATGTTCAAAACAATGGACATACCAATACCAGATAAAACAACCTTTTCAGTAATTCTAAGACCCACATACACATCCACTCATTCACCAACAGTCCAATTCAGTCACTCAGTCATACATGTACTCACTCATCATATGTACTCATACACCTATACATCCTGTTACACAATGCCACTCATCCATAGAGTTACTCACACACATAGTCACTCATGCTAACAAAGAATCAAACATACATTTACTTGCATATACAGTTATACACACACCACCACACTTACTTCTACGGAAACTTACACATACTTAGTCTTTTAAACAATCACTTATAGAAACACATACTTATTCATACAAGAACTCTTTCAATCTCTCACTCTCACATATACTCACATATATACACAAATAGTCACATATACTAGTTTAAAACATATGTAGTTACTCATAAAGACACTATTGAGACAGTCATTCACTCACTAACACACCCATGCACACACTCATCCACCCATACAGTCCTGCACACATGCTGTGTTCAACACATACAAACAGTGAGTCACTCATTCATACACCTATGCACTACGTAATACCCCCCACCGAACCATGCAGACACTCAGACTGATACTCAAAAAACCAACTAATAACCTATATAGACACCTATGTATCTACTCACCAACCCATGCAGCCACTTATACACAAAGTGAGAGACTGATACAGATATATACATATTTAAACATTACTCACTAAAACAAGCAATCCTCTGCTGATGCTAATACTGTATTTAGACTCTTATTTGCCCATGTCTGCTTCCATTTAATTTTAGCTATACATAAATTACAAATATTTTTTTTTCATAAAGACACATATGTCATCAGCAGAGGATTGCGGTCGCGTGAGTTATAGTTGCCTACAGTAACTATAACGGGGGAATTTCATTGGTTTTTTATCAGTAAAATTTCCAGCTAACTATAACATGTGTGAAACCTATGGTTTTTTCATTGAATTAGCAAGGTTTTTTAAATGCTAATTCCTAACTATAACGTGTGTGAAACCTATGGTTTTTTCAGTGAATATATATATATATATATATATATATATATATATATATATATATATATATATATATATATATATATATATATATATATGTATATATATATATATATATATTTAGATTGATGTATAAATGTTTGGGGTTCATGCAAATACTTTTTTTGTTATATTGTTATGAATTTAGTTACATATTATATTCAAGAGCATTAGCAATATTTTTGGTTATGTAAGATATTTATTTTTATTGTTAACATGGGTATACCATGTTTTATATGTATTTAAAATATTGTTTTATGCAAAAACTTCTCTTTTAATTTATTAATGTAATCATTTTTGTGATATTATTGTAATCAATATTGTGTAAATCGATAGTTTGGAGATATGTTTATTTAAAGATGACGATATTTTGGGTTCCGATATTTGTGTTTCTGATATAAATAAAAATCACTATGTTTAACAAAGATATTTATGTTTTAAATATTTGTGGTTTTTGTAGTTAAGCAAAGAAAGGTGATATTTTGGTTGCCGATATTTATTTTCTGATATTTTTGTGTTTCAATAGTTTTTGCATCGATATTCTGTGAGTGACACAACCCCTTGTGAGCATGGGTATAAATTTCAACACAGAAACCAGCAGACAAGATCAACTAGCAACAAAATTGAAATTACTTATTTCATATCTAATCTGAATGTTGTAACAACACATATGTGAATTCAATCAGATGCGTATACTGGGTCTGCTAAATTGTTTCTCTTGAGAATAAATTCACAAAGAGTTGTTTGTATTAGAAAGCAATTTACCTAAAATATGAAAAGCATTACATCACATGATAGCTGAGCGTCACATTAAAGTTTAGATGAATTCTGGAGAAGGGCTGTAATTTCTAGCTCTGAGCATGAGTATACCAGAAATCACAGAAAATTGTCTTTAGTATAGGTCATATTGATGCTGATCGACTCTTGCATTGAATAGTGCGGTTCTTCTTTTCTGCTGTGCTATGTTAAATTCTGGGCAATGGCTGCAACATTCATGACTGTCTCACTCCAAGACGGAAGAGGTGTGGCGTCGCGGCCAGGGTGACTGATGCCGGAATCTGGGGATCACCGTTCGATCGCCGGCGGCAGATTTGCCCAGCACCATGTGACTCTGAGCAATAGCTTTGCTTAATCTTCCCGACGGCCCCCAGCGCCTAGAGACCCTTACGGATGATTGTTCGCGCTTTACAAATGTGGATTATTATAAGAGATCCTTACTCTAGTCAGCAGGTGATTGAAAGTCAGTGCTACTGAATACATGTAATTTTTTTTAGACTTCCATCCTTTCCTTCTTTAAACTTTTGAAACGTTGCATGTGACAAACGCAGCAGCCTGCTCTTGCTTACTGTCTGCTCCCTATTTAAACTAAATCTGTTTTGCTCCTTTAATGCGCACAAAAATCTATTTTGCATCCAAGTGTGATCTCCAGAAAGGCATTGGAATTCCTGCTGAGTGTTAATCAATTTGTCAAGAGCATTTCCAGCATTTCTGAGGACAAAGCACAATACTATAATTTTCCAATCCTCCTTAAGTCAATACATATCCCTTTTTAAATTGGGATAGCTTTAACCCAAGGCATCAAGTAAGCTTAACTCTAGGTGTTAAAGAAACACACACCCAGAAAGCACAAGATTATCTGGCAGCAGATAATCCAATTCCCCAGCTGTTCATTACCTTCATTGAAGTGCTTCTGCATAATTATAGAATGCTTCTAATTTTAGCAAGTGAATGAGAGCGACGGGTCTCTCCTCTCTTTTTTACTCTTTGTGGTACTTTGCAAATGCCTTTAAAGTTGAAAATAAATTGAAGAAGATATTGAGCAATATATTTCATGACCGCCCATATTCGCATAAGAGATTGCAGCTAAATTGTGTGTTTTGTAATAAATTTTTGTTAGATTAATCCGATGCACCAATTCTATTTAGAAGAAATCCCACTTCAAGGGTTTCCAAGCTCCAAAAATCTTGCTATGCTCAAAAGCAGGGTGCAAGGATCACAAATTTGGGCTACTCATAGTTGGCAGAGGGTCTCAGGCACTGGCAATATATCCTTTAGCATACTGTTTTTGCTGAAATTAGATGTGCCTATTCTATGAAATTAACTTTAAAACAGTTTGCCACATTTTTAAACTGAGTGGATGATGCTGCTTGTTTTTCTCGCAAAAGTGTAAAAGTTCCAATGTTTACCTGAAAATCCTTATGCAGAGTATTTTGAGATATATGGGTAATAATCACAACAAATATGGGACATTTGTAAGAGAATTGTTTTCAGCCTCTTGCACCCCCAATCAAGTGTAGCAATGGATTTGCTTGTAATAATTATGTGGCCAAGTTGCTGTACACTATAGATCAGCAATGTTTTAAACTAAAGAATGCTTTGCAGCACTTGAACAAATAAATCACATGAAAATATAAGCCCCCTTTTCCATTTGACCATGATATATTATCTAGAGTCACACGGCTAACCCCACCCACACTAAAGACCATTGTTCATGAGATATGCTACTTGGCTGAAAGTAGGATCAGGATCCTGGACCAGAGACTATCTTAACTTTCTATTGGCCAATGGAATTATATCAGATTAGAGTTAATTTTGCAGGGTTTTTGGGCCAAGTACAGCAAATGCTATCAGTATGTGGCACAGTAGAGCATGTTCTGCACAGGTCTGTTAAACTGCAAATTCGAAGTCACAAAACCAGAGATAACATCATCAGGAGCATTTCTTTCTGCTTCACCCTGTAGCCAAAGAATGCGTCAGAAGGTGAGCTACCAGGCAGACCATCTGTCGAAATTGAGCGATGGTCTTCCCCAGATTACGGAATGCCAAGCCATCATCACCAACAAGCTGGGCTATGGCAATGCACTCTATGCTGGAATCAATGTGCGACTGAACATAAGACTCCAGACTGTACAAAACTCAGCATTCAGGCTCATCCTCAACCTCCAACACCACACTGACAACACCCTGCACCTCAGAAAGCTCCATGGGGCCCCATTGCTCAAACCAGCACTCTTCAAATGTTTCTTGTACATGTACAAACCCTTACACAAGATTATCCTTAAGTGCCTCAACAAACACAGAAACATCCACAAACCTAGCAGTCACCTTCACTCAGTAGGAGTCATACTCGCACACACCATGCCTTCTCCTACTTCAATCCTAAGACCTGTGCATCAGAGCCTTCCACTCAGTTCTTCAAATCTGTAACAAACTGAAGACCTGGCTCTTCACCTACCCCTTGCCTAGCTCAGCCCATTCAGTTCCTGCTTCAGTGCCAGAACACCCTTCTGGGTGAGTTGTGCGCTATACAAATAAGCATAGCATAACATAGCATGACATAACATAAAATACCTTAGGGGAGAGAATGTGGGCTAATGGCAAGTGTGTTCAACCTCAAAGTGGGGGCCGGCAGAGACATTCAGCATCCTGTGAATCTGGGCAAATAGCTTAATTTCCCTATGCCTAACAAAATGAATGTGTCCATCTGTAATGCAACTGATGCTCATGTAAAGCACTCTGATTCCTTTAGGTTGAGGTCACACTATACGAAACCCTAAACAAAAGTAAAAAATAACATAGATGCCCAATAAATGTCTGTCCTAACTGCTTAACTGTAATATTTTTCTTCAGTGTTTCGTTTTTAAAAGTCATCATTATAGATGTTCTTGCTAATTTTTTCATAGGTATGCTATTCTTGCCCACTAGTTTGTGATTTTCGAAATAACGAGAGGATGGACTCCACAGATCTGATTTGTTAAACAGAATAGATCCAGAAACTTCAGGAAGGTCAGCATCTCTTCCTTCCAGTAAATAGTGGACGCCAGGTTTTATCTAATGTCTGACTCCCAGGTTGATCAATGCTCTGTCTATGAAATTATTGCAGTGCCACTGCGAAATGTACGACTCAACAATCTAATAACTTTACCACCATCATAATTTCATTTCTGCTCCTTTCTACTTCACATTTTGTGCTTTCTAGTTTTCCCCACTTTGTTCACAAATATCCTGCCCACCATGACCTCATCTACATTTTCAGTAAACTTAATTTTTTATATTTTAATAATTGTTTTGGGCTCATATCACCAAACTTGTGTCTGTGCTTCATCTTTTATAATGTGTGGTGTCAGTGCATGCAATGTGTTCATGTACCTTATATTTATCTTAAACTACAGTGTTTATCCCTCACTCAAGAATTAATTTGCTCTTGTGCTAGCTGCCATTGCACCCTCGTCCAGCCTCATAACCCAGTGAATAAGATCCCGCTTGCTGTTGACTCCAGTATTACTCAGATTTTAAAATATTGGAAATTTTCCAATTTCAGAAGTGCCACATTTTCTAAACAGGATTTTGCTACTGATGGGTTATGGATGTGAATGTTGCTCAGCTCTCCGGTGGTATGGTGTATTATGCTCGATCCTCTCATAAAAACCCATTAAGGAATAATGGGGCACATGCATCATTGCGAATTGCGGTTGCAAAGGGGCGGATTTGCAGAATCTGCCCCTTTGCAACTGCAATTTTTGCATTTGGGATGCATCATCCCAAATGCAAAAGTCGCTATTTAAGTAATCGCTAAATCTGCGATTACTTAAATTTCGATTGCATTTAGGGAATCGCAAATTGTGAGTCCTTAAATGCAATGAAACAAAAAAAATTGCGATTTTGCATTTGGGAAACGCAAATTACCATCAACTCAAAGTTGATGGTAATTTGTGAGAACTTTTAAAAATGCACAAAAGTGCATTTTTCAAAGTTCTATTTTACACACACACACATGCCCTTGGGGCATGTGTGTGTGCAACATGTTTTTAAATGTAGGTTTCAGGGGTGCATCAGGGTGTCCTTTTGGCACCCTTGCACCCTTGAAATTGCATGCGCAATTTGCAAGTACCTATTTGGTACTCGCAAACTGTGCATGCAATTCCCATTAATTCCTATGGGCCTCTAGGCCCATAAGAATGAATGGGAAGCAATTCCTTAATTGCGATTCGCAAGTCGCAAATAAGGAATGAATAGGAATCGCAATTTTTTTTGCGATTCCTACAAGCAGAAGGAAATGCGATTTCTAAATTGCGATTTCTTAAAAATCGTAATTTAGGAATCGCAAATCCTCACTTTGATGCATGTGGCCTAATGTGCCTGACCTTGCCTTTTCTGCGTAAAACTGTCCCTTGTTGTAGCACAAGATATATGAATGGGTCTCAGCCAGTGGCCAGATTTTTCTGCGCACTATAAATGTTTTGAGAAACTTACCATTTTACTGATATTATTATATTTTTCTTCAATCTCACATGATTTAATTGTATTTCCCCTCGCTCACACATGTGTAGAATCATTGAATGTGTTGGTTGAGCTTGCCAAAAGCCATGTCTGCTTGGAGTGTGTGGTGAAAGACTGCAGATCCCCTTGCTGTATTCCAAAGCTGCTCATTGACCCTACAGCAGGTCTGGGAAGGCCTAACATATTCATCCGTAAGAGAATTGTATATGTGGGGTGATTTCCCTGTCTAGTAGTGTAGCATAAAGTGGGCTGCTGTATAGTGGTGGAGTGATAATAGCTAGTCCAAAATCTATGTGAGCCCTTAGTGGAGAAATTAATAGGGTTTGCATCGGGGTATAGCATACATCATAGTGGGAAGTCTTTTTTTTTTAGTTGAGGGTGTACTGCATGTGGATGGCATACTTGTGAATATAAGTGAGGGTAAAATTGTTCTGGATGAGTCTTAGAGCAAATATATTGATAACAAAGGTGACGTGCTGGAGCTCTGGCCTCTATCATTCTTATGCCCTAACTTGACAACAAAGGTCTCAAGCTTGTCTTCTTTCACACTTTGCTTCAAACCTCTTGGCAGGGAAATCCGGTAAATATAAAAAACATGAGAAAGGAATAAAGGTGCAAAGCAGACAAAACTCACAAGATGGTCCCATTATAATATCAAGCATGAAAGGTGTGTTGGCATTAGGTCTAACCACTGCCAATCGCTAGGGGTACCATTTAATCCCAACACTCTTTTGCCTACTATGTTCAATTTGGATCCAGCCATATGCAAATCAGTAATGTTTGAAATTGAATCTCTAGTTGGCAGAGGTAGGTACCTTTGTCCAAATAGGGACCCTTGCTTCTAGGCAGGGCAAGGAGGAATACACTTCTAAAATAACCCCTGCTCACCCCCTTGGTAGCTTGGCACAAGCAAAGAGGCTTATCTCAGAGGCAGTGTGTAAAGCATTTGTGAACAAATACAGTAATACAGTGAAAACACTATAAATGGACCCCACACCAGTTTAGAAAAATAGTAAATCTTTATCTGAACCAAAACAAGATCAAGCGACAAAAATCCAACATACACTACTCTTAAAAAATAGTATTTGTGCAAAATAACCTTCAAATTGCAGGAAAATTAATGAAACACAGTTCTTCCGTCTTGGTAGCTCCTCCTGAGGCTACCGCGATACTGAATACGACAGAGTCTAACAATTCCAGTTGACTGCGTCAATACGGGTCAGCTAAAGCGTCGACAGACTGGGACACAGTACCTTTTTGTTGCGACCAACACGTCGGTGCGAGTCGGTCGGGGCAAACGTTGCGGTCGCGTTTTGAAGCGGAGCAATGCGGTGGGCGGTGTCCTCACATTGCGGTGGGCGGTGTCCACACATTGCGGTGCAAGCAGCGGCTCGTTGATGGAGTTAGTGAGACCGGGGCTTGCATTGAAGGGTGATATGGTGCTCGGTGCGGTCCTGGCAAATCACGGTGCGGTGACTGAGCCACTCGATGTTCGGGGCCGGGCAGTGACGGAGTCAGTGAATCCTTGCAGCGTGTAGTGAAGCGTTGCGGAGTGTGGTGCCCACAGGACACGGTGCAAGCAGCGGCTGGCTGGTTGACGAAGTCAGTGAGACCTGGCTTGCGTTGCGAAGCATTGCTCTCTGCTGTGCTTTCAGTACACGGAATTCTGCGACGGACTCGATGACAGAGTTGGTTACCCTTTTCTTCTGCTACGATGATCAGAGAAGGTGCACACAGTCACGGTGAGGTCTGTGCTGTTCCTGTGACCTCTGGAAGAGGGAGCAAGCACAGTTCAAGCCCTTAGAGATCTTCTTCTTCAAGCAGGGAACAAAGCAAGCAGCAAAGTCCTTTTCTCCTTTCCTTGGCAGCAAGCAGCCACTGCAAGCTAACCCCAGACAGCAAACAGCACAGGGGCAGTATTTCTAATCAGCTCATCTGGCTCTTCTCCTTGGCAAAGGTTCCTCTTGATTTCCCAGAAGTGATCTAAAGTTCTGGGGTCTGGGCCCTAATATTTATACCACAAAATCCTTTGTTCTCTGAAGGCAGAGAGTGTCTGTACCCAGCCAAAACCAGTTCTGTCTTCACTGGTGCAGCTTACTGGCTAGAAGTGGAGAAAGCATTGTTGTAGGCAGACCAGGCCCATTCAGGAAAAAGAACCCCCCCCCCCCCCCTCTAAATGCAGCCCAGGTCTATTCAGCCCAGCCCTGACTCATCAGACTTCTTTTCAGTTGCAATAGTGAAAAACGAAATTGGCAGTATTTCACATGCAATGCATCCTGCCCACAGGGGTAACTTGGGCCTACCTTAGGGGTGACTAATTTGTAGAAATGGAAAGCTTTAGGGACTGGCAAGTCTGTGCACTTGCCAAGTAGACATCGCCATCCCAGACTGCGCACAGGCTCTGCAATGGCAGGCCTGAGTCACATTTTACCAGCTGTTTCTATGGGTGGCACAATCAGTGCTGCAAGCCAACCAGCAGCATTTGATTTACAGGCCCTGGGCACACATAGTGCACTGTACTAGGGTCCGACAAGTAAATCAAATAAGCCAATCATTTAATCACTAATCCATAACAATAATTTACAAAGGGAGCACTTGCGCTTTAGCACTGAACAGCAGTGGCAAAGTGCCCAAAGCATCTAGACCAGCAAAAATAGAGTCCAAGACACAGCAAAACACAGCAGGTAAAGGCAAAAAAGGGAAAGGAGACCTACGCCAATGGTGCCAGGTCAAACAAGAAATCACACTGCTCCAATAGGAACATCCAAGTCCAAACTGCCAGGACAGGTCCGTAACACAAGCAACCCAAGACTGGTTTCGCCCTCATTGGGGTTGAAGTGAAATTAAATATTTGTAAAGCGCTTTATATACGCAAAGGTGTCTAGGGTCTGATTCAGATTTATGGAATGATGAAATAAACGATGGAGTCACCATTAAAACAGCCAGGTTTTCAATCTTTTCCTGAACTTATATAAATTTGATTCTTTTTTCAGGGTTATAGGGAGGAAATTCCAGAGCGTGGAAGTAGTATCTGTAAAACTTTTACCTCACCACTGTGCTTTCAGTACCCTAGTTACGATCAGATTGCCATAATCCAAAGACCTAAGTGATCTGGCGGGAATATACGGAATCTACGGTTTCTAGATTTGTAACAGCAGAAATGGAGCAAGACCATGCAGAGATTTGAAGGCTATACATCAGGCCTTAAATTGGATACGCTTGGCTATGGGCAGCCATTGTACTTGTGTGAGAGCCTTGGAGACAGAGTCATATTGTGTGAGCCTGAAAAGGACTCTGGCAGCTGCATTCTGAGCAGTTTGAAGTTTCCGAATGCTTCACTTGCTTGCACTGGTGAAAAGAGTCAGGTGTAGCTCGGTTCCAGCAGCATAGTGGGCATGTGACCAGCAAACTGTGGATAACCTTGGCACGGTACATAAAACACACAAAAGGTGATGGGAGTAATGCTTGCAATAAATCTAACCAGTATCAGACCCTGGAGGTATTGTATCAGATACAAAGTGATGTTTCTTTTATAGCCCTCGATCAGCAGTTCTGTCTTGACGGAGGCATAATTTATACATGTAATAAACTACCTGTGTAATTGCATGGTGTTCACTAAAAAGTATGTCGTCTTTTAAATCTTTTCATTTGTTTTTTTATATTTCCACCATAAACCATGTTTTCACACAAGTACAATAACTTCAGTAAAGTCAGAGGAAAAACACCAACTCGTAGGTAGCAACTACAATTGTCCACCCATGTATGGTATTGTGTTCATACACAATCTATATGTACAAAGTGCATTATCCAGAGAGAACATCTGTTATGCCTCAACTATTTAATGTAACTTATCTTTTGTTTATGTGCGGTGAGGTGGAGGGGGTTAATGTTATCCACTGAATGATTTCCTGGGCCCACACCTTTTCGAATTTTTAAGCCCTTCGTACACCACCTGTTCTGCTTGCATGCACCAGTCCGTGTCCTCTTTTCATTGCTTGAGTGTAGGAAGAGTCGTCGCACACCATAATCTAGCCACTAAGCATGGTCTCCTAACTCAACATGTGGACATGGTACACATTCTACATAACAGGGTTTGCCAACCTTTTCTTTGAGAAGAGCTACTTTATTTTAACGAAAATCATCCCAAGCTGCTGTCCCTTTTAGTCTTGTAGTAGTGACTGCGCCAGGCAAGATGACGTTAGTGACCACCGTATACAAGATTACCAGTAGTGATCACCTAAATGCACCAAGAGGTTGCCAGGAGTAATGTAAAAAAAGACTTTATCAAGGTGGTATCCCTCTACATGGGTAATATATGACAGACCTAGCTACAATGTCCAAGGTAATAAGGGTCTACAATGCCACATGACTTACCATTCATATATCTGCTTTATACATATTTTGGAAATTCAACCATTTTCTGCAAGTAGCAGCTTATGATAAATGAATACACTCATTTTAGTCTTGAATACATACTTTTCAAGTATGGGATACATATACTAATTCAACCAAGCAAACATTTCAAGTTTAGTAGGCTAGCTGTCCGTGGAGGAGCTATATCCATGGAGCTGAATAACTAAAGACACTGACGAGCTACTCATTGGAGAAGCCTGCTATTTCAACACACATACAGGGGATCCTTCGGATTGTGTGGAGCCTTCCACAAATATTTTGTTAGGAGACAAGACATTGCGTTTGCTGGTGGATTCTGGGCCACGTATATTTATTATCACCCAAGAATTGGTTCTAGCGAATTGGAAGAATAGCCAGTTGTTGCCACATGATCATACACTGGCGTCCTATGAAGGCTTCAAAATAAATTTGTTTGGATACTTTGAGGACATCTTTGAGTTTAAGGGTAGGTGCGTTCAAGTTAAAGTTTATATTGCAGTCAAGGGGCTAAACATTCTGAGGGGGATCCATCAAGGATTGTTTGACATGCTGTTGCACCCAGGTGCAAAGGAACAGGTTCTGGGCATAAATTATACCAGTTTTGTAGAGAAAATGTTAAACAAGTTCTCTGAAGTTTTTTCAAAACAATCTGGGGGAAATTAAAGGTTTTTGATATAACATATAAATAAAGGATGGTGCTATTTCCATTAAGCACAAATTGAGAGGAGTTCCTTTCAGTGTCATGGAAGGTTTGGAGAGATAACTTGCACCATTGTGTGACAGAGGGATTATTGAGCCTATAGAATCTTCAATTTGTCTTCCTGCAATGGTCGTGCATGGCACAAAATTGTAGAGCTCAGCGTATGTGTGGATCTTCGCAGTCACAAAGAGATCCGCTAGATTCTCACCCTGTCCCAAAGATCACATAAATGTTGCCCATGGTTGCAAAACTATTTACAAAGCTTGATTTGGCTGCCGCTTACCATCAGGTTGAGTTGAATTGCAAATCCAGATGCCTGACTGCATTTGTATCTCCATTGGGAATGTTTCAATACTGTCATATGGCATTTGGTCTGGCTTCGGCTGCGTTATTATTTCAACGTATGATGGTAAATCTACTAAAAGTAGTCAAGAATGTGGCCATTTTCCAGGAAGATGTTTTAATCTATGCACATGATAGGCATACCCATGATGACATTTTATACAAAGTTCTTTCTATATTTTAGAACCAAGGTGTATGTAGTCTTAAACCATGAAAAGTGTGAATTCCTAAAACAATCTGTGGAATACCATGATCACATGATTTTCAGTGCTGTTGTTTGAGTAAAATCATTTCTTGGATTGACTGAGTTTTTAAATATTTTCATGCTATCAGAGACAGACTGATCTGTAATCTTTTTTTTTAAACACAGATTTCTGTGAGAATAGAGTTTTCAAAAAGCTTTCAAACTTTAAAGTTGATTAAAACAACCATGGGTTAAGGTGCTGTTTGTACCCAGAAGATTGACAAAGAAGAGTGAACAACTGGATTTGCATCAAGGGTACTTAGCATTACTAAGTTACATTACTCAGTTATAGAAAAGGAACTATTGGCATGCTGGTGGGCAATTCAGAAATTTCAATGCTACTTATGGGGTAGAAGATTCACCCTGCAGGCAGACCACAAGCCCCTAGTGTATATGCTGGGAGGGGCAAGTGGCAGTGATAATACACCTTGCATAGCTAGGTTGTCCACTAAATTGTTCCAATTTCATTTCAATGTGGAACACCGTCCTGAAGGGAAGACTACCAGGGCGGATAATTTGTCACATTTTACCGTAGGTGAAAATGATCTGAGATGTCAAAACGGTGATTTAGGAATTCTGGATGATGAAGAACAGGAAAATTGTATAGTGGTAGCAGTGGAGGTGGAAAATGTATGTGCATTTTCCGAAGAGCAGTGGAAGGGCACAACTGAACAAGATAATGTCCTCAAAGTTGTAGCTCATTACATTGTTGATGGCTGGCCCAAGGAAATGAATGTTGAAACAAAGATTACACCTGACATAAAAATGGCTGATGAACTATCATTAGAGGATGGTTTGGTAATGAGATTGGACAAACGAATTCCTCCTGAGAGTGTGAGAAGCATGCTGCGTGAAAATGCACATGATGGAAACTACCTTTACCAAGCATAGGGTACATACAAACTTTTGGTGGCCACAGATGGAAAAAGACATTCATTTCATGGTCTGTGAATGCGTAATTAGCTCTGGGAGTGACAAGGCTTTATGAGCACCAAACCCACCGTTAACTCCTATTGTACTACCTTCAGGACCTTAGGTAAAACTTGGCATTGATTTCATGGGACCCTTTAACTCATTACATTATCATTATCGCTTTGCCCTTGTTCGGGTTGACTACTATTCAAAATGGCCAGAGGTAAAATTCATTGGAGAAGCAGAATCCAAAGTATTCATCAGATTTTCTTAAAGACGTGTTCATGGGGGAGGAGTTTCCTGACGTTTTAGTCTGTGAAAACGGAGTAGAATATTGTGTTGCCTGAGGTAGAGATCTTTCTTGAAGAGAGTGGTATTACCCATCCTAAAACTTCACTGTATCACCCACAAATGAATGGACTAGTGGAGCGCTTCAAGAGGGTGGTGGGGGAGTGTGTCCATTGTGGTCTACTCCACAAGCGTATGGTACCGGTGGCTGTCAGCACCATGCTTTGGTTCTCCAAAACAACGCCTCATTCCTGAACTTATGTTTCAGCTTTTGAATTGTCGAGAAGTAGGAAACCTTCAACTGCATTTAAACTCGCTTGGATGTCTAAATGGCTCAAGCAGAATGTTTCACTGTCTAGCTTGGATTCTTTTGTAAGAGACAATGTTGAAGATGCTCAAAATAAGCAAAAGAGTTTAATGACAAAAAGAAAAGTGTGCCTACGAAACATTTTGCAGTGGGAGGTGTAATTCTTGTAACCAAAATGGCTTTTGTGCAGAAAGGAGAATCAAACCTTTCTGAAGCAGTAAGAATTGATACGATTTATGGCAGTGGGGTGTGTGCGAATGGTCGAAATTGGTGGAATGTATCTAAAATAGTGAAAGTGGATGCCAGGCTTTTTTCTGATGATATTCAAGCTCTTGGAAGAAAGAAAGACAACATTATCAGACGAGGAGTTTCTAAAAGTAATAGAATTGACAAGGATAATGTAATTCTCCATGCTCCTCGGGGGCTTCGGAGTAGTGACAAATTACTGTGCCTCTAAGGTAGAGATAATCTGATGCAGTCATTGTTGCTTTTGCTGCTATTAAATTTAGTAATCTTTCTGCACCTTTGTAAGTTTGTTTTTAAATATTTTAATTCTGCAATAAGCGATAATTTGGTTAGTTTTAAAGTTTTTATCTTGTATTGTAATGTGTTTTCTGTGAATCTGTAGGACATCCACCTAATGTAAGACTGCAATGCTGAGGCATGTTCATTGAAGAAAAGACTGAGTGAGTTTATGCTGCAATATTTTGTAAAAAATGTATCTGCCCTGTGCTGGCAGTCAGCATTGCGTGGACCTTCTGGTTGGCATGGTTATGCCTGGAGGCTCGATGCGATACAGATTCTAGTGATTGTTGTAACTGGCAGTTGGAAAATCAGTTGGAGTTCTGCTAAGGAGCGGAGCTTTAGGCTCCTGTGGGGGGTGGGAGGTGGGGGGCGGGGGTGATTACCTGTATTTATACCACGAAATAATCACTACTGAAGAATCACTTCGTCCAGTCTTGTGGATTTATTACACAAACGTTGTGATACTTTAAGCAAAGATAAAATTAACAAACAGATTTACAACAGCAATATTTTTCTGGAAGAAAAGTGAGCCCTGGCCTAGCCATACCCAGATGTGTATGCACAACTGGGCGACACGCAGCCTCCGACTGCATGAGCATAGTGGTATTTTCAATTCCAATTGCCATATCTGAACATCTCTCTGTGCCCTCAGCTGAGAGGTCAAAGATTGGATGTGTGTAAGGTTTTGTATGATCACACGCAGGTTTTTCGACTAGTGCTGCTGGTCTTCGCTGTGGAAAGACCTGACCGCCTATTTGGAGAGTACGGGGTTACATGCCGCATCGAGGTTCTATAGATTACATTTTTGTTTTTGAAATGTTTCTTGTTACTCATCTTCTATTTTGAACCCCATTCATTGATTCTTGCACTGTCGCGCACTGACATCAAACCTGAACCTTTCAGCTTCAGGTGCAGTTGTGTGTGGCACTTCATAGGACGTATATTTTCCTTCCCATTCTCCTATACATTTATGAGTAGTGATACAAGAGTTCACTCTTATAGTCCTTTATGAATGAACGCTCAAACATCCAACTCCTTAGTGGTAAAAGGACACAGTCCTTTCAGCAAAAAGACAATTCTTTGATTGATCCCATTTTATTCCTATTTTCTATTTTTAGGGGCCAATTAAAAAAGTCATGTAAGAGAACATCAAAGAGCATTAGGGGAGCACTGCTTGCTTCACTCACTCCAAACTGGTTTTGTGAATAGGTTCCTATGCTAAGAGCTGTACACCCGTAGGATGTGCATAATTTCATGTGTACAGACTACATATGAGAATGTCTCATACTTTGTAAAGCACACTACTTATTTTAGGCATGCCAGCCATTGTCAGAAATTGCTGCTGTCTCTTATCAGAAAACTTGCAGTCTGAATAGTACCTCGTTATTCTACAGCTTGTAAACTATTCACCCAATTTCTCTCGAGAATGTCTTCGACTTGAAATGGCTTCTTTGGGCCTCCCAGATGTCCTGATGGAAGAGGCACACTGTGTCCTGGGAACACATCCCATGAAGCACAAAGACTTCCTGTGCACCAGGAAGAGCTCAGAAGAGTTGAAAGGGAAGAAGGCTCACGAATAACCTTGCATGGATCCGCAGGGGTTATTATCAGGGGATAATCACACCTTTGGGACTTGATTTGCCACTAAAGTATGGCTGAGCACTCTGACTCCCAAGGCACCTGATTACCCCACTGCAGCAGGATGCCTGGCCACATTTCTATTACGAAAATTCCTTCCACTTTATATATAAATAGATTATCCAGGTGAACTACTTCAGTTCTTAGAAACTGCCAACCACATTAAAATGATTTACCAGTGAAATGCATTGATATTAATAGATTCCTTTATTCGCAAACACGGCCATTTGCAATGCTTTCTGTGCCGGAGCAGTACCATAGTAATATCACATTATGTTTCTGTACTGGTTTGTAGGAAAGGCAGAGAAGGGAAATAGCATTCTGTTGGCACTATTTAGTTGCTGCAGGGAGACACCACATAAAATGGATACTCACTTAGCCTTCCAAACTTTCTCATTATTTTCTTTCCTCCAGTTTGACATGTTGACATGTTTTTAGAATGGTATATCAGGCGTCCAACATTATAATTTGCCCCTACACCTGAGATATTTTTTTGAGAAAATGTAATAACTCTCCCATAAACAATAAAAGTGTTTTAATCATACCACAGTAAACCTACAGTTTGCAATGCAAACACTGATATAACATAATGGGCGTCCCCTGCCGCCTATACTTCTCGTTAAATGCCCACTCCCTCAGTTGCAGGCCCTTGCCGCAGGCGAATGGCTATAATGAGCGTAGGGAATACAAAACTGCAGCGCCCATAATGGGGATCTATAGTGGCTTTAAGCATTCTGGTGACTGAGGAGAGAATATCCTGATTTTAAAAACAGACTTTACGGAAGGACGTGGGGTGTAACACAAGCAGCTTACCCTTCCGTTTCTTAAAGGCTACTTGTGAGTGTCTTGAAGTGACAACATGTGCTGTAAAACATTGTTTGATTGTTGAGGGGTGTGAAACCCTACTCAAGCAGAAACCACAATTCCTGTCAGGGTGAAGTCACAAGCAGCCCCAAATTAATCTGTGCTTAATACTTTGGTAGCTTGGCACAAAACTAGACAGGCTTAACTTAGAGGCAATGTGTGAGGTAGTTAAGCAGCACTTCAAACAGTAATAAAGTGAAAACACAACACAAGAAAAATACCACACCAATTAAGAAAAATAGAGTAAACTTTAATCAATAATTTGAGACCAAAATGACAAACATCCAATTAGTAGCACAGGAGATATGCAATTTTAAAGATTTAAATGAGAATAGCACCTAAAAGCACAAAGTGCCATCTGTGGTTATCTTATCGTGTCGGACCAGACCAAAGTCAAAAGTTCAGGCTGACCACAATGGAGTGTGGGCTAAGTTAGGCCGGTTCCAACAGCTGAGATGCGAGGTCCTGCGTTGAGGTTGCGTCGTGCAGCAGTGATTCCGGGAAGCTCTGTGGCTGCACAGTGTAGTCCTGTGTCAAGGAGGCTTACCATGTTGGTGCTTTGGAGGAGTTGCGGGCAGCGATGTGAGTCCCTGCATCAAGGGTGCGTTGTGCAGTTGGCTGTTCCAAAGAGCTATGGGATCCTGTGTCAGGGATGCATTGTGCAGCGCTGGTTCTGATGCAGGGCTGTGAGGCGATGCATTGCGTTGTGTCAGTTCTGCTTGGATCACAGCTGGGCTGGCAGAGCACTTTGAGACCCACTTCCAAGGGTCAGGAGACTGGGATGGCACCACTTAGGGGTAGGACTCACAACAAACAGAGTCCAGGTGCTGGGTTCAAGGGGTTGGAGATTGTTCTGTCCCTGAGGCTCTGCTCAGGAGGCCGGCCAACAAGCCCTTGGAGTCACTTTGGTGGTCCTGGGTTCAAGATGCAGGTCTAGTCCTTCTCAATCAGGCAGCGGGGCAGCAGAGTAGCAACCCTTTTTGGATAGAGGCACAGCAGTCCTTCTGGGTCTTCCACAGGTCCAGAAGAGTACTGAAGAGTAGGCCTGGCTGGTGAACTCTTCAACATTTGTGGAGTTTGTGGAGTTTTACGCACTCCATGCTCCACAGAGCACGCGGAGTTCCAAAAAACTCCACATAGCAGAGTTTTTTCTCCATTTGTGCTCACCAATATGGAAAATCCACTTCCTAGAGAGATTTCTCAACGCGAGCAGTCAGAGTTTTCAATCCTGGCACTTGTGACCACTCGCATTGAGAAACCTTCCATTCCATTAAGAAAGCTGCCGCTTAGGTAGAAAATCTACCCGAGCGGCAAGAAAACAAGCAGCGCCCTCTTGCGCTGAACATGGTGCAGTTCGCACTGATTTTAAAGGGTGGGCCAAATACTCGGTGCTGAAAATCAATGTGAATGGCATGACCAAATGCACTTCACAGCTTGCAGTACTCAGCTTAGCCCGGCTGAGTTTTTTTTTCACATCACGGAGTTCTGCATACCGGAATTCCACCCAGGCCTGCCTAAGAGTTGGGTCTGAGGGTCCATTATTTATACCTGGAGCCCACTTTGAAGTAGGAGAAGGTTTTGGAGGTTTTCATACCCAGAAGTGCTTGGAATTTCCTGCCTCCCTTCCCTGGCCCCAACTTGTCTAGGGTCACCATAGACTAGTGTCAAACCCTTTGTGAGCGTTCTCCGGCAGAGCTTTTGTGATGTGCAAGTGTGATATATGACAGCTCCACCCTCTCGTCAAGTCAGAGATGGCCTATCCTGACAAAACCTATTCCCCATTCTCTCACTGTCTGCGAGCAATACATAAAGACCAAGCTACACCTATATATGTTGCCCAGGATACAGTCTGCAGGCTCCAAATAGATAAGAAAATGGCTACTTTCTAAAAGTGGCATTTTCAGAATTGTGACTTTAAATCTGACTTTGCCACTAAAGAGGATTTTAAATTACAATTCTTTAACCTCCAAACTCCATATTCCTAACTGCTTCCAATAGAAAGTTACCACTTAATAAATGTAATAAGGTAACCCAATGTTACCCTACGGAGATGTAGCCCTTGTAGTAGTGAAAACAGATTTAAGAGTTGTTCACTCCCAGAACTTGTAAAAGCTAAAATCCTCTACTTATTACATATACGTCACACCTAGGGTAGGCCCTGAGCAGCCCTTATAGCAGGATGTAGTGTATTCAAAACTTTGGTCATGTACTATTAACTTTTACAAGTCCTAGTAGTGAAAAACTCTAAATTTCATTTTTCACAACTGCAAGGCCAGCCTCTCCTGTAGGATAACTTTAGGTTACCCTATTGCATTTAATAAGTGATAACTTCCAATGGTAGGAACGTCGAGTTTGCTCTCTAAAGACGTGTTATGTGAAACCTTATTTAGTGGTAAACTTTGATTTTAAGTCACAAGTGTGAAAATTACACTTTTATAAAGTTGGCATTTTCTGTCCTGACCATTTGGTTCCTGCAGCGTGTATCCTGGATCACATGACTAGGCATAACTGGCAGTTGATCTTTGTGTACTGCTCCAAGATGGTGAGACAATAGGTGGTTCAGGGTTGGGCAATTGCTGTTGGGATCTAGGGGGAGGAGCTGTCACCTCTCACACTTGCACATCACAAAGACTTCGCATCAGCATGCTCATTAGGGGTTTCACACTAGTCTTTTGCACCAATGCTGGTACCGACCCAGTGCAACGCATCTTGCCCCTAGCACCGACGCAGCACAGGGCAAGTCCTCACAAACTCCCAGTAATGGATTCCTCAATGTTGACGCATGGACTCACATCGCGAGCTTCTGTTGACAGCTTCACGTAATTCACCGCTGCTTGATCCATCTCAATACCGGACCTCGCATCACAGCTCCTCATCAATGACTCATCAATGCTGCCGCTTTATGCAAGGATTTCACATCTCGATGTCCAGGACACAAGGTACTCTGAACTCAGTCCTGTATCTTGCCTGTATTCAATCACAGTTTAATTAAAAAAACACCGCACACCCTGCCCCCCGTAAATCAAACAACCCACAATTAAAATAAATTACATACATAGAAGAACATACGTTAGCACTCATGATTGGAAAGAGTGATTACAGCTACAAAAAAGAGTTATTAGAGATACAAAATTGGATGGCCATTAGTAGAGGGAGAAGAAAAAAACAATAAGATTAAATTGTTTCCCTCCTATTTATGTAAAAAACGAATGTTCAGGATTGAGTTCGGGGACCAGTGAGAACTCTGGGTGTTGGCACATAATCAAAAAATAAAGTGGAACTTTGGCCTGTGCACTGCACGGATCACCACTGCCATTTTTGTGAAAACTTAGAAGAACACGCTCTTTTTGCAGTTTGTGGTCATGAAGCTTATTTGTTTACTAATGACTAAAAAGTAACCTTTTAGTAGTCACGAAGCATTAAAGACTTTACAAGATTAGACTGCTATCCTTAACTGATACCAGTAGTAGTATGTGGGACTGTGCTTGTGCAGGAGTTAAGGGGATAAATTAAAACTAAGATTCAATTTCTGATCCCCCCAAATCCTATCTCTGCTTCCTCTTATCAAACAACGGTACCGTAGACCACCAAGTTGCTATTGGACTTTCTCATGAAAAAAACAGAACTTGGGGCCTGATCAGGATGGCGGTTGGATCCTGGAGGGAAACAGGACCGTGTGAAAAGCTGTCAGCGGTTCTACACCCTGAAACATGAAGGCGGTCACAAAGTGTATATTTTGTATTGCGGTGGGTGCTGCAGGCTACAGAATATGCCGCAGTACAAAATATGCACCCTATGCATATCCCTGCACTATGTGGGAGGCAGGGATATGTTGGGGGGCACCATATGTGCCCCCCAAAGGCCATGTTGGCGGGCCAGGGAGGAAGGGGGGCCACTATGGGCCCCCAATGTCCCTTTCAGCCTGCCTTTTCATGGCGGGTAAACCGCCATGAAAGGACATCAGCAACGGACATTGTAATCTCTACAGTTGTAGGGATGCTTGCCCGTCCCTCTAATAGAGTGACGGGATCCTAGATCCTGTCAGATCCATGGCGGTCTCTCCACCTGCCAACCATCTGCCCGCCATCACGTAATGTGGCAGACGATAATCAGTATTATGATGGCGGTGGGACCGCCAACCACGGGCTGTCAGTGGCTGTCCCACTGCCATCGAAATCAGGCCCATGGTTTCACCATGCACATCTGTGCTATTGAAGGAGAAAAAATAAATAAAGAAGGGAGAAGAGAGGACAGATGGTAGCAGAAAGTAAAATGGCACAAAAGTGTATTACAGCAATTGGGGACAATATGGCGAGGGGGCAAACTGACACTGCATGAAGAAAAGCAACTAATTTTTAAAGATCTCTGCTGGCTTCCTGTCTTTGTTTAGCTCAACCGTGTGAAAAAGCTGGCAGGCCAATTGTGTATTCTATAACTACTAAAAATGGATTAACGACTGACTCAAAATATATATACAGAGCACTGCATCTGTTATGAGGGTTTTTGGCAGTTGGGTGACTAGCTCTCAGAAGTTTTAAAAGGAGGAATTTCAAATGTTTGAGGGAAGCTAAGTTAGTTAAGGAAGGTTGTCCAAGTTGTGAATCTTGAAAGCATCAAATGCCCAAAATGCACAGCTCTCTCATGCGAACACCCAGGTTAGCTCCACGTCAGCTCTGAGACATATGCACAGGACTGATCAATGAAGGTCATATCCTCCAACATTTGGCTGTAAAGAGCAAAATATTGTAGATGACAGTAAAGATACTTATGGGGCCCTGTTTATGATACCCAGTCTGTTCATAAATGTAAATATTTAGAATTAGGATCTAAGAATGATTAGTCGAAAGGTCCTAGACCAAGTTAAAGGTCCTTCCCTTGATATTATGTACAAAAGGTCATTCAGTCCAACAGTACAGTTTGGGCCACAGTTTTAGAGCCTGCAGAGAGTTTTGGAAGAATCAGCAGTTGCACGACCCTCATCCAGCTTCCACAGTACATTTCAGGTGTGCACCATTGAAGTCCTTGCTCAAGGAGTGCCTCAGACCAACAGTTGGCCAAACTGACCTATTTATTTATTTTTTATTTATTTAGGAGTTTTATATAGCGCTGGCCAGACCCACGGTATTAGAGAGCTTTACAAAATTTGTCAAGTGACAGTCGAGTATACAAGGAGTGGTAATAGTAAACACA
Source organism: Triturus cristatus (assembly GCF_964204655.1). Lineage (NCBI taxonomy): Eukaryota > Metazoa > Chordata > Amphibia > Caudata > Salamandridae > Triturus > Triturus cristatus. Next base: position 183,489,324 of record NC_140589.1, read on the forward strand.
GTGATTAGAGACGGGTCATTGATCAGCATATGTCATGTATCAAGCGAAAAGTGTAAAGAGTAGTAGTAGTAAACATAATGTAACGTGACGGGTCATTGTTCAAAAGGGGGGGCATAGGTGTGGGTCAAGGGGAAGATGCTATAAGAAGTTGTTCTTATCTCGGTGACTGGATACTCAGGTGGGCTTGATTCCGTTTTGTGGGTCCGCTGTCACTTCGTGAGAGCTCGATTGAGGAAGAGAACTTTGAGCTGGCTTTTGAATTTTTTGAAGGAAGGGTTAGTCCTTATATGTACTGGGATGGCATTCCAAATTTTGGATGCGTTTCCAGAGAATGAGCGAGATAAGGTTTTTTGTTTGTGGGTTTTCAGGGGGATGAGAAGTAGAGTGTTGGTGCTCCTGAGATTTCTTGTCTGCCCCACTCTGTTGAGTTTGGCGGCTAGATAGGTGGGTTTGCCAGTGTGCAGAGCTTTGTGGGTGAGACAGGCAGTTCTATTGGGAGCCAATTTAGCTCTCTCAGGAGCGGGGGAGATGTGTTCGAATTTTTTTACTCCGGTCACCATTCTAGCTGCTGCATTTAGGGTTGATCTGAGAGGAGCAAGGTGTGATTTTGCCGTGCCTGTGAGGGTGGCGTTCCCGTAGTCTAATCTGGATAGCACAAGGGATTGAGTGACTTGCTTAAAGTGTTTTGGTGCGATGAAGGGTTTGATTTTGTTGAGTAGCTTTAAGTAGAAGAAAGCACATCTTGTGATGTTGTTGATGTGTCAAGGTTAGGGTCCAGAGTGATTCCCAGTTATTTCACGGAGTCTGCCGGGATGAGAGTGCAGTTGAGAGTACCAATAGACTTTAGCCATTCTGTGATTCGGGGGTCCGCTCTTTGTTGGCTATGAGGAGGATTTCAGTTTTGTCCTGGTTGAGTTTCAGAACGCTTTGGGAAAGCCATTTTTATACTTTTATTAGGGAGTCATTAAGTCTTTGCATGTCAGCTATGGTGGAGGTTTCTAGGTAGATCTGGGTGTCGTCAGCATAAAGGTGGAAAGGTATGTTGGCTTTTTTGAGTATGTGGTTAGTGGCTTCATGTAAATGTTGAACAGTGCGGGTGGGAGAACTGATCCTTGGAGAACGCCTCTGCTTATCGGGTGTAGGTCAAACGTGAAGTTTCTGATTTTTATTCTTTGAGAGCGGTTTTCGAGAAAGGAGGTGAACCACTGTAGGACCACCCCTTCTGCTCCTAACCTTTCCCAGAGTACGTTGATGAGCAGTTTGTGGTCAACCGTGTCGAAGGCCGCCGATAGGTCCAGGAGTATGAGTAGACAGCAGCGGTCCTTGTCAAGTGATTTTTGGACGTCATCAATGAAATTCAGGATAGCTGTCTCTGTGCTGCAACCTTTTCTAAAGCCCGATTGGTGATGGTCAAGAAGATCATTGTTGTCCATGTGATGGGTGAGTTGACGGAGAACACATTTTTCTTGCAGTTTGGCTAAGAATGGGAGATTGGAGACAGGCCTGAAGTTGTTGAGATCGTTTGGGTCAGCGCCTGCTTTTTTCAGTAATGGTGTTACTTGGCCGATTTTGAGGCAGTCAGGCATGATTCCTCTTTTGAGGGAGCTGTTTATAATCTTCAACCACAGTGGGGCTAGGGAGAGTTTGAGTTTTTTGTCCAGTTGGGCAGGGAGGGGGTCTTCAATGTGTGGTGAGAGCGTGGATCCGGTAGTTAATTCCATAATTTCAGTTTCGGTGATGGGTTCGAATGTTTTCCAGTTGTTTGCGGATTGCGTGAAACGGTTATTGCCTTCTTTATAGGGGAGGACTTTCATTGGGTGAGCGGTGGCGATCCTCTAGTGAGAGCTCAATCTTTGATATTTTTTCCTTAAAGAAATTGGCAAATTTGTTACATAGGTCTTTGGAGGCCGGAATTGCAGAAGGTGGTGGTTTGGATGTTTGCTGCCTAATGATATTGAAGAGTTCTTTGGGGCGATTTTTATCATTGTTTAGTGCACCGCAGAAGTAAGTGGATTTTTCATTTTTGATGTGCTTTTTATATTTCCTACGTTCCTTTTTGAGTTGATCAAGGTGGATTGTCGAAGGGTTGTTACACCAGATTCTTTCTGCAGCTCTTAGTTGTCTTCTTTCCGAGTTTAGGTCGGTGTTGAAAGACAATCTTGATGGAATGCTCTTGATTTTCCTTTGTTTCAGGGGAGCTATTTGGTCAAGCATGGTGGTCATAGACGCATTGTAATGTGAGGTAAGTTCTGTTGTGGACCTGTCGCATGCGATGGAGGGGAGGAGTGTACTTATCCTTTCTTCTAGTTTGGAGAGGGGGATCTGGCTTAAGGTTCTCCTCCAGTGAAAGTGTTCATTTGTGCAAGGTGGTCGATGGGTCTGACCAGTCAACAGGGAGGGTAGAGTCGATGGTGATTGAGTCTTCATGTGCTAAGATGGCATCCAGGATTGAGCCGTTGTTGTGGGTTTGCTCAGTGCAGTGTTGGGTCAAATTGTTATTGTGAAGGAGTTCATTTAAAGTTTGTATCAGTGGGTTGTTTACATCATTCCAGTGAAGGTTTAGGTCGCGTAGTATTAGGTTGTTTGCGTCTGAGAGTGAGCACTGTGTTATCAGGTCGGCAAGGTGTTCTCCATATGCGGGGATGTTGGCGTCGCCTGGTGGATGGTAGAGGAGGTGGCAGTAAAGCGTTTTGTTGTCTGACATCTTTAATGGTGGCGGTTAGGTATTCCAATGTGTTATATTTGAAGGAGTGAGTTTCTGTTATGGAGATGCTACTTTTATGTATGATTGCAGTCCCCCCACCTCACTGGTTCTTTCTGTCTTTATTGATTGCACATATAATGCCAACAAACGCCATTCCCATAGCGCATAGGGAAATAGTTGCAGTGCTCCTAGGAGAGGTTTTCAACAGATGAGATGTAAATGCCTTTCTCATATTACCGGAATGGATTGACAATATCATGAAAACCTGGCTCCAAAGATGCTAGCAATGAATCTTTCCTTAGGCTCATTTCAGCTCCCATGGTCCCATCATCTGTACCTTTCTGGAAATTAGCAGGCATGCTTTAAATCTCTCCCCATTCCTGGCTTCCAGGGTGGCAGCGCTATTATATAATTCCTCAAACCTCTATGAAAAATACTGTTACCACCCCTCTTGTGTCTTTCATCTCAATTCAGAAAATACAAAATATCTAGGTTTCCTTCCGTCACACTGTTAGTGACAAAACCTCCGTGCCCATCACCGCCCCAGCCTCTCATACTCAAGCAGCCCTGGAGGAAATCCCCCTAATGGACCCGATAACATTAGAAGCCATTATGGCTCCCCAGGGACCCGCACCGCCTCATGCACTGACTCTGGTTACAAAAAAAATCCTTCCTGTAATCCTTGATTTGGTCAATGCCTCCATCACCATGGGTGTGGTCTCCCCAGCTTGGAAATGTGCAATGGTGAAGGCACTTCTAAAAAAGCCTAATCTTGATCAAGACAATTTGGGGAACTATCATCCCATCTCTCTCCTCCCTATGATTAGCAAGATCCTGGAGAGGCACGTCAATAGCACTCTTGTAGAGTTTCTTGAAGTCAACAATCTACTTCACTCTTCTCAGACAGGCTTCCGTCCCCAGCACGGGACCGAGACCTCTCTTCTTGCAGTAACAGAGGAATCCAGGAGGATTTTGGATCAAGGTGGTACGGCTGCTATCATCCTCCTGAATCTCAGTGCTGCATTCAACACTGTCAACTATGATACACTGATCCTTAGGCTTAGGGATCTGGGCGTGACAGGTGGTGTCATCACATGGATCCAGCCTTTCCTAGAAGATCGTTCCTTTCAGGTAGTTGTGGTGTGCCTCAGGGATCATCCCTGAGCCCCACACTGTTTAACATTTACCTGCGTCCATTAGCAGAGATAGTCTGTCCATTTGGTATAAAAATCGTAACCTACGCCGATGACACACAGCTTGTGGGGGGTTTAAACCACCCAGAAAAGTCATTGAGCCACCTTGGAAAATGTCTAGAGGAGGTAGCCAAATGGATGGAGCTATCTTGCTTAAAACTTAATGGGGACAAGACCGAGCTTATGCTTCTCGGCAACTTGCAGTTTTCAAACCTGACCTGCTCTGTACCAACTGTCTTGGACCCGCTCCAAACCCAAAAACCAGATTAAAAGCCTGGGTATCTGGTTGGACCGCGCTCTCAGTTTTGAGTTTCAGGCGACTAAACTATCAGCCACCTGCTATGGCCTACTGAGGATGCTTCACAAGATACTTCCGCTCCTCCCATTCCAGGCAAGAAGAATTATGATCCAGGCCCTTATACACTCTCGCCTGGATTATGGTAATGCCCTCTACTTAGGAGCCCCCCAACTCACAATCTCCAAGCTCCAAATTCTTCAAAACTGCGCAGCTCATTTGCTTCTCCAACTCCCTCATCGACATTCCGCTAAACCTGCATTAAGAAGCCTTCACTGGCTACCTGTCAGGGAGAGAATCCAGTTCAAGGCCATGTGCATTACACACAAGGCTTTCTGGGGGAAGGGGCCAACAATCAGTCGCTCCATGATCACTCCATACCAGCCTAGCAGAACTCTTCGTTCCACGTCCCTCTCTCTGGCTACACTCCCAAAAATAAAGAGCGCTAGATGTGGTGGACGCTCTTTTTCTTACAACTCTGCCAAACTTTGTAATGCACTCCCCCCTTACATACATAAGGAATCTAACCTGCTGCCTTTCCGGAAACTCCTCAAAACGTGGTTCTTCCGAAACCCCACTTAGTCATGGTCTCTCTCTGTACGCGTCCAACCCCAGCGCTGGGATGCCTTAGGGTAGCTTTCGCGCTATATAAATGCTTTTTCATTCATTCATTCATCTCTCCCCATTCTCGACCTTTGGTGAGATTGGGTTCTGGGGTCTGGTCTGTGTGTTGAGTGACCCACCCTTAGTTTGTTAGTGCTTAACAATGTGACTGCAAAACCAAGGTTTGAACATATTGCATATTTGAGGCAGTGTCTCGCAGAACAATCATGACAGATGTGATGTTCAGTAAGGACTCCCCTTTTCACATGTCTGGGTGAGGTTTCATCTTCTTGTTTGCAGAAAGCATGCCCCGTCACCATGAAAGAACGTTTTTACTTCTTGACCTTGGAATGCATATGGATGGTGACAAAATGCATGGACAGTGAGTTTTTAAAAAGCATCCACGAACACCTGGAATTCTTTCAATGCATCTAGAACCTCCTGGCTAGAAGAAATGGCCTTCCTTCCAAGTATTAGACTGTCCGCATTTACACACTTTCACCCGCTTTGAACCTGAGCTCTAATGCAAGGGTGCTATCAGCTAATAAGTGGGTTTGTAATCAGTAGGCACTATAGAATGATGGCTACAATATCTGGGGCAAATGTCACGCCGCAAATGTGAAAATAGTCCTTCTTCTATCTCACTCAGCAACCCCAAGGACTGACACGAGGCATACCAGAAAATGATTGGAAACAAATCAAGGATTAGTTTAAGCTCAAATCTCCAGCAAACGTCAGCTTTACAAATACAAGCTCTACTCATACTGAATATCTCTTCTACTGCCTAGTACTTCTGCACTTCACAACTCAAGGCCCTACACATGAGCAAAACCAACAAGTGTCGGGCATGTGACACAGGAGGGGCCTTTGCGGCCGCCATTGTTAAATGGGCCACATCAATGGTGGAAGTTCAATGTCTGGTTGTCAAGTTTACCTCTCTGGGCCAGGATTAGACATTGCAGGGGTCAAGCAGCAGCGTCGGGGTTTCTATACCATGGCACAGTAACAATTGTGTCAGTGTAGGGGAGAGGTTGGGCTGACAGTCTTTAGGGCGAGGGAATCTGACTTCCGCTTGCACGCTTCAAGGGGGTGGCGAAGCAGTGGTGTCAAAGGGAACATGTTAGATTCCATGTCTGAGGGTTAGAGCCACAGCTGCAGCAGAGATGAAGTAGCCTCAGACAAAAGAAAAGCTATAGCCCATACTTCATTTACATACATGAGCTGCGGCCAACTCCTGGGTGGGTTTGTTGTGACCTCAGACCCTGTGAAGCTGGACAGGGAGCGATGGTGTGAGAGTGCAGAGTGCTCTGTGAGGCCTGATCAGTGAGGATCTTAGGGTGCAGGCCATCATTCTTTGGCAGTAAGTAGTGCTCTGTGCTGCAGAAGGAAAAAACCTAATGAGCATTTACTCACCCATCCATTCACTCACCCATCTAAGCACTGACTCGTCTATCCATTGCCCGTTCATTCTGCCAGGCCATTACTCATCGACACATGCATCCAAATAGTTGATTCATCTAAGCAGTCACTCGTCCTGACATTCACCCATTGATTCAACTATTTCCCCAATCATGCACTCACTCACCCACTCATTATAAACATACCCATTCATCTCCCCATGCAGCCACTCACCCATGCATCCATCAACTCATTCTCACTTTCACCCATACACCCACGCATTTGTAAACTCGCCAACCAATGAGGAAGCTCTTTAGCATATACAAAAATAACCACTACTAATGTAGTCAACAATGTCTTTTTTTATTTAAGTATTCAGTGGGGTGGTTTTACAAATATTGTATATTCAGGTCATCAAATCATATCAACGGGTGAGACTCGTTATATTAAAGTGTACATTTTGTTTCTGATTGGATTGCGCAGAAACATGTAAAACAATGGTCTGAAAATAGCCATGGAACAGCCAAGTAAAATAAATATGCATGTTGCCAACGGTTAACAAAACAAGGGTTACCTTCAATAAGACGCATATCTCTGGTGGAACAGCACACAATATGCTTTTTTGTATTTTTTAGTGTAAAAGTCTGAAAATCCCGACCTGTACATGTATGGAAAAACAGTAAATGTTAGGGTCACAACAATTCCTATCTCAGTTGGACAGTCAGCAGGCAACAAACGCCTCCACTTTCCATGGAACTTTCGCCCTGACTGAAGTTACATTACACCTCGTGTGCAGCAAAGCACTTCCGGCACGCGTGACTTCCCTTCGGCGCACCTGCGCCTGACAGATTGAGGCCTAAGAACACTCGCGCTTTGGTGGCGCGTGAACCAGCAGGAAGACGGCTCGCGCCTTTTCATGAAAGCCTACCTACTACCTCAGTGTTTGGAATGCAGTTCCACATATAAACCAACATCAGAGAGTACAACCCGGTGTGCTCCAGAGCTTTGTTGAGACATCAAACAGAGAGCACACTGATAGAAATACAACTAATCACCTGCAAATACATCTTTCCTGTCAGCAGGCGCTTAACCTCTTGCTTTCATGTTTTTTTACAAGGATGAAAATCCAGTGGTTTATTTTTTAGTTTGTTTAAAGATATAGATTTTTTTTTTTACTTCTATTTTGTGGATATCTCTACTCTCCAAATACTATTTTGAAGGAACTTAGAACACTTTTTGCATAAAGCAAACAAGATATGCTTGTTTTGCTGTAGAAATGCCTAATTCATTTATTACATTAAAAATGCCGCCATTTGGTGATCTGATCATTTAGAGACTGATGACAAATGCACTTCAGGTTTCCTGTGTGCTTCAAGCACACAGGATCAATTCTCCTCCCAGTGCTATCCACCCCCAGGGGGTAAGCCGAGGTTTAACTGGCATAGACGGCAAAGCCCAGAATGCACTGATCCTTCCCTCCATTTGAATAAGGCGGATTATGGATGAAAGTATTGTCCCTTGCGCTGATCGACAGGTTTAAGCACATCAGAGAAAATCAATGTAAAATGGCATAGAAGAAAAACAACAAACAACATGAACGCGCCGGCACATGGGAAACAAAGTGGTCGGCTTAGCGCCCTATGCTGGCCAGCGATAGAACTCTACGCCTAAATATAGGTTTGGAAATACCAGGTTCATCTCATTGTAAATGAACAACAAATCACCAAAGGTGCATTTTCACTACGGATTGTATTATTTTATGTGTATTTGTAGAGTGCACAATTCACCCGGGAAGGGATCCCGGCTCTGAAGCAGGAGCGGTATGGGCCGAGCCAGGGTTGGGGCTTTGTGAACAGCCAGGTCTTCAGTTGATTGTGGAATTCAAGAACTGGGAGGAGCCTTTGAGTACAGGGGCATTCTGATGCCACCCTCAGGAAGAAAACACAATAGTATTTTAGAGTTGGGTGTGAATATTGATGTTCTTTGGTTGTAATTTGGAAGTATCCTGATGGTTAACGTTCGTGAAATTAACCTTCATCTATTCCACAGTCCACATATTTGTTTTTGCACGTGTCAGTGGAGTTTGTTCTGCTAAAAAATAAGCTCAAGCAAACGTTTTTTCTAAGTGTATCAGACTACACAAGTATCATTTGATTTCCCACATAGAGTACCATGAAGAGGGTGGCATTCTTGATCCTTAGCAGCCTCGTTTCCATCCAGGGAGAGAAATGGAGGCTGCTCTTGCCAAGGCTGTCAATTAGCTGAGAACCACTGTGGGTAAGGAGGATGGACGTGCGGCAGCAGTCATGGGATTCATCCATTGTGTTTGACGTGAATGTTGTATATTGGGTTACTGGTTGGATGGGGTGTGAAACCCTACTCAAGCAGCAATCACAATCTCTGTCAGGGTGAAAGACAGCAAACCCCAAATTAACCTTTGCTTAACCCTCTGATAGCTTGGCACAAAACAGTAAGGATTAACTTAGAAGCAATGTGTAAAGTAATTATGCACCACTTTGAACAGTGATAAGAAAAATCCCACACCAATTTAGAAAAATATTGTATAATTTAATAAATCATTTGAGACTAAAAGGACAAAAATCCAATCAGCAAAACCAGAGATATGCAATTTTAAAGATTTCAGTGAAAATAATGCTAAAAGCACAAAGCACCAACTGTGCTTACCTGGTCGTGCTGGACCCGGACAGAGTCACACGGTCAGATCAACTGCAATAGAGCACGGGCCAGATGCAGGGGCCAAGTTAGGCCTGCTGAACAATAGTACCCTAAATACTGGTTGCAGAGCATTGCAGGATCCCGTGTGAGGAAGCATAACGCAGCGTCGGTTCTAAGGAGCTGCAATGCGAGGTCCTGCATCATTGTCAAGGATGCGGTCAAAGAGGGGTTGGCAATGCAAATTTGTGCATCGAAGAGGCATTGTGCACCAGTGGTTCTGAAGAGATTGTGGGTTGAGATGCGAAGTTCTGTGCGGGGGATGTGTCATGCAGTGGCAGTTCCAAAGCAGAGCTGCAAGGAGATTTGTAGCACTGTTGCACTGTTTCAGTTCCGAAGTGGGGCTGCGAGGACATGTGCCGCACTGCACCAGTTCTGCCCAACAGACCACAGCTGGGCTGACTGAGCTCCTTCAGGTCCACCTCCAAGGGTCCAGGACTGGGGTGGCACCACTTAGGGGACAAGACTCACAGCAGACTGAGCCCAGCTGCTGAGTTCAAGATGATGGAAGCCTGTTTTGTCCCGGAGGTGGCTTCTGATTAGGAGGTCAGCCCTTGGAGCAACTCTGGTAGTCCTGGGTTCAAGATTAAAGTCCATTCCTTCACTCAGTCAGCAGGGTAGCAGACAGCAAGGCAGTAGTGCAACAGAGTTGCAGTTATTCTTGCAGAGCAGCAGAGCAGTCCTTCTGAGTCTTCCACAGGTCCATAGGTGTAATGCAGAGTTGGGTCTGAGGGTCCCTTATTTATATCTGGTGCCCACTTTGAATTAGGAGAAGGTTCTGGAGGTTGCCATCTCCAGTGATGTTTGGAATTTCATACCTCCCTGCCTTGGCCCCAGCTTGTCTGGAGTCACAATAGACCAGAATCAAACCCTTTGTAAGTGTGCTCAGGCACAGGTACATCTCCTCCCCACATCATGTCAGAGATGTCCCATCCTGCCAACACCTATGGCTATTTGTTTCACTGTCTGTGAGCAATTCACAAATATCAACTGCCATTAACACCTAGTCATGTGACTCAGTATACAGGCAGCAGATGCTAAATGGTTAGGACAGAAAATGCCAACTTTCTAAAAGTGACATTTTCAGAATTGTGACTCTAACTTTAACATTAAAGAAGGCTTTAAATTGCAATTACATAGGCATCAAACACAACATTCCTACCTTCTCCCAATTGAAAGTTAGCATCCAAATGTTATATGTTTAGCCAATGTTATCTGCTGAGAGAGGCAGTTTCCACAGCAGTAAAAAACACATTTAAGTGTTTTTCACTACCAGGACATGTAAAACTTAAAGTACATGTCCAACTTTTTAAATACACTACACTACACCCTGCCTCCTGGGCTGTGCAGGTCTACTCTAGGGGTGAGGTTTAGGCCTGTCAATATGTTTACTTTGCCAGGTCGAAAAAGGAAGTTTAAGCCTTGCACCATGGCATAGAGATTGCTATCACTTCACGCGGTTTTACTGCACTGATGCTCGCCCTTATTTTTACAGGCTCACCGAACCGCTGTACCCAGTGGACTATTCCTATTCGATCCATCTCTTTCCATTAGGACATGCTGCTGCGGTCATCTTCCTGGCATTTGTGAGGCATCGCACGGCCGTTAAGTTACTACGGTGAGCCTTATACCGAGGCACGATTACCATCTGGATAAATTCACCCCACGCAGTAGGCCGCATTTATGGTTTGCCATCTTTCATAGACTCCTTGTACTGCTATCCCCAGCAGTCGTTCTTTACTTTCAAGGGACTCCCTTGTGACATTTGTCCCTCACTAGTCTACGCTGTGGCGGTCCACTGCCTTGAATCCTTAGTCTGAGGCACAGCACCTCCCACAGTAAGCATTTCTCCTACCTGATTAGCCATTACCACTGATTGCCCCCTTAGTCCAGCTGGCACACTTTTCAAATTGCACCACACTTTTCCAGGACCACGTTGAGCTGCACCAGTTTACTGCTCCGGTCACCTACTGTTTTTTTCACTCACAGTCTTATTTTTAGCAATGTTTCTACTTGCTGGCAGGTCCGCATTGGCCAGCAGTCAATGCCTTAATTTCTCCAGTCACCCGCCGTTTTTTCACTTACAGTCTTCACTTTAGCAATATTTCCACTTGTTGACAGGTGTCACTTCTTCATCCTTCACAGTTCTGTTAATCAGATCAAACCCCCTTCTCACCTCCTACTGCAGGTTCTATGTTACTTCGCCATTTCTTCACCTTATTGTACATTGACTCCTCCATTGTTTTCTTTTTCTTTCTCTCCTTTTCCCTCTATTGTTTTACAGGCAATTTTACTCAGGCATGTAATGTAATGTCCTGATGATGATCCCACATTTGCTTTCATGGGATTGAAACATCGTCAACTCTCTGTACACCGCAAACGCAATTTAATTGGTCATTGCTCATGTGTAACGGTTTCTCGGCACATTTATGCTTCTTTTATTTAATGTATGACATGCAAACATTTGTTCGGCTTTATCCTTTGTTTTGTTTTGTTTTATATATACCTTGTTGGATGCAGGATTGTGTCCCCACTTTATTTTTTGCAAAAATTCGAATTATTAAATTGATCCTGCCGGCTGGGCAGCTTAAATATAGTACTGACTCCTAGTCTATATTCAATTTTGTCTGCTCCTATTGTCCTTGTCTGGGACCACTGTGTTCATAACTCATATTTAAAGAAGAGAGCACAAGCACTTTAGCACTGGTTGGCAGGGGTAAAATGCACATAGTCCTAAAAGCCAGAAAAAACGGATTCTGAAAGCAGGAGAGTGAAGGCAAAAACTTTGTAGACCACCCTGCAGAAATGGCCAATTTCAACAATGGCTAATGTCAATATTCTCTAGGCAAGATACAGTGAAGAAGGATCACTAGGACAACTGCAGCCGGGTCACATTCTATTCAAATATTGCTTTCAAACCCTCTCGCCCGTTATCTAGCCAACAACGTTCAAGTGCAATGTTGGGTTCTACAGGACTCAATCCTGTCCACTAATCTATTTTATTTAGCCTTAATGCCAGACTTTATGGACAACCCATCAGCTCATTTGGATGTTCAGCTGTAACCTATACATAGAATAGACAGCTGATTATGCATATGGACCATCTCTCTCCAAGTTTTGCCTCTAACTTGCAGTATTTTGCATGATTATCTTCACACATGACCAAACTTTGCATAGTAAAATGTGGTGCGTTATACCAGCTGGAGGCTGATTTTGAACAGAAAATATTCCTCTCTACTACATATTTTGCATACGCAAGTCTCCTGTTAGCAAACATTATAAGAAATCTCATCATGCAAAATGTTGCCAGCTTTTGCCAATTACACATTATATAAACCTGTTGCATTTAAATTTAACCAAGGCATGCCTATAAGCTGAGCAAATGTCTCTCGAGTATCGAGCACTTGATGAGCACCACAGCCAGGACTCCATGGTTAGGTTAATGCCTGAGCTTCAAAAATGCCTGTTTCATTCCATTCCATTGCACCAATTATCATAAATTAAATTTCCGGAAACAAGTTTGGGATTTTGATAGTTGATACAAAGAAACATTTTATAGCATGAGCCACTATGACCGTAGAACATACAGCTCCTAGTGTGAAGTTGTTGGGAGTGCGTCTGCATATGGAGCTCTGTTTTAAAGCACAATATATGTTTTTGCTGCTTTCTTGTTCTAAGCCTTGAGTTTACAATGTAGGGTCCTTATTTCCTCAACTGGACCGTCACTCCATATTGGTAGCTGCATTGGTTGGCTCTTGATTTGACTATTACGTTGACATGCTCTTGGACCTACCAAACTATGGTGTTTCAACGTTTGCAGTTTGCAGAATCGTCCAGTTCGAGATATTTGCCTATATTGCGGTAGCTCGTGCTTCACTTCAGGGGCTACCAGTGAACTAGAGATTTAACTTTAATGTCCACTGCATGCTAGACCTTGATCCCTCCAGCTTATGGAACCACTTTTATATCTACTGGCTTGCTAGCAGATTAGGTCTCAAATCTTTCCATCTCTTATAAATCCTTCAAATTAAATACTCCCACTCTTGGAGGCTTTCTTCTTTACACTTAGCTCCCTCAATGTGACAAAATTTCTCAGTTCAGATTCACGCCCTTCTAAACCATCTTTTCAGGAAAACGTTAAAAATCCTTCTGCTTTGTGGCTTTTGTTGTCTCTTCAGACTTTGGCCCTCCCACGTGTAGACACTGCTGTTATACAGGCACTTAGATGGAACCACTCCAAAGTGTATGCAGCACTCACTGAATAGAAAGATCCAACATACGGTGTGCACCCTGAATATCTGATCCAGAATATGGATGCATGCAAATATGGAGGCATGCAAATATCAAAGACAAAATATTGAATCCAAAATATTAAAAGGTATGTATAGATTTTATGTACCTAACTCCACATATATGTACTTTGATGATATCTATCTATCTATCTATCTATCTATCTATCTATCTATCTATCTATCTATCTATCTATCTATCTATCTATCTATCTATCTATCTATCTATCTATCTATCTATCTATCTATCTATCTATCTATCTATCTATCTATCTATCTGTCTGTCTGTCTGTCTGTCTGTCTGTCTGTCTGTCTGTCTGTCTGTCTGTCTGTCTGTCTGTCTGTCTGTCTGTCTATCTATCTATCTATCTAGAGGATTTTCTGATTTTAATCCATATCTTGTTCCATAACGCCATAGATCAACAAACCTATAAATCATTTTCCCAAGACAGCTCTACTTTAGTCTTTTCTTGTGAAGTGGACAAACTTTGTAAATGGTTATATATGACAGAGGCCCTGGGGTTGCTATTTAGAAGAGTGTGTAATTTGCTAACAGGAGAAGCCACAGGATCAATAGGAGGGTGTGGGAGTATAAGTTGGGTGTGAGCATTTTGAATGGCTTGTGTCAAAAGGATATATTTAGATTGAAAAGATATAGGTAGGTCAAAAAGACTACTAGATTGCGAGAAAGACATAACCTTATCCTGTATATATAATTGATGTAACCAAATTAAACCTCGTTGCCTCCAGGATTTCCAATATAGAGGTTTGCCACATATAAATATCATATTATTGTGCCATATGGTGGAATTGGAAAAAGAATTCCAATCAATAGGGTCTGATAGTGAATTAGGTTGTAGGATTTTGTATGTATGTTTAATTACCAGAGTGGATAGAGATTGTGGTTTGCGAGAGAAAGATAGGTATTTTGGAATGAAAAAGGGGAGATGAAAGAATGTTCAAGTTCAGCCCAGAGGGGACAGTCTACGAGTGACTCAAAGAGCCATCTCAATGCCTGACGAAGTAAGAAAGACTTTTGGTACGTAGGGAAATTTACACCACCTTCTAACTTTGGGCGAATCAATTATGATAAGGACATACATGATTTTTTATCACTCCATAAAAAAGAGTACAAAATAGAGTTAATTTCCTTAATTTTTTTAAGGGAATCGAAACTGGAATATTGGAGATTGTATAAAGAATTATAGGGGATAACATCATCTTTATGGTATTTAAACTGCCCCACCAAGATAGGTATAGAGGGTGCCATTTAATGGTTAGAGAGGATAATCTCTGTATACAGGTCTCCATACAGCGTGCAATTGTACCTGGAATAGAGGGAGTAAACTGTAAGCCTAAATACTTAATATGTTAGGGGCTCCATGTGAAACCTGAGATAATGAAGTCAGCTTTGAAAGTATATTTCGATAAAAGTAAGATTTCGCATTTGTCTTTATTCAATTTATATCCAGAGATAGCTGCAAAGGAATCAACCTCTTGTAAGAAAGCGGGGAGAGAGGACTGAGGTTGTGAAAGAAATAATAAATCATCATCTGCATAAGCTGCTAATTTGATTTAGGTATCCTTAAAATCAAAACCATTGATATCTTTATGTTGACGTATTTTTAACAAAAATGGCTCTAAGGCTAAGTTGAAAAGAAACGTGGATAATGGACAACCTTGTCGGACACCCCTACCTAAATTGAAATAAGAAGATGTACCACCATTTGCACACACAGCCGCTCAGGGATTAGAGTATAACATTGATATTAAAAAAATAATCTTAAATCCAAAGCCAAACCATTTAAGTGTATGGAAAAGGTAGGGCCATTCCACTCTATCAAATGCTTTTTCAGCATCTAAAGCTATTGCTGTTAAGGAATGTGAGATGTGGGAGGATTTGGATAGGAAATCAAAAAATAAACTAGTATTGTTTGTGATGAGGCGTCCTTTGACAAATCCAGATTGATACTTTCCTAATAATTCAGGCAAGTGGAATTCCAAACATAAGGCCAGGGCGTTTGAAAAAATGTTGTAGCCAATATTGATTAGGGAAATGGGTCGATAATTTTTACAATATCATAGGTCTTTTCCGTCTTTAGGAAAAAGACAAATTAGGGCGTCGGAAAAGGGACCAAAAGATTCACCTGAGTGCAAAAAAGTACTTAAGAGATTATGTAATTTGGGAAGTAACAAATGTTCGAAGTGTGTAAAAAACTCAACAGTGAAACCGTCTGGACCTGGAGCTTTGTCTTTCTTGAATGTTTGCAAAGCGGTAAGGAGTTTTTTGGTGACAAATCAGATTCTATTTTTTTTTATTTTTTATTTTTTAAATTTTTATTGAGCAGATACGAGAAATACAAAAGAGAAATATAGCGCTGTACAACAGGGGAAAGCACAACAAACGAAAAAAGCAATAATAATCGAAGCTTTAGGGTGGCAGAACGGACAACAGGTACTAAGCATTTAAATAATAAGGTCAGCACAAATAAGATTCCAATTACATTTCTTGAAAAAAAAAAAAAAAAAAAGCCTTTATATATACGTGTGTTAACAAGAGGATCTAGTTAGTCCCTCAGCTGCTCATACCAGTTAGCTATTGGTGACCAAACTTGTTCCCCGTAAAGTCGAGACTTTTTCCCTCTGGCTCCATAAATTGCAATTTCTTGCTTGTATATTGCTAATAGTCTATTTAGCCATCCCTGGAAAGTTGGTGCTTCGGGATCTTTCCATCTTGTTGCTAAAGTTATTCTATAGACCGCAGTGCCTATGTAAATAGCAGGAATTTCTAGGTTGGTAAGGCCAAGAGAATCATCGTATCCTAACAAAAACAGAGTGGTTGATGTTTTTATCTCGTGCCCGAAAATTTCGGCCCAATACTTAATGATGGCATTTTTAAGCTGTTCTAGTTTAGGGCAATCCGAAAGCATGTGTATAAGGTCAGCAGGTCCTAGAGTACATCTGGGACACTTATCATGTTCTATCTTACCCCACGAGAACAGTTTGAAGGGTGTGTAATATAAATTGAATGTAGTTTTATAGATTTGGGCCTTTAAATTAGAGGCAAGTAAAACTTTAGAAGACAGGAAAAGTAGGTCGCACACCGCTCGTCACACCAGCAAGTTGCCCCAAAGGACTGTGGGAAATGTAGTGGCGACGGCGGGTACGCCTATGCCACAAAATGTAAATAGAACAGTATGTGTATGCGTTAGCCATCCCTGGACACGTGTTTCGAGGTAGTTGCCTCTCGTCAGCAGGGAGCAGGTCAGTGTAAAGGGGTGCCGCGTGGACTGCCAAATGTAATTAAAAGCAGGTCAAGTACCTCTCCTGGCGCGCAGGTGCAGACTCAAGGCTCGTCAGCCCGTTGGCTTAAGGAAGCCGTTTAAATTGAGGAAAAGTAGGTCGCACACCGCTCGTCACACCAGCAAGTTGCCCCAAAGGACTGTGGGAAATGTAGTGGCGACGGCGGGTACGCCTATGCCACAAAATGTAAATAGAACAGTATGTGTATGCGTTAGCCATCCCTGGACACGTGTTTCGAGGTAGTTGCCTCTCGTCAGCAGGGAGCAGGTCAGTGTAAAGGGGTGCCGCGTGGACTGCCAAATGTAATTAAAAGCAGGTCAAGTACCTCTCCTGGCGCGCAGGTGCAGACTCAAGGCTCGTCAGCCCGTTGGCTTAAGGAAGCCGTTTAAATTGAGGAAAAGTAGGTCGCACACCGCTCGTCACACCAGCAAGTTGCCCCAAAGGACTGTGGGAAATGTAGTGGCGACGGCGGGTACGCCTATGCCACAAAATGTAAATAGAACAGTATGTGTATGCGTTAGCCATCCCTGGACACGTGTTTCGAGGTAGTTGCCTCTCGTCAGCAGGGAGCAGGTCAGTGTAAAGGGGTGCCGCGTGGACTGCCAAATGTAATTAAAAGCAGGTCAAGTACCTCTCCTGGCGCGCAGGTGCAGACTCAAGGCTCGTCAGCCCGTTGGCTTAAGGAAGCCGTTTAAATTGAGGAAAAGTAGGTCGCACACCGCTCGTCACACCAGCAAGTTGCCCCAAAGGACTGTGGGAAATGTAGTGGCGACGGCGGGTACGCCTATGCCACAAAATGTAAATAGAACAGTATGTGTATGCGTTAGCCATCCCTGGACACGTGTTTCGAGGTAGTTGCCTCTCGTCAGCAGGGAGCAGGTCAGTGTAAAGGGGTGCCGCGTGGACTGCCAAATGTAATTAAAAGCAGGTCAAGTACCTCTCCTGGCGCGCAGGTGCAGACTCAAGGCTCGTCAGCCCGTTGGCTTAAGGAAGCCGTTTAAATTGAGGAAAAGTAGGTCGCACACCGCTCGTCACACCAGCAAGTTGCCCCAAAGGACTGTGGGAAATGTAGTGGCGACGGCGGGTACGCCTATGCCACAAAATGTAAATAGAACAGTATGTGTATGCGTTAGCCATCCCTGGACACGTGTTTCGAGGTAGTTGCCTCTCGTCAGCAGGGAGCAGGTCAGTGTAAAGGGGTGCCGCGTGGACTGCCAAATGTAATTAAAAGCAGGTCAAGTACCTCTCCTGGCGCGCAGGTGCAGACTCAAGGCTCGTCAGCCCGTTGGCTTAAGGAAGCCGTTTAAATTGAGGAAAAGTAGGTCGCACACCGCTCGTCACACCAGCAAGTTGCCCCAAAGGACTGTGGGAAATGTAGTGGCGACGGCGGGTACGCCTATGCCACAAAATGTAAATAGAACAGTATGTGTATGCGTTAGCCATCCCTGGACACGTGTTTCGAGGTAGTTGCCTCTCGTCAGCAGGGAGCAGGTCAGTGTAAAGGGGTGCCGCGTGGACTGCCAAATGTAATTAAAAGCAGGTCAAGTACCTCTCCTGGCGCGCAGGTGCAGACTCAAGGCTCGTCAGCCCGTTGGCTTAAGGAAGCCGTTTAAATTGAGGAAAAGTAGGTCGCACACCGCTCGTCACACCAGCAAGTTGCCCCAAAGGACTGTGGGAAATGTAGTGGCGACGGCGGGTACGCCTATGCCACAAAATGTAAATAGAACAGTATGTGTATGCGTTAGCCATCCCTGGACACGTGTTTCGAGGTAGTTGCCTCTCGTCAGCAGGGAGCAGGTCAGTGTAAAGGGGTGCCGCGTGGACTGCCAAATGTAATTAAAAGCAGGTCAAGTACCTCTCCTGGCACGCAGGTGCAGACTCAAGGCTCGTCAGCCCGTTGGCTTAAGGAAGCCGTTTAAATTGAGGAAAAGTAGGTCGCACACCGCTCGTCACACCAGCAAGTTGCCCCAAAGGACTGTGGGAAATGTAGTGGCGACGGCGGGTACGCCTATGCCACAAAATGTAAATAGAACAGTATGTGTATGCGTTAGCCATCCCTGGACACGTGTTTCGAGGTAGTTGCCTCTCGTCAGCAGGGAGCAGGTCAGTGTAAAGGGGTGCCGCGTGGACTGCCAAATGTAATTAAAAGCAGGTCAAGTACCTCTCCTGGCGCGCAGGTGCAGACTCAAGGCTCGTCAGCCCGTTGGCTTAAGGAAGCCGTTTAAATTGAGGAAAAGTAGGTCGCACACCGCTCGTCACACCAGCAAGTTGCCCCAAAGGACTGTGGGAAATGTAGTGGCGACGGCGGGTACGCCTATGCCACAAAATGTAAATAGAACAGCATGTGTATGCGTTAGCCATCCCTGGACACGTGTTTCGAGGTAGTTGCCTCTCGTCAGCAGGGAGCAGGTCAGTGTAAAGGGGTGCCGCGTGGACTGCCAAATGTAATTAAAAGCAGGTCAAGTACCTCTCCTGGCGCGCAGGTGCAGACTCAAGGCTCGTCAGCCCGTTGGCTTAAGGAAGCCGTTTAAATTGAGGAAAAGTAGGTCGCACACCGCTCGTCACACCAGCAAGTTGCCCCAAAGGACTGTGGGAAATGTAGTGGCGACGGCGGGTACGCCTATGCCACAAAATGTAAATAGAACAGTATGTGTATGCGTTAGCCATCCCTGGACACGTGTTTCGAGGTAGTTGCCTCTCGTCAGCAGGGAGCAGGTCAGTGTAAAGGGGTGCCGCGTGGACTGCCAAATGTAATTAAAAGCAGGTCAAGTACCTCTCCTGGCGCGCAGGTGCAGACTCAAGGCTCGTCAGCCCGTTGGCTTAAGGAAGCCGTTTAAATTGAGGAAAAGTAGGTCGCACACCGCTCGTCACACCAGCAAGTTGCCCCAAAGGACTGTGGGAAATGTAGTGGCGACGGCGGGTACGCCTATGCCACAAAATGTAAATAGAACAGTATGTGTATGCGTTAGCCATCCCTGGACACGTGTTTCGAGGTAGTTGCCTCTCGTCAGCAGGGAGCAGGTCAGTGTAAAGGGGTGCCGCGTGGACTGCCAAATGTAATTAAAAGCAGGTCAAGTACCTCTCCTGGCGCGCAGGTGCAGACTCAAGGCTCGTCAGCCCGTTGGCTTAAGGAAGCCGTTTAAATTGAGGAAAAGTAGGTCGCACACCGCTCGTCACACCAGCAAGTTGCCCCAAAGGACTGTGGGAAATGTAGTGGCGACGGCGGGTACGCCTATGCCACAAAATGTAAATAGAACAGTATGTGTATGCGTTAGCCATCCCTGGACACGTGTTTCGAGGTAGTTGCCTCTCGTCAGCAGGGAGCAGGTCAGTGTAAAGGGGTGCCGCGTGGACTGCCAAATGTAATTAAAAGCAGGTCAAGTACCTCTCCTGGCGCGCAGGTGCAGACTCAAGGCTCGTCAGCCCGTTGGCTTAAGGAAGCCGTTTAAATTGAGGAAAAGTAGGTCGCACACCGCTCGTCACACCAGCAAGTTGCCCCAAAGGACTGTGGGAAATGTAGTGGCGACGGCGGGTACGCCTATGCCACAAAATGTAAATAGAACAGTATGTGTATGCGTTAGCCATCCCTGGACACGTGTTTCGAGGTAGTTGCCTCTCGTCAGCAGGGAGCAGGTCAGTGTAAAGGGGTGCCGCGTGGACTGCCAAATGTAATTAAAAGCAGGTCAAGTACCTCTCCTGGCGCGCAGGTGCAGACTCAAGGCTCGTCAGCCCGTTGGCTTAAGGAAGCCGTTTAAATTGAGGAAAAGTAGGTCGCACACCGCTCGTCACACCAGCAAGTTGCCCCAAAGGACTGTGGGAAATGTAGTGGCGACGGCGGGTACGCCTATGCCACAAAATGTAAATAGAACAGTATGTGTATGCGTTAGCCATCCCTGGACACGTGTTTCGAGGTAGTTGCCTCTCGTCAGCAGGGAGCAGGTCAGTGTAAAGGGGTGCCGCGTGGACTGCCAAATGTAATTAAAAGCAGGTCAAGTACCTCTCCTGGCGCGCAGGTGCAGACTCAAGGCTCGTCAGCCCGTTGGCTTAAGGAAGCCGTTTAAATTGAGGAAAAGTAGGTCGCACACCGCTCGTCACACCAGCAAGTTGCCCCAAAGGACTGTGGGAAATGTAGTGGCGACGGCGGGTACGCCTATGCCACAAAATGTAAATAGAACAGTATGTGTATGCGTTAGCCATCCCTGGACACGTGTTTCGAGGTAGTTGCCTCTCGTCAGCAGGGAGCAGGTCAGTGTAAAGGGGTGCCGCGTGGACTGCCAAATGTAATTAAAAGCAGGTCAAGTACCTCTCCTGGCGCGCAGGTGCAGACTCAAGGCTCGTCAGCCCGTTGGCTTAAGGAAGCCGTTTAAATTGAGGAAAAGTAGGTCGCACACCGCTCGTCACACCAGCAAGTTGCCCCAAAGGACTGTGGAAAATGTAGTGGCGACGGCGGGTACGCCTATGCCACAAAATGTAAATAGAACAGTATGTGTATGCGTTAGCCATCCCTGGACACGTGTTTCGAGGTAGTTGCCTCTCGTCAGCAGGGAGCAGGTCAGTGTAAAGGGGTGCCGCGTGGACTGCCAAATGTAATTAAAAGCAGGTCAAGTACCTCTCCTGGCGCGCAGGTGCAGACTCAAGGCTCGTCAGCCCGTTGGCTTAAGGAAGCCGTTTAAATTGAGGAAAAGTAGGTCGCACACCGCTCGTCACACCAGCAAGTTGCCCCAAAGGACTGTGGGAAATGTAGTGGCGACGGCGGGTACGCCTATGCCACAAAATGTAAATAGAACAGTATGTGTATGCGTTAGCCATCCCTGGACACGTGTTTCGAGGTAGTTGCCTCTCGTCAGCAGGGAGCAGGTCAGTGTAAAGGGGTGCCGCGTGGACTGCCAAATGTAATTAAAAGCAGGTCAAGTACCTCTCCTGGCGCGCAGGTGCAGACTCAAGGCTCGTCAGCCCGTTGGCTTAAGGAAGCCGTTTAAATTGAGGAAAAGTAGGTCGCACACCGCTCGTCACACCAGCAAGTTGCCCCAAAGGACTGTGGGAAATGTAGTGGCGACGGCGGGTACGCCTATGCCACAAAATGTAAATAGAACAGTATGTGTATGCGTTAGCCATCCCTGGACACGTGTTTCGAGGTAGTTGCCTCTCGTCAGCAGGGAGCAGGTCAGTGTAAAGGGGTGCCGCGTGGACTGCCAAATGTAATTAAAAGCAGGTCAAGTACCTCTCCTGGCGCACAGGTGCAGACTCAAGGCTCGTCAGCCCGTTGGCTTAAGGAAGCCGTTTAAATTGAGGAAAAGTAGGTCGCACACCGCTCGTCACACCAGCAAGTTGCCCCAAAGGACTGTGGGAAATGTAGTGGCGACGGCGGGTACGCCTATGCCACAAAATGTAAATAGAACAGTATGTGTATGCGTTAGCCATCCCTGGACACGTGTTTCGAGGTAGTTGCCTCTCGTCAGCAGGGAGCAGGTCAGTGTAAAGGGGTGCCGCGTGGACTGCCAAATGTAATTAAAAGCTGGTCAAGTACCTCTCCTGGCGCGCAGGTGCAGACTCAAGGCTCGTCAGCCCGTTGGCTTAAGGAAGCCGTTTAAATTGAGGAAAAGTAGGTCGCACACCGCTCGTCACACCAGCAAGTTGCCCCAAAGGACTGTGGGAAATGTAGTGGCGACGGCGGGTACGCCTATGCCACAAAATGTAAATAGAACAGTATGTGTATGCGTTAGCCATCCCTGGACACGTGTTTCGAGGTAGTTGCCTCTCGTCAGCAGGGAGCAGGTCAGTGTAAAGGGGTGCCGCGTGGACTGCCAAATGTAATTAAAAGCAGGTCAAGTACCTCTCCTGGCGCGCAGGTGCAGACTCAAGGCTCGTCAGCCCGTTGGCTTAAGGAAGCCGTTTAAATTGAGGAAAAGTAGGTTGCACACCGCTCGTCACACCAGCAAGTTGCCCCAAAGGACTGTGGGAAATGTAGTGGCGACGGCGGGTACGCCTATGCCACAAAATGTAAATAGAACAGTATGTGTATGCGTTAGCCATCCCTGGACACGTGTTTCGAGGTAGTTGCCTCTCGTCAGCAGGGAGCAGGTCAGTGTAAAGGGGTGCCGCGTGGACTGCCAAATGTAATTAAAAGCAGGTCAAGTACCTCTCCTGGCGCGCAGGTGCAGACTCAAGGCTCGTCAGCCCGTTGGCTTAAGGAAGCCGTTTAAATTGAGGAAAAGTAGGTCGCACACCGCTCGTCACACCAGCAAGTTGCCCCAAAGGACTGTGGGAAATGTAGTGGCGACGGCGGGTACGCCTATGCCACAAAATGTAAATAGAACAGTATGTGTATGCGTTAGCCATCCCTGGACACGTGTTTCGAGGTAGTTGCCTCTCGTCAGCAGGGAGCAGGTCAGTGTAAAGGGGTGCCGCGTGGACTGCCAAATGTAATTAAAAGCAGGTCAAGTACCTCTCCTGGCGCGCAGGTGCAGACTCAAGGCTCGTCAGCCCGTTGGCTTAAGGAAGCCGTTTAAATTGAGGAAAAGTAGGTCGCACACCGCTCGTCACACCAGCAAGTTGCCCCAAAGGACTGTGGGAAATGTAGTGGCGACGGCGGGTACGCCTATGCCACAAAATGTAAATAGAACAGTATGTGTATGCGTTAGCCATCCCTGGACACGTGTTTCGAGGTAGTTGCCTCTCGTCAGCAGGGAGCAGGTCAGTGTAAAGGGGTGCCGCGTGGACTGCCAAATGTAATTAAAAGCAGGTCAAGTACCTCTCCTGGCGCGCAGGTGCAGACTCAAGGCTCGTCAGCCCGTTGGCTTAAGGAAGCCGTTTAAATTGAGGAAAAGTAGGTCGCACACCGCTCGTCACACCAGCAAGTTGCCCCAAAGGACTGTGGGAAATGTAGTGGCGACGGCGGGTACGCCTATGCCACAAAATGTAAATAGAACAGTATGTGTATGCGTTAGCCATCCCTGGACACGTGTTTCGAGGTAGTTGCCTCTCGTCAGCAGGGAGCAGGTCAGTGTAAAGGGGTGCCGCGTGGACTGCCAAATGTAATTAAAAGCAGGTCAAGTACCTCTCCTGGCGCGCAGGTGCAGACTCAAGGCTCGTCAGCCCGTTGGCTTAAGGAAGCCGTTTAAATTGAGGAAAAGTAGGTCGCACACCGCTCGTCACACCAGCAAGTTGCCCCAAAGGACTGTGGGAAATGTAGTGGCGACGGCGGGTACGCCTATGCCACAAAATGTAAATAGAACAGTATGTGTATGCGTTAGCCATCCCTGGACACGTGTTTCGAGGTAGTTGCCTCTCGTCAGCAGGGAGCAGGTCAGTGTAAAGGGGTGCCGCGTGGACTGCCAAATGTAATTAAAAGCAGGTCAAGTACCTCTCCTGGCGCGCAGGTGCAGACTCAAGGCTCGTCAGCCCGTTGGCTTAAGGAAGCCGTTTAAATTGAGGAAAAGTAGGTCGCACACCGCTCGTCACACCAGCAAGTTGCCCCAAAGGACTGTGGGAAATGTAGTGGCGACGACGGGTACGCCTATGCCACAAAATGTAAATAGAACAGTATGTGTATGCGTTAGCCATCCCTGGACACGTGTTTCGAGGTAGTTGCCTCTCGTCAGCAGGGAGCAGGTCAGTGTAAAGGGGTGCCGCGTGGACTGCCAAATGTAATTAAAAGCAGGTCAAGTACCTCTCCTGGCGCGCAGGTGCAGACTCAAGGCTCGTCAGCCCGTTGGCTTAAGGAAGCCGTTTAAATTGAGGAAAAGTAGGTCGCACACCGCTCGTCACACCAGCAAGTTGCCCCAAAGGACTGTGGGAAATGTAGTGGCGACGGCGGGTACGCCTATGCCACAAAATGTAAATAGAACAGTATGTGTATGCGTTAGCCATCCCTGGACACGTGTTTCGAGGTAGTTGCCTCTCGTCAGCAGGGAGCAGGTCAGTGTAAAGGGGTGCCGCGTGGACTGCCAAATGTAATTAAAAGCAGGTCAAGTACCTCTCCTGGCGCGCAGGTGCAGACTCAAGGCTCGTCAGCCCGTTGGCTTAAGGAAGCCGTTTAAATTGAGGAAAAGTAGGTCGCACACCGCTCGTCACACCAGCAAGTTGCCCCAAAGGACTGTGGGAAATGTAGTGGCGACGGCGGGTACGCCTATGCCACAAAATGTAAATAGAACAGTATGTGTATGCGTTAGCCATCCCTGGACACGTGTTTCGAGGTAGTTGCCTCTCGTCAGCAGGGAGCAGGTCAGTGTAAAGGGGTGCCGCGTGGACTGCCAAATGTAATTAAAAGCAGGTCAAGTACCTCTCCTGGCGCGCAGGTGCAGACTCAAGGCTCGTCAGCCCGTTGGCTTAAGGAAGCCGTTTAAATTGAGGAAAAGTAGGTCGCACACCGCTCGTCACACCAGCAAGTTGCCCCAAAGGACTGTGGGAAATGTAGTGGCGACGGCGGGTACGCCTATGCCACAAAATGTAAATAGAACAGTATGTGTATGCGTTAGCCATCCCTGGACACGTGTTTCGAGGTAGTTGCCTCTCGTCAGCAGGGAGCAGGTCAGTGTAAAGGGGTGCCGCGTGGACTGCCAAATGTAATTAAAAGCAGGTCAAGTACCTCTCCTGGCGCGCAGGTGCAGACTCAAGGCTCGTCAGCCCGTTGGCTTAAGGAAGCCGTTTAAATTGAGGAAAAGTAGGTCGCACACCGCTCGTCACACCAGCAAGTTGCCCCAAAGGACTGTGGGAAATGTAGTGGCGACGGCGGGTACGCCTATGCCACAAAATGTAAATAGAACAGTATGTGTATGCGTTAGCCATCCCTGGACACGTGTTTCGAGGTAGTTGCCTCTCGTCAGCAGGGAGCAGGTCAGTGTAAAGGGGTGCCGCGTGGACTGCCAAATGTAATTAAAAGCAGGTCAAGTACCTCTCCTGGCGCGCAGGTGCAGACTCAAGGCTCGTCAGCCCGTTGGCTTAAGGAAGCCGTTTAAATTGAGGAAAAGTAGGTCGCACACCGCTCGTCACACCAGCAAGTTGCCCCAAAGGACTGTGGGAAATGTAGTGGCGACGGCGGGTACGCCTATGCCACAAAATGTAAATAGAACAGTATGTGTATGCGTTAGCCATCCCTGACGAGAGGCAATTACCTCGAAACACGTGTCCAGGGATGGCATTTTAAACTTTACACTCGTGGCATAGGTGTACCCGCCGCTGTCACTACATTCTCCAGAATCCTATGGGGTTATTTGCTAGTATGACGAGCGGTGTGCGACCCACTTCGCATTTTGTATTTAAAGCTCCCTGAGCTATTGGGTTGACGAGCCCGGATCCCGCACCCGCGCGCCTTGAGAGGTACTATACCTGATATTATTTTTTGGCAGTCTACTTGGCACCCCGCATACGGTCCTGCTCCCTGCTGACGAGAGGCAATTACCTCGAAACACGTGTCCAGGGATGGCATTTTAAACTTTACACTCGTGGCATAGGTGTACCCGCCGCTGTCACTACATTCTCCAGAATCCTATGGGGTTATTTGCTAGTATGACGAGCGGTGTGCGACCCACTTCGCATTTTGTATTTAAAGCTCCCTGAGCTATTGGGTTGACGAGCCCGGATCCCGCACCCGCGCGCCTTGAGAGGTACTATACCTGATATTATTTTTTGGCAGTCTACTTGGCACCCCGCATACGGTCCTGCTCCCTGCTGACGAGAGGCAATTACCTCGAAACACGTGTCCAGGGATGGCATTTTAAACGTTACACTCGTGGCATAGGTGTACCCGCCGCTGTCACTACATTCTCCAGAATCCTATGGGGTTATTTGCTAGTATGACGAGCGGTGTGCGACCCACTTCGCATTTTGTATTTAAAGCTCCCTGAGCTATTGGGTTGACGAGCCCGGATCCCGCACCCGCGCGCCTTGAGAGGTACTATACCTGATATTATTTTTTGGCAGTCTACTTGGCACCCCGCATACGGTCCTGCTCCCTGCTGACGAGAGGCAATTACCTCGAAACACGTGTCCAGGGATGGCATTTTAAACTTTACACTCGTGGCATAGGTGTACCCGCCGCTGTCACTACATTCTCCAGAATCCTATGGGGTTATTTGCTAGTATGACGAGCGGTGTGCGACCCACTTCGCATTTTGTATTTAAAGCTCCCTGAGCTATTGGGTTGACGAGCCCGGATCCCGCACCCGCGCGCCTTGAGAGGTACTATACCTGATATTATTTTTTGGCAGTCTACTTGGCACCCCGCATACGGTCCTGCTCCCTGCTGACGAGAGGCAATTACCTCGAAACACGTGTCCAGGGATGGCATTTTAAACTTTACACTCGTGGCATAGGTGTACCCGCCGCTGTCACTACATTCTCCAGAATCCTATGGGGTTATTTGCTAGTATGACGAGCGGTGTGCGACCCACTTCGCATTTTGTATTTAAAGCTCCCTGAGCTATTGGGTTGACGAGCCGGATCCCGCACCCGCGCGCCTTGAGAGGTACCTATACCTGATATTATTTTTTGGCAGTCTACTTGGCACCCCGCATACGGTCCTGCTCCCTGCTGACGAGAGGCAATTACCTCGAAACACGTGTCCAGGGATGGCATTTTAAACTTTACACTCGTGGCATAGGTGTACCCGCCGCTGTCACTACATTCTCCAGAATCCTATGGGGTTATTTGCTAGTATGACGAGCGGTGTGCGACCCACTTCGCATTTTGTATTTAAAGCTCCCTGAGCTATTGGGTTGACGAGCCCGGATCCCGCACCCGCGCGCCTTGAGAGGTACTATACCTGATATTATTTTTTGGCAGTCTACTTGGCACCCCGCATACGGTCCTGCTCCCTGCTGACGAGAGGCAATTACCTCGAAACACGTGTCCAGGGATGGCATTTTAAACTTTACACTCGTGGCATAGGTGTACCCGCCGCTGTCACTACATTCTCCAGAATCCTATGGGGTTATTTGCTAGTATGACGAGCGGTGTGCGACCCACTTCGCATTTTGTATTTAAAGCTCCCTGAGCTATTGGGTTGACGAGCCCGGATCCCGCACCCGCGCGCCTTGAGAGGTACTATACCTGATATTATTTTTTGGCAGTCTACTTGGCACCCCGCATACGGTCCTGCTCCCTGCTGACGAGAGGCAATTACCTCGAAACACGTGTCCAGGGATGGCATTTTAAACTTTACACTCGTGGCATAGGTGTACCCGCCGCTGTCACTACATTCTCCAGAATCCTATGGGGTTATTTGCTAGTATGACGAGCGGTGTGCGACCCACTTCGCATTTTGTATTTAAAGCTCCCTGAGCTATTGGGTTGACGAGCCCGGATCCCGCACCCGCGCGCCTTGAGAGGTACTATACCTGATATTATTTTTTGGCAGTCTACTTGGCACCCCGCATACGGTCCTGCTCCCTGCTGACGAGAGGCAATTACCTCGAAACACGTGTCCAGGGATGGCATTTTAAACTTTACACTCGTGGCATAGGTGTACCCGCCGCTGTCACTACATTCTCCAGAATCCTATGGGGTTATTTGCTAGTATGACGAGCGGTGTGCGACCCACTTCGCATTTTGTATTTAAAGCTCCCTGAGCTATTGGGTTGACGAGCCCGGATCCCGCACCCGCGCGCCTTGAGAGGTACTATACCTGATATTATTTTTTGGCAGTCTACTTGGCACCCCGCATACGGTCCTGCTCCCTGCTGACGAGAGGCAATTACCTCGAAACACGTGTCCAGGGATGGCATTTTAAACTTTACACTCGTGGCATAGGTGTACCCGCCGCTGTCACTACATTCTCCAGAATCCTATGGGGTTATTTGCTAGTATGACGAGCGGTGTGCGACCCACTTCGCATTTTGTATTTAAAGCTCCCTGAGCTATTGGGTTGACGAGCCCGGATCCCGCACCCGCGCGCCTTGAGAGGTACTATACCTGATATTATTTTTTGGCAGTCTACTTGGCACCCCGCATACGGTCCTGCTCCCTGCTGACGAGAGGCAATTACCTCGAAACACGTGTCCAGGGATGGCATTTTAAACTTTACACTCGTGGCATAGGTGTACCCGCCGCTGTCACTACATTCTCCAGAATCCTATGGGGTTATTTGCTAGTATGACGAGCGGTGTGCGACCCACTTCGCATTTTGTATTTAAAGCTCCCTGAGCTATTGGGTTGACGAGCCCGGATCCCGCACCCGCGCGCCTTGAGAGGTACTATACCTGATATTATTTTTTGGCAGTCTACTTGGCACCCCGCATACGGTCCTGCTCCCTGCTGACGAGAGGCAATTACCTCGAAACACGTGTCCAGGGATGGCATTTTAAACTTTACACTCGTGGCATAGGTGTACCCGCCGCTGTCACTACATTCTCCAGAATCCTATGGGGTTATTTGCTAGTATGACGAGCGGTGTGCGACCCACTTCGCATTTTGTATTTAAAGCTCCCTGAGCTATTGGGTTGACGAGCCCGGATCCCGCACCCGCGCGCCTTGAGAGGTACTATACCTGATATTATTTTTTGGCAGTCTACTTGGCACCCCGCATACGGTCCTGCTCCCTGCTGACGAGAGGCAATTACCTCGAAACACGTGTCCAGGGATGGCATTTTAAACTTTACACTCGTGGCATAGGTGTACCCGCCGCTGTCACTACATTCTCCAGAATCCTATGGGGTTATTTGCTAGTATGACGAGCGGTGTGCGACCCACTTCGCATTTTGTATTTAAAGCTCCCTGAGCTATTGGGTTGACGAGCCCGGATCCCGCACCCGCGCGCCTTGAGAGGTACTATACCTGATATTATTTTTTGGCAGTCTACTTGGCACCCCGCATACGGTCCTGCTCCCTGCTGACGAGAGGCAATTACCTCGAAACACGTGTCCAGGGATGGCATTTTAAACTTTACACTCGTGGCATAGGTGTACCCGCCGCTGTCACTACATTCTCCAGAATCCTATGGGGTTATTTGCTAGTATGACGAGCGGTGTGCGACCCACTTCGCATTTTGTATTTAAAGCTCCCTGAGCTATTGGGTTGACGAGCCCGGATCCCGCACCCGCGCGCCTTGAGAGGTACTATACCTGATATTATTTTTTGGCAGTCTACTTGGCACCCCGCATACGGTCCTGCTCCCTGCTGACGAGAGGCAATTACCTCGAAACACGTGTCCAGGGATGGCATTTTAAACTTTACACTCGTGGCATAGGTGTACCCGCCGCTGTCACTACATTCTCCAGAATCCTATGGGGTTATTTGCTAGTATGACGAGCGGTGTGCGACCCACTTCGCATTTTGTATTTAAAGCTCCCTGAGCTATTGGGTTGACGAGCCCGGATCCCGCACCCGCGCGCCTTGAGAGGTACTATACCTGATATTATTTTTTGGCAGTCTACTTGGCACCCCGCATACGGTCCTGCTCCCTGCTGACGAGAGGCAATTACCTCGAAACACGTGTCCAGGGATGGCATTTTAAACTTTACACTCGTGGCATAGGTGTACCCGCCGCTGTCACTACATTCTCCAGAATCCTATGGGGTTATTTGCTAGTATGACGAGCGGTGTGCGACCCACTTCGCATTTTGTATTTAAAGCTCCCTGAGCTATTGGGTTGACGAGCCCGGATCCCGCACCCGCGCGCCTTGAGAGGTACTATACCTGATATTATTTTTTGGCAGTCTACTTGGCACCCCGCATACGGTCCTGCTCCCTGCTGACGAGAGGCAATTACCTCGAAACACGTGTCCAGGGATGGCATTTTAAACTTTACACTCGTGGCATAGGTGTACCCGCCGCTGTCACTACATTCTCCAGAATCCTATGGGGTTATTTGCTAGTATGACGAGCGGTGTGCGACCCACTTCGCATTTTGTATTTAAAGCTCCCTGAGCTATTGGGTTGACGAGCCCGGATCCCGCACCCGCGCGCCTTGAGAGGTACTATACCTGATATTATTTTTTGGCAGTCTACTTGGCACCCCGCATACGGTCCTGCTCCCTGCTGACGAGAGGCAATTACCTCGAAACACGTGTCCAGGGATGGCATTTTAAACTTTACACTCGTGGCATAGGTGTACCCGCCGCTGTCACTACATTCTCCAGAATCCTATGGGGTTATTTGCTAGTATGACGAGCGGTGTGCGACCCACTTCGCATTTTGTATTTAAAGCTCCCTGAGCTATTGGGTTGACGAGCCCGGATCCCGCACCCGCGCGCCTTGAGAGGTACTATACCTGATATTATTTTTTGGCAGTCTACTTGGCACCCCGCATACGGTCCTGCTCCCTGCTGACGAGAGGCAATTACCTCGAAACACGTGTCCAGGGATGGCATTTTAAACTTTACACTCGTGGCATAGGTGTACCCGCCGCTGTCACTACATTCTCCAGAATCCTATGGGGTTATTTGCTAGTATGACGAGCGGTGTGCGACCCACTTCGCATTTTGTATTTAAAGCTCCCTGAGCTATTGGGTTGACGAGCCCGGATCCCGCACCCGCGCGCCTTGAGAGGTACTATACCTGATATTATTTTTTGGCAGTCTACTTGGCACCCCGCATACGGTCCTGCTCCCTGCTGACGAGAGGCAATTACCTCGAAACACGTGTCCAGGGATGGCATTTTAAACTTTACACTCGTGGCATAGGTGTACCCGCCGCTGTCACTACATTCTCCAGAATCCTATGGGGTTATTTGCTAGTATGACGAGCGGTGTGCGACCCACTTCGCATTTTGTATTTAAAGCTCCCTGAGCTATTGGGTTGACGAGCCCGGATCCCGCACCCGCGCGCCTTGAGAGGTACTATACCTGATATTATTTTTTGGCAGTCTACTTGGCACCCCGCATACGGTCCTGCTCCCTGCTGACGAGAGGCAATTACCTCGAAACACGTGTCCAGGGATGGCATTTTAAACTTTACACTCGTGGCATAGGTGTACCCGCCGCTGTCACTACATTCTCCAGAATCCTATGGGGTTATTTGCTAGTATGACGAGCGGTGTGCGACCCACTTCGCATTTTGTATTTAAAGCTCCCTGAGCTATTGGGTTGACGAGCCCGGATCCCGCACCCGCGCGCCTTGAGAGGTACTATACCTGATATTATTTTTTGGCAGTCTACTTGGCACCCCGCATACGGTCCTGCTCCCTGCTGACGAGAGGCAATTACCTCGAAACACGTGTCCAGGGATGGCATTTTAAACTTTACACTCGTGGCATAGGTGTACCCGCCGCTGTCACTACATTCTCCAGAATCCTATGGGGTTATTTGCTAGTATGACGAGCGGTGTGCGACCCACTTCGCATTTTGTATTTAAAGCTCCCTGAGCTATTGGGTTGACGAGCCCGGATCCCGCACCCGCGCGCCTTGAGAGGTACTATACCTGATATTATTTTTTGGCAGTCTACTTGGCACCCCGCATACGGTCCTGCTCCCTACTGACGAGAGGCAATTACCTCGAAACACGTGTCCAGGGATGGCATTTTAAACTTTACACTCGTGGCATAGGTGTACCCGCCGCTGTCACTACATTCTCCAGAATCCTATGGGGTTATTTGCTAGTATGACGAGCGGTGTGCGACCCACTTCGCATTTTGTATTTAAAGCTCCCTGAGCTATTGGGTTGACGAGCCCGGATCCCGCACCCGCGCGCCTTGAGAGGTACTATACCTGATATTATTTTTGGGCAGTCTACTTGGCACCCCGCATACGGTCCTGCTCCCTGCTGACGAGAGGCAATTACCTCGAAACACGTGTCCAGGGATGGCATTTTAAACTTTACACTCGTGGCATAGGTGTACCCGCCGCTGTCACTACATTCTCCAGAATCCTATGGGGTTATTTGCTAGTATGACGAGCGGTGTGCGACCCACTTCGCATTTTGTATTTAAAGCTCCCTGAGCTATTGGGTTGACGAGCCCGGATCCCGCACCCGCGCGCCTTGAGAGGTACTATACCTGATATTATTTTTGGGCAGTCTACTTGGCACCCCGCATACGGTCCTGCTCCCTGCTGACGAGAGGCAATTACCTCGAAACACGTGTCCAGGGATGGCATTTTAAACTTTACACTCGTGGCATAGGTGTACCCGCCGCTGTCACTACATTCTCCAGAATCCTATGGGGTTATTTGCTAGTATGACGAGCGGTGTGCGACCCACTTCGCATTTTGTATTTAAAGCTCCCTGAGCTATTGGGTTGACGAGCCCGGATCCCGCACCCGCGCGCCTTGAGAGGTACTATACCTGATATTATTTTTGGGCAGTCTACTTGGCACCCCGCATACGGTCCTGCTCCCTGCTGACGAGAGGCAATTACCTCGAAACACGTGTCCAGGGATGGCATTTTAAACTTTACACTCGTGGCATAGGTGTACCCGCCGCTGTCACTACATTCTCCAGAATCCTATGGGGTTATTTGCTAGTATGACGAGCGGTGTGCGACCCACTTCGCATTTTGTATTTAAAGCTCCCTGAGCTATTGGGTTGACGAGCCCGGATCCCGCACCCGCGCGCCTTGAGAGGTACTATACCTGATATTATTTTTGGGCAGTCTACTTGGCACCCCGCATACGGTCCTGCTCCCTGCTGACGAGAGGCAATTACCTCGAAACACGTGTCCAGGGATGGCATTTTAAACTTTACACTCGTGGCATAGGTGTACCCGCCGCTGTCACTACATTCTCCAGAATCCTATGGGGTTATTTGCTAGTATGACGAGCGGTGTGCGACCCACTTCGCATTTTGTATTTAAAGCTCCCTGAGCTATTGGGTTGACGAGCCCGGATCCCGCACCCGCGCGCCTTGAGAGGTACTATACCTGATATTATTTTTGGGCAGTCTACTTGGCACCCCGCATACGGTCCTGCTCCCTGCTGACGAGAGGCAATTACCTCGAAACACGTGTCCAGGGATGGCATTTTAAACTTTACACTCGTGGCATAGGTGTACCCGCCGCTGTCGCTACATTCTCCAGAATCCTATGGGGTTATTTGCTAGTATGACGAGCGGTGTGCGACCCACTTCGCATTTTGTATTTAAAGCTCCCTGAGCTATTGGGTTGACGAGCCCGGATCCCGCATCCGCGCGCCTTGAGAGGTACTATACCTGATATTATTTTTTGGCAGTCTACTTGGCACCCCGCATACGGTCCTGCTCCCTGCTGACGAGAGGCAATTACCTCGAAACACGTGTCCAGGGATGGCATTTTAAACTTTACACTCGTGGCATAGGTGTACCCGCCGCTGTCACTACATTCTCCAGAATCCTATGGGGTTATTTGCTAGTATGACGAGCGGTGTGCGACCCACTTCGCATTTTGTATTTAAAGCTCCCTGAGCTATTGGGTTGACGAGCCCGGATCCCGCACCCGCGCGCCTTGAGAGGTACTATACCTGATATTATTTTTTGGCAGTCTACTTGGCACCCCGCATACGGTCCTGCTCCCTGCTGACGAGAGGCAATTACCTCGAAACACGTGTCCAGGGATGGCATTTTAAACTTTACACTCGTGGCATAGGTGTACCCGCCGCTGTCACTACATTCTCCAGAATCCTATGGGGTTATTTGCTAGTATGACGAGCGGTGTGCGACCCACTTCGCATTTTGTATTTAAAGCTCCCTGAGCTATTGGGTTGACGAGCCCGGATCCCGCACCCGCGCGCCTTGAGAGGTACTATACCTGATATTATTTTTTGGCAGTCTACTTGGCACCCCGCATACGGTCCTGCTCCCTGCTGACGAGAGGCAATTACCTCGAAACACGTGTCCAGGGATGGCATTTTAAACTTTACACTCGTGGCATAGGTGTACCCGCCGCTGTCACTACATTCTCCAGAATCCTATGGGGTTATTTGCTAGTATGACGAGCGGTGTGCGACCCACTTCGCATTTTGTATTTAAAGCTCCCTGAGCTATTGGGTTGACGAGCCCGGATCCCGCACCCGCGCGCCTTGAGAGGTACTATACCTGATATTATTTTTTGGCAGTCTACTTGGCACCCCGCATACGGTCCTGCTCCCTGCTGACGAGAGGCAATTACCTCGAAACACGTGTCCAGGGATGGCATTTTAAACTTTACACTCGTGGCATAGGTGTACCCGCCGCTGTCACTACATTCTCCAGAATCCTATGGGGTTATTTGCTAGTATGACGAGCAGTGTGCGACCCACTTCGCATTTTGTATTTAAAGCTCCCTGAGCTTTTGGGTTGACGAGCCCGGATCCCGCACCCGCGCGCCTTGAGAGGTACTATACCTGATATTATTTTTTGGCAGTCTACTTGGCACCCCGCATACGGTCCTGCTCCCTGCTGACGAGAGGCAATTACCTCGAAACACGTGTCCAGGGATGGCATTTTAAACTTTACACTCGTGGCATAGGTGTACCCGCCGCTGTCACTACATTCTCCAGAATCCTATGGGGTTATTTGCTAGTATGACGAGCGGTGTGCGACCCACTTCGCATTTTGTATTTAAAGCTCCCTGAGCTATTGGGTTGACGAGCCCGGATCCCGCACCCGCGCGCCTTGAGAGGTACTATACCTGATATTATTTTTTGGCAGTCTACTTGGCACCCCGCATACGGTCCTGCTCCCTGCTGACGAGAGGCAATTACCTCGAAACACGTGTCCAGGGATGGCATTTTAAACTTTACACTCGTGGCATAGGTGTACCCGCCGCTGTCACTACATTCTCCAGAATCCTATGGGGTTATTTGCTAGTATGACGAGCGGTGTGCGACCCACTTCGCATTTTGTATTTAAAGCTCCCTGAGCTATTGGGTTGACGAGCCCGGATCCCGCACCCGCGCGCCTTGAGAGGTACTATACCTGATATTATTTTTTGGCAGTCTACTTGGCACCCCGCATACGGTCCTGCTCCCTGCTGACGAGAGGCAATTACCTCGAAACACGTGTCCAGGGATGGCATTTTAAACTTTACACTCGTGGCATAGGTGTACCCGCCGCTGTCACTACATTCTCCAGAATCCTATGGGGTTATTTGCTAGTATGACGAGCGGTGTGCGACCCACTTCGCATTTTAAACTTTAGAAGACAGGTATAGAGTCATATCTATATCAACATTAACATTATTCAATTTATAAGCCCAGCTAGTTTCTATATATTCAAGGTCATCGGGGTGATTTCTTATGAAGATGTCATATAAATTACTTATTCTGGTAGAATGTTTTCCTATAAGGTCTAGGAGTGGTATGGGTTTTAATTCTATGTTAGATTTAATTTGTCTAAGACTTGTGTAGATTTGAAAATTTTTTAAATAGTCTGTGGGTTGGATATGATATTTAGAGTATAGTTCGTCGAATGTTGTTTTGCCCTCACTATCCAGAAAATCCCCAATGGTTATAATACCTAGCTTCGCCCACCGCCTTGTTATATTATCATTGAGGTATTACGGCATGACTGCGCTATGCCATAATGGTGTATATTTGGTATATTTTGAAATTGAAAGTATTTTAATAATTCTATTCCAGGTTTTACGGGCATCTATAAAGGTCTTAAATTACATTTTTTTAAAGTAAGAAGGTTCTACTTGTCTCAGTAGCAGACCTCTTGCTTTGCTGCCCAACATTAGCTCATAAATTGAAGGTATGTGTTGACCATGATCGTTGTTAATGTTGGTGCCGGGTGTAAGCAGAACCATCATTTGTTGTAGAAAAGCGGCCCATAGATAGTAAGTTAGATTTGGAATTGCTAAGCCACCTCTAGGAGATGGTAATGTTAACTTAGCTAGGGCTCTCCTTGTCTTCCGGTAGCTCCAGATAAAGGATGATATTGCACGATCTAATGTTTTGATTGTGTCATTGCTAACAAGAAGGGGAATAGCTCGAAATAGATAGAGGATCTTTGGGAATACCACCATTTTAACGTAATTTCCTCTGCCAATTATGGAAAGATGAAGGTTATTTACTCTGAGTAAATCTGTTTTTATTTTTTTAATTAGAGGGTCATAGTTTATTTCATTAATTTCGCTAATTTTTGGCGAGATGTTTACTCCAAGGTATTTTGCCGTATTGACTCTGTATGGACTTATGAAGGGCGTATTGGCAGTAGATAGCACCATTGTTTTATCTTGGTTCAGTGAGTACCCAGAATATAGACCAAAAGTTCGGGTAGTTTCTTCAATATCAATTAAGGCCTCAGTGGGATTAGTTGTTAGAACCGCAACGTCATCGGCATAGGCAAGAACTTTAGTGCTATAACTGCCTACGTTGATAGGTTTAATCACTGGTGATGTTAATAATTTGAGAATTAGAGGGTTAATATATAATGCGAATAATAATGGAGAGCACGGGCAGCCTTGTCGTGTACCTCTTTGGATATTAATAATTGCAGACTCAAACCCGCCAGTCATTACTTTTGCCTCGGGGTCAGCATAGAGAGCTTTAATAGATTTTATAAAGATCGGGCCAATGTTGTTGATGGCTAGTATTTCCCAAAGAAACTGCCAAGAGACCCGGTTGAAGGCTTTCTCAGCATCGAGCAAGATCATCGACATCTGGCCCCCCCTACTCCCATGATGTCAAAGAGGGAGATCACTCTACGTGTATGGTCGGTAGTACTCTTGCCAGGTATGAAACCATGTTGCCAGGGAGAGACCAGACGTTCGACAATCCTGCTCAAGCGATTGGCAAAAATTTTAGCATATGTTTTTGAGTCTGAATTAATCAGGGATATTGGCCGGTATGATGTTGTTAATTCTGGCGGTTTATCCTTTTTCCTGAAGATGACTATGTTCGTTTGCTTCCAGGATTGGGGAGGTTTACCATGCCATTGTATCCCAAGAAAGAGATCATGCAGGAATGGGATGATTAAGTTGCCCAATATTTTATAAAGATCAATAGGTATTTTATCTGGTCCCGCCGCCTTTCCTGCTGCTAATTCGGCTAAGGCGAGTTCTACTTCTGTTCTGGATATTTCTTTATCGAGCTCTTCTTTTGTATCATCATCAATGCTATTAGCCAGATTAATCTCTTCAAGCCAGTTCTCTAGGAAGTCCTTAGTATCAGCTGCTGACCGCTGATCTTCATTTTGATACAGTTTTTGGTAATAATCATAGAAGCATGTAGCTATATCCTCTTGAGTGGTATATTCCAGCCCACCATATTTGATGCTCTGGATGGAGTTACGAGACTGTGATTGCCGAGTTCTAAGGGCAAGATATCTCCCTGCATTCTCTCCGGTCTCATAGATTTTGCTCCGATTCGCTTGGAGAATTTCAGCCGCCTTACGAGTTAGGTCGTTGTTAATCTCGGCTTTAAGCACTAAGATCTTACTAAGAGTGTCCTCGGCCTGAATCCCAAAATGTAGCTGATTAGCATGTAAATATTCTAATTCTGTAAGTCTATTTGTCAATTGAATATGTATTTTTTCCCGCTCTTTTTTACGACTGGCGACAAAAGTAGCGGTCTCACCCTTTAATGCGGCCTTGAAGCAGTCCCAAACGTTAAGCCGAGAGGCACTATATTGATTAATATCAAAGAATTCTTGAGTCCATTGCCTGATATGAGTGATGTATTCTTGATTAACAAGAAGTTTGCGGTCAAATGTCCATTGTGGACAGGCCCTCTTATAGTTGGGGACTTCACATATTAAACAAAGTGCGTTGTGATCCGATATTGTCTTTGGGGCTCTGACAATAAAAGCATTGGAAGCAATATCAATGGTTGTGTATATGTAATCTATGCGTACATATTTTCTATGAGGATAGGAAAAATATGTATATCCAGGATCCCTTCTATTCTTTAAGGACCATATGTCTCGAAGATTATGGCTAAGAGTCAAGTTTTGTACTGCCCTGAACACTCTTGGTTTTCGACCCATATAAGTATGTTGGTTTTGATTATATTGTAGTTGGTCCATTGTTAGATTAAAGTCGCCACATAAAATTAGGAAGCCTGTCCATGATGCTAATTCTAATTCTAGCTCAATGAATAATGTAGGGTCGTCAAGGTTGGGACCATAAATAGAACATATGACGATTCCTATATTGAGTTGGACAATGGCCCATCTACCGTAAGTGTCAGACTTTTTACGTGTTGGAGTACCGAGTCCTATTCTTGCAAAAATAGTGACGCCCCTAGTTTTAGAGGTTTGTGTGGTTGCAACCAATAGGTTAAAACCCGGAATTATTAACTTATCAATCTCTCCTATCGGAATATGGGTTTC
This sequence comes from Triturus cristatus, assembly GCF_964204655.1. Classification (NCBI taxonomy): domain Eukaryota; kingdom Metazoa; phylum Chordata; class Amphibia; order Caudata; family Salamandridae; genus Triturus; species Triturus cristatus. The sequence goes on from NC_140589.1 coordinate 183,527,997, forward strand.
CTGTATACATATAATGTCCCATCAGTTTTGAATCATTAATTGATTAAATTGAGCCCTCTTTCCTTTGTCGTTAAGTCCTGCCACGTTCCAACAGCCTAATTTTAGCTTCCCCATTTTATTGTTTTATTATTTAAACAATGCACATGAATCGTACATAGTGATTTATTGTTCATCCATATTCTTTTAGTATTCTCAGATCTGCTCATTTTACAGCACATTTTCCCCCCCCACCCCTCCCAACCAAGAACCCACCCAGAACCATCCCCTGCACCCCCCCCTAGCCCACCCCAGCACCCCAAAAAAAAAAAGGCAACAAGACTCCATGAGAGTCTATGTTAGCAATAGCTGACCAGCACCGGCAAGAAACATACAACCCCGAATAAAGAAACAGAAAAAAAACAAACAGAAAAGAGAAAGAGAAAGGGGGAGAGAGAGAAAAGGGAAAACAGAAAGAGAAAGCAAAGCCAAAAGAAATCGAGGAGAGAAGAGACCAGAAATAATTTTCCTTTTCTCTGCAATATTGTACAACAATTGTATAGTCGTGAATCGCCATCTCTCTAAATCAGATTCTAAGTGTGTAAGGTCCAGTCGTATATCAGAAGATTGTTGAATCTCAGATAGAACTGAGAAATGTGAAGTTCTGAGGGAGGAATTTCTGATTTATATAATGTTTTATAAAATTCTTCAAACTTCAATGTCTGATGTTCATCCATAATAGACTCTATATTGAGTTTGTTATGCTTAACCTTCGAGTAATGATCTAGTATTTTCCTGGCTTTCTACAGGCCTCTATAACATTTTGCACTAGATTTTTATAAATAAGTAGAAGCATTTCTAGTCGTTTCCTTATTAAATGGAAATTTAGCATTTATAAGTTCTGGCAAACAAACTTTTGACTTGGAAGAATAATAAGACTGCTCCAATCTCTTTATCTTGGCCAGAAGGGTTGTAGTGAGCTTGTGTGATTTTTTACGTTTTTTAGAAACATATCTGTTGCAAAGTCATTCTATGCCCTGGGCACCCCCCAACATTTTGCAGCCTGATGCTGGTGGTAACTGACTCTGACTGACTCTGGTCTCGGCCTAACCAGGCCCAGGGCCAGTGCTATGCTGAAAGAAACACATTAGAATACAGTTAAAACACCTACATACACTAGGGTACACAATGGTATGGTGGGGTACCCTTGTGATTGGCTTGACCTACCCTTTAAGTCCCTAATATATAATAGGGCAGGGGGATTGAAACTACCTAGAAGTCCCTAGTACCCTGGGGCATGGCAGTTAAAGGACAGCAGCTCTTTTTGCACTTGCATGTGTACACTGCTGAAGCCCAAGGTCAGTTTAAAAGCAGCACCTGGTGCCAGGACTGCTTTTAAAAAGTAAATTGTGCCGAAACTCAACTTTGGTGTTTGGGGTACTTAAAAAATGGATAACCTACCATGTTTTGGCATATAAGGGACCCCAGGGTCTCCCCTAGGTATCCCAGGGGTGGGGGGGGGGGGGCAGGTATTTATAAGGTAAACCCTTATAAAATGAGTTTTTATATGCCTGGGTAAAGTGAAATTTCACTTTTACCCCCCACATTGTGGTAAAGTGCTGCACAAATTCGTCTTTGATGCTGGGAGCACTGTAGAGGGAGAATCTGCAATATTTATACAGATTCAGTACCCCTAAAGTCTCCCCTAGTTGCACATGGGGTGGGGTTCCTGTAGATATAAGGCAAGTACTTATAAAATATGTTTTTGTAAGTCCTGGGGCTGGAAAAATGGCCCAAGTCATTTTTCCCATTGTAAATCCCCTGTTATATAGGTTAACATGGTAGGAAGTTATTGATTATTAACTCTTGATAGGATAGGGATAGAAATACCATTCAAAGTCTTCCTAGAATAGTATTAAGAAATCCAACAATATCATATTGCTGAATTTCTCCTAAAGTGTACATACAAGAAGTGATAAGACTTTCTTGTTTGTAAGTTCAAATTCAGCCTTCCAGTGGTCTGCCCTGATTGGTCAGAATTAAGTGGTTTAGCCAGGCTGCCTTGTAGAGGTGATAAAGAGCCCCTGGGGTTGACCAACTCTGCTGGGAGGGCAGTGTGCTGTTCCATAGGAATGCCAGGCCAGGGGGAGGAGTCGTAAACCATGGTCTTAAAAGAGGAGAGCAGAGGCCAGTGTCCTTTACAGCTCTGAACTTACCACCATAGGCAGATGGTAGGATTAAGGTAGGTATGAGCGGATGCAGGGGGGAGAGTCTAAGTAAATTAGCCATCCTAGGGGTTTGCTTAGCCAGCTCTTACCTCCTTGCTGGAAAATCAGCCATTATGGATTTGAAAGATTTGATGCACTCTGGGACAAAACAATGCCACACTCTACAGGATGTGGTCATAACTTTGAAGAGTTACCCGGCTCCCATTGGTCAGATGCGACCTCCTTTATGACCCAGAGAACTTGGAATAAGTATCCGAGAGGGGCAGAGCCCTCCAGATCTGCTGCTTGAAACTTACTGAAGCAAGAAGTGCCCTGCTGAGAACCTTTGCTGTGCAAAGATTTCTAAGGCCTGACCTCTGAAAACTGCACCATATGAAACTACAGCCCTGTGGATTATTTTGCTGAAAAAGAACTAAAAAGTGGACTCCCTGAAAGCTACAGGTTAAAAGAGCTCAACTGGAACATCACCAACTAAATCTGCACCTTGGAGAACCATCAGTGGATTTGTAAGGGTTTTGTACCAGTGGATTGTGGGAACTGACGTCCTCAACTTTCAAGGACCATCTTGGAGCTTCCAGACCCTTGGAGTAAGTTTGAGACACTTTGAGACCCATTGAGGAACTTCAGGAAGAAGTTCAAGAAGTTTGAAGAACTTTCGAGCAACTTTGAAAAAAATCTCCATAGAGGGACCGTCTCAACCTGGTCAGCCAGGCTGCCTGCGTTCAACCGGGAGCCGGCCAAGCCATCCAGGTTCCTCCCGCTAAAAGCTCCATGGGTCCAACTTCCAGAGATTGACCGGGACTAGAAGAAAACTGAAGCCGGCAAACCCTCAACGGATCCAGCTACATGAGGAGCATCAAGAGACCCCGTGAGAAAAAGCTCCAGAAAAGTTTCCAAGTCCGCTCGTAGAAAAGGCGACCGAGAGCAACCGAGAGAGCCAAGCCAACTGCCTTCCATCGCGTGTCAGCCTGGCTTCCTGGGTTGTCCCGCTGAAGCAATATTGAAATATTTTCTAAGTCCGCTCTAGGGAAGTTGACCAGGACCTCGTCACAAGTCAAGCCATCAAACCCTCACTGGATCTGGACTGGCTGAGAGCTTTGAGGACCCTCGAGAAGAAAGCTCCAGAAAAGTTTCTAAGTGTGAAGATAGAAACTGAGACCGGGACCTGCCGGGAGCTGTAGCCGCTCAGAGCTCCATCGCGCCCGTCTTGAAACCTTTACTTTGGTGGGGTCTAAGTGCTATATTTTATTAAATCTTTGAAAATTCATATCTCCGGTTCCCTACATTGGACTTTTGTCATTTTGGTGTAATTTTAAAGATAAAAATATTTCCTATTTTTATAAATTGGTGTTGGATTTTTATTATGTTTTGCGTCTTAATTATTTACTGAAATGGTGTTTTTAAATTATTTACATACCTGTCTTTGAAGTTAAGCCTGTCTGCTCGCAGCCACGTTACCAAGGGTTGAGAATAGGAATAATTTTCTTAGACCTATGCTGAGTCCTACCATGAGTTAGTGGCCTTTTTGCCAGTGGCAGACCTACGTTTGCCCCTACCAATAACCCACTTTCCAACATTTGGTGCTCAGCGGTGTGGAAGAGGACTTGTGTTTAAAAAGTACACCTTCCAGTGAATGATTTAAGATTATAAAAATCCTCTAAATTGCCTTAGAACAAAACTTTTGAGTTTGATTTTTGAACTGTTTTTAATCCATTGTTTTGATTTTCCAAATTGTTCTAAGTCTGTTGTGCCTAGTTTGCCAAAACTAGGGAACCATGGAGCTGGACCTGGCTAAACTGTCCCAGTTCAAGTTTTCTGAGCTTAGGGAACAGTGTAGGCTTAGGGGGCTGCCTGCTGCTAAGAAGATGAGGAAGGCAGGGTTGCTTGAGTCCCTACAGGCCTGGGTCAGCGCAGCTGAGGAGAACCCAGGGGGGTAGGAGGATGTTCCCCCCAACCTCACCCAAGAGGGGGGTAAGGATGAGACCTCTTCCATTGTAACTAGTGTTAGCCAGGTGAACCAAGGTGGTGGTTGGAGTGGGAAGGGCCCCTTACGCAGGCACCACTACCGTCTCTTGCAGAGAGACAGCTCCAGGCTCAATTAGAGTCAAGTGCATTAGAGAAGGGAAATTGAAATTGGCTAGGAGAAAATGGGAGAAGGAGGAGGAGAAGAGGAATGGTGGCAGCGAAACTGAAGAAGATGTTGAGATGTTCAGGGGTGGTAGATTTGAACCTAAACTTCCCAAGGGCATAGTGCCCAAGTACACTGAGGGGGATGACATTGACAGGCGGCTAGCAGCTTTTGAGAGGGCCCTTAAAATGAGTAGGGTCCACTCTAAGTATTGGGGTGCACGTCTGTGGGAGTTGATTCTAGTAGCTGGGAGGGTAGGCACCTGACCCTGAAGGGAAAGGATGCAGAATCATACCAGCAGATGAAAGTATGCTTAGTCAAGAGATTTGGTCTGACTCCAGAACAGTACAGGGTGAAGTTTAGAGGCACCCAGAAATTGAGTTTAAAGTCTTGGGTAGACTTTGTGGACGTTTCAGTAAAGGCACTGGAAGGCTGGATTGTTGGTAACAAAGTTGGCACATATGAGGGATTGTATAATTTGTTTTTGAAGGAACATATTTTGACTCATTGTGCAGAAGAGAAGTTACGCCAGTATCTAGTGGACTCTAAGCTGACAGACTCCTGAGAGTTGGGGGAAACAGCTGATGACTGGGTGAGAACCCGAGTTTCCATTCAGCACTAGGGGGTTGACCAGAAGAAAGGAGGACAGGTCCCTTCCCAAGGGAAAGCCCAGGGAAATGAAGGTCAAAACCAAAGGAGTCCTTCAAAGACCCACAAAAAACTGCACAAAGAGGGGGTGCCACGAGCCAACCCAAATTCAAAGGGAGGGGGTTTCAGGGAAAGCCTGGTAGGTTCTTTGATCCCTCAAAAGTGGGTAAGTGCTTCGACTGTAACCAGCCAGGGCATAAGCAGGGAGATGCTGTCTCCGCCAAGAAGCTCCCCACTAAGGGGCCATCCACAGGGATTGCCAGTGTTAGTGTAGGGGTGGAGAGTGGTGCCCCAGAGAGGGTTAGTCAGGTGGTGGGAACAACCTTAGTGTCCCTGGGTGGGGTGAATATTGCCACCCTTGCTGCCTTACCTCCAAACATGGACAAGTACAGGCAGAGGCCTAAAGTGAATGGGACTGAGGTTGAGGCTATCAGAGACACTGGGGCTAGTGTAACTATGGTCCTGGATGAACTAGTGCCCCCACAGAGGTTGTTACCTGGTGAGTTTCATCAGGTGACTTATGCAGATAGCACTACCAAACTCCATCCTATGGCTGTGGTGCGTTTTTAATGGGGAGGTGTAACAGGCCCTATGAAGGTAGCTGTGTCAAAGGTGCACCCAGTCCAGTGTTTACTGGCAATGATCTTGAAGCCTCTCAGTGGTCAGAGGTGGAGAGAAGACTCCATATGAAAATATTGGAGCTCCCTGAGTGGGTATGCTAGCCAGAAGGGAGGGGCTGGACACTTGGTCCCTGGAACACAGGGTCAAGCATCCAAGGACAAGGGTACTGCGCCTGGTGAGTCAGCCCAAGGAAGATGGGTCAGTGGAGGGAGTTGTGCTCTCTCCCAAATTGACAGACCAGCAGCACAGAGACTGTAAGCAAGTGCAGGAGCAGTTTGCAGGCCTGTTCTCTTTGACCCCAGGCATCACTGAGTGGTGTGTGTACCAAAGTGACACTGGTGACAGCCTACCTGTCAAAAATAAAGTGTACAGGTTGTCTGGCCATATCAGAGCCAGCATTAAAGCTGAGGTTGCTAAGATGCTGGAACTGGGGGTAATTGAACCATCTAAGAGTCCATGGACCAGTCCAGTGGTGCTGGTACCCAAACCTAATCCTCAGGGGGGACCCAAGGAGTTAAGGTTCTGTGTGGACTACAGAGGATTGAATGCAGTCACAAAGACTGATGCTCACCTTACACCTAGAGCTGATGAGCTCATTGATAGGTTAGGGACTGCTAAGTACCTGAGTACTTTTGATTTGACTTCAGGTTACTGGCAGATTGCCCTCACTGATGAAGCGAAGGAGAGGTCAGCATTCTCCACACCGGAGGGACATTATCAGTTCAAGGTAATGCCCTTTGGCTTAAAGGATGCACCTGCCACCTTCCAAAGGTTGGTGAACAGGGTCTTGTCTGGGTTGGAGCAGTTCAGTGCAGCTTACCTGGATGATATAGCTGTATACAGTTCTACCTGGGGGGATCACTTAAGCCACCTAAGGGAAGTGCTTCAGGCCATGCAGTAGGCAGGCCTGACTATTAAGGCAAGCAAGTGCCCAATAGGGCAGAGTTCTGTGGTGTACCTGGGCCACCTGGTAGGTGGGGGCCATGTACTGCCTCTCCAAGCTAAAATCCAAACTATTTTGGATTGGACAGCTCCTGTTACCCAGACTCAGGTCAGGGCATTCCTTGGACTGACAGGGTATTATAGAATGTGTGTTCAAAATTATGAGACCATTGTGGGGCCCCTAACAGAACTCACCTCTTAAAAGAGGCCCAACAAGGTGATTTGGACCCCAGAGTGTCAGAAGGCTTTTGACACTCTGAAAGTGCTACTGGCCCCTTACTACACAAAATAATTTGTGGTTCAGACAGATGCTTCAGAGCAAGGGATTGGGGCAGTGTTGTCACAGCTAAATGAAGGGGGCCTTGATCAGCCAGTTGGATTTATTAGCAGGAGGCTTCTTCCCAGAGAGCAGAGGTGGAGTGCCATTGAGAGAGAGGCTTTTGCTCTGGTGTGGTCCCTGAAAAAGTTGAGATCATATTTGTTTGGAACTCACATTTGTGTCCAAACTGACCACAGACCTATCAGATGGCTCATGCAGATGAGAGGGGAGAATCCCAAGCTGTTAAGGTGGTCTATTTCCCTACAGGGAATGGACTTTACAGTGGAACACAGACCACAAATGCAGATGGACTTTCCAGGTTTTTCCACTTAGCTGATGAGGACTACCAGGGTGTAGGTTAGTAACCCATCACCTTTCGTTTGGGGGGGACTATGTTGCAAAGTCATCCTGTGCCCTGGGCACCCCCCAACTGTTTGCTGACTGATGCTGGTGGTAACTGACTCTGACGGAGTCTGGGCTCTACCTAACCAGGCCCAGGGCTAGTGCTATGCTGAAAGAAACACATTAGAATACAGTTAAAACACCTACATACACTAGGGTACACAATGGTATGGTGGGGTGCTGGAGCAGAGTTTTCTGTTGAAAATTTATCGTGTTTTAAGCTCCAGTTTTGTTTATATGTTATGATTAAAAAATATTAATTTGAAAATACTAATTTATAGTTTGCTTTGTTATAGTCTGAACTAACCAACATTACTAATGAGAGGAAACGATTACACGTGGGTCGCATATATGTTGCTTAATAATAATGTGCGGTTTTACTAAATGAGTGTTGTAAAAGTGCTATTTGTTTCATGTTTATGCTTTTAAAATAACGTGTACTAATGTTTTATTGTGTTGCAAAAGGCTAGATAATTACATACACATATGGGTATTAGTGGGAATTAACACTGTTTAATCATTATGCTGTGGTAACGTTGTTTTGTGTTTCTTTGAATTAAGATGGTCCATTTTGGCCTAAAACAAGATGGCTGCCTTTTACAGCCTGCACTCGAGTGATTGAATTTTGATGGGAGGCCTTGCTGAACATGGTCGAGAGTCACCTGACCGCAGCCTTAGCCTGGTTAGAAAGCTTTCCGTGAGGACAGCAGTTCTGGGAACGTTTCCAGCTGCCCTTGGACAAGGATAAAGCCACAATGAACAATAACTAGCCTGCGGTGGCTCTGCTAAGATATCAAGGAAGAACATTTACGAAAGATACATTTGCAAACTCGAGTTTCCTTCTTCCGTCTTTTTATTTTTGTGATTTTTCCTGAGCGGAGGTTTCCTAAATGTAACTGAATGGCATCCTTTCCTGCCCGCTCTGCTCAGCGGCTCAACGGATATCTAACATTTGTTTGTAACTTTTGTTCGAAACTTTTCCTATAAATATGTTAGACTAGAGAGGGTCCGTGTTCTTCATGTTCTTCGTGTCCATTGCGTTCAGTGCGTTCCTTGCAGTTCATCGCGTTTTGGGCTTCTTCCTGAACCTATGCTGAGGACGGCATCTCGAGAGACTTTCCTGAGAGACCTGTCCTGACCCTTTAGCTAGAATAGGTAACTATGAGAGTAATGATTTCGCTAATGATTGACTTTCATTTGAACTAATTTAGATAAATAAGCATTTGTTTGAATTACGGTGTTGGGTGTTCATTTCTTGTCATTTATTGAGTTTCAGATGTATTTCCTATGTTTAAAATCATGACTCAGGGCAATAACATTCAGGTCGCATTGACCTCATTGTAGATGCAGATTGGTTCTCCTATATTCAGTGTGGATAGAGTAATAGTATGAATTTTAGTGTGATGGGCCCTAGCGTATGATGTATGTATGTGCGTGTGACTGTAGGTTTACTCTGTCCGTGGAAGCAGGGAGAATTTATATGCGCCGATCTGCAGCAGTTTCCTGGTAGCAGTATGATGGTTAGATTATTGTCTTGATCAGATTAGATTGCTTGTACATTGGCTTTTGATTCATTGATTATTGATTGATGTTGGTATATGTACTAATACTATATGTTGATATGTTGAAGTCGTCGGGTTGAGTTTTATGTAGTGCTTCTGGAACTTGGGAGCTGGTGACGGTTCCGTAGTAGGGCAGAGGGAAGTGTGTGCTGCTCTCGGGAAAAACGGGATTGTTGGAATTACCTGTATGTATGCAGGAAAAACGTGTGACAATTGAAGTTGCGCGTCACATTGTCTGGGTTCGGAATCAGTGACATCGTCGTGTGTTACTATTAGGGATATATTTTCGGTATAAAAGGAGTGTGTATGGTAGTGAAAGGTTATCTGTGAAACTCTGGTCATAAGTCCCAGGGATCCGTAAGGTTCGCCGTTAAAGCTTATCGCGGGAGGAGTAATAGATATTCTCTGAGCTTGTCTGAAGGACTGGGCAGAGGTAAGCGCTGCTTGGTTAACGTGTGTTATAATTCTGTAGTGGGACAGACTGTTTGCTGTTCTCGGGAAAGGCAGGATTCTGTGTGCATGTGCTACATTTTCTGGTGTGAAAGTGCGTGAATGTATGAGCATTTAATTGATTGTAAGACTCTTTGGAGCAGTCCTAGAGGAAACAGTTAATGGATGCATGTTAGAAGGGCAGAGTAGAGGGATGTGCTACTGTGTCAACGAGAGTAATAATTCTGTAGTGGAGCAGAGGTAAGCGCTGTTCTAGAGAGAAGCGGGATTCTTGTGAGAAAGAATTTTCTTTACTATTCTGTGGTTAGCGAAACAGACAATGGAGATGTTTATATGTTGTAACTAATAGATTTTGTGGAATCTGAAACGAAGTCTACTGAGAAGGTGTTGTAAAGGAGGGGTAGACGAGTGACAGGAGACAGAGCAGAAGCGACTGCAGCGACTGCTGACATCATACAGACCGTGCTCTGATTGGATAGTGGATCAGAACAGTGTTCGCGCTAGGATTGGTGCGTTAGTGTGAGCCGCGCAGGGATTGGAAGGAGTACGGAGTGACGTAGACGCTCCAGGATTGGTTCGTTGGTGTGAGTCGCGCTGTTATTGGACAAAGGACCGCAACTGTACGGAAGGGATTAGAGAATATTGGTAAACTTTAAAATGTATTACCAACCGGAGGAAAAGAAGAAGAAATCCTTGTTCGGTAAAATAAAGAAATGGTTTGACAAGGATAAGAACATAATAACTAGAGAGGGCGAATTGCTACCTCCAACGAGAACTCCTGCATCCTTCATCGTTGCGAAGTATGGGTATCATACCTGTATTTGGTTAGATAACTGGGCTAAGTATACTAAGGAAGATGGTGTCTTAGCGTTCCCGGAACATGGTTCATTTAATTTGGCCGTGTTGAGAAATTTACGGGAAAAGATGATGTGTCTAGAGCCTAGACCAACGCCGACACAGTTCGAGTCATTGGTGGAATGGGAAGATGAGGTACATGAGCGAGAAAAGCAGAGGAGTGGAAACAATTATAGATACTTTTTTGGGAGGAAATATGATCGTGAAACTCATCATGATCGAATGAGGAGATGGCGAGATGCTAGTATGTCAGAGGGATTATATCCTATGAGGACAGTTGAAGAAGCGGAAGGGAGGAAAGGTGCAGCGAAGGTGCCTGGTGCAGAAGTGAGAAGGTATGGAGCTAATGATTATGAGGATGAGGTCTTGGATGACATGATTTACCAGAGACCACCTCCATATAGACCAGAACCAGAAGAGAGCACGCCAGTTGCTACTCCAATAAGAGATACTTTGCGAATTGTTAAAACTGAAGTCGTGACACCTGATCTGAAAAGTGATAGCTCTTTCACGGAAATGGAAAGAGAGAGAGAGCGAAAGAGAGAGAATCGAGGAGTCAGTGAAGAGAAAACAAGAGAATTGGCCAGAACGACATCTGAGCTGACTGAGAAAATTAGGGAGCTAACGAAAAATCTTGAAGCAGTTACGGTGCCTGTAACTATTGGTCCGGTTGTGCCTTTTTTTGATAAGCAAAGAATGGGTGAAAATGGTTTGACAGTTCCCTATGTTGGAAATGGTTTGGTTGGTACTTGTTCTTTGGAGGAATCGGGAATGAGGACGAGAGGAAATAATTTGAGTCAATTGAGACATGACACCTGTAGTGGAGGATTAGATGTACAGCCTAATTCAGGATTAGATACTGGTTGTTTGGGAGGAACAATTCTGGAACCACAGAGGGTGACAGAACGAGTGGGTGCAGTGAAAAAGTCTACTGAAATAACAGCTGAGGATTTGAATGATTGGTTGAAAGTTCTTCAAAAGAAGGATAAAGATTCACAGGCAATTGATGTAGCCAGGTTGCGCATAGAACTGGAGGAGCTTATTGCAGGGACAATTCCTACAGATATACTCAAAAACCATCATGATGGAGAGTTGTTATTCATGTGTAAAAGTATCACCTGGAGGGCTAAGAGTACACATGACAGGTTAAGAGCAATAGCGAGTGAACAAGGAGTTGATATGGATAAGGTGAAAGCTTTGCAGAAGTCTTACAGGATGGATTTCACTGATAAAGATATTGAGAATCTAAATGGTGCTGGTAGAACAGGACAGATTAAGGAAATGATTGCCTTATTGCGAAAATGGGGTGATGTAGAAAAGTGGAAGGATAGATGGTACAAGAAAAGGGAAGATTCAGTGGACAGGACTTATTCAGCTTTTCCCATGAGAGAAAAAGAGAAAACAGTGGATGCTTATCCTATGAGAGAGATTCCTGGAGGAGGATATGTACATGTTCCATGGACTAGACAGGATATTTTATCATTTACGAATGATGTCCCTCGACTGAGAGAAAAGCCCGTCGAGTGGTATAGGCAGGTAGACAGGTTTGTGAAATTGTCAAAAGTGCTGTGGATTGACCTGAATAGTCTGTTTGATATAATTGTTCCAGCAGACTTTTGGGCTGAGTGTAAGATAGTTATAGATTGGCCTGCAAAAGAGTATCCAAGAGATCCGAAGACAGGAGCACCAGATCCAGAGGTTATGAAAAAGTATGATCAGGTTATTGTGTTACTGAAAAATAAAGTACCCCCGAAAGAGACAGACTGGGTTAAGATAGATCGAACACATCAAGAAGCAAAAGAATCAGTTCATGCTTTTTACGAAAGGCTGATACTGGCTTTTAAACAGTTTAGTGGAGATGAACACCTGGGGGACAAGGATTTGAGTCATTTTGTATACAGATTTGTATATGGCCTGAGACCTGAACTCAGTGAAAGGATTCGTGAGCACACAGTTGATTGGCAGAGTAAAAAGATTGATGAGATCCTGAGACATGCAAAATACTTCAGTGATGAGATTGAAGCAAAACAGAGAAAGTTGAAAGAAAAGGCAATGTGGGCACAAGTGAAAGTTGCTGAGAGACAAGAAGCACAGGTGATGGAACAGCCAAATAATCCAGGAAATAGACCCAGATATGCAGGAAAAGGAAATGGGAATTTAGAGGAGGCCAAAAAGAAGTTCCCTTGTCACAACTGTGGACAATTGGGGCATTGGAGATCCGAGTGTACCAATCCACCATTAGTGAGTAATGAAAATAAACCCTTAAATCAACAGGTGCAGAACGAGGGGTGTAATCAACAGCAGCAACAGCAGAAGGTTGTCAGACAGCAGAGTCAAGAGCCAAAACCGCCCTTGCCGCAGAATAGAGGGTCCCAAAAGTATAACCAGGACTCAGGATTCTACAATGATGAGCAGGTAAACAAACCGAGACGTTCTAATCTGGTACAACAGTACTGGTTAAAGAATGAGGGGAGTGAGTCTGAAGGGGACTATTGACGGTGCCGAAGAGAGGAGGAAGAGTGCATACTTGGTGCAACTCTAGAAATAGGCCAGGCAGGACCATTTGTAGATGGGAAAATAAATGGGGAGAGTGTTACTTTTTTGGTAGACACAGGAGCGACGAGATCAACTGTCAGGTCAGCAGATATTAGAAATCTTCCTCTCTCGGACGAAGCAATCCAAGTGGTTGGTGTAGCCAATACACAGATTAAGACTCGTCTTACTGAACCAGTAAGGGTGAGTATAGGAAAATTTTCAGAGATGCACAGATTTGTTGTCTGTGACACTAGTCCAGTGAACTTATTAGGTAGGGACCTATTGTGCAAGATGAATTGTACAATTTTTTGTACTCCGGATGGAATAGCCTTTGAGACACCAGATGAGGATGTTTTGTACAGGATGACTCTAGATAATAGAGAGAGTGAGATTGTTGGTACATATGCTGTGTTTAATCCAGATGATTTGCCTCAGGAGTTGAGACACACAGTGAAAACAGCAGTTTGGGATTTTACTGGAGAAGATGTGGGATTGATGAATAATGTAGATCCAGTGAAGATTTCAGTGAAGGAGGGGATTGTTTATCCTAATATTCCTCAGTACAGATTGACACCAGAAATAACTGAGGGAATTACTCCTATAATTGACAAGATGATTCAACAGGGTGTTTTGAGAGAAATACTGAGTAGCCCGTGTAATTCACCAATAATGGGGCTAAAGAAACCTAATGGGAAGTTCAGGATTGTACAGGATTTGAGAAAAGTTAACAAAATTGTGGTGGCATGTTGTCCTATTGTGCCAAATCCTTCAGTGATTTTGTATCAGATTCCTCATGATGCTGAGTGGTACACAGTGATTGATTTGTGTCATGCTTTCTTTTCAATTCCATTGCATCATGACAGCCAGCCGATTTTTGCATTCCGGTTTGGCCAGCGTATTTTAGCATGGTGTCGTATCCCACAGGGGTATACAAAGAGTCCTTCGATATTCAATCAGTTATTGAAGAAATCATTGGAGAGTTTGATCATGCCTGAAAGCTCAGTACTGGTGCAATATATCGATGACTTACTTGTGGCATCGAAGACACGTGAAGCTTGTGAAGTAGATACCATAGCTTTACTGAATCATCCGGCAGATGGAGGACTAAAGGTATCTCCAGCCAAATTACAGTTTTGCAAGAAAGAGGTGCATTATCTTGGACACAATATTGAAAAAGGTCTGAGAAAGGTGACTGATGACAGGATCAAAATTATCAGAGGAATGAGAGCCCCAATGACCCAGAGAGAAGTGAGGATGTTTCTGGGGAAGGTGGGTTATTGTCGTCAGTGGATAAGTAATTTCTCGCTGATAGCAAAGCCACTGATTAAGCTGACAAAAAGTGAAGTGAGAGACCCATTGGAATTGGATGGAGAACAAATGGCAGCATTTGAAGAGTTGAAGAGCAGAATGTGTGAAGCCCCTGCTTTGGGAATGCCAGACTATGAGAAAGAGTTTGAGTTGTACTGCAGTGAGAGAAATGGTTGTGCACTTTCAGTGTTAATTCAGAAGCATGGACAACTGAGAAGGCCGATTGCGTACTTCTCATCGACACTTGACCCGGTAGCTGTGGGTTTGCCAGGTTGTCTGAAAGCAGTAGCTGCTACATGCAGAAGCTTAGAACAGAGTGAGGGTATAATAATGGGATATCCTGTAAGGGTATTCGTACCTCATGATGTGGCTATTCTTTTGACAAGAAGCAGAACTCAGTACATGTCACATAGTCGGCTGACTAAATATGAGAAAATCATTCTGGGAGCATCAAATGTGACTCTTGAGAGATGTGTGAATGTGAATCCAGCGACACTTCTACCAGATGCTGATAATGTGAATGTGGGAGATGATGTTGATCATGATTGTTTGGATGTGCTTGATTACTGCACAAAACCCAGATCAGACATAAGAGATTTACCATTGCCTGAGAGTGATCATGTGTTGTTTGTGGATGGATCATGTCTGAGGACTGATGATGGTGTGCTGAGTGCAGCATATGCGGTGTGCAAGGTTTCAGAATTTATGGAAGCTTCGCCTTTGAAAGGAGTGAGATCTGCTCAAGTGGCTGAATTGGTGGCATTGACAAAAGCTTGCAAAATTGGGAAGACTTTGAGAGTGACTGTGATGACTGATAGCCAGTACGGATTTGGAGTCGTTCATGACTTTGGCCAGCTTTGGCTACAGAGATGTTTTGACGTCGAGTGGGACTCCAATAAAGAATGCTGAGGGGATTGGAAAGTTGCTTGAGGCGATACAGCTGCCTAAAGAACTAGCAGTTGTGAAGTGTGCTGCTCATGGACAAGGAGATGATTTTGTTACTCTTGGTAATAGATTTGCCAATGACATAGCGCAGTATTGTGCGAAAACAAATCAATCGATTAATAAGGCACGAGAAAGGGAAATGTCTTTTTGTTCTGTGATGTTTACTAATGTCCTAGAAACATGGGATGAAGTGAAACAGTTGCAGGATGAGGCAGGAGATGAGGAAATGAGAGATTGGATCAAGGCAGGTTGTGCCCCAAGAGAGACAGATCATGTTTGGATCTATAGAGATGGTAGACCAGTAATGCCAAATAGCATGTTGTCGACAATGGCAAGAATGTATCATGGCCAGGGACATCTGGGAAGGGACGCGATGATTAGGTCATTCAAGCAGACCTGGTACAATGCAAAGTTTAGATTGATTGCAGAAAGCATCTGTCAGAGATGTTTAATTTGTCAACAGTTCAATACTGGGAAAAAGACAGTGGTGAGTCTAGGAACAATAGGCAGAGAAGGAGGTCCTTTTACCAGAATGCAATTAGATTTCATTGAAATGCCCCAAGTGAACAAATTGAGGTATGTTCTAGTGGTAGTCTGTTTGTTCTCAAGATGGGTGGAGGCCTATCCGACTAGGAGAAATGATGGAATAACAGTTGCAAAGTTACTGTTAAGAGAGTTGATTCCTAGGTACGGGTTCACAGTGACAATTGAGTCTGATAGAGGTGGACACTTCTACAATGAGCTCATGGGTTTAATTTGTGAAGCATTGAGCATACAGCAGAAGCTACATTGTGCATACAGGCCAGAGGCTTCTGGCGTCGTTGAGCAGATGAATGGCACAATAAAAAACCGAATTGGTAAGATGTGTTTAGCCACTGGAATGAAATGGCCTGAAGTCTTGCCTCTAGTGCTAATGACCATTAGATCTACTCCAGATAGAACTACGGGTTTGAGTCCGCACGAAATCTTAATGGGACGTGCGATGAGACATGCTTTTGTGCCTGTCAACAAGTTGATGACAATAACTGATGACATGATTTTGGATTACTGTAAAGGCCTGGCTGGCGCAGTTCATTCTGTGTTTCACCAGGTTGGAGGAGACGCTACCACACTTGAGAAGAAGCAAGCCCATGATCTGAGTCCAGGGGACTGGGTGAGGATTAAGGTACACAGAAGAAGAAATTGCTTGGTTCCAAGGTGGGGAAGGCCGAGACAAGTTATTTTGACTACTACAACTGCAGTAAAGTGTGCCGGTGTGAAAAACTGGGTGCATGCGAGTCATACTCTGAGAGTTCCAAATCCAAAGGATGGGACTGGTAAAGAGTATTTTGAAGAGTCAGATTCGAGTGATGATGAAGAAACTGAGCCAGTGAGAAGGAGGAAGAATCCTGAAAGAGCTGAAGGAGAAAGAGAGTCAGGTGATTCTTTCCTTCCAAGAGAAGCTTCAGGAGAAACATTGAGAGTTTCAGGAGAAAGGTCAGATTCTGTAAGAGTGCCTGAAGTTCCAACAAGCAGTGGAGAAAACAGAAGAGAAAGGAGCAATTCCACAGAGACTACTCCTGAATCAGATGAGGAGGTTGAAAATCCACTTGAGATTACACCTGAAGAAGTAGGGCTAGAAGAAGATAGAGAGGGACAGATTGCGGAAGACCCCCGAGGAGGTGTAGGGAACATTCCTGATGAGCTAGGTGAAGGGACACGTAGACAGCAAGAAGATTGCGTGTCGGAGACCCGAGGAGGGACAGAAATAGGGAAGTCTCAATCAGTGGTGGTAAAAATTGTGGAACAAAAGAAGACTGCTGAAGAACAAGAGGCAAATGAGACAGAATCAGATGAGAGTGAAAATGAGAAATCAGAGGGTCGAGTTCTGAGAAAGAGAACTTGGATTGGAGAGAGAAATAATAAAGAAGTGAGACCAAAAAGGGTTGTAAGAGGAGATCTTTGGCCTAACAGGATAAAGAGGCTGAGATATAGACTGACACAAGTAAATTAATCGAAAGCTGAACAGGTGAATGAAGTGTCGAGTCAGAATCAAGCAAAAGGTGAAAACCAGAAGGTCTCAAAGGAACCGGAAGAGATCAAGAGAATCAGAAAACCTAACCAGAAGTATAGGTCACCGGAATGGACGTATGTGGCACTGTCTGAAGGTGAAGAGGCAGAGAGTCAAGGAAATCCAAAGGGGACCGTACGAGAAGTGGTTGAGGAGAAAACTGTTGGAATCCTGAAAGTAATCTTGACTGACATTGGAGAAGAGTCAGATGCACAGGATGTTGTTGATGATCTGATACAATTTGATGTTACTGAAGAAGAAGTGAAAAGTGACGAAAATCCAAATTGAGTGAACTGGAAGAGTCACTTGGAGAAGTGAAAAGAAGAAAATCTGAAATTAGCTGTTTGGAATAATCTAGTGTTCTAAGTGTTTCAGTAGTGGAGTAGAAGAGGCTAAGTCAAAAGACACTGCCAGAGTAGTAAAATGGCTAACACAGAGAATAATCAAAGTAGATGTGCCTTTTTGAAAAGATGGTGTAGAATGTGCGGCTGCTGTACTGGATTATTAATGCTATTATGGGGTATACTAGCTTTACTAGTTACTTTTAGAGTCACAATAGATACATTTGGAATACATACTGAGAATGTGACCAATGTAGAGAAGAGTTCACAAAAAGTAGTTCCAACTAGAATTAGTAACATTTACATACATAAAGATAGGTAAATTAATGATTTTTCTAGCAATGTTTTTTCAAAGTTATTGTACGAATACGTAAAGACAATGGAAGTTAGGGATTGCTACGTTTGTATGCAGTTACCTGCATCCGTTTCAGAAGGTGTTACTTATCACCATTTACCAGCTACGTATGGAATTTCATGTAGTGTGTTAAGTAGTGTTTTTTATTTGTTAGGGAAAATAGATTATGAGATGTCTAACAAAGATAACATTTTTGGGCAATTGCCTATGAACCAAAAGCTGAATCCAGCTAAAGAAGCTAACATTTTTGGTGAGATTTTTATTGAGAAAGAAGAATTAACATTAGATTACATCTTTAAAAACAATTTAACTTGCAGTTTAAAAGAAGAGGAGAAGGCTTTCCTAAACATGGTAGAGGAAAAGAGAATGAGCATGCATGAAAAGGCAGGGAAATATAAAGTGAGTGAGACAATTTGGGACATTGAAATGGGAAAGGAGTTGAAGAATGGGGCTAGTCCAACTTTAGCTTTAGATGCACCACAGAAGGGTAAACTATGCATTACCAGAAAGAAGTCTCAATATGATACTTATTTTGTTGGGACTAGTGAGTGTCATGATACATACTTCATTGCAACAGGATGGGGTTTTAAAGGTGGAGAAGATCCAGTTTTCCCAGGAGTGTATTATGTTTGTGGGAACAAGGCTTATTACAAGTTGCCTGATCATTGGTATGGCACGTGTTATGTGGGCCTGGTCTTTCCAAAGATTTTTCATATAGATAGAATAGAAGATGTAGAACACATTAATTTACTAACACGTTTTAAGAGAGAAACTTGGTCAGAGATAGTGGGTGATATTTTTGGTGCTTTAATTCCAGCAGTGGGAATTTCTTTAAATGCATATGGGATTCGAAAACTGTCAACAGTGGTGGATCGCTTATCGACAAGTACCGCTGGAGGGTTTCTTTTGGTAAATAAGGAGATGATTGCCGTACGTGCCATGTCTATGCAAAATCGACTTGCTCTTGATATTCTATTGGCCAAGGAGGGTAGAGTCTGCGGAATGCTGAAAGTTTAACATTGTTGCACTTACATTCCTGATGAAAGTAAAGACCTAAAGGTCTATATCAAAAACATTACTGATTTACATGAAGAATTAGTACCCCTGGAAGCAGAAAGTGTCTGGACTAAAATAGCTAATAAGATAGTTGCTGTTAAGAGTTTTATTGCTAAGATAGGTAGTACCTTTATTGGTAAAATATTATTTCCTTTGACATGTGTAATTGTTGCTTTATTGATACTAAGATTGGGGTGTTTGTGTTGTAAAACAGGGGAGGGAAAAAGAGAATAATTAGAGGAAAACTGACAAGAAACAAAAGAGATCAAGGAGAGATCAGCAAGAAATAGAATTAGAAGAATTGAGGGAGAGTGTTTACTTGGAGACAAAGAGGGATGATGTGAGGGAGTCTGGTGTTTAATGTTGTGTTTAAAAAGACATTTTCGATTTCTCCTAAAAATTGGGACAAAAATTTTTTTTGGGGGTTGGTTTTTGTGGTGATAAGATATCACCAAAGGGGGGATTGCTGGAGCAGAGTTTTCTGTTGAAAATGTATCGTGTTTTAAGCTCCAGTTTTGTTTATATGTTATGATTAAAAAATATTAATTTGAAAATACTAATTTATAGTTTGTTTTGTTATAGTCTGAACTAACCAACATTACTAATGAGAGGAAACGATTACACGTGGGTCGCATATATGTTGCTTAATAATAAGGTGCGGTTTTACTAAATGAGTGTTGTAAAAGTGCTATTTGTTTCATGTTTATGCTTTTAAAATAACGTGTACTAATGTTTTATTGTGTTGCAAAAGGCTAGATAATTACATACACATATGGGTATTAGTGGGAATTAACACTGTTTAATCATTATGCTGTGGTAACGTTGTTTTGTGTTTCTTTGAATTAAGATGGTCCATTTGGGCCTAAAACAAGATGGCTGCCTTTTACAGCTTGCACTCGAGTGATTGAATTTTGATGGGAGGCCTTGCTGAACATGGTCGAGAGTCACCTGACCGCAGCCTTTGCCTGGTTAGAAAGCTTTCCGTGAGGACAGCAGTTCTGGGAACGTTTCCAGCTGCCCTTGGACAAGGATAAAGCCACAATGAACAATAACTAGCCTGCGGTGGCTCTGCTAAGATATCAAGGAAGAACATTTACGAAAGATACATTTGCAAACTCGAGTTTCCTTCTTCCGTCTTTTTATTTTTGTGATTTTTCCTGAGCGGAGGTTTCCTAAATGTAACTGAATGGCATCCTTTCCTGCCCGCTCTGCTCAGCTGCTCAACGGATATCTAACATTTGTTTGTAACTTTTGTTCGAAACTTTTCCTATAAATATGTTAGACTAGAGAGGGTCCGTGTTCTTCATGTTCTTCGTGTCCATTGCGTTCAGTGCGTTCCTTGCAGTTCATCCCGTTTTGGGCTTCTTCCTGAACCTATGCTGAGGACGGCATCTCGAGAGACTTTCCTGAGAGACCTGTCCTGACCCTTTAGCTAGAATAGGTAACTATGAGAGTAATGATTTCGCTAATGATTGACTTTCATTTGAACTAATTTAGATAAATAAGCATTTGTTTGAATTACGGTGTTGGGTGTTCATTTCTTGTCATTTATTGAGTTTCAAATGTATTTCCTATGTTTAAAATCATGACTCAGGGCAATAACATTCAGGTCGCATTGACCTCATTGTAGATGCAGATTGGTTCTCCTATATTCAGTGTGGATAGAGTAATAGTATGAATTTTAGTGTGATGGGCCCTAGCGTATGATGTATGTATGTGCGTGTGACTGTAGGTTTACTCTGTCCGTGGAAGCAGGGAGAATTTATATGCGCCGATCTGCAGCAGGGTACCCCTGTGAATGGCATGAGCTACCGTATACGTCCCTAGTATATAATAGGGCAGGGGGATTGAAACTACCTAGAAGTCCCTAGTTCCCTGGGGCATGGCAGTTAAAGGCCAGCAGCTCCTTTTGCACTTGCATGTGTGCACTGCTGAAGCCTGAGGTCAGTTTAAAATCAGCACTGGGTGCCAGGACTGCTTTTAAAAAGTAAATCGTGCCCAAACTCGACTTTGGTGTTTGGGGCACTTAACAATGGATACCCTACAATGTTTTGGCATATTAGGGACCCCCAGGGTCTCTGCTAGGTATCCCAGGAGCGGGGGGCAGGTATTTATAAGGTAAACCCTTGTAAAATGAGTTTATATATGCTTGGGTAAAGTGAAATTTCACATTTCACTCCCCACATTGTGGTAAAGTGCTGCTCAAATTCGACTATGATGCTAGGAGCACTGTAGAGGGAGAATCTGTGATATTTCTACAGATTCAGAACCCCTAGTCTCCCCTAGTTGCACATGAGGTGGGGTTCCTGTAGATATAAGGCAAGTACTTATAAAATACGTTTTTGTAAGTCTTGGTGCTGGAAAAATGGCCCAAGTCATTTTTCCCATTGTAAATCCCGTTACACAGGTTAACATGGTAGGAAGTTATTTATTAATAACTCTTGATAGGAGAGGGATAGAAATGCCATTCAAAGACTTCCCAGCATGGTATTAAGAAATCCAACAATATCATATTGTTGAATTTCTCCTAAAGTGTACATACAAGAAGTTATAAGACTTTCTTGTTTGTTAGTCCAAATTCAGCCTTCCAGTGGTCTGCCCTGATTGATCAGTGTTAAGTGGATTATCCAGGCTGCCTTGTAGAGGTTGTAAAGAGCCCCTGGGGTTGACCAACTCTGCTGGGAGGGCAGTGTGCTGCTCCATAGGAATGCCAGGCCAGGGGAAGGAGTCGTAAACCATGGTCTTCAAAGAGGAGAGCAGAGGCCAGTGTCATTTACAGCTCTGAACTCAACACCTCAGGCAGAAGGTAGGATTAAGGAAGGTATGAGCAGATGCAGGGGGGAGAGTCTAAGTAAATTAGCCATCCTAGGGGTGTGTTTAGCCACCTCTTGCTGGAAAATCAGCCATTATGGATTTGGAAGATTTGATGCACTCTGGGACAAAATAATGCCACTCTCTACAGGATGTGGTCATAACTTTGAGGAGTTACCTGGCTCCCATTAGTCAGAAGTGACCTCCTGCATGACCCAGAGAACTTGGAATAAGTATCTGAGAGGAGCAGAGCCCTCCAGATCTGCTGCTTGAAACTTACTGAAGCAAGAAGTGCCCTGCTGAGACATTTTACCTAGTAAAGATTTCTAAGACCTGACCTCTGAAACTACAGCCCTGTGGATTATTTTGCTGAAAAAGAACTAAAGAGTGGACTACCTGAAAGCTACAGGTTAAAATAGCTCAACTGGAACATCACCAACTAAATCTACACCTTGGAGAACCATCAGTGGATTTGTAAGGGTTGTGTACCAGTGGATTGTGGGAACTGACGTCCCCAACTTTCAAGGACCATCTTGGAGCTTCCAGACCTATGGAGTAAGTTTGAGAAAGTTTGGGACCCCTTGAGGAACTTCAGGAAGAAGTTCTAGAAGTTTGGAGAACTTTGGAGCAACTTGGAAAAAAAGCTCCATAGAGGGACTGACTCAACCAGGTCAGCCAGGCCGCCTGCCTTCAACCGTGAGCCGGCCAAGCCACCCGGTTTGTCCTGCTAAAAGCTCCATGGGTGCAACTTCCAGAGATTGACCGGGACTAGAAGAAAACTAAAGCTGGCGAACCCTCACCGGATCTGGCTACATGAGGAGCATCGAGAAACCCCATGAGAAAAAGCTCCAGAAAAGTTTCGAAGTCCGCTCGTAGAAAAGCTGACCGGAGGCAACCGCGAGAGCCAAGCCGCCTGCCTTCCATCGCGTTCCGACCTGGATTCCTGGGTTGTCCCGCTGAAGCAATCTTGAAATATTTTCTAAGGCCGCGCCAGGGAAGTTGACCGAGACCTCGTCACAAGTCAAGCCGGCGAACCCTCACCGGATCCGGACTGGCTGGGAGCTTTGAGGACCCTTGAGAAGAAAAGTTCCAGAAAAGTTTCTAAGTGTGAAGGTAGAAACTGAGACCGAGACCTGCCGGGAGCTGTAACCGCTCAGAGCTCCATCGCGCCCGGCCTGACACTTTGACTTTGGTCTGGTCTATCGCAAGCAGGTATCACAATATGGTGCTATAATCTTCTAAGTGCTATATTTTATTAAATCTTTGAAAATTCACATCTCTGGTTCCCTACATTCGACTTTTGTCGTTTTGGTGTAATTTTAAGGATACAAATATTTCCTATTTTTATAAATTGGTGTTGGAGTTTTATTATGTGTCGTGTCTTAATTATTTACTGAAATGGTGTTTTTAAATGCTTTACATACCTGCCTTTGAAGTTAAGCCTGTCTGCTCGCAGCCACGTTACCAAGGGTTAAGCATAGGAATAATTTTCTTAGACCTATACTGAGTCCTACCATGTGTTAGTGGCCTAATTGCTAGTGGCAGACCTACATTTGCCCCTATCAATAACCCACTTTCCAATAATATCCAATAATAAAATCTCTAGCTGTTGCTTTGAAAACATCCCACCCCACATGAAAAGGCAAGATATCAGATTGATTCAGGATAAAATATTAATTGGAGAAAGAAATAAAGGGAGGAAGTAAATGTTGAATCTAAAAGCAGAGCTTTATTAAAACGCCATTTTCGAGATGAATTGGGTTTCTGTAAGATGTCCAATTGAATGGCAGTAGGAGCATGGCCGGATATTAGAATAGATCTAATGTCCGCCGCTATCAACGACTGAGATATGTTATGTGATATAAAAAAGTAATCTTGTCATGACTGGGTATGATGTGTCGGAGAATAATAAGTATATTCCCGTAATGTGGGATTACAAAGTATCCATGCATCTATAAGCTTGTGTTGTTTAATAGTTTGTGTGAAAAGTTTATGAGTTTTATGAGGGATGAAGGTGACTGCTGAATTACGATCTAAAAAAGGGTCAAAGACTTGATTGCAATCGCCGGTGAGGATGAAGTTATCATCAGTACAATGTGTAATTTGTTGAGCCAAGGATAACCAAAATGAGGAATCTCCAGCAGTGGGCGCATAGATATTAAGTAAAGAGATCGGAGTATTCCCCATCATTAGTTTGACATTCAACCATCTTTATCAGAACATTGTGATAGCAATTTAACAGGAAGCGATTTACGACAAAGAGTGAGAACTCCATTGCGTTTACCATCACCTGGGGGAAAAAAGACCTCACCCACCCAACCTCTCTTTAATTTTATTGACTCCTCTTGTAGACGAGCTATATCTGCCCCCAATTTACCTAAATGTGTTGGAACTCTCTGTCTTTTGATAGGTGAATGTAACCCTCAGACATTCCACGAGACAGGTTTTAAGGACATAGGACAAATATGAAGGTAAGTAATGGACATCAATCAAAGCAAATCATTGGACAACATAGAACATACGAAAGAACAAACCGACTATATGCAAAGTGAAACAAGTAAACTGGGAAAAAAGGAAGAGAAAAATAATGAAAATGTAACTGTTCAATTAGAGGGACAAGAAATCAGCAACAGAAAAGAGAAATGAGCAAACGGATAAGAAAAGAAAAATGAAAAGAGAAGGGAAAAGAAGATTAAGAAATAAGTAAGGTAAGAAAGCAAAAATATTGTAGATGAATCATATTTAGGAACTTACGAATATTCCGAGACATAGGAAGGGTGGGGGGAGATGAGGCTACATGGAACAATGACGCGTCCAGACTCCATACGGGAAGGCGCGAAGGAGAGCAGGACCGACGAGCAAAACAACACAGGGGGGGAATGCAACATGAAGATATGACCTGTGAAGAAATAAAGGGAGGTTAATAAACAATCAAAAGTATTGAAAAGAAAACCACTATCATTAACTTTTTATGAGAGCAGAAAATTATGAACAATCTGAAACATACAACAAAAGTCAAAGGTATGACCAAACCACATTCAACTACTTATTGTGCGACGAAGACGTGTCAACAAACTCTGCATGGTAAGAATTAAGAAAGTTTTTCAGTCTTATTCGATCTTCATACATGGTAGTCTTAATATTGATGGTCACCTTGAAGAGGCATGGGTGAAAGAGGCCATATCGCGCACCAATAGGGCTTAGCTGCGGTCTCATTGCCAGGAATACTCGATGCCTATCAGCAGATTCTGAGAGTAAGTGGAGCCACCACCATATTGTGCCTTATGGACCAAGCATAGTGCCTTAAACTCAATTCTCTGTTGGACCGGGAGCCAGTGCAATGATCTCCTAGCGGAGGAGATGGAGTGGCCCTTAGGAATTTGTAACAGAACGTGAACAGTGGCATTCTGCAGGGATTGAATTTTACTGATCTGGAACTTATCGATGCTCAAAAACATAGCGTTGCAATAATCAAGTCTCGACATAAAAAGAGTGGCCATTACCGTCTTCTGGAGAGCGATGGGAATAAAAGGAAAGACTTGAAGAAAGTGATTGGATCTGAGCCCTCTGTGCCTTCCATTAAACCATAAATGCAAAGATTATTCCTTCTATTCCTATTTTCAAGATTTTCGATCTGTTTTTGAAACGTTGACACTTGAGAATGGAGAGCATCTACCTTGATATGTGAAGAGCTTAGAGATTCAATATTTTGCTCCATTGTAGTAACTCTGTCCTCAAGACTTGACCATCTATCCATTAGAACTTGTAATTTAGAGTTAGTTTCCTCAACAAATGGGCGTAGAACTCTAATTACTTCTAATTGTAAGTCCAATGAAACTAAAGAGGGTTGTTTGGGAGGAGAGGGGGCCCCTTCTTCAGGCGTTTGCTTGACGCTTTACTAGTACCAGAGACTATATTAATGGCGATGATGAGATGCCCTTGGGTGATATATTTGTTGATTCTTCCATTGAGTAGCGATGACAACGAGAATTAGAATGGGTTAAAAGTTTGTGTGCCAGAGGCGTAGGTTGAGAAAACACCTTGACTAGTTTTCCCATGCACCTGAGCAATGAAGTAGTAAGTGGAGCAACTCAAATGGAACTAAAAAGCTGTCCTTGGTGTACTCTTCAACAATGCTAAGATGGCACCTTCATATTTTGGAAACAAAAATGCAGTTGGGGTATGAATGCAGAATAGCAACCCCTTACTAGCAAGGCCAGGAAGGAGAAACAGTCATTTGTTGGTCAAACTGCCTCTTATAAACAAGAATCCCGTTATTTTATCACCTGTGCTCGTTTTTGTGTAACATGACAAACTGCTGAAAAAGCAGAGTGAAGGATTTTAGTTTTTAGTCGAATGTAGAAAAGAGGCTGGTACAGATTTTAGGAGGCATCTCTTTCAAATGTGGGAGCAAAAAGGAAAACGCTATGTAAGATGCCTTTTTCCCTTTGGGGAACAAAAGTATTGTGTGCGTAGAAACAAAATTCACCAACCATAACACTTCTGACTGAAAAATGTGAATATTGAAAATATGGCTATGTTGTAGCCCAATTATCGCAACTAGTGGCTATGAACGTGAAGAAAAAAGAAAAAGGGACAGAATTAAAAGAAAAGCAACTAGATTACTTTAATTTTCGCATGAACGCGCTATTTGAGGGTGCCGCGATAACACTCTTCTCAGACGCGCGTTTAGATGGCTGCCATTCAAAAGACGGAGCCGCTCTGTACCGCAATATGTGAAATTTGTTGCTTGCAAGTAGCTGCGGTGAACGAGGAACGTCCCATTTTATGCCGCTTCACATCCAAGGGCTCAAACCTTCATTATAACGTTTAGGTTGAAGGTGAGTGCTATGTCGGGTCCGCTGTCTCAGCCGCCGTCGCGGGAGGATCAAGGGCTAGCCGCCATCTTCCTTGGGCGCTAGAAACATCTGTCTGTCTATCTATCTATCTATCTATCTATCTATCTATCTATCTATCTATCTATCTATCTATCTATCTATCTATCTATCTATCTATCTGTCTGTCTGTCTGTCTGTCTGTCTGTCTGTCTGTCTGTCTGTCTGTCTGTCTGTCTGTCTGTCTATCTGTCTATCTATCTCTTCAAGGTGTGTAGATGTGGAATCAGGAAAAGGCAATCTTCCCAGATTACTTCCCAATAAACACTACCTTTCAATATTTTGTCATTGATATTCTGTCCCCAATAGTCTTTTATGTCGATATTAGTGTGCTCAGTATTCTGTAGTACTTCTGTATATATGAAGAAATATGAATTCTTCTAATTTGCACTTCAGTATGTGTCGCCTTTCAAACTCATCATATCCTATTTTCTTAAATACCAAATGTGAGAAATCCAGGTTGAAAGATACCGGGACAGTTTTTATGTACTGCTCCCCAATTATATCAACTGCAGTTTTTCGCTTCTTGTATTTTCGAGCACCTGTTCGGTGAATCCCCATATGTGGGAATCAAATACCCCTTTTAGCTTCTGACTCTCAGAGTAGTAAACTCGAGAATTACAAGGCTTACTTAAGTAAGTGTGGTGGGCGAGAGATTCAAAACTCAGCAACAAAAATAACAACATTTAAAAACTCACTGTCCAGTCAGTTCTTTTGCTTTATAAAAGCAAAACTACTTTTTTACACACAAATCTCACTACTATGCACATAATAATAAATAGGAAAAAGCTGGCAGGTTAAAGTGTCCCTGGGGACACCCTCTAAAGGGCGCTCCAAACTACACGGAGTGTGCAACAAGGAAAGGTCCCAGTTACCCAAAAACTAAGAGCGGGCAAAATTGTGGGTTTTTTTCCCATTAAACTTTCTAAAATTCCATTAAAACTTTGCAAAAGTTTGCTTTTAGCATGCTTTCCTTGTATCTTGTTTGACTTTTTCACAATAGCCTGAACTTCAGTAAAAAAAGGTCCACAATATACTGTCAGGATACTGGTTTGTGCATAAAAAATTCTTAACCAGATGTTTTCTATGCAATCGAGTCTCCTGTGTGCAAGTATTGTGCAAACTGCATAATATGAAATACAAATACGACTATCAACCTTCCAAATACAAACCAGAGCGCCTATGCTGGAAGCAGCTTTTCTTATTTCTGGGGGAGCGAAATGCTATCCAGTGAGCCTACTATTAAGGGAGAGGGTTGGGCTGCCATCTAGCTTGAAGAGTAATTCACGTGGCCCAGCAGTGGAGTACAAAACCCGAATTTCGTGAGGAAAGGTCACTGCAATATTGCAGAAGTCAAAGTACATAAGGAAATTAATATAGATCAAAACTAATATTTTATATGCTTCCAGGTCAATAGAAACAAAGGAAAAAGTACGCCATTGTATGGAATTCGTATCTAAAGTGTAAATAGTTTGAGTACTAAGGGTTTACACATTACTCAAAAGGAAAGGGTACCCCAATTAAATTACCAGACTTACTCAGACCATAACAAGTTTATTCTGGGTCCCATCTGAGACAGACGCTGGGATTCAAACCTATGGCCATTGTGTTTGAGAAAAGGAGGGATGATTACTGTCTCGCTTACGCAATCACTACCTAATTTTGAAATATGCAACGATAAGGAAACCGGAACATAAAACTTAACATGACAGAAAGCAATATTATATGATTTAACAAAAAGATGGAAAGGTAGGGTATGAGTATTCAGCTTGTAGGAAATACAACACAATTTATCTTGGGCAATACATTGCATATTAATGATGCCAAGCATGCAAATACCGCTGTACGATTACATAGGCATACCTTGAAAAGCTGGCACAATACACGTGGGCGGAAGTTAGAGGCTTGCAGCTCTTTTACAACTCAGATTACAAACATAAGCAAGACAGAAACCTCGTTCAATCTCAATCCCAGTTGGTTACCTTTTATTACATAAACTGGAAATCATATTCACAATCTAAATATCCAGAATCAAAGTGGTCTAAAAATAAAAGATTGCTTAAAACAAAGGTCAGGGATAAAAAGTGAAGAAATAAAAAAGGGGGACCCATGTAACAATTTTATCCAGTCAATTTGACTTTTAATATAAGCCACGGGGGCCCATGTCAAACTATGTGAAAATATACGGCCTTGTTATTGCCTCTATGGATATGTTTAGTGACACAGAGACTAATAGTGCGTCACGCTGTTAGAAGGCCTGCCGCCTCAGATTTGGCTTGGCAGGAGGAATTACCTTCTGGCTAAGACGACTTCTTGGGGCTTGTTCTTTCAAGAGTCTAGCGAGGCTACCTGGGAACTCGGGTATAGACGGGTGAGATGAAGAAAAGACTGCAGGTGGCAGGAAGAGCCAACATAAATCAAAGTGAATAAACTCACCTTGTGAGAGTCTTTTGTTCCATCTCCAAGAAGCATGTCTTGCTAAAGCACAAAACTCTTTCATGGGCGCTGGTTTTAGAAAATATCTTGGGGGATTTACACAGCTTCATTTTAACATTGTCTCTGCAGGGGTTAAACTGTTGCAAGAACTCGCAAACACCATCAAAACCCCCCAAAAAGCCTCCCGTAGATGTGTGCTGTGATTTTCCCAGTCACTTTCAGCTTCATTTTTAGAAGGCTACGATGCGATAGAGCTGCCGACTTTGGAGCTGGGCACCGGGGGCATATGTATGAGGAGTTAACGTCGCCTTAGCGACACTTTTTGACGGTACGGCAGCAATTTTTTTATCGCCAAATGTACAAGCTGTCACTAACCTCAGTTAGCGGCAGTTGATCGGTGAAAACCTGCATTTTAGAGATCGCCACTACTGTTAGCGATAGTTAAGAAAAATAAGATGCAAGGTAGGAGTTCACGTGCAAAAACGGACACTAACCCCACTTCGCGATATTTACAAGGAATTCCATGTATGGAGCAAGACCAAAAAAACTGCCTCTAACTGAAGTTAGAGGCAGTTTTTTAAGACCAGAAAATGGCTGGGCTTAAAAATGGTGCAATGACACCATTTCAGCAGGCTTTGGTGCTGGACAGCGCTGCAAGGAATGATGCTGCACTGCCAGGCGACAAAACAACAGGGCAGGAATTCGCACCATCAATAAGATAGGGTGAATTCCTGGGCCTCATACATGAAAAGCATTGCAGTGCTGCAACAAAACAGCGTTGCAACACTTTTCACTATGCCCTTCTTGCGACTCCATGGATGCGTTGTATTCACTGTGTCAGCGCTAAAGTCACGCATTGCTGCAGTTGTGTCACTAGCATGACGCAACTCCAGCAATGCATGGGGCCAGCCAATCCCTGTGGCACTGCGTCACCCTTACGCCTGCCACGAGGCAGGCGTAAGGTACTGACGCAGTGCCATCCTACAATTGTCGCAGTGACATCTGATGGATTTCAGTGTGCTACTCCAATGAGGTTTTTTTGCGTGGAAATGCACACCCTGCATACATCATACCTGATGCAGGTATAATGTGGCACAGGGCTTCACAAGGTCACGCATATGCCTACATGCATCACTTTGCAAATACGGCACAATGTGGCGCAAGAATCACGCTGCAAGTACGTCAAGAAACTGACGCAATGTCGGGGTGAAACTCTCACAAGGGGCTCATGAATAAGCCCCCCTGTCTTTTGCACCTAGGTTGGCGCACAATGGCTGCCATGCGCCATCGCAGGCACCCTTGCGCCATGGTGCAATGGTGACTGTGCTGTGGAGTTGATTGATGTTGTGGCTCTATCACTTCTCGAGACGTCTACAGGGCATCTGGACTAGTAATGGGTGGGAGTGAACCAGTTGGCCTTCTTGGAGAGTTGTTTGCCTAATCATTTATTGAGGGGTGCCAGGTTGTCGGCGCAGTAGGCAATCCATCGGTGGAGGTTGCGGTATGCGGTGTTATTCTCAGTAAGCGTTGGCGGAGTTGATGAGAAGTTATTCGGTGGTCTTGATTCAGCTGCGAGGGGGGCGATAACGGCAGTGTTGTGAGGTGGGCATGGTGAAGACGTGATGTATACAATGATAGTCTGTCCAGGAGAGTCCAGTGGTGTGGCTGTATGTGAAGTTCCCGCTGGCAGAGGAGACGTGCTCGAAAGTGTGTCCTGCTATGTGGGTTGGTGCAGCGACTAGCTGCTTGAGTCTGATGTTGACAAGCTTCACCAGGAGGGGGTGGTGTACTGGTCACTGGGGTTGTGCAGGTGGAACTTGAGGTCTTAGAGCAGGAAGGGAGAGCCTGGGGTGCAATGAGGTCTACAATGGTATCGGTAAATGGGGGACCATGGCCTGGGGTGCCTGCAGATGAGGGTGCTGCAGAGGATGGGGTTGGAGTTGGTCCGGATCTGGAAGTGGAGGTGTTCCATGGTCACCCTTGGGTCATTCGAGTGTGTGGCCAGTCGGAGTGTGCTTTTGTAGGAGATGGCAATGCCTCCACCTGGGCGGTCAGGGTGGTACTTGCGGTTAATTTAGTAGACGTCAGGGATGGCGATGGCAATGTCCAGTCCAGAACAGAGATTGGTCCAGGTTTCCATGAAGAAGACGATGTCTGAAGAGGTTGCGTCAAGGTTCCAGATTTCTGTTGCGTGTTTGTGGAGTGACCACACATTGAGGAGGATGCAGTTGAGTCTGTCGGGTGTACTGTTGGTCGGCTGGGCGACATGAGGCACTAGTTTCGACAAGTGCAGGGTTCAAGAGAATTCCACAGTGTTTTTAGAAATGGTAGGCAATGTGGCACCCAGGGTTGATGGCGAGGAGTGTACTGGCGTCGTAGCGGTGGAGTGTCTGAGATGAGGGGTCCTTGGTGCTGGGCGCAGTCCAGGGGCGGACGGACGCAGATGGGCTTGCCTATGGCTTAACTTTGGCAAGGGAGATGTCCATAACAACGCATGCATTACATCGCATTGTAAGATTAGTCATGGAGAATTTTAAATTTTAGGGTGTTTATTGGTTTTTGGGTGCCAGGGTTAATTTTAGGGTTCAGGGTGGGTATGGGCATTGGGGGGCAAAGGTGAATTTTAGGGTTCAGGGTGTGTTTGAGTTTTGGGGTGGAAGGGTTATTCTTAGGGTTGCACTCACTGGACTGGGAATATTGATTTTTACCCCTCCGCTACCCAGCACTTTCCCTACTGTTGTAATGCATAGTATTAGTATGCATTGTAATGGAATGCGATGTAATGGTATGCGTTGTAATGTCATATATTCCTTTGGCACACCAGTGGTACGCACGCTTTGCAAGGGTGCATAGCGGCCCCCATTGAGAAGTGCTGCTGGGAGACTGGACAGCTGGAAGCCGGGAAACGTGGGAAAGGACACTGGAGGGGCGGGGGCGCTTTGGGATGTGAGCGCCGTTGTAAATATTTTTTCTAATGAATTTTTACCACGAGGCTGGGTCCCGCATCTTCTGTGCTCCTGCTCTTCAGAGTCTGCTTCCAGGAACAGGAAGCAGGCAGCCAGGCTTCCTCCCCTAAGCCAATCACAAAGCAACAATGCAGCATTCTGATCGTTCTCGGGCGCCGTGACAAGACGTTCAGTCAGGGGCTGGAGGGGTGGGCATGTTCTCCATGCAGGCTGTTATGCAGCCTGCATTGCGAACAGGGAAGGTGTGCATGACTCCTTTGGGCGGCCTGAGAGGGTCGACCAAACAGTCATTGCGCACTTGAGTGGGCATACCACTCTTCCCCTGCCCTGAACCGTGAGTGGAGCAGCCCTACCCACCCTTCCGCCTGCAAAGGAAACATAGCATGTGTGCATCAGAAAGTTATCATCATGTTATTATTTTGCCACTTCTTGCACATGTTGAAAGCAGTGGGGCGATGCTCTTCCACCATAGCTGATGAGCCGCCACTGGGAGTGCGTCATCCACAGGTGCTAGGCCTTGGCGACTCGACCCCTGGGCCTCCTCCGCTACACGTCCCACCTTCTCCTTACCTGGACATCGACACTGTGGTGCAATTCGCTGCACTCTCTCCAAATCTGTGAGTCAGCCAGCAGGAGCCTCAGCCAGGTGGAATTTCACAAGCCTGGGTACAGCAGTTACCGCCAGGTCCGCTGGGGAACCCCCTGATGCAGGTGATGCAACAAGGCCCCCTTAGGCGTAAAGTTGCAGTACTCCCGCCTCACAAGTTCGACACAGCCCAGGGGCCTCAACCTCCACAGCATCCGGCCAGTACACCATAATCCGGCCTGTGATGCACAGAGGCGACACCCTCCATTGGTAATCTCCTCCGTGCACCTCTTTGTAGTGGTGGATCGTAGTATGTTCAGACCTCCCTACGTTTGTGTGCAGGAGTGTCTCTACTATTCACAGCTCCAAGGGGCTCAAGGCAGTCTTCTCACACAGATCAGCAACATGTCTTCATGCGACCTGCCAGACTTTACCACCAGGTAAAGGCGATCGCCGCACCTCAATGTCTACCGCCACGGTCCAGCGACTCCACAGCACCTCTGCATCCCATCTCCGGGTCCCAGGTGCAAGCCCAGCAAGGGCTCCAGGCCCCAGACGCAGGCCCAATGAGGCCTCCGGGCCCCGAGGACTGTCCGCGCTTTCAAGGTTTTGGATGCCATGGTGTTGCAATGAGTGAGCAATGAAAAGTGATGCATCTCTGGTTTTGCACCGCTATGCGCCTCTTTTCATTAATGTAGCCCTGAATTTCTTTTTACCCTGTGACTCTGGCTGGTCATCCTGGATGTTGGCTTGAGGGGGTAGTTGATCTGTGCTGCACTTGGCCCTGGCTGCTTCATTCTGCATTCCATTGTTTTTTTTCCTATTATTCATTGGAGGTGGACTGATATGCTATTTTTGCCTATAGGGGTAAAAAAAACTCACTTTAGGCTGACTAACGTGCGTTTTTTGCCACTAATGGGCCTTCTGCCCACTAACGCCAGAATTCCTATCGCCTTCAAGCTAGTGTTAGCGGCAGTTTTCACTGCGGCTCCCTGACACTATCGCCATGTAGCGACGTCTTGTACATACATCGCTAACAGGGCGATAGTTTTCAGCGGTACCCGGCGTTAGAAAAACTGCCGCTAACTAGCGTTAGCAGTAGTTGACGCCAGTCCTTGTACATATGGCCCCATGTTCGAGTCTCGGTGTCAGCTCAACATCCTGTGATTCTGGGCAAATCACTTAATCTCCCCATGTCTACCAAAAATGAATGCGTCCTTGTGTAACGTAACTGGTGCTCATGTAAAGCGCTCCAATACCTTCAGGTTCAGTTCACGCTATATAAATTTTCACAAAAAAAGGCAATTGCAAAGAAATCTCATGCTATGTTGTTTTGTTATATAGGGTTTGCAGGGTCCAAGCACTTCATGTTCACGCTATTCAATGACAGAATAGGTTTCCTGCAGAGTTAGATTTCTTCAGTTGTTGAGCCAGGTAATCTAAAACAGAAAGTAAAATTAACTCTTTGATTTCAGCTCTAGCCCTCCTTCATATAAAGTGCATAAATTTGCATTTACGGACGTTTTCATAGCTGCCAGCTGTCTCCATGCCTTTTGTGACCCATTATTCCGCCCTGTATTTTAGTCAGCAACATATTGTAGTTTGGGAACAGTGTTTTTGTGTTTTCCACTCTAGGCTTATTAGCCATAGCTATGAATCAGACATTCAAACAGTAAATAAAAACAAATGTAAAGGGCAGTTATCAGTGTACTAGAGCTCGTCCCACCTATTTACCCCTATGTCTCCTCATGATTATAACAAAAACTCGATTTAATAAAAAAAAGGTATACAGTTCTGTTCTTCATGTTCTTTAGACTTTGTTGCAAAAACGTCAAGGGGTGGTGGTAAAAAAAGATGTGCTTTCCCATTTTAGTTCCCACCGGAATTTGTGTTTTTTACCTGTACCAAACACTTTTAAAGTGTGCTTTCCTGGTGTGACAGTAACATTTACTCAGAACGTGTGTCTTCATTGGTAAGGGGTAAATCCATTCAGTAGTTTTGGATATATAAGCATTTTAAAAAAGTGTCTGCGGGAGTTTTAAAGCGTGAATGCTTAAGGTATGTTGGCCACTAGGGATCAGTGAATCCTCACAATAGCCCAGAATTAAAAAGTGAAAGAAGGAATCCCATTGGATGCAGGAGAATTTTCTTCTGCCACCCCTTTCGGATAAGCCGTTATGGAGTAAGCACTGCTGATTCAACTGATCTTATTGGCTGGCTTCATGAGAAAAATATCTTTTCAACCAGCCATTTCAGGATGCTGGTTGAGGTCCCCTTGTCCTGCAGAAAAATTAAGAAGCCTAAATAAATATGTAGGTTGGGCACACCCCACAGTAAGGGGTCTTTAAAGGGCCCTCCTGATTTCAAATTAAAAAAAAAACATTTTGAAAGACCCATTGGCTCTGCAGATCTTTTTCAAGATTGGTGGACGACTGACCAAAAATCGAGACATAGACACGTACAGCGAACCACGGACGCCATTGCAGGAGTCATGGGGCCCGATTCACAGAACTAACTTAAGACAAAATCCTAAACTTACTACCATTTTGGTATTCACAGAAGGCACTTACTCATTTTGGTATTCACAGAAGTTAGGAGTCCTAACTTTAAGTCTTCTAAATGCCTTCTGTGAATACCGAAAGTCTTAAAATTAGGATTTTTCTCAGTTTAGGAGTAGTAAAGTTAGAACTCCTAACTTTAGGACTCCTAAACTGAGAAAAATCCTAATTTTAACACTTTCGGTATTCACAGAAGGCATTTAGGAGTCCTAAAGTTAGGACTCCTAACTTCTGTGAATACTGAAATGAGTAAGTGCCTTCTGTGAATACCAAAATGGTAGTAAGTTTAGGATTTTGTCTTGTTAGTTCTGTGAATCGAGCCCATGGTTCCATAAATACTGAAATGGTTCAGCACATCCAGGGAAAGGTATATGCCTTGGTACTTCGAAACCACAGCAAGTCTCCAACCCATGCATTATCTATTGAAGATTCACGGATATGGTTCTCAGAGGCCAGAACCTGTGGCCAACCCTGCTGTGCTAGACCTTTGGATTGCCCGTCTCTGGAGGGTTGAGCTCAGGCAGTGAGGGTTGGTGCCCATGGAGGGTTGTGCACAGGGCCTCGCTACAATGCACACTGGGCACACGTACAAGGTTTGGGCTCAGACATTACACTGCAGGCATAGGTGCCCTTGGACAGCTTGTTGCAGGGCCTTCATCTAACCCACACATCAAATAGCATAAGTGTATGCACAGCCTGTCCGGAAGGTAATCTTAGCCTTGTGACCCGAATCTGGTATTAAGAGATGTCTGGGAATTGTAGTTTAGGCCTGTTTGGCATGCTAGTAGCAGAAAGGACGAGGGTGCCTGGACCTCCTCGGCACTCATGGAGCTCAGCTAGGGAGTCCAGTGAGCCACAGCGCAGGAGAAGGGCAGTCCAATACTCGCAGTCTGTCAAAGACAACCACAAAAAGGGGAGTTAGCTTCACCATCCACAGCAGCCCGCTGAGACTCTGGGGGCTCCTGGAGTGTGAGTGACATGTGATGATCCGAACCAGTAGGACAGCAGCGGTCTCACCATTAATCGGCAGAGCTGTTAGGCTGAAGGGGATTCGGGAGCGGTTGCTGGCTGCAACTTATACTGCTGATGCTCCTATGCTTCGGGCGCTATGGGAGGGGCACAGGGCATGGCAAAAACACGGAACAGGCCAAGAACAGGTGGGGGACGCACCATAGAATGGATTGGGAGGCCCTAGGTTTGTCAACCAGATTTGAGGACAGGCACCACTTCTCAGACATTAAGACCTGTGAAATGACTGGGCTGATAGCAGTGTGGATAAACCTGTAAGCCAATGCCTAAACATAGCTTTATCACATTAGCCAATGGTTGAAAGGAGCTTCCCAAAAGCCTCTTTCTGTAAATATGTGTGTATGTGTCTGTCTGTGTTTGTGTGTTGTTTGTTGAGTATTTAGTTTGTGTGTGATGACAGTCCGATTCCTGTAAAGATGAGCACAAAGACACTTGTGTTAGTTTCTATTTTACCAACAAGTACAACCACTGGCTTGACACGGACTATGTCATCAAACAAGTCAAGGCTGAACCCACTGACACAAAGTTGCAGATGAAGTGCCAGCTCCTGTCAGTGCGCCCTCCTGAATTGTACTCTCATCAATCAATCAATCGATCAATCTGGGAATTTTAGAGCGCGCTACTCATCCGTTAAGGGTCTCAAGGCACTGGAGGGGGTGGAGCTCCGGGTCAGCTGCAATGCCAGGTCTTGAGGCCCTTCCTGAAGGTTTTCAGAGTTGGGGAGCGTCTGATGTTTACTGGGAGCTTATTCCAGGCCTTGGCAGCGACGTAGGAGAAGGCTCTTCCACCTGCTCTAGTATTGCAAGACCTCCGAATCAGGTTAAAGATGAAAAGTAGGTTTATTAACAGCAAGGAAAATATAGACCTTACAGTTAAAGCTCCAGATGCAACTGAGCCAAACTGTAACCCAGACACATACCTAGAACAGTGGAATGTGGAATCACACTGAAAGAATAACATGGCGCATGCAGGGTGGCATGCGGCCAGGTGACATATTATCTTAAAGGAACAATGTTAAATAATAGAAAGACAAAGGATGTAACATCTAGTTCTGTGGATGTGCTGGGTTTTTGATAGGGCGAGGTCGGTGGAGTGGAGGTTTCTTTTGGGTACGTGGAAAGAGACTCGTTCGTTGAGGTATTTAGGTCCGATGTTGTGGAGGGATTGGTAGGCATGGGTGAGTAGCTTGAAAGATGCGGCCAGGTGACATATTATCTTAAAGGAACAATGGGGCATATTATCAAGCACAACGTTAAAATTATCGCCACTTTAGCGGCAGAAAATAAAATAATAAAATAATAATTGTGTTTAAAAACAGAAATAACGTATAAATTATATTACTAAGATCTTCGCATACGCTGTGTGTCCTCCACAGTAATGTTATAGTATCCTTGGTAACCAAAATGGCCGATGTACGTGCGTTTACGTATAAAACGTAATGTAACGTAGCGTGCGTTCCAGTGACAACTCAGTGGCAGCTCTGGTGACGTGCGTGAAGAGTTCAGAATGAAGAAACAGAACTCGCGTGCACTGGAGTTTTGTCGATGGCGCACGGTGCTTACTCTTTGAAAAAACACAACGGCAAAGGCTCTGCAATCATCAACAAAGATTTCCAAATGGTATTTAACTAAGGAAACGTGGCATTTGTTTAAATACCATGGTAGATCGATTACTTTAAATAGCGCAGCCGCCGGTAGAAATATGATGCATGAACTCTGAATAGGAACAGCCGCTGGTATAATGAATAGTACTTAATGAACATAGAGTTGAAGATAACTTGTAAGAAAACAGCCGCAGGTGCAATAGATGCACATCATTATGTAACTACAAATACTGCCGCTGGTGCAATCACGTCACTTAAAGATTATTTAAGTTGAGATAGGATACAATAAAACGAAATCCAAAAGGAGATATTTGACTGACCGTTCAACTTTTAAATCATGGAATTAATTTGTTGTAAGTCGTTCTCATCTTGATGAACTTGAAAGTAAATAGTTTCATAAATGTATGCAATTTTCATTATCTTCCCGTGGGTTCAAAATTACCACTCTGTGCCCGTGCTGCTGAAAAGATTGGTGCTCCCTTTGTCGCCAATATTGCAAGAACTCCGAATCAGGATAAAGATGAAAAGTAGGTTTATTAACAGCACGGAAAATATAGACCTTACAGTTAAAGCTCCAGATGCAACTGAGCCAAACTGTAACCCAGACACATACCTAGAACAGTGGAATGTGGAATCACACTGAAAGAATAACATAGCGCATGCAGGGTGGCATGCGGCCAGGTGACATATTATCTTAAAGGAACAATGTTACATAATAGAAAGACAAAGGATGTAACATTTAGTTCTGTGGATGGGCTGGGTTTTTGATAGGGTGAGGTCGGTGGAGCGGAGGTTTCTTTTGGGTATGTGGAAAGAGACTCGTTCGTTGAGGTATTTAGGTCCGATGTTGTGGAGGGATTGGTAGGTATGGTGAGCAGCTTGAAGGTTACTCTCTACTCGACGGGGAGCCCATGGAGGTCTTGCAGGTGTTGAGTCATTTGCTCACGTCGAGGGGTGCAGAGGACGAGTCTGGCCGTGGTGTAATGGATGATCTTGAGTTTGTGTAGCAGGGCTTTGTTGAGTCCAGCGTAGAGGTCATTTCCTTAGTCCAGTCTGCTAGTTATGAGTGTGTGGGTGACAGTCTTCCTTGCTTCGGGGGGGATCCACTTGAAAGTCTTGCGGAGGATACAGAGGGAGTTAAAGCAGGTGGAGGTGACGGCGTTGATCTGGCGAGTCATGGTGAGGGAGGAGTCAAGAAGGATGGAGAGGTTTCAGGCGTGGTCCATGGGGGTGGGTTTTCGAGGGCAGAGGGACACTAGATGTTGTCCCAGGCGGTGGGGGAGGGTCCGAGGACGAGGACCTCTGTCTTCTTCGAGTTGAGCTTTAGGAAGCTGCTGCTCATCCAGGCTGCAACATCTTTCATTCCTTCCTGGAAGCTGAGTCTGGTGTCTTCGGGGTCCTTCGTGAGGGAGAAGATGAGCTAGGTATTGTTGGCATTGTAAACTATGCTGAGTCCATGCTGTCTGACGATGCTAGCGAGTGGGGCCATGTAGATGTTGAAGAGCATGGGGCAAGTGATGATCCTTGGGGTACTCCACAGTTGATCTCAGTGGGTTCGGAGAGGAAGGTTGGGAGTCTGATCCTTTGGCTTGTGCCTGTGAGAAAGGAGCGGATCCAGTCGAGGGCAGTTCCCTGTATGTTGGCGTTATGGAGTCTGGCTCCGAGAGTGTGGTGGGAGATGGTGTTAAAGGCTGCGGAGAGGTCTAGTAGGAACAGGGCCGCAATGTGGCCCTGCTCGAGGAGCGTCCGGATGTCAAAGGTGACGACAAGACTAAATAAATGAATATCCAAATGCAAATCATGCATTTGTCATTGCAGCATGCAACATTATGCTCCTCCTGGCTCAACGGAGTCTCACAGACACCCCCTCCTGGGCCCAGCCGATACATTGCACACTCATACATCTCCTCACACATTTTACATGAATTTCATCCTACATATGCCCATTTCCAGAATATCTGCAGAACGATGCTGTGTTTAGTTGTTTATAGATTTGTTGATTTTATAATTGTCGTCATATGCGTACGTCACCACCACCCAGTTTGTACAGTGCTTCTGAATTTCAGATATCTTACAAAGTCTTTTGGAGTTATAATCTCCATGCCCTTCTCTTCCCTGACCTTTAAGGAGGAGTCCCCCAGAGGCCTACATTTTCTTCTGGTGGTGACCAAAGTTTTCCTTGACTTTTTGTTGAGTTTATTCCATCTTTGTTTAGTGACTTCCAACTCCCAAGATTAGGGAGTGATAGCCTGGACCCTATATTTGACCACCTGTCCAATAGTGTGTGCCTGTCTTTAGGTGGTTTTTAACATCAAAGGCCCAAAGATGTTTTTTTAATGACCTCATCACATAGGACCTCCAGCTCCTTGTGTGCAAATTTCTGCTCGGCCAGTCTACTGCCTGGCTGATGGTGTTTGACGATCTTGGCCTTAATTGGCAGAATCAGAGAGAGAGTGGCATTGGATTCTGAAGGTCAGAGCTCTGCAAAAGAGTGCATTTAAAATGGCTACCTGTTACTTCTCTGTTTTCTTGGGCTCAAAAGAGGTTGGGGTTTAGAATGGTGGTGTCCGATTAGTTTTAGTCCCATAAGTTACTGGAAAAACATATCGGATGAGAAAATAGAGGGAATAGCTGCAAATTCCTTTAATTATCCTACTTCCTTGTGGTTTGTGCATGCATGCTATACAGGCCATGTCAAAGCATGAGATAATAGCTAACAAGTTCTAATAGTACTCTTGATCACTGTGCAAACTGCACATGCTCAAAAGACCACAGGGTATTCAAATTGCATGCAATTGATTGTGGTATGAATGCTGAAGTTTTAATCCCAGCCTTAGTATATCAAAATCTTTATGAACGAGGCCTATAGAAAAAGAAAAATCATTCAACAATAATGAAAACTGGGATCTTTTGCCACGTTTTTGTAGACGGTGGTGGCCAACCCCTGATACAATTGATTTGGTGGCTATACGACTAGTAATAAGGTTTTCACTTGTTCTTAAATGTATTTAAATGGTTGGAGAAGTGTTTGTGCTGTGATGAAGTGAGGATGCTTACATTTCCGTCTCTTAGTAAAATCATCAAACAGTATCCCCCACTGGTCACATGGTCTGTTGGTTGTTGACTGGAAGCATTGAGAGGATGGTATTCAACCATGAAGGTTTATTTTCCAAGTATTAGTCAAATCATAAATTAGTTATGAGTAAGAAAATATAACATATGGTCCCAATATTGAAATGCTGAAGTATTCTAAATTTCAGCACTATGAACTACAGAATGGTAACAACCAATATGTGAAGAATGCAAAATATCCATATTAGGTGTTCCATAAAGAAACTCACCCTGTCTAATGCAAAGAAGTTGGGGATTTCTGAAGGAGAAGAAAAGGCGTCAGCATTATGTGAACCTCAGTAGAAGTTCAGAGGAAACGAGAGAGTGTTTGGCATAAAGCCTTCCACTTGGGGAAACCCAGCAGAATGTTCAGAGTCAGGATAAGGTATGCCCTAACTACCTATGGAACACTAATTAAAAGCACAATTAAAGATTTGGGAACATCCATATTCCACTCCCACAGTCCAGACAATCCCGTAGCTGCATTTGCCGGGAGCTGGTAAACTCCTTAAATTCCCATCCTCAGACAGTTAGGTGCACATCTGCTTGCCCTTGAGAGTTGCACCTTCCTGGTATACTGGGAATGGGAGAGTCCTACCACTGTTACTCCTCCACATCTGTTTCCAGCTTTCCTTTCTCGCGGCTCACTGTCAGTCCAGTACAAAACAATAAAACTTTCTCTAACTAACGAGCATCCTGATAACACACCTGCTGAGGAACAGAAAACAGAATGCCGGCAAACTTCATGTGGGCACTGCTCAGCTAAGCCTAAAGGCAAGCTAAGTCAACTCGAGAACCAAAATGGAAGCACATGGCAGTATTATTAATCATTAGCAATTAAATGATTACTATTGAACGATAGGTATTTTCAATTAATGCAGATACATTAGTTTATTCAACTCAGCACAACTACACATGATTTCTTAACATGTTCGAAGGTGGGGGTCTATGACAATTTTATTAATGTGAAACACACAATGAAATAAGGCACACACTAAATATATATATATATAATGCTTGTAAATGCGTATAAATGATATAGAGATGTTGGAGACAAAAAAAAACCCACTCCAGCTGTAATACTTTTTATCATACTCTATGGAATCGAAAAGGGATTAAAGCTCAACATGACTGCCTCCTTTTTTGTGTGCAAGTGATAAGCAGCCCTTTCCGATCCAAACCTGGCAATAGAAGCTGCATTTTTTTGGTTAACAAGATGGGTAGAAAAATGCTCCCCTCCTAGTAGAGGCACAAGGAAAACACACAGGCAGTGCATTTACCAGGTGGCATAATGTCAAACCAATTGCCTTGATAGCATATGAAAAAATAAATCACACCGGTGCAAAAACTTCTCAGTTGTCTCTGCCTTCCCCCTTAGGCTATTGTCATGCAGAGCTGGGATGCTGATAGGAAAGCACTAATTCAGTTGTCAGCTGCCTCGCCTATTAACAAGGAATAAAGCACCAGTACAACTGAAACAAGTAATAAGGGTAAGTAGGGGACTGGCCTTCCTTGTCCAATATTGTTATTCGACTAGACAATGCGGTTTTGCGCGTTCTTCATTATTTGAAAACATGACAGCCTTTAAGAGACAGGTGCTGGCCTGGGATTGAATATCTTCCGTCTGAAATGCTCTCCCTGCTTTAACGTGGCACAGAGTGCACGGGACAGCACAACTGCCTATCTTCAGAAATAAATAAATCATCTTATGTGTTGGGGCAGGTAGTGTCAGTGCGGATCACAATATTCCTTCCAACATTGCAGCATTTGCTCATGGATGGAGCATTATTTATTCAAACTATTAAAGCGAAGAAAACTTGTTTTTAATTCTCATTGATGTTCACAAAGCAGCATGATTTGTAAACATTTCCTGACACTACCTTATGAGACTTGATTTGAAATCACTTTACATGCTTTCATGTTTTTAAGTAAAGCGAGGAGAAAGATTTAAACTGTAAAACAACCTTAGGGGCGGATCCTGAAAAGGCTGGCTGCAAGTCTTATTTGCTTACATTGCACATCACAGACTTGCGACCAGATTGTGAATAGGATCCGAATTTGGGAAATCAAGGGGCATATTTATCATTAGGACACCAAGCGCAACAATCCACCTTGGTATTTACCATTATACGGCGCATTCCTGTCTTTTCCCAGCACTGGCGCACAATGTGCTGCCTAGAGGCAATGCAGGCACTCTAGCAACATGGTGCAAGGATGCCTGCATTGTAAGCAGGATTGTTTTTGTGCAGGAAGGACCACCTTTGTGCATTAACACAATACGTTGAGGCATATCACTCTTTCTATGTATGCTGCATAATGAAATTTGCTCTATCTAAATTAAGCACTGCAAAGAAGTTGGGGATTTCTGAAGAATGTAGCACAATAGGAAAGAGGAAAAACTAGGAGAAATGAAGATATTTCTCCCCATTATGCCTCCCCTGGGGATATGTAGCATGTTAGCACATTCCCAGGTCACTAGCAATGGTAACTTGTGGAATGTGCCACAATCCATGGGTGTTGCATGGGAACACACATGCAACAGCCATGGAACGCTGCCCTGGAGCAGAGTAATGCAACACAGCAAATTGTGCTGCATTGCATTACTCCAGGTTTATCAAACAACTCAGTGCCACGCAAGGTGGCCTTGTGTGGCTTGATAAACTGCACTTAAGGGTTGTGTCGCTTTTGCAACCTGTTGCATGGCAGAAAAGTGATGCAACCCTATGATAAATATGCCCCAAAACTCTAATCCTGGCCTCGGCTTGACATCCTGTGATTCTGGGAAAATCACTTAATCTCCCCATGCCCTGATAAAGCATGTAACATCTGGTTGTGTTGGAAAGTGCTCCGGTGCCCTCGGGCCAGGTGCACTCTATAAAAAAGCACTGTAAAAAGTGAATACAGGTTGGCACCAAACAAGGGTTTCATAGTCCCAACCTGAGCATGGAGAGTTCACATACTTACTGGCAGGATAAGATTGGGGCCACAATTAGGCCAAATAAGTGGCCCACATTTGCAGATTGCAAACTTTCGCAACATACTGCTTGGTTAGTATTAGGGAGCTAAGTGTTGGCAAACATGTGCGGTAATGAAAGTATTTTAAGGCTTATATATCCAGTACTTGAAATCCAAATTAACATTCAATCGAAAAAATATACGTTGGAAGCTAAGAATTATGAAAAATACTAGCAACTCATGTTTAATTGCTTTTTTATTTATAAGTTTGCTGTGGATGTTTTGAAAACTGTCTGCTGGGAAACAAGAAATGGCATAGAACTGGATTGCCTTTTATTTACCCTCCCTGGGCTTTTAGATATTTATTTTTTACAGTATTTAGGAGAGACCCTCTAACGTTCAGAGACTGGTGAAAGGTGTATCTGTCTTTCTGAGTATACTACTAACATCACATGTAATTTCCAATAAAGGGAATGATGTGTGTAAATGCAAATCAAAAAATGCCCCTTTACTCAAATACATGCAGTTTTATATAGCTCAAAATTAGCCAAGACGCATTGGAGTGCTTTACATGAGCAGCAGATAACATTACAGATGGTCAGATGAATTTTTTGGGCTTGTGCAGATTAAGTGATTTGCCCAGAATCACCGGATGTTGAGTTGAGGCTTGGGACTCAAACCTGGTTTCCCAGTTTCAAAGTCGGCTAAGGCCACAATCCCACACAGTTGACTGCAGTAATTGATTTTTGGCAGGCAAAAGAGAACAGGAGAGACTATTATCTCTGCCTGTTCCTTGCAGGGTAGGGAGACAAGAATAACTGGAGTCCCCTTGCTAGCCCTCACTAACCCCAACCACCCTCTCTAGTCCTCTCCCCAGCCCCAGTCCCCTGCAAAGCAGGTGCTAATGGCTTCCCGTCATCATCTCCTTGAAGCCTCTGTCAGACCTGGAGGGCGCTAGAGGGCAGGCAGACCTCATTCTGTGACAGCCAGAGCAGCTCTTTGCCATTCTGCCTATGACAATGCGGCAGCCTGACCTTAATATGTATTAGGTCAGGCTCATTAAATGTATGCAAAGGCTTTAACTACAGACTTTGACGTTGTGCACTTGTGTTGGAGACTAAGA
This sequence comes from Triturus cristatus, assembly GCF_964204655.1. Taxonomy (NCBI): domain Eukaryota; kingdom Metazoa; phylum Chordata; class Amphibia; order Caudata; family Salamandridae; genus Triturus; species Triturus cristatus. Next base: position 183,572,791 of record NC_140589.1, read on the forward strand.
TGGCCATCTAAAAACCGGCCCACTAATGGGCATCAACCAGAGGCCCATCAGCCAGTGGCTGAATGTCTGCCTTGCCTATCCAAGGCTGCTTACTGGGCTTGCCTGCAGCGCAAAAAGTTATATCCAGAACCTCTGGGGGTATTTTCGTGACTGACAGAGGCATGCACTCAAAGGACACACTCTCCAGGTCCATTCTACCAAAGGACCTGAGTTGACGATGTCCCCTGTCATCTGAGATGTTTTGTGATCACCCACATGGATCATGAGATCCAACCCACAACTAAGTACACCCTAAAATTAGTTCTAAATTTTGGGCAATTTTTCTTGCCCTCAGCGATACAATTCTTACTGGTAATAGTATCTCCGGGAGGTATCCGCAGGCACCCTGTAATAGGGCCCAAAGAGAAATCCATAGAACCTAAATCTTTGTGGCTTTTTGACATTTTTTATTTTTTTTTGTAGCAGCTCTACATTTATATGCCTGTCACCTTCTTTCATACTGTATGAATGTGATACAATATAGGACTAGATGGTTCAAAACAAACTTCAGCTTACTTAGCAGAAGACAGAAATCCTACATTGTGGCCTTCCATAGTCGTCTGACTTGCCATTCCAGTGACTTGACTTCTTTGGTGCTCAGCTTCCACCATTATCAACCACCTGAATTCAATGGAGCTGATTCACAAATCAATTTATGAGCACAGAAAGTAGTACTACAGAAGTTCTCTCTTGATTAATTGCAATACTATCCCATAAACCCAACTCCCTATTAGGAACAGAGGCAAGAGGGCAGAGTTACTTTTTTTTGCACTAATTCAATATGAACATTCCATCAATATTCCTACTTTTTTCAATTTTACCTGTTTTGGGATCCAATTTATCAAAGGCATATAAGTGTATGTAAAAGGTTTCTGCAGGAGTACTTATTTACATACGCCAAAATGCTTTTATGAATAGCTCCCTAAGACAACTGCCTTTCCTTCTCGGGTCATGTAAGCCAGATAATTGTCATGTTTCTACTAAGAAAGTTATATCGTTCCTAATTTTTCATCTAAAAGTGTCAAAAGCCAGCAGTTATTCCCCCTAGTGCAATAGCTTCTGTGATTGCAAAAAAAGGTGCGGCAGAAGTTCCCACACAGAATTGCACTATTCAAGTGAGCAGACCGAGCAAACCTGATGATCGATATTCTCAGGGATGAGTTACCGGGGGGTGAGGGAATGAATGCACTTGTTCATTTTCACCCAACCAGACAGTTTTCATTTAATAAAACTTGAGAGGATGAAAGAAAGGCTAAGTGGAGTGCTGGAGTTTGAACCATAGGGTCAAGTACAGATCATCAGCCTTTTCTGAAGGCGAGTGCATGCATTAGTCCAATGAGCTTTCAGACCTGTCTAAGAGGCAAAAGGCTTGTAAATGACCAAATTCCTTTCAAACCATCAATATTACTAGTGTTTGTCCCTCCCACTTTCTCACCAGCTCACATTCACCCATCCACCCTTACACTCTCATTCCTTCTACTGAACCACACATTCCCATCCATCCATTCACCCATACTCATTCACCCGCTCACTCATACATTTTCATCTTTCTGGCCTCTTACTCATTCACCTAATTCACATTTAGCACCCACTAAGTGTTGTACTTTCAGTTATTAAAATACATTATTAAAGGCAGCAGATTGCATTTTAGTCAATGCATGGAGTATAAACAAGCTTTCATCTACCCACCTTATTCTTTACACATTCACCCACTCACTTACTCACTCACTGACTTACGTGTGATCATTCACCTATCAACCCATATTAAACAGTTCATTCAATTTCACCCACCATCCGTCATTCACTTAACCACCCATATGTGCCCATTCGCATCAATCTTCCCACCACCATTCACTCAACTCATATAACTAGTTCTTTCATTTCCCCACTAAGTCAATCCTTACAATCAGTGGCTCAACCATTCACACAAACTCTCCAAACACCACACAATGAGTAGCCAGCAGTTTCACTGATAAAAAAGCTACACTTAATGGCTGTGTTAATGCTTTTAGTTTCTCTGCAAATTACATCTAGATTCCCCACTGTCTCCATTAGCATATTTGATCTGCAGGGGAGATAAAAAATGCTTATGTAGTCATGATAAAAGCGTTTACCACTGACCACATTGCTGCTTCAAAAGAGAAAGACCAGCAGTTAGACAGTAAATGAAAAGGAGAGCACAAAGAAAATAGAATACAAATTTTCACCCAGATTACATGGGTTGGTTTTCTATATTTTGGCAGAAAAACCATTGGAAATATCCAAGGTTGGTCTGTATTTTTTCCAGAGTATATTATTTATAAGTGCCATACTATGTGTATTTTGTATTGCAAATGTGTGTGTATGACTATTTAAATGCCTATAGTCTAAAACAATACAATATCAAAGATCCAGTTTTAAGACAAGAAAAGGGAGATTATTTATTTGAGAGACACAGGGTTAAATTACTTCCTTGTACTTCAACTGTGAGAGTATATCTCTAAAAGGGGATTTGCATCCCGTTTTATTGGGTACTGTGGTTGCACTTGTGGGCTGGTCCTTAGAGTTATTGTATGAAAAGTAGAATCCTTATCCCAGCCAACATCATTGCGATATAAAGCTGGGGCTTGTGCAAGAGCCCATTATCGGGCATATGCTTGCTTGATCGAATCAGGGACAAGCGCAGAAAATGCAGGTAGGATAACATCTTCACCTTGTGGGGATGTTCGTACAAATTCCGAGGGCCAATCTATCTCCACTAAGAGAATGTAATATCTCAAATTTTAATTTCCCAGCATATTACATGAATACTGCACTGTATGTTACCCTCAATGTATGTCCAAATCATATAATCTGTCCGGAGGTGCAATGCATCTGTCTGTGGTTTTAACTGTTACATATTTATCCATCGCTTTTGCTGCTAGAAACTCCTGGAGATTCCACTTCACTATAGTGACCTTTGCTGTTCCGTTGAGGAGAATCAAAGTCCACCTCCTGTTCATGAGGAGATTTCCCATTGTTTGTGACATACTTTTGCTGTTAAAGCCATAACTCTCTTTTTCTGAAGTTGTGGTTAAAATTTGAGGGGGTTTCTCCTCCTTCTCTATCTTGACGTCTGATGAGCATAGAGAGTCCTTTTTGGTGTCACGTACTCTTCTTGTCTGTGTTCAGAATGCCCTTCTCTTTTGCAGGGTTTCGCAGATGAGCCCTGAAAGGAACGAGAAGAGAGAGTATCAGAAAGCTGATACCTATCAGGTGCCTTCAATCGTGTGCAATCACGCAAATTGTAGCTTCTTTCAGAGAGCTCCAGTGGGGGAGAATCTCCTTGAGATCTAACTTTTTCGTAAGGTTTGTGTTTGCCCCATCACATTTCAACAAACTCTGGGTTCTGCTTGTATATCATTGTCGGAACTAGGCGTAGGCAGAGCTCGTGGAGTTCTGCTATGGGGAATTCTGCAGGGCAGCCCAAAAACTCCGTGAGATTCGGCAGAATTCCATGGACAAGTGTAGCTGCTCGATGCACCCTTTTGGCTACATTTTGGATGTTCAGTAGTGTGATACGTGCTCTTGTGCTGGAAACTGCTTGTGAACTGTACTATGTGGCTCGCATGGGTGCTGCCACTTTGTTTTCTGTTCTGTGTATTGTGTTGGGGCATGTTTTTCAATCTACCCTTAGTCTTTTCCATCCTCCCTCTATCTGACTCATCCAACCCTCATTTTCCTTCATTGACTCAGTGTGTGTTTTTGTATTTGTGTATCTTATGTTTGTTAATTTTTGTGTGCTTTTCATGTTTTGGACTTTTTTTGCTTTCCCTTTATGTCTTAAGTTTTTACTTTCTTTTTTCCTTCCCTTCTTCTTTTTTTTTTTTACCAACTTGTACCATGGCAGAGCAGTGTGAGACAGTAAGCTGCGGTGCCAGTGCGACTGGTAGTCGCACACATTGCAGTCATCAGCACCGCCAATGGGTGCAGCCTGTGCCATTTTCTTGGAGGTGGAGGTGATTGCATTGGCTTTTTACCTGCACCGCTACCTCCCCTCCATGCTGTCAGCATGCGGCGGGTCTGGCAACGGGTATGGCCTGCTGGAGCATCAGCTGCTTTTGGAGAGGGTGAGCCAGTGTGTGTCCTGAAGTTCAAGGGTCCAGCACACACAACAGCATTTGACTCAGCTCTGGGCCAGTATAAAAGACAGAGAGCATGACCTGCTCAACCTGCTGGGCATCAAGGTTGTGGGGCGCGGTGAGAAATTATTTATTTTTGTGTTCTTTCTATGCTAATAACTTTTCCTCAAATAGCATGCTGCTCACACTCAGAGGTAAGTTATTTTTATGTTACAAATATTATGTGATCCAGCCAGATGCTCAGTGCTTCCTATTTGTACTCTTTGGCATTTGTTTGGGCTGATTATTTAAGAAGGCATGCAGACTCCTCTATCCTGTCACTAAGATAGTGGTAGTAGTAGTAATATCAGTGAAGTTAGCGCTCTCTGTGCATTTCTTTATGTAGCTCGTACAGTACCTAGCGATTTTCGAGTGATGTGTAGTATGCATATATGCATTGAAAAAAAGGGCGACTGAGTTGGCCCGTCAAAGGAGGTTGAGATTGACAATGAGATGAGAAGCATAGATCCTTAGTTGCAATGCATTAGTAGTTTCAAAATGTAGTTTAGGTTTAGGAAATCTGGAGTAGGGCTTAGGAGATTAGGAATAGGTCAACCCGATACTAATACTATAAGCGATCTAATTTAGCAAAGTACAATATTAATGTGTTTGACTTTGCCTGTTAAAATATTTTTGGGGAGATTGTTAACTATACCACTAATCTTTTTATTTTATCTTCTTTATTTCTTACATCACCATCCAGGGGCGAGAAATAGGCTAATAGCATTGAGGCCTTTCAGGGAGCAGTGGGTTCAACCACCAGCACCGCAGCGGGTTGAGGTTCAACGACCACCCATATCAGCACAGCGGCCAACACCGACAAATCTGCTGGCCCCAGTCAGTCCTCCTGTTTAAATTATTATTATTTACCATATTTATTACCGCTCCACATTTAGAATAATTTTTCCTTTTTTTATTTTTTTTACTGTGCCTCTGTCTTAATGTTTCCCAACTCATCTTCTTTCTATCTAATGTTCAATATAGTCATGTTATCCTTGCATTATCCTACTTATTTTCAATATTTCAAGTTTCTGTAGTTGACTTTCTCCTGTCTGTACTAGCCTGTCTGTAGCTTCCTTTCTTCTACTTTGTCAGTAAGTTTTCCCTCTTCCCTTAGATATCTTGGGGACTAGTACTGTAAGACAAAGAGAACCAATTTTAGGAGAGCTACTCAGGTGAAGATTGATTGCCCAAGTAAGATATTCTTATGCTACGGATGTTTGTTGAGAAGGCTATCTTTTACTTGCTCATGCTCAAACAGTATAACTATGTGGCCATGGTCATGGGTAGACCACCCAATGTTGTGTGTGTATTATAATTCATTTATACAGTAGTAGTATACCAGCAGTTTCAATGACAGTGCAGCATGGCTAGATATTAGAATGAGACCAGTCACATTACATTTGATAACCAAGACCATATGTCCTTCATTGATCAATTATTCCATAGATCCTTAGCATCCAATGCCCTAAAGAAAAGTTGCATTGGCTTCTTCTGAGGCAGAGGATCATCTTCAAAGCCTTGTGCATTATGTTCAAGGCACTACAGGGAACAGGCCCTGTGCCTTTACAATGCAGATTAAAGGATATAATTTTTGGAGAATTTTTCGTTCTATCTCTGCAAACTTGGTTTGCATAAACACATTTCGGAAGTCAAGACAAAGAGTTTGGGCCTTCACAGTCAAATTGGCCCAGCTGTGGAATGAGGTACCGCCCCTACTTAGGTCATCAACGGAAATGTTGCAAATTTGGAAGGCCTTGAAGACATGGATATTTCGTAAGTAAGCAGACCCACTATGGTGCATATGCATGTGCATATTATTGGCAGTATAGTACCTAAATGTAAGCTTAGCACCAGGATACCAGTTTTCTGACTGTCAAGCTCTATAAATGCAATGAATAAATACATTTAGCTCTACCATTCTAATATGAAAAGTTTTTGGTTGACTTGGCTACCTGGCTTTCAAACATTGCCAACCAATAAAATGGCCAACGTGATATTTTTGATAGAAGATACTGCAACCATACTGGAGTGGTATATTATGGTTGTATTTTGCTACAATAAAATAATACGGGGAGACATATCTGGCATCTAAAATGTGTAGTGTTTAATCTAGCTGCAGAGGCCACCAGTGCCAGCGACAGCTGAGCAGATGCAGCGGTGGTCGAAGGGGGAGTCCCAGTGGCAGCAGTGACTGGCAATTATAAGTCACATTGCTTGCTTATTGACAGTTACTAGTATACCCACTGCAAAGGCATTTGGAACCCCGTCATTAGCAGCTACAGTGGGGTTGAGTTACTGGCCTCTTCCAAATGCAACTCAGCAGACAAACGCTCATAATGAATGCTAAAAATTATGGAAGGAGAAAGGATGGGTGAAATGTTACACGAGTGAAAGGATGCGTGGGTGGTTGAAAGGATGCCTAGGTGGGTGATAGGATGCATGGGTGGGTGAAGGACGGATGGCTGAAATGGTATATGGGTAAGAGGATGCCAGCCTGAGTGGGTGAAAGGGTTGATGGTGAAAGGAATGCTCGGGTGGGTCAAAGCAGGATGAGTGAAAGGGAGAATGGATGAAAGGAGATGTGCATGGATATATGAAAGTATTGGTGAAAGGATGGTTGAGGGCTGTGGATAGGTGAATAAATGGATGGATAGAAATATATGGATGGATGATTTTCAATTGTGAAAGACTGGATGAGAGAATGTAAAGCTTAAATGGTGAGTATCAAGAGTGAAGGATACTAGAACCATAAAATGATGAATGGATTATTGCTTAGATGAAAAAACAAGGGAGCTCTTCTGGAGAGGGGCAAGTTTACCTATTTCACTAGCTTAGAATGGTTTTATCAAATCTTTGGTTCAAAGTGTGTGCAGGAGTATTTCTGTCTACTCTCTTAACTCACTGTATTTGTTAAGCGAGGCAGATATGTATGCCACCAATGACCATCACCTCCCTGCCCCTGGCATTTAGCCAGTGCCACCTATGACCTAATTGCTGCATGGTTCAATTTGGCATTGCAGTGTCAGCTTTGCAATGTGTGTCTGCTTTAGTTAATGTGGCATTTAATAAGTATCCAATGCATGGCAAATCTAGAACAAGCTGTGTTCCCCTTCCCTCCCAGTGCCCACTTAGTCACTTCATAGTACTTCAGTCCTTTATTCTTTCCTAAGTTCTTTCCCAGCCTACCAAAACAAATGAAAAATTCATTCTTGGCATGTGTCACATTTTTCTGGCCAAATGATATATATATTTGATGGCTTCCATACCGGATTTATGCCGGTTCAAATGTTAAATTGTGGTGGAGGGCGAGGTCATTGAGTAGAGTGGGGCTAAGTGTATTGCATTTTGTGGATGGGATAGTCAGTGACGAACGTGTCAATCTGTAAATCCCATTTCTTAATCCTTTCCCTGTACTGCAGTGCATCATTTTTCCCACCATCTACTTTCATTAGACAATATATCCGCATTTTATATGTGACCTGTGTGATGTTGTATCATTATTATTCATCTGCCTCTTTGGAGTCAGGATACATTTGAAAAGCATGTTGGAGAATAGCAGGTCCATTGAAATAAGATAATTGTCCATTACAGCTTCCCCAGCTGCAGACTGCAGACAGTAGCAAAGTACTGACTACCCGCGCGCTAGCTAGCATGCCGCCATTAATTTAGCATAACAAGACTACTTGTACTCCTTAGTGCATAATGCCTTACTCATTAATGAGAGGTAATGTATTTTTGTTTTTCCACAAAAAGTGCTTGCTTAGTTTTTTACTAGAAAATCCTTTAAAAGAAAAGAAAATAGTTTTTTAATCAGGTGTGCTGTTATTCTGCTTAATTCCTTTCAGCCAGTTAGTACATTTGCCTTTTATGTGAGGTCTGTGAGGCTAAAAACGGGCTGTAGCTCTAATCAGATGACATTTGAATGGCCATAAGTGACCTGCAATGTACTGCTACTGTGCCACTATATGATTTAAAACAAGTGCTTTGTACAGAGCAATGATATAGCTACTCCTGCTGGCCAACCACCTACTAGGCAGGAGATAGACTAAAGGCCATACAGATTGATTTTTAGCGGCTGGTGATCTTGAAGGAGGAGGAGGCAGCTGCTGCTGCCCAGGTCTCCAGCCAGCTGCTAGTCCCTCTATCTTCCAAGCAAGAACAATGCCAGTGCCACCAGAAGCTGACAGGTGCCCATCACACCACCACTGCTGCCCCACCTCAAGCTCATATGGCTTTTTCCAGTGCAAGGTCCTACTGAGTCAGGAGTGTCTTGAAAATAGAACAACACGCATTGAGGGGCACCTCAAGAAGCTTCTGACTTTCATGTAATGGCCCTCTTCTTTAGCCCCTTTTTAAATTCTTGTTTTGGCGGGCGGAACTTGTTATGGTTGGAGACGGTGGGAATTGGGATGGGAGTCGGGACCGGGACTGTTTCTTTGATTTTTTTGTTGGACACATGGACATTGGATAGGGACGGAGAGATTTGTTTGGGGAGAGAAGTGGGCCTTTTGTGGATAGAAGGGGTGAGTTTTATTGTTAAAAAAAAAATTAAAGCGTAATAAATAATTATTTTAATTTATTTATACCTCATATCTATTTTTGGGGTGTTTTACTTTGCACTGCTGCATTTTAGCGCAGCCTGTTTTTTAAAATCTGCTTAAAAAGTGTATACCAGTTAGTTATACGGTACCCTCGTCCTACTGCCCTCTGTAACTGTATTGACCACTGTGGGGGATTGCCATTGCCTATATTGCCTATAACAAGGCTCGATAGTCCTCGTACCAATAGATGAAATGAGAATGGCTATCTCTTCTTACTGCAGGGTTTCCCAAGATGCCATAGTGATACTAGTAGTAGCAAGCTTGCACGCTAGCAGGAAAGGATTCACAAGTGAGGTCCTACTCCCACCTAGGTGAACGCCAACTGTAGGAATAATCCCAGTATTATCCATCACAGGCAACTAGATTGAACGAAAACACAGAGGGAGTTGATTAAATTATTTATATCATAACTTTAGAAAGGCTGAGACCAGGGTACCACCATGACACAGCAAAGAAGACCTGATATGATAGCAAAAACTAGCAATACTAACTTCTTCTGAGCAATGGGGAGCTAGTATTTAAAACAACACTTACAAAATCTTTGAGTAAGGAGGAGTGGAGACAATAGTGGACAAGGTTAAGCATTTACACAACACAACACAAGGCCTGAATGATGTTGTTGTTGAATGATATTCTTCTATATCTAAAATATGGATCACTTTTATGTGTGGGTGGGTTAATAGGGCCAGTGTAGGCTACTGCTCAGGTAATAGATGATCCTGATGTGAGTTGGTGTCGCGAACCCACACAGTTCTAAATCATGATTTTTTGATGAAAAATTATACTGTATTGCCAAATTTGGCAGTGCATCTGTAATTCTGCATTCTTCTCAGCTTGCCCATCAATCTTGGGTGCCTCGCTGAATCGGTCCGATAAGGTAAGCAGGTGAATTATGGAGCTTTCTCAGTCAGCTTTCACATATTGTGCAGGGGAATATAGGCCTATGGATTGTAAAACAGAAATGACATTGTAAAGTGAAGGCGAAGGACAGAAGGTAAGCTTCATGAAAAATGTACCAAGAAGACTCAGAGGCAGAGCAATAACATAGTCTGCTGCAATCATTAATGTTATGACCTGTGCGATCGATTAACTGAAAAGTGAGAGCAAATTACAACCAATCATGGACAAGTGGATGCATGTACTACCGGGTTGACCAATCTCACAACTGTAATCATACACTTAGCCAAGCGTGTGTATAATGTGATGATGTGACATCACATGCCTGTCTCCAGTTACTTACAATAACATCCGACCGTACAAGTATATAATAAAGGAGATTAAAATTTGAGCGAGCACACACAATAAGCAGCATTGCATTTACCAAACCACCGCTCACTAGTCCACAGAGCTGAGTAGGCCTCTTAGAGTCATCACCATGTGGGTTTCCCTGAAGTTGATCCTCTCCTTCTTCTGGCTGTTGTTGAGCTAGTCCCACCCTGGGTGCTTCCATCATCCTCTGAGTAATGAATCTGTCCAACTCTGTCCAACTCCCAAACCAAATGAAAAAGATCAACCTGTAGCACACTAACGTTGATGATAAACAAGAAGAGAAACACTGAGTACTTTTTTGTGTAGATTTGTGTTTGTTAACTAAACATACTGGTCTGGTCTTTTTAGATTGTGAACCAGAAAAAAAGGAGTCAACCCGGCAAGCAAATTTCACTAACTGTCAAAGGAGACGGGCCAATCACCTTCAGGAAAGATTATCAACCATCAGGTCACAAACATTGCAAATCATCACAATGAAGCTTACAAATTATAGTTGAACGCCCTCCCTAACTGTTTGCCACTAAATGAATCATCACTCACAATCAGACAATCATCTATTACTCATTGGTGAAATATGTATTATTTACCTGTTCCAATCCAAGCACGGTGGTACAGAATTGTCGATCCTCTATGATGCACGCAGCACACATTGGGCAGTCGTGTAAATCAAATGTTCTGGGGCAGTCCTGATAGGAGTGGAAGAAAAGGATAGGAATGGGACGGAGGCAGGCAATGTCTCTCCAATGTCCTTGAAGGGAATGGGAAGGTTTCTTAAATGCACACTGGTCCGACCCCAATCTGACCCTACATGTGCCTAAAACGGTGGCCCTGTGTAAGTCAGTCAGGCACAAACAGACAAAATATATATGTTTCCCTAGTTATACCCATTTTGTTTTTGGCTCAGCAGTTCAGAAATAAAAAGTTCCAGGGTGGCTGACTCAGTCAAGGAAGTAGATTTCATCCTCAAACTCAGGTGGTTCACCTAGAAGTAGGTCGGCTAACACACTCTGATCTAAGTCTGAGCAATCACTCTCCTCCTTCTCCATTGGTATTTCAGGAATGGTGTAATTTGTTGGTATAAAGATTTGGTTCATTTTGATCATGGTCAATCTATACACGTTTTGAGGAGAGAAACTGGTCAATTTCACTGTGATGACTGCACCAGCTGTACTGACCACACACCCAGCAGACACACTGCTTACTGGACAGGCCACATACTTTATTACCAGCCTTGTGGCCGTTGGTGTATCTCTGCATACCAATACACCAATGGGTTTTGATCCAAATAAACCTCTCTCAGGTCATCCAGATATTCATGGAACATCCTCTCAATGTTCATTGGTACTGCCACTTGCTTGACTTCTTTTTCCTTCGCCTCTGCACTGGACTTAAGCCCTTACCATCGATACCAAGTCAATGCAGAAATTGTGGATGATTCTTGTGTTCCTGTTTTTCTTCCTGCTGGTGTTCTTGTTGCTGGTATTTTCTGCTGTGAGACAGCAGGACTGCCCTCTTTGGAGGGTGAAGGAGGTGCTCCAGAACTTGTTTCCCTGAGTGTGACTCTCTGGTCCAGCCGTTCTTCTTCCAGGACTATACCGCACGCCACAGTCCACGTCTTGTATTCTGAAACATCCCCTTCTGAAAAAGGATGAAAGTGGGCAGTATTTTTTAGTAACATGTATCCAGAACTGTGGCACAGATGTACTCTTTGGATGACATCATGTCTCTTTGCAGCCTTCCATTCTCATCCGTGTAATGGATTAAACGCTGAACCAAGGTATATTCATCTTCATTTTCATCGCCCACAGCTCCAAACATGTCAGACATGCTTTTTAGCTGGTCCTTTACCAGATACAATGGGATAGCTTGGCCCATCGTACTGTCATCCTTGCTGATTTCCCATGTGAAAAGCTCAAAAGGAAGTAGCATCTCTGTCAGGCATTTGACTAGTTTCCATTTGTCTATCCCTGTGGTCATGCTTTTAGTTACATCCCCTCCTCTTTGCATGGCATACTCATTGATTAGTTTGTAGTGCTCAAAAAGATGTTGCAGCATGTATTAGGTTGAGTTAACATGTGTTGGCACTTCCTGCATGGGGGCTTTAACTGTTATTCTATTAGCAAGCTTAATTATTCTTAGCTGCTTCTGGGCCTTAAAAGAATAGCTGAAATGCATGCAGATTCTTCTGCAGATAGTCAGCAAGTCGCTGACAAGTTGTTTTTTGAGAAAGCCCGGCACATTGATGTTGATGCAATGCGCCAAACACAGGACCCTGAAATATTCACCATCTCCCATGGTCTTAACTGTATTGCTGCCATTGTCTGTGGCAACAAACTCAGATCTGAGACCGTGGGTTGCTGCCATTGCTCTTAAAGTCTTCCAAGATGTTTGCAGCTGTATGGGATGTCTCCATGGTGAACATGGCTCCTGTTGCATGCCACTGAACACGATTAAAAGTATCTTCAGTGCTAAGACCAGAAGATAGCTGTTGATTAGCCCCCACAAAAGAGATCCAGTGTGAAGTGATACACATGTAGTCTGTGGCTTGACAGCTGGTCCACATGTCTGTCGTCAGGTGAATAGTCTGAACAGCACTTTGCTGAAAAGCTTACCCAACCAATTCCAGCACATCGTAATGGAACACTGGAAAAGCCACTCTAGCAAAGTAGATCCTGCTGGGAACCTTCCAGTTCAGGCAGCTGGCCGCCAAAAACGAAAGAAAAACACTCCTTCCACAAAAGAAAAAGGGAGGAGGTCCAGTGCTGACATTTTAGCCAGCTTTCTGCTGTACAAACGTGCAGTTGGGTGGTTGTGTTGGTATGGCCCCTCCTGCCTAAACATGCTCGGAATAGTAGCCTGGATTTTTTAGTTTGTCAATCAATCATTCAGAGGTTTTATAGCGTCACTACTCACTAGCGAGGGTCTCAGTGCACTGTGGAGGGGCTACTAATCCGCGTGGGTTTGGAAGTTCAATCAAAGAGCCAGGTCTTGAGGTCCTTTCTGAATTGAGTCAGCGACACGGATTGCCTGAGGCGGAGGGGCAGGGTGTTTCAGGTCTTGGTGATGAGATAGGGGAAGCATCTTCCTCCCCTTCTAGTCTTGTGGATCCTTGGGACGGAGGCCAGGACGAGTTGGGTGGAGCTGAGTTGTCTGGTGGGTTTGAGGAATGCTAGGCAGTGGTTCAGATATTCTGGTCCTGCGTAGAGTAGAGCTTTGTAGGCATGTGTGAGGAGGTTGAATGTGATTCTCTTGTTGATTAGGAGCCAGTGGAGTTGTCAAATGTGGTTTGTTATGTGGTTGTGGAGGGGATGTCAAGGACTAGTCTGGTTGCGGTGTTTTGGACGTTCTGTTTCTGAGTGACGCTGGCATAGAGTGTGCTGCCGTGGTCGAGTCTGCTGGTGATGAGTGCGTGGGTGAATATCTTTCTGTATAATGTGGGAATCCATCTGGATTTCTTTCCAAGCAGGTGGAGCGTGTGGAAGCAGGATGAGGATACTGCTTTGATTTAGTGGTTCATTGAGAGTGAGGAGTCCAGGGTCCCAGGATGAGTACTTTGGTCTTGTCCAGGTTGTGTTTCAGACAGCTGTCTTTCTTCCAGGTAGCAAGGGCCTTCATTCCACTGTGAAAGTTGTTTCTGGCAGCTGTGGGTTTGTTGGTGAGGGAGAGAATCAGCAGGGTGTCGTAGTCTTGGGAGATGATGTTTAGTCCATGGCTCCTGACGATAGCTGCGAGGTTGGGCCATGTAGAAGTTGAAGGGGGTGGCACTCAGGGAGGAGCCCTGGGGCACTCCGCAGCTGATCTCCATCGGTTCTGAGAGGAACAGGGGTATTCTGACTTGCTGTGTTTGGCCAGTAAGTAAAGAGTAGATCCAGGCCAGTGACTTGTCATGGATGGCTGAGGCGCGGAGTCTCTTGATTAGAGTGCGGTGAGAGACAGTGTTGAAAGTAGCCAAAAGGTCCAGTAGGATGAGGCTGTGGTTTTGCCCAGGTTGAGGAGGGAGCACATGTTGTCGGTGGTGGTGAGGAGAGCAGTCTCGGTGCTGTGGTTGCTTCAGGAGCCAGAATGTGCGAGTCCAAGATGTGGTTCTCTTCAATGAACACAGAAAGTTGGGCATTGATGGCCTTTTTGATGAGCTTGGCTGGGAATGGGAGGAGGGAAATGGGTCTGATTTTCTTTTTTGATCTTCAGCAGGGGGTTGATCTCAGCGTGTTTCACCCATCGGGGAAGGTTGCGGTTTTGAGGGAGCAGTTTGTGGTGCCACTGATGCAGGCAACTTCCGGAGAGAACCAGGAGGTAGTAGACTCAATGTGCATCTTGGGGCACTCACTGTATGCTGTTGCTGTGGTGTCTCCATCTGACTCTTGTGCCATTGCGTGGTTGTTGAGGCGGGTGATACTTCTTTGCATAAAGACATTGCCTTGTTCTTCCTCATCACATACACCTCCCACTTACAAAGCTGATTCCCCTCTCACATCATCTTGACTACTACCACGTGCAGAAAGTTGATTAAGGTGCACCGCCGAGCAGAGTGTGTGATGCTTTTTCAAATGGGTCACTTGGCCTTCAGTACCAAAGTGTGTACCAAGTTAACTTTGATGAATACTAGTGTTGGAAATGGAGCATATTGCAATGTTGCACTCCCACTTGCTAACTGTAAAGAATTCCCAAACTGGGGAGATGTACCTTTTAAAAGGGCTACTGATGGCACTTCCAATGCCCGAAAAACTGGAGGTAGGCGGGTGTGGCGATGATTGGCTCTCTGCATTGTGTACTTCTTCTGAGCTAGTAGTGGATGCAGATTTATTCGTGATAACAAATACAGAACACGGAGATGGTGGCAGTGGTAGTGCCGCATCCCTCTGAACAGGTTGAATACTTGAAGGGGTAATGTTGGTCTATTGTGGGACAGCGTCCACAATGACTGGCTAGTTATCCTCATACCTTCCCATGATTGTAAGGCTTCAGGAACCTTCCTTTTGAAGAGCCTCTCCTTGGGTGTCACTGACTCAGCCAGGATCCAGTCCATGTCCAGATCATCAGAAGGGGGGCTTGTAGAAGATGGTGGAGTATCCTTCCTTTTTTTTGCTGGAGATCTGGAAGCCAATGGTTGCAAAAGCTGAGGTTTTTGCTCAGCAGGAAGCTCAACCTCCTGTTCTACTCCTATGATCCATTGCTGGCTGTGGCTATTGTCCACTTTCCTGCAAAAAATGGGTACTACTTTGAGAAAAATACAAATCCAATTCAATGTCACTGCATGTCAGCATAGACATGATTGAAGTGGTGGCCTCGCTGAGAGACATGGGCTTGAGCTTAGGTTGAGGTAGTGCCATTGATGCAGGAGGGCTACTCCCAGCTTGCTCCCTGGGGCTGGTGCGGTGGCACAAGTTTGCCAAAAAAGGTTCTGGCCAGCACACCGGTAGCGGAAATCTGCTTCTTCTTCCCCCCCACTGGGCACTTTTTTGTCAGAACCTTTCTTTGGGACCAACTTAAAGCTGTCATTAGGTAGTGGCACTTAGCTGCACAAGCAGAAGAGATTGATGGAGTCACATGACTGTCTGGCAGTACTGTGGGTGATGTCTCTTGTGCACCTAAAAGAAAACAAGCAAGAAAAACATTTAGTAAAAGATGGCATTGTTGCAGTTTGAATTAGTACAGTCAATATAATTTAGTGTGTTAATTTACATTATTATTTTCATAAATAGTTAACAACAGTGCATTTCAAAGTCAAACCATACCTCCGGGGCATAATATTTAATTTCCAATCAGGTAACAACAAAACAGATGTAACTGTTTGCTTTGTGTGCATCTAAGGGAGACACCCATGGCAGTCAGGGAGGTGCAGGGGAAAATGGAATAAAGCTTAAAAAATGAATGCTGGTGTATGCCAGTCGCAGGAAATGTGGTTCAGGGGAGATGGAATAATCCTTAAAAAATCAGTGCTTGAGTGTGTTGTGCACCTATGGTAGGCAGGGCGTCCAGAATTTTTTTTAAGAATTCCTAAAAAACTAATGATGGTGTCTGCTGTGCACCTATTGCTGGCAGGGAGTTAGGAAAAAATTGAATGACAATATTTGAAAAAAGAATTCTTTTGTGTATCAATGTGCCTATCACAGGCAGGTGGTGGATGGATGGTTGGAAAATATGAAGAAAAAAAATGAATAAATAAATAACAATAAAAAACTAAGATAAGAGAATTAAAATAAAAAAATGCAATTATAAACATTTTTTTACATTTATTTTAAAGAAATTAAAAGAAACTTAAAAGGAAAGAATTAATAGCTGGCATATTAGGGGTTACTAGGGGACTATGGGAAACCCATTGGAAGGCAAGGGGGTGCAGGTAAAAAAAGTAAAACTAGCATACAATGTAAAACTGTTAATTAATAAATACTACAATGATCCTCAAGAATATTATCAAACTGATATCAAGGAAAAGTAAAAAAAATGAACAAATACAAAAAGGTATAGCCCTCTTCTATCAATCTCTCTTTGAAAACTGGAAAAAAGGCTGGCTTCTCAAAATGGCTTCCAGTCACATGGTCAATCAACAACAGCAAGCAAGGAGACATGGCCACAACAAAGAACAGATGCAGGCCTATGGCAAAAGCACACTAGCTGGCTATACAAATGGTCTCCGGTCATATGGTCAAACAGCAACAAGCAGGAGCCATGGAAAACAAAGAAAACATGCAGCCTATGGAAACTGACTATAGAAAATGCCCCCTGGCCACATGACAAGGAGAACAAAGTCAAATGGTGGCTTTTGGGAAACACACACACACTTGCCAGACAAAGGAAGCATTGGTTATACTGAAGGAAATGCTACCATTAATTCAGCAATGCCGAAAACGAAACATAACTGAGCTAAAAAATGTTACAACAAATCACAACACACATCCTTCTCAGACATCAAATATTCCCCAATATATAAACTTTTTGCACAAAAATATACAAAATAAACCACCACATTTTTAATGTAATACAATGCCATTTCAGCCCTAAATGATGTTTTAAAACAACATATGCAACAGAAACAGTTGTTTCATGCATCCATGACTAGTACTAGCCTGGGCCTACTGACTCGTTGGCCAGTTGGCAGACTATACTACATAGTGAAATAAAAACATGTTGCAAATATAACAACCATGGAGAAAATGTACTGAACTGTTTAACATTGTTCTTTTACAAAAGAAGAAGAATTAATTAAAAAATATAACTAGGCCCCTTTTGAAACTCAGGGCCACCCACCACAATAAATAAAAGAAATCGAATAAGAATACAAATAAGTACTTGTGCATGCCCTTTATCAAACAAACAACACCCTTATCCAAAGGTTTTTTAACTTACTTGTGAAATCTCAAAAACAAAGTACTTAAACCCAATGGTATATAAGCTAGTCATAAACAACAGGGCTATACCCAAATCACCCTATGATACCTGGGTATAAGGGACAATATATATATCAAGGAGAAAAAAGGTATCAAGGAAATAATACATCAATCATTCGTGAAGAGAGCACATTTAATTACCCCTTCAAGAGTATCAAATATTCATTTTGAGTACATCTGACATCATTTTCAAAATATCACAACAACAGGTGCTTATTCAAAGAAAGACACAATGACATATATCACACAACATCAATTCTATACATAACACACAAAATCTACTACACATAACAATTAACCTAAATACAGATTATTAACATCAGTGTCCCCTTCTGAATTGCAGGCGGACCACTGGGAGGTAGTCGAACACAGGGGAAAACACAGGAAAAAGGGGGCCAAAATGGCCCGAAATTTTACAGGTGTCCCAACAACAGTCAGTGAGTCACTAAGGCTCTGGTGACTCCTCCATCCAATGTCTGTCGACGTGACCACGTTTCAGCCAGAATTAGCTTATGGCCTCTTCAGGACAGGGGTGGAACAATAACTAAAACAATAAAAGGAAGCAACATTACTCTCATCCATGACATCCCTAGAGCACGGAGTGGTGACCAAGCAGTGAATACAAAGCCAAGATCCCACAAAGGACTCCTCCACAGTGAACCAAATCAACCTTACACCCCATCAACCACAAAGTGACTAATAGAAAGAAAGAACTAGCAAGAGGGGAACAAGAGCAAAATGATATAAGTACATAGCCCTCAACCAGGCCTACCATCACCAATGTGCACATCCTACCAATTAACTCGATAGTGGTGATAACATACCAAATTAATTATCAAAGAACCACCGTCTGCATAAACCCCAATTATTTCCAAAATATAACAAGGCCAAAACTAAAAGCATTACACCCCTTCAGCAGAATCTTATCCTAATCCACGTACATGTATCTTCCTTATTTCTATCTTGCGTGACTGCTCAAACGATACACAACAAAGTTCTGCCAACCAGGAGGAGGAACAATATAACAAAGTATCACATTTGTGCGATGGATATATAATATACATATGCAGGAAAATCATTCTCGCTGAGTATAACCTCCAGCAACATCCAGGAAACGCTCTTACCTTAGAACCGCTGTGCGCGCTTGTAAACAGATACTATCCAAGAGATCCGACCACCGGTTCTCCACTACGTCACCAAGACTAAGAGCGTATCGGCCACTTTCCAGTCCTCTTTCTATGTTACTGCTGGTAGGAGGAGGGATTTGTGCAGAGCGGGAGTTTTATTTCCGGGTAGGAAGCGTAACGCCCGGTCGTTACACCTCATTGAGCGTGTGTGGAGTGGCGTTGTAGCGAGGATTGCGTGCGGAGACTGACTCGACTTCGATATAGTAAGTAGACCATTAGTCTTGGTGACGCTGCTATAGACGTATATAGAGGTTTTCTATGGGCTCTAAAGATAGTATATCCTGATTGTGTTTTTAGAAACGTAGTGGAGAACCGGTGGTCGGATCTCTTGGATAGTATCTGTTTACAAGCGCGCACAGCGGTTCTAAGGTAAGAGCGTTTCCTGGATGTTGCTGGAGGTTATACTCAGCGAGAATGATTTTCCTGCATATGTATATTATATATCCATCGCACAAATGTGATACTTTGTTATATTGTTCCTCCTCCTGGTTGGCAGAACTTTGTTGTGTATCGTTTGAGCAGTCACGCAAGATAGAAATAAGGAAGATACATGTAAGTGGATTAGGATAAGATTCTGCTGAAGAGGTGTAATGCTTTTAGTTTTGGCCTTGTTATATTTTGGAAATAATTGGGGTTTATGCAGACGGTGGTTCTTTGATAATTAATTTGGTATGTTATCACCACCATCGAGTTAATTGGTAGGATGTGCACATTGGTGATGGTAGGCCTGGTTGAGGGCTATGTACTTATATCATTTTGCTCTTGTTCCCCTCTTGCTAGTTCTTTCTTTCTATTAGTCACTTTGTGGTTGATGGGATGTAAGGTTGATTTGGTTCACTGTGGAGGAGTCCTTTGTGGGATCTTGGCTTTGTATGCACTGCTTGGTCACCACTCCGTGCTCTAGGGATGTCATGGATGAGAGTAATGTTGCTTCCTTTTATTGTTTTAGTTATTGTTCAACCCCTGTCCTGAAGAGGCCATAAGCTAATTCTGGCTGAAACGTGGTCACGTCGACAGACATTGGATGGAGGAGTCACCAGAGCCTTAGTGACTCACTGACTGTTGTTGGGACACCTGTAAAATTTCGGGCCATTTTGGCCCCCTTTTTCCTGTTTTTTCCCCTGTGTTCGACTACCTCCCAGTGGTCCGCCTGCAATTCAGAAGGGGACACTGATGTTAATAATCTGTATTTAGGTTAATTGTTATGTGTAGTAGATTTTGTGTGTTATGTATAGAATTGATGTTGTGTGATATATGTCATTGTGTCTTTCTTTGAATAAGCGCCTGTTGTTGTGATATTTTGAAAATGATGTCAGATGTACTCAAAATGAATATTTGATACTCTTGAAGGGGTAATTAAATGTGCTCTCTTCACGAATGATTAATGTTTTATTTCCTTGATACCTTTTTTCTCCTTGATATATACAATGGTATATAAGCAGCAGACACATAGAGTGATCCTTCAAGCTCAAAATCCAAATGAGAAGTGATTAGGAGATGGACAAAGCACTGCGCATGAACACCTACGGGGCGTTCTCATCGAACACTTCAGTGCTGAACACGGCAATCCGTATACAAACATTACTAAGGATTTCTGAGAGACTTATGTATTTTGGACGCTTTTCAGTCTTTGATATTTTTTGTTCTAGGGTTTTACAAACATGGTGATGCGATAGCATGGAACAGACGTTTACAGTTTCTGTATGACTCGGTTATTTACTCAATATGTGAACAATGTCAATTGATGAGCACTGCCTGGAAGAAAAGCCTATGTTTAGGCAATACATGTGGCTGCGCTTGCTCATTTGTCCGAAGAAGAAAAAAAGAAAAAAGAAAAAAAATCACACAAAAACAACTTATCTTGTCTCTCTCCTCATATCTCAGCAAAGGCTCTGGCTGTTATTACTTTGAAATTTCGGTTGCCTCTAATTTTTTGTTATAAAAAGCACTGGAAGGAGCCTGGTGGACAGGACCAGGAAGTTGGATTCTCTAGGGCACTTCCTTCTTCTTGGAAAAAAAAGTAAAATAAAAAAGAGCCCACTTGCTCTCTAAAACAACTTGCACAGTCCTTTGGAGGAGAATAGTAACTCAAGAATGCCTTTTCAAGTAGATTTAGCTGCTTCTTGAGTAGAGAATCTGCATGATGTGCCACTGTGGTTGCTAGCACTCGTCAATGTCATGAAAAAGCACTGTAAGCCGTGATAGCAGCAGCCAAGTTCTGCGCACGCTTGCTAGCAGCCGTCAAGTCAAGACACACTTACCAGCATGCCCCAAAACACATCTCGCAAGCAGCTACAGAAAAAAACTTTGCTACGCGCCAGAAGGCAGAATTTATCGGGAATTCGGTGTACCATGCGGAATGCGGAGTTCCCATATTCCGAAAACTCCAAAAGCAGAGTGAATTTCTCTGCCCATGCCTAGTCAGAACTAGGCTGCCAAGTTGTTGTTTACTGGGTCTGGTTCCCAAATTATTGCAACCTATAGAAGTATATACATAAGCAATAATTTTAGGTAGCTCTTGTTAGCTGGCGTATAGCCAGATAAGCTGCTTCGCATTTAACGTTAGACAAAATCATTGAGTAAACCATAGGAAAGTTTATCATTCATTTCATCACCAAATCCATGGCAGCAGCTGCCCCATGTTCATGCTGTATTTGTTTTAAAAACCTCCTGCAAGAATGACATGGATTGTGTGCCATGGTATAGACAGCAGCAAAAACCTGTCCCAAGTGTTACAGTCATCGATTTGGGGAACCATCAAGTGGGGTAACCGTGGAGTCAATATCTTGTGCTTGTCTTGTCATACTGTAATTGGAAAAATGGCTTCAATGTGATCTTCAAGGTTTGCAGGACTTACCCATAATTGAGTGAATAATCACATGAATTATTATACTGCAGGCAACTGCGGTTGCCCTGCTAGGCCTGCTCGTGCTGGGATAGCCATCAAGGTGCACACAACACACTGAATTAAGTGTCTATAAAGTCTAACTAGACCAGTGTATAATTGTTGTAACTCATTACCATTGAGACCATGTAGGCTAGGAAACGGTGAATGGCCAGCCAAAGCTGGTCAGGTGGCCAGTTCATTACTAAGGTGACCCATGTGTATGGGAGCAAGTGCATATATAAGCAGTAGAGGCCAGTGTCAGAGGAGAGTGGTGGGCGGGATGAGGGGAGACGATGATGACAACAAAAAAAAGAGGGGAAAAAAGAACATACATGCTGCCTGCAGTCCGCCGGTCTTCTGCTCCTCCTTTGGCTCCACTGCAGGCACAGGCTGCCCATCTCTTAGAAATAGACCGACGTACGCAGTCAGCAACAACATATTTGTAATACAGTGACACCGACTACGCAGTGCATTACGTACTACAATTGAACATAGACTACAATGCCGCGGCCGAGTAAGCCGCTAAGCATGACAGCCAAACCAGCCTTATTCACTCAGCCCCTGAGACTTCCTGGCAATAAATACTTTAGTAACATTCGGGTCCGGATTCCTTCCGGTGATCCTGCATGATTTACTGCAAATAATTCACGGGTTCTATCAATAATCGGCTTCCTCCGGAACGCCAAATTTGTCATGCTCACAATTATTATCCTGATGATGATCTCAAATAAATGAGATCGAAACAGCGTCGACCTTTATACAACAAAAAACTCCTTTACTGCTAAAATGACAATGAGGAGTTTCTGTCGATGTTGTCAATGCGATGTATAAATGTCAACTTCGCCCGTCACATCACGCTTTTTCACTTTATTGTGAGCACATGAACTATATCTAAAAAAAATAAAACCTTTGATGTATCATTTATAAATAAAAAATCTACTTTGTGAAAGCCCATCTGTTTCCCTACCTATATTTAGAATTTGTCGAATGTTGCTTTCCCTTGGCAATTATTTGAATAAATATGCCCTGTGCTATAGGCTTAGTGATTAACACTTCCTTAATTCAACAGCTCTTGCTGCTTTAGGACCTGTTTGGTCTTACATGAACAATTATTTTCCTATACTACCATTGACTACCCCAGGTTCAGATAGTGGGGTTCCCTTGTTTTGCAGTACATACTTATATGGGTGGCACAATCAGTGCAGCATGCAGACTGGTTGCATTTGATTTACTGGCCCTGGCACACTCAGTGCACTTTACTAGGGACTTACCAGCAAATCAAATATGCCAATTAGGGACAACCAATTGTAATATCTGTTTACACAGGAAGCACTTGAACTATGACACTGATCAGCAATGGCAAAGTGCCCAAAGCTTCTAAGCCAGCAAAAACGAAGTCCAGCATAGCATAAAAAATACAGGAGGGATAGGCAAAAAGGCAGGGGAAACCACGTCAAATTTACAAAGTCAGACACATGTCCCCTCCAGCTGAAGAGTGGGGAATACAACGCACCCTCTTGGGAGTTCTTATCACTAAGGTGGAAGAATCTGGACAGGCCATCAGCTTTGGTGTGTTCTGTACCAGGGCGGTGTTCCACCATAAAGTCCATTCCCTGTAGGGAGATGGACCACCTCAGCAGCTTTGGGTTCTCAGCTTTCATTTGCATCAACCTTCTGAGGGGCCTGTGATTGGTCTAAACCCAGAAGTTAGTTCCAAACAAATAGGGTCTGAGCTTCTTCAGTGCCCAGACCACAGCAAAAGCTTCTCTTCAATTACACTCCACCTCTGTTCCCTGAGAAGTAGCCTCCTACTAATGAAAGCTACGGGTTGGTCCATCCTCTCGTTGTTCAGCTGTGAGAGTACTGCTTCTACACCATGCTCAGAAGCATATGTCTGCGCAACTAATTCTTGGAAGAAGTTGGGTGCCTTGAGCACTTGCGCCATGCAGATAGCCGATTTCAAGGCATCAAAAGCGGCCTGATAGGCGTCAGTCCAGATCCCTTTTCTTGGCTGCTTACTTCAAGTCAACTCTGTCAAGGAGGCAACAATGGTGCCATATCGCTTGACAAACCATCTGTAGTACCCGGTGAGACCTAAAACGTCTCTCACCTCTGTCTGGGTCTTTAGGGGGCTCCCAAGCCAGAATGGTGTTGATCTTAGGATGTGGGGGTGCCACCTAGCCGCTTCCTACCTGGTGCCCTAAGTGCGCCACAGAACCCTACCCTATCTAGCCCTGTCATATGTATTCTGCTGCACATGATCCAGAACGTGCAGGATCTACTGCAGCTGCAATCTGGGGAAGATTCTCTCCTTGAGCTGCATTAAAATCTTCCTGAACTGACAATTTGCAGTGAAAAACCTCCTTGAATTGACATTTGGCAATGTGTTTTGCGCGAGGAGCAATTGTTTTTTTTTTTAACTGGAAAGAAGTGCTCCAGAGTCTCCAACGTCCTGTTCCTGTCCAGAAATTTCCTCCCAGTGTCCATCTCTGGTCACTTTTCATTTGGATTTTGGGCTGGAAGGATCACTTTGTGTCTGCTGCATATCCCATTGGA
This sequence comes from Triturus cristatus, assembly GCF_964204655.1. Classification (NCBI taxonomy): domain Eukaryota; kingdom Metazoa; phylum Chordata; class Amphibia; order Caudata; family Salamandridae; genus Triturus; species Triturus cristatus. The sequence goes on from NC_140589.1 coordinate 183,596,860, forward strand.
TTAAAGGACTTTGAATCTGATACTTCACATATAAGTTGAAAAACTGGTGTTGTTTGTTTGATTGTGGCCATGCACTTGGATTTATTTGTACTTTTAATTGATTTTTAAAATATATTTTGGTGGGTGGCCTCTGGTTTCAGTAGGAGCCTAGTGATTTCTTTGCATTTCCTTTTTCTTCTTTCGTAAAGGAAAGATTTCTTATAGTTTACTACATTTTCTACACGATTTTTAATACATTTGAAAGTTTGATTGACTTCACTATGTGGCCTAGTCTGTCAATTGACCTTTCAGCCAGCAGGGCCAGTGCTAGTCATGGATTAATGAAATAATAGTTTCTGTGGTGTTTACTGCATTTAGGCCATGGTTGGATTTGGATTGAAATACAAAATGTGCTTTTTGTGGTATTTCATTTTTTTTTTTATGCAAACACTGTATAGGTGTCAGGACTAGGTGGGTAATGTCTTTGAAGGATGTGTCTTGTTGTAAACATTTTTTTTAGCCCAATAATTTTAGTTTTTAGAATTGCCGAATTAATGGTGTTTTCTCTGTTTTACCATGCATCCTTTTTCTGGCTAGTGTGTGGGTTTGTGTGTTTGCCATAGGCCAAAATTTGCCTTTGTTCCAAATGCCATGTGGCCACTGGCCAGGTGCCATTTTGTATAGTCAGTGGACTGTTCCGGCCAAAGCCTGCATATGTTGTTTGTTTTACAGGACTCCTGCCTCTTGTTGTTGTGGCTTGTGAGTGACCATGTGGCTCGTGGCCAATTTGTGTAGGTAGCCAGTGTGCTTTTGCCATAGGCAGGCATGTGTTCTTTGTTCTAGGCCTTCAGCTTCTTGCTGTGAGCATGTGGCTGGCAGCCATTTTGTGTAGGCAGCCAGTGTGCTTTTGCCAAGGGCTTGCATGCATTCTTTGTTCCAGGCCCCTAGATTCTTGTTGTGACCATGTGGCTGGTGGCCATTTTGTGTAGGCAGCCTGTGTGGTTTTGCTATAGGCCTACATGCATTCTCTGTTCTAGGCCTCCTGCTTCTTGGTGTGACCATGTAGCTGGCGGCCATTTTGTATTGTCAGCCAGTGTGCTTCTGGCACAGGCTTACATGCGTTCTTTGTTCTAGGCCTCTAGCTTCTTGTTGTGACCATGTGGCTGGCAGACATTTTGTGGATCCAGCCAGTGTGCTTTCCTTATAGGCCTGCATGTCTTCTCCTTGTTCCCAATGAATGCCTTCCTGTTCAGTGTTGTTGTTGATGACAATGTGGCACTGGTAGGCAGTCATTTTGTGCGTCCAACCAAATTGGGCCCTTTTTGCTCTGGGCTGCCTGGTTGGTTGAGCAATTAGATAGCAGTTTAATAATCACTTATTATGGTATCTTTGAGGATAAATTCACTTATGTTTAATTATTTCTATTTTCCAATTTTTTTAAAGTAATTAATTGTTAAAATACTTTTTGATTTTTTTTTGTGTATACCATTTCCCACTACGTCTTGCATCAATCAAATCAACCCCATGTCTGTTATAGGTGCAGAACACCATTCATTGTCTAGGGATTATTCCTTCAACTGTCATTTTTCAGGTGCACCTCCCTCAGTGCCACATCACACGTCGTGAGTGACGTGGCATCACATGCTACTCATAAAGCAAACAGTTTCATCTGTATGTTGTTGTTTCTGCTCTCTCTTAGTATATGTTGGTGTGGTGTTCCGTTTTACAAATGATTAGACATATTTACACTGTATTGTTAATTAAAGGGAGTAACAGCAGTGACCACTCTCAATTATATTTTTTCTTTAATACTTCTAATTGAACAGCAACAATGGCAGGTTTCATTGATGTCCTTCTTGCTTCTTTTCTTTTAGGTGCATGACAAGAAGACAACAAGAGACAACAACACATCACTCACAGTATTGCCAGAAAGAAGGCCTGTGTACAGCGTGAGCATGACATGGGAGTGACCCACACATCAGACATCTCTTCCACTTGTGAAGCTAAGTGCCACTGCTAACTGACAGCTTCAAGATGGCCCCAAAGAAAGGTTTCACTGCTAAGCCTAAAACTGCTACCAAGAAAGGAGCCAGTGAGAAGAAGGTGCTTACCACCACCACCACTGGTATGTTGCCCCAGATGTTTCTTGAAAAACAAAAAACGGTGCCTGCCGCACAGGCTTCTGGGGAGCATGCTGGTAGCAGCACCTCCAAATCAGTGGACCCATCCCAATCTAAGCCCAGGCCTATGTCTGTCACAGAGGCAGCCAGTTTAATCACGGCAACTTCGACGAGCAGTGATGTTTACATTGGCTTATCTCTATCGCAAAGTAGTACCAAATCATTATAGGAAACTCAGAGAAGCGGACAACATCAAGAACAACAGCCACAACTGCCAACAGTAGTTCCTCCCGAGGAGCAGTTCAAGAGATTGAGCTTCATGCTGAGAAAGTAGAGCAATCTGCTCCAGAAGAGCCATTGTCTTTTAGATCTCCAGCTAGAAAAAGGAGGGTGAGTGGTGCATCATCTTCTTCTTTAAGCCCCACTTTTGATGATCTAGATGCCACTTGGAACCCACCTTAGTCTGAGAGTGAGACACGCCACAAGATGACTCAGATGAGGCTAGGGAAAAGTAAGATTCCAGAAAGCCTTAACTTTATGGAGGCAGATGTAGAAGAGGAGGATGACGAAGAGCCAGTCAACATGGATGTTAGCCCAGCCCCAGTGGAGACCAGCTTCCCGGTGGGGATGTGGCAGTGGCACCACAGATTCAACCTCCGCCAGCTGCCATATTGCAAAGTCCTGGCAGTGACCTACTTCCACAACCACCTCAGTAGAAGGTCCCACCAACCATCAGTTCATCTGACATTGGCAGTGGCAACGGCATCAGAAAGTTGAGCTCCCCAGTTTGGGATATCTTTTCGTTTAGCCTCCAGAAGGAGGCGAACATTGCCATATGCTCCCTTTGCGGACTAAGTTGTAGCTGGGGTAAGCTTGGTACAAACTATGGTACCGGGGGCCTAACAACCCATTTGAGAAAGTACCATATGACCTGTTGGAAGGCACACCTTAGCGGCCAAAAAACTGCATGTGTTGTTGGTAGGGGTGGGCGGAATTTGCGTAGTTGCCCTCTGCAAAATTCAGCGAAACGGCAAGAAATCTCCGCGAGCACGCGGAATTTTGAATGCTCGCAGAGATTTCTTGTTGCACCCGTTGTAATCTATGCAGGGTCTCAGGGGCAGACGAGCATCGTGCCAGAATGAATCCTGCCCTGCATTATTTATCCAAGAAGATGCCACCGTTTTGTGCAATTTCTCTACTCAGCTGGAGTACTTTCTACTGGCTAATCAGTAAGTTCTACCTCGTTAGCTAAATATATAACGCTTTTTCAACACGACGGCGTCCTAAAGGGCCAGTGACCATGTGTTTCTGCAACTTTGCCACCGCGCCGAAAGGCACCGGGGTCCCTTTAGTGAGCTATCCATGATAGTGTGTAAAGGGCAGGAAGACGTTGCATTATGCTAGTGTGTGTGGGGTGGGGCCAAACGGACGGGGCTTCTATGCGACTTCACATGCCTCTTGTTTATAAAGGGTCAGAGAGCGATCAGAGCAGCAGATGAGATGAGGAGAAAGAAATAACCTCCTGGTCACAAGAACTACACTGGATTGCGCTCGTGAAACTCATGGATGCAAAGATCTCCATCAAGGATCACAGCTCATTTTTTTCGGTAGATATGGGGAGAAAGCACACCTGCCCAGCCTCGACAGTGCTCACAAACTTTTTGGGCTGATTAATGCGTTACTGAATTTGAGCTGCAACTCGGGCACCTGCTTTCTGTTTTGTGACAGGAGCATCGTGCCAGAATGAATTCTGCCCTGCCTGCATATTTATCCAAGAAGATGACACCGTTTTGAGCAACACCTCTACTCAATGGGAGAACTACTGGCTAATCAGTAAGTGTTACTTCGTTGGGTAAATAAGTAGTGCCTTTTCTACACTAGAGCTGCGGGCCAGAAGAGTTGTCTCCAGTGACCATGTGTGTCTGTAACTTTGCCACCGTGCCGTAAGGCGCCGGGGTCCCTTGAATGAGCTGCCCATCATAGTGGGGAAAGGGTGGGAAGACTCTTTGCATACCACTAGTGTAGGTGGGGCGGGGCAAAACTGGTGGGGCTTCTATGCAAGTTCACATGCCTCTTGTTTAAGGGTCAGAGAGCAATCAGAGCAACAGATGAGATGAGGAGAAAGAGCCTACTGGTCACAAGAACTACACGGGTATTGCGCTCGAGAAACTCATGAATGAAGTCCTCCATCAAGCATCACAGCTCATTTTTTATGGTAGATATGGGGAGAAAGCATGCCTGCCCAACCTCGACAGTGCTCACCAACGTTTTGGGCTGATTAATGAGTTACTGATTTTGAGCTGCAACTCGGGCACCTGCTTTATTTATATTTGTTTTGCGACAGCCAGGAGCATCATGCCAGAATGAATCCTGCCCTGCCTCCATATTTATCCAAGAAGATGCCACCGTTTTGTGCAATACCTCTACTACTCATTCCGTTCCACGGCTGATCGCGGAATCTTTGGCAAATCCACGTTCCGCGCGGAATGTGGAATTGCCAAAATGTAGCAAATTCCGCGACCGGAACGGAAATTGCCACCCACCCTTAGTTGTTGGAGAAGAGGGTCAAAGCCAGCTGAGCAGGGAATCAGAATCCAATCCGATCATGGTGGAAGGAGAAAAAGAGGAGGACATCTTCATTACGCAATGCAGCCCTCTCCCCAGCAGTGAAGTAGCATTGCCCACACCAGCAACAAAGTATAGGCACAAGACTCAGGTCGAGACACCAAGGCAACAGAGGACAGTGACTGCCCCGCTGCAAAGTACATTGAGCCTACCACGGCCTGGTCTCAAGAAGTCACCTGCATCAGTGGCATCAGGAAAGAAAACAATTCAGGCTACTATTCCTGCCATATTTAGACCAGAGGGACAGCATGAATGCAACCACCAAACGACATGTTTGTACAATGCAAAGCTGGCTAAAATGTTAGCGCTGGACCTCCTTCCTTTTTCTTTTGTTGAAGGGGTGAGATTTCTTGAATTTGTGGCAGCCATCTTCCCGAAATGGAAGGTTGCCAGCCAGTACTATTTTCCTAGAGTTGCTGTTCCAGCGCTACATCATGATGTGCTTGAATTGCTTGGACAAGCTTTGCAGCAGAGTGCTGTCCACACTATCCACCTGACAACAGACATGTGGACCATTTGCCAAGCAACTGATTACGTGTGCATCACTGCACACTGGATCTTTTTTGGGGGGGCTAGAGAAAACAATATCTGTAGGTGTTGACACTGCTGAATTTTTAATGCTGCTCGTAAGCATCCAACAGTAGCGATGTTCGCAATCGAGAAATCCCATACAGCTGCAAACATTTTTAAAGACTTAACAACAAGGTCTTTGAATGGCTGCGACCAAGAGGGTTTAATATTGGATTTGTTGCCACAGAAAATGGCAGTAATACAGTTATGGCCATGGCCGATGGTGGTTATTTCAGGGTTCTGTGTTTGGTGCACTGCATCAACATCATTGTACAGGACTTTCTCAATAAGGAAGACCAAGTACCCAACTTATTGTCCACCTGCAGTAGAATAAGCACTCATTTCATGCATTCATTTAAAGCCCAGAAACAGTTGAGGGTCATTCAGCATGATTATAGAATGCCTGTTAAAGCACTCATATAGGAGGTGCCAACATGCTGGAACTCCACTTACTACATGCTTGAACACCTGTTTGAGCAGTACAAACCTATCAATGTTGTTGTTGTAAAGTTTTATTCGACAGGTAATGTCATAAAAGCTAACGAAATAATTTTTTTTAAAAAGAATAAAAGTGCAATCGCTCAATGCAATGGGCAACATATAAATGGACAATACAACATAGTAGTCTATTTTGTCCTACCCATATTAAAACAATTGTTGTATTCAAAGTGTTAAAACATAAATTCATCAGATAAAAACATGCAGTTAATATAGCAAATAAGAATATGTAGTAACAGCAAGTTAAAAACAGATAGCATTTCATTTTGTTACCAAACCATCCAAATGTTATTGACATTTAATATTATGCTCGGGCATTATAAATTTGCCTTAGGGTGGCATTAAAAGTACCTAATAAAGTTCTTATACATGGAAGAGGATTATTGAGTAGGCCAAGCGGACTGAAGGTTATTGCACATGTAGGTTGCAGCTTCAATCAAGTTGTGGCTGTGCTACTCTCGAAAGGATCTGCTACCTGGTAAGCCACGCCAGGCCTAGAAACTTTGCTACGCACCAAGCAAAAAGAGGTCTGGAATCAGACCTAAGGATGCGCATGGCTGCATGGTAGTCCTGTGTGCCTATTTGCTGACAGATCGATCTTATCCACTTTACCCGCAGATTTTTATATGCCCGACAGGCAAACAGAAGGTGTGCAGCAATTTCTATCTGGGCGTTACAGCATGGACAGCCTTTTAAAGTCTCATTGCAGGAGTGCCACTTAGCAGTCACCTCATGGACAGAGAGAGTTCCATATCTGAAGTGTATATACAACTTCCTGTCCCTCAGAACCTGGATTATATCAAGAAAAGGCTCAAGGTATCTAGTTTGTTTATGCAAGAGAAACTCTATATTTATTCTGCCCACATTAGAATTGCTACTCTCCCGATGATCTACCCATTCCCAATAAAGGCATTTGAGGTTGTCTCTCCCTAGGGGTTACTGGCTATTCCAATAAGTATGGAGGCCGATGGATGTTAGCATTTTTTTGACATATGAGATCCATCCTATCTTGCCGCCAGCATCAAAACAAACTATTTTGGTGAGGACTTCAGCATAAGGGAGGAGCTCTGGGGTCTGTCTAATGCGGGCCCAAAATAGCAGTGGGCACAATCTTGCTATATCCCCAATAGATCATCTACCCATATCCAGCATTAGGGGAGTAAGGGGGACATTTTTGGGTAACATCACCAAGTCTCTAAAAAATTTGTGCTGGGATCTACAGAGGTCATCGAGCTTATTTAATCACCAGATTTCAGCTCCATAGAGAGCAGCGCTGACTACCTTAGCATCATAGACTTGAAAGAGGGGGCTACCGGCCTGGTGTGCGAGAGGCGGTGTCCTTTTCCTATTACTCCAGCCGCCCGTTTATGTCCCAGAAGCGTCTTTGCTAAGTGAGGCTTCCACAACATTTTGTCAGAAATCTGACACCTAAGTAATCAAAGGTGTCAATCCTCTCCAAAGGTGTCCCACACAACTGAGGAGTGCCCCTGTATGACTTGTGACAATTAAAAGCCATACATTTTGTTTCCGTGTTATTTATGACCAACCCCCGATTATCACAAAAAAGTCGGAATCTGTTAAGTAGATGTTGTAACCCTGCTGTTGTCTTGGACATTAACAGGGTTTCGTCTGCAAACAGCAAGGTTGGTACCTTGATTCCCCCTGGGTAGGTGAGTCTGAGGAAATCTCCTGGAGAAAGCTGACCACCCCATTCACATATAAGAAAAATAGGGTCGGAGCTAGAACGCAGACTCCTTTGTTGACAGGGATGCCCTCTGTGAGTTGTCCTTGTGGCCCCCATCTGACATGGGTGTAGTTGCCCTCATGTAGTCGGATCAGCGATTTAAGGACGAGGTGGGGAATACCCAGCTCTCCAAGTGTCGTCCACAGATTAGATCTAAGGGACTAGGTCAAAGGCAGTCTTCAGGTCGATAAATGAGAGGTAAAGACTGCCTTTGCCTATCACCACTACCTCCCAGTAGATAAGGAGGAGTCTGAACACCTGGTCCATCGTCCCAGTCTTGGATCTGAACCCAGCCTGGTACTGGGAGAGGACAGCTGGTGATAAGGTACCTCCCATAAGGGTTTTAGAGTTAAGCATAGGGGGTTATGTTCGCTCTCTATGCTGGTACCCACAATCATATCAACCAGTTCCCCCTACAGCTTAAGATCAAGGAGTATATAATCAATCCGAGATGGACAAGAAACTCTGTTATAAGTATTGGCACCATGTTTATCTGATGCTGACCTGCCATTGGCTGCCCTCAGGCTGTACTCCACAGTGATGGCATTAAGTTGGAGCGCCTGTTGAGACTATTTCTTGATTGGGAGGAGGTCTACCTGAGGAACTGTCCATCTGTTGTCATATTCTTCTGTTCCCACTAGGTCTTCTTTGGCCAGGGGCTCAAAGGTGCAGTTAAAGTCACCTACAACCACCACTCTGGAGTGGGGTGGGCAGTTAGCTAGGCAGTTCTCCATTGTTGAGATGGTGGGTGAGGGCCTGCCACCTTGTGTCCCTCGCGCGTAGACATTAATGAGTTTGATTGTAGTTCCACCCCTTGGCCCCCTGATGCTTAACAACAAAATGTCAGGACTTGAACTAGTTCGAGGACGGATTTGACAGTTGAAAATGATGTTTACCCAAATGATAAAGCCCCCAGAAGGACGACCCCTCCTGTTAGAATTTGCAGGTATATCAAAACAAGTGTAGCCAGCTTTATGCAGCAGGACCAGACTCCACGTCTCTTGAAATAAGCAGATGTCAAATCCTTCCACTAGTTGGTTCCAATGAGGGAGATCGATTTTACTATTAAGTCCTGCCACATTCCATGATAAAATCTTTAATTGTTGATGTAATGTGGGGCAACAAGCAATGCGTTCAACTGAAATAGGACTGATGTTTAATGAATGGACTAGTGTGTGCGAAGATGAGTGCATGAAAGGGCCACTACTAGTCTCGTCTTGAGGAGAGATAGGAGGTCTTCTTACACTTGCCCTGCGTTGGGGGCTATCCTCATTATGGTATGAGGTATTGCATGAAATCCTATTTCCAGGGAAGCTGACTGCTTCATTGGGGCTAAGGGCGATGGTAGAAAGGTCAGGGCATTGAGAAACTAGATTCTGTAGTCAGTCGTTGTCCTTGAGCGACGAGAGACACCTGCTGGATGCGCTAATTGTTGCAAAATTGCTGTTTTATCGTGCTCGTATGTTGGGGTGTGCCTAAATTGAATAGAGGAACCATCTGGTGGACAGGTGCGAAACTCCAGGGCAAGGATGTTTTCTGCTAGGTCGTTTCTCTTAAATATAACCTCAACACAATCTAGTGAGTAGGTAAGCAAGGTACACCTCCGTGCCCTAAGAATGTCCTCTCTGATTACAGATCGACAACCCCTGACATGGCGGATCCAATGGATCACTTTATTATTCAGTGAGTCTTCGCTCTCATACGCTCTTCCTATGCTGATTTTTGGGATGTAAGTCATATAGATTTTCTTAGCTTGCATTTGATATGGGTTTCCCAAAGGGGCTAAAGGGGGGGGGGGGGGTCTGATGTTGGCCGCCTGGAGGGGGAGGTTCAGCATGTCGTGGCAGTGTAGCCCTGTGATTCCTTTGTGGGTCTTGTGTTGCGGCTAGGTTCCTATGACTGTTATGTGTGATGTTAGTAAGGTTACTTGTTCTCCTTTCTGCATGATCAGAGGAAGATTGACTTCTAGCAGGTACAGTAGGGGTAGCAGAATGGTGCGTGATCAGAATGTTAGAAGTATTACTATTACTATTTCTGCGATGAACTGGTTCATGTATCGCACACATGTTTTGGGAGAGCTGTGGGAAGCAGCATTGTGCTAAAGAACCATGCTGTGAGGTGGTCTGCAATAGCGCTTTAAATAAGGTGGTTAGGTCCTCTAGCATTGATCTCATCATAATGCCTATATTTACTCTAAGTGCGTTTATAATGGAATGGGTGTCCTGAGGCTCTGCTTTTTGTCCTGAGGTGGCAGTGTCTACACATGGGGATTGCAGTAAGGGTACATCTCCAGTGTGATCCTCAATTGAGTCCTAAAGAGGCAGAAATATATTTGTATTAGGTACTGCCAGTTCAGACTGCTGGGTTCTAATGTTAGCGCCAGAGTGTGAAGTAGCAGAGTGTGGGGATGACTCCAAGTCACCTAGTAATAGTTTCTGTGACGTTGTGGGTTCTCTATGAAGAGCTGCCTTTTGAAACATTGATGGAATAATGATGGTGCGGTTTGGGCTTGGGCATCAGACTCTAGATAGAGGTCTACCAGGCGAGTTGCCACAGTGTGTGCGCTTAGTTTGCTTTTCCATGAGAATATCCCCACATTCCATGATCAAGGTGTCAATTCGATCAAGAACACAGTTACTGGCTGGGTGTTTAGAAGCTTTCCTAGCCTTTTTCCCCTTTGAAATTTGTCTTCCACCACCTCCTCCACTGCCCTCTGTTAATTTCCTCTTCCCCATATCGCGGGTGCAGGGACACCACTAGTGCAGTGAGAATGGCAGCTAAACAGTAAAAAGGCAACTTGCACTAGTAGGTATATAAAGAGTCAGTGCAAAATGGCCCCAGTGTCCGGCGGTGAGTCCCCTTTAACAGTTATTTGTTGCCAGCCGATAGATAGGACAAATCAGAGAGCACAGTACATTACAATGCTGTCGCCGTCGGATAGAACAGTCTGGAGGATGGCTGTAAGGGGGGTGGCCCTGCCCTGCCTCTATCTTGCAATGACGGGCAAAGACGGTCCTGCCCGCACGCGTCCCATGCTGCAGGAGGTTGACGGTGCTCTTATCGCACCTCCGGGCATGGGTGCAGCGTCAGAGGCGTGGGGCTGCTGGCAGTTGTAGTTTAGCCGTTCCCCTCACGCCATGTGTTTAGCGTTGTTGGCCGTTCCCCTCACGGTGTGTGTTTGGCGATGTTGGCCGTTCCTCTCATGGCAGCAGTGGCGGTGCAACCAGACCATTAGGTGTCCTGCGCTGCAGGAAGTCGACGGTGCTCTTATCGCCCCTCCGGGCATGGGTGCAGCGTCAGAGGCGCGGGGCTGCTAGGAGTTGTAGTTTAGCCATTCCCCTCACGGCCTGTCTTTAGCGTTGCTGGCCAACCCCCTTGCGGCGTGTGTTTGGCGATGTTGGCCATTCCCTTCACGGCGGCAGTGGCGGTCCTATCAATGAATATGTCATGAAAAAAGGAGATGTAACTCTAAAAGGCATGATCATTGAGATGGACAAATGTGGCCTGACAGAGATGCTGCTTTCTTTTGAGGTGTTCACATGGGAAGTCAGCAAAGAGGATGTCACGATAACCCTGCACTCTTTCTTTGTATGTGCACCGTTGGTTTCGCAGAGATGCTATGGACCAACTTCCCTTAACCCTACTTGATAACCTGTGGTTTATAGAATCACTAAGCTAAACAATAGGATTTAGGGAGGAGGGCTAGATACTGGATGCTGGTGGGCTCTTGCTGTCGACCTGCGAGGCAACAATATGACACTTACTTAATAGCAATGGTCAGACTGTGAATTAAGCATAATCTCACTTCTTCTTGCTCAAAATACTATGTCTATGGTAGATTCCCTACCTGCGAATTCAAATAAGCGTGATGAGCGTCCTAGTAGTTCTTGTGATGTCCACTATGATGATTCTTGTGGGGATGATAAAGCGCGTATGCTCTGAGGTGCCTTTCTCACTTTCGGTTACCTCTTCTTTTCTTTGAGAGAAAACTATTATCAAATTGCTTCTGAAAAATCTTACTCCAATTAAGATTCCACAATATGCTTTTACAAAAAGATATCTTTCTAACTGTACTTACATTCTTAGTTTTACTATCCCCAATGAGGTCCATCAATATGATCACTAAGAGAAAAGAAAACAAAATTCCAAAACAAACAAGCTTCTACTGTTTTAGTTACAAACTTTCAACATGGGTTTTGTTGTAGCTTTCTTAAGTTCCAAAAGTCTTTTCCTTAAATAAATACAGTCCACAATTGTCTTTACATTTCTTTCCTCGCGTTAGTACAATTAACTGTCTTGCGATGGGTGCCTTAAATCAAATGAAATAACTTAGCTTTCTTTGTCTTTCTTTTTCTTTCAGGTTCTCCAGCTGAGCGGGTCAAGAAGAAACTTCCCCTGATGTCCGAAGGATGATGCCTGCGAAGATCTTGAGGTGAGGACTTGCCGCGCCGGATTTGCAGGTAAGGATGGAGTCACAGGAACCTTCCATGAAGATGGGAGGAAGGCTAAGCAGGTTCTGGAACATGGGTGTGGCTTTAAATAGAAGTGCCACACCCAAAATGGCCATCACGTTGGAGCACGTTTTAACGTGACGTGGAGCGTGACATTACCTGTTCTGTATTGGCAATGCCCCACCAGCCGTAACACCCACTGCGATCACTGCCATCCTGAAGCCTCGAAACAGCATGCGATCACAGAGAATGACTTTCCATTAACAGCGCTGTGTATAACAAAGTCCAATGATCCTATCATGCAAAGTAGCTCAGCTCAAATGTAAACGAGAAGCGAATGGTCCCTGCAATTCAACAATGCCATGAAACTGTAAAGTAAACTGTTAAAACATTGCGTAGACACAAAACATTACATTTTACACAGTGCAGATACAAAACATTACATTTTACATTTTGGTGGTGCAGATATGCACAGGAAAGGGGAGGGATTTTTAGGGATGAATAACTCTGCCTGTTTCAAAGGCAGAGGATTCACGACAGTACTCCCCTCTCAAAATCCCCCCTAAAACCATAGGAATCGGTCTTGGTTTATGAGGATATCGAAGATGAAAAGCCGTCAATAAACGTGGAGCATTTTTTAAATGTGCAAGGGGTTCCCAAGATCGCTCCTTGGGAACATACCCTTTCCAATCCACATGTTAATAACATTTTCCTCTCACTCTCTCAGAATCTAGTACTGCTTTAACCTCAAATTCTGGAACACCCTCAATGTCAAGAGGAAGAGGTGGAGGTTTCATGCGAGTCATGGTGTTGCATGGTTTCAGAAGAGAAACGTGGAAAACAGGATGACAATGGTATTTTGGTGTGAGATTCAATTTTAGGCCAACTGGGTTTATAATTTTTTCTACTGGGAATGGCCCAATAAACCGAGGGCAGAACTTTTTGTTACCTTTTATACGCAGATGTCTTGTAGACAACCAAACCTTGTCCCCTATGTCATATAATGGTTGTTTAGAGCGATGGAGATCTGCTTTACTGTTTTGATTATATTTTGCCTTTGGTAAATAAAATTGAGCCTGTTGTTGAATGGTTGTCAATTTAGCTACATAATCATGAATAGATGGAACAGATAATGATGAAGGTAACTGTCCAGAAATGCTCTTTGGATGATAACCATAAGCACCAAAGAATGGTGACAAGTCAATAGAGGAGTGTTCTGCATTATCATAAGCACATTCCAATGCCCATAAAATATCACACCATTCTTGATCACAAGCTTCCAACGCACAACGCAAATATTGTTCAATTGTTTGATTAGTGTGTTCTGTTAACCCATCAGTTTGGGGATGATAACCTGAAGAGGTATGCACTTCCATGCCTAGTGCCTTACTTAAATTACACCAAAAATAGGAAATAAATTGGGGTCTCTATCAGAAATTATAACAGATGGTATGCCATGAAGACGAATGATTTCTTGCACAAATATTTGAGCCACCTCGACTTCTGAAGGAAGTTTCTTTAGTGGTATAAAATGGGCCATACACGTAAAGTGGTCAACTATGGTTAAAATAGCAGTGAAACCATTTTTTGCAGGAGGGAGTTCAACTATAAAACCAAGGAAGACAGTATGCCACGGTTAAGGAGGTATTGGTAATGGTTGTAATAAACCACTAGGGGCATGATGGTCGGATTTATTCTGAATACATATGGCACAGGTTTCAACATACTCTCGAATATCCTTAAACATGGAAGGCCACCAAAATTTTCGTTTAATTAAATGATAAGTTTTGGTATTCCAGGGATGAGCAGACAAAGAAGTATTGTGATGTAGTTGTATAACTTGTTTTTGGGAAGTCGTAGAACGCACAAATATTTGTTTATTCATAAATAGTGTTTCTTTTTTCCATTGTAACAATGGGTACAATTGCTGCCATTTTAAAATAGTTTTTGATTTTAATTTGTCTTGTATGTTTGATACCTCATCTGAATTTGCAATGCTGGCTTGAAAGCAGTGTGTGGGTAAAATAGTTTTAGGGTCTTCTTGAAGATTTGTGATTCCTTCATCTAAACTTATATGTGACAGACCATCAGCTTTATTGTTTTCTTTTCCTGGCCGAAAGGTAATAAAAAAGTTGAAATTTTTAAAAAACAATGTCCAACGAAGTTGGCGAGCTGAGAGAGCTTTTACAGTTCTTAAGCTTTGCAGATTACGATGATCTGCATAAATTGTAACTGGGTGTCTTTCTCCCAACAAGTAGTGTCGCCATTCTTCAAAAACGGCTTTTATGGCTAATAGTTCCCTGTCAGCTATGGCGTAATTCTGTTCTGCAGAAGATAGTTTTCTGGAGTAAAAAGCAATAGGAGGCATTTGCCCAGTGTCCTTATGACTTTGCGACAAAATACCCCCCCCCCAAAGCAAATTGTGAACCGTTCACTTCAATTATGAATGGAAGGGAAGGGTCAGGATGCATTAAGATAGGCGCTGAAGTAAACAGTTTCTTTAAATCCTGAAAGGCCATCTCGGCTGATTAATCCCATTCAAATTTTTCACCTTTGCGAAGAAGTTTGGTAATTGATGTCATCGTCTGGTAAAAGTTGGGAATAAACCGCCGGGAAAAATTGGCAAACCCTAAAAAACTTTGGATTTGTTTCACAGACGAAGGGCTGGGCCAGGTAAGTATTGCTTTGATCTTTTTCAGGTTTATTTCAATTCCAGAAGGACTAATTATATATCCCAGAAAATCTACTATGGGTGTGTGAAACAAGTTTTTTTCCAATTTGACATTGTTAGTAATGGGATTTCTGGTTGGCTAAGGCATGCGCCAAAGCCAGGCAGAAACCACCACTCTAGTCAGGGCAAGGGAGTTACACACTGATGATAACCCCTGCTCACCCCCTTGGTAGCTTGGCACGAGCAGTCAGGCTTATCTCAGATGCAGTGTGTAAAGCGTTTGCTAGGCACTAGGCACACTGCAAAAGAAACTCCACACAAGGTTATATCAAAAATAGCCTTTGTAATATCATAAACACGTTAGAAACATAATCACACATTTACACTGTGCCAACTGGCACTAGGCAATATTCACAAGGGATTATATACAGGACCAGGCCAATCGGGCCACGGTCAGAACCATCAGAACAGGTAAGTAAATGCAAAACACAACCAGTAACTACTGGTACCATAATGAACTAAGCATTATCTCATTAGCATTAGACACCATCCTAAAATATCATAGCGTGACATTAGGTATAACCACATTAGCATTAGACACCCTCCTAAGCATAAACACATTACACGTTAGGCCTCACCAGCATCAACACATTATGCAATAACAATCACAAGGGGCATAAAACACATTGGGGTTGATTCCGATACCGGCCGCAAAACGAACCGACCAGCATGGATCCGGACCGAATACCGACCGACACGGACCAGCGCCGTACGACCGGTGCAGTACGATGCAACGCGAGTGAATTACAGCTGACACGTATGGAAAACAAGCCGTATGACCGAGCCGTAGGGAAAATAGTGATCCGGCCGGAAAACCGACGCAAATTTCACTGACCGACACGAACTCGGAATTAACCCGACCGACCCGTACCCGCGATGTCCGATCCGCGCAGTACGATGCAATGCGTGTAAAACCAAACCGACTTGCACGGAGACCAAGTCGCAGGACTGACACGCACAGAAAACCGGGCACACAAGCAATAGAGACCTTCGCGACCGACGCGTATCAAACACAGAAGATAGGCAGCGTGAACGAGGCGGAGAAGCCCGCACGAGACAACAGCAGCATCCGTTTCCATCACATGAACATCTCCTTCATGTCAACAAAACCCAAAGGAAAAAAGACAAAAAAAAGGACCAAACAAGTAATGACAAAGCCAATAAATACCAAATAAAAAAACATGGGATAAAGACACACCCACAACTCTAACCATATAAAGGATTACAATCACTACCATCATCCCTTGCAAACAGGAGACACAGCCAGCAGCAAACACCATTAAACAGCAACCACAGACACACTCACAACTCACACATCACACAACCCACACACCATCAGCACCTCATCCAAAAGCGCACACACATACAGCCAGCAAAACCAACACCAACCCACCCTCACTTGCACCCTCACACACACATCCCTCACCACCACCACCCATCACCATGCCCCCAAAGAATAATCCAAAGTTCACAGATAGTGAGTTAGAAGTGCTGGTAGACGAGATCATCAAAGTAGAGCCACATTTGTTTAGTACATTGGTCCAAAGGACCCCCATGTCACAGCAAACAAAGATGTGGGCGAGTATTGTGGACAAGGTGAACACCCAAGCACCAGCAAGGCGCACAAAGGACGATATCCAGAACAGGTGGTATGACGTGCGCAGGAGGGTCAAGAAACTCATCGAAAAAGATCACGCCCTGAGTCAGTGTACCGGCAGTGGCCCTCCTGCCAAATCAGTCTACTTCAGGACCTGGGAGGAGAAGGTGAAGGACATCCTACCACCAGAGAGCGTCCATGGCCTAACAGACATCCCAGAGCCTGGTGAGTACACAAACAACATACCCAAGATTGTGTGGTAAGGGAGCAGTGAAACCATGCACCGCAAGCAAAGCTACAGTAACCAATAGATAATCATCCCAAGATGTGTATGCCAGTCAGACAAACACAATACCTGTCATCTCATAGTGACTTGGAACTGTGTCATGACATGCACCAACCTACAAACAAATAGAGCAAGCCAGTGTCACAATGCTAAATACACTGCCAGACAGTTTGTCACCACAAACACACTACCTCACAGTGCAGTTGACTGACCAGAAGGAATTGTGGGGATGCAGGTGAAGTGAGTGTATGCAAAAGCATGATGGGGCCTGTAGTTACAGAGAATGCTCCCCCTCCTGATTGGCCCATCAAGACCTCACTGAAACATGCCCACATCACAGGGAGTGGAAAATGACTGACAAGATGGCTGACACTGGGTCCTGTTGTGGGGAGCACAAGGCCCTGCTAGGGGTTGTGTGCAATTCAGAAGCAGGACACCACTGACTGACATCCTGAAAGACAACTTGCACACCCTACAATGGAAGCACGTTTCATGATGGGAAGGAGGCCTGACAGCCCTGACCATACTTACCAGCATGTGGAGACACACCCCCCCAACACAAACTCCACACAACTCACGGGGTAGACTGCATTGACTCATACCTCATTGAAATATCAGCAAAAGATACCCCATACTGGTTGCTCTCATTGGACTTGTAGCCAAACAAACACCAGGATTTCACAGTCAGCCATCTTGCCATTGCTGTCACACCCCCTCACAGGGAAGCAGAGTCAAGAGGAAGGAAGTATGTGCATGCTGGGAAGGGGGGTGTAGCCAAGAGTATGATGGGAGCCGCAGTCACAGACAATCTACACCCACCCACATGGCCCAGCAAGCTCACACTGAACCATACCCACCTCACAGGGAGTGGGAAGGGACTGACAAGATGTCTGACACTGGGCTCTGTTGTTGGGAGCACAAGGCCATGCTAGGAACTGGCCAACCACAAACACCAGGACTGCACAGTCAGCCTTCTTGCCATTGCTGTCACACCCCCTCACAGGGAAGCAGAGTCAAGAGGAAGGAAGTATGGGCATGCTGGGAAGGGGGGTGTAGCCAAGAGTATGATGGGAGTCGCAGTCACAGACAATCTACACCCACCCACACAGCCCAGCAAGCTCACACTGAACCATACTCGCCTCACAGGGAGTGGGAATGGACTGAAAAGATGTCTGACACTGGGCTCTGTTGTGGGGAGCACAAGGTCACGCTGGGAAATGGGCAACAGCAATATCAAACTCTGTCCGTGACAAGCTGGGAAAAAGCAGTGTACAGGCAGGCATCTGTTCGAAAAGTAGAAAATGTCATGTTTGTGAACCATCAATGGATGTAGAAACCTAACTCACATCGTGTGTCTCTTCCAAACACAGGTGGTGCTGGGCACCCAGCTAGGGGTGGGCGGAATTTGCGAAAGTGACTTTCGCAAATTATCGCGAAAATGTTAAAAATGTCCGCAAACACGCGGAAATATCACGAAGATGTGGAAGTTTTTTTCCCGCCCGTTCGTGGTATTTTCTGCGTGGTCGCGGCTCGCCAACTTACCCATGCGGTTGCTCGCGGGCGCGGCCATCTTGTTTCCACTCTTCTCGCGGTGCATGATCGCGAGAAGAAAGACGTGATCGCGCGACCAATGACATTACTGCGGGCGCGAACTGTCTTGAGACAGCGCAAATGGCTACCAACAATCCAACATCTCGTGGAGAACGCGACCGGATCAGGAAAACTTGTCGGCGAACGCGGGAATTCAGGTAAGGCGATCGCGCGCGTGCAAGAATGTAATATTTTACAGCGCAAGCAAGAAACAAATTATCGCTAAGCTGCGGAAGCGGAAATTTTGACATTTTCGCGCTCTCCGCGGAATGCGAAAATGTCAAATTATCGCAATTTCCGCGAGCGGAACGGAAATTTAGCCCAGGCCTACTCTAAACCTGTTCTGGACAATGTTCTTTGTGCCCAATCCGTTCACCTTGTCCAAACGCACACAACTCGCCCATATGACATGGAGGGTTAATGTTGGGCCAATGTAGCAGGTGATTGTGGACTTTACTCTGGACATCTCATCTATCAGCATTTAAACAATGTACAGCACTCACCATCCTGTGCACTTCCCTCACACATGTTTGAAAATAAACTCACCAGTACACCATACTTGCCTCTGTTGTGATTCCAACTTGTCATGTTCAGGGAGATGTCGATGTGCTACACAACACAGTGCATGCCAAATACTGCAACAATGTGACCAACGTAAGGTGAGTCATGGTGATGTGACACATTTGAGGGTGACACACCACTATGGCACCACAACACATAATCACCATGGCCATGTTAATCATCACACACAATGATGTTGACCTGAAACACATTGGCATGCACAGACACAACACCAACCCCAGTCAGTGGTAACAAGTCCACAGGTGAGGTAAGTAGATGTCACTCAGATGTGGGAACACAGACAACGCACATAACAAAGCATAGCACAGGTTCATTACACATCAGCAACACGTTTATTCCACAATAGTTGCACGGTAATACTACGTAACAGTGGACACACGCTCACAAAGTTTTGGAGAATTGAAGTCCAGGGATGTGTGGTACATCAGTTGATGGGAATTGACAACTTCCACACTGGTGTTGGCTTCTGGGTGTTGGGGGTCAGTGTTGACCAAACAACAGGCAAAGTACCCTGGGAAGGACAGACACAAGACACAGTCAAAAGCACAGCAGAACAGGAGAGAAATGCAATACACATGCACAAAACATGTCGCAAGAAACCTACACAAAAACAAGTTAGCAGTACTACCCTGTTGTGGAGTACACACCACCTGAATGGACACATCACTGCACGCATCCAGTCAAGAGGCACACAGACTCACACAGACAGCAGCAGAGCTGCCACAACACATTCCAGGCTACCTCCATACATTCACATAACAACACTTGAAACTCACATTCAGCTGAAGAAGTTGTTGATGAGCTGTGAGCGGACATCACCCTCATCCTCATCATCACTGGCATCTTGGCCCAGCCCGGGATCCTCCACAGGTGCCGGCGGTTGGTCATTGTCATCGTCATCCTGGATGAGAGGCACCTCATTCCGCACTGCCATTTTGTATAGCATGCAGCATACAAGGATTATTTTGCACACCTTTGCAGGCTCATATGGGAGGGCCCCACCGGTCTTGTCCAGGCAGCGAAAGAGGCTTTTAAGTAGGCCAAATGTCCGCTCAATCACCCTCCTGCTCCGACCATGTGCCTCATTGTAGCGCAGCTCGTCTGGTGTCACAGGGTTCCTGAGGGGTGTCAGCAACCACGGCATGTTGGGGTATCCGGAGTCACCTACACACACAAAAATGAATAAGTAGCTGAGTTTTGTAGGAGTGCGGAATACAACATTGACAAACACACACACTGAGAAACAGTCAGTACACACCGACAAGCCAGGCATGCTGAGCTGGCATCTGTGACATCAGCGTTGCAATGCGACTACTCCTCATAATGTAGGCATCGTGTGCAGAACCAGGGAACCGTGCACACACATGTGTGATAGACATGACAGCAAGACATACCACCAGAGCATTGATGGAGTGGCAGTGCTTCCTGTTCAGATATGCCTGATCATGTGCCTTTGGTGGTATCAGGGCCACATGTGTCCCATCAATAGATCCGATGACGTTCGGCATCCACCCCAGTGTATAAAAGGCATCCTTTATCTCCGGGAGTTTAGCTGGGCTAGGGAGCTTGATGTAAAGGTCTAGGAAATGCAACATCCCCTCTAAGACATCGCGTAGCACCTGACTAAACATCGTTTGTGACATACCACCAGCAGTAGCCACAGTGTACTGGAAGGTACCTGTAGCAAAGAAGTGCAGGGCTGCCATCACCTTCACCTCTGGGGTCAGTGCTGTAGGGTATGTCCAGCCAGGTAGCAGATGTGGCGCCAACTGCTCCGCCAACTCCTCAATCAGTGGCCTGGTGAAGCGGTACCGTCTGATGCAGTCGCGTTCCTGCATGGTTGCAAGGTCTGGGAACGATTGATGGACAGCTGGTGCCCTGCAGTACAGAGATGCACAAAGGAAGATTGTCAGTTCATCCACCCATGTGGCCATGGCCAGGCTCAATCGCACATGATAGATCATGACATTACACAATGTACTGAGGTGTGTGCTGTTGTGCATGGACACATATGTCACTTACATGACCACCACCTCACATTTCAATTCCACATGTCCACATGAGTCCCATGTAGTGCAATGGCCAATCATCTGGCTGTGTCACCCGACCTATGTACTGCTGTGACGTTACAAACACACACCACAGTGACTAGTGAGGACTGATGTCTCCCAGGCATCACAGATCTTTGCCATGCAGAAACCCAAGGTCCCTGTATTGCCACACCTACACTGGCATGGACATAGCGTATCACGTACACACTACAAGGCAAGCGTAAGTCCCAGAGGTAGTGGCCACTGTTGTTCCTGCCAGCCCTACATGTACGTCTCTTAGACACAAACACACCATCAAGGTTGATGCATATACCATATGGATTTGGAGACTGCCACCCATTTGGCACATTTGATCAGACACCTCTGAGACACAACATGCACACAGACTGTGGGTGCACATCAGTATTGTGGCTACAGGTCTCACTGTGACGTACAAGCCCTCACCCCCTGGACTCAGGGTGTATGTGACATGCCCCAAACGTATACAACATGAAACTGTGTCTGTGACTCATGCCAATTACTGTACAATTGCACATCATAGTGGTAATGTGCACAACACGCAAAGGATTCTGCCCCATGTACAAGTGCACAGCCTGGGAGTGGATGCACAAAAGTGCCACCCAACAAACCATATGTGCCCCCCAAACACCCAAGGAATGCAGCCTTACATGCCATGGGACACTGTGTGGCCAATGCTGTAGTGTGGTAGGTGTGCACAGGTGTCCCTGGACAGTAAATGTGTGTTGCATCTGTAGAATAGTCTCACCAATGAGGTCCGACGCGGGTGACAATGCTCACGCATTGCACGGTTCATGACAAGCCGTGCGTATGCTTTGTCATTAAATGCAATGAGGTCCGACGCGGGTGAAAATGCGTACGCATTGCACGGTTCAGGACCGAGCCGTGCTTATGTTTTGTCATTGAATGCAATGAGGTCCGACGCGGGTGACAATGCATACGCATTGCACGGTTCAGGACCGAGCCGTGCGTACGCTTTGTCATTGAATGCAATGAGGTCCGACGTGGGTGACAATGCGTACGCATTGCACGGTTCAGGACCGAGCCGTGCGTACGCTTTGTCATTGAATGCAATGAGGTCCAACGCAGGTGACAATGCGTACGATTGCACGGTTCATGACCGAGCCGTGCGTACGCTTTGTCATTGAATGCAATGAGGTCCGACGCGGGTGACAATGCGTATGCATTGCACGGTTCAGGACCGAGCCGTGCATATGCTTTGTCATTAAATGCTATGAGGTCCGACGCGGGTGACTATCATCCATACGCATCAGGCAGGCATGGTCCGAGACAGGCGTACACCTTGGCCATTGAATCGTATGGAGAAGGGTGCATGTGTATTTCCAAAATACGCGTTTTACAGTCAGTTGAACGAGTCGGGCGCATCCATTGGGTCCGGACGGTCATGGAGACGGATGCGGATTCAAAACTTGTACGAGTTGTGCACTGGAAATTCAGTTGGATGCCTACAAAAATGTTGCAATTTCAAGTGTTTCATGAAGGTGAAGATTTGAACGATGCGGAAGGCGTGTACAAGCCTTACATTTAAATGGATTGGCCAGATTCATAGAATGCA
This sequence comes from Triturus cristatus, assembly GCF_964204655.1. NCBI lineage: Eukaryota > Metazoa > Chordata > Amphibia > Caudata > Salamandridae > Triturus > Triturus cristatus. The sequence goes on from NC_140589.1 coordinate 183,619,278, forward strand.
ACCGTGTTTGACCTATCACTTTAGACACATGGCACAGATTCTGCCTCTGCAGCACAGCTATGAGACTGGCTGGCCCCCAGGGAGCTCACTTGCCTGCACTACATGCTACTGGACCACATCCCTTCTACCACTGCTGCTGTCTCTGCATCCTCTGGCTCCTGTTATGGCACGTACTCTGGAGAGGGCCCCAGCCTTCACTGAGGAGGGGAACCAGGCCCTGCTGGACGGGCTCCTTCCACAGCACAGCAAGCTCTATGGGAAACCAGGGGAGCAGGTGAGTGTGCAGTCCACTGCCTTTCTAATTATGCATGTTGTCTGACTAGCAGGACTAGCAGTGTGTATACCAGTGGCAAGCATTCTCACTGACTACTTTCATGACCCAAAGTGTGTAGGTACATGTAATGAACAGGTGTCCTGCTGCTAAAGTGCATTGGTGCAAGCTTAAACTATCCAGGCATTGTTAACATGTCAGACATGCAGGTGATTTTTCCTTCCCCGTGGTTGCACTACCTGTGTAACTCATTTCCCTTTGTGATGATGACATGTATATCCAAATGTGTGCTGCACAGATCTGGGGCATGTGTGTTAATGTACTTTTCACTTTGTCATCCTCACAGGTTGATGGCCACCAGAAGCAGGAGATCTGGCTGACCATCGCCCGGGCTGTTCGTTCGGTGGGGGTCTACAAGCGCCGGATCCGCAACTGCCAGAAGAGGTGGCAGAACCTTCGGGGCTGGACCCGGAGGATAGCTAGAGTCCAGCTGAAGCTGTCACCTCCGCGCAGGAGGGGCGGACACTGGACCCTGACCCCCACATGCTCCGGATACTAGCGGTGGTCTTCCCGGACCTGGATAAGCAGCTGAAGGCCAGACAGCAGCAGGAAGGGGGTAAGTCCATGCCTAATCTGTGTACTATGTCTGACATGCCAATTGCAGTCTTTTGGCCTGGTCACACTTCCACATTACGTAGGTCTTGTAGTCCAATACTCAGGCCCCTCAATTGTGTGATGCACCCTCCTCATCTGTTCCACAGGTGTGGCCCCTACAGTCTGTTGCTTGTGTCACTAGGGCACTGTGTCCCTGCAGTCAGCAATGCTACATCTACCGGACAGCATCTGTTCCCGTGACTCTAGTGTGTGTTTCATGGGTGGGTCAATTGTTTACCCAATGCCTGAGATCTGACATGTGATCTGTGTGTGCCCTTGAGATGTGTTCCAATTGCTGGTCTGACTCGCCACATGTGGCTGGGGTATTCCAAACAAACCCATGAAGCCGGGGACTCCAAATGTGGGGCCTCAGGAGTATGTATATCTAGTATGTCACACTTGCTTAGGCACCTGACTACTGTCCAGGGTCAAACACTGTTTCATGTAGACCTGGCCAGTCATGGCTCCTCAAGGGCATTTAGAAACACTCTGTAATCACACTCCTGTGCATCAAATAACAGGTTGTGCTTAGTGACCTGTGCCCTCAGGTGTCTGCCTCTGTGTCATTAGGGTGTGGCTTGTTATTACGTACAACTAGGGTGTCCATGATTCAGAGGGTCAGCATGACATCTGAGATGTGACTGTGAGAGACAAGACCTGTGTGACATATATGTGTGTGTTCATCTGACAGCGCACAATGGTGTATGCAACTGTGTCCTTCATGCAGCTGGGTTACATGCATGGCAGACTGTGATGTGTTAATGTACAGGGAGTTATGTTTGCAGAGACTCATATGTCTGATTTGCATGATGTGGGGTCTTCTGGGTCCTGTATATGTTGTTTGCAGGGGATGGACAAGTGCGCCGGTCATCTGCAGAGTTAGCTTTACCCCTGAGCTAGGGTTGTGAGTCAGTGCATATTGTTGTTGTCTGGATGCCCTGCCCCTGTGACAGGAGACAGTGTTGACTGACTTTCTGGGCATCCCAGTGCCATGGCATTTAACTTGCTATGAGTGATCCTGCATTGTGTTCAAGTGTGCATCATGCACCCCATTGTGGCATTGCCCATCAGGTCATGAGAACATCATAGTGTGTGTTGCTGGCATGCATCACAAGCATGTGAAATGAGTCTCTGCACATCCCCTCATCTGGACACCTGTACTGAGTCAGTAGCAAGAGATGTGCTGTGTGTATAGTGACATACTCCTACATGTTCACTTGCATGTCCAAATGAGGTGTGGGTGGTGCATGTCGGCACATTGGGGTGTTAGCATCCAACATGCAACAGACATATGTGTGAAAGTCAAGGAGGGATATGTGTGCCATGGTTGATGTTGAGAATGACAATTGGCTTATTCTAAACAGTGTTGGCACTTTGAGCTGTGTTCAGCTGATGATGCCAGGGCTTGCCCTGTGAAGTGATGAACTCACTGTGGTGTGTGCAGTTGGTGCAGGTGACTGATGTTGTTCTCTTACTTCCTATTCCTATCCAGATACATCCACGGCCACAGGAGGGGACAGCTCCACGGACCAGGAGGAGCCACAGAGCCTGACAGGGACAGAAGAAAAGGAGTCGGGGGGACCCAGTGGCACGGAGGGCGAGTGGAGCCACACAGAGGAGTCGTCAGCACCATCCTCCCCAGCTGAGGGCCACAGCAGCTCTGAGGATGACTCCCTTGTGGAGGCGGGTGTCAGCACCCACCAAACCCCAGCTAGTGAGGCTGTCCCTGCCACCACCACCACCATCACCACCCTCCCATCGGCTCCCATCCCAGAGGTCCCTGTAGGCTTCCATGTTCATGAGCAGGTCTTCTTTGTGCCAGGCACCGCACCCCCCGCCCCTGTGTCCCCTGCTGCCCTGAGGAGTCTGTGGACTTACTTAGACAGACCCATGTAGGGCAGACGTCGATGCTGAAGGTCCTCCATGCACACACAAGTCTGTTGACACAACTGGTGTCGTTCATGGAGGGCATTTCCTCGGGCATGTGTGCCCTACAGAGGACCAATCAGTCCATTACCTACTCCCTGACAGCAGCAGTGTCCCTCCTCTAACAGTCCCGCACCCCTCCTACCCCTGCACCACCCACGATTCCTAGCAGCCTACCTGTCCCAAGCACACAAACACCCAAACCAAGTTCTAGACGTGCACACAAGCAAGCCCAGGGGACTGATACCACACTCACAGGGGCTGGTTTGTGGACACCCACACAGTCATCCACAACCACTCCGCAGTCCTCCGAGACCTCTCCCTCCCAGCCCCCTTCCCTTGCATCACCTGCAACCCCATCTCCCCAGAAGCTCTTCCTCTGTGACCTTGGCCTCTTCCCCACTGACCCAGCAGATCCTGATTACAAGGGGAAGAGGAAGTCCCCACACACAGAGGGGAGTGCCCCTCACACCCAGACACCCTCCCCCAGGCACAGTCAGACTGAGACCCCTACCCGCAAGACCCCCAGAGCCGGAAGAGCAAGACCCCCCCCACCACCACGTAGCTCCAAGGCAAAGTCTCTGTCCTCCATCCCCCAGGCCACCACTCCAGAGGTTCCCCCGCCACTCCCTGCCCCGGGTTCCCCCACCCACAGATACACCATCCCCAAAATGCTAAAGCCATCCCCCCCACCACTTGCTCCTCCACACCTGGTCAGGCGGTTAGTGCCACTGATGTGGGGACCGTGTCCCCCCCCATCCTGCTGACCTCACCTGCCCCCCATTCCGCTCCCATGGATGTAGGCACTGCAGTGGAGTCCACAACCACCCCGTCTGACTTGAGCACTGCAGTGGGGACCCAATCCACTCCATCTGACCTGCCCACTGGAGTTGTGCCGGCACCCACCCCATCTGACTTGTGCCCCACAGTTGTGACAGCACCCTCCACTTCAGTCAGCTCCACTGCAGTTGCAAGTGTCTCGCCTGCATCCACCACCTCTTCACTGCCTCCTTCTGCTGCGCCCTGATCCGGTCCCTGTGGTGCCTGGCCTGCCCCCATGTATGCCCCTCAAAGGGGATGACCCCGATCCTTAACAGTGCAGGCAAGTAACGTGTGACAGTGTCACTCTAGTTCACTCCTTGGCATTTGGACATGGACTGGCCATTGGCCTTTTGTTTGAACGGACGTTTAACTTTTAATATGCTGAATAAAGCTTTTTTCTTTATCCCTGTGAACTTGATTTAGCTGTACATTATGTTGATGATGTTTAACATGCCATTGCATCTGTAAGGCTTGGTTTCCAATGTTGAATACTGATGTGTTGCTGTGAGGTACTCCATGTGGTCCATGAGATATGTATCCTCTTCTGGTGGGTATCCATGTCATCCTTTGTAGCTACCTGGGTGTGTCATGATCAACTATTTGTGGACATCTCTGTGAACATTTCATTTGCATGGTCACATCTCTGGCTTGCACCCATGCACATATGATGTGCTTCCCATTGTCCAATTTGTCAATTCCACAAACGTTGTGCGCATCACCACTGGACCTATAGGTGTGGGCATCATTGGTATAGGAGCAACTGGGTCCTCTGTGCAACTTGCTAGACATATGTTTTGAATATGTGCAGATTACTTAGGGGAGACTCACGTACCCAGGCTGTTGTGACCAGAGCCTTCATTGTGTGGTAACTGATGGCTGACTGACCAAGTGTTCTGCAGACATGAGTGAGAGGTGCTGTGAATATTTTTGGCACAGCTGGGCTTCCACAGGAGTTGGGTCCCCTCAAGTAAGTGTGTTGTCCCGTGACATAGCCTGGGCCTATGGTGTGTGTTGTATGAGCATGTGTGTGTGTCCACATCCCTGTTCATACACAGGCAGTGTTCCCTTGATATGTTCTTGTTGTTGATGCTTGCTGAGTGGTACTGGGTTCATCCCACTACTTTGCCATGGGCTACCAGATGTGTGGGCGCATGACACACTACTGCTAATTGGTGTATCATCATTGGGATTTGTCAGTTCTGAGTGGTGATGATGTTGTCAGACATGGATGGGACACAGTCAGGGTTCCCCAAGGCTCTTGTTTATTTGCAAAATCATGTAGTTGACCCTAGGTGGTACCTTTCAGGGATTGACACATTTTTATGTGTGTGTGACTGCTCCCACTTGTCGGGTTCATGGCTGCAATGTTGGCAGGTGTCAGCATGTGTGCCTTGTGGTTCTCCTTGGCTTCTGCATTGTCCTGGGACTGTGGCAGGTATTCTGAAGGTTACTTGAGCTTTGAAGTCATGGCCATGTACCACATACTGTGCAGTATGTCTGTCATTCACCAGGGTTGTAAACTGTCCTTGTGTGATGTGTCTGTGCACCTTAGTTCCTCCCAACATTCATGTGTTTGTCATGGGTGCATGTGCAATGTCACCTGTCCATATGGGCTTCACAGATGCACATTGTTGCAGTTCAGGGTGTGTGGTGTTGAGGCTGGACTGATGTAAATGTTTGCATGGATGGTCCCCTAGCTCCCGTTTGTCCATGGATGAGGGGCCATGCTGAGTGATTTGTGTTTCTGTATGTGTGATGTACGTTTGTGAAACAGGACACATGTCTGGGTTTCCCAGTTTGTATGACATCTGCCTTTGTCATCACAGTGGAGGTGTCATACATGCTTGTGTCACCCCAACGTCTGGTCCCTGGGGGTAGTGCTGTTGTGTGTCAGTCTCTTGCTGTGTTAGTTGGTGTTCATTCCAGCTTGTGTCACATGTGTCTTTTGTGCTCCCTCTCATCTCACAATGCCTGATTGCCCACTAAGGGTGTCCCAATGATGGTTTACTTTTGTATGGCACTCTGTCCACATCTGTGTCACTGTGGTTCAGCCCCCCTAATGTGTTGTGTAGTTGCCTGGGGATACTGTGACACACACACACACATGCTGTGCCAGATGTGCAGTGTGAGGTTGCCTGTTTGTGTTTGTGCACCTGGGTCTTTGTCTGGATGCTATTTCTGTGATTTTGCCTGCTGTCCCTGTGAGTCATATCACGTCATTGTGCACATTCATCCTGGTTGTTAGGTCCCATTGCTGGCATGGAATGAAAGTTTGTGAGCTGACACCTACAGTCTACACAGGTTGTTTTGATTAGTGTGTCTATTTTCGAGATGTGTGTATGCTTGGTGATGGTCACGTCTGCTCTTGTGTCATTGTACACTGTATGCATTGTCAGCCCCCATGTTGTGTGCTGGTCTGCACATGGCTGAGAGGGTTTTCACAGCACTGTTGGCCTCACCACATCTCTGTGGGAATGGGACACAACCACTAGTTTGCCACAGAAGTGTTTAATGTGTTGGGAGCAGGGAGGTGGCAGGGTTGATGGACCACATAAGCCCTATGAGTAGGGGTGGCAGGGGTGATGGGCAATAGGTCTCCTAGGGGTGGGGGTGGCAGTAGTGCTGGGCAACAGGTCCCCTAGGAGTGGGGGTGGCAGTAGTGCTTGGCAACAATAGCCATATGGCTGGGGGTGGCAGGGGTGATGGGCAACAGGTCCCCTGTGAGTGGGGGTGGCAGTATTAATGGGCAACAGGTCCCCTATGAGTGGGTGTGGCAGGGGTGATGGCCAACATTAGCCCTATGGCTGGGGGTGACAGTAGTGATGGGCAACAGGTCCCCTATGAGTGGGGGTGGCAGAGGTGATGGGCAACATAAGCCGTATGAGTGGGTGTGGCAGGGGTGATGGGCAACAGGTCACCTTGGGGTGGGGGTGGCAGTAACGCTGGGCAACAGGTCCCCTAGGGGTGAGGGTGGCAGGGGTGATGGGCAACATAAGCCCTATGAGTGGGGGTGGCTGTGGTGATGGGCAACAGGTCCCCTAGGGGTGGGGGTGGCAGTAGTGCTGGGCAACAGATCCCCTGGGGTGGGGGTGGCAGTACTGCTGGGCAACATAAGCCCTATGAGTGGGGGTGGCAGGGGTGATGGGCAACAGGTCCCCTAGGGGTGGGGGTGGCAGGGGTGATGGGCAACATTAGCCCAATGGCTGGGGTGGCAGGGGTGATGGGCAACAGGACCTCTAGGGGTGGGGGTGGCAGTAGTGTTTGGAACAGGTTCCCTAGGGGTGGGGGTGGCAGGGTGGCAGGGGTGATGGGCAACTGGTCCCCTATGAGTGGGGGTGGCAGGGATGATGGGCAACAGGTCTCCTATGAGTGGGGGTGGCTGGGGTGATGGCCAACATAAGCCCTATGAGTGGGGGTGGCAGGGGTGATGGGCAACAGGTCCCCTATGGCTGGGGGTGGCATGGGTGCTGGGGAACATAAGCCCCATGGGTGGGGGTGTTAGTTGTGCGGCCATGCAACCCCTATTGTGGCCTGTTGTTAGTGGCCAGGATGTGGACCTCCTGTGTGTGTGTACCATTTTGCAGGTACGTGTCGTTTGTTTATGTGGTAGGTGTCTTACTTACCGCCTGCGTAGTCAGCATCGGTTCCTGAGCCGGTCATAGAGTACTGGTATGACCTGCGCAATGGGATTCATGATGTGTTTGTTCTTACACGCTGCTTGTTGCTCTGTCTCGTACCCACTGCAAGCTGGTCCGTCTCGTAGCCGTGGATTGAGTTGTGGCGCGAATCGTAGCTGATATGCTTGTTTTCTGGATGTTGTGACGTCCTGTACGTGGCGACCCGTCCGGCGCGTAGGAAGTACGCATCGTACTTGCCATGCCGGAAACTGTAACACGGTTCAGTGTTAGGAGTTGCGACTCGGACGGAGAATGGAGCTTCAATCACAGCCTACGTGTCGGTCATGTTTTTGGCAGGTATGCGCATCGAACTTCCTCTGCAGGGCGGACCGGCTACGGGTACGTGTCAGTCGCACGGTAAGGCTACGGACAGCTCTCTGGGAGCTGTCCGACCCGGTATCGGAATCGACCCCAGAGTGTAGTTTTGTAGAGCCTTGCCCTCTACCCATCTCACCCACTATGATCCCAGGCCATCTGGCCTTCTCTAGGGGCTCAAATACACTGTGTCTCCAAATGTCAGGGCTGCCAATGCAGTAGAAACCAAAAGTACGCAATTGCACTGGGGCAGAGGAGTGTATCTCACTCCTGTCTCAACCAAAATGCCCTCAAAGAAATGATGGCCTAAACGTTGCAGCTGCCGCGAATTGCCGTGCAGCTGTGATGAAAAATTTGGGCCTGGGCACTCACTGTGCCCTCTGGGTGGGTCCCCACTGGGACTCTCTCAACAAATGGGGCCAACATTGCAGCTGCCGGCGCTGGTGCAGCTGGGAACAAGAAATCAGCCCTGGCACCACTGTGCCGCCTGAGCCCCTCTCTGGGACTCTCTAACAAACTCATGCCCCCTTGGTGCAGCTGCCCACTACAGCGGGGCAGCTGTGAATGAGCAAAAGGGGAAGGCACTGGCACTATGCCTTTGTAGCCCTCTTTCCATGGGGGCCCCTCCGATGCCGTTTTCAGTAACAATATGGGGCCACAGACTTCACACTGGCACTAGCAGCGCCTCTGAGAGCCCCACTCACCGGAGTAACTTGGAGGCTCTGTCTCCTCTCTTCGCCCGGTCCTCCTTCCTGGGACCGGGAATTCAACGTGGGACCTGCGAGGCTCTGGGCGGGTCTCCTGCCATACGAGGGGCTCTCTCTTCACTACGAGAGCCCCGCTGACCAGCGCCAGTATCTCTCCTGCAGGCAGGGCTTCCCTCAGCTCATGGGAGCCCCGCCTGGCCACAGTCTTTCACTCGGCCGCGCTCTGCCAGCCGGCCGCACTGCCATTGGTGGCCTCGGCAGCCTCTTCCTGGTTTGGGACCACTCAGATTCAGGCGGTCTCTGACTGGCTTCTGGGTCGGGCCGATCGAGCTGCGGCAGTGAATTCTTCTCTTGTCAGGGCAACGCAGGGTGGGCACCCGCTTCCAACCAAGCACATAGGCGGGGTGGGCACCCGCAAAGACAGCATAATGTGGGGTGGGCACCCGCGATTTTAAATAATCATAATGTGAGGTAGGCTCCTGCTAGGTAGGCACAATGTGGGGTGGTTTCCTTCCAAAAAGTCACAAAATGCAGGGGAACCCCCTGTCGGGATTCCCCCTAACTTGCTGCAACTCTGCACTGTGAAGCCCACACTCTCCTTTTCCTGGAGAATTAAAAGAAAGTGCTCACGAGGCACTTGAAGCAAGAGTCCTGCCTTTAAAAAGAATAAGTCCAAGCAAAAGTTCCTCCAGGTCCATGGGGCATAGCTGGGCCCAGGGAGGCCAGGGGGCCCTCCAGCAGGGAGGTAAGGCCCCCATGGTGGTTCCTCCTGGGCCCCAGCAGCAGCACGCCCACAAGTCAGGAACAGCACACCAGCACAGAATCAAAAAAAAAGTGGGGTCACAGCCCCTATACTTATACTACTTCTCTCCCTTGTCTGCAGTGCATGGTTTGGGGAAACCAGATGCAACTGGTTCAGGGGGGAATTGGAACACTCTGTTGACAGGGCTACTTTTCCCCATTGTTAGGTGGGGGCTCGTCATCAGACACACCACGGGGGGCGGAGCCAGCATTCACTAGGGCAGGCACTATCCTGTTCAGGAACCAGGGACTTCTCCTCCCACCATTCCAAATGCAGATGTCCCATGCAGCCTAGCGCTGACTCACCCTACCCCTCATAAGGCCACACACACCTCACTATCACCTGTCACTCAAAAGCCAGACATTCAATTCACATAAGGCAGGCAGACACATAGCACACAGAAATGCCAAATTCTAAAAGTGGCATTTCTAAAATAGTAAATAAGAAATCTGTACACACCATTGCGTAGCATTTATTATCACTATTCCAAACATACCAAACTTGACCATGCTGCGCCTCTCATATCAGGAATTACCACTGAAACACTTATCAGGGAATCCCCAATGCATTCCTATGGGAGGGCAGCCCCACAATAGTGAGAAACCAAAATGGCTGTTAGTCACTACCAGGACATGTCACATACTTAAGGTACATGTCCTATCTTTTACCTACAATGCACCCTGCCCATAGGGCTAGCTAGGGCCTACCTTAGGGGTGACTGACATGTAGTAAAAGGGGCGTCACGGACATGGCACACACTTTAGGTGCCACGTCACAGCAGCAGTAACACTGCACGCGCAGGCCCTGCAATGGCAGAGGCCTGAGATAGGTGTGCAAGGCTACTTTGGTGGGTGGCGCAATCAGTGCTGCAAGCCCACCAGTAGCATTTAATTTACCAGCCCTGGGTATATGAGATACCACTTAACAAGGGACTGACAGGTAAATTAAATAGGCCAAACAGGTGTAGACCAATCTTACCATATTTAACACAGAGAGCGCATGCACTTTACACTGGACAGCAGTGCTAAAGTGCCCAGAGTCCTAAAACCACCAACACCATGTCAGAAAAAATGCTAGGAGAAAGGCAAAAAGTTTAGGAATGACCCTGCAAAAAGGGCCAAGTCCAACAGACATTTAAGGAATTTTGCAACAATCTTTGAAGAATGGCTCGTACTTGTTTTACATGTTCTGATACGGAGTTGGAATATATAATTATGTCATCAATGTAGACAACACAACAGATGTCAATGAATTGACGCAAAACCTCATTTATAAAAAATTGAAAAGTCGCGGGAGCATTGCAGAGTCTGAAGGGCATGATCTGATATTCCAAAAGGCCAAATTTAGTGCGCAATGCCTTTTTCCATTCATCACCCTCTCGGACTCTTACAAGGTGATATGCTCCACGCAAGTCAAGTTTGGTAAAAATGGTTGCCTGTTTCATCTGATCTAACAATGTGGGTATTAAAGGCAAGGGGTATCAATTTTTCACTGTTACGTTATCTAGTGTGCGATAATCGATGCACGGGCGCAATTCTCCCCCCTTCTTTGGTATAAAGAATAGAGGAGAAGAGACCGGGGATTTGGAATGTCGCATGAATCCGTTAGCAAGGTATTCATCGAGGTATGTTCTCAAATATTCATTCCCCTTCTCAGTAAGGGCATATATACGGCTGCAGGGTAACATAGCCCCGGGCATTAAATCTATACGACAGTCGTAATCCCGATGTGGTGGTAAGGTATTTGCTTTTTTCTTGTCAAAAACATCTAAAAGATCTATGTATTCTTTTGGAACACCATCAACGAGTAAGATACTTTGTGAATCTTTTGGAAAATCATAACCTTGCACTTCTAAAACTTTGTATTGAAAACAATGGGTGATACAATGTTCAGAATTAAAAGATATTGTTTTCTTAATCCTATCTATTCTTGGGTTATGTTGAACTAACCAGGGAATACCTAAAATGAGATGAAATTGAGGGGCATCTATGACATCCAATAAAAACATTTCACTATGGTTTGCAAAACACATCATAATTAGATGTTCTGCATTATTTTGTATTAGTCCTGAAGTCAATTCTTTCCCATCTACTGCACAAACGATTTCTGGACGGGCTTTAGACTCGGTTCTTAACCCTAAGTTTTGTAAAAATGTTGTATCTATGAAATTTCATGTAGCTACGGAGTCACTTAAAGTATCTACTGACCAGGTATGCGTGTCATTACCTATTGACCTTAGAGTAACCTGAATGGTAAAATGGTGGAAGGAAGCAGCAGGAGCTGTGGAGGTCAAACTAGAAAACATACTCGACAAACTGACCTTGTCTTTCGTTGAGTTTTCTGGTTTTCCGATAATTGACTGACAGCTACTTCCGCTGACTTGGATTTCCCTTTATTTGGATGAGTTGGACATTCATTTACGAAGTGTCCGTTTTCCCACAATAAAGACACTGGTTCAATTTACAAAGTTTCTCTTTCTCTTCTTTAGTGAGGGGTCCTCGGATAGTTCCTATTTGCATTGGTTCCCCTAAATCAGGTTTACCAGGGAGCTCTGTTTTTAGATAAGTCCTTTCTTTAAAGACAAACATTTTATGTTTGTTTTGCCTCTTTTCCCTTTATGTTCCTCCAAACGGTGGTTTAGTTTTACTACGAGATTGATAAACTCACTAATATAATCAGGAGGATCTAAACTCTGAGTTACCATATCCTTGAGCTCATCTCGTAGGCCTCTATAAAATAGGGAGACCCTTTTTGTCTTCTGGCCATTCTGCTTCAATAACCAACCGGTTGAATATGGAAATATAATGCAATAGATCTGATGAGCCCTGTTTTAAATTAAGTAATTCATGGTCTGCTGATTGTACAAACATGTTTGGCAAATAATTTTTTCATTGTAGCCTTAAAACGACCAAAGTTTTATAGTAATGGATCGTCACATTCTACTAAAGGAACTAACCATAAAGCTGCGTCCCCTCCCAGGTATGACAGAACATGGCCAGATGGAAGAATCATCGGGAAAGGCCACAGGTTTAGCAATAAAATGCAAATGGCAGTTATTCAAGAAAATTGTAAACTTGTTGCTGTCCCCAAGAAACCGTTCTGGGGGGGCTAATGGAACAGATACTAGGGTTACTACTTGAATTTGGGTAGGAGAAGTGGCACTAGAAGAATGCAACGCTTGCGTTGCTGACTGAAAATTAGGTGGTTTAAGAACAGGTTTGTGCATACTGGAGAAACCCCAAGCCAAATGATCCTGCATGGAATTTTGCAGTGTTGATAAATCTCTACGTAAAGACGCGTTTTCTGATTTAATATCAGCTAACATGGTGGCGATATCTTGTAAAGAGATTTCCATGGCATCTGGGCGAAACGTTTTACGTGAGCTTAGCCTTCTGTCAGGATAACCATGCACTCTTACCTTCTATGTACACCGTTGGTTTTGCAGAGACGCTATGGACCAACTTCCCTTAACCCTACTTGATAACCTGTGGTTTACAGAATCGCTAAGCTAAACAATAGGATTTAGGGAGGAGGGCCAGATACTGGACGCTGGTGGGCTCTTGTTGTCGACCTGCAAGGCAACAATATGACACTAACTTAATAGCAATAGTCAGACTGTGAATTAAGCATAATCTCACTTCTTCTTGCTAAAAATACTATGTCTGTGGTAGATTCCCTATCTACGAACTCAAGTAAGTGTTATGAGCATCCTAGTAGTTGTTGTGATATCCACTATGATGATTCTTGTGGGGATGATTAAGTGCGTATGCTCTGAGGTGCCTTTCTCACTTTCGGTTACCTCTTTTTTTTGAGAGAGAAAAATATTATCAAATTACTTCTGAACAATCTTACTCCATTTAAGATACCACAATATGCTTTTACAAAAAGATATCTTTCTAACTGTACTTACATTCTTTTACTATCCCCAATGAGGTCCATCAATATGATCACTAAGAGAAAAGAAAAAATAATCCAAAACAAACAACAGGCTTCTACTGTTTTAGTTACAAACTTTCAACAAGGGTTTTGTTGTAGCTTTCTTAGGTTCCAAATGTATTTTCCTTAAATAAATACTGTCCATGAATTGTCTTTAAATTTCTTTCCTCGCGTTAGTACAATTAACTGTCTTGCGATGGGCGCTTTAAATAAAATGAAATAACTTAGCTTTCTTTGTCTTTCTTTTTCCTTCAGGTTCTCAAGCTGAGCGAGTCAAGAAGAAACTTCCCCTGATGTCCGAAGGATGATGCCTGCGAAGATCTTGAACTGAGCACTTGCACGCCAGATTTGCAGGTAAGACTGGATCACAGGAACCTTCCATGAAGACGGGAGGAAGGCTAAGTAGGTTCTGGAACTTGGGTGTGGCTTTAAATAGAAGAGCCACACCCAAAATGGCCGTCACGTTGGAGCATGTTTTAACGTGAAGTCTGTCGTGGCATTACCTGCTCTGTATTGGCAATGCCGCACCGGCGGTAACACGCGCTGAGATCGCTGCCATCCTAAAGCCTCTAAACAGCATGCGATCACAGAGAATGACTTTCCCTGAACAGCGCTGGGTATAACAAAGTCCAATGATCCTATCATGCAAAGTAGCTCAGCTCAAATGTAAATGAGAAGTGAATAGTCCCCACAATTCAACAATGCCTGAAACTGTAAAGTAAACTGTTAAAACATTGCTCAGACGCAAAAAATTACATTTTACACTTTGGTGGTGCAGGTTTGCACGGGAAAGGGGAGGGTTTTTTAGAGATAAATAACTCTGTTTCAAAGGCAGACTAATCACGACAGAGGTCAGTACCATGAGCCTATCTATTCTATTGCTGCACATGCTACAGGAACAGCTAAAAGAGGTGTCTGCAATGTATGCAGGTGTGGAGGAAAAAAAAGATGTGTATGACTTGGTGGAGAGCTTAATCTTTCCCTTGCCTGCTAATACAAGGGTGCAAATAGACAACATGTCCTCCAAACAGTACATCTGTGCCACAATTCTTGATCCACAGTACAAACCATTACTGTCCACTTTCATTCCTTTTTCAGACGGGGATGTTAGAAAATACAAAACATGGATAGCTGAGCAAGAAATGGAGCTAGAAAAATAATGACAGGGAATTAAAGTCCCACTGGTCCAGGGCACAAGTCCTCTGGTGCAGTCTTCAAGTCCGGAGCCTGAGGGCAATGCTGTTGTCTCACAGCAGCCAAAACCAATGACAAGAACACCATCAACAACACCAAGACCAGGAGCATCAGCCCCTAAATCTGCAACTGAGTGAACTCTACTGGAAAGGGATTAAGTAATGAAAATTGAGTGAATGGTCCAGGCCTATCTGGATGACACAACAGAGGTCTACCTTGATCAAAACCCATTGGTGTATTGGTATGGGAAGAAGCACCAATGGCCGTGCTCAGCAGTCTGGCAATAAACTATCTGACTTGCCCTGTAGCCAGTGTCTTTGCTGAGCGAGTTTTCAGTGCCTGCTGGTGCTGTTGTCACAGTGAGAATGACCAGTCTCTTGTCCCAAAACGTGGAAAGATTAACCGTGATCAAAATGAATCAGCAATTTATACCACCGGATTACACCATAAGTGAAGTACCACAGGAGGAAGACGATGACGAAGATTCAGTTCATGGAAGTACTGTGTTAGATGACCTACTCCTGGGTGAACCACCAGAGTTTGAGAGCAAGCTCTACTTCTCGGACTACTAGGCATTCTTTCTTTGATGCCCCAAAAAAGCAAGCATTTGCAATGCAATAGGTCTCGCATTTACGGAGGTTGAGCCATCGGCGTTGTAAATGACAATGGGCCATATGTAGGTGGCATACACTTTACCGATTCTTAAATACCGAATCTTACCGATTCGGTATTTAAGAATCGGTAAAGTGTATGTAGGTAAAAATTCGGTAAATGTTACCGAATCGGAGTAAGTCGGTAATTACCGAATCGGTATTTACCGATTCGGTAATGAGGCATACCTTCCCATTGATTGAATCAATGGGAAGGTATGCCTCATTACCGAATCGGTAAATACCGATTCGGTAATGGGGGGAGCACATTCAAGGGTGGCAGGGTGTCACATTGACACCCTGTTGCACCCCTGATTCTTCCATGTGTGCACATGTGGCGCACATACATGCCCTAGGGGCATGTATGTCTGCCACATTGCACACTTCACAGTGCACAAAAATGCATTTTCACACCTATTCGTCATTTACCACCAACTATTAGTTGGTGGTAAATAACGAATCCCCACACCCACCACACAGTCCCCCTACATCTCATTACTGTATTCGGTATTTACCGAATCGGTAAAATTACCGATTCGGTAAATTACCGATTGCAGAAATGAGCCCCCTACATGTCAACAGCCTAAATACCGGTCGGTAACGGTATAATTACCGAAAATCGGCCGTTACCGACCGGTATTGGGCTACGTACATGAGGCCCAATGTCTTTTATTTATGTTTTGGTTTTTAAAACCTAAATAAAAGGCATTTTCATTTACAATGCTAATAGCTTAAACTCTCCCTTTAAATGACTGCTACCTCTGTTGATAATCACTGGCAAGATGGCTTATTTACTTAAGTGTAGAACAGTCAACTGGGCTTCCATCAATATGAGATCAATAAATTGGGTAATTATGATCCCTGGTACGAACAATCCTCAGTCCTGCAAAAATACTGAGCATTGAATAATAATATGAGCTATCATTTGTTAAACCTAAGAACAATGTTTGCTGTCCTTAACACAAACGTCTAGACTTATAATACCTGTGTACCATGGAATAGCTATGTTTGACATATGAAGCCTGGATCTGTACAATCTCCGCAGCTTGAGGGGCAGTCAAGATGCCAGCATTTATGAAGGACAAAGACACACGCCAATGACAAATATGGCGGTGCTTCTCCTCTGTACTTGACCTACAACAGATCACCAGAGCAGCGCTTGCACACTGGCCGAGGCTCAACCTAAAAACCATCAGGCCACACCACTCATGTTTTATGCAAATTAAGCAGGTAGGGGTGGAGCAGCTCGAGCTGTACTCCTACCACATTTATAGGGGCCATGTGACTTATTTCCATGTCTTGGCACCTTCAGTCAGTTCTTGCTTCTTAGCCAAAAGATGGTGCATTCTGGGAGTTATATTGTTGCTTTTAACATTGCAAGTATAGGTTAAAAAAAAACAGCATGCAAAGTGCTTTCGGCTAGGGTGTCAAGACTGGCTGATGGTGCCACATATGACTTCCAGCCACGAGGAAGTGGTCACGGTGAAAGGTCTGGTTTGTTTCAAATAAATACATTTGGGAGTCAGACGAAGCAACGTGGTGAAAGGAAATGAATGTCACGCACAAGTAAACTAAAGTTATAATGGGATGGGATGGGATTGCACAAACACACATTCAAGTCTGAGATCTTCATTACATTTCCTATCATGCTGTTAGTTGTAATTGGTTGTTCTGTGTTCGTCTCCTTTTGAACTGCTCTCTCTCCTAGTCAAAAGTTCTTCAGACAAGGTGTTGAAGGCAAGATATTTGATTTAATGCATCTTGTTAAATTTGTTAGTTGGGAGCTATGGTGCTGTCATCTTCTTGACATGTTTATAAGGAAAGTGCCACTAGATCTAAAAAAAGTATTTGCAGTGCAATAGAGCTCGCATTTGCGAGAGGTTGAGCTATTGGCATTGTAAATGACAATGCCTTTTATTTATGTGTCTTGAAACCCTGCAAGCGGTGCGTAAACACACACTTTGTATTTATAGTCCTTGCTTATGAGAAGCAAGACTAGCAGTAACTGCGCCTCTTTTATTGCTTGCACCCATATAACTATTATCTAAAGGAACCTCTGCTCTATAAAAATGAATAAATATAAAAATAAATAAACAGATGAAGGCGTCCCACCTCACGTACTCTTTATTACACACTAGGAGAAACAGTGTGCCCCAAGGGTGCAAATAGTCCAGCGTGCACATCTGATGAACACAGTTTAAAAGCAAGTACATCATGCCTGAAAACACAGCAATACCTAGATCCACATAATGGACGTAGAATGTTGTAAGGAACTTTAGACAGGAAAGCCACTGTGCAACAATCTTAGGGGCATATTATCAAGAACGGCGTTAAAATTATCGCCGATTTAGCGGCAGGAAACTGCCGCTAAAAGCGGCGATAATGGGCTTGATAATATGCCCTTGAGAATTCCCATAGAAGCCCATGTTCTGGTGTGAACATGGGCTTCTATGGGAATTCTCTGCGGCATATTATCAAGCCCATTATCGCCGATTTAGTAGCAGTTTCCTGCCGCTAAAGCAGCAATAATTATAATGCTGTCCTTGATAATATGCCCCATAGATGGCCAGTAGCCATGTGTTCTATTCCTACAGGCTTAGAGCCAATATGCTGCTGCAGGAGGTGAGGAAATTTACAGAACACTGCAGCAGAGCGGAAAAAACAACTGAGGTGAGTAATGCAAAACTGATGGCTGTTGTTACGATACACCACCAAGTAAGGACTTTCCACAAGCAAAGACTAGATGAAACCACAAGAAATCTTACAAGAAAAGGTAGAGATGGCCGATGATAGAGCAACACAGTTAGAATCCAACTTTGATTACAATTCAACTGCCTCTGTAGTGCCCATAAAGCCATTTAAACATAGAAACCAAGATACCTCTGATGCGAGCCATTACTTCCTCATGCACAACCAATCCACCAATTCAAATTCTATAGAAACAGAACCTCACCCATATCGGAGCCCATTTGTACAGAATTGTGAGATACCTGACTACGGTACATAATTCAACTCACTGGAACCAAAACCAGCCATCCTTGCTTCAGTAAACAAGTCACTACAACTCTTCTGCCGTCCATTTCAGAAACGGATTGACTACAAACCACACCCCATCAACACATCTGCTCATTTCCCTCACCACCCACCCACCCCAACTCAATTTCTCTCACCACTTACTGCCCTGGGCTTTCTTTGCGCCATCAAAAAAATCTACCAGTTCTGTTGAGTCCACACTATATGGCACACCAATGAACCATTCAACACCAGAGGCAGATTATTTTATTAACATGTGTTTATTAACATATGGTATTTGATAAGTGTTAACAGACGAGCTAAGAGTTCATTTCTTATACATAATTCTAGCACACCTCACCCATGCAAAAAAAGAGAACTGTTATGGACTGATGTTGAAGACAGCATTATACTCCACATTTATTAGAACAGGAGCCAATAAACAAACATTAAAAAGACTCCAAGTAGTCCAACATGCAGCGGCTCAGTTGGTATAAAAACTACCAAGAAGGTCCTCCGCATCTGCAGCCCTAAAAAACCCTTCATTGGCTCCCACTACATAAGAGAATACTCTTTAAGATTCTCCTAATCACCTTTAGAGCCTCACTCAAAATGGGGCCTAAATACCTCTCATCAAGATTCACCCCCTACTTTACAACCAGAACCCTCAGGTCCTTGTCAGCCAATCTGCTCAAACCTCCCAGTTTTAGATGCAAAACAAAGGCAGGAAAAACAATGGCCGTATTAGGTACCAGAGCCTGGAACCTATTGCCAATGCATCTGAGAACGTTAAAATCTGAAACACAATATAGGAAAGCACTAAAGACTTGGATTTTTGGATCCTCAGATGAACTCTGTCTCTTTGTCATTTAAGAACATCAGAGTTTCTTCTTACCTCCATACTAGCGCCTGGATGCTCCTTTCGGCGTGGCAGTCAGCGCATTATAAATATCGCTTTTCATTTCATTTCAGAGTATCACAACAATACTACTTTCCCAAGATTAATTAATGTCTCTTGGAGTTCTAAGGTGATGTAGGTCACTCAGTAGCCATACGGTTAGAGAATCTCTTGATGGCTACTCATTTTCAACATCTGGACAGGTGTGGCACTTCATTCAACACGTTCAGTTCCATGTAACACCTCATGTACAGGTGCACTGGCTACAGATGCAGTCACACAAGAACACGTTATTTTATCCAAAATACAAAGACATACTCCAAACAGAAGCCACACCACCACCAGAGGCAAGTGCAATGCAGAGAAGGTGGAATGGAGCTGTCACACATGGGGTCACATAAGGTCAGTGCCGGTGCGGCATCAGCCAATGGAACTTTGCTGTGCTTACCGTACTCCATTCGAAAACGAGGAACTTAGACGAAAAATGCCAATGAGCCAACGCAATTTCTGTGCAGCCCGCTGACCACCATGTGAGACTGCAGTCCCTGTTCAATTTAGTTTGTTTAAGAGTCATTTTCAGTGTCCCTTCTTTCAACGAGGCAATCATGCTTACATTCATTCATACACACACAAGTACCGCCATTGACACGAGGAACCCCTGCTGCAGGACCTAATGCGTTCAGCTTGATCGTGCTATCAGACACATGGCCAATGAAAGTCGAGATGTTGCACACAATTTTTTTTTAAAGTTGTGACTGAAATCAGTCTACTGAAATAAAAAAAATGAGTTTCATTTTGCCAACAATACACTTTTGGAACTGCTAATATTGAAATGTTCACAACTCGCAGGGTGTATATTTGTTTCTTTTACAGGACTGAAACTTTGTGAGAAGACAAAAAGTCAGAGCGAATGCGGTGGGTGGCGGCAGCGGCCACCCTCCCTTTGCTGCTTCCTGTTCTCACCCCAGCACAAGGGAATGTCAGGAATTCATAGCTAATTACCAGGCTGCTCCCTACACGTGACCAGCACACAGCAAGACTCATTCAGGTCAAGCAAGGTGGAGAACCTGGACATTCAAAGGTTCTTCAGTGGGATTTTCACCAAGGCGCGGACAGCTGAGCTCTGTCATGATGCTATGGACGCCCGACCTTACATGAATATATCGTTGCGAGCATAGTCATACCTGTGTTACCCCATTGTAACGAATCAATCAATACTATGGGGCAGATTTACAAGCCCCTTGCGTCACTTTTGCGTCACTTTTGCCATGTTAAAGGGGACGCAAAAGTGGCACAAGGGGCTTGTAAATCTGCCCCTATGTTTAGACGGTTTGACGCAAAGTGCCCTAATCTTTCATTTGACGTCATCAAAATAAAAGAATAGGAGGTTCAAGCTGCATGTGTCTAGGTTGTTGCAGTCAGCGCTCTAGCGTTTGCCGCTAGAGCGCCTATGTCACCAACGACGTGCGTACACCACGACGGTGGCGTACGCGCAATGCATAAATAAAGGGGGCGTGCCCCGTTTGGGCACTTGCGCACCGACACACCAAGCTGGCGTGGTCTCAGTTTATTTAGCGCTGCTGCTGCTAGGCCCGCGCTGCACAGCCGCACAACACTGGCGACGAGGCGGCCGGACCCGCCGCGTGACCCAGTAACTGCGCCACCTCCTGCTGAGCGCATCGCGGCAGCCCCGCGATCGCGCACCTGCTAGATTGGACCCCCCTCGAGCCTGCCCTGCGGCCGCACCAGCTGTTCACCCTCCCGGCGTTCCAGCACTGACACGGCCTGCTCCTCGAGGTGAGCAGGTGTGCACCAATCACAGCCTACAGTAAATAGCGGATGAAGATTCCCGCCCTCCAGCCCTGCCTCAGGCCTGCATCTTCACGCCACTTCTTCTAACCAGGCTCACGTGCCAGCCATTGCCTGGGGCCCCGGCTGTGCTGCCCGTTGTCCGGCCTTGGTACACCCGCTCCA
This sequence comes from Triturus cristatus, assembly GCF_964204655.1. NCBI lineage: Eukaryota > Metazoa > Chordata > Amphibia > Caudata > Salamandridae > Triturus > Triturus cristatus. Next base: position 183,640,116 of record NC_140589.1, read on the forward strand.
CCGCCCGAAGCCACCCTCCACTGCAGTGCCATGGGGGATGACAACCCCCCACCGCCTAGCCACCCGTTCCACCCACCTACCGGCGTCCTGCCACCATTCAGTGAGACTGCTGACCCTGCAACAGCTGCACCGCGCTGGCAGACATGGATCGGGCGGCTCAACAACTATTTCATCGGCTCCAGGGAGACGGATGGCGCGGTGAAGCGGTCACTCCTTCTTCACTACGTGGGGGAGGAGGTCTACCTGCTAGTCAAGCACCTCCCTAACACTGGCGGCGCAGACGACTAAGACGCGGCCGTGACGGCCCTCAACACGCACTTTGACCCCCAGATGAATCCGGATTTCGAAGCCTCCAAAATGCGTCAGGCGAAGCAAAAAGAAGGGGAGTCGGTGGACGCATTTCATGCACGGCTGAGGGTGCTCGCAGACACCCACCTGGTCGGCGACCGCGCGAAGGAGGAAATCAGAGCGCAGCTCATCTACGGCATCCGTAGTAAAAAGTTGCGGAGCCTCATCCTCCGCCAACCGAACATTCCAATGGCTGACATCCTGGTGCTAGCCCGCTCCCACGATCTATCCGACGCACGGGCGGAAGAGATGGAACAAGCACTCACGCGAGGCACGGGGCCAAGCGTGACCGTCAAAACGGAGCGCGCAGACGCAGTGCGGACGCACGAGAAGAAACGCCGACCAGCAGCTAGACAGTCGCCCCCGACGCAGTGCGACTACTGCGGGTATGAAGAACATCAAGGGAAAACCTGCCCAGCGAAAGGGAAGACGTGCACCAACTGTGGCACCCTGAACCATTTCTCCTCCGTCTGCAGGAAGCGTGCCACACGGAAGGATGCTCGAGGGAAGAGGCCCACAAGAGGCATGGTGAGGCAACTATCCCAACTATCCCTCTCCTCCAGAACCGACACAGGGCCTCGACACACGCAAGCCCTACAAGAGGACGACTCGGAGTCCGACGACGAAGAAGAGACATATGTGGTCTCGTTCACCAGGGCCTTAAAAAGCACAAGACATCCTCAGCCTCGGTGCGACATCATGGTCGCAGGATCAAAGGTGAATGCCGTGATCGACACGGGGGCATCCGTCACCGTTATGGGAGTGCAGCAGTACAACCGCCTCCGACCAAAGCTAGAACTCAAAACCTCGAAGGCCCGGATCTATGCCTACGGCAGCGATGTTCCTTTGCCCCTCCTAGGGAAAATGACGGTGCCGGTGGGAACGGAGGATGCCGAAATCACCATTGAGGTGCACATCATCAATCAAGAGGTAGACACCCTCCTGAGCGGGCATGCCGCTGAAGACCTGGGGCTCCTGATGTTCCTCCGGAAAGTTCAAGACACGCAAACGGCCGACCTGCTGGATCAGTTCCCGGAACTATTCACCGGCCTAGGGAACATCAAACGCCCACCGGTCAAACTCCACATCGACCGCTCCGTCACGCCCACAGCCCTGAAGCACAGGCGAATTCCGTTCTGTCTACGACCTCTGGTAGAGGAAGAACTCAAGAAACTGGAAGAACAAGGGGTCATAGAGACAGTCACCGGCCCCACTCCGTGGGTGTCCCCGATGGTAATCGCGGAAAAACCTCGTCAACCAGGCAAGATCCGGGTGTGTATCGATATGAGGCTCCCCAACAAATCCATCAAGAGGGAGAGGCACATCACGCTCACCATGGATGACATCATCGCAGACCTTAACGGCGCGCGATGGTTCTCCAAATTGGACCTAAACGCAGGCTACCACCAGCTAACGTTGGCCAAGGAGAGTAGGTACATCACCACTTTCAGTACACACCTAGGACTGAGACGATACCAGCGACTTAACTTCGGGATATCGTCAGCGGCGGAGATCTTCCAGAACACTATCAGAGACATCTTACAAGGCCTGCCTGGAGTCATGAATATGAGCGACGACATCCTGATTCACTCCACAACCGTAGACGAACACTATCGGCGAGTCAGAGCCACACTGACACGCCTCAGAGAGTACGGAGTCACACTTCACAAAGACAAGTGCCAGCTGTTTCAGCAGCGGATAGAGTTCTTCGGGTATACGTTTACAAACGACGGCATTCAAGTGGATCCCCGAAAATCCCAAGCCATCAAGGACGCTCCTGCACCCACATCCGCCGCAGAGGTACGCAGCTTTCTGGGGATGGCCACGTACTGTGGAAGGTTCATTCCGAACCTAGCAACGATTGCTGAGCCACTCCAACAACTCACGAAAAAGGACGCCCCGTGGCAATGGGGGCCCCAAGAAGACTCGGCGTTCCAATCCGTCAAAACAGCGCTCCTCGACCAGGCCACCTTAGTATATTTTGACCCGGCACGGAAGACAGAGCTGATAGTTGACGCCAGCCCAGTAGGACTTGGGGCAGTCCTCACCCAAGAGCAAGAACCAGGCCAGTGGGCCACGTTGGCCTACGCAAGCAAGGCCCTCACAGCGACCGAACGGAGATATTCCTAGATTGAGCGGGAGGCACTAGCCATAAGATGGGGCTGTCTACATTTCCACCTGTACGTCTGGACATCCGTTCACGGTCGTGACGGACCATCAACCGCTGGTACCCCTGTTCAGAGGAACAGCTCCACACTCCCCGCCGCGAATAGAACGGTGGGCCATCGGACTGCAACAGTACCATATGGACATAACGTACCGGCCTGGTGCCAAGAACCCGGCTGACTTCCTGTCCAGACACCCGGGCCATAGCGAACACATCCCGGCGGGGACAACGGAGGAAGAAGACGCCGAAGCACACCTCGATTTCATCGCGGCACTAACATGCCCACAAGTACTGACACTACAGGAGATTATGCAAGCTGCGGAACAAGACTCCGTGATGACCAAGACCAGGGAAGCCCTACAGCGAGGGTCGTGGGCCAACTTCTTACAGTCTGCCAACACGTGGACACAGGAAGAAAGGGCGGACCTGCAGCAGATCTGGCGAGTACGGAACGAGCTCAGCACCACCAGAGACGGGATAGTCCTGAGGGGAGCCAGGATTGTCGTGCCAACAGCGCTGCGCCGTCAAGCCACCCTTCTCGCCCACAAGGGACATCAAGGGACGGAGAAAATGAAGGCCAGGATGCGAGAAAAGGTGTGGTTCCCGGGACTGGACGCCCTGGTGGGTGACATCATAAGGAGCTGTCCAGCGTGTCAGATGACTAGCGGACCGGAACATCCAGCCCCCATCGCAACTGAAGAGCCAGGAAGACACCCCTGGGACAAAATCAGCGTTGATTTTGGGACCCTCCCCGATGGGAGAGTAACGCTAGTAGTGATGGACAATTTTTTCAAGTACCCCCTGGTGGAGGCGCTGCCGTCCACCGCGTTCACGTTTGTAGGACCAGCACTGGAAAAGATATTCCACATGTTCAGACGCACGTCGGAACTAAAAAGTGACAATGGGCCGCCGTTTCAAGGCCACGAGTTTAAGGAGTTCCTCGCCCTCCACGGAATACGACACCGGCGGATCACCCCACAGTGGCCTCAGGCAAACGGCGAGGTCGAACGCTTTATGAGGACACTAAACAAGATCCTCCACATTGCCAGTGCCGAGCGGCTGGACCCTGATCGAGAAGTTCAGCGCTTCCTCGGAGAGTATCGGAGCACACCCCACTGCTCCACCAAGCAAGCCCCCTGGGCCCTCATGCTGAAGGGGACCCGCCGGGATGGTCTACCCACAGTCCCAGGGTGGGCCCCCCACCATTTGAGGCGGAACAAGCACTGCGACGACGATCACGCCGAAACCAGCAAGTGAGCCGGGCGAGAGGGTGTCGGGAGCGCGCCCTTGGGCCGGGGGACAATGTCCTCATCAGGGACCGACGACCGGGGGGAAAGTTCAAGCCACGATACGAGCCGGGAAGTTGGACGGTGGAACGCCGCCAGGGGACAATGGTCACGGCTCGCCGGGGAAACGAATCAGCCACCCGAAACATCTCGTGGTTCAAACGCATCCCCACAGCCACAAGACACCGACTACAGTCCGGGGGAGAGGAAGAGGAGGACGTCCGGGTCCCCGCGAGAGAACAGTCACCAACGCCTGACCAGCCCGAAGGGGTGGCAGCCCGGGACGGGCCCAGCTCCGAAGCTGAGGAGGCGGAACGTGACGGCCCGGCGACTACCAACACCCGAGCGACGGCCAGGTACGAGCTGCGACGGAACCCTCCGCCAAGCAGCCGGCTCAAAGACTTTGCCTGCCAAATAAGTGACTGAAAAGAGGGACTCCTGGTCCGAGTTTCATTATCTAAGTTGGATAGGGATGTTGCAGTCAGCGCTCTAGCGTTTGCCGCTAGAGCGCCTATGTCACCAACGACGTGCGTACGCCACGACGGTGGCGTACGCGCGATGCATAAATAAAGGGGGCGTGCCCCGTTTGGGCACTTGCGCACCGACACACCAAGCTGGCGTGGTCTCAGTTTATTTAGCGCTGCTGCTGCTAGGCCCGCGTTGCACAGCCGCACAACATAGGTGAAGACTGAGCGAGGGAAATTAATGTAAAGTTGATGAACATGAAAGAGAAAGGTATTTCCTGAATTAATTATGCATCCAACACAAAATGTAATTCACACTCAACTGGGCGCACCCATTAATTTTTGGTAGGCACGGGGAGATTACGTAAATTGCCCAGAATCACAGGATGTTGAGCGTGGTTGCCGAGACTCGAACCCGATTCCTCAGCTTTGAGGTCGGCCGCCCTAGCCATAAGGCTACATCCTCAAAGAGCGAAATCAGTATATGTACACAACTCTATACAACCCAAATTCCACTTTCGGCATAACGTAAATAAAACCGAACACAGAATATATGCCGATTTGAGGGAAAAGTGGGGAAGGTTTAAAACATGAAAGTCGGACCGCCAAGTCTGAGAGTCACTGCAGGGGATGGTACTACTTGTACCACAAGAGGGCAGACAGACACTGCACACGTTTGCACCCATGGTGTATAGTTAAAGTGTGTACCCAGTTACTATCAATACTAACAATGGTCATTCGTGTGAATTTAACAGCTCTGGATGAATCACCAAACATCTCAAAGTGAGCGCCCTATGAACAAGGGAAAATAGTCATTATTGCAGCATATTTATGCAAAGGGAAGCACTTCACGATCACACCATGTGTGTCTCTGTGTGTGCGCCCTTCACAGGAAGAACAAACTCTGCACCTTTACATGCAACGTAAGAACAAAACCCCTCACTCTAAAATAATACTAGAATGACGAGAGGTACATGCACATTAAAACCAGAATGGAGCCTGACCAGTTTAAGGAAAATGAAAGTCCTCTGAAGTTGAGGCATAGGCATGGCTTCCCTGCTAGGGTTGGAGCAGTGTCATGTTGAAAACTAAGGTTGAGTCCGGTTGACTGAAGTCAGTTTGATGCACCAAACACCGCTTGCTAGAGCCACCTCGACCACAGCCCGGCGCCGTGGAACATAGAATAAATCTGCTCCCATTACCGATAAGCGTGCACATTTCAGGGAGGCAGCCGAGTTTATTTTCAGATTTGTAGAGCTGAAGCGTCCGGCATGCTGACCCCTCACTAGGAACAACAAGAGTCCTGCGCTGTAAACAGACACCTTCAAAGCCCCAGCCCTCGCCTCCTGAGCTGTCCCAGGAGCACACATAATTGTCAACAGCCTTGAAAAATAAATAGATCACGCACCCTGTAACAACCAAGTACAGGGGCCAGTAGCCATGGGAGGTTACAAATGACGACATGTCCATACTAAGGAGGGACTAACCAGCCTAATTAGGAATCAGAAGACAGAATTTACGAAGGACAAAGACACACAGCAATGAAAAATGGGCGGGGAAGCGGGCGGGCCTTCTATCAGTACTGAACTACAACAGATATTCACCAAATATATATATATAGCTAGGGAACATTATTTACTTTATTATATGTTTGTGTCTGACTGCCTGGTTGACCAATTCATCCCCATTGACTTACTCTTAGACACATTATTTTTGCCGGATTGTCATTGAAGTAGTCTGACTCCCGACTTGCCCTCCAAGGCCATTTCCCTAAAGCAAACAGATATTGGATGGAGAATACAAGCAAATGTGGGCCTGCCTCCAACCCCGGGCGGTGACTATCTATGCTTTCCTACTCTACAGGGACTTCCCCACCCTCATGTGACATTTGTAATTCAATTTACACTGGCAATCTTCTGCTTTGTGTACAAATGGTGGATCTGCATTCTGCAATGTACCATCAATCGATCACAGTGAGCACACTGGAAGAACAGGTAAATTTGGATGATGATGAATTTGAAGAGGCCTAAAGGGAAACAACAGCACCAGACATACACAAGTCTGTGTAGTGGTGGTGGTGAGTGGTGTGACTGACAGCGTTGCATTGATTTTCTAATTGATTGGGAAAATGCTATGTTGCTGTGTGTGTGTGCCCACTGCTCAGTGCTGTCTGACTCCAATTCGTTGTTTAATCTGAAGCTAAGTGGTGGTTGGGTGGGGGGCCTGTTGTTGAGGAAACTACCGGAAACAGACATTTAGCCATGTTGCCTCTTACTCTTCTCTTCTTGTTGCACTCCTCCTTATGCAGTTTACTTTTCTCCTTGACTCTTCAATATCATGTTTGCTTTTCAATCTACAGGTCCGGCCTCAACCCTGTGCCATACTGGAAAAACAATGTAACATACTCACACTTACCTTACTGAACAACATCCGCCAGGCACTTAAGATTAACGGACAGTCCAAGAGGAATACAGATGCAACTACCACTTTGGCAATACAGTATCTTTTTTTCTCTTTAATCATTACAATTTGTGTGTTGTATATGTTTGTTACTAGACTCCTACAGATACTTTAATTTTAATTGAAATCTATCAAAGCTCGGTACAACAGTTACAGAACATAATGTAACATAATGTAAGTTCTCTGAAAAGAATATTCCTCATCCTACAGTTTGAGTTCGGCTAGGAGGGAGTAGAACCTCACTTCTGGATCAGCTGCTTTCACGAGTATTTGACGACTAGTCCACAAGCATGCTGTTACTGTCTACTACCCCCACCATGGCACCATGGAGAAACCATGCAGCCATCGCTTCGTCTAATCACAAGTAAGAGAAGAACTGTGGGGCATTGTTGAGCTAAAATAATCTATATACTAAGACAATTCACACACCCAAACCCCCTCCGAGTCCTTAGGGGTTAAAATATAGTTGCAGGCTGGAGAAAATAGGAGGAGAAAGTAATCTATCAGCAGATTGTGAAAACTGGCTGCGAGCCTGCGCGGCAAAGGAAACAGTGCAAAGTAAAAGAGTAACCCCCCCAAAAAGATTTAAATTATATGTACAATCATAAAAAAAAGTATTTCCGTAACAGATAATTTAGAAGAAAACCCACAACACCTGGCCCACTCCTCTCCGTAACCCCAACCAATTCCCAAATTAAAGAAAGTCTAAATCATTGTTCAAACAAATGACCATAAACAAAAAGGCCAAAACCCCCAAGATTTCCCCAACTCCCACATTTCAACCCTCTCCCCAACAAGTCCCACCCACCAAACAAAAGTTTAGAAAAGGGGCAAGACAGACATAGCGGTGGGCTAGGAGCTTCCTCTCCAATCGGTCAAACCGCTCCTCTATCCTGGCTTCCATTTGCACCATCCTCAAGAGCATGCGGTGCTGAAAGGCTCTATAGAGTCTATGGGGGGGAGCAGCAGTGGTTGATGATTGGCGGCGGGTGACTGCCTGACCACAGCGTCTTACAACTGGAGGCACTGGGGTCTGGCTGGTGCCTGCGGCATTGGAGGCTGCAGCTGCTGTCGCCGCATCCTCCTCCTTGGCCACCAGATGCTGATATTCGGCCCTGATGGCCTCCAGCTTTCTTTGCTGGGTCCTGGCTGCTCTCTCCTGCCGGTCAGATGATGGTGGAATGGCAGGAGTAGCTATATCAAGAAAGACAAAAAGTGAATTGTAACCAATACACCTAGCAAAACAGTAACACATAAAATGATATAGTGGCATAGTAGCACTAGCAGTTCTTAACATTTGCTGGTATCCTCGATTCCTCGGCCCATTCGATTTTGAAGTGATTACAGTTCCAGGCATTAAGCACTGTGGAGAATACAAGTATTTTTCTTCTCTTTCATTTAGCTAAATTAATGTAGGCACGCCAGCTCACCTTGCACCCTAGACAGACATACTCGTGTTGAGTTATACTTTGCAACTGTCTGCAGGTGGGGCAGCTGTACCACACAATTATCTCTTTTCCTATCATGGCCATGCTCTGTTAAATCAAATGCTCACTTTCACTTTCACCCCAACTACAACAAGGCAGATAAATAGTTATCTATATGATATATGGCACAACATGAGGTAGCACTATTGTAACCATGCAGCCAATAGGCCACCCATGGCTGACACTGGCGAAATACCATAGGTAGGGAGTGGGCCTCGTAGGGAGGCAATTGATGATGATGGGAAGGGGTATATTATATATGTTGTGCTTGAAAACTACTGGTGGTCAAGGGAGTAGTCTGAAATACAACCTTGCTCAAACCTTTGCTTCAAAAAGTTTGAATAAAAAAAATATTCCTTCTTTACTCTTCTTCCCAGGGATATTTAAACATTTTAATGCATTTTCTCGTAGCATTATTTTTATTCTTCACTCTTGGCTTTGCTAGTCAGTCACACTTTAAGTTTTACATTCTCTTCATCCAGTCTTCACTACGAATACTAGTACCATCTATCTATCCAAACATGGCTATCATTCTCCAAACATCTTTCACCAACATACATTTGCCATTTTAACCACCCATGCTCCCTTGCTTTGACCCATCGAACCACCCAGAGGATTCCTTTCACCCACGCAGGAAGGCATCATTTCTTTCACCTCTTACTCTTCCTTCACCCACCCACCTATGCATGCATCCTATCAGCCACCTATGCATCCTTTCACCCAAGCATCCTTCTTTGCCAGTCATATCACATTTCACCCGTCCTTCCTCCTTCCATCCTTCTTCTCCATCAAGGTCTGACTCTTCTTCATTAAATTTTGTCTGCTGAGTTGAAGACAGAAGAGGCTATGATTAGTTACTCAACTCCTGCTCTATATGAAATGAAATGAAAAGACGATTTATAGAGCACGGTAGCTACCCTGAGGTGTCCTAGCGCTACAGACAGAGCAAGTAGGTGTAGAACTGGGTACTATACTGGTCTATTGAAAAGCAGGGTTTTCAGTTGCTTACGGAACCGAAGAAGGTTGGGCTCAGAACGAAGGGAGAGGGGAATGGAGTTCCACAGGATGGCCGCGTTGTAGGAGAAAGAGCGGCCTCCACTCCTGGTTCTTTTTATCCTAGGTACCGTGGCGAGGAAGGAGGAGGCTGATCTGAGTTGTCTGGAGGGTTTATAGGGGGTGATAAGAGAGTGGTTGATGGCCACCCCGGTTTTCCAAAAGGCTCGATGGGCAATACATAGGGCCTTGAAGTGATCCTCTCCCTGACTGGGAGCCAATGGAGGTTCCTTAGGCCGGGTTTAATGGAAGTCCGCCGGGGTATCAGGAGCAGGGTTCGGGCTGCGCAGTTTTGAAGAGTTTGAAGCTTGCGCAGAGTGGCTTAGGGAGCCCCTAGATAGAGAGCATTACCGAAATCCAACAGAGACAGAATGAGACCCTGAACCATTATCTGTCGAGGTTGCGGTGGCAGTAGGGGGAGAATCTTACGTAGGAGCCGTAGTAGGCCGAAGCAGGTGGCGGACAGTTTGACTGCTTGATCATTAAAGTTAAGGGACTTGTCCAGCCAGATGCCAAGGCTCTTTATTTGGTCTTTAGGGGTGGGGGCAGGGCCGATGGAGGTCGGCCAGGATAGGGTGATGGGGAGCGGAGAGGAGTTGCCTAAGAGCCTCAATTCGGTTTTGTCCCCGTTGAGTTTGAGGCATTATGAGGTCATCCATTTGGTAACCTCCTCGAGGCAGTCCCTAAGGTTATTTTGTGGGGATGAGGATTGATTGAGAGCCACTTGCTTGCACTGAATCCCTGAGGCGGAAAGCCGGGGAAGCTCTCTTCATTTTAAACTTGTTATTATTGTAAAAGTGTAATTGACCATTGTACTGTTTCGTGTTGTTTTAAACATACCCGCTGCTCCGATCTATGCCGCACGGGTCCCCACGCACAAAGTACCCTCTGTAAACTTTTAATCTGTGCCTGGTAGGGAAGGAACCTCTCCTAACTAATACCTGTTGCCGCGATTTATGCCGCACTGGTCTCCAAGCACCTGACGCTTACCTCTCACCGCCGCAGCCGAGTTGGGGCTACTGTCAGGTGGGGGGGTCGCCATATTGGACGAGGAGTGGGTCGGCAGACTAGTGCTCGCCCCTCCCGCCAATCCCCAGTACAAATGGCCACACCCCTCAGGAAGCGCAGCGGACGAGCGCAGCGGGCGCCCCGTCAGCGCTCCGAAGGTGCGCCTAAGGTAAGCCAGTCTGCGCCCGTCTGCGCCAGACCAGGCCTAGGGCCCAGGACTCCTGCACCCACCTCTCCAGCACCAATTAGCTACTCGCAAAAGACCCTCCTCCAGCTCAGGAACCCCACTTCGGATCCATGCTTCCACTCGCTCTCCCCAGCAGACCAACAAACAAGCTGCCATCGTTGCTCTTACAGCCTGAAACCCCACCCCCCCCCCCCCAAAAAGCTCTGGGCTAAAATGGCCCTACTTAACTGTAGATCCCTCCCCAAACATAGCGCAGAAATCAACCTACTCCTGCTAGAGACAGACCTCGAGGTTCTGTTCCTCACAGAGACTTGGATTAATACAACATTGAACCCTGACATAGTCCAATCACTGCCACCGGGGTATCTAATCAAACACGATGATAGACCATCCGGGATAGGGGAGGGAGTCGCCATCATCTTTAAAACGCATCTGTCCTGCCATTTTAAAGACAGCCTGATCCAGGATTGCGAAAACATCCACTTTTTGATCCACCTCTCCCGCTTAAAACACTCTCAGGCATCCTTGTCTACCGGCCGCCGGGACCGCTAGGTCAGTTCGTTAACTCCCTAGTGGAAACTATCACGTCCCTAGCCTGTCTCTCCCCCAACTTCATGGTTCTAGGAGATCTCAATGTCCACTTTGACGACCCGTCAGACAAATTAGCGGTAGACCTTAAGGAAGACTTAACTTCCCTTAACCTTGCTTTGAAAAACCAAAATCCTACCCACATCAAGGGCCACCTCCTGGACCCCATTTTCACGAATGTTCCCGAACTGACCGCAACCGAGTCCCTCCCTATCCCCTGGTCAGATCATCACCTGATCCCCTTCAAGTATCCGATCTCCACGGAAGCCCCAACCAGATCCCCCCCCCCAGGCTCCATCCCGCCCTTGGGCAAAACTAGATATAGAAGTCTGGAGCGGCAAATTATCAGCCTCCACTCCTATTCTCGATCCAGACCCAACTTTGGCGGACCACCAATTCCGTTCCTGGATCGTTAAATCCCTCGATTCAGTTCTTCCCAATAAATCGCTCCCCAGTAAGAAGGAAACATTTAAATCTCCCTGGTTTACACCTGAGCTGCGCGAACTAAGAAAGAGCTGTAAAAAACTCGAACGCCTTTGGAGAAAAGACTGGGAATCAAAGAGTAAAGGAGAATACAAATCAGCGATGAAGCATTATAAAACTTGCTTAAAAAATACCCAAGCCACCTATTAGGAAGGTAAAATACGAGCTGCAGCCAACTGCTCCAAAGAAACATACCGGATCATTCGTTCTTTAATGAAAGCACCAGATCCTCTGCCCACTACCGATCCCTCAGGCTCCAGATGTAACCAATTAGGTGAGTTTCTCTTCTCCAAAATCACCAATATTTAAAAAAAACTCCCCTCCCAGACCACCCTTCTAGACCCGTTACACCCTCCCACTCGCCCTGACGTCCCTCACCTTGACGCTTTTTCTCCAGTATCCACAGAGACATTACTTACTACCCTAAACTCAGTAAAGAGCGGAGCCCCTACAAATCCAGCCCCCATGAATAAACTAAAATTGGTTGCCCCCACGATATCTCCCCTACTCACCAAACTTATTAACACCTCCCTTAACCAAGGTATTGTTCCTACTAACTGGAAAAGAGCCATAGTCCGTGCCCTCTTGAAGAAACCCCACCTCGACCCCTCTGACCTGGCGAATTTTAGGCCAATCTCTCTCCTTCCAGGCATTAGCAAGGTGGCTGAAAAAATTGTTAACCAGCAACTCTCCACCTTCCTAGAGTCCAACAATCTCCTCCGTCACTCCCAGACAGGGTTCAGACCAGGGCAGGGCACCGACACCGCCCTTCTAGCCGTGATCGAAGAAGCAAGAACCATCTTGGATACAGGAGGATCAGTGGCAGTGATCCTCCTGGACTTAAGTGCTGCCTTCAATACGGTGGACCACACCATCCTTGTCCACCGTCTCTTCAGGGCATGAGTCACCGGCACCGCACTGGCCTGGCTCAAATCCTTTTTGGTACACAGGACCTTCGAGGTGGCTGACGGACATGTACACTCCAGAGCACTCCCCCTCTAGTGTGGGATCCCCCAGGGCTCCTCCCTGAGCCCCACACTTTTCAACGTGTATATGTCCCCCCTTGAAGACATCGTGTCACCTTTTAGAATAAAGGTAGTCATGTACGCCGACGACACACAACTAGTCGTCGCCCTAAATCAGTCTGCCCACTGCATGGAGAACCTGGCCTCCTGCCTTCAGAACATATCCAAATGGATGCGTGACTCTCGCCTCAAACTAAACGGAGAGAAGTCTGAGATCTTACTACTTGGTGATCCACGCAAACTCCCCATTTCTCTCTCTTGGCCGCCCTGTATGGGGACCCCCCCCACCCCAAAAAAGGAAATCAAGAGCTTAGGCATTTGGCTGGACCAAGACCTTAACTTCAAAGTCCAAGCAAGGAAAACCGCCGGCACCTGTTTCGGCCTTATGCGGACAGTGAGGAAAATCCTCCCCCTAATCCCCCCTCAGTCCAGAAAGCTCCTAATTCAAGGCCTGATCATCTCAAGACTGGACTACGGAAACGCCTTGTACCTAGGTGCCCCAACCTCAGTCATCAACAGATTGCAGCACGTCCAGAATGCAGCCGCCAGGCTCCTCACTGGGACAAAACCCAGATGCTCTGCGAAACCTGCCCTTAAATCACTACACTGGCTCCCAATCCAGGAACGAATTGCCTTCAAAATCCTCTGTATCACGCACAAAATATTCCACGGTAGAGGCCCACCCATACTGAGACCTCTCATCAAACCCCATCAATCCACTAGGCAGTTGAGGTCAAATACCCTTTCCCTGGCCAGCATCCCTAGAATAAGAAGAGCACGCTCAGGAGGCCGTCTCTTCGCATTCAACGCCCCTAAGCTATGGAACGCCCTTCCCCTCCCCATTCGAATGGAAACTGACCTGCTGTCCTTCCGTAGGCGATTGAAAACCTGGTTATTCCCTTAAACGACTTCTCTTCTGTATCTTGACATTCTGGCCATTCCCCCCCTAAACCCCCCTCCTGGATCTGGCAGGTCGAGAATTAGCACTGGGACGCCCCCGGGTAGCTACGCGCTCTATAAATCCGATTCAAAGTCAAATTCAAATTCAAGAGCCACCACTAGCTGAGTTTTGTCGGCGTAGGTGACGATTTTTATTCCAAAATGGCGGACAATCTCAGCTAGGGGGCTCCTGTATATATTGAACAGGGTAGGGCTTAAGGAGGAACCCTGAGGTACTCCACATCCGAGGGGTTTGTCCGGGGAGGTAAAATCTCCCTCAAAGAACTGGAAGTAGCGGTCGGAGAGAAAGGATTTGAGCCAATCCAGCGCAATCCCTGAAACTCCTAAGTTGGTGAGCCGATGTAGGAGGATATTATGGCTAACCGTGTCGAAGGCTGCGCTTAGGTCGAGGAGAATGATTGCCGCACATCCTCCCTGGTCCAGGATGTTCTTGGCTTCCTCCGTTACTGCGACTAGAGCGGTTTCGGTCCCGTGCATGGGCCGGAAACCAGTCTGGGTGGGGTCGAGTAGGTGGTTGGATTCAAGGAATTTGGTCAGAGTGGCATTGGCATATTTTTCCAAAATTTTCCTCAGCCATGGCAGCAAAGAAATTGGGCGGTAATTAGTGGGGTTATCTGGGTCTAGATTGTTTTTTTTCAAAAGGGCCTTTACCATAGCACGCTTCCAGGGCAGCGGGACAGAGCCGGTGGATAGGGATGCATTGAGTAGGTTGAGTATGGTGGGGAGGATGTTCCCAGTGGCAGTCAGCAAAGTGCAAGGGGGTGCTGGGTCATTGGGGGAGCCAGATTTCACCTGGCGCAGAAATGGTTCTAGCATGGTGGCAGTAAGAGGGGGGAAGGAATCCAAGGTTGCCTGGGGCTGGGATCCTAGCTCGGCGGGTGAAGGAGGGGTAGGGTTGGTCGTGGTGGGGGGAAAGGAAGTGTAGATGGTTTGAATTTTCTGGTAGAAGAACTCCGCCAAGTCATTACAACGGGTTTGTACATTAGTGGTGTTAGGGGGTTTGTCCGGAAGTTTAAGGAGGGTTTTTGCAATACGGTAGATTTCTTTTGGACGGGAAACAGCTGCGTCGATCTTTTCTTCAAAGAAAGTGGATTGGGAGTTTTTTATTTCAGATTTGTAAGTTTGGATCGCTTGTCTGTAGGCGATCTTCCTGGATGAAGAATAGTCCAGCTGCCACTGCCTTTCCAGTCTCCTGCAATGGCGTATTAAGTCACGCAATTCGGTGGAGTACCAGGGAGCTGTTTTTGTGGGTCGCTTAGTTGTGGTGCATTTCATGGGGAGCACGGAATCAAGTGAATCAGAGATCCACTGACTGTAGTCCTCGTTTGCTATGGTGGGGTTGGGATTGTGGGGAGGTCTGGTGGTTTCGAGGGCTACCTGCAATTTTAGACCAGTTGCGAACTCTACAGGTGTTGGTTGTGATGGGGGGATGGGAGACGGCGGAGGCCCATAGTAGGGGAATCAGAAAGTGATCTGACCAGGGAAGAGGAGAGGGGATTCCAACAGAGAGGTTTGCACTGTTGCTGAACACGGGGTCCAGTAGATGGCCCTTGAAGTGGGTGGGTTTGGGGACTAATTGTGTCATTTCTAGAGCAGATAGACTTGAAGATACTTCTGAGGCAGTGTGGTCCAGAGAGTTGTCGAAATGGATGTTAAGATCGCCTAGAAGTGTAAAGTTGGGTGAATTACATGCTAGGCTGGCGATGATAGGGGGGAGGTTGCTGGTGAATTGTCCTAACATGCCGGGTGGACGGTATATGAGTAGGCCAGAGTATGTATTAGTATGGGAGAAGTCCAAGGCGAAAGACAAACTTTCGCAGTCAGGTAGGATGTTAGGGGTGCTGCGGCACTTGTAGCAGTCTCTGAAAATGATTCCTAGGCCGCCTCCTTTCCCTGTTTTCCGGTCTTCCCGTAAGATTAAATATCCCGGGGGGAGAGTCTGGACAAGGTCGGGCTCTGACTCCGGATTGAGCCAGGTCTCTGTGAGGTATAGAACGTCAGGATGAAGCTCTTCTAGCAGTAGGGAGATTTCCGTCGAGTGTTTTGGCAGTGACCTGCAGTTTAGGAGGTACACGGTTGTTTTGGTCTTCAAAATGGGTGGAACAGGATAGGGATGGAAATCGCAGTGAGGGCATGGTGTATATGGGTCGGCAGGGTTCCAGGCGAGGTGGCGGTTGGCGGGGGTTATTCCTCTGAGTTTGAGGAGGAAAGAGGAGCTATAAGCTGTCCTGCGTGATGGGAGACAAGCAGGGTTTGTGACCCCTGGCCCCGGCCGGCCGCGGACGGGCGCAGATGGGCTTGCCTTTGGCGCGTTCTGCTCTGCATCGGCTTATGTGGGGAGTGGGGAGGAGACAGGACTGCAACCCACCAATCGGAAGCGACTTCCCTCCACACGATCGGGATTAGGACCCGCGGTGGACCGGGGAAAGCAACCTGGGGGTGTGGCAGAGTGAGAAGCCCTCGTGAGTCAGGTATTCTCTTGGGGTAGAGGTTTTGATCTTATTTTTTTTAAAAATATACAGTGCAACAAGAATAAAGTGCAATGGAAAAGTAAAGAAGGGTGTCTTCAATTGTTTACAACTTAGTCTCAATCTCAACAGAACAATGTACACCATTGCAGCCAGTATATAAATTGTCAATAAGCAAGCAAAGCAATATGATTTACCACCACCTGCCACTACCGCTTGCTCACCCCCTGCAGCTGCCGCATCTGCTCCCTGGATGGTGCCGCCTTCCCCACTGGCCCCTCTGGTGGTCGGTACGGCTAGAAAAACATTAAACAATTTTTAGATGCCATATATGCCTCCCCCTGTTAGTTTTTTTCAGTAGCAAAATTGGAAATACATATACCACACATCACTAGCCATTTGGTTACAGTCACAGTATGTCCTATCAAAAATTATAAACATATCTGATTGGGCATTTTGTTTTTGTTGGTGTCAATTTTTGAAAAGCCTCAGTCTCAAGAAGACAACCTGTAAAGGACTGAACTGAGTGGCTAGAGCTAATGGTGAATCTGAGTTCTTAAAAAGAAATGAGTTACCAACTGGCCGAATAATTGGACATAAAGACTTCTTGGTTGGCAAATGTAATGGTGCCATCCTCCACATACTCCCTTCCAGCCATAGTGCACGGTAACCAGTTCACCATCAACTGCTGCTAATAATACTAGGCCTTTATTAGAAGAAGACACAACTTCGGGGTGTCCATTGTGACCATGGCCACTCTTGTTTTACTAATTGAGCATGAGAAAGTAAAAGAAAGCCTTCTTCTCATCTCAACAAACATGCGCCAAATACCTTACTTCGGCATGCATTCTACACGGCAGAGTAGTAGTACTAGTACTAGTGGAGTAATAAGGATCAATGGGTTCTCTGAGTCTTACAGTAACACCACTAGGCAGTTCACAAAATATATATGGGGAGATCGTAAGCTGACTGAAAATCCAGATGAAAGGAAGCTAATGACAGAGGCTATTTGAGGTGAAATACAGCCCTAGAAATGTAAAATAACTTAGTAAATAATTGGATAATGGCGGGATAACAAGATTTTTTATGGTTTAAATCTGTTTATTATTTTTAAGTGAGATCAAACATAACAATAGCTGACACCTACATCCACCTGCCGGTGGGGAACTTTTATTTGAAGTGAGAGAAAAGGAGGGATGGAAAGAAAGAGGCAAGTAGGAAAAAAGAGAAGGTAGTGGAGGCTATCCCGAAAGCGAGTGTGAGGTGAGCCTGGTAGGTGGTCAATAGGTGAACGAGGCAGGAGATGTCCTATCGCAGATTATGCCTGTGGGTGATTGGAGTATCCACAGATACTTTGGGCAGGTGAGTTCCGCAAATTCATTAGACAAGAATTCTATGGTGGACCCCCATCTTTTCTTGCCGGTCTGATTGGGATTTCTTAAAGATGCATAGATGACTGATAACAGTCATTTGTCTGATGTTCTGGTGATGTACCATTTCTCGAAGTTTGGTCCCATGATCTGAATCGAAATAATGTACAGACATTTTGCCTGACCAAAAGATGGCAGTCTCCAGAACACATGTGCAATACAGACATCAGGCGGCCACCTCCGTCGCCTGTCAAGTTTGTAACAACCTAGAAGACGTTCCCGACACTGCTTTTGACCACTTTTGCAGGAGGTGGGGGCATTGTTGATGCACCCGTAGTCGGCGTGGTTGAGCATGAAGCTGTTCTACAGCTGCAGTGACAGGGGGAAGAGTGGAACGTAGCTATCTCTCTATAAGAGGTGCGAGCCATGGAACTCCAGGGACACAGAGCAACAGCCCTGCGGCTTGTTCCATCGTTGCAGGCTGTTTCTGAGCTTGACAGAGCTCAGGGGCCCCAGTCACTTCCAGCGAGGCTGCCGCTGCACCGGCTTCATGCACGCCTCCCATGCCTTTGGGCCGCCCTGTGGAGAGGAACCCGGCTTTATGCAATCTGGGAGGTGGACCGAAGCTCGCCCAGCTGTGTGCCCAGGTAAGGGGGTTAAAGGGACTCTTCTGTCCAGATGGGGAAATTAATTGTGTCCAGGTGAGCTGCAGAGGATGCTTGCTGTGTCACAGTATGTAAGGGGGAGTGTTGCATTGGGCAGTGCACCCAAGCCCAGTGGGTCTACTGTGGGGCTGACCCCATCCATGTGCCCTGGTGGGGGCTGTGATCAATAAGGGGGTCAACATATGCCCTGACTGTATAGTAATAAGGGGCTGAGTCACACATAAATGCAAAGTGTACACAGCTGGAGGTCCAAATGTTGAGAAGGAAGTATTATGGTTAGGTCAATTGACAGAATATATACTTATGTGTTTAATAAGTTCAATTTGTGCAAGAACAATACTCGAATGGTCGTAGGAGCACCTCACAAGGTTTATTGGCATTTCTTATTCAATTAATACATGTTTGGGAGTTACCCAGTGGATTTGGTGCTTCAATTGTGATTCATAAGATTATAAGGTTCAGGGTACAATTTCATGCCTATCTAATGTTAAAACTATACAGAGAAGGTCCATTACCCCTCCTGTTTCCTTGACCAAGATGGTGCTGGGTAATTTTCAAGGCACACACAGTGGTCAGTAAAGACACATCCATATTGTTATATAATCTCCATGTGTTTTACCTTTTACAGGTACTTTCCCACCTATGTGCTAGTTCAAAGTGGTTGCCATGGCAGGTTTGTAATATTTTGTGTTAAACTGTTGTGTTGATGGTGCTAACTAATGAACTGGTCTGTTTCTAACCCATTAAAAAGGTGACAGTTTATTTATCTATGCTTCTGCCTTGAGGCCACTCATTCTGTTTGCCATGATGGTGTTACTCGATTTCTTTGTAGTTGATGCCTTATTATCATTTTTCTATGATCAGTAGAAGACCCTTTCCTCTGTGCAATCTGTATTTACTCCTTCAACCCTTATTGGATTGGATGCTCAGAAACTGTGAATAGGTTTATGAAGTGTGATCTACTCCATGGAAATAGCTAACTACTGTATCTGGTCGTGTATACCACCACAGTACTTGACCATCTTAGCTGAGATAGCCATAATGTTATGGTTGGATGGAAGAGTGCATATAGCACATACTTCTACTTTACCACTATGCTTGGAGGCCTGGGACTCAGACCACAACAGTGCCACTCTTTCTCTTCTCTTACCTGTGAGAATGCTCTCAAGTACGTTAAACATATTTTCTGTCTTATCACAAATACAACCAAAGCCTTGCACTTCTCGCTGGAGCAGTGAGCGCTCGGACAAGACCCATAAGGCTCTTAAAAGTGACCAGTTGCCCTGTGGCTTACTCCACCATTCGATTTCCAAAACTTAGATTTAAAAAAAGATCAGACTGATGCAGAACTACAAATACTACTTTGCAGTTCCTGAAGTATGTCACTGTATTTTTTCACTTTTCTATATTGTAGTATGAATTTCCAGCAGCACATCAGAGGTGGTCTTCAGAAGTGCAGCTCCCAACTTCGTCTTTTTCACCTTTTTATGGAGCGTCTTCTCACAGTGATGGGCAACTGTTACTGTTGTTTTTCTGGACCACCTGGTATTAAAAAGGCACCTGTGTGGCATACTTGCTCATTTAGTTTCTTGGGTTGCTTTAGTTCCTTGCATCATGGGTTCATAAAAAGTCCCTTTCTTAGCTTGTCATCAAGAAGACGCAGGGTGCAGTGATGACAGGACCCATGCTTATAGCTACAGGTTCTGTTTCATCTAAGTTAAGCATATGAAGTAGGACCAGGAACATTAATGTCATCTTCCCATCCACAGGTTGCAACTCCCAACTGATTGCCCCTTTACCCCATGTATTTTTAGTGATATGACCACCGAAGGCCCTGATTTTATATCAAATCAGAGCTTTGGACTATACCATTTCCCGCTGAAAATCAATATTTCTCACCATGTGTGCCCATACTTGGCGTGTCACGCAGTTTGGCGCTTACTCTTCCTCCAAGTTAAAGAACAGTAGATGTTTCAGCACCCAGGCTTATGTGCTGCATAGCTAAATACATATAAGGTCCTAAAGGCGTGACCAATTGCATTGCAAATGCTAGTTTATTTATGTTGTTGGTTTTGGGTTGTATTTATAGGCTGTAAATAATTTGTTCTTTTGTGAAGAAGTGGGCATTTTTAGTGGGCTTTATCTTCTGATTCCAAGTATGAAACCAGTGTGATGTGTGACTGCATTCTAAAGTGACGCGTTAGGATGTGTAGAGAAGGAGTTGGGACTGGTCTGGTGTGAGTAGAGTATGTCTTGCACTGCTGTAACGGACTCTTAAAGTGGAATAAACATCTTTATTAATCATCACTGCATGGTTTCACCAGTCATCGCTACGTGCTATTTACATTCCACAACAACATAACACGAACTGAGTGCACCCAATGGTGAAAAAATATATCATGTGATCTTTCTATTTGCAATACTGTTCGACCTGTCAGTCTTAGGGTGTTCTCCTTCCGAAACTTTTGCCTTCATTTTTTCTGATCATATTTTTGTAAACATTAGGCCCTATGCACGTTGCCATTGCTAACCAGTGCTGAATTGCATGTGCTCACTCCTTAAAACATAGTAATATTGGGTTGTCCCCAATTGCCATGTTCAATTTACTTATAAGTCCCTAGTAAAGTGGTACTACATGTTCCCAGGACCTGAAGATTAAATGCTACTAGTGGGCCTGCAGCACTGATTGTGCCGCCCACTTAAGTAGCCCTTTAAACACGTCTCAGGCTTGCCATTGCAGAGCCTGTTTGTGCAGTTTTAAACTGCCATTTCAACCTGGCAACATAAACCTTCTTCCATGCCCAAACCTACCTTTTTACTACATATGACAACCCTAGGGTAGGCCCTGGACAGCCCAGAGGGCAGGGTGCAGTGTATCTAAAATGCTGGACATGTATTTTTACGTTTTACATGCCTTGGCAGTGAAAAAGGTTTACATTAGTTTTTCACTACTTCAGGCCTATCTCTCCCTTAGGATAACATTGCAGGTGTTTGAGAAATATATTATTAAACTCTAGCACTACCGTAATGCTGGTTCGAGGAATCGCGTGATGTGATGGTAAACAGCCTTGCAGTTGAGAACCAGGTCCAATTTGGCACAGTAATCTAAGACCTGAAAAAAAAGTGGGGGGGGAGATTAAAAGAAGAACAACAGTAGACCTGGAAGAAGAGAATCTTTGATAACAAGGTCATAGTGGTGTAATTGCATTCTGAGTGCCTGGGGTGTGTTTCGCCGAGGTGAGCCAGACAAAGAACACCTAGTTATCAAGGTGTCTATGATGCGTGAAAATTCACCAACATTCATACAGCACCTATACATTTGTTTGAATTCAAGGAGGAATGGTCCCTCCTTGCTTGGAAGTGCACTAGGGACTGGTTGGTACTGATTATAAAAACAGCCAAGCCCCTAGCAGTTGATTTAATTATCAAAGTCACAGTGGCAGAAGGGGCTCTAAAGGCCAGTATCACAATTACGGTGTTCAAAACTAAACTGGGGGAAATCAACAGTGAGATGGCGGAGAATAAAGACTACTTCATGAGACAGAAGGTCACAAAACTCCAAAAAGACATCACCAAGTTCAGCACAGAGAAAATCTACCCCTACCTTATGGAGGACTACTGCCAAACATTGGATGATAACTCTTCGGATGACAGCCACTCCTCCTAAAGGAGGAACTTCTCAAGCAGCAGATACTTGAGCACTAACAGTTGGGGTGGACAAGAGCAAAACCAAAGAGGACCTGTCAACCCGATGTGTGGATATGGAATGCCCCACTACCGAGGACCACCAATGTGGCAATACCCAGGTTTTCCACAGGACCAACAGCCACCGTTTACCTCCTTTCAACCCACCACCTTTTTTAGGTAGAGGTTATAGCAGAGGGAGAGGCAGAAAAAGAAGAGGTGGCTTCAACCAACGGAAGCAGGTGCATTGGCAGGACCAACCCCAACAACAGCACATGGAGCTGAGGAGCCACACGGAGAAGAGAAGTCAATCGTTAACCTCTCCAAGAGACATCTCAATGATGTAGTAAAGACAGTCTTGAAAAGAGGTTTGGGTTGTGTCCCCAGCCCCCAGAATTGATAATTTCAGAACCAATTGTGAACTCCACAATTTTTTCTGAAAAATACGTCTGAAAGCCTTTTTCACCAATCAACCTGAGTCACCTCCAGTGGACTCAGGCCTACCTAAGCCTTCCACCTTCACTCCCAATGCTAGCATGGAACCACCAGAGATTCTTACCTTTGAGAAAAGCAGGTTTAAAAGAAATCACAGACAAACGTACAAATAAAGCATTTCATAATACTTCCAGACAGGAAAATGAGTCTATACACAACTTTTCAAATGATACCACCATTTCCATCAAAGAGGTTGACAAGGGGGGTGTGATTGTTATTATGTCAACTACTGACTACAGAACAGAATGCCTACGTCAACTCAAAGATGGGAGGTATTATCCCCCCCTTTCGAAGGACCCAACTACACATCTGATCACTCAGATAAAATCACTTGTGACATCAGTGTTAAACTAGGGATGGATAACAAAGAACGAGGCTGAATTCCTCATCAAAGACAACCCAAGACTCCCCTATTTCTACACCCTGCCGAAGATACACAAAAGACAAGACCACCAACAGGAAGGCCTATCGTATCAGGCATAGGGTCAATCCTAGAAGCACTATCGAGCTTTTGTGACCATTTCTTTCGACCACTGGTCAAGGAAACTCGTGCAAGACACAAGAGATGTCTTGAACTTAATTGAAACCACTAACTCGGAGGGCATACAACAAGACGTCTTAGTCACCTTAGACATCAAAGCCCTCTGCAGAAACATCCCTCAACTAAAGACACTTGAGGTTGTAGAGGAGACCCTAAGAGCCACCACCTTGACAACACCAACACCCATAAGCATCATTATGGAGTGTGCTACTATTGCCTTAACAGAGAATTTCTTTCCGTTTGAGGACCGACACTACCACCAGACCCAGGGGACGTTGATGGGCAGCACCTTCACCCCTAGTTTGGCATGTCTTTACATGACAGACTTTGATGTGAGAAACATGCTCACCGATATCAACCCTTATAAGGACAACATCACCCTGTGACGTCGCTATATCGATGACATACTGGTGTTCTGGAAAGGCGATCAAGATCTCATTCCCGCCTTTGCCTCCTGGGTCAACGACCTCAACCCCTACTTCTGATTCACGGACAATACTTCTGACCGTGAACTACCCTTCCTGTATCTAATGATCAGTCATAATTCTAACAGACTGGAGGCCAAAACTTTGAAGAAACCTGCAGACCTTCACAGTCACCTTCTATTCAGCAGCTTTCATCCTAAAGCCCTATGGGAAAACCTCCCCTATGGGCAATTCCTGTGGATTAGACATAACTGTATCAATCTGGAGGATTTTAAATTAAAGGCATCTGAACTAACCAATCATTTGGTTAAACGGAATTACCCAGTTAGCAAAATAAAAACGGCCCAGAAGATAGCCAGCAATACTAATAGAGAAGCACTCCTTGACACACACAATCAAACGCAAAAACAGAACACATAACATGTGTAACCACCTACACACTTGAATCGAATAGGATCAGACTGATCATAAGAAAACATTGGAAAATACTCCATATTGGTGACCATGCCCTAAGCCCTCCGAGATTTGCG
This sequence comes from Triturus cristatus, assembly GCF_964204655.1. NCBI lineage: Eukaryota > Metazoa > Chordata > Amphibia > Caudata > Salamandridae > Triturus > Triturus cristatus. The sequence continues at coordinate 183,663,810 of NC_140589.1, forward strand.
TTCAAAAGAACTGCCACTCTAAAAGACTTGCTGATCAGCACTAGGCCTAGAAATAAGATGTCCCCACCACAAAACCCATTGTGGAACTTACCAGCTGTAACTGGCCACTTTCCTTGTTGACAATGTGTAGTCTGTCCACTAACTAGTGTGACAAAGACAGTTACACTAACCAATACCCTAAAGTGGACACAAAAGAAACACACCAACTGTAACATGAGGAATTGCATTTACCTTATCACTTGCCCATGCCAGCTTCAATATTTGGGCATGACCACCTGTCCTGTAAAAACCAGGATCACCGAGCATAGGAGCAATATAAGATGCAAGAAGACGAATACAAAAATGTGTGCTTACTTCTTAGAACACAATCACACGACTAATGACCTACACTGGACCATACTGGAAGTCCACCTACAAATATCAAAAGAGGCCTTGTTCAGGAAGGAACAAAACTGGGTCTTTAAACTTTCCACACATACCAGGGGTCTAAACGACGATATACCATGGGCAGAACTGAACCAATCAGGATAACCATAATATACATATTCTACAATTGGTGCTGTCCCCGCTATGCTGTCTGCTTATGATATACGACGTATCTGCAGTACCAATGCCCCAGCTCAATGAAAAACCCTTTTTGTACCGCACGCACATCACGTGCTCGCTCATACTGATATGTCACCTGTAGCACGAAAGCCTCAGCTTAATGAATACCCCTAGTTGTACCGCACACACATCACCTGCAGTATCAATGCCTCAGCCTAACAAATACTCCTAGTTGTACCGCATGCACATTACGTAATCGCTCATACTGACAGGTCACCTGTCCCACGTAAACACTATCCTCCTACTCCGGAGCAGGTTAAAAAAACACACACACAAGGGGTGGAACATGTGGCCCCAATACGTAATGATACCTTACGTGTCCGGCTAGTATAAGACTTAAGAACGCTTGGCTCCATTAACGCTGAGAACAGCTGCATAGCTACCATGCGCCAGTTCTAGAACCTCATAATGTGCAAACTCTCTCTACAAGCCTTTTACCTTGCATTCCACAGGAGCATGCCTTTGAGGGTTAACTTTTTTGAGCTCTGTCCACTCTGAGAATCTCAATGAAATTCCCTACTAAGATGGCCGACGCAGTTGGTGGTCTAGCATCATCATGCACGACAGTCAGAGAAGCAATACGATAAAAACCATGTCCCCGGAAGCAGTCCTCATGGGTACTAGAGCTAGGGTAGGATCAGACCTAATTGCCGCGCCTCCCTTTGTGAGTATACCTGTTTTTCCCGAAATAGCCACCTGACTGCAAACATCTATGCCGGTAGGAAACACGCTGTGCAGTACTGATCATACGCTCATTGTTTTCAATTTTGTTACAGGTCAGAGCAACAAAATTTTGTTCTTGTTTTTATCCCCACAACCACCCACCCCCTTTTTTTCAGGTCTTAGATTACTGGGCCAAATTGGACCTGGTTCTCAACTGCAAGGCTGGTTACCATCGCATCACGCGATTCCTCGAACCCGCATTGCTGTAGTGCTAGAGTTTAATAATATACTTCTCAAACACGGTCCTGATGAAATGCCACCAGACCCGTTAAGGGCTACTATTGGCATGAAACATGTTGACCATATGCACCACACAGGCCCTGTAGGATCATCACATCCAGCTTGGGTTATTTTCTTTTATTTAGGCTAGAGCCCCCTAGGAAAAAAAGTATCAGAAAGGGTTGCCCTAAACCTATTTTAATTTGATCACACACTCACCGCACCACCCAGCCCACACACCCGCACACACCTTACGGCCTCATCAACAAAAGATCTTCGCTAAAAAGCCCCTACGCGGGTGGCTGTCGGGCCTTGCAGCGCTGTCTCGAAGAGGAGCAGGTCCAATGATTAAGCATGACACACTCCGGGGTGTGTGAGGGCACTTTTTAGAAAGACCTGAATCCTCCCCAACACCTAAGGAACTGCATACCCTTTTTCTTACTTTTAAAAAGTTGCCATTTTTTTTTACCTTAGCCCTTTTGTGCCTATAGCCTGGCCTGGATCACATGATTGGATGTACCTGAAAGACTTTCTCTCAGACAGTCACACAATAAAGAGATTAGGTGTGCCTAAGTGGCCATGTGCTGGCAGGATGGGGGCCAAAGCTGAGCATAGCCCCACTTTCACCTGAATAGCATGTGATCTGTCTTCACACAAAGGGCCTAACAACCCTGCATTGTCACATCACTTCAGCCAGCTTGGAGCCAGGGCAGAGTAGGTAGGACATTTCATGCACTGCAAAGCAACTGTCTTGAAGCTTCTCCCACCTTCTAGAACCAAGGCACCAGTATATAAAAGAAGGACCTCAGTACACTTCTGGACCTGTGGATTCTCTACCAGGAACTTCTGTGCTGCTGAAAGGACTCCTGGACTGCTGCTCTGAAGACCTACTGCTCTGAAGGACTGCTGCCCTGCTGTGCTGACCTGCTGCCTATCTGGGTGAGAAGAACTGGACCTGGATCTCTTGAACCAAGAACCCACAGTGAATCCAAGGGCTAGTTGGTAGACTTCTCAGTCAGAAACCTCAGGGACATAGGCTTCTAATAATCTCAAACCCAGAATATGGACTCTATCTTCTGTGAGTCCTTCCCTCCCAAGTGGTGCCACCCCAGTCCTGCACCGCTGGGAGTTGATCTGAAGGTGCTTCTGCCAAGCCCAGCTGTGGTCCTCATCGGAACCGAAGAAAATGACGTTAAACCCTACAAAGCCTTCCCGCACACCTCCCCGGGACAGATGCAGAGTAATGCCAAGCCCAGCAAAGCCTCACGCACAGCTCCCTGAGACTGATGGAAAGTGGTGCCATGCCCTCCAAAACCTCACCGCACAGCATCTCAGAACAGACACCAGACAAAGCGAGGTCTCGCAAAGAAATGCGCACCAGGATTGAAGGTACTGTGTTCAGAAGACTTAGGTGGGTCCTTTCTCGCCAGCCCACTCTCCATTGCAGTCGGCCTGAACTTGTGACTTTGTCCTGTTCTGGTGTGAACAGATAACCAAAGTTGGCGCCTTGTGCTTTTAGGTGCTATTTACACGAATATCTTTAAAATTAAATAACTCTGGTTCTATTGATTGGATTTTTTTTTTCATTTTGGTCTTGTTTTATTTATTAAATTAAGCTCTATTTTTCTAACCTGGTATGAGAAAATGCCCTCTTTCTGCATGGTTGCTCCCACTGTTTGCTGAATTGCTGATGTACTTTTACTGAGTGTGCCCTGGGCTCCTGCTAATCAGGTACCCAGGGCCTATGTTCTTTCCCTAAAACTGCATTAAAGCCTAAACACAATTGGCATCTCTGGCCACAGGTCAACCCCTGGTAAATGGTACCACAGGTACCCAGGGTACTGTGACCAGAGATGGCCTCTAAGGGCTGCAGCACTAATTGTGCCACCCTTAGAGGTCCTGTACCCTGACACTCACACACTGCCGTTGCAGGCTGCTTGTCTTGGTGCACAACAAAGTGAAGAGTCGACTTGGCATACATCCCTCTGTGCCATGCCTACAACCCACTGCCCTGGCATAGATCAGTCACCCCTCTAGCTGGGTGCACTATACCAGTGGTGAGGGTACAGGTGCATGAGCCCTGTACCCCTACAGTGCCTAAGACATTGTAAGTGCAGTGCTGCCGTTAAGAGTATATGGTGCTGGGAGTTTGTCATTACGATCTCCACAGCACCCTAATGGCTACACTGAAAACTGAAAAGTTTGGAATCAAACTTCTCAGTACATTAACCCCCACTGATGCCAGTGTGAGATTTAATGAAAAATGCACACAGAGGGCATCTTAGAGAAGCCCCCGGAAAACTGACCCACCACTAGTGTCCAGGCTGAGTGTCTGCTTTCAGCTGCCACCACCAGACATGTTTCTGGACCCCTGGGTAGAGAGCCTGCTGCTCTCTGGGGTCTGAAATAATGCACATTCTGGGACGAGGTGCCAAGCCTCCTCCACCAGGTTCAGGAAGGGGAAGCTTCAAAGGCTTGCCACCTTTGTGAGCTTCCCCAGGCCAATTGCTGCTTTCAGCAACTGGTCCCCACTGGTTATAACCCCCACTATGGGCGGGAGAACCGGCGGGAAAAACAAGTGAGGAAGAGATGTGTGCCCACCTCTGCCAACTCCACCCCTCAGGTGGGGTAGGCGAGGTAAAGCACAACTCTCAGTCAACGCCATCTTGAAGACTCAGCCAACCAGGGACAGGCACATGCCCCCTTCCCACTGGAGGGTGGCCTAATAGGGGGTGTACCCACCCCAGGGAAGGGACCCATTGGTCCCTACCTTCTACCTACCTGAAATGCCCTTAAATCTAGTATCTAGGGGCACCCCTGAACCTTGCTTCCTCAGATCCAGACAAGAAACAAGAAGAAAGGAAGAAGAAGGACCAAACAGCAGTGCTACAGCTAACAAGAGGAAAATGCCTGCTGACTTGGCCCCAGCCCTACCGGCCTGTCTCCCCCTAGAACCTGCTCCTGCGAAATCCCGGTGTGTCCTGCAGCCAGCTACCTCAAAAACCCCAGAAGACCTGCCTGCCTTCACTTCCAAAGGATGCTTCTCCTGTGAACACCGGATTTGTTCAACAGCAAAATCTGGCAGTAGCCGGAGACCGCGAATCCGCCCCACTCTGCACCAGCCGTCCACGGCCCGAGCTCGAGTGGGCAAACACCACGAGGAGCTCACCCTGGCGATCCTGAACTGAGATCCGGTGACCCCGGATCTGCCTCAAGCCTCCAGCCAATGCCTGCAGCCTAAATCCAGAAGGCCCCCCTAACAGCGACCAGGAGCTGGTAAGAAGATCCGACCCCAAAAGGCATCCCTGCACCCGACACCAAACGGCCTTGTGTGCCCAAACCAATGGTGCCTAACTTCCCAACTTTCCTCTCGAAGTGGTGGTCGCACCCAGAAGTCCTTCGTCTCCCTGCCTGTAGTGCTTTTGCAAACCGGAGTTTCTCCATTGGAAACAAAAGGGCATCCGAAGTCGAAACAGCACCTTGCATCCGGCCACCCTAGTGCCGCTGAGGGTGCACCTTTGGTGCTAATTTGTTTACCCATTTGCCCTGAGCTAAAGTCCAGGAGATTTGCTCCCACAACCCAGTTGCCTGCTTGCCAGTATCCACCAACCGGAGACCCCCTATCCCCCATTAGATAACATTGGGCCTCAGCACTCTGCACCCGGCCACCCTAGTACCGCTGAGGGTGTAACAAGTGTGCATCCTTGACCCTGGGGGAACCCTTGTTTTAACCCCAGAACCTCAACTCCAAAGACCGATTACTTACCTAAAAAACGATAATCATATTTTCAACCATAGGATAACATTGACACTTTTTCCTGAAAAAGTTTCTAAGTGTTGCATTTTGAAACCTAAAGAAATTCCTTAAAATTGTACGATTTAACAAAAACGCTTTTACTCACCTGTTTACAGGAAATGTCCCAGTGCTGCATCCAGGCATACAGCACTGAGTAAGAAAAGTAATCCAAAAGTAACTTACCTGCTATTTTACTGAAAATCCCATTCAAGTCTATGTACTGTATTTACAAGTGATTGCATTTCTCTGAAACAATACTGTAAGTCATAACATAGTACATTTATAATTGCAATTAAACTGTATTACAGTCAGCATTTACTACTGTAAATTATTTATTGCTTACCTGTGCCAGGCTTGCTTGGTTCTAGAAATAAAATAACTAAATGAATATTTTTTATACAAAAACAATTGGTCTCAAGTTCAGTCTTTGAGTGTGTGAATTCATTTTCTGACTGAGTGTGTACAACAAATGCTTAACACTGTCCTCTGATAATGCCTTGCTGCTCAACCACACTACCACAAATAGAGAGTAAGGGACTATCAAACTTTACCTCTGCCTACCTTTGGGGTTCCACTGGACTCTGTGCACACTATACCTCACTTTGGTATAGTATATACAGAGCCAGCTTCCTACACCTGAAATGGGATCCTTTTTGTGTAGTGTTTTCACTGTTTGAAGTGTTGCACAAATACTTTACACCTTGCCTCTAAGTTAAGCCTGCCTGCTCTGTGCCAGGGGGATGAGCATAGGTTAATTTGGGATTTGCTTGTGCCTTACTCTGACAAGGACTGTGGTTGCTGCTTGACCAGGACTCACACCCCAGTCAACCAGCAACCCAATTTACTTCAAATTCATGCTACACGATTAACTCTTGGGCAGGCATCTGCTCAGAGAAATGCACTCTAGGTGGGTTGTCTTGAATACAATTCTCATTTAAGATACTACATTGTTTTCTTTGCAGCATGGTTTTGGAACTATGGGGGATATTCCCAAGAACGTGTGTTAAACATCACCAGAGTTTGCTAACGCAACTTTTCACATCGCAGCCTATCGCGGGAATATCACGCCGTGTCAATGTGGAATTCACAACACGGCGGTACCGTGCGATAGTCCGCCTATAACGCGGCCAATTTCCGCGAGACAACAATCTCGACGGAGTTAAAGCAACACAGAAAAACGTGCTGTGAGCTCATTAGCGTAAGTAAATGCTCTTCTGAAGACCTGTGTAGTACTCAGGTGTGGCTGTGTGTGTGCCCCGGAAGCTGACTCTGCAAGGGCTGACACACACAACGTGGGGGGGGGCTGGGGTGTTTGCGGTGAAGGCGGGTGAAGGTGAGTGGAAGATAAGAACCCTCCGTATGGTGTGACTTCAGAGTGACAATGGCCAGTCCTCCCTTGTCCAGCGGAAATCCACACGGCCCCCACGTGGGGGCTGGAAAGGCTGTGAAAATATATTATTGGCCAAGTCTCTGCACTGCAGTCAATTGCACCCCCAGGTTCATCTACAGGACGTGCACTTCAGCCATGTGCGTGGGGATGTGAAGTAGGCTGGTACTCCCGCCTCCATGCAGCTGTCCCCCGGCAAGGCACCCTCCGGGGTCCTGCTCAGATGCTCAAACCTGGGGGGTGGGGGGAGAGAAGGAAGAGGAGCGGGCCGCTGAGGCCAAACAAAGCACGACTCTCCAAGTCATGGGGGGTTGTTTGGGCAGTAAAATGGGGGCAGCCCCCCTACTTCCACTGCTCTAATGCCAGGAGTAATGCCAGCGTCCCCAGCTCTCATGTGCCCTAGGGCCAGGCCCCTCACCACCACTCCTGGGATCTGCAGTTTAGGGCAAGACCTGCTCCGCCTGGCTGCCGGTGTCAACCACAACTCCGATGCTGCAGCTCATGCATCTCCCAGGATCGGGGCTCCAGGTGTCTCTGTGCCCCTGTTTACTTGCCCTGCTCTGCAGCCAATGTTAGCCAGCACTGCAGGATACATCTCCCCTGGGACCCAGCCTCCGGCGGCCTCTTCAGGGGCCGCCATACCATGCGGGGCACACTCCGCTCACCTACTGCAGCCAAGCCCTCAGCCCCCACTGCACATGGCACCCCACCCAGACATTGGTCTCTTGTCTCCACCAGCAGCCGGGGAAGAACGGGGGCACAAACCAGGCACCTGTGGGTCTTCCGGTGTGGCTCTTGGCTGTGTTCCCTTTCATGCAGCAGGTAGTCGTCCTGCTAAACACCAGCAAAAGACATCATTGATTTACAATGTATTTAAAAACAACACGGGTGACATGATTTAAAGTTGCCCCCCAATACAAATGCGCAAGGTTTCAAAGTCTAGCATTATATGCCAATAAGAAGGGCCTGTGCAGAACAGTGTTTCATCTTCGGAGGACCTATGTAATGCAATTCACACTAAGAAATTAAATTAAATATATGGGTTGCCCTGTTCATCAGTGTGCCTTTTCCGATTTATGCATCCAAGAGTCATCTAGGGTGGGCTTTTCTGCCTAGTCAACTCCTCATGTCTTAACTCTAAAATATTTCTCAAAGACTTCAAAAGAATGAACGAATAAGATTCATGGTAAAACCGGTTGAATATTGTGTTAAAACATTTTAATTGAAAACCTGTGCAAAGAAAGTATGTTCCCAATTTAAGGTCACCCATTTTCAAGAGTAAAACCATTTTTGAAACAACGGCAACATTGGATTATCTTCTCACAAATATTAAGAAAATATTAGACTGCAATTCGACTGACCGGTTGTTTTGCAAACATCATGCATTAAATGTTTGATGTAAATTATCAATTGTTGCATTAAGCTCATGTTCTAGTCTACATTTAAATTATTCTCCGATATTTTTTGTCAGAGTTTTGGAATCCATGAAGCCATGTCCGATTTATTATATATCGCTTCTTTATTTTTCGGCTTTCGATTTTCGTACATATTTGACTCCTGTTTCTACAACAGCCGCGCGCATTCTAGGGCTGCAAAGTGAGCTTTCGTCATGACAACAGCGCCCCCTAGTGTTATTGAAGTATTTTGTTTACTCGACCCGAGCATGAAGATATACTTGATTGTCTTGAAAGAATGAAAGGTGGTAAAAGGAAATCTATATGTAGACGCAAATGGTGTTAACGTTTTTATTGGAATAAAGGACAGCCTTCGTAAAGAATCCTACAAGTTTAACTTTATTAAAATTACCGTACTCTGGTGATATAATATATCGCAAAGGATCATGTACAGCTGTTATATATTTGCTTACAGCTGAGGAATTGATTTTTCGAAGTTACACTGAATTTCTATTCGCTAAATCCTCCAGGCCAAAGTACTGTACAGTCAGTAATGGGTTCTGTAACAAGTTTTTCTTTGCATTCAGTCCCAGAAAAACTTCTTAGTGAAACGAAGCCCTTATACATCGTTCTTAAGAGGAAGATTTAAAGTTAGTTGTCAGGCCATAGAACTGCGGTCTCTGCTTCAAGGAGCTGCAAGATACGACATTCACATAATTTTATATTATAGATACCTAAGTACATTAGTAAACTATTTATATGAAGTAACCAAGCCCTAAACGTCCAAAAATATTTCATATATAATAAATATGCAATGACCTACTACCTTTCTTTGATGATCAACTAAAAAGCATATGTATATTGTTGGAAACCGGGTAACCGGGTTAGCAGTCACCAGGCTCCCAGCACAATGGTAGCTTGGCTCGAGCGGTTGGGGTCAGGCACGTGTTAAGCGTACGTCACACCCACACAATAACCATGCGTTCATCCGTTCCAAAAACGACACTACACCGTAAAAATATTGCAAGTCAAGTTGAAAATATATATGTCTTTATCTTATTTTCTCTTAGTTGCAGGTTTCATAACATAAATACAATACAATAAGATTTTCCTTTAAACGAGCAGGTCAAATAAATAATACCACTTTGGAATTTCAATAAATAGGTTCAGGTCAACATTTAGCAAAGAATAAATACAGATGGCAAATAAATACAGTCAGTCAATAAATATAGTGCAGGAATAAATTAGTGGATGACAATAAATAAAGCACCTTCAATAAATAAAGTAAAACAATCAATGACAGTGACAGTTCAAATCATTTTCATGAGGTCACTTGGTCTTACTTTGCCCATACACAACTTAAGGACACTTGGATGGCATGGGGGTGTCCCACCTAGATTGGTCAAGGCTGGGGCCTAAGCTGAGGCAGAACAAGAGTAACCTAAAGATCTGGTCCTCCAAACCACACAACCCTTTATGGAGGTCACTGTACCAGTCTCAGTTCACCCCTGGCACTCCCAGGCTGGTTCTAACACCCCTCTAGCCCCTAGAATGGTCTTTTAGGGCTCCACTGGACCTCAGACGCCCCCTCTACCACTTACTGCCCTTTTCAAGATGATCGGCTCCGCTCGGCACCGTGTCGACGCCGTGAGACGGCTCCGGATCGATGTCGTTGGGCGGTCTCGATTCGATGTCGCCGGGCGGTCTCGACTCGATGTCGCTGGGCGGTCTCGACTCGATGTCGCTGGGCGGTCTCGACTCGATGTCGCTGGGCGGTCTCGACTCGATGTCGCTGGGCGGCCTCGACTCGATGTCGCCTTCCGGCGTCACAGGGACTCGGACTCCCCACATCCTGGTGTCTCCGGAGTGCGATCTCCACTCCCGACCTCCGGTGCGCTTCACCTCAGCTTCCGGCGACTCCGGTGGCGGACTTCACTCCCCCTTCGACGCCTCACCTCGACCTCAGGTGACTCCCGACTCGACCTCCGGCGCCTCTCCACGACCTCCGTCGGCGCCCTCACCCCGACCTCGGGTGACTCTCCACTCGACCTCCGGCGCCTCTCCACAACCTCCGTCGGCGCCCTCACCCGACCTCGGGTGACTCCTTACTCGACCTCCGGTGTCTCTCCATGACCTCCGTCGGCGCCCTCACTCGACCTCTGGCGGCTCCAGGTACGACGTCTGCTTTCTGTCAGCGCCGCTTCTCGACCTCAGGCCCCAGGTCTCTAGGCTTCTCGACGTCAGGACTCCAGGAGGACTCTGCTGAACAGGTCAGGAACTTGCTGTTCTTCTTCTTTAAGGCCTGTTCCAAATATTCAGTTCTTTAAGATGGTTCTTCTGGTCTTGGTCCCACTCAGGGCTTTAGGTTGGGCTTGGTCAGTAGAGACTAGCATCAAGGGTGGGTTTCTGGACCCCATTCCAGGCACTGGTTTCCACCTCTGCTGCCTTACTCCGACCTCCTTCTAACTCTGTCCTCTCTCTTCTCCAGTCAGTTGCCAACTGCCACTCTGAGATGGCCTCCCAACATTCTAAACTGCCTCCCACTGTCACAGGGTTCTAGAATGTTCCAGGAGGTTCTGGTGATGTCACAGGTGACAATGGGTGGCCACCATTTTGTGTCTCAGGCCCTCAGACAGAAGTTCCAGGGGTAGGGAAAATGGCTCCCTGACCCTGCATCAACACTAAAAGGAAAAATTATAACAGGGTTTGAGGCAAAAGTGGGACAAAATAAATAATGATGAGGAGGGACCACCCAAAGGGCTGACAGGTCTAACATATATATACATATATTATCTACTGGCGGTCGCCAGTAGATAGTTATAGTTACAACCTAGTTTCCATAGGAAATCTCAAAATTCTATTTTGAATAACTTTGGCGCCGGTTGATGAATCCTCGCAAAATTTTCATAACTAATGGGGCGCTCTGTTTAGCTCCTACCCTGAAAGTCTCGGGGTGATTTGTCAAGCAGGGGCCGAGAAAAAAGGGGGTCCCAAAACGCGTTTTCCCCATGCATTTTTCCATAGGACCTTTAGACACAGCTACAGCCCGAACGGTTGAACAGAATTACTTGAAATTTGGCAGAGAGGTAGCCATAAGGTCAAGGAAGTAAATCTGTTCAGTATTTCCTGAGAAAATAGCATTTAAAAGCATATATATATGTGGGCGGAGCCTAACCACACATCTCATCCTGAGATCTGATTGGCTGTCAGCACTTCATCCAAGAAGTGTTGACAGCCATCTTGGGACCAATATACATGATAGCACCTCATTAAAAAGCATTGCAGTTAATAGAAGATTTTAAGACTTTAGTTACATTATAAATCATTCATTGATGGTACCATACTCATTTTAGGAATTGTGGTATGTTCTAAGGTGATTTCACCATGTGAAAAAGCCTTCTGCTGGGATATCATGATTGAGAGAAAAATATTTTCTCATGCTTTTACCACAGAGGTTTGGAAGGTGATCTATAAGCTAAACTGAGAGCTTATTTTCTGTAAATTCACATTATCTTTCTCAGTCATGTGAGAAAGAAGTCTGATATTCTCAGTAACACATGTACATCCAACAAGGGCAGAGACTGTCAGTTGATTCCTTTGTGTTCTACTGCAGCTTCCCAGAGTGTTCCAAAGAACTACTAGAGCGCTAACCGTCCTACTTATGATAAACGTATGGCACACCTGAAGCCATCTTGCTTGGATTAAAGTGGTAACTCTTAAAACATTTAATTTAAAAAGGAACAAAATGAGGGGGTTCATTTTTCCATAAAAAGTATGATTAGTGGTGCAGAAAGAAAAATTAGGGCACATTTTGAGTGACTTCTCAAATCCTCTTCTAGTTCATAAAAAAATTCTGACATGCAGACTGAAACATGCACTTTCAATACCAGCAGCAGTTTTCCCTGGTGAGCAGTAGCTTTACTACAGTGATCTAATGAGCAAAAAGAGTGCTAACATTCTGATTTTATGGCAAATGTGTGACACATCTGAATGCCTTCTTGATGGAATCAAAGTAAAAAACTGAAAGTATTTCCTACTGAGGAGACTGCAGTAAATGAGGAAATTAGGAAACTTCATAACAAATAAGTCTCCCAAGATGGCCACCAGAGACAAAAGAGCCCAAATGTAGCCCAAATATCACCCAGATGTAGCCCAAGTGTAGCCCAATGACAGAATGTCCAAGAATGTTCTTAAAAACAACTAGAGCGCTTACTGTCTTCATTATGACAAAAGTATGGCACACCTGAAGCCATCTTGATTGGAATAAACTGGTAACACTTAAAACATTTAATTTAAAAAGGAACACAATGAGGGGGTTCGTTTTGCCATAGAAATTTTGATTAATGCTGAAGAAAGAAAATGAGGGCACATTTTGAGTGACTTCTCAAATCCTCTTCTATTTCATTAAAAAATTCTGACATGCAGACTGAAACATGCACTTTTAAAACCAGGAGCAGACTTCCATGGTGAACAGTAGTTTTACTACAGTGATCTAATGAGCAACTAGAGTGCTAACATTCAGAATTTATGGCAAATTTGTGACATATCTGAATACCTTCATGATGGAATCAAAGCAAAAAACTGAAAGCATTTCCTACTGAGGAGACTGCAGTACATGAGGAAATTAGGAAACTTCATAACAAATCAATCTCCCAAGATGGCCACCGGAGACAAAAGAGCCCAAATGTAGCCCAAAATCACCCAGATATAGCCCAAATATAGCCCAATGACAGAAGTGTGCAAAACACTTATTATTTTGTGTTTTTGCAGTGTTATATAGTGCAGACTTGTCAGGTATTGGAGTGCTTTACATGAGCATTGGTTACATCACACAAGAACAAATTCATTTTGGTTGTAGACATGGGGAGACTAAGTGATTTGACCAGAATCACAGAATGTCGAGCTGAAGCAGAAACTTCAACCTGGTTTCCCAGTTGCAAAGTCTGCAGTTCTGGAAGTAACACCACATCCTCTCCCCTAAGTGCAACATTTAATCAAGTGGTCAACTGGATAAAAAAACATAAAGATAACAAATAATTTAAAAGTGCTTTGTCGCTATTTGAAAACTCAGAAAATATGTCCTTATTTTAGTCTTTTAGAGCACTAACCATAATTTTGATGCCAATAAGACCCTCTCATATATGTAATTTCTAAAGGAAATGTTCTAGGTATTACAGTTTTGATTACATCAAGATGATGTCAGGCGTTCCACACTTTTGTAATAAATATAGAATGTTAGCAATCTAGTTGTTCTGTTGCAGGGATTCTGCTTATACACAGAACTATGCGTAGAACCCCAGGACCTCAGTGAGTTGTGGTGTACCAGAAACTCACCTCAGAACCCAGAACCCAGTATCCGGCTAGCATAAGTGTCCCATTCGTTATCCGAGATTTAGCTCGGCGGTCCCAATGAAAAGACAACCCAGAACACGCGACTCAGTACATACTCAGGAATGGTGGGAATCGGAAACACCTGTTCGTATATTATTCTCACATCAGTCCACAACAATAATCAACAGAGACACGGTGTAAATAAAAAGAGTTTATTTTTATAGACCACGTGTCCTAAGATGCAGTACTTTGGCTAATACAAGCAGACAAATGATTAATATCACAACCAGCAACATAGTTACAATACCATAGAATATAAAAGGGGTGATCATATTATAATGACAGTGGATACTACCACCTTCCCTTTACTAAGAAGCTAATATTATTATTATGCTAATAGAAGGTCTCTTAGGCTTGAATAGGGGACCCCATACCTCAAAGATCAGCTTAGTGAAATCACATCACAGGAGCATCAGGAGACTTCTCGCAGGAAGGCTCGTCTTCGGTCTGAATAATAAACATGATGTCTGTGATATTAGAAGCACCAACTTTCAGGTATGTGCAGCTGCGCGTGTGTTATGGCTAAATAGTGGGTCGATCAACCTAGAGTGGAAAACATGCATTGTGTAATATTCCAGACTGTTTGTCACACCATGTACAGACCAAGGTCGCTGCGCAGAGCTTGGGATGGTAACAACAGATTGCTCTCGTGTGAAGCAAGTCTCGAGTCAGCAGTTTATTTAAGAAATAACATGTAAACGCAGTGTCGTGTGCAAAAGCAGAAAGATGGCATTCTAACATCTAACGTGGTTATGCTAACTTAACAATGTATGTGCGTATTCAGGAAGAACTCACTACACGCCCCCTTGATCGAAGCACTATTGAATAGGCAAGAAAAGAGAGAACGCAGAGTTCAGTGTCGTCAGAGCAGAACAAGGCGTAACCAATGCAGAGTTTCAGAATGCGCCAAAGTCCGAAACTACAAAAATTATAAACCAGGGCTTTTTTGAATGAAAAAATGGAAGTAAAAAAAAAAAAAAAAAACCTCAAAACGACCATCAGGAAAAAAAAGAGAAAGAAAAGAAGAAATGGTGCGCTAGAGTGCTGTCCAATAGCACAGGCGCAAAGGACGACTGTCCAGTTAATCCATGAATGTATAGGCAGCATATGTGGCCACTGCTTCCAGCAAAAAATCGTTTGCAGGTCCACTGAAAGTCTCAGCCATCCAATCCATCAACGAAAAGGAACATACGTGTTCATCAACCATCGGAGCCTCTAGCACGATCAGAGGGCACCCGGAATGTTCCTCCAAATAGCTCATAGCCAAGAAGTTGTAGGCAGCTGTTGAGATGTCCCAATTACCTAGGATACCATGCGCCGCACCACAGGCCATAATCCGGACACCAGAACAGGCCAACTCGTGAGACACTAAGGGCCTCATCAGTCGATCGAAATCCGGCACCGGAGACACCAGGTTGGTCAAGCACAAATCCAAAGGCCATTCAAAGGGACAATCCAGGCAGTGAAACACAGGCTGCACGCAGGTGAAGTAGGAATACCTGAAGGATAATCCATATGCCAGGCTTAAGGTCGCCAACGGCAGAGTTCCATAAAAGTCAAGCATCCTATCACGAAGAAGATGCAGGCGGGACAGGCGCTCGTGTGGCACAGAAGGAGCAGCCATTCCGTAGTATGAAAAGTAAAAGCAGCACACCTGCCACCAGCGCCAGAAGCAGCGGAACACCTCCAAAGATGCTCGAGAAAAGTGAATGAAAAAATGCCGGAATCACACCAAAAATAGTTTTGAAAGAGGTCACGAGACCCGAGCCCACAAGTTTAAAAAAATGAGCCAGGCCGGTCGTGGACGAGGCATTAAAAATAGTTTGGATCAAAGTGCCGAAATGTAGGGGGAGGTCAGTATTCAGAAGCGCCTGTACCTCAGTGCGCGTATTAGCAACGTGAAGGAAAAATGTTTCACGAGAGGAAGTCAATGGCACCTCTTTTTGGGACAATAGAGCTCTTATTCTGCTCAACTTGTTGAACTCTGCTTTCAAGGTTGGAATCGAAGGCCAGATTGAAACATCCAGCCGCCCATGCGGGGGTGGAAAGAGAACATTATTGCAGCAGACAACTTTCTGCGAGACAGTTACTATGTACGGGATTCCCACTAACATCCCGCAGCAAGCTTCATTATTCAAAATTAAATAACTACCGTTTGCAAGCAGCGTGAAAGAAGGCGTAATCACAGGCACTGGGATACCTCGTAGGATGCAGGCTAAGTTCGGGGCTTGTACATTGCATGCGCCGTGTAATTGAATGTGCCTACATACCAAGGAATGGTCTGGTGTCGTGGTACATTCCTCGCCTTTCAAATAAACCTCAGTGCCGTCCCTAGTACATCTATACGTAAAGGGGAGGGACCAAACCTCATGTATGAAAGCGGTGCCCAGCGGTTCATATCTACCCAAAGCATAATGTTTCATACAAGAAGTGAACTTAAAAAGCGCGAAAGGGAGAGTTATCAATCCGTGGACTAACCACGTAGCTGAATTGATCTCCGCTACAGAAAAAGGCAACGGTTCTAACTTTTCAATATGTAACAATGAATATGTAGCATCCTTCATGGACATAAATCGCTGCTTGTCAGTAAGGTTAAAGGGAAGGAATAACGATGTAGTGTTCAGATAGTCCCAAGGGACTCTCCCTGCCTTTAACGTCTGCAATGTCCATGCAAACTGCATAACAGAACGCAACTGGTTTTGACCATGATATAACACAGACATATCATCATGCACAATATCAACAACAGAAAAAACAATATTATCTAATGTATAAATCCTAGAAGAGAGAGTGCTAATGCTATTATCTATAACGGCTAAAACCTTCTCCATGTTTGCTTGGTCAATAGCTCTCAGTCTGGAAGCCGCCTCAATCTGCGACAACTTCCAGACTTCGTTGTAAATAGCATACGCCCACCTTTTGGTTCTGCCACCCACAGGACCCTTAACAAAATCATTCAAATCTATTTTGTCATGTAATTGTGATAAATGAACTTTGACAGACGCCAAGGTGGAATGTCGCAGCCAAGATTGGCATAACTTGCCCACAGAGTATGTAGTTACAGTATGTGACGACTCAAACCGAGGATCTACGCGTTCCTGAGTATACCCCGGTTTCAGTCCCAGAAAACGACGTTGACAGGCGTCCGAACTGCTTTGCCAAACTAACCAACCCTCACTATCAAATTTCGAAATATTGAAAGATGTATTTGAAACTAAGGATTGCAAAGCAGCAAGGGATAGATCTGTGTGGTTATCCCAATTGGGATAAGCGCCCAGATCCGGCACAGAAGGTGACTTTAATTGTTTAGAAGTAGCCAATCCAAAACAGGTGGTTTGGAAGATGGATGAATTTAAAAATAAAATATGATTTGGTATAAGACAGGCACGATGCAAAGCCTCTGTACCCTGTACCTGCCACGGCTTGGAACCCCAAACCGACTTTAGATCAATAGTAGCCTTCCATACATCATAACCTTTGATTGACAACTCGTCCATAAAGGACTTGGAATAAAGTAGCTTTGTGTGTGTCAGTCTAACCTTTGCGGCAGACTCAGGCAGCACCTTAAAATAAAACGCTGCCGGGTCGGAAACACTGAAATCGGTAAAATAAGAATACTTGTTAACTAGTGTTTGTGAACTTCCGAATTCGGGAGTAGGACAGTGTTCCCATTGGGTAAAATTTACAAAATTTCTAAATGTATTTGCTTTATGCAGGAAATGATTGCCATAATGTTGAAAACAATACTGTTCCGCATAATTAGCCGCATTTTCGTATAAATCTTCAGCATCAAAAGCGGCATAATATTTCAAATCAGAAAACAGTGATTCAATGGCGTGTACATCCCAATCATCAGAACGTATGTTCTGCCTAACCACATCACCCATAGAAACACGAAATACATTTGGTACATTAATGACCTCTGTAGGCCCATGAATTTGGAATTTAACAGCATCCCATGCGATTCCATCCAAGACGGGCCAGGCAGTAATATTCACAAAAGTCTGGTCCCTCTTCATGACGTGGGACGAGGAGTGGGGGGCCAAAGTTCCATTGATAAGTCTAATTGTCGATCTCTCACTCAGATAGTGGCCATCCACAAGACGGAAAAAAACTATCACGAATCCAATGGACATAAACAAAAAAACACTGAAAAGCAACAGCCAAATGTATGTCCAAGGGGCAATCAAAAAATGTCTCTTAAACCAGCTGAAAAAAACAGCAATGTTTGATGGGGGGCTTGAGGGCAATGAGTTAGTGTCAAAGGAGAAACGGGACTGGCCAAGTGCTGTAGATTGTAAAACAGGCGAGGGACCACGTGTAGGATAAGCATACTCAGTCTCTTCGGGCAAACCACCAGCCGATGGAATCAACAAGGGATCAGTAACCGATTGCATCTCGATGGCAACATCAGGCAAGGTGTTAGAAGCAAGAGTCAACATTGAATTTCTTTGCATCGTCTGGCATGAAACTGCAGGAGTCATACTAAGAAGTATCGGCCACTCGCTGAAGTTTGACATTGTCAATAGAGATGTACCTGTTTTCTTTGCGACCAGGAAGTGGAGGTAAAATGACTGTTCTTGTACCCTGCACTCCAAGCACTGGAACTGGTGCACGATAAGAGGGGCCGAACTCCTTCTTGTTTTCCACCTTCTCACGGACCAGGTCTCCAACTCGGGGTAGCCAGCCGACTACCGGAACCTGAACTTCAGCTTCAGATGTGGAGGGCAAGTGTTCCTTCGATAGAGTGTCTCTGGCTTCCTGTAGAGTCTGTAAAACAGCACAGTGATCATCTACGTCAAAGGGTGCGGTCGACGCCGCCATGTCTAGACCATCAAGGTCTGGTACAAACATTCTGATTCCGAAGAGCATCATGTACGGGGTCCGCCCACCCAGAGACCTTCTAGGGAGATTATTAAGTGCACGTTGGACGTTATACAAATGGGCTAGCCAGTTCCGGCCTGTGCCTAAAACACGGGCTGTCAATGATTGCTTTAAGTCACGGTTCATTCGCTCCACCACACTATTACCCTCAGGTCGGTAGGGGGACGAAAATTTGACTAGGACCCCCAAATTTCTCATAGCCTCCTTGTAAGCCTTAGAGGCGAACGCAGGGCCCTGATCAGAATGGAAGGTACCACACGCAAAAGTTCCCACAAAGACACGCAAATCCCTGATGACAGTCCGCGAGTCAGCACTCCTTTGTGGCCATACCCATAGAAAACGTGTGCACGAATCCACTGCAACCAAGATGTACTTGTACGCAGTATCAGAGGAAAAAGGACCGCAGTGATCCAAATAAACACAACCAAATGGCTTATTAGAGATGTACAGCTGTGTCTGTGGTGGGCGCGCAACAGTAGAAGGTTTAATCTGTTGGCAAATGTCACAATCAAGAACAAAAGCGCGCGCTTGTTTATATAAACCAAACCACCAGTAACGTTGTTGTAGCAGAGATATTGTAGCTGACACACCGGCGTGGGCAGACGCCAACCCCTCATGTGCAGCCAAGATCAGTGCTGGCCTGCAGTCCGCGTTGGGAATAATTCTGTCACCAACGTCATTAATCCTCACTAATGGGACATTATCAGGACTTAAATGGTAAATGTAACGAGAAGGAAAACCCTTCGGGTAATCACCTCCCTTTTCTGTAGCAGCAATAGCTGCCAAGATGTCATCATCAATCTTACTTTTTGATCTGGTAACTGCTGCCACTAAGTATGTAGCCACTGCTGTTTTTGCTGCCTCGTCAGCCAAGCTGTTACCGACAGCATGGACACCAAGTCGCTGGTGACCAAGAGTGTGAACAACATTCACGAGAGGGAGACGTTCTTTAAAGTCTGCCACTCGAACCCAAAGCGTTTTATGCTTAATTGTGCCACCTTTCGTGTCTCGATAGTCATTCTGAGACCAGAAGTGTAAATTGTCATTATAGGACTGGACACAGTAGAAGGAATCACTCACTATAAGAGTAGTGACCCGGGGATCAGCAAACTCCAGTGCAAGCACTAGAGCCCGAAGCTCCGCCAATTGCGCGGTACAATCGCCCAATGACTGCGTATGCACTGCATCAGATTGGAATTCACCATTCACGAAAGTACCCACGACAATTGCGCAAGCCGCTGAATAAGCGTGCTTTGATCCAATTGCGGGCTGCGCAGACCCGTCAGTGTATATGACACAATGGTATTCTTCGAGCGGGCGCAAAGACAGAGGAGCCGGATGAACGAATTCATACTGCAAGAACTCTTGAGTCTGTAATGAGGCATCAAAGATGTAGGTGACGTCTGGCGACGTCAGTGTTGTGGCCCATTGTATCCACCGAGGATGCAAAGCTTTAGAATTTGGTACACTTGCCTTCGTCACTGCTTCTAAGGCAGGATAGGGTGTTACAACCAGAATCTGTTTCCCATGTGACAGTGCACGTTCTTTAAGGATTGCCATCTGTACAGCAGTCAGAACTTTTTCGACCGCGGAAAAACGTAATTCAGCAGAGGTGTACAAGTGGGATTTGTACGCAATGGGGACTGTATCGCCCTCATTAAACGTCAAATACGTGAAACCCACGGCGCCTGGCACAATTCTTATTACCAGGTTAGTGCGGTTGTCACGTGTCAGCAAATATTGTGAAGCAAGAAGGTCAGCCTGTAAAGACTGCAAAATTTTAGAATGTTCCAGCTGCCAGCTAGACTTCGAAAATGTGGGTTGTACCAAGGCGTAAAGCGGCTTGATACGCTGGGCATAATCAGGAATGTACGTACGGCCGAAATTCAGAAAGCCCAGCAGAGATTGTAATTTCTTTAGCGTCGTTGGCGCACTCAAGCATGCGCACTTTTCCAGAAAGTGGGGAGCTAACCCCTTTCCTTCATTATTGAGCTCGTAGCCCAAAAACAACACTGTATATTCCGCGATGTGAGACTTCGCAAAATTGAATTTGTAGCCATAGTCAGCAAAACTCACTACAATATTGTCGACTCGAGACAGATGCGGCAACAGCTCATCATCCGTGAGGTAGATATCGTCAACATAGGAGTATGCCTCGGGGTCTATTCTTTCTAAGAGAGAAACCACGCGAGCGGAAAAGACGCCAGGGCTATTTTTGTACCCCATGGCTAATCTGGTAAACTGTTTTTGTTTTCCGCCCGAAGTAAACGCTGTCCACTGGCTACTCAGTGTGGACAGGTTATGGCTAAAAAAGCCATTGGAAATGTCAAGTGTCGTTTTAAATCTTTTACGCACGAGACTGTCGACTAGAGCCGAGCTATGTGTATTTTGTACCGCGCAGGTCCGGCAATGGGAGTTTAGGTGCCGGTAATCCAAAACTAAACGGTACGAGCCGTCAGGCTTCGTTACAGTGAATAAAGGGTTATTCATAGGGGACACACAAGTTTCAATAACACCCTGATATTCCAATTGTTCAAGGATCGCCGCGACGTGGGGTCGAGCTTCACGACGCATGGGATACTGGGGCTGAGGCTGGGGCATAGACCGTAATGGAATCTCATGGCAGGGGGACAACCGGTCCCAACCCACTTGAGTACGATATACCGCTGGCGCAGGCGCCAGCGCCCACTCACCAGCGTACATTTCAGCTTGGTCCTTAGGCACCGTGTGCGCAAAGGACGGGAGGATTTTCTCCTCCTCTCTAGGAGCTTCCAAAATGAAGGCTGGGGGCCAATCTGCCTCCGCTAGGAGGATATCATAGGTGGTGGTCAGATTATCCCAAAAAATCCCTTTTATAGTACGTTGTATGTCACCCTCTATTAATAAGACTATTTCATAAAGTCTATCAGGGGGAGCCACTCTGGTGTCAGCTGTTTCAACAGTAACCAATACATCAGTTGCTGTCGCCGCCAGAAATGGACGCAGAGCTTGACGGACTATGGTAATTTCTGCCGCGCTGTCCAGTAGCGTCAGCGCCCATGTCCGGTTCTGAAGCTGTGTCCGCACTATCTGAGGCATATTTTGCCGTCAGAGCCGCCACTTTCTTCTTCTGAAACGGGGTCTTTGTCGAGCAAACTCGTCCTGCTTGCCTTTACCCTCAGTCTGTCGGGGTTGGTCACGCTGTTGTGGAGCACCCCGACCCTTGCCACCGCCTCCGCCACCAGACTGTGTAGCCGATGTTTCCTGTGAAGAACGAGGAGAACGCGGTTCAGAAACCTGAAATCTATCAGGAGACTTAATAGTAGCACGATCGCGCAGATCATAAGTGCGTTCACTACTTGACTGTACGGGAGAGGCAGGCCGAGAGCCCTGTTTCTGCTGCTGCTTTCCCTGTTGTTTAGTCCGCCAATTTTGTTTTGGAAAAGTTGGCCGACCATCCTTACCAGAAGTTTCTGCCTTACCCTGCTGCCTAGAATCGGGATTTTTGATCACAGGCTTAACTCCTAAAGAGCTACGACCCAAATCACGATATGCTTCTGAAATTATTTTTGCAAATTCCTGCGGCTTGTCCTCTTCAGCAACTTTCTTCAGTTCATTACGAACCTGAAAGTGCAATGCATCACCCTTAAGGTTTCCCATTATCATGGTAGCCACCAGGCCAAAATCGCCGAGGAGCCGCATCCCCAATTCTATCGCAGACTCCGCTCCATGGTCCTCTTGAACCTGTTTAATAATGGAGGGCAGCTGCAACATCGACGGAGTGCCAAAGCACTGCGCGTACGTCGCAGCAAAAATCTTACCCCAGGATACACAATCATCCATATGGGGAACTAAGTCTTTAGGCAAACTAATGGTGAGGATCCTGTGTTTCTCCACAGGAGTTGTATGCGGATAAACCGCCTCTATTTGGTCAAATTTTTCAGCAAGCCAAAAAGGATAATCATCCCTTGTGAGGGGGCGCTTGCCCATAACAGAATTAACCATAACAGGACTAATGACCACCGCGTGACGATCACTAGGTTGTCCCGCACTAACAGGCGCCCCCGCCTGTACAGTGCGCGACACATACTGCACCAACGCCCTATATACTGATATAAGGGCAGTGTGTAGTACACGCAATTCAGCCACCGTCACCGTGAGGTAACGGGGATGAGGCGTAAATCCGGCTAGTACCGGCCAAGTGGCCCCTGCAATTGATAAAGGGCCCATTCTCGGCGGTATAACCACATGGGGGAGGGCGCCATTAAACCAAATCTGATGTTGCCAAGCAGATATTGGAATCTCCTGTGTCCTATACGGCGCATAGTTAGCAGGCACGGCAGTAGCAGTGTAAGAATGAAAGGTATCGTCATCCCCACTGACTGCCGGAATCGTCACCCAAGAATAGAATAACTCAAATGGGTGAGCCGCATCGGCTCCCACCACAAAGATGACGTCCATGCCCGTGTCCGGCACACCATACTGCGTCAAATGACGTTTTAGTGCCGCGCGGCTATGCGCCGCAATGTCTACTGCCATAAGGACAAGCTATACTTCAAGTATTCAGTAGCACAAGGGTTCAATAACCTTTTTAATGATCAAGCTTGAAGGAACCTATATCAATAGAACTAGGTAGGTTTAAATCCGTCAGACTTGTTATCCGGAAACAAGAATGAGGGTGCTGTGGACTAAATGTAAGCACTACTAAGGCGTTTCAGCTCATAGACCAAACGTTAGGTGCGCCATGTTGCAGGGATTCTGCTTATACACAGAACTATGCGTAGAACCCCAGGACCTCAGTGAGTTGTGGTGTACCAGAAACTCACCTCAGAACCCAGAACCCAGTATCCGGCTAGCATAAGTGTCCCATTCGTTATCCGAGATTTAGCTCGGCGGTCCCAATGAAAAGACAACCCAGAACACGCGACTCAGTACATACTCAGGAATGGTGGGAATCGGAAACACCTGTTCGTATATTATTCTCACATCAGTCCACAACAATAATCAACAGAGACACGGTGTAAATAAAAAGAGTTTATTTTTATAGACCACGTGTCCTAAGATGCAGTACTTTGGCTAATACAAGCAGACAAATGATTAATATCACAACCAGCAACATAGTTACAATACCATAGAATATAAAAGGGGTGATCATATTATAATGACAGTGGATACTACCACCTTCCCTTTACTAAGAAGCTAATATTATTATTATGCTAATAGAAGGTCTCTTAGGCTTGAATAGGGGACCCCATACCTCAAAGATCAGCTTAGTGAAATCACATCACAGGAGCATCAGGAGACTTCTCGCAGGAAGGCTCGTCTTCGGTCTGAATAATAAACATGATGTCTGTGATATTAGAAGCACCAACTTTCAGGTATGTGCAGCTGCGCGTGTGTTATGGCTAAATAGTGGGTCGATCAACCTAGAGTGGAAAACATGCATTGTGTAATATTCCAGACTGTTTGTCACACCATGTACAGACCAAGGTCGCTGCGCAGAGCTTGGGATGGTAACAACAGATTGCTCTCGTGTGAAGCAAGTCTCGAGTCAGCAGTTTATTTAAGAAATAACATGTAAACGCAGTGTCGTGTGCAAAAGCAGAAAGATGGCATTCTAACATCTAACGTGGTTATGCTAACTTAACAATGTATGTGCGTTTTCAGGAAGAACTCACTACAGTTCATTAGGATACTATTGAGAGGCAGAGGCCAGGGGCACGGACTCTGAAAATTGAAGGCAGGTAGGAGGGTGCAAAGCAACAATTTAACCACACTGAGCAGGCAGGAAGGGCCGTGGAAGCACAACAGACTATGGAGGAAAGTGGAAATGGGGGAAGGGACAACAAACCAACAATACAGGACTTGCAAGAGAGGCTGTTGGAGGGAAGATCTATTACGGGTCAAGGAAGCTAGGGGCGGTCCCCAGAGCCCCGGGAGCCACCACAGAACTGAGCAGGAGAGTGAGTCAGGGACAAAAGGGGCACCTTAATTTGAGCCGGGGTGCCTAGGAACGCTTGCTCCAAAAATGAAGAAAACAGACATATGAGACATGGAATTGGAGGCAGAATACAATGGCAGTTTAATGAGAAGATGCAACTTCAAAGAAACCGCAGAATAGAGACATAAAGTACAAAATACAGAATCCAGATAATCATACAGCTGTCATGATATTCTCTGTATCTCAATTAATGTACTGACAGAGAGAGAGAGAAAACACATCTATAAATGCATCATGAGAAACAAGTTACACCAAGGAAAATGTTACCTAGGAACACTCACGTTTACTCTTAGAGCAAGCATTCCTGCAATTACAATACAAAATCTTTTAAATGCAAAAGTAAAGAGAACATTGGTTAAACATAACATGACATTTCATATAGGTAAAATAGAATAAGATACTTCAAGCAAAGCAGAGCAAGACATTTTAAGCAAAGGAAGACAAGAGCTCCCAGCTCTTGGGGAAAACCTGCACAGCCTGTTAACCTACATACAGACGGCGAGGTAGTCCGTCGATATCTGTGGGTGCTCCCTTTTTATATCATTTTGTGGGCTCCTTTGCACGCTACATCTACCTACGTATGCTACCCAAAAGCTTCGTCTGCAGATTTTACCAGACATTTCGTCATTTACCCACTTAATGCTGACAATGGACTGGGTGAAAAGGTCAGTCTCTCAGGCCAATCGCTTATCGTAAGTTCCATAGAGCAAGCAGAAAATAATGGGTATTGTACGGGAATTCAATATATTCATGTATAAAATCTCCTCAGTTCTCCTAACTTGACGCACTGCGGTTGCCACTTCTTTAAAAGCGGGAAACCTTCCCAGGAAGCAAGTACCAGTCCAGGATGCAGCCTACTGTATGTCGACAGCTTCAGGGGGATGTTGAACTTTGATACCGAGCACGGAGTACTCGGGTAGGGTGGGGGCTACTAGTTTGGAGCAGAAGGCCTCGCAGACCTGCCTTCAGACTGCTATACACTAAAATTGCAGAGCTATGGCCAATTTAACAAAGAGGCCTACATATTGAACAGAAGGGCCTACACAGGGGTTTTATGCTGGCTGAGTGGTAAGGATGTCTCAGGATAATTATATAGCAACACAGGACCCGCTGGTCAATTTAATACAGCCTACAAATGCGGCTGGCAGGGCAAGGACAAGGGTCTCATACTTCAGGTGTGGACAGAACGGGCCAGGGGCCCCCTGTGATACAAAATCTACCCTCCTTCAAGGCTGTGGCAATGTAATAGACCATTGTGGGCAGAAGGAAGAGGCAATGGTAGTACAACCATACATGCCAACAGACCCGATTCAGCCAGGAAACGTCCAATGTTTTTAAGCTCAAATGGGCTTTATTTGATTTGTCTCCTGTCTACAATATCCTCTTTTTCAATGTAACTCAAAGGGGAAAATCAATACCCCAGTTTTTTTTCAAAATCTCCCTCTTACCAAGTTCAAAATGTTTGCAAGTATGGTACATTGGATCATGGAAGGAAATGGGATAGGGACATGGACTTGGATAACAGAGGACAGGAGGGACATGGAGAGGTGCACCAAACTGACCCTGCAGGGCAGGCATCAGGGTTTGCAGCAGCACAATACACCACACAGGGCATGCAGGACGGGAGTGCAGCACAACAATCCATAGAAAGCAAGAGGGAGGGGACAGGACCATGCACATGGACAACAGAGAACAGAGGGGCAAGAGGCAATGGTAGCTAGCTGACCATAATGGACAGACAGGAGAGAAAGCTGCAGCATAACAGACCATAAAGGGCAGGAGGGACGGATCAGGGGCATTACAATGGAACAGCCAAGCCAGGAGGGAGGGAGTAGGGGTCTGCACATGTAAACAGAGGGCTGGGGGCAAGGGGGCAGGGCAGGAGCAGCAAGATAACCATGGAGGTCAGGCAGGATGGGCACTAGAAGCAAGACACACCATGAAGAGCAACAGTGAGACTGTGATGGCATACACACAGACCATGGAGGGAAGGTGGGAGGGGGTCAGGGGCAGCTAACTGACCACACAGGGAAGGTGGGAGGGGCCATGGCAGCACAGAAGACCATGCATGGCAAGTGGTAGGGTTAGTGGCAGCACAATGGCTATGATGGGCAAGAAGGAGGGTGCAGGGGCATGCACAAAGGACGATGGAGGATAGAAGGGAGGGTCAGGACCTGTGCACAGACAAGAAAGTTCAGGGTAAGGGGCCTCACAACAGACCACACGGGGCAGGCAGGAGGAGCAGTTGCAGCACAACAGATCAGGGAGGGCAGAAGGGTGTGGCAGTACAATGGACCATGTAGGACAGGAGGAAGAGGATAGGGGCATGGCATGTGGACAGGCAGGGTGGAGGTGGCAGGGAAAGGTTACAGTCATCTGACAATGCTAGGCAGGTGGGAGGGGAGTGGCAGCTCAACAGAACACTCAGAGTAGATAGGAGTGGCAGGTCCATGGGACATGGTGGGCAAAAAGGATGGAGCAGGGGCATGCACAAAGACATCCGAGGGCAGGAGAATAGGGGCAGCAAGCTAAGCACAGAGTTTAAGCAGGAGGTCAATGATGGGGCATAGAATTGGGCAATGGAGGGCAGGAGGAGTGGACTGGTACATCATACTAAATTCAGGGCAGTGGCAGCACATCAGACCATGCATGGCAGGAGGGAGGAGGCTAGTCCATGGATTCACACAACAGAGGATAGGGAGGAGGGGGATGGGGCAGCAAGCTAACTGTTTAGAGAAGGCAGGTATTGGGAACTTTATTGTTTCTAAAACATTGTGTCTGTGCAAACTACTTAAAATATGAACAAGTATGCAGCATAATCTCACTTTTATTCAGGAAGAAGAGGACGTTTGTGACTGTGACTCCGGGCTCACTTGGCAGAAACCCCCCCTGACCCTCCACCCCCTATCACAAAATGTAATGCCCGTGAAAAGGGTAGGTGAACACAGTGTTATATGGAACATAGTCCTGAGAGCACGATTGAAAATGAAAACTAGATATAGTGTATGGTATAAACTATGCACCAAAAAGTGTGATATAAGATGAACCAGGCGTGAAATATAATATGCAATACATTGTGCGCAATGACAGATTCATTGGAGAGTGCGAGATAGCACAGGCACTAGCACGTGCTATGCGATATGCGCCTTGGAGTGTAATATGCACAGGGCAGTGTTGTGTAACCTAACTAGTCTCTAAAGTTGTAATATAAAATATGTGCTGGGGAGTGTAACATTGCAAATGCACTGTGACAAACATATGGATCCCAGATTGTAATATGTATGGCATAGCACTGTGCGTTATAACATAGGCATCGAGGAAGGCACGTTAGATGGGGCAATATAACCCGTGCGAAGACAAGTGTGGCATGACATATTCACGGGGTGGTGTTACAGTGCACATGGGCTAGAGAGTGTCATAGCATATGCACTAGCTAGTGGAATACAACACAGAGGTGTGTGGCACTCGGCAGGCAATGGTGGGTGTAACACAGCATTGGGCTCTGTCAGGAGCGCGCTGTGACTCTCAAGTGATGTTCGTCCCCTTTCCAGAGAGTAAAATAAAAAGTATTACACATCCGGCAGTGGATGTGTGTTTTATTAACCGTGAGGGGGGTTTCTTGCATAGTTTTGGTCGAATTTTTGTCGAATCCCCTTTGAATGGCTTGGTGTGCATGTGTATTAAATGTGCCCGTCAATAGCTACCCATGTTTGTATAAATAAACGACAAGGGTGTCTACCGGGATTAGGCACGGTAGGGCATCAGACATGTCAAAGCTTCACTAGTGGTGTAAATACATTCCACGTGGATTCATTGCATGCATAGTCGCCTTTTAATGAATATCACGCAAATCGTCATGGTGATAGGTACGTACGGTTTGTCCAGCATGTCCTAGGTGTGTCTATAAATATATATTTTTTAAAAATAATAAAAAACAGTGGCCGGCCCTGGGGATTGGGGTCAAAAAAATATAATTAGGAGACAGGCCCTGGGGGATGGGGTCATCAGGGCCAATAAATTAGAATAAGAAGGGGAACCACACAGCCCCCCTTCTTAAAAAATTAAAATAAATAAAAGACTGGCATCGTGCCGGAGGCCATGCCCCCTCCGTGCAGCACTCTACAAACGCGCCCCCAACAGGCATCTCCAGTATGCGCCAGGGAGCTGCGCTGCAGACAGGTGTTCTGAGGCCAAGCCCCTTTTTACACCTCTCTGCAATGCAGCTCTCTGGCGCTTACTGGAGGTACCTAGTGGTCTAGTGTGACCCTAGGGACCCTTAGGATTCAAGGGGACGTAATCTCTCAACTTAGAACAGCCACAGGGCGCGTTTACACAGTGGTGAAGGGAGGGGACGGGGCCTGAGGTGACGTGTGCAAACACGCACTATGGCACGTTTTAAATTGGGGATATAATTTCCCTTCAATACTGAGGGCCCCTGGGGGCTAACTAGCCCACCAAGTGCTTCCAGTAAGCACCACTGAGCTGCATTGCAGAGAGGTGGTCCAGGCCGTGCCACTTTTTACACCTCTCTGCAACGCAGCTCTGTGGCACTTACTGGAGGTACCTAGTGGGCTAGTTGGACCCTAGGGACCCTCAGGATTCAAATGAACTTAATCTCCCAACTAAAAACGGACATAGGGCGTGTTTACACAGTGGTGAAGGGAGGGGACGGGGCCTGGGTTAACGTGTGCAAAAATGCCCTGTGGCCTGTTTTAAGAGGTAGTTTTCAGTTCAGTTTTTAACGTCTTTATTTCGAATATTCTTCATAAAAGACAAAATATTTACATACATATAAATAATAACAATATTACATAATCAATGACATTATATGAAAATTAAGCGTAAAGAACAATAAAACAAAAAGAATTAAAAATTGATTAAAACCTCCATTAAATTAAATATGTGCATAAAGACGACAAGAGAAGATTATTATTGAACAAATGCATATAAAAAGACACAACATCAATACTGGTCGGAGACACAATCTAGTAAAGTAACGTACTATATGGGTTTTTCATGACGGTATGTTACAAACTGTCTTAGACCTTAATAACCAAGCCCATCCAAGGAATTTGGCCAATCCAATGGAAAAACATTCAGAGGTGTTAGTTCTTAGAATGAGCAAGGCTTCACTGCTCGACCGGGTCTTTAATCTATAGCATATAGGCTTTAGCCACTTGTGGCGTGGTTCACGGTAAGCATTACAAACAAACAAGAAATGACCTATTGTTTCTTTATGGTCAGTACAACATGGACAAAGTGAAGTCGCCGGCTTCTGCCAACCACTGGTGAAGGCCCGTAATGGCAATGTACCTAGACGGAACTGAAAGTAAAGTTTCCTATCTAAGGTTTTAGAAATTACATCCCAAAAGCACTCGGTATGAGGGACTATTTTATGTAGCAGAAACAGACCGGTCAGGTTCGGTTTCTCTGAAAGAGCAACGTGTTCATCTTTAACCATAGACCAGAAGAGAGATTTAAAATCTTTCTTAGAGGGAAAGATGTGAGAGCCCGGCTCAAACCACAACTGGGGGAGGCCAATTCCAATAAGAGTGTTTCTAATTGACTTAAACCATGGAATTTCACCTGCCCCCTGTTGTGATCTAACATCCTGAAGCTCTTGGGCAAACATGGCAAGTTCCGGTGTGGACCATATTCATCTCCATAACGCCACCATCCTGTACTGGGCTTGATGTTTAATTGAATGGAACCCCATATCCATCAATAGTGGTAGAGCGGGTGTTGATGGAGGAAGACTGACTAGGTTTCGGAAAAATTTGTTCTGTATCCTATCAAGCACAGCCAGGTCCACACAACCCCATGTTTTAATCCCCATGCCCTATTATATACTAGGGGCTTACAGAGGAGGTCAGGCTAATCACAGGGGGACCCCAACGCATAATGTTCCCTAGTGTATGTAGGTGTTTTCACTGTATTCTAAGTGTCTTTTAACATAGCACTGGCTCTAGGACTGGTTAGTCAGACTCAGTTACCACCAGTATCCGTCTGAAAAAGTTGAGGGTACAGGATGATTTTGCAACAAGGCTTCTTTCTGCTCTTCTTTTTGTTCTTTCTGCATGTTATCCTTCTTCCTGCACTTATCTTCGTACTTGAGGACTTCTGTTGCTTCTTTCTGCACTTCTTTTGTTTCTTTCTGTGCATTTTTTCTTCTTTCTTCACATGTCCTATCTCTGTAGGCATAGTTCGAAATTAGCATTTAAAAAACCTTTGAAATTCACAGAAAAAACCATAGGTTTCAGGCACGTTATAGTTAGGAATTAGCATTTAAAAAACCTCAGAAATTCACTGAAAAAACCATAGGTTTCAGGGGTGTTATAGTTAGCTGGACTTTTCACTTGTACAAAACCATTGAAATTCCCCCGTTATAGTTAGTTCAGCTAACTATAACTCGCGCGCCCGCAATGCACTGCTGATGATGTCACATATTACATCACTCATGACATGGTCAGTGACATCACTCATGACATCACTGATGACATCTCAAATGACATCACTGATGACATCATCCTTGTGATAGAGTGGCAGACCTCCTCTTACCCTAATATAACCTTTGATACACACATTCAAAAATAGAGACTAACATTTTCAAAACAATGGACATACCAATACCAGTTACAACAACCTCTTCAGTAATTCTAAGGTCCACATACACATCCACTCATTCACCAACAGTCCTATACAGTCACTCATACATGTACTCACTCATCATATGTACTCATACACCTATACATCCTGTTACACAATGCCACTCATCCATAGAGTTACTCACACACATAGTCACTCATGCTAATAAAGAATCAAACATACATTTACTTGCATATACAGTTATACACACACCACCACACTTACTTCTACCGAAACTTACACATACTTAGGGCCTCATGTAGGTAAATAAATTTTACCGGTTCTTAAATACCGAGCCGTACCGAATCGGTAAATTAGAATCGGTAAGTTATATGTAGGTAAAAATTCGGTAACAGTTACCGATTCGGTAACATTCGGTAAATACGAATCGGAATTCACCGATTCGGTAAATACCGAGGTGATAATTACCGATTCGGAAAATACCGAGGTGGTATCTACCGAATCGGAAAA
This sequence comes from Triturus cristatus, assembly GCF_964204655.1. Lineage (NCBI taxonomy): Eukaryota > Metazoa > Chordata > Amphibia > Caudata > Salamandridae > Triturus > Triturus cristatus. The sequence continues at coordinate 183,695,306 of NC_140589.1, forward strand.
TACCGAGGTGGTATCTACCGAATCGGAAAATACCGAATCGGTACGTACGGATTCGGTAAATAACATCACATGACTTGACGAAACAGCTAATCCTGTGCAACGACAGCCCACCCAACCAGGAACTGCCCACACCCAGGCAGGTGTACACAATTAGCCGAAGTGGCCACACCCAGGCAGGTGTACATAATTAGCCGACCCTGGAGAGGCTCGGAGTGCAGAGGAGAGGCAGGGAGCAGTTGCATGTGCGAGCGGGAAACGAACAGCATGTCCAGCCAGAGAACACAGAAAGACGGAGGGGAAAGGAGGAGGAAGCTCAAATTCAGCCCCAAGGAACTCCAGGTGCTGGTGGAGGAGGTGGTGAAGCAGCACCAGAAGCTGTTTGGGAGGCAATCCCTGCAAGTGCCTGAGGCCGAAAAGCGCAACATATGGCTGGCCATCCAGGCGCAGGTCAATGCTGTGGGAGTGACCCACAGGGACATTGAGGTCCTCAAAAAGCGCTGGTATGACCTGAGGATTGTGACCAAGAGGAAGATGGGCGACATCCAGAAGGAGGCCAGCCAGACCGGAGGTGGAACCAACAGGGCACCTGCCCTCACCGAACTGGAGGAGCTGGTGGCGGCCACACTCGAGCAAGAGAGCGTCGTGGGTCTTGGGGACGCCGACAGCTCTGCCAGAGCCGCAACACAGCAAGGTAAGACGAAAGCACAGCAATGTAGCCTCCCCTACCCCTATCCCACATCCCCCATTGTGAAACGAGAATCACACTGCAGTCCACACGTGTCAGTGCAGACAGGCAATGCATTCCGGGAGATGTAGTCAGGGCAACACTAACCATGACGTAAATGTCACAGGGCAACAAGGCATGTCACGCACTCGAGGCACAAGGAGACAGAGGACAGATTGGAATGTGAAATGATTTATTGTGACGCTTGCAATGCAGCCCTTCGGGGACACTGAGCCAATGTTGTTTTTCTGTCCACAGATGTGACATCATGCAGTACAGGGCATGCTGCAGGGGAGACGGCACACCGGCCACAAAAATCACCTCTAGCCAGCACGAGTTCAGACCAGGGAGCAGGCCCACTTGCAGCCGCACCACCTACGCAGCCAGCCTCGCCGCACACAGAGCCAGCATCACCTCACCGAGAGCCAGCATCACCACCACCAGAGCCAGCATCGCCACTCATGTTCGATTCACCGGCCACATCTCCGCTTGCAGGTGTGAGAATGAGGAGGCGTCCAGCAGCCAGGCTACGAGCCTCAGACACCTCGTCAGACGACAGCATGGGCCCAGAAGACCGCACCGGGCCCCAGGAAGGGAGCCATCCCACTGTGCCCCACACCTCACAGGCAGCACAGACGGGAGCAAGAGGGCGCCGCAGGTCGCTTGTCCAGAGTCCACCAGCACCCACTGACGGCCATGGTGTCTTCTTGGGGCTCGAGGGCCAAATGTTGAAGCAACAGCGCCTGCAATCAAAGGCAGTCATGTCAGTCCAGAGGCACATGCGGGTGATGAAGACAAGCTTAGTCAACATGGACACAAACATTGGCGGCATGGCTGCGGGCATTCGGGACATGTCCCAGTCAATCCAGCAGTTGTGCAGCAAGTTAGATGCTGACATCGAAGCACGGCGCCGGGAACGCCAGAGAAGGGACACTACCAGCAGGGCACTCAACCGTCTGGCAACTGCGACTTCCCTACTTTGCCGGCGCTCTGTGACGATGCAGGAGGGCCTAACACAGTGCTGCAGCGACCTGTCTCGGGGGATGGTGCAGGTGACAAGTGCACTAGGGGTGCTATTGACTAGTCAGGCGTCGACAACTGCTGCAGGGGATGCTGCGGAGAGCATCGACACCAGCAGCAGCATCACACCCCCCGTCCCCGAAGCACGCAGGAGCAGCAGGCGGCTTGGGGTTGGCTCTAGTGAGGATGCACAGGCCGTGCAATCCACCACTGCAGCGCGTATGCGCAAACATTGATGTGGCCCTGCTTATCCACTTGCCATTGGGTGACGTAACCCTGGACATACTCATTGTATAGATGGCATATTGCCAGATTGGCCTGTTCATGTGTTCATGGCGTGGTGCCACATTAAACTACGTCATGACTTCTCACAACTCGCTGTGTCCCCTCACTTACTCAGAAATAGTTGCATGTGATCTCTGCCCGTCTCTCTCTCCCATCGATTGCAGTTGGCACTCTAGCTGCGCTGCCCTCTGGCTGGCCTGACTCATCCTCGTTGTCCTCAAAATATGTTAGTTCCACATCTGTACCTTTTTTCGTGGCAAGGTTGTGCAGCATTGCACAAGTGGCAATTATCTTGCAGCAGGTGATGGGTTTGTACTGGCGTGCGCCTCCGCTCTTGTGGAGGCAGCGGAACCTGCTCTTCAGTAGTCCAAACGTGCGCTCCACCACATTGCGTGTAGATTTGTGGGCCACGTTGTATCGTCTCTCACTCTGGGTTGCTGGGTGTAGGTAGGGAGTGAGGATGAATGAACGGCATGCATATGCACTGTCGCCTGGATGAGTAAAAGGGAACCATCAGTTACATGCCTCTATACACTCTGATTTGCAGGTTTCAAGGGGCGTCACTGTTACTTACCCAGCAGGTATCCCTCTCCGAATTCTCCGGCTCTCAGTCGTGTGTAGATCCCACTATTCTGGAAGATGTAAGAGTCGTGGGTGCTCCCAGGAAACTTTGCAACAATATCTGTGATGATGTTCCCTGCATCACAGATCACCTGCACATTGATGGAGTGGGTGGACTTCCTGTTCCTGTAGATGTGCTCTGTATCAGCTGGTGGACAGATTGGGATGTGTGTACCATCGATACAGCCGATGACATGGGGGAACTGTGCCATGTGATAAAAGTCTGTTTTCGTTTTCTGCAGTGCAGCCTGTGTGTTTGGGAAGCTTATGTAGTGGTGCATTCTCTGCATCATGGCATCCAGGAACTTCCTGAAGAAACGGGACAGGCAACTCTGGGATACACCACCCACCGCAGCTGTCACCACCTGATAACTGCCGGATGCCAGTAGATGTAGGCTGCAGAGCACCTGCACATGTGGTGGTATGGCGTGCGCCCTTCTTGTTGGCTGGTCCAGGAGTGGGTGCAGGTCCCTTATCAGGTCCATGATGGTTTTGGGGTGTAGCCTGTACCTCTCATGTATCTCTGCATCAGTCAGCTGGAATAGTGTGATGCGCTGTCTGTAGATTTGTTCCTCCCGTCGCCACACCCTCAGTCCTGCTGCCTGTAGACGTAGGCGCCTTGCAATGACGTACATGGCGGCCATGTTGTCCACGCTGTTGCATTTTGGGATTGCTTATGTGCATTGTTGATGGTTACCACCTGCTTTCCATCCGTGTTAATTACCGACTCTTATTTACCGATTTTCCTGGATTTCTTAATTACCGACTGCTCCTACATGTCATTTTAAATTTTTACCACTTCATATTTACCACTTCATATTTACCGATTTGTTAATGATGTATTCGGTAAATATGAATCGGTATTTTAGAATTCGGTAACTATGAATCGGTATTTACCGCCTCATATTTACCGAAAAGTGGTTTTTGGACTCCTACATCTCACTTGTCTGAATACCGGTCGGTAACGGCATATTTACCGAAAATCGGCCGTTACCGACCGGTATTTCGCTACCTACATGAGGCCCTTAGTCTTTTAAACAATCACTTATAGAAACACATACTTATTCATACAGTAACTCTTTCAATCTCTCACTCTCACATATACCCACATATATACACCAATAGTCACATATACTAGTTTAAAACATATGTAGTTACTCATAAAGACACTATTGAGACAGTCATTCACTCACTAACACACCCATACACACACTCATCCACCCATACAGTCCTGCACACATGCTGTGTTCAACACATACAAACAGTGAGTCACTCATTCATGCACCTATGCACTACGTAATACCCCCCACCGAACCATGCAGACACTCAGATTGATACTCAAAAAACCAACTAATAACCTATATAGACACCCATGTAGCTACTCACCAACCCATGCAGCCACTTATACACAAAGTGAGAGACTGATACAGATATTTACATATTTAAACATTACTCACTAAGCCATGTATTTACTATGATACACTTAATCAGTCAGTTACACAATCAATTTTTCAAAAACAAATCATCCATTTAGACACTTATATACCCATTTATTCTTCCATCGACCTTGAGATATACATATATAAAACATATTTAATTTTCAGAAAAACACACATTCACTGGATGATGTCATCAGTGATGTCATGAGTGATGTCATTTGAGATGTCATCAGTGATGTCATGAGTGATGTCACTGACCATGTCATGAGTGATGTAATATGTGACGTCATCAGCAGTGCATTGCGGGCGCGCGAGTTATAGTTAGCTGAACTAACTATAACGGGGGAATTTCAATGGTTTTGTACAAGTGAAAAGTCCAGCTAACTATAACACCCCTGAAACCTATGGTTTTTCAGTGAATTTCTGAGGTTTTTTAAATGCTAATTCCTAACTATAACGTGCCTGAAACCTATGGTTTTTTCTGTGAATATATATATAGACACACACATACACATATATAGTGAATTCAAGGGATTATATCTATATATCTATCTATATATATATATATATATATATATATATATATTATATATATCTATCTTCACTGAAAAAAAACATAGGTTTCAAGGACGTTATAGTTCAAAATTAGCATTAAATAAACCTTTGAAATTCACTGAAAAAACCATAGGTTTCATGGATGTTATAGTTAGTTGGTCATTTCACTCGTACAAAAACAGAGAAATTCTAACGTTATAGTTAGTAGGGCTAACTATAACTCGCGCCCCCACAATGCACTGCTGATGACGTCACATATTACATCACTCATGACATGGTCAGTGACATCACTCATGACATCACTGATGACATCATCCAGTGAATGTGTGTTTCTGTAAAGTTTAAATATATTTTATATATGTTAATGTCAGGGTGTATTGAAGAATGAGTTGGTGTGGGTGGAACATTTAATAGGTGTATGACTGACTGTATAAGTTAGTGATTAAATGTGTCTTACTGAATGCATGGGTTAGTGACTAAACTGTGTGAATGTCTGTATCAGTCTCTCAGTTGTTGTGTAAGCTGCTGCATGGGTTGATGATTAGGTACATGACTGTCTATATGGGTTACTTATTAGTTGCATGAGTATCTGTATGGGTGCCTCAGTGTTTGTGTGTGTGGGTGGGTGAGCGGTGTGTGTCTTTCTGCCTACATGTGTGAGTGGATAATTTACTGGGTGTATGGGTTCAATAGTGCATGTGGAAATAGCTGTATAGGTGAGTGAGTGTATCAGTGTGTTGGTGAGTGAATGTATGTCTCATTGGTATATGTTTGAGTAACTACATATGTGAAAGGCAGTATATGTGAGTGTTGGAGTATATAAATGACTATATGTGAGAGTGAGTAATTGTGAGAGTGGCTGTATAAATGAGTGTGTGCTTGTGTCAGTGATTGTATAAGCGAGTAAGTATATGTTAGTATCTGTACGAATAGGTTAGATGGTGAATGTATAACTGTATAGGTAAGTAAATGACAGTGTTATTGATTTTTTACATAACTAGCTAGGTGTGTCAATAACTCTATGGATGAATGACGGTGTATGAGTGTTTGTATAGGTGTATGAGTACATATAAAAGTGCTGTATTGATGAGTGACTGCATGTATGAGTAACTGTATGGGTGAATGAATGAATGTATGTGTATAGCTAGGAATTAGTCAGTGGGTATGTAGTAACTGCTATTGATTTGTCTATGGTTTCGAAAATGGTAGTCTGTATTTTAGACTGGGTGTATCAAAGGTTTTATTAGGGTGTGAGGAGGTGCATCAGATTATCATGTGGATGATGTCATCAGTGATGTCATTTGAGATGTCATCAGTGATGTCATCAGTGATGTCATCAGTGATGTCACTGACCATGTCATGAGTGATGTAATATGTGATGTCATCAGCAGTGCATTGCGGGGGCGCAAGTTATAATTAGCTCTACTAACAATAACATTTGAATTTCTCTGTTTTTGTACGAGTGAAGTGACCAACTAACTATAACGTCACTGAAACCTATGTTTTTTTTTGTGAATTTCAAAGGTTTTTTAAATGCTAATTTCTAACTATGACGTCCCTGAAACCTATGTTTTTTTCAGTGAATTTCAAAGGTTTTGTAAATGCTAATTTCTAACTATAACGTCTGTAAAACCTATGGTTTTTTCAGTGAATTTCAAAGGTTTTGTAAATGCCAATTTCTAACTATAACGTCTGTAAAACCTATGGTTTTTCCAGTGAATTTCAAAGGTTTTTTAAATGTTAATTTCTAATTATAATGTTCATTAAACCTGTAGTTTTTCCAGTGATTTTAAATTATCATTACATTCTCAACCTGGTGAAAACAGCCAATATCTCCAGTTTTCCAGCAATATCTCCCTCCGAAAAAATTTGCCACAAATGAGAGCAACAACTAACGCAAATTATATGCAGAGTAGGCGTTCCTGTACAAAAATAACACGAAAACATCACTTCCTGATATTTTCAATGAGCAGCCAAATGTTTGGTGCGTTCCAAAAACAGGCGATAAGCTGCGTCAGCAGTAGGAATGTAACATCTGCCTTTTACTGGTGTAAAGTAGAACGACTACCTACAGTGTGTAAGGGAGCCCAGCCCTGAATCACATCTGAAGACCAACACATGTCATAGAGCTACTGTTCATGCACCTCCGACACCCAAGAAGGCCACATAACCCACTGCCCCTACCCTCAGGACCGCCCCCCTACTACCACCGAGGCAGCGCACAACAGGACAGCGGAGCTTCCAAAAACTGCATGGCAATAGCTGAATGTAGCGAGATGTGGCAACGAAACATGTGTGAAGAACGCAAGTCACCCACCAATAATAATACACACAATACCAAGAGTACAGGTTGACACATTGGCGCTTGCGGCCCGGGTGGCGGCACAACTACAACAGGGACACCCGCATCAATTGATTCCTCATACAGCCCAGGACAGAACCACACCCAGAGCTCCGGAGTCATTGTTCACAGCCTCACACAGGACTGGCATATGCCAGGCCAGCCCAATCCATTTACACATACAGGGAGGGACAACAATGCTACATGGCCCAGTTTTTCATTGTAGTGATCTGCTGCTCACAGGTCTAGTTCTCAGTATGCCACAGCCACTCCCTGATGGCTGGTTTACACCCACACCACACCCATCAAGCACAGGCGTCACAGGACACATGACCCTGCCAATAAAAACAACCAGACACACGTGTGTGCTCCACGCCATTTCCATTTTAGACTTGGTGCACCGGATGCACTGCGGCCGGCACAGGCCCACCGCCACGGGACGGTGAATTTCGGTCCACTGAGTTAGGGGCATTGTAAGTGCTAAGCGGGTGTGCAGCCAGCGATGATGCCCCCATCCTGGTGGTCCGGACAGGTCCTGTTTTGTGTGACCTGCTGGACCGCGGTGTAGGTCTGAGCCATCGAACAGCGAGGGCATACCGCCACGTGCATGGCCTCACTGGTCATTGAGTTAGTGGCACCGCAAGGGCTGAGCGGGTGTGCAACCTGCGATGATTGTGGGTGCACTGGTATGTCCTCTGCTACGGTAAAATCAAGACGCAGCACCAAATCAATCAAACATTTGTAGAGCGCACTACATACCCGAGAGGGTCTCAAGGCGCTGGGAGGGGGAGAGGGCCGCTACTGATCAAACAGCCAGGTCTTGAGTAGCCTCCTGAAGTTCAGCAGGTCTTGGGCCTGTCGTAGGCTCAGTGGGAGGGTGTTCCAGGTCTTGACGGCGAGGTGGGATAAGAATCTTGGTGGCAAGTGCGAGGTCGGCAGAGCGGAGCGGAGCTGGCGGTTGGGGATGTAGAAGGAAAGTCATCTGTTGAGGTAGGCTGGGCCGGTCTTGTGGAGTGCCTTGTGTGCGTGGATGAGGAGCTTGAAGGATATCCTCTTGTTGACGGGCAGCCAGTGCAGGTTTCTTCGGTGGGGGGTGATGTGGCCGTGGCGTGGTACGTCGAGGATCAGTCGTGCCGAGGCATTTTGAATGCGTTACAGTCATTTGATGAGCTTGGTCGGGGCTCCCGCGTAGAGGGCGTTTGCGTAGTGGAGTCTGCTGCTGATGAGGGCCTGGGTGACTGTTCTTCTTGTATCTGTCGGGATCCACCTACAGATTTTGCGGAGCATGTAGGGGGTGTTGAAGCAGGAGGAGGAGGACACGGCTTTGACTTGCTTGGTCATGGAGAGCGTTGAGTCGAGGATGATTCCCAGGTTGCGTGCATGGTCGGTGGGTGTCGGGTCTGCCCCAGTGCCGTCGGCCACCAGGCTGAAGGGTTGGAGCTGAGGATGCGGACCTCCGTTTTGTCTGTGTTCAGCTTCAGTCGGCTAATCTTCATCCAGTTGGTGACAGCTTTCATTCCTTTGTGAAGGTTGGCTTTGGCGGTGAGGGAGAGGATCAGTTGAGTGTTGTCGGCGTAGGAGATTATGTTGAGGTCGTGCTGTTGGGCGACGTGTGCGAGCGGGGCCTTGTAAATGTTGAACAGTGTCGGGCTGAGGAAAGATCCCTGGGGTACGGCGCAGATGATCTCGGAGGCTTCGGATCGGAATGGGGGGAGGCGGACGCTCTGGGTTCTGCCGGGGAGGAAGGAGGTGGTCCATTCCAGAGCTTTGTCTCAGACCCCTACGGCGTGGAGGTGTGCACGTAGTGTGTGGTGGCAGACGGCAGAGAGGTCCAGGAGGATGAGGGCTGCGGTTTCACCGTTGTCCAGCAGGATCCTGATGTCATCGGTGGCAGCGATGAGGGCGGTCTCGGTGCTGTGGTTGCTGCGGAACCCTGACTGGGAAGGGTCCAGGATTCTGTTTTCTTCGAGGTATCGGGTTAGCTGTCTGTTGACGATCTTCTCGATGACCTTGGCAGGGAACGGGAGCAGAGAGATGGGCCGGAAATTCTTGAGGTCTCTAGGGTCTGCCTTGTGTTTTTTGAGTAGGGCGTTGATCTTGGCGTGTTTCCAGGTCTCTGGGAAGGGCGCTGTCTTGAGGGAGAGATTGATGACGTTGTGCAGGTGGGGTGCGATGGAGCTGCTGGCTTTGTTGAAGATGTGGTGTGGGAATGGGTCTGACGGGGAGCCGGAGTTGATTGTGCTCATGGTCGTGAGGGTGTCATCGATGCTCACACTGCCCCAGGCTAGCAGGGGGTCATGGTCGATGGTGTGCGGAGAGTCTGTTGTGTTGCTGTCTGTTGGGTCTGTCTGGGTGTTGAAGCTGTCGTGGATGTCTGCTATCTTGCGGTGGAAAAAAGTGGCGAGGGAGTCGCACAGGGCTTGCGACGGCGGGATGTTGTTGGTGTTGGAGCTGGGGTTGGAGAGTTCCTTCACGATGTTGAAGAGCTCCTTGCTATTGTGTGCGTTGTTGTCGAGGCGGTCTTTGAAGGAGGTCCTCTTGGCAGTCCTGATGAGGTGATGGTGGTTGCGGGTGGCGTCCTTGTGGGCTGCATGGCTGTCCGGAGTCTGTTCGCTGTGCCATTTCTTCTCTAGTTTCCGGCAGGTTCGTTTGGAGGCTAGGAGTTCTTGGGTGAACCAGCTGGCCCTCTTGCTGGTGTCTCTGTGGGGGGGTTTCTTCAGCGGGGCGAGGGTGTTGGCGCAGTCGTCGATCCAGCATCTGAGGCTGTGGGCAGCATCGTTGGTGTTGGAGGGTTCGGTGGGTGGGCTGAGAGCGAGGTTTGCATGTAGTTGGTCTTAGGTGATTTTTCTCCAGCAGCGGCGAGGGATCTGTTGGGTGAGGTGGTGTGTGGTGGGTTTCTGAAAGGTGAAGTGGATGCAGCGGTGGTCGGTCCAGAGGAGTTCAGTGGTGTGGCTGAAGGAGACGTGGGGGCTTGCGGAGAAGACGGGGTTGAGTGTTTGGCTGGCAGAGTGGGTAGGCATTGTGACAAGTTGCCTCAGTCCGAGGTTGGCGAGGTTATCGATCAGGGTTGTCAAGTTGCTGTCATTGTTGTTCTCAAGGTGAAAGTTCAGGTCTCCGAGGAGGTCAGGGCATGCGTGCTGATGAAGTCGGCGATGGAGTCGCTGAACTGGAGTTGGGGTCCGGGGGGTCTGTAGACGAGGGTGACTTTGAGGGTGGAGTTGGGGTCTGTGTAGATCTGGAAATGCATGTGTTCGATGGTGCTGAGAGTGTCGTCGGTGCTGGTCGAGACCCTGATGTTGTTCTTGTGGACGATGGCGATTCCTCCTCCGACTCCATTGGTGCGGTCTCTGCGGGTGATCTTGTAGCCGTCTGGGATGGCTATGGCGATGTCGGGTGCGTAGGAGTCATTCATCCACGTCTCTGTCAGGAAGGCGACGTCCTGGGATGATGTTTCGAGCAGGTCCCAGAGCTTGATGGCGTGTTTGTGTGCAGAACGGGTGTCCAGTTCCGGCAGGTGAAGGGACCGTGTGTGCGTTTCGGGGCGGCCTTGAAGCAGGTGTGGGTCCATCCGGGGTTGAGTTGAGAGCGTGGAGTGTGCTGGCATCGTAGCGGCGGTGGTCATCGAGGCGGGTGCGGGGACCAGGGGTTCTGGTGCTGGGCGCGGTCCAGGCGCGGACAGGCGCAGACAAGTTTGCCTTAGGCGCGCCAGCAGTGTGGCCGTGCAGCGGCCGCCATATATGGGGGTGTGGGAGGGAGGAGCAGCTGGGAGGTGGGAGGAAGGGGCAACAAATGGGCAGTGAGGGGGACGGGGCCACAGGGGACACAGTGGCAGGAGCAGCGAGGGCACCGAAGGCAACCGAGCACAAATCAGGGGCAGCGAGGGGGAACAGAAGGCAAAAGAGGGCACAGAATGAAGGGGCAACGAGGGGAACAGAAGGCAAGAAAAACAGGCACAGATAAGAATGCAGGCACAGGGGGGAGACAGGCAACAGCGGTCACAGACACCAGAAGACAGTATGGGCAGTACAGGGAAAGACAGACAGTGACCGTGATACAAACCTAAGGCCTACCACATGCCACCAGGGATGAGGCGCAGGTGGTAGCCTGCGGGTGGAGGAGGGCCTCAACTTCTACAGCAGCGGCAGCTAGGGCAGAGTCAGGACACACAAGCGGAGCTGTGTGGTAGGGGAGCGACCTACCTAACAAGGTCAAGATCTGGTGGCCTGCGCAGCGGGGCTGCATGATGTGGAGGGTGCCCTGTCAGTGAAAAGGTGAGAAGTGAGGCCTGGGTGCGCAGGAGCAGGCAGACACCTCTGGCCGGCAGGAGTGGATGGGGTGCAGCAGCCTGGGTGCGCAGCAGCAGGCAGACACCTCTGGGCAGTGGAAGTGGATAATGTGCAGCAGCCTGGATGCATAAAGGCGGGACAGCAATTTAGGCGTGCACAGTGGTATATACTCTGCCATTCCTGATTCTGTACAATGTTTCAGATGTGGGAGCTTGAGGGCTCCACTAGGTCCCGGCACGTGGTTGAAGACACAGCGGTGGTATAAAGGTGAGCTGTGAGGGTTTTGTCCACAGTGTGGGAACTCACTGTCCCTCCTAATCTCTTCCTTTCTCTCCCTCATACTCTTTCTCTCTCTCTTTCTCTCTCTCACTCTCACACACTCTTCCTCTGTTTCTCTCTTCCTCTTCCTCTCACTCTTTCTTTCTTTTTCTCTCTCTCTTCCTCCCTCTCTCACTGTTTCTCTCTTTCTCTGTCTTCCTCTCACTCTTTCTTTCTTTTTTTCCTCTCTCTTCCTCTCTCTCTGTCTTTCTCTCTCTCTCTTCCTCTCTCACACTCTTTCTGTCTCTCTCTCTCTCCTTTGATGGCCGCATGACGCACAATCTTATCTTGCTTTTTGTCTAACAGGTTGTGATTCACGGATTGACGCCCCCCAACATGGAACTCCTGCCACTCAGTGCCACCAGAGCTGAACGCATGTGCAGCCTGCGATGATATGTGGCCATCCTGACAATCAACATCCAGTCTGAATTGTGAGCTCTGCTGTACCTCGTGAACGCACCGCCTGAGAAGGTTGCTTCGGCACGTGGTGCACCCTCTTACACACACACCGGTGGCGGAAGGTGAGCAGAGAGGCTTGTTTCCGCAGCAGCGGGCAGTCACCTCTGGGCAATGGGAGTGGATAGTGTGCAGCAGCCAGGGTGCACAAGAGTGGACAGACACCTCTGGGCACTGGGAGTGGATGGGGTGCAGCAGCCTGGATATGCAGGAATGGGCAGTCACCTCCAGGCACTGAGAGTGGATGGGGTGCAGCAGCCTGGGTGCACAGCAGCGCGCAGACACCTCTGGGCAGTGGGAGTGAATGCGGTACATCAGCCTGGGTGTGCAGACGCGGGTAGACACCCCTGGGAGGCAGGAGTCGATGGTGTGCAACAGTCTGAGTGTGCAGGCCGGACAGACACCTCTGGGTGACGGGAGTCGATGGGGTGCAGTAGCCTGAGTGCGCAGGGGCAAAACAGACAATTACACATGTGCAGTTGTATGTACTCTGCCATCACTGTTTCTATACTATGTTTCAGATGACTAAACTTGCTGGCTGCATTATATCCCGGCACGTGGTTGGAGACACACCAGTGGCAGAAAGGTGAGCTGTGAAAGTTTTTTCCACAGTGTCAACACTCACTCTCCCTCTCCATCTCTTCCTTTCTGTCACTCACACTCTTTCTCTCTCTTATTCTCTATCTCTTCCTTTCTCTCTCTCACACTTTCTCTCACACTGTTTCTCTCTTTCTCTCTTCCTTCTATCTCACTCTTTCTCTCTTTGTCTCTCTCACTCTTTCTCTCTTTCTCTGTCTTCCTCTCTCTCTCACTCTTTCTTTCTCTCTCTCACTCTTTCTCTCCTTTGCTGGATGCATGACGCACCATCTTATCTTTCTTTTTGTCTTGCAGGCTGTGATTCATAAATTGTCGAGGGATGACACGCCTTACCTGGACCTACTTTTATTTTGTTCTTTTGTTTAAATAAAATGTTTTTATATGTAAATCCATACATGACTAAGATTCTTATTTGTCCAACCTCACAAGCATCTTCTTATTAATAATTGTACGACATTAGCCAATTTTTTACGTTCCAGATTCCCTAACGTGACTGTCACATTTGTTTATGGGGGTGGGGGTGAGGGGGGATGGCGGACAAGAAGCTGCTGCAGGGGGGTGTCGGAGCAGTGTTGGGTGTCCGGCCTGCATGATCGTTGGCTCCATTGCATCTGTTCTCAGAGACTTGCGAGCCGGTGGGCTGGTTCGTAGATGAAGAGCCGTGAGCCGACTGGCTGCCTCGTAGAGGGAGAGCCACGACCCATCAGTTTGCAGAGGGAGAGCTGCGGGCCAGCTTGCAGTGGAACAGCTATGGGCCGACAGGTATAGGGAAAGGTGCGGGCCGTCGGCTTTTAAAGGGATAGCTGAGGAACAGTGATGTGGGGAGAGGGAGCATGAAGGGGGTATTTTGCAGAGAAAGACCTGCGGTATATTTCCAGTCTTGGCTTCAAAAATACAACTGCGGGCCCAAGAAGTCGCACCCGAAGAGCTGCGAGCTGACCGGTGGTTTGCAGAGAGAGACTTGCGGGCCCAAGAAGGTTGTTGGTGGTATGCTGGTGATGTGCGAAGCGGGTGCGTTACCTGCTGATGTGGGGAGAGGCAGCTTGAAAAAGGTATCTTGCATAGACAGAGCTCCAGTATGTTTTCAGAGTTGCCTCGGACAGATGCGAGCTGACGGACTGAATCACAAAATGGCTTTTCAATGCTCATATAGTGTGACTTATCAACAGTTCGCACCCAGGCTCGCAGAGGGACAGCTGCGGCCTGTGGGCTCGACTCACAAAGGGAGAACTACGGGCCGTCCGCTCCCAAAGGAACAGCAGAGTACTAGCTCGCAGAGGTAGAGGCACAGCAGCATACTAGCTCGCAAAGGTAGAGAGCTGCGAGCCGACGGACTGGCTTCTAAAGGAATAGCTGCGAAGTAGTGATCTGTAGAGAGGGAGCGCAAAACGGGAATCTCGCACAGACAGAGCTCCGGTATATTTTCAGTATTGCCTCGCAGAGGTAGAACTACGGAGAGATACGAGCTGACGGACTGAATCACAAAATGGCTGCCAACACTTCCTAGTCTCAACAGTTCGCAGCCAATGATCCACAAGCTTGTGCTTGTAACGCCTCAACCAATCAGATCTCAGAATTCTCAAATATCGATATCTGTACAATATGATGTTTCTAAAAAACTACTGAACGGATTTACCTCATTTAAACAAAAGCGTGCTTTCTGGACCATGACCTTTCTCCCTGCCAAATGTGGCGCATCGGGTCGCAAAGAGGCACAGCAGCGTACTAGCTCACAAAGGTAGAGAGCTGCGAGCCGACAGACTGCCTTCTAAAGGCATAGCTGCGAGCTGGTGATGTGGGCCGAGGGAGCGTGAAAGGGGTATAAACAAAAGAGTGCTTTCTGGATCACGACCTTTCTCCCTGCCAAATGTGGCGCGTCCGCTCGCAAAGAGGCACAGCAGCGTACTAGCTCACAAAGGTAGAGACCTGCGAGCTGACGGACTGCCTTCTAAAGGCATAGCTGCGAGCTGGTGATGTGGGCAGAGGGAGCGTGAAAGGGGTATCTCGCACAGACAGAGCTCCGGTATATTAAATTGCCCCTGGCACCTTTGTTTTATATTTTCACTTGATGCGAGGCACAAGATGGCTGCTAACACTTCCTGGTTTGAAGAGTTAGCAGCCAATCAGAGGCAAGTTCGTGCTCGGGAGTTATGCTCCGCCCATATATATATATATATCTTTTTCCTTTAATATCACAAAAACTACTGAACGGATTTACACCATTTCAACATAAGCGTGCTATGTGGACCAAGATCTTTCTTCCTGCCAAAGTTGGCATAATTCCGTTCAGCAGTTTGACCTGTAGCCTTGTCTATAGTTTCCTATGGAAAATGCATTGAGAAACACGTTTTGGGACCCCCCTTTTTTCTCAGCCCCCCCCTTGACCAATCACCCCCAACCTTTCAAGATAGGAGCTGATCAAAAAGAGAAACTTTTTGGAAAATTTTGTAAAGATTTATCAAACTACGTCAAAGTTATAGGCACATGAAAAAATGCTTTTCCTATGAAAAAGTGGTCCTAAATATAACTATCTACTGGCAACCACCAAACCACCAGTAGATTATATATATATATATATATATATATATATATATATATATATATATACAGCACAAGAATTACTGGGTCCACGCTCGTTCGTTTTTTTAAAAAAGGAAGTGAGGGTGAGTTGCAGCAGATTTTACTGGATTGACTTTCTCCGGTCCGTGGACCCCTTCCAGATTGTGGCTTCGTTCGCGGCAAGTCTTGTCCCGGTGTATCTGTCTGCAGTCAGCACTACGGGCCCGTGGTGCGTGTTGGCGGGGACCCCCGGGGCACCCAAAGGAGTTTCCAGTACGGAAATAAGCAAAGCCCCCTGTGAGCCTGAATTGGATGCGCATGTGCGTGAACTGACTGATAGTGACGGCGGTGGTTTCTTCCCTGCTCCGGTGCTCCAGTGTGGGCCTGTGAAGCTATATCTGCGGGGAAACAGGTGCAGCCAGTCGGCGTCAGCAGTTTGAGCAAGGTACGGCGCATATTGGCAATTAGCAGGTGGGAAGGAGTGTTTTGCAGTACGTGAACTTTCAAGTATATACTAACAGAGCTCACGATCTTGCAACAAAAGTACTTTAAAAGCCATAACAATGTCCGCAGACATACTCAAGGACCGCGAATTGGCAGCTGAGGGGATGTTCTCTGATTGCCCGGAAGATAATCAGGGGGTCAGCAAGGTGGCCAATGAGGAACCCAGCAAGGGCAAAGGGCTCAGGGACAGTTTTCCTGTACTAGAGAAACTGAAGCGCCAGGAACAAGCAAAGTGGTGGGAGGCACGATCACTCCAAAGATATCTGGATGTGGGGAGGATTCCAAGGGGTCTTCGAATTATGATTGCCCCCAGCTACGAATCTCCAAACCCTCTTCTGATGGCGGAGTGGGGGGAATGTAACTTGGAATCATCTAGGCGGCTTGTTCAAATTTTAGTGAAGTATGCAGATATCGATAGAGGGGCGCTTCAGGAAAGAATAGAGCTTCTTGAAAAAGAGATTGAGCCACAAGGGGATCCACAGTTCAAACAGAAAATGATGGAGGAGATGAATGTTCGTCTCAAGAAAGAGGAGGAAAAAATAAAGAATCGTAAAACATATAAGTTTAGACGTGACCGTGATGATTATGCGAACGGACAGATATTCACGTTCGCGAAAAGATATGACTCAATGCGGGTGGATACGGCAAATAAACGTATGGGTAATGTGGAGGACAGAAGAAATCACCAAGTAAATGCATCCCCCTCATCCTCTGATTTGAGTTCAGCCGTGGAAAGCGGCTCTGAGTCAGATAATTTGGGAACAAGATCAGAGGCAAGCAACATCAAATTAACGTTGGGGGAAGAGCTGGAGATTTTAAAATGCAGTCGGAGAGAGACATTAAGGCCATGCATCCAGGTACCCGTAAAAACAGGGCAACCCGAAGGAGAAGGGGACGTAGGCAAGCAAGGAGAAGGCGCCAGGATGCGTGGGAGGGGCAGAGCTCGACAGTAGGGGATACAGCAATGGGAGATGAAATGGCTGACCCCGTTGCCTCAGGAAATAGCAACACTATTGTTAACCTTGCGGGAATCGATCACTCTGCTGCAGAAAAGCATCTTTTATCATTGGGACTTTCTTACTGTCCGGAATCAAATTTTAACTATACCCAGACCCGGGCAGACATTTACAGGTTCATACGTAAATTAAAATTAAAAAAGTTTCATTACCAGCGCAGCGCCCGGGGTGGATTGGAGGAAGCTGAAAGGGCAACTCAAACCTCTGGGATGCAAGGTTTGCTGGGATCAGATTATGAATTACTAAATGATCTGCGGAGTTTGGAAAGGGGGGGACACAATGGCAATTGGTATCCCTAATCAGTCCCAAGGGACAATAGAGTCAATGGACACTCAGGTATCCCAAATCCAAGGGACAGATGTTAAGCCACGGACTCCTTTTAAACAAAAATCTAAATTTGTTCCTATTATGGCAAGAGACTCCATGGATGTTTTTAATGAGCAGATTGTGGCACAAATAAAGAGACTCAACATTGCTATTAATAGTGCCAATAACAAGAAATTTACTAATCATGAGAGGAGATATTGGCAACTCATCAAGAAGTTGAAAGAAAATCATCAGATTATTATACGCAATTCGGATAAAGGAGGTAATCTGGTGTTATGGCCCCTAAAGGAATATCTGGAAGAGGCATACAGTCAACTTAATAACATAGAGTGCTATAGAAGAAATTTGAAGTCATATGTGCAGGATACAAGTGACTTCCTGAGAAAGGTGCAGAACATAACATGGAAGTCTAGTTATCTAATGATAGCAATCAATGTGTCCTCATTATACACTTGTATTAGGAACAATGATGGTTTGAGGGCGGTTGAATACTTCTTGATGAATAGACCGATTAATCTCTTTCAGCATAACAACATGCTCCTTAAAATGTTTTTATTCTGCCTGGAAAACAATCTGTTTTTGTTTAATGGAAAGATGTATCAACAGATCCAGGGAGTTGCTATGGGGGCCAGCTTCTCTCCCAGCTACGCCTGTTTATTTATGGGATGGTGGGAGGAGCTGGTCCTCATGCAGCAACATGAGCAGATTTTCCATAGGAGAGTTGTTACTTGGCTCCGCTATATTGATGATTTGTTTATAGTGTAGGATGGCGATGTTGAAAGTGCCACAACCTTTATTGAGGTATTAAATGATAATTCGCTCAATCTTAAATTCACATTTGATATAAGCAGGGAAATGGTCACATTCCTGGACGTACAAATCCAGATATTGAATAACAGGTTATCTACTACCCTCTACAGAAAACCCACGGTGGGCAATACATTGCTTCATGCCTCTAGTGTTCATCCTCCCCACCTCATCAAGTGCAGCCCTTATGAGGAGATGCTCCGAATCATACGGATATGTAGTGAGGAAGAAGAATGCAATAGAAAACAGAAGGAAAGCCGAATTAGGTTTCTGGATAGGGGGTATAGCTCAGATGTGATTGAATCTGCAATTGTTAAGTCTAAGTCTTTGGCCAGGCAAGATCTGTTAAAGTATAAGAACACACAAGTGGGCCATGAAGGAGGAGAAGAACCCATCAGGTTGATCCTAGGATTCTCACGCCAAGAAAAACAAATAAGGGCTATAGTGAGAAAGAATTTGCCCATTGTGAAGGATGACCCAGTAATTGGGGGATTATTACCTAATAATCTTTCAGTCACCTTCAGGAAAACAAATAGTATGGGCATGACACTAGTAAAAAGCAACCTTGAGATGAAGGCTTATGACAAGGAAGGGGTTATTTAAATGCTCTTCATGCAAGGCATGCCAATATGGAATTAATACTAAGACCTATATAACAGCATTTGGGTCTAAAACATGTGAAATCGGACATTTTCTTACATGCACGTCTGATTTTGCAGTATATGTGTTAACCTGCAGCTGTAACTTGAAATATGTAGGTAGCACGAAGCTGCCTGTGCACAAAAGAATCCTTCAACACATCCGGGCTATTTGCAACAATTATGACAATTATCCAGTTGCAAGACATTTTAAGACTAACCATAATAGTGACCCGAATTATCTGAAATATTATGTTATAGACACTGTTACCCCTCAAAGAAGAGGAGGAGATAGGGAATCAAAATTAAGAAGGCTGGAAACAACCTATATTCTGCAATTTGATTCCAAACATCCGAGGGGTTTAAATAACAGTGAATATTTATACACATTTCTATAACATTTGTGTACTTAATGAGTAACATTGATGGGGACTCAAGCATAACAAATAGGACAAATCATTTTTTCCTCTATTGTCAGTTCACCTCCACTAGACAAGAATTTTTAAGGCAAATTTTAGGATGGTATTTATATATTTATGATGTTTTAGGTTTGATTTTAGAAATCAGTAATGGAAAGCATATTGTATGCTTCCATATATATGGAATGATTTCTAGCTGGATCTACCTATTATATTTAGAAAACTCTTGCTGTTTGCACAACCTCTCGACTCACAGTGAAGATACATGACGTAATATGTGAGTTTGAAAAGGAATGGAGACCTCGATTGGTCACCTTGTTGCAACCCAAAACTGTTTAGTGTTTATACTTTTCTTTCTTTTTTAAGTTTTATTTTAAACAGCATTTTATTGTATTTTGGTAAGCACTTTTATGGTTTCAAAGTAAGGACATAGTGAAATATAGATCTAATTTATGCATTTATGCTGCTACTAGTACTTGTTTATTTTAAACAATGGAAATCTAAAAGGAACACAAGAAAACTGTTTCCTTCTCGCAATCCTGTAGGTAAAAAAGTGTGATCTGTACTTTTACATTTATGTAATTATTTATGATTCTGTCTATCGCTTTTTTGATATACTACAGTGCTTTTACTATGTCAATGAACTAAGCCATTGCACTTGCACTTTAAATAATGTGGTTTTCAGCCAATGAGATGTCATGTGATCAAGGGCGGGATCGCCTGCAACGCGTAATGGCGGAATTGGCTAAATAAAGAATAATAGCACAAGAATTACTGGGTCCTGCGAGTTGCAGCAAATATATATATATATATATATATATATATATACACCCACCCACATTCACACACACATAGACTTGTCATTTTACCACGTTTACACCTGTCTCACTCCTGACGGGGCACTAACATGAGCAGGGACCGTATATATCCCAGTATTTATCCACACTCCTCAATTCATCGTGTAATGTCAGAAAAGAGCTGAACTAACTATAACGGGGGAATTTCAATGGTTTTGTACAGGTGAAAAGTCCAGCTAACTATAACACCCCTGAAACCTATGGTTTTTTCAGTGAATTTCTGAGGTTTTTTAAATGCTAATTTCGAACTATGCCTACAGAGATAGGACATGTGAAGAAAGAAGAAAAAATGCACAGAAAGAAACAAAAGAAGTGCAGAAAGAAGCAACAGAAGTCCTCAAGTACGAAGATAAGTGCAGGAAGAAGGATAACATGCAGAAAGAACAAAAAGAAGAGCAGAAAGAAGCCTTGTTGCAAAATCATCCTGTACCCTCAACTTTTTCAGACGGATACTGGTGGTAACTGAGTCTGACTAACCAGTCCTAGAGCCAGTGCTATGTTAAAAGACACTTAGAATACAGTGAAAACACCTACATACACTAGGGAACATTATGCGTTGGGGTCCCCCTGTGATTAGCCTGACCTCCTCTGTAAGCCCCTAGTATATAATAGGGCATGGGGATTAAAACTACCTCTTAAAACAGGCCACAGGGCGTTTTTGCACACGTTAACTCAGGCCCCGTCCCCTCCCTTCACCACTGTGTAAACACGCCCTATGTCCGTTTTTAGTTGGGAGATTAAGTTCATTTGAATCCTGAGGGTCCCTAGGGTCCAACTAGCCCACTAGGTACCTCCAGTAAGTGCCACAGAGCTGCGTTGCAGAGAGGTGTAAAAAGTGGCACGGCCTGGACCACCTCTCTGCAATGCAGCTCAGTGGCGCTTACTGGAAGCACTTGGTGGGCTAGTTAGCCCCCAGGGGCCCTCAGTATTGAAGGGAAATTATATCCCCAATTTAAAACGTGCCATAGTGCGTGTTTGCACACGTCACCTCAGGCCCCGTCCCCTCCCTTCACCACTGTGTAAACACGCCCTGTGGCTGTTCTAAGTTGAGAGATTAAGTCCCCTTGAATCCTAAGGGTCCCTAGGGTCACACTAGACCACTAGGTACCTCCATTAAGCGCCACAGAGCTGCATTGCAGAGAGGTGTAAAAAAGGGCTTGGCCTCAGAACACCTATCTGCAGCGCAGCTCCCTGGCGCATACTGGAGATGCCTGTTGGGGGCGCGTTTGTAGAGTGCTTCACGGAGGGGGCATGGCCTCCGGCACGATGCCAGTCTTTTATTTATTTAAATTTTTTAAGAAGGGGGGCTGTGTGGTTCCCCTTCTTATTCTAATTTATTGGCCCTGATGACCCCATCCCCCAGGGCCTGTCTCCTAATTATATTTTTTTGACCCCAATCCCCAGGGCCGGCCACTGTTTTTTATTATTTTTAAAAAATATATATTTATAGACACACCTAGGACATGCTGGACAAACCGTACGTACCTATCACCATGACGATTTGCGTGATATTCATTAAAAGGCGACTATGCATGCAATGAATACACGTGGAATGTATTTACACCACTAGTGAAGCTCTGACATGTCTGATGCCCTACCGTGCCTAATCCCGGTAGACACCCTTGTCGTTTATTTATACAAACATGGGTAGCTATTGACGGGCACATTTAATACACATGCACACCAAGCCATTCAAAGGGGATTCGACAAAAATTCGACCAAAACTATGCAAGAAACCCCCCTCACGGTTAATAAAACACACATCCACTGCCGGATGTGTAATACTTTTTATTTTACTCTCTGGAAAGGGGACGAACATCAAATTGAGAGTCACAGCGCGCTCCTGACAGAGCCCAATGCTGTGTTACACCCACCATTGCCTGCCGAGTGCCACACACCTCTGTGTTGTATTCCACTAGCTAGTGCATATGCTATGACACTCTCTAGCCCATGTGCACTGTAACACCACCCCGTGAATATGTCATGCCACACTTGTCTTCGCACGGGTTATATTGCCCCATCTAACGTGCCTTCCTCGATGCCTATGTTATAACGCACAGTGCTATGCCATACATATTACAATCTGGGATCCATATGTTTGTCACAGTGCATATGCAACGTTACACTCCCCAGCACATATTTTATATTACAACTTTAGAGACTAGTTAGGTTACACAACACTGCCCTGTGCATATTACACTCCAAGGCGCATATCGCATAGCACGCGCTAGTGCCTGTGCTATCTCGCGCTCTCCAATGAATCTATCATTGCGCACAATGTATTGCATATTATATTTCACGCCTGGTTCATCTTATATCACACTTTTTGGTGCATAGTTTATACCATACACTATATCTAGTTTTCATTTTCAATCGTGCTCTCAGGACTATGTTTTATATAACACTGTGTTCACCTACCCTTTTCACGGGCATTACATTTTGTAATAGGGGGTGGAGGGTCAGGGGGTGTTTCTGCCAAGTGAGCCCGGAGTCACAGTCACAAACGTCCTCTTCTTCCTGAATAAAAGTGAGATTATGCTGCATACTTGTTCATATTTTAAGTAGTTTGCACAGACACAATGTTTTAGAAACAATAAAGTTCCTAATACCTGCCTTCTCTGAACAGTTAGCTTGCTGCCCCATCCCCCTCCTCCCTATCCTCTGTTGTGTGAATCCATGGACTAGCCTCCTCCCTCCTGCCATGCATGGTCTGATGTGCTGCCACTGCCCTCAATTTAGTATGATGTACCAGTCCACTCCTCCTGCCCTCCATTGCCCAATTCTATGCCCCATCATTGACCTCCTGCTTAAACTCTGTGCTTAGCTTGCTGCCCCTATTCTCCTGCCCTCGGATGTCTTTGTGCATGCCCCTGCTCCATCCTTTTTGCCCACCATGTCCCATGGACCTGCCACTCCTATCTACTCTGAGTGTTCTGTTGAGCTGCCACTCCCCTCCCACCTGCCTAGCATTGTCAGATGACTGTAACCTGTCCCTGCCAGCTCCACCTCCACCCTGCCTGTCCACATGCCATGCCCCTATCCTCTTCCTCCTGTCCTACATGGTCCATTGTACTGCCACACCCTTCTGCCCTCCCTGATCTGTTGTGCTGCAACTGCTCCTCCTGCCTGCCCCGTGTGGTCTGTTGTGAGGCCCCTTCCCCTGAACTTTCTTGTCTGTGCACAGGTCCTGACCCTCCCTTCTATCCTCCATCGTCCTTTGTGCATGCCCCTGCACCCTCCTTCTTGCCCATCATAGCCATTGTGCTGCCACTAACCCTCCCACTTGCCATGCATGGTCTTCTGTGCTGCCATGGCCCCTCCCACCTTCCCTGTGTGGTCAGTTAGCTGCCCCTGACCCCCTCCCACCTTCCCTCCATGGTCTGTGTGTATGCCATCACAGTCTCACTGTTGCTCTTCATGGTGTGTCTTGCTTCTAGTGCCCATCCTGCCTGACCTCCATGGCTATCTTGCTGCTCCTGCCCTGCCCCCTTGCCCCCAACCCTCTGTTTACATGTGCAGACCCCTACTCCCTCCCTCCTGGCTTGTCTGTTCCATTGTAATGCCCCTGATCCGTCCCTCCTGCCCTTTATAGTCTGTTATGCTGCAGCTTTCTCTCCTGTCTGTCCATTATGGTCAGCTAGCTACCATTGCCTCTTGCCCCTCTGTTCTCTGTTGTCCATGTGCATGGTCCTGTCCCCTCCCTCTTGCTTTCTATGGATTGTTGTGCTGCACTCCCGTCCTGCATGCCCTGTGTGGTGTATTGTGCTGCTGCAAACCCTGATGCCTGCCCTGCAGGGTCAGTTTGGTGCACCTCTCCATGTCCCTCCTGTCCTCTGTTATCCAAGTCAATGTCCCTATCCCATTTCCTTCCATGATCCAATGTACCATACTTGCAAACATTTTGAACTTGGTAAGAGGGAGATTTTGAAAAAAAACTGGGGTATTGATTTTCCCCTTTGAGTTACATTGAAAAAGAGGATATTGTAGACAGGAGACAGATCAAATAAAGCCCATTTGAGCTTAAAAACATTGGACGTTTCCTGGCTGAATCGGGTCTGTTGGCATGTATGGTTGTACTACCATTGCCTCTTCCTTCTGCCCACAATGGTCTATTACATTGCCACAGCCTTGAAGGAGGGTAGATTTTGTATCACAGGGGGCCCCTGGCCCGTTCTGTCCACACCTGAAGTATGAGACCCTTGTCCTTGCCCTGCCAGCCGCATTTGTAGGCCGTATTAAATTGACCAGCGGGTCCTGTGTTGCTATATAATTATCCTGAGACATCCTTACCACTCAGCCAGCATAAAACCCCTGTGTAGGCCCTTCTGTTCAATATGTAGGCCTCTTTGTTAAATTGACCATAGCTCTGCAATTTTAGTGTATAGCAGTCTGAAGGCAGGTCTGCGAGGCCTTCTGCTCCAAACTAGTAGCCCCCACCCTACCCGAGTGCTCCGTGCTCGGTATCAAAGTTCAACATCCCCCTGAAGCTGTCAACATACAGTAGGCTGCATCCTGGACTGGTACTTGCTTCCTGGGCAGGTTTCCCTCTTTTAAAGAAGTGGCAACCGCAGAGCGTCAAGTTAGGAGAACTGAGGAGATTTTATACATGAATATATTGAATTCCCGTACAATACCCATTATTTTCTGCTTGCTCTATGGAACTTACGATAAGCGATTGGCCTGAGAGACTGACCTTTTCACCCAGTCCATTGTCAGCATTAAGTGGGTAAATGACGAAATGTCTGGTAAAATCTGCAGACGAAGCTTTTGGGTAGCATACGTAGGTAGATGTAGCGTGCAAAGGAGCCCACAAAATGATATAAAAAGGGAGCACCCACAGATATCGACGGACTACCTCGCCGTCTGTATGTAGGTTAACAGGCTGTGCAGGTTTTCCCCAAGAGCTGGGAGCTCTTGTCTTCCTTTGCTTAAAATGTCTTGCTCTGCTTTGCTTGAAGTATCTTATTCTATTTTACCTATATGAAATGTGATGTTATGTTTAACCATTGTTCTCTTTACTTTTGCATTTAAAAGATTTTGTATTGTAATTGCAGGAATGCTTGCTCTAAGAGTAAACGTGAGTGTTCCTAGGTAACATTTTCCTTGGTGTACCTTGTTTCTCATGATGCATTTATAGATGTGTTTTCTCTCTCTCTCTGTCAGTACATTAATTGAGATACAGAGAATATCATGACAGCTGTATGATTATCTGGATTCTGTATTTTGTACTTTATGTCTCTATTCTGCGGTTTCTTTGAAGTTGCATCTTCTCATTAAACTGCCATTGTATTCTGCCTCCAATTCCATGTCTCATATGTCTGTTTTCTTCATTTTTGGAGCAAGCGTTCCTAGGCACCCCGGCTCAAATTAAGGTGCCCCTTTTGTCCCTGACTCACTCTCCTGCTCAGTTCTGTGGTGGCTCCCGGGGCTCTGGGGACCGCCCCTAGCTTCCTTGACCCGTAATAGATCTTTCCTCCAACAGCCTCTCTTGCTAGTCCTGTATTGTTGGTTTGTTGCCCCTTCCCCCATTTCCACTGCCCTCCATAGTCTGTTGTGCTTCCACGGCCCTTCCTGCCTGCTCAGTGTGGTTAAATTGTTGCTTTGCATCCTCCTACCTGCCTTCAATTTTCAGAGTCCGTGTCCCTGGCCTCTGCCTCTCAACAGTTTCCTAATGAACAACTAGATTGCTAACATTCTATATTTATTACAAAAGTGTGGAACGCCTGACATCATCTTGATGTAATCAAAACTGTAATACCTAGAACATTTCCTTTAGAAATTACATATATGAGAGGGTCTTATTGGCATCAAAATTATGGTTAGTGCTCTAAAAGACTAAAATAAGGACATATTTTCTGAGTTTTCAAATAGCGACAAAGCACTTTTAAATTATTTGTTATTTTTATGTTTTTTTATCCAGTTGACCACTTGATTAAATGTTGCACTTAGGGGAGAGGATGTGGTGTTACTTCCAGAACTGCAGACTTTGCAACTGGGGAACCAGGTTGAAGTTTCTGCTTCAGCTCGACATTCTGTGATTCTGGTCAAATCACTTAGTCTCCCCATGTCTACAACCAAAATGAATTTGTTCTTGTGTGATGTAACCAATGCTCATGTAAAGCACTCCAATACCTGACAAGTCTGCACTATATAACACTGCAAAAACACAAAATAATAAGTGTTTTGCACACTTCTGTCATTGGGCTATATTTGGGCTATATCTGGGTGATTTTGGGCTACATTTGGGCTCTTTTGTCTCCGGTGGCCATCTTGGGAGATTGATTTGTTATGAAGTTTCCTAATTTCCTCATGTACTGCAGTCTCCTCAGTAGGAAATGCTTTCAGTTTTTTGCTTTGATTCCATCATGAAGGTATTCAGATATGTCACACATTTGCCATAAATTCTGAATGTTAGTACTCTAGTTGCTCATTAGATCACTGTAGTAAAACTACTGTTCACCATGGAAGTCTGCTCCTGGTTTTAAAAGTGCATGTTTCAGTCTGCATGTCAGAATTTTTTAATGAAATAGAAGAGGATTTGAGAAGTCACTCAAAATGTGCCCTCATTTTCTTTCTTCAGCATTAATCATAATTTCTATGGCAAAATGAACCCCCTCATTGTGTTCCTTTTTAAATTAAATGTTTTAAGTGTTACCAGTTTATTCCAATCAAGATGGCTTCAGGTGTGCCATACTTTTGTCATAATGAAGACAGTAAGCGCTCTAGTTGTTTTTAAGAACATTCTTGGACATTCTGTCATTGGGCTATACTTGGGCTACATCTGGGTGATATTTGGGCTACATTTGGGCTCTTTTGTCTCTGGTGGCCATCTTGGGAGACTTATTTGTTATGATGTTTCCTAATTTCCTCATTTACTGCAGTCTCCTCAGTAGGAAATACTTTCAGTTTTTTACTTTGATTCCATCAAGAAGGCATTCAGATGTGTCACACATTTGCCATAAAATCAGAATGTTAGCACTCTTTTTGCTCATTAGATCACTGTAGTAAAGCTACTGCTCACCAGGGAAAACTGCTGCTGGTATTGAAAGTGCATGTTTCAGTCTGCATGTCAGAATTTTTTTATGAACTAGAAGAGGATTTGAGAAGTCACTCAAAATGTGCCCTAATTTTTCTTTCTGCACCACTAATCATACTTTTTATGGAAAAATGAACCCCCTCATCTTGTTCCTTTTTAAATTAAATGTTTTAAGAGTTACCACTTTAATCCAAGCAAGATGGCTTCAGGTGTGCCATACGTTTATCATAAGTAGGACGGTTAGCGCTCTAGTAGTTCTTTGGAACACTCTGGGAAGCTGCAGTAGAACACAAAGGAATCAACTGACAGTCTCTGCCCTTGTTGGATGTACATGTTTTACTGAGAATGTCAGACTTCATTCTCACATGACTGAGAAAGATAATGTGAATTTACAGAAAATAAGCTCTCAGTTTAGCTTATAGATCACCTTCCAAACCTCTGTGGTAAAAGCATGAGAAAATATTTTTCTCTCAATCATGATATCCCAGCAGAAGGCTTTTTCACATGGTGAAATCACCTTAGAACATACCACAATTCCTAAAATGAGTTTGGTACCATCAACAAATGATTTATAATGTAACTAAAGTCTTAAAACCTTCTATTAACTGCAATGCTTTTTAATGAGGTGCTATCATGTATATTGGTCCCAAGATGGCTGCCAACACTTCTTGGATGAAGTGCTGACAGCCAATCAGATCTCAGGATGAGATGTGTGGTTAGGCTCCGCCCACATATATATATGCTTTTAAATGCTATTTTCTCAGGAAATACTGAACAGATTTACACCAGACCTGCAAAAGGCACTTCCTTGACCTTATGGCTACCTCTCTGCCAAATTTCAAGTAATTCTGTTCAGCCGTTCGGGCTGTAGCTGTGTCTAAAGGTCCTATGGAAAAATACATGGGGAAAACGCGTTTTGGGGCCCCCTTTTTTCTCGGCCCCTGCTTGACGAATCACCCAGAGACTTTCAGGGTAGGAGCTGAACAGAGCGCCCCATTAGTTTTGAAAATTTCGGGAGGATTCATCAACCGGCGCCAAAGTTATTCAAAATAGAATTTTGAGATTTCCTATGGAAACTAGGTTGTAACTATAACTATCTACTGGCGACCGCCAGTAGATAATATATATATATATATATATTATCTACTGGCGGTCGCCAGTAGATAGTTATAGTTAGGACCGTGTTTCCATAGGAAATCTGAAAATTCTATTTTGAATAACTTAGGCACCGGTTGACGAATCCTCGCGAAATTTTCAAAATTAATGGGGCGCTCTGCTCAGCTCCTATCCTGAAAGTCTCGGTGTGATTTGTCAAGCGGGGGCCCATGCATTTTCCCATAGGACCTTTAGTCGAAGGTACAGCCCGAACGGCTGAACAGAATTACTTGAAATTTGGCAGAGAGGTAGTCCTCAGGTCAGGGATGTGCCTTTTGCATATATGGTGTCAATCTGTTCAGTAGTTCCTGAGAAAATTGCAGTTAAAGCACATACATATAGCCGCGCACCGTGCGCGCACCGTGCGCGCACCCTAATGTGCACGAGCGTAATTCTGATTGGTGGTTACATGTCAGTCAACGTTCGAATCGGTCGAAATCAGAAAGTGTTGGCCGCCATTTTGTTTGTTGTGGGTGCGAGAGTGAAAAATAGAGGTGGCGAACGTGAAAAGGGGGCAGGGTAGAGAGTTCCTGACCCCCTAGCCTTTGTCAGGGGGTCCATAAATGACCCCGAAGGGTGAAAAAAAGTATTTTTTTTTATCGCGGGGTACGCGCACGGTGCGCGCACGGTGAAAAACCATTAAAAAATAAATAAATAAATAATTAGCATTTAAAAAACCATAGGTTTCACACACGTTATAGTTAGGAATTAGCATTTAAAAAACCTTGCAAATTCACTTAAAAAACCATAGGTTTCACACATGTTATAGTTAGGTGGACATTTCACTCGTAAAAAAACAATGAAATTCCACCGTTATAGTTAGTTCAGATAACTATAACTCGCGCTACCGCCACTCTAGCACAAGGATGATGTCATCAGTGATGTCATGAGTGATGCCACTGACCATGTCATGAGTGATGTAATATGTGACGTCATGAGCAGTGGATTGCGGGCGCGCGAGTTATAGTTATCTGATCTAACTATAACGGTGGAATTTCATTGTTTTTTTGCGAGTGAAATGTCCACCTAACTATAACATGTGTGAAACCTATGGTTTTTTAAGTGTATATATATATATATATATATATTTATATATATATATATATATATATATATATATTACCTACTGGCGGTCGCCAGTAGGTAGTTATAGTTAGGACCACGTTTCCATAGGAAAACCTCAACATTCTATTTTGAATAACTTTGGCGCCGGTCGACGAATCCTCGCGAATTTCTCAAAATAGGTGGGGCGCTACGCTCCGCTCCTACCCTGAAAGTCTCGGGGGGATCCGTCAAGCGGGGGCTGAGATAAAAGGGGGGTCCCAAAACGCGTTTTTCCCATGCATTTTTGCATAGGACCTTTAGAACGAGCTACAGCCCGAACGGCTGAACAGAATTACTCAAAATTTGGCAGAGAGGTAGTCCCTAGGTCAAGGAAGTGCCTTTTGTAGGTTTGGTGTAAATCTGTTCAGTAGATTCTGAGAAAATAGCCTTTAAATCAATATATATATCTGAGCCCGCTTACGGTACGCTTACCGTACGCTTACGGTAAGCGTACGGTGGCGTGCGCGAGCGCGATTCTGATTGGCTCTTAGATCTTAGTAAACATTCGAATCGGTCGAAACCAGGAAGCGGCGGCCGCCATTTTGTGTATTTCACTCTGAAAAAAAAGAGTGAAAACAAGGAAAGGGGGCAATGAGGAGAGTTACAGACCCCCTAACATTTGTAAGGGGGTCAAAGAAGGACAGAAAAGTACAAAGAAAACATTTATTGATTTTAAAAAAAATCACGGGGTACGCGTACGGTAAGCTTACGGTAAGCGTACGGTAGAAAAAAAAAATGAAAATCAGATTTAAGTGTTTAGATATTAGGGGGCTCTAAAAAGAGCCGTTGTGTTTATGAAATGATTTTTTAGTGGTACCTACAAGTAAGTACCGATGCAGAGTCTAAGGTTCAAGAGGAAGACTCTGTTCCCTTCATCATTGAAGTGCACACCATCTCCTCTATAAATGTCTTGCATGTCATAACGCAAGTTGTTGTGGTAAATGGCACCCATACCATAGTCACGGAGGAAAGCAGAAACAGATTTGTTGACGTGCTTTCTTGCTTTGTCATCGCACCGCGTGCCCACCGTGCGTGCACGGCACTAACTGCGTAAAGTGGGCGCGCGGTGCGCAAAGCGCACCGCGTGATCACTGTGCGCGCATGGTGCGCGAAGCGCACCGTGCGCGCACGGAACGAACTGCGTTAAGTGGGCGCGCACGCCACGAATGGCGTAAAGTAACTTAGCATTTAAAAAACCGTACAAATTCACTGAAAAAACCATAGGTTTCACACACGTTATAGTTAGGAATTAGCATTTAAAAAACCTTGCAAATTCACTGAAAAAACCATAGGTTTCACACATGTTATAGTTAGCGGAAATTTTACTGATAAAAAACCAATGAAATTCCCCCGTTATAGTTAGTGCAGGCAACTATAACTCACGCAACCGCAATCTTCTGCTGATGACAGATGTGTCTTTATGAAAAAAAAATATTTGTAATATATGTATAGCTAAAAATGTATGGAAGAAGACATGGGCAAATAAGTGTCTAAATACAGTATTAGCATCAGCAGAGGATTGCGGTCGCGTGAGTTATAGTTGCCTGCACTAACTATAACGGGGGAATTTCATTGGTTTTTTATCAGTAAAATTTCCGCTAACTATAACATGTGTGAAACCTATGGTTTTTTCAGTGAATATATATATATATATATTTTCCAAGAAAGGATAACGCAGCACTCCTCTTGATGGCAAATGTTGTTTTATTCAAATCGTGACTTCCTCCTACGCGTTTCGAACCGAAGTTCCTGATCACAGTAGAGTGTTGTTTTAGTCCTTCTACAGTTTCTAGTTATATATATTTTTCTTTAACTAGTGCATTATGGGTTTGGTAGTTTTTCATATTATTCAATAACACTTTATTGAACAATCCGCTATATTTACTCTGGATTAGCTGGCGAAGTTGAGCGTTGCGAAGCAAAGAGTGTTTATTATTATTATCAAGCCATATTACACTCTAGTTTGAGCTTCATCCGCCCATTTGTAAGTGCGGGGAAGCCTCGAATTTCTTTGATCATTGCTGTGTTTCACAGTTGATCTATCATGGAATGAGTTTGGGGACTAAGTGTCCAAATGCACATATGGGCTGAGTGCCCTTAGACTTTGTCATCAGTGATGTCATGAGTAATGTCACTGACCATGTCATGAGTGATGTAATATGTGACGTCATCAGCAGTGGATTGCGGTCGCGCGAGTTATAGTTAGCTGAACTAACTATAACGGGGGAATTTCAATGGTTTTGTACGACTGAAATGTTCAGCTAACTATAACATGTGTAAACCTATGGTTTTTTCAGTGAATTTGCAAGGTTTTTTAAATGCTAATTCCTAACTATAACGTGTGTGAAACCTATGGTTTTTTCAGTGAATATATATATATATATATATATATATATATAGGTATAATCTTACCATCCTACCTATGGTGTCTGTTACTCTCTTTTTCACCGCCCGGAAGTTTTGGAGAGTTCTTTGGTTCAGATATATATATATATATATATATATATATATATATATATATATATATGTATATATATATATATTCACTTAAAAAACCATAGGTTTCACACATGTTATAGTTAGCTGGACATTTCACTCATAAAAAACCAATGAAATTCCCCCGTTATAGTTACTGCAGGCAACTATAACTCACGCGACCGTAATCCTCTGCTGATGCTAATACTGTATTTAGACACTTATTTACCCATGTCTTCTTCCATTAATCTTTAGCTATACATATATTACAAATATTTATTTTTCAGAAAGACACATATGTCATCAGTGATGTAATATCTGACGTCATCAGCAGAGGATTGCGGTCGCGTGAGTTATAGTTGCCTGCAGTAACTATAACGGGGGAATTTCATTGGTTTTTTATGAGTGAAATGTCCAGCTAACTATAACATGTGTGAAACCTATGGTTTTTTAAGTGAATTTGCAAGGTTTTTTAAATGCTAATTCCTAACTATAACGTGTGTGAAACCTATGGTTTTTTCAGAGAATTTGTACGGTTTTTTAAATGCTAATTTATTTATGTATTATTTTTTTTATATATTTATTTTACAATAAACTACGTATTAAAAATTGTTTTTTTTTTTTTTTTTGGTTTTCACCCTGCGAATTATTATTTTTTTTTTGTAAAAAAAAATTTTTTTTTGTGTTTTTCAGGGTGTGCGCACTGTGCGCGCACCCCCGCGATTTTTAAAAAAAACAAAAAATTTTTTTTGCCTTCGGGGTCCTTCAGGGACCACCTGACAAAGGCTAGGGGGTCAGGAACTCTCTACCCTGCCCCCTTTTCACGTTCGCCACCTTCCTTTTTCACTCTCGCACTGAAAACAAACAAAATGGCGGCCGACACTTCCTGATTTCGACCGATTCGAACGTTGACTAACATGTAACCACCAATCAGAATTACGCTCGCGCACGTTAGGGTGCTCGCACGGTGCTCGCACGGTGCGCGCACCCTGCGCGCATATAGATATATATATGCTTTTAAATGCTATTTTCTCCGGAAATACTGAACAGATTTACACCAGACCTGCAAAAGGCACTTCCTTGACCTTATGGCTACCTCTCTGCCAAATTTCAAGTAATTCTGTTCAGCCGTTCGGGCTGTAGCTGTGTCTAAAGGTCCTATGGAAAAATGCATGGGAAAAACGCGTTTTGGGACCCCCCTTTTATCTCAGCCCCCGCTTGACGAATCCCCCCGAGACTTTCAGGGTAGGAGCGGAGCGTAGCGCCCCACCTATTTTGAAAAATTCGCGAGGATTCATCGACCGGCGCCAAAGTTATTCAAAATAGAATGTTGCGGATTTCCTATGGAAACGTGGTCCTAACTATAACTACCTACTGGTATATATATATTACCTGACCTCATGTGTGGGAGTCTGTTGATGGCGCAGGATGCATCTTCGCGCTGGGGCCCATCTGTGGGCTTTGATTATGGACAGCAATGAAACAGTGATGCGCCCATATGGGCTGTAATTTTATGGACGCACTACAGGACCCAGAATGCTTTGCCTATGATGGGCGTGGGATGTGATTTAAAACTGTGGGTGTGTCCTTTTGCATTTGTCAAGCCTCTGAGGAAGAAGCAATTTAGCTTTGAAACGCGTCAGGCTTTTTGACATGCTGTAACGCCATCAGCGCTGTGAGATGTTTGCCTTATAAAGGATTGCTACATCAACTCTTTCGAGTGCGTGTCTATGAGAGGGGCACCTGGAGCAGTCATCAAATTCGCGGCAGCCCTCGCCGCGGGGAATGCACCCTCCTGATAACTGGGAGCTACGGGGCGGGGTATTTACCCGGTCTCATGTGTTGAGTGCATTTCTAAGAGAGGGACACCTGGAGCAGTAATTGAACACGCGGCAGCCCCTGCCGCGAGAAACGCACCACCCCGATAACTGGGAGCCACGTGGCGGGTTATTTACCTGACCTCATGTGTGGGAGTCTGTTGATGGCGCAGGATGCATCTTCGCGCTGGGGCCCATCTGTGGGCTTTGATTATGGACAGCAATGAAACAGTGATGCGCCCATATGGGCTGTAATTTTATGGACGCACTACAGGACCCAGAATGCTTTGCCTATGATGGGCGTGGGATGTGATTTAAAACTGTGGGTGTGTCCTTTTGCATTTGTCAAGCCTCTGAGGAAGAAGCAATTTAGCTTTGAAACGCGTCAGGCTTTTTGACATGCTGTAACGCCATCAGCGCTGTGAGATGTTTGCCTTATAAAGGATTGCTACATCCACTCTTTCGAGTGCGTTTCTATGAGAGGGGCACCTGGAGCAGTCATATATATATATATATATATATATATATATATATATATATATACTCCAACAAGAGTAGAAGTTTTTAAGTTCATTCGTAAACTGAAACTTAGAAAGCATTTTCAACTCAAAAAAGCGGTGAATAAGGCATCACAAAGTAGAGACACACATAGATTATGTTCCAATCTTCAAGAAGCAGATGTTGGCACTCTGGTAGCAGCACAAGATTTGGCAGATCTTAATGACACTCAGGGAAATTCAACACAAGAAAAACGTTTGGAAGCTGGCATAGTTTGTAATGCATCAATTACCAGCCCGTTCAGACCTCCATCGTCCTTTATACCATTGATGCCAAGGGATGCAATCGATGTATTTAGTGACTGCATGATAGAGGATCTAAAGAAGTTAAATCGGGAGGTTATGCAACAAAATAGACAAAGAAAGCATTCTGAAATCCAATATACAAAACTCATTCAGAAATTACAACAACACACAGAAGTCATCATAAATAAAGCGGATAAAGGTGGGAACATTGTTTTATGGCCGAGAGTTATGTATTTGGAAGAAGCTGAGTTGCATCTTAACGATATTAACTGTTATTGAAAAGCCAGTTTCCAAGATTTAAGACTTAATAAGGAATATGTCTTCAGTGAATTGGCACGATGGAAACGTGTGGGTCTATTATCCAAAAATGAGTACGGCTTTTTTAAAAAATGAGCATCCTATGACTTCCTTCTTATACTTTATTCAGAAAATACATAAAAATGTGGTACCAGTCCCAGGTAGGCCGATTATTTCAGCTCAGAAAAGTTTGTTGGAGGCTATGTCAAAGTATGTTGATCATTTCTTGCATGAATTTGTTGAGAATTTGCCATCATTTATCAGGGACACTGGACACTTTTTATGTAAATTAAAAACAGTTACATGGGATGAAGATTGTTTACTAATAGTGATGGATATTAGTTCACTGTACACCAGTATTCACCATAGTGATGGCATCAATTCAATACGTTACTATTTGGATAAAAGAAGTATACACATGTATGAACATAATAAGATGTTAGTTGAAATGAGAGAGATCTGTTTAACTCGTAATGACTTCCTATTTAACAAGGAAATATTTCAACAGTTACGCGGAGTGGCTATGGGAGCATGCTTCTCCCCTAGCTACGCGTGTTTACACGTGGGCTGGTGGGAGGAGCTTGTACTGAGGGCCACCCACAAAAATATTTTTGATCAGCATGTTCTTCACTGGTGGAGATTCATAGATGACGTTTGTTTAATTTGGAAGGGTTTTCTAGAAACAGCAGAAAACTTTGTAAAATACCTCAATGAAAATACACTAAATTTGAAATTCACATCAGATATTAGTAAAGAAAAAGTGCAATTTTTGGATGTGGAAATCTATACAAGAGAAAACAAAATCCATACCAGATTACACAGAAAGTCAACTGCGGGAATTTCCATACTTCACGCTGGCAGTGCACATCCTAAGCACCTTCTACAAAGCATTCCCTATGGTGAATTTTTAAGAATTAAACGTATCTGTAGCCATGATGATGATCTAAAAGATTGCCAGATAGAAGCCTTTAAGAGATTTTTAAACAGAGGATACAACGCTATAGAGTTGACCAAAGCACTAGATAAAGCAAACAGAACTAATGATATTGGTTAATCTCTTAGAATCTCTGAGATACCAACAACACTTGTGCAAATTGAGGGTGACGATGATACGACTTCTATTGAGCCAGTAGACAATATAAGACTGATAACTAATTTCTGTAGACAAGAGAGAAAGGTTCGCAAGATCTTATACAAAAATTGGCCAATTGTTCGGTCAGACATTACAATGTCACGGATCTTGCCAGAACTTCCGAATCTTACTTTTAGAAGAGCGCCCTCAATGAGGGATGCACTTGTAAAAAACAGTCCTGAGGTTTTCACCTCCAATACCTGGCTATCAGCAAGATCAGGATTTTTTAAATGTAGTTCATGCCGTGCATGCAAATTTGGTAAAAATACTTCAGAATATATTACAGCTTTTAGTTCAGAACAGGTTAAAATACAAGGACACTATACCTGCAGAACAGATTATGCTATATATGTTTTAGAATGTACTTGCCATTTATTATATGTAGGAAGTACAAAATTGCAGGTTTTTAACCGGATATTACAACATCTTAGAGCAGTGGTCAATTCTGATCCCAACTATCCAGTAGCCAGGCATTTGATACTTGTTCAGAATAACGACCTGAATGATCTTAAGTATTTTGTTATCAGTTCAGTGCACAAAAATTTCAGAGGTGGCAATAGAGAAAAAAGATTAAGACAAGTAGAATCTGAATTTATTATGCTACTTGATTCAAAAATGCCAAATGGGCTTACTAACAGTGATGATTTGCACAATTTTTTATAGGTTAAAGGATGATAATAACTATCTATATGGATCTCAATTAGGCTTTTTAAATGGGTTTTTATTCGTTTCCTATGGCCGGTTGTTTAGTCTGGTTTTATCTGGATTTTAACTGGTTATGGTGGAGGATATTGCCGATTTTTAGTTTTGAGATTTTATCCTTATCAAATATTTGCATTGGCACTTTAATAATTCTTTAAAAGATCAATAGCTGCTATATTTATTCTGTTTATTTATATTTGTATTCCTTATAGAAAAATTGATGATTTTTTTCGGTGATGTTCTCATTTTACTTAATTTTATCTGTATTTTAGATTTTATTGAGTTTTATGAGATGTGTTGCCGGCTAATTTTATCTACATTTTAGGTCAACATCAGACAAAATTAGATATGTAACTTAATTATTGTGCTGCTATTGGTATTAGATAGGGGTTACCTTACCTTATCTTATAAGAAATGTACTATTTCTCTTCTTTCATCAGATACATCCAATTACAAAGTCTTGAAAAAGGAATGTGACGCTATGTGAATGCAAAATACATTATGAGACTCAATACAAAGAAAGATTTGGAAGGGCGTCTCTATATATATGCTGCTATAATTAATTTTGTTGTGTGTGAATATTTATTTTTTGCACTTTCACAATTGCACTTTGCTTGCATTTTCTTTGCACATAATGATGTATTGATTAATTGAAACGCAAAAAACATTTAGAGTACCAGTGTTAAGATATCAGAGAGGCCAAACATCGATATTTGTAGTATCATTTTTTACGAATGGGAGATTTTAGCCAATTGAAACTAAATTAGAACACTATGTTGTATATTTAGCAATTTCTCATTACAAGATAAATCAGAAATCATGAGCTGATTTTTCTTTGAATATTGCATTGACTAGGAGCACTATGCTATCAGTTTCTTCTTCTTTTTTTCATATTGGATCAAGAAAAGCTTGTATTAAATCTATCTGTCATTCGTTTTACTGTATTGTATTGAAGTTGGTGGCCCTTTAATTAGATTTGCACTGTGTCTTTAAACCCAATTGGATCAGGAGTATCATGTGATTATGTGCTATTTTAAGTTTCACGATATATTTGCACTGATAGGTCCAGCGCGTCATGTGATCAAGACTGCCATCGGGCAGTCGAAAGGCGTCATGCTGGGCACTTGCTTGTAAAGACTTTTGCACAGGCACCTTTGTAATCTGCGATAAAATAAAAAAATAAAAACTTTTTTTTCCACTGTGTGGTCCGTACCTGTTTTTGCGACCGCGACTGGGATCGTTTCAGGATTGTGGCTTTCCTATATATATATTTATATATATATATATATATATATATATATATATATATATATATATATATATATATATATATATATATATATATATATATATATATATATATATATATATATATATATATATATATATTTTATTTATTTTTTTTCACTGAAAAAAATAAGAGTTACTGGGATGTTATAGTTGGAAATGGAATATAAAAATCTTAGAAATTCGCTGAAAAAACCAAAGGTTACAGAGACATTATAGTTAGGCTCAGGTTTCAGCAGTTATAGCTAGCTGAGCTAACTATAACGCGCGCCCCCGCAATGCACTGCTTATGACCTCACATGTTACATAACTTATGTCATGGTCAGTGATATCACTGATGACATCACTGTTGACAGCTAACTATAACTGCTAAATTTCTCTGGTTTTATATGAGTGAAACCTGAGCCTAACTATAACCTCTCTGTAACCTTTCTTTTTTCATTGAATTTCTAAGGTTTTTTAAATTCCATTTCCTAACTATAACGTCCCTGTAACCTTTGTTTTTTTCAGGGAATTTCTAAATTAAAAAAAAAATAATAATTCCTAACTATAGTGTCCCTATAACCTTTGTTTTGTTCCAGTTTTTTTTTAATATGAAGTAGCATTTGCAGAGTCACGGAGAAAGGGGGCTGGGCCTCCGACCAGCTCTCAGGAATCCCACTGTGTAGAACTTACAGCAAGTACCAGTTGGGCTTCTTACCCTCAAGGTGCCTCAGGAGTAAAGTTGACTCCATCCCCCAACCAGTAGTACACCAGGAGCCCCATTTGCAGAAGGGTGGAGAAAAGGGGCATGGCCTCCGAAGACTTCTTAGCAATCCCGCTGTGTGGGACTTATTGGAGATAACAGGAGGGGTAGTCAGGTTGGGAAACAGACATGATCTGCTTTCTGCAACTTAGAGAATTTTCTGCTCTCACTTGCTGAAAGCAGAGCACTTTGCTATGGCCTCCAAGCCATAGCAAACTGCATTGTCCCCAGGGAGGGCACCCTCTGGAGATTGCTGGTTGCGGCCCAGGGGGGTAGTGGTCTCCAGGGCCATCTAGGGCTCCAGGAGGGGAGCCGCATGGCCCCCCTCCTTTTTTAAGTAAGCCCAGAGGTGGTGGTCCCCGGTGATCCGCAACTTACCCCCTCCATTATTGTATTTGTGCCCTGGGGAGATGGCTGTCCCAGGGGCTGTGTGGGAGGCAAGAGGTCCCGCCCACATTTGACTACAACAGTGTCCCTGGTAGGTGACACTCCCCGGGGGCATTGGGGGAGCTGTAAGGCTCCCCTGCATATAATTAAGTTACTGCCCATGGGAGGGGGCAGTCTCCAGGGCTGTGGGTGAGGCCATAGGGCCTGTCTGCAATATTTTTATATGCCATTTGTGCCACAGGGAGGTGGTGGTCTCCTGGGCAGCGGCTCCCCCGCATATATTAATGTTACGATCCCGGTGGTCCCCAAGGCTTTGAATAGCCCTAGGAAGGGGGCTGTGTGCCCCTCCTACATTTCCACAATGCCCCCGGGGCCTGGCCCAACATGGGTTATTCTAAAGACCCTCCTTTTCGCCCGATAGTATCCGGGTGTGGGTCAATTTTTGACCCCATCGGAAAATTCTTGGATCACTTTTTACAGAAGTTTGTCCAATCATGGAGTACATACCTTAAAGACACGACGCACTTCCTTCAAGTTCTACAACAGGTCAGGATTGACCCACAAAGCACAACATACCTCTGCACCATCGATGTGACAGCCCTCTACACCTCGATCCCACACTCTGCGGGTCTCGAGGCGGTAGAATGGGCGCTCCTCAAAATGGATGACATTGACACTGAAAAATGTTTTATTCTCAAACTTTGGAAATTTTGTCTCCATAACAGTTATTTCGAATACCAAAATCAATTCTATGCACAACTAAATGGTACGTCGATGGGATTTTCAGGAGCCCCAGCCTACGCGAATATCTACATGGCACAGTATGAACAGGACAACATCATCTCCAATCCTAATTGGTGGAAAAAAATTATCTTGTATTATCGATACATTGACGACATTTTCCTCATCTGGAATGACTGCATATTGTCATTTACTACGATGATAGACGAACTCAACAACATCAACCCACACATACAACTTACATACTCCATCAGTGAGGACACGATCCACTACCTTGATGTACAAGTGAACAAAACATCTTTCAACCAGTTCAGTACGACTGTATTCCACAAACCAACGGATCGCAACAGTCTTCTAACCTTTTCAAGTTTTCATCCACGTAATCTGATTATGAATCTGCCATTATCACAGTTTATAAGGATACGCAGGATTTGCTGTGACGTTACCAACAGTAACCTTGAATTACTTGAAACTTCCAATCGTTTTGCAGCAAGAGGCTATCCTCAAGAAGTATTAACCTCTTGCATGAAGA
This sequence comes from Triturus cristatus, assembly GCF_964204655.1. NCBI lineage: Eukaryota > Metazoa > Chordata > Amphibia > Caudata > Salamandridae > Triturus > Triturus cristatus. Next base: position 183,735,288 of record NC_140589.1, read on the forward strand.
GAGCAATGAACAAACAGCGAGATGCACTACTGAAGCAACAAATACGTCCTTCCAACCAGCGATTGGTATTTGTGAGCAGTTTCTCGACTGCTTCTTCCAAAATCAAAAATATTATCCTCTCAAGGTGGGAACTTCTTCAGCAAGAACAAGACTTCCAAGGTCTATTTCAAGAGAAACCTATGTTTGCTTACACTAGAAATTTACGTTCTCTCTTGAAACCTACCGCAGTTCCTGAAAAACCAAAAATCTACCATGGCACACGTAAATGTCAAGCATGCGTGAATTGTAACAATGTCATTACTGACAACATCCTTACCCATCCCTCATCTGGGTCAAAGATTCTGTTGAAACACACCAGTGACTGTAACACTACACACGCCATTTATTGCATCAAATGTCCGTGTGGCAAGGCATATGTAGGTAAAACGGAGCGCAAAATTAAGACTCGAATCACGGAACATAAATCCAGGATTAGAAACAGAAACTCCACCTCAAGCCTAGCGATTCACTGGTCTGAAGCTAAACACATGATTTCACAACTTCGTTTTCAAATTATCGAAACCATCTGTGTTAAACCAGGAGTAGACATCACTAACCTTCTATTGCGTAAGGAAATCTTTTGGATTCAAAAATTGCACACCCTGGCCCCATCTGGTCTCAATGACCGCCTGGATCTGTCATGCTTTCTATAGATAAACCCTTTTATATTCTGGTTGTGTATGTTCAGGGTTTACCACCTTTTCCTCATTATTTTCAACTAACTACTTTCACACTAGACCTCTCTTTCTTGTTTGTTTGTTTTTTTCTCATCTCCACATGCATCTTATTCGTTTTCTACGATTTTGCATTTTCAGCTCACACATCATTGTCGCACCCAGTATATCATGTCTAGTACGTTTCTTTTATGTACACACTTCTTTTCTTTCCCATTTGTTACGGCCCTCCCATTTGTTACGGCCCTCCAGTTATCAGCTGCGTCCCAAGCTATCCTTTTTTACTTTTTTTCAATGTAATTAGGTTTCTCCATTTTTCCACATTATTGTTAGTAACCATCTGGCTTTATCGTATTTTTGTTTGGGTATTTGGAATCACCCCTTATGTCTTGAGCCTGATTACGTTAGGTCACCCCCTTCCAACATGGCCACCATGGTTCTAGCCCTGTTTTCATTTCTATCCCGGAAGCGTGACATAGTTCGATTCTCCCGCTGCACATTTATTGTCGAGTGAGCAGCGTTTCCGCGTGCTCCTCTTTTCGATATCGGAAGCTCCTTAGTTGAACGGTCCACGCCTGTCCCAGGTTGAACTCATTGTAAGTACTGTTTCCGTTTCTGTACGATTTCATTTGCGTACCGATGCAAGCACTCGAGCTGACCGTACTCTTTCTTTGCTTTTAGTCTCCACCTTCGTGGGCCCGTTTTCAAATATATCGGTGAGTCTGGTACTCAGTACCTAAGCTTCCTTTGTAAGCACATCACCATTGTAGCCATTGTTGCACAACTATCTATTTCCAAGTGTTTCTTTTCTTTTTTGCAGTTGCGTTGAGATCCGGTAGATACAAATTTTTTTCTTCAACATACTTCCATCAACTTTACCATACTAATACATAGGTGAGATTTTCTCGCCACACACCTGTACGTTGTCTTCATGTTTTTCACGGTACAATTTCTATCTCAACAGCCACTTCACTTATCTACATCACTATGGTGTTCTTTACACTATCGGGTGACGTTGATTCTGGTTCTCTCAACTAAATGCAGACTCTTGGCAAAGCTTATTCTCCAGGGGTTTGTAGAACATTGTACCCATGTGGGTTAATCACGATAGGTTTACACAGGATTTGTGAGGTTCAATATTGGAGCATCATATTACGTGATTTGAAGTTCTTTGTTTAAATATGTAGTCCATGATGATTATGTTTTTTTATCCACAGATTTCCCCTGACGAAGGGACATTTAAGTCCCGAAATGCATTGGGCTCACCTTTAAGCCATCAAGTGAACAATCATATGTATTATGTATCATAGATTTTCTTTGTTAGTCAAGCATTCAGTTGATGATTGTAAATTATTATTGTAACGTTTGAACATTGGTTTAACCACCTCTGTATATATTTATTCATTTTGTATATGAACCAATATACAATACATGTTTATTTGAATTGGACCGTTGAGTTTGATTTTATATGTCAAGGCGATTATTTGTTTAGGGTCTAAGGTACCCCTAGCACAGAGCGCAGTGTCAACCATCAGTTGGTTGTGTTTACGCTTATTCTAAAGCAAGCACACTTTCTGGACCAACATCTAGCTTTCTGACAATTTTGATGTGATTCTGTTCAGCAGTTTGGACTGTAGTCATGTTCCAAAAAAGAAAAATCCCCATAGACTTAACATGGGTAAAACACATTTTGGGAGGCCCCTTTTTTCTCAGTCCCCGCTTGACGGATCACCCCGAAACTTCCAACACAGCACTGCACTGGTCACTGCCAGTAAGATTTTATATCTATCTATATATATATATATATATATCACAAAATCCGCAGCGTCCTCTGCTTCCTCTTGCCACACACGGACACGGACCGCAAACTTGGTGCAAATTTAAATATTTATTTTATCGATGTCACCACCATTACGCGTTTCAACTCCTCAGAGTCTTGGTCACATGGTAACGTCAACATCATTTGCATTATTTAAAGTGACATAGTGCGCAGTGATAGGTACAAGGTTTGCACATTATCATAGACATAGAAGAAATATATATACATATACACATAAATGACTCAGAGTCTTTTCAATAATAATATTTAGCTTAAATGCATTTTTGTTATTTAGAACCAAAGAGTCATTAATACCAATGTGTTTATAAAATGTATGTGTTTTCTCAATTACCTAAGCAATTTTACATTATTTACAAATATCTCAGTAAGAATTGCAATGACAATTACAAATTTCAATTTCTTCTCACCTGACCCCCATTTTCCAACAATTGTTTGTTTTATTTGTTGGTCTATAAATAAAGTTTGTTTAATATTTGCTTGAATGCAAAAACGGCTAATTCATTGCCTTACTGGCCAATACTATTTATTCATAGTATTTAGATGAGTCATTCTTTTCTTTTTATCTTTCTACTTCACTGACATGATTTGTAAAAATACTATAGCTGTTTGGGTATACCTTGTAACCTAGATGTGCAAATTTGTGCAAAGTTGTGCAAAAGTGTACAAGAATAAAATGTTCATAAATTAAATACTACTATTGATTTACCTATCCCGTTATTTTTCCTTATTGGTTAGATTCTGTTTTTTCTTTGTATGTTTTTTATTGTAATTTTCACAGCTTTTTGTTTCTGTATCACTTCTTAGATCTCACTTGTATCAGTTACAACTTGTTAAGCTTGGAGTCATTTTATATATAAATTGTAGTTGTACATATATCGTCGAGCATGGATGTTAATTGGGTTGTCTCTTGGAACACATGTTTTTCAACTGCGGTACAATAAATATATTAATATAGAAATATAGAAATATAGAAATACATAAATAAATAAATATATATATAAACATAGAAATATACAATACTACCTAAAAAACATGTAAAATCATCGGCCCAATGGGCAAAGATGTGTTTTTGTATGCGTGGCCCATGGCTATCTAAGTGCTGGTCAGCATTTTTCCAGTTTGTTTGTTATAGATAAGAATGTTATATACAAGTATATAAATCTTCCGTGATACTTAGACCTCCTGGAGCCTTTGAATCCATGTCAAGGATATATTTTGTCTCTAGCCTTCTCAGTTTAGCCTCTCTGTTACCACCCTGTCTACTTGGGGGTACTGAGTCGATTAGATAGAATTTTAATTCATGACTCCTGGATTTATGATATTCACGAAAGTGCCTTGCTACAGGATATGTGTTATCATGGTTGTTAATGGCCCTAATGTGTTGTAGGATCCGTTTGTGGGCTTGTAACTTGGTGCTGCCGATATATTGCAGCCCACATGGGCACATTAGGACGTATATGACATATTCTGTTTTGCAAGTAAGTAACTTGTTGATTTTAATCTCATCTTGACTGAATGGTGTTGTATACGATGTTTTATTTATACTCAATTGGCACGCTTTACATGTTTTACACCTGTAAAAACCACTGTGAGTTTTGAGCCAACTACAAGTTTCAATTAATTCTGGAGTTTTTGTTACTAGACTGTCTCTAATTGATGTGGCTCTTTTGTGGGTAATAGATATTCTGTGTGGTAATGTCTGTCCTAGTACTGGGTTGCTTAAAATTAGGGGCCAGCTACTTGTGATAATATTACGTAACTCCTTATGTTGCTTGCTGTAATCCATGATAATACGGAAATTCTCAGACTAATTTTTCCTATCACAGATATTATTTTTCAGTGATGTCTGATGTTCATTTATTTTGGGTTTTATTATATCAAGTCTTTCTGAATTCATGGATTTATTTATTGCCCCCTCTATTGTTTTCAGTGAATAGCCCCTTGCTAGGAATCTATTTTTAGCTTCCTCCTGTGCTTGTTTTAAAGACATTTCATTACTGTTAACCCTTCTTAACCTTAGCATTTCCCCATAGGGGATGCTATTGATCAGGTGTCGTGGATGGGCACTAGAGCTATGTAAAGTTGAATTTCCTGCTGTTTCTTTATGATATAATCGTGTTTCAATTTTATTTTCCTAAATATAAATATTTGTGTCTAGGAAATTTACAGATTTGTTTCTGATAGTGCCTGTGAATTGTAATTTCAATGAGTTGATATTGATGGATTTTACAAATGTCTGCGCCTCATGTTCAGGACCTTTCCATATAATAAAAAGGTTGTCTATAAACCGTAGCCAGGTAACTATATTGTTTTTAACAATTCCATCAAATTCTTTGGATAGAACCAGCACCTCCCACCAACCCATGTGTAAACAAGCATAGCTGGGGGAGAAGCTGGTTCCCATGGCTACTCCTGTTGTCTGTTGGTAATGTAAGTTGTTGAACATGAAGACATTATTTGTTAAACAAAATTCAACCATCTCAATTATCATGGCTCTATGACCTGTTAGCTCTCCCACATCAGATCTTAAATAATATTGAAGTGCCTTAATAACATCGTTATGTCTAATACTTGTATACAATGATGTGACATCTAATGCCATCATCATATAGTCATTTTGCCATTCCACGTCTTTGAGTGTATATATATATTACCTACTGGCGGCCGCCAGTAGGTAGTTATAGTTAGGACCTATTATCCATAGGAAAATCTTAACATTCTTTTCCTGATAACCTTGGCGTCGGTTGACGAATCTTCGCAAAATTTTCAAAACTCGTGGGGCTCTCCGTCAGCTCTATCTTAAAAGTTTTGGGGTGATTCAGCAACCGGGGGCCGAGAAAAAAGGAGGGTCCCAAAACTTGTTTTCTCCATGTTAATTCCATAGGAGAGTTTAGACACGGCTACAGCCCGAACTGCTGAACGGAATTACACCAAATTTGGTGAAAAGGTAGCCCTTGGTTCCGAAAGCTCCCTTTGTGTTAAATGGTGTAAATCCGATCAGTAGTTAATGAGAAATTAGAAAAAGAAAAAGTTTCAATATCTGGGCAGAGCCTAACGACACATCTCATCGTGATATCTAATTGGCTGTCAGCACTTCATCCTGGAATTGCTGGCAGCCATCTTGGGACCAATACACATGATAGTACCCCATTGAAATGCATTGTAGTGAATCGAAGATTTTGAGGGTTACCAAAAGGAGAACTATAAAGGGTGATAACAGACTTTAGTTACATTAGAATTCATTTGTTGATGGTACCATACTAATTTCAGGAATTGTGGTGTGTTCTAAGGTGATTTTACCCTGTGAAAAACCTTCTGCTGGGATATCATGAATCATGTTTGAGAGAAAACTGAAGCTAAAATGAGAGCATATTTTCTGTAAATTCACATTATCTTTCTCAGTCATGTGAGAATGAAGTCTGTCATTCTCAGTAAATCATGTACATCCAACAAGGGCAGAGACTGTCAGTTGATTCCTTTGTGTTCTACTGCAGCTTCCCAGAGTATTCTAAAGAACAACTAGAGCACTAACAGCCTTACTTATGACAAAGGATGGCACACCTGAAGCCATCTTGATTGGAATAAACTGGTAACACTTAAAACATTTAATTTAAAGAGGAACAAAATGATGGGGTTCATTTTGACATTGAAATTATGGTCAGTGCTGTAGAAAGAAAAATTAGGACATGTTTTAAGTGTGATCTCAAATATCTTCCTGTTATATTTCAACAGGAGCAGCAGCCAGTTAGTTGATGCTTTTGTGTTCTACTGCAGCTTCCCAGAGTGTTCTAAAGAACAACTAGAGTGCTAACAGTCTTACTTATGACACAATTATGGCACACCTGAGCCATCTTGATTGGAATAAACTGGTAAGTCGCAAAACATTTAATTTAAAAAGGAACAAAATGAGGGGGTTCATTTTGTCATAGAAATTATGGTTAGTGCTGTAGACAGAAAAATTAGGATATGTCTTAAGTGAGATCTCAAATATCTTCCTGTTATATTTCAACAGGAGCAGCCTGTCAGTTGATACCTTTGTGTTCTACTGCAGCTTCCCAGAGTGTTCTAAAGAACAACTTGAGTGCTAACAGCCTTACTTATGAAAAAAGTATGGCACACCTGAAGCCATCTTGATTGGAATAAACTGGTAACACTTAAAACATTTAATTTAAAAAAGAACAAAATGATGGGGTTCATTTTGTCATTGAAATTATGGTCAGTGCTGTAGAAAGAAAAATTAGGACATGTTTTAAGTGTGATCTCAAATATCTTCCTGTTATATTTCAACAGGAGCAGCAGCCAGTTAGTTGATGCTTTTGTGTTCTACTGCAGCTTCCCAGAGTGTTCTAAAGAACAACTAGAGTGCTAACAGTCTTACTTATGACACAATTATGGCACACCTGAGCCATCTTGATTGGAATAAACTGGTAAGTCGCAAAACATTTAATTTAAAAAGGAACAAAATGAGGGGGTTCATTTTGTCATAGAAATTATGGTTAGTGCTGTAGACAGAAAAATTAGGATATGTCTTAAGTGAGATCTCAAATATCTTCCTGTTATATTTCAACAGGAGCAGCCTGTCAGTTGATACCTTTGTGTTCTACTGCAGCTTCCCAGAGTGTTCTAAAGAACAACTTGAGTGCTAACAGCCTTACTTATGAAAAAAGTATGGCACACCTGAAGCCATCTTGATTGGAATAAACTGGTAACACTTAAAACATTTAATTTAAAAAAGAACAAAATGATGGGGTTCAGTTTGTCATAGAAATTATGGTTAGTGCTTTAGAAAGAAAAATTAGGACATGTTTCAAGTGTGATCTCAAATGTCTTCCTGTTATATTTCAACAGGAGCAGCCTGTCAGTTGATGCCTTTGTGTTCTACTGCAGCTTCCCAGAGTGTTCTAAAGAACAACTAGAGTGCTAACAGTCTACTTATGACAAAATTATGGCACACCTGAAGCCATCTTGATTGGAATAAACTGGTAACTCTTAAAACATTTAATTTAAAAAGGAACAAGGTATTTACTGTAGCACTTCCATTGTTGTTTGAAAACTTGTGTATTGAGGGGGCAAGATGGCCGCTGACCGGCCGTAGCGTATAGTCGCAGATCTCTCTCCCTCCTTTCTGACTCCTGATGGCGATTTAAAAGAATGTTGTTGTTCCCTACTCTGAAGAATTTTCCCCCGGCTGTCTGGCAGCAGGATTTTTATTGGTGGCGGTGGTTACCGCACCCTGTGGCTTCACTGGTGCTTCTTGTCCAGCTTTTCGCCCTAAGTGGGATGGGTATTCCCAGACGTGGGACCCGTGCTCACTATGCCACTGGAGTCAAGCTATCCTGGCTGATGACGGCTGATAGCCAGAAACCGGTCCTAGGATGCTTGATTCCGGTCCAGGGAAGACATGGCTTGGCAGTTCGGACTGGACTGTTCCCATGAGGCACAGGGTCAAGACTGATTTGCATATGGCCATGTCTAAACTGGGGTGGTGTAGTGGGCAAAAGAACGATGGATTTAACCCAGATCTCTTGACTGGGGGAGAATGTATGCATTGTCAGCATTCCGTCCATCATTTGTTTGTTGTAACTCTTGTCCAGCACAGCCTTGAACGAATAGCGGGGCTGTTACAGCGACGGAGCACCGGGCAGAGGCTTGGCACCGAGGGGACCGAAGCAGCTTAAAGATCAGTAAGATCCAGGAGCCAACAAAGAACCGATGAAGGATACGTCGGCCCTGATCCCAGGGCAGCGTACTACAGGGATGGTGCGCAGGACACTTACCAAAAAAACGAATGATCAGCAGGGCAATGGCGGCAGCACCGTGTCCGTCGGTAGTAAGGACTCCGCCGATGTGGGTCGGAAAGCTGCTCCTGCGGTAAAACCTGCGAGGGATGTGAACAAAACTAAGGAAAGCTAATTTCATCAGCCCACCTTGGTCGAGTCCTTCGCCGCAAGGCAAGCGGAGAGCATGGAAGCTGGAGCTGGTGAAGTGGGCCTCGAGGACGCTGAAAATCTGGTATCAAGGCAATTCACGGATTCAACGTTGCAGGCACTGCCTGGGGCAGACGCGAGTCAAGGGAAGCCGAGTGCGGAGCAAATGGGCTCGGATCACGAAGTTCACTCCATCGAGGCAGGAGATTCTGCTATAGGGGTTGCAACTAGAACGGGGGGCGATGCGGCGGAGGTTGCTTGAACTACAGTTGGAGGTGAGCAGGACCTGCCGGAAGAGGCTGTGAGTAGTCAGGAGCTGAGACCCTTAGTAAATCCTTCAGGGCCCACTGATCTTACAAACACAGGGCAGTTTCAAGGGCTAGCACAGGACAGGGGGGCTACTGGCTCAGCAGATGGAGACTGCTTTTTCTCTCTTAATGATGACTCGGACTCTCTTCTTTCAAGTGAAGGGAGTTTATCTTGTGACTCTGACTCTGCTGAGAGTTCATCTGTACAGAAGGCACCGGTACCCCATAGGGGTACCCAGCAGAAAAAGAAGATTAAATTTAAGACGAAATTGCCTGATAGCCTCTCTAACTCCGGGACCGCCAGGAAGCTCATCTGGGACTATTCAGCTACATCACAGCTGTATCATGATGATGGTAGTGTTAATAATCAGGCGGGGCAGAACACTCCAAATAGTCCTCCTCAGACCACCTCACTGGATCTCCTTTACACTACTCTAAAGCAAATGCAGGGAGAAGCCAGGACAGAGAGTCGGAGGGCCAAGCAGGCAACTAAGAAAATACAAAGTTCCCTGAGAAAAATGAACAAACTCTGTGAAGACATGGCAGATAGGGTCACCCACGTGGAGGAAAGAACAGGAAGACTGGAGGGTGATGTTAGCAGATGGCAGTCTTTTAAACAGGCACAAGAGAAGGCGGTTGAGGACGTTCAGTGGAAGCTGGAGGATTTTGAGAACCGCCAGCGGTGGAATAACATAAGACTGTTGGGGGTGGCTGAAGGGGCTGAAGGGCAGGATGTCATGTTGTTTGTTGTCAATCTGTTGAAGGGCGCCTTCCCCGAGATGGCCTCTTGGAATTGGGAGAATGAGGTACAGAGAGCTCACCGGTTTCCTCTGATTCAAAAGAAAGGCTATGGGGCGTCTCAAGTTGAAAGGCTTAGGGCAATCCTGGTCTATGTGGGTAATTATCTTCTTACACAAGAAGTCATGGATAAGGCAAAGCCTGAATCAAGGCGTACATTTAACGGTATTTCATTCTTTGCCCGACCTGACTTCTGCCACACTACTGTAGAAAGAAGGTGGAGGTTAAGGCAGCTGATTGCTCCCTTTCAGGGTCTTGGGTCTGAGGCTTATTTATTGTATCCTGCAAGGCTCAAGGTGATCACCAAAGGGCAAGTCAGAATGTTTTTCTCCGAGGTCAAGGCCCAACAGTATATGGCCGAACTGAAGGAGCAGAAGGGGGGATGAGGTAGGGGGTCCAGGGGTAGGCAATATTACGGGGCTTGTTTGTTGTTGTTTTTTTCATGAGTTCTTGGGGTTCATTCTTTCTTTATTTTATTGGTATCTGAAGAAATTGTATAATTTAGAGATATAATCGGCCAGAATAACAGAAAGGGGGGAGGCTGCGATTTGCTGCGAGCTATGCAGTCAAACATAGGTCATGAGTGACCTATTTGCCTGTAAGGGGGGTGGGGGGGTTCGGGGGGAGGGTCTCTTGGTCGGGGGGGCTTGGGGGAGGAGGGGGGGCACACACAGCATAGCTCAGCATGACATCCGAGGTGGTGGGTTGCACACACGAGGGGTAGTAAGTATGGGGAAAGAAGTAGCATAGAATGGGCTAAGTGGAACATGTTTTCTGATTCACCGGTTAATAAGTTGGGACAGGTATTTGCCTAGATTAATATCTGTGGGCTCAACGATCACCTTAAAAGGCAACGAGTTACGGCTGTTCTGAGATCAATGCGATTGGACCTTGTTTGTCTACAGGAGATACATATAGAGGGGATAAGGGGCTATCTGCTGGAACAACTGGTGTTTACCTTGCTTGGCCATACAAAACAGGGGGCCAATACCAGAGGGGTTGCTATATTAGCTAACAAAATCGAGGTTATAGTCAAAAGAAAGATGGAAGATCAATGGGGTAGATGGTCCTCCTTGAATGCATAATAGATGGTGAAACTTTGACTATAGGGTCGGTGTATGGATCTACTGAGGATGACCCGGATATATTTGAGTTTCTGGATTTAGAACTACCCTATGGCCTGAGTCGGTCGTCCTGTGTGGGGATTTTAATATTAATGGGCTAGGTGGTCTGGGCACTGAAGCTGGGCATTGCTATCTTGACATGTCGTGCAATAGTGAACCTGGCTCGGCATAATTCTCTAACTGATGTGTGGGCACGTTTAAAACCTATAGACACTGGCAGTACTTATCATTCAGCCCCGCACAAAGTCTGTGTTAGATTGGATTATTTTTTTATCTCTAATTCCCTGTTGTCAAGAACCCAGATTGAGAAATTGCCTCGGATTATCTCAGCCCACAATCCATTGGTACTAACATTAAAACTCACAAAAGTAGTCAGGCGGGAACGTATATGGACTTTTGAAAGAGGATTGCTTAAGGATGAAAGTTATATTAAACACTATGAATGACTGGATTGCAACTTTTTGGGAGATTAATAGAGGAAGTACCTCTTCTGGGATCTCTTGGGATGCTTTTAAGGCGGGCGTTCGTGGGGAGACGTTGAGCTTTAGCCTATATAAGCAAAAACAGGAAGACTTAAGATCAAAGAAACTCGTTAACGCCATAGCTGATGGAGAGGAGGAATTGAATGTAGCAATTCTCCATAGGAATCCTCCTGATCAGGCGCTCCTCAAAGTCGTATCTACAAAAGCAGAAGCAGTTGAGAGTATTGCCAGTAAGGCAGCTGCTAACTTCTTAATCAAGAAAGAGCAATGTTACGAACTAAGTGAGCGGGTGGGGGGCACATTCTGGCGATACGCACAAGGCAGAAGGCAGCCTCAGGCGAAGTCAGGGAGATCTCAGACGGAAGAGGAGATACAGTAACGGATTCTGGTGAGATCCGTGAGGTTTTTAGACAGTTTTATGCTGGATTATATAATGAGGACGAGCCAAGGGACCTTACAGTTATTCAGGAGTATCTCAGGGATATATCAGCTCCTTTGCTCTCTGAGGAGGATAGGGCGGCACTCGAAGTACCTTTGACCCTTGAAGAGATTACTACAGCATTAAACAGCCTCCATCTGGGTAAAGCGGCAGGCCCTGACCAGATTCCTATTGAGTTCTATAAGGTCTTCCATGAGGCTGTCCGTCTGGACTTGGCGGATAAGATATTGCAGGCACAAGGTGGAGTCTCCATACCGAATTCTTGGGCAGGAGCAGATATAGTATTGAAAAAGGGTAAAACTCCTTTAGAACCAGGGTCTTACAGACCTATAACCCTTATGAACTCAGACGCAAAAATCTTCTCGAAGGCAATGTCTCTAAGACTTTGTAGAGTTATAGGAGATCTGGTTAGTCCTACCCAGCACGGTTTCATTCTAGGGAGGGGTACAATGCAACATATACTCATTTCTGAATCTTTTATTGGAGTACATATTGATTATTTGGTTAGGATTGGGCCTTTCTTAAATAATAGATGATCCGGCCCCCTCCTTTACGGATTGTAATCATTTTAGGATACAAATACTGAGACTATCATAGCAATTTTTTGGCTCGATTGGGCTAATCTTTAAGAATTATATATAAATTCATGTTTGCTAGCAATTTGATGAGGTTATCGTAATGGGATGGTTTGATTTTGCGCTGTTGGGAATGGTTTCACTATTGCTCTCGTGAAGATCGGGCGGGAAGGATAGATTCCCGTTATTGGTAAGTTCTAACCTATATTGCTTGAACTTTTTTACTTTTAACTTTGGGCGCTACCTCTTAATGGGTTTAATCTATGGGAATATAAGTGGAACTAAAGAGTCCGGGGATCGAGTCTGTCAGCCTATACCACTTAATGGGTGTAATCTTTGGGAATATAAAGTGGAACTAAAGAGTCCGGGGACTGAGTCCGTGAGCCTATAACTTTTAAATAAACAATTTTGCTACTATTTTTGGGCTCCATTTACTATTCTTGTGATTTTAGTAATATTCTTTGGCTCTACATTTTGCCAGCATTGTTTGTTGGAATGTGATTAGCGCGTTGACGCTTTTTTGTGAAATATACGCCCTGTGTTGCTTAGCGCTATTCTCTGCGTAAATTTGGGATCTGCAATTTGCTGGAATGTGAGTAGCGCGCTGACGATTTTTGGCGAAATATACGCCCTGTGTTGCTTAGCGCTATTCTCTGCGTAAATTTGGGATCTGCAATTTGTTTAGTAACGTTGACCTCCTGTTGGTAGCGCATTGGTGCTTTTCGGTGAACTATACGTTCTGTGTTGTCTAGCGCTACTCACTACGAAAATTTGGGACTTGCAAATTGTTTTATATTTAATGATTTCTTGTTGGGGATTATTGGAGGCACGCATTATATTAATTTTGTGAAAAAACTCTTTATTTGAGTTGTCTTGAGGATTCGAATAATTTCTTGAATAGATTGTAAGCCATGTGTGTTAATGTAATGTTACATATGGCTTAATTTGATATTAAATAATAATTTATATTGTCCGAGTGAGTGTATATCACACTCCTCAATAGGAGCATATGTCATTTATTTGCTGTTACAGGACTTCACTGCTATTGGGTCATGCGGTTTTGTTGTTTCTCTTTTTTACTCTGTAGTCCTTTACGCAGGACCCCTCATTATGGGATTTTGGAAATCCATTAATATGCTGAACTAAGAACTGCAGTAATATTGCCTTGATTCTATTCTACCGGTTGTCCGGCTATCATACTGGATGAGATGGTTGTTTCTTTGGGACTGGAAGGAAACCACACTTTTTGTACCTGCATGGATGTTGGTGATTACCTCCAATACAGTAATAAGTGGAATAGTAAAGGTAAGCGCTATTTAACTTTGTATTAACAACACTCCTTATAGGATGGTTATAATATAATATAGAATGGATGTTTGAATCTTGTTGTATTGGTTATTGATTACAGAATTATAATACCTTTGGAAAACGATTGATCTCGCAACATATGATCTCTTCATCTTTGAGAATCGTCGCCAAGATTACATAGTTGGTAGGTAACACAGTGTTTGGGAAATACTGTAGTTTTATGAAATTAAATACATGTTCTCCATATGATCACACTGCTGGTGATTTTGGATATTTTGGATCTATCTCTTTGGATATGTCCCTCTTTTCTTTGGGTGCACTTTTTGTTATTGTCTTTTTAGATTAGGTAATCAACCAAGTATGAAGTTTCTATGTGCTTTAGACTGATTTTTTTCATTGTGACAATGGGGGGTTCTGTATTTTTCAACAACTCCCCTTGTGAAAACATTCCATAACGCTCTGGTTAGTCACTAGGGGACTTCTTTCTATGTAAAATTATCTCTATGTGAAAAAAGGACCCCATGGTTACTGTTGCTATATGTCAAAGTCATCTTGGAGTTGGTGACCTAATTAAATAGCAAAAAGAATTGTTTATGCACTGAATGTATAAAGATGATAATTCAAGTAAAATTGGTTTTTAATGAGTCGTTAGTTAGGTTTTATACTTATATTTATATCTACATGTGTATGTGAATTTGTATGTTTACTTAATGCTTTATGTATGAAATGACTTGTCTTCAATTTAGATCAGATGTGAAATAATGTCAAAATAAGATAAGTCATTTACGCGATGCTCCCTCTTTTTCTTTTTGTAAATTTCAGCCCTGAAGAAGTCCTACCAGAATAGGATAAAACGCGTTGGCTGAAGGATTGTTTGAATAATAAAAGTCATCAATTGGATTAAGTGGCCTCTCCTATATGTATTGGATCTAATGAGAATTATGGTCATTTAAGATTTGTGTGTGGAGGAGTGGTGTGATTCTGATCTAGTAAAAATTGTTTGTTTCCTTTTGTAGGTAGCACCTTTGGACAGAGGATGTTTTCAGAATCTGCACACAATTTTGATTACTGTGTTACAACGTCGTTGGTAGTACTCTCCATATTGGTGCTGCATTAGTGCGATAAACCCAACTGTCCTTTGTTTTTGCAAAATTCTATTTTGGGATTAAGCAGCACATTTGGAACCAAAGCTATTTATGGTATAATATCAACTGTGTTCATTTTTTGAAATGTCGAAATTTAATGATAAAAGAGAAGAGATGGCCTTAGGCCTGTTCTCAAATATGCAAATAGGAAGCTAAGCCGTATCAGAGGCTAAAGTAGGAGAAGGTCTCAAAGCCAAATTCCAGAAATTGGAGAGATTGAAAAATCAAGAGATGCCCCGCTGGTGGGACAGCATTATTCTACAGAAATATATTGACAATGGTAAAATACCAAGAGGATTGAGAATACTTATATTTCCTACATTCGAGGATCTTGATGAGGACTCGTTAAAGGACTAGGAGGAGAACCTTCATGGTGCCTCCAACACCATGATGCGTATCCTCATTAAAAATATGCAGATAAAAAGGTGATCAAATTAAGAGAGGACATTGTCATTTTAGAGAGGGATATTGAATGTTCTGAACTCAAAGAAGTGATTGTAAAGAACTATGAAATTTATGATAGGATTATTGAAAGTCATCAAATCTATTTGAGAGATAAAAAACTAAGAAAGATCAAGAGGGATGACAATGATCATAAGGAGGGCAGAATTTATACATTTGCCAAAAGATTTGATAATGTCAAGCCATTAGGAGAAGTAAAAAGATCTAGAGAGGACACCACGGAATCAACTTCCATAGACAGTAGCTCCATTTCCTCAATTGACAGCAATCGGTCTGGAAATGGGGGCGCAGCTTTATTAACTTCTCCAAGACGTCCACATTTTTTATTGGAAATGGAGAGAGTAAGGTTGGGCACCAGAACAACAAAACAAGATCCAAAACAAGGAGGGGAGGAAAGAGGTGGAAAGAAAAAAGACAGAAAAAAGGAAACATCTGTAGGAATGACAACACGATCCAAAACCACATAGTGGATGGTATGAATAATACCATATCCAAAGAATTGACTATTGTTAATTTATCTTGTCGTACTATATCAGAAGTTGAAAATACTGTGTTGCAAAAGGGTTTGGGCTTCTGCCCATCACAGTGGGGTGATCCTGTTAATATTTTGGTTGATTTGTTTAAATTTACTCGCCTTTTGAAATTAAAGGACTTTTTCTTTTCACATCAATTGGCAAAATGTCCTATTGTTCCACCAACACTGAATATTACACATACTGTTGCTGACTTGCAGGACCTACAAATGGTTCTTGCTATCCCTGATAATACACAATTTTCCCTACAGGAACTTAGGGAAGATCTTGGAATTATTGAAGACACTCAAATTAACAGTGGGCTTAAAATGCGATCTAAGTTCATGCCAAGCAACACACATATTAATATAGATCTTTTTAAGGATAGAGTAACTAGGGACATCCACTCACTTATGGACAATCCAAGCAGATATGGTACACAAAAAGAGAATCTGTCAAAGGCTGAAAGGACTGCATTAAACACACTAATGAAGGATGATTCCATTGTTATCAGGGAAGCTGACAAGAGGGGCAATGTGGTAGTTATGAACACAATTGATTATATGAGTGAAATCGATAGACAACTTGCTAATCCTATTTGTTTTGAACGTATAGGTACGAATCCCATTGCCCCCCTCACTGTTCATATCAATGCTAGGTTGCACGACTGGCATGAGAATGGCCTTATATCTGGAGATGAATATAGATACCTCACAGTTAGTTATCCTGTAGCTCCCTGTATATATATACTACCAAAGATCCATAAAGGAGGTACATTTCCACCTGGACGACCTATCATATCGGGCATAGATTCGCCCACAGAGCGTCTATCACAGTATGTAGATGGGTTTCTCCAACCTTTTGTTAACAACTTACCATCCTTAAAAGCTGATACTAGGGACATCCTCCAGAAACTGGAGGGTCTCACTTGGTCGGATGACCTCATGTTTGTTAAGATGGATGTCACCAGCCTCTATACCTGTATTCAGAAACAATTTGGCAATATGGCGTACAGTCTTTCTTAAAAACAACCCTCTAAAATTAATTTGGGCAGGTTTTTTCCATGTTGTTTGGTTCCTTGGCTTTCCCCCGCTAACCTGCCCCTTATCAATAGTCGGGGGTCCCCCTTCTTAGTGGAATTTGTGTCACAGCCTTGTTGCTGTGGGGGCCTTGTTTCTCCTGTTGGAATAGGTTGTACCCTTTTCTATTTTGCTTCCTTTGTTCTTTGCTCTTTATGTAATTTTTATAATTTTTTCATTCTCTTCTCTTCTTTACTATTCTGACACTTTGTGGTTGCTCTGACGAGTTTTCTCTGACACCTAGGGGCGTTGCCTGCGTGGATTTTTTCTATTTTGAACCCCCTTCCTTGGATACCTGCTGTTGACAACTGGGTTGTTGCTATTCCATTAAGATATAATGTATTGAAACTTTCGGATTCTCGGATGAGGACTTTGCTAAAATGATCGGTCTTACTGCTGGAAGTGACAAACAGTTCACTCTCTCTAAAGGCCTGGAAGGTGAATGGACCAAATTACTCAATCTGAGGAAAAAATCTAAACGAACTGAACTTCATGCCCAGTTTATGCTGGAATATTTGAAGGCGGGAACTATACCCATTGGGTTAAGAGTCCGTAACATTCCTGGACTTTTCGTAGACATCAGACAATTCCTTGAGAGATGGGCCCTCATTTCCAACAGGTGCTCAAGGGATTGGATGATGCTGATCATTGAGACAGCGAGAGAAGTCATCCTCCTACTCAATAAGGAGATAGAAGAACTGGAGGAAAAACTTAAAAAAGACAACTCTGTTGAAAAGGGAAAGAAAAAGCTGGAAGAAATTTGTCATGAATTAGATTCTTTTTCTGAATATCTCCTCAAATGGAAAACAGAGAAACCCAGAAAAGACATTAGACTATTTTCGCAAGAACGCACATATCCATACCTGACTGCCACTTTTTATACTTCCCCCCCCCTACCATGGTCCGCACAGGGCTGCCCCACATTGGGGCAACAGACAAATCACAAAGTTTTCTGATACCACAGACTCTGAAGAAGAGGGCCCAACCAACTTTGACCCTAATTATAATTCCAACTACCAGACTAGATCGTAATCGTTTGACAGACCCCCCTTGCCGAACCGTATTTTTGGCAACCGCCGGGGGAGTTTTCGGCCCAGAATTCGGACCCCACAACAGAGGAATTACCATCAGGGTCAGGGACAACCTCAGATGTACATCCAGACCCGACATCAATAGTACTGTAAAACATAACCTCGATCCCTGTGTTTGATCTATCGACATCTGTTGTCAACCCTGAAGCCATCCCTCTTCTGTCTAGGGGCCTTTCTTTTGTCCCTATTGCCAACTTTAATAAATTTGAATTCATGAAAGATCTCCACTTGTTTTTTCGAAAGATTCGCCTAAAAAAGTTTTTTCTATCCAGATCCTCCCTTGAATGTACTGAAAATCTTTCCGGATTGAGACCCCCCTCCGAATTCACTCCTACTATGGAGTCTGTAGGACCTGAGGTTGGCACATTTGAGAGGGCTGTAACCACCAAAATACAAAAAATTATCAAATATATACCCAAACCCCTTGGCAATCTTTCCAAAATGGAAGATACCTCTCTCAGGTCTCTTAAAGAGAATAAGTGCTTACCATCAAGCCCTGCGACAAGGGAGGAGGTATCGTTATTTTCGATACACCCTCATACATTAAAAAAATGAATCAGCTTCTCTCAATGACCAGATTCTATAAACGCATTGGCAAGAATCCAGAATCCGTTTTGAAACAGCGGATCCTGACACTGGTGGAAAATGCGGTTGACATGGGATACATTTGTCCAAAGGAAGTGGAATTTCTGACGCCTACTTACACCCTCATGCCTAATATCTATGGGGTTCCCAAGATACATAAGAACGTTCTTGACCCCCCTCTCAGACCAATTGTATCCACTATCGGATCCGCCACGGAACCTCTGTTCCAATATATTAATCGATTCCTTAAACCTTTGGTCAATAAACTTCATCATAGATACGGGCCACTTCATCTCTAAAGTTGAGGGCACCCATTACCAGGCTGACAGGGAATTGTTGGTGACATTAGACCTGTAATCTCTATACACCACCATTCCACCGGAAGGAGCATTGGCCGTGTTACAAGAGATTCTATCGGTGGACCCAGGGATCACTAGTGCCCCCTTTATCATCGAGTGTCTCAAGGTAGTTCTTAATCAGAACTACTTTGAGTTCAATAACACCTACTTCCAACAAATTCAGGGAGTCAGTATGGGGGCCTCTTGTGCCCCAAGCATAGCATGCCTATACATGGGACATTTAGAGCAAATCAACATCTTCAATGACATGGACCCCTTTTACGAGAATGTTCGGTCATGGGTCCGCTTCATAGATGACATCTTTTTTATCTGGAAGGGGGATCATACCTCCCTAGATGAATATATCGATTGGCTCAATGCTGCCGACATAAATCCAAAATTCACGGCCCACTCCAGTGATTGCAAGCTCGAATTTCTGGATGTTTGGATAGAAAACAACCAGGATGAACTTTTTGTTTCCCTATTTACCAAACCCACTGCGAGAAACACCCTTTTTTGCAGTATGGCAACTATCACCCTTCGCTGCCAAAGGGATAGTATCCCATTCAGTCAATTTCTCCGCATTCGGAGAAATTGTACAAATATTAAGGATTTCCTGACACAAGCAGATCTCCTTAAGGAAAAACTCCTGAATCGAGGATATCCCCGCAAGCTGGTCAAGGACTCTTTCAAAAGGGCCAGATACTTCAATCGAGAAGCTATGTTTTCACTGAATGAAAAGAAACCCATGGATAAACTGGTTTGTATCACTAAACACTCCAACGTGAACCACAAATTAAGACAAACCATTAATTCTTGTTGGCACCTCCTTAACCTGGGCAATGATGATCATATACTTCCCAAGCCTCTTTTTGCATTTAAAAGAAACAAAAACCTGAGAAACCACCTAGTAAGAGGAAAATGTGAGGAGTTGGTGCCCTTGCGCCAAACATCCATTTATGGAATGGGGCCGATACAAGGCAACCACCGCTGTGGTACTTGTCATGCGTGCCCTAATGCCATTGTGGATGACACCATCCATACCCCCGATCGGATTGTCTCTCTTCAGAGTATGACTAACTGTCGAACGTCCAACATTATCTACATAATCATTTGCCCGTGCAAATTGATCTATTTGGGAGAAACTGGACGTGAGTGTAGAACTCGGATTGGGGAACACAAGTCAAATATTCGAATCAAGAAACTCACGGCACCCCTTGTTCCCCATTGGCAAAATTTCAAACACTCTGAGAATGACCTTAAATGGTCAATCTTGGAAAAAATTCGTACCATCCCTGGAAAAGACCCCAACTTGATTCGCAAAAAAGAGAGGTGTTTTGGATATTTCTCCTTAACTCAGTCAAAAAAGGCTTGAATGAACATTGCCCATGGGAGAATGCCATTACCTAAATTTGAACTTACTAACTCTGGAAATTTTTGGCTGTTTCCCTGTTTACCCTTAGCCCTGTAACTTGGTTTAGATGCTCCGCGGGGGTGAAAAAGAATATATCACTCACGCAGAACCCTTCATCCAATGTTACCTGACAATGTCATGACTGTCGTAGTTTAAACAGGGATCTACCTTTAGTCCTTTCTTTAGTTTTATCTATGTTCATTATTTTTTCCACTTTCATTTTTTATATTTTCTTATTTCTATCTAGATCACGATGTTTATTTAATGTTTTTATTTTTTTGAGTCTTGATCTTGTTTTCTGTTGAAAATACGTCCTTCTACCCAGCTTCCTGTGGACATTTTTGATCCACCGTTTGTCTAATTTTTCCCCCCCTCCTCCCCCCTTTCCCTTTTTCCGCCTCTTATCTTCTTACCCGGTCTACACGTTATGGCTACCACATCACTGACAGGGATTCTTTCTACTTCTCCTTTTTTTAGTCCTTCCTTCATTTTTACCTATGGATGATTGGCCCTGGCCTCCGTCGAAAACTCGTTTATTTGTCCCGCCCCCTGCAGATGCATTTGATCCAGTTCCTTTCTGCCGTTCGACCTGACGAGCGACTCGCGCATGAAACGATCCTTACGAGAAGCCCTCCGGGTAAGTTCCCCCTGAGCCTGCTCGGTCGTTCCCTCCATAGTTCTGAGGTGCATTTCACTGTACTGGCAGCCTTTAGTATGATATTTTTAATTATCCTTTGGCCAGCCTGTATCTAAGTATCGTAATTGTCTCCTATGTTATGGCCTTATCGCTTTCACGCCCTAAATGTGCTTTGCACTTTTCATCCTGCCAATTATGCCGTATTAGAAAGTTGCGTTGTATTCAACTTCTGCCCTTCCGATGTGTGTGTTATTTTCACGCTCATTTTCGTCAGCTACATTAGATACATACTGCATGAAATTATTTTGAGTCTGCAGGTGATCGTTATTGGTATCTATTGTCTTTCTTGTTTAGTTTCAGTTTCCAACGTATGGACTGTCCTATTAACTACCCAATGATGAAGCCCTGATCCTGAGAAACTTTTACCAGCCACATTAGAAAATCTGTTCATCCTGTGCCTTTGAACTAGCAATATCCCTTACTCTGCAGCTGTCTGCCGACGCGGTGTATGGTCGTATACCCTTGGAAGGAATATTGGACACCTATCACGACAAATCCTTTTCTGGCAGGTATGGATGTCCCTTATTAGCGTTCTGTGGCTCGCCCTACTCTGTTTCTTTAGAATTTATCAATTAATATGGACACTGTCCTGTCTCATGCTCAAATTAAATGTAATGTTATTTTCCTGTTGTGTACTATTTTACCTTATACAGTTGACCTACCTGTGGAGCGGAACGAGTTTGTCACTCCCTGCCTATCTCCTCGGCGATATATATATATAAATAACTCCCTGGCTTTCTCCCGCTAGGTATTGATCCTCTGCCTTTTTGCCTATCTGATGTTTCTCGCGTATCTTCACCCACCCATTGGTGAAATCCACTAAAAAGGTTCTATATCCGGGGTTCTATATGGAATTTTCTTTGTTTCATCTCTATATATATATGAATTTTATCACATTGGGTTTCTTATTGTTCTGGATGGCATCACCTTGGCACTGAATCCCGTCCTCAGGAAATATGATCGGACCCTCTGCGATGTTCTATTTCTTCGTACTTGACCTTTGAATTCTGGGTGCACCCTATTCCACACCATATTGGGCCGGTAGGCCGTTTCCTCCATATTTAATTGAAAAGAAATATAACTGTATATTTTGATGTTTCCGGTTCCGACACTTGCTTTCAAATTATTAATTTAATGACAACTAATTGATGTTTTAGTAAATTGTTGTATTTTTGATCATATACCTCTTTATGACCTTAGGTTTGTCTGTTGGTCCCAGTGCTGTTTGACCATCTTTGCCCTGATGAAGGTGTGGCCCCGGCTGGGGCTAGACACCGAAACGTGCGTTGGCGCTTACTGTGTTGGGTTGTTGGATTTACACTACCTGACACTTCATGGATGGTTTATGTAATCTTCCCATCCTACCATCATGTGGCCTGTGATTCTCACTGACGTTGTCCTGGATTGTTTCAATTGTGAATGTGTGAATTTGAATGGATGCTAGCATGATTGAATAAAACTTTTTGTTTGATTGATTGTGTGGGACGTTGTACTTTGATAATACGCACTGATGATACTAATGTTATATGTTTCTACTATTTGTTTGTTCTACCTTTTGATATTGATTCTGTATTTTGATGATTGAATATGAGAAAACACCTTTTATTATATACTATATTTAACATATATAAAAAAAAAATTA
This sequence comes from Triturus cristatus, assembly GCF_964204655.1. Lineage (NCBI taxonomy): Eukaryota > Metazoa > Chordata > Amphibia > Caudata > Salamandridae > Triturus > Triturus cristatus. The sequence goes on from NC_140589.1 coordinate 183,757,767, forward strand.
AAAACAAAAAAATGATCGACTAATTGCAACTGTCTGTTCTGGACTGTCTTTTATCATTTTGGGATCCTATTGAGGACCCTCTAAAATTAATTTGGGCAGGTTTTTTCCATGTTGTTTGGTTCCTTGACTTTCCCCCGCTAACCTGCCCCTTTTCTATAGTCGGGGGTCCCCCTTCTTAGTGGAATTTCTTAAAAACAAGAACAGCTGATCATATGGAACACAATATGATGCTTATGGATAAGATTGACATAATTCTATCAAAAAATTATTTTTTGCACAGTGGCACATGGTATCATCAGTTGCAGGGCACTGCGATGGGATTCCAGGTTTGCTCCCTCTTACACCTGCCTTTTTATGGGCTGGTGGGAGAGGGAGTATGCCTGGGGCAAATATGCCTCCCCCTGGATGGACATGATTGTCTTTTGGGGGAGGTATATAGACGATGTTATACTATTGTGGAAGGGTTCTGTCAATCAATTAATTGATTATCACACGTTTTTGAATGATAGTCCCTACAATGTTCATTTGTCTATGCAACACAGTACCATTGAGATCGAATTTCTTGATATAAAATTCTTTGTGGAGAATGGTAACATCCATAGCACTATTTTTCGTAAACCTTCATCGTGTAATAGCATTCTACATGCTACCAGTGCGCATGCAAATTCTGTAATTAGAAATATTCCATATGGAGAGATGGTACGGGTTCGTAGAAGTCAAAAATAGATTCAGAACTAGGGGTTATGAAGAGACAATTCTTGCAAAAGCGGATGCTAGGATTCACAATACCTCAATGACCAATGTTTTGTTTAAGAGACCTAATTCACAATCAAATAAGGAATTAAATTCTCATTTGGCTCTCATTACACAATACACTAATAACAGCAGTAAAATATTCACCATTTTAAAAAAACATTGGGGACTTTTGTAGGCTATACCTAGCCTTTAAGATCATTTGACCATCAACCCCAGGGTTACTTTTCGTTGGGGTAGAACTCTAAGAAATATGCTATGCCCCAGCTATGTGAAGAGAGTTACTAACAGTTCCTGGTTACCAACGGCCCCGGTTGTTTTTTTCAAATGTCATATGTGTAATGTATGTGTGCTGGCTAAGGACAAAACGAAGAACTTCTCCTATAATACTGACAAGGAATACACTATCAATCATTTCATCAATTGTAATACAAAATATGTTATATACATATTGGGTTGTGAATGTAACAAAATATACGATGGGAGTACATTGAGGCCCTTGCAAATACGCATTCAGGAACACATACGGGCAGTTAAACACAATGATCTTAAATATCCCATGACATATCACATGGGGGAACATCATAAGGGTCATTACAAAATGTGGTTCCATGGTATTGACCACGTCCCGATGCCAGCACGGGGTGGGATCCGTGAACTGGCTTTGAGACGTGTGGAAGCAAAATGGATCTGCAGACTTAGATGCATCGAACTAGGGCATAATACGGATGATGAGATGCATCATCATCTTTAAATATCTACGTACAAAGGGCTCTCTGTATGTTTCAATTCCCTAGTTTGAAAGCTTAGGAAAGCTCATGATTTGCTATCCATATTTGCTTGAAAAAGACATCTGTTTGCTTATTCGTTCAATTGAATTCACGTTGAAAAGATATATGATATGGTTAAGGACATCTGCCTGTTGAAATACACTACAAGTAGATAGTTTAGGTTAATACATATATGGTTAAAAATATTATAAAAACATTATAAAAACATCCTAATGTTTTATACCTTTGAAACTCTGTATGTCATGTAACCAAGATTCCAAAAACCTCCTTCCTCCTTTTCTTCGTTTCTTTCTTCTCTCTCTTCTCTTACTCTCTCTGTTTTTCTGTCACAAATTATGGTACTTCCTCTCTATACATTAACAAGATCTCTATATTTAGGCACTCATTTCTGAATCTTTTATTGGAGTACACATTGATTATTTGGTTAGGATTGGGCCTTTCTTAAATATTAGATGATCCAGCCCCCTCCTTTATGGATTGTAATCATTTTAGGATACAAATACTGAGAGTATCATGGCAATTTTTTGGCTCGATTGGGCAAATCTTTAAGAATTATATATAAATTCATGTTTGCTAGCAGTTTGATGTGGTTATCGTAATGGGATGGTTTGATTTTGTTTGGTGTCGGTTCGATCCCTGAAGTCCCTGATGGCGCGTTTATAATTTTGCACACCTATAGAAATGACAACGGTCTGCAGGTTAGGTGTGGGAGTCGGGTGCATTTCCCAAATAATTTTTTATGGTAATTATTTCTACTATTTTTAATCAATTGGATACTACTCCAAGATGGCGCTCATTGTTGCTAGTATCCATATGGTGTACAAATTATATTTCTCTCTGTCATTACCTTTTGTGGCCCCATTTTTGATTTTGCACTGCCCAAGCATAAAACTAATAAGAGATGGGTTGGATGTTGGAGTCATTATATTCCCCTCCTTTAATCCATACATCGTATACATAATACGTTGTCTTTCGGGATATGAAAAATTAGTTTTACATTTTTGTCAATTCAATATAGGTAATCAGCTTATTATTATGTCTGAAAGTCACATTAGAAGTGTTGGACAGGCCACATGAAGGGCTTGCTCCCTCCCCGCATGACAGGGCCCAAGCCCCGGCCCTCCAGGTGTTACCCACAGAAACAACCCGCACCCCGTCTCCATACGGAACTCCTGCCCCCGGACATCTCTGTATCATGGGGCCGAACCACTACCGGCTCCCTCGGCCGGACCGGCCGCCATCTTGGACACTGCACCACGAGGCCGCGTGGCCTCAGCTCGACCCTAACCCTGGGCCTGGCCAGGCCCCGACATCCCGGCACCACCATCCACCCAGGAGGTGAACGGACCACTTGGCAGGTCGATGGGAGAAAGAAGTGTCGATGGCTCTCCCCCGCCAGGTGCCGATCGCCCTCCAGCTCCCCCGGGCGCTGGCTCCACCCCCCTGCTGGGTGTCTGGACTCCCTCATCCCGGACCTCCCGACCTCCAAGTGCGAGGGTCCGGACATCAAAGGGCGCCAGACCTATAACTAGGACAGCTCCAGAGCAGGAAGGCAGTTGTATCCTGGAGTCGAGAGACACCGAGAAGAACTCATCCTTGACGGACTACCGGCGCAGCCGTAGCCCTGCCTTGTGAACTATCGTCCTGCCTGCTGGCGCTGCTGCGGCCTTCTACATCCTCCATCCTCGTCGGGACCTGCTGGCGCTGCCGCGGACCGTTGTAACCACCACCTTCATCGGGACCTGCTGGCGCTGCCGCGGACCGTGTAACAACCACCCTCCTCGGGACCTGCTGGCGCTGCCGCGGACCGTGTAACAACCACCTTCATCGGGACCTGCTGGCGCTGCCGCGGCCCGTCCAGCTAGAACACCGAGCTCGAGGATTGTGAGCTATCCATCATCGCATCTACCAGATTGGTAACCAGACTGTCCCGCTACCCCCTTTCCCAACCAAGAGACTAGAATCGAGGGGACCCCTGAGTCCAGACCTCCTTGTACCAGTCTATCGTACCTAAGAGATCGCTTATAAAGAACGTTAAACCTTATCCTTGTGTGGTGTACATCTGTGGGGGGGAAGTTACTCGTCTGTACGATCGCTGGAGACGGCTCTCCCCGGAGACCTCTCCCCTTGTCCTCGGCCGACCCTCCCGGTCCGTCTAACATTGGTGGCCAGCGGCGCGATCCGAATCAACGCGTAATCGTACAGAAAGTAGCTCACCCCACGACAAAACCACAATGTCAACCAAAGAGAGCGGATCCACCGAGAAATTCCAGATGGAGAAATTGGAAGAGTACAGCCATCGTGAATTGAAACAATTCTGCATGGAACTAGGCATTGCTACCACCGGCCTGAGTACCAAAGACGATTTCAAGCACGCCATTGAGTTGTGGGCAGAAACCGGGGCCGCCAGATCCCCGGACCAAACCATTGCAGCATCAGAGAGGAACGCCACGGCTCCCGAGGAGCGAAGAACGGGTCTCTCGCAGGAAGAGATCCAAGAGAGAGAAAAAAACAGACTACATGAGTTAGAAATGGCACGGCTCAAAATGGACGGTGAACTAAAATTAGCCGAGCAAAAACTGAACCTAGAACATCTGCGGCTCCGAGAGGAACGGGAAGAAAAACAGAGGCAGAGAGAGCTCGAAGAAAAGAGATTAGCATACAAACACGAGCGCAAACTGGCAGAAATAGACCTACGGAGGCAGAACAAAGAACCGGAGGTGCCCGAGCGACCGCGCACCACGGGAGCGACAGAAAAGAAAGTCCACATCCCCAAGGATGTCGTTCGAGAGTATGTCCGAGAGGACGACATACAACAGTGGTTCAAGGCCTACGAGATCGCCATGACCTCCCACCGGATCGATCGAAGTGACTGGGGAGCCGGTCTATGGGGGAGGTTCGTCAACGAAGGCCGCGATGCCCTGCTACAGCTCCCAGACCATCAGATGTCATCCTATGACCACATGAAGGCTGCCCTCCTCACCCGATATGGGCTCACACCCGAAATGTACCGCCAGAGGTTTCGAGACTGCACCCGGATCCCGGGTACAACTTGGGTGGAATATGTCAACTATTTCAGCCGAGCCTTCGAGGGTTGGATCAAGGGAAGCCACGTAACGACCTACGAGCAACTTTTTAATCTCATGGTGTGTGAGCACCTCTCTAACAACTGCTTCGTCGAGCTCAGGCAGCACCTCCTCGACAGTAAATTGACTGACCCACGGCAACTCGCCGCCGAAGCTGACCGGTGGGAAAGCACCCGAGTGGGCCGGAGAGGGCCACACGAACAGAACCGGAACAACCAAGGTCAGCACCGTCCCCGAGGAGGTGGAGGAGGCCAGGGACGAGGAAGAGACACCGTCCCGGCCGCTCCCGCTGCTAGCACCCCACCCCCGGCCAGCCGGGGCAACCCCCCGATGCGCCCGGGGTTCCGAGCCAACGTCACGTGTCACCGATGCCAGCGAGTCGGCCACTACGCCAATGACCCGAACTGTCCACAGAACCAAACTCCGAGACCCCGCCAGGTAGCTGCCGCCGCCCTGGGGGGAGAACAAATCTCCGAAGAACAGGAAGAATACGAGCAGGCACAACAAGAGTGGGAACCGGCCGCCATGGTTCTAGCGTGCCTAGGGGGAAGAGACATGGTCCCGCGGGCTCCCCTACCCGCAAACACCAGAAAATATAGCCAGTGGGTGAACATCAATGGGCGCCGGGCCGAAGCACTACGTGACACGGGGGCCAGTGTGACGGCCGTCCGCTGTCACCTGGTAAAACCAGAGCAGATCCTGCCGAACATTCTCTGCCCCGTCCGTTCAGCCGACAATTCAGAGAGTCTATGTCGGATGGCCTGCGTCCCCTTCGAATGGGGAGGAGTCTCCGGCATGTTGAAGGTGACGGTCCGGGATGATGCCCCCGTGGACTGTCTCCTGGGGAATGATCTTGAGAGTTCCCCGTGGGCCGCCGTAGAAAGAAGAGAACACCTGGGGATGTTGGGCCTCCCGGACTTGGCGTGCGTAACCACCCGGTCCATGGCCGCCCGTGCCATCCCCCGACCAGAAGCACCAGAATGGCCTGCACCTCCTCCCCCGATCGCTCCAGTAGAGGACACAGACTATACCGACCCCCCAGAGCAAACCCCCGAAGGGGTCGCTCAGCCCCAGGACCTTCCCGACCTGGCTCAGTGGCGTCAAGAAGGGGGGCCCACCCAGGAACAGTTCCGTCAAGAACAGAAGGCCTGTCCCTCCCTCGAGGGACTCCGCCAGCAAGCCCTCGCCCAAAGCGCAGGGGACACCACCGGAGCCCATTGGATCTATTGGGACAACGACCTATTGTACAGCGAACAGAGAATCGCGGAGTTAGGGGCCAGTCGAGTGCTGGTGGTGCCCCTCCGTTTTAGAGACTTCCTGTTAAATTTGGCCCACGATGTCCCTCTGGCTGGACACCTGGGCCAGGACAGAACCTACAGTCGCCTGGTGACCCACTTTTTCTGGCCAAAGATGAGAAACGACGTCCTCAACCACTGCCGGTCCTGCCCCACGTGCCAGGCCAGCGGGAAGAGCGGCTGCAAACTCAAAGCACCTCTACAACCCTTCCCAGTTGTCACCACCCCGTTTGAGAGGGTGGGAATAGACATTGTGGGGCCCCTGGACCCCCGTACAGCACAAGGACATTGGTTCATCCTGGTACTGGTGGACCACGCCACCCGCTACCCCGAGGCTGTGCCCCTGCGAACTGTAACAGCCCCGGTGGTCGGCCGGGCCTTAATGGGGATCTTCTCCCGGGTGGGCTTCCCCCGAGAAGTCGTCAGCGACAGAGGCACAAACTTTATTTCGAAGTATATGAAGTCCCTCTGGCAACAGTGCGGGGTCACCTACCGATTCACGACCCCCTATCACCCTCAAGGAAACGGACTAGTCGAGCGATTCAACCGCACGCTCAAGGGAATGATTGGGGGATTGGAAGAGCCCCTCCGTCGCCAGTGGGATGTACTACTTCCGTGCCTCCTCTTCGCCTATCGAGAAGTTCCCCAGAAGTCCCTCGGCTTTAGCCCTTTCGAACTCTTGTACGGGCACCCTGTGCGAGGGCCCCTCAGCCTAGTCAAAGAAGGTTGGGAGATGGCCCCCCTAAAGACCCCTCCAGACGTCTTCAAGTACCTCCTGACCCTACGCAATCAGACCAGGCGATTCCGAGAAATGGCAAAAGCGAATCTTGAGGTCAGTCAGGAGGACATGAAAAAATGGTACGATCAAAATGCCTCCTCCATCGAATTCGAACCTGGCCAACAAGTGTGGGTGATGTCCCCCACCGAACCATGTGCCTTGCAGGACAAGTGGACGGGGCCCTTCAAAGTGGTCGAATGCAAGAGCCCCATCACCTATCTCATCGATATGGAATCTCCCCGGAACCCCCTCCGGGTCCTCCACACCAACAGACTCAAACCCCACTTTGTGCGCTCGGAGCTCAGCTTCCTGATGGCTACAGACAGTGGAGCGGAAGAAGACTCCGAGCCTCTCCCTGATCTCCTGAAGACTCGGGAGAAAGATGGTTCCGTGGACGGGGTCCGGCTCTCCGATGCCCTCACCCCGGAACAGCGCCAAGGCTGCCGGGACCTCCTGCTGCAGTTTGCTACCTTGTTTTCCCTCACCCCAGGGGTCACCCCCTGGTGCTTGCACGACGTGGACACTGGGGACAGTCCCCCTATCAGACACCGGGCACACCGCGTACCAGATCGGGTGCGGGCCTGCATCCAAGAGGAAGTATCCAAGATGCTCACGCTCGGGGTCATCGAGCCCTCGGACAGCCCCTGGGCCAGCCCGGTCGTGCTGGTCCCCAAAGCTGCTACCCCCGGCACTACTCCTGAGCTCCGATTCTGCGTCGACTATCGGGGCTTGAATGCTGTCACCAGAACCGACGCTCATCCCATCCCCCGAGCGGATGAATTGATCGACCGCATGGGGGCTGCCCGCTACCTCAGCATCTTCGACCTAACAGCGGGCTACTGGCAGATCGGTCTCACACCCCAGGCCCAAGAACGGTCCGCCTTTTCTACCCCCGATGGCCACTACCACTTCAAAGTCATGCCCTTCGGCATGAAGAATGCCCCAGCTACTTTTCAGGGACTAGTGAACCAGGTCTTGGCGGGGCTCGAGGAGTTCAGCGCCGCCTACCTGGACGATATCGCTGTGTACAGCCGCCACTGGTCCGACCACCTCCACCACCTCCGAGAGGTCCTGCAGGCCCTCCAGCGGGCCGGCCTCACAATCAAGGCCGGCAAGTGCCAAATTGGTCAGGGATCCGTGACCTACCTCGGACACCAGGTGGGAAGCGGTCTGGTGGCCCCTCTGCAACTCAAAATCGCTGCCATCCAGTCCTGGCAGCCCCCAGTCACGCAGACCGAGGTCCGAGCCTTCTTGGGGCTCACCGGCTACTACCGGCGGTTCGTGAGGGACTATGGCAGCATTGTGGGGCCCCTCACGGGACTCACATCCAAAAACCACCCGAAGAAGATCAACTGGACCCCAGACTGTCAAGCGGCCTTCGAGAAGCTGAGAGCCGCCATGTGCACTGCCCCTGTGCTCCAGGCACCCGACTACAGTCGGGAATTCATTGTGCAAACAGATGCCTCCGACCATGGCATCGGGGCAGTCCTCTCCCAGCTGAACTCCGAGGGACTTGACCAACCGGTGGCCTTCATCAGCAGACGCCTCCTGGCCCGAGAACGGCGCTGGAGCACCATCGAGAGGGAGGCCTTCGCAGTGGTGTGGGCCCTCAAAAAGCTCCGGCCCTATCTCTTCGGTACCCACTTCCGGGTGCAAACAGATCATCGACCCCTGCAATGGCTAATGCAGATGCGGGGGGATAACCCCAAACTATTGGGCTGGTCCATCTCCCTGCAGGGGATGGACTTCACTGTGGAACATCGACCGGGCCAAGACCACGCCAACGCAGATGGCCTGTCACGCTTTTTCCGCCTCGACGAGGAGAGTCCCCAAGAGGATGGGTGACTCTCCCCGCCTTCAGCTGGGGGGGACGCATGTTGGACAGGCCACATGAAGGGCTTGCTCCCTCCCCGCATGACAGGGCCCAAGCCCCGGCCCTCCAGGTGTTACCCACAGAAACAACCCGCACCCCGTCTCCAGACGGAACTCCTGCCCCCGGACATCTCTGTATCATGGGGCCGAACCACTACCGGCTCCCTCGGCCGGACCGGCCGCCATCTTGGACACTGCACCACGAGGCCGCGTGGCCTCAGCTCGACCCTAACCCTGGGCCTGGCCAGGCCCCGACATCCCGGCACCACCATCCACCCAGGAGGTGAACGGACCACTTGGCAGGTCGATGGGAGAAAGAAGTGTCGATGGCTCTCCCCCGCCAGGTGCCGATCGCCCTCCAGCTCCCCCGGGCGCTGGCTCCACCCCCCTGCTGGGTGTCTGGACTCCCTCATCCCGGACCTCCCGACCTCCAAGTGCGAGGGTCCGGACATCAAAGGGCGCCAGACCTATAACTAGGACAGCTCCAGAGCAGGAAGGCAGCTGTATCCTGGAGTCGAGAGACACCGAGAAGAACTCATCCTTGACGGACTACCGGCGCTGCCGTAGCCCTGCCTTGTGAACTATCGTCCTGCCTGCTGGCGCTGCCGCGGCCTTCTACATCCTCCATCCTCGTCGGGACCTGCTGGCGCTGCCGCGGACCGTTGCAACCACCACCTTTGTCGGGACCTGCTGGCGCTGCCGCGGACCGTTGTAACCACCACCTTCATCGGGACCTGCTGGCGCTGCCGCGGACCGTGTAACAACCACCCTCCTCGGGACCTGCTGGCGCTGCCGCGGACCGTGTAACAACCACCTTCATCGGGACCTGCTGGCGCTGCCGCGGCCCGTCCAGCTAGAACACCGAGCTCGAGGATTGTGAGCTATCCATCATCGCATCTACCAGATTGGTAACCAGACTGTCCCGCTACCCCCTTTCCCAACCAAGAGACTAGAATCGAGGGGACCCCTGAGTCCAGACCTCCTTGTACCAGTCGATCGTACCTAAGAGATCGCTTATAAAGAACGTTAAACCTTATCCTTGTGTGGTGTACATCTGTGGGGGGGAAGTTACTCGTCTGTACGATCGCTGGAGACGGCTCTCCCCGGAGACCTCTCCCCTTGTCCTCGGCCGACCCTCCCGGTCCGTCTAACAAGAAGTATAAAATAAATCATCTTATACTATGATAAAAGTTAAGGGCCCGATTCACAGAACTAATTTAAGACAAAATCCTAAACTTACTACCATTTTGGTATTCACAGAAGGCACTTACTCATTTTGGTATTCACAGAAGACACTTACTCACTTCGGTATTCACAGAAGTTAGGAGTCCTAACTTTAGGACTCCTAAATGCCTTCTGTGAATACCGAAAGTCTTAAAATTAGGATTTTTCTCAGGTTAGGAGTCCTAAAGTTAGGACTCCTAACTTTACTACCGCTAAACTGAGAAAAATCCTAATTTTAAGGCTTTCAGTATTCACAGAAGGCATTTAGGAGTCCTAAAGTTAGGAGTCCTAACTTTACGACTACTAAATTGAGAAAAAGCCTAATTTTAAGAGTTTCGGTATTCACAGAAGGCATTTAGGAGTCCTAAAGTTAGGACTCCTAACTTCTGTGAATACCGAAATGAGTAAGTTCCTTCTGTGAATACCAAAATGAGTAAGTGCCTTCTGTGAATACCAAAATGGTAGGATTTTGTCTTAAGCTAGTTCCGTGAATCGGGCCCCAAGTGTATTGTGTTTCCCTCTATGCTTTGGGATGCCGTTCCAAGATGGCGCACTAGTAACGTTAGACATGTATGGTAAATACAATATATTTCTGACGTCATCACGTTTTATACGTTGTTTGTCCGTCACTTTAAAATGGCGGCGCGCTGTTGGGAATGGTTTCGCTATTGCTCTCGTGAAGATCGGGCGGGAAGGATAGATTCCCGTTATTGCTAAGTTCTAACCTATATTGCTTGAACTTTTTTACTTATAACTTTGGGCGCTACCTCTTAATGGGTTTAATCTTTGGGAATATAAGTGGAACTAAAGAGTCCGGGGATCGAGTCCGTCAGCCTATACCTCTTAATGGGTGTAATCTTTGGGAATATAAAGTGGAACCAAAGAGTCCGGGGACTGAGTCTGTGAGCATATACCTTTTAAATAAACAATTTTGCTACTATTTTTGGGCTCCATTTACTATTCTTGTGATTTTAGTAATATACTTTGGCTCTAAATTTTGCCAGCATTGTTTGTTGGAATGTGATTAGCGCGTGTACGCTTTTTGGTGAAATATACGCCTTGTGTTGCTTAGCGCTATTCTCTGCGTACATTTGGGATCTGCAATTTGCTGGAATGTGAGTAGCGCGCTGACGCTTTTTGGTGAAATATACGCCCTGTGTTGCTTAGCGCTATTCTCTGCGTAAATTTGGGATCTGCAATTTGTTTAGTAACGTTGACCTCCTGTTGGTAGCGCATTGGTGCTTTTCGGTGAAGTATACGTTCTGTGTTGTCTAGCGCTACTCACTACGAAAATTTGAGACTTGCAAATTGTTTTATATTTAATGATTTCTTGTTGGGGATTAATGGCGGCACGCATTATATTAATTTTGTGAAAAAACTCATTATTTGAGTTGTCTTGAGGATTCGAATAATTTCTTGAATAGATTGTAAGCCATATGTGTTAATGTAATGTTACATATGGCTTAATTTGATGTTAAATAATAATTTAAATTGTCCGAGTGGGTGTATATCACACTCCTCAATAGGAGCATATGTAATTTATTTGCTGGTACAGGACTTCACTGCTATTGGGCCATGCGGTTTTGTTGTTTCTCTTTTTTACTCTGTAGTCCTTTACGCAGGACCCCTCATTATGGGATTTTGGAAATCCATTAATATGCTGAACTAAGAACTGCAGTAATATTGCCTTGATTCTATTCTACCGGTTGTCCGGCTATCATACTGGATGAGATGGTTGTTTCTTTGGGACTGGAATGAAACCATCCTTTTTGTACCTGCCTGGATGTTGGTGATTACCTCCAATACAGTAATAAGTGGAATAGTAAAGGTAGGCGCTATTTAACTTTGTATTAACAACACTCCTTATTGGATGGTTATAATATAATATAGAATGGATGTTTGAATCTTGTTGTATTGGTTATTGATTACAGAATTATAATACCTTTGTAAAACGATTGATCTCGCGACATATGATCTCTTCATCTTTGAGAATCGTCGCCAAGATTACATAGTTGGTAGGTAACACGGTGTTTGGGAAATACTGTAGTTTTATTAAATTAAATACATGTTCCCCATATGATCACACTGCTGGTGATTTTGGATATTTTGGATCTATCTCTTTGGATATGTCCCTCTTTTTTTTGGGTGCACTTTTTGTTATTGTCTTTTTAGATTAGGTAATCAACCAAGTATGAAGTTTCTATGTGCTTTAGACTGATTTTTTTGATTGTGACAACGGGGGGTTCTGTATTTTTCAACAACTCCCCTTGTGAAAACATTCCATAACGCTCTGGTTAGTCACTAGGGGACTTCTTTCTATGTAAAATTATCTCTATATGAAAAAAGGACCCCTTGGTTACTGTTGCTATATGTCAAAGTCATCTTGGAGTTGGTGACTTAATTAAATAACAAAAAGAATTGGTTATGCACTGAATGTATAAAGAAGATAATTCAAGTAAAATTGGTTTTTAATGAGTCGTTGGTTAGGTTTTATACTTATATTTATATCTACATGTGTATGTGAATTTGTATGTTTACTTAATGCTTTATGTATGAAATGACTTTTCTTCAATTTAGATCAGATGTGAAATAATGTCAAAATAAGATAAGTCATTTATGCGATACTCCCTTTCTTTTTCTTTTTGTAAATTTCAGCCCTGAAGAAGTCCTACCAGAATAGGACGAAACGCGTTGGCTGAAGGATTGTTTGAATAATAAAAGTCATCAATTGGATTAAGTGGCCTCTCCTATATGTATTGGATCTAATGAGAATTTATGGACATTTAAGATTTGTGTGTGGAGGAGTGGTGCGATTCTGATCTAGTAAAAATTATATGTAAAGTCATTACCCTCTTCGACGCAGTGGAGGTCTCAGGAGACCCTATGGCTGTCTTGTTGCTGGATGCAGAGAAAGCATTTGATAGGGTCTCCTGGGACTACCTCTGGATGGTCATGAGGCGGGGAGGTATTGGGGAGGGGTACATCAGAGCAATCCAGGCTCTATATAGAGCCCCCACAGCCCGACTCAGAATCAATAGAGGATACATTGCATCTCTTCAGATTAAGCGTGGGACCCGTCAAGGGTGCCCATGCTCGCCACTTCTTTTCGCATTATACATTGACCCATTGATTCGTTAATTAGAATCAAGTGATAAGATTCCGCCACTAAAAATCCAGGGTCGAGGTTTTAAAACGTTGGCATATGCAGATGACGTAGCTATCGTGACTCCAATGCCCGCTATCGCTATAGTAGAGGTGGAATTAGAAGCCCAGGCATTCGGGCAGGCTTCAGGCTTCGCGTTCAATGGTTCTAAGACCCAGATAATCAAGAACAACAGGGCAGTCTGTAATAATGCACGAGTAGTTGACTCTGCCGTATATTAGTATCTCGGCAGATCTGGATAATACTGTTGATAGGAATATTGAGCCTGTGATTACTAAAGCTAAAAGAGATCTTGACAGGATGCACAACCTCCAGCTGTTGATTGTTAGGGGCACGAACGCGGTAAAAATGATTATTTTATCCAAGTTCCTTTATTTATTCAGGGCTTATTTTTTTGGGCAAATGGTTTTCGGCGTTGGAGCATCTGATTAATTGATTTATATGGGCACACGGTAAAACTAGGCGGGCGCTCCGCTTTATGACTCTTCCTAGGGAGAGGTGTGGCTGGGCGGTTCCTGATTTTAAAATGTATTATTGGGCAGCAGCCCTCCAGTATATGTGTGGTCTGCTAGGCGGGGCGGCGTTGGACCCACAGGTTAAATCTGGATCTACTGACATATATGCGATACTGATTCGCGAGGAGGAAGAGAACTGCTTCCTTAAGTACACTGATCCCAGCTACTTTAAAAGAACCAGGTTTAAAAAATTGCTGGCAGCCTATAAAATATGGGCATTCTTTTGTAAGAAATGTGGGCTTGGTACGTTTAAAGCATATATCTGCATGGTCAGGAATGTTTCCCAGCCAGGGGAAATATTCGCGGACTCGGTCATGGCTGAATGGGGAAGGCGGGGAATTCAGAAATTAGGTGACTTGATGGGGACCAATGGGGTTCTCCAGTTTTCGGAGTAACAGGCTGGTTACGGTATTGACAGAAGGAGCTTTTTTAAATACTTACAAGTTCAGAGTTTTTTCGCCAATAAACGGGGAGGAACCACCGGCTTTAGTAAAAATTAGATTTTGGATGTCATAGAGGGCGGGGCTGATTGTACTATCCGTAGGTTCTATTCAGAGCTCTCTGCAAATAAGGGTGATGATCTGGGAAAATACGGCAGTAAATGGGCAGAGAAATTGGGGATAGATCAGGACTGTTTCCAAGACTTACTGGAATTGAGATGGACTATTTTATGTTCTGCAGGGTTACAGGCCCAGCATTATAAGACGGTCTATTCTCTGTATTACACACCTGCAAGGATAGCTCAGTGGGGGGAATCGTAGGTATTAGCTGCCCACGGTGCGATAGTTTAGAGGCAGGTATAATCCATATTTTCGCCTCCTGCCCTCGGCTACACACACTGCATAGAGCTATTGAAACCTTCTTGGATAGATCCTTGGGAATTAGGATCTCCCTCCCGCTGACTTGGATTGTACTTGGGATAAGCGGTGAGCCTGAGCACTGCCCCTCATTTCACTTTTTATTTGTGGCCATGTCGATTCTGCGAATGTGTATTGCAAAAGCGTGGTTAGATAAAGTACCTCCAACCCTGCAACAGTGGCTAGCTAGGCTGCTCTCTGTATATAATCTCGAGAAGGGGATCTACGCAAGGAAGGGCAAAAAGGGTAGATTTCTTGAGAATCGAATTTGGGAACCCATCCTGAGGTGGAAGGAGAATGTACAATGGGCTCTTTTTTTTTCCCTTTCTCTTGTTTCTGTATTTCTTTTTTAATTTAATGGTCCTATAGATGTAATTCTTATGCTTTGTGTGTACATCCCAGAAGTGTGTTTGTATCTTCCCTATGTATGAAAAACTGGATTCTTGCTGTGCTATAACAAATTAAAAAAAATACTAAACAAATTAAATAAAAAGGAACAAAATGAGGGTGTTCATTTTGTCATAGAAATTATGGTTAGTGCTGCAGAAAGAAAATTTAGGGCATGTTTTAGGTGAGATCTCAAATCCTCTTATATTTCATTAGAAAATTCTGACATGCAGACTGAAACAATAACTTTTAATACCAGCAGTAGACTTCCAGTTAACTCCCTGGTGAGCAGTAGCTTTACTACAGTGATCTAATGAACAACTAGAGTGCTAACATTCTGCATTTATGGCAAATGTGTGACACATCTGAATGCCTTCTTGATGGAATCAAAGTAAAAAACTGAAAGCATTTCCTACTGAGGAGACTGCAGTAAATGAGAAAATTAGGAAACTTCATAACAAATAAGTCTCCCAAGATGGCCACCAGAGAAAAAAGAGCCCAAATGTAACACAAATATCACCCAGATGTAGCCTACATATAGCCCAATGACAGAAGTGTGCAAAACACGTTTTATTTTGAGTTTTTCTGCAGTTTTATATAGTGCAGACTGCTCAGGTATTGGAGCGTTACATGTTACTTGGAGCCCTTATTGCGTATTTTGCACGAAGTACATGAAATTGATCTAGCGAAACATTGAACTTTACGATTCTGTTAACCTGAAGTTGCTCTGAACCGGGCTTTGCAACACCCGTTTTTACCTACTGGTTTTAATTAATTCTCACTTTATTGTATTAGGAAAGAGGATTTACTGTTTTTATGTACACTTTTATGATCTATGTTTCTAAATCAGATCGAATAAAGTTTAATAAATTCTATGGCAGGATGGAGGCGAGGATTATGCATATCTTTCCTCACTTTATTTGCTTAGCAGTTCAAAGAAAACATAACACAACAATCATTAAACAAAAGACTACATAACCCATGAACCATAAGGGGGGTAGTCTCCAAGGCAACTATAGTCCAATCATATCACAGTCCATTGTATATAATATCGTGACGTCCCTTCCGCTTCCTCTTTCTTCACTGCTCTTCAGTTAAGTGCATTCCTTACATTCTTGGCTTAATCTGATGTTGTTGCTGTTTGTATAGCGGTTTCTTGTGCACGTTATTAGCATTATTGCCTTGGTATTGTTTCATATTCCCTGCGCAGCAGGCTCTTGCCCGAGAGCATTCTCCCCCTCGCAGTTTCTCCCGCTGTGAGCTCTGCGCGCGGTGAGATCCTGTCAGGCGCGTCTGGTCCGAGCGCGGCAGCTCCATCGAGCGCTCCCGCTGGTCTTTACGCACGATTGGGAATCCGGTCACTCCTTTAGTATCCGCTTGATTCCCGACCAACCCTCCCCTAATTTTGACACCGCTACGCGGTGATTTCCCCACATGGCCATTGGTATTGCGCCTCAGTCTATTCTTATAATAGCTTCGGGGAAAGCCCAGCTGTGGAGCACCGGCGAGGGGGCTGCCTTAAGGATTTTATGGACATTTGTTCTGTGTTCACACCCTCTGCTATCATGTCTTCTCCAGAAGACCATTTTTACTCCTCCTACCAGGAAGTGGAGGAGGAATGGCCCCCCAACTTCTCCCTCCAGCAGTGGACCAAGCCCTCTCTCTGGCTATTTCTAGGGCGGTGGCTCCTCTTAGGGATCAGGTTGATAAGCTGGCGAAAAGCATCCCTAGGGTGTTCAGTGACCCAGATCTGTTAGTGATGGGTCCCAGTAGCTGACAGATGGGGAATAAAAGGGCCGTTAAGCATGACGCGGGGCACTTGGAAGGATTTGATAAACTTACGGAGACCTTCCTCAAGAATGCGCGAACGCTATAACATGCACCCTGCCGAGAGGAGGAGGAGTCCAGAGAAAATTACTATGCTGTCACCACTATTGTAGACCCCGACGGCGAATTTCCATGAGAGGGAGAGGGTATATCAGAGGACGATTCCTCCTCCGAGGAGGATAAGGACTCCGGGCGTCCTGAGTCCCACTCCTCTCAGTGCCAGGTTGTGGACGGGTTCCACTCGGACATGTTCGAGCCTACCCAAATTTACCATCCTAGGTCGGCGGAGTGGACCCCTGACACCAAAGTGGCAGAGTATGTGATGGGGAAAATCCATCAACCCATTGAAAGGGAGGTCAGGAATAGGATGAGGGGAGAATGCCCCAGGCCCTCACTGAAGGGGAAGGTGGCACACACGCCTGAAATTGATGCAAAACTATGTACCTTTTTCTCCAAGTATTTGAGGGATCCCAAGAAAAGAATTGCTAGATCTTTGACATGCTAGGGCCCTTGACCCAAATTATTCAATTGGCGGAGCGTTCAAAAGAGTCAGAATCCCCTTTGTCCACAGATATTGTGGCTGGTTGGGCGCACTACCCTAAACCCTAAAACACTACCCTCTCCACTACCCAAACACCACTGCACTACCCTAAACCCTAAAACACTACCCCCAGCACGACACCCTACACTACCCAAACACCACTGCACTACCCTAAACCCTAAAACACTACCCCCGGCACGACCCCCTTCACTACACAAACACCACTGCATTGCCTTAAACCCTAAAACACTACCCCAGCATTACCCCCTACACTACACAAACACCACTGCACTACCCTAAACACTAAATCTACCCCCAGCATGACTCCCTACACTACACAAACACCACTGCACTACCCTAAACCCTGAAACACTACCCCCAGCATGACCCCCTTCACTACCTAAACACAACTGCACTACCCTAAACCCTAAAACACTACCCCCAGCACTACCCCTTCACTACCCAAACACCACTGCACGACCCTAAACCCTAAAACATGACCCCTACACTACACAAACACCACTGCACTACCCTAAACCCTAAAAAACTACCCCTACTCTACACAAATACCACTGCACTACCCTAAACCCTAAAACACTACCCCCAGCACTACCCTCTACACTATACAAACACCACTGCACTACCCTAAACCCTAAAACACTACCCCATTACTACCCCTACACTACCCAAACACCCCTGCACTACCATAAACCCGTAAAACACTACCCCCAGCACAACCGTCTACACTACAAAAACACCACTGTACTACCCTAAACCCTAAAACACTACCCCAGCACGACTTCCTACACTACCCAAACACCACTGCACTACCCTAAACCCTAAATCTACCCGCAGCATGACCCCTACACTACCCAAACACCACTGCACTGCCTTAAACCATAAAACACTACCCCCGCACAACCCCCTACACTACACATACACCACTGCACTACCCTAAACCCTAAAACACTACCACCAGCATGACCCCCTACACTACCCATACACCACTGCACTACCCTAAACCGTAAAACACTACACCCAGCATGACCCCCTACACTACTGCACTACTCTAAACCCTAAAACACTACCCCAGCATAACCCCCTACACTACCCAAATACCACTGCACTACCCTAAACCCTAAAACACTACCCCCCAGCACGACCCCCTACACTACCCAAACACCACTGCACTACCATAAACCCTAGAAAAAGAAACCACCCCATGCCCAATCCCCCTTACCTCTCTCTCCTCATGGTTCCTCTCTCCTTGTGGTTCCTTCTTCACGTCATCTCTGAGGGGCGGTTCACGTCGTTGTGAGGAAACGGAACAGCCTCTGTTTCCTTACAACAACGTGGATCGTCTACATGTTTTTTAGAACGCATGGTCATTTACCATACATACCTTTACAACAAAATGTGTTGTAAAGGCATGTGTGGTAAATGACCATGCATTCTACAAAAATGTATAGTAATGACTTCGCGATGTACAACGCATGCGTGGTAATGCATGCGTTGTAATGGAGTAAAAAAGTCGCTGTAACGGCTGTTTACCGATCGAAGCTGGCCCCTGTTCTTCAGTGAGACGTTTATTTGATTAATTAGGAGGAAGGAATGTGTACAGACCCACAAGAGGGTTCGGCCGGATGTCGACAGAAATTCAAACAGTGGGATAGGGGGCAAGATGGCGGCGGCGCTCTAGACCGCTGTGAGATGCTCCTCTGACCAGTACCGACTTTTGGTGGACTGAGGGGTGCATTATTGCATTTTCAGCAGGAAAATGAAATGGAATTAGAAACGCAATGAACTTTTTAACCTGGTGTTGGAACAGGGGGTAAATATTTAAGCAGAAGTGGTGAGACTTTTCAACTATCCCTGAGGGGGGGGGAAAAAAGGAAAAAAAAACACCACGGGATTATCGCGAGCAGGATGAAGGGGCTCGGATCGTTTGCTATAGCTCCACAAGATGAAACTACGGCCGCGGTATTACGTCCTCGCTCTCACCTGCATGTCTTGGCGTCTTTGATCGGCTTTGGGGTCTTGAGGGCTTTCGGACATTCGTGGCTGGGTGGAACTCTCACTGGTGTTACCGTCACTGTTGCTTGCCCACAGGACGCTACAGCAAGTACACAAGGCATCTCCTGCTCCCTAGACGCTGCGAAGTTGGATCGCAGCAAGGCAATGGCACCGAAGAATGCCGCAGCAGCCGCTTCTAAAACTCGGGCAGCAAAGCAGGCTCTCAGAGACCGGGAGCTGGCGCGGAAGCGTGGTGAGGTCCCTGACCTGGAAGGGCCCGGCAGCCTGGATATTGCCCCGGTGATGTTGGCAAAATCATCTAAGCGATTACCGCTTACTCCAGGACCTTGCCCTGGCCCCTCAGTGATGGAGCTTCTACGAAAGACGCCCAGTGCTGCTCCCTTTCCCTCCCCCGTTCAACTGCCGACATCCACTGCAGTGGTTCCGTTGGACCTGGGTGTGCTGCCTGGAGGTGGTGCTCGTGAGCAAGTCCAGCGAGAGAGAGCAGCGGTGAAGTCGATTGATGCCGAGCCGGCAAGTTGTATACCGGGCAGTTCAGGGGGTGAGAAGATCATTTACTCGCAAGCGGCGGGAGGTCAAAGGATTGAAAACCCTGAAGGTAGGGATGTACAAGGTTTATGTCCCTCCTCTGCTGACGCTGCATCTCCTGCTGTTTCTACCCCTGTCCTCTCCCCTATGGTTGGTGTGGCTGTATCCTTGTCCGTGTTGCCGGAGAGCTTCAATATGGACATGAATGACACCGACTCAGCGTTTCCCCAAATGAGTGCTGTGGTTCCACTGGATGTTGCTGAGGATGGGTCTGCTGGTGAAGTCTTAGCTACAGTTGCAACGCAACTGCCGGTGGCCTCCTCCTCTAAACAAGGGAGTGTTATCGGCTTGCCTTTGATTGGTGCCGCACCAAACACTCCGGGAAATATTCTCCATGGGTCTCTGGGTCCTAGGGGGGAGGCTTGTAAGGGCCATGCTGCCTCTGACTCACTTGACAGAGACAGAGACCCGTCGGATTTTTATTCGATATCTGAAGGTCCGAAGACCCTAGGTGGTCACAAGACTCAGATTTGGACTCAGAAGTTAACACTGGTTCTGATACTAGTGGAACTGAAAGTGATCATGACCTAACCCAGGGAGAGTCTAGGGGAAGCAGGAGAACTGTGCTGAGGAAGAAAAGGAGTCATCACGGTGCTACAGGGCTAGCCTGGGATTATTCTCCAGCAACAGTTCTAAATTCATAGGATCATACCTCCATATCTCATCCTGAGTTGTCCGCTACTGATCCGCAAAGAACCACACTGACTTCTGTGATGGATACAGTATTGCAGGCCATTGCCTCCCATCGGGAACAGACCTCCAGGGATGGCCGTAGGGCACAATTAGCCCTGCATAAGGTACAGTGTGTAGTTCGAAAACTCTCAAAAACTGTTGCAGCATCTAATATAAGACTGACGGAGATCGAAGATCGAATAATGACGAATGAAGCGGAAGCCACGGTGAGCCAGGAGAAAGTGGAAGCCCACGAAGCCGAGCTGAAAGATATTAGATGGAAGCTGGAGGATAGGGAAAATCGTCTTCGGCGCAACAACCTCCGTGTACTCGGAATCCCGGAAAAAATTGAGGGCAACGATATACGCTCCTTTATTATTCAGTTGTTTAAGGACACACTCCCTGAGCTTGCATCCTGGAATTGGGACTTGGAAGTTCAACGCGTTCACAGAACCCCATCTCATTTTGTCATAGAAATTATGGTTAGTGCTGCAGAAAGAAAATTTAGAGCATGTTTTAGGTGAGATCTCAAATCCTCTTATATTTCATTAGAAAATTCAGACATGCAGACTGAAACAATAACTTTTAATACCAGCAGTAGACTTCCAGTTAACTCCCTGGTGACCAGTAGCTTTACTACAGTGATCTAATGAACAACTAGAGTGCTAACATTCTGCATTTATGGCAAATGTGTGACACATCTGAATGCCTTCTTGATGGAATCAAAGTAAAAAACTGAAAGCATTTCCTACTGAGGAGACTGCAGTAAATGAGAAAATTAGGAAACTTCATAACAAATAAGTCTCCCAAGATGGCCACCAGAGAAAAAAGAGCCCAAATGTAACACAAATATCACCCAGATGTAGCCTACATATAGCCCAATGACAGAAGTGTGCAAAACACGTTTTATTTTGAGTTTTTCTGCAGTTTTATATAGTGCAGACTGCTCAGGTATTGGAGCGTTACATGTTACTTGGAGCCCTTATTGCGTATTTTGCACGAAGTACATGAAATTGATCTAGCGAAACATTGAACTTTACGATTCTGTTAACCTGAAGTTGCTCTGAACCGGGCTTTGCAACACCCGTTTTTACCTACTGGTTTTAATTAATTCTCACTTTATTGTATCAGGAAAGAGGATTTACTGTTTTTATGTACACTTTTATGATCTATGTTTCTAAATCAGATTGAATAAAGTTTAATAAATTCTATGGCAGGATTGAGGCGAGGATTATGCATATCTTTCCTCACTTTATTTGCTTAGCAGTTCAAAGAAAACATAACACAACAATCATTAAACAAAAGACTACATAGCCCATGAACCATAAGGGGGGTAGTCTCCAAGGCAACTATAGTCCAATCATATCACAGTCCATTGTATATAATATCGTGACGTCCCTTCCGCTTCCTCTTTCTTCACTGCTCGTCAGTTAAGTGCATTCCTTACATTCTTGGCTTAATCTGATGTTGTTGCTGTTTGTATAGCGGTTTCTTGTGCACGTTATTAGCATTATTGACTTGGTATTGTTTCATATTCCCTGCGCAGCAGGCTCTTGCCCGAGAGCATTCTCCCCCTCGCAGTTTCTCTCGCTGTGAGCTCTGCGCGCGGTGAGATCCTCTCAGGCGCGTCTGGTCCGAGCGCGGCAGCTCCGTCGAGCGCTCCCGCTGGTCTTTACGCACGATTGGGAATCCGGTCACTCCTTTAGTATCCGCTTAATTCCCGACCAACCCTCCCCTAATTTTGACACCGCTACGCGGTGATTTCCCCACACGGCCATTGGTATTGCGCCTCAGTCTATTCTTATAATAGCTTCGGGGAAAGCCCAGCTGTGGAGCACCGGCGAGGGGGCTGCCTTAAGGATTTTATGGACATTTGTTCTGTGCTCACACCCTCTGCTATCATGTCTTCTCCAGAAGACCATTTTTACTCCTCCTACCAGGAAGTGGAGGAGGAATGGCCCCCCAACTTCTCCCTCCAGCAGTGGACCAAGCCCTCTCTCTGGCTATTTCTAGGTCGCTGGCTCCTCTTAGGGATCAGGTTGATAAGCTGGCGAAAAGCATCCCTAGGGTGTTCAGTGACCCAGATCTGGTAGTGATGGGTCCCAGTAGCTGACAGATGGGGAATAAAAGGGCCGTTAAGCATGACGCGGGGCACTTGGAAGGATTTGATAAACTTACGGAGACCTTCCTCAAGAATGCACAAACGCTATAACATGCACCCTGCCGAGAGGAGGAGGAGTCCAGAGAAAATTACTATGCTGTCACCACTATTGTAGACCCCGACGGCGGATTTCCCTGAGAGGGAGAGGGTATATCAGAGGACGATTCCTCCTCCGAGGAGGATAAGGACTCCGGGCGTCCTGAGTCCCACTCCTCTCAGTGCCAGGTTGTGGACGGGTTCCACTCGGACATGTTCGAGCCTACCCAAATTTACCATCCTAGGTCGGCGGAGTGGACCCCTGACACCAAAGTGGCAGAGTGTGTGATGGGGAAAATCCATCAACCCCTTGAAAGGGAGGTCAGGAATAGGATGAGGGGAGAATGCCCCAGGCCCTCACTGAAGGAGAAGGTGCCACACACGCCTGAAATTGATGCAAAACTATGTACCTTTTTCTCCAAGTATATGAGGGATCCCAAGAAAGGAATTGCTAGATCTTTGACATGCTAGGGCCCTTGACCCAAATTATTCAATTGGCGGAGCGTTCAAAAGAGTCAGAATCCCCTTTGTCCACAGATATTGTGGCTGGTTGGGCGCACTACCCTAAACCCTAAAAACTACCCTCTCCACTACCCAAACACCACTGCACTACCCTAAACCCTAAAAAACTACCCCCAGCACGACACCCTACACTACCCAAACATAACTGCACTACCCTAAACCCTAAAACACTACCACCAGCACGACTCCCTACACTACCCAAACACCACTGCACTACCTTAAACCCTAAATCTACCCCCAGCACAACCCCCTACACTACACAAACACCACTGCACTACCCTAAACCCTAAAACACTACCCCCGGCACGACCCCCTTCACTACACAAACACCACTGCATTGCCTTAAACCCTAAAACACTACCCCAGCATGACCCCCTACACTACACAAACACCACTGCACTACCCTAAACACTAAATCTACCCCCAGCATGACTCCCTACACTACACAAACACCACTGCACTACCCTAAACCCTGAAACACTACCCCCAGCATGACCCCCTTCACTACCTAAACACAACTGCACTACCCTAAACCCTAAAACACTACCCCCAGCACTACCCCTTCACTACCCAAACACCACTGCATGACCCTAAACCCTAAAACATGACCCCTACACTACACAAACACCACTGCACTACCCTAAACCCTAAAACACTTTCCCCAGCACTACCCTCTACACTACACAAACACCACTGCACTACCCTAAACCCTAAAACACTACCCCATTACTACCCCTACACTACCCAAACACCCCTGCACTACCATAAACCCGTAAAACACTACCCCCAGCACAACCGTCTACACTACAAAAACACCACTGCACTACCCTAAACCCTAAAACACTACCCCAGCACGACTTCCTACACTACCCAAACACCACTGCACTACCCTAAACCCTAAATCTACCCGCAGCATGACCCCTACACTACCCAAACACCACTGCACTGCCTTAAACCATAAAACACTACCCCCGCACAACCCCCTACACTACACATACACCACTGCACTACCCTAACCCCTAAAACACTACCACCAGCATGACCCCCTACACTACCCATACACCACTGCACTACCCTAAACCCTAAAACACTACACCCAGCATGACCCCCTACACTACTGCACTACCCTAAACCCTAAAACACTACCCCAGCATAACCCCCTACACTACCCAAATACCACTGCACTACCCTAAACCCTAAAACACTACCCCCAGCACGACCCCCTACACTACCCAAACACCACTGCACTACCATAAACCCTAGAAAAAGAAACCACCCCATGCCCAATCCCCCTTACCTCTCACTCCTCATGGTTCCTCTCTCCTTGTGGTTCCTTCTTCACGTCGTCTCTGAGGGGCGGTTCACGTCGTTGTGAGGAAACGGAACAGCCTCTGTTTCCTTACAACAACGTGGATCGTCTACATGTTTTTTAGAACGCATGGTCATTTACCATACATACCTTTACAACAAAATGTGTTGTAAAGGCATGTGTGGTAAATGACCATGCATTCTACAAAAATGTATAGTAATGACTTCGCGATGTACAACGCATGCGTGGTAATGCATGCGTTGTAATGCAGTAAAAAAGTCGCTGTAAAGGCTGTTTACCGATCGAAGCTGGCCCCTGTTCTTCAGTGAGACGTTTATTTGATTAATTAGGAGGAAGGAATGTGTACAGACCCACAAGAGGGTTCGGCCGGATGTCGACAGAAATTCAAACAGTGGGATAGGGGGCAAGATGGCGCCGGCGCTCTAGACCGCTGTGAGATGCTCCTCGGACCAGTACCGACTTTTGGTGGACTGAGGGCTGCATTATTGCATTTTCAGCAGGAAAATGAAATGGAATTAGAAACGCAATGAACTTTTTAACCTGGTGTTGGAACAGGGGGTAAATATTTAAGCAGAAGTGGTGAGACTTTTCAACTATCCCTGAGGGGGGGGGAAAAAGGAAAAAAAAACACCACGGGATTATCGCGAGCAGGATGAAGGGGCTCGGATCGTTTGCTATAGCTCCACAAGATGAAACTACGGCCGCGGTATTAAGTCCTCGCTCTCACCTGCATGTCTTGGCGTCTTTGATCGGCTTTGGGGTCTTGAGGGCTTTCGGACATTCGTGGCTGGGTGGAACTCTCACTGGTGTTACCGTCACTGTTGCTTGCCCACAGGACACTACAGCAAGTACACAAGGCATCTCCTGCTCCCTAGACGCTGCGAAGTTGGATCGCAGCAAGGCAATGGCACCGAAGAATGCCGCAGCAGCCGCTTCTAAAACTCGGGCAGCAAAGCAGGCTCTCAGAGACCGGGAGCTGGCGCGGAAGCGTGGTGAGGTCCCTGACCTGGAAGGGCCCGGCAGCCTGGATATTGCCCCGGTGATGTTGGCAAAATCATCTAAGCGATTACCGCTTACTCCAGGACCTTGCCCTGGCCCCTCAGTGATGGAGCTTCTACGAAAGACGCCCAGTGCTGCTCCCTTTCCCTCCCCCGTTCAACTGCCGACATCCACTGCAGTGGTTCCGTTGGACCTGGGTGTGCTGCCTGGAGGTGGTGCTCGTGAGCAAGTCCAGCGAGAGAGAGCAGCGGTGAAGTCGATTGATGCCGAGCCGGCAAGTTGTATACCGGGCAGTTCAGGGGGTGAGAAGATCATTTACTCGCAAGCGGCGGGAGGTCAAAGGATTGAAAACCCTGAAGGTAGGGATGTACAAGGTTTATGTCCCTCCTCTGCTGACGCTGCATCTCCTGCTGTTTCTACCCCTGTCCTCTCCCCTATGGTTGGTGTGGCTGTATCCTCGTCCGTGTTGCCGGAGAGCTTCAATTTGAACATGAATGACACCGACTCAGCGTTTCCCCAAATGAGTGCTGTGGTTCCACTGGATGTTTCTGAGGATGGGTCTGCTGGTGAAGTCTTAGCTACAGTTGCAACGCAACTGCCGGTGGCCTCCTCCTCTAAACAAGGGAGTGTTATCGGCTTGCCTTTGATTGGCGCCGCACCAAACACTCCGGGAAATATTCTCCATGGGTCTCTGGGTCCTAGGGAGGAGGCTTGTAAGGGCCATGCTGCCTCTGACTCACTTGACAGAGACAGAGACCCGTCGGATCTGAAGGTCCGGAAGACACTAGGTGGTCACAAGACTCAGATTTGGACACAGAAGTTAACACTGGTTCTGATACTAGTGCAACTGAAAGTGATCATGACCTAACCCAGGGAGAGTCTAGGGGAAGCAGGAGAACTGTGCTGAGGAAGAAAAGGAGTCATCACGGTGCTACAGGGCTAGCCTGGGATTATTCTCCAGCAACAGTTCTAAATTCATAGGATCATACCTCCATATCTCATCCTGAGTTGTCCGCTACTGATCCGCAAAGTACCACACTGACTTCTGTGACGGATACAGTATTGCAGGCCATTGCCTCCCATCGGGAA
The DNA here is from genome assembly GCF_964204655.1 of Triturus cristatus. NCBI lineage: Eukaryota > Metazoa > Chordata > Amphibia > Caudata > Salamandridae > Triturus > Triturus cristatus. Next base: position 183,784,287 of record NC_140589.1, read on the forward strand.
CAGACCTCCAGGGATGGCCGTAGGGCATAATTAGCCCTGCATAAGGTACAGGGTGTAGTTCGAAAACTCTCAAAAACTGTTGCAGCATCTAATATAAGACTGACAGAGATCGAAGATCGAATAATGACGAATGAAGCGGAAGCCACGGTGAGCCAGGAGAAAGTGGAAGCCCACGAAGCCGAGCTGAAAGATATTAGATGGAAGCTGGAGGATATGGAAAATCGTCTTCGGCGCAACAACCTCCGTGTACTCGGAATCCCGGAAAAAATTGAGGGCAACGATATACGCTCCTTTATTATTCAGTTGTTTAAGGACACACTCCCTGAGCTTGCATCCTGGAATTGGCACTTGGAAGTTCAACGCGTTCACAGAACCCCATCTCATTTTGTCATAGAAATTATGGTTAGTGCTGCAGAAAGAAAATTTAGGGCATGTTTTAGGTGAGATCTCAAATCCTCTTATATTTCATTAGAAAATTCTGACATGCAGACTGAAACAATAACTTTTAATACCAGCAGTAGACTTCCAGTTAACTCCCTGGTGAGCAGTAGCTTTACTACAGTGATCTAATGAACAACTAGAGTGCTAACATTCTGCATTTATGGCAAATGTGTGACACATCTGAATGCCTTCTTGATGGAATCAAAGTAAAAAACTGAAAGCATTTCCTACTGAGGAGACTGCAGTAAATGAGAAAATTAGGAAACTTCATAACAAATAAGTCTCCCAAGATGGCCACCAGAGAAAAAAGAGCCCAAATGTAACACAAATATCACCCAGATGTAGCCTACATATAGCCCAATGACAGAAGTGTGCAAAACACGTTTTATTTTGAGTTTTTCTGCAGTTTTATATAGTGCAGACTGCTCAGGTATTGGAGCGTTACATGTTACTTGGAGCCCTTATTGCGTATTTTGCACGAAGTACATGAAATTGATCTAGCGAAACATTGAACTTTACGATTCTGTTAACCTGAAGTTGCTCTGAACCGGGCTTTGCAACACCCGTTTTTACCTACTGGTTTTAATTAATTCTCACTTTATTGTATCAGGAAAGAGGATTTACAGTTTTAATGTACACTTTTATGATCTATGTTTCTAAATCAGATCGAATAAAGTTTAATAATTTCTATGGCAGGATGGAGGCGAGGATTATGCATATCTTTCCTCACTTTATTTGCTTAGCAGTTCAAAGAAAACATAACACAACAATCATTAAACAAAAGACTACATAACCCATGAACCATAAGGGGGGTAGTCTCCAAGGCAACTATAGTCCAATCATATCACAGTCCATTGTATATAATATCGTGACGTCCCTTCCGCTTCCTCTTTCTTCACTGCTCGTCAGTTAAGTGCATTCCTTACATTCTTGGCTTAATCTGATGTTGTTGCTGTTTGTATAGCGGTTTCTTGTGCACGTTATTAGCATTATTGCCTTGGTATTGTTTCATATTCCCTGCGCAGCAGGCTCTTGCCCGAGAGCATTCTCCCCCTCGCAGTTTCTCCCGCTGTGAGCTCTGCGCGCGGTGAGATCCTGTCAGGCGCGTCTGGTCCGAGCGCGGCAGCTCCGTCGAGCGCTCCCGCTGGTCTTTACGCACGATTGGGAATCCGGTCACTCCTTTAGTATCCGCTTGATTCCCGACCAACCCTCCCCTAATTTTGACACCGCTACGCGGTGATTTCCCCACACGGCCATTGGTATTGCGCCTCAGTCTATTGTTATAATAGCTTCGGGGAAAGCCCAGCTGTGGAGCACCGGCGAGGGGGCTGCCTTAAGGATTTTATGGACATTTGTTCTGTGCTCACACCCTCTGCTATCATGTCTTCTCCAGAAGACCATTTTTACTCCTCCTACCAGGAAGTGGAGGAGGAATGGCCCCCCAACTTCTCCCTCCAGCAGTGGACCAAGCCCTCTCTCTGGCTATTTCTAGGGCGCTGGCTCCTCTTAGGGATCAGGTTGATAAGCTGGCGAAAAGCATCCCTAGGGTGTTCAGTGACCCAGATCTGGTAGTGATGGGTCCCAGTAGCTGACAGATGGGGAATAAAAGGGCCGTTAAGCATGACGCGGGGCACTTGGAAGGATTTGATAAACTTACGGAGACCTTCCTCAAGAATGCGCGAACGCTATAACATGCACCCTGCCGAGAGGAGGAGGAGTCCAGAGAAAATTACTATGCTGTCACCACTATTGTAGACCCCGACGGCGGATTTCCCTGAGAGGGAGAGGGTATGTCAGAGGACGATTCCTCCTCCGAGGAGGATAAGGACTCCGGGCGTCCTGAGTCCCACTCCTCTCAGTGCCAGGTTGTGGACGGGTTCCACTCGGACATGTTCGAGCCTACCCAAATTTACCATCCTAGGTCGGCGGAGTGGACCCCTGACACCAAAGTGGCAGAGTATGTGATGGGGAAAATCCATCAACCTCTTGAAAGGGAGGTCAGGAATAGGATGAGGGGAGAATGCCCCAGGCCCTCACTGAAGGGGAAGGTGGCACACACGCCTGAAATTGATGCAAAACTATGTACCTTTTTCTCCAAGTATATGAGGGATCCCAAGAAAGGAATTGCTAGATCTTTGACATGCTAGGGCCCTTGACCCAAATTATTCAATTGGCGGAGCGTTCAAAAGAGTCAGAATCCCCTTTGTCCACAGATATTGTGGCTGGTTGGGCGCACTACCCTAAACCCTAAAACACTACCCTCTCCACTACCCAAACACCACTGCACTACCCTAAACCCTAAAACACTACCCCCAGCACGACACCCTACACTACCCAAACATAACTGCACTACCCTAAACCCTAAAACACTACCACCAGCACGACTCCCTACACTACCCAAACACCACTGCACTACCTTAAACCCTAAATCTACCCCCAGCACAACCCCCTACACTACACAAACACCACTGCACTACCCTAAACCCTAAAACACTACCCCCGGCACGACCCCCTACACTACACAAACACCACTGCACTACCCTAAACACTAAATCTACCCCCAGCATGACTCCCTACACTACACAAACACCACTGCACTACCCTAAACCCTGAAACACTACCCCCAGCATGACCCCCTTCACTACCTAAACACAACTGCACTACCCTAAACCCTAAAACACTACCCCCAGCACTACCCCTTCACTACCCAAACACCACTGCACGACCCTAAACCCTAAAACATGACCCCTACACTACACAAACACCACTGCACTACCCTAAAAAACTACCCCTACTCTACACAAATACCACTGCACTACCATAAACCCGTAAAACACTACCCCCAGCACAACCGTCTACACTACAAAAACACCACTGCACTACCCTAAACCCTAAAACACTACCCCAGCACGACTTCCTACACTACCCAAACACCACTGCACTACCCTAAACCCTAAATCTACCCGCAGCATGACCCCCTACACTACCCAAACACCACTGCACTGCCCTAAACCATAAAACACTACCCCCGCACAACCCCCTACACTACACATATACCACTGCACTACCATAAACCCTAAAACACTACCACCAGCATGACCCCCTACACTACCCATACACCACTGCACTACCCTAAACCCTAAAACACTACACCCAGCATGACCCCCTACACTACTGCACTACCCTAAACCCTAAAACACTACCCCAGCATGACCCCTACACTACCCAAACACTACCCTAAACCCTAAAACACTACCCCCAGCACGACCCCCTACACTACCCAAACACCACTGCACTACCATAAACCCTAGAAAAAGAAACCACCCCATGCCCAATCCCCCTTACCTCTCACTCCTCATGGTTCCTCTCTCCTTGTGGTTCCTTCTTCACGTCGTCTCTGAGGGGCGGTTCACGTCGTTGTGAGGAAACGGAACAGCCTCTGTTTCCTTACAACAACGTGGATCGTCTACATGTTTTTTAGAACGCATGGTCATTTACCATACATACCTTTACAACAAAATGTGTTGTAAAGGCATGTGTGGTAAATGACCATGCATTCTACAAAAATGTATAGTAATGACTTCGCGATGTACAACGCATGCGTGGTAATGCATGCGTTGTAATGGAGTAAAAAAGTCGCTGTAACGGCTGTTTACCGATCGAAGCTGGCCCCTGTTCTTCAGTGAGACGTTTATTTGATTAATTAGGAGGAAGGAATGTGTACAGACCCACAAGAGGGTTCGGCCGGATGTCGACAGAAATTCAAACAGTGGGATAGGGGGCAAGATGGCGGCGGCGCTCTAGACCGCTGTGAGATGCTCCTCTGACCAGTACCGACTTTTGGTGGACTGAGGGGTGCATTATTGCATTTTCAGCAGGAAAATGAAATGGAATTAGAAACGCAATGAACTTTTTAACCTGGTGTTGGAACAGGGGGTAAATATTTAAGCAGAAGTGGTGAGACTTTTCAACTATCCCTGAGGGGGGGGGAAAAAGAAAAAAAAAACACCACCTGATTATTGCGAGCAGGATGAAGGGGCTCGGATCGTTTGCTATACCTCCACAAGATGAAACTACGGCCGCGGTATTACGTCCTCGCTCTCACCTGCATGTCTTGGCGTCTTTGATCGGCTTTGGGGTCTTGAGGGCTTTCGGACATTCGTGGCTGGGTGGAACTCTCACTGGTGTTACCGTCACTGTTGCTTGCCCACAGGACGCTACAGCAAGTACACAAGGCATCTCCTGCTCCCTAGACGCTGCGAAGTTGGATCGCAGCAAGGCAATGGCACCGAAGAATGCCGCAGCAGCCGCTTCTAAAACTCGGGCAGCAAAGCAGGCTCTCAGAGACCGGGAGCTGGCGCGGAAGCGTGGTGAGGTCCCTGACCTGGAAGGGCCCGGCAGCCTGGATATTGCCCCGGTGATGTTGGCAAAATCATCTAAGCGATTACCGCTTACTCCAGGACCTTGCCCTGGCCCCTCAGTGATGGAGCTTCTACGAAAGACGCCCAGTGCTGCTCCCTTTCCCTCCCCCGTTCAACTGCCGACATCCACTGCAGTGGTTCCGTTGGACCTGGGTGTGCTGCCTGGAGGTGGTTCTCGTGAGCAAGTCCAGCGAGAGAGAGCAGCGGTGAAGTCGATTGATGCCGAGCCGGCAAGTTGTATACCGGGCAGTTCAGGGGGTGAGAAGATCATTTGCTCGCAAACGGCGGGAGGTCAAAGGATTGAAAACCCTGAAGGTAGGGATGTACAAGGTTTATGTCCCTCCTCTGCTGACGCTGCATCTCCTGCTGTTTCTACCCCTGTCCTCTCCCCTATGGTTGGTGTGGCTGTATCCTCGTCCGTGTTGCCGGAGAGCTTCAATTTGGACATGAATGACACCGACTCAGCGTTTCCCCAAATGAGTGCTGTGGTTCCACTGGATGTTGCTGAGGATGGGTCTGCTGGTGAAGTCTTAACTACAGTTGCAACGCAACTGCCGGTGGCCTCCTCCTCTAAACAAGGGAGTGTTATCGGCTTGCCTTTGATTGGTGCCACACCAAACACTCCGGGAAATATTCTCCATGGGTCTCTGGGTCCTAGGGGGGAGGCTTGTAAGGGCCATGCTGCCTCTGACTCACTTGACACAGACAGAGACCCGTCGGATTTTTATTCGATATCTGAAGGTCCGGAAGACCCTAGGTGGTCACAAGACTCAGATTTGGACTCAGAAGTTAACACTGGTTCTGATACTAGTGCAACTGAAAGTGATCATGACCTAACCCAGGGAGAGTCTAGGGGAAGCAGGAGAACTGTGCTGAGGAAGAAAAGGAGTCATCACGGTGCTACAGGGCTAGCCTGGGATTATTCTCGAGCAACAGTTCTAAATTCATAGGATCATACCTTCATATCTCATCCTGAGTTGTCCGCTACTGATCCGCAAAGTACCACACTGACTTCTGTGATAGATACAGTATTGCAGGCCATTGCCTCCCATCGGGAACAGACCTCCAGGGATGGCCGTAGGGCACAATTAGCCCTGCATAAGGTACAGGGGGTAGTTCGAAAACTCTCAAAAACTGTTGCAGCATCTAATATAAGACTGACGGAGATCGAAGATCGAATAATGACGAATGAAGCGGAAGCCACGGTGACCCAGGAGAAAGTGGAAGCCCACGAAGCCGAGCTGAAAGATATTAGATGGAAGCTGGAGGATATGGAAAATCGTCTTCGGCGCAACAACCTCCGTGTACTCGGAATCCCGGAAAAAATTGAGGGCAATGATATACGCTCCTTTAATATTCAGTTGTTTAAGGACACACTCCCTGAGCTTGCATCCTGGAATTGGGACTTGGAAGTTCAACGCGTTCACAGAACCCCATTTACTTTAAGGGCCTCATCGCAAGGGGGATACCCCCGTGCAGTTTTGGTGTTTTTCGGAAATTTTTTACTCCGTCAGGCTATCGCTGAGAAAGCAAGACCCGAAGCTCGGCGCAGCAGAGACACTTTCTCTTACTTTGTGAGGCCCGATTTTTGCCATATCACTGTTGAGAGGAGAGGGCGTCTTCGCCAATTGATCAAACCTTTCCAAGAAAAAAAAGCTCAGGTGTATCTCAACAATCCTGCTAAGCTTAAAGTCATTTATAATGGTCAGGCTAAATTTTTCACCTCAGAAATTAAAGCCAAGGAGTTTCTGGATAGTCTGTCCTGAAGCTTTAAGCTTTAAGCTTTAAGCTCTTTTTTTTTTTTTTCCTGTTAGGAATTGAATAATTATATGTTAGGAATTGTTAGGAAATGCTGAGTCTAGGAGTGAAGAATGGGTTGGGATGTTCTTCTTTTCCTATTCTTTTTGCTTTTTTTGCTCTTCTGCTTCTTTGCCTATTGGAGTTCAAAATTTGGTACACGTCTTGGTAGGGGGTCTATCCAGGACTTTGTAAGCTTTAGATCTTTAGGATCTTTAAGGATTTGTAGCAGCTTGATTACAGTTATTACATATTTACTATATATTCAGATATAACTATTGTAATCATGATAATATAATATAGCTATGGAGGTTGGAATAGTTACCCTGCTTTAGTTTGCTACTCTTATTATCTACGAGTAACCTTTATATGTTTATTTTCTGGTGTTTTTTTTTTTTCTTCTTCTTCTCTTTCCTTGATTTCACTTATTTAAATATCAAAAGAACACTAAATTTGCACCTATTCAGTCTTACTGGCTTTCACCGTGTAAGTTTATTTTTATTGGTACTGGTTAGGGAATGTCTCTCCATCATCACAGACTCTTTTAGAGTCTAAATGCCCTGGTGGTTGGTGTCCGGGGAGGGGGGGACAGGGGGAGGGGTGGGGGGGAAAAGTATAAAAATGAGCAATTTCGCACAAATAAGACAATGCTACGTTTTTTGTATATGGAATATATAATATATTGTAGTAATAAGAGGGATTTAGATTATGAATTGTGTTTTAGTTTTTTGTTCTTACATAGTTTACTGTTTTCTGATGGTCAAGATCTGGATTTTTCATCTTAGATGGGGACAGTAAAACTTCGTAGTTGGAATATCGCGGGTCTTAATGACAGAAATAAAAGGGCACAATTATATCAACTACTACGACAAGATCCCGTTGATATACTATACTTACAGGAGACGCATATTGCAGATTGTGATAAAGAATTGTTAAACATTCCGGGGTATAATGTTATTATAGCCACCTCACGAACATCTAAAACACGAGGAGTCGCTATTCTTGTAAAATCTATAATAGGCGATCCTACTCGTACATTGGCCGATAAACATGGCAGATGGGCTATAGCTCAACTGAAATCCGGTCTTATAATCTGCACAATTTATGGTTCAAATCTGGATGATCCCCAACTTTTTAGTGATCTAGAGCTAGAATTGGCCTCTTGGCCTGGCCCTCTTATTCTATGCGGAGACTTTAATATTGCCGTAGGGAGGTGTTTTGATACTCAATCACCCTCATACTATAAAGGACGTAAGCCTAGGGTATATAGGGCCCTGTGTCAATTGATGGATAGTTATAATCTACTTGATGTCTGGGGACTGAGGAAGAAAAATGATGACGGATTTACTTATTTCTCATACCCACACAACAAGTATGTTCGAATTGATTATGTTATGTCATCATTAGAGGATCTGCTTTTGCTCGATATAATCAAGTCTCCAAAAACTATTTCGAACCATAATGCACTTACCCTTACTTTTGACTTACCAAGATGTGAGAAGCCGAAAGCGCAATGGTCCTTTGACAGAAAGCTTCTCGTTAACCCCCAATATATATCCCATATAACATCATGGGCCCAGGAGTTTTTCGACTGCAATCAGTTTAGTGCTCCTAGACTGATTGTATGGGACTGTTTTAAAGCAGCATTAAGGGGGGAGACTATTGCGTTCGTGGCTAGGCGTAAAAAGATAGAGGACAACATCAATATGAATCTAATGCGTGAATTGTCTAATCTTGAGACTCACCATGCTGCCCAGATACAACAGGGAGTTCCAATCCTTGATGCTCTCCAAAAAATATTAGTATTAAAAGCTGAAATTAACAGCACTTTAACCCGAAAAGCCGTTGAAATATACAAAGTTAATAAAAGCAGATTATATGAATCTGGAGAGAATGTAGGCTGATATTTAGCCCTTCGAACACGACAAAAACTATCTCAAAATAAGATCAAGCGGATTGAGTATGAGGGCCAGGTATATTCCTCTTCACATGATATCGTTGAGGTATTCCGAAAATATTATCAGAAGTTATATCATAGCGATAACTCATATCCTGATGGCGTCATAAAAACCTTTCTTAATAACTGGTTATCGGACCAAGATTTCATTCCCTCGGTCGACGAATTAGTCAAAGAAGATCTTGAAAGAGAAATTTCAATTTCGGAGTTGGAGATTGCACTCTCTGATCTTGCAAATGGTAAAGCAGCAGGCCCGGACAAAATTCCGCTTGATCTGTATAAGGTGTTAGGTAAACAAATACTCCCCTATTTATTGGATCTGTTTCTGGGGGTTCAGTATCATTCAACCCCACCTGAATCCTGGAAATATACCAATATAGTAATTTTTGCGAAAAAAGGTAAACCCCCGCATCTCCCATCCTCTTATAGACCCATATCTCTTATAAACTCCGACTCTAAACTTTATGCCAAGATCCTAGCTAATCGGTTGAGTGGGATCGTCGAGCATCTTGTCTCCCCGTGGCAGCATGGGTTTATCCCCGGTAGGGGCACTACGGATCACACCCGGAGAGTTATCACCCTATTTGACATCATGGGCACCACGGGGGGGGAGATGTCGATGATCCTTCTCGATGCCGAGAAGGCATTTGATCGTGTTTCATGGAGCTTTCTGTGGAGTGTCTTGGAATCTAATAACTTTGGGAATAAATTTATTAGCGCCATAAAGACTTTATATATAGATCCTAAGGCAAAAGTTTCCATTTGTGGTACGGAGTCGGAGTTTATTGAGATACAGTGGGGGACGCGGCAGGGCTGTCCCTGCTCCCCGATATTATTTGCCCTTTATATTAATCCCCTAATTGTAAAATTGCTCTCTTCATCCGGTATCCGACCTGTTGATATAGGTGTGTTCTCAACGAAAGTTTTGGCGTATGCCGATGATCTGGCTGTTTTAACAACAAATCCTGCTGACGCAGTTCAGGAAATTGAACTAATCACCCAGGCCTTTGGCACCTTCTCAGGTTATTCCCTTAACAGGGATAAAACAATGGTTCTCTGCACAAATAACACGGTTTTGGATAGTCCCTTTAAAGTGAAGCAAGCCACATACCTAGGTGTCTGCCTGTCTTCTGATATGAGGGAAATTGACCATCTTAACTATACTCCCTTGATTAACAAAATAAAGACTGACCTAAGGAGAGTAGATAATTTACATCTTTCTATAATTGGCAGGGCTAATTATCTAAAAATGAATATCTTTCCAAGGATACTCTACCTGTTCCGAGCAATCCCGATCTTGCCAGGAGGTAGTTTTATTAAGATCATGGACTCCTCCATGTCTAAGTTTATGTGGAGCTTTGGAAAGATTAGAAGGGCCCTACCATTTTTGACTTTACCCCAGGAGAGGGGCGGGCTCGGTATTCCTAGCTTAACATTATACTTATGGGCAACACTTCTTCAACATATGGGCCCATTACTGAGTTTTAAAACACCTACTTCGTTTACTATGGAACCCTCTATCCCTTCCATTTATGAGCTGAGTCTCGGGACTAAATGCCAAGGCCTATTTTTAAGGCAGGTTGAACCATTATATTATAAACAAATTAAGTTAAAGGTAGTCACAGATGCCTGGAAGGTATGGAAATCTGTATCTAAACATTTAGCTATTCCAAAATTTACAAAATATACCCCCTTTATGGCGTAGCTCTATTATCTCTATTAGCCTTAACGACTCTACCTCCCGGAGGTGGGAGTCCTTAGGTATTAATACAGTGGGTGACTTTCTTGGTCACGAAATTACTCCGTCATTTGGATGGCTGCAGCAGAAATTTACTATTCCAACCACCGATTTTCTGAAATACCTTCAGGTGTTTACAAGCATTCGCAACTGTATCCCCAGAATTAAATTGGATAATATCAATCTCTTTTCTATCATTGGAAAATGCTCTACTAGAATTGGCACTCTCTATCAATTGCTGATCCAAAACACTGTAGATGACATAGAGCGGGTAGAGCAGGCTTGGGCCACAAGGTTAACTAATCCAAATGTTGACATTGATCTATGCTTGGCCCTCTCATCTAAACTTTTTATTGCCTCCAATCTTAAAGCCCAATACTACAGAGTTCTCTATAATCTTTATTTTACGCCTGCAAAGTTATTCTCCTGGGGTTTACGGGCTGATGATAGCTGCCCTAGATGTAGCCAACTCCAAGCGAATTTAATTCATATGTTCGCGGATTGCCCCAAATTAGGTTTATTAAAGGCTACGATTCTGGGATTCTGGGCTCAGGTATTTGGACATGACATCCGAGAATCAGTAACTCTTTATTTAATGGGACATGATGATTCTCTCGTCCATAGTATTGAAGAACAACAGATACTTTTTTTGGGCACTGCTATTTTTTGTATTATTCTTGCTGCGCGGTGGAAGGACCCTGAACTACCCACTTTTCAGATGTGGCTTAGCCGCTTCTTGGTAACCCATAAACAGGAGCTTTCAATATATAGTTCCAGAGGTAAAAAAAACAGGCTTCTTGGGGCCCAGATTTGGGCTCCTATCTCTAAATGGTATTCAAATCAGAGGTTTAATGATATACCTCCCTCAACTTAATTGATGTATTTTCTTATGTATTTTCTTCTTCTGTTTTTTTTTTTTTTTTTTTTTTTTCTTCTTCTTATTTTTGTATAATTAATTTAACCTAAGTTTCCCTACTGGATCTTATTCCTATGTAAACCATTTGTATGATTTTCTGTATCAAATTTGTTGCTGCTTTTTGTACCTGATGGCATATTAGGTTTTTTTGACTGAATATGCATTGTTGAACCTTTTTGTTTGAATTTTGCTCAATAAAAAAAAAAAAAGAAAAAAAAAAAAAAAGAAAATAAAAGTAATGGAGTAAAAAAGTCGCTGTAACGGCTGTTTACCGATCGAAGCTGGCCCCTGTTCTTCAGTGAGACGTTTATTTGATTAATTAGGAGGAAGGAATGTGTTTTTTTTACCCAAAAGTGCATTCCCAGCTGTTGTATTGTGAAATTGTCTGCGTGGCCTGGTGTCACTTCCGGTGAGAAAGTGGAAGAGTCTGTTTGGATCTAAAGGAGTTCTGTTGTTGGATGGGGCTAGCGCGACACGTCATCAGAAAACATAGCTAATGGAAAGCATCCTCCGTGAAGTGTGGAGCAGTGCCATGAGAGGTCAATAAGTGTGCGTCCCACTGCAGTATGACCGTACCGCGTGACCCATGTGCCGCCTCCAGGATACGGGAGGCCGAAGCGGCATCGCAGGTCCTCTTGAAGACCGTTGTAGCACTAATTCTACATTTTGGTACTAGGGCATTTTGTTGTTCCTGCCAGATACAAAGAGTAGATCCTGTGTTATTCAGTGCCCTCGTTACCTTTTTTGTGGGTTGTGTTGCTTGTCACTTCGCTGCCCCGCTGGTGCACACGACTGGGCACCCCACCTCGTGTGCCATTTGCAGGGCCTTTGCCCTCGGATCACTGGTTTCGGTTTCTGGAGTGGCAACATAAACAGTTGCTCCCAAAGGACTAGCCTGAACAATTAGGTGAATATCCCCTGCACCAGCATTCCACGGAAATTCTTTCCTAGCTCTCCCACGTTGACGAGGACGTCATAATAGCACGGCTCCACACGCGACACTGTATGACGTCATCGGAGCCATAAGAGGACTTCGTCGGCGTGCTGACGTCAGTTCCACCCATTTTTTCTGTGCCTCCGAGGCAAACAGGCGGACCGAGACATTTTCACATGTATACATAGTATAATAAATATATATATATTCACTGAAAAAAACATAGGTTTCAGGCACGTTATAGTTAGTAATTAGCATTTAAAAAACCTTAGCAATTCACTGAAAAAAACATAGGTTTCAGGGGCGTTATAGTTAGTTGGACATTTCACTCGTACAAAACCATAGAAATTCCCCTGTTATAGTTAGTTCAGCTAACTATAACTATAATGCACTGCTGATGACGTCACATATTACATCACTCATGACATGGTCAGTGACATCACTCATGACATCACTGATGACATCGCAAATGACATCACTGATGACATCATCCAGTGAATGTGTGTTTTTCTGAAAATTAAATATGTTTTATATATGTATATCTCAAGGTCGATGGAAGAATAAATGGGTATATAAGTGTCTAAATGGGTGATTCTTTTTTGTAAAATTGATTGTATAACTGACTGATTAAGTGTATCTTAGTGAATACCTAGGTTAGTGAGTAATGTTTAAATATGTAAATATCTGTATCAGTCTCTCACTTTGTGTATAAGTGGCTGCATGGGTTGGTGAGTAGCTACATGAGTGTCTATATGGGTTATCAGTTGTTTTTTTGAGTATCAGTATGAGTGTCTGAGTGTCTGTATGGCTCGGTGGGGGTATTAGTTAGTGCATAGATGCATGAATGAGTGACTCACTGTTTGTATGTGTTGAAGACAGCATGTGTGCAGGACTGTATAGGTGGATGAGTGTGTATGGGTGTGTTAGTGAGTGAATGACTGTCTCAATAGTGTCTTTATGAGTAACTACATATGTTTTAAACTAGTATATGTGAGTACTGGTGTATATAAGTGAGTATATGTGAGAGCGAGAGATTGGAAGAGTTCCTGTACAAATAAGTAGGTATTTCTATAAGTGATTGTTTAAGAGAGGAAGTATGTGTAAGTTTCTGTAGAAGTAAGTGTGGTAGTGTGTGTATAACTGTATATGCAAGTAAATTGATGTGTGATACTTTGTTTGCATGTGTGACTTTGTGTGTGAGTAACTTTATGGATGAGTGGTGGTGTGTAACAGGATGTATAGGTATATGAGTACATATGATGAGTGAGTACATGTATGAGTGACTGTATAGGGACTGTTGGTGAATGAGTGGATGTGTGTGTAGTTCTTTTAATTACTGAATAGGTGTGTTCTAACTGGTATTGGTATGTCCATTGTTTTGAAAATGTTAGTTTGTATTTTTAAGTGTGTGTATCAAAGGTTATATTAGGGTGAGAGGAGGTCTGCCACTCTATCACAAGGATGATGTCATCAGTGATGGCATTTGCGATGTCATCAGTGATGGCATTTGCGATGTCATCAGTGATGTCATGAATGATGCCACTGACCATGTCATGTGTGATGTAATATGTGACGTCATCAGCAGTGCATTGCAGGCGCGCGACTATAACGGGAGAATTTCTATGGTTTTGTACGAGTGAAATGTCCAACAATTATAACACCCCTGAAAAATATGTTTTTTTCGGTGAATATATATATATATATACACATATTATCTACTGGCGGTCGCCAGTAGATAGTTATAGTTAGGACCGTGTTTCCATAGGAAATCCGCAACATTCTATTTGGAATAACTTTGGCGCCGGTTGACGAATCCTCGCGAAATTTTCAAAATAGGTGGGGCGCTCCGCTCCGCTCCTACCCTGAAAGTCTCGGGGGGATTCGTCAAGCGGGGGCTGAGAAAAAAGGGAGGTCCCAAAACGCGTTTTCCCCATGCAATTTTCCATAGGGACCTTTAGTCCAAGGTACAGCCCGAACGGCTGAACAGAATTACGTGCAATTTGGCAGAGAGGTAGTCCTCAGGTCAGGGATGTGCCTTTTGCAGGTCTGGTGTCAATCTGTTCAGTAGTTCCTGAGAAAATCAAAAGTAAAATCATATATATATGTGGGCGGAGCCTAACCACACATCTCATCCTGAGATCTGATTGGCTGTCAGCACTTTATCCAAGAAGTGTTGGCAGCCATCTTGGGACCAATATACATGATAGCACCTCATTAAAAAGCATTGCAGTTAATAGAAGGTTTTAAGACTTTAGTTACTTTATAATCATTTGGTGATGGTACCATACTCATTTTAGGAATTGTGGTATGTTCTAAGGTGATTTCACCATGTGAAAAAGCCTTCTGCTGGGATATCATGATTGAGAGAAAAATATTTTCTCATGCTTTTCCCACAGAGGTTTGGAAGGTGATGTATAAGCTAAACTGAGAGCTTATTTTCTGTAAATTCACATTATCTTTCTCAGTCATGTGAGAATGAAGTCTGACATTCTCAGTAAAACATGTACATCCAACAAGGGCAGAGACTGTCAGTTGATTCCTTTGTGTTCTACTGCAGCTTCCCAGAGTGTTCCAAAGAACAACTAGAGCGCTAACAGTCCTACTTATGATAAACGTATGGCACATGTGAAGCCATCTTGCTTGGATTAAAGTGGTAACTCTTAAAACATTTAATTTAAAAAGGAACAAAATGAGGGGGTTCATTTTTCCATAAAAAGTATGATTAGTGCTGCAGAAAGAAAAATTAGAGCACATTTTGAGTGACTTCTCAAATCCTCTTCTATTTCATTAAAACATTCTGACATGCAGACTGAAATATGCACTTTCAATACCAGCAGCAGTTTTCCCTGGTGAGCAGTAGCTTTACTACAGTGATCTAATGAGCAAAAAGAGTGCTAACATTCTGAATTTATGGCAAATGTGTGACACATCTGAATGCCTTTGGAATCAAAGTAAAAAACTGAAAGTATTTCCTACTGAGGAGACTGCAGTAAATGAGGAAATTAGGAAACTTCATAACAAATAAGTCAGTGGCCACCAGAGACAAAAGAGCCCAAATGTAGCCCAAATATCACCCAGATGTAGCCCAAGTATAGCCCAATGACAGAATGTCCCAGAGTGTTCTTAAAAACAACTAGAGCGCTTACTGTCTTCATTATGACAAAAGTATGGCACACCTGAAGCCATCTTGATTGGAATAAACTGGTAACACTTAAAACATTTAATTTAAAAAGGAACACAATGAGGGGGCTCATTTTGCCATAGAAATTATGATTAATGCTGAAGAAAGAAAATGAGGGCACATTTTGAGTGACTTCTCAAATCCTCTTCTATTTCCTTAAAAAATTCTGACATGCAGACTGAAACATGCACTTTTAAAACCAGGAGCAGACTTCCATGGTGAACAGTAGTTTTACTACAGTGATCTAATGAGCAACTAGAGTGCTAACATTCAGAATTTATGGCAAATGTGTGACATATCTGAATACCTTCATGATGGAATCAAAGTAAAAAACTGAAAGCATTTCCTACTGAGGAGACTGCAGTACATGAGGAAATTAGGAAACTTCATAACAAATAAATCTCCCAAGATGGCCACCGTAGACAAAAGAGCCCAAATGTAGCCCAAAATCACCCAGATGTAGCCCAAATATAGCCCAATGACAGAAGTGTGCAAAACACTTATTATTTTGTGTTTTTGCAGTGTTATATAGTGCAGACTTGTCAGGTATTGGAGTGATTTACATGAGCATTGGTTACATCACACAAGAACAAATTCATTTTGGTTGTAGACATGGGGAGACTAAGTGATTTGACCAGAATCACAGAATGTCGAGCTGAAGCAGAAACTCCAACCTGGTTCCCCAGTTGCAAAGTCTGCAGTTCTGGAAGTAACACCACATCCTCTCCCCTAAGTGCAACATTTAATCAAGTGGTCAACTGGATAAAAAAACATAAAGGTAACAAATAATTTAAAAGTGCTTTCTCGCTATTTGAAAACTCAGAAAATATGTCCTTATTTTAGTCTTTTAGAGCACTAACCATAATTTTGATGCCAATAAGACCCTCTCATTTAGGTAATTTCTAAAGGAAATGCTCTAGGTATTACAGTTTTGATTACATCAAGATGACGTCAGGCGTTCCACACTTTTGTAATAAATATAGAATGTTAGCAATCTAGTTGTTCATTAGGATACTGTTGAGAGGCAGAGGTCAGGGGCACGGACTCTGAAAATTGAAGGCAGGTAGGAGGGTGCAAAGGCAACAATTTAACCACACTGAGCAGGCAGGAAGGGCCGTGGCAGCACAACAGACTATGGAGGGCAGTGGAAAGGGGGGCAGGGGCAACAAACCAACAATACAGGACTTGCAAGAGAGGCGGTGGCAATGTAATAGACAATTGTGGGCAGAAGGAAGAGGCAATGGTAGTACAACCTTACATGCCAACAGACCCGATTTAGCCAGGAAACGTCCAATGTTTTTAAGCTCAAATGGGCTTTATTTGATCTGTCTCCTGTCTACAATCTCCTCTTTTTCAATGTAACTCAAAGGGGAAAATCAATACCCCAGTTTTTTTTCAAAATCTCCCTCTTACCAAGTTCAAAATGTTCGCAAGTATGGTACATTGGATCATGGAAGGAAATGGGCTAGGGACATGGACTTGGATAACAGAGGACAGGAGGGACATGGAGAGGTGCACCAAACAGACCCTGCAGGGCAGGCATCAGGGTTTGCAGCAGCACAATACACCACACAGGGCATGCGGGACGGGAGTGCAGCACAACAATCCATAGAAAGCAAGAGGGAGGGGACAGGACCATGCACATGGACAACAGAGAACAGAGGGGCAAGAGGCAGGACCATAATGGACAGACAGGAGAGAAAGCTGCAGCATAACAGACCATAAAGGGCAGGAGGGATGGATCAGGGGCATTACAATGGAACAGACAAGCCAGGAGGGAGGGAGTAGGGGTCTGCACGTGTAAACAGAGGGCTGGGGGCAAGGGGGCAGGGCAGGAGCAGCAAGATAGCCATGGAGGTCAGGCAGGATGGGCACTAGAAGCAAGACACACCATGAAGAGCAACAGTGAGACTGTGATGGCATACACACAGACCACACAGGGAAGGTGGGAGGGGCCATGGCAGCACAGAAGACCATGCATGGCAAGTGGGAGGGTTAGTGGTAGCACAATGGCTATGATGGGCAAGAAGGAGGGTGCAGGGGCATGCACAAAGGACGATGGAGGATAGAAGGGAGGGTCAGGACCTGTGCACAGACAAGAAAGTTCAGGGGAAGGGGCCTCAAAACAGACCGCACGGGGCAGGCAGGAGGAGCAGTTGCAGCACAACAGACCAGGGAGGGCAGAAGGGTGTGGCAGTACAATGGACCATATAGGACAGGAGGAAGAGGATAGGGGCATGGCATGTGGACAGGCAGGGTGGAGGTGGCAGGGACAGGTTACAGTCATCTGACAATGCTAGGCAGGTGGGAGGGGAGTGGCAGCTCACAGAACACTCAGAGTAGATAGGAGTGGCAGGTCCATGGAACATGGTGGGCAAAAAGGATGGAGCAGGGGCATACACAAAGACATCGGAGGGCAGGGGGAAGGAGAATAGAGCCAGCAAGCTAAGCACAGTGTTTAAGCAGGAGGTCAATGATGGGGCATAGAATTGGGCAATGGGGGGCAGGAGGAGTGGACTGGTACATCATACTAAATTGAGGGCAGTGGCAGCACATCAGACCATGCATGGCAGGAGGGAGGAGGCTAGTCCATGGATTCACACGATAGGGAGGAGGGGGATGGGGCAGCAAGCTAACTGTTCAGAGAAGGCGGGTATTAGGAACTTTATTGTTTTTAAAACGTGTGTCTGTGCGAACTACTTAAAATATGAACAAGTATGCAGCATAATCTCACTTTTATTCAGGAAGAAGAGGACGTTTGTGACTGTGACTCTGGGCTCACTTGGCAGAAACACCCCCTGACCCTCCACCCCCTATCGCAAAATGTAATGCCCGTGAAAAGGGTAGGTGAACACAGTGTTATATAGAACATAGTCCTGAGAGCACGATTGAAAATGAAAACTAGATATAGTGTATGGTATAAACTATGCACCAAAAAGTGTGATATAAGATGAACCGGGTGTGAAATATAAAATGCAATACATTGTGCGCAATGACAGATTCATTGGAGAGCGCGAGATAGCACAGGCACTAGTGCGTGCTATGCGATATGCGCCTTGGAGTGTAATATGCACAGGGCAGTGTTGTGTAACCTAACTAGTCTCTAAAGTTGTAATATAAAATATGTGCTGGGGAGTGTAACGTTGCATATGCACTGTGACAAAGATATGGATCCCAGATTGTAATATGTATGGCATAGCACTGTGCGTTATAACATAGGCATCTGGGAAGGCACGTTAGATGGGGCAATATAACCCGTGCGAAGACAAGTGTGGCATGACATATTCACGGGGTGGTGTTACAGTGCACATGGGCTAGAGAGTGTCATAGCATATGCACTAGCTAGTGGAATACAACACAGAGTTGTGTGGCACTCAGCAGGCAATGGTGGGTGTAACACAGCATTGGGCTCTGCCAGGAGCGCCCTGTGACTCTCAAGTGATGTTCGTCCCCTTTCCAGAGAGTAAAATACAAAGTATTACACATCCGGCAGTGGATGTGTGTTTTATTAACCGTGAGGGGGGTTTCTTGTATAGTTTTGGTCGAATTTTTGTCGAATCCCCTTTGAATAGCTTGGTGTGCATGTGTATTAAATGTGCCCGTCAATAGCTACCCATGTTTGTATAAATAAACGACAAGGGTGTCTACCGGGATTAGGCACGGTAGAGCATCAGACATGTCAGAGCTTCACTAGTGGTGTAAATACATTCCACATGGATTCATTGTATGCATAGTCGCCTTTTAATGAATATCACGCAAATCGTCATTGTGATAGGCACGTACGGTTTGTCCAGCATGTCCTAGGTGTGTCTATAAATATATATTTTTAAAAAATAATAAAAAACAGTGGCCGGCCCTGGGGATTGGGGTCAAAAAAATATAATTAGGAGACAGGCCCTGGGGGATGGGGTCATCAGGGCCAATAAATTAGAATAAGAAGGGGAACCACACAGCCCCCCTTCTTAAGAAATTAAAATAAATAAAAGACTGGCATCGTGCCGGAGGCCACGCCCCCTCCTTGCAGCACTCTGCAAACGCGCCCTCTGGCGAGTTGTAAGTTGGGGAATTAATTCCTCTTCAATACTGAGGGTCCCTGAGGGCCAACTAGCCCAACAGGCATCTCCAGTATGCACCAGGGAGCTGCGCTGCAGACAGGTGTTCTGAGAGCCAAGCCCCTTTTTACACCTCTCTGCAACGCAGCTCTGTGGCGCTTACTGGAGGTACCTAGTGGTCTAGTTTGACCCTAGGGACCCTTAGGATTCAAGGGGACTTAATCTCTCAACTTAGAACAGCCACAGGGCGCGTTTACACAGTGGTAAAGGGAGGGGACGGGGCCTGAGGTGACGTGTGCAAACACGCACTATGGCACGTTTTAAATTTGGGATATAATTTTCCTTCAATACTGAGGGCCCCTGGGGGCTAACTAGCCCACCAAGTGCTTCCAGTAAGCGCCACTGAGCTGCATTGCAGAGAGGTGGTCCAGGCCGTGCCACTTTTTACACCTCTCTGCAACGCAGCTCTGTGGCACTTACTGGAGGTACCTAGTGGGCTAGTTGGACCCTAGGGACCCTCAGGATTCAAATGAACTTAATCTCCCAACTAAAAACGGACACAGGGCGTGTTTACACAGTGGTGAAGGGAGGGGACGGGGCCTGAGTTAACGTGTGCAAAAACGCCCTGTGGCCTGTTTTAAGAGGTAGTTTTAATCCCCCTGCCCTATTATATACTAGGGGCTTACAGAGGAGGTCATGCTAATCACAGGGGGACCCCAACGCATAATGTTCCCTAGTGTATGTAGGTGTTTTCACTGTATTCTAAGTGTCTTTTAACATAGCACTGGCTCTAGGACTGGTTAGTCAGACCCAGTTACCACCAGTATCCGTCAGAAAAAGTTGAGGGTACAGGATGATTTTGCAACAAGACTTCTTTCTGCTCTTCTTTTTGTTCTTTCTGCACGTTATCCTTCTTCCTGCACTTTTCTTCGTCTTTGAGGACTTCTGTTGCTTCTTTCTGCACTTCTTTTTTTTCTTTCTGTGCATTTTTTCTTCTTTCTTCACATGTCCTATCTCTGTAGGCATAGTTAGAAATTAGCATTTAAAAAACCTTTGAAATTCACAGTAAAAACCATAGGTTTCAGGCACGTTATAGTTAGGAATTAGCATTTAAAAAACCTCAGAAATTCACTGAAAAAACCATAGGTTTCAGGCGTGTTATAGTTAGCTGGACTTTTCACTTGTACAAAACCATTGAAATTCCCCCGTTATAGTTAGTTGAGCTAACTATAACTCGCGCGCCCGTAATGCACTGCTGATGACGTCACATATTACATCACTCATGACATGGTCAGTGACATCACTCATGACATCACTGATGACATCTCAAATGACATCACTGATGACATCACTGATGACATCATCCTTGTGATAGAGTGGCAGCCCTCCTCTCACCCTAATATAACCTTTGATACACACATTCAAAAATAGAGACTAAACTTTTCAAAACAATGGACATACCAATACCAGTTACAACAACCTCTTCAGTAATTCTAAGATCCACATACACATCCACTCATTCACCAACAGTCCTATACAGTCACTCATACATGTATTCACTAATCATATGTACTCATACACCTATACTTCCTGTTACACAATGCCACTCATCCATAGAGTTACTCACACACATAGTCACTCATGCTAATAAAGAATCAAACATACATTTATTTGCATATACAGTTAGACACACACCACCACACTTACTTCTACGGAAACTTACACATACTTAGTCTTTTAAACAATCACTTATAGAAACACATACTTATTCATACAGGAACTCTTTCAATCTCTCACTCTCACATATACTCACTTATATACACCAATTGTCACATATACTAGTTTAAAACATATGTAGTTACTCATAAAGACACTATTGAGACAGTCATTCACTCACCAACACACCCATACACACACTCATCCACCCATACAGTCCTGCACACATGCTGTCTTCAACACATACAAAGAGTGAGTCACTCATTCATGCACCTATGCACTACGTAATACCCCCCACCGAACCATGCAGACACTCAGACTGATACTCAAAAAACCAACTAATAACCTATATAGACACCCATGTAGCTACTCACCAACCCATGCAGCCACTTATACACAAAGTGAGAGACTGATACAGATATTTACATATTTAAACATTACTCTCTAAGCCATGTATTCACTATGATACACTTAATCAGTCAGTTACACAATCAATTTTTCAAAAACAAATCATCCATTTAGACACTTATATACCCATTTATTCTTCCATCGACCTTGAGATATACATATATAAAACATATTTAATTTTCAGAAAAAAACACATTCACTGGATGATGTCATCAGTGATGTCATTTGAGATGTCATCAGTGATGTCATGAGTGATGTCACTGACCATGTCATGAGTGATGTAATATGTGACGTCATCAGCAGTGCATTGCGGGCGCGCGAGTTATAATTAGCTGAACTAACTATAACGGGGAAATTTCAATGGTTTTGTACAAGTGAAAAGTCCAGCTAACTATAACACCCCTGAAACCTATGGTTTTTTCAGTGAATATATATACACAGATATATATATATATATATATATATATATATATATATTCACTGAAAAAAACATAGGTTTCAGGTACATTATAGTTAGAAATTAGCATTTAAAAAACCATAGAAATTAACTGAAAAAACCATAGGTTTCAGGAACGTTATAGTTAGTTTGACATTTCACTCGTACAAAAACATAGAAATTACGGCGTTACAGTTAGTTCAGCTAACTATAACTCACGCCCCCGCAATGCACTGCTGATGACGTCACATATTACATCATTCATGACATCAATCAATCAATCAATCAAACCTTTGTAAAGCGCACTAAATACCCGCAAAGGTCTCAAGGCGCTGGGGGGGCTGCTACTGATCGAACAACCAGGTCTTGACTGTTCTCCTGAAGGTCTGCAGGTCTTGGGTCTGTCGTAGGCTCAGTGGTAGGGTGTTCCATGTTTTGGCGGCGATGTGGGAGAAGGATCTCCGGCCGTTGGTAGTTCTTTGGATGCGCGGAACGGTGGCTAGTGAGAGGTGGGCGGAGCGTAGCTGGCTGTTGGGGATGTAGAAGGAGAGACGACTGTTGAGGTAGGCAGGGTCGATCTTGTGGAGTGCCTTGTGTGAGTGGATGAGGGGCTTGAAGGGCATCCTCTTGTTGACGGGGAGCCAGTGCAGGTTTCTCAGGTGGGGGGTGATGTGGCTGTGGCGTGGTACGTCGAGGATCAGTCGTGCCGAGGTGTTTTGGATGCATTGCAGTCATTTAATGAGCTTCGTCGGGGCTCCCGCGTAGAGGGCGTTTCTGTAGTCGAGTCTGCTGCTGACGAGGGCCTGGGTGACTGTCTTTCTTGTATCTGTTGGGATCCATCTTGCGGAGCATGCGGAGGGTGTTGAAGCAGGAGGAGGAGACGGCGTTGACTTGCTTGGTCATTGAGAGCGTTGAGTCTAAGAGGATTCCCAGGTTGCGTGCGTGGTCTGTGGGTGTCGGGGCTGTCCCTAGTGCTGTCGGCCACCAGGAGTCGTCCCAGGCTGAAGGGTTGGAGCCGAGGATGAGGACCTCCGTCTTGTCCGAGTTCAGTTTCAGGCAGCTGGCCCTCATCCAGTCTGCGACGGCCTTCATTCCTTCATGGAGGTTGGCTTTGGCGGTTATGGGGTCCTTGGTGAGAGAGAGGATCAGTTGAGTGTCGTCGGCGTAGGAGATTATGTTGATGTCGTGCTGTCGGGCGACGTGTGCAAGCGGGGTCATGTAGATGTTGAACAGTGTCGGGCTGAGGGAGGAGCCCTGGGGTACGCCGCAGAAGATCTCGGAGGCTTCGGATCGGAATGGGGGAGGCGGACGTTCTGGGTTCTGCCTGAGAGGAAGGATGTGGTCCATTCCAGAACCTTGTCTCGGATCCCTGCTGCGTGGAGACGTGCGCATAGTGTGCGGTGGCAGACGGTGTCGAAGGCGGTGGAGAGGTCTAGGAGGATGAGTGCTGTGGTCTCACCATTGTCCAGCAGGGTCCTGATGTCGTCGGTGGCGGCGATGAGGGCAGTCTCGGTGCTGTGGTTGCTGCAGGACCCTGACTGGGAAGGGTCCAGGATTCTGTTTTCTTCGAGGTATTGGGTTAGCTGTTTATTGACGATTTTCTCAATGACTTTGGCTGGGAAGGGGAGCAGAGAGATGGGCCGGAAGTTCTTGAGGTCTCTTGGGTCTACCTTGGGTTTTTTTAGTAGAGCGTTGATCTCGGTGTGTTGCTAGCTCTCTGGGAAGGTTGCGGTCTCGAGGGAGAGGTTGATGACGTTGCACAGGTGGGGTGCGATGGAGCTGCTTGCTTTGTTGAAGACGTGGTGCGGGAATGGGTCTGATGGAGAGCCGGAGTGGATTGTGCTCATGGTCTTGATGTGTCGTCGATGCTGATGCTGGACCAGGCTAGCAGGGGGTTGCAGTAGATGATGTGAGGAGAGTCTGTTGTGTTGCTGTCTGTTTGGGCTGTCCGGGTGTTGAAGCTGTCGTGGATGTCTGCTATCTTGCGGTGGAAGAAGGTGGCGAGGGAGTCGCACAGGGCTTGCGACGGCGGGATGTCGTTGGTGTTGGAGCTGGGGTTGGAGAGTTCCTTCATGATGTTGAAGAGCTCCTTGCTGTCGTGTGCATTGTTGTTAAGGCGGTCTTTGAAGGAGGTCCTCTTGGCAGCCTTGATGAGGTGGTGGTGGTTGCGGATGGCGTCCTTGTGAGCTGCGAAGATGTCCGGGGTTTCTTCATTGTGCCGTTTCTTCTCTAGCTTCCGGCAGGCTTGCTTGGAGGCTAGGAGTTCTGGGGTGAACCAGCTGGCCCTCTTGCTGGTGTCTCTGTAGGGGGGTTTCCTCAGCAGGGCGAGGTTGTTGGCGTAGTCCTCGATCCAGCGTCTGAGGCTGTGGACAGCGTCGTCGGTGTTGGAGGGTATGGTGGATGGGCTGAGAGCGAGGTTTGCATGAAGTTGATCTTCCGTTATTTTTCTGCAGCAGCAGTGGGGGATCTGTTGGGTGCGGTGGTGTGTGGTGGGTTTCTGGAAGGTGAAGTGGATGCAGCAGTGGTCGGTCCAGAGGAGTTCGGTGGTGTGGTTGAAGGAGACGTGCGGGCTTGAGGTGAAGACGAGATCGAGCATGTGGCTGGCGGAGTGGATGGGCATGGTGACGAGTTGCCTCAATCCGAGGTTGGCGTGGTTGTCGATCAGGGTTGTGGTATTGCTGTCGTTGTTGTTCTCAAGGTGAAAGTTCAGGTCTCCGAGGAGGATGTAGTCAGTGGAGGTCAGGGTGTGTATGCTGATGAAGTCGGCGATAGAGTCGCTGAACTGGGGGCGGGGTCTGGGGGATTGGTAGACGAGGGTGACTCTGAGGGTGGAGTTGGGGTCTGTGTGGATCTGGAAATGCATGTGTTCGGCGGTGCTGAGGGTGTCGTCGGTGCTAGTCGAGACCCTGATGCTGTTCTTGTGGATGATGGCGATTCCTCCTCCGACTCCGTTGGTGCGGTCTCTGCGGGTGATCTTGTAGCCGTCTGGGATGGCTATGGCGATGTCGGGTGCGGAGGAGTCTTTCATCCACATCTCTGTCAGGAAAGCGATGTCCAGGGATGATGTGTCGAGTAGGTCCCAGAGCTCGACGGCGTGTTTGCGTGCGGAGTGGGTGTTCAGAAGTATGCATCGGAGGTGGTTGAGGTCTTTTTTGGCTGGTGTAGCTGCAGTTTCGGCAGGTGAAGGGACCGTGTGTGCGTTTCGGGGTGGCCTTGAAGCAGGTGTGGGGCTGTCCTGGGTTGAGAGCATGCAGATTGCTGGCATCATAGTGGTGGCGTTCCTTGTGGCGGGAGCGGCGACCAGGGGTTCTGGCGCTGGCCGCAGTCAAGGCACGGACTGGCACAGACGGGCTTGCCTTAGGCACGCCTTCGACGCTCCAGCGGTGCGGCCGCGCAGCGGCCGGCATATATGTGGAGGTGGGAGGGTGGAGCAGCTGGTAGGTGGGAGGGAGTAGCCGCGAATGGGCAGTCAGGGGGCGGGGCCGCAGGGGACGTAGCGGCGGGAGTGGAGCGGGACAACGAGGGCATAGAAGGCAAAGGCACAGGTAAGGGGCAGTGAGTGTTACAGAAGGAAAAACAGGCACAGGGTTACCGGGGCAAAGAGGGAACAGAACGCAAAAGGGTAGAGAGACACGGGGCAGCGAGGGGAACAGATGCAAAAACCGGGCAGCGAGGGGAGCAGGGGGAGAACAACGGGCAGAGAGATACGGGGCAGCGAGGGGAACAGAGGGAAAACAACGGGCACAGAGCAAGTACAGGCAGCGGGGGAGGACAGAGAACAGCAGTAACGGGCACAGAAGAAACGGAAAACAGTACAGGCAATACAATAAGAAGTCAAACCTAACTCAGCAGCGGCAGACCCACAGGCGGTGCTGTGCAGTGGGGGGTGACCTACCAGGTAGGGTCAAGGGTCAGTGACATCACTTATGACATCACTGATGACATCTCAAATGACATCACTGATGACATCATCCAGTGACAGTGTGTTTCTGTAAAGTTTAATTTTGTTTTATATGTATATGCCAATATGTATTGAGGAATGAGTGGGTGTATAAGTGTCTGTATGGAGGTTTTAGTAGGTACGTGACTGACTGTATGAGTGAGTGATTAAATGTGTCTTACTGAATGCATGGGTTAGTGACTAAACTGTGTGAAAGTCTGTATCAGTCTGTCTGTTGTGTAAGCTGCTGCATGGGTTGGTGAGTAGCTGCATGAGTGTCTATATGGGTTATTGATTGCTTGCCTGAGTATTTGTATGGCTGCCTGAGTCTGTGTGTGGGTGGGCGGGAGGTGTGTGACTCTGTGCATAATGTGTGAGTGGTTGATTCACTGGGTGTATGGGTTCAAGAGTGCATGTGGAAACAGCTGTATGGGTGGGTGAGTGTGTGTATGGGTGTGTTGGTGAGTGAATGGATTTCTCAGTGGTACATGTGCAAGTAACTACATATGTAAAAGGCAGTATATGTGACTGATGGTGTATATAAATAACTATATGTGAGAGTCAGAAATTGTGGGAGTGGCTGCATGGATGAGTGTGTATTTGTATCAGTGATTCTATAAGAGAGTAATTATGTGTTAGTATCTGTATGAATAAGTGAGGTTGTGTCTGCATAACTGTATAGGTGAGTAAATGGAAGTATGATTGATTCTTTGCATGACTGACTAAGTGTGTGAGTAACTCTGGATATGTGGCAGTGTGTGAGTATCTGTATAGGTGTATGAGTGCATATGATAGTGTTGTATTGATGAGTGACTGCATGTATGAGTGACTGTATGGGTGAATGAGTGGATGTGTGTGTAGACCTAGGAATCAGTCAGTGCATATTTAGTAACTAGTATTGATGTGTCTATTTTTTAGAAAATGATAGTCTGTATTTTAGAGTGGGTGTATCAAAGGTTATATTCAGGTGTGAGGAGGTGCATCAGATTTTCACATGGATGATGTTATCAGTGATGTCATTTGAGAAGTCATCAGTGATGTCATCAGTGATGTCACTGACCATGTAATGAATGATGTAATATGTGACGTCATCAGCAGTGCATTGCGGGGGCGCGAGTTATAGTTAGCTGAACTAACTGTACCGCCGAAATTTCTATGGTTGTACGAGTGAAATGTCCAACTAACTATATCGCCCCTGAAACCTATGGTTTTTTCAGTGAATTTCTAAGGTTTTTTAAATGCCAATTCCTAACTATAACGTGCATGAAACCTATGTTTTTTTCAGTGAATTTTGAAGGTTTTTTAAATGCTAATTCCTATCTATAACTTATCTCTAAAGATATCATGTTTAATGACTTTCATTGGATTTCTATATTTTTCAATTTCAGTGTGTCAATTTCATTAATTATGTTTTTTTAAAATACTTTTTATCACCATTTTTTAAAGTTATTTTTACAATTAATTCTTTTAAAAATTAAAAAATATTATTTGTTTTAATTGGGTTTTTTAAAAAATATTTTGAAATATTTTTAAAACTATTTTTTAAACTATATTTTCAAAACTTTGTTTTATTTTTATTTTTCCATTTTTTGGGGATCCGCGCACCCTATGCGCACCGTTCTCGATCCCTACGTGAAAGCATCCGCGCACGGTATGCATTGGGTACGTGTTTGATGCGCGATTGCAATTCGACCGGTTCGCGACTCCAAGCCTATACGCGACACGGACGATGGACGTAACGCGACGCTTGTGTGCTTCCGCGATGCATCAGATGCATGTATGACGCAGTAGGTGCGCGGATCCCGCGAAATATTCAACATTTAAAAAAATATATATATATATTTCATGTGAATATTAATTGAAGAGAAACTCTAAACTACTCTTAAAAGTAATATATTTATACATCTAATCCTATATTCCTTTTAAATTAAATTTTGCAGATGCACGCTGGGTGCGTGCTGCGTTAGCGCAGGGTGCGCGGATCCCATGTGACCTGCAAAAAAAGAGATTTGATTGGTTCATTACACTTCCTGTTCTAACTATTGAAAGACCCCACCCATTTCAATCATTCTTCTTTGACCTTCATTGGAAGAGCATCTCTTTGCAGAGAAGAAGCTTTTTTGACTAAGATTTTACTTAGCTCAAACTTTTTTCCAGAACATACAATGGCTTCAGAGCAACCGCCATCTCCTGCATCTCCTCATACATCTGAAGATGATTTTGTGGAAGAGCCACCACGCACACCACGTTTTTCATCTGTGGTGTGGACATTTTTTACCTATCCTGAGTGGCAAACTAAGACCAATGCCACCTTGGTGATGTGCAAGATCTGCCAGAGAGTGCTGTCTCAAGGGGATCCTAACAAAAAAAATTCATGCGGAACAGCTAGCATGATGAAGCACCTGAGAACCCTTCATCCGGTAAATCTTGCTCGGGAGGAATGCCGAAGGATGAGAGTCGCTCCTGCTCCTTCCGACTCATCACAGCCGAGCACTTCAAGAGTACATCTTCAGCACAAAATGTGGACATCCGTCCACAATTCCAATTTTTGAAAGTGCTCTGCACTAAAGGCAATAAGACTTTATGCTACGGAGAGCAGTCTATCGATCTGATCTGCCGTAGGCATGAAAGTCACCATTGCTAGTTTTTTTTTTAGTTTTTTTTCCCTGAAGTTCATTGTTTTTTTCCTCCTGTTCTGTTTTTTCCTTTTTTTTTTGCAGAAATACCCCAAAAAATTTAAAATTGTTCAGAAAAGCCCCCCAAAAAAATAAAAGAAGAAAGAAGAAAAAAAAAGTTCTTGTAAGAACTAACATTCCTGGTTTTAAAAAAGAGCTATATTTGTTTGTTTGTGTGTGAAAGTTTAGATGAACGTATGTGTAGTACGTAATTGACTGAATGAATGCATTAGTAGCGTATGGTGAATGTATGAGTGCAGAACTATGAGGAAGTGCTGCAGCATCACACAGTAACCTCTTTAACTGCAGTGTGCTGTAGTACTTCCGAAGCACAGGGATGCAACACATGTACATAAATATGTTGCAAATCTATGCTTCTCTCTGCACGGGTGCTTAAACTGCAGCCATGTGGTGACACAGGCACCCTTGCACCATAGTGCAAGGATATCTGTGTCATGTGCTGTTTGTTTTTGTGCAGGAAGACACACCTTCCTGCACACATACAATGAGAAAACGCATTTTTCTCCTTCAATGTATGCTGAACATTTTAGCATGCATTGAAGATATAAAAATGTGGAGAAATGAAAACAATTCTCCTTGTTGTGCATTCCTACACCAATTTTAGAATGGTGCAGCATTCACAAACATATCGAGATTTATGATTTCTGATAAATCTAGAGATGTGTCTTGTTCTATGAGTATTCAGCGCAATCATGCACAACAACACTTATAGAACACCCTTTCAACGCAAAGTGGTGTGTATGATGAAGTTGCACAGAGTGCCTTTTCCTCTCTTTGTAAATATGAAAGAGTGTCTTGCGCAATAACTATGTTACGAAAAGTGATATATTTCTGTTTGTAAAATTGCTTGCGAATGATAGAAGGTAAGCACAGAGTTTTGTCTGCAAAGATGTTCAAAGAAGAATGATTGAAATGATTGCGGTCCTTCAATAGGTACAATGGGAAATATCATGAACCCCTCATATCTCTTTTTTTGCAGGTCACATGATATCCGATTACAGTCAGATTTCAAAACTACATAGGTATAAACAGAGTGTTTTTAAAGCTTCTTGCAGATCTCTCCAGTCTGCATATTGATACTTAGTTAAACTTACCTTCACCGTAATAGAAATAAAAAATAGTAAACATTTTTTTCAGATTTTCTTTGCAATCTATATTGATGTAAATTGCTTATTTTAAAATTAGGATCTGTGAAAGAAAAGAAAAAAATAGTTAAACATGTAATAATACATTTTTTACAACACAGCATAATTTCCACAAAGTAATTTGTTTACTTTTTTTGCTGTTCTCAGAATATAGTGAATTTCACTAGAAATAGTGATTTCAATCATACTCATCACTTAACAGTGTGCAATAAAAAAACAATCAGAAAGATTGTTAAAAAAAAAACAACATGCTATTCTCAGTAAAATACCAGAAAATACAAATCACACATATATGAAATGCTTACGGCTAACAAAATTTTATAAGTTTAACTTATAAAAACTGTAAATGTTGCCACCTTAAAATATTCACTGAATCAATGACCACCAAAAAGTCCATAATTCAAACATATACCTTTCCTTGAGGCCAAATGGTATTTTTGCACTCCTTTTTTATGTAAATTGTCCAATGGTAGTCCTATTAAATTATTATAATAAATTTCTCTGCGAGTGAATTATCTTTCTAAAACTTTGACTTTAAAAATATTAGGTAGGAATTTGGTAATTCACTAGGCAAACATTGGTTGAAAACCAACTGGGCATCATTACAAAGTGTCCAGCCTTTGTCACATTTTAGATAGGCAGTGTAATGTCCATATGTGGTGGAAGGACCATCATGGAAAATTATAGCAATTGCTACAAAAGTCCTTCCTGATATTGATAGTTGTGCTGCTACAAATTGCTTTATTAAAGTATCCAATTTTCTTCCGTCAGCTGTACAACGTTGCATCATTAAAATTATGTATTTGCCATATTTTGTTAAAAATAATGTGGATAACATTTCTGATTTACATTGGCTACACTCCGTGTTTTGATTTACACCTTTAACTAATTTATTGAAAGACACTGATTTACAGTCTGGTAATGTTAAATACAGAAATCTCTCAGTGTCTACATTGGAGCTACATGTATACATGCAATTTTCAAAATAATGTTCCCATTTGTATGAAAGGCCAAAAAAATGGTAAGTATATACATAGAAAATTCCTGAGCATCTTGTTGGATATTTTGTGAAAATTGTGTAGAACCACAACACACATCCAAAAGATTACGAACATCTGAAACAGATTGTATTTTACTTGTGTCTGTTGTCAATTTTTCAAAAACAGAATGCAACAGAGAACAAAATCTTTGTTGCCGATTCTGCATAATTTGTTCTTGCAAACCTTCAAGATAAAAAACAACATTGACCACTACATTAGCATAGCAGTTGACACCTGAACTATTTTCAAACTGATAACCAACAACCTCTTCAACAGTGTTCAATTTCTTTTTACTTGCAATCACAACATTATCTTGTGCTATTCCCTTCTCAACACCTTCAGAACAGATACTGTCAAACCTTCTTTTTCGACCAACCACACGCTTTTAAAATACTGGATATTGACCTAAATTTGGAGCATACACCCTTCTTAACATATTATACTCTTTTACACAGTTTGCATCTGCAGTAACCTTTGTCTCATCAAAATCAATCAAAAACAAACCAGATAATGTTCTGACTCGCGACAAAGCAACATATGCCATACCCTCTTTAAATACAGTAGATCCAATGTTCAGCAATGCACTGTCTACACTTAATCCTTGAGATTTATGAATAGTCACTGTATATGCCAGAGAAAATGGAAATTGTTTCCTACGGACATATACATCTTTAACAAGGAAAAAACGAACTGAACAATGACCAATTTCTTTAACTTCTTCAATCTGATCAAATTTAATTTTTAAAAATTCAATTCCTTCTTTTTTCTGATAATTAAAAAAATCTACCACTTTACTCATTGCGCCATTAACTAACCCTTTTTCTACATCCAAATTTCGCCTTAAAATTACCCAACAGTTTACACACGCATACAGTGTCTTTTCTAAACCAGCTGTTTTAGATGTTTTTTTTTCTAAATAATCCAGTTTTGTTTTCAACTTTCCCGTCAAAATAAAAGTAATTCCTTCATGCTCTATTTTATCAATGGCTTCCATTTTTATAATTTCTTCATTTTCCAGTTTCAATAGTTCTTCGTTGAATATGGAACACTCTCGCAGTGTTGTCATTAAACAGATCACTGATTTATTTTCAGCAATTTTCATGTACACTTTTGCAGAAAGTACATTTTCATTTGGAAAGACATTGCAAAGTAATCGACTTTCCAAAGCTTGTTTGCCATGTTTTGTAAGAATTCCAATTCTTATATCTTGAAGAATACTTCCATATTCAGCATCATTTGCCTGTCGCATATTTGTTGTCAGTTCTTTGTATTCAAAATTAGTCCAAATGTTCACATTACCAACACTACCAAGAGACTTTCTGGTATCTTCATGTGCAAGTGTTTTAAATACCAGTTGTCCTTTTACCGGAGTAAGTTGCAATAGATCTCCAAAAACTATAACGTGTTTTCCTCCAAATAACACGTCATACTCTGTTTTAAGAATTTGTTGCATTCTTAAATGCACGAAGGCAAGCATCAAGTTTGAGACCATGCTCACCTCATCAATAATGAGAAGTTTCATTTTCTTAAAGACTCTTGAAACTTCACAACAAGCTTCTCCAGATAGCTTGTGGTATTCCAATTTGTTCTCATGCTCTACTGGTAGCATTAGTAAACGATGTAAAGTAATTCCTTTAATGTTATGTGCTGCCAACCCAGTTGGAGCAGTGACAACACAAGACAAATGCGACTCAGTTGCTTTTTGCAGATAACTTGTAATTACTTTAATTAAGAAACTATTTCCTGTTCCAGCTTGACCACTCACATACATTTAGATAGGTTGAAATAATGTACATGAGCTCCCTTTCTTTTCATGAAGTAATCCATGGTCGATCTGCTCTTTCACTTGTTGATATATTTGTTTCTGTTCAACATTTATTTGTTCTTCCAAGTTTCCTAACTGTACTACATCTTCTTGAGCTTGATATATTGCTGTTTCCACCTCATTCATGGCAGTTGCTGCTTCATTTTCAACACTTGGTTGTCCTAGTGGATCTTGACTCAGTGCAGCAGAACTTTGACTGTCTTGAGAACTGTCTCTAGAAATCTCGGCTGCAATTGTAGCTTCTTGATCAATTTCATCATTCAACATTTTCACATAATTAGCAAAAGCACTGCATTGTATGCTATCTTTACAAGCAGTAAATGAATCTTCATAGCTCTGAAAATCTCCAAGTAATTCCAGTTCTGAATGCCATGGTTTGAACATTTGCAAAAGGGCTAAATAGTAAAATTCCCTTTTATCAGCAGTGTCGCAAATCAGTTTCCTGTGATTAATTAAATTTCCTTTCCTCTGTTTCACCAGACATCCTTCAGAACCAATAACTGCATATTTTCCATATTTGATGTTTTCTGTAGTGTTCCGTTTAAAAGTGTAGTTTTGCAGCACTTCATAGAGACACATGCTCTGAAGATGATGACTTCTGTTCGGGTAATATGTGTCCAACATATTCGTTTTCAAAATATCTGTACTTTCTGGTTCTTTTTCTGCGAAATATTCAGTTTCTTGAACAGATTTCAGTACCCGATTTCGCATTCCTGCAAGACCTAGACTCACCCAAATGATTCTTCTACGTTTTGAATATAGACTTGCAGATGATAACCGATCTGAATATTCATATGCTCCAATTTCTAAGCCTGGGCGTAGTGGGCGTAGTGGGGCTACGTGAAGCAGCGTGTTGTGTGGCAAAATCTACGCACACTCGCGCACTCCGCGTAGCCCCACTACGCACCGCCCGCCTCCCGCCTGCCCTCATTTTAAAATAATTTAAAGAAGGTTAAAGGTAAATAAACCACCTCACCTTCAGTGCGGCGTCCCGGGGCTCCCTCTTCTTGCTGGACGGTAATTTCTTCACGCAAATGCGCATGCGCGGACGCCCGGGCTTGCGCCATTTCCGTGAAGAAGTTACCATCCAGCAAGAAGAGGGAGTCCCGGGATGCTGCACTGAAAGTAAGGTGGTTTACTTACCTTTAAGCTTCTTTAAATTATTTTAAAATGAGGGTGGGCGGGAGGCAGGTGGCGGGCAGCTCTGCTTCGCTGCGGCGTGTGCGTAGCGCTGCCTGCTACGCCTACTTCGTAAATGGCGAAGCAGGCAGCACTACGTGCACTCCATGGGCGAAGCGGAGCAAGACGCCCAGGGTTACCAATTTCACGATGCGATAACATCTTCAAACTGAAACTGTATAATTTCTTACTTAGAGTCTTCTCGTGAGAAATCTCTTCCCACATTTCTTTCAATTCCGTCTTTTCTGATTTAGTAATGTAGGACGTTACATACCGAGCGACAGCAATGGAATTGTCCGCAACATACTGAATATCCATGTTAGCATCCCACATGGATAAAATAACTGGATTGTAGTAATTTATGTATTTTGATTCTTCACTTCTTTTTAAGTTGTAGGTATTTTTCGGAGACTTTCTTGTGATAGTATGTCGCACAGCTGACATAAAACTGTTCACTCTTCCTTTGGATAATACAGGACGTGGAAATCCAAAATGACATTTGGGTGCCGATTCCGATCCTGGAAAAAATTTCCCCGTACGACTCGTATCCGGTCTTTTTACCGT
Organism: Triturus cristatus; assembly: GCF_964204655.1. Classification (NCBI taxonomy): domain Eukaryota; kingdom Metazoa; phylum Chordata; class Amphibia; order Caudata; family Salamandridae; genus Triturus; species Triturus cristatus. Next base: position 183,818,673 of record NC_140589.1, read on the forward strand.
ACGAATCGTACAAGTGCCGTACAAACAGCCAAGTACGATTCGCATGGGAAAAAGTCCATACGAATCGCATTGGGAATAATTTCCCACACGTCCTCGGGTCGGAAAATGTGTCCGACACGTCCCCGGACGATTTACCGTACAAATGTGAAAAGTGAAGCCCGACCGGGCAAGTACGATCCATCCCGTGCGTCCGATGTTACAACCGTATGGAAAAAACACCGTCCGCACCGAACTCCCATAGCAACCATGGAGACATGTGCCCGCATACGCGCCAAACACCCCCCCCAGCCCCAGTATGTACGCGCCGAACACCCCCCCAGCCCCCGTATGTATGCGCCGAACACCCCCCCAGCCCCCGTGAGTACGCGCCGAACCTCCCCAGCCCCCGTGAGTACGCGCCGAACCCCCCCAGCCCCCGTGAGTACGCGCCGAACCCCCCCAGCCCCCGTGAGTACGCGCCGTACCCCCCCAGCCCCCGTGAGTACGCGCCGAACACGGGGGGTACGACTCGTACGTACACGGGGTCTGGGGGGATTCGGTGCGTACTCACGGGGGCTGGGGGGGGTTCGGCGCGTACTCACGGGGTCTGGGGGGGGTTCGGCGCGTACTCACGGGGGCTGGGGGGTTCGGCACATACTCACGGGGGCTGGGGAGGTTCGGCGCGTACTCACGGGGGCTGGGGGGGGTTCAGCGCGTACTCACGGGGGCTGGGGTGGGTGTTCGGCGCGTACATACGGGGGCTGGGGGGGGTGTTCGGCACGTACATACGGGGGCTGGGGGAGGTTCGGCACGTACTAACAGGGGCTGGGGGGGGTTCGGCGTGTACTCACGGGGGCTGGGGGGGGTACGGCGCGTACCGGGCCCCCTCATCTGGTCGTTTCGCGGCGTACTTCGCTTTTCAGGCACTTTTTGGGTGCCGTAAAAATATTGGCTTCCGGACTGCTGTCGGTTCGAATCGTATTTCCTGGTTCGTGAAACGCTGCCTGCAAGCGTCCCGACGTCACTTCGGCGCTTTCCCGGATCACATTTGTATGTATATTTTCGTCGGTTGGTGTTTTGTACGACTCGTACGGAAATGGTGTTTCCGTGCGAATCGTACTGGCATGTTTGTAAAGTTTTACAACCGGGTACGAGTCGGACGGTTTTTCCAGGATCGGAATCGGCACCTAGGTATAGAACTTATCCTTTGACTTGTACTTTCGTCGACAGTATTTTCCACATCAATGGCTTTGGAATAGTAAGACTTGTTGTTTTACGTTTTTATGTTCTTTGCTATTGGGTACAGCACATGTGGCATAATCTTCAATGAAAGACAAAACAGTTTCATCTGAATCTGTTCCAAATTTAGGGGTGTCCTTGATCCATAACAACATATGTATATGAGGAGCACCTCTTGCTTGATACTCCTTTCTCGAAAAGAAATCCACAACTTCTCCAAGAGGAGGATTCTTTTTATTGCAGATGAAAGACATCATAGCTTCAAATCTATGATTGAAATATATGCATACATTAACAGGATCCAATGAGCACAATTCTCCAGGTGTCTTATATTCAATATTTTTTATATTGCAATTTGCCTCTCGAAGAAATTCAAGTAAATCATCCCAAGCATACTCAGCACAGCTTAGTGTAACAAACCATGTAGGAGTTCCCGAGTTACGTAGCATACATTTCAGTTCTCCATGACGACGGTACCAATATTCATTAGTCCCTCGCTGACATGCCATCAGATTAATCAACTGAGATTCTAAATGATCATCTCTCTGATGCACTTTATCCATAAATCCTTAGCAGTTACATTTTGCAGATGCATTCCAGTTTTTAAAATGTGATTTACTGCATATTAAAGTCCAGACCACTCACTTTCAAACAGAAGATGAAACATATAAGGGATACATTGTCAAAATCTTGGATCTTCTGCATATAATATTGTTGTCCGATATTCAGATGCAGGAATCTGCACAGGACGTTCATCATATCGTCCACCTTTTCCTGTTGGAAACAACTGCGGGAAACAACGAGCTTCCAAACTCTCTTCCCATACACTCATGGGACTTCCCGTTGCTTTTTTCATTTGGAACAACTCAATCGTATTCCCCATCACCTCTTTAGAATGAAGTTGATGTACACTGTAATGTTCATAGATTTATTCACATCTGGACATGTCCACTTTTTCAATTTGTCCACTTAATGTTTCAGTATCTTCTGCTAAATCTATTTCTTCTTCTCCTACAAACACATTTCTATAGTACTCATTATTTTTTAACAGATACAATGATGCCTTTTGCACTTTTCTAACATCCACTAACTCTTGCCAGATTTTCTTATTCTTAGTAGGAACACCATTAACTAGAATGACTAGTGGCTCATTTTCTGCATGGTCCACACTAATAGTTTCAATATTTTTCTTTAAGTCTACTGGTAAATACACAACTCTTCCTTTCAATCCTCTTTGTAACTCTGATGGAGGTAATTTACCTGTTTTAGGCTCCATACGAACAATAGCCTGAAACGAGTGAACACATTGAATGATAATAGACTCATACGTATTTAAATCTATCAGCTCTGGAGGAATAGCAACCAACTCTAGATTATTATGAACTGCTCTAGCAGGCATTTTATTCTCTTCTAATTTGTTATAACAATATTTTCAAATACGCTGCTCAGATCCCAAATCAAAACAATCCTCTACCAGCAAATAAGTTACAAATTCCATCCACTTATCATTATCTTCTATTTCACTTTTTAAATATAGATTGACACCCCTAGTCTGATTTTTATAGTGAGTTCGCCGACAACAAATACAAGAAACATTTGGTCTTTCACCTGAAATTACCTTAAACTTTGTGATTTCATCCTCAAAATTTTTTGTAATCACAGGTTCTACATTGTCTTTAACATTTTCTTCTACTAATGTCACAGTTTCTCCACTCTCTTGCTGAGGACCAAAGTAACAAAACTCAATATCCTCACAAACCTTCTTCACATCTGATACTGAGCCACGTAAAAGAGCACTGTTCAACTCATTTAACTTTAGTGCTGGACTTTTCGCTAGGCCTGGGCTAATTGCGATAATTTGACATTTTCGCGTTCCACGGGAAGCGCGAAAATGTCAAAATTTCCGCATTCCACAGCTTAGCGATAATTTCTTTCTTGCTCGCGCTGTAAAATAATACATTCTCGCGCGCGCGCAATCGCCTTACCAGATTTCCCGCGTTCGCCGACAAGTTTTCCCGATCCGGTCGCGTTCTCCACGAGATGTTGGATTGTTGGTAGCCATTTGCGCTGTCTCGCGACAGTTCGCGCCCGCAGTAATGTCATTGGTCGCGCGATCACGTCTTTCTTCTTGCGATCATGCACCGCGAGAAGAGTGAAAACAAGATGGCTGTGCCCGCGAGCAACCGCATGGGTAAGTTGGTGAGCCGCGACCACGCAGAAAATACTGCGAACGGGCGGGAAGAAAACTTCCGCATCTTCGCGATATTTCCGCGTGTTTGCTGAGATTTTTAACATTTTTGCGATAATTTGCGAAAGTGACTTTCGCAAATTCCGCCCACCCCTATTTTATGCATAATACAATCTTCTCACTAACTTCCGCATTTGAGTATGATGTACTGCCAGCATCCTGAAATGGTGAAAAACACTTTCACAAACTTTCCTAGAAAGACAAGCCAGAGAATTACCTTGCAAACCAGTATTTTTTCTCACTCTGCAAGGGTCTACTCCTTGCAACACCTTAATCTTTTGTTTAACACTTTTTTTAGTATATGCTTGTAAAAAACTACATAATTTATCAATAGATTCCTGTCGTACACTACAAATACTACTGCAATCCCATGTATACACAGGGTGTTTAGGACATCTCCCTAGAACTTCATCAGCTATCACTTCTTCTGCATTTCTTTCAACCATTTTCTCTTTCTCAATTGAACAACCATCTCTAACTTTGTAACCTTTACCACTGGTGTCAACTGCAATCAGTAATTTTTTGCTCTGTAAATAACTCTCTTCATTAAAGAAAGGCTCTGAACTGGAATTGTGTTTCCATTCTCCCAAAAAAAATCACATTTTTTTTTTCTATTAATTACTTTTTTCCTCCTAGTTTTTGCCTTCATTAAATTGATTGGTTTATCTAGTGATCGAATTCTGTTTAATACTAAAATGAATAGTTTCCTATTTACTTCTAAAGCCTTTTCAACAATGTTTTCAATATGCTCCTTCTTTTTATAAAACAAAGCTCTCTTTTTATATTTCTTCACATCTTTCAGCAAATGATGTACTACTCGTTGTAAAACATTTTTTTCGTAATTCCTTATACTGATTTTGCCTTCTTTTAGCACACTTTGTCTCCTTTGACTGAATATTTGTTTTTTTGCTTTTCCTCTTATTTTGAATTTTTTTTCTAGTTGAAACATTTACAGTGGATTCAGCGTTCTGTACATTCTGTTTCCTCCTACAAACATTTTTAATAAATTGCTTTGTGATCTTACCAGAAGATTTGTCCTTTTTAGCCACATTATCTTGTATATTCTATACTTGTGGTTGACTTTTCTTCAAGTAATTCTCCTGTCTCTGTTCTTTTCTTGTTTTTTTCAGGCATGATTTCTCTATTTTAACGTCGAAAAACAGCATCTGTGAAAAAAGAATCACAAATAAAAGTATATTAATAACTTTCAAATTCATACTATTCTATCACTGTAAAAACACATTTTATATAAAAACTGACTAAGAAACTATAGCCATGAAGCACAAGTGTGACGATGGTTAAAACACTACAAGCATAGTGCATACTGCTTTGAATCAGTTTATGCCCTAAAGCCTACCTCACTAAAAGACTACATGCTAAGTGACTGAATGATTACAATACTATTAGGAAACAAACTGTGTGTATTTCCTAGAAGTGTATGAATACTGACATGATTATTGATGGTGTGAAAGACAAGTGTGAAGGTGATTAGAGACCTGCATGCATACTGGACACATGTTTCAATCCATTCATACGTTAAGGCCTGTCTCACTCCAATACTATTTGGATACTGATTAAATGATTAGAGTACTGCAAACAGAATGCCTGGGTGAGTTTATAAGTGTTCGGGTTTTGGCACAGTGAATGGATTACTCCATGGAGTATTTGCTAGAAGTGTATGAATACTGACTAGGTAATTGAAGGTGTAAAACACAAGTGTGTAGGTGGTTAGAGGACTGCATGCATAGTGGATAGGCATTTGAAGCAATTCATGTACTAAGGCCTGGCTCACTGCATGAGTACTTAGGTCCTGACTGAATGATTAGAGTACTGCAAAGAGAGTGCCTGGGTGAATTTATAAGTGTTTGGGTTTTGACGCACTGAATGGATTACTACATGGTGCTGAATGGGTCACTGGAGGAGTACAAGGGGAGTGATAGGATGTTTGCTGCACTATATGTATACTGAGTGGGGAATTAAAGATGTGAAAGACAAGTATGTAGGTGGTTAGAAGACTGCATGCATACTGGATAGACATTTGAAGCAATTCATGTGCTAAGGGCTGGTTCACTGCATGAGTACTTGGATACTGAGTGAATGATTAAAGCACTGCAAGGAGACTACCTGGGTGAATTTATAAGTGGTGCCTTTCAGTGCAGTGAATGGATTAGTACATGGTGCTGAATGGGTCACTGGAGTAGTATAAGGAGAGTGAGAGAGTATTTGCAGGAACTGTACGAATACTGTCTGGGATATTGAAGGTGTGAAAGACAAGTATGTAGGTGGCTAGAGACCTACATCCATAATGGATAGACGTTTGAAACCGTCCATAGAGTAACCCTTGGATCACTGCAAAACTACCTGACTACTGACTGAATCATTAGAGTACTACAAAAAAAAGTGACTCAGTGAATCTTTTTAAGATTTTGGATTCTAGTAGTGCAGTGAATAGGTTAGTACTTACTGCCAAATGAGTCAGTGGAGGTGCGCAATTAAAGTGACAGAGTGTTTATTGCAGTTTATAGATACTGACAGGGAAATTGAACGTCTCAAAGGCAATTGTGTTGGTACTTACAGGCCTCCATGCATACTGGAAACACATTTGAATCAATCCATGTGCTAAGGCCTGCCTCACTCCATTAGTACTTAGGTACTGACTGAATGATTAGACTATTGCAAGAAGCGTACCTGGCTGAATTTACAAGTGTTTCAGTTTTTGGTGCAGTGAATGCATTACTACATGGTGCTGAATAAGTCACTGGAACACTGCAAGGGGAGTGACAGGATGTTTGCTGAAAGTACATGGATACTTACTAGGGAATTGAAGCTGTTAAGGACAAGTGTATAGTGCGTTACAAGACTGCATGCATACTGCATAGACATTTGCAGTCCTCTCTGTGGTAATGCATGGTTCACTACATGAGTACCTGGAAACTGACTGAATCATTAGACTACTGCTAGAAGAGTGCCTGGGTAAAACTGTTAAGTTTTTCAGTTTGGGCAAAAAGATTAGTACATGGTACTGCATCAGTCACTGGAGGAGTGCAAGATGAGTGACAAGATATTTATTGAAGTATATAGAAACTGACTAGTTAATTAAAGAAGTGAAAGACAAATGTGTAGGTGACTAGAGGCCTGAATGCATACTGCATAGGAGTTTCAAGCAGTCCATGTTGTAAGGCCTGGCTCGCTGCATGAGCACTTGAATACTGACTGAATGATAAGAGTACTAAAAAGAGAGTGCCTGAGTGAATTTATAAGTGTTTGGGTTTTGGCAAAGTGAATGGTTTAGTATATGCTACTGAATGGGTCACTAGAGGAGTACATGGGGAGTAACAGAGTGTTTGCTTGAAGTGTATGAATACTCACTGTGGAATTAAAGGTGTGAAAGAGAACTGTGTAGATGGTTAGAGGACTGCATGCATAGTGGATAAGCATTTGAATCAAAGCATATGCTAAAGCCTGCCTCACTTAGGGCCTCATGTAGGTAACATACAATTTACCGATTCATAAATACCGAATTTTACCGATTCGGTATTTATGAATCGGTAAATAGTATGTAGGTAAATAATCGGTAATTATTACCGATTCGGTAAATATCGGTATTTATGAATCGGTATTTACCGAATCGGTAATAATGCATCCCTTCCCATTCATTCCTATGGGCCTGGAGGCCCATAGGAATGAATGGGAAGCCAGTTACTATTACCGATTCGGTAAAAAACGAATTGGTAATAGGGGAGGCATTATCATGGGTGGCAGGGTGTCACATTGACACCCTGTTGCACCCCTGATTCGTGCATGTGTGCACATGTGGCGCACATACATGCCCTAAGGGCACGTATGTCTGCCACATGGCACTTTTAAATCAGCAAACTATAGCTGTTTGCAAGGTATTTGTTATTTATCACCAACCTGTATGTGGTGGTAAATACCGAATTCTTAATACTAATATTCACTCTTTTGAGTGCTCCCTACATATGATTTCAGGATTCTGTAATTTACCGAATCTATATTTTACCGATTCGGTATTTTACCGATCCATTACCGATTCGGTAAATTACCGAATCCTGAAATCATGCCTCCTACATCGCAAATGCCTAAATAACGGCCGGTAACGGGATATTTACCGAATTTCGGCCGTTACCAACCGGTATTTAGCTACCTACATGAGGTCCTTAGTTACTACTTGAATATTAACTGAATGTTTACAGTATTTCAAGGACACTTTCTGGGTGATTACATAAGCAATAACTGCCTTATTATTCTAACAAAACTTGAGAACAGGAAAGTTTTTAAGCAGTTATGCATATTCAAACATATGAAGTACCCAAATGCTTCTCTCACAGTGGTTCCCAAATGCACACAGACTCATAGTGTGATTCTAGACGAGCAACACTCTATTCCCAATAAGTCTGGCTGCCGGTTGACGAATCTTCGCAAAGTTTTCCAAACTTTTGGCCAGCTCCGGTCCGCTCCTATCCTGAAAATTTCACAGTGATTCGTCAAGCGGGGGCCGAGAAAAAACTCATTCACTACTGTGGAAGGGATAAGGGTACTGTACACAACCTACATATTTCAGTACTACACTTTACTATCAATGCCTGTCTCATTTTATCAATGCATAAGCAATGAGTGGCTTTTAATGCTACTAAAACTTGACAACATGACAGGATTTTAAACAGTTATCTGTCAGCAAATACATGATGTTCCCAAATGCTTTTCTCACAGTGGTTCGCAAATGCACACAGACTCACAGTGTGATCCTAGACAAACAAAACTCTCCCTAGGAGTTTACCAAAACACATTTCTTAATCTACGAGTACTTCATTTTAGTGTTCAAACATGACTCATTTTGCAAATTCATAAACAATGACTGATTTCTCATTGTACCAAAATATATAAACAGCACAGTTATCTGTCTGCAAATACATGAAAAACACAAATGCTTATCACAGAATGGTTTCTACATGCACACACACTGTCAATAAGATTGTAGACAAAAAAATGTATTCCCTACACTTTAGCAGGAGAAATACATTAGTCTGATTAAAATCAAAATAGTCTAGATACATCCCCTCACAATTAAATAACTCACCTTTCAAGTTGTTTTGTACATCAAGAAGTATATCAGTCACACACCAGATATCAGTCTCACACCAGATTTTCCTATACAGAATCTCTGCACTGTGCACCTCTCAGCAAAACCAAAGAATGGCAAAGGTTCCCTCTCATTTTCCATACATATACATGTAAACATCAAATCACATTCCTTCCCACATAAATTCAAAAGCAAACACACATTTCTATTGGTTAAACATTTCAACCCTTTCCAAATGACATAAATTTGAACCCTACCCCCATTCTGCCTTCTGCCTGTTACCATAGCAACAGGTCATGGAACACTGTCACAAGTTCAGCACACAATGTTGCTAATCAAAACAGCAAGTGTGCTTGACTTTTCAACATATCAGCTTATCATATATAATGTTCCTTTCACGCTCTTTTTGTTAACCAATAAGAATCATGCGTTTAAAAAACAGAAACATGCACCCTACCTTTCATTGTAGAAGGTTGTCAAACAACCAATGATTTCTTGTCTTTTTTCAAAACTGCATCTTGGCCACCATTTTTGAAAAAAATCTTACTTTTCAAGCTGCCATTTCATTTACAGAGACCATCTGAGTGCATCCAGATTTCCCTTCAAGATGCTTAGAGTGTGGATTGTGGGACACAGCTATATTTTCTTGAGCCAAAGGTATGCAGAAAACAAAGGCATTCACAAAGACCTAGGTTTGCCAAATGTAGACGTCAAATGGATTGGACAGAGAAGGTTAAAGTGGCACCAATTGATGCCATTGGTAAAAACCTTTATGCATATCCAGCACCCTGACCTTTGACTGGGGTAGGCCTGGAAATGCTTATGAAGGACACCTTTGCAGAATTGTTTTCACTTTTTCCCAAAACTGCCTTTGTGTATTCTAACATATGCCAAAGGCAGAAGTGGAACTGGTCCAATCATTTTTGTTCACAGATTGAGAAAGCTAGGACTCATGTGAATAAATCTGTTTCAGCTTTTCTCCGAGACTATAGAATGGGGTCCATTTACAATAACAATCTGCGCTTTCATATGCAAGAGATGTATAGGAGAGATGGAGTACACTTTACTGATGAAGGAAACAGAGTCTTCCTCAACAACTTTAGACAATGTATAGGTACTTACTTATAAGTACCAGAATCTCTAAATGAACACGGCTCTTTTTAGAGCCACTCAAGAACAAAACACTTAAGCTAGATGTTTATCTCCCAAAAATTTCAGGTTTTTTCCTTGGATCCGCGCACCCAACGCGTTAGGAACTGCGCACCCAACGCGAGAGGAACCGTGCACCCAACGCGTTAGGATGCGCGATTCCTAATTTTACCGTAAAAATAAAATAGCCCCTATCACAAATTTTTATTATCCCCGGGTACCCCATCCCCCGGGGCTTATAAAAATCTGGAACTACAGACCTGTGGGCCTAACGTGCGTCAAAAGAACTAAAGAGTGGACTACCTGCAAGCTTAACAGAGCTCACCTGGGCCATCACCACCAAGACTCCCCAGCCCGGAGTACTACCAGTGGATTTGCAAGGGTTTTGTCCAAGTGGATTGTGGGAATTGAAGTCCCAAAATTTCAAGGACCATCTCGTAGCTTCCAGAACCTTGGAGTAGGCTTTGGACACTTTGGGGCCCTCAAATTAATTTCAGAAAGAAGTTCCAGAAGTTTCAAGTAGTTTGGAGCAACTTTTGAAAAAAAGCTCCATTAGTGGACAGACTTGACCTGGCCAGGCAACCTTTCGATCCTGGACCATGAGTAGACCTGACCTCCAGGTTTGTCCCGCAGAAAGACTCCGGAGGTCCGACTTCCAGAGTTTGGCCAGGAGTTGGTGGAAACCCAACCCGGCGAACCCTCACTGATCCGACCTGGTGAATAACATCGAGGGACCCCAGGAGCAAAAGCTCCATAAAAGTTTTAAAGTCCGAATGTAGAAAAGGTGACCAGGACCAACCGTGAGAGTCAAGCCACCTACCTTCAACCAGGAGCCGGCCTGGATCTTTGGGTTGCCCAACCGGAAAGCTCCAGAGGTTTAACTTTCATAGGTTTTACCTGGAGCTCATCGCAAGGGAAGACAGTAAACCCTCACCGAATCTGGTCTGGCTGAGAGCCTCAGGGGACCCCAGGATAAAAATATCCAGAAAAGTTTCTAAGTCTGAAGGTAAAAGCTTTGTCCAATATCTACCCAAGTGGTAGCCGTGCAGGGCTCCATCGCGGTCAGTCTGTAACTTTGACTTTATCCCGATCTAGCACGACTAGATGTCCCACCAGACACTAAAGGTTTCTATGTGCTATATAGTGCTAAATCTTTAAAAATTCATATCCCCGGTTCCCTAAATTGACTTTTTTTCTTTTTGGTGTCATTAAAAAGATAAGAAAAGTGGTGTTGGATTTCTATTGTGTGTTGTGTCTTAATTATCTACTTAATTGTTTTTTTTAATGCTTTACATACCTGTGTTTGAACTTAAGCCTACCTGCTTGCAGCCAAGCCACCAAGTGTTGCGCATGGGAATAACTTTCTGAGACCTATTCTGATCCTAAGCCCCTGTTAGAGGCCTTATTGCCAGTGGTAAATACATATTTAGTATTAATAATAAGTCGATTTCTAACAACCTCCCTAAGACTGATATGTCTAACAACTTAAGTCAGATCTGAAGAGAGTAAGGTGGAGATGAGCAAAATGCTGCCAGGCCCTGCTGCAAATCCCTGCAAGCAGCCAGCCCCCGGATGTGCACAGCCTTTGGCCATGTGTGGCTTGTAGTTGCCCGCATGACCTGGCCTCCGGTGGGGAGTAGGGGCTAGTGAGGGAAAGGGTTTGGCTAAAGGAAGAGGATTGGGACTCGTCTCGGCTTACACTCATACTTAGAAGACATTTTGGAGGAAAGTTCCTGAGCACGAAAAGTTTGCTGGGGTGTGGCAGCCAGTGATGTTCGAGGCAGTAGGGTTGTCAGGGAGCCACCGGGAAGAAGTTGTGGTGAAGATTTCTATGTGTGGACTTTGTCACTTTTATGGAAGTCAAAAACCTCCCACGAAACAAAGCTTCAGGCTGTAGCTTACAAGGGCTCCAAGAGGCCGGATACCCATTCCAAGAGGTACCGCAGAAATGGATTTAATTTGCAGGAAAGAACTTAGCCGGAGCTACTACGAAGTCAGGTTGACCGGTGATGCACCTCGGGTATGTCCTGGTCTTCTATTGGTTCTCAGGCCACCTTTTGGTGGAAAACTTTAAAGTTACACGTTTCAGGTTTTGTCTGGAGGACCACATTTAGCACCACTTTCAAGGATCCAGGACTGGTTGGGCACCATTTGAGGGATCAGGACTCATTCCAGGCAGAAGCCAGATGCAGGATTCAAGGTCGCTGGAGCTTGTTATGTCCCTGTAGTTCACACAGGAGGCCAGTCAACCAGCCTTTAGAGTCACTCTGGTAGTCCTGAAATCAAGAAGCAAGGCCGGCAAAGGTGCTATACACATTGGGTGTCAAAGGTTTTCTGGCAGGCCTCTGTCCAGATCACCTTTTTTGGGCTGCTTCTTGGAAGTTACCTCAGTTAAAGAAGCAACAATGGTGCAATATGCCATAACAAATCACCTATAATATGCAGTGATGTCGAGGAAAGTTCATACTTCAGTCTGGGTTTTAGGGGTTTCCCAGTCATTATAGTTTCAATCTTGGCTTGGAGGTGCCTCACTTTGTCCCAGCACACCTGGTGTCCCATGTGCACCACATATCTCTGCCCTATCTGGCACTCGATGAGCTGGATAGTCAGGCTTGCCTGCTTAAGAGTCTTAAGCACTCCTCAGAGCTAGAATATGTGATCCTCCCAAATGGAGCTGAACACAGCTATGTCATCCAGGTAGGAGGCTCTAAAAGCCTCCAACCCTGCCAATGCCCTGTTAACCAGTCTCTGAATTCTGTGAGGGGCATTTTTTTAACCCAAGGAGCATCACCCTGAATTGAAAGTGCTCGTCTGGGATGGATAATGCAGATCTCTCCTTAGCTCCCCCAGTTAGGGTAATCTGCTAGTCCCCTGATGTTAAATCAAAGGTATTTAGGAACTTGGCAGCTCTCAACCTATCTATGAGCTCATTAGTTTGAGGTATGAGGTGAACATTAGTTTTTGTAACTGAGTTGAGCTCCCTATACTCCACACAGAACCTGAGCTTTGAGGCGGGACCCGAAGGGGCTGCTTTAGGTACCAGCACAGTAAATAGCCTCTAAATTCTGTTCTTCAACAGCACACTGCCCGCTGTATTAATATTATGTGTACACAAATCTGTGTGCCTATGGATATATGAGAACAAGGAGACAAACCTCACCAGCAACTGGCAACAGTTCCTCTCATGCTCTGGGGACAGGTTAGGAGAGAGGTTGACTACTTCCATTGACTCAATCTGCTCCTTGGATGATAGGAGGTTGGAGAGAGATTCACTGTTCTCTTCCACCCCACCATGTGTCATCAGGACATGGTAACTTAAGAACTCTCAGAGCGAGGATTGAGGTGATTAACATGGAGGACCCTTTATCTCCTTCACCTCATAAGGCCCAGATCAGTGCTCTTGTATGGCCCTGTGCTTCATTGGCTCCATAACCCACCCTTTTTGGCTAGGCTGAAATTCAACCAGAGTGGCTTTCTGGTCATGCCAGAGCTTCATTACCTTCTGGCTGACTTCAAAGTTCTCAGAATCTTTCTTCCAGGAGCACTGCATCTGGTTTCTGAGCTTCAAATCCTCCATGATACCCTTCATAGTAACTGGAACAATCTCCTCCTCAAGTACTACACTGCCAACCCTTGGGTCTGCACACCAGTCAGGGGCTGTACCCTCTTGGGACACTTGGCATCCCCCTTCATGAGCCCATACTTATAACACTCATAAAACTTTGATTGGGGATGGATGGAACTTGTGGAATTTCACTCCATGGAATGCCACAGAGTTACATAAAAATTCCACGGAATCCATCCAATGGGTGGAAAATATGCATAATGTGCTGCTTGCGCAGCAATTGAGCGCTGGTTGCCTGAGCAGTGCTGAAAGATCTGTGCGAACAGTACCATGCGTTGTGCAAGAGCGTGGGGCCAGCAAGTTGATTTTGCTGCTGCTCAAGTATAAAAATTTACTCAAGTAGCAGTCCTTTGAGCACCACCGCTCACAATCGCCTGCATTGAAAAATCACACTGGGAGATGCCAAATCTTTCTCATACATGCCACCTACCACCACACAGCGATTGGATGAATTTGGCTGGAAATGAATTTGGCCGGAACTTAGTACAACAAAAGTAACATGTGCTCACCAAATTCTACCAATTCCGCTGGCGAAATGAAACATTCTGTCCATCCCTGTTTGGAACATACTTTTCTGTTTTCTTTTCTTCTCAACAAACCCATTTTTCTTTTGCTCAGAATGGTCTCCTTCCTCTGTGAACTATTTTGGCAGCCTCAAGAGAACTCCTCATTTTAATTTTATCCCCCCTCTTTCTTCTAGTAGGGACTTCACCACCCTTTTGGAAATTCCCCAAGATGCCTTTTGAACACTCTGATGCTGAGCCAGAGGTCTCCTTTGCAAACTCCCTGGGGTCATTGATCTTACTGACAATAAGGTGTTGGCACAGATCTGTTAAGCAAGTACTGAGCATGTGTTCTCTCAAAAGGACATTATACAGCCTATTAAAATCATTCACTTTATTGCTACTCAACCAACCCCTCAGTGCCTTGCTGGCGTAGTCCAATATATCCACGTAAGACTGGTTTGGCAGTTTCTGACTGTCAATGAACTTGATGCAATACTTCTCTGTGGTCAGCCCAAACTTGGTGAGTAAAATATATATTTTCTTTTTTTACAGAGTTTTATATGGTGGGAACTTGACCCGAATCGGGTACCAGAGCGCTTTACGTAGCACCAGTTGCATTACATGAGGACACATTCATTTTTGTTAAGCACAGGGAGATTAAGTGATTTGCCCATAATCACAGGATGTTCAGCCTCATTGCCGAGACTCAAACCCAGTTCCAAAGATCCGAAGTCGACCGTCCTAGCCATTAGGCTTTCATGAGGGTGTACCTCGTCTGGTTCTCAACTTCTAATATAAGAAGAGTATCCCGCCCCACTAGGTCATGTGTGTCCACAGGTTGGCTCCCCATTTCTCCTCTAGGACCCAGTGTATCTCCAGAGCTATTTCATATGCAGAAAACCATTTATCTAGATTTGATTTGACTATTTGTAAAGCACAACTATCCCTCCAAAAGGAGCATCCTGGTGCTATGTGGAAAAAAGAAAGGAGAGACAGGTAGGCATGTGCTGTATCTTAGTTATATAAGTGAAGAAACAAAATGTGTCGGTGGACCCAAAGATCCAGGTCTTCAACGCTTTCCTGAAATGAGTTTTTGATTCCATCAGACTCAGTTGTATTGGCATGAGATTGCATGTTCTAGTTCCTAGAACTGCCAAAGATTTGCCTCCTTTAGGCAGGCGGTTTAAGAAGATTAGCTGAGGAGGATCCAAGTGTCCTAGCAGTGGTGTGAGGAGTAAATCTGGCCACTAGATATTTGGGTCCTGAGTTTCTCAAGGCTCTAAAAGGGATTACCAGGACCTTAAACTGAATTTTTTTATGAATAGGCAACCAGTGGAGGGTTTTAAGGGCAGCCGAGTCAGATGATCTGTGGGGCAGTTTTATCACCAACCGTGCTGCTGCATGTTATACAACCTGTAGCCTTTATAGTACTTATTTATTAACTCCTGCAAGTACGTTGCTGCAGTAGTCTAGTCTAGACAAGAGAAGTGCTACCGCAACTGTCTTCCTTGCAGAGAAGGGAATGCACAAAGCACCAACTGTGGTTATCTGGTTGCGCTGTATCGGGACAAAGTCACAAGTTCAGGCCAACCACGATGGAGTGCATGTTAGATACAAGGAACCAGTTGGACCTTCTGAATAAAGTATCTTAAATCCAGGTGTGCGGACTGAGCTGCACTGCTTTGCAAATCTTTGTAATGTCCGGTGTCAGTTCTGAGGGGCGGTGGGGTCCATGATGCAAGGACTTGCATTGTGCTGCATCAGTTCCGATGAAACTGTGTGTTGGGGCCTGGTGAGACTCTACGTCAAGTCTCAACAATGCAATGAGGCTGGCAGGTGGGCAGCGAGGCTTTGCAAGGCTGTGCATCACTCAGCGTCAATTTAATTGAGGCTGAAAGCTGTGAGACCAGGCTTTGTGAGGCTCTGTGTCACTCCCCCTTAGTTCAATAAAGCTTGTAGCTGTGCCACAAGCCTTGCGGGGCTTTGCTTTGCTATGCGCTGGTTTTGGAGAAGACCACAACTGAACTGGCAAGGCACCTCTATCACCACCTCCAGGGGTACAGGACTGGAGGGGCACCACTTGAGGGGTTAGGACTCACAGCTGGCAGAGTCTAGATGCAGGGTTCAAGAGAGTTGGAGCCTTTTCTGTCCCTGAGGCTCTGATTAGGAGACCAGCCAATTATGTATTGGAGTCACTCTGGTGCTCCTGTGTTCAAGATGCAGGTGGGTCCTTCTCACTCAGGTAGCAGGGCAGCAGGGTAGCAGGGCAGCAGCGTACTAATATTTCTTGCAGCCAAGCAGCACAACAGTCCTTCAGAGTCTTCCACAGATCCAAGGGCCAGATGTCTGACCCTCTTTAGCAGTCACAAATGGGAAATGGTCAGGTTTGCGACCACTGTAAAGGCTTGTGGTATGTACAAACCCTATTTTGCGAGTCAGTAACCTATTAACCACTCACAAAATAGGGTTTGCGACTCGCTATTAAGAAGGCTCGGTCCAAGGGCGTCCCTTCCTATTAGCGAGTTGCACTGGTGTGTAGGATTGTCTTGCGAAAAAAAATGCTATCTCAAAATAATCGCAGTTACTGCCTATTTCAAGTAGGCTGTAAGCCAGTCGCAAATCGGAAGGGGCCCCCAGAGGACCCCTTCCCCTTTGAGACTGTATTGAATAATATTTTCTAAGTGAAACACATTTAGGAGTTTTTCACTACCAGTGAAACTTAAAAGTATAGGTCCACTTTTTAAGCACACTGAACCCTCCCCCATGGGCTTTTTAGGGCCTGCACTAGATGTGACTTATCTGTATTAAAAAAGAAAGTTTAGGCCTGGCAAACAGTTTATTTTATCATGTCAAAATGGCAATTTATAACTACACACACTCGCTGAAATGGCAGGCCAGAGAAATGTCTAAAAGGCTACTTAATTGGGTCCCTCAATGAGTGCTTCAGGTCCACTGGTAGCATTTAATTTACAGACTTTTGGTACATGTAGTACCACTTTACTAGGGACCTACAAGTAAATTAAATGTGCCAATTGGGTGACAGCCAATGTTACCCTGTTTTAGGGAGAGAGCACAAGCACTTTAGCACTAGTTAGCAGTGGTAAAGTGTGCAGAGTCACAAAGACAGCAAACATGAAGTCAGCAAAAACAGGAGGATTGGAGACAAAAAGATGGAGGCAAACCACACCAAGGATGTCAGGTCCAACAGAGGTTAAACAGCAAGCCAGCTACAGTGATTATGAAGGCAAAGGCAAAGAATGTTAGAACAATTTTACTGCACGCTTATGCTTTAAATGCCATGCTAATCTCTGGAGCTCAAAGCAGAAAATAAATGGAAAATATACTTTGATCTTGTTGACGTTCTGTATCATTTCAGTTCTTTGTTTTATCAGTTCAGTTCACACTGCGCTACAGTCCATACTCTATCTGGATCTTCTAAAATGACAGTGTTCTTCAGCTGGATACCTATGCGTTCTAGAGTCCTTCAACTGTCAGCCTAAGGCACAAATGTAAAAATCGTGTCCCCTTTCATTGAGGTTTTGCAAGTTCAAGAATCACTTGACATAATTCTTCGAGTTTGATCATGGTTTCTGCATTAAGTAAGGGCTTGTCAAGATCAGTGTAATAATCATTAAAGTCCATGTCTATGTACCTTTCATAAAATAAGCCATTCAGGGTTGGAGTACTTCTTGTTCGACTTTCTGAATATTCTTGCTCTCTTCATTTCTGTAGGTGTGGGAGTACGTCCGAGTTTGGTGGGCCACCAGATGTTGTTCCATTGGGAAGTGTTGTTCCCAAAAAACAGCACTTCAGTCTTGTCAGTTTTGAGCTTCAGACAGTTGGTCTTCATCCAGTCAG
Organism: Triturus cristatus; assembly: GCF_964204655.1. Taxonomy (NCBI): domain Eukaryota; kingdom Metazoa; phylum Chordata; class Amphibia; order Caudata; family Salamandridae; genus Triturus; species Triturus cristatus. The sequence continues at coordinate 183,836,378 of NC_140589.1, forward strand.
TGACGTTCATCATGCAGTTGTGGATGTTGGTCCTTGTGTTGGAGGGGTCTGCTGAGAGTGAGATGGTGATCTGGGTGTGGTCAGTGTAGGATGTGATGTTGAGGTCATGGGTTCTGAAAATGTCTGCCAGCGGCGTCATGTACGTGTTGAAGAGGGTGGGGTTGAGGGATCTATGGAGCTCTTTCAATCCGAAGTGAAGGGTGGTAGGCGGATTCTCTGGCTTTGTCTTGTGAGGAAGGATGGGATTAATCTGAAGACATCTCCCTGAATCCCGATGTGGTGAAGTCTCTTGATGAGCGTTTGGTGGGATACATTGTCGAACACTGCAGAGAGTTTGAGGAGGATCAGAGCCCCTGATTCTCCCTTGTTGATGAGGGTATGGATATCATTGGTGGCAGTGATCAGAGCAGTCTCAGGGCTGTAGTTGGCCCAGTACTGTTGGTTATTGTATACATTGACCTTGTGAATTAGTCTACATAGGTCAAACCACACAAACAAGTAAAGTTGTGACTCTCACCAACAGAAGAGCAGAATATGCTGTAAGGTTTTTACAGCTCAACTAGTCGAACACTTGATGGAAAAAGGCCACTCAGAGAAAGATTTTACTTGGAAGATTATCGACATTCTGAAACAAATACCAAGAGGAGGCAACAACCAAATGTTACTAAACAGATTAGAATGCAAATGAATTTTTAAATGCCAGTCAATCAGCAAAGGACTGAATAGTAAAGAAGAATGAAATGGAATTCTATAAATCTAGTGTCCTTACGCATGCCTTCTGTGAATTACTTAATGTCTGTATTTATTCTAAGATTATCCAGTACATTAGATCCAAATGTATCTGTAACTCAGTTGACAAATGAGTGATGGGCCACATTGCCACATGTTCCAGGAATCCCCTGTATATTTTATATGTCCTGTATGAATGCAATGCTTCTTACTAGCGGGTAGTGAGGTCTAGACTGCGCAAAGTCTGGTGGTTAAAAATGTCCACAACCAAATTACCAAGTTTTTATGCATTAAAGGAAAATTCAAACAGCCACCACCCCACTCTGCTAATTTACAATTGCAAGCAATTGCTAAAAGTTCAAACAAAAATTGATTCCTTGAGCAATATTCAGAAGTATATGTCTCTATATTATATGATAGAGTTTTCAAGCACAAGTTCATAAAAAATGATAGTGTCCGGTATTCATCCACAATCTTTATTTTCAGATTCTGCCGTTTTTCTTGGAAGACTTGTTTAAACACAAACTCTGTTCTCAGATCGTACAGCCAACACGTGTTTCGTCTAAGGTAACATTTTCCAAAAGACTTCCTCAGGGCTCAAGCAGACATACAGTAAAGGTGATCCTTAAGTAATTAATATCTCCATAGAGTCATTATCCAAGTATGGCGCTTCCTATTTCTAGAAAACCGATTATGGTTCTGGCAACACGCATTGGAAGACGAAACACATGTTGGCTGTACGATCTGAGAACAGAGTTTGTGTTTAAACAAGTCTTCCAAGAAAAACATCAGAATCTGAAAATAAAGATTGTGGATGAATACCGGACACTATCATTTTTTATGAACTTGTGCTTGAAAACTCTATCATATAATATAGAGACATATACTTCTGATTATTGCTCAGGGAATCAATTTTTTTTTTAATGCAATGCTATAGCATTTTTACAGCAATGTACATTCTCTCTCTCTCTCTCTCTTTCTCTCTTCTCATCTGAGGGATTGCTCCTTTCTCATTCAGCTCTCTCTCCATTCATTGCCACGATTACTAGAGAATTAAATTCCAGCCCACGATGAAAAAACATACGAGCATGTATACCACACTGCTCACATATCGCATGTTCTGTGACTAGTACGGTCAGCGCTCTAGTATGCACATAGCGGTGTACGCGCATTTGAACTTCCGGGGTTAAAAAAACTCCGTCCGCGCTTATGCCTTAATGTTGATTCAGTTCGAAGCTGTCGGAGCGAACTCCCAGCTGGACTACGGAAACCATACCACCTAAATGTTATCCAAGTATGTTCCTATAGACCCTCCACTTCATACATAGGGCCTCATGTAGGTAAATAAAAATTACAGATTCTTAAATACCGAGCCATACCAAATCGGTATTTAAGAATCGGTAAGTTATATGTAGGTTAAAATTCGATAATAATTACCGAATCGGTAACATTCGGTAATCCAGAATCGGAATTTACCGAATCGGTAAATACCGAGGTGGTATTTACCGATTCGGTAAATACCGAATCGGTATTTACCGAATCGGGAAAAAAATCACATGACTTGATGAAACAGCCAATCCTGTGCAACCACACCCCACCCAACCAGGAAGTGGCCACACCCAGGCAGGTGCACACAATTAACAGACCCTGGAGAGGCTTGGAGTGCAGAGGAGAGGCAGGGAGCCAGTGCCTGTTTGTGCAGCAAAAAAACATCATGTCCAGCCAGAGGACACAGAGAGATGGAGGGGAAAGGAGGAGGAAGCTGAAATTCAGCCCCAAGGAACTCCAGGTGCTGGTGGAGGAGGTGGTGAAGCAGCACGAGAAGCTGTTTGGGAGGCAGTCCCTGCAAGTGCCTGAGGCTGAAAAGCGAAATATTTGGCTGGCCATCCAGGCGCAGGTCAATGCTGTGGGAGTGACCCACAGGGACATAGAGGTCCTCAAAAAGCGCTTGTATGACCTGAAGATTGTAACCAAGAGGAAGATGGGGGACATCCAGAAGGAGGCCAGCCAGACTGGAGGTGGAACCAACAGGGCACCTGCCCTCACCGAACTGGAGGAGCTGGTGGGGGCCACAATCGAGAATGAGAGCGTCGTGGGTCTTGGGGATGCTGACAGCTCTGCCAGAGCCGCCACCCAACAAGGTAAGACGAATGCACAGCAATGTAGCCCCCCCTACCCCTATCCCACATCCCCCATTGTGAAATGAGTATCCCACTCCAGTCCATGTGTTAGTGCAGACAGGCAATGCATTCTGGGAGATGTAGTCAGGGAAACCCCAACCATGAAGTAAATAGCACAGGACAACAAGGCATGTCACACACATTAGCCACAAGGAGGCAGAGGACAAATTTAGAGTGTAACATGATTTATTGTGATGCTTGCAATGCAGCCCTTCAGGGACACTGAGCCGATGTTGCATTTCTGTCCACAGATGTGACATCACGCAGGACAGGACATGCTGCAGGAGAGAGGGCACACCGGCCACACAGATCAGCTCAGGCCAGCACAAGTTCAGCCCAGGGAGCAGTGCCACAGGCAGCCGCACCACTAACACAGGCAGCCTCGCCTCAACCAGAGCCAGCCTCACCTCAACCAGAGCCAGCCTCACCTCAACCGGAGCCAGCATCACCTCACCCAGAGCCAGCATCACCTCACCCAGAGCCAGCATCGCCACTCATGTTTGAGTCACCGGCCACATCACCGCCTGCAGGTGTGAGAATGAGGAGGCGTCCTGCCGCCAGGCTGCGAGCCTTAGACACCTCGTCTGACGACAGCAGGGGCCCTGAGCAAATTACTATGCCCCAGGATGGGAGCCATGCCACTGTGCCCTACACCTCACAGGCAGAACAGACGGGTGCAAGAGGGCGCCGCAGGTCGCGTGTCCAGAGTCCACCAGCAAACATTGACAGCCATGGTGTCTTCTCGGGGCTCGAGGGCCAAATGTTAAAACAACAGCGCCTGCAAACAAAGGCAGTCATGTCAGTCCAGAGGCATATGCGGTTCATGAAATCTACATTTGTCAACATGGACAATAACATCAGCGCAATGGCAGCGGGCATTCGGGACATGTCCCAGTCAATCCAGCAGTTGTGCAGCAAATTAGATGCGGACATAGATGCACGGCGCCGGGAACGGCAGAGGAGGGACACTAACACCAGGGCACTCAACCGTCTGGCAACTGCCACTTCTCTACTCTGCCGGCGCTCTGTGTCGATGCAGGAGGGCCTGACACACTGCTGCAGCGACGTGTCTCGGGGGATGGTGCAGGTGACAAGTGCACTAGAGGTGCTATTAACAAGTCAGGCGGCGACAACTGCTGCAGGGGATGCTGCGGAGAGCATCGACTCCAGCAGCAGGAGCAGCATCACACCCCCCGTCCCAGAAGCACGCAGGAGCAGCAGGCGGCTTGGGGTTGGCTGTAGTGAGGATGCTCAATCCGTGCCATCCCACACTGCAGCGCGTATGCGCAAACATTGATGCAGCCCTGCGTAGCCAATTCCCAATGGGTGACGTAACCCTGGACTTACTCCTTGTGAATATGCTATGTTGCCAGATTGGCTTGATCTTGTTTTCATGGCGTAGTGCCACATTAAAACTACCTCATGAGATACCACAACTGGCTGTGTCCCCTTACTTACTCAGAAATAGTTGCATGTGATCTCTGCCCGTCTCTCTCTCCCATTATTGCAGTTGGCACTCCAGCTGCGTTGCCCTCTGGCTGGCCTGACTCTTCCTCGTTGTCCTCAAAATCTGTTAGTTCCACATCTGTACCTCTCTTCGTGGCAAGGTTGTGCAGCATTGCACAAGTGGCAATGATCTTGCAGCAGTTGATCGGTGTGTACTGGCGTGCGCCTCCGCTCTTGTGGAGGCAGCGGAACCTGCTTTTCAGTAGTCCAAACGTGCGCTCCACCACATTGCGTGTAGATTTATGTGCCACGTTGTATCGTCTCTCACTCTGGGTTGATGGGTGTAGGTAGGGAGTGAGGATGAATGACCGGCAGGCATATGCACTGTCGCCTAGGTGAGTAAAAGGGAACCATCAGTCACATGCCTCTATACACTATGATTTGCAGGTTTCATGGGGCGTCACTGTTACTTACCTAGCAGGTATCCCTCTCCAAATTCTCCGGCAATCAGTCGTGTTTAGATCCCACTGTTCTGGAAGATTTAAGAGTCGTGGGTGCTCCCAGGAAACTTGGCAACAATGTCAGTGATGATGTTCCCTGCATCGCAGATAACCTGCACATTGATGGAGTGGGTGGACTTTCTGTTCCTGTAGATGTGCTCAGTGGCAGCTGGTGGGCAGATTGGGATGTGTGTGCCATCAATACAGCCAATTACATGGGGGAACTGTGCCATGCGATAAAAGTCAGTTTTAGTTTTCTGCAGTTCAGCCTGTGTGTTTGGAAAGCTGATGTAGTGATGCATTCTCTGCATCATGGCATCCAGGAACTTCCTGAAGAAACGGGACAGGCAACTCTGGGATACACCGCCCACCGCAGCTATCACCCCCTGGTAACTGCCAGATGCCAGTAGATGTAGGCTGCAGAGCACCTGCACATTTGGGGGTATGGCATGGGCCCTTCTTGTTGGCTGGTCCAGGAGTGGGTGCAGGTCCCTTATCAGGTCCATGATGGTTTGGGGGTGTAGCCTGTACCTTTCATGTATCTCTGCATCAGTCAGTTGGAAGAGTGTGATGCGCTGTCTGTAGATGCGTTCCTCCCGTCTCCATATCCTCAGCAGGGCCGGACTGGCAATTCCGGGCACCGGGCAATCCCCCGGTAGGCTGGACGGGGTGGGGGCCGGTTTGGTGACAGGGGGCCGGTTTTGTTGCTGGGGCCGATTTGGACCCGGAAGCGTGACCGAACAAACAAGCACAATCTGCATAAGATGCAGCTGCTGGTGCTGCACGCACCGTCCGGTACCGTGTCCGTGATGTCACCCGAATTAATTTTATTTATTAAAAATCCACCTGTGACCTCTGACCTGGGTTGGGTGGGTGCCCCGTGATGTGCGGCGCGCAGTGACCTCTACTCTGTCTGCGCGCCGCGGTACAGTCATCATACACTCTAGGGTGGAGTCTGGATTCAGCGCAAGCGCATTGGGGGTCGCACAATAAAAAGTGCGCGTGGCAGAGAGGCATTGACGACTGAAAGACAGGCTAGCATGGAGCGGAGCCTTCCCCCATTTCTGCCGCCCGGCGCCCGCAGCCGAAGGTGAGTGACAGCAGCACAGGCCGTCCCCTGCGTGGGTTTCATGGACAGGCTCGCGGGGGGGGGGCAGGAGGGCTATCTCGCGACCGGGCCCGGCCGCAATTAAAAGCAAAAGCCATTAGGCCCCGGCCTACCCATTAGACAATGAGGCTCCTGCAACAGGGCGGCTCTGTGTGGGTGATAGGACCAGAGCCCTGGAGTTGGCCTGGAGCCACGGCCTGCCGCCTCAATGTATTGGACAAGAAGGTAAAAATTATGATATTCATTATTTGTAATGACACAAGCTTTTTCCATGCGTAAAAGTGTCAAATAAAAAAGACAATATATGTGACGTAGCAAGATATTGCAAAAATGAAACGCAACATGGAAAAAAAAGACTTGGTAATAGTATTTTTCTTCTGCAGTGAACTTAAAACGCAGGATCGGCAGCCTCGATTTGCTTCCTAGTAACTGGCTGTAGATATATACTGTACTGGCGCGCACACACATCACATTTCTAGCATTTCCGGAATGGGTGGATTGTAGGTGAATGAGTTTCTGGTGAGCGGTACTTCCGCCATTGACAGCCATCAGTGGCAGAAGCCTGAGAGATGCCACTTGTAACCGATGCCTTCGTGGCCTAGATAACAGGTGTTCCTATCCCCAGGGGCAGACGTAAGCCAGTGTCTGAAACAGCTCTCCAAGCATCGCCGTAGTAGCACACGTATATTCAGCACCTTCTGAGAAGCTGTTTCAGGTCCATCTTACATTGCACACGGGAATGACAAATCCCGGACATGTGTTTCTCTGCTTGGGAAGGGCTTAACCTCTGAAATTGTTTTTATAGTGACACTAGACGCCGTAACACGGTAAAAGCATTCATTCTCTTCACTAACAGACACAATAACAGCTGAGCTTTGGGTACTCCAGAAAGCCAAGCTGATCATCATACCTGAAACCCAAAGACGGAGGAACAGCATCGGCCCCTGAATACAATACAAGAGTGCTACATTACCTGGTACTATATACTTGATAATGCGCACACAGTCACACCTGTCTTGCTCCATCTGCTGAATACGTGCATTTCTGTGCCTGTATTTGTACACTCCATATCAAAGTCTACAGTGGTGGCTTTCTGAATACTTTTACATTGGTCCCTGCTTGTGCCTCGCAGCGCCAATGGTGTTAGCCTGATACCACTGGCTCTGCAACTAATCTGGTCAGTCTGGGCAATGATCACATGGTGTGCAGAACAGGTATCAGACGCAGCTACCTTTTCTAAGCAGTGGTCAACCTGATGCCATCTTGCAGCACCCACACTGGCCTGAGATAACTCCTCTTAGGACCAAGAAAGCTCTGGAGCTTCAGGCAGCCCTAGTCAGTGCAGCCTATAATTATAGATCTAGCGCTCAGTGACCACGCTGGTGCTGGTCCAACTTTCAGTGCATCCAGCATCACGTAGTGAAGAGCCTGGTGTTTGTAGTAGCTCTGTGGCAGGCACCGCCTGCTGCAGTCATCTGGTGCTGTGGGGTTGGGCAGCAGGCAGCGGGGCGCCCACTGGGGCAGACACCACTCAGCAGTGCTGGTAATCACTTATATTAGGGTTGAGCAAGCAGTTCTATAGTCAAGTCTAATACAGTGTCCTGGCTGGCTGTAATGTGTGCCTCACTCTCCTGATTTATGGTGCTTTGCAGCAGTTGCAAGATCTTCTTAAAGTTTCTCGATGCTCCAATGGGTGTAATGTCTGATATTTCTATGTTTCTCTCCTCTTCATTGCTTGATTTTTGCTTGCAAGAAAGTGTCACTCATAGAAGTTGAAATGTCACTCGTAATTACACTGAAATTGTGAAAATGTCACACGTAGCAATCTGAAATCTTGGCAGCCATGTTAAACTAATCGTAAATACTGCTGCTGGTCTCCTCATTGGCATGTAGAAAATAGTCAACCCCTCCCTGAAGTAGCCATGCTGGCTCTGGCCGTGGAGCTGCATCATGTTTAAAACCATCATGCGTCACTTAAACGGACTTCAGAAACAACATCCCTGCATACCTAGACCAGAACTTGGCAATCTCAGGTGGACAGTGCGCACAGGAAGCCAAAACATTGCCAAATTGGAGACCAGGACACGCTGGGCCAAAAGACTGGAACACTGCCCGCTATTGCAGGGGTCTGGAGCAGCATCCAGACTGACCTAAAAACTGCTAAAATCCTGCGGTTCAGAAGATCCCGAAGAAGCCCTTTTTCTCTAAATACTGCCACCTTACTTGTTGGTTATCCATCTAAACTGTACCTTGGGCTCCTGACCTTTATTGCTCCATTGCTTCGCCAGACACATTCATGCTTTAGAAGTACTTCTACATCTATTTTGTAATCATGAACTACGTAAATGATTCTCGTTTGGATTTAAATGCATGCACATTTCTTTTGTGGGCATTCTAAACCTGCCATGGCTTTAGCTATTTTCAACCCGCATTCTCCTATACGGTTACTAGGTGAGGGTAGCTTATCCTACTCACTAAAATTTGTGTGAAGAAACCTTGCAGTCATTCTGCCCATGCTAACGTGTTGATTCACCGTCGCTGTGCTATACTGGTCTTCTGCCTTAAAAAAAAAACATTAAAAAATACTGCAGACTGAGATATGTACCTGCCTGAGAGGGAAGCTTGCACTGCTTCCTCTTATGTTGCCTTGCGCCCGTCCTGTTAGGAAAGTGCGCATGCTTGATGCACATCTCGTAATTGTGCTGTCTGCGTTAGGGAATCTTGTGCTGTTGGTGCAAACACCCTTTGTGTAATGTTAGAACAGCATCTCCCAGATGTACATTTCAGAAATGGTTAAGCTCGAATTCATTTGCATGTGCAAAACATTGAACTTGTATTGAATTATTTTCTTTAGCAGCAGCCATGGAGCACGGAGATTTGCGAACTGACTCATGTTTGAGAATGCATCTATTAATGTAGTCTGTTTTGGGCTCGTATGGGCCTGTGTGCCTGCAGCAGAGGAGTGGTTCTTGTTTTGATTGACATGTGTGGTCATTTTCCTTCAGTCCATTGAGACCATCAACCTCGATGGCAGTGGAAGGCTCTCCTTCCCCGAGATACTGAAGAAAAACCAGGACCCGGTCAGGCTGGCAGTGTTCGAGGGCTGGTTCTTCTCATAGAGTCTGTGATCTGCTAGGCGGGGTGTTGGCGCCTCGGTGTTGTTTGTGGGATACCCTGAAAGGCCTCAAAATGCTGCCCCCGTGATTAATGTTGCCTTAAACATCTGATTAGATGTTATCTCTGGCCACCGTAATTCACCAGGCCATCCATTACCAAGCAGTCTGTTCTAGTCCCTTACACTAGGCACCAGGTTCTGGCTGCGGCGGTACCAGTCTCAGCACTGAAGTGTAACATATTGGTGATGCACACCGAATTGGAAAATTAAATTTACTTGTAAGTCCCTAGAAATGTGGTTCTACATGTACCCAAGGACTGTAAATTAAAGGCTGCCAGTGGGCCTGCAACACTTATTGTGCCAACCACATAAGTAGCCTATTTAAACATGTGTCAAGGCCAGGGCCTGTCACTGCAGTCTGCCTGTGCAGTTGTAAAACTGCCATTTTGACCTGGCAAAAGGAACCTTTTGCCAGGCCTAAAATATTAAATTTTACTACATATGTCACCAGGATGTCACCACTAGCGCAAGCCCTTTCCATAAGGCAGGATGCAGAGTGCAGTGTATTTAAATGGTTTGGCATATACTTTTAAGTTTTATATGTCCCGGAATAGGCAAGGCTGCATTGCTACCCTTGTTCTTTGTGTGATTCTTGAATTGTTCTCAATCCCATGACTTCAGTGATGTACAGGCAACGTTGATGGCAGCACCCACACTATGAAAAGTGTTCCAGTGCCACTGGCCTGGGTGTCTTTGTGTGACTTTTTCATGCTTTCTGGCTAGGGTGCCATGTGAGACATTTCCATGCCTTCTGGCAGCCTGGGTGCTTATGCGTGATGTTTCCATGCTTTCAGCCTGGGTGGTTATGTGTGCTATTTCCATAGTTTCTGGCCTCAGTGACCTGGAGGCTCATTTGTGACATTTCAATGCTTACTGGCCTGGGTGCTTATGTGTGACGTTTCCGTGCTTTCTGGCCTGGTGTGATCAGGCCTGGGTCAGTGCCTAGGTGCTTATGTGTGAATTTCCAGTTTCTGGCTTCACTTTACATAAGATGCTTCTTTTGAGCACTGTTTACAAAACTCAGGATATAAAAATTCTTTAATGTTTGCACATTGTCTTGTACACTTGTTACTCTGAACCTTTGCACAATTGTTTGAAGTTAAGTGCGTTTTTAAATGTCTTCATGCTATTTTATATGAAGAATAAATTGGTTATATTTAAATTCATGTTTCGTGGCAGACATTTCATTTTTTAGTGTTCTCTGTAGGAATGTCTGTGATTTATGACTGGGTATCCTGGTGCTCCATAAGGTAATCATTTACTATGCTTTAAAAGTTAATACAATCTAATATGTAATGAAAAATGTGTTGAAAAATGCTTTGTTTTGGCCTTTCTGTCTTCAAATTTTCTTGGGGGCACAACCCCCCCCACTCACCCTCGTAGTGGTTGCTCACTGTTCTTGCTCGCTACACACCGTGTGGGGGCTGGTCTCACTTTTACCGTATTCTCTCTGATTCACTACTCGTGTCTATTTTTGGTGCTCTCTGAAAGAATGTCTATAGGTACATATGACTGGGTGGTTAACCTGGTGCTCTTTAAGGTCATCCTCTACTATTTACTGTGCTTTGAAAGTTGATAAAATTGAATATGTAATGAAAAATGTGCTGTAAAATTCACCATTTTGGTCTGTCTTTTTCCAAACTTTTCTTGGGGGGAGAAATCCCCCGAGTAGCAGTCGGGCTGGCTCGCTCGCTACGCGCCGGACGGGGGCTGGTCTGGCAAAATTTGCCAGGGCTGCTTTCAGTTCCCAGTCCGGCCCTGATCCTCAGACCTGCTGCCTGTAGACGTAGGCGCCTTGCAATGACATACAGAGCGGCAATGTTGTCCACGCTGTTGCATTTTGGGATTGCTTATATGGTCTGTTGATGGTTACCACCTGCTTTCACTCAGTGTTAATTACCGACTCTTAATGACCGAATTTCATGGATTTCTTAATTACCGATTTTTCCTACATGTCATTTTCACTTTTACCACTTCACATTTACCACTTCATATTTACCGATTCATATTTACCACTTCATATTTACCGAATCGGTAAATATGTATTCGGTAAATATGAATCGGTATTTTAGAATTCGGTAATTATGAATCGGTATTTACCGCTTCATATTTACCGAAAACTGGTTTTTGGCCTCCTACATCTCACTTGTCTAAATACCGGTCGGTAACGGCATATTTACCGAATTTCGGCCGTTACCGACCGGTATTTGGCTACCTACATGAGGCCCCTAGTCTCTAAATTACCCTCTACCTTACTGAACATCTTCTTACTAATTACAGATTAAGAGAATTAATCCGCTTGTTGAACACTTTACAACGAGGTTCCCGAATTGCATACGGTGACCTACTACGTAAGTGGACTAGCCCTCCCTGCTGCATGTTGCGCTTCCGCACTTCTTAGCAATAGGGTCTAATTTCTGCCACTGTCCCCATAGGCAATTAAAAGACCGCAACCCATAATTCAGAGATTGAGATCGTTTCAGCTCACTAACCAATATATACCAATATCGAGCTGACCGTGGCATAAGTGTCCTTAGTTCCCATCAATATATATGCCATCTAACAGTATGTGTTGCCCTTGATTCTATATTATCTCTCAAACCATTAAGCTTTTTCACTATGGGTGCACTCTACACATGAGAGACTTCCACACACCCATCTACATGATTCAGATAGACTGCTGCTCTGGCCCTTCTCGAGTAAGTGGTGTACAACCTTTATGTGTCACTATTGAATTCCCCGGCTTTATTAATTAACCCAGTCCACACTCAAACTAGTGCATCCTCGCCTGAGACAAGATTGCTTCTCTCTCACACCAGGGATTGTCCCTCTATCTATATTAATAGTGAATCTATATGTACACATCAGATGTGTGACACTCATTGAAATTAACCTCTACTTGGCAAGTAAAGAGAATGTAGATATCTGAGCAGGCACTCGTGGTCCCTCTCTTTTTCTCTCTCTTTGTTCCAGAGATATTAGGTGCTCACTCACCTGTCCTGGTGATGACCTCAACTGAATGAGATCGAATTGCTTTCGACTTACCGAATTCCTTATATAAAATGAGCAAAAGGAGCTTAGTGGTATGCTTTTTTCTCAAAATATGCATGTTTTAATGTTTTCCACCCACCTGAGCACTTTTTCGTCATTATTTTTTGGGGGCACTGGATTATGATAATCATTATTAAAAAGAGCAAGATATGCTGCCAGAATAAAACAATTGCAAAAAGATAATTATTTGCTCTTCTGATTCATATTTGCTTTTCTAACTAAATTGTTGCATTAGGGCTCTAAATGTAAATATGCAGGTTAGTATTTGTTTGCGAAAAGCCTCGCTTTTTAGATACGTATATAGGACTAACTGCCCCAATGAACAATTGTTTCTCTAATACTGTTCACTACCCCAAGTTTTTGTCAATTGTGAGGTTTCCCTTGATTTGAAAGTACATACCATGTGCAGTTTCTTAACTGCAAGGGTAATCGCCATTTAGTGATTTCTTGTTTCTGTCTTTGTAAAATGTTTTTTGTTGTTGTTTGTCAAATCTATATACACCATTGTGATATACCCTTCGTCTATCATTTTTCAGAATATGTCCAATACAAGTATGCCTACTTACACCGAAGAATACATTGCTAGAATCATTAGCAGCCCATCACTATTTCATACATCTAACCCACCAAAAACTCCTGCTAATGAGCAGGCGCCCCCACACCTAGGGGAGGGGCACCCTTAGTAGCGCCATGGGGCTGAGCCTCCTCCGGGGACCTGAAAAGGGGAAGGCTGGTTATGGAAAGGCCGGTTGTGGTGATGTCATCGGGAGGTGGCACAGAAAAATGAAAAAACGTAGCTGGTATTTAAGGCTGTGCCCAGGGAGTTTCCTTCTCTTTGTCCCTTCAGACCACAGCAGGGCTACAGAAGCATCGTCAACCACCCACCCGGCAGTCAAGCAAGGCTTCATGGAGGCGGAGGCGGAGCACTGACAGGTAACAACAAAGGGGGATGCACAACAATAGAGGTGCAGCCATTCGATGGACCCCAGGAGGGGGTAGATTCCACGTTTGCCTTGGGTAGGCGGGGACGAGGGACTGACCTGCCGGTAGTCCTTGATTCTACTGCCCTAACCCACAATGTATGAACTGAGTACAATCTTGGGGATGCTGCATGTGTTCAGGTACCCCGATGGGCCGGTGCCTCTATGCGGTGCCCTGGATGTCAAGTAATGCAACTGTTGGCTGTAGCACGTTGGGGCCTGCCAGCGCAATGTGTGCAACAGAATGGGAGATTGATGGGCTGAGACGACCGAGTTCAAATGTACGGCCAAGTTCTAGTGTACGGCTGATTTAAAAAGTTAAAGTGTAAGTTTGTACTTTATTTCCTTACTGTTGGCTGTAGCGCGTTGGGGCCTGCCGGCACAACATGCGCAGCAGAGTGGGCGACTGGTGGGCCGAGACGGCCAAGTTACAATGTTCTGCCAATTTCCAGTGTGCGGCCCAGTTCTAAAGTTAAAGTGTAATGTCATACCTAATTTCCTTACTGCCGTTCACATGTTGATGCAGATAAAAGTGATGCTGTGTATAATGGTTTTATACCCAAGAAGGATTCTTACGCTGGTAATAGTCTGTGGTGAATAACTTGGATTGAAGTGAATAAAAGGCTACGCAATAGACAACATACCTTGATTCTTTGAGTTCTTGGGTGTAGCGGGGCGGTAAGGTAATGGAATTTGGGGAGGAGGGAATGTCTCATTGTTCGCTTACCATGCGACATCAGACAAACTAGCTAACCTTGAAAGATTGAAAAAGAAACACGTTCAAACAGAATTGCACACATGCATGCTTACAGAAAACTTGAGAGCATACATAATACCTGTAGACCTACAAGTCCGAAATATACCTGTCATCTTTATTCAAGATAAAACATTCAAACAAGGTTTGCCAACATGGGCACAACGTATTTGCGCCACTGGATGGCCCTAGGTATAGACACTGCCCTAGAGCTTGGTAAAAAGGAATAGAAAGAAATACAAGAACTTGAAAAGGCCATTTTAGAGTTCGACTCTTCGGCGAATGCCAAAGCTGTCTTGGAGAAACTTGAAAGAACTTGAAAGAACAGTATGAGACTTCCAAAAATTCAAGCACAACAAAAGCCTGTCCAGAGACATAAAAAACGACAGTAAGGAAAGGACCTATCCCTACCTACAAGACGATTATTTCTTCCCCACCTCACAGGACCCCCAAAACAATTTCAGCAGGGCTTTGAGTAGTTAAAAAAACAAACAACTCGTTACTTTTTCAGACTTTTCGGCAGAATCAGACCCTCTGATCAAGACACAGGCCTGAGTACCTGTACCAAGAACCCAAAAGGGTTTTGTAGGTAGAGACCAGAAGACATACAGAGGGACAGGAAGAGGTCAAGCAAGGAACAGGAACTATATTCCTCCAGGAGAATGCCAAGAGAGCTGCACTTTTTACCGATAGCGGTACCAATATTAGACTTTCAAACAATGGACCTGTTGACTGCAACCAATGAAATACCAATCTTTAATCTCGCAAAACATTTGCTATCATCAACCGAAATTTCTTTGCTAAGCAGAGGTCTCTCATTTGTCATCACTAAAAAAACAGATTGGTTTACACTACACATGGAAATACTTCAATTCATCAGGAAAATCAGACTTAACTTTTTCTTTTTTGAAAAAGAAACTACACAGAAAAAGGATACGATGGGATTGCACCCAAAATCCTCTTTTCAACCACCCACCAACCTTTTGCCACCAAAAATTCTAACCTTCGAACGTCTGGTGTTGCAAGATTTTGAAAAACTTAAAGAAGGATACCACTTTACTCCCTATAACATTGACGTTTAAGAAAAAAAGACCCTTTGGGACCTTAAGTCCGTGGATGACATAGTGATCAAAACCACCCTGTGATAAAGGGGGTGGAATAATGATCGAAGATACTGTTGCCTATAATAACAAGATCTTTCATCAACTGAATAACCCAAATCACTATGAACCACTTACCTGCAATCCTTTATTCGAACCTAGGAATCTGATCAACACAATTACAAAAGAAGCAGACGAAGCGAGCTTCATTAGCTAAAATGAATATCTGTTTCTGAATAATAAGAACCCTCGCACACCTGTGCTGTACACCTTGCCTAAAATTCACAAAGATCTTATTACACAACCTGGCAGACGCATACTTTTAGGCCGTGGTTCTATTTTGGAACCCTTTCGACAGATACAGCGATTCTTTTATGCGGGATTTGGTTCAGACCACTGCCACCTAGTTGAAGGAAACAACCCACTTCATCAACTTAGTTGAACTTGAACAATTTGACTCCTCTTCACAAACTCTTGGTAACACTTGATATACAGACTCCTTATACAAATATACCACAGGACAAAGGTATTGAAGTCATAAAAAACATCTTACCTGAGACCCCTAAGTCCCTATAAAATTCATCATTTGCCTTTTAGAACTGGCACTTACCAATAACTATTTTCTATTCGATGAGAAGTACTACAAGGAATGCAAAAGCAATTCAATGGGGCAACTTGTATCCCTAATTTTGCTATATTGTTAGTTGATGACATAGAAACCACCTATATCCTAAACAACAGTAACCCTTTTTGTGACAAAATCCAAACTTGGAAAAGATACATTGATGATGTTTTCATGATTTGGTTCGGAAATAGTGATGAATTGCTCACATTCTGCAATTGGCTGAACAACTGCCAACCAAATCTAAAATGGACTCATCACATTAGTAACACAGAAATTGATTATCTGGATGTCACAGTAAAAGTCTTAGAAGGCCAACTCTATGCCACACTATTCAGGAAACCCACAGAAAGAAACACACTACTTCAATATTCCAGCGCTCACCCAAGAGCTTTGAGAGATGGACTTCCCCATGGCCAATTTTTACGTAACTGTCGCAATTGCAAACTGAAGAAGGATTTCTTCAGATAAGCTGAATTGCTTACCAAGAAGCTTCAGGATAGAGGATACCCCAACAAATTGGTAAAACAGTCTCTCAAAAGGGCCTAGTTCTGCCATAGGGACATACTTATAGAACCTAAACAAAAACAGCACTATCCAGAATCACCTATATAACAACACTCTGTCCTATCAGTAACAAGCTGACTAAACGCATTAACAAAACACTGTAATATGTTAACCACTTCAGCTATGTCACATGAACTATCCCTATTTTCCTACAAAAGAGTATGCAACATTAGAGACTATCTAGTGAGAGCACATAAACCTAAACAGACTGACAGTACTATTCACTCTGTTCTAAGAATTCCCTCAGAATTTCAGTATGGGAACACTTCAATTGTGGCAATTGCCAGGCTTGTAACTCCACATAAAACACCAAAACGTTTGAACATGGCAACATGAAAGAGATCCCTGGCTTTTTTTCAAATTGCAACCCCAGTAATGTCATTTACTGCATGCATTATACTGGTGAATTAGTCTACATAGGTCAAAAAATGCAAAAAAGTAAAGTCGAGAATCTCATCACATGAGAGTAGAACATGCTGTAAGGTGCTTACAGCTCCACTAGTCGAACACTTATGGAAAAAGGCCACTCTTAAAATGATTTTACTTGGCAGATAATCAACATTCTGAAACCACTACCAAGGGGAGACAACAACCAAATGTTACTGAACAGATTCAATCAATCAATCAATCAATCAGTTACATTTATAAAGCGCGCTACTCACCCGTAAGGGTCTCAAGGCGCTGGGGGGCAGGGGGGGGGTCAGTGCTCGTAGAGCCAGGTCTTGAGCTGCCTTCTGAAGGAGAGGTGGTCCTGTATGGCGCGAAGGTGGCTGGGAAGGGAGTTCCAGGTCTTCGCTGCCAGAAAAGAGAAAGATCTTCCTCCGGCGGTGGCTTTGCGGATGCGGGGTACGGCTGCCAGGGCTTGTCCGGTCGAGCGTAGGGTGCGCGGAGGAGTGTAGAAGGATACGCGGTGGTTGATGAGTTTTGGTCCGAGGTTGTGCAGGGCTTTGTGTGCGTGGGTGAGGAGTCTGAAGGTGATTCTCTTGTTGACTGGGAGCCAGTGAAGTTTCTTCATGTGTCCGGAGATGTGGTGGTGGCGGGGTATGTTCAGGATGAGTCGTGCGGCAGCGTTCTGGATTCGTTGCAGTTTCCTCTGCAGTTTGATGGTGATGCCGGCGTACAGAGTGTTCCCATAGTCCAAGCGACTGGTGACGAGGGCGTGGGTGACGGTCTTCCTGGTGTCGGTGGGGATCCAGCGGAAGATCTTGCGGAGCATGCGGAGGGTGTTGAAGCATGCCGAGGTCACCGAGTTGACCTGTCTGGTCATGGAGAGGGATGAGTTCAGGATGAAGCCGAGGTTGCGTGCGTGGTCGGTGGGTTGGGGAGTGCTACCCAGGGCCGGAGGCCACCAGGAGTCGTCCCAGGCAGAGGGTGTAGGGCCGAGTATGAGGACCTCCGTCTTCTCTGTGTTCAGTTTAAGCCGGCTGTCTGTCATCCAGTTCGCTACTTCCTTCATGTCTTCGTGTAGTCTGGTTCTAGCTGAGGTGGGGTTGTTGGTGAGGGATAAGATGAGCTGGGTGTCGTCGGCGTAGGATATGAGGTCGAGTCCGTGTTTTCGTGCGATGTTCGCCAGGGGGGTCATGTAGATGTTGAAGAGGGTGGGGCTGAGGGAGGATCCTTGGGGGACGCCGCAGATGATCTCTGTGGCTGTGGATCTGAAGGGGGGGAGGCGGACTCTCTGGGTTCTTCCGGAGAGGAAGGAGATGATCCATTCCAGGGCCTTGCCTCTGATGCCGGCGTTGCTGAGGCGACGTATCAGGGTATGGTGGCATACCGTGTCGAAGGCTGCAGAGAGGTCCAGGAGTATGAGGGCCACAGTTTCTCCTTTGTCGGTCAGGGATCTGATGTCGTCCGTGGCTGCGATGATGGCGGTCTCGGTGCTGTGGTTAGCTCTGAAGCCGAACTGTGAGGGGTCGAGTGTGTCGTTGATTTCCAGGGCGGTGGTGAGTTGAGCGTTGACGATTTTCTCAATCACTTTGGCGGGGAACGGTAAGAGCGAGATGGGCCAGAAGTTTTTGATTTCGGTGGGGTCTGCTGTTGGTTTCTTTAGGAGGGCGTTGAGTTCGGCGTGTTTCCATTTCTCCGGGAAGGTGGCGGTGGTGAAAGACGCGTTGATGATGTCTTGGAGGTGGGGTGCAATGATGTTGTCGGCTTTGTTGAAGATGTGGTGCGGGCAGGGGTCGGATGGTGATCCTGAGTGGATGGAGTTCATGATGTGGGTGGTTTCCTCGGTGGTGGTTGGGTTCCAGGTGAGTATGGTGGTGTTGTCGGTGGCGGGTTCCAGTGGTGGGTTCGTGTAGGTTGTGGTGAAGCTGTTGTAGATGTCGGTGATCTTGTGGTGGAAGAAGGTTGCGAGGGAGTCGCAGAGGTCCTGTGAGGGAGGGATGGAGTTGTTTTCTGCGTCGGGGTTGGAGAGTTCTTTGACGATGCCAAATAGTTCCTTGCTGTTGTGGGCGTTGTTGTCTAGTCTGTTCTGGAAGGCTGATTTTCGTGCGGCGCGGAGGCGTTGGTGGTGTTGGCGGGTGGCGTTCTTGAGAGCAGACATGTTCTCCTCGGTCTGGTTGAGGCACCAAGTCTTTTCGAGGGTGTGGCATTCTTTTTTGGAGTCCTTGAGGTCGGGGGTGAACCAGGAGTTTTTCTTGTGGTTGTTGGTGTTTGCTTGGGTCTTCAGGGGGGCCAGGAGGTTGGCGCAGTCGGAGATCCAGCTCGTGAGGTTGTTGGTGGCTTCGTTGGGGTCTGTGGTGCTGGTGGGTTGCTTCTGAGAGAGGGTCGATGTGAGTTGTTCCGTGGTGATTCGATTCCACTGTCTTCTTGGTGGTTGCTGGGTGTGGTGGTGCACGGTGGTCTTCTTGAAGCTGAAGTGGACACAGCTGTGGTCCGACCAGGCGAGTTCGGTGGTGTGGCTGAAAGAGATGTGTTTGCTGGAGGAGAAGATGGGGTCGAGCGTGTGTCCGGCATAGTGGGTGGGGGTGTTGACTAGCTGTTTCAGTCCCAGGTTGGCGAGGTTGTCCAGTAAGGCGGTGGTGTTGTTGTCGGTGTGGTTCTCCATGTGGAAGTTGAGGTCCCCTAGGAGGATGTAGTCGGTGGACGGGAGTGCGTGTGGGCTGACGAAGTCTGCGATGTCTTCGCTGAACTTAGTACGTGGTCCTGGTGGTCTGTACATGAGGGTGCCTCTGAGGGTGGTCTTGGAGTCGCTGTGGATCGCGAAGTGGAGGTGTTCGGCGTCGGGGAGTGAGTTGTCGGCGTGGGTCGAGATGCGGATGGAGCTTTTGTGTGCGATGGCGATGCCTCCTCCGGTGCAGTTGGTGCAGTCTTTCCGGATGATTTTGTAGCCGTCGGGGATGGCTATGGCGATGTCGGGTGTCGAGGAGCGGTTCATCCAGGTCTCGGTGAGGAAGGTGATGTCCGGGTTTGTTGAGTCGATGAGGTTCCATAGTTCGATGGCATGCCTTTGGACGGATCGGGTGTTGATCAGGATGCAGTCGAGGTTGTTTCCGGGGGAGTCATTCTTGTCGGGTGCGATGTGTGTTCGTAGGCAGGTAAAGCGGCAGCTGCGGCAGGTGAAGGATCCGTGGGTCCGCTTCGGGGTAGTGCGGTAGCAGCCGGGCGTGAGGCCGGGGTTGAGGGCGGTGAGGGTGGTGGTGTCGTAGGTCAGGCGGGGGTGGCGGATGGGGTGGGGGTCGTGGGGCCCAGGGGGACGGGTGCTGGGCGCGGTCCAGGCGCGGACGGGCGCAGACGGGCTTGCCAGCGGCGCGCCCGCTGCGCGGCCTCGCAGCGGCCGCCATATATGGGGTAGCCGAGGAGGGGGGGTCAGCTGGGAGGCGGGAGGCGGGAGGGTAGGTGGGCCAATGGGATTACGCTTGAGGAGCGCAAAAACGGCGGGAAAAGCGGGAGGCGGGCGGTGGGAAAAACGAGGAAAAAACGGCTTTGGGAAGGTGGCGAGAAAACAGGGGAAGAAGCAATGCGGACGACGAGAAAGGCGGGAAAAGGACGAGAAAAAAGGCGGAGAAAAACAAGCACAACGAGCAGGGGCACCGGGCGCACAGGGGGGGGCCACGCACTCGGGGATACAGAAAAAAGGTGGAATTACATTCAACCAGGCAGTCTCTGAGGCAGGCACTCAAGGGTACAAAATAGAAGGAGGGAACCGGGCACTCTGGGGCCACGCACTCGGGGAACAAGGAGAGAAGTGGGAGCGGCAGTCACGGGGGCACACAGGCAGAACTAGGCAACACTGAGGCAGGCAAGCACTGGTGGCGCTGCGGAGGCGGGGGAGCTGCCTACCCTAAGGTCAAGGGTCGCTACCTCTGCCTCGCAGCGGCCGCCATATATGGGGTAGCCGGGGAGGGGGGGTCAGCTGGGAGGCGGGAGGCGGGAGGGTAGGTGGGCCAATGGGATTACTCTTGAGGAGCGCAAAAACGGCGGGAAAAGCGGGAGGCGGGCGGTGGGAAAAACGAGGAAAAACGGCTTTGGGAAGGTGGCGAGAAAACAGGGGAAGAAGCGATGCGGACGACGAGAAAGGCGGGAAAAGGACGAGAAAAAAGGCGGAGAAAAACAAGCACAACGAGCAGGGGCACCGGGCGCACAGGGGGGGGCCACGCACTCGGGGATACAGAAAAAAGGTGGAATTACATTCAACCAGGCAGTCTCTGAGGCAGGCACTCGAGGGTACAAAATAGAAGGAGGGAACCGGGCACTCTGGGGCCACGCACTCTGGGAACAAGGAGAGAAGTGGGAGCGGCAGTCACGGGGGCACACAGGCAGAACTAGGCAACACTGAGGCAGGCAAGCACTGGTGGCGCTGCGGAGGCGGGGAGTGGCCTACCCTAAGGTCAAGGGTCGCTCCATTGGAATGCAAATGGATTTTTAAATGCCAGTCAATCAGCAAAGGACTGAGTTCACAAAATGAATGGAATGTAATTCTATATCTTTTGTGTCCTTACACATGCCTTCTGTGGATTCATTTAATGTCTGTATTTAATCCAAGATTATCCAGTACATTAGATCCAAACGTACCTGTAACCCAGTTGACACATGAGCGATGGGCAACATTGCCACATGCTCCTGTAATCTCCTGTATATTGCATAGTCCAGTATGAATGTAATGCCATTGCATTTTTTATTGTTTGGTACAGCAATGTATAGTCTTTCTCTCCTCATCTGAGGGTTTCCTCCTTTCTAATTCAGCTATCTCTCCATTCATTGGCACGATCATTAGAGAATTTATTTCCAGCCCACGATGAGAAAACATACAAGGGCACATACCTCATGGCTCACATGGCGCATGCTCAGTCACTAGCACGGTCAGCGCCCTAGTCTGCACCTAGCTGTGTATGCGCATTTTAACTTCTGGGGTTACAACAACACCTTCCACGATTAGCCCTGAATGATGATATAGTTCCCAGCCGCCGGAGCGACCGCCCGGCTGGACACCGGGAACCATACCGCCTAGATTTTTAATCCAAGTATTTCCTCTCCACTTCATGCGTAGAGTCTCTACATAATTCTCTACCTTACTGAACATCTTCTTAATAATTACAGATTAGGAGAATTAATCCACAACTTGAACGCTTTACGCCGAGGGTCCAGAATCGCATACGGCGACCTACTAAGTAAGTGGACTAGCCCTCCCTGCTGCATGCAGCCCTTTCGCACTTCTTAGCAATAGGGCCAAATTTCTGCCTCTCTTCCCATAGGCAATTAAAAGACCGCAACCCATAATTCAGAGATTGAGATCGTTTCAGCTCACTAACCACTGTATACGAATATCGAGCTGACTGTGGCATAAGTGTACTTAGTTCCCATCAGTCAGTCAACTCACTTTATTCGAGACTTATGTATTAAGATCATAAAAGTACAAATGAACACAACAAAAACAGAAATCCATTAAAAGGGTACAATACATTCACAATTACAAAACGGTCAAGAAAAGCAGGATGATAAGAGCAAGAGTTACAGTTCATTCTTGCGTATTATACATTTACCTGGTCTTCCATGATAGAATTAAAAAGGATGGAACAAAGAAACACACTAGAGGATAGGGTAATAATTGTAAAAAAGACATTCCTACACGGCATTGTTTAAAATTGTATTTACGCATCAATAGCAATCACAATCTTTTGCTGTGTTCAATGTAAAATTTGCACACAAATAAATGTGCAGATTTAATTGTGCTGAAACACCGTCACAGGGACAGAACGGTAAATCGTGTATAGAAAGAATTCCTGATGGATGGGCCAACGTACAAGGGATAAAATTGAATCAAAATCTGATTAAAAATAATCTGTGATGTGAATTAGTCACGGTGAATAGATATGAGGATGTCCCTTCCTGTGCTATCGGTTCCTCTGGATAAGATTTAACTGATACTTTTGGGTGGTTAATTTTCAGTCTTTCATTTGCTCTTTGTTTAAGGAAACAGGATTTCATCTCACGTTTTGGGATGTTAGAGCAATCTCTCGGGGAAACTAATAGATTCCCTAGATCAAGAGAAGAGAGACTGTTTTTAATATGGGTAGTCCATGGGATCCTATGGACATGTTCCAGAGATAGGTAATCTTCAATTAGCTATTGGATGATGTGAATGGATTCCCTTCTCCAGATAGAATGCCATAGGTTGATTGGAGCCAGGCTAATTATATCAATAAGGAATGGAACATCCAATTCTGCATAGCAAGTAAAATTAAAGCAACTTACGGGGAGGCCTACACATTTTTTCCAGAAAAATTTCTCTATGGTCTCGAGAGCTGAGGAGGTGGAATAAACCCAGATGCTTGCTCCATAAGCTGCTACAGAGACAGATTTGCTAGTGTAACCTCATCAATAGGTTTTTCACCCTTTTGGTGAAAGTGTGTAGAGCAATAATACTTTTTTCTAATAGTAAGCCTCTTGTGATGATCATATTGGACCATGTTCGTTGCCTGTCAAAAGTCACCCCTAGGTAGGAAAAGGTGTAAGTATGGGCTATTTTCTGGCCAGCTATATAAAAGCTTGGGACCTTCCTTTCCTTACGGCTTATATTGGTGAAGAAGAGGCTAGACTAAATCCGCGTCTCTAGGCGTAGTTCTAAGAGCCTGATGTAAAGCTGATATGGACTTTGTGCAAGCTTGATCAAACGATCTGGGGCCTGATGTTTTGGCAATGTTTTTTTTTAGTTAAAAGATTCTTGATCTCCAGTAATATTGATTTAAATGCCGTAGTAGCCTGGATAGGGTCAGGATAGGCAAGTCAATATTCCTTGTCATTAATTTAATCTATTCAGTCTAACCGTGTGTTACGCTCAAGGACTTGGGACTTTTGGATCCTAATATAGAAAGCCTTTGAACATGAGTGGGAGTTCTCCTGTTCATCCTCTGTCAATCACAGCCCTCTAAGTCTGTTAGCACGTTCAATCAGTTGTGGTTTGAAAGGGAGATAAGGGGTTGACCCAAGGGGAGTGAATGGGGCTTGGGTGGAAGGCAAAAGACTGGGACCGGGGGTTCTTGTCCCCAGAATGTAGTTCTGGTAGGTTTGTAGGAAAAGCCCAGCGGTAGTGCAAATATTTGTGTGACTGATTAAGGTCGAATGGGCGGGAGCCCCCATATCCCCATGGATAGTCTGCGCTCAACGGATTGGATCTCCTTATCCAGGGCTTCAGTGTCTTCAGATAGACTGCAATTCTGGCGCTTCTTGAGTAAGTGGTGTACAACCTTTATGTGTCAATATTGAAGTTCCCTGGCTTTATTAATTGGCCCAGGCAACACTGATACTATGGCATCCTCACCTGGGACTGACAAGATTGCTTCTCTCTCGCACCAGGATCCTAGTGTCCCTCTATCTATATTAATAAAGAATCCATATGTACACCTCAGATGTGTGACACTCATTGAAATTAACCTCTTCTTGACTACCCCAGGTTCTTGAAAATTGTGAGGTTAGCTTGTTTTGAAAATACGAAACGGTGTGAGAGGCATGGAACAGGTTGTTTCTCTCCAGGTGTTCGGTGGACTGACGGTTGCTGGCCTTATCGAGAAGTTTGGCAAGGAAAGAGAGTCTCAAGATTGGGCGATAGTTCTTGCATTCACTGAGTTCAGCAGAGGGTCTCTTGAGAAGGGGTCTGACTTCTGCATGTTTCCATAATTTATGGAAGGTGGCTGTGGTGATAGATGTGTTGAGAATGATGAAGGTTGGTGGCTGACTTCCTTGCTTCCAAGGTTGAAGAGACCGTGGGGAAGTGGTCAGTAGGTGCTTCTGAGTGGATGGAGTTCTTGATGGCTGTGGCGTTCCATGTAGTGAGCTGTTTCCATGAGGTGAGCTGGTGATTGGGGGTGGCATCTGTTGGAGTGAGTAGGCTGTTGAGATTGGTGGGTTGGGCTTTGAAGTTCCTCTAGGTGGATATTTTGTCATGGAAGCATTTTGCTAATATGTTGCAGAGCTCCTGTGGTGGGGATATCATGTTCTCTGTGGTTGCTGGGCAGGAGAAATCTCTGATGATGCTGAAGAGGTCCTTGGTGTGGTTGGAGATAGCTTCAGTGCAGTTTTCAATGGTGCCTTTTTTCATGTCTTTTGATGGTATTTGTTGAGGGTTGACTTGTAGGTGGCTTGGTCTATGGGGACTCTGCTGGTGCGCCATCTTATCTTCAGTTGGCTGCAGTTGCATTTCAGTGTCCGGAGTTCTGGAGTGTCCCATCTACTTGTTTGGTGGACCCGTTGGTCTTCGCTGACTTCCTGGGGGCTACTCTGTTGGTGCAGCCGGCAATCCAGAAGGTGAAGCTCCTGATGGCCTGATCCAGGTTGGTTGCTTTGTCAGGCTGGGCGGTGTTGAGGGTGTCAGCCCATTGGGTCTCTGTCACCTTGTTCATATGCTGTAGGAGGAGCTGGGAAGCCTGGTGGTGGTGCATGAGGATCCTGCAGTGGTGAAGGAGATGATGACGTGGTTAGTCCAGGTGAGTTCTGTGACATGACTGTATCTGACTCTGTCGCAGACCATGAAGATCAGGTCAAGCATCTGTCCTGCACTGTATGTGAGGTCATTGACCAGCTGGGTGAGGCTAATGTTTCTCATGTGTTCAAGGAGGTTGGTGGAGTTGGTGTCTGTGGGGTTGCCCAGGTGGAAGTTGAGGTCCCTGAGGAGAATGTAGTGCTTGGAGTCGATGGCTAGTGGAGAGATGAAGTCAGTGATGTTGTTGCAGAAGCCGGGGTATGGTCCTGGGGGTCTGCAGGTGAGGGTGCCTCTGATGATCATTTTGCTGTGAGTGTGGAGTAGGAAGTTGAGGTGTTCCATGGTCGAAGTGGTGTCATCTTCCGTATTCGTGCAGCAAGATGTTTCTTTGGTTATGATGGTGATTCCTCCTCCATGTTTGTTGGTGCAATCCCGGTATGTCATCTTGTGGCATTGCAGTGGAGATATACAGGGTGGAGGAGGGATTGAGCCAGGTCTCTGTGATGAAGATCACATCGGGGGCGATGGTGATGATGAAGTCTGTGGAAATGTGGATTTTTCCGATCAGTTATGTCCCCTATCTTGGACCCCAACGGTCTCATGTATGAATCACAAGTACATGTATGTTCCCTCCAGTTCCAGTTATGAAGACGCAAACACATGTGCGTCCACCATCAACATGTCCTCTATCAGATCCGCCATGAATAGGCCGGATATTCCACTCCTAAGTATGAAAGGCCACCGGCTTTATATGGTTCACTCATGCCATTTTACAGTCCAGGCAAGTAGGCCCTGATTCTGTCATCAAGCTTTTCTTGCCTTCTGCCTCTGAAAGCTCCAGTCTGAGCCTGCATCTGTGACCATGAACTTTGTCTCGTTCCCTGCGCGGCTCACGAAGCCTGACATATCAGCCTGTTGCCTGCCAAAAACTGTATTTCACCTTCGAAATTATCTGCTCCGCTCCCCGCCCAAAACATTCCTGTCTAGTAGTTTAAGTAAACATTCTTCCAGTTACCGAGCAAAGGCCCGGCTTCTCTGTCTTTATGCAAGTAATTCATAGCCCTATTATTATGGAAGACTTCTGCCCTCGCATCTAGTGTAGACACTTAGACGCTTGTACACGCACTAACAGTCAGTATAGTCAGTATAGAATAAGATTCTACTCTAAGAAGACCTTTCTTTTGGATAACATAGTTCTTTAAACAGAGGATGTTAGATATGATTTGGGATTAGGTTGACTTGACCCTCCAGACTTCTGTCGCCACATGTAGAGCTAAATGTCAAGTCCCCTTCACCCCCTAGTTGCACGTCAATCACACGTCATGCTGCTGCGCGCGCATTTCTGCCAAGTATTTCTGCTGACATTGCGAAATTCTTTCATGGAACCACCCTATTATGACATCACACCTGATGACGTTCTTAGTTACGCCTAGTTACGCCCACTTTTTGCTACGTATGTATATTTTATCTACACTATCAGTTGTTACGCCTCTTGCATTTGCTTCACTGTAATGCCTAATGTATAAAAGTGTTTACTTATCAATAAAGTATGTACTTCACTTCCTGAACCTTCGTGGTGATGGAACTTGGAGCAACCGATTCGAATCGTCCATTGGAATAAAGCCCATTCTGAACCTCTAATACCACGGATTCTGCCTCTTATTTACTGAGCTATTTTTATTATGTTTCTGTATCAAATTAAGTCCCGGTAATTAAATTATTTACCACATGAATGGCGCCCGAACAGGGACACTTTCTCATCTCACGCGCCGGCGGTGCGTTGCAGGCCCGGTCTCCTGCCACAGCTGGACGGACAACAACGCGTACCAGCAGGATTTCCTGTGTCTCCCTCCGGTCAAGCGGGGGCGACTGAGGCTGCGATCAGCACCCAGACGAGGCGGTGAGAAGTGCGAAGTATCCCGACCAGAGCCTAGCTGAGAGAGCAAGATCCGAGGTATACAGAGGCCCACCAGGTGTCCGAAGTGTCCGAAGTTTTCGAGTCGAGTCCAGTCCGGTCCAGTTCAGTTCCGTTCCGAGGCCTTCCGTTCCGAGCTACCCGGTGAGTACCATTACTGGGGAGGCGTTCTGACGTGCACATAGGTTGTGCCGGTCAAGACGGGTTTGGGTACACAAATCCGGTCTGCACTGTTTCAGCAGTGTATCTTTACTGTTTAGCAGTATATCTAGTATATCAAGTATATAAATTCAGAATAATCCAGTTAATGCCGAGTATTATGTTTAGTGATTAAGTTTTCCTTAGATCGTCATCATCATCGTTGCTCAGTTAAATGTTAAATGTTAAATGTTTTAAATACGTTCTGCATATTGTGGTGTGAATGACTGTTCATTATTGTGTTTATTGTATTAAGTTTGATCAAGATCAAGTATCAGATCAGTTCTCAATATGCCACTCTTTTCGAAATTAAGACAGATCACAACAAGAAAAGGGGTACTCGAAGAAGCTGTTCCTATTCCTCCTAGGGACACTCCAGGGTACTTCATGTATCATAAACACGGCTTAGACGCTATATTATTTCTTGATTTATGGGTAGACTACACCAAGGAATTACCAGAAAGTCAGAGGTGGCCCGCAGCTGGGACCTGGGATGCAGAGTACATCATGAAAGTAGAAGAAGAGTTATGGAAAAGGAAAGTCAGACAGTCACAGAAAGACGCCGTTGAGTTATGGCGTAAAGAATCTCATAGACGTACAGAAAAAGCACTCCGACAGGAAAATCTATTAATTAAAGAAGGTACACGAGTGAAATCAGAACAAATAGACAGACAAAGAAATGCCCTTGTGAATGGTATGTATCCCCTCCTGGCCGAGGGATTGCCTAAGGCTACTCCGGAGATACCAAAAGACTTGCCACCCCCATTGTTCCCAATAAAAATGCATCCTAAAGGACATCCTAGAACAGCAGAAGATGTTTTTCTTTCCTCATATTTAGATGACGCAGCTCCCGAGTATGCTAACCCCGCCCCACATAGACCGCCTGCTAGGGAGGTTCAACGCCAAGATCCAGTATCTGTGTCTCTACAGCAACAAATCCAGACACAAGTTCCGGCAAGCACATCTGTTTCCACATCGGTTCCTACAGCTACTTCTATAGCTGTGTCCACACCTATAGTTGCTGTATCGCGTTCAACGAATCCTTTCACGCCCGATACCCCAGACGGGGCTACCGGAGGTGCTACCAATATTTTTTCTACGCCACCCAGAATAAATAAACTTACCTTTCAAGAATCAGCACATCCACGTACCCCCAAACTCATAAATGCCCGCACGCTTAAAGAACTTCTTATAGATTGTAGATATGACCCTGTGCCCGGCAAAGAGGACGAAATGATCATGGCATCATTACGTATCAGACGAGCCGCGGTGTATTTAGGGAAGATACCAGGAATGACTATGCATCTAGATAATATATATCATTTTGTCCAAACAGGGCGAGATTCTGAATGTATTAACAGAGCTATGGAATACCAGAAAGTGGAGATACAGGGGGAACTGTTACGTTTCCTCATAAATTGTGTGATCAGAAATCAAGACCGACCGGGGGTAGACCCGGAAGCAATGCAAACTCTTACCAGATGGAGCCAGAATATATCAGAAGGGAGACATGATAAGCAAAATTGTATAATAGCCATGTGTCGAAAGATCCGTAGAGAAATAGAACGCCTACACGAAGAGTGATTAGCGGTAGACCAGTTCGAACAAAGCGAGGAGGAAGGATCAGGACTGCCCACAGGACAGTCAGACACCATAGCCTATGTAGGTAGAGCAAGATCTTGTAATAGTACTAGATGTTTTATCGAACCGAAACGTCCGATATGTCCAGATAATAACAGGAATTTCCAAACACCTATAATAAATATAAGGTCCCCCGAGCATTCGTTCCAAGCCGCTGACAAATTACTCCGAGAACGAAGGGGTTATCATTTTCTCGATTCTATGGATGAACAAGAATTAGCCAGGTCAGCCGTTCATTGGGTTGACAGTCCCGGAATGTATGGTGATGATACAGTAGCACACACATTTTTGAATCTCACCCCAGATGAACAGCGTTTAGCTGGGATTTATATGATTCAACAACTCCTTATACTATATAAAAGTCAGCATTCAGATCCTGGTCCCTTACCTGATATATTGACTGAATTACTCACGAATAGATGGAGAGGTTCAGGTACTAAGTTAATTAAAGAAATACTAGAATCAAGAAAGCAGTACATTCTTTTTGTATGCCCAGAACATGTCTCATTGCCCATCAAGGAAAGAACCACGTATTACATGGACAGACAGAATCCCTTACGGGAAGTACACCCAATAAAAGGCGAGGACAATGAGTTTAAACGTGTATTTGTATATACGCCCATATCAAAAATAGAATTGTTACAAATGAAGAAAGTGGTACCCAGTCATGACAAAGACCCAGCGGGTTTCCACCGAGAAATTAAAGACATGTTACTCATGGGAGAGTATACCTATCCCGACATTATGACAATATTAAAGGTATTAATGCCTGCTGGCATTTATGAAAAACTCAAGGAAAAAGAGTGGGAGGTGGGAGACCAAAAGATAGACTGGTCAGCATTAGAAGCAGAAGAAAAGGCCCGAACTGCAGGAGCAGGGCTTGGGGATAAAACTAAAGCACTACCAGGTTTACTAGTACAGGTACTGCCACGTTTATTAACTACGAAAAAGGAAGACTGGGGTACAATTTCAGCCTGTAAACAAAAGCAAGATGAAGACACTAGTGATTTTTATGCCCGATTTGAAAAATATTTTGGTATAAATAGTGGCATAAAAGCAAGTAGCGAATCATACCCACATCTGTTTGTGACAAAATTAGTTGAAAACTCCTTACCCCAAGTGAAGAATAGAGTATTAAAATTCGAGAGTACCTGGCAAGGTAACACCCCATCACAAATGTTACAAATGTTACAGTATCATCACAATAGAATTAGAGAGGAACAAGAACATGAACAAAGACGCATGAAAGACACAAAAATGAAAATGCTAGTCTCTCAGACAGTTCCAGCTGAAGGACATAAAAAGGGTACGACACATTCCGGTGATTCAGCAGGACCTGTAAAAGGGACATGCAACTATTGTAAACAGCCAGGTCATTATATACACGATTGCCCAGTCCTGAAGCGTAATATCGCCACAGGTATTACGAAAGAAAGACCACGGCCACCTAGACAGGATCAGAATGAACAAGGAGCCCCGCAGCATGCACAGTCCATGCCAGCTCCACCACAGTCTATACAGTTTGTGCCAGCTGCACCAGCGCTGCCTGTTGCTGCCACACAAACCACGACACGACAGCTGTACCAGACCGCACAGTACGACTATCCTGATTATCAGCGATACGCATGAACCAGCCTAGAGAGGGAAGTCGACTTACCCCTTATTGAGGTCCCAGTAGACCAAGAAGGACCTTATGTACATAGTGAATTATTAGGCCAAGATAGAAAATTTTTACTTGATACAGGGGCAAGTCGAACAACAATAAAACGTAGTGAAGTTCCAGGGGCACCCCTCTCAGGCTCACAGAATATTTCCCTTGGTTTTTCGGGAAAGCCTATTGTTAATGAAGTATCACAGCCTCTTCCACTTACGATAGGACCTTTGACCCGAACTACAGATTTATTGCTTACTAAATCATGTCCAGAAAACTTGTTAGGTATAAAAACACTGAAAGCTCTAGGAGCTATAATATGTTGTTCTCCGGAAGGAGTAAGATTGTTTTTACGTGATTTCAAAGGTCACTATGTGTCTCGAGACATGGATCCCCGACTGCAGACTTTACCTACACATCTATGGGCACAAGGCCCTACTGATGTTGGTTGCATGAATATTACACCATATCGAGTTACACTAAAGGCAGGAGTGGTACTACCACGAATGCGACAATACAAGTTACCACCGGATGCTGTAGTGGCTTTACTGCAAATCATTGACGAGCTCATTACCCAAGGAGTGGTTGTGGAAACAGACTCCAATGTATGTAATTCACCGATAATTCCGATTCTTAAACGAACAGATCCAAAGGCCCCGCCAGTATATCGATTGGTTATTGATCTGCGCGAATTAAACAAATGCATTGTGCCACAATTCCCTGTGGTCCCTGATATCTCGTCATTACTGACAGCTATTGATTCCGAAGCAACATTCTTTACTGTAATTGATCTCAAGAATGCCTTTTTCAGCGTCCCAATAGATCCGGAAAGCCAATACTTGTTCGGATTTAGTTTAAATGGACGTAGCTTTAAATTCACACGCGCACCTCAAGGATTTACAGAAAGCCCCAGCATCTATAGCCAAGCACTGAAAAGAGAACTCGACAGTATCCACATGCCAGTTAACACTGCCTTGCTTCAATATGTCGATGATCTGCTGATCACCGCTAGAAGCGAACGCGAATGTGAGAAAGCATCACTGACAGTTTTACAATTTCTAGCCGAAAAGGGGCACAAGGTGTCCCCTTCTAAGCTGCAATTCTGTGTCCAGCGAGTTGTTTATCTTGGACACTCGCTGTCCAAGGAGGGAAGGCAGCTTACACCCGACCGCATTCAGTTAATAGCTAACATGCCAATACCCAAGACACAAAAGGAGGTGCGGGCTTTCATAGGTCTCACTTCATATTGTAGGCAGTGGATCCCTCAGTATGCATTTCTAGCAAAACCACTCATTCAATTGACAACACAGGAGGCAGCCACATCGACTGTTCTCCCTTGGACTTAGGAACATACACAAGCTTTTGAAAGCCTAAAGAAAGCCTTATGCCAAGCACCTGTTTTAGCAACACCATGTTACAATAAACAGTTTACACTCTTTGTTACAGAGCGCGAAGGTACTGCCTTGTCAGTACTCACACAGGAACAAGCAGGATCACACAAACCATGTGCTTATTTTTCTAGTACATTAGATCCCGTAGCTCAGGCTTTGCCTGCATGCCTAAAATCAGTGGCAGCAACAGCTTTAGCAATCAGACAAAGCGATGCCATAGTGTTAGGACATCCATTGACAGTTCAAGTACCACATGCAGTAGAGGTTCTTGTGAATCGAACGCAAACACAACACTTGACTATAGCGCGACTTACAGGGTATGAATTAACATTGTTTCAGCCACATATAGAAATCAGACGTTGTAACACATTGAATCCTGCCACACTTTTACCTGTAATCGGAACAGACCCACTAGCTCATGATTGTATTGAAGTTATTACAATAACGACGAAACCCAGACAAGACTTGACAGATGTCCCATTGTCAGACCCAGACCTGACGTTGTATGTAGATGGTTCATGTATGAGAACAAGTACAGGAGAGTTAGTGGCCGCTTACGCAGTCACAACAGACACTGAAGTCATCGAAACAAATTGCATAAATACCTTGTCAGCTCAAGCCGCAGAGCTCATCGCTCTGACACAAGCCTGTATTCAAGCCACAAATAAAAAAGTCAACATATATACTGATTCACGTTATGCATTCGGAGTTGTACATGACTTCGGCGTGCTGTGGCGAGAGAGAGGTTATTTAACTTCTCACGGTGCCCACATTCAGCACGGACCCCTCATTCATGCCTTATTAGAGGCAATACATCTACCTACTGCAATATCAATTATGAAATGTAAAGCTCATACGAAAGTTACTGATATCATTTCCCAAGGCAATGATCTAGCTGACAGAACAGCTAAACAGACTGCTCAAACTCAAACATCCGACATGACAAAGACAATAGTCCCGACGCCAACACATTGTATGACGATTAAAGATCCTACTCTTGACGTAATTGACATACAGACACATGCTACACCAGACGAAATAAAGAAATGGACTGAATTAGGAGGGATTCAAACGGATCAATGATGGATGACGAAGGAAAAATCTGTGTGGTTCCTTCCTGATTCAATGGTCCAAGTTATAATTAATACTGTACATAGTCCAGCACATCTAGGAAAAAAAGCTATGCTAGACAGCATTCAACACATTTGGTTCAACAAACATTTACGAGCAGCAGCTAAACAAAAAGTTCGTACCTGTATGATCTGTTGTCAGTTCAACCCAGGAAAAAGCGTTCCCGTAGAACAGGGTGGATTTCAGCCTCCTGATCACCCTTTTGAAGTCCTCCAGATGGATTATATCCAGATGGAACGATGTCGAGGATTCAAATACGTTCTCGTAGTTGTCTGTGCTCTTTCCCGTTGGACAGAGGCATACCCGGTTTCAGATTACACTGCCCCGACTACTGCCAAACAGTTGGTTCGAGAATTCTTCCCACGATACGGTTTACCACGTGTTGTCTACTCAGATAACGGCCAGCCGTTTTCATCCGAACTAATGAAACACGTTTCACTTTTGTTAGGCTATCAGTGGAAATTCCACTGTGTCCGACACCCCGAGGCAGCAGGTCTCGTAGAAAGACATAACCAGATCATGAAAATCAGATTGTCCAAAATATGCAGAGAGAAAGGTGTCGACTGGGTAGTAGCATTACCAGTTGCACTCTTTTACATGAGAATGGTAGCGCACTCTCGAACAGGGCTATCCCCGTATGAAGTGATCTTTGGCAGACCACCAAATATGTGGGGGACGCCTATACCACGCAAAATAACTGATATTGACTGTAATATGCTGACAGATTACTTGGCTTCCTTGATGTCTGCACTACAATCTTGTCGTTCACAGGTAGCTGCAGCCTTTCCCGACAACACTGAGGTGAAACCCCATGACGTAATTCCGGGCGACCTGGTCCTAGTGAGGAACTTTGATCGAAAGACTCAACTGGATCCTAGTTGGAAGTCGCCGCAACTTGTCTTGCTCACCACAAGGACAGCCGTGAAGATCGAGGGCGGGAAAGGCTGGATACATTCAAGTCATATCAAGAAATTTCATGGACTACTATCGGATGTAAATACCACACCTCGTGTGTCTTCACCCATTGACTCAAAACTTCCTTTGATTGAACCGAGTAATCACGAACTGTACAAACTAAAACTCAGATCTAATCAGTCAGGCAATTTGATTGTTTAAGTCCTCTCCAAGGTGAAGCGGTTGAATTTGTCTCTGACATGTATCCCTTAGACCTGAATAGAGGAAAAACCCGAAAAATGTTGAAACGACATGCGTACTGTAAATCACTGCGAAGTCATTGCACAGTGACGTTATTAATTTTGTTTTTCTTAAGTCTTTTAATAATTACTGCAAGTATATTGTTGCACATATATTATCCTATTTCTAGACATGTTTATAATGTTACTGCTGAACATTCTTTTAGTGAATTACCTCTACATGAGTTGTCTTATAGATTTGCGCTGCGCAATAACACGTTTATTAGTATGTTACATCATTCCCATCAGGTTAGCAATGCTACAAATTGTTGGATATGTGGTCGACTCCCTCCCTATCAGAATTATAAAGGAATTCTACCTCTCTTTCCATACCCGTTCACACACAACGGCTCCTGTGGAGCATGGTTTAGTTTAATTAATTCCCTAGATTCGAATTCTGCAGTTTATCAAGACAACTGGGTATGGGGAAATTTGAACTTAGTTTTACTTAAAGTCTGCTACCCTAACAAGGAGGCACTTCCCAAGAGAACAGGAACTGATTTAGAAAATGAAGTGTATGGATTAGGTAATTTTACGCTTAATCTTATGATCCTAAATGTCGAATCCGAAGCTACTCCAATTTTGCCCGCTATGTCAATATTTCCAGTAAAGGGTGAATTATGTGTAAGAAAGAATGGTTCCATACATATGGGCCATAGTAGATGCACCACTGTAGTAGAATTTAGTGATCAAGGCAAGTCTACATTTAGAGCTTCCCGCCATTCCTATTTCATATGTGGTCAGACGGCATATGTACGCTTGCCTCTAGATTGGGATGGTACCTGCTACATTGGATTCCTTTTGCCACCTGTTTTCCTAGCTCCTCCTGATTATCACAGAAATACTCATTTAGTACACAATAGAGAAAGGAGAGATCTCCCAATAGTCGATTACACTGAAACAGCATGGGAAAAATACACAGATTTCAATAAAGGTCTCTTTCCCTATATAGGTACCGTTACTAATAGTAAGCTGATACGCAGATTAACTAGAACTCTTGAAGCAGTAGTGAACGAAACTATTTCCGCCTTAGGCAATTTAACAGAAGAGCAGTCTGCTATGCGGATTGTTGTGCTTCAAAATCGTCTTGTCCTTGACGTCATCCTGGCCGATAGGGGCGGAGCTTGTAGGGTCATCGGATCAAGTTGTTGCATTTTCATACCAGAAAATTCGCCATCTGTATATAAAGCCATAACTCGCCTTCATAAGATTGTAAGCCAGATACACCAGAATCCAGGCACCTGGACTTGGTCCGGTTGGTTTTGGAGTGTATTATCTACCTTTGGATGGAAGGTCCTATCCTTCCTAGGTATTGGCCTTCTCATACTATTCAGTTGCTGTCTATGTCTACAATGTGGACCAGCGATCTGTGGTCTGTGTGCCACATCGTGTATTCCAGCACCAAGATTCCATTCATCCCGGAAGAAGGAAGAAGAACAAATGATGCTATATGAACAGATCAACGGATTGATGAAGATTGATATCTCTTAACGGGCAAGTAGGGGACAAGGAGGGAATGTGGAAATGTGGATTTTTCCGATCAGTTATGTCCCCTATCTTGGACCCCAACGGTCTCATGTATGAATC
Organism: Triturus cristatus; assembly: GCF_964204655.1. Classification (NCBI taxonomy): domain Eukaryota; kingdom Metazoa; phylum Chordata; class Amphibia; order Caudata; family Salamandridae; genus Triturus; species Triturus cristatus. The sequence goes on from NC_140589.1 coordinate 183,872,217, forward strand.
ACAAGTACATGTATGTTCCCTCCAGTTCCAGTTATGAAGACGCAAACACATGTGCGTCCACCGTCAACATGTCCTCTATCAGATCCGCCATGAATAGGCCGGATATTCCACTCCTAAGTATGAAAGGCCACCGGCTTTATATGGTTCACTCATGCCATTTTACAGTCCAGGCAAGTAGGCCCTGATTCTGTCATCAAGCTTTTCTTGCCTTCTGCCTCTGAAAGCTCCAGTCTGAGCCTGCATCTGTGACCATGAACTTTGTCTCGTTCCCTGCGCGGCTCACGAAGCCTGACATCAGCCTGTTGCCTGCCAAAAACTGTATTTCACCTTCGAAATTATCTGCTCCGCTCCCCGCCCAATACATTCCTGTCTAGTAGTTTAAGTAAACATTCTTCCAGTTACCGAGCAAAGGCCCGGCTTCTCTGTCTTTATGCAAGTAATTCATAGCCCTATTATTATGGAAGACTTCTGCCCTCGCATCTAGTGTAGACACCTAGACGCTTGTACACGCACTAACAGTCAGTATAGTCAGTATAGAATAAGATTCTACTCTAAGAAGACCTTTCTTTTGGATAACATAGTTCTTTAAACATAGGATGTTAGATATGATTTGGGATTAGGTTGACTTGACCCTCCAGACTTCTGTCGCCACATGTAGAGCTAAATGTCAAGTCCCCTTCACCCCCTAGTTGCATGTCAATCACACGTCATGCTGCTGCGCGCGCATTTCTGCCAAGTATTTCTGCTGACATTGCGAAATTCTATCATGGAACCACCCTATTATGACATCACACCTGATGACGTTCTTAGTTACGCCTAGTTACGCCCACTTTTTGCTACGTATGTATATTTTATCTACACTATCAGTTGTTACGCCTCTTGCATTTGCTTCACTGTAATGCCTAATGTATAAAAGTGTTTACTTATCAATAAAGTATGTACTTCACTTCCTGAACCTTCGTGGTGATGGAACTTGGAGCAACCGATTCGAATCGTCCATTGGAATAAAGCCCATTCTGAACCTCTAATACCACGGATTCTGCCTCTTATTTACTGAGCTATTTTTATTATGTTTCTGTATCAAATTAAGTCCCGGTAATTAAATTATTTACCACAAGTCCCAGATTTTTGTGGCATATTTCGCGAGAGATCAAGCGTTGAGCAGGAGGCATTGGGGGTGGTTCCGGGGGGGACTGGGTCAGCAGCGAGTGACTGGGCAGATGTGGGCGGTAAGTCCTGAGTTTCAGGAGAAAAGAATGCAGCGGCAGGTAATTGGTCCCACAGTCGAATGAGGAGATGGGCTGCAGCAGTCGTTGTTGTGACATCTGGGGCTCAGGTCTTGAAGTTACGTGACAAAGTACATGTGGGTGGCTGGATAGGCAGGGTGCCTTTGGCATGCCCGCTGAGCAGTCCAATGCATAGCCATGTTGCAGCCTCCATCAAGTAGGTCCTGGGAGAGGGGCGGGGCGGGAAGCAGGAGGTGGGAACAGAACGGTGAGAAGCGAGCGGCGAAGTGGGCCAGTTTCCTGCGCAACAAACAGAAACAGTAACAAAATAAGAAAAATAAACAAACTCAGGCACAAAATAAAAAAATCTTTGTAACAGAGAACAGAGAAATGTCTAAACACAAACAGAGGCTGATTGAGCACAGGCACTACCTGAACAGGAATAGAGGCTATGCTGAAAAAAGGACAAGGACTAACAGTGCAGAATAGTGACAGACGGCAGCAGCGAGCATTGGAATGAAAGACAGCGCACACAGCAGCACACGGACAGACTCAAGAGACCTGCTTGAACTGAATGAGGGGAGCTGGTACAGGAACTGCTTAATGGGGTTGTGCTGCAGCCGACATATCATGAGTCAATGAGTCAATGAGACTCAACCTCTGTGCACTTTAGCAGTGGTGAAATTACCATCTTCAAGATATTTTCAACACTAATTTATTAATGTATGACCAATCATATAACTCATCATGTTGTTCTGTGTTCACAAAAATTGAACATTTTGCTTTTAAACATCACATTGAAAAACACTCTTGTGCTTAGAACAAAAAGTAAGGCAGTTCAATACATTCCATAAACAAAGACTCTTTTTATATACAATGGAATCCAAAATTTTCATTCCAATCAACTTCAAAATGCCCAATGCATTTCGGGTCTGAATTGGCCCTTCTTCAGGGGATTTGATTCTATAAAGATAAACAGAATTATTTATGAATATTACAATACATAGAAATACCAAATTAAATGAGAAAGCATCTTATAATACAGAGAAAGACATAAAACTATCTTATTCATCAACATCATAAAGATCATGATGGCTTTCCGTGACACATGGTTTAACAAAAACCTGGAACAAATTATAAATGCAAACGAGATGAAGAAAGTACCCGACACATTCGTTAAAACTACTCGCTCATATACTCACAATAATCCTTTGTGTTCCTGTATCTGCAATCAGATAACAACATAATGCCTTGAACGTTCTGCTATGAAGCAAACTTAACATGCTGACACAAATAAACAATGCTTCATACCTATCAGGAGTCCAATCGTGCTGAATCCCCAATATGCGAAACTCGTGTCGCCTACAAAAAACCAACACCTATAAATGATATGACGCGCAATGAATAGCAGTCAACCATGCTCACCCACAAGTTGCTCACGTTTTCACCTGTGTTATGGGGACTTCACTAAGCGAAAAACTCTCGAAAGCGGCTGCCACACGCTTCACTGAACTACTCCGATAGCCTACGTTTAACGCCATTAAAACAGGAAACATCTGGATACGGGAACCCTGCGTAGCGTGAAAAATCAACAAAGGACTACATCCTTCCTCAAAAAAATACTACCGCCATCTTGGGAGTATTTCAAATCTCTAGAAATATAGTGCTTCAATAAACCGGTCTGAAAAACTGAAATAACAAGATACCTTAAGCTAAAATGACGGCGAAGTTTTGCAGATTACCAAATTAGCTCCAACAGCTCCTGGACCTTCAGAAAACACTTGTGATACGTGCACAAGTTAAAAGTAAAGATAAATGAAATTAATCCACAAAAAAAATAGTGCTCAACTCAAAAATTAAAAGTTAACGATTAAAAACAAGACCATGGTCACATAAATGCAAACATGTATACAACATCTGATACAATACCACTAATAAACATCTGTATTGAAACAGCATTTACATAGGAGAAAACATGAATAATCGATTTTGTCATTCATTCCTTTCAAATCTAGAGTGTTAAGACGTCTAATCCAATATGATTCCCTTTTCAACAGCCATCAAGTTAGATCCATGTCAGGATAATAACAACTCTTTCAATAACTGCAAAATGCATTTGGGCTATACTATGCCTCGCCTCTATCCAATGTGCAGCTAAGCTGCTACTTTTATTCTGGGTCCTGATTGTGCTTTTGTGTTCAGATATGCGTGTTTTTTAATTTTCGCTCAGTTTTTCCCACATATAACTTGCCACAAGGGCATATGATGTAATAAATCAATTTGTTGGAATTGCAATCTGAATCATGTAACAATTTGATTGATTCTCCTGTTTGTGGATGATATAATATATTGCCAGTAACCACATTGTTGCAGTGCACACAGTTGGGGCACTTTTTCATTCCTTTGAATTCAGTCTTCAGCTTTTTAGATGGAGCAATCAGGATCTCTTTTAAATTCTTGGATCTTGTAAATGCAAACAGAGGTCTTTCTTTAAAGAGCTCATGGAAATCAGGCTCATTTTGAAGAATTTTTCAGCGGTTGGTAATAGTACTTTTGATCTTCTGTGAGCTAGTGGAAAATTTAGAAATGAACACGTGTCACGCTGTACTCTTTTTAGGCTGAAATTTCAACAGATTACTACGCTCACAATTTGAAATTCGCTCTTTTGCTAGATCAATAACTTCTTCAGGATAACCTCTATTTAGAAATCTTTGTTGTTGAAGAGTTAGATGGTCTTCTAGACTGCTTGATTCTGAACATATCCTTTTGATTCGTAAAAATTGTGAAAATGGTAAGTTTTGTTTAAGATTTTTTGGGTGGAAGTGAAGTGCATTTTTTACGTCAGTCTCATGTCTGTGAACTTCTGTTTGGATTTTTCCTCCTTCTATCTTGACGTACACATCCAAGAATGATATTTTGTAATCACTGATAGTATGTGTAAACTGGATTTGGTCATTGTACCTGTTGAGTTGTTCAATTTTATTTTCTAGTTGCTTCTTGGTGTTTGTCCATAGCATGAAAATATCATCAATATACCTGCAATACAGCAGGAGATTATTAATCCATTCTTGATCATTGAAAATGTAGTCTGATTCAAATTTTGCCATAAAAGTATTGGCGTAAGTGGGTGCCCCCGCAATATCCATGGAAGTGCCTTTTTGCTGTAGGAAAAATTTATCATTTCATTGAAAGTAACTATGGTACAGATAAAAATGCTAAATTTCCAGAATGAAGATTTTATCCGCTTTGATAGAGGTTTGGCGCAGCAGCGCCCATTCCACCACCTCCAAGCCTACTGTATGAGGAATAGATGTATACAGGGACTTGACATCAACTGTACACAATAAAATATTCCTTGTTGGTTGAACTAAGTCTAATTTCAACAGGAAGTCTTTAGTTTCTTTAACATTTGCAGTCCATTGCTGGACAAAAGGTTGAAGAAAATGATCAATGTATTGCCCCAAAGGTTCAAAGATGGTACCACAACCAGTCACAATTGGCCGCATTGGAGGATTAGAAAGATCTTTGTGGATTTTTGGGAGCATATAAAGTAGAGGTCTCCTTGGGTATTCAACTGTCAAGAATTGTTTCGTAGATGCTGAAATCCATCCCATGTCCAGTGCATGATCCAAAATACTTTTAAGAGTTTCTCTTAACTCATTGGTTGGATCAGTCTCCAAAGGTAAATATGCTTGAGGATCTACAACATGTTCTTGAACTTTCTGCATGTAAAATGTTTTATCCATGACGACAATGGCGCCGCCTTTGTCGGCCGTTTGAATGACAATATCTTGATTGTTCTGAATCGAGTGTAAAACATTTATGTCGTGATTAGATATATTTTTCCACTTCGATCTGCTCATGGTCATTGTTAGAAAGTCTTTACGAACCAAATGTTCAAATGAGTCCAAAACTTTATGGGATATAGGTGCTTGGTATTTTGATTTGGACTGAAACTCCAAAAACTCAGTTCCTTCAACATCAGGTCTGCTTGGTAAGACATTCATAAAAACATGTCTTAGTCGTAACACACTTATAAACTTAAAAAGTGCTACCTCACATTCAAAGTGATTGGTATCATATGTTGGGACGAAGCCCAATCCTTTATTGAGTACTCTCACTTGATGTGGAGTAAGTTCTATAGATGATATTTTAACTACTAGGTTTGTTTCTGACTCCCTGTGCGTCCTGATTTTCCGATGACTTCTCCTGGTTTTCCTGGTTTTGACATTCCCGGTGGTTGACTATCGACAGCTTTGGATAAAAAATGTTTGGAACTAGATGCTTGTGCTCCATTCTTTTCAATCACTTCTGTTTGTGCTTCACCTCCTCTTATGTGGGCTAGTTCTCTGTACAACAAACAGAAACAGTAACAAAATAAGAAAAATGAACAAACTCAGGCACAAAATAAAAAAACTATGTAACAGAGAACAGAGAAATGTCTAAACACAAACAGAGGCTGATTGAGCACAGGCACTACCTAAACAGGAACAGAGGCTATGCTGAAAAAAGGACAAGGACTAACAGTGCAGAATTGTGACAGACGGCAGCAGCGAGCAGGGGAATGAAAGACAGCGCACACAGCAGCACACGGACAGACTCAAGAGACCTGCTTGAACTGAATGAGGGGAGCTGGAACAGGAACTGCTTAATGGGGTTGTGCTGCAGCCTCCATTAAGCAGATCCTGGGAGAGTGGAAGGCCTTGTGCTGGGAAGGGGGAGGCGGTGGCTAAACGGCAGGAAGCAAGACAGGCCAGCTCACTGTACAACAGCGCAAAACAGTAACAAAATAAGACACGCCTTTGCAATGCAATAGGTCTCGCATTTGCAAGAGTTTAAGCTATTTGGCACTGTAAATGGCAATGCCATTTATTTATCTGTTTTGATAATTAACACATAAATAAAAGGCATTGTTATTTACAATGCCAATAGGTCAAACTCTTGTACATGCGAGACCTATTTCATTTCAAAGACGCGGCCGCCATTGTCCTGGGCTGTTTGGAAAGTGAAAGTGCGCATGGCACACTGAATGTTGCAGGGAAGCATGTCGTGCCTGCAGTGGGAGAAACTCAATAAAGAAAATATTGCTAACAGACAGCTTAAGACATGCCGTGTAACAACAGAAGTAAAAGGGCCAGTAGTCATGTGAGGTTACAAATGAAGACAAGGAGGCTCTAAGGAGGGACAAACGAGCATCTTGATGAATCAAAAGCCAGCATTTACGAAGGACAATGACACAAGTCAATGAGAAATATGGGCGGAGAGTGTGCAGGGCTTCAAGTCCATACTTGAATACAGCATGCATCGCAGAGCAGCGCATACGCTGCTCAGTCTCAGTTTAAAAGATACCTGGAAATTTGAGATCTCAAGCAAGGAAAGCTCTAGCTCTGATACCTTTTATGGTACAATAGGCCATCACAGAAGGCAAAAGATGCTTTGGGGTAGAATAGAAGGGAAACTCAGCTGCAAAACTTCTGTTTATACAAGGAGTGCCATCAAAGCATTTAGGTACTCGGCAAAAAACATCCGGGAATACTGCCTTGCAACTTAGCAGCAGACAATGAAGCCACTGTATCAGCCCACTGAAAACCACATGGTGAATATCAAACTGTTTTTCTTACAATGCTATTTTAATTTTTGCTGTAGGTACGGTGCCGTCTGGCTTCTATTTTATCATTCTGGCCTGTATTTTTCTATCCATAGCAGTTAAAAAATTGAGGAAAGCTTTGATATGCTGTATTTCTCCCTGTTGAAAAATTAGCCTAAATCAGTAAATTACTTAAAACTAACCCTGGGCGTAATTTGTGTAGTAGCGCTACATGTAGCTATGCAAAGTGCACTTCGCAATACGCACGCTACGCGAACTGCGTAGTGCGGTAGGGAAATGCTGTTCGCACTGATTGCACAGTGCCAGATGCTTGTCAGCAATGTGCAATCATTGCAAACGGCATCTTGCACAGTGCAAGCGGTCATTTTCTGCCGCTCAAGTAGATTTGTACTCAAGCAGCAGCTTTCTCAACGCGGACTGGTAGTTTCTCATCGCAAGCGGTCGCGAGCATACGCGACCACTCGCAGTGAGAAACCTGACCTCCCCGCGTTGAGAATCTCGCTGGGAGGTTGATTATCCACGCTCGCGATCGGCAACCTGATGTTGCTGATCGCGAATGAGGAAAAAGTCTCGCCGGGATGTTGATTTTGCTCACTCATGGTCGCCAACTTGACGTTGAGGACCGCGAGCAAGCTAAAAATTACCACTATGCTATGCGTTTTTGCACTGTGCTACGTGCAATTTGTGTAGTGCGTAGTAGCGCAACCTACGCACACTTCGCTAGCATAGTACTATGCCCAGAGTTACTTAAAACTAAATTCCATTTCACCTATTTGCCCTTGGCCCTTAGTGAGCAGCAAAATGTAAGATAATAGCAGTTTTTGTCTGAAAAATGTGGCAACCGTAGCTGTAATCTCAGGTTTGTGCAAGCAGCTTGAGGATGGCGGAGCTCAAGCGGAAATATATGATGTGGAGATAGGATTGTCACTTGACCAGTTTTTCACCAGCCCCACTAGTAATTCCAGTTATAAGGCATGTGCCATTTATTGGGACCAAGTGGTAAGTACATTAAGATAATAACGAATATGATACCACCTACATGGCACTACAAAGTGATAAATCCTGTGGCACTGGACAAAGAAAGACGTAGCCAACTTCCACCCTGCTGGGGAGTTGCAATCAGTACTGGGTGGTCAGCTTGACCTCACAGTAATGGAGGCACTTGATGATACAGACAAGGGATTTGTAATGTTGTGAAAGCAATGAGTTGCAGAATTCACAGCAGCAAGGTTTCACTGGGACAAGCCACGGAAAAGGAGTCTATTTCCCAGAATGAATGGGAGACCCACCTAAGGTATCTATTTAAAGTTCTTTAATTCCTTCACTTCGGCTGGAACTTAGGGGTAGATTTACAAGCCCCTTGCGACACTTTTGCGCTGCTGTTGCGTCACTTTTGTGATGCAGCGCCACCATAAAAAATGCGGCCAATTTCCAACGTAATGCATCTAGGGAGATGTCAGGTATAATGTATTCAGGGTGGGCGTTCCCACGCAGGAAAGCCTCGTAAAAGTGACGCTGTGAAATCTACAAGATTTCACTGCGTCACTTCTACGAAGAAACTGCATAAAAAACTTACGCCTGCTTAAAGTAGGCATAAGGAATGACGTTGTGGAGTGGGAATAGGCCTCAAAATTAATTGCTGGAGTTGCGTCGTGCTTGCGACACGACTCAAGCAATGCGTGACTTTTGCCCCAACAAATGTGTCAGTATTTCTGACGCATCTGTCAATCCTTATGCATTGGTGCGCTGTATTGTAAATACGGCGCATCCATGATGGCGCACGGGTTTCTGAGGGTGGCGTAGGGAAAGTGACGCATCTCTGCAGGTGCATCACTTTCTTGTAAATCTGCCCCTTAGTGTGGTAAACTGGGCTATGGGGTGCAAGACGGAAGAGGAGAAACCAGGCTGCTGAAATACGATCACACTGAGGAAAATATGTTGCCTTCAGTTTAAAGAGTCCATCAGGCCTCTAATGAAAGGCATGTTGATTTATAAACTGTATATTTTAAAAAGATAGTGCTTCATGGAGGTGAGCGAATTAGGGAACATGCAAAAGATGATAGGGTGGTCTTGGATGTGGCAACCATGATATAGTGCTGCCAAGTGCCAAGCTTCTGGGAGTGAGGTGGATAGGCCGGCCTGGGGCATGGATATGAAGATTGGCACTATGAGAAGAACCTTAAGACATGGCGGGGATGTGGGCCTAATTGGACAAAGGCAACCTCTTCAAGGAAAGAAACCTGTTGCGATTGACAAGCATGTATTTATGGACTATCATGAAAGGTCATCGTGGTGCGATTTGTGGAGACAGCATAATAGTAACATAAGAAATGCTGTCATGGCAGTCGTACTGAATTCATGCAAACAACCTTGTCCCTTGTTTGAGGCGAACTGGCAGGTGAACCTAAAAAGGCGGAAGTTCCAAAGGTAAACTAAGCAGGCCTAGTACAGTGTGTGGAAGGCGCTCTTACCGAGTCGGCGAGATGAGCCTTGAGATACTTTTCCCCTTTATAACTGCATGTTACAAAATATATGATAAACTAAGGCCAGAGTGAGTGAAAGAGAGGGACAGATATAGGATGAGTGAACAGCAGCTGCATAAATGAAGGCCTTTAGCTCCCATTGCAGAAACACTGGCTTGGCTGCCTGCTAGGAGTTATTTACAAATGTATCTAAAGCACTGTAACAGTGAGTGCACAGCACAGCATATTAGTAGCCCTTGATCAATATTTGCCCCATTAATTCAACATTTTAAGACTCATCTGCAATTAGTACTCAACTGACAGGAGCAGGGAGTACTACAGTGACGGTGACAGGTTGGGCCCAGGCTGATGTCTGTGCCCCGTATGCCACTGAGAGGATCTTGATAACCTGCAGAGGCAATGGTGGTGTGAGTGGTCAATAGATTTTAAACGTGCAGACAGCGAGCCTCTGGCATTCCTTTAATTAAAATTTTAAAACCGTACCTCCTCCCGGGTCCCACGACGCCTCAAGTCCAGGCCGGGTCCGCGTTTTCCTGCTGCTCTCCTGAACTGGAAGCAGCCACAGGCAGCCTTCCTCCCCTCCCCTAAGCAATGCAATGGCAGCGTTGTGATTTGCGGGGACGGCGCCTGGACGGGCGCCTACAGTATGCCATTTTCTCTATGTAGCAGCCTACAGAGAGAAAAGGGAGAATGCGCATGACTGGTTTGATCGGCTCCAGAGGACTGGCCAAACAGTCAGGGCACACAGCATTGGGCTAGCCACGCCTCCCCTGCTTTCCAGCAGACCCGCCCCCAACCAGGCACTTCTGCTTTCTTGCAGTGCAAGAAGCAGGAACATAAAATGGTAGTTTTACCATTTTATGTTTCTGCTTCTCGGACTGCGAGAAAGCAGTGGGGCAACGCTTCTCCACCCTAATAGAGGAGCCGCCCCTGCTGGATACCGAAGAAGCAGTGTTTTGGATTCATATCTTGAAATGCTCAGCTGCTGACTCAGTAGTTTTTATACACATTAACGTGGATAAGATGTTGTTTCACATTTATAACAACCAGCAGATTTCAAGTGGTAGGCCAGCCAAATTCTTCGTATATTTCAGTCTTTTGCAATGCCTTATAGCAGCTGAAAAAAACAAGAGCTTTATCCGCTAGCAACTTTGGGTAGATAGAGTGCAAAGTTTAGCACAGGACCCTGTGTGCATTCGGAAAGCAAATGTTTCTTCTTGTGCATACGTGACTTGTGTAAAAAAAGAAGAAAAATAAGTCAATAGACTGGCCACATAGCTGCCTCTCGACTGCTTTCTTGAATTTATGAATACATACATAGTAAAAGTCTGCCAATGTTTCACAACCTATCCATGCCTCCAATTTGTAATCTGAGTTTGCAAACCTCCCAGCTGTGCTTGAATTGAAATGCACTGTGCTCCTTTCCGTGCAACAATACTACGTTTCAACGACCAAAGAAATAAACTTAAATATAGTAAAAGATAAAGCGGGGCACCTGCTCCTTTCCAAATAATGAAGCCATGCGTGCGCCACTCCAATGCCCTCCCCAGAAGGAGGCTTTTACACATGGACCGCAATGCCCCTGAGCAAAAAATATATTTTTTTACAAGTGCCTCATTCCGTGCTTTCATTTTAATAGCGGCCATACACCTTTCTTTGACGACCCGCGTCTAAAGAAAGTGGCGCGGCCGCCTTTACGTGAAAGCACAGGACGGGGCATTTGTAAAAAAATATAAGTACTCCCCAAAGAAAATTATAAAGGACTACAGTGTAAGGAAACTGTAGTTGTCCAGTGCTCCTAACTTAAAACGGAAGTGATGTATCGGGAGCACCGGCCAATAAGGGGCGAGGAAATAAGAGGGATGGGATTCTGAACCAATGGGAAGCACCAGGTGTAATTACACATAAAAGAGTGATTACCTCAGGTCTTGCAGACAGCGCATGCACGCTGATGCTCGACCTAAAAAGTGACAAAATCAGGTACAAAATGTAAAAAGAAACACCGTAACAGAGAACAGAGTAATGGCTAAACAGGAACAGTGGCTGACTGAGCACAGGAGTTACCTAACCAGGAACAGAGGCTATGATGAAAAGACAGAGAACACAGACTAACAGTGTAGATTAGTGGAAGGCAGCCGGTGAGCAGAGGGTTAATGCGTGCGCACGCAGCGACACATAGGTAGAATCAGGAGACCTGCTCCCTGCACATGACCTGCTCCATGCTAGAATGCCTCCAGTGAAAGTGTTGTACTGGTCAGATGTTGTTAACACAAGAACATGAGATGGACTTCTAGGCTATATACTTTGTATTGGGATAATTCACCACAGGTAAAGTTACTTCTGTCCATGCCTGTGGTAACGGAGCTACCCGGCCCGTTCCAGCACGCTGGTCACGCACCCACACACCCGGAGGGCGGGCACGCCCGAAGGTATAAATAAACGGGCGCGAGACCGCTCGTGGTCTTCGGCCCACCACAGTGACCCTGGCTGTTGTGTCCTCCTTTAGTATACCAGTTCCCCATGCCCCTAGGCCTCTCCTGTCCCAGTGCTCCCCCAAACACTACATTGGCGACGAGGGCGGAGCCTACCCGCGCCTCGCCCCTCCGGCGCACTGCTGACTTGCCTGGTGGTGCCCGGCGCTCTCCGCGGAGGCGGAACGAAGCGGACTTCGCCGAGCGCGTCCTCACGCTGTGGGTCCTGTGACGGGCGCTCTGCAGGTGAGCTCTAATCGGAGGGGGGAGTCGGCCCTCGTGAGCTTCGTGAGCGGCTGAACAGACAGAGCTGGCCTTAGCTCTGCCGGTGAAGGCCCCGAGGGAGTTTGTAGCAGGGGGCGTCCTCAGCGGTGCCTGCTGGGGAGAGTGGGACAATAAAGCATCAAAATCAGAAAAAAAAAAGCGAAGGCAAAAGGGAAGAAGAGCAGGTCTCGCCTACGCGCAGCACCAGCAGAAGAGCAGGTCTCGCCCACGCGCAGCACCAGCCAGGCAGTTTGTCCACGTCACGCAACACAGCGATTGGTCTCGCCTGCGCGCAGCGACAGGCAGGTGGCCTGCATCGGCCCGAACAAGGGAGGAAGTGCAACGGTGGTCTCGCCTGGACACCAGCCAAGCAGCCACGGTCTGGGAGGTGAGCAGTGAAAAGTGACGAGTATGACCACCCCTGCCCCCAGCGGAAGTGGCACGGCGCAGCAGCCTCAGCCGGTGGCCGCCGCGCAGCCCGCGGCCGCCGCGCCTGGGCACAGCGCGGTGGCCCCGTTGCCGCCGTTCAGCGAATTGTCGGACCCCTCCACGGCGGCGGTGCGGTGGCGCTCATGGATCGGACGGCTGGAGCATTACTTTGTCGGGGTGCGGGAGACGGACAACACGGTCAAGAGGTCTCTCCTCATGTGCTACGGTGGTGAAGAACTGTACGACCTCTTCGAAACTCTACCGGACAGGGGGAACGACGACGACTATGCGGGCGCCATAAGGGCCCTGAACCGCCATTTTGATCCCCAAACCAACCCCGATTTTGAGTGGTTTAAGCTCCGCCAGGCGCGACAAGAAGAAACAGAAAGCATCGACGTCTTCTATGCCCGCCTCCGGAAACTCTCGCTGTCCTGCGAGCTGCCAGACCAGCGGGCAGAGATCCGGGCTCAGCTCATACAAGGGTGCAGGTCGGTCCCGTTGCGGCGTCTCATCCTACGGGAGCCAGGCATCTCCCTAGATAACATCCTGGTCCTGGGCCGGTCTCACGAGCTATCCAATGCTCGGGCGGATGCGATGGAGGCGGCCCTCAATCGGCCAGCGACGGCCCCGAAAACGCCGGCAATCAAGGAAGAGGGAGTGGACGCGCTGCAGAAGCGGCCGAACCAGCAGCGAGGAGCCGCGAGGGCTCCACAGGGCAGCACTTGTGGCAACTGCGGCCTAGGTCACCCACCTGGCGGCCGGTGCGTCGCAATAGGACAAACATGTCTGAAGTGCGGTCGGGCGAACCATTTTGAGAAGGTCTGCAGAGGTGGCCGAAGGGGGCGGGGAGGTGCTTCCGGCCCGCGTGGGGCTGCGGCGCGCGTGCACCAACTGACAGTGGAGGAATCCGCCGCCCTGCGCGAAAACTCCAAGCCAGAGTTCGAGGAAGAGGTGGAAGAAGAGGAAGTATTCTTCGTTTCGTTCGTGGGCCGGGAAGGCACGAGGAGAAGACCGCCGCCCATGTGCGACATCATGGTGGCCGGGTCCCCGGTGAGCGCTCTCATCGACACGGGGGCGTCGGTGAACGTCATGGACAGCTGCCAGTATGAGAGGCTGTCGCCACGACCACCCCTGAGACCCTCCAAAGCCCAAATCTTCACATATGACAGTGACCGGCCACTGTCCCTGCGAGGGGTGATTGACGTTGAAGTCGTCAGCGATGGCAGGAAGCTGGCCACGACATTCCACGTGGCGGAAGGCAAGAGGGGCACCCTGCTGAGCTGCCACACCGCCGAAGATCTGGCGCTGGTATTCTTCGCGAATCAGGTGCACTACCTGCATGCAAGGGAGATACTGAAGGACTTTCCGATGCTGTTTCAAGGTCTAGGGTGCCTACGCGGGAAACAGTTCAAACTGCACATGGACCCGACGGTCCGGCCCATGGCGCTGCGTCACCGGAGAATACCATTCCTCCTGCGACCATGGGTAGAGGAGGAGTTGCAGAAATTGGAAGACTTGGGGGTGATTGAGAAGGTATCGGGTCCGACCCCGTGGGTGTCCCCCCTGGTCGTGGCGCCCAAACCCAAGCAGCCCGGCGCCATCCGGTTATATGCGCCTCCCAAACAAGGCAGTCAAGCGCGAAAGGCACCTCACGCCCACCATGGACGATATTGTGGCCGACCTTAACGGTGCGCAGTGGTTCACGAAACTGGATCTCAACGCGGGGTACCACCAGCTTGCACTCCACCCCGATAGCCGCAACATAACCACCTTCTCCACCCACGTTGGCCTGCGGAGATACAAGCGGTTGAGTTTCGGAATCTCGTCAGCGGCCGAAGTGTTCCAAAATGCCATACGGGAGACTCTCTCGGGTCTCCAGGGAGTCATCAATTTGAGTGACGACATTCTGGTGTTCTCACGAACCCTGGAAGAACACCATCGGCATCTGCGAGACACGCTGCAGCGGCTAGCGGATAGCGGCCTCACCCTGCACGAGGCCAAGTGCTCCTTCTACCAGGAGTCGGTCGAGTTCTTTGGCTACATCTTCTCGAGGGAAGGCCTGAGAGTGGATCCGAAGAAAGCGGAGGCGATCCGCGCTGCCCCGAGGCCCACATCCGCCACCGAGGTCAGGAGCTTTCTAGGGATGGCAACCTACTGTGGGAGGTTTATTCCCAATCTGGCGTCCCTGTCGGAGCCGCTCCGGCTTCTCACGACGAGTGGTCAACCCTGGACCTGGGCGGCTAAGGAAAATCTGGCGTTCCAAGCGGTCAAGGACGCGCTGATCGACGACAAGGTCATGGCGTACTTCAGACCACACCGGCGGACAGAGGTGGTGGTGGACGCGAGCCCCGTGGGGCTGGGCGCGGTCCTGATGCAGGAGACGGAGGCGAAAGAATGGGTCCCGACCGCGTATGCCAGCAGGGCTCTGACGGCCACAGAGATGAGGTACGCGCAGATTGAGCGGGAGGCGCTGGCTATCAAGTGGGCCTGTCAACATTTTCATCTCTACCTTTATGGTCACGACTTCCGGGTGGTCACCGACCACAAGCCCCTTGTTCCGCTCTTCGCCGGCACGGCGAGGCTAGGGCCCCCGAGGATCGAGAGATGGGCGGTCCAATTACAAGCGTACCGATTTGAGGTCGTGTTCCGACCCGGGGCCAGCAACCCAGCGGACTTCCTGTCCCGACACCCGGAGCCGGTGCACCCTGATCAGTCGGACGAGCGGGGAACGGAGGAGTTTGTCCGCTTGGTGTCGCAAGCTGCATGCCCGGTGGCACTCACATTGGAAGACATCGGTAAGGCCACGGAGCTGGACGATTGCCTCGTGAAAGTGAAGCGCACGCTGGCAACCCACCACTGGCGGAACTTCCTGGATGGGGTGCAAGCCCTCACGGAAGAGGAGAGAGTTTATCGGCAGCAAATGTGGTACGCGCGGAGTGAACTCAGCGAGGGGCCGCATGGCGTGGTCTTGCGAGGAGCAACACTTGTCATTCCGAGGAGTCTCCAAGGAGAGGTGGTTAGGTTGGCGCATCAAGGGCATCAAGGCGTCTCCAAGACCAAGGCAAGGCTGCGGAGCAAGGTGTGGTTCCCTCGGATGGACGTTTTGGTTGAGGAAGCCATCCGCAACTGTCACTCGTGTAACATCACCGGGGGGGAGCCGACACCTCACCCAGTGATTACGGAGGACCCATGTCTGGAACCCTGGTCCAAGTTGAGTGTAGACTTTGGTTCTTTCCCGGATGGGCGACACACCTTAGTGGTGGTAGATTCACACTCCAAGTTCCCGGTGGTGGAAGTGGTTTCATCCACGGCATTCAACCAGGTGCGAGCGGCGCTGGACCGCATATTTGCCATGATGGGCCTACCTGAAGAAGTCCGGTCGGACAACGGGCCACCGTTCCAAGGGCGAGAGTTCCAGGACTACTTAGCGGCTCGAGGGGTCAGGCACAGGAAGATCACCCCGCAGTGGCCCCAGGCGAATGGCGAGGTGGAGCGATTTATGCGCACGATGAACAGGGCGCTGAGAATAGGAGTTGAGCAAGGAGAAGACGCGGATCAATGCCTCTCGCAGTTCCTAAGTGCTTACCGCCGGACACCCCACTGTACGACTCGGTGTGCGCCAGCGCACCTTCTGTTCAAGAAGGCACCCAGGGACAATATCCCGGCGAGTCATGTGTGGCAGCCTCGGCCGCTAGACCAAGAGGCGGCGCAAGGGAGGAGGCGGACCTCCAACGAGAAGGCCAGTCTGAAGAGGAGAGCCCGGGCGAGGAGTCTCCAGGTGGGAGACGGGGTCATCCTGAAAGACCGGTACCCGAACTGGAAGTATCGCACCCCGTTTGAACCGGAAGTGTGGGAAGTGACCGGGGTGCAGGGCACCATGGTGTCCGCCAGGAGAGGAACGCGGACGGTGACTCGGAATGCATCTTGGTTCAAACGAATAACATCCGTCTCCCCTGAGACTGACCCGCCGGAGGAAGAGCTTGAGGCCCCGGAAGGGTGCGGATCACCAGGAGGGCAGGCGAGCACATCGCGGAGTGCCCCCCCACCGCCCGGGGCGGGCGATCGAGAGGATGGGCCCTCTGCGGAGGCCGAGGCGCCCAGTGGCAGAGGTGCAGGAGGAACCGGACGAGGAGATGTGCCACGGAGCCAGCCGTATGGCCTTCGGCCAAACCCAGCCCCGAGTAAGAGACTCAGAGACTTTGCGTGGTGTGCGCAAGAACCGAACTGTTCCGTGATAAATGATCTCTGTATCTGAAAGATTGGAGGGATGTGGTAACGGAGCCACCCGGCCCGTTCCAGCACGCTGGTCACGCACCCACGCACCCGGAGGGCGGGCACGCCCGAAGGTATAAATAAACGGGCGCGAGACCGCTCGTGGTCTTCGGCCCACCACAGTGACCCTGGCTGTTGTGTCCTCCTTTAGTATACCAGTTCCCCATGCCCCTAGGCCTCTCCTGTCCCAGTGCTCCCCCAAACACTACAATGCCCTCACAGGATGTATATGTGTTTCACAAGAATTTAATTATTCCTGAAAACAGCTGCAGTGCTTATGTATGCATCCTCTTGAAGAAAACGTTTTTAGGAAGTGGATGACTTTTTTCATAGTCACACTCCTCCTCCCATGCTTACCTCGGCATGTCCTAAACTGAACAATGAACAGGTCTGTGACGCAGAGTTGTTTGCAAGGTGATTAAGGGCATGCTGCAGGCCTTTTTTCCAGTGGTGTGCCAGAACTGACTGATGTTGGATACAAGGTGTGGAGCAGCAACTACCAAGAATTGAGAACCAGTCCAAGATGACTGACACCGTTTTATGGAATGCCACCACTCTAGACAAGCATCCTCCTCATTGTAGTTACCCAGAATCGAAGGGGGTGTGAACAGGTGATCTGGGTCACCAGTTCTCTGTGCTGCTCCTGGTTATCGAATAATAAAAATAATCAACCACAAAGCGGTGAAACCCCCTGCAAGGAAAAACCATTTTACAATAGCACTCATGAATGAGGAAAACCTAGAAAATGAAACAAAGGCATGCAGTGATGTCAGTGCATATGGGTGATGCTTAGAGGTGGAATGTGCCTCAGAGGCCACTCCAGTTGTGAGCTTTTTTAATACTGACAGTTTCCCAGGCTTGATTACCTGCCCATTACCTCTACACACCAGAGCTCACTGTGGGGCATATTTATGGGAATAGTGGCGCAGTGCAACAGTGCCCTGCATCACTGGAAAAGGGAAGGAATGCTCTGTATTTAAGCAATATGACACCCTCCTGTCGTTTCCTCCTGTGCTGGCTGTGTTTTGGCAACTTAGCGCCAATACAGACACCCTTGCACCATTGTGTTTATCCACTAAGGCGATTTCCTCTTTGTATGTGTGCTGCAGAATGCAGCACCCATAGAAATTTGAAACAATTAAGAGAAATTAAGCTATTTCTCCTAATTACACCTCAACTGGGGAGGCACATCTTTTTGGGGCATTCTCAGGTTTATCAGGTTTGGTAAATCTGGGAATGCAGCAAAAACATGAGATTTGCATAAGAAACACGCACCGCAATGCTCATGAAATGCCTCCCTTGTGCAGAGTATGACAACACAGTGTTTTGTGCGGTGTTGCCTCATTCCAGATTTATGAAGCTATTCAAAGCCACACATTTGCTTAGTGCGACTTCATTAATCTGACTTAGAAGCTTGTGTCACGCATGTACACCTTTGCGTTGTGTAAACGTGATGCAAGCCTCTCATAAATATGCCCCTCGGTGGTTAACTGAGCAGGCGCATCTTCGCACAAGGCACACTGATTTTGACATAAGCACCTGGAGGCAAAGGCAGAGAAGGAAAACGTAAATTTTTTTAAATGCTGCATAATGCCACTGGGTCATCCAAAAGAAAACAGTCAGTCCATGGAACCTGGGTTGTCCCAAAATCTCCTAATGTATATATGCATGTATGTCATGTTGTATTCCATGGAACATGGGCTGTCCCAAAGTCTCCTAATGTATATATGCATGTATGTCATGTTGTATTCCATGAGCCATGGGCTGTCCCAAAGTCTCCTAATGTATATATGCATGTATGGCATGTTGTATTCCATGGAACATGGGCTGTCCCAAAGCCTCCTAAGGTATATATGATTGTATGTGCATGTTGTATTTATCTCTTGTAGATGTATGTTGTCTGTGTGCTGCCATGAAATAAGCCAACAGCAACCTGTCAAGCCAGACCTAAAAGGTTTGCAACATAAATAACTAGCATTAAATATACTTATGAAAGACTCAAGGAAAAAGAACACTATTCCAATGACATATTTATGAACACTTTTCTGAAAGACAGCCATAGGGAAACATTGTTTTGACATTCTTTGTAAACACTGTGGCAATGTCTTATTGTATGAATTCTCTGTAAAATGTTTGATGAAAATAAAAATTGAATACGTACAGGGATAGATGCAGAACTAAAGTTGTGCTTTTAGGAAATGTGTTCGAGTTTGTCTTTAAGCGTTTCATGGTATATCAATATCAGATATATCTTCTCTCTTTCCCACTTATTTATAAATTCACCCTTGAAAAAGCGTCTGTTTTTTTCTTCAAATTTAGTATGTGACATACCCATAGTAAAAATTGATTAACACCGTGCAAAATGTGGACATTATATATTGAAACCTTTAAAAGCATCCGTTTCAGCTGAAAGAACGGCTTATCATTAGTTGTTTAAATGCTCCCTCCCTGCTCGTTTGAAAGGCGCACACGAGTGTTTTGATGAGCGCACATTAGAGCAAGCTCACTGCTTCCCAACAATATCCACGATTGTAGTATGGTGTTACAGCTGGACTAAAGGAATACTGTGATGCAATGATTTACTATTCCTTAACAAAGAACCACAACATTTGCTAACTTGTCTCAACAAGGTCTTTCCAAAATGACATTTTGTTTTTTAAATAAATTGACACATTCTCAAAGTTGTATTATTTGTGTCTTTACAAAATGATATCTTGTCAACAAAATAATGACACACATTCTCACGTTCGCATTATCTTTGTCTCCAAAAATTACATCTTCTTACTGAGAAAGGGACACTTTCCCAGTTCGCATTATTTTTGTCTTCACAAAATTAAAACTTGTTACTAAAATAAGGGTCCAGTTTCTCACATCTATATTCATTTTCGAGCTACTTTGAGAGGTTATCTTTAATTTTTCACTTTAATGAGTTCTTGCTTTTCAGAACCAGTCTCTCTAGCGGTCACTTTCTATATCACCACTAAATATTTTCATCTTTCTCTGTCATCATCTTGCAGTCCACACACGGGTCTAACTTGTGCAACCAAATTAATATTTTCTTCATTTGGGAACATAATTTCTGTGTCACTTGCATCGTTCTTGTATTACTTCAGTTCAAAATGAAATATTGCTTACTGAGTTTCACCTAACAAATGGTCGTTTGAGAGCATCCAATGGTCCACACGCATCACTGCAAAATAGTCACTGTGCTTGGTGGCTCATAGTTAAGTCCTCTTCAGTTTTAGCAATTTACCTCCAGGATTTTTGGAAAGCAAGGTAGGAGCGTATAGGATTAAAAGAAGAAGTGTTTCACTGGGTAACATTTTTTTATTATGCCATAAAACAGCACTAAAGATGCAAGGATAGTGCAGGAGAAATTGCTGTGAATGACATCTTAAAATCACATTCTTGTAGACAGGAGAAAGCGGACACCCCAGAGCACAGAAGAGGAGAAGCACAGATTTAAAATCAGGCAGAAGGATGTTGAAATCCTCAAAACACTGCGAAAAAAGTGGAAAGATCAATGTGGGGCTCCCACTCACAAGACACTAAAGAGCTAAAGAAAATATGGCACACCAGGAAGAGGCTTATTAAGAAAAAAATGATGTAGAACCTCAGGGCACCCACGACAGCAGAGTTGGCCCCGAGCCCCACAAACATGTAGGAGCAAGTGGTGGCTGTCATTGTGCCTGAGCTGGTCTCTGAATTCAAAGTCGAAGAACCCAAAGAAAATGAGTCGCCAAAAGTAAACAATGTATGCCATCACAGATTATACCGATTATTGTTTCCAAACACATATGTTTTACTGAGTTCTGCAGGTCCATATCCTCTATCCGGGCACTGTGAAATGACAGGAAGAAGTAGCAAGTTGCACTGAGAACAGAGATTGACTCACCCATAGGAGGACATAGCACATAGGGCCACATGTATCAAACAATGTTGCATTCACCAACGGTGCAAATCAACAATTTCTGTTGTAGTCGCAATTGGATAATCGCAACAATTGTGATTACCATAAATTGCAAATAAAAATAGGAAATCGCAATTTGCGGTTCCCTTAGCACGTGTACCAAGCATTTTCTAAATGCAAACTGCACATTTAGGTAATGCTATTACCATCAACTACAAGTCGATGGTAACTATGTGCAATATTTGAAAAATGCAAGAAAATGCAGTTTTAAAAAGTGCCATGTAGCGCACACATACCGTAGGTCATGTGTGCACTTTACATGAGCACATTTTTCTTTCGGTGCTTCAGGAAGGCCTTCGGCCTGTGGGCACCCTTGTGTGTGCACTACTTAATTTGCGATTACCAAGAAGGTAATCACAAATCAGCTAATGCACAACCTTTCGCACATATGGGCCTTTAGGTTCATAGGAATGAATGGAGTAGTATTACGTAATAGTGATTACCTAATTGCAATTGCACATCTTTAGGAATCGCTTTTATGTAATTGCTATTTTCTTACATACCTACATAGATGTGTATAGAATTGCTGCTGTATTGAAGGTATGCTGCTTCACCCCATATGCCATGGGTCTGACACACCCATGTTAAGCTTCTATATCTCCCTTGACTGCTGAGAGACAGGCAACAGTGTATGAGCAAGCACCTCCACGTTGCAGTGTGGAGAGCAAACAATATATGTATTCTGAAAAGGAAAGGACATCAATCTCAAGAAAAGGACACTAGTCACATCACACACAATGTGACTGGTTGTTCTTTTCAATTTGTTTTCCTTTATTTGTCATGCCAATGCTTATGGCTGTATATGACATAATGAGGCAAAATCATTATTGCATTGTCATGCATGATAGGAATGGGACACAGTTTAAGTACTTACAAGCAGACATGTTTGGTACACTTTCCTGTGTCCTCATCCATCCATTTAATTATTTGAGATCATTGTAGCAGCCTGTGTTGATGGTGTTCTCATGTAAATGCAAATTATTGTAAACAATTTCGCCTCACACACCTAGGTTTTGTAATGCACAATACACTATGGGGGCGATTCACAGAACTAATCTGATATAAAATCCTAAACTTACTACTTTTGGTATTCACAGAAGGCATTTAGTAGTAGTAAAGTTAGGACTCCTAAATTTACAACTACTAAACTGAGACAAAATCCTAACTTTACGACTTTCGGTATTCACTAAGGGCATTTAGTAGCAGTAAAGTTAGGAGTCCTAGCTTTACTACTGCTAAATGCCTTTTGTGAATACCAAAAGTAGTAAGTTTAGGATTTTATCTCAGATTAGTTCTGTGAATCGCCCCCAATGATAATATCACAATCTTGGAATAGCACTATACCAGCTAATGGGATGAAGGCATCTGCACCTGAATTGGAGTACGGCAGGCCATCCTGTGTGTAGGGTTGTAGGCATGTTCAGGCAAGGTCTTGGGATTCTCAACGTGTGTCATCAACCATAGTCTCAAATCATTATCATGTACCCCATTGTAGCGGAATGGGAATAGATTGCACATGTTGTAGTTGACCTATTTCTACACGTGGGTTTTGGTAGTCCTATGTTAAATATGACTAGTAACACTCCTTGTCCTTCACAACCACTTTCAAGGTGTTTCCTTACAGTACCCTGCCTGAATATGTGTTAATCACTTAAACTTTCTGTATACTTTGCATAAACTTTAGTGAAGCAATATGTGGCTCTGCAAATTCTCTGTAAATTTATTGAGTTTGTTTGTTTGCGGGTTCTGTATATATATATGCTATGACAGAAGGAGAGCCAATGTGATCTGGATGCAGTAAAAAATATGGGAATTTTGCAGTGGTATCAAAGTTTGCCTTAACGTTTTGCTGAATGGTCTGTGCCTTTAGGAACCTGAGATGCTCAGATGTAATGGTTAAGATTGCCTCAAATGTATGTGAAGGGAGTGAGAGTGCAGTGTTTTGTGATATCTCACACTCCTTTTTGCTAAGAAAAACAAAGGTCCTATGCAATTTGATTTAGAAGCAATATCACAATTTTAGTAATAAAATTGGGAAGTATAAATATATCAATGAAAAATGTAATAAACAATTAAATTGAACGCAAAAAATACAAGAAGAGTGAGTGAGCAAACCGTGACAGAGCAGAGGGAAATCAGCCGATTTCCTTACCACAGGCAAGTGACTTAAAAAGGTGACTTTTCAATAAGCGAGCATGTAAATAAGCAGAAAGTCACAATCTGTATTACATCTCATAATCCACAATTGGATACACATTTTGGTATAGATTTGGAGATGTGTGTGTCGACGACGTTTCAATCCCTGTAAGGATATTGGGATCTCATCAGAACTAACTGATGGAACAGATGCCTGGAAAGTTGCCTGGATAAGTGAAAGGGAATGGGAAGAGGGAGAAGGAAGGGAGAGTTAAAATAATCAGTTGAGGGTAAATGTAAAATTTAGAGTAGAGGGAAAGGGGGTGTTGGGAAGAGAGAGGGATGGAGGAGATTAGAGGGGGAGTAAAGTTGAATTAGTATAATATTAAAGTATTGGTAGAATCAACCATAAATTATCACAAGAGCCAAAGTGAGCAGTGCACACTGAGAATGGACAAGCTACATACAGGGAGGAGAAGACCTGAGGCTAATTAAATATAGCAAGGACATAAGGGGAAGGTGATAGAGAACAGTGTACATTAATATTGGTGAGGTTACATACTAAAAGGAGAGATAGAGAGCCGTTACCAGTGTAGCAAGTGAGGGGTAAGAGGACAACCGAATGATTGGACTGTTCTAAAATGGAGCTGATGGTGGAGTGGTGCAAAGGTACCGAGATGGAGTTACTAACCAGTTAAGGAAACCTCACTGACTCGGAGCGGAAGTAGCCGCGTGGTTTGTCGAGCGTCAAGGAATCTAGAATGAAGGGGTGAGAAGTTAATTAAGTTCATTTCACAACACCTCCTCCTTAACTAACTTAGTTAAGGAGGCGGTGTCGCGAAATGAACTTAATTAACTTCTCACCCCCTCCATTCTAGATTCCTTGACGCTCGACAAACCACGCGGCTACTTCCGCTCCTCCGGATACCTTGTTGGATCCACCCTCCATGCTTTTAACCCCAAGTCGTGGGGGATGCAGGTGTACAGACTCATAACATCGAGAGATAGTAACGAATATTCACTTTTACACTCCAAATTTTCAAGGCATCTAAGGAAATCTCCTGTGTCCTTGACATAGGATGGGAGCTACCTCACAAAGGTTTGTAGAAAGAAATTCACATATCTAGAGGTGTTCTCCATACAGCTCCCCCTGGAAGAGACAATCGGTCTACAAGGGTGATTCTGTTGGCTCTTGTGGATCTTAGGCAGCAGATATAATGCTGGCAGCTTCGGGGACTTGCAAAACAGGAAGTTATACTCTTCCTGTTCTAACAAACCCTTGTCTCTCCATTCCGCAAAACTTGTTTGAAAAACCCTGATAGAGTGCTCGTATTCAATTCTGTTACTTCTATTGTAGTTGTCTTTATCAGCTAGTTGTCTCATACCTTACTCTCTGTATTTTTCTCTAGATTGCACTACAACATTCCCCCCTTTGTCAGATTTTTTAATGACTATTGTGTTGTCATTTTTCAAATTGTCAATGGCCTCGCTTTGTGCCTGCATCACATTCTTCCACCCATACCATCTTTTCTTGGAAAGTTTGATCAACTCCTCAATGACTCCCTTCTCAAATACATCAATCGCTTCATTCTTAATTTGCAGCAAAAAGATTGACTTAGGCCTGAATTTACTTAGGGCGCTCATTTCAAGGGGAACATTCTCATTCATAAGATTGATAAAGGGATCATTTTCCACCTCCCCTTCATCTGCCAATACATTAAATGTGTGGAGCAATTCAACATTATTAATACTGATACTACTAGGACAATCTCTACTAGTTCCCACATTGCTAGAAACTTTGGTTGCATACCATTTCTTAATATGTAATTTACGTGTGAAGTAAAACAAATCTATGCAACTTTGTGTGTAATTAAAATTATTGGACGGGCAGAATGTTAAACCTAAAGATAAAATTTCTACCTCAAAATCGCTAAGTGTCCATTCTGAAAGGTTGATCACAGTTTTCTTATCCATTATTTTGTCTTGGTTTGGCCCCTTGTACGACTTCCCACTGGGCTTCCAAGCTTTCCTAGCGATGATGTATTTATTTTTCCTGCGCCTCTGTTTCCTTTTCCGCGACTGCGAAATCCTCCCTGTTTGTTGCCTGTCTGCCTCCCTGTGGCTACTAGGCTGAATTCGGTTTAAAGCTGGTTTTCATCAAATTCTGATAAACTTGAGAAATCGCCTCCACTTGTTACACTTCCATCTGTCAAATTCTCAGTACTTGGTTGATCTTCAGAGTTAACAACTGGTCTTGGAGGATTTCCAGTTTTATTTGCCATTGTTGATCATATTTCTTTGCAAATGTTAGTATATGTACAGCAGTCAAGCTCATGAGGTACGAAAAGGTCTTAAGAAGTTCTGGCCAGTCTTACAGACTGACAAAGATGTAGCTGAAAGTGTAGAAACAGTTCCACAGATCACGTTCAGAAAAGCCAAGTCACTAAAGGATAGACTATGTAGAGCAGTTGAACCATCGGCCACAAGAATCTCAGGAATACAGGGACTCTATACATGTCGCAAGTGCAAAGCTTGTAAGAACAGCAAGAACCGCAAGGAGTGTACATTATCCCCTGATTGTAAACCTTATAAAATCAGGAAACATACTTCATGTAACACTGAATATGCAGTTTACGCTCTTTTCTGTCCTTGTCAAAAAACTTACATTGGACGTACCATACACAAGGCCAAGAAAAGGGTATTAGAACATCTACGTGCCATAAAAAATGGCTACAAACAACACCCGGTAGCACGGCATCTTCAGACCCATCACAATCAACACAGTAATCTCTTAAGCTTTTGTGTATTGTATACAGTTAAAATGAATGAAAGAGGTGGCAATAGAGTACAAGATCTGCGACGTCTTGAGTCGAAGTTAATAATTCAGGACAGAACCCTTGCACCAATAGGCCATAATTGCGGTGAATAACTTGCAGTTCATCTTGGCTAACTACAGAATTGATTACTGTCATCTGTTAAGATTGAGGGATTGAGATCTCCATATCCACAGGTATAATTTGTATATGAGTTTATTTATGCAAGAATTGCCATTGTTGAAGTACAGCCTTTTAACATGCACTGTGGAGTTTAGGTGAAGGAGTTATTGTTTAAAAGAACTAATTGTTTTAAATTTTTGGTTATTACAGAAGATGTGTTCGCAGTCACAATGACGAATGCTAAAGAACGAAAATATCTAATTTAGCAAATCAGCCCACTTGGGCAGAATTGGTCTCTGCATGGAACCTTGCCGCCAGTGAGACATGGTCTATTTTTGTTTCCAATCGCCGAGTTGCGTTGTAATACTAACATTGTTGACAAATTTAAGTTTGACCAAACATGCAGTACTTTATGTTGAAATCCAAAATGTGTTAATAGTGCAGCACAGTAATGCCCACAGGGGCAAAGATTGGTCCAACACAACAGGATTACGCAATGCTGCACGAAGCGTGAACTTGAATATCTGTTAAAGTATTCTTTGTTATTGATGCAGCAATACCCACTTGGGCAATGACAGAGAACAAGGAAGTTCAGCAAGCCACGGACACAGATGCTTTGCACAACGCTGAATTATTTCAGCAAAACCAGACCAACTCTGCGCATTTCGGGACAAAACTCCCTTGTTCATGAGTACTGTGGTAACCTCTTTCTGATGTTTAAATAAACATGTGACTTAATTTCTATAAACAATGAAAACAGACTTCACGGTTCTGTTGGTGAATGAGTGAATGTGTATGTAGATCTTGGAATTACTGAATAGGTTGTTGTAACTGGCATTGGTATGTCCATTTTTTTGAACATTTTAGTTTCTATTTTTGAATGTGTGTATCAAAGGTTATATTAGGGTGAGAGGAGGTCTGCCACTCTATCACAAGGATGATGTCATCAGTGATGTAATTTGAGATGTCATGAGTGATGTCACAGACCATGTCATGAGTGATGTAATATGTGACGTCATCAGCTGTGCATTGCGGGCGCGCGAGTTATAGTTAGATGAACTAACTATAACGGGGGAATTTCACGGGTTTTGTGCGAGTGAAATGTCCAGCTAACTATAACGCCCCTGAAACCTATGGTTTTTTCAGTCAATTTCTAAGTTTTTTTAAATGCTAATTCCTAACTATAACGTGCCTGAAACCTATGGTTTTTTCAGTGAAGTTCAAAGGTTTTATAAATGCTAATTTCTAACTTTAACGTAACTGAAACCTATGGTTTTTTAAGTGAATTTCAAAGCTTTTTTAAATGCTAGTTTCTAACTATGCCTACAGAGGTAGGACATGTGAAGAAAGAAGAAAAAACACACAGTAAGAAGAAAAAGACGTGCAGAAAGAACAAACAGAGGAGCAGAAAGAGGCCTTTGTTGCAAAATCATCCTGTACCCTCAACTTTTTCAGATGGGTACTGGTGGTAACTGACTCTGACTAACCAGTCCTAGAGCCAGTGCTAAGCAAAAAGACACTTAGAATACAGTTAAAACACCTACATACTCTAGGGAAAACTATGCGTTGGGGTACCCCTGCTATTAACATGACCTCCTCTGCAAGCCCCTAGTATATAATAGGGCAGGGGGATTAAAACTACCTCTTAAAACGTGCCACAGGGCGCGTTTGCACACTGGTGAAGGGAGGGGGGAGCTGAGCTGACGTGTGCAAACACGCCCTGTGGCCGTTTTAATTTGGAGGATAAAGTCCCCTTGAATCCTGAGTGTCCCTTGGGTACAACTAGCCCATCAGGTATCTCTAGTTAGCACCACAGAGCTGCGTTGCAGAAAAAATGGGCACGGTCTGGACAACTTCTTTGCAACGCAGTGCAGTAGCGCTTACTGGAAGCACCTGGTGGACTAGTTGGCCCCCATGAGCCCTCAGTATTGAATGGGAATTATTTTCCCAACTTAAAACGCGCCGTAGGTTGTGTTTGCACACGTCACCTCAGACCCTGTCCCCTCCCTTCCCCACTGTGTAAACACGCCCTGTGGCCGTTTTATGTTGGGAGATTAACTCCCCTTGAATCCTGAGGGTCCCTCGGGGCAAATTAGCCCTAGGTACGTCCAGTAAGCACCATTGCAGAGAGGTGTAAAAAGGGGCAAAGCCTGCACAACTTCTCTTCAACGCAGTGCATTGGGGCTTACTGGAAGCACCTGGTGGGCTAGTTGGCCCCCAGGGTCCCTCAGGATTGAAGGGGAATTATTTCCCCATCCTAAAAAGCGTCCCAGGGTGTGTTTGCACACATGTTAACTCAGGCCCTCCCCCTCCCTTCACCACTGTGCAAACCCGCCCCATGGCGCATTTCTGAGGGTCCCTGGGGTGCAACTAGCCCACCAGCTACATCCAGTAAGTGCCACAGAGCTGCATTGCAGAGAGGTGTCAAAAGGGGCGTGGCCTCAGAACACCTCTCTGCAACGCAGCCCCCTGGCGCATACTGGAGGTTCCTGGTGGGCTAGTTGGCCCCCATGGACCCCCAGTATTCCAGCAGAATTTTTTTGCCATCTGCAAATGTGCCAGGGGGCGCGTTTGCAGAGTGCTCAAAGAAGGGGGTGTGGCCTCTGGCACAATGCCGGTCCTTTTTAAAAAAAAGCCCCCCTTCTTTCCCTAATATTCTTGGCCCTGGGGACCTCATCCCCCAGGGACTGCCCCAAATGGATTTTTTTTCTTTTTTTTTGGGAAGTGGGCCGTGTGACCCCCCCTTCCGAGGCCTTAATCAACCCTGGGGACCCCATCCCCCAGGCCATGGCCTTTTTTAACAAAAATATTCTTTTGGAGGGGGGCTGCGTTGGCCCCCTCCTCAGGCCACTTAAGGCCCCGGGGACCCCATCCCCCGGGGCTGGCCTTTGTTTTTTATTTTTATTATTATTCATATTTTGGGGAGGGGGGCTGCGTGGCCCCTGTCCGGGCCACTTGTAGCCCCGGGGACCCATCCCCCAGGGCTGGCCCTCTCCATTTGGGACAGTGGGGGGGTCCCCAATCCCCCCATGGTCCCTGCCGGCATTGCTTTTCCATATGGGGAGCTGCTAAGATGCAGCTCCCCATATAGAAAAGCAATTTGGTTTGAATTTTGAAAGAGAGAGCAGGGCCCCCTCAAACAGGGTATTTTTAAAAAAAAGAAAGCCCCAGGGGGTGGCGGTCCCTGGGGCCGTGGGGGGACGTGAGCCCCCGCCATTCATTTCTTAAAGCCCCGGGGGTGGCAGTCCCTGAGGATGGGGGGCCTGAGAACCCCCCGCAACTAATTTAAAGAAGCCCCAGGGGTGCCAGTCCCCAGGGCTTGGGGGCCCCTCTTGGCCCCTTTACATAATATCTATTGCCCCCGGGATTTGGCCCCCCGGGGGCTAATTACCAAAGATGTGCGGGAGCCCGCGCTTTGTTTTTATTTTTCTAATGGCAGGATCCGCGCACCCAGAGCGCATCCTGCCGTTTAAAAAAAATATATATTTATTTTTTGGGCCTTGGGCGTCCTTTTGGGACCCCCTGAGCAGGCCTAGGGGGTCAGGGTGTTTCTACCCTGCCCCCTTTTTGCGTTTTGTGCGTTTTTCCTTCTGTTTTCTTGTGCCTCGGTTCTACCGAGGCACAAGATGGCTGCCAACACTTCCTGGTTTGGAGTGTTGACAGCCAATTAGCATACAGCTCGTGCTCAGCATGGTGCGCGGATCCACTGAGCCCATAGATATAAATGTGATTTTTCTTTTGATTTTCTCAGGAACTACTGAACAGATTTACACCATTTAACCAAAAGGCACGACTCTGAACCAAGGGCTACCTTTTTGCCAAATTTGGTGTAATTCCGTTCAGCAGTTCGGGCTGTAGCTGCGACTAAATGTTCCTATGGAAAATTGCATGGGGAAAACACGTTTTGGGACCCCCTTTTTTGATGAATCACCTCGAGACTTTCAGGATAGGAGCGAACCGGACCTGGCCAAAAGTTTGGAAAATTTCACGCAGATTCGTCAACCGGCACCAAAGTTATTGGGAATAGAATGTTGAGGATTTCCTATAGAAAATAGGTCCTAATAATAACTACCTACTGGCGACCACCAGTAGGTAATATATATATATATATATATATACATGAGGTAAACTCGAATTCGCTTCTGTTTTCAATCAGAAAAAATGAGCGTGGACCCAGTGATAAGTGCAAATTCTTTTACTTCATTGCCACCAACTTGTCCGCAATGACGCGTTTCGGCCTGAAAACGGCCTTGATCACATGACACCTATATATATATATACACATACATACAGGCGCATACACTTTTGTCCGGTAAGGAATGCTGGAAAGCTTCATAGTCAGTCCTGGGGAAGAAACCTTATGCTGGCTGGCATGTAGTAGTCCTCGACACCCTCTCACCAGATGTCTCCCTCTTCATGAAAACATGGATCAACCCCCCCTCCGCCCCCGACATCACCGCCGCCATCCCTGACCGATACAAGATCCAGATTAAGAACTGCCCCAACCGCCCAGGAGGAGGACTCGCTATTGCACTAAAGAGCTCCTTCCGACTAACCACTTCCAGCACAAGCGACCCTCCGTCCACCACTGAACACCTCTATTTCCAGATCCAGACCAGCCTCAAAATGACCCTACAAGGCACCCTAGCCTACAGACCCCCTGGACCTCGATTTGCATTCACCACCACCATTGCCGACCTCATCGCACCCCACGCCATCGCCTCCATGGACTACATACTCATCGGAGACCTCAACTTCCAACTCCACAACCTCAGCGGCCCCAACTCCGCCACCTTCCTGGACAACCCCGCCAACCTCGGACTGAAACAACTTGTCACCACCCCTCCCACAAGGCACGACACACCCTTGACCCGATCCTCACAGGAGGTAACAACATACACTTCAGCCAGACCATGCAACCCCCCCTGGACGGACCACCACTGTGTACACTTCTACGTCGACAAACCCACTGCCCCCAATCCTGCACCATGCCCTCCGTAAAGGAACTGGAGCAAGGTCACCGAGAAACACCTCAACTCCGCGCTCAACCCGGATGCCCCCCACCTTGACCGACACCAA
Source organism: Triturus cristatus (assembly GCF_964204655.1). Classification (NCBI taxonomy): domain Eukaryota; kingdom Metazoa; phylum Chordata; class Amphibia; order Caudata; family Salamandridae; genus Triturus; species Triturus cristatus. The sequence goes on from NC_140589.1 coordinate 183,903,091, forward strand.
CTCCGCGGCCAAAGAACTTCAAAGATTGATCACCAACTGCGCAGACAAGCTCGCCTCCCTTCGCAACCCCAACAAACAGTGTCCCAGGAAGGCCACCTGGTTCACCACCGACCTCGAAGAATCCAGACGCACCTGCAGACGTCTCAAGAAGAATTGGAGTAACTGAAAAACTTTGCAAGACCGCACCACATACAAGAACGCCATGACAGAATACCACAAACTCATCGGATCATCCAAAAGGATCTTCATCCGAACCAAAATCCACGCCAATGCCAGCAACACCAAGGAACTCTTCAACATAATTCAGGAATTCACCAAGCCCCCCAGCGAAGCCACAGAGGTCACACCCTCCCAGGACCTCTGAAACAAACTCTGCTCCTACTTCCACCTGAAAATAAGATCCCTCTATGGCAACATCAACAGACAGACTACGGACACCGAATCCACTTCTCCCCCCAGCAATGACAACCAGCCCACCATCTTCTCCAGGACCCGGCCACCACTGAAGGTACCGCATCGACCATGAAGGGCATTTACTCAGGCACCCCCATGGACCTCTGCCCTCCGCACATCTTCCACAGAGGCGCCACTGCCATTGAACCTGAGCTAAGAGGCCTTTGAAGCCGGTACATTCCCCGACGACTGTAAATGTGCAGAAGTCAAGCCCCCCTTCAAGAAGCCCTCAGCAGATCCAACGGATCTCAAGAACTACCATCCCATCTCTCTCCTCCCTTTTGCGGCCAAAGTCACTGAGTAAATCATCAACATCCAACTAACAAAATGAATCGAAGAGAACTCCATCCTCGCCCCCTCCTAATCTGGATATTGCAGCAACTACAGCACAGAGACCACCCTACTCATTCCCACAGACAACATCTGCACCCTCCTCAACCTCCTCAACTCTATGGTTTCGCTTACTGGATGCAGACAACAGTGATAGATTCACTGTGTCTGCTCTGACATTCTGTTTTTGTAAACAATTTAGCCTTGGTTAAGGCTGGACAGGCCTTTTTATGCTTTTGATGTATACACTGGTCACTGCCCTCCCTCTATCACTTACCCTCACAATTGCACATTGCTGCACTATTTCCTCCCTCCCCCCTTCTTTTCGGGGCACCTATGCACAACTTTATAGACAAATGTGTTGTCTCCCGAACATGATGTAAAAAATATATGTTCAACTTAAATAAATATTTTCAATATGTGTACGTATTGATTGTAATTGATTTAGCAGGTGAAGTTGACATTTTTTTAATACAATGGGGGTCATTATTATAGTGGGCAGATCACCACAGCCCGTATGGCAGTGGCGATCCGCCCGCCAATTCCCACCGCCCACCTACCATTTCCTCCCACCATATTGCGATGGCGGGGGGAAGCCCGGCAGACGGAAAGACCGTCCACCCGTTTTCCGCCAGTCGGACAGGCGACCGGGCGGAAAAGGGCTCCAATATGGTGGAGGTGTTTGCAAGACACCGCCATCCATATTAGGATGAATGTGCAGATGTGCCTTTCCATGGCGGCGGCACCACCATGGAAAGGCATCCGGTTTCTGTCTTAGGGGGCCCATTGCGGGCCCCCAGAGTGTTGAGGGGAGTTTGAATGCACAAGGTGGCAGGCACCGGGCGGTGCCTGTCGTGTTGTTCATTCAAATGCACAACATGCATTTTTCACATTTCAGCGGGTGCTGCTTGAAGCACCGCACGACGCAATGTAAAAAATGCAGGATGCGCCTGCCAGTGTGGCGCCGCCTACTAATGCCACTGGCGGGGCCGCCTCACCTTCGGCGGTCGGTCACTGGCTCCCAAAGTCCGCCCGCCCACCATCGTAATGGACCCCTATGTTTCCACTGGGACCACCCCCCCTTTATGTACCCTCCTCAACCTAGGCCACACCGCAGCCCTGATCCTACTCGAGCTCTCTGCAGCCTTCGACACCGTCTCCCACCGCACTCTCACTGCCAGACTCCACGACGCCGGCATTCAGGGAACCGTCCTCGACTGGCTCCGCTCCTTACTCACCGGCAGAACGAAAAGAATCAGTCTCCCGCCCTTCCTCTCCGAACCCACTGAGATCAACTGCGGAGTACCTCAAGGATCATCACTCAGCCCCACACTCTTCAACATCTACATGGACCCCCTTGCCACCATCATCAGACAGCACGGAATCAGCATAGTATCCTATTCCAATGACACCCAGCTCATCTTCTCCCTCACTAAGGACCCCTTCATCACCAGACTCAGCTTCCAGGAAGGAATGAAGGACATTGCATCCTGGATGAGCAGCGGCTGCCTGAAGCTTAACTTGGAGAAGACAGAAGTCATCGTCCTTGGACCCTCCCACTCTGCATGGTACAACACCTGGTGGCCCACCACTCTTGACAGGCCCCACTCCCATGGACCACTCCCGGAACCTCAGCATCATACTCAACTCCTCCCTCACAATGACCCAACAGATCAACGCCCTCGCCTCCACCTGCTTCAACACCCTCCGCATACTTTGCAAGCCCTTCAAATGGATCCCCTCAAATGAAGAAAGACCGTCAACCACGCACTCAAAACCAGCAGACTGGACTACAGAAACACCCTCTACGCCAGGATCAACAAATCTCTGCTCCACAAGCTCCAAACCATGCAGAACACCGCAGCCAGACTCGTCCTCAGCATCCCTCGACACAAACAAATCACCGAACACCTGCAAAACCTCCACTGGCTCCCCATCTACAAGTAAGTAACCTTCAAGACACTCACCCACACCTACAAATGCCTCCACAACACTGGACCCCAATACCTCAACGAAAGAATCTCCTTCCATGTATCCAAGAGAATCCTCTGATCCACCGACCTTGCCCTCGCCGAAACCCCGCACATCCGCAGATCCAGAACGGGTGGAAGAGCCTTCTCCTACTTCAAGGTAAAGACCTGGAACGAGCCCACTGATCAACATTAGACGCGCCCCACTCTTCACATCTTCAGAAAGAGCCTCAAGACCTGGCTCATTGAATGACCGGAGCTGCACCTCCCCCCCCAGCGCCTTGAGACTCTTACAGGTGAGAAGCGCACTTCAATATTCCCTGATTGACTGATTGATTGATTGATTGATTGATTGATTGGTAGTACTTTCTCAGGGCTTGTGGGACTAGCATAACTTAATGGGTCTGCGTATTTCTGGCTATGAACGCAACATTAGCTCAGCTATTAGGGTCTTGTGTATAAGGACTGGCACACCTTCGCAAGTCTACGAAATATAAGGCTACCTGTAATATAACGTGCTATTTTACACTTCCCCTGACTGGACTATGTGAAACTGATCCAGCTGCGTACCGACAACAGCAACTCCAATATCAATACTATGCAACCAACGTATGCCTAGAACTCAAATTCTCACACAGACAGTAATGACAGCTTTAAAAAAAAGTGGAAAATCCAAGTGTGATACCTCTGATTTAGCACCATGACAGTATTTATTTTGTTGTTTAGTGTTCAGATCCAGCCTTTTGATTAAGTTCTTCATCCCACGTGTGGTCTATTAGTTAGACATCCAAATCTCGGCCTCCTGAGATGCCATCCGGGAAAAAAACCCTAATGGCCCTGTCCCGGATGCAGAGTGTTCAGCAGCACTGTCATCCTTTCAAAATATGCTGTGACAGGGTATATTCCATGGATGTGTGGGTAAGCATTTGCAAGATTTTTCAGGGTCATGGGACAGCATTGTCAGCATACTGCAGACATAGTAAGGGCCCGTTTGGTGTACCACTCCACTTTGTGAAGGTTTTCTATCATGCAGCTTTTGACAAAAACCCAGGGGGCAGATTTACAAGCCCCTTGTGCCTCTTTTAAGCCGCCGATGCATCACTTTTGTGACGCAGCGGCAGCGCAAAGCCAGTGCCATGGTGCGGGGTACTTACAACGTGACGCATCTGGGAGATGCGTCACGTTGTAAAGCCCTGCGCCACATGTAGGCGTTCCGGCACAGGAGTGGGTGTTCCGGCGCAGGAACGCCTCTTAAAAGTGGCTGAGTGAAATCTACAAGATTTCACTCAGCCACTTTTAAGGCCATGCTACGTCAAAACCCTCCGCCTGCTTGAAGCAGGCGTAAGGATTGACGCAGCATTTTAAAGATAGGGCACCCCCGAGCCTTGCTGGAGTTGCGTCGCGCTTGCCACGCTACTCCAGCAATGCGCCGCCTTTACGGCAGCAGATGCGTCACGCATCTGTCCATTTTTGCCCCATGGTGCGCCGCATTATAAATGCGGCGCATCCATGGTGGCGGAGCCGTGACGCACAATAACTGGCGCATGCCTGCTGATATGCAGGTATGCGCCCGTTATTGTAAATCTGCCCCCAGATTGCCGAATTTCTCGAGGCACGATAATAATTTGTAATGAACAGTACGTCAAAAATGACGAGGTGAGAAATGTGATGGGAGTTTTAGATATAAAGCAGAGAGTATGAGTTTAGGGACATACAAGAAGTAAATTCTTCCATGAAATGCTCGCCTCACCTTAGAAAAGTGAATACTAAAATAAAATTCAATACCAGGTAGAAAAGTGTTGGTTATTCCAAACTAAGGGGTCTATTTACTAAGATGTAACACCGTGTTTGAGTCACAAAAGTGACACAAAACAACGCCACCTCTTTTGTTACCTATTTACTTTCCAACATAAAACCTGTTTTATACTGGAAAAATCACTTGCAAGTAATGCAAAGCAGTGCATAGCGCTGCTTTGCATTACTTAGTGCCAAGGGGATCGTACCATTGGTGGTGCATGAGCGTTTCCATGCAACCACCCAAGTTTTGTGACGCTAAACCCTATTTACTTAAAAAAGGAGACAAGGTTGAGCGTTAGAAAATAGCGCCTATTTCAGATAGGTGCTATGAAGGAGAAACGCTTATTTTCTATTTTAATTTCTGACTTTGCATTTGTGCTGCACTCTTTACAACTCACACACTCCTGGGAAAATGTTTAAAGTTAGTCTGACTCCAAGCATAGTATTTTGTACTGGAAGTGTATCCTTCCAGTACAAAACCTATGCTAGACTCACGGAGACACTCTTGCACTATGGTGCACTGGTATGTCCGTGGCGCATGGATGCATGCATCGGCATTAGGAGAGGGGAGGAAAGTGCCATATTTCTGTAAATATGGCACTCTCCTGCTGTCTCATTTTCACACATTGCAGCACAGCATTTGCAGCTGCTGAACTGTGCTGCGTGAGAAACTGGTCAATCTGTCCCCAAACGTTTTAAAACGAAAAAATATACTTTTTCTGTTTGTTCTCTTATTACTGCTGTCCATAGAGAGTGAATGTTAGAAATGGGATTTCTGGTTGGCTAAGGCTCGCGGCAAAGCCAGGCAGAAACCACCACTCTAGTCAGGGCAAGGAAGTTACAAGCCAAAGATAACCCCTGCTCACCCCCTTGGTAGCTTGGCACGAGCAGTCAGGCTTATCCCGGAGGCAATGTGTAAAGCATTTGCGCACGCACACAGCAACAACACCCCAGGCACACCACAAAAGGAACTCCACACAAGGTTATATATAAAAATAGCCTTTGTATTATAATAAACACATTAGATCATAATCACATAATATACACTGTGCCAACTGGCACTGGGCAGTATCTACAGGAGATTATATCCACCTGACAGGGCCAATTGGGCCTCTGTCAAAATAATCACAAATCACCAATTGTAATGTAGCACAAATAATAAATGTAGAGCACAACCAGTAGCTACTGGTGAAATACTGAACTGAGGCCTAGATCCTGCAACATAAATCTCACTATGCAATAATCATCACATTAGGCATAAAATACATGATGCGCTAACCTCATAAACACGCAATCACATTAGGCATAGGTATCACCAGCATAGACACATTACGCCGTAATCAGGGCCTCACACACTGAAATGGACCCCAGGCCAACTGGCCTCTCACAGGGGCTTCCAATGCCCAATGTCCAGAATATCAGGGTATAGGTAGGGCTACTGAATTAACCCTAGGGCCACAGAAAGCAGTAAAGCCAGGGTGCGCAATTGCACCACCTAAACGTGGCAGCTGCCCACTAATTGCTGGGCAGCTGGGAAATAAAAAGATGGGCACAGCATTCTCTGTCCCCCACAGAAACTCGAACCAAATAACTGTGCCCCCAAACGTTGCAGCTGCCTGCGCTCTCACAGGGCAGCTGAAAGTAGCAATTCAACCTCGGGCACCACTGTGCCCCTGAACCCTCACTGGGGCCCTACGAATAAATTATGGACACCGTTGCAGCTGCCCGCTGCCAGGTGGGGCAGCTGGTGAAAATGGCACTGGCCCCCACGGGTCATCAGAGGGACTCTAAAATACTTGGTCCCCACGTTGCAGCCCCACTCTGGGACTCTAAAAATAGCCTTTGCCCACAACATTGCAGAGGCACGCAACTGCGACGCCGCTGTGGAGTAAAGGAAAGAACACTAGCACTTCTGGTGCCCCTCTGGCCCAAATGTTGCTATCCTCCTGGCCTCGCTCACCAGGTTCTTCGGGTGCTCCCTCTAGCAGGGGGAGGCACCCTCCATAGGAAAAATCAAGCCCCACTCACCAGGACTGTCTCAGGTGTTCCTGTGCCGGGCCGTCTCCTTCAGTTCACGGAGCAAAGTCTCTGTTGTCTTCTGGCTGTTTGCCAGCGCGGGGTGGGCTCCCGCCTGGCTCTTGCAGCAGGTCCGTTCCCCAGCGCGGGGTAGGCTCCACACCACGGGGCTCTTCTGACTGCCCTGGGGCGCACGCATGGCAATCCGCATGCAGGTTGGGCTCCCGCCAGGCCCAGGCTCCACTCCCAGGTACACGCGGTGCTCTCCACTAGCACAGGAGTCCCGCGAGTCAACCCGCCTACTTCTGTTTTACTTCTGCCAAGGCCCGCTCTCTTCCTGGCAGCAACTTCTGCACTTGACACCGCCCAAGGTCAGGCAAGACGCCTGTCTTCCTGCCCAGGCCGTGTCGGTGATTCCCTTTTTCATGGCGGCAATGCGGGGTAGGCTTCCGCTAATCAAATAATTCAGAAGCGGGGTAGACTCCCGCTAAAATCACAATATAAAGAGGAGTGGGCATCTGCTCAGAGTGGAAAAAAGGCGGGGTGGGCACCTGCCGGAAAAGCAGCAAAAAGCGGGCGAAACCCTACGATAGGGATTCCCTCGAAAATGATCGTAGCTCAGCGCTGCACACCGCCAGCTCCTTCCCTACTGCCCAGAGCAAAGCGCTCTTTGCAATAAAAGCGCTCTCCAGATAAAGGCAAAGTTCAGGGGGCACAAGGCTGTGCTCAGGCAGGCCAGCACACAGGGCCCTCTAGCAGGGAGGCAGTCCTTGTGGCGGTTCCTCCTGGAGCTCAGCAGCAGCAGCCCCCAGCGTCAGGACCATCACAACAGAGCCTTTTCATGGGGTCACAGCCCCTTCTTTTATACACATTTTTCCTTTGTTACCCCAGCACAGGGCTGGGGGAAAACCAGATGCAACTGGCTTGGGGGAGCTTTGGAGCACTTTGTTGTGCTCAGCTCCTCTCTCCATTGTCAGGTGGGGGCTAGGTGCTCAGACGCACCACAGGGGGTGGAGCCGGCATTGTGGAGGGAAGGCAGAGTCCTATTCAGGTCCCAGGTGCAACTCCTCCCTTCCATCTAGATGCAGATCTCCCTATTCACCACTGGGCTGACTCACCCTGGCTCCTGGAATTCCCCACACCATCCAGCGCCTGTCAATCACAAGCCAGACATGCACTCCACATCAGGCAGGCAGACACACAGCACACAGAAATGCCAACTTCTAAAAGTGGCACTTCTCCACCAGTCACAATAAATCTGCGCACACCATTGTGCAGCATTTATTCTCACGAGTTTGCACATACTAAACTTGACCCTGCTCTCCTCTCACACCAGGAATTACCATGGACACACATATCCCCCATGCATTCCTATGGGAGGGCAGGCCAGTCTCACTAAAGGTAACACAGAGCGCACGCACATTACACTGGGACACAGTGCTAAAGTGCCTAGAGGCCGAAAACCACTAACACTACATAGGGAAACAGGCTAGGATAAATACAAAAAGTTTAGGGGTGAACCTGCCAGAAGGGCCAAGTCCAACAGTGAACTAGAAATACTAGAGCAACCCGTAAAATGACGTAGCATTTGCGTCTTTAATGATGAAATGGGCTTGGCGGGGGGGCACGCATGCCCCCTCCCTAAATACATTAATGAATACACCCCTGTGACCTAGCCCACCAGGAGCCTTTAGAAAAAACAAGCGTGGGAGCCTGCGCTTTTGTTTTCAGTATTGCAGCGGATTTGTGAGTTTCCTGCGGTTTTGCAGCAAAGTTTTAAAAAATTGCTTGTGGCCTCACTACCAGGCCAGAGGGGTCAGGCTATTCATAGCCTGCCCCCTTATGGTTTATTTTGTATTTTTCTTGGAACTCAGAGGAGTCCAAGTTCCATGGTAGCTGCCAACACTTCCTGGTTGATGTACATACTTTGAAGGCATATGTAGCACTTAGGTACATATATGTGGAAGAATGTATAGAAAACCTAGACTTACTTACCTGTTTATCTTTTTTAAATATTTTGTTCTCTATGTCGTGTCCTATTGATATTTTGTGGATTCACATTCTTGTTGTTTAATGCCTGTCCCTCTCCCCGGTTTAGATTATAATCATTATCCCTACTTTCAAACCTTTTTTTTCCCATTTTTAATGTCACTCATCTCCATATCATACAATATATCCACTTTATTTCTGGCTGATAATATGAAAAAATATTTTGATTTTTTTATGAATCCACTTTTGCCTGCTTTTAACCTGTATGTCTATCTAGTATCAATCATTCTTCAGTTTCATCCATATACTCTTGCACACCAAAAGCAATTATCATTGCCTCACCCTTGATCCCTTGATGTGACAGATGCAATTACAACTGCCATAAATAATCCTACATATGAAATTACTTATCTCATTACTATTAACACTATGCATGAAAAAAACAATGAATATAGTACTCTTCATTGGCATGATTTATCATTTAATGACAGTGCTTTTCGGTATTGTTCCTTATTTGCATAAATATAGTGAGGTTGTAATCATAGTGCTTTAAGAACTTATTTCTTGCCGGTAGAAATATTGGTATACATATAGTGTGGTTTAAGCATCACAATGCGTGTTCGAGTTATAGTTTGCATGGCTGTTATGCAAGATATGGTCTGCGGTGTTAACCACAACTGTTTTTTTAGTTTTAATTCAAAATCATTACTGTGCTTTAATTGTGTATATTGAGTGACTTTTATTGGTTTCTTTAAGCATACAATAAGGTCCTATAACAAAGGTGAACAATCATTTCACTCCACTCTTTTTTGCTGATATGCAGTATTCAACTTCCGACCCACAAATGCAGCCAAGCGTGCCTGAAGTAGTGCACAGTGGGGTGTTGGCCACAGGGCCTGCCCTATGGCCAGCCTCCAGACTCCACCAACAAGGGTGGCATTAGTGTCAACAGTGACAATGGCCACTTAGCAATAACATGTTCTTGAGTTTTGTGGGTGATTCTCAGGGTATGCAGACATAATATCGATGTCTAAATATCGATATACAATTATATCGATATTTAAATATCGATGTGACAGAATTTCGACCATCAAGAATATCGTCGACCATAATATCGATATGCAGGTAACAAATATTGTTTTAATTAATATCGATGTTAGTAATATCGTTAGTAAAAATATCGTTGTTAATAATATCGATTTTTTTTAGTGTTTTGTATGTTATTATATGTGTTAAAAGTATAGCTTAATTTTGTAATGTATGTTTGAATTTTTTTTACAAGTAATACATTTTGGGGCCAATTCCGATGGCCGGTCGGACAGCTGTCTGTAGCCTTACAGTGCAACCGACACGTACCCGGAGCCGGTCCGTCCTGTAGAGTAAGTACGATGCGCATAACTGACAAAAACACGACCGACACGTAGGCTGTGAATCAAGCCCTATTCTCCATCCGAGCCGTAACTCCTAAAGAGGAACCGAGTCGCCCGGAAGTAGTATCCATAGCATTTTCCGGCATGACAAGTACGATGCGTACTTCCTATGTGCCGGACGGGTCGTCACGCACGGGACGTCACAGCATCCGGAAACAAGCATATCAGCTACGATTCGCCCCACAAATCAATACACGGCTATGAGACGGAACAGCGGGTAGGAGACGGAGCAACAAGCAGCGTGTACAACATGAACACATCATGAATCCCATTGCGCAGGTCATACCAGTACTCTCCATCTATGACCGGATCAGGGACCGACGGCGCAGACGGTAAGTCAGACACCTACAACACAAACAAACGACACATACCCGCAAAATGGCACACACACAGGGGATCCACATCCTGGCCACTAACAACAGCCCACCATAGGGGTTGCATGGCCAGCACCACTAACACCCCCACCCATAGGGGACCTGTTGCCCATCACTGCTGTCACCCCCAGCCATAGAGGACCTGTTGCCCATCACCCCTGCCACCCCCACTCACAGGGATTATGTTGCCCATCACCCCTGCCACCCCCAGCCATAGGGCTTATGTTGCCCTTCACCCCTGCCACCCCAACTCACAGGGGACCTGTTGCCCAGCACCCCTGCCACCCCCACTCACAGGGGACCTGTTGCCCATTACCCCTGCAACCCCTAGCCATAGGGCTTATGTTGCCCATCACCCCTGCCACCCCCACTCACAGGGGACCTGTTGCCCAGCACCCCTGCCACCCCCACTCACAGGGGACCTGTTGCCCATCACCCCTGCCACCCCCACTCACAGGGTGTATGTTGCCCATCACCCCTCCCACCCCCACTCACAGGGGACCTGTTGCCCATCACCCCTGCCACCCCCTTTCACAGGGCTTATGTTGCCCATCACCCCTGCCACCCCCACTCACAGGGGACCTGTTGCCCATCACCCCTGCCACCCCCAGCCATAGGGCTTATGTTGCCCATCACCCCTGCCACCCCCACTCACAGGGCTTATGTTGCCCATCACTACTGCCACCCCCACCCATAGAGGACCTGTTGACCATCACCCCTGCCACCCACACCCATAGGGGACCTGTTGCCCATCACTACTGCCACCCCCACCCATAGGGACTATGTTGCCCATCACCCCTGCCACCCCTAGCTATAGTGCTTATGTTGCCCATCACCCCTGCCACTCCCACCCATAGTGCTTATGTTGCCCATCACCCCTGCCACCCCCAGCCATAGGATGGGTGATGCGCAACACATCCAGCATACGCAAACATCAGGTATGTCTGCAAAATACATCCCCCACATAACATCATGACAACAGTGTGTAGTCTGTGACAAATGCCCACAACAGTGATTTTAGCTACGAGCATACAATGTAAGTAACAGCACATGTGTGACCAACACATGAGTGTGACATACACAAGGCAAGCATCACCATAGCACTGCGGCAATGTAAAAAGAACACCCCCTCACTGTGTAGAACAGAAGTTAAGTGGGGGCTCACAAAATGCAGAAGATGTGAAGCATTGTGGTGATGGGGACCAAACCCCACAGTGACCAAAAGGTAAGTGTGATCATGGTCAAAGCTGCAAATAACAACCAGCATGTATGATCCATGCTCCCAACACATCAAACACATCGGGGGCAAACTAGTGGTTGTGTCCCATACACACAGAGATGTGGTGAGGCTAACAGTGCTGTGAAAACATAACACTCTCTGCCATGTGCAGACAAGCACCACACATGGGAGCTGACAATGCATACAGCGTACAATGACACAACAGCAGAAGTGACCATCACCAAGCATGCACACATCTCGAAAATAGACACACCAATCAAAACAACATGTGTAGACTGTAGGTGTCAGCTCACAAACTCACATTCCATGCCAGCAATGACACCCAACAACCAGGATGAATGTGCACAATGATGTGAAATGACTCACAGGGACAGCATGCAAAATCACAGAAACAGCATCCAGACAAAGGCCCACAACAATACCAAAGCACTGGTGCAGATGCACAAACAGGCAAACTCACACTGCACATCGGACACAACATGTGTGTGTGTGTGTCACAGTATCCCCAGGCAACTACACAACACATGGGGGGGGCTGAACCACAGTGACACAGATGTGGACACAGTGCCATACAAAAGTAAACCATCATTGGGACACCCTCAGTGGGCAATCAGGTGTTGGGAGATGAGAGGAAGCACAACAGACACATGTGACACAAGCTGTAATGAACACCAACTAACACAGCAAGAGACTGACACACAACACCACTACCCCCAGGGACCAGACAGTGGGGTGACACAAGCATGCATGACCCCTCCACTGTGATGACAAAGGCAGATGTCGTACAAACTGGGAAACCCAGACATGTGTCCTGTGCCACAAATGTACATCACACATACACAGACACAAATCACTCAGCATGGCCCCTCATCCATGGACAAACGGGAGCTTGGGGACCATCCATGAAAACATTCACATCAGTCCACCCTCAAAACCACACACCTGAACTGCAACAATGTGTATCTGTGAAGTCCACATGGACAGGTGACATTGCACATGCACCCATGACAAACACAGGAATGTTGGGAGGAACTAAGGTGCATAGACACATCACATAAGAACTGTTTACAACCCTGGGGAATGACAGACATACTGCACAGTATGCGGTACATGGCCATGACCTCAAAGCTCATGTAACCTTCAGAATCCCTGCCACAGTCCCAGGACAATGCAGAAGCCAAGGAGAAACACAAGGCACCCATGCTGACACCTGCCAGCATCGCAGCCGTGAACCCGATAAGACATACAAATGTCTCAATCACTGAAAACTACCACCTAGGGACAACTACATGATATTGCGAACAAACAAGTGCCTTGAGGAACCCTGACTGTGTCCCATCTGTGTCTGACAACATCATCACCACTCAGAACTGACAAATCACAATGATGATACACCAATTAACAGTAGTGTGTCATGCACCCACACATCTGGTAGCCCATTGGAAAAGTAGTGGGATGAACCCAGTACCACTCAGCAAGCATCAACAACAGGAACATATCAAGGGAACACTCTCTGTGTATGAACAGGGATGTGGACACACACACATGCACATAAAACACACACCATGGGCCCAGGCCATGTCACTTGAGGGGACACAACTCCTGTGGGAGCCCAGCTGTGCCAAACATATTCACCGCAAGTCCCACTCATGTCTGCAGAACACTTGGTCAGTCAGCCATCAGTTACCACACAATGAAGGCTCTGGTCACAACAGCCTGGGTACGTGTGTCTCCCCTAAGTCATCTGCACATACCCAAAACATATGTCTAGCAAGTTGCACAGAGACCCCAGTTGCTCCTATTACAATGATGCCCACACCTGTAGGTCCAGTCTTGATGAGCACAAGTATGTGGAAGTGACAATTCGGACAATGGGAAACACATCATATGTGCAGGGGTGCAAGCCACAGATGTGACCATGCCAATGAAATGCTCACAGAGAGATGTACACAAATAGTTGATCCTGACACACCCAGGTAGCTGCAAAGGATAACATGAATAATCACCAGAATAGGATACATATCTCATGGACCACAGGGAGTACCTTACATCAACACATCAGTATGCAACATTGTAAACCAAGCATTACAGGTGCAAGGGCATGTAAAACAACATCAACATGATGTACAGCTAAATCAAGTTCACAGGGACAAAGAAAAAAGGTTTATTCAGCATATTAAAAGTGAAACGTCTGTTCTAACAAAAGGCCAATGGCCAGTCCATGTCCAAATGCCATGGAGTGAACTAGAGTGACAAATTCAGTATATGAAAATCTAAACGTCTGTGCAAACAAAAGGCCAATGGCCAGTCCATGTCCAAATGCCAAGGAGTGAACTAGAGTGACAACTGTCACACCTTGCTGGCCTGCACTGCTAAGGACCGGGGTCATCCCCTCGGAGGGGCATACATCGGGGCAGTCCAGGCACCGCAGGGACAGGATCAGGGCGCAGCAGAAGGAGACAGTGAAGAGGTGGGGGATGCAGGCGAGACACTTGCAACTGCAGTGGAGCTTACTGAAGTGGTGGGTGCTGTCATAACTGTGGGGCACAAGTCTGATGGGGTGGGTGCCGGCACAACTCCAGTGGGCAGGTCAGATGGAGTGGATTGGCTCACCACTGCAGTGCCCAAGTCAGACGGGGTGGTCGTGGACTCCAAAGCAGTTCCTACATCCATGGGAGCGGAATGGGGGACAGGTGAGGTTGGCAGGGTGGGGGGGAACAGTCCCCACATCAGTGGCACCAACTGCCTGACCAGGTGTGGAGGAGCAAGTGCTAGGGGGGATGGCCTTAGCATTTTGGGGATGGTGTATCTGTGTGTGGGGGAACCCGGTGCAGGGAGTGGCGGGGGAACCTCTGGAGTGGTGGCCTGGGGGATGGAGGACGGAGACTTTGCCTTGGAGCTGCGTGGTGACGGGGGGGTCTTGCTCTTCTTGCGCCGGAGGGACCTGCGGGTGGGCGTCTCGGTCTGACTGCGCCTGGGGGAGGGTGTCCGGGTGTGAGAGGCACTCCCTTCTGTGTGTGGGGACTTCCTCTTCCCCTTGTAATCAGGATCTGCAGGGTCGGTAGGGAAGAGGCCAAGGTCACAGAGGAAGTGCTTCTGGGGGATGGGGTTGCAGGTGAGGCAAGGGAAGGGGGCTGGGAGGGAGAGGTCTCGGAGGACTTTGGAGTGGTTGTGGATGACTGTGTGTGTGTCAGCAAACCAGCCCCTGTGAGTGTGGAATCAGTCCCCTGCGCTTGCTTGTGTGCACGTCTAGCCCTTGGTTTGGGAGTTTCTGTGCTTGGGACAGGTAGGGTGCTAAGAATCATGGGTGGTGCAAGGGTAGGAGGAGTGCGGGACTGTTGGAGGAGGGACTCTGCTGCCGTCAGTTAGGAGGCCACGGACTGATTGGTCCTCTGTAGGGCAGACATGCCCGAGGAAATGCCCTCCATGAATGACACCAGTTGTGTCAACAGACCTGTGTGTGCATGGAGGACCTTCAGCATCGACGTCTGCCCTACATGGATCTGTCGAAGTAAGTCCACAGACTCCTCATTCAGGGCAGCAGGGGACACCGGGGCAGAGGGTGCGGTGCCTGGCACAAAGGAGACATGCTCACGAACACGGGAGCCCACAGGGACCTCTGGGATGGGAGCCGATGGGAGGGTGGTGGTGGTGGTGGCGGGGGTAGAGACAGCCTCACTAGCTGGGGTTTGGTGGCTGCTGACACCCGCCTCCACAAGGGAGTCATCCTCACAGCTGCTGTGGCCTTCAGCTGGGGGAGATGGTGCCGACGACTCCTCTGTGTGGCTTAACTCGCCCTCCATGCCACTGGGTCCACCCGACTCCTCTCCTTCTGTCCCTGTGAGGCTCTGTGTCTCCTCCTGGTCCATGGAGCTGTCCCCTCCTGTGGCCGTGGATGTATCTGGATAGGAATAGGAAGTAACAGAACTACATCAGTCACCTGCACCGACTGCACACACCACAGTGAGTACATCACATCACAGGTCAAGCCCTGGAATCATCAGCTGAACACAGCTCAAAGTGTCAACACTGTTTAGGATGAGACAATTGTCATTCTCAACATCAACCATGGTACACATATCCCTCCTTGACTTTCACACATATGTCCGTTGCATGTTGGATGCTAACACAACAATGTGCCAAGATGCACCACCCACACATTAGTTTTACATGCAAGTGAACATGTAGGAGTATGTCACTATACACACAGCACATCTCTTGCGACTGACTCAGTACAGGTGTCCAGATGAAGGGATTGGCAGAGACTCATTTCACATGCTTGGGACGCATGCCAGCAACACACACTATGATGTACTCATGTCCTGATGGGCAAGGCCACAATGGGGTGCATGGTGCACACTTTAACACAACGCAGGCTCACTCATAGCAAGTTAAATGCCATGGCACTGGGATGCCCTGAAAGTCAGTCAACACTGTCTCCTGTCACAGGGGCAGGGCATCCAGAAAACAACAATATGCACTGACTCACAATCCTAGCTCAGGGGCAAAGCTGGCTCTGCAGATGACCGGCGCACTTGCCCATCCCATGCAAACAACATATCCAGGACCCAGAAGACCCCACATCATGCAAATCATTCATATGAGTCTCAGCAAACACAAATCCCTGTACATTAACATATCACAGTCTGCCATGCATGTAACCCAGATGCATGAAGGACACAGTTGCATACACCATTGTGCGCTGTCAGATGATTACACACCTATATGTCACACAGGTCTTGTCTCTCACAGTCACATCGCAGATGTCATGCTGACCCTCTAAATCATGGACACCCCAGTTGTACGTAATAACAAGCCACACCCTAATGACACAGAGGCAGACACCTGAGGGCACATGTCACTAAGCATAACCTGCAATTTCATACACAGGAGTGGGATTACAGAGTGTTTCTGAATGCCCTTGAGGGGGGCATGACTGGCCAGGACTAAGTGAAACTGTGTTTTGCCCCGGACAGTAGTCAGGTGGCTAAGCAAGTGTGACATACTTGATATACATACTCCTGATGCCCAACAATTTGAGTCCCCTGCTACATGGGTTTGTTTAGAATACCCCAGCCACATGTTGCGAGTCAGACCAGCAATTGGTACACATCTCAAGGGCACACACAGATCACATGTCATATCTCAGGCATTGTGTAAACAATTGACCCACCCATAAAACACACAACAGATTCACAGGAACTGATGCTGACCGGTACCTGAAGCATAGCTGACTGCAGGGACACAGTGCCCTAGTGACACAAGCAACAGACTGGTGGGGCCACACATGTGGAACAGATGAGGAGGGTGCATCACACAAATGAGGGACCTGAGTTTGGGACTACAAGACCTATGTAATGTGGAAGTGTGACCAGGACAAAAGACTGCTATGTATGTATGTATGTAATAGATTTCTAAAGCGCCGGAATCACCCCCATAGAGGTATCTCCGCGCTAGCATAGAAAACAACGCAGACTGACATGGCTTTTCAAATTCGGATCTTAAACAATTCCGTCTTAAGAAGTTTTCTGAAATGCATCAAGTTAGAGCATTTCCGTAAAACCTCTGGTAGGGAGTTCCAGTGTTTAGAGGCCAGGAAGGCAACTGTTTTGCCTCCAGTTCGACTTTTCTTAAAGCGAGGAACCACCAAAAAACCTCTATTTTCTGACCTCAGATTCCGGTTCGGGCAATACAACTTAAACTTATCCGCCATATAACTCGGACATTTGCCAAAGACTGCATTGTGTGCAAGGCAACAGAGCTTAAACTTAATTCGCTGGCGAATAGGAAGCCAATGAAGTGACTTCAGAAGTGGCCCGGCGGTGGTTCGCGAAGAATTACTAAGAACTAAGCGTGCGGCCACGTTTTGGACAACCTGTAGTCTACTTAAAAGAGCCTCATTTGCAGATGCCAACAAAGAATTACAGTAGTCAAAGCGACCAATTATCAGAGCCTGAACTAAAGTTTTGCGTACTGTCAGAGGCAGCTAAATGAACACTCTATGCAGCATACTCAGAATGCGATAGCAGGTCCCAGCAGTGGTCATAACTTGATCTTTCATTGACAATTTGGCTATTTGTATGTCAGACATAGTACACAGATCAGGCATGGACTTACCCCCTTCCTGCAGCTGTCTGGCCTTCAGCTGCCTATCCAGGTCCGGGAAGACCACAGCCAGGATTCGGAGCATGTGGGGAGTCAGGGTCCGGTGTCCGCCCATCCTGCGTGGAGGTGACAGCTTCAGCTGAACTCTAGCTATCCTCCGGGTCCAGCCACGAAGGTCCTGCCACCTCTTCTGGCAGTTGCGGGTGCGGCGCTGGTAGACCCCCACAGAACGAACAGCCCGGGCGATGGTCATCCAGATCTCCTGCTTCTGGTGGACATCAACCTGTGAGGATGACAAAGTGAAAAGTACATTAAGACACATGCCCCAGATTTGTGCAGCACACATTTGGATATAATTGTCATCATCACAAAGGGAAATAAATTGCACAGGTAGTGCAACCATGGGGAATGAAAACTCACATGCATGTCTGACATGTTAACAATGCCTGGATAGTTTAAGCTTGCAATAATGCATTTTAGCAGCAGGAAAACTATTCATTACATGTACCTACACACTTTGGGGGATGAAAGTAGCCAGTGAGAATGTTTGCCACTGCTGTACACACTGCTAGTCAGACAAAATGCATAATTAGGAAGGCAGTGGACAGCACAATCACCTGCTCCCCTGGTGTCCCATAGAGCTTTCTGTACTCTGGAAGGAGCCCGTCCAGCAGGGCCTGGTTCTTCTCCTCAGGGAAGGCTGGGGCCATCTCCAGAGTACGTGCCATAGCAGGAGCCAGAGGATGCAGAGACAGCAGCAGTGGTAGCAGGGATGTGGTCCAGTAGCATGTAGTGCAGGCAAGTGAGCTCCCTGAGGGCCAGCCAGCCTTATATTGTGTTGCAGAGGCAGACTCTGTTCCATGTGTCCCAAGTGATAGGTCCAACACGGTTACATTCTATGAATCTGGCCAATCCATTCAAAAGTACAACTCGTACACGCCTTCTGCGTCGTTCAAATCTTCACCTTCATGGACCACTTGAAATTGCAACATTGTTGTAGGCATCCAACTGAATTTCCAGTGCACAACTCATACAAGTTTTGAATCCGCTTCCGTCTCCATGACAGTCCTGAGCCAATGGGTGCGCCCGGCTCGTTCAACTGACTGTACAACATGTATTTTGAATATACACATGCACCCGTTTCCATATGATTCAATGGCCAAGGAGTACGCCTGTCTCGGACCATGCCTGTCCGACGCGTATGGATGATAGTCACCCGCGTCGGACCTCATTGCATTCAATGCAAAGCATACGCACGGCTCGGTCATGAACCGTGCAATGCGTACGCATTGTCACCCGCGTCTGACCTCATTGCATTCAATGAAAAAGCGTACGCACGGCTCGGTCATGAACCGTGCAATGCGTATGCATTGTCACCCGCGTCGGACCTCATTAGTGTGACTATTATATGGATGCAACACACATATACTGGCCATGGACACCTGCGCACACCTGCCACACTATAGCATTGGCCACACAGTGTCCCATGGCATGTAAGGCTGCATTCCCTGGGTGTTTGGGGGGGCCACATCTGTTTTTTTGGCTGGAACTTTGTGCAGCCACTCCCAGGCTGTACACGTGTACATGGGGGCAGAATCCTTTGTGTGTTGTGAACATTATCACTGTGATGTGCAATTGGACTGTAATGAGCATGAGTCAAGGCCACAGAGTCAGGTTGGATATGTTTAAGACATGTCACATACACTCTGAGTCTTGGGGGTGATGGCATGTACATCACAGTGAGACCTGTAGCTCCAATACTGATGTGCCCCCACAGTCTGTGTGCATGTTGTGTCTCAGATGTGTCTGATCACATGTTACTAATGGGTGACAGTCTCCACCTACATGTGGTATATGCATCAACCTTGATGGGGTGTGTGTCTAAGAGACATACATGTAGGGCCGGCAGGAACAACAGTGGCCACTACCTGTGGGACTTATGCTTGCCTTGTGGTGTGTACGTGCTACGCCATGTCCATTGCTCTGTTGACGTGACAATACAGGGAGCCTGGGTTTCTGCATGGCAAAGATCTGTGAAGCCTGGGAAACATGAGGCCTCCATTGTCACTGGGGTGTGTTTTTTTAATGTTGCAGCACCACATAGGTTGGGTGACACAGCCATATGATTGGCCCATTGGACTACATGGCACTCATGTGGACATGTGGAATTGAGATGTGAGGTGGTGGTCTTGTAGGTGACATATGTGTCCATGCCCAACAGCACACACCTCAGTACATTGTGAAATGTCATGAATTAGCATGTGGTAGTGATGGTGGTCATGGCCACATGGGTGGATGTACTGACAATCTTCCTTTGTGCATCTCTGTACTGCAGGGCACCAGCTGTCCATCGTCCGTTCCCAGACCTTGCAACCATGCAGGAACGCGACTGCATCAGACGGTACCGCTTCACCAGGCCACTGATTGCGGAGTTGGCGGAGCAGTTGGCGCCACATCTGCTACCTGGCCGGACATACCCTACAGCACTGACCCCAGAGGTGAAGGTGATGGCAGCCCTGCACTTCTTTGCTACCGGGACCTTCCAGTACACTGTGGCTACTGCTGGCGGTATGTCGCAAACGATGTTTAGTCGGGTGCTACGCGATGTCTTAGAGGGGATGTTGCACTTCCTCGACCTGTATATCAAGTTCCAGAGCCCAGATGAACTCCCTAAACTTAAGGATGCCTTTTATACACTGGGGAGGATGCCGGACGTCATTGGATCTATTGATGGGACACATGTTGCCCTTATACCACCACAGGCACATGAGCAGGCATACCAGAACAGGAAGCACTACCATTCGATCAATGCTCTGGTGGTCTGTCTTGCTGACATGTCGATCACACATGTGTGTGCACAGTTCCCTCGTTCGGTGCACGATGCCTACATTATGAGGAGCAGTCGCATTGCAAAACTGATGTGACCGATGCCAGCATTGTGTGTGTTTGTCACTTTTGTATTCCGCACTCCTACAAAACTCAGCTACTTGTTCATTTTTGTGTGTGCAGGTGAATCCGGATACCCCAACATGCCATGGTTGCTGACACCCCTCAGGAACACTGTGACACCAGCCGAGCTGCGCTACCATGAGGCACATGGTCGGAGCAGGAGGGTGATTGAGCGGACATTCGGCCTCCTGAAAAACCGCTTTCGCTGTCTGGACAAGACCTGAGGGGCCCTCCCATATGAGCCAGCAAAGGTGTGCAAAATAATACTGGTCTGCTGCATGCTACACAACATGGCGGTGCGAAAGGAGGTGCCTCTCATCCAGGATGACGATGACGACGATCAACCTCCGGCACCTGTGGAGGATCCCCGCCTGGGCCAAGATGCCAGTGATGATGAAGATGATGGTGACGTCCGCTCCCAGCTCATCAACAACTTCTTCACCTGAATGTGAGTTTCCAGGGTTGTTATGTGAATGTATGGAGGTAGCCTGGAATGTGTTGAGCCAGCTCTGTTGCTGTCTGAGTGTGTCTGTGTGCCACTTGACTGGATGCGTGCTGTGATGTGTACATTCAGCTGGTGTGTACTCCACAATAGGGTAGTACTGCTAACTAGTGTTTGTGTAGGTGTTTTGCAACATGTTTTGTGCATGTGTATTGCATTTCTCTCCTGTTCTTCTGTGCTTTTTGACTGTATCTTGTCTGTCCTTCCCAGGGTACTTTGCCTGTTGTGTGGTCAACACTGACCCCCAACACCCAGAAGCCAACACCATTATGGAAGTTGACAATTCCCATCAACTGATGTACCCCACATCCCTGGACTTCCATTCTCCAACACATTGTGAGCGTGTGTCCACTGTTACGTAGAATTACTGTGCAACAAGTGTGGAATAAACGTGTTGCTGATGTGTAATGAACCTCTGCTACGCTTTGTTATGTGCGTTGTCTGTCTTCCCACATCTGAGTGACACCTGTGGACTTGTTACCACTGACTGGGCTTGGTGTTGTGTCCGTGCATGCCAATGTGTTTCAGGTCAACATCATTGTGTGTGATGAGTAACATGGCCATGGTGAGTATGTTTTGTGTTGCCATAGTGGTGTTTCTCCCTCACATGTGTCACATCCCCATGACTCACCTTACGTTGGTCACATTGTTGCAGTATTTGGCATGCACTGTGTTGTGTAGCAGATCAACATCTCCCTGAACATGACAAGTTGGAATCACAACAGAGGCAAGTATGGTGTACTGGTGAGTTTATTTACAAACATGTGTGAGGGAAGTGCACAGGATGGTGGGTGCTGTACAGTGGTTTGGGAATCCAAAGTTCACATTGGAGTTGGAAGTGCTGGTAGATGAAATGTCCAGAGTAAGGTCCACAGTCATCTGATACATTTGCCCAACATGAACCCTCCATGTCATGTGGGCCAGTTGTGTGCGATTGGACAAGGTGTACGGGTTGCGCACAAAGAACATTGTCCAGAACAGGTTTGGAGGCCCTGGGGGATGTGCTGGGACTTCTGCTTCTCACATGTCCCTCTTTGGACGACCCCTCTTCTTCTGGGGAGGGATCCTCATGTGTAGGCCTCTGAGATGCAGGGGACTCTCCGCCAGAGTCCTCCTTCCTCCATCCGGCGCTGGCAGATGGTGTTACGACAGTTGTGGGCACACAGTGGGGTGAGGACAGGTTGGTGTTGATCTGGCAGAGGCATTGTAGTATGTTCCAATGCACCGCAGTGATGTCATCCCACTTGGCCTCTACGCGGGCTTGGTGTGTGACCTGCTCGTGTTGCATGTCCTTGAGGATCCCCACTACCTGGCCAAATCCTCCGGTGCTATCCTGGTACGCATCTAAGATGCATGCCAGTTGGGGGTCATCATGCAGTCCAGACCCCTCTGCAAGGCGTGCCCTGTGCCTCCCACCCCTCCCAGCACCCCTCTCCACACAGGCAGGACCAGCAGCGGTACACACAGGTGACACTGGGACCCCTTGGGTGGTGTTACTGGTGGTGTTGGCTGTAGCTTCCGGGGGGTCCTGTGTCCCTGTGCTGTGGGTGTTGATTGTCCTTGGTATGTCCGTGTCGGCAGGGGTGCACTGTCGGTGTCCAGAAGTTGGAGGCGTGGGCACAGGGGGGCAGATGTTGCTGCTGCTGATGCTGCATGAGGGCTCACACCGGAGGGCCAAGTTGGTTGTCGTCATCCGAAGAGGACAGTGAGAGAGTCAGACCAGAGAGCTCAGTGGCCACCAGAGTCTGGGCCTGAGTATCCTCATCATTTGGTGCTGGGTGCGCAGTACCACCTGTGTTTGGAAGAGACACACAATGTGATTTATGTTTCTACATGCATCTTTGGTTCACAAACATGACATTTTCTACTTTTTAAACAGATACCTGCCTGTACACTGCTTTTTCCCAGCTTGTCACTGACAGAGTTTGATATTGTTGTTGGCCATTTCCCAGCATGGCCTTGTGCTCCCCGCGACAGAGCCCAGTGCCAGTCCCTTCCCACTCCCTGTGAGGCGAGTATGTTTCAGTTTGATCTTGCTGGGCCATGTGGGTAGGTGTAGGTTGTCTGTGACTGAGACTCCCATCATACTCTTGGCTACACCCCGCTTCCCAGCATGCCCATACTTCTTCCCTCTTGACTCTGCTTCCCTGTGAGGGGGTGTGACAGCAATAGCAAGATGGCTGACTGTGAAATCCTGGTGTTTGTTTGGCTACAAGTCCCAAGTGAGCCCCTGTGCTTTACACAGCAGCACCCAGTACGGGGTATCTTTTGCTGATATTTCAATGAGGTGTGTGTCAATGCATTGTACCCGGTGAGTAATGTGGAGTTTGTGTTGAGGTGGGGGTGTCTCCCCATGCTGAGTAGTCTGGTCACGGCTGTCAGTTCTCCTTTCCATCATGAAACATGCTTCCATTGTAGGGCGTTGTTCTGCTCGATTTTCCCGGCCTTCTTGTGAGGAAAGGTGATTGAATGTGACTTCAGTCTCTTACCTTTCAAGTCTAAGGGTTAGAGTAGTGAATGGAGCCTATTTACTAGGCACTTCGACATGATCCTGTGCTCTTCCCCATAGATCAGGGCTTGCACACATAGCCTAGGGGATAGATTCGTTAGTATTAGGGATAACCTGTCCTGTAGTGAGGGTATTTCATGGAGCCGTGCTGAATTCAGGCCTGGTAGGCCTCAAACGGGAGAGACTCCATCTTTCTTTCTGCTCCGGCAGCTTGGGATGCTTCTAGGTCAAATGTAATGTTTTAGTTAGGAGGTGTTATTCGCTTGGAGAGAACCGGTTCAGGCCGGCCCTTATCGAAGGATTGTATTTTTCTTCATGCCGAAGACACTACATCAGGCCGGCCGGCTGGGAACGTGTCCTTGGTACGGGGAGGTACAAGAATTTGGTGGGCGGCAGGTTACGGGCCGGAATTTTCCATGAGGAAACGCACCTCTATATTAGTGAAAGTCTGAGGCAGTTACAAAGTCAGTCCGTAGGCGGCATCTAGCCGTTAGCAATAAAGCTACTACTTATTCCAGGGAAGACAGACGCCATCTTGGAGGCGGAGAAAAACCGAGAGACAGATACTCTCCTAGCAGAATAGCCAGAGAGGAGAGAGTAGCCGATAAGGAAGAGGTCCCAGTGACTCGGAGAAGGGTGAAGGGAACAGCGCATAGTGGTGCAGACGTGTATCCGTGACTGCGGAGGTGTGACTTCCAGGCGAGCCGAGGCACAGACGAGACGGGAACCTAGATGACCACTGAGTGCAGGCTACACACTACTAAGGTGATGTCGACCCTTTCTTATTAGAGTGTACAACTTAATCCTTCACTTTTCTTTGCAGGTTATGTGTTATATTGTAATGTTATGTGATTGCGTATGTAATGAGTAATAAAGTACCCAGTTTGTAGTGAACCAACATGTGCTGCGTGTTCTTGTATGAGAGGGTAGCCTATTTTTCTAGTCAGCTGCGGCTACATGAACAGATGTTAACCCTGATCAGGTAAGTGGTAACTGAATAAGGGAGAGAGGAGCCCCTCGAACCGGAGAACAGGCTATGCTCGAACTGGCAGTCCTTGTGTGATCTGATGAATAGTGAGACTGATCCCCTTTTTGTATGTTATGGTGATCATAGGATGAACTATCGTATGAACTGTCGTCTGGGTAGAGAGGTCTGGATCCGTATGGGATCGCGAGGCCGCGATTGTGCTGAGACTGCAGTCTGGGTAGAGAGGTCTGGATCCGTATGGGATCGCGAGGCCGCCACTTGTGCTGAGACTGCCGTATGGGCAGAGAGGTCTGGATTCGTATGGGATCGCAAGGCCGCCATTTGTGCTGAGACTGTCGTATGGGCAGAGAGGTCTGGATTCGTATGGGATCGCGAGGCCGCCACTTGTGTTGAGACTGTCGTATGGGCAGAGAGGTCTGGATTCGTATGGGATCGCGAGGCCGCCACTTGTGCTGAGACTGTCGTATGGGCAGAGAGGTCTGGATCCGTATGGGATCGCGAGGCCGCCGATTATAAGAGGTCTTGGTATGTATGAGTAGGAATTCCCTGTCCTTAGGTGGTAGATATATGTGGTTAACTATTGTAAATAGGCCCTAGGGAGGGGGAGAGGGTAACGTTCTGGCTGGGTTAGTGAGGCTCTGATGAGCGGGTTCTATCTGATCCGAAAACCCAAGCAGAACATTTGGCGTCACGAACCGTTTACGAAACCTGTGTGCATTGTGGTTCTATCGTGTTTGCTTTCGGCGCGTGCGTGGTTTCGTTTGTATATTATTTGTATATAATTATGTGTATAGTTTTTTTTTTCTCTTCTCTTTCTTTTCCGAGATGTTTTCTAGAAAGTCGAAATCTACTTTTAAGTTGCCCGTTGATATTCCCGGCTGGGATTCAACGCCTTATGAAGCCTTAGCCCGTGAGTGGGCTGATTCTACTGGTTTGAGTGAGAATTGGAATTCTTTTTTGGAGCTGGCGGAGCCGGCTAATGTGATTACTTGTTTACAGAAGGCGCCGGTATCTAAGGGTGATGAGCTTCCCGTTTTGGGGCGTAGAGGTTGGATTGTTCTGTCTGCGTACAGGATTCTGCATGAGAGGTTGTTGAAGTTACAGAAATTGCATCAGGATGTGGAAGCGAACTTTGTTGAGATTCAGAATGCTCATACTTTGTTGCGGTGTCAAAATACGTTGCTTGCTGACAAAGTTGAGACTTACCAAACTATTGCCGAGAGGGCGGCTGTGCGAATTGCTCGTTATAAATACAAGAATCGGCGTGGTCGGGTTTCGACGCGAAAGGTGCGTCTGGTCGTGGCGAAAGCCGGACTGGATTGGAATCCTGATGAATGGGATGGTAATATCTGGAACTCGAGTGATTCTCGTTCCTCGGGTGAGGAGTCTGCCAAGCGCGAGTCCTCTCGCTCAGGCCGTGATTGTAAGTCTGCTTCTTGCGCCTCTGATGGTGCACCCCATGATTGCGCTCGTCCTTTGAGTGGGGTCGATGCATCTTACACTGATTGTTCCTCTACGTGTACTGATCGAGCTCCTTGTGATGCTCGTCCCGCGGTCTCGGTGCATCCAGTTTTTCGGCGGAAGTTGCAGCAGGCTCCCGGTGTTCCGAATGGTATTGCTTTAGACTCTTTGGAGGATTTTACTCAACAAGAAATTAGTGATATTTTGCAGCGATTTCGGCAGCCAGCTGGTGAGACCTTACTCACATGGATGGTGCGCCTTTATGAACTGGGCGCTGCTGGCATTATGTTGGATGCTGGCGATTGTTTGAAATTTTGTTCCTTGAGTACGGATTCTACTGTACAGGATCATTTTCGTAACTTTAATGGTGGTGGTCAAATTACTTTGCTTCAATTGGCGACTGAGGGTTGTAATCAAAAATATCCTACTGAGTCTGACTGGCCTGTGAATGACAAACCGTGGTATACTTTGCGCGATGCTGCACAACGTCTCAAAGAGGAGGTGATGAAAACGGCAATTTTTCTGAATACTGCTGACAGGTTGCTTGATGGTTTGTTGACATCTTCTGTGCGGAATGGTATTATTCGTTCTTCCCCTGTTGCTTATAAGCAGGTCATGATGACTTTATTGATTAATCAGACTGGTAACATGTTATCTATGGTGCTGGAATCGGTACGCCAACTCGGTGAGTTGGGTGAGTGGTTTAAACCTGAACGGCAGTCCCGGCCTGACACTCGTACTCCGGGTGACAATAAACTTACTAGACGTGATATATTTTTTGGTCTTGTGGCCGATGGTGTGCGGAAGGAGGACATTGACGGTGAGACTACTCCTCGTTTGTGGGAAATGTTTCGCAAACGTGGCTTGGATCGAAAGGAGGGTGCCCGGCGTGTTCGGACGACTGAATGTGATCGTGGTTTTTCTGACGGTAGCGGTGATGACGACCGCCGTGGGCGCTCTGATCGTCGTGATGATCGACGTTATGTACGTGATTTGTCCCCCCGTCGTGAGAGAGACAGAGAGAGAGAGGGGGAAAGAGAAAGGGGGAGAGATGATTATGTTAACAGCAGACGTAGGGATGATAGGGATCAATCCCCTGAGTTGAGAAGGAGAGAGGATCGACACTGATTGGCCGATCGAAACCCGCAGTACAATGCAGAGGACAGGAATCCATTTCGTAATAGAGATGGATATGAACAGGAGGTATCGATACCTGAGAAACGTGAGAGTCTTTATCCTGATTTATCCTGGCACACAGAACGCAGTAAAAATGATTAGGAAATAGGTCAAGCTCCAGTACACAGATGGGCTCATAGAGATAATAGACCCTATGTAGATATTGATATTTATTGGAGACATCGTAATGTCCAAAGGGCCCGAGCATTGGTAGATACAGGAGCGGAGGCCACTCTTATTCATGGAAAATCAAAGAAGTTTAAAGGTCAGCCTTTTACAATTACCGGATTAGGTGGAAAGGAAACTCCCGCAGTTCAAACTTTACTTGAAATGAGAATAGGTAGAATTCCTAGAAAAGAATACTCTGTATTAGTGGTACCACTCTTAGAATTCATAATTGGAATTGATATTTTGAAAGGAATGACTTTGCACTTAGATGATGGATGTTACCAATTTGGAACTAAACATTATATATCGTCCAGGCCTGTACGGGTTGGTCGTTTAAGAATGCCTCCCATAAAAGTTCCCCAGGCGACAAAAGTGGTTTGTCAGAAGCAGTATCGTATTCCAGGTGGTCATGAAGAGATTAGTACCACTATTCAGGAGTTGGTGGATGCAGGAGTTATAACCCCAGTTACTTCTGCTTGGAATAATCCTGTTTGGCCTGTACGTAAGAGTGATAATTCTTGGCGCATGACTGTTGATTATCGAGAATTGAATAGACACACACCCTCTTTGACTGTTGCAGTACCGGATGTTATTACCCTAATTGAAAGAATCCAAAAACATCCAGGTACATGGTATGCATCCATTGATATTGCTAATGCTTTCTTTTCGATTCCGATTGCCCCTGAGTGTCAGGAACAATTCAGTTTTACGTGGAACGGGCGTCAGATGACGTTTAGAAGTCTTCCCCAGGGCTATGTGCATAGTCCTACGATCTGTCACCGGCTGGTGGCAGAGCATTTGGCTCAGGTACCGGTTCATCCGCAAATTCAGATATGTCACTATATTGATGATATTTTGATCCAAGGCGAAACACAAGAGGAAGTTCAGACCCAATTGGACAGAGTCATTGAGTGCCTGCGTGAGAAAGGTTGGGAAATCAACCCGGATAAATTACAAGGTCCGTCCCAGGCTGTGAAATTTTTGGGTATTAATTGGCATGAGGGGCACCGAGAAGTGATCCCTCAGGTTAAACAGAAAATTCTTGATTTTGCAGTTCCGAGGAACAGGAAAGAAGCCCAAAGCTTCATTGGATTGTTTGGTTTTTGGCGCCAGCATATTCCTCATTTGAGTCAAATATTGGCCCCTTTGTACTGTGTCACTCGTAAAAAGAATGCATTTGAATGGGATAAACCACAGCAAGATGCGTTCAGTCTGGCAAAAGAAGCAATTCAGCATGCTCTGGATTTATGGCCTGTATGTGATGGTGATGTGGATTTGAATGTGTCTGTACAAGGCCTTTATGCGAATTGGAGTTTGTGGCAGAAACAAGGCAAGAGTAGAGTACCGTTAGGTTTCTGGACCAAAAAGTTACCTGATGCTGGTGAGCGTTATACACCTTTTGAGAAACAGTTACTTGCATGTTATTGGGCTCTGGTGGATACCGAGCAATTGACTTTGGGACATGATATAGTTTTGCGACCTGAAATTCCTATCATGCAGTGGGTTATGAGTTCGCCGAAAACTCACCGAATTGGACACGCTCAAGAGGCGAGTGTGATTAAATGGAAATGGTATATACAAGACAGGGCACGTGTGGGACAAAAAGGAGTTGCATCTTTGCATGAGCAGGTGGCGCGGGCGCCATCGACTGAGACTGAGAGTGAATGTTCCGTACCTTTAGTACAGGAGTCTCCTGTTAAGTGGGGTAGACCCTTTGATGATTTGTCCGCGGAGGACAGAAACCATGTCTGGTTTACGGATGGTTCAGCAAGGTTCATAGGGACGAAACGGCATTGGAAGGCAGTGTCCTATAATCCGATCACACAAAAATTGCTGAGTACAACTGGTGAGGGTAAGAGCAGTCAATTTGCTGAACTCTATGCTGTTTATCAAGTTCTGAAACAAGAGTTACCTGGCACATGTCATATTTTCACCGATTCTTGGTCTACTGCCAATGGACTGGCAGTTTGGTTACCGACTTGGCATTCCCATAGTTGGAAATTGCATTCAAAAGAACTGTGGGGAAAAGAATTATGGCAGGAAATTTGGGAAATGCTCCCACAGAGTACTGTTACAATCTTCCATGTGGATGCTCATACCCCGATAGACTCTCTTGACAAATTCTTTCATAACATTGCAGATGAGAAATCTAAAATTGCTGAGGCAGTGGTGGACAGGCAAGATTCTGATATTGCGGGATTGGCGAAATGGGCCCACCAGAAAGCAGGACACTTTGGAGAGAAAGCCACTAGCAGGTGGGCTGCTGATCGAGGAATTTATATTCCCCTAGATTTAATCAAAAATGTTATTCTACATTGTCCCATTTGTCAGCATATCAGGCAGCGCAAAGTGCCCCAAATTGTTAAAGGTCATTTACATCGCGGGAAATTGCCCGCTCAAATTTGGCAGATTGATTACATCGGTCCACTTCCTATGAGTAGGAATTGTCAATATGTTTGCACTATTGTTGATACATACAGTGGCCTGTTGGTGACCCTTCCCTGTAAGCAAGCTACCCAATTGAATACTATTAAAACATTGGAATTGATTATGATGTATTATGGTGTGCCATTCCAAATTCAATCTGATAATGCATCCCATTTTCGTGGAAGATTGGTACAGGAATTCTGTGTGGAAAACAATATTGAATGGGTGTTTCATATACCATATTATCCACAGGCCTCGGGTTTTGTGGAGAGGTTGAATGGCCTGCTGAAAGATCAGTTACGTAAATTAACAGATGACAAGTATAAGAATTGGCGAGACTTTTTGCCTCAAGCGCTATTGATTTTGAATAACCGTCCTTTTCTAAATGCTGAATCCCCACTTATGCGTTTGTTTCCTCCGAATGTTGATGCTAAGCCCAATGAAATCAGTGAGACTGTGATGTACTGGGAAATTACTCCCGGAGCTTTGGCTCCATGTAGAGCGACCCCAGGGTCGGCAGGTTTAGACTTGCATGCCATGGATGACACCGTTATAAAAAGTAAGGATCGAGTCATCATTGAAACTGGTGTTGGTGTTCATATACCAACTGGGAATTTCGGATTAATAGCCCCTAGATCGGGGCTGGCTGTAAAAGGCGTTCAGGTGCTTGGAGGAATCATTGACAATGATTATCAGGGAGAGATTAAGGTGCTCCTACTGAATAGCAGTGAGGTTGACATACTGATACATCAAACTGACCGAGTGGCTCAATTGTTAATAATGCCTGTTTTCAGTGGTGAGATCACAAAAGGCACTGCTCCAACGTTGCTAACTGTACGAGGCCAGAAAGGTTTTGGCTCCACAGATAATCCTGGGGCCAGAGTTTGGGTGCAGTCGCCTAAGAATCCCCCTGAACAAGCAGAGGTCATTGCAACCGGTCAAGACAACACCAATTTAGTTATGAGACCAGGGAAAGATAGCTGGGAAGCAGTCCCGGCTGATAAATGTTACTTACGAGAATGAATAATGCCTGTATTTGATTCTCTTTAAGATCATTCTTTGGACTGTTGCTGCAGGATGTGTCGGCGTTGGACTCCTTTTGGGCTGGTACGACGAGAGAGGAGGGATCCCATCAACCCGGGCTGAGTTGAGAACCCGAGTGTCGCGTTCCTTCGCTGCGTGGGATTCGTCGTCGAACTTTTGGACTACGTTAGCCAAACGAGTGACTAAAGCCCCTCATTTCTGCCTGACACCGATGAGATCAGTGACTGACATTCTAGCGACTTGTTTAGTTGCTGTCCCTGCTTCATTGGAGACTTTGACTCATATTTTCAACATATCGAATGCTCGCCCCAATGTTCTTCTGGGCGATTTTGCTACCCATGAGTATTGCCCCTTGTGTACTGTACTGTCAGACCCGATACCCCCCATCCAGTCCCAAATAGTTACCTATAATATCACACAGGGTGATTTGTGTTTTTTCCTTACTTGTGATCCTAGTGCGATTTCTGAATGTATGCGTTTAAGATTGAAAGGTGCCACTTCATTCACCGCTCATGAACGAACTTTGTGCCTTCAAAGGACACCGTAAACATGTACTTCTATTCAGAATAACATGACTTGCAAGAGTTTGGTAGTTACCCCTAGCCATTATCGCACGATGTTACTACCTGCCGGATGGCTTTTCTCATGTGGTAATACTTCCTGGCCATATATCCCCGCAAATATTTCTGGAGGCCCTTGTGCCATTACTAGACTGAGCTTGTTAATGTTTTCATCACATCCGAATGCCAACTCTCGTGTGATTCGAGATACAGTGAGGTTACAGGAGGATTGTGACTCATCTTTGCATTTATATTCTAAGTCTGAATACCTTAGCCTGGCTATTTCAATTGTTGGTGTTCCTGCTTTGGCAGTTTATAATGCCAAATCTATTGGGAAAATGGCCTGCTGGATGGTAAAATCCATTAATCATACTTCTACAGTCCTGTCTGACATGCTATTAGACGCCCAGGGTGAACGTAGAGCTATCTTGCAAAATAGAGCGGCCATTGATTATCTTTTGCTTAAAAATGGACACGATTGTTCTGATTTTGAGGGTCTTTGTTGTTTTAACTTGTCTGATCATACAAAATCCATTCAAGCTCACATTGATAAACTACATGACTTGACAGAAGAAGTTAGAAAACACATTGACCAGGGCTGGTTTGACTGGCTCTTTAATTGGTTACCTGATTTGCATATGTTACGTCAGATATTAGGAGGTATTCTGGTTACTATTGGCATTTTGATTTCTATCTGTTGCTTTATTCAGTGTATTCCTTCACTACTTCAATTCTGCACACCTGGTACTAGACATAGATCAGTTAGTTTTGTTTCATATTATTCTTCCACAGATATTAGTTCTGTTTAATGAATGTATAATAGACTGAAGTCAAGGGTGAAATGTTCTGCTCGATTTTCCCGGCCTTCTTGTGAGGAAAGGTGATTGAATGTGACTTCAGTCTCTTACCTTTCAAGTCTAAGGGTTAGAGTAGTGAATGGAGCCTATTTACTAGGCACTTCGACATGATCCTGTGCTCTTCCCCATAGATCAGGGCTTGCACACATAGCCTAGGGGATAGATTCGTTAGTATTAGGGATAACCTGTCCTGTAGTGAGGGTATTTCATGGAGCCGTGCTGAATTCAGGCCAGGTAGGCCTCAAATGGGAGAGACTCCATCTTTCTTTCTGCTCCGGCAGCTTGGGATGCTTCTAGGTCAAATGTAATGTTTTAGTTAGGAGGTGTTATTCGCTTGGAGAGAACCGGTTCAGGCCGGCCCTTATCGAAGGATTGTATTTTTCTTCATGCCGAAGACACTACATCAGGCCGGCCGGCTGGGAACGTGTCCTTGGTACGGGGAGGTACAAGAATTTGGTGGGCGGCAGGTTACGGGCCGGAATTTTCCATGAGGAAACGCACCTCTATATTAGTGAAAGTCTGAGGCAGTTACAAAGTCAGTCCGTAGGCGGCATCTAGCCGTTAGCAATAAAGCTACTACTTATTCCAGGGAAGACAGACGCCATCTTGGAGGCGGAGAAAAACCGAGAGACAGATACTCTCCTAGCAGAATAGCCAGAGAGGAGAGAGTAGCCGATAAGGAAGAGGTCCCAGTGACTCGGAGAAGGGTGAAGGGAACAGCGCATAGTGGTGCAGACGTGTATCCGTGACTGCGGAGGTGTGACTTCCAGGCGAGCCGAGGCACAGACGAGACGGGAACCTAGATGACCACTGAGTGCAGGCTACACACTACTAAGGTGATGTCGACCCTTTCTTATTAGAGTGTACAACTTAATCTTTCACTTTTCTTTGCAGGTTATGTGTTATATTGTAATGTTATGTGATTGCGTATGTAATGAGTAATAAAGTACCCAGTTTGTAGTGAACCAACATGTGCTGCGTGTTCTTGTATGAGAGGGTAGCCTATTTTTCTAGTCAGCTGCGGCTACATGAACAGATGTTAACGCTGATCAGGTAAGTGGTAACTGAATAAGGGAGAGAGGAGCCCCTCGAACCGGAGAACAGGCTATGCTCGAACTGGCAGTCCTTGTGTGATCTGATGAATAGTGAGACTGATCCCCTTTTTGTATGTTATGGTGATCATAGGATGAACTATCGTATGAACTGTCGTCTGGGTAGAGAGGTCTGGATCCGTATGGGATCGCGAGGCCGCCGATTGTGCTGAGACTGCCGTCTGGGTAGAGAGGTCTGGATCCGTATGGGATCGCGAGGCCGCCACTTGTGCTGAGACTGCCGTATGGGCAGAGAGGTCTGGATTCGTATGGGATCGCAAGGCCGCCATTTGTGCTGAGACTGTCGTATGGGCAGAAAGGTCTGGATTCGTATGGGATCGCGAGGCCGCCACTTGTGTTGAGACTGTCGTATGGGCAGAGAGGTCTGGATTCGTATGGGATCGCGAGGCCGCCACTTGTGCTGAGACTGTCGTATGGGCAGAGAGGTCTGGATCCGTATGGGATCGCGAGGCCGCCGATTATAAGAGGTCTTGGTATGTATGAGTAGGAATTCCCTGTCCTTAGGTGGTAGATATATGTGGTTAACTATTGTAAATAGGCCCTAGGGAGGGGGAGAGGGTAACGTTCTGGCTGGGTTAGTGAGGCTCTGATGAGCGGGTTCTATCTGATCCGAAAACCCAAGCAGAACAGGCGTGCAAGTTGTCTTTCAGGATATCAGTCAGTGGTGTCCTGCTTGTGATTTGCAAACAAGCCCTAGCAGGGCCTTGTGCTCCCCACAGCAGGAGCCAGTGTCAGCCATCTTGTCAGTTATTTTCCACTCCCTGTGATGTGGGCATGTTTCAGAGAGGTCTTGATGGGCCAATCAGGAGGGGGAGCATCATCTGTGACTACAGACCCCATCATGCTTTTGGCTACACTCACTTCACCTGCATCCCCACTATTCCTTCCTGACAGTCAAATGCACTGTGAGGTGGTGTTTTTGTGGTGGGAAACTGTCTGGCAGTGTCTATTTGGCTTAGTGCCACTGGCTTGCTCTATTTGTTTGTAGGTTGGTGCATGTCATGACACAGTCCCCAGTCACTATGAGATGGCAGGTATTGTGTGTGTCTGACTGGCATACACATCGTGGTATGTTTATCTATTGGTTAGTGTAGCTTTGCTTGTGGTGCATGGTTTCACTGTCCCCTTGCCACACAATCTTGGGTATGTTGTCAGTGTACTCACCAGGCTCTGGGATGCCTGTTAGGCCATGGACGCTCTCTGGTGGTAGGATGTCCCACACCTTCTCCTCCCAGGTCCTGAAGTAGACTGGTTTGGCAGGAGGGCCACCGCCGGTGCGCTGACTCAAGGCGTGATCTTTCTCGATGAGTTTCTTGACCCTCCTGCGCACGTCATACCACCTGGTCTGGATATCTTCCTTTGTGCGCAACGTTGGTGCTTGTGCGTTCACCTTGTCCATGATCCTCGCCCACATCTTCGTTTTCTGTGAGATGGGGGTCCTTTGTATTAATGTACCAAACAAATGTAGCTCTACTCTGATGATCTCGTCTACCAGCACATCTAACTCACTATCTGTGAAATTTGGATTCTTCTTTGGAGGCATGGTGATGGGTGGTGGTGGTGGGGGATGTGTGTGTGAGGGTGCAAGTGATGTTGGGTTGGTATTGGTTTTGCTGTGTGTATGTGTGTGTGCGCTTTTGTATGAGGTGCTGATGGTGTGTGAGTTGTGTGATGGGTGAGTTGTGAGTGTGTCTGTGGTTGCTGTGTACTGGTGTTTGCTGCTGGCTGTGTCTCCTGTTTGCAAGGGATGATGGTAGTGATTGTAGTCCTTTATATAGTTGGAGTTGTGGGTGTGTCTTTGTCCATTTTTTTTTTGTGGTATTTATTGGCTTTGTCATTGCTTGTTTGGTCCTTTTTTTGTCTTTTTTCTTTTGTGTTTTGTCAGAAACGGACACTGCTGTTGTCTCGTGCGGGCTTCTCCGCCTCGTTCACGCTGTCTGTCTTCTGTGTTTGGTACGCGTCGCTCGCGGTGGTCTCTATTGCTTGTGTGCCCGGTGGTCTGTGCGTGTCGGTCGTGCGGCTTGGTCTCCGTGCGAGTCGGTCTGGTTTTACATGCATTGCATCGTACTGCGCTAATCATACATCGCGGGTACGGGTCAGTCGGGTTCATTCCGGGTTCGTGTCGGTCAGTGAAAATCGCGTTGGTTTTCCGGCCGGATCACTATTTTCCCTACGGCTCGGTCGTACGGCTTGTATTCCGTAAGTGTCGGTCGTAATTCACACGCGTTGCATCGTACTGCACGGGTTGTACGGCGCTGGTCCGTGTCGGTCGGTTCGTTTTGCGGCCGGAATCGGAATAGGCCCCTTTATGTTAATTAATTTTTGCATATTTTAGTTCCGTGGCGGGTTGTGGGTTTATAAGGGAACAGGGTGGGAAGTAATTTAATTATAATATATTTAATAATCATTTTTTAGAAGTTATTAATTAAAAAAAAAAAAAAAATATTGCGTTTTAGTTCCGTAGTGGGTTGTGGGTTTATAGGGGGATAGGGTGGGAAGTAATTTAATTTGAATTAATTAATTAATAATTGTATTAATTAATAGTTTTGTATTTAAAATTTTAAATTGTTAATTGTGCTAAATAATCTGTTACTAATTAAATATTAATTGTTTATTAATAATTAATAATTAATTGGTAAATATGTTTACTATGTCAATGTTTTGAGGAGCGGGTCGTGGTTTTATAGGGGATTAGGATGGGAAGTAATTTAATTAGGATTAATTAATGAATAATTGTATTAATGAATATTATGTAATTAATATTCGATATTGTTAATTGTGGTAAAACGTTATTAATTAGTTATTAATTGGATATTCATTATTAATAAATAATTAGGCAATAGGTTAATTATGTAAAAAAAAATATGAGTTGGTTGTGGGTTGATAGGGGAGTAGGGTGGGAAGTAATTCAATTTTAATAACATTTTAATTATTTTTTTATTTACAATATTTATTTAAAGCTATTTTATAGTGTTAATTGTGTAAACTAATTTATTTTTGATTGTTTTTAATTTGCTTGTTAATTGTTATTAGTTAATTAATTAATTGTTAAATAATTATGTTTACAATATTGACGGTGAGGTTTATAGGGGGATAATAGTGGGAGGTAAATTATTTTTGAAAAATTAATTATTTGTTAATTAATGTTAATTATTTTGCAGGAGTGGGAATACTAAATTATTCCCCTCCGCCATCCAACACTTTCCCTACTGTTACACTTGGTGGAGAGGGACTAGTAAATTATTCCCACCCACTATCCAATACTTCCCCTACTGTTGCACTCGCTGGAGTGGGAATAGTAATTTTTACCCACCCACTATCCAACACTTTCTCTAGTGTTGCACTCAATGGAGTGGGAATAGTAATTTTTACCCACCCGCTATCCAACATTTCCCCTACTGTTGCACTCGCTGGAGTGGGAATAGTAATTTTTACATACCCACTATCCAACACTTTCCCTACTGTTGCACTCGCTGGAGTTGGAGTAGTAATTTTTATCTACCCGCTATCCAACACTTTCCCTACTATTGCACTCGCTGGAGTAGGTATAGTAACTTTTACCCACCCGCTATCTAAAACTTTCTCTACTGTTACACTCGTTGGAGTGGGAATAGTAACTTTTACCCACCCGCTATCCAATACTTTCCCTACTGTTGCACTCACTGGAGTGGGAATAGTAAATGTAACCCCCTGCTATCCAACACTTTCCCTACTGTTACACTCGTTGGAGTAGAAATAGTAATTTTTACCCACCCGCTATCCTACACTTTCCCTTCTGTTGCACTCACTGGAGTGGGATTAGGAAATTATGCCTGTTAGACCTGGCATCATTGGCATGAGTCTCTCCTCCATTATTTTCTGTTTGCCTCCTCTGTTTACGATGTTTTTGCTGGATTATTGCTTTGGGCACTGTGCCACTGCTGATCAGTGCCACAGTGCAAGTGCTCCCTATGTTAAATTGTTACATTGATTGGTGTTACCATGATTGGCTTGGTTGACTTACTGTTCAGACCCTAGTCTAGTGCACTGCGTGTGCCAAGGGCGTGTAAGTTAACTGCTGCTGGTGGGCTTGCAGCACTGGTTGTGCCACCCACAGAAGCAGCGTGTAAAATGTGTCTCAGGCCTGCCACCGCAGCGCCTGCGTGCAGTCCCTGACTGCCATGTCGACTTGGCAAGGAAACCTACTTGCCAGTCTCTAAACCTTCACTTTGCCACATTTCAGACACCTCTATGGTAGGCCCTAGGGCAGGGTGCATTGTTGGTAAAAGGTAGGTCATGCCCTGATGTGTGTGACATGACCTAATAGTGAATTACAGCCATTTTCGTTTTTCACTATTGAAGGGCTACCTGCCTCCAATAGGCCAGACTGGGCAGACTGATTATTAACTCCATTATAATCTATCTGACTCAGGGAGCATGGTAGCAAGTCGAGTTTAGTATCCCTGAACTCAGAATTTAATAACACACCCTTTAGGATGGATGGTTTTTAAATTCTATGTTTGAAAATAGCACTTTTAGAAAGTGGCTATTTTCTTGTCCAACTATCTACCGGTCTCTGCTGGTTTGGTGTGTGTGTCAGGGGCTGGGTGGCTCCAGAGGTCTGAATGAGTCAGTGTGGGGTGAATGGGGCGTTTACACATAGAGTGAGGGAAGAGTAGCCTGCCCTGCCTGACACAATACTGGCTCCGCCTCCTGCTGGGCGGCTGAGGACTCTGCCCTGCTCAGTGAATAGGCCAGGTGCCTCTGCCTGGCAACACCCCCAACAAACCTGAGCTGATGGGAATCTCCCTGCTTGGACAAAGGGAACAAAGGGAAAAAGGGGTATAAGAGAAGGACCCCTGAACCAAGAACTCAGATCACTTCTGACAAGGAAACCTGTACCAAGGACAAGAAGCCTGCTGATCTAAGGACTTGCCTCCCCTTTCTGCCAGAGTGCTGTTTTGCTGTGGAGGAACCTGAAAGCTGCTTCTTTATTTTTGCCAAGGAACAAGGAGAGAGGAACTTGGTGTGTACTCTCTGAACACTTGCTAGGACATCTCCAAGGACTGGAAGAGTGCCAGTCTCCTGTGAAGTCACAGGGCCAAAGGACTTCACCATCTGCTGAATTGCTGAATTGCTGGAAAGTGTTGTTTCCAGTACACAAGGGAAAATCTGCAGTCTCGACGCCGGCCGCCGGCCGCCGGGCCCGATCGACGCCAGCAGCGACGCCAGTGAGCAGTGGGTATCGGCCCCGGCTCCAAGTGACCCCGTCTCGACGCCGGTATCAACGCCAGTGAGGAGTGAGTATCGGCTCCACCTCCAAGCGACCCCGTCCCGACGCCGCTGCTGATCGCATCGACTCGACACTCTTCTCGACGCCGTGAGCGCTGCTCCGGCCCGACATCCCTCGACGCCGCTGCAGATCGACCCGACTCCGAGGCACGATCGACGCCGACCCCGATGCCGACATCTCGACGCCGTGGATCATCGTTTTCTTCATTTCTCAAGGTACTGTACTTGTGGGGTCTGTTGCAACTCCAGGCTC
Organism: Triturus cristatus; assembly: GCF_964204655.1. Lineage (NCBI taxonomy): Eukaryota > Metazoa > Chordata > Amphibia > Caudata > Salamandridae > Triturus > Triturus cristatus. The sequence continues at coordinate 183,942,072 of NC_140589.1, forward strand.
GACGTAGCGCTCCTCGCGGTCGACGCCGAACCTTGGGAATCCTGTAGACTCGACGTCGTGTGACTCCTGTGGGGGTCACATTGTTGCCAAAGAACCGTGCTCAGAAGAATACTTTGCTAAAGAACTATTTGCCAAGAAGAAACCTTACTTGAACTATTATTTTTCCTTCCAAAGAGTATTTATTAAGACTGTGGTATATTTTTGTCGTTATTTGGTCTTGTGCTAAGCCTTATATAAAAATACTATTTTTATAATAACTTCTGTGTCGTGTCCATCTGTAGTGTATTCACTTTATTACTGTATGTGGTCATAAATGCTTAACACACTGCCTCTGAGATAAGCCTGTCTGCTCTGCCAAGCTACCAAGGGGGTAGCAGGGGTTATCTGAGTGTGTAATCCCCTTTCCCTGACTAGAGTTGGTTGGTCCCTATTTGTCAGAAGTGTATACCTCTGCCAACTAGAGACCGCCGGTTCTAACATTGGTGGTCAGCGGTGAGGATTGAACTTTGCATTTATGACTCATGTGCAGTGATTAGTGTACGCTACATAGTGAAAGCAGACCATAACGCAGCCACAATCTGTTTTTGGTAGGATATTCTATTTTTGTTCTCCGCTTTCCTGGAGCTTATTTTCTTAAACACTGCCAGTTTTGACCATGGAGAATGCCGGAGCTGCTACACCTGTGGAGAATGTAGTGGGGGAATTCGATAAGGAGAAGATAGATTCCTACACGCTAAAAGATCTAAAAGGATTTTGCAAGCAGTTTAAAGTTCCTACCACAGGTGTCTCAAAGAAAGATGGCTTCCTCAAAGCGCTGAAGGCCTGGTTAGAGGCCAGAAATCCCTCTGATCCGGTGGTGGTACCGGAAGAGGAAGAAGAAGAGGAAGAGGAAGAGCCCACAGGTGGGCCAGTGTCATCTCCAGGCAGTAGTGCGTCCTCTAGGAGCCTTTCCCCCGAAGAATTAGAAGACAGGGAGAAGGAGAGGGGGTACAAGTTGGAAATGGCAAAACTTAAATTAGGAGGGCAGTTGGAATTAGAGAATGCAAGAAGCAAGAGAGAAGCTGAAATGGAGAGCAAAAGATTAGATTTTGAGAGAGAGAAATTAGCGTTTGAACGTGAGAAGATGGTGAGGGAGATGGAGCTTAAAACTAAGAGTTTAGAGTTGAATCCCTCTGGTGGCAGCACTCCATCTGTGCCTGCAGAAAGTAGGTTTTATTTTCCTAAAGATGTGATCAAGGATTACAGTAAGAATGAAGATATTAGCCAATGGTTTAAAGCGTATGAGTTAGCATTGTTGGCCCACCGGGTCCCTGAGAAGGATTGGGGAACGGGGTTGTGGAGCCGCTTTACAAACGAGGCGAGAGATACCTTGTTGAGCCTTCCTGCTGAGGATAGGATGTCTTATACTCATATGAAAGATGCTTTAATGCTGAGATATGGCTTAACTCCAGAAAAGTACAGACAAACCTTTAGAGAATGTAAGAAGTTGCCTGGTACTACGTGGGTTGAATATGTGTCTTTTTTCTGCAGAACCATGGCTGGTTGGATAAAGGGTAGCAAGGTTGATAGTTATGATGCTCTTTATGATTTGTTTGCTTGGGAGCACTAGAAAACTTGCTGAGGAGGCGGACCGCTGGGTCAGTACCAGGGTCCACAAGGGTCCAGTGGGAGACTCAGCCAAAGGTGGGCAGGGTCCCCAGCAGAAGAGTGGGGGGGACAGGGGTAAACAGAGGGAGTTTCAGAAAGGGCCCCAAAGTAGTCCCCAAGGGAACCAAGGGAAGGGTTCCCAGCCTCCCCCTGTAAAGAAGCCAGAGGCCCCGACAGGTAAACCTGTTCACAGGGGCCCCATGACCTGCTATGCCTGTAAGCAGGTGGGACACCGTTATTATGATCCCCAGTGTCCCATGAAGGATTCGAATGCACCGCCGCGTGCACCCCCTCGGCAGGTAGCGAGTGTAGCCCTGGGAGGGGAGGAGATGGGTGCCCCCGGTGGGTGGGGTCCCGCAGAAATGTCCCTGGTCTCTTTAGGAGACGTGGAAATGGTCCCTCCAACCCCTCTGCCTAGTAACACTAAGAAATATAGGCAGTGGGTGACCATTAATGGCCATAGGGTGGAAGCTCTCAGAGACACCGGAGCGAGTGTGACAGCTGTCAAGTGTCACTTGGTGTCCAGAGAGCAGGTGGTCCCTCATGCATTCTACCCCGTTGTAGCTGCTGACAACTCACAGAGTCAGTGTGAGGTAGCTCAAGTTCCCTTTGAGTGGGGGGGGGTCTCAGGTACTCTTCAGGTTGCTGTGAGGCCCGCCATGCCTGTTGATTGTCTCTTGGGCAATGATTTGGAGGACTCCCCTTGGGCTAAGGTGGAGAGAAAATCGCATCTGGAAATGTTGGGTCTGCCTGAGTGGGTGTGTGCGACCACCCGGTCCATGTCAGTCAGTAAGGGTGTTGATGGGGCCCTGGAGCCTGAAAGTATGGCCCAGGTCCCAACCGTGAAGAGAAGAGGCAGGGGGCGCGGGAAACCATCCCCCATCGTTCCCGTGGTCCAGGAGGGAGCAGACCCTGAGGGGGATGCCCTGGAACCGACAGGAGAACAAGTGGCCGAACTGGGAGACCTGCCCGAGCTGACCCATTGGCAGCAGGATGGCGGTCCCTCCAGGGAGGAATTTTGTGCTGAACAGAAAGTGTGCCCTTCTCTTGCGGGGATGAGGCAGCAGGCCTCAGCCCAAACGACAGGTGATCAGTCAGGATCACATTGGGTCTACTGGGAGAACGACCTCCTGTATAGCGAGCCTAAGGCTGCTGAACCTGGGTCAGCCCGTGTGCTGGTGGTACCCCAGCGCTTCAGAGCCTTCCTACTGGGGTTGGCTCATGACGTTCCGTTAGCTGGACATCTGGGGCAGGACAAGACCTATGACAGGCTTGTCACCCATTTTTATTGGCCACAGATGAGAAGGGATTCAGATATCCATTGTAGGACCTGTCAAACTTGCCAGGCAAGTGGGAAAAGTGGGCGGAAGCAGAAGGCTCCCCTCCAACCTTTTCCCGTCGTCAGTACCCCCTTTGAGCGAGTGGGAATTGACATTGTGGGGCCACTGGACCCCAAGACAGCCATGGGCAACAGGTTTATCCTGGTCTTGGTGGACCATGCCACCCGGTACCCGGAAGCCATCCCTCTCCGAACAGTGACGGCCCCCGTGGTGGGACGGGCACTGATGGGTGTTTTCTCCCGCATGGGGTTCCCGAGAGAGGTGGTGTCAGACCGGGGCACCAACTTCATTTCGAATTATATGAAGTCTCTGTGGAAGGAGTGTGGGGTAACCTACAAGTTTACCACTCCTTACCACCCTCAAGGTAACGGGCTGGTTGAGAGATTCAACCGGACCCTAAAAGGCATGATCATGGGTCTTGAAGAACCAATGAGGCGTAAATGGGACGTCCTCTTGCCATGCCTGCTGTTTGCTTACCGTGAGGTGCCACAAAAGTCTCTAGGGTTCAGCCCCTTTGAGCTTTTGTATGGTCACCCGGTAAGAGGACCTTTGAGTCTGGTCAAAGAAGGCTGGGAGCAATCTCCCAGGAAACCTCCCCAGGATGTATATAGTTACATGCTGGCCTTTAGGAACCAGACTCGGCGCTTCAGAGATCTTGCTCAGGCAAATCTGGAGGCCAGCCAGGAAGAGATGAAGCGGTGGTACGATCAGAATGCCACTCTGGTTGAGCTTCAACCTGGTCAGAAAATTTGGGTCATGGCCCCTGTGGAACCTTGTGCGCTCAAGGACAGGTGGACCGGACCATTTGAGGTTGTGGAGAAAAAGAGCGATGTCACCTACTTGGTGGACTTGAAGTCTCCCAGGAACCCCTTAAGGGTCCTGCATGTCAACCGGTTAAAGCCCCACTTAGAAAGGTCCGAAGTGGGCATGCTCCTTGCCACAGATGCTGGGATGGAGGAGGAGAGTGAGCCTCTTCCTGACCTCCTGTGTGCAAAAGAAAAAGATGGGTCAGTGGATGGTGTTGTCCTCTCTGACACACTGACCCCTGAGCAGCAGCAAGATTGTCGCCATCTGTTGGTACAATTCCCTGATCTGTTCTCCTTAATCCCTGGTGTCACTCAGTGGTGTGTCCATGATGTGGACACTGGGGACAGCACTCCTGTGAGGCACAAGGCCTACAGGGTGACTGAAAAGGTCAGAGCATATATCAAGGAGGAGGTCTCCAAGATGTTTGCCTTAGGGGTGGTTGAGTCCTCTAGCAGTCCTTGGGCCAGCCCAGTGGTCTTGGTCCCAAAGGCTGCAGCGCCTGGTGCTTCACCAGAACTTCGGTTCTGTGTGGATTACCGAGGACTCAATTCGGTCACCAAGACTGACGCGCACCCCATCCCCAGAGCTGATGAGCTCCTCGATCGGTTGGGGGCTGCCCGGTACCTTAGTACGTTTGATCTAACGTCTGGGTACTGGCAGATCGCCTTGACTGATGGGGCAAAAGAGAGGTCTGCATTCTCCACACCAGATGGGCACTACCAGTTCCGTGTGATGCCCTTTGGGATGAAGAATGCCCCTGCCACATTCCAGAGGTTGGTTAACCAGGTACTGGCCGGGCTGGAAGATTTCAGCGCCGCCTACCTGGACGACATAGCAGTGTTCAGCGCCAGCTGGGAGGAACACTTGCGCCACCTCCAGGAAGTGTTGTTGGCCCTGCGCAGAGCAGGCCTCACAATCAAGGCTAGTAAGTGCCAGATTGGGCAGGGTTCAGTGGTGTACTTGGGGCACCAAGTAGGGAGCGGCAAGGTGGCCCCCCTGCAACCCAAGATAGATACCATCCTGGCTTGGGAACCGCCCAAAACCCAGACTCAGGTGAGAGCCTTCTTGGGTCTCACGGGTTACTACAGGAGGTTTGTCAAGGGGTATGGCAACATTGTGCACCCCTTGACCTCGCTGACTTCCAGGAAGCAGCCGAGACTTGTGATCTGGACTGACGCCTGTCAGAACGCCTTTGACACCCTGAAAACTGCAATGTGTACAGCACCGGTCCTCCAGGCACCCGACTTTTCAAAAGAATTCATTGTCCAGACAGACGCTTCAGAGCATGGTGTGGGGGCTGTTCTAGCACAGATGAATGAGGAGGGCCGAGACTTACCTGTAGCCTTCATCAGCCGGAGGTTACTTCCCAGGGAACAAAGGTGGAGTGCGATAGAGCGTGAGGCATTTGCTGTGGTCTGGGCGCTGAAGAAGCTAAGACCCTACCTGTTTGGGACTCACTTCCGGGTTCAGACAGACCACAGGCCCCTCAGATGGTTAATGCAGATGAGGGGTGAGAACCCAAAGCTGTTGAGGTGGTCCATTTCCCTACAGGGGATGGACTTTACGGTGGAACACCGCCCTGGTACAGATCACGCCAATGCTGATGGTCTGTCCAGATTTTTCCGCCTTAGTGATGAGGACTCCCTGGGTGAAGGGTAGTTCTCCCCACATTTCAGCTGGAGGGGACACGTGTTAGACCTGGCATCATTGGCATGAGTCTCTCCTCCATTTTTTTCTGTTTGCCTCCTCTGTTTACGATGTTTTTGCTGGATTATTGCTTTGGGCACTGTGCCACTGCTGATCAGTGCCACAGTGCAAGTGCTCCCTATGTTAAATTGTTACATTGATTGGTGTTACCATGATTGGCTTGGTTGACTTACTGTTCAGACCCTAGTCTAGTGCACTGCGTGTGCCAAGGGCGTGTAAGTTAACTGCTGCTGGTGGGCTTGCAGCACTGGTTGTGCCACCCACAGAAGCAGCGTGTAAAATGTGTCTCAGGCCTGCCACCGCAGCGCCTGCGTGCAGTCCCTGACTGCCATGTCGACTTGGCAAGGAAACCTACTTGCCAGTCTCTAAACCTTCACTTTGCCACATTTCAGACACCTCTATGGTAGGCCCTAGGGCAGGGTGCATTGTTGGTAAAAGGTAGGTCATGCCCTGATGTGTGTGACATGACCTAATAGTGAATTACAGCCATTTTCGTTTTTCACTATTGAAGGGCTACCTGCCTCCAATAGGCCAGACTGGGCAGACTGATTATTAACTCCATTATAATCTATCTGACTCAGGGAGCATGGTAGCAAGTCGAGTTTAGTATCCCTGAACTCAGAATTTAATAACACACCCTTTAGGATGGATGGTTTTTAAATTCTATGTTTGAAAATAGCACTTTTAGAAAGTGGCTATTTTCTTGTCCAACTATCTACCGGTGTCTGCTGGTTTGGTGTGTGTGTCAGGGGCTGGGTGGCTCCAGAGGTCTGAATGAGTCAGTGTGGGGTGAATGGGGCGTTTACACATAGAGTGAGGGAAGAGTAGCCTGCCTGACACAATACTGGCTCCGCCTCCTGCTGGGCGGCTGAGGACTCTGCCCTGCTCAGTGAATAGGCCAGGTGCCTCTGCCTGGCAACACCCCCAACAAACCTGAGCTGGTGGGAATCTCCCTGCTTGGACAAAGGGAACAAAGGGAAAAAGGGGTATAAGAGAAGGACCCCTGAACCAAGAACTCAGATCACTTCTGACAAGGAAACCTGTACCAAGGACAAGAAGCCTGCTGATCTAAGGACTTGCCTCCCCTTTCTGCCAGAGTGCTGTTTTGCTGTGGAGGAACCTGAAAGCTGCTTCTTTATTTTTGCCAAGGAACAAGGAGAGAGGAACTTGGTGTGTACTCTCTGAACACTTGCTAGGAAATCTCCAAGGACTGGAAGAGTGCCAGTCTCCTGTTGAAGTCACAGGGCCAAAGGACTTCACCATCTGCTGAATTGCTGAATTGCTGGAAAGTGTTGTTTCCAGTACACAAGGGAAAATCTGCAGTCTCGACGCCGGCCGCCGGGCCCGATCGACGCCAGCAGCAACGCCAGTGAGCAGTGGGTATCGGCCCCGGCTCCAAGTGACCCCGTCTCGACGCCGGTATCAACGCCAGTGAGGAGTGAGTATCGGCTCCACCTCCAAGCGACCCCGTCCCGACGCCGCTGCTGATCGCATCGACTCGACGCCCTTCTCGACGCCGTGAGCGCTGCTCCGGCCCGACATCCCTCGACGCCGCTGCAGATCGACCCGACTCCGAGGCACGATCGACGCCGACCCCGACGCCGACATCTCGACGCCGTGGATCATCGTTTTCTTCATTTCTCAAGGTACTGTACTTGTGGGGTCTGTTGCAACTCCAGGCTCGACGTAGCGCTCCTCGCGGTCGACGCCGAACCTTGGGAATCCTGTAGACTCGACGTCGTGTGACTCCTGTGGGGGTCACATTGTTGCCAAAGAACCGTGCTCAGAAGAATACTTTGCTAAAGAACTATTTGCCAAGAAGAAACCTTACTTGAACTATTATTTTTCCTTCCAAAGAGTATTTATTAAGACTGTGGTATATTTTTGTCGTTATTTGGTCTTGTGCTAAGCCTTATATAAAAATACTATTTTTATAATAACTTCTGTGTCGTGTCCATCTGTAGTGTATTCACTTTATTACTGTATGTGGTCATAAATGCTTAACACACTGCCTCTGAGATAAGCCTGTCTGCTCTGCCAAGCTACCAAGGGGGTAGCAGGGGTTATCTGAGTGTGTAATCCCCTTTCCCTGACTAGAGTTGGTTGGTCCCTATTTGTCAGAAGTGTATACCTCTGCCAACTAGAGACCGCCGGTTCTAACAATGCCCCTCTGCTATCCAACACTTTCCCTTCTGTTGCATTTGTTGTAATGGGAATAGTAAATGATTCCCCTCCACTTTCCTTACTGTTGCACTTTCTGTAGTGGGAATAGTAATTTTATCCCCTACGCTATCCAACTTTTCCCTACTTTTATAGTTAATGTAGCGTAAAATATTTTTTTACAAATAAATATTAATTTTAATATTTTAATTTATTATATATATTTTATTTTTATCTTACAGGTTTATGTAAATATATATATGTATTTATAACTTTTCTTATGTTTCTAACCTTTTATAATTAAATAAAATAAGTATATATTAATATTAAGTTAATATATATATATGTAAAAAAATATGTATTTTAAAAAAAATGTATATTACATTTATCATTTATCCGTTTTTAACATTTTTAACTGATTCTAACTATGTTTTTATTATATTTATTATTTAATTATTTTTATATTATTTTTAAGACATTTAAAAAAACAATATTTTAAACATCGATATTTTAAACAACAATATTTTGGTTTCGATATTTTTGTACTTACCATTGTAGAGATAGGCTGCCGATATTCTATCCATCGATATTGTAGACTCGATATTCCTTAGCTCGTTATTCTATCCGTCGATATTTTGTCAGTGATCCGATTCTCAGATTATTATTTTTTCAAATTTTAGTTTTTATTGATTCCGTTTTATTAATTTTTTTTCATTTTTCATGAGTTTGTTGTGCTTAACTGAACTTCTTTACCAAAAATGCTCGGAGGAAATTCTCCCATTACTCACTGATGTGATCAGTAATGTTGGGATAAATGGGGAGGCTCCTAAATCCTGGAACACAACCAGGATGGTCTTTTTTTTAAAAAAGGGTAAACCGGCGGATCAATGTGGGTCCTACCGACCCATCTCACTCATCAATGCAGATGCCAAAATTTTTGCCAAGGTACTTGCTTCCCGATTAGCTCCACTCATCCCTCTTCTGGTGTCCCCTCACCAACATGGCTTTGTTATGGGAAGAGATACTACTGCCCATATTAATATGGCCATTACCGTATTCGATGTTGCCAGAGTTGGACCCACCCCACTCGGTATGATTCTCTTGGACGCTGAAAAAGCCTTTGACCGAGTGGGGTGGGGATTTCTCTGGTCAACAATGATCACTATGGGATTTCATGGCCGATTTCTTAAATGGCTCCAGGCTTTATATAACCGTCCTTCAGCTACGCTCTGCTATGATGGGCTAACTTCTTCTAGCTTTTTCATCTCTCGTGGCACTCGGCAAGGGTGTCCGTTATCACCCTTGCTCTTCGCGCTATCGCTTGAACCATTTCTCGTGGCATTACAAACGAATCCTAAAATTACCCCTTTCATACACGGTCAGAAACAACTAAAAATAACGGCGTATGCCGATGATATTGCGGTCTATTCAACCAATATCCCATTAGCTATACTGGGAATCACTGAGGAGGCTAACAAATTCGGGTTAGTCTCCGGCTATAAACTTAACTCACATAAAACACAAGTTATTCTTAACTATAAACCATCGATTCAAATAGAAGGGACTTGCAAAACAGCCACTTACCTTGGTATTAAAATCTCTTCAGACACTAATGAGATTATCAAACTTAATTATGAGACTCTTCTTAAAGAAACTGCTACAACTCTAAAAAAATGGCATAAGGTTCCCTTAAGCATGGTTGGTAGGATCAACCTAATTAAAATGAACATACTACCAAAATTCTTATATTTATTTAGGTCCATACCTCTTCTTGTTAGTAATGCATACTTTAAACGGCTTGATGGGATCTTCAGCAGCTACATCTGGGGATACAAGAAGGCCCGCAGGTCAATAAGTCTTCTTAAACTACCACTTAACCAAGGTGGCCTGACCTTCCCCGATTTCAGAGTTTATTATTTTTCTGCTTTCTTGAGCCGTCTCCGTGGCCTGTTTATCCGTAACATACAAACAATATACTGTTACCAATTCGCCCTTGGCGAAGACTCCAATATGTTTCTAGCCAAATCTACTGACCCAAACTACTTCAAGCGGGTAAAATTTAAGACGATCAGAGACACGGTTAAAATTTGGCAACTTATTTTAGCCAAATGTAACACGTCTTTTTTTCATCCTAAACTGTCTCTATGGGCGAATCCCGGTCTTCCGGACATATTTCATGACGGTGTATTTCATAAGTGGAAGGCTGCCGGAATTGAAACACTCGGTGACCTTTATGGTAATGATGGACTATTATCCTTTGAGTCACTAAGAGTAATCTTCAAATTACCTTCAGTTGCACAGTTTAAATATATTCAGATACATGACTACTTAATACGCAAAATAAAGCTACTTAAAATCGAAGATTCAGATATATGGAACTGCTTTTACACTGTTAAGGTTAGATCACTCATCAGTTTAGGCTATAAAGTTCTCACATCGTTCAAACCGGACGACTGCGGGAATATCGCGGATAAATGGAGCTCCCGTTTGGGGTTGAATATCACAGCTAATCAGATATCATCTTCACTTACTAGTTTTAACCGCTCGGTCCAATCTTCCAGCTTACGTATACAACAGTATAAAACGATATTTCAGCTATATTATACTCCGGAAAAAGTTTCAAAATGGTCTAGTAATAGTTCCAGCAGTGACCGGACAAGGTGCCCTAAATGTGACCTGCTAGCCGCTACTCTCGAACACATGATGTTCATGTGTCCCCGACTCACTGAATTTTGGTCTAAAGTTAGCCAGGGTATTACGCAGATCTTGTCACAACCAATCATAATAAGCTTGGCCAATGTTTTGCTTGGCATCCCCCTGCTGAATCATCCATCTATAGCCTCACAAACTGATCTTATTAATATCCTGATTGGGTGTGCCAGACTTACTATCGCTAGGACCTGGATCTCTTGCAACCCTCCACATGTGATGGAGTGGTGGCTTCTTGTCAAAGAAATTCACACCATGGAAACTTCTTTAGCTAAGATCCGAGGCCACAAATTTTTACAAAAAACTAATAGAATCTGGGGCTCATCAACTCTAAGTAAAGACTGAGGGGACTTTTATGGGTGGGGGGGGGTGTTTTTATTTTTTTTTTTTTTTTTTTTTTTTTTTTTTTCTTTCTATGCCATTGAGTCGACTCTGATACAACTGATATGGTTTCTGATCTGAATATACATGCTTTGTATTCCATTGCCTGTTCGACTTGATCAATGTGTTTAATTGCCTGTTATTCTAGCTATTATGTGTTGTCCCGTTCTCCTGTCCTGATTTCAATAAAAAATTTCAAAAAAAAAAAAAAAAACTGAACTTCTTCAGTGAAAAATGGTCCCTTAAAAACTTGAAAGAAATATTTTATTTGGTGCTATTTCTCATAGTGCTTTTTCAACTTGTTTTTCCCAATCCTGGGATTCTGTTTACCGCACCAAAAATACGTTTTCACCAGATGCAGAACAAGGTAAAAATGCAGAGGTGTGGTTTGTTCTTTTCTTCGTTTTGATTTAGGATCACTGCATGGGCATTTTCTGTTGTTCCTCTGACTTGTGTCTTCTTTTGGAGTTTGTCATGTAGGAATTTTTTTTAACACATTCTTGTGCTTTGTATTGTTGATATTCAAAAAGAGTATTAAACACTTTCTCCTCTACTGAACTTTATCTCAGACAGTTTACAAGTTTTACTTCTGATATACAGTTTCTTCTCTCCAGTGGCATGTGTAATAACTTCCCAAACTATGAAGTCTTTGATGTCATTTATTGTCTCTAGAGTCTCACCTGTGCAAAGGAATTTTCTTCATCCCATTGAAAATAAGTAGCAAGGTCTGGTCCAGCAAGCTCCTTCTTTGTTCTAAATTAAATAGATGCAGCGACTCCCAGTAGCAACTGCTATAGAATCTGGAAATAGAAGTAAAGGCTCCCGTTGCTAGGAAACAAGCACATTTTGTTGTGGAGGAGAGTTACGTGAAGTTTCAGCCAAGGAAAACTTCAGAATGCTCTAAAACTTGCCAAAAGTTCAGATGATTTTATTACAGGTGATCGTACTTTGGAGGAAGTCCTGCTGTGCTTGTGAGACATGCCTGGGACTGTACACTCTGGTTCCAATCCATGAACCCTGAATTTTCAAAAAGTATGAATCCTTAGAAATATGACCTCAGTACACTCCTCAATAAAAGTGTTAATGAGGAAATGTTAATTTTTTTTTATAAATGTGTCTACATTTCTAGATTTTAAATAGATTCTGCACAGTTGTGGCACACCCAAATAGCAAATATAACGAAATAGACTGGTATAGTGATAGGTTATACGGCGCCTTAGGAACAATCACACATATATCAGTTCAGGATAGTATTGAGTTACGATGCTGTAAGGTGAGGAGAACCACCAACCTCCCCCAAAGTTGTGGCCAAAGCCAACATAGAAATTCCCCTAATCATCAGCACACGTCTGTAGAGTAATATTAAATACCAATGCACGTATACATAAATTATAAACACAGTTTCAGAAATCTTCTCTTTCGTTTATTCTTTTCTTTCTGATCAGCCAACACGTGTTTCATCGCACAAACTGGGAAATCGTCCCGCGAGTTCCTCAAGGCTTCATTGTCATTGGTAGCAATTTTCTATGTGGTAATAATTCCATCCCACATGCTTTAGACTGCGAGTGAATCTAGTATCCTTGCTTCGAAGTGAGCAAATCTGTGATTTTCAGTAAAAGCACCCCGCTCCGCGCCTTAGTACAGCCGCAACTGGATCAGTCTGTCCGGTCCTCGAGACCCTTAGGACTCTGTGCACTTTACCATTGTTAACCAGTGCTAAAGTGCATGTGCTCATGCCCTAAAACATGATAAAGGTGGTTTACACCTAATTGGCATACGTAATTTACTTATAAGTCCCTAGTAAAGGGGAATACCATATACCTAGGTCCTGTAAATTAAATTCTACTAGGAGGCCTGCAACACTCATTGAGCCACCCACTTAAGTAGCCTTCTAATACATATTCCAGGTCTGCGATTGCAGCCTGAATGCAGTTTTAAACTGCCAATGTGACTTGGCAAAATAATCCCCTTGCCAAGCTTTAAACTCCCCTCTTGTTAATTATAAGTCAACCCTAAGGTAGGCTCTAGGAAGCCTACAGGGCAGTATGTATTGTAATTTAAAGGTTAGGCATGCACTTTATGTTTTACATGTCCTGGTAGTGAAAAGCTACCAGTGTTTTTCAATACTGTTATGTTTACATCTCCTATAGGATAACATTGGGATGCCTTGTTTACATTTAATAAGAGCTACCTTTTGATAGGTAGCAGGCAAGGATTTCATGCTTGGTGTTTGAGAAACTGTAATTTAAAATCCTCTTTGAAAGTAATGTTGTGTTTTGAGTTACAATTTTGAAAATGTCACTTTTATAAAGTTGGTATTTTCCTTTCCTAACTATCTGGTTGGCGTTCACCGCCCAGGCCTAGTCCTAATATATCCTTGTCATTAGGGAACAAAATCTGTGTCACAGATCCTGGTGTGTGTATAGCATAAACATGGGGGTGAAATATCTCGTGCAAAATGCTGCTATATAATAACTGCCACCATGCCATAAATTCCACCTGCACCTAGTTCTATATCAAAAACATACTGCATGCCTGGCCTTTCAAGCCCATGTGTACCATATGAAAAACAAAACTACAAGTCACAGAATTCAGAATGCTGTTAGCTGGCAAACTGAAAGTGACCCTCGTTATTTGGGGCCAGTTGCCAACTAGGCCTTTTGTGCGACTCAAAAGAATTACAACATGTGACCAAAATGCAATACATGCATGAATATGTGCGTATTAAAATAGACAGCACAGTTGTGAACTCATTCTGCCTTTTCAGCAAAAAAAAGTTTACATTGAAAAATATAACTGCAAATAAGATTTTGAGAACTCTGCAGAAATCTCATTGTGTCGAAAAAAATAATCTTCTCCCTTGTGAGTTCTGTAGAGTAGCACATTTCTCACGCGGCTATTGTCGCATGTTCCTGCCAAGATACCACGTTCTGGAATTTTAATGAAACTTGGAAGTGTTACTCGTACCATTCAGGAAAACTGTTTGATGCACACGCCTTTTGAAGATATAGGCGTCTATTTAAATAGAAAACGTACAACTTAGCAAAATGATCCGACTCTTAATATAGCTCCGCACAAAATACCTTTGCTAACCTGGAAAAAAAAGTTCAGTTACTGTAAAAAAAAACAGAGAAAAGCATGGCTGTGTAGGACGAGGCGTGGGGTAGTGCGACTAGAGAGCTGTCAGTCAGCCATCCACCCGTCTGACTAATTGGCTCCCTACCTTGGTTCCATCATGTTTTTTTCATAGCTGGTCGCCTCTGGCTAAAATGCAAATTAGGAGGAAGAGACGTCTAGAAAAAGCTGCTGCTTTCTTAATTATCTGTCAGTGTACGGACCAGTGGACCCCGGGCCGCGCAGTAGAGTTATGCTAAGCAGCAAGGCATCATGGGAATTGGAGTGACAGCTCATTCTCCTCCTGTGCTGCTCTCCGGTTGCGAATGACAGTGCAGAAATACGGGCTTTTCCCCACACTTCCTCTGAACACCTGGGCCATTGCTCATGGGAGCACGAAGCCAAAACTGTCACTTTCCCAGACATGGTCTTATTGCTGTCACGGTGACAGGGGTTGTTGACAAACGCCAGCAGTCATCTCGGCGTCTTGGGAGATGTCTGCCATGATTGTGTCAACAACCTGACAGAACTAGTTAATGTTTAAACTTCCTCCAGTGACAGAGCCCTGTCTTGCTGACAGTGTTTGTCACACAAAGCTCTATCTTTTTGTCAAACTTACTTAAAAATTAACACTTCCCCCCATTTCTTTGGCGATTACGTGCCCGGGTGGTGCATTATTTTGAGGGCACACCTTTAAGGTAAACTTATAAGTGAAGTCCACAGTGAGACCTAATAGACACAGATATGATAAATTCATGACTCTCTTGACCTTTTGACCCTTGCTGTATCGCTAATTATGCTATTATTTCGTGTCCAATTTTTCTGCCCCAGGTACTGAATTCTTGAATTATTCAAGAACTGTAAAATCCTACTTAGCCTACAGAGTAAAAAATCAATTATACATTGTTAGTTTACAGCTTACAGAAAAACAACAGTAACAAGTTTATACTGCTGTATCCGCTGATCTTTTCTAAAAATGTAATTTTTAACTCGGCACATTCGAGAAAAGAAAGTTTAACTCAGCTTACAAACGTGTGATATGCTTCTGCATAAACAGGGTGTATTACAGAAGATGTCATTTTTGCTTCTGTTTTTTAAACGACATATTTACAGTGCCGCTAATATAATCGTACACATTTTGAAGAAGAGCAGACAGCCGTACAGGTAAACACAACACTGGTTGCAGGTGATGACATAAGCGTTCGAGAGGGACTTCAGATATTTTTGTTTCTGCATGTGATCAAAGGAGTCTTCCTTTTCCCAAGAGAACTATTGATGTGTTGGGGCGCATCTTGTAACCAGTTATTATCCTTTCAAGATGTTCTAGTCTGGCATATCGTTAAGGGTTGCTCACCCTGCAGCACCAGGGCTGGTTGATGCAAATGGTTTGACTCCACTGAGCGAGAAAAAGAATACATTACAATGTTTGCGTTTATTTTATGAATAGGCAAGTGGAACATATATGCTCCTTATTTATAGCGCTGTGTTAAGAGCCCATTGAGAACATTTAGAGGAAGCACAATTATTATATGTATATATATTCATATATGTGTGTGTGCGTGTGTGTGTATTTATATGTATATGCATGCATGTATATATGTATATCTATATATTCACTAAAAAAGCAAGTTAAAGGAACATTATAGTGTTATCAGTGATATCATTAATTATGTAATTTGAGATGTCATCAGTGAGGTCATAAATAATTACATAGAATATGTCATGAGTGATGTAATATGTTAGCTCATAATCAGTGCATGGCGGGGCCGCAATTTATAGTTAGCTCTGCTAACTAAAACTGGTACATTTCTGTGTTATTTTTTTTCAGTTCAAAGCGTTAATGTTGTCACTGACATATTCACCTAACTATAATGTTCCTTTAACATTTTATTTTTTACTTGAATTTCTAAGGTTTTCTTTTTTTAAACAAAATCAGATCTTTCTATCACTCTTACCTATAACGTTACTTTAACTTTTAGTTAATTTCTATTTTTTTTAACAAAAAGTAACATTTTATTACAATACGTACAGCAATCCCCCGCTGGCAGGGAATTGGCCATAGGACCCTATGTTTTTTAAAGGGGAGTGGCCCCGTCCCAAGTCTTATTAGTGGGTCTGGGCAGTGAACTCTGCTCCGTTGGCGGTGTTTGCAGAGTTTTCTGCACTCTGCACTCCACGGAGCATGCGGAGTTCAGAAACACTCTGCTCTGCATAGCAGAGTTTTGTTCCTCCCTCACACTCGCCAACGTCAAGTTGGCCAGTGAGGAAAATCCAGCTTCCAGCCAGGATTTCCTTGCTCGTCCTCGCGAACGTCAAGTTGGCGAGCGTCAGCAAAGAAAATCTAGCTGCATGTGAGATTTCCCAACGCAGGCGGTCAGATTACTCAACGCTAGCGGTTGCGAGTGATCGTAACCGCTTGCATTGAGAATCCTACCGTTCACATTGAGAGAGCTGTAGCTCAAGTAGACAATGGCTAGTGTTTTGGTCACTTCGTGGAATTCCACGTAGCAGAACTCCGCGGCCTCCACCCAGACTTCCTTATTAGGCCCTGGGAACCCTATTCCCCATTGCTGTTTATGGATGAAAGGGGAAGGGGTCTACATGACCCCCTCCCCAAGCCTTGTTAGGCTCCGGGGACCACATGCCCCAGGGCCCTTTTTTAAAATTTAATGAAAGGGGCCACCACATACCCCCCAACCCTTGTTAGGCCCTGGAAGCCCCATCTCCCAGAGCTCTTTATTCTAATTACAGAGGAGGGGGGCACATGGCTCCTCTCCCCAAGACTTCTTGGGCCCCTGGGATCCCATCCCCCTAGCCACACATCTAGGAGCATCACAGGAGCTCTACACATGGGAAGTATTCTTCGGCCATCTTGATTGTAGAGAGAGATGAGCACTGTGGTATTGTTTACAGTATATATCACACAAGAAAAAGCTACCCTGTTCGCAAAACTGATTTCTAACACATACACAGGCACAGTAAGCCAATGATTTAGGTTTCGTTGGACATTACAAAAATTGTACGGACTGGCCTCACACACCACAGGGTGTCATGATTCATCATCGGCTGTCCTCGCCCTTTAAAAACCGCGTCTAAGTTTCAGGACTTAGACGATAGAGTTGGATTAGTGCCAACCTACAAACAGTGGATTTGTCTCTGTCTCCTTGAGATGAGATAGGAGCCCTTTTTCCTCTTCACCCCCCGATAAATGCCATGGACCCCAGACCGTATAGGCAGAAACATGTTGGCAACACAAATGAAGATGGGGTACTAAACCCCTGAGTCTCCACTACTTAATTTTAATATCGAGCACAAGCTGCATCATTAAAATATTTCACGCAGTATTGCGCATCGGTTTTTTAAATCACTCACTCACTGACTTTCTCAGCAAGGGCCACCACTTAGTTTTAAAAGTGCCTCCCTGTCTCCAGGTGCAGGCGCGCTCTTTATCAAACACGGTTTTTGAAGGGCGAGTACAGCCGATGATGAAGCATTACACCTGGTGGTGTGTGAGGCCAGTCCATACAATTTTTGTAATGTCCAACACCACCTAAATCATTGGCATAATGTGCGTGTGTTAGAAATCAGTTTCGCGAACAGGGTAGCTTTTTCTTGTGTGATACATGTTGGTTAGAGGCCAGCTTACCCTGTGTACCCCGTTGCCTCTTGTTCCCCCACCCCTTTTTTATTAAAAGGGTTTTGTGTTTTGATGTGATTGTTTACAGTATGGCACACAGGAACAGCTGCAAATGTAAGTGGGGTACCTCTGGAAACATTTTCCCTAATGGTCAGGGAAGGGCCAAGAGTCACCCCCACCCTCAGGCTAATGCCGGGCATAAATGAGGCACATCTTAAGAACACTGCTAGAGCAGTGAAAGACAGAAGAAGGACTGCACCTGTTGCTGTCACCTGTGATGAAAACCCTAAGGGCTGGATCTGCTCCTACTTGTACCCAGGACAAAGAAGTAGACATCAACTGTCAGTTGACTGATCATTGATCCCCTATTAAGATACAGGAACACAAAAGCTGCAATAAGATCATTTTCCTGAACAAGTCCACCTGACTAGTTTCATTTGGACCTTTCCTGGAGCCTGTTGATGGCGACAACCAAGTGCTGTTCACGAGATCCTGGAACCCTTCTCTGGGCTTAGAGTGTGCTTCTTTTGTGCAAACTGCAAAGCTGGATAACCTTGGAAACTTTTTACCAACTTCCTATCAGTAGAACAGATGGAAACTGGGGTCAAGATCAAAGTCACAGCTTTCGAAGTGGAATCACCAATCGTCCTCAAATCGCTGGTTTGCCCCACTGAAGGAAACGCAGCTTCAAGAAAAGTTTCTAAGTCTGAACACAGAGGGCTTACCTTGGACCGATGACAAGCAGTATCCGATCGATGTAGAGGTTTTTCTGAGTACAGGCTTTGGCCTTCGCCTGCGTGGAGCTTTCCTGCCTTCATTGACAAAAACACCAAGACTACATGCTTTAGCAGCCCACCACCGTCAAGTCCCCCTACAAATTTAGATTGCAGCTTGTCCCGCTGACAATTCATGTCCATAAAAGTTACAAAGTTAGAAGGTGAACTTTCCACCGGGATGAACCTGGTCCCTGTGTCCAACAAGACCGACCTTAACCTTTGACTTTGATCCAGTCTAGGGCGACCAGAAAACCACAGTAGACGCTTTGCACTTTTTGCACTATTTTTAATGAAAACTTAAAAAAATTGTTTCTCTATTTCCCGTTTTTGGATTTTTTACATTTTTGGTGTTGTTTTTTAAAATAAAATATTCCAGTTTTTTATAAATCGGAAAGGGATTTTTATTGTGTTATTTTCCCAACATTTTACTAGTTTTGGAACTTCAAAAGGCTGTCAGCTCGGTGTCATAGCTACCAGGGGTTGAGCTCAGGTTTAAATTACTGAAACCTTTACTGGAGCTTACAAGATAGTGACGTTACTACTTATGGTGGACTACGACCCACCCTAATGAATAATCTACTTTCTGACATCAATATTCAAAAGTGGCAGTCCAGAATTTATGTTTAACAGTACCACTCAACTATGAAGCTGGAAATTAAAAATCCATAAATGGAACAGAAAACAAAAATACATTTTTGATTTAGAATTTTCATTAATACTGGGTGGGTGGAACTTGCAGAGTCCTGCTCAGTGGAATTCTGTGGAGTGTCAAAAAAATTCTGCGTGATTCTGTGGAACTCCGCAAGCGGGTGGAAGGGCTCATCCATTCATTTACTAAGGTTTTTTTTGCATACTGGGAGCACAATGTACTCTTCCGCACTGCAAAACCAGTGCAACCAGCACTACCCAGTTCGCATGGGGGCAGCCATTTTCTTTCACCTACTTTCCGGTTCTGTGAATGTGCTGGGCCTGATTTTTTTATCTAAATTAAATCTTTACAATTCTCCCCCATCTCACTCACCCACTCCTCGTTTATTTTTATTAGTGTGTGTTAGATCTGGGGGTCTCTAGTTGGCAGAGGTAGGTACCTTTGACCAAATAGGGACCCTTGCTTCTAGTCAGGGTACGGGGAATACACACTTTAGATAACCCCTGCTCACCCCCTTGGTAGCTTGGCATGAGCAGACAGGCTTATCCCAAAGGAAATATGTAAAGTATTTGTACCAACACTCACAATAACACAGTGAAAACACCATAAATGGACACCACACCAGTTTAGAAAAATAAAATATCTTTATCTAAACTAAACAAGACCAAAATGGCAAAAATCCAACGTACAGAACTCAGTATAATGTCTTTAAAAAGGTTCTCGCAAAAATAAAATTGTAGATGATCAAATGAGACACTCAGTCTCAAAGTACCTGGGATGCGTCACGCAAAACAACCAAAAAGGGCGCAGAGAAGGCGATGTGTCAGTTCTTCCTGCGCTCTGGTTCCAATGCGACAAGATGGCGCCGTGATGCGTTACGACGATCTGGTGCAATGCGACAAAAGGGCGTCTTTGTTGCGATGTGACAACGTGGAGGCAATGCGTGCACTCCCGACGGCTGTGAGGCGAACTCGGTGATTTTCTAAGCTGCGACAGGCCCTGCGACTCGCTTCTCCGGTGATGTGATGACACCCACAGTGACGACGACACGCTTCTCCGGTGTTGAAGCGCGATCAGCGGTGGCGCACTTCCTCAGCAATGCAACGGCCCTGCGACACGCTTCTCCGGTGATGCAACGGCACCCTCTGTGTGGCAGCACGCTTCTCCGGTGATGCGACGGTGAACAGCGGCAGTGGCGACACACTTCCTCAATGATGCGGCAGCGGCTGCTGCGGCGGCGTCACGCTTCTCTCTCATTGCGTCACGCTTCCAGCTCCCAACAGCAAAAAGGCCTCACAGACAGTCACAGGCCCTCCTGGCAGACTGGAACTCCCAGCAAGGAAGTTCAGGGAGTTGGGGTTTAAGTCTTTCACTATCAGGACATGTTACCCACAATAGTACATGTCCTGCCTTTCACATACACTGCACCCTGCCCAGGGGGGTACCTTGGGCCTACCATAGGGTGTCCAATGTGTTAGAAAAGGGAAGGGTCAGGCCTGGCAAGTGGGTACACTGGCGATGTCAATAGTAAGCCTGGGCAAAGCACTACGCTACGCTCGCGTAGTTTGCGAAGGTCGCGCTACTTCGCACTACGCGAACTGCACGTAGCACAGTGCGAACACGCGTAGCGTAGTGTTGCGTAGTGCTGCGGTCATTTTTTGCTTGGTTGCGGTCCTCAACGTCAAGTTGGCGACCGCGAGCAAGCAAAATGACATCCCGGCGAGACTTTTTCCTTGTTTGCGATCAGCAACATCAAGTTGGCGATCGCGAGCATGGAAAATAAACCTCCCGGCGAGATTCCCAACGCGAAGAGGTCAGGTTTCTCATTGCGAGTGGTCGCGTATGTTCGCGACCGCTCGCGATGAGAAACTACCAGTTCGCGTTGAGAAAGCTGCCGCTCGAGTAAAAATCTACTCGAGCAGCAGAAAACTACAGCTCGCACTGTGCAAGGTGCCATTTTCAATGATTGCACAGTGCCGGTTGCTTGTCCGCACTGTGCAATCATTGAAAACGACATCTGGCACAGTTCGAACAAGGTACTACGCAGTTCGCGAAGTGCTACGCGTAGCTCGCGTAGTGAGAACTGCACTTTGCGTAGCTTCGCGAAGTGCTACTTCGCGAACTACACCCAGGGTTAGTCAACAGGGCAGTTAACAAACTGCTCACAGGCACTGCGGTGGCAGGCCTGAAACCTCTTTTCAGTGCTACTCATGTGGGTGGCACTAGTAGCATTTGAATTACCCGCCTTGGCACACTCAGTGCACTTTGCTAGGGGCCTACTGGTAAAACAAATATGCCAATCATGGATAACCAATCACAATAACAATTTACACAGAGAGCATATGCACTTTAGCACAGATTAGCAGTGTTAAAGTGCCCAGAGTCCTATTGCCAAGAACCACAGGTCAGGAAATACAAAGGAGGAAGAAGCAAAAAGGGGAATACCCTGCAAAAATGGCCATTTCTAACAGTGTGTGTTTTTGTGTTGGTGTATTTTACAATTTTGTTTTTTTCTTCTTCTTCTGTGAATTTTTTGCACTTTATTTGGTTTTCCTTTTACTTCCTTAGTTCTTCAATTCGTCCTCTGAATATCTTCTTTTTCTTTGTTCTTCTTTTTTTCCCACCCAAGCAACATAGCAGAGCAGGGCACGGCAGGAAGAGGCGGTGCCAGTGTGTAAATATGAAATATTTTGGTTGACCTGAATACCTGGCTTTTCGAACACTGTCAATCAACAAAAAGCTCAAAGTGATATTTTCAATAGAGGATACTGCTAACCAAACTGTAGTGATGTATTGCATTGTATTTTGTAAACAAAAAATAATAATAAGGGGCGGCGTATCTGGCATCTAAAATATGTAATGTTTTGTCTCGCCACACAGACCAGAGTGCCAGAGCTAACACCAGTAGTTCAACAGATGGGGCAGCGGTTGGAGGGGGAGTCCAAGCAGTTGCAGAGACAGCTGGTGGTAAGTCACATTACTTGCTTATTGACAATTACTGGTATACTCACTTCAAGGGCATTGTGAACCCCCACTTTAGCGGCTACAGTGGGGTTGAATTCTTAATGGTCTCTTCTATCTGCAACTGAGCAGACAAAAGCTTAAAATGAATGCTACAAATGATGGGTTGATGGAAAAGGGAAAGAAGGAAGGTCATTTACAAGAAGGAAGGGTGAAATGGTATATAATATGAGTCAAAGAATGCATTCATCACCAACCTGCCCATGGCATTTTGCCAGCCGTGGCCTAACTGCAGCATGGTTCAATTCAGCACTGCAGTCTTCACTTTGTTGATGCAGCATTTAGAAAGTTTTCAGTGCATTGCAAAACGAAATCAAGGTGAGTGTCTCTTCCCTCCCAATGCCCACTCAGTCACCTTCTTGTACTTTACTCCTTTATTCTTTTTTAAGTTCTGTTCCAGCCTACCCAAAGAAATAAAAAAATCCATTCTTGGCATGTGCCACATTTTTCTGGCCAAGTTATCATTTAATCTCATGGCATCCATAATGGATAATGGAACACCTGTACAAATGTTTCCCTTTTGACATTCATCAACTACAGGGACTAACTAAGTCAAAGCTTAGGCAGTGGCCACATGATGATGATAATCAGTGACAATCCACTATTCTATAGCAAAACCTCCATCTACCCAGCCTAATCCCTCTAACTTACCCTTCAGAAGAGTAAGCTAAGTCTCCTTTCCGTATTGCCATGCAAATGTATTTGTTGGACATAATTTGAGGTGGAGGGAGAAGCCAGGGAGTATAGTGGGACTTAGTGCCTGATTTCAAGTTTTGAAGATGGGATACTCTGAGATGAACATACCAAGTACAATCTATATCAATGTTCCTTTCCCTGTACTGCAGTGCATTGTTTTTCCCACTGTCTACTCACGGCATACAAGAAACACATTTTATACGTAACATGTATGATGTGGTCTCATTATTATTACTCACCTGCCTCTTTGGAGTCAAGCTTGAATTGAAAAGCATTTGGAGAAGAGCAGGGCCATAAGAATTAAAGTAAGATAATTGTCTATTATGGCTGCAAAGTACGTGACGTGCTAGCTAGCTTTCCTCCATTAATTTAGCACAAGAATAATCCATAGTGCTTAATGTCTTAGTCATTAGTGAGAGGTAATTTATTTGTATTTTTCCACACAAAGGTGCTCATTAGGATAACGGGCGGATCGCCACCGCCCGTATGGCGGTGGTGATCCACCCGCCAAAAACCCCCGCTGCAAATTTCCCCCCACCACATTACCATGGCGGGGGGACCGCGGCGGACGGGAAGACCGTACGCCGGTAGGAAATCCGCCCGATTGCCTACCGGGCGGAAAATCAGTTTATATGGTGGCAGTGTCTGGTAGATACCGCCATCCATATTACGATGCAGCCGAGGACATGCCTTTCCGTGGTGGCGTTGCCGCCATGGAAAGGCAGGTGGTTTTTGAATTGGGGGCCAGTAGCAGGCCCCCAGGGTTTCTGGTGGGTGGGCGGTGCACATGGGGGGTACCTAGTGTACCCCCCTGCAGTTCCATGCACAACATGGCAGGCACCGAGCGGTGCCTGCCACGTTGTGCATGGAAGTGCACGACATGCCTTCTTGGCATTGTGGCGGGCGGTGCTGAGAGCACCGCCCGCCGCAATGTCAATTATGTAGGATGCGCCCGCCAGTGTGGCGGGCGCATCCTAATACTACCAATGGGACCCCCGCACAGATGGCTGGCGGTCCCATTCCCCGAAAGGATGGGGGGCAGACAAAGTCCGCCCGCCATCCTAATGACCCCCTAAGTGTCGGTTTAGTTTTTGTACTAGGAAATCCTTTTTAAAAAACTGTTCTTTTAATTTTAATTTAGTATGCTGTTATTCTGACTTAAGTCCTTTCAGCCAGTCACTGCTTTTGCCTTTTACGTGAGGCATGTGTGGGTAAAAAATGGCCCAAAGAGTGTGACTAATAATATCAAATTCCAATGGTCTTAGGGGACAAGAAATGTACTGCTACTGTGTCATTTTAAACAAGTGCTTTTCACAGAGCACTGTTCCCAATTTGGCTTTTTTCTTTTTTTTTCTTTCATGATATAGCTATTCCTTCTGGTTAAAAACCTACATGCCAGGAGATAGCAGCCTGGCTATGATGGCATGGCTGGTGGCCCTGCAGGAGGAGGAGGATGAGGCAGCTGCGCCTGCCTCAGGCACCAGCCAGCCTCCAAACTCCAGGCAACAACATTGCCTGCAACGCCAGCAGCTGGCATCCACCCATCTAACCCCCACCACTGCTGCCTCCCCCTCCTGCTCAGACTGCCTATTCCAGCAGCACCTGGCGTAGTTAGACTGCAGGATGGTACGGATGGAAGATAATCTTGAGAAGCTCTGGACCTGAATGGAGAACTCTCTCTTTAAGCCCTTTTTATATTTCTGGTTTTGGTGGGAGGGTCCAAATTTGTTTGGGTGGAGAGGGTGGGAATTGGGATGGGTGCAGAATTAGTTTGGACTTTTCCTTAGACATTGGTTGAGAGTGGGGTAAGTTGCTTGGAGAGAGGGGTGGCTCTGTTGTGGGTGAAAAGGGTGGGATTCGTTTTTGTATGTAATATTGGTACAAAAAATAAGTTAAATTAAAATGTATTCTTCTACTTTATGCCTGAAGTGTTTTCATTTTACTTTGCATTGCTGCCTTTTTGTGCAGCCTGTTTTTAGTCAGCATACTAAATTGTATGTATACCATTTAATTATAGTTTGGTATACCCATGTCCTACTACCCTCTGTAACTATATTATTGATTGTCCATTAGAGGGTAGGTAATGCTGCCATTGCCTATATTGCCTACAACAACCTAGATAAACAAGGAAAGTCAAAGTTGTGTAGTATAGTTGTCTGCAGTAGAAGTTAGTTATTTACTACCTAATGTATTTCACTTCACTCCAGTTTTCTCACCTAAATATATGAAGCAATCGCTGCTACCTCTCTCAATCTTCAAAAACTTCTTGCAGGGTTTCCCAGGGTGCCTTCCTAATGGTGGTGGTAGTAGTAGCAGGCTAGTGTACTAACAAGGAAGGCATCACAACAAGCAAGGTTCCACTCCCACCTAGATGAGCTCCAACTGCAGAAGTAGCCAAAAGGATTATCCATCACAGGCAACTAAATTGAAAGAAAATCACAGAGTTAGTGGGTTATATATTTATATCATAGCTTTACAAAGACTGAGACAGGACCACTACAACCATGACAGAAGAAAGAAAAGAATACCTGATATTATAACAAAAGCTAGCCAAAGTAACTTTTTTTCTGAGCAATAGGGAGCAATTTAATTAAAACTAAATTTATGAAATCCTCGAGTCAGGAGAAGTGGACTCATAGTCAGGAGTGGAGTCAACAAGATTAAGCGTTTCCGCAACACAAGGTCTGAATGATAAGGTGGCCAATGATATTCTATATCTAAATCCCGTTTGTGCTTGGGTGGGTAGGTAGAGCAGGTGAGGGCTATTGCTCAGGTAATAGAAGATTCCATAGTGAGCTGGTGTCGTTTTCACCACATCCATCCTATCAAGTGTATGACCCACTTATGGTGTAAATTAAGTCACCACAATAAATCACACAGCTGGGACGAAGGGGGTTAAGGGTTTGATGACTGGATGGGAAAGTGGATTTGGGAAACGATGTGACAAAGACAAACACTACACAATAATAATATTCATCAGGGCGACGATGAGCAGCACATCAGCCCCAATCTGTTGTGGAAGCAAATAAAAAAATGAGTATGAAACAGTTCAGTTAAATCTATGGCAAACAGTCCTTGAGCCGCAAAGCCCTTGTTATATATCTAAATGTTCTGTCATTTAGGTTTGAAAAATTACAATTATGGAGGAGTAAAAAGAAGTGTAGTCTGGGTGTGCTGAGAGGGGCTGTACGGAGTGATGAGTGCCTGGATACCTGAGCAATGTGCAACCAACCTGCCATTTGAGACTAAACAGTGACAGAAGCACTTGGGTCACTGAGAGGATGCAAACCGAAGGCAACTAGGAAGGGTGTTTGTTTGTTTGTGGTCACTCATATGCTTGAAAATGGGTTGGTGCACTACCAACATTCGGGTATCAGGAGGAAACATTTGAGGGGCAATGAGATGGGGATACTAGGAAGTTAAAAAAGGAGTCAGACGCACAGAGGTATGGGTCCCCTGGACCTGGTCCCACAGTGGAAGGGGGGGTCAAAAAGTTCCTGTTAAAGATTTCTCTACACCCCTGACTAGATTTTTTGCAGCCTGGCTCACTCTGCAATTGGTGAACCCGCACAGTTCTAAAAACAATGACTGTTAAAAGAAAAATGATACTGTATTGCCAAAAGGTATAGGAAGGTGTGGTTCCAGCACTATTACATCAAATCAGTGTAAGCATTAAATTAAAGCAACATACATTGAAAAAATATGACAAAAAATATATAGCTAAAGTGTTATTTAATCACACCAAGCTTCCAAAATTCATGAGGAAGTACATAAGTTTCAGCAAAACATTAAAACGTAATGTTGGCATGCCCAACTGAGTGAAGGGAGAAGGGGGGGGGGAGGGGGAAAGTGATTCGTGTGTGATAGGAGGGTAGGTGACAAATTTTAACTGCGAAATAGCACAATCAAATTGCTTAGCACTTTCTTCAGTGCCACATGTTCATGACGTTATTTCATAACAATAAGCATTACATTCATTTACATAGCCATGTACGAAATGGAGTCACAGTGTAATAATGCACTGATGGCGATACTGGCATCAATGGTGCGTCGACGTTTCGACCCCTGTAATCATGTAGGTTGAATCTGATCCTAACTAGTGGGGTCTTCTTCAGGACAAAAGTGAGAGTGGGAGCGGCAGGGCGCCGTAACAAATTAAGGAAAAGGGCCTAATTGGTTCCACGTTCCAAAAGGGTGGTAGGGCTTCTAAGGCTCCAGAAGAAATATCGGTGAGAGTGATGGGCACTTGGAATAGGAATAAGAATTTCAAACAGGGTCTTACACTGAACACCAGCACGCGTACACCCGCAACGCGCTAAAGACCAATTAAACTATTTTCCAAGCCAGCAACCGTGATTCATTTCACCATTCAACAGATGGCATCGCCACAGTCTGCCTAGCAGCATTTATTCTGCTTTAAAGACCCTGTTTCGAATTCTTATTCCTATTCCAAGTGTCCATCACTCTCACCGATATTTCTTCTGGAGCCTTAGAAGCCCTACCACCCTTTTGGAACGTGGAACCAATTAAGCCCTTTTCCTTAATTTGTTACGGCGCCCCGCCGCTCCCACTTTCACTTTTGTCCTGAAGAAGACCCCACTTGTAAGGACCAGATTCAACCTACATGATTACAGGAGTCGAAACGTCGACGCACCATTGATGCCAGTATCGCCAACGGTGCATTATTACACTGTGACTGTATTTCGTACATGGCTATGTAAATGAATGTAATGCATATTGTTTTGAATTAACGTCATGAACATGTGGCACTGAAGAAAGTACTAAGCAATTTGATTGTGCTATTTCGCAGTTAATATTTGTCACTTACCCTCCTATCACACATGAATCACTTTCCCCCCCTTCTCCCTTCACTCAGTTGGGCACGCCAACATTACGTTTTAATGTTTTGCTGAAACTTATGTACTTCCTCATGAATTTTGGAAGCTTGGTGTGATTAACTAACACTTTAGCTATATATTTTTTGGTCATATTTTTTCAATGTATGTTGCTTTAATTTAATGCTTACACTGAATTGATGTAATAGTGCTGGGACCACACCCTCCTATACTGTTCCTCACCCAGGTCCCAGTGATTTTGGGCATACCCTTTTCTATAAGTATTGCCAAACTGGGCAGTTCATCTGCATTCTTCTTGGAATGTACGTCTTAGGTGCCTGGCTGAACAGGTCCAGTAAAGTAAGCAGCAGTATTACAGAACTTTTGCCTTTTGTACATGAGAAGAAGAGGCCTGCAGAATGTACAACAGAAACATTGTTGTAGAGTCAAGGAAAAGGAAAAAAGTAACCTTCATGAGGAGTATAGCAACTACCAAGGCTCAGAGGCACAGAAAGAGCATATGCTGCTGCAATCATGGCAGATCAACTGACTGAGAAGTGAGAGCAATTTCAACCAAACGCGGACAATTAGCAGCATGGACTGGGCTGATCAATCTCACAACTGTCATTATAATATTTAGCCCGTTCATGCATCATGTGATGATGATGTGGTATCACAAGTCTGTTTCCAGTTACAAGCAACAGGCCCCCCTGACCAAACCACATAAGAGGAGTTTCACATTTGAGCCAGCACAAACACTCAGCAGCATTTACCAAATCAATGCACCTCTCTCCAGTCCACAGAGCTAAGTAGGCCTCAAAGTCATCATCATCTTGGTTTCCCTTTGATGTCGATAGACTCAATGTCTTCCTTCTTCTGGCTGTTGAGGTAGTCCCATCCTGAGTCCTTCCATCCTCCTTCTGACACTGAGTAAACAAATCGGTTCAATTCCGTCCCAAGCCCTGCAGTGCACTTCTTTTGAAGAACAAGAAGAGAAAAAGAATTTGTGTGTTTTGTGTAGATTTGTGTTTGTTAACTAAAGTGAATGTCCTGGTCTTTGAAGAACCATAAAAAAGGAGTGGACCCTGCAAGTAAATCTCGCTAAGTGTGAAAGGGACATTCGCCTTCAGGAAACATTATCACCTATCAGGCCACAAACCTTGCAAATCCTCGAAATTAAGTTTACAAATTATTTGTTAAACACCCTCCCACACTGTTTGCCATCACATGAATCATCAATCATCACTCACAATCTCTCAATAATATATCACTCATTCGTGCAATATTTAATTACCAATCCAAGCAGGGAGGTAGGTTGTGGGTACACAATTTTTCTGCTCTTTGATGCAAGCAAAATATTGGAATTTGGCAGTCTTGTAAATCAAATGATCTTTACTGGGGAAGCCCTGTTAGGGGATGATAAAAGAAGAATAGGCATGAGAGGGAGGCAGGAGTTGTCTCCAATGCCCTTGAACGGAATGGGTAGTATTCTGCACTACACAATGGTCCAACTCCAATCTGGCTATACATGTGCCTAAAATAAGTGGGCTGCATAAGTCAGACACAAATAGAATGTTCCTCTAGCTATATCTGTTTTGTTTTTTAGCAAAGCAATTTGGTGATAAATAATTTTAAAAACGCTGTGGTGGGTTAGTCTCAGTCAAAGAAGTAGAGTTTGTCCCCAAATTCAGGTGGTGCATCCAGAAGTTGGCCACATGTTCTAATACACTTGTGTCTTACCAATCGTCCTCATCCTCCTCCTCATCATCATCATCATCCTGTGTCATTTAAGGAACAGTGTAATTAACTGGTATCAGGTGTAGGTTCATTTGGATCATGGAACGTCTTGAGGCACGAAACTCGTCCTTCTCACTGTGACTGCAGCAGCTGCACTGAACACACGCTCATCAGACCCACTGGCAATCAGACAAATCAGATACTTATTTGCCAACCTAATGAGCTCTGGTCATTGGCATATCTTCCCACACCAATACACCAATAGGTTTTAATCCACATAGACCACTCTTGGGTAATCCTGATAGTCCTGGAACATCCTCTGAATGGTCACTGGTACTGATTCAGTGTGAAGCGGTACACATGTAGTCAGTGGCTTGACAACTGTGAACATGTCTGTCGTCAGGTAAAAAGTGTGAACAACACTCTGCTGCAAAGCTTGTCCGACCAATTGCAGCACATTGTGTTGGAAAGCTGGAGCAGCAGCTCTGGCAAAATAGGTGTTGCTGAGTACCTTCCATTTCAGGCAAATAGCTGCCAAAAACACTAAAGAACCCACTCCGGGGCATGGCTTCACCTGGCAGCAAGATGGCCGCAACCTGAGTGGGCTCTGCCGGCCGGGACTCACAATCTGTTAAAATCCATGCACTGAGGGGGCTTCTGCATCTGGCAAGCACTGCACGGCAGTCCTGAGGCAGACTTTGCTGTCTGGTGGTGCCAAAACATTTGCACCTGGCCTGGTAATGGCGAGAGAGATCACAGCAACCTGCCGCGAGGGACATCATCACCTGCGACCTACAAGGCCTCGGGATGAAAGAAGCGGGAAGGATACGAGATGAGCTGCAGACGATGCCTTGTGGGACTGTTGGTGAGAAGAGAGCCGCAACCACGATATCTGCAGGATCTCGGAAGCGGCACCTCGGGCCAACTCAAGCTGAAATGCACATTCTGCGTGGCCGCCAGGAGAGACACCAATAGCGGCAATTTGCGTGTGCGCAAGGCACAGCCAGTGAGGCAGCGGCCCTGAATCCAGCTGACACTGATACTGCAGCTCACACTGCAGGGAGCCCGTGAAGCCGCTGCGAGACAGATGAACCCCAGCCTGCCTAATACCCGCAGATGGGAGCAGCTGCGACTGGAGACCTCCGTGAATTGCCCCAGGCCGAGCGCCCCCATCGGTGGCCTGAGATCGCACCAGGATGGCTTGGAACACCAGGGACTCAGTACAGGGTGCACATACCTGCAACTCGGCCGGTGAGTCGGCTGCTCGGTGCACCACATGGACGGCTGGTGAAGTGAGTGGGCAATGACTCCGGTCCACAGTTGCTGGATTGGACCAACATCTGCTGCTGCAAACTGTAAGTGCGCCTGCTGCGACTTGGGATCTGCGACCCCTGGGGGCTTAATACCTACCAGATCAAATTGCCACTGTAGTGTGGACTGCCAGTGGTGGGGGGGCCCGGTCTGGCGCAACACACATGCTTCTGGGAGGTGCCTCGCGGGACTGCGCTTCCCTGAGCAGCTTGACGCTGGCACTGCGGGGGTCTCCACCAGCTCTGACCGAGGGTCCTGCGACTGCTCCAGTGCCTGGGAATGAGCCGTGAGGAGCGTCTGGCAAGACGGGCGCTTGGAAGGAAGACACGCTCTGTGGCTCTGGGCAGGGCAACTGTGCACCATAGACTTGGGGCTATAACACTGTACCAGTGGCACTACACCACACCTGTGACCATTGCGTGCCTCACCCCAGAGCCGTAAAATTACACGTAAAGGCGAAGGCCACACTGGTCCATCACTGTGTGGAGCATGAAAATGGGCAAACCCGATGCCAAAAAAGCTAAACTCATGTTCGAGGGGTGCCACCAGGCCAGACAGGGCGACCCTGCCCAGCCCTCAGATGACTTGCCACTGCAGATGGCAACTATGGTGCCGCAGGATGAGGATATCCGCTCTCTGTTAAAAGACGTAAAGTCCAGCTTGAAAACAATTGATTCTAAATTGGACTTCCTCACCGCCCGCCTAGACCAGGTCAAAAGCAGGGTTGATGCACATGATGACCGCCTAGAACACTCAGAGACTCGAACATCAGATCTTGAAGATGTCAGAACACTACAGATGATAAGAAAAAGCTATTTAAGATGAATAAACTACTGGTACTTATAAAAGCTAAAAATGAGGACCTGGAATCCCGCTCTCAAAGAAATAACCTCTGTATAATGGAAATTCCGGAGTCAACGAACATTGCCAAGATGGAGGACTTTGTGGAGAAATTGCTGCGTGAACTCTTTGGAGCCGAGCTCCAGACGGTATTCATAGTAGAGAGGGCACATTGCACGCTTTGACCGTGACAGCCTCAGGGGCCCCAGCTTGACCAATAATTGCCTGGATTCTGGACCACCGGGACCGGGACACGATCCTTTGTAAAGCATGGGAATGCAGGGAGGTACAGTACAAGGGCAACACACTCTACTTCTACCCAGACTTCACCATGGAGGTACAATCCGCCAGACGTGAATTCCAGCCTATCAAGCGTGTGCTCCAACAACTGAGGATATTGTATGGCCTTCTCTACCCGGCTAAACTGCGAGTATCACTTGATGGCACCTCAACGTTTTTCACAGACCCCGCAGTGGCTCTAAAGTAAGCTAAACAGATCTCCGAAAGCAAGTGACCCTTGTCCAAGTCCAACCGACCGGCGAAAGAGGACTACACCAGTGACAATGACTAACCACGCGGCGGGAAGCATGCTGCCTTTATCCCATTGCCTAAGTTGGACCCTGAAATGAGACGGCAGCCCCGCTCGGAGGGACAACAGCTACTGGTATAGGTAACATTCACACTAGTAATGTACTTTACTGAAGGACCAAGTCCCCTGCACTACTCCCAGCCCCCTGTCTCTCAGACAGGGCAGTTCTCTGGTGTTTCTATGCCCCAAGGGGATAAATTCCCAAGTCTGTTATGTTCTAGGCTCAAAAGGGTTATTTAGGGCGGGTTGGGACTGTTATCTCAACCTGATTGGGGGGGTTGGAGTGAGTGGCTGGGGACACACACAAAGGGTTGTTTTCACTGTTATGTTAGGTTGGGATGAGTGGGGGGACTGTTTACGAAATGCCATTCATGAAGCAATATGGATCTGGGAAAATTCACTTGACCTACGGTACACACTCAAATACTGGGAGGGAGATGAGACACCACAGGTGCTGGCCAGATGCAACATAGACGAGACACTACTGACACTTATACTGTATTCCAACTGACATGGCGGGTGTAACTTGCTTAAACTGGAATGTCATGGCTTAAATGACTACCGAAAGTCCCGTCATGTACACTCATATTTAATGCGCCACAAGATCGACATTTGCCTACTACAGGAAACTCACCTGACCAAGAACACACTGATTAGACTGCGGAGCCAATGTTGGGGCGAAATACACTCTACTACATACTCGAGCTATGGGGTGGGGTTCTCAATTCTATTTAGAAAGTTGTTATCATGGCAAACCACTGGTTCCAACTCAGACAAAGACGGCCGATATGCCATTGCCACTGGCACACTGAATAAGCGACCTATGACGGTGGTGGCCGTGTACGGCCCCAATGTAGACAACCCAAACTTTTTCATGACTGTCTGGAGATGAGTATCTAACACGGGGACAAGGATGATAATATGGGGCAGAGACTTCACTGCAGTGCTGGATGAGACAATAGACCGTTCTGGGGCACGCGAACAGCATCCCTGCGTGGCTGGTGCACTAGCCACATTAATGGCAGACAACAACCTCAGAGAAGCATGGCAACATTTACATCCCAATACCCGGGAGGGCACATGTCTCTCCTCCTACCATAATACATGGTCCCAGCTCGAGTATTGGCTTATCACAGGAGACGCCTTGGCTCATGCAACCAGCTCCTCACACCTTTCGCACAAATTGTCTGATCACGCTCCAGTAGTCCTGGTACTTCAGCTTTCCCAGACTGTACCCCGAGCCTTTACATGGCATCTCTCCCCGAGCGCGTTACGAGATTCAGCTTTTAGAGAAGAGATCCGGGCAGCCACAACAGAATACTTTGCGCACAACGTCTGAACTGTAGAATCGGCATCCACGCTGTGGGAGGCATTCAAGGTGAATCGTGGTACCTACATTGCAAAACAAGCTGGAGTGCTGCGGGTGCTGTGTGGCACGCTGACCAAACTAGAGGGTGAGATTCGGACACTAGAGGAAAAGTAATACAGGCCCACAGACCCGGCCATACTAAGGAATATCAGAGAGACACTCTCCTTCTTCAAAGAGGAGGCAGGGCGGGAAATACTATGCCTTTGCAAGGAGGAACGGGCACGGAAATATGGCAAAGGGGACCGCCCAAGCAAGACACTGGCTTGCTTGCTTTCCAAGCCGTGGGCTGCCACCTATGTGTCCGAATTAAAAAATGCAGATGACCAATTAATACAGCACCGTCACAGCTGCCCGCAGTAAAGTCAATTTATATGCCCAACTTTACACAGACGGCTTGGAAAAAGAACCGGAGTGCCTTTTTTGACATCATCCAATTGCTATTGCTAGATAAGGGACACAGGGACTACTTGGATATACCGATTACACTGCAAGAGATAGAGCAGGATAAAGCCAGCATGCCTCACTGAATTGTATCATGAGCCACTCATGATTGGGAGACTCCCTCCCTCGTTGCGCGAGGCAGTAATCGTAACCATCCTAAAACCAGATAAGCCACCGGAGCTTTGTGATTCCTATTGTCCGCTTTCCCTCATTAATGTCGACAACAGGACACATGCGAAAGTCCTGGCAAATCGCCCACCCCTGCTATTACCACTGATCACACGACCTGGCCAATCAAGTTTTATCTCTGGGCGTGCGACCTCCCACAACCTCCGCACCATTTTTGCAGTCATGCACCATATACATCCAGACCTCCCGGCGATGGCAGCCCTACTGGACGCCACTAAAGCCTTTGACACACTAGAGTGGCACTTCCTCTTCCCCCTGCTACAAAGACTAGGGCTAAGCTGTGACATCATTCTGAAGATTCAGCTCCTACACACTCTCCGTATGGCATGCATTCGACTAAACAATACTTTATCTGAGCCAATAACCATTACCTGGGGCACCCAACAAGGAAGCTCACTCTCACTGATACTTTTCGCGATAGCAATGGAACCCCTTGCAGCTAGGCTGCAGTAGCACGACACAGAATTAGGTAATTGCTTTACTACGGGCGACATAATTGTTTCCATGTGTGCTGACAATGTGGCGCTATATGTCAAGAATCCAGACGTAAACTTCGAACCTGTAATCCGTGAAGTGATAAGATATGGCGGACTCTCTGGAATCCAGATAAACTGGTCCTCTTCTCGTTGACGGACTCCGCCACTCCTTACACAGGCAAATACCAGCTGAAGTGGGCGTCCGAACCAGTTAAATATCTCGCAATGTAGCTGAGTAGAGACCCAGATGAGCTATGGAAAGTGAACTATGGGTGCACCATGGAATGGCTGGTGGGTCGAATCTCACTTTGGACCAAATTGCCCCTCTCACAGGCCGTATAGCCAACTCAAAAATGGTGGTACTCCCTAAATTCTTGTCCTATTTGTAAACATTCCACTCCCACTCACTACACACTTTTTTAAACGACTGAGGTCAAACCAGATCACACTCATTTGGGCGGGGTGACAAACAAGGGTGACATATGAAAAGCTCGCAATGCCACCAGCACAGGCAGGGCTGGGTGCCCCAGATATGCAACTATATGCGCTGTGTGCTCAGGCATATCTTTTATATCACTGGCTC
Source organism: Triturus cristatus (assembly GCF_964204655.1). Classification (NCBI taxonomy): domain Eukaryota; kingdom Metazoa; phylum Chordata; class Amphibia; order Caudata; family Salamandridae; genus Triturus; species Triturus cristatus. The sequence continues at coordinate 183,977,086 of NC_140589.1, forward strand.
CACCCAACCCCTTTCCAAACGAACCTAGTGATTGAGCATGGTCAGGTGGAACTGTGGCCGCTCAGAACTGCGATATTCCAGAAATACACGCCCCCCCTCAGAACAGAAATAGGCACAGTTGAATGCCTGCAATGGGCGTTGACCAGCCTCCGCAAAAGAGCAGGCCTTAGGACGATGTATGCACCAACCGCCCTGTGGCAGCTAACCCCGCATTCATCCAACTGCAAGATTGAGGTGCAGCCAGGTGTGCTGGAGCGCGAGGTATTAGGACATATGCCGATTTATATCCAGGGGGAGACTTTATTCCTAGCTTGTCAAACCCTGGCCCAGAGGCGCAGCCACTTTCAGATGCACTAATATATATGACCAAATCTGCTCTGCCTGCCGCGCAATACATGAGTCTTTCCCATCCCACCCCACCACATTTAAGGCACTAGAGCACATGTATGCAACCACTTCCCCGCATCAGCTCGAAATGCGCCTCTATGCCATAGCGCAGGCGGAGCACACTGCTGACACCATGAGGGCTGGAGTGGCTTGGGAGGGAGACCTACATTCGGACATACCTTAACCACATTGAGCATACTGCTGCAAAGAGATAGAAAACCTACCATCCAACTACAGGCTACGCCTGAAACATTTTAACTACCTACACAGGACATACAGGACACCAGCACAGTTACATAAGATTGGTTTAAGAGACAGCCCGCACTGTGTGCGATGCCAAGCCCCTGAGGCTACTTTCCTCCACTTAGCCGGGCTCTGCCCCAAAGTGGCAAACTTCTGGTCCGACATATGCAAAGCACTGAGAGATATTGTGGGGACGCAAATCCATTTAGATCCTTTGACTTGCATACTGGGTCATGTGGAAACCGCCCCGAGACCACACCGCAGACGAGCGGCGCTACTACTGCTACTGGCAATGCACTGGGGCTGGCACTGCACCGACTACACAAGCCTGGATGGTAGATGCCACATACTGTCAGGAACAGTTCTCGGTTTACTGGGACTTGATGCCCCCTCGGGCGAGACCCAAGAACATTTGGGAACCCTTTGTAACTCACCTGAGAAGTTTATCTGGGGAGGAATAAGTACGCCCGGCGAGCCCCCCACGAACACTAGTTTGCTCCACGTGGGTCACTACTGCTGCACCATGACTCCAATCAGAAGGAGATAAGACTGTTGTCAATGCTTGATACAGATGTAACAGCCACTGTTAACTATCACTCTAGAAAAGACCTCTCCTTACGCAACTGCTGGACAACCAGAATACAATGCATTCTGTAACCAAGGGGAAAGTACACTGTATACCTATGAATGGTGATGTTTCTTTGTGGGTGATGTTTTTTTTCAGTTTGAAAATCAATAAACACAACATTAAAAAAACAACCCACTCCTTCCATTAAAAAAAGGGAGGAAGTCCAGCGCTAACGATTTAGCCAGCCTATTGTTTAAATTTGCCTTTGGGTGGTTGCATTTGCAGATCCTCTTCTGCCTAAACATGCCCATAATATTAGTTTGGATTTTTTTATTTTGTGGTGTCGCTTATGCAGGTAACGTTCGGAGAGAACCAGAAGGTGGTAGACTCAATGTGCATCTTGGACCAGTCACTGCATGCTGTTGCTCTGGTGTCTCCAGCTGATTCTTGTGCCATTGTCTTGTTGCTGAGGTGGGTGAAAGAGCTGATTTTCATAAAGAGAAGTTCACCCTCTTCTTCCTCATTACATTCACCTCTAACTGTGATCAAAGCTGATTTCCCTCTCCCATCACCAACACCACCTGAACCAATTTTTTTAAGGCGAGCCTCCCACCTGATTGTGTGGTGTTTTTTCATATGGGTCGTTTGGCTTCCAGTACCCTAATAAACAAGGCTTCCCTCTACAAATACTTGTGTGAATAATGGAGCAAATCGCAATGTTATCCTCCTGCTTGCTAATCCCAAACTGAAGAGGTGAACTTTTTCAGTAGGGAGGTGAACGTTTTCAGTGGGCCACTGGTGCCACTGCCAATGCCAATGCCAGAAGAACTGAAGATAGGCGGGTGTGTCGATGATTGACTCTTTACAGTGCATATGTCTACTGAGCTGGTGGAGGATGCAGGTCTCAGTGGGGGCCTTGCAAATATGGGAGCTGGCATTGATGATAGTGCCACATTCCTTGGAGTAGGTTAAATAGGAGGGATAATGTTGGTCTCCTGTAGGCTAGCTTCCACAATGACTGGCAGGTTGTCATCCTCAACCATTTCCACAATAGTAAGGCTTCCAGGAACTTTGCTTTTCCTGAGCCTCTCCTGGCATGTCTTAGACTGAGCCGGGGTCCAATCGAGTCCAGATCATAAGAAGGGGGGGCTTGGAGAATCTAGTGCAATACTCTTCTTTTTTCTTGCTGAAGATCTGGAAGCCAATGGCTCTAATACAGGTGGTTCTTCATGCTCAGCAGGAAGCTCTAGTTCCTATTCTTCTCCTACTTCAGGAAGATCTACTATTACTGGCTGCGGCTGTTGTCCACTCAGCTCAGTTACCTGCAACAATTGATTACTATTTTGCTAAAGATACAACTCCAAGTCAATGTCACTGTTCATCGGCGTTTCCATGATTGCAGTAGCTGCTTCGGTGAGAAACAAGGGCTTGGGCTTAGGTTCTGATGGTGCCGTTGATGCTGCTCCCAGCTTGCTTGCCGGAGACCAGTGCGGCAGGCACAAGTTTGCCGAAAAAGGTTCTGGTAGGCAAGTCAGTGGTAGAAAGCTGTTTCTTCTCACTGGACACTTTCTTGACAGCATCTTTCTTTGGGGCCATCTTGAAACTGTCAGTTGGTAGTGGCACTTAGCTGCACAAACAGAAGAGGTATGAGGACTAACTTCACATGTTGTCTGGGTACCTCACTTTTGTACCGGCCTTCTGACTGGCAGTACTCTGGCTAATGTCTCTTGTGCACCTAAAAGCAATCAGGCAAGAAAAACATTTAGGGAAATGTGGTATTGTTGAAGTTTGAATTAATTATACCACTAAAGAGAGAGTCGGAGAAGAAAATGCAACCAACACAAAAGAAATAGTTTGCCTATACCCATTAACGGAGCAAGCAGATTGTGATAGGATCTGAAAGTTATAGTGCAGTAGTTCAGGAATGGTCTAAGGGAAGGCCATCCTTAATGGAAGAGGATGCCTCACACACAGTATTGTGTCATGCTTCATAATAGGCATCCTCTCCCCACCCTGGAGCAGATGGTGCTACCAGGGTGGGCTCAACCTTCGCAAGGACTTGGTGAAAGGAGGGAGTTCTTACATAAAACTTCCAGGACAAAATCGGGTTCCAGTTCTGATAAAAATACCATGAGGTACCTTAGTTTTCACCTTTATTAGTGAAGACCTCAGATACAATAAAAGCAAATACGTCGATGGAGACTAAAGAGCATAATGTCTCTTAGTCCATCTTCTAATGAGCCAGCATGTTTCTGCCCACACACAGAGCCTAAATGGTCTGAGGCATTCGTCAGGGCTGTCAGATCTCTAGGAAATCACAACAGGGTGTTCCCTACATCTATAGCATGCTAAAGTGGGGGAGTTCTACTAAGGTAAGCCCAAGTATATCCTACCTGGGATATTTTTATACTCAAATCGTCAAGAACCCTAGATTTTAGGGATAACTGGAGTCTCGGTCAAAGGAGGGGTGGTGGCTTCTGTAGTCACACTGGAGCACCTATGTCCTTCTGCTCCTCTACCCCCCCCCCCCCCGGTTGGTGTTTGAATCAATACAGACAAGGACAATATAATTTAGTGTGATTACTTGAGTTATTACCCTACATAATTATCAACAATAGTTTGTCCATTCCAAAGTCAAACCACACCATCATAGCATAAATATTTAATTTCCAATTATCACAAAAAACATGCAGATGTAAATGTTTGCGTCTTGTGTATCTAAGCCAGGGATACACCTGTGGCAGTCAGGGAGGTGGAGGGGAAAATGGAATAATCCTTAAAAAAATAATAATGGTGTGTGTGCATCTATGGCATGCAGGGGGTCCAGGTGAAAATTGAATATTACTTGAAGGCTGTTATGTGGCTGTGTGCCTGCAGCAGGCAGCAGGTCGATGGGTAGATAGATGGTGGGAAAATGTAAAAAAATCTAAATGAAAACAAATGTAAACATTTTTTAAACAAATTACATTAATTAAAAAAGATACAAAATTAAAAAATAATTAAATGAAAATTAACAAAAAATTAAAAAATTTTAAAAATAAAAAATAAATTACAAAAAAATAATTGCATAGTAATCATACTATACATATAATACAACAGTCATCAAAAATTATTAAAAATTGGGCAAAAAAAGGCATAGCTCTCTCCTATCAATCTCACAAGAAAATTGCTTTGAATGAAAACTGGAAAAAAGTAAACCAAGGGTGGGTGTACAAAATGGCAGCCCGCAACATAGTCAACCAACAACAACCAGCATGGAGGCATGGACACAACGAAGAGCACATGTAGGCCTATGGCCAAAGCACACTAGATGGCTACACGAAATGGCTACCGTCCACATGGTCAAACAGCAAACATCCAGCAACGAGGTATGGCCACAACTAAGAACACATGCAGGCCTGTGCCAAAAGCACGCTGGCTGGCTACATAAAATGTCCACCAGCCACATGGTCAAAACCACCATCAAGGAGGCATGGTTAAAACGAAGAACTCATGCAGACCAGTGCCAAAAGCACACTGGCTGCCTACACAAATTGACCAACGGCCACATGGTCAAACAACAAAAACCAGAAAGGAGGTATGGCCACAACAAAGAACAAATGCAGGCTGATGGCAAAAGTAGTAAAGCACACTAGTTTACTGGGGCTACACAATATGGACACAGGCTGCATAGTCAAACAACAACAACACCGTGCAAGAAGGCATGGCCACAAAAAAGAACACATGAAGGCCTATGGCAAAAGCAGCAAAGTACACTGGCTAGCTAGGGCTACACAAAATGGCCACCAGCCACATTGTCAAACAACAACAATCAGCAAGGAGGCACGGCAACAACAACAAAAACACATGCTGGCCTTTGGCAAAAAGACCCTGGCTGGCTACATAAAATGGCCATTGGACACAGGGTCAAACAACAAGCAAGAAGACTTGAAAAACTAAGAACACATGCAGGCCTATGGACACCGACTGCATAAAATGATCCCTGGCCACATGTCATGGAGAACAAAAACAAATGGTGACCTATGACAAACACGTTCACTGGCCCGGAAATGGAGGCATAGTAACACTGAAAAAAGCACTACAATTATTCAGCAATGCCAAAAATGAAAATTAACTGTGCTGTAAAAAATGTACAACATCACACATCCTCCCAAGGCATCAAATAATACCCCACCTATGCACTTTTTGCAGAAAAAATTTCAAATACTCCTAAAAACATTTTTTATTTAAACCAATGCTATACCTGCCCTAAATGATTAAACAACATATACCACAGAAACAGTTGTTTCATGCACCCATGACTAATACTGGGCCTACTGACTGGATGGCCCGTTGGTAAACTAGGTTGCATAGTAAAATGAATGAATATATTGTAAATGTATTAAAAAACATGAAATAAATGTACTGAACTGTGCAACATTGTTCCTCTACCAAAGATTAAAAATTAAGAGCAAAAAAATAACTCGGCCCCTACTAAAAGTGCAGGCCACTTACCACAATAAATGATAAAAATCAGATAAAAGCACAAATAAATACTTGTGCATGCCCTCTATCAAACACACAACACCATTATACAACAGTTTTTGAACTTACCTGTGATATCACAAAAATTTCTTTAAACCTAGTTCTATGTATGCAGCAAACAACAAGAATGATCCTTCCAGCTCCAAATTCAAATGAAAGTGACCAGGAGATAGACAAAGCACTAGAAGGAGCCTGCTGAACTGGAAGAGGAATTTGGGGTCTCTGGAGGACTTCCTTTTTGTGGAAACTAAAAGCAAAATAAGAAACAGCTTCTTGCACTAAAAAACAGCTTGAACGGTCCGCTGGAGTAGATTATCAAGTCAAAAATGTGTTTGAGGAGATTTGGCTGATTCTCAAGAAAACAATCTGCTTGAGGTGCAGGTGTGGTCACTCACACTTGTCAGCATCAAAAATAAAGGTGCTGCTGCAGCTGGAAGATAATATCAGCCACTAAATTCTGCATGCACCAAGTAGCGGTAGGCAAGTCTTGTGCCTTACACCAGCGTGCACCAAAACAGGTCTCTCGTAGGAACAGAAAGATAAATTCCACCATGTGCCGGATGGTGGAACTTAGAAGGAACTCTGCTCTACACAGAGTGCAGAGTTCCTGAAATCTGCAAAGTCTGCAAAAGGAGTGAATTTTCAAACATTGATTTGGTCATTTATGATTTTCCCCCAAACATTTATATTCCAATGTTTGCACCTTTAAAAGTTTAAGGGAACACAGGGTTGGATCTGGCTACCTTGACAACTCTCAAAGTGGTGGAGATGAAGGCACTATGAAAAGAAAAACGTTAAAGCTGGTCAAAAATGTCAAGCGGACACATTTTGAAAAGGCTCTCATGGTCTGGGAGAAGGCTCACCAAGCACAGATCCCCTCTGAGGGAAAGGCAACTCCAGAGGATGAATGAGGTAACAACCTGTTCCAACATGATTGCACCATCCAGGGCTGTAAGGGAAATTGGCTCTCCCAGCACAAACCCTTGTTAACTGGCACTCCGCTGGCTGGAGTTCATCCTGGTCTTTGTCGTTCATGCCATCGGGTATCCAGAGGTCAATCCTCTGAGGATGGTGACTGTGCCTGCAGTGGCCACAGCAAGGATGGGAACATTTACCCAAATGGGCTTTACTAGGAAGGTTGTGTTTGACTGAGTTACCAACTTCGTGTCTGCCTACATCAAGTTCATGTGGGAAGAGTGTGGGGTATACTACAAGATCTCCACACCAAGCCACTATCAAACAAGTGGGCTTGTTGAAAAGTTCAAAAAGACCTTGAAGGGCATGATTAAGGGCCTACCAGAACCCATGATGTGTAATCGGGACCTCCTCTTGCCATGCCTTCTTTTTACACATAGGGAAGTGCCTCACTAAGGAGTGGAGTTCAGTCCTTTCGAGCTACTGTTAGGCCACCCTGTGCATGGACCTGTTGGTTTTGTCAAGGAGGGAAGGGTGCAATCTCCTGAGAAATCTCCTTGTGATTTAGTGAGCTACATGAATGCATTCAGGTCTCAGGTGAAGCGCTTCTGGAAAGAAGCCACTGATAACCTGGAAGCCAGCCAGAAAGTAATAAAGCACTGGTACGACTATTAAGCTACTCTGGTCGAGTTCCAACTAGGCCAAAATTGAGGGTATTAAGCCTGTGGAACCTAGGCCTCAAAGTACCGATGGACTGGGCACTATGAAGTGAAAGAGAGGAAGGGGGCGGGTCACCTACTTGGTATGCATCAAGACATTCAGGAATTCCTTAGGGGACATGAATGTAACCCACCTCAAACTTCACTTTGAGAGGTCCGAAGTAATAATTTTCCTTGTGGCAGATGATGGTGTGAAGGATGAAATTGAGTCTATTCATGCACTCCTCTCTTCCAAGGAGAAAGATGGGTCAGTGAAAGGAGTTATCCTCTTCCCTACCCTGACTTCAGAGCAACAAAAGGATTGTTGCCTCTTGCTGGGGCAGTTTTCCTCTCTTTTCTCACTCACCCCAAAGCTTACCGATTGGTGTACACATTATATCGATACAAGGGATAGCATGTCTGTCAAAACATAAGTTGCATGCTGTCTGACAAAAGTCAGAGCCAGCATCAAGGAGAAGGCCTCATTGATATTGGAGGTAGGAGTGATGGAGCTCTCTAATACCCCTTGGTTCGGTCCAGAGGTTCTGGTACTCAAGGCAGCCCCACCGGGTGCCATAGTAGAAATCCAAATCTGTGTGGATTACAGAGGGTTCAACTCAGTCATCAAGACTGATGCTCACCTCATCCCTCGAGCTGATGAGCTCATTGACCACTTGCCAGCAGTCAAGTTCCTGAGTACATTCAATTTTACAACAGAGTACGGAAAGAATGACTTAACGATGGGGACTAAGGAGGGTTCTACATTCTATACCCCAGAGGGCTACTTTCATTTTAAAGTGATGTTCTTTGGGTTAAAGACTGCTCCTGCAACCTTCTGATCAACCATACCCTGGCCGGGTTGGGGGATTCAGTACTGTTTACTCAGACAAAATTGTTGTCTTAAGCTCTAGCTGATATATCCACCTGCACCACCGTTGAGCAGTGCTTTTGGCCCTGCAGAGGGCAGGCCTGACTATCAGGACAAGTAAGTGCCAGTATTGCAGGGTTCTGTTGTGTACTTAAGTCACCAAGTCAGTGGGTGCAAGTTGTAGTACCTCCAGCCCAAGATACATATCACATTGGCTTGGGAACCTCCAAGACCCAGACAGAGGTGAGAGCCTACTTGGGCCAGACTGGTTATTACAGGACATTTGTCAAGGGATATAGAACCATGGTTGCCCCTTTGAAAGAGCAGTCCAAGAAGGTGATAAGGACAGAAGCATTGCAAAAATCTTTTGATACCCTGAAGCAAGTCATGTTCAGAGTACCAGTGATCAAGGCGTCCAACCTCTCAAAAGAGTTTGTAGTGCAAATAGATGGTTTAGAGCATGGGCATGGGGCTGAGCATCCATAGATAAATGATGAAGGCCTGGACCAACATGTAGCGTTGATCAACAGGAGGCTACTTCGCAGGGGACAGAAAAGGAGTGCTACAGAAAGGAACCCCTTGCAGCAGTCTCTGCAGAGGCTGGGAGGAAGAAGTTGAGACTATATTTGTTTGGGACAGAGAACCCATTTTTTGTATGTGTTTTTTGAGTGTACTACTTTCTGGCTTCCTTTCCGCTTTAGTTCCAATCTGTACATTCAATGCAATTTGGAAACTTGACACCTATATGTAACTACACTAGTGAGAAGAGTTCTCTATATCTAAATAAGAAGTGGAGTAAAATATCCAACAGTTATTGGCATTGAGAGGTACGGAAGTATTACGTAGCTTCCTTAAAATAGTTGACCATCTATGGTATGATGGGTCCCCATGCCTTGTTTTCTACTTGTATGAAAGTTGACATTTTTCCGCTCAAACCAACTGCGCTTTTCTGCCAATGTCCTAGGTCACATGACTGCAAATTGCTCTCTCATTAAGGCTGTGTATAGCTTCCAGCCATTGAGACAAAAAATATCTAGGGGTGAGCTTCTATCTGCTAGAATGGCTAAGTAGGGGTTGAGACATTCACATCCTCTCATCAGAACACGCTTGGACCTGTGGAAGCTTCAGAAGAAGGCAATGCCTTGCCGCCAGAAGGACTGTCTTGCTGCCTTTCTGCGTGAAGAAGGAAGATTGGACCTGCTGTCAGTTGGCTGACCTCCTGTTTGAGCTACATGGACACAACAAGTTTCCAGAGGCCTCCCTGCAGCTGCCATCTAACCAGCACCAACCAGACCTGCCAGACCTGACTGAGCCCTGCTGCTGGCCTCTTTTACAGAGAGTCCTGATCCCCAAAAGGTCCCCGCCAGGTCATAGTCACTTGATGGTATCAGTGTGAAATCCTGCCCAAGAAAAGGAGAAAGTCTTGAAGCGACCTTTAGGCTCTAAGAATCGACTGCCCGTGGTGACAGCCAATGAGAAGCTATAGTTGGACCAGCTCTACTTACCGACAGTGAATGTAGACCACTACTGGCAACACAAGACCTGTACTTCTCCCCATCAGCAAATGTCCATGACTATCAACTAACGTGAAGCTCCAGCAACTACTGCCTTTTCACAATACAGCAACTACTGTCCACGATACCTGACCTGCTCCTCGCGCCAACAGTCTCCCCGTGGCACTCACCAATGTGAAAGGCACCATTCATACTAGACTTGAGATGATAACTCTTCAGAGGGACTAATTTGGTCCCTGTAACCCACCCACATTCCATCATGGTCAGCCTGAACTTGCGCCTGTCTTGTGCGACCAAATAACCATGGGTGACGCTTTGTGCTTCTTGGTGCTATTATCACATGAAACTTTAAAAGCTCATATCTCGAGTTCTACTGATTGAATTTCTGGTTTTTCAGTGTTCATGTATTAAATTTTACACTATTCTTTTTAAATGGTTTGGGATTTTTCTTGTGTTGGGTTTTTGCTTTATTACTAGTGCTGCATTACAACTTTACACATTACCTCTAAGATATGTCTGAGTGCTTTTGTACCAAACTAACAGAGGGTTAAGCACAGGTTAATTTAGTGGCTTTTGTGGTTCACCCCGACAAGGACTGAGGGCCTCATTTATGAAAAGTGACGCATCACTGCGTGAAAACAGTGAAGCGTCACTTTTCACTGCGCCCTCCCTGCGACTCCAATCATGCGTCATATTTACAGTATGACGCATCATGTCGCAAGGAGTCACAGATACGTCAGTATTTCTGACGTATCTGTAGGCGCAAAAGTGACGCATTGCTGGAGTGTGTCACAAAAGTAACGCAACTCCAGCAATGCGTCCTTTTACATGGGGCAAGCCCCATGTGAAAGGGCCTGCGTCAGTTTTACGCCTGCTGTGACGCATTTGCACCCTAGAGGTGGCACAGTGAAATCTCGTAGATATTCCACTGCATTACTTCTACGATGCTTACTTACGTGGGAATGCCCACCCTGCATACATTATACCTGACGCAGGTATAATGTAGCGCAGGGGTTTACAAAGTGACGCATCTAAGTAGATGCGTCACTTTGTAAATATGGTGCAACAAGCTCCAGTTTTTACGCCGCTGATGCGTCACAAAAAGTGATGCACCGGCGGCGCAAAAGTGACGCAAGGACTCCTAAATGAGCCCCTGAGTTTGTTATTTGAGCAGAGTTTCTACCCCTCTGAACTAATAACCCATTTTCTCATTGTAGCACAATGAGTACTGTAGCTCACTAGAAGTATTTAATTTACAGACCCTTGGTACATGCATAAAGCAAGGATGTATAAGTAATTGAAATGTGCCAATCAAATGCATGCCAATTTCAGAACATTTTCAGGGTGAGCAGAGCACTTTTCTATTGGTTAGCAGGAGTAAAGTGTACAGATTCCTAAAACCATCAAAAACAGTTCAGACAAATTCTGGGGGAATACCACGCAATGGATGGTCATTTCCAACAGGCATGATATGGCAGTAGTAGCTCTTAAAAAATGCGACTTTAGTGGTGAACTATACTGAGCCAAACCTGACAGTGGTAAGTCAACATGTCTTTGACTTTCTGTGGGTGCAGAAATATGACCTTAAGGGTTAGACAAAAGTTGTATAATTTGACTAGCAGAAACAGTGAAAGTCAAAAGTGTTATACAAAGAGCAGATACATAGGCCTTATCCTCTTTACACTGGAATCGCTAAACCAAGCAAGAATTGACAGGTATGCTTGGCATGGTATCTGTACCATTTCCAAGATGGTAACCACTTCTAGGAGACTTCCAGAACCCCTACATGTAATCCTACTCGCATAAAACCGCCATTGCAAGAAAACAGGATGGATCAGCATTTCCTCCCAAACTTCCCAAAGTGTGACCCGTTGGTGCGTATTCAGTGAAGAAACGAATTTTGGTAGGATTGAGAGCAGTCAGATGAAATAAAGGGACCATGCCGCTGGAAAGCCATCAGGGATACAGGGAAACCATGACGACAGCACTGCGTTCTATACATGATTGTAGTTGCTTTTATATAGCACTCTTACCCCTGGTGAACTACTGAAATGTGTGTGTGCCCAGGCTGCACATTACTTCGCTGGTGTGCTTGGATGGAAAAGCTTGTCATGGGTACTGTTGATGCTGATGTAGGCCCTTTTGTGGTATGTCACCATGTATCTGCATGCTTTTGAAAATGTGTGAATGCACTGTGGCCTATGGGGGAGGTGGTTTGGGGTTGTGCATGCATGTCAGAGACTGGCAACAAGTGTGTAATGGCACTTAGGCAAGGGGACATAATAATAAAAGACACAGCTGTGCATGCATTAAACACCAACGAGTTTTGGATGGTTTGTATCATTCAATGTTAATGAGATAAGATGTGTGCTCTGATGGTTCCACCATCAAGTCACTGAGGAGCAACCATTATATAAGCACCCACGGCACATTCCAAAGACGTTTTCCCAGGTGTTGCAGGAAGAGATGCACAGTAGGATGCATTATACAGTCAGTCGAAACATATGCTCACTAGAGTCAAAGTGAAGTGACACAGAAGGAACTGTTATGGGACAGGCCCATTATATGTCTGAGGAGCCCACCAGGTGCAGCAGGGGACAATCCAGTAGAATGAGCATTATGAAATCAACCTTGAGAGTCCATACAGTAAAAGAAGGGAGCAATCTATAGGAATGGGTGTTATACCAGCAGCCATAGTATATGGACAGAACAGATGAGAAAACAATGTGAGCAGCCAAGGTATATGCCAGAGGAGTCCACTCATTGATTTGCCCGGACCAAACTACATGAATGGGCATTACTCAACCAGCAATGATATCTACTTTGATGTGTCCTCCCCGGACGTGTAAAGGGACAACCAATATGGAATCAGCCATACTACATTCCTGAGGAGACCATCCGGGTGCTGCATAATATGGATGCACTTGTGAGTTTGCCCAGGAACCATATTGCAGCCAGCCATTGCAATTGGTACACACAGGAGCAGCAGAGAAGCAGTTATAAACACAAACATGTTTAATGGTTTGGAGTGTGGCCCAGGAGTGGAAATGGATCGACCTATAGGAATGTGCTTTATACAACAAGTCATGCCACATGACAGGGGTTCTAAGAGGAACAACTCATATGATTTGGAATTATGTATATTTCTTACCAGCAAATATAGATGATAGCCACATCCTAACCTCTTACGTGCACCCGTCATTATGTTCCTCTGGTGAAAAAATCTGAAGAATTTTCTCTTTAGTGAGGACTTGAGGATAAAAGCTCCCTTGTGTCTTGAGTCGGATTTATTTTTTGTTTTGCTGTAACATGTCACGTGCACAGTGAGCTGACATCTCAGAAAAACAAATTGAAACCAAACCACGTTAATGGCTCAGTATACTTTCACTTTTGATGAGCGACATGGAGCATGATACAGAGCTGCCTATCCCTGGTGGATCGTTGCTTGGGGATCAGAGTAGTGATAACAACCCACAAGACACCACCGATTATTGTTTGGAGGGGGCAGTCCCCTGGGCGTGGGCCAGTGCTCTCGCCAGACATTGTGGTCTTTCTGTCCCCAGGGGCAGCATAGGGTGTGTTTACCCTAACTACACCCCCCCAGCTGAGGCATAAAGCCTACTAGACACCAAGAAAAAAAAATCAGGCCTTTCCCCCACCCCATTATTGGAGCTCCAGCCTTTCTGCTCCCCAAGGAAGTATAGGGGCATTTACCCCAGGTTGCCCTCAAGGGAAACAGGGAAACAAAAGATCACTAGACACAAGAGAAAACAACAGCCACAACAAGTGGTGGGGTTGGCACCATGCCATCTCCTCTGGTTGTGTCTCCCTACCCAGAAAAGACCCAACAGTCTTTCTGCCCCCCTCAGTGGCAGATTGGGAATTTAACCTCAATCCAAACTTCCCCCTGGGATGGAAGGGGGTTGTGTGAAAGCCTACTAGTTACAAGGGGAAAAAATGGTCAGAGATAAAGAATGGGTGCAGGTTGCCACCCAGGCATCGGCCCACACCTCATCCCACAATGGCCCCAAGAGTTCTTCTGCCTTCTTGGGGATGGGTTAGGGGAGTGTACCCCGAGTATGTCCCCCCACTTGTGCAGGGGGCAGAAAGCCCACTAGACACCAGAGAAAAATAGACGAAAGAGAGGAGATGGTGGTTACACACCCAGGCATTGGCCCACTATCAATCTGCTTTCAGGAAAGGCAGAAAGCCCACTACACACCAGGGATATATGTTTTTGCTTTTCGGAAAACAAATATGGGGTGGGGTGGACTGCCCCGGCATTGAGCTTATATCCCACCCGAAAGCCCCAAAAGTCTTTCTGCCCACCCGGGGCCTACAACATCTCCAAGCATATGATAAGAGAAAGGATATTTGCATTTTTTTAGCATGCATTTGATATATGAGCCACTAGAGTTGGGGAAAATCCGAATTTCCTCTCACTTGTCACATGATCAGCTGCACTGTTTTGGCTCAGGGTCAGCAAGCAACCAGGAAACCCCACTAAACCCAGATTGTGAAAGCTAATCATTCAAGGAAGTTCACAGTGGTGTGACACTATTGACTTAGTATGGTACCTGGTTTGATCCGTTCTTGGCACCTAGCCATACAGGTAGGATCCAGTTTGCATCAGGAAAGGAATGGAAACGCTGGTTGGTAGGAATATTATGGATCCTCATAGATGCCATAAGATTCCATCACAGAAATGTGAGGACAATGTGTGATTTCAGCAAAAGGGTTGCAGGGCAAATGGAAATGGCTGCATTTAGTAGGTTTCCCCATGTGGTGGGCCGAGCCCAGAAACAATATACTGCATCTACCCACAGTGGCAAAGTGTTTATTTTTTTTTTAAATTGATTTTCTTAATACAGAACAACTACAAGCCACAGCAATGCATCCTGTCAATACGCTCAGTTCCCAATATGACCATGTGTCACATTAACATCAATGTACTTCTAGATGAACATCATGATACACAGGTAACATCCCTATATAATCCAGAAGCTCCCAGGTAATGGCAATGTCAATAGGCATACAAGTACCCTGAGGCAAAAGCCACCAAAATGTATGTTAAACACAATTTAAACAGTCGGACTGACATGCACAAAACTGTCGGTGGGCCCAATGCAACCCCGGTCGTGAGGCTCGTCGTCAGCAGTCGCAGCAGTTAGCAGGTAAGTAGTGTATAACTCCCAAAAGTTCTTTGGTCTGTTACGTGGAGGAAGTAGCTCACTATAAAGTTCAGTCTGCGTGCTACAATATGTCATGTTCTCGTTCCACCTCAAGATTGTCAGTAAAGGTCCTCTAAACCAATTAATCACAACCCTGCGTTTAGCCATCAGCAGCCCCATGTCTATCAAACGCCTCACCCCTATGGGTAGGGGTTTGGAGTATCCTAGCAATGCTAGCGCTGGGTCAAGTTCAAGAACTAGCTTTGTGATGTGACTCAATTCCTTAAACACCGCCGCCCAGAATGTCGAAATGCCTGGGAATCCCCAAGTCAAATGGAGGAAGTTAGCTACAGCGGTCACATGCACCACTATCCCGTAAGCCATATCTGTACAGCCTCTCTGGGGTGTAGTATACCCTGTTCAGGTATTTAAAAGGCACCAGCCGGTGTCGGCCGTTGAGAGAAATGTGTTTCATACTCGTGCAGCAATAGGTCCACATGTCATTATCTATAGATATCTCTGAATCACGCTGCCACGCCAAACGAGCCTTTGTATACTGGTGCGCTCTGTGTGTCATAGATATGCTATATAGTCTGGCACCCACACGTTTCGGGGTGCAGCACCTATAATGTACATAAAAGTTCTGGAGCTCAAGATATTCATCCCCTAGCAATTCTCTAAGCGCCAGCCTGGTTCTGTAAAATTGGAATCTGTTCAAGACGGTGGGATGGTGATCGACCCCTGACCCTCCTGGTAGGTCGCTCCCCCTCGGCACAGCTCCGCCTGTGAGCTCCTGCCCCAACTGCCGCTGCTAAGATCTCGCCCATAAGTGTGCTTCCTCCCTTTCTGTGCCCCGTTGTTTTGCTTCGGTGCCACTGTTTTTCCCCCCTTGCTGCCCTGTTTTTTGCCTTCTGTGCCACTGTTTTTTCCCCTTTGCTACCCCGTTTTTTGCCTTCTGTGCCACTGTTTTTTTCCCCTTTGCTGCCCCATTTTTTGCCTTCTGTGCCACTGTTTTTCCCCCTTTGCTGCCCCGTTTTTTGCCTTCTGTGCCACTGTTTTTTCCCCTTTGCTGCCCCATTGTTTGCCTTCTGTGCCACTGTTTTCCCCCTTTGCTGCCCCGTTTATGCCTTCTGTGCCACTGTTTTTTCCCCTTTGCTGCCCCGTTTTTTGCCTTCTGTGCCACTGTTTTTCCCCCCTTGCTGCCCCATTTTGCTTTCTGTGCCCTCGTCTCCCCCGCTGCTGTGCACCCTACGGCCCCACCCCCCTGACTGCCCACTGCCCATTCGCTGATCCCGCCTCCCGCCTCCCGCCTCCCAGCTGCTCCTCCCTCCCACCTCCCCATATATGCCGGACGCTGCGTGGTGAGGAGAGCGATCCCTGACCCTCCTGGTAGGTCGCTCCCCCTCTGCACAGCTCCGCCTGTGTGCTCCTGCCCCAACTGCCGCTGCTAAGATCTCGCCCGTAAGTATGCTTCCTCCGTTTCTGTGCCCTGTTGTTTTGCTTCTGTGCCACTGTTTTTCTCCCTTTGCTGCCCCGTTTTTTGCCTTCTGTGCCACTGTTTTTTCCCCTTTGCTGCCCGTTTTTTTGCCTTCTGTGCCACTGTTTTTTTTCCCTTTGCTGCCCCGTTTTTTCCCTTCTGTGCCACTGTTTTTCCCCCTTTGCTGCCCCGTTTTTTGTCTTCTGTGCCGCTGTTTTTTCCCCTTTGCAGCCCCGTTTTCTGCCTTCTGTGCCACAGTTTTTCCCCCTTTGCTGCCCCGTTTTTTGCCTTCTGTGCCACTGTTTTTTCCCCTTTGCTGCCCCGTTTTTTGCCTTCTGTGCCACTGTTTTTTCCCCTTTGCTGCTCCATTTTTTGCCTTCTGTGCCACAGTTTTTTCCCCTTTTCTGCCCCGTTTTTTGCCTTCTGTGCCACTGTTTTTCCCCTCTTGCTGCCCCATTTTGCTTTCTGTGCTCTCGTCTCCCCCAACGCTGTGCACCCTGCGGACCTGCCCCCCTGACTGCCCACTGCCCATTCGCTGATCACGCCTCCCAGCTGCTCATCCCTCCCACCTCCCCATATATGCCGGACGCTGCGTGGCCATGCCGCTGGCGCGCCGAAGGCGCGCCTAAGGAAAGTCCATTTGCGCTGTCCACGCCTGGTCCATGCCCAGCGCCAGGAACCCTGGCCCCCTCACACAACACGATGCCCGACTCCGCTACGACTCCAGCACCTTCCACGCACTCAACGCCGGGCGATCACGCACCTGCTGCCTGGCCGTCCCAAAGCGCACCCAAGGACCCTTCTCCTGCCGGAACTGCAGCTTCTCCAGCATCCGGCCAGCCAACCCGCCCAACATGGAAACCAATTTCCTCAGATGTATCCTGCTCAACACCTGCTCCGCCCGCAAACACGCCATCGAACTCAGGGACCTACTCGACTCCACCTCCCCAGATGTCGCCTTCCTGACGGAGACCTGGCTGATTCCCTCCTCGGCACCCGACATCGCCATAGCCATCCCGGAATGCTACAAGATCACCCGCAAGGACCACACCAACGGAACAGGAGATGGAATCACCATCGTCCACAGGAACACTCTCAAAATCTCGACACACGCCAACAACACCCTTAGCACCGCCGAACACCTGCACTTCCAGATCCACATCGACCCCAACACCACCCTCAGAGGCACCCTCATCTACAGACCCCCCGGACCCCGACCGCAGTTCAGAAACTCCATCACCGACTTCGTCAGCACACACGCCCTCACCTCCACGGACTACATCCTCCTCGGGGACCTGAACTTCCACCTCGAGAACAACAACGACCCCAACTCCTCCACCCTCGGCACCCTCGGACTCAGGCAACTCGTGACAGCACCCACACACTCCGCCGGCCACACACTTGACCCCATCTTCTCAGCTAGCACCCACGTCTTCTTTGACCGCACCACCAAACCAACCACCACTGCATCCACTTCACCTTCCGGAAACCCACCACACACCACCACACCCAGCAGATGCCTTGCCACAGCTGGTGCAAGATCACCGAGGACCAGCTAACCGCCGCCCTCACCCAGAGCCCACCCACAGACCCAACCAACTCCGACGCTGCAGCCCGCAACCTCAAACAATGGATCAATGACTGCTCCAACACCCTCACCCTGCTCAAGAAACCCCCCAACACCCACACCAGCAAGAGAGCCAGCTGGTTCACCGAAGACCTCCAGGCCTCCAAGTGAACCTACCGAAAACTAGAAAAAAACTGGACCCGTGAAAGAACACCGGAAAGCTACACAGCCCACAGGAACGCCACCCGCCGACATCACCAACTCATCAGATCCGCCAAAAGGTCTGCCTTCAGAGACCGCCTCAACAACAATGCACACAACAGCAAAGAGCTCTTCAGCATCGTGAAGGAACTCTCCAACCCCAGCTCCAACACCAATGACATCCCACCGACACAAGAACTGTGCGACTCGCTGGCCACCTTCTTTAATTGCAAGATCACAGATATCCACAACAGTTTCAACACTGTCACCACCCCGACAACAACCGACACCCCCGCTCCCACGACCACCACCCGCACCAACCACCTGCTCACCTGGACCAACACCAATGACGACGACACCATCAAGATCATGAACACCATCCACTCCGGATCCCCGGAAGACCCCTGCCCACACCACATCTTCAACAAAGCCAGTAGGACCATCACACCCCACCTTCGGAAAACCATTAACATCTCCTTCGAGACAGTGACCTCCCCGGAGAGCTGGAAGCACACAGAGACCAACGCCTTACTAAAGAAACCCAAGGCGGACCCCAAGGACCTCAAGAACTTCCGACCCATCTCCCTGCTCCCATTCCCGGCGCAGGTCATCAAAAAGGCCGTCAACAAACAACTGAACAGCTTCCTCAAAGGGAACAACATCCTAGACCCATCCCAGTCAGGGTTCCGCAGCAACCACAGCACCGAAACTGCCCTCATCGCCGCCACCGACGACATCAGGATCATGCTCGACAATGGAGAAATCGCGGCCCTGATCCTCCTGGACCTGTCAGCCACCTTCGACACAGTCTGCCACCGCACACTAAGAGCACGCCTCCATGACGCTGGAATCCAAGAGAAGGCCCTGGACTGGACCACCTCCTTCCTCTCCGGAAGAACCCAGAGCGTCCGCCTACCCCCCTTCTACTCCAAAGCCACCTAGATCATCTGCGGCGTACCCCAAGGCTCATCTCTCAGCCCAACGTTATTCAACGTCTACATGGCACCACTCACCCACGTCGCCCGACTACACGACCTAAACATCATCTCCTATGCTGACGACACCCAGCTGATCCTCTCGCTCACCAAGGACCCCCACACTGCCAAAACCAACCTCCACGAAGGAATAAAGGCCATCACCGACTGGATGAGGAACAGCCGACTGAAGCTGAACTCGGACAAGACGGAGGTCCTCATCCTCGGCTCCACCCCCTTGGTCTGGGACGACTCCTGGTGGCCGATGGCACTAAGAGCACGCCCTACACCCACCAACCACGCACAAAACCTAGGGATCATCCTCGACTCCACACTCTCCATGACAAAGCAAGTCAATGCCATCTCCTCCTCCTGCTTCAACACGCTTCGCAGGATCTTCAAGTGGATCCACACCGAAACTAGAAGGACGTTCACCCAGGCACTCGTCAGCAGCAGACTGGACTACAGCAACGCACTCTACGCAGGAGCCCCGGCCAAACTCCTGAAATGACTCCAACGCATCCAGAACGCCTCCGCTCGCCTGATCCTGGACATTCCCCGCCGCAACCACATCACACCCCACCTGAAAGACCTGCACTGGCTTCCCATCAACAAGAGGATAACCTTCAAGCTCCTCACCCACGCACACAAGGCACTCCACGACACCGGACCAGCGTACCTCAACAGACGACTCAGCCTCTACACTCCCGCCCGCCAGCTCCACTCAGCAGACCATGCCCTCGCCACCATCCCCCGCATTCGAAGAGTGACTGCCGGTGGCAGATGATTCTCCCACCTCACAGGCAAGATGTGGAACACCGTCCCCATCCACCTACGGCAGACCGAAGACCTTCTATCCTTCAGGAGACTCCTCAAGACCTGGCTCTTCGAACAATAGCAGCATCCCCCCCACTAGCGCCTTGAGACCCTCACAGGTATGTAGTGCGCTTTACAAATGCTATGATTGATTGATTGATTGATTGATCAACATTACTAACGTCCTCCCATATCTTGCAGACCCCTCCTATAAACAAATCCCTAACAGTGTGGGCTCCCAACGTACCTAGTGCTTTTGTGACTTCCTTTTCTTTACAAGGGGCTATCCAGGTGCACCAGTCCAGAGGAACTTTTGGTGAATACAATATAGCTCCCACCTGCAACTGTAGAAGCTGATGCCAGGCATTTGCGGTGGAGTTATTTGAGTCCAGGATACAAGCCCTATGGTCAACATTCTGAAACAGCATTGCAGGCAGTGGCAATGGTGCAGCCAACATTGTCAGGCGGCAGAAAAAAGCCTTCGGGTGTACCATGGGGATATTCGTAAATAAGAATAACAATCTCGGTAACACCACCTTTTTCATGATAGATATTCTACCCAACACCGACAGGGGTATCTTAATCCATCTCTCCGCGTCATCCTCTAACTCACTAAAGGTCGTCCCATAATTTTCCTGGAAAACTGTCTCGGAGTCCGTGTGGATCCGAATGCCCAAATACCGCACCACCTCCGTGGTCCATATGAGGGGGTAATCGAGAACCAATTGAGAAGTATTTGGCATAAGAGGAAAGATAATTGACTTGGACCAGTTAACCTGGAGTCCCGACAAAACACACCACCTCACAAAGTATGGCTGAAAGGTTAGTTTCGGGGTGCCTAACGTACAACAGCGTGTCGTCAGCATAAGTGGAGACTATAATTTTATAGTGTGGAAAACATAGCCCACGGTTCTGGTGATATTCCCGTAATGCACACGTGAGAGGTTCCGCCACCAAGAAATACAGTAACGGCGACAGGGGAAACCCTGTCGCGTGCCTCAGGTAATGTGTATTGGGTCTGTGACTATGTTGCCAATTTTTATGCGGGCCGTAGGTTTACTGTACAAGGCAGCCAGCAACTGGAGGAAGACAGGGCCCACTCCCATCCTGGATAAGACATGTGTCACGAATGGCCATTCAACTGAGTTGAATACCTTTTCTATGTCTAAAAAGAAGCCGCTGCTGGTGTGTCCGGTTTAATATGTTGCAGTGCACCAAACACAGTGCATAGGTTATATGTGAGGTTCCTACCAGGGACAAATCCCGCCTGCTCTGGAGCAACTAAAAGTGTGACCAGCGGAACTAATCTATTAGCAAGGATTTTTGAAAACAATTTTGTGTCCACATTGAGCAAGGACAGTGGACGGTATGAGGCACAGTCATCTGGGTCCTTGACAGGTTTGAGAAGCGTGATTATCACTGCCTCCGACATGGTAGGCGGCATCGTCCCCGCGACGTAAATATCGTCGAACAGCGTAGCAAGCTGCAGAAGCAGCAGATCAATAAAAGTTCTATAAAACGTAAATGTGAGGCCATCGGAGCCAGGAGAGCTACCTGCACGCATAGAAGATAAAGCCAGCAGAATTTCGTCCCTCTCTATAGGCCGCATAAGAAATTCCCTGTGCAAGTCTGACAGCCCGGGCAGTTTGATATGTGCTAAATAATCAATTATATCCTCGTCCGCAGTGGTAGCACGGGAGGCGTATAACGATGTGCAATATTGGCGAAATCTATCCGCTACTTCCTTGGCATCCGACAGCACCGAGCCCTCCGCTGACTTAATCTCTACAGCCTGTGTCGCTTCCCACCGATTCTTATGTAGCCGAGCCAAACCCCGCCAGGTCTGTCCCCCTCTCCGTACGACCTGGCCACAGCATATTTGCCCAGATGTTTAATCTCATCATATGCCACCTGATTGTATTCACCCAGTACCTCTGCTAGCACACCTACCGGTTCCGTGTTGGAACCCTGCAGACACCCGCCATCTAGGTCTCTGATCTTCCCCTCTAGGTCTTGCAGCCGGTTGCATATGGACCGGAGAACCCCTGAATGCTTTGCTATAGTAATCCCCCGAATGTAAACTTTAAAGGCCTCCCAGACGATTTGATAGTCGTCAACCGATTCCACATTCTTTTCAAAGAAAAGCACTATAGCTTCAGAAAGCTCTTATTTAAACACCGCATCTAGCAGAGAGTAGGGAGGGAATAGCCAAGTGAATGTGGGCATGCGCCTGCCGGGTGTCTCTAACACTAGAAGAACCGGAGAGTGATCAGAAAGCGTGGGTGGTAGTACTTGACAAGTGCAAATTTTCTCGCATAGTGAGCTAGAGGCAAGCCAATAATCAATACGAGTGTGGATGTTATGATATGCGGAATAGTGTGTGTAACCCCCCGTGTGTGGGTACTTCCAACGCCAAACATCGCATAGATCAGACCCAATCAGAATACTATTCAACTCCCCGGCCGCCGCCGTCATGCGCAGTGTAGGGCCCCCTGACCTATCTAAGCAGGGTTCACGAATCAGGTCGAGATCTCCACCCCACAGCTGGAGTAACCCACTATGGTAACCTACCACCCGTGTCAGCTCTGAGAAAAATTCAGGATTGTCAAAATTACGACCATATATGTTGACTAGCAGCAGATCCATATTCTTCCCTCTACATTTAGTGAGTGCATATCTCCCGGCAGTGTAAGTGGCTAGTGGTGTGAGGGTGAGAGTGGACCTAGGATTAACCCATGTGAGGACCCCTCATGCATGTGTGGTAAAACCCGCAGCATGTATGGTCCCCAATAGGCCCCTACAACGCAACATGGAGGAAGTAAGTGGGAGATGCGTTTCTTGCAAAAACGCTACATCAATGTGGTGTCTCTTCAAGTAGGCTAACACACTTTAGGTCGTCCTGTAGTCCACGATAAAACAAAGAGGCCCTCTTTGCCTCTGGCCAGTTCGCCTTGACCACCAGACTATTGAACTATTGAAAGAAAGGACCAAAAACCTCAAGACAAAAATCACCCAAAACAACTGAAGTGCTGATGACAACTCATGATGGTCCATGCATGCCCTTCTCCCTTTGTGCAGTGGCTAACCTCAGCCACAACAAGACAAGCCAACTAACTTCGGTGACCTCTGTAGCTATTAAGTCCAAAAAAGAAGCAGCCTTTTTACCTGTCCATGCTCCATTAACTCCATTAACATTAAATCCTACACACGCACCCACAGCAAGGGTCCACAAGGCCAGCAAGAGGGCTAGCCATATCAGCAGCGGAGGCATTCTAGAAATTGCAAAAGAAAACCTCAATAACTGATTACTTCTTTAAAAAATCTCCTCAGCAAGCCCACCTAGATATCCCAGACTCAAGTAGGAATAAGGAACTCAACGGAGGCCCAGTAGCCACCCCTGCCTCCACAGCTGACATAATATCGCTCATAATCCTGTCTCCAGGAACAAATAGCAGGTACAACCAGGTGTACCAACAATCAATAAATAGCACAGTAATTGACATATCCTCTGGAAGCCTCCTGAATAGTTTGTTGGTACCCATTTTACAACTCGCCTTCCAACCCCCATGGCTTGCTTGCTGAAGACACAACTCTGTTGTAAAACAAACAGCATAACCACCGCTGCTCAGATCCACAGCCACTGGGATAATAGAAAAGGAGGTACTGGATAACAGGGCTCAGTAAGCTGCAGCCCAGGTTAATCAGCCAAGTAGACCATGAAATTCTTAAAGGCGGCCAAAGGGGATCTGTTGCTGGCCAGGGCCAGTCCGTGGTCCCTCTGGGCAGCAAGGACAAAGACACAATAAGTCTCATAGAGACCGGGAACGTACCTGAGTAACATGAGCTCCAACTTCCAGCGGACCATAGCTCCAAGTTGAGCTCGAGTATTATGGAAAACGTAATATTATCTGCCACCAAAAAGGTTAAAAACAATATCGAACAAGACTCCCTACTGGCTTCCATAAATGTCACATTAGCCAAAACAGTAAATGCCAGGGCATGGCAGTCTGGCAAATTGGAATTGCAACTTGATTCAATCCAAACCCTGGCCATCTCAATATTAAAGATAGAGTAAAAAGGCAGTTCCTTGCAAGAGAGGCTAAAAAGCGCTGGAGGCAAAGAATCTTCTTGTGTATCATACTCATGCCATCAGATTGCAGAGAAACTATGCACCTTGCCAGACGCCCTGAACCTAATGATAATGGATATAAAGTCGGCCTTACAACAACAAGTAAGCAGCACTGTCAGCAGGTCTGACCCAAAACCAACAGTTAAAGAAGCTGGACGAATCATGGAAAGAGTGACCATCTCACTGGGAGCAGCCGATAGGGAAACCTCACAGTTGGGCGCGATGTTACCAAAGATAGCGCTTATAAAATCTCCACCGCACACCTTAGCAGGAAACCACAACCAGGGGGCTGCCCTTTTTTCTATAGCGTAGGAACCGGCCCTAGAAGCAAAGGACAAAAAACTGCCAGGCAATTACAATGGAAAAATAACAACTGGAGAAGATCAATGGTTTGTTGCCTTATCAAAAAGAGCCAAAAAAGACAAAAGAAGGACATAAATAAAGCAGAGAAACAACGTTTTTCAAATCAGTTTCCACCCAATAAATTAAAACCAGACAGCAACTTTTCTAATGTATATCCATTGTTTAAAGGTAGTGGAAAAACGAAGAACATATTACTATCTGGTGAAACGCCTGCTTTCACACTCCATGCAACCCTGGCCTTGCCACCGACTTTACCCAAATCAGATACAGACTCCACCATGGTAAAATGTCCAGCAACACAATCCAAATACTAGGAACCTACTCGCAGGGGATACAACCCTCAACCATGCAAGACCTGAAGGAAATCCTGCTTAGTAACAGTGGAAACACGACAAAAGAACCAGAATCCCAGGAGAATTGACTGCTCCCCCATGTGAAGGTACCGTGACATTGGTTCTTTCTTCATTTAAGAAAAATTGAAGCTCCATCACTGACCAATGTCCCCTATCACGACATTCACTGACCAATATCCAAATGCAGAGGGTGCAGCAACCATCAGGATGGGTGGTGCCTTATGTCCTGCAAGAAGTTACCACAACTGTAATAAGAAAGTGCTTACCCATGGAGATCATTGAGTGGGTGTCATTTGATCAGACCGATCACTAACGGTCACCTCCCCCTACCCATACCCATAACGAACGTAAAACTAAAAAGTACCCTGGTGAGGATCGACTGACTAGCTGGCAATCCTCCCACATTATCCCTCGGAAGGGAGCCATGATGTACTGAATCGATCTAATCTATTAAGGTTGTTTAGGGCTATTTCCACTCAGCCTGAGATAACTTCGGAGGACATTTTGAGTGTGGACTTCAAAATCACCCCAGAGTGCAGCTATAGGAGGAATTCACATTCTTAACACTAAAAACAAACTCACTGGCAGAATTCATATTAGACTGCAAGGCTATACTTGAGGAATGGGGCATAGGAACTCTAAAAATTCAAGCGCCTAAATACCCAGCACCATTAAAAAAGCCACTTGATCCATCCAACCCAAAAGCCCACCCCTACAGCATACTAAGAGGGACCGGGCACTTGCTTCGCCAACCGAAGATAGATAACATACATATAGCTTGTACCTACTCACCAACAAGGGGCCTGACTAGGAAAATAGCAACAGAACAAATTGGGGGAGAACATCAATCCGACTGGAACTGGGCACCTTATATCTTGTTCAGTGGAGCCACAGCCTATTCCTAGCAGTGAGAAATGCCCATCAGAGCCACAACAACGTATAACTCTCCTGTCATGGAATGTCGCTGGGCTATCAAGACTTTTAAGCTCAAATACAGAAAAATCACTGTTAACGGCATCTGACGTCCTCTTCCTGGCTTCCAAGGGGTCCACCAAGTAGGAAAGAAAAAAAAACATCTTTGGGAGGCCTTCTGGAGGCTTGTCAATAAACCTTATTCTGAACATTCAATTCCAACTCAAGATGAGATGCTTCAAGCGCTCGTATTGGAAAGCCCCAAAACATCGGCGTCCCGAAGTAAGATTCTCATATTCGTCTATTTTAACAGCTTTGGCTCAGCAGGAGCCACAAGACTGAGCCAGCTGAGCAACAACTTAGATCAAATTCTTTGCAATCATGTTAATCATGAAGTAATAATCTGTGGTGACTTTAATCTGAGACACCTAGGATCATTTAACAACGTCAGTTCACCTTTAAATTTGTTAAGTACTCAATTAAAAAAAATCTTAAGCAAACATGGACTCAAGTCCGCAGAGGTCATAGCCAACAACCTTGAGCCACCAACACAGCTCTTGAAAACCTTCAGGAGGATAAGCACTATCGATTACATTTTTGACTCAGAAAAATTTATGAACCACCTAGTGAGCTTTAAAGTGCATGATAGGGATCACCTTCCTCTTCGTACAATCTTTGATCTTCACCTATCTAAACGCAAAGCTCATAAGGTTCTGGGCACTCTCTGCAATGATGAATTAGTACATCTAATTTGAAAAATAAAATGGGGCCACGTAAATCCACGGAAACTAGCTTCATGGAAAGTCATTACTGGACAGTCTCTGCAGGCCCAAAGTGGCAAATACCTATTGACTCACAGGGCATCTACATCCGAATCAATGAACTCCTATCTAGGCCGTGGGCGTCATCGGTCAAAAACCTTTAAAAAAAAATCTATCTATATTGACTAATTCACGGCTCATCCGAAAGTTGACGAAGGCACGTAAAAAAAAAAAAAACGGAACCAAACAAGTAAATGCTGCGCTGCAACTGGAACTTCAAGTCGCAAGAAAAAAATCATAAGCAACTGATATGGCAGAAAAAAAAACAGCTGAGGGAAAAGGATTGGCAATATGTTTATGCGATAATGAGCAAGCACAACCAGGCCAACTTATGGAGGACATAAAAAAAAAAACATGGCAGGAAGTTATAAGGAGCAATGTCATCAATGAAGGCTCATGGTCCTTGCATGTAAAAAAGCTATACGTAATTGACCAACCAAGAGTCCGCTCAATCAAAACTTCAGACCCCGCTGATGACTAAAAGGGCTGTGTCCCCTTATATATGGTCAACAGCATTCAAAAAGCACTACTTAAAACATGATCTTCAGGTGCACCTGGCCCAAATGGCCTCCCGGCCCAGCTGTTTAAAAAAGATTTAGCACTATGGCCTGCAATACTTTCCCCGTTATTTACCATCTATTCAAAGCTCCATCAAGTGCCTGACAGCTGGAGAGGTTCAATACTGTATCCAATTTTTAAAAAGGGCGATAGACAGAACCCCATCAACTACCGCCTGATAGCTTTATTAAATATTGAGGCCAAGGTCTACGCAGCAGCACTTCTAAATGATCTAGAGACTTGGGCAACAACAAATGCAATAATTCCTTTCTGTCAAACAGGCTTTAGACACAATCCCTCCACACTGGATAACATAATCACTCTATCTTATCTTGCCCACCATGTAAATAGCCGGAACTCATCAGCTCTTTACGCATGCTTCGTGGACTATTCGTCCGCATTTGACCTGGTGGACAGAGGTATTTTATGGAGAAAACTCCAGGTGAGTGGCATTCCTGCTTAGTGCCAATATATCACTATATTCATCAACTTGGATGAGGGTCAAGTTGGCAGACACTGCGTTAACCAGGAAGATCAATACCAACCAAGGGCTAAAGCAAGGGTATGTCCTTGCTCTAATGCTGTTTAACTTATACACGGTGGACATGTCCCAGACACTTAACAACGCTAATCTAATTCCTCCAAAAATAGGCAAAACTAAGATCACAACACTACAGTACATGGATGACATTGTTCTCCTCGACAATTCAAAAATGGAAATCCAGAGAGCATTAAATTATCTTCACTTATACAACATAGCAAACAAGATGATAGTAAATGCCTCCAAAACAAAGGTGTTATCTTTTGGAAGGACACTAAAACAAACAAGCAGAAACTGGTCTCTGGGTCCCTTAAAAATCTCAGGAGCCAAATCCTACAATTACTCTGGCACATGCTTTTCTGCAAATTGTGCACCTACAACACACATGCGCCACTTAAAGGATAAGGCAGCATTAATCACCACAAGACTCTGTCAATTACATACAGCCCTTGAAAGCCCCTCCTCATCCCCAATCAAACAAGCATTTGCAATGCAATAGGTCTCGCATTTGCTAGAGTTAGAGCTATTGGCATTGTAAATGGCAATGGCTTTTATGTATGTGTTTTGGTTTGGAGTGGATTGGATGTATGTGGATTGTAGTGGAATTATGTGTGTTGAATTGGAATTGTTATTTGTGGAATTTAGGGTGAATTGTGTGGTATGCAGTGTATTTGTGTGAAAATTGTGTGTCATAGTGTGCAGTGGAATTATGTGGATAGTAATTATGTGGTTGTGACTTGTGAGTGTACTGGAATTATGCGGAGTGGGATTGTGTCACGAAGTGTAATTATGTGATATGGTTGGGTTGTGGAGTGGTATGTACTGTAGTTTAATTATGTGGTGTGCTGTTGAATTTTGTGGCTTGATGTGGAATTTTGGGGTGTGGATTGGATTTATGTGGTGTCTTACGTATTTGTAATTAATGGTGGCCCTGCCTGCCTATTTTCAGTAGAACACATGCTACATTATACCACCGCCTTTTGCTGGTGTGGAAAAACCACCTTAGTGAAAAATTATTTGTTGTATGTGCTATAGCAAGATAATTAAAAAAGAAAGAAGGGAAAATGCATTTTTTAGAGAGCGAGGTATTTTGGGAAAAAGACGGGTTCCGAAACCGTAATTGGCACACTTATCTTCTAAACACCATGAAGATGTGTGGCGCAGGCAAAAGCTATAAAGAAGTGCCACGATGCTTAGAAAGATTTCTAGTGCACGTTTAATTTTACTGGTGCAGTCTCAATGTCCCAAAACGCTGAAAGAAAAGACAGCCCAAAGGAGGACACATGTATAAATAATTTAGAGACTGTGTAAAAAAAAATGTCCTGAAAACAATATACAATAACTTACGTTTTGAAGTCATCCAAGGGGGGCTGGTGAAGGTGGACTTGTGTCACAGCCGGGATCCACAAGTCAGCATGAGGGGATACTTAATCACCGACTTAGTAGGTCAAACCAGTCCGAACGGGAAGGAAAAGAATGCAGCTTAAAAACCAAGCATTTGCAATGCAATAGGTCTCGCATTTGCGAGAGTTAGAGCTAGTGGCGTTGTAAATGACAATGTTTTTCACCCAATCACCCAATCCAAACCCATGTGTTTTGGTTTGGATTGGAATTATGTGGGTTGTATTGGAATTGCTATCTGTGGAATTATGTGGGGTGGAATTTTGTGTTTTTCGAGTATATTTGTGTACTGTAATTGTGAGGCATGGAGACTAGATAGGGGTGAGAGCAGTATGGTATAGACATAAAGATAGAGAAGGATGTAGCCATTGTAAACAAAATAAAACATTTAAATATAAAACCATATTGCCTCTCCAAAAAAATGTGTTAATATAATAATATTTTATCACTTAGGCCAGGCACTGTTAAAAAAGAAGAAATTATTAGATAATATACACTAAACAAAATGTGCTGTTTTATTCCACATAATTCACCTTTTATCAAGACCTAAATTATTGAAACACTCCCACCCTTTTGTTTTCTTAAACATAAATACATATGGCTTGCAATGTGAAACAAATAAGTCATCTTGGGAACGAGACACCAATCTCTGAGTCTGTAGGAAGAACCACAGCCGGGGAATTTTTGGCAATTCACGGATTGGTGAGACAATGTTAAAGAAAGCACATATGCTAGTGCTAGCACTGATAGCGATTTTAACAGTTATGCTAATGGGCTCTTTTATAGCTTAGCTAAGTAACAGCTCAAATCACAGACGCTTCACTGACCTGCCCAGGGTCACACATGGCATCAGCAGGGCTCCACCCTGCCCTACTGACGACGGGTGCACACCGTGCTCATGTTCATGCCGTCAACTCAACACCCTTGATAGAGAATATTACAGATAACGGGGCACCGTGGAAATAAATAATTCCTAGACCTTGGAACGCAGCACTATTGGTTGTGTTAGCTCTTGTGACATGCCAAGTGTTGTGTTTGTGCTGCTGTCAGAACCTCATAGAAAGGAGCAAGGCCCGATATGAACTGCCCCTTTGCGTGCTCCGAGACTGTAGGTTTAATTTGGTTTCCGTGTTTATCCTGGATCTTTTTCCTCAGTGCCGTAATTTGTAAATTCAGTTGTTTGCTAATTAAGTTGCTGCATTTTCATTAGGAAAGCAAAATTACATGTATCAAAATGTAAATGTAGGCATTCTAAAGCCAGTCGTCCTGGTAATCCTATGTGAGAATTACTTTATTAGAAGAATACACCTAAATAACAGAAGCACGGAGCAAAACAAATGTTGCCCAAACATGATAGCTCTATGGCTGCTATGAGCTGTCACTACAGCGAAGGGCTTCCGATACCTGTGCTCTCCATTCAGACGCAAAATGCACATTCTTAAAAATTGCTTAGAGGCGAATCAGTTACAGGCATGCATTATACATACGAACTCATGCTAAAAGGACCCAATATTTCTAAATGAATGTATGGAATATTATAAAACACCATGGTTAGTACAAGAAATATTTTAATTGGCTTTTTTCATCCTGTCCTTTAAAAGTAGAAAAGATAGTGCGACCAACGTTTCTTTTCATTAAGAGTAATTTTACAGCCATTTCTACGCATTTCCGTCCTTGAGTCGTTGCAAATAATAACGAAATTGCACTAAATACTGTCAACTTTGAAAAGAAGGGAGGCACTCCAACTCCCTCAAGGATTCATGAAGGCGCTTAGACACCTTGCATCGTGGTACGAAGCACTAGACAGAAAACGTCAATGAAGCTAAACATAGGTCAATACCGGAATTATTTTGAGAGCATGATATACAAAGACGTGCACTGTGGCGCCAACTTTTCAGACACACATCGTAGAGCTGGCGCTGAATTGCATTGATGACAAACGTGCCGCCGTTTCCAGCTGTTCATTTCAACCCCTGTGAAGGGCAGTGACCCCTGCTGCCAGGCTAGTTCCTCGTCGGTGTGGCTGCCCCACCCACGGGCATCCCCTTGAAGGAAAGACACGGGGTGGGGCTGTTAGTAAGAGACACGTATTAGCTGCATTCGTGTAACTTACTGTTCCAGACGTGAGGTCGGTATGTCAGGAATAAGCTCTCCCCGGTCTCAGTGCTTCCTTTTGCAGTGGGACCCCAGTGTCCAAGTTGCTGGGGCAAGGGTGGCGTGAGGTACCCCGTATGTGAGCTCAGTCCAAAAAATCTACATCTGTTTCAAAACGAAAGCGATCTTGAAAGGCCCTGCATCTCTTTCGTCAACAGCACATCTTTAACAAGACGGAAGAGCTGGTGTGTCAAGGCAGACACTGAACTATTCGGCAGAAACGGGTATTTTAATTTCCGTGCAAATGATCAATGGACAGAAACTCATCTCTTATTTCTATTTACACAGACATCAGGCAGCGCCAAGTCTCGCTTTCGTAATCTGATTCCACATGAGCTACGCTGGCAAAATGTAATTTAAAGGTGCGAGAGTCCGAGCTGCCAGAGCGCAGCCAACAAGAGGTTTACATTCTAGAAATGCTGACGTTTGAGCCCAAAGAACCCTGAGTCAGGGTAGAGGGAAATCAAAATATAACATGTTTACTACGGGAACACATGGGAATGCAAAGCCATTAATCAAGCAGGATGGCTCTGACTGTCTCCCTTCACGCCAAGGGAGGAGGGAGATTCGAGCAGAGCATCAAAGGGCTGGGTGAGAAGGGAGGGGGGAATGCAATGAGCAGAGGAGCAGCTGTGCACGTGCATGTGATCTCGTGCACTCAAGGTTTAGGCCAGCCAAAAGACTGGGTAGCACTTTGAAAAACCCACATATAAAATGTCTCTTCGAGCCTTTGGCTCACGAGACCTAAAAAGTGCTCAGGGTCGTATTACCATCTGTAATCACTTACGGCTGCGAGGCCTTTCCGGGCCAACTCATTAAAATTATTGAAAAATTACATCTAAAAGTCTACAAAAGAGTGTTCAAATTGCCTTTTTACACCAGGGGACGTCTGGTCTGGAGGGCATTGAATGGTCTAGCATGGGGTCATTTCTAAAGTATTACTATAGATGCTCCACGGCGACGCCAGGCACCTTGAAATGTATTCTGCAAAACATATTCAAATATAAAAATAACTCATGGTCCACTTATTTAATGACATCAGCTGCTACACTTCAAATCGACTTGTCCCTTCTAAATACCTCACTACTCACGCACACTGCAGTAAAAAGCATATTGAAAAAACAGATTGAATTCCTTTCGAAGACCGCCAAGATTTCCTTCAGGCACAATCGTATCTCATTTGCACAATCGGGAAAGCTTGCCTAGCCCAAATCTTGGCAGTAAGGATGCTGGCATTACAAATCAAAGACTTCAACCCTAATTGGCCACTGCTCCCCAAGATTGTCAAGTGCAGAGTTTTTGGCTATAAATCTGAAACTTTTTTACACTTACTTTGCTGCTGTCAGACATTGCTCGATTCCCGGCGAACCCTATTAAAGCCACTTTTTTAAATTCATGGCATAAAAACATGCAATAGTGCAATGGACTGGACTTTTAGTACCATGATTCCCCTTCAACTGGCAAGAATAGGCACATTTTTTAAAGCAGTGTGGACCTACTGAAAAACACAGAACAAAGCACAGAGATGACCGCAGATTGATAACTTCTAGTTCCTGCACTACAGACATTAGGCATTGCAAAGTCTGACCTCTTTGTAATTGAGTTTTAACACTTGGTATGTATTTTATCCAATTTGTAGTGAATTTACATTTTTTTTACTTCTCTTGCACAAAAACTCAAACCGGGTCACCTATAATAGAACTTAAATAGCCAAACTACCCTAAACACAACTAAAACTGCTTGTACACTTTGAGTTTCATTCTTAGGCACTACATGCCAGTTACACTAGAGGGTATTGCAAGGACCCACCGCTTTCTATTTGTCCTTTGTATAAAATGTCTTTTAAACATTTTATATTGTCATGGTTTTAAGTAATCTTCACAATACATTTTGTATTGGGGACAATTGAACTGGGCAAGGGTGCCTAGCAGGTCGTGGTGTCTCCGCTGTAGTTCGAACTGTTCATTATCCATGGTTAGTTGGTGGACCAATGATCAAAGATCTGCCAGAGTTCCCCCACGAATCGGTTGAAAGAATAAAGCATGTGATCATCCTTGGCCAGTGGACCGGGCTGCTGCATCTCCTGTAAGGTAGCATAGGACAAAATCTACACGGGAATCTGGGGTTGGAAATGCTACTTGTTTACAGAGAAAATTTAATTTGCATTAAATCAAAAACATCTTGAAAGCAGAAAGAAAAGAAAGGAAGGATAAAAGAGAGGATAGAAAGACTGAAAGAAAGAAGGAAAGAAATAACAAAGAGGGTAAGATGGAAAGACAGAAAGAAAGAAAGAAAGAAAGAAAGAAAGAAAGAAAGAAAGAAAGAAAGAAAGAAAGAAAGTAGGAAAGAAAGAAAGAAAGAAAGAAAGAAAGAAAGAAAGAAAGAAAGAAAGAAAAAAGAAAGAAAGAAAGAATGAAAGAAAGAAAGAAAGAAAAAGGAAAGATGGAAAGAAAAAAAAGAAGCCAAAAAGAGGGAAAGAAGAAAAGAGAGAATGAAAGGAAAGAGGGAAAGAAAGAAAAAATGATAACCTACGAGAGGAGTAGGCTTTACAGTAGTGAAAAACTGATTTGGGTGTTTGTCACTAGCGGAATGCGCAAAACTTAAAAGACACAGCAACATGCCGTTAGGGCTGCCTAGAACCTACCTTAGGGGTGACATATGTGTAATAAAAGGGGGTTTTAAGGCTTGGCAAGTGGTTTTAAATGCCATGTCGAAGTGGCAGTAAACTACACACACAGTCCCAGCCCAGTCTTCACACTATTAGAAGGGGGTAATAAGTCATTTTTGTGGGAAACTGGACACTGCCTATTCAGATGTGTCAGCTGCCCCCCTCTCTTCTAGGGGTGGGAGGTAATCTCCACTCTCCCAGCAGAGTTTGTGTAGTTTTGTCATGCTGCGCTCCGCTTCGAACGTGCAGAGTGGTTGAGAAAGGGGGCAGGGCCTCCAATGAGCTCTCAGCAAGCCCACTGTGGGGGACTTACTGGGGGCAATGATAGGGGTTCTTGGCCCCCAATGACTTTCAGCAGCCAAGGGGACTTCATCCCCAAACCAGTAGTGTGCCAGGAGGCGCGTTTGCAGAATGGTTGAGAAAGGGGACGGGCCTCCAAGGTCTCAGCAATCCCACTGTGTGGGACTTACTAGTTGTAACAGGAGGGGCTCTTGGCCCCCAACTACTCTCAGCATCCAAGAGGATTTCATTAGGGGTGGGCGAGCAATACTCTGCCCACTCAGGGAATTCAGCAGAGGTTTTTGGTAACTCCGCGGAATTATACAGAGTGAAATTCCGCAAGCTCCACCCAGGTCTACTCTCTTCCTTCCCACAAAGAGCTATCAGAATGCAGATGAAAGCAGATGAGTTCTCTATCACACCCACCCTTCCTGTGTTTGTGCCTGTCTAGAGGGAATGCACAAAGTGCAGCTATCACCCATCCCAGACGTGTATTGGAGAGAGGGTGTAAGGCACATAGAGCAGTAAGAGCAGACAAATGTCCACTTTCTAAAAGTAACACAAAAAGATAATGGACGGAATCCAGAACATTGTCAAACATTCACCTCCATTCACAGATCTATAATAAATCCATTGTTTTTTTGCTAACCTTGCCACCCTAATTTGGACCCAGCCATGTGCAAATTAGTCTTGACCCTGCTCCCCATGGTAACAATTCAGTCCAAACTGGTGTGGTGTGGTGAGAAAAAAAACAATGAATTTAGGCCCAGATCTCTGCACTGGGTGTGAGTGTAAGACATTGTTCAACACTCTGTCAATCATTTGTTCTTTTTGCATTGGTCGCCCTAAGTAGGACGGATATTCCCAGACTTCAGTCCCATACTCACCATGCCACTGGAGTCAAGCTATCCTGGCTGATGAGGTGTGATATCCCAAAACCAGTCCTAGGATGTTTTTTTCCGGTCCAGGGATGACCTGGCCTGACAGTTTGGGGTGGACTGTTCACATGAGGAGCAGGGTCAAGACTGATTTGCATATGGCTGGGTCCAAACTTGAATGGCATTGTTTCTGGTCAATATCGATCCAGTCTCGGTATAGCCTCAGATCTCTGTACTGGGAGTGAGTGTTTGACATTATTCACCATTCCATTCATCATCTGTTCTTTTTGCACTTTCTAAAAGGGGCATTTCTGAAACAGTCATGTTAAATCCAACAATACCAAGTAAAGAGGATTTATCATTACCATTCCATTGATATGAAACAAGATTCAGCTAATCCTTTCTCATCAGGAATTACATGCTTATATGTGTATTAAGGAATTCTAATGCCTACCTTTTAGTTACACTGCACCCTGCCTTTAGGACTACCTAGGGCCTACCTTAGGGGTGACGTATCTGCAATAAAAGGGGAGTTTAAGGCTTGCCAAGTCGAATGACAGTAACATGCACACACAGGCCCTGCAGTGGCAGGCCTTACACAGGTTTGAAAGGTTACTTGTGTGGGTGGCTCAATCAGTGCTGCAGGTCCACTAGTAGTATTTACTATGCAGGCCATGTGTATATGGTATACCACTTTTCAAGGAACTTACAAGTACTTTTAAGGTGCTAAATGTCTATACACCAATGTTACTATGTTTAGGGGAGAAGCACATGCATTTCAGCACTGGTTAGCAGCGGTATAATGCTCAGAGTCCTAAAGCAACAAAAATAAGGTCAGAAAAAGAGGAGGAGGAAGGCAAAAGTTTGGGGCGACCCATCAGAAAGGGCCATTTTCCAACACAAACCTTTCCTACCTGTTAGAAGGGCGACCTCCGGGGAGTCAGATGATGTCGGACTGACCACCCCAAGAGGCCCCGTTCCGTAAGGATGCAGCCGAGCGCCGCTGAGAGGCCTCCTGGGCGAGGTCCTTCTCCTAGGATCGTACAGCCAAGTAATCCCCTCCCACCACAAAGGGTCACAACCAGGGTATCAATGTTCACAAGTCGTTTATCAGAATTTAAGAGTAGGTCTCCGTAGGCAATATTTACAGGTGGATCAAGAGATCCAAAAGAGTCTCAGGGTTTGGTTAGGAACGGGGGTAGCGGGACAGTCTCAGTACCAGCCCGGGACGTAGTCCATAGGGTTCGTGGGGTCACTTCGGTGAGGTCGAGCCGCGACGAGGTCAGCAGGGCTCCGGTGGTTGCTTCAGCGAGGTCGAGCCACGACAAGGTCAGCCGGGCTCCGATGTTCCGGGAGGGTCTTCTTCTCAGCAAGGGGGGAGCCGCGACGCAGTCAGCAGGGCTCAGATGTTCCGTGAGGGTCTTCTTCTCAGCAAAGGGGGGAGCCGCGACGCAGTCAGCAGGACTCGAGTTCTCAGTACCAGGAAATGAGTCTTTCTCCGTAGGGTCAGCCGCGATCCGATCAGCAGGGCTCTGGACTCCAGGATACAACTGCCGTCCTGGTGGTGGGCTGCCCCAGATATATGGCTGGAGCCCTTTGATGTCCGGACCCTCGCACCTGGGGGGCCGGAGGGGCCGGGATGAGAGAGTCCAGACACCCAGCGGGGGGGTGGAGCCATCGCCCAGGGAGGCCGGAGGGCGTTCGGGCCCAGGTGTCGGGGGCCGGCGGGAGGCCCCATCGAAACTCCCCTCCTCCGGGATTAGTTGAGTGGCCAATCGACCCCCTTGGGTCGGGTCTTGGCGCCTTGGTGTCGGGGCTTCGCTGGGACCGAGGCCCGGGCGGGCCGCATTGCGAAGGCTGGTGCAAGGAGCGGGATACAAGCTCGGGGGGCCCCGAGGGGTTGGGGTTGTCCCTGTTTGGTCTGGTAGGAGGGTTCGGGACCACGCCACAAGGCCGGGTCCAACAGGTGTCCCCCCCAGCGGAAGGCAGGGAGAGTCACCCATCTTCTTGGGTGTTCTCCTCGCCGAGGCGGAAGAATCGGGATAGGCCGTCGGTGTTGGCGTGGTCGTTGCCGGGCCGATGATCTACAGTGAAGTCCATCCCCTGCAGGGAGATGGACCATCGCAACAACTTCGGGTTCTCGCCTCTCATCTGCATTGCCCACCGCAAGGGCCGGTGGTCGGTTTGGACCCGGAAGTGGGTGCCGAAAAGGTAGGGCCGGAGCTTCTTGAGGGCCCACACCACGGCGAAGGCCTCTCGTTCAATGGTGCTCCATCTTTGCTCCCGGGGCAGCAGGAGCCGGCTGATGAAGGCCACCGGCTGGTCAATCCCCTCAGAGTTCACTTGGGACAAGACAGCCCGACTCCGTATTCCGAGGCATCAGTCTGTACCACGAACTCTTTGCTGTAGTCGGGAGCTTGTAGCACGGGGGCGGTACACATCGCTGTTTTGAGGGCCTCGAAGGCCGCCTGACAGAGGGGCGTCTAGTGCACCTTCTTTGGTTGCTTCTTGGAGGGGAGCTCCGTGAGGGGGCCCACAATGCTTCCGTAGTCCTTAATGAACCGCCTGTAATAGCCCGTGAGTCCCAGGAAGGCCCTCACCGTGGTTTGGGTGGCTGGGGGCTCCCAGGCCATGATGGCGTCGATCTTTGGCTGGAGGGGAGCCACATGGCCGCTCCCCACTTGATGTCCCAGATAGGTTACGGATCCTTGGCCTATCTGACATTTGCTGGCTTTTATTGTGAGCCCGGCCCTTTGGAGGGCGGTCAGAACCTCCCAGTGGTGCCTCAGGTGTTCGGCCCAGTGGCTGCTGAACACCGCAATATCGTCCAGGTAGGCGGCGCTGAATGCTTCTAGGCTGGCCAGTACCTTGTTCACTAGTCTTTGGAAGGTCGCCGGGGCATTCTTCATGCCGAAGGGCATCACTCTGAAGTGGTAGTGGCCATCGGGGGTGGAGAAAGCAGAACGCTCTTGGGCACCCGGGGTGAGCCCGATCTGCCAGTATCCGGCAGTGAGGTCAAAGGTGCTAAGGTAGCGGGCGGCTCCCAGGCGGTCGATCAGTTCATCTGCCCGAGGAATGGGATGGGCATCGGTTTTGGTGACGGCATTTAATCCCCGATAGTCCACGCAAAACCGGAGCTCCGGGGTGGTGCCCGGGGCGGCAGCTTTCGGCACCAGGATCACAGGGCTGGCCCAGGGACTGTCGGAGGGCTCGATGACCCCCAGGGCCAACATCTTGGAGACCTCGGCGTGGATGCAGGCCCGCACCCGGTCGGGGACTCGGTAGGCTCGGTGTCGCACGGGGGGGCTGACCCCGGTGTCGACGTCGTGGACACACCATTGGGTGACTCCGGGAGTGAGGGAGAAGAGAGCAGCGAAGTGATGCAGCAGTCCTTGACACTCTTGGCGCTGCTCCGCAGTCAGGGTGGCGGAGAGGATGACTCTCCCTACGGAGCCGTCCTTTTCGGAGGCTCTCAGGAGGTCGGGTAGGGGCTCGCAGTCGTCCTCGGCCCCATCGTCCGTAGCCATCAGTAGGCTAAGTTCCGTTCGGGCAAAGTGGGGTTTGAGCCTGTTGGCGTAGAGAACCCGGAGGGGGTTCCTGGGGGATTCCATGTCGACCAGGTAGGTGACGGGGCTCTTTTTCTCTACCACCTTGAAGGGCCCGGTCCATTTGTCCTGGAGAGCACAAGGGTCAACGGGCGACATGACCCAGACCTGCTGGCCTGGCTCGAACTCGATGGAGGAGGCGTTCTGGTCACACCAGCGTTTCATTTCCTCCTGGCTGGCCTCGAGGTTGGCTTCGGCCTGTTCCCGGAATTTCCGGGTTTGATTCCGCAGGGTCAGGAGGTACCGGTAGACGTCGGGCGGAGCATCCTGGACGGTAGTCTCCCAGCCTTCTTTGACCAGGCTGAGGGGGCCCCGGACAGGGTGTCCATACAAGAGTTCGAAGGGGCTGAACCCAAGAGACTTCTGTGGGACCTCCCGATAGGCAAACAGGAGGCAGGGCAGCAGGACGTCCCATTTGCGTCTTAGGGGCTCCTCCAAGCCCTTGATCATCCCTTTCAATGTACTGTTGAATCGTTCGACTAGTCCGTTCCCCTGGGGGTGGTACGGGGTTGTGAATTTGTAGGTGACCCCGCATTGTTGCCACAGGGACCGCATATATTTTGAGATGAAGTTCGTGCCTCGGTCGCTCACGACCTCCCGGGGGAAACCCACTCTGGAGAAGATTCCCATTAAGGCCCGGCCCACTACGGGGGCCGTCACTGTTCGGAGAGGGATGGCCTCAGGGTATCGGGTGGCATGATCGACCAGGACGAGGATGAAGCGATGTCCTTGGGAGGTTCGGGGGTCCAGGGGCCCCACGATGTCGATCCCCACTCGCTCGAACGGGGTGTTTACTATTGGAAAGGGCTGGAAAGGGGCTTTGACCCTTCCCCCACTCTTCCCGCTGGCTTGGCAGGTCGGGCAGGTTCGGCAATGATTGTCCACGTCCTTCCGCATTCGGGGCCAGTAGAAGTGAGTCACCAGGCGGCTGTATGTTTTGTCTTGCCCCAGGTGCCCGGCGAGGGGCACATCATACGCCAGATTGAGGAGGAAGTCCTGGAATCGGAGGGGGACCACTAGCACTCGGCTGGCCCCCAGTTCTGCGGTCTTCTGCTCGCTGTAGAGGAGGTCATTGTCCCAATAGACCCAGTGGGTCCCCGTTTGTTCTCCGGTGGCCTGGGCGGCGGCTTGCTGTCGGGTCCCTTCGAGGAAGGGGCAGGTTTTCTGTTCTTGGCAGAACTGCTCCCTGGTGGGGCCACCTTCTTGGCGCCATTGGGCAAGTTCGGGTAGGTCGCCGAGCGCGGCGACCTCGTCCGGGGGGATTTCTGGCAGCCCGGACTGAGCGTCGGCTTCTTCTTCGACGGAGGGGGGTGGCGGTTCGGGCCACTCCGGTTCTTCGGGGGGAGCAGGTATGCTCGGCTGGATGGCCCGGGCGGTCGTGGACCGGGTGGTTGCGCAAGCCCACTCGGGCAGTCCCAGCATTCCCAGATGCTCTCGGCGCTCGACGTGGGCCCAGGGGGAACTTTCCAGGTCGTTCCCCAGGAGGCAGTCTACGGGGGCGTCGTCGCGGACGGTCACCTTCAGCATGCCCGACACTCCCCCCCACTCTAAGGGAATCCGGGCCATCTGGCACAAGCTCTCGGTGTTGTCTGCCGACCGGACGGGGCACAGTACATTAGGCATGATCTGCTCGGGGGTCACCAAGTGGCAGCGGACAGCTGTCACGCTGGCCCCGGTGTCGCGGAGGGCTTCGGCCCGGCGTCCATTAATGGTGACCCACTGTTGGTACTTCTGGGTGTTGCTCGTGATGGGAGCCTGGGGCACCATTTCCCGGCTGCCTAGGCATACCAAGGTCATGGCGGCGGGTTCCCTTATGGTTGGCTCTGCGTCGTCGTTCTCTTCATCTTCTCCCCCTTCTCCCAGGGCCGTGGCCGCCAACTGGCGGGGGGGTGGCCCGGTGGTCCCGGCTCGTCGGTTCACGGGGCAGGTCGGGTTACTGGCATAGTGCCCTGGCTGTTGGCAGTTGTAGCACGTGACCGTAGGTCGAGGCCCTGGTTGTGCTAGGGGGGTCCCTCTTCGGGCGAGGGACGGGGACGTGCGGTTCGGGGGCGGTCCCCGGGGAGGACTCCGGGGCGGCCCGGCTGGAAAGTCTCTGTTTCGGTTCGATCCCCCTCCTCCGCCGTGCTGGCGGGGGGGCCCCTGGTTGTTCCGCTGGTACTCCCCCATCGAGTTCCAAGGGACCCGGGTGTTCACCCATCGATCGGCCTCGGCGGCGAGCTTCCGCGGCTCGATCAGCTTGCTGTCGAGGAGGTGCTGTCTCAGCTCGACGAAGCAGTTGTTGGAGAGGTGCTCCCATACAATAAGGTCGAACAGCTGTTCGTAGGAGGTGACTTTGCTGCCCTTGATCCACCCTTCCAGGGTTCTGCTGAAAAAGTCTACGTATTCCACCCAGGTGGTACCGGGGAGCTTCCTGCAGTCCCGGAAGCGCTGGCGGTACATCTCTCGGGTGAGACCATAGCGGGTGAGCAGGGCCTCCTTCATATGGTCATAAGAGGTCATCACTGCGTCTGGGAGCTGTAGCAGGGTGTCTCTGCCTTCGCTGAGGAACCGCCCCCATAGGCCGGCACCCCAATCTTTCCGGGGTACCCGATGGGCGATCATGGCTACCTCGTAGGCCTTGAACCATTGTTGGATGTCGTCGTTCTGGTAGTACTCTTTGACGACATCCTTGGGGATATGTACCTTAGCCTCGGCCGGCGGAGGGTTGTCCCTGTTTCCGGGGGCGCCAGTCTCTCCATTTTTGGACTTAATTTCAAGTTCTTTAAGATCCCGCTCATGCTCGAGGGTTAGCCTCCTCTCTTCTAGTTCTCGGTGCCGTTTTTTCTCCTCTATTTCTTCTTTCAGCCGTAGTTGCTCTAGGGCCAATTTCTTTTCTGCTAGTAGGAGTTCCCGTCCAGGCGGAGTCGGGCGAGCTCTAACTCGTGGGTCCGGACCCTCTCCCGTTCTCGCATCTCTTCCGGGGAGAGGCCGGTCTCCATGCTAGTTCTTCTCCCATCTGCTGGGGCTGGGGTTGATTGCTGGTGCACGCTTTTCACCGGGTTTCCTTCGGTTTGGGGGGGAGCCGCTCCGGGCTCTACCCAGGCCCTTAGGGCTTTCTGCAGGTCTTCTTTTGTGTTTAATCCGGTGGCCGCGATGCCTTTGTCTTTACAAAACTGTTTTAGTTCCTTATGGGTATATTCCTCCAACCGTTCTTGTTGGAACTCCGCGGTTGGGGTGGTCTCTTGGTTGCTCATAGTTACTCTGTGTCTGGGTAGGTAGTGGGTGAGTTACTCGCTGTACGATTTGCGTCGGGCTCGGATCGCACTGCTGGCCACCAATGTTAGAAGGGCGACCTCCGGGGAGTCAGATGATGTCGGACTGACCACCCCGAGAGGCCCCGTTCCGTAAGGATGCAGCCGAGCGCCGCTGAGAGGCCTCCTGGGCGAGGTCCTTCTCCTAGGATCGTACAGCCAAGTAATCCCTTCCCACCACAAAGGGACACAACCAGGGTATCAATGTTCACAAGTCGTTTATCAGAATTTAAGAGTAGGTCTCCGTAGGCAATATTTACAGGTGGATCAAGGGATCCAAAAGAGTCTCCGGGTTTGGTTAGGAACGGGGGTAGTGGGACTGTCTCAGTACCAGCCCGGGACGTAGTCCGCAGGGTTCGTGGGGTCACTTCGGTGAGGTCGAGCCGCGACGAGGTCAGCAGGGCTCCGGTGGTTGCTTCAGCGAGGTCGAGCCGCGACGAGGTCAGCTGGGCTCCGATGTTCTGGGAGGGTCTTCTTCTCAGCAAGAGGGGAGCCGCGACGCAGTCAGCAGGGCTCCGATGTTCCGTGAGGGTCTTCTTCTCAGCAAAGGGGGAGCCGCGACGCAGTCAGCAGGGCTCGAGTTCTCAGTACCCGGAAATTAGTCTTTCTCCGTAGGGTCATCCGCGATCCGATCAGCAGGGCTCTGGACTCCAGGATACAACTGCCGTCCTGGTGGTGGGCTGCCCCAGATATATGGCTGGAGCCCTTTGATGTCCGGACCCTCGCACCTGGGGGGCCGGAGGGGCCGGGATGAGAGAGTCCAGACACCCAGCGGGGGGGTGGAGCCATCGCCCAGGGAGGCCGGAGGGCGTTCGGGCCCAGGTGTCGGGGGCCGGCGGGAGGCCCCATCGAAACTCCCCTCCTCCGGGATCGGTTGAGTGGCCACTCGACCCCCTTAGGTCGGGTCTTGGCGCCTTGGTGTCGGGGCTTCGCAGGGACCGAGGCCCGGGCGGGCCGCGTCGCGAAGGCTGGTGCGGGGAGCGGGATACAAGCTCGGGGGCCCCGAAGGGTTGGGGTTGTCCCCGTTTGGTCTGGTAGGAGGGTTCGGGACCATGCCACGAGGCCGGGTCCAACACTACCAGACTCAGGGGTTTCTAACAGGATGTTTAAAGAAACTTCTGGAAGCCAATTGTATTCACTAACATCTATATGTGGTGAAGTATAAGACGTGATGATAATAAACCACCTTTCTTATTAGGGCATTCTTTAAACCACAAATTATGTGTTTCATAGTGTTGGTTAATCTCTCCAGAAGCCCATTAGCTTGCTGCCAAAAAGTCATTGAACAAGCTACTGCACTCACCACCACGGTCTTTATGTGAGCTGGCATGAGGTTTGTCCCTATGCCAGAGATCACTTTCTTTCGCAATCCCAGATGAATAAAGATGCCAACCAGGAACAATAGGGTTAGCTATGCTTTTGCTTTAAGGGGC
Organism: Triturus cristatus; assembly: GCF_964204655.1. NCBI lineage: Eukaryota > Metazoa > Chordata > Amphibia > Caudata > Salamandridae > Triturus > Triturus cristatus. The sequence continues at coordinate 184,020,394 of NC_140589.1, forward strand.
ACATCCTCATGGTACTGGTCACATAATATTTACCAAAACCAATATGCATCTATTCCCTAATGTAGCTGAAGTTCCTGGGAACTAACAATGTCACATTTAGAAAAAGTATAGATATTTTCCATGTGCATGGACTGAAACCACCTGACAAGGCTTCCAATGGTTAGGCATTTATTCTGAGCCCTGCAGAGGCCTTTTTGGTAGCGTATCCTACCAACTGCAACTTGGCCAGTCAAGGCATTCACACCATATCTTTGGTGGCAGTCACAGTGGCCTCAGTATGCCAGTGCCCTCTCTTGCTAATAGTATGTAACTTGTTATCCATGAACTGCTTCACAGAAAGCTTCACTTATGATCTGCCAGTTCTTGTCCGCAGGTCTTCTGGTTGGGCCTGTTTCCTAGTACTCAAACCTGCATCATTTTTTCTGAGATGAGGATAGAATATGGATTGCCAAAGTCTATAACATTGAAATGGCCACATTAATATCTAATGTGCCTTAAATTAAAGTAATTAGACACATGACTACTTGCCTTACTCAGTTGCACCCTTCACAGTTACATCTGTTTCTTCCTCCATGGTTTCTTAACATAGTGTTTCTCAAAGCAGTCACTTGTTTCCTGTTCACATACACCTACTTTATCTACTTGACAGGGTGAACAAACACCTTAGCAAAGGACGCAAGTCCACATCAAACTCACAAATTCTAACCTCCATTTCCCATCAAAGCAGTCTCCACAAGAAAACCAGCACTTGAATTCCACACAGGGGTGGCAGCTTGAGCCTCTTATTTTAGCCTTTGATACAGTCCCTGCTTTGAAGACTACAGCAAAAATCGAGTGCCGGGACCCTAGTGAAAAATGGCACGATGACGGTGGCCCATAAATTGTAAGGATGGTCCTGCCTTCAGTCTTCACAAACATCCCCAGTGCAATTTCCCAACCTAAAGGCGTCTTTGTTATGAGCATCCTTCATCCTGGGACATCACAGCTGGGAAATACGAATACTCATTTCCAAGCTCCGCATCTTGGAAGTGGAAGAAAGTGCTAATGCTACATGTTTTCCTGCAATCTACGCCGTGAAACTCAGGAAATTCTTGGCACAAATCCTGCCAGGTTCTATCAGTTGTGCATGCATATCTAATGTACCTAAAGATTCAAACAGGGTACCAAGGTTAATCAATATATGTAGTGAGAGTTCCTCAAATTGAATCAAAAATTACTCTAAACTACAATCAATTTCACAAGAAATAAAGGACCTGGACAGAAATGCAACATTAAATATATATATATATATATATAAATACACAGCATAGTGCATGTTATATGTTTTAATAAACAAAGGACCATTAAAGAACGCAATAAACAAATTGTTCAGTAAGGTGCTCACAAGTGACAAAATGCTTAGAAGAATGAAGTGTGCAATTAACACAAGCTCCAAACTGTACACAGACATCAGCTTTCAGGATGTGCCTCCATTTTCATAGTACACAGAGTACATCAGACAATTGTTCTTCTGGGTGGGATTGGTCGAGACTTAGAGTTAAACCGTCTGAGCTCAACTCTAAGGAGTTCTTATCCTTATCTATGCCTGCCGCCGCCTGCTGCCTGCTGCCTGCCGCCGCCTGCTGCCTGCTGCCGCTGCCTCTCTCCCTCAGGTGGGGAACACCTCCTGCTCTCCGCCGGACGCTAAGCTTCTTGGCGCCTTTTCCCGCCGCCGCTGCCCCTGGTGAGTCGCTCCTCCCGCCGCTGACCCCAGACCCGCCTCCCCTCGCCTCCCATTGGTCGCCCAGCCTCCCGCCTCCCAGCCGACCCTCCCACCCGGCTACCTACTTATGATGCCCCCTCAGCGACCGCGCAACGGACACGTGCAGCGGGAGCGCCGACCGAGCGCCGAAGGTGCGCCAAAGGTAAGCCCTTCTGCGCCCGTCCGTGCCTGGACCGCGCCCAGCGCCAGACCCCCTGGCCCCCGCATCTGCCAGCCCCCCCGCAGGACCTACGATGCCGCCACACTCATCGCACTCAACACCGCCCGAGCCCCCGGGTGCCACCGAGCATCCCCGTGACGCACCCATGGACCCTTCGCCTGCCGATCCTGCAACTTCTCCTGCCTCCGACCCGGCACCGCACCCATCAGGACGAACAACAGCAACCACCTCAAGTGCATCCTGATCAACACCCGCTCCGTCCACAGACACGCCGTGGAACTCTGGAACCTCCTCGACACAGCATCTCCAGACGTCGCCTTCCTCACGGAAACCTGGATGAACGACTCCTCAGCCCCCGACATCGCCATAGCCATCCCGGACGGCTACAAGATCATCAGGAAGGATCGCGTCAACCAGACCGGAGGAGGTATCGCCATCGTACGCAAGAGCACCATTCGCATCTCGACTGACTCCATCGACGTTTTCAACACCGCCGAATACCTGCACTTCCAGATCCACACCGACCCCAAGACTACCCTCAGAGGCACCCTCATCTACAGACCCCCGGGACCACGCGCACAATTCTGCGAGGACATCACGGACTTCATCAGCCCTCACGCCCTCCCCTCCGCCAACTACATTCTCCTCGGGGACCTCAACTTCCACCTGGAGAACAACAATGACCGCAACACCACCGCCCTGCTGGAAAACCTCGCCAACCTCGGACTCCAGCAACTGGTCAACACCCCCACCCACTACGCCGGCCACACGCTCGACCCCCTCTTCTCATCCAGCAAACACGTCACCTTCAGCCACTCCACCGGACTTCACTGGACTGACCACAGCTGCGTCCACTTCAGCTTCAGAAAGAACACGGTCCACCATCACCCGAAGCAGGTTCCCCACAGAAACTGGAGCAAGATCACCGCCGACCAGCTCGCCACCTCCCTCAGCCAGAGCCCACCTGTCAGGACTACGGACCCTAACACAGCAGCCCTCGACCTCACGCAGTGGCTGACCTCCTGTGCCGACGACCTCGCCCCACTGAAGAACCCACTCACCAGGCCCAGAAGCAAGAAGGCCCCCTGGTTCACCGATGAACTTAAAGACTCCAAGAAGGCCTGCCGCACCTTCGAGAAGGCCTGGCTCCTCAACAAGACCGCCGACAACATGACCGCACTCAAACTCGCCACTCGCAGACATCACCAGCTCATCCGCACCACCAAGAAGAAATCTCTGAAGGAACGACTAGACAAGAAAGCCCATGACAGCAAGGAGCTCTTCAACATCGTCAAGGAGTTCTCCAACCCCAGCACCGGCAACAACGACATCACTCCCTCACAGGACCTCTGCGACTCCCTCGCCTCGTACTTCCACCGCAAGATCGCCGACATCCACAACAGCTTCGGCATTCCACCCCCGCACCCACCGGTCGAACCTACGCACCCCGCCGCCACCCTCCAGACATGGACCGAGGTGACCCCCGAAGACACGTCACGCATGATGAACACCATCCACTCCGGATCTCCGACCGACCCGTGCCCCCATCATGTCTTCAACAAGGCCGCCTCTACCATCGCACCCCACCTCCGAGACATCATCAACACCTCCTTCAACACAGCCACCTTCCCGGAGAGCTGGAAGCACGCCGAGCTCAGCGCTCTGCTGAAGAAACCAACAGCGGACCCGACTGACCTCAAGAACTTCCGCCCCATCTCGCTCCTTCCTTTCCCTGCCAAAGTCATCGAGAAGGTCGTCAACAAGCAACTGGCAGCCTTCCTCGAGACGAACGGATCCCTCGACCCATCGCAGTCCGGATTCAGAGCCAACCACAGCACCGAGACCGCCCTCATCGCAGCCACCGACGACATCCGAGCCCTGCTCGACAACGGTGAAACAGCGGCACTCATCCTCCTAGACCTCTCCGCAGCATTTGACACTGTCTGCCACCGCACACTAGTCCAACGCCTCAACGACACCGGCATCCAAGGGAAGGCTCTGGAATGGATCATCTCATACCTCTCCGGCAGAACACAGAGAGTACGCCTCCCTCCGTTCCGCTCCGAGGCCACCGAAGTCATCTGCGGCGTCCCGCAAGGATCGTTGCTCAGCCCCACTCTCTTCAACATCTACATGAAACCCCTCGCTGCCATCGCACGCCAACACAACCTCAACATCATTTCCTACGCCGATGACACCCAGCTGATTCTCTCCCTCTCCAGAGACCCCGACACCGCCAAAGCCAGCCTACACGAAGGGATGACAGACGTCGCTGAATGGATGAACATCAGCCGCCTGAAATTGAACACGGACAAGACAGAAGTCCTCATCCTGGGACAATCGCTCTCAGCATGGGACGACTCCTGGTGGCCTCCGGCACTAGGCACCGCACCCAAACCAACAGACCACGCACACAACTTGGGCGTCATCCTGGACTCCTCCCTATCGATGGCCAGACAAGTCAACGCCGTCTCCTCAGCTTGCTTCCACAACCTCCGCATGCTCCGGAAGATCTTCCGATGGATCCCGACCGAGACCAGGAAGACCGTCACCCAGGCTCTCGTCACCAGCAGACTAGACTACGGAAACACCCTCTACGCCGGTACAACAGCCAAGCTTCAGAAAAGACTTCAGCGTATCCAGAACGCCTCCGCCCGACTCATCCTGGATGTCCCCCGACGCAGCCACATCTTGTGCCACCTGAGAGACCTGCACTGGCTCCCTGTCAACAAGAGGATCACGTTCAGACTCCTCACCCACGCACACAAATCCCTCCATGACCTGGGCCCAGGGTACCTCAACGACCGCCTCACCTTCTACACGCCCACCCGCCAGCTACGTTCCGCTAACCTCGCCCTCGCCGTCGTCCCTCGCATCCAGAGAGCCACCGCCAGAGGAAGATCCTTCTCCTACCTGGCGGCTAAGACTTGGAACTCCCTACCCGTCCACCTGCGGCTGACCCAGGACCACCTGGCCTTCAGGAAACAGCTCAAGACCTGGCTGTTCGAGCAGTAGCAGACCCCCTTCCCCAAGCGCCTTGAGACCCTTCCGGGTGAGTAGTGCGCGATATAAATTCCATGATTGATTGATTGATTGATATCATTAAATGGTCGAGTTAACCAGAGCATCCATTCAGGGCTTTAAGTGGGATGAAAATCTGAGGGGTCTCTCGAAGGGGTGTGGCCGATGTAAATAAGGGCGTGGCTTAAAACACGTTAGCTAATAGATGTGTGCATAGCATAGCTGCCACCCAACTGGTATTTTGCTGCTTCTGTCATTGCATACAGATATATAATAGAACAAGCAACATTATACCTACAGCAAGCCAGGGCTATTGGCTTTGTCAGTGGTTCTTAGATGCATAAGATAAATAAGCAACAACTATGGCTTTGTTGTATATAATATTGAAATTACTTCCGTTCTGAAATGATGAGACTTTGAAAGAACTATACCAATTCTCTTAGAGGAAAGGCAGTGAAGGGTGGCACTGTTGCAGAGTTAAGATTCCTTTTCCACCCTGAGAGCGATGGCAAAAATGGAGAGCCTGATATGGACCCGTCTCAGCACCTGCTTTTTAGAGCTGCCAGTCCTGAGCACTGACAAGACCTGGCCCACTTAAAGCCCTGCATCCAGTCATCAAATTACAGCCTCTTAATGAGAGGTGTGGCACAGCGGCCTGACCAGAGTGGCTGACTCTGGAGCGCATCCTGTGACTCTGCACAATAGCTCACTTCCTCTCCTCGACGGCCACCAGTGCCTGGATACCCTTCGGGGTGATAAGTCGCGCTTTACAAATCTGAAATCAACAACCGCTGCCACGGCTCGACCTTTGTTACCGGAAGTAGACTGGTCTTCCATTGCTGGAGTGGTACGCAGTGCCCTTCTGGCGGGGAACATTTCAAAGAATGTTGGTTGTGGTAAATATTGCAGAATACTGCAGCAAGAGCAGTTTATAACCTACATAAAACCGCACGTATCTCTGCAGTGACGCTACATGCTGTGGTTCTTGGTGCTGCCCATAGTCAATTTAATGTCCTCATGCTGATTCACACAATACTTTTTGTTACTGCTCCAGTCTACATGGAGGAACGTTTAAAGAAATACTGCCACAGAGGAAGGCTTAGAAACACCGGTAAACATCTGCTAGTGCTCTCCAAGAGTGAAGAATGTAAAACAAAGTAGGAAGGATGTCTTTTCCTGCCATCCCCAGCACCCCGTGGAGCCCCCAGCACTCTGTGGAGCCCCCAGCACTCTATGGAGCCCTCAACTGGGAAGAGTCAACAAGCGTTGCCTTTTAGGAAGGCCCTAAAGGCATTTCTGTTCATGCAATCGTCCTTGGTTCCAGCAAGACCTAGCGCTTATGCATTCCAGGGTACCAGCTCTTGGAGATATCTACATTTTGGATTGGATTGGATTGGATTGGATAAGATTGGATTGGATTGGATTGGATTGGGTAAGATTGGATTGGATTGCGTGAAAAATGCTATTTGTTTCCATTTTGGAATTTCAGAAGATCTCAGAAAGAGGCCCAGAAACTTTGGGAATCATTTTTATTTGTAATAGGACCCAAACACCCTCATTTTTTCAGGGTGTGGGGCATAACTAATTTCTCCATTAGGAAAAAAATGCATGTGGATAAAAATAATTCAAATGCATGATTCCCCAGTCCATAAACCATCAAATTATATTTATGCAGACAGTTGTTCATGACAGGATTAGTGGAACGGTCATTCACCTGGAAATACACTCTTTTACCCAAACTATGAATCTTTTTGAAGTCGCAGTGCAAGTGCACTTGTTTGCATCGCTTTCCATACCACTCTGATACTGTTCTTTTCGATTTCTACAAGTGTCCCATGGGTATCCATTTATTTTCTGTTGGACTTTTTGGGGGATGAAGTATATGTTTTCCAGGCTTCTTAGAAGTATTTCTTATTATGTTAGTGTTTTCTCTTAAGATTGATTTTTTTTATAAGTGGTGATTATATACATTCATCGTCGTTAAAATGTAAACAATATGTTAAACAAATGAGCTTATTTCCAGGCACTAAAGTATTAGTTCAGATACAACAAGAGGAAAGTGACAGTAAATATTCCAACAATGCGCAATTTTCCTTTTCATGTGTCACTGTTTTTGTTCTAATATTTTGAAAATACCTGGAGGACTAAGTTAATAATGCATGTCGATTCCATATCTTAAATTTAACCACCTTGTTAACGTGAGGTAATTAATTCGCGAGTATATCCGAATTCGTGCAGTATTTCCTCCAAACGCAAGTTGCAGTGAGTGCTGAGCAAAGCCTGAATCAAATATGCCATTCCATCTCTGCAATACAACAGTTTGACAAAGGTATACATTTAAAAGCCCAGGGGGCCACGAGTTAGGCAAGGAGTGTAAGGTGATGATACATTACTAATGAGTGTTATGCAGATGGGGGCCCAGTGAGATTTGCTAATAAGTGACATGCAACTGGGGCTAATGTTGAGTTGCACTGCCAGGAGAGCGAGGCGCTGCAGCTAAATTGGAAAGGGGCAGCCCAATTCTCTGCTCGCGCTAATTATTGTGTAAAAGTCTTTTGTAAAACTGTCGTGGAGCTGGCAGATAGAATATTAAATATGCAAAGGGAGGATTTGTCAGCATTACACATGCTGTGGCAGTTTTGACACTTTTTCCTTCGACCTTGTGAAAGTCTCGTTGGGGGGAGATGGGACTGTTTTGTGCATTGCTTCTCCTAAAAATTCAGACATGTTTGGTAAATATGCCAGAAATGATGCCACTTAGTTATATAACAAAAGAGAGAAAAAAAAGCTACTGCCCCACTAGACAGCAAGGCCACTTGGCAAAAGATGCTGACAGACCAGAAAGGAAAAACACAAACGAGGGGGGGGGGGGGCAGCCCGATTATTGTCCCGTTGTTAGCTAAAACAAAACAGCTAAATAAATGATGCGTGTACAAAGCACATCTGTGAAGCTGTGAATTAATCTGGGTTTTTTTGTTGAGTGTCACTGTAAAATATTGTGAACAATTTTGAGGACAAGCCAGTCTCAAACAGCAAAGGAGATTGAGGAGCTATTTTTAGGAATTCACAGGCAGGCGCAACCGGTGCATGTAAGAGCAGTGGGGCAGGGCGGGGGTTGGGGGAAGTCGACAGAATAGAGAAAATAAAACAAAATAAATAAAACTACTTACCTTGCTCTCGCCGCATTGCCGAATGGCGATGCATAGTTATTTTGTAATTTTATTTTCCCTATTCCGTCATCTGTCGACTTCCACCCTGTCCTCGCCCCACCCTACCTCCTCACCGCTCTTTCCTGCACTGGCCACGCCTGTTCAGGGGGTGACCAGAAATGTAGATTAGGTGGGAATGCTGGGGATGTATGGATTGGGACACCCCCTAATAATGTCTTAGTTGAGTCTAGACCTGGCAATCGATTGCATTACTGAATGTCAAGCCCCAGAAAATCATGGTACAAGAATATCGAGGACAGAATTTTGAGGAGCAAAATATTGAAAGGGGTAGAGAGGTATAGATTTACTATTCCTAACTCCACATCTACTTACCTTGAAGATATATGTAGCACATCGGTACATGCATGCAGAGTTATGTATAGAAATCTAGACTCACTAACCAAGTGACTAGCATAGCTATACCAGTCTGTGCACGTGTCAAGCCAAGAAAATATATATTGCATGTAAATCATGCAACACACATAATATAAAAACTTTGCTTCAAAATTTAATAAAAGTGTATTTGATGAACATGTAGAAGCGTTTCACCTTAGTATTTAGGATTATACTACTGCATTGACAGACATTTATTAAAATTATAGTTTAAAAACATGAACTTAGAAATATATATGCCTCCCCCATCCTGCCACTAGTCAAATCGGAGCCAAGTCAGTTGTCATGTGTATTATGTTCTTATGATGAAGGAACAATATTATACACAGCGCACTTCCTGAACTTTCTCATTGGGAGGTGTAGTAATGAAAAAAGGAGGCTCTGTGAAATACTACTTGCCTAGTGTTCGAAATGGGTTCTCTAGTTGGCAGAGGTAGGTACATTTGTCCAAGTAGGGACTCTTCTTCCTAGTCAGGGTAAGGGGGATGCACTTCTAAAATAACCCCTGCTCACCCCCTTGGTAGCTTGGCACGAGCAGACAGGCTCATCTCAGAGGCAGTGTGTAAAGCATTTGTGAACACATACATTAATACAGTGAAAACACTACAAATGGACACCACACCAGTTTAGAAAAATAAGTAGTCTTTATCTAAACCAAACAAGACCAAAATGACAAAAGTCCACTATACAGTAATAAAAATATGACTTTCAAATGGTAGAAATGGTTCAGTTCAAAGCTAATTGCAGATGCAACACGTTTCACACAAAGTACATTGGATGTGTAACGCACACAAACAAAAAGGGACGCATGGAAGGTGATGCATCTGTTTCTTACACTCAGGGAAGGTGATTTTGACGGCATGCAAAAACCTGCTTCGCGCTTTGTCCCATTGCGCTTCAACGTAACATCTCCACAAAGGGGAGCTCATCAAAGGTGTGGCAGTGCAGCCTGGTGGAATCTCTAAATGAGGTTTCCTTTGTGGAGATGTTACGTTGCAGCGCAATGGGATGAAGCGCGAAGCAGGTTTTTGCATGCCGTCAAAATTACAAAGGCAAAAGAAGGATTCAACTAAGGATGACCAGGAGTGCATCTCTTTCTATGTACTTCATAACCATGATTTTTTTTGTCTCAACCGAGATTGCACCCAAGAGTACATGGAGAATATAAGAGTATAAAGAATAAAACGTAAGAACACGATTACCGTAAACGTTATAGATGGCGACAAGCACAGGAGCAGGGTTCTCTTCCATGTTTGATTATCAGGAGTGAAGTACTTTACTTAAAACAGTTTAGCAGTTTTTCTGCAACAGATGAACTATTTTATATAAAAGCGCACAGACTCATTGAACATAATATGAACATTCAGCACAACAATGCGAGTACAACATAAATGATGTGCACTGGGAGTTGTAGTGACATCAGGTTTAAGCAACTGTGGATTTGAAGTTTGGTTAGTCCTTTGTTTATGTCAGCGTGAAGTTTCGATGCACACAGGTGCAATGAATCATTGGGTGACGCAGTATACGGACGTGAGCATAAAACAGAATGTTTTCGCAGCTATTAGGTTTAACTCGCACCAGAAGTGTTTCTATATGCTGAGAAGGAAGGAAGAAATGATTTATTTTTAATCAAATGTGGTGACCAGTAAGCCATGGTAAGCGTAGAGTAATGTATTTTTACATATCTGTGATAACAGTTATTATATGGCGCAGTACACAGTGGGGGTGAATTGATTGGGGAAACAACACGTTGAAGGTAGGATACGAAGGTGAAAGGGACGCAGTCTGTCAGTAGTTCTCGAATTAGGGTGGAATTATTGTGTAAATGGTTTAAAAATATGCTTTTGGCTCTTCATCGATATAAATGTTGCTTTTGAAATGCAATGAAGTGCTTTATAAAGTTGATTATGTCCTATTTTTGTATATTGTAGATGCCTCTGAAGAAGGGAATTTACTTCCCGAAAGGCATTGAGTTGTTTTATTTAAAAAGCTTGGCATGTGGAACCCACCTTTGACTCCTGAGCTTTTGTGATAGATCTACGCCTTAAATAGACTGGAGTAAAATGAATTGAACACAAAGAAAAAGCAACAGATTAAACAATATGGTTAAATATGATGAAAAATGAGAGTAAAGTAGAATTAATTGATTCATTTGATTCAAAACAAAGGTGTGGCAGTGCAGCCTGGTGGAATCTCTAAATGAGGTTCCCTTTGTGGAGATGTTACGTTGCAGCGCAATGGGACGAAGCACGAAGCAGGTGTTTGCACGCCGTCAAAATTACAAAGGCAAACGAAGGATTGAACTAAGGATGACCAGGGGTGCATCTCTTTCTATGTACTTCAGTACCAGACTGCACACAGGCTCTGCAATGGCAGACCTGAGTCACATTTACAGGCTGCTTTTGTGGGTGGTACAATCAGTGCTGCAGCCCACTAGCAGCATTCGATTTACAGGCCCTGGGCACACATAGTGCACTGTACTAGGGGCTGACTAGTAAATCAGATATGCCAATCATGGAATAACCAATCCATAACAATTTACAAAGGGAGCACTTGCTCTTTGGCACCGAACAGCAGTGGCAAAGTGCCCAAAGCATCTAGACCAGCAAAACGAATTTCAACACATAGCAAAAACACAGGAGGCAAAGGCAAAAATGCAGGGGAAACCCACGTCAATGGTTTCAGGTCTAACACCTTGGATTACTCAATTTAATTTAGCGTGGAAGCAGGCATTGACCCCAGATTTTCTGGTTTCTCACTGCGCAATAAAGCTACGAGATGGGTGTCTCTTTCTCTTGCCTATTTTACTTCAAATTTCAATTCTGTGCATTCATATATAAATATGGTAGCGTAGTGTGGTACTCTTTAACTGGGCATAACTCACACATCCAGAGTATAGAAAAATAAAAACTGTGAAGAGCACCAAAACAAAACATTCAGAATTGGAAAATAAAAAGTTCAATAGTGTTAATGGTGGAAGAGTTTTCTTAAGAAATAACAATTTGTAAGGCTATTAAAATGTATATTTTATTTACATTTATAATGTATTGCTGTGTTTAAAAAGTAGCAATTGAAAATAAATATGAACAGATTTTCAGGATTGTATCTTAGACACCAGTCCCCAATTGTACCACAGAGTCCACGACGATTACTCATGCGGTCCATAGCTGTTTAGAAATGTTAATAATATATAATAGATTTTTTTTTTTTAATTAAGTTAAAAATTGGTATATTTAGCTCGATTTGTGTGAGCTGCACATCTACAGCAAAGAGAAACTAATATGCAAGATTAATGGCCTCAACTGAAGCACTGGTGTACGCAGACAAAATGCCTTAAAGCAAAAAAGTTAAAGTGATAGGCTAGAGTCTAGCATATCACTTCATCTTTTAGAAATAAACGTAAGGGACAATTTTAGAGTTTGGTGGACAGGTTACTCCATTACAAATATGACACATATTCTGCATTCCTTATTGCAAAGGCATTACATCCAAGGGCAATTAATCATTTTCTGTATTTGTTTGTGATTTTTTTGTGTGTGTTGTTTTAGGTTGAAATCGTGGACATGGCTTTCACCAGGATTCCCAGCTTTTAGTAGTCATTCAGTAGGGCTCCACAAAAATGAAATGTTTAAGAACCACTATCCTAGGAAAGTTCCAGTGATTCTTTCTGTACACCTTCAAATAGGAACATGTCTGTTCAGGTGTTGTAATAATCGCAATATTCCACGTCTGAATATATATTAATTAATTAATTTGAGCCTTATAATTTTGGCTTGAAACTCTGAATATGTAATCTGCTGTTGTACTGGAGAAGTGGGTGCTTGTAGATTTACAGAATAATTCTTCTGCTCTCACACAGTAATTAGTTCTCTGGCTCTTATATTGATAATTGCCAAGTACTACAGATTCAGTAAAAACATACATCATTGACTGCACCTACCTGAAGTGGGATCTCTGCCCCCTTTGAAATGCTGACGGGATACAGCCTGCATATTGAAAGTCGGATAATCACCTTCAAGCAGCCAAACCACCTTTCACTAATATACCGTTCCAAGTGCAGGTGCAGAATGGCATCTGCACTTAGAGCAGTACATTTTCTCTGACAGACTGCACTGTCCTGTCTGCACTGTGGTGCACAGATGTAAGTATGTGCCATGGCAAAGAGTGGAAGAGTGTATCATATCCATAATGTGACCTGTGGACTCTTGCAGTGATGTGAGACAACTTGCAGGTGATGAATGGGCTAGTCAGTATAAAAGACACTCATGTGGCCACTGCGAGACATTATATTGCGCTCCATCGGTTGCCGAACAGCTTGTACTCCTTACCTGTTTCTTTGCAGTTGGTGTTAATCAGGTTCTCAGCATCCACAGAACATTGCCGCTACTTCTTTTATGATTTGTTGTGTCTGAGAAAGAAAACAGAAAGACAAGTCAGAAACAATTTTAGCACCATTATGCAATTCAACAGACAGAACACGCGCGTGCGCGAAGGAAGAGAAAGACCGGATAACCCTATAACAATCTTGGGTCCTAGAATTAGGCCTCCAGATCCAAGATTTGTCACACCTTAAATTGATGTTTCTCTAGAAAAAGTATATGTATTACAACTTGATCAAATTGTGATACAATGCTTGTTAGACCTGGCTTCTTTGACTTGGTTGCCCCCTAACTTGTTGCCTTCAACTCTCCTATTTTGCGGACACCATGCACTTTACCACTGCTAACCAGTGCTAAAGTGCTTGTGCGTGCTCCTTAAAACATGGTGAAATTGACTTCCACCCAATCAGTACATTTGTTTTACTTCTAAGTGCCTGGTAAAGTGGTATTACATGTACCCACAGGCTGCAAATTAAATGCTACTAGTGGGCCTGCAGTACCCATTGTGCCACCCACTTAAGTAGCCCTTTAGACCTGTCTCAGGCCTACCATTGCAGCCTGTCAGTTATGTCAGGGTGTTATACAGTTATGTTAGGGTGTGAGAAGTCGACAACATTTCGATCCCTTTACATGAATGCAGGGATCATCTTCAGGACAAAGGAATAGATGCCTGTGGCGATTGCTTTGGAATCATGGCCGGGGTACGAGGGGTACGAGGGTTACGGTCATACAGTCCTGGTATCAATCTAGGTGAAGGATGACAAGCTGAGTGCATTGCATTGGGCCATCAAGAGGCAAGAGGTCCACGATGGGCCGGGCGATGGAGGCCGTGAGTTGAGAACCACAGATGCACAGTTGTTAGAAGGATTACTTGCAAGCCATGATGGGCCGACCGGGGAGGCTACAATTAGAGAACCAATGATGGGCAGGTGTTGGGATCCAAGGCAAGCCAGGAGGGATATCGCTGGTGAGGAGGTGTTGCAACGTGGGACACGAGCCTTGTTGTTGACTTCTCACACCCTGACATAACTGTATACTTTTATTTGTATGTGCAAGGGTGTGCCAATTTATCTAGTAGTGGCTTGGATGTTGTACATTGTTCAGCCACATCTTTTTGTTTGCCTGAATTCCTTGATATGATTTTGTTCCCACTTGAATGTTTTTCTCCTTGAATTTTCCATTAAATGATTATGTCCAATAGGGCAAAAAGATAGACATCCTTGTATTTCTATTTTATAAAAGCTTTGACCTCAAACCTTCTTGTCAGGGACCGATTGTTCCTCAAAATAGTTCATACCCAAGGTCCCCGACTAAGATTGGTTTCCCTTGTCTCTTTAAAATACTTTTAGAAAGTTTGCATTTTCTTGTCCTAACCATTTAGTGCCTGCATCCTGTTCCTGGGTCACATGATTAGGTGTAGCTGACAGGTGGTCTTTGTGTATTACTCAGAGAGAGTGAGACAAAGGGAAGTTATATTTTGGCAGGATGAGCCACTCTAAGTTGATGAGGGGGAGGATCTGTCACCTACCACTCTTACACATCACGAAGGCTCTGCCTGAGCAATCTGACTAAGGGTTTGACTCTGGTCTTTTGTGACCCAGGACAAAATGGAGACAGGACAGGGAGGAAGGGGATGCCTTATGCCTCAGGGGGGTGGAAGCTTCTAGAAGATTCCTCTACTTCAAAGTGGACACAGGTATAAATACTGGACTCTTACACCCAACTTTTCAGTACACATCTGGACCTGTGGACTCTGCCAGGGAGAAGGACTGCGGTGATGCTCAAATGGAAGCCACACTGCTCGACTGCTGCCCGGAAGGATTGCTTCCCTACTGTGCTGACCTGCTGCCCTCTTCACTGGGAGAGACGGAGAGGACCTGCAACTCTAAGCACAGGACCGCAAAGTAACTCCAAGGGTTAGTTGGCCGGGCTCCTGATTAGAAGCCTCAGGGACAGAACAGGCTTCCAACAAGCTAGAACCCAGTACCTAGACTCTGTCATATGCATGTCCTGCCCTCCAAAGTGGTGCCACCCCAGTCTTGAAACCTTTAAACTTGCAAATATCTGGTCCTACTGATAGGATTTGTTTTATTTTGGTCTTAATTTATTTATTCGCAGGAGCGAGGACTTTGTTGTTTGGTGGCTACACACTGTGGATGAACTGACAAATGATTCTCAAAGAGAAAAGTTCCTATCCCCACTGAAGCCATTTCCTGGGCTTAGTAGTTCCTGTGTGTCGAAAAAAAGAGGGGAAATATAGAAAATATATGTCTACCCGGTTGTATTAATCAATGAATCTGTCTAGGAACAGCTGTCCTTTGTCCTCTAATAGTTAAGGTCTACATATTCCTCCCGTAAGGTCCTATGATTATAATTTACCTTGCTCTATGGTGCCCAGCGATTAAATACTACCGATTCTTCCTTCCTTGGGTACGAGTAGGTGATAACGGCATGCCACTTCGGGACCCAACCTCTCGAGGCTCGTTGTCCTCCTTATTACTCGGGTGGGTCTGAAACATAGCAAACATTTAAAGTCTGATAAGTCTATCACTTATCATGATGTCGAAACACCAGTATAGTGCTATTAAACTAAAGGCCCTTGCTTATCTCGGCGCTACATACCTTTTGTTACGTTCGTCGTGGTCTAATGGCGGTATCCGTGTTCAGTTAAAAAGATTACCGTCAACTATATCTCGCCTTCCGTATTTAGCCTATGTGACGTATCTTCTAATTGGCTGGAAAAAACACGTGATTAACGTTTTCTCTCTATTCGTTTATGATTGGTGGTTACAGCCTCGAGTGACCCAATGGTTTGCCCTTTTCGCCTTCCGTATTGAGCCTATGTGACGGATGTTCTAATTGGTTGGAAAAAACGCGATTTAGGTTTTTTCTCTACTCGTTTATGATTGGTGGTTACAGCCTCGAGTGACCCAATGGTTTGCCATGTTCTTACACCCTTACTGGTCTAACTTTCTATGTCTATTGTTGTAGTCCAACTTTCAGATTGGACCACTAATTCGCGTCCTAGTTACGTGATCTTTTCCTTACGCATACACCGATTGGTTCCCTATTGTCAATAACCCAACTTTATTGCTGGAGTACATAGAAGCATTGAGATGTCAAATTCTATTCATATACATTTATATGTTCAGCTAGTATGATGATCAACATAATCTACCAAACATAGTCATCATAGTGGTGAGAATACAATTGCTGTTTCACACATAATTCTATTATGCTTCATAAGGTGCATACATATCTATACAAGACCTGGTTATATTTATGGTGCATTTCTTCATCCAATTAACAGAAACATGGTCCTCATGGAGATAAAATACATATGTGATATGATATCAAGTATGATTATAGTCCTCACAATTCATTCTATTATGCTTCATAAGATGCGCAGATATATGCACAGAGCCTGATTCTATTCATGGTACATTTCTTAATGCTTCATGATCAATTAAATGCATAATCATCATAGTGGTGAGAATACAATTGCTGTTTCACACATAATTATATTATGCTTCATAAGGTGCACACATATATATACAAGACCTGATTATATTTATGGTGCATATCTTCATCCAATAAACAGAAACATGGTCATCATGGAGATAAAAATAAAGTTACTGTCTCCTAACATTGTCTCAGTATAATGCAAAAAATGGCTACATGTTTGGAATACATCTTTTTAAAATTTCATTCTATTACTATTAAAATCTCCACCCAACACAATTATTCTGGTTTAGGATAATAGTATTCAGTAATTGTCCATGCTTTTGTAAATGCTAGAATAATATTACTTCTCAATATTTCATGATTAGCTTCATCCAGTCTTCCCTGGAGTTCAAACCCTTTTCTACTGTATTAAAGTGGCATATATACCACTGTTCTCTTTTCTTTCTCACTGAATCAATGTCACCTCCTCGTCTATTCATTGTGATTTTCTCCAATATGAACCATTTGAAGTCGTTACAATTGTGGTTCATTTTGTAGAAATGATCCACTAGGGGAGCGTTGTCCTTTTTTGTTCTAATGGCGGATTTGTGTTCCAGAATACGCACACGAAGTTCCCTACTGGTTTCCCCTACATAGCCCAACTCACAAGGGCATATAAGGAGGTAGACAATATTTCTGCTTCTGCAATTATTTAATGTCGTGGTAATCAAATTTTTGCCTGCAAACATCAAATTTTTGCCTTCAAGGCACTGGGCACATATAGAACATGTGCCACATTTGTGGTTGCCTTTTGCTTTCTCACCCCCTATGGTAGTTTGCTTTTCTACTGCTCTTGGATACGTTCTTACTAGTGAGTTTCTTATGGTTCTATTTCTTCTGAACGAGAAAAGGGGTTTGGGTAACTGTGTTTCCGTACCATAATTGAGAATCTTCCAGTTTCTATTCACGATGTTTTTAATTTGGTTACTGATATTTGAAAATTGGGTTACAAAAATCACCTTTCCTGTCGCCAAATTATTTTTGCTAGTTTTTGGCTCAAATAGGCTATCTCTATTATAAAACCTTGCCCTCTTTAGTGAATTCTTAATCAATTTATTAGGATATCCTCGTGCTTTCAACTTAGCTTTCATAGTCTCTGCATGTTGATAGAAATCTGAGATGTTAGTACAATTCCTACGAAGTCTGAGAAATTCCCCGAAGGGGATGTTATCTTTTTGTGAATGGGGGTGATTACTGTTGTACTGTAAACAAGTGTTTTTATCTGTGGGCTTTGTAAAGAGTTCTACCTGAAGCTCACCATTGATCTCCTTTATCTTTATATCTAAAAATTCAACACTCTGGTCGCTATAGTGAGCTGTGAACTTAAGATTAGGGTCCGCTAAATTTATCCATTCCAGGAATTCCGTTAGTGATGTGCTGGAACCGTTCCATATAAAGATGAAGTCAATCAATGTAGCGGTGCCAGCACAAAACATTTTCAAAAAATGGGGCCATCTCATTGAATATATTTTGTTGCTCAAATTCACCTACATAAAGACAGGCCAAGCTGGGAGCGCAAGTCGCTCCCATGCTGGTACCTTTTGTTTGCAAATAAAGTTCGTCCTTGAAAAGAAAAATATTATTTTTCAATACCATTTTTACACAGGATTTAATTAACTCTATTCCCTCCTTTAAGATCTTCCTCTTCTAGTATGGTAGAGATAACTTCTATAGTACTATCTTGAGGGATATTGGTGTATAGGGCTTCAATGTCTAGGGTGACCAAAAGTTGGGTCACCCTGTTGAAGCCCTGCCCCTCAAAAATAGAAATGGCATGAGCCGTATCTTTCAGATATGACCTTTGTCTCTGCACAATCGGTCTCAAAAAGAAATCAACATATTTGCTGAGTGGTTCAAGAACAGATCCAATGCTACTTACGATAGGCCTCATTGGTGGATCCTGTACATTTTTATGGATTTTAGGCAATCCGTAGATTGCCGGAATAACTGGATGTGAATTTCTGAGGAATTTGTATTCGTTCTCACAAATCCATCCTTCCTCTCTTCCCTTGCTTAGAAGGATATCAACCTCTTTTTTCAAGTCCTCAATTCTAGAATTTTTAATACGCTGATAATGGTCTTTCACATCTAGTAATTTTCTCATTCTGGTCTCATAATCTATGGAATCTAGATTTACTGCCCCCCCGCCTTTATCGGCTGGTTTCACTATTATATCTTCACAGTCCTGTAAGTTTTTCAAGTCCTTCCTCTGATCATTAGCCAAATTATTGTGGAAATTATTCTTTATCATTCTTTTCATACTTTTTATCTCCATTTCTACTACTTTTTCAAAGATTTCTACGTTTTTATCTACTTGGGCCAAGCTGGGAGTGAAAGTAGATTCAGGTTTAAAACTGGATATATTCGAAACAGTATTGTAAGCTTTGTCTTCGAAAAATCTGGTTAGGCGTATTTTTCTGAAAATTTTTTTTAGATCCCTCTCTAACTCAAACATATTATATGGAGCCGTAGGTGCAAAGCTAAAGCCCTTTTTGAGTACGTCCTGTTCATCTTTGTTAAGGGATCTATGAGATAGGTTGAAAATAGGGAGTTCATCTACCTCCAATATTGTTTGTTCCTCGTAGTGAGGTACTCCTGGCCTCCATTGTGAGGTAGATGGTTTCTCTGGGGTTCTTGTCGGTTGTATCCCCTGTAGCCCCTTTGTCCACGAAATTGTCGTTTCCCTAAAAAATTATCCCGTTCATATGTGGGTGTTCCTTTGTAATTTTGCGGTCCTGTCTGTTCGTCTTCACTACTAGATCCTGAAGTCTCTGAGAAGGTTATACGTTTCTCACCTCCTCTAGAGTATACCGGTCTTTGAAATTGGGATTTTTCCCATCTCTGTTCTCTTTTGTTGTCAAAGTAATCTTTTTTTGTATATGGATAAATAATCTCAACGCTAAATCTCTCTATGTCTTTTCTCAATTTTTTCATTTTTTTGTTGGTGAGGTATTCTCTATATCCCTGTGATTCTCTCTCTAGTTCTTCAATTTTATTTTTGGCTTCTTCTAATGCTAAACTTTGTTTAAACTGAGCTTCTAAATTTTCTATCTCTTGTTTTTCTATGTCTAGAAGTTCTTGTGCAGTTTCAATGATTAGAATGAGCCAATCTCGACTACACCTGTTGGCAATATGAGTCCAGGTCTCAATGAATTTTGAATTTTCTATAAAAAGCCCGGGCTCATTTCTAACTTGTAGTCCTATTGGAATCACTCCTGCTTTTAAATATTCAATTAGAAATTCTGCGTGGAGTTCTGTTCGAATTAGTTTCTTTTTTTGATTTAAGATCTTTATCAATTGATCTTGACTCATACTATTGAGTCCTTTAGAGTTACCACTACGGGGAATCTGATTTATTAGTTTGTTGAATTGATCCTCCGTGAACCCAAATGTTTTTAATTTATCCATACCGGGGTTGATGTATTATCCCTTTTACTAAGAAAAATAGGGAAATACTTTATATATATAGCTCAAAGAGAGAAGAACAGACCTCTCCAACCGACAGGTTGTGCATATATTGTACGAGTAAATGAGAGGGACCCCTTGGAAATTACAAGGGAAATGAGGTCGTCTAACCACACAAAAGAGGGAGTTCCCTTGCTTACGCACTGCTATATGAGAAACAAAAATTTCCTGAACTTGTCCTAATATTTTAAAATAAATTTTATTATAACAGTTATCGTTCTGTAATCATAAAAATGTTCTCATATCTTTATCATCGTGACACAATTCTTTTGTTAAAAAAACATATTACACAATCAATCAATAAAAAACAATTAAAACAGAATTACAGAAAATACAAATTTACAGATACCCAACAATGACCAGCATTATGGAGACAAACAAGTACGTAAGACACTATTTTTTGTTCTTTGCCAATACATATCCATTGAACTCAGCAAAACAGTGAATTATATTTTGAATTTTGTGTTTGTTATTCTGTGCTGGTTATAGGATTATGTTTCCAGAGAAAAAGGCGTCGACGCGTTTCGATGGCTATTACATTGATACTGCCATCTTTATCAAGACAAAAATTGTCTTGATAAAGATATTCGTATTGTCTGGGTGTAACCTACTAATATTATGTTTAACGAGGCAATTCATTATTAGTAGTCTCCTGTTTACAGGACCCCTAAAAATAAGGTGTCCTACCAGACTCGTTGTGCCTAGGAAACTTTTCAAAGGTCTATGACCCCGATACATCACTATCCTGTGCCGTATCGTAAATCTGTGCAAAGGCTTTCTTTGTCCAGCTCATCAAACGTTTGCATCGTATCGAGGACTGGCCATTGGTCTCCAGAAGGAGACTTTGGGCCAAACCATAAAACACTTGTGATCCGTCATCTTTCGTGTCCTTGGTGATAAGTAGGGCAGTGCTTGGTGTAAAAACCTTTTACAATCGTATCCTGAAAGCTTGTTCCTCCAGTTGGCAATGTGTGAAAAGAATGTTTGTGTATACTTAGGGGCTTATTTACAAGGCCCTTGTGCCCCTTTTGCGTCATTTTTAACAGGGGAAAAGTGACGCAAAAGTGGCGCAAGGGCCTTGTAAACATGCCCCTCAATGTGTTGTGCTAGTGATATATTCAGTTATTTTTTTTTAGCTGCTCTGTTTTTTCTGCATGATTGCAATATAATGTTTACTGTAGTTGTTATGCTGCATTCTGTTTTGACTGTTGTGTTGTACCCGGTTATGTTTTTGTGCAATGTTGTGTTGTACATGTTATCGTGTGAGGTCAATAAATGCTGCTACATTTACAGCCAAAAGAAGCACATACTTGAGAGGGGCGGAGTCAGGTCGCAGACCATGATGGCTGCCTCCGTTTAGAGCTCTGAGGTTCCATGGGGGAGATCGCGGCCCAGCTTCCATGCGGCAGGCGTTCTCACCGTTTGCTGCCCTTCCTATTTATTTATGTATTTATGTATTTATGCGTCTTTACATATTGTGCACTTTACACAAAGGTGTCAGAGCACTTTACAATAGAATCAGGTACATTACATAAGGACTTTAAAGCACGAGGATTGAATATAAGATACGAAACAGATACATGAGTCTAAACACAAAAGGAAATCGTTACCATGGTGTTTACGAAAGATGTGCACTTTACACTAAGAGCGCAGATTAATCTGCCAGTATCGGCAGGATGTGAGTGCAAAGAATATAGACATAACATATTGATATTATATAGCATAACATTATGGTCTCAGCTGGTTGGTTAGTTTGAAGATAAGTCCAAACAACATCCAAGGGTCCCAGCCGCTAGTCCGATCCCCGCGGTTGCACTACCGTTGATGAAAGTGCCTTTCTTGGATCCCACGGGGGCATTGCCTGCTGCCCCATCTCTGAATGTGGCAGGGCTCTATAAGTACCCTTCTGCCCGTGCGGCCCTGGGAGGCGAGGGTGGCTGACGGCCGTATCTGGGAGTAGAGAGTCAGCCCGGTCAGCAGTTTAATTGTGCTACACAATGCCTTTGCTTCGCTCGTTCACACACGCTCAGTGGCACCCTAGAGGCACACCTGTTGGCGCGGCCCAGGAGGACGCTGGCAAAGTCACATACTTTGAACCTAGGCCACCTCTTCCTCTGCCACCGACAGCTGCCTGCAGACTGGCTTGGTCCTGAGGTGGGGCAGTGGCTTGTGGGAAACTGTAGTATACATTTTCGGCTCTTCTAGGAGTGAAGATCTGTAGGGGTGGGAGTTTCCCTCCTGGTGCCTGAGGGACGCTATGCAATGCTGTTTCTGCTGCAGCCCTGGGAGCCTGCCTGCCTGTCACCCGACCAGGCCACCTGCCATTGGAGGGCCCCCCTCTAGTATTGCTGCTGCCTGGCCTCCAGATTTGGCAATCTCCCCCAGTCCCAGTGACCCTATTGGCCCCACAGGTGCAGTAGTGTGACAAGAGCCAGGGATATTATATGTGGGCAGTTCATGCCAACTTACAAACCACGTTCTCAATGTGAGGAGAGGGAAGGGCCTTAGAGGGGGTGGGGCTTCATTCTGAGAGCTACCCAATAGACACTCTGTCCCTCACCAAGCCCCCCACCCACTCCCAAAAAAACAAAAAAAGATTTGTTTAGGCTGTTGCTGAGGTCTAGGGGTGTTTTCACACCTCCTAATGAACATATGCCTCCGAAAACGAGCAGGAAATCCACTGTTTACAATGGTTTTCAGCTTGTTTTCCCTGGCACCGTGGAATTTCAGCTCCTCACGGCTTGACCATATGAAGGGAGCTGAAATCGTGTGACACACGTTGCCACCGTGTGAGTTGGCTGGTCTGGAAGTTTGCTCTTTGTCGCTCCTACACCTTGTACGAGTAAATGAGAGGGACCCCTTGGAAATTACAAGGGAAATGAGGTCGTTTAACCACACAAAAGAGGGAGTTCCTTTGCTTACGCACTGCTATATGAGAAACAAAAATTTTCCTGAACTTGTCCTAATATTTTAAAATGAATTTTATTATAACAGTTATCGTTCTGTAATCATAAAAATGTTCTCATATCTTTATCATCGTGACACAATTCTTTTGTTAAAAAAACATATTACACAATCAATCAATAAAAAACAATTAAAACAGAATTACAGAAAATACAAATTTACAGATACCCAACAATGACCAGCATTATGGAGACAAACAAGTACGTAAGACACTATTTTTTGTTCTTTACCAATACATATCCATTGAACTCAGCAAAACAGTGAATTATATTTTGAATTTTGTGTTTGTTATTCTGTGCTGGTTATAGGATTATGTTTCCAGAGAAAAAGGCGTCGACGCGTTTCAATGGCTATTACATTGATACTGCCATCTTTATCAAGACAAAAATTGTTGCTGTCTCCTATTTTCTTGTATGGCTTTCTTTATTCCTAAATGGAGTAAATATATGTATTATTATAATGAATATAATTCTTTTCATATAGACATAGACTTGTACACTGTAGGTACCAGACTACCCTATTCGTATTGTCTGGGTGTAACCTACTAATATTATGTTTAACGAGGCAATTCATTATTAGTAGTCTCCTGCTTACAGGACCCCTAAAAATAAGGTGTCCTACCAGACTCGTTGTGCCTAGGAAACTTTTCAAAGGTCTATGACCCCGATACATCACTATCCTGTGCCGACTGGTCACCTCTTAAAAAATATACGAAGATTATCATTAATTGTAGGTTACTACTCTCTCACCTTCTTATTTCTTGAAAGTCAGAATGTAATATGAGAAGACGAATAGGTGCTGTCCTCCGTAACGTACCGCGATCTTCTAGTGCTCCTCAAAATGTCTGACTGTGATGTTACACTCTGTGTGTCGAAAAAGAGGGGAAATATAGAAAATATATGTCTACCCGGTTGTATTAATCAATGAATCTGTCTAGGAACAGCTGTCCTTTGTACTCTAATAGTTAAGGTCTACATATTCCTCCCGTAAGGTCCTATGATTATAATTTACCTTGCTCTATGGTGCCCAGCGATTAAATACTACCGATTCTTCCTTCCTTGGGTACGAGTAGGTGATAACGGCATGCCACTTCGGGACCCAACCTCTCGAGGCTCGTTGTCCTCCTTATTACTCGGGTGGGTCTGAAACATAGCAAACATTTAAAGTCTGATAAGTCTATCACTTATCATGATGTCGAAACACCAGTATAGTGCTATTAAACTAAAGGCCCTTGCTTATCTCGGCGCTACATACCTTTTGTTACGTTCGTCGTGGTCTAATGGCGGTATCCGTGTTCAGTTAAAAAGATTACCGTCAACTATATCTCGCCTTCCGTATTTAGCCTATGTGACGTTTCTTCTAATTGGCTGGAAAAAACACGTGATTAACGTTTTCTCTCTATTCGTTTATGATTGGTGGTTACAGCCTCGAGTGACCCAATGGTTTGCCCTTTTCGCCTTCCGTATTGAGCCTATGTGACGGATCTTCTAATTGGTTGGAAAAAACGCGATTTAGGTTTTTTCTCTACTCGTTTATGATTGGTGGTTACAGCCTCGAGTGACCCAATGGTTTGCCATGTTCTTACACCCTTGCTGGTCTAACTTTCTATGTCTATAGTTGTAGTCCAACTTTCAGATTGGACCACTAATTCGCGTCCTAGTTACGTGATCTTTTCCTTACGCATACACCGATTGGTTCCCTATTGTCAATAACCCAACTTTATTGCTGGAGTACATAGAAGCATTGAGATGTCAAATTCTATTCATATACATTTATATGTTCAGCTAAGTTGAAAGCACGAGGACATCCTAATAAATTGATTAAGAATTCACTAAAGAGGGCTAAAGCCTTTTTTGAGTACGTCCTGTTCATCTTTGTTAAGGGATCTATGAGATAGGTTGAAAATAGGGAGTTCATCTACCTCCAATATTGTTTGTTCCTCGTAGTGAGGTACTCCTGGCCTCCATTGTGATGACTATGTTTGGTAGATTATGTTGATCATCATACTAGCTGAACATATAAATGTATATGAATAGAATTTGACATCTCAATGCTTCTATGTACTCCAGCAATAAAGTTGGGTTATTGACAATAGGGAACCAATCGGTGTATGCGTAAGGAAAAGATCACGTAACTAGGACGCGAATTAGTGGTCCAATCTGAAAGTTGGACTACAACTATAGACATAGAAAGTTAGACCAGCAAGGGTGTAAGAACACGGCAAACCATTGGGTCACTCGAGGCTGTAACCACCAATCATAAACGAGTAGAGAAAAAACCGAAATCGCGTTTTTTCCAACCAATTAGAAGATCCGTCACATAGGCTCAATACGGAAGGCGAAAAGGGCAAACCATTGGGTCACTCGAGGCTGTAACCACCAATCATAAACGAATAGAGAGAAAACGTTAATCACGTGTTTTTTCCAGCCAATTAGAAGATACGTCACATAGGCTAAATACGGAAGGCGAGATATAGTTGACGGTAATCTTTTTAACTGAACACGGATACCGCCATTAGACCACGACGAACGTAACAAAAGGTATGTAGCGCCGAGATAAGCAAGGGCCTTTAGTTTAATAGCACTATACTGGTGTTTCGACATCATGATAAGTGATAGACTTATCAGACTTTAAATGTTTGCTATGTTTCAGACCCACCCGAGTAATAAGGAGGACAACGAGCCTCGAGAGGTTGGGTCCCGAAGTGGCATGCCGTTATCACCTACTCGTACCCAAGGAAGGAAGAATCGGTAGTATTTAATCGCTGGGCACCATAGAGCAAGGTAAATTATAATCATAGGACCTTACGGGAGGAATATGTAGACCTTAACTATTAGAGTACAAAGGACAGCTGTTCCTAGACAGATTCATTGATTAATACAACCGGGTAGACATATATTTTCTATATTTCCCCTCTTTTTCGACACACAGAGTGTAACATCACAGTCAGACATTTTGAGGAACACTAGGAGATCGCGGTACGTTACGGAGGACAGCACCTATTCGTCTTCTCATATTACATTCTGACTTTCAAGAAATAAGAAGGTGAGAGAGTAGTAACCTACAATTAATGATAATCTTTGTATATTGTAAATCATTGCCCATGTTCTGGTGTCAACATGGGCTTCTATTGGAATTCTCTGCGCATATTATCAAGCCCATTATCGCCGCTTTAGCGGCAGTTTTCTGCCGCTAAAGCGGCGATAATTTTAACGCAGTGCTTGATAGTATGCCCCCCTATCTATCCTTTTTTTACTTATGTGCCTCTGTCATCCTGTGACGTCCGACAGACTCTTTGCAGGATCCACTCTTCCTGAGGGGGGCCCCTTGAAGGACGGGTGATGCAGCTGCATGAATCAAGAGCGCAGACATGGGCTGCGGTCAGGGAGCGAGGGGCTCACTCACGTGGGACAAACGCTCCCCAGCCTTGCATGGCGTGCCTCAGGGAGTACCATCTTTTATCACTCATCTCTTGCTGGGCTTCAGAGGCGATGGGGCCAGAGCACAGACTCCTGCTCCAGTCCCCTGGATGTACAACACCTCCAAGGATCTGAAACCAATAGAATGTGTGATCACACCAGAGGTCATTTTGTGAAAGATTGCTTCAGTGCTGGTTGTTGTTTGGTGTTGGTGAGCCCAGGGCACCTTTTGACAAGGGAAGCGAAGCTGTGCATGAGGGCTTGATTTAAACTAAGAAATATCGGCCCGTTTGTTTGCGATGGTTTTTGGAGCGTTTTACTCCAGTGGACGACCTTTAGCCATGACGCACAGCAGCAGAAAAACCCTGGACAAGAAAAAAAGGAGATCTACCAAAACCTGAGCAAGCACTCATCCTTGCAACTCAGCTGCACTCTCCACGCATCCAAAAAATGTCTAAGCCTTTCACAGCCTGTGTGAGCCACTGCTCCCTCTTCAAGGCAACAGCAGCTTCACTCTATGGACTCTGGACCTGCCCCGCGGCCAGCCCTAGTGGCCTCCTGACCTGGCATCCTTTAGAGGCAGCACCCCACACATCCCCAGCGGCAGACTGCCCTCGGCGCCTGTACTCCGCAGCCACGCAGGCCTTTAGCCCTTTCTAGCGGTCCAGCAGTCTGCCTTTCATGTTTAGTTGTTCAAGGTTACTTGGAAATGTTGTGTGGTCATCATCATCATCATCAAAATCCTTTATTCGATATTTAAAAAATATCATAAAAGTGCAATATTACAATTAAAAACAATTCGATACAATTCATTTTACATTGACATAAAGGGTGCCATTTACATCAAGACCTTCAAGGAAGCCCTCTAGTGTGTCTCAATCTTATTGCAACTCTAATGAAGTTTGTAATACAAGCTAACGTCAATGGATTCCCAACCTTTTGTAAATATAAAAGAGCAACTTTGGCATGTCTAAATTTCATTTGTTTTAAAAGCCTTACTAAAAAGCGGCGTCTGGGAACTGAATAAAAAGGGCAGAGAAGTACAAAATGAAGGGTATCCTGCGGAGACCTATTGTCGCAGCCGCAGGTACCCTTCTGCCCAACCGTGGTCGTAAAACCAAGCGGATCAGCCAAAAGGTGATGTAAAAGGTTGAGCCTAAAACGAGTAATTAAAAATCTATCTTGTGCGTTTTATAATAAGGCGAGATAGGGTTCCATGCCTTCTACTGACTTAACAAGACTAAAACTACGGACGGTAGACTTGCTTTCTTCTGAGGCGGCTCTGCGAGCAGATTCCTTTGCCAAAAAAATTCTTTTAATACTAGATTTATCCTCAGTAGTGATTGTCATGGGTTCGGTAAAAAGGTTCTTACAATCCAATCCAGTTAGAACACCCTTTACGTAGTTCAACCATGGGATGTCCATCCCCTTATCTCTACCCATACAATCACTAATTATTTGCCTGCTCAGGCCCGCCTCACTATTAGTCCATATTCTTAGCCAGGCCATAAGTGGTCTGACTTTAATCAGGTCCTCTATGTATACCCTTCCCAATTCAGTATGTGTGATATAAGCTGACGTACTTTGTGGGATTTGTAAGACCTTCCTGAAAAATTTGTTTTCCTCAGTTTGAATTTGTGCGGGGTTTGCAAAACCCCAAACTTCTGCCCCGTAAATTATTTTGGGGCAACAAACTGAGCCATAAAGGTGCATGACCTGTTCAGGCGACCACCTACCCAGCCTATGTCCATAGCTCATTATGGCCCCCGTAGAGGCCACTACTTTTGCACTTCTCCCTTCCATTAAAAACTTAAAATTTAAAAGCCCATCAAATAAAACTCCCAGGTAGGAAAAGGTTTTAACCTGTTCCATTATATGTGAGCCAATTTTGAAGCAAAACTTTTTACATGGTTTGAGCCCTGCCAACAGTACATATGACTTGGCTAAATTAGCTGATAAATCTAAACTGGCCATAAAACTAACAAACCCGTCCAGCAAAGTCTGGAGGCCTTTCGGTGTTCGGGCTAAGAGTACCGCGTCGTCGGCATATAACAATACCGGTACTGCTCGTGCACCTACTCTAGGGGTATCTGCATTTAAATTGCATAGTGCCTGTTCTAGCCCATTTATATATAATGAAAACAAAAACGGGGCCAGGATACAACCCTGGCGCACCCCGCTAGTGCAAGGGAAGGGAGCTGTAGTATCACCCTCCAAATTATAACGCACTTTAGCGGGGGTGTTCCAGTGGAGTGCTCTTAAAATAACTACCAAGCCTTCTTATACCCCTAGTTTGGTCATCAGATTCCAGAGCTTTTCTCTATTGACGTGGTCAAAAGCCGATGAGAGGTCCATAAACCCCATATAAATCGACTGATTGCTTGCAATAGTATACTTGGCCGTTAATAAATAAAGGTTCAGACACTGATCTGTAGTTGACATTCCTGTTCTAAAACCATATTGCAGGTCGGTTATTATGTGGTGTTCCTCCGCCCAGTCTAAGAGACGGTTCAGGACTACTCTCCCCAATACTTTAGCCGTTACATCAATTAGGGAAATCGGGCGGTAACACCGGGGGTCGTCCTTTTTCCCTTTTTTAAAAATTGGGACTATCGTAGCTGCAGACCAGGATCTTGGCATGCCTGTAGAGACTGCCGTATTTATTACTCTAGTGAGGATAGGTGCCCGCAGATCAACTTTACTTAAATAGAGGTCCGGGGGAATGCCGTCCGGGCCAGGGGCCTTATTCTGTGTCAGCCCTTTAATCCCCACTACCAATTCATCTACCATGAATTCTACATTTGTCATCCATGGGCAAATAACCTCCCCCCCACCGGGTGCTCATTAGCATGATTGTATAATACCTTAAAGTGGTCGAACCATTGCTCAGGGAGAATGGTAGTGCCAATTTCCGGCAAACAAGGGTTGTTTATTATTTCCCAAAATGCCCTAGAATCTTTTCTATCAGCAGCCTCCCGTAAGTTTTCCAATGTCTGTGATTGGAGAGCCAGTTTCCTTAGTTTAATGGCCTTTTTATATTCTGTTCGGCATTGTGCAATGTACCCCTTGTCTCTAGGGACCTTTTTTAAACTTTCTTTCAGCTCATTGTGGGCCCTAGAGCAATCTTTATTAAACCATCTGGGGGAGCATTTCATCGGGCCAGGCACGGGTAATTTTAATAGACCATCGATGAGGCGTGCCATTGCCTCAAAGGCTTTAACCACCATGGGTCCCTCGAGTGAGGGGTCTAAAAAAAACCCTATCATTTCCTTACCGTCCTCCATTAAGGATCTATAAAAGACATCCCCATCCACCCGGGCCCATCTGAGCCTTCTCCCCTGGTCCATAGCCCTCAATATATTATTTGCATTATCATTTTCCTTATTTTTACAAGGGGCCCAGTTCTTTATCCCCAGAACTAGGGGGTTGTGGTCGCTAAATATACTCCATTCAATGCTGGCCTTATATAGCCAATTCACAAAGGGAATAGAGACTGCTATATAATCTATGATAGTACAATACCCTCTTCCCTTGAATGTTGGTGTTATTTTATGACCAACTTTAGGCCCCATCAGGTCTATTGTGTGCCTAAGTGCATGATTATTCAGGACCCTTTCTAGCTCCCGTCCCTCAGGGGTGTATTCAAGATGTGGGCCTTTTTCCACTGTACAACCGGACCAGGCCCCCTCCACCCATCTTAGGTTGGTACACAAATGACAATTTAGATCCCCCACTAAAATCACATATGGGGCTACTGCTCTCTTTCTCTGCGCTAGCTCATCAGTTAGTAAATTGTCTAGGTTTTGAATTGTAGAGCTCTTCCCATTCCCTAGAGCAGCATTGTATACATTAATCAGAACAATGTTCATCTTTCTGGCTTCAAATCCAATAGCTTGTATATTAACTGAGTTCCATTGCAAGTCGACCCACACACCTTCAAGCTGTAAATCCACATATGTAATTAACCCTCCTATTGGTCTTCCTGGTGCCGTTTTCCTTGCGGGCACAGAAAAACACTTAAACCCTTCAAGATGAAAAGGATTGTGGTCCACCACCCAGGTTTCCTGTAGGCAGATTACGCGAAATTTGCTGATGTACTGTCTCCACTCCTAGTTGTGGAATTTGGAAGCCAGCCCCGCAATGTTCCAGGAAATCATTTCAAAACCCTCTTTCCTTTCCAGACCTGAAGGCTCAATAGGCAAGAGGGCCTTAGGATCAGTAGTGGCTTTCATTAATGCACTCTCAGTGTGTACCACTTGTGTGTAATATGATTGAGCGGGACCCTGTGCTTCCAACTCACTAATTTTATCCTCTTGCGCGCCTGCCTTATTCTTTACCAATGTGAGTTTGGTTACCGTAGTGTCGTTATTCCGGGATCCCTCCCCCACCGGATAACCATGGCCCGATTTACCCCCTGCAGAATGGACTTGGTCATTACCTATAGGGGGGGATTTAACAAAGGACAGTTCCTGTACAGTTTGCTCCACTTGATCTTCCACCCTTTGCAGTCAATCCCACTCATTCATGTGGAGCAGGGGGTCAAACCTATCTGACAGGGCAATTCTACCATAATTTCTGTGTAAAACATATAATTTTGTGCCGTAACCCTTATTACAGGTCTGATAACCCTCCTCACTATCTTGCATTAGCCAATTCCTAGTCAGGGGATTTAAATCATTGGCATAAAAGGACCATAAGGGTGCAAGGCTAATACTACTATACGTAGCTGCCGGTCCCCAATTTAATATATAATCTACTGTTCTGCTGGCCCTAAAGTTTATCACCACACAGTCACCCGCTTTATTTTTTACCTGATTTCCAATCCACCTGACCCTTCTTACATGCAGAATTTCTCCCTGTTCGTCCCTTGGCAAAGGCCTATTCCTATTCAGCCAATGCGTGACTTTATTTTTAAGCTCGTCATGCGTCTCTATTTGGGCAACTTTTAGCTCTGGGAACCCTGTAAGTATAATGACGTATGCGGCTGCTTCTGGGGGTAAATTCAAGCATGACCCCTTGTTACCTACTTTAATATGAGATACCTCTCTAGTGCTCTGACTGGGGTCTATGTTTCGTCCACCAGTGGCAAGGGGGTTATGGATGGCCAAAAGTGAGGGTCCTATATGACCACTTGATGACCCTACAACGGTGTGATCTAGTGGGATAGTGGGTGGATTCTTATTTGTTTGTAACTCAGCTTCATTGAGGTTCTCCCTCAGAGTGGGTGCTGAGTGTGTTGGAGCTATGTTATCAGTTGAAATACAGGGCAATGGTGTTACAACAGTATTACTGCCCCCTCCCTTTTGTTTTACTAGCGACACTACTTTATCCAGCCTACTCAGGATTTGTTTTGTCTGGGCATCAATCAGTTGCTCAACATATAATTTCAAGTCACTAATGATATTTGATGCCCAGGCCGGGGGGACCTGTACACCCATTGCTTGGTCCCTTATTCCCTCCGCCATAGTCGTTACTGTCTCATTATTGTTGATGGCTGGGCGGGCTCTACATTTCTTAAGTCTGGTTTTCTTTTTACTGTTCGCTTTCCTGTTGCCAACGTGCGTAGTAACCCCTTTACCCCTAGTATTTGGACACTTGTCCGGGGATGTCTGTGCGGGGAAACTAACGATCTCTGGAGATTCCAAAGCCGAGTCCTGAACTGTCAATGAAGGGGTAGTGGAGGGCGAAATCAATTGGCTCAGTTGAGGTGTTAATGAAAGACGCCTTTCCGTGCGTGCAATTTCGCAGGAGACCTCACAAATGGATTTGAGCAACATTCGATCGATTGCCGTTTGTGGCGCAGAAACTTGTGGGGGGGTCTTTAGTGTTCTAGTCGTTTTCCTAGTGTCTGTTAGATCCATTATGTTGGCTTTTACTAGGCGTGTTCGGGTTTCTGCAGGCATGACGCCACTACTATAGGTTTTATGGTTTATAACAGTAGTTAGGCCTCTTCCTGTTAGTCCCGAGTCATATGTTACAAGCCTCCCCTCCTCGGTAATGCATCAAATTGCCCATTACCTTGCTCAACTTTCACCAACCTCCTTCCAGACGTTAGAGTACTGGCCCAGCCCGGCGCCGCCCGCGCGCGTACGCGAGGCGGAGGGGGCTGTCTTCTTTTCAACTCCTCCGGCGCGGGAATCAGGCAGTGGGCGGAGTCGCTGGGCAGGCTGGGGATTGTAGTCCGCACCACTCCGCGGCCGCGCGATGTAAGGGCACGGCGGCGGGTGCGACCACGATTACAGGGCTCTTGGTCTGCTCTGCTTCTGTGTTACCAAGTGGCCAAGCAGGTAGTTAGTGTCAGCGTGTCCTCCTCCTAATCAGCTGGGGCTCGATAGTGCTCCCCCGCTCCCCAGTGGGAGCTGCCCTCTTTTCAACTCCTCCGGCGCGGGAATCAGGCAGTGGGCGGAGTCGCTGGGCAGGCTGGGGATTGTAGTCCGCACCACTCCGCGGCCGCGCGATGTAAGGGCACGGTGGCGGGTGCGACCACGATTACAGGGCTCTTGGTCTGCTCTGCTTCTGTGTTACCAAGTGGCCAAGCAGGTAGTTAGTGTCAGCGTGTCCTCCTCCTAATCAGCTGGGGCTCGATAGTGCTCCCTGAATAAGTTATTTAGTGTAAGACTACGATTTTTTTATTTAATCACCGTTGCCTAGCTGCACACTGCCTTGCGTGATAGCATGGTATAGTATAATGTAAGGACAGCTCACCTCCTTGATCACCATTAATCACCTCCACAGTGCAGTAATCCACTAACAGTCCTTAATCCGTCCATTGAATGCCATGCCAATCCGAACTCACAGCAGGCATCCCCCAAAGCCAATACTTTGTATCTTTGATGTTACCTGTGCAGCCAGGCTGTATGTAGTAATAATTAAGATTTATAAAAACAATCTGTAATAGATGCAGGGGGGTGGTGGCCGAAGATGTTAGCAGCGAGGGGGTGGGCGGCCTTAAGTCAGCCAATGAGAAGAGGGGATGGGGTCAGTGAGACTCCTGACCCCACCCCGAAGAGGGTCAGTGAGACTGCTGACCCCACCGCACTCCGTGATGAGGTGTCTCTGATTGGCACTTCAGGGCTTACAACTGAATCCTTGGATTCAACAGCAATAATCTTTACCCTGTCCTTGTAGTGTCGCAAAGAGCAGTCAGAGATTACTGAAGGAACATTTGTTAAGCATTTTACCATACCATTATGGTGCATAAGTAATTGACATGACTCGATAAAAAACCGACACCAATTTATGATAATAGAGGCTATTTTTATATAAATTTAAACACCAAAACTGACTTTGCATCATACATATAACGGGAGTTATGATTTTTCAAAGCGTTCGAAAATAAATGCATTGCTGCAGACGTTCAACAATGGGAAATTATGCTAGTGACAAACGGTCACTTAGGGGTCGAGTTCCTTTCCACACTCGCAGGGTAGAGATCTTCAGAGGCCCACGGCCAAGTTTCAACATTCAGAGTAGTTTAATGAGCTCCAGAGATCCGGGTGCAGAGGTAACTTCTGAGCTGTCAGTGAGTTTTAAATGGGGTTTTTAACATTGCGGTCAATGGGAAAAGCTGCCTAGTGGCAAATGATCACTTCTGCGTCAAGTGATTTTTTACCCTTGCAGGGTAAAAGTTTTCAGGGTCCCAGCAAGGTTCAACAGCTGGTGCACTTTTAGAACATACCTGTACTCCTGAGGCGGAAGCCGGGAGGGTTTTTAAAACTGTCACTTCACTTTGCAGATCTTTTAAAATCACTGCACTTCGCCGTTTCTGACAGGACACAGCTTAGTCCTGGGCTGCACGCGCTGCTGATTACTAGCTGACGCGAGGGAAAGACTTGCATTTCCCGACGCCATTACCGGCGAGCCACGAAGACACGCCCCCTCGGAGGCCACGCCCCCCCTGCTTGGGATATAAATAGACGCCGACTGCGAGCGCCTGACAGAACATACCTGTACTCCTGAGGGGGAAGCCGGGAGGGTTTTTAAAACTGTCACTTCACTTTGCAGATCTTTTAAAATCACTGCACTTCGCCGTTTCTGACAGGACACAGCTTAGTCCTAGGCTGCACGCGCTGCTGATTACTAGCTGACGCGAGGGAAAGACTTGCATTTCCCGACGCCATTACCGGCGAGCCACGAAGACACGCCCCCTCGGAGGCCACGCCCCCCTGCTTGGGATATAAATAGACGCCGACTGCGAGCGCCTGACAGAACATACCTGTACTCCTGAGGCGGAAGCCGGGAGTGTTTTTAAAACTGTCACTTCACTTTGCAGATCTTTTAAAATCACTGCACTTCGCCGTTTCTGACAGGACACAGCTTAGTCCTAGGCTGCACGCGCTGCTGATTACTAGCTGACACGAGGGAAAGACTTTCATTTCCCGACGCCATTACCGGCGAGCCACGAAGACACGCCCCCTCGGAGGCCACGCCCCCCTGCTTGGGATATAAATAGACGCCGACTGCGAGCGCCTGACAGAACATACCTGTACTCCTGAGGCGGAAGCCGGGAGGGTTTTTAAAACTGTCACTTCACTTTGCAGATCTTTTAAAATCACTGCACTTCGCCGTTTCTGACAGGACACAGCTTAGTCCTAGGCTGCACGCGCTGCTGATTACTAGCTGACGCGAGGGAAAGACTTGCATTTCCCGACGCCATTACCGGCGAGCCACGAAGACACGCCCTCTCGGAGGCCACGCCTATCCCTTTTCACCCTCTGCATAAAAACATGTGTGCTCCACGGACGCGCAGCGGACGGGCGCAGCGGGCGCGCCAAAGGCAAGCCCGTCTGGGCCCGTCCGGGCCCGACCGGACCCAGGCCCAGGGACCATGCCGGATGCCTCTCTTGAACGTCGGGTATTCTCAAGGGAAATGCTTCTAACTTTGCAACCGGCGAAATCTCTGCCCTGTTACCATACGCACGCGGAAGGTAAACCTTTCTCTCACTGTGCTCGATGCAACCCAATTACCCAGCGCCCAACCAAACCGAGGCTTAAGATGGGACTCCTCAACTGCCGTTCCCTCCCTAAACATGCAGACGAAATTAATTTACTAATACAAAATCAGGAGTTGGATACACTATTTCTTACTGAAACGTGGTTATCTGACCACTGTAATGCGGATATCGTCAATGCCCTCCCCCCAGGCTATCTGTGCCAAACTCTTCATAGACCCAGAGGGAGGGGTGGGGGATTGGCCCTAATCCACAGACAACAATTTACCTGTAGAACCTCTAATGCTCATATTGATGACTGCGAGGGATGCAATTTCTCTATTCAAACCTCCCCGGTCCTCACCCTGTCTGGACTCCTGATATATCGCCCCCCAGGTGCCCCTGGGAAATTTGTTAATGCCATTACTGAAGCGGCCGCACAACTGGCCTCTTCTGCTTCTAGCTTCCTTATGGTGGGCGATCTAAATTTGCATTTCACGGACCCCACCGATCGGTTAGCGGTCGAGCTTCTTCAAGACCTGTCGTCTTTTAATATTCGTTTGATCAATAACGAGCCCACCCATGATAAAGGACACCTGCTGGACCCAGTCCTCTCCAATGTCACTAATATTACCACAGACCCCCCCTTGACTTTACCATGGACCGATCACTTCTTAGTCCCGATCTCCTGGGAGGTCCCCATTAAGATCCCTCAAACCAGGAAATCTCAATTCACTGATAGACGGTGGCACAAACTTGTTTCTACAGAATGGGCCACCACTCTTTCAAACTCTATTCCTGAGCTTTCCTTTGAGCCCAATACGGCGAATGAACAATTTAACACCTGGATTACGTCCTCACTGGACAAATTAATCCCCAAAAAGGTCATTCTTAAACACTCCAAAAGAGTGCCCCGTGCTCCCTGGTACACCGCAGAACTCAAAGCTCTACGCCAGGAGTGCAAGAGGGCCGAACGCATCTGGCGGAAAGATAAATCTATTACAAACAAAGGAGCATATTCCACCTCCCTTGCGACCTATAAATCATCCATCCACAAGGAAAAAACCATATTCTTTCAGCAAAGAATAGAAAAAGCAGCATGCTCGAGCAAAGAATCTTATGCCATTCTAAAAGAGCTACTGAATCCCCCAGTTCCTGAGCCGACAAGCCCCCCAGACCCTACTGTAGATCAGGAAAAATGCCATCAGTTGGCTAATTTCTTTCAAGGAAAAATTCAAAAAATCCTTGATTCAATTCCCCCTGCCAGTCCATGCGAAGACATGGATCTTACATACACTCAGACACTCAGCTGTCTCCCCTCTTGGGGTCAAGTAACCACCGCAGATGTGGAAAATACTTTAAAATCCATCAAAAGTGGATCTCCTAGAGACCCCGTCCCGCTTCGGACCCTGAAAGAAGTAACCCCCATCATTGTTCCCCTCTTACCCACCTGATCAATGCCTCACTTCAACAGGGAATTGTGCCCCTGAACTGGAAGGCTGCAGTTGTGAAGGCTCTATTGAAGAAGCCTTCCCTCGATCCCGAAGACCTGGCCAATTTTAGGCCAATCTCCCTTCTCCCTGGGATAGGCAAGGTTGCCGAAAAATTGGTTAACAAAAAACTGTCTCAGTTCCTGGAAGACAATAACAAATTAAAAAATTCTCAGACAGGTTTTCGGCCAGGGCAGGGCACTGACATCGCCCTCTTGGCGGCGGTAGAGGAGGCCAGGACACTCTTAGACGATGGAGGATCAGTGGCAGTGATCCTCCTCGACCTGAGTGCGGCCTTCGATACCGTCAATCACCAACTCCTCATTAAACGGCTCGAAAGAGTCGGTGTGGTAGGCTCTGCCCTATCCTGGCTCTCTTCCTTTTTGGACCAGCGTACCTTTCAGATCTGGGAAAACAACATCTGCTCCTCCGAAACTCCCCTCCAATGTGGTGTGCCTCAGGGCTCCTCCCTGAGCCCCACTTTATTCAACATCTACATGTCCCCATTGGAGGAGGTTATCACCCCGTTCGGAGTGAGCGTCGTCAGCTATGCTGACGACACACAATTAGTGGTTTCATTATCCCATCCCAATCGAAAACCAGCAGATCTACTCAACTGCCTTACGCAGGTTCAAAACTGGATGAACAGCTCAGCCTTGAAACTAAACGGAGCAAAGACGGATGTCCTTCTTCTTGGTCAGAAAGAAATCACTCTCCCCCCGAATATCTGGCCTAATTGTCTGGGTCCCATCCCTGAACCAAAGCAAGAAGTAAAAAGCCTGGGTGTGTGGCTAGATACTACCCTGTCATTTTCCACACAGGCAAAAAAAGTAGCCGGGACCTGCTTCGGCCTGCTGAAATCAATGAGAAAGATCCTGCCCCTTCTGCCACCCAACTCCCAAAAACTGCTTATACAGGGCCTGATAATTTCTAGGCTGGATTTCAGCAATGTGATATACCTGGGCGCCCCGGAAGCAACACTGAACAAACTTCAGAGAATTCAAAACATAGCCGCCCGGATTCTCACTAAGACCTCTGCCAGAGATTCGGCCAAACCAGCATTGAAACTCCTCCACTGGCTTCCGATAAGGGAGAGAGTTAAATTCAAGGCCTTGTGCCTTGCTCATAAACTGTTACAAAATCAAGGCCCTCCCATTCTTAGAAAATTTATCAAACCCTACAAATCCTGCAGATCCCTCAGATCGGACACGGAGAATTTCATCAGCGCCCCCAGAATCAGGAAGGCACGCACTGGTGGAAGGCGGTTCACAGTCCATACCGCAAGCCTCTGGAATGCACTCCCCCGCGACCTTAGAACGGAACCTCATCACCTTCACTTCAGGAAGCGGTTGAAAACCTTTCTTTTTCCTCAATGATCCCTTCCCCTCCGAACCACTGTATCCTCGTCCCATCCCTCACCCCCCTTCCGGCCCCCCTTATCAGGTTTAGGGTAGGGTTCTTAGCGCTGGGATACCTTCGGGTGACTACGCGCTCTACAAGAGTTTTTAATAATAATAATAATAATAATAATAATTCGCTTGGTGCGTCTGGGTGGAGAGATAGCTTTGGGCTGTCAATCACCTTGAATATGGTCATTCCAAGGCTGCTCTCTCCATAGAGACGCCTCCACCAAGAAGAGGATGCAGGTACACCAGAGCAGGGTTGTTGCTGACGTTGGTCGCTGTTCTAGGGGGCAGCTGGTGGTAATTAAAGAATGAAAGAGCATGAACCGAGTACACTGGCATATAATCATAAACTTGGAATTTGCCACTGTGATTGAGTACAATACCCAAACACTACAATATGCCTCTAAATGACAACCACCTCAGGGGCAGAAAGAAAATAAATACATTGGTGCACACTGCTCTGTCACAGTGAAGAACATTGTGAGGAAGTTGAAAGACACCTCCATGACCCTGCAAGAACCCGTATTATGAGCTCTAAGCTCCTCCTTTAAATGGAGGAAACACTGGGAAAGATAAAAAAGGAGGATGGATCAAAAGTCAGAGTCTGAATATGTGACAGAAGCTTTAGGGCCTGGGAACAGATGTAGGATCTCAATTGAACGTCATTCGATTTGTTTGGACTTTTTGGATTATGAAGTGACCTCTGTCCTTCAACTGTAGCAGGAACTGATGCCCTTTGCTAATCCTCCAAGTGCTGCCAAAGTCACATGGTCCGTGACTGGCTACCCTCCCCTCCCAGCTTCCCACACCACCTTGAAGGATTAACATAGGCAAGTTATCTTTGGAAGGCGGGGGGTCAAGGACCCCCCGGCCGTATTTATTATACAAAACAATAAAAGGATGAATATCAACATTACATCAATTATGTTAAGAAACGCAAAATTCATGACATTAGATTTACAGTATTGAAGACAAATATCAAAGGCTAACCTTAACAAAAGTCTAATACAGCGTGTTTCCTATCCGAATCTAACATCCTGCCTGAATTTTGCATTCTAACATTTCTGGCCCGACGGCAAGGTCGCTAACCGGTGTCAAGTCCAACTAACCATGCCCTTACTCACAGGTGCACATGCGCGACAGGGGACCGCCTACCCCGTCGGCATCGTGAACTCCATTTAACCAACAAGGAGGGCCCTTACACTCTGCGTCATTTGCTGACGTCATTATGTATGTGCGGGGTGGCTACCAGCCTAAGGAAAGCGTGACTCCCTCCCCCGCATCTTTAGCAGCTAGCGGATATTCCTGCCCCTGAAGTTCTAGGAGGGACCAGTGGCCCCTCCCCTAGGACCTTAAATTGCTGCTCACCGATCATGACCTTACCGCCTGACCAACCCTAATAAATACGACGATGAACCTAGGGAAAAAGGGAAAAAGACTCGCTAAAAGACAACTACACTAAACTAAAACCAGACCATATTAATACAAAGCATTCTGTACTAATGGGAAAAAGGCCTAAGTACACAAAATAATACTCTTTTAAAGACAACATAATCACAGTTCTAACGGGAAAAAGGCCTAAGTACACACCACAAACACATTTGATCACAACTAATCCTAGTTCAAAAAGGCCTAAGTCAAACTTACATAGTACCTCTGGCTAGCATCGTTAGTGGCTTGATATTTAGGGCTGGTGGGTGGGGAAAAATATTACACGCCCCAAACGAGGGGCACACAAGGTATGCGGGGAGCGAGCCAGGGGCAAGAGGGCGCCCAGCTCGCTCCCCGGGCCTTTTAAAGTGCAGCTGCACCAAGGGGGTCGCCGGCCCAAACCGGCCCGCCCCCGCCCGACGCGCCCCCCTGCCCCGGAAGCTGTAACGCCGCTTCCGGGTCACGGGGGAGACATCAACCTATCGGTGATGGGGGCGTGCCGCGCGCGTCATCGTCCCGCGACGCAACCTCACCGCCGAGAGGCCGGGGGGGGGGTGCCGCACCGCCATGTGGGTGGGGGGGCCGAGCGGCCCTCCCTTTACAATAGGTTTGTAGGGTATCACCTCTGTCCATCTGACTGCTCTGAGGACGAAATTCTTAAACAGTTAATTCTTGGTGGATATTCCAGAGTTTCTTTGGTAGCTTCGGAAAGTCATGAGGAATCCAGCCAGTCGGATAAAAGAGAAGCCACCTAGTGCTAGACTGGTACTGTTTTAGTTAAA
Organism: Triturus cristatus; assembly: GCF_964204655.1. Lineage (NCBI taxonomy): Eukaryota > Metazoa > Chordata > Amphibia > Caudata > Salamandridae > Triturus > Triturus cristatus. Next base: position 184,060,709 of record NC_140589.1, read on the forward strand.
ACCACCCAGAGAGAAACTGTGTCCAGAGCAGCTGCCATGTGTAAGGACTCGGAATTATGGGAATGTAAGGACCTTGAGTTTTCTGATCTCAACTGAGGAATACAGAAGAACAGTGAGGATCTGCAAGCCGCAAAGAGCAAAATGTTGGCTTTCAGCCTTGAGGTTCCAATAGGGTTCCTGGGCAAGTTTAGAGTGCCCCATCAGGGTAGTACTTTTCATTGTATGCATCTGAGTCCAGACCAAGATTTCTTGGAGGCTCTAAAAAAAGTAATTGGCTCATGGTGTTCCTGGGAGGTTCACAGCCTGATGGTTTTGAGGTAGTACCTTTATATGTTTGTGGCTGTTTAAACTCCCCTTAGAGAAAAGGGGACATGAAGAGTTGCCGTTTTTGCTGATCTGCATTTATAGTTTTCCTATTTTCCCAGCTTTACCCACTTCCTTCTCTACCTTTCTTCTGTGCCTTTGGTTATTGAAGCTTGAGTTTATGATTCAGGGGTCTTCTGCCTAGTGGTGGATTATATTGCCATATTAGTAAGGTCTTTATGTTGTGGATACAAAGTGTGGAACTTCCTTTTCTACTACTTCAGTAAAATGTCTTTACACAAAAGAAAACATGCACTGGCAAATCAATAGCTCTAGATAGGTGTAAAGAAACAGTGGCATTCACATTTTCATGCCCTTAAAAAGGTGCAATCACTGCTTTCCTTATGCAGGCAGAAGCTCTTTAGGCTGTTTCTAGGGTTCTCTTACTTCAATACAAGTGTTTTCCATAGCCAGCTTGTAGTTCCATAGGTCTTTATAAGAGATTCCATTACTAGTCCTTTTTTCACAGAGCTGCCACCTTATGAAGTGTACAAAATATACAAAGCAGAGGTAGCATATGTGCAAGATTTTACAGATCGTAGTATGGTATGTTAGGTATGGAAAGCGAGGTTTCATAAGTTAGCTATCATAGGTAAGTATCATAGGTAGGTGTGGTAGGTAAGTTAGGTATGGTACATAGTTAGGTGTATAAGTTTAGTTAGGGTAGATAGGTAAGTTATTCTAGATAAGATAGTGTTGTTATGGTAGTTAGGTATGGTACTTAGGGAGGTATGGTATTTATGGTAAGTATGCAAGTTAGGATTGGAAGGTTAGACGGTATGGTAGGTTGACATGTTTGTAGCAGGTAAGTTAGGCCTGATAGGTTAAGGCTGGAATTTAGTTATCGTAGGTGCAGAAGCTATGGCTGGTTAGTTATGGTAAGTACAGTAGGTTTGGTAAAGTAGGTGAAGTACTAGATGGGTAAGAAGGTATGTAGGTAGATATGACAGGTAGATTTGGTATGGAAGTTTAGGTATCCTAGGTCGGTATAGTTAGTTATATTTGGTAGGTAAGTAGGTATGGTGGATATAGTAGGTTACTTGCAGGTGGCAGGTGTGGTAGGATAAGTATGGAAATTCGTCTTAATAGGTTTGTATGTTAGGTATTGTTGATTAGGTATGCTGCGGTAGTTTAGGTGTGGTAGGACATAATGGGGCATATTTAAAAACTTCACTTTGTAGTACACTTTGTAGTACTACTTTTGTACCAAAACATACCATAAAATGGTACTTGCAGACTACTTACAGAGACCTACATCTCTGCATGTCTTATATTTCTGCAAGGAGGTCTTCGACTATGCTGTGGAGTCTCCACACATGTATGTATATGATTTATTTGTAAATGTTAAAGGGAAAGGGGCGAGTCTCTGGGAGAGGTTACGGAGAGGGAGGGTTTAGTGAGGCAATTGCATCCACCAAAAAAAGAGAAAACCCTCTCTAATTCACAAACTGCACTTCTAGGGTATCCAGAATGTTTCCCAATATTTTTCCAAAGGGTGTACTCTCTATGGTAAAGAATAGGGAAAAGTGAAAACGTTTCTTAATTATTCATATTTTTATGTTAAATGTTAATGACATTTATTTTATACATTTATTTTAAATATAGAATTAAAATAAAATAAAAAAACAACAATAATTTTGTAATTGTGACTTAAATATTAAATTCACTTCATCATATTAACTAACATTTAAATTATTTAAAAGATGCGTAAAGAATTAATGAGAACTATGTCACTGATTCACAAAAAGGAGATTAAAATATGTTAAAATAAAAATTTGTTTTATATTTAGATAATTTTCTTAGCATTGCATTATGTTAATTTATATTTTTACCTATTTAAAAAAAAAAAATTACATTTAACAATATTTCGGATGGGGTTCTAGCTTAAGTCTCTGCATTCATTATTTTCTATGAGGAAAGATGGAGTATCAGTGGGTGACTATGCATTGTGCTCGTGGTATTCCTGATCATTTTTTGGCAGTAGTAACTTTTGACTTGTAAATTTGGCTCCACCACTTTTTCCTGGGGATAGAGACATGTAAGTCTACACTACAGTCTATTCTACACTACCCTACAGTCTACTTTACACTCTGTTTTGTAAACAGCCCAAAGTAGTGCAGTTCTTTACAAGTGTGAGAGTAATTGTATTACTGGTAAATTACAGGTGTAGAGTTACTTTTGTGAGTAGGCCCTAATGACATGCTGGCTGTTATTTAAAGGTTTGCAGTATTACATTGTTTTATAGACTTCTTACTTGCAATTCACAGTATTGTTAATGAAAACATGTACAGTTAGTAAATACTTTTCTCATACAAGTGGTTTAATATTCATGTACGTGCCTTTCTTTAGTGATGATGGTGACAATAATAATAATAATAATAATACCAATACTAAGGATGATGATAATACTAATGATGATGACGATAGTAATAACAATAATAATAATAATAATAATAATGATAATAATGATAATAATAATATTAGTTTTTTGATGGCCCCTTTGCTGAACAGATTAACAAAATTACCCTCGCCCCTTAAAGATTGGCTACATCCCCTTCCACTTGGCGGTCATTCTTCCCCTTCTGTTTTATTTTGCTCCTCACCTACAGAATATACCTTTCACCGCATCCAAACCACCACACTTCTAGGCCACATACAAACTAGTGTCTCTATGTCTGTAAAATACTGTCTCCAGTGTTGGTCACTCAACTTGCACCTTTGATGGAAGCCGTTTCTCTATTGAACTTCTCATATGTTCATTGCATGCCGGCGTCTACTGTTTTTTATCACGACCTTGTAAAGTGCTCTGATGCCTACGGGTCTAGCTTACGCTATGTAAAACTTATATAAATAAATACAATAAATGAATAAAAACTAGCAATAAGGGGCATCTCGCCTATTATAAGCACAAGTGGCCCAGAATATTTGTTCTGTACTGAATTCAATTGTGTTTTCAGAATAGAAGCATGTTCATAAGGGGCATGTCATCCTTGTCAGTTGGAAGCTTCCTTCATCAGTATGGCTGCCCTTCATCCACCTCCATGTGGGCAGATCAGCCTGCAGTGGTGGGGCCTTGGATAGAAAGGTTTGCTTCTGAGGACAATGCACTTGTTCCATGTGTTTTCTCAGACGCATTGCCTCCCCATTCTTGAGGTGGGTGCGCTATTATTCTTGTGATATTTGTGCCTGCCTAAAGCTTTTAATGCAACCCCTCTGACTAGGTTAGGATTGCTTTGTAAAAGGTAAACCGTTTGAAGGTGCAAGTGATAATGGCATCTCTAGTATAGCACAGTTTCATTTGAAATGGTTGGCTGGATTCCCTTTGGAGCCTGTCTCTGTACCTGTGCCCTCTTGCCTCCTCCAGCCTACGATCCAAAGAGACAGGTTAATGCAGATGTGCACACCTGCAAAGCCATGCAAAATGGTACACAGCAGCACAAAGTCTAGGAAGTAGATTTACTTTCAGATGCATAAGGCATGTTGCGCTGGGAGGGAGCCCTTTTCTTGATGCAAGCTGCCCTTTGTGCTGTTTTGCACTGCTCTGCGTGAAGCGTTGTTACAGGTGGTACCTGAGTGTTACAGTGGGAGCCCCCCTGGTTTTTGATCCAATGTCTAATATAAGATTGTCAGGCCTGGGCTTTGCATCAAAGAATAACATCCCGCTGAAGCATGTGCAAAGCTGGAGACATGCTTTTCTCTCTCTAATATTTCACACACTGCAAGTGTGCTGTATGGTACAGCACACATCCAACGTGTGAAAGGATATGGAAATTGTGAAGACATGGAATTTTATAATGGTAGGGTATACTTTTTGTGCAAAACCTATGCTAGGCATTATGAACACACCTTGGCACCAGGTACAAAGGTCTGTGTTTGGTGGAAGGTTTGTGTGCCAGCATAGAGGAAGAGAGCAGCATTTAGCAAACCTGCCTGGAGCTCTCTAGTTTCTCTACCTGGGGACATGGAATCTGAGAGGACAGGATGACAGGTCTTCAGAGGAGGGACTACTGTAGGTCAATTGCTTTATGCATTCAGCAGTATGATGCTATTGACGTCTGTTACATTTTAGAACACAAATATCGTCGCCTATATATTGACTACAAGACTATTGTCCCATTCTATGTGGATTGTAATGTTATTAACCATAATAGGGTTCTGTTTTAGTAAATAATATTTACGGCACAATATTGACGTTAGAGTATATTTGGAACCTGATATTCAAGTACTGTACCTTCTAGACTGTCACCTCCTGAGTAGGGCTTGGTTTTGTGCCAGTGATTGCCAGTGGTTGGCATCAGTACTCATTTTTGGGACATCAGGACATATTTTATTTCCATGATCAGACTGATTCAGATGAAACACAAGGCAGAAAAGGGAGAAAGATAGAAAGCAGTAATAAAGGTGGAAAGTAAGGATGTGAATGAACCTGCAAGAGTAAAATAAGCAGGCAGGAAGGGAAGGGTGGGTTGGTGGTAGAGCAGCCATGGTAGTAGGCAACAACAGTATTTGACTGCATCAGGAGCAGGCACTTATGTATACCTGTATGCATTATTTTAATTATCTCTCATGGAATTGTTAGTCTTGCTGTTTAAATTGTAGTGTACTTTTATGGTTTTATTTAGCAGAGGAAGGATTTATGGATTGTTTAGTGGAGTGGTGTGGCTCACTGGTTAGAGGCGGCAGACCCGGAAGCAGAGGTCGGCCCGGGACCAGGGTTTGATTCCCGACACGGCAGGGTCTTGGGCCAAGGTCAGCGGACTCGATAATTCTCGCCTCGGTGCTTACTCTAACCATGGATCCCACTCAGCCACTCTGGGCAATAGCTTGCTTAATCTCCACTTACGGCCCCATCAGCGCCGGGGATGCTTGTCTTCACATTGGAGATGCCCAGTAGGGACCATCTCACAGGGAAAGCCAGGATGGGTTCCCCAGCGGTATACAGCGCCGGGACGCCCCATTGCTGGGGCAGCTGTGCGCTTTACAAGTATACAACATTTACATTTAACTTCGGTCCCCTCATTTATTTTCTAGAAACAAACACCCTCAATTCTTTGGTATTAGGATTAGCTCTGTCAGTGCTTGGCTCTGTGATTTTTGAGTCCTCTTCCTCTTTAATTATTTATCTCAATTAAACCTCATGGACTCAAACGGTATAGCACTGTTCAGTAATAGCCCGAATACTTATCAATAACCCTCACTACACGGAGTCAAAGATGCTGTTATCACAGTCCTGGTACCCTCTTTCCCAATACCTACTAATAATCCGGATTACTCCAAGTTACAGATGTTCTTGTCACATTCCAGATGCCCTCTTTCCCAATACCTACCAATAATATGTTTTGCTCTGACTCAAAGATAGTCTTGTCACATCCTTAATGCCCATTTTCCAGTGCACACCAAAAATCGTGATTACTCCGAGTCAAAGATGTTGTTGACACTTTCCTGATACCCTCTTTCTCAAACAGGTCATTTGGCCTCTCTTGATACTCCAAAAGGAGACATTCTGAAGAAAATAATTGCTAAGAATGAAAAAGGAAAAACATATTTGAGGAACAGTGCATTTCTTGTTTATTTTTGCTGATTTTTAGTAGGGATAAGAAGCAAGCCTACTTTGGGTGAAAGGATTCACCTTTGTGCTACACGGTCTATGATAAAGGAACCTTAAACTAAAAACAATAAAAGTTTCTAGTAAGTCATGGGACCAGTCCATGAAATTCACCCTGAAATTTGTGTGAGGATTACTAGAACCTGAAAAACTCTTTAGAACCATTTCTTTCACGTGTCCATGAGAGGGCATTGGCAACTGACTTTTGACCAGTATTTTGGTCCATGTTTGTGACTGCTTCCCCTTCAGTGAACAATCAGAATGCATTGACGTCACTTGGAATATGTTGAGGATGAAGGAAGCATTTTCTTCTACCTCAGTAGTATATATTTCTTATACACCCCTTATTTGTATTGATTTTCTTTTTCCTATAGCAGTTGATTATCTATCTGTAGCTAGTTATGGGATATTGACCAAACTGGCAACTTTCCACACTCGCACTAGTAAAGCAAGGAATATAATGCATCTTTTGAGACTTTGGGTCCGATTCCGATCCGGGTCGGAAGGGCACTGAACGCGATCTGGCCCGGAAAAACTACGAGCCGTACGCGTGTTTTCCGGCTGACTCGTACAGCTGTACGAGCGTGCCAGTACGATGCGAGCTACATGAAATTCACCGACCGAGTCGTTTCTGGGTCCGAACCGTTCCGTACATCTCGGTCGTAAGCTAACCGTGGCGTGCAATGGATGCGATTCATGACCGAGCCAGTACGATGCACCCGTCAGACAGCCTGTGCGAGCCGGAATGTCCGGCTCGCAAAAGCTCCCGGAGTCGGACTTCGGGGGTCCGCGTCGGACTCCCCGACACCCGCAGCCGTACGACTCGCACACAGGGGGAGACCTATGGGTCTCCCCAACACAGGCATGTACGGTGCGGATGACACTGATGCATACCCACTGTAGGGGGCGCACTTGTTCGAGACGTACCCATTCAGTCAAGGGGAGCACATGTACGCGTCGTACAACTGGCTCCAATTGACTTCTATGGGAGTCCGACCGAACCAAGTCCGACAGCATACGTGCGCATCGTACTTGCTCGGTCGGACTGTAGGGGTCCGTCTCGGTCGGAAAACACTCCGTATCCGACTCAGTCGGAGTGCTTTCCGACCCGGATCGGAATCGGCCCCTTTGCATTTCAGAGGCACCATGCTTATATGTCAGCATGAAATTATAACATTAAACTCATTATTTTGCATTGCTGCTTCATAGTGCAAGATCCGAGCCAAAGTTCTGGGCTTACACTCTAGCAGTGTTCATGTTTCTGTGAGGAAGGAAAATGGCATCCTTGGGGTTCCACAAGTCCAATATGTCTATGACCATTTATGTGTTTTTATATTTATTTTGACAGTTAAACATTAACCCCTAAGTTATGTTTGTACAGTCTGTCCTTGGCACGTTTTGTACTCAAGATTTTCTCAGCCCTTTGCCTATACACCCGCGCCGTATTACCGATGAGAGCTCAGAGGCAAAGAAGCCCTCAGGAGGTGCACTGACAGTGTGGAGCACTGTCAGTGCCCCTCCTGAGATTGGCCATCTGTAGCGGGTAAAGGGGGTCTTATGGACCACCCAGACATCCCCTTGCAGGCAGGTGCAATCAACGACTGGACCGACCTTCAAGGGGAACTCTAGTCCTCTTTAATAGTCGATGTGGGTTGCCACCTGCAAAATGAAACACGGAGTGGCTTTAAAGCAGCTGCTCCATGTTTCATGTAAATGTGCTGCCCTTAGGGCATAATGAGTTTATTACTGCCCTGGGGGTAGCACATTCCCCATAATGTGGCGCAATTTCCTTCATTGGACCCGGCGCACCTATTTTAAAGGGTGGGGGTGGGACAAATAAAACTTCATTGCCCCACTGCATCCTGGGAGAAGTTGGGAAATTTGTGAGATGCACAGGAGTCCGTTACAATTGGATATTTTGCATGGTGCAAAGACAAAATATCGATGTTTTTTTATTTCGACCTACATCAATATCGAGTTTTAAATATCGTAGGGACAGAATATTGACATCAAGAATATCGGTGACCAGAATATCGACATGAAGGTAAGAAATATCGTTTTTTTTATATTTCGAAGTTAGTAATAGCGATAGCAAAAATCTCGATGTTAACAACATCGATGTTTATTTTAGTGTTATGTATTTTAGTATGTATTTTATATGTATGTGTTCCACATGTTTTGTATTTTTTTAAATATATGTATTAATTGTTTAGAAGTTAGTAATTTTTTTTAAAGTAAATTTTGCGTTTCTGCACCGTAGCGGGTTGTGGGTTTATAGGGGAATAGGGTGGGAAGTAATTTAATTATAGTTAATTAATTCATCATTTTTAGAACTTATTAATTATTTTTAATTAATTTTGCATTTTAGTTCTTGTGGGTTTATAGCTGAATAGGGTGGGAAGTAAATTAATCGTAGTTATCGATTGGTATTGATAGTTAATCTATTTTAAATGTATTATTAATTGGTAATCAATTTTTATTAATTGATTAATTGATAAATATATTAATTGTATTAGTTTTTTTATCAGCGCGGGTTGTAGGTTTATAGGGGAATAGGGTGGCAAGTAAATTATGTATAATACATTAATTAATACTTTTTATTTTTTGGTATTGATAATTAATTTATTGTTTAATAATTATTAATTGGTAATTAATGTTTATTAATTAATTCATTGATAAATATATTCATTGTGTTAATTTAGTTTAGGAGTGGGTTGTGTGTTTATAGGGGAATAGGGTGGGAAGTAATTTATTATAAATAAATAATTATTTATTTATATGTATTGGTATTGATATTTAATTTATTGTTAATTAATTATTATTGGTGACTCATATTTATTAATTATTATTTATGGGTATTGATAGTTATTTATTGTTAATTGATTATTAATTTGTAATAAATTTTCATTAATTGATTCATTGTTAATTATATTAATTGTGTTAAATTTTATGTGGAGTGGGTTGTGTATTTATTGGGGAATAGGGTGGGAAGTAATTTATTGTTATTAAAGTAATTATTAATTTTAATTTATTGGTATGTATACTTAATTTATTGTTAATTTATTAATAAATCATTATTTAATTAAAAAATTATTTAATTGATAAGTTTGTTATTTTTAACCCCTACGCTATCCAACACTTTCCCTACTGTTGCACTCTCTGGAGTTGGAATAGCAATTATAGCCCCTACTCTATCCAACACTTTCCCTACTGTTGCACTCACTGGAGTGGGAATAGTAATTTTAACCCTTTCGCTATCCAACACTTTCCCTACTGTTGCACTCTCTGGAGTGGGAATAGTAATGTTTACCCCTGCGCTATCCAACACTTTCCCTACTGTTGCACTCTCTGTAGTGGGAATAGTAATTTTTACCCCTACGCTATCCAACAATTTCCCTACTGTTGCACTCTCTGGAGTTGGAATAGTAATTTTGATCCCTACAATATCCAACACTTTCCCTACTGTTGCACTCTCTGGATTGGGAATACTAATTTTTACCTCTAGCATATCCAACACTTTACCTACTGTCGCACTCACTGGAGTGGGAATAGTAATTTTTACCCCTACGCTAGCCTACACTTTCCCTACTGTTGAACTCACTGGAGGGGGAATCGTAATTTTAACCCTTTCGCTATCCAACACTTTCCCTACTATTGCACTCTCTGGAGTGGGAATAGTAGTTTTTACCTCTACGCTATCCAACACTTTCCCTACTGTTGCACTCTCTGGAGTGGGAATAGCAATTTTTACCCCTACTCTATCCAACACTTTCCCTACTGTTACACTCTCTGGAGTTAGAATAGTAATTTTTACCACTACGCTATCCAACATTTTCCCTACTGTTGCACTCTTTAGAGTGGGAATAGTAATTTTTTTCTCTCCGCTATCCAATATTTTTCTGTATTGTTTTAGTTAATGTTGTGTATAATTTATTTTAAAAACATTAAAAATATTGTAGTTTTTTCATTTGTTATATATATTTTGTATATTTTTATTTATATGTTGTTTGTATGTGTATATATGTATTTTTAATTTATAAAATGTTTTTAACAATTTATAAGTTATTAAAATAATTATTTATGAATATTATTAAGTAAGTATATATATTTTATTGTATATGTATATGTTTAATTTATTTTAACATATATATAGTACTAGTTATGATTTTTAATTTTGTTAAAATATTTTTAACTGTTTCTTTTAATTATATGTATTATATACTTTATTTTACATTATTTTCTTAACAATAAAAAAAGCGATCTTTTTACAACGATATTTTTGACATTGATATTTTTTTCTCGATATGTTTGTACTTACCATGATGTAGATAGGATGTCAATATTCTTGACTTTGATATTTTTGTCACGATATTTTTGTATCTCGATATTTTTGTAATCGACGTTTTGTCTGTGATTTATTTAGATATGTACCTCATAAGAACCCAAACTTGGACCATGAGCTAGGTAAGCACATAGGGCCAAGTTTTTCTCTTCCAACATCGATTGAAATTTGCTTCAAACCACATACTATACACACCTCGTGTAGAATCACTATTAGAACATAGTAATAGAACTGCATGAGGCACCTGCGAAACAAACTCTCAAGCAGACCTATTGCCAGATGCGCCATGAGGTAGTACTACTGTGCGTTGAAGGGGGAGGAACACACACACACATACATGCGCACACACACACATGAGCACACACCTGCCACCACTTGTTCACACAACCTCAGGGAACCATTCTGCAGCTACCTGCTCTAATTTGCTGGGATTATGAAACAAAAGCTTTATTTTATCTCTGTAATTCATTTTAATTTCACATTTCAGTCAATAGCAATTTCAATTCAGCTGTGCTACAGGCAACATTTTGCAAACGTCTACACTGACAACACATTTTGGCGCTGTTCAATGCAGTTCCTTATAAATGCAGACTGCCTGCACACATTTATGTGCATGTGTTTGTTGGCTTCACACATCTATCTGAATGAATGAATGTTGGGGTCCTTTGAACTGCAGGTATGGGTGGTACAAGGTGTTGATTGGCTCTGGGTGAGGTCGTCAATGTTCATTTTGGACCGGATGGTGGGAATAGTTGCCCTAGCCGGGTGTGGGGCTGAACAGCAACAGTATATGGCACTTGCCCCTTTAATTTACAACATTTTCAATCTTTGGGTTGGGTAGTACAATTTGCCGTTTTTCTTTTTACCTGGGTTCAGTGTTTCAGCCTGAAAGTGATAAAAACATTTGTCATAGTTTAAGTTTTACAATCGGTAAATAGTAGGAGAATAGAGGCTTAAATACCAGCAGGGCTGATTGAGCCTTTTGTCCTTACACACTGGATAAAACCGGTGCACTCAAACGTCCAGTACCATTTAAAACATTTGCTCCACTTTTTATTTTAGTTGCTTGGAAAAATCTTGTGTTGGAACGAGTGTGAGTTAGTGTAGGCTTGTGTTTGCATGCGGCTTCTAGTAATTGCTTGTGTCTATGCATGTGTATTATCGTTTTATGACTGTAGCGGTGAAGACGAACTGGCAGGGGAATTGAAGCAATCCTTTAACCTATCTGAGGTAGAACCTTATGCATCAAATTAGTTTCAAGAGTGCCCAAAGGTGCATTATGCCCAGCAGAGGGGCCACTGATATAAATGGAACCAAAACCAGCAAGTTGGGAATTGGGTGATGTTTATTTGTGAAGGTAAGCATAAGACACACTCTTAAATGTGATAACTGCTAATGGAGGCCTGGGAAACTTCAATCTTAAAAGAAGCCATAGTAATCAGATGTGCACAGGTGCAAACCAGGGGAGTACAACACTGTGATTTGAGAGGGTGTGATACATGATAATTACGAATTTGTTTTTATTATTAATTGGTCTTGCCTCATGTACACATTGATGTAATTTGTCTATATTGGGCACACGTGCATTTTTGTTTTTTATGGATCAGCATGCTTACATTTAGAGACACCACTTTTCTGAAATGGAAGACACCTTTGAAACTCGCCTTAAGAATGCAATGGCAGCTCCAGACTATAGAGATCGCAGTTGTTGTAAATTCCTCCCTATACAGGGGTCGATTCCGATCCTGGAGAAATATTCCCTGTACGAATCGTATCCGGATTTTTTAGGTTCGAATCGTACAAGTCCCGTACAAACTGGCAAGTACGATTCGTATGTAAAAACACCATACGAATCGCATTGGGAATATACCCCGACAGGTCCTCGGGTCGGAAAAAGTGTCTGACAAATCCCCGGATGTTTTTACGTACGACTCGGTAAACCAACGTCCGAACGCGCAAGTACGATCCGTCCCATCCGTCCGAATCCACAACCGTATGGTAAAAACACCGTACGGAGCGAACCTCCACAGCAACCATGGAGACGTCCAAACATGTGCCCGCATACGTGCCGAACACCCCCACCATGTGTGCGCCGTACCCCCATCCCCCCGGTATGTCCGCGCTCCCCCACCAGCCCCCCCGTATGTCCACACCGTACCCCCAGCCCCCCCGTATGTCCGCGACGTCCCCCCAGCCTCCCCCCTATGTCCGCGCCGTACCCCCACCCCCGTATGTACGGTGCGGACCCTCACCCCCGTATGTACGGTGCGGACCCCCACCCCATCCCCGTATGTACGGTGTGGACCCCCACCCCCGTATGTACTGTGCGGACCCCCACCCCCGTATGTACGGTGTGGACCCCCACCCTAGCCCCGTATGTACGGTGCGGACCCCCAGCGCGGACATACGGGGGGGGGCTGGGGGTACGGTGTGGACATACGAGGGGGCTGGGGGGACGTCGCGGACATACGGGGGGGGCTGGGGGGTGTCCGGCGCGTACCGGGCCCCCTTTTCCTCACGCTTCGCGGCGTACTTAGCTTTACCGGCACTTTTTGTGTGCCGTAAAAAGCCGTCCGGAGTGCTGTCGGTACGAATCGTACTTGCTGGTACGTAAAAAGCTGCCTAACTCCGTCCGCATGTCGCGTACGCGCCGTCCCGGATCACATGTGTATGTGTTTTTGTGTCGGTCGGTGTTTTGTACGAATTGTACGGAAATGGTGTTTCCGTACGAATCGTACTTGCATGTTTGTATGGTGTTTTTACCGGGTACGAGTCGGACGGAGAAAACGCTCCGACCGACGGTTCGTACCCGGTTTCTCCAGGATCGGAATCAACCCCACAGTTGGGTTTTAGTTAGAGTATGGAAGCAAGCAGAAGTAGTTACACAGCTGCAAGAATTCATGCTCTTACTTTGTGGGAATATAATCAACAAAGAGCAGCATTGGCTCAGAGCACCTCTCAGGGTGATGGTTACCTCCATGCGTTTGCACACGCAGAGGAGTTGGGCCCCTTTTCTTATCCCCCTCGATGGACCTTTTTAGGGTGAATGATGAATGAAAGATTTAGGTTCCGTTTCAATTCACAATTACAGTGCAACCCATTTGGTCACACAGTGAAGCTCAGAATCGAGAAGTAGGATTAAATATAGTTGTATTACAAATTCAAAGACAGAGTAATATAAATCAGTCTCAGAAACATAGTATAACAGTGCAAAATTATCAAAGGAAAGCCAAACCGGTGTACAAAGTATCCTCAATAGCAAGTTACGGATGAGAACTTCACTAACAATCGTGCAAAGTATAAGAAAGAAATTCTGGTCATAAGACTGGAAATTTCAGTCCTTCTTTCTATAAAGCATGAGGAATTCTAATTTCTCCAAACAACCTATACTAAAGAATGCTATAGGAAACCCTGATTAGATCCATTAAAATGGAAAGGTTTCAGCATATAAGAATGTCTGTGGAAGTTCTTTAAAGCAAGAGTATTGCCTAGCATGATGTCAAGCATCGAGAATAGTGCATAGAGGTCTGTACCTCTTTTAGTCTAAAAGGAATCAAAACAAAGCTAAAGAGTCGTCCCTATTTATACCCACAAAAGACCCTTTTAGACCAATGTCAAAGGTCCGATTAGTGATCACATTCAAAGAATACTTTTGGGCAAACACACTCTTAATTCTTCTTCTTTGATCCACATATTCAAAGAGGCCTTGGATTCCATCTCCTCATGCCCACAGCTAATATTCCTCCCTTCTGAGAAAATTCGATTTTCGATCGTGATCGAATCGACCCGCCATTTTGTGCTCCGCCGCCATTTTGTGTTGCCCTCACTCAGGCAGCACGGCGAACAAAGTCTTTTCTGCTTTTCCTGCAGCATCGTGTCAAAATAAGCCTTCTGCCTCTATTTACAAAGCTGGTGTTAGGACTGGCCGAGTACACTAATCCCCGTCTGGTTTTCCTAATCCCTGTCTCAACTATTCGTTGGTTCACACTATTCTCTTCTGACTTTATCTTATCGTCTGGCCTTCGCTGTCCTCTGCTAGTATTCTCTCGTTTCACAACTGTCCTCCAAAACACACAAACGTATCTCGCCACCTGCGAGTCGGTTACAAACCTGTTAATGAATTAGTTCGTGGGGAGGGGTGACAAACACAGTTGGAGGAGAGGCTTCTTCGAGTTACTTGATACTTTATTTTCAAACCTTTCCTATTGGTTCTGTTCTGTTTTCCAACCTTTCTTATTGGATCTTTTTATATGTTTTAGGTGTGTGTTTGGTTAATGTATATTTCACATATGTACTATATAAGATTGTGCGCCACGGAGTGAAGTGGCAGTCTCCTGAGAACCTACCTCGTGTACTACTGGGATAACTGTACTAGCTGCAGCTAATAAATCCGATCTTTTAACGCCTGACAGAGTGTCCCGTGTCTCTGTGTACCTGAGCAGGTGAACCCTGGAGATTAAGGCGTACCCTGCGCCGCCAGGCCCATAAGGTTCTGGTTCTTCAACTGGCGTCCAATGTGGGGCGGCTTCAGTGGTGGTGGTTCTGCCTGAAGGTCGTGAGAAACTCCGCAAGAAAATTCTGGAGGATTCGCGAGCCACGTCAAGCGACCCCTGTATGTCGAAAGTGGTCCGAAGGTCTTTTGCAGCGTGGTTACTCCTTCCTGACGGCGAGAACCGGCAACGCGCTGCTCGCGCACCACAAGTGCCCCTCACAACAGACGGCGTCTATGGGAACTCCATTTCCCAGACCTTCCGGCGGATCACGCCCCACGTGACCGGCGCCGGGCGTGACAAGGGATAAAGCAGCTCCCGAACAACGAGCGGTGCCGATGATTCCTGCCAGCTCCGCATACCCTTATGCTGACGCCTTGCTCCGGTCCTGTATCCACGACCTTGCCCTCGCCGTTCCATCCAGTAACCCTGTGCCCCAGCGGAGGGAACCTTGCCAACCGCCCCCGACGCTAGGAAGACTCCAGGGAGACCGCAGCCCGCAGCGGTCCATTCTCCAGCAGAAACCCCCAGCGCTCCTCTGCCCACGTCTGGTTGGGTCCAGAGTAGAAGCGCGAAGGTGAAAACCTCGCCGGCTACCCCCGACGCTAGAAGGACGCCCAAGAGACCTCCGCCTTCAACACTCCAGACTCCCAGAAAAACCTCCGGCGCTCCTCTGCCCACGGAGCCCCGGGTCCAGAGTCGCAGCGCGAACAGGAGCGCTCCTCTGCCCACGGAGTTCCGGGTTCAGAGTAGCAGAGCGAACAGGTGCGCTCCTCTGCCCACGGAGTTCCGGGCTCAGAGTCGCAGCGCCCACTCCGTTCACAGCCCTTCGAGACTGTGAGTACAATTTATCTTTGCCTTCAGGGAGGCGTCTTCCGTTTGTTTCCTTTGTTGACCCTGATTCGCGCTCTGGAGCATTAAGCACTGAGTTTGAAGTGCTGACCTTTGCTCCCAGAGGGGTCGCGCTACCACGACCAGCTGAACCTGTCGCTAAGGCCAGCCCTGGACCTAAGGCTGTAGCCAGTGCCCTTGTTTAACTAGGCTACACGCCTTCTCAGGCTGGGGGGGCCTTCCTCCATAAGGGCGGGAAGGTAGCAGGTGAGAAAACGACAAAGCGAGTGGTGGGGAGGTAAACGGGAGGGTCACGAGTAACGTGTTGTTGATGGTGTGCTTGTCTCATTCCAGGTCCCTCTCCCAGCTGCTCCTTCCCTTCCTGCCCTCGCCCACCTGTCTCCTTAGTCCGTGTGTATAACACGTTCTCCGGACTGGGGACGGATGGGAGGTGGACCCCATTAAAGCATCAGCGTCATCCTGAGGAGAGGATTCCCCGGCCGCCGTGACAGAATCATCGGCCCACTAATTAAGGCTCCTCCCGATTGCGCTGACCTAGGGGATGGCCACCTTAGAGGATGTGCTGGCAGCCCTGGCCATTGTCCAGGGAGAGATGGCTGCGTCCCGTCAGGAAACTGCGGCACTACACTCCCGGATGGACCGGCTCCAAAGAAATCCCTTTGACGCCGGGCCCATCGGGCCTGCCCCAGCGCCCCATGTAGTGGTTGAGATGCCCGCGCACGTTCCTCTGGCCCCTCCCGAGCGGTTCCATGGGGACATACAGAAGGTGCAGGTCTTCATGACACAAATTCTATTACACTTCCACTGCAAACCCAAGCTGTTCACTACCAACCAGTCCGGGGTGGCGTTCCTCATTTCCTACCTGACCGGAGATGCAGCTCAATGGGCGGTCCCTATCGTTAGGAGGGACGACACCCTGCTCTATGATTGGGATACGTTCCGCGAGGAGTTCGAGAAGACCTTCGATCGACGAGCCGACACCTTCTCCGCGGACCGTGATCTTCTCGACCTCAAACAAAGTAGTTCCGATTTCCTAGGGTATCTCAAGAGTTTCCGGAGACTGGTGGCAGAAACGGACTGGCCAGAGTCGAAACAATCGGCTATCTTCTATCGGGGTTTGACGGAGGAACTGAAGGACGTCATCGCCCAAGTAGACCCTCAACCCCGTACTTGTGCCGCGATGGTGGAACTTGCCTCATGGTTGGAATACCGCCTCCGAGAGAGAAAAGGGGACCACAGGAGAAGGGACAGACCCCCTCCATCATCTGACCTGATGCGAGCACTAGAACACGGATCGGCCCGGCCAAGCCCATGGACATAGGGGCGGTAAGAGCGTCCCTAACGCTGAGCGAGAGAGATCACCGCAGAAAGCAGGGCCTCTGCCTGTACTGTGGCAAAAAAGGCCACTATCTCCGAGAATGTCCCGTTCGACCCAAGGTCGGGAGGCCTCGTGCTGGGCAAGCCGCAGCAGTGACAGGAGATGGGGAGGCGGGAAACGCGCGGGCATGAAGGACCACGAAGGGATGCCTTCAAGCTACCACTCCATCCCTTCTGTGGAGGCCGACGCGGAGGCAGAACCGGATCACTTCTTCTTTACGCTCCAAGTGGAGATAGACCACACCATTCGGTCCATACGAGCCATGATAGATTCCGGAGCCACAGGCTGCTTTTTGGACGGAGCAGAAGCCCAGAGGTTGGGGGTCACTCTGCTAACCAAACACACGCCTGAACTCGTCTACGCGGTAGACGGCAAGGAGTTGGACTCAGGGCCCATCCGCTACGTCACGCCGGCCCTCTGGATGACCATAGGCGAAACCCACGGCGAATGGCTGGCCTTGAACATTATCACCGCTCCCCGGTGTAAACTCATTTTGGGGCTACCCTGGTTGAGAAAACACGAACCAACCATAGGGTGGTCCGCGAATACCTTATCCTTTCGTTCCACCTTTTGCCAACAACATTACACGGTGGCCGAGTCGTCGCCAACCCCTCCGTTGACCCCTCCGCAACGCATCGCCACGGCAGCGGAGAAAGAAGTGGTTCTTCCGGCCTGGTATAGACCCTACTCGGATGTCTTCGACAAACAGAAGGCCGAGGAGTTGCCACCCCATCGGGCCTACGACTGCCGCATCGACCTGGAACCTGGAGCAGTCATCCCTTGTTGCCGAGTTTATGCTCTCACGGTCCCCGAAACAAGTCACCTCCGAGAGTACCTGGACACGTACCTCGCGTTGGGATTCATACGCCCCTCCCGGTCGCCCGCGGCCTCTCCACTCTTCTTCATCCCGAAAGCCAACGGCGAGTTGCGCTGCTGCATTGACTATCGCGCGCTCAACGCAGTAACGATCAAGAACCAGTACCCCTTGCCGTTGATCCCGGTGCTACTCGAACAGGTCCGGGAGGCGGCCTTGTACACCAAGCTGGACCTGCGTGGGGCGTACCACCTAGTTCAGATGAGAGAGGGGGACGAATGGAAGACAGCCTTCAAGACGCGGTATGGGTTGTTCGAATACCTTGTTATGCCCTTCGGACTCTGCAACGCCCCGGCCGCCTTCCAGTTCTTCCTCAACGAGGCCTTGAGAGACTTCCTGGACAAATTCGTCATAGTATATATCGACGGCATCCTTATCTTTTCGTCCACCTCGAAGGAACACGTCGTCCACGTGAGACAAGTCTTGCAAGCCCTACGGGAACATCGCTTGTACTGTAAGCTCACTAAGTGTGAGTTCCACGTGACTACGGTGGAATTCCTGGGCGTTCTTCTAACCCCAGCCGGCCAAGTCATGTCGGACCGTAAAGTGCAAGCCGTGGTGAAGTGGCCTCCACCCCGAACCGTCAAAGACATTCAAAGTTTCCTCGGTTTCTCTAACTTCTACCGGCGGTTCATCCACCACTTCTCCCAATTGGTGGCACCACTCACACGATTGACCCGTAAAGGGGTTCCATTTTCCTGGGATCCCGAGGCACAGAAGGCGTTCGAACACCTCAAGACAGCCTTCACTACTGCCCCTGTTCTACGCCACGCGAAACCCGAGCTCCCGTTCATAGTAGAGGCAGACGCCTCTGACATCGCAGTAGGGGCGGTTCTATCCCAGAGGCATCCCGACACCGGCCAGCTCCATCCCGTGGCCTACCTGTCCAGAAAACTGAACCCCGCCGAAAAGAACTACACCATCGCCGAGAAAGAGCTGCTGGCCATACGGGAAGCCTTCCTGGAATGGAGACACTGGCTGATGGGAGCCCAACACCAAGTGCCGGTCTACACCGACCACCGCAACCTCCAGTTCTTGAGGTCTGCCCGGCATCTCTCTCCCAGACAACAACGGTGGATGCTATTCTTTGCCGAGTACCACTTCCTCGTCACGTTCCGACCTGGAACACGGAACCAAAAGGCGGACACCTTGTCCCGACAGGGGATGGCCGGTCTTCCTTCAACAGACCCAGAACGCTCTATTGTAGCCCCCGATAACGTGGTGGGAAGAGTGGAAACAGAATCGTTCCTCGACAGAGTGAAACGAGGCATCAAAACGTTCGCTTGGTCGTCCTGGTTGCGCAGCCACCGGGAGTGGCGAATGCATCAAGGCCTCCCGATGAGTGGATCCCGGGTTCTGGTCCCCTCTCTCTGCCTCCGAAAACTCGTGTTCAGCTGGTGTCACGAAGCCCCTAGCGCCGGTCATATGGGGG
This sequence comes from Triturus cristatus, assembly GCF_964204655.1. Taxonomy (NCBI): domain Eukaryota; kingdom Metazoa; phylum Chordata; class Amphibia; order Caudata; family Salamandridae; genus Triturus; species Triturus cristatus. The sequence continues at coordinate 184,080,045 of NC_140589.1, forward strand.
GCACCAAGACCCTAGAAAAGGTCCTGCGACAGTTCTGGTGGCCGTCGGTCCGGCCGGATGTCTTGCGCTGGGTCAAGAACTGCTCCATATGCGCACAGATGAAGACCGATCACAGCAAAAAACAAGGCCTCCTGCTTCCTCTATCAACCCCTACGAATCCATGGGAAAAGATCTCCGTCGACTTTATAGTCGGACTACCAAAAGACCAAAACTGCATGGCTATCGTGGTCGTCATCGATTACCTCACCAAGATGGGGCATTTCATAGCGTGCAAGCAGGTACCCACGGAAGGTGCCTTGGCCAAACTCATGGTAAGAGACATCGTAAGGCTACACGGCCTGCCCCGGGAGACCGTGTCGGACAGAGGGTCCCAATTCACCGCCTGCTTTTGGAAGGTCTGGTGCACCGAGTTGGGCATTCAATCATCCCTGTCCACAAGCTTCCACCCCCAATCCGATGGACAAACAGAGCGCCTCAACCAAACCCTGAAGCAGTACCTCCGTTGCTATGTGGACAAAGCCTCTGAGGCCTGGGTGGACTGGCTATGGGTAGCTGAGATAGCATATAATAGCACCGTCCATGCATCCACGCAACACACTCCCTTCTACCTCTCTTCTGGGTTTCACCCTCGTTTCACCCCTTTTTTGCTCCCACGCTCTCGCGTCGCTCTGCCTGATCTCCAACACCGTCTTGCACAGATACGCTCGACCCTCACAGCTGCCCGCGAAAACCTTCGCCTTGCAAAAGAGAGGTACAAAACACAGGCGGATAAGCACCGTCGACCCAATCCCGTGTATCACAAGGGGGACAAAGTCTGGTTGTCCACACGAAACCTCACCTTCAAGAAACTCAGTGTGTTCAACCCCAAGTTCATAGGTCCCTATTCGGTGGTCCGTCACTTTAACCCCGTGGCCGTGCGACTCCGCCTCCCGGAGCACATGCGCATACACCCCGTGTTCCACGTCTCTTTGCTCAAACCCTCACATTGTCCTGTGAAGAGAGTCCCTTCTCCTGTATGGGTACAACAAGAGCGGGAATACGAGGTAGAGAGGGTACTTGATTCCAAGCTGGTGAGGGGCCGGGTGTGGTATCTCTTGGCATGGAAGGGGTATGGGCCGGAAGAACATTCTTGGGAACCGGCTGCAGCGATCCACGCTTCCCGCCTGGTGGCCGCTTTTCACCGCCGCTGCCCCGGCAAGCCCGGTGCTGCTCTCAGCGCTAGTGCCGGAGGGGAGAGGGGTGTACTGTCAGGTGGCGAGAACCGGCAACGCGCTGCTCGCGCACCACAAGCGCCCCTCACAACAGACGGCCTCTATGGGAACTCCATTTCCCAGACCTCCCGGCGGATCACGCCCCATGTGACCGGCGCCGGACGCGACAAGGGATAAAGCCGCTCCCGAACAACGAGCGGTGCCGATGATTCCTGCCAGCTCCGCATACCCTTATGCTGACGCCTTGCTCCGGTCCTGTATCCACGACCTTGCCCTCGCCGTTCCATCCAGGAACCCTGTGCCCCAGCAGAGGGAACCTTGCCAACCGCCCCCGACGCTAGGAAGACTCCAGGGAGACCGCAGCCCGCAGCGGTCCATTCTCCAGCGGAAATCCCCAGCGCTCCTCTGCCCACGTCTGGTTGGGTCCAGAGTAGAAGCGCGAAGGTGAAAACCTCGCCGGCTACCCCCGACGCTAGAAGGACGCCCAAGAGACCTCCGCCTTCAACACTCCAGACTCCCAGCAGAACCTCCGGCGCTCCTCTGCCCACGGAGCCCCGGGTCCAGAGTCGCAGCGCGAACAGGAGCGCTCCTCTGCCCACGGAGTTCCGGGTTCAGAGTAGCAGCGCGAACAGGTGCGCTCCTCTGCCCACGGAGTTCCGGGCTCGGAGTCGCAGCGCCCACTCCGTTCACAGCCCTTCGAGACTGTGAGTACAATTTATCTTTGCCTTCAGGGAGGCGTCTTCCGTTTGTTTCCTTTGTTGACCCTGATTCGCGCTCTGGAGCATTAAGCACTGACCTTTGCTCCCAGAGGGGTCGCGCTACCACGACCAGCTGAACCTGTCGCTAAGGCCAGCCCTGGACCTAAGGCCGTAGCCAGTGCCCTTGTTTAACTAGGCTACACGCCTTCTCAGGCTGGGGGGGCCTTCCTCCATAAGGGCAGGAAGGTAGCAGGTGAGAAAACGACAAAGCGAGTGGTGGGGAGGTAAACGGGAGGGTCACGAGTAACGTGTTGTTGATGGTGTGCTTGTCTCATTCCAGGTCCCTCTCCCAGCTGCTCCTTCCCTTCCTTCCCTCGCCCACCTGTCTCCTTAGTCCGTGTGTATAACACGTTCTCCGGACTGGGGACGGATGGGAGGTGGACCCCATTAAAGCATCAGCGTCATCCTGAGGAGAGGATTCCCCGGCCGCCGTGACAGCTACTGACGACTGCTGCCCTGACTGCCGCCCTGCCTTGGCCCTTCCTTTCGTGATGTATGGTAAGGCGAGACGATAAACGGGCCTCTGTTGGCGTAAGAAGACATCCTTAGTTAAGTATTTGGTGGGTCGCTCCCACAATTTTGGTCCTTTGTTTCTTTGTTCCTTTGTTTCTTTGGTCCTTAGATTCGACTATTGCAATAGCCGAAGCCGAGGGGTAAGTGCATTTGTGCTGCGTAAACTGAGTTTTACCCCCTTGAATTTTGGGAACAGTCCGGTGAAATCACGAGATGCCTGGTCTGACTAAGTTTGGAAAACTTTGTTGCTTTGGTTGTAATAGGGATTCCCGGCTTGAGGACTCTTGTCCGATTCCTTCGGTTGGAACTCCCACATATGAGCTCTATTCAAAACATGGTGTTGGCCCCATTGCCTTTAACGAGGCATGGACCCGATACACGAAGAAAGATGGTGTTTTAAAATGGCCAGAAACTGGTAGTTTTGAGTCTGATGTGCTAGATAATTTGGAAGCAGTTTTATTCAAAAGAAAAGCCCAGCCGGCAATGTTTGACTCTTTCCGCCTTTGGCGTAAGGAAGCCAAACAGAGAGAAATTAAGCAAACAAAATGAGATAGGAAAGCACAGGGTATGACAATTATACAGGCTGCCCAAAAATTCAAAGATGATGAAATTGATAATGCAATGGAAATTTCAGAGAGACAGCATCGTATGGCGATAGATAAATGCTATCCGGTGTTGCCTGTTTCCCCTTCCGATAACAAGAAAGATTTAGAAGAAGATCCCCTAATGTCTCATTTATTGAGATTGCCTCCGCCCTATGCACAAGGTGCCAATGCACCCCAGTTGTTACAGCCTGTTCAGCCGCCAGCAGTACCTCCGCCTGTTCCGGCTCTTTCGCATTTGCCCCTTCCAGTATTACCGCCTCTACCAGTTTTGCCTTTAACTTCGACTTCTTTGCCCTCATCTCCTGATCTTCGATCTCCTTTGCCTTCTGCTCCTCCTGCAATTACCGGTTCTCCTTCTGTTAGTTCGCCTAATACCTTGTCCCCTATCCTCATGTCCAATTCTCTGTCTGTGCGTAGGCGACTCACGGCGGACACTGTCTCTGGTATTCTATCTCCTTTCTTTGAAGCTTTAAATGTATCTCCGGCTTTTGCTCGAAGACAGTCTCGTAGTCAATTCCCAGCTGCCGAAGAACGAGAAAATTTGGACTCTCTCGCACGTAAATGGATCGAAAGGGGTCCCCAGTACAGTGTGCCCGATATTATGCCTACCTTCTCACAATGGAATGCGCCTACGCAAAGATATGTTTTCAATGTAATGTGTGATACTCTCATTAAAGAATGGGAGGATGTGTATTTGAATTCGGTTCCACAGGGTCTGTTAGATGTTCAGGCTGACTTTGGTAAAGGACTTATTGTGGGTTCCAAGGTTGAAAACGCTGTAAGGACACTTATTACCTTTAGAACCTTATTGTCCTCTCAGACTTTCCTTGATTCCGATCCGTCGGTTAGACTGACACTGAAAAATTATCCCATGAGAGAGGTTCCTCCAGTATGGAAGGAAGAGATTGCAGCTCAAGGTAATAATCCAGCTATTCCCGCTCATTTTCAACGTATATGGGTACATGTCCCCTGGAAGAGATCTGAAGTTTTAGCACTTAAACAGACTCTACTGGATCCTCGTAAAAACCCTGCGGGTTATTATAAAGAATTATCACAGACGGTTGATGCTTGCATCATGAATCTAGCTGATATCGATATGTTGATGGGAAATGTAGTTCCACAAGCATTATGGGCTAAGATTCGTAGAGAGAATCATGTTCAAGCACTAGGTGGTGATTGGGCTGCTATAACTGCCGCGGATGCAGCTCAAGTGGGTGGTGTTAAGCCTGATGTTTTGGTTTCAGAACTCCCTGGTAGGATTATTACATTAATGAAAACGATGATGCCTGCCTTGAGAGTTAAGTGGGATAAATTAGCAGCATGCAAACAAAAGAAAGATGAAAGTGTCTCTGATTTCTTTACTCGTTTCGAGGAGACATTTATTGTTCACAGTGGTCAAGATATGGCTAGAGAGGGTGGACAGCGATTATTTGTGGACAAATTTGTATTTAATTTGCTTCCCGAGCTGTCACACAAATTGAAAGATTCTGAAAGTTCATGGGCTGTTTCTTCTACTGCCCAGATATTGGCTACTGCACAATATTATGAGAACAGAGATAAAGAAGAAAAAGAAAAGCAAGAGAAAAAGACGAAAGAATTAAAAACGAAGGTTCTCTTGCAACAAGCCTATCTTCCTCGCTACGTTCAGCCTCAGTTTCAACAGCCTCCGCAGTTTCAGAGGTTGTATCAAAAACCTGAGCCATGTATTCCGCGACCTTTGTTAGGACCTAATCAATGTGCCTATTGTAGAGAGGAAGGTCATTTTAAGAATAGTTGTCCGGTTTTATTGCAGCGCAGTGGAGCATTATCTGCTCCACGAGGCCGTGGTGGCCTCCAGTCAGCAAATAGAGGTAGAGGTCGAGGTGTGTTTACTCAAGAACAGCGTGCCCTTCCTCCTCCTAATTCCGTGAATTACTTTGATCAGCAAAATGTTAGGTCTACAAAGTACTACAATGAATATCATTATATTGAAGGCGAGAATAAAAGTCTTCATGCTAACTAGGACAGCCTTGGGCAAAGTAAGGGAGTTGTGTCGGTTCCAGTAGATCAGAATGGACCTCATGTTAATGTCACTACAATGGGTGTTTTAGAGCCATTTCTTTTAGATACTGGGGCGATGAGAAGTTCTATCATTCATTCTAAACTCCCTGGGGCACCTTTGTCTGGCTTAATGAATGTATCTGTAGGATTTTCTGGCGCCCCTGTTCGTAATCGGGTTTCTTGCCCTTTGCCTATTTCAATTGGCCCTTATGATTTGGAAGCTCCGCTTCTTTTGACGAATGGTTGCGGTGAGAATCTGTTGGGTTTGGACTTATTGAAAAGAATGCATGCTACGATATATTGTTCTCCTTCTGGTGTGCATCTTACTTTAGGACAGAAACTGACTTCTCCAATGTATTTGTCCAAAGATTAGTTTCCACCTGAATTGCTTTCTCTTCCGGCAACGCTTTGGGCCACGGGTCCGAACGATGTGGGCTGTCTTGAGATTCCACCTTATGTTGTCACTTTCAAGCCTAATGTTGAATTGCCACGTATTCCGCAGTATAGAATTTCCACTGAAGGTGAAAAAGCGCTTTTGGAAATCATTCATGATTTGATTCAGAAGGTTGTGGTTGAAGAAACGAGAGGAAACATATGCAATAGTCCTATTCTTCCTGTTCTTAAACGCACTGATCCTTCTCAGCCTCCTGTATATCGTTTCGTAATTGATATTCGGGAGTTAAACAAAATTGTTGTACCACAATTTCCTGTTGTCCCAGATATCACTGCTCTGTTGATAATGATACCTTCCACAGCGACTTGGTTTTCTGTTATCGATCTAAAAAATGCCTTCTTTAGTATTTCCATTGCAGAAGAGAGTAGGGATATTTTTGGCTTCTCTCTTGGAGGCCGAAGCTTCCGGTTCAAGCGCGCACCTCAGGGCTATTGTGAAAGTCTCTCTATTTACAGCCAAGCTTTAAAATGTCATCTTGATACTTTTCATTTGCCGTCTGGTGCTGCTCTTATTCAGTACATGGACGACTTGTTAATCGCTGCTGATTCAGAAGATATTTGCAAAAATGTGACTGTTGCATTGTTACGCCATTTGTTTAATCTGAATCATAAGGTTTCACCTTCCAAACTACAATATGTTCGTCGAGAGGTTACCTATTTGGGTCATCTCCTATCAAAGGAGGGACGACGATTAACCCCAGAACAAATTCAGGCGATTGCTCAAATGTCTGTGCCATCCACACAAAGGGAGGTACATGCCTTTCTGGGTATTACTTCTTATTGTAGGCAGTGGATTCCGAACTTTTCTTTGTTGGCTAAACCTCTGTTGGCACTCACTTTGAAAGATACACCTCAGCCCCTTCCATGGACTGACGAGTGTCAGAGGAGTTTTACTGATTTACGTGCTGCTCTGTGTACCGCTCCTGTACTAGGTACTCCTGATTACAGTAAGCCTTTTACGCTCTATGTCCATGAGAGAGAGGGTTGTGCGTTGTCAGTTTTAACGCAGCGATTTGGAGACAAACAGCGGCCATGTGCCTATTTTTCGGCTACGTTAGATCCAGTAGCTAAAGCATTGCCTAGTTGTCTCAAAGCGACAGCAGCAGCAGCAATTTCTATTCGACAGTCTGCTGGAGTGGTGCTAGATAATACTCTCATTGTTATGGTACCACATGCAGTAGATACTTTGCTAAACAGAACAAAAACGCAGCATCTTACGAGTGCTCGTTTAACTGGATACGAGCTGACGCATTTGGCTAGTCACGTGCATATCAAACGATGCAATACCTTAAATCCAGCTACTCTGTTGTCCCTTCCAGAGGAGAAACGTCTTCAGGAGCAACATGATTGTTTCCTCCGTACTGAGGAAGAGACAAAAGGAAGAATTGACTTGAAAGATACGCCGCTAGAGAATCCGGATGGAATTCTATGGGTGGATGGTTCTTGTTTTAAGCTCCCTAATGGAGATACAGTTTCAGCCTATGCTGTTACTACTTTACATACAGTTGTGGAAACAGCACGTATCAGACACAATTCAGCTCAAGCAGCAGAACTGATAGCTTTAACGAGAGCATGTGTGTTGTCAAAAGGAAAAAGAGTGAATGTGTATACTGACAGCCAGTATACGTTTGGTGTAACATTCAATTTTGGGCGTCTTTGGAAAGAGAGGGGATTCCTTACTTCACATGGCACTAAAATACAACATGGTCAGTTGGTGACTGATCTTCTTGAGTCACTTTCTTTACCTGCTCAGATAGCAATTGTGAAGTGTAGTGCACACAAGAAGATTACAGATGATGTTGGTCGAGGAAATGCATTTGCAGATGAAGTAGCGAAAAAGACAGCGAGAGATGCTACAAGTCGAATGTATGTTGTGGATCCTGCGAATTGGGTTAGAGAGAGAGGAATGTATGAGGATGCAATAGAAAGTGTAAGGTCGATTCAGGAAGAGGCTACAGAGAAAGAATTGAGCAAGTGGAAAGAAAGTACAGGAATGTTAGATGAGATGGGATGTTGGGTGGAATTATCTGAACACCAACGTTGGCTGTTACCAGATGCCTATGTACTCCCAGTAGTTACTATGGCGCATGGTCCAGCCCACTTAAGTGCGAAAGGTATATGCAAGCTTCTGGCTCCAGTGTGGCAAAATGAAGGAATCCCAAAGTGTGCAGACAATGTAGTGAAACATTGTATTGTTTGTTTGATGTACAATCTGGGAAAGGGAACCCCAACTCCAGCGGGTCACTTTGCTCCTCCGACATATCCATTTGAGGTGTTGCAGATCGATTACATTCATATGGAACGATGCAACAACCTCAAATATGTTCTGGTGGTAGTATGCACCTTTTCTAGGTGGATAGAAGCATACCCTCTAAAAGATAATACAGCCTTATCCACTGCCAAAGTTCTACTAAAAGAATTTTTCCCCAGGTTTGGTTTGCCGCGCATTGTCTGGAGTGACAATAGGAGCGAATTTGTGGGCCAAGTCATGCAAAAATTTTGTGCGGGTCTTGGTATCAAGCAAAAGTTCCATGCGGCAAACCATCCACAGTCAGCGGGTTTAGTGGAATGCTACAATGGAACTTTAAAACTTAAACTAGCGAAAGTGCAGGCTAGTACAGGACTTAGTTGGCCCGATGCTTTACCATTGGCTCTTCTATCCACCAGAACTGCTGTACACTCTCGTTTGGGACTTAGCCCTTACGAGGTGGTTTTTGGGCGCCCAGCTAATATATGGGGAGTCCCTGGCCCTAAGAAATACTCAGACTTGCCATATCCAATGTTGATTGATTACTTACATGAACTTACAACTAAATTGCGTGTTCTCCATCAACAGGTTCAGTGTGCTTTGCCGGAGGCTTCCACAGACCCAGGTCATTCCATCCGACCAGGTGACTGGGTTTGCATAAAGAATTTCCAAAGGATGAAAAATTTGGAGCCCCGGTGGAAGGAGCCTCGGTTGGTTCTCCTAACAACGAGAACAGCAGTAAAAGTCGAAGGAAAGAAAAATTGGATTCACGGCGTGCATTGTAAGAAAGTGCCTTTGCCTCTACCCTTCGATCAATGGGTGCGTAAGGGCATTAGTGACTCTGAGAGTGAGAAGGTTCCACGATTTGTACCTTTTAGTGATGCACGCCTGAATGGAACATTGTCTGAGAAAGAGGACGACGACATTCTTCAGGAAGCGATAACACCACATCGTCGCTTGAATACGACAAATCTGCGAACATTGTTCCGAGACCAAACTGCACCTGATAAAGAACACTATAATCTAAGACCTAGACTAAAGAACACTTAAGATTTTCTCTCTCCTATGTAGTATTCTATCCCGGTTGCAGGGTCACGGTAGGAGTCTTGGTTGTGACCTGAGTAGTGGCAATAGGCCTGCAGGACTTGCAGTGTCATAGGACAGCAGATAATCATAATTAAGTGATTGAGGAAGATTGCCGTGAGCATCCATTTAGAAAGATGGAAACTACATTAGGCAAAAGAGAGAGAAAGGATAAAATAAAAAAAGAATCCTGTAGATTAATGTACAGTCGTTTTAGTATAGCCTTATGTATTATTATATTATTGTGTATCCTTCTGGCGTGTATAAGTTGGATTATTTATGCTCTGCAGCAAAAAGTTGTCTCTCCTTCTACCTCTTCGTCTTCTTCTACTGTCTCTCCACATCTATTTCATACCCTTCCTCAACATGAACTCATTAGAATATTACAACAATTCATTTGTCCAGTTATTACATCAACACCAATTAGTCATCAATACAACTGACTGTTGGGTGTGTGGACTTACGCCACATACCACAGAAAAAGGAATGCCGTATTTAGTTCTTCCGTTCTCTTATGAGGGTTCTGCTTGGGCTGATTTTGTTATCTTCTCCAATGCCTATCAAAGCAAATTTAGACGATCCGTTAGTTCATATATTGGTGGTCCGGATTTTAGTCATAGTTCAAGGTTAAACAAGGAAAATCTCCACCGATTTGGACTATTCCTCATCAGGGAAATTTCTGTCTGCAAATAAATTGTCAGTCTACTGACACCATACAAAGAAACAACTGTTCCCACACATACATCTACTCCTCTCAGAACTCGCCGCCTCTAGTACCATCTCAAGGCACATATTTATCTGCCACGATAGGACTTACACGTGGTTGCCAACTGTTTTTTCTGGTACCTGTTATATAGCTTTCCTTCTTCCCCCTACATACACCGCTTCTGCAAATCATCATCGAAACAGATATGGCAGAGGGATTATTGATTCTAAAGACACAGCAGGACAAGAGGGAGGAGATTTCCTCAAAGGATTTCTTCCTTTTTGGGGTCCAATGGCCAACAGCAGAAATATAAGGCAACAGTTCGTGTCGTAGAAACCACTATAGACATCACTGTAGGAGCCTTAAGTAATATCACGGCAGAACTACAGGCGGATCGTCTTATGACCTTACAAAACTGAGTTGCCTTAGACTTTGTTCTTGCGGACCGTGGTGGAGTGTGCAAATTGATCGGGTCAAGTTGCTGTATTTTCATATCTGATGACGCTCCGACATTATACCAAGCCATCTCTAAGTTACATATAATCTCTGAGTCGATTCATCAGGACGAAGGAGATTGGTCATTATTGGAGTGGTTTTGGGGACTACTGTCCAAATGGGGTTGGAAGGTATTGACATTCCTTGGAGTAGTTTTGACCATCATTTTCTCTTGTTGCCTTTGTATGCACTGTGGTCCCGCCATCTGCGACCTTTGTGCTACTATGTGCATCCCTAAACCCAAATCACAAAGAACAGAGAATATTAGAATGATGCTACAGCAACAGCTCGATGACCTCATGGCCATCGACATTGACTCAGATTAACGTGAGTCTATGTATGTTGCCTGAGTTCTGGCAAAAGGAGGGTCTGAGAAAATTCGATTTTCGATCGTGATCGAATCGACCCGCCATTTTGTGCTCCGCCGCCATTTTGTGTTGCCCTCACTCAGGCAGCACGGCGAACAAAGTCTTTTCTGCTTTTCCTGCAGCATCGTGTCGAAATAAGCCTTCTGCCTCTATTTACAAAGCTGGTGTTAGGACTGGCCGAGTACACTAATCCCCGTCTGGTTTTCCTAATCCCTGTCTCAACTATCTGTTGGTTCACACTATTCTCTTCTGACTTTATCTTATCGTCTGGCCTTCGCTGTCCTCTGCTAGTATTCTCTCGTTTCACAACTGTCCTCCAAAACACACAAACGTATCTCGCCACCTGCGAGTCGGTTACAAACCTGTTAATGAATTAGTTCGTGGGGAGGGGTGACAAACACAGTTGGAGGAGAGGCTTCTTCGAGTTACTTGATAATTTATTTTCAAACCTTTCCTATTGGTTCTGTTCTGTTTTCCAACCTTTCTTATTGGCTCTTTTTATATGTTTTAGGTGTGTGTTTGGTTAATGTATATTTCACATATGTACTATATAAGATTGTGCGCCACAGAGTGAAGTGGCAGTCTCCTGAGAACCTACCTCGTGTACTTCTGGGATAACTGTACTAGCTGCAGCTAATAAATCCAATCTTTTAATGCCTGACAGAGTGTCCCGTGTCTCTGTGTAGCTGAGCAGGTGAACCCCGGAGATTAAGGTGTACCCTGCGCTGCCAGGCCCATAAGGTTCTGGTTCTTCACTTCTGCTCATTAATTTTTATCACCCTCGAATCCCCTCACACTTCCCTATCTTGTTCACACAATGTGTCTTTCTCCATTCATTAGATCATGCACCAGGCACTTGCAGAGGAAAGAAAAACACTGCACTCAAAGAAAACATTGATGTTAAAGGTTAAACATTGCCAAATCCAAATGCTTAAGTCCTTTGGTCAAGCTACCAAAGCTAAGATTTCAGTGCACATTGTAACTGAGTGTATACAGATACACAGATAATCACGTTATGCGCGTTAAATGCAATTCTGATAGATACATGTTTTAGTATACAGTAAATGCAAGATATCTTTGAGCAAATATATGAAGATTAATCAACATTATTAAAGCGAACATGTGTAAATATGTTCGAGAACTGCAATTCATTGTTAGTGTAAAAGAAGACATAGGGGTACATTCACAAGAATGCGTGATAACTACAGCGAGAGTAGCGTAACGCAACTTTCGATATTGCAGCCTATCGTGGGAAAATAACCCCGTGTCAACGTGGAATTCACAACAAGGCGGTAGCATGCGATATTCACCAGATAATGCGCCAAATCTCCGCGTGAAAATCAACGCCACGCCACATAAATGTGATATGCAAACGCTAAAAAACATGCGATGAGGCCAACCGCGGTACAAAAAGTAGCGAAAACCAGCCACCGGCCGGCAAATCCCAACCGTCTGGCGGAACAATGCACCATAAAAACCACAGAAAAAATACACCAAAAACAATCCAAAGCGCGTAGCATCTTGGATGCACCCTGACACAGCGCAGGGGCCAGTTTGAACCCCACAACCCCAAGGAACAACGGGGTCTGGTAAAGCCAAGGAGAAGAGGGAGAGGAAGACTGGGTGCAGACCGCAGGAAAACAAGACCAGTGTCACGGAGTTGACAGAACACTACCAGCAACTGTCCCACTAGCAGACCACCTGGATTGCAGTCGGAGCGCCAAGGAGGCCAATCCAGGAGTCCAATAGGCGCCGGCATGACGTGACTACCTAAACCAGGCACAAACCCGCTGCCAACAGGAAGGCAGCAACAGCAACAGGAGGTGGCAGTCCAGCGCCACCGAAGGAGCTGAAGGAAACCCAGGCCACAGTCGTCAGTGTGGAGACGGTGCAAGGAGTAGGGAGTACGGACACAGCTCGAGAGGACCTGACACAACATCAACAGGGAGTGCAATGAACAGGGACTACGGGCACGGGGGGAGTGGGCACAATGGCATACATGTACAATAAGGTGTAGCACACTGCACACCCACAATCACCCAGGTCCATGGGCCCAATCCCCTTGGCACACTGCAGCACACACACATAGCACAAACAGCACACCCACATTGATGACAAGGTACAACACGCATAGCTGACACTGTAGAACAGAGGACACAACTGGCTCCGCATTAACCCTGGTCATACTACTAAGCTACGCTCGCGGAGTGTGCGTAGTTTGCGCTACTACGCACTACGCGAATTGCACGTAGCACAGTGCAAAAATGCGTAGCAGGCATTTTTTGCTTGCTCGCGGTCCCCTACGTCAAGTTGGCGACAGCGAGCGAGCAAAATCAACATCCCGGTGAGACTTTTTCAACGTTCACGATCAGCAACATCAAGTTGCCGATCGCGAGCGTGGAAAATAAACCTCCCGGCGAGATTCTCAATGCAGGGAGGTCAGGTTTTTCATTGCAAGTGGTCGCGTATGCTCGCGACCGCTCGCGATGATAAACTACCAGTCCGCGTTGAGAAAGCTGTCACTCCAGTACAAATCTACTCGAGCGGCAGAAAATGACCGCTTGCACTCTGCAAGATGCCGTTTGTAATGATTGCACTGTGCGGACAAGCATCCGGCACTGTGCAATCAGTGCGAACAGCATTTCCCTACCGCACTACGCAGTTCGCCTAGCTACGCGTAGCGTGCGTAGTGCAAAGTGCACTTCACGTAGCTTTGCGTAGTGCTACTATGCAAACTACGCCCTGGGTTACTCCGCACATGCACAGAAACATGCCTACTACATCTGACGGAGCCGGAAACTGTGAAATGGAAATGTACGCGTACATCCGTCATGTAGACCAAATGTACACTGTCCCGCAGAAGAATCCAGCACCCCCCAAGCAGTCACAGTGTACATTGCCATACAGTCTGCATGCAAAACTTGCACAATGCGCCAACATATATTTCAACACAAAGTCAATACGCACCTCCCCTTCACATCACAGAGGGGCACACAACATCTTCAGCAAAGCACAGAATACAACACATCAGTGATGCCGGAGAGGACCACCACACTGTCGACACCAGCGCCCTACAACAGCACATGGATAGCCCACACAACCCCCCACCAGGACCCGGACAGCCAAGCTACTCAGAGGGGAACACCAAGCCTGCAACAGACCACACAGCAGGAAGCACTCGCAAGCACAGCTGGCTCACGACACTTCACCCACCCATACATCGCACCCCAATGCCATGTTCCTGCACGCCAAAAGGAGGTGGCCTAACAGGTGTGGGTGGGGCCAAACCCATGGAATGCGAACCAGGACACATACATAAATGTCTATCACCCATCAGGTGCCACCAACACCCTATTAAGGAGAACCACATTGCCATAGAGACACATGCAGATGCACTTTCACAGTACAGAACAACGGGCAGGGGCGCTCAAATAGCAGTCACACACCCATGTTGGCTCTGCATACGACGGCCCTGGCCACTCCCCCTACAAATTGAGTGGGTGACGACAAAGCTACATGTCCAAGCTCCAACCCGCTGCCTGCAGTGACACGTCTGCATCCGATGTACACAACACAATGTAATGGTGTAGGGCCCAGGACCCTCATGTAGACAACAAGACCACAGTGACACACGCAGATATCATGTTGAACTGGCTATGGGCACATGTGCCCGGCCCCTTTATTGGCAGGGCCACATGTACAGTGACGCCTGTGCTGGATGTGTGTGGGGTGAGTGTAAGCCATTCCACACGGAATGTCTGGTGCTGGCAACCACTTGAACATTAGACACCAGTGCAACAGAAAAAGAAAACACATGCATAAAGGAGTCAACTGCTGAGCAACATGGAGGGAGCCGGAGAAAGTCCAGAGGACAGCCAAAATGTAAAGAGAAGTGTCCGTGAGTTCTAGTGCCCTGGGGATGGGACACTAGAGATGAGCGCGCCCATGTGAAGAAACAGTCTCAGATTGTGTCTCTCCGACAGATACCTGATGCAGATGCAGTGGGGTGTGTCATACCTGCATCATCTTCCACATCAATGTCTCAGGGCCCCCACACTGTTTGAGGTGACATAGCTGTGCAACCTCTCCACAGCGCAAAACTCAATCAGTAACGGACAATGGCTTGCGGTAGCTGAGACACTGGTACCTGGAGTGCTGAGCAGGGCATCAGGCCGATGATGGCATCTACAACAGGTCCGAGTAACTCCGTAAGTCTGTCAAGACCACTGTGTCAACTGTGGCAGATGGCTGTTGGAGGTTGTCCTTGCGGTGGTGGCGTGTGCCTCCTGCAGTGATGCCACGTCCGGGCCGGTCAGGACTCAATTTGGTGTGTGAGCCCTGGTGGGACACTGTTGGGCTTGGAGGTTGCGTACAGTGCAGGGCTACAGAGAAATGGCATTGATGACCCCAATGTCAACTCCTCAGGGGCCATCCAATATCTCAGTAGAAGGGGTCCCGGACCTGAAAAGTACAGAGTTAGTGACACCGGATGCACAGAGGCCGGCACAGGCACCCAGCCACGGGACGGTGACTTGCGGTGCAATCAGATGGGCCATGCGACCTGACCGGGTCACCATCAATGTCCGAGGTGTATGTTGCAGAGGGTTTCGGTGGACAGTGGAAGGTGTCCTCCAGGGCATGACGCCGAAAGGTTTGATTTTATCCGAAAGCAGCAAATGGAGGAGTGGAATGTGACAGCCTCGTTGCCACCACCAATTCGGTATCAGCTACATGAGGATGAAAACTGCCCCCTTGTCCATAGACTCAGACGCCACCAAAGTTTGACCAGAGAGTGTCCATGATTGTCGGGGAAACAAACTTAGTGGCACCGGGGCTGAGAGGGGATGCTGTCTGCGATGATGCCGGTACACTGATATGAACTCAGCTATTGCAAAATGAAGAGTCTGTGACCTACTGGACCGCAGTGTAGGCCGGAGGCAGCGGTCAGCAGTGGCCCACAGCCCCGTGTCGTTGGCTGGCGAGGCACAGAGTTAGTGACACAAGGGCAGTTGTCTGTAGTGTTCGATCACCTCCGTAACGATGATCTTGTTCCTTCCGGACTGCAAGGTGTCATCCTCTTACGCCTCTCCGTGCATGCAATGACATGTATTCTGACTTTTGAATAACCTATGTTCAGTTCCAAATCTGTGACCCACTCATGTGCAGTGTAGACTGAGGGCAGTAGTCCGCGTAGGGCCACAGACACGTGTGGTTGTGATGCCATGCACAGACTTGTTGAGTATAGTGACTTGTCCAATGCCTTAAATGGTGTTCACTGCCATGGTGTAATCGAGAGTCAGTTCCAAATGTGTGACCTACCTGACCGTGGTGTAGGCCTGAGGCAGCAGTCAGCATTGTCCATTCACTGAGTGTCGCCGGCATAGGTTGGATGGTCCCACCAGCCTGCGTAGTTCAGGTTCAGTGGCACCATGTGTTCGGACACCTCCGTGTATGTGACCCGGCTTTCATCTGGACTGAGCCACATCTTCCTCTTACTCCTTTCCGTGCAACCACTGGTGTGCACTCTGCCATTTGTAATTTCCCCCATAAGTGCTGGATGTGGGACCTACTGGTCCGGAGGGTAGTCTTGGTCCCCCATCCACATATCGCCAGCTGGCGTTGAACAGGGTTAGCGGCACCATGTGTCGCCGGCTGGTGTTGAACAGGGTTAGTGACACCAGGTGTCACCGGCTGGCATTGAACAGGGTTAGTGGCACCACGTGTCGCAAGAAGCCCATATGGAACTATGCCTCACTGATTGGGTGGGGCCTGGTGCTGTTGCCGCTGGCCCGGATTTGGGGTCATTGCCATTCAGGACACAGTTTGAGACAACATGGGACCTACTGGGCCCGAGGAGTAGGCCTGAGGCGGCAGTAGAGTACATAAACGAAAAAGGACTAAAGTGGGCCCATGTGGGGGAGGCCGTGATGGTCTGAGGAGGCTGCCAAGGTTGCGGGACTCGGGCCTGGAGCTTGCGCTGGAACATGGTGGGCCCTTCTTGACACACCCCAGTGTTGGCAGGTGATCAGTGAGGCCTGGCTGCTCAGGGGCGGGCCTGACGGGGCCGTGGTCCAGCGTGCCAGGGTCCGGTAGCTGCACAGCGTTGCAGCCAACTCCGCTCTAGAGGATGGCGTCGGCCTCGTGGCTGGGTGAGAGGCGCCACCCTGGCTTTCCTGAAAAGGACCATGCCCAGGGCTACGTGCTTCTTATTCACACCCCTACACTGGTGTGGCGTATGCCGGGCCATCCCACTCCAGTCACGCTTGAGGGGAGCGCAACAGGCAAGATTTCCGCGAGGTTCCCCACTGGCTGTGGTGACATGTCCACTACACTCCATTCACTAGAGGTGTATGTCGCCATGGATATGGGTGTGTGCTGCTGTTAGACCTGGCACCTTGGCGTGAGTTTCCCTTCCACTTTTTGATGGTGTGCCTCGATTGTTTTGCTGGTGTTGTCCGCTCAGGGCACTGCGCCACGGCTAATCCGTGCCGCAGTGCAAGTGCTCCCTAGGTAAAGTGTACCTGTAATTGATGTCCATGATTGGTTTATTGGATTCACTGTCAGTCCCCAGTAAAGTGCACCAGGGGTGCCAGGGCTTGTGAATGCCAATGCTGCTGGTGGGCTTGCAGCGCTGGTTGCGCCACCCACGGAAGCGGCCTTGTAAAGTGTGTCTAGGGTCTGCCACCGCAGACCCTGTGCGCGGTCCGGGACCGTCGCGCTGACTGCGCAAGTGCCCCCACTTGCCAGTCCCTAAACCTTCCCTTACCTACATATTAGCCACCCCTCTGGTAGGCCCAAGGGCAGGGTGCATTGTAGGCATAAGGTAGGACATGCCCTGATGTGTGTGGCATGTCTTAGTAGTGAATTACAGCCATTTTCGTTCTTCACTATTGAAGGCTACCTGCTCTCCATAGGCCAGAATGGGCTGCCGGGATCACGCCAACGCCGTGACCCCAGTGGACTCAAGGAGCATGGTAGAAGTGTCAAGTTTAGTATGCCTGAACTCAGGATAATAAAATACTTCTTGTAGTCAAGTTTATTTTAGTATCCTGGGTTTGTAAATGCTACTTTTAGAAAGTTAGTATTTACCGACCTGACCATCTCAGTCCGCCTCTGCTGTGTGTGTGTGTTCTGCCTGGCAACAGTAAGGAGCAGGGTGGGGGGATCCCCCAGAGACAGGTTGGCTGCCAGGTGGTGGGTAGAGAGGTGACACCTGGATGGGTGGGAGGAGTACACCTTGACTCTTGAATAGCCCTGTGCTCTGCCACCACAAAGCCGGCGCCGCCCCCTGTGGGGCGGCTGATGTCTCTGCCCTGCTGCTGAAAGGAAAGAGCAGAGTCACCATAACAAGGTGCTCCAGAACTGGACTGAGCCAGGCCTAGGCCCCCTGGCGCTAAAGAACAAAAGAATCATGGTATAAAAGTAGGAGCCTGGCTCCTAAGAAATCAGAATCCTGTTTACCACAAAGAACCTCTGCCCGACTAGAAGGAGAAGAAGACGCCGGAGGAGCTGGCCTGCTGCTTGCCTTGCTGAGAAAGGAGAGGAAGAGACTTACTGAAAAGACTTTGCTACTTTGTGCTTGAACATTCTCCAAGGGCTTGATCTGAGCTTGCTCCCTGAACTGAACCCCAGGACCAGTGGGTTCTCTGTGCTTCTTGCTCATCCTCCAATTCGAGCCGTGTGTGCATCCCGCTGGAAAAGAGACTGCGCCCCTCATCGCCCCTCCTAGGGCCGTGACACTCAGAAGCTCGCCTGCCTCAAACCCGTGAGAGCCCCGCTCCGTCCCGAGCCGCTCTCTGTCCCCGGGCCAGGCCGCCTGCATCCCTGTCACCGCCTGCTACTGGAGCGCGCTGACCGCGCTATCACCCCTCCCGCCGGAAGCCGTCCGACGACTGTGATCTACGCCGGGTCATCCAGCTGCACTGACCGTGCCCTGCGACCCCGCTTCGCTATCCCCGGACATCTCAGGCCGCGCCGCCCCCGCTGTGGAGACCCCCCCTGCACCGCCGTGCTAAAGGGTCGCGGGCCGCGCCTGCCTACTTGCCCACACCTGCTGATTGAGGACCCAAGAACACTTCCCAAGCTGAGAGTCGCACCGACCTGTGCCGACTCTTCACATCACGAAAGAAGTTCCAGCATCGGGCTCGGGGCCCGCAACGCCTTATTTCCCCGTTCGCAGGAGTCGATCTCTGTGAGTACTGGAACCACAAGTAACATTTGCAAGAGACTACAAAGTATCCATTTGAAGCGACGAACAACGAACATTTGCCCGCTTTACAACCTGGTGGCATAGCGAAAACGTTATTGGTCTTGTGATAAGTCTGCTGAGATATATATACCTATTTTTACATAAAGAAGCGTATTTTTATATATATCCAAGTCTGGTGTCCGTTTCTGGGGGGATTGATGTACTTACTGTGGGTATGATTGTAAGTGCTTAACCAACAACGCCTGAGGAATCGCCTTGGCTGCTCACGCCACGCACCTAGAGGGTGAGCAAGGGTCATTCGCGAGGGGTTATCCTGCGCCCCGACGTGGAGGAGAGGGTTCCTGCTTGACACAAGGGCAACCTTGCGCCAACCAGAGATCCCCGACTCTAACATTGTTGGCAGCGGTTGGGATTTCGGATTTGCACTTGTAATTTGCATACAGTGAATTATTAATCACCAGATAGTGAGAGCAGACCAAATAACGCAGCCACAGGTTTTTAATTGTGGAACTTTGTTGAGACATCTGCCATTACTGCAACCATGCCTGGCTCACTCTCTGCTGGAAGAGCACTCTCTGTGATTTCTGGAATAGATGAGGTGGATTGGGAGAGACTGGAAGGCTACACGATGGAGCAATTGAAAGGCTACAGTGTAAAATTCAGAGTCCCCCATGCTGGATTCAAGAGGAAGCCCCATTACACCAAGGCGTTGAGAGCCTGGAAGGAGTCACGAGACCCACGGAATGCGGGGGACATCGTTCCACCCGACAACCTTGAGGAACCCAGCAGAGTCCGGTCGCCAGAGGAGCTGGCAGACAGAGCAGCCGACAGGGCGCATGCAATGGAGATGGCAAAGTTGGCCGGACAAATGGAAATGGAAAAGCAGAAGTTGGCCCTGGAGGCACAACAACGCCAAATGGATCATGATATAAGATTGAAGGAGTTGGAGCTGAAGGCGAAAAGTTTGGACACCGCTCCTTCTGGTGGCAGCACTCCACCAGCGCAGGTAGAGTCCAAGGTGTACATCCCCAAAGATGTAGTAAAGGAGTATTTTAGAAAGGATGACATAGGGCAGTGGTTTAGAGCCTACGAGGTGGCCATGTCCTCACACCGGGTCCCTGAGAAAGACTGGGGAGCGGGGTTGTGGGGAAGGTTCCTTGCGGAAGGGCGGGACACACTGTTAGATTTGCCCTTAGAAGTCCAGACCTCATACCCCCATATGAAGGAAGCTTTAATGACCAGGTATGGGTTAACTCCTGAGCTATATAGACAGAGGTTCAGGGAGACCAAGAAGATCCCTGAGAGTACGTATGTGGAGTATGTGACCTTTTTCTGCAGAGCGCTGGATGGTTGGGTGAAGGGTAGCAAAGTGAATGATTATCAAGGGCTGCTTGATTTAATTGCATGGGAGCACTTGTCCAGTCAATGTTTTCCTGAGCTACGCCAGCACCTGATTGATAGCAAGCTGTCCAACCCGAGGAAGCTTGCTGAGGAGGCGGACCGCTGGCTCAGCACCAGGGTCCACAAGGGTCAAGTGGGAGACTCCGCCAAAGGTGGGCAGGGTCCCCAGCAGAAGAGTGGGGGGACAAGGGTAAACAGAAGGGGTTCCAAAAAGGCCCCCAAAGTAATTCCCAAGGGAACCAGCAGAAGGGTTCTCAGCCTCCCCCACCCCCGCAGCAGAACGGGGCCCCGACAGGTAGACCTGTTCCAAAGGGGCCCTTCAATTGTTATAGGTGTGGTGACCCGGGTCACATTGCCTCTGATCCTAAGTGTCGCCTGTTTGGTAAGACCGCACCCACTGGTGCTCCACCCCGGCAAGTAGCTAGTGTTAACTTTGGGGAGGAGGTAGCAGTCCAGGAGGGTGGGGGTCCCGGGCAGATGACCCTAGTCTCGCTAGGAGACAGTGAGATGGTCCCTGTAACCTACCTGCCCTCTAACACTAAGAAATATGGGCAAGTGGTGACCATCAATGGAAAGAAGGTTGAGGCTCTTAGAGATACAGGAGCCAGCGTGACCTCGGTGAGGCAACACCTGGTGTCTCAAGAGCAAATTGTACCCAATGCCTACTGTAGGGTTGTCAATGCTGACAACGTAGAGAGTCGTTGTCCAATGGCTCAAGTTCCCTTTGAGTGGGGGGAGGTCTCTGGTACTCTACAAGTCGCTGTGAGAACTGACATGCCTGTAGACAGTCTGCTAGGGAACGACCTGGAGAGTTCCCCTTGGGAAAAGGTGGAGAAGACCACACATCTGAGGATGGTGGGTCTACCCGACTGGGCGTGCGTGACCACCCGGTCCATGGCAGCCAGTAGGGGTGTTGAGAGGGTCCTGGAGCCTGAGGGAGAGGTCCGGGAACCGGCCTTAGGGAGAAGGCGCAGGAGGCGCGGGAAACCGGCCCCCGAAGTTCCCACGGCCCAGGAGGAAGTAGACCCTGAGGGGGATGCTCTGGAGCCTACCGGGGAACAGATTGCCGAACTGGGAGATCTGCCTGAGCTGACCCATTGGCAGCAAGAAGGAGGTCCCTCCAGGGAGGAATTCTGCAGGGAGCAGAAAGAATGCCCTTCTCTCGTGGGTATGCGGCAACAGGCTGCAGACCAGGCCAACGGTGTTCAGGCCAAAACACACTACGTGTACTGGGAGAGTGACCTCCTGTATTCCGAGCCTAAGGCTGCTGAACCTGGGTCAGCCCGTGTGCTGGTGGTACCCCAGAAGTTCAGAACCTTCCTACTGGGGCTGGCTCACGATGTGCCTTCAGCAGGACATTTGGGGATGGACAAGACCTATGACAGGCTTGTCACCCACTTTTACTGGCCCCAAATGCATAAGAATTCAGATTCCTACTGCAGAACCTGTCAGACTTGCCAGGCAAGTGGTAAGAGCGGAGGGAAGCACAAGGCTCCTCTGCAACCTTTCCCTGTGGTCGGTACGCCATTCCAACGAGTGGGTATTGATATTGTGGGGCCTCTGGACCCCAAGACAGCCCTGGGCAACAGGTTCATCCTGGTCTTGGTGGACCATGCCACCCGGTACCCTGAAGCCATCCCTCTGAGGACAGTGACGGCCCCCGTGGTGGGACGGGCACTGATGGGAATTTTCTCCCGAGTGGGATTCCCTCTAGAGGTGGTGAGCGACAGGGGGACCAATTTCATATCCACATATATGAAATCCCTGTGGAAGGAGTGTGGGGTAGCTTACAAGTTCACCACTCCTTACCACCCCCAAGGAAATGGGTTGGTTGAGAGATTCAACCGAACCCTCAAGGCATGATCATGGGCCTGGACGGTCCAATGAGGCGTAAGTGGGACGTCCTCTTGCCATGCCTGCTCTTCGCTTACCGAGAGGTGCCGCAGAAGTCTCTAGGGTTCAGCCCCATTGAGCTTCTGTATGGTCACCCGGTAAGAGGACCTCTGAGTTTGGTAAAGGAAGGCTGGGAGCAATCTCCCAGGAAACCTCCCCAGAATGTATATAGTTACATGCTGGCCTTCCGAAACCAGACTCGGCGTTTCAGGCAACTTGCTGAGGCAAATCTGGAAGCCAGCCAGGAGGAGATGATTATTATTATTATTATTATTATTAAAAACTCTTGTAGAGCGCGTAGTCACCCGAAGGTATCCCAGCGCTAAGAACCCTACCCTAAACCTGATAAGGGGGGCCGGAAGGGGGTGAGGGATGGGACGAGGATACAGTGGTTCGGAGGGGAAGGGATCATTGAGGAAAAAGAAAGGTTTTCAACCGCTTCCTGAAGTGAAGGTGATGAGGTTCCGTTCTAAGGTCGCGGGGGAGTGCATTCCAGAGGCTTGCGGTATGGACTGTGAACCGCCTTCCACCAGTGCGTGCCTTCCTGATTCTGGGGGCGCTGATGAAATTCTCCGTGTCCGATCTGAGGGATCTGCAGGATTTGTAGGGTTTGATAAATTTTCTAAGAATGGGAGGGCCTTGATTTTGTAACAGTTTATGAGCAAGGCACAAGGCCTTGAATTTAACTCTCTCCCTTATCGGAAGCCAGTGGAGGAGTTTCAATGCTGGTTTGGCCGAATCTCTGGCAGAGGTCTTAGTGAGAATCCGGGCGGCTATGTTTTGAATTCTCTGAAGTTTGTTCAGTGTTGCTTCCGGGGCGCCCAGGTATATCACATTGCTGAAATCCAGCCTAGAAATTATCAGGCCCTGTATAAGCAGTTTTTGGGAGTTGGGTGGCAGAAGGGGCAGGATCTTTCTCATTGATTTCAGCAGGCCGAAGCAGGTCCCGGCTACTTTTTTTGCCTGTGTGGAAAATGACAGGGTAGTATCTAGCCACACACCCAGGCTTTTTACTTCTTGCTTTGGTTCAGGGATGGGACCCAGACAATTAGGCCAGATATTCGGGGGGAGAGTGATTCCTTTCTGACCAAGAAGAAGGACATCCGTCTTTGCTCCGTTTAGTTTCAAGGCTGAGCTGTTCATCGAGTTTTGAACCTGCGTAAGGCAGTTGAGTAGATCTGCTGGTTTTCGATTGGGATGGGATAATGAAACCACTAATTGTGTGTCGTCAGCATAGCTGACGACGCTCACTCCGAACGGGGTGATAACCTCCTCCAATGGGGACATGTAGATGTTGAATAAAGTGGGGCTCAGGGAGGAGCCCTGAGGCACACCACATTGGAGGGGAGTTTCGGAGGAGCAGATGTTGTTTTCCCAGATCTGAAAGGTACGCTGGTCCAAAAAGGAAGAGAGCCAGGATAGGGCAGATGAAGCGGTGGTACGACCGGAATGCCACTCTGGTAGAGCTTCAACCTGGACAAAAGGTGTGGGTCTTGGCCCCAGTGGAGCCTTGTGCACTTCAGGATAAGTGGACAGGTCCATTTGAGGTTGTGGAGCGCAAAAGTCCTATCACCTACTTGGTGGACATGCAGACTCCCAGGAACCCTTTGAGGGTCCTACATGTTAACCGCCTTAAGCCCCACTTAGAGAGGACCGAAGTGGGCATGCTGCTGGCCACTGATGATGGAATGGAAGAGGAGACCGAGCCTCTTCCTGACCTCTTAGTGGCCTCTGAGAAAGATGGGTCAGTGGATGGAGTTAACCTCTCACCCTCCCTGACGCCCGAACAACAGGAAGATTGCCGCCACTTGCTGGGACAGTTTTCCGACCGATTCTCCCTGGTTCCTGGTGTCACAGATTGGTGCGTCCATGATGTGGACACAGGAGACAGCTTACCTGTAAAGCACAAGGCTTACAGGGTAACTGACAGGGTCAGAGCTTGCATTAAGGAGGAGGTCTCCAAAATGCTTGCGCTAGGGGTGGTTGAGTCCTCCAGCAGTCCTTGGTCCAGCCCCGTGGTCTTGGTCCCCAAAGCTGCTACGCCGGGAGCCACACCTGAATTCCGGTTCTGTGTGGACTACAGAGGACTCAATTCAGTAACGAAGACTGACGCGCACCCCATCCCCAGAGCTGATGAGCTCATTGATCGGCTGGGGGCTGCCCGGTTCCTCAGCACGTTTGATTTAACGTCTGGGTACTGGCAGATCGCCTTGACCGATGGGGCCAAAGAGAGGTCCGCATTCTCTACGCCAGATGGGCACTTCCAGTTCCGAGTCATGCCATTTGGGATGAAGAATGCCCCTGCCACCTTTCAGAGGTTGGTCAACCAGGTACTGGTTGGGCTGGATGCGTTCAGTGCCGCCTACCTGGATGACATCGCAGTGTTCAGTGCCACCTGGCCCGAACACCTGCGCCACCTCTGGGAAGTGTTGATGGCTCTGCGCCGAGCAGGCCTCACGATCAAGGCAAGCAAGTGCCAGATCGGGCAGGGTTCCGTGGTGTACTTGGGACACCAAGTGGGGAGGGCCTTCCTGGGGCTCACTGGGTACTACAGGAGGTTTGTCAAGGGCTATGGAACGATCGTTGCCCCCTTGACAGAGCTGACTTCCAAGAAGCAGCCCAGGAACGTGATTTGGACTGACACCTGTCAGAAAGCTTTCGACACCCTGAAGACTGCCATGTGCACGGCGCCCGTGCTCTTGGCCCCTGACTTCTCCAAGGAATTCCTAGTACAGACAGACGCTTCAGAGCATGGTGTAGGGGCTGTTCTCTCACAGATGACTGAGGAGGGCTGGGACCAACCCGTAGCCTTCATCAGTAGGAGGTTACTCCCACGGGAAAGTAGGTGGAGTGCAATTGAGCGAGAAGCATTTGCTGTGGTCTGGGCGCTGAAGAAGCTAAGACCCTACTTGTTTGGGTCTCACTTCCGGGTTCAGACGGACCACAGGCCCCTCAGATGGTTGATGCAAATGAGGGGTGAAAACCCGAAGCTGTTGAGGTGGTCCATCTCCCTACAGGGTATGGACTTTACGGTGGAACACCGTCCTGGTACAGATCACGCCAACGCTGACGGTCTGTCCAGGTATTTCCGCCTTAGTGACGAGGAACCCCCTGGGCAAGGGTAGTTCTCCCCACATTTCAGCTGGAGGGGACACGTGTTAGACCTGGCACCTTGGCGTGAGTTTCCCTTCCACTTTTTGATGGTGTGCCTCGATTGTTTTGCTGGTGTTGTCCGCTCAGGGCACTGCGCCACGGCAAATCCGTGCCGCAGTGCAAGTGCTCCCTAGGTAAAGTGTACCTGTAATTGATGTCCATGATTGGTTTATTGGATTCACTGTCAGTCCCCAGTAAAGTGCACCAGGGGTGCCAGGGCTTGTGAATGCCAATGCTGCTGGTGGGCTTGCAGCGCTGGTTGCGCCACCCACGGAAGCGGCCTTGTAAAGTGTGTCAAGGGTCTGCCACCGCAGACCTTGTGCGCGGTCCGGGACCGTCGCGCTGACTGCGCAAGTGCCCCCACTTGCCAGTCCCTAAACCTTCCCTTACCTACATATTAGCCACCCCTATGGTAGGCCCAAGGGCAGGGTGCATTGTAGGCATAAGGTAGGACATGCCCTGATGTGTGTGGCATGTCTTAGTAGTGAATTACAGCCATTTTCGTTCTTCACTATTGAAGGCTACCTGCTCTCCATAGGCCAGAATGGGCTGCCGGGATCACGCCAACGCCGTGACCCCAGTGGACTCAAGGAGCATGGTAGAAGTGTCAAGTTTAGTATGCCTGAACTCAGGATAATAAAATACTTCTTGTAGTCAAGTTTATTTTAGTATCCTGGGTTTGTAAATGCTACTTTTAGAAAGTTAGTATTTACTGACCTGACCATCTCAGTCCGCCTCTGCTGTGTGTGTGTGTTCTGCCTGGCAACAGTAAGGAGCAGGGTGGGGGGATCCCCCAGAGACAGGTTGGCTGCCAGGTGGTGGGTAGAGAGGTGACACCTGGATGGGTGGCAGGAGTACACCTTGACTCTTGAATAGCCCTGTGCTCTGCCACCACAAAGCCGGCGCCGCCCCCAGTGGGGCGGCTGATGTCTCTGCCCTGCTGCTGAAAGGAAAGAGCAGAGTCACCATAACAAGGTGCTCCAGAACTGGACTGAGCCAGGCCTAGGCCCCCTGGCGCTAAAGAACAAAAGAATCATGGTATAAAAGTAGGAGCCTGGCTCCTAAGAAATCAGAATCCTGTTTACCACAAAGAACCTCTGCCCGACTAGAAGGAGAAGAAGACGCCGGAGGAGCTGGCCTGCTGCTTGCCTTGCTGAGAAAGGAGAGGAAGAGACTTACTGAAAAGACTTTGCTACTTTGTGCTTGAACATTCTCCAAGGGCTTGATCTGAGCTTGCCCCCTGAACTGAACCCCAGGACCAGTGGGTTCTCTGTGCTTCTTGCTCATCCTCCAATTCGAGCCGTGTGTGCATCCCGCTGGAAAAGAGACTGCGCCCCTCATCGCCCCTCCTGGGGCCGTGACACTCAGAAGCTCGCCTGCCTCAAACCCGTGAGAGCCCCGCTCCGTCCCGAGCCGCTCTCTGTCCCCGGGCCAGGCCGCCTGCATCCCTGTCACCGCCTGCTACTGGAGCGCGCTGACCGCGCTATCACCCCTCCCGCCGGAAGCCGTCCGACGACTGTGATCTACGCCGGGTCATCCAGCTGCACTGACCGTGCCCTGCGACCCCGCTTCGCTATCCCCGGACATCTCAGGCCGCGCCGCCCCCGCTGTGGAGACCCCCCTGCACCGCCGTGCTAAAGGGTCGCGGGCCGCGCCTGCCTACTTGCCCACACCTGCTGATTGAGGACCCAAGAACACTTCCCAAGCTGAGAGTCGCACCGACCTGTGCCGACTCTCCACATCACGAAAGAAGTTCCAGCATCGGGCTCGGGGCCCGCAACGCCTTATTTCCCCGTTCGCAGGAGTCGATCTCTGTGAGTACTGGAACCACAAGTAACATTTGCAAGAGACTACAAAGTATCCATTTGAAGCGACGAACAACGAACATTTGCCCGCTTTACAACCTGGTGGCATAGCGCAAACGTTATTGGTCTTGTGAGAAGTCTGCTGAGATATATATACCTATTTTTACATAAAGAAGCGTATTTTTATATATATCCAAGTCTGGTGTCCGTTTCTGGGGGGATTGATGTATTTACTGTGGGTATGATTGTAAGTGCTTAACCAACAACGCCTGAGGAATCGCCTTGGCTGCTCACGCCACGCACCTAGAGGGTGAGCAAGGGTCATTCGCGAGGGGTTATCCTGCGCCCTGACGTGGAGGAGAGGGTTCCTGCTTGACACAAGGGCAACCTTGCGCCAACCAGAGATCCTCGACTCTAACAGCTGCATACTGCGGTCTGTCCAGCACATCTCCGCCACCCTTGGCATTGTGTACTTTCCCAATCATGGTGCTACTGCATCCTTCACACATGCCTGTTTGCCACCTCTTCCCACATTCGGCTGTTGTGTGGCTGAGGTGCCATGCCGTTTATGGCTCATTTTCACAACTTGGCCAGGTAACCATTGAGAGTTGTTCTGTCATGTCTGGTGGGTGGGCATGTTGTTGTGCATGTTAGGTGTGATTTTGTTACGTGTGCATTGCCAGAGTTGTGATTTGCATGGTTGTGGAGTTGAGGTGAGTGGGGTGTTCATTTGGAACTTGCCAAGGGGCTGTGCATTTCCCTTGGTGCCATCCTGGAAACGCTGGTTGCTGATGGACTGTCGGAGGATGGAGGAATCAGGCACACAGGCTGTGTATTTGAAGGCGACATTGTTGGATGTTCCACGGTGTTCTGTTGTTGCCTGCACATTGGGGTGGGATGTGTGCTTTCTGTTGCGGTGATTGTTTGCTGTGTCACCAGTGGGCACAGGTGGGACATGTGAGCTGTGGATTGCCCCCAAGACGTGCGTGCATCCTGCTATGGTGTATGGTCCTTGCTTGGTCTGAAGCGTGACCTGCGCATTGTGTTGGATGTATGGGGACTGGGGTACCAGGATGATGGTGATGTTCAGGACAGGTGTGAGGGACTTGGATGTGGCTTGCGGTGAGACTCCTCCAACTCTGGTGGGTGTTGGTTGGGGGTGTCAGGGGCCAACAGGTGCAGCCAAACCAGCAGCTTAGTGTGGGGTGGGATGTTGGTTGTCCGCTGTGTTGGTGCCGTAGGCCTGTTGGGCGATGATGGTTGGGATGCATGGGAAGGTTGTGGTGGACGGTGACATTGTCAGAGGTTGGGTCTGTGCGGATGGTACGCTTCCTGGTGGTGCGCTGTCTTTGTTTGCGCTGCGTCTGTGGTTGTCCGGGGGGGTGTTCCGGGTGTCGGTTGTGGTTCTGGGGTGGTGTTGGTGGGTGTTGTGGCCCTCTTATGTGTCCGGGCTGCATAATGAGTGGCTCCATGGCATCTGTTTCCTTTCCGATGTGGCCCTGGGCTGTGCTCCCTTTTGTTGTGCAGGCTGCCTTCCGACTTCACACCAGGTCAGAGCAGGTGTAGATTTCCTGGTGCTAACGCACCTTATCGCCTGTATTGTGTTTTTATCGCAGTTCTGTCTGGTCGTTGAGAATTGTTGAGGTGAGATGTTGTCGTGGCTTTTGGCACGGGAACGGCCACACTGCATCTCATTAGCGATAGTTGCGGGGGACCTCTGTGGTGATGTTTTTTGCGGCTGCTATCGCGGGTAAACTGGTGCTGTCGGCTGTTAACACCAGCTTGTGAATGGGGCGATAGATTTATCGCAACTTTGGCTGCGATAAAGTGCCGTTGACTCAGCAATAGTTTCTTGTGAATATGCCCTATAGTGTACACACTGAAATAAATGTCAAGGTAACACGGTAAATGCACTTTCTATATGGCTTTATGTGCACTTCACTTCATTAGTCACACCATACCACATGTACATAAGGCTCTTAATAAACATATCTGGCCTAATCAATAGTAATTAAGGCGGAGCCAAAACTAAGCTGCTCCGTTTCCTGCACGTACAAGAATTTCACTGACTGTGTCACTGAATTCCATTGTGAAGTAGAAGTGAGTTAAATCTTCAGATCTGTGTAAACTACCACTACTGAGCTGCAATCACTGCTGTCACCAGGAAGTGAAGTAGTGGGCAGGGGGCAGAGTCAAATGGTTACATTATGTATGTGTCATCAGTGTGTATGTGTGAGACTGTACAGTTGTGAGTGTATGTGAGTAATCATATGTGCACGTTTATGTGTTTGGTCAAGGGGATGGGGCCAGATATGCCTATTGGGACTCATCCTTGACAAACTCTGCACATTCTTAGGGAGATACTGCCATACCCGGATATGAAGGGTCATCCATGACGTATAGAGAGGACTGCAAATGTATTAGAATATGTCATTTATGCCACTTAAGAAACTCTATTTTTAGTCATTTTTCTAAACCAGCTCTGATTTTTATGTCAACATTTTCTCAAAGGCAAGAACACTCCTGGACCTTCTGAAAGGAAGTTGTTCTTGCACTTTTGCTCGGTCTAATTCAGGGAAGCTATTTACGGCCCACCACTTTCAAAGTTCACCAGTCATCACTGGGTCTTGGTCAACAGATGTGTCTTAGAATGCTAATATATTTTTGCTGACTGGGACCAACTATTTCATATAGGTCCTCATTATAAGTGACCCATGTTAGGTGTTAGATTTGCCACAAATATCGCACCTAACATAAATATTACACCTATTTATGAGATTGCAACGAGATTATTCTATTTCTCTTTGTATCTAGCACTTCCAAAGTATGCAATGCATAAAATGCAGATCATCCAAAATATGGCTGTAAGAGTTTTGCTCAACATGCCTCGTTGTGTATCAATTTTGAGATTCCTTGCTCAACTTCATTAGTTACCTAATGAAAAAACAATAACATTCAAAGGGGTATATTCACAAGAACGTGTGATAACTACCGCAAGAGTAGCGTAACGCAACTTTCAGTATCGCAGCCCATCGCGGGAAAATAACCCTGTGTCAACGTGGAATGCGGTACTATGTGATACAACCACCCCAATGGAGATAAAACCAAAAACCACAACACCAAAAAACATGCGATGGGCCAAAGCGCGATGAGGAAATCAGCTATAAGCAGTGCCAGGCCTGCAACACACACCTGGCAGGCTGAAAAAAATCACCATAAAAGTAGAAAAAATACCCACACACAAACTGACCTACACCCAAGCACCAAGGAGGCAGCGGGAGCAGGCGCAGAGGACGAGCGCAACCCCACAAGCACCCTGAACGACCAGCCCGGTACATCGGGGACAGGGAAGGGCAAGGACAAGAAGACGAGGAAGACGAAGTTCAGTCCGCAGGCGAACAGGATCATAGTCACAGAGGTGATGGAACACCATCAACAACTCTTCGTCACCTCCAATGTGTCATTGGGCACCAAAACCAGAATATGGCGGGTGTTGGAAAAACCCACTCCCACGCCGGAAGGGTGGTGGTGGTGGTCTCCCAGACACACTGTGGTAGCTTGGCTCGAGTGGTCAGGAATCAGGCACCGTGCTAAGCATACGCAATACCCACACAATAACCATGCGTGCATCCGTTCCAAAAACGACTCTACACCGTAAAAATTATGAAAATATCTCTGTTTATCTTCTTTTTCTCTTAGTTGCTGATTAAATAAATAATAAGACAATCACAATATACAAGGCTTTTTAAATAGTGCAGGTCAAATAAATACTGTCTTAATGATTCAATAAATAGGGGTGATCATAAATAATTAAGGCATAAATATAAGTGCAATACATACAGGCAATTAAATATTCCGAGGCAATAAATACTGCAAACCAATAAATATTGTGCGACAATAAATACTGTGGAACAATAAATACAGTGAAGCAATAAATAGGTTAAATACAATAAATACAGTGCTCTCAATAAATAATTAAAAGCTGACAGTGACACTCATAGAATCAGATCACATTTATATTACTAAGGGCTGATTTGGCCCAGTCACAGCTTGTGGTTAGGTGGATGGCTTGAGGGTGAAAATAGACTCTATTCCCTGGCTTGTACAAGGCTGAGGCCTAAACCGAGGTAGATCAAGGGGGGGTATTCTAGTGACCTGGCTCTCTCACTCTACACAACCCCTCTGAATTAGTCTCAGCTCACCCCTGGCACAATCAAGCTGGTTCCAGCACCTCTCTAGCCCCTAGGGTAGTCTCTCAGGATTCCACAGGGCCTTAGGCGCCCTCTATTCCACTTACTGCCCTTTTTCTGAAGCTCCGACGCCGCTGGAGTCGTGTCGACGCCGTGAGGCGGTTCCGGTTCGATGTCGGCGGCCTCGGCGCAATGACAGTTCTTGACGACGCCGGTAGGCGGTTCCGGTTCGATGTCGGCGGCCTCGGCTCGATGTCGACCTCCGGTTCGATGACGTCGGGCAGTCTTGGCTCGATGTCGACTTCGGGCGGCTCCGGTCCGATGGCGACCTCAGGTTCGATGACGTCGGCCGGCCTTGGCTCGATGTCGACTTCCGGCGGCTCCGGAGTGCGATCTCCACTCCCGACCTCCGGTGCTCCTCTCCTCCGGTTCCCGGCGACTCCGGAGTGCGACCTCCACTCCCGACCTCCTGCACGACTCCCTTCAGGTTCCGGCGACTCCGGAGTGCGACCTCCACTCCCGACCTCCGGCACGCTTCACCTCGGTCTCCGGCGACTCCGGAGGGCGGACTCCACTCCCCCGTCGACGCCGCTCACTCGACCTCGGGTGACTTCCTCCTCGACCTCTGGTACTCTCTACGACCTCCGTCAGCGCCCTCTCTCGACCTCTGGCGGCTCCGGGTACGACGTCTGCTTTTCCAGTCAGCGCCGCTTCTCCACCTCGGGCTCCAGGTCTCAGGCTTCTCGACGTCGGACTCCAGGGAAACCAGTATCCAGGTCAGGATCTTGCTGTTCTTGGATTCTAAGGCCTGTTCCTGCTGTCCAGGTCCTTAAGATGGTTTTTCTTGCTTCTTCCCACACAGGGCTCCAGGCTGGGCTCAGTCAGTAGGGACTAGTATCAAGGGTGGGTTTATGGACCCCAATCCAGGCACAAGTTTCCACCCCTGCTGCTTCACTCCTTCCTCCTTCAAGTTTCTGCTGCTCTCTCTTCACCAGTCAGGTGCCAACTGCCAGCTCCAACTGCCAACTCTCTGTCTTAGCTTCCCAACATTCTAAACCGCCTCCAACTGTCACAGGGCTCCAGAATGTTGCAGAAGGTTCTAGTAGGTTCCAGTGGGTGCTGGTGATGTCACAGGTGGCCACCATTTTGTGCTCCAGGCCCTCAGACAGAAGTTCCAGGGGTAGATAAAATGGCTCCCTGAATCTGCATCAATACTAAAAAGTCTGGTGGTTCCCAAAAAGGAAAAATACTAACAGGGCTTGAGGCAAAAGTTGGACAAAATAAATAATGATGAGGAGGGACCACCCAAAGGGCTGACAGGTCTAACACGCGTCCCCCCCAGCTGAAAGTGGGGAGAGCTACCCAACCCCTTGGGAGTTCTCATCTCTAAGGCGGAAATACCTTGAGAGACCGTCTGCATTGGCGTGGTCCACTCCAGGCCGATGTTCCACCTGAAAGTCCATTCCCTGTAGGGAAATAGACCACCTCAACAACTTGGGATTCTCCCCCTTCATCTGCATCAGCCAACGAAGGGGTCTGTGGTCGGTCTGAACCAGGAAGTGCGAGCCAAACAGGTATGGCCGCAACTTCTTCAGAGCCCATACCACTGCAAAGGCTTCACGCTCTATTGCACTCCACTTCTGTTCCCTGGGAAGTAGTCTCCGGGATAGGAAGACCACGGGTTGATCCAGACCCTCTTCATTGAGTTGCGATAACACTGCCCCAATGCCATGTTCTGATGCATCCGTCTGGACAATGAACTCCTTGGAAAAGTCTGGGGCCCTTAAGACCGGGGCCTCGCACATGGCTTTCTTCAATCTCACAAAGGCCTGCTGACAAGCCTCTGTCCAGACTACCCGTCGAGGTTGTTTCTTGGACGTGAGCTCCGTGAGGGGGGCTACGATGGTACCGTACCCCTTCACGAAGCGGCGGTAATATCCCGTGAGGCCCAGAAAAGCTCGGACCTCAGTCTGTGTCTTGGGGAGTTCCCAGGCCATGATGGCCTCGATCTTCGCCTGGAGGGGTTGCACCGCTCCCCTACCCACCAAGTGTCCAAGGTACACTACCGACCCCTGCCCGATCTGGCACTTGCTGGCCTTGATCGTCAATCCAGCTTGTCTCAGGGCCTGGAGAACAGCTTGCAGGTGACGCAAGTGATCCTCCCAGCTGTTACTGAAGACGGCTATGTCATCCAGATAAGCAGCAGAGAAACTCTCCATTCCGGTGAGGATCTGGTTTACCAGGCGCTGAAACGTGGCAGGTGCGTTCTTGAGCCCAAAGGGCATCACACAGAACTGGTAGTGGCCATTGGGCTTGGAGAAGGCTGACCTTTCCCTTGCTCCATCAGTCAAAGAGATCTGCCAGTACCCAGAGGTAAGGTCAAAGGTACTTAGATATTGGGCAGCTCCCAGCCGGTCAATCAATTCATCCGCCCTAGGGATCGGATGAGCATCAGTTTTGGTTACTGAATTCAGTCCCCGGTAGTCCACACAGAACCTCAGTTCCGTTTGGGCACCCGGTGGTGCAGCTTTTGGTACTAGTACCACCGGACTGGACCAGGGGCTGCTAGAAGGTTCGATCACTCCTAGCTCCAGCATCTTAGTGACTTCACTGTGAATGCTGGCCTTCACCTTGTCTGACATCCGGTAGATCTTGGACTTCACAGGTGGGCTGTCTCCTGTGTCCACGTCATGGACGCACAGGTGAGTCCTACCCGGGACAAGGGAGAACAACAAAGAGTACTGCCCCAGAACCTGGCGGCAGTCCTCCTGCTGTTCAGGAGTTAGAGATGGGGAGAGAATCACTCCCTCCACCGACCCATCCTTCTCTTGAGACGCAAACAAATCGGGGAGAGGCTCGCTTTCCGCGTCCTCTGCTCCGTCAATCACCATCATCAAGATGACTTCGGGCCTCTCGTGGTGGGGTTTGAGGCGGTTGGCGTGCAGCACCTGTAGGGGCTGACGAGGGGTCTTCAGGTCCTCCAAGTAGGTAGCCTTACCCTTCTTCTCCAACACCTCAAAGGGTCCTGACCAGCGATCCTGGAGGGCGCTAAGCTCTCCTGGTTCGATCACCCACACCTTCTGGCCAGGCTCCAACTCCACCGGGTGAGCATTGTGGTCATACCACGCCTTCATCACTGCTTGGCTGGCTTCCAAGTTGTCAGAAGCTTGCTTCCACAACTTAGCCATTTGGCTCCGGAAGGCCAGCATGTAGCTCACCACGTCCTGGGGAAGCTTTCTGGGAGTTCTTTCCCATCCGTCTCTCACCAGGTTGAGAGGTCCACGTACAGGGTGCCCATACAGAAGCTCGAAGGGGCTGAAGCCCACTCCCTTCTGTGGCACTTCCCTGTAAGAAAAGAGTAGACAGGGTAGGAGGACGTCCCATTTCCTCCGCAGGCTTTCAGGCAGACTTCTGATCATGCCCTTCAAGGTTTTGTTAAACCTCTCCACCAGACCATTGGTCTGGGGGTGGTAAGGAGTTGTGAACCGGTAGGTCACTCCACACTCCTTCCACATCGCCCGCATGTACGCTGACATGAAGTTGGTCCCCCTGTCGGACACAACTTCCTTGGGAAAACCCACTCGGGTAAAGATTCCCATTAGGGCCCTAGCCACAACAGGTGCTGTTATGGTCCTCAGAGGTATTGCCTCTGGGTACCGTGTGGCATGATCCACCAGGACCAGGATAAACCTGTGACCAGCTGACGTTGGCGGATCTAACGGACCCACAATGTCGATGCCCACCCTTTCAAAGGGGGTGCTAACGACAGGAAATGGTTCCAGGGGAGCTTTCAGCTTCACCCCTGTTTTCCCACTGGCTTGGCAAGACACACATGTCCGGCAGTAGGTATCGGACGACACTTTCATCTGAGGCCAATAAAAGTGTGGGACAAGACGGGCGAAGGTCTTGTCTTGCCCCAGGTGTCCTGCCAAAGGGATCTCGTGAGCCAACTCCAGTAGGAAGGCTCGATAACGTTGAGGGACTACCAAGGCTCGTGACGATCCGTGTAGGGGTGCCCTGGGTTCACTGTAGAGGAGGCCATCCTCCCAGTAAACACTGTAGTTCCCTTCAACGTTCCCTGCTGCCTGGGCTTGGGCCTGACGCCTTAGCCCCTCAAGGGTAGGGCACTCCCTCTGGCCCTGGCAGAATTCCTCCCTGGACGGGCCTCCCTCCACGTGCCACTCGGCCGGGATGGGTAGGTCCTCCAGTTTGGTAACGTCCCCCTCCGCAGACTCCTGGTCCACCACCTCCAGTGGCCTATCCGTCCTACGGGGGGTGGACGCCGAGGCAGGCTCCTCCTGTCCTCGGTTCTTCCCTTGACTGGCAGCTGGCTGGGCCTTTGTTCCAGGCTCCAGCCGAAACGAACTCCCTCTCCGGGTAGTCGCGGACCTTGTGCTGACACAAGCCCAGTCAGGTGTTCCCAGCATCTCAGTATGAGTCCGGTATTCCACCTCCTTCGAAGCGTTGTGCTCCATGTCATTCCCCAGCAGACAATCAACTGGCACGGCAGGGCTTACGGCAACTCGAAGTGAACCTGCAACCCCCCCCCCATTCAAAGGGAACCTCGGCCACTGGATAGTGGCCTGTTCTGCCGTCAGCCATCGCGGCTGGGTGGAGTACATCGGGAATTACCTGCTCTGGAGACACCAGTTGACTACGTACCATAGTCATACTGGCTCCTGTGTCTCTCAGAGCCTCCCCTCTTTGGCCGTTGATGGTGACCCACTGCCCATACTTTACGGTATTTGCGGGCACCTGGATCTTAGGAACCATCTCCCGTTCTCCCAGGGACACTAAAGTGACACCCGCCCACTCCCTTCCCTTAGTTAAGGGCATCTCCTCCCCGAGCACTGCACTAGCTACTCCGGGGGTCTTTCCTCCAATGGGAGGGGGTGGTCGTTTCAGGCACTTCGGATCTCCCTTATAGTGTCCAACGCCACCGCACTCGTAGCAATGGACAACCCTTGGCTGCTGACTCTGGCCAGGATTAGGGTTTCTGGGTGGGTTAGCCCTAGGGATGAATCCTGTTCCCTTTCCTTGGAAATTATTTTGGGGGCCTTTGGAGAACTCCTTTTTCTTTTCCCCTCCCTCTTTCTTCTGGGGGGCGCCCTGTCCGGCCTTTTGAGTATCCCCTCCAGTCCCCCTTGTGGACACCCGGGTACTAGCCCAAATGTCCGCCTCCTCAGCAAGCTTCCGGGGACTGGTCAGCTTGCTATCCATCAGGTGTTGACGCAGTTCAGGGAAACATTTCTCGAGCAGGTGTTCCTTCAGTACTAGATCAAACAACCCCTCGTAGTTCCTCACTTCACTGCCCTAAATCCAACCCTCTAGTGCCTTCTTTGCATAGTCCAGGAAGTCCACCCAATTCTGTGTGCCCAGTTTGTGACTACCCCTGAACTTCTGTCTGTACTTTTCGGGTGTTAGTCCAAACTTTCTTATGAGCGCCAGTTTCATGGTGGGGTAGTGGGTCTGCTCATCCTCCTCGAGGGCCAATAAAGCATCCCTACCAGCTGGAGGCATGTACTTGTACAATCCCCCTCCCCAGTACTTCTCTGGAACCCCATGGGCCCTTAACGAGACCTCATAGGCCGCTAGCCACTTGGCGATATCGTCACCCACCCCATAGCTAGCTACTATGTCCTTTGGCAGGTAGGGTTTGGGTTCCCTGGTGTACTCTCGTTCTTCGCTGCCACCGTTAGGTACAGAGTGTGCCCCGATTCTCAGGATCTGAAGATCTATCTCTTTCAGCCTTATCTCATGAGCCATCCTCTGTTCCTCCTTCTCTTTCTCCAGCCTTACTAAGTCCCATGTGAGCTGTCTTTTCTCCCTCCGGTCTGTTAACTCCACTTCAGACAAGCCACCGCTAGAGGCACTGCTGCCCTTCCTGGAAAGTGTCCTGGGCCCCGCTGACAGGTTCCCCACCTCAGGTTGGTACAAACCAGCTCCCTCACTGTCGGGCTCTCTATCCCTGTCCTCCTCCTCAGCCTTGCTTTCCCGTCGTGCCTCCCCCCAAGCCCTTAAGCTGGTTTGGAGTGCACCCTTCTTTGCTCCTGGGGGACAATACACCCCCTCCCGCTGACAAAACTCCCTGAGTTGGGCCACAGTGTACGTTTCTAAATTCTCCAGTACAAACTCCATCTTGCCCACTCAGGTCAGAGGACAGTTATTTGCAGTAACTATGCAGGGGGGTACCTTATATAATACCTCCTCCCACCACCAGAGTAAATTTGGAAAAAAACAAAAACCCACAATTAGGAAGGCCGCTTTGAGAAAACTCCCGGTGTAGGCCTATGGACTACCCACAGTTATTGTCGAGTATACGTAGGCACAGCTCTATCCCACCACTGAACACCAATTATGTTGGAAAAACCCACTCCCACGCCGGAAGGGTGGTGGTGGTGGTCTCCCAGACACACTGTGGTAGCTTGGCTCGAGTGGTCAGGAATCAGGCACCGTGCTAAGCATACGCAATACCCACACAATAACCATGCGTGCATCCGTTCCAAAAACGACTCTACACCGTAAAAATTATGAAAATATCTCTGTTTATCTTCTTTTTCTCTTAGTTGCTGATTAAATAAATAATAAGACAATCCCAATATACAAGGCTTTTTAAATAGCGCAGGTCAAATAAATACTGTCTTAATGATTCAATAAATAGGGGTGATCATAAATAATTAAGGCATAAATATAAGTGCAATACATACAGGCAATGAAATATTCTGAGGCAATAAATACTGCAAACCAATAAATATTGTGCGACAATAAATACTGTGGAACAATAAATACAGTGAAGCAATAAATAGGTTAAATACAATAAATACAGTGCTCTCAATAAATAATTAAAAGCTGATAGTGACACTCATAGAATCAGATCACATTTATATTACTAAGGGCTGATTTGGCCCAGTCACAGCTTGTGGTTAGGTGGATGGCTTGAGGGTGTCTATTCCCTGGCTTGTACAAGGCTGAGGCCTAAACTGAGGTAGATCAAGGGGGGGGATTCTAGTGACCTGGCTCTCTCACTCTACACAACCCCTCTGAATTAGTCTCAGCTCACCCCTGGCACAATCAAGCTGGTTCCAGCACCTCTCTAGCCCCTAGGGTAGTCTCTCAGGATTCCACAGGGCCTTAGGCGCCCTCTATTCCACTTACTGCCCTTTTTCTGAAGCTCCGACGCCGCTGGATTCGTGTCGACGCCGTGAGGCGGTTCCGGTTCGATGTCGGCGGCCTCGGCGCAATGACAGTTCTTGACGACGCCGGTAGGCGGTTCCGGTTCGATGTCGGCGGCCTCGGCTCGATGTCGACCTCCGGTTCGATGACGTCGGGCAGTCTTGGCTCGATGTCGACTTCGGGCGGCTCCGGTCCGATGGCGACCTCAGGTTCGATGACGTCGGCCGGCCTTGGCTCGATGTCGACTTCCGGCGGCTCCGGAGTGCGATCTCCACTCCCGACCACCGGTGCTCCTCTCCTCCGGTTCCCGGCGACTCCGGAGTGCGACCTCCACTCCCGACCTCCGGCACGACTCCCTTCAGGTTCCGGCGACTCCGGAGTGCGACCTCCACTCCCGACCTCCGGCACGCTTCACCTCGGTCTCCGGCGACTCCGGAGGGCGGACTTCACTCCCCCGTCGACGCCGCTCACTCGACCTCGGGTGACTTCCTCCTCGACCTCTGGTACTCTCTACGACCTCCGTCGGCGCCCTCTCTCGACCTCTGGCGGCTCCGGGTACGACGTCTGCTTTTTCAGTCAGCGCCGCTTCTCCACCTCGGGCTCCAGGTCTCAGGCTTCTCGACGTCGGACTCCAGGGAAACCAGTATCCAGGTCAGGATCTTGCTGTTCTTGGATTCTAAGGCCTGTTCCTGCTGTCCAGGTCCTTAAGATGGTTTTTCTTGCTTCTTCCCACACAGGGCTCCAGGCTGGGCTCAGTCAGTAAGTTTCTGCTGCTCTCTCTTCACCAGTCAGGTGCCAACTGCCAGCTTTTTGGCTTTTAAAGCCAAAAAAGCAGAGATAAAGCCCTTGTTGAAATGCCCCTAAGACAGCAAGACTCAGGTCTGAAATGGGTCATTTTTGGCCAGACCACTACCGTCCTACACTCACGATGTCTTCCAACTGAGAAAAGATGATTTTCTGATTTTCAAAACATATAAGTGCTAAACAAAAGTAAAGAAAACAATTATGGGGCTAAAAAAGTATTACTGAAATGAGATGGCACATATTGGGGATACCAGAAGAGGAAAGGTGGCCCAAGTACCTTAAACTGTGGCTTATGATGGGCTGAGGAGTGGCAAAGAGAAACTTTTCCTTAAAGTCAAAAAGGGATGCATTTCAAAAAGAAAAATGAAATGTTTCAGTTTCATTTTTTAAGAGCAGGCAGTGGTCCGTGGGACCACTGCCTGTTCTTAAAGAATGCAGGGCCGGACAGGCTACCGGACGTTTTAGCATGCTGCAGTACTGGGGACTGATTTCGTTGATGGGGACCTGCGTGCGCTGAACGAAATTCGTTTTACTTTGTTGATTTCGAAGCACACGCAGGTCTCCCTTAACGAAATTAGCCCCCACCGCAGTGACATCGGCCCCCAGCTTGGCAGCATGCCAAAACGCCCGGTAGCCAGTCCGGCCCTGAAAGAACGTTTTTGTATGCATTCGCCAATAGTAAGGTGTCCTCTGGTGACCCCTTCCCATTTGTGAATGGGATATGGCCAAATTGAATTTGGTTGTAGAAAGCTAATGTTTTGCGACAGCATTTCGTCACAAAACATTCATACGTACAGCTGCGAGTCACTATTAGGAAGGGGCGGCTTTAATATGCCCCTTCCTAATACCGAATCGCTAACCCTTTTTGCGATTCTGTAATGTGTTACTCAATCGCAAAATGGGTTAGGTACGTAGGAAAATGCATTTTTCCGGTCGCAAATGGCACGATTCTCCAAATCGGGCTGTGTGCGAACTGAAAAAACCTACGCGCATGAGTCCCTTCAATATTCACAAATCACAGAAATCAAATATGGGGGCATATTAACAATCCAGGCGATAAAATTATCGCCTCTTTAGCGGCAGAAAACTGCCGCTAAAACGGCGCTAATGGGCTTGATAATATGCTCTATGGAATTCCAATTGAAGCCCATGTTAAATGTGAAGGACGTCTACTATGGGCTTCAATTGGAATTCCATAGAGCATATTATCAAGCCCATAATCGGCGCTTTAGCGGCAGTTTTCTGCCGCTAAAGCGGCGATAATTTTATCGCCTGGCTTGATAATATGCCCCATAGTTCTACATCTGAAAACAAAATCAGTGTGTGGTTCTTAGACTTTCCACTAGTAGGAGATGAAGCTTTGCACATACAGCTATTTAAATGAAATTTAGAAACTAACTCATGTTGTTTTATTCCTTTGAGTTTCGATTTTACAGTCTGCAACTTGTCCTGCATCATTACTTTCAGCACACTTTTTTTTGAGTTCGAGGAATACTTTTCTGGAAACTTTCAAGAAAACAAACCTCTCACGAAAGCAGTTCACATCCTTGGAGTTTGTAGTTTTGACTCAACATAATCTTAGTAATATTAACAAGAACAGTATTAAAACCCGCTCACTTTAAAATGGTAAATATGATTTTGTTAGGTAATTGATGTTAATAATCAATTATGACAGTGATTTAATTCTTGTCAATCGGCTGTAATTGTGTATTTGACATTACATTGTAGAAAATTAGCTAACAAAAGCACTGTGTTATTTGTGAACTATCCACAAGAGGGCGACAAAACATTACAAATAAAAACCTAACGATGCATCAAATGTATTTCTTGACTTTTAAACGGGAACTACAGGGCATGTCACCAAGTACAACATCAAGTGATTCAGCATTCTGCAGTTGCGGACGGTCTGGGAGCTAAAAGTTGCCACCCGGCTCCTGAGACTATGGGGGATTCCCTATGTCCCATAAGGTCTCCCCCGCCCTCATACTTGCCCACAGATGATGGTGCTGCATTAGGTACCCTTTTCTGTTTCACTTGTATTTCATTTGGTCCTTCCTGGTACATGGTGCCGTGCTTGGAGTCAAAATAAAATGGCACTAATTGTATGGGGGAGGGGGGGCGGTTGTGTTAAATAACGTGTTGCGCAATATAAGTCAAACATTGTGATTAATAAATTATTCTGCCCTGATCAGCAAGCAGTGAAAAAACAGAAGCGTCGACCATTGACAGACACACTATGTAATAGTTCTGAAACCCCTAAAGGACACAGCCCACTCCGTTTCTTAGGTCTCGCCTAGCGACGTAGCGCATGCGCTGCTCACCTTGGCGAGATCTATTGTTGTCGGTTTTTTGTTGGAAGAGAGAAAGGAGATGTGCACGCGCCCGGACAGGTGATGTGCACATGTACGGCTCCTCGGGGCAGAT
Source organism: Triturus cristatus (assembly GCF_964204655.1). Classification (NCBI taxonomy): domain Eukaryota; kingdom Metazoa; phylum Chordata; class Amphibia; order Caudata; family Salamandridae; genus Triturus; species Triturus cristatus. The sequence continues at coordinate 184,121,577 of NC_140589.1, forward strand.
TTATGAGCCCCTTGCGCCACTTTTGCGTCACTTTTCCCATGTTAAAAGTGGCGCAAAAGTGGCGCAAGGGGCTCATAAATCTGCCCCCTGGTGTTTTAAGGACATCGCACGCATGGTGTGCGCTTTCATTTTCCCTTCATTTTCCAGTTTGCTCCAGATAAAGTTCTTCAGAGACCCAGGTAAAGACACTATTACTACTTATTTTTGAGGCGCGTGCATTGGTTGTTTGAGATCGTCGTCACTATGTGACTTTTCTACAAAAGGACTGCTTGCTATCGAAGCGCCCTGCCTCTAAGGGTCGTTTTATTACTCCTGGTAAATATAAATTACACCTAGTGCTTCATTCCAGACTTCTATCTAGTTGATAATGTTGAAGAACGCCTTTTAAGCAGCAATGCAGGCTTGTTCCAGGTTTCCATGTGAAACAAACAGAGAGCCTCGAAGTCCACTCAGTGAGCCAAACAGCTGGTGAACCAACTCTACAATGGCTGAGGTGACGAGGGCGGAGTAGATGTGAGCCCCAGTTTGACCAATCAGACTGAGATGCCTCGTCCTTTTCTGCAGCTTATCGTGTTGATGTTTCAGATATATTCACTTGCGATGTGAATTTATCTATGTGCTTTATAGTTGTAGAGCCCTGAAACGTCGTGGGAGCGCAAGGAGCACGGAACACGGGCCTGAACCCTGGGAGACATGGTCATGGATGAGGGCACGGGGTACACTCTTGTGCAAGGTTAGTGCTTAGCACCTCCCGCTGACAGTAAGGCCAGTTCCGGTGGAAAGGCTCACGTCTCTGTTCCTCTACCAAGACACATAACAGGTGATACTCTGAGCCATCACTGCCCACTCAGGCCCCAGACATGAACCAAATGAGGCAGTCAATAGCACAGCCCGGGGAACAAGCACAGCCTTACCTGCTGGTGAGCGGTGATTGCGGGACAGAGTCCGGTGGGACGGTGGCTGTGAAGCAAGTTCAATGGGACTGTGGCCTAGAAAAAAGGATGTGGCCTGGAAGAGTCCAGCGGGGCAGTGACCTGGAAAGACAGTCCAGTAGAACACGTACGTTGAAGCAAGTTCAATGGGGCTGTGGCCTGGAAGGAAAGGATGTGGCCTTGAAGAAGGGTCCAGTGGGATAGTGGCCTTAAAGCAAGTCCAGTAGGACAGTGGCCTGGAAGGTGAGTTCAGTAGGACAGTTGCCTGGAAGGTGTATTCAGTGGTTGCTTTTGATTCATGAATAGGCTTAGTATTCCCTCCTTAGTAGCGCCTTGTCTACATTTGCAACCTCCCATGAGGACTGGATCTTTTACTTGTGTTGTTACTCAGTATGTTTTATTTAGTCTGTGAGCACTATTTTCTTGAATGATTTCTCCTATTCCACCTACAACAGGAGATGTGGGCCTGGAAATCCTTAGGCGGCATTCTAAATTGGTAGGCAACAAATGGCACAGGTGGGTCAAATCCATGTTTTCATTAAGCGCAGCCAAATTCTTTCAGCGCTTTGTATTATACATACGTTTCACGTTACTGATGTCTTACCCATTTTGACGTCAGCAGAGGCGAGGGCTTTATGTGCAATGCAGAATGTCACTTTCTATTATTTGATTGTGCCTGGACACTTACTACTGATGGTACCTTAATGCAACACGTTTTCTTCTGAAATCTCTCCACCTGCCTGTTTTTAGAAAGGAGTTACAGAATCCATCTTATGAACACAGACCCTGCAATTTCTATTCCTAAACATTGTTTTTTTATTTACATTAACGACATAGATGCACACAACAATGGCACCTGTCTCCCGCAGCCCCCTCCCGCCTCCGGCCTCTGTGCTTTAGGTTTCAGCACGGCACCCTTTTTAAATTAACAACACAGGTGCACACAACAATGGCGAGCTTTAGGTTTCAGCACGGCGCCCGCCTGAACATTCATTCAAGCAACTCGCAGAGTAACTTTCACATTGCCAAGCACGGGCCTGTAACCGGGGCCCGTAACTGAGGCCCACTACTACAGCCCGCAGCTCCTTCTGTTGCTTCGGACTGCTATGGGGGGAGTGCAGCACAGTACTACTTCACAGCGCCTCAAGTCATCATTATGCACAGCGCTGCTTCCGTTAATGTCTCATGTACTGGCTGGCGTTACCAGTTCTACTATTAGCCTTGCCCATATCCACATTCAAATAAGCATTTGCAATGGAATAGGTCTCGCATTTTCCAAATTTTGACCAATTGGCATTGCAAATAACAATGCTTTTTATCATGTGCACTTTGTACTTGTATGCGTACAGGTTTTCAGAAGACATAAATAAAAGCCACAGTCATTTACAATGCCACTAGCTCAAAATCATGCAAATGCAAGAACTATTGCATTGCAAATGCTTGTCATGTAAGGGTAAGGAACTTAAGAACAGCTCACACATCTCTAAACCTGTGACAGCCTGACAGTGACAATTCAAGTTCCGCCCATCGTACCCTCCTCACTCATTTCTTGCTCCAGGGCATCCAGGATATGGTGGCAGCAGGGTGTCCCCTCCTACAGAATGCAGGTAGGTGCCAGGGTGTTACGTCAGTAGAATCCGGAGGAGCTGTCAATCCAGAGCGGAAGTCACCACCCAAACCATTTCTGGCGCGGTGAGGGCGGGGGGTAGGCGGTGGGGATAGGCACCATGTCATTCAGGGTGCAGGCTGGTGCTGGCAAAGCAGGTGCACAGTGCGTGACTGGGCCTTGGCGTGTGTGAATCGCCGTTCGTGTGCTCCCCTTTTGCTCTGAACGGCCCTTAATTATTATTATTTTAAAAAATATATATTTAGCGTGAAACAGAATACATTTTCTGCATTTTCTATTGCAAAGGCAGCAAACATTTTGCAAAACTATTTGCACAATTTCTACTATTGCAAAATGTACTTTGTCTGTCTAAAGGGGCTTAGCCTTTTCCACACTTGATTACACGTATTGCACAGGTGTGTGATGCTGGCCTCGACATCACCCTAAGGCTTCACTGGATCGTTTCTCTTCTTCATTGCTTTTTCATCACAGAAGATATTCAAACAGCAGAAGCCATCTTTGTTGAAACTGGCTGCCTCTTTTACCATCAGTGTTTCTCAAATATAAAATTGAGGCAGTTTTACTATTTTTTCAAGGAACATAAAGCAGCAAGGCAACTTGCTGTGCTGCACTGAGTGAAAGGTAGAAAGTAGAAATGCACCATATCTAGTAATATATGGTGTACTTCTCTCTTGTGCTGGCGCAAATCTCCTCTCTTGTTGTACTGCCACAATTCTCCTTTCTTGCTGTGCTGGAGCACTTCTCTCTTGGGGGGATATTCACAAGGACTTATCTCTGATTCATCCCCACCTTAAAGCATCAAAAGTGGAGACAGATTTAACACCCCATTCACAAGCAAGTGCAAACTGCAGACAACGCCATTATTCCGCGATAACTGCCCCAAAATGTATCTCCATTGTGGACACCACCAACTAACCCTAATAAGATGCAGAGTAGGCGTTCCCGTGCAAAAACACACGAAAAAAACACAACTGATCTGAGAAGCAAACCAGAAACAGACGATAAGCCGCGGTAGCACCAGGGATTTAACACCTGCCTTTTGCTGGTGCTAAGCAGGATGACTACCCACAGCATGAAAGGGAGCCCAGCCAAGAGCCACACCTGAGGACCCACAGATGCCATGGAGACAATGATCATACAGCTCCAATACCCATGAGGGCCACAACACCCCCCCACACCCCCAGCACCCCCCCCCCGGACATACACATAACGTGCATGACACAAGAGCGACAAAAGCACATGATGACGCACATTGACAAAAAAAACACGTGTTGCCAGAAGAACGAGAAACAGTCACACAGCACTGAAGTAACAACCAAAAACTTTATTGAAATACAACACAAAACACCAATGCGGAAGACTCCTGTTGGGTCCGTCAGGGACAATCTCGACGTCACAGCCTGGAAAATAAAGCACAAAATCAGGACGTGTGTCATGCGCACATCAAAGGAGTGAGACACAGAGAAACAGAGAAGGAAAGAAAGCCAGACAGAGAAAGAGAGGGAAGGAAAGGAAGGGAGGGAGAGAGAGAGAGAGAGAGAGAGAGAGAGAGAAGGGAGAGAGAGTGAGAGAGAGAGAAGGAAAGGAAGGGAGAGAGAGAGAGAGAAAGAGAGAGAGAGAGATAGAGAGAGAGAGAGAGAGAGAGAGAGAGAGAGGGATGGGAGAGAGAGTGAGACCATGTCCTCCATGAGCCTCTGCATGTGTGCCAGCTCACGGCTGGGATCGCTGGAGCCGCTCTGAGCGGACAGGTGTTCTTCTCTCTGCGTCATGACTTCAGCAATATCAGTCAGGGCTTGTTGGAGACCATGGAGCTGGCCGTAGGTTTCCATTAGGGACTGGAGTTGGTCCCTAATGGGACCTAGACACCCATGGATGCCGGTCAGTTTGGTAGCCATGATGACAAACCCAACCGGCACCTGCTCCGCCGTCTCCCTCTGGCCCTCCAGCACACGGCGTTGGAAGGCCATGTGTTGTTCCTGGGGGTCTTGGGAGACTGCTGGGGCTGTGGGTGCCTCCTGCTGGGTGGTTTGGGTAGTGGGGGGGGGTCTCCTCGAAGCAGCTGGGCTGCCCTGATCCTGGAGGCGAGTTGTGGATGATGTCAATGATGTCTTGGAGGGCTTGGGTGTCGATGCTGGGGGTGTCCTCCTCGTCATCAGTGAAGAGTGGCTGGGAATGCTCTGCAGAAGGTGTTGACAATGCCCCTGCGATGTGAAGGGGAGATGGTGTATTACAATGTGTCCACATGTATGTAGCCACATGGTACATGTTGACATTCAGACAGCATGGCATTGTACATTGTGACAGTCTGTGGATCAGGGCCATGACCCAGAGTCATTGAGGGTGTGCACTGTGCTCTGCTTGATTGTGCATGTGTGCCATTGTGTCCATCTCCACCTGTCTTCCCAATACCTGGTGGTCACTCACCCTGTTGGGGTTGTGTTGTGTCCTGTCGAGCAGTGTCCGGTCCTCCGACTCCGGCCACAGTCTCCACACTGATGACTGTCGACACCAGCTCCTCCATGTCATCCAGCACGAGCTGTGGCGCTGGACTCCCACCTCCAGTCTGCATTGCTGCCTTCTGGTTGGCTGCGAGATTCTCCTTGGTCTTGCGCTTGATGTCAATCCATCGCCTTTTGGCCTCGTCCATTGACCTCTTGTGCTCTCCGACGGCATTCACCTTGTCCACGATGTCCCGCCATATTCCATTTTTGGTGCCCAATGACACGTTGGAGCTGACGAACAGTTGTTGATGGTGTTCCATCACCTCCGTGACTAGGATCCTGTTTTCCTGCGGACTGAACTTCGTCTTCCTCTTCTTCTTGTCCTTGCCCTTCCCTGTCCTCGAGGTCCCAGGCTGGTCATCCGGGGTGCTTGTGGGGTTGCACACGTCCTCTTCCCCAGCTCCAGCTGCCTCCATGGTGCTTGGGTGTTGGTCAGTTTGTGTTTGTATTTTTTTTGTACTTTTATAGTGATTTTTCCCACCTGCCATGTGTGTATTGCAGGTCTGGCGCTGCTTATCACTGATTTCCTCATCGCGCTTTGGCCCATTGCATGTTTTTTCACATTGAGGTTTGTGTTTTTATTTCCGTCGAGGTGGTTGTATCGCGGACATTGGCCGCAGTTTCGGCAGACTATCGCATGGTACCGCCTTGTTGTGAATTCCGTGTTGACACAGGCTTATTTTGCCGTGGTAGGCTGTGATGTGTAAAGTTGTGTTAGCATTTTCTGGTGATGTTTAGCACACGTTCTTGTGAATTTCCCCCTTGGTGTGCTGACACACATCTCCTCTCTTGTTGCGCTGGAGCACATCTCCTCTCTTGTTATGCTTTAGTACTTTTCTCTTGTTGTGCTGGCACACTTCTCCTCTCTTGCTCTGCTGGAGCACTTCTCTCTTGTTGTGCTGGCAGACTTCTCCTCTCTTGTTGCGCTGGAGCACTTCTCTCTTGTTGTGTTGGAACACTTCTTTCTTGTTGTGCTGGCACACTTCTCCTCTCTTGTTGCGCTGGAGCACTTCTCCTCTCTTGTTGTGCTGGAGCACTTCTCTCTTGTTGTGCTGGCACACTTCTCCTCTCTTTTTGTGCTGGAACACTTCTCCCCTCTTGTTGTACTGGAACGCTTCAGGCAGCTTAGCACCAACTCAACCCTTGCTGCGTTATGGGCAGAATTTTTTTATTGCAAGAGGCCTATTGCTATTTATAAAGTAATCATGAAAACAGTAAATGAGGATATTTCACCTCATTATACGCCTCTTTTGGGTAGGTCCACCATTTTGCCACAAACCCAGGTTTACTGATTTTAGTAAATCTGGGTTTACATCAAAATACATGGATGAATGCATGGGAATGCCCATGCTCCACACATGCCTACCGGATACAGGGTAATGCAAGCAACCTCAAGGCTTTTTAAATATCACTTCAGCACTTATGTTGCTTGCATTGACTTGCGTCACACAAGTACAAAGCAAGTGCTCAATAAACCTGGGCCATAGTGCGAATAACTGTTCCCCAAATTTGTGTACTGCTATGGCAAAGCTCTCTGAGGCCACCTTAAGGTCAAATATAGCACTTTACAAATCTCCAAATAAAATATTTTTTGAATCACTGATGCGGTGCAAAATATGCACAAGCAAGCTGGCTACTATCCAAATGCTTTTGTACTGATGGTGGAAAACCTGATAAAAATGCAACTGCCACCTGTGCAATCCTTGTAATCAGGGAGTAAGGATGCAAAACTTCTTAATGCAGCGCCCGTTTTTGGTGGAGGAAATTAAACAGAAAAGCTTACTTTTTTTAAAAGCTTCCTTTAAAATTTGGCAGTAGTACCTTGGACAACTGTTACACAGTAGGAAACTGTTTTTACACCTTCCTATTGGCGAATGGGTTACCAACTCAACTTGAGGGGTCAGACATTTTTCAATGATTTTCGCCTACTTTTTTAGTCTTATTTATTTATTTATTTATGGGCTTGTAACGCGCCGGCATCACACCCGAAGGTGTATCTCCGCGCGGTGCTGTGAAGAAACAGGTAGGGCAGCGCTCCAACTAGAACAGGGTTGTCTTTAGGCGTTTCCTGAAAGCTAGATAGCTCGGGCAATCTCTGAGGGAAAGGGGAAGACTGTTCCACAGGCGCGGGCCCATAATGGAAAGGGCGCGACCTCCCTGTCTGGTCTTGTTATGTCTAGGAACCTGGAGTAATAGCTGATTGCTGGACCTAAGAATGCGGGAAGGGCGGTGGTATACAAATTTCTCGGCCAGGTAGTGTGGACCGAGGTTGTGAAGACTCCTGTGCACCACACAGCAAATCTTGAATTCCACCCGTTTCCGGATGGGAAGCCAATGGAGGGCCTTGAGGAGGGGCAAGGATGGAGTTCTAGGGGGGGCATTGGTCACCAGGCGGGCCGCAGTGTTCTGAACCACCTGAAGTTTATTAAGCACTCCTTCATTGGCTGCTAAGAATAGGCCATTGCAATAGTCCAGGCGGCTCAAAACGAGGGCCTGGACCAAGGTCTTTCTTGTATAGTCTGGTAGAAGGGGGAACACCTTCCGAAGGAGGCTAATGATGTGGAAGCAGGATCCCGCCGTGGTGCTGGCATGATGGGCAAGGGTGAGATCATGATCTAGACGGACCCCCAGGTTTTTCACCACCTGTTTAGGGGAAGGGGCCTGACCCAGACTGGAGGGCCACCAGTCAGGGGTCCACAGGATTTTTGCCTCTCCGAATAGCATGACCTCAGACTTTCCCACATTACACTGGAGAAAGTTCTGGGCCATCCAGCTGGCGATCGCAGTCATGCCGTTGGAGAAAGCTTGTCTTATCTCCGGGGTAAAGTTTTTAAAAGTGAACAGCAGCTGCGTATCGTCAGCGTAAGAGATGGGCATAAACCCGAAAGACCTCATAATGTTAGCCAAAGAGGAGACATATACGTTAAACAACGTAGGGCTGAGACAGGAGCCCTGCGGGACTCCTCTGGTGATGCTGGCCGAGGGGGAGCTGAAGGAGCCCATATTCACCTTCTGGGTACGTTCGGAGAGAAAGCTGGTGAACCACGCCAAGGCGGATCTATCAATACCAATCTCCTTTAATCTGGTAAGGAGAATGGCGTGGGATATGGTGTCGAATGCTGCGGACAAGTCCAGCAGCACCAACACCACTGACATCCCTCTGTCCAGGGACAAGCGTATAGCATCCGTGACGGAAAGAAGAGCCGTCTCGGTGCTATACCTAGGCCTGAACCCCGACTGAGAGTGGTCCAGACTGCCGGTCTGCTCAATGAAGCTGGAAAGGTGGTGATTCACATGCTTCTCCATCAATTTCCTGATGAACGGCAAGAGGGAGATTGGCCTCAGATTAGTCATATCTGACCAGGGGATGGAGGTGTTTTTCCTGATAGGCTTGACCATGGCCTCTTTCCACTCCCGGGGGACCAGTCCCTCGGAGAGGGAGCGATTGATCACCGTCTGAATGGAGGGACTGAGGACACTCCCAATGAGGTGCATGACACGGGCAGGTACAGGGTCCACTGGGCTGCCTGATTTAATAGTCCCGATCAGGGAGTTGACTTGGTCCAAGCTAATCTCGGGGATAGAGGACAGCGCAGCGGAAACAGCGCCGACTATTCCGGGCTGGGGGCTAGAAGAGGGGACCATTTCCTCAATAGGTGGGCTTGCTTGGGAGATGTTTCGATAAATGGAATCAATTTTATTGGCAAAAAACCCAGCGGTATCCTCACACAGTTTTTGGGTCAGCATTTCTGGACTGTCACAGGCGACGGGCTTGGTAAATGTGCAGAGAACCTGGTACAGTAGTTTAGAGTCATTGCCAGCCTCAGACAGTTGGGAGACAATGTGGGATTTACGGGCAGCTCTGATGTTTTTATGATAGAGTCTCATGGCTGAGCCATAGCGGTCTTTATCGGTCATACTGCGTGAGATTCTCCAGGATTTCTCCAACTTCCTGCAGGCCTTTTTCTCCGCACGCAGTAGGTCCGAGTACCATGGTTCCTGCCTGCGGTCAGAACGCCGATTACAGCGTCTTAAAGGGGCAATTAGGTTGACCGCCGTGATCAAGGCATCATTGTATTTAGACAGAGCCGAACTGGTGGAGTCAGAGGGGAGAAAGTCGGGAGGTACGAAAGTAGTTTTGAAAGTGTCAGCGGACACCTTGTACCACTGCCTGCGCCATAATGGGAGGGGAGCAGGTTGGGAGCGTTCTTTGATGAGGGTGGGGAGGGAGAAGTTAATTACAAAGTGATCGGTCCATTCCACCTGCGTTGGAGGATAACAAGTCAGGGAGTGCGAGTTGGACAGGATTAAGTCGAGGGTGTGACCGGCCCGATGGGTCGGACCTTGGTTGCACTGTTTAAGACCTAGGGCAGATAGATCAGCCAGCAGGTTGCGCGCTTCTGCATTGTCAACCAGTTCACTGTGGACATTGAAGTCTCCAAGGAGTACAAAACTAGTCCCTATGCTGATATGAGGAGCTAGTGTCTCCAGAAGGAGGGTCGAAGCCTCGCCACAAGGGCCAGGGGGACGGTACACCAGTGCTCCCTTCCAGCAAGCTAGTGAAAAGGAACCAATTTTGAAAACAAGGATTTCAATGTCCCTAGTACAGCATTGGTCGAGAAAGGTGACAGTGAGAGTGTCTTTATAGATTACAGCGACCCCGCCGCCGGTTTTGACAGGGTGGTCGAGCCTAAGAATCTTGTACCCCAAAGGGATCCCCAAGGTGATGGCAGGGACCAGATGGGGTTTGAGCCAGGTCTCCGTACAGAAGCAGAAATCAGGGCGGGTCGAGTGGATTAGGTCCCAAACCTCCGAGTGATGCTTCGGGAGGGATCTTATATTACATAGTATGCTGTTGCCCCTAGGGGACCTGGGGCTCGAGTCCTCAGGGGTCAATGTGCCTGAAAGGGGAGGGCATGGGTATGACTGGTAGCGGCAATGCCTACATGAGAACGGGCCCCCTGGACATAAGCCAGGGTCCTGAGCGCAACCTTTCGGCGGCGGGTGCCACAAATTACGTAGGTCATTGGAGGAGTACCTGAGTCTGTCAGAACCGCTAGCGGGAGGTGCCGCGGTAACAGGGGTCATAGCCCCTGGCCCCGTGCGGTCACGGACGGGCACAGACGGGCTCCTCTCTGGCTCGTCTCAGGCGCGACTAAGGCGCCCCCTGCGCGCAATCGCTGCGCGCTTGGGCGACGAGAGGGCTTAAATGCCCTGCCTGATGCAATCAACTAGAGCGCTAGCAGCGCGATAGTCTGGGTGGGGTCACTGGCTCTTCCTGTCCCGCCCTCCGCTCAATCGGCACTGGTTGCCGTGTCGGACCGGGGCGGGGCAGGGGAAGAATCGAGCACAAGCCCTCTGAGAGTCAGGAAGTCAGCACATTCTCACAATATTAGCAGTAAGTATCACAAAAGGTTTTTAAAATGTCGTAATCACAAATTAAAAGCTAAACTGTGCAGGAGCACACAAACAGGTACCGGCTAGTGGGGAGCGCCGAGCGCTGTTGCAATCACAGCAGATAGTAAAGCGGGTCGGGGAGACTCTGCCACCGTCCTCCTTTCCGCAAGCTCCCGCTGCTCCTCGCCGCCTTAAATGCCCAGCCTGATGCAATCAGCTAGAGCGCTAGCAGCGCGATAGTCTTAAACACCTACAATATGCCCCTTCCAAATAGCAAATCCTTACCAATTTCGTAACTCATTTTGGTGTTGGAAAAAAGGATACTGATGCTTAAAACGGGTTTAATACATTGCAAAAAGTATTTGTCTGGTTGCAAACTTTGAATCAGAGCCTTTGTGATCACAAAAAGGTGTTGAATTTCTGGTCATCAATGTACTAGCACTGCTATCTTTAAACCTGCCAGTGAATACTTTCATCACAGTATCTATATAAATCCCTCCGATCAGACCAGATTTCATGACCTTGTCCCTGAGCTTCCTCTGGTATTCCTCAGGAGTCAGCCGAAACCCTCTTAAAAGAACACCCTTCGGTGTATGTGTTGCGAGTAAGATGGTGATGGTCTAAAGGTAAGATGTGGGGATCCTGCCAATCAACACAACTGTTTTTTTCGTGGTCTACTTTCTGTAGGGCACAATTGTATACAAGACAGCTCATCAATTACCCATCTCTAATGTATGAAGTTCTCCTACCTTTAGTTTAGTCATGTAGCCACTGGCCACGCTGCTACTGCCAACAGACCATACTGAGGTTCAAGGCCAAGCTGTTTCATCAGTTCAGTAAAAGGGCTTCTCTTTCCTTCAAATTACAGGTCAAGATACTTCTCCTCAGCTGCCAGGAATAGATAGAGGGGCATATTATTAGGGGTGGGCGGAATTTGCGAAATTAACTTTCGCAAATTATCGCGAAAATGTTTAAAATTATCGCAAACAAGCGGAAATATTGCGAAGATGCGGAAGTTTTTTCCGGCATGTTCACGAGATTTTCTGCATGGTTGCGCGACCATCTTGTTTTGAGTTGTCTCGCGGTGCATGATCGCGAGAAGAAAGACGTGATCGCGCGACGTATGACGTCACTGCGGGCGCGAACTGTCGCGAGACAGCGCAAATGGCTAAAAACAATACATCTCATGGAGAACGCGACCGGATCAAGAAAACTTGTCGGCGAACGCAGGGATTCAGGTAAGGCGATCGCGCGCGAGAATGTATTATTTTACAGCGCGAGCAAGAAACAAATTATCGCCAAGCTGCGGAAACCGGAATTTTTGACATTTTCACGCTCTCCGCAGAACGCGAAAATGTCAAATTATCGCAATTTCCGCGAACGGAACGAAATTTTCGCCCAGGCCTACATATTATCAAGGACGGCGTTAAAATTATCGCCGGTTTAGCGGCAGAAAACTGCCGCTAAAGCGCCGATAATGGGCTTGATAATATGCTGCAGAGAATTCCAATAGAAGCCCATGTTCACACCAGAACATGGGCTTCTATTGGAATTCTCCAGGGCATATTATCAAGCCCATTATCGCCACTTTAGCTGCAGTTTTCTACCGCTAAACCGGAGATAATTCTAAAGCCGTCGTTGATAATATGCCACAGAATCTTTATAAAATGTCCTTTCCTTGCAGTGCTTAACCTCTGGCTCTCTGATCTTTATATTCTTCTTATTTTATGTATTTCCTATTGCATTTCATATATTCATGTATTCAAGTGTATGTTTTTCAATTACACAAGAATAGCACTGAGTACTGATTTTTATTTGTTTCATTATAGGGTGATACTTCATCTTGCACAAATGTGCAAATTAATATTTGCTTAGAATGGTCTGATAGCTCAGTTTTGCAAACGTGTATTGTTTGACGTTTTTCATTATTGTTTTCTCGCAAATCAAAAATTTTTTGTGTTGTTTAATATTTTCTTCAAGTGCTTCAGTAACCCTTCATCCATGGTATTCAGATAGTCAATTATCGTTCATGGAAGCATAAGTAGGTAAAAGTGCATTAAGGCTCATGTACAGATAGTTGATTCTAGTAACATTAAACAAGCCGTAAGGAGTATTGAAGCAGCAAAGAGACAAAGGTTCGGTAGAGAGGAATCTTCATTTCCACGAAGCAGAGAGCTAAGAGGTGATGCAGACAATAGCTGTAAACACATTTTACTATTCGATGGCCGAAGGCAAGCAGATCAGGTTTGCCAGATGACCCTTATCAGCTTGTCTGAGTACACCATAGATGATGAACTCAGAGAGAGGGGGACATCAGCTGTCTTCATACGGAACAGTAACTCTGTTTTTTGGGGATGGTATGTGTGTCAATTGCAAGACCACCTAGAAGCTCATACAGGCTCCTTTTGGTGCTGTGATCAGATTAATTAGAGACAAGATGCAGGGGTTGAAGAATGGGATAAATATAAAATACAATTATAATGTCGGAATTGTACCTAATAATCTGTTTGCTAGCTGATATTATTACCACTATTCTAGTTGTTTTACGGTAACAACTATACACTTTGTCTGCACTAGGCTACAGTTTTGCTTTTACTAAAATCCACAAAACTATGTTCTTAGTGCATATTCTTGAATGTGTCTATTCATGGTGAAAGGAGGCTAGAGCATACTCACAACAAATCCTCGTGAGGTAAAGGGAATGAAATCTCCATACCTTCCTATTCGATATGCTTCTTTTTTTCAAAGCACAGGGGTACCTCTGCCGCCAATACATCAGTCCTTAGCTCCCATTGGCTCCTCTCCAATATCTTCTATGCCATGGCTCATGAGATCCCCAAAAGACGTTTATGAAAGCCTCTGGAAAACTGCAGCACAATTCCAGGGCAAGATTCAACGTAGAAAGATGGTCTCTGTTTCAACTTAGTAGTAGCTAAAATCTAGCCTGTGAGACTTAAATAGGACTAGCACTGGACTGATTCATGGTAATAAGGAGGATGCGGTGGAGAGAGTGGAAACTATTAGTCCCACCAACAGAGAAAAATTTGCTAATCCATCGCATGAACAGTCCCCACATCCCATTGCTGGAGCACCTGTAATCTCAGAGAGAGATGGCAGGAGTAATTGTCATAAGCTATGTTTTTGGAATGTGGCCTGGCTTAATGCTAAGGTGATAGATCATACCTGGATTGATTTTGTTAAGGAGTTTGATGTATTAGCTGTCCAAGAGACCTGGATTTGCGAAGCTATACATTTAAATGGCTTTAGAACTTTTCATACCCCTGCTACTCCATCAGTTTATGGGAGAGCTAAGGGGGGATATGTATTTATGTGTCGAATCTCCGGAACTTGGAAAAATCTGTTCTAATTGGTAGCGATGTTTACTATCAGGTCATGTCGCTCCACATAGACAGGATACTTTGTCTGTTGGTGGTTAACTTTTACAACAATATTCCTACCAGTAGATTTGAGGAGGTAGTGTGATCTATTAACACCATTGTACAGAACATTCAGGCTGCATCAACCAGAGAAGTGTGCATCCTACAATTTTAATTGTAATATTTGTGGTCATGTAGATAACGGGTGCTGTGGTTTATCGTGGGATAAGGACCATCCCTGTCAGCACTTCGCACATAATAAATCCAGGGACATTCTAAATGAAATTATGTTTGATACCGATTTGGGATTTGCCAATATGTTATGTCCCAACCCCGCGCCTTTTAATCCTACCTATAATGGGCAGGGGAAATCATCAACAATAGATTTTATTTTGATGTCAAGCAGATGTGCTACTAGAGTCAAAGATTTTGTCACACATGACATATCGCTGAGTGACCATTTCCCTTTGAGCATCTCCATTAGGTCTAAGAGAAATATAATAGATCATACATCTACATTTATGGGGAACCTCAATATATCTAGGCAAAATGGATATGCCCTAAAATGGGATAAGCTGAACCCTGATACTTTCGTAAGGAAGGTTATTACCAATTGCAAAGAGTAGGTCAAGGCCTGTTTAGATGTAAATACTATGACCAAAGACATAATAAGTGGGTTCCAGACAATTTCAAAATACATCAAACAGGAAATGTCTGTGAAACTCAATATATCTAATAAACCTAAGCATGGTCGGTTTGATGCAACATGTTCTAAGGCCCATGCCAAGTTAAAGAGAGCACTGCATTCAGAGCCTAGAGTTGTGGAGGATGTCAGGCTGGCACGCAGGGTGTATAATGCGGCCTTAAAGTTAAGGAAAACCACTATTAAAAATGAAGCGTGGCCGGACTTGCAGATAGCTTCAATGCTAAAAGACCACTCTGCATTTTGGAAGGCGGTCAATGCGCCCTTTTTGTTGGAGAAGGACAGGGCCACGATTGAGATAGCTATTAGCGAGGCTGAGTGGTTAGAGCATTTTGAAAAATTATATAGCAATACAGCTCATACTACAAGGGTAGAGATGGAGCCTGAAGCCAATTTGGTTCTTAGTCAAGGTACAGAGGATATGAATCTGTAATTTGAGCTGAGTGAGGTTAACTTAGCCATTTAATCGAGCCTGGGAGGTAAGGCACCGGGACCAGATGGCATCCCGGTAGATCTTTTTAAACATAATATTTTATTGTGGGGTCCTCTTTTAACTCAAGCTTTAAACGCTTGAAGCACAATCTGCCCTCTTTCTTCCTGGTATGAATCGACCGTGGTCCCCATTTTCAAAAAAGGTAACAGGTCGGGCCCTGCCTGCTATAGGCCGATATCTCTACTCGATTCAACAATTAAGATTATCGGCAGAGTTTTGTTATTAAGGTTACAAGATTGGGCAGAAGACCATTCGATACTTAGTGACCTTCAGTATGGTTTCCACAAAGGCATGGGTACAATTGACCAGGGGTTAAATTTGAACATGATGATCGGCAAATACACTAAAGCCAAAAGGGGTAGGTTGTATTTACCGTTCGTAGACTTGACTGCTGTGTTTGATTCCGTAATCCATGAGGAACTCTGGAGAATGTTAACTAATATGGGGGCGGAAAGTTCAATAGTTTTATTTTTGAGACGATTATATGCGGGAGCAAATGCTAGCATTCGTTATGGGATGGGAGGGGAATGCACTAAGCACTTTAGGGTAAGAAGGGGCGTGAGACAGGGATGCGTCCTGGCTCCCTTCCTATTTATAATATATATTAATGGATAATAAGCTGGGGAAAGAGTGCCAGGACCTCCCACAAGTGGGGAAGAGACCTATTCCCACATTAATGTACGCCGATGATGCGGTTTTGATGTCACGCACCCCTGTAGGGATGCAGAGGTTAGTTGATTGTTTTGCTGATTATATGGCTAAACTGGGATTAGAAGTGAATATTTCTAAAACCTTTATGATGAAATGTGGGGCAGGGAATATAAATTTCAGACGCATTTTAATAGGTAAGAAACCAATTGATTGCTGCAAAACATTCTCTATCTGGGTATACTCTTTGATAAGAGGGGGACATGGACCCAGGCCATTAGGACTAGGAGGCTACTGTTTTCTAAAGCGGTAGCCGCACTCTTTAATTTTAGTAAGAAGCTGGGGAAACGGGCTCCAGAGGTCCTATTAGAGATATACAAGGCGAAATGCATCACACTAGCCACCTATGGGGCAGGCATCTGGGGTTATGAGAATGTTAATTCACTCCAATGCATTGAGAATAGGCTTTTAAGATTTTTATTGATTGTCCCGGACAGCACTTCTACCTATGTTTGTCATACTGAATTGGGCTTGCCATACATTACAGACATTTGTAAAATTCAACCTGGACTCCAGTGGCACAGAATATGGACCTCCGATTCGCTGGAGCTCAATAGACAGCTACTTACAGACTGTGGTAAACTGGATGGGGCACGAAAGATTAGTTGGCTAGAGTACATTAAAGATTTTGTTGGTTACCCTGGCCACCCTGACAATTTTTCAGACCCCCTTACTCTTTTAGCTGTAAACAGGAAAGAATTAAAAATTAGCTGTCTATCCTACTTGGATAATAAGAGAAGAGATATAGAATCCCAAAAAGTCTCTGTACAGGCGCATCAGTTAATAATGGTCACCGATAAACTCCAGCCCTAACTAATCAAGTTTACAAGAGAGCATGACAGATTTTTGTTGACCCGTTTGAGATTGAACATTTTTCACAGGCTTGTCTCTTTTCCCACTGAAAACAACTGGCCGAAGGAGCTATGTAGATGTCCTTGTGACGATTTGTCTTTTCAATCAACTGTTCATGTTCTATTCTTTTGTAAATTTTACTCTTATAATAGGCACAGGTGGATTTTGCCAATTTAAAAAAATAAGGGACTAAGACAATGTCGTTCTGCTTTTCTGTTTTTACAAACATTAGGAGAAGAACAATTGTCCATATCCATTTTAATGTTTTTAAAATTAGTCTTAAATTGTAGAAATTCAATCATGATGTAATTCACTGCTTTTCTGATCCTTTCTGGAACTGATTTGTATTGCTATTTTATGAATTATTAAGATAATACTTGTATTTATTGTGCCCATAATTGTATTGTGCTTTTATGATTATTTCTTTTAATCGAATAAATCTGATTGAATTGAAAATTGAATACTGCATGACATGGACTCATAAGTTGATGCCTTGCAGGAACCTATGTGCATGCACACAGGGGGGCACATGTTATGCCCCCCTGTGTGCATACACATATGTGTGAGGCACAGGGGGGCCAGACTTTTCATGGCTGTGGAACTTCCATGAAAATCCTGGTAGAAAGGAAACTCGTAATATGCCTGGCGGGACCAAAGCATATTGCTACCTCTGACATTGCTCAAAAGCCAGGGATCAGTGGTTTCCTGGCAGATCCGGCGGTCCTAGTGATGGCTGACTGACCAAGTCGTAATCCGAGGACTGCCAGATTTGTAATCTGGCCCTAAGGGCGTTGCACTCCCCTTGGTGATGACTGCAGTGTTGACACTACAGTTGACACTGAGCGGAGCGCAAATTGTGGACTCCATGTGCTTCAGTGCAGACAGGACTCCCAGCCTATATTTTCAAAACCTTTGCTTTATTGGCTAGTTGTAAAGCACTCCTAGGTAGTGCTGTGGCCTGACCTTCATGTAGGTTTTTAGGAGTTAGCCAGCCATGAATACGCCTAGCTAGAGCGGATCTATTCTCCAAGGGTAGCAGGGTTTTAGCGCAGCACTTTGTTATTTGTTTTAAACCCACTACCTGCTCAGTTGTAGGTCCCAGGCTGAATTTAGATAGACTCTTGCTGGTGATCGGTCCCTGCCTTGTATTTTGAGCTAGAGATGGTGACTTAAAGAGTCCTCCGTTGCTGATGTGAAGTTGCTGTAGCAGTTCACAAACGCAGCCTGCTGGGCCAGGGATTACTTGACAAGAGCAAATACCAATCTGATCTGGGAAGGATGTGTGTATGTTGGGAGTTTGACGATGTTCCTGTAAATCTTCATTATTTTTTTATTGGAAATAATGCTGTCTTGCCTTCTCAGGGCCTCTCTCCCATAGATCAGAGTGGAAGAGATTTTTGCTTGGGCGACTTTAAAGAAACGGTGTTAGAGTTGGGCCCTTAAGTTTTCTATATAGGGGTCCCAGACATGCTGTAAAACCATTGGCTTTCCTTTTGATATCATCCAGATGTTTACAGAACCTACCATTGGAATTGAAAAACACCCAAGGTATTTATACTCATTGATGTTCTTCAGCTTATGTGGTCCCAGATGCCAGGTGTGGTGTTTCAACCCTTTTTTATTCATGGTTAGGGTTTTGGACTTTTTCATGTTAATTTTCGTCCTGTTACTTTCAGAATAAGCTAGAGTCGCACCCAGGAGCTGTTATAAGCCCACCTTCATTCTGCTGG
The DNA here is from genome assembly GCF_964204655.1 of Triturus cristatus. Lineage (NCBI taxonomy): Eukaryota > Metazoa > Chordata > Amphibia > Caudata > Salamandridae > Triturus > Triturus cristatus. Next base: position 184,139,897 of record NC_140589.1, read on the forward strand.
TTAGCACTAAATCTTCTGCAGAAAGTAAGCTGTAAAATCAGATTCTACCCAGTTTTGGGGTGTGACTATTGAGCTTGTTCAGCTCTGAAGAAAGGTCAAGAAGGAACACATTAAAAAGGGTGGGCACAAGGGCGCAAGCATGCAGCCCTGCTTTAAACCCTGAGTTGTTTTTATGACTCTCGACCCACGTGTTATTAGGGATCATCTGTATCGCTCTTAACAGGCCTGATGGAATGTTCTATTTCGCTAGTTTGTGCCATAGTTCATTCAGGTCCACACTATCAAAAGCAGCTTTGTAATCTATAAAGCATGGATGAATTGGATGTTTGTAAGTAATTGCAAAAAGGACAGTTGATCTGCCCAAAAGGTGGGCTCTTCCTTATAAATTGCAGGGAGAATCCCATTTGGGCCTGGAGCCCCTTAGCTATTTTTCTTGGCGCAAGGACTGATAAACATTTTACTACTACGAGACTTTGCGGACATTAGCAGTGAGGTGGTTACTGTTTAATAAAGCTGGTTACCTGTGGGAAGATCTTTGACCTCCAGGGTGCTATTTTGGAGGTCCTCAGAAGAGAGATTGTGCATCTGGTTACTCCACTTGGACTGATTGTAGAAGGGGAGGTCTTTTCCTGTGTGGGTTATACCCTATTTGTTAAAGGGCGCCATTAGATAGCATACCCATGTAGGTTCTGGATGTTCGAGTTGATCCCTTTGGTTAAAGATCTACTCATATAATTCACTGTCCCCCAAAAGGAAATTGAGTTCTTCCTCTTGATGTCCAACAACAGTTTCGCATACAAGGTGTTGTTTTAATTCCTAGCCTGTTCCCATTTTAATCTTTTTAAGTATTTCTTAGCTTTCCTAAGTTCGAGTTGTATCGCTGGGTTACTTCGGTCTCTCCTGAGTACCCTCAGAAGATTTTTTTCCTGTTTTTTTGCTTAATAAGTGTATTTCCCTCACAAGAAATAGGCTGAGTAACATTATAACTGGTGACCTGCCTTCAGAGTTTTACCAACTTTGCATGTCATCCAGCAAATTGACAGGTGAAGTCTTCCCAGTTGCTCTTAGGGGTATGCCCCTCCAACTTAACTTCCTGTAATATTTGCTTGGAGAGGGCTTGCATGGTAGGATGCCGTGAAATGTATCCGTTTATTGTCAATTGTGTAAATTGAAAGTGCTTGGTCAGCTCTCATGATCTCTTACTCTGACTGTAAATGTTATCACCTGAGGGAGGTGATCGCTGTCAGTCCTCTCTCCCATGCCAAAAAAATTCACATATTTCAGTAAAGTCACGTTCTCAAAGGTGTAATCAATAAATGAGACCCCTGTCTCTTTCTCCTCCACCATTCAAAGAAGTAACTGCATATGATAAGTCCAAGCAACTCATTTTTATTTAGTGATTTTTCAATTTTTTCAATTGCTTCTGTCTTGTTTTGAGTTTATGGTTAGAAAACCATTTTGTTTTATTTGTAAATTAATACATTTTGCAGGGGAATGTGAATGTGGTTTATTTGCCTGCCAGTTTTGCATAGTCTCAAATTGTGTTCTTTGTAAAGTTTATAGTTTCTGAGTTTATCTTCGACATTACCCATAAAGAGATTTTCCCTGAAAATCAAGATCATTCTCTTCATATAGCAACACCACTTTCACTCAAAATATCACAGGTAAGCATGAAAATGTGTGTTGAATTTCTTTTGGCAAGTTTATCTTTTGTAGAGCATAAACAATTGGGGATATCAGTTAAAGGGGGTGAGTACCTCAAATAATAACCACCATCCTTTTCAGGGTGAAACCTTAAAGTAACTAAATAAATCTGAGCTCCGCTCCCTGGTAGCTATAGCACAGCGCAAACAGGCTTAACTCAGAAGCAATGTGTAGAGTATTCATGCAATATTCAAACAGTGACAAAGCCAAACCACAAAACCATCATAACACCAAACCAACATAGTTAAAAGGAGTACATTATTATGAATAAAATTACACCAAAACAACAACATTTCAATAGGAGAGGAACAAGGAGTTATGCATTTTTGAAGGTCCAATGGGAAAATAGTGCTAAGCTTTAACTGTGGTCATCTGGTTGCATTTGACTGGTACTCTCTAATGGTCCTTTTGACATGTATTAGACTGCAACATTCCTAATGAATTTTAAGTATTTCTTAGCTTTCCTAAGTTCGAGTTGTATCACTGGGTTACTTCGGTCTCTCCTGAGTACCGTCAGAAGATGTTTTTCCTGTTTTTTATTGCCTAATAAGTGTATTTCCCTCACAAGAAATAGGATGAGTAACATTATAACTGGTGACCTGCCTTCAGAGTTTTACCGACTTTGCATGTCATCCATCAAATTGACAGGTGAAGTCTTCCCAGTTGCTCTTAGAGGTATGCCCCTCCATCTTAACTTCCTGTAATATTTGCTTGGAGAGGGCTTGCATGGTAGGATGCCGTGAAATGTATCAGTTTATTGTCAATTGTGTAAATTGAAAGTGCTTGGTCAGCTCTCATGATCTCTTACTCTGACTGTAAATTTTATCACCTGAGGGAGGTGATCTCTGTCAGTCCTCTCTCCCATGCCAAAAAAATTCACATATTTCAGTAAAGACACGTTCTCAAAGGTGTAATCAATAAATGAGACCCCTGTCTCTTTCTCCTCCACCATTCAAAGAAGTAACTGCATATGATAAGTCCAAGCAACTCATTTTTATTTAGTGATTTTTCAATTTTTTCAATTGCTTCTGTCTTGTTTTGAGTTTATGGTTAGAAAACCATTTTGTTTTATTTGTAAATTAATACATTTTGCAGGGGAATGTGAATGTGGTTTATTTGCCTGCCAGTTTTGCATAGTCTCAAATTGTGTTCTTTGTAAAGTTTATAGTTTCTGAGTTTATCTTCGACATTACCCATAAAGAGATTTTCCCTGAAAATCAAGATCATTCTCTTCATATAGCAACACCACTTTCACTCAAAATATCACAGGTAAGCATGAAAATGTGTGTTGAATTTCTTTTGGCAAGTTTATCTTTTGTAGAGCATAAACAATTGGGGATATCAGTTAAAGGGGGTGAGTACCTCAAATAATAACCACCATCCTTTTCAGGGTGAAACCTTAAAGTAACTAAATAAATCTGAGCTCCGCTCCCTGGTAGCTATAGCACAGCGCAAACAGGCTTAACTCAGAAGCAATGTGTAGAGTATTCATGCAATATTCAAACAGTGACAAAGCCAAACCACAAAACCATCATAACACCAAACCAACATAGTTAAAAGGAGTACATTATTATGAATAAAATTACACCAAAACAACAACATTTCAATAGGAGAGGAACAAGGAGTTATGCATTTTTGAAGGTCCAATGGGAAAATAGTGCTAAGCTTTAACTGTGGTCATCTGGTTGCATTTGACTGGTACTCTCTAATGGTCCTTTTGACATGTATTAGACTGCAACATTCCTAATGAATTTTAAGTATTTCTTAGCTTTCCTAAGTTCGAGTTGTATCGCTGGGTTACTTCGGTCTCTCCTGAGTACCGTCAGAAGATGTTTTTCCTGTTTTTTATTGCCTAATAAGTGTATTTCCCTCACAAGAAATAGGATGAGTAACATTATAACTGGTGACCTGCCTTCAGAGTTTTACCGACTTTGCATGTCATCCATCAAATTGACAGGTGAAGTCTTCCCAGTTGCTCTTAGAGGTATGCCCCTCCATCTTAACTTCCTGTAATATTTGCTTGGAGAGGGCTTGCATGGTAGGATGCCGTGAAATGTATCAGTTTATTGTCAATTGTGTAAATTGAAAGTGCTTGGTCAGCTCTCATGATCTCTTACTCTGACTGTAAATTTTATCACCTGAGGGAGGTGATCTCTGTCAGTCCTCTCTCCCATGCCAAAAAAATTCACATATTTCAGTAAAGACACGTTCTCAAAGGTGTAATCAATAAATGGGACCCCTGTCTCTTTCTCCTCCACCATTCAAAGAAGTAACTGCATATGATAAGTCCAAGCAACTCATTTTTATTTAGTGATTTTTCAATTTTTTCAATTGCTTCTGTCTTGTTTTGAGTTTATGGTTAGAAAACCATTTTGTTTTATTTGTAAATTAATACATTTTGCAGGGGAATGTGAATGTGGTTTATTTGCCTGCCAGTTTTGCATAGTCTCAAATTGTGTTCTTTGTAAAGTTTATAGTTTCTGAGTTTATCTTCGACATTACCCATAAAGAGATTTTCCCTGAAAATCAAGATCATTCTCTTCATATAGCAACACCACTTTCACTCAAAATATCACAGGCAAGCATAAAAATGTGTGTTGAATTTCTTTTGGCAAGTTTATCTTTTGCAGAGCATAAACAATTGGGGATATCAGTTAAAGGGGGTGAGTACCTCAAATAATAACCACCATCCTTTTCAGGGTGAAACCTTAAAGTAACTAAAAAAATCTGAGCTCCACTCCCTGGTAGCTATAGCACAGCGCAAACAGGCTTAACTCAGAAGCAATGTGTAGAGTATTCATGCAATATTCAAACAGTGACAAAGCCAAACCACAAAACCATCATAACACCAAACAAACATAGTTAAAAGGAGTACATTATTATGAATAAAATTACACCAAAACAACAACATTTCAATAGGAGAGGAACAAGAAGTTATGCATTTTTGAAGGTCCAATGGGAAAATAGTGCTAAGCTCCAACTGTGGTCATCTGGTTGCATTTGACTGGTACTCTCTAATGGTCCTTTTGACATGTATTAGACTGCAACATTCATAATGAATTGTCATCTTGAAGGTGAAAGGTTGCCCAGTATGTTGAGGATTCTGAATAAAGACAGTATGACTAATGTCTCTTCTCCGCAGGATCCTGGCAAACTGGTTTGATTTAGGGCACCAAACACAGCAGTTCTGTACACACATCACACAGCACATTAATAGTATCATTTATTTAATGGATGCAGCAGTCTTGTTCCTTTATAAGTGAGGCCATCAGTTGAACATAAGTGCAGTTAATTGACCCTGGGATGTCTGGAATTCCTGCAGTAGCATAGGTGCTTGTATTGCTTGCATTGGCTGTGTGGGTGTCCACGGGGAGCAATATAAGCTGCCCACTCATTCTCTGCAAAGCATCCATCACTTCAGAATATTTTGTTGAAGGTTGGCTGAAAAATACCATTCACCAAACGTACTGCTTGCTGGGTGGTGCCTTTTACACTTGATTCTAGCACTGCTAGCATTTTCCGGAGAGGCAGTGGATGCCTATGTTAGGCTCCAGGGTATACTTAATGATGAAAATATGTTTTGTATGGTGCCCATATAGAGCCTGTATATCCTCCAGCTCTCAAGCTGACTCGTGTTAACAGGTCTCAGCCTGCTGTGTCAATCCTGGCTCTCCAACACTGCTGTGCCATTTGACATAAATGATTTGTGGCCTGGTTTGCATCCTTGTTTTGCATGGTTTATTGTAGCAGAACATGGATCTGTAATAGCATGGTATCGTGGCCTAGAAGTGCTGAATCTATGGTGGTATACTCCAGAATGGAAGTGTGAGCTGCTGCTTCACCTGCCCAAGGCTGTTTATGTAGTTCTGGGCCTGTGTGCGGTGTGTGTGACTTTATTTTGTTAGAGATCAACCAGTTCATGTACTGCATTGTTTTGCATTATTGTGTTGGTTTTAGACTATTTCTATTGTTTCTTAGATTTTATTCAATTTCTTACACCTTCAGGCATTTTTTACCACCTGCATTTGACTGGAGGTATTCAAGGTGGTATTTCCAACTGATTTTCAATGATCTCTCACACTTGTAATTGGGTGTTATTTTCCACATGTATTATTGTTCACATGAGGTAAATATCAAGTGCTGTAAATAGCACATGCAATAAATAGTGCACATCGACCACAGACATGTGTCATTTATCACATATTATAAATAATACATGCAATTTTTTTGCTGAGTCGGTAAATTCATGCACTATTTACAGCAGCATAACCCTTATTCTGCGAAAATGAAGGTGTTATTTATCACACCTCATAAATAACAATATCATTGGGTTTGGTATTTATCCGATGCAATAATAGATCATGAGTTTTTGGGGAAAACATGGATTTTAGTGCTTGCCAGACCAAAATCCACATGGTATGGGAAACACTGTACATTTTTCCCCTGTTAAATTCCAGCAGGATTGACCTGCCGAAATTGAATGAAGGGTGAGTTATTTAAATACGGTGTCACCCAACTCAGAATTCCGATTCTTGCATAATCAGGGGTTTCTGCAGGGGTAAGAAAACTCTGACTAACTTGAAATCAGGGTCATTGTGTTCATTACCACTACACCTAACTCTTAATCAGGGCCCTAATCCTATTGATATTCAACTTGTGCTGTAGTTTACATTTTCTACTGCACTTATATAATTTCTTTTTACATATATCGTATTCAGAACCATTCTGTTAAATTAGAATATATTTTTGACCTAAATCGATATAAAACCTATGTAACATTACCCACACACACATACATTTTTGTTAGCAGTGCATGCTCTTTTTTCATTTAAATTCGACTTAATGTGTTAATTAGTGTGTACAGGAATGTATACTTTACCTTAAAAATGCATAACGCATCGTTACAGCTCAGTAAACCATTATGGGTGCCCATGAAATTAATGAGATCAGATGCTATTTTTCTGGGTTATGTGGAACTCACACACAGTTGGACTGTTGTAAAAACTAGCAAATCCTGGGACAGAGGCTTGCATCGGACAGAGCTCTAACCACCACAAACAGGGGCACATTGTAAATGCGGCACTAGGGAGAGCATACAGTGGTCTGCTGAACTATCATCTTCACCACCTGCACAGAGTATAAACTGTAAAATTGTGACAGCTTACACTTTGAGAGTGATTGACAGCTGCCATTGTCAACCATTAACCTTTTAGTACAGAGAATGTAAACATCACAGCCTCCCACTAAAGAGAGAAATCCCTCTGGAATCGCTCTAGTTCTCTCACCACAGGTATTCTCTTTTGGAGCCCCCAACTCGAGCTTATGGGGAAGAGCAGCCTGAGGTTTTTAAAAAAAAAAGAAATGACTGATAATCAGGAAGCCATTTGGGCCCTTTTACTTTCACTGTGTTTGGTGCTCTGGAGTACAGCTCAATTCCCACAAACACTGACCACAATGGGAGAGGTGTCACTATGAAGGGGTAATTTTACCTTTCACAATGACAGCTCCCTAGTCGACCTGTACTCTGTGACTGTCATTGGAGGGAGCCCCCGAAGCAGGGATCCACCCGCTTGACACCAGTGAGTTTTCAAGGTGAGTGTAGCGGCCATCCAGCATAAGCAATGGCTCCCCCATCCAACAAGGTACAATAGACTAGAGTCTTTCTGCACCCAGGTGGGTATTTCTGGGCATTTTATCTCTCTCTCTGCCCAAACCAAGAATGCAGAAAACACACTAGATGCCAGACCTGTTATCGTGAAAAACAATAGTGTGGGAGAGGCCTATTCTGACATCGGGCCATAACCATATTTTTTTTAATAAAAAGGAATGGATGGTGGTCAACCCACCCGAACATCAGACTGCTGTGCTTACCTCTAAAGCCCCAACAGTTTGGGGATTTACCCATAATCTTCAATCCCCTTGGGGACATGGTGCTTTTTATATCCCAGGAAAATATTTATTTGTTTAAAAAGAAAACAGTGGTTGGCTGGCTCATCCTGGCATCTTGCTGTAATCTTCATTCCTAAAGTCCCAGCAGTCAGTCAGTCAACAGTCTTTCTTCCTCACATGAGGGGACATTTGTTGGATTTAACACCAATCTGTCCTCTACATATGAAAAGAAGAGTGGTTTGGGGGTAGGTTCCGTCCTGCACCAGGCCTTATCCCCACCCCTAAAGCCTCAACAGTCTTTCTGCTACTCGTACAAGGAGATTATGGAATTTACCCCAATCTGCCCTGCTCTGTTGGTCAGAAACCCCACTACATAAAAGGGATAGATTTCTTTTAAAAGATTGGCGACCGGTCTGTCCTGGCATCTGACCATACTCCTAACCCTAACCAGTCTTTCTTTTTCTGTGGTGTAGATTAGAGGTGTGTACCTAATCTTCCCTCCCATCACAGAAAGCCAATTAGATACCCATCCTGGTACGAGGCATACCTGCTCCCTGAGATTAAGTTGGGGGAAATTAACCCAAATATGCCCTCCTGGAGGTGGGGGGGCACAAAATGCACTAGACACCAGGGGGCTGTATTACAGAAGGTGACCTGTGGATGCACTAGGCATTTGTACCTGCTTCATGCATCCCCTACGTACTTGCAGGAGAGGCTGTAGATAATTGTGTCTTCCCTTTTACTATATGGGTACTTCTGGCACACATTTGGCACCGGCATGATCATGAGAGTGTGTTGTGTAGTTCCTACAAATCTACATAGGATCTGCACGTTTTAGACAACATAAACTAAGGGATTTATGTCCAGACTAATTCCAGACTTCCCCAGAGGATATGTTAGTCTGTAGACCAGCAAGCACACAGTGCCACTATAAGGCCCACAACCTTACTAAGGAGCAAACAGTTTCTGGCAACTATCGAACATGACAACCCTGACCCCTCAGGGATCATGGAAGCAGTACAGTATTTTTCGCTCAGTCAGTCATGCTCACTTTGTCTCAGAGAGATACACAGAATAAACAGTGGGGACGTTCTCAGTAAGTATTTATTGAACCAGCGTCATTCTAGTATAAAATACGTGGGCTGTAACAACCATGAGACAGAACAGATATATACGATTACAAGCACTAATAGAGTAAATAAAAGGTAGAATGTTACCATAGCGCTAAAACAGTGAATATATGCAGGCATATAAGTACATGGTAGTAATAATGCGTACTCCTATGATGCCAACCCTAACTGGATGTAGCCAAGAATCCCCCTAGGAAAGAGCCAACCCCATTACCTGAGAGAGCAAAGGACTCCGCTTTGGTCTCGAGTTCAACATCCCGCAAGGGATGTCAGACCACTGCGTGCTGGAGTGTCTGAGTGCAGGTACTTCAGTGTCTCGGGCCAGTGTGTCAGCATGGAAGCTTTTTCTCCTCTGTTTTGTCCACTAAAGATGTAGTGCTTATATACACAAAAGGTACCCTCAAGGGTTCTACCTAGATGTGTCTTGGTACTGTGGGCATGTCGGTCAAGGAGGACGATAGAGGTGACCCTTATATAGAGCTATTATGCAGAAGATGGTAATCCTGCTGTGATACTAAGAAACCCCATGCATAAGAAATGAGGAGAAAACCACGTGACATTTCTTTGGCACCTAACTAGGTAAAAGATCAGCACCAGAATCGTAACGTAGAGCAAGGTAGGACAAATATTGGTAAGAGGTTGTGCAACTATCTAGGCCTATTTTGGGGTGCATTGGGGTTCATAACAAGAGTAGCTCCATGCAAATGTGAGAACACTTTGCCTTTGTGCTTGAGCTGTATTACAGACTTAGGCACAGTGGGTGGTGAATTGACTGCGTGCCATATAGAGGTGATGCACAGTTAGTGGCACTCCCAAGGGTGCCTCATGAAAAGAAGACATTCTGTTTCCATGGACCCACCCCTCACATACTCCTCTTCAAAGAGAAGCCAGTCTGCTTCCAATAAAAGATAGTGCTGCAATTTCAATCTGTGGACATTTGTTTCATTATTGGTCTCACCTCACCACTAGCATGAGCTGTCATATTTAAAGTGTGCCCAGAGGATAGCAGTTGTTTTTGTAATTGTGCACACTGTCTTGGTCTGTTCTAAACACACTAAATAGATGGTAAAACCTGGCCCTGACAGGTACCTTGTTTCCAATGAGTACTTTGAGAACCAGTATTGTTTTATTAAGAAACGTGGGGTGGTGCTGATCCATTCTGACATCGACAAAACCACTCACCCTTCATCCCAACAGTCTTTCTGCCCCTGGGCTTTGATCCAAAAGACTGCAGCCATCCCCATGGCAAGTGAGATGACATTTTGTTGTAATGTTTACGTGAGGGCCAGCAGAGAACCCCAAGCTTCCTACCCACCTTATAGTAGAAATGCTATTTGCTGCCCAAGGGTGGAACCCAGTGCCAAGATAGGTTGATGCCTCATACCATTGCTTTCTTGGATATCAATCCCTGCTCTCTAGCCTGCTTTCCGACCCTTGAGCAGGTGACCCCTCCAATCTTTTACTTATGGGGGAACAAAGTCTTTGTGGTACCCTGTGATGGGAACTGTAATCCAGTGCCAAGAAGGGCACCCCCACTCCCCAATCTGTCTACCTAGGGGGACATAAAGCCCACCAGACTACTATGCAAAAAGTGATGAAAGAGTACGCTGGACTATCTTGTTATTAGACCCCACACTGGGTACCTAATAGCATTTCTTCCCCGGGGGAGGCAGCATTACCCCCCTCTCTGCGAGATGTCGCATCAAAACTATGCTCAGAGAAATCACAATACCTTCTTAATTGTCATTGGAAACATCTGCAGTATTTGGAATCCTACCAAACCTGGACATTTCTAAAAACTAGAAACTTACATTATTCCAGAGTCTTGTGGGTTGTTTCCAGCAAAATAGTGAAATCCATGCAGCACACAGCACCCTCGTCTACTATGGATGTCTAGTTTTCAGAAATGTCCAGGTTGGTAGCTTTCTAACAGCGCTGACTGTCCCTGTGCTCAAATATCTCTGCTACCAAAATCTTCAGAATGATTGAAATTTAATAGAAAAATATTGATAATTCCATTTGACATTTTAGTGCCTTTCTTGACATGGTTGTAGGTTCCACCCAAATAAGTGGGGTACCTTTTGTATTGGGAGAAGTGTGTGAGCAATGGATGATAGAACTTTTGGTGCTCTCCGAAAGGTTCTCAGTTCCCTCACCAAAATGTGAGAAACTCCTCTCATGGTGATGTTTCCTGTCCATTCTGGGTAAGAAAAAGTATTGAGATCCTCAGAAACTACACTACCTTTTACTTTCCCTAGTTTCTAGTTTTCTGAATTGTCTGTGGTTGGTAGGTTTCCCAGGCTGCTGGCTGACTTTAGATCCAAGTACTGCAGTGAACTCTTCTCTAGGGGTGAGCGATAAACTCAGATATGCCGGCGGAGTTTGCAGAGTTTTGCACACTCCTGGTTCAATTTGGAACATGGAGTTCCAACAAAACTCCACCATCCTCGGAGCGTTCGAGTTTTATTCTCATGTGCGACTCGCCAGCGTTAAGTTGGTGAACATGAGTGAGAACTTGCATCCCGTAGCGCTATGTTTTGGCACTAGAAAGCCTCCCAGCGAGATTTCTTACGAGAAGGAAATCTACACGAGCACCACATGGTGGTGTTCGCGCTGATTTGACAGCATGGAACAAGCTCTGGGTGGTAAAAATCAGCACAAGCACAGTGATGGGCCGAATTCCTCTCGCTCTGGTAAACTCCACGGAATCTTGCTGAGTTTTATGTAACTCAGTGGAATTTCATGGACTGAAACCCTGCTCCTCTCCAGAAATACTGGCATGCAATTAAATGTTTTTTACATTTCTTCATTGTATTTAGGGGCCTTTCCTGATGCCAGTGATGGGTCCAGTCACACAAGTGTCATACTGTTTTTATTGAGAGATTTGTGCCATCCCTGGATGGTACAACTTTAGTTGATCCCCAAATGTTCTGCAACTTTCATTGTGAGAAACTTGAGAAAGGTCTGTGATTTTAACCAAAGTTTAATATTGGCAATACACTCTTGGTAAAATAAATAAGCCTGGGCATAAAATCCGCTCCGCTTGCGGAGTTTGCGGCTTTTTGGCAACTCTGTGTTCCGCGTAGAACGCGAAGTTACCGAAAACTCCGCGCTCTGCAGCTGAGCAGAGTTATTTTTGTGTTTGTGATATCAAAATGCGTTTTTGCACGCATGGGAGCGACTTACCCGGATGCCTGCGATCGCCAACGAGATTTCCCATCTGTTCGCATGTGCCACGAGAATTGCATATCCAGCCGCATGTTCTTGTGAAAGTGTGCGCTCTCATACACGTCATTCGGGTATGCCATTGGACTTCCGGCGGAAGTTTTGTGAAGATCGCAATCCCGAACTTGCAGAATTTGCAATCTTGAAAAGAATCTCTCTCGAGCAGCAACAAAACCTTCTTGAAACGGTGATTCTGATTAAAAAAAACTCCTCAGATTGATATTTGGCAGTACTTTTTTGTGCAAGGAGTCCTTTTTCTTTTTTTACTTTTTTTTTAAGAGGAAGGAAGTGCCCCAGAGTCTCCAACTTCCTGTTCCTGTCCAGCTGGCTTCTCCCAGTGCTTTTGTCCATCTCCTGCTCACTTTTCATTTGGGTTTGGAGCTGGAAGGATCACTCTTTGTGGCTGCTGCATCATATATCATTGGATTTGAGGACCTTTGAATCTGAGATTTCACAAGTAAGTTGGAAAATTGGTGTTGTTTGTTTGATTGGGGCATTGCACCTTCATTTTTTTGGTACTTTTCATTGTTTTTTAAAAATGTATTGTGGTGGGTGGCCTGTAGTTCGGTAGGAGCCTAGTTGTTTCTTTGTAAGTAATTTTTAATGTTTTAAAAAGGAAACATGGTGCACAGTTCACTGCATTTTCTTCAAATTTTGAAATTAATTAATTTTAAATATTTATTTAAATCAATAGCCCAGTAGTCTGCCAATACTATAGGTCTTTCAGCCAGTAGGCCCACAGCTACTCAGGGTGCATCAAACAACTGTTTCTGTGGTGTCTGTCGAATTTAAACATAATTTAGGGCATAGATGGAATTGGATTTAATTGCAAAATTTGTTTTTTTGGAGTATTTCACTTTTTTCATGTGTGTTCAATAAATGCCTTTGTTGGATGTGTGTGATGTGCTTGTTGTGTAACTTGCTGTTTACCATTTCTCCCTTGTCTAGCCATGTGGGGACTGCTTGAGTTCATTGTTTTCCAGGCCTACTGCTTGTTGTGACTGTGAATGACCATGTGGCTAGTGGCCATTTTGTGGTGGTAGTACTAGTTAGTGTGCTGCTTTTGTCATAGACCTGCCTGGCCAAAAAGGTTCCATTACATTTGTATTTCTTTTTTCTTCTTCTTCTTTCCTATCCTTCCGGACCATACACAGTACACCATAAAAGCCCTTCTTGCCAAAGTCTCACAATTGGCTACACTGTTGTTATGTTTTGTTAATAACTAAACTGAGTTAATAAAATGTTATAATATTAATAATAACACCACACACTAAGTTGTATATTATTATATTTGTTTGTTTGTGCTAGTAGGAATTGAACCACAACAACAAATGCAACGTTTCACTGATGTTCTTCTGGCTTCTTTGCTTTTAGGTTTACGAAAGACTGAGGAGGAGGTGTCATCATCACCTGTTGTACTGCCAGACAGTAGTCCTGCTGCTCACGACGTCACGGTACGTGTGACCACAGACAGACATCTCTTCAATTTGTGCCACTGTGTGCTGCTTATATCTGAAGAAGATGGCCCCAAAGAAAGGTACCAGGTCCTCCAGTACCAAGAAAGTTGCCAGTGAGAAGAACGAACTGTCACTTACCAATACTGGTGTGCCATCCAAGATGTTTTTTGAGAAACAAAAAAATGCGCCTGCAGCAGCGGTATCCGGGGAGCAAGCTGGGAGCATCACTCCTGCATCAGTGGACCCATCCCTTAAACCTAGGTCCAAGCCCATTTCTGTCGCAGAGGCAGCCAGTCTAATCACAACAACGCCGACGAGCAGTGATGTTGAAATTGACTTATCGTTATCGCAAAGTAGTACCCAATCAACGCAGGAAACTCGGATAAGTGGACAACAACAGCCTCAACCACCGCCCACAATGGTAGTTGTTCCTCCTGAAGTAGGGGCAGTTCCGGAGATAGAGAGCTTCCTGCAGAGGAAGAAGAGCAAGAGACTCTTTCAGAAGATCCATTGTCCTTCAGATCCCCAGCGAAAAAAAAGAGAGTTAGTCCATCAAGTTCTTCTGGTGATCTAGATTACAATAGGATGCCACCACCTCAGTCTAAGAGTGAGACACACCACAAGAGAAGACTAGGGAAAAGGAAGATTCCAGAAAGCCTTAGAGTTATGGAGGTAGATGTAGAAGAGGAGGATGATGACGAGCCAGTCTTCATGGACATTAGTCCTGCCCCAGTGGAGACCGACAATATAACCCCATCCCAAATTGCTGTGAGGGATGTGGCATGGACACCACCAACACAGATAACACCAACACTACCTGCAGCTTCCATATTTGAATCTGCAAAGGCCTGCAGCGACCTACATTCAGCACAAGCACCTCCGTAGAAGAAGGTACAGCGTCTGCAGAGAGTCAAACTGCAACACGTCCACCTTCCAGTTCACCCGGCATTACATGTGGCACCTCCAGCAGCACCAGAAAGTACACCTCCCCAGTTTGGAACTTCTTTCTGGTTAGCAGTAAGGAGGAGAATGTTGCTATATGCTCCATTTGTGGACAAGGTGTTAGTCGGGGTGAGCTTGTTTCAAACTATGGTACCAGAGGCCAAACAACCCATCTGAAAAAACACCACTTGATCCAGTGGGAGGCGCACCTTAAAGTCAAAAAGACTGCACCCATTGCTGTTGGTGGTGATGAAGAACTAGAAGATACGATTGCGGTGGAAGGTGAACAAGAGGGAGACATTTTCTATGGAACACATAGTAGCCCTGTCCCCAGCAGTGCAGTGGTACCGCCCACATCCTCATCAGCCTCAGCAACATCTCAGTGGCACAAGAGTAAGAGTCAGGCTGAGACACTAAGGCAAGAGAGTACCGCAACGCAAAAACATGCAGCGTTGGGCCTAACAACATCTGGCACCAAGAAGTCACCTGCATCAGTGGCCCCAGAAAAGAAAAAAATCCAGCCTACCATTTTCAGCATGTTTAGGTCGGAGGGGCAGTACAAACGCAGTCACCCAAAGTCAAGTTTGTACAATGCAAAGCTGACTAAAATGTTAGCGATGAACCTCCTCCCCTCTTGTAGAAGGGGTGGGTTTTCTTCAATTTGTGACAGCCATTGCCCAAAATGGAAGGTTCCCAGCCGGTCCCATTTTGCCAGAGTTGTTGTTCCAGCACTACATCACAACATGCTGGAATTGCTTGGACAAGCTTTGCATTCGAGTGCTGTTCACACTATCCACCTGACAACAGACACGTGGACCAGTTGCCAAGCCACTGATTACATGTGCATCACTGCACACTGGATCTCTTTTGTGGGGGTTAGAGAAAAGATATCTGCTGGCGTTGACACTGCTGAGATTTTTAATGCCACTCGGAAACATGCAACTGTAGCCATTCTCGCCATGGAGAAATCTTATACTGCTGCAAACATTTTGGAAGAGTTTAACGGCAAGGTCTTTGAACGCCTGCACCCAAAAGGACTTAACATTTGTTTTGTTACCATGGACAATGGCAGTAATATACTTAGGACCATGTCCAATGGTGGCTATTTCAGGGTCCTGTGTTTGGCGCACTGCATTAACATTATTGTTCAAGACTTTCTAAAAAAAGAAAGCAGAGTCAGCAACTTACTGACCACCTGCAGAATAATCTGCACACATTTCAGCCATTCTTTTAAAGCCCAAAAGCAGCTGAGGATCATTCAACGTGAGCATAGAGTGCCAGTTAAGGCACTCATCCAGGAGGAGCCCACACATTGGAACTCAACTTATTACATGCTTGAACGTCTGTTTGAGCAGTACAGACAAATCAATGATTATGACATGCAAAGAGGGGATGCTACTGTGAAAGGCATGACTGGTGAGATGGACCAATGGGGCTTAGTTAAATGCCTGACAGAAATGCTACTTACTTTTGAGCTCTTCACACATCAAGTCAGCAAGGAGGACTGTACTATGGCCCAAGCTATCTCATTGTTGCACATGCTACAGGAACAGCTGAAGGGGGTGTCTGCAATGTATGAAGGTGTGGAGGAAAAAAAGAAGCATATGAGTTAGTGGAGAGCTTAACCTTTCGCTTATCTGAAAATACAAGGGTGCAAAGAGAAATTGTGTCATCCAACCATTACATTTCTGCCACAATTCTGGATCCACAGAACAAAGCAGTACTGAACACTAACACATTGAGTCCTTTTTCAGAAGTGGATGTTTGCCAAGTACAAAACTTGGATAGCTGTGGAAGCCAGTTGCTTAAAAAAAGAACGACTGGGAATTGGAGTCCCACTACTCCAGCCTACAACAAGTACTGCAGGGCAGCCGGCGTCAAGTTCAGCTTCAGAGCCTGCGAGACCTGCGGTTGTCTCACTGCAGCCAAAACCGCCAACAACACCAAGAACAACATCAACAACAAGACAGGAGCATTGGCCCCACCAAAATCACCACAGGAATGGTTTCTACAGCAAGGGCTTGTTAGGTCCAGTGCTGACGCTAAGGCAAAAGAGGCCGAGCAAAGCGGAGCACCCCTGAGCATTGAGCGGATGGTCCAGGACTATCTGGATGACCCAACAGAGGTCTTTATTGATCAAAACCCATTGCTGTATTGGTATGGGAAAAGGTGCCACTGGCCAGTGCTCAGTATGCTGGCGATAAACTATCTGGCTTGCCCTGTCGCAGTGTCTCTTCTGAGCGTGTTTTCAGTGCTGCTGATGCCATTGTAACAGTGAAAAGGACCAGTCTCTCGTCCCAAAACATGATGAGGTTAGCCATGATCAAAATGAAAAATCACTTTATACCACCGGATTGTACCATACCTGAAGTAGCACAGCAGGACGATGATGATGATGGCGACTTAGGTCATGGAAGTACTGTGTTAGATGACCTACTCCTGGGTGAACCACCAGAGTTTGAGGACAAGCTCTACTTACCTCACAGTGACAACTAGGCTTTCATTTCAACTTGTTACTTTCTTCCTTATTCACTTTTATTATTGGTGTGCATCTCTGTCTTTCTGGTTCCAATCACAACAAGTCCATCACCGCCGTCTTACTCATTTTATTGCCATATTGGAGTTGCAACTGTGTGCATTTATTAAAGAAGTAAGTCCATTCCTCCAAGTCCTGCTCCATCCTGACTCGCCCTAAAATCCATTTCCCTAAACCGAGACATTGGATGGAGAATAGTACAAGAAATTTGTGCATGCCTCATCGAGTCCCTCCAAAGAACATGACTATAGCCATCCTCCTTCCGAGCCAAGAGGGACTGCCCATTAAGAACAACAGGTAATAATGGATGGCATGCATTGGGCGCTGACTGGTGATTGGTGTTTGTGTTGTTGTTTCTGTGCATGAAGTGTACTGGTATTATTTAATGTACACACAAAAAAGTGACTCAAGTCAATGTCTCCCTTCTTGTTGTTTAATAACAAAATTGTACTTCTACTGCAGGCCGATCCATTGTTTTTTTTTAATATGGAATCTATTCTGGACTCACTCGGTACACTACAGAGTTGGACATCATGATGATCATGATACTATACTCATCGCAGTCAGTCAGTAGGATCAAAGATGATCGATGGAATAACTCAGGCGTTTCATAAAGTGGCATAAAAGGTAAACAAGTCAACAACCACAGCAGACCTACATTTCTGTGTAGTGGTGGAGGTGAGTGTAGTGGTATGACTGACAGCGGTGCATTGATTTAGTTACTTAATTTTGAAAATGCTATATTGCTGTATATGCGTGCTTTGTCTGGCTCAAAATCTAAGCTAATTGAAGGTTGGGTGGGCGCCGTGCGCCTGCCCTGTCCTGTTGTTGTTGTCGGTTAATGCTGGAAACAGAGTAGTAGACATGATTAAGCCATGCCGTCTCTGAAAGTGTTCTTGTTGCACTACTCCATAATTTATGCATTTTTTTCTCCTTGATTTTTCAAAATCTCTTTTGTTTTTCCATCCAAGATTGATGCTTTGTTCTCCCTTAACAGATTTATGAATATGTTGGTCGTCTGCCAAAATTGTGTGTTGTCCATGTGTAGTGTTTGTCATTGTCAAACCTATCCCTCAAATACCCCTTCCCAACCATTCATCAAACCCTAACCCTCTTCCCCAGTCTGTGTGATTGATATTCATGTGTGACTATATTAAATTTACACCAATACTTGATCACACACTTGCCGGGGCGGATGTGATGAAAGCAACACTAATTCAAAGCAGGGCGAGGAGGTTTTTCTCTCTCTCTCTCTCTCTCTCTCTCTATATATATATATATAGTGATCAAGTCCCCGAGCAGGGACGAAACGCGTAATGGCTGCCACTAGGATGTAACGTAAGGACATTAAAAATCTTCGATCTTCAAGAATTGTGGTCCGTGCTCTTTTTCCGTGGCTGGCGGCAGAATCGCGGAGTGAAAGAGTGCTTGCAAATATATATATATATATATATATATATATGACTTCCACGTGTGTCACTGCAGCAAGTGGGCTCGGGGCAGCGAGTCTGAAAAATCTTCCCTTTAAAGGTGGAAGGAGTGTCTCTGCAAATCCCAGTGAGACGCTCCGTTTCCCTTAGTGGACAGTGCATTTCAAAACGAGCAAGGCATCTGAGGAAGGCACGGAGTGCTGAAATGCATAATGCCGCTCGCTTTTAACTGAAATAAAAGGAGGTGGATCAACTTACCTGTGTGGACTCTCGTCTTTCCTACAGGAGGGGTTGGCTTGGTTTGGATGTTTTGTGCGTGGCCACTCGCACTAGACCCCCACCCTCAAGAATTCGGCGGACTATGGCAGTTGTTGGTATGTCTCAAAGTGCTTGGGAAATCGCCGGATCACCGCAACTCTCAGCGCTTTGCCAGGCCACTGAGTATTGGGTGATGACTTCATTGCGATGTCTCTGCTTACTTAGGCGAAGATATTCCGGCGCGCTGAAAGCACTGTTGGTTGGGTGAAGGTCAGCGAATCCAGCCTCCTTACACTGCAGGATCCACAATTCCAAGAGAGCTGCAGTCACCGCCCACTTGGGCAAGGACTTCCACGTGTGTCACTGCAGCAATTGGGCTCAGGGCAGCGAGTCCAAAAAATCTTCCCTTTAAAGGTGGAAGGAGTGTCTCTGCAAATCCCAGTGAGATGCTCCGTTTCCCTTAGTGGACAGTGCATTTCAAAATGAGCAAGGCATCTGAGGAAGGCGCGGAGTGCTGAAATGCATAATGCTGCTCGCTTTTAACTGAAATAAAAGGAGGTGGATCAACTTACCTGTGTGGACTCTCGTCTTTCCTACAGGAGGGGTTGGCTTGGTTTGGATATATATATATATATATATATATATATATATATATATATATATATATATATATATATATATATATATATATATATATATATATATATATATATATATATATATATATATATATATATATCATAGCTCCATCTGCACCTCCAAACCAGCGCACTCAATAGACGGGTGCTTTGAAACGCGAAGGTGCACTCGCGTTTTAAAATGCGCGCTCACTTCCAATCACTTTCAGGAACTTGGAAAAGCACTCAACGGGACACTCCTGCAATTATTTAATCATTTATTGCATTTGCGAGCATGAGAAAACATGACGCGTTTCGGCGATGCCTTAATCAAATGTTTTACAAAAATCGCGCCAGAAAACGGCACATTTAAAGAGGCAGAACAGGAGTCACATGATATTATTTCTCATGGTCATCGAAATGGGACAACAAAATGAGGCGATCGTCATTAAAAATCAGCCGCCATATTGGGAGAAACAATAGTTAAAATGTATAGATACAATTTACAAATCGTTAAACATTAAACCATAAATAGGTCCCCAATATTAGTCTACATTTTTGAAAAAGCAATTATTTACATAAATATGTACATTTACTTTACAGTTATTACGCCGTATGTCAGCACATGAAGTCCCACGAGCCTGACCATAATTAAGCCATATATCGGCTATCTGCATTGCAGGATCAACAGTGAAATACGAAGAGGAGATATTCCTCCATTGCAGAGGAACAACTTGCAACTGTAGATCAATTGCCAAATATATGAAAAAAGTTTCTAGCATGACGCCGTGTATCGGCCTGAACCCCTGCGTTAACACTATCTTACAAGCAGTACTGTGACCCCTAATACAAAAGCCTCTATCACAATCATTCTATACATACAAAAAAGATAGATATGTTATCAGTCCTCACACAGAAACAGAACCACTGATATAAGTGTAACATCTCACAGAATCCTGAATACCTGATCCCTGTCATAGGGCCATATTACTCTATCCTGTTATTATTTAGTCACCAAGATGGACCGATAATTCCTCGCCCACATTCATACCCACGGGATTTTTTGTTCCCAGATCTATAATGTAACGTGACTCAAGCCTGCGTAGTTGTTTGATTCCATCTCCTCCCCTGATGCTTATGGGGACCTGGTCCAAACCATAATAGCGTAATAGCTCCCTATTGCTATTATGTTTTTCAGAGTAATGTCTTGCGACAGAATAAGTGATATCATTCTTAGCTATCGCTCGCATATGTTCCAGGATGCGAATCTTAACACAATGAATCGTGCTGCCCACATACCGTAGGCCACACGGACATTCCAGGCAGTAAACTACGTAGTTTGTGTTACATGTTATGAACTTCTTAATGGGTCGGGGATTCTTGAGACCAATAACCTGATAGGTCAATGTCCTTCTGCTGCCTACACAGGCTTTACATTTGCCGCATGGGAAGAAACCTCTAAGATCCCTCAGGGTTCCCATCACCTTGGGGCTAGTAGATAGATGGCTTTGAACCAAACTGTCCCTTAAAGATCTGGCTTTTCTAAAAGTTACTAGAGGGACAGAAGGAATATCTGGACCAATCACATGATCCGTTTTCAAAATGTGCCAATTTTTTCTTAGAATTTGCTTCAATTGATTGGCACCATTTGAAAAGGTGGTCACCATTCTGAACTTATTGGTATCACACTCATCCATTCTACTTTTCTTGCTTTTCTTTTTCTTATCCTGTGTATCCACTTGCTGGTCATCTTTGAATAGAGTGGCCCTGGGTATATTCCTTACTCGCTGCAGAGTATTCTCAAGGAATGCTTTACTATACCCTCTAGTTACAAATCTACTGATGCTATCTTTGGCTGCCTTTTCAAAATCATCAACCCTGGTGCTATTCCGTTTGAGCCGTAAGAATTCTCCGTAAGGGATACTTCTTACTAGCCCAGGAAGATGATTACTGGTAGCATGCAGGATCGAGTTCCCGGCTGTGGGTTTGCGGTACAGTGATACAGATAGTTGGTTATCCACTACCCTAATCTGTAAATCGAGGAAGTTGACAGTCTCAGCACTAACTTCACCACTGAATTCCAAATTGATAGTATTTTTGTTCAGATTACTAATAAAGGTAGTAGCTGACTCGAAAGAGCCATCCCAAATAATAAAAAGGTCGTCTATGTACCTATACCAACTGACCACCCTGTTGTAATCAATCGGTCCCGGTGCTCTGGCCACCTGCTCCTCCCACCAGCCCACGAATAAATTCGCGTAACTGGGGGCGAAACAGGTGCCCATCGCAGTACCGGACCTTTGATGGTAAAAATCATCACCGAAAACAAAAATATTGTTTTTAAGGCAGAACTCAGTAAATTGAAGGATCATGGCATTGTGTTCCATAAATTTGAGAGGTTTTTTCTTCAGAAAATAGGCTACGGCTTCAAGGCCATGTTCGTGTCTTATCCTGGTGTACAGGCTAGTGATATCTAGCACAATAAGTTTAAAGTCAGGATTCCATTGTCGTAACTCAATACGCTTCAAAAAATCTTGTGAATCCTTGATGTACGCCGGTAAGGTTTTCACTAACGGAAAAAGAAAGGAGTCAACAAAAATAGACAAATGTTCAGTTAATCCCCCTTGGGAAGAAACAATAGGTCGACCCGGGGGGTGTTGAATGTCTTTGTGGACTTTGGGGATATGGTAAAATGTGGGAACCACCGGATTCAAACAACGGAGGAACAGGTACTCTTTCATACTGAGCATAGACTTGTCAAGCCATATCTTAATCATGTCATGGTATCTCCTGATGCTATCCAAGTATATGTCCTTGGGAATTTTCTGATAGTTCTCTGCATCTGACAATTGTCTAATGGCCTCCATCTCATAGTTCGCCCTTGTTTGGAGGACCACGTTCCCCCCTTTGTCCGATGGTTTGCAAATTACCGTGTGGTCATTTCCCAATGTATCAATCGCCATACGGTGTTCCGTAGTTATGTTCTGTTTGGTGCCCAAATTTTGAAGTTTTCCACGAAGGATCAAAAGATCTTTATTGACAGCCTCGAGAATACATCAATCGCATCCACTGGCAATTGAGGTAAGAATTGTGATGTAGGTTTGAAGGTGCTCACGTCTCTCACTTGGTTAAAACCCAGCCTTGTAGATCTTTGTATTGGATCGTTGTCCACGACGTTGTCACCTTGATCTTCTTCTCGATTATCCGTCCGTAATGACTCCATAATTTCAAGAGCAGCTAGATCTTCACCTGTCAAAGTGTCAATCACCTCAAGTTGGCTAGAGGGTTTTTTGGATTTCAGGACATTGGGCTTCATTTTAAAATATTTGTGAAGCTTGAACTTTCTTGTTAACTTAAAAAGATCAATTCGTGTCTGTGTATACTCCAATTGGTTCGAGGGGCAAAAGGTTAGACCTAGCTTCAGGACTTGCTGTTCCACAGGTGTGAGGGTTCTCGGTGTCAGATTGATAATGGTGAGATTGTCTAATTCCATTTCCTCCCTCTCCTGTTGCGTGAAGCTCTGGTAGGGACTTTTAGTCCTTCGTTTCCAGCCGCCCCGTCTTGTCTTTCTTTTTCTTTTTCCCCCTCGGGTGGTCTGCTCTTGCCACCTCTCAGCCATGTCTGCCTCATTAGTCGGAATTCCTCTTGAAAAGGATTCGCGATAGGTCTAGATTGTCCCGTTGCATCATCTGAGGATTCACCGCCCGTGAGGTCCGATTCGGATGTCTCAATTCTGGTGGTGACCGGTTCATTCAGTCTCGCTCTTAGTTCTTTGCGTGGACCCTCAAATTTTTTGGCAAATGTAAGAACTCTTCCCAGGGCATAATCGCGCTCATCACGTTCAAACTTTTCCTGTTTTCTTTGTTTGATTTTGGCTTCATACTTCACAAGTCTTCTTTTCATTTGTTCCTTTAATTCCTCCATTTTCTTCTTGTCTTCCTCCTTATCGATCTCCGCCTCCATTTTCTCAATTTCTTGCAAGGCTTTATCCCTATCGCTCCAAGCGAATTTCACTAGTATCACTAGCATTCCCTTACTTGACTTGGTTGTGTGTGCGGTCCATTCATCCAATAACTTTGGATCCGGGTTTTCATAGGCCGGGATTGTGTAGATTCGCAGCCCCCTGGGGACGCGATCCACGTCGATGTAACTTTGCAGGGAGGTTGCCTCCCACCATTTCCGCTGTTCCCGCTCATATAACCGTTCAAGTGCCATGAACTTGGTAGACAAGTTAGTAACCGTAGGGGAAGCCTTGCCGCCTCTCTGTGTGGTCTCTGTAAAGGTGTTCCTTTTAAACATATCCTGAGCCGCTTCGCGGCGCTCTGATACATTAAACATGCTCGCATGAGAATTGCTTATTAATGAGAAACTGCAGGGTCCCTCGTCTTGCCTCAATGGTTCAGGGGAATAGCGAGTAAAACGTTGGAGTCTCGCTTACCAATCGCCGCTTGTCGGTTGATCGCTGTAGATACGGTGCGAACTCTGAACTCTGCAAATCCGTCCTCGCTATAATCCGTAGTTCCCCTTCGCCTTGGCGGTGCCGCTGATGAAAACAATCATAGCTCCATCTGCACCTCCAAACCAGCGCACTCAATAGACGGGTGCTTTGAAACGCGAAGGTGCACTCGCGTTTTAAAATGCGCGCTCACTTCCAATCACTTTCAGGAACTTGGAAAAGCACTCAACGGGACACTCCTGCAATTATTTAATCATTTATTGCATTTGCGAGCATGAGAAAACATGACGCGTTTCGGCGATGCCTTAATCAAATGTTTTACAAAAATCGCGCCAGAAAACGGCACATTTAAAGAGGCAGAACAGGAGTCACATGATATTATTTCTCATGGTCATCGAAATGGGACAACAAAATGAGGCGATCGTCATTAAAAATCAGCCGCCATATTGGGAGAAACAATAGTTAAAATGTATAGATACAATTTACAGATCGTTAAACATTAAACCATAAATAGGTCCCCAATATTAGTCTACATTTTTGAAAAAGCAATTATTTACATAAATATGTACATTTACTTTACAGTTATTACGCCGTATGTCAGCACATGAAGTCCCACGAGCCTGACCATAGAGTGTCTCTGCAAATCCCAGTGAGACGCTCCGTTTCCCTTAGTGGACAGTGCATTTCAAAATGAGCAAGGCATCTGAGGAAGGCACGGAGTGCTGAAATGCATAATGCCGCTCGCTTTTAACTGAAATAAAAGGAGGTGGATCAACTTACCTGTGTGGACTCTCGTCTTTCCTACAGGAGGGGTTGGCTTGGTTTGGATATATATATATATATAATATATATATATATATATATATATCCAAACCAAGCCAACCCCTCCTGTAGGAAAGACGAGAGTCCACACAGGTAAGTTGATCCACCTCCTTTTATTTCAGTTAAAAGCGAGCGGCATTATGCATTTCAGCACTCCGTGCCTTCCTCAGATGCCTTGCTCATTTTGAAATGCACTGTCCACTAAGGGAAACGGAGCGGACCGGAGCTGGCCAAAAGTTTGGAAAATTTTGCGAAGATTCATCAATCGACGCCAAGGTTATTCCAAATAGAATGTTGCGGATTTCCTATGGCAGTCGCCAGTAGGTAGTTATAGTTAGGACCTATTTTCCATAGGAAATCCGCAACATTCTATTTGGAATAACGTTGGCGTCGATTGATGAATCTTCGCAAAATTTTCCAAACTTTTGGCCAGCTCCGGTCCGCTCCTATCCTGAAAGTTTCACGGTGATTCGTCAAGCGGGGGTCGAGAAAAAAGGGGTGTCCCAAAACGCATTTTTCCCATGCATTTTCCCATAGGACCTGTTGATGCAGCTACAGCCCGAAGTGCTGAACGGAATCACACCAAATTTGGCAAAGAGGTAGTCCTCAGTTCAGACTCGTGCCTTCTGCTTAAATGGTGTAAATCCGTTCAGTAGTTCCTGAGAAAATCAAAAGTTAAATCACATATATATCTGGGCGGAGCCTAACCACACATCTCATCGTGAGATCTGATTGGCTGTCAGCACTTCATCCAAGAAGTGTTGGCTGCCATCTTGGGACCGATATACATGATAGTACCTCATTAAAAAGCATTGCAGTTAATAGAAGGTTTTAAGACTTTAGTTACATTATAAATCATTTGTTGATGGTACCATACTCATTTTAGGAACTGTGGTGTGTTCTAAGGTGATTTTACCATGTGAAAAAGCCTTCTGCTGTGATATCATGAATCATGTTTGAGAGAAAACTATTTTCTCATGCTTTTCCCACAGAGGTTTGGAAGGTGATCTATAAGCTAAACTGAGAGCATATTTTCTGTAAATTCACATTATCTTTCTCAGTCATGTGAGAATGAAGTCTCACATTCTCAGTAAAACATGTACATCCAACAAGGGCAGAGACTGTCAGTTGATTCCTTTGTGTTCTACTGCAGCTTCCCAGAGTGTTCTAAAGAACAACTAGAGTGCTAACAGTCCTACTTATGACAAACGTATGGCACACCTGAAGCCATCTTGGTTGGAATAAAGTGGTAACTCTTAAAACATTTAATTTAAAAAGGAACAAAATGAGGGGGTTCATTTTGCCATAGAAAGTATGATTAGTGCTACAGAAAGAAAAATTAGGGCACATTTTGAGTGACTTCTCAAATCCTCTTCTATTTCATTAAAATATTCTGACATGCAGACTGAAGCATGCACTTTCAATACCAGCAGCAGACTTCCCTTGTGAGCAGTAGCTTTACTACAGTGATCTAATAAGCAACTAGAGTGCTAACATTCTGAATTTATGGCAAATGTGAGACACATCTGAATGCCTTCTTGATGGAATCAAAGTAAAAAACTGAAAGTATTTCCTACTGAGGAGACTGTAGTAAATGAGGAAATTAGGAAACATCATAACAAATAAATCTCCCAAAATGGCCATCAGAGACAAAAGAGCCCAAATGTAGCCCAAATATCAACCAGATGTAGCCCAAGTATAGCCCCATGACAGATTGTCCCAGAGTGTTTTAACGAACAACTAGAGCACTAATAGTCTTACTTATGACAAAATATGGCACACCTGAAGCCATCTTGATTGGAATAAAGTGGTAACACTTAAAACATTTAATTTACATAGGAACAAAATGAGGGGGTTCATTTTGCCATAGAAATTATGATTAGTTCTGCAGAAAGAAAAATTAGGGCACATTTTGACTTCTCAAATCCTCTTCTATTTCATAAAAAAATTCTGACATGCAGACTGAAACATGCACTTTGAATACCAGCAGCAGACTTCCCTGGTGAGCAGTAGCGTTTTACTACAGTGATCTAATGATCAACTAGAGTGCTAACATTCAGAATTTATGGCAAATGTGTGACACATCTGAATGCCTTCTTGATGGAACCAGAGTAAAAAACTGAAAGTATTCCTACTGAAGAGACTGTAGTAAATGAGGAAATTAGGAAACTTCATAACAAATAAGTCTCCCAAGATGGCCACCAGAGACAAAAGAGCCCAAATGTAGCACAAATATCACCCAGATGTAGCCCAAGTATAGCCCCATGACAGAATGTCCCAGAGTGTTTTAAAGAACAACTAGAGCGCTAACAGTCTTACTTATGACAAAAGAATGGCACGCCTGAAGCCATCTTGATTGGAATAAACTGGTAACACTTAAAACATTTAATTTAAAAAGGAACACAATGAGGGGGTTCATTGTGCCATAGAAATTATGATTAGTGTTGAAGAAAGAAAAATTAGGGCACATTTTTAGTGACTTCTCAAATCTTCTTCTATTTCATTAAAAAATTCTGATATGCAGACTGAAACATGCACTTTTAATACCAGCAGAAGACTTCCCTGGTGAGCAGTAGCTTTACTACAGTGATATAATGAACAACTAGAGTGCTAACATTCTGAATTTATGGCAAATGTGTGACACATCTGAATGCCTTCTTGATGGAATCAAAGTAAAAAACTGAAAGTATTCCTACTGAAGAGACTGTAGTAAATGAGGAAATTATGAAACTTCATAACAAATAAGTCTCCCAAGATGGCCACCAGAGACAAAAGAGCCCAAATGTAGCACAAATATCACCCAGATGTAGCCCAAGTATAGCCCAATGTCAGAATGTCCCAGAGTGTTCTAACGAACAACTAGAGTGCTAACAGTCTTACTTATGACAAAAGAATGGCACGCCTGAAGCCATCTTGATTGGAATAAACTGGTAACACTTAAAACATTTAATTTAAAAAGCAACACAATGAGGGGGTTCATTTTGCCATAGAAATTATGATTAGTTTTGAAGAAAGAAAAATGAGGGCACATTTTTAGTGACTTCTCAAATCTTCTTCTATTTCATTAAAAAATTCTGATATGCAGACTGAAACATGCACTTTTAATACCAGCAGCAGACTTCCGTGGTGAGCAGTAGCTTTACTACAGTGATCTAATGAGCAACTAGAGTGCTAACATTCAGAATTTATGGCAAATGTGTGACATATCTGAATACCTTCTTGATGGAATCAAAGTAAAAAACTGAAAGCATTTCCTACTGAGGAGACTGCAGAAAATGAGGAAATTAGGAAACAGCATAACAAATAGATCTCCCAAGATGGCCACCAGAGACAAAAGAGCCCAAATGCAGCACAAATATCACCCAGATGTAGCCCATATGTAGCCCAATGACAGAAGAGTGCAAAACACTTATTTTTTGTGTATTTGCAGTTTTATATAGTGCAGAATTGTCAGGTATTGGAGTGTTTTACATGAGCATTGGTTACATCACACAAGATCAAATTCATTTTGGTTGTAGACATGGGGAGATTAAGTGATTTGACCAGAATCACAGAATGTTGAGCTGAAGCAGAAACTCCAACCTGGTTCCCCAGTTGCAAAGACTGCAGCTCTGGAAGTAACACCACATCCTCTTCCCTAGGTGCAACATTTAATCAAGTGGTCAACTGGATAAAAAAACATAAAGATTACAAATAATTTAAAATTTCTTTGTCGCTACTTGAAAACTCAGAAAATATGTACTCATTTTAGTTTTTTAGAGCACTAACCATAATTTTGATGCAAATAAGACCCTCTCGTATATGTAATATCTTAAGGAAATACTCTAGGTATTACAGTTTTGATTACATCAAGATGACGTCAGGCGTTCCACACTTTTGTAATAAATATAGAATGTTTGCAATCTAGTTGTTCATTGGGATACTGTTGAGAGGCAGAGGCCAGGGGCACGGACTCTAAAAATTGAAGGCAGGTAGGAGAGTACAGATGCAACAATTTGACCACACTGGGCAGGCAGGAAGGGCAGTGGCAGCACAACAGACTATGGAGGGCAGTGGAAAGGGGGGCAGGGGCAACAAACCAACAATACAGGACTGGCAAGAGAGGCTGTGGCAATATAATAGACCATTGTGGGCAGAAGGAAGAGGCAGTGGTAGTACAACCATACATGCCAACAGACCCGTATCAGCCAGGAAACGTCCAATGTTTTTAAGCTCAAATGGGCTTTATTTGATCTGTCTCCTGTCTACAATCTCCTCTTTTTCAATGTAACTCAAAAGGGGAAAATCAATACCCCAGTTTTTTTTCAAAATCTCCTTCTTACCAAGTTCAAAATGTTCGCAAGTATGGTACATTGGATCATGGTAGGCAGGAGAAATTGGGGTAGGGACATGGACTCGGATAACAGAGGACAGGAGGGACATGGAGAGGTGCACCAAACTGACCCTACAGGGCAGGCATCAGGGTTTGAAGCAGCACAATACACCACACAGCACATGCGGGACAGGAGTGCAGCACAACAATCCATAGAAAGCAAGAGGGAGGGGACAGGACCATGCACATGGACAACAGCGAACAGAGGGGAAAGAGGCAATGGTAGCTAGCTGACCATAATGGACAGACAGGAGAGAAAGCTGCAGCATAACAGACCATAAAGGGCAGGAGAGATGGATCAGGGGCAATACAATGGAACAGACAAGCCAGGAGGGAGGGAATAGGGGTCTGCACATGGAAACAGAGGGCTGGGGGCAAGGGGACAGGGCAGGCGCAGCAAGATGACCATGGAGGTCAGGCAGGATGGGCACTAGAAACAAGACACACCATGGAGAGCAACATTGAGACTATGATGGCATACACACAGACCATGGAGGGAAGGTGGGAGGGGGTCAGGAGCAGCTAGCTGACCACACAGGGAAGGTGGGAGGGGCCATGGCAGCACAGAAGACCATGCATGGCAAGCGGGAGGGTTAGTGGCAGCACAATGGCTATGATGGGCAAGAAGGAGGGTGCAGGGGCACGCACAAAGGACCATGGAGGATAGAAGGGAGGGTCAGGACCTGGGCACAGACAAGAGAGTTCAGGGGAAGGGGCCTCACAACAGACCACGTGGGGCAGGCAGGAGGAGCAGTTGCAGCACAACAGACCAGGGAGGGCAGAAGGGTGTGGCATTAAAATGGACCATGGAGAATTGGAGGAAGGGGATAGGGGCATGGCATGTGGACAGGCAGGGTGGAGGTGGCAGGGACAGGTTACAGTCATCTGACAATGCTAGGCAGGTGGGAGGGGAGTGGCAGCTCAACAGAACACTCAGAGTAGATAGGAGTGTCAGGTCCATGGAACATGGTGGGCAAAACGGATGGAGCAGGGGCATGCACAAAGACATCGGAGGGCAGGGGGAAGGAGAATAGGGGCAGCAAGCTAAGCACAGAGGCTAAGCAGGAGGTCAATGATGGGCCATAGAATTGGGCAATGGAGGGCAGGAGGAGTGGACTGGTACATCATGCTAAATGGAGGGCAGTGGCAGCACATCAGACCATGCATGGCAGGAGAGAGGAGGCTAGTCCATGGATTCAGACAACAGAGGATAGGGAGGAGGTGGATGGGGCAGCAAGCTAACTGTTCAGAGAAGGTGGGTATTAGGAACTTTATTGTTTTTAAAATGTGTGTCTGTGCGAACTACTTAAAATATGAACAAGTATGCAGCATAATCTCACTTTTATTCAGGAAGAAGAGGACGTTTGTGACTGTGACTCCGGGCTCACTTGGCAGAAACATC
This sequence comes from Triturus cristatus, assembly GCF_964204655.1. Taxonomy (NCBI): domain Eukaryota; kingdom Metazoa; phylum Chordata; class Amphibia; order Caudata; family Salamandridae; genus Triturus; species Triturus cristatus. Next base: position 184,170,137 of record NC_140589.1, read on the forward strand.
CCCTGGCCCTCCACCCCCATCGCAAAATGTAATGCCCGTGAAAAGGGTAGGTGGACGCAGTGTTATATAGAACATAGTCCTGAGAGCACGATTGAAAATGAAAACTAGATATAGTATATGGTATAAACTATGCACCAAGAAGTGTGATATAAGATGAACCGGGGCGTGAAATATAATATGCAATACATTGTGCGCAATGACAGATTCATTGGAGAGCGCAAGATAGCACAGGCACTAGCACGTGCTATGCGATATGCGCCTTGGAGTGTAATATGCACAGGGCAGTGTTGTGTAACCTAACTAGTCTCTAAAGTTGTAATATAAAATATGTGCTGGGGAGTGTAACGTTGCATATGCCCTGTGACAAAGATATGGATCCCAGATTGTAATATGTATGGCATAGCGCTGTGCGTTATAACATAGGCATCGAGGAAGGCACATTAGATGGGGCAATATAACCTGTGTGAAGGCAAGAGTGGCATGACATATTCACGGGGTGGTGTTACAGTGCACATGGGCTAGAGAGTGTCATAGCATACGCACTAGCTGGTGGAATACAACACAGAGGTGTGAGGCACTCGCCGGGCACTGGTGGGTGTCACACAGCATTGGGCTCAGCCAGGAGCACGCTGTGACTCTCAAGTGAGGTTTGTCTCCTTTCCAGAGAGTAAAATAAAAAGTATTACACATCCAGCGGTGGATGTGTGTTTTATTAACCGTGAGGGGGGTTTCTTGCATAGTTTCTTCAAATTTTTATCGAATCCCCTTTGAATGGCTTGGTGTGCGTGTATATTAAATGTGCCCGTCAATAGCTACCCATGTTTGTATAAATAAACGACAAGGGTGTCTACTTGGAGAGTACCCACCGGTGGGGGCGCCGGGATTAGGCACGGTAGGGCGTCAGACACGTCAGAGCTTCACTAGCGGTGTAAATACATTCCATGTGGATTCATTCTATGCATAGTCGCCTTTTAATGAATATCACGCAAATCGTCATGGTGATAGGTACATACAGTTTGTCCAGCATGTCCTAGGTGCTTCTATAAATATATATTTTTTTTAAATAATAAAAAACAAAGGCCGGCCCCGGGGCCCTAAGTGGCCTGAGGAGGGGGCCAACGCCGCCCCCTCCTAAAGAATTAAAAAAAAAAAAGGCCATGACCCGGGGATTGGGGTCCCCGGGGCCGATTAAGGCCTTGGAGGGCCAAATTTATTTTTTTCAACAAAACAAATTAGGGTGCAGGCCCTGGGGGATGGGGTCCCCAGGGCCAGTAAATTAGAAAAAGAAGGGGGGCCACACAGCCCTCCTTCTTCAAAAAATAAAATAAATAAAAGACCGGCATCGCGCCGGAGGCCATGCCCCCTCCTTGCAGCACTCTGCAAACGCGCCCCCTGGCCAGTTGTAAGTTGGGGAATTAATTCCCCTTCAATACTGAGGGTCCCTGAGGGCCAACTAGCCCAACAGGTATCTCTAGTAATCGCCAGGGAGCTGCGTTGCAGACAGGTGTTCTGAGGCCACGCCCCTTTTTACACCTCTATGCAACGCAGCTCTTTGGCGCTTATTGGAGTTACTTAGTGGGCTAGTTTGACCCTAGGGACCCTTAGGATTCAAGGGGACTTAATCTCTCAACTTAGAACGGCCACAGGGCGCGTTTACACAGTGGTGAAGGGAGGGGACGGGGCCTGAGGTGACGTGTGTAAACACGCCCTGTGGCGCGTTTTAAGTTTGGGAAATAATTCCCCTTCAATCCTGCGGGACCCTTGGGGCCAACTAGCCCACCAGGTGCTTCCAGTAAACGCCACTGCGCTGCGTTGCAGAGAGGTGGTCTAGGCCATGCTCCTTTTTACATCTCTCTGCAAACCAGCTCTGTGGCGCTTACTGGAGGTACCTAGTGGTCTAGTTGGACCCTAGGGACCCTCAGGATTCAAGGGGACTTAATCTCCCAATTTAAAACGGCCACAGCGCGTGTTTACACAGTGGGGAAGTGAGGGGACGGGGCCTGGGGTGACGTGTGCAAACACGCCCTGTGGCGCGTTTTAAGAGGTAGTTTTAATCCCCTGTCCTATTATATACTAGAGGCTTACAGAGGAGGTCATGCTAATTACAGGGGGACCCAGTTACCACCAGTATCCATCTGAAAAAGTTGAGGGTACAGGATGATTTTGCAACAAGGCTTCTTTCTGCTCTTCTGTTTGTTCTTTCTGCACTTTATCCTTCTTCCTGCACTTTTCTTCGTCTTTGAGGACTTCTGTTGCTCCTTTCTGCGTTTCTTTTTTTTTTTTTCTGTGCGTTTTTTCTTCTTTCTTCACATGTCCTATCTCTGTAGGCATAGTTAGAAATTAGCATTTAAAAAACCTTTGAAATTCACTGAAAAAACCATAGGTTTCAGGCATGTTATAGTTAGGAATTAGCATTTGAAAAACCTTAGAAATTCACTGAAAAAACCATAGGTTTCAGGGACGTTATAGTTAGCTGGACTTTTCACTCGTACAAAACCATTGAAATTCCCCCGTTATAGTTAGTTCAGCTAACTATAACTCGCGCGCCCGCAATGCAGTGCTGATGACGTCACATATTACATCACTCATGACATGGTCAGTGACATCACTCATGACATCACTGATGCCATCTCAAATGACATCACTGATGACATCATCCTTGTGATAGAGTGGCAGACCTCCTCTCCCCCTAATATAACCTTTGATACACACATTCAAAAATAGAAACTAAAATTTTCAAAACAATGGACATACCAATATCAGTTACAACAACCTATTCAGTAATTCTAAGATCCACATACACGTCCACTCAGTCACCAACAGTCCTATACAGTCACTCATACATGTACTCACTCATCATATGTACTCATACACCTATACATCCTGTTACACAACGCCACTCATCCATAGAGTTACTCACACACATACTCACTCATGCTAATAAAGATTCAAACATCCATTTACTTGCATATAGAGTTATACACACACCACCACACTTACTTCTACAGAAACTTACACATACTTAGTCTTTTAAACAATCACTTATAGAAACACATACTTATTCATACAGGAACTCTTTCAATCTCTCACTCTCACATATACTCACTTATATACACCAATAGTCACATATACTAGTTTAAAACATATGCAGTTACTCATAAAGACACTATTGAGACAGTCATTCACTCACTAACACACCCATGCACATACTCATCCACCCATACAGTCCTGCACACATGCTGTCTTCAACACATACAAACAGTGAGTCACTCATTCATGCACCTATGCACTACGTAATTCCCCCCACCGAACCATACAGACACTCATACTGATACTCAAAAGACCAACTAATAACCTATATAGACACTCATTGTAGCTACTCACCAACCCATGCAGCCACTTATGCACAAAGTGAGAGACTGATACAGATATTTACATATTTAAACATTACTCACTAAGCCATGTATTCACTAAGATACACTTAATCAGTCAGTTATATAATCAATTTTTCAAAAACAAATCATCCATTTAGACACTTATATACCCATTTATTCTTCCATCGACCTTGAGATATACATATATAAAACATATGTAAGGAGCTGCCAGAACCGCCGCTGACCTATTGACTGTTGCATTTGTTGACACAATGTCGCCACTACTTTAGCGGATGAGATTGAGGATACTAATCGCACCCCAGTGAAGCAATTTCATAACAAGGTCAGAGCACGGCAGGGCGAGGGATTCGCTCCACGCTTCAGAGATGGAACTTACCTGCCACATAATGTCTTTTTGCCAGCATCGAGTGTATCTACAAAGATTCATTTGAAAATTGAAATGCAGAATTGGGCATAAAAAGACAATTAAACTTACTACAAGGACTAAAATGGGCAGGTTAAGATGGCTGACACGGGCAGGAACTTTCAGGAAATCGACCCGTAGTCCTTCTTCCATCGTGACAGTGCAACTGTCCGATGAAATGGGACAATTTGCCTGGTGAAATGTGGGGAATAAATTGTGATGGCACTGACGAAGGCGGAATCGCTGAAACGCGTTTGCCTAGGAATATAAGAGGAATCAAAACCGTGTGTGCTCCCTGGTCTCTTTGGTGGGGACCTTTTGGTGGTGAAATATATATATATATATAGGCCACACTGGCAAACAGATTAGATATGCCCAGTACCCACCCGTGCTCAGTAGTATTCGATATTCTCTTTTTTTTCCAGAGGAACATAATTATATTAATCCATTATTAATTATTAATTGCCGTCATGTATTTATCATCCTTCCAGCACTAAAGGTTACGCTTGTCCACTTAATAGGTCGACTACTTCAGTTTGTTATGTACTAGGCTATCCCTACCACCATTATGTTTTATTTTACTTTAGCATTGCTTAATATCAATATCATTCATCATCACTTTCTTCTTGTTTGGCAGTCTTCTTCTTGTGTACTTACTACTTAATGTACTTCTACTACTCGTTCCCTAGTCTCCCTCAGATGACTGACTTGTCTCATTTTCTTTCTTTGCAAATGCAACTGTCTTCTACTGCTACCAACACTCGTTCCCTAGTCTCCCTCAGATGACTGACTTGTCTCATTTTCTTTTTTTGCAAATGCAACTGTCTACTACTGCTACCAACACCCACCATGGCACCTAAGGAAACCAAACCATCACCATGCCTCCATTGCTTCGCCTAAACATCAATCACAGGTAAGAGAAGAAGTGTGGGGAGTCAATAATGTATTTACTATGGAAATTAATTAATTCACACACCCACATACTTCTGAGTACATACAGCAAAGGGCTTTTAGTTGCAGAGTGCATAGACTAGAAGGAGAGACTGACAGTAGTAGGACAAGTGAGGGTACTACATCGATCTGTCGGTGTGTTACACTATTGGTAGATTTAAAAAAACTGACTGCAGCCCTGCAGCAAAAGGAGGAAAAAAAAACAATGGGACGTAAAAGAGAAACCCCCTATAAAATATTTGCATCATATGTATTGGAAAACTATACATTGAAGTACTGGGTATTTTAAGCCCAGCGGTGCAGGGGACACACCCTATGACTTCTGGGTTTTTCCTGTTTCAGACCTACAGAAACACAGAGTCTTCTGGGTGAAGTCAAAGATCAGTTTATTGGCTGCAGACCAATTACAGGCGTCCTAGAAGTACAACAGCGTGTATGTTCTCAGGAGACTGCTGAAAATCACAGAAATGAGCTTCATCTTAAATACAGATTTTCCTGACTCAGGCATACATTCCTTGGTTTTATGGCATGGTCATTTAGAGTATACATTACAAATGAAAAAGCAGAGTCATGATGACCATCCCACATTCCAGTTAAGCCAGCCCGCAATTATTTACACAGCAAAGCTCAGATCCCACATCAGATATCGATAGGCCCCAATAAACATGAGCATCTCCTGTTTTGGGAAACAAGCCATAAAGCAGGAACAGTCAGATGTGAAAGAGATTAGCTAGAGGCTCGTGTAGGATGAAAGGACTTTATGGTGTGTCAAGCCCTGATGCTAAGGTGGCCAGAGGACGGGGAACTCGTGAGACCAGTTTGACCCGGGGCAGCGGAGCCAAGCTGGCCAGGTCACAGAGAAGTCAAGGAAAGGCACATGTGCTCTAAAAGGCCCGCATTCGCTTCATGCTATATAGCCTATGTGAGGGCAACCATAAGATGGCCACCGATACAAAATGGAACCCACCTAGTGATGTATAATAGCGTATACACAGTGCATTCACAACTAAAACGCTACACAAAGCACTTGTACATACCGCATTAACCATTCGCGGTTCACTATTACCGAGATTGACAGGGGTAGGGCCTTGCCTCCTACGCGGTCCCAAATTCTAAAGTACGACAGACCCTCCTTTTGCCCTTACATAGGCAATAACTATACTCATTTCAATCCGAGTCTAAGTCAATATTCACGAAGTCATGGAGATGTTGCTGTAGCATCATCCTATTACTTAGCTCGTCCCTCGATACAGGTTTCCTTACACATAATGTAGCACAGAGGCCACATATCGCAGGAGCACACTGTATGCACAGACAGAACAGGAAAAGGATGGCTAAGACCATTCCAATGACCATCAGAACTTTCCAACCCCAAGCAGATATCAGTTCCCAGAACCACCCCACCAGTGACCAATCTCCTTTATCCATGTGTATTGACTCAGATATTTTATGTAGTTTGGAGATGGCTTGATAAACTGTTGGAGCGTTGTCTGGTATGAAAATGCAACAACTGGATTGGATAACCTTACATACCCCACCACGATCTGCAAGTATGACGTCTAGAACCATGCGGTTCTGCAAAGTCATGAGGCGATCCGCTTGGAGCTCAGCTGTCAAATTACCAAGGGCACCAGCCGTAACATTAACAGTGGATTCAACCACACGAGTCAGCTGTCTCAGGTTCCTACTATTAACCATAGGTCCCCAAAACGGCAGGAAACCCAAAAAGAAATCTCCCGCTTCCTGACGGCAGTATCCTCCTTACTAATCACGCCTCTTACAACTCTGGTCTTGTGATAGTCAGAGGCGGCAGTAAATGTTGGCGGTAGCAGATTTGCAATATAACATGTGCCCGAGAAGTCAGGGGGCAACCATGTATATGCTCGATCATTGCAGATAAAATATGTACCATTGGCAGCCAAAAACGCAGGGGAAAACTGTGACGGAAAAGTGTACGTTTCAGTACAGTCACTTCTTCCCAGTTGAGCTCTAGGATTCGGACCATTACGTTGCAAACAAAACCGACCTATGTGGGGTACGACCCAGATTGGGGATGAGATTTTCCGCTGTCTTTCACCCAGACTAATACTATACCCCGTCGCGTTCCACCCTACATAAGCTCTCAACTCTTCTTTCGGAATGGATGTGTATGCATCGATATCTCTGCTCATATCTGCAACTCCTTTCATTAGAGCTTTATTATTGGTGCTAGGTCTGATGGAACGCGGTTGTCGCGGGGAGTAGACTTCTAGTGCATAGAGAAACATGGTCTGGAATGCCCATGACGATCCATTGTAACGATACGGCAGCAATAGATAAGGAATACCCTTATTAATGGTATGTGGCATTAAACCACACACCCAACAATTGGTCGTATTCATGACTAGTTGGTGCTGGTGCAAGAGCTGAATAAACGAATTGTTCACAAACTCTGATCGTCTGGCTTGTTCATGTTCAGGTAAAGGGTGAAAAGAGTGTGAGGAGACAGTAGGAGGAGGTATAGGCTGTACAGTGGGTGCAATGGGCTCTTGAGAGGAGAAGAATACAAACCCTACAGTAAACACTACCATACTACATAATACAAACAGGCATAAAAACACAAAACGTTTGTTTTTCATAATTTTACACATTCTTGTTTTAAAGTTCAGTTCCTCAGTGAGTCTCTCCATCTTACAAAACTCCATCCTCTAATTGTGCCGCTCACGGCGGGTAAGTATCTTCTGCTAAGGAGTACGCCCGTCAGTCCAGGGAACGCCCTAGACCAACCAGAACCGTCGACCTAACGTCTTCGGCCTGTACCCCAAAGTCTTGGCACCGCGACCCTGCGGCTGAACCCGGATGGTGGTTCCAAAAACAAAAATCAAGAAAGTCCTTCAGATGGGAGAGCTCTGGTTATCAAAAAATAGAAAGGTAAAAGGAAAAGAATATTTATTTGTCCATAGGCCTTGGTCTTAGATCGTAACGAGAACGGCCAGGTACTGTTTGATCTTGGAACAAAAGTTCAGGCTCTGTAGTGTCCAATCGAATTGACGGTGGCACAGCTTCTTGCAAAATATCGTCACTTTCCTGCGCTGAAGTTGTGCCTTTTATGCGTGCATCACTGAACGGCACAAAACGAGGTACAGTGTCTGTTTCAGAGTCTGCGATGCCCTCCTGGACCCACTGGTCATACGGCAGAGGCAAAGGGATTCTTTTGATGTGGGCGCCGTGGATCCAGTTTTTCTTCCCCTTCACTCGAACAGCTGATCTTGTAGACAGTAGTACGAGGTGAGGGCCAATCCAGTGGGGCTCATCATTGGTCTTCCGCTGAAAGTTTTTGATGAGCACCCATGTGCCAGGATCAATGGGGTGTCCTGGAGCCTCAGAGGCCAGAGGGAGAGTATCGTGCACCTGTTGGTGTAAAACACGCAGTTTAACCATCAAATCATACAAGTAATCAAGCAGTACTGGGTGTTCGATTTCACTGAATTTCGTCGGTCTTGGCACACCCCATACATTGGCCGGGCGGCCAAAAACTACCTCGTAAGGACTAAGTCCCACTCGTGAGTGTACGGTCATTCTGGTGGACAGGAGTGCTAGAGGCAGAGCGTCAGGCCATTTAAGACCTGAGCTCGCTTGGATTTTGGCCAGTTTAAGTTTTAGTGCGCCATTGTAGCGCTCTACTAATCCAGCTGATTGGGGGTGATTTGCAGCGTGAAACTTCTGCCTTATACCTAGTCCCTCACACACATTCTTCATCACTTGGCCCACAAACTCACTCCCATTATCACTCCACACCATTCTTGGCATTCCAAACCTAGGGAAAAATTCCTTCACAAGGGCTTTGGCTGTGGATAGGGCAGTGTTATCCTTTAGAGGATAGGCCTCTATCCATTTTGAGAAAGCGCAAACAACCACCAATACATATTTCAGGTTGTTGCACCTTTCCATGTGGATAAAATCCAACTGCAAAACTTCAAATGGATATGATGGAGGCGCAAAATGACCAGCTGGAGTTGGGGTTCCCCTGCCAGGGTTGTACTTCAAGCATACCATACAATTCTTGACCACATTCTCTGCACACTTAGGAATTACAGTATTCTGCCATACTGGAGCCAACAACTTACAGATTCCTTTCGTACTGATGTGTGCCATTCCATGTGCCATAGTAACCACTGGAAGCACATATGCATCAGGTAACAACCATCGCCTATGTTCTGACAAATCAATCCAACAACCATTCTCATCTAACTTACCCAAACTCTCTCTCCACTTGCTTAACTCTTTCTCTGTGGCTTCAGCTTGAAGGGACTTTACACTCTCTATTGTGTTTTCACACATTCCAACATCACCAACCCATCTGGCAGGGCCTGCAACATACATTCGAGTCTTCACATCTTTTGCTGTCTCTTTCGCGACTTCGTCAGCAAACGCATTACCACGACCAACATCATCAGTGATTTTCCTGTGCGCACTGCATTTCATAATCGCAACTTGCAACGGTAAGGTCAGCGACTCAAGGAGATCATTCACTAACTTGCCATTCTGAATCTTAGCTCCATGCGAGGTCAGGAACCCACGTTCCTTCCACAATCGCCCAAAACTATGAGCCACGCCAAAGGCGTACTGGCTATCTGTATATATATTCACTCTCATTCCTTCAGACAACACGCATGCTCTCGTAAGGGCAATCAATTCTGCTGCTTGAGCCGAATTTTGTGGCACACGTGCAGTTTCCACAATCATGTGCAAAGTCGTGATAGCATATGCAGCAGTCGTATCACCATTCGGAAGCTTGAAGCACGAACCATCCACCCATAGAGTACCATCACACTCAGTCAGGGGAGTATCTTTAAGATCTACTCTCCCTTTCGTCTCTTCTTCTGTTCTGAACAGACAATCATGTTGCTCAATCTCATCTAGGTCTGCTGGGATTGGTAATAATGTAGCTGGATTCAGCGTGTTGCATCTCTTTATGTGTATGTGATTTGCTAACAGTGTCAGCTCATAACCAGATAATCGTGCACTAGTTAAGTGCTGTGTCTTGGTCCTGTTTAACAATGTGTCCACAGCATGTGGAACCATAACAATCAATGTGTTATCCATCACTAGGCCAGCCGACTGTCGAATAGACATAGCTGCGGCGGCAGTGGCTCTCAGACAACTTGGCAATGCCCTCACTACCGGGTCCAAGGTTGACGAAAAATACGCGCATGGACGCGGTCTGTCGCCGAAAGGCTGTGTTAACACTGACAATGCACAACCATCTTTCTCGTGAACATACAATGTAAAAGGTTTGCTGTAGTCAGGGGTACCCAACACAGGAGCTGAACACAATGCATAACGCAATTCCAAAAAACTTTTCTGACACTCTTCAGACCATGGAATAGGATTTGGTGTGTCTTTGCATGTTAATGCTAACAACGGTTTTGCCAAAAAAGAAAAATTAGGAATCCAATGCTTACAGTATGAAGTAATGCCCAAGAAAGCACGCACTTCTCTCTGTGTTCTTGGCACACTCAACTGTGCAATGGCTTGAATTCGTTCTGGGGTCAGTTTCCTTCCCTCCTTCGATAAGAGATGACCTAAGTAGGTCACTTCTTGTCGACAATATTGCAGCTTTGAGAGAGACACTTTGTGATGAAAGGCAGACAAATGACGCAACAATGACAAGGTAGCGTCTTTGCAAAGCTTTTCAGTATCCGCGGCGATTAGTAAATCGTCAACATACTGAATGAGGATAGCGCCACTAGGTAAAACCAGTGCATCAAGCTGCGCTTTTAAAGCCTGACTGTATATTGATGGACTCTCACAGTAGCCCTGGAGAGCGCGTTTAAAGCGGAAACTGCGACCTCCTAAACTAAAGCCAAAAATGTCTCTACTCTCCTCTGCAATTGGGATGCTAAAGAAAGCATTCTTTAGATCGATCACTGAGAACCATGCAGCGGAGGCTGGAATCATGGTTAACAAGGTAGTTGTATCAGGGACAACTGGAAACTGTGGTACAACAATCTTATTAACCTCTCTAAGATCAATCACAAATCTGTAAACAGGTGGCTGTGAAGGGTCCGTTCGTTTTAAGACAGGTAAAACAGGACTATTGCAAACGTTGCCTCTTGTCTCTTCAATTACACCCTTTTTAATCAAATCACTGAAAATTGCTAACAATGCTTTCTGACCTTCATTGGAGATCTTGTACTGGGTAATACGTGGCAATCTGACGTTGGCTTTTAAAGTGACCACATATGGCGGTATTTCCAGGAGACCCACATCATTGGGACCAGGAGCCCAAAGGGTATCCGGAAGGGATGACAATTCAGGTGGCATTGCATTTTTAGACAAATACATTGGGGAAATCACTTTCTTACCTAATGTAAGTTGTACTCCTGAGGGAGAACAATATAGCGTCGCATGTAATCTTTTTAGCAAATCTAATCCTAGCAGATTTTCACCACAACCTGTTGTCAGAATGAGGGGTGCTTTTAGCTCACAAGGTCCAACAGAAAGTGACATAGGACTAGAAATCGGGTTCCTAACTGGGGCGCCAGAAAAACCAACTGAAACATTCATTTCGCCAGACAAAGGCGCGCCAGGGAGTTTTGAATGCATGATTGAACTCTTTGCAGCACCAGTATCCAGCAGAAAGGGCTCCGTTATATTTGCTGTAGTTACTTTAACATAAGGTCCGCTCTGATCCACTGGCACTGAAACAACTCCCTCTCTGTCTACGGCAGTCCTAGTAATCATTATCTTCTGCATTGTCGTCTTCCGCATAATAATCATTATTGTAGTATTGAGCTGTATTGCCAGTCGTATTGGCTTGCTGATCAAAGCTATTTATGGTATTTTGAGGAGGAAGAGGACGCGCGTTCTGGAGAACATTTCCACGCCCTCTGCCTCTAGGAGCTTGCTGACCACCTCTACCTCTTGCGCCATACACATTACCATTACGCTGCCTCAACCTAGGGCAACTATATTTAAAATGACCTTCCTCTTTACAATATGAACATTGGTTGGGCCCTACAGGGATTCGTGGTTGATAATACCCATTCATTTGCTGACTGTTCTGAAACTGTTGGGGTTGCTGATAGATACCTTGTGTTTGCCTATAATTACTCTGTCCTCCACGTGGTGGATAAGCCTGCTGCAAGAGGACCTTTGTCTTTAGTTCTTTCGTTTTCTTATCTGTTCTATCTTTTTCGTCTTTGTCTCTATTCTCATAATACTGTGCAGTAGCCAGTATTTGCGCTGAAGAGGAAACAGCCCAAGAACTTTCTGAATCTTTTAATTTCTTACACAACTCGGGTAGCAGATTCTGCACAAATTTATCAACAAATAACCGTTGGCCACCTTCAGTGCTCATGTCTTGACCACTGTGGTCGATAAACGTTTCTTCAAACCTGGTGAAAAAATCAGACACTGTCTCATCTTTCTTCTGCTTACATGCGGATAGTTTATCCCAATTTACGTGCATTGCAGGCATTATGGTTTTCATGTGGGTAATAATTCTACCAGGGAGCGCTGGTATGAGGGGCTCAGGTTTTGCACCACCAACTTGTCTAGCGTCTGCAGCAACGATATTAGCCCATGTATCACCCAATTCTGCAGCGTGATCTACATTACGAAAGGATCCCCATAAAGGCTGTGGAACCACATTCCCAAACAGCATATCTATGTCAGCCAAATTCATTACACAGGATTCTGCAGTTTGTGATAACTCCTTATAATATCCTGCAGGGTTTTTACGGGGATCAGGTAATGTCTGTTTAAGTGCTAACACCTCAGATCGCTTCCATGGGACATGTACCCAAACACGTTGAAAATGTGCTGGAGCAGCAGCAATACCATGAGCGGCATCAGCCGCAACAGCTTCCTTCCATACCGGAGGGACTTCTCTCATAGGGTATTGTCGCGCTTTTCCCTTTCTCCCCACAGGGAAATCTGGTTCAAACAACGACTGTTGACAATCATCATTCCTCAAGGCTAATAAAATCGCAACTGCCCTATCGACATCGTGGCCCACAATCATACCTTTTTCAAAATCGAATCTCACTCGGCATAACTCCTGCGGGTTTGGGTTTGCACCATTATCCTCCAATTCCTCACAGAGGAATTCACATATTTTATCAAAGACATACCTCTGTTTTGGGGCATCCCATTGGTGAAAAACGTTAACAACTGATTCCACATCATAGAGTGAAGGGAAACCAATCCACCTACGCGCCAGATGATCTAACACCTCTTTCTCATCGGTACCAGGCAGCTGACTGCGCAATTGCTTACGCTGTAAGCCAGGAGTCGCACTAGATGACCCAAAGAAAGGCGACATTAGACTAGTAACTACATTAGCTAGTCGTTGTCGTGCTGAAGGAGAAGTTGAGGCGAAAACAGGGGGATAGACAGAGGGACGAAGAACGGGTTCAGATACAGGTACCGGGGTAGTGCAAGAAGGAGCACCAGAGGAAACCGCTGGTGTGCTAGGCAAAGTCGCAGGAAGCGCGGGGGTAACAGGTAGCAAAACCGGCGGCCCTTGAGAGGGCTGCACTGCAGGGATAGGAGCCAGCTGAGGAGGAGCTGGAGGCTGCAGGAAGACTTGCGGCATATTTACTGGAGGTTGCACATTTACAAGCTGTGGTGGTGCGGTGGCATTTTGCGCATATGGGGTGGCGAACTTAGCAAATGGGACATTAGGGAATCTTTCTCATTCTCTTTTGTCTCATCTTGCACAAGGGGTGGCAAAACAGGGTAACATTTATCAATCCCTAGTTTGCGCTGTCTGTGCAATTGCTCATTCCTTTGTTCTTCCTCATTATCTTTAAATTGCACAGCTGCTTGCATCACTGACATACCTCTCTCTCTCTTATCTCTTTTCGCTAGCTTAATTTCCTTCTGTTTGGCTTCCTTTCGCCATAGGCGGAAAGAATCAAACATCGCCGGCCTGGCTTTCTTTTTAAACAATTTTACTTCCAAATTATCTAAGATATCTGTATCAAAACTACCATTCTGGGGCCATTTTAAAACACCGTCCTTTCTGGTGTATCGGATCCATATTTCATTATATGCAATGGGGCCCACACCATGTTTTACATAAAGCTCATAAGTTGGAGTTCCAATTGGAGGAACCGGACATGAATCCTCTAACTGGAAATCCCTTCTACAACTCAAACTAAACCAATTATTAAATACACTAGCACCAGGCATCTTCGCTCACTAGTCTAGTTTCAAACGTCAAAGGATTATCAAATACGATAGTCTCGTGAATACACGAGTCCTCTGGCTTTGGGACTTGCAAGAACCAAATCAAAATGATCCCGAAGGATACCAAATTCAAACTGGGAGACGCTCCACTTATACTTAACTGAATATTGATGATCGATGGCGTCACCAGAAGACTCTCTCGATTGTTTCGCTCTACGAAAATCGTCAAGGGTCCAAAACAGGGTGATTAATCAGGGCAGCAGTCCTTCGTAGACGTCGGGACGCGGAGAACCTCGCAGAAAAGACCTTCGGACCACGTCGACATGCAGGGGTCGATGAAGTGGCGGCCTTCCTCCAGAATTTCCACACGAAGCTCCTCACGAACCTCTGGCTTGGACCGGTACCGCTGAAATTGCGCCGAGTTGGGCGCCAACTGAAGTACTGGGTATTTTAAGCCCAGCGGTGCAGGGGACACACCCTATGACTTCTGGGTTCTTCCTGTTTCAGACCTACAGAAACACAGAGTCTTCTGGGTGAAGTCAAAGATCAGTTTATTGGCTGCAGACCAATTACAGGCGTCCTAGAAGTACAACAGCGTGTATGTTCTCAGGAGACTGCTGAAAATCACAGAAACGAGCTTCATCTTAAATACAGATGTTCCTGCCTCAGGCATACATTCCTTGGTTTTATGGCATGGTCATTTAGAGTATACATTACAAATGAAAAAGCAGAGTCATGATAACCATCCCACATTCCAGTTAAGCCAGCCCGCAATTATTTACACAGCAAAGCTCAGATCCCACATCAGATATCGATAGGCCCCAATAAACATGAGCATCTCCTGTTTTGGGAAACAAGCCATAAAGCAGGAACAGTCAGATGTGAAAGAGATTAGCTAGAGGCTCGTGTAGGATGAAAGGACTTTATGGTGTGTCAAGCCCTGATGCTAATCACAGGTGGCCAGAGGACGGGGAACTCGTGAGACCAGTTTGACCCGGGGCAGCGGAGCCAAGCTGGCCAGGTCACAGAGAAGTCAAGGAAAGGCACATGTGCTCTAAAAGGCCCGCATTCGCTTCATGCTATATAGCCTATGTGAGGGCAACCATAAGATGGCCACCGATACAAAATGGAACCCACCTAGTGATGTATAATAGCGTATACACAGTGCATTGACAACTAAAAAGCTACACAAAGCACTTGTACATACCGCATTAACCATTCGCGGTTCACTATTACCGAGATTGACAGGGGTAGGGCCTTGCCTCCTACGCGGTCCCAAATTCTAAAGTACGACAACATTTATTACCATAACAAATATAAACTAGAAGAAAAACCCACAACACCTGACCCACCACTCTCCCTATCCCCAACCAATGTCCAGTAAATTAAATAAATGTTCATGTCCAAGTTCAAGAAAAAGTAAAACCCAAGGTTCTCCAACTAGTCCCAACATCCCACCCACCCAAAAAATGATTAAAAACGTGGCAAGAGTCAAAGACAGAGGTCGGTGATGATGATGATGATGACATCTAGCGGGGGGGTGCCGGCTAGTTCTCTCTAGGACCTCCTCCAGCTTGGCCTCCAGGCCACCACCCTGAGGAGCATGTGGCGCTGAAAGTTCCTGCAGGAACAACAGGGGTAGGCAGCAGTAGATGTTGATGATGGGCGGCGGGCAGCTGCCAGAATACAGTGCTGTACCACAGGAGGCACGGGGGGCTGGCTGGGCCCCGGGGCATTGGAAGAAGAAGCTGCAGCTGCTGCCTCCTCTACCAGGGGAACCAGCTGACGATATTCATCTTGGATGGCCTCCAGCTTCTTTTGCCGGCCCTGGCCGCAAACTCCTGCCTAGTGGTTTGGGAAGGAGTAATAATATCAAGAGAGGAAAAAAAAGAGATTTGT
The DNA here is from genome assembly GCF_964204655.1 of Triturus cristatus. Taxonomy (NCBI): domain Eukaryota; kingdom Metazoa; phylum Chordata; class Amphibia; order Caudata; family Salamandridae; genus Triturus; species Triturus cristatus. The sequence continues at coordinate 184,185,962 of NC_140589.1, forward strand.
AACCAATACTCTTAGAAAAACAGTAACACAAAATTAAATTACACACATAATAATTATAGTGGCACAGTAGTAGCAGTAGCAGTAGCAGCTGTGGTATCCTCTCTTCCTCACTTCACTTCCTCTGTCCCTAAGATTTGTATGTGATTATTATACTTTCAGGCACTATGGAGTAGAGTAGTAGTATTCTTTTTCTCTCACTTGTTTAGCACAATTAATCTTGTAGGCATGCCAGCTCAGTCAGCTTGTGCCCTAGACAGACATAATTGTGCTGCAGACTCATGTACTTTACTACTGTTTGCATGTGGGGCAGCTGTACTACACACTTATATATTTCCATTACGGCCATACTTTATTAAATCAATGGCAAATGTTCAGACAATTTCACCCTGACTACACTTCTGCAATAAGGCACATGATGATGGTTAATGATGACATGCATATGGATGATGAGAAACGGCGGCACAACATCATGTCACTCACGTGATGATGATGATGATGATGATGACATACTGAGTGATTTGTAAGTACCAGTTACCATGCAGCTGATAGGCCACCCATGGCTGACACAGGGAGGGGACTGGAGCGGAAGTGGGCCTCGGAGTAGGAGCGAGGCGATTATGGGTAGGGTAAATAATAGTCATGCACAATATATGGGGCCGATTCACAGAACTAACTTAAGACAAAATCCTAAACTTACTACTTTTGGTATTCACAGAAGTTAGGATTTTGTCTTAAGTTTGTCTTAAGACAAACTTAAGACAGACTTAAGACAGTCTTAAGACAGACTTAAGACAGTCTTAAGACAGACTTAAGACAAACTTAAGACAGACTTAAGACAGACTTAAGACAAACTTGAGACAAAATCCTAACTTAAGTCTGTCTTAAGTCTGTCTTAAGTCTGTCTTAAGTTTGTCTTAAGTCTGTCTTAAGACAGCCGTGTCTAGCTTCTGCCACGGGCGCGTGGGGGCCTGAGGCGGGGGGCTGTGTGTGGTTTTGGTGATAAACGGATAGTTTAGACGAATCAGGTGGTGATCAGACCAGGGAATGGGTAGGGGAGTCGTTGCGGAGAGTTCCAGGATATTGGAGAAGATTGGGTCCAGGAGATGGCCCTTGTTATGGGTGGAGTGATGATTTTTCAGGGAGAGGCTGAGTGCGGCTAGGTCTTCTTTAAGATCTACCGCTGCTTTGTTCCCTGGATCCTCGAAATGCATATTAAGATCTCCAAGCACGGTGAAGTTGGAGGAGAGGCATGCTAATGAGGTAACTGTATTCGTTAGGGAGTTGGGGAATTGTCCCAGAGGGCCCGGGGGACGAAAGACCAGCAGTCCTGACAAGGTTTTCTCCGGGGAGAGGTGAATGGAGAAGTGGATGTTTTCACTATCAAAGATTGGGCTGTCCAAGATCTGGCATGAGATGGGTACTTTGGTGATGATTGCTATGCCGCCTCCTGGCCCTGATGGTCTATCATGATGTTTGATAAGGTAGCCCGGAGGTAGAGCTTGGACTATGTCTGGGTCGGAGGCTGGGTTGGTCCAGGTTTCCGTGAGGAACAGTACCTCGATGTCATTGTCCAGTATGAGAAGGTTAATCTCGGTCCTGTGTTTTGGAAGGGATCTGCAGTTGAGCAGGGCCATTTTAGTTGTGCGAGGTTTGGGAGTAGCGTGGGGAGTGAGTCTGTATGAGCAATGTCTGCATATGCATTGACTCTGCTCGGGTGTTATTGAGTGGAGACAATGGTCAGGGGTACTAGTCCTGAGTTGCCGCAGATCACATGCAGAGTATGTGATGGGTGATGGGATCAGGGGTGCAGGGGGGCTGGGCCCGTGGCCCGTTCTGGCATGGACGGGCGCAGACGGGCATGCCTTTGGCATGCCTTCGACGCGCTGGCGGCGTGCCCGCTGCGCGTGTCTGCTGCGTGTCCGGGGGAGGCACATTTTGTGCAGGGGAGGGGGGCGTGGCCTAGGCAGTGGCGTGACCTAATTGGTTCTCTAACCTGAAGCAGCGCTTCAATCGGCTGCGTGGGGAGAACTGGACTGGTTGGCGAGGGGGAGTGCCCAGGGGAAGGTGCAGTACACAAGTAAAATCAATTTCAACTATTCAATTAATTTTAAAAAAAGCACGTTTCCTCCCGGCTGATCGCCTCAGGAGTGTCGTTTCTGGCTAATGCAGGCTATCGCGTTCAGCGCGTCTTATATAGCAGAGTGAGGGGGCGTGGCCTCGTTTCCGAGGAAATGGCGGCAAGTTTGGTTTTCTAACCCGAAGCAGCGCTTCAATTGGCTGCGCGGGGAGAACTGGACTGGTTGGCCAGGGGGGAGTGCCCAGGGGAAGGTGCAGTACACAAGTAAAATCAATTTCAACAATTCAATTAATTATTTAAAAAAGCGCGTTTCCACCCGGCTGATCGCCTCAGGAGTGTCGTTTCTGGCTAATGATGGCTATCGCGTTCAGTGCGTCTTATATAGCAGAGTGAGGGGGCGTGGCCTCGTTTCCGAGGAAATGGCGGCAAGTTTGGTTCTCTAACTCGAAGCAGCGCTTCAATCGGCTGCGCGGGGAGAACTGGACTGGTTGGCGAGTGGGGAGTGCCCAGGGGAAGGTGCAGTACACAAATAAAATCAATTTCAACAATTCAATTAATTTTTAAAAAAGCGCGTTTCCTCCCGGCTGATCGCCTCAGGAGTGTCGTTTCTGGCTAATGCGGGCTATCGCGTTCAGCGCGTCTTATATAGCAGAGTGAGGGGGCGTGGCCTCGTTTCCGAGGAAATGACGGCAAGTTTGGTTCTCTAACCTGAAGTAGCGCTTCAATCGGCTGCGCGGGGAGAACTGGACTGGTTGGCGAGGGGGGAGTGCCCAGGGGAAGGTGCAGTACACAAGTAAAATCAATTTCAACAATTCAATTAATTTTTAAAAAAGCGCGTTTCCTCCCGGCTCATCGCCTCAGGAGTGTCGTTTCTGGCTAATGCGGGCTATCGCGTTCAGCGCGTCTTATATAGCAGAGTGAGGGGGCGTGGCCTCGTTTCCGAGGAAATGGCGGCAAGTTTGGTTCTCTAACCTGAAGCAGCGCTTCAATCGGCTGCGCGGGGAGAACTGGACTGGTTGGCGAGGGGGGAGTGCCCAGGGGAAGGTGCAGTACACAAATAAAATCAATTTCAACAATTCAATTAATTTTTAAAAAAGTGTGTTTCCTCCTGGCTGATCGCCTCAGGAGTGTCATTTCTGGCTAATGCGGGCTATCGCGTTCAGCGCGTCTTATATAGCAGAGTGAGGGGGCGTGGCCTCGTTTCCAAGGAAATGGCGGCAAGTTCGGTTCTCTAACCTGAAGCAGTGCTTCAATCGGCTGCGTGGGGAGAACTGGACTGGTTGGCGAGGGGGGAGTGCCCAGGGAAAGGTGCAGTACACAAGTAAAATCAATTTCAACAATTCAATTAATTTTAAAAAAAAGCGCGTTTCCTCCCGGCTGATCGCCTCAGTGTCGTTTCTGGCTAATACTGGAGATACTTAGAACATTGAACCCAGACCTAATATGTTTACAAGAAATGCATATCCCATGGCGAAACAAGAGTCTCTTAGAGATTAGGGGCTACTGTTTGGTGGCGTGCTCTTCCCAGGATACTACGAATAGAGGGGTTGCGATATATACTAGACAATGGGATGGACCGGCAGTAAGATCACTAGCAGATAAGTGGGGGTGATGAGCGATAGTAGAACTACCAAATGGGCTGACAGTTGTGAATTTCTATGGTTCTAATTTAGATGATGCTGGTATTTGGGACGAATTAGAAATAGAACTAGCTAATTGGTCCCAACGTTTGATAGTATGCGGTGACTTTAATATACATCAGGATGTGATTAATACCCAGAAACAAATATATGTAGGAAGGAAGCCGAAGGTTTATAGGGCAACCAGAGCACTTAAAGCTAGCCATGGCCTGTGTGATGTATGGGTAGAAAAACAACGAAAAGATCCTGGTTTTACATACTTTTCCCATCCACACAGGAAATGTGTATGGCTGGACTACTTTCTTGCCTCCCACTTACTGATAGGTAACTTAGATATTATTAAACTGCCCCAACTATATTCCGACCATAATTCTCTGATCTTGGAGCTAATGGGGGCTTCGGAGGTTAGACAGAGGACTTCATGGTCATTCGATAAAAAGCTGTTGATTGATGAAGAATTTTGTACATATATTAAACAATGGGCGCAAGAGTTTTTTGATTGTAACAGATATAGCCCATCTCGTGAGGTGGTTTGGGATACTTTTAAGTCTGCCTTGAGAGGTCAGACAATTGGGTTTGTAGCTCGCACCCAGAAACAATGCAAATTACAATTCGATCTACTAATTAGTAAACTGTCTAAACTAGAGGCAGAACATATCCAGATAATAAATAAAGGTGGTCCTATGAGCCTATTGGCTGAACAAATGACTAAATTAGCTATAGCTAAATCAGAAATAAATGCATACTTTCATACCAAAGTGGCCCAGATGTTTCAAGCTTACCGTGGGGAACTATATGAATATAGGGAGGCTACGGGGCGACTTTTAGCCTTAAGAATAAGGAAGAAAGCCGCTAGAAATAATATATTAAAAATTAGGAATAAAAATAACCATCTAGTATCCGGACCACAGGAAATTATTTGGGTATTCGAGGAATTTTACACTAAGATATACCAATCGGAGGAATGCTCGGTTAAATATGATGAAATAGCAGAGAAACACCATCTGCTACCAAGATTACACCCTAAGGCCGCTGTAGTTAGAAAGACAAATAACTATAGGTGAAGTGCAGGAAGCATTAGAATCCCTCTCACTGAGAAAAGCTACAGGCCCCGACAAAATTCCCATAGATATGTACAGAATATTACTGCCTCAAATACTTCCTATTATGCAGGACCTATTTGTGAGCATACAATACAGAGGGATCCCACCCGGTTCCTGGCAGGATACGGATGTGGTGGTCTTTCTCAAAAAAGATAAACCACCAGAAGTGCCATCATCGTACCGCCCAATATCGCTTATTAATGCGGATGTGAAAGTCTATTCCAAAATAATGGCCACTCGATTACAAAAGATCACTGTTGCACTTATATCACCCTGGCAACTTGGCTCTGTTCCCAGCAGGGGGACCACAGACCATACAAGGCGTGTTATTTCTATCTTGGATATCTCAGAGGCTGATGAGAAAGAAATGGCTGTGGTCCTCCTGGACACGGAAAAAGCCTTTGATCGATTGGCCAGGCGATATCTATGGAGGAATTTGGTAGATAGAGGATTTCCTTCTAGAATTATAAGGGCTCTTCAGGCAATGTATTTTAAACCGTATGCTCAGATTCAAATTATGGGTCACACTTCCAGGAGGGTGGAGATTGCCAGAGGTACGCTCCAAGGCTGTCCCTGCTCTCCTATTTTGTTTGCATTCTATTTGGATCCTTTTATTATTCGTATTTTACACAATCAGTTGATTAAACCAGTTATAATACATGAGATGAAAATTCTAGCATACGCAGACGATATTGCGATAATCACAGCAGAACCTCGAACGACCATCAAAGAAATAGAAAATATGGCAGAAACATTTGGGGAGAAATCTGGCTATCTTCTAAATAAAACCAAAACACAAATTATATGCTCTTCTAAGTGCCGGTTCCAAGACTCTCGAGTAACCGAGACAGCTACGTATTTAGGGATGGAAATAACAGCAGAAATTAATAAACTTTGGGCGATCAATATTGACCCAGTGCTGCAAACCATAAACAGCGAGCTTAGACATATCAATAATCTACATCTCACAATAATTGGTAGAATCAACGTAATCAAGATGAAGATATTTTATAAGATTTTGTATTTAATACGCGCAATACCACTGGAACTTGCCGTTACTAAAATACATAGAATTGAGGCCATGTTTTTTAAATTCATTTGGGGATATCAAAAGGTACGACGGGCCTATAAATATCTGACGCTACTTAAAGAATGGGGAGGGTGGGGAGCCCCTAGCATAGAGCTTTACTGCTGAGCTACTGCCCTGCAACAATTTGAAATCCTCTACAATCTTCAAACGGTAGAGATGGAGTGGTTGAGATTACCCAACTTACTATGGAGGATGATGCCCTAGGTTTATTGCAACGACAAAACAACCCAAATTATAAAAAACCTCGATATAAATGCATTCAGAGTGCGCTAAAATCTGGAAAAAGTGGAAAAGATCTGTCAAATTAGCAGGTACAATATATATATATACATGACTCTGGCATTCAGATCTTTTGACATCAGCACTGTATGATGGAATGGCCAAAAAGTGGGAACAGGCGGGGATTACATCATTGGCAGATCTCTATTCAAATGTAGAAAGAAAGACTTTTTTAGAACTAGCTCAAGGGTTTGGTATATATGAAAACTCATGCTTTAAATATCTACAAATACAAAATCGAATCAAAGGGCTCCCTTTTGGGCTCATTAGAATGGATCCGATCCCTATATTAAAAATTATGAAAAACCCAGAAAGTAAAATCAAAGATTTTGATCAAGAATTATTGGCAAAGAAACCAGATGATATAGTTCAAATATAATCTAAGTGGGCTAGCAAGTTCCAGGATGGGGAGATAGATATAGATATGGCATTAGAGATCGGGATAAAAGTTTTTATGTCAGCCAACCTCAAAGCCCAACAATATAAAACTGTCTATCATCTCTATTATATGCCCGCCAAACTATTTGGGTGGGGAAAGAGACAGACAGATAAATGTCCGAGGTGCCAGATGGGCCCGGCAAATAGTATTCACATGTTTTATTCCTGCGAAAAGTTGAACTTGCTAAAAGAGGGTATTGAAAAATTCTGGCTCCAGCTATTAAACAAAGAGATCAAAATTACTCCAACTTTGATGCTTTTAGGATATGATATACGGGTAAATCTAAATCTGAGGTAGAGGGACTTTGTGTTCTTAACAATGGCGATGGCACGATTACTGGTTGCCACGGTATGGAAGGATAGTGAGCCACCTACATATTTTTAATGGCTGTATAAATTAATATATATAGGTCATCAAGAAATCGCTCTGTATAAATGTAAAGGGGTAAGGGCCATGAGGAAAGGCAGGAATATATGGGAACCCCGCATAGCATTGATGGAAAGAAATGAGCGACAAGGGATTGGATAGATATGTATAACTACGGAGGAACTACGATCAGGATGTGTAGTAGGAACGATGTATGTATATTGAAACTGCAAACTTCAGAATGTTATTCTGGCCAGTATGAAATTTGGAAATTTGCTAAACATACGTAAAAATGTGACAAGATCTGTATGATATCTCTGATTTAAATTTAAAAATACATATATATATATATGTATATATATATATATTACCTACTGGCGGTCGCCAGTAGGTAGTTATAGTTAGGACCACGTTTCCATAGGAAATCCGCAACATTCTATTTTGAATAACTTTGGCGCCGGTCGACGAATCCTCGCGTATTTTTCAAAATAGGTGGGGCGCTACGCTCCGCTCCTACCCTGAAAGTCTCGGGTGGATTCGTCAAGCGGGGGCTGAGATAAAAGGGGGGTCCCAAAACGCGTTTTTCCCATGCATTTTTCCATAGGACCTTTAGACAGGGCTACAGCCCGAACGGCTGAACAGAATTACTTGAAATTTGGCAGAGAGGTAGTCCCTAGGTCAAGGAAGTGCCTTTTGTAGGTTTGGTGTAAATCTGTTCAGTAGAATCTGAGAAAATAGCCTTTTAATCAATATATATATCTGTGGCAGCTTACCGTGCGCTTATGGTGCGCTTACCGTACGCGTACGGTGGCGTGCGCGAGCACGATTCTGATTGGCTGTTAGATCTTAGTAAACATTCGAATCGGTCGAAACCAGGAAGCGGCGGCCGCCATTTCGTGTGTTTCACTCAGAAAAAAAAGAGTGATATCTTGAAAAGGGGGCAAGGTGGAGAGTTACAGACCCCCTAACATTTGTAAGGGGGTCAAAGAAAGACAGAAAAGTTCAAAGAAAACATTTATTATTTTTTAAAAAAAATCGCGGGGTACGCGTACCGTAAGCTTACGGTAAGCTTACCGTACGCGTACGGTAGAAAAAAAAAATAAAAAGAGAAATAAAATTCAGATTTAAGTGTTTAGATATTAGGGGGCTCTAAAAAGAGCCGTTGTGTTTATGAAGTGATTTTTTAGTGGTACCTACAAGTAAGTACCGATGCAGAGTCTAAGGTTCAAGAGGAAGACTCTGTTCCCTTCATCATTGAAGTGCACACCATCTCCTCTATAAATGTCTTGCATGTCGTAACGCAAGTTGTTGTGGTAAATGGAACCCATACCATAGTCACGGAGAAAAGCAGAAACAGATTTGTTGACGTGCTTTCTTGCTTTGTCAATCTGCGGACAGAAATGATTGGACCAGTTCCATTTTTGCCTTTGGCATATGTTAGAAAACACAAAGGCAGTTTTAGGGAAAAGTGAAAACAGTTGTGCAAAGGTGTCCTTCATAAGCATTTCCAGACCTACCCCAGTCAAAGTGCCTAGGTCATTGCCACCACAGTGCACTATTATGAGGTCAGGGTGTTGGATTTGCATGAAGGATTTCACCAATGGCATCAATTGGTGCCACTTTAACCCTCTCTGACCAATCCATTTAATGTCTACATTTGGCAAAGCAAGGTCTCTCACCATACCTGTTTTCTCTGCAAACTTTTCACTCCAGAAAACATAGCTGTGCCCTACAATCCACACTGTGAACATCTTCCAAGGAGATCTGGATGCACTCAGGAGGTGTAATTCAGTAGAATAGGAAAATGAAATGAAAGACAGTTTGGAAATGGAGGAATACATATTTTTTTCATAAAAAAAAGAACTGATTGGCTGTTTCATACCATTCTAGAATAAAAACTAGGCTGCATGTGTAAATTAATAGAAGCATGGTTTGTATTGGTACAGAAAAATGTGTTACCAAAGAACAGTACTTTGGATTTGCTGTTAGGTTTGAAAAGTCAAGCACTCTTGCTCTGTGGAATTGAAACATTGTTTGGCGAACTTCTGACCTAACTCCACACAGCAGTGTTCCATGAGCTGTTGCTATGGTAGCAGGCAGAAGTCAAGTTGGGGGAAGGGTACTAGGCAGAAGTCAAGTTGGGGCAAGGGTACTTTTGGAAAAGGGTTGGTTTTCAACCAATAGAAATGTGTGATTACATTTGAAAAAAAGGGGGAAGCACTGAGATTGGAAATTAACATGTATATGTGTGGAAAAAGAGAGGGAAAGTTTGCCATTATCTGGTTCTGCTGAGAGGAGAGAGGTGTAAAGAAAAGAGATCCTGGCTCTGATAATCTGCTGTTTGAGTGCCACATTTCTTTCACAGCTAACTAATTTTAAAGGTGAGTTTAGAGTTTGAGAGGGGATGTATATGGTAAATTAAGAAATGAATAATAGAAATGGAATTCCTTTTGTTGAAGTTGTGTTTATCATTTTCTGTTTTGGGAGAAATTTAAATGTGAGGAACATGTAAAATAATATGGACTATGTTTTCACGATAAATTAAGGTGTACTGGTATAAAAAAAGAATAGTTTAAGGGTTTGAGGTTGGTCTCAGTAATGCAAATACATTCAGCATCACTAAGGCTGGTTGCCCTTGCTGGAATGTAGGCAGTCACCCAGGTTACACATGGTGGTGGTCTGAAAAAGCAGTTTGGACATGTGCTTTTAAAAAAATCTGAAAAGTGGATTCATAATGTGTCAGTCTGTAAAAGTGATTATCACTTGTCAAAAAAAAGAGCAGTAAGTGTGCTTTCAAATTGGCAAAGAAATTTCGTTTTGTGACTAATGTGAAAACATGACTCTGTGTGCAAAGAGGAATTATAGGCAGAGATTTATTGCGTATTGCTCTGGTGATTTCACAGTTGCATTAGATGGAAAGGGGGAGCCATTTTTTGGTGCAGAAGCAGACTCTTAGCACACACCCAGCTGCTTACCATGTTGAATCATGCACAGTATTTACAAGCGAGTGGGGTTTGAGGTTTCAGTCAGTAATGCAAATACATTCAGCATCACTAAGGCTGGTTGCCCTTGCTGGAATGTAGGCAGTCACCCAGGTTACACATGGTGGTGGTCTGAAAAAGCAGTTTGGACATGTGCTTTTAAAAAAATCTGAAAAGTGGATTCATAATGTGTCAGTCTGTAAAAGTGATTATCACTTGTCAAAAAAAAGAGCAGTAAGTGTGCTTTCAAATTGGCAAAGAAATTTCGTTTTGTGACTAATGTGAAAACATGACTCTGTGTGCAAAGAGGAATTATAGGCAGAGATTTATTGCGTGTTGCTCTGGTGATTTCACAGTTGCATTAGATGGGAAGGGGGAGCCATTTTTTGGTGCAGAAGCAGACTCTTAGCACACACCCAGCTGCTTACCATGTGGAATCATGCACAGTATTTACAAGCGAGTGGGGTTTGAGGTTTCAGTCAGTAATGCAAATACATTCAGCATCACTAAGGCTGGTTGCCCTTGCTGGAATGTAGGCAGTCACCCAGGTTACACATGGTGGTGGTCTGAAAAAGCAGTTTGGACATGTGCTTTTAAAAAAATCTGAAAAGTGGATTCATAATGTGTCAGTCTGTAAAAGTGATACAATTACATTTTAATTATAAATTAAATTGTTGGGTGGGACAGGTAAGTGAGAAATTAGAAGGTCTCTTTCTTCCACTTTATCTCAAAAAGATTTTTAAAAATTAGTTATTAATTTCTCAAGGATCTTGAGATGTGGTAATTGATTTTTAGTGTTTTTAAAAAAAAAAAAAAATAATACGCTTACCGTGCGCGTACGGTAAAAAAAAAAAAAAAAAAGTTTCAAAGAAAAAATAAAAAAAAGTTGAGAGGTAAGATTGGCTCTTATAAGAGCTGTTGGGTTCATACAGGGATGGAGGAAAGAAAGAATGGGAGTATTATGAGCGTCTACAAACATGCTGGTCTATCTTATTGTTAATAAGGGTAAGACTGATCTCCCCAAAAACAATAAGACCACCACATCTTGTACACCTCATTTCAACCCTCCCAAATCGAGGGTTGGTGTCCACAGGAAAAGAAGAAGGTGATGCTCCAACATCAGAGGAAGGGCTCAGCTGAGCTGCCGATGATGTACTCGGCTGAGCATCTGAGGCTGGGCTCTGGTGACTTACTGAAGAGTTTTCTCCAGTATGTCGAGCAAAGGTCCTTGGGTGTCTGTCCTGGAGGTGTCTCTTCATAGAGTGATTTCCAAAGGAATATTTCTTCCTTGGATTTCCTCTTGATAAAACACGACCACAAAGTATGCAAGTGACCAATTGAGCATTCACCTTTTTCTCCCCCTCTGGAAAAGTGAAATACTCCCATACAAAAGAAGTCTTTTGTTTCCTCCTTCTCTGGATCATGGTGGTGCTGCTAGCCTCACTCTCAGAAGAGGTCTGCTGTTCTGCCATTGTATCCCAATGTCAATCCAGCTCCTGCTCCTAGAGAATCACAAGCAGAAATGAGGGGAATGGGTGTGGTGTGGGAAGAATCTGGAACTGAAAGTAGTTTCAACCAATGAAAAGTGTTCTTTCAAGCAGTAATGAGGGGAATGGGTGTGGTGTGAGAAGTTTCTGGAAGTGAAAGTAATTTCAACCAATAAAAAGTGTTCTTTGTAAGTCACATGACCTGCCGTGCGCGCACGTGACGCTTACGGTGCGCTTACGAAGCGCGTACGTCACACTCGCGCATGCGCATTACACGCCCCTGCGTAACTGCGACGTTGCTTCCGGGTGTACGCGTACGTCACGCACGTATTGCGTATCGCGCATGCGCATTACACGCCCCTGCGTACCCGCGACGTTGCTTCCGGGTGTACGCGTACGTCACGCACGTATCACGTACGCGCACCGTACTTATGACGTACGAAGCGCGTACCGTCAGCTTACCGTACGCGCACGGAAAAAAATGCATAAAAAAAAAAAACCTTTCCATAATGCAGGATATAGTACATATATTATTTTATACAAAGGCTTACAAAAAATGACAAAAAAAAATTTGCATTTAAAAATCCGTACAAATTCACTGAAAAAACCATGGGTTTCACACACGTTATAGTTAGAAATTAGCATTTTAAAAACCTTGCAAATTCACTGAAAAAACAATAGGTTTCAAACATGTTATAGTTAGGGATTAGCATTTAAAAAACCTTACAAATTCACTGAAAAAACCATAGGTTTCACACACGTTATAGTTAGGAATTAGCATTTAAAAAACCTTAGAAATTCAATGAAAAAACCAAAGGTTTCACACATGTTATAGTTAGCTGGACATTTCACTCGTAAAAAACCAATGAAATTTCCCCGTTATAGTTAGTTCAGCTAACTATAACTCGCGCGCCCGCAATGCACTACTGATGACGTCACATATTACATCACTCATGACATGGTCACTGACATCACTCATGACATCACTGATGACATCTCAAATGACATCACTGATGACATCACTGATGACATCATCCTTGTGAAAGAGTAGCAGACCTCTTCTTCTCCTAATATAACCTTTAATACACACATTCAAAAATAGAAACTAAAATGTACAAAATAATGAACATATCAATATCAGTTACAACAACCTATTCAGTAATTCGAAGAACCACATACACATCCACTCATTCACCAACAGTCCTCTACAGTCACTCATACATGTACTCACTCATCATATGTATTCATACACCTATACATCCTGTTACACAACGCCACTCATCCATAGAGTTACTCACACACATAGTTACTCATGCTAATAAAGAATCAAACATCCATTTACTTGCATATACAGTTATACACACACCACCACACCTACTTCTACAGAAACTTACACATACTTAGTCTTTTAAACAATCACTTATAGAAACACATACTTATTCATACAGGAACTCTTTCAATCTCTCACTCTCACATATACTCACTTATATACACCAATAGTCACATATACTAGTTAAAAACATATGTAGTTACTCATGGAGACACTATTGAGACAGTCATTCACTCACTAACACACCCATGCACACACTCATCCACCCATACAGTCCTGCACACATGCTGTCTTCAACACATACAAACAGTGAGTCACTCATTCATGCACCTATGCACTACGTAATACCCCCCACTGAACCATACAGACACTCAGACACTCATACTGACAAAAAAACAACTAATAACCTATATAGACACTCATGTAGCTACTCACCAACCCATGCAGCCACTTATACACAAAGTAAGAAACTGATACAGATATTTTCATATTTAAAGATTACTCAGTAAGCCATTTATTCACTATGATACACTTAATCAGTCAGTTACACTAAAAATACCAATTTATTCTTCCATTGACCTTGAGATATACATAAATATAAAACATATTTAATTTTCAGAAAAACACACAATCACAAGGATGATGTCATCAGTGATGTCATCAGTGATGTCATTTGAGATGTCATCAGTGATGTCATGAGTGATGTCAGTGACCATGTCATGAGTGATGTAATATGTGACGTCATCAGTAGTGCATTGCGGGCGCGCGAGTTATAGTTAGCTGAACTAACTATAACGGGGAAATTTCATTGGTTTTTTACGAGTGAAATGTCCAGCTAACTATAACATGTGTGAAACCTTTGGTTTTTTCATTGAATATATATATATATATATATATATATATATATATATATATATATATATATATATATAAACCCCTGATTGATTGACAACCTATAGGACTGGACTCGGTGACTAGAGCTATTTGTGCATCTAATTTTTTTAAAAGAAGAAAGAGTGGCCAACTGGGCGGATGTGAGGTCTCTCTTAGTTGGAAAATAATGGTGCAGTCCTCCTATTCCTCATACTTCCTTCCAGCCATGGTGCAAGGTAACAGTTGTTCAATGTTCACCATCAATTGCTGCTTCTAAAAAAGGTACTAGGACTGGGGTAGAAAAAGTAAAATACACCACTTTGGGTTGTCCTCTCCAACGTGACTGACCACCATTACTGATTGAGCATGATGAGACAGTAAAATAAACTAATGGCTTCTCATCTCACAAATCACAAACCTGCAGATATACCTTACTTGGGCATCCAATCTGAACAGCACATTAGTGCTACTAGTAGTAGTAAGGAGTCCTTACTAGTACTAGTAGTAGCCTAGGACCAATGGGTTCTCTGAGTCTTACAGTACCACTACTAGGCAATCCAAATAAGGGGAGAGAGAAAGCTCAGTGAAACCCAGAAGAAAACAAGCTACAGACTGACTGTCTAATACAGCGTCTGAGCAGAGGTCAGATGCCGTTTGATTTGATATTAAAAAAAAAAAACAGAAAATAGAAGAAACATTGTTAGTAGTAGTACTAGTACTTAGTAATAGGTAATGGAGCAAAAACAAGTATTTAGAAACAGATAGATTGAAGTGGATTTTGGAAAAAATAAAATTAGGAAATGGAAATAATAGCGCTGTAAAAGTTAGGGAAGTATTAATATATTAAAACATCAAGAGGACTTACTGGTGCCAGCAGCGGTGCCATCTGTAGTTTCCTGCTGTTCCTGGGAGGCTCCTCCAGCTCCCACACCCGCCGCACTGCCAGTTGCCCCAATCTTCTTCTTGCCCCTGGATGCTGATCATGTAAAGAGACAAAAAATGATTTGTGTTAAATTCATAAATATAATTGCTCCACAAATATTTTTAGACAGGAAACGGCAATTGCAATAACATTAACCTATGCTAAATCAATCAGATCAACTTATTCGACTGGCAGCAGTCCACTAGTATGTATCGCAGTCGAGAACCATCCAATCATCATTATTCCACAGTTCAATTCCGATTCCTGAATCCTAAACATAACTAGCTCACCTAGTCCTGACTTTGGAATGAATTGCAAAAAAATTATATTTGGTTCTAAGTTCTGATCTCATTCCCAATCATCTCTCAGTCTCAACTCCAACAACCTCCTTTGATGGGTCAATTACTAAATCTGCATTTATTCTTCTTAATGCATAGATGGACGCAAGCATATTCCATACACCAAATTGGTTGGTTGCAATTCACTCACTATAAGAACTACAAAAGGTTCTACTAGGACTGAAGTCATGTGAGTGGACGCGTCACGACGCAGGTCGCTAAATTACCAAATAATACTAACTAACTAACTACTACCACTATCTTAGTGACAGGAGACAGAACAGCCTGACAGTACAAAGGAAAGGACTGGGGTCTTTCCTATGTGGATTACCTACCTAACTTAAATTATCTAACCTCTCTTACATAACCAGCCCAAGTGAGCGCAAAGTTGCAAACAAGTACAATTAGTTATTAGCGCCAAGCACCTGTCTGGAAGTAACAATCACATAATATAAGATTTTTAAAAATAGGTTACCTGCATGTAAGCAGCAGCAGCATGTTAGCTATTTGCAAAATATATAATATTTGCAATAACACAGAACAGAAGAACACAAAATAGTAATATAAATAGCTACTCACCAAGCCCCGGGACATCAACACCTAGCAGGTCCAGCAGGCCATGCGCCTGGTCCAGGATATAGGACCACCTGTGCAGCAAAACACTGCTTGGCGCACCCATGCCCACCGCCGGTGAATCTCCTGGAGCCCGTACCCGGACCCAGGACTGCCGCCTGCTGCCAGGGTTCAGGGGAGGTGGTGCTGGATAAAAAAACAAGTGAGGCCACCTCCACCTCACTGAATAAGGCCCGTGCCTGCACCCCTTGTGTGCGCCACCTTCTGCAAGGAAGGCGGTCGTGGCTCTCACTCCGAGCCCTCCTCTTAGTCTTCCCCTGGCCCTTTGCCATGGTTCTGGGTAGGCGGGGCGGAAAAGAAAAGGTAGTTACTACAGGGCATATCATCAAGACAGGCGATAAAATTATCGCCGCTTTAGCGGCAGAAAACTGCCGCTAAAACAGCGATAATGGGCATGATAATTTGCTTTATGGAATTCCAATTGAAGCCCATGTTAGATGTGAAGGACATCTAACCTGAGCTTCCATTGGAATTCCATAGAGCATATTATCAAGCCCATTATCGCAGTTTTAGCGGCAGTTTTCTGCCGCTAAAGCGGCGATAATTTTATCGCCTGTCTTGATAATAGGCCCCTAAGAAAGTAAGTAAAAGAAATGAAAAAAGCAAGTAATAGAAAAAGAGTGAAAAAGCTTAGTAAAAAAAACACAAAAAGTAGGAAAAAACGCAAAATAAACCATCAGGAATAGAGAGAGATAGATAACAACGAAATAAGATCAAAAAGAAGTTTCTAGAAACAAAGGATTGTAAAGATATAGGGAGGATAGAAAAACAGGCCCGGGACCATAGCAAAAAGTGAAAAACAAGATGGCTGCACCGATTGGCGACCGCGTGTTGAAGTCTGCGCAATATTTCCCCCAAACTTGCAAAAAGGGTCCCCAAACATGCAATACGCGTTCCCAAACAGGAGAAACGCATCGCGAAAGGGCAGAACAAGCAACTCCGCGTGCTTGAGGAACTCCGCATAGCTCGAAGAGTTTTTTTGCGGTTTCAAGGAATTCCGTGTAACGCGAACTCTGCCCAGAGTTAAAAATAAATTGAGAAGTCCAAGCTATCCACAGCAACCTCAACTCCCTAAATATCTAGTTTTCAGATATGTCTAGAGAATTTAGGTTTATCTGAATGCTGACCTACCCTGAGCCCAAATACCACAGCTGCCTCCATCTCCGTAAAGATTAATATTCCAAAGAAAAATCTTGGTGTTTCCATACTGCATTTTTGGGCCATTCATGTTGCTGGTGATATACAATACACATGAGGTGTACTGTTTTTATCAGTAAATGTGTGGGAACACTTGGTGCTAACCCCACATATTCTGTAACTTACCCTCACAAAACTATGACAAATTCTGTGATTTTATCAAACGTTTGATAAAGGCATGGAATTCTGGGGAGGTAAAAGTATTAAGATCCATGGACGCCATACTGCCATGAACACCCACATTTGTCTCTTTTTCAAAAATGTTTAGGTTTGATAAGTGTCTTTGTGTGTCGTCCACCACCAGGCCCAAATGCCGCATCTATCCACATGGTCTGCAAGATTGAAATTCCAAGGATAAATCCTTATGCATCCACATTTCACTTTGGGGGCCTTGCCTATCCCTCTTATGCTCACACACATAAATGGGGTTCTGTTTTTTATTGAGAGAAATTCTGGAACTCAGACTAGTAGAACATTTGTATGCTAAGAAATAACACATTTTGCATAATGATTTCTATGACCCACATGATATTACAGGTAATCCAAAAACTCAGAGTCTCACTGATAACCACTAATCCTAAACTCAAATTCTGGGGCTCATCTTAAAAATAAACCGTTTTTTTTCTTTCATGCCAGTTTTTCTTTCATAAGTTTCTAACTTATGAGTTGATGCATGGTAGGTAAACAATGAATAAAAAACCCCATTAAACTGCATCTCTGTTGATAGCTCTGGGTATTATATGTTTTAGAGAACCAGAAAATACTATAAATCTCTGTGACAAGAAGAGTGAAATAAATATATCTTTTTACTACTTTTCTTGATCAGCTATAAGGGCATGTGTTGACTACCACTCCACCCTTTCTTGAAAGAAGAAGTCCACAACAAACCTTTTGTTGATTTTTTTAGAGAAATAAACACACTTTCTGACAAAGCACTTTCTACCCATATGTTTTGTTTTCCAAAACGAAATTTTAATACATTTTGCTATTCTCTTGATTCCCTTCAGGGGAATCCACAAACCCTGGGCTCCCTCACAATTCCCAACATATTGGGAAAAATGACACAAATTTGGCCTGGATATCTTTTGAGGGAAAATGTTATGAAGGCTTGATTGTGTGAACTGCCCCAGACTTCAAAAGAAGGTCCCACCACTTGAAGGTTTTAACTGTTCCTCATTTGACTGTTTTACACCTGAAAAGAGAGTTGCATATTTGCATTTGTGTACGCCTTTTCGAGGGGAAGGAGGGAACCTTTGGTGCCTCCATTTCTTTGCGAATTGCAATGATTCTCAATATCTGCTTTGTGATCGCAATGCTCTTTGGTGCATTTTAAATTGAGACCATGGATTTCCATAATCAGTTGCACTCTTTTTTGTGCCTCAGGCTCAAGATTTTATAGTAAAGAACTCACTGTGTAGCTATAATTATCACAATTTTCATGGCACTTAAATAATTACATATTGATTTGCAGACGCAAGCCTTATGAAGAGGGAAGTTGGTGGTGCATCTACATACTTTTAACAGTGTTCATTGAAAAATCATATGCAAAGCTAATAGGCCATTGATAGACCTGTCAGCCTCAGGGTGGCCTTCCTACTAACGTTTTGATTGCTCCTCCACTTTTTCTGACCTGGTTTTCACTGGCCTTAGGACTCTGAGCACTTTACCACTGCTAACCAGTGCTAAAGTGCATGTGCTCTTTCCTCTAAACATGCTTATATTGGCTCATACTCATTTGGCATATTTAATTTACTTATAAGTCCAATGTAAAGTGCACTACTTGCGCCCAGGGCCTGCAAATTAAACGCTACTAGTGAGCCTGCGGCACTGATTGTGCCACCCACTTAAGTAGCCCTTTAAACAATTCTCAGGCCTGCCATTGCAGAGCCTGTGTGTACAGTTTAAACTGCTATTTCGACCTGGCAAAATAAAACTTTTGCCAGGTCTTTTTAATACAAATGTCACCCCTAGGATAGGCCCTGGGCAGCCCAGAGGGCAGGGTGGAATGTACTTAAAAAGCAGGACATGTCCTTCTAAGTTTTACATGTCCTGGTAGTGAAACACCCTTACATTAGTTTTTACTACTTGCAAGGCCTATTTTTCCCCATAAGATAACAGTGGAGTTCCCTTATTGTATTTTAAAAGTGCAATTTCCGAATGGCCAGATATAACTTGTTCAAGTTTGGTGTCTCTTGAATCCTAATTTAAAATCCTAACTTATGATGTAGTACGATTTTAAATTACAATTCCAAAATTCTAACTTTTAGAAAGTTGCTGTTTTCTTGCCATTTGGTGCATGCAGTCTGCCTCTGGGTATATGACTGGGTGTAGTTGGCAGTTGGGCTTTGTGTATTCCTCCAAGACAGCCACACATAATGGGAGCTTAAGTGTGACTTAGTTGGTCATCACTGGCAGGATGGGAGGGGGGAGCCCAGCCTCATTTACACCTGAATAGGTTGTGTCCTGTCTCCACACAAAGAGCAGCATACTCTCTGTAGTTAGCCTGGACCAGGGCAGGGAAGGCAGAGAATCTGTGCACTTCAAAAAAGCTTCTCCACACTTCAAAGACACACCTGTGTATAAAAGAAGGACCTCAGACACCACCACATCAGTACACTTCTAGACCCGTGGATACTCTGACAGGAAGAAGGACTTCTGTGCTGCTGAAGTACAGTAACTCTGCTGGACTGCACTCTGCTGGATTACTGTTCTGCTGTGCTAACCTGCTGCGATTTTGCCTGGGCGAGAAGGACTGGACCTGCATCTCTTGAACAAAGAACCCAGAGTGATGCCAAGGGCTAGTAGGCTGGCCTCCTGATCTGAAGCTTTACAGACATAACTGGCATCCAACCTCTTGCCCCTGGAAACTGCCATCTGTGAGTCTATCCTTCCAAGTGGTGCCACCCTAATCCTGAACCCTTGGAATTGGGCCTAAGGTCCTTGCCTGCTGAACCGACGCATCTTCTCTGCTGAGCACCACATTCCCGAGAAGAACCAGTGCATCTTCTCGGCTGAGCGGCACATTTCTGAGCAAGAACCTCTGTGCTACTGCTGCTGTGTCTCAAGTCTGGAAACAGAGGACTCTTACCAGTTACTTGCACAGGAACAGAAGACGATAGTTCCCAGCTCCCTCTCAAGGATTCCTCAGAGACCGATTATAATCACGTCTCTAATAAACCCCAAAGGGGGAAGGGGGAGTGGACAAAATATTAAACAACAGAAGAGACTGGTTCTGTCCTTCGGATTTTCCTGACTGCACCCTTCTTATTAGTCCGATCAACAGATTGGTTTTCTGAAGAGTCCTGCCAAAAGATCGTCGTGACACTCATACAATGCCCGGTTCTGCAATTCTCGCGTAGGTAGGTACAAGGCCCCTTTATGATAAGGCAAATGATGTAGAATTTCTCTTCCTTCTTCTTGTTGGATCCAATCCTGCATGGCATCTGGACTTAAGGCCTGAGTGACTTGTTCCTTCAAATCCATAGGAGTGGTAGCACAAACTATTTTAGATTCTGGAATAATTGTCTGGGCCTTCACCTGACTCTTTTCGTCTTCTGTTTCAATTCTGGACAAAGCATTCGCCTTTCCATTTTGAGCTCCAGGTCTGTAAGTGATCACAAAGTCATAGTCAACAAAATACAGCGACCACCTGAGTTGCTGTGGTGTAAGGGTCCTGGCTGATTTCAAGAATTTTAAGTTTCGGTGATCTGAAAAAGCAGTTTCCACGTGATTGGCCCCCATAAGATAATGTCGCCACTCCTTAAAGGCGTCTTTGATAGCCAGTAATTCTTTTTCGGTTATGGTATAAGTGATTTCAGCAGATGGTAATTTTCTTGATTAGGTGACTGGCCTGTCTCCTTATGTCTCTGGGACAACACACCTCCAACAGCCAAATCTGAGGCATCAGTCTTTACATAAAATGGTTCGGTAGGATCTGCGTGCAGGAGAATTGGTGCTGAAGTGAAATTTTCTTTTAAGGATTTAAAGGCTTCTTCTGCTTCTTCTGTCCAATCAAAATGTATTCCTTTCTTGAGTAATCGTTTAAGAGGAAGTATTTTTCGTGACAACTCACTAATGAATCTCCGATAGAAGTTCGCAAATCCTATAAATCCTTGGACCTCTTTGACACTTGTCGGGGACTTCCAATCAATGACTGCTTGGATCTTTCGTTTATCCATGTTTATTCCAGTTGGCAAAATCACAAAGCCTAAAAACTCCACCTGTGAAACATTAAATGCACACTTTTCCAGTTTCGGGAACAGTTTGTTTTCTCTGAATGTTTGCAATACCTTTCTCACTTGATCTTGGTGTTTACTCTTATCGACTGAGTAGATCAGGATATCGTCAATGTATACAATTGCACATTGATCAATGAATTCACTAAGGACGTCGTTTATAAAGTGCTGAAAGACAGCTGGAGTATTGTATAGGCCGTACGGCATGACTTGGTATTCAATAGTCCGAACCTTGTCCTGAAGGCCATTTTCCATTCATCGCCCTCTCTCACTCTGATTCGGTGATAGGCTCCTCTCAAGTCTAATTTCATGTAGATTTGTGCCCCCTTGATGTCACTTGAGATGTCATCAGTGATGTCACTGACCATGTCATGAGTGAAGTAATATGTGACGTCATCAGCAGTGCATTGCTGGAGCGCAAGTAATAGTTAGCTGAACTAACTATAACGAGGGAATTTCAATGGTTTTGTATGAGTGAAAAGTCCAGCTAACTATAATGCACCTGAAACATATGGTTTTTTCAGTGAATTTCAAAGGTTTTTTTAATGCTAATTTCTAACTATGCCTACAGAGATAGGACATGTTAAGATAGAAGAAAAAAATGCACAGAAAGAAAAAAAAGAAATGCAGAAAGAAGCAACAGAAGTCCTCAAAGAGGAAGAAAAGTGCAGGAAGAAGGATAACGTGCAGTAAGAACAAACAGAAGAGCAGAAAGAAGCCTTGTTGCAAAATCATCCTGTACCCTCAACTTTTTCAGACGGATACTGGTGGTAACTGAGTCTGACTAACCAGTCCTAGAGCCAGTGCTAAGTTAAAAGACACTTAGAATACAGTGAAAGCACCTACATACACTAGGGAACACTATTCTTTGGGGTCCCCCTGTAATTAGCATGACCTCCTCTGTAAGCCCCTAGTATATAATAGGGCAGGGGGATTAAAACCACCTCTTAAAATGCGCCACAGGGCGTGTTTGCACACGTCACCTCAGGCCCCGTCCCCTCCCTTCCCCACTGTGTAAACACGCCCTGTGGCCGTTTTAAGTTGGGAGATTAAGTCACTTGAATCCTGAGGGTCCCTAGGGTCTAACTAGACCACTAGGTACCTCCAGTAAGCGCCACAGAGCTGCGTTGCAGAGAGGTGTAAAAAAGGGCATGGCCTCAGAACACCTGTATGCAACGCAGCTCCCTGGCGCATATCGGAGATACCTGTTGGGCTAGTTTGCCCTCAAGGACCCTCGGTATTGAAGGGGAATTAATTCCCCGACTTACAACTCGCCAGGGGGCGCGTTTCCAGAGTGCTGCAAGGAGGGGGCGTGGCGTCCGGCGCGATGCCAGTCTTTTATTTATTTTATTTTTTTAAGAAGGGGGGCTGTGTGGCCCCCCTTCTTTTTCTAATTTATTGTCCCTGGGGACCTCATCCCCCAGGGCCTGCCTCTTTATTAATTTTTTTTATTTTTTTTTTAAACATTTGGAAAGGGGGCCTCGTGGCCCGCCTCCCAAGGCCTTAATCAGCCCCAGGGACCCCAACCCCCAGGGCATGGCCTTTTTAAAAAAAATTCTTTAGGAGGGGGGCTGCGTTGCTGCCCTCCTCAGGCCACTTATGGCCCCAGGGACCCCATCCCCCGGGGCCGGACATTGTTATTTATTATTATTTGTTTTAATATATTTATAGAAACACCTAGGACATGCTGGACAAACCGTACGTACCTATCACCATGACGAGTTGCGTGATATTCATTAAAAGGCGACTATGCATACAATGAATCCACGTGGAATGTATTTACACCGCTAGTGAAGCTCTGACATGTCTGACGCCCTACCATGCCTAATCCCGGCGCCCCCGTCGCTGGGTACTCTCCAAGTAGACACCCTTGTCATTTATTTATACAAACATGGGTAGCTATTGACGGTCACATTTAATACACAAGCACACCAAGCCATTCAAAGGGGATTCGACAAAAATTCGACCAAAACTATGCAAGAAACCCCCCTCACGGTTAATAAAACATACATCCACCACCAGATGTGTAACACTTTTTATTTTACTCTCTAGAAAGGAGACGGACCTCACTTGAGAGTCACAGCATGCTCCTGGCTGAGCCCAATGCTGTATTACACCCACCAGTGCCCGCCGAGTGCCGCACAGCTAGTGCGTATGCTATGACACTCTCTAGCCCATGTGCACTGTAACACCACCCCGTGAATATGTCATGCCACACTTGCCTTCGCACTGGTTATATTGCCCCATCTAACATGCCTTCATCGATGCCTATGTTATAACGCACAGCGCTATGCCATACATATTACAATATGGGAGCCATATCTTTGTCACAGTGCATATGCAACGTTACACTCTCCAGCACATATTTTATATTACAACTTTAGAGACTAGTTAGGTTACACAACAATGCCCTGTGCATATTACACTCCAAGGCGCATATCGCATAGCACACGCTAGTGCCTGTGCTATCTCGCGCTCTCCAATGAATCTGTCATTGCGCACAATGTATTGCATATTATATTTCACACCCGGTTCACTTATATCACACTTTTTGGTGCATAGTTTATACCATACACTATATCTAGTTTTCATTTTCAATCGTGCTCTCAGGACTATGCTCTATATAACACTGCGTTCACCTACCCTTTCATGGGCATTATATTTTGCGATGGGGGGTGGAGGGTCAGAGGGTGTTTCTGCCAAGTGAGCCCGGAGTCACAGTCACAAACATCCTCTTCTTCCTGAATAAAAGTGAGATTATGCTGCATACTTGTTCATATTTTAAGTAGTTCGCACAGACACACATTTTAAAAACAATAAAGTTCCTAATACCCACCTTCTCTGAACAGTTAGCTTGCTGCCCCATCCCCCTCCTCCCGATCCTCTGTTGTCTGAATCCATGGACTAGCCTCCTCCCTCCTGCCATGCATGGTCCAATGTGCTGCCACTTCCCTCCATTTAGCATGATGTACCAGTCCACTCCTCCTGCCCTCCATTGCCCAATTCTATGCCTCATCATTGACCTCCTGCTTAGCCTCTGTGCTTAGCTTGCTGCCCCTATTCTCCTTCCCCCTGCCCTCCGATGTCTTTGTGCATGTCCCTGCTCCATCCTTTTTGCCCACCATGTTCCATGGACCTGCCACTCCTATTTAGTCTGAGTGTTCTGTTGAGCTGCCACTCCCCTCCCACCTGCCTAGCATTGTCAGATGTCTGTAACCTGTTCCTGCCACATCCACCTTGCCTGTCCACATGCCATGCCCCTATCCCCTTCCTCCTGTCCTCCATGGTCCATTTTACTGCCCTCCCTGGTCTGTTGTGCTGCAACTGCTCCTCCTGCCTGCCCCACGCGGTCTGTTGTGAGGCCCCTTCCCCTGAACTCTCTTGTCTGTGCCCAGGTCCTGACCCTCCCTTCTATCCTCCATGGTCCTTTGTGCATGCCCCTGCACCCTCCTTCTTGTCCATCATAGCCATTGTGCTGCCACTAACCCTCCCGCTTGCCATGCATGGTCTTCTGTGCTGCCACAGCTCCTCCCACCTTCCCTGTGTGGTCAGCTAGCTGCCCCTGACCCCCTCCAACCTTCCCTCCATGGTCTGTGTGTATGCCATCATAGTCTCACTGTTGCTCTCCATGGTGTGTCTTGCTTCTAGTGCCCATCCTGCCTCACCTCCATGGTCATCTTGCTGCTCCTGCCCTGCTCCCTTGCCCCCAGCCCTCTGTTTCCATGTGCAGACCCCTATTCCCTCCCTCCTGGCTTGTCTGTTCCATTGTAATGCCCCTGATCCGTCCCTCCTGCCCTTTATGGTCTGTTATGCTGCAGCTTTCTCTCCTGTCTGTCCATTATGGTCAGCTAGCTACCATTGTCTCTTTCCTCTCTGTTCTCTGTTGTCCATGTGCATGGTCCTGTCCCCTCCCTATTGCTTTCTATGGATTGTTGTGCTGCACTCCCGTCCCGCTTGCAGGGTCAGTTTGGTGCACCTCTCCATGTCCCTGCTGTCCTCTGTTATCCAAGTCCATGTCCCTACCACAATTCCTCCTGCATTCCATGATCCAATGTACCATACTTGCGAACATTTTGAACTTGTTAAGAGGGAGATCTTGAAAAAAACTGGGGTATTGATTTTCCCCTTTGAGTTACATTGAAAAAGAGGAGATTGTAGACAGGAGACAGATTAAATAAAGCCCATTTGAGCTTAAAAACATTGGACGTTTCCTGGCTGAATCGGGTCTGTTGGCATGTATGGTTGTACTACCACTGCCTCTTCCTTCTGCCCACAAAGGTCTATTATATTGCCACAGCCTCTCTTGCCAGTCCTGTATTGTTGGTTTGTTGCCCCTGCCTCCCTTTCCACTGCCCTCCATAGTCTGTTGTGCTGCTACTGCCCTTCCTGCCTGCCCAGTGTGGTCAAATTGTTGTCTCTGCTCCCTCCTACCTGCCTTCAATTTTCAGAGTCTGTGCCCCTGGCCTCTGCCTCTCAACAGTATCCTAATGAACAACTAGATTGCTAACATTCTATGTTTATTACAAAAGTGTGGAACGCCTGAAGTCATCTTGATGTAATCAAAACTGTAATACTTAGAGCATTTCCTTTAGAAATTACATATATGAGAGGGTCTTATTTGCATCAAAATTATGGTTAGTGCGCTAAAAAACTAAACTGAGAACATATTTTATGAGTTTTCAAATAGCGACAAAGCACTTTTAAATTATTTGTTATCTTTATGTTTTTTTATCCAGTTGACCACTTGATTAAATGTTGGACGTAGGGGAGAGGATGTGGTGTTACTTCCATGCTGCAGACTTTGCAACTGGGGAACCAGATTGGAGTTTCTGCTTCAGCTCGACATTCTGTGATTCTGGTCAAATCACTTAATCTCCCCATGTCTACAACCAAAACGTATTTGTTCTTGTGTGATGTAACCAATGCTCATGTAAAGCACTCCAATACCTGACAAGTCTGCACATTTTAAAACTGCAAAAACACAAAAAATAAGTATTTTGCACACTTCTGTCATTGGGCTATACTTGGGCTACATCTGGGTGATATTTGGGCTACATTTGGGCTCTTTTGTCTCTGGTGGCCATCTTGGGAGACTTATTTGTTATGAAGTTTCCTAATTTCCTCATTTACTGCAGTCTCCTCAGTAGGAAATACTTTCAGTTTTTTACTTTGGTTCCATCAAGAAGGCATTCAGATGTGTCACACATTTGCCATAAATTCTGAATGGTAGCACTCTAGTTCCTCATTAGATCACTGTAGTAAAGCTACTGCTCACTAGGGAAGTCTGCTGCTGGTATTCAAAGTGCATGTTTCAGTCTGCATGTCAGAATTGTTTTATGAAATAGAAGAGGATTTGAGAAGTCAAAATGTGCCCTAATTTTTCTTTCTGCAGCACTAATCATAATTTCTATGGCAAAATGAACCCCCTCATTTTGTTCCTTTGAAAATTAAATGTTTTAAGTGTTACCACTTTATTCCAATCAAGATAGCTTCAGGTGTGCCATACTTTTGTCATAAGTAAGACTGTTAGCACTCTAGTTGGGACATTCTGTCATTGGGCTATACTTGGGCTACATCTGGGTGATATTTGTGCTACATTTGGGCTCTTTTGTCTCTGGTGGCCATCTTGGGAGACTTATTTGTTATGAAGTTTCCTAATTTCCTCATTTACTACAGTCTCTTCAGTAGGAATACTTTCAGTTTTTTACTTTGATTCCATCAAGAAGGCATTCAGATGTGTCACACATTTGCCATAAATTCAGAATGTTAGCACTCTAGTTGCTCATTATATCACTGTAGTAAAGCTACTGCTCACCAGGGAAGTCTGCTGCTGGTATTGAAAGTGCATGTTTCAGTCTGCATGTCAGAATTTTTCAATCAAATAGAAGAGGATTTGAGAAGTCACTCAAAATGTGCCCTAATTTTTCTTTCTGCAGCACTAATCATACTTTCTATGGCAAAATGAACCCCCTCATTTTGTTCCTTTTTAAATTAAATGTTTTAAGAGTTACCACTTTATTCCAATCAAGATGGCTTCAGGTGTGCCATATGTTTATCATAAGTAGGACTGTTAGCGCTCTAGTTGTTCTTTGGAACACTCTGGGAAGCTGCAGTAGAACACAAAGGAATCAACTGACAGTCTCTGCCCTTGTTGGATGTACATGTTTTACTGAGAATGTCAGACTGCATTCTCACATGACTGAGAAAGATAATGTGAATTTACAGAAAATATGCTCTCAGTTTAGCTTATAGATCACCTTCCAAACCTCTGTGGGAAAAGCATGAGAAAATAGATTTCTCTCAGACATGATTCATGATATCCCAGCAGAAGGCTTTTTCACATGGTAAAATCACCTTAGAACATACCATAATTCCTAAAATGAGTATGGTACCATCAACAAATTATGTATAATGTAACTAAAGTCTTAGAACCTTCTATTAACTGCAATGCTTTTTAATGAGGTGCTATCATGTATATTGGTCCCAAGATGGTTGCCAACACTTCTTGGATGAAGTGCTGACAGCCAATCAGATCTCACGATGAGATGTGTGGTTAGGCTCCGTCCCGATATATATGTGATTTTACTTTTGATTTTCTCAGGAACTACTGAACGGATTTACACCATTTAAGCAAAAGGCACGACTCTGAACCAAGGTCTACCTTTCTACCAAATTTGGTGTAATTCCGTTTAGCAGTTCGGGCTGTAGCTGCGGCTAAAGGTCCTATGGGAAATTACATGGGGAAAATACGTTTTGGGACCCTCCTTTTTTCCCAGCCCCCGCTACACTAATCATCCCGAGACGCTCAGGATAGGAGCGGACCGGAGCTGGCCAAAAGTTTTGAAAATTTTGCGAAGATACTTCAACGGGCGCCAAAGTTATTCCAAATAGAATGTTGCGGATTTCATATGGAAAATAGGCCCTAACTATAACTGCCTACTGGCGACCGCCAGTAGGTAATATATATATTATCTACTGGCGGTCGCCAGTAGATAGTTATAGTTAGGACCATGTTTCCATAGGAAATCTGAAAATTCTATTTTGAATAACTTTGGCGCCGGTTGACGAATCCTCGCGAAATTTTCAAAACTAATGGGGCGCTCCGCTCAGCTCCTACCCTGAAAGTCTCGGGGTGATTCGTCAAGCGGGGGCCGAGAAAAAAGGGGGTCCCAAAACGCGTTTTCCCCATGCATTTTTCCATAGGACCTTTAGTCGAAGGTACAGCCCGAACGGCTGAACAGAATTACTTGAAATTTGGCAGAGAGGTAGTCCTCAGGTCAGGCATGTGCCTTTTGCATGTGTGGAGTCAATCTGTTCAGTGTTTCCTGAGAAAATTGCATTTAAAAGCACATACCTATCTATAGCCGGGCACCGTCCGCGCACCGTACGCGCACGGTGCGCGCACCCTAACGTGCGCGAGCGTAATTCTGATTGGTGGTTACATGACAGTCAACGTTCGAATCGGTCGAAATCAGGAAGTATCGGCCGCCATTTTGTTTGTTGTGGGTGCGAGAGTGAAAAAGAGAGGTGGCGAACGTGAAAAGGGGGCAGGGTAGAGAGTTCCTGACCCCCTAGCCTTTGTCAGGGGGTCCCTAAAGAACCCCGAAGGGTGAAAAAACATTTTTTTTCTTAAATCGCGGGGTGCGCGCATGGTGCGCGCACGGTGAAAAACCTTAAAAAAAAAACATACATAACTTAGCATTTAAAAAAACGTACAAATTCACTCAAAAAACCATAGGTTTCACACACGTTATAGTTAGGAATTAGCATTTAAAAAACCTTGCAAATTCACTTAAAAAACCATAGGTTTCAAACATGTTATAGTTAGCTGGACATTTCACTCGTAAAAAACTAATGAAATTCCCCCGTTATAGTTAGTTCAGATAACTATAACTCGCGCGACCTCCACTCTATCACAAGGATGATGTCATCAGTGATGTCATGAGTGATGCCACTGACCATGTCATGAGTAATGTAATATGTGACGTCATCAGCAGTGGATTGCGGGCGCGCGAGTTATAGTTATCTGAACTAACTATAACGGGGGAATTTCATTGGTTTTTTACAAGTGAAATGTCCAGCTAACTATAACATGTGTGAAACCTATGGTTTTTTAAGTGAATATATATATATATATATATATATATATATATATATATATGCACACGTTATTATTATTACGTGCCCCTAAGTCCTGTGAACTAAGCCCCTTTTCTTACTGGTTGGATCTTAGCGATTTTCGTACTTCTTCTGATGCTGTGTTTAGTTGGTTAACCTATGGATTACATTAACAATTTATGTACCTTACTCTATTTAAACATTAACCTATTTATTTGTGCTATTATGAACTCACCTACCAGTTTTATTTGTAATGTATGTTCTTAATCATTCGTACATAGTCTTTTTTTGTTATCTCTTATGCCTTTTCTGAATTTGAAGAGAATCTGCTATAACGATATTATTCTTGTCCTTTTTTTTATTTACAGGTTGCTGAGGAGAATTTTCAGTTCCAAAAGGTAAGCTTATTTGTTTATTTATATAACTACATACAATTAATTTCTCATTCTCATTAACATATAGCAGGAGTTTGACACTTCGCTTAAGTAATGTCTTCGTTTTTTCTATCCTTGTTACTTTCAGGGGTTAACTGTGAACAGGACACTCTCCGCTATCTACAGCGGCCGGGAACTCTGAGGCGGGAGGTGCAACACCACTAAGAACCGCCCAGACAACGTCTTCTATTTTCCAGGAACCGGGCTCGGAACTCGGAGGAGGCTGTGGAGGAAAAACTCTTTCTACTACTAAGGTATGGCTGAAAACATTTGAGTAATTTCCCAGCCAGTCACAATTAAATATTTTGTGGAGCGAGTGATACACAGGAGTGCACACGGGAATTTCGTTTGTGAAGTGTTCACTCGTTGGGGAGAGCGCGCTTCACCTAAGGTTCCACACAGGTAGTGAAAACATCTAGACTGCTACCGCGTTTGCCTCTTGGCGGCCATCTTGGAGTTCCTTTTCTGCCACAACGTGCTCCAAGTGTGGCTTTTCATTGAGTTTTCCTTCTCCTGGCCCCTGCTTAGGTTTAGTAAGGCACACACTGTGTCCACCACATGTCTTGGGGATTTGACAGTCCTGACACTGTGTGGATTTGGACCTGTCGCAAAGACCCGCATTGCCCACCTCGGTCATCTCTCATCGGCAGCGGCCTTGAAGAGGATGCTGGATTCTGCAACGCAGCCTTGCAGCTCCTTAGAACCACATAATCCCAGCTGGGCATCTCCAACGCCAGACTTCATATCAAATGCCCCGTCAATGGGATCCTCGACGATGGCACAAAAGGCACTCGCACTGGAGCCTGGCCACCTCTCAGAACTGACGCATCGCTTTTGTTGCTTGCACATCTTCAACACGGATCTGCATAACTCTCCACTACTAGGATTTAAGGTGCTCTGTTCAGCGGGCCTAACTGGGCTCCTGTAGCCGGCTCGTGCTCCAGTTCTACTAATTGGATTTTTGTTGTTTTGGTTTGGTTTTATTGATTAAAACTTACTCTATTTTTCTAAACCTGTTGTGGGCTAATTTTGTGGTGTGTTTTCACTGTTCAATCAATCAATCAATCAGTGACACTTATAAAGCGCGCTACATACCCGTAGGGTCTCAAGGCGCTGGGGGGAGGGGGGGTGCCGCTACTGCTCGAACAGCCAGGTCTTCAGCTTCTTCCTGAAGGAGAGGTGGTCTTGGGTCAGGCGCAGGTCGGTCGGGAGGGAGTTCCAGGTCTTGGCGGCCAGGTAGGAGAAGGACCTTCCTCCTGTAGTCGCTCTTCGGATGCGGGGGACGGCGGCGAGGGCGTGGTTGGCTGATCGGAGGTGGCGTTTGGGAGCGTAGAAGTTTTACTGTTTGAAGTGTTGCACAAATATTTTACACTTTGGAGCAGATTTACAGGCCCCCTGCGCCACCAGTGCATCGCTTTTTGTGACGTACTGGTGGCGCATGTTACTGCTCCATATTTACAAGGACAGGAAAAGCCACCCTGCGTGGCTTTTCCTGTCCTTGTAAATATGGCCCCTTTACACGCAACACTTTACATGAAAAAGGCATTCCATGGGTGTTGCTGTGGGTGTTCCCATGCAGCACCTGTAGAGAAAGACACATTTCCAGATTTATGAGGAATCGTTAATCTGGAAATGCGTCTGAATGCTACGCCACCCTAGGTGTGGCATAGCGAGGCGCAACGAGGAGAAATGTTTTCATTTCTCCTCGTTTTTTCCTCTTTCAATGCGTGCTGCATTCTACAGCATGCATTGAAAGAGGAAAATGCGTTTAGTGATTTTTTTTGTGCAGGAAGGTACCCCTTCCTGCACAAAAACAATCTCCCCCAGCGCAGGCATCCTTGTACCATGGTGCAAGGATGCCTGCGCTGGAGCGTGTCAGCAGTTTGTGCGCCTGCGCAGGGGAGAGCACAGGAATTCGACATATCCTTGTAAGTATGTTGCATTCCTGTGCTCTGAAAATGCCGGAGCGTGGCGCAGCCAAAGGGCTTGTGGTGTCACGCTGCGGCACCTTCTTGTAAATCTTTTCCTTTGCCTCTAAGTTAAGCCTGACTGCTCTGTGCCAAGCTACCAAGGTGGTGAGCACAGGTTAATTTGGGGTTTGCAAACCTGACAAGGATTGTGGTTGCTGCTTGACCAGAGCTTACACACTACCAACAACCCAATTTCTCACAGGCATACCTTTCTAATGTGAGTGCTAAACTATTGGCTTTGCCAGTTCTTCTTGATAAACCATTCTTTAAAAAAGTGAAAGAAAATCTATGATGAAAACATTAGATGAAACACAACCATATAACTTAAGGTACCTCGGTTCTGAACTGTGAAACATTTTCTATCTTTATAAATGGCATGGTGTGTGTTCAACTCAGAGAGGAAACTGACATAATGTAAAAGCCTGTTGTGAGTGATCTAGCTCAAAAGTAATGAGTGTACTTAACATAAATTAATAGCTGTCTGAAGAAGTATTACAATTTTATGCGAAAATGCATGACATTTACCTTGTGTAAGCCCCTGACTGGAACAACTATTCAGGCCATTCTTCTCTGCAGCAGGCAGGGAGCATGTCTATGGCTCTTGTGTAGTTGAAAAGAGTCTACTTCCAGAAAGTACCCTGTTTGCATCTGATGGAGACTGGGTGAGTGCAGCAGCCTGCCAGTCCCTCAGTGCCATGAATGCTGCCTTTATGTGCCAAAGACTGGGCTTTCATAAACATCTAGAAGGCAGGAGATAAAGAGAGCCAAAACAATAGAGACTGCTCTTTATTCTAACCTCCAAAAATATACATGCTGCTGCCTTTTTATGGATGGCCTTGAAAGCACACAAGGGGAGTGTGGGGGGAGGAACGGTGGGGGAGAAGCAACATGGGGTAGAGAGTACATGAAGTGTTTAAAGAAAAAAGAAAACAAAGTAGTTCCCTGATGTCAATCATGGAAGGATACAAGTCATCCAATCAAAATGATAGGACAGAAGTAATGCTCTAGGGGAGGAACAAAAAAACAGACGGGGAAAGAAAGCCACGAATGAATAAAAATCAACCTAATGAGTGTGACAAGAAAACCAAACAGTGGTAAAAAATGGGCTGACACAACACTAACTTCAGTTTTGGCATTAGCCACAATATATGAAAAAGACAGCTGAACTGTCTGTTGATGAGACCTAGAAAAGAAAAGGCAATGGAAATATTGTTAGACGTATTATATTAAAAACTACAGGTAAATATGGGCTTTGCGTCCAAAAAGCTTTAGAGACTTATGTGATTCAACCGAGGGCATCACTGCCTCGTTTTTAATTAATAGCATGACGATGTTGACTGTTAAAGCAAAGCCTGCCTGATACACTTAAATAGCACTTTTAAAGGAAGGACTCCGGTTTTCAGCCATGCACATCCTGTTTCTGTGCCGGATTAGGCAGATGTCCAGTGCATACCTGACTGAGGTGAGAGAAAGTGCACAGCCTACTTTGTCCTCAGATGCGCTTCGAAATTCTTGTGGTAGGGAAGCCACGTAAAAACTATTCCTTTGATGAGTATAAGTTACCATGTTAACGTGATCACCTCCCAGAGCAGAGGGTGATTGTGGTCGCCATCTTGATCACACCAACCAGGAGAAGGGAAAGTCACTCAGCATTCGTCAACTGAGCCGAGTTCCACAGACGCACCACAACCTCAGCTAACTGTCTCTTCACTGTTAGCACCGGGACAACAAGCTGCAGCAGGACCAGGACAGGAACCGCAGCATGGAGCCTAGTGACCGCCCCGAAGCTTGTCAGCCATTCCCTCTCAGCAGTGCTTTCCTAAGTAGAGCGAGGCCGGGTAGGCGTGGCTGTGCTGGATGCCTTCCACCAGGAAACCTATGGCACAGTATTAGGTGGGCCACTTTGTAAATGCACTCCCATGTGTTATCCTCCTCGTGACCAGTCTAACACCACCAAAGCGGGGCGGGAACCTGTGCTCAGTGCTGCCTAGGACTGCTCATCGCCCGGAGGATCCCTAGCAACACATGCATTTCTTGTCTGACTTGGGGAGTGCGTGCTGCATTTCATATATCCACTACTTTTACCGAGCCAGCGACCTCACTTGTGTCAAACCATTTAACATATAAATATGGGGCAGTTTTCATAATATGCATGTTTGCATTGTTCTGCTTCGACCCACATTGGATTTAGCATTTAAAGGCAAACACCGTTTGAAGATATAGTATAACTAATTACACAAACACACTTTACCCACATGACAAAAACACATTCACCAACTAAACTACAAAAACTTCATTTCAGGGAAGGGAAGTTGGGAGGTGAGGCTGGCGTGCACACTTCGACCACCTTTATAATGAGTCTATTGACATGTCAGATGAACCAGGGCAAGACCAGGATGACTCTTCTGATGAACAAATATCCATCAAATGACGACAGTCACAGATGCTGAAAACTGGGAGTGACCATCAATCATTAAGACCTTTTACAACTGACCAGTAACCATGGCCAGGACACCTCCAACAATGCCCTACTAGCACAGAGCCTCTTGAAATTATATATATTTTGGGGCACTTTCTAATCCCTTCGCTGAGCAGGCATCATAGTCAAAGTGCTTGAGGCCACTCTTCAGTGAGGTTGTCTATAGAGCTTTAAAGCCTGCTCCCGGGCAGAGAGCGTTGTAGTAGGACACTGAGGGGCATATCATCAACGGCCAGCGATAATTATCGCTGGCCGCTCTTAGCGTTAAAATGTTTAACGCCGGCTATCGCAGATAATTATCGCCATGCTAGCACTGTATTAACAACGCTCAGCGCAATGGCGATAATTATCCTAGCAATAGCGATGTTTTCCATGGAACATCGCTGGTTTTCCAGCGATGTTCCATGGAAAACGGAGATACCCTTGATAATAGGGGCCTGTGGTCTTAGCCACACAATCCACCCCCCATGTTAAGTATGCCTTAGTCAGGAATTTAACAGACGTTAAATTCCTGCGTTAAGGATTTAAATAATCGCTTCCACCCATTGTAAATATCACAAAGCTGCCTTCGTGATATTTACCCATGTTGTTTCCGCAGACACGCCTACTTTGCATCTCATTAGCGATGCAAAGTTAGGCGTGCTGGAAACGGGAGCAAAATCAGCAAAACACGCAATAGCGTGTCTTTGCAGATAAGGCGATAAAATTATCACCGCTTTTCGGCCGAAAACGGCCGCAAAAGCAGCGATAATTTGTTATCGCCGCATTGTTAATATGCCCCTAAGAAATCTACAATGCATCTTAATTTATGGAAAGATATTGTTTTAGTGTTATTTTGTATATTTTATACCTACAGTGACCTCTTTGAAAATCATGAAGCATTCCTTAGTTAATGTGACGGCGACCAGGACCTCAACTCCTTTTGCCTCAAGTCACTCACCACTAGTCAGACGTATTCTTCTAAATCATTTTCTTGACCCAACTCTTCTACTGCGGCCAGGGTGGATGCCAGAATAGTTAGCCAGGATAGCCCCTAGATTGCAAATCTGGTGTAAGGTATGGTTGCTGCTGCAAACATCCACTTTTCAATGAAGGGAGGACGTTTTGAAGATAACTCCTGAGAAGTAGGGTTAATGGCTTGTGACACATCGATGTTCCCTTTAAGGTGCACCCCGAATGTTCGAGCCTGTAGAACCTCTTGATCTCAAGCTGACTCGTTTTTACAGGTTCCACCCTTAGTCAATCCTGGCTCTCCTGCACTGCTGCGTCATTAAAGGTCATTGGTTGGTGGTCTGGTTTCCATCCTTGTGCTGCATGGTTTTTTTTGTACCAAAAGATGGATCTGGCATAGTGTGATTTAGTGGCCTAGAAGTGCTGAATCAACAGTGGTGTACCACTGAACGGAAGTGTGATCTGCTGCAATCGACTTCTGAGATCCTCACCTGTCCATGGCTGTTTAGGTAGGTCTGGCCTTACATGCAGGTGCTTGAGTGACTTCATTTTTCCTAGCTCAAACTTTTCATGTACTGTGTTTATTGCATTATTGTGTTTGTTTTCTTTTTTGCATTGATTTACAGCTTTTCTTCCATTTCAGTATGACTCGCGTGTCTAATTTCCATTTGTTGAATTTCCTTCATACACATGTCTGCTTCCTCCACGACCTTGGCTATTCCAAAAATAAAGTTGAATTTTCTCGCTGGCCATAACCTCTCCAGCATCCTTTTATTTTTTCATTGTACAATCAGTTGATCTTGTTAAAATCACATTTTAATGCAAGCTCCCTCAACCTTATTACAGACGAATCAATTGACTCATGTGCCTTCTGAGTTGCGGTAAAACTTGTGTCTTCATTTGCTTCCCAAGGTAAATCTCTAGCCTTTTCTTAGTTTCAAGATTCAGATTGTCTATTTCATCATAATCCACTCCAATTGCTGCTGGTAAAAATTTGAACACATGCTGACCCTCCTTTCCCAAAGCATTTATTAATAACGCCCTCTTCCTGAACGCTTGAATGTTTAAGCCATCTATGACCTCCAACAAGTTTTCTAAGTTACCAATCCACTCTTCCCACTCACTTGATGAAGACCCTGCTTGATCCAGGAACATTGGAGGCTCGGCTACACCTTGTGAGAATCGAACATCCGTGTTAGCACCAATATAATATTTAGACGTATACTGTCTGCTTGTCTGTTGATTAGTTTTTTGTAACAAGGCTTTGATTATTATATGAAATGTATTGTAAACCCACTCTTCCTATGATCTTTCTGCTCTTTCCCATATTTCTTTATATATTCTCACATATGTTCAAATTGTTCTAAATTGCACACAAACAGTTCTAGAAAATTCTTCTTAAATGAAAACAAAAAAGTAT
The DNA here is from genome assembly GCF_964204655.1 of Triturus cristatus. Classification (NCBI taxonomy): domain Eukaryota; kingdom Metazoa; phylum Chordata; class Amphibia; order Caudata; family Salamandridae; genus Triturus; species Triturus cristatus. Next base: position 184,222,324 of record NC_140589.1, read on the forward strand.
TGCTAGACATTCTTTTATGCTTCTGATGGAGCGGGTAAAATATTTTCTTTTTATATACCCAATCTATTTATATATGTTCATAAAAAAAGATTAATGAATAATTATAATAACTAATAGTTGATGTGGAAGGACTAAACCAACCTTATTAACAGAAAGAATATACGTGGGAATGCATCTGCATGGCTAAAATAATAGGTGAACTAAGTTTGTATGCATATTAAAACGATAAATGTTGCTTGAGTAATGTTATTGTGATTTGCGCTTAAGTAAACCAGCATTAACGGCTTTGAATGTTGCATATGGCTAGATAAATGCATACACATAAGGGTATTAGCAATAACACTGTTTTAATCATTTCTATGTATTAATTACGATTTTGTGTTTCTTTGCTTGAAGTTGACTATTCTGGCCTACCAAAAGATGGCCGCCGACTGAAACCTAACTAAAGTACATTAATTCATCATTTGAACAATGGAGAAAGGCGTCTGCACTGACTTTGTTCGTGTCCCTTGTGTGACCTGTCAGACCATGCCCATGAAGACTACCCTGGGCGAGGTGCCAATGCCCCTGAACGTGAAGCAATTGTTGCAATTAAGAACATGAACTATCGAACCCAACCTGTTTCAACAAACTGATACATTTAGGACCACGGATATTCTTCCCATACATTTGTTTGAGACTTTTCCCGCATGGGAGAATTTGAAAATGTTTCCTAATGTACTGAGATGTATTCGGATTCAGCCAATCGTATTCCTGGGAAATGTGGAAATGTGACGTTAATATGTAAATTTTAGTATAAATATTAGTAGACTAGAGAGGGATAGGCTAACGCAAGTCGCGCCACTTTATTCAGAAGCTACTGACGGAGAATCGATGATCAGAGATCCTTATGCTGACGGAGAGGACGGTGACTTTATATGATAAACAAGAACTCTGACGAATTTGCTGAGGACCAGTTCTGACTTAGAAAACGACAATTAGCCAGAATAGGTAAATATGACAAAAGATGATATTGCATTATTAGGATTTAACCTGCATTTAAATTAGATAAAAGAAAATCATTATTTGAATTACTGTGTCGGGTGATTATTTCATTGAAATGTTTATTGATTCGTTTGAAAGTTAAAGTATCACTGAACTAAATAACAACTAAATGATTCAATCGACCTATTGATGGAGGAAGTGTTAGGGTGATTCAGGAGAAGTGGTTGTCCTCTTTCAAAGAGAACAGTTGCGGTTCGGATCTGATATCCCTTTGTAGGCACGGATAGTTTGAGAGAATGAATGTTGGTGTTATGGGCACCACCAGCGTGTGATGTGTGTATGTGCGTGTGACTGAGAAATCATTCTGTCCGTGGAAGTAAGGGGAAATTGAGTAACCCGAACTGCACCACTTCACCTCATCAGTATGAACTTCTGTTGGGCACTTGACGCAGGCAAACGTACGCACTGATTTAATTATTCAGAAGCGCGATTGTAGACTATGATGAAAATGTGCTGACTACACGCATGCTGGATTATTTATTATGCGTACGGTGCTTCTATCGTTTAACTCATTCACTGGCTTCACGCGCTGTCACTAAGCATGCGCTGATGCGTTAATTGCGTGTGACTGAGAAATCATTCTGTCCGTGGAAGTAAGGGGAAATTGAGTAACCTGAACTGCACCAGTATTTCTGGTAGCTAGTGATGGTTTTTATTGTTTTGGTTTAATGATTTTGGCAGGTACATAGCTTATTGATTATTGATTGGTATTGATATATGTACTAACACTATATGTTGGAGTCGTATTGAGTTTTATGTTGTCTGTACGGTTTCTGGGAGGTAGGAAGTCGGGAATTGATAACAGTTCCGTAGTAGAGCAGAGCTAAGTGCTGCTCTCGGGAAAGACAGGATTGTGGTTGCCCGTAGGTTCACGGGAGAAAACGTGTGACACTTGAAGTTGCACGGCGCATTGTCTGGGTTCGATTCGGTAGCATTGCTGAGTGTTACCATTAGTGATATTTTCTGTGTGAGAGAAGTGTGAATGATAGCAAGGGGTTACCTGTGAAATTGTGGTCTTAGGTACCAGGAAACCAATTGGCATACCGATAACGCTTATCACTGAAAAGGTAGCAGGTGTTCTCTGAGCTTGTTAGAAGGACAAAGTAGAGGTAAGCGCTGCTTTGTTAACGTATGTCAAAATTCTGTAGTAGGACAGACTGTTCGCTGTTCTTGGAAAAGACAGAAATCTGTGTGAATGAACTACATTTTCTTGTGTGAAAGTGCGTGAATGAAATAGCATTCGGGTTAATTGCGAAACTCTGGTTTTATTTCTCAGGAGCATTGCGTTTCCAACTATGTGTCTTAATTCTGGAGAAAACAGTTAATTGATGCTTGGTAGGAGGGTGAAGTAGAGGGATGTGCTACTTTGCCAACAGACGTAACGATTCTGTAGTAGGGCAGAGGTAAGCGCTGCTCTCGGGGAAAACAGGATTCTCGTGGGAAAGGTTTTTTTGCTATTCTATCGTTAGCGGAGCAGACAATGGAGATGTTTGTATGTTGTAACTAACAAGTATTGTAAAATTGAAACAAAGTCTACCGAGTAGTTTTGTAAAGGAGGGGTAGACTGGAGACAGAAGTCAGGAGCAGCAGCTGCTGCAGTGACTGCTAATGTCAGAAAGACCACGCTGGGATTGGACAGCTAGTCAGAGGGGTAAAACGCTCTGGATTGGTATGTCAGTGTAAAACCGCGCTAGGATTGGAGATTGTGACAGTGACGTAGACGCGCCAGGATTGGTGCGTGAGTAAGAGTCGCGTTGCTATTGGACTAAAAAAAAAAACGTACAGTCAAAGACAAGACTAAAGGGTTTACGAGAGAAAGGAAGATGTATTATCATTCACCCGAGAAAAAGAAGAAATCCTTGTTTAGTAAAATAAAAGGATGGTTTGTGAAAGACAAAGAGATTGTGACTAGGGAAGGACAGTTACTTCCTCCGACAAAAACACCCGCATCCTTCATGGTTGCGAAATATGGATGCCATACTTGTATTTGGTTAGACAATTGGGCAAAGTATACAAAGGAAGACGGAGTTTTAGCGTTTCCAGAAAATGGTTCCTTTAATTTGGCAATATCAAGGAATTTACGGGAGAGGATGATGAGCTTAGATCCGTGGCCTAGACCTACGCAGTTCGAGGTTTTGACTGAGTGGGAGGACGAGATGCATGAGCGAGAAAAACAGAGAAATGGCAGTAGATATAGATACATGTTCGGACGACCAAACGATCGCGAAACTCATTGTGATCGAATGAGAAGGTGGCGAGACGCAAGTATGACTGAAGGACTGTTTCCCGTAAGAACTGCAGGGGAAAGTGAAGGAAGGAAATGCATAGAGAAAAAGCATAATGTAGAACCCAGAAGGTATGGAGCAAATGAGATAGAAGATGATGTCCTAGATGATATGTTTTACAAAAGTCCACCTCCGTACAGGCAGGAATCAGAAACGCCGACCGCAGGTACACCAGTGAGGGAAACTCTGCGAATCATTAAGACAGAAGTTACGACTCCGGAGGTAAAGAGAAGGAATTCTCTTAGGGAAAGAGAGAGGGAAAATAAGGTTGAGAGTGAAAATTCGAGGGAATTAGCGAAAACCACGTTAGAACTGACAGAGAAAATACGAGAATTGACTAAAAATCTAGAAGCAGTTACAGTGCCTGTAACCATAGGTCCAGTTATGCCCATTTTTGAGAAGCAGAAAGAAAGTGAGCATGGTCTAACAGTTCCGTATGTGAACAATAGACAAGCGGAACAGCCCCTGATGAGAGCAAAAGAGAATCCTTGGAGACACACCATGAGTGAAGGTGAACTACATGTGTCAAATAACCCATTTTATAATCCTGATACTGTAGAAAGAAGCAGAATGGTAGGGGGGCCAATATTAGAACCACAGAGACTGACAGAACCAGGGAATGTAGAAAAATCAGTGGGTATAACTACAGACGAATTGAGCGAATGGCTGAAGGGCTTGCAAGGTAAAGAGAAGGAATCCCAAACCATTGATGTGGCTAAATTACGCATGGTGTTAGAAGAATTAATAGTAAGGACCATTCCCATAGAAAAGCTGAAAAATTACCAGGATGAGAAATTGTTATTCTTATGTAAGAGTATCACTTGGAGAGCAAAGAATTTACATGACAGGCTAGCAGAAATAGCAACTGAAATGGGAATTGACATGGACAAGGTAAATGCTTTACAGAAGCCTTACCGAGTAGATTTCACGAAAAAGGATATTGAAAATCTGAATACTGCAGGACGAATAGGGCAGATTAAGGACATAATCACAGTGTTGAGGAAATGGGGAGATGTGGACAAATGGAAAAGCAGGTGGTATAGGAAACGGGATGATACCTCAGACAGAACTTTTCCAGCATTTCCTGTGAGAGAAAAGGAAAAGGTAGTGACAGAATTTCCCATGAGATAGATTCCAGGAGGGGGATATGTGCATGTCCCATGGACAGGACAGGACATTTTGTCATTTACAAATGACTTCCCTCGATTGCGAGAAAAGCCAGTCGAGTGGTACAGACAGGTAGACAGATTTGTTTAGTTGTCAAAGGTATTGTGGATTGATCTAAATAGCCTATTTGACATAATAGTGCCAGCAGACTTGTGGGCAGAATGCAAAATAGTCATAGATTGGCCAACTAAGGAGTACCCGAGAGATCCCAAAACAGGAGCACCAGACCCTGAGGTAATGAAGAAATACGAGCAAGTTATGGTGTTTTTGAAAAACAAAGTGCCTCCCAAAGAAACAGATTGGGTTAAAAAAGATCGAACACATCAAGAAGCGAAAGAATCAGTTCATGCTTACTATGAAAGGCTAATACTAGCTTTCAAACAGTTTAGTGGAGATGGCAATCTGGGAGAAAAGGATCTAAGTCATTTTGTCTACAGATTTGTGTATGGTTTGCGTCCCGAAATTGGGGAAATGATAAAGCAGCATACCGTAGACTGGCAAAGCAAGAAAATAGATGAGATCCTAAGGCATGCTAAATACTTTAGTGATGAGATTGAGGCAAAGCAGCGAAAACTAAAAGAAAAGGCAATGTGGGCTCAAGTGAAAGTCGCAGAGAGACAGGAAGCTCAGCTGGTTGAACAAGCCAATAACCCAGGCATTAAACCGAGATTTGGCCCAGGAAAAAGAAAGGGTAATATAGAAGAAGCTAAAAAGAAGTTTCCGTGCCACAATTGCGGAAGGTTAGGGCATTGGAAATCCGAGTGTAAATATCCACCAAGTACTAATAATGAAAATCCATCGTTGAATCCACAGGTGCAGTGTGAGGTGAGTGGCCCACCGCCGCAACAGCAGAAGGCTGTTAATCCACAGAATCAGGTGCCAAAACCGCCATTACCGCAAAGCAGGAACACCCAAAGATATAGCAAAGAAGCGGGATTCTACAATGAAGAACAGGTAAACAAACCGCAACGCGCGAGCGCTGTGTCACAATATTGGCTGCGAAATGACGAGAGTGAGTCAGAGGAGACTTATAGACGGTGCCGAAGAGAGGAAGAAGGGTGCGTACTTGGCGCAACTCTAGAAATAGATCAGACAGGACCATTTGTGGATGGGAAAGTTAATGATGAAAACATTACTTTTCTAGTAGACACTGGAGCTACGCGATCTACTGTCAGGTCAGCAGATGTGAAAAATCTTCCTCTTTCGGATGAAACAATCCAAGTAGTTGGTGTGTCAAACACCCAGATTAGGACCTACCTTACCGAACTGGTGAAGGTTAAAATAGGGAAATTCACAGACATGCACCGATTCGTGTTGTGCGATACTAGTCCTGTGAATCTGTTAGGAAGGGATCTTCTGTGCAAAATGAATTGCACCATATTCTGTACTCCAGATGGAATAGCATTTGAGACACCAGATGAGGATGTACTGTATAAAATGACAATAGCTAACCAAGAAAATGGAATTACAGGAATCTATGCAGTATTTAACTCAGATGAGTTACCCAAAGAATTGAAGCAGTCAGTGAAGGCAGGAGTCTGGGATTTTACTGGAGAAGATGTAGGCCTTATGAGAAATATATATCCAGTGAAGATTACACTAAATGAAGGAGTAGTTTATCCAAACATTCCCCAATATAGACTGACACCTGAAATAATTAAAGGAGTGACACCTTTAATTGAGAAAATGATTCAACAAGGAGTGTTGAGGGAAATAATGAGCAGTCCATGTAACTCGCCTATAATGGGACTGAAAAAGCCCAATGGGAAGTTCAGGATTGTGCAAGATTTGAGAAGGATTAACAAAATTGTTGTGTCATGTTGTCCCATTGTTCCAAATCCATCAGTGATATTGTATCAGATTCCCCATGATGCAGAATGGTACACAGTAATTGATTTGTGTCATGCTTTCTTTTCCATTCCGTTGCATCATGACAGCCAGCCGATTTTTGCATTTCGGTTTGGAGAGCGTATTTTGGCATGGTGCCGAATCCCACAGGTGTACACTGAGAGCCCCTCCATTTTCAATCAGTTGCTAAAGAAATCTCTGGAAAATCTTACCATGCCAGAAAATTCACTTTTGGTTCAATACATTGACGACCTATTGGTGGCGTCAAAAACACGTGAAGCTTGTGAAACAGACACCATAGCTTTGCTGAACCATTTGGCAGATGGAGGACTAAAGGTATCTCCAACAAAATTACAATTCTGTAAAAAAGAAGTACAATATTTGGGGCATACCATTGAAAAAGGGCTGAGAAAGGTAACCATAGACAGAATCAGAATTATTAGAGGAATGAGAGCCCCAATGACCCAAAGAGAGGTAAGAATGTTCCTGGGGATGGTTGGCTAATGTCGTCAGTGGATAAGTAACTTTTCTCTGATTGCCAAACCATTAGTAAAATTGACGAAAAGTGAGGTTAAAGACCCCCTTGAATTGAACAAAGAAGAATTGGCAGCATTCAGACAGTTAAAGAACAGCCTTTGTGAAGCCCCAGCTCTGGGAATGCCAGATTACGAGAAAGAATTTGAATTATACTGCGGTGAGAGAAATGGATGTGCACTCTCAGTGTTAATACAGAAACATGGAAGACAAAGGAGACCAGTTGCATATTTTTAGATCCAGTGGCGGTAGGTCTGTCAGGATGTCTGAAAGCAGTAGCTGCTACATGCCGAAGCCTAGAGCAGAGTGAAAGCATCGTGATGGGATATCCAGTAAGAGTGTTTGTACCTCATAATGTGGCGATCCTTTTAACAAGGCGCCGAACACAGTTCATGTCACATAGTCGGCTGACTAAGTATGAGAAGGTCATTCTAGGTGCAACCAATGTAAGTCTGGAAAGATGTGTGAATGTAAATCCAGCTACACTTTTGCCTGATGCAGAGAGAGTGGAGGTAAGAGATGATGTTGATCATGATTGTTTGGATGTGCTTGACTTTTGCACGAATCCTCGACCAGACATAAAAGATTTACCATTGCCAGAAAGTGATTATGTATTGTTTGTGGATGGGTCGTGCTTGAGAACAGACGAAGGATTGTTGAGTGCGGCCTCTGCTATATGCACAGTTGCTGCAGTCATAGAAGCCTCACACTTGAAAGGAGTTAAATCCGCTCAAGTAGCAGAACTAGTGGCATTGACAAGGGCATGCAAAATTGGGAAGAATGTGAGAGTGACTGTGATAACAGACAGCCAGTACGGCTTTGGAGTTGTCCACGATTTTGGCCAACTTTGGCTGCAGAGAGGTTTCCTGACCTCAAGTGGAACTCCTATAAAGAATGCAGAAGTGGTGGGAAAATTGCTTGAAGCAATACAGTTGCCAAAGGAACTGTCAGTGGTAGAATGTGCTGCTCATAGTCAAGGTAGTTATTATATCACTACTGGGAATCGATATGCCAATGACATGGCTCAGTACTGTGCCCGAAATCAGTATTCAATCAATAGGGCAAAGGAAAAGGAGATGTTTTCTTGCTCCATAATGTTTACTAACGTTGTGGGAACATGGGAAGAAGTGAGGCAGTTGCAGGATGAAGCAGGAGATGAAGAAATGAAGCAGTGGGTAAAAGCAGGTTGTGCACCAAGGGAGAAAGATCATGTGTGGGTCTATCGGGATGGAAGACCAGTAATGCCTGATAGCATGATGTCAACCATGGCACGGATGTATCATGGCCAAGGACATCTGGGAAGAGATGCCATGATAAGGGCTTTTAAGCAGACCTGGTACAATGCAAAATTCAGGTTGATAGCAGAGAGTCTCTGTCAAAGATGCCTAATATGTCAGCAGTACAATCCTGGAAGGAAAACAGTGGTGAGCCTAGGCACAATAGGCCGAGAGGAAGGACCCTTCACCAGAATGCAAATAGATTTTATTGAAATGCCCCCTTATAACAAGTTGAGGTATGTTCTGGTGCTAGTTTGTCTGTTCTCCAGGTGGGTGGAGGCATATCCAACAAGAAGAAATGATGGAATCACAGTGGCCAAGCTCTTGTTGAGGGAATTCATCCCAATATACGGGTTCCCAGTGACCATAGAATCAGACAGAGGAAGACACTTTTACAATGAGATCATGGCATTGATTTGTGAAGCATTGGGTGTATAACAAAAACTACATTGTGCCTTTCGACCAGAGGCTTCTGGTGTGGTTGAGCAAATGAATGGTACGATCAAAAACAGAATAGGGAAAATGTGTTTAGCCACAGGAATGAAATGGCCTGATGTCTTGCCTCTAGTCTTGATGACAATCAGATCTACTCCAGACAGAACTACAGGTTTGACTCCCCACAAAATTATCATGGGACGAGCCATGAGACACGTATTTGTTCCAGTCAACAAGTTGATGACAATAACTGATGACATGATTTTGGATTACTGTAAAGGCCTGGCTGACGCAGTCCATTCTGTGTTTCACCAGGTTGGAGCGGACGCCACCACCCTTGAGAGAAAACCAACCCATGACCTGAGCCCAGGTGACTGGGTGAGAATAAAAGTCCACAGAAGAAGGAATTGCTTGGTTCCAAGGTGGGGAAGGCCAAGGCAAGTCATATTGATTACAACAACTGCTGTGAAGTGTGCTGGACTGAAAAATGGGATACATGCAAGTCACACTTTGAGAGTTCCAAATCCAGCAGATAGCATTGGAAAATAATATTTTAATGATTCAGAATCAAGTGATGATTCAGGCAATGAGAATGCAAAGTCAAAAGAAAATCCTGAAAGGGGGGAAAAGGAGCCAAGACTAGTTCAGACTCCAAGAGAAGAAATTATAAGGAAGAGATTACAGATTTCGGATGGTTCGGATTCTGGGGACGAACAAAACGCCAGTGGCGAGCACAGAAAGAAGAAGAGAAAAGAAAAGAACATTTGCACGAGACGAAAGAGTAGAAGAAGTTCCACCTGAGAAAATCCTTGAAGGAGAAGAAGGGACAGAAATAGAGAGAGAGGGACAGATTTCTGCGGAATACCCCCGAGGAGGTGTAGGGACAACCAACACTGAGTTAGGTGAAGGGACAATCAGCAAACAGAAAGATTGCGTGTCGGAGACCCGAGGAGGGACAGAAGTAGGGCCGACTCAAGAGGTGGAAAAAGTAACTGGTGAAAAAGAAAAGTCAAATGAGACAGAATCTGAGGACAGTGAACCAGAAGATCGAATTCTAAGGAAGAGAACTTGGATCGAGGAAAGAAACAGTAAAGACGGCAAAACAAGAAGAAATGATAAAGGAGACCTTTGGCCAAACAAAATAAAGAGACTGAGATATCGATTGACACGGGTCAAACCCTTAGAAGCTGAACAAGTGAATGAAGTAACAAGTCAGCACAGAGAAAAAGAGGGAGAGACAGAAGTGTCTGAAGGAAACAAACGATCGAGAAAACCAAACCAGAAGTATAAGTCACCTGAATGGGCGTACGTGGCACTGCCTGAACAAGGAGAAGAGGTAGATAGTCAAGGAAATCCAGAGGAGACTTTACTGAAAGTGGTGAAGGAAGAAGAAACAGCGGAAATCCTGAGAGTTATCCTATCCGATATAGGAGAAGAAGCGGAAGATCAGGAAATTCTGTATGTGGATGATGAGAAGGAAGTTAAAAACGATGAGAGGCCAAGCTGAGTGATTTCAAGAAGGTCCTCGTAGAAGATATAAAGGATTGAATAAGAAACTGAAGAATTTGAATAACCTGATAAGGGCCTAGCTCTTGCAGGAAAACTGCAAGAAGTGGAGTAGAAGAGGCTAAGTCAAAAGACACGGTTAATTTTAACAAGATGGCTAACATAGATGATAACAAGAGTAGATGTACCTTTATGAGAAGATGGTGCAAGGCATGTTGTTGTTGTGCAGGACTACTAATGCTTATTTGGAGCGTACTCGCTCTTTTGATCTCTTTCAAAGTAACTTTTGATACACTAGAGGGACATACAGAGAATATGAATAACATAGTGAAGAGTTCACAAAAGGTAGTTCCATTTAAAACAAGCACTGAGCATATGCACAAGGATAGGTCTATAACTGATTTTTCTAGCAATGTTTTTTCAAAATTATTGTATGAATATGTAAGAACAATGGACGTAAGGGATTGCTACGTATGTATGCAATTACCTGCCTCTGTTTCAGAAGGAGTGACTTACCATCACCTTCCAGCAACTTATGGAATAACATGTAGCGTTTTAACCAGTATATTTTATCAAATAGGGAAATTAGAATATAATCTGTCTAATATAGATAACATTCTTGGACAATTGCCCATGAATAATGAATTGAATCCAGCTAAAACTGATAATGTACTAGGTGAGATTTTTATAGAAACTAAAGAACTAACTTTAGAATATATCTTTAGAAACAATTTAACTTGCAGTTTGAAGGCAGAAGAGAAAACATTTTTAGATATGTTCGAAGAAAGGAGATTAAAAATACATAAAAATGCAGAAGGACATAAAGAAGGGGAAAACATTTGGGAAATAGATGGGAAAAAGGAGTTAAAGGGTGATGCTAGACCAACAATAGCTATAGATTCACCACAGAAAGGCAAATTATGCATTATGAGGGAAAGATCCCAATATGATTATTATTATATAGGGACAAGTGAGTGTCATGATACATATTTTATTGCATCTGGATGGGGATTTAGAGGTGGAGAAGATCCAGTCTTTCCTGGACTGTACTATATTTGTGGGAATAAGGCTTATTGCAGGTTGGCCGACCATTGGTATGGCACATGTTATGTTGGCCTGGTCTTTCCAAAAATCTTTCACATGGATAGAGTAGAAAATAGTGGACCACATAACCTACTAATGCAAAATAGAAGAGAAACTTGGTTAGAAATTGTAGGTGATATTTTCGGAGCCTTGATACCAGCAGTGGGAATATCTTTGAATGCAAATAATATTCGGAAATTGTCAACCATAGTGGATCGCTTGTCAACAAGCACCGCTGGAGGATTTCTTTTGGTAAATACTGAAATGGTTGCCATGCGTGCTATGATCATGCAAAATCGACTTGCCCTTGATATCTTATTGGCAAAAGAGGGTGGAGTCTGTGGAATGCTGAAAGTTCAACATTGTTGCACTTACATTCCTGATGAAAGCAAAGATCTAAAAGTATATATTAAAAATATTACAGAACTGCATGATGAAATAAAACCACTGGAGGTTGAAAGTATCTGGACTAGAATTAGTAATAAGATGGCTGCTATTAAGACTTTCTTAGGTAAATTAGGTAGTACTATATTAGGAAAAATATTATTTCCATTAACGTGTATGATTTTCATATTATTAATACTTAGATTAGGATGTATGTGTTGCAGACATAGAAGAAATAAAAAGAAAATTAGACGAGAAATTATCAAAAAGGAGGGAAAGAAACAAGAGAGAGATTTTAACGAGATAGAATTGGAAGAATGGAAGGAGAGTATGTATGACAAAACAAAAAGAGAAGATGAAGGAGAAACAGAAGTTTAATTGAGCAAGAAAACATTTCGTATTTCCATAAAAAAGGGAAAAATAAATTGATTTTTGTGGGTTTTGTTGTGGTGATAAAATCACCAAAGGGGGGATTGATGGAGCGGGTAAAATATTTTCTTTTTATATACCCAATCCATTTATATATGTTCATATTAAAACGATTAATGAATAATTATAATAACTAATAGTTGATGTGGAAGGACTAAACCAACCTTATTAACAGAAAGAATATACGTGGGAATGCATCTGCATGGCTAAAATAATAGGTGAACTAAGTTTGTATGCATATTAAAACAATAAATGTTGCTTGAGTAATGTTATTGTGATTTGCGCTTAAGTAAACCAGCATTAACGGCTTTGAATGTTGCATATGGCTAGATAAATGCATCCACATAAGGGTATTAGCAAGGGAATAACACTGTTTTAATCATTTCTATGTATTAATTACGATTTTGTGTTTCTTTGCTTGAAGTTGACTATTCTGGCCTACCAAAAGATGGCCGCCGACTGACACCTAACTAAAGTACATTACTTCATCATTTGAACAATGGAGAAAGGCGTCTGCACTGACTTCGTTCGTGTTCCTTGTGTGACCTGTCAGACCATGCCCATGAAGACTACCCTGGGCGAGGTGCCAATGCCCCTGAACGTGAAGCAATTGTTGCAATTAAGAATATGAACTATCGAACCCAACCTGTTTCAACAAACTGATACATTTAGGACCACGGATATTCTTTCCCATATATTTGTTTGAGACTTTTCCCGCATGGGAGAATTTGAAAATGTTTCCTAATGTACTGAGATGTATTCGGATTCAGCCAATCGTATTCCTGGGAAATGTGGAAATGTAACTTTAATATGTAAATTTTAGTATAAATATTAGTAGACTAGAGAGGGATAGGCTAACGCTAGTCGCGCCACTTTATTCAGAAGCTACTGACGGAGAATCGATGATCAGAGATCCTTATGCTGACGGAGAGGACAGTGACTTTATATGATAAACAAGAACTCTGACGAATTTGCTGAGGACCAGGTCTGACTTAGAAAACGACAATTAGCCAGAATAGGTAAATATGACAAAAGATGATATTGCATTATTAGGATTTAACCTGCATTTAAATTAGATAAAAGAAAATCATTATTTGAATTACTGTATCGGGTGATTATTTCATTGAAATGTTTATTGATTCGTTTGAAAGTTAAAGTATCACTGAACTAAATACCAACTAAATGATTCGATCGACCTATTGATGGAGGAAGTGTTAGGGTGATTCAGGAGAAGTGGTTGTCCTCTTTCAAAGAGAACAGTTGCGGTTCGGATCTGATGTCCCTTTGTAGGCACGGATAGTTTGAGAGAATGAATGTTGGTGTTATGGGCCCCAAAAGCGTGTGATGTGTGTATGTGCGTGTGACTGAGAAATCATTCTGTCCGTGGAAGTAAGGGGAAATTGAGTAACCCGAACTGCACCACTTCACCTCATCAGTATGAACTTCTGTTGGGCACTTGACGCAGGCAAACGTACGCACTGATTTAATTATTCAGAAGCGCGATTGTAGACTATGATGAAAATGTGCTGACTACACACATGCTGGATTATTTATTATGCGTACGGTGCTTCTATCGTTTAACTCATTCACTGGCTTCACGCGCTGTCACTAAGCATGCGCTGATGCGTTAATTGCTTTTACCACGCTCTTTGGATTCACGCACTGCCACGAAGCCCTCTATGGATGCGTTACATGGGGTTTTTTTTATCTTTGAAACGTGCTCCTTTCCAATCAGCTCTATTTAATTTCCCCCCATCACGCTGGCAGTTCCGCTCCTAGCCTATTAGGTTGACAGTTCACTCACCAGTTTGAGGTTGTTGGTGACAATTGTCCATACTCACTGCGTCACATCGTTCCCATGGGTTCATAGGTTCAACGTGGGTGTAGCTGGTCAGTTTGGAGGACAGACGCTCATCGCCAAATTGAAGAAGACTCCAAAAACCAGCTTTGATTAATTAGTCAGTTTATTTGTAAGCCTGCTACAATGAGAACCTCCCTCCCCTGCTCTCCATCAACTGTCAACTTCGCAGATCCACTCCAGCATTCCATGCTGGCTATTACTGTGACATCATGGTTAAAGTAACTACGCAGGCTGTGGCTGATATATACTCCATGTTTTAACATCATCTTAGGGAGGTTGAACTTTAAGGTTGACCGGGGACACACTTATCAAAACATGGTGCACTAAAAAAGAGTGCAAATTCAAATTGAAACAGTTCCTTCATGTCCATTGAGAACAGACATGTTTTGTGCATCTACCGTTTTTATGTGATACATAATTGTTGTAAGATACAAGACAAAGAATATCTCTGTAACGACCTTTCGGACATAAGCTCGAGGCACTTGGGTGTTGCCGGTGAGTGTGTGCCTCAAAGAAGCCATACTTCTCAGGGGGCACCATGCTTGTGTGAGCACAATTGGTGAGACACAGAAAGGCTGTGGTGTCTTGCACACGTGTTCCTCCTCATCAGTCTCAAGAGTCCAGTTTATCTCAGCTGCAATTTGCTAGTTTGATTTATAATCTGGCTGCAATGGTAAGGAGGGGCTGTGTTCTCTCTCTTAATTGCTTTAAGGCTACATTTGTATGTAGAGTTTATGCCCTCCCACAGGGACCTATAGTTGCAACAATGTTTCTGAATACCTCATGAAGCTTGACATAAGGACATCTCCGGTGTGGAATGTTCCGCAGGCATGGGACCACACATTGGGCCTTCTGTCATCATGTTGTCGCTCCAACACTATTACAGCCAAACAAAACTTTTAATAAAGAAATAATTGCAACTGAGAGCGTCTTCACAGGCCAGCACCACATGCAACAAGTAATGGCAGCTTTTATGGTGCACTCAGTGTTTTTGCTTCTTCGGGTCAGTAAAATAGCAGTATTACTTCACACGGAAGATCCGATACTTAGAGGCAGATGTAGGAGCCCCTAACACCACGGGAACGTCACTTTTTCCGACGTTCCTGTGGCGATAGGGGCTTTGCCTTATTTATAAGGCAGCGTTAAGTCACTTTTCGTGGCTTAGCTCTGCCTTGCAAATAAGGCCCCCTTAAGCGCAGCACACATGGAACAAGCAAAACGCATTGAATTGTTTATGTGTAGGAAGGTGTCCCTTCCTGCACATAAACAATCATTTTTAAAAAAATACCATTTTGTAACTTCCATGTGTTCTGCATTAGGCAGCACACATAGAACAAAACAGCATTTAAAGATTATTTATGTGCAGGAAAGGACACCTTCGTACACATAAACAATCTTCACCTGCACGCAGACACCCTTGCCCTATGGTGAAGGGTGCCTGCCTTGGTGCTAAGCTGCTAAACTAAGTGCCAGCGCAGGGGGAAACGCAAGGCTGCACCATATTCTTGTAAGTTTGGTGCAGCCTTGCGTTTCTGAAGTGAAGGAGTGAGGCGTTAAGCCATGACGGCTAACACCTCAATCAGCCACTTCTTTGTA
This sequence comes from Triturus cristatus, assembly GCF_964204655.1. Taxonomy (NCBI): domain Eukaryota; kingdom Metazoa; phylum Chordata; class Amphibia; order Caudata; family Salamandridae; genus Triturus; species Triturus cristatus. The sequence goes on from NC_140589.1 coordinate 184,237,773, forward strand.
CATACGGCCCTTACTTCCTTACTGGAAAAGAATGAGAAACCATAACATAATTTATCTCTTTTTGCTTTTTACCTTTATCCTCTTTTCCACTAATTTAGTTCCACCTTTCTTTCAGCTAAACCTCTCCTTTCTTTCAGCTAAACCTCTATTTTCTTGCAAAGGAAAGAACTGTGACATTTGATACAACCGCTCTCTTGAAACACCTCTGCTATAAGTCTCGCAGTATGTAAGTCACATTTTAAAAAAATATTGAGCGAGTGCAAATGACGTATGTAAAAATAGCTATTAGTATAAATTGCAGAAATGTACTTTTTGTTTTAGGACTGCCGCCAAAACATTCTTCATTTTTAATGCATTTTCTGGTACTTCTGCACACCTTGAGTCAACAGGCAGTCAATGCTATTTTTCTATCCAAAAATATGTGAACGATTTTAAGTACTGGCATAAGTTGAATTTGTTACTTTCTTTCACAGGGAAGAGAAGAAACTTTTCTGCTCTTGTGATTTGAAAGATATCCCAATGTTTACCCTAAAAAAACTCATATATAATTGTTCCATAATTAGTGTTATTATTTACAATAATGTACGGAAACTACTGTGCCACACTAAGGTTCCACATAACCTACCCTCGGCCACAATTACAAAGCTTTTATTGTAAGTGGCTCATTTAAAGACACTGGTAGGAGCGAGCCTAATATAACTAATACTGGGAGAACAAGTTAGTTCAAGGCGCGGTATTATTTGGGATAGCAAGTTGATACCCTATACCAGGCGCGCAACACCCATTGGACTCAAAGGGCTTCAGCCCCCCCCCGTCGTGTGCGGCAGCCCGGGATGAGACACCTTCCCAGGACAAAAAGCAGCCGCACCCGAGCACTTCACAGGTCTTTAAACGACCATTTGCATGTTAATGAGGCCTCGCTGTTGTTTCACCCCTTCTAAGAGCTCCTGCAGCTCAACTCTGCCAATTGCTTAAAGTTCAGCCCCCCCCCGAAATTTCTGCTCAGCCCCCCCCGAAATTTGGCTCTAGTTGCGCCTCTGCCCTATACACCATACTTGCAAAGGGTAATATAATGCAGAAATCAGTGCTACAGCACCAGTTGCCTATGTAAACTCATTTATACATTCGAATTCCTTTGGGGCATATGCCACCAGGTATAAAGTGGAAGATCAGTATCTGGTAAAATGTGCACACAGTGCACCAAGGAGCCCCAGCTAGCCCCATTGGTAATCACCAGTGGTGTAGTATTATGTCAGCTGGGGCTCCCTATTGCAGTAAGGGTCCGCTTATGATTCCGGTCGGAAAGACTCTGACCGCTAGTTGGAAGCTTTCCGACTGCGGTTGGAGGCGTTCCGACCAACACTGTCGGTTTGCAGTCCGACCACTGAATTACGATGTAGGCGGTTGGAGCGTAAACCCTTCGGTCATTCTGACGTGGTTCCGACCGGCTCTCTGAGTCTTCCAGCCAGTCTGACCCGCCCCATAATCCCCTATGGACGGTGTTTCTGCCATTAGGATTATGATGTCAGTTTCCGACAACCTTTTCATGCTGGCCTTTCCGACACAGAAAGGCTGTCGGAAAGCAACTTTGGGGGCCCCTAGCAGGGCCCCCTTGCCTCCGTGGCCTACAGTTGGTGGCTGAGGGGGTACCTATCGTGCCCCTCTGTAAATCACTACACTTTGTGGCAGGCACTGCCACAGAATGCAGGGTTTTACACACACCCCCATGTCTTTATGGAAGCTTGTATTACAGCTGGTGTTTGGCCATAGCACAAGCTCCCATAGAGAAATCGGAGTATGCGACCGAACAGTGTCTGGTCGCATCGTAATTAGATGGGCAGAACCGCTGACCGGAGTCCCGGTGTGGGTCAGAGGCAACTCCAACCGACAATGTAATAAGACCCTAAGAGTGCACATTTTACCAGATACTGATCCTCCATTTCATACTTGGTGGCAATTGCCCCAATGAAATTGCTATCGGGAAGTCTAAGCTACTCATATTAAGGCCTTGCAAGTAAATTACACTTTAACGTCCAAGCTTGTTTGACAAGCATTTTCAGTGCAGATTTGTGCCTTAATCCAGCCATAACTGTGTTTATCCACTAATTTCCATTAGCATGACATGCATGACATTATGGCGAAACGTTTTGTAACACACTAAACTTTTTCCCCTGAGTAAGCATGTCTTATTCCAGGATAAAGGGGCGCTGATTCACAAACAAAAGCTTACACCTTTGACTGCGATGTTCACCGTCCCACTGCGGAGTCTCCACACTCCGAAACATACTATTAAAATGTAGTTTTGTGAATACTGAATAAGCGCAAACTTACACAAACTGATACGTTTTCCTTTGTCAAACAGACCCTCAGCAGGGAGGCAACCTAAGCCTAGAGTAAGGTCCTGACATAAAATGCTTTGTGATTCATGCCAGGATATTCAGGAGTAATTCACACCTATGACAGGAGTAAGACACATCTGCTATTTGACAAATCCCATGGAGAATACACAAATGTCTTCACAGTTATCCCTGTCTCTGCCTTTTGGTATCCAGGCAAAGCTACTATTACAACCAGAACCATATGATGGTATGTAGGCGCCACTAGTCTTGTCCAGACCCTACCGCTCCCTCCAACAGGAAACAGTTGTGCCCTCAGTCCCCCCATTTAAAGATAGATAAGAGAGAACTTAGGTCACTGGAAATGGAAGTGTCTCGAACACATGATCAGGAGTACCTCTCACGGAAAAGCTCAGTTTCCCATATGGCCTCGGCATGGAAAAATGATTTACACTACCCTTATATAGACAGATTACCTAGTTGCCTGTTACGGCGTGAAGTGCTAAGATTGAGAATTGGGATAAACCCCTGTTACGCGAATAAAAGGGTTAAAAACTTAATGATAGATAGCAATGGAAAATACACCTGCACTTTGGGTACTACTTGTGATATTTTACATATTTTATTAGATTGCTTGAAGATTTTAGATATACGAAAAAAGATTTTAGGTCCGATTTAAAAAAAATATGATATTAAAAACAGGAAGCAAGCTGTAAATCTCTTAGTGGGAATGATGAACTTAGATATAGCCTGTGCCATTGGGAAATATATAAATAAAGTTAAAGTGTTACTCAAATGTAAAGAGTACTGATGAAATTTACATTTTTTAAGCTATCATGGGAATTAGTTATTAAGGGATAGAAGTATTGGGCGAGACACACCTGAAGGTTTATGTGCCTTAAGAATGAAATAGTTGGTTTTAACACACTTTAAGATGATATTTATCTCCTATTTTAAAGAAAATGTGTTTTATAGGCTTGCATAAGATGTATTACATATTCTATGATACTAACTTGCTTAATTTTATTTGAATGAGATGCTGTTTATTGTATACTTTTAAGGTTGTAAAAAAATTGATGTTGCTATAAACTTTAGGGCTCTCTCAACTTGAAAGCCTTCTGATTCTGCAGCCTGCAACGTCATCAATAGTTGAAGTACAGAGTGAGCCTGAATTGCTCAGACTCAAATATACTAGAACAATCAAACAGCCGTAATGAGGCTCAATATTTACTTCAAAAAAGTGTTAGTGCTGACTCGATCTAAAGCATCCATAGTGCCATCTATGCCTTCTTTCTCTATGCTTGTTTTGTATTTTAAAAGCTGAAAGTGAGTACAAAGATAACCTAAGGGGGTTGAAGACGCAAGAAAATCAAATGGAGCACCTTATCTGGGCGATTTTCCCTGGTGACTACCATAAAGGGAGTAGGGGGTGAGTTAAAACCGCAAGCTTTGTCATTGCCCAAGAGCAGATTTCAGTGTGTTGCTAACAAGCATTAGAATTTTGTGAAGCTCACAATACCCCCCTTCCACCTACGCTCCCTGAATCTTAATCTGTGCTGAGCAAACCTTCTAAAAAGCTATCAGAAACAGATTTTGCTGTTTTTTTAATTGGTGAGAAATATATCCTGTTTCATGTGGTTTCTACCTACTTGCTGTCTGTGGTGGAAACAGGTGTGAAATCGATGGATGAATCCGGAAAGCTATTTATTTATGGAAAGTAAGTACTTTTCTGAATTTAACCTGTGGTCCTTTGGTTTACCACAAAAAATCTATTGTTGAAATAAAAAATAGTGTATGTAAAATTTTAAAAAATAGAAACAGCTGAAAATAATTTAATGTGTAATTTTTCACACTGAAAGCGAATCTATGAACGAAATATACAGTTTTTTCCGTCAAACTCTTCTAGTGGCAGAGACATTTAGTGCCTGATTAAAAGTTGGTTGGTTAATTCCAACCCATGTGTAAATGCCAGGAATTACGAGTTTGAAGGTATTTAAAGCATCTGATAGTTATCTGATGGTGTAAATACCTCAACCTTTGTTAAATTTCAGCAGGTCAAACATGTCAAACTTTTACGGGAAAAAAGAATCCTGTATTTACCATATAATGCGAATTTTGGGGCATTAAAAACTAAAATCTGCATGTTATTCACCACAGGCTCATAATAGGTGCAATATATTGCACCCAATAAATAATATACCCCTTAGTATCGTTATTTATCAGGAAATAAAACCTAAACTCATAATCAGACCCTGAGGGGCTAATTAGGATGGCGGGCGGACTTCACCTTAGCGGTGCTGGGACTGGCCGCCAGAGGTGCAGCGGTCCTGCCCGCCAATTAGGATGTGACCGCTACCCTGGCGGTCGCATTCCACATCATTAACATTGCGGTGGGTGCTGCTGTAGCAGCAGCACCCGCCCCAATGCCAATGACGCATGCTGTGCATTGGAAGGCACCGCCACCATGTTATGCCCCAAGTTCGCCCGGACGGCAATCGCCGACCGGCAGAAAAGTGGCGGATGGACTTTGCATCTGCCGTGGTAACCCCCACCATGCTAATGTGGCGGGGATAAATCATGTTGTGATGGTGGGCAGATCGTCACCGCCGCCTGGGAGGTGGCAATCCGCCCACCATCATAATGACCCCCTTAGTGTGTGTCGGTTGTGAAAAACACAGAATACTCACAGCCATCTACTCAACTATGCATCAGTTCAAAAGGTAAACCCTAACGAATAAAACATGGATATGAAGAAGAATTATCCCTTTATGATATGTGCCTACACATCTGAGTGAGGAATCGAAGTTACTCACACCACTTTGAATATGGAGTTAATGATAATAGTAGGTTATTCTGTGGGTATTTTACAAACCACAGGGCATATTTACAAGCCCCTACCGCCACCGAAGTGGCACTTTCTTTGACGCTTGGGTGGCATAGCGCCATTTTAAATATTTACAAAGTGGCGCTAAGACACTTAGTGTGGCATAATGCCACCTTGTAAATATGTCCCTTTCCGCCGCAGTCCTCTGTGGCAAAGGGGCGTGCAATGGGTGTTGCTGTGGGTGTTTCACCACAACACCCATTGCTTTTTGCTTTTTGATTTACAAGGAGGTGTTAATCTGTGGCAGGTCCAAATACCAATGCCATGCAAGAGCAGGCGTTAGAATGACGCACAAGGAGAAATGCTTTTATTTCTCCTAATTTTTGCTTATTTATGTGTGGTGCCTTTTGCAGCACACATAGAAAGAGCAAAAAGCCCTTAGTGACTGTTTATTTGCAGGAAGGTGTCCCTTTCTGCACACAAACAATAATTAAATAATGACGATTTGCTACTCTTTATGTGCTGCAGGCTCAATCAAACCAGTCTCATCTCTGACATCTGGAACTGGTAAATGATGAGGCAGATGCCTGGAGTGCGAAGAATCTCAGCGTAATGGACTCTCCAGGATGATGAAGAGTCACCATGTGTCTTTTACTTCATACAACTTTGAAGGGTTCAGCATCTAAGAGAGCATCAGATCTGCATTTTCTCTATTGTCGTACCAATATTCGATCTCCTTCATCGAAAGTAGTGTTCTTGGCACATTGAAGCTTGTTGGCATATACTTTCATCTTTTGCTTATAGCACAAGTCTGTTTGACGAAGTTCACCAACTGTTGTAGACCTTCTGTTGGTCCATTGTGGTAACTTGGTTGTCAATGCACTCCTGAGCATCAGGGTAGCAGGATTTCCACCTGTCTTTGAATGCAGAGTTGACCTGTAAGCTCAAAGAGCAGCATGGATAGCGAACTTCAGATCAAGCTTTTCCAATGTAGCATGCTGACAGTCTTTTTAAGTGTGCTCATAAAGCGTTTGACAACGCCATTTGCTTGTGGCCAAAGAGGTGCGCTTTTCTGATGCTTCACATTGAGATGATTAAGAACGTTTCAGTGTTCTCGCCTGTTGAATGGTGGGCCATTGTCAGACTTTAGAATTGAAGGCACCCCCAATGTTGCAAAAATGTCCTCTAACTTCTCAATGACACTTTCTTAAATGGTCGATAAGATATCTTCTATCAATGGTAAACAGGAGTATTCATCGTTAACCACCACCAGGTGATGCCCATTGTCAAGAGGACCAAATAAATCAACAGTGATTCTCTACCATACATGTTTTGGTAAAAACAACATACTCAAGGTATGTTGAGTGATTTGAGGAGATAAACAATTACAAACATGACAGACCTTCAACTCTCTTTCATCTTTCTTTTCAAGATGAGGGAACCAAACTAGGTCTACGAGAGCTCATTTAGTGGCAACAATTCAGTGATGTCCTTCATGAGCCACTTTGATTGCTTGCTGTAGCAGACTCGGAAGTATGGCAATTCTCGAACCCCATAAGACAGTACTTTTTTTGAGTAACAGACAGTTCATCTTTCACATGTTTGAACTTCTGATATCCACTGTCACGACTGAGAGGTCGAGTGCGCTGTCTCCAGAATTGATGTGCAATAATGACTTTGAGTATCAACATGCCACTATCCGTGCTCGTTGCAGCAATGATTTGTTCCAACCAAATAGTAGTAATAGTACTGGACTTTACAAAAGAGTTAATGTAGGCTTCAACTGCTTTGGAAGGGGGTGACATGACATTGTACTGGCACTCATGAAAGGTAGTCAGCAAGGTTCCATCTTTCCCTGGTTGGTACACGATAGTGTAGTCATATTCCTGTAGTTTCAAACCCCAAAGTTCAATTCTAGGAGGTATTTTGGCTTTTGGGTTGCCAAAGATGGCAAGCAAGGCTTGATGATCTTTCACAAGAGTGAAAGATTTTCCTGATACGAATGTGTGGAAATGTTCACAAGCTCACACCACTGCTAAACTTCCTTTCTCAAGTTGTGTCTATGCACGTTCAGTTTGTGACTAACGTCTGCTCAAATATGCCACAATATGGCTTTGAGCATTTGGGTGCCCACTGTGTTGGTAAAAAATAGCGCCCATGGGAGCCTGTGTTCCTACCGACAGCACAGGCTCCCATTGAAAAAAGAGGTTGCTCCGGAAAACCTTGCACCCTGTGGCGGGCTCCCCATGGTGACTGCCACACTGTGCATGGTTAAAAATAGGGGTCCCATGGGTACCCCCGCAGGGCCCATTCGGAGGCCTCCAGGTGAAGGGGGGCCCGGTATAGGCCCAGAAGTCAGTCTTTGACAGCCTTTTCTTGTCGGAAAGGCTGTCAGAATCCGACATCGTAATCGGTCGGTCGGACACGCGGGCCATAGAGCTCTACGAATAGGCTCCAACTGACTCGAACTCGCCGAATGTGGGTCGGAACCGATTCGGAATGACCGACGGACTACCGTGTATCGTAATCAGTCGGTCAGAAATGTTACCAAGTCGGTCGGAAACACGGGCTCCGCCACGGATTCCACCGAATCGAATGCCGTTCGGAACCTCTCCAAACAACATTGTAATCGGCCCAAAACACACCCCTTTCAAATTGAGAATTTTTCTGAATTGCAAATTTGGCTTGGAACATAAGAAAAAGTGATAAAACATTCATATTTCCTGCAATTTAGCCATTCACAAAGTTTGTAAAAATTAAATCACTTAGAACGGTGCAGAGACAGAATATTGAGTATAAAATATCGAGCTGCACAAATATCGAGTCATTAATATCATGGGTCAGAAATATCAACAGCAAGAAAATCGTGGTCAAGAATAACGACTTAAGGTAAGTAATATCGATTTTAAAAATATTGATAGTGTTTAATATTGTTTACAAAAATATAGCTGTTAAACATATCGTTTTCTATTACTGTTATGTATTTTAGTATATATTTTATATGTATGTGATGAATGTTTTTTAATAAGAATTGTTTGTATTTTTAACATATGTGTTACATTTTCAGTAGTTATTAATTTATTTTATTTGGATTTTGCATGTTTAGTGCTGTAGCAGGTTGTGGGTTTATAGGGGAATAGGGTGGCAAGTAATTTAATTATATTAAATGTATTCATTTTTTTTATTGTTTCAATTTTGCATTTTTAGTTCCGTAGTGCATTGGGGGTTTATAGGGGAATCGGGTGGGAAGTAATTTAATTATATTAAATGTATTGATTAATTTGTATTTGTTAACATTTGTTAAATTGAGATGCAGTGGTAAAATGTGTAAAGTAATTTATTATTAATTAATAAATAATTGTTTGTTAACTAATTTTAATTAATTAATTAGTGATTATTTATGGTAATTTTGTAATTAAGTTTACGTGCGTGTTGTGGTGTTCATAGGTGTAAAGGGCAGGAAGTAATTTATATTTGATTTATGAAATAATCATTGGTTGTTAATTCATTTAAAATAATTAATTGGTTATTCATTTGAGTAATTCTGTAATTAATGACCCAATTAGGGGTGCGCCATCTATCCATCATGTCCCCACCCAGATACAAATGCATTCTATAACAAACAAAATGCCTGAGGGATCCATCAATTAAACCTTGTCCAATAATAGTCTGGGGGCCATTCCCAAAACAAACGTAGGTCTAACCTCTGGGGGCCATGTAGGGGGCAGTAACTGCAATAATATAGAGTCAGCTCAAGTTCCCGTGCCCTCCTATGAGTCCCTGGATCACGGAAGGGCGTATAATAAACAAGAGGACAAGAGAGTGACAAATAGCATGGACTAAACTTGCCACCAGAAGATACTCCCCTAGTTGCTATTCTCATAGGGGTTTCCCCGCTTAGGGAGCATTGCAAGGAATCTACACCTGAGCTGGTACGCAAAACCAAATACTGGTGTGATCAACATTCTAGCAGCAGGGTTAGGTTTTCTTCTCATATCATAATGTCTAGGAGGGTGGGTTGGGTCGGTCCTAGGCCCAAACAGGCAGCAGGTGACTGCATTGTCATCAATTTTGATAGTGCAGATATATCTGGGCAGTTATTTCAGGAAGGCCCAGGGAAGGTCAGGGGGGCATCAGGGGTTTACCATTGGGGTTCTTTTATTTACCATCTGAGGGGGCTCAGCCACTCAGCAGAACTCAGCGGGGGACTAGGCCCTCAGCTGACAGAAGGGGGTGTCCTGTTCTCCGTCTATGTCCCAGGAAAGAGATTTTACCTGATATGGCCCCCCGTAGGCCTTCTATCTTATCTAAATTGCCAACATTGCCCACTGATAGGGTAGAAGCTGAAAACAGCTTAGCCTGCCAAAATTAATTTTTGCCATTAACGCTCCTAGATGAAGGGGGTGTGGCCAAGCCGAGCAGCAAGATGCCCGCACAGTGAGGTGGCTCTGCCAGCAGAGCACATAATCCGTCTACTATCCAAGGCCTGGCTAAAGATCTGAGCAAAAAGAATAGAAGAACTACACAACTTACCCCCATGCTGCCGTTTGCAGGGCTCCGGGTGACGAAATTAGGCTGAGGGCCGCAGATCCGGTAAAAGTGTGGTGCGGCCTACCCCGGACCGAGAAATCACGGCGGAGGCCCACCGTGTGAAGTGCAGGCTGCAAACTGCAATTGATTCCCGGTAAAAACGCCACCGATACAGCCGCCCAAGTTAGGGGCGCAGCTCGGGTGTGGGCTGCACGAAGTACGGCGGCGGCGGGGGGCCAAGAGGAACACACAGAAAGTGAGATGCGCACCAAAATGGCGGCCCACTGACGCCAAGAACCCGCTGTGGTGCATGAAGCGGCAGAGGTCATGGAGGGCATACATCAGCAGTGGTGAGTCTTGTTGGCCAGCGCATCTTCCCCCTCCCCCGCCACTGTGAGCTAACGCATAACAGCCTGTGAAGGACAGGTGTGAGCTAGACAGTACGGCGGCGGCCGGCAGGCGGGAGTTTGCAGATCAACGCCGTGACGAGAAGCCCCGAACCGGCCGCGGGCAAAAAGAGCACCCTGAGCACCGTGACTCAAAGCGCCAGATGGCAGTTAAGCCCATGCTGAGAATCCTCCCGCCCAGCTTCTCCCAAGCCTCTCTCGAGCTCGAGCTCGAGCTCAGCATAGATAGACCCTGCTACTACAAGCCTCTCGGCATTGTGAACATTTAATTGATCACCAAACTCAAGGGCTCCACAGGGACAGCTGTGCCAGGGAGTCGTCCCTGCGTGTTGGCGTTAAAGGCCAGTGAACTGTGATACAGCGGGGGTGACCTCCCCGGATCCTGTATAACGAGCAGTGGAAGAGCAGCGGGTAAAGACCTCACAGCAGCCCGCCGCTCTAGGCGCCATCCGATTATGAAGCAGCGCTGTAACCCAGAAGAGAGGAGCTTACAATTGCGAACTCTTCCGGTGGAGAGATAGCTCAGGGGTCGATAGGAGATCGGGCGCTCCGATACCCGCAGTTTGATTACTTTATACCCGAGAGAACCATAATGGAGAAGGGAGGAAGCTCCGATGCTAGGGAGTGTTGCACCGTAAGGCACATAACAACAGCATAGACTGCACAAATAACTACTCGGAGGAAACGAGTACGGTACCAGTAGATGCTCCCTGGTGAAGACTGTGAGTGACTGGCAGTGAAGCTGTGGTGCTGTGGGACACTTGCTGGACTTTCCAGAGACAGTAGATCACCAGCGAGCCTTGTCCAGCCTCAGATAGACTCCACATTCGCGCTTCCATTAGCGAACAGGCCGAGGGACGCTGGTTGCATTTAGCTGGGCGGCCTGCGATAGAAGTTAGTCGCTAGACACGGAACAAGCAGGATATACAAGCACAGCACAATCCGTCCAAACTTGCCATCTCTCCACGACACAGGAGCTAGAACAGACAGTTGTCCTCACAGAGCCAAGAGATGCAGAGGTGGAGGAACCGACTATAGACATGGGGAAGGCCGATAACAAGCAACCTAAAATCAACTTTGAAAAACGGTCAACACACCTCCAAGACCCCACTGCAGCTTCACTCACGGTGGTCCCCGAAACACAAATGGACTCTGACCAAGACAATGACATCAGAGCAATGATGCAAGAGGTACGAGGCAGCCTGAGAGCCATTGACACAAAATTAGACAACATGGCGACACAAATGGACCACATGTCCCAAAGGATGGATAAGCATGAAAGGTGGATAGATACAATGGAGCAGCGAGTCTCGGACTCAGAGGATCGTCAGGAAGCATCACAGGGCAGCATGCTATGTATGAAGAGGGTCCTTGAGGTGATCAAGGCCCCAGCAACGAGGACTTGGAAGCGAGGTCCAGAAGGAACAACGGCCGCATCACGGTGATACCGGAGTCGACCAACATCCAAAATATGGAAAGATACGTAGAAGAAATGCTCCGAGACCTCTGTGCGGAAGAACTTACCCCGATGTTCCTGGTGGAACAAACGCATCGTACCCTGGGCCCTAGACCGACTCTGGGAGCCCCCGAGACCGATTATAGCTTGCCTACTCAATTATAGAGACAGAGACACGGTGCTGAGGGCGGCTAGAGATAAAGGGGACACTCAATACCAAGGGAAGAGAATAGCGCTGTATCCGGACTTGACCCAAGCTGTCCAGTCAGCGAGACGTGAATTCATACTCGCCAAAAAACTGCTCCAACAGGCTGGCACGAAATATACCATGATGTATCCGGCCAAGCTACGAGTCCACACTGGAAGGAAGCCCATGTTTTTCACCGACGCCAGTGCTGCCTTGAAGTTTGCGAAACAGTCTGCCAGGAAACACCGACAGCAGGAGACGGAATGTGGGAGGTCTAAACGACCACCATAAATCCAGACTTGTGCATTCTTACCTGTCTAGACACCGGGTAGATATTTGCCTCCTGCAGGAGACTCGCCTCCTGGGGATGACCAGCACGAGACTGTCCACCGCTCGCTGGAGTGAGATTCACAGTGCCGGCTACTCAAGCTACTCCTGGGGGGTAGCGACTCTCATTCGGAAAGGGGTCCCCTGGCACACACACCAATCGATAAAAGATCCAGAAGAGCGGTTTCTTCTCCTGAAGGGAACACTATAACACAGTCCAATAATTATAGCAAATGTCTATGGGCCCAACGTAGACGATCCTATATTTTTCCGACACCTCTGGCACAAAATCCAAACTATGGGTGACTCCGCAATACTCTGAGGCGGGGATTTCAACATCACGCTCTCGCCTCACATGGACAGGGAGGGGGTGGCGCGCGCTCATCACCCACATGCGACAGCATCACTACGCAGTATCATACAAGACTACAATCTGTCTGACCCCTGGCAAGCGCTCCACCCCACGATGAGGGAGGGAACCTGCATCACGCACCGCTGCCAAGCCTGGTCCAGAATAGATTTTTGGCTCTTGACCAGGGACTTACAAGTCTGGGTGCAGGAAGCCGCCCATCATGCAAGAACGTTATCGGATCACACCCCAGTAGCCCTGGCACTACTGATCCCACAACCTTATCGACAGCCGTTCTCATGGCACCTCCCCCCAATGCTTTATTAGATTCAGCCTTTCACGAAAGCATTCGAACATATATCCAAGATTACTTTGAACACAATTCTGGCTCGGTGATGACTGAAGGCGCTTTGAGGGAGGTGTTTGAAGTGGTAGTACGAGGACATTGTATAGCTGGTCAATCTGGGGTCCTTTGAGATATAAGGAATATTCTGAGCAGAATTGAGAAAGAATTACACGACCTAGAAGCACAATACTGGCCAACACCAACACCCTCTATCTTCACGTCCTATCAGGAAGAAGCTGAGCAGGAAGTCAAATTCCTACACAAACAGGCTACAGCGCGTAGGTACGGAGAAGGGGACAGACCGAGCAAAACACTGGCCAATCTCCTGTGTAAACCCAGAGGCTCTCCCTTCATCACAGAATTGACTACCACGGAGGGGGAAATAGCCTGCTCTCCACCAGCCATTCTCTCCACAATGCGTAGCTTCTACGCACAACCATATTAGTCTGCTTCAGGCCTGACAGAGGACTTAATGAGCAAATATTTTGATTCCATTGCACTAGTGTGGTTTGAAAGAGCCCATCGGGAATACATGGAGCTGCCCTTCACAGTAGAGGATATCAAACAGACAATAGGTGGAATCCCAGCGGACAAGGCCCCTGGCCCTGATGGTCTGACAGCCACATTTTATAAGGAGTACGCTGACATTTTGACACCTCACCTCCTGGCGGCATATCAAGAAGCCATGGAGGTGGGTCACCTACCCCCCTCCATGTGGGAAACCATTATCATAACGGTTTTAAAACTGGACAAAGACCCCACTCATTGTGATTCCTATCACCCAATTTCACTAATAAACATAGACACGAAAATGTTCCCAAAACTTGCAGCTACCCGAATGCAGCCTCTGCTCACCCGAATAATATTACCAGACCAGTTTGGTTTTATACCGGGGCGGTCTACGTCCCACATTCCCCGTGATGATATATGCCCTAATGCATTACCTGGCACCAAACATCCCTGCAATCGCTGCCTTGCTCGATGCGACTAAGGCATTCAAATCCTTGGAGTGGGGCTTCCTCTTCCCATTGCTACACTGAATAGGTCTCAGCCCCATCCTTATCCAACAGATAAAATTACTATACACGATGCTCAAGGCGCGCTTGGGGGTGAATGGCCTGGTCTCTGAACCCTTCGATACCACCAGGGGGACAAGACAGGGGTGCCCCCGATCGCCCTTACTTTTTGCCATAGCGACCGAGCCACTGACAGCATGTATCAGACAACATCACACACACCGCAGCATTGGGTTCACATCACAAAGTCTGTCAGTTTCATTATACGCAGATGACATCACACTATACATGACCGACCCTAAGGAAAATCTGGCACCCATGACACGGGAATTGATCCGATACGGGGAACTCTCCGGGGTGCGAAGAAACTGGAGCAAATCCGTCATCTTCCCCTTGACATCTGGCACTCGGCCCTTGGACACTGAGTACCCAATCACCTGGGCGACAGGACCAACACAGTATTTGGGGATCAGGTTGAGCAATGACCTTAACGAATTATGGTCTGAAAACTACGGCAGAGTAGTAGATTGGATCGCTGAAAGGATACACCGATGGAAGACACTGCCTCTCTCTCTGGTGGGAAGCATTTTGCTGGCTAAAATGATCATACTGCCCAAGCTGTTGTATCTCTTTTTAACATCCCCATTCCTCTAACAACACACTTTTTCAAAACACTGCGCTACCTCATGATTGAACTGGTGTGGGTGGGGAAACAGCCCAGGATAACATGGGAGGTACGTACCCTACCCCAATGCCAAGGGGGGCAGGCCGCAACAGATTTTGCATTAAACGCTTACAGCACGCAGGCGCACTTCTTACACTACTGGATACACCCTACACCCTTCCAGCCGTATGTGGCCATAGAAAGAGACAGAGCAGCACCACTACCGCTTGCTACCTCCATTTTTCAAACGTATAGGAGACCACGAGGTGACGTTAATACAGTGGAGGCGCTGCTTTGGGCTTGGACCGGACTGCGCAAGAGAGCAAAGCTAGACATGTTATACGCCCCCTCGATGCAATTGGCGAATCATCCACAGATGCCCCCACTGGGAGATCGTAGGGCGCAGGAGAGAGCGACACAGCTTAAGATATGCAAGGGCAAGGACCTATTTCCTGCAGACACCTTTCTAACCTTGCAACAGATGTGCGGACAGACGCCCCCCACAGCAGTAGACATGCTCCTGTATTATCAGTTACGCTCCTCCTGCAGAAACGGTTTGACACGTTTCCACAACCCCCCTCGCCACTGCCTGCACTAGAAAACGTACTTGCGATTGAACACAGCCGCAAGCTGATCACTCGCATACATAACACTATGCAGCGGGAATCCCCACTAATCACCCCTGTGGCTAGAGCAGTGTGGGCGGCAGATATATGGATGGACATCTCGGACGGTCAATGGCGGTTGGTTTGTGGTTGGTTTGCGGTCAGTTACGGCTACTGTCCTCAAATTACCGGCTGAGATTGATCCACTTCAAGTATGTGCACCGCCTGTATCGGATACCGGAGCAATTGCACTGAATGGGCCTGCGCCCTGATGATCACTGTTGGAGGTGTGGGGATGCACAGGCCAACTTCCTGCAAGTGGCATGGCACTGCCAGCCGGTGGCTAACTTCTGGATACACACATTGCAGCACATACACTGATATTCCACCCAAACGTAAAAGATTGACCGCGATGCTGTTAATTTATGGCCAAACACCAAGTAGCCATTCATTGGAGACCGACTCAGCCGCCGACCACTAAAAATTGGATTTTTAGTGTCACACACTGTAAAACGCAACAGGAGACATATTCTGGGAGCCGTTTGTAAACTGGCTGCATACAGTGAATATAGAAGACCTTTAACGTGCCTACAAGGTATTAATACTTTTCCTGACATTGAAAGCCGGACTCCCACTGCCCCTAACTAAAGCGTAGTCTGGGCAGAGGAAAATATACGACAACCACTGTCGCCATACTGTTATGTACTGCTGTTGATTTTATCCGGTATATGCTGTATATGAAATTGAAGGCCGAGTAATGCTTGATGATTGGCTTGCTGAATGTAATTGCCATTTTTTGTTACAAATGGCAATAAAAAAAAAGTTTAAAAAAAACTCTACTAGATGAAAATGACTGAGCGGAACCCTCTCTTTGTCATCAGACCCCCATTAGTAATATTATTAGCGGTCAGGGGACCGGTGTGATCGATTATTCCAATTTTAAGTTCATCAGCTGGAATATAGCGGGTTTGAGAAAAAAAAAAGATGATCCCAGGGGGCTAGAGGTCATAAAAGAACACAATATTGGTAGTCTACAGGAGACATGGGACCTGAAGATAATTTCTGGGTGGATGGGTTTAGATCCTTTGGGGTTCCGGCACGGCCCTCTACGTCTCGTAGAGCAAAAGGGGGTCTTTTAATGTTAATTTCACTCAAACCGTCAGGAACTTATAGTAGGGTGGATATGGGTTCTTATAACTGTTTGGCAATTGAATTCACCTCTACCAATGCATCCAAAATATTGTTTGTTAATTTTTATAATTCGGGTGAGAGCATTTTTGTAAATGAACATCTATGCAATTTGAAATGTGTTTTAGTGGACTATAAATTGAAGCAAACCACTAATTATTCTATTATAATTATGGGAAATTTTAATATTAATTTGTGTGATATGAATTGTCAGGCCAATGATTTCTTAGGGCCTCATTTTGAGCATACACAGCAAGGGGATTGTTTGAAGGATCGTCTGGCTCTAGCGGATCTCACTGAACCCAGCTCTAATGCAATAGAAGTAAGGACCCCCACATTAAAAGCTCGAGGGCAGGACACCATAATAGATTTTATATTTTCTCCCCTGTTTTGTCATCTCAGGTAATTTGTTATAATGCTAGGTAGTCCCATTTTAGTGACCACAACCCAGTCATACTAGTGATGGGCAGGGGTTGTGGTCTAAAGGGTAAACAAGAAACGCAATGTATTGAGACCTGTTTAAAAACAACTGACCAGGGTCGGATGCTAAAATGGGCCAAAGTTATTCCGGATCTTTTCTTCCAGGATCTCTGTGAGAAGGCCGAGGAGAAGCTTGCATTCTGCCTTGACAAATTCAATCGGGGAGCTGAGGTACTTACAGATTTTTAAGGCATTTGCGCCTGTCAACAAATTGGTGAAAGATGGTTCGACAGTAACTGTTCCAAAACTCACCGCAAGTTGGCAGCCGCTCTGAAACAGGACCTTCGAGAAAAGGCTTATATAGCCTCATTCAGAAAGCTGTATAAGTCTGCCCTAAATAACTGAAAAAATTAAATTAGAGATGAGGCCTGGAATGACCTATTAGCAGTGGAGGTTTTGAAGGATAGCTCTAGATTTTGGGCCATTGTAAACAAACCTTTTTTATCTTGAGTGGGAACATCCCCCTAGAGTGTGACATAACTGAGGCACAATGGTTCTCTCATTTTGAGTCCATAAATAAGGCCTCTGCTACCCTGGGCTTACTCGCTAGTCTAGAACATACTAGAAATACCCCTGAAATGTTTTTTAATGAAGGCGAAGTAGAACTAGCAATAATTCAAATGTCCAGCAATAAGGTCCCCAGGCCGGATGGTGTCCCGGCCGACTTATTTAAAAAAAATCCTACTTTTTGATCTAGAATTTTGACAAAAGTATACAATGTGTCACGTCATCAGGGTTTTCCGTCAACGTGGTCATCCTCCATTATGGAGGAAGCAGTAAGTAGCGAGTGCATGTTCCCACCTCGCTCTTGAAATTGATCAAACCTTTTTTAATTGCTGTGACTGAACTTGCTAAAAGCATTTTTTAACCTCATTTTAATTGTTGTTTGTCCTCCATGAACGCTGTCAGTGTGATGCTGCTCCTTTTAAATAATTGTTGCTGGAATTACTGAAAGCATTTTTTTAACCTCGTTTTTAATTGTTGTCCGCCCTCCATGAACGTTGTCAGTGTGCTGCTGCTCCTTTTAAAACAATTGTTGCTGCTTACATTTAGGCGTTTGTGTGGACAGTTGGCTGCTGAAGTTTTTTGTTAATCTTACCGCTCTGCGCATAAGCCAGGCACCTCCTTACACGGACCCCGGGCCGCCACGGTAATCACCAGTTTTGAGGTGGGCCGTGACTCCTCCACCGACCCTGCCACTCCCGGCTTGCGAGACCAGCTGACACAGCCACACTACTTAAGTGGCATGTGTGTGCGGACGTGCAGCGGACACGCAGCGGGCGCGCCAAAGGCAAGCCCGTCAGCACCCGTCCACGGCCGTCCGGGACCAGGGGCCACCCACTATGCCCGTTTGGAGCACGTTCAACCTTTGCGGTATTCTGGCAGCTCCTTGCGGACGATAGAGAGGTCTCTGACTGGAGTCTGCTATCACACATTACAGGCAGGTGAGGGGAGGACACATTGTACCAGCTGCACTTTTAGTCTCAAACCCTGCAAAACTATACTCCAGCACGACCACATGAAGCTTACCCTTATAAATTGTAGATCTCTCGTCAACCACAAAATAGAAATGTAAGATTTTCTCACTGACCACCAGCCTGATGCGATGTTCCTCACCGAAACCTGGCTCAGTGAGGACTCTACCCCCGACATACTAGAGGCACTACAAAATAATTATGGTATGGTCAGACAAGATCGCATCTCGAAGCGCGGCGGTGGAATAGCCATAATTTTCAACCTATCCCTTAACTGCAGGCTAGATAAAGTTCTAGTAGAAAGCTCAGAGGCAGCTCTTTTCAGTTTAAAAAGAGCAAACGAGACTGCGATAAGTGGTCTCCTAATTTATCGCCCGCCTGAGCAGCTCAATGATTTTATTATGAATCTTACTGACCTGACCACCCAATTATCCCTTAAATACACACATTTTCTGGTCTTGGGTGATCTCAATCTACACATTAGAGGATCAACTCAAAATAGAGACACAAACCTTATGTAAAGATCTTGACAGCATACAATTTAAACTCGAATTCATGACACCAACTCACTGTGCAGGCCACAACTTCTGGACCCCATTTTCTCGAACCATTTAGGCCTGGCGGTGGAACAACTGACCCCTGTCCCATGGTCGGACCACTACCTCATAGAATTTCACATACCTTTAATCAAACCACGCTCTACGAAAAACACTAATCCTACCTCACTGCGCAGGAATTGGTCCAAGTTCAACTGCAAGAGCTTTTCCAGGACAAAAAACTCCACCTTTATCTGCTAACAACATTAATGTGGCTAATGCCTTGATGGATAAGTGGATAATAGAAGCATTAGATGAAGCTGCCCCCTGGACCTCAAAGCCCCCAAAACGAGAGTCTAAATCAGCGCCCTGGTTCAACGATGAGCTCAGAAGTGCCAAACAGGGATGTAAGCGCCTAGAACGCAAATGGAGAATAGCTTTCTCCAAAGAAGCGAAAGAAGATTATAAAACAGCACAGAATAAATACTACTCTCTTCTTAAAAAGAGGCGTTCGATATACTACAAAGAGAAGATTGGCATGGCAGAGAACTCCTCAAAAGAACTGTATGCCACTCTGAAAGAGATCTCTTCGCTCGAGAGAACACTTAAGACACCTATCAGCTCTGAAGAGCGATGCAATGCAATTGCAGATTTCGTCCTCCAAAAAGTGTCCACTATATACAACTCTTTCCCTGATTAAGCCCGTAACTGCCTTAACAAACCTAAAGAGGTATCCAATGAGCCGAGTGTGCCATCCTTGAGCGTGTTTCTTACCCCCCCTGTACTGGTGCTCAAGGAAATGGGTTTAAAAATCAAATCTGGCTCCCCGGCTGATACAGCGGCACCAAACAGGATTAAAGAGGGCATTAAATTAATAATACCCAGAATACAGCAACTAATAGATGCATCTTTTTTAGGGCGGAAAGGTTCCCAGGGCATGGAAACATGCAACCATCATACCTCTAAAGAAAAAGCCCTCGGCCAACCCTGAGCTACTGGATAATCTGCGTCCTATCTCTCTGCTCCCCTACATATCCAAACTCGCTGAAAAGGTTGTGAACAAACAAGTAGTGGAAAATATTTTCTCTTCTGTGTAACATTATGTAATTGTTATTTAACCTTGTGTAACTTGCTTCGTGATGATACTCTGTAAAATGCTCTGATACCTACGGGTCTAGCCAGTGCTATATAAAACTCAAGTAAATAAATAAATCCAATAAAATTAACATATAAACTCACACAACCTTCTACATCCAACTCAATCAGGCTTTAGAGCATCCTTTTCTACCAAATCCGCTCTCCTTTTTGCAACAGAGACCATAAGGAGAGGGGCGGATGCCGATCAGATGGTGGCCTTGGTCCTACTAGACCAAAGTGCAGCTTTCGACACAGTATCCGTCAAGCTACTCCTTCAACGTTTACGGGTGTGTGGACTGGATGGGGCAGCTCTACAGTGGATGCGGTCTTTTCTGGAAGATCATAGTTTCCAAGTTGTTCAACACCCCCACCGATCAAAAATCCTGCCACTCCAGCAAGGGGTCCCACAGAGATCTACTCTGAGTCCCACCCTTTTTAATCTGTACATTGGACCATTGGCCAGGATCATGGACAAATACAAGATTTCCATGGTGTTGTACGCTGACGACACACAGCTTGTGGTGACCCAGGCACAAGACTACGGTGAGTCGGCAGTACAGTTTTCCTCTTGTGTCAATGATCTGGCTGCATGGATGTCGAACCACTGCCTTAAATTTAATGGCAGCAAGACAGAGGTCATGATTATTGGGAACTCTCCCTCCATATGGGGTAGAGCCTGGTGGCCCCAGGCACTGGGGCCTATCCCTGAGCCAAAACTGAGGTAAAAACCTGGGAATATGGCTCAATCCTAAACTCTCATTTGAGACCCAAACTAGAAAGGTGGCAGGGAGATGTTTTGGCACCCTTAAGATGTTAAGAAAAACCCTAGACATCCTTCCTGTATCAGCTAGGAAAATCATAGTTCATACTCTGGTGACCTCGCTGCTTGATTATGGGAACGTCCTATATCTGGGTGCGACAAAAGACTGCGTGCAACGACTCCAACGTATTCAAAATGCAGCGGCACGCCTTGTTCTTAATCTACCTAGTCGATCTTCAATGACGCAAGCACTGGATTCCCTCCATTGGCTGCCAATCAGGAAGAGAATTCTCTTCAAAGTCATGTGTTTCTGTCATAAGAGCCTACAGGGGAAAGGCCCCAGCTACCTGCACAACTTTCTCACCCCGTACATTCCTGGCCAACAGTTAAGATAAACAGGAGCATAATTACTCAAGATTCCCAGGATAAGGAAAGTCAGGATGGGCGCACAATCTTTTGGCTATCTAGCAGCCAAGAACTGGAACACACTTCCTCTCTGGTTACGAGCTGAGAAATCTGAACCAATCTTTCGCAGAGGACTGAAAACCTGGCTTTACAAACTTTAGTCCAGTTATTCATCCACTCCTACTGTAGGGCTTCTAGCGCAGGGACACACCTCCGGGGGTAGCCAGGTCCTCTATAAATGAACTAATATTATTATTATTATTATCCCAGTTATTAAGAAAGGACAAAGAGGAGATCCACGTTGCTACAGGCCGACATCTTTAATTGACTCTGCCGTAAAAGTACTAGGGAGAGTAATTTTAATTAGGTTAATGGACTGGCTGAATGAGAATGGTGTCTTAACAAATCTCCAATATGGATTTAGACAAGGAAGATCTACACTGGATCAGTGTCTAAACTTATATTTACTAGCAGGGAAATACACACTGGCCAAAGAGGGTATTTTGCAGCTGGCCTGCATGGACCTCTCCTTCGCTTTTGATCTGGTAAATAGATCACAGCTATGGTCCATTCTGACAGACATGGGAATAGATCAAAGTTTAGTTCACTTCTTGGCTGACTTACATAGGGATCTCTCCGCAAAGGTGAGAGTCAAATAAGAAGGTAATTGCATAAGGCACTTTAGGTTGGTAGAGGCGTCCGTCAGGGCTGCATTTTAGCTCCTTTACTTTTTACTTTATACATAAATAATTTAGGAAAGTCCTAAGATTCTGCCAGCTTAGACATCCCACAAATTGGGGACAGGGTTATCCCCGTGCTGTTATACGCAGATGACGCTGTCCTACTGGCCTGCACAGCTGCAGGGCTTCGAAGGCGTTCGAACTCCTTTGGGGCCTTAATGAAATCCTTGGACCTAGTAGTCAATATAGCTAAATCACATACAATGAACATGGGTCAGAGACCTGGTAAGATAAAATCCCTCTATTGTGAAGGTGCAGAGTTGTCCAGGGTGACCTCCTTTACCTATCTGGGGGTATTATTTGATGGGAGGGGTTTGAGGGTTCCACAAGAGAAGGTAAAAAAAACACGATGGCAAGGTCTACGGCTGCAGTTCATGGTTTTGCTCAGTGATTGGGGGCCAGACCAATCGCAGCTATACTCGGTCCAAATGATAAGCCATTGCAACGTATGGATTTGCGATCTAGGGCTACAAGTCAGTGGTGGGGTACAGACAGTTGAAAATATGTTTTTATGTACTCTTTTGTCGGTCACTCAATCTACCTCTACTTTTATGATACACCAGGAGTTAGGCATTAGCCATGTATCAGACTGGCTGAGGTTGGCCCCGGGGGTTTGCTGGCTTAAAACCTGGATCAACCCGGAACTAACTCAGAATCATGAGAGATTATGCAGGACTGTCTCTCCATGTAACGAGCCAGCCGTATTCCCTGGCTTCAATATGTTAAGCAAAGCCTATATAAATTGGGGCGACCAAACCTCTTCGATTCCCTGGTCAAAATAGGAAAAGAAGATCTGGGTTGGGTAAAAACACATTTTATGAATTTATTGTTGGGTCAGAGAGAAGAGATGGAGTTAAAAAAACCTTCAGTTAAAGCTTATGTTCTGTAAAAAACCTGTACCCAGATTGAACCCTATATGACAATTGTCACCAAGCCCTTCCATCGTCTGCTATTGATTAGGTTTTGTTTTAACCAGATTCATTTTTAATTAGCCGATCTGCTTGGCTGGAGTAGGGCGTGCAACTTAGGCCCTTATACCTGTGACATTTTCTCAACCCAGGATACTATGCACTTTTTAATGTTCTGCGATCATTACAGTGTTATTCTTAGCAGGTTTTTATTGCCAATTTTAAGGGGAAAAGGTTTTACACATGGTGTATGGGTTGTACTTTTATGGTTTTTTTTAACCAAATAAAGTGGTTTGACTGACTGACTGCCTGACTGAGTGTGAGGGATTAGTAGAGAGTGTGAGTAAGGATTAGTGAGAGTGAGTGATGATGAGTAAGTATAACTGAGTGAATATGATGAGTGAGTCAGAGTACATGAGAATGAACGAGAGTAAGAGTTAGTGCAAGAGGCAGTAAGGTTTAGTAAGAATAAGAGTGAACGTGGTTGATTGTTAATGAATGAGTGACTGCAAGTGAAACAGTATAAGTGAGAGTGAGTACGAGAGAGTGAATGAGTAAGTAAGTGATAATGACTGAGTAAGTGTGAGTGATGAAATATAAGTGTGCATTAGTGAGAAGGTTTTGTTTGTTTATATGTCTGTTATTGGCGCAGGTATACAAAATGTAATTCTTGTCTTAAAGAGGCACACACTGCATAATACTGGTGCTGGAACACAGTGGGCCATTCCTAGAATGAGAGGCATTACTAACGCAAGTATTTGTAAAGCACACTTTCACCCAAGATTATCTTGGCACTGAATAACATATGTATTTTGTTACCCACCTCAATGGCACTCATTTTATCAACCTCAGAAGTATAAATTAATGAGTGGACCTGCCAGGATTTGGCCATGAGGTAGAATACAGGTCCCTACAGTGGATGCATTGGTCCACTAAGCCACCAGGCCTGGCTAATTACCATTACTGACAAAATACTGGCAGAGGCACGCTGGAGGTATATCTTGGCATAATGGGCAACCATGGTAAAATAATGATAGTGGCTTTCTAGAGGTCCTTTTTGGCACAGAAGGTGGCCCTGGAAAAATGCTGTCACTAGCACATAGGAGGTAATTAATGGCAGAAAGGATGACAACCATGGCACACAGGAGGGGGAAACCATGACAAAATTCTGTCTCTAACATACTGAAATAATATTTGACATAAAAGGTCATGCATCGTATATTAAATGTATTAATGGAAAAATTCCAACTCAAGCATACTGTATGTAATTTTATGCATAAAGGACACCAATGCCATATGGGAGCAGCCATGAGAAAATGTTAGCCCTGGTGCACTGGAGGTAATTTGTCACATATGAGCACCTGTAGTACATGTTTGAATAAATGGGAGAAACTCTTGAGGAGGGTCAGGGTTCTTTGCACAACGAGAAAGCATATAGAAATTTGGGGGCATGTCAGCAAGGGCCGGCGATAATTATCGCTCAGCGCTCTTAGCGTGAGGATAATTATCGCCGGCCAACTCTGAATTTTATCGCGGAGATTGAGTGCTATCAGCAACGCTTATCTCCAAAGCGATAAAATTCAGAGCGCAAGCTGCCAATTGTAAGATTATCGCTGGAAATACAGCGATAATCCCACAAGGTTTGGCGAAAGCTTGCTGATAGGGATCGACATACTTAGCCATGATATCCACCTTACATAGGATATCATGGCTAAGTCAGAAAAATACCAGACATAAAAAAGCAGCGTTAACCGCGGTTAGCGCTGCTTTTTTTGATCTCTAACAGGGTTAGCGATATCCTTGATAATAGGAGAAATGCCGCTTAGCGACATTTCTCCTATTATTTTACTCTGGAACGCCCCCTTTGCATCTCATTAGAGATGCAAGGGGAAGCGTAGAGTAAAAGGGTGCTAACATGCGAATTTGCATGTTAGCACCCTGCTGCTGATAGGGAACTAGTTTTATCTCTGCTTTTTTGGATTTTAAAGCCAAAAAAGCAGAGATAAAGCCCTTGTTGATATGTCCCTTAATGAGTGCCCTTTCAGAGCCTATAGCTTATTAGCAGATGTATATGCAAATTGTGCTTAAACTGCATTTTTTTTCCAAATCTTATCAATCGAAACCCCCTTCTCAATGAACACTTATAGAAGAGCTCTAGTTCACGTTCTTTATTCTGATCAGTTTAGGACAAGTATTTTCACCTCAGCACTTTCAAAGATCATGTTAGCACTAATATAGGTTGCATCTAAAGTGGAAATTGTCCTTGTTAGTATTTTTTTTCTTTAGCCATTTGGTGCCTGCTGCCTCCTCTGATACACACCTGGGAAGTGTGATGGATGGGCTTTTTGATTTCTGACTAGACAGCCACACAATAGGAGCTTAGGTGAGACCTGATGGTCCATACTGGTAGAATGGGAGGAGCTGGATCCAGCCTCACTTACACCTGAATAGGTTGTGTCCTGTCCCCATACAAACCCCGCCTGCTGTGAGTCTGGAGACCCCCCCCTGTTGTGAGTCTGGAGCCAGAGCAGAAAGGGAGGACCTCTGTGCACTGCAGACACCTGTCTTTGAAGCCTACCCCACATCAAAGGCACAGCTGGGTATAATTACTGGACCTTTAACACCACCAATTGAGTACACCTATTGATCTGTGAAGAATCTACCAGGAAGAAGGACTGCTGTGCTGCTAAAGGACTGCAGCTCTGCTCGACTACTGCTTTGCTGGATTCCTGCCTTGCTGTGCTGCCCTGCTGCTTGCTGTTCACCTGCCTGGGTGAGAAGGACTGGACCTGCATCACTTGAAACCAGAGTGACTCCAAGGGCTGTCTGACTGGCCTCCTAATCTGAAGTCTCAGGGACATAAAAGACTTCCAACTACCCTGCTTCTGCACCTGCTCTCTGCCATCTGAGACTCTGCTGTGCCAAGTGGTACCATCATAGTCCTAGACACTTGAAAGTGGGCCTAAGCTGTTTGCTCCAGCAGAACCCATGCATCTTCTGGTGAACTGATGTATCGCAGTGCCTATGCAGATCAGAACCGGCGCATCACCTCTGTTGTGTGAATCGGAACTGGTGCATTGTCTCTGTTGCGTGGATCAGACCCAGTGTTTTGCCTTTGGAACACCACAGAGCGCTGCTCTCCCAGCACAAGGATTCAATCATACTGCAAAATCTCTGCATTGCAGCTCAGCATAGCCGACGCATCACCACTGTTGCACAGATCATGATCGGCACATCGCCACTGCTGCACCCTGCATTCTCGGCATTGACGCAACCAGAATCAAGGTACTTTGTACAGCAGTCCTCACTGGGTCCCTGTATGCGGCCTGTGCTCCATCAGGGTCAGCCTGAACTTTTGACTTTGTCCCGATCCGTCGCGACCAGATATCCCAAGGAAGCACTTATTGCATCTTAGTGCTATTTTACAGTTGATTATTTCAAAATTCATATCTCAACTTCCACTTATTGGATGTCTGCCATTTTGTTCTTGTTTTGTTTGATAAATAAAGTTCTATTTTGTCAAATTTGGTGTGGAATATTTTTGTGTGATGTTTTCACAGTTTTACTGTTTGAAGTGTTATATAACTGCTTTAAACATTGCCTCTAAGTTAAGTCTTACTGCCCTGTGCCAAGTTACCTGAGGGTGATCACATGTTAATTTTCGATTTTTCTGCTTCTTGCCCTGACTAGGGTTCTGGTTGATTCCTGACTTCAGCTCATAACCCAGTACACAACTCAATTTCTAACTTTGGTGATCAGTGGTGAGGATTTAACGTGTCTTTGTGCAGTGCCATACAGAGGTTTGGTGTAGACTACCAATTCACACCCAAGACCATTTCGAATTTTAAAGTCTCCCTGATTGGCATTTTAAAAATATTTCTTAAAAATCATTGTCTTTGGCTGATAGTTCTAAAACTCGAACCATGAAATTTGAGCTGGCCAACTTTGAAAACTATACAGTGTCTCAGCCTAAAGACTTTACAAGCAGATGGGGATTCCTACAAAAGAGTTACACTAAGAAGGTGAAATTACAAAAAGCACTGAGGGCTTGGGCAGAAACCTGCTCCTAGAAGCATGATGGATTGGGAGATAATCTTGAATTTGAGCTCCCTGTCATGGGAGGGAGCAATGTCTCTTCTTGCGACCTCTTCCCAGAAGAACAGGCAGAGAGGAGGGAGGAGAGCGAATTTGAGCTGCCAATGGCTAAATTAAAGAGGGAGGCTGAGAACAAAAAGGCTGAACAGAAGACAAAGAAGGCTGAGGCAGGAAAAGACTTGGCAGAGAAGAAAATCTTACTGGCTCATGAACTGAGTCTGAAGGAGCTGGATATCAAGACCAGTCAGGCTCAATGCAGCAATGATAGTGACAGCATACATGCAATATCTGAGGGAGAAAAAAGAGTTCACATACAAGGATTTGGTGCTCAGTTATGTTGTGGGAGAGAACATTGATGAATGTTTTTCTGCTTATCAAGTTGATCTGAAGGTTCACAGGGTTCCTGAGGAGCACTGGGGAGGTGGTCTATGAAGAAAAAAACAATTTTGCAAACAGAGGGAGGGACACACTTCTCACACTAGAGGTTGGGGAACAACCCAAGTAAACCAAGTATACCCCGATGAGGCCAAATTTGGGCTGACCCCTGAGAGGAATTACAAAAGATTTATGGACAGCCAGAAATTACCCAGCTAATCCTTGGTAGATTTTGTGGCCTATTCTAGTAAGGCAATGGATGACTGTGCAGCAAAGGGCTGAAGGGGCAGCAAAATTAATGATTATGTTGGGTTGTGCAATTCAATTGTGAGAGAGCACACGCTCAGTATCTGTTTTACAGAGTTACGCCAGCACCTAGTTGACAGTAAGCTGACTGACCCTAGAAAGCCTTCAGAGAAGGTGGACCTCTGAGCTAGCACTGGAGCATCAAAAAGGGTATCTGGGGGTACTTCCATGAAGGTGGTCAGGGTAACCAATGGAAGAAAGAGGGGGGGGCTCAAAAGTAAGGAGTTCTCAAAATGCCCCCAAAATATCTCTCAAGGAAATAGTGGTAACCAGTCACAGTTTGGCCTTAAGAAGAAGGGGTTCTACGATCATAAGACATGGAGGTTTTTACCTCAATGTACTGAGTGCTACAAGTATGGGTACTCCAAGGGCAACTCCAAATGTTCCAAGAGGGCACAGCCCCTCACCGGTGGGCAGACACCTGGATTGGCGAGTTTAGCGCTCGAAGAGGAGATTGTCCCAGTTAATTTTGGGGGGACAAACAGAGGTGACACTAGATTCCCTGCTGGAAATAGAGAGGGTGCCTAAATCCCACATGCCTGAAAATACTTCAAAATATAGGCAGTGGGTCACCATTAATGGACAATGGGTGGAGACACTACAAGACACATGATCCAACATGTCTACTGTCAAGTAACAGCTAGTGTCTTCAGAGCTGGTCCTACTGAACACATTGCACAGAGTCACAGACAACAGAGAGAGACATCTACCATTGACTTTGGTTCCCTTTAAGTGGGGGTGCTCAGGTTCTTGGAAAGTCGCTGTGATTGTTTGCTAAGCAAAGACCTAGAGCACCCTGCCTAAAGGGAGGTAGAGTTCAAGGCACATTTGGAGATAATGGATTTGCCTGAGTGGGTCTGTATCACCACATGGTCCATGGCTCTCCGGGAAGGGAGTTAAGGTTGTCTGGAGCCTGAAACAATGGCCCAGACAACTGCCAAGGAGAGGGGCAAGGGGCATTGGAAACCAGCCCCTGACTTTCTCACGGTAGAGGTTGACAGGGTCCCTGAGGAGGAGGCCCCTGAGCCAACAGGGAAAGATATTGCCGCCCTAAGTGACCTACCTGAGCTTGGTCACTCTGAAGTTTACGGTGAGCCCACCACGGAGGTACTCTGCAGAGTGCAGAAAGAGTATCTCATTCTTCAATCAATCATTCAAGAATTTGTAAAGTATGGCAAATCATTCGTGATGGTCTCAAAGTGCTGGAGTTGTTAACAGCTTCATTCGAACAGCCAGGTCTTGAGTCCTTTTTTGAATTGCTGGAGCGATGTGGTGGTCCTGAGGTTCAGAGGAAGCTTGAGACCAATGTTGCTCATGCTTTCCAGGAGGTCGGTTGTGTTGGTGTAGTTGGTGTCATTGAGGTGGAAGTTAAGATCCCCTGAGAAGCTGTAGTACTCAAAGTTGATGGCGATTAGGGTGATGAGCTCAGGGATGGTGTTGCAGAATCTGGGGCGTGGTCTTTGTGGTCTGGAGGCTAGGGTGTCTCCGATGGTGCGTTTTCTGTCTGTGTGGACTTGAATGTTGACATGCTCCATTATCGGGGTGGATTCATCTGAGAAGGTTGGGCAGCGGATGGTGTCCTTGTAGATGATGGCAGCTCCACCTCAGTGTTTGTTGATCTGGTCCCAGTGTGCTATCTTGTAACCTTTGGGGATGACAATGGAGATGTCTGGTGTGGAGGCAGTGTTCAGTCAGGTCTCTGTGAGGAAGATGACATCTGGGTGAGCGATGAGATCTTGTCCCAAATCTCTGTGGTATGATTGCAGAGCGATCATGTATTGAGTAGAATGCAAGAATGCATTGAAGTTATGCCATGGCAGTCTTGGTCAACATGGTAGATGCAGTCATTTTTGTAGTTTCTCCTGCATTGGTGGTTGCTTCGGTGTTGCAGGTGAAGCAGCAGTGCTGGCAGGAGAGCAGTCCTCTATTGGTGCGTAGAGATGTGCAGAAGCAGTTGTTATTGTCGATGCATCTAGGATCCAGGGCTCGGTGGTTTGTGGTAGTGTAGCTGTGCAGGGTTCCTGGTGCTGGATGCAATCCAAGTGTAGACAAGCATTGACAGGCTTGCGTTTGGTGCACCTTTGACATGCCAGTGGTGCACCCACTGCGCTTGTCCACTGCATGGCTACTCTACTGCCCCCATTAAGTAGGTCTTGGGAGAGGCATTTGGAAGTGGTGGGTGAGGCTTGAGTTGGGGAGCAGCAGAAAAAAATGGCGGAAATCAACTGGCAGAGAGAGACATGAGAGGGCAGCCAAAAATTTAGTCAAAGATGGCAAAATAAGACGCACAGTGAGCAGCCAATAAAGACAATACAGACAGAAAAATATACATTCTGAGGCACAACGAGAGGGCAGAAAAAGCAATAAAGAAAATAGAGATACAGAGGCAGAACAAGAGGACAGCAATAGGGCAGAAAAGCCAAAAGCAAAGCTCACAGATTCAGGGCACAGGACAGAGGCAATCCGGCATAGCAGCAGCGGCAAAAGCTAGTACTAGCTCCTAGTGCTACTCTTGAGGGCTTGAGGCACCAGGCCTCAGCCCATGCAGCAGGTGAAGCTCTGGGAATCACCTAATCTACTGGGATTTTGACTTCCTTTATAGCAAGTATAGGGCTCCTGGCCTTGTGCTGGTGGCCTCTCAGTGTTACAGAACCTTCCTATTGTGTTTGGTTGATGACATCCCGCTAGCAGGATATCTAGGGCAGGACAAGAACTTATCCAGGCTTGTCTCCCACTTCTATTGGCCCAGAATGAAGACAGCCTTAGATGCATTAGGCAGGCCCTGTCCCACCTGCCAAGCCAGTAGTAAATCAGAGAAATAGCAAAAAGCTTACCTGGTTCCATTACCAGTTACTAGCACCCCCTTTGAAAGAGTGGGCATCAACATCATTGGCCCCCAATTGTCTTGATCTTGGTGGACCATGCCACCCGCTACCCAGCGACCATCCCTCCAGGGACAATAACTTTATCTGTGGTGGCTAGAGCTCTGATGGGGATCTTTACCTGTGTTGGGTTCCCCAAGATGGTAGTGTCTGACAAAGGCACTAACTTCCTGTTCATGTACATGTGGGATGAACGTGGTGTAACTTACAAGTTCACCTCCAAACCAATAGTCTTGGGGAGAGATTCAATAAGACTTTGAAGGGCATGATTATGGGCCTGCCTGAGCCAAGGAGGCGTAAGTGGGACATCCTCTTACCATGCTTTCCCTTTGCCTACAGGGAGGTTCCCCAGCAAGAAGTAGATTCAGCCACTTTGAACTCCTCTATGACCACCCTGTTAGGGGACTTCTGAGCCTTGTTAAAGAGGGGCGGGAGCAAACTCCCAGGAAAGCTCCCCAAAACAGAATGGGGTCAGCTACATGCGGGCCCTCTGCAACCAGTCGCTTCTGGATGAATGCAAAAGCAATTCAGAAGCCAGTCAGGAGATCATGAAGCAATGACATGACCAGAAGGCCACTCTGATGGAATTTCAGCCTGGCCTGTGTGGGTCATGGAACAAGTAGAACCCAGGGCTCTTCAGGGTCGCTGGATGTGCCCATACGAAATCAAGAAGCATAAGGGGCAGACACCTACTGTGTATACCTCCAGAACCTCAGGATCCCTTTCAGAGTGCTCCATTTAAACCACCTTAAGCCTCACCTCAAGAGGTCCAATATGAGCATGCTCCTTGTGAGAGAGTGGAAGAGGAGAGTAAACGTCTCCCTGACCTCCTCTTTGCACAGGAACACAATGGGTCAGTGGAGGGTGTCAACTTCTATTCCACCCTGTCCCTAGAGCAGCATAGTGAATGTTACCAGTTGCTGGGACAGTTTGCCTCACTGTTCTCACTCACCCCTGGACTCACACTTCTGTGCATCTGTGACGTTGACTCTGGAGAAAGACCAACTGCGAAGAATAAAATGTTTATGTTGGAAGACAGGGCGAGAGACAGCATCTATGAAAAAGTCTACAAGATGCTGGTATTAGGGGTTATTAAGCCCTCTGTATTTAAAGGGCAGGACACATACTTTTAAGTTTTATATGTCCTGTTAGTTGAAAAACTCTCAAATCCGTGTTTCACTACTGTCCAGTTTCTAACATTAAAGATTAAAGTAAGCAATGAGGTGGATTAACTGCAAATGCAAGTTGAAGTATAGTTCATTCCTTATCCAAAATACAAATGAATATATTCTCAGAGAATCTGAAATGTATTGTTTCAACATCATACATCAGTAAATGAAAGAATAACATAATGATTTTTCTCATAAAATTAGTTTTAAATCAACAATGATATGTTATCAAATCATACCTACTTAACTTTCAATTTAGCATATTTGTTAATCATTTAGTCTAGGTACACAATACACACTTCAACAAAACACAACAATTTAATTACTGTGATCTCAGTATGATCAACAACATCCATAGCGGTTTGTTGAATCTGCCTTTTAATATAAAAATGTTATACAATCCAAAGTGCACCAAGACAAGAACATGTCAACAATGTAGGGGCCGATTCACAGAACTAACTTAAGACACAATCCTAAATTTACTACTTTTGGTATTCACAGAAGGCATTTAGTAGTAGTAAAGTTAGGATTTTGTCTTAAGTTTGACTCAAGACAAACTTAAGACAAACTTAAGACAGACTTAAGACAGATTTAAGACAAACTTAAGACAGACTTAAGACAGACTTAAGACAAAGGTAAGACAAAATCCTAACTTAAGTCTGTCTTTAGTCTGTCTGTCTTAAGTTTGTCTTAAGTCAAACTTAAGACAAAATCCTAACTTTACTACTACTAAATGCCTTCCGTGAATACCAAAAGTAGTAAGTTTAGGATTTTGTCTTAAGTTAGTTCTGTGAATCGGGCCCACAACATTTAGACTAAAGACTAAAATGAAAAAATTGAAAGGAAGTGTAATCATAAAGAAAATATGACTTTTGCAATGCAAGTTATATACTGATTCTACTTTTTGTGAAGATATAAGGTTAGTTTTATATATTTTCACCAAATCGTCCTCCAAATACATTTGCAACACAAATGGTAGACATCATCCACATATTGGCGTATCCTCGTGTTTTACACAGACATCATGCTTGGATGCAGTCATAAGTAGTCATAAGCTACACCACATTTCCAGAGTTGTGCTACAGCTCACAGCATCAAGTCTCAGTTCTATACTTTGACATGAACACACAACATACGTCAGGTACCCTTGATGAAACCCATATACATTGGCATAACTCCATGACTAATTGGAAGTGTATTGGTATTTGTTTCAGAAACATTTCACCAATGGTCAGGTTATTCGTACTGCAGAGCCCACTAACCAGTATCTGTGCAGCACTCCAAAGTATCACCCTTTGACTTGCTAGTGCACCAGCAGACGTCAGGATGAGACAATCTAGGAAGGATTAAGGAGAATAATAAATACGTTTGTGACTAACAAAAGATTGCCTTGTGTAAATCCAGTCAAATTTGTGATAAGCAAACATTAACAGCTGTAAAACAGAAATTATCATATATCATTCTCATCATTATATGTAAGGTATTGCATCTGTACTAGTCTACATCTGAAACACATTTAAAAATCAAAAACACTTTGAATATAATGGATATAATGGATATGTGTCCGTGGGGAATACAAACAAATAAAATGTTCGTTATTGTCACTTACCATCTGACAAAAATGTTTTCAATGAGCTTGCGCCGGTGGCCGTGCCTTGATCCTTATCACTACCAGCTTGCTGACACATTTCACCAATGCCACCATGGGACTCCCACTGATACTGGTCATCGGGGATTTAAAGAATATGTCTTCGCAGGGCAGTTTTGTGAAGTAGACAACTGAATGTGTTTGTACACTTACCCAGGGATCAGGATGACTCTGGTTTATATTTGTGAAGCTATAATCCATTAGGATTTGGTGCGTCATGTACTCCTCACACATTAATGATTGCAAAACAAACATAAATGTTAAACAGTGAGTCACTGTAATTAATCAGTCAGGTATGTTGTCTTCAAAATTATATCAGTCACACAATGGTTTAGCATGGGGAAGCTGTGTGGTCAACCAGGGCAAGAACAGAGAGACAAAATGAATAATATTCATGGTGCTACAAAATATGCCATATTTTCCTTTTTATGCTGTTTAAAATGCCATTGTAGGGGGGCGTGGTCTGGCCACGCAGGAAGATGGCCGCCTGACGAGTGAGCTCCGCCGCGGGATGGACCCCTAACAGAAATTTCTTACCTCACGTCGGCTTTGGAGTCCTCTTTTCTTGCCCTGCGGCAGCCGGAAGGTGGTGGGCAAGATTTGGGCGTGTTTCCAGCGATGTGACGGCGAAGTCTCCCTAGTACTGACCGTCTTGACGGGGTTGTGTGGAGATGCATGTCCGGCGCAGTCTGCCTGACGTGTTTCCTTGGGCTGCCTCATCTTCCTCCTGAAGCCGCGCCTCTGTTGTTCACGAAGAGCGCCTGCCCCCCCCTATGAGGCCGCGCCTTTGTTGCTGCTGAAGAGCGCTTGCTTCCTCATGAGGCCGCGCCTCCATTGCTGACGACGAGCGCCTGCCTCCTCATGAGGCCGCGCCTTCGTTACTATTGTCGAGCGCCTTCCTCATGAAGACACGCCTCCATTGCTGCTGCTGAGTACCTGCCTCCTCATGAAACCGCACCTCCTTCAATTTACCAGCTGCAATATTTCTCTCAGAAATACCGCCTGACAGGAGTCATGGTTCTTGACGTGCTGATGCTCTGCTACTGGTAGGATTAATTCCTTCTACAATTTTGTTGTGGCGCCTATGCCACCCGCCTCATTCAGTCATTGTGCGCCTCATCAGGAGTTGTCTCACCTTTGCTACAGCTGCAGTTTCGCGCCCTTTGACTTTGGTTACAGTTGGTGCTTCATGGAAATGGCTTTCTCAAGCGCAGTCTGTGTGACTCACATAAGGGTGTGCCTTCTTCCAATACCATTATAGTGCCCTCGTCAACTTTTTCAGTCAGGCTGTGTATTCTCTGCTCTGATATGGTCCATGACTACCTTGCATTCTGCAGTCTTGTTTATTTTGCTGTAAATGTAACTGTGTTTACCATCGCCATAAGCGCTGTTTCATCTTATCTCAGTTCTATTTACGTGCCTTTGAACATAGCGGCATCTGATACTATATCCACAAATGTAATGATACTGTGCTCATGGTTTTTGGGGGTTACTAAACAGTGATTTCTCCTCTATATGATGTACTTTTACATTTTAGTGTCTAGAAATGTGACATAAGCTCCTCTTGGGGTAATTAGCATATTAATACCATACATATACAGTTATTAATTGTATTACTTTTGCATGTCCTGGTACTTCACGGTATTTTTTGTGATTACCTATAAGCATTTCCTCACAGCAAGACGTCCTTACGTATTTTCAAAGTTTTTATCAAACATTCTCCTCAAATGTCTGCTCCTAAGCAAGGAAATAAGACTTCTAAGCCACTTCTTTTTGCAGAAGCTCTCAAGCAGTCTACCAATATGCCAACAAAAGGCAATGCCTCATCTCCTTCTGCTTCACCTCAGGCTTCGGCCTCTAATGGTGGGCAGGCGGCGGCGGCAACTCTGCAACGTATTCTGCACGAAATTTCAGAGGTTAGTCGTCGATTAGATGACATGAACCTTACAATTACATCATTAGCTGAGGAGACTAAATCAATTAAAACAGAATTTACCAGCTTTAATGCGAAGGTTGAATCCCTTGATTCTAGAGTTCTGGCAGTGGAGAATCGACTGGACTCCCTTCCAAATCAAGACCGCGACCTTTTACTCTTCCATAGTAAACTCATTGATTTGGAAGACAGAAGTAGGAGGGACAATATCCGTTTTTTTGGATTTCCAGAGCGCATTGAAGGGCAGAGTTCCAGTGTATTTCTGTGTCGCATACTCCCAAAGCTGACTGGCATTTCTTTCAATCCACCTCTGGAGATACAGCGGGCTCATAGAATTGGTCCTCCACGTGGTGATTCCGCTGCGCGCCCACGGCCGATTATTGCCTGTTTTCTTCGCCATGAACAAACAAGACAAATACTGTCTGCTGCTCGGCTTCAAGGCTCCTTCTCCTTTGAAGGCCATCGCATTTTCATGGCAGCTGATTTCTCCAAGGAAACCAATGAGCGGCGGAAAGCCTTTCTCTCCATGCGACCTCAATTACGCCAATTAGGCATCAAATATGGCCTATTTGAGCCTGCACGTTTTCGCGTTACCAAAGATGGAGTCTCTAAGGACTTTTTTGACCCAGAGCATCTTCAGCAATTTCTGGACTGTCTTCACCCTCAAGAGATGGAGGTTCTCACTACATCTTCTCAGCAAGTTCAGTCCCAATCACCCTCTAAGTCTTCTACTCCATTGTCAGATCACAGCAGGCGCCCTCCCAGTAGCCCTCGACCTCGGGGTAGGGATCTTGAACGACTTCATCGCTCACAAGAAGATAGGAAATCTGCAATACAATCGGTTTCGGCTGCTACATTCTCACAAGATTTGCAAAGAGACAAGTCCCGTTCTCCTCTTAAAACTCCTTCAGATGCGGACTGAATAATTCTTTTACTCCTGGAAGTTGCTATCTTCAATCCTATTGGCAGTAAACTATAGACTCCTTTTCCTTGTGAGTCTTATTTCTATTGTTAATTAATTACCGCATTTTTTACATGTTTTGCTGTTCTTATAATGTCTGCTTGCCCTTTTTTTATCTCTTTCTCACTAGCTTTCTACTTTATTTCCTTTCTCTTTCACTCTGTTTTCTGTTATTTCTCTGCCCTATAATATTACTCTCTCTTCTTCCTGTATTCATTGCTCTACATGTTACAATTTACTGCATATATTTTTTATTGGTTATGCATTTACTTGGGTGCCTTGGCGCCTAATTGTTTGATTACAGTTTTATTACTCTACTTACACGCTTGCATGTTGGTCTATGCTTATTTATATGCACATTGTATGCCTTATGCTCTTAGGTTACTTCACATTTAATTGTTACTAGATCTCTCTTTTTAAGTAATGCTGCTTCTCAATTTCTTTTTTGCTCTTTCTACCATTCTATCGTACTTATGTTCTTTTTCACAATGCTCTTCTGGGCTTTCCTTCTATATCATTATTACTTTCCTAATCCTTTCTCTTTTTCTGTGGGGTCTTTTCCCGCGGTGGCGCTCTAGTGCGCCCAGACCCGCGGGTAACAGTTAACGGTTTCTTGATCTCTCCCTACTACTATTCAATATTTTATAGTTTTCTTTATTATTGTACCACTTCTCTAAATCTCATCTCCTTTCTTCATTATTCTTCTTATTGTCTCCTTCATGTATCCCACTTAAAACAGAATATCGTTTCCATTTATTTTATTTTCGTTTCCACTTCTTTTTGTCATTTCTTTTTCTTTTTCCTTTGTTTGGTTTCACACATTGTTTTGTGCTTCATTCTTCTGTCCCTGATATTTGCATTATTCTAAAATGGCAAAAACACATTCTCTTAATGCAATTACTTGGAATGTACATGGTCTCACCCATTACATAAAACGGAAGAAAGTACTCTCTTATCTGCAGACTAAGCATGTAGACGCAGCCTTGCTTCAGGAGACTCATTTGGATGCTCTAGAATCAGATAAACTCTGTAGAGATTGGGTGGGCAAGGTTATACATATCAGCATTCAACAAGATGAATCCACGGACGCAGGTCCCCTCCGTAAGTGTGGAGTTGCAATTCTTCTTCGCAAATCCCTTCCGGTCACTGTCTCTAAAACATGGTCAGATGTAAATGGACGCTATGTATTTGCTAAACTTAAAATTGGTGAGTCCCACATTTGTGTAGGGTCTGTTTATGCCCCCACGGGTACCAAAAAGACATTCTTTCTTCAACTATCCCGCTTGTTGCTTGAAATTAATGCATCGCAATATTTGATTGGTGGAGACTGGAATGTGACGCAAGACTCCATTCTAGATAAAACTGGTCCATTAGATAGGGGCAATGCGTCAGATAGAGCTTTGTTAGGTGACATCATATCAGATATTGGGTTGGTTGATCATTGGCGTTTTAGCCATCCAACGGATAAGGAATATACTTTATTTTCATCGGCTCATGGTACGTTTTTTCGTCTTGACTATTTCCTCATCTCACATAACGCAGTTCAGCTGGTCACCGATTCCTGCATTCTGGAAGCGGCACTGTCTGACCACTCTCCGGTTCTCCTTTCCCTTGAGCTGGGACTTTCTAGGCCTGGACGTAAGCCCTGGCGTATGAATATTCAGCGCCACAAGACTCCTGTTGGTAAATCCCAACTGCAATCACACCTTCAAACTTATCTTTCTACGAATCAGGGGTCCGTGGCCTCCAGCAGGACTCTTTGGGCTGCAGCTAAGGCTACTTTAAGGGGACAATTAATGCGTGATGCAGCAATCGCTAATAAGCAAAATGCAAGGAAACAAGTTGAGCTCGAACATGACATACAAACCTATTCTCGCCTATACATCACTTCTCCATCCTTACAAAATCGTAAATCGCTCGAACAAGCCCGAATGGCCTTAAACAGTCTTTTTACATCTAAAGCAGAATACGCTTTACAGAAAATGAAAGGTCGACATTACGAGCAAGGAGAAAAGGCGGGAAGGTTATTAGCCGCGCAGTTGCGTCAGAGGGAGGCGTCTATGGCCATTCCGGCCATTAGATCTGCGCAAGGACACTTGTGCACAAAGCCTCAAGACATTGTTAATGAATTCGCCTCCTTTTACGAATCCCTTTACACTTCTGATAATCGAGTGGATTCGGATAAGATGACAGCATTTCTTGCAAAGGTGC
The DNA here is from genome assembly GCF_964204655.1 of Triturus cristatus. Taxonomy (NCBI): domain Eukaryota; kingdom Metazoa; phylum Chordata; class Amphibia; order Caudata; family Salamandridae; genus Triturus; species Triturus cristatus. The sequence continues at coordinate 184,276,029 of NC_140589.1, forward strand.
ATCTTCCTTCTCTCTCAGCGGATGGCAGAGCCATTCTCGAGGGTGACATAACTAGGGATGAGGTTTCTAGTGCGGTCGCGGCCCTGCCCTATCACAAGGCCCCTGGAGAGGATGGATTTCCTCCTGAATTTTATCGATGGGCAGGTCACAATATTATTGACACTCTACATGCCGCATTCCAGGAGGCGGATAATGCCTCTTCACTAGGCCCCCTTTCTAACAAAGCTATCATTGTTGTGCTTCCAAAGCCGGGTAAAGATCCCCAGCTTTGCAGCAGTTATCGTCCTATTTCTCTGTTGAACTCTGATATTAAAATCCTGGCTAGTATCCTTGCGTCTCGTTTGCGTAAAGTCTTGCCTTCTTTGATACACCATTCCCAAGTAGGCTTTGTACCGGGACGTTCTTCCCGGAACCACTTGCGTTCTCTGGCCCATGCACTGTGGTCGGCTCAACATCTTACAGACAATGCATTAGCCCTTTCACTTGACGCAGAAAAAGCGTTCGATCGTATCGAATGGAATTATCTCTTCACGGTCATGGATAGATTTGGTTTAGGTACGAAATTTATTGATAAGGTACGCTTACTTTACAATCATCCTTATGCCCAAGTGAATTGTGGTGGGTTTCTGTCTGACACCTTTACGATTAAAAGAGGGACACGCCAAGGTTGTCCATTATCCCCCCTTCTGTTTCTTTTGGCTATGGAGCCTTTGGCTGCTACCATTCGTCAATCTGATGAGGTCTCTGGTATCCCCCTCCCAATTGGATATTCCAAAATATACCTGTATGCTGATGACATCTTACTCACCCTTACTCGTCTTCCTCGGTCGATCCCTTCTCTTCTTCAAATTATTAATGATTTCTCTTCCTTTTCAGGTTACAAGATTAATTGGGACAAGAGTGAGGCTTTACCCATTTCTAACGGTACCACAAAAGCAGCCATTTATGGATTTCCTTTTCACTGGCAGCCTTCACGCCTCAAATACTTGGGTGTCCTAGTTAATAAAGGGTTACAAGACATGGTTGCAGATAATTTGTCTCCTCTTATCTCCCAAATGCAACGGGATTTTGATAAATGGAAGGCTTTGGGTCTTTCTCTTTGGGGTAGAACCCAGGCTGTTAAAATGGTTACTCTCCCGAGATTTATATACATTTTAGGTATGCTTCCCCTACAGATTCCCTTATCCTTACTTCGGTCAGTAGATGCCCAGATTAAAACCTTCATTTGGGGTACTGCTAAGCCTCGCCTTGCTATAACTAAATTAAAGGCTCATCAGTTATCTGGCGGAATTGGCCTTCCATCCATTGAACACTACTCTTTGGCGTTACATATTTCCCAACTCTCATATTTTTTACCTGGTATCAAAGACTTACCACAATGGGTTCAAACAGAACGACATCTTCTATCCTCAGAATCGAATCTTACTCCTTTGTATGGTAGTGGTACTAGTCGTCTCGACCCGAAAAACCCGATATTATCTGCCATGCATAAATCTTGGCAGAGAAGTCACAGGTTGTTAGGCTCCAATCCGAGAATTCATATCAAGGCTCCCCTATGGAATAACTCGGGTATTCGTATCAATGGTCGTATGTTATCCTGGCCTGAGTGGCGAGCTGCAGGTATCCTTTATCCGGATCAACTTCTGCATGATGGGGATTTTAAGCCATTCTCTCAGCTCAGGGTAGAATTTGATCTTCCTCTACATCACTCTTCTAAATACCTTCAGCTTCAGCAATGTTTGAAGACCCATATGGGGTCATCACCGTGGCTACTGCAAGACTCTCCTATATTATCCTATTTGCACATTTGGGGGAAATTTAAAGGTGTTACTTCTGGTATATACAAAATCTTTTCATCTCATCTCGCCTCTCAATTTCCTTCTCTGATACTGAATGGGATTTGATTCTAGAGAATTTAAACAAGGGAGCTCGTGAATCAAGGCTCAAATTTTGTCTTTTCAAAATACTGCATGATTGGCATTGGTCCCCAGTCAAATTACACAAAGCTGGTCTTCTCCCTCATTCTAACTGCTGGAGATGTGCCAATTCAGGTTGTGATATTACTCATATCATTTGTGAATGTCCTAGTATCCAATCTTATTGGACTTACATTGGTACTACTTTGAATTCCACTATGCCCCTAAAACTGCCACTCACGCCAACTAACATTATCTTGCATGATTTACGTCACTCCCCAAAGCTCTCGAAACCACAACTCCACCTTTTTCATACCTCACTTGCTACTGCCAAAATATGTATACTGCGCAAATGGAATTCATCTTTACCTCCCTCGCAGGAAGATTGGTTGGTGGCAATGATGCAAACAGCCTCCCATGAACGCACGATTTATAATCTTCAGGACCAAGCTGACGTTTTTCTCCGAATTTGGTCCCCATTTCTTAAATCAAATACTGCTGAATCCCCTGCTTCCACTTCTACCCAAGCACATTAATCAGCTTTTACCCTCTTTTATCCTTTGTTTCATCCGTTGATGCGTTCTTCTGTCTCTATCTAATTACTTTTTCTTCGTTTTATTCATTTATTTTTTCTGCACTTTCATGTTCTAGATTTTCCCCCTTTTTCTTTTTTCTTATAGGTTATTTATTTATTATGTATCATTCTATGTTTTGATCTAATTGTTACTTCAACTAGTATTTATTTATTTAAATGCATATTTATATCGTATTTATTCACCAGTACCCTGTTTCTCTCAACATGGATTTATTTTCTCTTTATTTATTGTTATTTATGCTCTGATGTATTAGTCTTATAAAACTCAATAAAAAATTTCAACACAAAAAGCCATTGTAATTGTAATTTGCAATTGCATTTATATAGCACTTACTATCGCTGACCAGGCATAGAAACGCTTTCCGCCGGCCAGCACACTGCACCAGAACCCAAGGTTAGTGGTTAGGCTAGTATTATTGGGATTAGTTGTGTGCACTAAAGCCATCCATTCCATGCATTCACTCATTTTACTTTGTGGAAGCTTAAGGCAATATGAGATAGGGGTGAACATTAGTGGGGAAACAGGGGAATATGTGAGTTCATGCAGATGTTTGGAGAGGAGATTTGGTTAGGAGGCAGGAATATCACTTTCCAACCAAAAAAGTTGTGAACTTTGAACTGAGTTTTGGACAATTTGCATGTTAATAATTTAAGGCATGACACTATCTGAGCCAAGGATGGCCTGTGCTGTGAAAGTTACCTTGCAAATTGACACATCAATGTGAACCATGCCTTTAAACATTTCACAGTGTACTTGACTCTAAGGATGACACTAATAATGTTTTTTGGGAAAGGGCATTTCCTGACATTGTGAATGGATTGCTGTCAATAGGAAACACAATGGCTCGAATTTTAGTTTAGTAGTTTGGCTACTCCATCACAATGTGACATATAGTCCATACATATAATTAGAAGTCAAATATTATATGACACTTGTAATAAGGTGGACAGCTTTTCCGTCACCCTGTTATTGTGTAACTAGTCCACATGGTAATAAATATGGCCCAGAGAATGATTCCTAATGATATCTCGCCTTATTGCCAGTGACATAGCATATATGCGCTTGTAATAGGGTGTATCCGTCACATGTGTGATACAGTTGCACATCAAACTAAATCACAGCCTCAATGTATGTTAAATAAAATTCACATTACATTCTTATAATTGTGTTTGAAATTTTGTGATTTTACCAAAACATGATTATTAATAGATATTTTATTTGTTTTTCATATCTTCCATTGTGTATGTGTTGCTCAAATATGAATTTACCTTGAACAAAAGACAAGGGACACTTGGCAAAAGAGGAACCTTTGGTTTAATTAAACACTTCGGCTGAGAGCACAGTTACAGAAGCAGGTCTGAGAACTATCTCAAAGTACAACCAATCTGAACAGGGTTTTCTACATTTCTTTGAGTATCAAGAAGTACTTCCATCAATCAGGAGCTAAAGGCCAGGGCACAGTGACAATGGAGTCAGTTTATTTATGGGAAAAAATGTGCGTGCTGTTCTTAACACTTCAATTTCCAGGCTGTAATATAACATCAACATTTAAAAAAATATAATTGTAAAATTACTGAAGCTCATTTTAAAAGTGTTATAGGCTATAATACACTTGAGCCTGAGTTTTGTGGAGGACCACTGTATCACGAAAAACGACAAATATCCTGGCTGCCTTATTACAAGTGCCATTGGATATAATAGACTTTTAATAAGGGAGACGGGATTTTCATCACATTTGTGATGCTGTGACACAACTGCCAACATATTTATCAGGCCCATTTGAAATAATGAATATATTACTCAGCGGATGGGATGTCTCTCACATTACTGATACAGTGTGCACGAATTGGAACCTGTCCTTTCATCAAGGGGTTCATGAGACTCACACTCATGTGATGCATGTAAATGTTTCTGACATTCTCTTATCTAAATTAAACATGATGTGCTGCTACTACTGTACTATGAATAATATTCTGTGACATTAAGAGTATGCTTTCACTGTTTCTTCAGACTGTATTTTGGATTGTACATCAATTTCCTGGGCAAGTGTATGAACACATTATTATTCCGAAGGTAGCCTAGGCATTAAGACACACACTCAGATTTAGTTTGAGTTTCAGTACAGAAAGTCATTTAAGTGTGATAGCAGACATGTACCAATGTGAATGTTGGGCTTTGACTCTGAGTAAACATTATGCATATAAAATTGCTGTCAAATATATTTCAAAGTATAAAGGTACCAATATGTGCTTGATTGTGATTTAAGCACAGCGAATTCTCCTTGAAAAACATGCGGAGCACACAAGCACAATTGTTGTAGTGCATTAAAGCATATCTAACTTCTAAAGTGTTGGCCAAACTTTGTTTCAATTCGGCTGGAGTGTCCACTCTATCAACATGTATAGAAGTGGCACTGTCTGAAATTGGATAACAATTGTGCATACTTAGGAAATTTTACCTTAACTCGAAATAATGCATTGACAGATATTGAGCATGATTTTGAGATTTGCAGATGAGTTTTGAGCCACCTAAGCAACGGATATCCCATCCACCATCCATCTATAAATAGTAAGGCACTTATATTAGGGCACACAGAATATCCATGACATTTAGGATGGAGCACCAGGTCTGCCAAAAATAAATAATCAAGCCTATTATAATGTTACATTGTGTGTCTTTATTGAGATTAGTATGTTAAAATGTATGCATTAAGATTATTTTTGCTATTGTACCTTTTGCTATTAACCTCTGTAGTATATAACTGATGTGTGGATACATTTGCTTTCAGCTTCCTTTGAAGCACCTGAAGGAGATGGTGACCAGCCAGAAAGCCACTGGGAGTAAGAAGGTGCAACCACTGACGCCAAGGAACCCAGTGACAATGAGGGTGTTTAGCCAAAACAACACAGGCTAAGCCATCTGTTCCTGTGGCCACCGCGACCACAACTACCAGCACCACCATGATTCCTGTCCCATCTGTACAAAGCGAGAAGCAAATCTGTGAATAGACTGGGTCATCTTTGACCTGGTCACCTCATCCCCTGCCCCATCGTGTCAACACCTGTGTCAGAGGAGACACTAGAGGCTCTAAAGAACCTCTATGTGGGCAGGCAGCATTGTAGCATGCCATCTAGGGTGTCAGTCAGTAACTCTCACACGATATTGACGTACTGGATTTATTTATTTATTTAAAATGTTTTATATAGCGCAAACATGACCACCGGGGGTATCAGAGTGCTTCACAATTTATACACCAAGCAGAATACAGATACAAGCAATCAAAGCAGAAGCAACAGAGCAGAGGATAAAGTCATGTGGAGCAGAGGGAGTCTCAAGACCATATCAGCTGGGTCACAAAACTGCGACTGAGATCTCCATAACAGATTAAAAAGCAGACAGAGGGCTTTACATCTATACACCAAGCGTAATATAAATACATGCAATCAAAACAGAACCAACAAAGGAGATGAGAGAGTCATGTAGAGCCAAGGGAATCTCGTGACTATATCAGCTGGGCAAAAAAACTATGACTGTGAACTCAGTAACCACTTGAAAAGCCAGTCAGAGGCAGAAATGTCTTCATCAAGAGGCCTTTGACTTCCTTTTTGAAGAGGACAATGGATGGGTTCACCCTGACTTCAGGGGGGATGGAGTTCCAAATCCTTGGTGCTATCCCAGAGAAGGCTAGATTATATGTTTTTTTCTTCTTGAAATTTTGTGGTTGGAGCAAAAGGGTGCTGGCGCTTCTGGAGGCTCTCTCACCACATGAGAGCTCCAGTTTCTGAGCGAGGTACAAAGGGGTATTGAAGTGAATGGCTTTGTGTGCCATGCAGGCAATTTTTAACTGTATCCGAGCTTTATATGGCAGCCAGTTCAAGGACAAAATGTCAGGGGTGATATGGTTGTATTTTTTGGTGCCTGTTACGAGCCTAGCAGCAGAATGGAGTGAAGCCCTAAGAGGAGCAGTCTTCACTCTAGGTAGGCTGCAAAGGGTTGCGCTACCATAGTCCAGCTTTGATATCACTAAGGCTTGCACTGCTCCCTTTAGATCATGAGCAGGGAGGTACGGTTTGAGTTTCCTTAGAATGTTGAGTTGGAAGTTCGCTCCTTTTGAGAGGGAGCCGATGTGCTTCTGCACGTTCAGACATTTATCTAATATAATTCCCAGAGAGGTTGCAGAATCAACAAGGTGCGGCTTACAGTTAAGAGCAGTGAGATGGTTCAACCATTGTTCGATGACCAATGATTGTTTGTGTGGTGCGATAAGCAGGAATTCTGTTTTGAGAGCGTATACATTTAGGTGGTTGCGTGTCAGCCAGCTTTGAGTTTCCAAAAGGACTGAATTGAGGGACCGGATGTCTTCAAGGGAGGCGATCTTCAGATATAGTTGGGTCACATACATGTGATAGTGAATGCTGGATGATTTCAGAATTTTTGTCAAAGGCTCCATGAACAGGTTGAAGAGCGTGGGCGAGAGCGCTAAACCCTGGGGGACCCCCAGCGTGACCAGCGAAGGATGAGAGAGGGACTGGTTCACCTTGAAGCTTGAGGGTCTGTCATGAAGGAATGAGGAGAACCAGTTTAGTACAGGCCCAGCCAACCCCATTCTATGTTCCAGGAGGTCAATTAGGTTATCGTGCTTGACGGTGTCAAATGCTGACGAAAGGTCAACAAGGATCAGAAGGAAAGATTCATTTTGATCCAACATTCTTAGCTCATCATCGACAATGTGAGTTAGCGTAGATTCTGTATTATGACCCGGGTGAAAACCAGATTGGCACTGGTCCAGGAGTTGGAAGTGGTCGATGTGGTTGCAGAGTTGGGTGAGAACACATTTCTCCAGGAGCTTTGCCAACGTGGGGATGTTAGAGATTGGGCAAACGTTGTGAAAGTCCGAGTGATCTGCAGTTGGTTTCTTTAGGATCGGTGTAACTTGACCCGCTTTTAGGCAATCCGGAATAACACCTTGTCGAAGTGATGCATTGACGAACTTAGTCCAAAGTGGGAGTAAGGAGGTTCTAACTTCGGAGAAGAGGTTCGATGGTAGGGGGTCGTTGTGGTGATTAGACGGTTTCAGGGTAGATAGCGTTTCGCGTATGGTGTTTTCATCCAAGGATTGGAAAAGGCTCCAGAATGTGTTGTTTTTGGGGATGTGGGGCTGTGCTGGGGACGTGACAGGCAACCCAGTGGGCGGGGGATGTTCAGGGGCCTGAACAACATTTGTTCCAGTGCTGAGCATAGTTCAGATTCAATCTTAGTCGTCGTTTCCATCAAGAAGTCTGCAAATTCATCACAGTTCGGTAGTGGCTCTTGAGCCTGAGGCGATGCACGAGGCTGACTGTTCAATTGGGACTTGATGAGTGCGAATAGTTTTCTGGGATGTTTTTTTGCTTGCTCTAGTTGATTTTGGAAGAAGGTGAACTTTGAGCATCTGATGCGTTTGTTGTAGATGCTTCTTAGAGATCTCAGATGGTAGAGATGTTCCAGGGAGGGATATGCTCACCACAATCTTTCCACAAGTCTTAGATTCCTTCTCTCGGACTTAAGACTGTCATTGAAACAGGGTTTGGAGACTTTGGTGGATAGCTGAAGAGGCGCAACCAAGTCCAAAACATTGGTCATTGAGCGGTTATAATGGGCCGTAAGGTCATGTACATCCAACATGTTTGTGGGAAGAGGCAGGATGTCATTGCAGAGTGCATTCAGATCGTACACATTGATGTTTGAAGGTGATAGAGGGTAGATTTTATATCATAGGGGGCCCCAAACCCGTTCTGTCCACACCTGAAGTATGAGACCCTTGTCCTTGCCCTGCCAGCCTAATTTGCAGGCTGTATTAAATTGACCAGCGGGTCCTGTATTACCATATAACAAATACCCTGGGGCATTCTTACCACTCAGCCAGCATAAAATCCCTGTGTAGGCCCTTCTGTTCCATATGTAGGCCTCTTTGTTAAATTGACCATAGTTCTGCCATTTTACAGTATAGCAGGCTGAAGGCAGGTCAGATCCAAATCGTATCCAGCTCCTCTTTCTGTGAGGCCTCCAGCTCCAAACTAAGAGCCCCCACCATACCCGTGTGCTAAGTTCAGTATCTCAAAGCTCAACATCCCCCTGGTCTTTCGACATACAATGGGCTGCATCCTGGACTGGTACATATTTTAAGGAAGTGGCCACCGCAGATGTGTCAAGCTAAAAAACACAGGAGATTTATACATGTATATATAGAATTCCCGTACAATACCATTTTTCTGCTTGCTCATGCAATGTACGGCAAGTGCCTTGCCTGAGATATGAACTTCACCTCGTTCACGTACCACAGTTACTGGAAAGGGTGTCACCATGTATGGTAAAATATTAGAAGCATACCATAAGTGACGAGGTAGAAGTGGCGTGAGATGACGTTATTGTAGGCGCTTCTCATAGCCTAGAACCATATAAAAGGGGAGTTCACACAGTCCTCGGCGGACTACCTCGCTGTCTGTATGTAGGTAACAGGCTGTGCAGGTTTTTCCCCAAGAGCTAAGAGCTCTTGTCTTGTCTTGCTTAAAGTGTCTTGCTCTGCTTTGCTTAAAGTATCTTGTTCTATTTTACCTATATGAAATGTCATGTTACGTTAACTATTGTTCTCTTCCCTTTTGCATTTCAAATGTTTTGTATTGTTATTGCAGGATTGCTCACTCTTGGGTAAACGTGAGTGTTCCTAGGTATTTTACATTCTGAGAACATTTTCCTTGATGTAACTTATGTTTCTCATAATGCATTTATAAATGTGTGTCTCTCTCTCTAACAGTACAATAATTTAGATACAGAGAATACCAACCAATCCATGTGACTATCTGGATTCTGTATTTTGTATTTGTATGCCTTTGTCTTGCAGTTTCTTGATGTTGCACCTTCTAAATAAATCTGTTAAACTTTCAGCCTCAGTTTCCATGGCTCACATATCTGTTTCCTTCACTCCGGCTCAAATTAAGGTGCCCCTTTTGTCCCTAACTCACTCCCTCACTCACTCCGTGAAGGCTCCCGGGGCTCTGTGCACAGCCCCCAGCCCTCTTGACCCTTAATAAATCTTACCTCCAACAGGCATCTTTTCAGTTGTTTGGGGTTCTTTGGCTGGGCTCTACTAGCTCTTACCGACTCCAGGATGAGGAAGGTGATGCAGTAGTGGTCGGTCCAATCACATGGGAGAATCGTATCCAGACAGATGGAGTTGGACTTACCAATGATAAGATCTAAGGTAGCTCCTTTAATATGAGTAGGGTTATCACAGATTTGGATTAGATTGAGGTCCAGCAGGAAGGTTTTAAGGCTATTGACCACCTAATCATTCATATCATTCCAATGCAGGTTGAAATCTCCCAGGAAGATCTGAGTGCCATGGAAATCAGCGTTCGCCGAGATAATGTCCATGATCTGGTCAGTGAAGGGAAGGTTGTTTCGAGGCGGGTGGTAGAACATGTGCAGTTTGCATGGATGATTGTTTCTACCAGCCACTTCAATGCATAGGTATTCACAGGACAGCAGGAGGTCCTATTGTAGTGTATTCACTATTAGGTTAATGCGATGTAAGCAGTCTATGCCTCCACCCTGACCACTTGCTCTGTCCAACCGAATGATATCATAGTTGGGAGGCACTAAAATATCCAGTATGGGAGCAGCAGAGTCATTTAACCATTTTTCAGTTAGCAATACAAGGTCTAGGTCCTGTGCAAGGATGAGGTCGGCAATGTCAGCAGCATGTTTCACTGCCGATCTACAATTAAGGAGCACACATTTGAGCATTGGATTGGTATCAATTGGGGCTTATAGTGTAGTTACTCTCATTTAGTGCTCTAGTGTTTAGCCTAGGTTCCCTGAAGGGATCAATGTTGATGGATTCAATTTGTTGCAAGTTGAATATGTCGGAGGAATGTTCAGGCTCATAGGAAAGTAGGAGAGAATGGATATCTCAATCCGACAGGGAGGGTCTACATCTGGTTTGCCGAGAAGGGTCGTTTGGAAGAGGAGCGGAGGCCCAACTAAGGGGTGAGTGTGTGCTGTAGGCCGGTGCCTGAAGATTTGTGGGGGAGGTAGGGTTCAAGGTACATACTTTAGATGAGAGCTTGCAGAGATGGTGATTGGTCACAGTGGCGCAGCAAGGCCTGGAGTGGGCCGCCAATTCTTCAGAGATCTGCAGAAGGCTTTGCCTCTCAGACTTAAGTTGTAGGAGGCAGAGTGAGATCTCATTAAGTCTGTCTTCCACACAGGTGTGGGAATGGGATTGGAAGGCTAAGATATGTGGACCCTGTGCAGGTAGAGAGCTAGTATCAGTGGGGGGCAGTAGGGCAGGGGGCGAATGTATGAGCTCAGAGGTGAGATATTCCCAGAATTGGAGCTGGGTGTTCGGAGGGTTGGGAAAGCAAGCGGAGGAACGGAGTGACGAGTCTTGACCTCAAGACACCAGTGGGAGCAGGCTGGGATTACGGGCAGGGCTGGGGGCAGGGATTGTGGGAAGAATTGGGGCAATGCACTGAGCTGAGGAGCTTGGGGAGATAGAACTGGCTATCCTGGGGGGGGAGGAAGCCTAGTAGTCATCAGACTATATTGTCGCAGCTCGTTCCCATCATGTATTGAAGGAGAATTGTGTTTATGGGTATTGATAGATAAAGGGGGGCCCTTTGGAACTAAGGTAGAGACAGAAGAGGGTGCTAAGGGGGTATGGGATAGATTTTGGCGAGACTGGGGGACCAAAGGGAGGACGACACCCCCGGTGGGGATGTATTTGATGTTAGCCACTTTATTCAAGATGGTGGGGAAGAATTTGTCAAAGACCATTAGGTTGTGATCAGAGGCTTGTATAAGGATGGTTCTGTTTTTGTAGAGGGAGATGGTGGCTTCTGCCCTGTAGGCAGAGGAGGGCATGACCAGTAATCTAAGACCATGAGGAGTCTTCATGGAAGTGGCGATCCGGAGCGTAAATGGCCTTCCGCCATTGAGCATGACGTTTAGTGTAGAAGATTAGATCAATTATGGTGACACCTTTTTTGATGGAGAAGTAAGGATCTGAGATAAGCGTTTCAGGATGGGTTTTCAATAGTCGGTGTTTGAAGTTTTTTGCGATCTTTTTTGATAGGTTAGGAAGATATATGATTCGGAAAGCATTATGGCTCACCTGCTCGAGTGTGGGAGAAATGAAGTTTGTGGATTTAGGATCCATTTCAATAGACCAATCGTTGCTCTTCGAGGCTCTAGAGCTATGAAGCGCACGTGAGCCCAGCAGGGGAGGGTTTCAGGGAGTAGAGGTGGAGTGCACTAGGTTCCCTCACTGTCAAACAGCAAACCATCAGGTTCCTTTTTGTGTGCAACCAGACCAATGTAAGCCTAACTATAAGTAGACAGGAGGGATGTCCAAGACCACTGGCAGACCATTCCAAGGGTCTGTTTTACATCTGTAAGAAGAAATAGGTACCCGCAAGGCGTTTCACATTGGCTAGTGGAAGGAAAGCACCTTATCTGAGTGCGAGGAGGTACTGAATGATGACCCCTCAGGCAAGGCCGCCATATGTGGAGGAATTTAAAAAGCTGGGTGTAGGGAGTGTATACATGGCATATCTAGGATGACCATGTAGGGGCAATTCAGGGGCTAAGAGTGATGTATATATGTAAAAGGATCCCGCCTGGATGGTATCCGTCTGTGGGTGCATCACCTATATGTTAAAGGGAGATACTGTAAGGAATGCCATGTATGAAGTTACATGTAGAATGCAAAGCCCAGATGTGAGGAATAGAGGATAAGCAGCATGACCACTCCAAGATGGCCGCCAAGTGTCCAGGATGGAACAGCCCTATTTCTATTGCTATGGCTAGGTGAGCGGGGAGACCAGGGAACTCTCCTCCTAAGATTTCAATAAGGTGTGCCAGGTGACAAAATGGTTGCCCACCCAATATCCCCCAGCAAAAACAGACAAAATGGGCGTCCTTCTATGCAGATAGCCAAGCCCAGTAAGCCCAGCTATCAGCCTCCGTAACCCTCGGAGTCCAGGGCGCGCTGCGAGGGTATCTGACTCACCCAGCGGCTGCGGGGTCGGGTTTCTGAGTACGTGGCACATCTTCTGAAGCATAGGGGGTCCCAAGTGAGTGATTTCGTGGTTTCAGCCTCCATATCACACGGAGCCCGGGGGGCGCGCTGCGAGGGAATCTGACTCACCCAGCGGATGCGGGGTCGGGATTCAGAAGAAGGAGCACAGCTCCTGCACCAAAGGGGGTCCCTAGGGAGCGGTTTCACCGAGGACGGCCAGCAGTGTAAGGATGCTGGAGGTCCGGATGCGACCAGTCCCAGTGAACCTAAGCTGCGTCACTGCATCCACGGGACTCACCAGCATCGACGGGACTCGGCTTACTCCAATCCACTCACTGTGCAGACATAGTCCCAGGGGATCATCAGCCTCTTCAACGAGTATCAGGGTCAGTTGCAGGAAGAACAGTTGCAAATCCGACCAGCGCTTCTTTGCGAGGATGTGGATGACATGCTTTCTACCCTACCTGCCTCACAGTTTATTTTGGTCTCTGCTTGTGCCTTTGTTAGCTACAGTGCTTCCGCACAGCAAATCCTATTCCTCCTTCTGCCCTCATTCTAAACCCTGCCACCACTACACTCCCTGCCCCTATTCAAAGCCCTCCCCCAAATTGACTATCTGCTGCATTCAAAGCACTGAACCCATTCCAAAGCCCATCCCAATTTCTCCTGTAGGCCCAGTCCCTCCACCTCATTCCAACTGTCCTGAAAATGATATTGCACCAAAACATTTTTTCAAAAATATTGTGAGACTAAACTATTGTGATGTCAAAAATTTCTTAGGATAGATTAGATTACAAAAGGTAACAAAGTATTTATATTGTTATTTTAAATATAGTTGTGCATAATTGTGATGTTTATTTAGTTGAGTTGCATCAATTCTTTTGTTATAAGTTGGTATAATTTAAATATTAAGTATGTCTAAATATTTTATTTTCTGTAAAACATTTTGGCAGTTTGTTGGGTTTTTATAAGGATAAAGTGGGACCCCTCCATACATGTGACCACTCCACAGCCTAGCCATTTCCGTACTATTGCTTTTGTTGGAATACGAATAGTGAATCTGAACCCTCCATAGTCTAAAACATTCCCAATTTCTTCTTTAGTCAGAGATGGAATAGTAAATCTAACCCCCTCCAATGCCCAATACTTTCTCTAATATTGGTCAAGTTGGAGTGGAAATTGGTGAATTTGACCTCTGAAAGTCATTTCTTTTAATCTGATTTTTTTGCATTGTATTACAATTGTTTAAGTTAAAATATTTTACTTTTGTATAGTATGCTTTTTAATGTTAGTGTATAATATATTTATTTTTACATCTGGCATTTGTAATTATAATAAATAATTATGAATATTTATTAGTTATGGTTACATAATTCTTTTTTATTAGTATATTCCTTTTGTATTGTTATGTTTTTTTAAATTTCAAAGTATATATTTTTATTTTATGTTTGCAAGTTAAAACTTGTAATATTTATTTTCTATGCTCAGGATGTTTTTTTCAAATGTAATATTAAATTTAAAGTTAATAAATGGTTTAAAAGATAATATAGTGCATTACAGTTACCATTTGATTTGCTACCTATCTCATGACAATATTATGGCCTTCTATATTTTTGTGGTCAAGTTTCTTTGCTTTACATGAAAAGTATGTAATTTTAGTGTATGTATCCTCGATAAACGTTGGCAATATTTTGATTGCTGATACTTCTGTCTGCAATATTTCATCATGCAACTCCGGCAACTGCACCTTAGCACAAAAACATTCTCATGCCACAAAATACTTCAATCGACCAAACCCTTACAATTCCCATCACCACTACTCCTACAAACCCCTGGCCTTGTCCACTGTAAAAAAATCCTAAAAACCTCACCCCATCCCTAAAAATAGGCACTAGGACAACTATCACCCCCACAAGAAGGACACTATCACAATAATGTGGAGGGAAAATGAAGACCTGAAGCCTAAAACTCAGACTATGTTTGGACACTATTTTATCTTACCCAACCCTGGACTTTCATTTTTAAATTACTTATTTGAACCCAGAGGAAGAAGACTTTAACTGTATATTTTTATTGTAAATTTATATTGAGTACTACTTGAACCTTTTGTGTGTGTTGTTTACTCGTAGACATAGTTAGATTTGTTATTTCATAATTTTGCTTATCTTAACCATTTCAGCACCCAGATACCCCTAAAGAGTGACAGTTTTGTGCTATACGAATGACTGATTGATTGATTTCAAGGTCTTCTGATTTCATGTGTGTTAAATTGTGACAGATGTAGTTCATTCCCTTAAGCATGTGTTGAAGGAAGTGGGAGTGTTGATGTGAGGGTACAGTGTGTGTGGCATTCAGAGTGGGACTGTTTGCGACTACATTTACCTTATTATTTTGTGGATTAAATATAGGAACACATTGAGATATAGAGTGTTACATTATCTTTGTCTGACCATTACTAATAAAATGTGCATTTACTTCATGACTTGAGGTATGGGTCAGCAGTCTTTACATAGTGACGGCATTACGGTCCAAAAACGATTAAATGCATCCTGGGAATTGTAGTTTTATTCTTGGTTATGGTCGTTTATGTACCCTTTAATATGGTTGCAATATAAATTTTTGTTTTAAGAAGCATACACCCGTTTTAAGTATTTTGTTTGCAGATCTGTTCACATTGAAATAAATAATTCAGCTTTGTAAATAACTGTCTTTAAGCTACTGTGTAGAGCTTATCATCGATGAGAAAAGAATCCCTTGTAGGCACGTTTACCCGTTTTTACTTGTTGAAAATTGGCATTTTTCTGCCTTACCCATTTAGTGCCCGCAGTCTGTCTATGGGTCACATGTCATGTGGGTCATGTAGTTGACAGTTGGGCTGTGCGTATTACTCCTAGACAGCCACACACAATTCAGAGCTTACATATGCCTTCATGGGCCATCACTGGCAAGATGGGAGGGAGGAGATGGCCACAGCCCCACTTACACTTGAATGGGCAATGACCTGCCAACACACATAGGGTTGCACACCCCCTGTAGATAGTCTGGAGCCAGGGTCAAGAAGACAGGACTCCTGTGCACTTCAAAAGCATGCATCTAGTTGTTTCTCCCCACTTCAAACGCACAACTGGGTACAAATATTGGACCTCAGACACCACCTCTTCAGTACACTTCTGCACTTGTGGATACTCTACCAGGAAGAAGGACTATTGTGCTGATGAAAGGACTGCCACACTGCTGGACTGCTGCTCTGAAGGACTGCTGCCCTGAAGGACTGCTGTCTTGCTGTGCTGACCTGCTCTCCTCTTGCCTGTGTGACAAGGACTGGACCAGGACCCCAGGATGACTCCAAGGGTTATTTGGCTGGCGTCCTGATCAGAAACCTCAGAGACATAACAGGCTTCCAGGAACCTTGTACTCAGCATCTGGAGTCTACCCTCTGTGAGTCCTGCCCTTCCAAGTGGTGGCACCCCAGTCCTGCACCCTTGGAAGTGGGCCTGAATGTGCTCTGCCAAGCCCAGCTGTGGTCCCCATCGGAAACAACACAAAGTGGCACTAAGCCTCACAAAGCCCTGCTGCACAGCTGCCAGCCTCATCACACTTAACGCCCAACTATACTAAGCCCCGCAAAATCTAGCCTCACAGCTTCCAGATTCAGCAGAACTGATGCAAACTGATGAAAGGCCTGCCAAGCTTCGCCACCCATCTCCCCAGAACTGACCCAAAGTGACGCAAAGTTCCGCAAACCCTCACTTCACAGCTTCATCGGACCCAACGATGGACATGAAGTATTGAAAAGCAATGCCACACAGACTGCAAACCAGGATTTAAGGTACTTTGTTCACGGACCTAACTTGGTCCCTGTACCCAGGCTGCACTCCATCATAACTGACTTGTAACTTGTGACTTTGTTCCGGATCGGCGGGACGAGATAACCACTGTATATTTTAAATTGCATATCTCCTGTCCTACTGATTGGATGTTTGTCATTTTGGCCTTGTTTTATTCATTAAAAATTACTCTACATTTCTGATCTTGTTTGGGACCCTATTGTGGTGTGTTTTTACTGTGTTATTGTTTGAAGTGTGCCCAAATGCTTACACATTGCCTCTAAGTTAAGCCTGACTTCTCTGTGCCAAGGTACCAGACGGTAGAGCAGAAGTGACTTGTGCCTTACACGAGAAGGATTGTCATTGCTGCTTGACCAGAATTCACACCCAAATCAACCAACAACCCAATTTATTTCATGGACCTTAGCATAAGTAAGCACTTGTTAAATGTGATAAGGCAACCCAATGTTAGTCAATGGTACAGGTAGACCTCACTGTAGTGAAAAACGAATTTAGGTGTTATTCAATACCAGGACATGTAAAAACATAAAAGTATGTCTTCCCTTTTAATTACAATGCACCCTGTCCTGTGGGCTACCTAGGGCCTATGTTAGGGGTGACATATATGGAAGAAAGGGGATTTTAAGACTTAGCACGTGGGTTATATTGGCAAGTCGATCTGGCGGTATAAAACTGCAGTCAGGATGCAATGGCAGGACATGTTTTAAGGTGCTACTTAAGTAGGTAGCAGAATAAGTTCTGCAGGCACACCAGTAGCACTTAATTTAAAGGCCCTGAGTATATTGTATACCACTTTACAAGGGACTTATAAGTGTATTAAATATGCCAATCAGGTTTAACAGAGTGGGCACAAGCATTTTAGCACTGGTCAGCAGCAGTAAAGTGCACAGAGTCCTAAGGCTAAAAAAACAAAGTCAGTAAAAAGGGGAGGGAAAAGGCAATACATTTGGGGGTGACCTTACAGAGAGAGCCAGACCCAACAATAATCCAATTTCTTACAAAGTCCCTCCCAAACACCTCCTTGATATTTACTCATACTAACCCCCTATGGTCTCTCCCACATTTTCTACAAAATAGCATACTTACATGCACAGAAGAGATTGTGAGAGGGGTTGAGTTTGAGAACTCCACCCGCAGGTTTGTGAATTGCAATTGTATTAAGCAAGTAGTACTACTGAAGTAGCATTTTGAGTACTTCAATATGCAGTTTGTGAACCAGATCTGTACTGTCTAAAATATATTTGATGGTAAATTTAGTTTGATATGTGATGAAAGAAATAGAGTAGATACCTTTGTTTTGCTCACTCTATAATTCAGTTCTACACTCAACTCCACCCAAATGGATTATTTCATATTCTTTTTTTATGAAATATGATTTACGGAGTCTCTCAGTAATTAAATTCACTGTTGATCTCCCTGCCAGAGTGAAGATTATCACTGTGTCTTCAGCTGGCAGATCAAATTCCCTGTGAGGAATAGGCCCCAATTCCGGAAGTAACTAAGAGCCTGATTTAAGTTTTGACCAACAGCACTCCGTCCATCAGGCTGGCAGAGGGTATTATATCCTTCATCCAGACGGACTAACGTGGGTCAATTTTAGAGATGACCGCCGGCCCAGATGTCACCTATATGATAAGTGATTTATAATGTGCACAGCTACTCCCAAGAGTGTCCTGGCGCAGACATAGAGAGGTGGGGTAGATGAAAGTTAAGTTTACTCAAAGAGGAGGTTTTTAGTTTCTTCATGAACAGCAATGAGTTACCAACTGAGCGAGGCTCAACCAGGAACAGGTTCCATGCTGAGGCACCAAAAAGGTTAGTGGTCTGCCTCCTAAACTTTGACGCGGGTAGTTGTACATAGAATGTGAAGGAACTACCATCACAGAACTTCATTTTATTGAACAAAATGTTTGGTGGACAGCTGTCATCTATTCTGGAGCCACTCAAAAATGTATTCAAAGATTTT
Source organism: Triturus cristatus (assembly GCF_964204655.1). Classification (NCBI taxonomy): domain Eukaryota; kingdom Metazoa; phylum Chordata; class Amphibia; order Caudata; family Salamandridae; genus Triturus; species Triturus cristatus. The sequence continues at coordinate 184,294,415 of NC_140589.1, forward strand.
ATTTTTCATGGAATTTGCTTGTGAAGAGAAAGATCTCTCCTAAGGTGCGTGGTTATTATTTTTTTTCTGTCCCTCACTGGCAGGTTTTTCTTGGTGGTGACAGACAGAAGAAAAAAGGCATTTTACCATCCACCCTACATTGAGCGAGCAGTGTAATGTCCTTACTCCAATGGCTGCTACACTGTTGGGCCATTGGAGGAAGATTTCCATTAACAAAACTTATGGGAGCTTTGTCAAAGGAATACATAAGGTGTGCCCATCTATGAATAAGGTGTGCAGAATGAAGGTTTGGCAGATAAAGTACTCTGCTGCATTTGGAATATAGTGCCCTGTCCACTAAACTCTAAATAATGCCCTAAATCTGTTTCTGAGGGAATGAGGTGTGGTTTGAATATCCAAGGTTGATGGCAGCATTTCTCTGTTAATTATAACAGCTGATATTACCAGCCTTAATAATGGAGAGAGGGCAGTCTCAGTTCTCTTGCGCGCTTCAGGAGGACTTTTGTAAACAGATAAACAGCCCTCTTTGTATATTTTGTGAAAATTTGATACATCTGAATGAATTAATTCTGATTAATACAAAGTTATACACAAACATTGCTACTCTGATTCTTCCAGATACCGTTAACTGTTGGTCAGGTTTGTTTTCCATGTGTGTTCCACAAAAGAATTTGTGTTTTCTTGTGACTTTGTATGCACAAAGATAAATCATAAACCCGACAGAACCATTTCTTGTTTATATACGTTATACCCAGGTTCTGAGGGACACCGGGTCGCCCCACTTTTGTTTCTGATTCAGGAGCACTTTTGGACATTTGAGAGGGATGGCAACATCATGAGGCTGTGGGGAAATACACCACTGAGCAGATGTGACAATATGTTGAAAGGGTGTGTATGTTCACGGCAGTCATTGGGCTAACCCACACAAGTTGAACCTATACCTGGAGGGATCATATGGCAAGATTTGATTGAATGGGGCTCCCAGCAATAACAGAATTCTCTACCACACTTTTAGCCACCTGTACACATAGAACCAAATCAATTCTAGCAAAAAATGGGACTTGATGACTGCTTTAGACATCAAGGGGGTTGCCTTTACATCCTCTGCCATTTTATTGAAAAGTTGCGTAAGGTGTGGGATGATCTCAGCTGCTAAGGTTTTATAGAAAAGACGTGGTAGACCATCGGGACCTGGTGCTTTGTTAGGTTTGAGCAATTCAATTGCCTTACACACCTCGTCATAAGTTATGGGGGCAGTAAGAGTGTCATTATGGCTCTGAGTAACCTTTGGGAAAGTCAGTGCCTAAAGATAGTTATGTTGTGTTGCGGTGTCCTGGTGTTCCACTGTATATAAGTGCTCATAGAACTTTCTAAATATGTCGGCCTTTTGTGCATCAGTAGACACCAACCCGCCCTCGCTATCTTGTATATTACCAATAAACTCCCTTTCCTGTTTTTCCCTTAATTGCCTCGCCAGGTGTTTGCCTATTTTGTTTCCTTGTGTGTAAGATATCTGACGTAGCCGTAAAAGGGTGTATTCTGCTCTGTTGTTGTAGATCACTTTGAATTTCTCTCTCAGGGTGGTGAGTTTGCATTGTGTTTCTCTAGTAGGCTTTCTCCGTCAAATCCAATTCTGCCTCCAAGCTTACTCTCTCCTTAGTTCTCTGTTTATTGAGGGCATTTACCTCGTTGGACTGTTTTGAATGCATCCCAATTATTGAAGAGTGACGTGTCCTGGGGGGAGTTAAGGGTAAAAGATTCTGCAATCAAACTTCTCAGTTCATCCCGCATCAGCTTATCTCTTGTAAGGGAGGCCGGAAAGTACCATCTAGAGGACTTGGGTGCTGCGTTACTCCAGCTAAGAAAGATCGAAACTGGGCAGTGAACCGAGATAGAGAGCAGAAAGATTTTCACCTGCTGTAGAGATCCCAGCAGACTTTGACTAATAAAAACATAATCTAGCCTGGAGTAAGTGCAGTGGACATGGGAGAAAAAAGTGTAATCTCTAGTTGTGGGGTAGAGTGTGCGCCAAGCATCCCTGAGACCCTGGTCATGTACTGCTTCACTGCTGCGGTAAAGGAGCTCGTCAAGGATCTGTGGGTGGGAGTACTGTCTAGGTCAGCCTGCCATGTGAGGTGAAGACACCCAGGAGAACTGTCGGACCTTCTGCAAATTTTCCAATCCAATTTAAGTGTGTAGTCAGAAATGCTGGTTGGCCTACATTGGGGGCATACGCTGCGACAAAGGTGTATAGTTTCCCCTTCAATTTGCCCTTTACTATGATTAGACGTCCCTCCTTGTCGGAATGGACCGCCTCTGGTTGGAATTTGGTCATTATATGAAAAAGGAGGGCCACCACCCGTTGTTTTGTCCCTGCGGAGGATCTATAGATAAGGGGGTATTGTTCGTGTTGCAGCCTCATCTCCTCATCCCTTTTTAGATAAGTCTCTGGAAGGGCCACAATGTCAAAGTGATGGTCAAGAATATATTTCTAGACCTTTTGACGCTTAAGTGGTGAATTCAACCCCTTAACGTTCCAGGAGGCTACTGTGATCATCATGACCACGTGTCTATCCTCCCCCCGCGCTTAGGCTCTTTCAGTGTCGGAACATCCCTACGGTTCTGGTTGCTAGTGTATACTTTGCCCTGTCCTACTAGTCTCAGTGAAGTCTCACATTTGACAAGTAGATGTATCATGTTATCCACCGCCAAGCGATATCCGAAGGTCTCTGGAAAATGTATTATCATGCTTGTTTTTATTACTGTGCAACAAAAAAAATATTCAATAAACACAAGTTTGAAAAAAAATGGGACTTGAAGCAGAAGCAATGATAATAGACTGAAGAACTGTGAATTCCAAAAAACACAAGATATTTGCTGGTGACTGAGGGTTATTCTGTGATGAGCTTTTCTTACAGAAGCCTCATACAAGGAGGGGACACATATCCCTGAATGGTAACCTAAAGGACATGAGGTTTTGTGTAGCCATTCACAGACACTTAAAAGAACTATGACAGAGGTGAAAGTTTAGACCAGTCTTCCACAGTCACTGAGTGAATTTATTTTCAACAACTTCCTTCCAAACAAAAAAAGGACTTTCAAAATAAGATTATGCTGCGTTCAAATAATTTATGATTTCCTTAAAATAGAGAGGTGTGGTAGAAGTCAAATTTTGAGTTTAATATCCATGGGTCCATTGTGGAAATTTCTGTAGGTTTGGAACAGTGAGAAAACTCAGGGCAAGTGGGGTATCAACTTGAGTTCAGATTTAAGGGCAGCAATATTCCCCTCTGAAAGAACTGCTAAAGCGAGAAAGGCATCTCCTGGCTGTCGCAATTCCCACATGTTAAAATGTAGAAAGATAAGGGAATGTAGCACTGGCTTTGGCTCTGTCCTCCGGAATAATTATGTCTTTGTAACACGTTAAGAAGGAAGTCCTGTGGCTTGTCAGCACCTGACCTCCTGATGCCAGAGCCTTTTCAGAAATATACTCAGAGATAAATGTAGTGTTGGGCTGTTGAAAGTGTTCCCTAGTACAGATAGTTTTCCACACAATGCGCTAAATAAACAATATGTAATCATGATTCATGCAAATTGTGTAAACATTACACAGATAATTACCATAACTACTTATACTATCACTCAACACTGCAGTATAAAGGCTGTTGACAAGCCCTATATTGTACCAGAGATCATGCAACGGAGTCAGAAGTCAGAAGATGGTTGCGCCCGGGTAAACCTCCGGGAGTTGACACGGGATGTGAGCACTTTTACGGCTATCCCTGCGACTTCTGTTAGTCCAGCGTGAGTTACGGCGATGCGGTGAGACCCACCATCGTTTTTTTCATATAGCGACATTTCCTTCTACCGCAAAGCTTTAGTTTTAGATGACGGATCAGCTTACCTCGCGGTGCCAGTCACCATTTTGTCTGCTCAGCTGCTGTTTGAGGGAATGCTCTCCCTCCGAGATGAAGTGAACTATTTCAGATGCCAACAATTATTTTCTCTATATTTTCCCTCACAAACCTGATGGTATTGAAGGTACTTTGCCTTGCTCTGCTCCTGGTTTTTAGTTTATATTTTGTGTACTGTTTCACGTCTTCAAAGATTTGCTTCGCATTTTCATCATGAGAGTGTTTTTTTCTCATAATTTTCGTCTGTATGGGCAGTTCTCTTATATTCTCCTCAAACATAACGCCAAGCTAAGGTGCTGGATTTTGGTGATATCAGAGATTTTGATAGCCATCATCCCATGTTCCAGTACGTATATGGGATGTTTGAAAGTGGCAAACTCCTTACTCCCACCTTCGGCTCATAAGTTCATTAAGTACTCATCATTTTCTCCAAGTTTTCAAATATGGAGGAATCTTTGGTTTCTTTGCATGAAAGTAGCTCTTCATCTGACTCCAAAGGAACCCCTATGTTATCCACTGCCGGGAAGGCTACTACCAAGTGACTGAAAAAGTATCTATGCTGCTCTACAAAATCACCTCCAGTTGTATCCATGGAGCTCTTGTTGGAAGAGATACGTGCCTTATGGCCATTTATGGAGAAAACCAACTCTAAGTTGCAGCATCTTACTGATGAATGCTCTCAAATGGAGGAAAAGCTTAATACGGCAGAGCAGCACTTTGGTTCCACTACCATCAAAACACATTCTCTTTAAACCCAGGTCTTCTCTCTTCAACAACAGGTCAAAAACCTGGAAAACAGGAGCAACAGAAATAATCTCCACCTTGATGGTTTACCTGAGGGATCAAAAGACTCTGATACTATCACTTTCTAAAGTCCTTCCTTCCTAAGCTTTTGAATATGCCTGAGGATACCCATCTTAATATTCAAAGGGCCCATAGGTTAGGTCATCAGTCAACAACTGTTTTCGATGCACGTAATCCAAGAGGAGTTATTATGTACTTTCTTGAATATACTGACCTCCTTAATGTCCTTGCTTCTGTCAAGTCACTGAAATGTATTTCTTGGGTATGGAAATCCTTTATTTTCCTCTCCGGACTACGCTAAAACTACTGCTGACAGGCGTGAAGAATTCCTTAATCTGAGATCTGATCTTCGTTTACTTGTAGCTCGTTTTGGCTTATTTTACCCTTGTCAATTTAAAGTTACATACAAAACCCGACTTCTACATGTGAAGATCCTTTTAAACTGAAGAGCTTCATCAATGCTTGCAAGACTGAACATATGGCCACCTCAGGACCATCTGCTTCTTAAGTGGTGTTCACTTATGTAGCCCAGTTTTTTCTTAGGAATATTTGATTCAGAGTTATGATGGTTATATTAAATCTATGTTATATCTTGATCAATTCTCTGTTGCTTCATGTTGAGCGTTCAGGAGTCTTCTCCTTTAACACTGCTACAGTTAGTATTGAATATTAATATTTATTTACTTAATTTGCAAGTATCTCATTTGTGTCTTCCCCATACTATGTAATATGTGCTGTGCTCCACTTGTGCTCTCCCCATGGACTTTCAACGTACCGTCTGTTCCATGTGGCCTTGTCCCCCCCATCCTTCCTTGGAATACTACTCTTCATAGGTATGTTTTGCTCGTCATCTTTCCTGTCATTACTGTACCCCTTCTTGTTTTATAGATTCTTCTTCCCCTTTCATTATTTCTTTCTCTTACAGCATTATTGCTTCTTTTTTCTCTGTCTTTCATTTCTATTCTTTATAATCTATACTTTATGGTTGTTCAGTATATACGTGTCATTTTACAGTCTACATTTTTTCTTTTCCTTGTTTGGTATGAATTGTTGAATTATTTAATTTTTAAAATGTGTTTATGTCCTTAAAAATCATTCCTTGGAATGTCAGAGGTTTAAAATTCAAACGACAACGTGTCTTGTCCCATTTGTCTCATCTGGGTGCCAATATAGCTTTAATCCAGGAGCCGTACCTTACAGAGCAGGAGTCCATAAAATTGAAGAGGGGATGGGTAAGTGATGTATATTTCTCCACAGGAAATGGTAAAACGAACAGGTTTATTACTTTATGTCATAAATCCTTGTGTGCTAAGCTTATTTCCCAGGAATCTGATGATGTAGGTAGATGGCTCTATACTAACTTACTGATTGGGAAGGTTCCAATCTCTTTGTTAAATATCTGTGCCCCTATTGTCAATGACTCCCATTTTTGGTCTGGCCTGAATCACATTCTTGTAAAGTATCCTGAAGAGAACTTTATTTTGGCTGGTGCCTGTAACCAGATAGTGGATCCCATTACTGATCATAACTCTACAGTTACCTTTAGACCAAATAATACTCACAAATCTTTTGTCCATACTATTAAGGAGCGGAAATTAATAGATGCCTTGTGACTCTGCAACACCACTTTGAGAGAATACACTTACTTCTCTCCTGTTCAACTCAATCTCGTATTGACTACTTTTTTGTATCACACAATATCTCATAATCTCTATGTTCTGCAGATATTGGAGCAATTCTAATATCCGATCATGCCCCTAATTCCTTTCAATTGGATTTACCGTTTTGCTCTCGCACTCCTTGCAGATAGCGTTTTAATAACTCACTCCTTTTAGATCCCAAGTTTGCCTCTTTCTTTGAGTTGTTTTTTCAAAATTATTTCCAACTTTACCAATCTGATAACATGCCTTTTCATGTTATTAGGGATGCTTTTAAAGCAACAGCACGCGATTTTACTATCACATATGTTTCTAAAAAACGGAAGACATCACATATTTATATAAGTGACCTTTTGGCACAGATAAAGGGACTGAAACATTACTTTTATACATCCAAATCAAAAGAATGTTTATCAGAACTTATTTGCACTAAACTCCAATTTAACAAGGAATATACAGATAATGCATCTTTATTTTTGCTAAAGTCTAGGGCAAAGTTCTATGGTGGTTAGAATAAGTCAGGTAAATTATTGACAAATTACCTGAAGGTTAAGAATAATAAATGTAATATTGAATTATATATGGATGCAACTCAGACATCAAGATATATGGATTCTGACATTTTGGATGAATTTGTTCGGTACTACGAATCTTTATATACACCTGACAATGTAACTTCTGACGTAAACATTTCTCAATATATTTCATCTATTTATAGACCTGCAGATAATTCTATTGACCTTTCACGGCTGGAAACGGATGTCTCACAAACTGAATTACACACTGCATTAAATACACTCAAAAAAGACAAAGCCCCTGGCCCTGATGGATTTACTGCAGAATTTTATTCACATTTTGCCAAGTTAACCCTCCCCAAATTGCAAAGTCTCATAAACTCTTTCTCACTCTCTGGTTCTTTCTCTAGTTCCTTTTTGGATGCTTTAATTTGCCTTATCCCTAAGGAAGGTAAAGATCCTAATTTTTGCAAAAATTACAGGCCAATCTCGCTACTCAATGTTGACTATAAAATATTTTCCAAAGCTTTAGCCCTGAGACTTGATTCCTATCTTCCTGATTTACTGGGTAAGGAGCAATCTAGATTTGTCAAAGGCCGCTATCTCTCCAATAATACTCGTTTATTCTTTGAAATTCTTTCTAAATCTTCTCTTAAATCTGAGTCTATTGCGACATTTGCTTTACGTGTGGAGAAAGCTTTCGACTGAGTTTGTTGGCCATTTCTCTTTCACACTGTCCATTAGTTTGGCTTTGGTCCAAAAGGTATTTCCCTAATTTCCCTCCTGTACTCTGCCCCAAAAGCGGCTATTTGTGCCAACGGCCTTAACTCTTCTTATTTCTGTTTTACCCTTTTCTTTTTAATCCAGCACTATAGCCCTTTCTTTACCGGTTGCGAAAGGCTCAAAATATTTGTGGATTTCCCTTTAATGGTTTGCAGATTACATTTGCAGCATTTGCTGATCATGTCTTAATGTTCCTTTCCCAACCCCTTTTGTCACTGCTGGCTTTTTTGCAAGACGTTTCCTCATATAGTAATGTCTCTGGATATAAAGGGGCATATTAGCAAGACAGGCGCTAAAATTATCGCCGTTTTAGCGGCAGGAAACTGCCGCTAAAACGTGATAATGGGCTTGCTAATATGCGTTATGGAATTCCAATAGAAGCCCAGGTTAGATGTCCTGCACATCTAACCTGGGCTTCTATTGGAATTCTATAACGCATATTAGCAAGCCCATTATCGCCGTTTTAGCGGCAGTTTCCTGCTGCTAAAACGGCGATAATTTGATCGCCGGTCTTGCTAATATGCCCCAAATTGAATAATGAGAAATGTGAAACACTACCCTCGACTAAATTTGCTTTAAAGAAAATTTCGCTATGTCCACTTTTGCGTGGAATCATCAGCACATTAAATATCTTGGTTTGGGGATTGCGCCCTCTATTTCCTCTTCAGGTTCCTATATGTAGAAAAATGCATACATAAATTAACTGCCATAACTACTAGATGGCATCCTCAGCTGTTGGGATCATTTAGATACTATTAAAATGATGCTGAGCCCCATTATATTGTTTACTATACCAAATCTCCAGCTGTCCATAGCCCTTAAATGTTTTCAGTAGATTAGCTCTATCCTTATTTCATTCCTTTGGAATCTTAAAAAAATCTTGCATGTCTCTACTTAAATAAACTCGTTGAAAGTCGGAGGGTGGGGTGAAATTCGCAGACTTTCCTAAATATCAAAAGGCATTTTTATTACATTAATCTTCTAGGTGGCTCTCTAATTCCTCATTGTTATGCCCATTATGGGTTGAAGTAGAAAATACTTTCCTCTTCCCCTTCTCTTTTAAGGAATATTTATCCTTCATTCGTAAGCCACAATCTCTCTCTACACCTATTCTTAAGCATTCCTGTAAATTATTAGACTCAATCCTTTAGAATACTTCCACAGACATTGATACCTTTCTTAGTTCTACCATTTGGCATAATAAATCTGTATTAGTTCATAATAAACCCATTTGCTGGAAATCCTGGAGAAATAAAGGTTTCATTTGGGTACGCCAACTTTTTGAGCATAATGCTTTTTTATCCTATTCTAAAGTTTGTCATCAATTTGATCTTCCCTTGGCATTTGAGAGCAAATACAGAATATTGCATAACATCCTTTGTAGCGCTTATGAACAGTGTCAATTATCTCTGTCTTCAACAACTTCACCTACTAATCACTAGTCCACTCTGTTGCATGCTTCTCCCAGAGCGTCTACCATGTATTCCTACTTACTCTCTTCTGAATCTAATAGGGCCAAATCAAAGGTTGAATTATCTTGGGAGTCTGGTTTGGAGGTTAACTCGTCAATCCCTCTCTGGACAAAAATTTGGACCAAAATCAGGAAATCATCTAGAGCGGCAAACACCACGCAGTCCCTTTTCTTTATATATAATAGACTTTTATTGACTCCTGCACTTTTAAATACAATGAATCCGGCTACGTCTGACTCATGATGGACGTGTTCTTTGGCACAGGCGGATTTAAAACATCTACTTTTTTCATGCCCCTTCGTATTACGCTTCTGGAAACAGGTTTGGGTTCAGGTTAACTTAATTTTTCATACTATAGTTCCCTTTTCTTTCGTTAATGTCTTTCTAGGCGGTCTATCTGAAGCTCGGCGCTCATTCTCTCGTGACACACGTATTTTGGATCTGTTGTTGGCGGCTGCTTTTCAACAGATCACCAAGAATTGGAAGGACTTCTCTACATTGTCTTTTCAAGATTGGTGGTATACGAATTGCTATAATCATAGATTGGACACGAGTTACATTTCTCCCATGTCTTTAACCCTGAAGCGCCAGATCTTGTGATCTACTGTTACACAGTTCTTAGATGATAGTGCACAGCGTTCCTTTGCACGTACACTTGCCCAACAATAAGTCCCTCGACCTCCCTGACTTTCCTTTAATTTTCCTTTAATATAATTAGGTACACTGCTTGTTAATATAGTTATGTATGAATATTCATATGTAATACACTTGTTTTCTTCTGCTTGTACAACCAACATTTTCTGATTCCAGACAGTGTATAGTTTTTCTTTTCACAGATGAACTGACCTGTTTAGTTATGTCTTATTTGTTGCATAATTATTTGTACCATTTTGTTTCATATTCATATGCTTTATTATGTCTCAGTAAACTTACTTTATAAACTGAAAAAGAACTGTTCATTTTACTTTCGCTGCAAGCAATATCTCAAAGTAATGATTTAATAATACTCGGTGTGGTTATTACTCGTGTTAAGCAACAGGATGGGACTGTTGCAAAAATACACTTTTAAGTATATGTATAGTGTATTTCTTTACTGCAATGCTTGAGTACGCTATTCTAAAGAACAAAACCAAGTTTGAATTATCGTTGCTTCCCTGAACCCTTAGGGGACTGTTAGTAATCATGAACACCACACCAGCAGGTATGCTCAGTGGGTTGTGTGGGGCTACTATAGTGCATGGACTCTTCCTTGAATCTTGAAACTAGGCTTCCATTGCTACAGACTTATTTTTACACATAGCTTTAAGCAAGGTGGATTTCTTCTCTTTCTGCCAGAAGCATCAGAAGTTGAGTCAAGTGGAGAACATTTTCTACTTCTAATCTCATTTTCTGAGCAGGCTGGAGGGAAGAATTTGTAGATAAGGAGGTAACTGTTGCAGATCATACCTGGCTGTTGTACTGTGTCCTGTGGTCGTGCAAGTTCCTGTGGCGTCATGGTTCAGGTGGGCTTATCTGCACTTGCCTTCGGCATGCTACTCTAATAAGAAGGGGAAGAACAAACCCTTGGCCATGTGGGGTAGAAACTCCAAATTGGAGATCTCTAATGCTGGATTCTGACTAGAAAGCAGAAAAATCACTTACCTTATTGCATTTTATGAGTCCCACAACACAGTTTCCAACACGGGGGCCTTTAACGCTCCAACATAACTAATGCTTTTTCTTGAGTGAACACACTCCTTTTAAAGACAAAGACACAAATAAAAGGAGAAATGTTTTTAAAAAAAGGGCATATCCAAATGGGAGCCAGAGCCTGTACCTACAAATCAGTAGATGAGCTCATGGTACTGCCAATTAAATAAACCACATCTCTTTATATTGACTTTTCCACCTTGTCATTTTGTTTTTGATATGCATCCTTCCTGTCTCCTTAGTTACAGCCTGTTCTGTGCGGGGTATTTGTTTACTGGACCGGTACTGATCGGTCTGGTTTCCATCACCTACCGAGCCCACTGGCCTGTAATTAAAGCAGAAAATGATGGTAAAGAGATACAATAAATAAATGTCTTCCAACTTAAAAACAGCATTCATATTCTAAAAAAAAAAAAACTCTAAACGGGGCATAGCAAAGCCGTGTCTTCAGACGAAACAAACTAAAATCACAATATGGGGGCATATTATCAAGGTCCGACGTTAAAATTATCGCCGCTGTATCGGCAGAAAAGTGCCGCTAAAGCGACGATAATGGGCTTGATAATATGCCGTAGAGAATTCTCATAGAAGCCTGTGTTAACACCAGAACTTGGGCTTCTATGAGAATTCTCTACGGCATATTATCAAGCCCATTATCGCCGCTTTAGCTGCAGTTTTCTGCCGATAAAGCGGCGATAATTTTAACGCCGGACCTTGATAATATGCCCCATAGTTCGGCGGAAGTTGTGCCAAAAGTAAGGCTGTAGTGTAGTGTAGCGTTCTAGTCTTCATGTGTGTGCGATGACGTAGGACGCGGCGGCCATCTTTGAAGATTGGCAGTTAGTGAGGGGCCGCGGAGTGGATCGGACATCTCCCGGCGCTCTCCCATAATTATAGTAATTAATATAATAAATACCTTACATTAAGCAACGACGGTGTGCCTGTGTCATTACCACCTGGTGGGGCAATAACAACGTTACAAATGGCGACGAGACTGGGACCCGGGGAACAGACTAGTACCCAGGCTGAGCCCAGAACCCACGTGAGCAGCTCAACCACGAACCAAGGAAGCATAGATCCACCAAGCAGGCACAAACAGTAAGGAGAGCGCGGCAGAGGGGAAGTGCAAAGACTAAAGGCAGAAAGCACAGTGCACACTTGATAATAATAACTGCAGCTGGTGCACCGGCACGGGCGGAAGGACAGAGATCCACACAGCCACACCCCAAGGCAAGGGTTAGCGGGTAGAGCAACCTCACAGGAAGAACACGGCCCACCAGAAGGGAAACCCAGAAGCCAAGACAGCGACCGGGGAAGCGCGTAGGCCAGCGCTCCTGTTCAAGGAAGACAAACGGACCGCCAAAGGCCCTGGCGGAGCAAGCAGGACACAGACTAGGGTGTGGAGCAGAGGGGCAACAGAGTCCCCCACGCATACCAAGGCAAAGCGCACCAGGTAGCCCAAGGGTTGAAGAAGAGTCACCGGGAAGAAGAGCAGACATGTGCGCCCAACCGTCCTCACTCACGACTCCCATCCCATTCCTGCCGAAACCAGGAGACCCGTCGATGAAGTGGGAAGACTGGAGAGAATACTTTGTGAACTATCTGGAAGCCCTAGAAGATGAAAACGGAGAAGCATTTCCACGTAAGCGAAGGAAGAGAATATTACTTCACAACCTAGGCCCAGAAGGCATCAGAGTGTTCCAGAACATAGTTCCGACGCCATGACAAGCGGCAGATGATGACGTATTCCAACATGCCATTGACGACCTGAACAAGCATTATAGTCTGGCAGTGTGCACGTCCATAGACCGATACAACTTCCAACAAAGGAAACAGGCAGTGGGAGAGTCGGTAGACGAGTATGTGGCCGCGCTGAGGAAGTTAGCGGCCACGTGTAAATTTGGAGCGCTGCACGACGAATTCATAAAGGACCAGATCGTAATGCACACGACGAACGCGACGATCCAAGACAAGCTGTGGGTAAATGGAGAGGCGACCTTGAAGGAAGTTATAGCCATGGTGAAGAAGGTGGAGCTGTCAAAGAGATGCGCGGAGGCGGCAAAGAGAGAGATAACAGTCAGGCCCATGGTGAACAAAGTCACCGAAGTGGAACCACCGGAAAGAAGCAAGGCATCGACGGGGGACGTGAGAGGGCAGGCAAAATGGACGCCCAGGTCAGCACCGGCAAAGAAGCCGAGTAATGAAGGCAAGAACACGTGCTACCGGTGCGGCAGTCTGTCCCATCCAGCCTACGACAAACGTTGTCCTGCATTCCGAGCGAAATGCATGTTTTGCGGTACAGTAGGACATTACGAGAAAGTATGTCACAGAAAACAAAAGAGAACAGCAATAAAGTACATTGCACAGGAAACTGAGGGGGAAGGTGAAGAGGAAGAGGACGACGATGGAGTGTTGTGCATAGAAGAACACATACTGGGAATCGACTGCAAACGTCCCAAGAAACCCCAGTGTGACCTGGTGATAGGAGGGATACCGATAAAGATGGTAGCGGATTCAGGATCTCCGTACACCATAATACAAAAGACGGTATGGGAGGAACTCTTCAAAGGGCAACTAGGGAAGCACCTGGAGCCCCCAGACATTCGCCCAGTCACATTCACGGGAGATCCTATCCCCATGGCGGGGTACAGAAGATTGAAATTCGAATTCAAAGAACGGAACGCGACATGCAAACTGTACGTGGAAGAGAAAGGCCCTTCGGTGCTAGGGTGGATTGACCAAGGAGACCTAGGAATACAATTGAACCCGGGAGGCACAACGCAAGTCTTGATGACTGGTGAAGAACAACGACCAGTTACAGGGAAACTGAAAGAGGAATTCCCCACAGTGTTTGATGGCAAGGTTGGAAAATTAACTAAATTCACACACAAGATAGAACTCAGAGCGGATGCGAAACCGGTGTGTCACAAAGTAAGGAACATTCCGATGGCAATCAGAGAGAAAGTACAACTGGAATTATGCAGATTAGAGGACAATGGCATCATAGAACCGATCACCAGCGCAGAATGGTTAGCTCCATTGGTGGTAGCAATGAAACCGAATGGCAAGGTGCGTCTATGTGTGGACTTGAGAGAATTGAACAAGAACATAATAGTAGAGAAATTCCCACTACCGAGGATAGACGAAATGCTGGCAATGACCAAAGGGGTGAAATGGTTCTCTACCATCGACCTCACATCAGCCTACCACCAGATAGCCCTACACCACACATGCAGAAAACTGACATTGTTCATAACCCCGTTCGGATGCTACCAGTTTCGCAGGATGCCATTCGGGCTAGCCTCGGCTGCGGCGGTATTCCAGAAACTCATGCACAGACTATTTAAAGAAGTAGAGGGAGTTCAGTATTTCCAAGATGACATCTTGGTAATGGGGAAGTGCAAAGCAGACCATGATGCCAAGCTGTCCAAGGTCCTACATGTCTTGGAACGCAATGGACTCACAGCAGAGTGGGACAAATGCCGGTTTGGGATGACAGCAGTTACATACCTAGGGCATGAGATCAGTGACCAAGGTATCACACCTAAACAATCCAATATCAAGGCTGTATGTGATGCGCCATCCCTTAGGACCAAGGAAGAAGTCAGATCATTCCTAGGCATGGCTGAATTCTACAGCAAATTTGTGCCTCACTTTGCTACCAAGACGCACCACCTACGTCAACTCCTACGGGATAAAACAACCTTCAAGTGGACTGAAGAGACTCAGGGAGAGTTCCAGAAGATCAAGACAGACATCAGCACAGCAGTCCCCTTGAGCGGTTATTATCAACAAGCTAGGTCGGTGTTGATGACAGATGCAAGTGAAAGGGGCCTGGGTGCGGTCTTGATGCAAGAGACGAAGGAAGGGGAACTAAACACCCTCAGCTTCACATCCAGATCCTTGTCGCCCACGGAACAAAAGTACAGCGTGATAGAAAAGGAAATGTTGGCAGCAGTATGGGCTATGGAGAAGATCCACCAATTCTTATGGGGCACAAGATTCAGGATCAGAACCGACCACAAACCCCTGGTCAAAGTCCTCACATCATCGGGACATGCCCATGCGACCCCCCGCATAGCAAAAATGACTTTGAAACTACTGGATTACAGGTACGATGTAGAACACATTCCAGGAACCCGGAGCAAAGTAGCAGACTACCTCAGTCGTGCCACAGCCATGGAGGAAGCTCAGAGAGACTCCGAGGAAGAAGACCTTAGAGTGGCATTCACGGAAGATCATGAACGGGTGATAGGCGAACAGGAGTGGAAGGAAGCGTACAAGGCTGACATGGACATCGAGGAGGTCAAAAAGTACACCCTTGAGGGTTGGCCCGAAAAGAGACACATGGGGACATCACTCAGAAAATTCTTCGAAGTGAGAGAGGAGTTATCAGTGGGTGACTGAGGCATCTTCCTGCGGAGAGGTGAAAAAGTAGTTCCACCCCACGCGTTGGTGCCACGTCTACTAGCCATCATACATGAAGGACACCTAGGCATTGTGAAAATGAAGCTTAGGGCGAAGCAGATGTATTGGTGGTCAGCGATGGACAACCAGATAGAGAGGCACGTGCGGGAGTGTGAACAATGCCAAAGAGCAGACAAGTCTCAAAGCTGGATGCGTCCTCCCTTAGGAAAAATTTACAACCCCTCTAACCCTTGGGAAGATTTGTCGATAGACATTTTAGGGCCGATATTGGACAACCAAGGAGTCCAGAAATATGTGGCAGTGATGGTGGACCGGTACTCAAAGTGGCCTGAAGTGGACATACAGGAAGACATGGACACAGACAAAATATTAAAATTTCTAACCACCGTTTTCCTCAGAGAGGGGATTCCACGCTCTCTCCTAAGTGACAATGGGCCTCAGTTCACCTCAGACAAATGGAATGCATACATGGGGAGGAATGGGATAAAAGTCAAACATACCTCCATATACCATCCAGCGGGGAACGGACTAGACGAGAGGTTTAACAGAGTCATCAGCAATAGGATCAGGGAAGGATTGGGAGAAAGAACTCATGTGCATGTTGTCGGCGAATAGGATTACCCAGACAAGCACAGGATACAGTCATTACAGTCCTTTCCAAATTCTCAGAGGCCGAGACCCGTTCACAAGAGACAATGTTGTCTGGAAGGAGCGCACGATTACAAGCAAGTGGTCTCCCGCGGTGGTACAACATAATCTGGAAAAGGCCCAGAGAATATATACCGAACATTATAACAGGAGGAGGAATGTCAAGGAGACCGAGTTGGAGAGAGGTGAATGGGTGCGAGTAAAACTAGCCCAGTTTAGGAGAAAGGGCGACAGCAAGTTCAGCGCGCCCATGCAAGTAGAGGAAGTCTACATCCGAGCAGCTTTATTAAGCGACGGGAAGGTCTGGTCCCAAGATAGGATGTCCAAATGCAACAAGATCTTGGGATGGAGTGAGAAAGAGAGTGGAAAAACAGGAACCCCCCAGATACCAGGATTGGAGAACAATCTGGAGAGAGTTGTATCGGGTGTAAGCCGAGAAAGAGGAGGAGAAGAAGCAGTAGAGGAAAGGAGTGGTCCGAGAGTGGAGGAACAGTCGGGAAGCACTCTCAGCTCGCCGTGCGGAGGAGTTCCCTGGAGTGGAGAAGGAAGGGGAACCAGGAACACCCAAGAAATAGCTGAGCACACTTCCATGACTCCGGTGAGGCAAACCCGCATGGGGAGAGCTGTGGTAAGGCCGTTGAAGTACAAAGACTTTGAGATGGGAGAAGGGAACACGGCGAACAGCAAGTAACCTAGATACATTCGCTTATTGGTAATTGTTGTAACTGTAAAGGGAGGAGATATGTAGTGTAGCGTTCTAGTCTTCGCGTGTGCGCGATGACGTAAGACGCGGCAGCCATCTTAGAAGATTGGCAGTTAGCGCGGGCCGCGGATCAGACGTCTCCCGGCGCTCTCCCATAATTATAGTAATTAATATAATAAATACCTTACATTAAGCAACGACCGTGTGCCTGTGTCATTACCACCTGGTGGGGCAATAACAACGTTACATGTAGCAGATGTGTTTTTTCTTTTTTGAAAGAGTGGGGGCAAGTAATTTGCCTGCATCTTGGACGATGACTACACTAACAACACGAGACTACGAGGAGGAAGGCAGGCGAGGTGTTAATGTATAATAAACAAATACAACATCATTAATCTTTGCTGCATGGCAGCTGTATTTCATTGATATATTCATTTTAGACTTCATTGCTTCTTTGCAGTTTGTAAATCGACCGATCTTCACTTGCTGAAGAGAGCATATTTAAGAAAATGTAATTATGGTTCTATAATCTCCTCAGGTTTCGTCACCCCTATTACTGAAACAATAAGTCAAAACAGACAGCAATTTGGAAATCCTGTGAACGAATTTACGAAGAATAAAAATATGTATACCTTGGCACGCTTCACTTAGTAAACTTGAAATGACAGGTCGAAAATGGAAAACTTTAGAACATGAGCATATATAGAGTGGTCCTGGCAGCGCACACGTCTGTTTATTAATATCTCCATATTCGCCGTCCTCTCTGCGGCTCTCTACTCGTGATGAATACAAGTAAGCAATTTAATCTTATATCTAAGTCATTTAATCTTATTCAATCTTAAATGTGCGTGTCCTCGTTAATTTTCTCTGCCGTCATAATACGAAATAAGAATAAATGACGTGGATATATTTAAAAACAATATTAGAGTAAAACGTATGAGAGTGTGCAGTAGGTTTCAGAAACTATTTAAATAGATGCAAAATGGAAATTTGTTTGACAGGAACAGATGTACAAATCATATCACAAATCAGACTTTTTTCTCACAATTTCTGTAGTGGTATATGAAAATTAATGTTTTGTTCATTTGATATTTACGGTCACTTGTGCTCTTTTTTTGATTTATGTTGTTCATATAATCACATTTTCTTTATTTATCTCTCTCTATATTTTTCTACTTCTTTTTGTGCTTCGTTCTTCCTTTCTTTCTTTCTTTCTTTTTTCTTGATTTCTTTCTTTCTCTTTCTCTTTCTTTTGCTTTCTGATTTTCTTTCATTCAATATAATAAAATTATCTTTTATGGATTCATCCATTTCCCTTTTTTCTTTTTTCATCAATCCCTCATTATTTTTTCCTCATTTTTTTTCCCCAACCTTCACAATAGTAAATAATTATTTCCCAGAAATGCGGTAGGTAGGGTGTATACACAAAAACAATATAGATCACTCATGATCCAACCAATATGAGCTTCTCGCACATTACATTTTGTATATTGGAACACTTTAGAAGCCTACATTTGAACTAGAGTTCCTTAGCTCTTAATTTAATTAATGGAATGTTGTCAAGTAGATATAACATTCCTAGCAGGAGAAACTAACACATTTTTTATTGAAATTTAAAAAACATGACTTTAATCTTTTCTTTTTCTTTCTTTTTGTTTTTTCATTCTTTTAATGTCCTCATTAAACGTGGTAGGTGGTGTCATGAGCTGCTACAAGACCAACCTACTTCTAAATCATAATCTTAGAGCAATAAGAATGTATAGTACATAAGATTCTGCACATTATAACATTGCAAATAGCCATTGTCAGTATGCCTGACTTTGTAATGAGGTAGTGTTTACATCTATTGGAAAGTGGGTTATTAGTAGTGTTAAATATGCATCTACCACTACCATTAAGGCCACTAACACAGTCTAGGGCTCAGTACAGGTTTCAGTAAATTATTCACATGTTCAGCAGGCAGGCTTAACAGAGGAGACAGGTATGGAAGGCATTTAACAATGTCAATTCAGTAAATAATTAAGACACAGCACACGATAAAGATACTGCAGCAATCTAAAACATGGGAAATATTTTTATCTTTAAAGTGACACCAAAACAACAAAAATCCAATGAAGGGAACTTGAGATATGAATTTTTAAAGATTTAACACTATAAAGCACTTAGAAACATATAGAGCCAATATGGGACATCTGGTCCCCCGATGGAGCCCTACTTGGATACCCCTCAGAGTAGGCCTTGGTTGATATTTTTCCTTCAAACTACTGTGGAGCTTTTTATTGCCGGGGTCCCTCAATGCTCTTCACCAATCCGGATTCGGTGGTGGTTAGCCTGCTTGCTTTTCATGGAGCTCCCTGTCAAACTCTGGAACTTTTCAGCAGGACTAACCAGCAGGTCAGGCCTGTTAGCATTTGAAGGCGGCCGGATTGTCTCTCACGGTTGAGTCGGTCCCCTTATGTAGCTTTTTTCCAAAGTTGCTCCAAACTTCTCTAAAATTCTGGAACTTCTACCAAAGTGTCCAAAACGCAATCCAAGGTATATTGTCACATCCTAAAATGAATTGCATTAGACCCTTTGTATGATGGATCTGAGTCGATCTAAAGGTCATTAGCAACAATGTTCTTCTACTAGCGGCAAAATAAAAGCAAGTTATAGGTAAATGCAAGAAGATCATTGGTCCCCTTCGGCAGAAAGGACACTTATCTGTATCTAAACCAGCTTGCCGAACCAGCTTCCATCATATAAAAGCTGGTACCAGCCCCAATCTAACCTTAATTGCACAACTCCTAATATAGGTTCCCCTTTCTATCCCGCAGGTAAGGTTTAATATGCCCCCTACACCGTGCATCCTTTAGATAAAATAGATTGTCTCTTTTACACACATCTTCTAAGTCAATCGTCCTCGAGCCCTCCTTTACTAAATGCTTTGCAGTTGGCCTCTGCTGTGTAACAGACAACCCACAGAGTTCCTCCCCTACTGCAACATCAAGGTATATCTTAATATCCATTAGATTAACCACCCAACTGTAGGCAACCTTATCTTGCAAACAGTTTTTTAAATAATTTGCCTTAAGGAACCCAAATCCGCTCTAAGAAGACAGAGCCAATACATAAAGAGCCATTGCTTGTACTTAAATAATACGTTAGTGAGGCCCAAATTGAGTCTCAGGGCACTATTTACTGTCCCTCTAGCTAGGCCCAGCCATTTCTTCCAAACATTCATTTCTATGGATTGTTTCCTTCTTATGTATTTTATGGGTAGCATCTCACACCCATACAGCAATAGACTTGTAATTCTAGCATTATATGTCTATCTGAGTACTTCTGTGGATTTATGTCACAATTCAGAATCCATCCTACATAATGCACCTACAATGGCATTAACCCCCCCCCCCACTCCTGAATATCAACATGTGGCGTAAAATTACAATTGTATCTAAAAAGAAGGCCAAGATAATGAAATTCGTTTACCTCTTCTAGCCACCACTTAGACCTTCTCTTCTGACTTCTCCCTTTCGTAAAGACCATTACATTAGCCTTCGCCGTATTTTAAAACATTCAAGCATATTTTAACTCTTGAAAGAAAGAGCTTCACTTGGTAAATTTATATTAGAGGATTGGATGTATGTGAATGCAATGACTGACTCTGATCCTTATGAAGAACAGGATTACATGATTTGGAAACTGCAATTTGTCTAGAAAACAAATGTAAGTCATGCAAGTTACAAGAACTAATTTGCCTTACTGTAAAAAGGTTACCTACGAATAGAGGGTGTCATTTTACTTCCCCGCCACGCTTTAGGTAACATGTTCAAATGCGGGCAACTCTGAGACATCTGAATGCAAAGAGCCTTGTGTGTTTTTTAGCAAAACTATTTAATATAAATGCAAAAAGCCTTATGTGTGGTTTAACACTACTATTTAACTACCAAGAGGATGAAATGTTGTATGTTATAGTATTGCATTGTAGTGTATTGTTTCAAACAGAATGCCCAAGGAAAATTCATTTAAGAGAGAATTCTTACACTGCTGTAGAAATAATTTGTAAGAGTGGAAAAGATATGATTGGTCTTTCTATATGTTTCTGAAAACTATGGTATAGAACACAACACTATGCATAATCGTGCAGGTACTAGTAGTTGTTCTTTTCAAAATATGGTATGGATATGTGCAGCCATTCTCAAACCAATGTGGCAAATCCTCTAAATGTAGCAGGCAGTAGCAGTGCATTTCAAAGCTGTTGGTGGCATTAACAACTCTGCGTTTGCCCACTACTGTTAATCCATCTGCCTCCCCAACCTCCTGTTTTGTATCTGTATGTCTATTCAAAGTGACACACATACCTAGATAGGTAAAATGGAAAGGTGTGCGTTTGGTCATTAAAGGTTATTTTCCTTGATCATTTGAGCAGAAAACGGAGAATAAGGGACGTATTTGATTCAACATGTAAGTGCTGACCTAAGACTAGCATTTTTTCCAGGTTCAGAAGGTACCAGGTAATTCGAGAGCGGATGACAGGAGGACTGAGATCCACTGGTAGAACTGAAATAGATGGTGAGATCTAGAAATCTGTCTATGTGGGCTGATGTTTCACAAAACTAGCCCTTTTAAAGAGGAGCGGACCAGGCATAGTGAATTTGCAACCCCCCTCTCAGTTCCCAAGCATCTACTTTGTACTGTTTCCAGTTGAAACCTACAAGGTTTTTCAGAAAGAAAAGGATGCGCCATGAGATTGGCGTATAAGCAGAGCCAATTGGGGATGCCATGTTTGACATTCCTAGGTTTACGTGATAGAACAGTCACACTCTCAAACCATTATTACCACCATTACTATGAGTTCCCTGGTAACTCTAGTGGAGCTGGTAACTAAAGTTACCAACCCAATGTATTTATGATATCCCTTGTAACTCTGGGGATAGGTAGTTTTAGGTGCGAAGACGTCACCTTTTGAAAAAATGAGGGAAATGAAAGAGTTACGAGCTACTGAGGAAATTGTGTGCTGAATTTCTGTTTTCTATGGCACTTCCTAATTTCTGAGTGCCTCCTAATCCTCTGGCCTCCCCTCTTCGTTACTGATTAGCGGATTTAGCTCAGTGGGAGGAAGTACTGAAACAAAAACCTTGGCGTTCGTAATGAGAGTCAGGGACATGTCAATTTACAGTTTCCTGCCGATGCAGTTTGTGGTGCAGCTGTTATTTTACAGGACTGCACCTTGTTCTGCTACTTTTCGCATTTATATGTTCCGTTTGAGAGGGAGTGTGTTGATTGCTCTTGCTGTACATTTTTTGTGTTGCAGGGGTGCTTGCAGTTCCACTGCTTCAGCGCAGCTTGAGAACCATTCACTCTAGAGCAGCCTTGGTCCGTGCAGCCAATAGCAGTGGGCGGTGGGGCCGGATGAGGGGGGACTTTGAGGGATGATGCAAAGGGAAAATTAAATACATAATTCATTTTCCCTCTGCATCATCCCTCGAAATCTCCTTCCCCCCCCCCCCCCCCCACATATCCCACCGCTGTTACCTGCACGGACCGTGGCTGCTCTTGAGAAGCATTCACTCCACATGTCAAATGGTGCTTTTCTGTGCATGTGTGTGTGTGTTAGGTAAGCATGCACTGAATGCCTGTGCAGAGCTGGACCTTCCCATGCTGCAGTGTCATGGTTGCTCTCTAGCTTTTTGAGTATTTAAACAGTGTTTCCTCGTCATGTACTTTTCCTGTATGGTTGAGGCATGTGCTGCACTGTATGTTGTGAAGAGTGCACTGCTGATGCCTGTGCTGCACTGTATGTTGTTAAGAGTGCACTGCTGATGCCTGTGCTGCACTGTATGTTGTTAAGAGTGCACTGCTGATGCCTGTGCTGCACTGTATGTTGTTAAGAGTGCACTGCTGATGCCTGTGCTGCACTGTATGTTGTTAAGAGTGCACTGCTGATGCCTGTGCTGCACTGTATGTTGTTAAGAGTGCACTGCTGATGCCTGTGCTGCACTGTATGTTGTTAAGAGTGCACTGCTGATGCCTGTGCTGCACTGTATGTTGTTAAGAGTGCACTGCTGATGCCTGTGCTGCACTGTATGTTGTTAAGAGTGCACTGCTGATGCCTGTGCTGTACTGTATGTTGTGAAGAGTGCACTGCTGATGCCTGTGCTGCACTGTATGTTGTTAAGAGTGCACTGCTGATGCCTGTGCTGCACTGTATGTTGTTAAGAGTGCACTGCTGATGCCTGCGCTGCACTGTATGTTGTTAAGAGTGCACTGCTGATGCCTGCGCTGCACTGTATGTTGTGAAGATTGCACTGCTGATGCCTGCGCTGCACTGTATGTTGTGAAGATTGCACTGCTGATGCCTGTGCTGCACTGTATGTTGTGAAGAGTGCACTGCTGATGCCTGCGCTGCACTGTATGTTGTGAAGAGTGCACTGCTGATGCCTGTGCTGCACTGTATGTTGTGAAGAGTGCACTGCTGATGCCTGTGCTGCACTGTATGTTGTGAAGAGTGCACTGCTGATGCCTGCGCTGCACTGTATGTTGTGAAGATTGCACTGCTGATGCCTGTGCTGCACTGTATGTTGTTAAGAGTGCACTGCTGATGCCTGCGCTGCACTGTATGTTGTTAAGAGTGCACTGCTGATGCCTGCGCTGCACTGTATGTTGTTAAGAGTGCACTGCTGATGCCTGTGCTGCACTGTATGTTGTTAAGAGTGCACTGCTGATGCCTGTGCTGCACTGTATGTTGTTAAGAGTGCACTGCTGATGCCTGTGCTGCACTGTATGTTGTTAAGAGTGCACTGCTGATGCCTGTGCTGCACTGTATGTTGTTAAGAGTGCACTGCTGATGCCTGTGCTGCACTGTATGTTGTTAAGAGTGCACTGCTGATGCCTGTGCTGCACTGTATGTTGTTAAGAGTGCACTGCTGATGCCTGTGCTGCACTGTATGTTGTTAAGAGTGCACTGCTGATGCCTGTGCTGTACTGTATGTTGTGAAGAGTGCACTGCTGATGCCTGTGCTGCACTGTATGTTGTTAAGAGTGCACTGCTGATGCCTGTGCTGCACTGTATGTTGTTAAGAGTGCACTGCTGATGCCTGCGCTGCACTGTATGTTGTTAAGAGTGCACTGCTGATGCCTGCGCTGCACTGTATGTTGTGAAGATTGCACTGCTGATGCCTGCGCTGCACTGTATGTTGTGAAGATTGCACTGCTGATGCCTGTGCTGCACTGTATGTTGTGAAGAGTGCACTGCTGATGCCTGCGCTGCACTGTATGTTGTGAAGAGTGCACTGCTGATGCCTGTGCTGCACTGTATGTTGTGAAGAGTGCACTGCTGATGCCTGTGCTGCACTGTATGTTGTGAAGAGTGCACTGCTGATGCCTGCGCTGCACTGTATGTTGTGAAGATTGCACTGCTGATGCCTGTGCTGCACTGTATGTTGTTAAGAGTGCACTGCTGATGCCTGCGCTGCACTGTATGTTGTTAAGAGTGCACTGCTGATGCCTGCGCTGCACTGTATGTTGTGAAGATTGCACTGCTGATGCCTGCGCTGCACTGTATGTTGTGAAGATTGCACTGCTGATGCCTGTGCTGCACTGTATGTTGTGAAGAGTGCACTGCTGATGCCTGCGCTGCACTGTATGTTGTGAAGAGTGCACTGCTGATGCCTGTGCTGTACTGTATGTTGTTAAGAGTGCACTGCTGCTGCCTGCGCTGCATTGTTGTCTGTTGTTAGCTCAGTGAAGCTTACAACTGCTCATTCTGTGCATTCTGTGTGTCTGTGTGTTTGAAGGATGCTTGAATGCCCGCCAGGGGAAGCTGATTAGTGATATCAAGCAAACAATCATGAATCATAAAATGTATGACACAAGGCTGAATAAATTGGATAGATTTAATATCAACATTATGTAGATGACAACAGACCGCTATCAATGAATGACTTTTGCCATAACACCTCTATGTTATGTTAAGTTTCACAATCAGAACTGTTACTCAAGTATACCAAAGCAAACAACACAGGAAATTGACACTACTCATCTTTCAACACATATTCAAGTGCAAAATATTGATATATAAGTCCTTAAACATTTGTGTGTGACAAAAGACAAAAAATAATGTTAAGCATTCAACACCACATATTGCAGCCCTACACATTTGAGTGAGATGGGATGGAACACACAGTAAGTTCAAAACAAAATAGAAATATGAATACGAAGAAGGAGAATACGAAGAAGACGAATATGAAGAAGACGAATATGAAGAATAACAAGAATAAGGAGAATATGAATAATAACAATAATAATAAGAAGAAGAACAACAACAATATGAAGAAGAACAATACTAAGTAGAAGAATACAAAGAAGAATACGAAGAAGAATGCAAAGAAGAATACGAAGATGAGTATGCAGAATACAAAGAAAAATACAAAGAAGAAGAAATGTACTGCATGTTTTCCCCTGTTAAGCACTGCAAATACCTTGTGTTACTGTTATCCTTTCTAATACTACTCCGTTTAATGATTTTAGATACTTAACACGCTGATTCAGCCATACCTAGTTTAATAATACTGGTCTGTAGGTATTGGTAACACACACATAGATATCAGTAAAAAGCACTTACCTAAATGATCTTGCTGACATAACTAAGGCACATCCATTTATTTTAAAGTAAGAATGGGATACTCAAAATGAACATTGTACATCAAAATATGCAGATGAATATGGATTGCCTGCAAATGTTGGCCCTCGCAAATACCACAGTTTGGGGATTTGTAGGATGTCACATGGAAAAACTCTGCACCAGAAAACATTAATGACATCTAAGAAAAAAACACAAACTTTGTGTGCCTAGACAGGTGCCCAAACAAGTAATTCAACATAAATGAGTACAAACACACAGGCACCCAGAATAGTGTCCAAAATCATACAGGCACAGAATAGTGGACCCCAGTACTGAGGAGAACAGTTTCCAAAAGCACATCACATTGGTAGTTTTTTAATGTGTTTTTGTAGTGCTCAGCTATCCAATGTTCTATTGCTGCTGACACTGTGATAGATTATCCTGCACAAATGACAACAACAGGTAAAAATATGATTTTAGTTTTCATTCTTATGACAGAAGACTAGTATTTTTCTCAAATCAGCAGGAGCTTCTCCCTCATCTCAGTGTTGCCAGCAGAAAAAGCACTTTCCCCATATTGCAATGAAATAATCACTGTATTCATATGACAACTGACTGTTAACTTTAGCACAGAAAATGGGTTGTGTTTGCCAATAGCTGGGCTACCTGTGTGTTTTTGTGTGTTTCTCCCAATTGTCTTAGTAAGAGCATTCCATAATGGAGCAACACCTGTACTCAAAAAGTAACCTCCGGGAGAAAACATTGCTGCCCTGGGAAACCTTCCTGAGCTAGCTGGATCACAAGCTGAAGGAGAACTATCCCAAGCACAGTTCTGTAAAGCGCAGATGGAGTGCCCCACTCTTGAGTGCCTAAGGTGACAAGCTAAGGCTCAGGCAAATGGCAACCCCTCTGGTGATTACATTATACAATGGGAGAACGATCTCCAGTATAGGGAGCCCAAATTCCCAGCGCCTGGGTCAATCTGTATTTTGATGCTCCCACAGTGCTACAGGGCTTGCTACTGGAACTAAGTCATGGCATTTCCCTGGCAGAACATCTGGACCTGGCGAAAACATTTGAACAGCTTGTCACTTCCATTGCCCCTAAATGAGGAGCCTTGCAGATGAATTCTGCAGGTCCCATAATGCCTGACTCCCTAGTGGCAATTCAGGAGTAAAGCATAAGGCTAGGGTAGGTATTGAAATTGTTAGGCCTCTGGACTCTGGACCTCATGATTCCCCTAGGTAAAAGGTTTATCCTGGTCTTACTGGACCATGATACAAAGTACCCTGAGGAACATATCCCTGAGGTCGGTGACTGCCCCTGTGATGGCCAGGGCACTGGCGGAGATATTTACCCATATGGGTTTCCTCAAGAAGGCTGTGTCTGATAGGGATACAAACTTCATGTCTGCCTACTTGAAGTCCATGTTGGATAAGTGTGTCGGTTAACCTACAAGTTATCTGTCCCACACCACCCTCAGACCAATGGCTTCTTGAGAGATTCAATAAGACCCTAAAAGGCATGATTAGGAGCCTGTCAAAGCCTTTGAGGTGCAAGTGGGACATCATCTTACCATGCATGTTGTTTGATTAAAACAATATACCTCGGAATGGAGTGGGGTTCAGTCCCTTTCAACTTCTGTTTGGTCATCTTGTCAGAGGACCCCTCAGTCTTGTAAAGGAAAGATGAAAGCAAGCTCAGGAAGTCCCCTAAGATGTAGTGAGCTACATTGTGGCTCTCAGATCTCACAAGGAGCACTTCTGGAGATAGGCCAGGGGGAATTGGGAAGCAAGCCAGGTAATAAAGAAACACTTGTATGACCAGAAGGACACTCTGGAGGAGTTTGAACCTGGCCAAAAGGTGTGGGTGTTTGAGTCTGTAAAGGCCCATGCTTTGAAGGACTAGTGAACCGGGTCCTATGAGGAAAAACCCTGAGGGACCTCTGGACTTTTAGGATTACCTGAAGGGTCCTGCATTTAAACTGTCCCCAGACCCATTTTAAAGTCACTACGGTCTAGGGGCTCGATTCACAGAACTAACTTAAGACAAAATCCTAAACTTACTACCATTTTTGTATTCCTAGAAGGCACTTACTCATTTTGCTATTCACAGAAGGCACTTACTCATTTTGGTATTCACAGAAGGCACTTACTTACTCATTTTGAGTAACTTACTCATTTTGAGTAACTTACTCAGGGGCATATTATCAAGCACCGCGTTAAAATTATCGCCGCTTTAGTGGCAGAAAACTGCAGCTAAAGAGGAGATAATAGGCTTGTTAATATGCCCGTGAGAATTCCAATAGAAGCCCATGTTGACACCAGAACACGGCCGTTTCTTGATAATATGCCCCTCATTTTGGTATCCATAGACGGCACTTACTTACTCATTTTGAGTAACTTACTCATTTTGGAATTCACAGAAGGCACTTACTTACTCATTTTGAGTAATTTACTCATTTTGAGTAACTTACTCTTTTTTGTATACACAGAAGGCACTTACTAATTGATGGGTACATGCCTTCTGTGAATACCAAAATGAGTAAGTTACTCAAAATGAGTAAGTTACTCATTTTGGTATTCACAGAAGGCACTTACTCATCAATGAGTAAGTGCCTTCTGGGAATACAAAAAAGAGTAAGTTACTAAAAATTAGTAAGTTACTCAAAATGAGTAAGTAAGTGCCTTCTGTGAATACCAAAATGAGTAAGTGCCTTCTGTGAATACCAAAATGGTAGTAAGTTTAGGATTTTGTCTTAAGTTAGTTCTGTGAATCGGGCCCTAGGTGACTGATGGAGGTGAGGTGGGGGGTATCCTGACATCCTGTCTTCCAATGAGCAAGACTGATCAGTGTAGGGTGTCATCCTCTCCCCAACACACACTGGCTCCAGAATAGGAGAGAGAATGTTTCAAGTTGCCGGGAGGGTTCGCTTAGCTTTTGTCACTAGCCCCAGATCTCACTGACAGCATGCCTTTCAGGAATTAGACCTACAGGCTGTATGAGTAGAAACAAGCATCAAGAATGAGGCTTCCAAAATGTTGTATTTGGGGGTGATTGAGCCCTCATGTGGTCCCAGGTCCAGTCTAGTCATTGTTCTGGTACCCAAGGCTGACTCACCAGGCACCACACGAGAACTGAGGTTCTGTGTGGATTACAGGGGTCTCAATTCAGTCACCATGAGTGATTCTCATCCTATCCCCAGAGCTGATGAGCTCAATAATTAGTTGGGGGTTGTCATGGTCATTAATATATTTGATCTGACATTAGGATACATGCATATTGCCCTAGCTGAAGGGGCCAGGAAGAGGCCAGCATTCTCCATCCCAGAGGGCCATTACCTGTTCCGAGTGATGCCCTTTGGCTCACAGAATATTCAAGCCACTTTCCAGAGACTGATCAACCAGGTCCTCGCTAGGCAAGAAGGCTTCAGTGCAGCCTGTTTGGATGACATTTCTGTTTTCAGATCCAGATGGGATGACCAACTGAACCCTCTCTAAGAGGTACTTAAGGCCCTGCATTGGGAAGGCATGACTATCAAGGCAGGTAAGTGTCAGATCTGTTGCATACGTGGGCCACTAAGTTTGTGGAGGCAGACCCAGGTGAAAGCTTTCTTATGTCTCACTGGGAATTACAGGTGATTTGTTAGGGGCTATGGCACAATTGTTGCCCCCTTAATGCAGGGTCTGATGGCTTAGTGTACTAATGCATCCACTGTAGGAAACTGTGTTTGACCTCGTGGTCACAGATTCAATAAAATGGGTATCATTGAGTTGCATCACAATAAACATCTGTTAATCAGCACCAAGATATCCTTGGGTGAACATGCGCTTTACAAATACACATGTTATAATATTTTATGTAAACTGAGCAGACTTTCAAGAGGTAGCCTAAAAGGTGATCTAGGCAGAGGTGTGCCAGACATTATGTGATACCCTGAAGGAAGCCATTGGGAGCGCACTGGTGCTCAGGGCCCTTGACTTCTTTACAGGATTCCGAGTTCAGATGGATGCTTCAGAGCATGACATTGGGGCTGTGTAGTCCTAGCTAAATAATGAGGACTTGGACCTGTGGTCTTCTTCAGCAGAAAGCGACTTCCCGGGAACGGAAGTGCAGTGCCACTGAAAGGGAAGCCTTTGCTGTGGTCTGGAAACTTAAGAAACTGAGCCATACCAGTTTGGGATTCACTCATGGGTTCAGAAAGACCACACACTCCTCAGATGGCTGATGGAAATGTGGGGTGAGAATCCAAAACTGTTGGGGTGGTTCTCATGCACAGTTTTCTCATCAATAATTTCACTGTAAATGCTGCAGTGATTTGATCAATTATGTCATGGAAGATGTGGTCTAATTAGCAGTGCATGGAGAGGGTGCGAGTTATAGTTACCTTAGGGCACAAAATATAGCTACTTGAGATAACTATAACTGCTGATTTTCTATAGTTGTGTGTGTGTAAAATCTGAATCTCACTATAACATCCCTGGAACCTTTATTTTTTTTGAGAATTTCTGAGGTTTTTTAAAATTCAAATTCCTATCTATAACGATCTTGTAACCATTTTTTCTGTGAAATTCGACTTTTTGTATGGTACTTCCAAACTATAAGGTCCCTGTAACCTTTGTTTTTTAACAGTGAATTTTGTACTCTTTTTTTTTATGCTGTTTCCTAACTATAATGTCTCTGTAACCTAGATGTATGAGTGTTTGGGTATGTGTTTGTGGGGGTGTGTAAGTGTGTGGTGGGTTGTCAGAGCATGTATGACTGGATGTGTTCCTCTGTAGTTAAATCATTAGGTACCTCCTGCTCTGTCTCCATACGCCTTCAGTGGAGCAGAGAAGGTGGCCATGTGGCAGGTGTTGACAAATTGTCAAGGCACTGGTGTTGACTTGCACCAAAAGAGACCTCACTAAAAAGCGTCAGGACAAGAGGAAGGATGTCAAAGAGAAGTTCTCCTGGATACACACTGCAAATGCCCTTTCTAGAGGCAAACCTAGATCCTAGTTGACCTAAAACTCATCTCCATCTCACCTCCCTTGAGAAAGGTTTCCTCTCCACCATGCAACCTGACCTGCTGTGTGGTCCACAATAGAGGGGAATGGAGAGGAAATGTTTAATACGATGCATCACAGAACCTCTCCGGACTGATAAATCACACAAAGAATTAGTGTGCCATTCTGCTCTACAACCAAGGGGTTAACCTAACCTTTGTTATACTAACATCCATAGATCTCAAGGGATCCTTATTTCAAGGGTGCAGTAGCCCTCATCCACCTAGGTGGCATGCTTCATCATCTGGCTAGCTCCTTGCTGGGTGACCGCTGCAATACCTAGAAGGCTCCCAGAAACTGGGACTCTTTGTCGTAGATCATTTTTTCCTCTTACCCTGGGCCGGTTTTTGCCAGACCTCAGGTTGCTGCTTTAATTTGGGTTTTGTTAAGAGTCGGTTGTGGTTTGGGTGAGTGAGTAGTTAGAATTGGCTACAGGCACTCTCTTAGCAGTGTTTATTCCTGGCAAGTGCCCATGTCAAGATTAAAAACAAGACTGAACCAAGCAAGCTTAATCATAAGCCCTTTGTTATGCTCAGTTGGGTCAACATGCATCATGTTGAAAAGTGCAAGAGGGGTCTAAGTTTTTCATCAGGGCTGTAAAAAGACCCTAATTTACCCAGTGATTTTCTCAATAAGAAAGTTCAAAAGGAATAGTCGAGGTTTCATGGTGCCCCTTGACCTGCCAAAAAGAAGGAGACAATAAGACAATAGTAATATAAAGAAGAGTATCAAATTGTAGCGCAGTGTTTCTACACACAAAGGTCATGAACCTGCTAATAAACATACTCATGCAGCACATGTGCCAGGAATCCCCAGCAGGGTCATGCTAAATGTAATTGCATGTAGTCAGAAAAACTCAGGAAAACATACTAATTTAGTCATCTAATGAGGGCCCCTTAGGGAAATCTCGAAGCAGCAGCTCCTCACCAAAACTGTATGACCAAAATGAAAGCTGTTCACTTACATCAGGAGGTATTTCAATGGTTTGACTTTGCAGGAAAATAGTCTGGCATGCACTATGGAGGAGGTGCGGTGGGAATCCTACCCTCCTTTCTGAGGCCCTGATAAGTAGCTGTGGGAAAGAAAAGATCTGTATTTCCAGGTATCTGGTGAATCTCTGCTTGCATATAAATAAAAAGGTATCCCATCTCCGCGTGCGTCAGCATGTTGTGTGCATGCTAGAGTGGGTGGCCACCATCTTGGAATAGTGACTGCGAGTGCTGCTGGTGAATTTTTAAACTGGCGAACTCCTTACTATGAGTTTTGCAACATGGCCCCAAAAAACGTTTTGGGACAACCAAGCATGGATTTCCATTGAAACAAGGCTATGTATCAGATAAAAATAACCTTACCTGGCTAGCAATTTCAAACAGTTACAGGATTTACAGGATAAATGATGAGTAGCTAGGGTATAGCTCTATATAAAGATGTAAAAAAACGGTATTCCGAAAAATCAAGAGAAAATAAAAGAGGAAACTTTGCTTCCTCTCAAACATGTGACATGGAAAGAAATCTAGAGCTTTAATTTTTCTAGGAACATGAGAACAATGTAAATAAGGAGACCATGGTGTCCAGTAAAAATAATTGACCCAAGGTTTGAGATGCCCAAAACAGGTTAGAAAAAGGTTAAGGAAAAAAAAGTATCAATAGGGTGGAAAATAAGCAATGATGGTAAATAGCCCAACCAGTGAGAAAAAAAAGAAGGTGGGAAAGGCAGTGGTTAAAAAAAAAAAAATCAAAAGGGGGGGGGTCCATCATTGTTTCGCCAATCATGTTCCTGTACAATGATACCCTATTTTGCTTTCGATGTACTTTGAGCCTTTCTTTTTCTGGGTGTGTTGTCATTCCTACATATTGCAAGAAACATGGACATTGGCTCAGGTATACACAATCCTTATTTTCACATAGAATATTACTTCCATTGCCATTTCTTAGGAAGACCAAGGTCAATTTCTATTGGTTTGGTTGTGAGGTGACAGACTTTACACACATCACAGAGGAATTGACCCCTTACCCGAGGAAGATTCCAAATGGTGTCAATGTTAATAGTGGGAGAATCAGATTTAATACCATACCTAGTGTGTACTAAAGATTCTCTTAGGATTCTCAATCTCTTGAAGGCAAAGAGTGGTTTCCCAATTGCATTTTGCCAGCATTCAAAATATATCTATCTTCTTCACATCATTTCATAAGGGAGTGTATTTCATTACACACATTAACTTTTCTTCAATGTTCCTTTGACGTGTTTGCAACGGGGTCTCTCTGTTTTTGTTCCTAGCCAATTTGCAAGTGAATAACTTTTGTTTTTTACCTTGGGGTCCTGAGTAACACCATAGACAACTCAAGCTTTGCTCTTATTTTCAATTTGATACCACTTAGAGCACCTTGGTAAAAACCTCCCAGTTAATCACAGGTCCTCATCTATGACTCGATATGTCACATACATGTTCTATATTCAATCACTATCCTCAACTGGAGTTTCAATATACTGTAGCTCATTGCCCTTATGTCACTGAAGTGGGAAACAAAGCATATTTTCCACTGCTGTGAAGTAGCTATGCTCGACATTGGAACTGGTCTAGGTGGAATTATAAACAACTTGAGGTCGATTTTTATTGTCTGTTTGAAGTCCTCCAGAATCCCTGGGTGAAAAACATCCCTGTTCTTCACATTCATCCATCTATATTAACAATTTCTGATGAAAATATTTTTGTATGGTTTAATTGGTAAAGATTTGGCCTTTGTTGTGTATGCTTTATTGTCAATATGTTTAAACTCATTGGGGCATATTTACAACAGAATGGAGAAGCGTGGTGTAATGCCATAATTGGTAATGCTGCGCTCCGTTATTCTGAGAACACAGGGATGCGCCATATTTACAATAATACGGTGCACCCCTGCCTTTCCCTTAGAGCTGGAGCTAAATTTAGCTGCCCAGCGCCAACTCAGGCACCCTTGAACAATAGTGTAACTGTGGCTGCGTTGCAGGGATTGATTGTTCATGTGCACATGAACAATCACTAATGGCAAATTGTAACTTCTATGTGTGCTGCAGGATAGAAGTAGCAACTCATCATTATCTAATGATTGTTCATGTGCAGGAAGGGACAACTTCCTGCACGCGCGAACAATCACTGATGACGATTTGCTCTTTCTATGAGTGCTTCAGAATGCAGAACACATCGAAACATCAAAAACTAGGAGAAATTAATAATTTCTCTTCATTGTGCAAGTTTAAGACCAGGTTTTCCTTGGTCTTATTTTTGGCGCTCCCCCATATTTACGCCAGCCATGTAAATAGAGGACTACGTCAAAAAGCCATGGGTGTTGCAGCGGAACACCCACTGCAACTCCCACTGCCCGCCCCTTTCACGCTAAATGCTACATGAATAGGGGCATTATTTACAAGGAGGCGTTGAGGCACGTTAAGCCGAAGGGGCTATCGCCACAAGAACCAAAAAAAGTGACGTTCTTGTGGTGATAACCCCCTGGAATTATGCCCCATTGTTTCTTAAATGTAATGTTTACTGGAGAAGTATATGTATTTTCATTACACACATGTAAAGAAATCAGGCAATAACGCTGATTTATTTTTCAGGACTTACAATGCTCACACTACTCCTCGCTTCTTTTGCATTTGTACATCTTACTCTGAAGGTATGTATGGATATTATTAACAAACACTACACATGAATAAACCCTGAATACCTTTCTCTTTGCACACACATAATATAACCAAACTTATGTTCCTATTCAAAATGAGCATGCTCATGTATAACATTAATGGGTGATTTCAGGTAAATCTTTGTTTGCTTTTGCTTTGCAGGGAGACCCATTGGAACTTATGTTTCCCCTATCAGGAATCAATAAAGTATTAAACCCTCTTTATCAGTGATATAGTGTTTCCACACCTAAAATTCCTAGGGGCAAGACTCTCGGGCACAACTTTACAAGGTGCAGAAACACATTTGGTAAAACCAGTGGGCAGAGCAGAGTCCTGAGACCAAAGAAGCCTAATATGGCTGCCAACCAAAGCCCTCCATCAGCATGGGTGAACAAGCAACACTCCTCCAAGCAGAATAACCTGCACCTCCTACCTATCACTAACCACAGCAACCAGCTGTAGCCCTCTGCTCACATTTACCAACTACTAATCTAGCTAAAAAGGTTGCAGAAAACTGGGAATAATTTGGACAAGCATTGAAAATGCAATAGGTCTCGCTTTTGGTTAAGTTAAAGCCATTTGCTTTGCTAATGGTATTGTATAGCAAAGCAAATGGCTTTAACTTAATACAAGGCGAGACCTATTGTATTTTTAATGCTTGTTTTATTTAAAGCAAATCTTATTGCAGTAGGGCCCCCGCGGTAGGGAGAACAAAGTTGCAGAAGGGGGTGGTAAGGAAGGACACCAGCTTGCTCCGTCACCATGGAAGGGGATTGGTGTTGAGCAAGACGGTCACGGAGGCCTAAGCGGAGGCAGTGGCTCCTGGAGAGAAGCTAAGGAGAAGGGGACTATCGAGGTACAGGAGGTGCTGAGAACGGAGCCGAGTAACCCACCAATCATGAAGATCCAGGAATGACATCTCGGGAGCTCCCTACCATCTAGGGTATCAGATCCAGTCCTAGAAGTACCCTGAGGCGGAAGAGAACACACTTTGATTCTGGGCAAATGTAACATTATGTGCTTGGATTTTCTTAGCTGCCAAAATAGAAAGTACTACCAAACAGGCAATAGGGCTCCAATACTAACTAGCAATATTAAAAAGTAAGCATTTTACTTCAAAGTACCATGATGCACCAACAACCAATCGACAGCCAAAATCACACGAACGAACAAGAAACAATCCCTCCCCAATGCACAACCACAAGCCTCAGTACTACCACCCCCCCACCTTCAAATATGCGACTATCACATGCGCGCGCCCACCAGCACTGAAATAAAACACCCAAACATACACTCCAGATGCCTTTTGAACCCCACGACACATACTCCACCAGCAAAACAACACATCAGATCAGTTGAGCCTCCCCGAAAACCCAGAAGGGTCCCCAGTACGTGTTTGCGTACTCTGCTCAATCCAAGCCCCCTCAACAGGAGAGCCTCCCTGTGCTCCTAAGCACTGTTCCCCACGGGTTGCACTCACCCAATGCTTTGCTTGCAGTCCGCCCGATGCCGGCTAAGCTGGTCCCAGTACGGGACTCCGGTGCGAGAGGGGCGTGAGCTGGAGCGTAGGCTCATACTCCTGCACGGGGTTGCAGCTCCCTGCCTCCTCTGCCATTCCTGCTCTCAACGCCTCCGGCACATCGGCGAGGCTCCGAGACGGCCACGGGCGTGCGCATGCGCAACTCACAACATGGAGGAGAAGAGGCCGCATGAACAAGGAGGAAGGACTACACCGGGGCTTCATGGATTAGAGCCGAGGGACTTAACACAAGCGACCAAGTGCACTGGGAAAGAGGATGAGCAACAGCACGAAGGGCTTAGAGGAAGGACTAACGGAGCACCCGCAGAAAGGATAAACAGGCAAATTTACTCTGAATCAGAGAAAGGATAAATAAGCGACTCAACTGAACAAGCGCTCGCAATAACGTTGTTTTTCCTCTTTCCTCTTTTAGAGCCGACCCAGTTGGACTGGCTCGCGAGCCGTCCCAGTTTGACTGACTCGCATGACTGATTTCTTATCTTTATGGGGCCATGTGTTTGGCCCCATAAAGATAAGAAAACCTTTTACGCCAGCAGTAAGTCGGGGCAGCCAGTCCAACTGGGACGGCTCTAAAAGCGAAAAGTGTACGTCACGAAACGCTCCTTTCCAATGGCTGGCCACCGTTTAACATAAACGGTGACGCCAGCCAATGGAAAGGAGGGGCGGGGCTTAAAGTCCACTACAGAAATCTAACCTAAAACGTTAAATCTCGCCAGCGAGACTGCGCATGTCTGCGCAGCCTACGCTAGCCGATACCTAATAAAGGACTTCTGATTCCCAGTTCCTACAGTCTACTCCCAATTCTAGACCTGTAATCTCTTAAACTTGTCAGTGCTTGATTTAGGTAGTGGAATACAAGCCTGGATAACTAATTCTAGCACCAGTATCATCCTCGTAAAGTCTGGTTAGCTCATAATGGGGACCAGTGCATAATGCTCCAGCTTTCATTCAATGAGCACGTTGTCCTGACTGTAGCTTACTATATTGCAAATTGAGAGTGAAAGGGCAAAACATTGAACTAATTATATATATAAATACTATTAGGCAGCATCCAAATCATGCAAGGGCTGTGTTTTGCATCCATCTTGCAAAGGTAGCCAGGTGATTCCAGAATCCTTGTTTGCCAAAAGCATTCACTTTTGAAACGTAATAGTGGTACAAATAATGGTAGGATCAAGTATTTAATGTTACAGTGTTGATCGTTCCATTAAACTGGGGCAGGGGGCGTTTTTCTGGGGCAGGGGGGCTCTGAGAACTGGAAAATCTGTATAATACACAGGATTTTAAAACTATTCAATACTATATATTTCGTAGTAATGTTAGGTTATGTCTGAAATTGGAGCCCGTCTCCATAGTCCCTTATCGGTTGGGAAGTAGTGGTGCCGGAACATTTTTAGAGTGGAGGTGATGACCCCTACAATCATCACACTGACAAAATTAAAATGCTGCCTGAATAGTGAGGATATCAAATGAGTCGACCCCATTCAATAGGAGAGTGGGAGGCCTGTAGTGAGTAGGGTGTGATCAAATAAATACATTCTCACAAGAATATAATAAAGCTAGGTTGGGAGGCGAGTTTTGTAGATATTCCTAATAGAAATGCCATCTTTGTAAAGTTAAATCAGCAGAACCCAGAAACACGTGTCTAGAGATAACATCAGTACCTGCACTAACTTTGGTGAAAAACTACACCAACTTTGAAGTAAGCGTACTGCATTTACCAGAATGCAATGGGTGAACTTTGCTGAGATGAGAGGCAATGTTCTCCATCTCCCCATGTGTTTAAAAGGCTCCCTTGAGCCAATGAGGATGTGGTCTGACGGCTAGATTGCCGACTTTGGTGCTGGAAACCAAGGTTTGAGCCTCGGGGTCCCGTCCTCATTTTGTGATTCATAGCAAATCACTTAACCGGTGAGCAGCGCTCCGATACTTTCGGGTCGAGTTCGAGCTATATAAATCAGCATAAAAAAGAAAAAAAAATGAAACCCGAAATTATCCTATGTGCTTGCGGAGTGGTACTATGACCTGTGAATACTTGGGCAACATTTCCGAAACCCCAGATGAACTTTCTCTGATCTTTACTACTTCTACTCTCTACTGCTGAAGGGCTAAACCTAGAAACATGTGTCTAGAGATAACAGCGCTACCTGCACCAACTCAAATTACATCAACTTGGAAGTAAGCAGACTGCATTTACCAGAATGCAATGGAGTGCTGGGACGAGAGGCAGTGTGCTTTATCTCCCCTTGTGTTTAAAATGTGGAGTGGTACTGTGACCTGTGAATACTTGGCCAACACATGAGAAACCCCAGCTGACTTATTCTGATCTTTATTACTTCTACTCTCTACTGAGGAAGGGCTAAACCCAGAAACACAGGCCTAGAGATAACAGCACTACTTGCACCAACGATGGTGAAAAACTACAGCAATTTTTAAGTAAGCATACTGCATTTTTCAGAATGAAATGGGGTGAACTGTGATGTAATGTATGTTTTTTTTCAGTGAATGCTAAGGTTTTTTTAAAATGTAAAGTAAGATATTTGTTGTAGTAGAAAGAGTCCAGGTAGTGGTTCCAGGTTGTAGTCTATTAGATGGTTCAGTTACAGAGGTGATAAAGTAGGTAGCCAAAGGTGGTAGGTAGGCCAGTAAGTAAGTTGGTAAGAAGGCCCCACCAGGAGCAGCTTCCTCCTACTCAGCCTGACATCATAAAACATTCTAAATATACTCAGGATAGACAAAGAGGGAAGACAGGGTGAAAACGGAGGCAGACAAGAAATGACATTACAACAATATTATTACCCTTTCTAACTATAATGTCACTTTGACCTTTGGTTTTTTCAGTGAATTTCTATTTTTTCTTAAACATGAACTACATTTTTATTCACATACTTTATTTTACCTATCCTTCTGCATAGCATGTTGTTGGATGCAGACCCTGCATCCAGTCCCTTGTGGTTGGCCAAACCCATGCCTCACCATTGCCCATGTGCAGAGTAGAGTCAGGGGCAGGGCTTGGCCTCTGGTCAGGCTCTGCTCCCAACCTCACTGTGGGAAGCCAACCCTGCTCTGAGCATGGCCTTGACTGAGAGCTGTATGGGGTTGGGATCAGGGCCTCTGCCCAACTGCATCATGTCCTCCCAACCCTCACACCGATTGCTGAACAATCCAATTGTTGTGCAATACCGCAAGGCCCCCACTATTTGTTTCACCTTGCCATAATACTTCAGTGAATTTTCAAAGGAGGCCACGCTGAGCATCATTATAGTGCCAGAGTACTGTGGCATTGTGAAAAAAATACTACTAATTTGACCCACGGGGCCTAGAAGGTCCGGGTAACTCTACCTTGCCAGTTTATTCTTTATTTTCTGTTTTTGCGATGACACTGGGACCAAGTCCTCAAGTCATTTTTGTCAGATTGCAGCCAGCCACCAGTTCCTGTCCAATGCCTGTCAGACATATTATCCTTGATCTTGGTGGGGATTTCTATTTCAGTTTTGTTTTTGGTAATCACAATGCTTATCGACATAAACAAAGTGCTCTCTGCTAGAGTGCTTCTTGGAAAACGACTTTACACCCTGGATATTCCTTGATTTCACTTTCGTCCCTTGTAGCTACATGTCACTTGTCATTTCAATCTTAATTATTGCACCAGTAGTTGTTTAACTGTTTAATAGATTTTAGCACATTCCAAATCAAAACCACATTGATACCAAAATAGCTTAGGAACTCACTCTTGCACTCACGCCTTTATTGAAAATGTTGGCTACCTGGTAATGTCCATCTTTCTTCTGTATCATCCTGAAATTGTTCAGTATTCTTTTTTCCAGCTAGTGAGTAGTAGTTCTTACATACCTAAGGCTGCAAGGACTTGTTAACACATAGACTACATTTTCAGTGCTACAAGTGATTTTTTTATTCTATATGTGTTGCTACTGAAAAGAAGTTCATATTCTGTTACATTCTGGCTATACGTACAAGCTTTGCATCAATTGCAGTTAAGACAACCTCCCAAGTTTCTTTGTATTTACTATCTTGTGAAGTTTGCGCTCCTCTTCAAATTCTTTTTCTCTGATCTGTTTCTCCTATAAGTTATTTTCCTATTATGCCATCACTCTTGATGACAGCCCAATTCTTTTATATCAGTTATCTGATCTTCCTCTCTTGTTGACTGTAAATTATCTAAAACCTCAAATCATCTTTCATGCTTTTCAATCTCTGTTCTCTTGGAGAAGATTGCCCATTGCCTACCCCAGCTACTTTCTTTTAAGGTTTAATCAAGCGTCCTCTGGCTACCACATTTCCCTACATATTTTAGCATAATGCTCTGCTCCCTGAGAAAAAGGGTCTGTAATGACACAAATCCATTTCTCATAGGAGCGCCACAATATGGATGCTTAGCTTCATCTTTTTGGGATGCCTACTATCGGATCATCTTTTTTCTTTCCTCGATGAAGAATACACAATCCATCAGTAGTTGTTTCACTGAATATTTCCTACCTCTCTTACATGGGCACTGACCATTATTTTTAGCAACTTCTGTTGTTAATCCCTTGATACACTACCCAGGGTCAGTTCCACTTTCAAATGCAAGACTTCATTACGTAATTATATATTTATTATATATATATCTTATATAGGTATGGAAACTGAGCAGTGTCTCCTGTGAGGTTAAGAAAGTAATACCTGAACACTTAATTTTAAGGTAGTGCAAATCCTCTCTCCAACTAGTTTCTAAAGCACTTTGCCTAAGTGTACTCTTTATCTGGCTGATTACAATACTTCCCCTCCTTTGGTGCACATCTGTGGAACATTCAAATGCTTTAACATCATTTTCACTGGGTTCCTTTTACCAGAGAAAATATACGTTATTTCCGGTAAGATTTTCACCAACAATTTGTCACCAGGAACCCCATCTTTCAGAGAAAAATTGAAGCACAGTGCTCTGGCATCCGCCAGGGCACTCTAAGCTGCAATTCTCAGCACCCTCCTTACAGCTTGGATATAGCGTTTTTGGGCAGATCAAGAAGCAATTTTAGGGAATTACCTTCCAGACCTTCCCATTAGACCCGCCTGTCCAAAGACAACACTTCTGCTCCGTAGCAGGCCTGTGGAATTAACTTACCCTGTATAAATTTACTTATCGACTCAAAGGTATAGCTACCAAAATTACAGTCAAACCTTTTCACTCTATTCACTACAGTAGATAGAACAAGTCTCCGGGAAGCCATTTGTTTGTCCCGCCTCAAATCATCTGAAAAGGGAAGGACCAGATACTTGTACTCTGTAACATGCTCAAATCGCATGTTACATAGGAACCACGCACATTTCTTTTCCCTCCTAGCAACAAAGATTTTTTTAGGTCTCGACCTTGCTATCGCGTAAGCGATCGCGAAGCGAGACTATAGAAAGCGGGTTTGAAAAGTGCTCCCAAAAAGCAGATTGCATGGCTAGCACGCGCACAATCACGTGCATCGTGCCGCCATGCAATACGCCTTTTGGGAGCACTTCAAAGGGTCCACTCCCCCGCCTGGAATGCTTTCCCCCGCCCCCAAGCGCGCGCACGCGCCACGCTCCGCCGGGCTTGTCTTGTTTACCATCTGGTTGTTGTCGACACAGTGAGCTTCATCTTTTAACATGGCGGGCGCCAATTCTTTTTAATTCACCCCCTCACTTAGCGCTCCGGTACCAAGGACCAGAGAAAGTTCTGTGTGCTACTGCAATCAGACACACGCCCACAAAAAAGTATTAAAGCTAGCACGTGGACTGTTTTACCTTACAGATGTTAGTTTGTTGTGTTTGGCAGTCAGTGGGTTGCACTGGACTGACAAGTGGAGTTGGCGTCCAACCCTCATAATACGTGCGAGGCACCCTAGATGTTCGAGGTGTTTGCGACGATCGAGACTGTGCAGAGAAGTATGCCCCTTCTTTACTCCAGTCTGTTAAATGTGTGTGATACTATTAGGCGCATGTAAACATTTGTGCTCTTTGCTTTAAATCCTGTAACCACAAAACAACGCATTGCAAATGCTTGTTATTTAAAAGCATATGCGCACTTGGGGTGAAATCACTTTGCACATTGTGTGTGTCTGCATGCACAGATTTCCTGTATAGGCTGGTTCCGGTTTGGTGAGTGCATATGTAGTTACGCTCGCTACAATTAATGTTGCAATGCCTTTAACTTATATGTTTTGTGTAGCTTCTTATTTTGTTTTGAGACCGTGCATCCTGAGGCACAAATGAATGCTAGAGCCACGTATAATTCTATTTGAACACTTAAACACTCACCAAAAGTTAGATGGACTATGGAATGGGATTTACCACACGTGGAAAATACCATTATCACATATCTCTTAATTCCAATCCCTTTTTTTGCCCAGGGACAGGAATTTAACTTTACACTTTAAAGGCGGGTGCAAGTGTAAGACTTGATAGCAATCAACTGTATTGGGCGTCTGGAAATGTATCTCTGTTGAGCTTGGCATGGGATGTTATATCACAGTTACCTTAACTGCCATACTGTGTCTTCCATGATTATGAGTATGTATCACCGAGCAATATAAATAACGCCCTTGCTGCAAAATAATTTGCTCCGATAAAATTAAGTTAAAAAAACTCTCCATTCTGCCCCTAATATTGGTCTAAATCTTGAGAAAACTGTTTATTTTTGCTGTGTATTGTACACCAGGAGATAATTGATTTGAATTGATTTTAAATCCAGTCTATGTTAATGTCTATTTGTCTGGTTTTACCGACCACATCAGAGTTTGTTTCTACACTCCTGTTGCTCTGTCACAGCTTGGCTGGTATCAGAAGGCAGAGAACTGTATTGTTTTTAATTGTTTTCTTTTAGGCCTCTCTCAACCACAACTTTATTGTCTTGCAAGTCTGATGTAATATATGTATTAAAAAATACATACTGCTCCTCCATTGCTTCCTTTAGGCTGTTCTCTGGTCTGCAGGATCAGTCCCCAACATCAGGATATTACTGTGGTTGCTCCCAAGGACCTGGGCGGATGTGGTCATAACTTCCTTGTTGTTTCCATCTAACCTTTTGTAGACTCAGGTTAGCAGGAGTAAGTCCTGGATATAATGCACGCTTCATCAGCAGAAAGATGTAACAGTGCTTGCTCCTAAGGACCTGTGCGAATGTGGTTGTAACTCCTTTGTTGTTTTCAGTTATCTTTTTGTAGACCGAGGTTAGCAGGAGTAAGTCATGAGTATAATGCATGCATCACCAACAGCAAGATGTGATAGTGCTTGCTTCCAAGGACCTGGGCAGATGTGGTCATAACTCTAGTGCGGTTTTCGTTTACCCTTTTCCTTCCAAGAGCTGGAAATATCGACTCACAAGTAGATGGGGGCCTGAGCCGTTCTGCTCTAATCTTTTCCTCACAAACTCACAACCCCCCCTGATTCCCTTTCCGTCTCATATTCCTTCTCCCCTGCCCCATTCTTCTCTAGCCATTCCTTTCTCCCTG
This sequence comes from Triturus cristatus, assembly GCF_964204655.1. Lineage (NCBI taxonomy): Eukaryota > Metazoa > Chordata > Amphibia > Caudata > Salamandridae > Triturus > Triturus cristatus. The sequence continues at coordinate 184,337,364 of NC_140589.1, forward strand.
TCACTCATGCACACTTGCTCTAAACCCTCTTTCACTCTCTCTGTCTCTCACACACATATCCTGCTCCAATATCACGCTTTCTCCTGTCATTTATGTTATTTTACAGCTCCTCTCCCTCGTAACCTATCGCTATTGTCCTGTTTCTACAGCCCCACAAGAGTATACGAATGGCAACAGTGCTATGAAAATGTGATCACTACACTGCAAACAGAAAAACAAAAGTAAACAAGCATTTGCAATGTAATAGGTCTCGCATTTACGCGAGTTTAAGCTATTGGCATTGTAAATGACGATGCCTTTTATTTATGTTTGAAAAACGAAAACGCAAATAAAAGCCATTGTTATTTGCAATGTGAATAGCTCAAACTCGCGTAAATGCGAGACCTATTGCATTGTAAATGCTTGTTTTTTCTTGTCAACATTTCTTGTTAATTTGTTTTCAAGACAATAAGCATTTAGGGCTTTAAGTTTCCGATGCAGCACTATTGGCATGAGATCCATCACCACCAGATTGTCCGCATACATAAGGCTACTAATATGCCTACCTCTAACCTTCGGAGAATAGCTATGCATATCGCGTAATGTCTGGGGGAGGTCTGCAAGGAACAAACTAAACAGCAGAGGTGCGTTTTAGCATCCCAGTCACAAGCTACTCTCAACCAGAATTTTCCAAGTCAGGCTTCCAAGCCCATCAATGTCAATCTGGACCCAGGTACCATTATGGAGCTTCCTCACCAGGCCCAAAAGGGTGCCAGACATCTTCCACTGCTATAGTTTATGCAAAAGCGCATCTCTGTCCACCCTGTCGAAAGCCACTCTGAAGTGAACAAAACAGCAGCAAAGGCCACCTACTGACATCATTGACTTCCTTGTGACTCCCCAAAGTGTGAAACAGTGGTTTATCATAGAATGTTTCGGCCTAAAGCCTTCTTGTTTCCCTGGGTCAATCCGGTATCAAAACCCCAGGCCGCTAGATATTTTAACAATGTTTGGACATAGAGTTTAAACCGGATTTCAAATAGAGAAATAAGACGATAATTAGCAGGCTGGTGCATTTTGCCCTTTTTAGGTCTCGCCTACGCAGCGCGCATGCGCTGATTAGGCAAAAAGACCTTTTGCAATTGCTTTGGCTTTTCAGCCAAAAAACGTGCACGCGTTCCATTGCCTTCAATGGCAACGCGTGCACTTGTGGGAACGCGCGGCGCCATATGGTAGCAATTATCGCTCCTGGTGCTGCTCGCTCTCGCAAGTGAAATGCTTCCACTCTCCCCCTCCTCTCGGCCCTCCCCCTGCTGCCTCCTTTTAGCGTGAGGAACGCACTTGTTACAAATGAACAAAGTTAGAACACACTGCTCATGGATCATAAAATACGGAAAGGCCCATCGAAAATATAGACCTACCTGGTCCCATAGCATGTTGATAGAACTTCAATTGCTGTCTAGTCATGCAACTCTTTGCTCATTATATAAAACCCTCGCCCTGGATTAAAAAATTATTTTGAAAGTTACAAAACTGTACCATAAAAAGTCACTGACCTCCGGTTTACTCCCCACTCAGCCAAAGCCAAAAAACTAAAGCAAGTGGTTGTGAAAAAAATATTGCATCAAATATTACCCGAGTTAGTTGGTTGCATTTATTTTCATCTTCCTAACCATACCCGTCGCCAATAAGTACCACTTATCAGAGAAATGTTCGGGTAACAAATACTGAAAATGAGCTTTTTCACATCCTGAATGAATTTCACAATCCACCTAAGCCTAGTGATTAGGGGCCCTGTAGTCCACAGACTGTTACCAGAGTAGCATGTTATTTAAAAATAGAATCGACTCGTTCCAAAAGAAGATCAATGGCAAACCTGACTCCCCAATCAAGGAGCTCCAAACTAAGTTAATCTAGCAGGGACAGCCACACACTGACCCATGTGACACAAACACCATCAATAGTCCTCTTTAAGGAGTGCCAAAAAAATACAGCTATCTCGAAGAGCAGTTGATGGCGGAATACAAATCTACTTTAGCCCTACCACAAGTTTCTAATGCTGTGTGTGCTATTCAGACCTCTTTAACACAAAACTTTATTGTAACTCCTCCTTTGCATTAGACAGTAGAAGCTTCTTTACTGTATAAAACTTTCCAGGACCTGTAGACACTTATAATTTTGGGTCTGCACTTCCCATCTGTGTTACAAAAGGGCCAAGTGGTTGGGAAAATTCAGATGAGCATTTAGTCAAACATCATTCTTGATGCTTTCCAAGCTGGTTGTATGCCAGATAAAAGAAGAAAATTAACACTCCACAAAATTCTTGACAACCTATGAAAATTTGTAGAGATAGACCGTGTATTTTCTGATGGAGCTTCGTCAGCACGCAACACTGTTTACCACAACACTATCCTCAACATGTAAAAGTTTGAGAGATTACTTTAGGTACTGATGTTGATCAATACGTTTTTCTCATTCCATCCCAATCTATCTCCCAGCCACTTTTCTTGTTAGACTCTGTTCAAGTCAGTTGTGAGGTTACATGGAAATCTCCCCTTCACCCCTTTTCTTCAGTGTTCACAGTGCTGATGCGCGATTTTGATTTTCAAATCCATTAATTATGCAGATTAAATTCAAATTAACATGGACCATAATAGTCTTAGCACATCTGCTAATTATTCACACTTTATGGATCGTCTGACTGCTTTAGATAATTGGAAGAGTCACAGCTTTTGAAAAATTAAACCCATAAAGAGAACTTTTCATTGTCAGAAAGAACCAGAATATTGAGTGCTTGCAGCTGCTTGGTTAGGGTGCCAGCCCTGCTCCTGTTGCACGAAACCTTATTGTTGACCATGATGCTGGCTTTGCATTGGCTCCCACTGTAACAAGCATTGGCATAGCCAACAGGTCTCGTCCTTATAATTATTTAGTTATGCAGCACAATATCCCTGGTGCAACAACATCAACTGTTGCATGGCTAAACACTTATATGGTCCCAAAGGCGAGACCTATTGGCTATGCCAATGCTTGTTGTGAATAGCCTTCACTATAGCTCCTTTCCAAGACTCTGGGAAGGAACCAGTCAATGTTACCCATTGAAAGAACCCTCTCAAAATGATTCCCCATTTCCTTGGGTCTTTTTTTATAATATCACAGATGGGAGGCAATCTGTGCCATCTGCCCTAGATTCTTCGATGTTGCAAATTATTTCTGACAGGATTACTGCTGTCTGCTTATTCGAAATCGTTTCAGTAACTGCTTCATAAGTGGCAAGCACCACTGAGATATTTTCAGGGCTTCCACCCCAATATAAAAAGAATATAAAAACAAACCATTCTGCCTCAGTTATTTGGGCTCAAGAGAAGATGATGACTCAGTATCATACATCCATTAAGGCGTACCACTAGTTGATTCGGAAGTCCAGGGCTGATTACGTGGCCTCCAAAATTAAAGAGAGCAGTAATCCTTCAAAAATGATCTTATCTTCTCCCTTCTCAATGATATGAAGAACCCGAATTCGGTAGCCGAACCTCCCATCACTTCTTCCAATCCGTGTGATGAGTTGGCCAGCTACTTCATGAGCAAGGTGGAGAATATCTATAAACATTTCTCAATTGTGAATGACAATATGGGTTGTATGGAAGGGACAAGGGATAACATGAACAGTGAAGGAGGGACATTACTCTCCTTCTCTCTATTATCTCTCACATAGGTTGAGTCCCTCATCAATAAAGTAAAATCAGGCTCCCAGCAGACCCTATGAAACTGGACCAATTCCGTAAATTTCAAAAACATCTACTACCAGTCTGTGGTAAGCTGATCAACCTATCCCTGACTTCGGTACCTCTTGCATGGAAGCATGCCAAATTGGCCCTATTATTAAAAAAAACCCTCTTTGGACACATCCAAATCTGAAAATTATTGCCCCATATCCCGGCTCCCATTTTGGGCCAAAGCCACTGAATCCTATGTGTATTCAATCCTCACAAAGTTCGGAGAGTCCAATAGAATATTGGACCCCTCACAAAACGGTTTCAGATCACGCCACAGCATCAAATCTGCCATGTTCACAGTGACGGAGCAACTACGAAGCACTTTAGATGAAAGATACTCCGCGGCTTTGATTTGCTTCTTTCGCTTTTTTCGATACGGTATCTCACAAGATCCTACTGCGCCTCCTGCAGGAGATAGGTATCGGGCGCGGCCATAGCCTGGTTCAGATCTTTTCTGGATGGCAGAACATTCCAGGTCACTGTACCACCTCATTGTTCTCAGGAATACACTGTCCTCTACGGAGTCCCTTGCATTGGTGTAAAAAAATAATGGACTATCATTAGTGTCTTACGCTGATGATACACAACTGGTTATCTCCTTCTCCAAAAACTGCAAGCCTAACCTCACTAAATTTCAGGAAGAGATGCTGACAATTGCAGACTGGATAACAGAAAATTGTCTGCAGTTAAACGCCAGTAAGTCTGAAATTTTGCTGCCAGGCAGAGACAGCCATTTGTGGCCAGAACAATGGTGGGCAGGCGCATTGGGGCCCACACTACTGCCTAAGGAGGCTGTGAAAAATGTAGGCGTATGGGTGGACAGTGGTCGCTCCTTCAAAGCCCAAACTAAAGCGGTTGCGGGGGTATATTTCGGGCTTTTGCATGGACTCAAGCCTCTCTTAGGGTTAATGACCCACAAACTCACCAGACAAATATCCAATCACCGATCTTATCTAGATTGGATTATTGTAACTCTCTTTATTTAGGCGCAAATAAATCTGGGATTCAGCGCTTACAGAGGGTACAAAACACGGCAGCATGCACTCTTTTTGCTCTCCCTAAATTTTGCTCAGCATCAAAGCTCATGCCTAAGTTACCCGGGCTGCCAATTGATAAAATAATTCAGTTAAAGACCTTATACTTTGCCCATAAAATTCTCACCCAACAAGTGCCTCTTATTTTATCTGATCTGCTAGCGCCGTATTCATCACAAGGCTATAAAAACTTGGTTTTTCCTGACCTAATCCACACCTCCAATGTTTCCATCCTGCTATGTTTGATCTGGCTAGTAATGCAACGCCCCGTCGCTGGGGCAGCCATACGCTGTAAACATTTCTTTAACTTAACTTAACTCTGGTAATCCTAGATTCAGGGAGATAGTCCTCTCTCTTTCAAGCTGCAAGACAGGCCTCAAGCAGCACAGCAGTCCTCTTGTATCAGCAGGGCAGTTTTCTGGAGAACCAGGCAGGCCTCAAGAAGCAGAACAGTGCTCTGGAGTACCAGGCAGTACTTTTGAAGTCTTTCACAGGTCAAGGAGTGTACTGAAGAGATGGTTCAGGAGGTCCAATATTTATATCTGGTTCCAGCCTTTGAAGTGGGGGTTACATCCAAGCTACTGCCACATCTGGTTCTAGAAAGTTCTACCCTTCCCTTGCCAAGGCTCCAAGTATCCTGAGGTGCCAGGTTCCTTTGTGTAGGTGTAGGCGGCAGCCCTTTGAAATGTAAATGAGGCTGGGAACAGTTCTGTCCCAACCATCCTGGCAGGATGATCCGTCGTCCTACCAACTCCTAGCTCCCCTTTGTCCCACTGTTTGGGAGGAATACACAAATTTCCTTATTAGTGGCATGGTGGCGTTTTTGTACTGAACGCGTCATCCTCTGGAGGTGGTGGTCGTTGGATATAGCGGGATGCAGTTTCATGAGAAAGAAGATTTTGACTAAGGAGAAGTAGCGCTGTGGGGTATATGACAGTTATGAACGTTTTCTCATGAGTTTCTTCTGCACTCATCGTTTCGTCTCCAGTAGTTTGTGCTGTTCTAGTGGGTCAGCTTGACTCTTTATGTTGAATATCATGACAAGTTACACATCAAGTGAAACTGACATAAGCAGTTACGAGAGGGACCGCAACCTTTTCGTGCGGAGTCCCTGACGGTGGTGTGCAGGTACGAAGGACTACAGCAGCCACTTGGCATGAATGATCAACAAGCAAGGTGTTGCATGGTCCCAAACTAGCCCTGATGATGTTGCCGAAATAATAGTAGACAACAAAACATGTTGGCCTATACTGTTGTGAATGGCCAAGTAGATGCCGTTTTTATGTGAGGACACTTACTGCATTAAATAAATCTCCTACACAAGTAAGCGGTACCTCTTTTTAATTGAGGATTGCATCTCTTCTTTTTGTGTTGTTTGTGGGACCTGGTAGGCACTCAGTAACTCCTGCACTGACAGTGCTGTATTTTTCACTCATTTTTTCATTGATTTCTCAGTCTGGAGGAATCTCTTTACTTTCACCTTTTTTTTCCAATTGGAAAGCTACCGGCGATGATAGTTTGGGCATACTGGTAAACATATGCCAGCAGCCCCGCTTGGTGTTACTAACGTGAGGTGCTTTCCATTCTTTCACACATTTTCTCACAAGGTTGTATATTTTTCTAAATTCTAAAAAGCTTGTTTAAAACTGTGGTACATGATAATGTTTAACATTAATTGTGAACAGTGGGACACACATACAAGTAATAATTGTACTGTCCTGTAAGGGTAATTGCATCCCTGGTTCTTTGAATTATAAAATACTGTAGGTCAGGTCTTTTTGAGATATATTGTTGTTGAGTGAGGGGCGACCTGACTACTTATCCCCTAGGGCTCCTTTTTGTTATTGAGGAATACACAAAGGCCAACAGCTAAGCTCTTGACAGGCATGTGACCCAGAACACAGGCAACAGGCACCAAATGATTAGGACAAAAATTGTCAACTTTCTTAAAGTGGCGTTTTCAGAACTGTGACTTAATATCCGACTTTACCATTAAAGAGAATTTTAAATTACAATTCATTTGAGTCCAAACTTGATTTTCCTATCTGTTTCCAATCAAAAGTTAACACTTATTAAATGTAATAAGATAACACAATGCTATCCAATGGAAGAGATAGTCTTTATACTAGTGAAAAAGAAATTTAGGAGTTTCTCACTTCCGCAACGTGTAAAAATAATAAACACATGTCCTACTTTTTAAATACAATGCACTCGGCCCTAAGGGCTGCTTTAGGTCTCCCTTTGGGGTAACCTATATCTATTAAAAAGGAAGGTTCAGGCCTGGTAAAACCTTTATTTAGCAGGTCAAATTGGCAGTTTAAAACTACACTATTGGTTGTAAAGGCGGGCCTGAGACATGTTTTCAAGTCCTAATTAAGTGGGTGGCAGAATGTGTGCTGTAGCCCTCCGCTATCATTCATAATAGAGGCCCTGGGTGCATGTAATACCATATACTAGAGACAGATAATTCTATTAAATATGTCAATCAGGTGCAAGCCAACTGTACCATGTTTGAGAGAGAGAGAACAAGCTCCTTAGTCATTTGTTAGCAGTGATAACGTGCACAGAGTCCTAATGCCAACACAAATGAATTCAGAAAACAGGAAAGGTGACGGCAAATATTGGGGGGAAGACCACACCAAGAATGTCAGGTCTAACAGGCATAGTCAGGTGATCTCTTGTCTCCCTAATTGCTCTGTACACAACTGATTATCTGTGTAATACCCTCTTTCATCCATGTGTAAAACCTCTAGGCGAGCTGTTATCTAATTTGGCTATTACATTTTGTCCTACAGCCATCTAAGGCTGGATCAAGACTGTGAGTTCAAGATTCTGAAAAACTCTATAAGTTCCCAGGCAGTCTGAGGCCATTTATGACTGAATGCTTGCTAACTTTCTAAATATGAATGGAGGCAGAAAAGAGGTGCTTACCATTAATGATGAGGCCTCTAGCATGTGTCCGGGTTTAAGGACTAAGGCATAAAGTGCAAAGGCTACCTGCGCAGGATGGTTGGAGGAGAGGATTAGTGCTTGGCCTTCAACACAATAAAATGTCGGCATACAATAGTGAATGCTAGAGCATCAGTGAAGGCTCTGTGTATAAAGGGCTGGAGAAGGAGGGCAGAGTTAATGAGAAGGAGGAATTGGTGAGGGGTATCTGGTGGCAGAGGGTAAAATCTAAGCTACATTTGAATGTGTAAAGCACGTGCAATATAGGAGCCTAGTTTGATAGGATCTGTACCTCTTTTTATGAAAAAGGAAATCCCATTATCTTCGATGTGAATATTAAAGTGTACATCACCTACTATACAGGTCGAATCTACTTGGTTTGAGAGATGCAAAGTGGCGCCAATTGTGGATTTTTATGTCAGTTCAGTTGCTTTGTGGGTTGGAGTGCTAACAAACAATGATCAATGTTTGAAAAGCATCCTCAGTCCAATATAATGACTCTGAACATAATACTTTTGAAACCTTTTTCACCCTCACTTAAGGACCCCAGAAGGAGATTCAAGACATGGCTTTTGACTAACCCCAGCCACCCAGCACCTGGATATCCTCATGGGGGTTCAGTCATGCTTTACAAGAACTGATTGATTGATTGAAACAGTTACAACTTTTAAACTTTTCAGCACAGTCATGGTGTCTAGGATTCTACAGTTGCAAACAGGGGACTTTCAAAAGCTCTTAATATCAACAAATCTGCGGAAAATGTTATGAGACGAGTCAGACACTGGAGTGTAACAGAAGTCAAGTACAGAGGTGCAGGTGTAGCCTGATTTGACTGCCGCATTAGAGATTGGTATGAGCAAAAGGAACAGAGATTGAGGTTGCATGCTCTAGGGAGTCTTCACCTATTAAACAGTCCCACATTCCCAAATCCAGACACATGGCTGGGGTTATCTCAATAGGGCAAAGCAGTGTTGGCTGTTGTATTACATGGTTTTTAAAAAAATAAGTCCTATGACACTGTCAACTCTGGCTGCGTCATAGAACTTTTTTGATTGACTTTGTCAATCTGCACAGCAGCACGCGCTGCTATGCAACATGTTTTAAAAACTTTGAGAAGGCTGACATATCTTGTGTAGGTGAGACGTACTAGTTTTACCAATGCTTGCTACTGCAGTAGTTTACAGAGTTAAATAGAAAATTAGCCCCACCTGCAGGTGTCTAAGGAAAAAGCAGCCATTCTTCCAAGCTGCATAGCCAAGACTTCTTTTGTCATATTTTGCAATGACATCACAGCTTGTGTGCCTAAGAATAATTGTTCTATACCAACCTATAGCTTCATGTGGCCTCTTACATTGAACTATACCATACACTTCCATAAATCCAATATAATTGGTATACTCTGCAAGGACTCCATTTAACAGCAGAGACATTAAGTTGTAGATATCTATAGCGTGGCTTATCACATGTAGGGCTATCAACGCGCTGTCCATGGGCACAGGGAGATTAAGTGATTTGCCCAGAATCACAGGATGCTCTGCCGATGCCAAGACTTAAAACCTGGATCCTCAGTTCCAAAGTCGACATCTCTGGCCAGTGTGCCACATCCTCTCCTCAAGGAACCTAAAAGTGATACTCCAACCCTATTCTGCTTGATTTTTTTCTATCGATTAGATTTCTTCAATGCGTTGGAATAGAAAATCGAGGTTTGTCCTGCAGTAGATTGAGATGTCGGCTTTATCGTAGCTCCGAAAGTTTGGCATTCATAAATCAGTCTCTAATGAGCTTGCACTAAGAAAGATACAGAAATTAAAGTAGTAAATAAAGGTAGGCAGTAGTTATCATGAGAATGTAGGAGAAGAGAGTGTATAGAAGAGACCAAGTAGTCATTGCTAGATGATAGTATATAGATGGAGGCAGAAGAAAAAAAATGGATAGCAAAAGAATTTAGTAAGAAACAATACAACTATACCAGTGGAAGTATCAATATTTTTAAACATTACATTCATTTTTTCTCTGGTATCTCAATATGGTGATGATTTTTCTGAGACTACCAATAAAATCATGTTTTACTCACATTGAGGATACTGCAGATTGTTTGAGGCAATTACAGCAAACTGATTTTGCCTCCAACAAATGTATTCTGTTCTCACTAAATATAAAATCTTTATACAACTTGATATCTTACAAGAAGGAGATGGAAATAATGGAGGGAATCTAACTACAACAATCAGATTCAAATGGCAACAAAACATCCTTGGTTAATATATATAATATTATGGCATAGCTCCTTTACATTTGAAAGGAAGTTCCATGACCAGCCAAGGGTTTGAAAATGGCCTCAAATTTTGCAAATATCTGTACATGTCATTTTGAAACAACATAGATTCCAATGAATCTAATACAGTGGATACATTTTCTTCAAATTTGAAAGAAAGTCACAAATTCTATTTTAATTAACATTGTCCATTAATTTGGCCTATATCCTTTGTGTCACCTGACAGGATGCTCATGGCCCTATGTTTGGCATTCATGGTTGATCACACTTCTGCGTTAATTAAAAAGCAGAAATGTAATCATTCAGATCAAGATGTGTTTTTTCAGTGCCTATGTGTTATCTCACAAATTGTTTGTCAACTGTGGCCCCTCTCAAGCTTTGATCCATTGCATAAATGATCTGCCTATAAGAAATGATTTATGTAGACTGCATCCTGTAATCTCAATTGCTCAGTATTAGGGATAATGCAATAAAACGGAAACTTAAAGAGCAAAATACCCTGGGAATGGTGGGAGCGAATGTCCATGAGTAAAATGTTAAACAACCATATGTGATGGGTTAGTTGCACTTTATGGGAAACAATGTTAAGCTATTTTGAACTATTAGAGATTGCACTAGAGAGGTAGAAATATATGCTATTGGAAGCCCATTGCACAATGGTAAAACGAATGTTCCCAACATTAATAGGTTGCTTAAGTAAATGGAGTCAGATTCCAAGTTCATCTTTAAAATAATATTAGAACAGCTTCAGGAGTGGATTGAGAAATGTAAGCTTCATCAGAAAAACAGCAATTTGTGTTTCACAAAAAATCATTTACACTTGTAAAAGTAATCTCTCATATTTCTTAGCCTTGCAGATGTTCAACTGGCATTACTCAAATATTCTGAATAGTTGTTTGTCATTTGAAAATCATGATTAGGAAAAGTTTATAGGAGCACCCCATGGAGGAAGCTAGCAAGGTGGGATATCACTAATCCTCTACTCTAAATCTTGATAGCGCTACATACTGACTCCATACTAACTGTTGATCTATCAATCAATCAAAGCACTACTCACCCGTGAGGGTCTCATGGCACTTGAAAAAAAGGGGGGGGGGGGAGAGTGCTGCTACTGATCGAACAGCCAGGTCTTGAGAAGTCTTCTGAAGGTCAGAAGGTCTTGGGTCTGTCGCAGGTGGGTGAGGAGGGTGTTCCATGTCTTGGAGGCGAGGTGGGAGAATGACCTGCCGCCAGTGGTCTTTCGGTGGATGCATGGGATGGTGGCGAGAGCGAGGTCAGATGAGCAAAGCTGGCGGTTCGGGGTGTAGAAGGTGAGTCATTTGTTGAGGTATGCTGATCCGGTGTTGTGGAGTTCTTTGTGAGCATGGGTGAGGAGCTTGAAGGTGATTCTCATGTTGATGGGGAGTCAGTGCAGGTCTCTCAGGTGGGCAGTGATGTGGCTGTGGCGGGGATGTTGAGGATGAGGGGTGCGGAGGCGTTCTGTATGCGTTGAAGTCTTTTCTGGAGTTTGCCCGTGGTTCCCGTGTAGAGTGCGTTGCCATAGTCCAGCCTGCTGACGACGAGGGCCTGGGTGACCGTCCTTCTGGTTCCGGTGGGGATCCATCTGTAGATCTTGCGAAACATTCAGAGGGTGTTAAAGCAGGAGGAGGAGACAGTGTTGACTAGCTGGGTCATAGAAAGTGTTGAGTCCAGGATCAACCCCAGGTTGCGTGCGTGATTGGTCGGAGTTGGTGCAGCTCCCAGCGCAGCCGGCCACCAGGAGTCGTCCCAGGCAGAGGGGGTGGGGCCGAGGATGAGGAGCTTCGTCTTGTCAGAGTTCAGTTTCAGCCGGCTGGTCTTCATCCATTCTGCGACGGCCTTCATTTCTTCGTGGAGTTTGGTTTCGGCGGTGGTCATGTACTTGGTGAGGGAGAGGATCAGCTGGGTGTCGTCGGCATACGAGACGATGTTGAGGTTGTGCGATCGGACGATGCTGGAGAGCGGTGCCATGTAGGCATTAAAAAGGGTCGGGCTGAGGGATGATCCTTGGGGTACGCCGCAGGTGATCCTGGTGGTTTCGGATCGGGAGGCGGACTCTCTAGGTTCTGCCGGTGAGGAAGGAGGTGACCCAGTCCAGGGTTTTGTTGGGGATCCCTGCGTCGCAGAGGCGTATGCGTAGGGTGTGGTGGTAGACGGTGTTGAAGGTGGCCGAGAGGTCCAGGAGGATGAGGGCTGCGGATTCGCCGTTGTTCAGCAGGGTCCTTATGTCATCGGTGGCGGCAATGAGGACGGTCTCGGTGCTGTGGTTGCTGCAGAAACCGGATTGGGATGAGTTCAGGATGTTGTTCTCCTCTAGGAAGTGTGTCAGTTGTCTGTTGACAGTCTTCTCGATTACTTTTGCCGGGAAAGGGAGCAGGGAGATGGGTCGAAAGTTCTTGAGGTCCTTTGGGCCCGCCTTGGGTTTCTGTAGTAGGGCGTTGATCTCGGAGTTTTTCCAGCTCTCCAGGAAGGTGGCAGTCTCGAAGGAGCAGCTGATGATCTTCCGGAGTTGGGGTGCGATGATGGAGCTCCCTTTGTTGAAGATGTCGTGGGGGCAGGGGTCAGATGGTGAGTCAGAGTGGATGATGTTCATGATTTTGATGGTGTCATTGTCGTTGATGTGGTGCCAGGAGAGAAGGAGGCCGGTGTGCTTGGGGGGCGGTGAGTCTGAAGTTTCGGCGTCTGTCCAGGGGGTCTGGGTGTTGGAGCTGGCGTGGATGTCTGCGATCTTGCAGTAGAAGAAGGTGGCTAGGGAGTCGCAGAGGTCTTGTGACGGTGGGATGTCGTTGGAGCTGGAGCTGGGGTTGGTTAGTTCTTTCACGATGTTGAAGACCTTTTTGATGTTGTGCGTGTTGTTGTTGATGCGTTCCTTGAAGTACTTTGGCGGTTCGGATGAGTTGGTGGTGCTTGCTGCTGGCGTTCTTGAGGGCTGCGTGGTTGTCTGGTGTCTGTTCGTGGTGCCACTTCTTCTCATGTCTTCAGCAAGTCTGCTTGGAAGCCTGTAGCTCGGTGGTGAACCAGATGGCCCTCCTGTTTGAGGGTTTCCTGATCAGGACGAGAGTGTTGGCGCAGTCATCGATCCATTGCCTGAAGTTGCGGGCGGCTGTGTCGGTGTTGGTGGGGTCAGTTGGTGGGTCACGGGCAAGGGTAGTGATTAGCTGCTCTTCGGTGACCTTGTTCCAGCTGAAGTGCAGGATTCGTGGTAGGTGGTTGTGCGTGGTGTGTTTCTTGAAGGAGAAGTGGATGCAGCGGTGGTCAGTCCAATGGAGTTCAGTGGTGTGACTGAAGGTGACCTGGTTGCTGGTGGAGAAGATGGGGTCGAGCGTGTGTCCGGCGGAGTGGGGGGGTGTCGTGACGGGCTGTTTGAGTCTGAGGTTGGTGAGGTTGTCGATCAGGGTGGTGGAGTTGCTGTTGTTGGCGTTCTCGAGGTGGAAGTTCATGTCTCCAAGGAGGATGTAGTCTGTCGAGGCAAGGGAGTGTGTGCTGACGACGTCGGTGAAGAAGTCTCTGAATTGTGGTTGGGGTCTGCGGGGTCTGTAGACGAGGGTTCCTCTGAGGGCGGTGTTGTGATCAATCTGGAAGTGCAGGTGTTCGACTGTGCTGAGGGTGTCTTCGGTGCTGGTTGAGATTCTGAGGGTATTCCTGTGGAGGATGGTGATTCCTCCTCCAGGTTTGTTGGTGCGGTCCCTGCGGGTGATTTTATAGCTGTCCGGGATGGTTATGGCAATGTCGGGCAATGAGGAGAGGTTCATCCAGGTCTCCGTCAAGAAGGCGACGTCCGGGGAGGATGAGTACAGAAGGTCCCAGAGTTCGATGTTGTGCTTGTGGACTGAGCGGGTGTTGAGTAGTATGCATCTGAGATGGTTGTGACCTGCCCTGGTAGGAGGGGCAGGATGTGCGGGTGTTCGTTGGCTGGTGAAGCTGCAGTTTCGGCAGGTGAAGGGTCCGTGGGTGAGCTTCGGGGAGGCCTGGAAGCAGGTGGCTGGTTGGCCGGCGTTGAGTGCGTGGAGGAGGTTTGCGCCGTAGCGGCGCCAGGTGTCGTGGCGTTAGTGGGGGCTAGGGGGTCTGGCACTGGGCATGGTCCAGGCGCTGACGGGCACAGACCGGCTTGCCTTAGGCGCGCCAGCGGCGCGGCGGCACAGCGGCCGCCATTAAGAAGGGGAGGTGGGAGGGAGGAGCAGCTGGGAGGTGGGTATGTGGGCGAATGGGTGAGCGAGGGTGCGGGGCGCAGGGGATGCAGCAACAGGAAGGCGAGCATGAGGAAGAGGTGGGAAAGGCAAGAGGGCGGGAATGAGCTGGGAAAGAAAGGCATAGAAAGGAATGAGAACAGTTGAAAAGTGGCAGTAAAATAATTGACAGAGAACAACAGAGAAGAATAGCAGAACAGTTGAAAAGAAGGCAGAAAAATAATTAACAGAGGACGAGAGGGGAGATGTCCAGAGAGAAGTCCTGGCGGCTCAAACTCGCAGCAGCAGCGGGGCGGGATGCATGGCACAGTTAGGTCGAGCGACCTGCCTGAGAACAGGGTCAAGGGTCGCTCCCTTGAACAAACCTAGTAAAGAGAGTAGTTTACCAGTCAAATGCCATTCAGCAACAGTTCAAAATAGGATTGTCTTGAAGCCTTGATCCTATCATGCTTGTATTTTGCAAACATTTTTCCATATTAGGAGTTTTTTATTTGCATGCCTTCAGAATGTAAAGGCAGCTGTCAAGTGCCTAACCTATGCAGATGATTTGGTACTATTTAACAAAACATCTATTGCCTCACAGGGACTAATAATTAGGGCTGATGTATCTAATCTGTGACATTTTCTACATATTTCTAACAAAACCAAAAAAGGATGGCAAATGTAGGCAACATTCGACATATTAGATGGTTCTCAGGAAGACTTACATTAAGAAAATAGATATATTTGCATAGGTGTCAAATTTGGTAGTATAATGAATTAAGCAGATATATGCACAGTTCATACAAATCTTACACATTTTTAATGCTAGTTTTGAAAGGCAAGTATTGAAACGTGTGCATGCTAACAAAGTGTGGAAAATAAATACCTACTTTTAAGGTGACAGTACAGAATGTGAAACTATTGTTTAATCAACATGGATGTCACAGAATATAATCTGACTTGCAAGTTTGTTATGCGGGGAATGATTCTATGAACAGTAGAAGTAAAGTTGTAAAATAGCAAGTTGTTCAAAGTGGATTTAAACTGACCTCTAGAGAAGTAGTTAAAGAAATACAGACAAGGACAATATTTAGTTATATGATTGTTGGATTTAAAGTGACTCTATTAATAGAGATGTTTTCATAGATTGGCATTATAAAGAGTTTTACCTTTGAGGAGAATTGACAACATGATATCAATGACAACTGTACCTTACAACTCCATTTCAACTATCAAATATTTGTTTTATTCTCTAATTTAAGGCTAAAGAACTGAAGCAGACCCAGATTGTAAGTGTTGTATGTGGGTTTTCCTATTTGATTTTAAGTGTTTGACATTTTGGATTCTGATGCACTCATCTGTGATTTTTAATAACTATTTTCATACTTCTTGAAAGAGAAAATGTAGCCTGGTGCATATAGTAAAATACATTTATAAAATTGAAGAACACACATTTTAACATAAATGTAACACTTCTCTGTTAATTTATACTTAGGCCTATGAAATAAAAAACTGTTCCACAATCAGAACAAATCAACCAGTGAACCAGCAAGAAATTGTTACAGCTCACAATTGCTTCAGGAAGCTGACTGTTCCACCTGCAGCCAACATACTAAAAATGGTAAGCTGATCATTTGGTGTCAAGTAGTTGTATACTAGGGTTCAGTTAGTCAATTTTAATCTAGGTGATTCATTGTAATCAATTACTGCTCACTAAAAATGCCAGTTTCTTTTATTGAAAAGTATTTTCACATACACTTGCAAGTGATAATACTCAACCGAGTGCAAATTTGTTTAAAGTAATCTTAACCAAGTTGACTGTGTTTATACCTGAACGACACATTTTAAGAATAAAAAGCAGTGCTTCAATTGTGACTGTACAGGACCCATTAACTTCTAGTTCCCCAATGATTTATCCAAATAGCTGACAAAAGATCTTTGAACCAACAAAGTGCAGATTGATCAGGGTGGATTTTGCAGCTCCATCAGTTTTCCAGTAATGCATGCAGATGTGCCTACCTGTGGCAATTGCTGCCCCTCTTGTGGCCGCTGAAACACAAAGGTTTTCTAAGACTGGTTGTTCCATCATTGAAAAGGTTGAGGAATAGTCTATAGCCTCCTGCATCTAATCCACAAGAGTTTGAAAGTATTTTAGAGGAGACTGAAAATATAGGTGTCATAGCATTAGCCTTAATTGAAAAAGTATCTGTTGCATAGGCTCTCTTAACAGTCCCTTCTACTCCCTTATCCACTGAGCCAGTAGGCAGGGCATCCTCTGAACAGACTGTGCCTTGTGAAGACATCCCTGCAAGTAGATTGTCAACTTTAACAGACGCCAGGAATTCTATGAAATGTTCCAGAGGATACATTTCCAGAACGTTTGTTTAACGACTTCTCTCCCCTCATGTGTCATGATGCAGTGGACAGCACCGTGCAGAGACAGACCCCGGCTCCAACTGCTGGTATTGGGAGAATCCTCCTTTTGAGCAGCAAACTGGGCAAAACCCAATTTATCTTTCAAGTGCTCTCAGAGTTCAGAAAGCTCAGAGTCCTGCACAAAGAACCCTTTTACTTCCTCATCATCAGGGCCTCCCATAGTCTCAATATTTGCTTCCAGTCTCAGGGTTTGGGCTGGAGGTGGCCCCTCACAAGCCCAAAAAGCAGCATAAATATCTGCTTCGCTCACTTGCTGTGGTGTTTCCAGCGTGGGAACTCCTTTGGAGAGGCCTGTAGTTCTTCTGGCATCCCCTAGCAAGCTGCTCACTCCAGGCTATGTGTCTTCCATCTTGCTAGCTACAGCAAGCAGTAGAGACTTCCACTTTACCCTGGTTGCTACAGCAGCAAGATACTGCGGATCACACAATCTCATGAGAACTGCATCTTTAAACACTGCGTAGCACAAGTAAATATAATACACAATCTTAATTTTAAGTGAGAAAAATGTATCCCTGTGGACTTGTGGGTAGGGCGGACCGGAATAACAGGCAGGGAGGCCGAATATAGTGAGCAATGTCTCTGCTTTAATCAACAGCTGCACAGATATACAACGTCAGAATGGGGGAAGGGACGGTTGACTTGGCTGGTGACCCGGGTCGGCGTGGTGGAGCCGAGGTTGATTCTTGCTTCTCCTTTTTCTCCTACGGTCTCCTCGGAATGGTACTGGAGCTCCACGGAGGCTTGAAAAAGGGAGAGAAGCGAAAGGGCTTTTAATCCGAGCGACACCGTCAGAATCCTTCCACCGACACCTGTGAGTGAGGGTTTACGAAGGAGGGTAGTGAGGGCGGGACGGAAAGGGGCGATGGAAGAGGTAAGTAAGAGAGGGGAGGGGATAGAGGTGCAAGGTGTTGGGTAGTGATCGGAATTTATACAGTGCTCGTGAAAAGGGGAATAAGTATACAGTGTCTTAGTGCGCGTGTCTCCTATGCTATGTACAGTTCTATATTTACAAGAGGGCCACGGAGAAAGGTGACGTGTACTCACGTGCCCCGCCGCAACTCTCATCCGAGTTGCGGCCGCTCTCCAGCCTCCTCCTGAGGATGCCACCAGTCTTCCGTCCAGACGTCCTCGTCCTCTTCCTTGCTTCGGACCAGCCGGGTTATGCCGCTCTCAGTCGGGGGTTCGTCGCTCTCCGTTGTCTCCTGCCACGAGTCGGTTGCTCCGAACGCCTCTCCATCGTTCTCGGGGCCTTTTCTACCTTCCGGGTTGTTGTCTGGCGGGTCCCTTCCGGGGTCAGGGCCGGGTGCTTCCGGGTCGATCGAGGTCGTCCAGTTTCTGCGTCCGGGATGACGGGCGAGTGTTTCCGGTTCACCCAGTCCAGGAGGCGGTACCTGCAGGGAACGAGAAAGAGAGGGTGTCCTGTGTGACCGGGACGTTAATCGACCGGGCGCGGGGGACAGGATCCCCGCGCCCGGACATCGCGGTAACGGGGTACTTGTAGCCTCCTTTTCACATCCCCTTTCCCTAGCTGTCTTTCTAGTAGGGGGGCTGGGGAATGGATACCGGGACAGATAATCAGCGTTGCCCTGTTGTAGTCCTTTCCTGTGTACGGTTTTAAATCTAAAGGGCTGTAGGGATAGAAACCACCGAAGGACTCGGTCATTGTGACCCCTATTACGGGCCATCCATTCTAGAGGGGCATGATCGGTGTATAATATAAATTCACGCCCCTCCAGATAGTACCTAAGGCTTTCCACTGCCCATTTAATGGCTAGGGCCTCTTTCTCTATCACTGCATAATTGACTTCTCGAGGAAAAAGTTTCCTGCTAAGGTATAGTATTGGTCGTTTGATCCCTGTCGAGTCCTTTTGGGAAAGAACAGCCCCTAAACCCTGATCAGAGGCATCAGTCTGCAGGATGAAGGTCTGGGTATAGTCCGGGCTGACTAACACCGGTTCCGAGAGTAGGGACTGTTTCAGTCGTTCAAAGGCGTGGACCACCAGGTTTGAGGGATGTCTGAGTAGGTCTTCAGTTTTCGTGGATTTCTTCAACAAGTCAGTTAAAGGGGCCGTGGTTTGGGAGAAATTCGGGATAAACCTCCTATAGTACCCTAATAAACCCAGAAAGGCACGAAGGTCCTTCCGGGTTTGGGGAAAGGGGATGGCCTGAATGGCTTTGATCTTATTGTTCTGGGGCCGTATGAGCCCTTCCCCCAACAGGTATCCAAGGTATTTCACGCTCTGGGCAGCTAGGGTGGTCTTGGAGGGGTTGATGGTAAAGCCACTGTTTCCCAGAGAGGCTACCACAGAACGTAAGTGGTGTAAGTGCTGCTCCCAACTGTCGCTATAAATGACGATGTCATCTAGGTACGCCCCGGCATACCTTAGGTGGGGTTGGAGTACCAAGTTCATGGCTCTTTGAAAGGTAGCCGGGGCACCGTGAAGCCCAAAAGGCATCACCCTAAACTGAAACAACCCCTCAGGGGTGGAAAAGGCGGTCTTGGGTTTATCCGTTTCTTTGAGGGGGATTTGCCAGTAACCCTTACAAAGGTCCAGGGTGCTTATATACTTGGCTTTACCTATGCGTTCCACCATTTCGTCTACGCGGGGTAAGGGATAGGTGTCGAAGGCCGATATTTTGTTCACTTCTCTAAAATCTATACAGAATCTGGTGGAGCCATCCGGCTTGGGTACTAGCACTATGGGGGAATTCCAGCTGCTATTGGAGGGTTCTATGATGCCCATTTTCAGCATTTGATTTGTCTCCTCTTTGATGATGGCTCTTCGAGCTTCCGGGATGCGGTAGGGCCGTTGTCTCACGGTTTTTCCTGGTTCCGTGTGGATGGCATGTTCGACCACGGTGGAGTGTCCTGGAAGGGAGGAAAAGACCGTTTGCACCGAGGACAGGGTCCGCCTGAGATCCTGTTTGTTAGATTCGGGGAGGTCAGGGTCAATGCACACTTCAAAGGGAGGGGGTATTGTATTAGACAGGACAGGACGGGGTCCCTCCCACTTCTTCAAGAGGTTCACGTGATATATCTGCGTGACACCTCGGGTGGGTTCCGTTTCCACTTCATAGGTAACAGGAGTCACGGCTCTTAGTACAGAAAAGGGACCCTGCCACTGTCCTAGTAACTTGTGGTCGGAAGAAGGCAATAGTAACAGCACTAGATCGCCAGGGCTAAACTTCCGGACTTTGGTTCCTTTGTCGTACTGGTGTTTTTGGGTGTCTTGAGCGGCTACCAGGTTTTGCCTCACAATGACCCTTATCTGTTCCAAGTGTGTCTTTAGGTTGTCGACGTACTCAGGTAAGGGTCGGGTTCTGTCGGGCTCGGCTTCCCACGCTTCCTTAGCCATATCTAAGAGTGTCCGTGGGGCTCTTCCATACAATAATTCGTAGGGGGAGTATCCTGTGCTGCTTTGAGGCTTACACCTAATGGCAAACAGTGCCAGGGGAAGCATCTCCTCCCATCTTTTACTTTCGAGGCCCAAAAGCTTTTTAAGGGTTGTCTTAAGGGTGGCATTGTATCGCTCTACTAGCCCATCAGTCTGAGGGTGGTAGGCAGCTGTTCGTATTTGTTTGATGCCTAGCTGGGAGCAGACTTGGCGCATCAGGGAAGACACAAAGGGGGTCCCCTGGTCAGTCAATATCTTGCGTGGAAAACCAACCCTCGAAAAAATGGATAGGAGAGCTTTGGCAATGTTTTGAGTGGTGGGGTGGCGTAAGGGTACCGCTTCCGGGAAGCGGGTGGCATAGTCCACCAGTACGAGAGCATATCTACATCCGGACCTCGAGGGAAGCAATGGGCCTATAATGTCCATGCCCACTCTTGTGAAAGGGACATCAATGATGGGGAGGGGTTGGAGAGGAACCTTGGGGGGCCGATACCGACTATTCCGTTGGCAGACCGGGCACTCCCGGCAATACTGTTTGATCTGTCCGTGTACCCCTGGCCAGTAAAACTTATCTAGGATGGTATGACCGGTTTTTTCATCACTGAAATGCCCTCCCAGCAAATGGCTGTGTGCTAGGAACAGTACTTTCTCACGAAATAACCCAGGGATAACCAGCTGGGGAGGCTGTTGGGGTCCTCCCTTTCTGTAGAGGAGTCCGTTTTTCCGGAAGAAATAAGGACCTACATGTAGGGGATCTTCAGCATCCAGCGCACGCGCCCATGCTTCTTGCAACACCGGGTCTTCTTGTTGCGTGGCGCGGAATTCCCTGTCGGTTTCCCATGGGTGGATATCAACTTGGGCAGGAAAGGCCATAGCGAAGTCCTTCCTTTCGTTCCTCTTCTGTCTTTTGGTCTTGGATAGTTTGACCGCTGGACGCCCCGGAGGGGAGTCACGGGAGAACGGAGCTTCGGCCCACCATTTCCTCAGAGATTCGGTGGTGTCTTGAAGGAGAGGGGGTAGACCACTATAATCACTTCCCAATATCGCTTGTTCTGGGAGGTTAGGTATAAGGCCCACCGTCAACAGACTACCCATGTCTGTGGGGTTTTGGACATGGACCTGTGTGGTCGGATAGTGCTTGGTGTCGCCATGGACACATTTAATAGCCACGGTACCGGTCACTGGACCGACCGGGTGAGGTAGTTCTTGGGGTCTTAGAACGCTTTGTCTGCAGCCGGTGTCGGCCAGGGCCATCATTCTGTGTCCTTCAATCCGCACTGGGCATCGGAACGGAGGAGGGGTGGTGTCGGCGGTGAGACATACATAGTTTTTAGCCATCCCTATGTCCATGGGCTCCTCCTTTTGAGGACAAACGCGAGCAATATGTCCGTACCCACCACAATGAAAACATTGGGGTCCAGGTGGATGGGGGCGAGGCAAGACAGGATAAGGCATGAGGGCAACAGGGTCGGGTTTCCTGACCACCTGAGGGGGTCGTGTGATCCGGGGTTGGCTCCCCGGAGGGTTGCGGGAATGGTGTTCCTCCTTGGGTCGCTGGGACTCCTGGGCTCTGCTGTAGGCGCTTGCTATTTCCACCGCACTGTCGAGCGTTAGCCGTGAATGTTGGCGTACCCACTTCTGGGTGGCAGGATATAAGGAAGCCAGGAATTGCTCCAAGTATATTTTGGCTAGAATGTCTTCCTTAGTGGCTGTAGCCGACTTCAACCACCGATTGGCCAGATCTTGAATACGGAAAGCCAGAGCCCTAGGAGTTTCTTGGGGTCCTTCCTTTGCTTGACGGAGCCGGACCCTATATGTCTCGTCGTCTATCCCTAATCGTTCCAGGATGCAGGTCTTGATGTCGGCGTATGGTGTTTGTCCCTGGATATTAGCCTGCTGGTAGGCGGCCTGTAGTTCTCCGGTCAATAGGGGACCTAAGTAGTGGCCCCACCGGTTTTCGGGCCAGGCAGCTGCCTGGGCTAGGCGCTCAAAGTTCGTGAAGAAGTAGTCGGGATCCTCTCCAGGTACATACTTCTGTACCACGACTGAGGGCAGGGAGGTGACGGGTCTTTGTTGCCCCATGACAGTGGTGAGTTTCTCGAGGGCTTGGTCCTGCGCGGTACCCTGGCCTTTCAGCACGTCATGCAGCTGCCCCCTATCGTCTTCCGCTGTCTTGAGGAATCTCTCCATCATCTTCCCCAGTTGCTCCTGGCATTCTGCCAATTGTTTGACTGCGGCCTCCATGCCTCCGGACGATCCCACTTCTGACACCACTTGTGGACTTGTGGGTAGGGCGGACCGGAATAACAGGCAGGGAGGCCGAATATAGTGAGCAATGTCTCTGCTTTAATCAACAGCTGCACAGATATACAACGTCAGAATGGGGGAAGGGACGGTTGACTTGGCTGGTGACCCGGGTCGGCGTGGTGGAGCCGAGGTTGATTCTTGCTTCTCCTTTTTCTCCTACGGTCTCCTCGGAATGGTACTGGAGCTCCACGGAGGCTTGAAAAAGGGAGAGAAGCGAAAGGGCTTTTAATCCGAGCGACACCGTCAGAATCCTTCCACCGACACCTGTGAGTGAGGGTTTACGAAGGAGGGTAGTGAGGGCGGGACGGAAAGGGGCGATGGAAGAGGTAAGTAAGAGAGGGGAGGGGATAGAGGTGCAAGGTGTTGGGTAGTGATCGGAATTTATACAGTGCTCGTGAAAAGGGGAATAAGTATACAGTGTCTTAGTGCGCGTGTCTCCTATGCTATGTACAGTTCTATATTTACAAGAGGGCCACGGAGAAAGGTGACGTGTACTCCCGTGCCCCGCCGCAACTCTCATCCGAGTTGCGGCCGCTCTCCAGCCTCCTCCTGAGGATGCCACCAGTCTTCCGTCCAGACGTCCTCGTCCTCTTCCTTGCTTCGGACCAGCCGGGTTATGCCGCTCTCAGTCGGGGGTTCGTCGCTCTCCGTTGTCTCCTGCCACGAGTCGGTTGCTCCGAACGCCTCTCCATCGTTCTCGGGGCCTTTTCTACCTTCCGGGTTGTTGTCTGGCGGGTCCCTTCCGGGGTCAGGGCCGGGTGCTTCCGGGTCGATCGAGGTCGTCCAGTTTCTGCGTCCGGGATGACGGGCGAGTGTTTCCGGTTCACCCAGTCCAGGAGGCGGTACCTGCAGGGAACGAGAAAGAGAGGGTGTCCTGTGTGACCGGGACGTTAATCGACCGGGCGCGGGGGACAGGATCCCCGCGCCCGGACATCGCGGTAACGGGGTACTTGTAGCCTCCTTTTCACAATCCCCTTGTAATGGGCTTTGCTAAGTTAACGTTGCAGGTAACCCATATATATATAATATGATTTAATGGGTGAGACATTATTTTATTTTATTTTTTTCTTTTTTGGTCAATGTTCCTGAACATGACTTTGATGTGTACAAACCTAAACAAATCATTCAGGCAGAGTTTTGCTCAGCAAGATGGAAGAAGACCGAACACTAGAGGAATAGACGCTGCTATAGATGGTCTCAGAAGGAGATTAAAAATATTAAAAAGAAACAAAATAACAATACAAATAAATAAACCTCACCTGAATGCCTGGAAGGTAAACTTACTGTTTATTCAGACATAAAAGAACAGGAATCACATACAGGAAGTTCCTTATTTTAGTGCTTCTGGGTAATAAGAGCCATTAATTTGGGCTAAGTAAAAAATGTCTGTGGCGATGTCTTGTGCCCCTAGCCTTAGACTCCAAGGACTACATCTTCCTTGGCAACCCAAAGTTTCACATCGACAACCCAAATGACAAAAATACTGCACACCTCCTCGACAGTATGATCAGCCTCGGGTTGACCCAGATTACTCACGACCCTACACACACCGCATGACAGACTCTGGACCCAATTTTCACCTTCAGCAACTGCATCAAATTCAGCCATGTCACAGAACTCACATGGACCGATCACTCCATCATCCACTTCAGCATCTGCAGCCCCTGCACTACAACCCCCAAAATGACCAACACCTCCCACCGGAGGTGGAGCAAAATCTCAGGGTGAACACCTCTAACCCTGCTACTGCCACCAACCTTCAACAGGGAGTGAGACTGTAGCTGATCCTCCCCTACGGTGAACGAGCGTTGCCCCACTGCTTTTAAGCAATGCCAAGTAGAAACATAAAATTATAATAACTTAGAGTTATTATTGTTTTATGCTTCATATCCTGCTGCTTTGTGGGTGGGTGGGCGGAGCTGATCTGCTCTCGCAGCAGGGGAGGAGTGGTTTGACCACTCTTAAGTGTGCAATGATTGTTTGGTCAGCCCTCTCGGACTTTCCAAACCAGTCATGCGTACTTTCCTCATTCTCCATGCAGGCTGCATTACAACCTGCATGGAGAACATGCCCACCCCTCCTGCCCCTGGCTAAGCGCTGTGTTAGAGGCACTCAGAGCAATCACAACGCTGCATTGCAGCATTGTATTTGGCTTAGGGGAGGGAGCCTGGCTGCCTGCTTCCTGTTCCTGGAGTTGGAGGCAGGAGAGCAGGAGCAGAGACGTGGGACCCGGCCTCAAGTAAATTATATTCTTTTTATTCCCCCTGCAAGACCTTCCTTTACACCTTTCCCGTGACCCCACACCCGCCCTGACACCCGTGAGCCATGCCGGCTGCCATTAGAGTGAAAATATTCAATGCCTGGGTCACCAATTGGTGGATGTCCGCCCAGAATTTCTGAACCTATGTACATTCCCACAGTACATGTATAAATGTGCCTCCCTGGCCACATCGCCTCCTACACTCCCAATTGTCTGTTCTACCCATCTTAGCCAGGGTTGACCTCGTAACATACACTCTATGAAGGATCTTAATGTGCACCAATAGCAATCGAGCAGAGATCGCCACCTCTTTCGGAGAGGCCAATGCCTCCTGTCTCTCATCCTCGTCCAACTCCGAAATGTCCACCTCCCAGCCCCGCCGAAGCGTCATGAGGGAGTCTGGGGCATTATTGACCAGTTTTTTATACGTTAGAGACACCGCTTTTGTTTACAAGTATCTGTCGAGGAGTCTATCCTCCAAAGGAGAAGCCTCTGGGAGAGATTCCCCCTTTGGTATCTGCGACGTCAGTGCGTGTCTCATCTGTAGATTTCGAACTTGTTCTGTGTCCGCCATTTCATTTTCCTGTTGGAGAGTATCAAATGGTATGACTCGCCCCCCTTTCCATAGGTCGCCTATTTTAGAGATCCCTATCATATCCCATTTATCGAATCCCTTTGTGTTCTTCAGGGTGCCCAGCTGTTTGATGTCCCACAAGGTAGTGGCCTGTGTGAGTTTTGTCCCCCAACCCATGCTGCAAGTGGCAGCATGCCACACTTTCACTGAGTGTCCAGTCGGTCCTGCTAGGCAAAATTTGGTGGGTTTTGAATAAAGGCCCATATTAAAATTGCCACCAGGTAGTAGCCATTTATCCATCCTATATCCCAGGTCATCCCAATGGCGGTATATACAATGATTGGTCGCCACTAAGTGGGCCGCCAAGTAGTATTTTTTATGTCAGGGAGCCCGATTCCCCTGTCATACCAACGTCTCACTCGTTTTGAGAAGGAAATGCGGGGGTGTCCATCCCAAAGCAGTTCTCTCTGAATTTTTTCCACTTCTTTACTGCATCAGGACCGGGTTTGGAAAGTTTTGGAGGGAATATAAAAAGCGTGGTAGTGACAACATTTTATACAATGCTACTCAACCCAACAATGACAGTGGAAGACTCTTCTAGTGTGCCACGTCATTCTTCAGTCATTGTAGTGGGGGGAGTAGATTATACTTGTAACTAGCACTGGGATCTGCAGTGATGTTGACCCCAAGGTATCGAAAACCGTCTTTCGCTTCCTGAATGGGGCAGTCTCTGGGTAGGGATGGAGACCCACCATGAAGGACATATAATAGGGATTTGTTCCAATTAATAGTGTATCCAGAATATTTGCAGAAATTCGTGAATATATTGAGAACTCTGTGGATTGATGCTTTAGGAGCTGCAAGGTATAGCAGAAAATAATCCACGTAAAGAGAGATACGATCCTCCCAACCTTCTGTCCATTTCAGCCCCCAAGTGATGGGATCTCTACGGATCCATGGCACCAGAGGTTCCAGAGACAACGCAAAGAGCAAGGGGGGCAGTGGGCACCCCTGTCTAGTCCCATGTCTGAGTTTAAAGACTGTCGATTTTTTATTATTAACTACCACCTGTGCCAGTGGTTCTGAGTATAATAGACTTACCCATTTAATAAACTCTGAATCATCATTGACAACAAGCTCAATATGAAATTACAGATCAAACCCATCTCTGCTGTCTACTTCCACACTCTGCGCATGCTACATAAGATTTTTCAAGTGACTACTCCTACACACAAGATGCACTGTGACACAGGCCCTCATTACCAGCCGACTGGACTACAGCAATGCCTTCTATGTAGGAATCAGTGCACACCTCCTACAGGGACTTCAGACCACACAGTACACCGAAATCAGACTCATCCTTGGCCTTCCCTGATGAAAACACATCACAGCACACCTTAGGCAATTCCACTGTCTCCCCATATAGAAGGGATGCCAATTCAAGCTGCTGACCCACGCACACAATGCTCTACACAACTAAGGACCTGCATACAATAACCACCACCTGAACTCCCACCAACTGTCGAGAAGACTACGCTCCACCTCCCTTTCACTTGCCCATACTCTTCGCATCTACTGAAGCAAAAGTGGAGGACGCTCCTTCTCCAACAGTGCAGCAAAGACCTGGAACAGCCTCCCCATGCACCTCCGGACCATCACCTCATTTCCAGAATTCCAAATGGCTCTCAAGACCTGGCTGTTCACATAAGCTTCTGGGACCTGCAAGCGTCTGGATACCATATTGGGTGATTAGATGCGCTCTATGAATCCTGATTGATTGATTGAAGGGAATTCTAAGTCAAATTGTTTTGTAAATCAGGACTCATGGCTCCTCCTGATGCTATCCTTTTATTTAATGTCTTTTTGGTAAAATCTGTCTTCTTATGTTCACAAACATCAAATTCATGTTCAGGAATATCGAATAAAAAAGGTAAAATCAAATAGTATTTCATCTACTTTTAATTATGTAGTAAACCAAGAGAAAAGACCTTAGAAAGGGTGATGGGAAATGGACAAAATACAGTGCATGGCAACACCAAAGAGAATCGTATTACTGTATAAGTATCAGTACGATTATGAAACACCATTCTTTGCTGCACCGCAGATGAGTAGGTGAATGTCCACTGCAATTCCAAAACAGACAGCAAGAGTACCAATGACTCTTGCTCCCCCTTGGTACTGTTATTAAATATTAAGAAGTGAGGGTTCTGGTACTGTATATGCATTACATCCAACCATAGACACTGTAGGATCAGGTATGGGGAAATTATCTTACTTTTTAGAGTCAATGCTAAAAAGACATCAACTCTGGTAATAAATATTACTAAGTTCTCTTGAGCAAAACCTCACCCAACTACTTCACCTTTGACCTCGCTCTTCATGTAAACTCAGATGAATTTAACTGTGCTGGTCTCCTTACAGATGCAGAACTCTTTAGAGCTTCTTTTGTTTGATCCGAACACTACAATGGCACAGATAGTCTTACCTGCAGATTGAGTAGGTGTTTCAAATGCACCAACCTTATACCTCAAAGGCTGAAAAGGAGGTTTGCGGGAGACACTAAGGAAATATTGTCTCAAGGTGGACTAACCCTATGTTATTGTGTAACAAGGTTAAAACCAGGAAGGTTGACTTAAGGAGTTACATGAACATGCTGTAAACAGGTCCCTGGCATGTTTTTGCATAATCTGAGGCCGTGGCTTCATCAGGACAATAGTCCCCAATGCCTACCCACTGGATATCTGCCTAGGAGTCTGTGTGTGCATTTACTGCATGTGCCTGTGAAGGGTGTGCACAGATTATTTCACCCATCATGGTACAGCTGATAGTCAATCAATTTTGCATAGCACAGCTACTCACCCGGGAGGGTCTCAAGGCCCTACTGTCTTGGGATTCACGAGTGTATTGGACCCTTGTAAGGGTTTTGCTTCCTACCGGAAGGGACCTTACCCAGCCCTGCTCCGCAAAACTCACTAAGAGGTTATAGGATGTGAAAAGCGAATGGCGTACCTACTCTACATACATTATACTCTAGCTTCTTTGACCTATTAAAAAATACAAGGAATTGTACTTACTCCAGCAGGCAATGTTGGGTGCTTTCTGTACTCCTCTGTAGATATGTAAATTGACACGGCCCTGAAATTGTGTTGACAAGACCTTCAGGTATTTAATCCTGGTTACTAATAATGATTTACCCTTTAATTACTCATCAAGCAATGGGATGATGGTCTTGCAGCTCGTTCACAAGAATTTGCAGATAATTGTAGCTGCAGCCACAGCCTTCCATCATTTCGAGTATCAAATGGTAAGTGTGTGTGTTTTTATTACTATTTGTCTTGACAAATTGCACCTGCAATTGCAATTGATTTACCACCTTACACTTAGTGGGGCTTATTTATGAGAGGCTTGTGCTGCCGTAGAGTCACATCTATGAGGTGACGCAAAAGCCACTTTACATGGCCTCATAGATATGGAGTAAGATAAAGTAGCTCAAGTCACTGCCTTGCCCTGCTCTGCATCATTGAGCCGTTCCACCATATTTCATAAATACAGTGCATTCCTGCCTTTTCACATTGGCTTAGGAGAGCGCATTAAGAAGACATGCAGCACCGCCCTATGCCAATCCCTCATAAATGAGGCCCATAGTAATTACAGTGCTTTGCAGGAAAATTATGCATCCCCCCTCTGGAGAGAGCTGTGAATATTATCTAATAATTATATTCATTCCTCCATGGGTTTATAGTTAACCCCTAGGTCCCTGCAAAAATCTAGGCACAAATCTAGTTTTAAATGCGAACAGGAGTGCACCCACTGAAAGACAATGTGATGAATTTGCTCACCAGGGCCTAGATTTATGGGCTTTTGGTGCAGGGCAGTACAGCAAGACACCTTGCTGTGCTGTGATGCCCTGCGTCAAGAGGAAAAGGCAGGAATGCACTGTATCTATGCAATACGGTGCATTCCTGTCCTTTCCCACTGCGTTGGTGCCAGTTTGGCTGCATAGCACCAACATAGGCACCCTTGCACCATGGCGCAAGAGTGTCTGAGTTGTAGGCACAATTGTATTTGTGCAGGAAGTGGCACCTTCCTGCACAAAAACAATCCTGGGAAGCTTTTACTTCTTTCTATGTGTGCTGCCGAAAGCAGCACACACAGAAAGAGGAAAAACGAGGAGAAATACAAATATTTCTCCTCGTTGCACCTACCCTGGGAGGCATACGGTTTAGGGCGCTTCCCCAGGTTTACAGGTTCTTGTAAGTCTTGGGATGCATCAAAATCTGTGGGTGTTGTGTGGAAACACCCACCGCAACATCCTTGGACTGCTCCAGAGTAAGGCAATGCATCAATTTGCGCTGCCTTGGCTTACTCCTTTTTATGAGGCCATTCAAAGCCATGCAAAGTCTGTAAATATGTCCTCAAGTCTTTGCCAAGTAAAACATGTCAAATATCCAGTGCCCTTACAGCGTAAAAAGCACGTTTTTGGACCACAATAGGGAAGGTAATTTGCAAGTCATACCCCCCTTGTACATTTTGAAATTCAGAACCTCGTGAAAATTACCTTACTCAGGAAATACGCATGTGTTTACAAGATGAGAAATCTGGACCCTTGAATGCACCCATATTGGAAACGGAGCCTTTGCCTGCTAAGGTTTTTATACCCAGAATATGAAAAAACCCACATAGCGTCAGACAGAATATTTACTTTGTCGCGTCCACAAAACACAATGGGGCATATTTACAAGCCCCTTGCGTCATTTTTGCGCCGCAGTTGCGTCACTTTTTGTGACGCAGCAGCAGCGTAAAAATGCGGCCCATTTACAATGTGACGCATGTAGGGAGATGCGTCACGTTGTATAGCCCTGCGTCACATTATACCTGTGTCAGGTATAATGCATGCAGGGTGGGTGTTCCCACGCAAAAAAGCCTTGTAGAAGTGACGCAGTGAAATCTACAATCTACACTTCTAGGATGTCACTGCGTCAAATTCTTACGCCTGCTTAAAGCAGGTGTAAGCAGTGATGCAGCACAATAAGGATAGGCCTCCCCCTGCATTGCTGGAGTTGCATCGTGCTTGCGACACGACTCCAGCAATGCGTGCCTTTTGCGTCAACAGATACGTCAGAATTTGACGCATCTGTCAATTCTTGTGCCATGGTGCGCCGTATTGTAAATACGGCGCATCCATAGTGGCGCAAGGGTTTCTCATGGTGGCGCAGGGAAAGTGACGCATCTTTACAGATGCGTCACTTTCTTGTAAATCTGCCCCAATGTGCATCCCACACTTGTTAGTTCCAGGTGGGGGTAAATGCCCATACCCAGGGGACAAGAGATGTGGCAGAAGGAGTGCCATGTAATAAGACACATCCTGCGGAAAATCGAAGTAGGTGCAACCCGGTGACAGACCTTTGATTGTATGATTCACCGACCACAGGTAAGGTCCTGCAGCTAGCACCTGAAGGGCACAGCCACTGCAGGAATTAAATGACGCAGGGGAAGGTCACAGGGTCTGATCATAGAAAAGGCCGTGTGACAAACCCCTATTCCACAAAGCTGAGGTCGTGAACAGCAGGGGGTGGTGGCTGATGGCTGATGGCAGAGGGCTGGGCAGAGGGCTTGGCCACAGCCCTGACCCTGCGACCAGCACATGCTGTCCATGGCCAGTGTGAGTGGAGCAGGCTGGCCACTCTGTGTAGGTTGGATGTAGGGCTTGGCTGCAAGTCAGGCCATGCACAGCCAGGGTTTGAAATGAAGTAGTTTGTTAAATTTACTGAAAAAAACTGTGAATAGCTGAGTTAAGGTGCCGACTCAAACGAGCCAAATCAAAGAAAGGTGCTAGTTACTGTCACTAATATACACGCCAAGCACTATGACTTGCGGCGAGGGCCTTGCTAAAATACCAATTTGCAAACAGCCCGGAAACAAAGGGAAAAACAGGAAAGAGAAGATGGCAAGTGAAACAAGTAATGTCCTCTTGTGTAGGTTTGCCAGAAATGTGCTTATGCCTAAAGATGGGAAATGCAAATTTGGCATTTTGCGCTATATTTAAGCACAAAATTAATCTTCGCCTCAGTTTTTGGAATGAGGATGCATTAGAGCAAATGGACCTCAAATGCCAGCTGCTCAGGTTCTGTTTTAAAAAAAAAATATTTTTATTAAGTAGTTATCCAGCACCTGGCTGTACATTGAACACATATAATACCATACTTTTACAATATTGCCATCTCTACACCCCATCCCTTGTTGCGTACAGTATAATTCATATCATACCGAGCTGTCTTGGCGCAATACATTTGTAACCAAATATTTCCATCTCATAGTCCCCTTGACTCGTGGCTCCCCCCCACTAATTCACAGGGCTCTATATTGCGCCCATTTCCCCCAGATTTTGTCCCTTTTTTTGGGCATCCCCTTCCTTGGAACACCACCTTCTCAGCACTGCAGCACAAGTCCATATCTTCTTTCCATTTTGCGACACTTGGCGGCTGGACAGCCCCCCCCTTCCCTTGTTTAGACACAATGTCCACTGTCATGAGCTATGTCTTCTCATGTCTTCTCATGTTTTGGTCATTTCTCTTCCCCCGACACACAGGTAGTATGCCATTTGGCTTTGCTAGGCACCTCCCCCCCCATTACTTCCGACATAATTCGAACTACTTTCTTCCAGAAGTGTTGTATCCTTGGACATGCCCACGGAATATGGAAGAAGGTGCCTATTTTTCCACAACCACGTGTACATTGGTCAGTGTCGCTACATCCTATCCGGTGTAGGAATACTCTGGAAGCATACGATCTGGGGAGCGCGCGTAGCTGTAACAATCTGAACGGCGCCCTAATCGCCACCTCCCTTGGGCTCTGTATCTCCTCTGTCCAGTCAGGGTCGGGAGAATTGTAATTTTTTTTTTTTATTTACCAATGAAACACATTTTTTGGGCATGGGGTCTATGAGTAATCTGTCTCCCAGTGGAGTATATTCTGGTATTTGCTCCCTCTCTGGGACCTGTCTAAGCTGTAAGTATCAGAGGAATTCTTTGTTGGACATTTGATATTCCTCTTTCAGGTCCGCAACGCTCATCATTTTACGCTCCCTTCATATATCGCCCAAATAATCAATCCCAAATACTTGCCATTGTAGAAGCCATTTAGGTGCCCCACCTCCCTCAGATGTTCGGAGTGCCAGAGTGGCGTTCACCCTGTCGCTTTATCTTTCCACCCCAAGAATGTGTTGGCTTCCCTCCACACCTGTAGTGTCGTTTGAGTAGATGTAGGTAGTTCAGCGCTCAATATCCGGTGATACAGCACCGAGAGGTGTCCTCCCTCCCCCATATAGTGATGGTCGGCTCTGTACGCTGATTTCTCTCTCCCCGCAAATACCCACTCATTAATGGTCATGAGTTGCGCTGGCCAGTAATATTTTTTAATATCTGAAATTGCCAGTCCTCCCTCATAGATGCTGCACTGTAGCTTTGGTAAGGCTATCCTAGCCTGTCCGCTGTCCCACAATAGCAGCCTGAGCTCAGGGTCAATCTGTTTAAAGAAACTAGGGGATATCTTACATGGAGTATTTTGCAGCGCATACAGGAATCTGGGCAGTGACATCATTTTTAATAGGGCTGCGTGTCCCATCCATGTCAGTGGCAGCTTTCTCCAGTGTTGCACGTCCCTGCGCAGTCTCTCCAATTGGGGGTGCAGGTTATCCTCAATGAATTTATTTTCTCCCTTTGATATTATAATGCTCAGACTTTTAAATGTGTATCGAATTGCTAGGGAGCTTGCACTACTCTGCAAGTGTCCTGCCGCTCACCTCTATTCAGGCTTCAGGCCCGATGCTAATTGGCCTCGCCGTTGATCAATTGTGCCGATTTTACTCTGAGGTCAGAGGGCCTTCCGCCTTATCAGCCCTGGTCGCGTCCCACGAGGGAAACAGTCATTAAGTCACATGCGTTACAACGCATGCGATTACAACGTGGTCGTTACAACGATCGCGTTGTTACAGCGCAGTACATTACAACGCAAGTTGTTACATCGACTTGCTGTAGGGGGAGCGCTAACCTAAGGAATAGTATAATTTCCTATTCCAACACCTTTCCTACTGTTGCGCACACTGGAGTTTGAATAGTAAATTATACTATTCCTGAGTCCATTGCGCCCCCTACAGCAAGTCGATGTAACGACTTGCGCTGTAATGTACTGTGATGTAACAACCCGGTCGGTGCTATATTCGGCCCACATAGTCCGATCAACCACTCTCGGAGCCAACAAGCCCACAGCAATTATTCTCAGCCCAGTCCTCTTGGCAGTGTGCTGCTCACTTTGGCATTCCAGGGCTCGCGCGAGGGGAGAGGTGCTCTGTCTATCTGCATCCCCGTCTGCCGAGTCCCATGCTCCCTCACTGCTACTCAAGCCGGGGGTCAGCAGACTCCTGCAGGCCCAACTCCGCACTGCCTCCACGGCAGGTCTGATGCTGTCTTCCTGGGCAGGACTTGCCCTTCAAGCACTGCGGCGGTCGTGGAGGTTTCTTTCACGTCATTTTCTCGGATCTGTGTAGGGATTAATGGGGAGAATAGGGTCGGTTCGATGGAGCCGCTCGATCAAGCAGCCACTCCTCTCCGTGGCAAGCTTCCCCCCAGGTTCTGTTGTTCTTGTGTGTTTGCAGTACAGTTTTACAGTGAAATATGCGATCCCCCCAATTTTCTTTCATGCAAATGCCACACAGTTATGCAAAGTGGCATAATTGCATAATTTCATGCAATATGTGTAGTGCGAAAATCCTGAAATCATGTTGGCATAATTTAAATTTTGCTTAATCATAGTGTTGTGTGCATTGATTACCATCACTGATGAAGTTCAGTGGTTTGACGTGTTATAGCCAGAACCTGTACTCAATTTTTAACTGTTTCGGTGAGTATAGGATATATTTCCGATCACACTTGGTAGGTACAGTTAGGTCAGCATTTCCACAGAAAATACATTGTTTGGTTTACTGATAACCTTGGCCCTGTTCGACGAACCCCCATGAAACTTTTCAAAAAGGAGCTACTTTTTAACTAGTTTGTGATAAGAAAGTTTTGGGGTGATGTGTCAAGTTAGGGGAGAAAAGGGAAGATCCCAAAATGCAGCATCCCCTGCATTTTCCATAGGTTTGTTTAGGAGCACTACCGCAAAAACTGCTCAACGGAATTACACAAAAATGTCAGGAAGCTAGATCTTGGTCCACAGATGGTGCTTTTTGTGATTTGGTGTAAATCCATTCAGTAGTTTTGAGAAATTAAGTTTAAAAAATATTTGAATGGTTGGGTCCGCGAGAGTCTCTTGAGAGTCTTGCGTGAACAGCAATTTGAAAATAGAGCATTCTGAGTGGCCCAGGGGGCTTATTTTCCTTTAGGGCAATTTACTCCTACAGGAGTCAGACTCCCGTGGGAGCAAGTGCTCTAACTGGCTGCCAGCAACATCAGAAAAACTTTGCTGGCAGTCATTACAGGGCTCAGGAATTTAGTCCCCTGTCCTGAACATTAAAAAAAAAAAGATATAAGGTAGCAGTGTAGGGACAGCCTGTCCCTCTAGGCCCAGACCCAGAAGGACCGCCCCACCCTCCCGATACCAAAATTGAAAAAAACCCAGCAGTTTTTGCCATGATCCCACATTATCAAAACAAAAGATAGCAGCCTGGGGCTCATACCCCGGGCCATTTTTGGTCTCATCCCCCAGGGGTCCAATTTATTATTTTAGAGGAGGGGGCATGTGGTCCCTCTCCCCGAGCCGCATTTGTCCATTGCGACCCCATCCCCAGTGGCCCTCAGAATATAGTAAGGGGAGGGGGCCAGCTGCCCTCCCTGGATCCTTTAATGGCCCCAGGAAGCCCATCCCCCAGGGCTGACTCACCTACTCTGTCCCATGGAGCCCACCC
The DNA here is from genome assembly GCF_964204655.1 of Triturus cristatus. Lineage (NCBI taxonomy): Eukaryota > Metazoa > Chordata > Amphibia > Caudata > Salamandridae > Triturus > Triturus cristatus. The sequence goes on from NC_140589.1 coordinate 184,372,440, forward strand.
CTGGGACACAGTGGGTTCCCTGCCTGCACCTGCACAGGCAGGTGTTTGCTCCCACCTGGCGGGAGCATTTTTTAATCTCCTGCCAAACGGGAGCAAACACAAAGTCTAATTCTAGCAGACAGAAGCTTTAAAAATGCTCCCACCAGCAGGGAGCAGATTTAGGACTTATTTCCCTGCCCGCACTGATGGGAGAGACAGATCGATACATTGCTCCCACCGGAGGGAACAGCATTAATATCTGCTAGCTGTGGTTGGGTGCAATGCGGGCTCCTGCACCATGTAGGAAGCCTGTTGGGGCCACAGGGCCCTGGGGCTCCCCAGCGCCCTCCAACATATGTTTGGTGGGTGCTCTGGGTGGGCACCAGGGCGACCACCTTTAATTGATGCAGGACCTAGGGGATAGGGTCCTTGGGGCCGAGAACAGCTCAGGAACGGGGACTGTGCATCCCCTCCACTCCCCTTTGAAATAAGGTGCAGAGCTGGGAGATGGGGTCTGCAGGGTTGTATAAGCTCGGGAGATGGGGGACATGCGACCGCCTTCCATTTTAATATATACATATATCGAGCCCTGGAGATCAGGTCTGAGAAGGCTTGAGGAGGAGAGCCACAAGTCCCCCGTTCCCTTTAAAGAAAACCCAGGGCTCAGCTGGATTTGGTCCCCGGGGTATAATAAGGCTTTAGGGGAGGGGCTACTCATCCTCCTCCCTTTATTTATTACTCTGCCATAGGGGATAAGGTCCCCCTGGCCTAGTAAGGCTCGTGGAAGGGGCGGAAGCCACCTCCCCCTTTTTATTAAATTTGGCCCTGGAGATTGAGGTCCCCTGGGCCCTAAAAAGGCTGAGGGAGAGGGGCTGCACGCCCCCTCCCATTTTAATTGGCTTTGCCCCCAGGGAATGGAGTCCCCTAGATCTAGTAAGGCTCTGGGAGGAGTGCTGTTCCCTCTCCCCTTTTAAACAAAAAATGGAACTGGTGTATAGGATTCCAGGGGTCTATGAAGGCTCAGGAGTGGGTCCCCTCCCCTTTTTAATATGTTTGCCACCAGAGGATAGTGTCCCCGGGGCCAATTAAGGCTCAGGGAGGGATTCCCTCCGGGCCCGCTCCTTAAATTTGGGCCCAAGGGGTGGGGCCGGAAGAGGCTTGGGGAGGTGGGCAGGCTGCCCCCCTCCTATTTTCTATTGTATTTGGCCCCAGGAGGATGGGGTCATGCCACACCGTGAATGAGCAAACGCCATGTTTGGAGTCGGGTGGGCTGTCTCTGGGTAGCTGCCTGTAGGGAGTTGGACGCAGGTCCTGGCTGCAAGCCAGGCCCTGCTGCGAATCCCACGCTGCATGAGATGGAAGGCCGTGCACAGTGTGCGGTTGGTTGCCTGTGGGGGTTTGCTGCAGGCTAGACCACATGGCCAGCCTCCCTGTGACACACAACCAAAGGCTGTGTAATGCAGGGGGTGGTCTTTACGTATGGCAAATAAATATTACTTTATGTGAAAAAAAACTAGAAATTCACTGAAAATACCAAAGGTTAAAGTAACATTATACTTATGTGTTACACCAAAAACTTAGAAATTCACTAAAAAAAACAAGTTCAAACTAACATTATAGTTAGGTGAGTATGTCAAGCAACATTAACATTCTGAACAAAAAAACACAGAAATGTATCAGTTATAGCTAGGAGAGCTTACTATAATGTGCGCCACCGCAATGCACAGCTTATGACCCCACATATTACATCACTCATGACATGTTCTATGACATTATTTACATCACTGATGACATTGCAAAATTATGATTTGTTTTATGAAACCCTAACGCCCAGGGTGGGCCAGGGCTCAGGGGTGTGACCCATGGTTTTCTTTTTGAGGAGGCAGAGTAAAATATTATGGGAGGGTGTGCACTACCCCCTTCCTGAGCCTAGTGAAGCCCCAGAGACGAAATGTAAATATATGGTGATACGTTTATATATATTTATATTTATCACTGACAAAACCAAAGGTTAAATTAGCATAATCAATCAATCAGCATTTGTATAATGCAGCACTCTTACCCCTAGCGGTATCTTGACACTGAGGTGGCTATGTATACATTGAAAAGCCAGGTCTAGAGTTTCTTTCTGAAGTGCACCAGGGAGGGTGCTGTTCGGGGGAGGAGTGGTAGGTCTTGGCGGCGATGTAGGAGATGGAGTGCCCCCACTGCGGCTGCAACGTATGCAGGGGGAGTGTGCGTGGGCAAGTGAGGGGAGAGCAGGTGTCTTGTGAGAAGATGGAAGCTCAGTCGACGGTTGATGTAGGACGGTCATTGATCATCTAGGGCTTTGTAGATGTGCACGAGGATCTTGAACTACCATCTCTTCTGAATAGGGATCCAGTGGAGGTTTCTGAGGTGGGGGTGATGTGGGTCCATTTGTTGAGCTCCAGGATGAGTCTGACTGCAGCGTTCTCTATGGTCTGAAGAGCTGGGGGGAGATGCCGGCATAGAGAGCATTTTGGTTAGGTAGAAATGACTGTTGAAAAAAACACTGAAATTCACCACTTCTAGTTAGACTTTATAGTTCAGCACTGTAAATAGTACAAAATAAAGCAAAAGGACAGAAATCCAAGTAACTATTTCGAAATAACGTATCCCATCTTTTTTATACTTCTCTCCAACGATGGCATGCTAGAATAAGAGATGGTTCACAACTTAGTTTACGGTAAGTCCTTTGTTTGTAATTCCATTTATTAAACAAGCTCGCTTGTGGTCAAAACAGTCAACAATGACAAAAGCTGACATGTTTTGTTCCTTTCACTACTTCAGGGCTGCGATTGAATACACCCAATTAATATATTTAAAACCAAGTTATATGCAGATTAGAACCATCACAAGAGATTTTAGCAATAAACCTCGTAAAAGCATAAATATGTGCTTAACCTTTTTCCATTGATCTGGTATCTTGCATTAAACATTTCCACACCGGGCCATCATAACAAACAACCGAACAACCTAAGTATATCTGACCACTGGTTGCCCATCATGTGCCATGTAGTGACAAGATTTTCATGAATAATACCTTTTAATTCACAGACATGCCTCTTTACCCCTATGTACAAAGTAGTGAGCGCATCCTTCTCATGCTTCTAAAATCAAATTTTGCCTTTTTCAGACAAAACCATATATTTATGTGACAGACTGGAATCCGAGTTACTTCGTTGTTAAAAACAAATGAGCTATACATATCAGGCGTTGCGTTTGCACTCTTATATGTACTAAGGGCAGCATACTTATAATAAAGCATCCTTATAACCCATCAATTATTTGAATACAATCCTTCAATACCACAATAAGTCTCATAAAAGCATCCAAGGCATCTGCTCTTTACATTCTTCACAGTGCCCCCAATGGTAAGGAGAAAACCAAGACATTATAAAGTGAAATTAGCATTTTATCCTAATGGCATCACAATATAAGATCCATGTATTAATTAAAAAAAAGGGAACAACGACAATCTGAACAAAAATAGAAATTCAGGATTGGTGAAAACCAATGTCACATATGCAAACCAACAAATGTGACGGTCTCAAACAAGCCAATTGGGACTCCTAATAAATAGATGAATTAAATATATCAAATATCCTGTTCTCCGCATTAGCCAAAAGCGCTACTTTGAAATCCCATCTTTTGTTAGCTTTTGGCCAATATACATTGGAGAGCAGTTGGCCTAATGGCTAGGGTGGTCGACCTCGAATCTGGGGAATTGGGTTCGAGTCTTGGCAATGACGCTGAACATCCTGTGATTCTAGGCAAATCACTTAATCTCCCTGTGCCTACCAAAAATGAATGTGTACTTATGTAATGCAACTGGTGCTATGTAAAGCGCTCTTATATCCGATTCAGGTCAAGTTCGCACTTCATAAAACTCTTTAAAAAAATACATTGATCAATAGATGTGGTCACCGCTCACACATTTAGATGAGTAGGAGATCTGATTGTAACTGGTGAGGTAACAACGGCGTTAACCCCAAGTGCCATCTTGCTTTTTGTTATATTCTATTCAACAGATCAAGATAGACATCATTGAGATCTTTTACTTATAAAGTGCCATATTGGCCATTAAAACATGCAAAGTCCCACAATTGTATTCCTAAAGAGTGGGGGTGGGGGGGGTACAGATTTTAAATTCTAATCCGAGGAGGCATAAAACTCCCTACAGAAAACACTTCCAGTGCATTTCTGCAATAAAGTTAGTTGCAAGCGGATCACATTGGCATGGGCTGCCAGTGCATCATTTTGTGTATAGCACACATACCACTCGACGTGCATGATATAATGTGATACAAAAGAAATCACTGAGCTGCATAGTTCAGAATTATTTTACACAGGCCTGCAATCCTTACCTATCATGTCTGTCCAGGTGGTCATATCAAATGGCGTACACTCTGGGGTATATTCACAAGAATGTGTGCTAAACATCACCAAAAACTGTTAACACAACTTTACACATTGCAGCCTCATGCGGGAAAATAACCCCGTGGCAACGTGGAATTCACAACAAGGCGGTACCATGCGATAGTCTGCCGAAACCTCAGACAATGTCCGCGATACAACCACCTCGATGGAGATTAAAACACAAACCACACCACCAAAAAACATGCGATGGGCCAAAGCGCAATGAGGAAATCAGCGATAAGCAGCGCCAGACCTGCAACACACACCTGGCCGGCAAAAAAATCACCATAAAAGTAGAAAACACACCCAAACACAAACTGACCAACACCCAAGCACCATGGAGGCATCTGGAGCAGGCGCAGAGGACGAGCGCAACCCCACAAGCACCCCGGATGACCAGCCCGGGACCTCAGAGACAGTGAAGGGCAAGGACAAGAAGTAGAGGAAGACGAAGTTCAGTCCACAGGCGCACAGGCTCATAGTCACGGAGGTGATGGAACACCATCAACAACTGTTCATCACCTCCAACGTGTCATTGGGCACCAATAATGGAATATGGCGGGACATCGTAGACAAGGCGAATGCCGTCGGAGAGCAGAAGAGGACAATGGACGAAGTCAAGAAGCGATGGAATGACATCAAGCGGAAGACCAAGGAGAAACTCGCAGCTAACCAGAAGGCAGCAATGCAGATTGGAGGTGAGGGCCCAGTACCACAGCTCGAGCTGGATGACATGGAGGAGCTGGTGTCGACAGTCATCAGTGTGGATACTGTGGCCGGAGTCGGGTGACCGGACACTGCTTGACAGGACACAACACAACCGCAGCAGGGTGAGTGACCACCAGGTACTGGGGGGACGGGTGGAGATGGCCACAATGGCACACATGCACAATCAAGCAGAGCACAGTGCACACCCTCAATGACTCTGGGTCATCACCCAGATCCATAGACTGTCACAATGTACAATGCCATGCTGTCTGAATGTCAACATGTCCCACGCGGCTACATACATGTGGACACATTGCAATACACCATCCCCTCTTCACATTGCATGTCCAGTGTCAACACCCCCTGCAGAGCAGTCCCAGCCACTCTTCATTGATGAGGAGGAGGACAACCCCAGCATCGACACCCAAGCCCTCCTAGACATCATTGACATCATCCGTGACTCACCTCCAGGATCAGGGCTGGACAGCTGCATCGAGGAGACCCCACCCACCACCCAAACCACCCAGCATGAGGCACTCATGGCCCCTCCAGTCTCCCAAGACCCCCAGGAACAAAACATGGCCTTCCAACGCCGTGCGCTGGAGGCCCAGAGGGAGACGGCTGAGCAGGTGCGGGTGGGGTTCGACCTCATGGCTACCAAACTGGACGCCATCCATGGGTGTCTAGACCCGCTCAATGTCCTCCAATGAGCCCTGACTGACATCGCGGAGAGAAGAACACCTGTTCACTAAGAGGGGCTCCAGCGATAGCAGCCGTGAGCTGGCACACATGAGGAGGCTTCTGGAGGACATGGTGCATATGAAGACAGAAAGGATGGCAGCCACCGCTGCACACCAGCAAAATGTAGTTGGGATCTACCATGCCCTGCAAATCATCATCATGGCATTGCTGCCACAAGGCTTGGCGCAGATGAATGCTGCTGACCCCACACCATCCACATCTCTGCCCCCTGGTGTGTCAGTGCCCCACAGTGCAGCAGGCGTACCTACTCTTGCACCTGATGTGTCACTATCACACAGTGCGGCCGACAACCCTCCTCCGGTCTCTGATGTGTCAGTGGCACACAGTGCCCCAGCCAGTACTGCAACACCCACAGGTGGGGCAGAGCACACATCAGAGGACGAGGACGTGGATGGGTTTGTGATCAGGAGGAACTAGCATTCATTTCCGCCACCTGGCCTGTTTCTGCTTGGTGCCGCACATGGCCTCATGACCTTCCACTGACCCCTGATACACTCTGATGCACTCACCTTGGACAGCGACATAGACTGCCATATCCTGTTTGATGACCAATGATACGGCGAAAAGACTGCGGACTTAACCCTTTCTCTTCCGCAGTACTTGCAATCCCCGGATGGACTCTGGCTGACCCTTCACAGGCCCATATTGTGTAGTGTGCTCGGCATTGCCCTGTACTGCTCCAGCTGCAGGACTGCACTTGATGTGCAATAAACATCCAGTGACGCACTGCTGTGTTATGTCTTCCATCATTCATGTATGAATATGTGGGTGAATGTAGGGACAATGATATCCCTTGAGTCAATGATGCTCATCCTGTGGGATGCCAGTCAGAGGGTGCTACATTGCATATTGTGTACCGGATCCCGTGAACACTATAACAGGGACACACTCATCAGTCACTTCCATGTCCGGACATGGACTGAACAACGCCCAGATCCCACGAGTCATTGTTGCAAGCCCTCCGCTGGTCTGGCGTATGGCAGGCAAGACCACTCCTCTTACGCTCCGAGGGGGACCCTCATTGCAACCCATCGCAGGCGTGCTCGCTCGTGGTGTGCAGGTCACTGGTCTAGTTGTCAGCATGTCACAGCCACTCCCTAAGGGCAGGTTTGCACGCACACCACACCCATCCGGCACAGGCGTCACAGGCCATGAGACATCGCCAACATAAGGGGCCAACGACATCACATTCCCCTCTTCCAGTGGTGACTGGATGACGGACGCTCCACGGTTCTCAATCATAAAGGGCCCATGAGTTGTTGCGCACAGGGTTAGTGGCACCCAATGCCTTGCAGCCATCACGGGCCTACCACCACGTGGCAGGCTGACTGGAGTTGCACAGGGTTAGTGGCACCTGGAGCATTGCAGCCAGCACAGGCGCCCCACCACGGGACGGTGACTTTGGGTGCACTGAGTTAGGGGCACCTTGAGCTGTGAGCGGGTGTGCAGCCTGCGATGATGCCCATCCCAGCGGTCCGGACAGCTCAGGTTTTGTGTGCCCTGCTGGACCGCAGTGTAGGCCAGAGCCAGCGGGCAGCACGGGCCTACCGCCACGTGGCGTCGCTTCCGGGATCACAGAGTTGGTGGCACCTATTGGGCTGAGCGGGTGTGCAGCCTGCAATGAGGCCGGGTGCACTGGTATGTCCTCTGCCATGGAGTAATCAAGACTCAGCACCAAACGTGGGACCGGGTGGCCTGTGGAGCTGGGCGACATGGTGTGAAGTGTGCCATGTCTGCGGGCCCCGGGCTTGTGGCTTGCAGCGGCACGTGATGGGACCTTCTGTCTGCATGTCGGTGGCGGAAGGTGAGCAGTGCGGCCTGGCAGTGCATGGGCAGGCATGCTCCGATGGGTGGTGGGAGGGGCTAGGGTGCCTCTGTCGGGGTGTGCATGGGCGGGCAGGCAATGTTGTCTTGTGCAATTGTGTGTACTGTGCCAATCATGTATCTGGACTCTGTTTCAGATGATGGGTCTGTCTCAGATGTGTGACCTAATGAACTGCACTACATGCCGGCAAGTGGTTGGAGACACACCGGTGGCAGCAGGAGAGCAGTGTGGCCTGGGCGCGCAGGGGTGGCGCTCTCTCTCTATCTCTCTCCCTCTCATTTACACTCTCTCTCTCTCTCCCCCTCTCTTCTTCTCTCCCTCTCTCTCTCTCTTTCCCCCACTCTTCTTCTTACTCTCTCTCTCCCCCTCTCTTCTCTCTCTCTCTCTCTCTCTCTCTCTCTCTCTCTCTCTCTCCCCCTCTCTTCTTCTCACACTCTCTCTTCCCCTCTCTTCTACTCTCTCTCTCTCCCTCTCTTCCTCTCTCTCCCCTTTGCTCTCTCTCTGTCATTTGATGTGCGCAGGACACACCTTCTCATCATGATTTTTGTCTTGCAGGCTGCGACCTACGGATTGGCCAGAGGGGAGCCGCAATGTGGCTTCATTTCATTTCAGTGTTCATTTTAACAAAGTTTGATTTGTTGCTTCGGAAATGAATGTGGGTTGCTCATTGTACATGATTGGGTGGAGCTGATGTGGCATGTCTTTGGTCGGGGGTGCTGGGGAGATGGGGTCCTGGGGTGGTTGCGGTGGGTTTTGTTTCCCTTTCGGCCCTCCGGGCTGCATGTTCAGTTGGCCGGGAGCATCTGTTGTTCTTCAGATGTGGCTCTGGGCTGGTCTCCCTTTTGTGGTCCAGGCTGTGGTCCGACTTAGCACCAGGTCGGAGCAGGTGTTATTTTACTGGTGCTAATGCGCCTTATCGTCTGTTTCGTGTCCTTATCGCAGTTCTGGCTGTTCGTTGTGAATGTTGTGGAGTGATGTTGTCACAGCTTTTGGCATGGGAACGCCTACTCTGCATCTCATTAGCGATAGTTGCGGGGGTCACCCGCTGCGATGTTTTTTGCGGCTGCTATTGCGGGTACCTGGTGCTCTGGGCTGTTAACACCAGCTTGTGATTGGGGCGATAAGTTTATAAGATAAAGTGCTGCAGGCTCGGCGACAGATCCTTGTGAATATGGCCCTCTGTGTTTTCACTTGTGCGTCATCCTGAAGTCCTTTTTAGGTCTAGCTTAGTCAGCACATGTGCTGTCTCTTCCAGACACTTTATTTACAGTTAGGGGGCTACAGCTTGCCCATAATCTTACCATTGGCTTGTTTCACCGTCGTTTGTGTTTGCTTCTTTTCTCTTTGGCACTGCATGTTTGCATCATATTGTCTCTCCTCCCCTGGAGCAAGGACTTGGGGGCATATCAGCAACAACCGGCGATAATTATCGCTAAGCGCTAGGATAATTATCGCCGGCTAGCGTGGATTTTTATCGCTGAGATAGCGTGCTATTAGCAACGCTTACCTCAAAAGAGATAAAAATGCTAGCGCTAACTGTCTAACGTGAGATTATCGCTGGAAACCCAGCGATAATCTCACGAAATGTCACGTTAGCTTGTTGATAGGGACTCACAAACTAGTAGTAGTGATAACAGGGGTTATCGCTACTTTTCTTGCCGCTATGCTTCATAGCGTGGGGCTTGATGAAAGGAGAAATGTCGCTTAGCGACATTTCTCCTGTCATGTCAGGTCAGGAACGCCCACGTTAAGAATTTGGGCGTTAGGAATTTGTGCGCTAATGCAAGGTTTTATGCGTTAGTGTGACCTTGCTAATTAGGCGATAAAATTATCGCCGCTTTTCGGCCGAAAACGGCCGCAAAAGTGGCGATAATTTTCTATTGCCGCTTTGTAGATATGCCCCTAAATACTTGTGGCCTTCCTCTGCTCACAATTTTGGAGCTAATTTTTTCTTTCTTTTAAAGCACTCCACACGAGTGCTTGCGTTTTCAGGCACTCCGGTTTCCCCGTTCTTCCTGCTTATTTTTCCTCCCAACCCTCTTGCCTTGTCATTACTTCTCTCAACTTACCCTGTTTCATCTTAACTCTCACCTGCCCCATCCAAAATCCATCCATCCACCCTTGTGTCTTTTTCATCTCCCGAATCTGCATGTCCCTGCTTCTTTTCGCTTATTACCTTTCCCTGCCTTTTGCTTTGCTTGTGTGTTCTTGTCCCAGGATCTCAGTCTGGGGTTTTTGATGTGTGAACAGGTCTGACAAGTCCCAACAGGCAGCCGTTTTGGGTGCCTCCGTTTTCAGATCTCTTCCAAGCAGTACCGCCCGCAGGACGGGGGCAGTGGTCCCTGGCAAGAGAGAGAGAAAGTTCATCTGCACCACACAGACCTTTTCTTTGTTTCCATATTTAGCATATTTAGTCAGCCTCCATGGTACATCCCCATCTGTTGCATCACCACACAGTCACTCTATGCGCACCCACCACCTTATGGTCTGTGTCTCCTTCATTGTCTTGAGCAGAAAAGCACATATTTAACAATACGCTCCACCCCCTCTCACAGATCCTTTCCTTGGGAAAAATTCATATTTAGCATTTACATGAAATATAGGTGTTGTTTATTTGGCACAGCTGCTGTTACATCTATTTATGTGTGTCTAATGGTACCCAAGTGGTCAATTGGAAGGCTGACCAGGGCTCTCTGCTGATTGTTTCCCTTTTTTGTTTCTTGCATTCCATATCATGCAATATTTCAGAGCCCCCCCCAAAAATGACATTTTGTTTTTCAGGTGCTCCCTTTCCCCTTGCAAAAAAGCATTTCTGGCATTCTCTTTTGTCCATTTGTGGCTGCTCCAGAAATCCCCCTGGCAATAAAGCCTTTCTGATGTTCTCATTTGTCCATTTGAGGCTTCTCCAGAAACCAGTCACTTTCAGTGGCTTTATACGGTCTGGGCAAAAATGTCCCCTCATTAGTACCAGATTCACAACGAAACACAGTAATAAGCTACTTGCAGATAACAGTCAAGCTTTGCAAATGGACAAACAGGAACTTCCAATCCCACGTTTTTAGTAGTGTTTGATCCATTTTGGCTAGAAAATGTAGCCGAGTTGAACCTACATTTGTTCTCACCACAAAATATAAACATGATACCCCAAGCACAGTCTTGACACATTATTATTAATGTTGCCAATTATTTAAACTTGCATTTTGAGCAATCCCCACAGTAATGGGAGGTGATTTCTCGTTGTGACCTGGAAAGTTAAAACAAATACACATATCCTTGACTCACTCTGGAAAAAAGGCATCGCTCTTTCAATCTGTCTGGTTTTGTTTTGGTCTTTGTTTCTCAAGATTTCTGATTGAAATTATACAAAAAATGGTGACGTGGTTGGCCCTAATCATAATCAACCTCTTCACCACCACCGTTTTTCTCTGGGTTTTTTGGTATTAGGACTTAGTGCTTGTGCTCACTCCCTTAAACATGGTATAAATGTCTTACCCCAGATTGTCATATTTAATTAATTTACAGGGCCTTAGTATATGGTACTACATTTAATCAGGTCATGTAAATTAAATGCTACTAGTGGGCATGTATCACTCATTGTGCCACCCACTTAAATAACACTTTAAAACATGCCATTGCAGCCCATAATGCAGTTTTACAATTGCCAATTCGACCTGGAAAAATAATACATTTGCCAGGCCTAAACCTTACTTTTAATGCATATACGTTACTCTAAAGCAGGCCATAAAAAGCCCATAGGGCAGGTTGCATTGTGTTTGAGGACAAGTGTTTTCAACTTTAACATGTCCTGGCAGTGAAAATATCCTACATTAATTTTCCATTTCTGTAAGGCCTATCTCTGGCATTGGATACCATTGGGTTACCTTAGTACATTTTAAAAGTGCTATATTTTGATTAGGAGCAGGTAAAAATGTCATGTCATATTTGGACTCAAACTATGATTTAAAATACTCTATAATGGTAAAATTGGATTTTAAGTTATAATTAAGGGTGGGCGTAATGTGCGTAAGGGACCTATACGGAGAGGCACGGAGATTAAACCAATCTCCGCACTCTACGCATAGTTCCCTTATGCACATCCTGAAGTTCCCAGAAGAAGATGTGCTGGAGAAGGATCAGAGCCCGGGGACGCCTCCGATAAGGTAAGGTTACTCTTAACAATTGTTATTCTAATGTTTTTAAGGCGGGCGGGAGGCGGGCGGACAACTTCCGTTATGCCCCGAGTGTGCGGAGATTTGCCCTGGTTCTCCGCCTATTATCGTGGAAGGCGGAAGGGCAAATCTCCGCACATTCCGTGGGCAGAACGGAGTTGTCCGCCCACCCTTAGTTATAATTTAGAAGCTGTCACTTTGAGAGAGTGTTACAACAAACAAATGATGGACGGAATGCTGACAATGCATACATTCTCCCCCAGTCAAGAGATCTGGGTTAAATCCATCGTTCTTTTGCCCACTACACCACCCCAGTTTAGACATGGCCATATGCAAATCAGTCTTGACCCTGTGCCTCATGGGAACAGTCCAGCCCGAACTGCCAAGCCATGTCTTCCCTGGACCGGAATCTAGCATCCTAGGACCGGTTTCTGGCTATCAGCCGTCATCAGCCAGGATAGCTTGACTCCAGTGGCGTAGTGAGCACGGGTTGACTTTGAGAGAGTGGACATTTTCTTGCCCTAACCATTAGGTGTCTACTGCCAGTGATCTGGGTCACATGACTAAAAGTAGCTTAGCTGTTGGGTCTTGTGTATTCCTCGCAGACTGCGAGACAAAGGGGGGCTAAGTGTTAGCAAGATGAGCTATCCTGCCCGGATGCTTGGGAGCAGAAAATGTTCCTGCCCTGCTTATATTTCAAAGGGCTCACCTCTAGAACACACACAGGAACTTGGCACCAGCCTTTTTTAAACCTAGACTTCTTGTAGACTTGGCATTATGACAGGATGCCTCGATTGTAGTATACTTTAAGGTAAGTTGCGTGTCAGCAGTGTATCAAAACATTTTGATTGAATTCTACTGCTCATATCACAGTAAGGTATATTTAAAAAACTCTGGGATTTGCTGACAAAAATCAAACTTAAAATACAGTTAGGATTACGAAATAAAACAAAAAAATAACTGAAATTGGCAAATGCATTCTACAACCAATTAAATTGAGACCACAAAATTAGAAACACTTACTAAATAACAAAGCCCAACATTAAGGGAGATATTTATCATAGGATTTGCGTTGCCCTTGTTAGACCTGACATCTTTAGGGTTGTCTTCCACAGGGCTTTTTGCCTTTTCCCTCAACATTTTGCTGATTGTTTTTTGTTGGCCTTATGACTCTGAGCACTTTACCACTGCTAACCAATTCTAAAGTGCATGGGCTTTTCCTGTAAACGTGATGCCATTGGTGTATACCTGATTGGCATATTTGTTGTACTGGTAAGTTTCTTGTAAAGTGGCATAGCATATGCCCAGGGCCTGTACTTCAAATGCTTCAAAAGCTGCAACACTGATTGTATCACTCACAGAAGTAGCTTTTCAAACCTGACTCAGGCCTGCCACTGCAGTGCCTATGTGTGTACTGCGGCTTGGCATTGAAAACTATGTGCTAAACCTCAAACTCCCCTTTATTTACATATGTCACCCCAAAGGTAGTCCCTAAATAACCGTAACGGCAGAGAGCTATGTGAGCAAAAGGTAGGAAATGTACTTTTATGTTTTGCATGTCCAAGTAGTGACCAACAGCCTACTTCATTTTTCACTGCTGTGAGGCCTACCCCTCTCATAGACTAGCACTGGGAATTCCTTAATACACATTTAAACTGTAATTCCTGATCAGAGAGGAGTTGCGTTTTCATAATTCATATGTTTGGAATGGTAATGATAAAACCTCCTTACTGGTGAGGTTTGTTATAGTAACTGTTTCAGAAATGCCACTTGTTGTAGGTAAGCATTTTTAGAAAGTGGGTATTTCTCTGCACTCATTGTTCTATGTGCCTGACAACCTGTTTGCAATACATGTTTGGGGTGGGTGACAGCTACACTTTGTGCATTCCCTCTAGACAGCCACAAACACAAGAAGGTGAGGCTCATCTGCATTATGAGGAATCATCTGCATTCATCTGTATTCTGATGGATCTTCCTGGGCAGGGAGGAATGGGAGGGACTCAGCGGCGGCTGGCAAAGATCAGGGGTGGGGGCATATGGTAGGGGAGCTGGGAGTAAAAAATAGCAAAGCTTACCTCCTTGCCTCCTTGCTGTGTCTTGCTGCTCTCCCCATCATCGTCTCTGAACAGAGCACCCAGGAAGCACCCAGCATTGTGATTGGTGAACACCCAGGCTCCCCTGAGCCAATGAAAGTGCTGCAATGCAGCATTGTGATTGGTCTGAGCGCCGTAGTTGGGCGCTGAGTCAGGAAATCGGGGCCTGGGCATGTTCTCCATCCAGGCTGTAATGCAGCCTGAGTGGAGAACATGCAAAGTGCACATGAATGTTTGGCTGGCCCTAGAGGGCGGGCTAAACATTCTTGCGCACTTTAGGAAGTGCAAACCACTCCTTCCCTCCCCTGCTCTGTCATCAGAGCAGCCCTACCCATCCCACCCACAAAGCTTCTGCAAAAAGGGAAAATAAAATGATAAAAACTTAGAGGTATTATCATTTTATTTTTTCTTTAGTGACACTGCTTAAAAGCAGTAGGGCACTTCAATAGGTAGCATCCTGTCCACACACAAAGCATTGATTTACCCACCACAGATAGTCTGGCAGACAGGACTGGGTTGAAAGGGGTTGCTGTGCACTTCAGAGAACTGCTTTCAAGTCACCCCCTATATCAAAGGGACTTTTGAGTATAAGTCCTGGGTCTCTGACCCCCTGCAGTCAGACACTTATGGGTCTTGAACTGTACCTGCTGTGCTGCTTAAAGGACTCAACTAGACTGCTTTTATGGAAGGACTGCTTTTCTGTTTGTTGCCCTGCTGTCTAGTGCTTCCTCACTCTGCTGAAAGATAGCTGGACTCTGCCTTCCCTCCAAGTGATCTCTAAGGGCTTTCTGGCTTGCCTCCTGTTGTCTGAAGTCTCAGGGAGACAACATACTTCCTACAATTCTGCTTGTGATGCTGAACTTTGCTTTCAGTGAGTCCTACTCTTGCCTGGGGTGACCTCTCCAAGTTCTGGACCTCAGAAGTGGGCACTGTGACAGTCAGATCAGATGCAGCACCCTTCGACTCAGAGGTTGTTCGACAACAGTGGTTCTACAGCCTGCATGGCCCGATGAGGACATTTCACGTGATTCAACGCTGGCGCTTTGTTTTCACTCCAGTGAAGCTCAATGATGATGCAGGGACCCAACTGCGAGGAATAGATCACACATCGTGCCCTCAGTGTCGACTCTTTGTTCCATCCAATGTTCTTTCTCAGTGGGCCCTGTGTGGGTCTTGTAACCAGCCTGCCCTCAATCACGCTCGGCCTGAACTTTAGATTCGCACTTGTCCCTTGCGACCTCAAGTAACCTTTCAACCACTAGTGACTTCAAAGCACTATTTTTGCATTTAAACTTTAAAAATTCATACCTCGACTTTCTACTGATTGGATTTTGGTGGTTTTGGTTTTATTTTGCTCAGATAAATATTCACTATTTTTCTAAACCTGTGTTGAGTCTTGTTGAAGTGTATTCATTGTGTTACTGTGTGTGTGTGTTGCAGAAATACTTTACACATTGCCTCTTTAGATAAGCTTGACTGGTCTGAGCTAACCTACAAGCGGGTGATGTTTTAGTGTGTATCTAGCTTACCCTGACTAGAGTCGTGGTTCCCGCCCAGACTGGGTGCATACCTCAGCCAACCAGGAATCCCAATTCTAATACCCTGCACACGCAAGGCCTACAATGAGATTTATCAAACCATGCAAGGTCACCCTGCATGGCTTAGTAAATCTAGTGTAAAGCAAGGCACCAAGTCTCTGCCTTGTGTTACACTGCAAGGGTGGAGTGTGGGAATTCATTTGAATTGTATGTCTTCCCACCAGAGGCTTAACAAAAAGAAATATCTTTATTTCTCCTCATTGTTTCTTCTTTCTAAGTGTGTTGCATTCTGCAACACACATAGAAAGAGAAAAATGCCTCCGAGCATATTTTATGTGTAGGAAGGTGCTCCTTCCTGCTCAACAACAATCCTGCCTACTACGCAGGCTCCCTTGCAACATCATGTAAGTGTGCATGTGTTGGTGCTAGTCAGTACATTGTGTGCCAGTGCTAGGAAATGATAGGAAAGTGCAGTACAATGTTAAGTAGGATACAGAACAGCTCAGCAAGGTGAATTGTTGCATTGCGCTATGTCATTTGTTAATAAATTTACCCCGGAGTGTCAATCAGGTAATGTTGGGCTGCATGAAAAGTTATTTACTGTGTTGTGTGAAGAACAGGAAAAAGTGCATCATTTGATTTACTAGGAGTCATCTTGTTATGATGTTAATTAGGGGAGATTGCACTAAATCTATCTGATCCACTTGACGTTCATCCTCGCACTGTGGTTTAAAGGCAAGACAGTGGTTTTAAGTAAGAACTTTTACAACTCTCAATACAAATTCCAATATATAGATAATTCCACAGGGATAAGACACATAAAATATGTGTTTTACTGAAAGCATAAGTTACACATTAGCGTATAAGGTGATATACTACTTGATTGTTCTTGAATACTCTAAGGTTTAGCACAAAACCATATAACGCTACTTTCTACGTTCTGCCTTTGTGCCTAAACCTTTGCTTTTTGCTCTCGCCCACCAAAGATATGCATGCTTGTATAAATTAACAGCGGGTTGGTGCAAAGACAGTGTCAATTGTCAGCACAAAATAGCTTCTGCATGTCAAAGTTGATCCTTTGCTGCTGGTTGCTCTTCTTTGGATCACTTTTGGATGTTTTTTATTGTGCAAGAGTCAATGCAAATCTTAAGTAAGTTTGAGCCAGAAAATGTACTTTCTTTGCTTCTATTCTAATTGGAAACCCGCTTCTTTGTGAGCTCAAGTAGAGAGTACATAATGCCATTCATGTATTTACTTCCTTTTATTTATTTTCTTGCAATTCATCATGGAATTTTATGAGTAGTATCTTTACGACTTCAGAGTCTCTGCACATGTGGCAGAGAATCTGCACATGAAGAGATATGTGGCCTGATTCATCAAGGTAAATGTACACATTGTTGTAATTTTACGTTTCTTTTGGTATTCACAATCTACGAGTTAATAGTAAGTTTAAGGCTGAAGAGACTCCGCAGTCAGGGGGAGAACTCTGACATAAAAATGTAGGACAGCTCTATCTTGTTATGTGTAGAGTTCTCTGTCCCGACTGCGAAGTCTCTGCAGCTGTAAACGTACTCTTAACTGGTAGTTTGTGAGTAGTAAAAAGAATAAAAGGTGTAAGTTCACTTTTGTGTATCAGGACCAGGCAGTCATAAGCATAGTACTCTTATAATTGCTTCTTGAATTGCAGAAAAACATAAACTTACACAAATGTGTGAGATTATCTTTGTGAATCAAGCACAAGGTGTACTGTATCCAACTTGGATTGTCAGCTCAGTAATGTGTAGCTCATTTCATTTCAGGTTATCCCTCTGGTGAAAATATATTATTGTCCCCATATTGCGTGTCATGGACGAATGCAGTTAAAGTATGGGAAAATGAGTCTCAAGTTTTTACATTTGGTCACGGTCCAAAGGCTCGAGGACTTGTAGTCGGGCATTACACTCAGGTAAAAACAATTAGATAAGACCATATTCATTGTCTTATTTTGTTTGCAAATGAGGTATTTTGTCCATGATCAGTGATATTATTGTTTGAATTCTCATCAACTTCCCTGAAGACTCGCTATTGTGCCCTCTACTCTTCTCATTGTACACTTCCATCCTCCACCTGTATGTTAATTACATATTATTTGCATTCCTCTCTTTTCAAGCTCATTGGCACACTTACATCTCAAAGGCCTCTTTCATACAAGATATGGATGCCTTTAGTTCCATTAAAAAATAAATCATATCTTGATCTACCTCCTTTAACCCATCAATCCTGAATCTTTCCCTCTTCCCTTCTCTCACCTGTCATGAGTACTGTTTCACACAAAAACACACCAGCATCACTTCTTTGCTTAGCTACTTCACTTAGGGGCCCATTAGCATGGCGGGCGGATCGCCACCGCCGGACTGGTGGTTGCGATCTGCCCGCCAAAACACCCTGCCAGATGGCCTTTTACCCCCACCACATTAGCATGGCGGGGGGTACCGCAGCGGACGGAAAGACGGTCTGCTGCTTTTCCACCGGTAGGCAATCGTCAAGATTGCCTACTGGGCGTAAAAGGCCTGCAATATGGTGGCGGCACCTTGCAGGCACCGCCATCCATACTATGATGTTGGCGGATTAATGCCTTTCCATGGCAGAGACTCCGCCATGGAAATGCATGCGGGAATCACTTTGGGGGCTCGTTGTGGCCCCCCGTGGGTGTGGGGGGGTGGGGGATGCACTTGGGGGGTACCCATGGTACCCCCCTACATTGGCAAACACAAGGTGGCAGGCACCACGCGGTGCCTGTCGCGTTGTGCATGTCAATGCACAACATGCATTTAATACATTGTGGCGGGTGCTGCTCACAGCACCGCCCGCCACAATGTTGTATATGTGGGATAATTAGGATGCGACCGCCACGGTGGCGGTCGCATCCTAATTGGCGGTGCCGGACTGCCGAACCACTGGCGGCCGGTCTCCGCACCGCTAGGGTGGTGGGTGGACTGTAGTCCGCCCACCATCCTAATGGACCCCTTAGACTTTGGATAGTGAAAATCAGAACAATATTCTTCTACCTCCAATTCCATAACTCCAGGTTATTTTAAGAAATCTAATGAGCATACTTGGCTGCTAAGATTTCCTATTTGTGAGTCTCCCAAAGTATGCCCTCACCACTCGACAACGGGATCAATATTTCTTCCATATTTCTGGCCACCAGACCTCCTCATTCCACTGACAAGAGAACATTCAGCTTTCCTCCAGCAGCAATGCTTATAACATGATATTTTTCATAGTTTTGAAGGTGATTCATGGACACTACTTCACTACCTTGTTTGAACTCTCTCTGACATTCCTGTCTAATGCTGTCTGTACCTAGTGTTTGTGTGGAAAAGCTAGCAGAGATTTGTGAGATTAAGTTATCATGTGAAATTCCAGAATACCTTTGGTGAGCAGTGCAGTAGCTAGACACTTTGCTCCCTGTGGCAGTCCCTGCCTTTGCCACCCGGCTTCCACATGGAAGAGTGGGGAGGCAGGGTGCTGGGGTGTCAATTATTGTGTTTGTTGCCCTGCTGCAAATGCATGTAAGAGTGGGGAAGGCTGCAGCCCCAAAAACTCGTACGCCACTGTTGGTGAGACGTGAAGAACATTCAACATGGGGTGTCGGATGAGGCTCCAGGATGCAGGCTGCTGGATGGTAATATCCCCTACATGGTAAACTGAGATGCACCCCTGCACTGGGGGCTGGTGTCTACACGACAGCTGGTCTTCTGGAGGTGATGAATATTAGCTGAAGCATGCATTTCTTGGTGGAGAATCTGACGGTCTGCTGAGCACGTAGACACCTGTCTGCCTCTCAGAGAGGTTAGGAAACCTTGCAATGCAAGAGAGACTCTCCGTTTGGAGTAGCTCCCTATGTTTCTGGCATGAGCAGCACCCAAACTGCCAGAGGGAGTGATGCAAGAAGCGCATGTCATTTTCCCAGTGTACTACTCATTGTAAACAACAGCATTGTGTCATCTACATTCATACCATGGGCTGAAAGACTGGTGCTGCTGCCAGATGCTGGGAAAACAGAAACTGACATTGCCACCAATGCGAAAACACTGACCCAGGCTGGGTGGCTACTATTGCTGAAGACACACACCCACTGGAAAACCGGTCAGTAACTGTAAATGCAAAGTCCGAGGAACCTTCTGCATCTTGCATGGAAGAATGTAACTACTGAAGATGACCAGCTGCCATTCCGGCCTGCAAGTTGAGCCCCTACCGGTAGCACCTCTGTTCATTGAGGTGGCAGCTAAAGTCCTGAATCAGCACAGCTGCTGCTGCAAGAGTAGGTTCATAGAATGCACCTGCCAGCAAAACAGGAGCCACACCTTCATTAAGCAGATAAAACTTGACTAGCCAATAAAAGTCTGAAAGTCTGGTTAATTAGAGATTACAATAAAGGAGACCCGGTTTCCCAGACCTGTGAGATGCACTGCCCTTGTCCTGTGTGGTTTCAACAATTTAAATGATTTTTATCTGAATCTATATTCTAAATTAATCGGACTTTATAAAAAACACTTAACATGCAGTTTCTGAATATGGTTATATTTTCATGTTTTGTAGAAGTAAATCAAATACATTCAAAAAATTGCCTCTGTGTAGCTTCCACAGTAAGTAAATCAAATAACAAATATTGTATATTACAATTATTGATCTAAAACAATTTGATTATTGTGTCTCATGGAAACAACAATACGATGCAATTCCCAATGCATTTCGGGTTCACCGGCCCTTCTTCAGGGAAACATCATAATAGATGGTAAACTGATCACAAGGTTTCCGCGTATCGCTACAACAAAAACACAGGACAAAACAATCTTTGTTACATTTGCCCTTCTCAAGGAATAATACATGAACATGTCGAGATAGGATTTGCATATATCATGCATAGTATGAAGAGTCGATGAGAAGAAGACAAAAAGAAGAGAAACCACCCGTGCAGGGTATTGCTATGATTACTTACCGGTAATCCCCATTACTCTTAGTCCTACTCGTCCTCAACCCAGTCATTACTAATGAGGTATTCCACAAGACAAGAAACAAAACAGGAAACGCTTTTTAGGCTCCACCCACCCTCCCGTCAGGGGCTATAAGAACCCAGCCAACCAAAAGCACATCCTGACATACCAAGCAACAAAGGCCTGATCAGGGAGGGCGGGCGGGAAGTATGACTGGGTCGAGGACGAGTAGGACTAAGAGTAATGGGGATTACCGGTAAGTAATCATAGCATTACCTCTACGTCCCTCGTCCTCGACCCAGTCATCACTAATGAGGCATACCAAAGCACCCCCAACAACAGGCCTTTGGCAAACCACACAGAAAACAGAGACCGAACACAAAGAGGCGTGCAGCAAAAAATAGTTTAATGAAAAAAACACAGAATCAGGGAGGCGGAACAACCTCCACAGCACGCAACACACCACTACCGAAATTGGGTCGGTCAGACAGAGCACAATTCAAGCGATAGTGCCTCACAAAAGTAGACTCAGAGGCCCACGTCCCAGCCCGACAGATTTCATCAAGGGAAACCCCATGAAAAGCAGCCCAGGAAGCAGAAACACCCCTAGTGGAACGGGCCTGAACACCAGAAGGGCAAGGCAAACCAGATCCCTGATTAGCCAAAGAAATAACAGACTTGATCCAGCGACCAAGAGTAAGCCGAGACGCAGCTTTACCCTGACCAGCCAAACCAAAAGTCACAAAAAGGGAGTCCGAGGAACGGAACCCCGCAGACCGTGCAACATAAAGGGATAAAGCACGCCGCACATCCAAAGAGTGAAGCAACAACTCAGCAGGGGAAGCAGGAGAAGGACAGAAAGAAGGAAGAATCAACTCCTGAGAGCAATGAAACCTAGAACGAATCTTGGGAACAAAACCAGGATCCAAAGAAAGGACCACCGCGTCATCCAAGAAACGCAAAAAGGGAGGAGAACAACGCAAAGCAGTGAGTTCACCCAACCGCCTGGCAGAAGTCACAGCAACCAAAAACGCCACCTTAAAAGAGAGAAACTTAAGGTCCACCGACTCCAACGGCTCAAAAGGAGCAGACTGCAGAGCACCCAAGACCAAAGAGAGATCCCAAGGAGGAACCGGAGAGCGTGAAGAAGGAGATGACAGAGAGAAACTCCAGAACAAACGGGAAACCAACAAACCATCCGCAGGAGGAAGAGAAGCCGGATCCCGGAAAGCCCGAAGAGCAGCCCACTGGCCCCTCAGAGTAGACAAGGCATATTTCTTCTGAAACCCATCCAAGAAAAACTGCAGAATGGAAGCGATAGGACAAGAGACAGGAGAGAGACCAAGCCCCGCACACCAAGAGGAGAAAGAAGCCCAATGTTTAGAGTAGGAGGACAAAGTGGAACCCCTACGAGACCCTTGCATCACAGTGATGAGGTGATCAGGCAAACCCCGGACCCCAAGCGACAACCGTTCAACCTCCAAACCGCCAAGGTGAGAGGGACCAGGAGGGAAGGGGAGGGGGACCTCAGGGGAGACGGATAACGTGGCAGAATCCAAGGAGGGCCCACCGCCAGGCTCAACAACAAAGGGAACCAGGACCTCCGCGGCCAGTGAGGTAAGACCGCTACCACCTGGGCACCCAACCTCTGGACCTTCAGCAAGAAGGCAGGAATCAGGGGGAAGGGGGGGAAGGTGTACAGCAACCAAGGGGGCCACCGAAGAGACAACGCCTCCACCCCCCAAGCACCCAACTCCGGGGCCCGAGAACAAAACAGGGGGAGTTGAGCATCCGCCCGGGAGGCAAACAAGTCCAGCAGGGGAGTCCCGAACCTCCGACAGATCAACCGGAACACCCTGGGGGAGAGACACAGGGAGAGGAAAGATGGAAACCTGCGACTCAAGGCGTCCGCCACCACATTGTCTACCCCCCGGATATGCTGAGCCGAGAGAGCCAGAAGATGACGCTCCGCCCAACCTGCAATCGCACAAGCCACCAAATTCAAGGAAGGGCTGCGAGTACTGCCCTGGTGGTTGATGTAAGCCACAGTCACGGTGTTGTCCGACCTCACCAGGACATTGCACCCCAGCAGACGGGAATGGAAGAAACGAAGAGCCCTGGCCACAGCAGACAGTTCCCTCCAATTGGACGAGCGACGGGACTCCATCCGGAGCCAGCGAGCCTGAACAGACCACTGTCCCAACGTGGCCCCCCAACCGGCCGCACTGGCATCCGTCGTCAACACCAAAGGGGGCGGCAGGTGAATCCACATCCCCTTCGAGAGATTCGTGGAATCCAGCCACCACTGGAGATCCGACACCACCCCCAAGGACACAGGCACAGACAGAGCATAGTCCCGAACTGGAAACGGCACCCAACGCTGAACATGCCACAGCAGAGGCCGCAGATGAACCCTGGCCCAGGGCACCGTGAAGACAGTAGCGGCCATATGACCCTGAAGCTCGAGCCACTGAAGAAGGGGGGCCGCAGCCTGGGACAACAAGATCCGCAACAGGGACTGAAGACGCCGAATCCGAGAATCCGGCAGGAACACCTTGCCCAGGACGGAGTCGAAGATGGCCCCAATGAAAGTCCGTCGAGTGGCAGGAAGAAGCTGGCACTTTGGAAAGTTCACCAGAAAACCATGACTTTCTAGCATAAGGATGGTCAAAGAAAGGTGCTGAGTCATGACTTCCGGGGAAGGAGCCTGGAGCAGCCAATCGTCCAGGTAGGGGAACACCGACACCCCCTGGAGGTGAAGAAGGGCCACCAACGGAGCAACCACCTTGGTGAACACCCGGGGAGCGGACCGGAGACCAAACGGAAGGACACAGAACTGCCAATGATGACCCTCCAGGCAGAAACGCAGGTACATCTGATCCTCCCGGGCCACCGGCACATGAAGGTAGGCGTCCTGGAGATCCAGAGTAGCAAACACCCAACCTGCTTGAATCAGGGGAACCACCCGCTGCAAAGTCTCCATCTTGAACGGGATCTTCCTCACAAACAGGTTCAGGCCCCGGAGATTGATGACAATCCGGAACCCCCCGGTGACCTTCGGAACCAGGAAGACAATCGAATAGGTCCCCAGACCCCACTCCAACCGGGGAACGGGAACAATAGCGTTCTTGAAAAACAGGGCCTGAACACCGTCCCGCAAGGATTGGCGACGGGAGCGGCACAAGGGAGTCGGAGTCCGCACCACACCCGAGGGAGGCGGAGGGGACAGGAACTCGATCCGATACCCCCGGTCCAGGACATCCAGCACCCACTGATCCGAGGTTGACAGACGCCAGGCTGGAAGGAACAACCTCAATCTCCCACCAACCATGGGCGTCACTCCAGCGGGACCCACGAACGGAGGGGCATAGTCAGGAACGCTGCGGCCCAGGACCAGCATCACGAGGAGGCTTCTTCTGGAACTTCCGAGGGAAACCACGACCAGCTCCACGAGAACCTGTAAAGGAGGACTGCTGAAACCGGGAAGGTTGACGAAAAGACTTGGCCTGCGAAGAGGAAAAATCCTTACGTGAAGGTTGCCTCCGGAAGGAAAAGGAATGTTTACGCTCCTTAAACACTTTATGCAGTCTGTCTTCCAAGGCATCCCCAAAGAGACGAGGGCCGGTAAAGGGCAAATGCAAGGCCATGGACCTCTGGGCGGCATCAGTATTCCAACCTTTCAGCAACAGATTCCTACGAGCTGCGATAGAGGAACCACAAGACAGAGCAGAAGCACGCACAGAATCAAAGGCAATATCCGAAAGGAACTCAGCCTGTCTCTCCATCGACTCCAGCAAGTCCGGACAGCAACCACCCTCCTGCATAGACAAAAACAAAGACTTAAAGTCAGTCAAGAGTGATTGAGCCACATAAGCACCGTAGATACCAGAACGGATGGCGAGGTGAGAACCAGCATAGGATTTGCGCAAAGCAGTGTCAATCTTCCTATCCACACCATCGCGAAGAATGTTATCATCAGCCATGGAAGGACGATCAACCAAACTAGCGACAATGGAGTCCACACGCACAGACTCAGGAAAGGACTCCTCCATGTCCTGCAAAGGGTAGAGCTTCGACATGAAGCGCGGCAACATAATATGATCAGGGTCCTTCCACTCATTCAAGAGTACATCCATCACAAACGGATGAATAGGAAACGAAGACGTAACAGGCTTCCTAAATTGCGGTAGAACTGCATCCGAAGAAGTACTGGCCACAGCGTCATCCGGGAACCCCATGTTCTCACGCACATGAGAAAGTAAGTCCGGCAACAGTTCCCTGGAGACATACTTTCCCTTCAGATCCACCGCACCCAAAGAAGCATCATCAGAGGATCCCGAAGAGGAAATGTCAGCGTAAAGGGCCGCGTTCCCACCAGAACGACCCCCAGCAGTCTTCTTGGAGGACTTCAGGTCAGACAAGGTCTCCAAAATAAGACGTTTCAAACGGTCATCATCCAGCTTGGGACGCTTCCCAGGGGGAACAGGATCCGCACTGTCCAGAGGAGAAGAGGAAGAAGACACAGGAGACACATGCCTCCTCTTCCTATGATGCTTCCCCATCAAAGCAGCAGCCAAAAGTAACTAGAAGAGCAAAACAGCAAGACCAACACGGAGCAGCGAAGACAGAGAACAGACAACCAACCTCCTTTTCAAGAAAAGGAACCTAGAAAAACCCCGCCCCCAACAACCCGGCAGAAATCAGAAACCAAGGCAAAAGAAGGCGTGGCCAAAATTGGAACCAGAAAACAAGGCAGCGCGCGGGCGCCGAAGGCAGACAATCCACGAACTGAAGCAGCGCAACCGGAGCCCACCCGGGCGCTGCAAAGCCAGGAAAAAACAGCGAAACCGGAGCCCACCCGGGCGCTGTCAAAACTGCCGGAAAACGAAGGAGCACTCGGCCCCCAACCCGAGTGCTCCCAGGACCAAGGTGAGCAGCGCAACAGGAGCCCACCCGGGCGTAGCCAGCACCGCCACAGAAAATCGGAGCACTCGGCACCCCAACCCGAGTGCTCCAGAAATGCAGCGGAGAATGGAGCGCCCGGACCCCACCCCGGGCGCTCCACACAGAAGGCAGGGAAGGAAAGCAGAAGGAGCGCCCGGCCCCACAAACCCGGGTGCTCCAAACCAACCGCCACAACTGACAGAACAGAGCAGAGGACAGAGCTCCAAACCTGGGAAGAAAAAACAGAACACACAGAGACACCCAGGCGCTCCTCAAAGGCAAGGAGAAACTCACGTGACCAGCGGAACAGGCACCCAGGAAGCCAGCACAGCCCAGCAGGACCAGCAACCAGGAACCTGCAGAGTCCAGGAAGCCCCGCAGCCCGACTCAACGAAGTCCCACGGAGGTCCAGCAGCGCCGCTAAAAGCCCAGCAGAGAAGGACACCACAAGACACCACGAAGCAGGTAAGTGCCCGGCACCTACCCCAGCGTCCCCGTCAGGTCCACCGACAGGAAACAAAACAGGATGTGCTTTTGGTTGGCTGGGTTCTTATAGCCCCTGACGGGAGGGTGGGTGGAGCCTACAAAGCGTTTCCTGTTTTGTTTCCTGTCTTGTGGAATACCTCATTAGTGATGACTGGGTCGAGGACGAGGGACGTAGAGGTAATAGTGGTTTAAGCTATCTGGAATTGTGAAACAAAGCGATTATGAACTTTTAAACCCCATGCTGGGTTAGAGTGTGCACGCGTTCGGGTGACGTGAATGTGTTCAAACATGCGGCAATGTGTGTGCTTCCAAGTGTGTAATCAAATACTATCCGTGACATTAAAAAGTTGCTCACCTATCTCCTAAAAAGCTGAAATACCAGCATGTCACGGGGCGCGTCTAGGAGGTTACGTATGCCGCAGCAACCTTTCATGAGGACACGTACGGTCGCCTGTCACAAGTCTGAGGGTACAAACCCAAGCTGTTACAAAGGATGTGGGTCTATGTAAACCGCCCAAAAAATATTTAGTTAAGTAGCCCACAAACCCAGTGGCTTACCGCTTGTTTCCGGGGAAGAGCTTGTAACTGTAGTAAGATAAATGTAATCAAATATCAAGCTGAGTCATCGTACGGACTCTAACGTTGTTCTGAAAAGTTAATCAAGCATGCTTCCATGAAGTTCAATGTGGCAATCTTACCGGGTGTAACTTGAAGTAAACTGATTCAGTACCGAAGCCGCGAGGTGCTTGCTGCTACGGGTATGAGGCGTCTGACGTAAAAGCGTCAACACGTGTGAAAGAAGAGACCTGTCGATATTTAAAGCGCCCGCATTTAAGCGGTTTCCCGTGTGTGATAAAACAATATTGAGTGCTCGTATATGAACAGAAGCCAATTAGAGATTACATCAGTCATAAGAACAGTAGACTTTGGAATGGAACTTTAATGCCATGAACTAATAAAGTGATCTATACTTTAGACAGTGTGGTTAGCTAGAGTGAACTTCATCAGTGTCTGATCAATACATATGTCTATAGTGCCTATGAAGGACAATACATATTAGAACTTCTAGAGAAAGAAGAGTGTATGTAGAGGTGCAGCACTCCACTGAGATTGGTAGATGAGATTATCACCCTGTAACTGCTTCCAAATTGCAACTGTGTAGCATTTCATTTTGCTGTAAGATTAAGGTACTTTCTTTGCTACTGATATAAGCACTAGTATGTTGATTGTCTGGAGAATTTTGAGTTCTTGCTCCCCACACTTCCCACCTCAGAAGTCTTTGACTTTTCCTCTCTACCCTGAGAGACAGGTTCAGTAGCATGTCTATGGGACAGCTTGCAGAGCCATAGCAGGACGGACACATGAACACCAATGGTAAACAACCGATACCCCTATGATTGTCGTCCAGTGGCCCATGTGCACCCTGTGGCCCAATAGAACGGGATCTGACACAGGCCAAAAGAGTTTTTCCAACAGCAAGGTGAAATCAGCCGAGCACTGGATAACTGTTCTTAAGTTTGTGGAGCAGGATCAATTGATCCTAGTTTGTCTTCTGTATTATGTCAAGTCAAGTTAAGATTGGTTTTGACGTCGAATCCTAAAGATGTAATGCTTTTTGCAAGTAATGGTCTAAAAAAACCCATGTTCATTTCATCTAGCTGTTCACAACCTGATGTTGCCAACTGTTGTTAGTGATTAGGACCATTGTTAATAACCAGAACATGGTCAGATCTAGCTTGGTATTGGTCTCTTTTCAATCATGAATTGTTGCTAAGGTGTAGTGGGCAGAAGAGAGCCAATTTTGATTGACATCGAAATGTCCAAAACATTACTCCCTCCAAGGCAGGACAAACTCCACTTTCAGGATGGGAATGTAGAGCATTCATGCCAGCAGAAGTGATTCAGGTGGGAGACTTTTGATATTTAAAGTCAAAAATAGCTTTATTTTAGTGGTCTTCATCCTAAAATGGCCTCTGTTTCAATATGATTTAATGACGAAAATACATTCCCTCAATTTTTTTTCCGAAATCTCCCACATGCGTGCTCTATGCTGGATGTAACACACCCACATTTTTGGGGCAAAGTAGAGGGATTTCTCGATGAGTTTAATGTTTTCCCTGAGGAGATAAAAATGTAAAGCATGTTTGCACAGCTGGCTTTATTTCCCAATAGAAGAATTTTACACTAGTTGATTCACATAAACTGTGTACTGTCAGCACCTATTTAATGCTCAGTATCGGCCACTATATAGGGTTGACAGATGTCCTAAATAGTGAAAGAGCAGGCTCAGTGCAATTTATATATTTTGACAGTGGTAAATTGTTGCCTCTCATGGCGGGTGTGAAGGCATGTGCCGATTTTACCTGGAACTATAGAAGCATTTATTGACATATCTAAGGTAAACTTCATGACATAACGCAATAATGTAGACAATCGATGCAGGACAATAGGCAGAGTACAACACAGCAACATGACGTTGCAATACTGCAGGAAAAAAGTGCAGCCCAAAAAACAACAGAGCAGATCACCACCACAACAAAATGGTTTGCAACAAATATGCATTAACATTCTTGTCCCATATTTCCTTTTCCAGAAATCTACTGTCATAATAGGATAGAAAAGGCTGTGTGCACCAAAAACTGCCTTAACTTACTATGAAGAACATGAAACAGAGACGCCAGTCAACATTTTTTTGTTTTCCAACCCTTACTATCGAATGCGTTAATTGTAACATGCATCACCACATTTGTCGCTATTCACCTTTTCTAGGTGTAGATTTATTTTAAGTCCAGACTTGTAAGTCTCCACCTCCTCAGTTCATGGGGTTGAGACATCCAAGACTGACTTGACAAATTATGTACTGTCATTACAAGTAGCTTTTCAAAATATAGGCTCAGATATCAGCCACTGGGGAGGTTGTCTTGATATTGTAAGGTACAGGGGAAACAAATAAAGATCATAAATCTTAAAGAATTACACATATATCAATTATAAATGGAAATTAATTAACAATATTTTAATAAACTGGAATCAATAAAATACAATATTACATCACATTAACGAGTCACATTAGGTGTTCAATAAATACATATTTTAAGTTCATTTTAAAAATACTAGTTTAATAGAAAAAACTCACAAGTATTTTAATATTTAATTATTGTTTATTAAATGCAAATAATAGATAAGCCCCTTCCAATTAGGAGTAAGTATTTCCCTTTTTCCAGCCACTACCACTGTCCCTCTCAAATTTATTACCAAGATGTATACATATGTGTGCTAATATCTCCTCACACATGGGGAAACTCTCTGTGCATATAAGTTTGTGAATTGCATTTTTTGGTAGGTGAGTCTTACTACTGTAGTACTACTCAACATACCACAAAATGCAGTTTGTGAATCAGTCCCTTTTTCTGTGGGTCAATAATAAATGTAAAATGTTTATTGTTGTCACTGCTCAATGCTTGTGCTCAGAGAACCCTTGCATGTTAATTTCTGATAGAGAGTTCTAGAAGCAGATCCCTCAACTTTTGAATACTCCCCAGAAGTCAGACTGGCTTAACACCAACATCTTTACACCACTGAAATGATGTGTGGTTCATATATTGGTGCCGCCCCTGTGCACTGTCATCAGTTCCTTTTGTTCCACACTACCAGATGTTGATCCGGAGCTCCTCATATCTCTGAGACTTACCTCGATTTTATCAAATTTTCTCAGTGAGCATGGGATGTCACCCCTAAAAACGATCAGGTTGTAAGCCCTATAGAGACTTGCAAACAAATGTGTGTGGCAAATCCCCATCAGGTGTGCCTGTGGTACTTGGGGTCGAGCCACAACTCCAAGGACTATGGAGACTGCTCTGCGATGAATCCAAAGGTTATCAGGGAACACAAGGGAGGAACTCTATGTTGTCAAGCACAAGCAAACTCCTAGTCAGGACCGCTTCAAGTTGCAGTCCATATCCAAGGTTCATTCTCGATCCCTCTCTTGTTCCCGCAGTCCATGGAGCCGCTCCAGAGGATGTTCTTCGACTTTCCATTAAATCATTCAATCGATGAATCAATCTGAATTTGTATCGCATAGTTTATCTCCCATGAAGGTATTCAGGTGCTAGAGGAGCTGCTGCTGGGCAGAGGAGTCTACTGAGAGAGAGAGGATGAGATGAGTATCATCAGCATAGGATATAATGACCAGTCCGTACGATCTGATAATGTTGGCCAGGGGGTCATGTAGGTGTTGAACAGGGTAGGGCTGAGGGTTGGTCCTTGAAGGACACTGCAGATGGTGTTCTTGGGTTCTGAGGTGAAGGTAAGAAAGCATATTCTCTGAGTTCTTCCGATGAGGAAGGAGGTGATCCACTTGAGGGCATCTTCATGGATTCCAATCGTGTGAAGCCTTCTGATCAGGGTGTGAGGTGATAATGTGTTGAAGCTGGAGAGAGGTCAAGGAGGATCAGTGCTGCTGTTTTTCCTTAGTCAAGGAGGGATCTGATGTCATCTGTGGCTGCAATAAGGGCAGGTTTGGTGCTGTGGTTGGTGCGGAATCCAACCGCATGGAGGACGCTCTTTCTCTCACCTTGCCGCCAAAGCCTGGAACACCCTCCCTCTCCACCTCCGCACCTCACCCTCCCATCCACTTCAGAAAGGGACTCGAGAGCTGGCTCTTTGAATGAGACCTGAAGCACAACACCCGGATACCCCGGGAGATAAGTTGCACTATAGAAATACTATTTTTGATAGGGATTTGATTGGGAGTACTCTAGCAGATTGTTGTTCTCCAGGTGTTCTGTGAGTTGGCAGTTGATAGCCTTCTCAAGACTTTGGCGGGAAAGAGTAGCAGTGAGTTGGGGTAGTAGTTCTTGGGTGTTTTGGGGTCAGCAGATGGTTTCTTGAGTAGGGGCTTGACTTCTGGGTGTTTCCATTCTTTAGGAAGGTGGCTGTGTTGATGGATGCATTGAGGATGGCAGTGAGCTTGCTACTGATTGTATTGCTTCAGAGGGTGAAGAAATGGTAGTGGAATGTGTCCATGGGTGCTCCTGAGTGGACGGAGTTCATGATGTCTCTTGTGTCTTGTGTGGTGAGTTTTTCCCAGGTGGTGAGCAGTTGGTTGTATTTCTTGTTACTAGGGGGGAGTGGGTTGCGGTCAAAGATTCTGTAGATGGCATAGATCTTGTCATTAAAGAAGTCTGCCATAGAGTTGCATGGTTCCTGTGGAGGGGTGATGGCCAATTTGATGGCTGCGAGGCTGGAAAACTCTGATAATGTAGGGGAGTTCCTCACTGTGGTTCGAGCTTGCTTTGATGCTGTCAGCCCGGATGCTTCTTTTTGTCTTTTTCAAGAGTTGGTGGTATAGGTTTAGAGCTGTTTTGAATGTTGTTCGGTCCATGGGCTTCCTGCTGGGGCGGCATTTCTTTTCGAATTGTTTGACGGTGGGCTTCATGGTTCTTAGTTCCGCAGTGTACCAGTTGGTTTCCTTTGCAGACCTCTTGGGTTTGGTGGGTTTTCTGTGATGCATGCAGAGAAGTTATTGACTGCCTGTTCTAAGTTGGTTGTGGTGAGAGGGCGGAAGGTGTTGAGGGCTTCAGTCATTTAGCTTCCTGAGATGTTTGTCCAACTATGGTGTAAGGTGCTGGGTGGCTTGGTGGCAGTGCTGGGAGTGCTGTGATGGTGAAGTGGATGATGGTTTGGTCAGTCCAGGTGATCTCGGTGACATGGCTGCACTTGTTTCTGTCACTGGCCATGAAGATGGGATGAAGTGTGTGTCCTGAGATGTACGTGGGGTTGGTGACCAGTTGGGTGAGGCTAATTTTGCCCTTGTTCAATAGGGGATTTGAATATTTAGTGTTGTTGGGGTTGTTGAGGTGAAAATTGAGGTAGCAGAGGAAGATATAGTTTTCAGAGTAGATTGTGAGTGGAATGATGAAGTGAGGAATGGCGTTGCAGAAACTTGCACGCAGTCCTGGAGGTCTCTAGGCAAGAGTGCCTCTGATGGTGGTTTTGCTGTTGGTTTGGAGTTGGAAATTGAAGTGTTCCATGATCAGGGTGATGTTGTCTGTGGTGCTGGTGCTGTCGATGATGATGATTCCCCTCCATGCTTGTTAATGTGCTCTCAGTGTACAAATTGTTGCTGTCAGGTGTGGCTGTGGCGATGTCAAGTGCAGATGGGGGTTTAGCCAGATCTCTGTGAGGAAGATGACATTGAGAGTGAAGGAGGTAATGGTGTCCCAGATTTTGGTTGCGTGCTTGCAGAGGGATCGTGCATTGAGTGGGAGGCATTGGAGCTGGTCTGGCATGGGGTGGGGTGGGGTGGTTTCCTTGCATGCTGAAGCATTGTTGTTGCAGGAGAAGGGGCAGCGCTGACAGGAAAAATGTCTTACCATGGAGAGTGAAGAGGTGCAGCATCAGTTTTTGTGTCCTGGGTCCAGAGCTTGGAGCTCGGAAGGCAGAGTATCTTCGGTGGTGGCAGGACCAGAGTTCCGGGCACTG
Organism: Triturus cristatus; assembly: GCF_964204655.1. Lineage (NCBI taxonomy): Eukaryota > Metazoa > Chordata > Amphibia > Caudata > Salamandridae > Triturus > Triturus cristatus. Next base: position 184,404,846 of record NC_140589.1, read on the forward strand.
GGCGTGGTCCAGGCACAGACGGGTGCAGATGGGCTTGCCTTTAGCCACTGCGGCCTCCATTAGTAGTCCTGGGACTAATTTTGGAAGGGTTTTTGGGGAGGAAAGGAGTGGGAAAAATGGTGAGGATTGGTGCAGAAAATAACAGTTGTGGATGAAACCAACTGGAAATGAACAGAAGTTTGCCAGCAATTAGGCAGACCATGTCGTTGAGGGCAGCTTAATGGAGCCACCCGCGGCCTCCATAAGTGGTGCTGGGAGATGGGAGGGGCTGTTGGAAGGCAGAAGGGAAAGGAGCGAGAAAACCAGCAGTGATCATCACAGAAAACAGAAAACAACAGCAATGGCTGAAACCAGCTGCAAATGAAGCAGAAGGTTACAAGAAATTAGGCAGACTGAAGCAAATCTTGAAGAACGACCACCTCTGCACAGGGGAGCTCCTGCGCTGATGGTAATGAGACAGAATATCGAGGGTAAAAAATTTGACTTATCATAATATCGAGTTAAAGATATCGTGGAATGGAAATATCAAGTGCAAGAATATCGTTGTCAAGAATATCGATTTAAAATATATAGAAATTATTATTATCATTTGCAAAAATATAATTATACAGCCTAAGTCCCGTGCACGAGCTTCACTGTGATTGTCTGTCAACACTCCAAACCAGGGAGTGTTGGAGGCCATCTTGTGGCGAGTCTCTAGAAAACAAAGGTAGAAAAGAAGAGAAGGGGGCAGGGTAGAAACACCCTGACCCCCTAGGCCTGCTCAGGGAGTCCCAGAAGGACCCCCCAGGGAACAAAAAACATTTAAAAAAAAATAAATTGGCGCAACTCGCGCTGGGGTCACGGGTGCCCGTGTTTTATTTTATTGAGACCCCGGGGTGGGCTAGGTCCCGGGGGCATTTCTTAAAAAATACTAGCGGAGGCTCACTGGAGCTGCGGGGGCCTGCTGGGGTCCCCACAGCGAGGTCCAGGATGGGGGTTGCGCGGCTCCACTCCTGGAGCCCTCCATCTGCTTATAACTTTGGTGTCGTTTGACGATTCTTTACGAAATTTTTCAAAAAGTTTCTCTTTTTTGATCAGCTCCTATCTTGAAATTTTCGGGGTGATTGGCCAAGGAGGGGCTGAGAAAAAAGGGGGGGTCAAAATGTGTTTTTCTCAAAGCATTTTCTATAGGAAACTTTAGACAAGGCTACAGGTCAAACTGCTGAATGGAATTACGCCAAATTTGGCGAGAGAAAGGTCTTGGTCCAGAAAGCACGGTTTTGTAGAAATGGTGTAAATCCGTTCAGTAGTTTTTGAGAGATTAAAGGAAAAAAATATATATATATCTGGTCGGTGCCTAACTCCTGAGCATGAGCTTGCCTCTGATTGGCTGCTAACACATCAAAGCAGGAAGTGTCCTCTGATTGGCTGCTAACACTTCAACCCAGTAACTGTTAGCAGCCATCTTGTGCCTCGTATCGAGTGAAAATATAAAAGAAAGGTTCCGGGGGCAATTTAATATAGCGGAGCTCTGTGTAATGATGATTTGGATGCAGTGAAGGTTTAAGATTTATTAACAATAAAGGAGAAACAGGTGAGCGCCAGGCAGCACGACTTCCACTCCATGACACCAGTAGGAAGATAACCCTTTCATGCGCACTGTGCCCAACATCACCACTTCGCAGCTATGTCTTTAGAAGCCAGTCCGTCAGCTCGCAGCTGTCTACCTTTGCGAGCTAGTAAGCTGCTGTGCCTCTACCTCTGCGGGCTACTACGCTGCTGTTTCTTTGGGCATTAAGAGTAATGGGGTAACCCAGTGACCCTCAGAACCTGGGTGTGTATATAAAGCAAAAATATTGGTTCTGTTGGGAATACGCTCAGTTTAAATGACATTAAATGTTTTAAATAAATATTGAATTTTTCACTTTCCTACACACACATATAGAGATGATTAATTTGAAAAAACTGAGAAATCAATTTCCTTTTTAAACTGTATTTAAATCCACATATATATTAATACTGTACAGGACTGACCAAAAAACATATAAATCACAACGTATATAATGACCAACAGTGCATAATGACATAACAATTGACATACATTACATTAAACTGAATAAACATAAAGTTCAACAAATATATGTTTTGAATGAAGTTGATCCAAAATGAATTGCATATGACACCACAGTATATATCTTCTGTTTTTGAAATGATGAAATTGCATGGACCAATCTGTTTCTTTGGGAGCGGACGGCTCGTAGTTCGGCTTCTGTGAGTCGAGTGGACGGGTCGCGGTTGTCTCTCTGCGAGCCTGGGTACGAACTGTTTATAAGTCACACTATATGAGCATTGAAAAGCCATTTTGTGATTCACTCCCTCAGCTGGCATCTATCCGAGGCATTTCTGAAAACATATCGGAGCTCTTTCTGTGAGAGATACCCCTTTCGCGCTGCGTCTCCCCACATTAGCAGGTAAAGCACCCTCTTCCCACATCACCAGCATACCCCCAACAACCTTCTTGGGCCCGGAAGTGTCCCTCTACGAACTATGACGCTTGACGCTGTCCCTGCACCTTCTTCCATAAAGTAGCAATATTGGGTTACTTTGGGCTACTTTTTGGTTGTCTTTGGGCTATAGAAAGCTTTAAAAATCTGACAACACTGGATGCGGGTGTCCGTGTTGGAGTGCCACCGTCACCCGGGTTGCAAAAGCCAAAGTGTCAATGTGCGAGCCAAGTCCAACAATATGGCCAACATGGAAGGTACGGGTAATTACTGACCCTATATTCATCCATAGTTCCACACATGAAAGATGGTGGGCATGAGACATCTGTGTGGATATGAATGTTTATTGCACATTCAGTGGAGTGTTAAAGCTGTAGCAATACAGGGACATGGAAAGTTAAAGTTTTTGGTGCATGGAGGGCAGTCAATTAGAGACAAGCTCGTTGTCGGAGTTAGGCTGCACCAACATGTGTACTTATACAATCACTGCGATAATCCTCACTCACTTATAAATTCACTATACACTCTGCTTGCAGTACTCTAATGATGCAGTCTCTACGTACGTACTTGTACAGTGACCGAGACAACGTTACATAACTAAAGTTTTCCCCCACTGTCAAAGGTAAGATGGTTGCATACGCTGTCCAGAGCACTATGTAATGTGGTAGGGCCTAGGGGCAGCATGTTGCATTCATAATGAACACACAGACACAGGTAGATAGTGTAACTGGGTACGGGTACGTGCGCTAGACTCCTTTTTATTACCAGGGTCACGTGTCCAGTGACGTCTGTGGTGGATGCATGTGGGGTGATTTTAAGCCAACCCTCCAGGAATGGTTGGTGCTGGCAACAAGTACAACAGTAATCATTGGATTAGACACAGAGATTCAATCATAAAGGGTCAATAATTTGTGCTGCACTAAGGTACGGGTACCAGATATGAAATCATACAGAAAAGATTCAATCATAAAGGGTTCATGACTTGTGATACACTGAGGTAGGACAGCAGATGTGAAATTATACACAAAATATTGTATCAGAAAGGGTGCATGAGTTGTGCTGCACTGAGATAGGGGTATCAGAAGCATTTAGCGTCTGCGCAACCAGCGATGATGCGTGGTGCGGGCGAGTCACAGAATCGCAACTTGATGTGAATTGTGAGCCCTGCTATCGTTAGTGTACATCGAAGGCAGTAGTCAGCACAGACATCGAGGAATGTTTTTAGTCACTTCCTCTTGACAAAGTTTGAGGACAGAGAGTACAATTCTCTCTGATAACTAAATCAGGTTTCAATTTAAATTGTGAGCTCTGCTGACCGCAGTGTAGATGTATGGAACAAAAGATGAAACATTTATGGAATACACTGAGGAAATCCTGGTTGTTTTGAGTACAGTTGTAAAGTATGGTATTCTGAAGCTAGAATTTGAACTGGTCGTTCATCATATCGTCTACCTTTTTCAGTAGGGAAGAGCTGTGGAAAACAACGAGCTTCCAAATTTGTTTCCCACACACTCATGGGAGTTCGTTTTGCTTTTTTCAATTAGAACAATTCAATAGTATATCCTATCAGTTCTTTTGAATGTAGAGGATGAATAGTATAATGATCATACATTTCTTCTTTTCTTGAATTGTCCACTTGAAATATGTGTTTCATCTTCTTTTTTTTTTTTTTTAATTTTTTTTTATTAATTTTCGCTTGACTTAACAAAGAAAGAACAGAAGGACACAAAGCTTAGGCAATCATGGTTCACAGTACCGAATATAAAATCACTGTCCGGAACATTACAACAAGCAGTCTCAACAAAAAAAAGGGGAGAGAGAAAAAATATAACACTTGGCCCAACCAATTTACTTGCTATACCAAATCGAAAAAGGGGCCCAAATCTTTAGGCCCTTATCCCGCCTTCTTCTCCCGCTTTTTAAAATGACTGCTGATTCCAAATTATAGAGGGCCAGCATTCTCGCTCTCCAATTCAAAAAAGACGGGGCTAAGTGGCTGATCCATTCAGAAGTTATGCATAAGCGAACTACAGACATTGCAATACAGAGAAAGGCAGATTCAAAAAATGGTCTCTCCATGCTAGGATCTGTCATGTAGCCCATAATTAATTTGTTTCCCACACACTCATGGGAGTTCGTTTTGCTTTTTTCAATTAGAACAATTCAATAGTATATCCTATCAGTTCTTTTGAATGTAGAGGATGAATAGTATAATGATCATACATTTCTTCTTTTCTTGAATTGTCCACTTGAAATATGTGTTTCATCTTCTAAAGTCATTTCTTCTCCTTCTACATTTACAATTTATAGTAAATATTGTTTTGCACCAGATATATGTAGCATTTTGGACTTTCGTGACATGTATTAACTCTTGCCATATTTTCTGACTCTTTGTGGGTACACCATTAACAAGAATGACTACAGGTTCAGTATCGTCTCCTTCTACACTAACAGTTTCAACATTTTTCTTAAAATCTAAAGGTAAATACACAACTTTTCCTTTTAAACCTCTTTATAGATCTGTTGAAGGCAGCTTACCTGTTTTAGGCTGCATACGAATTATAGCCTGAAAAGGGTGCACAGATTGTATAAGGATGGCCTTATATGTATTTAAATCTGTAAGTTTAGGAGGTAAAGCAAGTAATTCTAAGTCATTATGGACAGCTCTAGCTGGCATTTTATTTTCTTCTAATTCATTGTAATAATATTTACAAATACATTGTACAGTACCTAACTCAAAACGAACTTCCACAAACAGATAAGCAGCAAATTCTTTCCATTTGTGAACTTTCTCTAGCAATTTCAACTGTAATAGGTTTTTCTTGATTAATCTCTTCATTCAACATTTGGAGATAATTTGGAAAAATTGAACATTCAATGCTATCTTTACATGCATTGAATGAATCTTCATAGCAGTCAAAATCTCCAAGTAATTCCATTTCAGTCCCCCAAGGTTTGAAGAGTTGAAGAAGAGCTAAATAGAAAAACTCTCTCTTATCTGGAGTATCAAAACTTAATTTCATGTGATTAATCAAATTTCCTTTGGCATGCTTTACCAGACATCCATCAGATCCAATTACAGCATATTTTCCTTCATTTATTTTTTCTGTAACATTTTTTTAAAAACTATAATTTTGCAGTATTTCATATAGACATATGTTTTCCAGGTATGAACTTCTATTTGGATAGTATGCGAGGAACAGCAATTGAGTTATCTGCAACATATTGTATGTCCATATTTGCATTCCACATCTTCAAAATCACTGGATTGTAATCATTAATGTACTTCGATTCTTCTGTTCTTTTTCTATTATCAGTATTTTTGGGTGATTTTGGAGGGATAGTATGCCTCACTGTTGACATAAAACTGTTCACTCTTCCTTGCGATGACTTATGGTGCACTGAGTTAGTAGTACCTTTGGTGCTCAGCGTGTACGTAACCTGCGATTATGCGTGGTCCGGGAGGGCCACACTCGGACCAATGTCTTTTGTCTATTGAATTCTGCCTCAATAAGGCCACGTGGCGATGACTTATGGTGCACTGAGTTAGTAGTACCTTTGGCACCGAGGGTGTACGTACCCTGTAATGATGCATGGTCCGGGGGGCTGCACTCGGAGCAATGTCGTTTGTCTATTGAATTCTGCCTCAGAAAGGTCACGTGGCGATGACTCATGGTGCACTGAGTTAGTAGTACTTTTGGCACTGAGCGTGTATGTACCCCGCGATGATGCATGATCCGGGGGGGCCGCACTCGGAGCAATGTCTTTTGTCTATTGAATTCTGCCTCAATAAGGCCACGTGGCAATGACTTGTGGTGCACTGAGTTAGTGGCACCTGAAGCAGTCAGCGTGTGCGCGCCCTGCAAAGATGCGTGGTCCGAGAGGGCCGCACTGGGAGCAATGTATCTTGCGTACTAGACTGCGTCATCTGCAATCGCTACTCCATCTGAATTGTGATGCCTGCTGTCTGCAGTGTAGATCGAAGGCAATAGTCTGTACAGACATCGAGGAATGTTTTTAGTCACTTCCTCTTGACAAAGTTCGAGGACATAGAGTACAATTCTCTCTAATAAATAAATCAGGTTTCAATTTAAATTGTGAGCTCTGCTGACCGCAGTGTAGGTGTATGGAACAAAAGATGAAACATTTATGGAATAGACTGAGGAAATCCTGGTTGTTTTGAGTACAGTTGTAAAGTATGGTATTCTGAAGCCTGAATCTAAACTGGTCGTTCATCATATCGTCTACCTTTTTCAGTAGGGAAGAGCTGTGGAAAACAACAAGCTTCCAAATTTGTTTCCCACACACTCATGGGAGTTCGTTTTGCTTTTTTCATTTAGAAAAATTCAATAGTATATCCTATCAGTTCTTTTGAATGTAGAGGAATGTATAGTATAATAATCATACATTTCTTCTTTTCTTGAATTGTCCACTTGAAATATGTGTTTCATCTTCTAAAGTCATTTCTTTTAGTTCTACATTTACAATTTATAGTAAATATTGTTTTGCACCAGATATAATGTAGCCTTTTGGACTTTCGTGACATGTACTAACTCTTGCCATATTTTCCGACTCTTTGTGGGTACACTATTAACAAGAATGACTACAGGTTCAGTATCGTCTCCTTCTACACTAACAGTTTCAACATTTTTCTTAAAATCTAAAGGTAAATACACAACTTTTCCTTTTAAACCTCTTTATAGATCTGTTGAAGGCAGCTTACCTGTTTTAGGCTGCATACGAATTATAGCTTGAAAAGGGTGCACAGATTGTATAAGGATGGCCTTATATGTATTTAAATCTGTGCGTTTAGGAGGTATAGCAACTAATTCTAAGTCATTATGGACAGCTCTAGCTGCCATTTTATTTTCTTCTAATTCATTGTAATAATATTTACAAATACATTCTACAGTACCTAACTCAAAACGAACTTCCACAAACAGATAAGCAGCAAATTCTTTCCATTTGTGAACTTTCTCTAGCAATTTCAACTGTAATAGGTTTTTCTTGATTAATCTCTTCATTCAACATTTGGAGATAATTTGGAAAAATTGAACATTCAATGCTATCTTTACATGCATTGAAAGAATCTTCATAGCAGTCAAAATCTCCAAGTAATTCCATTTCAGTCCCCCAAGGTTTGAAGAGTTGAAGAAGAGCTAAATAGAAAAACTCTCTCTTATCTGGAGTATCAAAACTTAATTTCATGTGATTAATCAAATTTCCTTTGGCATGCTTTACCAGACATCCATCAGATCCAATTACAGCATATTTTCCTTCATTTATTTTTTCTGTAACATTTTTTTAAAAACTATAATTTTGCAGTATTTCATATAGACATATGTTTTCCAGGTATGAACTTCTATTTGGATAGTATGCGAGGAACAGCAATTGAGTTATCTGCAACATATTGTATGTCCATATTTGCATTCCACATCTTCAAAATCACTGGATTGTAATCATTAATGTACTTCGATTCTTCTGTTCTTTTTCTATTATCAGTATTTTTGGGTGATTTTGGAGGGATAGTATGCCTCACTGTTGACATAAAACTGTTCACTCTTCCTTGCGATGACTTATGGTGCACTGAGTTAGTAGTACCTTTGGTGCTCAGCGTGTACGTAACCTGCGATTATGCGTGGTCCGGGAGGGCCACACTCGGACCAATGTCTTTTGTCTATTGAATTCTGCCTCAATAAGGCCACGTGGCGATGACTTATGGTGCACTGAGTTAGTAGTACCTTTGGCACTGAGCGTGTATGTACCCTGTTATGATGCGTGGTCCAGGGGGCTGCACTCGGAGCAATGTCGTTTGTCTATTGAATTCTGCCTCATTAAGGTCACGTAGCGATGACTTATGGTGCATTGAGTTAGTAGTACCTTTGGCACTGAGCGTGTACGTACCCTGCGATGATGCGTGATCCGGGGGGCCGCACTCGGAGCAATGTCTTTTGTCTAGTGAATTCTGCCTCAGTAAGGCCACGTGGCGATGATTTATGGTGCACTGAATTAGTAGTACCTTTGGCACTGAGCGTGTACATACCCTGCGATGATGGGTGGTCCGGGGGGCGCACTCGGAGCAATGTCTTTTGAATTCTACCTAATAAGGCCACGTGGCGATGAATTGTGGTGCACTGAGTTAGTGGCACCTGAAGCACTCAGTGTGTGCGAACCCTGCAATGATGCGTGGTCCGAGAGGGCCGCACTGGGAGCAATGTATCTTGCGTACTGGACTGCGTCATCTGCAATCGCTACTCCACTGAATTGTGATGCCTGCTGTCTGCAGTGTAGATCGAAGGCAGTAGTCTGTACAGACATAAGTCTGGGGTGCTGTGCCGCTGGGTTCACAGGGGGGCTGTGCCGCGGTCATGGTGGCAGCCACGTCGCAGGGTGAGGCCCGCCACTTCGGCAGACTCGTTGGTCTTCACAGTTCACAAGTGAACCGCACCCAGAGCCCTGGCTTATTTATTCCTACTCCTACGCTGGAGTGGCGTACGTTGGACCAGCCCACTGCGCTTCCGCTTCCAGGGGAGGACAATACAGCTACATGTCCGTAATCTTCCCCACTACCTGAGGTAACATGGTTGCGTCTATTGTGCACAACACTACATGCATCAGCAGTATATATACAGATCGAGAGGTTTATGATCTGTATAGTGAGGTCTGTCCAGCACATTACCGCTACACTTGGTATTGTGTGCAATATTATTATTGATGGATGAGTTGCGTCCTTCACACATATTTGCTTGCCATATCTGCCAACATTCAAGTATTGTGTGGCTGAGGGAGCATGCCATTTTTGGAAGGTCCTCTGACCTGTTCTGCGCTGCCTCGGTGGTAGTAGGGAGGGGGGTGATCCAGGGGGGACATCCTGAGGCTGGTGGCAGTGAGTGTTGTGGCCTTCATGGGTGTTTGAGCTGCGTGATCAGTAACTCTATGACATATGTTGCGCTTCAGATGTGATTCTGGGCTGCATTCCCTTTCACATTGTAGGTAGTCGTCCTGGTTTACACCAGTAAAATGCAGAGGTTAGATACCTACTGCAAACATGGCTTATTCCCTGTTTTTGGATTGCACCCCAGATTTGGCTGCTCGTTGAAAATATCGGGAACTGGTGCTTTTGTGTTAATGTTTGCACGGGTACGTCTACTCTGTATATTATTACCGTTAGTTGTTGTTCTCATTTGTGACCAATTTTTTTTTGTGGAAGCTATTGCTAGGAAAACTGGGGATATTGGCTGTTTTCACTAGGTTGACAATGAAGTGATAATTTAAAATCACTCAAAAAAACTATAGGTTTAAAGAAGAAAATAATTAGAAATTAGCAATTAAAAAACCTTTGAAATTCACTGAAAAAAACATAACTTTCAGTTACGTTATAGTTACAAATTAGCATTTAAAAAACCTTTGAAATTCACTGAAAAAAACATAGGTTTCAGGGACGTTATAGTTACAAATCAGCATTTAAAAAACCTTTGAAATTCACTGAAAAAACCATAGGTTTCAGGGATGCTATAGTTAGTTGGAAATTTCACTCATACAACACCATAGAAATTCCACTGTTATAGTTAGTGAATAACCCTGCACTAATCCAGACAACCCTTATGGTGATTTTAGTGGTCTTAAACAACCATAGAAAGCTCTCTAAGTGGTAGCTGAGGAGAGCAGCCTTCAGGCTTAGTCCAGAAGGAGTATAAAGCAGTACTAATCATATAGTGTAGGTTAAGTGAAATAGAACCGCACAGTGTATTTATAAAAATATGTATTTCTTATAAACACTCACTAACAGATTGCAATATCTCCTACCCGGAGATATAATCACTATACACACAAAACTTCAACAATAGAACAGATAAGTAGCACAAATATACAGTGGTCTCCAGGGGGAGGCCAAACCATATACTAACAGTGGAATGCGAACCGCAACCGAAGACTAGACAAGGAAGACTTAGAAGAGCCGGGGAACCAAAGAACCACCCAAGGTAAGTACTCAGGAACCCCACAGAGGCCGTGCAGAGTGGAAACACATCACCGTGCTCAATACAAGTCAATGGGGAAGTCGCTGTTGTAGTTTTGAAGAAGAAGGACCCTTCCCAGAGGACCCTGAAGAAACCAAGTGAAAGATGGAAGGTTTGAGAGTCACCTCACCCGTGGATACTTCACAAACCAGGATACCGACACAAGGGAAGCCGGGTGCATAGGTGTGAATTGACGTTGGAAACCGCTGTAGACCACAATGGAGGACTTCAGTGAAGATGCCGCTGGCAAAGAAGGTGAAAGTGTCCGGTGGTATTCAAGGGTGGATTCTTGATGAGGCATACCTGCAAACAGATGGGCGAGAGTCTATGCTACTCGGAAGTGACCAGGAAGCATGGAAGACCAATGACCACCGATGACGGAAGATGCAGGAGAGTTTACTCAAGCAACAGGCGAGCTGCTGCATTTTGGAGGACCTGCATTTTATTGAGGAAGTGTGCTTGTATGTCAAGGAACAGCCCACTGCAATAATCTATTCTAGACAGAATAAGAGCTGTTACCACAGCTTTCTGGAGTTCTAGCGGGATGAAAGCAAGCACCTCGGTTTTCCCTGTGTTTAGCTTCAGGCAGTTTTGGGACATCCAATGTCCAATTTCGTGCAAGCAATCATGGAATCTCAGTGCAGTGTCTATTGAGTCCCCTGAAAAGGACGCCATGATTTGCGTGTCGTCGGCATATGAAACTCTCTTGAAGGCTAAGGGTGTTATGAGAGAGCAGAGGGGGGTGACACAAAGGTTGAAAGGTGTCGGGCTCAACAAGGAGCCTTGTGGCACCCCGCAGGGAAAGGTGAACCAGGACGACGTGTGACCACCAAGCTCCACCAGTTGCCTTCTGTCACAAAGAAAGGACTTCAGAAGAGCCAGAGCTTTGCTCCTGATCCCTACAGAAAAGAGTCGGCTTATGAGAAGATCGGGTTCGACCGTGTTGACAGCACCGAGAGGTCCAGAAGGATCAGGGCTGTCTATCCACCTTTGTCCAGAACCGCTCTTCCAACAAATTGATCAGGGCCAGCTTAGTGCTGTGTTGACTTCTAAAGCCATATTGAGCACAGTCTAATAGCTTGCTATCGTTCATAAACTGGGTAAGTTCTATATTCATGGCCTTCTCTACGATCTTGGCTGGAAGAGGCAGATGGGGATGGGCCTGTAGCTGTTCGGATCTGTATTATCCAGGTTTGTTTTTTTCAGCACCCGTAAAATAGATGTCCTCTTCCAAGGTATCGGAAAATAGCCATTGGAGAACATCCGGTTCAAAATATCTGGAAGGTAGTTTGCCGTAGCCTCCGGGCCATGTGGAGAAACTTAGGGGGACAGGGGTCCCAGGGTGAGCCTGATCTCATCTGACTGAGAATCGTCATGACCTGGGTTACCGAGATGGTGTTAAAGTTATAGTAGCAGGGCATAGTGTCTGCTGGAATGCCTTCACCACTTGAGACCTCTATCATAGTGGGAGAGGGTCATTTAGGTTGCCCTCCAGCCACCCAACAGATGGAGAGAAATGAGTCCGAGACTGCTTTGACTTTTGCCTGGAAGGAGTCTGCTAGCTGATTGCAGAAGTCTTGATTTACACCTGCATTTTTCTGAGCGGGGAGTTTACTCAGTTTCTGAACTGTGGAAAAGAGTTCTTTGGTGGAATTAAGGGAAGCGCTTATTTTGGCAGAGTAATTTTGTTATTTAGTGGTTAAGATTTTGTTTTATAATCCGCTGTGGCTTTTTTTGCACACAATCTTGTTGTCAGTGTCATTGTGCGAGCGCCACTTCCTTTCCAGCCTTTGACAAGCTTGCTTCTGTTGTCTCAGGCTATTGTCAAACCATGGCTCGGAGGGGGAAAGCATTTTAATGGTTGTGGTTTTTAGGGGCGCTATGGAGTCAAGATTATCGGTGATCCAGTTATGGCAAGCGTTTGTGGCTTCGTCCAAGTCCACAGGGAGACCCGGTTTGGAGTGGTCCATGTGGGGCGTGAAAATTCCTGGGGTGACTTTGTGAAAAGGGCTTTTTGCTAGTTTGGTCGGGACGGGGGTCCCAGCTCAATTGCTGCTTCTGGGCAAATGCTGAACATCCCGGCTGAGTGTTCAGACCATGTTAAAGGGATGATAGAGGAGAATTTAGGATAGGGATTGTCCGAGAAAATGCAATCCAAAGCATGGCCAGCCATATGGGTAGTGCTGTCCACTAGCTGCCCAAGACCCACACTTCCCATAAGGTCAGTGAAGGCGACCTAGTCTTTGGAGGCTACATTTTCGAAGTGAAGGTTAAGGTCCCCTAAGATGGTGACATCATAAAAAAGGACTTTAATGTCCTGCAGCTGACTGCTGTTGTGTAGAAAGGTTGCACTAGGACCTGGGGGTCTGAAGGGTAGCACTCCAATAAAGGAATACCGGCTGGTCAAGGTAATCTTGAAGACCAGTGCTTCTCAGTTAGGGGCGGCTTGTAGGGGCTTGAAGGAGACTTTCAGATGTTCCTGGGTGATAATTGCTAAATCCCCGCCCTTTTTTTGGGTACGGTCTAGTCTAGAGATGGCAAAGCCCAGGGGTGTGTCCATGATGAGATTTGGGTCCGACCCGGCGTCTGCCCAGGTTTCTGTGACAAACGGCAGGTTCAGATCGTGAGATTCTATAAATTCAGCGAAGGACAATGAGTTTATTATCAGTGACCTTACGTTGACAAGTCCTGCTTTAATTCGTCTTGCGCCTATGATCCCGATCTTTCAGCGTGGGACCTGGATTTCAATATGGTCAAGTCTTAAGCTGCTGGGACTGAAAGTCTTCTGCAACCTGTTGGTCGCGCATGCCTCATGGCATCTGTGGGCTCTGCAGTGGGATCTAAAGTCTCAGTGTGCCCAACATCAAGGGGACTTCTCGGGGCACATTAAGATTTCGGAGCAGACTGCAAGAGACTCTCAGTGGTGACTGACTGGACTATGATTGAGTCAGCAGCAGACCCCTCTCCTTTCCTCACACAAAGCTGACAGTGGGAACTGATGCACAGCTTCTGGGTTGGGGCGGCCATCTAGGAGAGGTGGAGATCAGAGGCCTCTGGGCTCCCGTGGAGTTCCTGCTCCACATCAACTTTCTGGAGGTTCAGACCATCTGCATGATGTTGAAAGCCTTCCTTCTACCCATTAATGGGAGGCTGGTACAGGTGCTCATGGACAATACCATTGCCAAGTGGTACTACAAAAAACAGGGTGCGGTGAGGTCAGGGACTCTGGGCCAAGAGGTCTTGCAACTCTAGATGTGGCTGTTCAGTCTCATTTTGGGAAAAGTTAAAGGTTATATTTTGACCCTTTTTGCCTTCTTAAGGTTGCCAGATCAGTTTTTGTTGTTTGAGTATCCAGTTGAGATGCAATTTTTTAATGGGCTGAAGCACATGTTTTCTCTTTCTTTTATAATGACCCAAAGGGGCCTTAATCAGATCCTGACTTATCTGATGTGCACATCATTCGAGCTGCTCCACAGCTGTCCTTTGCAGCTCCTTTCTATCAAGACTGTGTCACCATCACCTAGGCATGACATGTGAGTGAGCTTCAGGCTTTTTGTGTTAATCTACTATACACCTCCTTCTTCCCAGACAAGCTGGTTCTGCAGACTCGGGCCTCCTTTCTGCTGACAATCATGACACCATTCTAGGTTGGTCAAATCATCACTCTGCTGGGTTTGATGCTTCTCCTCACCCCTTTAAGGTGAAGGAGAGGCTCCATCGCTGGGATCCCAAGGGAATGCTCAGTATTTACATTGATACTACCAAAGACCATAAGGTAGATGATCGGCCCTTTGTGGGGTTCACAGAAGAGAAAAAGGTAAGGCAATGCATAAGAGAACCATCTACCACCAGATCTAGTTCTGCATTTAGATCTACTATGTGTTAGCCAAGAAGGAGAATGCAGAGTTCCTGTCCTTGATATCTGCCATGCAGCTATGTGGGCATCACTCACATTCACAAAGCACAATTGTCTGGATGGTCAGCTTTGCCATTAGGGGCACTTTGCCCTCTCTGTCCTGCAGGGGTTTCTGGTTCAAGCCCACTCACAGATCCACCTTCAAATATGTACTTCTTTTGTATCTATTAAAAAGGTAAGTAATCTGAGACTAGAAGTCACGTCACTTCCTGTGCAGATGGATGATGGGAAATGCAGTGATATCGCATTCTGTGTGGATGAATGATAGGGAATGCAGGCCTTTTGCCTGGCTTCTACTTTTAAAGATTGACTTTGAGGGAAACCAGAGATGTCTCATCCTGTTCAAATGGGTGAGGAGAAATGAAGACCTCTTCCCTAGCTTCTTCTTATAAAATATGGTTTTGGCAGGATGCTAGTGATGTCACATCCTGGGCCGATGGACAATGGGAAATTGATAGAAATGGGATTTCTGGTTGGCTGAGGCTTGCGCCAAAGTCAGGCAGAAACCACCACTCTAGTCAGGGTAAGGGGGAAACACACTGTAGATAACCCCTGCTCACCCCCTTGGTAGCTTGGCACTAGCAGACAGGCTTATCCCCAAGGCAATGTGTAAAGTATTTGCACTAACATGCACAGTAACACAGTGAAACACCACTCAGGTTGTTTATAAAAATATCAATATCTTTATATATATAGTTTAGATCAGATCAAAAACGTGGGCAAAATGCACATACATATAAATAAATGTTTCTTTGTCTTTGAAAATTGTTCCTTGTTATGTTTCTAGCCAAAAGCTCACATCATGAATGTTTCTGGTGCTCACACTGTTCCCCCTTGCAATACAGTCCACCTTTGTAACCTTTGGGCTCACACAGTTCACGCCTCAATGAGGAAGAAAGATGTCTCACACCCAGCAATGCCCCCGTCCCTGTTAAGCGATGCGGTGTTCTCAAGGATGTCCCCACTGCTGTCTACTTTCCCCTCCTAGAGCATGAGCAGGCTCCAGTTATCACCAAGTGTATGAATGTATCCAATGTCCCCGCCGTAGCACGGGACGTGCTGACTTCAGAAATTACCCCCTACTAAGAAATGTGGTCGGCAGCAGCTTTAAATTATCCCCGTGGCGCCACTGCACATGTTACCTTTGTTGCGGCGGAAGAGAGAGGGTTTGGCAGTCCATGTGGCTGCAGAGGCAGCTTCCTTCTTGCGCGGCTCCCCTGGCTTCCGAGGCCGTCCTGCCGATGCCAGAGGAGCGGGGAAGCCTCGTTGCTAGGAGATGCCCCGCGCCTCTTCCAGTGCCTTCGCAGCTCTTCCCAGTTGAGCTACTTGGTTGCTAGGGGACGCCCAACGCTGCGGCCAATCCCAGCGCGGCGATCTCCTGGCGTAGGAAACGGGGGGGGGGGAGGGGCACTCACGAAGCTCCCGGGCCGCTGGCAGTGATACCTGATGCGGCGATCTTGTGCCTCCCGGGCGGCGGCAGTGAATGTAGCCCCCACAATGCAGCAACGCCAGTGGGCGGGGGCCGCTTCAGAGCTCCCGGCCCCACGGCAAACTAGGTCACGACACCTCAGACCAGACGGGGGCCGGCGAGGACAAAGTGCAGGTCCTCCGATAATCACACTGGCCAAAATAATTACCGTGCACGTCAGGCAGTGGTACGAATAACCTCAGCAGCATTCCGGGGGCACACAGGTCAGCCCAGAGTCAGCAGGGATAGTGGAACACAATGTAGGGCGAGCTTGACGGAAGTCCTTAGGGTAACTTTTATGTTCCTGAGTTGAAACAGGAGGCCAGCTCTCTTCTGGCCCTTGGAGACTCTCAGGACACAGCACACAGCAAAGTCCTTGGTTTTAAAAGCAGGGGTGAGACACAGCACACAGTAAAGTCCCTTGTCCTCACCCTTAGTAGATTCAGCAAACTGCAGGTCAGCCCCAGAACACACAGCAAGGGCAGTCTTCCTTTCCAGTCTCTTCAGTTGATTTCCTTGGGCAGAGGTTCCTCTTGTTTGTAGAAGTCTAATTTTACTGGGGTTTCAGTTCTTACTTTTATACCCCAAAAGTCTTTGTTCTTGTGAGGGGTCCAGGATCCAGTCCAAACCAGTTCTAGGTGCCCTCTGCCAGGGCATGTCGTCTTCCTTTGTGAGTGTGGGCCAGGGCTATCAGACACACCGCAGGAGGTGGAGCCAGCATTGTGGGAGGCAGGCAGGCACAGCCCTATTCAGATCCGGGTGCTACTCCTCCCCACCACTCTACATGTAGATGGGTCTATTCAGCCTAGTGCTGACTCACCCACCCTCCTGGAGCCACCCCTAGCCCCTGTCACTCACAAACCAGACAGTCAATACACAAACAGGCAGAGGCACACAGAAATGTTGAACAGGAAAATAGCCACTTTCTAAAAGTGCTATTTTCAAACACGGAATTTAAAAACCATCTTTCCTAAAAGATGTGTTATCAAATTCTGATTTCAGGGATACCAGACTTCAGCTTCCCATCTTGCTCCTATAGGGGGCAGGTACACATGGGACACAGCATTCCCCATTCTATCCTATGGGCAAGATGGCCGTTCAATAGTGAAAAACTAAATTGGTAGTATTTCACTATCAGGACATGTCACCCACGCTAGTACATGTCCTACCTTTCACATACACTGCACCCTGCCCAGGGGGGTACCTTGAGCCTACCCTGGGGTGTCTAATGTGCAAGAAAAGGGAAGGGCCAGGCCTGGTCAGTGTGTGCACTGGCCAGGACAACATGGCAGTTCACAGACTGAGCACAGTCACTACGGTGGCAGGCCTGAGACACCATTTTAGGTCTACTCGTGTGGGTGGCACAACCAGTGCTGCAGGTCCTCTAGTAGCATTCGAATTACCAGCCCGAGCACACTCAGTACACTTTACTAGGGACCTACTGGCAAAACAAATATGCCAATCATGGATAATCAATCACAAAAACAATTTACAGAGAGAGCATATGCACTTTAGCACTGATCAGCAGTGGTAAAGTGCCCAGAGTCCTATTGCCAACCACAGGTCAGGAAAAACAAGGGAGGAAGAAGCAAAACGTTTGGGAATAACCCTGCAAAAAGGGCCATTTCCAACAGAAATGCAAACACATCTTTACTTCAGGCAATTCCTCAGGGCATCCCTTCTCCCAGGCATTCTTAGAAAAGTGTGGGCTCAGACGAGTGCAGTGTCTGTTTGTTAGACTACCTATTACTCTGCAGGGATCTCTGGGCTTCAATTCTGCGCTTTATAACTCACCATGTACTCTAACGGGGATAAAAAGTAATTTCTGAAAGAAGAGAGGTGGGTAATGGCAATAGGGAATATACACACGTTACTGCATAGTTGCCATTTTTGGACCTGGTATGGTTTTATCTCAAGCACTGAAGCCCTGAACAGAGTATGAAGTCTCCTGAAATGAACTATCCAATTTGCTGTGTATAATATATCTTTTAGAGTTGGGTAATGCAGCTACATGTGCTTGTGAATACAAATGGCTCAGTTGCAACAAATAATGTAAAATGTTGGTCTAAAGTTTAACTACTAACACCCTTATGCATCAAGCCAAAATCCAGTCGGTAAAATACCGATTCCTTATTAGCTCCCGGTATTAAGTAAAAAATACCCAATCCCAATGCATCAACCCAAAAGCAGAAATCGGTATTTAAGGAATCCTTAAATAGCGATTCTTTAAATAGGGATTCCTTAAATACCGATTCCTTAAATAGCGCTTGCATTTAAGGAATCCCAAAGTGAGATTCCTTGAATGCAATGCATCAAAGTTAAAAAATTAGCGATTTCGCTAATAAGGGGAGCAAATTACCATGAAGATGAACTGCATGGTAATTTGCAAAAACTTTGAAAAATGCACTTTTGTGCATTTTTCAAAGTGTCATGTTGCGCACACACATGCCCTTAGAGCATGTGTGTGTGCAACATATGTGCACATATCATTTTCAGGGGTGCAACAGGGTGTCCTTTTGACACCCTGGCACCCTTGAAAGTGCTCCAGCTATTAGCGATTCGGTAATACCGAATCGCTAATACAGAATGGCTTTACATTCATTCCTATGGGCCTCCAAGCCCATAGGAATGAATGGGTAGGTATTCCTTATTACCGATTCGGTATTACCGATTCGGTAATAAGGAATGTTAAGGAATCGCTATTTGAATAGCGATTCCTACATGCATAGCCTTTTGCTATTCCTTATTAGCGATTCCTTATTTTTCGCTAATAAGGAATCGCAAATGCTAATGTTGATGCATATGCCCCTATGTGGTGCAATGATATATGCATACTAAAACTATTCTTTCAACTACCTTGAATATTATTGAATGCAGTTTACAATATGTTCAACAAGGCAAATCGAATACATATTTCAATGTCTTAGGAAGGAATAGAAGATTGTCAGTTCAGAGACTTGAATTCAATAGAAACAGTGATAAAAGTCACTCCACAGACTTAAGATAAGTAGAATCAGTAATGGAAAAAATCCATCTTTAAAGAAAATGTCCAAGTTCATATAAACTCTGATAGCAGCCCTGCTGTTCATACAACAGTGGCATTTCTAATGATGATCATAGCATAATTCAGTTTTCATACTGAGCCAGATGTGAGCAGAGACAAACCATCCAATTGGAAGAAAGGCTCTTCAGTACACTCAGTTTATAGATGGCCACCATGTTTAGTTTCACATTTGTCCTGGTTTGGAATGAGGGCTTCACTATGTCATCTTGATTTGGGCAAAACACATTGCACTATTCAGCATCCATCTTGGAGGTATAGAATGCTACTTAAATCAGCATTTAATATCAAATACTTGAATTCAATATTCAAGAGATAATAATCCGAATGACTGAATGTAAGATACCATAAATTTACCTAATGACTATGTCCATGTACCTTGATTGGCCCCCATAACAAATCTGCTCCTACTCTGACCGCAAATAATGCATACCAAACCATATTGATGTCTCTGACCCTGTTTGGGTCTTTTAGTGTAAGGAAGGGCTTTGATTAAGAATCCTTGCCCCACTGAAACGAACAAGGTAATATATAATTGTGGTATCATCGGTAGGAAAACTGGGGTATGTAACCTTGTAGCATTCTCTTAGGTGGTGATGTATAGTTAGTGAAGTGTTACAAGGGCAGTTGATGTTGGGACTGTTGGAGGTCTAGCTGTGGTTATTGTTTTAATATAGAGTAAGCTACTACCAACAAGACAACCTCCACTACTTCTCTTTTATTGGAATAACACCAAATTTTGGTGATGAGGAAAGTTTCTTCTGAATTACTCTTTACTGTTCAACACCGCTTATTCTCATTTACCCTCCTTGCTACCTTCAGCGAGCATGTACTACAAGGAGAATACATGACAGAGCAGGTGAGACTGGAGTGAGGGTCTGATGACTGGTACCTGCTGTTTTATCAGATTTGGGGATTTATTTACACCCCGGGATACTCCATCAGGTGAGAGCCATTGGTGTCAATGTTCCACCCCAAGATACCACAATAATCATGCTGCCAATCCCCCAATCATACTCAGACAAAGACGACACAAACACTCATATAGCATCCGCACAACAGAGATCCAACCTCGTAAATATCCCACACACCCTCAAACTACAGAAGGTATATTCCATTCATGCTCATTTCGGCTCACTCTGAAGTACTCTATGCACCAGACATGGCAGACCTCATCACCTATTACAAGCTTGGCACCCTCTTCATGACAGAAACTTGGCTCAACCCCGCATCTTCACACATCCTAGTCTACCTTCTTCCCATAACCTACAACATGACATTATTATTTAAAAAAGATGTATATTTGCATTGGCAAAGAGTGCACATAATTTGTTATTAATGCAAAACACAAGAGATAAAACAATGAATTATTTCTGCACATAAATAATACTGAGACGCTAACTGAGGCGGAGTTTGCCTTACAAAGTTACAATATCAGAACATCCCGTCCTAAAGAAGCTAATGTAACATTATTTTGTGAAAATAAAGATCACAGTTTGCAGCTAAACTTAAAATGGCTTTCTGAAACAGAATAAAAACACGAACATGCAGGGCTTGTGCACAGAAATAAACAAGCACTCCATTAAATGCGACTGCCTAATCTGCGCTAATCATGTTAAGCAAAGCCAACCTACAGTAAAAACTATATTTTTAATATGTAAATTATCTTTCAAACTGATGATTCACAACTCTGCCTGAAAGTCTCCTGTTTTCCAGACATCCAAAGACACAAACACTGCTTTTACCTTATCCCTGGATGGCCAGTGACTACCTGAAGTTCAGCCAAATGAAAACAGAATTCCTCTTTTATTTTCAAGAACAGCAAGCAAGAAATAGTACATATTTGGCTCAATCCCATAAACCTTGATGGCTTCAAACCCCAACATTTACCAAATGCCAAGTCACTTTACTTCACCTTGGAAAACAACCTCATCATCAAGGAACATTGCTTTAAAAAAAAGCCTGGTAACAGGTTTCTCTAAACAAAGTCATTTTGTTTCTTCTAGGAAGCAACTTCAGAACTACTGCTCAAGCACGCAAGGGCTTCCACCAACCCGAAGTATAAATAATTCGGAACCGGAAAAAATATAATCACATCATCACTCTCCTAATGGAACTCCATTGGCTCCCCTCTTCAAAACCAGCTGCACCTTTACAAAGCCAACATGACTGGCACTGCTGCCATCTCTGGTGCCTATCTACACACCAGCAGCTAAGCTGCCATCAGATTGTAGACTAAGAAATGTAAAATAGAAAACACCAATAACATCCCTTTATCCAAAAGGACAATCACACCACTGCTCCTATTTAGAAAAGAGCTGAGGAGACTCTTCTTTAAAGAACATCACGTGACAGTCACATTCGAATAACCTGCAACTTCTAGGATCACTTGTTGATAGTATGTCAGATCACAAAAGTCACTCTGCAGCTCTTAAAGACTTATGTGACTTAATATTGCTGCATATTACCATGTGCCTCCTGAATTTTCAGTTGCAGATAATGTGACCACTCAGGGTTCTCCCTTTTCATTAGTATGAGACCCAAGAGCTGGTCCCTGAGTCCCAGGGGGCATTCAAAAAGCACCTATTTTTAGGTCGAGCATTCGAGACTTCTTGTATATACTTTAGTATATACTGATGTACTTTAGTATATACTTATATGTGTATGTACTTTGTGGGCTCTGGAGATCAGCCCCAGGACTTGTCTGCTTCCGCTTAGGGACTTTGTTTTCTGTTCAACTGCCTCTATTTAACTGTCTTGATAGAAAACGACCAGCAGAGGTCAGCAAAATACCAGAATTGATTTCTGCTGAGGGACTTTCTTTTTTCTATTTTTCTGGCAACTACCTGTATTTAACTTTATTGATGGAAAACGACCAGCAAAGGTCAGTAAAATACCAGAATCACTTTAACATTCTAGATTCCAGTCCATAGAAATTGTCTTCGCCGAGCATGCGTAGACAATAATATTTTTTTCAAATCTTGTATTTTCAGTGATATGACCACCGAAGGCCCTGATTTTATGTTAAAAACAGAGCTTTGGACTATACCATTTCCCGCTGAAAGGCAATATTTCTCTCCATGTGTTCCCTTTACCAAATGGCGTGTCACACAGTTTGGTGCTTACTTTCCCTCCATGTTCAAGAACAGTAGATGTTTCAGCACCCAGGCTAATGTGCTGCATAGCTAAATACATATAAGGTCCCAAAAGCGAAACCGATTGCATTGCAAATGCTTGTTTTAGAGAATGACTACTGCCTTGTGTGCGCTGCCCCTGAAAGCCTGGCAGTAGTGGCAGCTTAAATATGGCTAACAAACATGCTGTTTTACCTGTGATGATCCCACCATTCCTGCCTCAATCTGCATGTCTTTTTCAGGTGAAGCTACAGCATCTCCAGCGGTCATGTTCTGTCCCCTTATAATTGTAGCAGCACCCCAGGATTCGAAATTTTAACTTGATTGGACCTACAAGGGCTGACCACAGGTACTCGCTTTCTTGGGCAGTACAATGTTATAGTACAATGTTATATGGTTTCTCTATGTGTGCGGGGCAGCTACAAATCTGTGTAAAAAGATTGTGAGCTATCAATAGGGTCTTGCTGGTTGGTATGGCCACCAAGTATATGAGAGAGGATGTAGATTAACTGCTAGAGTGGCCAACCTTGAAGGTGGGGAACCAGGCGGGAGGCTCAAGCATCCTGCGATTCTAGGCAAATCACATAATCTGTTTCTGTTGGCCATGTACTGGTGGGGCTCCCTGCTACTGTAATTTGTGGTTGTGACAGGTGAGGTCATATAAGAATGTGATGCGCTGGAACCTCTATGCCATCTGAGTGAGTACTATGGTGTATAAAATCTGGACTCAGATACTCAGACAACTGAAGTAGTCCAATGCCTAGTGTTCAGTTACCGGTTTTGGAACATTGTATCACGTTCTGAAGCGGGGTAAGATGGCAGAGGGAAGGGAGTTCTGTACTGAGCTCTGATCAAAAACCATCCAGTAGCCCATCCGCTCCCTGCTGTGCCGCAAATATAGCACCAAGTGCTGTTTTTCAATATGACCTATGTAAGCGTAATTTATTACGCAAAAGCAAATTGCACTAATCTAGCACACTACTGCTCTCCATCAACCTCACACATGCCCAGCACATATACCACTCAATGTTCAACCTCTTTGTCCATCTTGCTACTGATCAGCAATTCCCTTGAGAGCATCAGCTGAAGTTCAATATGCAATGCCTCACTGGACAATAAGTCTGCTGTCTCAGGATTTACCCGTCTGGATGCCTCAGCAACACCTAGTACAGTTTGTGCATGTGGTAACATCTCTAGTGATGTGCTGCACAATTCTTTCTTTATTACCTTTCTTTACTCTCCTCGATGCTTGGCTACTTTGAAAAAATATCACTTATTTATTTTATTTATTTATTTTATTTGAAAACTTTTATATAGTGCCGGCTAGACCCGGAGGTATCAGAGCGCTTTACATGAGGACGAGCATTGTTTCAGAGCATAGTTACAAGTTACATAGTTACAAGTTACACAGTTACAGAGCATAGTTACAAGTTGCTGGAGCGTAGTTACATGCGTTAAAAACATACGTAAGGGAAAAGCAGGTAAGGGGAGAGATTCAGGGGAGAGGGGATAAGAGCAGGGGAGGTAGACAAAGAATGGGAGAGGGAAAGAGGTGGGGGAGGGTGAAAGAAACACAACTGGGACACGAGGAACAACAGTGTCCAACGTCCGTTGTGCTGTGATCGCAGAGGAAATGGTGTCATTCCCACACATCCGCTGTGTGTGGCTCCATTTACACTGTGGACTCTCTCAGAGGGGTCTCTGAGAATCCAGGGCATACAAACTAGATCCCTCCCCAACAAGGGGAGAGGAAGTGCTTTGGCAAGGGGTGCCATTCCCACACCTCCGCTGTGTGTGGCTCCCTTGACGCTGTGGACTCTCTCAGAGGGGTCTCTGAGACTCCAGGGTTTAAATGCTGGATCTCTCCCCAACAAGGGGAGAAGGAGTGCTTTGGTAAAGGGCACATGGTTACAACAGTTAGAGTTACAAAAGTACTATGCAGAAGAAACAAGTCCCCAGGAGAGGAAAGATGGAAGGGTGGGCAGAGGGCTGGGAAGCGGGTCAGATCTGGCAGATCAGCAGTGGTAGTTGCGTAGTCAAACACAGAAGAACAAGTCCCCAAAAGAGGAATAGAGGGAATGGGGGAGGGGAGTGGGAAGCAGATCAGTTCTGGCAGACCGGCAGTGGGAGAAAAGTACCTTATGGGGCCCAAGAGGTAAGAGTAAGCGGGCCCATAACCCAGATGGTGTCACATAGTCACTAAGTCCAAAATTCAATCACCTTGTTAGGTCATCAGCACTGACTACTGTATGCCCTCCTATGAACTGCCATGGGGCAGAAGTCCACTGTAAGGGAATAAAAGTCTGCTGTAGGGAACAAAGTGCCCCTTACTCCTTAGGGCCGTTTTCTTAAGCCCCACAGACGCAGGACTGGTCCTGCAGGCCTCGGTTATTTCCATAGGCTCCATTGTCTAGAGCCTCCAGTCGGGTTGTAGCAATCCCTGGAGCTCAAGGATACTCAAGCGATCACCGCACTGCCGCCTTCCCTTCACTTATACTACCGTGTCCAATTATTGTGACTCTACAAGCCCTTCAACGGATCATTTTACATCACATGTATGCCAGTACTGAAGAACTGGCAACATTTCCTCAAATGTAGCTGCCTGAAATCTCCTCCCAGCCATATTATGTCACCCCTGTTTTCTCCTGGTGCACTCACTGAGTAAAGAGCTTAAAAGGATTAGGATATTGATCATCCATAGAGTCCAGTGTCGCTGTGGCCACAAGACAGCAATAGTAAATACATGTATTGTCTCAGCGCCCAGTAACCCCTGACTGCCCAGGGCTCGTAGAACCATGTCTTCCAGCTTGTAATTCAGATTCTGGCACAAACTGGAGTTTTCGCATGAGTAAGGATCACCAGTAGTGTGAAGATATTACATTGCAGAATGTCTGCATGGAAGAAATCTTAATATTCCACAGTTCCAGGATGAGAATGGGGGAAAATGTGCAAGATTAGCCTATTTTTCTCAGTTTGCGGTGGAGCATTCAAAATGAGGAGGTAGTGATAGAGGGCGGGTCACCAGCTCGGGTTAAACATACACATACCTAAATACTCACCTGGGTCCAAACCATTCACACAAATGAGCTAGCAAACCCCGCTGATATCAATTTTTGAGTTTTACCTGAAATTTTAATTCACCTTTACCAAGTATTACCAATTTTATCTCCTTAATGATTCCTTTCTCGATGAATCAGGTTTCTGAGATAGTTTAAGGTAAAAAATGACATTTATCTTAGACTTGAAATAACCACAACCTCAGAAAGTTTGGAAAACCTTTATCTAAATTAATAATTTTGTGAGTCAAACACATTATTACAAGAGGCAAAATTAAGTCAAACAAAACATAGTCATAATAATGATCAATGAAGACGGTACCTGAAAAGGAAAAGAGAGAGAGCAGGTACAATGACAGTCTTCACTGATTTATATTTACCTAAGGTGGCAGATGAACCCAACTCTTTGAAGATAAGCCAGATAAATTCTGTCAGGACAGGATGCACACAGGGAATTGGACAGATTTGGATCTGAGAAGGTGACCTCTTCTAAGTGCAACGCCCGCGTCGCACCCCTCTCTGATACTACTCTCCTCGGGTGTCCCTCCTCTGAAATCCCCTTCTAGATGATTAGATTAGCGATCAGTATCTCAATATCTCAAGCAGAGTTTCTGGCAGCAGCAGAGTCTGAGACAGCGTCTCAGACAGAGTCGCAGCATACACGTTGGGTCGGTGACGAGTCGAAATGGCGGATCTGACAAGTCTGACAAAGTCTCTAGCTAACTTACCTCAATTATACTATTCTATATCCATGCACCTCCGCGCAGAATTGCAATTTTTGTGTTTTTCCTTATTCTGATTGGTCAGGGCGAGGAGGTGAGTTCATCATACCGTATTCAAAGTAATAATTTTACTGTGGACCATTGTTCTATGTTTCCGCCCCTTAATTTACTTTCCCATAGCTTTATTCCCACCCGCATTTCACATTATGATCAATACATTTTTGCAACAATATTTTCTTTTCTTCCTGTGTTCATGTCAACAGTTCCCTTTCCCAGGCGTCTCAGTTCAATGTGTCCTTGGCTGGGTCTCAAGTGGTGCTGTCACAGGGTTTTCAGTAGGTTCTTGTGCACCTGCGTGAACATCAAGTGGGTAGGAAATTTCAGTTACCCGCCGAGGCCCAATCGTGAACTAATAATAAAGTCAGGAAAAGACACGTTAGAATGTGACAATAAAGGATGTCACTGTATACCACTTATCTCTCCTCTATCCCCATTTACTTATTTAACTCTTTTGCATTAGTGTTTAGTAGAACTTACGAGTTTTAGTTCAAGCAGTAGCATATGCATTAATATGTGAGTTTCAAGCGGCCATATTTATAGCTATTGCGCAGCTGCAAAGTATTCCCACCAAGCGACAGAATACGTCATACTACGTAGATGCAGTAGACGCATGCGCAATGAACTTCCCGTGTTTTTTGGCAGCCATATTAAGACACTCGAGTTACTTGTTAGTAACACACATAGGAAAGCTTCCTCTGGATACTGTATGTCGTGTTTAATGCAATGTTAGTATTTACAAAACGTTTTGGTTACGTGGTTACATGTTATTTGAGAGGATTGCATACAAGCAAGTTTCTTTATGTACGAAACCTTGCTCCATCAATCCCCTCTCTGATGGCATTTAATACCATCACTAATTTCTACTAAATCAGATGCCAACTTTAGCACATCTCAATTTCTTCTTCAACATTTTCATTCCTTTCTTTTTCCCCCTTACACTGTAATCCTCTCATTCTTTTGTAAAAATCTCCTTTTAATTCTTCTAGTTATATTTCCTCAAATTTTCTTTTCTTACCTCTTTCATTCAATTCATATTTCTTTCTCCCTTTGCAACATTTATGCCAGAACATTATTGCTAATTCTAAGAGTGTTATTCCCATTATGGGCTGTATTATAAGGCCTAGAATACCATTACCTATGTTAGAAAACCAACTACCTAAACCAGTAAAGCTATTTGTCAACTTCGTCCAAACATTTTTAACTTTCATTGGTTTCAACTCTTCTTCTAATTTCGTAATATTTTTAATCTATTTCCCAATTCCAACGCTTTTGTCTGGAATATACGTGCAACAATGTTGTGCTTTCAATAATTTACAGACTCCACCCTCTTTTGCCAATAGTATGTCAAGAGCAAGTCGATTTTGCATAACCATAGATCTGACTGCAACTAATTCAGTGTTGATCATTAAGAATCGGCCAGCAGTGTCAGTAGATAACCGATCAACTACTGTAGATAACTGACAAATTTTCTGTGAATTCAGAAGAACTCCCATTGAAGGTATCAATGCTCCAAAAATATCACCTACTATTTCTGAAAAACTAGCTCTTTTTACACATGTTAGTTCATTATTGCCTTCGTTGCTTCCAGTGATTCTTTTTACATGATAAACTTTAGGGAATGCTATTCCAAAATAGCAACTCCCATACCAGTGTCAGGCGGCCTAAAATAGGCTTTATTGCCACACGCATAATAGATTCCAGAAAATACTGGATCCATCCCTCCTTTTAGTCCCCATCCCCCAATTACTAAGAAATTATGTTCACATTCACTAGAACCAATAAACATATGGTTATATTCAGTCTTTAACCCATGGAGACAGATTTTCCCTTCTTTTACAGATCCAAAGACATTGCAGCATGAGTCTTTCCATTTTCATAATGCTCTTCCTCCTCAGTCCATTTAGGTATCTGAGGTTTAGGTTCAGAAGCTTTTCTTTTGAAAATCCTGTCTCCTTCCCTCAACTAAATTCAAAAATATTTTTTCTTCTGCATGCAATTTACAAGTTAAATTGTGCTTGTGTGCTTCGGCTATATCTATTGCTTTCATTGTTAGAAAATATTCACCCATAAATTGTGAGTCTCTTGTACTAAGGACAGGGTTCATGCTTTTTCGCATAGGAACCTCAGAAAAAATCACATCTACATTGGAATAATAATACTGCAATGTTCCTGTTCTATAAAATAAACTAGCTAAACGCTACACGAAATACCATATGTCAATGGTAAATGATGATATGTTACTCCTTTTGCAACAGATGCGGGTAATTTCATACATACATAACAATCACTAACCTCCATGGTTTCTACATATTGTACTAACAAGTTGGTAAAAACATTCAAATCTGTATCATTTTTATTAACAGTGTGACGTAAATCTAACTCATCTGGTGCGTCTAATTCTACTTTGTCTCATTTGATGGTATCTACCTTTCCATGTGTATTAGTACTATTTTGGACATTAGTAACCATCAAATAAGGAATGGCCACTGTTAGTACTAACCATATTATGAGTACTGAAAATATACCTATATATATTCTACAACATTTCTTTACACAATTCGGTTTTCCAGCAGCTCTATTGTCAGCCATTTATCAATTGGGATAAGAAGATTTCTCTTCTTTACTTTGGTATTTAATTTTGTGACAGAATATAAAGGGAACTTCTTTTCAGGTTGGTCTCACTTCTTCATCAATTGGTTCAGCGTTTAAGCTTTCATCATCTTCTCCAATTATCTCCAAATTTTCGAAATCTTCAATAATAACATATGTCCATTCAGGACCCTTGAATTTGTTATTTATTATTTTGAATCTTGGACTTCTTCGTTTTGGCACTTCAGTTGATAGTCCAGATTGACTAGATACTTCGTCTACTTGTTCTGGTTCCTCTGTTACGGGTTTAAGATGGTACTTCACTCTCTTGATGACACTATGCCAATTATCGCCTCTCCTGATTCTTTTAGCTTGCACTGCGCTTTCACTTTCTTCAAGTGTTCTTTTATTTTCACTAAGTTGTGGCACAACTTTGGTATTTTTGTTTTCCGAATTCCTCTCTACCTGACCTTGTCCATGGCTTCTTAATTTGATGTATTCTGCCTGGATGCGTTCTTCTTCCCTAATCTGACCCTGTTCAGGTTCAGTTTTAGTTGGCTTTTCTTCTTTCTTTATCTGAACTTGTTTGACTTCGCCTGTCTGGTCCTGCTCAGGTCTTTCTGTTTCTTATTTTTCTTCTGCATGCCAAGACCGATCTGTCCCTCCTCAGACACGGGTGCTGTAACTTCAATTTCCTCTGTCTGAGTAGATTGCTCTTTCCTTATCTGATCCTGCTCAGGTTCCCTAGCAGGCGTGGTTTCACTTACCTGAGCGCGTTCTTCTCTTCCTACCTGGTCCTCACTCTTTTCCTGACTAGCTAATCTAGTTTGGCTCCTTGTCCTTTTAATTTCTTCAGGTATCACAACTATTGGGATCCAATCATCTTGACTGGTGCTTGGTTGTTCCTTCTCAGCTACTTCAGGATTTATTATTCGTGATCCTTCAGCTGTACAACCTTCCACCCCTTTTCCTGCTTGAGTCTGTTGAGATTCTTCTTTGTCTGGTGCTGGTTCTCTTTTAGTATGGCTTGCATGAATCCAATTAGGCAAACCTGCACGTTTTACTGCTGTTGTTGTAATAAATATAACCTGATGTGGTTTTTCCCACCTTGGTGCTAGGCACGATTCTCGAGTATGATTCTTCACTGCAACCCAGTCACCGGGATTCAGATCATGCGCTTGGTTCGACTGCCTGGGGACTGCGACTTCTCCAACCTGGTGAGATTAGAACACACTTGGTCAGCCAACTCTTTGCAATACTCTAGTACCAAATCATCAGTTATATTTAGCAGCTTGTGTCCTGGTATACATACCTGCCTCATTGTTCTTCCCATGATTATTTCATGAGGACTCAATCCGGTATTCTTGTCTGGAATACTTCTAAGTCCCATCAGAACAAGAGGTAAAGCATCAGGCCAATCCAGTGGAGTGAATGCACACACCTTTCCCAGTCTTGACTTAATTGTGACATTCAATTGTTCTACCACTCCAGATGCCTCTGGGCGGTAAGCACAGTGCAGCTTTTGTTCAATTTTGAAGGCTTCGCAAATTAATCGAATTATTTCATTATTAAAATGAGACCCTCGATCTGAATCAATAGTTACTGGAAAACCAAAACACGGTATGAACTCTCTTAATTAGAGTTTGGCCACTGTCAAGCTGTCATTTCTCCTGGTGGGGTATGCCTCCACCCACTTTGAAAATCGGCAAACGATGACAAGTACATATTTTAATCCTCAACAAACAGGCAACTGAATGAAATCAAGTTGAAGTCTTATAAAGGGACCTTCAGCTTTTCCAATTTTCCCTGTATAGACTATTGTTCTCTTGCCAGGATTCATTTGCTGACATGTCAAGCATCTTTGGCAAAGGCTCTCTGCAATGTTCCTGATCCTTGGATTAAACCAATCCCGTCTAAAGTGTCTAATCATTGCATCTCTACCTATTTGGGTGTCTCCATGTTACATTCTAGCCATGGGTGCAAGCATACAGTCTGGCAATACAGGTCTGTCATCTAAGTAAACCCATACACCATCTTCTGCCCTTCTCTGACAACCAATTTTCTCCCACTCTTCACTTTCTTTTGTCTCTGCTTTATCTTGGAGTTCTCTTATCTCTCTCCATGTTTGTAATCCTGACAATAGCATAAGTTGGCAGCTGATTCCACAATTTTCAACTTTCCTGTTTACTGCCATTTGAAACTTAGCACAGTGTTGGGCAACCTGGTCAGCATATCGATTGCCTGCAGTCACTCGGTCATTTCCTGATTTGTGTGCGGCACATTTTACGACTGCCACCTCTTTTGGTAATTGTATTCCTTCAAGCAACTCTTTAACAAAATTTCTGTTTTTAATGGGAGACCCTGAAGAAGTCAGGAAGTCCCGCTGCATCCAGAGCTGGCCAAAGTCATGGACAACCCCGTAACCATACTGATTATCAGTGTAAATGGTTACTCTCCAATATTTCCCTTTTTTGCAGGCTTTAATTAAAGGTATCAATTCGACTACTTGTGCAGACTTGACTCCTGGTAAATAGGATGCTTCGACTATTCCAGCCAATGCACATACAGCATAAGCAGCACTTAACCCTCCTTCCTCATGGCGCATGCATGAGCCATCTATAAAATGTTCGTGCTCAGCATCTTTCAAAGGTTCATCCTGTATGTCTGGTCGGGGTTTGGTACTGAGTTCTGTTACATCAAGACATTTGTGTTCAGCTTCATCTTTCACTTCCTCATTGTATGGGTCTGGCAACAATGTAGCTGGGTTAAGAATTGTACATCTGATTATGGTCACATTTTCTGCTTCCAAAATGATCCTTTCATATTTGGTTAATCTGCTCGGGGTGAGATACTGAGTTTGTGTTCTTGTTCGCAGAATTTAAACTGCATGAGGGACATATACCTTAACAGGATGCCCCATTACAATTGACTCACTTTGTTCTATACTTACACACGTTGCAGCCACAGCTTTTAAGCATCCTGGCAATGCAGATGCTACAGGATCTAGGGTAGCAGAAAATATGCCACTGGACGTCGCATCAGACCATGTCTCTGTGTTAAAACTGAGAGGGCACAGTTTTCTCTCTCACAACAGAACAATGCGAATTCTTTTGAATAATCTGGCATACCTAGAGCAGGTGCTTCACGTAAACAATTTCGCAATTTTATGAAAGATTACATGTTCAGATCATTCCACTCTACGGGGTCTTTTGCTCGTTTCTTAGTCATTTTATCAAGGGTTTTGCCAGTAGAGAAAACCCTACAATCCATTGCCTGCAGTATCCCACAACACCAAGAAACATTCTTATTTCCTTTTGTGTCTGTGGTAGTTTCATTTGCTTTATATTATCTTTATTCTCTCAGTGGTCACTCTTCTTGATCCTCGTTCTATTTGGTGTCCTAAATACTTTACTTCGCTTCGGCAGAATTGCAATTTTTCAGGGGACACTTTATGTTCACCCTTTGCTAGATGGTTCAATAGGGCAATGGAATCAGTTACACAATCACTTCTTGTTTAAGACGCGACCAATAGGTTATCAATATACTGCACCAAAACTGATTCCTGAGGCAGCACCAACGTCGCAAGGTATTTTTTCAAAATTTGGTTAAAATTTGAAGGACTCTCTGTGTACCCTTCAGGAACGCGATTCCAAACATAGATACAATCTTCAAATTTAAAGGAAAATAAAAACTGACTATCAGGATGTAATGATATGGATAAAAAAGCATGGCATAAATCAATTACAGTGAACCATCTTGCGTTCCAAGGTATTTGGTACAAAATCACTGCAGGGTTGGGTACTATGGGGCAACATGGCACAACAACCTTGTTTATCTTTCTTTAATCTTGGTTTCTTAATGGCAATTATAGGTGAATAACAGGGACTACTCATGATTTCCTTTAAAATGCCCTGTTCAACCATTCGATCAATTTCTGCAGCAACACCTGCCTTTACTTCGGGACTCATCTTGTATTGTTGAGTATTTGGATAGACTGCACCTTCCTTCACAGTCCCTTTAACAGGGTCTACGTCTGTCATTAACCCTACTTCTTTTCTTGAAAAATCCCATACTTCAGAATTCACTGTTGTTTTGACTTCATCGGGTAAGTTGTCTTTGGTCATCACTGAATATAATTCATCTACCCCTGTTCCTTGCTTGGCTAACATAATTTTATATAGTTTATCTTCATCAGGGGTCTGAATGGCAACACTGTCCAGTGTGCAAAATATGGTGCAATTCATTTTGCACAACAAGTCCCTTCCCAATAAATTTACAGGACTAGAATCGCACACTACACATTTGTGCATTTCTTTAAAGTTTCCAATACACACTTTCATTGGTTTTGTAATAGGGGTCCTAATCTGATTATTATAAACGCCCACTACTTGGATCGTTTCTCCCGAGAGGGGTAGGTTTGGGATGTCTGCTGTTCTCACAGTAGAACGGGTTGCACCAGTGTCCAACAAAATGGTAATGTCATTTCCTTCTACCTTTCCGTCAATGTACGGACCTGACTGATCTACCGGTAAGGATGCGCCAAGTACGCACTCCTCTCCCCCCCCCCTCTCAGGCGCCGTCATTGATCTTGAACTCCAAAATATGTATCCTGCAAAAGAAACTGCGATGTCACATAGTTTTTCTTACCACTTCTGTCTTGGAATCCTGTGTCCGCACTGTACTTGGCTTGACTCCCAAAATTTGGCAAAGGGCAGGTGGCAATTGCCTCTGTAGGTTTACAACCTGCTGGGGTTGATTCGTTAGCACCTCATTCTGCGTCTGTGGATTTAAATTTTGATTTGGGCCATTATTATTTTGTATGCTTTTACACTCGTTCTTCCAATGCTCCAATTTTCCGCACCCATGACAGGGAAACCTCTTTTTGGCCTCTTCCCTACTTAACCGCCCTTTCGGTTTAACCCCATTATTTTCCCCCTGACTTTTCCCCCTTTCAGGATTTCCTGCCTGATTCTGTAACTGGAGTTCTTGCTGTTCTGCCAATTTCACTTGAGCCCACATCACTTTTTCTTCTAAATTCTTTTGTCTATTGTCAATTTCATCTCCACAATATTTTGCATATTTAAAAATCTCGTCTATTGGCTTTGCTTGCCAGCACAAATTATGCTGCTTAATCATTTCAGATATTTCTTTTCTTAACCCAGACACAAATCAATACACAAAATGTATCACATCCTTGTCCCCAATACTCTCAAATTCACAATACTGCTTAAACACCTGTAGGAGGCGCTCATAATACGCATGTACAGACTCATCTTTTCCTGAGTTGTTCTATCTATTTTTATCCAATCTGTTTCTTTTGGGGGAATTTTACCTTTTAAGAAAGTTATTACTTGGTTATATTTCTTCATGACCTCCTCTGAGGGAGATCCTGTTTTCTCATTTCTCAGGTACTCATCATTAGGCCAATCAACTGTGATTTTACATTCAGTCCACAAATCAGCAGGCACCACTATATCAAAGAGACCATCTAAATCTTTCAACAAAACTTTTGATACTTTCACAAACCTTTCAACTTGCCTCTACCATTCCACTGGTTTTTCTCTCAACTTTGGAAAATCATTTGTAAATGATAATATATCCTGTCGGGTCCATAGGACAAGTACATATCCCCCTCCTGGAACCTCTCTCATTGGGTGCAACTTTTCTGTTTCTTTATCTAAATATTCAGATGTGACCCGATTTACCTGGGCTTCCTCTTTCTTCTTTGACCACCGAACTCTCCACCTGTCCAAATCTACCCATTTCTGGAATATCGTCATTAATTCTTTAACCTGTAATTTTCTTCCTGACACATTCATATTTTCTAAATTTGTATCAGAAAATTCTGCTCAGTAAGGTTTTTGCAATACTTTGGATCGCCCTATTTCTTTTACCATTTCAGAGGTCAAATTTACCAATTTTTCATGAAATGTTTTTGTATTTTGGGTTATGCTTCTGCAAATGAATAGCAATTCTTCCTCGTTATAGGTATTTAACCTATCTAATCCTACATTCCCAGCTATCATTTTTTCTTATTCAACTTTCAGTTTGAATATGTCTAATATTTTCGGTGGTGAATTTGGTTTCTCTATTTCTTGTGCCCATCTTTCTATTTCTTCTGGGGTTACAATTGTAGCATTTTTCGATCCGGTGGCTATCTCGAATCGTACCTCATTTGAGCACCTTGGGGTGACTCTTCTGGGGGTGTCATTTATTTGCCCTCTTATCGGTAAGTCCATTAATGTACTCGCAATCACTAGCTTGGGGGCATATCAACAAGCAGGCGATATAAAATTATCGCCGCTTTTGCGGCCGTTTTCAGCCGATAAGCGGCGATAATTTTATCGCCTAATCAGCAAGGTCACGCTAACGCGTGAAACATTGCGCTAGCGTCAGGATTCCTAACGCCCAGGTTTGCATCTCTAATGAGATGCAAAGTGGGCGTTCCTGACCTGGCATGACAGGAGAAATGTCGCTAAGCGACATTTGTCCTATCAGCAAGCCTAACGCTATGAAGCATAGCGTCAGGAAAAGTAGCGATAACCCCTGTTATCACTACTTTCCTTACGCCTGCTTCAGGACTGACTTAGCCACGATATCCTATGAAAGGTGGATATCATGGCTAAGTTTGTGAGTCCCTATCAACAAGCAAACGTGAGATTATCGCTGGTTTTCCAGCGATAATCTCACGTTAGCCAGTTAGCGCTAGGATTTTTATCGCTGATGAGATAAGCGTTGCTAATAGCACGCTATCTCAGCAATAAAAATCGGCGCTAGCCGGCGATAATTATCCGAGCGCTAAGTGCGCTCAGCGATAATTATCGCCGGTTGTTGTTGATATGCCCCCATGTCATTAATTACTAACTTCTCTTTTCTTGGCTCAATAATAGGTGTTGTCATGACAGGTGTTTTAGGACAATTCGATTTATCCCTGTACAGTGGAACTACAGGACCTATGGTCACTCGTATAGTCAGAGCTGCAGGATGTGCGTTTAACTGTGTTATTTTCTGTATTAATTTCTCTCTTTTTTTATTTATCGCTTCTCTTTCCTTTTCCTGAAGCGCCCTTTCCATTGTTCTTTCATGTACTATTTGTGGCACTAAGGGTGTGTCTAGAATTGGAGCACTCGGGGTAGTTCTATTAGGTCCTTCTTGATAAGGTGGAGGATTTTTCATTAAAATATCTTCTAAATAATCATTTTCTGATTCCCCGCAACCAGGTAACGTCAATGCTTTTTCTTTTCTGTGCACTTGCCTCCTGTTGGTTCTTCTGTCACCAATACAGGATATAACCCTTCAGTTAACATGGCCTGTCTCCATTATATCATCTGCTTATCTTGAGTTTCACGTGGAAAGTTTGGATAATATCTGCTCAAATTTCTGTCACTCCTAAGTCTATCTCGCTCAAATGCCTCAGTTTCCCATTATTCTAGGGCTTCATACTGAGTTAATCTGGGTCTTGGTTCTAACTCATTCATTCTTGTGCATAAATTATGCAAAATTCTTACATTAAATGTTCCGTTCTCTGGGAACGCCAATATTCCATCATCTTTTGTATATTCTATCCCGTGTTCTATCCATACACAAGTATGATAACCTCTTTCTACCATCATATAGGATGCAGGAGTTTTCGAAGGAGGAGTAAGAATTCCCTCTAAAGTCTTAATGGGTTTATCCTTTTTAAAATAATTCTTAATTCTCTGCATAAATGACATTTCTCTTTTCTCTCCGTACATTTTACGTGATCATACTTTTATATACTGTTCGTAGGCAAAACCTAAATACTTTCTGTCTGGGCGATTCCCTATTAATGTAGGATCGTGTCTCCACATGCAAGACCCACTATCAATTATTTTTATGGTTTTTATTTTCAACTAATTAAATGATCGCTTTTATTTTAAAAACTGACCAATACCAGCACGGCTTTTTTTTTCTTCTTACCAATCAGATTCTGTTTTGCTATGCGTTTAGCCAATACTAGCGCGGCTCTCAGTGATGTCAGTATCACTCCTCACCACTGACCCCTCCTTTACAATTCTTCACGACAGACACACGCCTGCTGTTTCAACCAATCCTGCGCATGCTACGTAAGATCTTCTGGTGGATCCCCACCGAGACCAGGAAGACGGTCACCCAGGCCCTCGTCACCAGCCGTCTGGACTACGGCAACTCCCTCTACGCCGGAACCACCGCCAAACTCCAGAAGAGACTCCAGCGAATCCAGAACGCCTCAGCACGACTCATCCTGGACATCCCCCGCTGCAGCCACATCTCCGGACACCTGAGAGACCTGCACTGGCTCCCGGTCAACAAGAGAATCACCTTCCGACTCCTCACCCACGCACACAAAGCCCTACACAACCAAGGCCCAGGATACCTCAACAGCCGCCTCAACTTCTACGCTCCCAAACGCCAGCTTCGATCGAACGGCCACGCCCTTGCCGCCGTCCCCCGCATCCAAAGAGCCACCACAGGGGGACGGTCCTTCTCCTACCTCGCCGCCAAGACATGGAACTCCCTCCCGACCCACCTCCGCCTGACCCAGGACCACCTCGCCTTCAGGAAGCAACTCAAGACCGGGCTGTTCGAGCAGTAGCGGACCCCCCTCCCCCAGCGCCTTGAGACCCTCTGGGTGAGTAGTGCGCTATATAAATGCTTTGATTGATTGATTGATTGATCCCAGCGCGGCCCTCTGTGACGTCAGTGCAGAGCCCACAACTGACCCCTCCTTTGCAAGGTAATACGATTTTCATATAATTTTCATTAATCAACAACATAGAAACATTCGCGACTGTGTCTGATCTTCTAAATTCAAAGAATAGTCAACTTTTTACTACGAGCTTTTCTGCTTACTGCTTACTGTTCACACACTACGAGTACAGCCCTTCCGCTTACTCTTCATACACTACAAGTTAAACTGTCCGCTTACTCTTCACGCAAGTATCAGAGAACCTGCTACTCCTTCAGTATTACCCTTTCTAGGTGATATAAGACCAAAATGTCACCAGCGTACTCCTTTGCTACCAATTACTCTCACTTTTATACGAAAGAAAATTATCCATAAATCAGTGCTTCTAGTCCAGCGTAACTTTCAGCACTTTCCTGATCCGGACAAGCAATCTCACTGCGGTATGGTTTACATTCGCCACCCACTATTCAATATTCCCATGAATTTCTAGACAACATGAAATAATACATAACATTTAATGAATAGTGGTTGTTAATGTATAAATCAAAATAATTCAATCCACAATATTTTCTACCTAACTAACTAGAACCTAACCATGCCTCTGCTACCAAAGAAAAACTGATAGAGCGCGGGTCACCAGCTCGGGTTAAACACACACATACCTAAATACTCACCTGGGCCCAAACCATTCACACAAATGAGATAGCAAACCCCAATGATATCACTTTTTGAGTTCTACCTGAAATTTTAATTTCAACTTTACCAAGTCTAACCAATTTTATCTCCTTAATGATTCCTTTCTCGATGAATCAGGTTTCTGAGATAGTTTAAGGTAGAAAATGACATTTATCTTATACTTGAAATAACCACAACCTCAGAAAGTTTGGAAAACCTTTATCTAAATTAATAATTTTGTGAGTCAAAATCAATCACAGCTTAAACACATTAATACAAGAGGCAAACTTAAGTCAAACAAAACATAGTCATAATAATGATCAATGAAGACGGTACCTGAAAAGGAAAAGAGAGAGAGCAGGTACAATGACAGTCTTCACAGATTTATATTTACCTAAGGTGATAGATGAACCCAACTCTTTGAAGATGAGAAAGATAGAATCTGCCAGGACAGGATGCAGACAGGAAATTGGACAGATTCGGATCTGAGATGGTGACCTCTTCTAAATGCAATGCCAGCATCGCACCCCTCTCTGATACTACTCCCCTCGGGGGTCCCTCTTCCGAAATCCCCTTCTAGATGATTAGATTAGCGATCAGTATCTCAATTTCTCAAGCAGAGTTTCTGGCAGCAGCAGGGTCTGAGACAGCGTCTCAGACAGAGTAGCAGCATACACGTTGGGTCAGTGACGAGTCGAAATGGCGTATCTGACAAGTCTGACAAAGTCTCTAGCTAACTTACCTCAATTATACTATTCTATATTCATGTACCTCCCCCCAGAATTGCAATTTTTGTGTTTTCCCTTATTCTGATTGGTCAGGGCGAGGAGGTGAGTTCATCATACCGTATTCAAAGTAATAATTTTACTGTGGACCATTGTTCTATGTTTCCGCCCCTTAATTTCCCATAGCTTTATTTCCACCCACATTTCACATTATGATCAATACATTTTTGCAACAATATTTAATTTTCTTCCTGTGTTCGTCAACAGTTCCCTTTCCCAGGCATCTCAGTTTAATGTGGCCTTGGCTGGGTTTCAAGTGGTGCTGTCACAGGGCTTTCAGTAGGTTCTTGTGCACCTGTGTGAACATCAAGTGGGTAGGGATTTTCAGTTACCCTCCGAGGCCCAATCGTGAACTAATAATAAAGTCAGGAAAAGGCACGTTAGAATGTGACAATAAATGATTTCACTGTATACCACTTATCTCTACTTTATCCCCATTCACTTATTTAAATCTTTTGCATTAGTGTTTGGTAGAACTTACGAGTTTTAGTTCAAGCAGTAGCATATGCGTTAATATGTGAGTTTCAAGCGGCCATATCTAAAGCTACTGCGCAGCTGCAAAGTTTTTCCACCAAGCGACAGAATACGTCATACTCCGTAGATGCAGTACACGCATGTGCAATGAAGTTCCCGTGTTTTTTGGCGGCCATATTAAGACACTCGGGTTACTTGTTAGTAATACACATAGGAAAGCTTCCCCTGGATACTCTATCTCGTGTTTAATGCAATGTTAGTATTTACAAAACGTTTTGGTTATGTGGTTACATGTTATTTGAGAGGATTGCATATAAGCAAGTTTCTTTAATTTCGAAACCTTGCTCCATCAGTAGCACAGCATCTGGTAAATTTAGCATCTTGTTGGTTTTGGTATCTAGGAGGTGCTGTATTATCTCCCATCAAAATGAGCCTCTCATAACAAAGTCCGTAGTATTTAAATTTGTATGGCATGCCTTGACAGCACAGCTGTTACCAGACAATTATGTGAGCATCACTAGAAAGGGGCTTTGGCTCTGTCCATGTGTTGGGAGCCTGGAATCCCTGTTTTGATTGGACAGGAGATGTGCACTTCCACAAAAAACGTGCTTGCCCTCCACTCAGCTATGATCATTTTGTTAATTTTCCAGCTGCCTGAGCCTAATCTTTTAGGGGCACACACATGACATTGTAAAGCTATTAAAGTGTCTTTGATAACTAGATACTTTATGGTGTTTTTCTGTGTCAACAGCGGGTCATTAACCTACAGAGATGTTTAGATCTGACTTACCAGTTCATCGTTTACCTGACCTTTCAACCTACACCAATATTACTCTACAGTTATGTGCATTCACACAAATACATCTCCATCCTCATACTATTTACCGATAATGCTACAAATTACCATAAAACATACCTTTAAAGCCAGACCTATTGGCATTGCCTATGCTTGTTATCATATTAAGAACTATCCTGTCTTGATGCTCACAAGACCTCTTGCAAGGCAACGACAACTGTCTAATAAGATAATCTGAACTTTAGTTCGGAGTCACCCAGTCTTCCGTGCCCAGGACCACCCCAGTTCTCCACAAGTCCCCCCAAATCTTTAATATTATTGTTGAACAAAGCCGGGGACCGGGTCGACTCTCGGACATCTCACATCACGTGGAAGGTGGCTGGGGAAAAGAAGCAACACACCTCTTAATGGTTAGCATGGCAACACTCTTTGAAAAGTCAGAAGATTGGGAAATTGTGCAATTGTGCATCTGTGTGTATGTGTGGCCTGTCTCTCCCTACACGCACACACTGATATGTGCACACCAACGGGTTTCTAACGACAGTCATTTGCAACAGTCTAGTTCCCTTTGACCATTTTGTGGGTAAAGGTGCCCACTTGGTCCTGCACAACAAAGAATAGGGCTTGCCTTGAATAAAATGTTAAAATTTGACAAATAATGTTCGTTTAAAGAAACTACAGAGGAAATAATGCAATCCCGTAAGCGCACTCGCCATACATACTAACAGTTTTTTGCAGGTCGAAAAATGCCATTTAAAGACGTTTGCATGCATAATTAATCGTAATCACAATTTTTTGTGTTCTCAGGTTGTTTCATTCAACAGTCACAAAGTTGGATGTGGAATGGCGCTATGTCCTAGAAGCAAGTGTAAGGTGTTTTACGTTTGTCAATACTCCTTTGCGTAAGTATTGACTAATTTCTCACCTCTTTTAGTTTCCCCTGCCCTGCGTTCTCGCCTTCAGTCCTTCCCAGGTGGCCACACAGAGATGCCTGTCTCCTTAAATCTCGGGTGTTACAGTGGGCAAGCTCTGGTATAGAAGCATGGGCCCCGATTAGTGGAAGAGAGGGAGTGCAACTAGTGTGGGGCGAAGGGTCTTAGTACTTGAGAGATGAGTTCAAGTTCTTCAGAAAATATCTGAAGATTTTTTTGGTATCTAGATCTATGCGGCTAGAATCTGGAACTCGCTTCCTCCAAGCCTGCAAACCACCACCTCTATCCGCACTATCAAAACAGGTCTTAAATCTCTTCTCTTCCAAAGACTCTTCCAGGATTAATTCACCCCTTTTCATGACCCTCAAGCCGCTTGGCATTTACTTGAGCTTAAGGTTGTAAATATGTATTCTATACCTTAATTAACCTAATTTTGCCACCTCTTACTTTGTTTTTACTTTTTTAATTATCCTGATTGTATTTGTAAGTTGTTAGTTTTAAATCTCCTTATGTAACGTACTTGGTTCTATTGTATAGTGTTCTGACACCTTTTGGGTATAGTCCGC
The DNA here is from genome assembly GCF_964204655.1 of Triturus cristatus. Classification (NCBI taxonomy): domain Eukaryota; kingdom Metazoa; phylum Chordata; class Amphibia; order Caudata; family Salamandridae; genus Triturus; species Triturus cristatus. The sequence continues at coordinate 184,446,273 of NC_140589.1, forward strand.
ACTATATAAAATTTCATTAAATAAAATAAATAGATATAAAGAGGGAGGGCCAAGAGATCTTTTTGGGGAGATATATTGCGCTGAAGTAGCATCCTTATAAATAGGAAAATAAATAGTTCTGAAATTCAAGATGTCACCGGGAAAACAGTAAAAAAAAATCTCAGCGAAATCTAGTTGTACTATGTACACTTAAAAAGGAGTAGCAGTTTCCCCGAAGGTGCTTAGTTCAAGTTTTCCCGGGGTTTCATTAGTGGCTGGTCAATCCGGAAAACACTTCAAATGTGCTCCTTGGATTATTGTCTGCCCTATTTCTGGGGCTCAGATTGAATTTGCAAGATTGCTGCAATATTGAAGTGTATTATAGGAGCTATACCACTGAGTCCTGTTTGTGGACTGGCAAGAGGAGATCTCATTCGGGAGTGATCATGCACTTTATGTGGTGGACCGACACTGGGCAGTTTGAGGTGAAGCACATCAGAAAAGAGAACACAAATGTTAAGAGTGCTTCATCTAAAGGTTCTAAACCACTGGCAAGCCAGAGGTTGACTCACAGTGCTAGAATTGAGAGGACTGGGTATGTGGGTCAAACATGCACCGCTCTAGCAAGGCTGCTCAAATGTTCGTAGGTTCTATTCTTGAGACTGCAGCTTGGACTACAGTACTTCATTTGCGAATAAATATTAAGGGGAGGGACCCAAAGCGTTTTTGTAGGAGAGTGTTGTTGCATTCCAGAATGCTGTGTTGCTGAATACCAGGCTCCCTATTGTTGAATCCATCGAATTGACCTTATCATACGAAGTAAGAACTTAAAATTGTCCAATTAAAGACTAGCTCCTGCTACTTATTTGGGGACTGGTTTGTGTTTTAGATAGCTGAACAGCTGGAGCAGTGCTATTGTTAACACCGTAACAACAAACAATTGATGGACGGAATGCTGACAATGCAAACATTCTCCCCCAGTCAAGAGATCTGGGTTAAATCCATCGTTCTTTTGCCCACTACACCACCCCAGTTTAGACATGGCCATATGCAAATCAGTCTTGACCCTGTGCCTCATGGGAACAGTCCAGCCCGAACTGCCAAGCCATGTCTTCCCTGGACCGGAATCAAGCATCCTAGGACCGGTTTCTGGCTATCAGCCGTCATCAGCCAGGATAGCTTGACTCCAGTGGCGTAGTGAGCACGGGTCCCACGTCTGGGAATACCCATCCCACTTAGGGCGAAAAGCGTTACAACAAACAATTGATGGACGGAATGCTGACAATGCAAACATTCTCCCCCAGTCAAGAGATCTGGGTTAAATCCATCCAAAATTGTTAACACCGTAGGCAACAGCACATGGCTGCTTATCAATGGAGCTTTAAAAGCACCTGCTGCAATTGGCTGAAAACATGGCTGTACTATTTTGATATGTCTACATTAAAAATAGAACCAAGCAATAACATACACAAAGTAGTATAGCAACACAAACCATAAAGGGGAACAATGCAATAACCCAGTGAAAACACAAGGCAACATAACTATAGTGCAACACATCAAAACATTCTAATATTGGAGCACAGAAAAAGCAGCACAAAGAGCCAAAGAATGCATCAGCACTCCACCACATTCTTGTCACACATCACCACCTCCTGAAACTTGTTTTAATACTGTAGTGTGAAGGTGTCCTACGTCTAGCACCAGCTTATCTAACCACAAAGGACATGAAATAGGACTGGATCAAAATGGACAAAAATGTTTTGCGATTTAACCACAAGCCTTTATCTACCACCATTCTACACTTTGTGTCTCTTACCTCGCTCTTGCAGGTTAGTTTTCATCCATTGTTTTGCTGTGTCACTGTTTTTCTTTCTTTCTCTTCCAGGTTCCAAGTTCTACTTGGAACCTGTCCTATGCTCTCCTGTGGAGGCCATAATCAATCAATAAATCGATAAATCAGCATTTGCAGAGCACAGCAACTGTCACTCCTGGGGGTATCTGGGTGCTGGGATGCAAGGTCTCCATCGAAAAGCCAGGTCTTAAGGAAATGGCAGGAAGAGGGAAGAAATGAGCAGAAAAGGCAAAAATGAGGGCAGAAAAACGAGCAGAAAAACAAAACAGATGGTAGAAAAATGAGCAAAAAAGGCAAAACAGAGCAGAGGAGGGCAAAACAAAGGGCAGAAATATGAGTAGAAAAGGCAAAACGGAGGGCAGAAAAATGAGCAGATAAGGCAAAATAGAGGACAGAACAATGAGCAGAAAAGGCAAAACAGAGGGCAGAAAAACAAGCAGAAAAGGCAAAACAGATCAAGCAACGAGGAGAGGAGGCACAAACAGTCGGCAGCAGGTAGACAGCAGAGGGTAACAGACTGCGGGCAAGCTGGACAGGAGAACTGTCACAAGGCGAGCTGGCACAATAAACTGATGCATGAAATACCTTGAGAAAATGATTTGTTCAAATATCTGAGTGCTATTGCAACTCCACAAACCATTGCAATCGTGTACACATACATACACGGTTTTATATCTGAATATACAGTACAAAAGTGCTAGAAATTGTTTTCCCAGTTGACTAGTGTATGAGACCTTGTCAAGCAGTAACCACATCCTAGTAAAAGTAAGGCACAAGTACACCCTAATTAACCTGTGCTCAGCCTCTGGTAGCTTTGACCAGAGCAGTCAGGCTTAACCTTAGAGGTAATATGTGGAGTATTTGTGCAACACTTTAAACAAGAAATCAGTAAAAACACCACACAAAAACATTCCACACCAAGTTCTAAAAATAGCTCTTAATTTAATAAATAAATCAAGACCACAAGACAAAAATCCAATAAGTAGATTTCAGATTTTGAATTTGAAAGTTTATAGTGAATAGTAGAGCTCAGAAGCAAAAAGAGCTATTCAGGATATCTGGTCACGCCAGACTTGGACAAAGTCAAACGTTCAGGGCGACTGTGATGGAGTGCAGGTTGCTACAGGGACCCAACTAGGCCTTTTGAACCAAAGTATCTTAATCCTTGTAGCGGAGCGCTTATGTGGATCCATGACGAAGAAGCGGCGCGCAGCAGAGGCAATGCTTCAGATATGAACTGCAATGAGGCTGTGGTATGAGGTCCTGATGGGTTGAGAATCCTGTCAACGGGGCTTGCGATACAAAGGCTGGTGGCAAGGATGTGAGGTGCAGTTTCAACAAGCGGTGAAGCTACAATGCGAAGGTTCGGTTTTGTTGTCGAGACTGCCTTTGACGAGAGATGTGAGGAGCTTGCGCTAGAAGAAGCTTCATGCCGTATCGGTTCCAAAGGTGATGTGGCGGTCCCAGATGTGGAATGTGGCAGCGATGCAAGTCTTTTGCGATGGTTCCAATACAAGCAACAGTGCTATGCATCAGTTCTGCTACTAGATGCGCCACTCAGCCAAGGAGATGCATCAGTACTGCTCTCGTATGCGTCGCTCAGCAGAGGATGTGCCCGTTTTGCTGGAGAAACACCTAACGTCCACTTTCAAGGGTCCCGGACCAGGATGGCACCACTTGGCAAGGTAGACTCACAGATGGCAGTGTATTAAGTGCAGAAGGAGGGATGTTGGAAGTCTTTTATGCCCCTGAGACTTCAGATCAGGAGGCCAGCCAGCTAGCCCTTGGAATCGCTCTGGGTTCAAGTGATGCAGGCCCAGTCCCCTCACCCAGGCAATAAAGCAGCAGGCAGCAAAGCAAGGCAAGAGTACAGCAAAACAGCAGTCCAGGAGAGTGGCAGTCCTTTCAGCAGCACAGCAGTCCTTCTTCCTGGCAGAGTCTTCACAGGTTCAGAAGAGTACTGAAGTGGTGGTGTCAGAGGTCCAGAACTTATACCCAGTTGTATCTTTTAAGAAAGACGTGCATTTGAAGTGCAAAGATGTCCTCTCTTCCTGCTCTGGCTCCAGACTGACTACAGGGGGTATGCAGCCCTTTGTGTGGGGACAGGGCACAGCCTATTCAGGTGTAAGTGAGCCTTGGTCCAGCGCCTCAATTTCATCCTGACAGGATGAACTATCAAGTCAAACCTAAGCTCCCATTGTGTGTGGCTGTCTAGGGTGAATACAGAAATCCCAACTGTCACCCAACCCAGACATGTGATCAGAGACAGGCAGCAGGCAATAAATAGCTAAAGTAAGACAATGCTAACTTTCTAAAAGTCACAAAGCTTGCAATTGTCCCTAGCTGAAATTATTAAATCCTCACTTTTTCATAAAATAAAATGATATTGTTTTCTTACACTAACAAAGTGCAATATATAACCCCTGTTTTTGGACTTGAAAAAGAGGGCACATAGGAGATTAACAATAGAGATCTCACTATCGATAAAATCAATTGGCCTGCTATAAATGTAATATGGATAGGTGAAACTATGCTCATGTTGGATAAATATTTTAAGTTCTTGTATGTTTTGACCCAGAGTTTTGGGCATAAATTACTTATTATTCGTTCTAAGAGAGTTGTTTTGGAAATGTAATGTGCAGCCAGAGAGTGCTGCTGAAATGGGCCTCACACAAAAATGAGGTCTAATTAATATGAAGATGTTTTTCTTTAATGTATTACAAAAATATAAAGTGACAAGAAAAATCATAAAAATATTAAGAAAATGTAATTACTTGATCTTATGAAAAAGTGTTGATTGAATAATCCCAGCTAGGGAGCATTGCAAGTTTTTTGATTGTATAGTGGCTCACCCAAGTGGATTCAAAGGCACAACTATTATCTATGAACTTTATAAAAGTGGCATTTACAGAATTGTAATTTAAATCCAAGCTCACCATAAATTAGCATTTTGAATTAGAATTCCAGAGACACTGACTCTAAAAGTACTCAGCACTCTGTTAATCTGGCCCAGGGCCAGTGCTCTGTCCTCTAAAGGCTTGTGGCGCTTTTTATAATTATCATTGGCAATGATAAACTACCTGTAACTCGTACATGAAATGAAATACCAGCAATTTTAAAGCACACAGCTACGTCTGGAGAGGTGTTGTGCTGGGGGCTGTCGGGAAGATTAAGCGAGTTATTGCCCACAGGGTGCTGAGCTAACCTGGCGCCGTGGATTGAACCATGAACCTGGTGGTCCAGAGTCAGGCACCCTGGCTGTTGCGCCACACCTCTTCCACAAGGGCCTATTCCTAAAGGGCATGTAGGTTTAGAGACCCCAGTGGACTTAATGTATATACGTGTGCACTGCTGTGGTGTCTTGTGTCATTTTAAAGCCAGGCCTGCTCTGATGCCTGTTTTAAAATACAAGTGTGTCCAAATTCAACATTGGAATTAAAAGCACTTACAAAGTCCAAATTGTTTTTTTCAGTAGTTATAAGTCACCATTGAGATCTGCCCTAGGTGCTCCAAGGGTAGGGTGAATTGCTATAAAACGCAGGGACAATATAATAGATGTTTTATATGCCCTGGTAAGGAAAAACAGCCAAAGTCGAGTTCCTTTGTTGTAGAGCCGCTAGCCCCATAGGCTAACATAGGAATTTTAATTAAGTCTAATTTAGGATTGGAGCTAGCTTTACATCTCTTTCAAAGTCTCAAAAGAATGGTTAAAATAAATCCAACAACTTAACAAGATTGGATTTATTCTAACTATTATAACTATTACAGGAAAATTGTTTTAGAATTTACTATCATGAAGTTATCAAAAGCAGGGCTGTAGCAGGCCTTTACAGACTCAGCCAAGCTACTAACCGAGTAGGTGTGAAGAGGCTTGGGGCTGCTACAATACAGCTATTTGGTCAGAGGTGATTTGTATCCAGGAGAAGCCAGGGAGATGAAGGGTGCTTGGGGAACAAGCTGGACTTCAAAGGCAGGGGAACAGATGTCAAAGTGCCCAGGCCGGCCCCCACTTCCTGAATCCCCAGCCAGATGGGGAGATAGAAAATGCATTCTAGTTAAAAATATTACACACTACAAAAGAAGTGGTCATATCAGAGGGAGGTAGCTTTACCCCTATTGGCCCCCCTGTCACCCCAGAATGGAGAGTAAATATGGGAGAGCTGCAGGAATGCCTCTGATCACTGATTTCAAAATCAGAAGAAGATGTACTGCCCTGCTGATCCTTTACACTGCACTACAGTAGGCTTCTTTCTCTCAGAAGGACTGCACCTGCTGCATTCAGAAGTCTCCATAAAGGAAGAACTGTGCCTGACGGAAAGGAAATGGAGCTGACTCCCAGATCAGCAACAGGTACAACAGAGCTGGAAGAAGTCCCTTGCCAAGCCAAAGAGAGGATCACCCCAGCTGACTTGCAATTGGAATTTTCCTTGACTTAGAAGGCGCATTGTGGGAAATCGAATCCCAGCCCCCAAGAGGCAATCCAGAGTCGCTGAACCCTTGGCAGGTGCTTCTGGGTCATTGTTTCCCCCAAAGAAACCATGAAACTTCAAGAACTTAAAGTTGGAAACTTTCTGCAAAGTTTTGCATTAAAGCTCTAGGAGGAAACTGGCTCAATGTACAGAGTCAAGCCACTGCCGTCGACTCACAAATCAGCCAGGCCCCTCTGGTTTGTCCCACTGAAAGCTCCAGGACTCCGAAAACATTGACATTGAGGACAAAGACATCCAGAGTCTCACTGAGTCATCATTCTGCAGCAGGCCGCTGTCGTCGAATCAGAAACGAAATCCGAGGAACCCGAGGACTCGTCGTCGAGAGAACAGCGCTAATAAAAAGGGTAAGTCCGAAAGTAAACTTTTGACCTGGACTTAGCCCTTAGTCTGTCCGACCCACACTCCATTGTGGTCGACCTAAAACTTTGGCTTTGTTCCAGGCCAGGTTGACCAGATAGCCGCAAGTGGCGCCCTATGCTTTTTGGCGCTAGAATGCAATTTGTGTTATTTCATCTATAAAAATACATAACTCTGGTTCCCAACATTGGATTGTTGTCATTTTGAAGTTACAAATATTTGGTATTTTTATAAATTGGTGATGGATTTTTATTCTATGTGTCTTTTACTTATTTGCTGTTTTGGTGATATTAAATGCTTTACACATACCTTTCTCATAAGTTTAGCCTGACTGCTCATTTGCTAAGCTGCCAAGAGTTGACCAAGGATTAATTCACGGAGACTTGAGTAGACCTATTAGTGAGTGTGGTATTATTACCAGCTGAAGGTGAAACCCCCCCACTAATAACACACTTTCCTACACTGACATGATTGTTTTGTCTTAAATTTCGTTTACAAAGATATATTGGCTCATTCCATGTTGATTATCTAATATTAACCTATAAAGCAGATACTTATAGAAACAATATTCATGTCAGAAGACATTCTGACCAAGATATTCCTCTATCATGCAATACAGACACACTCAGACATGTTGTTGTAGGTTGCAAGAGCTCACAAATGACTGCTGACATGAGTAAGTTGCCTCCTAAGCACCCATGCCACACAGTGGAGTTCATTGTTATGTTATGTGAAGGCGATTTGTAGCACACAAACTCACCCAAAAAGGGCATCTTATCATGGCAATAGGAACCAACTGTTGACTGGAGTCAAGAAGCGAACAAATCAGAATAACTGGGTTTTCATATTATACTAAATATCAATAGGGAGTTGATCATAGGAAGAAACAAGCATTTGCAATGCAATAGGTCTTGCATTGAAGCGAGTTTGAGCTATTGGCATTGTAAATGACAATGCCTTTTATTTATGTTTTGGGTTTTAAAACGTAAATAAAAGGCATTGTCATTTACAATATTAATAGCTTAAACTCTCGCAAATGTGATACCAATTGCGTTGCAATAAAGGGCCTTCACCACCACTTGTTAGACTGTAAATATCAGTGCAAGAAAATGACCGGTGACGTCTTCGAAGTAGTGACAAATAGTGCAGTGAAGAAGATGTGTAAGTGTTGTAAATTACACAGACACAAAGTGTGAAGTGAGAGCTACATATGATCGGAGCTATAAACACTAACAAAGCACTCCAACACCTTTCGCTCTGTGATTACACTGTTCCTGCTCAGGAGGAAGAGTGGGGGGTGTCTATTTCCTGGCCTCTCCGTGATTTCAGTGTGCAGTGTGGCATTGTGTAATGTCATTGCTATCTTTGGCCTAATAAAAATCACTCCAGCTGTAGTAGGGCCTGGGCTTCACCTCCTGGTGCAGGGTGGGCTGTGCTTTATGGCATGCATGGAGGGAGGGAGGGATGACCTTGGCTGCAGCTCCGGACTCGTACAGTGCCCCTGCTATTATTAGTGAGTGAGAGGCAGTGTGCTGGTGGTATTGGTATTGGTGGTGTTGGTATTGGTATTGGTGGTCTAAGCCTAAACTACGCACATACTATTACAATTTAGTATTCGTTAAAAGATCAGTACAATATCCACAAATATATCTTGAGCTCTTTCAAACAAATATAATTGTTGTTCTGTAATGTTCTTTGATCCTTTAATTATGGATAATGCCAGTCATTGCCCAGCCAACACTTGTTTCGTTGTGGGGAGTAGCCCCACTTGACTTATTCAGGGCTACAAAAGAACAATCAAATAGAAGGAATCAGTCCTTCCCCTCTTGCTCTCCAATCATTGACATTTAAACAAGAATTCTTTTTTTTCAAATAAATAATCCAACATAATGTGATTGGTCATATACAGATAAAGAAGCCCAAGACCCTATTACCAGCTAAGTAGTATCCTGAATTAAAGAATAAAAGTCGATCACCTCATAGCGTGATTATAACAATGGGATAGAATCTACATGTAATCTCATGTAATAATTTGAACATATCGTTTGAGTATCCCACTTAAATGCATATCCTCGACTTGGAATATAATTAGACATCTCATAAGTCAAAGTAGAAAAAACCAGAAGGTGCATGTTTATTTGTATTATGTCACCCGTATTTGCCCATAATAGCCCAATTGTGGTAAGGATTCATGATTATATTTATAATCCAGTATGTCAAAGTGACATACATTAGATCAAAAGACCATGTGTTACCTGTCCGCAAAGCCATGAGTCTTGTGTGCTCTGATCAAGCAATTATTTGGAGTGTACACTCAATCCAGAAAACCAGAGACGACGGTCTAGTGAGTAAAACACTAACCTCCCTGTCGGTTCACTTCCGTCTTGGCTACTGTATATTAATTTCTTCTCACATTAAACTTCAAAGAATTTTCTTGTTATGACGAATCTGCATTAAATAGAAAGCATCATATTCCATATCAGTCCTAACAGATTACGCTGTTGAAAGCTGAGAAAAAAACTTATCATGCGCAGAGGCAAGCTCTTACCTCTATTGGATATTCTATGTGTCGAACAAAGCGTTTCCTAAGTCTGTACTTCTTTGAATAATCGATATCTATGTGAATTAAGAAATACGAATCCTGTCACAAACAATGAAAGATATTGTGCGAATTTAATCTTATGCCCCTTTATAACTCCGTCCTCAATTCCATATGCTAAAACCCTCAATGTATAATGGGAGTTCTTACTGAAGCGAGTACGCTTCCAACATAGTGCCGTCTTCTCAAACACCGTTCTGACCCGGAAGTAGCTCGCTAAGACCTTCCGGTGTATAAAAACAAATTTCAATCTCAAGACTAGACCGCCAACTCACCACGCATGTGGGTTAGTGAAACACCACCATTAAGCACCATATTAAAACACCTTCGACTTTCTCCCTTATCGATCAGAAAACTCAATATTATAGTAAGCTGGTGTGCTTATCTCGCGGTTACCTACTAATTATTTAGCGACTATCATCATAATTGCTATTACTATGAAACTGCAATGTCACCTTAGACAATAGACTCAAACAAACCATTATAGAAATAATTTGAATTCTCTCCACCTATTAATTTATCGATTCCAACATTGAATTAGGAAGATAAAGACCATTACTCTGGATATAATCATGAATACCACCAGTGGGCTATATGGGGGAGTCTTAATCCGTGTGCTATAAATTGCATGATTAGAGTAATTCGCATTGGGATAAAAATAATAAGAGGTGACTGAGCTAGTGCTCCCTACCATATGTGTATACATAACATCATTCTTAGCGTCTCAGAATATATTACATCTGTATAAGGCAATATAGACAAATAAGATCATAATGACAGTCTGTATAAAACATCACATAAATTGATCATTGAAATCTTGACATCATATACAAATATTAAATTCAATGTATCTCCATATTGTTGATCACTCATATCATTTTCTTTATAGACAACCAGAGCTTGTTAGTGGTTGCTAAGCATTTGGTTTCTTACAATGTTGCAAACATAAAATACAATGCATATTAATGAAAATATTGACATAAATTTCTTTATGTACACTGCCAATTCGGTTAGTCCTTCTTAAAGGACTAAATACTTGGTTAATTTTACTCTCAGTCTAAACCATTCTTAGAAATGTATTAATTTCCCAAGAAATATTCCATCTCATGGTCAGAATTAAGACCCCTTTCAACCGTTCTAAGACGCATGATCCAAAGTACCTCAGTACGTCTCAGTTTTAATTCTCTGTTGCCACCTCTAGGAAACTGTAGCACCTGATCAATACCAAAAAAGGAAAATTGTTTATAAGGTCCCTGCGCTGTACAAGTTGTTACATGTACAGCCAAAGGGTATCTCTCATCCCCCTGTTTCATTGCCCTGCATGTTCACTTATTCTTTCTCTTAAAGTTCTGATTGTACTTCCTACGTACATTCTGCCGCACTTGCATTCAATAACATATATCACAAATTTAGAATTGCAATTCATGTTAAACCGTATAGTGTAATTACGTCCGTCAAGTCCAGTAAAGTTCTTTTTATTATTGACCGCCCACCTGCACACAGCACAATACCCACATTTGTGGAAGTCTATCAATTGTTGTGTGAGCCAATTTTTTTTAGGTTTATTTAGAGAAAAACTAGGGCTGAGAATGATTTTCAGAGTTCTACCCCTTCTATAGGTTATTTGTGGTCTAATTGTTATGTGATCCTTTAAAGTTTCATCTGACCTTAAACTATTCCAATGTTTATTCAAAATTTTAGTTAAAGTTTTAGTCCAACCATTAAAATCTGTGATGAGTCTTAAGGTTGTGCCAATCTACTGTTCTTCTTTTTATCCTTGAGAGTATCAGTCCTGACCACATTCCTTATTCTGTGCTCAGCTATTTTGACAATCCCAAGATTATAACCCCGCTTTCTGAACCTGTTACTCATCTCAGTTAGGCACAAAGTAAATTCAGACTCTTCACAGCAATTTCTTCTTGCTCTACAAAATTCCCCATAAGGTATGGCCTGAGATATTTATGATACACATTTATTATTGTCAATTGTTTAAACTGAACAATCTCCAATTGATATGGAGAGACTACTTTGTGACTTGTATATCAAAACAGATTATAGTAATGCAAGCGGTCTCAGAATTAAGTGCAAATGGACCCCTGTTTTGACAGGGGGAAATACTAATGATACTTTTCATAAATTGGTAACGGATGATTTGGATCGGGTTTGGGATAAATACCATGGCAAAAAACAGAGATACATGGATATCTTAACTAGAGGGGAACGTACTGCCATGGATGAATTAGTTTCAGAAGACCAGATTATAATTAAACAGGCCGATAAAGGAGGCAACGTAGTAATTATGAATAAAATAGACTATGATAACGAGATTTTTTCACAATTGAAGGATGCGGCTTGTTATGAACAATTGTCTATGAATCCTATAGGTCCACTGACACTTAGAATTAATAGACATTTAAAAGATTGGTACGAAGAAGGATTGTTGGATAGAGATGAACATATGTATCATCAAGTATTTAGGCCCACTTACCCCTGTATTTATACCTTACCTAAAATTCAGAATGATCTCCCATTACCTCCTGGGAGACCTATACTCTCCAGCATGGGAGGTTCAACCGAAAGATTAGCAGAATATGTTGATTTATTTCTTCAGCCCATGGAACAAATCTTCCTTCCCATATAAGGGATATTAAACACATATTAAGTATTCTATCAGATGTAACATGGAAGGACCACATGTATATGGTAACTCTTGATGTGGTGTCATTATACACCAGTATTGCACCAGATATAGGACGTACAGCGGTAAACATCAGCTTGAAAAGAGGCCTGCACCACATTGGAGACATACCATCATTTTACTTACCATGATAGATCTGATTCTGCAGCATAACTTTTTTTTAAATTTAACGGCAAAAACAGGGTGTGGCGATGGGTTCAAAATGTTCTACATCGTTCGCTAACCTCTTTATGGGGTATTTGGAGGACATTTGGATCTGGGGTGCAAAAGGCAGTACTTGGAATGACCATATTAAATGTTGGAGTCGATATATTGACGACTGCCTGTTACTGTGGTCAGGTACAGAAGAGACACTCATTCAATTTTGTCATTATTTGAATTCCAATACGTTGGGTATCAAGTTTACATCCAAATACAGTAAGACTCACATTGAGTTTTTGGATATTGAATTTTATGTCAGAGACAATACATTACAGAGCAGGTTACACCGGAAACCAACCGCTTGCAACTCTATTCTTCATGCTACCAGTGCACACCCCCCCACACGAAATTCAGGCCATACCTTATGGGGAATTTTGTAGAGCAAGAAGAAAGTGCAGTGAAGAGTCAGAATTTACTTCGTGCCTAACTGAGATGAGTAACAGGTTTAGAAAGCGGGGTTATAATCGTGGGATTATCAAGAAAACTGAGCACAGAATAAGGAATATGGTCAGGACTGATACTCTCAAGGATAAAAAGAAGAACAGTAATTTGGCAAAACCTGTAAGACTAAAACTTTAACTAAAATTTTGAAAAAACACTGGAATATTTTAAGGTCAGATGAAGCTTTAAAGGATCACATAACAATTAGACCACAAATAACCTATAGAAGGGTAGAACTCTGAAAACCATTCTCAGCCCTAGTTTTCCTCGAAATAAACCTAACAAACATTGGCTCACACAATAATTGATGGGCTTCCACAAATGTGGGTGTTGTGGTGTGTGCAGGTGGGCGGTCAATAATAAAAAGAACTTTACTGGACATGACGGACTTAATTACACTATACGGTTTAACATGAATTGCAATTCTAAATTTGTGATATATGTTATTGAATGCAAGTGCGGCAGAATGTACGTAGGAAGTACAATCAGAACTCTAGGGGAAAGAATAAGTGAACATGCACGGGCCATGAAACAGGGGGATGAGAGATACCCTATGGCTGTACATGTAACAACTTGTACAGCACAGGGACCTTTTAAACAATTTTCCTTTTTTGGCATTGATGAGGTGCTACAGAATCCTAGAGGTGGCAACAGAGAATTAAAACTGAGACGTACTGAGGCACTTTGGATCATGCGTCTTAGAACGGTTGAAAGGGGTCTTAATTCTTACCAAGAGATGGAATATTACTTGAGAAATTAATAATTTTCTAAGAATGGTTTAGACTGAGAATAAAATGAACCAAGTATTTAGTCATTTAAGTAGGACTAACCGAATTGGCAGTATACATAAAGAAATTTATGTCAATATTTTCATTAATAAGCATTGTATTTGATGTTTGCAACATTGTATGAAACCAAATGCTTAGCAACCACTAACAAGCTCTGGTTGTCTATAAAGAAAATGATATGAGTGATCAACAATATGGAGATACATTGGATTTAATATTTGTATATGATGTCATGATTTCAATAATCAATTTATGTGACGTTTTATACAGACTGTCAGTATGATCTTATTTGTATATATTACCTTAAACAGATGTATCATATTCTGAGACGCTAAGAATGATGTTATGTATACACATATGGTAGGGAGCACTAGCTCAGTCAACTCTTATTAATTTTATCCAAATGCGAATTACTCTAATCATGCAATTTATAGCACACGGATTAAGACTCCCACATTTAGCCCACTGGTGGTATTCATGATTATATCCAGAGTAATGGTCTTTATCTTCCTAATTCAATGTTGGAATCGATAAATTAATAGGTGGAGAGAATTCAAATTATTTCTATAATGGTTTGTTTGAGTCTATTGTCTAAGGTGGCATCGCGAGTTCATAGTAATAGCAATTATGATGATAGTCGCTTAATAATTAATAGGTAACCGCGAGATAAGCGCACCAGCTCACTATAATATTGAGTTTTATGATCGATAAGGGAGAAAGTCAAAGGTGTTTTAATATGGTACTCAAAGGTGGTATTTCACTAACCCACATGCGTGGTGAGTTGGCGGTCTAGTCTTGAGATCGAAATTTGTTTTTATACACCGGAAGTTCTTAGCGAGCTACTTCCGGGTCAGAACGGCATTTGAGAAGACGGCACTATGTTGGAAGCGTACTCGCTTCGGTAAGAACTTCCGTTATACTATGAGGGTTTTATCATATGGAATTGAGGACGGAGTTATAACGGGGCATAAGATTAAATTCACACAATATCTTTCATTGTTTGTAACAGGATTCGTAATTCTTAATTCAAGTGGATATCGATTATTGAAAGAAGTACAGACTAAGGAAACGCTTTGTTCGACACATAGAGTATCTAATAGAGGTGAGAGCTTGCCTCTTCGCATGATAAGTTTTTTTCTCAGCTTTCGACAGCGTAATCTGTTAGGACTGATATGGAATATGATGCTTTCTATTTAATGCAGATTCGTCATAACAAGAAAATTCTTTAAAGTTTAATGTGAGAAGCAATTAATATACAGTAGCCAAGACGGAAGTGAACCGACAGGGAGGTTAGTGTTTTACTCACTAGACCGTCTTCTCTGGTTTTCTGGATTGAGAGTATACTCCTAATAATTGCTTGATATGGTGTAAGAATTATCATTTTATTTTATTTCCTTTTATCAGAGCACACAAGACTCGTGGCTTTACGGACAGGTAACACATGGTCTGTTGATCTAATGTATGTCACTTTGACATACTGGATTATAAATATAATCATGAATCCTTACCACAATTGGGCTATTATGGGCAAATACGTGAGACATAATAAAAATAAACATGCACCTTCTGGTTTTTTCTACTTTGACTTATGAGATGTCTAATTATATTCCAAGTCGAGGATATGCAATTAAGTGGGATACTCAAACGATATGTTGAAATTATAACATGAGATTACATGTAGATTCTATCCCATTGTTATAATCACGCTATGAGGTGATAGACTTTTATTGTTTAATTCAGGATACTATTTAGCTGGTAATAGGGTCTTGGGGTTCTTTATCTGTATATGACCAATCACAATATGTTTATTATTTATTTGAAAAAAAAAATTCTTGTTTAAATGTCAATGATTGGAGAGCATGATTCCTTCTATTTGATTGTTCTTTTGTATCCCTGAAGAAGTAAAGTGGGGGTACTCCCCACGACGAAACATGTGTTGGCTGGGCAATGACTGGCATTATCCATAAATAAAGGAACAAAGAATATTACAGAACAACAATTGTATTTGTTTGAAAGAGCTCAAGATATATTTGTGGATATTGTACTGATCTTTAAATGCATACTAAATTGCGATAGCCTGTGCGTAGTGTAGGCTTAGTTCTCTAGTAGGATCATTTGTGGTCGACGACGAGGTTTTAGGGTGCAGTCCCTCATCTACTGCACTGCTTTGAACTGAGACTTTATTTATTTATGCTTACTGAGAGGTGCCGGTTCCCATAGCTCAAGCATCCCAAGTGTAGATTGGTATTGGTGGTGCTGGTTTTGATATTGATGGTGGTGGTATTGGTGGTTGAGGTATTGCTGGTATTGGTTCTGGTAGTATTGCTGCTGGTGGTATTGGTGGTGGTGGTGGTGCTGGTATTGGGTATTGGTGGTGGTGGTATTGGTGATATTAGTGGTGCTAGTATTGGCGGTATTGGTGATGGTGGTATTGGTGCCGATATTGATATTGATATTGCTGGTGGTGGTATTGGTATTGGTGGTAGTATTGGTGGTGGTGGTACTGGTATTAGAGGTGGTGGTGGTATTGGTGGTGGTGGCACTGGTGGTGGTACTGGTGGTATTGTTGGTATTGGTGGTGGTGCTTGTATTGGTGGTGGTGGTTGTATTGGTGGTGGTGTCGGTATTGGTGGTATGGTATTGGCAGTGGTGGTGGTATTGGTGGTGGTGTTATTGGTGGTGGTATTGGTGATGGTATTGGCGGTGGTATTGGTGGTGCTGGTGATGGTATTGGTGGTGGTATTGGTATTGGTGGTGGTATTGATATTGGTGGTGGTGGTATTGGTGGTCATGGTGGTATTGGTTGTGGTATTGGTATTGGTGGTGGTGGTATTGGTTGTGGTATTTGTATTGGTGGTATTGGTGGTGGTGGTGGTGGTGGTGGTATTGGTATTGGCTGTGGTATTGTGGTGGTTGGTATTGGTGGTGGTATTGGTGGTGATGGTATTGCTGGTGGTGGTGGTGGTATTGGTGGTGGTGGTGGAATTGGTGGTGGTAGTATTGGTGGTGCTGGTGGTATTGGTGGTGATGGTGTTGGGGGTGGTGGTTTTGGTGGTGGTGCTGGTATTGTTGGTGGTGGTGGTATTGGTGGTATTAGTGGTGGTGGAGGTGGTGGTTTTGATTGTGGTGGTGGTTGTGGTATTGCTGGTGGTGGTATTGTGGTGATATTGGTGGTGGTGGTATGGATGGTGGTGGTATTGTTGGTGGTGGATTTGTGTTGGTATTGGTGGTGGTTTTGGTGGTGGTGGAGGTGGTGGTATTGGTGGTGGTGGCATTGGTGGTGGTATTGGTGGGTGTGGTATTGATGGTGGTAGTATTGGGGGTGGTGCTGTTGTTGTAAATAAAACAGACTTTTCAAAACAATCCGTCAGGTGGCTTTAGTACAGATGACATGTAACACAGATGTGCTGTTGTCAGCTTCTGCACATTACCACAGGATTATGTGATACCTGGAATTCACATGACTTAATTCGCTAATCATTTCTCAATCCATTTTACTTGGGGAAGGAGGGTTGAAACAGACACGAGATAATGCTGGGTCAAAATGATTGAAAGCAGGCTACCGTGTTACGGGGTGGCTGTGCTGTTTAAAAAAACACCAGCGGTTGCAGCTGAAGCAGCGCATGTCTCAATAAAGTAAATAGTGCTTACAGACTTAATAAGGGGGCATTTGGGGCTCGCGAGAAATATAAATGAGCTGCCAAAGACAGAATACTGAAAAATATTTTGCTTATGTAATGGACATTTCTGCTGGAGGTTAAGGTACATGCAGCGCTCTCTTTCAACCCAACACACTCCTATTTTATCTTATAGAGCGGAGTTTATTTATTTATGTAGGTTCAAATAAAAACAATTACGCCCATTTATTTATTAAATAAAAATGATGACGATCCTTCTGTAAAACAGATTTAAGCACCACAATGAAGCCGATCAGCAACAAAAATGTCAACCTCTGAGGACCCCAAGGTGATATAAAGCACTTCTGGCAGAAAATGAAAATGTCTGCATTTTGAGTGTGTGGGTGGCGTAAAAGTGTGTGGTTTGGGTTGGAGGCGGGGGTGTCAAAGGTGAATTTTAATTTTGACATACCAAGGGCATTAAAAATTAAATCCTGAAACGCAAACAGGGCAGCAGTCTACATGCAACGGAAGCCGGGGCTCCTTTGCTCAGAGACAGGCAGTGCTGTGTGAAGGGGGCACCGACTGGCTCCCAGAACAACTCTCATTTCGGAGAGGTTTTTTTTTCCACACCTCAGATTTCTGCCTAAAGCTCTGTGTCAAGCTTTGCTCTGCCATGTGGGAAGCTGTAGAGGTGTGTGTAAGGAGCACTCCTAGTTTTGGACAGGACTGAACTGAATTTTTAGAAGCAATTGAATCAAAATGTTTAAATTACGGGTGCTGAGGTACTGCATCCGTTGTCACTACGGATGTCGAACTGTAAGGAAAGAAAGTGGGAGAACCCACTTGGTACCTCGCACTGTTCACTGGGTGGGAAAGAATACCCAAACCTAACTTTATCAAAATATTTTTATATAAAAAAGGCAAGATAGATTCTTGGTGTAGAACACAATAAAGAGGTTTGTTGGATTGAACAATTTTTGCAACAAATAACAACGGTTATTTAATTATCACATTAGCATTGTTCATTTCACAATACATTTCACAATACATATGTACATCATATTAGATGTAAGTAAATATGCAATAGACTTGAACTTGTGTTCTTGCAAAAGAGTGGATAATCAAGTTGTCTTTTTCATCTTTGTCGTAGGAGCCCAATGCATTTCGGGATTGTGGAATCCCTTCGTCAGGGGCCAATCTAAAAAATTAAACAAACATGCAATAAAAGAACCTTATTGGTTATTACTGAGTTAGACTGATGCTCGAATGGTGGAACTGCATACATGTAAAAACACAATATCTATTGATTATGATATCAACGAAAGTGTGTATGTTGAAGACAATAGAATTAATGTGGGAAAATATAGAAAGAATCTAGAAAGCAGAGACGGGGGTGTCAAGCAAAGTAGAAGACCGTGATGAAGCACGAAATACTGAAGTAACTGAAGTGGCTTAGAAACGTGATCGGTGGATTGTAAAAATCATGGCTGTGATGAAAGTATAAACACACCACAAGTGTAGAAGTGATGAAAGTTCATGCGCTCACCTCAATGTAACGTTGTAAATGAGGAATCGAAAGGTGACCAGTCAATCGGTCACGTTAAAAATACTCTGTATTTCAAGAAAATGGAATGAAAGTAATAAAAATTGTGGACAAAGCATGAGTAAGCAAGAAAAGTGAGCGTTTCAAAAAGGTAAACGCTTACCTAGAGTCACGAGAGGACTGTGGTAGAAACTGTGCTTCCAGAAGATGGTGTATTGGCGTAGAGCAGTACACTGTACGAGGACGCGTACTGACAGGAGACACGTGAGCAAGTGGGACAATCTGTGGGTAATAAGCAGTGGTGAAACCCTCCAGAGTGGTGACATGCGGAATAATTTATCAAAAGGAACACGCTGTAAGGAGCAAGCTGCCCTGAGCAGGCTTACCTAGAATCCGTGAGATCGTTCTCGTGAACGTTGTGACGCTGTCGGGAACCGGAACAGGTCTTGGAAACAACGCGGTGATAGGTTAGGGAGTCTCGACCGGGTTAAATGGTCACAAAAATAGAAAAAGGACTGAGGAAAATGAAAAAAACTAGAACCGTTACGGGGGAGAGACTGTAACCGGAAAAAATGCAGAATGAGGATGGAAAGTGATGAATAATAAATTGGTAGAAAATAAAAAATAAATAAAGAATAATGGCGGTGAGAGAGTGTGAACGGTAACAATAAAGTTTTCAAGAAAAGATTGACAATAAAAAACGAATGATGTGGAACAATGGAATGGTCTTGCGTGAAGGAAGGACAAATGGGAGGCAAACATGAAAAAGTGAAAGCGCCATTAAGAGAAAGTTAATGTGCATATTTACATTGTGTGTGCAGATAGTGTCAGACAGCGAAAATTCATTCTAAAATAATGAATATAACTTAAACAATTTTTACAATAATGAATGGACATACGAGCAAGCGGTACATGAAATAATCAGTTATTACATACAAGAATGCAATAAAACCAGAGGAGTACACAAAAAATAACCACAGTATTCATGTGTAAAAAGAAGTAAACCTAGTATGGTGAAAAATGTTTACATTGATGCGTGAACATACGAACAAGCGGAACATGAAATAATCAGTTATTGCATACATGAATGCAATAGAACCAGATGAGTACACAAAAAAATAACCACAGTTTTCATATGTGAAAAAAAGTTAACCTAGTGTAGTGAAAGGAATATGGAGTGGAAAAGAAATAAATTGTGGTTGAATGTGGAAAAAACTAGATTCAAGCAGGAAGTTTAAAGGAAACAACTCATATCAATCCGATCATTTAGGCCATGCGGAGTCAAAGTATTGAGGAATTTGATCCAATGAATTTCTCTTTGGAGAAGCTTTTGCATGGTATCTACTCCCGGTGTGGGTTTGACAGATTCAATTATCTGAAATCTAAGTTGAGAGATGGTGTGGTGTGTTTCATTCCAATGAGTCGATAATGGCGAAGTAGTGCTTTGATTCCTGATTTTGCTTTTATGTTCTGTGATTCTGACTTTAATCTTTCTTTCCATTTTTCCTACATAGCCTTTCCCGCAGGGACATTTGATGCAATATATAACATTAGTGGAATTACAATCGCATGAATGCTTTAGATATATCGGTTTGCCAGAAGTAGGATGCTTTAGGACGTTGCCGAAGATGACGTTATTGCAGTGAATGCAATTATTACATTTACTGGTGCCTTTAAATTTGATGATGGGTAATGTCAAGGAAGATGTTGATAATAACGACTTTAGATTTTTACCCCTTGTGTATACAAATAATGGTTTGGAAGAAAAGATGGTTTTAAAATCATCTTCAGTTGATAGCATCTCCCATCTAGCGTTGATGATGTCTCGTATGGGTTTAGAAACAGTGGAAAACTTAGATACAAAAACTGTACGTTCTTGCAGTTGCTTATTTTGTGGTTGAAGTAATGTAGCTCTATCTAATTGTTGGGCTCTTGTTAGGCAATCTTTAAGCACGTTTTCAGGGTAACCTCGTTCTTTGAACCGTTGAATGTATTCATGTTCTTTGATTTGACTGGTATCAGGGTTGGAACAAATGCGTCGGACTCTGAGTAGCTGGGAATATGGAAGGTTCCTAAGTAGACTGTTGGGGTGGAAACTGGTAAAGGCTAATGTACTATTGCGATCCGTGGGTTTTTGGAACACAGATGTTTCAAAATTGCGGTTGTCTGGGGACTTAGAGATGAGAACATCAAGGAAATGAATTTGTTGTTGTTGGATATTGTAAATTGGATCCTGGGGTTGATGGTGTTGAGAGTGGTAATCATAGTTTCAAGGTGGGTGTTGGTATCTGTCCATAATATGAAAATGTCATCGATGTAGCGGCAGTACATCAGTATATGGTTCCACCAATCGGGGTTGGACATGATGTTTGCAGATTCGAAAAGTGACATGAAGTTGTTGGCGTAAGCTGGTGCTCCTGAAAAGCCCATAGAAGTGCCAGTTAATTGTGCATAGTAATTCCCTTCCCATTCAAAATAACTGTGGTGAAGACAAAAGTGAAGAATTTTTAAAATGAATAATCTGACGGTTTCAATATCCGGTGTTTGGAGGAGTGCCCACCCTCTGGCTTCCAGACCTGCTTCATGTGGTATAGACGTATATAAGGACGTGACATCGATGGTGCATAAAAGAACATTTGTGAGGTCCCTGTCCTTAATCATGTTTAGTTGCTGTAAGAAATGCGTGGTATCTTTGATGTAAGAGGGCCATTGTTGGACAAATAGTTGTAGATAGTAATCAACAAATTTGCCAAGGGGTTCAAAAATTGATCCGCAGCCTGAAACTATAGGACGGAAAGGTGGATCCAGATGATTTTTGTGAATCTTAGGAATCATATATAGCTTCAGCCTTCTAGCATTATTGATGGTCAAATAATTTTTGGTTTGCTCAGATATCCACTCCTGCTCAGTTGCTTCTTGAAGGATTTCAGAAAGAATGTTTTCCAATTGTGTAGTAGGATCTCGGGGAAGTTGCATGTAGGTGTTGGAATCTTGGACATGGTTGTTGACGTAGTAATGAGTGTCCATGAGAACAATTGCTCCTCCCTTGTCTGCAGGTTTCATAATAATATCTGGATTATTAGCCAATTTTTTGATGAGAGCTCTTTCCTGTTGAGAAAGATTGTTATGTTTCATGGATTGGTAGTTGATAAGTGCCACATCTTTATGTACCAGACGTTCAAAGGAGTCAAGGATTTTGTGTGAAACAGGTGGAAACAATTTGCTGCGTGGTTTAAACTGGTTTAGTGGTGCCATGATTTCTTGGTCATCAGACTGAATAACATTGGAAAATAAATGTTTTAGTCGTAATTGTCTCATTCCACACCTCAGATTTCTGCCTAAAGCTCTGTATCAAGCTTTGCTCTGCCATGTGGGAAGCTGTGCCTGAAGACGATGATCTGCCCTCTCCGCACACCCTTCCTACCTTTGAAATGATGTAGCGCCCCACAGATGACACCATGTCACCGTGTTGCAGCTTCCCCGGCACTCTGAGGAGCGGAGAGAAGGAATATCTCGCTGGGAGCCTCCTGCCTTCACGTTCCTTTACTTTCTGCACTAAAGACGTTTAAACAAATAAATATTTGCAATGCCATAGGTCTCAGATTTAAATGTGAGACCTATGGCATTGCAAACAAATGGCTGCCATTGTTCCTGCTTCGAAAGTGACAGCCGGCATGGCGCGCTGAATGGAAGCAAAGCACGTCGTTGTGCCTAATGTAGGAGAAGCTCAATAAAGAAAAAAAGGACACGTAATGTGTTTAACAATCAAGTAAAGGGGCCAGTAGCCATGGGAGCATACAAATGACCAAATGGCCATACTAAGAAGTGACTAACAAGCCTATTAAGGAATCAAATGCCAGCATTTACGAAGGACAAAGACACAAGCCAATGAAAAATATGGGCGGGGCTTCTCCTCCACACTCAACCTACAACAGATCGCCAGAGCAGTGCTTGTGCACTGGCTCAGGCCCGACCTAAAAAGGAGAGTTTGTTCGAGTTGAATGCAGCCAACTCTGATGCTGGGAAAAGAGGCCAGCTTCAGAGGGCATAAGCATAGGAGACAGGAACATTGTTAAACAGTAAGCCTAAAGGTTAAGTATTGTGGTCTAGAGCCATAATGTTCTTAATAAGCATGACAAAGTTGTTTGAAAAGGGTCTTTTGGAGATTAGTAGCCAATGTACAGATTTGGGAAGAGATGCAATGGGTAAGTGCGGGTGGTTGAACGCAAGTTGGGCAGCAGTGCTCCGAGTAATTTGGAGTCTCCTAATGAGATAAGTAGGAATACCGACATAGGGAACATTGCCGTAGTCCAGATGGCTATTTATTAGAACTAGGATTACTAATTTATGAGTTCACTTTGTGACGTATTTTGCGAATGCCTAACCAGGAGGTTGCTATAGAGGTAACCTGGTTGGCCAATTACAGATTGAAGTGTAGAAAAATGATCAAATGTTTTGACTTCTTGGTAGGCGAGGGGTTCATCAGCTGTCTGACACTAGGAGGTGTTATTGTCAAATAATATGACTTCCGTTTTATCGCTGTTGAGCTTTAGGAAGTGGCTACTTATCCACACTGCAATATTTGTCATGCATTTGAAAAGGTGGTACAGTTGCAGTCATTTTCTTAGAGATGGAGTTAATGAGCTAGTGTATCAGTGCAAGAGGAAATCTCAAAGCCATTGCTCCTGACAATGACTGCAAGTTGTCCCATATATAAAGGGTGAGGCTGGGGAAAGATACTTGGGAAAAGCCACAGTCCACCCGAGACAAATTGGAGGCAAATGCGTTGAGGCCCAACGATTGGGTGAGTGCAAGAAGGCAGATACTACGGTTGTGATCGCTTTTTAGAAGGATGGCATGTAAGACCATATCGAAGAATGTTCACAGGTCGAGAAGGATTAGGGCAGTAAAGGCTCCCTGATCCACAAGGCATATAGTGGCCACAAAAGAGACTATAATGGTTAAAGAATGGAATTATATTTCTTCATTTAAAAAAGCGGTGTTGGTACCTTCATTTAAAAAAGAGTAAAAATTGAACTATGTAACATGGCAGAAAGGTTTTGGTGTGAACATGGGCTTCTATTGGAATTCCCTGCGGCATATTATCAAGCCCATTATCACCGCTTTAGCAGCAGTTTCCTGCCACTAAAGCGGCGATAATTCTAATACCGTCCTTGATAATATGCCCCGAAGTTTCAACTTTTGTCACAAAAAGCCAGCAACCTCCCTATATGCACATCTCTTACTGAAATAAAGAATTCAATAAAACCAGCTATCTCATGCTTAATCTCCATAATGCTCCAGCATCAACACACGCTTAATATAACAGCAGATGTTCGCAGACGCCATGATTCCGGTGTTGAAAATGGACCTAAAAAGCCCGAAATCGACAGCTCAGTCAACAGTCACAAACACTCCTCAGACACAAGGAACCGTTGATCCTTCAAATAAAAATATGGCATCAAACTCCTCAGTGGAACAGGATGCCATCTCAAAGAACAAACGGAAAAAGATTCAAAAGTAAAACAAGAAAAAGTTGAAGATCGAAAGGGCAAAAAAATTAAAAGAAACAACTGCGAGATTTTTTCCAATATTTAATCAAAAAAAGGAAACTCGCCTCAGACACAGGTCAACAAATTAGTCCATCTCCCCTTTCTGGCAAAGAACAGTGGAGCCCTAAATGTTCACTACATGGGTCCAAACAGGATAAATTGACAATTAACTCTACACAGGATCTAAGCGGAGTGGATTCTCCTTCAAATAATTTAACCACAAATTACATCTTCACAAAAAGGAGCACATTAATACTACTCCGAACACATCTAGATGACATTTTTCATCTCCCATTCAAAATAACCCTCAGAGTTCTAAACTTTAACATGTATTTTCATATAAATCTTTACAGAACACGGCTGATTAACAAACTCACACATATTATAGTCCAAATGAGTCTACCGTAGATAGCGAAATGCACCGAAACCAACTCTTCTCTAAAAAAGTTCAATCCGCTGGAGCCACATTACAAACAAGGGCAACTCTGAAAAGAAACCTCCACTCGCCTCTATCCCAAAGCAAAACAAGAAATGTTGCATCGCCGCAACAAGTCAGCTTTGCCGGCATTGTTAATGCAGGAAAGCTCCCTCAACAGAAGACGTACCAAAGGGAAAAGACACAAACAATTTTTTACCCCTTTTATAAATCACGTGGCAACAATGACATCTTAAACAGAAGACATATTCTGACACTATTGGCGGCTCAGGAAGATCTAAGACATTTACCTCCCACATGTATTGAGGCAATAGATAGATTCAAGTGCGGCAATCCACACCGAAGCCAATCTGGTAAATTGGGCCTCTCCTAAAATTGCAGATCTGATTTTAACAAAACACAGCCTCTTCTCTGAGTGTGGATTCATCAAATCAAAGCCTCCGGAGGAGAAATATCCAGCAGTGCTACTAAAGAAAGATCATATAGAACAATCATAAAAAAGGTAGCACCCAACTAACACAAGGACAGGGAAAGTCCATCTCCCTTTTAAGAAACTCAATAGGGGAAGGTTTTGATTCCTACCCTCCCTTAACAATATTAATACATCAAACACAAAAACGTATCTACTATCTTCCAAACAGTGCTCAAAATGAAAAAGCAGATTGGAACTGGCTCTCCCTTACCATCAATCAGAAAAAAACTGATTGACAGGAACAAAAATGCTACAAAAATTCAACTTCATATGTATCCATGCGACATGGAAAGAGGAGGAACAACCATTGGGAGGATACGCAGAAATCTTTACGCCAGCACATAGGTCAAGGAAGCATGGTCATCCTAAATGGGGCCTATCCACTAAACAAAAACTTCTCCTTTTCCAGTCTCTCAAGCAAGGAATCATTTATACAAGGTATACAAATAAACAATTGGAATCACGATAAGGCCCCTAGATCTGTCATCATTTTTAAATATTTACATCCACCCTAAGTCAACTCAAAAATGGAGTAATGCAAAAATAATACCAAATTACTTTCTGTCTTTAGAAACCCTGTACCAAGGAATCCCTTGCATAGTTGCAGTAGATTTTAATATAAACAAGGCTAACCACCAAGGGAGAACAGGAAACTTAAAAAGAATGGACAGACACTGGGGCATCTCAATCCAAATTGCAAAATTTGGTTCTATCAACAAATCAGATCATGAATTATTACAAACAATGCAAGCCTTGGGCCTTCGAGCATTAAATGGCTGCACTCAAGGAGACATTCCAATGAGCGCCACAAGGAAAGCTGATAAATCTAATGTGTTTCTGGATTATACTTTTATATCCCTTAATCTTTATCACAAAATATCATGTTTCAAAATTTGCGAGAGGTGTGGAAGTGACAACCGGCCACAAACCTTTAGCATTATAAACTATAACATGAAGAGTCAAATTTATAAATCTATTGGCACACAAACTGGAAAAAAATCGGATGGAATGTGTTGTCATCTTTCCGGTGTGAGTCCTGGAAGAAGCCTGGCTCAACACTTACCTGTGATCTTAAAAATCCGATCTTGGCGTGGAGCCAATCACAAGAAGAACTCAAGGCCGCTCTGGCAACACCTAACAATACTACAGCCCCTTATCGTTAACATAAGCGTGACACCTGGTACCCCAGCTCACTTAGATATCATCGCAAAACCTTGGATAGAGAAAAGAAAGCTATTAATCTCTAGTTAAATCCACAGGGCCAAACAAAGCTTAGAGAACTACGGGGTAAATTATCTAGGACGGCGTTACAATGATTGCTGGTTTAGCGACAGAAAACTTCCGCTAAAGCGGCGATAATTGGCTTGATAATATGCCCTGGAGAATTCCAATAGAAGCCCATGGTCACACCAGAACATGGGTGTTATAATAAGAATGAGCTCTGAGGCAAGGTAAGTTCAAGCGTCTTTATTCTGTCATCCACTCTCCGTAACTGACAGCCTGTCCAACATTCCATGGTGAACTCTGGAGGAACGTTCCAAGAGGAAGGAGGGGGCGGGGGAAAGAGAGGGAGGTACCACCAGGGAAAAAGAAGAGGAAACCAACAAGGAGGAAAGTACCAGGGGAAAAAAGAGGGAGATTACAACACTTCTCTCTACAGAGGGAAAGGGAAAGCAAAGGAAAAAGGCTGAAATAAAAGGAAGAGGTGAGAGGGTACAAGGACCCTGTGAAGGAACAAAGCTTAAACGTATCAGTAACATAGAAACCCCTAGACCTGGAAGGCGGAGAGCCCCCAGCAGTCAAAGGAAGGAGAAAAGACGGCCGGGTTACATTATGATGAAAACAAATAGCGTGAAGGACAAATCAAGGGGGATAGAATTGGCAATCGGATCTCTTCCCCTGATGGAAGCAAAAGGGGTAACTCCCGTTCTCAAATCAGAAGAGGTGTGATATGCCCAAATGCTTTCTCTTAACATCTTGTCTACATCCATATTGTTGGTACAAGCTAGATGAGTGAGATTTTTGATCCAGAGCATTGCCATCCGAATGGGGTCATTGTCTCCCTGGCAATATTCAGTAGAATCCTCATGCTTGATGCCCAGCTCACAAAGGAATGTCTTCATTTGCATAGATGAGAATTTGATATCATTGTTGGTGACTATGCAAGCTGGCACACCTTTGCATGCAAATGAGTCTCTTAAGAAGTCGATAAGGACTTTTGTCGAGACACGTGAGACACACTTGTATTTGATCCAGTGTGATGTGTAATCCATGAGAACAATCAAAAATCTCTTTGGGACTCCTGATTGTCCCGTGGGACAGATTATCTCCAATGCCAACTTAGTCCATGGAGTCTTAGGAACTGCTGTGGGATTATCAGACATATTACAAATATTCACTGCATGCCAACTTTTAACAACATCAGTTCCTGATACAGCATGAACCAACTCTGGCACCCCCCCTTCTACAGGGGTTTTGGCACTTTGTTTAGAATTGATGTACACTCCCGTGGGAGGTACGTCGCAGGCAATGCTATATACTCTTTGGCCTATTCCAGTGAACAACTCAGAACAAATGTATACATCCCTGCTGGTTTCCTCCACCTCCTCAGCTACTAGAACTTGATCTTTACTGTTCGGGTCGAGTACAATCCCTAGCTCTCTTTGATGATGCCAACCCAACAGATTTGACCCTTTGCTTACCATGTATACTTTGCCCCATGTGGATCTTCCTTTGAATTTAATACACACACTCATCATCCCTACTAAAGGAATGTTCTCATCGGCATACCCTACAGCTGAAATGTCAGGATCCAGCATTTTGAGACTGGAGGTATCAAAAATGTCATTTATGACATCAATATTGAATAAGGTAACCGGGGCACACGAATCGGCCAACACATCTATGGGCTTACTATTCACAAAGATGGTACATTTAGGATGTTCAATAGGCCTGTGGTCACTGAATTGTCCTTGAGAACTTGGGGAAGCTTGACAGTCCCTAGCTTTTACTTGGAAAACATACATGGGGCCAAGTCCCCTTCACTGTGTACTACTTTCACTCTGTCGTTTTCACTGTTGTTGCACACTCTACCCAGGTGCCCCTTCTTGTTACATTTTACACACGTGACATTTCGGGCAGTACAACGTACATCATTAGCAAGGTGATTGCTGCTGCCACATCTATAGCATTTCAACCTTCCCTTTTCACCGACAGAATGGTTATTTTTGACTTCTCCGGGTCTAACTTTGAATACCTCATTATCAAAGGAATTGGCCTGTGCATCACTGCTATTGCGAACAAGCTCATTGGGAGTCTTCATCTCTTTGATACACTTAGCAGTGTGTTCCACAGAGACTGCTATACTAACCGCTTCTTTTAAGGTGGGGTTTTTTGCCAGGAGCTTTTCTTGGATACGACTATTCTTTGTGCACCTGACAAGTTGGTCTCTGATGAGTGAATCGGTGAGTTCACCAAATTCACATAGTTGTGTCAGGCCTCTATGTGCTGATATGTAATTGATGACAGATTCCTGTTTACCTTGGATGCTGGTAAAGAACTTATGTCGCTCCAAAACTACGTTTACTCTGTTACCAAAACGTGTCTCTAACTTTAACAGTGTGACTTTAAACTCATCCATATTATCCTCATCCTCTTCTAGTTCTGGTTCAGGTAAGGTGTCATAAATCTTCCTACCTTGTATGCCTAGGTTATGCAACAATATGTGTTGTTTGCGAACTGCTTTATACCTTTCGCCGCCATGGCAATGAGGTGTGAGGCCAATAAATGTATCCATTCCTTCCAGTGAATTTCCGGCTCCCCGATTTCATTGAGGAACGGAGGAGGTTGGCTCATAGCTTGTCCAGCCATGGTGGGAGGGGTAAGCTATCCAGGCAGGCTGAAACAGAATTTCCACTGGACGGAAGGTGGCTACACAATACCTAGTTACAACAGGTGTAGAAGTGCAGGGAACTTACTCAAAGGACCAGGAGTGGGATAACTGAATGACTAACCTCAATGCGTAAAAAATACAAGTAAGTAAAGTACAATCTGAACGATTCAAAGCATGGACTGTAGAGGTTACACTATTATACTCTAATTACACTGTAAAAATGAAGCATGCAGGAAGACTTTGCTTGTAAGGCAGTACTCAGTAAGCCTAATACTTTGTATACACACTAAATAAATGAAACATGCAGGAAGCTTTGCTATTTAAGCAGTACCCAGTAAGCATAATATGACCTCAGAGACTCAACACATACATGGTAGTATTTTCACTTTTGGACACTCTAAATAAAAGAAGCATGCAAGAAAATTTAGCTTGAGAAGTAGTGCGATCCAGCAATATGCACCACCTCTGGGAAGTAATTCTAAATAACTCGAGTAATGAGAGGATGCGAATATGAAAAGGGGAATTCAGAGAGACAGGGAGGGGAGGAGGTTATACATTAAAATGTGAGATGTCCAATGGTCCAATGATGAAGGTGTGCGCGTCACCGTGTACTGGTGCACACACAGTGCTTAGACCGAGGTGGAAAGTGTATATAGGCAGAAAGAGGGTAGGGCACAGTTGTACCATACTTGAAGTTCTCCACAAGCTGTGACGGATCTCGCCCTAGGGAAAACGTAACTGGGAGAAGTGGTACTCTTCAGTGTGTCTCAGCCGTGGATAAGGAACCTTTGGTATGCAGAGCAAGGTTGGTGTGTGTATTACCGCAGAGGACACACAAGGATGGACAGGAAAATGGCCAAAAATGGTGAGTGTGTCACTTTATAACTGCTGTGCACCGAGGCTAAAGGAGAAAAAGATCTTACTTGGTAGGAGGAGGCTTCGCATAAATCATAATAAACTTGCCCGGAGCAGCTGTCCCCTGGGTTAGACGATCGCAGGTATAGGCAGACCTGTAGTGGAAGAAATGCCGGATGACATGGCCGGTTCCACAGCTGCTGGTGCGCCGGGAAACTGACGTGCTGCGCTCTGAGAGGTAACTGACTTGCACTTCTGAAGGGGAAAGTGTCTCCACACTGCGCCTGCCTCAGCACGACTTCTGCTGACAGGATTTATTTTGGCAGAGCTGCTGCTGCGCAGGCTTAATGAGACTGACCGAGGAAAAAGTGTCTCCACACGGTGCTTGCCTCAGCGTGTCCTCTGCTGAGAGGTATTTTCACTTGGAAAGCTTCAACTGCGCAGGTTCGAGGAACGCACACAGCCTACAGACACCACAGGGAAGGGTTACCTATGTGGCGCAGGGTTACCGCTACCTCCCGCTGACTCTTGAGGGTGAGTGTAAGACGGCAGCGCACCTCACGGGGATGTGGCCCACAATCTTTTGCCTGATACTTCACTAAAAGGATTCACCCTTTCTCCCCAGTCACAGTGACGAAACAGGAGTGCAGGAAAACAAAGTCAAAGCATGGCCTGAGGATGCGGCGGTTTACGGTATTAGTTGGCACTGATGAAGGGGAACGGTCGCTGGGTTATGCAGAGGGCTGTGACAGAAAAATTAGGAGTCAGCCAAAAGCAAGCAGACCACAGCGCAAGGTAAGAACGGACAGGTAAAAACACCGCAAGTGTCCACTCGTGAAGCTTACTCACGACTTCTGGTGGTCCGACGCACAGAAATACCCAGCAACAGTTCTAGACACCAACGGAGATGGAGAAGAGGGGGCACTCAGGCTTGTAGGATCCACGATGGTCAAGAACTCAACGCAGGGAACTTCCACGAACTTCGTCAAGGAGCTGGGACGTGCACCAACTCTGCGTCCACAGGCACTGAACCGAGGAATCACCAAGCCGACATGCAGAAAGGAGAGAGTACTGAAAGGGGAGATGACAGGAATGGCCCGCCAAATTGTTGCCAGTGTTATAATAAGAATGAACTCTGAGGCAAGGTAAGTTCAAGTGTCTTTATTCTGTCATCCACTCTCCGTAACTGACGGCCTGTCCAACATTTCATGGTGAACTCTGGAGGAACGTTCCAAGAGGAAGAAGGGGGCGGGGGAAAGAGAGGGAGGTACCACCAGGGAAAGAGAAGAGGAAAACAACAAAGAGGAAAGTACCAGGGGAAAAAAGAGGGAGATTACAACAATGGGCTGCTATTGGAATTCTCTAGGGCATATTATCAAGCCCATTATCGCCGCTTTAGCGGCAGTTTCCTGTTAATTTTTAACGCCGTCCTTGATAATATAAGACGAAAGTCTTATAAAAAGGCATTTTGGGAAGCAAAGAGAATAAAATCCGAACAAGACTGGATTGATATAGTTCAAGCGGGTAAAACCAACTCAAAGTCACTATGGTTAATAATAAACCATTTAGATAGTCACTGCTTGGGATCAGCAGGAAATAATGACACCAAAGAAGCTTGGAAATCTTATATGTCTGCCATTTATGACAGGAAAGATGATCGGCCAATAAACGTAATGAATATGGCATGTGACCTGGTGATGTACGGATGGGATAAAAGTGTGGTATTTGTATGCATGTTCTTCTGATGCGGGAGCCAACTCACACTTGCACCTGAATGGATATTACAGACTTCTCTTAACGAGACCCTTAGCTGGAGCACCCAGAGTTTGAATCACACAATGTTTACCATTCCTCTTAGACTCCCCATTATTCTTGTTGAAATAGGGCATGCTCTTAAACTGTTTTGTCGCATGCACGTGCAATGATAACGTGCGTCATACTTACGTATCTGAAAATATTCAAACTTCATGCAACTGTCATTCCGACATTTCTAGCGTTACGAATCTGCATATTATTTGCCATTTTTCTTAACAGAGTTTCATTCACCCAGAGACAAGCATGAGGAATTTTTACAAAGTGTCTAATTTCCAGAAAACAACAGGAAAAGAGCTAAAAAAAACGAGAATAAAGCAGTGGTTGACTGTCGTCAGCAATTATGATGCTGGGAATTTCAAAGCCGGTTATGGACCATGGCTTTTCAAATTTCCATTAATTTCTATAGGAAGATGTAATCGCATAATAATAACTTGCCCTATTAAATATTTTGCTGTTATTAATTTACATTTAACAACCAGATTCCAAGAAAGAGAACATGTGGGACTTTGCAAACTCAAATTGCATGTTTAATGGTGGTAAAACACTTTAGTATTGCAAATGTTCAATCACTGTGAGAGTGGTGGGAATAAGAGATGCTCTCGTGAACAAGTAGGCATGATCCCAATGACAGATGTCTCCTACACCTACAACATTGCAACTTGCGAAACATTTATGATGGGTTTTCCATCATATTTACCCCCTCCCACCATAGTTACTACAGTTACTCCAAATACGAGCTATAGAAAGTAAATATAAATGGAGTGGTAAATTCCCCCAAAGTAAGTCATATTTACGGGACGTGTAGTGAATGGTGCTTTCCATCGGAGAATGTATTTGACTTAATGTGCTTTATAAATTATACAGGGCGTGCGTTCTAGGATATCTGTGATTCGAATAGAGTTTGTACATCTACTCAGCTCCTGACAGGAAACCGACCAGGAGTAAATGTATCTCTTCAACACATGCTCGTGATTCACTCAAATTCTTACCGTTTGTCTATTTTTATTCAGCATGGCAGGTGTGTCGTTATTCACTTTCAGAATTACACTCCATGTCCGTTCTTTTAAACGTCATTACTGTACTTTTTTTCATTCATAGGGGGAATCGAGAGAAAACCTTGTATACACCGTACACGCCAGGGGAAAGATGTAGTCTTTGTAGGAATGACTGTGAAGATGGACTGTGCAGTAAGTTTTTAAGTCAAGTTACCTATTACAGAAGTAATAGTGTTTTCCTCTAGTGCAATAATATTGACAATATTTATGCAACGTGTTTTTGCATTTTTTTTATCTTCATTTGCATTTTTGATAACCTTATAAACAGATAAAGTATTAAAGTCGAGTGGCAATGATCCGGCACTTGTAATATGTTGTTGATACAAATAGCGTTAAGGCGGCTTTCATGGAAGTTACATGCAGCATGGAATTCTACGTAAAAGATACACAAAATCGTTCTGCATCCATATTGGCTGCACACATTTTAAAAAACAAAAAATGTAAAATCATGAGCATGGCGGCTCAGCCATGATTGGGATGTGAGCAGGGATAGGGACAAAGATGATTAGGTAAATTCTCAGGGGACAGAGTCCCCTCTGACGAGAGAGTGATTGGAATGTGCGTCAACCTAAAGAGAGACTGTGGTACAGTATTTATGTGTAGGGGCGGGTGAAGGGGGTAAGGATAGGAGTGTAATTTGAGCTCGGATGGACAACCAGCACCTATCCTATATCTTATCCTATATATTGTCATACTACGGACAATGTCTCCACTTTTGCCCATAATAGAGGGACTTGAATGGCCTTAGGGGAAGGTAGGACAAGGCATGTACGGAGGTAACGTGTCATCTTCAGGCACCTCCTTCAGACTCTTCAACATGTTGTCCCACTCACATGCTGTCTGGTCCTTCCGAAGGCCCCTCACTTCCTCCCTATGCAAGGCTTTGGTCCCAGCCTCAGGTCATTTATTAGCAACCTGGCGCCATGTCGCATACGTGGGAGGAACACATTTTAATATTTCATAGTAGCAGCATTTTTCTCTATCAACAAAGCAAGATCTAAGAAGCGAGCTGCCACCCTATTCTTTGTAGTTGTCATATATAGATAGACCCAAGATGCAGGTCTCCCAAAAAAGTTAAGAATTCCAATGGTGGTTATTAGCTGACCCAATATTTCAGACTAAGATTGTCAAAGAGGGGCAATCTCAAAACATACAGTGGAAACCAACGCAGGCAGCATAGAACGAGCAGATTGAGGTTGGGAAAAAGTTTGCTAATTGTAGCAGGAGTTAGATAGGACCTATGTAAGATATTGAATCGTATGATTTTGAATTTGATGTTGTTCCTATTTCATTAATGGACTGTTTAGTCCTGAGAAAGTGAATTAGAACTCAGAATGTCTGGAACTGTCAAACTGTTCTCTAAGCGAGTTAAAGGGTAGGAGATGACCATTCTGAAATAGATGTACCAGGACTGAGATACCTGTGTCTTCCCAATGTCTCACCTCACCAGTGGCCCCCATTGTTTAGGAAGACTAAGAAAAGGTTAGGGCATAATGAGTGATGTGTTTAGCAATCAATACGGTTCTTGAGAAGTTTAAAGTACACAAGGTTGCCCTTGTCTGAGTTTGACCCCTTGAAGCAAATGTTTAAGGTGCAAGGGTTGTCTGTCAGAACCAGGTTCCTCCAGCAAGAGACCAGAAAGTCAACAGCAAAGCCACTGAATTTGGGCAGGCAAATATTCATCTTTAAAATGCAGAGCTCCCTGCCTTTCTGGCTCCACCAGTAGGCACAGTTTAGCCAGTGCGACTCTGCACTGGCCATTATGCCAGATGAGATTCCGGTGTAATGTGTCTACCTTGCTAAAAACTTTCTTGTGAGAATGACAGGTAAATTGGTGAAATAGTACAGAAGGCAGGGCAGAAACACAATTTTAGATAGGTCAGTGCATCCTATGACCATCACATAGAGTCTTCTCCAGAAAGCTATTTGTGTCGTAGAGGTGGACATCTCTTTCATGCTGTTTTCTTCAAAAATGTCCCCATCAGCATAATATACTGTGAGACCTAAATAACACAACAAGATCCCCTCCTGTTTGATGGAATTGCCTCCAAATCCAGACAGGTCAGTGTGGTGTTAGGGTGCTGAACAAGAAAGCACAATTTCAGCCAGTTGATGTGTAGCCTTGAGGCTTTGCCGGACTTCTTGAAGATCTGGCCTATACTAGTGTGGTCTCACACAAAATCCATGATCTAAATTATGATGTCTTTGGCGTCCAAGGACACTTCTTACGTTTTTTTTGCAATGGAGATACCCCATTGCCTTCCCTCCTGTCTTGGTCTAATAGCTAATGGCTATGTGGCAAGATAAAAGAGCAACAAAGACAAAGGGTTTCCTTGATGGCAAACGGGGGTTAGATTAATTGACCTAATTGGACCCTATCACAAGGTTCTACATAAAGCAATTTCACAAGCAGTATGATGCACTTCTTGTGAGAAATTGGATTGTTGGTTGACTGGGCTGAGAGTTCTGGTCACGCAACATCCACAGTCCATGTCAGGTTAAGGCACAAGCAAACCCCAAATTAACCTGTACTCAACTTGCTGGCAGCTTAGCACAGAGAAGTCAGGCTTAATTTAGAGGCAAGTATTTGTGCAAGACTTCAAACAGTAATACAGTGAAAACACCACACAAAAAGGATACCATACCATGCTAGAGTAATAGAGCTGAACCTAGTTAATAAAACAAGAACAAACTGACAAAAATCCAATCAGTAGGACTGGAGTTATGAAATTTGAAAGAATAAAGTGTAATAGAGCACCTAAAAGCATAGAGTGCCAACCGCAGCTATCTGGTTGTGCTGGACCGGGTCCAGCTACAGCTGGGTACAGGAACTGGTTGAGGAGCCTTTTATATCCCTGAGGTTTAGATCAGGAGGACATCAGACTAGCACTTTGAGTCACTCTGAGGTCCTGGGTTCAAGATGAAGTCCAGGTCTAGTTCATCTTCTCCAGGCAAGAGGGCAGCAGGCTAGCACAGCAGGGCAGAATTTCCTTTAGAGGAGCAATTCAGCAGAGAAGCAGTCCTTGCAGCAGCACTTCTTCCTGGCAGAGAATCCAAAGGTCCAGAAATGTACTGAAGTGGAGGTGTCTAAGGTCCAGTATTCATAACCGGGTGTGCCTCTGAAGTAGGTGATAAGTTTCTGGAGGTTTTGCTATGAAGTCACTAGGAGTAATGTCTTCCTTGCCCTGGCCCCAGACTAACTGCAGGGGATATGCAGCCCTTTGTGTGGATTGCAAAAACAACAATTGACGGACAGAATGCAGAACAATGTCATACATTCACCCCAGTACAGAGATCTGGGCCTAAATCCATCGTTTTTTTGCTCACCATGCCATTCCAGTTTGAACTCAGCCATATGCAAATCAGTCTTGACCCTGTGCCCCATGGGAACAGTCCAGCCCGAACTGCCAAGCCAGGTCCTCCCTGGACTGGAAACAAGCATCCTAGGACCGGTTTCGGGCTTTCAGCCCTCGTCAGCCAGGATAGCTTGATTCCAGTGGCATGGAGAGCAAGGGACTCACGTCTGAGCATACCCTTCCCACTCGGGGTGACAAATGCAAAAACAACAATTGACAGACAGAATGCAGAACAATGTCATACATTCACCCCAGTACAGAGATCTGGGCCTAAATCCATCGTTTTTTTGCTCACCATGCCATTCCAGTTTGAACCCAGCCATATGCAAATCAGTCTTGACCCTGTGCCCCATGGGAACAGTCCAGCCCGAACTGCCAAGCCAGGTCCTCCCTGGACTGGAAACAAGCATCCTAGGACCGGTTTCGGGCTTTCAGCCCTCGTCAGCCAGGATAGCTTGATTCCAGTGGCATGGAGAGCAAGGGACTCACGTCTGAGCATACCCTTCCCACTCGGGGTGACAAATGCAAAAACAACAATTGACAGACAGAATGCAGAACAATGTCATACATTCACCCCAGTACAGAGATCTGGGCCTAAATCCATCGTTTTTTTGCTCACCATGCCATTCCAGTTTGAACCCAGCCATATGCAAATCAGTCTTGACCCTGTGCCCCATGGGAACAGTCCAGCCCGAACTGCCAAGCCAGGTCCTCCCTGGACTGGAAACAAGCATCCTAGGACCGGTTTCGGGCTTTCAGCCCTCGTCAGCCAGGATAGCTTGATTCCAGTGGCATGGAGAGCAAGGGACTCACGTCTGAGCATACCCTTCCCACTCGGGGTGACAAATGCAAAAACAACAATTGACGGACAGAAAAAAGAACGATGGATTTAACCCAGATCGGTTGACTGGGGGAGAATGTCTGCATTGTCAGCATTCCGTCCATCATTTGTTTGTTGTAACGCTTTTCGCCCTAAGTGGGATGGGTATTCCCAGACGTGGGACCCGTGCTCACTACGCCACTGGAGTCAAGCTATCCTGGCTGATGACGGCTGATAGCCAGAAACCGGTCCTAGGATGCTTGATTCCGGTCCAGGGAAGACATGGCTTGGCAGTTCGGGCTGGACTGTTCCCATGAGGCACAGGGTCAAGACTGATTTGCATATGGCCATGTCTGAACTGGGGTGGCGCAGTGGGCAAAAGAATGATGGATTTAACCCAGATCGGTTGACTGGGGGAGAATGTCTGCATTGTCAGCATTCCGTCCATCATTTGTTTGTTGTAACGCTTTTCGCCCTAAGTGGGATGGGTATTCCCAGACGTGGGACCCGTGCTCACTACGCCACTGGAGTCAAGCTATCCTGGCTGATGACGGCTGATAGCCAGAAACCGGTCCTAGGATGCTTGATTCCGGTCCAGGGAAGACATGGCTTGGCAGTTCGGGCTGGACTGTTCCCATGAGGCACAGGGTCAAGACTGATTTGCATATGGCCATGTCTGAACTGGGGTGGCGCAGTGGGCAAAAGAACGATGGATTTAACCCAGATCGGTTGACTGGGGGAGAATGTCTGCATTGTCAGCATTCCGTCCATCATTTGTTTGTTGTAACGCCCTTTGTGTGGAGGCAGGACACAGCCTATTCAAGTGTAGTGGGGCGGTGCCCAGCTCCTCCTTTCAATCCTGCCAGTGACGGCCCATCAAGGTACACCTAAGCTCCCTAGTGTGTGTGGTTCGCTACGAAGAATACACAAAGCTCATATGTCAGCTACACCCAGTCATGTGACTGGAGACAGGCTACAGGTACTAAATGGCTAAGGCAAGAAAATGCCAACATTCTAAAAGTGGCATTTTCAGAATTGCAATTTAAGAAACAACTTTACCATAAATTAGGATTTTAGAGTAACATTTCAGAGACGCCAAACATGAGCTGGTTACCTTTTCCCATTTGGAAATTACACTTATAACATTTATTAAGGTAATTCCAACTACTGGCTGTAGTGAAAAAAGATTTTAAGACTTGTAAAACTTAAAAGTACATGTCCTAGTTTTTAAATACAATGCACCCTGCTCTCTGGACTGTCCATTGCTTACCTTAGGAGTGAGTTGTCTGTATAACAAAAAGGATGGTTTGGGCCTGACAAAAGGTTTATTTTGCCAGGTTGACATGGCAGTGTAAAGTGCACAGTCAGGGTGCAATGGCAGGCCCGATTAATGTATAAAGGGCTTCTTAAGTATGTGGCACAATCCGTGCTGCAGGCCACTAGTAGTATTTAATATACAGGTCCTGGGTACATGTAGTACCACTTTACTAGGGACTTATAGTAAATTACATATGCCAATTGGGACTACGCCAATATTACCATGTTTTAACGAGTGAGCACATGCACTTTAGCACTGGTTAGCAGTGGTAAAGTGTGCAGAGTCCTAAGGCCAGCAAAACTGAGATCAGTAACAATGTAGGAGGAAGGCATAAAGTTTGGAGGAAGACCACCCTAAGGCTGACAGGTCGAACACCTCCCAGAGCAGAACTTAACGAGTACTTTGAAAAGGCATTTTCATACTAAAGTATGAAAAGCCTTTTCAAGGTCTAGGACTAGGTAGGCGAATTGGGCTCTGCCGATAGAATTGCCTCCATGATTTTGTACAGCCTCCGTATAGTCAAAGATGTAGTTCTCCGAGGTGCAAAGCCATTCTGATCTGGATGGCAGTGCCCAGAGTATGCAGGCCATCAAAACGTTGCCAAGAATTTTATAGTCAGAATTGAAGATGGCTATTGACCTGTATAAAACTAGGTCAGCAGAGACACGCCTTAGCTTGATTATCAAGACTATCAGGGACTTCCTGCGTGATGGTGGCAATAAACCTTCAGTCACTACCGTCCAATAGATGAGGGCTAACTTAGGCACTACGATGTTGGAATAGCTTTGATACAGCTTTGCCAGGAAGACATCAGAACCCCAGGGACTTTCCAGAAGCTGCAGGGAATCTCAAAGGCTGAGGTCCCCCACTAATTGTCTTACAGTTTGATGCAAGAGTCCTCCAAAGTTTTGATTCCAAGGTCATCCATGTTCCCACCACAATATGTATTCAGTGACCATGATTCACTACCTTAAAGGCCACCTACTAATTTTCTGGAGAGAAGGAAGAATCAACTAATCTCAAAGTATTCACTCATTCTCTCCCTGAGCGTACCACGGAAAAATGTATCATGCAAGGTTCAGCCCCAGGCTAAATGTATCTGAAGAAGGTTAGGATCAAAAATCATCCTGCCACGTTATTTAGAGGAGGAGATCATCTGACATATTAGGACAGAAAAGATGACACGATTAAGCTGCACATACAGGTCATGTGGAGGGGAGCAAAAGTAATAGAGCCTAACAGTAGGGTAATGCAGCCTCTATACATCTACAATAGACCATTGTTTAAGCCAAGGTGACAACATATTTGTATTATGAACAGTCTGGGTCTGTGTGTGATCTCTCTAGTTGAAAATCCAGGATGCAATTTAAGTCCTCCTCTAGAATCCATGACATGTGCACTCGCTTCGATTACTGTCCCAATAGTCAACGAAGGAAAACTTGCAGGTCTACGTGTTGGGCCTTAAATACTTTCTATTATGACCTTGGAGCCACCTATTTTGGCCTCCATCAGGACAAATCTGCCCTTCTGATCCACTGTGATCAAACCCAGTTCATTCTAGACAACCACCGTTACAGAGATAAGGGTCCTCCAGGCATAGCAGAGAAATTAGTAGCAAAACCTGACTCACCAGTGCTTCTGGAGGTTGATACCTTCCATCAGTATTGTATGGGACTCTTGGAGCAAAGCTATATGGCCCCTCTTGTACTTAAGAAAGGAGTGAATTCAGGATCCCTGTTCACACTGATGTTCCATGTTATTATGGAGGAAGGCTCTGAATGTGCCCTGTGGGTGGTGGAAGTATGTGTGCCTGTACTGCATGGTGACTCAAGTCCCCATCTCCACCACATAGATGTTTTGTAATGTCCCTTTCTTGACAATTGTAAAACAAATGTGTAGACGTTCACAGTCTCTGATCATAGGAACCAAAACCAAGGTAATAAGAACAATGTTAGAGAGGACAGTGGGCAAACAAATGACTGTTCAGTGGAAAATCAGAAAAATTAGTGGCTATCGTGGGGTGTGTTGAGTGGCTTTATTTAGTCTGAGATCTTGCCTGGGCCCACCCATGTATTACAACCAATAAGGCTAGTAGCCCGTGGCAGGGAGGGAACGGAATCAGCACTGGTGAACCGCTAGGATGCTGACCACCATCCACCAGCAGCCTACAAAAGAGCAAAGCCACCCACAAAGGATCGGCAGAGGGTGTCCAGATGTGCGAGATTAATTAAGGAAGTGCTCTACAGGCGGGCCTATTATGAGAATTGTTGGAAATTTGGTTATTGGTTAAAGGGGTAAAATCCTTCTCAAGCAGCAGTCACAATTTCTGTCAGGGTGAAGTCACAAGCAAACCCCAAATTAACCTGAGCTTAACACTCTGGTAGCTTTGCACAAAGCAGTCAGGCTTAATTTAAAGGTAATGAGTAAAACATTTATGCAGCACAAAAACAGCAACAAAGTGAAAGTACAAAAACAAGTGAAATCCCACACCCCTTTAGAAAAAAATGAGTACATTTTAATAAATTATTTGACACTTAAATGACAATATTCCAACCAGTAGAACTGGAGTTATGACTTTATAAAATGTTAGGCAAAAACTAGTGCCTAAAAGAACAAAGAGTCAATTGTAGACATCTAGGTGCCGATTACGATCCGGTAAAAACCGGGTACGAACCGTCGGTCGGAGCGTATTCTCCGTCCGACTCGTACCCGGTCGTAAAACATTACAAACATGGAATTACGATTCGCACAGAAACACCATTTCCGTACGAATCGTAAAAAACACCGACTGACTAAAATATGCATACGAATGTGATCCGGGAATGCTGCGACGTGATGTCGGGACACTTCCAGGCAGCGTTTCACGACCCAGGAATTACGATTCGAACCGACAGCAGTCCGGATGGCAATATTTTTACGGCACCCAAAAAGTGTCGGAAATGCGAAGTACGGCGCGAAACGACCAGAGTAGGTGGCCCGGTAAGCGCCGTACCCCCCCCAGCCCCCGCATGTACGTGCCGTACCCCCCCCCAGCCCCTGCATGTATGCGCCGTACCCCCCCAGCCCCCGCATGTACGCGCCGTATCCCCCGTGTACGTACACCCGAGTACGTGTCGAACCCCCCCGTGTACGTACACCCGAGTACGTGTCGAACCCCCCGTGTATGTACACCCGAGTACGTGTCGAACCCCCCCGTGTACGTACACCCGAGTACGTGTCGCACCCCCCGTGTATGTACACCCGAGTACGTGTCGAACCCCCCCGTGTACGTACACCCGAGTACGTGTCGAACCCCCCCGTGTATGTACACCCGTGTACGTTCGAGTCGTACCCCCCCCCCGTGTATGTACGGTGCGTACCCCCAGTGCGTCGCGCTGGGGGTACGCACCGTACATACACAGGTGGGGGTACGACTCGAACGTACATGGGTGTACGTACACGGGGGGTTCGACACGTACTCGGGTGTACATACACGGGGGGATCGACACGTACTCGGTTGTACGTACACGGGGGGGGTTCGACACGTACTCGGGTGTACATACACGGGGGGTTCGACACGTACTCGGGTGTACGTACACGGGGGGTATGGCGCGTACATGCGGGGGCTGGGGGGGGTACGGCGCGTACATGCAGGGGCTGGGGGGGTACGGTGCGTACATGCGGGGGCTGGGGGGGTACAGTGCGTACATGCGGGGGCTGGGGGGGGTACGGCGCGTACATGCGGGGGCTGTGGGGGGGTACGGCGCGTACATGCGGGGGCTGGGGGGGGTGCGGCGCGTACCGGGCACCTGTTTGGACGTCTCCATGGTTGCTATTGGAGTTCGGTGCGGACGGTCTTTTCACCATACGGTTGTGCTATCTGACGCCCGGGACGGATCGTGATTCCCCAGTCGGACTTCGCTTTTCACGTTTGTATGGTAACTCGTCCGAGGACGTGTCGGACACTTTTTACGACCCGAGGACGTGTGGGGAATTATTCCCAATGCGACTCGTATGGGCTTTTTACCGTGCGAATCGTGATTGCCAGTTTGTACGGCACTTGTACGATTCGTACGGTAAAAAGACCGGATACGAGTCGTACGGGAATTTTTTTTACCGGATCGTAATTGCCACCTTAGTTGTGCCCAGAAACAACAGTTCTTATAGATTTTCAGCAACAGAGAATCAGACCCTAAAAATGGTGTGAAGTGGCACCATGGGTTATACTCCTAATGTTGCATTAAAAATAAACAATCATCATTAGGAGTATTTATTACGTATCATAAGCTCACCATAGAAACCCTCCCAAATGAATAAACAAGTAGAACCTATAGCCAACGTACAAAAGGAAGTGACATTGCATTACTAAACAATAGTTGCTTGATAATATGAATAAAAAACTATTCTATTAGCAAAGGCATCAACCTTGAAACATTATGTGCGTGTTTCTCCGGGCGCAGGTAGGAGCTAGTGTACTTTTACCTTGAAAATAAACATTGTCACAGAACAGGGAGTTCTATCTATTTTATAAAGAAAGAAAAAACATTGTACAAACAAAAACATGAACGCAGAGCACAGCACAACTTTTTAAAGCCATGTTTTCAGTGCAACCATGCTAAGGCCCAATAAATTAGTTTTACGGCCTACTTAAGCTAACTTAAACACATAATTTTATTAATTCTAATTCCACCCTCTCATCTGCCTCACCACGAAATGTGACTTGTGCAGGGGAAACAGAGATAGAGGAAGAGGCTGTGGAATAGGGTATGCAAATATACCATCCCCCTCCCTTCGTCCATGGCGCGATTGACAGTGAGCTACAGAATAAGGCTATTTGTGTACCTCGTCCACACCCTCTTCCTCTTCCTCTCTTTCCCATGCAAAGTCCACATATCTTGGAGGGCAGAATGTTCTAATTTGTAAAACAAAGGCCTGATAGAGCCCGATGGGGTTGAAATCCCCTCGGGCTCAGGGAGACTTTTGTTCACAAACATTGGAATGTTGATGCTCCTGGCTTCTCACGGCTAATAGAAGCCCGGAGAACTCCATTGTTTTCACAGGAGCTCTCGACATTCCAGTGTTGTAATTTAGCTTTATAGTTATACCAGCCATTAAAGGCCCTCTCCAGCGTTAAACAAGGAAGCTGGCTTCATTGACAGGTATAGCCAAGGGGCTATAAATCTATTAGAACATTCCGTCCATGAGGGCAGAATGTTCTAATTAGTAAAACAAAGGCCTCACTGAGTCCATGAGGCCTTTGTTCACAGCTGTTTTTGTGAAATTTCAAAAGCTAACAGCATGTGCAGCGCCGCGGCTTTTGAACATTCTCAGCAAAAGCTGTGAAAAGGAGCTGAAGCCAGTTCCCAGTTCTCACCGGCTTAGCTGAACTGCTTTTTGTAGTTCAGCCAAGCCAGGGAGACCCATGAGCTGAGCAGCATCCCTCTCCCTCCCATGCTCAAGTGACTCTCAGCTAGGGAGCATGGAGGGGGAATGCTCTAGTGTGCATGGTAACAAAGCCTCTATTTTCACTTTTCTCTGCCCACCCCATGTATTTTGGCGAGGCAGGGAAAGAGAAAGGCTGAGGATGTGAATTAGGACATTGAAATGTTGAGAGCAGCGGGCCTATACCAGTTCAAATAGGCCACTGCTGCTCCATTGTCTTTAATTGAGCTGTCAACATTACAATTCTCAAATAAATGTTACACTTTTCCTATGCATAGTGGCCTAAGGTTTTTTCACTTAAAGTTAGTCTTATTGGAGGAAATGGCCCTGAATGGGGACAACTAATGGAGGTGGAACCAGAAGATCACAATTGGATGTGTCAACACCTCACGTTAACTTTCGTGTCTTTTGTATGTATCTCCAATAAAATATGTCAGTCCCATAAAGTCTACAGTATTGTGTGTGAGGTACGTGTGCTGTGCATTTCGTGAAGTTCCCTTAAAAGAAAGTATACACAATAAACAAACAATATACAATTCTTACCATGTTCCTTCTCATTTCAGCAAACCCATGCAAGTATGAAGATAAATTTGGAAACTGCATGGAAGCGAAAAGGAGGGGTCTGTGTGACGATTATGCTGCCATAAAGAGTGCATGCATGGTGACCTGTGGCATGTGCGATGGGAAAATATGTTGATAGCCTCCTACACCGATTTAAACCATTCTCAGAATATTGCTGAGTGAAGAACTTGCTTTATTTATTTTTATGACTTGCTAAACAGTTACATGCACTGGAATATGGGAACTCATTTTAGGTGTGAAACAATAGGAAACAGTTCTGATGGTCTGGGTGAATTTTAGTATAGTGTGATTATAAAATTTAGTGCACAGTTCAGTTCGGATTAACGTATGCCATTACATTTATATCAACAGAAAGGGTCACCGTGGGACAGCATTAAAATGTATGCCTTGCTTATATTGACATATACAATTTTCTAGATGTGTTTTGTGTGAAATCTCTTTATCTAAAGTCACTATTTGTTAATGATTTTGGGGTAACCTGGGAACACAGTGATGGATATTTTCCTGATGCTACCTATAGTAGTT
This sequence comes from Triturus cristatus, assembly GCF_964204655.1. Taxonomy (NCBI): domain Eukaryota; kingdom Metazoa; phylum Chordata; class Amphibia; order Caudata; family Salamandridae; genus Triturus; species Triturus cristatus. Next base: position 184,490,940 of record NC_140589.1, read on the forward strand.
GTCATGTAAAGTTAAATAATTAATAAAGGCTGAAACCAGTACAATACCTATTCACGGTTGTTTGTTATATCCAGGAATGATTCTTATTTTCAGAGGACGCTCGTCTTGCTAACAACTACAATTTAAATCACGCTCATTTTGCACAGGACTCGAAGGAGGTGAGTAGTCTACCTTTAAAAATGTTTGTGTTAAAATACTTGTCCTCATTCATGAAAAGTTTTGCATCGCTGCGTGAAAACAGCAATGCAACACTTTTCAGTCCTCCATCCACGCGACACCATGGATGCGCTGGGTTTTCTGTATGGCACTCCTTGTCACAAGGATTTACAGATACACCAGTATTCCTGACGTATCTGTAGGCGCAAAAGTGGCGCTTCGCTGGTGTGTGTCTGAAAACAGACGCAAATCCAGCAATGTGTCCTTTCAATTGGGGAAAGCCCCATGTGAAAGGGCCTGCGTCAATCTATACACCTGCTGTGAAGCAGGCGTAAGGATGTGACGCAGTGGCAGCCTAAAAGTGGCGTAGTGAAATCTCATAGATTTCCCTAAGCCACTATTATGAGCCTTTATTTTTTTTACAGAAGAACGCCCACCCTGCATACATTATACCTGTTGCAGGTATAATGTAGCGCAGCGGTTTACAAAGTGACACATTTGCCTAGATGCGTCACTTTGTAAATATGGCGCAGTGTGGCACATGTTTTACCCCGCCACAGCATCACAAAAAGTGACTCAACAGCGACGTAAAGGGCTCATAAATATGGCCCTCAGTCCCTCATTATGAGGTAGCTAAACATATCAATTGGTGTGTAAAAAGGCTTTCCCACTCAACTTGGTATTTTGAGGAATGCAGTCCTTCCACGTGGGGTATAACTGCATGAAAGATTATTATACGTAATGTGGAGAAGTCATTTTCCCCCTCAAACCTGGTGGAATTTGTTGCAGCAAAAAGGTCCAGAATTTGGGAATCACATGCAGAAATTGGTGTTTTTAACTGATTTATGGTGTTATTCCCCATTCCACAAGCCATATATATAAATATGAAAAGAGTTGTTATACTGCAGTCATTCTGAATCACATTGCCAATGTCCACGGTATCAGTAATTGTAGGTGCAAAATGACTGCATCATAAGTACTGCAGTACTTGTAATGTAGGCCTTACTGATTAAGTCATGCAAACACGTGCATGAGACAGAACATGTAATACAATGTTTGACAGTTGTACATGGTGTAATGAAATGAATGTGCTGTACTGTGACTTCAATCGATGGGGTCACATGATTTTGACACAACCAATGATAAACGTTCATGGGAAGGCTAGTGTGGGTTTAAACCTGGTGAAAAAACTGTATTTCTCTCAAGTCCAAAATAGTGCTGTACGTGTTGCCATTGTTGAATTTGCCCAATCTACTTCCCCGTCCTCAATATCATCCACTGAGATGCAATGCATCAAAGTCTGGTCAGTAGTAAAGCTTCGAGGAGCGGAGAACATCTCTGGACAGTGGAGTGATTTGTGGTTCACAACTTTTTGTGTTGCTTGCAGGACTTAGGATATGGTTCTCACTTACCCACTGCAACCGTACAAATGAGACTCCTTCACTGCGGTGATATAACGCTTATAATGCAAGCGTTACCACTATGTTACGCCTACAACACAAGTGTTACCACCAAGTTACGCCTAAAACGCAAGTGTTACCACCACATTACGCCTACAACGCAAGTGTTACCTCCACGTTACACCTACAACGGAAGCATTACCTCCATGTCACTCCTGCAATGCAGGCATTACCACAATGTAACGTCTACAATGCAAGCGTTGCCACAGTGGATGTTACCATGTCAGGCTTTATCACACAGGTAAGACTTTTTATTAAATAACATAATTCTTATATCACCTAATAAAGAGGGGTTTAAGGGTTAAGAGATGGGGTATTTGGGGGTCAGGGTGTGTAGTAGTAATGGTGGTTATGGCGTTTATTGACTAGAAAGTCCTCACTGTATAAATATGATAGAAGTTGTTCTTTTGCCCAAACATACATCAAATATAGCCTACCAGGAGCTCCATTGCTCAGACAAATAACTAAGGGGAACTTGGGCAGGCTTGTGGGCAACCTTTGAATAAGTGAATATACTCCAAACTGGTGCTCTGCAAGGGCATCGTGATACTAAAAGAGACAAAATAGAAAAGAAGGAAGCAACAAACAAGGAAGAATGTTACAGGAAAGAAAAGACCTCATCTTTTTCCAAATATAAAGAGAAGGTTATTTTCACTGCACAGCTATGTCAGCTGAATTTGAGTCTATCGACCTCTTGATGCTGCATACACGTGCTCTCATGAAACAAGTGGTGAATACATGTTCTCTAATAAAGCAAGTGGTGATACGTTGGCATTTCTCTATACTGTTTCCATAGCCCATGAATGAGTCTTGTCTAATTTATCCAATTTCTCTTTTGTATTGTTGTGATTCTCTTTTCAGTCCTTAACTAGAAATTTTCACATTTTTGTCCCCCAGGTGTCAGGCTTGGGCTTACTGCTTTACGCAATAAAAACCTCTTAACCAGTACTAATATATTCTCTTTCAGCTTTGCTTACCACCTTTAAATTGGTGATACCGAAATCTTACTTTCATGCTCCTCCCTCATGGAGAATATTCCCAATCAGATTTCATATCTAATCTGAAATATTCTATTTCCGAAAGTTCTTTGCTTAAAAACATAGTACAATATAAAACAATTCAATTGACGTACACATTTTAAAAAACCCTATTAATTGATTTTTAGATTCTTGCCGTAAGAGCATAATACAATATAAAACAATTCCATCAACATACAATTTTAGAAAACCAATTTGTTTATCATTCGATTGCATGGTGGTATAGAGAAGTTGTAATAAAAGAACAGGTTGTTCATCATATCATTTGGTCTTGGTCTAAAACACCCTATTAGTTACTAGATGGGAGGGTCCACTAGATATCATGAAATGCTCCTTTCCACGCAAAATTCCTGATGCAGATTATTTAGCCATGTTTCCTGACTGTAGTAGCGAACACTTAATTGAACGCATAGAATCCTCAAAAATCATGTTATAAACTATACAGAAACAGATTCCTTTGATACATATGATCAAAAAACCTTGTGCAACATACAAAAGTCCATTGAGTTATCTTCTTTTGCATACACAGCAATGGATGCCAATTACTAAGTAACGTTCAAGACTAAAGAGAATAAAGTACGAGCACTTTCTCTAAACCATCAAGTTGTATCTGTGCCATTTTAGAGCTAATGTAAAGGCAGATAAATATCTACTTTCTAAAAGTGGCATTTATAAAATAGTAATGTTAAACTCATCTTTACCACTAAAGAGGATTTCTCATTACTATCCTAAAGATATGAATCATGATGCAGCTACTCCTTTCTAATCAGGAATTACAGCTTTAAAGTATATTAAAAAATTGCCAATGCTTGCCTATGAGAGGAGTAGGCTTCATAGTAGTGGAAAATGAATTTAGCTGTTTGTCACTACCAGAACACTTACAACTTAAAAGTACACACGCTGCCTATTAGCTACAAAGCACCCTGCCATTAGGACTACCTAGGGCCCACTTAAGGCGTGATTTGTGTATAATAAAAGGGGAGTTTAAGGTTTGGCAAGTGGTTTTAAGTGCCAAGCCGAAGTTGGGGTAAACTGCACACACAGGCCTTGCAATGACAGTCTTGAGACATGTTTGAAAGTCTACTTGTGTGGGTGGCACAACCAGTGCTGCAGCCCCACTAGTAGCATTTAGCTTACAGACCTTGGGTATATGGTATACCACTCTACAGTAGAATTAAACGTAAACTAAATATGTCAATTGTGTATACACTAATGTTACCATGTCTAAGGGAGAAGCACGTGCACTTTGGCACAGGTCAGCAGTGGTATAGAGAAAGGCAAAATGTTTGGGGGTAACCTTACAGAGAGGGCCATTTTCCAAAATCTTATTTACAACCCCTTTGAATGAACAAATGAATGACAAAAACATATAAAGAACACTATGCACTCAATAGCCATCCTGACTCTGATGATAAATTGAGCAGAGGAAAGAAAGGATAGTGAAAGAGAGTTCTAGTATCTACTTGCCAAAATTGAGGAGAGGCCACCTAATTGAGGGGCATATTATCAAGTACGGCGTTAAAATTATCGCCGCTTTAGCGGCAGAAAACTGCCGCTAAAGAGGCGATAATGGGCTTGATAATATGCCGCAGAGAATTCCAATAGAAGCCCATGTTGACACCAGAACATGGGCTTCTATGGGAATTCTCTACAGCATATTATCAAGCACATTCTCGCCACTTTAGCGGCGGTTTTCTGCCACTAAAGCGGCGATAATTTTAACGCCGTTTCCTGATAATATGCCCCTGAGATCTTTTGATGACAGGGATTTTCAGTGCATGGTAGAAGATAGAATGGAGGTGATAATGGTTTCAGTGTTCAGTCTTCCCTATGTGCAGCTCCATGTAAATATGCCCCTGCGTAAGGTGTGCCATGTTCATAGTGCACATACCCAAGTTAGTGAGACGTGAACATTCACCATTCACTAACTTTACTGACACATCTTGCTCTATGCGCAATTTGCTCATGATGGTCAGGTCATGGAAGTATGTGTGGTCTATGACATAATTATATTTTTGCCACAAGCATAACCTGATAGTGGCACATCCTACTTGCTTTTCTTACCTTTTTTAATCTGCCTCATGCCCTTCATATTAGGAAGGGTGATCATATTTTGAAATCCAAAGACTGGAAGGTTCCACAAACAAAGGAGGTGGACTACAATTTTGCATTGACAGAGGGGCACATTCTGCATTAGTAGTGAGCGCTAGAGTCTGCTGGGTACTTTTTACACTCACTATGTTCTATTGTTCTCAGGCTGCTATGTAATTACAACAAGAAAGATAGCATAATTTGAACCTCAGAGACTTTAATTAAATGAGCACTTTCCAGCAATAGCTTTTGGAAAATCCACACTGACAGCACTCACAGTGGCAGCTGGTGATATTTGAAAGTGGTGAGGCGCAAAAAATCCAGATGATGAGTGACCTGAGGTGAGCGAGTGAACCGTACCATCATAAATTTTGAAGAAAGAGTGGATAAATGGTGCATTTTCAAGCAAATTTGAGAGAGCAATAAAGTTAATAAGGCAGCTGTGAAAGTGTAGTTATGGCATCAATAAAAAGATTTCATATGTTAATGATGTAGGTAGCTGCTTATTCAGTATAACCAGAGTACTTCATCACAGACTTTGAGATAACACTGCTGAGTACCACACAGACTTTCTTATTTATCGATATACCTTTACAAATGAAATCTACTGATGAAATATAAGTTATTGAGATTTGTCAGATTGGACACAATGAGAAAACAAGTAATACACACTAAAAGGCAGTAGGCCGCCCTACAAGGTACTTTGCCACATTATTCTGCATAATTTGCCTTTCCTTGCTGAAAAATTTAATAGGTCATATAATACGAAAACCCAGAGCACTCAAAATGGTATTGGAACAATAAGTACAATGTCCAAACAGTAAGGATTTGTTTTACAGAGCACAGTTCTTGTTTATTGCACAGCGTAGACAGTCAAATATTTTCCAAATACATATTATACACATTTATTTTTTATTCAGAGATGTATAGCGAAAACGTATTGCATCACTAAGGGGCCTATTACGATTTGTCCGCCTGCCAACAGAGGTGCGGCGGTCCCGCTGTGGCCATTAGAATGCCACCGCGGCGGTGGCATCTCCCTTCCACAACATTGTGGCGGGCTCACAGCACCGCCCGCCACAATGCTGTGGATGCACGTTGTGCATTGACATGCACAAGGTGACAGGCACCGCGAGGTGCCTGTCACCTTGTCCATGCCAATGTAGGGGGTACCATAGGTACCCCCCATGTGCACCACCCACCCCCAACACTCTGGGGACCCGCAATGGGCCCCCAAAAGCAGAAACCGCATGCCTTTCCATGGCGACAACATCATGATATGGATGGCGGTGTCTTGCAGACATGCCACCATATCATGCCTTTTTTACGCCCGGTTGACGAGTCGACCGGCGGAAAAGCGGCGGACGGTCTTTCCATCCACCGCGGACCCCCAAGCCATACTAATATGGCGGGGGGTCAATCAGGCAAGGATGGCGGGCGGATCGCCCCCGCCGGGCCAGCGGTGGCTACCGCTGGTCCGGCGGGGGCGATCCGCCGGCCATCCTAATGGGCCCCCAAGGGACTTTTTCAAGGCTGTGAAATATTTACAACAAGATACATATAAGGTACTGTACATCAATATAAATGTTGTAAAAAGAGACAAGAGAAAAAGAGATGACCAGATACAAGCGAAATGAACCCATAATAAAAAATAAAAGTAAAAATGATACGCTAGGAAAGTAGGTCGGTAATGTTAAGGAAAGATGCGATATCCATAGAGAGCTCCAGTGCTGAAAGGGAAAAAGAATGTGTGAAAATAAATATATTGTTTAAAACGTGATCGGATGTTATTGAGCAGTGTAAGATTTAAAAAGAAAATTATAAGGACATACTGTATCAGAATGGATAGTAAGGAAATGACTGTGTCTCCACCAGAAATGTGCAAAGATATTCTTCAGCGTGAAACAAAGTACATAAATAAATCAATCTTGGAAAATTATAAGTGGTTAATCACTCTACTGGGAGCAGCAAAATCCAAGAATAACACGTTGATTTATTTAGTCGTTCCTAAGGGGGTTGCACCTCCGTGAAATAAAGTGATAAACCAGAGCTGACTGGAAGAGAATGGAAACATGAAAGAAAAAAAGAAAAATCGAAGTCTAAATGGAAGAGTAGTCAGCGGAAAATGGATGTAACAAAGAAACATAACTCTGCCAGAGAAAGAAAATTCAGGATGACGTACTTATAAGCAGTATAAGAATGCTGACAATATTGTAGAGGAAACAGTATAATAGGGTGAGAAGAACTGCTGGTCCTGGGTACAAACATGAAAAAGGTCGCTACAAGTAAAGTCACAAATGTTCGATAAGTAAAGTGCAGAGTACAGTGCAAAGAGTAACAAATAAAAATAAAATGTGATCAAATAAAAAAAAAACAGGTGGCGAAGAAAGAAGAAAAGCCAAAAAAAGGTAAAAAGAAGAAAATATGTGTCACTGTGTCAAAGGAAGAAAGCACACTCTACACAGTAAATAGGACTTAAGCAAAGTATACACAGGGACAATGATTGGATGTGCGTGAAAGAAAGATTTCCGTGCATAACAGGGTAAGCAGTTAGAAATATGTTATGCCATACACATAAAGAGTTGCGTGAGAAACAAGAAAATTGAGCAAGACCCTCAGAACATAGGGACTAATTACGATGGCAGGTGGACTTACGTTCGTCCGCCACCGTATCTGAAAAGGGACCACCCGACATGCTGTCCGCAGTCCCGTAAGAGGCATTACAATGCGACCACCACCATTGTGGTCGCACTACCTATCTTTTGCATTGTGGTGGGTGCTGCTGGCTGCAGCGCCTGCCGCAATGCAAAAAGGGGTCACTTTACATATCCCTGCGCTACGTGGCTGGCACCATGCCCCTAGTGCGCCATATCAGAGGGCCATGGGGTAAGAGGGGCCCGCCAGGGGCCCCCAAACTCCCTTTCCATCTGCATTTTCATGACGGGTTACCGACCATGAAAAAGGCAGGTGGAAAGGGACATCATAATCCCTACGGCGGTGCCTGGTAGGCACAGCCACCGTTGTAGGGATATGATTCTCCTCCGACGGTCCGACGGACTCCTTGTGCCCATTGGAACCGTTGAGGTCGCTCTTTCCGACCGCCAGACAACCACCGCCATTGTAATATGGCGGGCGTGAAACCTGCTTACAATTGCTTTGAGACAGGCTGTCGGTGATGGTCTCACCATCATCGTAATCAGGCCCATATGTGAGTGAAAGCTATCAACCAAGACCCACATGCTCATGTGCAGCAGGAGAGTATCATAAAAAGGCCCTTAGTCTTTAATATGTGAAAAGAAAACAGTGAGTGAAAGCCATCAACCAAGATCCACGTGCTCATGTGTAGCAGGAGAGCAGTCTAGATGCTTATCCAAGTAGGTATGGAATTACTAATAAGTAATTCAGGTACCGGCAAGAAAAGCGTCAAGGAACCACATATTTTTCAATCACGGGTTTGTGAAGCATGACTACTCACCCGATATGGGTCTCAATGCGCTGTGGGGGGAAAGGCGTGTTGCTCCAGGGTGTTACGGTGCTTCGTTGAAGAGCCAGGACTTGATTCCCTTCAATAACTTGTCAAGTGAAGGTGCCTGTCGGAAGTGGAGAGGGAGGGTGTTCCATCCCTTGCCTGCAAGGAAGGAGAAGGAGCGTCCTCCTGTTCTGGTCTTCTTGGTGCAGAGTTCTATCACAAGGGAGAGCTGGGCTGAGGGGAGGGATCTTTGGGGTGCTTGAAGCGAGAGGCGGTGGTTCATGTTGGCTGGTGCACTGTTGTGGAGGGCTTTGTGGGCATGGGAGAGGAGCTTGAGGGTGATTCTCTTTTTGCCATTTGCGGGTGAGTCTCTTGTTAATGACGGCATAGAGTGCAATACAGTAGTCCAGTCTGTTGCAGATGAGGTTGTGGGTGACTGTTTTCATGCGTTCGAGGGGAATCCATTTGAAGGTCTTTTGGAGGAGGCAGACAGAGTGGTAGCAGGAAGAGGTGACAGTGTTGATCTGGCGGTCCATTTTGAGTTCGGAGTCCAGGATGATTCTGAGGTTGTGCTTATGGTCCGTAGGGAGGGTCGGTTCCCGAGGGCGGGGGGCCACCAGGTGTTGTTCCAGGCATTGGGGTGTGGGGCCATTATGAGTACTTTGGTCTTGTCCATGTTTAGTTGTAGGCAGCTGTTCTTTATCCACTTGGCGACTTGACATCCCTTCTTGAAAGTTATGTTTGGAGATTTTGCATTCGTTAGATAGGGAGAGGATGAGTTGGGTGTCGCCAGCGTACATTTTGATTTTGTGTCCGTGTGATCTGTCCATGGATGCGAGCGGGCCATGTAGACGTTGAACAGGGTGGGGCTGATGGAGGATCCTTGCGGGACTCCGCAGGAGGTCGCTGTGGGTTCCAAGAGGAAAAGGGGAAGTCTGAACCGCTGCGTTCAGCCAGAGAGGAATGAGCAGATCCAGTCGAGGGATCCAGTCATTCCGGATACCTGCTTCGTGGAGGCTGCAGGCTCGGGTGCAGTGTGAGACTGTGTCGAAGGCAGCAGAGAGGTCCAGGAGGATGAGGACCACAGTCTCTCCTCTGTCGAGGAGGGAGCGGATGTCGTCTGTCGTGGCGAGAAGGGTGAGTTGACTGTTAATGGATTTTTCCATGACTTTTTTCTGGGGACGGGAGTAAGGAGATGATCAGTCTGTAGTTCTTGAGGACAGTGGGGTCCGCCAAGGTTTTTTTCAGGAGAGGGTTGATCTCAGCGTGTTTCCAGTCATCAGGGAAGTGTTATATTTCATATGGGTACCCTAATATAGGTTTAGAGAACATCGTACTCTTTCCCTACATCATCTCCCCTTCATTTCATATGAACGAGCCTTATAAGGACATAACTCCAAATATGGACTGAATGCCTTATAGGGACTGAACGCTTTATAAGGACTGATGCCTTTTAAGGACTAAACCTTTCACCTAGTTCCATGATGAGGGTGGGTTCTGCCTGATCGATATTGCTAAGACGTCATACTTGGCACATATGAATAATTTATGATGATGAAAATTATTGAGAACACTCTCCAGGGGGCATACTTCACCTCTCCTATCTATGCACAAAGGTTTAATCCCCAAAGTTATCCTCATACTGAACAATGGGTAACATACGCACATAGACTGTTTAAATACAGCACCTCTTGCTATCAGTAGTAAGGAGTGACCAGAGACGTTGCAGCTCCGGCATGCCATCGCTCCAGCTGACAGTAGTCTAACTATCACTGACGGGTTGTCCAACTCAAGTTCAGGACGAAGTCCCACGCTCTCACTATTCAGGTATGGGGTTCGATTAAATCCTAGCGGGATTTTTGGCTCTTAGATTTTAGGCTATTACGCTCTTAGGCTCATTATCTCTTTTGCACCTACTCACATGCTATATACACTCAGGTACATCTAGACAGGCATCTTAGGAGTACGCACTTTATTGTATAAATGCATTTTATGTTCATGTATGTGTTCATGACTATTGCAAAATGGTAGAACAATACACTTCGTTCTTATTCACTGTACTGCTGGTTCTATATCTCTGCTACTGTGTCACAGTTGTAGCAGCACATTTGTTTTACATGAGAAGAACAACGGTACAATAAATTCATATTGTAAACACGCCCAACAGTTTCATCTGTGTATCTTTCCGAGAGAAAACAAGCAAGCACCAGTAACTGGGTGAAAAGCAGTATATTGTTTACACAAGTCTGAGGAATCAGGGTTTGTTGTGTTCTGAGGTTGCCAAAAACTAATCTCTCTGATAGAAGGAGATTCTAGTGGCACTACGAGCTAGCTAATGCGAAAACATAGGCTAACATATTCGGTGGGGGTTTACAGAGTCAGTCTACCACCAGACCCATAGTTTATGTTATCCGTAAACAGCACAGGTCCTGCATGAAGGGTACAATAGGAACTACACTACAAGGAGCGGTTGATGATTCCTCAGAGCTCGTGCGATGATGTCAGCGACTCTGTGATAGATGTGCGGGGGGCAGGGGTCCGCGGGGGCCCCGGAGTGGGTTGACTTCATAGTCTTCAGGGTGTCTTCAATGCTGAGGGCGGTCCAGCTGTCAAGTGTCGGCTGCGTGTTGTGGGGAATGGTGGGTGAGGGTTCCGTGTGGAGTTTGTTGTCGTCAAAATTGTTGTAGATGGTCTTGATTTTGAGATGGAAGAAAGTGCTGAGTCTGTCGAGGTGGTCCTGGGAGAGTGGGATGTTGGTAGTCTCACTGTTGGGTTGGGTGAACTCTTTGGTGATGCCAAAGAATTCCTTGCTGTTGTGTGTGTGGGTGGAGATTCTGTCCTGCAGTGCTTTCTTCCTTGAGTGTCTGATGAGTTTGTGGTGGCCGGTTGTGGCTGCTTTAAACCTGTTGAAGTTTGCTGTGGTTTTGTAGTTCCTCCATAGCTATTCGAGGTGGTTGCATGTTCATCTAGATACTCGGACTTCAGTGGAGAACCAGCTGGCTTTCTTTGTGTGGGGGTTGGATGTTTTGCTGAGGGGGCGATGGTGTTGGTGCAGTCAGTGATCCGGTTGTGTAGGATACGGGCGGTGGTGTTTGGGTCATCGTCTGTAGCGGTGGGAGCAAGCTGATGAGGAAGGCAGTGAGCTGGTCATTGGAGATCTTGTTCCAATTCCTGTGCTGCTGCTGGTGAGGACATTTGCAGGTGATGTTTGTTTTGAAGGTGAAGTAAACACAATGATGGTCTGTCCAAGGGAGTTCGGAGGTGTGGCTGAAGGTGAGTTTCCTGTTGTGAGGATGGGGTCGAGGGTGTGTCCTGCTGAGAGTGTTGGTTCTGGTACGATCTGTTCAAGTCCGATGTTGTGAAGGTTGTCCAGGAGGGAGGCAGAGTAGTGTTCTTGGAGGTTGTTGAGGTGGAAGTTGAGGTCTCCCAGCAGGGTATAGTCAGTGGAGGTGATGGCTTGCAGGGTAATGATGTCGGTGATGGAGTCAGAGAAAGGTGCACAGGGTCTGGGGAGGTCTGTAAATGAGGGTGCCTCAGAAGGTGGTGGATGGGTTGGTCTGCATCTTGAAGTGGAGGTGTTCCAGCAGGTCTGTGGGCCCGTCGGTGTGGGTGATCAGGCAAAGGTTGGACTTGTGAGTGATGGTGATGCCACCTCAGGGGCGGTTGGGGTGGTCCTTCCAGGTGATCTTTTAGCCCTCAGGGATGGCGATCGCAAAGTCAGGTCCTGAGGCAGTGTTCGTTCAGGTTTCGGTGAGGAAGGTGATGTCAGGGGTGGTACTGTCGAGGAGGTCCCAGATTTCCGCAGTGTGCCTGTGGAGCAAGCAGACGTTGAGGAGAATGCATTACAGGGTTTGGGGAGCAACAGGGTTGTTGCTGGAGGGAGGAGGTGGGTCATGGGTCTCGGCAAAGGTGGAGTGTCGGCAGTGTCGGCAGGTAAAGGGTCGTGGGTGTCGAGAGGTGAAGAAAGCTTGAAGTAGGGGTCGGGAGGGTGGGACAGCTGGGAGGCAGGAGTGGGAAATTGCGGGTTCAGGAGGGGCCACGGAGGCAGCAACGGCAGGCAAAAACAGAGGCAGTAGCAGGGGAAGAAAAATTAAAGTAAAGAAGGGAAAAGAAAGTAAAAAAAGGAAAAGAAAGTAAAAATGAGGAAGAGGAAGGGTGAAAATCAAGTAAGAAAGGGCAACAAAAACAGGGCACCGGGCTGCAGAGGATGAGAGCAGACGGAAGAGACAGAATAGGGGTGAGACACAGGCTTCAAACCGCGGTCAGCCGGGATGCAGGGAAGAGGCTACACACCGTGGAGCTGTGTGCAGGGAGAGCAGTATTCTGACCAGAAGGTCAGGGGTCTTGTTCCAGACTAGGATCATTTACTCAACCCTGCCGCATAATTTGCCCCTCTCCTGCTGCATAATTTCAGTGGCTCTGCTTATGTTATACAGACAAGAGACAACAATGTATGTATTTATTGGTTGTATGATGGAACAACGCGTGAGATTAGATCGCATGCCTTAACAACGCGGTCTTTACCATGACCGCATCTTTACCACACATGCATTTACCACACATGCATTTACAACAAATTTTATTGTAATGGCATGATTGGTAAAGGCATATAGGTGGTAAAGGTTACACCCACGCCCCCCCAATAAGCCCTAACGCCCAGTCTGCTGCCCTGAAAACAACCCCAGCCCTAAAAACACCCCTGCCCCACTGCCCTGAGCCCCTTAACAGGCCCCCAGCCCTATAAACAACCTAGACCCCAACCCTAAAAACACCCCATCCCCCCACCATGAGCCCTAAAACTGGCCCTTAGCCCTAAAAACGGACCTGACCCCAGCCCTAAAAACACCCCAGTCCCCCGCTCTGAGCTCTAAATACGGGTCCTAGCCCTGGAAACTACCCCGACCCCATCCCTAAAAACAGAAAGCTACTCACCCATCCATGTCCCGATCCTTCCCGTTCCTCCTAATCTCATCTGGGCAGGAAGTGCCTCTCCAACACCAACCCATTCCTCTTTCATGTAGAGAGCTGACTGCCTTTACCACGCATATGCCTTTACTGCCTTTACCACAGAAATCGTTGTAAAGGCATGCGTGGTAAAGTAATATGCGTGGTAAAGGCATATACGTTGTAAAGGTATATGCGTGGTAAAGGCAAGCGTGAAAACGCATTGTTAATGCCGTTTCCAGTATTTATTCTGTCACATTACAGTCAGTGTCAGTGTGTGCTGCAGCTCAAGCACTGCAAACTCAAAGCTGCTGTGACACTGACACAGCGTACATACACACACCTGCTAACTCCCTGATGCCATCCCATGGAATCTGTTGACAGGCCCTGTGGATTGGTTTATGACCTGACAAATGGCTTGAATGTTATTGCTTGCATTCCAAAGTGCGCCTGCTTGTGGGCTGCAAGCCATTTGTCAGGTCATAAAACACACTGACAGCGAGGACACATTGGGCCAAGAAGGACTGGTGTAAAGAGAGTTCCTCTACCAGTTTGTGTAACTTTCTGTGTTTTCTGGCACAATCACTGTAAGATGCTGTAATCCCTTTGTATGTGATTTTCATGACCCAAATACAACAATGTTTTCCTGTATGGACTTTCCAATAGAGATCACCATTGCTCACTTAGTGGGGCGCAAGGGCAGGGCGGATGTAACCAGATGTGATGTAGCCTGCCGTATTCAGTAGCCGGGCTAGCAGTAACTACTCCTCACAATATTTGGCAGTGGCACCAGCAGGGATTATATTTCTGCAGCAAAATAACAATTATGCTGCATAACGTATATGTTCCCACTGTAACTTTTGTAAATTTGGGCCAATGTATTTTTAGCTGCTCATTTAAACAGCAATAACTTCTTTGTTGAAATCAATGCTTTTTGTAACATAAACAACTGCTGCAAGCATTGCTTACTCTCCACCAGGCAGGAAGAACTCTTCAGTCAGTGGCCAGAAATGAAAACAAACCAAATTAGGCAGCCAAGCAGTTTATCTCGCCTCCTTGACAAAACTGTCTGAAGCGGATGGGCAGTTTATCAGGGGACCTCAGAAATTCTTATTTTGTTTAATATTAAGAGGGGGCTATAGGGTTTCTTTGCATGCAATTTGCACCGGCATCCTACAGCGTCCGTGCATGTCCACTCAAATGTAGGAAGCTGGCTCTTTATATACTATACCAAAGTAAGGTATAGCGTGCACAGATTTCAGTGGAACCCCAAAGGTAGGCAGAGGTAAAAGTAGATAATACCTTACTCTCTATTTGTGATAGTGTGGGTGAGCAGTAAGGCTTTATCAGAGGGTAGTGTTAAGCATTTATTGTACACACTCAGTCAAGAAATGGTGTCACACGCTCAAAGCCTGAACTCAAACCAATTTTCTTTGTATAAAAATATTATTTTGTTATTTTATTCCTAGAACCAAGCCAGGCCTGTTGCAGGTAAGTGAAATAACACTTTGCAAGATTTGTGCAGTGAATTACAGTTGAATGCAGGCTCAAATGCAGTTGATTGATTTATAGGTAAGTCAACAGTCAATATTGCTGTTCAGTTACTTTGTAGATCACTGTACACGTTACTTCTTGGATTACTTTTTAAAAGGTACTTTTGCTAATCAGTGTGATATGCCTAGATATCACACTGGGACACTTCCTAGACAAAAGGTAAGTGACTCAGTTTTTGTAAATTTGCAGTTTTTAAAGGTTTTATACAAAAAAAAATCCACACTTTGAGAAGCAGTCAATGTAATCATATGAGAGAAATGAAGTTATTGGTTTACAGGTAAGTACTTGGTTGTGGGAGCTGGGTTTCTGGGGTTAGAACCAGGGTTCCCCCAGGGTCAAGGATGCACTCTCAAAGCACCCTCAGCAGCACTAGTGCGGCCGGCTGCAGAGTGCTGAGGCCCAATGTTATCCAAAGGGTGATAGGGGGCCTCCGGTTGGTGGCTGCTCAGGGGCAGGCCACGAGGTTGTGGGAGCAAAGGTCCTGGTGTTAACCTCAGGGCATAGGGGGGTCCGATTTAGCATACAAAGTGCATCCACAGTGGCACAGGGGCGGACGGGTGCAGGGTGCTGGTTTGGAGTCAGATGCCCTGTTGTTTTCAATGGGGATTGGAGGTTTTGGTATTTTAGCTGCAGACACGGTCCATGAAGTCTTGCAGGAGGAACCAACAGCTGGGCAGGATGCAGGGGTGTCTTTTGAGGTCCGATTTCACCTTACTTGGCTACTCGCAGTTGTTGGGATCTCCTTGCAGAGGCTGTAGGCAATGTCGGGGAGTCCTGGAGGGGTCAACCCACAGTGGACTCGAATTCTGGAGAACTAGGGGACCTCGCTGGGACCGGTGGGCCACTCAGACCAGGGACGTAGGCGTCGGGTGCAGTGGTGGATCCAGGCGTTGGATTTCTTTGTCCTCAGCAGGCTTGGAGTCTTTCTTGGTTGTTTCTTTTGAACAGAGCTGCTGTTCACAGGAGATCCGTTCTTTGTTGAAGGCAGTCAGTCCTCCCAGGGGTTCTTGAGGTCGCTGGCTGCAGGACAAGGTGACTTTTAGCTCTTTAGTGCCTTTACCCCATCTTTTTAGTTTGGGTACAGAGGTGCCTACCTCTGCAAATTCCATCATAGCTAGAGCAAAAACCAGCTTACCCACAGAGGTTACCCACAGCTTGAGTAACCCCACCATGACCAATAGGGTTAGGGAGCCTAACTTGCTATGTGGGATGGGACTAAGCCACCATGCTAAGGACAGTGCTGCAATGTAGACTAACACCCAGCAGAGGCTAATGACAGCTGTCAGTGCCCAGAGCCACACCTTTCAGCTCATTACTGGTAGGTGAAGTGGCTAACGTACAGGCTTCTTTGGGTTCTTGTCGTCTGTCTGCTGTGTTAGGGTAGGAGGCCACTACACTTTGTAGTGAACACCCTTCTTCCACCTTCTTTTCTGTCAGCTGAGGAGCCACCATCTCAGACTGAACAGTTGCCTGACTAGTCTGGTCTTTTTGTGGTCTAGGGAGGACTTCACCAGTCCCAATTTTGTAGTTCTTCCTTACTGAGATAGAATCTCCCTGGTCCACTGGAACTGTGGCTAACAGTTGTCCACCTTTCCTTCACAGTCTCTTCTTTTTCTTTTGGGGCTTATCTACACTAACTGCAGGTACAGCCCCCCCAAGTTCCTTGGCTGAGGTGTGGCACTGGACCAGTACCTCTGGGTGGTTATTCCCAAGGAGATAATCAAGGGGGAGGTCTTTATCGACTACCACCTTTCTCCAACTAAGGGACCCAGCTATTTCTAGGGACACTACAGTCACAGGCCTAACAGTGACTCCCCTGGGATAGCCCTTACTCTTTTTGATTTCCCACTGGTTTGAGAGTACCAACCTGTCATGCACCACAGTCTGACTGGCACAGGTATCTCTCAGGGCAATGGCTGGAATTCCATTCAACAGTAGGTGGTGGAAGTGTCTATTCCCCTCTGGAATCTCCAACTCACCTTTGGGCCCAATTTCCAGTTGAAGGCTAGGAGGACTTCCTCATCTGAGGAACCACCCTCCAAACCCTTGATGCTACACTAGGGGCTGTATTTTTAGGAAAGCTAGGGTCCTTGGTGTGGTGTCCTGTCTTTTGACAGTTGTGACACCATACCTTGTTGGGATCCCAATTCTTACCCTGGTACCCAGTTGTAGTTTGTGAGGTGTTTTTGGGCTCACCCTCCTGGGCAGGTTCTTGGGGGGCTACCTGGGACTCCTTACTTTTATCTTTAAGAGGCGCACTGTCTTTCCTCTGGGGAGGTTTGTAACCCCTTTCTTTTGGTCACACCCCTTGGACGTCCTGGTCACCCTTGCCTTGACCCAGTGGTCCGCCTTCTTTCCCAAATCTTGGGGAGAAATTGGACCTATATCTACCAGATACTGGTGCAACTTTTCATCAATACAAATACTTAATATGTGTTCTTATATAAACAAATAATAAAGACCATCATAATCTTGCACTTTACTTCCAGTCAACCAGCCACCTAATTTTTTCATTGAGTAGTCTACAAATTCCACCCAGGGCTGACTCTGGGTTTTCTGAGCCCCCCTGAATCACATTTTAAACTTCTCAGCAGTGAGTCCAAATCCATCAATCGGGTGCCCTTCATGAGTTCATAGGACTCTACTTCTGCCCCACTACGGGTCAGAAGTCTGTCTCTGCACTTACCAGAGAACAGTTCCCAAAGCAGAACCCCTCCAGTGAGATTTCTTCACTTTTTTCGCTTCACAAGCCCTCTCAAAGGCTGTGAACCACTTGGTTATATTATCACCATCCTCAAATTTAGGTACAATCCCTTTGGGGATTTTGGGATCATAAGATTGCTCTCTGAACTGATTTATTAAGTTAGTTGCTGCCACCATTGATGGGTGCTAGGACCATCTCTGGTCTTTCTTTTTCTAGAGCCAGGAGTCTGGTCTCTAGGACTAATCTTTTAGCCAACCTTACTAAACGATTGGTCTCTTCATTGAGGCTGCCCACAATGGACTCAGAAGCACCTGACCCACCTGTGTGGGATCTAGGTGCTGTGAGTTGTATTCTTGGAGTCAGAGGAACAGGGACCCTCTTCTCCCTAGGAAGTGATGGGGAGTTGGAAGTTATCCTCATCCTCTCTTCCATGTTCCTCCTCTGAGAGATCTTCACCTTGCTCAGAGGGAAGGTCCTTTGCATTCCCTGCCAATAGCTCCTGGATAACTCTCTAAGATGCCCTATGAGTGCATTGTATAATAAATCCCACACTGGCATCAGTGTGAGTTTATTATTGAGCTTGGTTGGAATTCGCAGAGTTCCGCTACGTGGAACTCTGCCAAGTGCAAAAAAAACTGCAAGTGGCGGAGTGCCTTAGATAAATGCTGTTTGTGGAGATTTTCAGTGCCAGGTGCTTGTCCGCACTGTGCAATCATCGGGAACGTCACCATGCAAAGCGCAAGCGGTCGCTGCTTCCTTTCTGCCGCTCGAGTAGATTTTAACTCGAGCGGCAGCTTTCTCAACGCGAACAGGCAGTTTCTCATCACGAGCACACGCGACCACTCGCAATGAGAAATCTGACCGCCCACATTGAGAAATATCACTGGGAGGTGGATTTTCCAATCCCGCTAACTTGATGTTGATGATCTCGAATGTGGAAAATCTCACCGGGAGGTGGATTTTCCTCGCTTGCTCTCACCAACTTGACGTTGACAAGCGCGAGCGAGGAAAAACTCTTCTCCGTAGCGCGGAGTGTGGAAAACTCCACAAACTCCCCAAGCAGGGAGGAGTTCACCGCCCAGGCATATTTAATATGCTGAGAAGCTTGATAGCAAACTTCCCAGACTTCAGTAAAGCCATAATGGTTCTATGGAGTTTGTAATGTCAAACTCCCAGACCATATACTCTTTATGGCTTTACTGCACTTACAATATCTAAGAATGGACTTAGACACTGTAGGGGTGCAGTGCTCATGCAACTGTACCCTTACCAGTGCTATAGTGCACCAAGCTAGAGGGGTGTCTTACCTATACCATAGGCATTGGGTTGCAGGTATGGCACACAGATATGTGCGCCATTTCGACTCTTTTTCTGTGCACCAAAACACGCAGCCTACAATGACAGTGTGTGTGTGTTAAGTTACAGGACCTCTAGGGTTGGCACAATATGTGCTGCAGCCGTTAGAGGCCTTCCGTGGTCACAGTGCCCTTGGTACCCATGGTACCTTTTACAATGGACTGATATGTGTCCAGAGAGGTGCTAACTGGGGGTAAAAGGTACAGTTTTGGGAAAGCACACAGGACCTGGGAACTTGATTGGCAGGGACCTGGGCTACATCAAGTCAAAGTGCATCAGAAATCTGGCAAAAGGGGTGGGGGGTTAGTGCAACAGAAGCAAAGCTTCCTACACACTCTCATTGCTTAGCTTATCTATACCAGTCCGTCAGTTGAGTTCATACATTTCTACAGGGAAAACCTGACTGTGCAGGTGGTGAAGTATAAGCCAAAAATGTGAATATATGTCGCTAATAGCGGCACTATGACGCGGTCCAGACTTTCCAAGAGAGATCATCATTGCTCAATTAATGGAGCATGAGGGCTGCAGCTTGCTGCAGAGTGATTTTACAAGCGATTACTGTTAGCAACAATAATTCTTAGAGAGTAAGAATATTTTTACAGAACTTACAGGTAAACTTAGTGTTTACAGTTTTGATCCCATCCCATCTCCATTAATGGTGCTCATCTTTTAATCAGCAAAAAAGGTGACAAATTCCCAGGTAATGAGAAACATATCTCTCAAAAATCGGTTATATATCCGCTATATACCAGTCATAAAGTCAGGGGCTCTGTTTTACTACAGGAATTATTAGGAGGAAGGAGTTTATAAAGATCATTAAAGCATCATTACAAGTGGCAAGATGGCGTCTACCAGGTTGGATGTGTAAGCTGCAGCTCTCAGACCCCCCCTTTGCGTAGCGATGTATGTGGACAAGTTGTGATAGGGCCCGTGCCTAATCCAGCACGTAACACGCTAATATGGGGAGAACTTGGTGGTGATCGAGTCTGGCTCCTCATGACTACCTCTTCCTACCACGTACCTTGGAAATTGCATGCTTGCCTTGCTGCAGGTGTGTGCCGCCTCTCGGGTTTGTTCCTGCTCAAGCTGGGTTGGGTGCCGGCTTCTGGCTCTGTTCTCCCCACTGCAAGACTGTGAGCAGTGGTGCTCTTGCACTGGTTGCGTCCTCTCTCACTATGCCACCAAAGACAGCCAGAGGAGGAAAATCTTGTGCTACTGCTGATGTCACTGGGACAGCAAGGGGAGGTCTCGGTCTTGGTCTACAGTGAAGTGGTACCAAGACAAAAAAGAGACACTGTTCCAAGGGCAGAGTGCACACAATTACAGGACCGGGATTAAAAATGTGGTGAAGTGCACATAATAATAAAAGTAAGAATAAATACCCATAATGCATGTCAGGGCGGACGAGGGGTTAATGAAGGCATCAAAACCTAACCAGGCATTATCGGCTGGCGGTTGGACAGGTTAGGTGTAAGAGTTGAGGCACCTGAGAAATACTCCCGGCAAGGTGCGGGCGCCCAACTTGTACAGTCATTTGGAGCTACTTTCCTTCTATTAGGAGGTCTTGTTCAGGAGCTGCATAATGGCCCGCCCTGACATGCATTATGGGTATTTATTCTTACTTTTATTATTATGTGCACTTCACCACATTTTTAATCCCGGTCCTGAAGAAATGCCAACGACCTTTAGGGCAACACAGGCGTGAAACATGTTGACCTTTTTACGTTATTTAGGCACATTGAGCCTTTTTGGGATTACACCTTAGTCTTGGTTTTTTTATTTTGTGAAGGTTGTTACCTCGTTGAATTATCTTTTTGAGGTCACCCCTCACCAGTTATTAATATGCACACACTTGTTGACCCTCATTAGGACCTAACCCCCCACACACCCGCATGCACCATCCGGCATACCTCAAAAGAACTCCGATAAAGTGACCCTTCGGGGGCCCCGTTGGGAATTGCAGCGCTGGCCCAACGAGGAGCAAAACGCCCGATGATGAAGCATGACACCTTTTGGGTGTGTGAGGGCAACAGGAGGTAACTTGTGTCCCTCCCCCTGATTTATGTGTCCATCTCACCTAGGATCACCCTTTTTCTTTTTCTTTCTTCTTCTTGAAAGCGCAAGTGTAATTGTGTGCACTCTGCCCTTGGAACAGTGTCTCTTTTTTGTCTTGGTATAATTATTTGGAGCATAGACACTGGACCTTTAACTGGCTCTCAGATCCCCCCCCCCCTTTTTTGATATACTACAGTGAAGTGGTGTCAGCTCACTGGAAGGGGCAGCAGAGAAGCATGACAAACTTCATGGAGGTGAGCAAGGGAGGAGGAAAAAGCTACCTGCCTTTTTCATGTCAGCTAACCTAATCGTTGCCACCTCGAGAAAATTGTGCGCACCCAGAAACTCTCCCACATTGCCAGGAGGCTGACCTGTCTGCTACAGGTGATCAGCCACTGCTGCAATTGGTGTTGCCCAGTGTGATCAAGGAACCCTAGAGAAATGTGGTTGGAGCTCTAAAGAGGGATGAGATGCAGGTATTAATGTGGCGGTGGGGGAACCAAAGTGCAGTATCCCCCTCTGCTCTGAATGATGATGGTATCTCTAAAGGGAATATTGAACCCAGCACAACGGCTCAACACAGATCTACAACGGGGGAATCTAAGGCAGCATGAACACCGGTGGCCAGAAGGCAGGGGTCCAAAAATGCCTGTGGCACGCAGGACAACGCGAAGGAAATTGACTCAGGGGATAAATTCTTCTCTATGTCGGATCCGTCTGACTCATTGAAAGATGAAATGGCGTCTATTCTTAGGCCACGCTCTGGAGGAGACTAACCTGGCAGCGGTGGAAGTGAACTTAGCAGCACTCACTTTGAAGAAAACAGTGACACCACTGATTGGGCATGATGACAGTGCGTAAGCCAGGCATTGTTGGAGCAAGTGGCACAACCAGATGATACAGGCACACTACTTTGGGATTATTCATTCTTGGCTGGGATTGCATTTGACGGGAGTCCGCAACCAAACATACGGAGGAGGACCTCCCTAAACAAACGGAGAAGATTTCGCTGGCCGTGATCTATCAAAGCATAATGGCTCACAGAGAGGAGACACGCATGGAGAGCCAAAAGACGCAGGGTGCCTGTCGTAAACTCCAGAATACTATCAGATGGATCGCAAAATCCTGCACAGAATTCGCAGAAAGGATCAACGATGCAGAGGCTCAGATTTCCACCATAGAAGCTGAGCTTGCGAGCCCAGAGATCCAAAACCCAGGCCATGCATGCACAAAAAAGATGATACACAATGGAAACTAAATGATCTAGAAAATTGCTTGCGGCGGAACAACTTGAGAATCTTAAGCATTTCAGCATGAGCTGAAGGACAGGATGTGAATGGACTTTGAAAGCAATCTACTGTTTGTGCACAGTACAATACTGGAAAGGGTACACCAACTGCACCTGGCCACTCTCCACCACCACACAGACCTTTTGAAAGCCTCCAACTAGACTTCATCGATATGCCTCCCACACAGATGTACAAACACGTGCTGGTAATTGTGTGCATGTTCAGCAAATGGACTGAGGCTTACCCAACAAAGAACTGTGATGCACATACTATTGCTAAATGCCTGTTGAAAGATCTCATCCCAAGATTTGGAATTCCAGCACTTCTGAGCTCAGACAATCGACCTGCGTTCATTTCCCATGTGATAGGGGGAATATGCAATGGGCTCGAGGTCACACAAAAACTGCACTATGCCTATCATCCACCAGCAGCAGGTGCTGTTGAGAGGAAGAATGGGGTGTTGAAGAACAAAATTGGCAACATTTGTGCATCAACTGAGCTATCATGGGTAGACGTGCTGCCACTAGCCCTGTTGGCTATGAGAAGCACACCAGATAGGGTGACCAAGCTAAGCCCTCAGGAAATTCTGTTTCGCCGCCCCATTAACATTGCACTCCACTGTCAATAGCAGACGATTTTCTTTTGTGCAATTGTAAAAAACTAACAGAGACATTGTGTTATCTTCATCGCCAGGTCCTCCTGGCTCTTCCAGAAGCAGCAACTCCACCGTCACACCACCAGAAGCCAGGTGAATGGGTCTGGGTCAAAGCTCACACCAGACAACACTGCCTCCAGCCAAGGTAGAAAGGCCCTTACCAGGTTCTCCTGACAACTGCAACAGCCATCAAGTGTGAGGGGCTGACATCCTGGATCCAAGAAAGCAGCAGGGCAGATCAAGGAGGGCAAGCTCCACCAGCACCACCAGTGGCATCTGAGGAACCTCACAGGTACAATCTTTGCTTCAGCAGACCAGCACCAGAAACAGAGGATTAAAAAGAGGCAGATCCCTGCTCAGCCCAGGCCAGGCCTCCAACAAAAATCACAAACTTCACAGAGCCAGTTTCCTGCTGCATCTAGCAGGCCAGGCCTCCGGATATCATCTCTCCAAGGATCCCTACTTTTACTTCAAGTGCTAGTGACGTCATGTGCTGGTAAACCTCTGACGGTACACAGCAAGAGCACCAACGGTTTCTTTTAAAGTGTTGCTGGCGCCTGCACCAATACATCAATAGGGGTGCAGGACCTCCTAGTTAGATACATAAGACAAACAGCTTCACACAGAGACTACTAAACTTTTTAACTCCAAAGGTACATTGCCTGGGGTACGCCAAAACAGCAATAGACATATCTGATTTCAAATGCCAGGAACTCTAAAGTCCAGGAGTCTGAGATCTGTACGAGTGGCTTACAGAGAATCATAACTGGTAATTCAGGTCAACCTGTTAGTCCCTGTAGTAGAAATATTTGGACCATTGATATTGACTGTACCAAACCCCCCAACATTGAGTGGCTTGCGAAGTTTGATTTTGCGAGATCTGTCATTCACGGCATTTGGATATCAACCACCAGCCCAAGACATTGCACAAACTCGTCTTGACATTTTACAGTGCATCACTGACAAGATTAGCTATGTTCTTGTAAGAGACGTCTGTTATAGGCGGCAGGAACTTATCATTACTCTCCTAAAATATTATGGTAATTCTTCCAATTAATCATGTACTTATTCAGGAAATCATGTATTTATTTCACTTCTTATTTCTTGTAATAATTGTTATTATTATGTATCTCGTGATTTATATTGTTTCTAAGTATTAGCTGTGCATAATATAACTTACATACAGTACATTCTTGAAGCTTGCTGAATAATTCAGCTCACATGCTCTTTGACACATGCAAGGAGAAAAGCAACCGGCGTTATGAAAACACGTGTCAACTGGCAGATACGTGCACACATGGTTTAAGAGAGAAGTGGAGTGCGAGTCTATTTAAACCACACCCGCTAACAAGAAAGCGCTTAGCCTCATTGATTTCCCAGCACTTACCTGCACTCGGCCAAGTCTCTGGTGCTTCCCCAGCTCGTCCTTCCGCCCAGCTGCTTCCTGCTTCTCCGCAACGATTTCCAGTCTTCTCTTCGGGGCTCCTGTGTTCGGCTCCAACGGCCTTCCGGCAATTGGAGCGACCTGACAACAAAAGAAAGAAATTAGCAGTGCAAACGTTGCTAGGCAACGACTCGAGTTTTACGGTGAAACTTTTTCTCGATTCCTGGAAAAGGCGGTAAGGATTATTATCATCAAATTAGACTCATTATTGCTTTCAACTTTGAAACAAGACGTTTCATGCATGGATATTTATGATCTTTAAAAACCTATGTGACAATTGACAACTGTCGATAAGACTTATTATCGCTCTCTGTCATAACTCAAGACATTTCATACAAGGACAATTACGATTTCTCTTAAAGGCGTAACAACTGACAATTAGTCTCTTATTGAAACTGATGTTAGTATTTTGAGTATACGTGAATTGTTTTTTCCTTTTTGATGCCTTCATTAACCCCTCGTAGTTCATACTAGAACTCTTGCTATGACACATTATTTGAAGGAAATTCATGCAAAATTAAAAAGTGTTGTCAGGTTGCAATCTAAATCAAAAGATGGACAGTAATGTTGCTTAATATTTGTGTTGGCTATTGTTATGCTATTTACTTTCAGAAGAGCAACATATATATATATTTTTTAATATATTTATTAATTTTATACAAATCGAACAAGAGACACATACATCATTATCGTTGTTACAGTGGTAATTCGCATCTAAACAGTTCAGCATTATACAGAAATCAATAAAGAGCTGTACAGATCGTATGGTTGTACTTTTACATCTTGGTGGCACAAATTATTCCATACGCAGTATCGTCACTGCTTGCGTGAACAGTTTTACAACATGTAATACAAACAGGGCTGCTAGTTGCTGTGAGGGTGAGAGGGTGTGGAATCATGCACTATAGTACCGGCGCTCTTCTCAGAAACATCTTTGTTCGCTACAAAGAACTTATACAAAGCCCAGAAGTTTTTGGGCCTATTATGAGGCGGTAAGAAGAGCAACATATTTAATGTCAAAGAAAGAGCACAATCAGCTATGAGAATGTCATGTTCATTAGATTAAAGCAATGAGATAAACCAATTGTTGATTTAGTCTGAAACAGAATGTTTTATACTTTGTAGATAGAATTCTATGCTGTATAACTCAGATTTATGTTCTTTGAAAGTTCTACATTTCAATTGAATCCATGCCTGCGCAAAATTAATCTTGATAGGACATTATCAATAGTTACCTATTACGCTTTAAAAAGGAATAACAAGTGCAGTAAGATAAATATATTGAAAGTAATTGAATGTTGAATTGTTTTGTTTAGCAAACCTCATCCTGCACTCAATCACGATCAAAGGTGAAGACCCAATGTGTCCTGATGCCTATGACCCCCAGAGACAAGACTCCTGCTTAGGAGAGATTCGCCAGAATCTGGTTCTTTATTTCACTTGTCTCTCAATCCAATTCCCCCTTCCCCTGGAGGGTTATTGGATTGGCATCTGTGTGTTTAACTCTCTTACCATGTTTGTAACCTTTAGGGGGATTGGGGAAAAAGTCGGTATAAGAAGAGGAACAACCTGTAGCACATGTGAGTGGATGGCGTAACAACGTCAACTGAACTGTGAGATGTCTATAGGTGTTTCATAAATGATAGCATAGTTCCAAGTGGAAGAAGAATTAAATTAGAGACAGTTCAAAAGAAGAAGAGAAAGGGTTAAGGAAATAATATTGGACATAAAAACATTTGCATAAACACCTACCAAGATGCCAAGAACAAAGAAAGAAGAAAAAAGTTGCCAGCCGTGCTGACAGAGATATTATCCCCGGTTCCAGGAATAATAGTGACAGCAGTGATAATAATATATGAAAAAGATCTTGAAATACCGTTCCTTAATAGTCGGGTGGGGGACGGGAGCGCTTCAAAGGTAACATAAGGAGAGAAAAAAATGAACATGACATTTTAGGGGGAGGTTGACATTGAAGGAGAATGGGAACTGAAATTATGGGACAAATACCAATAAAATTTATATGTTGAAATGCTAAAAATGTATGTACACATTATGAGCATATCTGGATGTTATTTTTGCACACACTTACCAACAGACACTGAACAGAGCATGAGTTACAATCTGATATCCTTTTCTAAGTATGTGGGGTGTGTCCTAATGCGAGACATGCTCTTCAGGCAGCACAACATTTCCATAGCTGTTGCACCTCCTGGGAAGTGCCAGATAGTTACAGCACAGGCAACAGCAAGGCCTACGACACAGAGAGTGCAATGCATGAACATGAAACAGACAAAAAGGGATCAGACAATGCTAGGCACATTTGACAAAACTTCTAGGAATGAGGAATAGAAAGATATGGCTGGTTGGGAACGAGCCGAAAAGACAAAAGGAAGTGAGATAAAGATACCAAGATTTAGGATAAGACAACAGTTTACTGCACCATCATGCATTCAGAATGACAAACAAATGGCCCCTAAGCAGCAAGCTGTGCAGATGCGCCCACCTAAACAACCATGCACAATATCACAACTAGTCAAAGGAAACGAAGAATGGAAGAAATGCAGTTTCATGTGGACCATTGCAGAATAAGCAAAGGGTGAGTAAGGATTAAGGGAATGTGAGAAAAGGACAGACACCAATTTTCGTTGGTGAAAGCAACTGCACCCACATAACGAGACTATCATGAATTAGGAAAAGTGACCAGCGGTCCTCACCCAGACTAGTGGGTTACAAGGGACTGTTCTTTGTCTGTGGCCAATGGGCATACTTCTATTTACCCCCGGGATGGTATGGCAGTTGCTACCTTGCCTCCATCCTACCTCAAATGACCAACTTCACTGACCTAGTGCAGGTTGAGCACCAAGTGCATCGGCCCGGAAGAGTTAGGAGGACAGCAGAATGGGAGGATGGCCTAATAACAGGATTCGGTGTAATGGTGCCTGGTGCAGGAATAATATACACTACAATAAGGATACACCAGCTAGCAAGGATGATTGAGGATCTAGCAGATTCAACAGCAGCAACCCTAGGAAACATCACTAAATAACTAACAGCCATGAGGGCTGTTGTGATACAGAACAGGGTTGCGTTAGACATCATCCTGGCCAAGGAAGGTGGAGTATGCCATGTCATCCACCAGGTGTGCTGTTCATACATACCTGACAACAGCCGCAATATAGACAATGCAATACATAAAATAAATAAAAATAAAGATGAAGCACAGGACATATACACAGGAAGCATGTGGGAAAACTTGATACTATGGCTAGGAAGCTGGGAGCATGGATATTGGAGGTGATCATTATAGTAATAACAACATTGGCCAACATGTGCATAATGATCCAAGTTTGTCCTGCATGCTGTGCAGCTTTCGTCTCCAGCTCTGCACATTCTATGTCAAATTATAGACGGCATGAACGTCATGAACACAGGGATGACCCAAGCTATGAAGGAGAAGAGATGATACTAAGACAGCATCCGAATTCATGATTTGGTATCAGATGGGGTAATGTGGAAAGCATCTTTGTGTATTGATACCAAATGCCTAAGGCCCTGTTAAGTTGACATGAGAGTCAACACATAGATGCTTGTACTTTTTCATGATACTTAAGTAAAGCTGCTTTTGTAACATAAGGCGTGCCCAAGAAAGATACAAGAACAGAGCAGGATGCTAGCTTAGCCGCATGTATTTCAGCATATCACATTTAGAAATATTTCTGGTACGTGCTATGATGTTGCAAATTAATACAAGGAAAAGTACCAAGGCTAATGCATTGCATTACAGTGGAAAG
The DNA here is from genome assembly GCF_964204655.1 of Triturus cristatus. NCBI lineage: Eukaryota > Metazoa > Chordata > Amphibia > Caudata > Salamandridae > Triturus > Triturus cristatus. Next base: position 184,518,945 of record NC_140589.1, read on the forward strand.
TCTCATGGATGCCACGTACTCAAAACACGTGGTCAGTAACAGTATATCTCGGACCATAAATGGTGTAACGCAGTCTAGGCCTTTCTTGATTAGACAAATATTCATATGCTTAATTTGTGCTACGTGCATTATGATGCTGTTTCCTTTGTGGTTTTGGTCAATAAAAGCTGTCACGTCTTCGGAACACTCAGTGGCTATGCTGTCTCCGTGCTGCATGTATTTGCATTATTTTGTCTTGTAGGTCTCCAATAAATTCTGTTCATATTATGTGCTGACAGAGAGTTGGATTTGTGGTATTATTTCTATATTCTTTATTTCAGCTCCCACATTCCCATGCTACTCGGTTCTACCCGCCCTTCATCATTGTCTTGCCTACCTAACCCAGCAGATCTCCCTAACACAGCCCTTAAACCTTAAAGCTGAAAGAAGGGAATACGTGTGAAAACAATGAGAAAAGATTAAAATAAAAGACATACAGAATCAGGGGCCCCTTGCTAAAGTGACTGTAAATATTCCTTAGCCTGCACATCCGATGAAAAAAAGCGAGTTCGCTCCTTAAAAATTATCTTCAGCTTTGCCGGATTCCAATGGAACCCCTGTGCCCCCTTGCCTTGAAATGGTGAAATTATTTGGAGAAGTTGACACCGCTTTGCCACAGCTTGGTGGCAAAAGTCAGGTCTAACAAAAAGCTCAGACCCCTTCCTATCGGGTCGTGCTAGGTCATACACTGCCTGGCGGGCCAGAAAGTTGTTTAGGCAAATTAAAATAGCCTTGGGTCTGGGAGGGGACTGCCCTGATCTTAACTGTGGATGTTTGAAAGGAAATCGGTGTGCCCTCTGAATTTCTTGGTCCCAGTTCCATTGTGACAGCTCAGGGAAGAGATCTACCACAAATTTAAATACTAACATCAGTTTCAATAAGAGACTAATTGTCAGTTGTTACGCCTTTAAGAGAAATCGTAATTGTCCTTGTATGAAATGTCTTGAGTTATGACAGAGAGAGATAATAAGTCTTATCGATAGTTGTCAATTGTCACATAGGTTTTTAAAGATCATAAATATCCATGCATGAAACGTCTTGTTTCAAAGTTGAAAGCAATAATGAGTCTAATTTGATGATAATAATCCTTACCGCCTTTTCCAGGAATCGAGAAAAAGTTTCACCATAGAACTCGAGTCGTTGCCTAGCAACGTTTGCACTGCTTGTTTCTTTCTTTTGTTGTCAGGTCGCTCCAATTGCCGGAAGGCCATTGGAGCCGAACACAGGAGCCCCGAAGAGAAGACTGGAACTCGTTGCGGAGAAGCAGGAAGCAGCTGGGCCGAAGGACGAGCTGGGGAAGCACCAGAGACTTGGCCGAGTACAGGTAAGTGCTGGGAAATCAACGAGGCTAAGCGCTTTCTTGTTAGCGGGTGTGGTTTAAATAGACCCGCACTCCACTTCTCTCTTAAGCCACGTGTGCACGTATCTGCCAGTTGACACGTGTTTTCATAACGCCGGTTGCTTTTCTCCTTGCATGTGTCAAAGAGCATGTGAGCTGAATTATTCAGCAAGCTTCAAGAATGTACTGTATGTAAGTTATGTTATGCACAGCTAATACTTAGAAACAATATAAATCACGAGATACATAATGATAACAATTATTACAAGAAATAAGAAGTGAAATAAATACATGATTTCCTGAATAAGTACATGATTAATTGGAAGAATTACCATAATATTTTAGGAGGGTAATGATAAGTTCCTGCCGCCTATAACAGACGTCTCTTACAAGAACATAGCTAATCTTGCCAGTGATGCACTGTAAAATGTCAAGACGAGTTTGTGCAATGTCTTGGGCTGGTGGTTGATATCCAAATACCGTGAATGACAGATCTCGCAAAATCAAACTTCGCAAGCCACTCAATATTGGGGGGTTTGGTACAGTCAATATGAATGGTCCAAATATTTCTACTACAGGGACTAACAGGTTGACCTGAATTACCAGTTATGATTCTCTGTAAGCCACTTGTACAGATCTCAGACTCCTGGACTTTAGAGTTCCTGGCATTTGTAATCAGATATGTCTATTGCTGTTTTGGCGTACCCCAGGCAATGTACCTTTGGAGTTAAAAAGTTTAGTAGTCTCTGTACGAAGCTGTTTGTCTTATGTATCTAACTAGGAGGTCCTGCACCCCTATTGATGTATTGGTGCAGGCGCCAGAAACACTTTAAAAGAAACCGTTGGTGCTCTTGCTGTGTACCGTCAGAGGTTTACCAGCACATGACGTCACTAGCACTTGAAGTAAAAGTAGGGATCCTTGGCGAGATGATATCCGGAGGCCTGGCCTGCTGGATGCAGCAGGAAACTGGCTCTGTGAAGTTTGTGATTTCTGTTGGAGGCCTGGCCTGGGCTGAGCAGGGATATGCCTCTTTTTAATCCTCTGTTTCTGGTGCTGGTCTGCTGAAGCAAAGATTGTACCTGTGAGGTTCCTCAGATGCCACTGGTGGTGCTGGTGGAGCTTGCCCTCCTTGGTCTGCCCTGCTGCTTTCTTGGATCCAGGATGTCACCCCCTCACACTTGATGGCTGTTGCAGTCGTCAGGAGAACCTGGCTGGAGGCAGTGTTGTCTGGTGTGAGCTTTGACCCAGACCCAGTCGCCTGGCTGCTGGTAGTGTGACGGTGGAGTTGCTGCTTCTGGAAGAGCCAGGAGAACCTGGCGATGAAGATAACACAATGTCTCTGTTAGTTTTTTACAATTGCACAAAAGCAAATCGTCTGCTATTGACAGTGGAGTGGTAGGCATGTGGCCTGCAATGTTAATGGGGCGGCGAAACAGAATTTCCTGAGGGCTTAGCTTGGTCACCCTATCTGGTGTGCTTCTCATAGCCAATAGGGCTAGTGGCAGCGCGTCTACCCATGATAGCTCAGTTGATGCACAAATGTTGCCAATTCTGTTCTTCAACACCCCGTTCTTCCTCTCCACAGCACCTGCTGCTGGTGGGTGATAGGCACAGTGCAGTTTTTGTGTGACCTCGAGCCCCTTGCATATTCCCCCTATCACATGGGAAATTAACGCAGGTCCATTGTCTGAGCTCAGAAGTGCTGGAATTCCAAATCTTGGGATGAGATCTTTCAACAGGCATTTAGCAATAGTATGTGCATCACAGTTCTTTGTTGGGTAAGCCTCAGTCCATTTGCTGAACATGCACACAATTACCAGCACGTGTTTGTACATCTGTGTGGGAGGCATATCGATGAAGTCTAGTTGGAGGCTTTCATAAGGTCTGTGTGGTGGTGGAGAGTGGCCAGGTGCAGTTGGTGTACCCTTTCCAGTATTGTACTGTGCACAAACAGTAGATTGCTTTCAAAGTCTCTCTGCTATTTGACGGAGCTTGCAGTTGTACCAACATTGTGAGAACAGTCTAATCATGCCATCGCGGCCAACATTTGAGGGACCATGAAAGAGGCGTGCCATAGAGGAAAGCATTGATGAAGGTAAGCATATTTTTTCATTTGGCCCTGTCCATAACCCCTCCTTTGTTTCCACACACCCTCCCTTGGCCCACTCCTCCTTTTCATGTTCCTCAACCTTTTCCTGAATGAGTATAGGATCAAAATGTAGTGAGTCATTCTTCAAATGAATCTCTTTGTTCTTGCCAATCATTTGTACCATTGTTAACTGGCATTTAGTTAGTGCTATTCTCTTTGCTTTACTATAGATAAAGGTGTTGCCTTTTGACACATAGTCTTTTATTGAGGTGTGCTCTGCACATTTGATCATGGCTACTTTTAGTGGTAGTAGCAATGCTTGGAGAAGGTCACTTATCAGTTCTGCATGCTGTATTTGCTAGCCTGCTGACGTGAGGAATCCCCTCATTGACCATAGCTGGCCAAAATCATGTACTACCCCGAAGGCATATTTGGCTATTTGCATATACATTTAGTCTTTTTCCCTTAGCCAATGCCCATGCCCTCGTAAGTGCCACGAGTTATGCTGCTTGTCCACATTTGGCAGTTGCTAACCCTCCCCCTTCCAACAATTTGTTAGCACTGCCCCCTGCATAGGAGGCCTGCAGTGTTCCATTGTCGTCCCTGACACATGACCCATCCACAAACAGGTCCCCTTGAGCATCTGGTAGTGGTGTGTCTTTCAGGTCTGGGTGCACCTTTGAATGCCTGTCTATAGCCAGTGCACAATCATGAAATGCATCATCTGAGGTCAGATCATCTAGGTCATGCTCTGCGGGCAAAAGGCATGCTGGATTCAGAGTGGTGAACCTTTTGAAGACAATGTGTGGTGCTAGTAGTGTCAATTTGAATCTGGTAAGATGTGCATTTGTCAGATGCTGGGTTTTGGTGGATGTAAGAACTGTGTCCACTGCGTGGGGAACGTGCAAGACCATAGTGTGTGCCAGTACTATATTTTCTGACTGTTCTATTGCTAGTGCTGTCCAGCAACTGTTTGGAGTCAAGGCAGAAGCACTGAAGCTACTGGGTCTAATGTTGCAGAATAGTATGCCACTGGGCGGTGGAAAGATCCATGCTTTTGTGTCAGGGCCCCCAGTGAGCATCTCCCCTTCTCATGGCAGAACAGTTGGAAATCCTTGCTGCAATCTGGGAGGCGTAATGTTGGTGCCCCGCTGAGTTCATTTTTCAACTTGTGGAATGCCTTGTCACAGTCCTGTGACCAAGGCACAATGTATGGGACATCTTTGTGTGTTAGGGCTTGCAAGGGCTTCACAATCAGGGAGAAATTTGGGATCCAGTGCGGACAGTATCCCGCCACCCTCAGGAAAGCCTGAACCTCTTTTTGTGCATGTGGTCGGGTAAAGTGGATGATGGTGAATATTCTGTCAGGCAGTAATTTTCTTGTCTCGTTAGACAATTTATGGTCCAAATACTTCACAGCAGTGATGCAGAACTGTAATTTCTTTGGGGAAACTTTGTAACCCTTCAGCGCTAGATGGCGCAGGAGGGTAACAGTGTCCTTTGCACAAGCGACCCTTGAAGGTGAAGCCAGTAGCTAGTTGTCTTTGTACTTGATAAGTGTGGAACCCTCCTTTAGTACTAGGGAGTCGAAGTCTTTTTTTAATGCATTTGTGAAGATGGAGGGGGATTCTGTGTACCCCTGAACCAGACAACACTGTGAAGTGTGTGGCTGTTACTGGAATATTTAACATTATTTTGGCAGGGTTTGGGACCACTGGAAAGGAAGGCACCACTATTTTATTCAATGCTCTTAAGTCTTGGGTAAAACAATATACAGGGGCCCCGTCCGGGCCCTTGGAAGCTTTCTGTACAAGAAGTATCGGTGTGTTGCATGGGCTAGAGCATATTTCTTTTTTTATTCCCTGTTGGAGAAGGTCCTTTATCACTGGTTCTATGCCCTCCTCCCCCTCATTTGAAATCTTGTATTGTGGTACTCTTGGGTGGGGAGCTCCTGGCTTGAATTTTATCTGCACTGGTGAGTAGTTTAAGACCTATCCCACGTCATTGTTACTTCGGACCCAGACCTGAGGTGGCACACAATCACGCAATTCTGGCAGTAAATCAGAGTCTGTGCATGTCATGAAGGCCTGCAACATCAAACCTGTTGCCCTGCTTTCTAGGAAAATACCTGCTGGTGAACAGTGTATGCTGCATTGTAGTTTGCAAAGCAGACCCTTACCCAGTAAGTTAACAGGGCAGAATCTGCTGAGGATGAACTGGTGGTAGACAGTGATGGTGCCTACTACTAGTTTTAGTGGCTTTGTGAGATATTCGTCTATTTGTTGTCCTGTCATTCTGACTGCCTTAACATGTATTCCCGAAAGTGGTGCCTCCGGTATCTGAGAGGTCTTCAGCATAGATCTTTGAGCTCCTGTGTCTACTAGGAATGGAACAATTTTCCCCAAAACTGTTCACTCCACATATGGGTGTCAAAACTGCGCCTTAAGGAAAGACGTCCTCACAATAGCACTCAGGAAGCAGATGTCCGCTTTTCAAAAAGGTACAAACGTTGTCGTAGAATTTATAACATTGTTTAATGCGTTTGGCTGGTTAGCGGTATGATAATTCTCATACTTTAGCAGCTTAATTCAAATGTAGATAGGATTCGCATTTACATTAACATTAGTTTAGCAAACACTTGTTCTTCAGATGTCCCCGATGCATTTCGGGACTCGCCCTTCGTCAGGGGGATATTTCTACAAAAAGAAAAAAGGGACAATAGGCATCGATCCAGGATGTGGGACTATTGAATCATACTGAAAGTGGGTTAGCATGTGAAAAAAAAACTAATCTTCATGCTATAGAAAAATTACCGGTGGTACTCATAATCAAAGCGGCTGTGTTGCGGTTGTGGATGTTAATAAAGAAATAAAGAAATAAAGGCATTACAAAACCGGATGAAAGCATGAGAATGTAATCAAGTGCTCAGAAGTGAAACAGTGGGTAAAAGACGTACGTGTGTTTGCTTAAAAGTTCACGGTAACAATGCAGTTTGGTGAAAAATGAATCCCAATTGGTGAGAGAATACGAGTGTTCGCGTCTTAAAAAATAAATAAAGTTGGGTCATACTGGTGAACAAACGAACAAAGTATACAGATCGAAATAAAGACACCCAAGAGAAGAAGTATAACAGAAATCCATAATGTATAGTACCTGAAGAGTGCCAAACTCGTCGTGTACGAAGCCTCATCGAAATGGTTGTGGAACTTACAAGATAGGACCCGACGCTATATCCCAAAGAACCCGGAAGTAGTAGAAACAATTATGCTCGGGGGTGTGTCATGTGACTGAGAGAGTGTGAAGAAAGACTGCGGTCTATGATTTGTAGCCATGGTAACCACAGGTACACAAAATGGAGATGCTTGAAGCATTGCTCGATCGAAAATCACAGTACAATGAAAAAAGACATTACATGGTGCAAGACTATGCTCAACTCTTACTATGTACCATAGACGTCAAGTCTTTGTACACTTACATCCCTCATGATCTAGGCATGCAAGCCATTGAATCTTTCCTGATTAACACTGACAAGGATGATGACATGAAAGATTTTTTACTTGAACTCATGCATTTTTCGTTATACCACAGTTATTTTCTTTGGGATGACAAGTACTACATCCAACTGTCTGGAACATCTATGGGCAACTGTGCTGCTCCAGCGTATGCCAATCTTTTTATGCATCGCTTTGAGTTAGATCACATCCTATCACAAGAAGCATGGTCAAAAAATTTGTTGTTGTTCTATAGATACATAGATGACATCTTTTTAATTTGGAAAGGTACTCAGATGGAATTAGTGGCACAGATAACACAATTGAACACCATCAATGAACGCATTCAATTCACCCATGAAATCAACCACAACCATATTACATTTCTGGATGTTGACATTTCCATACACAACAATGAGTTAATCCCTTCAGTATTTACCAAAACCACTGACCGCAATAATTTATTGCATTTCTCAAGCTTCCACCAAAAATCTTTGAAGAAACACCTTCCTTATTCTCAACTATTGAGGATCAAACGGATTTCGTCTACTGAAGGGATTTTCCAAGAACAAAGTTGTGTTCTCATTGACAAATTCACGAAGAGAGCATACCCTGTTTCCATTTTACAAGAAGCTGTAAACAGAGTGGAAACCAAGAACCGGATGGATTTACTGCATAAACCTACTCCTAAGACTTCCAATAATTCACGATCAGTCTTTGTATCAAAATTCTCCAAACAAAGTCAAAGAATTAAGAAAACCATCCGGAAATATTGACCGTTATTACAGTCTGAACCTGATTTCAAAGGGATTTTCGACCAGTTGCCTATTTTTGCCTACCAAAGAACACCTAACTTGCAACAACTGTTGAACAAGAGCCCTCCTGAATCTGACAAAGCATACAAAGGAACGATCCACTGTCACAATTGTGGTGTCTGTAACAACATCATCAAGGGTACTACTCTCATGCATCCTTCTAAAGGCACACGCATCAATCTCAAAGTTACGGCTACTTGCGACTCAAGTAACATAGTATACCTACTAAAATGCCCATGTGGACTTCCATATGTGGGCAAAACTGAAAGAAAAATGAAAACTCGACTTATCGAGCACAAAAGCAACATTCGGACTCTCAACTCCAAATCTACTGTTGCTAAACACTTTTCTGAAAATAAACACAATTGCAGTCAATTGAGGTTTTTGATTTTAGAACAAGTCACGATACAACGAGGGAGAGACAACAGCGCCTTCCTGTTACAACGCGAACTGTTCTGGATCAATAGACTGAATTCTGTCCACCCTTTTGGACTTAACGAACGTCTTGAATATAGTTGTTATTTATAATATGTTACCCATGTTCTCAGTTTTCATTTTCACAGGTCATTTACTTTACCGTTTTTTGCCCGTTTCTGCATATGTGATTGCTTACATCTTTTAGTTATATACTACAGTACATGTTGTAGTTGTTAACGTTACCCTATTTCTATCACGTCACTATTATTACACTTTAAGCATGTAATGTCTTTTTTCATTGTACTGTGATTTTCGATCGAGCAATGCTTCAAGCATCTCCATTTTGTGTACCTGTGGTTACCGTGGCTACAAATCATACACCGCAGTCTTTCTTTACACTCTCTCAGTCACATGACACACCCCCGTGCGTAATTGTTTCTACTACTTCCGGGTTCTTTGGGATATAGCGTCGGGTCCTATCTTGTAAGTTCCACAACCATTTCGATGAGGCTTCGTACACGACGAGTTTGGCACTCTTCAGGTACTATACATTATGGATTTCTGTTATACTTCTTCTCTTGGGTGTCTTTATTTCGATCTGTATACTTCGTTCGTTTGTTCACCAGTATCACGCAACTTTATTTATTTTTTAAGACTCGAACACTCGTATTCTCTCACCCATTGGGATTCATTTTTCACCAAACTGCATTGTTACCGTGAACTTTTAAGCAAACCCACGTACGTCTTTTACCCACTGTTTCACTTCTGAGCACTTGATTACATTCTCATGCTTTCATCCGGTTTTGTAATGCCTTTATTTCTTTATTTCTTTATTAACATCCACAACCGCAACACAGCCGCTTTGATTATGAGTACCACCGGTAATTTTTCTATAGCATGAAGATTAGTTTTTTTTCACATGCTAACCCACTTTCAGTATAATTCAATAGTCCCACATCCTGGATCGATGCCTATTGTCCCTTTTTTCTTTTTGTAGAAATATCCCCCTGACGAAGGGCGAGTCACGAAATGCATCGGGGACATCTGAAGAACAAGTGTTTGCTAAACTAATGTTAATGTAAATGCGAATCCTATCTACATTTGAATTAAGCTGCTAAAGTCTGAGAATTATCATACCGCTAACCAGCCATACGCATTAAACAATGTTATAAATTCTACGACAACGTTTGTACCTTTTTGAAAAGCGGACATCTGCTTCCTGAGTGCTATTGTGAGGACGTCTTTCCTTAAGGCGCAGTTTTGACACTTATTGATTTACACCTCTATGGTTAGGAGGTGGTCTCACCAGCACCAAAGATTTTCTACTAAGAATACCACATAATTACAATTTCCTTTACTTGTGAGTGCAACCAATCACTGACTTCCCTCCACATATGGGCCATATTGATCCACTGCTATTGCTGGAGCTATTAGGCAGTCTTCCACTCTCAGGCATCCCTAGAATGTGCCTTGAGGCGGTGGTGGGAAAGCATCATCCTCTTACAGCCACTCAACCCTTCCTGTCCAATCATCCATGTTCCTTCGATTCTGTTGCGGGGGCCGAGGTGGAGGCATGTCATTTGATCCGTACCCTTGCTGAGCATTATTTCTGTAGTCTGTATGCTGGGTGTTATATTGGTATTGCTGTTGGGCCTGTACTCTATTCCGTTTTGGCCTATTTTCCTGATTTTTATTTTTTTATATTTAGCAGTCTGCCTTCCAGTGGTTGCAGTCTTTACAGTAAAAGCATGCTGTTCCTGGTGGTGGTAGAGAAGTTGACCTGCCATTTTGTGGTCATCCTGTACACTTTCCTCTCCCTCTCCCCCTTCCTCTACTTTGCTGGCTTGTGTAAAACCTCTCTTGAGCTACCATCAATCTCACTTTTTCTTTCTTTATTTTCTCTGCCTCCATTGTTTGTGCATGTGACTGGTAATCAGAGCAGTATATGGCTGCTGTCAATACCCTTTTCATTTGGTTCCTGTTGCCAGCAAACAAATGATGTTTGCAGGTGTGCCTTAATAGGTGGCCTCAGCCCTTGAGCAAAAGTAGTAACAAATGCAGGCATGTCATCTCCCATTGGATTCTTTAATCGCTGTTCTGCTGGTAGACTTGCAGAAGGCGGTCACAATACGAGTTCACACTCTCATCTTGTTCCTGTTTTGTATGTGTTATTTTGTTACAGTCTACCTTATCTTCTGGAATTTTTTCCTTCAAATATTTCACTACTTCTTTTTATTTTTCGTCTACCTCTGCCCCTGGAATCCCTCCTTTTCCCTTGTCCGGCTCGCTATTTAGCCAATCTATTTTCCTTTTGCAGTCTTCCCATAAGTCCTTTGGCACAATTATATTGAATAGGACATCAAAATCCCTCCATAACAGTCCCTCCAGAACTGCCATTTTGTCTAACTCTGTGTACGACCTCCTTGGTTCTTTTCTTAATTTAGGAAAATCTTTAGTGAACTACATAATGTCTTGTCTGGACCATGGGATATGTACATATGCTAATTCATCGTCTTGCTTCCTGGTGGAGGAGGCACCTCTCGCAGGGACATAATCAATGCAGGTGCTGCTGGGGCAGGGTCACTATGTGGGGTAAGTGTGTGGACTAACTCTAGGACTGCCATTGTGCTTATTAATTGTTTCCACTGTTGTAACTTGTCTACTGTGAATTGTAATGTATTTGATAGCTTGTCATCGTCCCATTGTTGTGCCCAACATGGAGCACTACTAGCTAGCGGTGCAGTTACAGTGGGTAGGTAAGTGGGCTAGTGGACTGAACCTCAAGGATGTGGTCATGCTCTTGCCAGTATGGGCACTGAAAGATGCCATTTAAAATAGCAATTTCGCTATTAGGGTCCGCTATTTACAGAAAAATAATGCCAGATATTAAATAGCGAAAACTTAGCTAAAGTGCAATTTCATGTGTGTGCGCAACATGTGTGCACATTTCAATATCAGGGGTGCAACAGGGTGTCCTTTTGGCACCCTTGAAATTGCATGCGCAATATGCAAGTACCTATTGTGTACTCGCAAATTGCACATGCATTTTCTATTCATTCCTATGGGCCTGATGGCCCATAGGAATGAATGGGAAGCCATTCCTTAATTGGGAATCACTATTTTTTAAGCGATTCCTACATACATAGGCTTTTGTGATTCCCTAATTGCGATTCCTTAATAATCTCAATTAAGGAATCACAAAAGCCTGCATTGATGCATCTGCTTCCTTTCTATAACTTCAATCAAACTGAAAACAAATGTTTGCCTGTTAATTTAACAACTTTTTAATGTTAGGACTGATTCGAGTTAACAGTAGCCCAGTGCTGCTGTTGACGAGGGGGCCCCATGAAAAAGGTCAGGAGCGCTGCAGGTGGCCCCTGGGCTGTACTTTGAGTATCAATGCTTAGAGTGATTGGATCCGAGTCTCACTTTCCGTCTGTGAGGAGCGTGGTATATGCAAAAATTGGAGCACATTCGCTCACTGGGTTACGCTCCTTGTATCTGAAATAAGGATGCAATGCAGTTTATCTCAACCCCTTGACAAGACTATCTGAAGTGGAGGGGCAGTTTATCAGGGGACCTCAGTATTTCTTATTTTGTTTTAACATTAACAGCAGGGTTATATATTGTTTCTTCAAATGCAATTTGCAGCGTCCGTGCTCCAATTGCTTTTCTTACCTATACTGGTCCATCGGTTGAGATCCATACATTTCTGCAGGAAAAACTTGACTATGCAGGTGGTGAAGCACAAACCAAAATGTGAAATATATGTTACTATTAGAGGCACTCTACGGCTAAACCAGACTTTCTAAGAGAGATTGTCTTTGCTCAATTAATGAAGTGAGAGGGCTGTAGCTCGCTGCAGAGTGATTTCACAAGCGATTACCGAGTGCTGTTGGCAGCATCAATTCTTAGAGGGTAAGAATATTTTTACTGAACTTACAGGAAAAGTCACTGTTTCCAGCTTTGATCCCATCCCAACTCCATTCAAGGTGCTCATCTTCTAACCAGCAAAAAATCCCATGTAATGAGAAACACATCTCCAACAAATCGGTTGCATACCTGCTACCTACCCATCATAAAGTCAGGGACTTTGTTTTTCCACAGGGATGATTAGGAGAAAGAAGTTTATAAAGATTCTTAAAGCATCCTTACAGCATTATAAAGCACTGTTAGAAAGTCATTATTTGGCCCTGTTCACCCACATTGTTTGCTGACTGGTACTGGTGGCAACGGACTCTGACTGTGCCCTGGGCTCTGCTACCCAGGCCCAGGGCCAGTGCTCTGATTAAAAAGGTACGTGTAATCGGGTACACTTACCACTGTCAATGAAAGTCCTCTGTATGTCCCTAGTATATGATAGGGCCCCCGGGATTCAATCTACCTATAAGTCCCTAGTAGATAACAGGGCATGGAGGTTTAGGTGCTCAGCAGATTTCCTGCATTTGCAAGTGTGCACTGCTGTGTGCCTGCTCTCCTTTTAAAGACAGCCTGTTTTTAAAAGTAAATTCTCACAACTGCTACTGACAGACCACATAAGTTCCTAGTATATAATAGGGCTAGGAGATTCTAACTACCTACAACTCCCTAGTATATGACAGGCCATGAAAGTTAAGGGGCTGCACTTGCATGTGTGCACTGCTTGGTGTCTGCTGTCTTTTTAAAGGCAGCTTTGCTTTGCAGACTGTCTTTGAAAGTAAATTCAATGCAAATTCAACTTTGGTGGTATGGGCACTCTAAAAGTGAGAATCTACCTTATTTTCACATATTTTTCACCCCTAAGGTCTCCCCTAGGTTTCCCAGGGGTGGGGTGCAGTGTAACTATAAGCAGGGACTTTATAAAATATGTTTTATGAGCACTGGTGAGGGAAAAACTGCCAATTCAATTCTTCCCCATTGTAGATGATTTGATCCACAGGCTAACATGAGAATGTTATTAAATTATAACTATTGCTAGGAAGGGGTTCAAAATATGATTCAAAGCCACAAAAGATAGGCAATAATAAATCCAACTGCTTGCCAATGTTGAGTATATCATAACTAGTACAGAAAATAATTATAACACTTTCTTTTCTTTGAGCCAAAATTCAGCATTCTAGCAATTTTCCCTTGATTGGTCAGCTCAAACAGGCTTAGGTTATAAGTGGCTTGACTGGGGCAGAGGTTATCTGATGGTGGGAGTTCGGCAGCTGCAAAGACCAGGCACAGCAGGGGGATGAGTAACAAAACATGAACTTCAAAGAGAGCAAGGAATGCCAGCCAGACCTACACCCTCATCCTGCCAGATGGCAGGGCCAAGAATCGAATTTGCAAGGGTCTGGAGGGGGAAGGCTCAGGTAAATGAGCCACACCCTTAGGTTGCTTTAGTCAGCTCTTACTCCTCTGGAGAGAAACCACCCATGTTGGATTTTGGATGTGCAGTGCTTTGTGGTACAAGAAGATGCCATATTTTGGAGGAAGCAGTCATGTTTTTGGATGCCATCCTGCACCTCATTTTACAGGGGTGCCCCCCTGCTTATCACCCCAAAACATTGGATAAAGATGTGACCACTGCATAGTCTCTCAGATCTGTTGCCTGAAACTAAAAGGAGAAGAAGGACTGCCCTGCTGGAATCTGGATCTGCACCCAAAGGCCTGCACTCTTACTGACTGCGCCTGCTGCATAATCTGGTACTACAGCTGGGGACTGTACCTTGCTTCAAGAAGGATTAAGGAGTGGAACTCCTGCAAGCTACAGGTTAACAGAGCCCTCCTGCATCATCACCGCCAAGAGTCCCCATCCTGGAGTGCATCCAGTGGACTTTTAAGGATTTGGCCTGGGGCATTGTGGGATTTGTAGTCCAGACATCTCAGAGACTATCTAGGAGATGCCAGGCCCTTGGATTGGTTTTCTGGACACTTCGAACCTACACGGAGACCTTCAGGAAGCACCTCCTGAAGTTTGGAGAACTTTGGTGAACTTTTGTGAAAAAGCTCCATAGGAGACCGACCCGACATTGACAGTCAAGCTGACTACCTTCGACTGCAACCTGGCCAGGATTTAAGGTTTGTCCTGCTGAAAGCTCCAGAGCCTCTGACTTCTAGGATTTCAATGCCGCCTCGCAGAAAGTAAATCCGGCATGCTCCCACTGAATCCGGCCTGCTGTGGAGGTCCAATTGACGTTGAGAGAAAATCCTCCAGAAAAGTTTCTAAGTGTGAATGTAAAATTTTGACAGAGGCCTCCCACTTAGTGTATCCGACCAGGGCTCCATCACGGTGAGCCTCATACTTTGACTTTGTCCCTGTTAAGCACGACCAGATATCTCAAAGTGGCGCTTTAGAATTTTAGGCACTAGAAAGTTTTAATTCTTTACAAATTCATATCTCCAGTTCCCTACATTGGATTTTTGTCATTTTGTTCTCTATTTGTTCATAAACATACAATCTATTCTTATAAATTGGTGTGGCATTGTTATTGTGTTTGGTGTACTACTTATTTAACGTTTTAATGTTTTTAAATGCTTACAATCCTGTTTACATAGGCCTGACTGCTTGCTGCCAACTCCCAAGGGTTAAGCAACGGACTCATTTATTGAGACCTTTACTAGACCTTACACTGTGTTAGTGGTGCAAACTTACCCCTACCAATAACCCACTTTGCAACAAGCACTCATTATTACAATATTCCTCATAGACCCCCTAAAACCTCAAAGGTATTTGCTGATTATAAGTAATTTATCGCCAACGACGCAATGTTATTTTTGGGGTTCCCACTACACAATGTGCTGTATCTTTCTGGTCTTTCAAGGGTGGGCAGTAAGTAGCTTTGGTTTTGTTTTACTCGTTAAAACTGTTCATGTTTCTTCAGCCAACTATTGGAATATTATCTTGGCCATAACTTGCAACTTGCTTTATATAGGGCCAAAACTTGTGTTTCCGGGTAATGTTATTGTTAACGTAGTTCACCTTTTTTCAGCCAGAGTTAACAGTTATGCTGCTGCCACATGACCGTACCAGTGCCTTGCTGGTGGCGGGTGTAACCAAAATGCTAAGTAGCTAGCCTGCTTAGATAAATCTCAACTGACCATACGAGTGGGAATGCTGGTCAGGCGGGGGTCCTAACAGTAATGCAAAATAGGCCAAGTACAGTGAAAAGCTGAAGACTGCATAAAGTAAATATAGCTATATCAGTTGATTTAAGGAAACAGTAATGCAGAGAATAGCTATGGGCTATATTAGTAGAAATATACATTTTGGGTGACATGCGATATACACTAAGAAAAATGTCAAAATTCCCATCCACCTTTCTTCCTTTTCCCCTTAGAGAATGCAGGGGCATATCTACAAGGTGGCGATATAAAATTATTGCCGCTTTTGCAGCCGTTTTCGGCCGAAAAGCGGTGATAATTTTATCACTATATCATCAAGGTCACGCTATCTCGTGAAACCTTGACTTAGCGCCTGAATTCCTAACGCCCATCTTTGCATCTCTAATGAGATGCAAAGTGGGCATTCCTTCCCAGGATAACGGGAGAAATGTCGCTTAGCGACATTTCTCCTATTATCAAGCCTCACGAAAAGCAGCATAGCGACAAGAAACGCAGCGATAACCTCAGTTATCGCAACTTTCCTTATGCCTGCTTTGAAACTGACTTAGCCATGATATCCTATGGAAGGTGGATATCATGGCTAAGTATGTGAGGCCCTATCAGCAAGCTATCGCCAAACTTTGTGGGATCATCGCTGGGTTTCCAGCGATAATCTCCCGTTTCGCAGTTAGCGCTAGAATTTGTATCGCTTTTGAGGTAAGCGTTGCTAATAGCACGCTATCTCAGCGATAAAAATCCACGCTAGCCAGCGATAACTATCCCAGCGCTAAGTGCGGTTAGAGATAATTATTGCCAGCTGTTGCTGATATGCCCCGCAGTTTTTTCCTATGGTGGAGCCGTCACTGGCCTGGCATCATGGGTACCATTACAGCTAACCAGACCTGGACACAGTGGCATCTAAGGTGGGAAAAATATATTCATAGAAATGTCTTCATTTTCTGTGCCATTTCCACTGATGGCCTTTTTGTCCAAGATCTCCATATAAACACTCAGGGCCTCATTTACTAGATTCTGATGCATAGCAGGCCTTCCTGCTGCGCTGTCATGTGTCAAAATAAAAGGGCAGGAATGCGCTGTATCTATACAATACGGCACATTCTTGTCCTCCCCTACACTGGCGCACAAACTGCAGCCATGCGCCAACGCAGACATCCTTGCGTTATGTTGCAAGGGTGCCTGCTTTGCAGAGGTGATTGTTTTTGTGCAGCAAAGGCCACCTTCCTGCAACAAAACAATAATTGATGGCATTTCCCTCTTTCTATGCATCCTGGAGAATGCAGCACGCATAGAAAGAGGAAAACACGAGGAGAAATAAAAGTATTTCTCCTTGTTGCGCCACTCCTATGCTTCTCCATGGGAGGTGTAAGATTCTGACGCATTCCCAACTTTACAAAACCTTGTAAATCTGGGAATGTGTCAGGTTACATGGATGTTGTGTGGTAACACCCACAGCAACACACATGAAACTCCGCTTTCACGCAGAGTAATGCGTGAAAGGGGCCCATATTTACAAGGCCATGATAAGCCGAGCGGAGTAACTTTATGTGGCCTGGTAAATATGTGCAAGGCCATTGCACCGACGGTGAGCCAAAAAAAGTGATGCACCGGCGGCGCAATGGGCTTCTAAATGTGGCCCTGAAAGTCCCGATGGAAAAGGTGCTGAAAAGTCCACCTCATGGTTGGAGAAACCCATCATCACATGTGGATCGTGACTTTTTATTCTTGAAGAAGGCCCCCGTTATGAGTGTCTATTTTAAAGAGTTACATGCTAGGCGGCGTGTCTACCTTTCCAGCATGTCACAGCAGACCTGCCACAACGTTTTTATTTCCTGACAAGAATCTACGGTCATGTGCATCCTCTGTGTTCCACAGAAAAGGCACTTGCAGAGAAGATGAGCACCAACGGACTAGAGGGCTCAGTGGCTGCCAGCACAGCACAGGCTTTGCCACCACAACAGCAATTTAGTAACACGCCCTCCTGGCTCAAAATCAAGTTGCGAGCCGAACCTTTTAAAAACCCTCCGCGGTTTGGCCATCTGCTCTTTCATGTATGCACACTTTTAACAGTATAAATTAGTTTTGTCTTTTTTTTGTTTTATTGATTCTATATTTTTTTTTCAAAAATGAACTCAGTTCAAATGTTGGGCGTAGCAGTGCATATTCTAATCCTTTGAGCTCTTTTGAAAGTCTTCAGCAAACCTCACCTAGGAGACCAAGGACATCACATTAAGAAATTTGCCGATAGCAAAAAAAGTTTCTATTTGCTGGAGATTAGTAACGTATAAGAGCATTGGAGACAATAGTCTATATATGTAGGGAAGGGAAGTGCAACAGCCAAAGGGTAAATATGTTAATAGAACATTCCACAATGTCTGACAACCATACATCAAATGGATGCTATATAAGATGCATAATCTGAGCTGGGCATCATTTGGCTGGAGTTCCTATCTTCAAATCTGGAGGCAGTACATGCTGAGCTGTAAGGTAAGTGATACAGTGCGCGTACTTCAACCACTGAGTAAAAATGCCTTTTTCCTCATGTACTAACATTATCACTGGGTGTATAGCTGTTTTCTTGTAGATCAAGATGCATTCTTCTTCCATAAAATCAAACATTTTGAAATCCTTCTTTCTTACCGAATTTCGAAAATATAACTCTGTTTATAATGTATAATGAGAAGAATATTTTTCAAATATGTATCGATAAATGAATACATTGCAGCACAGTGTCTCGAGTTTGGAAAAATGACAATGTATGCAGAAATTGACAAGAATAATAGAATGCTTACCTTCATAATTAATGTATCACACCACTAAACCTTATTGATAAAGTAGTTAAAGTTGTATAACGGGTAATTTAGTTAATTGCGTGTTATGAGGGGTGTAGTTAAATCCTAAAATGGAAAAAAAACTGACAAAGAAGGGCGGCATTGCATCGGATAGGATTGCACTCGGATTACTGAGGGCAGAAGGACAGCAGAGGGTGGTTGGGCCTTCACTGCTGGGTAACAGTGTTGTTAAAGGAAACACCTTAGACTGCTAATCTTATTTTTCAATTCTTTATTGTCAAAATGATTTATGGCTGTCAGCAAAGACCCCTGGAGGGGTATAGGACAAGCAGATCCCCTGAGCCAATGCCTTGGTCTGTGAGGTGCACACCTGTTATTTATTGAGTCTGAAAGACATTTTACATTCTTATGAATTTATATGGGAGGTGTCAATCTAATGTGTTATACTGCAAATGATAAATACATTTTGAGGCCCTATACAGCATCAAATTGAAGAGTAGAGCCCATGTGGTGTGATGAGCGGCCCAGTTGAGATATAAAACAGACATCGAAACTGAAGCTTGATAAAAAAGTGTTCATACCTTCACATTCTTGCTAAGCTCCATGAAACAAAAGCTTGCACATGATATGAAAAACATTTGCAAGCATGAACAGAGAGTGCAAGCAGAAGCAACGTTGATTGATGGTAAATATAAAAAACAATGCTTATTGATGGTTTAGCAGACCAAAGCAATTAGCCCGAAACGTTTTCCAGCGTTCCTTTATTAACCTATCCACGATGGCGGCCATCACTTCTGAAGCGAAGGTGTACGGCTGATGCTGGCCTCGCACTGTTACTCATTCATGGAGAGCCTCAGAACTTGGCACCAGTTTCAAGAAAGAAGACAATTTAGAATTCAATCGCTTCGGGGTGATAGCAAAGCTGAGCCAAGGTGGGAAGGTGCTAGTTTAAGCTTAGAACCCTTATTTAGCAGGCAGCGGCGCCTTTGAGTGAAACATTACGAAGAACCAATCAGGATATCGCAGCGCAGAACAGCAAATTCTGCAGCACTGAAAAAGAAGCTTTTGCAGTGCACAGATCCATTTGCCTCGTCTTACAGCACTTTAACACCCCTCAAAGGGGTTTGAACACACTTCTCCATATGCCCAAATATTCCCCTCTAACAGTTTTCCTCTCCCGATAAAATAAAGTTACTCAGTGCCCTTTCAAAATGCATTGTAGCTAGGGTCCAGTCTAGATTGTGGGTGATGGGTGGTGCTGAATATCAGAGACATGCTACAATCCCTGGCCATATACTGGGAGCTGCAGCTAAGCAAGCGGTGTTTCAGAAATGATGTGGTTGGGCATGCGTACACGTTCTATTTTTTAGGAGTAGTCAGTTTTTTAAGAATTGTCACTTTTTTAAGAGTGGTCTGTATCATACTAAAATGTGTGGCAAGAGTGAGGTTTTCTACACTCTCTGGAGTTATTGGCTCCGAGTCTCACTCACCAGGAGTGAGGAGCGTGGTGTGTACACATTGGAGCACATTCGCTAGCTGGGTTACGCTCCTTGGAGCACAGTGCGACTCCCAATGTGATTTTAACTCCTTGAAGCTTAGTCTCACTCACTGAGCCTGAGTCTCACACCCTGAAGCTCATTCCCATTCACTGGGTGTAAGTCTCACTCCTTGGAACTCAGAGATGTAATTATCTCTCTTTGTACAGTAATGTCACTCACTGGATATAGGTCTCACTTATTCCAGTGGGGTCTGAGGCTCACTTCTTCAAATGCAATCTCCTTTATCGGTTCAACTCTCGCTTCTTGCAGCTCATGAGATTGTAAGTGTCATTCTTTCCAGCACAGTCCCACTTACTCCGTCTGAGTCTCACTCCTCAGGCATGCATCTGAGTCTCACTCCTCAGGCATGCATCTGAGTCTCACTCCTCAGGCATGCATCTGAGTCTCACTCCTCAGGCATGCATCTGAGTCTCACTCCTCAGGCATGCATCTGAGTCTCACTCCTCAGGCATGCGTCTGAGTCTCACTCCTCAGGCATGCGTCTGAGTCTCACTCCTCAGGCATGCATCTGAGTCTCACTCCTAAGGCATGCATCTGAGTCTCACTCCTCAGGCATGCATCTGAGTCTCACTCCTTGAAGTTCCTTCTCACTCACTAGGTCTCAGTTTAAATCCTTGGAGTCTAGGGTATGAGTGTCACTCCTGGGAGCACGGCATCACACACTGGGTCTGAGACTCAATCCTTGCAGGTTCTCAGCCTCACTCTTTAAGTCTTCAACTCATTCCTTGAAACACAATGTCACTCACTGCATCTTCCAGTCCTTGGAGCCCTGGTTTGTGTGTTCGTCCTTGGAGCACCCTCTCACGTACTTGGTCTTGGAGCTCAGATGCCCCCGGTCTTTAATCAGGCCCGCATCATGAAATATTATTATTAACTATAGGACTCTCAGTCATGTGTGAGAAATACTTACCGCCAATGACTCACTCCAAGATTAACATCACCGCCAGGGCGATCAGAGGATAGATAGACCATCCTTCCTTCCCCCAACCCCAAAAAGGGACTTCTTCTTCGAGCTTCCCTGCAGGCAAACACCACTTTCCACCTCAGAGGGCCCTGGACACCAGGTGGCGTGGCCTGATTCTATTGCTTGGTCTGTGAAGGTGTTTCTAGTGAATTTAACTTTGCTGTGACAATGTGGGAGGGTCACTCAAGTCCTTTTGAAGTTGTCACACACAGCAGGCAGGAAGGAAGGTAAACCCCTATGCGGCTTGGAGCACCCTACCTTTTTATTCCAGCTTGGTGCAGCACGCCTGGGTCAGTGAAAGGAGGTACTAGGGGAGCCTCGTGCCAGTTTCGCAAGGGTTTTTGTAAAAAGAGCGGTCTGACTTATTAATAATATATTGATTTCTTTGCCCACATACCCTTTGCCCTGCTGTGGTATAGTACATCTAGCAGCTTATTTTCTAAACGTTTGCATGAGCTTGCATGGTGCCAAGATGCCAAAGGCATTGCATTGGTTGGCTAGCTATTATAAAAGCCCACGGGTGCAATACGAAATTGTTGTTTTTGAGTTGATTATCTTTTTTCCTTTAATAAATTGACCTTACACAAACAAAAGAGCCATGTTTGCTCCATAACACCTCTAGGGAGCATTTTAAGCGATAACCAACCATCTTTAAACCACAATTAGATTATCAATGACAGGCACCTCTAAATAGTGATCAGGATCTATCCAAACATTATAACGGCAAGAAATACATATTAACAGCCATCTTTGAATTGTCCAAGTATGAATTTTCAGGAGCGCTACACGATAAGACATGATATCCCTCAGGTTGTGGCATGCCCTCCACACTCTAAATCAGGCCTTTAATGACTGTCTAATATTTACAGCAAGATATCTGCAAATATGTTATGACCTTGTTGCAAAAAGAAAGCACCAAAGTCTTCAAAGAGTGCGGATGAAGAACAAACAAGCGAGTTCAGAGCCTCCCATGATGCGTTCATTGGGTATGATGACAATGAATTTATAGAAATGGACCCACGTGAGCTAAGTCTCCCACCGTAACCGTTCCAATCAAGGTTAACCCCAATTTAGCTCCAATCATTCACAATATGCAACAGGCGCATCCTTAAGGGCAGGGGTCCCCATCCCCACCTTTTTCGAAACATGGAGTGTCTGTCAGGCTGAGCAAAGAGCAGAAACTCTTAATGTTCAGGTCAGGCAGGCAGGCACTATACATGTGCTAAATGTGCAGGTGCCTGGCTCCCTGAGCTGTACTTTGCGCAACTGAGGATTTCAGAGACCTGTGGGCGTGACCTCCTCAGCCTGGCCAAGCGCTTGGAGGTCCGTCCCCTTGTGATGGAGCGGGGCATCACTGATAGCGTTGGACCAGGGCAATTCAGTTTTCAGCCCTGAAATGCCCAGGCTGAGTGTCTATCAGTGACACTCTGGTGCAGATCAGAACTTCCGAATCCCCTCTACTTCCACGGACGGAGCGGTCTCACAGTCACACACGCACACACACATCACACGCTGGTGGGGCCCATTACACCAACATTCATCCTACCACTCTTATCCGTGCCATGTATAAGGGGAAACACACCTTTTAATACCTATCCGATCTGCCTGTACTTTGAGGTCAATGGCATCTACTTAGTTGCTTATAAATCTAATTCCAATTCCAAAAATTCTTTATTTCGGTCATATAGACCATAAAAGATGCAATGAAAACATTACAGACATTAAAACATTATTAAAATACATTTGAATAAAAACGACTCTCCCAGCGAGGAATGGGTTAAAATTGCATTTAGAAAGTTCTTTAAAAAGTTCAAGGAGCTCAGACGATTTTTTTCCTTCTAATCAGCCATATAGCCATAAGAAATTTGGAAACAGCAAACACAATGTGGCCCAAGGTACTAGTTTTCAAAATCCTGTATGCTTGTGCATACTCTCTGAACCCCAGGTTCTTACAGAGTGGCGCTATCCAATATTTTCTGGGCCTTTGGTATGCAGGGCACACAAACAAGATATGGGGGTCGTCTTCCACATGGTTGTTACAGCAGGGACATATTTTGTCGCCCCCATTTGTCCACTTCGAAGTGTATGAATTGATAGGTAGTGTGCTATACCTCCATTGAACATACAATTTCCTTGCCAGGATGGGAAAAATAAAATCCATAAAAGGTTCAAAAACATAAGAATTTTTGGATTCTAAAAATTGCAAGGTTAAGGTGCCACTATTTTGAGCAGCCGTCAAATGTGCAAGGGACCTGGCTTTGTAGATTTGTGCCAGAGCCTTGCGCGAGATTGCACGGCAGCCTCGTGCAGGTTCCTCCCACAGGACACGGATATTAATGGCAGACAGTTCGTTTTCCACAAAGGTGAGCCAGGGGATTTTACCGCTGGAGTTTAAACTCATGACATGGGTGAGATCCTCCCTATAATGATGGAGTTCGTCCGTAGACCAGAGCCTGTGCCAGAACTTCACTGGCTTTGACACAAGCTCCTCTGCAATAGGGGGGAGACCCATGTCCATTCTCAGAGGCTGGAGTGGCGTGGCACTTGGAAGGGCTAGAAGGCGCCTTAGAAAGCTATTTTCCACTATTGATAGGCCCTTCACCGTTTTATGTCCCCATAGCTCACTGCCATACATGGCCGCAGCCTTGGCCTGGGTCTTGTAGGTTTCAAGGGCCGGGCTTATGGGCTTGAAGGAAGAAGTGTTAGCCACTTTCAGGATTGCACCCGAGAGTTGGGATAGTTTGGCCTTGGATCGTACTATCTGTCGATCCCATGCCAAGTTTTCCTGCAGTGTAACCCCCAGATATATGAAGGTGGACACCCTCTCAAGGCTAGCGGTCCCCAGGGTAGGATTAGGCCTAGTTTTAGTTGGTGGGTTGAAGATCATAAACTTGCTCTTTTCTGTATTCACCTCCAACCCATGCTGATGGCAGAAGAGACCAAAACCATCCAGGATCCTCTGGATCCCCATTGGGGATTTTGAAAGGAGGAGGGTATCATCGGCGAACATGATTGCCGGTACCCTCCTACCTGCCAAACAGGGGGCGTCGTTATCCTTGACGTTTTCCAGATGTGAGATGACATTATTGATGAATAAACAAAACAGGGTCGGTGCCAAGACACAACCCTGCCTCACACCTCGGCGCACAGGAAACCTGGATGAAAGTCTACCGTCCTTCCCACACCTAACTTGCGCATAGTTGTTCTCATGCAGCCTGGCCAAGATGTTAAGTAGCTGGGGGGGAATTCCTAACTTTTCCAATACCTCCCAGAGTTTCCTGCGCGGGACTAAGTCAAAGGCTGACCTCAGATCCACGAAGACCATGTACAATCTCCCGCCCTCGATCCTCACCGTCTTCCAGTAGAGGAGAACTAGGCGGAAGATCTGGTCCATGGTCGATGTGTTTCTCCTGAAGCCAGCCTGCAGGGGACTCAAGATGTCATTTTCCTCCACCCAGTCTAATAGATGGTTCAAGATGAGGCGCGCAAAAAGCTTTTGGGGAACATCTATCAGGCTGATAGGCCTATAATTTGCAGGACTCAAGGGGGACCCTTTCTTATAAATCGGAACTATTTCAGCCCCTAACCAAGAGGAAGGGATCGCCATACCTCCCAAAATGGCATTAAAAAGGACAAGAAAGTACGGGGCCCAAATGTCAGGGTGATATCTGAACAAATCACCGGGTAGCTTGTCCAGACCCGGTGCCTTCCCCAGCGCTAAGCCCTCCAGTGCCAGCTTCACCTCCCCCAAAGAAAATTCCAAGGCCACATCTGGCAGGCAGGGGGACTCTACCACCATCCCTTCCGGCCAGAGAGTGGATTCTTGATATAGTGACCCAAAGTGAGCCTCCCAAACAGAGGGGGCAATGTTGGGTTCTACTGCAGACAACAGATCCCCTGTTCCATTGTTTACCAGAGCCCAAAATTTTCTAAAATCTTTAGATTTAAGGGCTCCAGACAAGTCATGCCAGTGGTTCCAATCCCACTCTGCCCTTGCGTTGGCCAGTGCTACCTTGTACCCCCTCCTAAGGGCAGCGATCTTCACCTTATCACTACCCTCTTTAATTGCAGAAAGAAGCTCAGACTTAGTTTTCCTACAAGTGGAGGTGTACCAAGTCGGAGCACGAGTCTTTTTCCTTCTAATAGGCAGGGCCGGATTGAAAACATCTGCAAGGTCCCTTACTAGGGCCTGGTGAATGCCAGATAGTCTCTCATTGTAATCTGAGGGTCTAGATTGGTTGATGAGGGCATCCACCTCCTGGAACCTAGGGAGTGCTATACCATAGAGGTTTTTTAAAGCTTCTTCTTTCTCAACTAGCTTCCCCCATTTCACTCGGCGCCTGCTTGTGGTGAGTAATATGTCTCCCTGGTCGGTTACAAAATCGGTAGTTGGCGTCCCTAAGGCAGGGGCTGGGTGCTGGATCTCCAGGGAAAGGGCATTGTGGTCACTGTCTATCCTCGGGATCACTCTAAAATCTAGAACTTTGGGCCACAGGGAAATATCTATAAAAATGTAGTCCAGCCTTGACTCATGGCCCTTTTTGTTAAAGGTGCACACCGAAGGAGTGTCAGAAGGGGTGCGCCCATTACACGCCCTCAGTGCAAAATTCAGGGTGAGAGAAGTAAGTTGTACTGCCAACGGGGACCAAGCTTTGGGGTGAGGTGATGAAGAAGGAGGGACTTCCCAATGGTCATCCTCGGCAGTAAAAGCACCCTCCATTAGGCCCTCCAGGGGTTCAAAGTGGCAGTTAAAATCTCCTCCCATCACTATTTTCAGATTACGTGTCAATTGCCCTAGAAAAGATGAGAGATCAGCTAGGGTGGGAGATTCTTTACCCATAGCGACTGGTCGAGAGTAGACATTAACAATAGCCCACGTACTTTTGTCAGGCCATCTGAGGAGCACACACTGAATGTCCGGTGAAAGTGTATCCATACCAACCACCTGACACCCAATGTGGCTCGCCACCCAGATTGCCAAACCTCCCGAGGGTCTCCCTCTCCCATTCGACTTTGCCGAGATTTCAAAAATGTCATATCCCCTCCTGACCTGTGGTGCCCTAGCCCATGTCTCTTGAAAGAGGAGTATGTCACTTTTGCTAACCAAAGTTTCCCACTCTGGGGTATCCACCTTACTTGAAATGCCAGCTACATTCCAGGACAGGATGGTCAAACCTGAACCTTGGAATTGGGGACCAACTTCACTTGGTGCAGACGGGATGTCATATGCAGAATTACCCAAGTCACCCAAGCCAGTGGTAATGGGCGTCCGAGTGGGTAATTCAACAAGCTCCACCAATTGCGTTGCAGCAGCAGTTAATGTATTTGGTGGATCCTCATCTAACGCTTGAGTGCTTCCCAATGTCGTCCCTCCGTCTTTTGCAGGGGCCAGGGACCTTTTTTTGTTTACGGGAACGGATGTACCTTCCCCCCTGAATGTAGACCCATAGGCAGAATTTATCAGGTGTTGCGGAATGACCCCCCTTATTGGTCAATCTACTAGGTCCAGACAGGAGTATCTATTCTGAAGGACAAGATTACCATGGACAGGCAATGAATTATACTTGGGTCTGTATCGTGAACCGTCTACGGCAAAGCCCACTCTAGTCCAACTCTGTTCCCTCCCCACTCCTAAATTGGGAACATTTGGATAGAAATGCGAGAGAGAGACTACGTCTATGTTGGATTTATCCGGCCTTACCAGCCAGTTGCAAATGTAAGGGGCAACTAGTGGGCTTTTAAAGCTAATTATGATACAGTCCCCTGCCCTATTTTTGGGGGTAGTTCCAATCCATGGGATCCTTCTGACCATCAGCACATCACCTTTGATGTTAGAAGGGAGGGGCCTATTAATATTAAGCCAACTAATTACTTTATTACGAAGTGAGTCCTGTGGCTCTCTGATGTCACCAGTGAGCTCAGGGACTCCCACCATAATCGCTGTGTAAGGCACAGCCTCGGGGGGCAAATTAACCACCCTACGCCTGCTGTTAGGACTCATGGGGCGATCAGTATATTCATTATTGGCTCGCCCCCCACTCATTGGGAGGGGTGGTGTTGGTTGTTTAGATCTTCTGGGTGCCGGGACAGGGGGCCTAGACATTTGTAAAGGGGGCAGTGGGGGAGCATGACTACCTGTAACACTATCTTGTGCCCCAACCGGGACCTGTATGCTTGTTCCAGCAGTAGACGGTCTAAACCCTGCAGAATCCCGGGGAGCCGTCTGTGCACCTGGACCCAACCCCCTGCTAGGACTATTCCTATTATGTGCATCTTCTATAGCCTTAAGTCTAGCAACTATGGAATCCAATTTTGCAGACAGAGGCTCCAACAGGCTCCTAAGGATATCCCTAAAAGAGCCCATCAGAGCCTCTGTTGCATTTAGAGGATTTCCACCAAATACAAACGGGCCAGAACACCCAGGTACCACTTTGGCTAATGGCAAGTCTGAGTGATCAGAGCCAATTCCCGGGGAGGAAACCACGGGAGAAGCCGGAATGCCAGTGCTAGCATCTAATGTTGGATTGATTTTATCCACTTTGGCCCTTTTTGCCCCTCTTAGTTTCCTTAACCTTTTCCTTTTCGAAGGGTGGTAGACTCTCCTGCCTACGGGATCTGTTGGCGCTGCAACCTGCCCTTCATCCTGCACCTTAGACATTTCCGCACAGTTGATATACGGAGTGGTCTCCACCACCCCCGAGGGGCACAGAGACTCACTATCCCTCAATAGATTGGACGGGGTCCTAAGTTGTTGGAGGACTGTCTCGATTGTCTGATCGATACTATCCATGAGAGATAGATGGGTGGCGTCAAATGGTGTTGGAGTACTAATATCAATGGATGAAGAGTCCGAGGGGACCATTGAGACTGACACATTTTCCAAATTTACCTCAGGGAGAGTGACTGATGGTGTGCGGCCTTTACTAGCCGCGGCACTAGTCTTAGGAAAGAATTTGTCCAGTGTGCTAGAGCACTGTTGGGCAGCCTTACTCCTGGATACTCTAGTGGCCATGGCGGGCGGGACAGTCAAAGCCACAGGCTGATGGAGTAAGGAAATGAGCCTTGGGACAAAGACAACGTTAGAGAGGGGGCCCGGTCCGGTCTCTGCCGGCCTCTAACGGCCTAAAACGGCCCGCTCTTAGCCCGGTCTTCGCCCCGGTGCGCGTCCCGCTAGCGCGGGTGGGAAAGTGTCTATATGGGAGTGTCAGTGTCAATCAATGAGGGAGGCGGGGCCGAGAAGAGCTTCCAGGTGCGCCCAGCGATGTCCGCCGACTGCACCCTGGTCCTCGCAGTCCCGGCAAACTGTCTCCCTGGGCATTCAGCGCCCCAGCACGTACAACAGCAGCGACTTCCCCACGGGTCAGTGGGCTCCAAATAAGCAAGACTCCTTAGCGGGTGGGTAGAGTGTCTGGACCCACGAGCGGCACCCGCGAAGCGGGGGCCGCGAGGAGTTATGAAGTGGAGGGAGGGAGGCGGGGCCGAGAAGAGCTTCCAGGTGCGCCCAGCGATGTCCGCCGACTGCACCCTGGTCCTCGTAGTCCCGGCAAACTGTCTCCCTGGGCGTTCAGCGCCCCAGCACGTACAACAGCAGCGACTTCCCCACGGGTCAGTGGGCTCCAAATAAGCAAGACTCCTTAGCGGGTGGGTAGAGTGTCTGGACCCACGAGCGGCTCCCGCGAAGCGGGGGCCGCGAGGAGTTATGAAGTGGAGGGAGGGAGGCGGGGCCGAGAAGAGCTTCCAGGTGCGCCCAGCGATGTCCGCCGACTGCACCCTGGTCCTCGCAGTCCCGGCAAACTGTCTCCCTGGGCGTTCAGCGCCCCAGCACGTACGACAGCAGCGACTTCCCCACGGGTCAGTGGGCTCCAAATAAGCAAGACTTCCACGGACGGAGCGGTCTCACAGTCACACACGCACACACACATCACACGCTGGTGGGGCCCATTGCACCAACATTCATCCTACAACTCTTATCCGTGCCATGTATAAGGGGAAACACACCTTTAATACCTATCCGATCTGCCTGTACTTTGAGGTCAATGGCATCTACTTAGTTGCTTATAAATCTAGCGAGAACATTTCAAACAATATGCAATAAATTCAATAAACATGACCAGAAATAATCACCCGACACAGAGATTCAAACAGAATTATTTGTTTATCTAAAATTGTAAGAAAAGCCAATTAAATGCAAATTAATTTCTCTCATATTTACCTATTCTGTCTAAATGTCAGATCCTAAGTCAGAACCGGTCCTCTGTAGAAGAATTAGAGTTTCCTGCCGTCATGTAGAGTCATCGTCCTCTCCGTCAGCATAGGGACCTCGGATCACAAGTTCGGGAAGAAGTGGCGCTAGACCTCTCTAGTCTTCTAATATTTATACTAAAATTTGCATTCTGTAAAGTTACAATTTATTGTTCAGAACGGATGAATGGCGGAAATAATGTCATCTTGGTACATTTACGCTACTGTGCGAGATTTTCTCACACTTAGATTGTCCCAAATAATGAATAGGAAAATTGAATGTTCATGACTACTTCTATACATCCACGGATGTTTTATAAGATAATTTGTATCCCAATGGTGGGATCAACATGTCATAAGTTCAGTTTTCACTTTTTGTAACAATCTTCATGTTCAGGGGCTCTTGGCAACCATCCTGGATTTGTCGTCATGATCATCGCTTTTCAGTTTTGTCGAGTGGGCAAGGTCACAGGCAGCGCAAAGCTTCCTTGCAAAAGTTTCCATCAACTCAAATGCAGGCTGCGGGTGGTAGCCATTTTCTGGTAGGCCACATTAGTCAACTTAAGTGAAAATAAACATAAAACAGAATTACTGCACGGAAATGATTAAACAGTGTTATTCCCCTGCTAATACCCTTATGTGTATGTATTTATCTAGCCATTTGCAACATCAAAAAGCCATTAATGCATATTAATTTAAGCGCAAACACAATAACATCACATAAGCAACATCGATTTCTGTCAGTTTGCTCACCAACTTAGTTCACTTATTATTATAGCCATGCAATAGCTTTCCCACGTGTGATTCTCTTGTTAATAAGGTTGGTTAGACAACATTTGAAAACCTTTTAATGATTAATAATTAATCAGTAGTACTTTTAGTTATAACATGCGAAAATGAAACAGGTATTTGGATTTAAAGAAAAAACCCTGCTCCATCAAAGCCCCTTTGGTGATAACTAATCACCACCAAAATCAAAACCCCAAAAATCAATTTAGTTTCCCCTTTTTGGAAGAATTCAAAATATCTTCTTGTTCATTTCTTTCAAACCCTTGTTTCCCTCTCATCTATATACATGCTTTCTCTTAGCTTTTCTAATTCTATTTCTTGTGGATCTCTTTCTGGTTTCTTTTGTCTCCTTTAAACATTTTCTTTTGTGATTTTCTTTTTATTTCTTCTATATCTACAACACATACACCCTAATCTAAGGATCAATAATGCAACAATTACACAGGTTAATGGAAATAATATCTTACCAAAAATGGTACTACCTATTTTAGCTATAAAATTCTTAATAGCAATCATCTTATTAGCCATTTTAGTCCAGATACTTTCAGCTTCCAGTGGTACTAATTCTTCATGTAAATCAGTAATATTTTTGATATAAACTTTTAGATCTTTGCTTTCGTCAGGAATGTAAGTGCAACAATGTTGAACCTTCAGCATTCCACAGACTCCACCCTCTTTTGCCAAAAGAATGTCAAGGGCATGTCGATTTTGCATTGCCATAGCACGCAAAGCAACCATTTCTGTATTAACCAAAAGAAAGCCTCCAGCGGTGCTTGTTGACAAGCGATCCACCACTGTTGACAGCTTCCGAATGCGAAATGCATTCAAAGAAATTCCCACTGCTGGAATTAAAGCTCCAAAAATATCTCCTACAATTTCTGTCCATGTTTCTCTTCTATAGCGGGTTAATGGATTAGTTTGTTCAACATTATCTACTCTATTCATGTGAAAAATCTTTGGAAAGACCAGGCCAACATAACATGTACCAAACCAATGATCAGGCAAACGGTAATAAGCCTTATTCTCACAAATATAATACACTCCCGGGAAAACTGGATCTTCTCCTCCTCTAAATCCCCATCCGGTTGCAATAAAGTATGTATCATGGCACTCACTCGTCCCTATGAAATAATAATCATACTGGGATCTCTTCCTTGTAATGCACAGTTTGCCTTTCTGTGGGGCATCTATAGCCATAGTTGGACTGGCTCCATTTTTCAACTCCTTTTCTTTCTCAATATCCCACATTGTGTCACTCATTTTATGCCCTTCTGCTTTCTTGTGCATGTTCAACCTTCTTCTCTCAACCATGTCTAGAAAATTCTTCTCTTCTCCTTTCAAACTGCAAGTTAAATTGTTTCTAAAAACATATTCTAAGGTTAATTCTTTTGTTTCTAAAAAAATCTCACCTAAAGTGTTAGCTTCTTTTGCAGGATTCAGTGCTTTATTCATAGGCAGTTGCCCAAGAATATTATCTACATTAGACATATTATAATCTAATTTCCCTAACTGGTAAAATATACTAATCAACACACTACAGGAAATTCCAAACGTAGCCGGAAGATGATGATAAGTCACTCCTTCTGAAACAGAGGCAGGTAATTGCATGCAGACGTAGCAATCCCTTACTTCCATTGTCTTTACGTACTCATACAACAATTTAGAAAAAACATTACTAGAAAAATCATTAATTGACCTATCCTTATGTATATGTATATTGCTAGTTCTAGTCGGTACTATTTTCTGTGAACTTTTCCCTATATTAGTTTTGTTCTCAGTATGACCTTCTAAAGTGTCTATAGTGACTCTAAATGAAATCAATAGAGCAAGCACGCTCCAAAGCAACATTAATAAACCTGTACAGCAGCAGCACATCTTGCACCATCTTTTCAGAAAGGTACATCTACTTTTATTATTCTCAGTGTTAGCCATTTTGTTAATTTGACCGTAGCTTTTGACTTATCCTCTTCTAATCCTCTACTGAACTTTAAGGGCAGCAAGTACCCAACAGATTTTTACAATCTACTAGTTTTTAATATTGCTTTTTTTCATTTCTTCTCCAAGTGATTTTCCTTGGATTTACTCAATTTGGATTTTCATCACTTTTCACTGCTTCTTCATCATCATCAAATTGTATCAGGACCTGAACATCCGTCTCTTCTCCAATGTCGGACAAGATAACTCTCAGGATTCCCACAGCTTCTTCTTCGGCAACCTCTTTCAGTAAAGCCTCCTCTGGACTTCCTTGACTGTCTGCCTCTTCTCCTTGTTCAGGCAGTGCCACATATGTCCATTCCGGTGACTTATACCTCTGGTTTGGTTTTCTTGTTCTTTTAGTTCTTTCAGGTATCTTTGTTTCTTCTTCTCTGGTTGGATTTTGACTTGACACTTCGTTCACTTGTTCAGCTTTCAAAGAGTTAACTCGTGTCAGTCTGTACCTTAGTCTCTTTATCTTATTTGGCCAAAGATCTCCTTAAGCATTTCTCTTTTGTTTTCCTTCTTTATTGTTTCTTTCTCCAAGCCAAGTTCTCTTTCTCAGAACTCGTCCTCCATGTATCTCATTGTCACTTTCATCAGACTCTGTTTCAATTACCTCTTGTACATCAACAGCTTTCTTTTCTCCAACAACTTCCTTTTCTCCAACAGTCTCTTTTTCCACCAATTGAGATTTCCCTACTTCTGTCCCTCCTCGGGTCTCCGACACACAATCTTCTTGCTGTCTACTTGTCCCTTCACCTAGCTTGTTGTTGATGTTCCCTACACCTCCTCTGGGTTTTTCCGCAATCTGTCCCTCTCTGTCTTCGTCTGTCCCTTCTTCTTCAACATTTATTTCAGGTGGAACTTGTCCAATTTCCTCATTTGATTCAGGTGTCACTTCTGTTGGAAGGTTCTTTTCTTTTCTTTCTTTCTTTTTGTGTTGAACACTGTCAGTTAGAACCTCAGGCACTTCTTCAGAATCTGAACTTGCCTCTGCAGTTTGTACTGTTCTTTTCAGAACCTCTTTTGGTGGGATGAAAATTTCCCTTGACTCACTTTCCCCACTTTCAGGATTTTTTTTTCTTCTTACTGTCTCACTGTCTGCATCATCACTGGAATCAGATCCTTCAAAGTATTCTTTTCCAGTGCCGTCTCTTGGATTTGGAACTCTCAGTGTGTGACTTGCATTTATCCAATTTTTCACTCCAGCACACTTCACAGCAGTTGTTGTGGTCAAGATGACTTGTCTTGGCCTTCCCCACCTTGGAACCAGGCAATTCCTTCTTCTGGGGACTTTTATCCTTACCCAGTCCCCTGGGCTCAGATCATGGGCTGGTTTCTTTTCAAGTGTGGTGGCGTCTTCTCCAACCTTGTGAAACACAGAATGAACTGCGTCAGCCAGGCCTTTACAGTAATCCAAAATCATGTCATCAGTTATTGTCATCAACTTGTTGACTGGTACAAATGCATGTCTCATTGCACGTCCCATGATAATTTCATGTGGACTCAAACCTGTCGTTCTGTCTGGAGTAGACCTAATGGTCATCAGGACTAGAGGCAAGACATCGGGCCATTTCATTCCTGTGGCTAAGCACATTTTGTCGATTCTATTTTTGATGGTACCATTCATTTGTTCAACCACACCAGAAGCCTCTGGTCGGTAAGCACAATGTAGCTTCTGCTGTACACTCAATGCTTCACAGATTAGACCCATGATTTCATTATAAAAATGTCCTCCTCTGTCTGATTCAATGGTTACTGGGAACCCGTACCTTGGGATGAACTCTCTTAACAGTAATTTGGCCACTGTTATCCCATCATTTCTTCTTGTTGGATATGCCTCCACACACCTGAAGAACAAACAGACCACCACCAGGACATACCTCAATCTGTTGACTGGGGGCATTTCAATGAAATCTATCTGCATTCTTGTGAAGGGTCCTCCCTCCCTGCCTATTGTTCCTAGGCTCACCACTGTTTTCTTTCCAGGATTGAATTGCTGACATATCAGACATCTCTGGCAGAGACTTTCTGCTATCAGTCTAAACTTTGGACTGTACCAGGTTTGCTTAAAGGCTCTTATCATAGCATCCCTCCCCAGGTGTCCTTGGCCATGATACATCCTTGCCATTGTTGATAGCATGCTATTTGGCATGACTGGTCTTCCATCCCTATAGACCCACACATGATCCTTCTCTCTAGGTGCACAACCTGCTTTCACCCAATCTCTCATTTCTTCATCTCCTGCCTCATCCTGCAGCTGTTTTACTTCCTCCCATGTTCCCACCTCATTAGTAAACATTAAGGAACAAGAAGATATTTCTCGCTCTTTACTCCGGTTAATGGAATGATTGTTTCTTGCACAGTATTGTGCTATGTCATTGGCAAACTTATTTCCCACAGTTACAAAATCATCACCATGACCATGAGCAGCACATTTTACAACTGCTAGTTATTTAGGCAGCTGTATCGCCTCTAGCAGTTTTCCAACCACTTCGTCATTCTTTATGGGAGTTCTACTTGAGGTGAGGAAACCTCTTTGTAGCCTAGGCTGGCCAAAATCATGGACAACTCCGAAGCCATACTGGCTGTCAGTCATCACAGTCACTCTCACACTCCTCCCAATCTTGCATGCTTTTGTCAGTGCCACCAATTCTGCCACCTGAGCGGATTTAACTCCTTTCAAGGGTGATGCTTCCACAACTTCCGAGACTTTACACGCAGCATATGCAGCACTCAACACTCCTTCATCTGTTCTCAGACAAGATCCATCCACAAACAACACATGATCACTTTCAGGCAGTGGCAGATCTCTTATGTCTGGCCTTGGCTTTGTACAGTAATCAAGTACATTCAGGCAGTCATGATCAACGTCATTTCTCACTCCCACACATTCAGCATCAGGCAACAGTGTAGCTGGATTCACATTCACACATCTCTCCAGGCTTACATTGGTTGCACTAAGATTGTCTTTCTCATATTTAGTCAGCCGACTATGAGACATGAACTGTGTCCGGCTCCTTGTCAAAAGGATTGCTACATCATGAGGTACAAATACCCGTACAGGGTATCCCATTATGATTCCCTCACTTTGTTCCAGACTTTTGCAGGTAGCAGCTACTGCTTTCAGGCAACCTGGTAAACCCACAGCTACTGGGTCAAGAGTTGCTGAGAAATAGGCAATTGGCCTCCTCAGACGTCCATGTTTCTGGATTAACACTGAAAGTGCACATCCATTTCTCTCACTACAATACAGCTCAAATTCCTTTTCATAATCAGGCATTCCTAGGGCAGGAGCTTCACATAGCCTGTCTTTTAACTCTCTGAATGCAGCCATTTCTTCTGGGTTTAGTTCTAATGGGTCTTTCACCTCACTTTTGGTCAATTTAATCAATGGTTTGGCAATCAGGGAAAAGTTACTTATCCACTGACGACAGTAACCCACCATTCCCAGGAACATTCTCACTTCTCTTTGTGTCATTGGGGCTCTCATTCCTCTAATGATTTTAATCCTGTCAATGGTCACTTTTCTCAGGCCTTTCTCAATGTTATGTCCCAAATACTGGACTTCTTTCTTACAGAATTGCAATTTGGCTGGAGATACTTTTAATCCTCCATCTGCCAAGTGATTCAGTAAAGCAATGGTGTCTACTTCACAGGCTTCACGTGTTTTTGATGCCACCAGTAGGTCATCAATATACTGGACCAAGACTGAATTTTCAGGCATTGTCAGACTTTCCAGAGATTTCTTTAACAATTGATTAAATATTGAAGGGCTTTCTGTATACCCCTGTGGAATTCGGCACCATGCCAAAATCCGTTCTCCAAATCTAAAAGAAAATATTGGCTGGCTGTCATGATGCAAAGGAATTGAAAAGAAAGTATGACACAAATCAATGACAGTATACCATTCTGCATCATGGGGAATCTGATACAATATTACTGATGGATTTGGCACAATGGGACAACATGACACAACAATCTTGTTAATTTTTCTCAAATCCTGTACTATTCTGAATTTTCCATTAGGTTTCTTCAGTCCCATTCTTGGTGAATTACATCGGCTGCTCAATATTTCTCTTAACACCCCCTGCTGAATCTTTTTAATTATGGGTGTTATTCCTTCAATTATTTCAGGTGTCAATCTGTATTGCGGTATGTTTGGGTAAACCACTCCCTCTTTTACAGTAATCTTTACTGGATCTACATTTCTCATCAGACCCACATCTTCTCCAGTAAATTCCCAAACTGCTGCTTTCACTGTCTGTTTTAATTCTGGGGGCAATGCATCTGGATTAAATATTGCATATGTTCCCAAAGCCTCACATTCTCTGTTATACATGGTCATTCTGTATAGAACATCCTCATCAGGTGTCTCAAAGGTTATTCCATCTGGAGTACAGAAAATAGTGCAATTCATCTTGCATAGCAGATCCCTGCCTAGCAAGTTCACAGGACTTGTGTCACACACCACGAATCGGTGCATGTCTGAAAATTTCCCTATTCTAACCCTTACTGGTTCAGTAAGTAGAGTTTTAATCTGTGTGTTGGACACACCAACCACTTGGATTGCTTCGTCCGAGATAGGAAGATTCTTTATATCGGCTGACCTGACAGTTGATCTCGTGGCCCCTGAGTCAACTAGGAAAGTGACACTTTCACCATTAATTTTCCCATCTACAAAAGGCCCTGCCTGGTCTATTTCTAGAGTTGCGCCAAGTACGCACTCCTCTTCCTCTCTTCGGCAACGTCAGAAGTCTCCCTCGGAGTCGCTTCCCTCATTTTTCAGCCAGTACTGAGAAACTGCGCTTGCGCGTTTTGGTTTGATTACCTGCTCTTCATCGTAGAATCCCGACTCTTGGCTGTACTTCTGAGATCCTCTTCTCTGTGGCAAGGGTGGTTTTGGCACCTGATTCTGCTGCTTATCAGCCTTCTGCTGTTGCCGATGCTGACCACACCCCTCACTCTGCACCTGTGAATTCAATGATGGATTATCATCATTAGTAGACGGTGGATTCTTACACTCAGATTTCCAGTGCCCCAATTTTCCACAGTTGTGGCATGGGAACTTTTTCTTGGCTTCCTCGATGTTTCCCTTTCCTTTTCCTGGACCAAACCTGGGTTTATTTCCTGGGTTATTTGCCTGTTCAACCAACTGAGCTTCCTGTCTTTCTGCAACTTTCACCTGTGCCCACATTGCTTTTTCTTTTAGCTTCCTCTGCTTTGCCTCAATCTCATCACTGAAGTATTTTACATGTCTCAGAATCTCATCAATCTTCTTACTCTGCCAGTCTAAGGTGTGCTGCCGTATCATTTCACTGATTTCAGGTCGCAAACCATACACAAATCTATACACAAAATGGCTCAGATCCTTGTCACTCAGGTGTTCATCTCCACTGAACTGCTTAAAAGCTAGTATCAGTCTTTCATAGTAAGCATGGACTGATTCTTTCAATTCTTGGTGTGTTCGATCTATTTTAACCCAGTCTGTTTACTTGGGGGGTACTTTATTTTTCAAGAAGGCCA
Organism: Triturus cristatus; assembly: GCF_964204655.1. NCBI lineage: Eukaryota > Metazoa > Chordata > Amphibia > Caudata > Salamandridae > Triturus > Triturus cristatus. The sequence continues at coordinate 184,556,070 of NC_140589.1, forward strand.
TAACCTGCTCATATTTCTTCATTACCTCCGGATCTGGAGCTCCTGTTTTTGGATCTCTTGGGTATTCCTTAGTGGGCCAGTCTATGACTATTTTGCATTCTGCCCACAGGCCTGCTGGTACAATTATATCAAATAGACTATTCAGGTCAATCCACAGTACTTTTGACAGCTTTACAAATCTGTCGACCTGTCTGTACCACTCAACGGGCTTTTCCCTTAATCGAGGGAAATCATTTGTAAATGATAAAATATCCTGTCTGGTCCATGGGACATGTACGTACCCACCTCCTAGAATCTCTCTCATGGGGTAAGCTGTCACTGCCTTCTCTTTTTCTTTCAGGGGGAATGCCGAGTAAGTTCTATCTGCCCCATCCTCTCGCTTTCGGTACCATCTGTCTTTCCATCTTTCTACATCTCCCCATTTCTTCAGCAAAGCAATCATTTACTTAATCTTTCCTGTTCGGCCTGCATTGTTCAGATTCTCAATATCTTTATCTGTAAAATCCACTCGGTAAGGCTTTTGTAAAGCTTTTACCTTGTCCATGTCAATTCCCAATTCACTGGCTATTCCTTTCAACCTGTCATGTATGTTCTTTGCTCTCCATGTGACACTCTTGCACAGGAAGAGGATCTCCCCTTCCTGATAATTCTTCAGCGTTTCTGTAGGGAGTGTTCCTACTATCATCTCTTCCATCTCCAAACGTAGCCTAGCTACATCAATTCCCTGTGATTCCTTTTCTTTTCTATGTAAATTTTTCAGCCAATCATTCAAATCTTCAGCAGTTATCACAGATTTTTCTGCACCCCCTGGTTCTGTCACTCTTTGCGGTTCTAAAATTGATCCTCTGTTCCCTTCCACACATCCAGAATTCTAACTTGAGTTAGTCTGCACACTCAATTCTCCTCCACATATGGTATGTCTCCACTGATTTTCTCCTGTTCTCCACTGGGTTTCTCCTGCTCTCATTTCTGCCTGCTCCGGAGGAACAATCAATCTATTGCCCACATATGGTACCGTCAAACCACTTTCGCCCGTCCTCTGCTTGTCAAAAATTGGCATAACTGGGCCTATTGTCACGGGCACTGTAACTGCTTCAAGATTTTTAGTCAGTTCTCTGATTTTCTCTGTCAATTCAAAAGTAGTTCTTGCTAGTTCTCTTGCTAGTTCTCTGGTCTTTTCATCCTCAAGTTCATTCTCTCTTTCTATCTCTCTTTCTCTCTCTCTCTCTCTCTCTCTCTCTCTCTTTCTCTCTCTCTCTTTCTCTTTCTCTTTCCGTCAGAGAACAACTGCTTTTCAACCCAGGGGTGGTACCCTCTGTCGTAATAATCCACAGGGTGTCTCTCATCGGGGTCACTGCTGTTCCTACCTCTGGTTCTCGTCTATACGGAGGTGGTCTTTTATAGAGCATGTCCTCCAAGACATCATCATCAGACTCATTTGCCCCATATCTCCTGGGTTCTACATTATGTTCTTTCTCTGTACACTTTCTCCCTACTGATTCCTCTGTCGTTCTTACAGGATATAACCCCTCGGTCATACTGGCATCACGCCACCTTCTTATCCGGTCATGATGGGCTTCGCGATCATACTTTCGCCCAAACGTGTACCTGTAGCTACCCCCACCCCTCTGCTTTTCTCGTTCATGCATTTCATCTTCCCATTCAGTCAATGCCTCAAACTGCGTTGGCCTAGGCCGAGGCTCTAGATTCATCATCTGCTCCCGTAAGTTCCTCAGTATGGCCAGATTGAATGAACCATGTTCCGGGAACGCTAACACTCCATCATCCTTTGTATGCTTCACCCAGTTATCTAACCAAATACAGGTATGATAACCATATTTCGCAACCATGAAGGATGCCGGGGTTCTTATCGGGGGCCATAACTGTCCTTCCCTAGTCACTATATCTTTATCCTTGTCGAACCAGTTCTTTACTTTACTAAGCAAGGATTTCTTTTTCTTTTCTTCAGCGTTGTAATACATTTTTCTTATTCTCCACAAGCTGTTTATGCTTTCTACAACTGTACGATCTTCTGTCCAATTGCAGCGCGACTCACACTAACGCACCAATCCTGGAGTGTCTACGTCACTGACTCAGTCCGCGAATCCCAGCGCGACTCACACTAACGCACCAATCCTGGAGCGTCTACGTCACCCTGTATGTCTCCCAATCCTAGCGCGGCGTACACTAGCACACCAATCACCGTGCTTCCCTTGTTCTAACCCACTGTCCAATCACAGCGTGGTCTCCCTGACGTCAGCAGTTGCTGCAGTCGCTTCTGCTCCTGTCTCCTTCTCGTCTACCCCTCCTTTACAAGACTACTCGGTAGACTTTGTTTCAACTTCTACGAGTCTGTTAGTTACAACATACAAACATCTCAATTGTCTGCTTCGCTAGCCACAGAACAGCAAAGACCTTTCCCACGAGAATTCTGCCTTTCCCGAGAGCAGCGCTTACCTCTGCCCTACTACAGAATCGTTACTTCCGTTGATAAAGTAGCACATCCCTCTACTCTACCCTTCTAACAAGCACCAATTAACTGTTTTCCTCCGGAATGCTCCTAAGAGTTTCACAATTAGCCAGAATGCCTTCTCATTCCTGCACTTTCATACCAGAAAATTTAATACATTCACACAGAATTCTGTCTTTCCCGAGAACAGCGAACAGTCTGTCCTACTACAGAATTATATCACACGTTAACAAAGCAGCGCTTACCTCTGCCCTGTCCTTCTAACAAGCTCCGAGAATACCTATTACCTCTCCAGTGGTAAGCTTTAACGGAAACCATACGGATCCCTGAGACCTAAGACCAGAGCTTCACAGATAACCTTCGCTATCATACACACTTCTTTCACACCAAAAATATGTTTCTAATGGCAACACACGGCGATGCTACCTCATCGAACCCAGACAATGCGACGCACAACTTCAATTGTCACACGTTTTCCCCTGTCTGCATACAGGGTCAACAATCCCGCCTTTTCCCGAGAGCAACACTCCCTCTGCTCTACTACGGAACTGTCACCGACTCCCTACATCCCAGAAGCCGTTCACAATACATAAAACTCAACATGACTCCAACATATAGTGTTAGTACAAATTGCGATCAATAATCAACTAGCCTATATACACGCAATCTCACCAGACCAAGACAATAGTAAACCATCAGTCTGCTACCAAGAAACTGGTGCAGATCAGAACTTCCGAATCCCCTCTACTTCCACGGACGGAGCGGTCTCACAGTCACACACGCACACACACATCACACGCTGGTGGGGCACATTGCACCAACATTCATCCTACAACTCTTATCCGTGCCATGTATAAGGGGAAACACACCTTTTAATACCTATCCGATCTGCCTGTACTTTGAGGTCAATGGCATCTACTTAGTTGCTTATAAATCTAGCGAGAACATTTCAAACAATATGCAATAAATTCAATAAACATGACCAGAAATAATCACCCGACACAGAGATTCAAACAGAATTATTTGTTTATCTAAAATTGTAAGAAAAGCCAATTAAATGCAAATTAATTTCTCTCATAATTACCTATTCTGTCTAAATGTCAGATCCTAAGTCAGAACCGGTCCTCTGTAGAAAAATTAGAGTTTCCTGCCATCATGTAGAGTCATCGTCCTCTCCGTCAGCATAGGGACCTCGGATCATCAGTTCGGGAAGAAGTGGCGCTAGACCTCTCTATATTTATACTAAAATTTGCATTCTGTAAAGTTACAATTTATTGTTCAGAACGGATGAATGGCGGAAATAATGTCATCTTGGTACATTTACGCTACTGTGCGAGATATTCTCACACTTAGATTGTCCCAAATAATGAATAGGAAAATTGAATGTTCATGACTAATTCGATACATCCACGGATGTTTTATAAGATAATTTGTATCCCAATGGTGGGATCAACAGTTCATAAGTTCAGTTTTCACTTTTTGTAACAATCTTCATGTTCAGGGGCTCTTGGCAACCATCCTGGATTTGTCATCATGATCATCGCTTTTCAGTTTTGTCGAGTGGGCAAGGTCACAGGCAGCGCGAAGCTTCCTTGCAAAAGTTTCCATCAACTCAAATGCAGGCTGCGGGTGGTAGCTATTTTCTGGTAGGCCACATTAGTCAACTTAAGTGAAAATAAACATAAAACAGAATTACTGCACGGAAATGATTAAACAGTGTTATTCCCCTGCTAATACCCTTATGTGTATGTATTTATCTAGCCATTTGCGACATCAAAAAGCCATTAATGCATATTAATTTAAGCGCAAACACAATAACATCACATAAGCAACTTCGATTTCTGTCAGTTTGCTCATCAACTTAGTTCACTTATTATTATAGCCATGCAATAGCTTTCCCACGTGTGATTCTCTTGTTAATAAGGTTGGTTAGACAACATTTGACAAACTTTTAATGATTAATAATTAATCAGTAGTACTTTTAGTTATAACATGAGAAAATGAAACAGGTATTTGGTTTTAAAGAAAAAACCCTGCTCCATCAACTCTTCCCAGAGTGGGGTGGAGTCAGCAGTCTAACTGACTGCATTCCACTCTGTGAAGAGTAAGGGGCTGCCGCCTCCTCTCATTGACTGACCCCTAACACGGTCAGCCAACGAGAGGATGCAGCATTACCAATCATCAGGCAACACTGAGTCTTCCCTCGCACCACCCGAGATCATCACTGTGGCCCGGTATGTGTTTTTAAAAAGTTTGGTTTGTGCTTGCGTGTATGTGTGAATTTATGTATATTATTGTGTGTGTGCTGTGCCTGTACTTGTGAATGGTATGTGTACTGCTTGTGACTGTAAGGGTGTGGGTGACTGTGCATGTAGATGGGTGAGTTTGAGTATTACTCAGTAACTTTGATCTGAGTCTCGATGCTTCCGGAATCATCAACTTCAAGGGCTTGGCCAGGGAATCTGTAGGAACCATGATATTGGTTTACACTGGAGTTTATTGAGAATTATTTTGTGTACAAAATTAAAATATTGAAGAATGATATTATTGATTGGTTAAGCAGTTAATATGTCCAATAATTTTGGAACAACATATGCCAAATGGCCTGTATACCATATCAAACCATACTTATATCCCCACAGTATCTGTGATTGATTACTTACAATTGCTGGCTTACTTTTCAGAAACTCAGAATGCTGGCATTTGTGCTTCTGCTTGTGGCTGCTGCTCTGCAGTCCGTGGATGGGGTATGTAACTATTTTGTATTTGTAATTGAAGATGTGAACAAACTTCATGAGCGTTTTACAATAGGACTACATGCCTTCTGGGTTCTCTAATATTGCTAAAGTTTGAGAGCAGAGTGCAATACACATTTTGTCAATAGCACCCTAACTTAAAACAAAACACATCGGACAATTAAATTAGATGAGGAATAGGTATTGAAGTGACCAGTACTGTCCACACATGTGAAGCTGGGAAGACAAAACGAATATTTGACTTATCCAAAGGTACAACGCGGTTCATTTTACCTAAGGTTCCCAGGGTCGTAACCTACTTCTGCGTCCTCTTTCGGCACCCTGGGGTACTTTAGTATTGCAGAAGGGACTACAAATGCTTTCATGGCCTCCTTTGCAACGCAGTTATCCCCTGCTTGATCATAAAATGTAATTCCCCCATTGATATGCGGGTGTGGGCCCATGCATATAAGGGAATCCCTTTTCCTCCATGCCCTTGCCGTATTTTGGACATGGACAACGACACAGTGAGGAAGTGCCCTACCTATGCGCCATGAACAGATGGCATACAGACAGTGTGTCCCCCAGAAGCTTCCCCTGCAAGGGGAAAAAGAGGTCCGATAGACCCCCCCAGATTTTCCCCTACAGGCGGGTGCAGGTATTCATTGCACCTGGCTCCAGACAAAAAAAAATCTTTTTTCCCTTTTGCAGAGCAGGTCGAATGCCTCTTGCACTGAGATGGAGCAGCTCCTTGGAACATCTTCTTTGCCTTTTACTAATGCACTGCCTTCACGGCAGCTGCAGCTTGGTGGCTGCCAGGGGCGGCTGGTGGATTTTGAAAGTGGCGGGGCGAAAAATTGAAGTGTAGCGAGCGAGCGAGCGAAGCGAGCAAGCCTGAACTGTAAAAGGAGGGTGTGGGTGGGTTTCCCCCCGCTAGACATTTTTTCAAATGGCGGCTTTTACACCACATATTTACTGCAAGTTGTTGCAAACTCCCTCTCTCTCTCTCTCTGTCTCCCTCCCTCTCTCTCTGTATCCCTCCCTCTTTCTGTCTCCCTCTCCCTCTGTCTGTCTCCCTCCCTCTGTCTCCCTCTCCCTCTGTCTGTCGCTCTGTCTGTTGCCCTCTGTTTCCTTCCCTGTCTCCCTCTCTCCGTCTCCCTCTGTCTCCCTCTCTCTCTGTCTCCCTCTCTCTCTGTCTCCCTCTCTCTCTGTCTCCCTCTCTCTCTGTCTCCCTTCCTCTGTCTCCCTTCCTCTGTCTCCCTTCCTCTGTCTCCCTTCCTCTGTCCGTCTCACTCTGTCTGTCTCTGTCTCCCTCCCTGTCTCCCTGTCTCCCTCTCCCCCTGACTCCCTCCCTCTGTCTCCCTCTCCCTCTGTCTCCCTCTCTCTGTGTCTCCCCACCTCTGTCTCTCACCCTCCTCCCTCGGTCTGTCGCCCTACTCCCTGTCTGTCTCCCTTCCTCTGTCGCCCTCTGTCTCCCTCTGTCTGTCACCCTCTATCTAGCTCCCTGTCTCCCTCTCTCTGTCTCCCTCCCTCTGTCTCTCCCTCCCTCTCTCTGTCTCCCTCCCTCTGTCTCCCTCCCTCTGTCTCCCTCCCTCTGTCTTCCTCCCTCTGTCTCCCTACCTCTCTCTCTCTGTCTCCCTCTCTGTCTCCCTCCCTCTGTCTCTGTCTGTCTCCCTCCCTGTGTGTCCCTCCCTCTACCTCCCTCTGTCTGTCTCCCTCCCTCTGTCTCCTTGTGTCTCCCTCTTGTCTGTCTCCCTGTCTCTCTGTCTCCCTCCCTCTGTCTCTCCCTCTCTCTGTCTCCCTCCCTCTCCCTCCCTCTCTCTGTCTCCCTCTCTCGCTCTGTCTCCCTCTCTCGCTCTGTCTCCCTCTCTGTCTCCCTCCCTCTGTCTCCCTCTGTCTGTCTCCCTCCCTCTGTCTTTCTCCCTGTGTCTCCCTCTTGTCTGTCTCCCTGTCTCCCTCCCTCTGTATATCTCCCTCTGTCTCCCTCCCTCTGTCTCCCTCTGTCTGTCACCCTCCTCCCTCTGTCTCCTTCTCTCTCGGTCTCCCTGTCTCTGTCTCCCTGTCTCTGTCTCCCTATATCTGTCTCCCTCTGTCTGGCCCTCTGTCTCCCTCTCTCTCTCCCTCCCTGTTTCCCTCCCTCTGTCTCCCTCTCTCTCTGTCTCCCTCTGTCTCCCCACCTGTCTCTCACCCTCCTCCCTCTGTCTGTCTCCCGCTGTCTGTCTCCCTCCCTCTGTCTCCCTCTGTCTGCCCCTCTGTCTCCCTCTCTCTCTCCCTCTGTCTGTCTGTCTCCCTCCCGCTGTTTCCCTCCCTCTGTCTCCCTCTCTCTCTGTCTCCCTCTGTCTCCCCACCTGTCTCTCACCCTCCTCCCTGTCTCCCTCTGTCTGTCACCCTCCTCCCTCTGTCTGTCTCCCTCTGTCTGTCTCCCTTCCTCTGTTGCCCTCTGTCTGTCGCCCTCTATCTCCCTACCTTTGTCTCCCTCTCTCTGTCTCCGTCCCTCTGTCTCTCCCTCTGTCTGTCTCCCTCCCTCTGTCTCCCTCTCTGTCTCCCTCCCACTGTCTCTCTCTCTCTCCCTCCCTGTATCCCTCTCTGTCTCCCTCCCACTGTCTCTCTCTCTCTCCCTCCCTGTCTCCCTCCCTCTGTGTCCCTGCCTCTGTCTCCCTCGGTCTCCCTCTGTCTGTCACCCTCTGTCTCCCTCCCTCTGTCTGTCTCCCTGTCTCCCTCCCTCTGTCTGTCTCCTTCTCCCCTGTCTCCCTCCCTCTGTGTCCCTGCCTCTACCTCCCTCTGTCTGTCTCCCTCGGTCTCCCTCTGTCTGTCACCTTCTGTCTGTCACCCTCTGTTTCCCTCCCTCTGTCTGTCTCCCTGTCTCCCTCCCTCTGTCTGTCTCCTTCTCCCCCTGACTCCCTCCCTGTCTCCCTCCGTCTCCCTCTCTATCTGTCTCCCTCCCTCTGTTTGTTGCCCCCCTCCCTCTGTCTGTCTCCCTCTGTCTCCCTCTATCCCTGTCTCACTCTGTCTGTCTCGGTCTCCCTCCCTCTATGTATGTACGTATAAAATATTTGTAGAGCGCACTGCAACCCTACGGGCATCCTGGCGCTAGCGACACAGTGAAGGGAAGGAGGACAGGGGACTATGCTCTAGGGAAGAGCCAGGTCTTGAGCTGCTTACGGAATGATGTCAATTCCTGGATCTGTCTTAACTCCATGGGGAGATTGTTCCACAGACGAGCGGCCGCAGCGCTAAAGGCTCGTCCCCCCAAAGTGGATCTCTTCGTTTTAGGGATTTTGGCCAGCCTAGCTGCCGAAGAGCGCAGGCTACGCGTGGGAACATACCAACTAAATAGATTTTGCATCGGCCCAGGGCCAAGGCCATGAAGAGCTGTAAAAACTATGCACAGAGATTTAAACAGGATTCTCTGTTGCACGGGAAGCCAGTGGAGATCAGACAAAGCCTTAGTGCTAGAGGTTATGCGCGGTCTCAGAAGGGCAAGTTTTGCAGCAGCTGACTGAATACGTTGAAGTCGCTGGATCAAATATCCTGGGGACTCAAGCATCAAGGCGTTGCAGTAATCCAAACGGCTGAGAATAGTGCAGCAAACCACTGTTCCTCTAACATAGAGGGGAAGCAGTGGTAAAAGTCTACGTAGGCCCCTCTTGATCATGTGGCAATTCGAGACCACTTTTTTGACATGCGACTCTAGACTCAGCTTCTCATTGAAACAGACCCCCAAATTGCACACGGTTTTCACAGGAACCAAGGGTGTGTCCAAGGGAAGGGGCCAAAAATTAGCAGGCAAGGCTTGTGGCACTTTGCCTACTGAACAGTGTAGAATCTCAGTCTTGGCACTGTTAAACTGCAGTGCATTAGTTTTCAACCACGACGTCATATCCAACATACAGTTGTGGAAGGAAGTTAAAGAGTCCACCTGGTCACCTTCCAGGGAAATAATCAACTGCGTGTCATCAGCATAGTTGACTGCCATGATGTTGCTAGATTTCATAATTTTGACTAATCGTCGCATATATACGTTGGACAAAATCGGGCTTATTGAAGAGCCCTGAGGGACACCATGTTTATTAGGCAAGAAATCTGATTGATACGGAGGCAGAGATACTGCTAGGCCTGGGCAAAAATTTTGTTCCGTTCGCGGAAATTGCGATAATTTGACATTTTTGCGTTCCGCGGAGAGCGCGAAAATGTCAAAAATTCCGGTTTCCGCAGCTTGGCGATAATTTGTTTCTTGCTCGCGCTGTAAAATAATACATTCTCGCGCGCGCGCGATCGCCTTACCTGAATCCCTGCGTTCGCCGACAAGTTTTCTTGATCCGGTCGCGTTCTCCATGAGATGTTGTATTGTTTTTAGCCATTTGCGCTGTCTCGCGACAGTTCGCGCCCGCAGTGACGTCATGCGTCGCGCGATCACGTCTTTCTTCTCGCGATCATGCACCGCGAGAACAACTCAAAACAAGATGGCCGCGCCCGCAAGCAACCACATGGGTAAGTTGGCGACCCGCAACCATGCAGAAAATCTCGCGAACATGCCGGAAAAAAACTTCCGCATCTTCGCGATATTTCTGCTTGTTTGCGATAATTTTAAACATTCTCGCGATAATTTGCGAAGGTTAATTCCGCAAATTCCGCCCACCCCTAGATACTGCCTGCCGTCTGTCCGAAAGATAGGAGCAAAGCCACTTCAGAGCCAGATCAGTAACCCCCACCTCCTCAAGCCTATGCAGGAGGATGTTGTGGTTAACCGTATCGAATGCGGCGGATAAGTCTAACAAAATCAAGGTTGCGGAATGCCCCTTATCCGCACGCATCCGAAGGTCATCCAAGGCAGTAATCAGTGCAGTTTCGGTTCCGTGCCCTGGGCGGAAACCGAATTGATTCTCCTCCAGCTTACAATTGCTCTCCAGGAACCCCGAAAGCTCCTGGCTGACCAGGCACTCAACTATCTTAACCGGGAAGGGCAGCAGGGAAATAGGACGATAATTCCCGTAACAAGCGGGGTCCAGCGAAGGTTTTTTCAAAAGAGGAGAGACCAATGCATCCTTCCAACAAGCCGGGACCACACCACAAGTTAGTGACTGATTAATAATCTGGTAAAGGTGCGGGAAAGTTTCCGACCCTAGTTCCTTCCAGAGTTTCTGCGGCATGGGGTCCAACGGAGAGCCCTAACAAACTTTCTTGGCCATGTTGGAAAACTCCTCCATGGAAGGGCAGGTCCAACGATCCAAGCCAGGCCCTACCAAGGACTCTGGCTTTATCATAGGGTCTGCGCCACCGGGCGGATCGGCTCTCAGTAGGTCCGCTCCAGCCTTAGTACTAATCACAGGGTCAAGTTGCAGACCCTCTACGATTCCCTTTATTTTATTATGAAAAAAGGCTGCCAGCCCATCGCAAAGATCCTGAGAAGGGGTGATCTTATTACCCAGGCACTCTGGGTTGATAAGGCCTCTAAGGATATTAAAGACACATTTAACACTGTTAGGGGCTTTCAGAATAAGGTCCGCAAAATACGACGCCTTGGTAGCTACTATGGCTTGTTTGTACCTGACTAACAGTTCCCGCCAGGCAATCATGTCACTGGTTAAGTACTGACTGTGCCACTGCCTCTCAGCGTGTTTGCACTGAATCTTGAAGGCCCGGAGTTCCTCCGAGAACCATGGTGCGGAGGGAGATCCTCGTTTCCTGAGCCGTTTCAGAGGGGCAGACAGTTTAATGGTGTTAGCTATATAACTGCATAGCTCCCCATAATTAGCGTCAACCGATTTCCCTGGGTCCGGGAGGGGAGCCGCGTCAAAAAGAGGTGCAGATTGAGCTATCCTCATAAGGGCTTTCCAGTCCCTAATCTGGACACTATTTTCCTTGATAGGGGGGGACCTATATCTAGGGATTGTAAGCAATCGAAAGGTGATCAAATGGTGGTCAGACCAATCCACCGGTAAGATATTGTCTATAGTCACTACTTTTTCTCCTGCGAATATCAGATCTAGTACATGTCCTGCCATATGGGTGGGCTCCAGCACTCGTCGTGGTACATTGAAATTAGCACATGACTGTAAAATATTGTTAAATGCTGTTTTCAGCATTGCATTAGGCCAGAGATTGAAATCTCCCAGAATCATCAATCTATGATGAGTAAGTGCCAAATTGCTAATCACATCCAAGAATTGCTGTTGTGACTGTTCACTTACAGTTCCCGGGGGTCTGTAACAAAGTATCCCAGTCACAACATGACCGGACCTGTCTTTTAAAGAAAAGCCCAGAGTTTCGAACTACATAATCTCATCAATGTCCAGTTGCGAGAGATCCCATATTTCTTTGTAGATGATCCCAATTCCTCCACCCTACCACTAGATCTAGGCTTGTGAAAAGCTTTAAAGCCAGAGGGGCATACAGCGCCCAGTTCTAAATCTAGACCAGGCGCTAGCCAGGTTTCCGTCATGAACAGTATGTCTAAATTGTGTTCATCGATTAACAATTGAATTTCTGTGGAGTGCCTAGGGAGAGACCTAATATTAAGGAGTCCACATTGCAATCCAACCTCAAGGGATGAGGATACATTCCTCAGTGGAAGCTCTATCTCTGGCGCTTCTAAATGCAAGCTGCCCCTATCAAGCTCATACAGCTCAGTCCGAGAGTAACAAAGCCGCTCGGTAGTCAGAGTCTCACCTGGCAAGGAAGTAGATGCGACGTCATAGGTTGCGACCGGCGCGACCAAGGCGCGGACGGGCGCAGACGGGCTTGCCTTTGGCGCGCCTTCAGCGCGCCGCCGGCGTGCCCGTTGCGCGCGTCCGCTGTGCGGTCGCTCCAGAGCGACGTTAAGTAGGCGCCAACTGCAAAAAGACTAGAGTGCTGACCTCCTAGCGAGGCAACGCTAGTTCCGGTCGGACTCGGATATGCAAATTCCGATAAGAGCGTTACAATTTTATGTGCAAAATAGCAGAATAGCAAGCAGCAGCAAAATGTTTTGTTTAAAAATGTGCAAGGTCACAATTTTATGTGCAAAATCGCAGAATAACAAGCAGCAGCAGGATGTTTTATTTAAAAATGTGCAAGGTCACATATAAAAATTCAATTCCTAAGTTCAGCGTTCTACACCCCAAGCGTCACTCCCTCCAAATGTCTAGTCTGTCTGTCTCCCTCCCTCTGCCCCCCTCTCTCTCTCTTGTCTGTCTCCCTCTGTCTGTCTCCCTCTGTCTGTCTCCCTCTCCCTCTGTCTCCCTCCTTCTGTCTCCCTCTCTCTGTCTCTCTCTCTCTCTGTCTCCCTCTCTTCAGGTACTCCACTGTCCTATAACCCATGTGAGGCAACTGCCAACATGGCGGGTGTCCTAGAGGCCAGCTCTAGATTCACCATCAAACCACGGGCTCAAACCTGACGGGGCAGGCTCAGCCTGTTATCCCTACTGGGTCGGTAAAAATAGTGCCACTGCTACTGAGTTTGTTATTGATGACTCGTGCCATCTAAAGGACCACGAGAGACTATTTGGTTCGCGATGTGAGCTTTAGACGGCGCTATAAAAACCTGGCACCCACATACACATTATGTGTCACAAATAACACCTCCAACACACACAAGTGTTTCCATGATGCATGCACATGTGCACAATAGCTCGACCTCTCATGCAAAAACCTTCACTGTGCATTCACATAGAACAGACAGGACACACATTCGCACACACACTCATGCCACAGCCCCACTAATGATAAAAAATAGTCAGGGCCACTGTAATTATGCGACAGGGAAGGGTCGAGTTATGGGGCAAGGTAACAGTTGAGTATTTTATGCGGCAATAAAAGACAAATTATAAAGCATTATGCGGCACATTTTACTCACATAGAAAGAGAGTCAAACCCAACAGGCTCCCGAGAAACAACAGCACATTCTCAGCAAGCACACTGACTGCAAGAACTGACTTGTATGTATGCATGTCTAAGAGCAACCTCTCAAACACACGTGGCAGTGCACAAATAAACACCCCTCAGCTTGACACTCACATACAGGCAGCACAATAACACCATAGGCCTGTAAATGCAAATGCTCCTGCATTCACGGATTGTACACACCCACACCCACCCTTCTTAACCCCCCACCCCTGCCCCGGGCCAGATCGAAGGAAGCAGATTAAGTCACATTCCCAATCGCTGCAGTGACTTTTATTACTAGTATTGACACTGTTCAAAGTTCTACATTTGAGCACTATTACATTATTTCACCCCTGTTGCATAATGCATTTTAAAACTGTGACTTGGAGCATTTTAATTTCTTATACATTTCAATTTAATTGGGAGACCATTTATAACTGCATCCAGTCTGCGGGTCCACATATGTCACCGTGGGAGTTCATCAATACAGCAGAAATCTATAATCACAACTCTTCGCAGATGTTACTGGTGTGTGTTTTACTATCATGTCCAGGGCGTCCTTATTTTTAAACGCCAGCCAGTGACAACAGACCGATGTTTATTGTGAATGGTCGGCGCTACCTTAAAACACTGTATTGATTTTAAATAATCGACGTACAATAAAACTGGATTGTGATGTGGACCCAGCATGGGCCCTTGGGAGCACACGAGCACCGGCAGGTATTGCACAGCACAGGGTGGGGGGAGCTGGTTGGAAGATCATAGCAAACTGTACCAGGCATCGCGTCTGCCTGCTGGGCGCCTCAATGAAAGCGTGCACAGTGTTTAGAAGGAACACGGGCCGGGCCTTTCACTGGCTGCTGGCAGTCTGCCTGTGAAAGGCCCGACCTGTGTTCCTTCTAAATTTGTCATCAAGTCGCGACACTCGGCTCGGCTGTGTTCATTATTTAAATTAATACAATATACTTACTTAGTCAGTCAGTGGCAAAGAGTGCTCGCCTCTACCACCTCAATTCCAGACACCTGGAGCTCGACATGTTCTCTTGCGCTGGCCTCCGACTCGTGACTACAGGAAAACAGCCTGGCAATAAGGAACATCCCAAACGAACTGGAAAATTATGGATTGACCCCTCCCCCAGACTCCAGCACACCAATCACTGTTCTAAACAACTGTTACTGGGTCTCTCTCTCAGAAGAGGCAGAGGCCACAGCCACACCCCACAACTTTATTAAAGCTGCACTGGCCTGCCCCCAGCCATTGGAATTAATGGGGAGCTTCTGACTCCTCCCTGGGCTAAACAAAATTCGCCCAAATGAAAAGCTGTATTCTGGCAGTGATACACAGATCCTGCTCACCTGTGTGTCGTCACTGCTCTGCTTTCTGGCTTCAGGTCGAAGAAATCTTCGCCCAGCCAAAAGCATGCACAGCAGAGAGAGAGCCAAGAGCCAATGTCATCATCCTCCACCCCCTCAAAGGAAAACCCGGATTTGCCCATGTTTGTTCACCGAGCAGCCAGCACAATTTATTGCTAGCTGCTCAGTGTTTCAGCTCATATTTTTTTAATCCCCCAAGTGGCAGGGCGGCGCCCATCTCACCCATGAACACCAGCCGCCCCTGCTTGTTCGCTTGACTCATATCCAAGCAGATGCGTATAGTTCCTTCAGTGTCCTTTTTGGGAACTACGGTTATGAGAGAAACCCATGGAGTTGGACCAGTGGAACGCTCAATGAAATTATGTTTGAGTAAAGATTCAAGTTCTTTTCAACCGCTTCCTGTTCATCTATGTCTTTGAACAATAGGACAAACATTCACATTAATGTGTAATTGGACTTTTATAGCTTTGAGTTTCCCCAACCCAGTAACCAACAAAAGAACTTGACTTACTATCTCGTGATGAGCATTCATGGAATAGTTTATGAATATCAGTCCCATAGCACTTGAGCTGAAGCTGAGTAAACAGGCATATCCTAATGCTATGTGTGAGAAGTTGGCCTGGTATATGCTGTCCACTAGTTATAGTGGGCACCCTGTACCAGTCTAAACAACTCCTTATTGGTTATAGGTTAAAGACAACCTTTACTGAAAGCTATCCTAGTGGTAGCTATGGAGATCAGCCTTCAGGCTAAGTCTTGAAGGAATGTAAAGTAGCTTGTTTTACCAGTCTATAATCTCTTGAGTGCCTAAATGAAAGATAACCACACCAGGTATATATATAAAATATATGTATTTATTTCTAAACACACCCTCCTATACTCTTTATGAGACTAGAGGTCAAAACACATAAGTTACACTTCAAATATCACAGTAAAAAGCACAAATACACGTCAGGCCCTAGGGGAGAGCCAAACCATATACTAAAATAGTGGTATAAGAGCCACGACTTAACTAGACACAAGGCCTAGAGCAATTAGAATCGCTGGGACCCCAAGGAGCCACCCAAGGTAGTGACACAGGGGACCCACTGGGGCCGTGTGCAGTGTGTGAACACAGCCGCGAGCTCCCGTTAGCTTCTATGTGGAAAGTCGCGGTTAGATTTTTAAAGATTAGGGACACTTAGAATTGAGTCGGAGCAAACCCTTTAGGACTTAGGAAGTTCTAGGGTCAACACCCACAGGAGCACTGGAGTACTCGTGTTACCTCACCCAGGGAAGCCAGGTGCATAGATGTCTTCTGGTGTCGGGTCGCGTCTTCGATTTCAATGGGAGCTGGCGAAGAATTGCTGCTGCCGGGAAGATGCAAAGTGTCAAAAGAGATCCAAGCCTGGATTGAAGATGAGAAGAACCTGAAAGCAGAGCCAGTGACCAGGAAGGAGATAGGCAGATGCCCACCGATGTCGGGTGATTTCAGGTGAAGAAGGTGAAGCTTGACTCTTCAGCCACGAGGACCAGGAGGCATCGAGGACAACCGGGAGCTGGATTCAAGCTGTCGCACTAAGGATGTCGAGTGCTGCAGCATCGGTGCCCGGATTGGACACAACAAGCCCTGGCAATAGCAACCCACCCAGAAACAAGAAAGATGTTTCGGTGCAGACCAGCAAGGTCTGTGGGACTCACCACTTGGCAGGGAGCCGGGGCAATCTGGAGCAATCGGGGAAGCCCAAGAAAATTCAAAATTACCCCCTCAGGGACCCATCAGTCGACAAACTAGGGATCGCGAAGGGACCTCGAGATGAAACACAAAATGGCGGCCCACGGGTCACTCAGGGTTATTAGGCCAACAATCTTCAGTGGATTCTGTGCTCGAGTGAGGGGCTACAAGTCAGCCCAAGCACGACTTCAGGGGACATCGAGAAGTCAATGCACTTGCAAAAGTGCACGGTGACCAGGAGTTCCGGTTCGACGCTACTCACGAGGGCTGCGGGTCTCAGCTTTGCTGGGGACTCGGGTCGGCCTGTGAGATGTCTGGAAATCCTCTTCCTGGGCTGCAAATATTTCAGAGTCCAGCGGGAGCTTCGGAAATGCAGACCGGCAAAATGCTTAGTTGGTGCCTGCCAAGCACAGGAGTCACTCCTTAACCCCATGGGAAATTTCTTCAGTCCTCTAGTCTTGAGTAGAGCGTCAAAGTTCCAGGATTCAGCTTCAGAGTTTCATCCAGGGATATCTAAAGTTCTGGTTACAGAGGTTCCTTACTTTTACCTAAGGAAGGGGTTGGACTAGCTCTGGGGACCCGCCTATGGGAGGGTTTGGAAAGAGGGGTGGCTACACCCATTTCCTTTGTCCAGTTTCGCACCAGAGCAGGGGCTGAAAGCCCCTGAATCGGTTTGAGCTGGACTATGCACTGGGACACCAAATGTGCCCACAGTGCAGTACTTCAAAGCACTGTGAGAGTGCTCCCACCCGGCCTCAATACACATAAGGCTGTCTGGGAGGTGGTTACACCTCCCTGTGACAGGAAACCTATTGTCCAGGCCTCCCCTGCCGGAGTTTCGGTCAGCAGCAGGAGGCCAGACCCGTGTCTGTGGCTTCAGCATCCATTTTGTGATGCCAGGGCTCCATTAAGTTTCGACCGGGAATACCAGTGCTACCATGTCTCTCCCTCTAGAAGGGTGGGATCATACTCTCACACCAGTTATGGGTGTGGCAGTATGATTCCAAGGTGTTTTACACCAAACACAACATGTTTCCGTGCAGCCAGTCCGAAGTTAGCATTTACCGTTGGGTTATAATGCACTTAAGAGTATATGGTCAGGCTGCACTACAAACAGCATCAGAGAAGGGACTCTGAACGCTGCAGAGGGGCTCATGCAGGGGCACCCTCTCACATAAGAACCAAGCACTCTGCCTTCAGGATTGAGAAGGCCTGCCATAGGAGTGACTTATAGGTTTATATGTGTGTACATACATAGTGATATAGGTAACCTATATCACAGTAAGGGGTGCATGCACCACCTTACCCAGGCTGCAGTAGCAGACCTGTGGTGTCATTTTGGGTGGCTTTCCAGGGGTGGCATAATACATGCTTCAGCCCCTGGTAGGCCTCTGGGATACCTATGCCCTGGGTACATAGTGTACCATATACTAGGGACTCACAAGGGTACCTCAGGATCCAATCTGTGGTGTACCTAAAGTACATGGAATCAATTTATTAGAGAAAACAGATAGACTGGGGACCTGAATAGCAGGTTCCCAGCCAAACTAAGTCAAAAACCATCAAAACGCCAGGAAAAAAGTGGGGGCAACCATGGTGTCAGATTCCACCTTCCTACACTATGCCTTTAAGTACATGAATGGGTGCTTGTACCTTTGTTTCCGTATGCTTCATCGTTGCTATAAATGAACCTTGACTTTTTAACGGCATCGATGCAACCCAGGTATACACTTTAGTTTTCAATGGCGTAAGTCGGGTCAATTGGGATAGTTCATCATATTTCTCCTCAGGCATAATATTAATTGACACACCACTATCGGGAATGAAAGGTATTGAGCAACCATTGAACTTTAGTGTAATTTTCAGACAATGCTTGAATGACTTTGGTGCTTCGTCAATGTCGACTTCTCTTGGACTGGTATGTTCCCTCACAGGCACCCATTCCAACATCTGCATGCTTCTCTGACCCCTAGTTTAGTAGGAATCAGGGTGTAGTATCTCAGGTTGCAGTGTCTCGCAAATACGCAGATGTCATGAAGGAGGCATTGACAGGTCCTCACACATCCCGTCAATGCCGGAGGGTCTGTCTGGATCTGTCTGGCCCTGGGTCTCCTCTGAGGGGTCGGAGGTCAACTAAGAGATGTTAGGTTCAGGAGAGAAGAGTGGGGTTGTGACGATTGTCATCAGCTCCTTTGAAAACAAACTTAGTGCAATGGCAATTATTTCAGACATCCTTGATGTAGAGGGTTGTGGAGAGTGAATTGTATTTAAAATGGATGCTTGCCATTGTGTTAGCACAACATATTTAGACAATAGCCCACCTTTACCAAAACTAGGGGTGGGCAGTGGAGCAAACTGCCACGCAGCGGAATCAGAGGTTTTTGCCCAACTCCACAATCCGAGTGGAGCGCATATATAGAAAAACTATGAAAACTCCACTGGCGAAGTGGAGTTTACCGCCCACTCCTATCTATGACCATATTTGGTATGAATAGGAACAGAAGAGATCATAAAAAAATGCACTGCAAGTTGACTGCATTATTTGGGACCAGCGATGGATGTTACCCATGAAACTCTTTCAACCCCAAGAATTTCACAGGGAAATCCAGGGGTATGGCTTCAACCACACTTCCAGATGATAAAATAGTGTCCCATTAAGTAGGCCTGGGCGGTAAATTCCGTTCCGTTCGCGGAATTTGCGGAATTAGGGTAATTTCGCGTTCCGCGGAGAACGCGAAATTGCCCAAAAATCTGCGTTCCGCGACTTCGCGAAATTTTTTGCTTGTTCGCGTTCTCAATATGCGTGTTCGCGAGATATTTCACCCCGAGCACGCAAACAGCGATCGCGAACAGGAAAAAAGTATCGCAAACAAGCAATTCCGCGTGTTCGCGGAATTTCTGCGTGTTCGCGGAGATTTTTTACCGTTTCGCGGAGATTTGCGTAACGCGATTACGCAAATTCCGCCCACCCCTACCATTAAGCATCCTCCCCTACCCGCTAGCATGCAACGGACCATGCCACAAACTAAGCTCTGGTTCATATGTCTTAATACAACTGCGTGCAGCTTTTAACTAAACACACTGGGGCCGATTCTGATCCTGGAAAAACCGGGTACGATTCGTCGGACGGAGCGTTTTCTCCGTCCGACTCGTACCCGGGAAAAATACCTTACAAACATGCAAGTACGATTCGTACGGAAACACCATTTCCGTACGAATCGCAAAAACCACCGACCGACAAAACACACACCCACAATTCTGATCTGGGACACCGCGGACGTGACGTCCGGACGGAGTCAGGCAGCGTTTCACGAACCAGCAAGTACGATCCGTTCCCACGTCACTCTGCACGGATTATATTTTACGGCAGCCAAAAACTGTCGGGAAATCAGGACAACGCTCCTGCGTGGAGGAGTGTGGCTCAATGGTTAGAGCGGCAGACCCTGAAGCAGAGTTCTGGCCAGGGACCAGGGTTCGATTCCCGCCTCGGCGGGGCTCGTGCTCAACTTCCTCGGACCTGTCTATTCTCGCCTCGGTGCCTATTCTAATCACGGGCCCCACGCTGCAACTCTGGGCAATAGCTTGCTTAGCCTCCACACCGGCCCCAACAGCGCTAAGGATGCCTGGCTTCACCCTGGGGGTGCCCAGGAGTGGACACTTCACAGGGAAAGCCAGGAGGGGTTCCACAGCGGTATGAGTATCAGCGCCAGGAAACCGCAAAGGCGACACCGCAAGGTGGCCGTCTGGTGACAGTGCGCTCTATAAGTACCTTGACATTTACATTTACAGAAGGAGCACCTGTACGCGCCGTACCCCCAGCCCCCCATATGTACGCGCCATACCCCCACCCCTCCGTACCTACGGGGTGGGGTGGGGGTATGCTCCGTACCTACGGGGGTGGGGGTACGCTCCGTACATAAGGGGGTGGGGGCATGCTCCGTACCTACGGGGGTGGGGGTACGCTCCATGCCTGCGGGGTGGGGTGGGGGTACGGTGCATACATGGGGGGCTGGGGGTATGGCGCGTACTTGGGGGGGGTGGGCTGGGAGGGTGTTCGGCGCGTATGCGGGCACATGTTTGGACGTCTCCATGGTTGCTATGGGAGTTCGCTCCGTACAGTGTTTTTTCCATACGGTTGTGCATTCGGACGGATCGTACTTGCGCGCTCGGACTTCAGTTTACCGATTCGTACGTAAAACTGTCCGGGGACGTGTCGGACACTTTTTCCGACCCGAGGACGTGTTGGGGAATTTTCCCAATGCGATTCGTTTGGATTTTTTAATATACGAATCGTACTCGCCAGTTTGTACGGGACTTGTACGATTCGTACGTAAAAAAATCCGGATACGATTCGTACGGGGAATATTTTTAACGGATCGGAATCGGCACCACTGTGTCGTGAACTTTATTGGCCACACCCAGATACCTCCTAGTTCAATTAGTAATGCTTGTAAGGAGTCTGCCGAGGATCACTAGAGTCCTTGTGCACATAAGCACATGACACGACATCTCCCTCTTTGTTATAGAAAAAGTACTGAAAATATGCATACATTAGATTTCTTCTATGAGTCATCCAGTTGCTCGCACTAGTCTTCCAGATCAAGCTGTATGAGGTACAGGAGGGGCACACTCATCTGGCATCTCAGATGATGAACCAGATGCTTTACTTGGGACCTCAGGTGGAATTGCCTCACTTGTGAGGTCTGGAGCTGACAAGCATTGAGAAGATGCTTAAAGTGCGACAAATCTCTGGTTATGATCTTTCCAGGTCACTGAGCAGTTACCCATGTAATTTACTAGCCACAGCTTTCAGTGGCTCAGCGTCAAATGGACAATCAGTTTTACTGTCAGATTTTGCTTGACCAGGACCCAGTCTACATTTTCGAAAACCACATACCGAGCGCATCACCGATTGTTGGCTTACACCTTCCTCTTTCTCTTGTTAGAAGTGTCACTGACATTATCCTCTTCAGGGACGATCGACCGGCTATTGGTCCATTGTGGAAGATTAGTTCCAAGGGCTCTCCCAAATAACAAGCTGGCAGGACTTGCTGTAGAATGGAGATTAGATCTGTAAACATGGAGGGCTGGACACAGCACTGACTTGAGATCAATCCCTTCTAGCGCAGCACGCTGAGTCACTCTCTTTAAGGTACCCATAAATCGATCTACTGTGCCATTTGCCTGGGGCCAAAGAAAGAGGCATGCTTTTCTGATGCTTAATGTTCAAACAACCAAGAAAGGGTGGGCCATTGTCAGATTTAAGAATGTAAGGAACACTCCATGCTGGGAAAATATCATCCAGCCTCAAGCTAAAGGCAGTTACACAGACGACTTGATTTCAGTCTCTTTCAACTCGTTCATCAAGGTGCGGAAACCACACTGGATCCCTGAGGGCTATCTTGGTGGCAGCAATACCATGGTGTCCTTTGTGTGCTAGTTCAATTACTTGTTGCCTCAGGCTCTCAGGTATGACTATTCTCGACCATCTCAGTATGATAACATCTTGCGTGATGGTAAGTTCTTCCCAAATTTCTTAAACTTTTGATATTTAACATCACCTGTGAGAGGTCAAGTATGCTTTCTCCATGACTGCGTTGCATAATGTCTTTAAGAGTGAGCATGTTTTGATGATCAGCATTTGTGGCAGTGGTGATTTGTTCAATAGAACAATCTGTAGGTGTGCTAGACTGTGCTATGACGTTAACATATGCTTCTGCTACCTTAGATGTTGTGCTGTGACATTGTAATGGCACCTGTGAAAAGTAGTCTTCAGGCTTTTGAGCCTTCCATGGCTTATGCACAATGGTGTAGTTGCACTCCTGCAGTCGCAACCCCCACCTCTCAATGCTAGGGGGCATCTTGTCCTTCAGATTCCAAAAAATAGTGAGCAACGACTGGTGGTCTGTGATAAGGATCAAATCCTCTCCATGCAGAAGCGCATGAAAGTGTACAAAAGTCCATACTACTGCTAACTCTCCTTTTTAGGTTGAGAGTGAGCATGTTCAGTCTGAGATAGACTTCTGTTAACATAGGCCACAATCTGCCTCTGTGCATCTGGCTTTCCATTGTGTTGGGTAAACATCACACCCAACCACACTGAACTAGCATCTACTACAATCTCTTTGTGTAGTTTAGGATCAAAATAGGCCATTTCAGTCGCATTTTCTTAAAGCTTTGGTCACACTCAGAATACCACTTAAACAGAACATACCATGTTGTTAAGTCTCTCAGCGGGGCCCTCATGGTGGAAAAATCACAAATTTATCTGGAACAGTAACTGGCCATGTCTGAAAAGGATCGCAGCATAGACACATCTTCTGTGGGACAAGTGGATGGCAATGTTTATAGTTTTTCAGGGTCAGGTGTCCTTTTTTGTCCAAAAAGTAGTATTGTACCTACAGTTTCTTTCCAGCTCAGGTTGATGGTAACCTTTGTTCAAATCAAAATGGGAAAAGACTTTGATGTCTCTCTCTGTCTAACAATTTCTGTCTAACAATTGCTTTGTTAGCCTGCTGCAAATTAACACAAATGCACATTGAACTTTCACTGTCCTTTTTAGGCACAGCTATAATGGGTAAGACATATGGGGCCATATGTAGGTGGGCTAATACTGGTCGGTAACGGCCCAAAATCGGTAAATTTCCCATTACCAACCGGTATTTAGCCCTTTGATATGTAGGAGACTGGATTTTAGGATTCCGTAAATTACTGAATCCTTAAATCCTATGTAGGGAGCACTCAAGTGAGTGCATTTGTGGTTTAAGGATTCGTTATTTACCACCAACTACAAGTTGGTGGTAAATACCAAATACCTTTCCAAAAGCAATTTTGTGCTTTGGTAAAAGTGCCATGTGGCAGACATACATGCCCTTAGGGCATGTATGTGCACCACATGTGCACACATGCACGATTCAGGGGTGCAACAGGGTGTCAATGTGACCCCTGCCACCCTTGAATATGCTCCCCCTATTACCGATTCGGTATTTACCGAATCGGTAATAGTGAATGGCTTCCCATTCATACCTATGAGCCTCCAGGCCCATAGGAATTAATGTGAAGGTATTCCTTATTACCGATTCGGTAAATACTGAATCGGTAATAACGAATATTACCGAATCAGTAAAATTTACCGATTGTTTACCTACATTCTACATCTAAATACCGAATCGGTAAAATTCGGTATTTAGCAATCGGTAAATAGAAATTACCTACATATGGCCAATGGTGTAGGACTAGTTAGGAGTTTGATGATGTCATGCTTTGACACTGCTTTGAGTTCCTTCTCAACGACTACCTGTAAGTGGAAAGCAATGCAGCCATGTCGCTGGGCAACAGGGTGAATGTCTTCATCGATGTGAGGCTGCACCTTCATTGTCTTTAGTTTCCCAAGTCCATGAAACAATGAGGGGAATTGACTCACTATTTCAGGGTGTGCATTTAGGTTGTAGTTAACAGAGATCAGCCCCATGTCTGCAGCAATACTGAAGCTGAGTAAGCATGCACTCAACGGAGTACCTTTTAGGACATAAATTGTCACGTGTACTGTCATTTTCTAATGTCGCACAGTTGGCACAAATAATCCTTGACTCCTCAGTGGCATAGAAGCTGCCCACATGTACACCTTTATTTTCAATAGTGTAAAACGTGGTATCAGGGACAGTTTGCTGTATTTTTCTACCTGCATGATTTTTATCAATGCGCCACTGTCTATAATAAATGTGATAGTGTACCCATTCACTTTGAGCGTGACATTAGGGCAATGTCCATGTGAACTTGGTTGCTTCGCACGGTGATTCTTCTTAGATTTGTGTTCCTCTCTGCGAGTGGCCAATCCTACATATGCCCATTGTTTGGTGACCAACATCATCATCGCACATCCATCTTCATCATTGTCACTTACTGATGACGTTGCAGAATCTTTGGACGATGACTTTGACGACTAGCTGCTCTGTTTTGTTTTCACTTGCCTCAGTTATGTTGCAGCATGGCCTTGTGGGAGTGGCTAGAGCGTTTCTGGAGCTTCCTGATGTCCATTTTCTCTTCTGGTCATGATGCACTTAGTTTCTGTTTCGCTTGACAGCGAAAGCTAAGGTTAACACCTGATTCATAGTGAGACATGTGACACATAAATCTACCTTGGATTCTGGTGACAACGAGATTGTTTAGCAACATGGTGAATTGCCAGCAGCACAGGAAGGACCTAGACAGTGGGGTGCAAGATGGAAACGGAAGTGGGAACACAAAAAAGGTATGTTTCAACTCTTTCCCCTCATTTCTGCGAACCCGAGTTCGGATTTTTCCCCGCCACAGTAGCCTTGACAGAAGGCACATCATAATCGGCTCGGCAGTATTCTTGGTGGGATTCCCTCTGACAGCCGCTTCTGGCTATGATGCCGTCAACACAGGAATGAAGATTCTTGCAGAGACGACCGAATTCTGACGGTCTTCCCTATATAGTCCAGCGAACAGGAATACCATTGGAAAAGCGAGGATGGGACAGATCCACCAAGATCTGAATCAGGCCCATGATCTGTAATGATGAAAAGTGCATGCCTGCCAGACCCTGGCTCAAGTGAGGGGCAGAGAGTGACAGCCAGTCAGTACTCTTTTTCTGCTTACCATGATCTTAATAATGGTCATTTGAAAATTACTATGTTGATGATGCAGAAGGAAAATGGGTGGGTGGAGGTGCTATGCCAAAAGGAACCAGTCACCACTGACTCTCACTAATTCAAACAATCTCTCCTACAGTGTCAGAACTATTGATTTCTTCCATTGATGGCAAATGTAAGTTTTACCAATTGCCAGTGATGTTGCTAACCATCTACTTCTGATTGGACAGTTCTGTTTTTTCTGACATGCAATGTAATGTAGTATTGCAAACCTGATTGAATGGGCAAGTGCATGTCTTTCTATAACTGACTCTATAGTTTCTCAAAATGCAGTACAGTATGTTTCAATATTTTTACAGTGACGTACAACATGAGCAATGTCACATCTTGGTGGTTTACACCTCATGTGTTCTGAGAAGAGCAGAAGCTTTGCTCTATTCAATTTAGAGGAGTTCCACAACCAATTGTGAAAGATTTTGAAATAGGAAACTTTCTGTCAGCCCTCCATTAGTTATTTGTCACGAGACGTGAGAATGTTTTCCAATATTTGAAAGAATAGTAACAATTCATTCATTCTGTGCTGTCTGCCACCATTTTCAGAGGTTGAACTATATTGGCACTCATTAGAGACCTGTAACCACCCCCACCCTATGTGGATGCTTCTCCACAAGATATTTTGATAGAATCCCATATGTGGAAAGCATAAACCTCTAGTCTCAGTATGGCTGTGTAATTTAACAGATTTCATCTTCAATCTTGGTTTCACTTTGTTCCATATTAATGATTAATATTATAGTCTATACAAAAAATAGCTGCAATGTAACCCAATAGTTGAAACATTACAAAGAGGCAAATGTAGCTTGGAGCTACCACCACTTTCATCAATTGCGCTCACCCCACAGTGAAAGCTGTCACTGAGTCTGCCTTGCAAAGTCTATGTGGGTCTTAGTTATAATGGTAGGTATGTTATGTTATACCATTTTACCTAGACCTCTATTAACCAAGAACCCCAGGTATGTCCTGGACCCATCAAAACCTACAATGCTGACTCTTGTGGTAAAGAACATGAGCATAGTTTTACATTCTCCGCAGTAAACTTTGTAACCGGAGAATTGAGAGAGGAAGCTTATTAAAGGCTGGGTTCGCAGTGCAATGCTGGATGCTTTAACAGTTATATCCGAGAAAGCATTGTAGGGGTCTGCGATGTGAGTATGTTTTGTGTCTGTTTATATGAACAGATATCAATATAGAGTGCCTCTAGTGGAGCACTCCAATCCTGTTGTAACTGCGCTTTTGGATATGGGGCAGAGTGACCAATTTATCTTGATTTCTTTTGAGCCATCTTATGTACCGATGTATGCATACAGTATTTATATACCACAAACCTAGCTAAAAGGCATCGAAGCACTGTACATGGTCAAAGACAATCATAGTAGAGATAATGACTAATAGGAGAGGAAGCTTGGTTGTGGACTGGTAATGCATTGTGATGTAGTGTTCTTTAAAGAGGTGAGTCTTCAGCTCTTTCCTAAATTGGAGCAGAACTGGGGAAGTCCTGATGGATACAGGGATGTTGTTCCAGATTCTGAGTGCATACATGGAACAGGACAGCGGTCTTGTGGTTTCTTTTTTTAAGCTTCTTAGTCTGCAGTCTGAGGGTGTCCTTGCTCTGAGTGTGTGGAAACCATCAGGGATAATGAGCTTGTCTAAAATCTACCTTAAAGGGGACATAGCATGAGGATTTTAGTGCAATATACAAAAGTAATCATCTCACTAGCATTTAAATGCAAGACCAGTGACCTTTGTCAATGCTCATTCCGTTTTGACATATTTGCATGTTTTAATATACCGTATAAATCGCTCAAGCTGAATAGGACAAAGTTATATTTTGACACTTCTGGCAAAATATATTTGAATTCTGGGAACACAAGGTTTGTACTAAACCAGTGATACTTTACAAATAAGAAAGAAAAATTTCAATTTAAAATTCTTCCTATCTCTGTATAATATAGGGGCACACATAGCATAGGAAGATGTTCTATCATTTAAAATCAATTAACATGCTTCTTATAAAGTAGTAAAACATCCTTGCTATTCATTTTCTGTTGCAATCTATTTTTCTATTAAATCATTATTGGAATTCAGGGACCCCTACTGAGTTATGTTTGGAAATCAGGGACCCCTACTTAAATAATGTTGATGATTTGGAACAATACTCTAAAGCATGGAAACAAGCATTCATCAATCAAATACCCCAGTGAATAAATATTTTATTTAATTCACAAATATCAAAATTAACTAATCTTTATTTTTAATGGGAAGATTGGAGTTTTTCAATTCACCCATCATCCATACTATATTCTGTTTGATGCACTTGACCAGCTCCCAGGCGTCAATCTGAGGACAGACACCAAATTACTTTTTAGCCTCCAATTTCAAATTCCTCAACATTTACAGAACATTTTTTCAAGTTTCAGTTTAACGTTTGCCTCCTTTATTTATATACACTTTATTAATCTTTTAACACTATTTAATTTTCTATGCAGCCGTGGACCCCTGAGTTGGCATCGCAGACCCCCAAGGGTCCCCAGACCTCACGTTAAGAACCGCTGCACTAATGCATTCCTATATATACTATTCACCATTCTTTTCAAGCCAGTTGATACCTACCCTCTTGTACCACTTCTGTACCACTGCCTTCCATGTTACATGTACATAGACCGCTTTTCCCCTAGTCCATCCCTCAAATTCCAAGCTAAGAAGTATGTGTTATTTACATTAAGTGTATTGTTGTCTCAAGTAATTGAAAATTAGATCTTATAATATTAGTGTGTTTATATTTAAATATGTTTAATTTTTCAGACTTCTGAAACTCCTAAGTCACTTTCTGATATAGACACAAGTAAGGAATCTGTTCAGAGGAATATTGTCAACTTGCACAATGCCTTAAGGGCAGGAGTAAAGCCATGTGCCAGCAACATGTTAAAAATGGTAAGTTTAGTTTCAATTCTCAGCAAAGAATTGGTAGGAATTGTGTGTAAAATCCTACAATTTAGCATATTTTGATCACCCCATGTTTTAGTATCGTGTTGCAATCTAGTACACTGCATCACCAGTGGTGGTTTGAAACCACTGAATGTTGTATTATGAACACATGATATTCTTGGCTATCAGGTGAGAAATATATTTGGTGTGTATTAAAACAGGTCCACTGGTCAATATTAACCTTTACTTTGACCTGAGATTTTCAATATCATATTGGCACCCCGGAGAAATAATATCTCCTGAAAGACCAATGTTACAAAAGACGATGGGACAGATTTACAAGAAAGTGCCGCAGCATAGCACCGCAAGCACTTTGGCTGCGTCACGCTGCAGCACTTTCAAAGCACAGGAATGCTGCATATTTCCAATAATATGTCTCATTACTGTGCTCTCCCCTGCGCTGGTGCACAAACAGCTGCCATGCACAGGAACCCTTACACCATGGCTCAAGGATGCCTGCGTCATGGGGAAGGCTCCCCTTCCTGCACAAAAACAAACACTAGAGGCGTTTTCCTCTTTCAATGCATGCTGTAGAATGCAGCACGCATTGAAATAGGTAAAAAACGAGGAGAAATTAAAACATTTCTCCTAGTTGTGCCTTGCTACGCCCCCCCTAGAGAGCGTAGCATTCTGACGCATTTCCAGGTTTACGATTCCTAGAAATCTGAAATTTGTCTTGTTTCATGAGTGTTGCATGGGATCACCCACAGCAACACCCATGGAACGCCCCTTTCACTCAAAGTGCTGCGTGTAAAGGGGCCGTATTTACAAGGACAGGAAAAGTCACGAAGGGTGGCTTTACCTGTCCTTGTAAATATGTGGCAGTGAAATGCGCCACCTGTGCGTCACAGTAAGTGACGCATGGGTGGCCCAAGGGGTTTGGAAATCTGCCCCGATATCTTTCTGTCGAAAGCAAATGATTTAGGATTACAAGCTGCACAAGGCACTATGGGGCATATTATCAAGCCTGGCGATAAAATTATCGCCGCTTTTGCGGCAGAAAACTGCCGCTAAAACGGCGATAATTAGCTTGATAATATGCTCTATGGAATTCCAATCGAAGCACAGTTGGGCAGCGGACACAAATACAGTTAGAGAGCAGCAAATCTGGCCTCAACAAGCTGGAACAGTTGTTATGTTTTTTATTGAATGCAAAAGTCACAAAATTAAATAGAAGAAAAATAAGAAAACGGCAGGTGTACTTATACAATGTAAAGATAGAAACACTTTTGCTTTTAATGCACATCACAGGAAAATAGTCTTCTTGACATAAAGAAAAGGTGCTATTGACCTTCAATTACCGTAACCTTAAGTACAGGCATGAACCAGACAAGGATGACTAAAAAATAACAAGCATTGGCAATGTCAAGGGGTCTTGCTTAGCTGTACATAGAAGCGAGACCGACTGGCATTGCCAATTTCAATTACTTTCCACAGTGCTCTTAAGACTTTCATTAAAACCATACCTAATGCTGCAAGGAGTAATCATTTTACAAACAAAAAATACATTCCAGAAGAAAGTGAAAATATCTCCACTTATATGATTTGAATGACGCTTCAATATGCTACAATATTTACCATAGGTCACATTAAAATCTAATCCCGAAATATATCTGCTATATACAAATGAACGTTAGCAAATGTAGTATTTTTATTTTCAGTCTTGCTAGCCTTTCCTCAGCGCTGCTTTTTATCCAAGCTGTTGATGCCTTATATTCCGTGTAGTATGGTTCCCTCTAGTGGTAAAATGCACTAACTGTTGCTGCCTGTTCCACTCACTTCAGGAATCGTAATAATTTGTATAGGGTACGGCCTAAAACACCAATAAGGTACTTGTATAAGTCAAAAGACGGCAGTTGGCAAGTAAAATAGACACAACAACGTGATCATAAATTTCCAGCGAGGCAAATATCCTGAATGGAAAGAGGAATCAGATAGGAAGACTCTAAAGGGAGACTCCACCACCCTGGATCAGACACTTTATATAGTCAAACAAGCTCATTTATAAGCCAATTGCATCACTATTTTTGATAAACTTGTGGTGCAAGGGGCTTGCTCATATTTACAAGGCCACGTAAAGTCTCCCTGCTTGACTTTCCATGGCTGTGTAAATATGGGCCCCCCTTTCATGCATTACTGTGCGTGAAAGGGGCGTTCCATGAGTGTTGCTGTGAGTGTTTCAACATTTTGTAAAACTGGGAATGCATCTGAAACCTTTGCCTCTCCAGGTGAGGCATAGGAACGGAGCAACAAGGAGAAATACTTTTATTTCTCCTTGTTTTTCCCTCTTTCTATGCGTGCTGCAGAATGCAGTTCGCATAGAAAGAGGAAAATTCCATTAATGATTGTTTTTGTGCAGGAAGGTGTACCTTCCTACACAAAAACAATCATCCCCGCAGCAAAGGCATCCTTGCAAAATGACGCAAGGGTGCTTGCGCTGGCACATGACAGTCAATTGAGTTCCAGCACAGGGGAAATCAAAGGGATGTGTTGTATTGTTATTAATACCATGATGCAGCAAGGTGCAGCTAAATGGATTGTGGCCGAGCGCTATGTAATTTTCTTGTAGATGCGGCCCAAAGTTTGTTCTCATCAGGAAACTCATGGTGTCTGTGATTCCAAAAATAATCACCCCATGTTTGACGTTCCACGTGCCATCCAGTTTTCCATATATTTGTCACCTGCACTCCACACCATCTGCTACTTCCATGAAACTCCTCCGTTGCGAACAGTAGCTAGGTAGTGTCCTCCCCAACCCTGCTTGCAAATGATCACGGCACACAAGGAACTTATTATTACACCTCTTTTTTCCTTAGGCTGTTACGGTAACTGAATATTCTACATCAAGACTTTTATCACCCACGCACTTACGTCTCTATTCTACAGAGTCCAACAGGAACCGAAAGGTTCACTTCATCTCTAACTGAAAAGAAACGACATATCTCCCTTTGTTAAATAACAAGTACAAAAACTATATTTCCTACTGGCATTCCATAGTAGGTAGTTATAGTTAGGACCTAGTTTCCATAGGAAGACCATTTTATCATTTTCCAATAACTTTGACATCGTTTGATGGCTCCTCATGACATTTTCAAAACTAATTTACGACTCACTTCAGCTACTGTGTTAAAGATTTCGGGGTGATCCGTCAAGTGGGGGCTGACATTAAGAATTACCCTGGCCGCCTAAAATCCCAAGCCCACTCTAAACCCTAAAAATTCACTTACCATGCAAAAATCCAAATCCATCCTAAACCCTAAAAAAAAAATATATATATACACATCTCCCTCTGTGTGATCAAGACCACAGGCTTGGGATCGAAACCCATCATCCTGACAAAATAAAGCAATAGACTGATTCATTGTATCTTCAACTGGAGTCTGTGCCCTCGTTTGGCCCGCTGCTGTCATTCACTGGGATCCTGGTTTCATATAAATATATATATATTCACTGAAAAAACCATAGGTTTCACACACGTTATAGTTAGGAATTAGCATTTAAAAAACCTTGCAAATTCACTGAAAAAACCATAGGTTTCACACATGTTATAGTTAGCGGAAATTTTACTGATAAAAAAGCAATGAAATTCCCCCGTTATAGTTAGTGCAGGCAACTATAACTCACGCGACCGCAATCCTCTGCTGATGCTAATACTGTATTTAGACACTTATTTGCCCATGTCTTTTTCCATACATTTTTAGCTATACATATATCATAAATATTTTTTTTTCATAAAGACACATATGTCATCAGCAGAAGATTGCGGTCGCGTGAGTTATAGTTGCCTGCACTTACTATAACGGGGGAATTTCATTGGTTTTTTATCAGTAAAATTTCCGCTAACTATAACATGTGTGAAACCTATGGTTTTTTCAGTGAATTTGCAAGGTTTTTTAAATGCTAATTCCTAACTATAACGTGTGTGAAACCTATGGTTTTTTCAGTGAATTTGTACGGTTTTTTAAATGCTTAGTTACTTTACGCCATTCGTGGCGTGCGCGCCCACTTAACGCAGTTCGTTCCGTGCGCGCACGGTGCACTTCGCGCACCGTGCGCGCACAGTGAGCACGCGGTGCGCTTCGCGCAACGCGCGCCCACTTTACGCAGTTAGTGCCGTGCACGCACGGTGGGCACGCGGTGCGCTACACGCACCGCGTGCCCACGTTACGCTAGATGGGCCATGTACGCACGATGCGCTTCGCGCACCGTGCGCACATGGAGGACATATGATGCACTTCGTTTTGAAAGGTAATATTTTAATTTTTCGTATATGTTACAAGCCATGCACAAATGGGGCCCTTCGGGCACCATTTGCACACGGGGTGGAGAGAGTGTGGATAATTTTTTTTTTTATTATTTTTTTTTTAAATATTTTAGTTTAACTCATCTTTAATAAGCTATGCACAATTGGTGCCCTTCGGGCACCAATTGCACACGGGGTGGGGAGAGTGTGGATAATTTTTTTTTTTTTATAATTTTTTACCGTACGGTAAGCGTAATCGGCGAAATTAGCGAAAAAATAAAAATTCAGTTTTTGGCCTTGGGGGATCTTTGGGGACTCCCTCAACATTGCTATGTGTGTGGGAGCTGTCTAAACAGCCCCTTTACATGTTTTTGGGCTTACTATTTTAAACATCACTCTCAGTGCGAGAGAGAAAATGGCGGCCGCCGCTTCCTGGTTTCGGCCGATTCGAATGTTTACTAAGATCTAAGAGCCAATCAGAATCGCGCTCGCACACGCCACCGTACGTGTACGGTAAGCGTACCGTAAGCGCACCGTAAGCTGGCTCAGAGATATATATTGATTTAAAGGCTATTTTCTCAGAATCTACTGAACAGATTTACACCAAACCTACAAAAGGCACTTCCTTGACCTGAGGACTACCTCTCTGCCAAATTTCTAGTAATTCTGTTCAGCCGTTCGGGCTGTAGCCCTGTCTAAAAGTCCTATGGAAAAATGCATGGGAAAAACGCGTTTTGGGACCCCCCTTTTATCTCAGCCCCCGCTTGACGAATCCCCCCGAGACTTTCAGGGAAGGAGCGGAGCGTAGCGCCCCACCTATTTTGAAAAATTTGCGAGGATTCGTCGACCGGCGCCAAAGTTATTCAAAATAGAATGTTGCGGATTTCCTATGGAAACGTGGTCCTAACTATAACTACCTACTGGCGACCGCCAGTAGGTAATAAATATAAATATATATATATGTGTGTATGCATAAAAACACTTGCGGTCTATTAGGATGGCTGTCGTAAAATCACTCTGACCGCCATGGTGGGGAGAAAAGTCCACTCGCCATGATCGCGGCATAACCGCCGGTCCAATTAGTATGCTCCACAGTCGAAATCTGACCTCGGAGGTAAGATAGCGGCCTTTAACATTGTGGAGGTTGCGATGTCAAAAGGAGCATGTCCTGCATATCCCTGCACTGTGTAGCAGGCACTGCACAGCGCCTGCCACCCAGGACAGGGACATGTAGGGGGGTACCATGGGTACCCCCCAGTGCACCCACACCCCTCCAACACATTGGGGGGCCGAAATTAGCCTTTCCATGGCGGTTCCACTGCAGTGGAAAGGCTGGCTACCGCCGGCATCATAGTCATGCCGGCGGAGCCTGGTCCTGCACTGGCCCTGCACCAGCCCCATTTTAGCGGTCCAGCTCCTCCCGCCAGGCAAGCGTGCGGACTGCTACTGGCGGAAAAGTGACGGGCGGAATTTCTCACCGCCGCGGTCATCACCGCCATGCTAATGTGACCGGTGGTTTTCTGGGTTTCCGCCATCCTAATAGACCCCTTAGATATTGAAACCTTTAATACTTACATATATTTACCTTTAAAACTATAAAAATGAATATGCCTTACCAATCGTGACTTTACAACAAAATGTAGTAATGGCATGCATGGTAAAGGCATATTCGTTTAAAATCCTGCCTGGTAAAGACTTGTGTAGTAATGTTGCCTAAGTGTCTAAGCCTGCGTGGTAAAGGTATGCGGGGTTCCGACTGCGGGGTTAAGGCTGTTTCATGTAAACATGTAAAAAAAGCGTTGTGAAACCTTTACATACCTTCTCTATGGATCCAGTATCTTTCTTAAACCTTCCATTTGCAATTTCCTATCTTTTGGGCAAGGTTTGGACTATTCTCTTCCACTTTTTTCACAATCGTACTAAATGAGAGCAATCAATGTTAACATTTCAAGACATTCTGTGAATGTCAGTTTGTTGTGACATAGTGAACAATTTAATTATCTCTGTTTGAATTTGCGGCAGGAGCAAAATGCGCGTTATTGTCTCTGCACTTCCTCCTTTATGGTATCCCTTCTTCACTTGTTCTTTTAAGCTGGCCCAAATGCCTACTGATCCACTGTTGATATATGTTTCTAAGTAATGCAATTTAAGCACTGTAGCACCGTATTTATTTTCATTGAAGGCATGGAATGAAGAAGCTGCGAAGAGTGCTGAGTTTTCCGCAAATCGATGTATATTTCGGCACGTGCCGGAAGGCAAGAGAAATATTTCTAGTAAGTAAGATATTGCCTTACATATTTTTGGGAACATCGAAACCCTAATCACCAAACCACAAATGTAAGGTTCTGTGCGAAGAAATATGCATGTGTAAAGTGACATTTACTAATAATATTCAGACTGCAACCCTTGAATGCATTCAAAAAAAGTTTAAAAAAGACCTTTGGTTAAAAATATTACTATAATGTTACTAGTTGTAAAATTACTTGTGCTGTCTACAGCTATGTATATCACAGAATAGGGAAGAAGCCAGCACCTGAGCTCTATCACACACCAGTCAAGAAATACAATTTATTGAATGTAAACACAGCTGTCCCCTTGGGCTTCACCCACTTCTCTTTCTGCATCATCATGACAGATCCAGAGACCTGCAACAGTCTTCAAGATGCAGGCTATATGCCACAAGGGCAAACAGAACTTCCCTGAGGAGGAGGCATTGTAATGGCCACTAGAGAGAACTGTAGTTATTCTCCATGCATTTAAACTTGCCAGTGGGACCCCTGAAAGGTAATTGAGAGGCAGGACCTGGTTGGAAAGAACATAGTCAATCAATCAATGAAACAGCATTTGTAGAGGGCAGCACTGACACCTCTAGGGGTAACTCGTCACTGTGTCTCCATTGAAGAGCCAGGTCTTGAATCTCTTTATGAAGTCTGCCAGCGAGGAGACTGTGCAATGATGGATGAGAAGGTCGTTCCTGGTCTTTGCAGCGATGTAGGAGAAGAAGCTGCCACTGCTGCAGCTTTAACGGATGCGGGGTATGAATGCAAGGGCGAGTGAAGAGGAGCGCAGGTGTCTGGAGGGTTGGTGAAAGTTCAGTCGATGGCTGATGTAGGCAGGTCCTAGGTCGGGGAGGGCTTTGTCAGCATGCGTGAGGATCTTGAAATGGCATCACTCAAAAAGGCTAAAGGACTTCATGGAACTGCACCCAGTATATTGCCATGTGTGAATGGAGCAAAATGCAAAGAAGCATGCAGAGGTCATGCCGCTTGCAGACTTCTTTGCCTACAGGGCCCACCTCGAGCTTCAACTGATGTATAGCAGGCAGCAAGCACTCGACAACCAAATGCAGGGCTGACCAACCTCACTCTCCATCCTGTTCCCAGTGCACTGTCTAATCCAAAATTGACTGTAGGCCCAGTGTCGTGTAGTGAGGGAAGTGAGTCAGCCTCCAGTGGAAGAGACCAACATTCACCAACCTATGAACAAATTACAGACAACAACTAACGTCACACATTCTAGTACTAAAATTCAGGTTCCCTTGTTTGCACTCAACTAAACAATAAGCACCTTTTTGTCTTAACCTTATGCTCATTTTGAGCTTGTTAATACCCATACCTAAAAACAAGCATTTGCAATGCAATCGGTCTCGCTTTTAGGACCTTATATGTATTTAGCTATGCAGCACATTAGCCTGGGTGTTGAAACATCTACTGTTCTTTAACATGGAGGGATATTAAGCACTAAACTGCTTGACACGCCAGGTATGGGAACACACGGAGAGAAATATTGCATTTCAGCTGGAAATGGTATAGTCCAAAGCTCTGTTTTTAATGTAAAGTCAGGGCCTTCGGAGGTCATATCACTGAAAATACAAGAATTGATTTTTTTTATTGTCTACGGGTGCTCGTGGAAGACAATTTCTATGGATTGGAATCTAGCGAATGCTAAAGTGATTCTGGTATTTTACTGACCTCTGCTGGTCGTTTTCTTTTAAGACAGTTAAATAGAGGCAGTTGAACAAGCAGGGAGCAATTCTGGTATTTTACTGACCTCTACTGGTCGTTTTCTATCAAGGCAGTTAAATAGATGCAGTTAAACAGAAAAAAAGCCCCTAAGCGGAAGCAGACAAGTCCTAGGGCTTATCTACAGAGCCAACAAAGTACATACACATATAAGGATATAATAATTATGTACTAAAGGAAATACAAGAGGTTTCGAATGCTCAACCCATTGAGAGCATCTTACAGCTTTATCATCGTTTTGGACCAACCTTGATTAAATGCTGTTAAATCACATAATATACACACATTTGTCAACCGGCATACTCACACAGAATGTGAACAATAAAAATATACTCCAGCAGGTTTGTGTAAGGGAAAGTATTGATTGAAAGAAAAAAATGTGGAGAGTCAGAGGGGATTGGAATCAATGATCATTGGAAGGGGGTGGGGAAGAAAAGGTCAAAGGGAGAGGATACCAAACTAATATAGTTCCTGTTACAGAGAGGGAGACCAAACCTTGAGGAGTCAGTTAAAGTAGTATAAATCTAGGAATATCTGGGGAAAAGTCCATGGGAAAATGATGGTAAAACAAAGTCGAAATTCTAAATGAAATGCCCACCAAACATAAGTCCAAATGTCCAAAATCAAAGTCCAATTCAGATTATCGTCCACTAAGTCTAACATAAATGCCATGACAATGCCCTCAACCCCGATAATATTTCATTGTTGCTATAATGAATTGGAGCTACAAATTCTCATTTGCCCTCATAATCAGGTGTCCGAGTGAACACTTCTGTTGTATTCGTGAAGCAGGCAGACAGGATCAGACTCCCCTGAGTTCCGGGACGTACTGGGATGGGGGCAGAGCAGCAGCGGATGATGATGAGACTGACAAAGGCAATGGGTTTGTGTCAGTAGTGAACGATAATGACGGACTTAAAATGGGAAAATAGGGCTTAGTCAAGGGTCTACATGTGTGTAGTCCAGGTAAGCATGCACACCAAACACTTGCAGATGGTTTGGGAGAGGGGGCATGTTAGAATGTTACCTTTTTGGCCTGTTCCCCCCATTTTTTGGTGCTGAATGGCACTGCTGGTAGCTGACTCAGACTGTGTCCTGGGCTCTGCTAGTCTGGCCGGGTCTAGTACTATGTTAAACACAAACACATACATTGAGGTACACTTATAATTGGCATGACCTACCCTATAAGTCCCTGGTAGACAATAGGGCAAGGGAATGAAAACTACCTATGAGTCCCTAGTACAAAATAGGGCATGGCAGTTTAGAGGCCAGCAGCCGTTGCTGCACTTGCATGTGTGCACTGCTGAGAGCCTGTGTTCATTTTAAAAGCAGCCCTGTGTTGCAGCACTGCTTTTAAAAGTAAAATTCACTGCAAACTTGACTTTGGTGTTATGGGCACTTTAAAAGTGATAATCTACCTTATTTTTTACATTGTGGGTACCCCCAAGGTCTCCCCTAGGTGATCCTGGGGTGGGGGCATGTAACTATAAGCACAGTCCCTAACAAAGACCCTGGTGAGTGAAAGCTGCCCATTTTATTTTTCCCCAGTGTCAGAAATTCACTAAAATTTTACTGTGATGTGTGAGGGCACTGTGAAATAATAACCAACATCGTTTTTGCATATTAGGAACTCCTCAGGCATCCCCTAGGAATTCCAGTGGTGGAGGGGTCCTGTAATTATGATATGGGGATTTATAAAAGAGGTTTTCTAAACGCTGGTGAGGAATAAATTGCACATTTCATTTTTTGGGCTCATAGGCTAACACAGCAATATGTTATGGACTCATAACTATAGCTAGGAGAGTGCCAAAAATATACTTCAAAGACTGAACAGAATGGTATTGATAAATCCAGCAACTTGG
This sequence comes from Triturus cristatus, assembly GCF_964204655.1. NCBI lineage: Eukaryota > Metazoa > Chordata > Amphibia > Caudata > Salamandridae > Triturus > Triturus cristatus. Next base: position 184,594,013 of record NC_140589.1, read on the forward strand.
CATTGCTGAATGTATCATACTTGTACAGAAAAGAATTTATAAGACTTTCTTTTCTATAAGCCAAAATCCAGCCTCTTGCACTCTTCCCCTGAGGGATTAGCCAGGCTGCCTTGATTAGGTGGTAAGTAGCCTGGCTGAAGCCATCTGATGGAGAGAGCTCTGTGGGGCACAGGAATGCAGGGGCATGGGCCATAAGGCATCAGCGTCAAAGGAAGCAGAGATCAAGCAATCTAGTCAATCAGGGTCACCCCCTCTCCCTGCCGGATGGGAGGCTAAAGAAAGGAATTGGGGGGAGTTTATGGAAATAAGCCTTACTCTGAGTTTGGCTTAGTTAGCTCTTGCAGCTCTGCTAACATTTCAACCATGATGGAGTTTGAGAGAATAGTGCTTTCTGAGACAAGACTATACCACACTTTGGAGGAAGTTGTCATGCTTTGGGGTGTCACCCTGCACATCATTGGGCAGAGGCGCTCCCCTGCTTGTTGACAGAGAACACTGGAAAAATATGTGAGAGGAACAGAGCCTCTCAGTTCTGCTGCCTGAAACTACATGAAGAAGGAGGATTGTCCTGCTGGAATCCTGATCTGAACCCAAGTGCCTGCCTGCTGAAGAATGTGCCAGCTGCCCTATCTGGGACTGCAACTCTGAGGACTTTGCCATGCTTAAAGAATGAGTAATGAGTGGACTCCCTGCAGCTACAGGTTAACAGAGCTTAACTAGCCCTTCTCCAGCCAGAGTCCTCTTCCTGGAGTGAGTCCAGTGGAGTTTTAAGGGGTTGACCAAGTGCAGTGCGGGAAGTGTACCCCAGTCCTGCCAAGGACCATCTAGAAGATTCCAAATGCTTGGATTTGTGTTTTGGACACTTGGAACCCACCAGGAGACATTCTAAAAGGACCTCCAGAAGTTTAGGAAAGTTTGGGTAACTTTTCAGAAAAAGCTCCAGGAGGTGACTGACTACCTTCAACCACGACCTGGCCCGGATTCCAGGTTCATCCTGCTGAAGAGCACCTGGGGACCAACTTTCAGATTTTAACCTGGAGCTCCCTGAAAGTCAAGCCAGTGAACCCTCACAGAATCCGGACTGGTGGAGAGCAGCAAGGGCCCTCGGTGGAAAACGCTCCCGAAAAGTCAGAAGGTATCATTTTGATAAAGGCCTACTACGTGGGTTATCCGAGCAGGGCTTCATCGCGGTTGACCTCAATTTTGAACTTTGTGTCGGTCAAGCGCGACCAGATGCCCAGAAGTGGTGCTATCAGTTTCTAAGCACTAGAAAGTGTTTATTCTTTGAAAATTCTCCAGTTCCCTACATTCGGTTTCCATGTTTCTTTGTCATTTTGGTGTCATTTTAAAGATAAAAATATTTCCTATTTTTATAAATTGGTGTGGGATTTTTATTGTGTGTTATGTCTTACTTATTCACTGTATTGGTGTTTTAAAATGTTTTACATGCCTGTCTTCTAAGTTAAGACATATTGTTCGGTGTCCGCTACTAAGGGTTGAGCAAGGGGCTAATTTAGAGACCTTATTTAGGACCCAGTACCATGTTGGTGGCCTTGTTGCTGGTCTTAGGTACCTACCTACCACTGCCTATAGTCCACCTTCCAACAAGGCACATATCAGGGCTCAGTGGTACGTAGGTCAAAGTTGACACACAACTACTGCTTCACCTGTGGGTGGGCACTCGTATGAGAGTAATAGGTGTTGGAATGGCAGCCTCCGGTCTAAATGTAGGAGAGACCTTCAAACAGATAGGATGGTAGACTCATGAGCCTATGTTGGAGGGGCTTGATTTTGAGACATCAACAGGTTGTCCTGTCCTGAAACACGACTCACATCAGTCTGCCCCTAGCCTGTTGTGCCCAGGGTGATCACCTACTATGTTGCAGAGGCCTTCACGGAAAGATATTTAGGAATAGAGCATATTTGTCTTGAGTTTGGCAAACTCTCCCTCTTACTGCTGCTGTCTTCATCCTCCTTCTCCGTTGTTGCCAGTGCCTAACCTGCAGTTGAGTTTCTTTACCTCCTTTTCACTGGGCCCTGTACCTTCTTACTTTAGCACTGGTGGAGCTCTCATCTAGCTTTTCATGATCACTGTGAGTACTCCGCTATCTTATGCAAAACTGGATATCCAAAAATCACTATTCGTAAATGGGTCACCAAGGCCAGCGAAGGCACCTCTGTAGCATATATATTTTGAATAACCCCATACTTCATAGGTTTGGTGAGAAGCTATTGTCATAAAATACAGAAGAGTAGTTTAGAAAGAGAGGTTTTCACTTACTCAAACCACATCATTCAGATATTCCTTCATCATAGCACACAGAAAAGAAAGTATGCCTAACTCAGAGAACAACATGTTGCTAAATATTTGCCTTGTGTGCCTGGCGGTTTTCAAGACAAATCACAGGAACAACTTGATATATGTGCTTGATTGTGTCATGCAATACTACTACATGAGCATATTTTGCTTATCACGCGACATGAAATTTGTATTTAAAGTTATATCAGTTCTTACTGTATAAGCAGGACCTGTACTCACATGGGAAGAAACCACAAGATCCAATTGTATTAGATCAACGCAGAAGAAAAGTTGAGGGAAACAATTCTCCTTGATGTTCATATATATTTATTGCACTCATAACAATGAGGAGAGCAAGGCAATTAATTCCAGATTAAAAACTCATACCCTGACCTCTTCTCAACCTGTAAGCCAAGAAGAAACTCAGACAGAAATCCTCAAAATTAAATCAGGATCCCCCTTTGACCCCTGCCCCCCGTTGGTGCTCCATTCACTTATAGAGATTGCCAACCCACTCATTAATAGCATCATAAATTCCTCACTCAACCATGGTCTGGTCCCCGAAGAATGGAAACTCGCAGCAGTCAAACCCTTGCAAAAAAAAACACTACCGGACCCTACTACCCTCACAAACCTTCGTCCCATTTCCCTATTTCCAGCTTTCTGCAAACTTACTGAGAAAGCTGTTAATAAACAACTCACTGCTTTCTTGGAAACCAACAACATCTGGCATCCTAACCAAGCAGGTTTCAGATCCCAACATTCTACAGAATCAGCCCAAATCTTCTCCTCTGAAACCCTCCGTGCAGCACTAGATCAGGGAAAGAAAGCAGTCCTGGTTCTGTTAGACCTGTCCGCGGCGTTTGACACGGTGTCCCATACCATTCTGTTGGACCGTCTAGCCGCGGCAGGAATTGTCGGAACCGCACTGAGCTGGATAAAAAGCTTCCTTGCAAATAGGAGACAAGTGGTGGTTTTAGGACAGTACAGGTCAGAAGAAAAGTTAGTAGGCTCCGGAGTCCCTCAAGGCTCCAGCTTGAGCCTCACACTTTTCAATATATATATGGCCCCACTAATCACCCTCATCTCATCTTTTGGTATAGATACCATTGCATACGCAGATGACACGCAGATCATTCTGGTGCTGGAGAATGACACCTGTGAAGCCGAAAAAAAGCTCCAAAACTGCCTTACCGCCACGTTCAGATGGATGAACCTAAATCATCTCAAGTGCAATACTGGGAAAACTGAAATCCTACCTTTCGGCAAAGGAAATACCTTCAACCCCTCATCGTGGTGGCCTGAGGACGCCATTGCCCCCAAAAGTACTGCCTCCTCAGTCCGTGACCTAGGGATCAAATTTAACCCCTCCCTGAGCTTCAAACAGCAAGCCACAGCCGTAGCAGGGACCTGCTTCGGAATTATTAAAGGGCTCAGGAAATTTTACGACCTTATTCCCATCTCCGCAAGGAAAACGGTTGCAGTAGCCCTCATCACCTCCCGCATCGACTACTGTAATGGTCTATATGCAGGGACCAACAGAGAAGTCTGCCACAAATTACAAATGGTACAGCATGCTGCAGCCAGACTAGTGCTAGGATGGAAAAAGAGAACCTCAGCTACAGCAGCAATAAACTTCCTACACTGGCTGCCCATCTACAAAAGGGTGCTCTTTAAAATTCTACTGATCACTTTCAGGGCTTTCAATGGAAAGGGACCCAACTACATACTGAAAATGTTCAAGCACTACAGCCCCACGCGATGCCTCAGGTCTCAAGGGGCCAATCTTCTCACCATTCCCAAATTCAGACTCAAGACTAAAGGAGGAAAATCCCTGGCGGTACTAGGCTCCAAGGCCTGGAACCTTCTTCCCTCTCATCTCCTCAAATCCCTACAGAAGCAATTTTCAGAAAGGCCCTCAAAACTTGTTTTTTTACTCTCTCCGAACAGCAATGTAAAAACCCCTTTCCTTCCAGATCCACTAGGATTCTTAAATCTCTTCTACAGCGCAAAGATGCTCCTTGGAGTGCAACCTGTGCTTTATAAAAACCCCTTCACATCACATCACATCACATCACTACATTTTTCTCGCTGAACCTGTATCCTGTTTATTGACATATATCACTAAATGTGATAGCCAATTACGCAATTGTCATCACATGACATTTCCTTTTACATTTTGGATTTGGCCACTTAATGTTTTACACAACAACACTTGGCATTCACAGAAATCTAAGTTTTAACTAGCTAAGTGTATAACCAGTGCCATGCTCCGGCTTCCAGCTGAACATAGAAGTGTGACTAGGCATTCCCCAAGTTCCTCCTTTATAATGGGGTGAGTTGGGGGGTTTGGTGGAGGGCTGTTAAATCTGCTCATGATGTACTTTTTCTTGATTTAACTCCCAAGGTCCTCTCAGCATCTCTGACAGTTCCCTTTATTTCAAGAGGAAACTCCCAAGCATTGCACTTTTCAGCAGTCTCTGTTCAGATTGCATGTGTGCAGTGTTTCCCAGCTGAACTGAAACGCTGAGGCTAATGCTCTAGAACCACTTCCCTAAAGATCTTTACTTACTTTTGCATTCTCAGCCATGTTGAGAGGTTGAAACCCAAAATCAGCATAATGAGTGAGGTGAACTATGTTGAGGGCTGGGGGAGAACCAGGAATGCTGCCTTTGTACCTGCTGTATGTAACTTTCTGTTAAAGCTGTTTGACAGAGACTTCTTGGTGTAAAAACTTGGAAAAAGATGACAGTCCATGGGGATAACATTGCGGGAATTATTTCTGGTACACTTGACTCAAAGGTATTGGAGTGCTTTACGTAAGCACACGTTACTTTACACAAGGGCACAATAATATTTTGTAGGCACAGGGAAATTACGGGGCATATTATCAAGAAACGGCGTTAACATTATCGCCGCTTTAGCGGCAGAAAACTGCAGCTAAAGCGGTGATAATGGGCTTAATAATATGCCCTTGAGAATTACTATAAAAGCCCATGCTCTGGTGTCAACATGGGCTTCTATTGGAATTCTCTGCGGCATATTATCAAGCCCATTATCGCCGCTTTAGCGGCAGTTTTCTACCGCTAAAGCGGCGATAATTGTAACACTGTGCTTGATAATATGCCCCTACATGATTTGTCCAGAACCACAAAATGTTGAGCCGATATCGAAACTCAAACCCAGTTCCCTACTTCCACAGTCAGCAGCTCTGGTCATTACACCGCATCACACATGGCTCATCATGCTCATCTCCCTCTGGACTGAACATCAGATGGTTTTAGAGTTAGGTTTTTGAGTTGCCTGCTGCTCCCCTGAGAGTGTGTGTGTGTGTGCAATGGATAGTTAGCCTGGAGAGCTGTGCTCATACCCACCTACAGATCAACAGTTCAGGTGATGTGAAAACCAGAATTCAGTTGAGAAAGAGTATAAGGCAGAGCCACCAAATTTTACCTGAAACTGCTCAGAATGCTAGCAGCACAGTGGCAGTATTTCACAGTTATCAACACTTTAACGGCTAAAGTAGATAGCAGTAGGTGGCAGCCAGCCATAAGTTTGGCACAGATGCACGGAAGTGCTGCTTTCTGTGTAGCTTCAATGTGTCTTGCACTGACTTCGATTGGGCATTCGATTTTTACCTCTGGACTTTGGTTTTAGTTTAGCCCAGCTGCCAGGTTAACCTTCTTTGTGGCCTTCCAACTGCAGTCTTGCAAATTTCTCCTACCTTATGTTTGTGTGATCCTGCATTGGAATAGCAGGTCGATGGGCAGGAAAAAGGCAGAGTAAGCGATAGCTCTTTTAGCATGGGTTTGATGGAGTGTAGATATCTGAACCTCAATCTCTTAGTGAAATCATCAAATAAACTTCCCCCTTTGTCATTAAGACCTTTGTTAGTCGACTTGAAGCATTGTAAGGGAGCTAACAACCAAATTTAATTTCCATTTCTGTGAAGCCAATTTGACTCAACAAGAAAAGCAAGAATCAATTTTTTTAACTATAAAAGATTTGTTTTTGAACATTAGTCCAACCACTTTATATGCAAAGTAGGAAAATATTAAAAAGAAATACCAAAACAGTCTGGAGACAAAAAATGTGCCAGTAAGTTAAGTTGTCATCAAATGAGTTACAAAATAGTAGCAGCCACATTGCAGAGGAAAGAAAATGGAAAGATCAGATGTTTCATAAAGAACATTTCCTTTTCTAGTCTAAGCATAAGTTAGGATGGAATGAGCTCTAAAGGGATTTCTGAAGGGGAAGCCTAGAAGGTGTCAGCATACTTTGAATCTTCAATAGAAGTTTGAGACTAAAGAAAGAGTGCTCAGCATGAAGCCTTATACTCAGCAAAAAGCCCAGCAGAGTGATCTGCTCCCTCTCAAAGTCAGTATGAAGTATGCCTCACTAGCTATGAAACACTAATTAAAAGCATGACTAACAGTTGCCAGAACATCCATATCTGATTCCCACCACTGAGAGCCAATAAAGTAACCATATTCGAGGGGAATCAACATACTCACTAAGTTCGCATCTGCACACAATTAGGTGAAAGTCTGTTGGCCTTGACTGTTGCATCCTCCTGGTACACTAAGAACTGAAGGTCTTCTCTTCACCATCATTGCTCCACCTTTGGTGCCAACTTTTCTGTCTCAGGTCTCACTATCAGCAATCTAACATATAACAATAAACCTTTCAGTAACTAACACACCTGCAGAGGAGGGAAATCAGCAAACTTGAAAGAATTAAAGAAAATGATTTCAGCAAACGCCTAATGTCAAGCTAAATTAACTCAATAATCAAAATGGTTGCACGCTACAGTATTATACATCATTGACAACAAGAAATGATTACCAAATGTGTATATGTAATGAATATGGTTACATCAGTCTCCTAATCAACCTAGTACATCTATGTGTACTCTTAACGAACATCATTATTAAATACTAATCTACTAAATGTTCCACACGCGTTAATGAGATTAAACCAATTTGACTATAAATGTTGTACGTAAGAATATAAATGCGTATAAATTATGTATGTAGGGTGGAGCCAAAATAATGGTACTCGAGATGATTGGAAGCCTCTTAATGCCCCTAAGTTATTGATTCCCATTTTGATTTTTGTGCTTTTAAAGTTTACTGTACTGGGCTTTATGCATTTTATAGTCTTAGAGTTACTCAGTCCTTGAACCCTCAGGAGCTATTCTTTGAAGGTTCCTTGATGCAGAAAGGGTTTTAATAGAACCAGCTCTGGTTTGCCTCCTGGGTTCTGAGACTCCAACTCCTACAATTCTGGTAAGTTCAGGAAAATCCAGGTGAAGCTAATCACCTGGAGGTGTCTTTGTGATGGATGTTGCAGGAGGCTTCTTTCAGCTCTTTTCTACCTGTTGCAGCTGATGTAGTCTGCTCCTTATCCCTAAAGACAGGCAAACTCCTTCATTTGTGGAATCTTTAGAGTGCAGCAGGCAGCGTCCTTCTGAATGCAGTCTTCAGTTGTGCATTCTAAGGGTCCAGCAAGGCAATCCTTCTTCTCCATATTTTTCAGGCATGGATCTGAGGGACTCCTGCAGATCTCCCATATTTATTCCCCATTCTGGGCTGGAACACCCCAGCCAATGGGGTTTAAGTTGTCACCCTCTGCTATGACAACTTCCTGGGAAGTGTGGCATATTTGTGTCTCAGAATGCAAATTTCTCCAAAAATCAAAATGGAGACATTCTTTCCTTGGAGTACAGGTCTGGTTAATCCAACCCACAGTTGTGGCTTACATTTCCCTACACTTCCCTTCCAGCCCCTCTCCTAATTTAATTAGGTGGGTTCTGATCTGGCTGGGGATCAAGGAAGCTGAGGCTCGCCTGGGTCCTGTGACATTTGCACTTGTACCTTTGAAGTCCAGTTAATTTCCCCAGCCCCCTTCCTGTCCCTGGCTTCTCCAGGAGGCAAATCTCATCCCACCAAATGGCTGTGTTGTTTTACCCCCAGGCCTCTTCACACCTACCAAGGGAGCAGCTTGAGTCAGGCTGCCAGATGATGGCCAAACATAAGAAGCTGCTACAGAGCTGTTTTAGGTAAATTCAGGCTAGTAAGCTCTAAAACGTCTTTTCTGCAATAGTTATAGTAAATCCAGCTTTGGCAAGTTGCTGGATTTGTTATGGCTATTACTTTGATACTATGAATTATGTTCCTAGTTGTTAGAAAGACATCCTTATACTCTGGTCAGCCTTATTGTTTTGCTTAATATTACTGGTGTTAACTGACTCTGACTGTACCATGGGCTCTGCTAACCAGGCCCAGGACCAGTGCTATGTGTAAAAAGGTACATGTAATAGGATACACTTATAATTGGCATGACAGACCCTAAAGTCCCTAGTAGATGACAGGGGTAGGGGGTGAAATCTACCTACAAGTCCCTAGCATATAATGGGACATGGAAATTTAGAGGCCCATCTGATATCCTGCACTTGCATGTGTGTGCTGCTGTGTGCCTTCTGTCCTTTTAAATGCAGTCCTGCCTTGCAGCCTGTCTTTAAAAGTAAATTCTCACAATTGCTATTGAGAGGCCCTATAGGCCCCTAGAATATTATAGGGGTTTTAAACTAGCACTGAGTCCCTAGTAAATAATAGGCCATGGATGTTTAGAGATCAACAGATTTACTGCACTTGCATGTGTGTACTGCTGAGTGCCTGCTGTCATTTTAAAGGCATCCTAGCCGTACAGACTGTCTTTAAAAGTAACATTGTGCGCCAACTCGACTTTGGTGGTATGTGGTATGGGCACTTTAAAAGTGATAAGATAATCTTCCCTATTTGTTCAAATTAGATACCCCAGGGTCTCCCCTAGGTTTAGCAGGGGTGGGGGTGGGTTCATGTAACTTTAAGCAGGGACATTAGAAGAGATGTTTCATATACCCTGGTGAGGGAAAAACTGGCCATTTCATTTTAGCTCCATAGTTTAGCATTGGAGTATTTTATTTAGTTGTAAATATTTCTAGGGAAGGAGTAAAATATCATTCAAGGACTTAAAGAGTGGTGTCGATAAATACAACAACTTGTCACTGTTAAATTCATCATAACTAGTACAGAAGAGATGTTATGGAATTTTCTCTTCTGCAAGTCAGAGTCCAGCGTTCCATTGGTCTCTGCTGATTGGTCAGCTTTACCAGGTTAACCCAGGCTGCTTTGATTAGGTGATAAATGGCCTGGCAAGAGCAGAGGTTTTCTGATGGAAAAAGCTCTGCAGTTGGGGAGGATGGGTCCCGCAGGTGGGGCAGGGTAAATCAAATTGAGCAGAAAGAGAGAGCAGATCAATAAGGAATGCAAGGCATATCCACCCCCACATTCTTTTCCCCATCCAGATTGCAGGTTTCGAATGGGGAATTTGCAGAGGTCGTGGGAGGAGAGCTAATGCAAATGAGCCACCCAGTGGCTTGTTTTAGTTAGCTCTTACTCCTCTGGAGAGAAATCATCCATGTTGGATTTTAGAAGTGCTATACTTTGTGGGACAAGAAGATGCCACACTTTGGAGGAAGTGGTCTTGTTTTTGGGTGGCACCCAGCATCTCATTGGACAGATGTGACCCCTGCTTGTCGCCACAGAAGACTGAAAAATATCTGAGAGGTGCATAGTCTCTCAGTTCTGTTTCCTGAAACTACAAGGAAAAGAAGGACTGTACTGCTGGACCCTGGATTTGCACCCAAAGGACTGCACTCTGACTGACTGAGCCTACTGCACGATTTGGTACTACAACCCTAGGGACTATGCCTTGCTTCAAGAAAGATTAAGGAGTGGACTCCCTTCAAGATAAAGAGCCCACCTGCACCATCTCCACCAAGAGTCCTCATCCTGGAGTGCGTCCAGTGGACCTTTAAGGATTTGGCCAGGTGCATTGTGGGAGTTGTGGTCCAGACATCCCAGAGATCATCTAGGAGATTCCAGACCTTTGAATTGGTGTTTTGGACACTTGGAACCAACAAGGATACCTTCATGGAGCATTTCATGAAGTATGGGAAAAAGCTCCATAAAGTGACATACCTGACCATGAGAGTCAAGTGACTGCCTTCAGCAGTGACCCAGCCAGGATTGCTGGTTTGTCCCGCTGAAAGCTTCGTAGGTCTGGACTTCCAAAAGTTGATGGGGCCTCAAGGAAAGACAAGCCAACTAACCCTCTCCAAATCCGGCCAGCTCTGTAGGGTCGAGTATCGTCAGAACAAAAAGCTCCAGAAAAGTGTTTCAGTGTGAAGGTAAAATTTTGACATGACCAAATTTCCCAGAGTGGTTCTATATTCTTTTTGAGCACTATGAAATGGTTAATCTTTACAAATTCATATCTCTAGTCCCTATATTGAATGCCTGTTGTTTAGGTGTCTATTTGTTCAAAAAAATATTACTATTTTTATGAAGTAGTGTGGAAATGTTATTGTGTGTTGTGTCTCACTTATTCGATGTATATGGGTTATTTAAATGCTTCACACTTCAGGCTCCTAAGTTAGACCTGACTGCTACCAAGGGTTGAGCCAGGGTGTAATTTACCGAGACCATTACTGAACCCTATACCAAGTTAGTGGCCATAATACTAGTGGTAAGTGCATACTTGCCGCTACCAACATCCCACTTTCCAATATTAGCTACCTCCAATCAAACGTTTGACTGTATTAAAGTTTAATAAAGCCTTCCTATGTTAGCCTACGGCACAAGCTGCACTTCAATGGGGAAAAACGACTTTGGCAGTTTTCGCCCACCAGGGCACCTAAAACCCATTTTATAATGTCACTTGTTTTTCTAATAAGGCACCCTACTCTTACGGCACATAGGGGTGACTTATATGTCATATAACAGTAGTTTTGACTTTGAAAGTACTTTTCATTCCAAAGTCAAATTTTGATACATTTTTATTATAAAACCAGCTTGCAAGACAGGGATGGCTTTAAAATGACACCAGATACCACAGCAGTGTACGCTTAAGTGCATCAAGTCCATTGAGGTCTCTAAACCTACATGTCCTAACGTATTCTAGGGAATTACTGGCAGGTTGTCTGGGCCAATCATAACTACACCAATTAACACATACATTTTAGGGACAGAGCACTGGCCCTGGGCCTGGTTAGCAGAGCACAGGCTACTTTCAGAGTCAGTAACCACCAGCTTCAGTAAAAACAAAATGAGGGTAATCAGGGAAAAAAGGATGACGTTTCTACAGTTCAAGTTATTACCTCTCCTTTTAGAGTCGAATATACGACTTTACATCGCGGTGTTTACACCGCAATACCTTTACAACGCAGGCATTACAATGCAAGTTGTTACAACGACTTGCGCTGGAGGGCTCTTGACTTAGGAATAGTATGATTTACTATTTCAACTCCAGTCTACGTACAGTAGGGAAGGTGTTGGAATAGTAAATCATACTATTCCTTAGGTTAGAGCGCCATCCAGCGCAAGTCATTGTAATGACTAGCGTTGTAATACCCGCGTTGTAAATGTATTGTGGTTGTAACCGATGTTTCCCTTTAGAGTCATATACACAAAAAGAGAAGAAATCAGTTTTCACAATATTTATATGTGCACTCAAAATTCTTCACAAATGGATGCATTAGCCCAGTTCAATATTATGCAGGTAGATGCTTGGGGTGCTGTATGTAAGGTGGTGCAGTTCACATTTGAACCTCCAGCAACTACATTTAAGATAAGAAGTATCACCTGTGGAAGCCCAGAGGACAAAAACCATCCAGGCCCGGAAGATGCAAATCAGATGGTTCTTTTTTGTCACAATATAGGTCTTAAAAAAAAATTTGATATATATTAAATGGGGGAATTCTCATATATTTATTCAAATAATATCAAACTTGAAACCAGAGGCCATAGAAAGTTTTAGCTTTCTTGCTGCCTCAAACACGGACCACTCTGAAACCAGTGTAGTAAAATGGTTCAAATAAGCAGCTGCTGATTGAATTTTCTCCTGCCAATTCGTCTTTGAGAATTGGGGAATTACCTGAAACAAATTGGTTAAACTTTCACATGCAACCTCTCTAATCCCACAAAATAGCTTAAAGAGAAAAGAAAAATAAGAGACCACTTATCTCCTAATTTGAGCAGCAAATTGCCCATGAAATAAGACAATAAATGCAGGAAAAGAAATGGATATCACCTGGTGCAGCGATGGCCAGAGGATATGCCGTCTCAAAAGGCCCGCAGGGAGAGGGTTCCCTGGCCAGTGGAATTGGCTCTCTCACCTGTCAAACTCTGACACTCCACCATACATTTCCAAGTGGAGTGACATTCCTAAAAAATTTGAAGAGAAAGACCTTTTGAATGATCACCCAAATAAACTGAGCCTCAATATGTTTTGCTTCCTGTTATGTTGCGGGGCTTCACAGATTGAAACATGATGGCAATGTAACACAGCTAATCAAGACACATCATTTAATATGTTTTTAGGAAATATGGTGCACAGATGCAGAGCTATTCAATGAATTCTACCTGACCCATACATCAGCAGTGAATAGTGTGAAAAGTGGTCGCCCAAGCAGATGGTGGCATTTTTACAACATTGGATGTAATTATTCCTGAAATTCTAAGCAATGCTCCATTTGTTGTGCATGCTATAAAGATTGAGCATAGGACCTGCACAGTAGATTTTCACTTGATTATTACATTAAATATGTATATAGATATCATTTGAGCCGCACGTCAAAAAAGCAGGTCTCAAAACAAAATTCTAGAAATCATAGAAAATATCATTGTAACAAATGCTGATGCAAATATCATTTTGATTGGTGTTTTTAATTTAAATCTGAGGAATGACATTTATGATGATCAAGGTTCTATCTGGTGCACTCTGGAGGTAACGTCATGATCCAGGAAAAGATCAACTCCAGGAATTGATTTCTTTAAAGCTCTGCAGAGCTTCAGCCTAGGCAGTTTAAATGGGAGATCACCCAATGATATTCTTGCAGGATACACTAGAATTTTTAATTCCAATGCAACGGCTTTGGACTACACTTTTGTCACCCTCACCCGGTTTCAATATGTATGGACTTTAAAATAGTCAAACGTTTTAAAAGTGATCATTTTTTTCCATCATCATTTGTGTCACCCAATTAGGGTAGGGCAGATAAAGCATTGTCTCTAGGTAGCCCTTAGGCTTCCAAAATATGATCAAGTCAAAATGGGGGTGCCCTATATTGATAACTTGCAAGTCTGGAAGGATAATGTGGAAGTGGGCAAATGCCAGAACTCTTTTCACTTAATAAACATGAAGGGCCTCATAATGATGTAGGTGGGTCTGACACCAACACCACGTCGGTGTCAGACAATTTACACAGCAGTCATTATGATGCGTTGGGTGGAGACATCGGGCAGAGGGACAGTCCGTTGCACTTATGATGAGCTCAGGGAGCCCGTTGGGGCATTAGAAGCAATCCATAATCCACAATGACAGTAGAGCCAGCCTCGTCTCAGCCGTCAGGATTATGATGGCATTATCGGACACCAGTTCCATGTTGGCCTTTCCGGCATGGACCTGCTGTCAGAAAATGTCTTTGGGGACCCCCAGCAGGGCCCCCTTCCCTCCATGGTCTCCACTGTGAGGCCTGGGGGGGCTTCTATAGTGCCCCCATCCCAGCACCATGTGGCAGGCACCGCATGGTGCCTGCCACTAGGAACAGGAAAGTTTCAAAGCCTACATTTGTCATAGGAAGTTTGTGCTGCAGGCCTTTTCCACCCGCTGTACAAGCTGCCATTGACAAATGGAGGCTTGCGACCGCCCTATGGGAGGTCGCATCATAATAGTGTGGTTGGAACTGGCAACCTATGGTCGGGAAGTTCCTTTTCTGCAACCCGACATCATAATAAGGCCCGAAGTGTATAGGACTATGAACTGTTAGCACCACCTCACTTCTTAATACTGATAGGTTCAGGGGTCCTAGGATTCACCAGAAGCCCACTGAAAGTAAGCTCAAAGAGTATTGACATCTAAAGAAACTTAGATAAAAAGAAGAAACTAATGAAACTCTGGTGACAAACAAGAGGAAGCAGTTCGATCTATATCAAGAGTCAAAAGACAAAGAATGAACTGTATTTTTGTCCATATGTAAATCCAAGGACACACTGATATTTTTTGGTCTTTGTAAATTCACTTGCCAATTAATACTTCAGGAAACAACATATAACTATTCAGTGGCAAAAGTATTGTTCACTGCTATACTGTGACAGCAGTAGCAAGACAGTGTTTATGTAAGACCAGTGCACTTTGAAAGCAGTTGAGGTCAGGAGCCCACAAATGCATGGTGTCAATATCTACATGTATAATGAAAGCCAGATTAGACAGCGCACCGCGGCCAAATGGGTTACCTGTTTACATTTACAAATCAGATGCTGGTCTCGATGGTTACACCCTTTAGCCAATGCTTGATATTTTTTGAGTCAGGTCCCAGCCTCTTGGAAAAGTTCAATTCTTTGTCAATTACAGAAAAAAGGATTGAGATCTTACCCTTCTAATTACAGAAGGGTTGTACTGCTCGCTTCTGAATCTAAAATGTATGCCGGGTTGCTTCTGAAAGATATTATAGCATGTGCAGAAGAAAACTATCCTAACCACTGTTACAAGACAGGTTTCTGGGACAACAATGGCAGTATTGAAAATATGATGAACAAGTTCATGCTACCTTCCACGTTAAGGGACATATTTATGAGGAAATGTTGTGGCAAATTTTGCAGCATCCCGCTGCCTCAGTGAGTCATTTAAAAAACACAGGGATATGCCATATTTACAAAAATATGGCACGACCCTGTGTTTTCCCAATTGCACCAAAACAGACACCCTTGTGCCATAGTGCAAGGGTGCCTGCATTGCAGGGATGATTGTTTATGTGAAGGGAGGTATCCCTTCCTGCACATAAACAATCGATAATGGCCATTTGCTGCTTTTATGTGTGTTGCATTCTGAATAATCATTTTCATTATCTAATGATTGTTTTTGTGCAGGAATGCACACCCTCCTACACCAAAACAATCATGAATGATGTTTTGCTCTTTCTATCTGTGACAATCTAACGCCTGCTTTTGCATGACATCAGTTTTTGGGCGCTGCTTCAGACTTACACATCTTTGTAAATCTGGGGCAGTGTCAAAAAGCAATGGGTGTTGTGGTCGAACGCCTACAGCAACACCCATAGCACGCCGCTTTCATGAAGAAAACTCTGTGAAAACTCATTGTCAGTGAAATTGCTCTCCCTCCCTCGCAGCTCCACCATTAAGTAAGGCCTTCCCCCAAGCCGCTGCACTCTTGAGTGTTGGTGTTCAAGGCCTTCCTCCACTTGCAGGTTTTACCTGCGCCTCATCCCTGGTGGTCCAGTGGACCTCTGTCTCCATTCTCTCGCTCCGCTTTTTCTCTCCTTTTTCACTCGTTTTTTCCCACACTTCTATCTCCCCCTTCACTCTCCTTCTGGGTCTTTCCTCTGTTTTCTGCATTTTGCCCTTCATTTCAAGCTCCCCCCTTCACTCTCCCTCTGTCTTTCCTCCGTTTTTCACTCGTTTTTTACCATCATCTCAATCTCCGCCTTTTACTCTCCTTCTGTGTCCTCTGTGTCTTACCCCACTCTTTCTTGCACTTTTGCTGCCTTATTTGCACTTTTCTCTCTCTTTTTGCCTTTTTCCTTTTGCTTTTTTCAGCCTGTTTTTCCCTGCCGCTGCTGCCCCTGCAGCCCCTCCCCCCCAGAACGACCGGTGCGACGGCCCAATCCAGCTCCCCTCCCCGCTCCCGCCTCCCAGCTGTCCAGCCCCCCCCGACCCCTACTTAATGGTGGCCGCTGCAGGAAAAGGCGAGCAAGACCACTGACTCATTCTCAGTGAAATTGCTCTCCCTCCCTCGCAGCTCCACCATTAAGTGGGGCCTTCCCCTAAGCACCTGCACTCTTCAATTCAAGATACTGGGCAGTCCTACCTCCACCCTCCAAAGAACTCTCATCTACCGACCCCCTGGACCCTGCGGACTTTTCGCCAACTCCATAACGGACATCATCGCCCCGCATGGCATCACGTCCACCAACTACACCCTACTGGGAGACCTCAACTTCCACCTCGACAACCAACTGGACCCCAGCACCACATCCCTCCTGGACAACCTCCACAACGACTCCGCCAGATCTTGACTGAACCCACGCACTCAGCAGGACACACCCTTGACCCCCTCTTCACAACAGGAAACTCCATCACCTTCAGCCACACCCCCGAACTCCCATGGACTGACCATCGATGCGTCCACTTCACCTTTAGAACACCCACCATCCACAGACACCAGCACCTGCTCCCACAAAGAAACTGGACCAGAATCACAGACGACCAGGTACCCTCATCACTCAGCAAATCCACCCCAACCATCGCGGAAAACGATGACCCCAACACCACAGCCCGAACCCTGCACAGATGGATCTCCGACAGCGCCAACAGCATAGCCCCCCTCAAGAAAAACAACAACACCCACGCCAGGAAAGCTAGATGGTTCACCACTGAAATTAGAGAGTCCAGACACACTTGCCGCTGCCTCGAAAAGGCCTGGAGGAACACCAAACCCACAGAAGCCCACAACAACTTCAGAGCTGCCACCAACGCCCACCACCAACTCATCAGAAAAACAAGGAAAAAAGCGATTGAAGACAGAATCTCCACTCATGCACACAACAGCAAAGAACTCTTCAACATCATCAAGGAATTCACCCAACCCACCAGCGAGTCAATTGACATCCCTCCCTCACAAGACCTCGGCGACAAACTCAGCAACTTTTTCCACCACAAAATCAAGAGCATCTACGACAACTTCGACGAAGACAACCAACCCCCGACACCCTAAGCCAACGATCGACAACTGGACAGCCCTCACCACTGAAGACGATGAAGTCAATCCACTCCGGGGCCCCCACGGACCCCTGCCCCCACCACATTTTCAACAGAGCAGCCAACACTATCGCACCCATGCTCTGCCACACCATCAACTGCTCCCTGGAAACCGCCTTGTTCCCTGATGACTGGAAACACGCTGTGATCAACTCCCTCCTGAAGAAACCCTCAGCGGACCCCACTGACCTCAAAAACTACCTACCCATCTCCCTGCTCCTGTTCCCAGCGAAAGTCACTGAGAAAGCCATCAACAGCCACATTCATCAAAGAGCACAACATCCTCGACTCCTCCCAATCCGGCTTCAGAAAAAACCACAGTACGGAAACCACCCTCCTCACCGCAACATACAACATCCGCACCTTACTGGGCAAAGGAATAACAGCAGCCCTCATCCTCCTCGACCTCTCAGCGGCGTTCGACACAGTCTCTCACCGCACCCTAATACACAGACTCCATGACACAGGGTTCCAAGACAAGGCTCTCGACTGGATCCGCTCCTTCCTCTCTGGCAGAACGAAGGGGGTCAGACTTCCTCCTTTCCTCTTTAACCCTGCACCTAGCACCTGCGGAGTTCCCCAGGGGTCCTCCCTCAGCCCTATGCTCTTCAACATCTACATGGCTCCGCTCGCCCCCATCGTCAGAACCTATGGACTCAACATTGTGTCATACGCAAACGACATTCAATTCATCCTCTCCCTATCCAACGAACCCAACACCGCCAGACACAACTTTCAAGAAGGCATGGAAGCAGTCGCCAAATGGATGAAAAACAGCTGCCTACAACTAAACACCAACAAAACGGAAGTACTTATCATGGGCCCAAACCCCGATGCCTGGAACGACACCTGGTCTCGCCCCACCCTCGGAAGCCCGCCCAACAACCCACCCCCACAGACCACGCACACAACCTGGGAATCATCCTGGACTCAGAGCTCAAAATGGACCACTAGATCAACTCCGTCTCATCCACCTGCTTCCACACCCTCCGCCTCCTACGTAAGACCTTCAAATGGATCCCACTCGAACACAGAAAGACCATCACTCACACCCTGGTCACCAGCCGGCTCGACTACGGCAATACACTCTATGCTGGAATAAACAAAAACCTCACCCGCAAGGTACAGAACATCCAAAACGCCGCTGCTAGACTGGTCCTTAACCTGGCAAGACACTGCCACATCTTACAGCATCTACGCACACTCCACTTTCTCCCCATCGAAGCTAGAGTCACCTTCAAGATGCTAACCCATGCTCACAAGGCCCTCCACGACACCGTACCAGCATACCTGAACAGCCAACTCAAATTCCATGCACCCCAAAGGACCCTACGATCAGCCCAGCTCTCCTACGCCATGGTCCCCCGCACCAGAAAGACCAGATCGGGAGGCCGCTCCTTCCCCTTGCGCTCGGCCAGAGCCTGGAACGACCTTCCGCTCCACCTCAGACAGACAACATCGCTCCCCATCTTCGCAAGAAACCTCAGAACCTGGCTCTTTGACAGACCCCCTCCTTGTGTTGCAGGGATTCTGCTGATACACAGAACTATGCGAAGAACCCCAGGACCTCAGTGAATTGTGGTGTACCAGAAACTCACCTCAGAACCCAGAACCCAGTATCCGGCTAGCATAAGTGTCCCATTCGTTATCCGAGATTCAGCTCGGCGGTCCCAATGAATAGACAACCCAGAACAAGCGACTCAGTACATACTCAGGAATGGTGGGAATCGGAAATACCTGTTCGTATATTATTCTCACATCAGTCCACAACAATAATCAACAGAGACACGTTGTAAATAAAAGGGGTTTATTTTTATAGACCACGTGTCCTAAGATGCAGTACTTTGGCTAATACAAGCAGACAAATGATTAATATCAAAACCAGCAACATAGTTACAATACCATAGAATATAAAAGGGGTGATCATATTATAATGACAGTGGATACTACCACCTTCCCTTTACTAAGAAGCTAATATTATTATTATGCTAATAGAAGGTCTCTTAGGCTTGAATAGGGGACCCCATACCTCAAAGATCAGCTTAGTGAAATCACATCACAGGAGCATCAGGAGACTTCTCGCAGGAAGGCTCGTCTTCGGTCTGAATAATAAACATGATGTCTGTGATACTAAAAGCACTAATTTTCAGGCATTTGCAGCTGCGCGTGTGTTATGGCTAAATAGTGGGCCGATCAACCTAGAGTGAAAAACATGCATTGTGTAATAACCCAGACTGTTTGTCACACCATGTACAGACCAAGGTCGCTGCGCAGAGCTTGGGATGGTAACAACAGATTTGCTCTTGTGTGAAGCAAGTCGCGAGTCAGCAGTTTGTTTTAAGAAATAACATGTAAACGCAGTGCCGTGTGCAAAAGCAAAAAGATGGCTTTCTAACATCTAACGTGGTTATGCTAACTTAACAATGCCTGTACGTATTCAGAGAGAACTCACTACACGCCCCCTTGATCGAAGCACTATTTAGTAGGCAAGAAAAGAGAGAACGCAGAGTTCAGTTTCGTCAGAGCAGAACAAGGCGTAACCAATCCAAAGGTTCAGCATGAGTTAAAGTCTGAAACGAAAAAAATTGAAAAGCAAAAGGGGAAACTGTGGTGTCCGGAAAAAAAAATATAATCAAGAAAAAAAAAACTCAAAACAACCATCAGGGAGAAAGCAAAAAAAAAAAAAAAAAAAAAAGGTAAATGCCGCGGCAGGGTGCTGTCCAGGAGCGACAGGCGCCAAGGACGATAGTTCAGTCAATCCATGAATGTATAGGCAGCATATGTGGCAACCGCTTCCAACAAAAAATTATTTGCAGTGCCAGCGAAAGTCTCAGCCATCCAATCCATCAACGAAAAGGAACACACGTGTTCTTCAATCAGCGGAGCTTCCAGCACGATCAGAGGGCACCCGGAATGTTCCTCCAAATAGCTCATAGCCAAGAAGTTGTAGGCAGCTGTAGAGATGTCCCAATTACCCAGGATCCCATGTGCTGCTCCACAAGCCATTATCCGGACACCAGAACAGGTCAACTCGTGAGACACTAAGGGCCTCATTAGTCGATCGAAATCCGGCACCGGAGACACCAGGCTGGTCAAGCACAAATCCAAAGGCCATTCAAAGGGGCAATCCAGGCAGTGTAGCACAGGCTGCACGCAGGTGAAGTAGCAATACCGGAAGGACAATCCATACGCCAGGCTTAATGTCGCCAACGGCAGAGTTCCATAAAAGTCAAGCATCCTATCCCGAAGAAGATGCAGGCGGGACAGGTGCACGTGCGGCACAGAAGGAGCAGCCATTCCGTAGGATGAAAAGGAAAAGCAGCACACCCGCCACTAGCGCCAGGAGCAGCGGAACACCTCCAAAGATGCTCGAGAAAAGGGAATGAAAAAAGCCCGGAACCACACCAAAAATAGTTTGGAAAGAGGTCACGAGACCCGAGCCCACAAGTTTAAAAAAATGAGCCAGGCCGGTCGTGGACGAGGCATTGAAAATAGTTTGGATCAAAGAGCCGAAATGTAGGGGGAGGTCAGTATTCAGAAGCGCCTGTACCTCTGTGCGCGTATTAGCAACGTGAAGGTCGAATGTTTCACGAGAGGAAGTCAAAGACACCTCTTTTTGGGACAATAAGGCTCTTATTCTGCTCAACTTGTTGAACTCTGCTTTCAAGGTTGGAATCGAAGGCCAGATGGAAGCATCCAGCCGCCCATGCGGGGGTGGAAAGAGAACATTATTGCAGCAGACCACTTTCTGCGAGACAGTTACAATATACGGGATTCCCACTAACATCCCACAGCAAGCTTCACTATTCAAAATCAAATAACTACCGTTAGCAAGCAGTGTGAAAGAAGGCGTAATCACAGGCACTGGGACACCCCGTAGGACGCATGCTAAATTCGGTGCTTGTACATTGCATGCGCCGTGTAATTGAATGTGCCTACATACCAAGGAATGGTCAGGTGACGTGGTACATTCCTCGCCTTTCAAATAAACCTCAGTCCCGTCCCTAGTACATCTATACGTAAAGGGGAGGGACCAAACCTCATGTATGAAAGCGGTGCCCAGCGGTTCATATCTACCCAAAGCATAATGTTTCATACAAGAAGTGAACTTAAAAAGCGCAAAAGGGAGAGTTATCAATCCGTGGACTAACCACGTAGCTGAATTGATCTCCGCTACAGAAAAAGGCAATGGTTCTAATTTTTCAATATGTAACAATGAATATGTAGCATCCTTCATGGACATAAATCGCTGCTTGTCAGTAAGGTTAAAGGGAAGAAATAACGATGTAGTGTTAAGATAGTCCCAAGGGACTCTCCCCGCCTTTAACGTCTGCAATGTCCATGCAAACTGCATAACAGAACGCAACTGGTTTTGACCATGATATAACACAGACATATCATCATGCACAATATCAACCACAGAAGAAACAATATTATCTAATGTATAAATCCTAGAAGAGAGAGTGCTAATGCTATTATCGATAACAGCTAAAACCTTCTCCATGTTTGCTTGGTCAATAGCTCTCAACCTGGAAGCTGCCTCAATCTGCGACAACTTCCAGACTTCGTTGTAAATAGCATACGCCCACCTTTTTGTTCTGCCACCCACAGGACCCTTAACAAAATCATTCAAATCTATTTTGTCATGTAATTGTGATAAATGATCTTTGACAGATGCCAAAGTGGAATGTCGCAGCCAAGATTGACATAACTTTCCCACAGAGTATGTAGTTACAGTATGTGACGACTCAAACCGAGGGTCTACGCGTTCCTGAGTATACCCCGGTTTCAGTCCCAGAAAACGTCGTTGACAGATATCTGAACTGCTTTGCCAAATTAACCAACCCTCACTATTAACTTTCGAAATATTGAAAGATGTATTTGAAACTAAGGAGTGCAAAGCAGCAAGGGACAGATCTGTGTGGTTATCCCAATTGGGATAAGCGCCCAGATCCGGCACAGAAGGTGATTTTAATTGTTTAGAAGTAGCCAATCCAAAACAGGTGGTTTGGAAGATGGATGAATTCAAAAATAAAATATGATTTGGTATAAGACAGGCACGATGTAAAGCCTCTGTACCCTGTACCTGCCACGGCTTGGAACCCCAAACCGACTTTAGATCAATAGTAGCCTTCCATACATCATAACCTTTGATTGACAACTCGTCCATAAAGGACTTAGAATAAAGTAGCTTCGTGTGTGTCAGTCTAACCTTTGCGGCAGACTCAGGCAGCACCTTAAAATAAAACGCTGCCGGGTTGGAAACACTGAAATCGGTAAAATATGAATACTTGTTAACTAGTGTTTGTGAACTTCCGAATTCGGGAGTAGGACAGTGTTCCCATTGGGTAAAATTTACAAAATTTCTAAATGTATTTGCTTTATGCAGGAAATGATTGCCATAATGTTGAAAACAATACTGTTCCGCATAATTAGCCGCATTTTCGTATAAATCTTCAGCATCAAAAGCGGCATAATATTTCAAATCAGAAAACAGTGATTCAATGGCGTGTACATCCCAATCATCAGAACGTATGTTCTGCCTAACCACATCACCCATAGAAACACGAAATACATTAGGTACATTAATGACCTCTGTAGGCCCATGAATTTGGAATTTAACAGCATCCCATGCGATTCCATCCAAGACGGGCCAGGCAGTAATATTCACAAAAGTCTGGTCCCTCTTCATGATGTGGGACGAGGAGTGGGGGGCCAAAGTTCCATTGATAAGTCTAATTGTCGATCTCTCAGTCAGATAGTGGCCATCCACAAGACGGAAAAAAACTATCACGAACCCAATGGACATAAACAAAAAAATACTGAAAAGCAACAGCCAAATGTATGTCCAAGGGGCAATCAAAAAATGTCTCTTAAACCAGCTGAAAAAAACAGCAACGTTCGATGGGGGACTTGAGGGCAACGAGTTAGTGTCAAAGGAGAAACGGGACTGGCCAAGTGCTGTAGATTGTAAAACAGGCGAGGGACCACGTGTAGGATAAGCATACTCAGTCTCTTCGGGCAAACCACCAGCCGATGGTATCAACAGGGGATCAGTAACCGATTGCATCTCGATGGCAACATCAGGCAAGGTGTTAGAAGCAAGAGTCAACATTGAATTTCTTTGCATCGTCTGGCATGAAACTGCTGGAGTCATGCTAAGAAGTATCGGCCACTCGCTGAAGTTTGACATTGTCAATAGAGATGTACCTGTTTTCTTTGTGACCAGGAAGTGGAGGTAAAATGACTGTTCTTGTACCCTGCACTCCAAGCACTGGAACTGGTGCACGATAAGAGGGGCCGAACTCCTTCTTGTTCTCCACCTTCTCACGGACCAGATCTCCAACTCGGGGTAGCCAGCCGACTACCGGAACCTGAACTTCAACTTCAGATGCGGAGGGTATGTGTTCCTTCGATAGAGTGTCTCTGGCTTCTTGTAGAGTCTGTAAAACAGCACAGTGATCATCTACGTCAAAGGGTGCGGTCGACGCCGCCATGTCTAGACCATCAAGGTCCGGTACAAACATTCTGATTCCGAAGAGCATCATGTACGGGGTCCGCCCACCCAGAGACCTTCTAGGGAGATTATTAAGTGCACGTTGAACGTTATACAAATGGGCTAGCCAGTTCCGGCCTGTGCCTAAAACACGGGCTGTCAATGATTGCTTTAAGTCACGGTTCATTCGCTCCACCACACTATTACCCTCAGGTCGGTAGGGGGACGAAAATTTGACTAGGACCCCCAAATTTCTCATAGCCTCCTTGTAAGCCTTAGAGGCGAACGCAGGGCCCTGATCAGAATGGAAGGTACCACACGCAAAAGTTCCCACAAAGACACGCAAATCTCTGATGACAGTCCGCGAGTCAGCACTCCTTTGTGGCCATACCCACAGAAAACGTGTGCACGAATCCACTGCAACCAAGATGTACTTGTACGCAGTATCAGAAGAAAAAGGACCGCAGTGATCCAAATAAACACAACCAAATGGTTTATTGGATATGTACAACTGCGTTTGTGATGGGCGCGCAACAGTAGAAGGTTTAATCTGTTGGCAAATGTCACAATCAAGAACATAAGCGCGCGCTTGTTTATATAAACCAAACCACCAGTAACGTTGTTGTAGCAGAGATATAGTGGCTGACACTCCGGCGTGGGCTGACGCCAACCCCTCATGAGCAGCCAGAATCAGTGCGGGTCTGCAGTCCGCGTTGGGAATAATTCTGTCACCAACGTCGTTAATCCTCACTAATGGGACATTATCAGGACTTAAATGGTAAATGTAATGAGAAGGAAAACCCTTCGGGTAAACGCCTCCCTTTTCTGTAGCAGCAATAGCTGCCAAGATGTCATCATCAATCTTACTCTTTGATCTGGTTACTGCTGCCACTAAGTATGTAGCCACTGCTGTTTTTGCTGCCTCGTCAGCCAAGCTGTTGCCGACAGCATGGACACCAAGTCGTTGGTGACCAAGAGTGTGAATTACATTCACGAGTGGGAGACGTTCTTTAAAGTCTGCCACTCGAACCCAAAGCGTTTTATGCTTAATTGTGCCACCTTTTGTGTCTCGATAATCATTCTGAGACCAGAAGTGTAAATTGTCATTATAGGACTGGACACAGTAGAAAGAATCACTCACAATTAGAGTAGTGACTCGGGGATCAGCAAACTCCAGTGCAAGCACTAGAGCCCGAAGCTCCGCCAATTGCGCGGTACAATCGCCCAATGACTGCGTATGCACTGCATCAGATTGGAATTCACCATTTACAAAAGTACCTACGACAATTGCGCAAGCCGCTGAGTAGGCGTGCTTTGATCCAATTGCGGGCTGCGCAGACCCGTCAGTGTATATGACACAATGGTATTCTTCGAGCGGGCGCAAAGACAGAGGAGCCGGATGAACGAATTCATACTGCAAGAACTCTTGAGTCTGTAATGAGGCATCAAAGATGTAGGTGACGTCTGGTGACGTCAGTGTCGTGGCCCATTGTATCCACCGAGGATGCAAAGCTTTAGAATTTGGTACACTTGCCTTTGTCACCGCTTCTAAGGCGGGATAGGGTGTTACAACCAGAATCTGTTTCCCATGTGACAGTGCGCGTTCTTTAAGGATCGCCATCTGTACAGCAGTCAGAACTTTTTCGACCGCGGAAAAACGTAATTCAGCAGAGGTGTACAAGTGGGATTTGTACGCAATGGGGACTGTATCGCCCTCATTAAACGTCAAATACGTGAAACCCACGGCGCCTGGCACTATTCTTATTACCAGGTTGGTGCGGTTATCACGTGTCAGCAAATATTGTGAAGCAAGAAGGTCAGCCTGTAAAGACTGTAAAATTTTAGAATGTTCCAGCTGCCAGCTAGACTTCGAAAATGTGGGTTGTACCAAGGCGTAAAGCGGCTTGATACGCTGGGCATAATCAGGAATGTACGTACGGCCGAAATTTAGAAAGCCCAGCAGAGATTGTAATTTCTTTAGTGTCGTTGGCGCACTCAAGCATGCGCACTTCTCCAGAAAGTGGGGAGCTAACCCCTTTCCTTCATTATTGAGCTCGTAGCCCAAAAACAACACTGTATATTCCGCGATGTGTGACTTCGCAAAATTGAATTTGTAGCCATAGTCAGCAAAACTCACTACAATATTGTCGACTCGAGACAGATGCGGCAACAGCTCATCATCCGTGAGGTAGATATCGTCAACATAGGAGTATGCTTCGGGGTCTATTCTTTCTAAGAGAGAAACCACGCGAGCGGAAAAGACGCCAGGGCTATTTTTGTAGCCCATGGCTAATCTCGTAAACTGTTTTTGTTTTCCGCCCGAAGTAAACGCCGTCCACTGGCTACTCAGTGTGAACAGGTTATGGCTAAAAAAGCCATTGGAAATGTCAAGTGTCGTTTTAAACCTCTTACGCACGAGACTGTCGACTAGAGCCGAGCTATGTGTATTTTGTACCGCGCAGGTCCGGCAATGGGAGTTTAGGTGCCGGTAATCCAAAACTAAACGGTACGAGCCGTCAGGCTTCGTCACAGTGAATAAAGGGTTATTCATAGGGGACACACATGTTTCAATTACACCCTGATATTCCAATTGTTCAAGGATCGCCGCGACGTGGGGTCTAGCTTCACGACGCATGGGATATTGGGGCTGTGGCTGGGGCATAGACCGCAATGGAATCTCATGGCAGGGGGACAACCGGTCCCAACCCACCTGAGTACGATACACCGCTGGCGCAAGTGCCAGCGCCCACTCACCAGCGTACATTTCAGCTTGGTCCTTAGGCACCGTGTGCGCAAAGGACGGGAGGATTTTCTCCTCCCCTCTAGGAGCTTCCAAAATGAAGGCCGGGGGCCAATCTGCCTCCGCTAGGAGGATATCATAGGTGGTGGTCAGATTATCCCAAAAAATCCCTTTTATAGTACGTTGTATGTCACCCTCTATTAATAAGACTATTTCAAAAAGTCTATCAGGGGGAGCCACTCTGGTGTCAGCTGTTTCAACAGTAACCAATACATCAGTTGCTGTCGCCGCCAGAAATGGACGCAGAGCTTGACGGACTATGGTAATTTCCGCCGCGCTGTCTAGTAGCGTCAGCGCCCATGTCCGGTTCTGAAGCTGTGTCCGCACTATCTGAGGCATATTTTGCCGTCAGAGCCGCCACTTTCTTCTTCTGAAACGGGGGTCTTTGTCGAGCAAACTCGTCCTGCTTGCCTTTACCCTCAGTCTGTCGGGGTTGGTCACGCTGTTGTGGAGCACCCCGACCTTTGCCACCGCCTCCGCCACCAGACTGTGTAGCCGATGTTTCCTGTGAAGAACGAGGAGAACGCGGTTCAGAAACCTGAAATCTATCAGGAGACTTAATAGTAGCACGATCTCGCAGATCATAAGTGCGTTCACTACTTGACTGTACGGGAGAGGCAGGCCGAGAGCCCTGTTTCTGCTGCTGCTTGCCCTGTTGTTTAAACGGCCACTTTTGTTTTGGAAAAAAGGGTCGTTCATCCTTACCAGAAGTTCCTGCCTTACCCTGCTGCTTAGAATCGGGATTCTTGATCACAGGCTTAACTCCTAAAGAGCTACGACCCAAATCACGATATGCTTCTGCGATTATTTTAGCAAATTCCTGCGGCTTGTCCTCTTCAGCAACTTTCTTCAGTTCATTACGAACCTGAAAGTGCAACGCATCACCCTTAAGGTTTCCCATTATCATGGTAGCCACCAGGCCAAAATCTCCGAGGAGCCGCATCCCCAATTCTATCGCAGACTCCGCTCCATGGTCCTCTTGAACCTGTTTAATGATGGAGGGCAGCTGTAACATAGACGGAGTGCCGAAGCACTGCGCGTACGTCGCAGCAAAAATCTTACCCCAGGATACACAGTCATCTATATGGGGAACTAAGTCTTTAGGCAAACTAATGGTGAGGATCCTGTGTTTTTCCACAGGAGTTGTATGCGGATAAACCGCCTCTATTTGGTCAAATTTTTCAGCAAGCCAAAAAGGATAATCATCCCTTGTGAGGGGGCGCTTGCCCACAACAGAATTGACCATAACAGGACTAATGACCACCGCGTGACGATCACTAGGTTGTCCCGCACTAACAGGCGCCCCCGCCTGTACAGTGCGCGACACATACTGCACTAACGCCCTATATACTGTTATAAGGGCAGTGTGTAGTACACGCAATTCATCCACCGTCACCGTGAGGTAACGGGGATGAGGCGTAAATCCGGCTAGTACCGGCCAAGTGGCCCCCGCAATTGATAAAGGGCCCATTCTCGGCGGTATAACCACATGGGGGAGGGCGCCATTAAACCAAATCTGATGTTGCCAAGCAGATATTGGTATCTCCTGTGTCCTATAAGGCGCATAGGCGGCAGGCACGGCAGTGGCAGTGTAAGAATGAAATGTATTATCATTACCACTGACTGCCGGAATCGTCACCCAAGAGTAGAACAACTCAAAGGGGTGAGCCGCATCGGCTCCCACCACAAAGATGACGTCCATGCCCGCGTCCGGCACCCCATACTGCGTCAAGTGACGTTTCAGGGCCGCACGGCTATGCGCCGCAATATTAATTGCCATAAGGACAAGCTACACTTCAAGTATTCAGTAGCACAAGGGTTCAATAACCTTTTTAATAATCAAGCTTGAAGGAACCTATATCAATAGAACTAGGTAGGTTTAAAATCCGTCAGACTTGTTATCCGGAAACAAGAATGAGGGTGCTGTGGACTAAATGTAAGCACTACTAAGGCGTTTCAACTCATAGACCAAACGTTAGGTGCGCCATGTTGCAGGGATTCTGCTGATACACAGAACTATGCGAAGAACCCCAGGACCTCAGTGAATTGTGGTGTACCAGAAACTCACCTCAGAACCCAGAACCCAGTATCCGGCTAGCATAAGTGTCCCATTCGTTATCCGAGATTCAGCTCGGCGGTCCCAATGAATAGACAACCCAGAACAAGCGACTCAGTACATACTCAGGAATGGTGGGAATCGGAAATACCTGTTCGTATATTATTCTCACATCAGTCCACAACAATAATCAACAGAGACACGTTGTAAATAAAAGGGGTTTATTTTTATAGACCACGTGTCCTAAGATGCAGTACTTTGGCTAATACAAGCAGACAAATGATTAATATCAAAACCAGCAACATAGTTACAATACCATAGAATATAAAAGGGGTGATCATATTATAATGACAGTGGATACTACCACCTTCCCTTTACTAAGAAGCTAATATTATTATTATGCTAATAGAAGGTCTCTTAGGCTTGAATAGGGGACCCCATACCTCAAAGATCAGCTTAGTGAAATCACATCACAGGAGCATCAGGAGACTTCTCGCAGGAAGGCTCGTCTTCGGTCTGAATAATAAACATGATGTCTGTGATACTAAAAGCACTAATTTTCAGGCATTTGCAGCTGCGCGTGTGTTATGGCTAAATAGTGGGCCGATCAACCTAGAGTGAAAAACATGCATTGTGTAATAACCCAGACTGTTTGTCACACCATGTACAGACCAAGGTCGCTGCGCAGAGCTTGGGATGGTAACAACAGATTTGCTCTTGTGTGAAGCAAGTCGCGAGTCAGCAGTTTGTTTTAAGAAATAACATGTAAACGCAGTGCCGTGTGCAAAAGCAAAAAGATGGCTTTCTAACATCTAACGTGGTTATGCTAACTTAACAATGCCTGTACGTATTCAGAGAGAACTCACTACACTTGATGGACTGGAACCTGTGACCCCACCGGCGCCTTGAGACCCGTACGGGTGAGTAGTCGCTCTTAACAAACACCTGATTGATTGATTGATTGGACGGGGACCAAATTTACAAAGCGGCGTTAAGCCTCATAAATTGGCTTAAAACCACTTTGTAAATATGGTGCCAAGCATTGCATCGGTATTCAGACAATATATTAAACAAACATATTATGCTACCAAAAGGTCATGTCAAAAATAAGATATGGAAATATCATCTGCAAGAATATCGTTGTCAAGAATATCGATTTAAGTCAAGTAATATCAATTTTGAAAATACTGAAGGCATTAATATTGTTTTCAAAAAAACAGTTGTTAATAATATCAGTTTTTAATTACTGTTATGCATTTTAGTATATAATTTATATGTATATGTTGTACATTTTTTGCATAATTATTTTTTATGTTTTTTAATATAGGTCACTTTTTTGTAGTTATTCTATTAAATTGAATAATCTTATGTGATTTTTAGTACCTTAGCGCGTTGTGGGTTTATGGGGTTACAGGGTGGGAAGAAATGTAATCAAATTTCTCAATAATTCGTTTTTAATTGATATTAATTATTAAATTGATAATTAATTATGTTAATTGTGTAATTCATTTTCTTAAGTTACATTTTAGGTGCAGGCAGTTTATAGGGGTACCATGTGAAAAGTTATTAAATTACATTTCTTTAAGTTAAATTTTAGGTGTGTGTTGTGGAGTTTATAGGGGTACAGGGTGGGAAGTAAAGGAATTATAATTAATTAAAATAGTCTTTAATTAATATTACTTATTTATTTGATAAATAATTATGTTAATGGTGCAATACGTTTGTGAAATTTTATTTTAGGTGTGGGCTATGGGTTTTGTAGGGTAATAGGGTGGGAAGTAAATAATCTTAATTAAGTAATAACTCATTTTTAATTGATAATAATTATTTAATTGATAATTAATTAAGTTGATTGTGTAAATGCTATTTAATTACTTTAAAATGTAGAAGTGGGTTATGTGTTTTGTTGGGGTATAGGCTGGAATGTAACTAAATTTGAATTATATAATAATTAAATATTTGTTAATTAATTTTCAAATAATAATATTCTTTACATGAAAAATAATTATGTAAATTGTGCGATATATTAAATGGTTTTATTATAGTGTGTGTTGTTGTATGTGTAAAGGGTGTTTAGGAAATTAATTATATTAAATAATACAGTTAATTTATAACAATTATAGAAATTATAATTATGTAAGATATGCAAATACATTATTTTTTCTAATATATATTTGGTGTCACTTTTTATATTTGTAGGAGTAAATCGTGGGAAGTTAATTACATATCAATAATTTATTATTACTTAATTATTAATAATAATTGTTTAATTGAGTTTTAATTATGAAAATGATGGAAATAATACCTTTACAATTTATATATTTCGTTTGTTAATTTATTTGTATGGATAAAGAGTTGGGTGGCAATAAACTACAATTCCTTTAGGAATATTTTAACTAATATTTAATTATTTAGCATATGTACATAATATTATTTTAATAAAGGCTTTTAGATACGTGTTGTGTACTTTGTAGGGTAAGTTACTTAGTAATAACAAATGTAAAAATAGGTATTTTTTTTATTAAATAGTTATTTATTATTGTATGTGCTAATTTTGTTGCGTTTTTTAAAAATTTAAACAACATTGTACGTATTAGTTGTTAATATTTTGAAAATATGGGGGCTGATTCGGATGGCGGGGAGACCACCACTAACACGTTGTCGATGACGGTCTCCCTGCCATCCTAAGCAGCTTTTCCGACCACCATATTTTGATGGCGGGCTGTGTGACTATGTGGCAGCAATAAAGAGGACTTCATCCAGTTAATCTGAGTATGTCCCAAACTTCGCACAGCACGAGTCACTTTATTGAGGAATGCACTGTACAACAGAAGAATAAGGTCCTGCAGATTGGCTATAATAGCAGGTCTGGTCCCGAATGACACTCTAATGAACTGTCAATTGATAAAGTTTATTAACTTTCATGAGCGGGCATTAAAAATAGAACAATCAGCCATTGCCCCGATATGCTAAAAACTTTACCTTACATGGAATTCAAACGAGATTGTCTGTAATTTCAGATTTAAGCCTGGAACGTAACCCTTTGATTGTATAGTGGAACGAAGAATAACTAATGCTCAGAACCCATTAACTGTATGCGCCATACTCTTGTAAATTAATAACCGAGAATGTAACATTTTTAAGGCTTTAAAAAAATGACAACATTTTATTGTTGATTTTTTATATAAGTGACAAATTGTTATGGTTGTAATTAACTAAAAAAATAAACATTTATTTACCATTTACCATTACCATTACTTGTGCCAAGTGCCAGGCACTGCATGGTGCCTGTCACTTAGTACAGGGATGTGTTACACATCCCTGAAGGAGTTCAAGGTCTTCGCAGCCAGGTAGGAGAAGGACCATCCTCCAGCTGTGGACTTGCCGATCTGTGGGATGGTAGCTAGGATCAGTTGGGCGGAGCAGAGATATCTGTAGGGAGTGTAGAAGGAGAGGCCGTGGTTGAGGTCCGGCATAGTGTAGGGTTTTGAAGGCATGCATGAGGAGCTTGAAGGTAATTCTTTTGTTGTTAGGAAGCCAGTGAAGGTCTCTCAGGTGGCCAGTGATGTGGCTGTGGCATGGGATGTTCAGGATGAGTCTGGTAGAGGTGCTCTGGATATTTTGTTAGAAGTTTCTGGGTGGTGCCGGCGTAAAGTGCATTGCAGTAGTCGAGTCTACTGCTGACGAGCCCATAGATGAAATTTTTCCTGGACTTGGTGGGAATCCACTTGAAGATCTTACGAAGCAGGCGAAGTGTGTAGTGGCAGGAGGAAGAGACAGCATTGATTTGGCAGTTAATTGAGAGCAAGGTGTCCAAGATGATGCTGAGGTTTCATGCCTGGCCTCTGGGTGTGGTTGGGTTCTGAGCACTCCGGCCCACCAAGAGTCATCCCAGGTTGAGCTCAAGATGACTTCAGTCTTGTCTGAGTTGAGCTTGAGGTAGCCGTCCTTCATCCAGGTGGCAACTGCCTTCATCCTGTTGTGGAAGTTGCTTTTGGCGGCTGTGTGTTCGTCTGTGAGGGAGAGGATCAGCTGGGTGCTGTCAGCTTAGGAGACGATGTTGAGTCTGTAGCTTCAATCCAATACTTTCCCTACTGTTGCACTGCATGTAGTGGAACTAGCAAAATGTACCCCTACACAAACTAAGAATTACTCTACTGTTGCACTGAATGGAGTGGGAATAGTACATTTTATCCCTCCTTAGTCCAACACTTTGCCTGCTTTTGTATAAATTGTAGAGGGAATAGTATATGTATTCATTGTAAAATGTTATCCTTCATTTTATATTGTTCCAATGTATATTATTATGTTTTTGTTTATTTAAAATTATAATATTTATAATTATTGTTTTTGTGTTAAATAGTTTTAGTTAATTGTAATTTTTTCTGTTGTTTACTTTTTATTTGTAAATAAAGTGGCTTGTTTTTACAATTTTAATATTTAATTTTTGCAAGGTTGCTGCCACATCATAGACAGTTAGAGGTTCGTAAACAAACAGGCAATAGAAATCACAATGCAACACACAGTTAAATCATAACACATTAACGGTGCAAGAGCATATAACAGAAAGATGTGCATTTATCACAATTGGCTGGCAAACACAACATCAATCACAATTTGATCCTTGGCATTAAGATATATGGTAGGCAAGAAACAACAAGGAGAGGTGGAGATTCAGTCCGTCAATTCCGGATGAAGTTGCAGATAGGAGCGAAGTGGATGGCAAATATTTTTGGGCCAAGAGAAAAGAGGCAGGAGCATTGCATACACATCACTGATAGTGTCACAGTACATTAGATCCCTTATCCAAGCCTTGAGCACGTCGCAACAACCTTAGCCAAAATGTTATACTCCTGGTTAAGAAGAGACAGGGGCCTATATGAAGCACATCTGTCAGGTGACTTACCCGGCTTAAGGAGCAGAGAAATTATGGCTTCTCGCATCGTGGGAGGCAGCACTCCAGATTCAAGTGCCTTTGCATAGACCTCATTGAGGTGGGGAATCCAGTGGGACCATGCATGCCAAGGGCACGGGATCCATCAAGGTCAGTAAAGAAAAAGACAAATGTTCCACTATCAAAGGATATTCCATCAGAGTCTCTGAGAGGCTGTACTGAGTCTGACCCCAGCAGGAACAGTCCACAGAAGACTCGGTCTCATCACGGTATAGAAAAGGTGGGATAAACGATAACAGTTAATTTCCCGAGGAATGAGCTGAAGCTAGGTTTGTTGGCCTTCCAAAAGTCCACTGCATCCGTAGGCGAGTCAATAATGTGGGTGTTGCGATTGAGCAGAAAGCGGAGACGTGACGGGTACAGCATATCATACTTGATGTTTGCACCTCTCAAAGACCTTTTTATATCTTGGAATTTGTGCCGGGCCTCCTGAACAATGGGAGTGAAGTCAGGGGAAAAGAGAGTGATATGCCCTGATATTGTAAATCGTCGCTGTCTCTGGCCTTTCGTAAAGCGGCGTCCCTGTCATGGTAATTCAGGAGCTGGGCGACGATGAATTGTGGTGGGCACTGGGTGTCAATCAGGGAGTGAGTGTTCTATGAGCACGTTCTATCACAAATGTTGAGGAGAACATATCTCTTCCAAAGAGTTCCACTAAGAGCCGCACCACATACTCTTCCGCGGGTCTGGTATTGGTAGATTCAGCCACCCCGGCTCTCTGTATGTTATTTCACTGTGATTGGGCTTCTAATCCTCCTCTTTAGCCGCTGTGACCCTGAGAAGGCGTTCTGTGTGTTCCAGGCACTTGATCGCTGCTGATTGTGCGTCCTATATCTCCAAAATGCAGTGCTCCACAGCATCAATTCGGGCCTCATGCTGCTTGATACACCAATGCATGCCATCCAGGTGAGCTGCCATGGTATCAAAGCGCGCATCAATTGCCCTGAAGCCGGCTCGCAGTTCCACAATGTTAGCCACTGTGCTGTTCGCAGATGGTCGGTCAGTCTCGAGAGAGTCCGCCGGCCCCGAAGGGTCACCCCGCAAAGGGTCCTCATTGCTCCCCCGTCTGGGGATCTTCTCAGTTTTGAAGGTGAGTTGTCTTTATTTGGGGTCCCCATGGCCCATGGCGAACTCAGAAGTCAATGCGGTGGTTACGTCATTGGCATACAGAGACTTCAATGTGGAATAATCCATAGTGGCACCTATGTACATCAACAGGAGCAGGCCCAGGGCAAGGGAAACACAGACGGGTGCCCCCAAGGCCCTCCACTACTGACAGCTTCCGCCCAGAATCAAGGCCAGATAAGAGAGAGGGCCTCAGCACCACCTCCACATCACAGCATCCCACACAGGCCCAGCGTGCCGCCTCAACTCACCATCAAGACAGCAAGGGATTCCAGAGGTGATCCCCGTCCAGGGGAACGTCCCATGTGGACCATTGCTAGTTATCTCAGCCTAAGACTCTGGCCACTGACCCCTATCGCAATGACAGACAGACCGGTATGCAGCCAGTGAGGGCACACACCAAAGGAAAGGCACAGAGCGAGGAGGCAGGAACCATGCACAGCTGAGTACACAGGAGGGAGAGGCATCCATCATATCTCCAGGCAGTGCGGTGCCACTTTGAATTCGGCCTCAATTTTCGACACCCCAGCCCCGCCCTCAGGCTCACCCGCGACCCCTGTCGTTGCGGGGCCTCTGAGGGCCGTGGCCGGCTGCTGCCGGTGAGAGGCACCACACAGCTTACGAACCCTCGCTGCGGGCACCAGCACAATCCCACAGTCGGCCGACATTCACAGGTGGGCACCATGAAGGCTATACCATCCATGGAGCGGAGTAAAGCTGCATTTGTTGTGTGGCTGCTCCAGAGCGCCTCAGTCAAGCCGCTATCTTGGCGCTCGGACAGGCCACGCCCCTCTTGTTTTTACAATTTAAATATATGTATATATATATATATATATATATTTAAAACACAATATTGTATGCATAGATATTAGTGACTATATTTTTTTTATATTTTTGAATTTACCATTATAAGTATGAGATGACAATATTTTTTCCTTCAATAGGTATGTCCAGATATGTTTGTAGTATGATATTTTTGTCAGTGAACCCATTACACCACCAGAACGTTGAAAGGAGCAACGTCCGTGGGCGCAATCCCCTTGTAAATGAGCCCCTAAGTCTCTATGCATGTTTTATAGAATTCAAGACAGCGTTTGACAGTATCCACCGAAATAAGTTGTGGAATAAACTTTCTTATTTGGGGATCAAACAGAGTTCCTAAAGTCCAGCCAGTCTTTGTATACGGACACTTGAGTCCAGGTCAAGCTTGACAATTATATTATAATTGAGGAGATCATGATGGGCCACCATCAAGGCCAAGTGATTGAAAAGCTGTGTGTATCTACTTAAGGATTGGTCCCCCAAAATATCCATAGTAGGGTCCTAGCATCAGTCCCCCCCAGCCGAGCCTCTGTGTGGCCCACTTCTTCATGGTCTCTACCATCGTTGTTGGGCAGGGGGCTACCCTCTCCCTCCATACAGTCTCTTCAGGTAATATTCATGGGCCCTTGCCACTCGTAAAGAGGGTCCTTCTGGGCCAAGTAGGCCCAGCCATTTATAGCCAACGACTGGGTGGCCTAGTGATATAGTGTCATGCTCAGTAGAGCTTTACCCCATCTGACTGATGTCTAGTCAACATGACAACTCAATTCATGGGATGCAGCCATCCCACAGTAACCTCCTTGTGATTCCATCCACGTCTCGAAGAGTTTGTCTGAGATCAGGAAGGTATGTGCCTATTAATTTGAAGTTCTGAGTATGCACCCAAAATGTCTAGGATATTGAGGATTCTCTGCACGGAGTGTGATGGGTCTGCCAGATATAAAAGGATGTTGTTTGTATAAAAAGAATTTAAATCTTCCCAGTTTGGGGCCCAACAGAGGTCTATGATCTGCGCGCCCCTGCAGATCCAGGCCATGACTGGCTCCAAGGCCTCTGTACACAATAGTGGTGCCAAGGGCATCCTTGTCTCTTGCCTCTGTAAAGTATAAAACTAATGGACTGCACTCCATGAACAAAAGACTCTTGCATGGGGTCTGTATTGAACAGCCCCACCCAGGAGATATAGTACTCACCTAACCCCATATTATTAAGCACCGCCAGCATGTATGGCCATTCCAACAAGTCAAAGGCCTTTTCAGCACTGAGGGCCAGAAGAACCCCTACTTCTTTAAGACCAGCATTATGCATCAAACAGCCCATAAAGTGGCATCAACTGTGTTGTGTGGCCCTGTATGACATGAACCCAGACTGGTCAAGGGTGATGAGGGAGTGTACCACCTGTGTGAGCCGGTTCACCATTATTTTCGTCAAAACCTTTGTCTCAACATTGATCAGGAAGATTGGCCTATAGGAGGTACAGTCAGCTACATTTGGCAGTAGTTCACCCTGATCCCTCACCTTGAGGAACATTTTGTGCATTGGCTTCACCACCTTGGATTTTATGCATTTAAGAAATTATGGTGGAAAGCCATTGGGACCAGTGGTCTTACCTCTACTAAGCTGAGATATGGCTTATGCCAGCTCAATCTCAGTGATCTCCGTTTCAAATAGATCTTTCTGGTAGGGGTTCAAGCAGGGGGTCTGGAGGTCAGCGATGGAAGCCCCTAGCTCTCTGCCATCAGCCTTAGTACCTGCCCTATACAGTCCCTACAGGTAATCAGCAAAGGCTTGTGCAATTTCTTGGGGGCACTTCCACAGTTCCCCATCCCTTGACCTTACTCTCCAGACCCACCTCTGTCCCTCCTCTTTCTTAGTCAGCCAGGGCAGGAGTTTCCTCACTTCGTTGCCTACCTCGTACAGTCTTCCCTGCATAACTTGAAAACGGGCACTGTCTTCCTGGTGGATCAGGTGCTCATATCTTTGCCTCACCTTCTTTATTCCATGCTCAAGCTCCCTTGATGTCATACGGATGTAGTCGCCTTCCAGTTGTACTAATGTTTCATCAAGCAATGAATTTGCACTCTTCCTCCCCCTTCCGCCTCTTGCCCACTACATGTGCGATTTTTTGTCCCCTCAACACGGTTTTACAAGCCTCACGCAGGCAACCTCAGATTGTACAGAGTCCTTTTTTCCAAGAAGTACCTCTCCGTGCATCTGACCTGCAAGCGCCTAGTATTATCTAAGCCTCAGTGGAGCAGGCTATGTGCCCCGACGGGAAGTTCCACAGAGTTGGATAGCAACTCAGTGGAACTTCACTCCACTCCACCTCCTCCCCCCTCCCAAAATCATTAAAAGTAATGAAAAGGCACTTACCTGCCCTATGGCGGGCTCCTCCTTGACATCGCCACTATCCTGCCTCCTCCTTGCCATCCTTCTTCACTGATAACCCCTACGTTGAATGTCTTGTGCATGTGCATGCGCACGTAGGGGTTATCAATAAAGCAGAATGGGGAGGAGGAGGCAGGAGAGTGGCCATGTTGAGGAGGAGGCAGCCACGAGGAAGGTAAGTGCCTTCTAATGACTTTTAATTATTTTGGGAGGGAGGAAGGACCGGCTAACTATGCTCCGCCATGAAGTCATAGTTTTGCCTGAACTCCACGTTCGCAACGGAACGCGGAGTAGGCAAAACTACGTAAACTCCGCTGGCAGAGCGTAGTTACCTACCCGGGTTTAGTATTACCCTCCGTGAGCTCTCAGGGGCCCTACAGCCATGCCCCCTCAACCCGAGTGAATCTGCCCATCTGGTGCAAAGGCACCAGCAGGTAGTCTACCCTTAATAGGGTTCCAGCAGAGTTGGATGCTAGGAGTTTTGTTGTTGTCCTGGGTGCATTTCTCCACAAAGGTCTGCCAGTCCCAATGCCTCCGTGAAGGTGGCAAACCGTGTATCTGTCCTTGGTTGCTCCCTGTTCTTGTAACCCTATCTAGGTATCCTTGTAGCATTAAATTAAGATTGCCACCAAAGATTGTCACCGCATCCGGGGTTTCCCCCACCCCCATACCCAGGCAATTCAAGCTCTCCGTCTGCATACTTGGGTGAAGTGCCAAGAGCTCAGTACCAGCTCCTCACCATAGCATCGCCTGCATATCGCCACTTGACATATGTTCTCATTAGCCTATGTTTTGCAGACTTCCAACGGGAGAGATCTATGGGACAGGATTCTCATTCCCCGAGAGCCCCTAGAGAAACCTGCATGTGCCAGTAGGGTGTATCTACAGATAAAGAACCCATAATTGTTACCCACAAAATGTGTCTCCTGCAACAGAATGACGTTGGGGTCTTGTCTCAATAGGCACTTTCTGACTACCCCTCTCTCGAGTTGATCCCCCAGGCCATTTACATTCCAGGAGAAGATCTTCAGGGTTAGGCCTCAGTTTAGGTTCCCTTTTGTTGTGCCTCCCATAATGTGCATAGGTCATTGCACTTGCTACCAGTCCTTACCTGCCAGGACTCACACCCTATTACACATGCCCTTAAACAACTTTTGTCCCCCCCCACACTCCTCACCCAATCACCTCCTACTGCAGTCTCAGATCTACCACTCTCCCCAATGCCTGAGATGCTGGTGGCCCAGTGTCAGAACCATCACCAAAGATAAAAATCCAAACACAAGTCTCTAAATGCGAGTCATAAACTGTTAATGACTATTGAAGGGGAGGGTTGGTCCTCTAGACCCTCAATTGACACCTATTGGGTGGGCCCATACATATGTCCAGCTAGGTTTGATGACCATCCTACCAGACACCAGAGTCAAACTGAGATCATCATCTTCAAATCAGTAAGTCTGCCATCATGGGAGTCACTTCAGGAAAGTCCTCCTCATCTCTTCAATGTTGGGACTGTGTAGAGCTGTCTCCTGACCCTTCTGCAGACTGTGCCAATTTATCCCACCTATTGCATGTGGTGAGAGGGTGATCCTTCTGCAATGCCACCACCATGTTTGCTCTCTCAGATTCTGCCTAATCTTTCGTTGTGGCCACTTTTGATCTGTGGCAGGTTCCTTGCTTTGACTTAGGTACTTGCCAACCAACATGTTCTTGGGAATCCAATGAGTCTGGTTGTGTACAGTCCCTGCTTTCCAAACATGTCAACGCTTCCCTTGCTGTATTGAAAAAGTGGGAGCAGTCTTGGTCTATAATCCGCAGTGTAGCCGGGTAAAGGAGCGCATACTTTAAATTCATAGTATGTAGCTGCCATTTACTGCTATGAAAGACTCTTGTTGATATTTAACTGCTTGGGTATTATATGAGTATGCATTCACTGTTCCCCCTCCACCAGATAAGGCCCATGTGTGTGGACACACTGTGGTTGGGGGGCCTGTTCTCTGGGGGCCTCCAGGCACCCTATGGGCTCTTTCCACTGTGAGGAGTCTGGATGCCTTGCCCTTGATGACCACCTTCATTTACCAGTCCTCTATGTACAGTTCTGCACTGGGTCCTTCAGCCCATTCTGGTAGGCCCACCACTTGCACATTGTTGCATTGGGATTCCCCTCTGCATCTTCCACCCTCTATTGTAGGCGTGCCTCTGATTGCTGAAGGAATTACATCTGTTTCTCAGAGTCCCTGGCAGTAGATTGCAGTTGTGCCACAGAGGACTCTGTCTCACCCACCTTGTCAGCCACATTTTTCTGGTCCACTTGGAGAAGTCCCAAGTCCAGAGTGAGCAAATCTATTTTATTTTCCAGTGCGGCCTTAGTGTTCCCATTCGACGCCATACGAGCCTCCGGCCAGAGTCTAATTGGCGTTGATCAATCAACCGAGGGGGAGACCTGGTCCTTTCACGCCTTTGGTGTGGAGCCCTAACTTGCCCCTTTAGTGGGTACCTTGCATCTGATGCCACCAGGCACAGTGTCCACAGACAATTGCTGTCTGAGCCCAATGATTGGAGGCCTCCAGACACTGAGGTTCGCCGCTGCGGTCTAGACACATGACGGCCTGGTCCCCCCCAAAGGAACTATTGATGGACAGAATGCAGAACAATATCATACATTCACCCCAGTACAGAGATCTGGGCCTAAATCCATTGTTTTTTTGCTCACCATGCCATTCCAGTTTCAACCCAGTCATATGCAAATCAGTCTTGACCCTGTGCCTCATGGGAACAGTCCAGCCCGAACTGCCAAGCCAGGTGTTCCCTGGACTGGAACCAAGCATCCTAGGACCGGTTTCGGGGTTTCACCCCTCTTCAGCCAGGATAGCTTGATTCCAGTGGCATGGAGTGCACGGGACTCACGTCTGAGCATGCCCGTCCCACTCGGGGTGACAAATGCAAAAAGAACTATTGATGGACAGAATGCATAACAATGTCATACATTCTCCCCAGTACAGAGATCTGGGCCTACATCCATCGTTTTTTTGCTCACCATGCCATTCCAGTTTGAACCCAGCCATATGCAAATCAGTCTTGACCCTGTGCCTCATGGGAACAGTCCAGCCCAAACTGCCAAGCCAGGTCCTCCCTGGACTGGAACCAAGCATCCTAGGACCGGTTTCGGGGTTTCACCCCTCTTCAGCCAGGATAGCTTGATTCCAATGGCATGGAGAGCACGGGACTCACGTCTGAGCGTATCCGTCCCACTCGGGGTGACAAATGCAAAAAGAACTATTGATGGACAGAATGCAGAACAATGTCATACATTCACCCCAGTACAGAGATCTGGGCCTAAATCCATCGTTTTTCCATCGTTTTTTTGCTCGCCATTCCAGTTTGAACCCAGCCAAATGCAAATCAGTCTTGACCCTGTGCCGAGTGGGACGGGTATGCTCAGAGGTGAGTCCGGTGCTCTCCATGCCACTGGAATCAAGCTATCCTGGCTGAAGAGGGGTGAGCCTCCACCGGGGCATCTACACCATACAGGGTACCCTCACAGCCCCTGGAAGAGCACAATACTGACAGAGGGCACCTTCGGGTCTACTAGCGCCCTGAATCCTTCCACGGCTAAACTGCAGCAGCCATTTACCATACTCTCTTCCACCTGGCAGAGCTGAGATGTTATTTAGTGTCCCCTCCTTATTTCTGGTGTCAGAAGTGTCCCAGTCACTCTCAGGGTGCCCCCCTAGGTCCACAGTCATCAATCCATCAGTCACAGTCTCGTAATGGCCCGCCTTCACACTGGCAGTCCTGTGCCATGCAAGGCCACTCCTCTCACAGTAGTCTTGGGCCGATGAGGCTGCTCGCTCCAATTCTTTACCCCCACTGCAGGTTCCGCAGGTGGCCAGGCAGGGCCCCGGACTGTGCCCCGCCAGCCCCAAAGTTCTGCTTCACCTCTGCTCACTGTTTGGGCCACCTCGAGGAGGAAAGGGGGCCTCAAGCATTGGGCGTGTGGTCCATTAAAGGGCCACTGCCATCTTGACAAAGTCGTGGCAATCTCAAGCGCTGCACCTGCAGGTCACTCCTTATGGTCCGTCCCATCCTCTCGACATGATGATCTGCACCCAGGGGGTCACTGTTGTCCGGGGGGCTCACTCAGTGCTCCGCCAAACTGTAGTAAACAGGCCGCCCTTAGGGCCATAGGCATGGTGCTTCAGAAGCTAACGTCTGGCTCCATGAACAGCTGGCCACCCCCCATCAAAGTGCCTTTTTGATGTTAGTAAAACAAAATATATGATCTCACTATCCTAAAGCTGTGAGGTTTTTCTAGACTCTTTGCATGTGTGGAAGGACACTATTCAATGCAATTTATGTAGGCTACTTTTTTACTCTGCTACTTCAAATGCCCAAACACACCTAGAGGTCAATTTATTTAAATCGCCTCTTCAGCAAGCTAACTACATTTTAAATGTCTGGCACCTGTGCAAGGCTGCAAAGCAGGAGACGTTAAAAGTTTACTTGTGGAATGAACTGAGGGAAATCCAAATCAGTGCTCAATGGCACAAACTGGCATTGTATAATGCTATAGAGCTATTAGAACTGCAAGACCTTTGGAACTCTTTCCTATCTCCAATACAATTTAGAAGCATTTTAAGAACGCAACTGCATACTATCTTTTACTCATGATAACAAAATGTGCATTACATGAAAGCACCATGACACTGTACTAGCTCCTTATGTTTAGGGTAAGTTTCAATTTTAACTCGCTGGAGCAGTGCAACTAAGCCTAAAATGAATATTGCCAGACATAAGGGGAGATTTATCAACGATACACGCAAAGCACCTTGCTGCACTGTGCTGCATGAAAGGGAAAGGGCAGTAATGCGCCATATTTAACATCAGATGGGGATGGATTATTTTTCGAATACCTGATTTTTTAATTAGTTTATATATGTCTTTTTTTCAGTGTTCGACTGTGGTGAGAATTTATTTATGGCAAGTTATCCTGCAACTTGGAAAGAAGCTATTCAAATGTGGTATGATGAACAGAAACATTTCATATATGGAAAAGGTCCAGTACATAAGGATGATGTTACTGGGCATTACACCCAGGTAAAACGTTTTATAGTGATGTATTTTTGACTTAGTGGGACATACTTTTTTATATACCTGCTTTGAAATATACTTAGATATATGTACCTGCACTTCGTGGTATTCTACAAAAATAACTCTGAGACATACATATTTAGTCAAGTGTTGACTCACAAGCCTTCTTGATTTCCTATGTTTGATGATAGTACTGTGGACCATTGCAGGAGAGCCTTAGTACCCATAATCTATACCCATGATCATCAGCTGAACATTTTTCCAGTGTCAGCCCCAATGTCAATAGCTACTTCAAACTCATATGTGCAGGTATTTCGAGCAAAGACTCACAACACCCACACAGTGATAGCCTTACACAGACTACAAAATGCTCCCTAAAAACGCTTATAATAATTTACCATAGGGTACTAAGAACCTATTCAACACTGTAAAGAATTCATGGATGCGAAGTTATATTAGGTGTAGGTTCATAAAGCTTCTTGAAAATCTAAAACACAGCATGTTTTTCTTATCCATAGGCCATTAAAATGAAACACTGTGGGATCTGTTCACAAACAGCATGTTGTACTGTGCATAGGAGTACACCAAGAATACTAAACGCAAATCTCCATGTGAAGATCTCAGCTGCTTCCTCGTCTATCTTTTCTGTGTAGAGATCACCCGACTGCGGAAATTTCTGCACACGTATGCATACATTTGTAATAAAATGTGGGAGAGTTAGGGGCTGAAAAATGGGAGGGGTTTTGGGAGAGGTAAGGATGTTGATTAACACATTCCCTGTTTCTAATTGCAATTAAACTACTACATTAATCTATTAACCCCAACCCAAATTGTACAGGTGTCTCCTTCAATAAACTAGCATTTAAATCCACAGCGTATGTGAACTACAAGCTCATATTTACCAAAAATTCTAAATCGTCAATACAAGCTTTAATGGGGACCATTGAAAAATATGCCCGCGTTTCAGGTTACTCTCTTATTAGAGACAAACCAGACCTTCGTCCTCTAAACATCCTATGTAATAAAAGAATTCTAGGGGTCGCAGATCTAAGCTGGCAACCAAACTTTCTGAAATACTTGGGACAGGAGTTTAAGATGGTTGGTCTCTGAAGTTTTTAACGTAGCAATTTAGAATCATTAAAAATGTTCTTTACCCCAGTAGTCAAGTACCTGATAAGTATGGTACCCATTAAATTAGCAGAAGGTTTATTCAAAAAGTGAACCAGCTCTTTTCTCTGGAATGAGTAAAAACAACATGTATCTCATTAAAAAGAATAGCATTACTAAAAGAGATTGAAGGAGTAAACCTAACTAATTTTAAATACAACTAATCAGCCTTTCTATTTAACCAAGTAACAGACTGCTTGATTACTGTGGCTATCTCCAGAGAAAGTCTTATTAAAGAA
Organism: Triturus cristatus; assembly: GCF_964204655.1. Taxonomy (NCBI): domain Eukaryota; kingdom Metazoa; phylum Chordata; class Amphibia; order Caudata; family Salamandridae; genus Triturus; species Triturus cristatus. Next base: position 184,638,326 of record NC_140589.1, read on the forward strand.
CCTATCCTATCTCATTCCAAGTTAACTATTACATTTAAAGCATCCAATAGATGTCCGCTACGGATCACTTACTAATTCAAGATAGATGGTTGGCCTATAGTATGGTAAGAATTTTACCAGAAAGTAATCCTTCTTACTAGGAGCTTGACTCAACAAACAGCTGTCATTCATTGTTATAATGCAAAGTATCTATGAACTAAATAACTCTACAACTTCTCAAAAATCAAAGCCGCAATCAAAAAAAGTGACATACTATCAACTAAGACCCATCGCTATTGTAAATAATTGTTCAAACAAGACTGTCTTCTGAAGTCTTTGAATTCTAGCCTACCTAAATCCATCTCAGCAGAAATATTTATATACGTAGAAGATGTTTTTGATTACCATCCACTCCAACGAGTTTTCCTTATATGATACTAGGTCCCTCAACGTGGTACCTATAATCCAAATTGAACAGACCAAATCTACTACTATTAGACCTAATGCTCACTTTGGCTCACAAAATGATCCTCAACAATTGGAAAGACCTAAGCATGATTTTCTTCCATGTCTCGTGGGAATATCTAAGGTGAATTAGAGTTGCGCAAAACATTTTGATCTCATTGAACCAAACAATGTGGGACAAATTAGACTTGTATTTGACAAAAATCAAACATTCTTAAAAAACTGCATGGCAAAAACGCTATTTCAGAAATTGAGTTTCTGGTTGGCAGAGGTATGCACCCTGCCCAATCAGGAACCACAATCCTGGTCAGGAAAAGGCACAAACACACCCTAAATTAACCTGTGCTCATCCTTTGGTAGCTTGACACAGAGCAGTCAGGCTTAACTTATGAGGAAATGTGGAAAGTATTTGTGCAACACTCCAACCAGTAACACAGTAAAATTATCACAAAAAGAATGCATGCCAGTTTAGAATACTCGAGAATAATATGATGAACAAAATAAGACCAAAATGACAAAAATCAAATACGTAGAGTCTGAGTTAGCCATTTTAAAGTATACACTGAAATCTAGAGCTTAAAAGCATAAAGCGCCAACCGGGGGTTTATGGTTGCGCTAGGCTGGGTCAAATACAAACGTTCAGGCTGACCTCAATGAAGTGCAAGTCATTCACAGGAACTAAACCTTTACCTCCAAAAAGTACCTTAGATGCGTCACCATTGAGGACGAGATGTGAGATACTAAGCGGGGATGCGCCATTGACGATCTGTATAGTAAAGGTGATGCGTCGGTTCCAATCCATGCATAGTGGATGATGCGCCGGAAATGGTGTTGTTGAGTCACGGAGTCGGCGATGCGTCGGAGTTGATTCTCGCAATGAGGGCGATGCACCGTAGTTGTGGACATGTGCTGGTTCTGACCTGCTGCATCAGTGGAGATGCATGGATTCCGCTGGAGGAGCATTTCAGACTCGCTTCCAAGGATCCAGGACTGGGTTGGCACCAATTGGCACGGCAGACATACAGATGGCACAGTCCAGGTGCTGTGGCAGAGTGGTTGGAAGTCTTTGAAGTCCCTGAGATATCAGAACAGAAGGCAAGCCAGCAAGCCATTGGAGTAACTCTGGTTCTGGGTTCAAGAAATGTGGGTCCAGTTATTCTTCTTACCCAGGCAAGGGGGAAGCAGGCATAATATCAGCACAGCAAGAACATAGTTCTTCTAGAGCAGCAGTCCAGCAGATTGGCAGTCCTACAGAAGCACTGCAGCCCTTCTTCCTGGCAGGGTATCCCCTGGTTCCCCAGGTCCAGAAGTCTTCAAAGAAGGTCTTTAAAGTGCACAGGGGTCCTCCCTGCTTGCCCAGGCTCCAGCCTCACTACAGGGTGTTAAACAGTCCTTTGTGTGGGAACAGTCCGTAGACTAATCCGGTGTAAGTGTGAGGCTATGCCCAGCTCCACCCTCCCTTCCTGCCCAAGCTGGCCCATCAGAATGTGGATGGCCCATCAAGTCACACCTAAGCTCCCTTTGTGTGTAGCTGTCTAGAAGGAATGCACAAAGTCCAGCTGTCACCCATCCTTGACATGTATTGGAAACAGGCCATAGGCACACATGGTAAAGAACGGAAAAATGCAATCTTTCTTAAAGTGGCATTTTTTAAATAGTAATGATAAATTCGACGTTACCAGTAAATAGGATTTATCATTACCATTCCAGAGGTATTAAACATGGCAGATCCACTCACTCTCAATTGGAAATTACAGCTTATTAAGTTTAATAAGGAATCCCCAATGTAATCCTACAAGAGTGGTGGGTCTCACAATATAGAACAATGAATTTTGGTGTGTTTCACTAACAATACAAGCAAAAACATAAAAGTACACGTCCTACCTTTTTGATTAGGCAGCATCCGGCCTTATGGGTTACCTAGGGCCTATCTTAGAGATCAGGTATATGTAATAAACAGGGAGTTTAAGGTCTGGCAAGGTATTTACTATGTCAAGTCGACATGACTGTGCAACACTGAATTCAGGCTTCAATGGCAGGCCTGAGTCAAGTTTAGAGGGCTACTTAGGTGGGTAGCACAATAAGTGCTGCAAGCCTTTTAGTAATGTGAAATATACAGGCCCTGGGTTTATGCCATACTAAACTACAAGGATTTACAAGTAAATTAAATATGCCAAACAGGTGTAAACCAATTATACCATGTTTTAGGGAGGGCACAAGCACTTTAGAACTGATTAGCGGTGGTAAAGGGCACACATTTTATTCCTCCTCTTATGCATATTCCATCATAATGCAAATTATGGCAACACACAGACCTTGTGCTAGTCTCTTCCTATTGCTTTCCTATCTCTCTCTCTCTCTCCCTCTCTCTCTATCTCTCTCTCTCTCTCTCTCTCTCTCTCTCGCTTTCTTTCTTTTTTTCTTTCTCTCTCTCTGTTTCTCTCTGTTTCTCTCTCTTCTTAGGAAGTCAAATTGATCTCTGTTCATACTATTCCCTGATGGAACTGTATTTAACTCCCATTTTGCTCAAAGGTATACTTCACAGTATAAATTGAATCTAAACTAAATATGATTCTTAGCTCATACAACTAGGAAAATGTTGAAACAATGCTTGACTCTTTAATAACAGGATCTGTATTACCATGAGGATAAGCTTGATAATCAGTCTGCTATATACTAACTTGTTTCTATTCTCTGTTTTTTATTTCTTTATGTTGTTGCATGATTATAAAACAATAAACTAATTTGAAATTAAATAAACATGAATTGAATATAAAATGAAGTATGGAAATTCAGCATTTACCCTTCTCTTAATTTGAGGTACTTGAGAACAAACGTTTCCCAGCCAATGCCATTTCCAAATAGATACTCACAATGACGTTGTTGACTGAACCCCTCAAAGAAAAAGAGTGTAATGTTATGACACAAGCGTCAAATAATCAAGCTAATGGACATGCAGAACATTGTTCAATGGATACACCTTATGTATAGGTTATACAAAAAAATAAATTTATAGTTTCTTGTTCAAATATATTTTTGTTTGTCAATAATTTACAAATGTTATTGAATCTTACCAAATCTTTTTAAAGTTAGAACAATCCTAAAATTAAGGTCCTTTGTTGTTTTAGCAGATACGCAATGTTTACATGATTTTAAGCTGATTAGAATCGGTTGATAGAACACTATAAAATGTAGTGGTAGTCCTGTACAGAGCAAGTCCAGTTTATGGAAAAGTTAAGTAGGTTATTCATTTATGAAAATAGTTAAGATTAGAAGCATGGCAATTCAGGGTAGCAAGTAAAAGCTAATTTCTTCAAACTACCTTCCTTCTTTCCAATTGATGGCACAAGCTTAACAATGGTTTTCTAGGACACACTTGCCTGCTAAAACACTAGAAGGGGATCCTGTCACCTGCAGGGTTCTGGATTTGCATGAAGTAAACCTTGCCAAAGAGACTATCTTGGTGGGACCACAGAAGCCAGCGTGGACCGCCTAGTCAGTCAAGCCTGCAGTATCTTCGGTGCCCTCAGTAACATGAGTAAAGACTAGAATAATTTGAAGCTGGCCACCTTTTTAACACTTAAAGTGCATTAGAACAGGGATTGAAAGGCACTGTATTTTCCAGTACCCCCTTATCTCCTATGAAAAGCTTTCCAACTCCACCCTACCAGAGCCCCCATCATCATTCCTCCATGAGGTTTCACAAAGGAGAGGGGATATTATGGCAGTTGTCACCGCTCCCATCACACGTATATGTGGGTTGTATATCAGAATATAATATACTTCAAAATCGTTTGATTTAAATGATTTGTGCAAAATATCATTTACAAAACAGACAGAAGTCTAAAAAAGATATTCTGGTACGAGACTCATCTGGCAGACGCCTATTTCTTGTCGGTGTTACAATTTTCCCGAGATTAATTGTAGGTTGCAAAGTTATGTTGGCACAAGGCTTCCGCAAGTTGCGATCATTTAGAATGGCTTCTTTAGGAGATGATGGATCCCAATCAGCAGTCATGCCAGAGCATGTACTGCAAAGCCCCATACCAGACCTTAAAGGCCAGTCACAGACATTGGTACTTGTGTGTGGCCTGATAAGAGTTAAGTTATATTTGTTGAGGAACATGCTTAATCTGAAAATAGAATTCAAAGCTCAGTTTTCTCTATCATAATATTTATATGGTTGACAACGAGTCAGCAATTTTTCACTGACGATTTGCCAAATTGCATGCCTATTTTCAATGGCAAACTAATGCACAAGGTTCAATTGATGCAAATGTTGTTCTTGCACTGCTGCTTGTTCTTATGGATGCATGATATCCTGCATGTGTAAAAAAGAAACATAGATTTACTTGAAACAGTATCTTTTTTTAACATTAAGTCATATATGTTACATCACATTTTATGGCTAAAAATAATGCCAACTTTAACTATAAATGAACATGTTTTTCTAAATTTAAACACGTTATTCTAGAATGTCTTTAATCTATATCCAATATTGGACTTGTTGTTTTAACTTTCATCGTTTAATTTTATCTTTGTATAAAATGTGTACAAAATGAATAGATTTGATGAACACTTCCTTTGTTTCAAAGGAACTTACTGCTAAGCTAGAATAATTTGTAACAACTATTTGTCACTTTGTTTGAAACTTTATCCCCATTGGTTGAATTTGTTTTTATATTTCAAGGTTGTTTGGGCCAAGACGTTCCTGATCGGATGTGCAGTTGCATTTTGTGAGCATTTCTACATATATGCTTGCCACTACTGCCCTGAGTAAGTATTGGTGTATTTCTCTAATTAGTACCCTACTTATGTAATGTCACAAAGAGGCTTCGATTCACGGAATCCATGGTTTAAAGGTCGGCTATAACATTCCAGGTAGTGCATGATATAAAAACAAGAAACTGCTGGTCCCTCAGCCCCATTTTGTTCAATATCTACATGGCTTCACTCGCCCCCATCATCAGAACCCAGGGACTCAACATTGTTTCATACACAGACGACACCCAACCCATCCTCTCCCTATCCAACAAACCCAACGCACCCAAACACAACTTTCAAGAAGGCCCGGAAGCAGTCAGATGACGAGCAGCTGTCTACAACTCAATACTGACATAACAGAAGTACTCATCATGGGCCCACACCCCGATGCCTGGATCGACACCCGGTGGCCCATCGCCCTCGGAAGTCCGCCCACCCCCACGGACCACGCACGCAACTTTGGAAGCATCCTGAACTCCGAACACAAAATGGACCGCCAGATCAACTCCGTTGCATGCTCCTGCTTCCACACCCTCCGCCTCCTACGCACGACCTTCAAATGGACCCCCCTTGAACACAGATAGACCGTCACACACGCCCTCATCAACAGCAGACTTGACTACGTCAACGCACTCTACCCCAGAATCAACAAAAACCTCACCTGCATACTTCAAAACATCCAGAGCGCCGCCACCAGACTAATGCTCAACCTGCCACGACACTTCCACTTCACCCAGCACCTGTGCACACTCCACTAGCTCCCCATCGAGTCAAGAATCACCTTCAAGATTCTCACCCACGCACACAAAGCCCTCCACAACACCGGACCAGCATAACTGAATAGACGACTCACAGTCCACGCACCCCAAAGGACCCTACGATCAGCCCAGCTCTCCCACTCCGTGGTCCCTCGCACCAGGAAGTCCAGATTGGAGGCCGCTCATTCTCATTCCTCGCGGCCAGAGCCTGGAATGCCTCCTGCTCCACCTCAGACAGATGACATTACTCCCCAACTTCATAAGGGACCTCAAAACATGGCTCTTCGATAGACCTCCTTCTTGATGGAGAGGACCCTGCCCCCCCCAAGTGCCTTGAGACCCTTACGGGTGAGTAGTTGCACTCAACAAACCCATGATTGATTGATTGTGTCCAAAAAAGTTCTTAGGACTCTGCCTCCCACCTTCACCATTGGTGCCACCTATTTACACCTCCGACTCTGCCCATCACTGGTGCCGGATAATTTTACCCCTAAAGCTCCCTGAATGGACTCTGTTCAAAGTAGTAAGTTTGAATCACAGCAGTGTGTGGGCAAACCTTCGTCAAAGCAGGGGTATGAGCGCCAAAAAAGTGGGAAACAACTGTGTCAAACTCTGAATTTTGCTATACAATTTTCTCTTAAATTTGCTAGAAATAATGATCACTCCTGAAAAACTTATTCTGAGCAATTGTACCTGCAACATACACCAGAAGCACAGACACAAGTTACAACACAATGTCCAAATGGTAACATTTTCAATTTCAGTTAAAACACAGCTTACTTATTGTTTCTAAAGAACAATGGTTCTTTTCAAAAACTTACATGTGATTTATTGCACCTGACAACAGTTTCATTATATATATTCACACTTAAAATTTAGCTCAGCAAACAATTCAGGCATGCATGGTCCTCCAGCCAGTGTTTGAAGAATTGACCCTAAGACCATAACCAGATAATTGTAAGGCCTATAGTTGAGTCAATAAATTTGCTGTTTAAGCTTCCCACCAAAAGAAATGCTACATACACCTTCATCTGTGACAATGATCATGCCTCTAAAATAAAACATACTTCAGAAAATTGTAAAGTCATTCAGCCTCACCAAACTAAAAGATACATATACATATTGTAAAGCCCTGCAGACTCACGCTTACACACCGAAATCATGCACTCATATCTCAATTAATCAGACACCCACTAGAGTTTTGGGTCAGGATGGATGTAACATAATATCATAAGTTAACTCATGCTGCAATATAGAAACCATGGCGTCATGTGTAAAGTAGTCAGGGTGAGATAAGAGCTATCAGGCTTTACAAATGGCAGAATATGCACAATACAAATAGCAATAGCAGAACAATATTACATAATACAATCATTGAAGATAAAATAGGCCTTAATGCTGACTAAGCCTGACTTGCAGCAAGGGCTTATGGGTATCATATTACTAAATGGGCCAATAGTGCTAGTATGTGCCAAAAGCACCATGTGCCTAGCACAGGTCAGAACCATGCACCAACTGCCACTATATTTGCACTACCATCCTATACACGATAGCTATGAGTCAAGGGCTAAGAAGACTATTCCCAAAGGTAATTAGGTACGTGTAAATGTACTCTGTATTTTAAAATTAGAGCAAAATGAAAAATACTAATGCTGTAAAAACTTAGGGCCTGATTTAGATTTTTTGGCGGTCTTCCCACTCATCTACCTGACTGTCCATCATCCCAATTACGTGGCTGGATTACAATGGGAGGGAAGACCGCCGTAGTCCCGCTGACTCTGCCAGGACTTCTTTTCTTGCCCAACAGCGGGATGTGCTGCAGGTGGTGGGAGTCCAGCCATGATTCCAGCTGTTGGTATTTGGATGTGGGCTGTTTCTAAGGGAATTCATATGGGAGTCCCACCCACTTCGAGTCTGCAGAATCGGACAAAAAGGGGTGAAAGCTCACCTTTTTTTGGGTACAGGATGCAGTTTTGGCCTCTTCTCCTTCATACAGGTCCCTTCCGTCCTGCTGCACCTCGACAGAGCCAGACATGCCCCTTATTTGGCGGAGTGAAAGGTATGTGTCCATGGTGTATGCGGGTAAACATTGCATGATGTCTGTATGTTGATGGGATGCGAGGCACTATGTAGACATAATGCACAGTTCATATAGCATACAAACACATTTGTACACAGACACAACATATATATATTTTCTGTAAAAAATAAAATGTTACTTACCAGTCTCCCCACCGTTACGGTCACCCTCTATCAGTACTCCTCCGCTAGGACACCGCTAACCCATAGGGAACATCCAAATTGGCTCAGTGGTACCCACCCATCAAGATGGCTACGAAAGGATCTTTTCCAGCAATGGAGATCGCCACCACAGTGGTCTTGTCTGTATCCCACATGCATCTAAACACGGCGGACGGAAGACCATCAGCTTGGCAGACTACTCAGTCCCGCTGCTGCGCTGGGCAGGCCCTCGGACCGCCAATAACTTAATCAGGCCCTTAATTTTTAATTACATTTTAAATTAAAGTAAATATATTAAATTATTTTTTTAAAGATGCCAAATGTATATATATTTAATTATTATGTATAAGAGCTATTATAAGTTATGTATAGAATTCATTTAAATTATTGTAAATATTTTTTCAAATAAAAGTTACATTTATATTTAAATTATACAAAGTTATTTAAATATTTAATATTTTAAAATAAAAGAAAGTTTGTTTTTTAATTGAATCTACATTTTGAAACATTAAAATTATTATAATTATTTTAAAAAAAATGTTTTTAATTAATTTAACAACATTTCCATTAGGGTTCTATTTTTAGTTCCTACCTCCATCACTTTCTATGCAAAGCATTACTGTACCAGTGGCAGGCCATGTGTGGTGCTGGAAATACTTTGGATACATTTGTGACTGTTTAGGTTCCTTTTGGCTATGGTAACTTTAACAGTCCAGTTTATAAATCGCAATGGACCTACTCTTTTCTTGGTGGCTGCATGTCCCTCCCTATACTTGTCCTTAGTCCTCTCTTAGCCTCTCCTTACTTCTCCTTAAACACCTCTCGTTTAGTCGTAATTATTTCATATTTTCTAGCCTCTACCTCCATCTGTACCGCATTTACAACTAAAATGTAGGCGTACATTTGTGGAGATATCTGCACAGAATATGTAGGCAAAGCAGAGGCATAGGCCACTACATAGAGATTTCAAAATAGCATATTGTAGTACTTGAGTAGTACTAATAAAATATTGCCAAATACAGTTTGTGAATATGCCGATGAAGCATAATGTTCTGTGTGAAATGCAATGCTGCAATTCTGAGGATTTTCTAGTCTCGCTATTATTTATATGTTGAGTTGTGCATTGAAAGAAAACCTACCTGTGGGGAAATATTTTGTAGGTCTGTGACCTCACCATTAATAAAGTCATGATTTGATATCAGGTACAGTCAGGTTTGGCTTGAAAACTTTAGCTTAGTCCTAGGTAGCTCTGGCTCAGAGCAGTCAGGATGTATCAAAGGAACAAGTATAAACCATCAGCTGAATAAGAAGAAAACGCAACACAATATAAATACAACACCAATTCATGAAAAACGGTTTTAGTTCTAGAGGTATGCATTGGTAAAGAAACAATAAATTACAGCTTTTCAATTAGCACAATAATTCATTGTAAATGACTGCAACTCGTGGTTTATGGTTAGCCACAACATATGACTTGAAAACGTCTATTAAGGCACTCTTGTGGTGACCAACTCCGCATGGAGTCAGTCACAGCGAGCCATATGGTCCAACAGAACAGTTACTTCACAAGGAACAGTCTCCAGACGAGTTTCAAACTCTATGGGCCCGATTCACAGAACTAACTTAAGACAAAATCCTAAATTTACTACCATTTTGGTATTCACAGAAGGCACTTACTCATTTTGGTATTCACAGAAGGCACTTACTCATTTCGGTATTTCGGTGTGTTTAGCATGCAGTTCTATGTATTCTAACACTAGCATGCTATCCCCAGCAAGTAATCCACACAGTTCCCTCGATTAAAAAAAAAATACTATGCACCAACAAATGAAAACCACCACATGATGAAGCCGCACCAATGTGAAACCTATATGCTAATTAACCATCATGTAAAAAACAAACCAGATCTTAGCTCTGAGAAACACCTATATAAAGAATTTGAAGTGCAACTATGTGTACGGGTGCCATTCACACTAAATAACATGTGTAAAAAACAATAACTCATTAAAAACTGCACTGTTGGAACTAATCAGGTTACCAGCTTTGTATCAACTTCCTAAAATGGCCAATTGTGCAGAATTGACATCAAATTCGACTTGGGAATCAAGTCGGGTTTAATGCAATGATTTGTTTAATACCTTGAAGTATCATATTTAGTAGTCCTATCCAGGCGTTAACAATGCTAAATTATCAGCATGTAACTCTGTATTCGCCTTTCCAAAGTTAAAGCAATGTAGGGTTTCTACTGTCAGAAAATGTAAAAACACATGTGATTCTTTTTAAAATACTGCACACTTCCTTAGGGTTCGTTAGACCTTCCGTAGTAGTGACTTATATATGTTAAAAAGAAAGGTTGGGCTTTGCCATAAGTTACATGGAAAAGTCGAGTTAGCAGTTTAAAACCACTCTACTAATCTGCAGTTGCAAGATGGGAGACATCCTATACTTTGTCAAACTCATGGTGGCACAATAAGTGCTGCAGTCCATGCGGGATACCACTTACACGCCCTAGATACCCCTAGTACAATATACTAGGGACTTATAAGTAAGTTAATGTATGCCATTTGGAGGGGTGGGGTAAACCCTTTAAATTGACACTTTTAAGGGTTGGAGCACATGCACTGATGACTGGACAGCAGGTCCCAGTGAACTACAGAATCACTACACCAGTACCTAATAGTCTATTGGGGGCAAATGTGGGGGTCAACCTGCAAAAAGCCATTTCCTCACATTACCACAACTAGAAAAACTGTTAATGGCTAGCTGCAAGGAACCATAACACTAGGAGCTGATTTTAATGAAAACAGCCAACAATTACACTACAAGTCTATCTCAAATAAAAGCAGCAAGTAAATGTGAAAAGGATGTGCACATCAATTACATCATTACAGAAAAACTTTCAACATGGCTTAGTGCAAACTTTCTGCAGTAGTCAGATAGTCAGATGCTGTAATTGCCTCCTGAAGTAAGATAGGATCGCCCCTCAGCATTTGAGATGCTCCTCTATCCCTATAACAACTTCACATTCCCCTTAAATATAATTCTTCTCTAACCTCAGGTTCCTGTCCTCTTTTTCTTTCTTTCCCATGTTCTCTTCTCCCCAGGGATCATTTGCTTTGCTTCTGAGTCACCAAGCTTCGAGTGACCAATGGAAATCTGAGATCTAAACCAACTAGGCAGACACTGTTTGTAATGAGACCCCAGACACGTAGGGATAGGTAGGCCTAACACTGTTGAAGAACCGTTGGATACCCTTTAAATGTAGTCGATCATTCTCTATCCTGTTACACTTTCACTTCAGGCGTGCACTAGCTCACTCACTGACTCAACAACTTTTTTCTTGCCCTCAGTTTCACTCTTCTGTGGTCATGGTTTGTCACTTTCTCTGTTCCACTCTCTTTAATGCCTCTTTAAAGACCTGAGAAAAGAACTAAAGGAGATAAGAGATAGCAGTGTAATAACAAGAGAGAGAAGTATAAGAAGAGCAACAGAAAAACAGACGGTAGAGAGACGGAGCAGGGAGCTAAATGTATGCAACGAGAAGGAGGGTAAAGATGAGAAAAGGATAGAGTAACACCAGAACATAACTATTACAGAGGTGAAAAAAGCTAGGATCTAGGTCCACATCTGTATAAAGTGACTTACAGTGAAATATTAGGGGATTTTATTTCTGTGGGTGCTCACAACATACACTGGAAAGAGCAGAAACGAACTACGCCTGAGGATAGTGCCATTGTTTTGTGGAACACCATGCATAAGTTCAGTGTTGACAATATTTTTCACACATCAATCAAATAGATAATATACATACATATGATGTCTGTTTTTTGCATAGGATTTATTCTCCTTAAAAGCAGTTTCCTATAGGTTGAACTAAAACATAAGTGCTCAATACTAAAACATAAGTGCTCAATACTAAAACATAAGTGCTCAATACGTAATGCTTCATTAGTAGATCTTAATACATCACTGCTGGAAATTGGATCTCTAGTTGGCAGAGGTATGCACCTTGTGCAAGTAGGGACCACAATCCTAGTCAGGGTAAGTCAGATACATACCCTAAATTAACCTGTGTTCACCCTCTGGTAGCTTGGTACAGAGAAGATGGGCTTAACTTAAGAGGCAATGTGTAAAGTATTTGTACAACACTTAATACAGTACAACAGTGACAAGACCACACAAAAATATACCACACCTGGATAGAAAAAAGAACTTATTTTATTGAACAAAACAACAAAAATCCAATACGAAGAACAGGAATTAAGAATTGTTAAAGAATATCTTCCAATATAGTGCTTAAAGCCATAAAGCTCCAACTGGGGCTATCTGATCGCGATCGACTGTGATAAATTAAAAAGTTCAGGCTGACTGCAATGGAATGCAGGTCAGATATAGAAACCAACCTTGTCCTGCTGAAAAAGTACCTTATTGGAGAATATGTTGCGGGCAAGATGTGTGGAGCAGGGAGGCAATTCGTTGGTTCCAATCTTTAGGATTCGCAGGCGATGCGTAGCCTCTGAGCCCTGCGAATTGGGGATGCGTCATCATCGAGATGCGCTGGATGTAGGGAATGAGTTGTTGTTGAGCTGTGCAGGTAGCGATGCAATGGCCTAGTCCTTGGTGGCATCAGCAATGCATTGGCCTCGTGGCGAGATGCGTCAGATCTGACTGGCGCAATGACGGCAATGCCTGGGTATTACAGGTGCAGCACAGAAAAACCCACGTCCAAGGGACCAGGACTGGATTGGCACCACTAGGTAGTGTAAGACTCACAGTTGGAATGCACAAAACGCAGATGTCACCCACCCCAGACGTGTATTCAGAGACAAGCAGAAAGCTCAGAATGGCTAAAGTAAGAAAATGGCATCTTTCTAAAAGTGGTGTTTCAGAAATATAATTTAAAATCTAACTGCACTATAACTTAGGACGTAAATTGCAATTCCAAAGACACAAAACTTGGGGATACCATCGATTGGAAATTACATTTATAAGCTGTAATAAGGTAATCCCAATGTAAACCTATGGGAGAGATCGGCCTTGCCATAATGAAAATGAATTTAACGGTTTTTTACTATCTAAACATGTAAAACTTAAGAGTAGACGGCCAACTTTTTAAATACATTGCACCCTGCCCTTAGTACTGTCCAAGGCCTACCTTAAGCTTGACTTATATTTTTTAAAAAGGAATGTGTGGGCCTGGCAAGAGGGTGAAGTTGCCAGGTTGGCATGGCAGTTAATAACTGTTCACACAGACTCTGCAATGGGAATCCCGAGACATGTTTAAAGGGCTACTTAAGTGAAAGGAGCAATCAGTGCTGCAGCCAAGTAGTAGCATTTAATTTACAGGCAGTAGGCATAATGCACTTTACCAGGGACTTATAAGTACATTAAATATGCAAATTGTGGTTACCATGTTTTAACTACAGAGCACATGCACTTTAGCACTGGTTAGCAATGGTAAAGTAAGAAGAGTCGTAAAGCCAGCAAAAACTAAGTCAGCAAAAGAGAAGATTAGAAGGCAAAAAGTCAGGGCAAACCACGCCAATGATGCAAGATCTAACATGTGTCACCTCCAATTGGAAGTGGGGAGACATACCAAACCAATTTGAAGGGTGTCAGGGGTGTTTTTCCAACCGAAGAGCATAACCCAGAAATGAAAGTGCCCTTCCAGTGTAGAGAAGGCAGTTCTTTCTTTAGCCCCCTTGGTCAAGGGAATCTGCCAGTACCCAAATGTTAAGGCAAATGTGCTGAGGAACCTGGCATATTCAAGCCGATCTATGAGCTTATCAGCTGTGGGCATGGGGTGCGCGTCAGTCTTGGTGACTGCATTTAGCCCACAGTAGTCCACCTACAACCTAAGTTCAGGTGAGATGCTTGAGGAGCAGCTTGGGAACCAATACCACTGGGTAGGACCCAGGGCTGTTTCAGGGTTCAATAACTCCTAACACCATCATCCTGGAGACCTCCTCCTTAATGCTGGCTCTCACCTTATCAGACAGCCTGTAAATGTCGTTCTTTACTGGTCTGCTGTCCCTAGTATCAATATCACATGTATACCAAGGTGTGAGTCCTGGGGTAAGGGAGAATAAAGAGTCAAACTGCCCCAGCAACTGGTGGCAGACTCTCGGTTGATCTAGGGCTAGTGTAGCAGAGAGTTTGATACCCTTCACTGACCCATCCTGCTCCTTGGAAAATTGGAGGTCGGGAGACATTCACTCTCCTCTTGCACCTCACTATCAGTAACCATGAGTATGGTAAGCTCAGATCTCTCGAAGTGGTGTTTGAGGCAATTGAAATGAAGAACACTTAAAGGTTTTCTAGGAGTCTTGAGGTCCACCTAGTAGGTGACATCACGCTTGCACTCCTTTACCTCATGAGGCCCAGATCATCGGTCTTGCAGGGCCCTGAGCTCCACAGGCTCTCTCACCTTTTTGACCAGGCTGACACTCAACCAGAGTGGCATTCTGTGTTTCATGTTCTCTTGGATGTCTTGGGGTCCAGAGGCCCAATTATGTTAATGCCAGCCCTCTTAATGGGAGTGTTAACAACAGGGCAACTGCTCTCTCTGGGTACAGACCAACCTCTGGAACTTAGTTACCAAGAAGACAGTCTAGGGAGAGATATGGACTGACTGCCACCCTTTGCCAGCTAAGGGATCCCCCTATCTCTAACATTACTAAAGCCACAGGCCTAACAGTAACTTCGCCTGGGGCAGCCCTTACTCTCTTAGTCTTTCCTGGTGAATACTGGTCTGGAGACACTATCCAATCAAGCACAATGGTGTGACTGGCACAGGTATCTCTCAGGGCAGTGACTGGGATTCCACTCACCTTTATGGTATGAATGTGTTTACTATCTTCAGGAACCACCAACTCACCCTCTGGGCCCTTTCCCCAGTTAAAAGCAACTATGATATCCTCATTTGAGGAATAACCCTCTAAAGTAATACTGCCAGCTCCAATGGTTACCATTTTGTGGGACTAACTGGGTCCCCTCTGTAGTGCCTGACCTGCTGACAGTCATAGCAGGCCTACCTTCTATTACCTTTTTAAGCCCTGGGTCCTCAATACTCCATTTACTAGTTTTGGGATGGGCCTTGATCCCCTCTCTTCTATGGTTCTGGGGCTCCAGGGAATTTTCCTTGGTGGGTTTACCACTTCCCTCCTTTCCCTTCTGTGGACTAAACCCCAAATATCTTGGGATCACCCCCCCCCCCCTAAGTTCGCTTGGGTACTCTAGTCCTTACTCACTCATCAGCTTTCTTGCCTAATGCTATAGGACTAGAAAGCTTTGAATCTACCAGATGCTGGTGTAAAGTCTCCAAGGTACAGTATGTATGTGCTCTTTTACCACCAAACTGTATAAGTCCTCATAGATATCAACCTTGTTACCCAAAATGCAACCCCCAGGTACTTCACAGAGGTAGCAACAAAATCCACCCATGTCTGTGTTGCCCCTTTGTGTATGCTCCTTAATTTTTGTCTGTACTCCGCATGGGTTAGACCAAAATGATCAATGAGAGACCTCCTTCATGTGGGTATAAGATTCTGTCACCTCATCATCTAGTGTAAGAAGTCTATCGCTCCCTACTGCTGGTACTAACTCCCAATGTAAGGACCCCAAATGTTGTGCACCCACCCTGCTCATTCTTAGAAATCTCATGTAGGATGCCATCCACTTGTCAATGTCATCCCCCTCAGTGTACTTAGGAACAATGGGGCCGATTCACAGAACCAATCTGAGACAAAATTCTAAACATACTACTTTTGGTATTCACAGAAGGCACTTACGATTTTTGGTATTCACAGAATGCACTTACGACTCCTAACTTTAAGTCTGCACTCGGGCCGGAATTTCCACACCCGGACTGTACTCTCTGCACTCAGGGAGTACTCTCCGCGCTCGGACCATACTCTCGCACACAGACCGTACTCTCCGGCTCGAGCCGTAATCTCCGGCTGGGGCCAGATAAAGTGTAATCAATGGGCCAGATTGCAATTTTTTGAAAAAGGAACATTAGGAATGTGTGATAAATGGTACTGTTATATTCCATATAGGTACCCTATATAGGCACAGGTAACCTTTCACCTATATTCTTCCCTACATTACATACATAACGTTTCATAGGGACTGACCTTTTACCTAGATATGACACTGCATTCAGAATTCAGGTTTTTCCCTAGTTCGAAACTCATACATCATGTATGAGGCTTCTTGGAAGCACAGCAGGACTGACATCAGGACGAACAGCTCCTGTATAATATCTATGTATAAAGTTACAAACCAACATCATCCTTTAGGCCGGCACAGTAACACAGCAAGGTAGGACCCCTGGGGAGACCTGTGGGTATATACAGAGGAGACCATGACTTCCCGGCTGACACACTGACCAGAGATGCTGAGGTTCCTGCATGCAGACACTCCAGCTCACAGTGGTCTAACATCCATTGCAGGGTGTCCAACTCAAGACCAGGACGGGGTCCCATGTGCTCTCCTTTCTCAGGTAATGGGGTTGACTAGACCTTAGAGGGATTCTTGGCATAACATCCCTTTACTTTCATAGTCTCTGCTACTGTCTAATGGTTGTTGCAGCTCATATATTCTACACTAGAAAAACAACTGTTGAATAAATCCTTATTGAAATGCCCAGACAGTGTATCTCTGAGACAAACTGAGTGAGCACGAGTGACTGAGCGAAAAGTAGTACATTGTTTCCATGATCCTGGGGGATCAGGATTGTCATGTTCTGAGGTTGCCGGAAACTCTTCTCTCCCCGATAAGAGGAGATTCTAGTCGCACTGTGAGCTAGCTAATGCAAACAGGCTAACGTATCCGGAGGGGGTCCACGGAATCAGTCTGCCACCAATCCGACAATTTATGTTATCCAAACGCGCAGATCCTCTAAAGGATATATAGGAACTACACAACAGTAGAGAAGGTCATGAAAAACAGTTTGGGCAGGGAAAAGGGTACGGCCAGACAGTACATCATAATCCAGAAAAGTTTTCTCCTTTGCATCATGGTACATGCAGTGCACAATTTTCACGTGAACAAGGCTTTACAATAAGCCGAAACTCGTAGTGAGATTAAACACCTTACGAACTTGGATTGATGTGGAGTCCTTTTGTTTACTGAGAGCGCATTGATTGGGACTTTCATGGACATAATATATAATATATATATACTTACTTATTAATATGTTTTAATAATTATTTTAATAACTTATGAATTGTTTTTAAAAAACTTGTAAATTATAAATACATCTAGCCACAGAAAACAATAATATATATAATGTAATAAATATATGTAACAAATTAAAAACGTTAAAATTATTTTAATCTTTTAAAAATTATTTATATACTACATTAGCTAAAATAATAAAAAAAATATTAGATAGCGGAAGCAAAAAAATTACTATTCCAACTCCAAACAGTGCAACAGTAGGGAAAATGTTGGATAGCGTAGGGGTAAAAATTACTATTCCCACCCCACTGAGTGCACCAGTAGATTATGGTGCCGATTCCGATCCTGTAAAACCCGGGTACAAATGGTCGTACGGAGCATTTTCTCCGTACGACTCTTACCCGGGAATTCCACCGTACAAACCAGCAAGTACGATTCGTACAGAAATACCATTTCCGTACGAATCGTAAAAAACACCGTACGGCTAAAAAATTCATACAATTCCGATCCTGGACAGCGCGTATGCGACGTCCGCACGGAGTCAGGCAGTGTTTTACGGACCAGCAAGTACGATTCGTACCTACAGCACTCCGCACGGCTATATTTTTACGTGAGCCAAAAAGTGCCGGAAAAGCTAAGTACGCTGCGATGCACGAGGAAAAGGGGGCCTGCTACGCGACGTACACGCCATCACCCACATCGTACATGTCATCATGTACGGTGCGTACCCCAACATTGCATATGTATGGCCCGTACCCCCCAACCCCCGTATGTATGGCGCGTACCCCCATCCCCCGTATGTACGGTGTGTACCCCCCACCCGCGTATGTACAGTTCGTACCCCAGGCATACCCCCCACCCGCATATGTCCGCACCGTACCCCAGGCGTACCCCAATCCTCGCGTATGTACGGTCCGTACATACGCGAGGATTGGGGTATGCCTGGGGTACAGTGCGGACATAGGGGGTGGGGGGTACGCGCCGTACATACAGGGGTTGGGGGTACGCACTGTACATACAGGGGGTGGGGGGTACGCGCCATACATACGGGGGTGGGGGGTACGCGCCGTACATACGGGGGTGGGGGGTACACACCGCACATACGGGGGGTGGGGGGTACGTGCCGTACATACGCGGGGTGGGGGGTTTGGTGCAGATGTACACGGGAGGGGTGGGAGGCTGGGGGGGGGCGTACGACTTGTATCCCGGGCACACGGGGTAGGGCTCGTACAAAGTTCGCTCCGTACGGAGCCTTTGCCACGCTTGTGTTTTCGGACGGGCGGTACGGATCGTACTTGCGCGCTCGGACTTCAGTTTTACGATTTGTACGTAAAACTGTCCGGGGACGTCTCGTAGACTTTTCCCGAGGCGATTCGTATGTATTTTTCACCTACGAATCATATTTCGCCATTTGTACGGGACTTGTACGATTCGTACGTAAAAAAATACGGATACGAGTCGTACGGGAAAAAAAAAAACAGGATCGGAATCGACCCCAAAGTGTTGGATAGCGTAGGGTTTAACATTACTATTCCCACTCCAGGGAGTGCAACAGTAGGGAAAGTGTTGGATAGCACAGGTGTAAAAATCACTATTCACACTCCAATGAGTGCAACAGTAGGGAAAGTGTTGGATAGTGTAGGGTTAAAATTACTATTCCCACTCCAGTGAATGCAACAGTAGGGAAAGTGTTGGATAGCGTAGAAGTTAAAATTACTATTCCTACTCCAGTGAGTGCAGCAGTAGGGAAAGTGTTGGATAGCGTAGGTCTAAAAATTACTATTCCCACTCCAGTGAGTGCAACAGTAGGGAAAGTGCTGGATAGCGGAGGGGTAAAAATTACTATTCCCACTCCAGTGAGTGCAACAGTAGGGAAATTGTTGGATAGCGTAGGGGTAAAAATTACTATTCCCACTCCAGTGAGTACAACAGTAGGGAAAGTGTTGGATGGCGTGGGGTTTAAAAAGTACTATTCCCACTCCAGTGAGTGCAACAGTAGGGAAAGTATTGGATAGCGTAGGGGTAAAAATTACTGTTCCCACTCCAGTGAGTGCAACAGTAGGGAAAGTGTTGGATAGCGTAGGGGTAAAAATTACTATTCCCACTCCAGTGAGTGCAACAGTAGGGAAAATGTTGGATAGCGTAGGGGTAAAAATTACTATTCCCACTCCAGTGAGTGCAACAGTAGGGAAAGTGTTGGATAGCATAGGGGTAAAATGACTATTCCCACTCCAGTGAGTGCAACAGTAGGGAAAGTTTTGGATAGCATAGGGGTTAAATTAACATACTTATTAATGTAATAATTTTTGTAAAATAAATAACAAATTAATAATTAATTAACAAAAATAATAAACACCAATAAAATTAAATTAATATTTACTTAATTATAATAAATTACTTCCCACCCGATTCCCTTATGAACCCACAACCCGCTGCACATAAACGATACAATTAATTTAATAATCAATGAATCAATTAATAAACATTAATTACGAATTAATAATACATTGGCAATAAATTAATTAACAATAACAATAAATAAATAAAAATAATAATAATGTATATAATTATAAATTACCCAATTAATAAAAATGAATTACCAAGTAATAATTAATTAACAATAAATTTATAATCAAAGCAACAATAAATAAAAACATATTAATTGATTAATTATAATTAAATTACTTCCCACCCTATTCCCCTATAAACCCACAACCCGCTCTGATAGTAAAACGCAATATTTACTTTAAAAAAAATCACTAATTTCTAAACATTTAATACATTACAAAAAATGTTAAACATACATATAAAATACATAAAAAAATACATAACACTAATATAAGTATCGATATTATTAACAACGATATTTTTACTAACGATATTACTTACTTCGATATTACTTACTTCTATATTAAAAAAAAACAATATTACTTACCTTAAGGTCGATATTCTGGTCAATGATATTCTTCACATCGATATTCTGTCCCTACGATATAAAAAACTCGATATTATTGTAGGTCAATATAAAAAAATATAGATTTTGAATGCGCACCATTGCATGAGTGTATGGGTAATGCCTGACTGGAAGAATGGGTGCAAGGTTAATGCATGGGTCATTGGAAGAGTGCATGTTTAGCGCCTCAGTGAATGGTTGAGTGGAAGAATAATGCCTGAGTGATTGCATAAGTACATGTGGAGTACCAGGGTGATTGCATAAGTGCAGGGGTACTGTCTGAGTCATTGGATGAGTGCATAGGTAGTCCCTGAGTGCCTTTCTTAGTGCATAGCTAATGTCTGGTTGCTTAGATGAGTACATGGGTAGGGCCTGAGTAAAAGGACGACTGCAACAGAAATGCCTGGGTCATTGGATGAGTGCATGGGTAGTGTATCACTGAATGAATGAGTGCAGAAGTAGTATTAGAGGTGAATGAATGAGTTCAACAGTAGTGCCTGAGTTATTGCATGAGAACATGGGTAGAGCATTGTTTATTGCATAAGTGCAGGGGTAGCGTCTTGGTGATTGCATGAGTGCATGGGTTTTGCCTCTGTGAAATTAAAAATGCCAGAATAATGCCTGCGTTATCCTACTAATGCCAAAATTGTGCTACAGAGATTAGATGACAGCATGGATAGTGTTTGTGTGAAAGGATCACTACCTGGCTGCTGACATCAGCAACATAATGAAAGTTTTTAAATAGTGTAAAGGAGCAACATTATTTTTATTAGAAATAAATAACATAACAGTGAGAGTGCACAGTCAACACTGATGGGAGCACAAATTGTGCACTGCATGTACCATGATGCAAAAGAAAAAACTTTTCTGGGTTATGCTGTAGTGTCTGGCCGTACCCTTTTCCCTGCCCAAACTGTTTTTCATAACCTTCTCTACCATTTATCACACATTCCTAATGTTCCTTTTTGTAAAAATTGCAATACGGCCCATTGATTACACTTTATCCAGCCCCAGCCGGAGATTATGGCTCGAGCCGGAGAGTACGGTATGGGTGCGGAGAGTACGGTCCGAATGCGGAGCGTACTCTCCGAGTGTGGAGAGTATGGTCCGGGTGTGGAAATTCCGGCCCGAGTGCGGACGTGTAGTTAGGAGTCGAAAATGCATTCTGTGAATATCAAAAATCGTAAGTGCCTTCTGTGAATACCAAAAGTAGTAAGTTTAGGATTTTGTCTCAGGTTAGTACTGTGAATCGACCCCAATACTCTTGGGTGACCTAGGATCATAGTCCCCACCTGTGATTACCTCGGCTTCTGAAGAATTGCTGTCACCATTCTTCTGGCGTCTCAACCCCAGATTGGCCCTCTTTTCGTTCAAAGCCAGTTTTCTCTCCTCCTAGTCCAATTTCCTTCTGTGGATGTCTAAGATGGTTGGCTGTGCTGCAATGTTCTGTGGTCTCCTGAATGATGGAACACTCCTCTCACTCCCAGCCAGGGAGTTTATCCAAAAATCTTTTTTGGTGAAACCACTTGCATCATCTCCATCTGTTTCCACAAATTCTGGATCATCCCCTCTTCTTCATTGTCAGT
Source organism: Triturus cristatus (assembly GCF_964204655.1). Lineage (NCBI taxonomy): Eukaryota > Metazoa > Chordata > Amphibia > Caudata > Salamandridae > Triturus > Triturus cristatus. Next base: position 184,660,255 of record NC_140589.1, read on the forward strand.
GGGGATCATATCCTCCTCTAGTTGCTATTCGACCCTCCTGGATTCCACCAAAGCTTTGAGGGCCTTCTCCAGTTCCTCTTTCTTGGCTGTTATACCAATGCTTCTACTCCTGCACATCCCTCTTAAATTGTTTTTAAATGTGGTCAAGGTAGCCAAGCCAACTGCCATGTTTGCTATCTTTTTAAAACTTTGCAACACGTTTTGCCACTTAAGGAAACTAATTGTCAACTCCTTTTAGCTCTTGTGCAATACCCTCGCAAAAACTGTCTTGGGTCCAGTCAGGCTTGTTTGAAAACCTTAAGCTCAAAACTAGGTAGCTACAACTTTGAACAGCAAGGCTTAGCAAAGGAACAAGGTGTAAAGCATTTAACAGCACCAAACAACGGAATGAGAAAGTCACACAAGAAAGAGACACAACAACAATTTATAAAAATAGAGCATATTATTATGAACTTTTAGAGATCCTGATGAGAAAAATGCAGTGGAGGGTTCTGGAGATACTGATTTTAGAACATTTAAATGTTTTTAGTTGTGACTGCAAACAAGCGATGGCCAACAAAAAGTTTTCAAACTTTTAAAACGTTTGACTACTCCAGCCCAGGTTAGACAACCATATCCGACAGGTCAGTGGTCTGGGGCCAGAGAGGATACTTTGGGCAGTTACCATTCCACCAGAGCATTTTTGAAGCATGTTCAAGACATTACAAGATGGCTGCAATAGACATAAATGGAGTGGTCCTGATGCTGAGTGATGCAGGCTTAAGGATGCTCGAGGGTGCTCCTGAAAGCTGTGCGGTACACAGGGGTGAAGCCCGGTCCAGTCCAGCCGACCATCGGTGAGAGGTGGTTAATCTGTACATGGATCTCGGGTCCCACAATGTCCTCTGTATAGGGATCGAACCGCTGCTGATTTAGTCCTCATGCTTTTGCAACACAGCGCTCAAGGTGCAAAGCTGAGGTGGAGGCTGGTGTCTGCTTGGGGTAACAAATCCGGTCACAACCAACTCTCATGAGTCCAGTAGATGCAGGTGCACCTTTTGGCCATTTCTGAATTGTCCTGTGGGGAGTCCAGCGTCACGTAGCAGTAAAACATCTGTGGTGGCTACCCGAGATGTGTCTTGGGCTCTGGAGCTGGTTCCAAGGGATCAACCAACTGATCTTTAGAGTCACTGCTGTTGTTAAAGATGGGAAACCAACATTTACCAGGATCAGTAGTCATGGGCACAGTCCCAAATCACTAGCCCAAAAGTGCAGCATGTGCAGTCCTCTAGATGGTGCAGTCTTTCGTTGTGCGGGCTTGAGGGCAGCAGGGCAGTCCTCCTTCAATACTTCCTTCAAGTTACCTTAATTACTGTTCAGGGTGCCAGGGCTGCTCTATTTATCCCAGGAAAGTGCCTCGAGGGGACCACGTGGTCACTAACCAATGGGCTACTGGATCCCCTCCTATCTAGTATTGATGTTCATCTGATGTGTGGCATCTGGCTATACCAAAGTGCCACATTCTTGCTCTTTCCAAGATCGCACGACCCTTCCTTGGCTGTCAGGAGCTTTGTAGCTGACCTGAGGGGTGTGGCTGCCAGAGGGCTACACACCCACAGTAAAACCAGCTTGGGTGTGAGCTTTCCCTCTTTAACCCTGTCAGCAAGAAACTACACGCATCCTGCCCGAGAGTGTTGTCACAGAAGCCCTTCAAAGGTGGCTTCACCTTTAAAGCTTGCCTTTTGGGCTAACACCCTCGGCAGCCATTCTGTGGATGGGGGGTCACACCTTCCAGCATGGCAACAGTCTTTGTTCCTGGACTGGTAGTTATCCCCATGTTGCCCCATGCGGGCAGACCCCTGTCTTTGTGCTCAAGCCTATGTGGACTCACTGAACTCGCTGAACAAAGAAATGGCAACTGTCTAAAGTTGGCAAACTTTAAACGTGTCATAAATGTCAACTTGACCATTAAGTCACATTTAATGTCACAATTAATTTGATACCTTACATAACCTAGTTAGGTTGTCCAATTCAGGAGTTAAGCGGGTTGGGGGTCCAAAAGAGCAAACCCTGTACAAGCCAATGGGACTACAAACTTTATCCACCTCAAAGTGACAATTTAGAAGTGTTGCTTTTAAGACAATTGAAAAATGTATGTCTAATTTAACAAAATATAGCTCCCTGCCATAGGACTCTATAGGCCTTCCTAATGGGAGACTTACATATAGTGTTAAAGGACGTGGTGGTCTTTGCCATTGACTATAATGGCAAAGTCGAGCTAGCAGTGTACTCAGTGCCCTTCCAGTCTGCAGTGGCAGGCTCAGAGCCATTTTGTTCTTGTCACATATAGGGTGGCACAAATAAGGCAGCAGCCCTATGTGGACACTCTGCCTTACAAGCCCTGGGCACTTTGAGTACCATATACTAGGGATTTAAAAGTAAGTCAGTCCTTGCCAATTGGGTATAGCCAATTCAACATGTATTTTGAAATGGGTCAGAGCGCTGGCACTGAGGTCTGGACAGCAGGCCTCAGTGCACTGTCAAAGTAAAAAAAACAGCATCTAGTAGTCCCAATGCAGGTAAAAAGTGGGGGAAACCTGCAGAAAGCCTATTTCCTCACAAATGTATATATTTTTAGTGTGCTATTGTGTTATATAAGTGATTCTAGCTGGCCAACCATTCACCCATCATGTAAAGCAGATCTCTGTATAGTATAGCACCTGTAGGTACTTCTTCCATGAATATGGGAGTGTATATTAATTTTTTAAAACACAGAATATGTGTTGGCCATCAATGATGCTACAAACCTGCTCCTTGTTAATTAACTCATTGTTGTGAGGTTACGCCTAATAAAAATGAAACTTGACTCACTAAATATTCCATTTTGGCTGCATTGATACCTGGTAATAGCATGTTCCTTTCCACATGAGATCAGAACTATTACTGCGTGGCGAAATTTAATGTCACTAACCACTGTCCATTTCATATAAATTCAATTTAATATTCAGGTAACTTGAAATATAGTCAAGCCAATGCATATACAGTGCATACGCCATTCCATTCACAGAATCGAAAGTACCTGAACATGCAAAGTTCATATACCCATGGAAGTATGATGAGGGAGAGACATGTTATCCCTGTGGGCCTAAACTAGGCATCTTGGGAATTTTCTGCACCGATAGGGTGAGCAGAATGTCCTTCTCAACAACAGCATGGGGAATAAGCCTGCATGGTTTAAAATGAGATGCCTCCTCTGAGTCCTTCCAATATTGTATTTTTCTAGGCACGAAACAAAAAGGTGATGATCATAGGAGTAATGGAACCTTGAGATGTAAACTTGAGATTCAGCTGCCTAAGAAACGAGTCCATTCTTGCTTTATAAAAATGAATGAATATTGGGATATCTAAAGCGCAGAGCTATTCTGAGGAGTGTCCTGGCACTAGTTTCGAAAGTGGGAGAGTGCAAGGGGACACATTAAAGAGTGAAAAGACAGGTTTTAAGTTGCTTTCTGAAAGAGCTTTCATTGTTTATTTGACGTAACTTAGCAGGTATTCTGTTCCCAGCTTGTGGGCCCAAAAGGGAGAAGGATCTACAACCAATTTTTGTCCATTTTACCCTTGTAACTTCGGCAAAATGGTTGAGAGATGGGGGAAATAAAACTGAATCCTAGAGGACAGATATGCAGGTCCATACTAGTGAGAATCACTGTGCATAAGAGCAAATGTCTTGAACTTGGTCCTTTTTTAGGTCTCGTCTAGGTAGCGCTTTTGCTGTTTTTTTGAGACATTTTGTATTCTGAATATGGGTTTTAAGAACTCCCATTTTCAAGGACTGCCCCTCTTGCATGTGTTGTTACTCAGACAGTTTGTGAGCACTGTTGCAGTTAGCGCTCTAGCGTTAGACGCTAGAGCGCCGGGGCCTGAGACGCGATGCGTACGCCATGAGCGTGGCGTACGCGCTTGTATATAAATAAAGGGGTGCGGCCTGAGAAGGCAGTTCGCGCCGAGACCAAGACGGACAGTGTGGCGTGTCTCATTGCGGCTGCGAGCGTGTGCCGCGAGGCCCGCGATCCTAGCGCTAGCTGCACAACACTGGCGACGAGGAACGGGACACTCACCTCCGTGTGCCTCATTATCGACCCGTGCCCCACGGTGGTCCCGCGCTCGCACGTGGGTCTGCTGTTCTGGTCGGAACTGCGCTCATTCCACTGAAGTCGGAGCTGATCCCTCGAGTGGCCTAACAATTCACCGGTGAGTGCACGTGTGCACCAATCACGCCACTGATCGGCGGAAGAACATTCCCGCCTCCTGCAAGGGTGATTTTCACTGGGGGTCGTGCCCTGCCTCGGCCCTGAAGCGTCCTAGTCTACCCGGTGTGGGGATTCCCTGACTCTGCGGCCTACTCCTGCTGTGTTGCGTCCCAGGGAGCCATGGGTGACGATGAATGCCCCGCCCAGGCAGTGCCACTGCACCCACCATCTGGCGTCCTGCCGCCTTTCAGCGAGACTGCTGACCCTGCCACAGCCGCCCCACGCTGGCAAACGTGGATTGGCCGGCTCAATAATTATTTCACTGGCACCAGAGAGACTGACGGAGCCGTGAAGAGGTCACTACTGCTCCACTATGCGGGGGAGGAGGTGTATCTCCTCTTCAAACATCTTCCTAACACAGGGAACGCAGACGACTATGATGCGGCCGTGGCGGCCCTCAATGTGCATTTCGACCCCCAACTGAACCCGGACTTTGAACACTTTAAGCTGCGCCAGGCAAGACAAAGGGAAGGGGAGTCAGTGGATGCATTCCACGCTCGACTGAGGGTGTTGGCGGACACTCACCTCGTCGGAAAGAGAGCCAAGGAGGAGATCAGAGCACAGATGATCTGCGGCATACGAAGCAAAAAGCTACGAACCCTCATCCTTCGCCAACCAAACATCCCGATGGCAGACATCCTGGTGCTAGCACGGTCCCACGATCTGTCCCACGCCCGTGCGGAGGAGATGGAGATGGCGCTCACATGAGGAGCCGGGTCAGGAGTGACGGTCAAGACGGAGCAGGCCGACGCAGTACAGATGCGTGAAGCGCCCCGCCGACCCGCAGCCAAGAAACCTGCGGCCTTGTGTGGATACTGCGGGTATGACGAACACCCAAGCAGGACGTGCCCCGCAAAAGGGAAAGCGTGTGACAACTGCGGTGTAATGAACCATTTTGCGTCTGTTTGCCGCAAACGCTCCACGCAACAAGACCGAAGGGGGAAGAGGCCAGCGAAGAACATGGTGAGACAGCTGTCCCAGCTGTCGTTGTCTTCCCACACCAACGCAGGCCGCAAGCAAGCACAAGCCCTGCGAAATGAGGTCTCTGAGTCCGACGATGATGAGGGGGAGACGTTCCTGGTCTCATTCACCAGAGCCCTCAAGAGCTCAAGAAGACCGCAGCCGAGGTGCGACGTTCTAGTCGCCGGATCCCGAGTAAACGCTGTGATCGACACTGGGGCGTCAGTCACCGTGATGGGGGTGCAACAGTACAACCGCCTCCGGCCCAAGCCCGAGCTCAGAAGATCGAAGGCCCAAATTTATGCCTACGGAAATGATGTGCCGCTGCCCCTTGCAGGAAAGATGACGGTGCCAGTGAGGACAGAAGATACAGAGATAACAATTGATATACACGTGATCAATCAGGAAGCAGACACTCTCCTAAGCGGGCATGCAGCCGAAGACCTGGGGCTGATAGCATTCCTCCGGAAAGTACAAGACTCCCAAACTGCCACCCTGCTAGACCAGTTTCCGGAGCTGTTTACTGGCCGCGGGAACATCCGACGACCGCCAGTCAAGCTCCACATTGACCGCTCCGTCACACCTACAGCGCTAAAACACAGACGGATTCCCTTCCACTTACGCCCACTCGTGGAGGAGGAGTTGAGGAAGCTGGAGGAGCAAGGCGTCATCGAGACAGAAACCGGGCCCACTCCATGGGTATCCCCCATGGTGATAGCAGAAAAGCCCCGCCAACCAGGCAAGATCCGAGTGTGTATTGATATGAGGCTGCCCAACAAAGCTATCAAAAGGGAGAGACACATCACGCCTACGATGGATGACATAATCGCAGACCTCAACGGGGCCCGGTGGTTCTCCAAACTGGACCTAAACGCGGGGTACCACCAATTAACGTTAGCTGAAGAGAGCAGATACATCACTACTTTCAGTACACACCTAGGGCTGCGAAGGTACCGACGCCTTAACTTTGGCATCTCTTCGGCGGCGTAAATATTTCAGAACACTATCAGAGACATCTTGCAGGGGCTACCAGGAGTGCTGAATGTCAGTGATGACATACTGATACACGCCACAACCGTGGATGAGCACTACCGGCGGGTCCGGTCCACACTGACGCGGCTGAGGGAGTTCGGGGTCACGCTACACAAGGAAAAGTGTCAGTTCTTTCAGCAAAGGATCGAGTTCTTAGGGTACAAGTTTACCAATCAAGGCATCCAGGTGGACCCGAGAAAGTCCCAGGCCATCAAGAACGCCCCGGCACCAATATCCACGTCCGAAGTCCGTAGCTTCCTCGGGATGGCCACGTACTGCGGGCGGTTCATCCCAAATTTGGCTACCACGGCTGAGCCTCTCAGACGCCTCACAAAGAATGACACCCTGTGGCACTGGGGGCAAGAGGAAGAGGAGGCATTCCACGCCATCAAGACCACGCTCCTTGATCAGGCCACACTGGTGTATTTCGACCCGACCAGGAAGACTGAGCTGCTCGTCGACGCCAGCCCGGTGGGGCTGGGCGCAGTTCTCACACAAGAACAAGAACCGGGGAGATGGGCAACCCTGGCCTACGCCAGCAAGGCACTTACAGCAACCGAGCAGAGGTACTCTCAAATTGAGCGTGAAGCATTGGCCATCCGGTGGGGCTGCCGACACTTCCACCTGTACGTCTGCGGACACCCCTTCACGGTGGTGACGGACCACCAACCGTTGGTGCCCCTGTTCAAAGGGACAGCGCCCCACCCCCCTCCGAGGATTGAAAGGTGGGCCATCGGGTTGCAACAGTACCAGATGGATGTGATCTATCGGCCAGGTGCAAAGAACACGGCGGACTTTTTGTCGAGACACCCGGAGAGTGAGGAGACGTCCCCAACGGGGAAGGAAGAAGAGGATGACACCGAAGCACACATCGACCTTTTGGCTGCCTTGACTTGCCCCCAAGTACTAACGATCCGGGAGATCCTACAAGCCGCGGAACACGAGGCAGTGATGGCAAGGACACGAGGGGCTCTCCAGAAAGGGTCATGGGCTGATTTCCTACAGTCCGCCAACTCGTGGACAGAAGAGGAGAAGAAGGACTTGCAGCAGATCTGGCGAGTGCGGAATGAACTAAGTGCGACCCGAGATGGAGTCATCCTGCGGGGGTCAAAGATCGTCATGCCGGCCGCACTGCACCATCAAGCCACGCTCATTGCTCACAACGGCCATCAAGGGACAGAGAAAATGAAGGCCCGAATGAGGGCAAAAATATGGTTCCCGGGGCTGGACGGCATGATGGAAGGCGTAGTGAGGAACTGCTCCGCGTGCCAAGTGACGAGTGGCCCTGAGCCTCCAGCTCCCATTGTGACAGAAGAACCGGGAAAACACCCGTGGGACAAAGTCAGCATAGATTTTGGAAGCCTCCCTAATGGGAAAGCGTCACTAGTCATCATAGACAATTTCTCTAAATATCCCGTGGTAGAAGTCTTACCATCCACAGCGTTCACGTTTGTGGGACCAGCACTGGAAAAAATATTCAACATGTGCGGGCGCCCCTCTGAGCTAAAAAGCGACAACGGACCACCCAAGGTCACGAGTTCAGGGAGTTCCTCCAACACCAGGGGATAAAGCATCGGCGAATCACCCCTCAATGGCCGCAGGCCAACGGAGAGGTAGAACGTTTCATGCGGACTCTGAATAAAGTGATACGGATAGCCGGCGTAGAACATCTAGACCCCGAAAGGGAGATTCAACGATTCCTGGGGGAGTACAGGAGCACGCCCCACTGCTCCACCAAGCAAGCCCCATGGACTCTCATGCTCAAAGGTACGCGTCGCGATGGGCTACCCACGGCCCCCGGGTGGGCGCCCCCGCCGTTCAAAGCGGAGCAGGCCCTTCAACGACGGGTGCACCGAAACCGGCAGGTGAGCCGGGCCAGAGGCAGTCAGGAACGTGACATCAGGCCGGGAGACAGCGTCCTCGTAAAAGATCGGAGGCCGGGAGGAAAGTTAAAACCCCGGTACGAACCAGGAAGTTGGACAGTTGCACAGAGACGGGGTACCATGATCACAGCCGAAAGAGGGGCGGAGTCGACCACCAGCAACATCTCGTAGTTCAAACGCATTCCCCAGGCCACTGAGCGCGACCCCGGGGGACTGAACGAGGTGGAGGAAGAGACCTCAACCCCCGAGCTGGGACCTGGGCCAACATCCAGCAGGGCCAGCGTCGCCCCAGAGCCGAGTCATCCTGCCCCTGAGGGAGGCGAAGCGGGGAACAGCCACCCAGCCAGCTCCGGCACTCGTGCCACCGCAAGGTATGGTCTGAGAGACAACCCCCCGCCAAGCAGCCGCCTCAGAGACTTTGCCTGCCAAGCAAGTGAGTGACTGTCACAGACTTAAGTTATTTTTGTTATCCAAGTTGGGGAGGGATGTTGCAGTTAGCGCTCTAGCGTTAGACGCTAGAGCGCCGGGGCCTGAGACGCGATGCGTACGCCATGAGCGTGGCGTACGCGCTTGTATATAAATAAAGGGGCGCGGCCTGAGAAGGCAGTTCGCGCCGAGACCAAGACGGACAGTGTGGCGTGTCTCATTGCGGCTGCGAGCGTGCGCCGCGAGGCCCGCGATCCTAGCGCTAGCTGCACAACAAGCACTATTTGTTTATTTAAGCTGGGTCACTTGAGAACAGTGCTCATGATTTACAGAGCTCTATTGTAAATAGGGCAGTAATTTTGCCACATTTTTTGTGCACACAGCAACAGACTTTACCGAACGGATTTTTATGAGAAATTAAAATGGAATGTTTATTTTCTTTAGACAACATGTCCCTGTCTTGCACCTTATACATTTCAAAACAATTGCAAAGAAAAACAGAATATTAAGCAAAAGTGCCCTAATTACTTTTTTTTTTAAAAAGTTCCTTTTCCCCTGAAAAAAATGTACTTGAACACACAGGCTTCAAATTAAATGGGGCAATCCTTTACCTTAGTGCTGCACATATAAAAATAACTAACACATTCCTCGAGTTGAGTATGCTTCTATAATATATTTACCATCTTTAAGCTATAATAGGATATAACGGGCCATTATTTTTAAATACATTTCATTTAGGATAATTTCTTGGCTCCAGTACAAATGGTGTGTTTGATAGGCACACATTTCACTAAATTAAACACAAAACTTTCCAAAATGCAAACGACACACAGCCAGCCTTTCGTTTCTTTTAAGTACAGCTTCTTGCAAACTGTTCATACCACTTCAAAGCAGTTTCATTGGTGCTCCAGGAAGGAGACAGTCCTGTTAAATACTGTAAAGGAGACAGCCCTAGAAAGATACGGGCAATAAATGAAACACTGTCTCTATTTCTAAAACTGTTCAGCCATATGGTTAAATATTTTGAACTAGTACTTTTAAAACGCGAACTTTTGCTTGTCATATTTAGCCAAGGAGTATTACCTATGGAAAATCAACCATATAGTATTGCCACTGTTTACGAAGATATGGTATACCATCCATTTTTTGCACATCGTTTATTTACATTGTATTTGACACACCTTTCACACACTAATTATAAATGAATTAGCTTTTACTAAATTGCATTTGTAACATCTTTACATTTGGTAAATGGTGACACTTTAGATCGTACCTTTTGTGGGTGGTTTGTAAAAACACCATTGTTCGCAAAATGCAATCATAACATGTTCCTATGTCTCTGTTTTATTTATTGAACTACTTAGATATCGATTACAGTAAAAAGAAAGTATTGGGCCACTAAACATACACATGAGTTATATTATTATTTATTTTATAGGCACGGGGAAAACAAATATGGTTTTTACGGGTTTGCCACTGTTTTTTTTATATTGTGGAGTACTTATTAAATAGCTTGCAAGGGAAACATACTAATGTTTACAGCGGCATTTTCAAAATCTTGTTTCACAGAAGCTTATGCACAATGTATTCAGAGCATTTCTCACCATAGTATGCAATCGTGTCCAAACTGAGAAGAAACGTATACTTTTTTCTAGTAAATCATTGTGCCAAATGAGTAAAGAGGAAACTAGTGGTGGAGTGTCATTTGTTTGAACCTTATTGGAAAGTTAGGATCCCCTATTCAAATACCAAAGGTTTTCAGGGGGGAGGGGAGGGGAAGAATTGCAGAAACATACAACATTATATTAATAGTTTTCATCCATGTAAATATGTTTATGGTCACAGTTTACGTTCATAGTTTCACATTGTTCTATGGGTCAACTGCAGATTGCCTAATTTTTTCTGATTCATGTTTCCAGGGGCAATGATGTAGAAACCATGAATGAACCGTACAACGCAGGGGAAGCATGTGCTGACTGCAAGGAGAACTGTCTACAGGGACTTTGCAGTACGTTTTGAAATTGCGTTTCCGGTAGTAAATGTAACATTGTTAAAGATGTAGGGATATTCGGTGTAGGCTTCAATATTATTTCAAATGTTGGCCTATTGATAGAATACCAATGATTGGAAACACTTTTCACACTAAACTATAATTATTCATGATGTAAGCATGCCACTAGGATCCAAGATGTACTTTTCAATATAAGTGTTAGATCCAAGGCACTGAATTTAGGGTTAAGTGAAAATAAATATGGAGTTAGGGGCATGTTGTGTTGTATCCATGTTTCCATTATAACCATCATTCAATTTTCATGATACAGTATGACCGCTTTTGGATAAAGTAGTAATTCCACAATAATCAACACCTGGGGGAATGGTACAACGAAATACCCCTTAGAATGCACCCAGGGCCAGCGTTTTCTAAATTGTCATGGAATGCAGCAACCACATTTGCTGCACTGTGCTCCACAAAAGTCAACATACAGTGCAAAGGCATATCTACAAAAGTGGGCAGTTGGCGTTATCTCCTCTGCTGCCTCCCAAACCAGGATGCCTTTAGCAATGCTCAGCCTTGCACCATGGTGCACAGGTTAGTGTGTGTTGTCTAGCATAGCATCCTTACCGGAAGCATACCTTCCACTGCAAATTCCTCTGCCAAGATAAACTCAGGAGGATGAAGCGCATTGAATATATGCTGTGCCCGGCATCACACATGCAATGCGTGTTTTTTTCTTTTAAATAAACATATTTCCCATCGTTAATGCCTGCTTCAATGATGCATTAGTTTTGATTCAAAGTTTAGTCTTGATGTCTTGGTATATTAGGCTTTGTGTCAAAACCTGTGGATATTTGTGCTGATCTGCCCCAGTAAATCCCCCTTGGCGCACTGTGACATAAAGCAGCACTAAAGTGTTTTTGCACTGAGAAAAAGGCACCTTTCATCCCTACAGGCCTTGTGCATCGTATAGTACATACCCTTACAACATTTTACTTTGCATCACGTTGAGTACATTTGTGTTGTTTTGCAACAGGGCAGAACATTAGTAAACCTGGACCATAGAACTCTACACAAGTAGTACATTTTATGCACAGTACACCAAAATCTCAGGACATTAAAAAAAGTGGAGAAGGCTAGTCTGCAACAAATTTAAGTGAAAGTACATACATATTTCACAGAGAATATAATATGTGGGATCCTGCAATCCCTGTATAAAAGCCTGCCTCTAATTTCTTTATAGCAGGCGACTAGCGTTCATCTCAACTATAATATCTTATTATAGTTGAGTTCTGATGCCACAGTGCCAGCAACAATCACTGACAAGCAGAAAGGAGATATGTATGCTAGCAGGTTTACTTTTTTTGCAGTCCCTAAATAATTATATAAAGTCAGAATCTTTCTGCATCATTCTACTCAGTCCAAGCAACTGCACTTTTCAAAATTGAATTGTATTAAACTGAATCTAATTTCTTTTTGCAACATATATATAACTTAATTTTGCACTATAGGTTATATTGTTATTCTTCATTTCTGCAAACATGCTCTCTATTTCATATAAAAGAGCTACACATCAAAGATTTAAGTGGTTTGTAGTAAAAGTGACGGTGTGACCATGTGTCATTATAACTCAAGTACCCCCTGCTGTACATGATAAGGATACTGCAAGTCATCTTGGAGTTCCATATCCTTATAAAGGAACTCAGCCTTCACCCTTGTTCCTCTGTATGGCCATTGAACTTCTCTGTGACTTGCAATATCCCTATAATGTACAAATACAGCAGAGAGTACACTATCCTGTATATCTAACATGCAAATCTACCAAATAAACCTGGTGAAGATGAGTCTGTAATCTTAACAAATATACACTTGCATTAACAAAGCCTTATTGTTGCTCAAGAAAACTCAAGGTCTTCGATATAGTCTTGACATTAGAGGTGACTGTGATTGTTCACAAGCAGTGGCAAGGTTACTCGATAAAAGATTGATTGTCTCCTAAATAGATGAAATTGGTTTGTTGATTGTACTGAATGTTTGGGTATTGGTCTATCAACCTGATACAGGTCTGAGAGAGATTCACAGTACATGGAAAGGGTTTTAGATTTTTTGGATTACCTAAATTGCATCTTAAAAAAGTTTCGGCTGCCAGATAGGACCAGTGACTGATGAGGAGGCTGAAACACTAATTTGAGCCTGCTACTTTTGCTCCATAAATAAGACTTCATGTATCTCAATCTCTATTAGCTGATTAGAACAAGAGGTTGATTTGAAGAAACAGCAATAGTAGGGTAGATATTGTATTTTAGATTATTTTTCTCTGTATTAACTCTTGGTATTTTGCAGTGTAGTGGAGGCGTCTTAGATGTTAGAAACGCCATCTTGCCACTTTTGCTGCTTTTGCACACAACACTGCAGATAGATGTTATTATTTGAAAACTGCTTGCTTGCCTTTTCTTCACATGAGAACTGTCTGTTGTTCACATCCCTAGACGTGCACTGCGACCTTGGTCTGAACATTGTGTGCAGAAACAGTCTGAGCCACCAAACAATGTATGTTTTTGAGTTCAGGTTGATCGGCCCACGCTCTAGCCATAACACGCACACAGCTGCAAATATCTGAAAGTCGAGAGCTTTTAATAATGCAGTTTGCATGCACTACACACACATTCTGGAGAATAACTTTTCCAGGCGCAGAGCAAAGCTGATCCTGTGATGTGATTCACCTAAGCTGATCTTTACGGTATGGGGTTCCCCATTCAAACCTAGAGACCTTCTATTAGTCTAATAATACTAGCTTACTAGCGAAGGGAAGGTGGTTGTATTCCACTGTCGTTTGTAATATGATTTCTCCCTTCATTTTCTATGGTATTGTAACAATGCTGATGGTTTTAATTTTAATCATTTGTCTGCTTATGTTAGCCAAAGTACTGCATCTTCGGACACGTAGTTTATAAAATAAACATTTTAAACTTTACTGTTTCTATGAATACTCTTGTTGTGGACTGATGTGAGAATAATAACGAACAGGTATTTCTGATTCCCACCATTCCTGAGAGTACTCTAAGTCGCATGTTCTGGGTTGTCTAATCATTGGTAGCTTCTATATGGTATGAAGAGCGAATGAGATACTGATGCTGGTCGGATAGGGGTTCTGGGTACTGAGGTGAGTTTTTGGTACACCGCAATTCACTGAGATCCTGGTTTCCTGCGCACAGTTCTGTGCATGAGCAGAATCCCTGAAACATGGCGCACCTAACGTTTGGTCTTCTGATTTGAGACGCCTTAGTAGTGCTTATATTAGTTCACGACACCCTCACTCTTGTTTCCGGATAGCGGGAGTGACGGTTTTAATCTACCTATTAGTACGATAGGTTCAATCAAGCTTGTTAATTAAAAAGGTTTTTATGTATTTGAACCCTTGTGCTACTGTAATATACATTGTTGTTCTTCTCTGTGTCCATATGGCGGTCGATATAGCAGCGCATAGCCGAACACCTCTGCGACGTCATTTGACGCAGTTTGGGGTGCCGGACAATGGGATGGCTGTTATTTTTGTGGTGAGTGCCGATGTATCATACCCCTACGAGTTGTTTTACTCTTGGGTGACAATGCCAGCCGTGAATGCGGATGATAATACGTTTTACACCTATACTCCCACGCGGATCCCAGCAAATTATATGCCATATAGGACGCAAGAGATTCCTATTTCAGCTTGGCAGCACCGCTTTTGGTTTAATGGTGCCCTTCCCCATACTGTTACACCGGTTCTAATGGGTCCTTTATCAATTCCAGGGGCCACTTGGCCGGTACTAGCCGGATTTACACCTCATCCTCGTTATTTGAATGTTGCGGTGGATGAGTTGCTTGTCCTCCATGCGGCCCTGATTACTGTATATCGGGCTTTAGTGCAATACGTTTCACGCAACGTGCAGGTGGGGGCACCTGTTGTTGCGGGACAGCCAGCTCGCCCGGCCGGGATTGTCATTAGTCCCATCAAGGTTAATTCGGTAATGGGCAAGCGCCCCCAGAATAAGGACCATTTACCTTATTGGCTTGCTGAGAAATTTGACCAGCTGGAAGCAGTATTTCCGCACTCTACTCCTGTGGAGAAACACAGGATACTCACCATTATTTTGCAGAAGGACTTAGTCCCAGAGGTGTCAGATTGTGACAACTGGGGTAAGGTTTTTGCAGCGGTCTACATCTATGGCAGTGCTTCCCTCCGTCATCAAGCTTGTTCAAGATCAACACGGTCCGGAGGCGGCAGTCGAGTTGGGGATGCGGCTTGTCAGTGTGTTCGACGTAGTGGCTTCTCTCATCCTTGGTAACCTCAAGGGAGATGCGGTAAACTTTCAAGTGGTGAATGGTTTAGCCCTCGTCGACGAGCTCGATAAGCCCCGAGAGTTGCCTAAAATTATTGCGGAGGCTTATAGAACTATTGGCCGCAGTAGTTTGGGGATTAAGCCTACTATTGTCATTCCAGACATACAACAGCAAACTAAGGTGAGTTCGTCTGTCAAAGACGATAGTCCAAGTTTTCCTAAACAAAATTGGAGAACAAAGAAACAGGGAAAGCAGGAACAGAAACAGGGGTCTCGTCCTGCATCACCGGTTCAGGCGACTGGTGAACGCACATATGATTTGCGCGATCGCACTAGTATTAGGTCACCTGATAGATTTCAGGTTATTGAACAACGTTCTCCTCGTTCTTCACAGGAAACATCGGCTTCACAGTCCAGTGGCAGAGAACGTGGCAAAGGTCGGGGTGCCCAACAAGGACGTGAGCAACCCCGTCAGTCTGACGGTAAAGGCAAGCAGGACGAGTTTGCACATCAACATCCCCCGTTTCGGAAGAAGAAAGTTGCTGCACTAACAGTGAGGTATGCCACAGATAGTGAGAACATAGCTTCGGAACCTAACATGGGCACTAACTCTGCACGACAGCGCAGCGGAGGTTACAGTAGTGCGGCAAGCACTGCGTCCATATCTGGAGGCGACAGCAACTGATACGTTCATAACTGTAGAAACTGCTGATACTAGAGTGGCTCCCCCTGACAGACTATATGACATAGTCCTCTTAATTGAAGGTGACATACAGCGTACAATACAAAGGATTTTTTGGGATAATCTGACCTCTTCGTATGATATTCACTTAGCGGAGGCGGACTGGCCCCCGGCTTTCATTTTGAATGCTCCTAGAGTGAAGGAGGTAATCCTCCCGTCCTTTGCGCACACAGTGCCAAAGGAGCCCCCTAAAAGGTTTGCTGAAGAGTAGGCTCAGGTGCTTGCTCCGGCATTGTACCATACTCAGGTTGGGTGGGATAAATTGTCTCCAAACCATGAGATTCCTTTACGGTCTATGCCCCAGCCTCAATATTCCATGCACCGCGAGGCTAGATCTCACGTCGCGGAAATCCTTGAGCAATTGGAATATCAGGGTGTTATTGAAACATGTGTGTCACCAATGAATAATCCTTTATTCACTGTAACGAAATCTGATGGGTCGTACCGCCTAGTTTTGGATTACCGGCATTTGTACTCTCCTTGTCGGACATGTGCTGTACAGAATACCCACAGTTCTGCCCTCATTGATAGTCTCGTGAGAAAAAGGTTTAAGACCACACTTGACATATCCAATGGCTTTTACAGCCATAACCTGTCCTCTATTAGAGGTCAGTGGACAGCGTTTACTTCTGGCGGCAAACAAAAACAGTTTAAGAGATTAGCCATGGGCTATAAAAACAGCCCTGGCGTCTTTGCCGCACATGTTTTCTCTCTATTGGAGAGCATTGACCTTGATGCGTTCTTGTATGTTGATGATATCTATCTTACAGACGACGAATTATGGCCGCATCTGTGTCGCGTTGATCGCATCATTGTTATGTTTGCGGACTTCGGTTACAAATTCAACTTTGCGAAGTCCCACATTGCAGAGTATACAGTGTTGTTTTTGGGCTACGAGCTCAACAATGAAGGTCGAGGATTAGCTCCTCACTTCCTAGAGAAGTGCGCATGTTTGCGTGCTCCAACAACACTGAAAAAATTACAATCTTGGCTGGGTTTTCTGAATTTCGGGCGTACTTACATTCCCGATTATGCCCAGTGTATCAAGCCGCTATATGCCTTGGTACAACCTACTTTTTCCAAATCGAGTTGGCTGCCAGAGCATTCAGCTATCTTGCTATCTTTGCATGCTGATCTTCTTGCTTCGAAATACTTACTGACACGTGATAACCACACTAACCTGGTAATAAGAATTGCGCAGGGCACAGGGGGTTTCACGTTCTTAACTTTCAATGAGAGCGATACAGTCCCCATTGCCTACAAATCACACCTGTACACTTCGGCTGAACTGCGCTTTTCCACGGTTGAAAAAGTTTTGACTGCGGTGCAGATGGCGATTCTTAAAGAACGAATGCTGTCGCAAGGAAAACGCATGTTGGTGGTTACGCCATATCCTGCTCTGGAGGCAGTGACGATAGCCAGTGTACCTAATTCTAAAGCTTTGCATCCACGTTGAATACAATGGGCAACTTCTTTGACATCGCCAGATGTCACCTATATCTTTGATGCCTCATTGCAGACTCAGGAGCACTTGCAGTATGAATTTGTTCATCCAGCTCCTCTGTCTTTGCTCCCGCATGTAGATTACCATTGTGTCATTTACACTGACGGCTCGGCGCAACCGGCGACAGAATTGAAGCTTGCCTATTCAGCAGCCTGTGCAATTGTAGCGGGTACTTTCGTGAATGGAGAATTCAAATCCGATGTCGTGCATACGCAGTCATTGGGTGATTGTACCGCACAGTTGGCAGAGCTCCGTGCTCTGGTACTTGGACTGGAGTTTGCTGATCCTCGGGTTACTACTCTTATAGTGTGTGACTCGTTTTACTGTGTTCAGTCTTTTAACGACAATCTATTCTTTTGGTCTCTGAATGAATATTGCGATTCCAAAGGTAGCACAATCAAGCATAAAATGCTTTGGGTTCGGGTGGCAGAACTTAAACAGCATCTGCCACTCGTGAATGTAATTCACCCTCTTGGTCACCAGCCAGTTGGTATCCACGCTGTTGGCAACAGCTTAGCTGACGAAGCAGCGAAAACAGCAGTGGCAACATATCTTGTGGCAGCAGTTACAAGATCCAAAAGTAAGATCGATGATGACATCTTGGCAGTTATTGCTGCAACTGAGAAGGGGAGTAATTTCCCGAGAGGTTTCCCTTCTCGCTACTCTTATCATTTAAGTCCTGACAAAGTGCCCTATGTGAGAATTAACGACGTTGGTGACAGATTGATTCCCAACGCGGACTGCACACCGTCTTTGATAACAGCGGCTCATGAAGGTATGGCCTCTGCCCATGCCGGCGTTTCAGCTACTGTTACTCTGTTACAACACTGTTACTGGTGGCGCGGGTTGTATAAACAGACTCGCACTTATGTTCTTGATTGTGACATTTGCCAGCAGATTAAACCTTCAACTGCTGTGCGCCCACCACAAACTCAGTTGTACATATCTAATAAACCACTTGGGTGTTTTTATTTAGATCACTGCGGTCCTTTCTCCTCTGATACTGCGTACAAGTATATCTTGGTTGCAGTGGATTCGTGCACACGTTTTCTTTGGGTATGGCCACAAAGGAGTGCTGATGCTCGTACTGTCATCAGGGATTTGCGTATCTTTGTGGGAATTTTTGCATGTGGTACCTTTCATTCTGACCAGGGCCCTGCGTTCGCCTCTAAGGCGTACAAGGAAGCCATGAGATCTTTGGGGGTCTAAGTCAAATTTTCGTCTCCATACCGGCCAGAGGGTAACAGTGTTGTGGAGCGAGTGAACCGTGACTTAAAGCAATCCCTGACAGCTAGGGTTTTAGGCACTGGCAGGCATTCGTTAGCCCATCTGTATAACGTACAATGTGCACTTAATAATCTCCCTAGAAGGTCTCTGGGTGGGCGGACCCCATACATGATGCTCTTTGGCATAAAGACATGGTGGCGTCAGCCGCACCCTTTGACATAGATGATCACTGTGCAGTATTGCAGAATCTATAAGAGACCAGAGACAGTCTTGCAAAGGAACACTTGCCCTCCACATCTGATGCTGCGCTTCAGATTCCGGTAGTCGGCTGGCTACCTTGAGTTGGTGACCTGGTCCGTGAGAAGGTGGAGAACAAGAAGGAGTTTGGCCCCTCTTATTGTGCACCGGTTCCAGTGCTTGGCGTGCAGGGTACAAGAACAGTTATTTTACCTCCACTTCCTGGTCGCAAGGATAACAGGTACATCTCCATTGACAATGTCAAACTACAGCGAGTGGCCGATTCTTCTTAGTATGACTCCAGCGGTCTCTTGCCCTGCGATGCTGAGAAATTCTGTTTTGTCTCCGGCTTCTACCTCCATGCCTGATATTGCCATCGAGATGCATACAGTTACTAATCCTTTGTTGACACCACTGGCTGGTGGTCCGCCTGAAGATACTGAGTATGCTTATCCCACAGATGTTTCATTGCCTGTTTTACAATGAACCGCAGTTAACCAGTCACATTTCTCCTTTCACACTAATTCTATGACTTCCAGTGCTCCATCGAAATTTTCCATTTTTGCTGTCTGGTTTAAAAGACATGTTTTAATTCCCCCTTGGACTTACATTTGGCTGGTGCTCATATGTATTTTTTTGTTTATGTCCATTGGCTTTGTGGTAGTATTTTTTCGTCTTATAAATGGACACTACCTGAAGGAAAGATTTACAATTAGACTAATTGATGGAACTTTGGCCCCCCACTCCTCATCACACATCATGAAGAGGGACCAGACTTTTGTGAATATTACTGCCTGGCCTGTGTTAGATGGGATTGTGTGGGATGCGGTTAAGTTTCAAATTCATGGACCCACTGAGGTTATTAATGTTCCGAATGTTCCTCGTGTTTCTATGGGTGATGTTGTGAAACAAAACATCCGCTCTGATGATTGGGACATTTGGGCCATAGAGACACTGTTTTCGGATTTGAAATATTATGCTGCCTTTGATGCTGAAGATTTGTATTTAGACACTGCTAATTATAGGGAACTGTTTTGCTATCAACATTATGGCAAACATTTCCTACATAAAGCCAATACATTTCGGAATTTTGTAAATTATACACAATGGGAACATTGTCCGACGCCCATGCAAGGCAGCTCCAACACATTGGTGAACAAATTTGCATATTATACTGATTTTAGTGTCTCAAAACCTGCCGCCTTTTTTTTTTAAATTGGCAGCTGAATCTACCTCGAAGGTTAGGCTGACACACACTAAATTATTGTATTCCAAATCCTTTATGGATGAATTGGCTGTCGGGGGTTATGACCTGTGGGAAGCTACTATTGATCTTAAATCTGTTTGGGGTTCTAAGACGTGGCAGGTACGGGGAACAGAAGCTCTTCATCATGCCTGCCTCATCCCAAACCACATGTTGTTTTTGAATTCTACTATTTTTCAAACCACCTGCTTTGGATTGGCTACTTCTAAAAAGCTGAATTCCCCCTCTATTCCTGATCTGGGTGCTTATCCTAATTGGGATAATCATACAAATCTGTCCCTTGATGCGTTGCAGTCATACATTAGTAATACATCCTTCAATATTTCCAAATTAAATCCGGAAGCATGGTTAAATTGGCAGACGAGCTCCGATTCCTGTCAACATCGTTTTCTGGGTCTGCAACCTGGGTATACGCAGGTTCGCGTAGACCCACGCTTTGAATCTTCTCATTCTGTTACTACCTACTCTGTGGGGAAGTTATGCCAATCTTGGCTGCAACATTCCACCTTGGCATCTGTTAAACTTCATTTATCTAAATTACATGACAAAATAGTTTTGAATGATTTTGTTAAGGGCCCTGTTGGTGGCAGCTCCAAAAGATGGGTGTATGCTGTTTATAACGAAGTTTGGAAATTATCGCAAATTGAAGCGGCTTCCAGATTGAGAACCATTGATCAAGCCAATTTAGAAAAGGTACTAGCGGTTATCGTTAATAGCATTAACACCCTTTCTTCTAGAATTTACACATTAGATAATATTGTTTCATCTGTTGTTGATATTGTGCAGGATGATATGTCTGTTTTATATCATGGTCAAAATCAATTGCGTTCTATAATGCAGTTTGCATGGACTTTGCAAACGTTGAAGGCTGGGAAAGTTCCCTGGGACTACATGAACATCGTCTTTATTCCTTCCGTTTAATCTGACTGCGAAACAACATTTCATGTACATGATAGATGCCTCATACTCATTACTACATATTGAAAAGTTAGAGCCTTTGCCTTTCTCAGTGGCCGAATTGAACTCAGCTGTGTGGCTTATCCACGGGTTAATCACATTGCCATTCCCTTTGTTTAAGTTCGGTTCATGCATGAAACATTATGCCCTAGGCAGATATGAACCGTTAGGTACGGCTTTCTTGCATGAAGTTTGGTCACTCCAATTTACATACAGGTGCATGAGAGAAGGAAAAGAAGTTTATTTGAAAGGTGAGGAATGCACTTCCACACCTGAACACTCGGTAATCTGTAGATACATTCAATTGCATGGTGTGTGCAATGTTCAGGCACCAAATTTAGCATGCGTCCTGAAAGGGATTCCAGCGCCAGTTATTACACCCTCTTTCACGTTGTTAGCTAACGGTAGTTATTTGCTTTTAAATAGCGAAGCTTGCTGTGGGATGCTAGTGGGAATTCCCTACATTGTGACTGTATCACAAAGAGTAGTCTGCTGTAAACATTTCCTTTCCCCGCCCCCGCATAGGCGGCTGGATGTATCCATCTGGCCTTCCATTCCAACCTTGAAAGCAGAGTTCAACAAGATGAGCAGAATAAGGGCTCTATTGTCTCAAAAAGAAGTCGCTCTGACTTCATCCCGTGAAACATTTGTCCTTATCGTAGCAAACACCCGCACCGAGGTGCATGCGCTTTTAAATACTGATCTCCCACTTCATTTCGGTGCCCTGATTCAAATTTTATTTAATGCCTCGTCAACATGACATCTTTCCAAACTATTTTTGGTGTCATTCCGGCATTTTTTTCATTCTATTTTTTCCAGGGTCTTTGGTGGGCTCCCGTTGATTTTCGCCCTCACGACTGGTGTGCTGTTGTTTGTCTGCTTACTGCGCAATGGCTGCACAATTTGTGTCCCGGCTGTTCCATCTTCGTAACCGGATGCTTGAATATTATGGAACATTGCCACTGGCCACCTTAAGCATAGCCTATGGATTGTCCTTCCGTTTTTCCTACTTTACGTGCGTACAACCTGTTTTTCACTGCTTAGATTGTCCTTTCGAATGGGCTCTGGATTTGTGTTTGTCGAACTCGGTGTCTCCTGCCCCGGATTATGATCGACTGATGAGTCCCTTAGTGGCTCATGAGTTGACTGTTCTGGTATCAGGATTATGGCCTGTGGAGCGGCACATGGAGTTCTAGGAAATTGGGACATCGGTAAGGCAGCGTATGACTTCTTGGCAAGAAGTTATCTTGAAGAACACGCCAGTTGTCCTCTGATTGTACTAGAGGCCCCAGTTGTCGAGGAACATGTATGTTCGTTTACCTTATTAGACTGGATGGCGGAAACTTTTGCATAAGATTCTAACGACTTCCTCTTGGAGGCTGTCGCTACTTACTGTGCTTACACGTTAATGGATTAACTTGGATGTCATCCAACTTTCCCTATACGAACTACACATTTTTTTTTTCCCCCTCCTTTTCCTTAATTTTTTTTGTGTTTTCTTTTTTTTTTCTTCGAACATTCACTCCCCTTTTATATGGCTTACAATACTAGCACTTAGTTCTGTTTCTGTCGAACTTGAACTCTGCGTTCCATCATTGTATCCCTATTTGTTCGTGGTCTAATCAAGGGAGGGTGTAGTGGAGGCGGAGTTTTAGATGACACACATTGCTATGTTAGCATAAGCGTCTTAGATGTTAGAAACGCCATCTTGCCACTTTTGCTGCTTTTGCACCCAACACGACCCCCTGCTGTACATGATAAGGATACTGCAAGTCATCTTGGAGTTCCATATCCTTATAAAGGAACTCAGCCTTCACCCTTGTTCCTCTGTATGGCCATTGAACATTTCTGTGACTTGCAATATCCCTATAATGTACAAATACAGCAGAGAGTACACTATCCTGTATATCTAACATGCAAATCTACCAAATAACCCTGGTGAAGATGAGTCTGTAATCTTAACAAATATACACTTGCATTAACAAAGCCTTATCGTTGCTCAAGAAAACTCAAGGTCTTCGACCAAGTCTTGACATTAGAGGTGACTGTGATTGTTCACAAACAGTGGCAAGGTTACTTGATAAAAGATTGATTGTCTCCTAAATAGATGAAATTGGTTTGTTGATTGTACTGAATGTTTGGGTATTGGTCTATCAACCTGATACAGGTCTGAGAGAGATTCACAGTACATCGAAAGGGTTTTAGGTTTTTTGGATTACCTAAATTGCATCTTTAAAAAGTTTCGGCTGCCAGGTAGGACCAGTGACTGATGAAGAGGCTGAAACACTGATTTGAGCCTGCTACCTTTGCTCCATAAATAAGACTTCATGTATCTCAATCTCTATTAGCTGATTGGAACAAGAGGTTGATTTGAAGAAACAGCAATAGTAGGGTAGATATTGTATTTTAGATTATTTTTCTCTGTATTAACTCTTGGTTTTTTGCAGTGTAGTGGAGGCGGAGTTTTAGATGACACACATTGCTATGTTAGCATAAGCGTCTTAGAAGGTGGTTGTATTCCACTGTCATTTGTAATATGATTTCTCCCTTCATTTTCTATGGTATTGTAACAATGCTGATGGTTTTAATTTTAATCCTTTGTCTGCTTATGTTAGCCAAAGTACTGCATCTTCGTACACGTAGTTTTTAAAATAAACATTTTAAACTTTCCTATGTCTCTGAATACTCTTGTTGTGGACTGATATGAGAATAATAACGAACAGGTATTTCTGATTCCCACCATTCCTGAGAGTACTCTAAGTCGCATGTTCTGGGTTGTCTAATTATTGGTAGCTTCTATATGGTATGAAGAGCGAATGAGACACTGATGCTGGTCGGATAGGGGTTCTGGGTACTGAGGTGAGTTTTTGGTACACCGCAATTCACTGAGGTCCTGGTTTCCTGCGCATGGTTCTGTGTATGAGCAGAATCCCTGCAACAGCAGCTGGTATTGGGTTTGAGACTGCAAAAGAAATTTTCCTAATGTACAGAAGCCCTTTTACGAGTTGGCACGAAGAGACTTTTGTGATGTTTACAAATCACAAATATGACAAGACATCTCCCTCTTAGTTATGAATTCGAGAGGAATGTATCTATGGTTTGTGACCTTAACAGTGAACTAATGGCTATCGAATGGAATTTGTAAATGATTCACGAAAGGGAAGGTGACATTTTTTCAATGCAGCACTGATCTGTTTAAGGCACAGGGCTCCTTTACAATATATGTTTTCGTATGGGAATTCAAACAAAGTAATAGTGGTCTTTTGTTCCTTACAGGCATCCATCGTTATGTTGGCAACGAAGAGCAAGGGATAGCAAACTATGACCTGCGTGATTACTATAGCCTTAGACCAGCCTTTAAAGGCTCACTCCAGTGTTCGGAGAGGGCCTTGAAAAAGGAAGAGGACCTTTAATGGTCGGCAAAGCCCCATACGGAGGGCTCTAAGGCTATTAGAACATTGCACCCCTGGGGGGTAGAATGTTCTAATTTGTAAAACAAGGGCCTCACCGAGCGTGAAGGAGTTGAAATTCCCTCGGGCTCCATAAAGCCTTTGTTGACAGCTTCTGCTGTGAACAAACATTGGAATGTTGGAGTTCTGGGCTTCTACCATCCATTAGAAGCCCTGATCACTCTATTGTCTTCAATGGAGCGCTCAACATTTCATTGTTCTTATATTCTTATATTCTTTAGGCAAATGTTTCAGCGGAAATCTGTGATTGGAAATGTTACAATGCAACCTATTTGTACATTGGTCACATTACTAAATTATAGAATCGTTCGAGTGCATCTTGCCCAAAGTTTTTTCTTTGAGCTTGTAACTTTATTTGGTTCATGGAGGTTCTATGACACTGAAAGGTGCCTGCTAGGTGCAAAATGGGGGGGGGGGGTGTAATGTAAACTGTCTCTCTCCTCCACAGTCTTCGCTGTACCGGTAGTCATATCTTCACACATTTGTAGGGTCCTGAACTATTGATAAGGCTGTAAGATGCAGTACTCACAAAAGAACCACGTTAGAGTGTGCAGAAGAAGTGTACTCGTTACAGAGCAGTAACATATATGTGCTGATAATATTAGTGACCTTGAATCCAGTCAATAGCTCTAGTTAATACCCCTTAGTATCATTATCCACACTGTGGCTAGTAACCCAAAGGAGCATTAGTCTGTAGTTCCACGGCCATTAATGCTCAACACCTACCATATGTCATCTGCTGTAACCAATGCTGAATAAAAACATAAAGGCAATGTCTTGTGCACCTGTTTTCGGAAAATCCATTATTAAATTAACAAATGCTTTGAGTGTGCTTCACTATCATCCACCTTGTGATGAATATATATAAATTGACCATCTGTTCTCTGCGTGACATATTTGTGGTATGAACCTCGAGTAGTTCTAATATAAAATAAAAAAGGTTAAACGATCGCAAGTTTAGTCATTTTATATAATTTGCATAAAACGAATATACTCCACACATGTACCCATATTTTTGTCTCATTTCCTCATTTCAGCCAATCCCTGCAAACATCGAGACCAGGCTGCATACTGCGAATCGGTAAAGGAGCAGGATTTGTGCTGGGTGCCGAAGTACAGGAAGGGCTGTATGGCCACCTGTGACTGTAAGGGGAAAATCTAGGACTTCTTACCCACATCGTCCCCTCGCTCTCATCATGGTGCTTCAAGACCTACTTGACCCCACGGAGAATGGTCTCTTCATTCCCTTGTTTCAATCTGTCATTTGCACGCATCAGCTGTAGGACTTGGCTCGAGGGTAGCATGCAACGTTGAACTATGCATAGGATGAATTTTACTAAATTGCTAGAAATAATTGAGAGCATTCCATTTCCTACTATTTTCGTTATAAGCACTTATATGGAGTGGAACGTTGAGGTAAGGACTGTTTGCGCTTTTGAGAAATCAACGTTATCTTGAATTGTTTTCCAAATGTTTAATGATTTTTCACAGAACTTGTAGTAAAAAATGATTTCCCATGTTATAATCTGCTCGAACTTCTATGTTTTAATCACATCACTGCTGTCGTATCTATTGGCAAATTTTCAATAAATCAATTAGTCTTCTGTCTTTGTGTATTAGCAGTGCATAGTTTATTATGCCTCTCTATACACCACCTGGACAGTTGTCTGCGTGAAACCTTTTGGCAAGGGATGCCTTTGCTAGCGTAGTGCTGCATGCATGCTCGACTGGCTAGTTTATTAGGTTGCAAAACAGCCCTGACAGACATTAATTGGAAGAGAGGCAAGCATAAACAAGCATTAGCAAAGACATTAGACCTGGCCTATGCAATATCAACTGGCTTTGCCGCAGCTTAGCAAAATAGATATAAGTGAAGAAAATAAAGGACCTTTGACGCGGCCAATGCTGGCTGCTTTATAGCACTTTTTTGTTTACTTTCAGCCATATTGTACAGCAGCTGAGGATGTCCAATCTAATATCCTGATAAGAGGTACAATATGGCACACATATTTACATAAGCTATCAAAGAGCTCACTTTGAATTCTCTAGTCATGCTTCTCATGTCTTGACCATACAGGTTGGATGTTCCATGTTTCACAACTTGGCAATGCAATAGGGTTTACATGTAGACTTTACCAAAGAACCATGGATCCATCCAGCTTCCTCGGGAGGAACACAGAACAGAGGTCAGTGTCTGCAGGTGCATGACCAACTAGGGCCTGCTTGTATTTTGGTTGATGCATCATAGTGGTTGGACTGTGTTGACTCAATAATGAAAGGTGGTCTATGGCACCAACCACATATACCCTTGAATTAGACACCGCGGTTACAATACAGTGATGACACATCTGCTCTTGCAAGCCTCAATGCACTATGCATGGCCAGATATCCAATTTACTTACTCATGTATTGATAGAGTATTTACTATCACTCATGTACACATGCTAATATTTTCAAGTCCCATTCAAACACCTCCTATATAGTATATAGATTCAAAATTATAAGTAGGATCAACTATTCATACCTTCATCAACACTTACCTGTACTTCTAAATGCATGTACATCTGATTTATTTTAAATTTCATACACTAGGGATGTTTTCAAAACCAGATGTGTGTTTCCCTTTTTCTGACATATCTTAACTAATTAAATTGGTAAACAACGTTTACCACGAAACATTTCCCCACATTGTGATTCCGCATACCATTACTCTGCAAGTCGGAACAACAACGACTTGCGGAGGGGGGGTGGGAGGTGTTGGATTTAAAATCCAACACCTTCTCTAGTGTCCGCACAGACTGGAGTTGGAATTGTAAATTATACTATTCCCACATCCAGCGACCCCCCTCCTCAAGTCGTTTTTCCGACTTGCGGAGTAATGGTATGCGGAATCACAACACGGTTGTTGTAACGACCGTGTTGTGGTCCCCTGCGGGCAAAAAGACTGCGGGATGAGGACATACATTCATTTAAATCACATATGTACCTGATTTCTCTGACTCCACTTTGTAGGAAGAGTAGTCCATAGCACAGGCACATAACAATCGAGGCAGAGCTCTTTTTCTACCATGAGGAACAGGATATTTCATAGAAGAAGAGGAAGTAGGCCATTCCTGAGCTATCAAAGCACAATCAAACAATCCATTTCCTCCCTGCTACTCTTTAACTCCAGTAATACACCAAATGGCTAAGTACTGAGATGAAAGGGTATCTCGTGAAGAATTGCAGACCATCGGAGAGGGGGTCGCCAGACGTACCCTTAGTTCTAAAGGGGACCTGAAACCAAGCTGAGCAAATCATTGCTAACTTAAATCTTTCAAGCCATCACCATGCAGTTTAGTGGTTGTTCTCACTGAAAAAGCCAGGTAGTCGTTTAAGCGCTAAGAAAACCTCCATTGCTAGGCAAGATTGAAGACATAGGATTTGCTGGTGGTATCCTTCCAGTCATGCAGATGGTAATACACGCTCTCCCCACTATATAGAAGGGACCTGAAAATATCATCTCCCGCCCTCCACACTCAGCTGGAGGCCCATGAACAGCCGCAAGTTGGTAAATCTTACAGTTTTAAATAACTTGAAAATCATTCTGTGCCTTAAAAGTTTTGTAGTATGTTAATCCAGCTTTTTTTTTTATTCTCTTCTTATGGACAGTTGAATTTTCAGCAAAGCAAGATGAAGATGTATATTCCAAAATAAATTCTATTTTTCACAACTTAGAAGTCATTATGTGCTGAGGCTTGTATGTGTGTGTGTGGGGGGAGATACTTACGTACATATGTGATTGTGTTGTTTTAAGTAATAATTAGATTTTCCACACTCTGTAACGCATTGCATTACATCATGACAATAAATGAATATTCGTATCTAAGCACAAAAGACATGACACAGGTTAAACGTAAATGAAAATGACACTTGGTGCAAATGAGTTCTACCCATTTAGTCAACCATCATTTTTTACTTTTGATCCCCCAGTTTTTCAACCTTTACTCTGGGTGAGTTTCACAGCCTGCGCCCCATTCGAAGTAATTTTAGTAGTTGGACTGAGTGGGATTGCCTCCAGTGTTTACCTTTTCAGATAAGGCCACTGCAGGGCAACTAGGGGCACTAAGCTGGTTACATGTAAACCCATGTGGCATGTGTGCGGGCTGCATGTGAGAGACTACCGTCATGCGCAGCCTGGTGCTGCACATCGTTTTAAATTGCAGAGAAACACTCTTCTGACAGGCTTAAATTTTCTTTTAAATATGAATACATTACCCCTAAGGAGGCCTTATTGGCAATAAAGACATGGTGCATTTTATTTAAAACTAAGACATGTAAATATGAATGTTGAACATGTCCTTAGATTGAAATATCCCCAACCACTATTTCACATAGTGGAACATTGGGCAACACTGTTGCATATAATAAATCCTAAATTCGGATTGATACAGCCAGAGAAATATATGAAAGACTCATTTACATAGTTATCCAAAATCCAATTTAATGGTAAATCAAATTCTGTCTAGCTATTAAGCATGTAATAATAATGTTTTAGAGTATTTCTTCACAGCTATGTGAAAGCTCAACTGGATACACACAACACAACTGAGTATTTACCAGTGAAGACAGCCAATTGACCCTTCCAGATTGTTCTTCATGACTACCACTTGTACTTGGACAGTTTTGGGATTGGCTTACCATTATTCAAAGCCTTGTATGCCAACAGCATTCAGGGATGAGGCCTAATACACCAAAATTAAAAGGGATTTCTAGTGCAATTGACTACAAGATTACAGAAAAGAGGGGGGCAAATCAGCAATCAGATGTGCAGATCTCCTAGCAGTGAAGTTCACAGACAAAAGGATGTGCATCTTTTGACAACCATCCATGATGAGTCAAGAAAGGTAGTTAGGGTGCATGGTCAGGACACACCTGTTCGAAAACGTCTTTGTGTAATGGACTACAATCAATACATGGGTGATGTCAACAAAACTCATCACATTTTGCGTTCATATAATGTCATAAGAAAATCTATAGCATGGTATAAAAAACTTGCTGTATGCTTAATTGAGAAGAGAATGCACAATGCATTTATCCTCCACAAAACTTTATCATGAAATCAAAAGATGATATTTTTGAAGCGCCACATAGCTGTTGTCTCTGGTCTTCTTTAAGATCAGCATTGTGCCCATGAGTCTGAAAGGTGCGAGAATGTCATATGCCTCACAGAGTCACATTATGCCAGGAAGGTGCCATCAACCTCCAAGAGAGCAAATGCACAAACACACTGCAGAGTGTGGTGGAAGAGTGGAATTAGGAGGGATATGCAATACTGCTGTAAATAATCCGCTGCAAAGTCTGGCCTCTGCATTGATCGATGTTTTGAAATACCATCATACTAAAATGGACTACTTGGTGAAAAAAGAATTTCCACAACAAAAGTACATTATAGATAATCATTACAGGATACATCACATGAAAAATATAAAAATATATAACTCATAACAAAACCCCTAGAAAGCATGATTATTTTACTTGTTCGCTCGCTATTCATCACCAGGCAAAGATAATGCAGGTCATGCTATTTGTATTCATAGTGTTTGCTATACATATCTGGTATACCCATGCTGTGGAAACACAGGGGAATTCCAAAGTAAGTCACCCCTGGCAGGCATATGTTGCTGTGCAAGTGACATATAAGACAATAACTGTGTTTGGAATACCATAGCAGAACATCTGTCTAATGACACGCTCAGCACATTCTCTCACTCAGCCAATCAGAGGAGAGAAATCTGTATTCTACTGAAATAAATCAGAGGGTGTTTAGATGTAAAACATATATGGGTTTAATATGATTTCATAAGCCCTATGGGTGATACCAGCAAACAAAAGATAGGCAACCTAAACTGGGATCTTGTTCTCAGTCGCTTTGCAACTTTAGCTCTACCCAGTTTATCGGTAGTCTGCAGTGGTGTAACGAAACATGAGGGGACCCCCCTGCAAAGTACATTGAACTTGTAATTGTTATTGCATTTATATATCACTTACTACCCCATACAAGGCGTTGAAGTGCTTTTGTCGAGTAGCACACTACTCCAGAGCCCAAAAAGGATTAGTGGGAAATTAGCATAGGGTGATATGAAATCTATTTGTGTTGTGGACATGTGAGTTTCCTATTTGGATTGAAAAAGGACAGTGGAGGGATAGAAGAGGGAAAGGTTCGCATTTATATACCGCTTGCTATCCCTGATGAGGTGTTGAAGCGTTTTTCGGCCGGTAGCACGCTACTCCGGAACCCAAACAGGATTAGTGCAGAATTAGTATAGGGAAATATTAAATTAATTTAAACGATGGACATGTAAGTCTGTTAATTGGATTGAAAAGGATGTTGGAGGGATAGAAAAGGAATGGATTGAGAAAGTGTTTTTTTTTGGTCATAGCAGTAGAAGAAGGTTTGGGATGAGTAAAGGAGAGATGGAGGGGGAACAGTAAGAGGGAAGGGTTTAGAAAGGCTTGTTTAGGAGATCTCAATAGTAAAAGAGGTTTGACATGATGCAAGGAGAGGTGGAGGAGGGAAGAGTCTAGAAAGGGTTATTTTGGCAATCATAGCAGTAGAATGGGGTTTGGGATGAGTCACAGAGTGGTGGTAGAGGATATATTGAGAGAGGTATTGGGTGAGAAATATGGTAGTGTATTGGAGAGAGTATTAGAATGAAGTTTGGAATGAATGAGAGAGTGGATGTAGAGGGTATATTGAGAGAGGTATAGGGCGAGATATAGGGTAGTGCATTTGAGATGCTGAATTAGAAATAAAGTACTAAATTCAAAGATACACAAGTACATGAAAGGTATATATGAATAAGGAAGGTAATATATGCAAATGTAAGTAGTATTTAATAAACTCAGACTTTCAAGTGTTGCAGTACTTTAAGCTCATTTTGGGATTTTATGATTCTTTATATATATATATATATATATATATATATATATATATATATATATATATATATATATATATATATATATATATATATATATATATATATATATATATATATATATTGTAATTCAATAGTGAAGCAATTGTAGGGAAACAGTCATGATAACAGTTTACTTATTTATGCAGTGACTTATATACATGTTAAATATAGAATAATATAACCATAAGTAATATGCACATTTGCTAAGCAGAATAAACGAATATCTATATATTTATGAACATAATGGTTATACACCTTTATACAAAGGAAAACACATATTTAGGTCCACATGTATAGTCCAAATAAAAGCTCATATACACAGGCTATGCTGTATATGTTTGAGAATAGTGGTTATGTGGGGAAGAGCCAACTCTTGAGTAGTCTTCCAAAGATAAGGTAGTTATCCGTGGATCTTATGTTTGTAAAGAGTTCCATAGTTTGGCTGCTTGAACAGAGAAGGATATGCCACCTATTCTTTTTTTCTTATTTAGTGGGATTATGAGGCGAAATGCCAATTTGGAGGGGAGGTTCATTAGTTGAATGCATTTGGTCATTTTATTCCTGATGAAGAGAGGAAATGTTCCATGTATCTCTTTGTGGGTGATACAAAGCAGGTTAAAGGTGGATCTTCTGGCAACTGGTAACCAATGTAGGGCCTTCAAGGAAGGGGAGATGTGGGCTTGTGGCCACGGCATACGAGGGTTCTATAATCACATATCCTATCCTATCCTATCCTATATGTAAGAGTAGTCTAGCAGCTGCGTTCTAAATACATTTTAGTCTTTTCATAGTTGTTAAAGATGATCTGTAGTAGAGGCTATTGGTATAATTGAGTTTAGACAGAAGAAAAGAGATAGTTGCCTGAACCTTATGTGGAAATCCCAGGTGGGGGAAGATGCTTCACACAGTTTTTAAAGTAATGACGCTTGATCTTGCTAGTTTGTCCACTTGGGCATTCATTGATAGCTTGGAGTCCATGGGAATTCCGTAGTTTCTTACTTCCTTGGATACTTTAGGCAGTATTCCAAGATTGTCAGGCAGGGTTGCGAGTTGGTCATAATTTTTCCAATCACCATGTTAGTTTTTCTGTTTCAGAAGCATTCAATTTGAGATGGCTTCATGTCATCATGTCATCCACTGATCAAAGGCTCTGAGACAACTGACAGTTTGTGAGCTTCCAATGTCTTAGGGGCTTTCCACTTTAATACGTATTTGTGTGCCATCTGCATAGCTATAGCATGTGAGGTGAAATTGATTAGTGCCAGTAATGACTTCATGTAAATGTTGGAAAGCTTGGGTGAGATGACAGAGCCTTTTGGGACCCCTGCTTTTGTGAAGTACGGTTTGCACGAGAAAGGATGGCACTTGCACTATTTTGAAGGTAGGAAATGATCCAGTCGAGAGCAGTCCCCTCTATGCCAGCTTTGTTGAGTCCTTGTATTGGAGTGTCATGGTCAACCATGTAAAAGGCAGCTGAGAGGTACAAGAGAAGTAGTGCAGCAACTCCATTCCGGTCAACTGTGTTCTTAAGGTCATCCCAGATGACAATGAGGGTAGATTCTGTGTCCCTTCCTGGACGGAATCCTGTTTGGAAGTCTGATAGTATGGAATTATCCTCAATGAATTATGACATCTGGGTAAATGCTGCTCTTTTTATCATTTTGCCCAGGAAAGGTTAATTTGTAATCGGTCTGTAGTTGTCGGGGTTAAGTGGGTTAAGCTTTGTTTTCTTTAGTAATGGGCATATCTATAACTTTTTTAGATCTTCTGGAAATATTCCTCTAGTTAAGGAATTGTTGCTGATTTGTCTTACTGGTGTGACAGCAGAGATAGCTAGAAGAATTTTCTTGAAGGTTTGTGATGGACCTGGGTCAGAGGGGCTGCCAGCAGGCCTGCTTGCTTTGACCAGGTCCATAAAATCATTGTGTGAATTTGGTGGAAGGAATGGAGAGGCTGGGTTAGTGTACTCATACATTGTGGTTTTGGAAATTGGTTGGTGCTGGTGTTTTTTCTTTGTTTTAAATAGGAGTCCAACACAGCTGCTTTGGTCGTGTAATGATTTGCCCGTTTGTCTGTGAATTCTTTAGTAATGGGATGAGCACCGTCTAGGCAATTTGGTTTACGAAATTCAGTGAGAGTTTTATGGAATTCTTTATTTGCATATTTAGCATTTTGAATTCTGTCTAAATAGCATCTTTTTTTTCCTTTTTTGATTACTGACTTGTATAATCTGTTAAGTTTCTGTAGGTGAAGTTTGTATTGATTGTTGTTTGTTTTGAGCCAGGTGCGTTGCAGCTTTCTAATTTCTTATTTTATCACTTTTTGCTCTGTATTTCTCAAAGGTGCTAGTTTCTTTGCTCTAATGTGTTGTTCTTAGTGGTATCAGGATATCAAAAGCTTCCTGTAACCACTCATATTTTTTTAACGGAATTTATTGTGTCTAGATCTGTACTGGATGAGAATTGTGTTTCTAAGTGTTCACAATTGAGTTTGTTCCATGGTTGATAGGTGGATGCATTTGAAGTGGTTTTAGACGTGTTGCTTTGTGTCATTTTATGTTGGAAAGCAAGCAAATGGTGGTCTGACCATGTGACTTGAGTAACTGTTTGAAAGGTAACTAGTTCTGGATTCGCAAAAATGACATCTAGGATGTGTCCAGTGATGTGTGTGGGTTTGTGGATGATCTGATGTAGGTTCAGTGCATGTAGGCCAGTTGTGAATGTGTTTGGATGGGGCATATTGAGTTTGTCAAACCAAATGTTTAGGTCACCAAGAATGCATAAGTTGGAGTGTAGCAGTATAAGGTTTGAAACTGTGTCTAGAAGTGTGTCTGGGAATGTTGCATTGCTAGGTGGAGGACTGTAAAGGGGTAGGAACTTACAAGAGGAAGATGGTGTAGGGTTGCATCTGGTGAAGTGGGCTTTGCAACCTTGAAGAGAGACAACATCAGCTTTATTGGAGATGCCTGCCGTACACTTTGGACCCAGTTCAAGGGGCCCGCCACCCATGCACAGTGCCGGAGTGGGGCCCCCACACCGCAGGGGCTAATGCTCTACCACTGGTATTGGGCACCCCAAGCTCACAGAAAACCCATACATATCTGGTATCCCCAAACTCAGGAGACTCAGTGGACCACTAATATGAGTCCACCTTGGCAGGCATATGTTCCTCTGTGAGGGAGATAGGAGGCAATAATTGTATTTTGGAAAAATATTGCACAAAAGCTGTCCCATGTCATGTTCAGTGTATTCTACCAGTCAGCCAATCAGAGCAAGGGAGTTCTAGTACGCACTGAAAGAAACATTAAGATGCGTAGATGTAAAAAAACATATATAATAATAATACTAAATAATTTTATAAAGCGCCTGGTTACACTCACTAGTGTGTCCCCGCGCTGCGGCCTATTGGAGCAACCCAGTCCGAGATAAGAGGCTGGGAGATACAGGATGAGAGGGGCGTCTATGGCTGGAAGAGCCAAGTCATTAGCTTTTTTAGGAACTTGGTTTCGGATTGTTCCAACCGCAGTTCCAAGGGGAGTGCGTTCCATTGTTTAGCTGCTAGGTAGCGGAAGGATCGGCCCCCCATTCTTATTCTTTTTATAACCGGGACTTGAACAAGATCTGCGCCCCAGGATCGCAGGGCCCTGGAAGGCGTATATGGGGACAGAAGGTTATGAAGATAGATCGGGCCCTTTCTTGACAGGATTCGGTGACTAGTGCCTAGGGCCTTAAATAAGATTCTTTCTTTAACTGGGAGCCAGTGTAGAGTAGATCGCGCATTTTTAGATGAGGCTCTCCTAGGGAGTATCAGGACAAGGCGGGCAGCTGCGTTCTGAATATATTGTAGTCTCTCAATGCTTTTACTGCTGGCGCCCAGATAGAGGGCATTCCCATAGTCCAGACGGGAGGTGACAAGTGCGTGGACTAAGGTTTTCCTAGCAGATACTGGAAGCACGTCAAGCACCTTCCGGAGGCCTTTCATAATGCCGAAGCACTTCCCAGCAACCGTCCTTGAATGGTGGTCAAAGGAGAGCTTGGAGTCCAACCACATTCCCAGGTTCTTTACCTGCTCCTTAGGGGCGGAGATGGTACCCAAGGTCTGTGGCCACCATTTGGGAGACCATAGCTTGGTGGCCCTACCCACAATCAGTACCTAGCTTTTATCACCGTTCAATTTTAGGCAGTTGTTAGCCATCCAGACGGTAAGTTCTTGCAGGCACATGGAGAAGTTTGCGGCATCCTCTTCACGAGATTGGGGCAGAGATACTACAAGCTGCGTGTCATCTGCATATGACACGACACTGATGCCGTATTTTTCGATGTTTTCGGACAGGGGGGCCATATAGAGATTGAAAAGCGTTGGGCTTAATATAGAGCCCTGGGGAACCCCCTGCTCCAGCCTGATGTTCTTGGAATAATACGGTCCTTGGACTACTTGAAAGCTCCTATCCTGAAGGAAGGAGCTTAACCATTTCAGTGCCAAGTTGGCTAGTCCACTTTCCTTAAGGCGCTGCAGCAGAATAGGATGGGCCACCGTGTCAAACGCCGCGCTAAGGTCTAGCAGGATCAGTGCCACCGTCTGTCCTGCATCGACCTGTCTGCGGATGGTTTTGGTGGAGAAAAGCAGAGCCGACTCCGTGGAATATGTAGCCCGAAAGCCCGATTGCGTGGGGTGAAGTAAGTTGGTCTGATTCACGTAGCTAATTAGTTGATCATTGACCGTTTTTTCCGCAATTTTGGCAATGAAAGGTAAGAGTGAGATAGGTCTTAAATTCTCCAACTGGCTCCAATATGGTATTGGTCTGATTTCCTATACCCTGGGAGTGACAGCAGGAACAATAGACAGGCAACCTAAACTGGCATTTTGCTCTAAGTCATTTTCCAAATTTAACTATACTCAGGTTATCGGTTGTGGGCATGGGCACCACAAACTCTGAGGAATCTCATACATGTCTGGTATCCCCACACTCAGGAGACCCTGAGGCATACCCCTGTGCATCAATACTGACAGGCATATGTTCCTCTGTGAGGGAGCTGGGAGACAGTAACTGTAATTTGGAAATATATTGCTCAAAATCTGTCAAATGCCATGTCCAGTGCGTTCTCCCGCCAGCCAATCAGTGCGAGAGTGGTCTAGTACCTACCAAAAGAAACCTTCTGGTGTTTAGTTGTGAAAAATATATGGTTTTGGTGTGACTTCTGTAAAATTAAGTTAATAAATCCATGGAGAAGTATGATGAAATAAAGGCAAGTTTAATCCAGAGAATAACAAGTCCCATCCATCAGTGAGCAGGAGCCAGGTGCAACTGGCTATCCACAGAACAGTAACATTCTATCACCATGGTGCTAATCAAAGAGAAACACACAGGCAAAGGGAAATTCAGATTGAGCATACAGGATCATGCATGAAACACTATATAAGTACTATATTACAACTTCATATTCCCCAGGGTGAGATTAGCCACCAAAGGACAGGCAACCTAAACTGTAATTTTGCACTCTAAATTAAAAAAATTTACTATACCCAGTTTATTGCCTGTGGGCACCCCAAACTCACAGAAAATTCATACATATCTGATATCTACACATGCAGGAGACCCAGGGGATCATTAATGTGGATCAAACCCTAGAATGTATAATTGTCTAAGATGGGAGATAGGAGACAATAACTACATTTTGGAACAATATTGCAAAAAATATGTCAAGAGTCATGTTTAGCGCATCCTACCAGGCAGCCAATTAGGGTGAAGGAGGTTCGGCTTCCACCACTAAATACCTTGGGTTGTACACAATTGTAAGGTATATAGATTTTATATTGACGTTATAATATTCAGCTGGATATCTGACACAAAAGAATAGTGAATCACAAACAGACATTTTGCCCCAATTTAATGATCAGGTCTAACAGTACATAATTGATTGCCCAAGCCATATTCTCTGCAAAATCCCACATATATTAGATATTGTCAGACTCCCGACATGTAGGGCAATATTATCTTACTTTGTGTTCTGTGACCTATGCTTTTCCATTTGGGAAATAGGACAAAAAGATGAGCAAATTTGTTAAAAAATGTAAATAAATCTCCACACATCATTATATCTTCAGGCTGAAATGATATGTTGATGCTGGGTTTGCCCCACCACATTGTCCAGTGTATCATAACTGTAAAATCATATGGCGGCATATTTAAATGGGGAAGTGGCAGAGTGAGGCGTCAGCCTTCTAGGCTTAACACCTCACTCCACAACTTTAAGAAGTATATGGTGCAGACCTGCGTTTCCCCCTGTGCTGGCGCTACATTTAGCAGCCTAGTGCTAACGCAGCACCCTTGCACCATAGTGCAAGGGTGTCTGTGTGCAGGGGAAGATTGTTTATTTGTGGGAAGGTCCCCCTTCCTGCACATGAGCAATCTTTAAATGCCATTTTGTAACTTCTATGTGTGCTGCTTTATGCAAAATGGCATTTTTTGAAAATAGTTGTTTATGTGCAGGAAGGGGGAACCTGCCTGTACATGAACAGTCATTGGCCTCTTGCTGTTTCATGTGTGTGCACAACACAGCACACATGAAAACAGCAAAAACGAGGAGAAATTAAACATTTCTCCTTGTTGAGCCAGGGTAGGACCAGGTTTTCCCTGATATGCCCCATAGTTTGTAGGGGTGCACAGACAGACAAAAGAGTTGCATGTGTTCGAAAAAACAGCTTTCTGGAAAAACGCTTTGGGACCAAAGTGCGCAGACATCCTGGCAGCGAAATGGTAAGTGTCAAGTACAGAGTCCTGGAGTTTCTGCATCTCTTTTATACTCTTTGTGAAGCCCATTAACTCTTTTAGTGTAAGTTGTTGCAATAATGCTGACAGAATCCAATAGTTGCTCACAAAGCTACATTTACCAAGCTCCTTGAAAAACATTACTGACTCTTATAGACAATTTTGAATTAATTACATTGTTTAATTCCTACAGTACAAAAATGTTGGTAGTAAACAATTGCCTCTTTCTGGACAAATGTTATCAGCCCTACTGCAGACATGGGCAACAATAGAGAGCTATACGTGTGGGTGTATACATAAATGCATACCTTAAGCTAGTTTCTCAATATGCCTGCTTCTTCGTACCTCAGCATAATTTTCCCTCTGAGTAGTTTTCACAACAAACCTCAGGACACTTTGGCTAGGGAGACCTCTCTCTTGGGTATGAAAGCAGTTTGCTCCATGATCTTCTCATCTAATCTTTATTATTCACTCACTCGAGAAAGTGGAGGCACCCATGGAATTAAATCATCTGACCCAAAAGCACAGCGTTCACATTATTATTGTGTAGAAAACATGCCTAACACATGCCGACGTATAGATACATGGGGATTGTTTACAGTAGGGCAAACAGGAACTGCTGAAAAAGTGGGTAGGGTTACCAAAGTCGCGATAAATGTACTACCCCATTCACAAGCTGGTGCTAACAGCCCATATCACCAGTTTACCTGCGATGGCATCCGCTAAATACATCGCCACAGACGTAGGTGTTCCCGAGCAAAAATCAGTGACAACACCACACCTCAACATTCTCAACGACCAGCCAGATCGACGATAAGACCACAAAACAGCAGGATATTAACACCTGCTCTAACCTGGTGTAAAGTCGGATGACAACCTGCACCATTAAAGGGAGCCCATCCCAGAGCCACACATGAAGAACAACAGATGCCAAGGAGCCGCTGACCATGCATCCCAGAGCCCAGAGAGGACAAAAACACCCACCGCCACCACACCCAGGACCACCAACCCCCCGGACTCCCACCCACCACCCGGACCACCACTGAGGCAGCGTAGACAAAGACAGCGGACACTCAGGAAACGAACCAGCCTCACATACCTAACACCAGACAATGTCAATGCCCACTACAAGCTCAAAAGGACAACCATCCTCCGCATCCTGACCATCATTGCCCACAGGCTGACGGTACCAACACAGTGGACAACCAACATCCCACCTCGGACAAAGCTGCTGGCTGTGCTGCACCTGTTGGCCTCTGGTACCTCCCAACCAACAACCGCCAGAGTCAGAGGAGTCTCACAGCCAGCCCTATCCAAGTTCCTCACACCTGTCCATGATGCCATCATCAGCTCGGTACCCCAGTACCTATACGTCCCCCAAAATGCACAGGAACAGCTGGAGACCAAGCAAGGACTATACGCCATAGCTGGATTCCCGCACGTGTTGCGGGCAATCGACAGCTTACATGTCCTATTTGTGCCCCCTGCCAACACTGCACACAATTACCGCAACAGAAAGCACACACATTCCAGCAATGTGCAGGCAATAGTGGACAACTGGGGACTCTTCACCAATGTCGTCGCCAACTACCCAGGCAATGTGCATGATTCCTTCATCTTTTGACAGTCCATCATCAACCAGCGCTTCCAAGATGGCACCGATGGGAATGCACTGCTCGTTGGCAAGTACCAAATGAACACACCACACACCTCAACTCCACAATCATGCAACTCACAACTCCGGCAATTCACACGTTACAAAATCACATACAACATCCCAAACAACATACCCACCCACCAGACACGACAGCACACCTTACTGTGGCAACCTGGGCTAGCCATGTACATGAGCCTACAACGGCATGGCACCTTAGCCACACAATAGCAGAATATGTGGAGAGGTGGTAACCAGGCATGTGTGAAGTAGGCAAGTGACCCATGAATGAGAAGGTACACAATGCCAAGTGTGGTGGAGATGTGCTGGACAGACTGCAGTATGCATGTCACGGACATATCCATGTCCACATGCAAATCTGGTGTTTGGAGTGTAGTGGACAGTGGACGCAACCATGTCACCCCCAGCCAGTGGGGAAGGTCGCGGAAATGTAGCTTGTGATGTCCCCACCTGTAAGAGTGTGCGGAGTGGGCTGGCCCAGCGTATGCCAGGCCAGCATAGGGGTGTGAATAATAAGCACGTAGCTCTGGGCGTGGTTCTTTTTTTTTTAAAACAGACTTTTATTGATTTTCAGAAAACAGACATTCAATCCTGCGGGCATCGGAATGATCAAGGGAGGTAATCAGCATGCAGTACAATAGATACAAAACAGACTGATTGAGAAGTCTTTGCCGTCCCCCTACGAGGAATCCGTGACATAGCTCAGTCCGTCTGCATGTGT
This sequence comes from Triturus cristatus, assembly GCF_964204655.1. Lineage (NCBI taxonomy): Eukaryota > Metazoa > Chordata > Amphibia > Caudata > Salamandridae > Triturus > Triturus cristatus. The sequence continues at coordinate 184,700,691 of NC_140589.1, forward strand.
GATCCAGTCCAAAAATGTAAAGCAACGAAAAAAAAATGACCCCCTCCCTCCCCTCCTACTTCCGAAACACCCCCAACAGGGACCCCCCGAATAACACCCACCCACCCAAGCATGTCGCCGGTCGCTAAGATAGTCAGGAAGGCAAACAAGACTCCTGCTCCACCCATCAGACTCCCTACCTCGCAGAGCGCAGTCTTTAGTGGGTCAGGGACACGGGGAAGTTTCCTATCATAGTCGCAGTGGTCCCATCACACACTGTACTCCCGCAGGTGGGAGGGGTCGCTCAAGGGGCCTGTGCCCCATCCCTCTCATCAAGTGAATCCTCATCTTCTACAGTCGGGTGCTTGGTCAGCTCCAGGAGTGCCACCCATGCCCGGGTCATTGCCAGCGACTTCTTACTCCCATTACGCTGAGCCATACATAACCTATAGTTTCCTTCACTTTCTGCCCATTTCACCAGCTCCCTATTCCAGCGCGCTAGACTAGGTCCCTGAAGTAAGTTCTCTCTTAGCCAAGACCAACCCTAAATCAATGAACTTGCTGGTGACCTTAGTCTTGGCAGTGTGTGGAAACCAGTGTAACAAGCAAACCCCCAGTGTCACGGCTATATCACTCTCCATCACAGTCATCAAAGCAGTCGTCACCTCTCTCCAGAAGTCTCCCATCTGAGGACAATCCCAGAACATACGGAGAAAACTCACCCCTTCCTGGTCACAACGGGGATAAGTGGCCGACACCCCAAAATATTCAGTAATTTTAACGGGCGTGAGGTAAGCCCTATGGAAAACATAGAATTGGATGAGCTGAAAGCACGCATTCCGAGAGCATTTCCACGGCCGCTCAACAATTGCCTCCCAAGGTTTTTCTGCAATGGGCTCCCCCAGATCCGCCTCCCACTTGAGTCGCAACACTGTCAGGGGTTGACGCAGTTCCCGAGTGATCCGTGAGTAGAGGCAGGTCACCGCTCTACATGTTGACAAGCAAGAGACGTGTCTGGCTCCAGCAATCCCTTTTGCCAGTGCTTTCTAATAGCCGCTGTCAGGGCCGCATGCAAAAGGAAGTCCCCCCACGGCTGATCATGTCGCTCCCGAAGGTCATTAAAAGGGAGAAGGTTACCATCTTCGTTTAGGTCACCTATTGCCGTAACTCCCGCCTCTTCCCAGGCCAGAAACTGGTTCCAATCTCCCCCATGAGGTAACGCCTCACACATCCTCAGCGGGATCTCAGGCGCTTATGGAGTCTTAATGTTTGCCCTCCTGGCCAGGCGTGCCCAGCACTGCCCACAAATCTGGTGGCAGCAAGTCACCTCTCAACGGGGCCCGTAGCAACACACAGGACAAGAGATGCAAACTCAGATCCGACTCTCCCTGGTCCCCCGGGCGCCTAATATGGCCCGCCACCCTCTTCGTAAACCATTGAAGCTACGCAGCATGATAATATGCCTCTAGATCCGGCAACGCAAGGCCCCCCTCTGCCCTGGACTGCTGCAGTGTGGTCAGAGCAACCCTCCGTCTCCAAGCCCCCCATATAAACCCTGTAATCAAAGTATTAAGCTGGGCAAAGAGCTTACCCGGAATCCAAACAGGAAGCGTCCCAAAATAGTAGAGAAACCTGAGCAGAACAACCATCTTCACCAAGGCAACCCTGCCTGCAACAGATAGTGGAAGGGTCCCCCAGAACTCCAAACAGGTTTTCACTCTGCGCACCGCTCACCCCACATTGCCCTCCAAGAGATTGTCAGGAGCATGATAAATCTGAGTCTCCAAGTATGGCAAGCATCGACATTCCCACAGTACATCCCCTGCCCTCTGAGGATCTATCCTGTCTGGTCTAGTAGGAAACAAACATGACTTGGTCCAATTCACCTGGAGTCCCGCCACCCTCCCCAAGGTCTCCAGCAAGGCCCTTGCTCCCCGAAGGGCGTCCCCAGCACCCGGCAGGAACATGAGGAGATCGTCTGCATACAATGCTATATGCTGCATTTGTCCCTCCACCAAGAGCCCAGGGAAATACCGCCCTGACCTGGCGTGAGCAGCCATGGGCTCCATCGCCAGTGCAAACAATAAAGGGGACAACGGGCACCCTTGCCTCGTCCCCCGAGCTACTGTACAGGCAGCAGAAATCAAGCCCCCTGTCCTCACTCTGGCAGTAGAAGCACTGTATAGCAACTTCATCCACTGTATAAAGCATTCTCCCAATCCAAATTCCCGCAAGACATTAAAAAGGTAGGGCCACTCCAGGCTATCGACCACAAAAATGCAGGCCTCTCCCTTATCATAGGAGTCGGACCCCAAAATGCGCAGTAGTCTGCGCACATTCATCGCAGTATTTTGAGAAGGAAAAAATCCGGCTTGGTCCGTGTGGATCAAGTTCGTCATATGGGACATCAAACGGTTGGCCAGAATTCGGCTTAAGATCTTGTAATCAAGATTAAGCATCGCGAGAGGCCTGTACGAGGAACGATCCCAAGCAGGTTTGCCCGGCTTGAGAAGGGGAACTATGAGGGCTTCGCGCGTGGAGGCAGGGAGGGCACCCTCCCGACGCACCCTGTTATAGAGCGCCACCAAACGGGGAACCAATACGTCCATGTAGGCCGTGTAGATTTTGACCATTGGTACCAGGTGTTTTGTTTCTGGCCATGTGCTTTATGGCGCTGTGTACTTCGCCCTCTTCAATGTCCCGACCAAGAGCTTCGGTGTCCTCGGCCTCAGGTTGTGGTAGCTCAGCCCTTGGCAGAAACTCCTCAACCCCCGGGAGCCCAGGACCTAGCCCACTCCGGTATAACTCAGTATTAGGCCTGGGCGGTAAAATCCGTTGCGCTCGCGGAATTTGCGGAATTTGGGTAATTTCGCCTTCCGCGGAGAACACGAAATTGACCCAAAAATCTGCGTTCCACGACTTCGCAAAATTTTTGGCTTGTTCGCGTTCTCAATATGCGTGTTCGCAAGATATCTCACCCCGAGCACGCAAACAGCGATCGCGAGATTTTTTACCGTTTCGCGGAGATTTGCGTAACGCGATTACACAAATTCCGCCCACCCCTACTCAGTATAATACTGTAAGAAATAATCGTTAATACCCCTTTGGGTGTAAAACACCTCGTCTTGCTGGCCTCTCAATTGCAGTATCATTGTCCCTCTACACGCCGGATTGGCCAGCCATGCTAGTAATGCCCCAGCCTTATCGCGCTCTGTGTGTGCCTTATCTGTGTAGGCCTTATAATCGAAGCAGCGCAATCTCTCGATTTGAACTGCTAGTTCCTCTCGAGCTTCAAGTAACCCTGCCTGTCTGTCCGGACGCTCCGGGAGCTCCCTCTCCAAATCGCGTACCTTCCGTTCTGCCTTAAGGACGTCTTGCAGCAACACTTTGCGCACTCCTACTACCTCTCCTATGCAGCGCCCCCTAACCACTGTCTTAAAAGCATCCCATTCGACCACCAAAGAAGATGCTGTGTTAGCGTTAACCCTAAAATATTCGTCAATGGCCAACCCAATAGTAGCACGGAACACTGGATCTTCTAATGTGTCAGGGCGAGCCGCAAAGTGGGGATGGTAGGGCGATCCCGCAGCCAGTGTAGGATTGTCAATAGTGGGTTATGATCAGATGATGTCCTAGCTAAGTATTCACTATGCACCATCCCCCCGTGGACATCCGGGGACCTACGGATCGAGTCCAGCCGAACATGTAGGTCATGTATCGATGAGAAGTTAGAATAGTCCCTGTCAGTCGGGTGGTGCGCCCTCCAAGTATCAGTCAACCCCCATTGTTGTTGCCAGTCCCGCCATACCGCAGCCGACCTATGGATTGGGGAATCTGCATGGGGAGGATGAGAGCGATCTAGGGAGACATCAGTGATGCAGTTGAATTCGCCACCCAGGAGCACCGAGCCGGTCAACAAAGGAGCCAATTTCCCAGACAGGTGTGCGAAAAAGGAAGCCTGATCTGTATTGGAGGCATATATGCTCCCTAAGACAATGTCCCTGCCATCTAGGCGCCCGTCACCACAACATCTCTACCTTCAGGGTCAATCACCTGCCCAGTACTCTGGAACGGTACCCCCTCCCTAACCCAGACCATCGCTTCTCGTGCATAAGCCGAGTATGTGTTACAGAACACCTGCCCCCACCACCTCCATTGCAAAGTCATTCCCTCCTGCTCATTTAAGTGCATTTCCTGCAACAGTGCTATCTGCACCCCACGTCTTCTAAGATAGGCATTATACTTGTGATGGCGAGTCATAGTGTGCATCCCCCTGATGTTCCAAGATAGACATTTAATACCTACGGCAGTAGCCATGGTGTGGTGAAGTAAATGTTGGTCCCCCTGCCGCCCATAGCGACATGCTTGAACCCACCCTCCCCCCCTTCCCCTGCACCCCAACTCCCCCAACTCCCATTCCCCAGGATAGGTTCCCTTAAACTAGCCACCATCCAAAATGAAAGAACCGTCAACCATGCTCAAAATGGGTAGTGAGACGTGCGACGACCCTATAGAACCCAAAGCCCCCCATGGCTCTCTCCCCGCCTAGTGTTAAAGTACCAGTAACAGCACCCTGGGAGCCCCAATAATAGTGACAAATTGGTGCCAACTCCCCTCTTCCCACAGGGCATGCACCCCTCAACAGTCAATACTGAGCTGCAGTGCAAGTTTATCTCACCCAGCCATCAGGGCCAGATCAGCCAAACAAGTCCACCGTCTGCGGAGTGACCTCCGGTAGTTCAGGTTCAGAATCACCATTCGTTTTGCCAGCCGGAGAGGACCAGAGCCCCCTAGCACTCGGCTATAGGAAGCAGAAGCTGGACTGGTTCCACTCTGGCTGATCGCTGCAACCGCCTGCACAGCTCTGTCTCATTCCAGACGACGGTCCGGTAGCGTGAGAGTCCTCGTCGGACTTGTGGCATCAGAGGATTGTCTCTCCGCATTGCTCACTTGCGAACTCCGCCCAGACCTTGCCTGACGCGTCTCCAGCGATTGCCACGTGTCCTGCAGAGTGGTGAAAAAAAGCGTGCTGGCACCATCCACCACCCGCAGCCGCGCCGGGAAGAGCATTGCATAAGGAATACGGAGTTGACGCAGTTTCTGCTTAAGAGCAACGAAGGAGGCGCGCTGTCTCTGAACCTCCCTGGTGTAGTCCAGAAAGATCATCACCTTGGAGTTTTCTATTTGCTGACGTTGCTTCTCTCGGGCCTGCTGCAGGAGGTGGTCCCTGTCTCGGTAGTTCAGCAAACTTGCCACCATCGGCCTCGGGGGTGCTCCCAGTTTAGGAGGCCTTGCTGGAACCCTGTGGGCTCTCTCAAGGGCGAAAAATGGGGACAGCCCCTCCTGGGCAACCTCCGACCTGAGTGAGCTTTCCAAGTACCAGACAGCATTGTCCCCTTCCACACGTTCTGGAATCCCCACTATGCAGAGGTTATTCCTGCGAGAGCGCCCTTCACTGTCCTCCGCCCTGAGCTCCAAAATCCGAACCCTGCTCTCCATCTGCCTCAAGGAGTGCTGCAAGTTGGTCATCTTGTCTGGGACCTCCGCCAATGTCCTCTCAGTCGTTTTCACCCACTCCTTCAACTTCTTATGGTCGTCCTTAAGCAAAGCGAGATCCACCCCAATAGTGTCTATCTTTGTTTCGAGGGCCTCCCGAGATGCACTGATGGTCTGCATTATATCCGCCAGAGTAGGGCCTCTAGGAGCCTCCACACCAGAGTTTTGCGTCTCCACGTCCTCATCTCCAGACTGGTGCCCCCTGTCCCATCTCGCCCAGCGAATCAGATGAAGCAGAGTAAGTCCCAAGGGAGAGTAGGCGTGCGGGGCAGCTGCACTCAGCCCTGGGGGCGAATAGGCCAGAAGAGCCCAGGAGCTGGTCTTTGCTCTACCCCGGCCTCAGCTAGAAGGATGGACGGAAGAAGTGCCGTTCAGACAGTGCAATGCAGGGGGCAGCCAGCAGCTCGTTAAGGTCCCCCGGCTCCCAGCACTGCCACAAGTCACCCCCGATGTAGCAACGTGGCTCGGAAATCAAGCAGCTCACATGGATATCTTCAGGGCCAGTCTGCTGCAAGAACTCCACCCTGTGAGAACTCCACCTGCCCTCAGGCGGTCAACATGGGCCAGGTGGTGCCGAGGGGACAGCTATCGCAGGGCCTCCATAAGCATGCTCAAAAGTCCACCGCCACTACCAAAGCGGTCAGCCCCTGTACATGAGCCCAACACTCTACACCAGTCACTCTGCCGACATCTAGGGCCGTACAATTGAGGCAGTCCGGGAGAAAGGCAAGCCGCTGTCCCAGTCGTAGTCAGAGCAGGAGGACTCACAGCCAGGTTCTCCTGCCCAGTAGCACCGTCCGCACAGCGAGGGGGCCTGTAGTCCCGGCCAGCCACACACCACTGTCAATGTCTCAGCTCTGTTGCAGAGGCCGCCCGGCAGCCACGTATCACCCCGCAGGAGGGCCACAAACGTGCCAGTCCCCAGCAGAAATCAAGCGGTGGACTTCAGCACTGACAGCAGAATTGCTCCGTCGCCCCTCAGGACTTAACGCCCACCTACATCGCTCTCAGCCAGGCCGCTCCTCCAGTCTAATCCCGAGCCGCCATCTTAAGGTCGTGGCGCTCCGCTCTCCCCGGACTTCGCTCCTTCGCTAGAACTGCCACCAGCCGCCGCACCAGGGTCAGATGCCGGACCCCCGCCACTCTTCAGGGACAGTTCACAGCCCACAGGCTGTTGCAGTGGACGGCGACCCCCTCGTCAGGTCGTGGCCACCATCTTAGGTCACCGCCGCCAGTGCTGAGGCGGGACAAAGAATTGTGTCGCGTTCCGCTGACCAGCCACCTACACCGTTGGGGGAGCTCTCACCAGGGCACCAGGCATTCCCACGCAGGGTGGGGGGTTAGGGGCCCCCTGAATACCGCAGGATCAATGACAACGGAGGGAGGCCACTTAGGAGCTCCGAGGTTTGCTTCCCTCTACATCGGCATCAAGCCACGCCCCCGCTCTGTGCATGGTTCTCTTCCAGAATGTCCAACATGTCTGCCATGGCAGTGCCTCCCACCCCGCCACAAGGCCGATGCTGTTGCAGTGAGCAGTGTTGCCTGCAATCCTGTGCGCCTGCTGCATCTCGGGGCCGCTGGCCCCCAAACCCGTCTTGCCCGCCCCTGCACAGCCAGGCCTCACTGCTCACCTGCCGACACCGGTGTGTGTCAAAGAGGGCCCACCACGTGCCGGCACAAGCTCCAAACCTGAGGCCCGCAACGTTGGCAGCCTCCTCAGACCATCACGGGCTCCGCGACACAGGCCCACTGTACTCCTTTCCCGTTGACGTACTCTACCGCTTCCTCCGGCCTACACTACGGTCAAGTAGGTCACACATTTGGAACTGAGTCTTGATTGTACAATGGGCGAATACACATATTAATGCAGAGTTGAAATCACTATACTCCCTTCGATGTGGTGACACCAAGTCTGTGCATGGCAACCCAACCACACGTGTCTGTGGGCCCTTGATGACCACGCCTTCGGCCTACAGTGCGGTCCAGCAGGCCTCACACCAATCCAATTCTGTCTGTACCAGGCAGGATACGGCATCGTCGCTGGCTAAACACCCGCTCAGCTCTGGTGCTTCTACCTCCATCAACCACAAGTCATCCCTACATGCCATTTCAACGTCGTGTGTTAGAGTTCCAGGAGAAGCTTGCTGAACAGCGGTTGGCCCGCGCTGTCTGCTGCCTCTGGCCTACACAGTGGTCAAATAGGTCACACATGTGGAAGTGAGTCTTGATTATGCAATGGCATAGTACACACTTTATGGTAGATTTTATGTCACTGTACTCTCTTCGATGTGGTGCCACCAACTCTGTGCCTAGCATCCGAACGACACCTGTCTGTGGTCCCTTGCTGACTAATGCCTTCGGCCTACACTGAGGCCGAGTAGGTCACACACTTGGAACTGAGTCTTGATTTCTGTATGCCCGAGTTCATATCATTGTATGCAAGGAGAGGAGTAAGAGGAAGATGTGGTACAGTCCGGAGAAAAAAAGGATCCTCGTTATGGAGGTGATCGAATACTACCAACACTCTGCTCTGGTGCCACTAACTCTGTGCATCGCAAACCAACGACACATGGCTGTGGGCCCCTGCTGACCACTGCCTCGGGCCTACACTGCGGTCGAGTAGGTCATACATTGGGAACTCAGTCTTAATTTATTTATGGCAGATTTGATGTCATTGTACTGGCCTCCTCGCAGACTGCATCTCCTTTCAGCTCCGGTGCCACTAAGTCTGTTCCCCAAACGATCCATGGACACTTTCTGGTTGAACTTTGGTGGCGACTGAGTCTATGGACTGTGGGTTGTCTTCATCATCATGTCAGTGATACTGACTTTGTGGCAAAAACTAGGCTAAAGTATTCCACTCCTCCATTTGCAGCTTTCGGACGGCTTCTGCCCTCTGCATCCTGCCCTGGAAGATACCTTCCCCTGTCCCCTGCAAACCTCTGCTACATTCACCTTCGACATCAATGAGGACCCGCTCAGCTCGCGTGGCCTTATCTCACTGCTCCGCAAGTCATTGTCCCGTGGCAGTGTGCCTGTGCCAGCCACAGTGCTTCCGGGGCCACTAACTCTGTGCAGCTCAAGTCATGGACTCTGTCTGTTAGCTTATTGGATGGCCTTTGGGTCGATGGACTGGGGGTCATCAAGGCCATGTGTCTGTGGCCCTGCGCCGTCTGCTGCCTCCGGCCTCTACTGCAGTCCACCTGGGCTCACACAACAAATCGAGTCCTGACCTGCCCGGACGTCGCATCACCGCAGGATGCACTCGCCACTACTGCAAGGACCAACTCCAAAACAACAGGTGCCAGAGTCGGAAGTGTTTTACTGCCAGACTATCAGAGTTGCTCACACCTGTCGTGGGTGCCATCATCAGCTTGATACCCTGCTCAGCTCTTCAGGTACCACTATCTCAGTGCACCACAACTCATGGACCTGTCTGGTTGCATATTGGGTGAACACTGTACTTTCTCCGGCTACCTTCATGATGCTTCACAGTTGTTTCTGTTATGCTGGTGTTTTCTGTTTCTGTTTTAATTGTGATCACTGTTCAAGCTGTTGCCAGCACCAACGACTCCATGGGGCTGGCTTACACTCACCCCACACACATCCAGCACAGGCGTCACTGTACATGTGACTCTGGCAATAAAGGTGTCGAGTGCACGTGCCCGTAGCCAGTTCAACGAAATATCTGAGTGGGTCCATGTGCCCGTGATGTATGCATTAGGGCCCAGGGCCCTACAACATTACATTGTGCCGTGTACAGCGGATGCAACATTGTCACTGCAGGCAGCGGGTGAGACCTTGCACATGTAGCTTTGTCGTCCCCAACTCAATACGTAAGAGGAGTGAACTGGGCTAGCATATGCCAGTCCAGCGTGGGGGTGTGGATGATTATCCCGTGGCTCTGGGTGTGGTTCAGTACTGGAAATGTGCAGGGACATGTGTCTCTGTCACATTGTGGGTCTCCGTTGGGGAGTGTAGGTGGTCCCTGATGGGACTTAGACACCCACGTATGTGATCTAGTTCGTCTTCCATGAGGTAGAACCCCACCCGCACCTGTTTGGGCACCCCCTTCTGGCAGTCTGACGCCTGGCCTTGGAATGCGATGTGTGCTTCGATGGGCTGCTGTGAGCCAGCCGTGGTGGTGGGTGCATCCAGCTGTGTGGTCTCTGCAGGGGGTGGAGTATCCTTGATGCAGCTGGGCTGGCCTGCTCCTGGAGGTCGATTGCCTAAGATGTCCATGAACTGTTGTAGGGTGTCGGTGTCAGAAGTGTGGAGGTCCGCTTCAGTATCACTGTAGAGTTGTCTGGTCTGCTTTGCTGGAGGTGCTGTTTGTCCCTCTGCAATGTGAAGGGGAGATGCTTGTTGACATTTTGTTGACATGTATGTTGACACATTGTTCAAGTTTACATACAGACTGCATGACAATATACATTGTGGCTGTTTGGGAGGAGCGGACTATTTGATGCGGGACAGTGGACATTTCGACTACATGACATAGGTGAGTTCATCTCACAGTTTCTGCTATGTCAGATGTGATTGGCCATTTTCTATGCACAAGTGGACCCAGTTGTGTCCTCTGTTCTGCAGTATAAATGTTGCACTGTGTACCACATTGTCGTCCATGTGGATGTGCTGTCATAGCTATGTGTGTGTGCTGCATGGTGGGAGAGTCGCCTCTGCAGCTGTGATTTTGCTGCCCCTTATCCCTTCGAGGCGGTGTGCCTTTGACTTTTGTGCTTTAAAGGTGCTGTGATGTTGGCAACTTGGGTCATTTGTGCTCTAGGACGGTTTTTGTACTCCTGTGCATTGTGTGTCCGCAGATGTTTTGTAGACATCAGTGGTTGTTTGTGCACGTGGATGCGTCAGAGTGTGACCTGCTAAATCTCATGGCGTGCACAATGTCATGGTGATTGTACTCCAGCCATGCTGCTCATAATGTGGTGTCACTTGCATTGTCAGTGTGGCTCACAAATATGCATCTTTGCTGTGTTTCACATGGGTGCATGTGTGTGTTGTGGAATTGGTGATGTGTTGGGTGGGACCCGTTTGGGCACATGGTGGACAGGGACCTATTTGCTGTTTGTATGTGTGCTGCAGTGTGCCACAGGGATCAGGGACATGACCCAGGGTCATTGTGGGTGTGCGGTGTGCTACACGTCATTGTGCATGTGTGCCACTGTGCCCATCCCCCCAGTCCCTGTTCGTTACTCACCCTGTTGATTTTGTGTCAGGTCATGTCGAGCAGTGTCCGGACTCCCGACTCATTACACCGTCTCTACACTGATGACTGTGGCCACCATTTGCTCCAGCTCCTCCTGCGGCGCAGGACTCCCACCTCCATTCGCCGTTGCTGCCATCCTGTTGGCAGCGGGTTTCTGCTTGGTTAGGCTTTTCACATCATGCCAGGGCATCTTGGCCTCCTCGGCACTCCGACTGCATTGACGATGGAATGCCATTTTTCCGTCTGTGTTGCCAATGACACGGTGGAGGTGACGGACTGTTGTTGTTAGTGTTCTGTCACCTCCGTGACGACGATCCTGTTGTCAAATCGGACCGTACCCTGTCTTCCTCTTCCTCTTTTCCTTGGCCTTCCCTGACCCCGGGGTTCCTTGCTGGTGGTCTGTGGGGCTTGTGGGGTTCGCGTTTACCTGGGCACTCATTCCAGGTGCATCCATGTTGCTACGCAGTTTATTTTGTTTTTGGTGTGTTGTTCTTGTTCTGCTTTTATAGCGCATTTTCCTGCATGATACGTGGGAATTGCAGGCCTGATACTGGTTATCGCTGATTTTTGTATCATGTTTGGCCTCATCGCAACTTTATTCACGTTCGTGTTTCGCATTTTTGCAGCATCGCGTTACTTTTAACACGGTCATTTGATGCGTTATCGTGGGACTATCGCATGGTGCCACCGGGTTGAGAATACTACGTTGACACGGCGTTGTTTTTCCACGATAGACTGCGATATGCAGAGTTGCGGTAAGCTAATTTTATGATCATTATCACACGTTCTTGAGAATATCCCCCAGTGGGCCTGATTAATTTTGTGGCGGGCATCTCATTTTTCCATCAGGGAGACAGAGTAAATTAGTTTGTCGCCCTGACGGAGGTGTCGCACACCAAATTTAGAAATGACCGCCAAGCTGGCAGTCATATCTAAAGCACTGGCAGGAATCAACATCATGGCGGTTCCTGTCAATGCTGTTTATAATTTGGTGCATTACTCCATCAACATGTTTAAGCCGTGCATGCACCAAACTCTCGTCTTTTGTTTTTCTTTTGAAAATAAAAAATAAAATGCTCCCCTCGCTATGAAAGTCATCTCCCATGGAGCAGGATTTTCCCAGTGGCAATGGGCAGTGAAAACTGACCTCCAATTCTCCTCATCTAAATTAGGTGCCTAGGTCCCTGTATACTGCTTCCACAGACTATTATTGGATCCCAGGTCTTTATGGCTCTATTTTTAATTAAAATGTGAAAGAAACATGGCAACAGATCCCCTTATTGATTTTTGTCATCATAATGTCACTCTTTTATTTAGGATGTACTTTTATAATTTGGTTTGGGATTTTTATTGCTTGGTGTTTTGACCTCATTCCTGTTTTGGTACTGCATAAATACTTTGCACATATCCCTTAAGCTAAGTTTGTTGGCTTTACCAGTTAATGAGGGGTTGAGCTCAGGTTATTGACTTTTAGGGTTTATCCTTACAAGTTAGTGCTATTATTCCTTGATGTGGGAGACCGCCCACTCTAAATATAAATTTACTTTCCTAGCATAGGGGATAGCTTGGAATCCTGGATAACTCAGTTGGTGATAGGAATGTTTTTGAATCAGCAGGTGCCCATGTAAACAAACTGGCATTGGTTGGGTAGGTAGGAGGAGAACCAATGAACGACATTGCCTATGAATCGCATTTAGGACTTCATGGTGTCAAAGATAGTTGGATAGTCACTGTGGTTGTAGGTAGCCGAGAGTATCAGCAATATTATGAAGCAGGAGCATCTTCATTGGTGGTTAGGGCGATGCCATCTATGACGTGCAAGGTTGTTGGCTCATGCTGCAATGTGATCTGAAGTGAGATTGGTAGTCATGCACAAAATGTTTAACACTGATGCAATCTTAAATTTGAACATAGACTAATTTGTTGATGATCTTAATGATGCAGAGTATGTGATTTTTAGGCCAGTAGTTGGCAAGGTGTCTTTAAAAGTGGAAGGACAATGTCTGTCATGAAAGATACTAGAAAGATGTCTTTGGTGAGGGAAGCTTTGACAAAAGCGAGGAGGGCTGAGAGAGCATCTCTGGAGAGAGCTTTGATGAAGTCAAAGGGTAAGACATCATATTTTTAGGAGGAGTTTTGAGAGACAGGAGTATATCAAGGAGCTACGGCACTGAATGATGACTATTGCAGGCTGCTACAAGGAATTAATCTAAGATGAGAAGCCATTTGTTTGTTGACGTGCTGTCAAATCATTTGTATTGTTTCACTGAAACAGAAATTGTGGTCATTGAAGTTGTTTGTGATGTGTAGGATAGGAAGGTCAGGAAGCAGCCACAGGCAGCCACAGGCAGCCTCCCTCCTTAGGCCCTAAGCCAATCACAATGCTGCAATGGTAGCATTGTGATTGGTGAGGCACAGCGGAGAGCGCCCCAGCCGGGAGCCTAATCGGAGGCCCTTTTCTCTATGTAGGCTACATGCAGCCTATAGAGAGAAAAGGGAGAGTGCGCATGACCCAAGCAGTCAGAGCCCACAACATTGGGCAAGCCACTCTCCATTGCCCTCATGAAGGACCGCCCAACCGCCCTATCACAAACAGGCACTTCTGCTTTGTAGTTTTACCATTTTATGTTTCTGCTTTTCACACTGCGAGAAATCAGTGGGGATACGCCCCCACACCCCTATGGAGGAGCTGCCACTGCTGCGGTCAACAAAGCTCATAATTGGCCTATACGAAAAGAACGGTAAAGAACGGTAAAATCAAGAAGGTGGATGCTTTCAAATCGGTGGAAGATGTGTTTGCTGAAGTGCTGATTATTTTCGACAAAGAAGGTTAACTCCACACTGGAACATTACCTAGGAATTGTGCTGAAATCTCCGAAAGCTGCAACTAGAACTCTTCAATTAATTTTCTGAACTGTCAAATATTTATTTTTTTAAAGTGTTAATATGTATCTGTGTGACTTATTAGAGACATCATTGTATATCAGGTGATTGTCAGGTTTGTTCATCACGTGTTGCTATGAAATTACTTTGTCCAATCAACTGTGCATAGTTTTACAGACTTTGACAGCAAACTTTTAATTTGATGAAACTCTATGAGTGCATTGAAATATCCATATGTCCCCTTTAGTAAGAGGCTTGTCTGTGTTTCAGAAAGGGGAATCAAAGGCTGTAGAGTTTATCATATGAAATAGCTGGTCTCTTTCTTCATCAGGCAAGCCTGGCATCAGAGCCCAGAACTAATTATTCATGTAATCACAAGGTATACATAGAAAAGACTGCATCCTGAAACTTTGTGGTCTACTGCAGTTGTCCTGTCTGTGGATTAAGCACAAACAAGTATGATCTGCAGAGGAATCAGGTCAACTATGGGTGTTTTGTCCTTTAAGGGTCATATCCTCTACTGATGACATCCTGTACATCAGCAGGGTCATGATATGTGCTTCTGTATCTTATATGTAGTGGGTATGGAGAGTCTGATGAATATAGGTTGCATTGTTTACAATATATTTTTCTTTAGTTGAAGCCAGCAGTCCTGTCAAAACTTTACTTTACTTTTAAACATTTGTATAGCGCAACAAATCACAAATCATCCCCAGGGGGATCTCTCGGTGCTTAGAGGAATGAGTACTAGTGGGCAGGGCTTCCTAAAACAGCCAAGTCTTTAACAGTTTCTTAAAGCTGGATATCTCGGTACAGGACCGGATCTTCTCTGGTAGGTTGTTCCAGTGACTGGGAGCCAGATGAGAAAATGCTCGGCCCCCCGTTTTAGCTTTGTTTATTCTATGTGAACACAAGAAATTATGGTTGCTAGATCTTAGCTGCCGTGTGGGATGGTAAAGGGTAAGTTTCTTTTTGATGTAGGTTGGGCCTTTCCCCTGTAGAGACTTGAAGACCACACATAGCATCTTAAAAATGGCTCATTTCCTGATCAGAAGCCAATGAAGTTGGCTCAAGGGGGGTGCAGAAGGGGTGCGTGCCAGTTTCTTAAGGGTGAGGTGAGCTGAAGTGTTTTGCACCACCTGTAGTTTGGATAGTAGGTCTTCCCTTATTCCAGCAAGCAACGAATTGCCATAGTCCAGTCGACTAACCAAGAGTGACTGGATAACAAGGTTTTACTTAAAGTGAGCAGAATCTGTACATGGCTCTATTCACGGTGCATCTCTTTGTTTATCGCGCCCCTCCCCTGCTCATTACAGCGCAGCCCTGTCCATGTGCAGTGAATCATTATCCTTCATTTTGCGGGGATGGGAATGGCGTACAGCACTTGTAGGTTTGGTAAAAAGGAAGCACTTGTCTTTAAATACAATATTTGATGCTCAGCTCACATATACTAGGTGGTGACACTGCTTGTATTTAACTTATGTTTACCACTTAAATTTCTTTAGGAAATGCCCACAGTTGCCTTCTTAAGTGAAAATAGAACCCGAAGGTAGAATCAAATTTTAAAAGTATTTCATTTATCTTTTTGCCTGCCCTAGAATGTATAAAATGAGGTTGTTCCTCATTCTCTGTAATATATCAATGGGGGGAGGGAAAAAGAAGCAGAGGTCCATTCGGCTTCCAGAGGTTAGTACAAAGATATCAGGGTGGGGGAATGGACCACTTGTCCTGTGTACCAGGGTCTTTCAATTTACGCGGTTGGGCATCCTTAAAAAACCCTCATATACGTACACTGGCGTTGGGCGGTATATCTTGATTCTCCGCCGTAGTGTATCGTAATAGCATGATCATTGGGCTTTTTATTGTCCAAATGCTAACCTCCCCATGGAGGAAGACCAACTGGTTATACAGTAGTGGTCAGGAATAATGGAACGAGGGCGTGCTCGTGCTCTGTGAACTGTGATGTTAAAATTCCTAAAGCCAAGTCCCGTGTCCTTTATTCTTGGGGTTCTTGACAAAGGGAAATTAAAAATGGTGTTCGTGCATATGAATAAACTTGATTATTAGTTTGATGCACTGGTATGTATCTAGTGTTATATGGTCAACATGTTTTTTTCGCCCCAAGCAAGGTCTATAGGCTTTCGTCAGGACCGGAAGGTGAAATGGAGGGCTTAATTGGGCTCTCCACTATTTTCTGTGGGTGGAGAGTAGTACTCACCACCATCGATTTAAGGAAATCAGACCGTTTGTATCCGTTCCTGTAAAGACAATCAAGGATTAAATGACAGCCTAGCGTGATATTCTACAATGCTAAAACGATATTCTCGTGCTTTATGCCCTGTTAACATCAATATTTCTAATTAATGGACTGCGTTGCTGTCGCGCCTTCTTTCATTACAGGGTGCATGCTTTATTAAAAGGGACTAACTACAAAAAGGTTTTAGTGAATGCTATCTCGGTTCTCTTACTGGTGTGATTCTTAATTAGATTAGAAAATGGGTCGCTTAGGTGATGTGATTATTCTATCCTTGTTGTTCTCATAGCTACTCGTTTCCCTATGAGGGAGCGAGCCGTCGTTGTGAATTAATAAGTTTAGTGTATAGAGTCTCAAAATGCGATTGTATGTATGGTTATGGTAACAAACAGGAGGTTCATTGCATGGTGAGCGTAAAGTTATGTGAACTGACGGCGTTGCCGTCTGTTGATTCAGCGTTACGGAGCCAAAGGCCAGAAGCAAACTGTCTGAGTCAAATACCTTTCAAAGCAAGTTGGACATCTTCATTCAGGGTGTCAGTCAGTTAGGTGAGCGCCAATTGCTGCATGAAATGGGAAAATATAAGGTTACTTATCTCACAGGTTGACGCGGTGTAGAGAGCTCGCCTCGCCGTCGCTTACCGGCTAATCTGGCAGAATAGCTTGTTCTGACTCTGACGTTCCCCTGGATTAACGTGCTCCCGGTTGGGCTCGTTTTTCAAAGACCGGTTCCATTGAAATTAAAGTAGGACTAGTCGGTCTTGGTTGGCCTCGGGAGGGCACTGATGGTTGGCATAACGGTCTTTGCCGTATTAGTGTGATATGGTGTGTGAAGAAGAAAATCTCAATCGTATTCTCGCATCTTGAATTGCGCCCAAAAGGACAGAGATATTAGTGGCAGATGGTTTCGTTTGTTGAGGCTTCCCTTTCACGGGATGTATTCAGCGGTGTGCACAGTTATCATAATGAGCATTTTTTAGTCTCTTGTATGCCGTGGTTGCTCAGCGTGCGCAGTTATCATAATGAGCATTTTTTAGTCTCTTGTATACCGTGGGTGCTCAGGTTAGTGTTTGGGGGTTGCCGAGAGACTTATTCGTATAGAGATCATAACAGAGTATACTCAATCGAATAGGCATTTCTGCAGTTAGGTTCTCTTCCTTACTCTGGGTGATGGTGATGTCTGTGATTCATGATGAGTCTATACTTGGAATCTCCAGTATATGGGGATCACATTACAGTATTTCATCTTTTTAGGGCGTGCCATGGTATGGTATCGTTCTGGCCCTCTTTATCTGTCTTAAGGCGGTGCACCCAGCGTTGTTCTTTTTCAAAGAGGGTGCGTTCCACATTATGGCCTTTGAAGAGTTGGGTTTCCAAAACAACCCATTGTAGATCTTCTGCAGTGTGTTTGGCTTCAATATAGTGTTTGCTCATTTGTGTTGTTGCTCTCTTACATGTGATGTTACTTCGATGTTCTATGATCCTTTGTTTGATTTTCCTGCAAGTCATTCCAATGTATTTCAATCCACACGGGCAAACAATCATGTACACCACATGGGTGGTGTTGCAGTTTGTGTGGTGACGTAGTTCCCATTTTAGATTTGGCAGTAGTTGTAGGGTCTTGGTCACTTTCGTGAGTTTGCAGACCGAGCAGGTTCCACAAGGGTAGTGTCCCACTATAGGATTCAGATTCCAAACTGTAGTCTGGGTTTCTCTTGGAATAATATCTCTTGGTCTGGTGTGGACCAGAATGTCTTTGATGTTTTTGGTTCTCCTATGGGCAAATCTCGGTTTGGGCCATTTCAATGTGCTTGAGGTCAAGATTCCCCAGTTTTTATTGATAATTTTCTTTACTGCGTTCGATTCGGTGTTGTAGGTTGTTACGCATGTGAGGAGATCTTCTGGTTCTTCTCTCTGTATCGTGGAGAGTAGGTTCTCTCTGGGCTGGTTACGGGCTCTTTTCTGGCATCTTTTTATGATCTTTGTAGGGTAGTCTCTCTTCCTGAGCTGAACTTCTAGACCTCTTGCTTGTTCTTTATAGTCATCTAGATTACTGCAGTTACGTTTTAAACGTAAGAATTGACTATAAGGTAGATTGTCTCGGAGGGGTCGGGGGTGGAAACTGTTGTAGGAAAGAAAACTGTTCCTTGCCGTGGGTTTGTAGTAGGTTTTAGTGTGCAATGTTCCGTTTTTGGAAAAGATGGTTACATCCAGGAAGTCCAGTTGTTTCTTGTCTGCTGTAGATGTAAACTTCAGACATTCGTCTCTAGTGTTTAACCACATTAGGAAATCATTGAGGATTGGTTGGCTGTCTTCCCATATCATAAATACATCGTCTATGTAGCGGCGCCAGAACTTGATGCTCTGATGGAATGGATTGATGGCATTAAGTATGTGCTCTTGTTCAAAATTACTCACATACAGCCCTGCTACACTTGGAGCAAATGTACTGCCCATCGAAGTTCCGTGGCACTGTCCAAAGATGGTTCCTTCGAATTCAAAGTAGTTCTCTGTGAGTGCTAGTCTGCAGCATTCTAACACGAAGTGTCTTGGTGTTTTATAGGTCCAGTTGTCTGTGAAAAGAATTTCCTCAAGGGTATCTAGAGTCTTCTGTTGGGGTAGGCTAGTGTAGAGACTCTCTACATCTAGACCTACCAGAAGCATGGTATGTTCATTGTAGACCTGTCCTTCAAGTAGATTGAGGAGATCACGGGTATCTTTTAGATAAGTTGGCGTTTTTTGTACCAAAGGTTTTAGGAATTGATCCGCAAACTGAGAGAGTGGTTCTAGCACTGAACCAATTCCGGACACTATAGGGCGTCCTGGTGGTGGGATCCTGTTCTTATGGATCTTTGGTAGAGAATAAAAATACGGGGTTCTTGGTGATTTGGTTTTTAAAAACGCAGCTTCTTGGCTCGAAATCCATCGATTTATCTCTGCTTCGTCCACCATTAATTCAATGGTTCTTTGTAGTCTTTTCGTAGGATCAGCTGGTAGTTTAACATAGAACCTTTCATTAGAGAGTAGATCTGTACATTGTTGTTGGTAGCCTTGTCTGGTTAGTAGAACAATGGCTCCTCCTTTGTCCGCTGGTTTGATTATCAGGTTGTCGTTTTTGCGTAGATCGTCCATCGCTCTTTGTTCCCTCTTGGGAAGATTAATTTGGGGTCTCCTGTTCGTGGAGCCTAGGTTGTCTGCTTGCTGCATTATGGCTTGTTCAAATGCTTGTATCTCCACCGGAATTAGGTGCATCGGGGGGTTGAAGGTAGATTTTGGTCTCAGGTGTGTGTCTCCTTCTTTCGGTTGTGTATCCTTTTCTTTGAAAAAAGCCTTGAGTTTTACTTTTCTGCAGAACTCGGCTAGTTCACATTTCAATTTGAAGACGTCGAGTGTCGGAGTCGGAACAAAGCCCAGGCCTTTATTGAGAACATTTTCTTGGTCTGTTGTCAGTGTGATTTCGGTCAGGTTGACTACCAGTGATTGGTCGTGCTGGTTCCTGGTTGGTCCTTGGTCATGCTCCGGGTGTGCATTTGTCTCTCTGGTTCGTTCCAGGTGACTGTTTTTCTTCTTCCTCTCTGGCGTCCGGGGCCTCTCCCTAAAAAAGAGGAGGGCTGCTGTTGCATATTTACCATCATGCCCATGTGTGGTGGGCCTTGGAAATAGGGGTTCATCCATCCTTGATAATTAGGTACGTAGGGTTGGTAAAATGGTGGTGGATGTTCATAGTACCTTGGCATTTGCCAATTGTTTCCTCTCTGGTGGCGGTTCCTCCTATTTTGGCCTCTCCCTCTCCTTGGGGTTGTTCCTTCATCGCTACTCCAGTCAGAGTTGTTGTTGGAACTCTCTACTGAGGAATCATCGTCTTCCCTGTCTTCAGGGGTAATGTAGTCCTCTCTTGAGTAGGGGTGCATCTTCTCTGTTGAGAATTTTTTTAGATCTTTATTTAATTTTTGAATTTTATTTTGGGTGATGTATTCCTTTGTTTCGTTTATTTCTTTATTTATTTCTTCAAGTTTTTTCTTGAAGACTGTTATATGCACTGTTGTCTTGAGTTTTGCTTCACTGTTTTGTATGCTGATCGTCAGAGCTTCTACTAATCGTGTTGCTGTTTTAATGATTAGGACCAGATAGTCTCTGGTACACTTCCATGAAATGGACGACCAATCTTTACGGAAGAGTATATCTTTCAGAAAGATGCGAGGAGCGTTCTGTACCCAAAGGCCTTTGGGTGCTGAATTAGCGCGCAGATATTCCTTCATTATGATGCCATGGATGGCTGTTCTTACTAGTTCTTTCTTGGTTTCTGTGAGTTCATCCCACTCGTTGGTTTGTGTTAGTGTTTGTGCCAGGTCTCTGTCTTGTAACAGAGAGGATTCCGAAAGGATAGCGTTCACCTCTTCCTCTGTGTAGCTTAGTCCTTGCATTTCAGCCATGATCACTTTTTATGTTCTCAAGCTGTTGTTTTAATACCCTTTCGTCCCAATTCTGGTGTGAAATAGGGTATGAAGGAAAAATCCCACAGCTGTGCGCTGCTGTTCACTGTAATATATCAATGGGGGGAGGGAAAAAGAAGCAGAGGTCCATTCGGCTTCCAGAGGTTAGTACAAAGATATCAGGGTGGGGGAATGGACCACTTGTCCTGTGTACCAGGGTCTTTCAATTTACGCGGTTGGGCATCCTTAAAAAACCCTCATATACGTACACTGGCGTTGGGCGGTATATCTTGATTCTCCGCCGTAGTGTATCGTAATAGCATGATCATTGGGCTTTTTATTGTCCAAATGCTAACCTCCCCATGGAGGAAGACCAACTGGTTATACAGTAGTGGTCAGGAATAATGGAACGAGGGCGTGCTCGTGCTCTGTGAACTGTGATGTTAAAATTCCTAAAGCCAAGTCCCGTGTCCTTTATTCTTGGGGTTCTTGACAAAGGGAAATTAAAAATGGTGTTCGTGCATATGAATAAACTTGATTATTAGTTTGATGCACTGGTATGTATCTAGTGTTATATGGTCAACATGTTTCAGCCCCATGCAAGGTCTAGAGGCTTTCGTCAGGACCGGAAGGTGAAATGGAGGGCTTAATTGGGCTCTCCACTATTTTCTGTGGGTGGAGAGTAGTACTCACCACCATCGATTTAAGGAAATCAGACCGTTTGTATCCGTTCCTGTAAAGACAATCAAGGATTAAATGACAGCCTAGCGTGATATTCTACAATGCTAAAACGATATTCTCGTGCTTTATGCCCTGTTAACATCAATATTTCTAATTAATGGACTGCGTTGCTGTCGCGCCTTCTTTCATTACAGGGTGCATGCTTTATTAAAAGGGACTAACTACAAAAAGGTTTTAGTGAATGCTATCTCGGTTCTCTTACTGGTGTGATTCTTAATTAGATTAGAAAAAGGGTCGCTTAGGTGATGCGATTATTCTATCCTTGTTGTTCTCATAGCTACTCGTTTCCCTATGAGGGAGCGAGCCGTCGTTGTGAATTAATAAGTTTAGTGTATAGAGTCTCAAAATGCGATTGTATGTATGGTTATGGTAACAAACAGGAGGTTCATTGCATGGTGAGCGTAAAGTTATGTGAACTGACGGCGTTGCCGTCTGTTGATTCAGCGTTACGGAGCCAAAGGCCAGAAGCAAACTGTCTGAGTCAAATACCTTTCAAAGCAAGTTGGACATCTTCATTCAGATATTATTCCAAGAGAAACCCAGACTACAGTTTGGAATCTGAATCCTATAGTGGGACACTACCCTTGTGGAACCTGCTCGGTCTGCAAACTCACGAAAGTGACCAAGACCCTACAACTACTGCCAAATCTAAAATGGGAACTACGTCACCACACAAACTGCAACACCACCCATGTGGTGTACATGATTGTTTGCCCGTGTGGATTGAAATACATTGGAATGACTTGCAGGAAAATCAAACAAAGGATCATAGAACATCGAAGTAACATCACATGTAAGAGAGCAACAACACAAATGAGCAAACACTATATAGAAGCCAAACACACTGCAGAAGATCTACAATGGGTTGTTTTGGAAACCCAACTCTTCAAAGGCCATAATGTGGAACGCACCCTCTTTGAAAAAGAACAACGCTGGGTGCACCGCCTTAAGACAGATAAAGAGGGCCTGAACGATACCATACCATGGCACGCCCTAAAAAGATGAAATACTGTAATGTGATCCCCATATACTGGAGATTCCAAGTATAGACTCATCATGAATCACAGACATCACCATCACCCAGAGTAAGGAAGAGAACCTAACTGCAGAAATGCCTATTCGATTGAGTATACTCTGTTATGATCTCTATACGAATAAGTCTCTCGGCAACCCCCAAACACTAACCTGAGCACCCACGGTATACAAGAGACTAAAAAATGCTCATTATGATAACTGCGCACGCTGAGCAACCACGGCATACAAGAGACTAAAAAATGCTCATTATGATAACTGTGCACACCGCTGAATACATCCCGTGAAAGGGAAGCCTCAACAAACGAAACCATCTGCCACTAATATCTCTGTCCTTTTGGGCGCAATTCAAGATGCGAGAATACGATTGAGATTTTCTTCTTCACACACCATATCACACTAATACGGCAAAGACCGTTATGCCAACCATCAGTGCCCTCCCGAGGCCAACCAAGACCGACTAGTCCTACTTTAATTTCAATGGAACCGGTCTTTGAAAAACGAGCCCAACCGGGAGCACGTTAATCTAGGGGAACGTCAGAGTCAGAACAAGCTATTCTGCCAGAGTAGCCGGTAAGCGACGGCGAGGCGAGCTCTCTACACCGCGTCAACCTGTGAGATAAGTAACCTTATATTTTCCCATTTCATGCAGCAATTGGCGCTCACCTAACTGACTGACACCCTGAATGAAGATGTCCAACTTGCTTTGAAAGGTATTTGACTCAGACAGTTTGCTTCTGGCCTTTGGCTCCGTAACGCTGAATCAACAGACGGCAACGCCGTCAGTTCACATAACTTTACGCTCACCATGCAATGAACCTCCTGTTTGTTACCATAACCATACATACAATCGCATTTTGAGACTCTATACACTAAACTTATTAATTCACAACGACGGCTCGCTCCCTCATAGGGAAACGAGTAGCTATGAGAACAACAAGGATAGAATAATCGCATCACCTAAGCGACCCTTTTTCTAATCTAATTAAGAATCACACCAGTAAGAGAACCGAGATAGCATTCACTAAAACCTTTTTGTAGTTAGTCCCTTTTAATAAAGCATGCACCCTGTAATGAAAGAAGGCGCGACAGCAACGCAGTCCATTAATTAGAAATATTGATGTTAACAGGGCATAAAGCACGAGAATATCGTTTTAGCATTGTAGAATATCACGCTAGGCTGTCATTTAATCCTTGATTGTCTTTACAGGAACGGATACAAACGGTCTGATTTCCTTAAATCGATGGTGGTGAGTACTACTCTCCACCCACAGAAAATAGTGGAGAGCCCAATTAAGCCCTCCATTTCACCTTCCGGTCCTGACGAAAGCCTCTAGACCTTGCATGGGGCTGAAACATGTTGACCATATAACACTAGATACATACCAGTGCATCAAACTAATAATCAAGTTTATTCATATGCACGAACACCATTTTTAATTTCCCTTTGTCAAGAACCCCAAGAATAAAGGACACGGGACTTGGCTTTAGGAATTTTACCATCACAGTTCACAGAGCACGAGCACGCCCTCGTTCCATTATTCCTGACCACTACTGTATAACCAGTTGGTCTTCCTCCATGGGGAGGTTAGCATTTGGACAATAAAAAGCCCAATGATCATGCTATTACGATACACTACGGCGGAGAATCAAGATATACCGCCCAACGCCAGTGTACGTATATGAGGGTTTTTTAAGGATGCCCAACCGCGTAAATTGAAAGACCCTGGTACACAGGACAAGTGGTCCATTCCCCCACCCTGATATCTTTGTACTAACCTCTGGAAGCCGAATGGACCTCTGCTTCTTTTTCCCTCCCCCCATTGATATATTACAGTGAACAGCAGCGCACAGCTGTGGGATTTTTCCTTCATACCCTATTTCACACCAGAATTGGGACGAAAGGGTATTAAAACAACAGCTTGAGAACATAAAAAGTGATCATGGCTGAAATGCAAGGACTAAGCTACACAGAGGAAGAGGTGAACGCTATCCTTTCGGAATCCTCTCTGTTACAAGACAGAGACCTGGCACAAACACTAACACAAACCAACGAGTGGGATGAACTCACAGAAACCAAGAAAGAACTAGTAAGAACAGCCATCCATGGCATCATAATGAAGGAATATCTGCGCGCTAATTCAGCACCCAAAGGCCTTTGGGTACAGAACGCTCCTCGCATCTTTCTGAAAGATATACTCTTCCGTAAAGATTGGTCGTCCATTTCATGGAAGTGTACCAGAGACTATCTGGTCCTAATCATTAAAACAGCAACACGATTAGTAGAAGCTCTGACGATCAGCATACAAAACAGTGAAGCAAAACTCAAGACAACAGTGCATATAACAGTCTTCAAGAAAAAACTTGAAGAAATAAATAAAGAAATAAACGAAACAAAGGAATACATCACCCAAAATAAAATTCAAAAATTAAATAAAGATCTAAAAAAATTCTCAACAGAGAAGATGCACCCCTACTCAAGAGAGGACTACATTACCCCTGAAGACAGGGAAGACGATGATTCCTCAGTAGAGAGTTCCAACAACAACTCTGACTGGAGTAGCGATGAAGGAACAACCCCAAGGAGAGGGAGAGGCCAAAATAGGAGGAACCGCCGCCAGAGAGGAAACAATTGGCAAATGCCAAGGTACTATGAACATCCACCACCATTTTACCAACCCTACGTACCTAATTATCAAGGATGGATGAACCCCTATTTCCAAGGCCCACCACACATGGGCACGATGGTAAATATGCAGCAGCAGCTCTCCTCTTTTTTAGGGAGAGGCCCCGGACGCCAGAGAGGAAGAAGAAAAACAGTCACCTGGAACGAACCAGAGAGACAAATGCACACCCGGAGCATGACCAAGGACCAACCAGGAACCAGCACGACCAATCACTGGTAGTCAACCTGACCGAAATCACACTGACAACAGACCAAGAAAATGTTCTCAATAAAGGCCTGGGCTTTGTTCCGACTCCGACACTCGACGTCTTCAAATTGAAATGTGAACTAGCCGAGTTCTGCAGAAAAGTAAAACTCAAGGCTTTTTTCAAAGAAAAGGATACACAACCGAAAGAAGGAGACACACACCTGAGACCAAAATCTACCTTCAACCCCCCGATGCACCTAATTCCGGTGGAGATACAAGCATTTGAACAAGCCATAATGCAGCAAGCAGACAACCTAGGCTCCACGAACAGGAGACCCTACATTAATCTTCCCAAGAGGGAACAAAGAGCGATGGACGATCTACGCAAAAACGACAACCTGATAATCAAACCAGCGGACAAAGGAGGAGCCATTGTTCTACTAACCAGACAAGGCTACCAACAACAATGTACAGATCTACTCTCTAATGAAAGGTTCTATGTTAAACTACCAGCTGATCCTACGAAAAGACTACAAAGAACCATTGAATTAATGGTGGACGAAGCAGAGATAAATCGATGGATTTCGAGCCAAGAAGCTGCGTTTTTAAAAACCAAATCACCAAGAACCCCGTATTTTTATTCTCTACCAAAGATCCATAAGAACAGGATCCCACCACCAGGACGCCCTATAGTGTCCGGAATTGGTTCAGTGCTAGAACCACTCTCTCAGTTTGCGGATCAATTCCTAAAACCTTTGGTACAAAAAACGCCAACTTATCTAAAAGATACCCGTGATCTCCTCAATCTACTTGAAGGACAGGTCTACAATGAACATACCATGCTTCTGGTAGGTCTAGATGTAGAGAGTCTCTACACTAGCCTACCCCAACAGAAGACTCTAGATACCCTTGAGGCAATTCTTTTCACAGACAACTGGACCTATAAAACACCAAGACACTTCGTGTTAGAATGCTGCAGACTAGCACTCACAGAGAACTACTTTGAATTCGAAGGAACCATCTTTGGACAGTGCCACGGAACTTCGATGGGCAGTACATTTGCTCCAAGTGTAGCAGGGCTGTATGTGAGTAATTTTGAACAAGAGCACATACTTAATGCCATCAATCCATTCCATCAGAGCATCAAGTTCTGGCGCCGCTACATAGACGATGTATTTATGATATGGGAAGACAGCCAACTAATCCTCAATGATTTCCTAATGTGGTTAAACACTAGAGACGAATGTCTGAAGTTTACATCTACAGCAGACAAGAAACAACTGGACTTCCTGGATGTAACCATCTTTTCCAAAAACGGAACATTGCACACTAAAACCTACTACAAACCCACGGCAAGGAACAGTTTTCTTTCCTACAACAGTTTCCACCCCCGACCCCTCCGAGACAATCTACCTTATAGTCAATTCTTACGTTTAAAACGTAACTGCAGTAATCTAGATGACTATAAAGAACAAGCAAGAGGTCTAGAAGTTCAGCTCAGGAAGAGAGACTACCCTACAAAGATCATAAAAAGATGCCAGAAAAGAGCCCGTAACCAGCCCAGAGAGAACCTACTCTCCACGATACAGAGAGAAGAACCAGAAGATCTCCTCACATGCGTAACAACCTACAACACCGAATCGAACGCAGTAAAGAAAATTATCAATAAAAACTGGGGAATCTTGACCTCAAGCACATTGAAATGGCCCAAACCGAGATTTGCCCATAGGAGAACCAAAAACATCAAAGACATTCTGGTCCACACCAGACCAAGAGATATTATTCCAAGAGAAACCCAGACTACAGTTTGGAATCTGAATCCTATAGTGGGACACTACCCTTGTGGAACCTGCTCGGTCTGCAAACTCACGAAAGTGACCAAGACCCTACAACTACTGCCAAATCTAAAATGGGAACTACGTCACCACACAAACTGCAACACCACCCATGTGGTGTACATGATTGTTTGCCCGTGTGGATTGAAATACATTGGAATGACTTGCAGGAAAATCAAACAAAGGATCATAGAACATCGAAGTAACATCACATGTAAGAGAGCAACAACACAAATGAGCAAACACTATATAGAAGCCAAACACACTGCAGAAGATCTACAATGGGTTGTTTTGGAAACCCAACTCTTCAAAGGCCATAATGTGGAACGCACCCTCTTTGAAAAAGAACAACGCTGGGTGCACCGCCTTAAGACAGATAAAGAGGGCCTGAACGATACCATACCATGGCACGCCCTAAAAAGATGAAATACTGTAATGTGATCCCCATATACTGGAGATTCCAAGTATAGACTCATCATGAATCACAGACATCACCATCACCCAGAGTAAGGAAGA
Organism: Triturus cristatus; assembly: GCF_964204655.1. Classification (NCBI taxonomy): domain Eukaryota; kingdom Metazoa; phylum Chordata; class Amphibia; order Caudata; family Salamandridae; genus Triturus; species Triturus cristatus. The sequence goes on from NC_140589.1 coordinate 184,728,016, forward strand.
GAACCTAACTGCAGAAATGCCTATTCGATTGAGTATACTCTGTTATGATCTCTATACGAATAAGTCTCTCGGCAACCCCCAAACACTAACCTGAGCACCCACGGTATACAAGAGACTAAAAAATGCTCATTATGATAACTGCGCACGCTGAGCAACCACGGCATACAAGAGACTAAAAAATGCTCATTATGATAACTGTGCACACCGCTGAATACATCCCGTGAAAGGGAAGCCTCAACAAACGAAACCATCTGCCACTAATATCTCTGTCCTTTTGGGCGCAATTCAAGATGCGAGAATACGATTGAGATTTTCTTCTTCACACACCATATCACACTAATACGGCAAAGACCGTTATGCCAACCATCAGTGCCCTCCCGAGGCCAACCAAGACCGACTAGTCCTACTTTAATTTCAATGGAACCGGTCTTTGAAAAACGAGCCCAACCGGGAGCACGTTAATCCAGGGGAACGTCAGAGTCAGAACAAGCTATTCTGCCAGAGTAGCCGGTAAGCGACGGCGAGGCGAGCTCTCTACACCGCGTCAACCTGTGAGATAAGTAACCTTATATTTTCCCATTTCATGCAGCAATTGGCGCTCACCTAACTGACTGACACCCTGAATGAAGATGTCCAACTTGCTTTGAAAGGTATTTGACTCAGACAGTTTGCTTCTGGCCTTTGGCTCCGTAACGCTGAATCAACAGACGGCAACGCCGTCAGTTCACATAACTTTACGCTCACCATGCAATGAACCTCCTGTTTGTTACCATAACCATACATACAATCGCATTTTGAGACTCTATACACTAAACTTATTAATTCACAACGACGGCTCGCTCCCTCATAGGGAAACGAGTAGCTATGAGAACAACAAGGATAGAATAATCGCATCACCTAAGCGACCCTTTTTCTAATCTAATTAAGAATCACACCAGTAAGAGAACCGAGATAGCATTCACTAAAACCTTTTTGTAGTTAGTCCCTTTTAATAAAGCATGCACCCTGTAATGAAAGAAGGCGCGACAGCAACGCAGTCCATTAATTAGAAATATTGATGTTAACAGGGCATAAAGCACGAGAATATCGTTTTAGCATTGTAGAATATCACGCTAGGCTGTCATTTAATCCTTGATTGTCTTTACAGGAACGGATACAAACGGTCTGATTTCCTTAAATCGATGGTGGTGAGTACTACTCTCCACCCACAGAAAATAGTGGAGAGCCCAATTAAGCCCTCCATTTCACCTTCCGGTCCTGACGAAAGCCTCTAGACCTTGCATGGGGCTGAAACATGTTGACCATATAACACTAGATACATACCAGTGCATCAAACTAATAATCAAGTTTATTCATATGCACGAACACCATTTTTAATTTCCCTTTGTCAAGAACCCCAAGAATAAAGGACACGGGACTTGGCTTTAGGAATTTTAACATCACAGTTCACAGAGCACGAGCACGCCCTCGTTCCATTATTCCTGACCACTACTGTATAACCAGTTGGTCTTCCTCCATGGGGAGGTTAGCATTTGGACAATAAAAAGCCCAATGATCATGCTATTACGATACACTACGGCGGAGAATCAAGATATACCGCCCAACGCCAGTGTACGTATATGAGGGTTTTTTAAGGATGCCCAACCGCGTAAATTGAAAGACCCTGGTACACAGGACAAGTGGTCCATTCCCCCACCCTGATATCTTTGTTCCTCATTCTCATTATGAGATATTCCACACTTTTTAGTTGAAGATGTCACACACTCTCGCAGGTTAAAGTCACCTCTCCATATAGTCAGCACCCTACTGTTATTATTACTTAAAAAAAATTCAAAATCATCAATGATCCCTTGTAGGTAGTCCATTACCTTTTTTTCATTAACATTATTATAGAAATTAACTATTACTATGCTCACATGACCTTTCACACTACAAACAATTAATTGATAGCAGGGATGATCTGTATGGAATACTATATTTGTAAATTGAAGTGCATTTAATATATATATACTCTGTCCACCTTTAGCCCTTCCATGCCTCGGATGGTGTCATTATATCAGGCCTAGTAGCTTGCAGCAACGATAATAAGGAGCTCATACTGAGGAGCCAAGTGGTATTGTTATTTCTCTCGGCAGTATTAACTCCCAGTACGATGCCACACCTTGCAACTTGGGTCACTTGCTTTTTAAAATGCACATTAATTTGCCAAATGAAAGCAACATAGAGGGTTAATTTTGGGCTGAAAGATGAAAACACCCAACTTTCCTGCACAAGGATACCTGCAACCCAACCATATCCGTCAGGCTAACCCTGGGAGGTAATCAGTGCTTTGTGTTTGGACATGACTCTACCTATTGAAGTGTAAATGTCAGCCCCTCCCATTCCTCCCTGCCCAGCAAGACACATCAAAATGCAGATGATGTTCAGAATGCAGATAAGCCTCTCCTTCCTGTGTTTGTGGCTGTCTGGAGGGAATTTACAAAGTGCGGCTTTCACCCAACCCAGATGTTTATAGGAGACAGGCTGTCAGGCACGAGGAGCAGTAAGTACAGAGAAATGCCCACTTTCTAAAAGTTCCAAATCTAAAACAGCAATGTTAAATCCAACTCCTCCAGCACGGAGGATTTATCATTAACATTCCAAACATATAAAACATGAAAAAACTACTCCTCTCTAATCAGGAATTACATCTTAAAGTGTATTAAGGAATTCACAATGCTGCCCTATGAGAGGAGTAGGCTTCAGTAGTGAAAAATGAAATAATCTGTTTGTCCCTACAAGGGCATGTAAAATATAAAAGTACATGTGCTACCTTTTACTTACAGAGCACCCTGCCCTTAGGGTTACTTAGGGCCTACCTTAGGGGTGACTAATGTATATTAAAAGGCTAGCTTGGGCTTGGCAAGTAGTTTGTCAAGGCCACGTCGAAGTGGCAGTAAATTGCACACACAGGCGCTGGAGTGGCAGGCCTGAGACAGACTTGAAAGGCTACTTGTGTCGGTGGCACAATTCGTGCTGCAGGCCTACTAGTAGCATTTGATGCATAGGCCCTGGGAATATGGTATATCACTTTACAAGGTACTTACCAGTACAACAAATATGCCAATCAGGTATACACCAATGTGATTATTTTTAGGGGAGAAGCACATGCACTTTAGAACTGGTCATCAGTGGTAAAATGTTCAGAATCCTAAGGCCAACAAAAAGAATCATAATATATGGGAGGTCAAATAGTAAAAAATATCTGGGGATGACTACATTAAGGAAGACAGGTCTAACACTTAGGGGACCATTAGAATGGCGGGTGGTGGCACCACCCCGGTGCCTGCCTTGGCAGAAAATGCCTTTTTCCGCAGGACAGCTGCGGGCCTCACGCCCGCCATATTAATATGGCCAAACACAGCCAATTTCCTATCTGCGCACCGGCATCAAAGTGCGCCCGCCACCGTGGTGGTGGGAGCTAATGGAGACTCACCGCCGTGCAGAATGACTTCCCATCCGCCGTACAAATCAGGATGCCTCAAAAAGTCAGTCGCACCACAGCGGAGAAACCACCCAACTAGAGACGGCAGAAGCTCGACAGCAGAGCGTGAAACCTGATTACCGGTCCCGACCGCAATGGATCCGGCTCTTCACGTCTTTCTGGTGCTGTACCTGAAACATCACCAGCAACTCATGGACTGTCGCGGATGCCGCCGCAGGTATGCAACAACACAATCCCGCAGACAACCACAACACACAACTCATGGGCTGATACAGGGTCCATGGCCACACCAGACACCCTAGTGGGAACAGGAACACATTCACAAGTGTACCCACACATGTCCTACCTGCCACCAAGTCACTCCTCTGCAGCCAGGTCACACATCACCGCGATCTCCAAGTAATGTCCCGGTCACGTCACCACAGCGGTGAAGACAAGGGAAAACATGAGCACAATGCAGAAGGCAGGGCCAGCGCCAGATATGAGCAGGGCATAAAGTACACAGAGCACCACCTCCCCACTCCACACACTGCCCCCCAACATGAATGGACATGCTATGTGCACCCCCCTGTGCACCCTCATGCCCAACACCAAGTTAGGTGAATCCACACCCTGCACCACACAACAAACAACTAGGGAGACAGCCACAGCAGGAGTGGCTGCAGAGGAACACACAGCACAGAAGCACCGGCCCAGGGCAACACCACCACTTCCATGGCAAGAAAGCTGAGTACAAGCACCAAATGAACACACACACATAGAATGAACAAACCTCCTACTGGACACACAGCCTGCCAAGTCACACAGACATACCCCACACTGACACACAGCCACATACACAGACCACATGCCACCAGCAATGGAGCACAACCTAGAGGAAAGCAAAAGTGAGGTGCACACACATGGAAGGCCAAGGAGACAACCAACAAGCATCTGTACATCACATGCAAGAACAGAGAACAACACCCTCACCCCATCAAAGCACACATGGCTGGCTCAGTAAGTGAACTCAAACCACAGTCACCTCAGTGCAACAACTCAGGGAGACAGCAAGGCAACCCATGTATAGGCACAAGGATGAAGGGAAGGCCCTGAAGTCAAACTGTGAACAGCCACACATATGTACACAACAACTGCACAGGAGTATGCCAGCAGCACAACACACAGGGCACATTGACACACTCCATGACTGTCACACACAAGTAAGATTCTTCACACATACCCCTCTCACACCTGCAGCACACAACCCCAGTATCAGACACACAGAAGTGTGTCAATAATGTCCAGTCAATACACAGACAAACAATCACACTCCCTGGGGTTATCCACAAACATCACACAAACACAGAACCAGAACCAATGGCTGCACAAAAACAACAGCCAAACAAATAACTCAACAGAAACACACACAGAACCACAACAAGACCACACATGACCTGTGCATCCAAACTGTGGGAAGGCAATGGGAGCACAGACACAACATGAGTGCACAACCTCATCAGTCAGGAACAATGCACAGACAACATACCACAACCCAGACAAGAAGTGCACCATCACAGAACAACACAGCCACATCAAACACACAACAGATGCACATGACAATCAATCACATAGCAAGCACAGCATGACATCAGGGGATGCACACCAGGCCAGGACAAGGCAACATACACCCACAGCACTGCATGCACAACAAGCAGTGTGTGCACACAAAGCATGACAGTCCCACACAGCCATGAGTGACACACCATGAAAACCCACAACAACAATCAAAACAGTACACTGACAACATCACACTCAGGAAGTCAAGCAGTTCCCCAGCATACACACATACATCTAACACAACAACCACAGATGCACAGGTCTGGGACACAAAAGTGGAAACAACTTGACCAGAGGACTGGCTAGCACAGACACATGAGCAACCATGTCTACTGAACAGTACTAGAACAACACAGATAACTAATTGGGGAAATATCATGAGTGGCACAGTACTCCTGGCAAAAGACCTGCACCACAGAGCACAGTATCACAAAGGAAGTGATGGGGAGGCACACACACAGGCAACACAAGGGGACTGCTGACATCAAAGTGAAGTGGTGTGCACTTCATGAGTGGACATGGCAGGAGTGTACGATACGCAAATAGAGGGAGTGCTGAGTCACAATGTCAAGGCATCTGAAGCACAGATAGGGGGTGGTATGACACCACATGCCGCACTGGAGGCAATAAAGCACCATGTGACAGCAATGCATGAGAACATCACACCCACAATGTCAGTGTGGTTGAGCAGGTATGCACAGTGAGTACAAACAGTATCAAGACACATGGCTGTTCAACAAAACAAAACCCTGACTTGCCAGTCATGCACTCTGCATACACACAATTGGCAAAAGCAAAAAGTAGGAGTCAGCCAGAACTTCAAGGACACACCAACACGCTGCACAACATACAACTCACACATGTGCACACAATCACAATCACAGGCCTGAACAATCACACAAACAGGCACTCTACTCCTGGGTGACACATGTGTGTAGTTGACATTGCATGGGCACACACACATCAACACTCACGAAAAACTCACCCCCTTCACACTGCTCACTTCTTGACCACCCAAGTGCACACATTGAAAGTAACCCATGTGACTAGGATGACTGCCCATCACAACATGACCATACACCTACACTACTGGGCACACAGAAAGTAAGAACACAAATACATGATGATCCTGGCCAGCCTGCCTGCAAGCCTGTGGAAATAATCCCACACAGTGCTGGCAGTGCCCCCAAACCCGACATGTGTACAATATAGCTAACATGAACAAAGAATGACATTTACAACGGCGTACCATCTGAAAACAACATCATTACACCCACAAGTATCACAGTCAGGAAGAACTAAAGTCCCTGTCACCCCAGTACAAAATTGAAGAAAGTCAGACAAGCCATTGGCAATGTTGAAGTGGTACACAGGGCATGTGGCACAGTAAACCATATACACACAGGAAAAACTTTATTTAGTAAGGACACTGACCAAACAGACAACAGGAGCAACTGCCTTTATTCACAAATGGCACAGATAGGCACCAATATTAGACAAGAGCAAAGCACAAAATGCAGAGCTTGTCCATGAGAAGCTGCACAGGCAGGGGGAACACAGCAGTGAACGACAAGGCCAGTGGGCAGGACAAAGTGCAGAGTGAGTCCAGGAGAAGCTGCACAGGGAATAGTTCAACACAGCAAGGAGCAACAAGGCCAGTGGTCAAAACGAAGTACAGAGCTTGTCCATGAGAAGCTGCACAGGCAGGGGGCAAACAGCAAGGCCAGTGGCCAGTTCAAGGTGCAGATGAGGTACATGAGAATCTGTGCAGGCAAGGGACAAACAGCAGTGAACGACAAGGCCAGTGGGCAGAACAAAGTGCAGAGCTTGTCCATGAGAAGCTGCATAGACAGGGGGCACACAGCAGTGAACGACAAGGCCAGTGGGCAGGACAAAGTGCAGAGTGAGTCCAGGAGAAGCTGCACAGGGAATAGTTCAACACAGCAAGGAGCAACAAGGCCAGTGGTCAAAACGAAGTACAGAGCTTGTCCATGAGAAGCTGCACAGGCAGGGGGCAAACAGCAAGGCCAGTTGCCAGCTGAAGGTGCAGATGAGGTACATGAGAAGCTGCACAGGCAAGGGGCAAACGGCAGTGAACGACAAGGCCAGTGGGGAGAACAAAGCGCAGAGCTTGTCCATGAGAAGCTGCACAGACAGGGGACACACAGCAGTGAACGACAAGGCCAGTGGGCAGGACAAAGTGCAGAGTGAGTCCAGGAGAAGCTGCACTTCGAATATTTCAACACAGCAAGGAGCAACAAGGCCAGTGGTCAAAACGAAGTACAGAGCTTGTCCATGAGAAGCTGCACAGGCAGGGGGCAAACAGCAAGGCCAGTGGCCAGTTCAAGGTGCAGATGAGGTACATGAGAATCTGTGCAGGCAAGGGACAAACAGCAGTGAACGACAAGGCCAGTGGGCAGAACAAAGTGCAGAGCTTGTCCATGAGAAGCTGCATAGACAGGGGGCACACAGCAGTGAACGACAAGGCCAGTGGGCAGGACAAAGTGCAGAGTGAGTCCAGGAGAAGCTGCACAGGGAATAGTTCAACACAGCAAGGAGCAACAAGGCCAGTGGTCAAAACGAAGTACAGAGCTTGTCCATGAGAAGCTGCACAGGCAGGGGGCAAACAGCAAGGCCAGTGGCCAGTTCAAGGTGCAGATGAGGTACATGAGAAGCTGCGCAGGCAAGGGGCAAACAGCAGTGAACGACAAGGCCAGTGGGCAGGAAAAAGTGCAGAGCGAGTCCATGAGAAGCTGCACAGGCAGGGGGCACACAGCAATGAATGACAAGGCCAGTGGGCAGGACAAAGTGCAGAGTGAGTCCAGGAGAAGCTGCACAGGCAGGGGGCACTAAGCAGTGAACGACAAGGTCAGTGGGCAGGACAAAGTGCAGAGTGAGTCCATGTGAAGCTGAACAGGGAATGTGTGTGACTGTACCCAGCCATGGTCAACAACACAGTCTGGGGTGTCACGATGGGCAGCACAGGCACCGCTGTGAGAGAGACAGGTGAGTGAGGTTGACTAACATTCAGACTTGGCTGTCAGTCGGACTGGGAGCTGGCTGTGTGTTGGGCACAAGAGGAGCACTGGACTGGTGAGAGAGAGGCCCAGTTGAGGTAGAGCTATCAGTGGCTTGGGAAGCCAGAGGGCTGCTTGGACCAGGTGGTGTAGTGGCACATGGAGGAGGAGTCATGCTGACATGAGACACAGTGTGGGTGGGAGATTTTGGAGGGGTGCCTTTCCACTTCTTGGGGATTCTAAATGGCTTGCCTGACTTTGGATCAATGGGAAGTGGTGTGGACACAACAGGCACACTCAACACCAAGGCTGAAGTAGGTGCAGACGCTGGCCCTCCCTATGGGGATGTGCTGGATCCAGCGGTACACTTCTCCTGGCCTTGCCTCTGCCCCTCCATCCCCTGTTTACCAGGTGTTCCCCCTACAGTTCTCTCTTTTCCCTGCTTCACTGGGCTTGGAATGGGAGTCGAGATAGTGGGTGAATCTGCCTTGGAGCCCTTCTTATGTGTAACCTTGGCAGGCACCACCTTCTCAGTGGGCACGGAAACTGTCTGCTTGTCTTTGCGAGATGATTTTGGGACAGGAGAGTCCTTGGCTGGGAATGGATATGAGGCATGTGACCCTGAGGTCTTCTTCTTTTTACGCCTTGGCGTCGCCTGACAGGGTTTTGTTTTTGCACTCTGGGGTGGCGTTGGTTTTCTGTGGGGATGGTGTCTGCGCCCTGGACCGATTGGGCTGCTGCTGCTGTGTGCTACATGTGCTGTATCGTGACCTTGAGGTCTGTGGAGTGTGGTCACTATCGTCAGACGTGGCCACTGTCATGGGGGTGGACAAAGGGACTGGAGCTGGACTACAAGATTGTGCCAGTTGAAGGGCTGCCGTCACTGCAGAGGACATTGACTGGACAGTCCGGTGCAGCCCACCCACGTCTGATGTATGCCCTCCATAAAAGCAACCACCTGTGCCAATTTGTTGTCATGGTCTATGAATGCATTGAGGAGAGCTGTCTGGCCTACACACAGCTGGGCACGGAAACTGTCTGCTTGTCTTTGCGAGATGATTTTGGGACAGGAGAGTCCTTGGCTGGGAATGGATATGAGGCATGTGACCCTGAGGTCTTCTTCTTTTTACGCCTTGGTGTCGCCTGACAGGGTTTTGTTTTTGCGCTCTGGGGTGGCGTTGGTTTTCTGTGGGGATGGTGTCTGCGCCCTGAACCGATTGGGCTGCTGCTGCTGTGTGCTACATGTGCTGTATCGTGACCTTGAGGTCTGTGGAGTGTGGTCACTATCGTCAGACGTGGCCACTGTCATGGGGGTGGACAAAGGGACTGGAGCTGGACTACAAGATTGTGCCAGTTGAAGGGCTGCCGTCACTGCAGAGGACATTGACTGGACAGTCCGGTGCAGCCCACCCACGTCTGATGTATGCCCTCCATAAAAGCAACCACCTGTGCCAATTTGTTGTCATGGTCTATGAATGCATTGAGGAGAGCTGTCTGGCCTACACACAGCTGGCGCAAAAGGTCCACAGACTCAGCACTGATAGCAGCAGGGGGGACAGGGTCATCAGGGGCAGTGGTGCCTGGGGTGAAAGACACTCTTCCCCTATTACTGGTGCAAACACAGGCAGCACCAGATGAAGTGGCTGGGAGGGTGGGCACTGTTCCCTGTGTTGTGGAAGATGATGCAGAGTCACCGTTCCCTGTGCCCACGTACATGGATGCGTCACCGCTGGCATCAGATGACATAGAACTTTGCGTCTCGGGCTGTGATTCCTCCAGCAGGCTCCTGTCCCCCTCCGAGGCACTGGTCACATCTGTGTCACTGGGCTCCTTTGCAGATGTTGTGCTTGTTTCCCCACCACTGGTGTCCATCCCCTGTTCCTCCGTGACCACGGGAGATGCTGCCTGAGAACTAGAGATGTAGGGTCAGTTCAGAGGCAGCAACAGAACAAACATATGCAAGCAAAGCAACATGGATGATGACTAAGTCGACATGTTGCACGCCACCCTGTTCAATAACATTGTGCAAACACACCTTTGTTACTCAAACAGTGCGCGTAAGCAAGAAAAGCAGACATAAGTGAGTGATGTGATGACCACACAGCACAACATCCTGCATGTGGCTCTGTTCAAACAGTAACACAAATAGCTCTGACCTGAAGCCCACAACCCAGAATGCCATTGAAATGCTCAGTACTCCAATTCCCTTAGGAAGTACAGGTAGCACCAATGCATGACAGCTGCACCCAGCACAGAGGCCACTTACAAGCCACTGCATCACACTACCAACATCACATAGCCCAGCGCTGGCACAGGCTTGGTACACATGCAGCCACTCACAGCCAAAGTCACCCTTCCCAGAATACTCACCCCTACTTTGCTGCTGACGCTCCTTCAATCGTGCATCCAGCTCAGGCTGTGTAACGGCCAAGATGTGGCACATTAGTGGTGTCATGCTGCACCGTGCCAACCTGCCAGTGCGAGGGAGCAGCCCCAGTGTCATCTCTTCAACCTTCTTTGCCAGCTGTGAAATGTCGTCCCACCTCTTGTGACAGTGGGTGCGCCAGCGGTTTGAGACACCCAGAGCCCGCACCTTGGTTGAAATAGCCCTCCACACGGCCTTACGCTGGTGTACTTTGAGCTGCAGGCATGGGAGACAAGAGGGGGAAAACATCAGTGACACACTGTTATGTAACAAAATCTTTCAGTACAGTAGCATGATACTGACTCATCCCAACTCCACAGATATGTCTTGCAGAGACAGAAATGCATCTCACAGGGTACATCTGCATGTGGGATGCATGGATTGTGGGTGAGTCAAGTTGTGTGCTATGCTGTCCTCGGCCACAGTTAAGACACTCAATCTGTATGTGTATTTCACACTTACGTGACTCTGTGTCTCCCAACGCCCCTTGGTTGCTGAACCCACTACGCAATTCCAGGACACCAGCTGAAGACCGCTACAACAATGCCCATGGGAGGACACGCCGGGTGGTGGAGTGGACATTTGGACTACTTAAATCGCGTTTTTGATGCCTGGACAAGACCGGAGGGGCTCTGCAGTATTCACCCAAAAAGGTGTGTCAGATGGTAGTAGAATGCTGTGTCACTGGGCTCCTTTGCAGATGTTGTGCTTGTTTCCCCACCACTGGTGTCCATCCCCTGTTCCTCCGTGACCACGGGAGATGCTGCCTGAGAACGAGAGATGTAGGGTCAGTTCATAGGCAGCAACAGAACAAACATATGCAAGCAAAGCAACATGGACGATGACTAAGTCGACATGTTGCACGCAACCTTGTTCAATAACATTGTGCAAACACACTTTTGTTACTCAAACAGTGCGTGTCAGCAAGAAAAGCAGACATAAGTGAGTGATGTGATGACCACACAGCACAACATCCTGCATGTGGCTCTGTTCAAACAATAACACAAATAGCTCTGACCTGAAGCCCACGACCCAGAATGCCATTGAAATGCTCAGTACTCCAATTCCCTTAGGAAGTACAGGTAGGACAAATGCATGACAGCTGCACCCAGCACAGAGGCCACTTACAAGCCACTGCATCACACTACCAACATCACATAGCCCAGCGCTGGCACAGGCTTGGTACACATGCAGCCACTCACAGCCAAAGTCACCCTTCCCAGAATACTCACCCCTACTTTGCTGCTGACGCTCCTTCAATCATGCATCCAGCTCAGACTGTGTAACGGCCAAGATGTGGCACATTAGTGGTGTCATGCTGCGCCGTGCCAACCTGCCAGTGCGAGGGTGCAGCCCCAGTGTCATCTCTTCAACCTTCTTTGCCAGCTGTGAAATGTCGTCCCGCCTCTTGTGACAGTGGGTGCGCCGGAGGTTTGAGACACCAAGAGCCCGCACCTTGGTTGAAATAGCCCTCCACACGGCCTTACGCTGGTGTACTTTGAGCTGCAGGCATGGGAGACAAGAGGGGGAAAACATCAGTGACACACTGTTATGTAACAAAATCTTTCAGTACAGTAGCATGATACTGACTCATCCCAACTCCACAGATATGGCTTGCAGAGACAGAAATGCATCTCACAGGGTACATCTGCATGTGGGATGCATGGATTGTGGGTGAGTCAAGTCGTGTGCTATGCTGTCCTCGGCCACAGTTAAGACAATCAATCTGTATGTGTATTTCACACTTACATGACTCTGTGTCTCCCAACGCCCCTTGGTTGCTGAACCCACTACGCAATTCCAGGACACCAGCTGAAGACCGCTACAGCAATGCCCATGGGAGGACACGTCGGGTGGTGGAGTGGACATTTGGACTACTTAAATCGCGTTTTTGATGCCTGGACAAGACCGGAGGAGCTCTGCAGTATTCACCCAAAAAGGTGTGTCAGATGGTAGTAGAATGCTGTGTCACTGGGCTCCTTTGCAGATGTTGTGCTTGTTTCCCCACCACTGGTGTCCATCCCCTGTTCCTCCGTGACCACGGGAGATGCTGCCTGAGAACGAGAGATGTAGGGTCAGTTCAGAGGCAGCAACAGAACAAACATATGCAAGCAAAGCAACATGGACGATGACTAAGTCGACATGTTGCACGCCACCTTGTTCAATAACATTGTGCAAACACACTTTTGTTACTCAAACAGTGCGTGTAAGCAAGAAAAGCAGACATAAGTGAGTGATGTGATGACCACACAGCACAACATCCTGCATGTGGCTCTGTTCAAACAGTAACACAAATAGCTCTGACCTGAAGCCCACGACCCAGAATGCCATTGAAATGCTCAGTACTCCAATTCCCTTAGGAAGTACAGGTAGGACAAATGCATGACAGCTGCACCCAGCACAGAGGCCACTTACAAGCCACTGCATCACACTACCAACATCACATAGCCCAGCGCTGGCACAGGCTTGGTAGACATGCAGCCACTCACAGCCAAAATCACCCTTCCCAGAATACTCACCCCTACTTTGCTGCTGACGCTCCTTCAATCATGCATCCAGCTCAGGCTGTGTAACGGCCAAGATATGGCACATTAGTGGTGTCATGCTGCGCCGTGCCAACCTGCCAGTGCGAGGGAGCAGCCCCAGTGTCATCTCTTCAACCTTCTTTGCCAGCTGTGAAATGTCGTCCCGCCTCTTGTGACAGTGGGTGCGCCGGCGGTTTGAGACACCCAGAGCCCGCACCTTGGTTGAAATAGCCCTCCACACGGCCTTACGCTGGTGTAGTTTGAGCTGCAGGCATGGGAGACAAGAGGGGGAAAACATCAGTGACACACTGTTATGTAACAAAATCTTTCAGTACAGTAGCATGATACTGACTCATCCCAACTCCACAGATATGTCTTGCAGAGACAGAAATGCATCTCACAGGGTACATCTGCATGTGGGATGAATGGATTGTGGGTGAGTCAAGTCGTGTGCTATGCTGTCCTCGGCCACAGTTAAGACACTCAAACTGTATGTGTATTTCACACTTACATGACTCTGTGTCTCCCAACGCCCCTTGGTTGCTGAACCCACTACGCAATTCCAGGACACCAGCTGAAGACCGCTACAACAATGCCCATGGGAGGACACGTCGGGTGGTGGAGTGGACATTTGGACTACTTAAATCGCGTTTTTGATGCCTGGACAAGACCGGAGGGGCTCTGCAGTATTCACCCAAAAAGGTGTGTCAGATGGTAGTAGAATGCTGCATGCTACACAACCTGGCCTTGCAGAAAGGAATCTCCTTGATCCTGGATGATGATGATCAGCCTCAGCCCCCACCTGCAAACCCCCAAATGTTAAGTGACGAGGATAGTGGAGGGGGGGAAGGTGTTGACCTGTGTCAGCAGCTCATCAACAACTACTTCACTTGAAGGTGAGTGAGAATGTACTACGGGGACGTTGTCTGCTGATGTTGTGCTTGGTGAAAAGGTCTATCTGAGCTTTGTGACTGCAGCCTGTTGTTGAGTCAGTGCTGGCTGCAAATGTGTTGGTAACAGGGTCATTTGGCACATCTACTTGATGTCTATGTTGGTACTGTTGCTCATTGGAATGTGTGCAGATTGGAGTACCTTGATGACAAGTGTTGTGCGATGGTTGATAGGCCACCACCTGAGAAGCAACTAATGTTCTGTTGTGTTTTCCTAGGTCCCTTCAGCCTCTACTTGCCTGCAGAGAATCCCAGCTCCTGTGACATTGTAATCATGGGTAACATTGCACATACTGTGATAAACATGGAGCAGACACAACTACATTGTTGCGTGATTAGTGTTTATTTACAATGTGTATCTGTGAGAGGGAAGTGGATATTTACATAAATGTGAATGGTGAATCAATGATTTGGCAGGGATCGTAGATGAGACAATCGAGTAAGCACAACAGTGATGTGGTGACACAGTCTGACAGACGGATGCCATTTCCATGGCAGTGTGAGTGAGGACAGTGTACACATTCACTGGCAGGGTGAAGAGGGGTGCCACCATGGCTGGCTCTTTGACTGGCGTTTGGCAGGTGCTTTGCCACGGGATGCTCCTGAAGATTTCTTTGGCTGGCCCCTTGATCTTTTGGCGGGGGACACACAGGTGCAGGCTCAGGGGAGTCTGAGGAGTCCCCCTTCTCCATGACCGCAGGGGAGGATGTGGAACTGTGATCCTGCTGTCCACTGGAGGGAGGTGGAGGTGTTGGTTGTGCCGCAGGCCTGTCCCTTAGTACCGCCACTAGCTAGCCCAAGAGGTGCACGATTTGGCCCATGCGGTCCACAAGTTGGCCCATGCATTGTCTATGGACCTCAGCAGATGTTGTTTCTCATGGTCATCTTGCTGAGCCTGGCCCACTTGTCCCTGGCACCGTTTATAGGCCCCAACGACTCCGGTGATGTTTGCCAGGGCTTAGGACCCAGTGTCCTGTTGGCTTTGAGTAACACTTGGCCTCCCACCTGGCCTGCTGTCTTGGACCTGCTGCCTCACCACTGTAGGCACCCCCCTACTCTCCCTGACATCCGCAGTTGTTGGGGTGGGCTGGTTATCCTCTGGGGCAGGGCGAGTGTTGCAGGCAGCAGTGGTAGTGGTGGTGGTGGTGGTGATGGTAGCGGTGGCACAGATCGTTCCAGCAGGGGTCAGCGTTGATGTTATTGCTGAGGGGGGTGGGGCACTGGTAACCTGGGACAGATTGCGCCCTGACACACCAGATGGTCCGGCTTGGTCCTCCACATCCTCAGTTTCCTGGTAGTCCACATCTGAGTGTCCATGTTCTGGGGAAGGTTGCAGTTGTAGTCCTCTGCAGTCAGTTGTTGGTCACCTGTGGGACAAAGGGTAGATGGTCATTGCCTTACACCCCTCAAGCTTTCTGTGTTTGATGTCTCTTATTTACACGTTTTTCTACACACAGCTAAGTATTTCACACATTGTATGTCTGCTCAGTAATGTGCGTCATGACGTGATGTGGAGTTACATTCATTATCTCAATGGTGTGACATGTAATTGGATACCATGCCCCACGTGTAGGATTTCTCATTACGATGAAAGGTTGTCATCTGACAACCGGCGGAAATACAACTTGATGTGAGGCATCTTTGCTGATTACTCTGCCGGGCAGCGATTACATGTGCGCATGAACTAGCCATTGTCAGGTCATGCATCCCTTTGTCCGGTCCTGTGCTTGGATTTGTTTCCACCAGTCCCCTCAGCCAGCTCACGGTTCTTTGCCCTCTTCTTCTTGATGACACTCTTTAGGTCATGCCACCGCTTCTGTATTTCCTGCTTGTTGCATTTATCTTGTTCACTATTCTTACCCACATTTAGGTCCTGGTGGCTAGTGGGGTCTGTTGGACCATGTTACCATGTTACCAAAGAGTTGTGGTTCAACTCATATAATCTCATCTACCATGACTGTCAACTCTGTTTCAGTGAATTTTGGCATTTTATGTGGTGCCATGGTGTGTGCTGTGCTGATGTTTTGGGGTGCAGTTGTGAGGGTGGTGTGTGTGTGTGTGTGTGTTGTGTTTGTGGTGTGATGTGTGCAACTTTGCCTCTAATTTTTGCTCTGGGGTTGGGCCCTTCAGTTGTGTAGTTTTGCAAAGGATTGTGGTTAGGGAAGGGGCTGGTTTTATGCTTAGCTATGTGGGTGCGGCAAGCTAGTGTATTGCTGTCAGGTGGGTTGTGTGGGTTGTCCTGTGATTTGTTGGTTTGAATTTGCCACGGGGGTGTGTCATTGTGTGGTTTTAGGTTAATTTGGGGGCAGGGCTAGTTTCCTGTGTGCATTTGGTGGCCTTATTGTGTGTTTTTGTAATCGGATACCATTTTTTTCACGGAGCCTCCGCAGCGATGGCCATGCTGCAGCCCATCCACCGGATATCACATTCATTACTGTTCGTGACCATGGCGGTCGGATACAGCGGACTGTACCGCTGTGGAATCGGGGATATCATAATGTCAAGGGCAGTTACTCTGCGTGCCTGGTGGCGGTTTGTTTCTTTTTAGCTGCGAATCCAACCGTCGCGGTCGGATTTTCACCAGCTCCGCCAGTAACAAGTGGATTTTCGATGCCTCCGTTGGTCCGGTAGGCGGTATTTTCCCGCTACCATGGCAGTCGGGATGATTTTCCGACCGCCATCCTAATAGACCCCTATGTCTTTGAAGGGCTAAACTTCAAAAGGCTGATCAACATCCTCCACTGGGTAACAGCAAGGCGGTTCTTCAGGTTGTAATAAGTTGGAGAAGTTATTTTTTACATAGAGAATATTGCAAAAATGATTTGAGTAAAATCAACATACATGTAAAGTGCCACAGGGGCATGCAAAGTGGGCGCAAATGCCCGTTACACCCCCGGGTTGCTTGTGTAATACGATCCCTGCTCTGCATCCCCAGGGCACTTTGGTATTACAGAAAAGACTGCAAATGCTGGCAGCCCCTTCTGTAATACAGATAGTGCTGGCACACATATAACACCAGTGCTATCATTAGAGAGTGTTCCCTCATTAGCATTTATGCATGGCCCCATGCAAATGAGGGAATTACTTTGACTCTGCATCCGTGTCATATTACCAACATGGGCACAGAGGCAAATATGTCTTTTTAAAGGTGCACTGAAAATGCACCTTTGAAATGCAGCCCACTAAAAGGATGAAATGGGAGCCCCATGGAGCCCCATTGACCCCCAGACATCTTTTTCCAGGTGGGTGCAGCCACTCACTGTACCCGCCTTCAAGGGGATCTCTAATCCCTTTTAAAAGGGCAGGTGGGTTGCCTGCTGACAGAGAAACACGGAGCCGCTTTAAAACAGCTGCTCTGTATTTCTCTTGAATGCGTTGATGACCTGGGATCAGCCCACGTTTGTGGCTGTACCGAAGGCAGCACATTCTTCCTGCTAAGGTGTACTTTCCATGTTTGCACCCAGCACACCTGCTTTAAGGTGTGCTGTGGTGCATACATGGAAAGTGTACACTATCTGTAATATGGGCCAAGACTTTCAAACCCCTCTTCATCATATTCAATCTTTGAGTGCCTACTCATCCCAGTGTTGATTTGTGGGAACATATGTGCAGAATGTCACTGCAGTACTATTTATTAGTACGTACATGTGTATTCGTTTGAATGTAGCAGTCTTGGCCATGTGGCAGAGCACATTAGAGAATGATGGCATAATACATAAGTAGGTATGTAAATATGACTCATTCAGTAAAACCAATGGTCAATAAAAAATTCATGAGCACCTAGGTGCCGGTTGGTAGTTTGGGGCAATAGGCTGCAACAAACTCCTGTTCACACAGGGATCACACAATTCGGAGCCCTGCGGATTTCTCCACATTATACAATTGCCATGTGTGCTAGATATTTCTACCCAGAAATTTTCTAAAGGTCAGTTTAAGCATTTCAAACCTGTCCAAATTTACCATGCGAAAAATGCAGTCAGTTACCAAGACATGTGGAGTTCTTTGTGAGAGGCACTGAATTGTGTACTATGTAATACAGTAACATACATACAATGCTTGTTGCAGAGTAACTTAACTTCACGTACGCTCAGTGAGGAGTAAAGACAGATTAAATATGCTATTTGTATTTATTTTAAAGATCACATTGACAGAACAGAGAGTAAGCCCTGTTTTGTTTGCTATAATCCTTCCTCTGACATACATACCCACTGTAATGACTGCCCTTGGCTGACTGACGCATTTTTATTTTATATGTGTTTCAACATTTGTCTACTCCACTGCAATAAAATATGTCCCTGAATAGTTGCCACTGTTTTTTTTATAATTTCTCATTCATTTTTGATTCTTAGGAAAAGTAGTTCCCGCCATCAAATGCCATGCAGGATTTTGAAAGTTAATGTTATCTCTTTCTAGACAACCATTCATTATAAATCTTCCTTTCACATTCTTACAATTAGTCAATCAATCAGGCGTTTTTTAAGCACGACTACTCACCGGTAAGGGTCTCAAGGCGCTGGGGGTGGGGGGCTAGGGTTGTGCCTGTTTCATTCCATTAAAGCGGGGGTCCGTCGAAGAGCCAGGTTTTGAGGTTTCTTGCGAAGATGGGAAGCGATGCTGTCTGCCTGAGGTGGAGCAAAAGGGCGTTCCAGGCTTTGGCCATGAGGAAAGAGAAGGAGCGGCCTCCCGATCTGGTTCTTCTGGTGCGAGGGACCATGGCGTAGGAGAGCTGGGCTGATCGCAGGGTCCTTTGAGGTGCATGGAATTTGAGTCGGCTGTTCAGGTATGCTGGTCCGGTGTCGTGGAGGGCCTTCTGTGCGTGGGTGAGCATCTTGAAGGTGTCGCTTGCCTCGATGGGGAGCCAGTGGAGTGTGCGCATGTGCTGAGAGATGTGGCAGTGTCTTGGCAGGTTGAGGACCAGTCTTGCGGAGGCGTTCTTGACATTCTGTAGCTTGTGTGTGAGGGTTTTGTTTATTCTGGTGTGGAGTGCGTTGCCATAGTCGAGTTTGCTGGTGACCAGGACATGGGTGACGGTGAAAGGAAGTAAGTAGAGTGTTGAGATGCTGCAGCTCCCCATAAAAAAATAAAAACAAGCTTGAATACCTTTACTGGGAGAATGAGTAAAAATGCTGCCATCCATGTGCTTTTCTGCCTGCATCATTTGTTGTACTTCCAAGACTGACTGACACATCCTAGCCAGTTTCTTCAGACAGTCTGCTTATAAATATTTTGACATGGCTATATTTTACTTGTCTGCAAACTTAGAAAACTTTCTAAGTTGATTACATTCACACTTTGTAAGAGTGTTTGAAGAGAGAGGGTTATATGACATGTCAAATGTTTTCATCGCACATGTACATAAAAGGGATGTTAGCTTCACAAACTACATTTTACATATTTCTAATTAAATTATCCCAAGAAAATGTGAAGTACACATAAAGCACTATTCAGTATTCGCCTTCCTGACAGATACAGAAAGGCAACATAAGATAAAGTTACACATGTAAATAGCTTGGCTAATGAATTCAAATTCAGCTTTGAACTTCTCAAAACGTGATTTTTTTTCTCCTAAAGGAATTTATTGATGCATAATAACATCCAAGTAAAATGCAATATTCCGTACCCTAAAACTTGTCCTTGACCCATTTCCAAACTGGAAACATTTAGGTCATAATCATGAGTCTGGTGATCCATTGACGGCAAGACTCATGGGCATGTGGGGATAGCAGTCTCCCCCCCCTTATTACAATTAGGGTGGTCGGACCGCCATTGCCCCACCACATACTCCAGTGTTGCTGGGGTCAGGAGGCCGCAATATGCTTGGCGGGACAGCTACGGTTCCACCAAGCATTATAGGGTTTCCTCTCCACCACGGTTTCATGGCAGTTCCTCCTCCATGAAAACTGTGGTGGAGAGGAAACAAAAGGCGCCCTACAGGTCCCCCTTGTACCTCTGCACCATTGGGTACATGCAGGGGGGCACAACAAGTGCCCCACCTGTGTGAATGCACCCCTGTTCCTGCATGCATGGATCTTACAGTCCATGATTGCAGGAACTGTTTTTAGTGTTTTGTAGTGGTATTGTCCCATGCGTAGAGGTGGCATACGAGACGTAGCCAAGTAGTGTCTTTGAAGGATATTTATTAAGTCCATAAGATCTGTGGTAACAGCCCTTTCAGAAGCAGCCTGCTAGCTGCTCAGCCCATCTTCCAACTATCAACACTCACATCCAGGCACCCAAGCATTCCACACATGTCCATCACACTAACATTCCAAACAGAACACTCACACCGGCTGAGCAGCTAGGAACTAGGTGAAAGGGAACATTATAAAAATACACTTGAATGGGAGAGAGAAATATAAAACTTCAACTGCGCTAATACAAAGGCATTTCCTAATTTTCTCATACAATATTAATTGCCTAGTATGCACAATTACAACTCCAGGACTAAATTATCATGTTTTGACAGTTTCACAGATGCAAAACTCTGTCTATTGCAAGCGTAACTACTTGTAGTTGAAACCATTGTGAATTTGAAACATTTGCAAATTAGCCCCCGTTTGAAGACATACACCCAAAGAGCAAACAATGGATATAAAAAAAATGAATCCGCTATCTTAAAGTGGGAGAAGAACAAAGATTTGAGTCTTTTGTTTTCCAACCAAGCCAATTGCAAACAGAAGATTCACTATATAACAGAGAAGTATAGTGGAATTTTAGCATGCAATGCTGTTGGACTTGGCCCTTTTTCCAGGGTCACTCACAGATACTTTGCTGTCTATTGCCGAATATCTTTTTGTTGGTATTAGGATTTTGTGCACTTTGCCACTGCTAACCAGTGTTAAAGTGCTTGTGCCTTCTCCGCCAAACATGGTAAAATTAACTTACATCTATTTGGCATATTTAATTTACTTGGACACCCCTAGTAGACGGTACTGCTTTTACCCAGGGCCTGTAAAAAAAATGTTACCAGTGGGTCAACAGCACTCATTATGTCAGACACAAAAAATGCTTTTTAAGACATGTCTTATGCCTTCCACTTTAGCCTGTAGTATTTTTACCAGGCAAAATCAACCTTTTGCCAGGCCTAAACCTGCTTTTTAATACCTATAAGGCACCCAAATGGTAGGATCTAAAGGCTCATGGGACAGGGTGCATTGTAATTTAAAAGTAGGACGTAGTTTTAAGTTTTACATGTCATGGTAGTGAAAAACTCCTACATTTGTTTCTCACTACTGTAAGACCTGTCTCTCCCATTGACTAACACCCAGTTACCTTAATATATTTCATACGGCCTAACTCTGGAAAGGGAGCAGATTGAGATATCATGCTTAGACTCAAATTAATTGTTATTAGAATCCTCTTTACTGCAAAAAGTTAGATGTTAATTTGCAATTATTGAAAATGCAACATTTAAAATATTGACATTTTCTTTTCCTAACAATCTGTGTTTTCTGTCAGTGTTCTGGGTCACATGGGCTTTCTGTATTCCTCCCAGACAGTGACACAAAAGGGATTAGGTGTGAGCAGGATGGGCCATCCTTTCAGGATGGCTGGGGCGGAGCTATTCCTTGCCCCACTCACACTTCAAAGGGCTTGCCTCTTGCACATAGAAAGGAACATGATGCTAGTCTTTTGTCACCCCAAACTTCTTGGATCCTTGGTAGGGAAGAGAAGAATTTTCCGGAACCAAATGTGGAAGTAGTATAGGGAATACCCCCTCTTAAAAGGCTGGCACCAGGTATAAATATTGAACTTCCAGAGCCACTCTTTAGTACGCTCCTGGACCTGTGGACATTACAGAAGAAGGACGTCCTTTCTCCCCAGAAGACTACCCTGCTGCTTGATTCCTGCCTTGCTCCCCAGAGTACTTCCCTGCTACTACCAGAGGACTGCCCTGCTGCTTGGGGGCTGCCTTGACTACCAGAGGGCTGGCCCCCTGCTTGAAGACTGCCCTGATCTCTGAGAAGGAAAACTGAAAAATCACCCTTCTTCCCAGATTAACCTTAGTGACTTCTAAGGTCTGTTGACAGATCTCTTATTTAAGCGAGAGGGACACAACAAGCTTCAGAGACGTCCCTGCAACTGCCCAGCTGATCTGCTGCACCAATCCTGCCTGCAATTGGATTTGCCTGAGCTCTGCTGGTCTCTGCTGGAGTGGGTTAATGGCCGCTCAAGAGGTGCCTCCTAAGGTCCTCAATCCATAGCTAGCATCATTTGAACTCCTCCTATGAAGATTGGTGAAATCCTGAAGTTCTAGGATCTTCATAACCATGAAGAAGCCAATTCATACTGAGACTGTGCCACCCACGATGAGCGCAAATGCAAAGTTTCAGTGAACTTGACTCTTTGCACAACACTATTCTTGCATTAGAGTTTACAGTCTGAGTTTCATGTTTGCTGTGGATTTGGTTCTTTCTCACGTTTTGTGTTGTAGATGGAAGAATCTCCCTCTGTAGCTAGAATAATGTCTTTGCTTATTAGTCAAGCAAGGAGAGAAGAAGATACACTGTAAGCTTAAGTGAATAAGGGAAATTGTTGTATTTCTCACAAGAGAATGCCTGGGAATCAAGCTCAACATGTTGCAGTTCAGGAACATCGCTATCCAGTGGAAAGTTACCTATGAGATCATGTTCAGAGCAGATGGCGTGACCCGCAAGAACGTTGGGAAAAATACCTTTAATAATATGATGCTAAAGTAGGGAAAGACTCCACATGCTGACACCTTTTATTTCTTTTCCTGAGAATGCTTAGGTAGGGATGTCATGTAGGTGCTAGTGTAGGGATAAATGAATGCTTTATTTTCATCAACCCTCAATGCAGGGATATTTGGACTCATGCATTTTGATCCTCTGCATCCCATTTCTCACATTACTTGTTTTGTGCATGCTGCACCGCCTAAACTTTATTTGTAGATTTGACTTTATGCTAATTCAAATGTATTTGAACACTGATTGTGAGGTGTCTTTATGTTCAGCATTTTAACTAACTTTACATAGCTATCTGTGGTCACTATGTGTCTAAAGAATCTCTTGTTAAATTGATTTGGCAATTATAATGAATTTTTCCCCTCTAAGCTTGCATGCTGCTAAAAAGAACTATCAGATTGTGATTCAAGAACAGGCCCTTTCACCCCTACATCAAGTGCATCACTGTGAACAGAACATTAAAACATCTTGTTTTTAAATCCACCAGGAAACATTAGATAAAATGCATAGTACAGAAACATCATGTAGGGCTCCATCACAATTTCTGCAATAAGCCTTCATTAGTTTTCCAAGGAGTAACTATATCACTGGTATTAATACTTCAAACAATCTGGCATACAGAGTGTGCTCCTGAGGAATCAGGAATAACAAAATAGTCAGTGTTTCTGCCCAATACCTGTATTTTATTCATCATTAGTGGATAGTTTCCCTTTGCATGTTTTCCTGTTTAGAGCAAGTGAAATGTTTGAATGAAAAACAGAGGAGTCTTGATTTTCCATTGATTTTGTAATCCCCACTTCAACATGTTGCTTTTGGCCATATTGGGAATTATAGATCACCTGCAGTTATGCCTATATTTGGATATCTTAGTTTTGCAACACCATTGTCCTTCAAGCAACAACAGACAAAATGTCAGCACAACACATTAGACGCTACTCTGCACGCCCATCAAAAACAACATATTCAATTAAGCTGGTTATAGATGCGCAAAGAACCCCATGAATGGTAATAAGAAACTTACACAAAAGACCCTACATGAGTGTGGTGCAGGACAGATGCAACAAGTATTTGGATGTTGCTGTGCACACAGCTTTGCAACAGTAATTAAGAAGCAACATTTATGATGGCACAATAGATATGTTAAAATAGAAAAATTCATCTTTGCGCATTGTTCTATGTATGTTAGCATTCGCGGACCCATTTTCTATGTCAGAGCCATTTTGAGTTTTAATCCAAACTTATTCTTCGCTATTTCCAAGTTGAGATGTGTTTCTCCAAGACTAGATTTTGCTTCACTAATGAATACACTGTTCTCATTAGCGCATACCCTTCCCTCTAGATAGAGGCCTTCTCCCATTTGTCTAGTGGCGGGCACGGGCAGAGCGATCTTGAGTAGTAGATAGTGTGTGCCCGGCCTCAGAATCTAAACTTACTTTCTGTACTTCACTGTTTTGCTGCATCTGCTTGGAAAATTCCTCAGTGGGCGTGCCTTCTTTGGTTTTCAAATGTGCATAATGTATCTTTATGCTTGCTGAAGTTAGTCCCTCTGCAGCACTCCTAATCGACTGGGCTGACTGGGCTCCACTCTAAGTGTACCTGAATAAACAGATGTTGGTTTGCATTCTCTACTCTCTGACCGACTCTTCATTTGGTATGAAAGGCTGAGAGGTAGTCGTGAGTGACCCGGGTGACCCTAATTGGGCCACTTCCTTCAGATATACCACTGACTTGCACCCAAGACAAATCAGATATTTCCAATAGTTGAGTATCATCGATCAACAGTAGTAACGAAAATAATCAATGATTACATCCTCCAGCAGAACATGAGACAGAATACTTCACTTAAACCCAATGCAGGTTATAGGCACATTATGATTGGGCCACAGCATGCTCACTACAGCATGTTACCTTTTTCAAACAATATTCCATTCAAGAACAACACATAACACACAACGTCAGCACTCATACAATTTCTGCAGATAGCTGAAGAAAAACTGTGGACTCTAACAAGACACAATACACTCTCAATTGTAATGGAATTATAGTGTGAGAAAGCGCCCTTTTTAGCTTTATCCCTCCTTTTTTTTTTAACAATGCTGCTGTTTTTTCTCTCTGTGCACTGATAACCAAGTCCCAGTGCATGAGCCCTGCCCCCTGAAATGTGGCTAACTTGCCTAACTCACAGTTGGCATATTTAACTTTCCTATAAAGTCATAGGATTAGACCAGATAGCCTTAGGGTGGCCTTCCCCCCAACTTTTTGCCCTTCTCCTCTACTGCTTCTGACCTTGTTTTGCTGGTATTATGACACTGTTCACTTTACCACTGCTAACCAGTCCAAAAGTGCTTGTGCTCTCTCCCCTAAACATGGTTACATTGGTTCATCCCCAATTGGCATAATTAATTTACTCATAAGTCACTAATAAAGTGGTACTCTCTGTATCCAGAGTCTGTAAATAAAATGCTACTATTGGACCTGCAGTACTGATTATGCCACCCACTTAAGTAGCCCTTAACCATGTCTCTGGCCTGCTATTCCAGAGCCTGTGAGTGCAGTTTACACTGCTATGTTGACCTGGCACAATAACATTTTTGCCAGGCCCAAACCTTCCCTTTTTATATGTATAAGACACCCTTAAGGAAGGCCCTGAGAACCAAGAGGGCAGTGTGCAATGTATCTAAAAGGCAGGACATGTACTTGTAAGTTTTACATTGCCTGGTAGTGAAAACACTTACATTAATTTTTCACTGCGGCAAGGCCTATATCTTCCATAGGATAGCATTGGGATTACCTTATTACATTTTATAATGTAGATAGACTATTCAAGTTTGGTGCAAGACCTATCTCTTCCATAGGATAGCATTGGGAATACCTTATTACATTTTATAATGAAGATAGACTTTTCAAGTTTGGTGCAAGGCCTACCTCTTCCATAGGACAGCATTGGGATTACCTTATTACATTTTATGATGTAGATCGACTTTTCGAGTTTGGTGTCTCTGGAATCACAGTTTAAAATCCAAATTTATAGTGAAGTCTGCTTCTAAATTACAATTCTGAAAAAGCCACTTTTAGAATGTTGGCGTTTTCTTACTTAAGCCATTTGGTGCCTGCTGCCTGTCTCTGATCACATGTCTATGGTAGGATCCAGTTGGAACTTGTATATTCCCCCTAGAGAGCCATACACAGTGAGAGCTTAATTGTGACTTGATGGGATATCCTGTCAGGATGAGAGGGAGTAGCCGGACCCAGCCTCACTAACACCTGAATAGGTTGAGGACTGCTGTGCTGCTGAAGGACTGCCACTCTGCTGGACTGCAGATCTGTTGGACTTCAGCTTTGCTGTGCTGACTTGCTAACTGCTGCCCCCTGCCTGGGTGACACTAACTGTACCTGCAACACATGACCTCAGAATAACCCTGGGCGGAAAACTACACTACGCTCGCCGAGTGTGCATAGCGAGCACAACCACGCGCTAGGCGAATCGCACGTAGCACAGTGCAAAAACGCATTTTTGCTCGCTCGCGGTCCTCAACCTAAAGTTGGCAACCGTGAGCAAACAAAATCATCATCCCGGCGAGACTTTTTCCTCGTTTGCGATTGGCAACATCAATTTGCCGATCTCGTGCGTGGAAAATAAACCTCCCATCGAGATTATCAACGCGGGGAGGTCAGGTTTCTCATTGAGAGTGGTTGCATATGCTCGCGACCGCTCGCGATGAGGAACTACCAGTCCACGTTGAGAAAGCTGCTGCTCAAGTACAAATCTACCCGAGCGTCAGAAAACGACCACTTGCACTGTGCATGATGCCGTTCGCAATGACTGCACAGTGCGGACAAGCATCCGGCACTTTGCAATCATTGCGAACAGCATTTCCCTACCGCACTACGCAGTTCGCGTAGCGCGACGTAGTGCAAAGAGCACTTCGGTTAGCGTAGCGTGACTACATGAACTACGCCCAGGGTTACCTCAGAATCCAGAGTGACTGCAAGGGCTAGCTGGCTGGCCTCCTGATCCGAAGTCTCAAGGATATAAAGTCTTTCAACACACCTGCTTCTGCACACAGATTTTGACATCTGTGAGTCTATCCTGCCAAATGATGCCACCTCAGTCCTGGACCCTTGGAAGTGGGCCTAGGATGCTTCTCCAGTGGAACTGATGCATCCTCTCCTGAGCGATGCAACCTTGAGTATAACTGACGCATTTCCTCAGCTGAAAGGTGTATCTTTGAGCATAACGGACACATTGGTGCTATTGCTTGGATTGGACCCATCACAAAAGACTCAAATCACTGCTCCATCGTGCATCTTGGGACCGACACATTGCCTTCACCACAAGCAAACTCCTTTCATCCCTCATTGACGACAGCCTTGACAATGGCAACAAACCTCCACATCGCAGCTCCACCGCTCATTGGAATGGCCGCATCTTCTCCAGTGCACCTCGCATCCTCGACACCGGCATTTGTATGTTAACCCCTGTTGGCAGCATCCTCAATGATGACGCCTCAGAACCTCGCACTACAGCACCCACGCATCGTCTCATCTGTGTGACTCTTCTTTGACGTTGATCCATGTAAACGCTCCACAAGCGGGATTAATGTACTTTGGTTCAGTGGACCTAAATGGATCGCGGTAGCCAGCCCATGCTGCATCACTGCTGGCCTGAATGTTTGACTTTGTCCCGGTCTGCCATGACTAGATATCCCAAATAGCGCTTTTTCTTTTAGGTGCTTATTGGATTTTTGTCATTTTGGTCTTTTTCATTTATTAAATTAAGTTCTATTTTTCAAACATGGCGTGGAATGTTTTTGAGTGGTGTTTTCACTGTTTTACTGTTTGAAGTGTTGCACAAATACTTTACACATTACCTCGAAAGTTAAGTCTGACTCCCAAGCTATAAGGCTGATTTAGGGTTTGCCTGCTTCTTACCCTGACTAGGATTGTGGTTACTGCTTGACTAGAGTCCATGCTGCAGCCAACCTTCAACCCAATTTCTAACCTTGGTGATCAGCATTGAGGATAGTACTTGTGTTTGTGCAGTGCTATATAGTAATTTCGTGTACAGTACTATTCTACATCCAAGACCAATTCAAATTTTAAATTCTCCCTTACTGTCATTTTTTATTTTCCCACAAAATCATGTCTATAGCTGCTGGATCTACAAGTACCACTACAAGAATGGAATTTGAGATGGCCGACACAGAGGTATACACTGTGGTCCAGCTCACGGACTTCTGTAAGGACGTGAGACTTTCTGCCAATAGCACCTCGAGGAAGGTGGAGCTGCAAAAGGTGATGAGGGCCTGGGCAGGACCTCACTCCATAATAGTGAGACCACAGGAGAGGATGCTAGGATGGAGTACTGAGGAAGACCATTTGGAGGGATCACCTGTATCAGAGGGGGATGAGTTGACATAGTATATGATAAAGAAATTCCCATGGAAAGTTAAATGTCACCTGTGAGCTGCAAAACTCACTGTGCAATCTACTGCTATGACAGAGAAAACAGAGCTTCAGGCCTACCAATATAGGCAGTGAGCTATGTAACGTACTCCTTTGTGGTAAGTTTACACTCAGATTTTGTGAATGCCAAAAGTAGTAAACTTACTACAAAGTGTAAACTTACTCAAAAGTGTGAACGAGGTCCAGATTTTGTGAATAGTCAAAAGTAGAAGGAGATAAGAAAGCTTTGTAATACTCATATAAGACCACTAATAGAAGCTCAACACAAATGTAAACTCAAATTTAATTTACTTGATGCCATCTACTGCTAACCGGTGAGTGATGTCAGACATTTTCCTTAATATATGCCCTCAGGCAGGAAGAGAAAGTAAGATATTGTTGTAGTTTTCATTTGTTTGCTGAGATATATACATTATTTCTGTATGCAGAGATGTGATCTCACCCAGCAAAATATCCATAGTATTCCTGTGTTCAGGGGACCAAACACTGCCAGGAGAAGGATTCCTCAGAGTGTTTTAGATGAAATTCCAGATAGGTACTCCTTTACTTGCTTGTGTCATCCCTTGCCCGTCACGGTTGTGGAATGCAAGAGTGAACCAGCAAAAGGCAGTCCTTTATCATGAGTGGCATTGCAGTCACTACACTTCTATTCTATGAAAAGATCTAAAAACGCAAATGACTGCTCACAAAGAAATGACTTAATGGAGCCCTCGTGTTTAGGTTTGCTGCTTCGTGACATGGATCAGAATGTGACCTACAAGTCAGCAAAGGAATTCCTGAAGAGGGTTTATCCGAAGCCCCTCAATCTATATTAATGTAAGCATTTATTTTGTACTCATGTCACTTACACACCAATCTATCCAGAAATAGGGGAAAGTAGAGGTAAAAGTTAGGTTCACCCTCCACAAATATACCTATCAAAAAACTACCTGAACGAGTCAGGTAGACAGGAACCTAACCGGGAGAGAAAAAAGGTGTAGGAAACAATTTGATCCTTAAAGACACCGTTATCAGAAAGAAAGGGAAGTATTATCTCTTTCTATAGTCCCCTCACTCACCAGGGTTTCCCCACGGTGACATGCTTCATCATAGGGGTCCTCCCAGTCCTCTACGGACTGAGGCGTGCTACGACTTGCGGTGTTACGTAGGAGCACTTAGTAATTTTGTAGACTATGTGTAGTGCAAGTGAAGTAGTGGTGGAGTGGGAAAATTAAAATAATCAGCTAGTGGGCTACAAAATAAACTTTATTGGTGCTCTAAGCTGAAAAAATTAAAAACGGGGTAATATGACAAGGGACCCTAACTATAATGCTCTTCGTCAGGACTACATTGTACGTTAGCACAATGATTTAAGAAAAAGCAACACTGTGCCTCATGACGAATGCGGTCCGAGAGGTTTGGCTTCCAGTAGGTGTCAGAAGTATGCGGGGTTCAACGTACAAATGTACGAGATCTCTGCATCCCCTCCAGTGACCATGAGGCACAGTGTTGCTTTTTCTTAAATCATTGTGCTAACGTACATTACGTATGTATATTTTTTAAAAAAAACGCATGCCTTACTATTGTGGCATCACACTTATTGCACCCTATTAAGGTTGACTAGGAGTGGCAAGTTTCTCGACACTGGGCTGGTCCCAGTGTAGTCCTGACGAAGAGCTGGGGAGCTCGAAACTAGTTGACCTCAAGATATGCTAGGCACACCTTTCCATTATAGTTAGGGTCCCTTGTCATATTACCCCGTTTTTAATTTTTTCAGCTTAGAGCACCAATAAAGTTTATTTTGTAGCCCACTAGCTGATTATTTTAATTTTCCCACTCCACCACTACTTCACTTGCACTACACATAGTCTACAAAATTACTAAGTGCTCCTACGTAACACCGCAAGTCGTAGCACGCCTCAGTCCGTAGAGGACTGGGAGGACCCCTATGATGAAGCATGTCACCGTGGGGAAACCCTGGTGAGTGAGGGGACTATAGAAAGAGATAATACTTCCCTTTCTTTCTGATAACGGTGTCTTTAAGGATCAAATTGTTTCCTACACCTTTTTTCTCTCCCGGTTAGGTTCCTGTCTACCTGACTCGTTCAGGTAGTTTTTTGATACTTACACACCAATGACAGCAAGAGCAGTCTGTAGGTCAGACCTAATAATGTACCTGGGTATATTTTATGTACATTTTAGTTTTGAGCCTTTTCTATCACATTTGGCCCACTTGACAAATCTACACTGCACTTTGCATAAATGGAATATTGAAAATTACTTTCAGTGTTTCTGTGAGAAGTTGGCCTGATATATGCTACCCACTAGTTATAGTGGGCACCCTGTATCAGTCCAAATAACCCCTTATTGGTATAGGTTAAAGACAACCTTTATTGAAAGCTATCCTAGTGGTAGCTATGGAGAGCAGCCTTCAGGCTAAGTCTTGAAGGAATGTAAAGCAGCTTGTTTTACCACTCTATAATCTCTTGAGTGCCTAAATGAAAGATAACCACACCAGGTATATATATATATATAAAATATATGTATTTATTACTAAACACAACCTTCTAGTCTCTTTATGAGACTAGAGGTCAAAACACATGTTACACCTCAATAATCACAGTAAAATAGCACAAATACACGTCAGGCCCTAGGGGCGAGCCAAACCATATACTAAAATAGTGGTATAAGAACCACGACTTAACTAGACACAAGGCCTAGAGCCTGTAGAATCACTGGGACCCCAAGGAACCACCCAAGGTAGTGACACAGGGGACCCACGGGGGCCGTGTGCAGTGTGTGAAAACAGCCGCGAGCTCACGTTAGCTTCTATGGGGAAAGTCTCGGTTAGATTTTTGAAGATTAGGGACACTTAGAAATGAGTCAGAACCAAACCCTTTTGGACATAGGAATTTCTAGGGCTAGCACCCACGGGAGCACCGGAGTACTCGTGTTACCTCACCCAGGGAAGCCGGGTGCATAGGTGTCTTTTGGTGTCGGGTCGTGTCGTCAATTTTAATGGGAGCTGGCAAAGAAGTGCTGCTGCCATGAAGATGCGAACTGTTCGAAGAGATCCAAGCCTGGATCGGAGATGAGAAGAACCTGAAAGCAGAGGGGACTGAGTCTGGGTCACTAGCTAGTGACCAGGAAGGCGATGGACAGATGCCCACTGATGTCGGGTGATTACAGGTGAAAGAGGTGAAGCTTGACTCCAGCCACGAGGACCAGGAGGCATCGAGGACAACCAGGAGCTGGATTCGAGCTGTCCAATGAAGGATGTCGAGTGCTGCAGAGTCGTTGCACAGACTGGACACAAAAAGCCTTGGCAACAGCAACCCAGGCAGAAACAAGAAAGATGCTTCGTGCAGACCAGCAAGGTCTGGGGGACTCACCACTTGGTAGGGAGATAGGGCACGTCTGGAGCAACCAGAGAAGCCCAAGGAAATTCAAAGTTACCCCCTCAGGGACCCACAATTCAATGGACCAGGGATCGAGAAGGGACCTCAAGATGAAACACAAAATGGCGGCCCACGGGTCACTCGGGGTGTCTAGGCCAACAATCTTCGGTGGTTTCAGTGCTGGGGGTTGGGGCTACAAGTTAGCTCAAGAATGACTTCAAGAGACGTCAAGAAGTTAATGCATGCGCAGAAATGCACGGTGACCAGGAGTTCCGGTTCCACGCAACTCACGAGGGCTGCTGGTCTCAGCTTTGCTGGGGACTCGGGCCGGCCTCAGAGATGTCTGGAAATCCTCTTCCTGGGCTGCAAATTCTTCGAAGTCCAGCGGGAGCTTTGATAATGCAGACTGGCAAATTGCTTCATTGGTGCCTGCCAAGCATGGGAGTCACTCCTTGACCCCAAGGGAGATTTTTTCAGTCCGCTAGTCTTGAGTAGAGCGTCGAAGTTCCAGGATTCAGCTTCAGAGTTTATTCCAGGGATATCTAAAGTTCTGGTTACAGAGGTTCCTTACTTATACCTAAGGAAGGGGTTGGACTAGCTATGGGGACCCACCTATGGGAGGGTTTGGAAAGAGGGGTGGCTACACCTATTTCCTTTGTCCAATTTCATGCCAGAGCAGGGGCCGGAAGCCCCTGGACCAGTTTGAGCTGGACTATGCACAGGGACACCAAATGTGCCCCCAGTGCACGACTTCAAAGCGCTCAGAGAGTGCTCCCACCCAGCCCCAATGCACATCAGCCTGTCTGGGAGGTGGATACCTCCCTGTGACAGGAAACCTATTGTCCAGACCTCCCCTGCCAGAGTTTCGGTCAGCAGACCCGTGTCTTTGGCTGCAGCATCCATTTTGTGATGCCATGGCTCTGTTAAGTTTCTACTAGGTAACCCAGTACTGTCATGTCTCTCCCTCTAGAATGGTGAAATTCTATCCCCCCCAGAACTGGCGGGGGGTAGGATTCCAAAGCGTTTTACACCAAACACAACATGTTTCTGTGCAGCTACCCCAAAGTTAGCATTTACCGCTTGGTTATAATGCACTTAAGAGTATATGGTCAGGCTGCATTACAAACAGCATCAGAGAAGGGTCTACGAACGCTGCAGAGGGGCTCTGCTCATGCAGGGGCACCCCCTCGCATAAGAACCAAGCACTCTGCCTTCAGGATTGATAAGGCCTGCCATAGGAGTGACTTATAGGTTTATATGTTTATATGTGTGTATATATATATATAGTGTTATAGTTAACCTATATCACAGTAAGGGGTGCATGCACCACCTTACTCAGGCTGCAGTAGCAGACCTGTGGTGTCATTTTGGGTGGCTTTCCAGGGGTGGCATAATACATGCTTCAGCTACATAGTGTACCATATCCTAGGGACTGCCAAAGGTACCTCAGGATCCAATCTGTGGTGTACCTAAAGTACATGTAATCATTTTAGAGAGGAAGCAGCTAGGCTGGGGACCTGAATAGCAGGGTCCCACCAGAGTAAAGTCGAAAAACAGTGAAACACCAGCAAAAAGTGGGGGTATACATGTGAAGCAGATCCTACTGTCCTACAGTTTCATTGCATATTTTTCAAACGGTGCGAATATCAGCTGCAAAAAAGACTATTTATGCCTTAAATATTCGAACAAGCAGAGGAGGGAATGCCGCTCCTGCAAAATACACAGCAGGTTAATTATATATCAGTGTGTTTGTATAATTCAAGCAGGCCATGCAGTCTTTAAGCAGTGAATGCACATTCTACAGTCTTGATACTGAGACAGTCAAACTGGAGTCTTCTAGTTTTCAAAAGGGATTCAAGGGTACAAGTTGCGCCAAACTTTCTGCACTATTTCCTCTCTGTGTGACAAGACGATAATACCGTAAAGGTTGTTTAAACACAGCACTAATTCCCTTCTGTTCTTCACTTCCCCCTAATGGGTTTTGCAAGTCAGGCAGAACGGTGATTGAGAAGCATGCACTGCAGTCATAGGACGCAGGGCTGGGGTTACCACTTGTGAGAAAGAAAAATATTAATTTCTCCAAATCAGTGAAGCAATACAAAGTTAGGTTTCTGGGCACTCTCTACTCCTCTCTCATGCTCGCTCACACTCACGCAAAATGGAACTCTTTTACCATAAACGAGACTGTCTATGGGGTTTGAAATGTCAAACAATCCCCTTGAATATTTAAATCACAGAAATATAGCCTCACTTTTTTCATTAATTAGTTTATTGATGTTTTATATGCCTTAAACTACACAAGCCTAAAAAGTTACGAAGTTGTTTAGGGGAGAAAAAAATTATGGGGCAGATTTATGTTGCACTTGCGCCACTTTTGCACCGCCGTTGCATCACTTTTGTGACGCAGCAGCGGCACAAATCCTGCGCCATGGTGCGGGGTATTTACAACGTGACGCATCTGGGAGATGCGTCACGTTGTAAAGCCCTGCGCCACATGTAGGCGTTCCAGGGCAGGTGGGGGCGTTCCGGTGCAGGAACGCCTCCTAAAAGTGGCTGAGTGAAATCTACAAGATTTCACTCAGTCACTTTTAGGCCCATGCTGCGTCAAAACCCTGCGCCTGCTTGAAGCAGGCGTAAGGATTGACGCAGCATTGTACAGATAGGGCCCCCCAGAACATTGCTGGAGCTGCGTCGCGCTTGCGACGCAACTCCAGCAATGCGCCACTTTTACGGCACAGATGCGTCACGCATCTGTGCCGTTTTTGCCCCATGGTGCGCCGCATTATAAATGCGGCGCATCCATGGTGGCGCAGCTGTGGCGCATAATAATTGGCGCATCCCTGCTGATATGCAGGGATGCGCCAGTTAACATAAATCTGCCCCTATAGGTCTTAGTCTGACAGAGAACGTTATCAACATATCCATGACAAAGTCAGTTACATATATTCTTCTAAAATAATCAAGATGCAAATGATATAATTTTGCACATAATAAAATGGCATGGATGAAACCCTCAATCTCTTGGTTACACAAAAGCCTAATAGTGATTCAGCCCAGGGCTAGAGGAAGAAGAAAATCAAATGTAGCAACATGTCCATTCCTAATCTAAGACGTGTTTATTTACTGGATCCTGAATTAAATAATGCAATGGTTTGCACCACAGAATATGGTGCCATAGAATGTGATGTACAACACATAATTTGATTTTAATTTGGACTGTGCACCACTAATTCTAAAGTGATCTTCATATTCTTGGTAATTACATCATCATTAAGTTATTATTCGAAATGTAACTGATCATTCCAAATTCGAGAGAGTGAGTATGATCCGAGTGAGTCATGGTTAGTTAGACTGAAATGGTTCACTATCCACCGAGCCAACAACAGGCCAGAGAGCGAGATAACTGGAAGCACTAGGTTAGGGTGAGCTGCAGGTATAGTACTCAGTTTGACACCATCCAAATCTCTAACCTGTCAGCTGAATGAGTGTGTACTCTGTTGAGGCAAATATTTGTCACAAAAGGAGGCCTTCCAATATCTCATTTGCTTTATTCGCCTAAAGAAACCAAATCTAAGTACTCAATTAATTCTGGAGGCATGTGCTTTCAGCTTAAGTCTAAAAGAATAATATTCAAAATGACTCTTGAATATTATTGCCATTTTAGGCAGTAACGGTACATAATGTTTCTTAGTGTAGATGTAGGAGGCTGTGGGAAATTGGATTATTAGTTAGGAAAGGTGTGGGTTCTTCACAAGTAAAAAGTCCAACATATTCCTTCTACTCATTGCTATGCATTAATTTACGAATATGTACAATTTGGCAGGTGAAAATACATATGGTGAAACACACTAACAATTGGCCTCGCAGTAAGGCCTGAACATTAAAACCTTAATGACACCCATAAATAGCACATACGCTAATCTTCGTGTAAACACAAAAATATAACATTAAAACCTAATTTGAACATGCGGGGTGCCGCAGGGGTCCTCCCTGAGTCCAACGCTTTTCAATATCTATGTCAGCCCACGTGCGGCCGTGATAAGATCTTTTGGGCTCCAACTTACATCATATGCAGATGATACACAAATTGTGTTATCCATACAACGAGGGTCTCAAGTGGACATGGCAGCAAGATGCCACGATTGTCTGGAAAACAAGGCCGGCTGGATGGCCTCCAACTGCCTTAAATTAAACGCTGAGAAAACCGAGGTCATCATGTTTGGGAATAACCCTAAAATATGGACTCCCGATATGTGGCCTGAGGCATTGGGAAAGCTACCAGACCCCAGAGGGAAAGCAAAAAATCTGGGTGTTATTGTGGACCGAAATCTTGATTTCAGGGATCAGGTCAGTGGAGTTGTCTCATCCTGTTTCCATATCCTTAGGATATTAAGGAAAATAAAATATTTTCTTCCAGCAGATGGATTCAGGACAGTAGTCTCTGCCCTAATTTTGTCGCGTTTGGAGTACTGCAATAGCCTGTACCTGAACTTGAAGAAAAAACACGGATACAGGCTGCAATTGGTTCAAAATGCGGCAGCGAGACTGCTGACAGGAACCCCCAGATACACCTCTGTACGAAAGGGTCTCAGGCAACTCCACTGGCTGCCTGTAACAAGGCGTGTGCAATTTACAGCCCTATGCACTGTCTTTAAAGCTTTGACCGGCAGTGGCCCAGAGTTTTTAAGTAAGTGTTTTAAGTGGTATGTACTGGGAAGAGTGCTTCGCTCGACCGAAGGTAGACTAGTGGTGGTGCCACGAATAAAAAAGGCCAGATGGGGAGGAAATAGCTTTGCCTTTTGTGCAGCAAAAGCCTGGAACAGCCTTTCCGGGGCATCTCAGGAATGCCTCGGAGCTCCTCTCTTTTAGAAAGGGGCTCAAGGCCTGGTTATTTATGGAGTCGATCCCCGTTTTATTCTCAGGAGTCAGTGGTTAGCGCCAGGACGCCCTTGGGCATAAGCGCACTTTATAAACTCCTAAATAAATAAATAAATAATTAAATAACAACATTGAAATCTCTCTGAATGGTACTATCTTAAATTGACATTCATATACATTTGACGACAGACGGGGTTTATTGCACTGGTTGCTTCACACTTTCACCCTCACAGAGGAGCAGGTGGATTCCGGCACCAATGCTTCCTGGACCAAAGATCCCCCCAGGAGTCTTAGATGTTTGAGCACAATAGTGCTCACTGATTCTGTCTTCTGCTCAGGGAGGCAGGAAACAATATCTGTGCTGGTTATCAATGTCAGTCAAGGGGATCTAACCACCTCATGGGCTACTCTGGAGATGTCCTAGTACTCTACTGGTCTTGTTGTCAATGCTCATGGGAATATGTCAATACTCATGGGACCATGGAATTCCAAAAGCTTTTTCAGAAGTAGAAGTCAAGTGGTTCTCATTTCTCTTGTTTTTCTGGCATCCCTACTGGGGATAGAAATAATGATAATGAGCGGACGCATGCATGCCTGTGGCAGTCCTCTCCCCAAACTGTGGGTTTTAAAACATCTAAGACTGGAGCACAACTTAGGCCAGAGCTCAGT
Organism: Triturus cristatus; assembly: GCF_964204655.1. Classification (NCBI taxonomy): domain Eukaryota; kingdom Metazoa; phylum Chordata; class Amphibia; order Caudata; family Salamandridae; genus Triturus; species Triturus cristatus. The sequence continues at coordinate 184,765,111 of NC_140589.1, forward strand.
TGGTTCATCAGGGCACTGCATTATTCTAGGACACTAGGGGCACCAGGGGGTGTATTCTGTCCCTTTCTTAAATCCCATAACGACAGCTTCAAACAATGAGGTTTTCTCTGACCCTCCTGGGCCAATCTTTATGATTTTCAGGTGTAAGAAGCACCCTCATTTTAAAGGTCACCCACCTACATGACAAGTTCACAGAAGATTAATGGGATGTCTCCAGTGACTCCACAAACATATTCATCCTTCAACTGTGTCCCCAACGCAGGGCAGCACCACTAGATCTGTTGAGAGGTGTAATCAATAATGTCTTCTCTGGCTCTCCTGGGACTTTCTTCATGATTTCTGTCTTGTTTTCCTCTTTATGGGGACACATAATACCTATGTGATCTTCAGAGGATCCTTCAAAGCATATTTATCCCTCAACTGTGCCTCATATGGTGTAGGGGTTGTAGCACCTCGGGCCTGGAGACAAATCCTAGTCCGTGGGTGCCAGCTGAAATCAAAAGCCCCTGAGTCCTCTTTTCAATGAGTGGTCAGAGGTCATTGTGTCCATCACTGCAATAGGATCTAGGGGTCTTTGAGTCCTGTAGGAAACTGGAGTATTATTTGAGGGAGTGAAAAGTCATCTCAAAGAATAACACATCTTCTTGTCAGGGTGAACCACACAAATCATTAACTAAACCTGTGCGTATCCCTATGGTAGCTTAGAGTAAAAGCAGTCAGGCTTAACTTCAAGGCAATGTGTAAAGTATTCATGCAGTACTCAAACAGTAATAAAGGTTCATCCCAGTAGTAAGCTCACCTTTTTGTTGAAAAACTGGTCATCAATGAGTCATCACCAGGGCAAGCAGCAAGGTGAATCTGAAGTGGAACTCAGCGATGGCAGGTTGTTGAAGAGCGGGGTCCCAGTGCAGTGGTTGACGAAGGCAGGAGAGCTCTGAGCGGGTAAAGTATGAAGTCTGTGCAAGTCTTTGCCAATGAGGGCTCAACATCGATGCTTTGCCGCTTGACATCGGTTCCAATGAAGCCCTCCACATATCGATATTTCTGGAAGTCAAATGTCCATCGGCTCAGAAAACCAGCAAGCTAAAGCTGACCTGTGATTTAATGTCAGCAGCATCAATGCCAGTCCCGATCTCTAATGGTTCTCCAGAAATAAAGTTGGCAAAAAGTCTCTAAGTTCCATATCTTGCAGTTTGTTGGCAGGAGGGGGTTCACTGACTAATACCAGCCAAGGGTCTAGGGATGTGGGGAAACTCCCGGCCATTCCCTAACCAATGGGGTAAAAGTTCAGGCAGGACCATTATTCCACTGTTCAGAGCTCTCTGTGCCAACCCAGAGGTGTGGCTATAATAATAGGTAAATCCTCCCTTGTGTTTAGTACAAAGAAGTTTTGTGGCTGCTCTCCTATCCCACTGGGTTTAGAACCAAGATAACCAGGGAGGCAAAGGGAGACAGGCCTAGGTGTGAGCTACCTATCCCAAGGTTAGGGTAGGTACCTTTTGAAGCCAATGAAGGGGCTGGGCACAAATCTTCAGGCCATTCTGCTCAGGGAATAACATCATCTCCCCACACCCAAGTATTTTGTCCACTCTCTGGAAGCAAGAACATAACACCACAGTCATTATTAGTCAGGTGACAATGGACACTGGCTGAAAGGCACATTTGGCTTAGGCAGTAAAAATGCAACTTTCTAAAAGTGTCATTTCCAAAAGAGAGATGCAAACCCAATCTGATCATTAGGTTGGATTTTAAATTACTATTAAAATATGTCCTTGAATTATGATATAGCTGTTCCCGAACTACAGTTTAGTATTATAAATTGTTATAATGTAGCTTAGTATTTTCCTTTCGAGCACCAACCTTGCCACAGTGAAATCTGATCTGTTGACTTTTCACTGCAAGGATACATAAAACATTAAATATACATGCCCTACTTTTTACATACATTAGAGGTGACTTTTAAGTATTACAGAGGAAGGTTTAATTTTACACAGGTCGAAATGGCAGCTGGAACAGGACACCCAGGCTGCAGGGGCAGGCCTGGAAACAAGTTACATAGTGCAACTTTAGTGGGCAGCATATGGAGTGTTGCAGCCCACTAGCAGCAATTAATTTACAGGCCCTTGATATATGTAGCAACACAAACTAGAGACGTATAAGTATATTAGATGTGCCAATTTAGTGTATGCCAATGTTGCTATATGTAGGATTCAGGTATATTTTCTCATCCAGGTAGGCATTCTGACAGTGTAGCTCCCCTAGTCCAGAATGATCTCAAATGTCTCTCCCAGGTGCAGACATTTTTAAGTGGGGGTTGAATGCCCCAGAAGGTAGGCACCTCTGCAGAAAATGCTAAGATGGCACATCATTACTTTAACAGCTGTCCAAACATTCCTTATGGAAACTCCTTCACCACTACAGTGTGCCAGATAAACACATAAGAATCATCAGTAACTCTTACAAGGGAATGACCTGCAGGATAGTCCATGAAGGAGAAATCATGGTAGCCTTCCAAGTGAGGACTGGAGTCTGCGAGGGTTGTTCGCTCTCATCTGCTGGCTATAGACTGAAACATGAAGACATCCACATCAAGGAGAAAAAATGGGATCCAGTGGACACCTTGGATGTGACTCGATGACCTTGACTTTGCAAATGACCTGGACCTGTTCTCCCATGCCCATCTGCAGATACAAGAGAAGATCAACAAAGTGGTAGCAACAGCAGCACAATGTGTCCTCAACATATACAAAGGAAAACCCAAAATCCTGAATGCTAACACAGCCAGAACAACTGCAGTCACTCTTGCAGTCGATGAACTGGAAGAGGTTGAGGCCTTCACATACCCGGGCAGTGTCACAGACAGTGGCACACATGCCAACATCAAGGCAAGAATTGGTAAAGCATGGACTGCCTTCATTCAGCTAAAGAAGATTTGGAGCTCTAAAGACCTAACACTAAAAAACATGATCTGGCTTTTTAACATCAATGTAAAATTGCTCCTTCTATATTGAGCAGAAACTTGGAGGATAACAGTGACAATCAGCAACAAAGTCCAGACCTTCATCAACACATGGCTGAGGAAAATCCTCCAAATATGTTGGCTAAACACCATCGGCAACAACCTATAGCAGCAGACTTTCGACCTCCCTGCTCACGAAGAAACCATGAAATTAGTCTGGGGCTGGATCGGTCACACTCTCTGCAAGCCCACATCAAAAACCACCAGGTAAGTCCACAACTTGAACCATCAGAGAAAAGGAAAAGAAGATTGCCAAGGTGCAAAGCCTCGAGGCTGACTTTAAGGAGATGGGTTACACCTGGAATCAGATTGATAGAAAAGCCCGGGACAGAGATGGCTGGCCAGTCCTTGTTGATTGCCTATACCCCAGGAGGGATAAAAGGCATAAGTAGGTAAGGAGTGTCCAAACCCTCCTGTACAACATGTTGGGACTTTCCAACATGAGATTTTCAAATGTTCTGTTGAAAAGTCTCTTTGAGAGTCATAAACTATGTCCCTGACTGCCACAGTGGCCTGGTCCCTTCCCTTAAAAACTTCAAACCGGAGCCCAGAGCAGATTTTGTCCACATTCTGTCCTCTACCAGTAACTGACTAATCACTGCCAAATTACTCTTTTATGTGGGGAAGCCTTTGACCCTGACCAGTCCACACACCATCAATACACACACTTCCTCACACAGGTGTGCGTATATGTTCATGTTCAACTAACCCATTCAATTTTTAATAGAGTTTCCAGCGAGACTCAGGTAGTGCATGCATTTGCATCAGAGTTCCAAAAGCAGATTTCTTTTTTAAAGCAAGTAAACCAGAGGAATTACCCAATTCAGAACACTGTCACACAGAGACCATGAAAGATTAGAAGTAACTAGCAGGCAATAGGGTCTGAACATGGACCCATCATGGTGTGTCTCTGCTAAGCTCCCAAGCCTGGCCTTGAAAAACTATGAGCCTAGAGCTAGAGAGGCATTGATGCTCTTGACTGTCTGTTAAATCATGGAGCTTACGAATAAATACATGATGGAAATGAGCACCTTGTCTGGGGTTTGCATGACATACACTGCTGAAGTAAGCTTGAGAAATGGCAAAACAGAATAACGGAGACTGAGCAGCCTGCAGGCTAGAGCAAAGGGTGGGTGTCAAACCTGTGTACAAGGGAGACTAATCCTCAGAGTGAGTAGGTATATATGCTCTTGATGACCAGTCTGAGGCCCTTCTGAAAAGAGGAGCCATGCAAGGGTGTGTTAGCGTGGAGGACTAGAACTTGACGAGAGCACTGTGCTTCCAAAAGCAAGAATCAAGGCCTATAGGGTAGGATTGTATAAGCTACTAGCTACAGCTCGAGAAAAAGAGGGGGCTTAGAACTTCTGTTGCAAAAAGGATCCACAAATTAGACCAGAAAGTAATACCTTGGCCCCCAGAGATTAACTTGGGCCCATAAGGTTGACATAAGCCTTTAAAACAGTACCTGAGTTTAGGTCTTCAGAGTAACCTAATCAGGTGAAGCAACTATGGCTGCCGCAAGAGGGAAACGCTGAAAATGCCCTCCATTAAAGACATGTTTGCCACTAATAAAAATGAGAGGCCTGTCAACTATGAGGTTTCAAACCTTCCATCAAATAAATGTCATATGGACATCATCACAGCAGATCTTGCCTCACCGGCTATCAAATTAGATGTCCAGCTGCAAGAGTTCAAAAAGGATATTGCAGCTTTATGCATTGACTATTCAAAGGCCTCGCTCTAATCTTGACCATTCACTTCAAAAGGCAGAAACATGATAAGATCAGCTGGAAACCAAACTGGTGTAGGGATATGAACTAGGCTTGGGCGGAGCTTGCGGAGTTTCACTATACAGAATTCCACAGAGTTACCGAAAAACTCTGCCAAGTTCCGTGGAGTTCCACGAGCGGACCGAGTTGTATAAGTATACACCGCTAAGAGGTCACTGGTGTTGGTGACTCATTTTCTGCCTTCAAGAGTGATTGCTAAAGAGACTGTTATCTGCAGGGAACTCTTAGTGAGATCCTACAAATGCTGTTTTCTATTTATTTTAGTTTCTTTCTTGTTGTGTCACTCGAGGACACGGTGCTCAGGGTGCGCTCACAAACAGTGCTTAGCACACAGGCAGCGAGTCCTTGTCATTTAAGGACATAGGTGCAGAGGCTCTGACCGTCATTTCAAGTACAGCTCTACACAAATGCTGTGCTTGGCGTACATACTCGCTGCTCATCTACTTTCAGCTGTGAAGAGTTGTGCAGTGGGAGAATGGCATGTGTGTGGTGTCAGCAATCACCTTAGGGTGCAGGAGGAAGGCTTCACCACAACCACCATTCACGATCCTAGCTTGCAAGTGAGTTCATACGGCCTGGATCTCTTATTATTTACAGTTGGAGGGGACGGCATCACAGAGGGCCATGTGAGTTCACAGAGACGAGTAGGAAAGGAGACACTGTCAGCTTCAGTAATGCTTCTAGAACTGAACAGTCCCAGAGAGATTTGTTTTTTTTTTAAGTCTGGAGACCCTCATCATGATTTCTGCATTTTGTTCCACACCTGTCTTTACACAAGTACACAAACCTTGCACAAACTCTTACCATTCCTGGTTCCTAGCAGGACATTTCTGTCTTCACAGGTGAAAATGTGGAGTTTGAGTTCTAACTGGACAAGTACAGGGGAGGGACAGTCTAGAGCTCGTCCACTTCCACAGATACGCCATCCAAAGAAAGGAAGAGTAGAAGCGAGACCAACAAGCTCCACTTGCCCTTTCTCCCTCAATCGCAATGAGGTCGGTCCTTGCACCAGCCCTTCTTGCATCAAAGAGGCCGAGTCAAATACATGTTCTGGATAACGTGCATGCACAACAAAGTGCCTTGATTGCAAACATAGACTTCATCTCTTTGTTCGTGCTCCCAAGAACTACCCATTGAGGAGCTCATACTCAGAATCCTGATACCGGTCCAAGGCACATGCTTAGAGAGAGGTGAAGAGCTCCTGTGCTACCGTTGAGGATGTCTAAGCCAGGGACCTGCAGGCTACACTGATAATGAGAAAAGTAAAACTACAAGGACCAGAAAAAACACAGATGGCCTGGCACCCTCATGATAGTAGGCATATTGGAAGCGAGAGGGGTCGTAGGGAAAAAGAGAGACAGAAACAGGTGGGAGAGACTTAAGCCCAGTGAGAAAGAAAGACTCAAATAATGACGAGGGGAAGATGGAAGAGAGAAATGTAGCGGAAGAGAGAGAGAGTTTATGTAAGAAGCAAAGCGCCAGGTGGAAGAGATGGGATGCAAATGTGCCAAGGGACCCATATAATGTGTGACAACATCAACCAGGCCTGACTTTCACCAAGCACCCCTTTGCATTCAGGGACTTTTACTCCCAGAATTATAAAGGGAGGCTTACAGCTGCAAGTCCTTCCTTTGTGTTCTGACCCCTTAGCCTCACAGAATACCTATGTGTGTGTTCTAACTAATACCGGAGGTTCTACCCTTGTCGGTTGATGGTCTGGTCAGCTGGCGAGGTGTGCGCTCAGCTGTGTCTACAATAAATCCTACATGTACTTAACTAGAAATGTCCTGTGATTCATCTACAACAATTTGGCGACGATTTAGCTGACCAGACCAAGGAGGAAGCACAGCGCAGCACAAGCAACACCTCGCACAAAGAACCCAAGACTGCGTGCCATCCAACTGCGGCTAAAAACTACAAGAAAAGGAACTTTAAACCCGCGAAACACCAGCAAACAAGAAGAAGCCAGCAGTGAAAAATCTAAACCAAAAAGAAGAAATCGAATCAGCCGCGAATAATGTCAGCAAAAGCAATCAGTACCTGAGCCACTAAACGAAGATAATAGGAAATCTGTTGCAAGTGTTTCCCATATACTGCCAGTAACTCAAATAGAAGGAGCATGTAACCGGAGAGCGTAGTACCTTTCACGTCAGTCACCTCAGCTGATGACAAAACGCGAGAAATAAAAGCATAAAGGAAAAGAAACCGTTGAAACCAACATCCAGTCAGTCAGTTTTTGTGTGCGAAGTTGCTTTTTTCCTGGTGAGTGTCTATCTGTTATTTTCTGCCAGTATTCTTGACAGCCTACCTGCTTCGTGGAAATTTCGAGCGATTCTGTAGCCATCCGCTCTTCCCTGTGGCAACTTTCTATTTGATGACGTAACACAGTCTCAGTGGATGATTGTAGAGAAGCAGCGCATACGTCGTGAACGCCCAACGTTTTTCTCTGTTGCCCTAGTTACCAGTACCCAGCTGTGCGTTGTCGCGCAATGTAATACGTCATGACGCAATATCAAGAAGCCATTTTGCAGCTCTGTTCCCAAAGTGTACTTCAGTCCCCATAGTAACGCAGGTTACGAGATAAATGCAAAACTGCCTGCTTAATGTGTTTCAGCAGTTACACTGCTCCCTATAAAACAAACGCTGAGTAGAGCGCGAATTGTTCCCATGTTATATACTGAGAAGAAGTATGAATTGGTGAGAGACAGCTGGCAGAGTATTAAAAGTTCACACGTACGCGATAGTATGAACTATTGGGAACATTAAAGTGCAGGTGGTACCTATTTGTTTTGTTAAAAAAATATATATATATATATATATATTGGTGGCCTTGTAGACAGACACAGAAATTTTTAGGCATCTGCAGTTTCTGTCACGCTGCGCCATCAAGTGCCTTTAGAACATAGAGATAACTCAGTAGTCAAAGCGTCTGGAATCATACAAAAACACTTGAGGTTGTGCGTCTTCTGTCAAGTTTGTGAAGGTGCATTCACATTTGATTAGGTGTGATTTACACTTCACTCGTAAGTGTGTTTGAAGACAGTTACATCATGAAATTGTTTACTACATTGCCACCTTGTGGACTTTTGAAGTATTTTATTTGTGGCCCATTATGTCACAATATGGATCTCTTTTGCAAACCAGAACAAAACTAAAGCATTTGGGGTAAAAATGAGAAGGTACCAGAACAAGGACAGATAATCCGGAACCAGGAAAGTCAAGAATTGGAACAAGGACTGAGACTAAAAGAAATAGAAGAAGGTCTCACAACTAGAAACTAGTCAAAAGTCTGTCAAAGAGCCCACAACTAGAGTCAGAGAACAGAAACAAGGAGTGGATAAACCTCGTCCATGAAGGGACAGACCCACACACAGTCACATTCGTGTTATCATTGAGGAATTCGAAGCGCAAGCTGTATTGTTGTTATGGGCGTGTGTTTTGTTAGAAGAAGGATGGTGGTGCGCTGGTGAACAGTCACAGAGACATTAAGCATCTGTGGTGTCTGCTAGTTCAGAATCACGTTGTGCATAGAGACAATAATACAACAGAATACAAAGTAAGACTCACCAATGTGCACAAATATACCAGAACTAGCACAAATTGGTCATGGAGCTGTGAAGTTGTGAACTCATTGACAACAGGGCCACCTTGTGGATTTTGAAGTATTTTATGTGGTTCCGTTTCATGAAGTACGATATGGTCCTGCATTTGAAAGCTAAAACTAAACGAAGGCAGTACAAGTGAGAGGAATACTAAAAAAATAAAACACAAATAACATTAAGTCAAAGGTTGAAGATTCTTATCAATATGGAGAGTCCGTCAGATGTTGCTAGTTTGAATGTAATTTATTATATTCATTCACCTGCTGCCATAAATTTGTGCGTTACCAACACGAACAGCTAAGAACGACTCCCAGAACCGGGCCAAAGAACCCAGTATTGGCACAGAGGACCACTATGGACTAGAACCACGACAGAGAGCTCAGAACCAGGACAGAGAGTCCAGAACTGCGACAGTACAGAACCGTGGCAGAGAGTCCAGAGACTCCAAAACTGGAACAGAGAGCCTTGACCCGAGACAGTGAACCCAGAAGCGGGTCAGAGGACCCGAACCGAGCCAGCGGACCCAGAAGCAGGTCAGAGGACCTAGGAGAGGACTAAGGTTCCAGAACCACGACAAAAGAATCGTGACAGAGGTTCCCAGAAGAACCAGAGCACAGTTCTCAGAACCACGACAAAGAATCGTGACAGAGAGGTTCCCAGTAGAACCAGGACTAAGGTCCCAGAACCACTACAGCGAATTGTGACAGTTCGGTTTCCAGAACCAGGACAAAGGTTTCTCACAGGTCCAGGAAGGGACAAAGGTCATCCCATTGAGTCCCGAACCATGAGGGAACAGGAAGGGACAATGGTCGTCCCAGAAAAGGGATCAGGAGTGAGCAAAGGTCGTCCCAGTGAGCCCAAATGGTCCCAGAACCACTACAGTCAACCCAGAACTACGACACAGAACTGTGACTCAGATTTCCAGAACCAGTAGAGAACAAATATTTTGTCAATACCAGGAGGGGACAAAAGTTCCAGAAAGTCACTTGTACTAGGACAGCGAGGTCAAGGAGGTCAGAGAGGTCTTCCTTCCCCTGGATAAGGCAAGACCACAAAGAGTGGATCATTATCTGTGCACTGGAAACTTGGAACATCCTCTTCACTGAACTGATAATTGTACAGGGTGTATGGATGTAGTCGTTCTCAGTCTTTTTAACAATGCAAGAGTACAAGCGTAAAGAAACACAACAACACCCTCAAAAGAATGAGAGACCTGCAGTGGCTAATCAGTGTGTCCAGTTTTAAACATAAATCCAAAGGGCGTCTTAGGGAGAGTGCTAAAATCTGCAAAAAAAAAAAAAAAAGTGCCTAGGACCAGTAAATGTACAACGAGCCTTGAACCAGGTCAAAAGGCCCAGAGACTCTGGAATCAATGAAAGCACATAGAGTCCAGAACCGAGAAACTGCGGGAATTACCAGAACTGGTACAGAGCACCCACGACGGAGTCTAAGGTCCTGCAACTTGAACCTGGTCAGTGACCCACAGAACTGTGCCCTAGGGAGAGTGCTAAAATCTGGAAAATAAAAAGGGTGCTTTGAACATCGTTAAGAACTGGAAGAGTAAATTGTTTTGAGGGTGATGTTCAATAGCACATATATTTGGTGAAGCGCAAAAAGCGCAAAAAGGAGTACCTGATTGATTCTGTATCGCAAATTATATCGGAAAAGTTGTTTTAAGCAGCCACGATCAACTTCTGGAGAGAGTAATTCATTTAATTCCAGCATCGACAGAGAGCAGCTCAAAAGCAAGTGTGGCAGTGATAAAAAAAAAAAATTAGACTTAAAGTCATGTGAAAAGATGCCACCTTTCAAAAGTATTGAAAGACTGTTAATTTCAAGAGGTGAAATGCGAATGGGAAAATTGGAAAGCAGCAATTCAAAAAATTGTAAAGGAGTAATTCCCATTTCAATATTTACTTAGGAAAATATTGAAACTCTAACCCCACTTCAGGGAAAACTAAGGACTGAGGAGGTGAGCCTTGGACCAGGACCGGGAGAGGACAATGGTAGTCCCAGGACCGGCAGAACCAGAAACTGGAAGAAGACAAAGAATGTCCCAGGACTGGAAGGGGACAAAAACTTGAGAACAATGCTTCCAACCTATTTAGAGGGGGACAACGGACGTCCCAGAATCAGCACCGAGATAGGGAAAAAATATGCCCTTTGACCGGGAGAGTTCACGACCGAGGTTCGTGACGACAAGAGTTCCAGTACCACGATAGGAAATCGTGACAAGGGGGTTCTCTGAACTGGGGCAAAAGTTCTGTGTCTAGAACCGGGCCCTATAGCCCATAGTACTGAGACAGTTTGTCAACAAAGAAATTAAATTTAAAGGTAACTTGGAGGCCCGAATTACATCTAGAGGCTCATAACCCAAGAAAATGGACCAGAATTTCATCTTGGACTGTAAGAGAACTGGCTCAAAATTTTTAATAGGGAGCATTCTTCCAGTACTTTTTGAGCATTGGAGGTACTTGTTGAACTCTTATATTTTCAACTATGAGCGGTAAGCCGCTGCGGAGTGTAAAGTGATGGTGGACAGAGAATGTGGACTGTCTTTTCCTGATTTGTCAGTCTAAGGGGGGTAGGTGGTGGTGATACCTATTAGTTGTTTGAGTGATGTGCCTCACTTCACACTTCACTTTTAACACTCTTTGCTCCTAAATTCTCGTTTGCTTTCACAAACTAAAAATAGTTCAAGAAGTCTTAGACCTCCTGCCTGTCTTAATTATTATTGTTGTTTTCTCCCTATACATTAAGCTTCATTTTTTGTGATTTGTTTATTTATTTCATTTTTCTGTAAAGGAGGAAGATGTGTTGTAAATTAGTTCTTTGTGTAACATGCCTGACAGTGGTCATTAGTCCTTCCTTTGTGTTCTGACCCCTTAGCCTCACAGAATACCTATGTGTGTGTTCTAAATAATACCGGAGTGTTCTACCCTTGTCGGTTGATGGTCTGGTCAGCTGGCGAGGTGTGCGCTCAGCTGTGTCTACAATAAATCCTACATGTACTTAACTAGAAATGTCCTGTGATTCATCTACAACAGTCTGCACCTGCCCTTTGCCTGCACCCTCGCGCCAATGCCACCACAAGCTTCCGCCAGAAAGCCTGCGTACGGCGAGGTGAGACTGAGGTGTCAGTGACGATGGTGCCAGGGTCCACTTTCAACGAGCATGATAAATACATACTAAATATATTTAAAAGTGTGACCTCTTCTCATACGCAGAGCTCTGCTCTTAATTTCAGAACATTAACCCAAGCCCTCAACCACCTTACTGGGTTTGGTCCACGTGAATTTTAAGTTTTACACAGATTTCAGCATCGGGCACTTTATACCCCTTAGCTACTTAGCTACGTTACAGAAGTTGTGTCCTGCAACAGGCAAGTTACAATAACATACATTGGCAGGAGTGGCCATGCCGGTAAACTCTGCCATGCAGATGGCCAGGGAGTTTTGGCTGTGCTCTATGCTCCAAGTGGAGCGTGGAATGGCAAAACTCTGCAAACTCTGCTGAGGGAGGGGAGTTTGGTGCCTATCCCTAATATAAACATAGGGGCATATGCATCAAGCCCTTTTCCCGTTCGCAAACGTGCCGATTCTCAGAATTGGCCCGTTTGCGAACGGGAAGAGGCCTTTTGGGATGTATCATCCCAAAGGGTATTGCAAATTAGAGAATCGCAAAAGTTGTGATTCTCGATTTTGCGATTGCATTTAAGAAATCGCAAATTGTGATTCCTTAAATGCAATGTATGAAGCACAGAAAAAGTGCGATTTGGCCTTAAGGAATCGCAAATTACCACCAACTTCAAGTTGGTGGTAATATGCGATTTCTTTGAAAAATGCACTTTTTTGCATTTTTCAAAGTGAGATGTGGCGCACATACAAGCCCTTAGGGGACATGTGCACACATAAATATTTCAGGGGTGCAACAGGGAGTCCTTTTGACACCCTGGCCCCCTTGAAATTGCATTCTTATTTTGCGATTCTCTAATTGCGAATCGCAAATTGAGAATGTCTTCCCATTCATTCCTATGGGCCTCCTAACTGATGGGAATGAATTGGAAGGTATTCCTTAATTGCGATTCGCAATTTGCGAATCGCAAATAAAGAATGGCAAGTAATCGCACATTATTTGCGAATTTTTTATTACATCCCGTTTTGCGATTCTCAAATAGCGATACCTAAAAATCGCTATTTGAGTATCGCAATCACGCTATTTGATACATATGCCCCAATATGAGCTTGCAAGCAGAGGGTTACGCTCAAGATACAATAAAGCATGGTCTTTGAAAGGGTGGAGGGTTGCAAAAATCGCTTCTGTCGTAACAATGTTAGGATCACAGGCCTAAGCAGTACTGTGAGTAATTCTGACTTAGAAAAACATGTTCAGCTCTGCTCTAACACATTCTTAAGGCTTCAGAAGATGACAAAATAAGTTTGGATTACCCCCACAAAGTTTTTTCTATCTGTCAGCAATCACGCCTCTAGCTTTCAGCAGTGGTGGATGGTAGCATTTGAAAGTGGTGGGCGTAAAGGTTTCTGAGTGGTGCATCTTGAGCAGAGCAAGCAAGCATGACTGTAATAAGGGGCGTTTGGGGAGTTTCTCCTCCCGAGAGAACTTAGAAAAAACAGTGGGAAAATGGTGCATTTTAAAGCACATATGACAAAGCAAGATGGTTAATTAAGCAATTATGAAACAGCAAACTTAATATACTGACCAGTGAGCATAAAGTACCCACTCTGAGTAAGTATGCGAGTATGCAGCCACGTTTAAAAACATGTCTTTCATTCTAAGTTCTGCCCTACTGAAAACACATTCAAACATAAAAAATGTTTTCAAGGCAAAGCGTCAAACAAATAAACGTCATTGCTCTTTAACCAGCATATTGCCATTCTACAGCAAAACATAACACCACCCCTTGGAGAAAATGCTTCAATTTAGGATCATATAGTTTGAGAAACAGTGACCAGTACCATGAACAGGGGAAGATGCAAGAAGTTGGGGCTCATGTCCATGATGGGCTGATCACTTCAGTCCTAAATCAATTATCATTCTTCTATTCTATTTTTTGGAAGTACTCTAATTGCTTGGCAAGTAAGCAGAAACCTCAGCATGTTATAGTATATTATCTGCAAAATTTATCAGTTATACTGACGAATTATTCTATGACTTTGTGCTACAGATCAAGTTGAACAGCACATCTGCAGAGCTAACTCCATGTTCACACTAGCAGAATACTGTGCCTTAATGACAAGGCTGGGGTAGGTTTTCGTTTCCCAATGTTTACACAACAGCAGAGCAGACTAGAGCCCGGGGCCATTTGTCATGCCTTCTGTTAGAGGCCCCTGTTTATTTGGTCATGACAATGGTTTGTATTTTTATTGCTTGCATTTGGAGAGCAGAATGTTGTCAGCTATCAGCAATTTTAATCAGCCTATACCACATTTATTATCTCTGTTTATGTCCACATGAACACGTGGCTCTGGCTCAGGGTTGCAACTATTTTGCTCAAACAAATCCCATTTGCTTTGCCTAAATCAGGACAGATGCATCCCATCTCCCAATGGCACCAACATCAAAGCAGGACAGAAGATGAACGTCCTCTTGTCTTGGGATTTAAAAAAATAACAGTTGTTTGAGGAGTCACTCTCAGTCTCAACTGAAAGTAAACCTTGTTCTCCTGGCACCCTCGCCTACAGACTCCCCGGACCTCAAATTTCATTCACCATTGCCATTGCCGACCTCATCACGCACCACTCCATCGCCTCCATGGACTATATTCTCATCGGGGACCTGAACTTCCACCTCGACAACCTCAGCAACCCCAACTCCACCACCTTCCTGGACAACCTTGCCAACATCAGACTGAAACAGCTCATCACTACCCCTACTCACAAGGCAGGACACATCCTCGACCCCATCTTCGCTGGAGGGAACAACATCCGCTTCAGCCACACCACACAACCCATCTGGATGGACCACCACTGAGTACACTTCGTTTTCAACAATGCAACTGCACACAAGCCCACTCCATTCCCACCAGGAAGGAATTGGAGCAAGGTCACAAAGGAGCACAGTTAACTCCACCCTCAACCACAATCCCACTCCTTCCTCGACTGACGCCAACTCTGCAGCCAAGTAACTACACCGGTGGATCACCAACTGCACAGACAAGCTCATCCCCCTCCTCAATCCGACAGACAACGCCCTATGAAAGCCACTTTGGTTCACCACCGACCTCCAAGAATCCAGATGCACCTGCAGACGTCTTGAAAAATGATGACGGAACAGCAAAACCACTGAAGACCAGACCGCCTACAAGAATGCCATGACAGAATACCACTAACTCATCAGATCCACCAAAAGGACCTTCATCCATAACAAAATCTTTGCTAACTCCCGCAACTCAAAGGAACTCTTCAGCATCATCCAGCAATTCACCAAACCCCCCAGCGAAGCCATGGATGTCACACCCTCCCAGTACTTCTGCAACAAGCTCGGCTCCTACTTCCATCTGAAAATCAAGGCACTCCCGACAACTTCAGCGAACAGACTCCAGAAACCACCCCTTCCCCCAGCGACGACAGCCAGCCCACCATCGCCGCCTGGACCCTGGTCACCACTGAAGATACCGTAACAACCATGAAGAACACTCACTCAGGATCCCCCACTGACCCCTGCCCGTCGCACATCTTCCACAGAGCTTCCACCACCATAGCACCAGAGGTTCGATGCACCATCAATGCCACCTTTGAATCCGGCACATTCCTAGATGACTGGAAATGCGCAGAAGTCAAGACCCTCTTCAAGAAACCCACTGCAGACCCGACAAACCTGAAAAACTATTGACCCATCTCTCTCCTTCCCCCTCTTAATAGGGTTGTTGTTATCAGGAATCCTTCCCTATTAGGAAATGGCTTGGTGTGTCATCCAGTCTCTAATGAAACATCTTTCCGTCCCTGTCCTCTTAAGAGGAGGAGTGTCAGAACCAAAATCATGCCTTCAAAATTCAAAGATTTTGTTATGAGTTAATTTTTTTTTCTTTTGTTTTTTTGTGTTGTGGAAGGAAGGTATGTAATATAGTGCTTAGTAACTGCTTCTTATTTTATTCTGCATCCTCCATGGGAATCTCCCCGTGTCAATGTGTTTCTCTTTGATTAGCACCATGGAGATAGAATGTTACTGTTTCTGTTGTGAGCCAGTTGCATCTGGCACTTGTTGGAGATGGATGGGACTATTTATTCTCTGGAATAAACTTATCACTTTCTACATTGGAACCCTCTCCATGGATTTATTCATCTAATTTTACACTGGCGACGAGCGTGGTGAACTAACTCAGCGTTTCCAGATAAAGAAGATCAGTCCCAACATCATTTGCTTACCAACACTTCAAATCTACAATCTTCACAATCTTCTACAACTCGTGTGAGTTCCTCCTTCTTTAAATATTCAGAAGTGAGCATTCGCCACATGCCTCACCTTTTCCTTCGTGTTTTTTTTTTTTGAATGGTTGGGAGGCTTCGATGTGGGCTTTATGAAATACAACCTATGAGAGGAATTGTTAACACTTGCTGAGAATGTGCTGCTGCTTTGCTTTATCTCTGTGTGGTTTTAACAGTCTCATGTTGAGATTCACGGGAATATGGTGATCTGCATCTGAGGCATATCGGCGTGAGTGAAAGAGCTGTGAACTGTTTGAGAGTTTAGCTTAAAATAACAGTAAAGTCATCAGCAGTAGAGGCATCTCAGCACAAGTGGAAGACTTTAAAATAACGTTATAGCGACCAGCATTAGAGGTATACCAGAGCGTGTGAAATACCAGCGAACTGTGTTTAAAGTTTGATTTAAAATAACGATCAACATAGCGGCTCTGCTGAGGAACTGTGAGCAACGTCGGTGTCATTTTAACGTGGTGGGACCCCAACCGCCTTCATCGCGCACACTTAGCGTTGTTTGAAAGGCATGTAAACACCCTTGCGCATGCAAGCCTTCTCTCACCGTGTATAGAATTGTAATCCTCGTGTCCTGCATCATTTGAAACCCATCGGCGCATGCATCGAGCGGCGTTGTCCTGCAGGAACATTCCACCTTTTCCTTCTCTGTCTCTTTGAGCCGTCTCAAGTCTCGTGTGACGTTATTGAGCGTCATCACGTTACGGCACGTTACGAGAGGCTCAAAAAAACGTTGCGTCCTGCGTGGTCTCTTTGTTTCCCTGGATACGAACAAGCATCGGAGGCGAAGGAACTGAGGAGAAATATCGGACGTTTGAAGAACATTGTTCGTAAATAACTTTATCGGTTTTTTTAAATTCTGGTATACATTAAAAAAAAAAGGGGGGAGAGTGAGTAGAGAAATGATAGTTTCCTGCTACCACTTGTAACACCACATCGTCTCCCCATTGTTTACTGGCGAATCGCAACAATTTTCTTGTGCTAGTGGCATTTCAACCTATTTTCTTGATTTGTTTTTCTTGTCCTCAATTTTCATTTATGACTGTTTTTCTCCTTTTCTACAGTAAGAAGCAAAAGGGATAATAAGGACACAATAAGTTGTTTAAGGGCACTTACAAGGTCGTTATTATTTAAATAACTCATTGTTATTTCATGTTTTCATCTGTGGTTAATTTATTGATGTGTTTAATACAATTTCAAGCATCACATTTATTTAGAATCTTATATGATTTGCATTAATATTGTGTTTGCATGTCACACTTGTATCTACTGATTTTGTTTGCACCACATTTGCTTAGTGTATAAGTTGAATAAGGGCGTTTACAGTTTTGCTTTAATTTGACAACCTCTATTTGTTCTTTCTGTTGGGTACTTATTCTCGTTCTTCATTTTCGTAAATATTCTTTTGTATTCACATAGAGTCTCATAATGCAAAATGTCGCAACACCTCCTTTCTTTTTTTCATCTCCGGGTGATCCACCCATCATGTGGCAAAAATGGAAGAAGGTGTTTGAGAGGTATGGGAAGAGTGCTGAAAGAAGAACTGCACTGTTATTACATTGTCAAGGATCAGAAGGTCAAGAGGTGTTCGACCATCTTCCTGAGATTGATGACTCATCCTTAAATGAATATGAGATATGCATATCAAAGTTAGATAGACACTACTTGCCGAAAGTGAGCACTATCTTAGAGAGGTATCATTTTGGCAAGAGAAACCAAAATGAGGGCGAAACGGTAGAAAATTACATTACTGCGTTGAGGAAGTTGGGATCTTCCTGCAAGTTTGGTGCATTGATTGAGGAGAGAATAAGGGATCAATTCATGCTAGGGTGTAACATACAAAAGGTTAGGGACGACATCTGGCAGAAGGATGAGCCATCGCTAGATGAAGTAATCACCATTGCAAAGCAGATAGAACATTCGCAAAAATATATAGAGATCATTACTAAACACGAAAAGAGTGAGGAAGGGGTTCATGAAGTTAAGTTGGGCTCTAAAGGGAGTGTAGTAAAGAGAAACGTTAAGCACAACTCTGAGGCGGGCAGTTGGCAGTTAACTCAGAATAATACTTATCAACCTAAGTGCTTTCGTTGTGGGAACCTAGGTCATTTAGCTAACGACAAAAAGTGTCCCGCGCTAAAAAGCACTTGCTCTAAATGCAAGAAAGTGGGTCACTACACGAGTGTTTGTCGCACAAGAAAATCTAAAACCAAGGTGAACTCAATCAATCCTAATGAGTACATGGAGGAGGTTTCAGATTCTGATCTTGACTGTGGACAGATCTTCTCACAAGTTTTTAGTAAGAATAAGAAGGGGCCCGTTGACACGGTGATGATTGGAGGTAGAGGGACTCGTATGCTCTTTGATTCTGGTGCAAAAATTTCTATTGTCTCTAAGGATTTTATTTGCAGTGTCTTAAAGAGAAGGTAAAATTGATTAAACCTGATATCAAGCCTTTCGCTTATGGTGGCGAGCCCATCAAACTACTAGGTTATTTTTAAGGGTTTATTGAGTATAAAGGGAGGTTCACTGCTGGTAAAGTCTATGTTTCCGATAAGGGTGACAGTATACTAAGTTTGCTCCACCAAGAAAACCATGGCGTCATGTTGAACCCTAATAGTGATCCTCCGATTTGGTTATGAGAAAACATTAAGGTCAATTCAGTCAACTTCATGGATGAAAATGTGAGTTATATTTCCAACCTTAGGGCATCATTTCCTAATGTTTTTAGCGGTGGCCTGGGGTGTTTACGCGGTTAGACTCACAAAATTAAGTTAGTTGCGAGTGCGGTACCTGTCTCAAGCAAAGTGCGCAGCGTACCTTTCTCAGTGAAAGATGAGATGAAAAAACAGATTGATAAGTTAAAATCAGATGGAATCATAGAGGAAGTTGAAAGAACCCAATGGTTGGCGCCAGTGGTCGCAGCACGCAAATCTGACGGTAGTTTGCGTCTGTGCATAGATTTGAGAGCTCTAAACAAGCAGGTCATTGTTGATAGGTACCCCATTCCTAAAATTTCTAGTTAAAGATGCTAAAGAGTTCTCTACCGTAGATTTAAAATCATCATACCAATAGATTTTGTTGGATGAAGATTCCAAGGACTACACTGCCTTCATCACCCCATTGGGACTTTCAGATTTGTTAGACTATTGTTTGGTTTAGTTTCGGCAGCTTCCGTCTTCCAAAGGGCATTAGAAGGGGTGTTACGAGATCCACCTGGAGTTAAGATCTATCAAGATGATGTGTTGATTTTTGATAGTAATAATGATTCAAGAGTGAGGGAAGTCTTTGAGAGATTCGATCAGTTTAATCTTACTGTCAGATTAGACAAATGCAAATTTAAAAAGTCATCAATTAATTACTTGGGACACACTATTTCAGAGAAGGGTATAGAACCTAAACATGATTTGATTGAGGCCATACATAACCTAGCTTCTCCTTCTAGTAAAGATGAATTGATGAAATTCCTGAGGATGGCTGAATACTACAGCAAATTTGTGCGTGGGTTTGCTGAAAAAAGTGTTAACATGAGGAACTTGTTATGTAAAGGGGTTGATTTTGAGTGGTCGTCACAATGTGAGGAAGAATTTAACAGCTTAAAGGCACATATGAAGGACACTCCAAAGTTAAGAAGTTTTGATCCCGCTTTGAAGACTGTTTTAATCACTGACGCAAGTATGAAGGGTCTTGGGGCTGTCCTTCAGCAAGAGAAGGATAATGAATATTTACCTGGTGTGAGGAATTGCACTGCGGACACTTTGTCGAGACTGGTGTGTGCTGATGAGGGTGAGTCCGCCGTGGAAGATGACAAGGTGAGTGAGTGGGTGTGTAACATTGAGCACAATGGTATAAAAGAAGAAAAATGGAAAGAAGAATGCATGAATGATGTGGTGATGAGAGAGCTATCCACTCTGATCAAAAAGGGGTGGGTTAAAAAAGGAAATGGAGAATTAGAAACATTTTGGAATGTCAGAAATGAACTATCCGAAGCACATGGTCTCATTTTTAGAGGGTCAAAACGCA
The DNA here is from genome assembly GCF_964204655.1 of Triturus cristatus. Taxonomy (NCBI): domain Eukaryota; kingdom Metazoa; phylum Chordata; class Amphibia; order Caudata; family Salamandridae; genus Triturus; species Triturus cristatus. The sequence goes on from NC_140589.1 coordinate 184,784,999, forward strand.
TTCCTCCCACAGTTTTTCATGGAGATTTAATTGAGCTAGCACACAGGGGTCACCAGGGGATGTCCAAAACGAAAGAGCGAGTGAGGCTTAATTATTGGTGGCCTGGAATTGACCTTCAGGTGGAGCGCGCCGCCAGGGAGTGTATACTTTGCGCTCTTAGTGAAAAAACTATGAAGCCTAGAGTGCAACCCATGGTTATCAGACAGTGGCAGTGGCCTGAGGGACCTTGGCTGGAATTAGCACTAGACATATTGGGGCCTGACACTGGTGATGGAGGTGAGACATATGTCTTTGTACTGATTGACATGTTTTCTAGGTGGCCTGAAATTAAACTAAGTCCATCGATTCCAAACATGATATCTCTTTCTTAAAGGAGAATTTTGCAAGGGAAGGCCTACCTGGTTGTTTGTTAACGGACAATGGTGTTCAATTTGTGTCCGTAGAAATGGAAAATTTCTTATCTTAGAAAAGTGTTCCATCAAACATAAAAAATGTTCACTGTACCATCCGGAAACGAATGGTATGGTGGAACTCTTCGTCCCTGTGCTAAAAGAAACAAGCTCTTTGTCTAAACAGAATAGTTTAGATTGGAAAAAGGAGTTAAATAAAAAGGTTGAAGTGTATAGGTTCACTCCACATTCCACGACTGGGTGCACGTCTTTTGAACTTCTTAAAGCAAGAAATCCTAGCACTCTTGTGGCTCCTTTCTGGGTCAATGATCTAGTTTCGAAAAGGGGTAAAACATCTGAGAGTGGAAGTTGGAGGGATATGGAGAAAGACAAGATTGAAAATCGCAAACAACATTTTGACATCAGGAAAGCTGTGAAACCTACTGATGTCAAGGTCGGGGACTTAGTCATAATCAAAGCTCCACTGGGTGGGAAATCGTCTGGGTAGTTTTTAAAACCTCATAAGGTCATAAAAGTTTTCACTAATGCTATCAGAACTGAAGATTCTCGTATATGGAATCTTAATAGGGTTGTTGTTATCAGGAATCCTTCCGTATTAGGAAATGGCTCGGTGTGTCATCCAGTCTCTAATGAAACATCTTTCCGTCCCTGTCCTCTTAAGAGAAGGAGTGTCAGAACCAAAATCATGCCTTCAAAATTCAAAGATTTTGTTATGAGTTAATTTTTTTTCTTTTGTTTTTTTTGTGTTGTGGAAGGAAGGAATGTAATATAGTGCTTAGTAACTGCTTCTTATTTTATTCTGCATCCTCCATGTGAATCTCCCTTTGTCAATGTGTTTCTCTTTGATTAGCACCATGGAGATAGAATGTTACTGTTCTGTTGTGAGCCAGTTGCATCTGGCACATGTTGGAGATGGATGGGACTATTTATTCTCTGGAATAAACTTATCACTTTCTACATTGGAACCCTCTCCATGGATTCATTCATCTAATTTTACACCTAGCTGACAAACTTCATAAAAGATAACGTTATCCTTGACACTTTCCAATCCGGATTCCGGAGCAACCACAGCACCAAGACTGCTCTCTTCGCCGCCACATCGCACGCTCCTCGACCACGGCCACACCGAGGCTCTCATCCTACTAGACCTCTCTGCAGCCTTTGACACTGTCTCCCACTGCATTCTCACAGCCACACTTCACAACACCGGCATACAGGGAACTGCCCTTGACTGGCTCCGCTCCTTCCTCACCGGCAGAACCCAAAGGATCAGACTCCGACCCTTCCTCTCCGAACCCACAGAGATCAACTGCAGAGTACCCCAAGGATCATTGCTCAGTCGCACACTCTTTAACATCTACTTGGCCCCCCTCGCCACCATCGTCAGACAGCAGGGACTCTGCATAATATCCTACGTCGACAACACCCAGCTCATCCTCTCCCTCACAAAGGAACCCGGAGCCATCATACTCACTTTCCAGGAAGGAATGAAAGACGTTGTATCCTGGATGGGAAGCAGCTGTCTGAAGCTCAACTCAGAGAAGACAAAAGTCCTCATCCTCGGACCCACCCCCTCAGCTTGGGACAACACCTGGTGGCCCACCGCCCTCGGCAACCTCCACAGACCACACCCGGAACCTCGGCATCATATTCGACTCCTCCCTCACCATGACCTGCCAGATCAATGCCGTTGCTTCCACCTGCTTTAAGACCCTCCGCTTCCTTCGCAAGACCTTCAAATGGATCCCCACAAAGCCAGAAAGACCGTCACCCGCGCACTCATAACAAGCAGACTGGATTATGGAAACGCCCTCTATGCTGGAATCAACAAATCCCTGCTACGCAAACTCCAGACCATCCAGAACACGGCACTGAGACTTGTCCTCTGCATCCCATGAGATGATCACATCACCCATCACCTGCGAGAGCTCCACTGGCTCTCCGTCGAGAAGAGAGTAACTTTCAAGCTACCCCCCCATGCCTACAAATCCCTCCATAACACGGACCCAAATACCTCAATGAAAGAGTCTCCTTCCATGTACCCAAAAGAAACCTCCGCTCCGCTGACCTCACCCTAGCAGAAACCCCGTGCATCTTCAGAATCAGAACATGTGGAAGAGCCTTTTCCTATGTCACGGCTAAGGCTTGAAATTAGCTCCCGGTCAACATCAGATGCTCCCCTACTCTGCACGCCTTCAGGAAGAGCCTCAAGACCCAGCTCTTCAGCTGACATGGAGCTGCACCCCCCCAGACCCTGCACCTTGAGACTCTCAGAGGTGAGTAACGTGCTTCACAATTACCTGATTGATTGATTGGTGAGGCAGCAGTGCTGCCATTTTTAAGTCATGTGATATCTGATTAGTGCTCTTGCTGACATGTGCAATAAGTAATGGGTGTCCTAGAGTGCGTCAGGCAAAATGACGCAAGAAACCAGATCAATATAGAGTAAAAGGCCACTTTATTAGGACAGGTATGCAGTTTTGAAAATCTAATACAATGAACAAAACCTAACCCCGCCACCAATAAGCAACCCAAACAATAGAAATCCCCCAAACAAATTCATCCAATGCCAATCTTCCCAATCCTTTTATCCACTCAGCCCCTGCCCCATGTGTCCCCTCTGTCAAAGCCTCCTCTGCAATGTCCCCAACCCTTCCAACCTGTGGCAAACGCGTCCATTTCTGCCACCTGCCATAAGCAACAACCTAAAAGCCCCAGAGTTGCAGACCCCCCAAAAGTGAATAATATTGTAAGAAACAACCAATTGAAAGAGGGAGGGAGGGAAGGACAAAAAACACCATAGGACTGAAGGACCACAGCATCGAATTACACAAATTCAAAAATTACCACCAACTGATGATAAAAACCCTGCAACCAGTGTTGCAAGGACCGATGGACACAATGCAAAGGGCCTGGCCTGAACATTTGCCCGAAGCTGCCCGGGGGGGGGGACATCCTGCGCATTCCACTCCCAGGAGCCATCATTGGGCAACATGACACAGGAAACCAGACCAATAGAGAGTGAAAGCCTGCTTTATTAGGACAGGTATGCAGTTTTGAAACTCATTAACATTTACAGATTTAAATTAATCTCCTCACCAATACAATGAAAAAACCTATCCCCTACACCTTCAAGCTACCCCCAACAATACAAATCCCCCACACAAATTCATCCACTTCCAATCTTCGCCATCTTTTCATCTACTTACTTTCACACGTGACTCAACCCTCACCCCCTGTGTCCACTCTGCCAAAGCCTACAATGCAATGCCCCAAATCCTTCCGGCCTCTGGCGAGCTCCTCCATTTCTGCCACCAGGAAATAACCCTGACAAGGTTTATATCATGCCCCCCGCAACATGTTGTGCAGAACCAAGGTAAACAACCCGTCAACAATGAAACTGTCACCAAAACAGGAAGCCTGCCACACAAGCAGTGCTAGAAAAAAGGACTGTTGTTAAACAGTCTTACTTGGTTAACGCCACCTTTTAAGGGCTAATGTCAATGCTACTTTTTCTCAGATTTCAAGCAGATACAACTGAGTTTCCACAAATTAAAAGTTAACCTCACCCAAAAACACTGAAAATCCTGAGGCAGATTTATGAGGCCCGTTGCGCCATCGGAACGTCACTTTTTGTGACGTTCCGTGGCGCAGAAGCCTGCGTGATATTTATCAGGCAGCACTGAGCCACTTTTTTTGGCTTAATGCTGCCTCATAAATATCAGTCCCTTTAACGCAGTGTTCTGCGTTAAAGGGGCGTGCAATGGGTGTTGCTGGGGGCGTTCCCAGCAACATCCATGGCCTTTTGACACTGCCCCAGATTTACGAGAAATTGTAAATCTGAGGCAGCGCCAAAAGCTTCCGCCTCCCCAGGGGAGGCGTAAGGGAGGCGCAACGGGGAGAAATATCTTTATTTCTCCTCGTTTTTCCTTTTTCTATGTGTGCTGCATTCTGCAGCACCCATACAAAGAGGAAAAACCTCTTGTGATTATTTTTGTACAGAAAGGTTTCCCTTCCTGTACAAAAATATTCATCTCCGCAACGCAGGCACCCTTGCACCATGGTGCAGAGGTGCCTGCATTGGCGCAGGCAGCCCATTGTGCGCCGGCGCAGGGGAAAAGGACAGGAATACGCCGCATTTTATAGATACGGCGCATCCCTGCCCTTTTCTTTTGCCATAGGGAAGCGCAGCAGGAAGGCCTGCTGCGCTTCCCTACGGCAAAACCTCATAAATCTGCAATTATGTCCATGTGCTCTAACCACCCTCTACCTTACGTTCACATAAATGCTGCATCTCACTCTTAACTTTTCACCTCGCTTTTTCAACTGCTGTGAACTTTACCGCTCCTCACCAAATTCTTTGAGGCACCAAAGCTGTCAATATTATTTTAGAAATGACCAAGATGCACATATGAGCTCAAGGTCTTTCTTCACTTCTTTTATCAAGTCTATACCTGATAGGTGAATAAGATCATTCTCGCCCATATATACAAGTAAAATGTCGGAGCACACTCGAACCAATACCAAATTAGACAGGGAAGGTAACAATTGACCCCATTTCATAACCCCCCCACCCCAGCAGTCAATTTTAATCTCTTTCCAAAAGGATGATATTCAGCCTGTTTCACTGCCCATTTAATAAAAGAATGTCTGACGATCCAAATGGAAAAGAAAGACACCAGGGGACCAGCTACACAACCTGGAAAGAAAAACAAGAGTTAACACCAACATAAAGGTTATGCATCCTCAATATCCCTAATATAAGGCATGCAACAATCAGAAGACCAAAGTCCTAAACTCTTAACCTAATTCAAAGAAACACCCAACATCAATGCTTCAGAAGCAGAACAAATTCTAAAGGAATGATTGCCAAACTGGAAAGGGTCTTCACCAATTTGACATAACACTTTCCTCAAGACCCCCATAAACAGATAATATAGAAGGTTAGAACCTTCCTGATGAACAAAAACAAAATCAGAAAATGCCCCCCTTTTGTATCTAAATGCTGGACACACAAAACCTCCCACTTTGTTTAACAAAATCTTCGCCCCTTCACCTCTCTGGTCAGTTTTAGATTCAAACTCCCTGGCTGGCCACTTACCAAAAGTTCTGAACTTCAAACTGCACCCAAAAATAGCCAACACATGCATAACTGAAAAAGCAAAGCATCAAAAAGAGAAAAGCATAGAAAAGAGAGGGTCTTTACAAATACACAATAACAACCGCAGGGAGATGGGATCCCTGACAAAACTGCTTCTGTTTTTTTGCTTTGGTCCAACCATGCAACATTCTCCTACCCATTTAACCTGCAGGAGGTTCATAGCCTCCAGAAAAATGTTCCATAAAACACATACCCGCTAACTTGCCACGTATTGTAGCGGCAGAAATGTTACCACCTATGTTATTCATAATGAAAACAAGAACATCATCTTTCCACAACATGAGGACTTGCTCCTCTTGACTTCTGCAAGCCACCCACAACTGTAAAAATTCTTCCCACGCTCTCCTATAACATGAACTGGTACTGACTGCCAAAGATTTTTCAACTAGTTCAAGCATACTCAGTTCCCTAGTTGCCATACCTCTTCCGGCACTACTGTTTTCTGCAAATCTGCTCTGAGCCCCAAACCGCAGAATCTCTGCCACTGTGGAAAAGACAATGCATCTGCGATATTATCGTTAGCTCAAAGGTGGGGTGGTTTTGTGTTTAAGTGTGGATGTGGTGCCTCCCAAGTATGCGTTATTCGTTGCTCACAATCTGTGCGTTGCAAAAGGAGAGGGAAATACACACCCTGAACCCTCCTACTGGACCGTTTACCAGATCCACCATTAAACTAGAATGCTTATCTTATGCACTTGCTGATATCAAGAAGATAAGTATCTTTTCATACATCATATGTCCTTGTCAAAATTAATATAACACACACAATACAATATGATCAGCTCGTGCTGATGCTTATTCAATAACAAGTCTTTGGATGTTCTGTTGTTTCTTTATTCTGCACAGAAAATGCCAAGCCAACACGTGTTTCATCGTGGGGATTGACCCACATGACTTCTTCAGGGTTACAAGAGAGAAAGATGTGTAAAGGATCAGCCGATCCAATAACACTCTCTAGACAAATTTTACTCATGTTAAAGTGAACACCCAGTGACTGTTTAGGTGAACATATCACATAGCAATGTGATCCTTCTTTCTCATACAATATCTAAGTGAGCATAAGTGTTGTCCCGTATTATAGATATCGATGGTGGGAAGATGCTCATAGTTCATTGCGTGCTTTACGTTACAATCAATTGAAAAACCTTGTGACTGTTCACGTGATGAATTTGCATCCGGGAGCATTCATTACCCCCAAGACCTCACGGTTGAGTACGTAACCAAAATATCCAGGCAAAATAAAGCACAGGGGGCAAAGAAAGGGGGGGTGAAGGGAAACCATGAATAAGACCAATAGGAGCCCTCAATTCCTTTGCACTGCAGCATCTTCCCTTGCTATATAGTCATTGACTGACAAGCCGTGCGGCCATGAAAGATGATGAATCATAAGGAAATCACCTTCAGATTTTTCATGGACAATACCTAGAGGCAAAACCAACAAATCAGACAAGGGTCAAGATGTAAATGGCCCTGCCATCCTTCCTTTTTCAGCCTTTTTACCCAAGTTTTGAGTGATTATATCCGGGTGTTCTGTAGCTGACCTCAGGTTGTCTGCAAACCTACGAATCCTAGGACCCTGGTAACCAAGTTTGAAACCTTCACGAAAACCCCAGTCCAACCTGGTTACATCAACTCTGTTAGGGTAAAATTGTAACCAATAACTAAAAACATCCACCTTAATGGTGTAAAAGCCTTTGAATCCAGCCTGAAACTATCCACCACTACCCCTGCCGTGCCTGCTACCACCAAACGTTGTTTATTCCCCAACGCACTGGAGGACTACATGTTTGCCTCCACATTTGGAACATTTGTGATTATACTTACACAGGTTTCTCTGGCAGTAACTCCTGTTGAAGCTCCACCAAGCAACGACATTGGGACTTTGACCTATTCCCCAGTTCCTACCTCTTCTGAGGTGGGTTTCCCCAGGAAGGGCCAATACTGGATTGCTAAGCCACTTGCTGTGTGCATTGTCGGGGACTGCCACTGTGGATCTATCCAGTGCACCCAGAGTTCATTCCCAACCTCCCCCCAGGGTTTATCTTGAATAAGAACCATTCTTCCCCTAAACTGCTCATCATAGTATAGCCATGTAAAAAAAAACAAATTCCATGTGAGCTTTATGGATAGTATCTATGTACTTAACCAGAGATACTGATCTTTAAGGAAATGTTTCATAATAGACACTAGCAAATATTTAAAATGCAGATGTACATGTATCAATTGTTGTGGGCACTCTTGGATGCTTTGCTAATTTCCAAGCCTCTCCCCAGGAACATTTCTTGGATTGAATCTCCCTATGCAATAATTTGAAAATGTCCACAAACTCTCTTTTACAAATCTTCTCTTTACTAGCCGTATTCAAATGTGCACCCAATGGCATAGATAAACCTATATAAGGGAGTCTCTACAAACCTTACAACTTTTTTCATCCCATTCTACTGTATTTTTTTCTTTCTCAGCCCCATTTTTGCTTGTGCTTTCTGCTTTATCACTTACCTTTATGCCCTCACCTTTACCGACAATCTAATTTTTTAACTTGTCCGACAGTGTCCTCACAGATTTATCAGCTAATAAATCTGTAAATTGTGAACCTCACTTTTTTGCACCCCTTTTTGAGTGGAGCCATCCCAACAGCTCCTTCATTCTGTTTCACCAGTTCTAAGCCTGCTTGATGAATCCTGCAATGTGTGCTTGTGTTCAATTTTCCCCTGCTTCTCCTGATCCAACGACTCCTTGTGTGTACCCAGAGCCTGTAAAATATGATCTTTTGGTAGAGCATTAGGACCACCCCCTTTTGACCCCATCTGTTGTTAGAGACTGTTGATCACTTTTCCAATTTGGTATTTCCCCTTCTTCAAGCTCTTCTTCATCATCCAACTCACATTCCATTTGTATCCCTAAATCACACCCACTCACACCTGGTCATTACTCATCACCAACACCCCCATCATAATGCTTCCAATTCACTTTCTTTGGACTCTGGAATGACTCTAATAGTCTCTTTCTATCCCTCGATTTTGGGATGGTTGAATGAAACCTTTCCCTCCCTGCAGGACGGTCCTCCAAGGTAACAACAAATGCAGCGAGCAGGTAATCGCTGCATCTGCACCAGTCTCCCTTCGGTGTCCTGCAAGTCGCCTCAACTTGCTGGAACTGTGGCCCTTTTATCTGCCCTATCTAGTCTTTGTTGTTCAAAATCACTCCATCCTGCCACCCAAAACCATTTGCCAACTGAAGCACTAGTATCCTACAAACTTTCAACTGACTAACTGCCTAACACTTCAGAATCTTCAAAGACACTTTTCTTCAACATGGCTTGTCAACAGAATCACTTAAATGGGGATCACCCAGCATCGGTTCTAGATAAATTGACAGAAATATCCAGAGTAGCTGAACATTTAAATGCAGTGTGCACTCTCTCCATTTCCTGCTTAGTTATTTCTTGAGAGGCGCTCGCTCCTCCGTGGCATGTAAGGAAAAAACAACATATTTCTAAAACCAGTTCTTGCACTGACATATGTGCGCTAGCACTCAAGCGCCTCCTGCTGAGATATTCTGCTCACCACATGACTAGTGGGAGGAGCAGACTCAGTGCAGTGGTCGTAGTCAATGTTCTTTGCTTTAGGAACACACCCTTTCCTAAATAGGCCTTTACGTTTAATAGCGTGCGTACACGCCCGGTCCTGACCACTGAGAGGGGCACTCTCCGAAACCTCACCAGCCAGGGCGGTCCACTTAGGAAACAAGGATTCGTCAAGAAGAAGTAACTCCTCCCCCGCACACGTACCTCTACCCTCGCCTGGAGTTATAATTTTATGTGGTGGCGGTGAACACGCCCGAACAGCCACTGCAACACCACTCGCCGCTGAGCGCTCTGTACGGGACATAACCCACCATGCCTGAGATAGAACTCCAGGCATTATCAGGTCTTTCCTCCCCACTTCACAGATAATCCTCAAAGCATCCTGCACTGCAGCTGATTTTTCGGACATGTTTGAAACCACCCTTCAGCAACTAAGGACCTGATATTTTCAAAAAACACCCTAAGGCATAGTGCCGAATGATGGAAATTCAAAAAAATGATCACAAACTGAAAATAAAAAACCCCGCCCCAGCGTAGAAAAGACCAATGGGCACTACCCAAAGGCCCTAACCTGAACCATTCGTCTGAAGCTTCCCGGGGTGAACATCGTGCGGATGCCACCCAAAGGAGCCCTCATTTGATTTGAACATGATGTCGGCTAGCTTCAGCTTTTCGTACAGATAAGAAGCAACAAAATTAAGCACATGCCTAGTATTACCTATTAAAATTGCCAAAATATTATATTGCCACAATCTCTACAATAGTAGTCAACCTATGTGCCGACTTGCCAGCCACGCACAGATAGGGTTCCCACCTGACAGGTGGATTTTTAGACCTCATCTTTAAATACTTCAAACAGCAAATGTAAATAAAAAGCACTTTTAATGTTCTATAGCTGTGCACCGATCCCTGACTAATAACTAAAGTATACAAAGGTGGAAAAGTCATGTCGCAAATACCTACGATTTTATTTGCAGTCCTATTTAGTACCATGCCTGGGTAAGTTTGCAGACTCTCCAAACAACAGAAAATGGCTGGTCTTTTTTTTCCTAGAAAGGTGGCAACCCAACATTTAAAAGCTAAATTATTTGTGTTGTGAGAACATGGCAGTATCATTTTGTGTTTCTGCCAAACTCTCCCCCCAGTGCCACCATTTTGTAACTCGTCGCAAATAGGCCAGGTGTAGTATCCTCAGTCCATGTTAATATGTTCCCTTTCATTCTGTACTTAGCTGCTCAGCCAGTGTGAGTGTTCCGCGTAGAATGTTAGTGTGAGTGGAATGCTTGGGTGCCTGTGTGTGTGTGAGACAGTTGGGAAGATGGGCTGAGCAGCTAGGAGGCTGCTCCTGGTGGGGCCTGTTCTGGGCTTGTTCTAGCTTGCTGTAACTTCTACTTTTGGACTTAATAAATTACATAAAATCATCTCGGCTACGTCTACTTCATCACTTGAACATGTGGGCTCAACCCACTACATTTATGGCGGCGATCTGGAGCTCATCTCACGCTAAAGGTAGTCTGATGTCAACTAAGGATGTGGAGTGCAGCAGGACTACGTGTAGGAAAGAACCTACTACAAGTAAAAAAAAACCAAAGAGAAACAAGCATCAAGAAATTCTAAGAAAAGAAAAGAAACCTGTCAAGCGACGCAACTTAAGTATAAGAAACCTGTCAAGCATGCCTGACTGCCCCACCAGTGTCTACCACACCGGACAGCCCTGCCCAGGCGTGCTGTGTTGTCATCTCTGCGTCTACATCTCCTGGTAATTCATCATCAAAGCTGCCTGGGTTAAGCAGAAGAAGATTTGTCTCAAACAGTGCCTACTTGCCACTACAAATGTCCACAGGGCATCCAGAACCAAGGTATTCAGTGACTGACTTTGCTTTTCCCCTAGTGCGAAGTGCAGTGTTTCTAGTGAAAGTAAGGCTCATTCGTGACTGTTTTAATCTACATTATGCCACAACCAACGTCAAGGTCGCTACTACTAATGTATCCTCCGCCTATGGAGCCACGGTATTTTATTTACTGCCTGTGTTTTTGCCCCAGTGAAAAATTCTTTGACTGTGCTTAACACAGGATGTTGTATTGCTGACTGTCTTCGTGTGCTTTCTTTTTTGCTAACGCTGCACCTGTGTGAGATTCACTAGTGTCACTGCTCGCTTTATTTGTTTACTGGCGCTTTGAAAATTGTACGAATGAACTTAATTTGAATCCCAGAGTCTCTGCCAGATTTAGAGGAAACCGACACTCTGATCAAAGTGTAGTTCTGAATTAATTGATAAGAATATTTTCGAGTATGCTCCAAGGCCTGTTAATATTGACAGTTATGCTTTATTCAAGTTTGAAAAAACACTCGCGCACTTCACCTTGTTCTTGGTGTCGCGCGGAGCATCAAAAGAACCTTCATGATGTTTCCTCCATTGCCAACTTCGGAATGCATGCTGCCTATGGACGTTTGGGAGCAAGAGCGCGCCGATAGCCACACGGTGCACGTCTCTTCAGCGTACCGCCATCTTGGAATTGGCGTGTGCAGATGTAGTAGTCGCATTTTACAGTCTGCTTCCTCCAGTAAGATGCCAACCATGTTTTGTGCACTCAATAAAGTTAATTGCATGATGAAGTCTGCTCTTGCTTCGAAGATTAGAGATTGTTACACTCCTCATTGTCTTCGCAATAAGCTTACGCATGATGTGTTGGACAGCATTGTGTTTTCGGCCCAATGTTTGACAAGTAAGCGCAACAGTTGGCATTTTCAACACGTGGTGATGGGTTTGAGTTCTCTCTGGTTCAGGCACTGGACACAGAACTTTGCTGGCAGATCCTGTGGTGTGTTTGTTTTTCTTAACCAGACCTGCCCTTTAGTCTTCGCTGGGCGTCTTCTCTGCAGATTTGTTACTCAAGCTGCATGTGCCACTACTTTCATTTAAAGTGCTCAGTTGTACCTAGGAACGCCTGTCCCTCATCATCGCGGTGGCAGGCACACCATTTACTTTTTGAAATACGAGTTTGTGGTGCATGTTTTAAAGATTTAACGCAAATTTTTTTTATTTTACAGGAGAATGAGTTTTATTCCTACAGTGTCTTGTAATTGCTGCATGCCATCTTTGTTAATTTGCTTTTCACACGTACATGTCTTGTTGGTATTGGAGTGGGTACTAGTCCCATATCTCTTATTTACGCATTTTCTTGTTTCAGATATTGTATCCCTGTCTTGGGATGGGAGTGGGTTCTCAGTCCCATGTCCCCTTGTTTCAGATATATTATCCCTTCCTAGGGATGGGAGTGGGTTTTTAGTCCCATGTCTCCATGTTTAAAATTTTGTATCCCTGCTTAAGGGATGGGAGTGGGATTTAGTCCCATGACCCCTATTTCACATATGTTATCCCTGCCTAAGGGATAGGAGTGGGTTTTAGTCCAATTTCCTTTAATAGTATTTTTATCCCTGCTTAGGGATGGGAGTGGGTTTTTAGTCCCATCACCCCACGTTCACAGTAATTTTTTGTTTAAAGGGGGTGAGAGTCCCACCTTTGTTACGTTTGTGTTGGGTATTAGTCCCTTCATTTAAATATTCGCTGTCGTGTGTGTGGGTAGCCATCTTTTGATGCCACACTGTGCTGCATTTCTCTTTTACATGCTGCACAAGTCCATGGGTTTTAGTTCCATGTGACGTATTCTGTACATTTGGGTGTCAGTCCCAAACAATGTTTATTTCACTTGGGTTTAAGTCCCATAGTGTCCCTCACATGAGGGGTGGCGTATTGGGTTTTCGCCACAGTCTTCTCACGTGAGAAGTACTTCCTTGGGTGTCGTTCTACCCATAGGATTCTAGTCTGGGTATCATAGTCACTTGTTTTATGTGAGCTCATCACTTGAATATGTGGCCTCAGCCCACTACACCAGGTAACGGCAGATGTGCATAATAATGTAGATTTTCCTAGTTGTTATGACGGAAAGTCTTAATTTTATTAAAGACACGGAGGCGAGTATTATGCTTTCTTATCTTGCATTTTATTCAACAGCAGCCAATATAAGTGAGAAAACTACAGTTCCCAGGAGCACAGGTAAACAAACTGGCCAATGGGAACACAGAAAAAACGAGAGTTAGAAACCAATCATGAACTAACTGTCCATAAAATGTCACATCTGTCATTAGTCCAGCTCTGAAAACGGAGACATCAATACCTGCAAGGGACATAACCCAACGAACCCAACGGGCAAGTGTAGCAGAAGAAACAGGAAGGTGTGGTTTACGAAAAGAAATGAGGAGCTGAGAATGAGAAGGCATTGTGAGATCAGCAGTCCTTTGTTCACACATTTTTAGACATTGGCCTATACATAGTTTGCGATGCGAGGGAAAGTAAGGATAAAACACAGAATTCAAATTTGTTTTGGTTTGTCTATTAATCTGAAACACAACACCTGTAGGAGAAAATTGACGACCTGAAATATCTAAAGCTTTAACATCAGAAACGCGTTTAATGGAAACAAGGTACAAAAGCATGGTAAGTTTAGCAGATAAAATTTTTAGAGAAAGAGAAGCATTATATGGCCAATCAGAAAACAACTTGAGTACTACAGAAACATCCCATAAACTGGAACAACAAACTCCCTTCAGAAGGCGACATATCAAAGGGTGAGCGCCAACTGGTTTGCCGTCGATAGGAGAGTGGTTGAGGGAAATAGCAGATCTGTATAAATTAACTGTTCTGTAAGTGTTAGAAGGCGACCTCAGAGGAGACAGGGAGGGTACCTGAGCACCCTGAGACCTACCCTCGGGGTATCGTAGCCGGGCGCTGGCAGGAGACTCCTCAGGGGAAGAGTCTCATGTCTAGGATCGTACACCCTGCACCACACGACAAAGAGACACCACACTGTATGTTCTTGGGCACAGATCTTTATCTAATCAGCTTCGTAGGATCTTTATGATCAACAAGGTGGATATGTACAAAATAGAGCACGGGCTCAAAGAGTCTCGGCAGGGATATGGGGTAGCGGGACAGTCTTTGGGGATCCGGATCAATGCGGGGACGTACCCGGCGCACAGCTCACAATCCTCGAGCTGGGGGATATGCTGTGGTCATTGGGGTCCAGCCGGACCGAGGGAGAACCGGGAGAGGCCGTCAGCGTTGGCGTGGTCAGTACCAGGGCGATGGAGGGAGATTGACCACCGCAGTAGTTTGGGGTTTTCCCCTCGCATCTGCATGAGCCATCGCAAGGGGCGATGGTCGGTTTGGACTTTGAAATGGGTGCCAAACAGATAGGGTCGTAATTTCTTGAGGGCCCAGACTACGGCGAACGCCGCGCGCTCAATGCTGCTCCATTTCTGTTCTCTGGGTAACAGCCTTCGGCTGAGGAAGACTACGGGCTGGTCTAGGCCTTGGTCATTCACCTGTGACAGGACTGCCCCAATGCCATGCACGGAGGCATCAGTTTGTACCACAAACTCCTTGGAGTAGTCGGGGGCCTGGAGCACGGGGGCAGTACACATGGCCGCTTTCAGGGCATCGAACGCCTCCTGGCAGGCAGAGGTCCACTGCACTTTATTGGGCTGTTTCTTGGACGTGAGTTCCGTTAGGGGACCGACAAGGCTGCCATACCCCCGGATGAATCTCCGGTAGTAGCCGGTGAGGCCCAGAAAGGCTCGGACCTCCGTTTGGGTAGTGGGTGGTTCCCAGGCTAGGATGGTGTCGATTTTAGGCTGCAGAGGGGCGACCTGCCCGCTTCCGACCCGGTGCCCTAGGTAGACCACCGAACCTTGCCCAATCTGACACTTGCTGGCTTTTACTGTGAGGCCTGCCTGGCGCAGGGCCGTTAGCACCCTCCGGAGGTGCTGGAGGTGCTCACTCCATTCGGAACTGAAAACCGCGATATCGTCTAGATATGCTGCGCTGAACTTTTCCAACCCGGCCAGGACTCTATTTACCAGTCGCTGGAAGGTGGCCGGGGCATTTTTCATCCCGAAGGGCATCACGCGAAAGCGATAGTGCCCATCCGGGGTGGAGAAGGTGGACCGCTCCTTGGATCCTTCTGTGAGCGCAATTTGCCAGTACCCGCAGGTTAGATCGAAGGTGCTGAGGAAATGAGCAGACCCGAGACGGTCAATGAGCTCGTCTGCTCGGGGAATGGGGTGAGCGTCGGCTCGGGTGAATTCATTGAGTCCCCGGTAGTCCACACAGAATCGGAGTTCTGGGGCGACACCGGGGGCAGCTGCTTTCGGGACCAGTACCACGGGGCTGGCCCAGGGGCTGTCTGAGGGTTCGATCACCCCCAAGGTCAACATCTTCGAGACCTCGGCCTGAATGCAGGACCGGACTCGATCAGGGACTCGGTAGGCTCGTTGCTTCACCGGCGGGCTGTCTCCGGTGTCCACGTCATGGACAGACCAGTCGGTGACTTGGGGGACAAGAGAGAATAAGTCGGGGAACTGCCCTAAGAGCTGGCGTCAGTCCTCGCGTTGCTGGGAAGTGAGGGATGGAGAGAGGTTCACTCCTTCCATGGAGCCATCCTTCTCCTTGGTACACAGGAGGTCAGGGAGGGGATCTGACTCCTCTTCGGCCCTGTCATCGGTGGCCAGCAGTAGACTCAGCTCCGTCCGCACGAAGTGAGGCTTGAGGCGGTTCACGTGAAGGACCCAAAGGGGGTCCCGAGGTGACTGGACGTCCACCAAGTACGTGACCTGGCTCTTCCGCTCAACGACTTTGAAGGGCCCGGTCCATTTATCCTGGAGGGCGCAAGGTTTCACTGGGGCCAGGACCCATACCTGCTGGCCCGGCTGGAACTCGACCAGAGTGGCATTCTGGTCGTACCAGCGCCTCATTTCTTCCTGGCTCGCCTCCAGGTTGGCCTCGGCCAGTTCTAGAAACTTCCTAGTTTGGTTTCGGAGGGTCAGAACGTATCGGAACACATCTCGGGGGGGGCCTTGGGGCGCCGCCTCCCACCCTTCCTTGACCAGGATGAGGGGACCCCGGACGGGATGCCCGTAGAGTAATTCAAACGGGCTGAACCCCAAGGACTTCTGGGGAACTTCCCGGTAGGCGAACAAAAGGCAGGGGAGCAGGACGTCCCACTTGCGACGGAGGGGCTCTTCCAGGCCCGCGATCATCCCCTTCAGAGTCCGGTTAAACCGCTCTACTAGGCCATTTCCCTGGGGATGGTACGGGGTGGTGAACTTATAGGACACTCCACATTGTTGCCACAGGGACGTCATGTATTTGCAGATAAAGTTTGTCCCGCGATCGCTCACGACCTCGCGGGGAAAACCCACACGGGAAAAGATCCCCATCAACGCCCGGCCCACCACGGGGGCGGTGATGGTACGTAGGGGAATGGCCTCAGGGTATCGGGTGGCATGGTCCACTAGGACGAGGATGAAGCGGTGACCTTGTGAGGTTGGGGGGTCCAGGGGCCCCACGATGTCGATCCCGACCCGTTCAAAAGGGGTACTGACGACAGGGAAGGGTTGGAGGGGAGCCTTGCACTTTCTTCCACTTTTCCCACTAGCCTGGCACGTGGGACAGGACTTGCAGTGGGTTTCTACATCTGCTTTCATTTTAGGCCAGTAAAAGTGAGTCACTAGGCGACTGTAGGTTTTGTCTTGGCCCAAGTGGCCTGCGAGGGGGACATCGTGGGCCAAGCCCAGGAGGAAGTCTCAGAAGCGTAGGGGTACCACCAGCACCCGGGCTGATCCTAGCTCCACCGACTTCTGCTCGCTGTACAAAAGGTCATTTTCCCAATATAGCCGGTGTGTTCCAGACTGGTCGCCCGCGGTTTGGGCCTCTGCTTGCTGCCGGGGTCCGACCAGGGAAGGACAGGTAGCTTGCTCCTGGCAGAACTCCTCTCGGGAGGGGCCCCCTCGTGGCGCCACTGGGCCAACTCGGGCAGATCGCCTAACTCTGCGATCTGTGCGGGTCGGAAGGTAGGGGTTCGTTGCTGGCGACCGATTCTCCTCGTGGGGAGATGTGGGGGACCTCGGCTGGGACAATCCTGTCCTTGTTGGCAGGTGCGTCCTCGACTTCCCCAAGGGGGGGCAGTCGGGCCGCCATAGATCGGGTGGTGGCGCACACCCACTCGGGGAGACCCATCATCCCTAGGTGGGCCTTGCGCTCGACTTGCTTCCAGGGGGAACTTTCCAGGTCGTTCCCCAGGAGACAGTCGACCGGCTGGGAGGTTCTTACTGCTACTTTCAATCTACCGACCACTCCTCCCCATTCAAAAGGCACCAGGGCTACCTTACAGCGGCTCTCAGTGTTGTCAGCCGCAATTACAGGGCAAGATATATTGGGGAGGATCTGGTCTTCATGGACTAAGTGGCTGAGGACACCGGTGATGCTCGCTCCGGTGTCACGAAGGGCCTCTACCTGTTGGCCATTGATCGTCACTAGCTGCCCGTATTTCTTCGTGTTGGAGGGCAGGAGGCTCCCAGGGACCATTTCTCTGTCTCCTAATGATACCAAGGCCATGGCTGGCTTGAATCATGCGTTAATAATTTGGCCCCCCTCCAAAGCCGAGTTGCCAATAGAGGCCGACCAACTGCACCCTGGTTCACTGAAGATCTTAGGAAAAATAGGATCCATTGTAAACTACTAGAAAGGTTATGGCGACAAGATTACGACATGTGTACTAAGCAAACCTATAAGAACGCTTTAAAAGCATACTACTGTAATATTCGCATAGCCAAAATGAATTTCCTCAATACGAAAATTGAACAGGCAGCCAATAAAAGTGCCGAACTCTTTAGGGTTGTAAAAGACTTTACATCCCCCAATGTTTTAAAAAATCCTTTTACCCCCACCAAAGCGTGGACAGAGGATATCGCCTTATTTTTTTTCAATAAAATTGCTTCTCTACAAGCTTCTTTTGAAGGGGTGAGCCCTAACTGCGATTTGGAGCTAGACCGGCTGCTCCAGCAACTTCCCCTTGCTACTTACTGCTTACTTCATATCCCTGCTATCCCCTTAGAGAACTCCTTACATCTTCTTCGTTCTCTAAAGTCTGGCTACCCAGCTGATCCCTGTCCAGCAAAAATCCTGGCCGCTATTGCGGAGGTTATCAATCCTGCAGTCAATAAAATCTTGAATCTTTCACTCTCCTCGAGGACCTTTCCGGAGCAATGGAAATGGGGTAAAATTCTTCCCCTGTTAAAGAAACCCTCTGCGGACCCCTTACAGGCCAGTAATTACAGACCCATTTCATTACTTCCGGCTTTATCTAAAATCCTGGAGAAATATGTTAATCATATTCTCGGAGAATTTATAGAATCCAACAACATTCTACATTCCAGTCAGTCTGGTTTCCGTGCTAACTATAGCACCGAAACCGCTCTCCTTGAAATCTCTGAGTCGATAAAAGTCATTCTGGACAATGGCGGGCGAGCAGTGTTGGTCCTGCTCGACCTATCGGCAGCTTTCGATACCGTACCTCATGACCTTCTTCTTGATCGTCTCTGGAGGTGCGGTATTGGGCACACCGCCTTACATTGGTTCAGATCTTATTTAACTAACCGACAGCAAACTGTTTGGTCCCCCCCTTTTGAGGCCGACATTAAAGCTATGAATGTAGGAGTCCCCCAAGGCTCAACCTTGAGCCCTACACTGTTTAATGTGTATGTTGCTCCTCTGGCACTGTTGGTTGAATCCTTCGGCGCCAGAATCGTCTCTTATGCAGACGATACACAACTGCTTTTCACTTGTGCCAAGGGTGAAGTCTTGGACGGGCTGTCCATCAAGCGCTGCCTCGCGGAGATGTAACTCGGATAAATCAGAAATGATTTTCTTTGGCGGGGCACCTGATGAAAATTGGCGTGATTGGTGGCCTTCAAATATGTCTCCGCCCGCAGACCTGGCTACCACGGTCAAGAACCTGGGGGTGAAACTTGATAATAAGCTTTCCATGAATGCCCAGGTTAAGTCAGTGGTAGGCACTTGCTTTGGCTTACTCAGGATGATGCGTAACTTTCTTCCACTGCTCTCTCAATCGCATAGAAGGACAGTCGTCCAGGCTTTGGTATTATCTCGCCTTGACTATTTGAATGTTTTGTATCTTGGTCTACCTGAATATCTTCTGAATCGTCTCCAGGTGGCTCAAAATGCTGCTGCTCGAGCGATCTTTCTTGCAGATCGTCATACTCATACGACCCCTCTTTTGAGAACTCTTCACTGGCTTCCTGTACGGAAGAGGATTCTCTTTAAAGCTCTGGTACTGGCTTTTAAGGCCTCTCACAACATCGGCGCACCTTATTTAAGGGATCGCTGCCAATATTATGTACCTGTACGTACGCTACGGTCCTCTTCTGCCCAACGGCTCTACACTCCCAGGTTTTTTCTTTCACGTCAGGGAGGCCGTACTTTTCAGGTACTGGCGTCTGCTCTATGGAACAATCTTCCGTCTGATCTACGCCAGGAATCTGATCTCTTGCGCTTTCGTCATAAACTAAAAACATCACTGTTTCCATGATTTGTGTCTGTGGTATCTGTCTGTTGAGTATCTTTGTTACGGGTTCTATGATCAGCGCCGGGACACTCTTGGGAGTAGCCGTGCGCTTAACAAATACCCAGTAACATAACATAACATAACATGGCGGCAGGTTCCCAGTCTACGGTCTCCTCAATCTCCTCCCCTAGGGCTACATTGGCTATCTGTCTGGCTGGGGGGGCTGTAGTGGGGATGCGCAGGGCCATGGGGCATTCGGGGTCATTGGCGTAATGCCCAGGCTTCTGGCAACGGAAACAAGTGATGGTCACCCGGTGCCCCCGTCTCACAGGTGGACCGGATACAGCTGGTGGGGGTGCCGGGAAGTGCAGAGGTTGGTTTTTCGGAGGACCGGACTGGGATTCTTTCTGCCCTCTCTGGTCCCCCCCTCCTCTCTGGCGGGGTGGTCCCTGACTGGCTCAGGGGTATTCTCCTACAGGGCCCCGGGAGACCCGGGTGTTGGTCCAGCGATCCGCCTCGACAGCCAGCTTCCTCGGATCCGTGAGCTTGCTGTCGAGCAGATGCTGGCGTAGTTCCACAAAGCAGTTCACGGCCAGGTGTTCCCATAACATGAGGTCGGTTAGTTCGTCCAGGGTGGTTACTTTGCTGCCCTTAATCCACCCATCGAATGCACGGCTGCAAAAGTTCACATACTCCACCCACGTGGTGCCAGGGATCTTCGTGCAGTCCCGGAACCGCTGGCGGTACATCTCCGGGGTGAGGCCGTACCTTGTGAGGAGGGCCTCCTTCATGTGGCTGTAGGAGGTTTGCATGGAGGATGGTAGGTCGAGCAGGGTGTCTCTCCCCTCGCTCAAAAATCGGCCCCACAACCCGGCCCCCCAATCCTTCTGCGGGACTCGGTGGGAGGTCATGGCGACCTCGTAGGCCTTGAACCATTGTTGGATGTCATCGTTTTTGTAATATTCCTTGACCACATCTTTGGGGATGTGGACCTTCTGTTCCGTGGGGGGGGGGGGTGCCCCTCGGTTCTCCGGGGGTCGAGCTTCTTCGCTCCTTGCTTTGAGCTCGATTTCTTTCAAGCTGCGTTCGTGCTCCAGTTGAAGTCTTCTTCCTTCGTGCTCCGTTGGAGTTTCTTCTCTTCTAGTTCGCCTTGTACTCGCATGTGTTCCACTGCTAGCTTCTTCTCAGCTAATTTCAACTCGCCCTCGATTTTCAGTTTGGCCAGTTCGAGTTTGTGATTATGACTTCTCTCTCTGTCTGCGAGTTCTTCCGGGGATAGACCCCCGTCTGGTACGAAGCTTCGTACCTGGTTGCTGCTGTTTTCTCTTTGGGAGAGTCCAGCTTCGTCGTGGAGCTCCACCGCTCCTTCTGGGCGGGGGGCTCCGAATTCCCCCAAAGCTTTCAGTGCCTTCTGCATATCTTCTTTAGTGTTGAGACCAGTGGTAGCGATTTTTAGTTCTTTGCAGACTTGCTTCAGTTCTTTGTGCGTGTACTCTTCCAGTTGTTCCGCCTGGAACACAGTACTCGCGTCGGTTTCTGTGAGACTCATGGCGTTTTCTTCTGCCGTCTTTGCCGGTAGTCCGTCAGCCGTTTACGGTACGATCTCTAGATTATGGGCCCGAATCCCGTCGCTTGCCACCAATGTTAGATGGCGACCTCAGAGGAGACAGGGAGGGTACCTGAGCACCATGAGACCTACCCTCGGGGTATCGTAGCCGGGCGCTGGCGGGAGACTCCTCAGGGGAAGAGTCTCGTGTCTAGGATCGTACACCCTGCACCACACGACAAAGAGACACCACACTGTATGTTCTTGGGCAAGGATCTTTATCTAATCAGCTTCGTAGGATCTTTATGATCAACAAGGTGGATATGTACAAAATAGAGCACGGGCTCAAAGAGTCTCGGCAGGGATATGGGGTAGCGGGACAGTCTTTGGGGATCCGGATCAATGCGGGGACGTACCCGGCGCACAGCTCACAATCCTCGAGCTGGGGGATACGCTGTGGTCATTGGGGTCCAGCCGGACCGAGGGAGTCTTTAGGAGCCGCGAGTCACTCAGCAGGGCTCAAGCACAAGGTCGGAGGTCTTACGATCTTCAGGGAGCCACGAGTCACTCAGCAGGGCTCAAGCACAAGGTCGGAGGTCTTACGATCTTCAGGGGAGCCAAGAGTCACTCAGCAGGGCTCAAGCACAAGGTCGGAGGTCTTACAACCTTCAGGGGAGCCGCGAGTCACTCAGCAGGGCTCTAGCACAAGGTCGGAGGTCTTACGAGCTTCAGGGGAGCCGCGAGTCACTCAGCAGGGCTCAGGTGTTCCAAGGTTGCAAGGGAGCCGCGACCACGTCAGCAGGGCTCTCGTCGTTCCAGAGTCGAATCTGCCAGATAGTCCCAGAGCACCCCTTGTTATAGGTCAACTCCTCTTTGATGTCTGGAGACTGTGTAGGCAGGGGTTTTAGCACCTGGGGGCCGCTTGTTGGAGTTTCCTGCCATGTCGTCCTTTGATCCTTTCAGGGTCGGGAGGAGTCCCAGACACACAGCAGGCGTGGAGCCAGCCCTCAGGGAGGCCGGAGGGCCGATCGAAACCCATCTCCCAAGGGGAGGTCAGAGGTGCGATTGAAACTGCTCCTCCCTCTCTCACTCCGTGGGAGCGTGATGTCCTCCAGCCGGGGCGGCGCCTCTAGGCCTGGGTTGCGCTGGAG
This sequence comes from Triturus cristatus, assembly GCF_964204655.1. Classification (NCBI taxonomy): domain Eukaryota; kingdom Metazoa; phylum Chordata; class Amphibia; order Caudata; family Salamandridae; genus Triturus; species Triturus cristatus. Next base: position 184,807,278 of record NC_140589.1, read on the forward strand.
CCGGGCGGCCATCGTAGGTGCATGAAGTGGGCATGCGGGCCCTGTGGTGCTGGGAAGATGGAGGGCACAGACGGGGAAGTCCGGGCCGGGTGTGTGTGGGTCCTGGCGGGAAGGACCGGCTAGGCCGTGTACTTGGGGGTTGAATGAGATGCCCGGGTCAGGGGGTGTGGCTAGGAGTCAGGGATGGCCATGCCACAAGGCCCGGTCTAACAGTAAGACTTACCCGCACTAGCTTCAGAAGCCAGGAAATTGACTACAAAATTTAGAGGGCTGAAAGGAGATCAACATGCCTTTCCAGACACCAGCTTGCCCAAAGAGACCAATCGGACTTGTAAGCTTTTGAGGTCCTAGGGGCCCAGGCCTTGCTGATAAAGAGAGAAGCTTCCTGCGAAAGGAGGATGTCAGAAGGGGCAGACCGGAAAACCTTCCAGGCGGACCAAACCAGGGAATTGTTCAGGATGAGGCTGTGAGGCTGACCCAGGGGATTGAGAAGTAAGTCTTTGCACGTTGGAAGAAGAACTGGAAAGTCCTCCGCCATTTCTAAAAGAGACGGGAACCAAATCTGAGATTGCCAAAACGGGACAACCAGGACCAGGGTTGTCGACTGACGACGCACCTGGGAAAGGACTCTGTTGATCATGAGGAAAGGAGTAAAAGCGTAGTTGAGGTGGAGAGACCAGTCTTGAAGAAAAGCACCCGTCGCTAGGGCTGAAGGATCTGGAAGCCAACTGAAGAAGCGGGGTAACTGAGAGTTGAGACGGGAAGCGAAGAGGTCTATATAAAAAGGACCCATTTTGAGAGAAAGGGATAGGAAGATGGATGGCAGCAGCTTCCAGTCGCTGGAATCTCGAAGATATCGAGAATGCCAGTCTGCCACCGATAGTTGGTTTGACAGACAGTATTCCCAAAGGCTCTTTGCCAATTCCGCCAGGGGTTTGGATTTGGTACCGCCGAGATGGTTGATGTAACAGACCACAGAAACATTGTCGATGTGAAGGAGGGTGGAACATCGAACTCTGTTCTTTGAAAGGCTTTGGATCGCAAAGGAACCTGCAAGCATCTCGAAACAATTGATGTGCAATTTTGACTCCTCTCGAGACCATGTACCGCCAGTTGATATTTGACCACAGCGGGCGCCCCAACCTGGCAGGCTTGCATCTGATTCTAATACAAGATCTGGGGCCGAAGCGCAGATAGTGCGCTCGTTCCACGCATCTAAATGGTCGATCCACCATTGAAGTTCTTCGCGTGATTCTTGATCCAAGACGATAAGGTCGGCGTAAGCCAAGCCCTGGCGAAGGTTTCTGATTTTTAGGCGTTGAAGAGCCGATAATGCAGGGGGCCCGGAAAGATGGCTTAAATGGATGCAGAAAGGAGACCGACTATTCTCGCCAGCGATCTTAGAGAGATGAGAGAGGTCCGAAGGACGGAAGAAATCTCCGCCTTGATTGTCGAGAGCTTTGACTGAGGAAGAAGAAGAGAGGCAGCCGCAGAATCCACTAGAAAACCCAAGAACTCGATGTTCTGAGATGGGATAAGCATGAATTTCTCGAGATTGAGGAGGAAACCCAGATCCAGGAGCAAGGATTGAGTGGTGCCAAGTTGAGACGGAAGGAGTTGTTTGTCTGAATTCATGATCAAAATGTCATCCAAATAAATGATCAGTCTGATCCCGAGGGATCGTAGGAACGCCACCACTGGTTTTAAGAGTTTTGTAAAGCACCAGGGTGCTGAGGAGAGGCCGAAAGGAAGAGAGGTGAAATGATAGGTCACTCCCGACCACTGAAATTGTAGAAATTTGGAATGAGAAGGATGAATGGGAACAGTGAGGTAAGCGTCTTGTAAGTCCAATCGTACCATCCAATCGTTTGGACGAAGGGTATCCCTTAAATGTAGAATGGTCTCCATTTTGAAGTGGCGGTATACCACGAACTGGTTGAACCATTTCAGGTTGATCACTGGACGCAGTTTTTTGTTCTTTTTCCGAATGAGAAAAATTGAACTTAGAAAACCTGTAGGATCGAAAGGAGCGATTAGAATGGCTTGTTTCTGGAGAAGGGTGTGGATCTCCGACGAGATCAGAAAAGCCATGTCTTCTGAAAAAACTAGAGGAGGGGGAAAATAGTTTGGGAAGGCGGCGAAGATAGCCTTGAATGATATTTAGCACCCAAGGATCTGTGCTGATCGTTTGCCATTTTGGAAGAAACAGTTTTAAGCGGCCTCCCACAGGGGGAAGGAGCAAAGGACATACTTTGTTGGTTGAAGTTGTTGTTGCGATAACTCTTCTGGCCTCGACCTCGGAATCCCCTACCCTGTTGAGGGTAGAACTGAGGCTTGTATTCTCCTCCTTGGTTGTGATAGGGACAGCCGGAAGAGTGACCCCTGCCTCTGCCGGCCCGTCCAAAAACCCGGGGCGAAAAAACCTTTTTTATAGATTGCTGCGCCTTGTCTAGAGATGCGAAGGTGGACACAAATCTGCTGAGATCTTTAATTAGAGATTCTCCGAAGAGAAGACCATTAGCTTTACTGCCCGGATCCTGAGGGGCTAAGTTGGCCAACTTGGAGTCTAACTTGCTCAGAAGGCCTTTGCGGCGTTCATGAGTGATGGTGGCATTTGCGTTCCCAAGCAGACAAAAGGCGCGTTGGACCCACAAAGAGACATCCTCCGTTGACAATTCAGAGCCTTCTAAGTGAGCAGCCTCGGCCATATCGAAAATGCGCGCCAAAGGACCCAACACGTCGAGGAGCTTATCCTGACAAGTGGACCAGGCTTTGTCCACTCCTTTACGCGGGTCCTTACCAAACTTGGAGAAGAAGGTAAGTGAGGGTTGGTCGATAGCAGGGACCATGGTAATCTTTTCGGGCAAGGAGAGTTTGGGACTTTCTGATTTCAACCTCGACCTGACCGAAATGTCCAACGGGAGGCGCAGTCTGGCGGAAATGTAATCTCCCACATGGGAGGCATGCAACCATTCAGTGGAGTTGGGATGACGTATAGATGAGGGATCAAACATAGGGTTGCCCTCGGAGTCTACCACTGGCTCAAAAGCAAAAGAATCCGATTTAGATTTTTTGAAAGGAGGAGAGGGAGGGTCAGAAACATCAAAAAGATCAAAGAGATCATCTGCATCAGCCATGTCGTCATCAGTGTCCAAAATGGTGGAAATAACCAATTTTTGGGGTAACTCTGCATGCTTAGACTCATGTTTACGTTTGCCCTCGATACCTAAAGTCCCCTCCTTAGAAGAAGGCCTGGGCTGGGAGGAACTAGGTCCTCATTCAAGCGCGAGGAAACCTCGCCAGTCAACAATGACGCAGTTTTTGAAGCATGAGAAGAAACAGAGGAAACCACCTTTTTTGATCTGCTATCCCCCACAGACTGGGCCAGAGCTTTGGACAAGAGACTTAACATGGAATTCTCCATGCCCTTCGACATGCGCTTCATGGATGCCTCCACAGCATTCTCCACTGAGGAATTAATAAATGTATTTAAATCATGTTTGAAGGCTTCACCTTCCTCATTGAGCTGAACATGCTCAGGGGAGCTGTCTATCTCCATAATACAGAAGTCAAGATGTGCAAGGCAATAAAGTGTTAACAGGCAGGCAGTGGGAGGGACACAATGGAAATTTTTCAAGTGTGGCTGCTGTGGCAATTGTAAATGGGCCGCGAACGGCACCAAGGAATTCAGTAGCTGGAATGGCAGAAAATACAAAATATCCTGTAACATCAACTGCAATTCCTCTTTTGTAGTCTACATCCTACAATGTACGTGCAATCTCCAATACGTGGGAAGCACGATCAGACCATTAAAAGAGCGCATCAGTGAACATGTACGTGCCATGCATAACGTGGATGCCAAATACCCGATGGCGTCACACATAGCATCGTGCAAGACACAGAGCGCACGGAAAAAACTTTCATTTTTCGGTATAGACATCACAAGGAAGAATGCCCGAGGTGGCAACCGTGAGCTAAGACTGAGACGACAGGAGGCGACATGGATCATGCGTCTTCAGTCGGTGAAACACGGTCTCAATATCGACCACGAACTACAGTACTTTCTAGGAACCTAAACTGTTTTCTTGTAAAATTTTCATTGAGGTTTCTCCATGTGCATTAATGCGATTTTCTTTTGTATAGATAGCACTGACTATCCTGCTTCCCCATACATGTACTCATTTCCTATCAATGCATTATATGTTTTGGTCTTACTTTTTCTCTCTTTAGCAGGGATCCCTATCCCTTTCATTGATTACTCATATCTGATTAAGTTTGTGTGACATATAATTCTCAGATTGTTTGACTTTCTACCCTATGCCCTCTTCTCATCCTACAACACCAAAAACATAAATTTAAATGTTGCCCTTTACATGTATACTGTATATTCAGCAAGTTAGCTCATCAATTCTGTCATGTTTCACATACTGTTTATCTTGAATTCTTTGACACTGCCTCTTATAATCTTTCCTGTCTACGTGCATGGCCCTCACATCCGTCGGTGTGCCGCTTCCAACACGCGTCACCATGACGACGCGACACTACCTCTCCCTCACTTCCTTCTCACTATTTCAGCTGCATGCATCGCGCGTTCTAGTTGTTTTTTTCCCCCAGAGGCACCGGACCTACTTAAACTTCCGGTGCTTAGACCTCGGGGTTCCAACATCTTGGAAACCGGGAACTCGTTATCCGCGATTCACTCAGACATCGGGTAAGACTCCACCAGCACCAACCATTATTTTGGTTTTTTTGCTCAGTACGCTCGGCTCACTCTGCCCCTTTCCCCACTCCAGAGCTTTCACCCGTACCGGAGGATCCACCACCCGTGATCCGCAATAGATTTTGGTAAGAGTGTTTTTCCCGCCAGTTTCACTAACTGTTCCTATACCGACACACAGGCTCACTCTGCCTTTTTTACCCTAGAGCGCCCAGCTGATTACCCTAGCTGTTCGAAATATCTCGCCGCTCTCCTGATTACTCCGGATACGGTTTATTTTTATAGCACAATATCATCTATAACAACGTTCTCGTACATTAATACAGGTACGGGATTGTTTTTGTGTTCTTTCTACCCCCATGCGATCTCTGTCACAATACGTGCGAGCTTAATCTTCCTTACGTTGCTCTTTCTCTACAACACTGGTTTTTTGATTCTCTATTTTGCCCCTTGGGGCTGACTCCTTGTACCTCTGTTTTCCATAATTGTAGGAGTTTGTTTATCTACAAGCATTGTTACAATCATTATCTAATGTCGTAAATTCTTGTTCTTTTTCTCGTAAAATCGAACCCAGCACTTACTACTTCTCGCCGCATCAAGGCAGGCATGTTACAGTTTGTTTTAACTATGTACATTGCTACGCATTAGCATTCTCACGGATAATGTCTATACCACGTGATCTTGAATTATGTCAGTGTCAAAAGTTCAATCGCTCTATAACCAAATACTTACAGTTTTACAAATGCATCTTTTCTTAATATCGAATGTTTCTCTTCCAAATTTGATGTTTTTTTACTTCACGATTGTTACTGCTCACTCCTTTTCTGTCTCCCCACCTTATTTTTCCGGTCCTTTTCGCTTTCCAGTTAAAATAATATTGGGCCCATAGTTTGGGGTCCCACCTTAATATTATTTAAGGCTTTCACTCACGTTTACCCAGTGATGCGATTTTGACTTTTTCATTCCTCACATTTTCAATCTTCTCAACACCTTATGTTATTATCCTCATCCACGAGCACTTCGCATGGCCAATGATTTTCCTCTTTGACTGGACAGTCACTTCCACCCCAACACTTAGGGTGGTTCTCCTTTAGTACCATATAGTCACATTGCTCTTTATCGTTTTGTGTTGGATCAAGTGATTAACTTGTACGGGTCAAGTACTCGGCCATGTGAACCCATGTGTTTTATTTCTTCTTTTTTGCCAAATCATGTATGATTTTCTTCTAAAGAATTTTTCTTTATTTCCTTGTCCTTCTCAGCCCTGAAGAGTCATAGCTACACACAGTGTGACGAAACACGTGTCGGCTGAATGTTCTTATACCATGTATTGGTCAGACTTTGTTATATATAAAGAACATCACTCTGAAAAATGCCATTGTTGTTGATGTTTTCCTTTCAAGAAACCTGAGTCTCTGAATATTGTTCAGTTCGCTTTATATGCTTACAATAGCGTTACCCTGATTGTGTGCGCAGGACTTTGTTTTCTAATGGAAAAAAGAACACTCCCTGGGGTCGTGACTCAGCCTTTGAGCGCGACCGGAGCTCAGAAAGGCAGTCGGGAGTGAAGGAGCTGTAGCGCTGGTGCCAGGAGCGCTGAAGTGGCAAGAAAAAAACAAACGCGAGTAGCACTGAAGGGGCAAGGAAACCAACAACGCGCGTGAGGAGACCGTTAACGGTAGGCGCGAGCGCTCAGGGAAGATGGAGCGGGAAGAGCGCGCCGGCCTAAAGCACGGGACAGAAGCCGCGGGGGGGGGAGCTGAAAGCGGGACCGCGGTAGACCAAGGGAAACAGCGCTCAAGAGCGCTAGTGCGCTACCAATAAATACAGAATAAAATTAGCATTACCACATAAACCAAGATAACGTTTTATGCACAAGTGTTAAAGAAGTCAAGGAAGTCACTGACTGCGAGCAGCAAGAAAAGAGGAAGCTGCGCAGTCAGATGTGATGTTTTATGGACAGTTAGCTCATGTTTTTTTCTGTGTTCCCATTGGCCAGTTTGTTTACCTGTGCCCCTGGGAACTGTAGTTTTTTCTCACTTATCTTGGCTGCTGTTGAATAAAATGCAAGATAAGAAAGCATAATAGGAGCCTCCGGTCTTGACATAAAATTTGGTTTTAAAACAGGGCATTGGTTGAACTCGGAAAAGCTTCAGGGATCCTGTTTCAAATGAATCTTCCATACTTATGAGATAGCAACTTTCTACAATCATCCTTCCTACAAAGAAACAAATAGTTTGTGATTATACTGTTTGCCTTGCCGCAAAAATGCCAGGTACTGCCACACAGTGTGTCTGATGATCATGTACGTCGCAGAGGAAGCCTCGAAAATAAAACCATGATACATATTTTATTTATGCATGCGTTTTCAGGCTTCAAAGAAGACAGACTGAGTGAGTCGCAGCTTTTTTTTAAATACACGCGCGCACAACTTCGTATTCAAGCTTCTTGGCTATTTGTAAATCTAATCAAGGTAAATGTTTTTGCATTTTACTAGTTGGATTCAAGCTAGTAGAAATTCAAAAACTATTTATTTGATTTCATAAAGACGCTCTGACTTCCACTGTTTTTATTTTCCGAGTGATCGGATTTCCTTTGGCAGCGAAAAACAACAAGCACTGCGCCATGTTTAATTGTTTTCACCATTTAGGATATTATGAAGTGGAGCTTAAAGCTCACGTGGTAGTTGAACTATAGGTAGCCCCCATATATTTCAAATCCCACCACAGTGACAGCATACTATTAAAGGCACCACTGCAAGAATCCACAGTTATTATAGTTTTACCTTGCTTTAATTATTTTTTAATTACACCATAGTGTCTCCGACACGGCCACACCGAGTGCCAATGCTACTGCTACCTTTCAGTAAGGTTAGTACAGAGCAGGAAAGGTATGACTCGTCTCCCCCCACTCCCTCTTGCGTAATGAGTATGCAGGGGAGGAATGAAGAAAGCAGCCTGCTGCACCTCTCCTATAGCCGCCTCTTGTGATGACTAATAAATCACTCTTTGTGCAGTGCAAAAATAAGAAATTGATAATAACAAGACGTTATTATCGTTTTAATTTACTGTGCCACTCAAACCAATGTTAGGGCGGGTGTGGCTCGCCACACTCAGAGGGTGCTGGAGTGGTTTGCACTCCCTAAGTACAGCCATGCGCACTTATCATGTTCTCCAACCGTATGTGTTGCACAGCCTGGTGGAGAACATGTCCAGGCTCCAAGGCACTGCCTGAGTGGTCAAACAGGCCGCTCATACCAATGAAGACGCTGCTGATGTAGCGTTGCTATTGGCTTGGAGAGTCCGGGAGCCTGGGTGCTTCCGGTATGCAGCAGAGTGAGGACGGAGGAGAGGCTTGCAGTGGAGTATTGGGGAGAGGCGTGCAGTCACAGCGAAGGTCAAAAAAATTTCCCTCACCCTACCACCCCTGTTCCGAGGCAGCCGCCACTGATAAAGTTTTACTTCCCATTACCTTGTTCTTACTATGAGCCTGCCCCGCACCCTGCCACTGAATTGAATGGAGTTCTGTGAACTCCTCCGAGGGCCATTGTGTAAGTGCCCAAAAAGAAACCATATTAACAGCAAATGTAGGTTGGCACACCCTCTGCCATGATTTCCCTCCTGTAGTTGAGAAGGCATATGCACAGAAGGACCGTACTTCTGCAAAGTTCCTCACAGCTGCCCTATTATAAATACGAGAACAGCAAGCAAGTAGTAAATTTGTTTCAGCTGCTTGGCATTTTGTAATTCTCTTCTTGATTATTTACTCAGGGTGGCAGGTAGACACCCATTTTACCCATTACCACAAGTTGCCCCTGTCTTCTTCTAGCCCAAACCAGATGTCTTGCCCACGGTGCATTTCTTCCAAATTAAAGAAGGCATCCTCTTGTCCACCAGAAAGGGTAAATCCACTGAATTTAGGGGAGCACTAACACTCAGCTTCAGGACATCTCACCTATCTAAAAAAGTACATTTGGTTGGTTAAAAGGTCTAAAAAAATGTAAGAATGTCTAAAAAGAAAAAGCAGCAGAAAAAAGGAGTGAGACTGAAAAGCGTGGGAGCTTAGACGTGCAAACGTGCAATAAGATGTCATGCAGGCAAAAGTGTAATTATTTTGTGCCCAGGCAGATGGATGAAATGGAACATATGTGAGCCGTGAGAGAACAATGAAAGGGCACAAAAAGAAGATGGACATATGCATAGGCATATGGGATAAATTGAGGGACAGTGCATCTCCCAAAGCGATCTATTCAGTGTTAAATGATGAATAATAGTGCAAAAGGGCGAAGTACAGAGTCATGATGCCAAGGTTGCTGCCGCAGTTAATGATCTGTGGCTCGTTCTTGCGTTGATCGCAGAGTCATTCTAGCTACCGCATAGAACTTCCCAATTCGTGCGAGCTCCATCGGCACTGTAGTGGTGTAGATGAACATTAGAGCCTGCTTGCATGATCTTACGCCATTTTGTATTAACATAGTTCTTAAATATAGGAGCCTGTTAAGCTCGAGGCACCTATATTTAGGAACTATGTCTCACCTATCACACCAGTTAAACCCAGGGAGATCAAAGAAATATCAGCTCACTTAAGGCAAGAAAAAGTCCCATATCCATGGGGTTTTCCAGTTCACCTGATATTTAAGAAGGGGAAACAAAAAAATTAGGGTAAGGCTCCCAATGAAGCCACACAGATCTAAAATCTGAACCTGCTGGCAGAAGTTGGAGAACCCTCGAATATATCTTCGAGCCAGACATCAGGAATGATTGGTCAAAACTGCCATTAAAGAGAGCACAAGAGTCAGTCAAGAAGCCGGCAGTGGGAGCATGAAGCTGTCCACCACATTTTTGCAACATGACAAGGGGACCTACTATGTCCCATAGTTTGCCCTTCAGTTATGATAGCGGGTTGAAGCTTGTTAGACCTGTCATTCTTAGAGTGGTCTTCCCTAAAAGATTTTGTCTCACCTCCTCCATTGTGGCTGAACTTATTTTTGTTGGCCTTAGGACTCTGCACTTTATCACTGCTAACCAGTGCTAAAGTGCTTGTGCTCACGCCCCTTAAACATGGTTAGATTGGCTTATACCCACTTTGCATATTTAATTTCCTTGTAAGTTCCTTGTAGAGTGGTATACTATATACCCAGGGCCTGTAAATTAAATGCTACAAGTGTACCTGCAGCACTTATTGTGCCACTAACTCAAGTAGCCCTCTAAAACATGTCCCAGCCATCGAGGATTCTCACAAGATTCATTGATGTCCTGAAGGGGGTTTCATTGACAGATTGCAACGGAGACCGAAACGTTGACGCATGACCCATTCTTCTTTCTAGTTATTGTTAAATTAAATTGTGTTGAGTTCTGAATCCTAATCATAGGTCAGACCCAATTTCTGATTTATGCGGAGATGGGAATTTATACATTGATGAATAGTATACCTCCATCCTTGATTTATTCATGATCTCTGTTATCAATGTATGTGAGAATCGTTTGTTTTCGAACCCCTGTTTCTGCATTTTGGCTATAAATCAAATTATTATTGATACACCCGGCTTTTGTAATTTCCTTACGAACGAATTGTGTAAGTTTTGATTTAAATATTTTGGTGCCGATCACGATCCGGTAAAAACCGGGTACGAACCGTCGGACGGAGCATATTCTCCGTCCGACGCGTACCCGGTCGAAAAAATATACAAACATGGAATTACGATTCGCACGGAAATACCATTTCCATACGAATCGTACAAAACCCCGACCGACGAAAATAAACATACAAATGTGATCCGGGAAAGCGCCGACGTGACGTCGGGACGCACGCAGCCTGCCATTCACGAACCAAGAATTACGATTCGCACCGACGTCATCCCGCACGGTGAATATTTTCCGGCAGCCAAAAACTGCTAGGAAATCAGGACGACGCGAACAAGGAGTACCTGCACGCGACGGACAGACATGGACCCGAACCTACGTGTCATCCCGGCCCTCATAGCAGTCGACCTCCTCTACAGGTTACAACGCAGACGCCGCAGAAGGTCAGAACAACAAAGGGAGGGGGGGAAGGGGGGGGCAGGACTAGAGGCAGGCCACCAAACCCCCACCAAAGTCACACAGCACACATGCCCTGGACATACCTGACCCCCAGGCCCTGTTCACTATGAGGGGGTGGGGGCGTGTCCAGCAAAGCCAGCGTCCGCCACAACGGAAGTGCTTGACGACGCGAACCGGCAACACAACAATACAGGTACGTCCCGTACCCACGCCTTAAGAGCGTGGGTACGAGTCGTACCATGTCCACACCTACGTCATCCCAACAATGGCGGGACGGCTGTACCCACGTGGCAAAGGCCTGGGTACGGGCCGCACAAGCATCACATAGCGTGGGGACGGATATGTACGGACCGTACCCCCACCCCCGTATGCATGGAGCGTACCCCCAACCCCAACAGTGTAAGTACGACCCGTACCCTCACCCGCGTACGTATGGATCGTACCCCCCACCCCAACAGTGTAAGTACGACCCGTACCCTCACCCGCGTACGTATGGAGCGTACCCCCACCCCAACAGTGTATGTACGGACCGTACCCCCACCCCAACCGTGTAAGTACGACCCGTACCCTCACCCACGTACGTATGGAGCGCAACCCCACCCCGACAGTGTAAGTACGACCCGTACCCTCACCCGCGTACGTATGGAGCGTACCCCCACCCCAACAGTGTAAGTACGACCCGTACCCACACCCACGTACGTATGGAGCGTACCCCCAACAGTGTAAGTACGACCCGTACCCTCACCCGCGTACGTATGGAGCATACCCCCACCCCAACAGTGTAAGTACGACCCGTACCCTCACCCGCGTACGTATGGATCGTACCCCCCACCCCAACAGTGTAAGTATGACCCGTACCCTCACCCGCGTACGTATGGAGCATACCCCCACCCCAACAGTGTATGTACGGACCGTACCCCCACCCCAACCGTGTAAGTACGACCCGTACCCTCACCCGCGTTCGTATGGAGTGTACCCCCACCCCAACAGTGTAAGTACGACCCGTACCCTCACCCGCGTATGTATGGATCGTACCCCCACCCCAACCGTGTATGTACGGACCCTACCCCCACCTCGTATGCATGGAGTGAACCCACACCCGTGTATGTTCTAAGCGTACATATCCTGAAATAGGAGGGGTGTGTGCAGAGTCCTCCCAGCAGTGCCCAGACACAGGAGGGGTGTGTGCCTATCACTCCCAGCAGTGCCCAGAGACAGGAGGGGTGGGTGTAGAGTCCTCCCAGCAGTGCCCAGACACAGGAGGGGTGTGTGCCTATCACTCCCAGCAGTGCCCAGAGACAGGAGGGGTGGGTGTAGAGTCCTCCCAGCAGTGCCCAGTCACAAGAGTGGTGTGCAGAGTCCTCCCAGCAGTGCCCAGACGCAGGAGGGGTGTGTGCAGAGTCCTCCCAGTAGTGCCCAGAGACAGGAGGGGTGTGTGCAGAGTCCTCCCAGCAGTGCCCAGAGACAGGAGGGGTGTGTGCAGAGTCCTCCCAGCAGTGCCCAGAGACAGGAGGGGTGGGTGCAGAGTCCTCCCAGCAGTGCCCAGACGCAGGAGGGGTGTGTGCAGAGTCCTCCCAGCAGTGCCCAGAGACAGGAGGGGTGGGTGCAGAGTCCTCCCAGCAGTGCCCAGAGACAGGAGGGGTGGGTACAGAGTCCTCCAGCTGTGCCCAGAGACAGGAGGGGTGGGTGCATATCACTCCCAGCAGTGCCCAGAGACAGGAAGGGTGGGTGTAGAGTCCTCCCAGCAGTGCCCAATCACAAGAGTGGTGTGTGCAGAGTCCTCCCAGCAGTGCCCAGACGCAGGAGGGGTGTGTGCAGAGTCCTCCCAGCAGTGCCCAGAGACAGGAGTGGTGTGTGCAGAGTCCTCCGAGCAGTGCCCAGACACAGGAGGGGTGGGTGCAGAGTCCTCCCAGCAGTGCCCAGAGACAGGAGGGGTGGGTGCAGAGTCCTCCCAGCAGTGCCCAGACACAGGAGGGGTGTGTGCCTATCACTCCCAGCGGTGCCCAGAGACAGGAGGGGTGGGTGCAGAGTCCTCCCAGCAGTGCCCAGACACAGGAGGGGTGTGTGCCTATCACTCCCAGCAGTGCCCAGAGACAGGAGGGGTGGGTGCAGAGTCCTCCCAGCAGTGCCCAGACACAGGAGGGGTGTGTGCCTATCACTCCCAGCAGTGCCCAGAGACAGGATGGGTGGGTGCAGAGTCCTCCCAGCAGTGCCCAGACACAGGAGGGGTGGGTGCAGAGTCCTCCCAGCAGTGCCCAGAGACAGGAGGGGTGGGTGCAGAGTCCTCCCAGCAGTGCCAAGATGCAGGAGGGGTGTGTGCAGAGTCCTCCCAGCAGTGCCCAGAGACAGGAGGGGTGGGTGCAGAGTCCTCCCAGCAGTGCCCAGAGACAGGAGGGGTGGGTGCAGAGTCCTCCCAGCAGTGCCCAGACACAGGAGGGGTGTGTGCCTATCACTCCCAGCAGTGCCCAGAGACAGGAGGGGTGGGTGTAGAGTCCTCCCAGCAGTGCCCAGTCACAAGAGTGGTGTGTGCAGAGTCCTCCCAGCAGTGCCCAGACGCAGGAGGGGTGTGTGCAGAGCCCTCCCAGCAGTGCCCAGAGACAGGAGGGGTGGGTGCAGAGTCCTCCCAGCAGTGCCCAGACACAGGAGGGGTGTGTGCCTATCACTCCCAGCAGTGCCCAGAGACAGGAGAGGTGGGTGCAGAGTCCTCCCAGCAGTGCCCAGACACAGGAGGGGTGTGTGCCTATCACTCCCAGCAGTGCCCAGAGACAGGAGGGGTGGGTGCAGAGTCCTCCCAGCAGTGCCCAGACACAGGAGGGGTGTGTGCCTATCACTCCCAGCAGTGCCCAGAGACAGGAGGGGTGGGTGCAGAGTCCTCCCAGCAGTGCCCAGACACAGGAGGGGTGTGTGCCTATCACTCCCAGCAGTGCCCAGAGACAGAAGGGGTGGGTGCAGAGTCCTCCCAGCAGTGCCCAGAGACAGGAGGGGTGGGTGCAGAGTCCTCCCAGCAGTGCCTAGACGCAGGAGGGGTGTGTGCAGAGTCCTCCCAGCAGTGCCCAGAGACAGGAGGGGTGGGTGCAGAGTCCTCCCAGCAGTGCCTAGAGACAGGAGGGGTGGGTGCAGAGTCCTCCCAGCAGTGCCCAGAGACAGGAGGGGTGGGTGCAGAGTCCTCCCAGCAGTGCCCAGAGACAGGAGGGGTGGGTGCAGAGTCCTCCCAGCAGTGCCCAGACACAGGAGGGTTGTGTGCCTATCACTCCCAGAAGTGCCCAGAGACAGGAGGGGTGGGTGTAGAGTCCTCCCAGCAGTACCCAGTCACAAGAGTGGTGTGTGCAGAGTCCTCCCAGCAGTGCCCAGACGCAGGAGGGATGTGTGCAGAGTCCTCCCAGCAGTGCCCAGAGACAGGAGGGGTGTGTGAAGAGTCCTCCCAGCAGTGCCCAGACACAGGAGGGGTGGGTGCAGAGTCCTCCCAGCAGTGCCCAGAGACAGGAGGGGTGGGTGCAGAGTCCTCCCAGCAGTGCCCAGACACAGGATGGGTATGTGCCTATCACTCCCAGCAGTGCCCAGAGACAGGAGGGGTGGGTGCAGAGTCCTCCCAGCAGTGCCCAGACACAGGAGGGGTGTGTGCCTATCACTCCCAGCAGTGCCCAGAGACAGGAGGGGTGGGTGCAGAGTCCTCCCAGCAGTGCCCAGACACAGGAGGGGTGTGTGCCTATCACTCCCAGCAGTGCCCGGAGACAGGAGGGGTGGGTGCAGAGTCCTCCCAGCAGTGCCCAGACACAGGAGGGGTGTGTGCCTATCACTCCTAGCAGTGCCCAGAGACAGGAGGGGTGGGTGCAGAGTCCTCCCAGCAGTGCCCAGACACAGGAGGGTTGTGTGCCTATCACTCCCAGCAGTGCCCAGAGACAGGAGGGGTGAGAGCAAAGTCCTCCCAGCAGTGCCCAGAGACAGGAGGGGTGGGTGCAGAGTCCTCCCAGCAGTGCCCAGATGCAGGAGGGGTGTGTGCAGAGTCCTCCCAGCAGTGCCCAGAGACAGGAGGGGTGGGTGCAGAGTCCTCCCAGCAGTGCCCAGACGCAGGAGGGGTGGGTGCAGAGTCCTCCCAGCAGTGCCCAGACACAGGAGGGGTGGGTACAGAGTCCTCCGAGCAGTGCCCAGACACAGGAGGGGTGGGTGCAGAGTCCTCCCAGCAGTGCCCAGAGACAGGAGGGGTGGGTGCAGAGTCCTCCCAGCAGTGCCCAGACACAGGAGGGGTGTGTGCCTATCACTCCCAGCGGTGCCCAGAGACAGGAGGGGTGGGTGCAGAGTCCTCCCAGCAGTGCCCAGACACAGGAGGGGTGTGTGCCTATCACTCCCAGCAGTGCCCAGAGACAGGAGGGGTGGGTGCAGAGTCCTCCCAGCAGTGCCCAGACACAGGAGGGGTGTGTGCCTATCACTCCCAGCAGTGCCCAGAGACAGGATGGGTGGGTGCAGAGTCCTCCCAGCAGTGCCCAGACACAGGAGGGGTGGGTGCAGAGTCCTCCCAGCAGTGCCCAGAGACAGGAGGGGTGGGTGCAGAGTCCTCCCAGCAGTGCCAAGATGCAGGAGGGGTGTGTGCAGAGTCCTCCCAGCAGTGCCCAGAGACAGGAGGGGTGGGTGCAGAGTCCTCCCAGCAGTGCCCAGAGACAGGAGGGGTGGGTGCAGAGTCCTCCCAGCAGTGCCCAGACACAGGAGGGGTGTGTGCCTATCACTCCCAGCAGTGCCCAGAGACAGGAGGGGTGGGTGTAGAGTCCTCCCAGCAGTGCCCAGTCACAAGAGTGGTGTGTGCAGAGTCCTCCCAGCAGTGCCCAGACGCAGGAGGGGTGTGTGCAGAGCCCTCCCAGCAGTGCCCAGAGACAGGAGGGGTGGGTGCAGAGTCCTCCCAGCAGTGCCCAGACACAGGAGGGGTGTGTGCCTATCACTCCCAGCAGTGCCCAGAGACAGGAGAGGTGGGTGCAGAGTCCTCCCAGCAGTGCCCAGACACAGGAGGGGTGTGTGCCTATCACTCCCAGCAGTGCCCAGAGACAGGAGGGGTGGGTGCAGAGTCCTCCCAGCAGTGCCCAGACACAGGAGGGGTGTGTGCCTATCACTCCCAGCAGTGCCCAGAGACAGGAGGGGTGGGTGCAGAGTCCTCCCAGCAGTGCCCAGACACAGGAGGGGTGTGTGCCTATCACTCCCAGCAGTGCCCAGAGACAGAAGGGGTGGGTGCAGAGTCCTCCCAGCAGTGCCCAGAGACAGGAGGGGTGGGTGCAGAGTCCTCCCAGCAGTGCCTAGACGCAGGAGGGGTGTGTGCAGAGTCCTCCCAGCAGTGCCCAGAGACAGGAGGGGTGGGTGCAGAGTCCTCCCAGCAGTGCCTAGAGACAGGAGGGGTGGGTGCAGAGTCCTCCCAGCAGTGCCCAGAGACAGGAGGGGTGGGTGCAGAGTCCTCCCAGCAGTGCCCAGAGACAGGAGGGGTGGGTGCAGAGTCCTCCCAGCAGTGCCCAGACACAGGAGGGTTGTGTGCCTATCACTCCCAGAAGTGCCCAGAGACAGGAGGGGTGGGTGTAGAGTCCTCCCAGCAGTACCCAGTCACAAGAGTGGTGTGTGCAGAGTCCTCCCAGCAGTGCCCAGACGCAGGAGGGATGTGTGCAGAGTCCTCCCAGCAGTGCCCAGAGACAGGAGGGGTGTGTGCAGGGTCCTCCCAGCAGTGCCCAGACACAGGAGGGGTGGGTGCAGAGTCCTCCCAGCAGTGCCCAGAGACAGGAGGGGTGGGTGCAGAGTCCTCCCAGCAGTGCCCAGACACAGGATGGGTATGTGCCTATCACTCCCAGCAGTGCCCAGAGACAGGAGGGGTGGGTGCAGAGTCCTCCCAGCAGTGCCCAGACACAGGAGGGGTGTGTGCCTATCACTCCCAGCAGTGCCCAGAGACAGGAGGGGTGGGTGCAGAGTCCTCCCAGCAGTGCCCAGACACAGGAGGGGTGTGTGCCTATCACTCCCAGCAGTGCCCGGAGACAGGAGGGGTGGGTGCAGAGTCCTCCCAGCAGTGCCCAGACACAGGAGGGGTGTGTGCCTATCACTCCTAGCAGTGCCCAGAGACAGGAGGGGTGGGTGCAGAGTCCTCCCAGCAGTGCCCAGACACAGGAGGGTTGTGTGCCTATCACTCCCAGCAGTGCCCAGAGACAGGAGGGGTGAGTGCAAAGTCCTCCCAGCAGTGCCCAGAGACAGGAGGGGTGGGTGCAGAGTCCTCCCAGCAGTGCCCAGACGCAGGAGGGGTGTGTGCAGAGTCCTCCCAGCAGTGCCCAGAGACAGGAGGGGTGGGTGCAGAGTCCTCCCAGCAGTGCCCAGACGCAGGAGGGGTGGGTGCAGAGTCCTCCCAGCAGTGCCCAGACACAGGAGGGGTGGGTGCAGAGTCCTCCCAGCAGTGCCCAGACACAGGAGGGGTGTGTGCCTATCACTTCCAGCTGTGCCCAGAGACAGGAGGGGTGTGTGCCTATCACTCCCAGCAGTGCCCAGACACAGGAGGGGTGGGTGCCTAACACTCACAGCAGTGCCCCTGCAAAGAAAAGGGTGGAGTACCCACAGATCCAACGCCCACAAATGTCAGTCAGGTGCACAAAGATCCTGCAGTACATGTACCACATGTGTGCGAGGCTGGAAGTATACATATGCATAGCGCCTAAAAGAAGACATGTACACATGAAGTCATGGCAACAGTCTACATACACAAGTACAGTGACCACCAAGGACGCCACGAATGATGCAGGTGGAGACATCGCTCAGCATGCATGGGCCAAGTCTAACGAGTCCGTCACACACCCAGCCAATGTAGACACAGCTCAGCACCACATATTGGAAAGACCCTGCAGGGAAGAAGTCAGGTTACACAGAGGAAGGAACACACCTTGGGACGATGTCACCATGCAGTAACTGCTTACATGAACAAAGTTATGTAGCCAACAGCTTGTGATGGCACACAGATACCAGGATCCACCCTATGACCAGCACAAGACGACAATTCCCACACACCCTACACATAATCACCACCCAAAATAATGGGGCAGGTCGACCAACAGCAATACCAGACAGACAGTAGTGTACTAAGGAAAAATAAATTGCTTTAATCAGCATCCAAAAATATGTTTGTCCCTTGACAGTTCAAAAAGTACAATGCCCATAGGGCAATCCAAAGTTCCAATCCAGGTGGGGGACACAGTGGGACGCGTGTCCCCTAGCTTGCCTGCACAGTCAGACTCCTTCGTCTTCCAGAGCGGGGAGGGCATCATGTGGGGGGGAAGGACCAGGCACCGCAGGGACATGAGGGCGAAGGGTAGGCGTCGTGGGTGCAGGGATGGAGGACTCCACCACAGGGGGTGGGGCAGGGCCAAAGGCGGAGGCCAGGATGGCGCTGCACACCTTAGCAAGGTCCTCCAGCGACTCCCCTGCACCCGAAAGAACCACAGGCCCCAAGGAGGGGGGGGGCGAAGGGATGGGTTGCAGCGCCACTGGGGGATGGTGTGGACAGGGGGGGGACTCAACCACCCTGACCGGGGACTCCCTTGACCGCTTGTGGGGTGGTGTCACCGTGGGGCTCAGGGACAGAGCGGCCATGAAGGAGTCTTTGCCGGATATGTGGCCAGGAGAGCTGAGGGGAGGGGATTTGGAGGGAGTGGATTTGGTGGAATGCGGACTCCCACTCTGGCTGCGTGACTTACGTTTGCCCCCCGACCCAGTGGGTGTGCCTACTTCAACCTGTGTGTGCGTGCCAGGAGGTGTGCGTATGACCTTCCCTGCTGGTGTGGTGCCTGTGTCTGTTGTGGTGGGTGCATGCTGACGTCTGGGTGTACGTGGGACAGGCATGGGAGTGGGAAGTGTGGATGGGTCAGGGGTAGGGGGTTGGACGTAGCGCTGCAGGAGACCCACTGCTGCAGTCAGTGTCGAGTCAATGGACCTCAGCAAGTTGCGTTGGTCAGCCTGCGATGAAAAAATGCCCTCCAAGTATGCCTCCATGTTGTTCAGCACTTGGCTGTGGCCATGGAGGACATTAAGCATCGCAGCCTGACCAACCTGCAACTGCCGCTGGATGTCCACAGACTCGGCATTGGCGGCAGCAGTGGAGACAGGGGCAGGGGGTGTGGTGCCTGGCAGGAAGGAGACATGTGGTGACCGGGCACACTGGGAAGGGACACGAGCAAGTGGGAGGCAGCTGATGCCAATGGAGGGGGCGGGGTGAGATGTTGTGCCGCTGTCAGCTGCTGGTGCAGCCTCCGCCCACTCGGAGAGATCATCCTTGGACCCGTCAGCTTCATATTCTGTCGTGCCAGTGGACAGGTCCTCGGCCTCACTCTCCTCCGCCTCAGTTCCACTCAATGTGCCAGCCACGATGTCAACGCTGGCACTGGTGCTCGGTCCCTCCGCTCCGTCTGTGCTCATGTCTCCCTCCGTGTCCCCCGACGATGCTGTGGGCAAGGTGAAGAGACAGCAATTAATCACACACCTTTATACATATGTCACATGAGTCCAATCTACATAGGTTACAGTGCATAGCCTGAAAAGAAAGATCAGTAACATCTACAAAACAAGGTACAGATGTAGGCCATGCAACACACAGTTGGTTGACCCACCATGCCACTGAAAATCCATGGAGAGCATGACACAATAGCAAATGACATGAAATGGAGTTTGACATAGGAGCCAGGCCCTGGGGACAATCCAGCACTGCATCTGCACCACACAGCGTTGCCGAAAATAGGGATGAGCAGGGACCATATCCATGAACTTGAGGCACATGATGCATAGGTAATACTGAAAACATGCCCAACATGACTGGCTCACTGCACCTTGAGTGTATGTCCAGACAAACATCACACACTGGCCAGACCTAGCAAGGAGATTTCAGGTTTTGACATGTAGGCTTTGCCCGCACCAACCACCCCCTACATGAGACAATTTGTTGAGACACAGGAAGCACTTACATTTATTAGTCTGGGTGAAATACACGGGGGCTGCATAAATGCAAGATTGGACGCCAAATACCCAAGGCGCGCCTGTCCAAATAATCATGTACAAATGGTCATCATCAGATGATTGTAACAAGACACACAGGCACTGGCCACCGTGAGTATGAACAAGGAAAATCAGGTCAGGCTGTACAGTGGACACTTGTACTACATTTTACGTCAATATACATGGTGCCAGGGGACAATGGCACAGAGCACAACCTATGCTGTAGACACTGAGAGTGTCCACGTTTTGTGATGACACACATGACACCTAGGAAAATATGCCCCAGGGGACAGTAGTGGCCACACAACTCCATGGTCCTGAATGGGAATGACTGCAACACACGCCACCATCCCTGCACTATGCGTATCGCACACTCATGCACATCATGTCACAGGCCACAACATAGGACATGCGTGCTGTAAGGCATGACACTTGAGAGACTAACTCCCATGTCTGGACTCAGCATCAGTGCCAACTGACATGAAACCCACATGTACTGAACTGGACAGGGGACAGGCAAGGTCCCAAAACCTGTTACACACCACCCCCACACGTGATGCTACAGGCATAGTTCACGTGGAGAAAGCGCCAGCCTACATTACCTTGTGAAGGAGTGACTACACACAGACCAGGGAACACATTGCAAGGTGGGGAAGGGAGGCAGGAGAGCACCGCTATACTGTGGGTAACTGGATCTGCACAGCACATTTAAACCCTGGCAGTGTATCCATGCAACTGTGAACTTACAAATGCTGGTGACACACAACAAACACACATGTACCTACCCCTTTCCTGCTGCTGCTTCTCCTGTAAGCACCTGTCCAAGTCTGGAAATACCACCGCCAGCACACGCTTGTGGATGTGGGTCAGACGGCGGCGCCCGCGGTTCTTATGGGTCTCAGGTGAGTCCCCCAGCAGGACCCGTGCGATTCTCCGCGTCCAGCACCGGATATCCTGCCAGCGTTTCCTCACCTGGGCCAGGCGCCGCTTGCGACCCTCCAACCTCCTCACGGCACTGACGGCGTTCATCCATATCTGCTTCTTGGCAGAGGCGCCTACCTGTGAGGATAAACAAGTGACACTACATCAATACACCAGGCACATGTCACAGAGAGACATATTAGAACAAATTTGCTGTTTACAACAAGGCATAGTATGCATCCAACGCATTGCACCGTTGTCATAGGGACATGATCCTCTGGGGAAGGGCAAAAGCAGTACGTGCCATTGAAAGTACACAGGTGGAATGAGGGCAACGACACAATCAATGATCCAGGCTCACACTGTGCATCAGAAGGTACACCAGGATAATGTGCAGCACCTCTAAGCAGTCACATGCCACAGGCCACTGACGCTACCGCAGCAGAGTACACAGACACACACAGGCACAGGACATTCACCTGCCATTGCCAAATGCAGCGACAAACCTCACTCTGCAGATGTGCCACTAGACGGGGGGGCTCACAGGTGTGGGGCTGGCTCTGCACGTCAGACACACAGCACTGCTCCCTGCTCACATCACATGGGCAGGGTATATCCATCCCTCATGCAGCCCGGGTGCCACACTCCACATATGCACCCACCCACATGACAGGGGACTTACACACACACTGATGTCCAGGGTACGAACACATCATGTGGACACTCTCAGCACAGGTACACAGAACTAACACACATCTGTGGGTACAGTCACCTGTCACACTGGGCTGACCACATAATAAAATGAGGACTGTAGAGGCTACATTCCCATGAGGACAAGACAGGCAGAATGTGGCATGCACCATGCAGTGATTGTCACAGTAAACACAATGCAAGTGAGGACGGCAGACATGCACCACAGCATGCACTGGCTGGGAGACATCAGGCATTCTCCCCCCTGGGACCCCCCGTACAGTGCATAGCATGTGTGTCACACCTGGACACAATGACAGAAGTCACAGTCACAAACAAGGGACACAGTCTGTGCTAGTAGGCTCTGCACTCACCTGATACCCTGGTCGCCCATACAGCAGGGGTACTGTGAGAGGATCACATCCAGCAAAGCCAGGTTCTCCTCCAGGGTGAAAGGCTGTGACCTCTCCACAGACCTTGACATGGTTCCAGGGAATCAGTAGCAGCAGCTTGGGTCGTCGAATCCAAAGATGTGCAGGCAAGTGCTCCCTCATGGGACCTGGCTGCCTTATATCTGCCTTGCTGGCCTGTTTCATGCACAGGAGTACAGAGTGATTGGTCACTCACATTTGCATCCTATGTTTCCTCCAATCCCTTCAAACCTAGCACAGTCAGTGGGTTCTTATTGTGTTTTTTTCTTGAGCATGATGTCAACTCCAGAACCACATTGCAACAAAGTAGATTCATTCAAACTGACTACTGCTGTGCACCTGCTGAAAAAAATTCAAACTTTAAACTTGGTCTCCATGACAACAAGCATGCATGTAGGCCTTTATACTTGTCCCTCATGTGTCCCCTATGTAATTTGGAGTTTCGCACACAGGTACGGTGCGTACCGGGGCCCTAGGGCACCACAAATGCATAGCAACGGCCCGTACAGGCGTGTGTACGGTCCGTATCACTATGAGTGTGCTCGCGTATGCGTACCCATAGTGATAGTGAGTGTACGCACGCGTGTACGGGCCGTACCACTATGAGTACGCATACGCGAGAACAACCATAGTGATAGTGAGCGTACATGCGTGTGTACGGGTCCGTACCACTATGAGTACGCATACGGTGTTCTCGCGTATGCGTACTCATAGTGGTACGGACCGTACACACGCCTGTACGCTCACTATCACTATGGGTGTTCTCGCATATGCGTACTCATAGTGGTACGGACCGTACACACGCCTGTACGCTCACTATCACTATGGGTGTTCTCGCGTATGCGTACTCATAGTGGTACGGACCGTACATGCGTGCGTACGCTCACTATCACTATGGGTGTTCACGTGTATGTGTACCCATAGTGGTACGGACCGTACACGCGTGCGTACGCTCACTTTCACTATGGGTGTTCTCGCGCATGTGTACCCATAGTGATACGGACCGTACACGCGTGCGTATGCTCAATATCACTATGGGTGTTCACGTGTATGTGTACCCATAGTGGTACGGACCGTACACACGCCTGTACACTCACTTTCACTATGGGTGTTCTCGCGTATGTGTACCCATAGTGATACGGACCGTACACGCGTGCGTACGCTCACTATCACTATGGGTACACATACGGCAGCACTCCCATAGTGATAGGGAACGTACACAGGCCCTCTGAGCGAATGTACGGTGCCTTTCACACATCACAGTGGTGACAGGCAGCACACCGGAAGGAATAGGGCTGACATACTTGTCCATGGATGGACATCAAGGCATTGTCTGGGCAGTACTACATGTGTGGGGCACAGGTGTGAAAGGCTGTGATGTGGCACATTACTCCTGAGACGAGAAGGCACCAGATGTATGATGAGATGTGTACAGATGTTATGTGTGACGGTGCAATGTGTGCCAGGCATGCCCTTAACTCCTTTGACATGTGTGCATGTCGTACTGCACACTTGGGATGAGCGTCACTGGCATGGCACAGTCAACAACACACGCAAGTGTCCCCTGATGCCCGCTACAGGGGTTACCACACCAGACATGTCAAATGTGGAAATATGGATTTTTCTGATCAGTTATGTCCCCTATCTTGGACCCCAACGGTTTCATGTATAAATCACAAGTACATGTATGTTCCCTCCAGTTCCAGTTATGAAGACGCAAACACATGTGCGTCCACCGTCAACATGTCCTCTTTCAGATCCGCCATGAATGGGCCGGATATTCCATTCTTAAGTATGAAAGGCCACCGGCTTTATATGGTTCACTTATGCCATTTTACAGTCCAGGCGAGTAGGCCCTGATTCTGCCATCAAGCTTTTCTTGCCTTCTGCCTCTGAGAGCTCCAGTCTGAGCCTGCATCTGTGACCATGAACTTTGTCTCACTCCCTGCCCGGCTAACGGTGCCTGACATCAGCCTGTTGCCTGCCAAAAACTGTATTTCACCTTCGAAATTATCTGCTCCGCTCCCTATCCAATGCATTCCTGTCTAGTAGTTTAAGTAAACATTCTTCCAGCTACCGAGCAAAAGGCCCGGCTTCTCTGTCTTTATGCAAGTAATTCATAGCCCTGTTACTATGGTAGACACTTAGACGCTTGTACACGCACTAATAGTCAGTATAGAATAAGATTCTACTCTAAGAGACTTCTCTTTTGGATAACACAGTTCTTTAAACATAGGATGTTAGATATGATTTGGGATTAGGTTGACTTGACCCTCTAGACTTCTGTCGCCACATGTAGAGCTAAATGTCAAGTCCCCTTCACCCCCTAGTTGCACGTCAATCACACGACATGCCGCTGCGCGCGCATTTCTGCCAAGTATTTCTGCTGACATTGCGAAATTCTTTCATGGAACCACCCTATTATGACATCATACCTGATGACGTTCTCTAGTTACACCCAGTTACACCCACTTTTGCTACGCATGTATGTTTTATCTTTACTATCAATTGTTACGCCTCCTGCATTTGCTTCACTGTAATGCCTATTGTATAAAAATGATTACTTGTCAATAAAGTAGCGTCTTCACTTCCTGAACCTTCGTGGTGATGGAATATGGAGCTCCTCAATTTAAATTGATTTTGGAATAAAGCCCGTTCCGAACCTCTAATACCACGGATTCTGCCTCTTATTTTACTGAGCTATTATTATAGATTTTCCGCATCAAATTAAGTTCCGGTAATTAAATTATTTACCACATATCTGGCGCCCGAACAGGGACACTTTCTCATCTCACGCGCCGGCGGTGCGTTGCAGGCCCGGTCTCCTGTCACAGCTGGACGGACAACAACGCGTACCCACAGGATTTCCTGTATCTCCCTCCTGCCGAGCGGGGGTAACTGAGGCTGCGATCAACACCCAGACGAGGCGGTGAGAAGTGCGAAGTATCCCGACCAGAGCCTAGCTGAGAGAGCAAGATCCGAGGTATACAGAGGCCCACCAGTTTCCGAAGTTTCCGAAGTTCCGAGTCCAGTCCAGTCCGGTTCAAGTTCAGTTCAGTTCCGAGGCCTTCCGTTCCGAGCTACCCGGTGAGTACCATTATCGGGGAGGCGTTCTGACGTGCACATAGGTTGTGCCGGTCAAGACGGGTTTGGGTACACAAATCCGGTCTGCACTGTTTCAGCAGTGTATCTGTACTGTTTAGCAGTATATCAAGTATGTCTAGTATATAATTCAGAATTACCTAGTTAGTATCGAGTATTATGCTTAGTGACTAGTTCCCTAAATGACCATCATTGTTTACTCATTAAATGTTAAATGTTAAAATGTTTTAAATACGTTCTGTATATTGTGGTGTGAATGACTGTTCATTATTGTGTTTTATGGTATTAAACGTGTTCAAAATTAGGTATCAGATCAGTTCTCAATATGCCGCTCTTTTCGAAATTAAGACAGATCAAAACTAGAAAAGGGGTACTCGAAGAAGCTGTTCCCATTCCTCCTAGGGACACTCCAGGGTACTTCATGTATCATAAACATGGCCTAGACGCCATATTATTTCTTGATCTATGGGTAGACTACACCAAGGAATTACCAGAAAGTCAGAGGTGGCCCGTAGCGGGGACCTGGGATGCAGATTGCATCATGAAAGTAGAAGAAGAATTATGGAAAAAGAAAGCTAGACAGTCACAGAAAGATGCCATTGAATTATGGCGTAAAGAATCATATAGACGCACAGAAAAAGCGCTCAGACAGGAAGAGAAAAGTAAGGAGAATTCAAATAAAGTTCGAGAAAGTGTATTAATTGAAGAAGGTACTCGAGTAAAGTCAGAACAAACGGACAGACAAAGAAATGCCCTTGAAAATGGTATGTATCCTCTTCTGGCCGAAGGATTACCTAAGGCTACTCCGGAAATACCAAAAGACTTGCCACCCCCATTGTTTCCGATAAAAGTACATCCCAAAGGGCATCCCAGATCCGCAGAAGATGTTTTTCTTTCCTCTTATTTAGACGACGCAGCTCCCGAGTATGCTAACGCTGCGCCACATAGACCGTCTGCCGAGGGGGTTCAACGCCAAGACCCTCCTCCGTCTGTACCTCTGCAACAGCAAACCCCGACACAAGTTCCGGCAAGCACATCTGTTTCTACATCTGCATCCACACCAATGGTTGCTATATCCCGTTCAACGAATCCTTTCACATCCAGCACCCCAGGTGGTGCTACCGGAGGTACATCAAGCATTTTTTCTACGCCACCCAGAACAAATAAACTTTCCTTTCAAGAATTAGCCCACCAACGTACACCCAAACTAGTAACTCCCAACACGCTCAAGGAACTTCTAATAGATTGTAGATATGACCCGGTGCCCGGAAAAGGGGACGAAATGATGCTGGCATCATTACGTATCCGACGAGCTGCAATATACTTAGGGAAGCTACCAGGAATGACTGCACATTTAGAAAATATATATCATTTTGTTCAGTCAGGGCGAGACCCTGAGAGTATTAACAGAGCCATGGAGTACCAAAAGGTGGAAATACAGGGGGAACTGTTACGTTTCCTCATAAACTGTGTGATCAGAAATCAAGATCAACCAGGGGTAAATCCGGAAGAAATGCAAATTCTTACCACATGGGGTAAGAATATATCAGAGGGGAGACACGATAAACGATCATGTATAGTAGCTATGAGCCGAAAGATCCGCAAAGAAATAGAACGAATACACGAAGAAAGATTAGCAGTAGACGAACCTGAACAAACTGAGGACGAGGAAGAATTAGAACTGCCCACAGGACAGTTAGAAACCATGGCCTATGTAGGTAGAGGGAGATCTTGCAATAATACTAGATGCTTTACTGATCCGATATGTCCGATACGTCCAGATAATAACAGAAAATTCCAAACTCCTATAATAAATATAAGGTCCCCCGAACATTCATTCCAAGCCGCTGACAAATTACTCCGAGAACGAAGGGGTTATCATATACTCGATTCTATGGACGAACAAGAATTAGCCAGGTCAGCCGTACACTGGGTTGATAGTCCTGGAAAATATGGTGATGATACACTAGCGCATACGTTTTTGAACCTCGCCCCAGATGAAAAGCGTTTAGCTGGTATCTATATGATTCAACAACTCCTTATATTATATAAAAGCCAACACTCCGATCCTGGCCCCTTACCTGATATATTGACTGAATTACTCACGAATAAATGGAGAGGTTCCGGTACTAAGTTAATTAGAGAAATACTAGAATCTAGAAGGCAGTACATTCTTTTTGTATGTCCTGAACATGTCTCACTGCCCATCAAGGAAAGAACGACGTATTACATGGATAGACAAAATCCCTTACGCGAAGTGCACCCGATAAAGGGTGATGACAATGAGTTTAAACGTGTGTTTGTATACACACCCATATCCAAAATAGAACTATTAGAAATGAAGAAAGTGGTACCCAGTCATGACAAAGACCCAGCGGGTTTCCACCGTGAAATTAAAGATATGTTACTCATGGGAGAATATACCTACCCCGACATTATGACAATATTGAAGGTATTAATGCCTGCGGGCATTTACGAAAAACTCAAGGAAAAGGATTGGGAGGTGGGAGACCAGAAGATAGATTGGACAGGATTAGAGAACGAAGAAAAAGCTCGAGGTCCAGGTTCAGGGCTCGGGGACAAGACCAAAGCACTACCAGGTCTACTAGTACAGGTACTGCCCCGTTTATTAACTACGAAAAAGGAAGACTGGGGTGCAATATCAGCCTGTAAACAAAAATCAGATGAAGACACTAGTGATTTCTATTCCCGATTTGAGAAATGTTTTGGTATAAATAGTGGAATAAAAGCAAGTAGCGAGTCGTATCCACATCTGTTTGTGACAAAACTGGTTGAGAATGCCTTGCCCCAAGTTAAGAATAGAATATTGAAGTTCGAGAGTACCTGGCAAGGTAACACTCCATCACAAATGTTACAAATGCTACAGTACCATCACAATAGAATTAGAGAAGAACAAGAACATGAACATAGACGCATGAAGGACACGAAAATGAAAATGCTAGTTTCCCAGACAGTGCCAGCTGACGGTCATAAGAAGGGTATAACACAGTCCAGTGTTTCAACAGGTCCTGTAAAAGGGACATGTAACTATTGTAAACAGCCAGGTCATTATGTACACGATTGTCCAGTCTTAAAACATAATATCGCCATAGGTAATACAAAAGAAAGACCACGACCACTTAGACAGGATCAGAACCAACAAGGAGCACTGCAGCATGCACAGTCCATGCCAGCTCCGCAACAGTCTATGCCAGCTCCACCACCGCAGCCTATTGCTGCCACACAAACAACGACCCGACAGATGTATCAGACCGCACAGTATGACTATCCTGATTATCAATGATACTCATGAAACAGCCTAGAGAGGGAAGTTGGCTTACCCCTTATTGAGGTCCCTGTAGATCAAGAAGGACCTTATGTACACAGTGAACTATTAGGCCAAGATAGAAAATTCTTACTTGATACAGGGGCAAGCCGAACAACAATAAAACGTAGTGAAGTTCCAGGGGCACCCCTCTCAGGCACACAGAATATTTCCCTTGGCTTTTCAGGAAAACCTATTATTAACGAAGTAACACAGCCTCTTCCACTTACGATTGGTCCCTTGACATGAACTACAGATTTATTACTTACTAAATCATGTCCAGAAAACTTGTTAGGCATAAAAACTTTGAAAGCTCTAGGAGCTATAATATGTTGTTCTCCGGAAGGAGTAAGATTGTTTTTACGTGATTTCAAAGGGCACTACGTGTCCCGAGACATGGATCACCGACTGCAGACTTTACCGACACATTTATGGGCACAAGGCCCTACAGATGTTGGTTGCATGAACATTACACCATATCGAGTCACACTAAAGGCAGGAGTGGTACTTCCACGAATGCGACAATACAAGTTACCCCCAGATGCTGTAGTGGCTTTACTGCAAATCATTGACGAGCTTATTACCCAAGGAGTGGTTGTGGAAACTGACTCCAATGTATGTAATTCACCGATAATTCCGATTCTTAAACGAACCGATCCAACAGCCCCACCAGTATATCGATTGGTTATTGACCTGCGCGAATTAAATAAATGCATAGTACCACAATACCCCGTAGTCCCAGACATTTCTTCATTACTGACAGCCATTGATTCCGAAGCAACATTCTTTACTGTAATTGATCTCAAGAATGCCTTCTTCAGCGTCCCAATAGATCCGGAAAGCCAATATTTGTTCGGATTTAGTTTAAATGGACGAAGCTTTAAATTCACACGCGCACCTCAAGGATTTACAGAAAGCCCCAGCATTTATAGCCAAGCACTGAAACGAGAACTCGACAGTATCCACATGCCAGTCAACACTGCCCTGCTTCAATATGTCGATGATCTGCTGATCACCGCTAGAAGCGAACCTGAATGTGAAAAAGCCTCACTGACGGTTTTACAATTTTTGGCCGAAAAGGGGCACAAGGTGTCCCCTTCTAAGCTGCAATTCTGTGTCCAGCGAGTTGTTTACCTTGGTCACTCGCTGTCCAAGGAGGGAAGGCAGCTTACACCAGATCGCATCCAGCTAATTGCTAATATGACAATACCCAAGACACAAAAGGAGGTGCGGGCTTTCATAGGCCTCACTTCATATTGTAGGCAGTGGATCCCTCAGTATGCATTTCTAGCAAAACCACTCATTCAATTGACAACACAGGAGGCAGCCACATCGACTGTTCTCCCTTGGACTCAGGAACATACACAAGCTTTTGAAAGCCTAAAGAAAGCCTTATGCCAAGCACCTGTTTTAGCAACACCATGTTACAATAAACAGTTTACACTCTTCGTTACAGAACGCGAAGGTACTGCCTTGTCAGTACTCACACAGGAACAAGCAGGATCACACAAACCATGTGCTTATTTTTCTAGTACATTAGATCCCGTAGCTCAGGCTTTGCCTGCGTGCCTGAAATCAGTGGCAGCAACAGCTTTAGCAATCAGACAAAGTGATGCCATAGTATTAGGACATCCATTGACAGTACAAGTACCACATGCAGTAGAGGTTCTCTTGAACCGCACACAAACACAACACTTGACTATAGCGCGACTCACTGGTTACGAATTAACATTGTTTCAGCCACATATAGAAATCAGACGTTGTAGTACATTGAATCCTGCCACACTGTTACCTGTAAATGGAACAGACCCACTAGCACATGATTGTATTGAAGTTATCACTATCACGACGAAACCCAGACAAGATTTGACAGACGTCCCATTGCCAGACCCAGACCTGACGTTGTATGTAGATGGTTCATATATGAGAACAGGTACAGGAGAGCTAGTGGCCGCTTACGCAGTCACAACAGACACTGAAATCGTTGAAACAAATTGCATAAATACCTTGTCAGCTCAAGCCGCAGAGCTCATCGCTCTGACACAAGCCTGTATTCAAGCCACAAATAAAAAAGTCAACATATACACTGATTCACGTTATGCATTCGGAGTTGTACATGACTTCGGCGTGCTGTGGCGAGAGAGAGGTTATTTAACTTCTCACGGTGCCCACATTCAACACGGACCCCTCATTCATGCCTTATTAGATGCAATACATCTACCCACTGCAATATCAATTATGAAATGTAAAGCTCATACGAAAGTTACTGATATCATTTCTCAAGGCAATGATCTAGCTGACAGAACAGCTAAACAGACTGCTCAAACTCAAACATCCGACATGACAAAGACAATAGTCCTGACACCAACACATTGTATGACGGTAAAGGATCCTGCTCTTGACGTAATTGACATACAGACACATGCTACACCAGACGAAATAAAGAAATGGACTGAATTAGGAGGGATCCAAACGGATCAAGGATGGATGACGAAGGAAAAATCTGTGTGGTTCCTTCCTGATTCAATGGTCCAAGTCGTTATTAACACTGTACATAGTCCAGCGCATCTGGGAGAAAAAGCTATGCTAGACAGCATTCAACACATTTGGTTTAACAAACATTTACGAGCAGCAGCTAAACAAAAAGTTCGTACCTGTATGATCTGTTGTCAGTTTAATCCAGGTAAAAGCATTCCCGTAGAACAGGGTGGATTTCAGCCTCCTGATCACCCTTTTGAAGTTCTCCAGATGGATTATATCCAGATGGAACGATGCCGAGGATTCAAATATGTTCTCGTAGTTGTCTGTGCTCTTTCCCGTTGGACAGAGGCATACCCGGTTTCAGATTACACTGCCCCGACTACTGCCAAACAGTTGGTTCGAGAATTCTTCCCACGATACGGTTTACCACGTGTTGTCTACTCAGATAACGGCCAGCCGTTCTCATCCGAACTAATGAAACACGTTTCACTTTTGTTAGGTTATCAGTGGAAATTTCACTGTGTCCGACACCCCGAGGCAGCAGGTCTCGTGGAACGACATAACCAGACCCTGAAAATTAGATTGTCCAAAATTTGTAGAGAGAAAGGTGTCGACTGGGTAGTAGCCTTACCCGTTGCACTCTTTTACATGAGAATGGTAGCACACTCTCGAACAGGGCTATCCCCGTATGAGGTGATCTTTGGCAGACCACCAAATATGTGGGGGACGCCTATACCACGCAAAATAACTGATATTGACTGTAATATGCTGACAGATTACTTGGCTTCCTTGATGTCTGCACTACAATCTTGTCGTTCACAGGTAGCTGCAGCCTTTCCCGACAACACCGAGGTGAAACCCCATGACGTAATTCCAGGAGACTTGGTGTTAGTGAGGAACTTTGATCGGAAGTCTCAGCTGGATCCTAGGTGGAAATCGCCTCAACTCGTATTGCTAACGACGAGGACAGCCGTGAAGATCGAAGGTCGAAAAGGCTGGATACATTCAAGTCATATCAAGAAATTTCATGGACTACCGTCAGACGTAAACGACACACCTTGCGTGTCTTCACCGATTGACTCAAAACTTCCTTTGGTTGAACTGAATAACCATGAACAATATAAACTAAAACTTCGGTCTAACAAGTCAGGCAATTTGATTGTTTAAGTCCTCTCCAAGGTGAATCGGTCGAATTTGTCTCTGACATGTACCCCTTAGACCTGTATAGAGAAAGAAACAGAAGGATAAAGTTGAAACGACATGCGTACTGTAAATCACTGCGTAGTCATTGCACAGTGACGTTATTAATTTTGTTTTTCTTAAGTCTTTTAATAATTACTGCAAGTATATTGTTGCACACATATTATCCTATTTCTAGACATGTTTATAATGTTACTGCTGAACATTCTTTTAGTGAATTACCTCCGCATGAGTTGTCCTACAGATTTGCGCTGCGCAATAACACGTTTATTAGTATGTTACATCATTCCCATCAGGTTAGCAATGCTACAAATTGTTGGATATGTGGTCGACTCCCTCCCTATCAGAACTATAAAGGAATTTTTCCTCTCTTTCCATACCCGTTCACACACAATGGATCCTGTGGAGCATGGTTTAGTTTAATTAATTCCCTAGATTCGAATTCTGCAGTTTACCAGAATAACTGGGTATGGGGAAATCTGAACTTAGTTTTTTTCAAAGTCTGTCACCCTAACAAGGAGGGACTTCCCAAAAGAACAGGAACTGATCTAGAAAATGAAGTGTATGGATTAGGTAATTTTACGCTTAATCTCATGATCCTGAATGTCGAATCCGAAGCTACACCAATTTTGCCCGCCATGTCAGTATTTCCAGTAAAAGGTGAATTATGTGTAAGAAAGAATGGTTCCATACATATGGGCCATAGTAGATGCACCACTGTAATAGAATTTAGTGATCAAGGCAAGTCTACATTTAGAGCTTCCCGCCATTCCTACTTCATATGTGGTCAGACGGCATATATACGTTTGCCTCTAGATTGGGATGGTACCTGCTACATCGGATTCCTTTTACCACCTGTTTTTCTAGCTCCTCCTGATTATCATAGAAATACTCATTTAGTACACAATAGAGAAAGGAGAGATCTCCCAATAGTCGATTACACTGAGACAGCATGGGAAAAATACACAGATTTCAATAAAGGTCTCTTTCCCTATATAGGTACAGTTACCAATAGTAAGCTGATACGTAGATTAACCAGAACCCTTGAAGCAGTAGTGAACGAAACCATTTCCGCCTTAGGCAATTTAACAGAAGAGCAGTCTGCTATGCGGATTGTTGTGCTTCAAAATCGTCTTGTCCTTGACGTCATCCTGGCCGATAGGGGCGGAGCTTGTAGGGTCATCGGATCAAGCTGTTGCATTTTCATACCAGAAAATTCGCCATCTGTATATAAAGCCATAACTCGCCTTCATAAGATTGTAAGCCAGATACACCAGAATCCAGGCACCTGGACTTGGTCCGGTTGGTTTTGGAGTGTATTATCTACCTTTGGATGGAAGGTCCTATCCTTCCTCGGTATTGGCTTCCTCATACTATTCAGTTGCTGTCTATGCCTACAATGTGGACCAGCGATCTGTGGTCTGTGTGCCACATCGTGTATTCCACCACCAAGATTTCATTCATCTCAGAAGAAAAAAGAAGAACAAATGATGCTATATGAACAGATCAACGGATTAATGAAGATTGATATCTCTTAACGGGCAAGTAGGGGATAAGGAGGGAATGTGGAAATATGGATTTTTCTGATCAGTTATGTCCCCTATCTTGGACCCCAACGGTTTCATGTATAAATCACAAGTACATGTATGTTCCCTCCAGTTCCAGTTATGAAGACGCAAACACATGTGCGTCCACCGTCAACATGTCCTCTTTCAGATCCGCCATGAATGGGCCGGATATTCCATTCTTAAGTATGAAAGGCCACCGGCTTTATATGGTTCACTTATGCCATTTTACAGTCCAGGCGAGTAGGCCCTGATTCTGCCATCAAGCTTTTCTTGCCTTCTGCCTCTGAGAGCTCCAGTCTGAGCCTGCATCTGTGACCATGAACTTTGTCTCACTCCCTGCCCGGCTAACGGTGCCTGACATCAGCCTGTTGCCTGCCAAAAACTGTATTTCACCTTCGAAATTATCTGCTCCGCTCCCTATCCAATGCATTCCTGTCTAGTAGTTTAAGTAAACATTCTTCCAGCTACCGAGCAAAAGGCCCGGCTTCTCTGTCTTTATGCAAGTAATTCATAGCCCTGTTACTATGGAAGATTTCTGCCCCCGCATCTAGTGTAGACACTTAGACGCTTGTACACGCACTAATAGTCAGTATAGAATAAGATTCTACTCTAAGAGACTTCTCTTTTGGATAACACAGTTCTTTAAACATAGGATGTTAGATATGATTTGGGATTAGGTTGACTTGACCCTCTAGACTTCTGTCGCCACATGTAGAGCTAAATGTCAAGTCCCCTTCACCCCCTAGTTGCACGTCAATCACACGACATGCCGCTGCGCGCGCATTTCTGCCAAGTATTTCTGCTGACATTGCGAAATTCTTTCATGGAACCACCCTATTATGACATCATACCTGATGACGTTCTCTAGTTACACCCAGTTACACCCACTTTTACTACGCATGTATGTTTTATCTTTACTATCAATTGTTACGCCTCCTGCATTTGCTTCACTGTAATGCCTATTGTATAAAAATGATTACTTGTCAATAAAGTAGCGTCTTCACTTCCTGAACCTTCGTGGTAATGGAATATGGAGCTCCTCAATTTAAATTGATTTTGGAATAAAGCCCGTTCCGAACCTCTAATACCACGGATTCTGCCTCTTATTTTACTGAGCTATTATTATAGATTTTCCGCATCAAATTAAGTTCCGGTAATTAAATTATTTACCACACAGTACCCACGGTGCACGATGTGACTATGTCATGTATGTGTGGGGTGTCCCCATTAGCTTGATGTTGGTGCTCCCTCAAAAGCATCAGCTATTGCAGCAACCAACATGTGTCTGTGTGTAGATGGACATGGCACACTGTTACGCACACCAGGCCACATGTGGTATCGGATGTGAGGTGCGTATGTATGCATGGGATGCGGAGTAGCGTAACAAGGACATGTCTGCATCCTCTCTATGAATGTGTGGTGAGTCATTACATGTACACCTTATTGGCAAGGTGTGTGGGCTGTCCTAGTGTCATGTCATGTGACCTGTGGCTCTAGTGTTCCGCTACCAGTCTCTGAAATCGACAGCCTACTTCTGATGATGTGTTGATGTATGTCACTCCTGTGTTGCGTCTGGCTGTTCACTTACACTGGGACACAGCTAATCCCATGCCATGGCATGTGGAGGTTCACAATCTCCGTGTGTAGCTGGGTCTTGGTAGGAGTGTCACCTGGCAGCCATACGTGTCCAGGGCATGTGGCACATACCTGACTCCGTATGTTGCATATGTGTATTGACAGATTAACATGTGCTCAGCACCAAAAAATTGTTGTTGTAGTGCACTCACTCTTCCTTGTCACTTCCAAATTACTGCAGAGCGCCGCCTCTTCCCCGAGCAATTCCGGACTTGGCTGATATGCGGGAGAATTACTGTATCCGGTGCTACCGCTTCCCCCAACCGTTGATTGAGGAGTTGACGGCGAGGCTGGCACCACACCGGCAACCGCTGCACAGGTATCCTACGGCACTGACACCCAAGCTGAAGGTAATGGCAGCCCTACATTTTCTTGCCACGGGTATCTTTCAAAATACCATAGCTCATGTTGGTGGCATGTCCCAGAGCATGTTCTGCCATGTGCTGCATGATTTCTTAGAGGCCATGTTGCTTCACCTGGATGAGTTCATCCATTTCCCAACCCCTGAAATGTTGACTGGGGTCAAGCGTGGATTCTATGCCCTGGGAGGGATGCCCCATGTCATTGGGTCCATAGATGGGACACATGTGGCTTTGGTACCACCACAGGTACAGGAGGTAGCGTACAGGAATCGAAAGCACTACCACTCCATCAATGCCCTTGTGGTGTGTCTGTCCAACATGGTGATTTCACATGTCTGTGCTCGTTTTCCAGGATCAGCACATGATGCCTACATCATGAGGCGTAGCAGGGTGCCTGAGATGATGACGCAGCTGCGCAACGAACGAGCATGTGTTGTTGGTGGGTACACTCTGTCTGTCCTGTATTTTGCGTAGACTTCCAGCACGACCGCTTCTCCTGTCCTACTTATGTCCATGTGATTTCCATGTAGGGGACGCTGGCTATCCCAACATGCCATGGCTGATCACACCTCTCCGCAACCCCATCACGCTGCCCAGCTCCGCTACAACACCGCCCATGGCGGGACAAGGCGGGTGATAGAGAGGACATTTGGCCTCCTGAAGAGCCGATTCAGATGCCTCCACAAGACCGGCGGTGCCCTCCCATATGCCCCGGCGAAGGTCTGCAAAATCTTCATGGTGTGCTGCATGCTGCACAACATGGCAGTTGAGGGAAGCTGTGCCACTCATCCTGGATCAAGATGATCAGGACCATCCACCCGTGGAGGACCAAGGTCTTGGCAATGGGGCTAGTGATGTGGAGGATGTGGTTTCGCAAGAGGACATCCGGAGTCGGCTCATACGCGACTTCTTTGCTTAGTGGTGAGTACCAGTGTCTGTGTGTGCACGCATTGGTCCCCGTGTGGCATGTGTTGCCATGTGTGTGTCCATCTGCATGTATGGCATGTGAGTCAGAGGTGTGTGTGGATGTGTCACTGGAGTGATGGTGCCAGTGATGGGTGTATTTCCCCAGTCATAATTGTGACCTAGCATGTTGTCATCCTTACATGTGTCGAGTACATGCACATGCAAGTGGCTGTGCTTTCTGTGGCTGACTTCTTGTGTGTCTCTCATCCCCAGGTACTTGCGCATGCCGTCTGCTGGTTGCATTGTTGTGGCACTGCTATTCCTCATGGACACGTCATCGAGTGCTGACTCAGCGTTACACGCACGGACAAGTTTGGAAGTCTCCTTAGGGTAAGGGATGCATCAGGGGTGTATTGGGTGTGGCAGTTGTTTACGATGTGTGCACACTGCCCCTGTCGATGTTTGGTTCCTCTGCAGACATGTTGCATCACCATGGGACACATGACATGCAGCTGGGTACACCTGAATAGATGGTCAGACTTGTTGACAGTCATCAGTGATGGGATTGTGGATTGTGATGATGGCATCAATGTGTGTTGCACTGCCCTCGGACACATACGGTTTGCATAGGCTTGACATGGTGTGGGACTTCCACATCAGCGGATCAATGGTGAATGGCAGCCTCTCCGTGAGCAGCAGGGGGTGTTTAGCTGTTAGCCGACACTTGTGTGCCAGTTCCATGGCTATCATGCATTTGTGCTGCAGAAGGGGGGTTCCAGTGTTGGACCCACATGTTACTCCACATGACCCATTCATGTGTACTCCGAGTTGCCTCTGTAATCCCGAATACATGACTAATAAAGGTGTCCCTATGCCTCAAAGGTGCCTCTTCTCAGTCAATGCTGGTGTGTTGCCACGGTGCATCCGGCATGTCTGGCATGGTTTTCCGTGATAGTGGCTATGTGTCTATGTGTAGAGTAGCAAGATGCAAGCTGTTTGTGTGGGATTAGACTGTGTATTGTGCATGATGTCCATGACTGTGTGGGTATTGTGACATGTGCCATCCCCATGCATCCAACGTTGGCCAGGCCACCATTCTCTGCATCCACCTGACTCAAGCTTGCAGGACATGGCTCTGCCACCTGTCCACACATACCTGTGTGCCCCACAGGACACTCCACATGATCCCTGACCTCTGCGCATGGCTGTCGCTGTACTCAATATGTCTGTCGGCACGGTTGTGCGGCCACCCCCTCAGCTGGTTAGGCCCATCACGGGTGTGTATGGTGCTCCATGTCTGTCTTGCCTAATACAATGTGACCCATGTGTGTCCTGTACCAGACTCAGGCCCCAGGGTGTGGATGGTTGAAGTCAAATGAG
This sequence comes from Triturus cristatus, assembly GCF_964204655.1. Taxonomy (NCBI): domain Eukaryota; kingdom Metazoa; phylum Chordata; class Amphibia; order Caudata; family Salamandridae; genus Triturus; species Triturus cristatus. The sequence goes on from NC_140589.1 coordinate 184,845,028, forward strand.
AACTCAGGCATGGTTAGACTTTACAAGACACATGTAAGGAAATAATGCAATATGTAGGCATCTTCTCTTTATGGTGTAACTTTTTATTTTGGTTGGGGTACGGGGGGGGTATGACATGAGGGGCTTTCCGGGTGTGTGGAATCCAAAATTCACTAGGGGAGTTGGTGTCCTTGCCATTTGAAATCCTCAGAGTCCATGCCACAGTCTTTGTCAACATTGGTCAGACAGTGACCAGCAAGTCCATGTGGCAGAGAATGTCTTTTGCTGCTGTGCTGCTGTTGGTCCAGTGGGCCAGGTGCCAGGCCAGGTGTCCTGGGAGATGGTGCTGTTGCGCTGACCCTCACGGTCTTTTCCGTGGACGACCCGCCCTCCTGCGGGGACCCTCAGAAGCAGGCCATGACGATGTTTGGGATGCTCCGTCGGATGTCTCCTCCTCCTCCTCCTGATCCCTCCCTGTTGGTGGTGATGATCTACGCCTGATGGCACAGGGAGGGTTGCCCATGTTGTCGGCTATCCGACGGAGTGTACTGTGAATTCCCCTGAACACCGTCACGAGCTCAGCCTGTCTGTCCTCCATCCGCCCTTGGTGTCGCAGAAGACAGGCATGTTGCTCCGCATGTTGCTGGGCCTGCTGGGTCTTGATCTCCTCGAGGATGGACACAACCTGGGCCATGCCCGTGGTGTCCTGCCGGTATGTGTCCAGGATGTTTCTGACATGGGAATATACCGGTTCCGCAGCCAACAGGTCAGGCTCGCGCCTCTGCCGTCCTCCACTCCCACCACCCCTGCCCACTTGCACCTGGCCTGCCCTTTTGGGCACATCGGGTCTCCGGGACCCCTGAGGGGTGGCATTGGCGTTGTCGCCTGCCTCCTCCTGGGTGCCTGGTACACCGTGTCCCTCCTGGCCAGCCTGGCTGCATTGTGGTGGTGGGGCAGGGATCCTGGGTGTCTCCTGGGATGTGGCAGGAGTGGGGGTGGTGGTTAGCCCAGTTGTACCTGACGCAGGTGCTGCAGGTGGTTGGACACCAGAGGGGCCAGGTTGGTCGGGGTCGGGTTCGTCCACAGAGTGGTGAGAATCGTCGCTGCCGGTGGGTCCATCATCCCGCCGAGCCGGGTCCTGTGAGTCTTCCCCCCCAGTGTTGGGGGCTGATCCACGACGTTGACCTGTGTGTGAGAGAGACAATGTTAATTTTGTTCCATGCAACATCCATGTTTCATTCGTTTCTAAGTTGGCACATTTCCTCTGGGAATTTGGATATGTCTTGCATTCCACTCACAGTGCACTTGTGCATGGGTATGTCCCTTGGCCACAATTTTTGCGACTTTACCTATGTGTGGCACAGTCTTAATTGCTGCGTCAATTGTGACTGCAGTCAGCAGTGGAATGAGCAGGTGTGGCGAGCCATGCATTGGCGCCTTCCGTGTTGCACTGTACGTGGGCACATGGAGTTGTTCCACCCACTTAGATAATGCAGGTAGCTGGCGTTGTCCTCGTGCACAGGTTTACACATGGCCCAGTGTTTTGCCATGGAGAAGAGGGGGGATTCAGGCACTGGCCACCCTTGTCTACATGCACGCAGTCCACCTGCTGACGAGCAGACATTCCCACACCCCCCCATGGCTGAATTGGTCTCCCTGTGTGTCCCTTTCTCACTCCCTCTCTGTCCCCCTCTCCCTCCCTCTGTGTGTCACCCTCTGTCACCTCAGCCCAGCTTCCTAGGCACACACTTTTTGCAGATCTTTGACTGGCCCTTGGCTTGTTGATGTGAGTTTGTTTCTGATCAGCAGGCACCCATTGGGTGTAGTGTCTGTGTCTGCGCTGCTGCTGTGGTGGTGTGTGCTGCCACTCTTTCACAGTGTTGGCTGTTCATTAGCTGCTGTCATGTGCAAAAACGTGCTGTCACCCCCATGTGTTAATGCAAGGCGTCCGCCATTTGCTGGCAAGTCTTTCCTGTGTGGGGACACACTGTTTGTCTGGCTGTGACCTAGGCCATATGGGCAGGGGGCATTGTTGTCTGCTTCTGAGTTGCACTATGTGATTTTTGTGGCCCACACTCCCGCCATCCGGCTTACCGTGTCTTGTGTTGGTGTTTTCTGTGGCCTGTGACTTTGCATTGTCCATCTGGGTGCATGGGGCATGGTGGCGCCAGTGGCATGTGCGTGTTCATGGAGTGTGGTTGAGTCATGCGATAGCTTGGGGTGGTTGCGTGCCTGTTTGTGAGTTTGGTTGTGGATGACGTTCCCCCCATGTGAGGTGAGTTGTTTGTGTACTCACCCGGGTCTCGGAGTCCGTCTAATCGGTCCACTGACACCACCGGCAGTATGGCCATCACCCTCTCCTCCCAGGGATGGTAGTGTACGGTTCTGTGGGGCGGCCCTCCTCCAGTGACGTTGGCCTGGTTGTGGTCGTCGGTCATTTTGGCTCGGACCCTCCTCCGCAGATCGTACCACCTGCCTTGGCATTCATGCCTGGTCCTTCTGGTGTCCGCAACAGCATTCACAGCATCAACAATCCTCTGCCACATGGCTGTTTTTTCGGTCATGCAGGTCTGTCTGACCAATGTTCCAAAGAGGTGTGGCTCGACTCTGAGGATTTCGTCGACAAGGACCTCCAACTCTCGGCTAGTGAACATTGGATTTTTGTTAGTGGGCATGGTGAGGGGTGTGGGTGTGGATGGGGGGGGTGTGGATGGGTGTGGGTGTGTGTGTGTGGTTGTGCAGGTGTGTGTGTGAATGTGATGAGGCGGTATTTGTGAAGGTATGTGTGTGAAGGTGTGCAAGTATAAGGTGTAGTAAAGGATCTAGTATGGTGCTGTAGGTTGTCTGTGGGGTTTGGCAGCAGTGAGTCTGTTGCACAGGCTCATGGTTTGTGTGTGTGGGCCCTTTTTATTGGTCCATTGGTGGGTGTGGCTGTGTTTGAAGTTTGGGTGGGTGTGTTATAAGGAGTGGTTGTGTTTTGGGCCTCTGTTTTGGATTTTGGCAGTTGCAGGTCAGTGAATGTGTTGTTTTTGTGCTTGTTGGTCATGTTTTGTGGCTTTGTGCCATTCGAATGGTGTATTCTTGTGTTGTTTTGCTTTGTCCTGGTTGTGTACGTGCATTTTTAGCGTGTGTACGGTGTGTACTTCGGGAATTTTGTTGTACAGTGCTGTCCTTGTGTCTGGCTTGGTACGACTCGTACATGCGCGATGTTGTGTGAAGGTGCTGGTGTTGGGGCCTGGGGTGCGCTCCGTACTTACAATGTTGGGGTGGGGGTACGCTCCATGCATACGCAGGTGAGGGAACGGGTCGTACATACACTGTTGGGGTGGGAGTACGTTCCATACGTACGCGGGTGAGGGTAAAGGTCGTACATACACGTTTGGGGTGGGGGTACGGTCCGTACATACACGGTTGGGGTGGGGGTGCGCTCCATGCATACGCGGGTGGGGTACGGGTCGTACATACACTGTTGGGGTGGGGGTACGCTCCATACGTACGCGGGTGAGGGTACGGGTCGTACATACACGGTTGGGGTGGTTGGTACGGTCCGTACATACACGGTTGGGGTGGGGGTACGCTCCATGCATACGTGGGTGGGGGTACGGGTCGTACATACACTGTTGGGGTGGTGGTACGCTCCATACATATGCGGGTGAGGGTACGGTCCGTACATACACGGTTGGGGTGGGGGTACGCTCCATGCCTACGCGGGTGGGGGTACGGGTCGTACATACACGGTTGGGGTGGTTGGTACGGTCCGTACATACACAGTTGGGGTGGGGGTACGCTCCATACGTATGCGGGTGAGGGTACGGGTCGTACATACACGGTTGGGGTGGGGATACGCTCTATACGTACGCGGGTGAGGGTACGGTCCGTACATACACGGTTGGGGTGGGGGTACGCTCCATGCCTACGCGGGTGGGGGTACGTGTCGTACATATACTGTTGGGGTGGGGGTACGCTCCATACGTACGCGGGTGAGGGTACGGGTCGTACATACACGGTTGGGGTGGGGGTACAGTCCGTACATACACGGTTGGGGTGGGGGTACGCTCCATGCATACGCGGGTGGGGGTACGGGTCGTACATACACTGTTGGGGTGGGGGTACGCTCCATACGTACGCGGGTGAGGGTACGGTCAGTACATACACGGTTGGGGTGGGGGTACGCTCCATGCATACGCGGGTGGGGGTACGGGTCGTACATACACTGTTGGGGTGGGGGTACGCGCCATACGTATGCGGGTGATGGTACGGGTCGTACATACATGGTTGCGGTGGGGGTACGCTCCATACGTACGCGGGTGAGGGTACGGTCCGTACATACACGGTTGGGGTGGGGGTACGCTCCATGCATACGCGGGTGGGGGTACGTGTCGTACATACACTGTTGGGGTGGGGGTACGCTCCATACGTACGCGGGTGAGGGTACGGGTCATACATACACGGTTGGGGTGGGGGTATGGTCCGTACATACACTGTTGGGGTGGGGGTACGCTCCATACGTACGCGGGTGAGGGTACGGGTCGTACATACACTGTTGGGGTGGGGGTACGCTCCATGTATACGCGGGTGAGGGTATGGGTCGTACATACACGGTTGGGGTGGGGGTACGCTCCATGCATACGCGGGTGAGGGTACGGGTCGTACATTCACGGTTGGGGTGGGGGTACGCTCCATACATTCACGGGTGGGGGTACGTCTCGTACATACACGGGTGGGGATTCGACTCGTACATAGGAGGGCTGGGGGGGTGTTTGGCGCGTATGCGGGCACATGTCTCCATGGTTGCTATGGGAGTTCGGTGCGGACGGTGTTTTTTCCATACGGTTGTAACATCGGACGCACGGGATGGATCGTAATTCCGCGGTCGGACTTCACTTTTCACATTTGTACGGTAAATCGTCCGGGAACGTGTCGGACACATTTTCCGACCCGAGGACGTGTGGGCAATGATTCCCAATGCGATTCGTATGGACTTTTTCCTATGCGAATCGTGATTGCCAGTTTGTACGGCACTTGTACGATTCGTACGGTAAAAAGACCGGATACGAGTCGTACGGGGAATTTTTTTACCGGATCGTGATCGGCACCTTTGTGGTGTCATATGTTGCCACTTTACAGAAGATATATTGAGTTAAACAAAAATCAAATCAATCCCTTGTAGGTGTCTTTGCCTGTTTAACTTTACTACCCAAGCCCACAAGGGTATATTGGGTTGCCCAATGTTACTAAACTACTTTTAGAAGCTGGCATGTTTCCGCCCTTCACCCTTTTGTGGCTATAGCCTGGCCTGGGTCACATGACTGAGTGTAACTGACAGTTATAGCAAATACACACAGAAAGCAGTGATCACCCCCGAGGACCACCAACGCAAAGCTCCAGGCCGCCTGTACATGAAGCCCAGCCTGTGATTCGCACAATACAGACTACCAGCCGCGATGCTCTCCTTGCTCCTCTTGACATCCTCCAAAGCAAACGAGACTCTTCATACTACACCTGAGAAGGTAAACCTCCATCTGGACTAGTCTGGGGCTGTATTTGACTCTTTCTTCATTGCAGTTGGCCTGAACTTTTGACTTCCACCCAAGTCAGTGCAACCAGCTAGCCGTGGTTAGCGTTTTCTGCTTTTAGGCGCTAATTAACAGTTTAGTCTTTAAAACTTCATTACTGCGTGTTTACTGATTGGATTTTTGGCATTTTGGTCTTGCTTTATTAAATTAAGCGCTATTTTTTATCCTGGTGCGGAAATTCTCTTGTGAGGAGTTTTCACAATTTTACTGTTTGAAGCATTACATATATACTTTGCACATTGCCTATAAGTGAAGACTGACTGCTCTGCATCAAGCTACCCCAGGGTGAGCACAGGTTAATTTCGAGGTTTGCTTCTGTCTTAACTTGAGATGGATTTTGGTTGCTGCTTGACCAGGGCAGACACTCCAAGCAGCCAGTAACCCAAATTCTCACAACCTTTAACACCAAGTTGTATATTTATTAGGTCACTGTTTTTCATCTTAATTCTAACAATTGTAATTTACACTATTGTTGATATATATCCTGATTTAATCTACAGGACACAGTGCATCATGATAAATGCTAGCATGTATTTGCCACAAAAGATGATGCAGTTGCAGAGTATGACAATATACTCGCATATTGCCAAGGAACTTTTACTAAGACAGACCCTTTACAGAATCTTTAGGCCTTTCTGAAAAGGTTAATCACTAAAAGTGTTGATGTGACCATGAGTCAGGAAACACACTTTAGCTCTAAATATGCAACTTGAAAGTGATCCAATTGGTATCCAATAGAACTCCATTCCCCTAGTCAGAGAATGGGGATTTTGCTCAAACGAGGAGCAGGACTAACATAGGTCAGAAATGCACAGGCAAAGAGAGCAATATCATAGGACTGAGAGACAGTCTGTGCATCCATGTACTCACCACGTGATCTACTTATTTGCATAGTCTGGCTGTAACTTAATCCTAGGAGGAAGGACTTTAAAACAATTTCACATTCAGAATAAGATAGATCAATAATCCTGTTCAATACCTACTCTATCCACTCAATACTATTACAATTAATGCATTTGAATACCCTTGTGTATATTTGGTTGGAACAGTGCATAGGCAAAAAGAACTAGGCAATTTATCTAAACCTAATATGCAAATAGCACATACCAGAAAAGATTGTTTCCTAACCTCGAGTTCAATAACAGTGGCAATACTAATATAGGCCCACACGTTCTGTTTGGTCATTCCCCAATCACATGCACATTAGACCTCATTAGATATTAGCAAACTCACCTTCTGGTGGTATCACATTGACCAAGCAGTAGGAGACTCCATAAAAATGTCCAGGGAACACTATTTTGAGGATAAAGATGATGTTGAGGTAACCTGGGGCATGGTGTCCGATGTGGAAAAAGAAATTTGCTTATTGCAGCTGGAAAACTCAACATAAGATCACAGGGTCCCAGAGGGTTTAAAGGGACATCAGTAAAATTAAAGGGAAGCTAGAGCATCTGTATATGAAACATGGAAACTACTATATATTAGTCAAACATATTATGAAAAATGGGAAAAGGCTAATAGACTGCTAGCCTACAAGCTTAAGAAAAATAACCCTAGAAAATATTTAAAGAGAATAAAAGATGACGGTGGCGCAATTTGCTCTGACCTGGTCAATATTTTGATTAGGGGTCATGCCTTTGACTTATCTCTAACATTCACAATCCCCCATTGAAAGTTACTAAGATACATACATAAGGGACATCACATTTCCACACATATATAATAGCAGAGCTCAAGGATCCTCTTATGCCTGAAGAAGTGCCCCAGGCCCGGTTGGCTTCTCAGTATCCTCACATATAGCATACTGTGAATTACTAATTGGTCTACTCTAAAAGGTTTTTAACATGTTTCTCAGTTTTTGCATGATAACAACATTGATGTCAGACTCTGTGAATGGCTTACTACTTAAGCCTGATAAAGACCCCATAAATTGCATGCTGTATAGGCCAATCGCCCTTTTGAACTTTAAAGTTAAATCCTTCACTTCTGTTTTATTATGTTGGCTAAATATTATCTGGCCACTACTGATATTGGAATGGTAGTCAAAATTTGTAAGAAACTGGGAGACGAGAGACAATATTCGGATGGCAGTCGACCTGAAAAATGTTTGGGAACAAGGACAAATTATAACAATGCTTCTCCCACTAGATTTGGAGAAGGCCTTTGATAGGTTGAATTGGCAGGATCCATGTATCAACTCAAACAGATTTGACCCTCAATATTATTGTGTCTATATTGATGAATTCTACACTACCCATTGCAAGAAGTAAGGTAAATGGAAAACTACACTTGCCTATCAATCCGTCCAGGCGAACAAGGCAGGGATGCCTGTTGTCCCACCTTATTTTTTCTTTGTCAAAATTACAGCAATTCAGATATCAGAGTCCTTTAAGTGGATAGGGAAATGTATTGTGGATGATGTGCTGTTTTTTCTGGACAATCCTGATACATCACTACCGTCTCTTTTAGATGAAGTCTGCAAATGTGAAGCAGTGTCTGGTGTTCATATAAACTATGTGACAACGCCTTCTTGAATATAATGGGTTGTCCTGGGCATTGTATAATTGGAAATCTACTTATAACATTGCATAAAAGGTCTCTTCAAATGTAATTTGCCACCTTTATTGGAAGCATTATTTAAAGATATTTACAGAGAGGGCAAGCTGGCAATGACATGGGTTGGAAGAATAAAGAATAGTGCCACCTCCCTGGGACATTGTATAATATAGATGCAGATGGGTGCTCTGGGCCTGCCTGTGCCCTGGGGACTGCCACCTCCCTGGGACAAAGAATGTAAAATAAATGCAGGGGGCACCATGACTCCCCCACAGCCCTGGGACCACCACCTACCTGGGGCTCAAAGAAACTAATAAAGGGAGTCCTTTGCGGGCCCCTGTGCCTGTGGACTACCACCTCCCTGGGGCTTGCATAAATATTGGAATAAATCCCAAGGGATGTCGCCTGCTACCTCCTGAGGTGCCCAAACAGTTAGCTGTTTACTTTTGCTTGGTGGGAGCTTAGAGCTCCCACCAAGCAAAAGCAAACACAACTCTGCTTTCTGCAAGCCAGAGCTCTCAAACAGTTCCAGCTTGCAGGAAGAAGAGTTTTCATCTGATTCACTGCATACAAATATGCATGCAGAAAAACAAATTAAAGCATCTGCTCTGACAGACAGGGTGCAGCCTACCAGCAGCCTCCCATCTATCACAGCGGTGCCACCTCCCGCAGGAGGAGGGGAGCCAGCAGAGACTGCGGGGGTCTTGATACTCCCCCTGCAGTTCCCAACAGAGGTCACTGGATACACTGGGCACACCGAGAATATAGAGACAAGGCCTGGGGCATGGGGTCCTTGGGGACCAAAATTGGCCAGGCAGCCCTCCTCCCCTATTAAAATTAACAAAAAGGCTGGTCACTGGCTCTGCAAACATGCCTTCTGGTGCACTACTTGTTGGTGGATGAAGTCCCCTTGGTTGTTGAGGGTCCTTGAGGGCCAAGAACCCCTCCTGTTACCTCAAGTAAGTGCCAAACAACGGGATTGTTAAGAGCTGGTAGGAGGCTCACCCCCTTTTTCCACCACTCTGCAAATATACCTCCTAGCACATTACTTGTTAGAGGATGAAGTCCTGTTGTATGCTGAGAGTCCTAAGGGATGGAGAACCCCTTCTTTTACCTCAAGAAAGTCCCACACAGCGGGACAGCTGAGAAGTTGTCGGAGGCCATCCCCATTTCTTCACCATGCTTCAAACACGCCTCCTGGTGCACTACTTGTTGGAGGCCAAGTACCCCTCCTGTTATCACAAGTAAGTCACACACAGCTGTATGCTGAGAGGTTGTTGGTAGCACCACCCCCTTTCTCCACCACTCTGCAAACATGCCTCCTGGCACACTACTGGTTGGGGGATGAAGTTCCCTTTTATGCTGAGGACAAGAACCCCTCCTTTTAGCTCCAGTAAGTCCCACACAGCTGGATTGTTGAGAAGTTGTCACAGGCCCCATCCCCTATCTCCACCAATCTGAAAACGTGCCTCCAGGTGCCCTAGTGATTGGCGTAGGAAGTCCCCTTGGATGCTGAGGGTCCTTGGGGGCGAAGAACCCCTCCTGTTACCTCCAGTAAGTCCCACACAGCGGGAGTGCTGAGAGCTCATTGGACACACAACCCCCTCTCTCCATCACTCAACAAACATGCCGCCTGGCACACTTCCTGTTGGGGGATGAAGTTGGCTTGGATACTGAGGGTCATTGGGGGACAATAAACCCTCCTGTTAACACCAATAAGTCCAACACAGTGGGATTGCTGAGACGTCATCGGAGACCCTGCCCCCTTTATCCATCTATTCTCTACAACCACACACCCACTCACACACCCACTCACAGACCCATAAAGCCACTCATAAACCCCCTTTCATAACCACACAGCTACTCACACACCTACTCACGGTCCCACACAACCACTCATACAGCCATCCCCAAACCCATACATTCACTCATAAACCCACTCACACAGCTACTCACACATCCACTCAGACACCCACATAACCACTCACACACCTAGTCACAAACCCATACAGCCACTCACAAAACTACTCACCAACCTATACAGCCACTCGCATACCCACTCTAAAACTTTAGATGTTAGAGTTAGCAAATAAAATGTAAAAAAGCTTTGAAATTCACTAAAAAAACAAGGGTTACAGAGACATTATAGTTAGCAAATAGAATTTAAAAAATCCTTCAAAATTCACAGAATAAACAAAGGTTACAGGGATGCTGTAGTTAGACTAGTATTTCACTCATACAAACTTGAGCTTACTATAACATATGCCCCCAATACACTGCTTATAACCTCACATATTACATCATTCATGATGTGGTGAGTGACATCACTGCTGACTTATTGATGACATCTCCAATGACATCACTGATGACATCATCCACAGAGCTACTCATACACCCAGTCCCACACCCATACAACAACTCATACACCCACTCTAATGCCCATGCGTTGACTCTCCCACCCACCCACTGATCCATAGAGCCACTCACATACCCATTCACTTACCCATGCAGCCACTCACACAGCACTCACTCACCCATACAGTCACTCACACAGTCACTCACTGATCCATACATCTACTCACACACCCACTTATTCAACCATACAACTACTCATACACCCAGTCACTCACCTATACAGCCTCACAACAGAGCCACTCCCTTACCCATACAGCCACTCAGATAGACCCTCACTCTCCAACACAGCCACTCAGAAAACCAACCAGTCAGCCACACTGCCACTTACACACACAGTCATTCCCCCATAAAGTCATTCACATAGCCACTAAGCCACTGATACAGTGACCTTGCATATCCACTCGCAGACCCATACAGACACTGACACAGACACTCACATATAGCTACTCATACACCCACTCATTCACAAACCCACTCACTCATCCATAAAGCCACTCACATACCCACTCACTCACCCATATAGCTACTCACACAGCCACTCACTCATCCATACAGCCACTCACACATCCACTCACTTACCAATACAGCCAGTCACACAATCACTACCACACCAATGCAGTTACTCACATACCCACTTGTTCACCCATACAGGTACTCACCCACCCACTTATTTACCCATATAGCCACTCACACACCTATACAGCCACTCAGACATCGACTCGCACATGGATACACACAGTTACACATCCACACAGATAATATATGTTAGAAATGATATTACTAGTAGTATACAAAGTAAATTAATTTCACTTCTGTAGTACCTTAATATATATGTTTAACACTCACAATCAGTGAATGATATCAGACGTTATGTAATTTGAGATGTCATCAGTGATATCTTTAATGATTTCATAGAGCTTGTCATGAGTGATGTAACCTTTGCGTTTTTTAGTGAATTTCTAAGGTATTTTCTAATTATCTGTCTCTCTCTCTCTCCCTCTCTCTCTCTCTCTCTCTCTCTCTCTCTCTCTCTCTCTCTCTCTCTCCCCCTCTATGTATATATATATATATTATCTACTGGCAGTCGCCAGTAGATAGTTATAGTTAGGACCTATTTTCCATAGGAAATACGCAACTTTCTATTCCCAATAAGTCTGGCGCCGGTTGCCAAATCTTCGCAAAAGTTTCTAATCTTTTGGCCAGCTCCGTTCCGCTCCTACCCTGAAAGTTTCGTGGTGATTCGTCAAGCGAGGGCTGAGAAAAAAAGGGGGGTCCCAAAACACATTTTCCCCATGCAATTTCCCATAGGATCTGTTGTCGCAGCTACAGCCTGAACCGCTGAACAAAATGACACCAAATTTGGCAAAGAGGTAGTCCTCAGTTTAGACTTGTGCCTTTTGCATAAATGGTGTGAATCTGTTCAGTAGTTCCTGAGAAAATCAGGGTAAAAAAGTTAGTGATATCTATGGCAGGGGAGGATCCGCGCACCCTACCCGCACCGTAAGCGCACCCTCCCCAAACCGAGCGCGCACCGTCCCGATCGCGCGCTGAATGCTAATTGGCTGTCGAGTGTCTGTCTACATTCGAAACAGGAACTGTTGGCGGCCATTTTCTGCCTCGGTAGAAGTGATGCTGAAGAAGCAAGGGGAATAAGTGTGTAAAACATATAAAGGGGGCAGAGTGGAAATACTCTGACCCTCTAGAGGTGCTTAGGGGGTCCCAGAAGAACCCCCTAGGGCCCTCTTTTTATAAAAAAAACAAAACGGCAAAATGCGCGCAGGGTGCGAGCCTCCTAACGCGTTGGGTGCACGGATTCTCTCGCGTTGGGTGCGCGGATCCAAGGAGATAAAGATCAACCTTAAGTGTTTTGTTCTTGAGTGGCTCTAAAAAGAGCCGTTGTGTTCATTGAGAGTTTTTGGTACTTATAAGTAAGTACCTATACAGAGTCTAAAGTTGTTGAGGAAGACTCTGTTTCCTTCATCAGTAAAGTGTACTCCATCTCTTCTATACATCTCTTGCATATGAAAGCTCAGATTGTTATTGTAAATGGACCCCATTCTATAGTCTCGGAGAAAAGCAGAAACAGATTTATTCACATGTTTCCTAGCTTTCTCAATTTGTGGACAAAAATGATCAGGCCAGTTCCATTTCTGTCTTTCGTATTTGTTAGAATATACAAAGGCAGTTTTTGGGAAAAGTGAAATCAGTTCTGCAAAGGTGTCCTTCATAAGGATTTCCAGACCTACTCCAGTCAAAGTGCCTATGTCATTGCCACCACAGTGCACTATTATGAGGTCAGGGTGTTGGATATGCATGAAGGATTTCACCAATGGCATCAATCGGTGCCACTTGCTGTCTTGATTAGCAACATTGTGTGCTGAACTTGTGACCTGTGTGCTCAGTACAGTGCTCCATGACCTGTTTCTATGGTAACGGGCAGAAGGCAGATTGGGGGAAGGGTTCAAATGTATGTCATTTGGAAAGGGTTGAAATGTTTAACCAATAGAAATGTGTGTTTGCTTTTGAATTTATGTGGGAAGGAATGTAATTTGATGTTTACATGTATATGTGTGGAAAATGAGAGGGAAACTTTGCCATTCTTTGGTTCTGCTGACAGGTGCACAGTGCAGAGATTTTGTATAAGAACATCTGGTGTGTGACTGATATCTGGTGTATGACTGATATACTTCTTCATCTACAAAACAACTTGAAAGGTGAGTTATTTAATTGTGAGGGGATGTATGTAGACTATTTTGATTTTAATCAGACTAATGTATTTCTCCTGCTAAAGTGTAGGGAACACTTTTTTCTCTACAATCTTATTGACAGTGTGTGTGCATGTAGAAACCATTCTGTGATAAGCATTTGTGTTTTTCATGTGTTTGCAGACAGATAACTGTGCTGTTTTTATATTTTTGTAGAATTAGAAACCAGTCATTGTTTATGAATTTGTGAAATGAGTTATGTTTCTACACTAAAATGTAGTACTCCTTCTAGATGAAGAAATGTGTTTTGGTATAGTGCAAGGGATAATGTTGTTTGTCTAGAATCCCACAGTGAGTCTGTGTACATTTGGGAACCACTGTGAGAGAAGCATTTGGTAACATCGTGTATTTGCTGACAGATAACTGTTTTAAAACCTGTCTTGTTGTCAAGTTTTAGTAGCATTAGAAGGCAGTTTTTGCTTATGCCTTGATTAAATGAGTCAGGCTTTGACTCTAAAGTGCAGTTCTGAAATATGTAGTTTGTGTGCATTCCCCTTACCTCTTCCACTGTAGTGAATGAGTTTTGGTAAACTCCTAGGGATAGTGGTGCTTGTCTAGAATTACACTGTGAGTGTGTGTGCTTTTGGGAACCACTGTGAGAGAAGCATTTGATAACATCATGTATTTTCTGACAGATAACTCTTTTAAAACCTGTCATGTTGTCAAGTTTAGTAGCATTAAAAGCCAGTCTTTGCTTATGCTTTGATTAAATGAGTCAGGCTGTGACACAAAAGTGCAGTCCTGAAATATATAGATTGTGTGCAGTTCCCTTACCACTTCCACAGTAGTGAATGAGTTTTGGTAAACTCCTAGGGATAGTGGTTGTTGTCTAGAATCACACTGTGAGTCTGTATGCATTTGGGAACCACTGTGAGTGAAGCATTTGGTAACATCATGTATTTGCTGACAGATAACTGTTTTAAAACCTGTCATGTTGTCAAGTTTTAGTAGCATTAGAAGCCAGTCTTTGCTTATGCATTGATAAAATGAGTCATGCTTTGACACTAATGTGCTATACTTTAATATGTAGATTGTGTGTAGTCTCCTTACTCCTTGCACAGTAGTGAATGAGTTTTGGTAAGCTGCTAGGGATAGTGTTGCTTGTCTAGAATCACACTGTGAGTGTGTGTGCTTTTGGGAACCACTGTGAGAGAAGCATTTGGTATCATCATTTATTTTCTGACAGATAACTGTTTTAAAACCTGTCATGTTGTCAAGTTTTAGTAGCATTAAAAGCCAGTCTTTGCTTATGCTTTGATTAAATGAGTCAGGCTGTGACACAAAAGTGCAGTCCTGAAATATATAGATTGTGTGCAGTTCCCTTACCACTTGAACTCCTAGGTATAGTGGTTGTTGTCTAGAATCACACTATCAGTCTGTGTGCATTTGGGAACCACTGTGAGAGAAGCATTTGGTAACATTGTGTATTTGCTGTCAGATAACTGTTTTAAAACCTGTCTTTTTGTCAAGTTTTAGTAGCATTAGAAGGCAGTTTTTGCTTATGCTTTGATTAAATGAGTCAGGCTTTGACACAAAAGTGCAGTCCTGAAATATGTAGATTGTGTGCAGTTCCCTTACCACTTCCACTGTAGTGAATGAGTTTTGGTAAACTCCTAGGGATAGTGGTGCTTGTCTAGAATCATACTGTAAGTCTGTGTGCATTTGGGAACCACTGTGAGAGAAGCATTTGGTAACATCATGTATTTTCTGACAGATAACTCTTTTACAACCTGTCATGTTGTCAAGTTGTAGTAGCATTAGAAGCCAGTCTTTGCTTATGCGTTGATTAAATGAGTTAGGCTTTGACACAAAAGTGCAGTCCTGAAATATGTAGATTGTGTGCAGTTCCCTTACCACTTCCACAGTAGTGATTGAGTTTTGGTAAACTCCTAGGGATAGTGGTGCTTGTCTAGAATCATACTCTGAGTCTGTGTGCATTTGGGAACCACTCTGAGAGAAGCATTTGGTAACATCGTGTATTTGCAGACAGATAACTGTTTTAAAACCTGTCATGATGTCAAGTTTTAGTAGCATTAGAAGCCCGTTTTTGCTTATGCATTGATAAAATGAGTCATGTTTTGACACTAATGTGCTGTACTTTAATATGTAGATTGTGTGTAGTCTCCTTACCCCTTGCACAGTAGTGAATGAGTTTTGGTAAGCTGCTAGGGATAGTGTTGCTTGTCTAGAATTACACTGTGAGTCTGTGTGCATTTGGGAACCACTGTGAGAGAAGCATTTGGTAACATCGTGTATTTGCTGAGAGATAACTGTTTTAAAACCTGTCCTGTTGTCAAGTTTTAGTAGCATTAGAAGGCAGTTTTTGCTTATGGTTTGATTAAATGAGTCAGGCTTTGACACAAAAGTGCAGTCCTGAAATATGTAGATTGTGTGCAGTTCCCTTACCACTTCCACTGTAGTGAATGAGTTTTGGTAAACTCCTAGGGATAGTGGTGCTTGTCTAGACTCACACTGTGAGTCTGTGTGCATTTGGGAACCACTGGGAGAGAAGCATTTGGTAACATCGTGTATTTGCTGAGAGATAACTGTTTTAAAACCTGTCTTGTTGTCAAGTTTTAGTAGCATTAGAAGGCAGTTTTTGCTTATGGTTTGACTTAATGAGTCAGGCTTTGAAACAAAAGTGCAGTCCTGAAATATGTAGATTGTGTGCAGTTCCCTTACCACTTCCACTGTAGTGAATGAGTTTTGGTAAACTCCTAGGGATAGTGGTTCTTGTCTAGAATCATACTGTGAGTCTGTGTGCATTTGGGAACCACTGTGAGAGAAGCATTTGGTAACATTGTGTATTTGCAGACAGATAACTGTTTTAAAACCTATCATGTTGTCAAGTTTTAGTAGCATTAAAAGCCAGTCTTTGCTTCTGCTTTGATTAAATGCGCATTGGAGGGAGACAGGTATGGTGTGAGGATCCAGGTACCCAGGGCATATGCACTGTCACCTGCGAGGAGATGTAAAAAGTTGAGACAACATGCAGACAGACATTTATGTGCAAATGCATCTCACGTTGGGCATGGGGATTCATTACCTAGTAGGTATCCTTCATCAAAATCACCTGTTTCTAATTTCTGGTATATGCCACTGTGTCTGAAGATGTATGAGTCATGTGCGCTTCCTGGAAATTTGGCTACAATGTCTGTGATGGTCTGGTTTGTATCACAGACAACTTGGATGTTGAGTGAACGTGTGCTTTTCTTATTACGGATTATATATTCAATGTGTGATGCTAGACATATGGACACATAGGTCCCACCTATGCACCCTATGACCTGTGGGATCCTTGCTATTCTATAAAATTGCAATTTGGTATATTCATCATTCCTTGGCAGATAGATGTGTTGATGTATTTGCTGTACCAGGGCATCTAGGAAATTGCGGAAGAAATGCGAAAGCGCAATCTGTGACACACCTCCAGCCACTGCAATTACATCTTGATAGCTACCAGTGGCCAATAGGTGGAGGGAGCACAACACCTGCACATGTGTTGTGGTTGCATTGCTGCGCTGGGTTCTGCTTTCCAAATGTCGCTTCAGGGTGTCTATGAGTTCTAGGATGACCGTGCTACTCAGCCTGTACTGTTCATATATCGCTTCCTCAGTTTTCTCAACCAATGTCAGCCTGACTATGAAAATCCTCTCCTGTCCCCGCCTCTTCTGCATAGCAGCAACTATCAGCATCTTCCTCACTATCTTCCTCACTATCACATACAGGGCAGCCATTTTTGGAAAGGTTCTGGTGCATGCGCAAATGCCCCTTTTTGCGCATTGTCACAATTTTCGAGTGCTCCGTACATTTGATTTTGCGAGTCGCTATTTGCGACTCACAATTTGGTATACGCTAATAGCATTCGCTATTCAGTGGCAACGCAAATTTTAAAATTGCGAGTGCATATCGTACATTGTGTATGGCCATATTTGCATGCGCAAATTAATTTGCGACCGATTTTGTGCACGCACAATGTTCATACATCTAGCCCTACATCTCTTATTTATCTATTTTCAGTTACTAACACATTTGCAACCTACTTGCGAATCGAAAAGATTTGCATATCTGGCCCTATGAATCCACTTTGTATTACTGATTTCTGTGTAACTGGTGGCATTTGCTGGCTAACCATTAGAACTTTGAATGTACCCTGTCTTTATTGTTGTAATTGTGTAGATTTGGATGTGTGCTGGGCTGTTACTCTGACCTCACATATTAGGATATTGGAGATTTATTTATGGGTTGTTTTGAAGAACAGTTTTCCCATTTATGTAATATAGGCAGCTCTGGGATCATATTTGATACAATGAAAAACAAATTGTAAATTAATTTAATGGCTACCACAAATAGAAGAGTTTAGCAATGATGTGAATTAACTGTTGTTTAAAGCCCGGGCTATTAATTTAATAATCCTCACTCCAAAAAGGCAAAAGGTTTGCCATGAATAGTTAATAGTTACCTTATAAATGTCACAGTTTGCCAGTTTAAATTTTCTATTATCTCTTTTTTCCCACCCCTAGCAAAAAACATTTAGCTTTTCAGCTAAATCTTCCCTGAATTCCAGTCAGTCTAAAATCCGTTATTTTATCTAAAGCTCTTAATCTTGAGTGCATAATCAACTTGAAGTACCCTAAAAAGTATTTGAGCAAGCTGAGCTCGGGCAGTCAGGAACGTAGTAAAGACATTTGTCATCAGCCGTATAAGATATTTGCACACGAGATTAGTGAGTTGTGGCGTTTAGTTCAGATATAAAGCAACTCCCAGACAGCAAATATGTTTGTACTATTCCATATGGATCACTGTGACGAAATAGGGGATGGAAATGGTATATAAGCCCCTAGCTGACTTGCACTTTTGCCCACAACTTAAAATAGATTATACCTCTGCAGGACCTGAAGCACCGCCTGTGGACGAAGGGTAAGTTACAAAGCCGTCATTCATGGCTCATGTTTTCTGCTAAGTGGATTTTGGACTTTTCGCTAAAACGTTAGGGTCTGAGCTGCATTCATACCTCCGCGCCCAACGCTAACTTGTACCAGCAATTTCGTCGACATTTGCACTACTCAAAGGACGGATAATTTCATTTTTATCCTTGTACCTGGTGCACCGATTGTTTTTGCATCTCTCTGTAAAATGACGATGGTGAGTACAAACTATATGCAATGCTGCAAAAAATAATTTTATGCAAACTTACCAAGGACCATATGTATCATGATACAAATGTATGAAACTCATAGTGCCACATGCATTAAGCTAAGGAATAGCCATTCCTTAATAGCGAATCTTAAGGAATCGCAATTCCTCATGCATGTAGGTTTTACTAAAATACTAGCGATTCCTGCACATTCCTTAATTGCATGCAATTTCATGGGCGCAAGAGGGCCAAAAGGCCACCATGATGCACCCCAACAAAGGTAAGTATGAGCATGTGGTGCACACACATGCCCTAAGGGCATGTGTATGCACCACATTGCACTTTGGAAAAAGCATTTTTCAAAGGAATTGCAAATTACCATCAAATTGATGGTAATTGGCAATTCCAAATTGCGAAAATGCAATTTGCAAATGCATAATGCATCGCACTTAGGGAATCGCAATTTATGATTCCCTAACTGCATTACCAAAATAGGTAATCGCAAAAGTTGCGATGAACTGTTTTACGAATGCCTTTAGGCTTGATGTACCGCAAATAGCTTTTTACCAGTCGCAAATGGGTTGATTCTGCGAATCGGATCGTTTGCGACCGGTAAAATGCATGATTCATGTGCCGAATCACAAAATAGGGTTTGGTACATTGTGGAAGCCTTTTTTTCGTCGCAAACAGCGACCTTAAAAAAGGTACATACATGTGGCCCTAAAGTATTAAATATAGCAAGTTCTGAGCTCTGCAGTAAGTAAAGCACGCCGTATTCTGTTGACAGCATATAGTGGCAATATCAATACAAGCTAAGTAGTATTAGTTCTTTGCAGATATTAATGACAGTAGAACTCATATTCAAAATGATGCAGGCTTGTTTTCATTAGAACAACGCGTTATAGTAAAATTTGGCTAATATCCTACATATATGTGATTATGAAAATTACGAATGATTGCAAAATAATGTTTTTACAAAGCAATGGATTTACCTCAACCAAAGAGTGGATGGGAGTGACAGATTGGAATAAAATAGAATTCTTTTTTTTTTAATTAAAGGATTGCTCCTACCTTCCCATGCTTTTTCTTTTATCAGGAGGATGTTGAGGTTCATTACTTGTGACTGAGCTGGTGTATCTCAATATGCATATGAATGGTATGTTCATTGACATCCTTTGTTACTCAAAGCACTTATAAATTTAAAGTAAGGATGCTACCAGTATGGCGGTAGTCATTATCTACTCAGCTCCACACCATAAAATGACCTTACTTTTAATTTTTCTATACCTATATACTCAAATATAGCATTATATGTATGTGAGAAGGATTATTTGTAACACATATATGGAACTCTTTACCATATACTTGAAATGTTTATATTACAGCAGACCCTATACTTGTATCGCACGTCATGTTACTATATGTTTGTGCACTTGATAAAATACTTTGAACACTAAAATGACGCTAGGCTGACAGGCACTTCAGAAGACAACTACACACACCCTCACATTTCCAACTAACTTCTATCCGGGCAGTAGTGATTTCCCTGGATAACTTTACATTGCTGTGATCCACTAATCAGATCACAGATACACGTGTCAGAATAGCATCTGGGTGTCGTGGGACATGTGGGAGCTACTGGGCTACAACCATGGGTGTTTAGGTCATTTGCTTCTGGTGTCCTGGTATCCATCTTAATATGTCTCTGCAAAGTGGGGCAAGTGCATCCCTTTCTCTACTTAACTGCCAGTGGTAGCAAGGGCGAGCAGTCACAGGCTTCCGAAGGAGGTAGAGTGGAGGTGCTTAAACTCAGGTCTTTTATTTCAATCAACAATCAAATAAAGTGAATATCCAGACAGGTGCTTGTCATTTCAAGAAAGAAAATACTTTATTATACAATGATACTTTTACATTTATTGTCACTGGGCACTACCTTAGCAGGTGCTGTACACTCCCACTCCTTCACTGTCCCAACTGCCTGCATATTTCTCACCAGTTCTCAGTGTCCCCCTCAATCCCTAATAGAAAATATTAGTAGCATACATTTTTCAATTGTGCAGTCTGATCATCCTCAAAAATAGTACACTTAGGTGCCGATTACGATCCGGCAAAAACCTGGTACGAACCGTCGGACGGAGCATATTCTCCGTCCGACGCGTACCCGGTCGTCAAAATGTACAAACATGGAATTACGATTCGCACGGGAACACCATTTCCGTATGATTCATTAAAAACCCCGACCGAACAAAATAAACCTACAAATGCGATCCGGGAAAGCGCCGACCTGACGTCGGGACGCTCGCAGCCTGCCATTCACGAACCAGGAATTACGATTCGCACCGACGTCATCCCGCACGGTGAATATTTTCCGGCTGCCAAAAACTGCCGGGAAATCAGGACGACGCGAACAAGGACCACCAGTACGCGACGGACAGACAGGACGACGCGAACAAGGAGGACCAGTACGCGACAGGACGACGCGAACAAGGAGTACCAGTACGCGACGGACAGACATGGACCCGAACCTACGTGTCATCCCGGCCCTCATAGCAGTCGACCTCCTCTACAGGTTCGGACGCAGACGCCGCAGAAGGTCAGAACAACTAAGGGAGGGGGGAAAGTGGGGTGGGGTGGGGGTGGCAGGACCAGGGCAGGCCACAAACCCCCCACCAAAGTCACACAGCACACATGCCCAGGACATACCTGACTCCCATGCCCTGGTCACTACGAGGGGGTGGGGCCGTGTCCAGCTAAGCCAGCGACCGCCACAACGGAAGTCCGTCACGACGCGAACCGGCAACCCAACCAGACCGGTACATCCCGTACCCACGCCTGAAGAGCGTGGGTACGAGTCGTACCACGCCCACACCCACCTCACCCCAACAATGGCGGGACGGCTCGTACCCACGTGGCAAAGGCCTGGGTACGGCCCGCACAAGCATCACATAGCGTGGGGACGGATATGTACGGACCCTACCCCCACCCCGTATGCATGGAGCGTACCCCCACCCCAACAGTGTAAGTACGACCCGTACCCACACCTGCGTACGTATGGAGCGTACCCCCACCCCAACAGTGTAAGTACGACCCGTACCCACACCCGCGTACGTATGGAGCGTACCCCCACCCCAACAGTGGAAGTACGACCCGTACCCACACCCGCGTACGTATGGAGCGTACCCCCACCCCAACAGCGTAAGTACGACCCGTACCCACACCCGCGTACGTATGGAGCGTACCCCCACCCCAACAATGTAAGTACGACTCGTACCCCCACCCGCGTACGTATGGAGCGTACCCCCACCCCAACAGTGTAAGTACGACCCGTACCCCCACCCGCGTACGTATGGAGCGTACCCCCACCCCAACAGTGTAAGTACGACCCGTACCCCCACCCGCGTACGTATGGAGCGTACCCCCACCCCAACAGTGTAAGTATGACCTGTACCCACACCCATGTACGTATGGAGCGTACCCCCACCCCAACAATGTAAGTACGACTCATACCCCCACCCGCATACATATGGAGCGTACCCCCACCCCAACAGTGTAAGTACGACCCGTACCCCCACCCGCGTACGTATGGAGCATACCCCCACTCCAACAGTGTAAGTACGACCCGTACCCACACCCGCGCACGTATGGAGCGTACCCCCACCCCAACAGTGGAAGTGGAAGTAACGTCCCCTCACCTCGAATGCATGGAGCGTAGCCCCACCCCAAGAGTGTAAGTACGACACGTACCCCCACCTCGAATGCATGGAGCGTACCCACATCCGTGTATGTCATGAGCGTACATATTGTGAAATTGGAGAGGTGGGTGCAGAGTCCTCCCAGCAAGTGCCCAGACGCAGGAGGGGTGTGTGCCTATCACTCCCAGCAGTGCCCTGAGACAGGAGGGGTGGGTGCAGAGTCCTCCCAGCAGTGCCCAGACGCAGGAGGGGTGTGTGCAGAGTCCTCCTAGCAGTGCCCTGAGACAGGAGGGGTGGGTGCAGAGTCCTCCCAGCAGTGCCCAGACACAGGAGGGGTGTGTGCAGAGTTCTCCCAGCAGTGCCCTGAGACAGGAGGGGTGGGTGCAGAGTCCTCCCAGCAGTGCCCAGACGCAGGAGGGCTGTGTGCAGAGTCCTCCCAGCAGTGCCCTGAGACAGGAGGGGTGGGTGCAGAGTCCTCCCAGCAGTGCCCTGAGACAGGAGGGGTGGGTGCAGAGTCCTCCCAGCAGTGCCCAGACGCAGGAGGGGTGTGTGCCTATCACTCCCAGCAGTGCCCTGAGACAGGAGGGGTGGGTGCAGAGTCCTCCCAGCAGTGCCCAGACGCAGGAGGGGTGTGTGCAGAGTCCTCCCAGCAGTGCCCTGAGACAGGAGGGGTGGGTGCAGAGTCCTCCCAGCAGTGCCCAGACACAGGAGGGGTGTGTGCAGAGTCCTCCCAGCAGTGCCCTGAGACAGGAGGGGTGGGTGCAGAGTCCTCCCAGCAGTGCCCAGACGCAGGAGGGGTGTGTGCCTATCACTCCCAGCAGTGCCCTGAGACAGGAGGGGTGGGTGCAGAGTCCTCCCAGCAGTGCCCAGACGCAGGAGGGCTGTGTGCAGAGTCCTCCCAGCAGTGCCCTGAGACAGGAGGGGTGGGTGCAGAGTCCTCCCAGCAGTGCCCAGACGCACGAGGGGTGGGTGCCTATCACTCCCAGCAGTGCCCTGAGACAGGAGGGGTGGGTGCAGAGTCCTCCCAGCAGTGCCCAGACGCAGGAGGGGTGTGTGCAGAGTCCTCCCAGCAGTGCCCTGAGACAGGAGGGGTGGGTGTAGAGTCCTCCCAGCAGTGCCCAGACACAGGAGGGGTGTGTGCAGAGTCCTCCCAGCAGTGCCCTGAGACAGGAGGGGTGGGTGAAGAGTCCTCCCAGCAGTGCCCAGACGCAGGAGGGGTGTGTGCCTATCACTCCCAGCAGTGCCCTGAGACAGGAGGGGTGGGTGCAGAGTCCTCCCAGCAGTGCCCAGACACAGGAGGGGTGTGTGCAGAGTCCTCCCAGCAGTGCCCTGAGACAGGAGGGGTGGGTGCAGAGTCCTCCCAGCAGTGCCCAGACGCAGGAGGGGTGTGTGCCTATCACTCCCAGCAGTGCCCTGAGACAGGAGGGGTGGGTGCAGAGTCCTCCCAGCAGTGCCCAGATGCAGGAGGGGTGGGTGCAGAGTCCTCCCAGTAGTGCCCAGACGCAGGAGGGGTGTGTGCCTATCACTCCCAGCAGTGCCCTGAGACAGGAGGGGTGGGTGCAGAGTCCTCCCAGCAGTGCCCAGACGCAGGAGGGGTGTGTGCAGAGTCCTCCCAGCAGTGCCCTGAGACAGGAGGGGTGGGTGCAAAGTCCTCCCAGCAGTGCCCAGACACAGGAGGGGTGTGTGCAGAGTCCTCCCAGCAGTGCCCTGAGACAGGAGGGGTGGGTGCAGAGTCCTCCCAGCAGTGCCCAGACACAGGAGGGGTGTGTGCAGAGTCCTCCCAGCAGTGCCCTGAGACAGGAGGGGTGGGTGCTGAGTCCTCCCAGCAGTGCTCAGACGCAGGTGGGGTGGGTGCAGAGTCCTCCCAGCAGTGCCCAGGCGCAGGAGGGGTGTGTGCCTATCACTCCCAGCAGTGCCCTGAGACAGAAGGGGTGGGTGCAGAGTCCTCCCAGCAGTGCCCAGACGCAGGAGGGGTGTGTGCAGAGTCCTCCCAGCAGTGCCCTGAGACAGGAGGGGTGGGTGCAGAGTCCTCCCAGCAGTGCCCAGACACAGGAGGGGTGTGTGCAGATTCCTCCCAGCAGTGCCCTGAGACAGGAGGGGTGGGTGCAGAGTCCTCCCAGCAGTGCCCAGACACAGGAGGGGTGTGTGCAGAGTCCTCCCAGCAGTGCCCAGACACAGGGGGGGTGTGTGCAGAGTCCTCCCAGCAGTGCCCTGAGACAGGAGGGGTGGGTGCAGAGTCCTTCCAGCAGTGCCCAGACACAGGAGGGGTGTGTGCAGAGTCCTCCTAGCAGTGCCCTGAGACAGGAGGGGTGGGTGCCCATCACTCCCAGCAGTGCCCATGGAACGCAAAGGGTGGAGTAGTCACAGATACCATGCCCACAAATGTCAGTCAGGTGCACAAAGACCCTGCAGTACATGTACCACATGTGTGCGAGGCTGGGAGTATACGCCTGCATAGCGCAGAAAAGAAAACATGTACACATGAAGTCATGTCAATAGGCCACATACACAAGTACAATGACTACCAAGGATGCCACGAATGATGCAGGTGGAGACATCGCTCAGCATGCATGTGCAAAGGTGAAGGACTACGTCACACACCCAGCTAATGGACACACAACTCTGTGCTAAAGTCAGGGGACACCCTGCAGGGAAGAAGTCAGGGTACACAGAGGAAGGAATACACCTTGGGACAATTGCAACATGCAGCAACTGCTTAAATGAATGGAGAAAGGTAGCTAACACCGTGTGATGGCACACAGATCCCAGGGTCCCCCCTATGAGCAGCACACCACTACATTACCCACACACCCAACACATGACCAACACCCACAACCATGTAGCAGCCCCACCAACAGCAATGCCAGCAATGCAGGAGTGTTCCAAGGCCAAAAAATAAATAGCTTTATTCAGCATGAGCAAAAAACTAGTATGACGTAAGTCCAATATTAACAAAGGCCATAGGGCAGTCCAGGAGTCCCAGCTGGATGGGGGACACAGTGGGATGCGTGTCCCCTAGCTTGCCTGCACAGTTACAATCCGTTGTCTTCCACAGGGGTCAGGGCATCATGTGGGGGGGAAGAAACAGGCACCGCAGGGACAGGAGGGTGAAGGGTAGGCGTCGTGGGTGCAGGGATGGAGGACTCCACCACAGGGGGTGGGGCAGGGCCAAAGGTGGATTCTAGGAGCGCGCTGCACACCTCGGCAAGGTCCTCCAGGGACTCCCCTGCACCCGAAGGAACCACAGGCCCCAAGGAGGGGGGGGGGGCAGAGAGATGGGTCGCGGCGCCACTGGGGGAGGGTGTGGACAGGGGGGGGACTCAAGCACCCTGACCGGGGACCTCCTTGACCGCTTGCGGGGTGGTGTCACTGTGGGGCTCAGGGACAGAGCGGCCATGAAGGAGTCTTTGGGGGAGATGTGGCCAGGAGAGCTGAGGGGAGGGGATTTGGAGGGAGTGGATTGGGTGGAATGCGGACTCCCACTCTGGCTGCGTGTCACACGTTTGCCCCCCGACCCAGTGGGTGTGCCTACTGCACCCTGTGTGTGCGTGTCAGGAGATGTGCGGCGGACCTTCCCTGCTGGTGTGGTGCCTGTGTCTGTTGTGGTGGGTGCATGCTTACGTCTGGGTGTATGTGGGACAGGCATGGGAGTGGGAATTGTGGAAGGAGCAGGGGTAGGGGGTGGGACATAGCGCTGCAGGAGACCCACTGCTGCAGTCAGTGTGGAGTCTATGGACCTCAGCAAGTTGCGTTGGTCAGCCTGCGATGAATGACTGCCCTCCAAGTATGCCTCCATGTTGTTGAGGACCTGGCTGTGGCCATGGAGGACATTAAGGATCGCAGTCTGACCAATCTGCAACTGCCGCTGGATGTCCACAGACTCAGCATTGGCGGCAGCAGTGGAGACAGGGGCAGGGGGTGCGGTGCCTGGCAGGAAGGAGACATGTGGTGACCGGGCACGTTGGGAAGGGACACGAGCACGTGGGAGGCGGCTGATGCCAATGGAGGGGGCGGTGCCAGATGTAGGGCTGCTGTCAGATGGTGGTGCAGCCACCGCCCACTCGGAGAGATCATCCTCGGACCCGTCAGCTTCATACTCTGTTGTGCCAGTCGACAGGTCCCCGGGTTCACTCTCCTCCGCATCAGTCCCACTCGATGTGCCAGCCCCGATGTCACCGCTGGCACTGGTGCTCGGTCCCTCCGCGCCGTCTGTGTCCATGTCTCCCTCCGTGTCCCCCGACGATGCTGTGGGCAGGGTGAAGAGACAGAAAGTAATCATACACCTGTATACATATGTCACATGAGTACAATCTACGTAGGTTACAGTGCATAGCCTGAAACAAAGGATGAGTTATAACTACAAAACAAGGTACATACGTAGGCCCTGCAAGACACAGTTGTGTGACCCACCATGCCATGGAAAAACTATGGAGAGCATGACACAATAGCAAATGAGATGACATGCTATTCTGACTGAGGAGCAAGGCCCTGGGGACAATACAGCACTGCATCTGCACCACACAGCGTGGCAGGAAATTGGGATGGCAGGGACCAAATCCAGGAACTAGAGGCACATGCAGCATAGGTAATACTGAGAACATGCCCACCCTGACTGGCACGCTGCACCTTGAGTGTATGTCCAGACAAACATCACACACTGGCCAGTCCGAGCAAGGAGATGACAGGTCTTGACATGTAGGCCATGCCCGCCCCACCCACCCCCTACATGAGACAAATCTGTGGAGACACAGGAAGCCCTTACATCTCTTAGTCTGGGTGAAATACACATGGGATGCAATAATTCAAGATTGCACACCAAATACCCAAGGTGCGCCTGTCCAAAGAATCATGTACAAATGGGCATCATCAGATGATTGCTACAAGACACACAGGCAATGGCCACCGTGAGTATGTACTTTGAAAATCAGGTCAGGCTGGACAGTGGACACTTGTAATACATCTCACGTCAAGAAACATGGTGCCAGGGGACAATGGCACAGAGCACAACCTGTGCTGTAGACACAGAGAATGTCGACATTCTCGGATTACACACATGATACCTAGGAAAATATGCCCCTGGGGACAGTAGTGGCCACACAACTCCATGCTCCTGAATGGAAATGACTGCAACACACGCTAACATCCTTGCACTATGCGTAACGCACACTCATGCACATCATGTCACAGGCCACCACATGGGACATGCCTGCTGGAAGGCCTCGCACTCAAGAGATTAACTCCCATGTCTGAAATCAGCATTAGTGCCAACTGACATGGAACCCACAAGTCCAGAACTGGACAGGGCACAGGCAAGGTCACAAAACCTGTTACACACCACCCCCACACATGATGCTGCAGGCATTGTACACTTGGAGAAGGTGTCAGGCCACATAACTTTGTGATGGAGTGACTACACAGAGACCAGGGAACACATTGCAAGGTGGGGAAGGGAGGCAGGAGAGGCCTGCAACACTGTGGGTAACAGGATCTGCACAGCACCATAAACCCTGGAAGTGTATCCATGGAACAGTGCACTTACAAATGCTGGTGAAACACATCAAACACACACATGTACCTACCCCCTTCCGGCTGCTGCATGTCCTGTAGACGCCTGTCCAAGTCAGGAAAGACCACCGCCAGCACACGTTTCTGGATGTGGGAGAGACGGCGGCGCCCGCGGTTCTTGTGGCTCTCAGGTGAGTCCCCCAGCAGGAGCCGTGCGATCCTCCGCGTCCAGCACCGGATATCCTGCCAGCGTTTCCTCACCTGGGACAGGTGCCGCCTCCGACCATCCGCACTCCTCACGGCGCTGACGGCGTCCAGCCATATCTGCTCCTTGGCAGAGGCGTCTACCTGTGAGGATGAACAAGTGACACTACATCAATACACCTTGCACATGTCACGGGGACACAGATTAGAACACATTTGCTGTTTACAACAAGGCATAGTATGCATCCAACGCATTGCACCTTTGTCATAGGGACATGATCCTGTGGGGGAAGGCCAAAACCAGTACGTGCCATTGAAAGGACCACAGGTGGAATGAGGGCAACTACACAATCAATGATCCAGGCTCACACTGTGCATCACACCCACCCCTCCTGTCTCAGGGCACTGCTGGGAGTGATAGGCACCCACCCCTCCTGTGTCTGAGCACTGCTGGGAGGACTCTGCACCCACCCCTCCTGTCTCAGGGCACTGCTGGGAGTGATAGGCATCCACCACTCCTGTCTCAGGGCACTGCTGGGAGTGATAGGCACCCACCCCTCCTGTCTCAGGGCACTGCTGGGAGTGATAGGCACCCACCCCTCCTGTCTCAGGGCACTGCTGGGAGGACTCTGCACACACCCCTCCTGTCTCAGGGCACTGCTGGGAGTGATAGGCCCCCACCCCTCCTGTCTCAGGGCACTGCTGGGAGACAACAGGCATTCCCCCCCCCTGGGTCCCCCCTACAGTACATAGCATGTGTGTCACACCTGGACACAATGGCAGAAGTCACAGTCACTAAAAAGAGACACAGTCTGTGCCAGTGGACACTGAACTCACCTGATAACCTGGTCGCCCATACAGCATGGGGTACCGTGGGAGGATCACATCCACCAAAGCCATGTTCTCATCCAGGGTGAATGGCTGTGACCTCTCCACAGCCCTTGACATGGTTCCAGGGAATCAGTAGCAGCAGCTGGGTCGTGGAATACAAAGATGTGCATGGGACCTGGCTGCCTTATATCTGCCTTGCTGGGCCATCTCATGCACAGGAGTACAGAGTGATTGGTCACTCACATTTGCATCCTATGTTTCCTCCAATCCCTTCAAACCTAGCAGTCTGTGGGTTCTCTATCGGTTTCATTCTCCTGCATGATGTCAGCCCCACAAACACATTGCAACAAAGTAGATTAATTCCAACTGACTTCTGCTGTGCACCTTCCAGAACAAATTCAAATTTTGAACTTGGTCTGCATGACAACCAGCATGCATGTAGGCCTTAATACTTGTCCCTCATGTGTCCCCTATGTAATTTGGAGCTTCACACACAGGTACGGTGCGTTCCGGGGGCCCTAGGGCACCCCAAATGCATTGCAACGGCCCCTACATGCGTGCCTACGTTCACTATCACTATGGGTGGCCTCGCGTATGCGTACTCGTAGTGGTACGGGCCGTACACACGCCTGTACGCTCCCTATCACTATGGGTGGCCTCGCGTATGCGTACTCGTAGCGGTACGGGCCGTACACACGCCTGTACGCTCCCTATCACTATGGGTGGCCTCGCGTATGCGTACTCGTATTGGTACGGGCCGTACACATGCCTGTACGCTCACTATCACTATGGGTGGCCTCGCGTATGCGTACACGTTGTGATAGGGAGCGTACAGGCGTGTGTACGGCCCGTACCACTACGAGTACGCATATGCGAGGCCACCCATAGTGATAGGGAGCGTACAGGCGTGTGTACGGCCCGTACCACTATGAGTACGCATACGCGAGGCCACCCATAGTGCTAGGGAGCGTACAGGCGTGTGTACGGCCCGTACCACTACGAGTACGCATACGCGAGGCCACCCATAGTGATAGGGAGCGTACAGGCGTGTGTACGGCCCGTACCACTACGAGTACGCATACGCGAGGCCACCCATAGTGATAGGGAGCGTACAGGCGTGCGTACGGCCCTACCACTATGGGTGTTCTTGCGTATGCGTACTCGTAGTGGTACGGGCTGTACGCATGCCTGTACGCTCGCCATCAAGATGGGTACACATACGGCAGCACTCCCATAGTGATATGGGAACTTACACAGGCCCTCTTCGCAGCAGTACAGCGGGTTTCACACATTACAGTGGTGACAGGCGGCACAGGTGTGACGGCCTGTGATGTGGAACATTACTCCTGAGTCGAGAAGGCACCAGATGTATGATGAGATGTCTACAGATGTACTGTGTGATGGTGTAATGTGTGCCAGGCATGCCCTTGACTCCTTTGACATGTGTGCATGTCGTATTGCACACTTGGGGTGAGTGTCACTGGCATGGCACGGACACCAACACACGGAAGTGTCCCCTGATGCCCGGTACAGGGGTTACCACACCTGACTTGTCACTACCCACGGTGCACAATGTGACTATGTCATGTATGTGTGGGGGCTTCCCATCAGGTTGATGTTGGAGCACCCTCAAAAGCTGCAGACGTTGCAGCAACCAACATGTGTCTGTGTGTAGATTGACATTGCACACTGTTACGCACACCATGCCACATGTGGTAGCGGATGTGAGGTGCACATGTATGCATGGGACACGGAGTACCGTGACAAGGACATGTCTGCATCCTCACAATGAATGTGTGGTGAGTCATGACATGTGCACCTTCATGGCAAGGTGTGTGGGCTGTCCTAGTGTAATGTCATGTGACCTGTGGCTCTAGTGTTCCGCTACCAGTCTCTGCAATCGGCATCCTACTTCTGCTGATGTGTGGGCGTATGTCACTCCTGTCTTGCGTCTGGCTGTTCACTTGCACTGGGACACAGCTATTCCCATGGCATGGCATGGGGAGGTTCTCAATCTCCGTGTATAGCTGGGTCTTGGTAGGGGTGTCACCTTGCATCCATACGTGTCCTGGGCATGTAGCACATACCTGACTCTCTATGTAGCATATGTGTATTGACAGATTAACATGTGCTCAGTACATATGAATTGTTGTCGTAGTGCACTCACTCTTCCTTGTCACTTCCAAATTACTGCAGAGCGCCGCCTCTTGCCCGAGCAATTCCGGACTTGGCTGACATGCGGGAGAATGACAGCATCCGGCTCTACCGCTTCCCCCAACCGTTGATTCTGGAGTTGACGGCGAGACTGGCACCATACCTGCAACCGCAGCACAGGTATCCTACGTGTTAGACGGACCGGGAGGGTCGGCCGAGGACAAGGGGAGAGGTCTCCGGGGAGAGCCGTCTCCAGCGATCGTACAGACAAATAACTTCCCCCCCACAGACAGATACCACACAAGGAGATGAGTTAGCGTTCTTTATAAGCACTTCTTAAGGTACGATGAAAAGGTACAAGGAGGTCTGGACTCAGGGGTCCCCTCGATTCAAGTCTCTCAAGATGGAAAAAGGGGGTAGCGGGATAGTCTGGTTACCAGTCTGGTAGTTGAGGTGGTATGGTGGGTAGCTCACAATCCTCGAGCTTGGTGGTCTAGCTGGTACGGGCCGCGGCAGC
The DNA here is from genome assembly GCF_964204655.1 of Triturus cristatus. Lineage (NCBI taxonomy): Eukaryota > Metazoa > Chordata > Amphibia > Caudata > Salamandridae > Triturus > Triturus cristatus. The sequence goes on from NC_140589.1 coordinate 184,876,359, forward strand.
GCCAGCAGGTCCCAGTGAAAGATGGTCGATACACGGTCCGCGGCAGCGCCAGCAGGTCCCAGGGAAAGATGGTCGATACACGGTCCGCGGCAGCGCCAGCAGGTCCCAGTGAAGATGGTCGATGTACGGTCCGCGGCAGCGCCAGCAGGTCCCGGTGAAGATGGTCGTTACAACGGGCTGCGGCAGCGCCAGCAGGTCCCGACGAGGATGGATGCTGCAGAAGGCCGCGGCAGCGCCAGCAGGCAGGTCGATAGTTCACAAGATAGGGCTACGGCAGCGCCAGTAGTCCGTCAAGGCTGAGTTCTCTCGGTGTCTCTCGACTCCAGGATACAACTGCCTTCCTGCTCCGGAGCTGCTCCAGTTATAGGGCAGGTGCCCTTTGATGTCCGGACCCTCGCACTTGGAGGTCGGAGGGTCCGGGATGAAGGTGTCCAGACACCCAGCGGGGGGTGGAGCCGGTGCCTGGGGGAGCTGGAGGCGATCGTCACCTGGCGGGGGAGAGTCTTTGGCGCTTCGTTCTCCCATTGACCTGCCAAGTGGTCCGCTCACCTCCTGGGTGGATGGTGGTGCCGGGATGTCGGGCCGGCCAGGACCAGGGTTAGGGTCGGGGGGAGGCCACGCGGCCTCGTGGCGCAGGGCCCAAGATGGCGGCTTGACCCGGCCGAGGGAGCCGGTGGTGGCTTGGGCCCGTGATACATGGAGGTCCGAGGGCAGGAGTTCCGTCGGGAGACGGGGTGCGGGTGATTCTCATGGGTTGCGCCTGGGGGGGCCGGGGCTTGGGCCCTGTCATGCGGGGAGGGAGCAAGCCCTTCGTGTGGCCTGTCCAACATGCGTCCCCCCCAGCTGAAGGCGGGGAGGGTCCCCCATCTCCTTGGGGACTCTCCTCGTCGAGGCGGAAGAAGCGGGACAGGCCATCTGCGTTGGCGTGGTCTTGGCCTGGTCGGTGCTCCACGGTGAAGTCCATTCCCTGCAGGGAGATGGACCAGCGCAATAGTTTTGGGTTTTCCCCCCGCATCTGCATCAGCCACTGCAGGGGTCTATGGTCGGTTTGTACCCGGAAGTGGGTACCGAAGAGATAGGGCCGGAGCTTTTTGAGGGCCCACACCACTGCGAAGGCCTCCCTCTCGATGGTGCTCCAGCGCTGTTCTCGGGCCAGGAGACGTCGGCTGATGAAGGCCACCGGCTGGTCATGACCCTCGGGGTTCACTTGGGAAAGAACCGCTCCGATGCCGTGGTCGGAGGCGTCTGTCTGTACTACGAATTCCCGACTGTAATCGGGGGCCTGGAGCACAGGGGCGGTGCACAGGGCGGCCTTCAGCTTTTCGAAGGCCGCTTGACAATCGGGGGTCCAGTTAATCCGCTTCGGTTGGTTCTTGGACGTGAGACCCGTGAGGGGCCCCACAATGCTGCCGTAGTCCCTCACGAACCGCCGGTAGTAGCCGGTGAGCCCCAAGAAGGCTCGGACTTCGGTCTGGGTGACGGGGGGCTGCCAGGACTGGATGGCAGCAATCTTAAGTTGCAGTGGGGCCACCAGCCCGCTCCCCACCTGGTGCCCCAGGTAGGTCACGGACCCTTGACCAATTTGGCATTTGCCGGCCTTAATCGTGAGGCCGGCCCGCTGGAGGGCCTGTAGGACCTCCTGGAGGTGGAGGAGGTGGTCGGACCAGTGGCGGCTGTATACAGCGATATCGTCCAGGTAGGCAGCGCTGAACTCTTCGAGCCCCGCCAAGACCTGGTTCACAAGACGTTGAAATGTAGCGGGGGCGTTCTTCATGCCAAAGGGCATGACCTTGAAGTGGTAGTGGCCATCGGGGGTAGAGAAGGCGGATCGTTCTTGAGCCCGGGGTGTGAGACCGATCTGCCAGTAGCCTGCTGTTAGGTCGAAGATACTGAGGTAGCGGGCGGCCCCCAGCCGGTCGATCAATTCATCCGCTCTGGGGATAGGATGAGCGTCGGTTCGGGTGACAGCGTTCAAGCCCTGGTAGTCGACGCAGAATCTCAGTTCAGGTGTGGTGCCGGGGGCAGCGGCTTTGGGGACCAATACAACCGGGCTGGCCCAGGGACTGTCCGAGGGCTCGATGACCCCGATCGTGAGCATTTTGGCCACTTCCTCTTGTATGCAGGCCCGTACCCGATCTGGTACGCGGTAGGCCCGGTGTCGGATAGGGGGACTGTCCCCGGTGTCCACGTCGTGCAAGCACCAAGGGGTGACCCCGGGAGTGAGGGAGAACAGTGAAGCGAACCGCAGCAGGAGGTCCCGGCAGCCCTGGCGTTGCTCTGGGGTGAGGGCATCGGAGAGCCGGACCCCGACCACGGAACCGTCGTTCTCCTGAGTCTTCAGGAGATCCGGGAGGGGTTCGGAGTCCTCCTCTGCTCCACTGTCTGTAGCCATCAGGAGGCTGAGTTCTGAGCGCACAAAGTGTGGTTTGAGTCTGTTGGTGTGGAGGACCCGAAGGGGGTTCCGGGGGGTCCCCATGTCGATGAGGTAAGTGACGGGGCTTTTGCGCTCGACCACCTTGAAGGGCCCCGTCCACTTATCTTGCAAGGCACATGGTTCGGTGGGGGACATCACCCACACTTGTTGTCCAGGTTCGAACTCGACGGAGGAGGCATTGTGATCATACCATCTCTTCATGTCTTCCTGGCTGGCCTCGAGGTTCGCCTTGGCCATCTCCCTGAAGCGCCGGGTCTGATTACGTAGGGCCAGGAGGTACTTGAAGACGTCTGGAGGGGTCTTTAGGGGGGCCATCTCCCAACCTTCTTTGACTAGGCTGAGGGGCCCTCGCACAGGGTGCCTGTACAGGAGTTCGAAAGGGCTAAAACCGAGGGACTTCTGGGGAACTTCTAGGTAGGCGAAGAGGAGGCACGGGAGTAGTACATCCCACTGGCGACGGAGGGGCTCTTCCAATCCCCCAATCATCCCCTTGAGAGTGCGGTTGAATCGCTCCACTAGTCCGTTCCCTTGGGGGTGATAGGGGGTCGTGAATCGGTAGGTGACCCCGCACTGTTGCCAGAGGGACTTCATGTATTTGGAGATGAAGTTCGTGCCTCGGTCGCTGACGACTTCTCGGGGGAAGCCCACCCGGGAGAAGATCCCCATTAGGGCCCGGCCAACCACCGGAGCTGTTACAGTTCGTAGAGGCACCGCCTCGGGGTAGCGGGTGGCGTGATCCACCAGTACCAGGATGAACCTATGTCCTTGTGCCGTGCGGGGGTCCAGGGGCCCCACAATGTCTATTCCTACCCTCTCGAACGGGGTGGTGACCACCGGGAAGGGTTGTAGAGGGGCCTTCAGCTTACGGCCACTCTTCCCGCTGGCCTGGCACGTGGGGCAGGACCGGCAGTGGTTCAGGACGTCGTTCCGCATCTTCGGCCAGAAAAAGTGGGTCACTAGGCGACTGTAAGTTTTGTCTTGGCCCAGGTGTCCAGCCAGGGGGACATCGTGGGCCAGGTTGAGCAGGAAGTCTCTGAAGCGGAGAGGTACCACCAGTACTCGACCGGCCCCTAGCTCTGCGATTCTCTGTTCGCTGTATAGCAGGTCGTTCTCCCAGTAGACCCAGTGAGTTCCGGTGGAGTCCCCTGCGCTCTGGGCGCTGGCTTGTTGGCGGAGTCCCTCGAGGGAGGGGCAGGTCTTTTGCTCCTGGCGGAGCTGTTCTTGGGTGGGCCCCCCTTCTTGGCACCACTGAGCCAGGCCGGGGACGTCCTGGAGTTGCGCGTCCCCTTCGGTCGTTGGCTCCGGGGGGTTGGCCTCATCGTTGTCTTCTACTGGGGCGACCGGGGGCGGAGGTGCTGGCCATTCCGGTTCTTCTGGTCGGGGAACGGTACGGGCGGCCATGGACCGGGTGGTTACGCAGGCCCAGTCCGGGAGGCCCAGCATCCCCAGGTGCTCTCTTCTCTCGACGGTGGCCCACGGGGAACTCTCAAGGTCATTCCCCAGGAGGCAGTCCACGGGGGCATCATCCCGGACCGTCACTTTCAACAGGCCGGAGACCCCTCCCCATTCGAAGGGGACGCAGGCCATTTGACACAGACTTTCGGAATTGTCGGCTGAGCGGACGGGGCAGAGAATGTTCGGCAGGATCTGCTCGGGTTTCACCAGGTGACAGCGGACGGCCGTCACACTGGCGCCTGTGTCACGTAAGGCCTCGGCCCGATGCCCATTAATGGTCACCCACTGACCGTATTTCCTGGTGTTGGCGGGTAGGGGAGCCCGCGGGACTATGTCTTTTCCCCCTAGGCACGCTAGAACCATGGCGGCCGGTTCCCACTCTTGCTGGGCCGGCTCATACTCTTCCTGTTCCTCTGATAGTCGTTCTTCCCCCAGGGCGGCGGCAGCTACCTGGCGGGGCTTGGGTGTTTGGTTCTGCGGGCAGCTCGGGTCATTGGCGTAATGGCCGACTCGCTGGCATCGGTGGCACGTGACATTGGCTCGGAACCCTGGACGCATCGGGGGGTTTCCCCGGCCGGCCGGGGGCGGGGTGCTGGCCACGGGTGTTGCCGGGAGGGTGTCTCTCCCTCGCCCCTGGCCTCCTCCTCCTCCCCGAGGACGGTGCTGGCCTTGGTTGCTTCGGTTCTGCTCGTGCGGTCCTCTCCGGCCCACTCGGGTGCTCTCCCATCGGTCGGCTTCAGCGGCGAGCTGCCGGGGGTCGGTCAATTTACTGTCGAGGAGGTGCTGCCTGAGCTCGACGAAGCAGTTGTTCGACAGGTGTTCCCATACCATGAGGTTAAAGAGTTGTTCGTAGGTCGTTACATGGCTCCCCTTGATCCAACCCTCGAAGGCTCGGCTGAAATAGTTTACGTACTCCACCCAAGTTGTACCCGGGATCCGGGTGCAATCTCTGAACCTCTGGCGGTACATCTCGGGTGTGAGGCCGTAGCGGGTGAGGAGGGCAGCCTTCATGTGGTTGTAGGACGACATTTGGTGATCTGGGAGCTGCAACAGGGCATCGCGACCTTCGTTGACGAACCTCCCCCATAGTCCAGCTCCCCAATCACTCCGGTCGATCCGGTGGGAGGTCATGGCGATCTCGTAGGCTTTGAACCACTGCTGTATGTCGTCTTCTCGGACATACTCTCGGACAACATCCTTGGGGATGTGGACTTTTTTCTCGTTTGCCCCTGGGGTGTGCGGTCGCTCAGGCACCCCCGGTTCTTTATTCTGTTTCCGAAGTTCTATTTCCGCCAGTTTGCGCTCGTGTTCGAGTGTTATTCTTTTTTCCTCAAGCTCTCTCTGTCTCTGTTTTTCTTCTCGCTCCTCTCGGAGCCGCAGATGCTCTAGATTTAGTTTCTGCTCGGCTAACTTTAGTTCACCGTCCATCTTGAGTCGTGCCATTTCCAACTCGTGTAATCTGGTCCTTTCTCTTTCCTGGATCTCCTCCTGCGAGAGGCCCGTTCCCCGCTCCTCGGGAGCCGTGGCGTTCCCCTCTGGTGTGACACTGTTTTGGTCGGAGGATCCGGTGATCCCAGTTTCTGCCCACGACTCAAGGGCGCGCTTCAAATCATCTTTGGTACTCAGGCCGGTGGTAGCAATGCCTAGTTCCATGCAGAATTGTTTAAGTTCGCGGTGGCTATACTCTTCCAACTTATCCATTTGGAACTTTTCAGTGGAACCGCTATCTTTGGCTGACATCGTGGTTTTTGTCGTGGGGTGAGCTACTCTCTGTACGATTACGCGTTGATTCGGATCGCGCCGCTGGCCACCAATGTTAGACGGACCGGGAGGGTCGGCCGAGGACAAGGGGAGAGGTCTCCGGGGAGAGCCGTCTCCAGCGATCGTACAGACAAATAACTTCCCCCCACAGACAGATACCACACAAGGAGATGAGTTAGCGTTCTTTATAAGCACTTCTTAAGGTACGATGAAAAGGTACAAGGAGGTCTGGACTCAGGGGTCCCCTCGATTCAAGTCTCTCAAGATGGAAAAAGGGGGTAGCGGGATAGTCTGGTTACCAGTCTGGTAGTTGAGGTGGTATGGTGGGTAGCTCACAATCCTCGAGCTTGGTGGTCTAGCTGGTACGGGCCGTGGCAGCGCCAGCAGGTCCCAGTGAAAGATGGTCGATACACGGTCCGCGGCAGCGCCAGCAGGTCCCAGGGAAAGATGGTCGATACACGGTCCGCGGCAGCGCCAGCAGGTCCCAGTGAAGATGGTCGATGTACGGTCCGCGGCAGCGCCAGCAGGTCCCGGTGAAGATGGTCGTTACAACGGGCCGCGGCAGCGCCAGCAGGTCCCGACGAGGATGGATGTTGCAGAAGGCCGCGGCAGCGCCAGCAGGCAGGTCGATAGTTCACAAGATAGGGCTACGGCAGCGCCAGTAGTCCGTCAAGGCTGAGTTCTCTCGGTGTCTCTCGACTCCAGAATACAACTGCCTTCCTGCTCCGGAGCTGCTCCAGTTATAGGGCAGGTGCCCTTTGTTGTCCGGACCCTCGCACTTGGAGGTCGGAGGGTCCGGGATGAAGGTGTCCAGACACCCAGCGGGGGGTGGAGCCGGTGCCTGGGGGAGCTGGAGGCGATCGTCACCTGGCGGGGGAGAGTCTTTGGCGCTTCGTTCTCCCATTGACCTGCCAAGTGGTCCGCTCACCTCCTGGGTGGATGGTGGTGCCGGGATGTCGGGGCCGGCCAGGCCCAGGGTTAGGGTCGGGGGGAGGCCACGCGGCCTCGTGGCGCAGGGCCCAAGATGGCGGCTTGACCCGGCCGAGGGAGCCGGTGGTGGCTTGGGCCCGTGATACATGGAGGTCCGAGGGCAGGAGTTCCGTCGGGAGACGGGGTGCGGGTGATTCTCGTGGGTTGCGCCTGGGGGGGCCGGGGCTTGGGCCCTGTCATGCGGGGAGGGAGCAAGCCCTTCGTGTGGCCTGTCCAACACTACGGCACTGACACCCCAGCTGAAGGTAATGGCTGCCCTACATTTTCTTGCCACGGGTACCTTTCAATATACCATAGCTCATGTTGGTGGCATGTCCCAGAGCATGTTCTGCCGTGTGCTGCATGATTTCTTAGAGGCCATTTTGATTCACCTGGATGACTTCATCAAGTTCCCAACCCCTGAACAGTTGACTGCGGTCAAGCGTGGATTCTATGCCCTGGGAGGGATGCCCCATGTCATTGGGTCCATAGATGGGACACATGTAGCTTTGGTACCACCACACGCACGGGAGGTGGCGTACCGCAATCGGAAGCACTACCACTCCATCAATGCCCTTGTGGTGTGTCAGTCCAACATGTTGATTTCACATGTCTGTGCTCGTTTTCCAGGATCAGCACACGATGCCTACATCATGAGGCGTAGCAGGATGCCTGAAATGATGATGCAGCTGCGCAACGAAAGAGCATGTGTTGTTGGTGGGTACAGTCTGTCTGTCCTGTATTTTGCATAGCCTACCAGCACGACCGCTGCACCACTTCTAACGATGTCAATGTGCTTCCCATGTAGGGGACGCTGGCTATCCCAACATGCCATGGCTGCTCACACCTCTCCGCAACCCCATCACGCCGGCCCAGCTCCGCTACAACACCGCCCATGGCCGGACAAGGCGAGTGATAGAGAGGACGTTTGGTCTGCTGAAGAGCCGATTTCGGTGCCTCCACAAGACCGGCGGCACGCTCCCATATGCCCCTGCGAAGGTCTGCAAAATCTTCATGGTCTGCTGCATGCTGCACAACATGGCAGTTGAGAGAGCTGTGCCACTCATCCTGGATCAACATGACGAGGACCGTCCACCCGTGGAGGACGAAGGGCTTGGCAATGGGGCTAGTGATGTGGAGGATGTGGAGCTGCAAGAGGACATCCGGACTCGGCTCATACGCGACTTCTTTGCTTAGTGGTGAGTACCAGTGTCTGAGTGTGCACGCATTGGTCCCCGTGTGGCATGTGTTGTGATGTGTGTCTCCACCTGCATGTATGGCACGTGAGTCAGAGGTGTGTGTGGGTGTGTCACTGGAGTGATGGTGGCAGTGATGGTTGTATTTCCCCAGTCATAATTGTGACCTAGCATGTTGTCATCCATACATGTGTCGAGTAAATGCACATGCAAGTGGCTGTGCTTTTTGTGGCTGACTTCTTGTGTGTCTCTCTTCCCCAGGTACTTGCGTATGCCGTCTGCTGCTTGCATTGTTGTGGCACTGCTATTCCTCATGGACACGTCATCGTGGGCTGACTCAGCGTTACAGGCACGGACACGTTTGGAAGTCTCCATAGGGTAAGGGATGCATCAGGGGTGTATTGGGTGTGGCAGTTGTTCACGATGTATGCACACTGCCCCTGTCGATGTTTGGTTCCTCTGCAGCCATGTAGCATCACCATGGGACACGACATGCAGCTGTGTACACCTGAATAGATGGTCAGACTTGTTGACAGTCATCAGTGATGGGATAGTGGATTGTGATGATGGCATCAATGTGTGTAACACTGCCCTCGGACGCATGCGGTTAGCATTGGCTTGACATGGTGTGGGACTTCCACATCAGTGGATCAATGGTGTGTGGCAGGCTCTCCGTGAGCAGCTGTGGGTGTTTAGCTGTTAGCCGACAATTGTGTGCCAGTTCCATGGCTAACACGCATTTGTGCTGCAGAAGGGGGGTGCCAGTGTTGGACCCACATGTTACTCCACAAGATGTGTTCATGTGTACTTCAAGTTGCCTCTGCAATCCCGAAAACATGACTAATAAAGGTGTCCCTATGCCTCCAAGGTGCCTCTTCTCCGTCAATGCTGGTGTGTTGCCACGGTGCATCCAGCATGTCTGGCATGGTTCTCCCTGATAGTGGCTATGTGTCTATGTGTCGAGTAGCAAGATGCAAGCTGTGTGTGTGGGCTGAGACTGTGTATTGGGCATGATGTCCATGACTGTGTGGGTATTGTGACATGTGCCATCCCCATGCATCCAACGTTGGCCAGGCCCCCATTCTCTGCATCCACCGTACTCAAGCTTACAGGACATGGTTCTGCCACCTGTCTACACATACCTGGGTGCCCCCCAGGACCCTGGACATGATCCCTGACCTCTGCGCATGACTGTTGCTGTACTCAATGTGTCTGTCAGCACGGTTGTGCGGCCACCCCCTCAGCTGGTTGGGCCCATCACGGGTGTGTATGGTGCTCCATGTCTGTCTTGACTAATACACTGTGACCCGTGTGTCCTGTGCCAGACTCAGGCCCCAGGGTGTGGATGGTTGGAGTCAAAAGAGAGCTCAGGCATGTTTAGACTTTACAACACACATGTAAGGTAATAATGCAACCAGCAGGCATCTTCTCTTCATGGTGTGAAGTTTTATTTTGGGGAGGGGGGGGGATAAAGTGAGGGGCTTTCCGTGAGTTTGGAATCCAAAGTTCAGTAGGGGAGTTGGTGTCCTTGCCATTTGAAATCCTCACAGTCCATGCCACAGTCTTTGTCAACATTGGTCAGACAGTGACCAGCAGGGCCATGTGGCAGAGAATGTCTCTTGATGCTGTGATGCTGTTGCTCCAGTGGGCCAGGTGCCAGGCCAGGTGTCCTGGGAGATGGTGATGTTGCGCCGACCCTCACGGTCTTTTCCGTGGACGACCCGCCCTCCTGCGGGGACCCTCAGAAGCAGGCCGTGACGACGTCTGGGATGCTCCATCGGATGTTTCCTCCTCCTCCTCCTGCTCCCTCCCTGTGGGTGGTGATGTTCTCCGCCTTCTGGCACAGGGAGGGTCGGCCATGTTGTCGGCCATCCGACGGAGTGTATCGTGAATCCCCTGGAACACCGTCACTTGCTCAGCCTGTCTGTCCTCCATCCTCCATTGGTGTTGCAGTAGACAGGCATGTTGCTCGGCATGTTGCTGGGCCTGCTGGGTCTTAATCTCATCGAGGGTCCCCTTGATCTCATTGAGGGTGGACACAACCTGGGCCATGCCCGTGGTGTCCTGCCGGTATGTGTCCATGATGTTACGGACATGGGCAAATACCGGTTCCTCAGCCAACTGGTCAGGCTCGCGCCTCCGCCGTCTTCCACTCCCACCACCCCTGCCCACTTGCACCTGGCCTGCCCTTGTGGGTACATCGGGTCTCCGGGACCCCTGAGGGGTGGCATTGGCGTTGTCGCCTGCCTCCTCCTGGGTGCCCGGGACACCGTGTCCCTCCTGGCCAGCCTGGCTGCATTGTGGTGGTGGGGCAGGGATCCTGGGTGTCTCCTGGGATGTGGCAGGAGTGGGGGTGGTGGTTGGCACAGTTGTACCTGACGCAGGTGCTGCAGATGGTTGGACACCAGAGGTGCCAGGTCGGTCGGGGTCGTCCACAGAGTGGTGAGAGTCGTCGCTGCCGGTGGGATCGGGCTCCCGCAGATCCGGGTCCTGTGAGTCTTCCCCCCCAGTGTTGGGGGGTGAACCACGACGTTGACCTGTGTGTGAGAGAGACAATGTTAATTTTGGTCCATGCAACATCCATGTTTCATCAGTTTCAAAGTTGGCACTTTTCCTCTTGGAATTAGGATCTGTCTTGCATTCCACTCACAGTGCACTTGTGCATGGGTGTGTCCCTTGGACACCACTTTGGCCCCTTTAAATATGTGTGGCACAGTCTTACTTGCTGCGTCAAGTGTGACTGCAGTCAGCAGTGGAGTGGGCAGGTGTGGCGAGCCATGCATTGGCGCCTTCCGTGTAGAACTGTACATGTGCACATGGAGTGGATCCACACACTTATATAATGCAGGTAGCTGTTGTTGTGCTCGTGAACAGGTTGTGACATGGGCCTGTGTTTTGCCATGGGGAAGAGGGGGGGTTCTGGCACTGGCCACCCTTGGCTACATGCACGCAGTCTACCTGCTGACGAGCAGACATTCCCACACACCACACGGCTGATTTGCTCTCCCTGTGTCTCCCTCCCTCTCTGTCCCCTTCTCCCTCCCTCTCTGTCCCCCTCTCCCTCCCTCTGTGTGTCACCCTCTGTCACCTCAGCCCAGCTTCCTAGACACACACTTTTTCCAGTCCTTTGAATGGCCCTTGGCTTGTTGCTGTGAGTTTGTTTCTGATCTCCAGGCACCCATTGGGTGTAGTGTCTGTATGTGCGCTGCTGCTGTGGTTGTGTGTGCTGCCACTCTTTCACAGTGTTGGCTGTTCATTAGCTGCTGTCATGTGCAAAACAGTGCCTTCACCCCCATGTGTTGATGCAAGGCGTCCGCCATTTGCTGGCGAGTCTTTCCTGTGTGGGGACACACTGTTTGTCTGGCTGTGACCTGGGCCATATGGGCAGTGGGCATTGTTGTCTGCTTCTGAGTTGCACAATGTGATTTTTGGGGCCCACCCTCCCGCCATCCGGGTTACCATGTCATGTGTTGGTGTCTGCTGTGGCCTGTGACTTGACATTGTCCAGCTGGGTGCATGGGGCATGGTGGCGGCAGTGGCATGTGCGTGTTCATGGAGTGTGGGTGAGTCATGCGATAGCTTGGGGTGGTTGCGTGCCTGTTTGTGAGTTTGGTTGTGGATGACGTTCCCCCCATGTGAGGTGCGTTGTTTGTGTACTCACCCGGGTCTCGGAGTCCTCCTAATCCTTCGACTGCCTCCACCGGCTGTATGGCCATCACCCTCTCCTCCCAGGGCTGGTAGTGTACGGGTCTGCGGGAGGGCCCTCTTCCAGTGGCGTTGGCCTGGTTATGTTCCTCCAGCATCTTGGCTCGGACCCTCCTCCGCAGATCGTACCACCTAGCTTGGCATTCCTGCCTGGTCCTTCTGGTGTCCGCAACAGCATTCACAGCATCGACGATGGTCTGCCACATGGCTGTTTTTGCTGCACTGCTGGTCTGTCTGACCAATGTTCCAAAGAGCTGTGGCTCGACTCTGAGGATTTCATCAACAAGGACCTCCAACTCTCGGTTACTGAACTTTGGATTCTTGTTAGTGGGCATGGTGAGGGGTGTGGGTGTGGATGGTGGGGGTGTGTGTGGATGGTTGTGGGTGTGTGGGTGTGGTTGTGCAGGTGTGTGTGTGTGAATGTGATGAGGGGGTGTTTGTGAAGGTGGTTGTGTGAAGGTGTGCAAGTGTAAGGTGTGGTGAAGCTTGTATTATGGTTCTGTGGTGTCTGGCAGCAGTGAGTCTGTTGCAAAGGCTCATGGTTTGTGTGTGTGGGCCCTTTTTATTGGTCCATTGGTGGGTGTGTCTGTGTTTGAATTTTGGGTGGGTGTGTTATAAGGAGTGGTGGTGTTTTGGGCCTCTGTTTGTTTTTGGCAGTTGCAGGTCAGTGAAGGTGTTTTTGTAGTGTTTGTTGGCCATGTTTAGTGGCTTTGTGCCATTCGTATAGTGTATTCTTGTGTTGTTTTGTTTTGTCCTGGTTGTGTACGTGCGTTTTGAGCGTGTGTACGGTGTGTACATGGGCCATTTGGTTGTACGGTGCTGTCCTTGTGTGTGGCTTGGTACGACTCGTACATGCGGTTGTGATGTTGGGGCCTGGGGTGTGCTTCGTACTTAGGAGGTTGTGTTGGGGGTGCGACGGGAACGTACTGGGGTGTACATTGACGGTGGTACGACACGTACAGGGGTGGGGGTACGACTCGAACGTACTGGGGTGTACATTGACGGTGGTACGACACGTACAGGGGTGGGGGTTCGACTCGAACGTACTGGGGTCTACATAGACGGTGGTATGACACGTACAGGGGTGGGGGTTCGACTCGAACGTACAGGGGTGTACATACACGGGTGGGGATGTACATACACGGGGGTGGGACACATACAGGGGTGGGGGTAGGACTCGAACGTACTGGGGTGTACATTGACGGTGGTACGACACGTACAGGGGTGGGGGTACGACTCGAACGTACTGGGGTGTACATAGACGGTGGTACGACACGTACAGGGGTGGGGGTACGACTCGCACGTACTGGGGTGTACATTGACGGTGGTACGACACGTACAGGGGTGGGGGTTCGACTCGAACGTACTGGGGTGTACATAGACGGTGGTATGACACGTACAGGGGTGGGGGTTCGACTCGAACGTACTGGGGTGTACATTGACGGTGGTACGACACGTACAGGGGTGGGGGTACGACTCGTACGTACTGGGGTGTACATAGACGGTGGTACGACACGTACAGGGGTGGGGGTACGACTCGAACGTACTGGGGTGTACATTGACGGTGGTACGACACGTACAGGGGTGGGGGTACGACTCGAACGTACTGGGGTGTACATAGACGGTGGTACGACACGTACAGGAGTGGGGGTACGACTCGCACGTACTGGGGTGTACATTGACGGTGGTGCGACACGTACAGGGGTGGGGGTTCGACTCGAACGTACTGGGGTGTACATAGACGGTGGTACGACACGTACAGGGGTGGGGGTTCGACTCGAACGTACTGGGGTGTACATTGACGGTGGTACGACACGTACAGGGGTGGGGGTTCGACTCGAACGTACAGGGGTGTACATACACGGGTGGGGGTGTACATACACGGGGGTGGGACACGTACAGGGGTGGGGGTTCGACTCGAACATACTGGGGTGTACATTGACGGTGGTACGAAACATACAGGGGTGGGGGTTCGACTCGAACGTACTGGGGTGTACATTGACGGTGGTACGAAACGTACAGGGGTGGGGGTTCGACTCGAACGTACTGGGGTGTACATTGACGGTGGTACGACACGTACAGGGGTGGGGGTTCGACTCGAACGTACTGGGGTGTACATTGACGGTGATACGACACGTACAGGGGTGGGGGTTCGACTCAAACGTACTGGGGTGTACATTGACGGTGGTACGACACGTACAGGGGTGGGGGTTCAACTCGAACGTACTGGGGTGTACATAGACGGTGGTACGACACGTACAGGGGTGGGGGTACGACTCGAACGTACTGGGGTGTACATACATGGGGGTCAGACACGTACAGGGGTGGGGGTTCGACTCGAACGTACTGGGGTGTACATTGACGGTGGTACGACATGTACAGGGGTGGGGGTACGACTCGAACGTACAGGGGTGTACATACACAGGTGGGGGTGTACATACACGGGGTGGGACACGTACAGGGGTGGGGGTAGGACTCGAACGTACTGGGGTGTACATAGACGGTGGTACGACATGTACAGGGGTGGGGGTAGGACTCGAACGTACTGGGGTGTACATTGACGGTGGTTCGACACGTACAGGGGTGGGGGTTCGACTCGAACGTACTGGGGTGTACATTGACGGTGGTACGACACGTACAGGGGTGGGGGTTCGACTCGAACGTACTGGGGTGTACATAGACGGTGGTACGACACGTACAGGGGTGGGGGTACGACTCGAACGTACTGGGGTGTATATACATGGGGTCGGACACGTACAGGGGTGGGGGTTCGACTCGAACGTACTGGGGTGTACATAGACGGTGGTACGACACGTACAGGGGTGGGGGTAGGACTCGAACGTACTGGGGTGTACATCAACGGTGGTACGACACGTACAGGGGTGGGGGTACGACTCGAACGTACTGGGGTGTACATACACGGGTGGGGGTGTACATACACGGGGGTACGTCTCGGACGTACGGGGGCGGGGGGGAGTGTTGGGCGCGTATGCGGGCACATGTCTCCATGGTTGCTATGGGAGTTCAGTGCGGACGGTGTTTTTTCCATACGGTTGTAAGATCGGACGCACGGGATGGATCGTGATTCCTCGGTCGGACTTCACCTTTCCCATTTGTACGGTAAATCGTCCGAGGACGTGTCGGACACATTTTCCGACCCGAGGACGTGTGGGAAATCATTCCCGATGCGGTTCGTATGGACTTTTTACCAAGCGAATCGTGATTGCCAGTTCGTACGGCACTTGTACGATTCGTACGGTAAAAAGACCGGATACGAGTCGCACGGGGAATTTTTTTACCGGATCGTAATCGGCACCTTAGTCTTTGATATCTTTTACTCATTCATAGGGGATTACTATCCTTTCATTTTTCACTTGGCCTGCTCTCTACCTAAGGACATGGCCACAGACTCCAATGGGTGGCTGCACACTGGCAGACTGGCAGTCCTTGATTGTCTTCTGCCTCGTGGGCTGATGAAATACCAAGGGAGGAAGACCCCAATGAGCTGGAAATACTATTAGTCATGGACCAACATAGTCTGGTCACACTATTGGCAATAGTAGTCCTAGCCAGCCAGTGGCAAGTTCAACAAGTGCAGACTAACAAAGGAAAATCAGCATTGGTGCCCTACTGCAAGCCAATTGCAACATTGGCAGTATCAGCCTTACACAAGCTGACCGCACCTTACACATGCTGCTGTTTAAGCAGTGGCAGTCTCACACAGGCTGACTAAGACATGCAACTGTTCTTTGACAATTGAGCTGTTTCTGAGTCACAGTTCCCACTTGCATCCAAAGGAAGAGAATAGGAGGGGCCTGTAATGCCAGGATCCTCTCAAATCGCTTTCCAGAAGCCAGCTGTTCTGGGTGCACCACAGCCATCAAGGATGTGTTGCATCTCTCTCCTTCCTTGACAGTCTCTCCTAATGCAAAATCTGCAGTTTGCCCCCCCCGCAACAGGCACGCAGACAGGCTTCTAGATACTTCACAACAGGCAAGCAGCTTCTCCAAGAAGGAATCCAGACCCCAGGTGATGTCCTCCTATCTCCGGGAGTCAAGTGACCAGATTTACTAAGACTCATGCAGCACTGTGTTACATTGTGTTGCTTGAGAGTGCGTTGCACTGCTTTGCATCACTCTTGTGCATCATGGATGCACCGTATTTATTATACAGTGTACATGTTGCACCATGATGCAGGGCCGAGAGATGAGTCACACAGTGTGATGCAAGCTGTGGTTCCATCGTAATGTGCCATAACATAGCAGCTGCCTGTGTGACACAAATCAGACTTGCATGTCACAAGACACTTTTACGTGCCCCAAGTCAGCTTTGCGTCATGCAGGAGTCCAGTCTGTGGCACAAAAGTTAAAAAATCCTTGCAGTGCATAACAAGTGTTAGTTCCAACACAGAACCATTTTGGAGGCATGGAAGGTGAATCAGGAAGGCAAGGTGATACCAACACTGAAATGGGTCTAAAATGTACACCAAAAGGAAGAGAAATCTCAAGTCCACAGAGGAGGAAAGACAAATTTTGATCACTGAGGTGACCAACAATGAAACACATTTGTCACCTCAAAATTACAATTAACCAAGGGTGCATTATGGCAAGCAAGAGTGGATAAGATCAACTATTTTTCACCAACGAGAAAGACCTCAGTTGAGTGTAAGAAATAGCAGAATGGCCACAATTGTGGAACTAAAGCGAAACTGTTCAGGAACCGGAAGGCTGGAATGAGGGCCGGAGGAAGAAAAAATGTCAATGAGGAGTTGCCCACAATGGAGTAGCTGGTGCCATCACTCATTTCAACTGAGTTGGTTTCTGGAGTCAAGGGTATGAACAGTGCTGACCTTAAGGATCAAATAAATGTATATGGTGAGTTATAACCTAAGATAGGTGGAATTGGGTAGTCGACCACCGAGATCACTGGGGAGCCACAAGGCCAGATCTTGTCCTGACACACCTGGTAGGGAGTCATGCTTCATCATCGGGCGCTCCGTGTCAAGCCGGAGCTGCAATGCTTGACGGGCCTGGAGGCTCTTTGTCTGAGATCTTTTGATCTGTTTTTGCCGTTAGATGAGTGCATGTGAGGGGCCAGTGTAAGAGATAGGGTGGTGATAATGGTGTGGATAAAATAGCTTAAGGTAACCAAAAGGGATTTTCTTATTGATATTGAGTTATAACCTAATGCATGTAATATGTATGGTTACATTCTCAATCTGAGAAGTTACACACATATTAAAATAACCCTTACATGTAGGTTCGCATAAGGCAAAGTGTAAGTTGCACGATTAACCACACATAATTATATAGTACAGGTAATGCAGAATTTCCTGTAAGCAACTGTAGAATTAGCATCATGAATCAATATGTGTGTATGTGTGGAGGTTTACTGTAACACACAGGACAGATGTGTATGTGTCTTGGTAACATTTCTACATACCACCAGGTTGTCTGTGAAGCACACAAATTTGCTTTAACTCAAACATAGGGCCTAGGTACTACATTGCCATTAAATGTAAGCCTACAAGCCAACTTTGAGTGGTGTGTATTTAGAAAGGGAGTGTACTATATTAAATAAAAATCAATGAAACAGGCATGCAACCCATATAACAGTAAGCTGTGGTGCAGCATGTGCTGCCCATTCGCTACATTGCAAGGGTGTCTGCAATGCAGACCTGTTTGTGTGCAAAATTGTGTTATCTCTTCATAAACTCCATATGTATGATACATACACAGGTTTTATAATAGTAAGATTCAAGAGATTGGTCCACTTATCAGGTGCTTCCGGTGGATCTCTGACAAAATTTCAAAGGTCAGAAAATCGACCTACAAAAATATCGCAACAAAAATATCGATGTCAAGAATATCGACATCCTATCTACAACATGGTAAGTACAAAAATATCGAAAATAAAATATTGATGTAAAAAATATCGGGTTTTTTTGGGTTACAAAAAATATGTAAAATAAACATAATAATACTTATAAATAAAATAAACATAATTAAATATATTTCATAATGTTAAAAATTAATAATTAATCAATATAATTTAATAAAAAAAATAAACATAATATAATATATATACTTACTTAATCATGTTTTTATAATTATTTTAATAAATTATAAATTATTTAAAAATATTAAAAATTGCAAAAACATTACACACATAAAAAATAACATAAATAAAAATTAAATAAATATATATAACAAAGTAAAAAAATTACATTTAATTTAAATATTGTTAAAATTAATTATATACTACATTAGCTAAAATAATAAAAAAAATATTAAATAGCAGAGACAATAAAACTACTACTCCAGCTCCAAAAAACATCAACAGAAAGGAAAATTTTGGATAGCGGAGGGCTAAAAATTACTATATCCACTCCAGATAGTGTAACAGTAGGGAAAGTGTTGGATAACGTAGAGGTATAAATTACTATTCCGACTCCAGGGAGTGCAACAGTAAGGAAAGTGTTGGATAGCGTGGGGGTAAAAATAACTATTCCAACTCCAAAGAGTGCAACAGTAGGGAAAGTGTTGGATGGCGTAGGGGTAAAAATTAGTATTCCCACTCCAGACAGTGCAACCGTAGGGAAAATGTTGGCTGGCGTAGGGGTAAAAATTACAATTCCCACTCCATACAGTGCAACAGTAGGGAAAGTGTTGGATAACGTAAGGGTAAAAATTACTATTCAAACTCCAGGGAGTGCAACAGTAGAGAAAGTGTTGGATTGCGTAGGGATAAAAATAACTATTCCCACTCCAGACAGTGCAACAGTAGGGAAAGTGTTGGATAGCGTAGGGGTAAAAATTACTATTCCAACTCCAGAGAGTGCAACAGTAGGGAAAGTGTTGGATAGCGTAGGGGTTAAAATTACTATTCCAACTCCAGTGAGTGCAACAGTAGGGAAAGTGTTGGATAGCATAGGGGTAAAAATTGCTATTCCAACTCCAGAGAGTGCAACAGTAGGGAAAGTGTTGGATAGCGTAGGGGTAAAAATTACTACTCCAACTCCAGAGAGTGCAACAGTAGGGAAAGTGTTGGATTGCGTAGGGGTAAAAATTTATATTCCAACTCCAGAGAGTGCAACAGTAGGAAAAGTGTTGGATAGCGTAGGGGTAAAAATTACTATTCCAACTCCAGAGAGTGCAACAGTAGGGAAAGTGTTGGATAGCGTAGGGGTAAAAATTACTACTCCAACTCCAGAGAGTGCAACAGTAGGGAAAGTGTTGGATTGCGTAGGGGTAAAAATTACTATTCTAACTCCAGAGAGTGCAACAGTAGGGAAAGTGTTGGATAGCTTAGAAGTTAAAAATAAATACAATAATTCTTTAAAATATTTAATAATGTAATTATTAAATAACTCAAAATTACATACAAATACCAATAGATATTTATTAAAAACATAACTACCAATTAATAATTAATTAGCAATACATTATTAATTAATACCAATAAATAATAATTAATGATTATTAATTACCAATTAAAAAATATTGAACAATTACATTTTTTATACCAAAAAATAATTACCAAACTTTAATTACCAATTAAAAAATATTAAACAATTGCATATGTTTTATACCAAAAATAATAATGATTATACATTACCAATTAATAATGACTTAATATATTAATTAGAAATATCAATTAATAATATTTAAACATATCTAATTACCAATTGATTATGAATCAACAATAAATTATTTTTCATAACCAAAATATTATAATTTAAAATATTTACCAATTAATAATTAATCTCCAATTAATTAATTATCAATACCCAGCAACAAATTTAATAATTACTTAATTAAATTTCAATTACTTCCAACACTATTCCCCTATAAACGCACAAAACACTCAAATCAAACTAATTACCAATTAATCAAAATTAATTACCAATTAATACTTAATTAACAAAAATATAATTATCAATACCAATAAATAAATACAAATATTACTTAATTACAATTAAATGACTTCCCACCCTATTCCCCTATAAACCCACAACCCGCTACAGAATTTAAACGCAAAAATTATTTAAAATTAAGTTATAATTCCTAAAAATTTATAATTAATTTCATATAATTAAATTACTTCCCACCCTAATCCCCTATAAACCCACAACCCGCTACAGAATTTAAACGCAAAAATTATTTAAAATTAATTTATAATTCCTAAAAATGTATAAATAATTTCATATAATTAATCTACTTTCCACCCTGTTCCCCTATAAACCCACAACCCGCTACAGAATTTAAACGCAAAAGTTATTTAAAATTAATTTATAATTCCCAAAAATGTATAATTAAATTCATATAATTAAATTACTTCCCACCCTATTCCCCTATAAACCCACAACCCGCTACAGTACTAAAACACAAAATTAACTTAAAGAAAACATTATTAACATATAAAAATTTTATACATATATTTTAAAACCAGTAGAACACTTAACAAAAAATAATGAACACATACATATTAAATACATAATAAAATACATAGCAATATTATACATATCGATATTAGTGAAATCGATATTAGTAACATCGATATATTTCATATCGATATTACTAACTTCGATATTACTAACATCGATATAAAAAAAATCGAGATTACTTACCTTAGGGTCGATATTCTGTCCATCGATATTCTTGACATCGATATTCTGTCCCTTCGATATTCTAGACTCGATATTATTGTAGGTCGAAATTAAATTTTCGATATTTAGACTGCTCACCGCTTCCGGTACAGGTAACGGCGGTGGTGCATACAGGGAAGTCAACGTATGGCAGGATAGGGAAAATAAAATAAATAAAACCACTTAGCTTGCGCTCGCCTCATCGTGGACTTCTCCGTCCCTCACCCCACCTCACCACTTTTACCTGTACCGGCATTGCCTGCCGCTTATCCTCACTTATGACACAAAACACTGGAATACCAAGATAGGTGTCATGCGTCCACTGGCACAAGTATGGCAGCATAGTAAAGAAAAATACATACCCATTGGCAGGGCTAGGATTATATTAGGATTCCTTATTAGATATATGTTATGTTATGTTATGTTATGTTATTTTTTATTTATAGAGCGCACAGATGCCACAGCCAAGCGGCGTCCCGGCGCTACAAAGGACGAGCAACATAACAGCCAATGTATCAGACCCGCCTAACCCCTAGACCAGAGGAAACAGGAATGTTTTTACAGCTTTCCTGAAAAGAAACAAGTCAGAGATAGATCGGATACTAACCGGCAATGTATTCCAAAGGCTAGCCGCCAAAACACTGAATGAGCGACCGCCCATTCTAGCTTTTTTAAAACGGGGGACTTTAGCTAGAAATTGTCCCGTTGAATGTAGTGTTCTGGCAGGAGTATAGTATGATATGGCCTGAGCTAGGATAGGAGGGGAAGACAACTTCAGAATTTTAAAAGCCAGACACAGTACTTTAAATTGTATCCTCTGCCTGACGGGCAACCAATGAAGATCGGAGATAGAACGCCAAACTGAGCAGAACTTTGGCAGCCCGATCAGCATTCGAGCAGCTGCATTTTGCACACGCTGAAGGCGTGTGAGCTCCGCTTGATTGGTGCCCAATAAAAGTGCACTGGCATAATCCAACCTAGAAAGGATCATGGCCTGCACTATGAGTTGCCTGGTGGCAGCGTCGAAGAATTTAAAAATAGGCCTGAGACTCTGAAGAACGCCAAAACAGGTACCCGCCACTTTCTTTGTGTGGGGGATGAATATAAGATTAGTGTCGAGCAGGATCCCCAGATTCTTCACCTGGGATACTGGCGTAGGAGTTTGGCCAAGCTCTGACGGCCACCAGTTATCTCCCCAGAGATGGATTTCTTTGCCCAGCACCAGCACTTCGGTTTTAGCTGCATTGAGTTGGAGACGATTGTCGGTCATCCAACTTGCCACCTCTCTAAGAGCACTTTGAAAACTAGAGGCATTCAGCGCAGTGTTCCCATTCAGTGCGACCGCTAACTGAGTGTCGTCGGCGTATGACACCATGGTTAGACCCCATTTGTTGGCAACCTCCGTCAGCGGTCTCACATACAGGTTAAACAGAGTCGGACTAAGCGCCGAACCCTGCGGAACTCCTTGGGAAATATGGCGGGGAGAAGACTCAAAGGGGGGAGTGCACACTTTAAAAGTACGCTCGGCCAAAAATGAGCGGAACCAGTCCAAGGCAGTGCCATCGACTCCGGCTTCCCTCAATCTCTGGAGCAAAATCGAGTGGGAAACAGTATCGAAAGCGGCACTGAGATCCAAGAGGATCAGTGCCGCCGTCTGTCCAGAGTCTAACAATCCTCGAAGATGCTCAACCATAGCAACCAAGGCGGTCTCAGTAGTATGGCCTGCTCTGAAGCCATTCTGGGAGGGGTGGAGGATACCTATATTTAAGAGATGATCAGAAAGAATATTATTGACATGAGCCTCAGCGATCTTGGAGACCCAGGGAAGCAAAGAAATGGGCCGATAGTGTTCTGGTTTTACTGGATCTAATGTAGCCTTTTTCAGTATCGGCATCACCATAGCTTGCTTCCATTTTATAGGTACCGTCCCAGTATTAAGAGACAGCTTAATGAGATCGAGGAGAAACGGGAGGCAGAACTCCGCGGATTCCCTAAATTGTGCAGGTCTGAGAGGGTCCATCGGAGAGCCCGATTTGACCTTCACCACCAGGGAATCAAATTCTTCCTGAGATGGTACAGGAAGCACTACTAATGAACTGGCGATGTCAAACATAGATTCTCCAGTGTTGATGGGAGTGGTAAGAGGGGGAAAGGATCTATAAATCGAGTCCACTTTTTCCACAAAGAAAGAGGCTAGTTCTTCGCAGTGAGCCTGAGAGCCATTCCCCTTTGCATCAGTTTTCCTGTTGGTTAGATCTTTAATAACCTTAAAGATTAGTTTGGTTGGATTTGCACAGTTCTTAAACTCTAAAGAGTAAAAAGAGGCGCGTGCTTTGCAGATAGCTCGATGGTATAGCTTAATGCTGGCTTGATAGGCCTGTTTAAGAGTAGGGTCATATGTCTTGGGCCAGGCTCTTTCTGCCCTTTTACAGGCGACCTTAAGGATGAGAGACCGGAGGACAAGTTGCAGTGTGAATGGTATTGGCGCTAGATGGGGGCTGTAAGGCCCTGATACGCGTGGGCGTTGGAAGCTCAAACCTACACCCAGCGCATTGTACAGGTCCGGAAAGGGGGTCGAGAGCCTGATGCACGCACCCACTCACCCTATTTCTGTAGCTACGTAAGCTATTAGCCGACAGCATGCTTCGCCTCCTGCGGGGCCTGCCCTAGCCCTGCCGAGGCGCGGACGAGCGCAGACGGGGAGGACTCTGGCGCGACTCCGGCGCAGGGAAGGCGCCCACCACTGCGCGTCACCGCTGCACGTGCAGATGGCTGGGTTAAATGCACCGTCGACGCCTAAACTGCCCGTCTACTCCCCCAATATGGCGGCCAAAAATGACCCGGCAATTTCCCAAGCCAAGATGGCGCCCGCAATCCACCCACACTTCCCCCAGTGACTGGACCCGCAAAACAGCGGTGCTGATTCAAATTTTAAAGTGCAGGTAAGCGGATCAAGAGGATCTAAATACACATAAAAACAGGGTAAAGAAACAATACTCAAAGCAAATATAAAAACGGGAGTTTTTTAAAATTATCGAAATAGCGCTGGAGTCAGAGGCAGGTAGTCGCTCTGTCACCTTGAAAGGAGGGAACCTGGCTTCTCTATCCACCTCTGCTTCCTAGTGCACAACTAATCTCAATGTTGTGTAAAAGACTCCATTCGATCATATCTTACAACTCATGTAGGAAATCAATGTGATTTGTGGTGCTGCAGTGCTGAAATGTTTGTGGAGTTTCAGTTACCACAATGTATCACACAATATTTATGTGCCGATTCGGATCCTGGAAAAATTATCCCCGTACGACTCGTATCCGGTCTTTTTACCGTACGAATCGTACAAGTGCCGTACAAACTGCCAAGTACGATTCGCATGGGAAAAACTCCATACGAATCGCATTGGGAATAATTCCCCACACGTCCTCGGGTTGGAAAATGTGTCCGACACGTCCCCGGACGATTCACCGTACAAATGTGAAAAGTGAAGTCCGACCGCTCAAGTACGATCCATCCCGTGCATCCGATGTTACAACCGTATGGAAAAAACACCGTCCGCACCGAACTCCCATAGCAACCATGGAGACATGTGCCCACATACGCGCTGAACACCCCCCCCAGCCCCCGTATGTATGCGCCGAACCACCCCCCAGCCCCCGAATGTACGCGCCGAACCCCCACCCGTGCATGTACACCCCTGTACGTACGGACCGTACACTCACCCGTGTATATAAACCCGTGTACGTACGGCCCGTACCCCCACCCGTGTATGTATGGAGCGTACCCCCACCCCAACAGTGCATGTACGGACCGTACCCTCACCCGCGTATGTACACCAGTGTATGTACGGACCGTACCCCCACCCGCGTATGTATGGAGCGTACCCCCACCCCAACAGTGTATGTACGGACCGTACCCTCACCCGCGTATGTATGGAGCATACCCCCACACCACCAGTGTATGTACGGACCGTACCCCCACCCGTGTATGTACACCAGTGTATGTACGGACCGTACCCTCACCCGCGTATGTATGGAGCGTACCCCCACCCCAACAGTGTATGTACGGACCGTACACCCACCCGTGTATGTATGGAGCGTACCCCCACCCCAACAGTGTATGTACGGACCGTACCCCCACCCCAACAGTGTATGTACGGACCGTACCCCCACCCCACCAGTGTATGTACGGACCGTACCCTCATCCGCGTATGTATGGAGCGTACCCCCACCCCAACAGTGTATGTACGGACCGTACCCCCACCCGCGTATGTATGGAGCGTACCCCCACCCCAACAGTGTATGTACGGACCGTACCCCCACCCGCGTATGTATGGAGCGTACCCCCACCCCACCAATGTATGTACGGACCGTACCCACACCCGCATATGTATGGAGCGTACCCCCACCCCAACAGTGTATGTACGGACCGTACACCCACCCGTGTATGTGCGGAACGAACACACACCCCACCAGTCTCAGTACGGAGCGCACCCCAGGCCCCAACACCAGCACCCTCACCCAACATCGCGCATGTACGAGTCATACCAAGCCAGAGACAAGGACAGCACTGTACAACAAAATGGCCGATGTACGCACCGTACAGACGCTAAAAACACACGTACACAACAAGGACAAAGCAAAACAACACAAGAAGACTCCATTCGAATCGCACAAAGCCACAAAACATGTCCAACAAGCACAAATACAACCTATTCACTGACCTGCAACTGCCAAACTCCCAAACAGAGGCCCAAAACACAACCACTCCTTATAACACACCCACCCAAAGTTCAAACACAGCCACACCCACCAATGGACCAATAAAAAGGCCCAACACACACAAACCATGATCCTTTGCAACAGACCCACTGCTGCCAGACCACACAGAGAAACAACTGCACCATACTACAACCTCCACTACACCTTACACCTGCACACCTTCACACAACCACCTTCACAAACACCCCCTCATCACATTCACACACACACCTGCACAACCACACCCACACACCCACAACCATCCATACCCACACCCCCCACAACCATCTACACCCACACCCCTCACCATGCCCACTAACAAGAATCCAAAGTTCACTAGCCAAGAGTTGGATGTCCTTGTCGACGAAATCATCAGAGTCGAGCCACACCTCTTTAGAACATTGGTCAGACAGACCAGCATTTCCGCAAAAACAGCCATGTGGCAGACGATTGTCGATGCTGTGAAAGCTGTTGCGTCCACCAGAAGGACCAGGCATGAATGCCAAGCCAGGTGGTACGATCTGCGGAGGACGGTGCGCCGCAAAATGACCGACGACCACAACCAGGCCAACATCACTGGAGGAGGGCCGCCCCGCAGACGCGTACAATACCATCCCTGGGAGGAGAAGGTGATGGCCATGCTGCCGCTGGTGGGAGTGGAGGGACTAGAAGGACTCTGAGAGCCTGGTGAGTACACAAACAACTCACCTCACATGGGGGAACGTCATCCACAACCAAACTCACAATCATGCACGCAACCACCCCAAAGCTATCGCATGACTCAACCCCACTCCATAAACACGCACATGCCACTAGCGCCACCATGCCCCATGCCCCCAGCTAGACAATGCCAAGTCACAGGCCACAGAAGACACCAACACAAGACACGGTAACCCGGATGGCGGGAGTGTGGGCCTCAAAAATCACATAGTGCAACTCAGGAGCAGACAACAATGCCCTCAGCCCATATGGCCTAGGTCACAGCCAGACAAACAGTGTGTCCCCACACAGGAAAGACTTGCCTGCAAATGGCGGACGCCTTACATGAAGACATGGGGGTGAAGGCACTTTTTGCACATGACTGCAGCTAATGAACAGCCAACACTGTGAAAGAGTGGCAGCACACACCACCACAGCAGCAGCGCAGACACAGACACTACACCCAATGGGTGCCTGGAGATCAGAAACAAACTCACATGAACAAGCCAAGGGCCATTCAAAGATCAGCAAACAGTGTGTGCCTAGGAAGCTGGGCTGAGGTGACAGAGGGTGACACACAGAGGGAGGGAGAGGGGGAGAGAGAGGGAGGGAGACACAGGGAGACGGACAGAGGGAGGAGGCTGACACAGGGAGGGAGGGAAAGGGGGACAGAGAGGAAGTGAGAAAGGGAGACACAGGGAGACCAAGTCAGCCTTGGGTGGTATGGGAATGTCTGCTCGTCAGCAGGTGGACTGCGTGCATGTAGACAAGGGTGGCCAGTGCCTGAATCCCCCTCTCTTCTCCATGGCAAAACACTGGGCCATGTGTCAACCTGTGCACGAGCACAACGTCAGCTACCTGCATTATATAAGTGTGTGGAACAACTCCATTTGCCCACGTACAGTGCAACACGGAAGGCGCCAATGCATGGCTCGCCACACCTGCACACTCCACTGCTGACTGCAGTCACAATTGACGCAGCAAGTAAGACTGTGTCACACATAGGTAAAGTCTCAAAATCTGTGGCCAAGGGACATACTCATGCACAAGTGCACTGTGAGTGGAATGCAAGACATATCCAAATACTCAGAGGAAATGTGCCAACTGTGAAACTAATGAAACATGGATGTTGCATGGAACAAAAATAACATTGTCTCTCTCACACACAGGTCAATGTCCCGGATCACCCCCCAACACTGGGGGGGAAGACTCACAGGACCTTTCTCTGCGGGATGACGATCCCACCGGCAGCAACGACTCTCACCACTCTGTGGACGACCCCGACCAACCTGGCCCCTCTGGTGTCCAACCACCTGCAGCACCTGCGTCAGGTACAACTGGGCCAACCACCACCCCCACTCCTGCCACATCCCAGGAGACACCCAGGATCCCTGCCCCACCACCACAACGCAGCCAGGCTGACCAGGAGGGACACGGTGTACTGGGCACCCAGGAGGAGGCAGGCGACAACGCAAATGCCACCCCTCAGGGGTCCAGGAGACCCGATGTGCCCACAAGGGCAGGCCAGGCACAAGTGGGCAGGGGTGGTGGGAGTGGAGGACGGCGGAGGCGCGAGCCTGACCAGTTGGCTGCGGAACTGGTATATTCCCATGTAAGAAATATCCTGGACACATACCGGCAGGACACCACGGGCATGAGCCAGGTTGTGTCCACCCTCAACGAGATGAAGGGGACCCTCGAGGAGATCAAGACCCAGCAGGCCCAGCAACATGCGGAGCAACATGCCTGTCAACAGCGACACCAAGGACGGATGGAGGACAGACAGGCTGAGCTTGTGACGGTGCTCACGGAAATTAACCGCTCACTCCGTCGGATAGCCGACAACATGGGCAACCTTCCCTGTGCCACCAGGCGAAGAACATCACCACCCACAGGGAGGGATCAGGAGGAGGAGGATACATCCGACGGAGCATCCCAAGCATCGTCACGGCCTGCTTCTGAGGGTTCCCACAGGAGGGCGGGTCCTCCACGGAAAAGACCGTGAGGGTCGGCGCAACAACACCATCTCCCAGGACACCTGGCCTGGCACCTGGCCCACTGGCACAACAGCAGCACATCAGCAAATGACATTCTCTGCCACATGGACTTGCTGGTCACTGTCTGACCAATGTTGACAAAGACTGTGGCATGGACTCTGATGATTTCCAATGGCAAGGATACCAACTCCCCCAGTGAACTTTGGATTCCACACACCCGGAAAGCCCCTCTTGTCATACCCCCCCAACACAAATAAAAACTTACACGATCAAGAGATGATGCCTACATTTTGCATTATTACGTTACATGTGTCTTGTAAAGTCTAACCATGCCTGAGTTCTCATGTGACTTCAACCATCCATGCCCTGTGGCCTGAGTATGGCACAGGACACACATGGGTCACAATGTATTAGGCAAGACAGACATGGAGCACCATACACATGGGCTGGCAGTTTATCCACGTGACCAATGCTTGCAGCATCATGTGTGGGGGTGGTGTGTAACAGGTTTTGG
Organism: Triturus cristatus; assembly: GCF_964204655.1. Taxonomy (NCBI): domain Eukaryota; kingdom Metazoa; phylum Chordata; class Amphibia; order Caudata; family Salamandridae; genus Triturus; species Triturus cristatus. Next base: position 184,904,491 of record NC_140589.1, read on the forward strand.
GACCTTGCCTGTGCCCTGTCCAGTTCAGTACTTGTGGGGTCCATGTCAATTGGCACTGATGCTGAGTCCAGACATAGGAGTATGTCTCTGAAGTGTAATGCCTTACAGCAAGCTTGTCCTATGTTGTGGCCTGTGACATGATGTGCATGAGTGTGCGATACGCAGAGTGCAGGGATGGTGGCCTGTGTTGCAGTCATTACCATTCAGGACCATGGAATATTGTGGCCACTACTGTCCCCTGGGGCATATTTTGCTAGGTATCATGTGTGTCATCCCAATATGTGGACACTCTCAGTGTCTACAGCATAGGATGTGCTCTGTGCCATTGTCCCCTGGCACCATGTATATTTACGTAACGTGTTCTACAAGTGTCCACTGTACAGCCTGACCTAATTTTCCTCGTTCATACTCATGGTGGCCAGTGCCTGTGTGTCTTGTTACAATTATCTGATGATGGCCATTTGTAAATGAGATCGTTGTACAGGCGCACATGGGGTATTTTGGGTCCAATATGGGTTTCTGGCAGCCCATGTGTATTTCTCCCAGACTAAGAGATGCAAGTGCTTCCTGTGTCTCATCAAATTGTCTCATGTAGGGGGTGGTTGGTGCGGGCAAGGCCTACATGTCGATGTGTGATGTTTGTCTGGACATACACTCAAGGTGCAGTGTCCCATTCATGTTGGGCATGTCTTTAAGTATTACCTTTGCAGCATGTGCCTCAAGTTCATGGACATGGTCCCTGCTCATCCCTAGTTACGGCAACACTGTGTGGTGCAGATGCAGTGCTGGATTGTCCCCAGAGCCTGGCTCCTCTGTCCAAATCCATATCATAACCAAAGGAACTGATGGACGGAGTGTTGAACATTGCAAGCACTCACCCCCAGTCAACTGATCTGGGTTTAATCCATCACCGTTCTTTAGCCCACTCTGCCACCCCAGTTCAGACATGGCCATATGCAAATCAGTCTGACCCTGTGCCTCATGGGAACAGTCCGGCCCGAACTGCCAAGCCATGTCTTCCCTGGACCGGAAACAAGCTTCCTAGGACCGGTTTCTGGCATATCCGTCCATCAATTGTTTGTTGGAACGCTTTTCAAATCCATATCATGTCATTTGCAAATGTGTCATGCTCTCCATAGTTTCCCAGTGGCATGGTGGGTGAACCAACTGTGTGTTGCAGGGCCTATATATGTACCTTGTATTGTAGATGTTACTCATCTTTCATTTCAGGCTATGCACTGTAACCTATGTAGATTTGACTCATGTGACATATGTATACAGGTGTCTGATTAATTCCTGTTTATTCACCTTGCCCACAGCATCGTCGGGGGACACGGATGGAGACACCGGCATGGACCGTGCGGAGGGACCGGGCACCAGTGCCAGCAGTGACATCTTAGCTGGCACATCGAGTGGAACTGAGGCCGAGGGGAGTGAGCCGGAGGACCTGTCCACTGCCACCACAGAATATGAAGCTGACAGGTCCGAGGCTGAGCTCTCCGAGGGGGCGGAGGCTGCTCCAACAGCTGACAGCAGCACAACATCTCTCCCCGCCCCCTCCATTGCCATCACCGGCCTCCCACTTGCTCGTGTCCCTTCCTGGCGTACTAGGTCACCACGTGTCTCCTTCCTGCCAGGCACCGCACCCCCTGCCCCTGTCTCCACTGCTGCCGCCAATGCCGAGTCTGTGGACATCCTGCGGCAGTTGCAGGTTGGTCAGGCTGCGATGCTTAATGTCCTCCATGGCCACAGCCAAGTGCTCAACAACATGAAGGCATACTTGGAGGGCATTTCAGCATCGCAGGCTGACCAACGCAACTTGCTGCGGTCTATTGACTCGACACTGACTGCAGCAGTGGGTCTCCAGCAGCACTTCGTCCCACCCCCTACCCATGCCTCCTCCACACTTCCCACTCCCATGCCTGTCCCACGTACACCCAGACGTCAGCATGCACACACCCCACCAGACACAGGCACCACACCAGCAGGGAAGGCAAAGCGCACACCTCCTGGCATGCACACACAGGGTGAAGTAGGCACACCCACTGGGTCGGGGGGAAACGGAAGACACGCAGCCAGAGTGGGAGTCCACATTCCTCACAACCACCACCCACCAAATCCACTCCCCTCAGCTCTCCTGGCCAAGAATCGGACACAGGGTCAGTCCTGCCCAGTCTGTCCATCAGCCCCAGTGGGGCACCACCCAGCAAGCGGTGGAGGCAGGACACCGGCAGGAGAGTTGAGTCCCCCCCTGTCCACCCCCCCCCCAGTAGCGCTGCGACCCATCCCTCCAACCCCCCCCCCTCCTTGGGACCTGTGGTTCCTTCGGGTGCAGGGGAGACGCTGGGCGACCTGGCAGTAGTGTGCAGCGCCGTGCTCGAATCCACCTTTGGCGCTGCCCCACCCCCTGTGTTGGAGTCGTCCGTCCCTGCACCCACAACACCTCCCCTTGCCCCTCCTGTCCCTGCGGTGCCTGGTCCTTCCCCCCAACATGATGCCCCTCCCTGTGGAAGACAAAGGAGTCTGACTGTGCAGGCAAGCTAGGGGACACACGTACCACTGTGTCCCCCATCCGGATTGGAGTCATGGACTGCCCTATGGGCCTTGTATATATTGACATTTATGATGATTATTACTTACATCCTGCTGAATAAAGCGATTTGTTTTTTCCTTGGAACACTACTGTTTATCTGGTATTGCTGTTGGTGGACCTGCTCCATGATTTTGGGTGGTGATAATGTGTTGGGTGTGTGGGAAATGTAGTCTTGTGCTGGTCATAGGGTGGACCCTGGTATCTGTGTGCCATCACAAGCTGTTGGCTAAATTACTTTGTTCATGTAAGCAGTTACTGCATGGTGACATCGTCCCAAGGTGTGTTCCTTCCTCTGTGTAACCTGACATCTTCCCTGCAGGGTGTTTCCACTATTGTAGAAAAAGTAGAGGCAATCTATAGATCCTTTCCCCAAGAATCTCGGGCGCAGTATCCTTCTAGTATTAAGCATAACACCGCCCCACAACTTCTTTCTATTCGTGGTCCTAATCCAGAGGAGTTAAAAAAATTAACTAGGAAAGTCAGATCAGGTTCCCCTACGGACCCTTTGCGCCCTACACATTTCCAAGAGCTCGAAGAGTGCTGTTACCCGGCTATCCTTGATCTTATTAATTTATCCTTTGAAACAGGAAGTGTTCCAGTCAAATGGAAACAAGCAACCGTTGTTCCCATCTTGAAAAAACCCTCCCTGGACCCCTCTCTTCCCGAGAGTTACCGTCCCATCTCCCTCCTCCCCTGGATTTCCAAACTAGCGGAATCTCATGCCAACTGCGTTCTGTCTTCCCATTTGCTGGAAGCTAACATCCTCGACCCCTCTCAAAATGGGTTTCGAGCGCACCACAGCACTGAGACCGCTCTCCTTGCGGTAGTGGAACAAATCAGAAAGCTGCTTGACAGAGATCAAACGGTAGCGCTGATCCTGTTAGATCTCAGCGCTGCCTTTGATACCGTCTCTCACTCCGTCCTCCTCCAGTGACTTTTGGAAGCTGGGGTCGGCCAGATCGCTCTCGACTGGTTTCGGTCTTTTCTTACAGACCGATCCTTTCAGGTGTCCACACCGCCTTTCGTCTCCGCCCCCCGTTCTATTTTGCAAGGTGTTCCTCAGGGGTCGGCTCTCAGCCCAACCTTGTTTAATCTATACGTCCAACCTCTGGCTGAGGTAGCCCAGAGATACGGTCTCACCATGGTGTCCTACGCCGATGACACTCAGCTGGCGGTGGCACTTAATGGTGAGTCCGCAATGGACGCCGCTGCCTTTCAGGTCACTCTACGAGGAGCTATGGGATGGATGTCGGACAACAAGTTGCAGCTGAATGCCTCAAAAACCGAGGTTTTAATCTTTGGAAAAAACACCGACCTCTGGGGCAACCAGTGGTGGCCCCCGGAGCTTGGTCCTGCGCCAGTGCCTGCTGACGAGGTCAGGAATCTTGGGGTGTGGTTCGACAATAAGCTGTCCTACATTCCCTACACTAAAAGATTGGCCAGGATCTGTTTTGGCACTCTACAGTGTCTCAGACCAATCTTTAAATTTTTCGACCCTACCACCAGGCAAATCATAGTTCAAGCTATGGTCCTAAGTAGATTGGACTATGCTAGTTCGCTTCTACTGGGACTTAACAAAGCGGAGCTTCTTCGCCTTCAGCGCATCCAAAACGCGGCGGCCAGGATGCTGGTTGGCCTGCCACGTTTTTGTTCTGCCCGCCAAACCATCCAAAATTTGCACTGGCTCCCGGTGGAACAGAGGATTAAATTTAAGGCACTTTGCCTTACTTTTAAAATTCTAAAGCTGTCCACTCCTCCTATTCTTGCCCAGACCATTTCCCCTTATCTCCTGAACAGAGCGCTTCGCTCTGCGGGATCAAATCTGGCTATTGTTCCCCGCTTCAAAAGAGCTAGAATGGGTGGACACTCTTTTTCGGTGCTAGCCGCCTCACTCTGGAACACCCTCCCCCTTTCGCTCCGTTCCATTACTAACCTTTTTCCTTTCAGGAAATGTTTGAAAACCTTCCTGTTTGCCACGATTTAGGTCCTTCAGCTCATCTATGACTAGTATTCCCTCGCCGTTATGTTGTATCATCTTCTCAGCGCCAGGACGCCACTTCGGTGCGGCATCTGTGCGTGTTAGAAAAGGTAGACGGACCGGGAGGGTCGGCCGGGGTCAGGAGGAGAGGTCTCCGGGGAGAACCGTCTCCAGTGATCGTACAGACAAGTAACTTCCCCCCCCACAGACAGATACCACACACGGATAAGGTTCAGTGTTCTTTATAAGCACTTCTTAAGGTACGGTTGAATGGTACAAGGAGGTCTGGACTCAGGGGTCCCCTCGATTCGAGTCTCGCAAGGTAGGAAAGGGGGTAGCGGGACAGTCTGTTTACCAGTCAGGTAGTTCGGGTGAGATGATGAGCTCACAATCCTCGAGCTTGGTGGTTAGGTGGTACGGGCCGCGGCAGCGCCAGCAGGTCCCGGTGATGATGGTCGTTACAACGGGCCGCGGCAGCGCCAGCAGGTCCCAGGAAGACGGTCGATGTACGGTCCGCGGCAGCGCCAGCAGGTCCCGGTGAAGATGGTTGTTACAACGGGCCGCGGCAGCGCCAGCAGGTCCCAGGACGATGGTCGATGTACGGTCCGCGGCAGCGCCAGCAGGTCCCGGTGAAGATGGTTGTTACAACGGGCCGCGGCAGCGCCAGCAGGTCCCAGGAAGATGGTCGATGTACGGTCCGCGGCAGCGCCAGCAGGTCCCGGTGAGGATGGAGGTTGCAGAAGGCCGCGGCAGCGCCAGCAGGCAGAACGATGGGTCACAAGAGCGGGCTACGGCAGCGCCAGTAGACCGTCAAGGCTGAGTTCACTCGGTGTCTCTCGACTCCAGGATACAACTGCCTTCCTGCTCCGGAGCTGCCCCAGTTATAGGGCTGGTGCCCTTTGATGTCCGGACCCTCGCACTTGGAGGTCGGAGGGTCCGGGATGAAGGTGTCCAGACACCCAGCAGGGGGTGGAGCCAGTGCCTGGGGGAGCTGGGGGCGATCGGCACCTGGCGGGGGAGAGCCTTTGACACCTCGTTCTCCCATTGACCTGCCAAGTGGTCCGCTCACCTCCTGGGTGGATGGTGGTGCCGGGATGTCGGGGCCGGCCAGGCCCGGGGTTGGGGTCGGGGTGAGGCCACGCGGCCGCGTGGTGCAGGGCCCAAGATGGAGGCTTGACCCGGCCGGGGAAGCCGGTGGGGCTGGACCCCGTGATGAGTAGTGGTCCGAGGGCAGAAGATCCGTCGGGAGACGGGGTACAGGTGCTTGTCGCGGGGGTATGCCTGGTGGGCCGGAGCTCGGGCCCTGTCGTGCGGGGAGGGAGCAAGCCCTCTGTGTGGCCTGTCCAACATGCGTCCCCCCCAGCTGAAGGCGGGGAGAGTCACCCATCTCCTTGGGGACTCTCTTCGTCGAGGCGGAAAAAGCGGGACAGGCCATCCGCGTTGGCGTGGTCTTGGCCTGGTCGGTGCTCCACGGTGAAGTCCATTCCCTGCAGGGAAATGGACCAGCGCAAGAGTTTTGGGTTCTCCCCCCGCATCTGCATCAGCCATTGCAGGGGTCGATGGTCGGTTTGTACCCGGAAGTGGGTACCGAAGAGATAGGGTCGGAGCTTTTTGAGGGCCCACACTACTGCAAATGCCTCCCTCTCGATGGTGCTCCAACGCTGTTCTCGGGCCAGGAGACGTCGACTGATGAAGGCCACCGGCTGGTCATGACCTTCGGGGTTCAACTGAGAGAGGACGGCCCCGATGCCGTGGTCGGAGGCGTCGGTCTGTACCACAAATTCCCGACTGTAATCGGGGGCCTGGAGCACAGGGGCGGTGCACAGGGCGGCCTTCAGCTTCTCGAAGGCCGCTTGGCAATCAGGAGTCCAGTTAATCCGCTTCGGTTGGTTCTTGGACGTGAGACCCGTGAGGGGCCCCACGAGGCTGCCGTAGTCCTTCACGAACCGCCGGTAGTAGCCGGTGAGCCCCAAGAAGGCTCGGACCTCGGTCTGGGTGACGGGGGGCTGCCAGGACTGGATGGCCGCAATCTTCAGTTGTAGGGGGGCCACCAGCCCGCTCCCCACTTGGTGCCCAAGGTAGGTCACAGACCCTTGGCCAATTTGGCACTTGCCGGCCTTAATGGTGAGGCCAGCCCGCTGGAGGGCTTGTAGGACCTCTTGGAGGTGACGGAGGTGGTCGGACCAGTGACGGCTGTATACAGCGATATCGTCCAGGTAGGCAGCGCTGAACTCTTCGAGCCCCGCCAAGACCTGGTTCACAAGGCGTTGAAACGTGGCGGGGGCATTCTTCATGCCAAAGGGCATGACCTTGAATTGATAGTGGCCATCGGGGGTAGAGAAGGCTGACCGTTCCTGAGCCCTGGGTGTGAGGCCGATCTGCCAGTAGCCCGCTGTTAGGTCGAAGATACTAAGGTAGCGTGCGGCCCCCAGCCGGTCGATCAGCTCGTCTGCTCGGGGGATGGGATGAGCGTCGGTCCGGGTGACAGCGTTCAAGCCCCGGTAGTCGACGCAGAATCTCAGTTCAGGTGCGGTGCCGGGGGCAGCGGCTTTGGGAACCAATACAACCGGACTGGCCCAGGGACTGTCCGAGGGCTCGATGACCCCGATCGTGAGCATCTTGGCCACTTCCTCTTGTATGCAGGCCCGTACCCGATCTGGTACGCGGTAGGCCCGGTGTCGGACAGGGGGACTGTCCCCGGTGTCTACGTCGTGCAAACACCAAGGGGTGACCCCGGGGGTGAGGGAGAACAGGGCAGCGAACTGCAGCAGGAGGTTCCGGCAGTCCTGGCGTTGCTCCGAAGTGAGGGCGTCAGAGAGCCGGACCCCGTCCACGGAGCCGTCATTCTCCTGAGTCTTCAGAAGATCCGGGAGGGGTTCGGAGTCTTCCTCTGCCCCACTGTCCGTAGCCATCAGGAGGCTGAGTTCTGAGCGCACAAAGTGTGGTTTGAGTCGGTTGGTGTGGAGGACCCGAAGGGGGTTCCGGGAGGTCCCCATGTCGATGAGGTAAGTGACGGGGCTTTTGCGCTCGACCACTTTGAAGGGCCCCGTCCACTTATCTTGCAAGGCACATGGTTCGGTGGGGGACATCACCCATACCTGCTGACCAGGCTCAAATTCAACGGAGGAGGCATTGTGATCATACCACCTCTTCATGTCCTCCTGGCTGGCCTCGAGGTTCGCCTTGGCCATCTCCCTGAAGCGCCGGGTCTGGTTTCGTAGGGCCAGGATGTATTTGAAGACGTCTGGAGGGGTTGTTAGGGGGGCCATCTCCCAACCTTCCTTGACTAGGCTGAGGGGCCCGCGCACAGGGTGCCCGTACAGGAGTTCGAAAGGGCTAAAACCGAGGGACTTCTGGGGAACTTCCCGGTAGGCGAAGAGGAGGCACGGGAGTAGTACATCCCACTGGCGACGGAGGGGCTCTTCCAATCCCCCAATCATCCCCTTGAGAGTGCGGTTAAACCGCTCCACTAGTCCGTTCCCTTGGGGGTGATAGGGGGTCGTGAATCTGTAGGTGACCCCGCATTGTTGCCAGAGGGACTTCATGTATTTGGATATGAAATTTGTGCCTCGGTCGCTGACGACTTCTCGGGGGAAGCCTACCCGGGAGAAGATCCCCATTAGGGCCCGGCCAACCACCGGAGCTGTCACGGTCCGTAGGGGCACCGCCTCGGGGTAGCGGGTGGCATGGTCCACTAGCACTAAGATGAACCTGTGTCCTTGTGCCGTGCGGGGGTCCAGAGGCCCCACAATGTCTATCCCCACCCTCTCGAACGGGGTGGTGACCACAGGGAAGGGTTGCAGAGGGGCTTTCAGCTTCCGACCACTCTTCCCGCTGGCTTGGCATGTGGGGCAAGATCGGCAGTGGTTCAGGACGTCATTCCTCATTTTTGGCCAGAAAAAGTGGGTCACTAGGCGACTGTACGTTTTGTCCTGGCCCAGGTGTCCAGCCAGGGGGACATCGTGGGCTAAGTTGAGCAGAAAGTCTCTGAAGCGGAGAGGTACCACCAGAACTCGACCGGCCCCCAGCTCGGCGATTCTTTGCTCGCTGTAGAGCAGGTCGTTATCCCAGTAGACCCAGTGAGTTCCGGTGGCGTCCCCTGCGTTTTGGGCGCTGGCTTGTTGGCGGAGTCCCTCGAGGGAGGGACAGGTCTTTTGTTCCTGGCGGAACTGTTCTTGGGTGGGCCCCCCTTCTTGACGCCACTGAGCCAGATCCGGAAGGTCCTGGGGTTGCGCGTCCTCTTCGGTCGTCGGGTCCGGGAGGCCGGCCTCGCCGTTGCCCTCTACTGGGGCGACCGGGGGCGGAGGTGCTGGCCATTCGGGTTCTTCTGATCGGGGGGCGGCACGGGCGGCCATGGACCGGGTGGTTACGCAGGCCCAGTCCGGGAGGCCCAGCATCCCCAGGTGCTCTTTTCTCTCGACGGTGGCCCACGGGGAACTCTCGAGATCATTCCCCAGGAGGCAGTCCACGGGGGCATCGTCCCGGACCGTCACTTTCAGCAGGCCGGAGACCCCTCCCCATTCGAATGGGACGCAGGCCATTTTACACATACTCTCAGAGTTATCTGCCGAGCGGACGGGGCAGAGAATGTTCGGCAGGATCTGCTCGGGCTTCACCAGGTGACAGCGGACGGCCGTCACACTGGCGCCGGTGTCACGCAGGGCCTCGGCCCTCTGTCCATTAATGGTCACCCACTGACCGTATTTCCTGGTGTTGGCGGGTAGGGGAGCCCGCGGGACCATGTCTCTTCCCCCTAAGCACGCCAGGACCATGGCGGCCGGTTCCCACCCTTGCTGGGCCGGCTCATACTCTTCGGGTTCCTCCGATAATCGCTCTTCCCCCAGGGCGGCGGCCGCTACCTGGCGGGGCTTGGGTGTTTGGTTTAGCGGGCAGCTCGGGTCATTGGCGTAGTGGCCTAGTCGCTGGCACCGGTGGCACGTGACGTTGGCTCGGAACCCGGGCCGCAACGGGGGGTTGCCCCGGCCGGCCGGAGGCGGGGTGCTGGCCACGGGTGTTGCTGGCAAGGCGTCTCTCCCTCGCCCCTGGCCCCCTCCTCCTCCCTGAGGACGGTGCTGGCCTTGGCTGCTTCTGTTCTGGTCGTGTGGCCCTTTCCGGCCCACTCGGGTGCTTTCCCATCGGTCAGCTTCGGCGGCGAGCTGCCGGGGGTCAGTCAGCTTACTGTCGAGGAGGTGCTGCCTGAGCTCGACGAAACAGTTGTTTGACAGGTGCTCCCATACCATAAGGTTGAAGAGTTGTTCGTAGGTGGTGACCTGACTCCCCTTGATCCAACCCTCGAAGGCACGGCTGAAATAGTTCACGTATTCTACCCAAGTTGTACCTGGGATCCGGGTGCAATCTCTGAACCTCTGGCGGTACATCTCGGGTGTGAGGCCGTAGCGGGTGAGGAGGGCAGCCTTCATGTGGTCGTAGGACGACATTTGGTGATCTGGGAGCTGCAGTAGGGCATCGCGACCCTCGTTGATAAACCTCCCCCAAAGTCCGGCTCCCCAATCACTCCGGTCGATCCGGTGGGAGGTCATGGCGATCTCATAGGCTTTAAACCATTGCTGTATGTCGTCTTCTCGAACATACTCGCGGACAACATCCTTGGGGATATGGACTTTTTTCTCAATTGGCCCCGGGGTGTGTGGTCGCTCAGGCACCCCCAGTTCCTTATTCTGTTTTCGCAGTTCTATCTCCGCTAGTCGGCGCTCGTGCTCGAGCGTTATTTTTTTCTCCTCTAGCTCTCTCTGTCTCTGCTTCTCTTCTCGTTCATCTCGGAGCCGCATGTGCTCGAGGTTGAGTTTCTGTTCAGCTAACTTGAGTTCCCCATCCATCTTGAGTCGTGCCATCTCCAACTCGTGTAATCTGATTCTGTCTCTTTCTCGGATCTCCTCCTGTGAGAGGCCCGTTCCCCGCTCCTCGGGAGCCGTGGCGTTCCCCTCTGGTGTGATGCTGTTTTGGTCTGGTGTGACGCTGCTTTGGTCGGAGGGTCCTGCGACCCCAGTTTCTGTCCATGACTCAAGGGCGCGCTTTAGATCATCCTTGGTACTTAGGCCGGTGGTAGCAATGCCAAGTTCTATGCAAAATTGTCTCAGTTCGCGGTGGTTGTATTCTTCTAATTTCTCCATTTGGAATTTCTCGGTGGGGCTGCTATCTTTGGTCGACATCGTGTTTTTGTCGTGGGGTGAGCTACTCTCTGTACGATTACGCGTTGATTCGGATCGCGCCGCTGGCCACCAATGTTAGAAAAGGTAGACGGACCGGGAGGGTCGGCCGGGGTCAGGAGGAGAGGTCTCCGGGGAGAACCGTCTCCAGCGATCGTACAGACAAGTAACTTCCCCCCCCACAGACAGATACCACACACGGATAAGGTTCAGTGTTCTTTATAAGCACTTCTTAAGGTACGGTTGAATGGTACAAGGAGGTCTGGACTCAGGGGTCCCCTTGATTCGAGTCTCGCAAGGTAGGAAAGGGGGTAGCGGGACAGTCTGTTTACCAGTCAGGTAGTTCGGGTGAGATGATGAGCTCACAATCCTCGAGCTTGGTGGTTAGGTGGTACGGGCCGCGGCAGCGCCAGCAGGTCCCGGTGATGATGGTCGTTACAACGGCCCGCGGCAGCGCCAGCAGGTCCCAGGAAGACGGTCGATGTACGGTCCGCGGCAGCGCCAGCAGGTCCCGGTGAAGATGGTTGTTACAACGGGCCGCGGCAGCGCCAGCAGGTCCCAGGACGATGGTCGATGTACGGTCCGCGGCAGCGCCAGCAGGTCCCGGTGAAGATGGTTGTTACAACGGGCCGCGGCAGCGCCAGCAGGTCCCAGGAAGATGGTCGATGTACGGTCCGCGGCAGCGCCAGCAGGTCCCGGTGAGGATGGAGGTTGCAGAAGGCCGCGGCAGCGCCAGCAGGCAGAACGATGGGTCACAAGAGCGGGCTACGGCAGCGCCAGTAGACCGTCAAGGCTGAGTTCACTCGGTGTCTCTCGACTCCAGGATACAACTGCCTTCCTGCTCCGGAGCTGCCCCAGTTATAGGGCTGGTGCCCTTTGATGTCCGGACCCTCGCACTTGGAGGTCGGAGGGTCCGGGATGAAGGTGTCCAGACACCCAGCAGGGGGTGGAGCCAGTGCCTGGGGGAGCTGGGGGCGATCGGCACCTGGCGGGGGAGAGCCTTTGACACCTCGTTCTCCCATTGACCTGCCAAGTGGTCCGCTCACCTCCTGGGTGGATGGTGGTGCCGGGATGTCGGGGCCGGCCAGGCCCGGGGTTGGGGTCGGGGTGAGGCCACGCGGCCGCGTGGTGCAGGGCCCAAGATGGAGGCTTGACCCGGCCGGGGAAGCCGGTGGGGCTGGACCCCGTGATGAGTAGTGGTCCGAGGGCAGAAGATCCGTCGGGAGACGGGGTACAGGTGCTTGTCGCGGGGGTATGCCTGGTGGGCCGGAGCTCGGGCCCTGTCGTGCGGGGAGGGAGCAAGCCCTCTGTGTGGCCTGTCCAACAGTGCGCTATACAAAAATAAATAACATAACATAACATATGTGGTGCTGAGCTGTGTCTACATCAGCTGGGGGTGTGACGGACTCCTTCAACTTTGCACATGCATGCTGTTCGATGTCTCCACCTGCATCATTCGTGGCATCCTTGGTGGTCACTGTACTTGTGTATGTAGACTGTTGACATGACTTCATGTGGACATGTTCTCTTTTAGGCGCTATGCATGTGTGTACTCCCAGCCTCGCACACATGTGGTACATGTACTGCAGGGTCTTTGTGCACCTGACTGACATTTGTGGGCATTGTATCTGTGGGTACTCCACCCTTTGCGTTCCATGGGCACTGCTGGGAGGACTCTACACCCACCCCTACTGTGTCTGGGCACTGATGGGAGGACTCTACACCCACCCCTCCTGCGTCTGAGCACTGCTGGGAGGACTCTACACCCACCCCTCCTGTGTCTGGGCACTGCTGGGAGGACTCTGCACCCACCCCTCCTGTGTCTGGGCACTGCTGGGAGTGATAGGCCCCCACCCCTCCTGTGTCTGGGCACTGCTGGGAGTGATAGGCACCCACCCCTCCTGTGTCTGGGCACTGCTGGGAGGACTCTGCACCCACCCCTCCTGTGTCTGGGCACTGCTGGGAGTGATAGGCACCCACCCCTCCTGTGTCTGGGCACTGCTGGGAGGACTCTACACCCACCCCTCCTGTGTCTGGGCACTGCTGGGAGGACTCTGCACCCACCCCTCCTGCGTCTGGGCACTGCTGGGAGTGATAGGCACACACCCCTCCTGCGTCTGGGACTGCTGGGAGGACTCTGCGCCCACCCCTCCTGTGTCTGGGCACTGCTGGGAGGACTCTGCACCCACCCCTCCTGTGTCTGGGCACTGCTGGGAGGACCCTACACCCACCCCTCCTGCGTCTGGGCACTGCTGGGAGGACTCTACACCCACCCCTCCTGCGTCTGGGCACTGCTGGGAGGACTCTACAACCACCCCTCCTGTGTCTGGGCACTGCTGGGAGGACTCTACACCCACCCCTCCTGTGTCTGGGCACTGCTGGGAGTGATAGGCACCCAACCCTCCTGTGTCTGGGCACTGCTGGGAGGACTCTACACCCACCCCTCCTGTGTCTGGGTACCGCTGGGAGGACTCTGCACCCACCCCACCTGTGTCTGGGCACTGCTTGGAGGACTCTACACCCACCCCTCCTGCGTCTGGGCACTGCTGGGAGGACTCTACACCCACCCCTCCTGTGTCTGGGCACTGCTGGGAGGACTCTACACCCACCCCTCCTGTGTCAGGGCACTGCTGGGAGGACTCTGCACCCACCCCTCCTGTGTCTGGGCACTGCTGGGAGTGATAGGCACCCACCCCTCCTGTGTCTGGGCATTGCTGGGAGGACTCTACACCCACCCCTCCTGCGTCTGGGCACTGCTGGGAGGACTCTGCGCCCACCCCTCCTGTGTCTGGGCACTGCTGGGAGGACTCTACACCCACCCCTCCTGCGTCTGGGCACTGCTGGGAGGACTCTACACCCACCCACTCCTCCTGTGTCTGGGCACTGCTGGGAGGACTCTGCACCCACCCCTCCTGTGTCTGGGCACTGCTGGGAGTGATAGGCACCCACCCCTCCTGTGTCTGGGCACTGCTGGGAGGACTCTGCACCCACCCCTCCTGCGTCTGGGCACTGCTGGGAGTGATAGGCACACACCCCTCCTGTGTCTGGGCACTGCTGGGAGGACTCTGCACCCACCCCTCCTGTGTCTGGGCACTGCTGGGAGTGATAGGCACCCACCCCTCCTGTGTCTGAGCACTGCTGGGAGGACTCTACACCCACCCCTCCTGTGTCTGGGCACTGCTGGGAGGACTCTGCACCCACCCCTCCTGTGTCTGGGCACTGCTGGGAGTGATAGGCCCCCACCCCTCCTGTGTCTGGGCACTGCTGGGAGTGATAGGCACCCACCCCTCCTGTGTCTGGGCACTGCTGGGAGGACTCTGCACCCACCCCTCCTGTGTCTGGGCACTGCTGGGAGTGATAGGCACCCACCCCTCCTGTGTCTGGGCACTGCTGGGAGGACTCTACACCCACCCCTCCTGTGTCTGGGCACTGCTGGGAGGACTCTGCACCCACCCCTCCTGCGTCTGGGCACTGCTGGGAGTGATAGGCACACACCCCTCCTGCGTCTGGGACTGCTGGGAGGACTCTGCGCCCACCCCTCCTGTGTCTGGGCACTGCTGGGAGGACTCTGCACCCACCCCTCCTGTGTCTGGGCACTGCTGGGAGGACCCTACACCCACCCCTCCTGCGTCTGGGCACTGCTGGGAGGACTCTACACCCACCCCTCCTGCGTCTGGGCACTGCTGGGAGGACTCTACAACCACCCCTCCTGTGTCTGGGCACTGCTGGGAGGACTCTACACCCACCCCTCCTGTGTCTGGGCACTGCTGGGAGTGATAGGCACCCAACCCTCCTGTGTCTGGGCACTGCTGGGAGGACTCTACACCCACCCCTCCTGTGTCTGGGCACCGCTGGGAGGACTCTGCACCCACCCCACCTGTGTCTGGGCACTGCTTGGAGGACTCTACACCCACCCCTCCTGCGTCTGGGCACTGCTGGGAGGACTCTACACCCACCCCTCCTGTGTCTGGGAACTGCTGGGAGGACTCTACACCCACCCCTCCTGTGTCAGGGCACTGCTGGGAGGACTCTGCACCCACCCCTCCTGTGTCTGGGCACTGCTGGGAGTGATAGGCACCCACCCCTCCTGTGTCTGGGCATTGCTGGGAGGACTCTACACCCACCCCTCCTGCGTCTGGGCACTGCTGGGAGGACTCTGCGCCCACCCCTCCTGTGTCTGGGCACTGCTGGGAGGACTCTACACCCACCCCTCCTGCGTCTGGGCACTGCTGGGAGGACTCTACACCCACCCACTCCTCCTGTGTCTGGGCACTGCTGGGAGGACTCTGCACCCACCCCTCCTGTGTCTGGGCACTGCTGGGAGTGATAGGCACCCACCCCTCCTGTGTCTGGGCACTGCTGGGAGGACTCTGCACCCACCCCTCCTGCGTCTGGGCACTGCTGGGAGTGATAGGCCCCCACCCCTCCTGTGTCTGGGCACTGCTGGGAGGACTCTACACCCACCCCTCCTGCGTCTGGGCACTGCTGGGAGGACTCTGCACCCACCCCTCCTGTGTCTGGGCACTGCTGGGAGGACTCTGCACCCACCCCTCCTGCGTCTGGGCATGTACGCTCCATACATTCACTGTTTGGGTGGGGGTACGCTCCATACATACGCGGGTGGGGGTACGGTCCGTACATACACGGGTGGGTTGGGGGATACGCTCCATACATACGCGGGTCGGGGTACGCTCCATACATACGCGGGTGGGGGTACGGTCCATACATACACTGATGGGGTGGGGGTACGCTCCATACATACGCGGGTGGGGGTATGCTCCATACATACGCGGGTGTGGGTACGGTCCATTCATACACGGGTGGGGGTACGGTCCGTACGTACACTGGTGGGGTGGGGGTACGGTCCGTACATGCACGGGGGTACGGTCCATACATACACGGGTGGGGGGTACGGTCCGTACATGCACGGGTGGGGTGGGGGTACGGTCCGTACATACATGGGTGGGGGTACGGTCGGTACATACATGGGTGGGGGTACAGTCTGTACATACACTGGTGGGGTGGGGGTACGCTCCATACATATGCGGGTGAGGGTACGGTCTGTACATACACTGGTGGGGTGGGGGTACGGTCCGTACATGCACGGGGGGGTACGGTCCATACATACATGGGTGGGGGTACGGTCCGTACATGCATGGGTGGGGTGGGGGTATGCTCCATACATACGCGGGTGGGGGTACGCTTCATACATACGCGGGTGGGGGTACGGTCCATACATACACTGTTGGGGTGGGGGTACACTCCATACATACGCGGGTGGGGATACGCTCCATACATATGCGGGTGTGGGTATGGTCCATTCATGCACGGGTGGGGGTACGGTCAGTACGTACACTGGTGGGGTGGGGGTACGGTCCGTACATGCACGGGGGGTACGCTCCATACATACGCGGGTGTGGGAACGGTCCATTCATACACGGGTGGGGGTACGGTCTGTACGTACACAGGTGGGGTGGGGGTACGGTCCGTACATGCAAGGGGGGGTGCGGTCTGTACAGACACGGGTGGGGGGTACGGTCCGTACATGCACGGGTGGGGTGGGGGTACAGTCCGTACATACACGGTTGGGGGTACGGTCCGTACATACACTGGTGGGGTGGGGGTACGCTCCATACATACGCGGGTGAGGGTACGGTCCGTACATACACTGTTGGGGTGGGGGTACGCTCCATACATACGTGGGTGGGGGTACGCTCCATACATACGCGGGTGAGGGTACGGTCCGTACATACACTGTTGGGGTGGGGGGTACGCTCCATACATACGCGGGTGATGGTACGGTCCATACATTCACTGTTGGGGTGGGGGTACGCTCCATACATACGCGGGTGGGGGTACGGTCCGTACATACACTGTTGGGGTACGCTCCATACATACGCGGGTGAGTGTACGGTCCGTACATACACTGTTGGGGTGGGGGTACGCTCCATACATACGCGGGTGAGGGTACGGTCCGTACATTCACTGTTGGGGTGGGGGTACGCTCCATACATACGCGGGTGGGGGTACGGTCTGTACAGACACTGTTGGGGTGGGGGTACGCTTTATACATACGCGGGTGGGGGTACGCTCCATACATACACTGTTGGGGTGGGGGTACGCTCCATACATACGCGGGTGGGGGTACGGTCCATATATACACTGTTGGGGTGGGGGTACGCTCCATACATACGCGGGTGGGGGTACGCTCCATACATATGCGGGTGGGGGTACGGTCCGTACATACACTGTTGGGGTGGGGGTACGCTCCATACATACGCGGGTGAGGGTACGGTCCGTACGTACCCGTGCCCATGCTGTGGAATGCTTGTGCGGCCCGTACCCAGGCCTTTGGTACATGGGTACGGGCCGTACCGCCATTGTTGGGGTGACGTGGGTGTGGGCGTGGTACGACTCGTACCCACGCTCTTAAGGCGTGGGTACGGTACGTACCTGTATTGTTGTGTTGCCGGTTCGCATCGTCGCCCACTTCCGTTGTGGCGGACACTGGCGTTGCTGGACACGCCCCCACCCCCTCGAAGTGACCAGGGCCTGGAGGTCAGGTATGTACAGGGCATGTGTGCTGTGTGACTTGGGTGGGGGTTTTGTGTCCTGCCCCTGCCCCCCCCCTTTGCCCCTGGGTGTTGTTCTGACTTTCTGCGGCGTCTGCATCGGTACCTGTAGAGGAGGTCGACTGCTATGAGGGCCGGGATGACACGTAGGTTCGGGTCCATGTCTGTCCGTCGCGTACAGGTGCTCCTTGTGCGCGTCGTCCTGATTTCCCGGCAGTTTTTGGCTGCCGGAAAATATTATCCGCGCGGGATGACGTCGGTGCGAATCGTACTTCCTGGTTCGTGGAACGCAGGCTGCATACGTCCCGACGTCACGTCGGCGCTTTTCCGGATGTCATTTGTATGTTTATTTTCCTCGGTTGGTGTTTTGTACGAATCGTACGGAAATAGTGTTTCCGTGCGAATAGTACTTGCATGTTTGTAAAGTTTTGCAACCGGGTACGAGTCGGACGGAGAAAACCCTTCGTCCGACGGTTCGTACCCGGTTTCTCCAGGATCCGAATCGGCACCTCTTTGGCTAAAACCCATCCAGATGCATTACTGTGGAGGGAAGAATGGCAAATGTGGACATTTTGGGAAATCTGTGAGCCTGTGTGTGTATGTTCTGAAACATGTTTGGATATTAAGGTTCAAGTTATATTGGTCAAAAAGAATGATACACATATATTTTCTTTTAAAAAAATTAAGTGCTACATTATCTAATTCAAAAGGAAAGGTACAATACATCAAAAGTACTCTAATAATTTTATGTTTGCTCTAAATCTGGTGAACGTTTCTGCTGATGGTAATGTTCATGACTGCACTCTTATTTATCTCATATTTTGACCTTAGTCCCTTTGCATCTGGTGAAAGTTTCCGCTAATGGTAATGTTCATGACTGCATTGTTATGTATCTCATATTTTGACCTTAGTCACTTTGCACAATGTTAATATGTTTGTTGTTTGACTTTCCTCCCCTGAAATAATCTTTCATAAACATCATTGCCTCTTTAACAATTGAACAAATGTGGGCTACAGCAACATTGATACAAACAATTATCTTAAAGTGCCAACAGTGTTTGCGTCTAGTTAAAGTTCTGTAATGTGTTATTTCTGATTCAGTGATATGATGCCGTCAAGAGTTAACAAAATTGAAACTTTTCACTCTGACATGGTACCCATGATTCAGCCACATGAAACAAGATTGTGCACTTATGTCAGAAGTGTCACTTCTACCTCAGAGGCAATATCATGATCATGAATAATCATACAGATGACATCTTCTTTAATTTACCAAATTGAAATAAGTAGCAACTCTCGTGTTCAGGTAGACTTCGAAGTCATCCTTCAAAATCCTGTTTACTAGGGCGTGGCCAAGCACGGATCGAAGATGGCCGCGTAGTGTACTAGCTCCGCTGGTTGTCCCTGCCTTGCGTCTATCCTGAGGACACATCCGTGTCTTCCGACGGCAGCTCCCGAGGTCGGAGTGGTGGCGGTTCCCAACCCGCTTACCCCTGTTCGCCGAGCAGGTCAGATGGGGGAGATATCGCCCTTGTAGAGTTGAGGTCTGCTGAGGGCCTGGGGGCCGGGACCCACAGTGGCCAGAGACGCCGGAAGAGGACTCCGAACTGCCCGACTGCATCGCGCGGTGGCGCCGTGCCCTTGAAGTGCCGCCATGATATTTTGAAGCGGAGCTGTGGGGAGGCACCCTGGACCCAAGGCGGTGGCGGTGACTGCCGACTCAAGCTTGAAGCCACTGTGGTGAGACTATGCAGCCAGCAGAGACGATACGGAGCGCGCCTGCCGCGATATGGTTAACGTCGGCGGCGTGCTCCTAACAACGTGAACTTTCCTGCAGCCTGCCCCTTAAGGGCCGAAGTGTGCCGCACGCCTGGATTGGGGCTACCATCTGCAATAGGCCTGAGTCGGCAGCGCCCTTGTGGTGTCTGGACTTTTAGCACATCGGGCACTATTGCGTCCCCCCTAGGGAGACATCGGGGAGAGTGCCGGTAAACTTGACCGCATCACGCGGTGGTGCCGCTTTCCCGCGGGGCCAGCAGGATCATCTGAGGCGGAGCTGCGAGGCAACATCGGTGACCCATGGCAGCGGAGGGGATTGAACACATAAGCCTGCAATCTGGTGAGGCGAGGGGGCGCAGAGGAGACCCAGAGCGCACCTGCTGTGGATCGGTTAACGGCGGATGGGCGGTCCTGAAGGTGACGCTTTTCCTTCCAATTGCCTCATCAGAGCGTATATTGTAATAAATCCAGGGCGGTGGGGACCATCTGGACCCTGGTTGTGATGCATCCAGGCACTGAGGTAACACCCTGGGGGCTCAAGAAGGGCTAAGAGAGAGCTGGTGACCCTCTGCAGTTTTCCCTGAGTTCAGGACAGTTTGAATGATGAAGGGGATGTGACACATTATCCAGGTGGCAAGCGGAGGACACGCCGCTGGTTGAAAAGATAGATAACCTCTAGCTTAAAGGTGGGTCCTTGAGATCGCTGCAGCTACCCAGAACTGAATCAAGGGACCCATCTCTCTGGGGAGAAAAGGAATTGTTTTAGACCTTTTGGGGCCCGCGCCTTGGCTATTGATACCCTGACAGATTGCCCTCACTGGTGAGCGCTGTGGGGGTTGGTGCCTCTGCCTGCCCCAAATACCCCAGTCCAGTTGGGAGCATACACTGGGCCCCGCAATGGATCTAAGGGGCCCAGTGTATGCTGGGTCCCGTGGGGGCGAAGCTGGTCCAGACCAACAAACTGGACCGGTACATGGTTACCAAGGACACTCAGCGGCACCGGCTGTCCGGAGAGGCCACTCAGGGAAGCCCGGAGGAAGAGGAACAGGAACTATCTCTCAAGGACGTTCTGGAGGCTATCACAGGAGTCAAAACTTCGCTGGAGCATAAAATGGCAGCATGGCGATTGACATCAATCTTATTAGGGCCGACCTAGGGAAGCTCAACGAAAAAGTGAAACAGGTAGAAATAACGACCTCCAGTCTCGTTGGCGATGTCACGCAACTGCAAAGGGAGGTCCGCAAGCTCAAAGATTCTCGCAAATTCGTAGATCTCAAGCTGGATGATTACGATGGCCGTCTCCGGCTCAATACTCTCCGCATCCTAGGAGTTCCGGAGAAATCGGAGGGACAATCCCCGGACCTGTTCGTTGAAGAACTTATTCTCAAACACCTGCAGCCCAAAGGCCTTTGTACATTTTTTGTTATCGAACGTGCTCACAGGGTCCTGGGCCGCCGTCCCAAACCGGGCGCTCCCCCGCGGCCCATGCTGGCTCGGGTCTTGAACCATCGGGAGAGGGATGTTATTCTCCAGAACTCCAGAGCTGGGGCCCCTCCTTCACTACGAAAACGCTGACATTTCCTTTTTTACGGACTTCACACAGAGAGTACAGAAGCAAAGGAAGTCCTTCCTCTCTGTGAAACGTGATCTGAGAGAGAGGGGCCTGAAATACTCAATGCTGTTCCTGGCATGCCTTCGGGTTGAGGCGGAAGGAAGAGCATGGTTCTTCGACCAGCCTGAGGCGGTGGCAGAGTGGCTAGAATATCGCGGAGCAAAGAGCCCGACGGATCGCGGTGCCGGGGAACATGCGGACACCCGACCTGCTTGAAATAGAAACTTTGAAGACGGCGGCCTTGATCTGAGTAACAGGGAATTTGATGTGGGGTGGGATGGGGTAGGTGGGGTATCTGAGTTTCATTGCGGGGGCTGGTGATTTTATATATGCTTTAAGTCACTTGTCTGCTAGGGCTGCTACATTTGACATGATTAGGGGTGGGGACACGGAGCACACTGTTTCCCCTTCCTTTTTCCTTTGAATTTCTTTCTAGGGCGACAGGCACTCTGCAAGTTTTCAATGGGCATTTCTAAGCCCAGAGTGTAGGGCAGCGGGGTGGAGGGTTGTTGGGTTGGGGTATTTTGTTTATTCGTTACTTGCTACATTTGTTCCATCGGTGAGATGTGTGGGTACACCCGCAGAAAAGTTACTGGAAGAATACAAGCCGGGGATTTTAGGACCTACAATTTGCATGACAGGCATGATAAAAGCGTAAAGATTTTGAGCTGGAAGGTTAACGTTTTAGGGGACACAATTAAACGAAGTGTGGTTCTCCAATACATTAAGAGGCACTCACCAGACATAGTCCTGCTCCAGGAGACATATTTGGTTGGGAATTTATGCAAGGTAATGCACAGGGGGGGATATAAGTTGGTTGCGCATTTTGGTTTCACTCGGGTTCCAGGGGAGTGGGTATCATGACAAGAAACAATTTCCCACTGGCGATTAGCTCCACATGGTGAATGATAGAGGAAGGTATGTTGGTGTATCTGGGATGTGGGAGGGCCGGCTCATTACCTTTATGTCTGTCTACATTCCCCCAGGTTTACAGGGCACAACATTTGCTGACCTAGGTGCAACCCTACTCACTATTCCGGATGGGCTTTTGGTCCTAGGGGGGGACTTTAATGCAGTGGTATCGGGCACATTGGATAGGCATCCCCCTCGGGAAGGGAGACCATCGGCCCGTTGGTTGCCAGATTTCCTTGAGGCGATGGGACTGGTCGATGGCTGGAGGGTATATCATCCGGACCAAATACAGCACACCTTTCACTCAGGGGCGTACAACAGTCTCTCCCGTTTTGACGATTGTCTCGTACCAGCTGCACAAGCCACAAATATCAACGAAATTAAACACTTAGCCAGAGGTATCTCTGATCACTCGCCCATTTGGATTCACCTGCTAGTAAGTGTGGGTGGAGTGGGAAGGTTGGCCCCAATCAATCCTTGGTACCTCCGTAACTCCAAGATCCGTAAAGCTCTTCTCAAGACTATTGACAAATACTTTTCCTACAATGTGGGGTCAGTGTCCTCTTCCCAGACCTTGTGGGAAGCATTTAAAACTGTAATTCGGGGACAAGCTCTGTCATTTATATCTGGCTCCAAGAGAGACAAACAAAAAGAAGTCCTTGAGCTTGAGGCAGACATATACCGACTGGAGGGGGAACTGGAATCCGGGGTGACGCCAGAGAAGCTCCATCTGCTGAGTCTGAAACTACACGACTATAAAGCACTAGTTTCAGACAGGGCCAAGGCCCTGAGTAGAGAGCAGCAGGGTAGGATTTATGATTTGGGAGATAAGGCCGGGAAGCTCATAGCGTGGCTGGACAAAAGGGAATGGGCAAGTCGGCTAGTTCCGGAGCTCAAAGTGCAGGAAGGCGTCTCAATTACAGAACCGCAGGAAATAGTAGACAGGTTCGCTGACCATTTCCATTCAGTCTATACGGCAGTAGCCTCCCATACAGTAGCGGACTCTCAGGAGCTACTGCGTGATATTAAACTCCCCTGTCTCTCCCTTGAAGATCGAAACTATATGGATGCCCTCTTACAACTGATGAGATTGAACAAGCGATCCGCTCCCTAAATGCCGGGAAAGCTTTGGTTCCAGATGGACTCCCCATTGAGCTCTACAAGCTGAGGCTAGATAAACTAGCCCCCTATTTAAAATCAATGTATGAAGAATCTCGGGAAGTGGGAACTTTGCCCCGGGAACAGAGAATAGCCACTATTGTCACCATCCACAAAGAGGGAAAGGCCAAAACAGACTGCGCCTCATACCGGCCCATCTCTCTTTTGAACGCAGAACCTAAGATTTTGGCCAAGCTTTTAGCTAATTACCTGGTGAAAGTGATCAGTGGCTTAGTGCACCCAGATCAATCCAGGTTTATGCCCCATAGAAATACATCCCTAAACCTACGCAGGGTCCACAGGGTGATAGACAGAGCGCACACCCTACGAGAGCCAGCTGTGATTGTGTCATTAGACGCGACCATGGCCTTTGATACCATTGAATGGCCCTACCTATGGGCAGTTTTGGTGAAACTGGGATTTGGACCGGAGTACATTCAGTGGGTTTGTCTTTTATATTCTGAACCACTGGCTCAAGTGGTGGTAAACAATAAAGTATCAGCCTCATTTTTACTCGTCAGGGTTGCCCACTGTCCCCCCTTCTTTTCTCCCTGGCCTTGGAACCACTGGCCACTTGGATACGTTGGGATCCAATGATAAGGGGTCTGCGATGGTACCCCAGGTAGGAGGACCGCATATCCTTGTACGCAGATGGCATATTACATTAGTTGGCCTCCCCTAAGAAATCTCTTACAGTTGTGCTGGACATTCTTACAGTCTTCGGGAGATTCTCTGGACTTTCCATCAATTGGGGAAAATCCCTATTATTTGTATTGAGGGGGGACCCTCTCCTCCCACCTCGGAACTGCCCAATACAAATCAATTCGGTTGGATTCAAATATTTGGGGATTTTTGTCTCACTGGACCCCTCAGTCCGCTATGCCCAAAATCTCCTTCCCCCTCTTCGTAGACTTAAAGTCGATATCACTAGCTGGAAGACTCTCCCTATTTCACTCTTGGGCAGAGCTACTCTATTTAAAATGATGGCTCTTCCACGATTCAGTTCCAGCACGTTATTTTAGGGAGGTTGAGGGCCTGTAGAGGGACCTATTGTGGGACGGCAAAGCTCGAATCACTTTGAGCATCAGCCTCCCCGATATCAAGAAGTATTATTGGGCTTCCCAGCTGGCAGCCATTAACCATGGCACGTATGGTCGTGCGGATGACCCAGGTTACGCCATGGACAGATGGCTCCTTCCGGGTGGCACTTATGGTAGGGCGTTGTACTCCCGACCTAAACGATTCAAACTAACAGGCCCCACGAAGCACTCAGTTCAAATTTGGCACAACGACACTAACTCTCTTGGTTGGAGACACAAATTAACATTGGCCACCCCTCTTTGAGAAACTGGGAGACCTTTGGAAAACGAAGGGCTTCGACAAAAGTGGGACCTTATTGGGATCTCAGCCATTAAAGATATGTGGGGAAGGGGGGGATCAAGTCCTTCAGTACGCTTCAGAGTGAATATGATTTGGCAGACACAGAATTTTTTCGTTATATTCAGGTCCTACACTCGCTCAAATCTTCATTGCCTGGGGGAGTCAAACCCCTGGAGGCTTCTCCCCTGGAGGACAGAATCCTAGACGGTCACCTCATTAATATAGAAAGAGCTAATTAACCACATGACAAACCCTCTCCTGATACTGCGAGATAAGTGGGTACATGACGGGTTAGAGCTGAACGATGAGGATTGGCAAGCAGCAGTGTCCTCCCCTAGAGTGGTAGCTATCCCGGCATGCTTGCGATTGGTTCAGCTTAAGATTCTTCATAGGATCTACATAACAGGACCTAGGTTAGTGCACATGGGGTTGTCTGATACAGGGAAATGCAAAAGGCGGTGCGGCCTTATTGGAACGTTTATGCACACTATCTGGGAATGCACACATATCAGCTCTTATTGGCGCCAAGTGCACGACACGATCAATGAGGTGTTACATGTCTCCCTCCGTCCTGAGGTGAGACGATGCCTCATAAATGTTTGGGAGCCCACTAACTTAAACACTTCTCAGACGCAATGGGCCACTCTAGGATTCATGCTGGCAAAAAGAAACATCGCTCAACACTGGGGGGCAGCACATCCACCCACGTTAGAAGCCTGGGAAAGAAACCTCCATTGGTGCATGTTCAGAGAAAAGACAGTGTATTTGGCAAGGGGGTGCCCTAAAAAGTGGTCCCGTGTCTGGAGCCCATGGAATATCTATAGAGGAGAGATCTGTAAACCACCTCGAAATGTAGAACATGATGACCCTATTTCTCTGTGATGTTCCTCTCCTATGTACAGTCTGTATGTCCGTCCATTCATGCTTCTTGTGAAGTGTCGACTACCTGGTCTTCTGTAATGTACCATTCACCAATGTTTGTTTAATAAAAAGATTTGTAAAAAAAAAAATCCTGTTTACTGACTACATACAAAGAGTTCTGTATTTTGCAGTAACTAGACTGAAGAATAAAATAATTGGTACTATCAAGGACATATCTTGATTATCTCAAATAAGGGCAAAACAAATAAATAGGGGTTGAGTTATTTGAAGTGTCAGAGTGTGACTTTTTATGTCAACATAAGCCAAAGGAAAGAAACCGTATATAACTATTAGGGCCATTTTGACATAAAGCTCACGGTTTGTGTTGATTGTCCTTTGCTTTTAGCATTTCTAACAGTTACACCCATTGGCCAAGTTGTTCAGTATGAAGTAACATTGGTACTTGGGAGCCAATCCCTGGGTCCTACATGGGTCTTCACAATATATGGCAAAATTCAATGTGCACATATGTTAATATTGTCATGCTGCAGTAAAATAAAAATTACAACTGAACTGATTCACAAAGGTAAACTTTGTGAATAGCAAACAATCATAAATTAACACAAAAGTGTAATTTTACCTTTGTGAATCATTCCCAATACGTCATGCCATTCACAATGTGTACCTCTCAGGAGGCAAGTTATCTGGATTTACTCTCATCTATTTTGACACTATGGGGCATATTTACAATGAGAATGATTCAGTGTGTGCCACAAGACATTTGGTTGCGCCGCACTGAGTCACTTTCAAAGCACAGCGACCATTGAAATTCCCCCGTTATAGTTAGTTCAGATAACTATAACTCGTGCGCCCGCAATCCACTGCTCATGACGTCACATATTACATCACTCATGACATGGTCAGTGGCATCACTCATGACATCACTGATGACATCATCCTTGTGATAGAGTGGCGGTCGCGCGAGTTATAGTTATCTGAACTAACTATAACGGGGGAATTTCAATGGTTTTTTACGAGTGAAATGTCCAGCTAACTATAACATGTGTGAAACCTATGGTTTTTTAAGTGAATTTGCAAGGTTTTTTAAATGCTAATTCCTAACTATAACGTGTGTGAAACCTATGGTTGTTTAAGTGAATTTGTAAGGTTTTTTAAATGCTAAGTTATGTATGTTTTATTATATTTTTTATATATATTTTTTTTTCTTAAGGTTTTCACCGTGTGCGCACGGTGCGCGCACCCCGCGATTTTTTGAAAAAAAAATAAAATGTTTTTTTCACCCTTCGGGGTCCTTCAGGGACCCCCTGACAAAGGCTAGGGGGTCAGGAACTCTCTACCCTGGCCACTTTTCACGTTCTCCACCTTTCTTTTTCACTGTCACACACAAAACACACAAAATGGCGTCCGACACTTCCTGATTTCGATCGATTCGAACGTTGACTGACATGAAACCACCAATCAGAATTACGCTTGCGCACGGTGCGCGCCTATAGATATTTATGTACTTTTAACTGCAATTTTCTCAGGAACTACTGAACAGATTGACTCCATATATGCAAAAGGCACATCCCTGACCTGAGGACTACCTCTTTGCCAAATTTCAAGTAATTCTGTTCAGGCGTTCGGGCTGTACCTTCGACTAAAGGTCCTATGGGAAAATGCATGGGGAAAACGCATTTTGGGACCCCCCTTTTTTCTCAGCCCCCACTTGACGAATCACCCCGAGAAATTCAGGGTAGGAGCTGAGCGGAGCGCTCCATTAGTTTTGAAAATTTTGCGAGGATTCGTCAACCGGCGCCAAAGTTGTTCAAAATAGAATTTTCAGATTTCCTATGGAAACTCGGTCCTAACTATAACTATCTACTGGCGACCGCCAGTAGATAATTTAACTGTACACACAATGAGCAGCTAAATATGTATTGTGACTGCTAAATGTTTTCATGACTGTAGTAATTGCATCCTTTACTATGAGTCTAATGAGATACATACATCTGCACATACTCTACAAAGTGACATATTGGTATAGTTCAACATATAACTACAATTGAATACTTGCTTTTTGTGTTACTTTTTTTACAATACCATTCCCACTCCATACTGCACAACCAGTGTAACACTTATATTAACTGGTATAGTTCATTTTTGACATGTGCCTTGGCACATGTTTAATTGGTATCATGTTATCACCATAGTAGAGTGCGTATGAAAATCACTGCAGGGCAAAAATTGTCCTTTTTATGGTGAACGGATGTGCACATCTAAATAAACCAAAATTATATATTTTTTCATGGCCTACATAAATTGCAAATGACATAAAGAGCACAGATGCCAAAAAGTCCAGCTATCTCCAAAGGTCTGCTTCACAGGAAACAAACTCCACCCATCGATGTTGTAGCTGACGTATAGAGTGATACACCATGGTGACTGGGAGCAAGTGGCTTTGTACCCGCTCCCAGTCAGGCCATAACCCTGGCTGACTCTCCCTCCAGCACAAGCATATGAGGGTGGTAGTGATCTAGGAGCGATATCAAGGCTGCTATCTACCTCTCAACAATGTTGCGTACTCTCCCCTTACTAGACTTAGTGCAACAAAAACACATTATTTCTAATACAACTATCAACCACCCCTAAACACCCCTTAAAACACCAAAACTAGAAAAACCTTAAAAGCCCTAAAAAGACAAACAAATCTTAAACAATACACACCGGATTACAAACAAAGACAGCTACAACACAGACAATACTTTAAACAAAACAAAGAAATTGAACAAAGCACACCATCTAAAACACCATCTCCTCTCTCAGACACAATAGCAACCACCATCCACAAGCATAAGGAGAACATGCCAAACAATTTCATGCATTTTGTGCTGCACAGCCATGCCCGTTGTGCCACTTCCTGGAAGTTTGCTCCTTATTTGCGTAGATTTGCATCACTTTTTCCTAAGCAGGTCGATGCAAGCCATGTTTGCTTGACACCGCATTGTATAAAGCTATGCAGCATCACGCTAACATGTGTTTCATCTCATTGCATTGGAAATTAACAATGCAATGCTACACAACTGTACAACTTACAACAACCCAGGACCCAGATGATATCGTATTTACACAACACAATGCAGCACGGCAACTGTCTGTGCTGCATTGTGTGAAAATAGGAGAGCAGGTATGCCCAATGTCAAGTCATATGCCATGCAGCCCTGCTCTCTCATAGAGCTTGTGCTCGACATACAGTCAACAACAACACAGGCACCCCTGAAACACGTTGAAAGGGTGCGAGCACTATGCGAATGTTTTAATTGGGCTGGGGTGGCAACCCTCCAGCACAACAACAAGCCCTCACAATTTTGTGTCTATCTGTGTGTGCTGCAATATGCAGCACACAGAGAAAGAGGAAATAAAAAGAATATATTCACATTTTTGTCCTCGTTACCCCACCCTCTGGGAGGCACAGACATTTCATACACTCCATGATATAAATGCCTTTGAAAAATAGGGATTCTGCAAACTCAATGAGTGGTTGTACATGAACACCCATGTTTGCACATGTAAAGCCGTCAAGATGTATAAGTAACGCAATGAAACACAAGCAGCTGCGTGGCAGGACCTTTCTTTACAAAGGTTGGACTAATCGACATTTGCGTGGTTTTGTAATAATCAACTTGCAATTTGCACAGCAGTTACTCCACTAAAGTTGCACAACCTTGACAGAAAATGTTAGCAAATATGGCCACAAATATGATGAAAATGGTGTTTGAAGGGTTGCTGACCATTTAGTCACTGTTGTAGTAAATTCCCTTAGATGTGACTGAGGAGAAAGTGCAGATTATTTATATAGATGGATTTCACATTTGAACATTCAATGTATTGTATTGTGTAATTAATGGA
The DNA here is from genome assembly GCF_964204655.1 of Triturus cristatus. NCBI lineage: Eukaryota > Metazoa > Chordata > Amphibia > Caudata > Salamandridae > Triturus > Triturus cristatus. Next base: position 184,933,412 of record NC_140589.1, read on the forward strand.
TGTGTGTTTTATGTAGTACCAAAGTAGATATGTTATAGTAAAATTACTTTAGTTTGTTTATGTGTATGTGCTTGCTTAGAGTAAGCATTGAGTTGTGTGTGTATGTGACATTTCAGGTCATGTTAGTTAAATAGCAGGAAAAACAGTAAATCTTCTTGGTGTGTTTTAAAACCTTTCCGTGCTAAAATTGGGCATAAAAAACGATTCTAAAAGCTGAATATAACGTGTAGAATAACATAGAGTGCCCAGTGGACTGTATTGACACTGTATCATATGGGCAGCAGGATATAGAAGCACACCACGTCCCAGTAAAGGGGAAAAGCCACCAGGAGGTGCATCATATTTATTCAGAGGCGGGTTAAATAAAATCTGTGCTCTGGTGCCTTTATTCATGATAGATAAGGATCCATGCCTTCACAAGTTGCTAAAGGGATATACACATGGACAGTTACCATGTCTAGAACTTTCTCAAGTCTCATATGATCTTTATGGGCATGGTATGTGGTCTTTACCAAGGCCTTCATGCGTAAGCCAATCTCACTAGTATTTTCAAAGACACTAGTTAATCCTAAATCATGAAAGGTGTTTTTTATATACTTGATCCATGCTATGTCTAGCATATTAGTCTGTTACAGACAATCCTCTACTATTCCCCAAGTGAAGCTTAGCTCCAGAGTGGACCAGATTTTAACCCACAAGAAGACAGGTGCCAAGCCCACCTTATCTTCTATAAAATCATGGCCCATTTCTTTGTGATTAATTAAACTTGATGTTGATGTGTGAATTCCTAAAAGCCTTTTTAAAAACTGTTTTTCTGCTGCCTGGAGGGTCTTTACAGATGTAAGCCCCAGACTCCTGCACCATATATAACCATCAACAGTCATTTCCTTCTGTATAACATTATAAGTTATTTTGGGGATTGTGTCCTAAATTTTTTGTGAATCAAAATAGTGATTCACAGGCCACCTTCATTGACTGGGATTTTTGGAGAATCAATTCAATTTAATTCAAATCAGCTTTATTTGGTGCAATTCAAGTCACCATAAAAGCAAAAAATGTTTTTAAAAAACATACATACAACTACATTAACATTTTTAGTTCATCCATATAAAAAACTAACAAATTAAAATACATTTATAATGTCTTCACAGACCGTAGGGTGCTCATTTAGTATACATGAATGGCTAAGAACCACAAGTCATTATCAGATGACGGGAACTACTACATTCTGTCCTACAGATTTAATTATTAATAGGTACAAATATATAACAATTCCTAAAGTGCTAGTGCCATATCTTTAGAAAGATAATTAAATACCATACAACAGCATATAAGACAATATTATCTAGATTCAATTAAATTCATGTACAGGATAAAACAATTTAGTTTGATAACTTCAGCCCTAATTTGACCCTGGCTGTCCTCTGGTGTTTCTTATTCTAAATGCAACTGTTAAAAAGCTTGTTATGCATGCCAAGGTCAATGAATCTTCAGCCCTTTGTAAATATAATAAAGCAGCCTTAGCTTGTCTAAATTTACCATTTTTTAATAGTCTTACTAGGTAACGACGCCTGGGAAAAGAATAAAAAGGGCATAACAATACAAAATGAAGGGTATCCTGCGGAGATTTATTATCGCAGCTGCAGGTACCTTTCTGTTCAACTGTGGCGGTGTAACCCGAAGGGTCCGCTAATAAATGGTGTATAAGGTTGAGCCTAAAACGAGTAAACAGAAACCTATTCTGCATGTTGTGTATTAAGCTGAGGTATGGTTCCATGCCATCTACTGTCTTGGCCATGCTATGGGCACGAGCTAAGAACTTTCTGCCTTCAGTATCGGCTCTATACTCCTCAGCTTTTGTCAGGAGCAAACACTTGATTCTGATCTTGTCTTGGGGGATGATTATGGATGGGTTTGTAAAGAGGTCCGTACATTCTATTCCTTCCAGGGATGTTTTTACATATCTGAGCCACGGAATACACATTCCTTTATCCCTGCTGGTGCAATCTCTAATAATTTGCCTTCCTAATTCCGCATCAGTATTGGACCAGATCCTAAGCCAAGCCAGAATAGGCCTGGCCTTGGTCAGGTCCTCAATGTATGGTCTCCCTAGTTCGGCATGGGTGATATAAGCCGGAGAACTCTGAGGAATTTTAAGTATCTTACGCAAAAATGTATTTTCCTCAACCTGTATTTGCCGTGTCCCAGCAAAGCCCCAAACTTCTGCGCCGTACATTACTTTGGAGCAGCAGATGGAGCCATAAAGATGCATAACCTGCTCCGGTGACCACCGGCCCAACCTTCGTCCATAACTCATTATAGCCCCCGATGACGAGATCAGTTTTATGCTCCGTTCTACGGTTAAAAGTTTAAAATTTAAAAGCCCATCAAATAAAAGACCCGGGTAGGAAAAAGTTTTCACTTGTTCTAGTATGTGTGTTCCTATTCAGTAGGTAAATTTATACAGGGTTTCGTTCCTGCTAACAAGACATAGGATATAGTTAGATTAGCTGACAGGTCTAAAGTGTCCATAAAATCACCAAAACCGTCTATTAAACGCTGCAGGCCTTTCGGCGTTCGTGCCAGGAGGACCGCGTCGTCTGTTTATAACAGCACTGGAATAGGGCGACGACCCACCCTTGGGGTATCTACATTCAACATACACAATGTCTGTTCCAGTTCGTTAATATACAAGGAAAATAAGAACGGGCCAATATACAGCTCTGTCTTACTCCACTTGTACAACGAAAGGATCCAGTTGGGTCACCAGCCAAATTAAACCGTACTTTGGCGGAAGTTTTCCAGTGTAGTGCTCTCAAAATATTTATTAGTTCTGGGTCTACTCCCAATCTAATCATAAGACCCCATAACTTTTCTCTATTTACACGGTCGAATGCGGCCGAGAGATCCATAAACCCCAGATATATTGATTGTTCACTGGCTATAGTATATTTTGCCAAAAGTAAATAAAGATTCAGGCATTGGTCTGTAGTTGATCTGCCAGTCCTGAAACCATATTGGAAATCTGAGATTATATGGTGTTCCTCGGCCCAGTCCAATAGACGATTTAAAATTATTCTGCCTAAGACTTTTGCTGTCACATCAATCAGTGATATGGGACGATAGCACTGCGGATCATCTTTTTTACCTTTTTTAAAAATGGGCACTATAATGGCTGTTGACCAAGAGCGTGGCATGCCAACGGCAATAGCTACATTAATTACACGTGTCAGGATTGGAGCGCAGAATTCTACTTTGTGTAAAAAGAGATCAGGTGGTATACCATCTGGGCCTGGTGCCTTGTTTTGTGTTAGTCCCAAAATTCCTGCTTTATCTTCCCCAATAGTGAATTCAATCACTGCCCTCCATGGGCACATTTCCTCTTCAGCCGGAGAGTTTACGGCTGAAAAATTATATAAACTTTTAAAATGATTGAACCAACACTCGGGGAGAATGGATGTACCAATTACCGGCGCTGCAATATCCTGGAAACATGGATTATTTATAGTTTTCCAGAAGGTACCTAGGTCCCTCTTTTCCGCAGCTGCCCTTAAGGTTTCCCACGTTTGGGACTGTAAGGCAAATCTCCTGCATTTTATAGCCTTTTTATAGGCAATCCTACACTGTGCTATTCGTGGTTTGTCTCTTGGTCTCAATTTCAGGCTTTTTTTTAGGTCCTTCTGTGCTCGTGAACAATCTTTATTAAACCATCTAGGCACATTATTTTGTTTCCAAGGCCGAGTAGATTTTAGTAACCTATCTATATGGTTGGCCATTAGTTCAAATGCTTTAGTCACGGCCAAACCCTCTACTAGGGGATCACTACAAGTCTCAAGCTCTTTTCTCCCTTCCATAATTAAGGCCTTAGGGATTTTTGGAGAATCGAATAGTCCCATTCCAAATTGGCGCTAAATAGATTGCCCAGGTAACTAAAGTCCATTGTTTTCTTTATTGGTGTATGGTCGCTATAAAACAACTTTGAGCAGGTGGTTTTTGGCCTGCATGTTAAAATATAGCATTTATCATTAAACCCCTTGAGGTTTAACCCCTGCATAAAATAATAAAACCCATCTAAAAGAGCATGCAGATCATTTGCAGTGCAGGACTGGACGCAAACCAATTTTGTGAAAATGAGGGGTACAGTCAGTTAAAAAGGAGTCAAGGGTATTAATTTTAATTTTTTTTTTTTTAAAGCAGGATGCAGGCTGGTAACTTGGGGGCATATCAACAACAACCGGCGATAATTATCGCTGAGCGCACTCAGCGCTCGGATAATTATCGCCGGCTAGAGCCGATTTTTATCGCTGAGATAGCGTGCTATTAGCAACGCTTATCTCATCGGCGATAAAAATTCTAGCGCTAACTGGCTAACGTGAGATTATCGCTGGAAACCCAGCGATAGTCTCACGTTAGCTAGTTGATAGGGACTCACAAACTTAGCCATAATATCCACCTTCCATAGGATATCATGGCTAAGTCAGTCCTGAAGCAGGTGTTAGGAAAGTAGCGATAACAGGTGTTATAGCTACTTTTCCTGACGCTATGCTTCATAGCGTGGGGCTTGATAATAGGAGAAATGTCGCTTAGCGACATTTCTCCTATCATGTCAGGTCAGGAACACCCACTTTGCATCTCATTAGAGATGCAAAGCTGGGCGTTAGAAATCCCCATGCTAAAGCAAGGTTTCACGCGTTAGCGTGACCTTGCTAATATAGCGATAAAATTATCGCCGCTTTTCGGCCCAAAACGGCCGCTAAAGCGGAGATAATTTTTTATCGCCTCGTTGTAAATATGCCCCTTGGATAGGGGGAATCTGTTTGTCTGACTGGGAATAGCATACTCTCATATTCGCATCTTGGTGAAGAATTTTTACGACATGCAATAAGGATGAATCCACTCCTACAAGTCCCATGATGTCCCATAACTAAGTCAAAGCCACAGGAGAGGTCCATAAGTATGTGGCTCATCTCCTGGACTTGACATATTTTCCCAAGATTAGGGAGAGATTTTAACCTAGCGCTGTAGTGCCCATTCCTGGGAGGAACCCAGATTACACTGTGGCAAAAAATAGTAATTCACTCAATCTTCCAACTTCCCTAAAATGACCCTACCAAAGATTGTATCCGAAGAATCAAGCAGTGCAATCAGGCGATAGTTGGAAGGGACATTCTTATCACCTTTTTTATATATAGGAACTGTCACTGACTATATACATGACTCAATTGGCCCCCTAACTATTATAGAGCTAAAAATATTTGAGCAGTGGAGCCCAGAGTTCTAAATTGTGTTTAAAAATCTCCACTGGCACCCCGTCTGGTCCTGCTGCCTTTCCTGATGCTGAGCGGAGTATGGCCATCCATACTTCCCCCACAGAAATGGATTTTCTAAAATCAACTAGTGTTGCGCTGGTCGCATTGGGCTCAGCAGGGAGCCTTGGATATTTTTCAGGAATTTCTTGCAAAATGAGCAACCCATTCGTGCTCCATTATATCGCAATCTATACCCGACTCTGGCTTTTTGGTGAAATGAGCCTATTCACTATTTTCCAAAAGACTGGATTATCTTTCAGGACTGCTGCTTGTTCCAGATTGCCTCAGGCCTCAGTTCTTATTTCAGACTTTCTTTTTTCAATAGCTTTTTAGTAGTTCCTTCAGAGATTTTGTGAGTGAAGCTTTTTTAAAACTCTATGGGTGTTTGTACATTCTGATTTAAAACATGTGCAAACAGCGCCCATCGACAGTGGGTTCCTAATCAGTAATGAATCAGAAATTGAATTACAAATCCCCGTGAAGTTCCCACACAGCAGCTGGCTCACAGTTTTCTCCCAAGCAAATTAAGATTCCCGTATCATTTTTGCTCACCACTTCTACGAGGCTTTTGCTAGGATCAACATGTTGCCGTTGTCTGCGCACCCCTTTATTTTTTGTGTAGGACATAGGCTGGGCTTTACCAGGCGTAGGGGAAACTAAGGGGCAGATTATCAACAGCCAGCTGGCCGTGCTTAGCGATAATAATATTATCGCATGCTATCTCTGGAATTTTGCCCTGGTAGCTCATTATTAACAACGCGTTTCTCCAGGGCGATAAAAATTCCAGAGATAGCGAGGTTCTTGCCCTTTTACAGAGAACATCGCTGGTTTTCCAGCGATGTTCCCTGCAAAACGGCGATAACCCACAGGGTCGTATCAGCATAATCCACCCCTTATGTTAGGGATGGCTAAGTCAGGATTTTAGCAGACGTTAGATTTTGGCGAAAACACCTGTTTTCGCTAAAATCTAACGTCTGCTAAAATCATGCGGGCTGCCTTGTAAATATCGCGATGTAAACATCAGCGATATTTGCAAGGTAGTCCATCCGGGGTCCGCCCAGTAACGCCCACTTTGCATCTCAATGGAGATGCAAAGAGAGGCGTTGGGAAAAAGGGTGCTAACATGCGATTATGCATGTTAGCACCCTCTTGTAAATAGGGCGCTGGTTTTATCTCCACTTTTTTGGCTTTGTAAGCTCATAAAGCCCTTGTAAATATGCCCCTTAGGGCATGCAGGCAAGTGGTACAGTAATGGTATAATAATTGCTGAAAAGGGGAGGGGCATACCATGCAATTCTTTTATCAGTGTGGCCAAGGTATCTGATATATACAGTACATGCCTTTTTGTTAAACAAAATTACTTCAACATATACATGAACAAGTTAAGCACATTTTATTAATGTAAAAAATCTCTGCACCAGCACATTGTGTCTTCTGCAGCCTTGAACTAAGTTCACTATTTCTTCATCATCTTCACTCAGCTGTGGACATGGTGCGTGCCTTTCCAGATTTCATTTTACACATATATTGTGCAGGAGAGCACAAACTAAAATAAACTTCTACACCATGGGTAGTGAGTATAGTCGTCTCCCACCAGACTGATCACAGCACCGAAATCATGATTTAAACACTCTAAAAGTCTTTTCAACCGCACTTTTTATCTTTCCCAACGCAGCACTGTAATTGTTTTGTGGCTCTGTCTGGGTTTGGCTGAATTAGATTATCAGCCATGCTTGCTTGAGGTAGGAATGCCTATTAGAATTAGTTTGCAATTTATATATGCATGTGGCCTGGGTGATACTTGAATGCTAGGCCACAAAATGTCATTTTTGATGGGACTGTTTTTAAGGTTGTCTGTTTGTACTGGCAAGGAATAGAAGGGAGCCTCATATGATTGTACAGACTGCATTTTGGCACTTTAAAATATACATCTTTTGATCTTCCATATTTCCTTGTCAGAAAAACCGACATAATAAACACATTTGATTGCTCCTCTCAAATTTGATATATTGCTCTGAGTTAGTCTTTGTGTGATTAGCATGCATTATACACAGAGGGACCAAGTTATGTTGCCTTTGCATTGTTATTGCCTCACACTAGGTGAGGCAAGGAGAACGCAAATGGTGCATTGATATCCATTAGAACACAAAGGCCAGTTTTGGATGGACTTGCATGCCTTTGTATATAAAAGAAAGACAAGGCAGGTGCCAGCTCTGTGTTACATTACATTTGAAAACAGGAGCCATTTCATGGGTGGATCATGTCCATTTCCATGCATGCACCCATGTATTGGTGTGGTTTGGCAGATTCTATACAGTTAGTTAATCTGAATGCACTTATAAAAAGTGCTTATTCCCAACACAGCCATGACATATGCAAAGATATGTATTTCTGCTCTTTCTTTCTGCTGTCAACATGTACTGCATTGTGCAGCACACACAGAAAGATAAATAAGTCTCTAAGATTTAAATGTGTGGTGGTAGGTGACACTTCCTGCACAAAAATATCCACCCAGTAACACAGAAACACTAGCAATATAATGCAAGAGTTTATGCTTTGGTGCTAGGCTGCACAGATTGCTCCAGCGTAAGTAGTGAGTACAAATGCTCCATTATTTGCGACATATGGATCAGTTCTGCCCTCTACCTTTAACACACAATACATGAACAATACATTAACTCTGCTTGGTGCCCTGCATTGTGTGAAATAATAGTACATGTGGCCCCCAATGTCACACAAATGTTTATTTGTTTTGTTTCATTACACTCACTGTGGAGTAATGGAACACTTTATAGCTCATATTTTGTTACAGCATTTCCCATCCACACAGAAATTAATAGGTGAACATTTACATTTACCAATGAGTTGTCCATTTCCATAAGTTTCACTATGGGAGCACCCATTTATGGTACAATGTCTGAAAATGATGGAATCATTGGCACTTCCTGGGCATTTGGCTACCACATGAGTAACTAATCCTTGATGGTGAATTATTGTCTGCACATTTATGGACTCATTATGTTTTTGATTGTGATATATGTGTACATTGTTGCAGGTGGAACCAATTGCACACAGGTGCAATCAATTGCCCCAAGCACATGAGGAAAACCTGCTATCCATAGAATCCTTGTTTTTGTGTTGAATTGTTGTTTGCTGGTTTTAAAAAACCGCAGGTTCTGTGGAGTTAGCTGAATAATCACATCAAGCACAGATGACAAAAACATTGAACATGCACCTTGTCATATTCCAGCCAACATTGAAGAAGTCTTCTGAAAAATGCCAGTGCTCAACATGTATAGTACTGCCATCAGTTTCACAGTGGGATGGCATTGGGCCATCCTATTGCTGGATGAAGACAGGAGACAAACTTCTCCAACAAATCCAGAATGCTCTCCTTCTTTAGTCTGTATAGCTGAATTGCCTCCTCCTTCCTGAGATCAATGAGGGTGATCCTTTCTCTAAATATCCACTCCTTCCTCCTGCACTGTCAGTGTTATCATCTCTCACCAACTCCAGCTGCAAAATAACTACCTACATGGCTTAGATGAGCTTGGCAGAGTTTATTAGGTGGAATTGTTATCGGCACCTGCTTTGGCCATGCTTAAAATTCTAATGCATTTCCATTGTTGTGTTACACTGTGGGATGATGCGTCATGCAGTGATGTGTTAGTAAATCCTACTACGCTACTGTTGCATTGGGATTCGCATGAGAATGTCTTGCATACATTAATTCCCATGTGGTGCAGGATGAAAAGCACAGCACTTGCACTGTAGAAGTCCCAAAAACTGACGCAGGAAGGCTCTTGTGTAGCTTGATAAGACTGGCTCAAGCTCTTACATTAGCATTAGACACCTTGTATGATGCAATTGCAACACAAAGGCTTAGTAAATCTGAGCCTAGATATTAGGCAAACACCAGCCCTGGTTGAACAGCAACCATCTTAGTATTCTCCAGAACACAATTTTTCTTGGCCTACAGGACATGAAGCTAGAATAATAGGTGGAGGTCTGCGGTCCCTCTTTCATACACAACAGGTAGACAGGAGATGTGGATCCACTGTCTGTAGCTGTAGAATTGGCTTTTCAAGTGTTATTTCCAGGCTGTTCTCTAGAAACAGCCTTGATATAGAGTTATGCTTCTCACACAAGAGTAGTGTTCAACTTGGGGCCGCCAACAACACAGGCACAAAGAAGTGTGATGTTTCTGCATGTGGCTGTCATCAGCTCAACTGAAAAAGTAAATAGAGAAAGAAAACTGGACAGGCCTCTACCACAGGTTTCCTCACCTTGCTCTCCTGAGTCAGCACTCCCACCCATCAGCCTACCATGTACCAAATAACAGTGTTTAGAAAGACTAAGTAGCAGTTCTTTGTGAAGCAAAATACCTCATCACATTTCTATTGGAGCATGGTGTCCACTCCCCCCACTTCAGTGTCTAGAACTCCTCTCTATAGTTACAGGAATGTGACCTATACATTACTATTGTCTGGGAAAACAATCCTTACCTTGGGTTTTTGTACGACCTGGTCAGGGGTATCCAGAATGGATCCCACTCGCCTACATTGCTCTGGATCACATGCGCCATTCATGTGACAAGTGGACTATTCACATCAAGGCATGTAACAGGTGTTTAGAATGTCAAGCACGAGTGAGAAGTAAACCTAGACTCCAAAGATCCAGATAAAAACATCTGGTCATGCTATGGATTCTAAAAACACCTCCTTTAAGTACATCCTAGCCAAAGCCATCACCTCCCTTAACTTCTCCATGATCTGCACTGCCATCCACCACCCAAATAATAATTACCAACCCACCGTCCAATTAGGCTTCTTAAATCTTGCTCAACATGCTCAATTGGTTTCCAACCTTGTTTTCATGCTGGGTGATGGTAATCAAATACAAAATATATGAAAATGGTGAACACAATATCTAAGACCAAAAATATCAAATCGTAAGTGCATATAAGGAGGAAGTATAGATTTACTAATACTTACTCCACATCTGTGTACCTTGAAAATACAAGGTGCATATATGTGAAGTTGGGTATAGAAAATCTACACTTACTTAACTTTTGATATTTCTGTTTTAATATTTTGTCCTCAATATTTCCATGCCAAGATATTCTGCCTTCAGGGGACACACCAAGGGTGATAATATCTGGGTAGACATAGAAACAGCGCCTATCTTCTACCATGAACAAACTTGACTACATACAACTTGTCAGAGAATCAACACATGAAGTATTCCAGAGCCTTGGCCTCTTGGTCTCTATGGTGTAATTACTAGAAGGCACTGGTCTCTATGCCATAGTTTCCTTCTTCAGCAAGTCATCCCCACCATGGGATATTACCTATGCCAAGCCAAAGTTATCGATTTGGGACCATCAGCACTCCTGCTGATAATGACGAACCTTGTAAACAGCTACCCCATACATTGAGAAAACCTCCAGGTCCTAAAATATGCAATCATTATAGCAATCTCTGGCCTTCACTGTGTTTCTAAGGTAATAGAAACAGTCATCAACCGACAAGTCTCCCTCACATAATCTTCCCGATGGCCCCCAGTGCCTAGAGACCCTTACGGGTGATTGTTTGCGCTTTACAAAAAAAAAATGTGGATTATGGAGAGTAACAGCCTCTTCAGTGACTTCCAATTTGGGTCTAGGCCACAAAAGAGTAGTACAAACCCTCTCAATTGTAAAGGAGGAACTCTGCATGGCCTCAAGGTCATTAAGTCCATCCCTCTGCCTTGACACTATCGGCCCCTCTGCTACATTTGACACCATGGAACATTAGGTGCTCTTCAACAAACTGGCCACCAAAGTGGGCATTAATGGTATGGCAATGACATGGTTAACCTCGTTACTATCAAACTTGACTCACCAAGTGAAAATGGACCATTTCATATCTAAAACAGTGAATATCAGAATTTGCCTTTTGTCCCAAGCTATATTTTACATATTCAAGGTGTTGTTGACATCCTTTTTGTGATTGGATATCATATCTATACCCAGCACTAGCTAAGGGTTCATGATGAACCTGTCACTCCAAGGACGTTTTCCCATTGCCTTTTATGCATTCACCACTGGATGAAGTACCACTCACCTTGCCTCAATGGTGTTACAATCTGAAACTTTCTATTTGGTCTGGTAAGCACATTCACATTTTTGCTCTCAATGTCAAATGATCTGGGACCCCATAACTCCTGTGAACCAAGCTCATAATTGGGGTGGGATCCTGCACAGTGATCTCAGTCTCTTCACAGAAAAATGTGGTTTTCAAATAAGCACTTTGAATTCTAAAATACTTCTCCAGCCTGTTTGTTGCATTGCATCCATTCTGAAACCTCAGGTCAGCTAATCAAGATCTGCTGTCAAGACCAACCATCATGGCGATAAAGGTGTCATTTTAATTTACATGTTGATTACATTCACCTATAATAATGTTGGTGCTAAAATGCAATGGGGAAAACGGATATGTGATTGGTAAGGGAGTATTTTATTGTGCCTGTGCATTTGTTAAGTGATTGTATAAATGAATGGGAGGTGGGTAGAGGAGGTTAGCTAGAGAGAGAGAGAGGTAGGACCAGTGAGTGTAATTGAGTTGATGGGAGTAAATTGAGAAATGGGTACCCTAGCAAAGTGAGTTGGACAATTTGAAAGATTAGGCATGTAATAGAATAACACTAAGGACCAGGTTTAGTAAGATGTCACGATATGCAGCTCACCACCAAAAGATGCTCCACTGCATTGAATGACAGAAAGAGAACAGGAAATCTTTATATCACCAGAGATATGGCAGTATCCTGGAGCAGAATCATGCTGCCTAGCATCATGATTTTGGTAGACATTTTGGCTGTCTATTTATGACATCAGAGTCTAGATACAACATGGCCATGCACATGACATGCACTTACATGTTTGCATGAACTTTTTTACCATTTTGTGGCAAATCAGAAGATTTAAAAGGCTTTTTTGATATTTGTCAGCCATCTTGGATTTTGATTAGACTATATGACTTCATAGGTAAGATCCACTTGGGGTCTTGCTCTTATATGATTACTATTACAAAGATAAATGTCTGTACCAACTTTCAGCTTTCTATTACAAGTTGAACAATTTTCATTAGAAAACAGGCATGAATTAATGAAATAAACTTATAAAGCGCAACAGTTGCCCGAAGGTGTCAAGGCGCTAGTAGCAGTTAGTCTCTTGGGAAGGAAAAGAAGGAGCAACAAGTTTAACCCCCAACCTGTCCGTTAAAGAGTAAAAAGCCAAGTTTTCAGGAAAGTAAGCTTGGAGACTGAAAACAGCCGTACTATTGTTTCTCTGGCGTAGTCTGTTGCTAAAACAAATAAACACATGGACCTGTCAATTATGGAGTAGCATTGACTGGATCTATTATAGTAATCTATTCCCCTTACCCGTGGCTCTGTTTAGTGCTGGTCTAATTTCATCACTAGACTGCAAGAATCTCTGTTTAACTTGATTAATGTGATTAAGGAGTACTGCTTTGCTATAGAACTCACTGCTACTTGATGACCAATGACATCTGTTCTACATAGTCATGTGTTCTACATGTACCAAATATGTTGTATAGTTTTTAATGTTTATATGCTCTGAACTCTATTGACATTGTATATTGTGTTCTTACTTCAGAAAGGTTCTAGACATCATAGAGATGTTGCATGCATTTTCAAATGTCAACACTATCTTATGCTCACTCTAGCGTACCATAATAATCCATACATTAGTTAATGATCATGATTTTCTTTGATATTTCTAGGGTCGTTGTTGAGGGCCACCATCTCTGGTAGACGATCCACCACTAGTGTGTGTTTCAGGGGACCTGCAGGTATGTAGAAAGTACAGAGCCAATATGTTGCCTGCTTTTTAGTCTGGAACATTGCTGTGAAAACATAATACAAACTGTGCAAGGCTTTTATACTAAAACACACAATCAAGATGATCTTATAATTCTAAATAGAGGGCAAACTATTGGAAGAGGTGAAGGATGGGTTAAAGACATAACAGCTGAAATTTGACACACATAGAGATTGGCCAGTGCATGCCTTTGCAAATTAGTTTCTTAGATTTTAAGAAATCAACAACAACATACTCTTATTAAATTGGCTTTGAAGTAGTTAGTTTTATTTTATACTGTATTTAAAATTAATCACATTGGTATAGGAAGCTGATTTTCCTGTGGATGTTGTAAAGCTGAGTGATTTAATTGTCTGCCTCATCTTGAACATTTGTGCCATAGCCATGATTTAATGATTTAAGGCTGTGGAAATGAGAATGTGGGTCAGTCTTTTGAAGCAATGTGTAACACATTCCAACTCCAGACAAGATGTAGATTCTTTTCACAGGCTCGCTTTACATAGCTCGATAAAGAATTCATAAATCCTGCTGCATGTTTAAAATAACCAAGTGTCAGGCCTTGCAACCATAGTTCACTGGACACGGCTAAAGAAAGGTTCTCAGATTCAAGCTCTAGCTGGTTCATATTTCAGCGTGCTTCGCATGCTGAAAATATTTCTTCTGCTACTTTCTGAGTCTGTTGGCAGAATGGTAGTGCAGGCCCTGATTATGTCTAGATTAGACTATGGAAACGCTCTGTACCTCGGTCTCCCTGACTATTTCCTTAGCAGAATGCAGGTGGTTCAGAACTCCGCAGCAAGACTGCTACTCAGACTTCCTCCCAGGTCCCACATGACTCCCCACCTAAGGGCCCTGCATTGGCTCCCAGTGGAAAAGAGGGTGTTTTTTAAGGCAATGGTCCTCATGCATAAGGCCTTGCACGGGACGGGAGCATCCTATCTCAAGGAGAGAATTAGCACATACACCCCTGCTTGCACCCGCCGCTCTTCCTCGGCGTTCCTAGCAAAGGTGCCCCTCAGTGGTCACCTCAGAATAGGTGGTAGATCCTTTTCCTATTTTGGACAATTCTTCTGGAATAGACCCTCACTAGATCTCTGATTTATACACAGCCTGGATATGTTCAAGAGGAAGCTAAAAACCGGCCTTTTTAACAGCTAAACCCATTGCCTGTCCGATCCCCCAAGCCTAGTGCTGGGACACTCTGCCAAGTAGCCGTGTGCTCTATAAATTAATACAACATAACATAACATAAAGGAATTAGTGCTGTCCCATTCTTTTGACTGGAACAAACTGGGATGCCTTCCATGCCCTTACTCCAGAAATGATTGGCAGCAAAGAGAATTTCAATAGAATATTGACTTCAGAATATTGGCTTACCAGAATAACATGGGAGAAATATTGAATTCCAAATTACCAAAATTATAAATATATATATAGGTATATAGAGGCTACTAAACTCCATATATAGTTAGCTTGATGATATACATATAATTCACTATAAAAACAAATGTAAAAGTGACATTGAAATTCACCAGTTATAGTTTTCTTAAGTAACTATAACTTGTACCCTAAAGAAACCATAACTTGTGCCCCTACCTTGTGTTGGGCTTTCCTCTTCCCTGTTATGATTGGGTGGATGACATACCTTCCAGTAGTGGTCTACAATGACTGTGTATCAAAATCCTGTGAAACTCCACTTTGTTAGGCAATGGCAAAGTGTAGCATTCCAAAGAGATTAGCAATATTCATAGGAGTTGCTCATATACCAATGCCTCGCCTGGGTTCACAAACTGTTGGAGAGAGAGGTAGGTATGATTGGGTGGACAACATACCTTCCAGTAGTGGTATGTTATCCTGTGGGTCAAACGAAGCCACATTAACACAGTAAAGGAAGTAAGCTGTGATAATACCTGCAAAGCTTTTAATGAGGGGAGTTGTAATGATAAGAAAGGAACAACTAGTACAACCAGGTCTGGAAGAGTAAGCTTGAAACCCAAACATTACAATCACTATGTGGCAGCTTTAAAGGCAGTATTCTAAATGTTTATGATTCCGGTCACTTTTGGACCTCTATTTGAGTAGCAGAGTTATTTTAGAATGAATGTATGTAGGGATGCATTTAAATTTTACATGTATTCACATATGTAGCATTTTATGAGGTAGGGTTTGAAATGTACTAGGGAATGTATTAGGTGAGAATACAATGTGGGGGAAAGAGTAGAAGGCAGTTGGTGTGACCCTGCTGATGAAAGGGGTTTTGAGTCAGAAGATTAAAGGCTTGAATGACAGTGCCTGTCTGCTAAATTTCTTCCTGACACCTTGCACAGTCTTGTCGGACAATTAAGTAATTTCTGATGTTGAAGTCATGATATCAATGATGCCATTGATCATGTCATGAATGATGTAATATATGGGGTAATTAACAGTGCATGGTGAAGGCGCGAGTTACAACTACTTTAGGGCATGAGCTCTAGATACTATGGGATAAAAATAACTGGTGACTTTCAGTGGGTTTGTTAGATCGAAACAGTATGTTTTAACTGACATTTACACCTAAGTATAATGTTTCTTTAACATTTGATTTGGATTTCTAAGGGGTGATTATGAGTGCGGTGGTCTTCCGACTGCCGCACTCGTGGTGGCGTAACAGTGGCAGTCCTCCATCTGCTGGATTACAATTTTCCAAGTCTTACCGGCATTGGACCGCCACCTGTGCCAGGGCACCACTGTTACCTTGTGCTGGCGTGGCGGTGGCTCAAAGTAACAAGCTGAGTGTGACTGGCGCAGTCCTTTGCTGAGCATATTATGAGCTTCTCCACCGCCAACCATTTAATTACGGGCTCCCTGCCAGGAAAAGGCTGGCAGTGGAGGAAAAAGGTGGTCCAATAGGGACCCCATGTGCTCCACACTATGATAATGTATTCCGGGGGCACAACATGTGCCCCCCTGTCTGCTTGCACCCCCAGTTCCAGCATTGCGTGGACGTCACCGTCCATGCCATTCTGGAACATTTTTGCCATTCCCATTGTGGTGCGCCGTCATGGGAAAGGTAAAAGGACCATCCGCCTGCATGAGTTGAACTCATAATCATATCGACGGTCCTTGGGTGGCTTTGCCGCAGCCGTGGCAGCTGAGAGCTGGCGCAACTGCTCCAGAGTCATAATCGGGCCCACAGATTTTTTTCATTGTAAATTAAGATATAATCACAAGTTCATACTACAAAGCCTCTACTTAACCTTTTTTTGTTTTTTTTTTACTGAATTTCTAGTTTTAAAAAAATATATAAAATGATATTTGATTACCATACCTAAAGCCAACCCCCCCGCCATGCACGGCCTTTGGCTGTGGACGGCAAGGGGTTGCCGCAGGGCCTGGTCCTACGTGGCCAACACCTCACATGCTGCCAACCCCATGCACCACAGGGCCTTCTGGTATAAGTAGTGTGCAGTTTATCTTGTAGGTCCTGGCTGCATTAAGGCAGGCTTATTGACTTTCTCAACAACACTAAAACATGAAAAATGGGCCTATCGGTTTTATTAAGGGGTTAACATATCAATTTATGTATAAAGTTGATCTATCATCTTTCTCCAAAAATCACTAATATTTTCAAGCAGATGTATATTTCGGTAACTCACACAATGCAATGTTTAACATTTAATTGCATTTTGGGGGCTGACAAATGTTAAATAAAAGACTCAAGCATGTTCCTTTTTTTAATAAAGCCATGCTGGTATTAGTCTTTATTTTCACAATTTGTAGCACACAACATGCATTCATAAAAACACAAGAGAACATTACAGTCCAGCTGAAGAGCATAGAGCTCCAGCTTGGAGTTCTTTAAAAAATATGGTAAGTTCTCGTGGGGTCATAGATTTAAGGAGTAAGGAGACTTACTGTTTTTTAACGTTAGGTAGCAGCTGCACTCCATGCAGCATCCCAAACCACTAAATAAAATTCATGATGGTGCCCCACCCTCTTCTAGGGTCACCACAAGCATCAAAATCTGCTATTTCAAAATACCCTTAGGAATTATGGGGTGCTCCTTCTTAGGAGCTGGGCTTCCCAGGACACAGTCATTGAGTCGTCCCCTCGGGATTGTTTCCCGGGGCCTTAGCCTGCTCAGGGAGGGGACTTGTGTGCCACCTACCCTTTCAATAATGTTCAAGGCCCTAGGTGAGGAAGCTTTGGGGCAGAAAAGGGCTTGGTAAGAGAGCTGGGTGTCCCTTCCCTTTTATCTAAATATTGGTCCTGGGGAATGAAGTCCATGCAGCCCCTCCTCTTTCTAATTATGTCAGTCCTAGGAAATGGGTTCCCGGGGCCTCCCAGAGGCTCGGAGAGGGGGGCGACACACTCCCCATCCCCCACCCTCCCGGGCTCTGACCTACCTTGAGGGGGTTTTATTTTTGTAGTGAAGGCTTTTTATTATTTTTCTGTGGATTCATGGATCCCTTGCAAATTGGCAGCAAAATATAGAAAAAACTATTTTTCACCCCTTTACCCCCTTCTGACCATGCCCAAGGGAGTTGGGTATCTCTAACCTTCCCCCTTATATCTTTTATTGCAAAGTTTTGTTTTGTAGGACTCTGGACTGAGTCTGAAGTTCTAATATAGTTGCATCCATATCCTTGTTGATGTGGTGGCAGCCAAGCAGATCTTCTCTGTGGATCTGTTGGCCCCCTATCCTCCGCGGTGTGAAATATACTAAGTTTAACTTTTAAAGATTTAGACCACACAAAGCACACTTTCTGGACCAAGATCTAGCTTTGTGCCAAATTTGGTATACCTCTGTTCACTTTTCCTGTGGAAATATTAATAGGGAAAACATGTTTTGAGACCTCTCTTCTTCTCTGCCCCTGCTTGACTGATCACCACAAAACTTTCTAGGAAGGAGCTGAGGTGGTTGAGACTTTTTCCAGAAAGTTTTGTGAAGATTCATCAAAGGGCGCCAAAGGTACTATGAAAACAAAAAATGATTTTCCTATGGAAAGAAGACCTAACTGTAACTACTCAGTGGTGGTCTAAGCCCAACCTTTTATGAACTGTAAAATAGATTTTAAAAATATTAGCAAAACACAATTTGTAAAGGGCATGCTAGGGGCATTCGTTTGAAACTGCAATTCGATAACCTATGTATCAATACATTTGCTACGGCAATTCCAGTGACAATAAATATACTAGTTACCAATTACCAAGTTGGGGAGGGTAGAGTTTCTTAAAAGGGAAGGGGTCTCCTTTGGTCCACTTCCCCTTTGTGAATCGTGGTGGCAGGTTCAAGAGAAGTTAGCAGTGTTCCAGGGGAAGAACAGTTTGTTCCCACTGATTTTTTTTTTTTTTTTAAAGCAGCTCTGGTTCCTGGTCCCTTTAAGGAGTACCCCTGTAGCAAAATGTTTAAATATAGGGCTCTCTGATTTGCCAAGGGAAATTCATCTCCCATTGGAATTTTTGCTACCATAACACTGGTACTGCTCTATCTGACCCACGCTCTGTTTAATTCAGCCTTAACTTGTGCCTTGCTACTGGTCAAGTACAACTGGATGACAGCGATTGTTGCTCAACATAAAAAAATGTTGGTGCTATCTGCATCTAAAAATGTAAAATTCATAACTGCGGATGCCCTTTTGAATTTGTGTCATTTTGGTGTTTTTTCATTAAGAATTACTGTTTTGGTACTGAATACATACTTACATATTGCCTCTTAGTTAAGCTTGTCTGCTCTGCATCACAGCTACCAGTGGGTTGAACTCAGCTTTATTTAGTGACCTTAAGGGATCACCCAGTCAAGAAGTGGTTATTGCTGGAGTTGGGTACTGAACCCTTCAAATAATAACCCAATTTTTTCATCATTGGTGGCATCACTAATGACATAGACAAAACAAATAATGTGGTAAAGAGTCCTAGGGATGTTTATAGACCTGTGTCGGATTTCTTCCCCTGAAAATACTATATGAAACAACAAATTCGATGGTCTGTTAGTTGAGCAGAGAACTAGACAAACGTATAACGTGAAGAGTACTACACAGCAATCATGAACCAAGTAAAGAGACCCTCGCAAAAAATCGGATTTACATCAATTACCAGAGTGGTCAGTGTCATCATTTGGATATCCTTCCTATCATCCACAAATCCCTCTTAGTCATAGAGGAAAGTAGTATGGAGTTAGGTTTCATTCAGGTCAAAAGGGAGGAAACAATGAAGAGACAAGTTCTCAAATAACCACAATCATTCAGTGATAGAATTTGGTGCAGTGCGTGCATGTGAGATTAAAAAAGGATTTAGAAGAGAAAACACTTTAGTTGAAAACATCACTTGTAATCCTTATTAAAAATAGTGCAGAAGCAGCTTGACAATATATGCTGCCTCACAAAGTGATCGACATGTTTCAGCCCTCTCAACTACTAGTTATGGGCTTTCTTCAGTACCTAGATGGAGTTTAAATTGCTACTGCATTATGAATGAAGTGAAAAAGTGATATCAATTTTAAATTCAATACAGCCTTACGAATTGTGTTCCTCTGCACAAACAGGATACAGTTGAAACCTATAACACAAAATATATATATGCAATGTAGTACTCAAAAATGAAACAGTGAGTCATGTTCCACAACAACTTCATAATGGTTATATATCCTGTGGATCATCTAATGTAACCATAGTCACTCATACTTATATGATATGTATCGCAAAAACTGTTCACTAAACTGATTAGCTCACCCGTTTTGTACGAGGATAGGACCTCACCTCACCCGGCAACAGCTCAGACTACCCATCCTGTGATGCCCTTATTTTTACATTTGACCAAAAGTGCATAAGACACAACGGCCACCTCCAGGTAGACCTATAATCTCAGGGCTAGGCTCTATTTTAGAGCCATTATCCACCTTCGTGGATCACTTTCTTAGACCCATTGTGAGAAAGATGCCAACGTATCTTCAAGATACAAAAGATGTACTACGTCTTTTGCCAAATGTTGAATTTGACATGCAGAGAGACTATTTAGTCTCATTTGATGTCGAAACATTGTTCACTTCCATTCTGCAAGATGAAACTTTGGACACTATTACATCAATATTGAATGACACTAACCTTGAATCCATCACTCCAGTCCATTTTATCATGAGCCTTGCCCATCTGGCAATGAATGAATATTTTTTTAGGTTTGAAGAGACCATTTACCTTCAAATCTCGGGTACGAGTATGGGAAGTGTATTTGCGCCAAGTTTGATGAATCTATACGTACATACATTTGAGCAAGAGCACGTTCTAACTCATGATAATCCCTTCCACGAGTCGATTTGACTGTGGAAGCGATATATTGACGACATGCTGGTGGTATGGCGTGGTGATCTCGATTCTATTCTACAGTTCCAACAATAGCTCAATACCCGGAATGATTTATTGAAATTTACAGTCGAAGCCGACAAGAATAGAATAGCCTTTCTTGATTTGTCCATTTTTGTAACACCAACAGGGTTGGAAAGTGAACTATATCGCAAACCTATGGCGCGCAATTCCCTTTTAAGGTATGACAGCCAACATCCCAAGGCGTTACAGGATAACTTGCCATATGGCCAATTTTTGTGGATAAGAAGGAATTGCTCTATAATAAACCAATATAAGGAACATGCAAAAAACCTGTCGCAACAACTTGCATGCAAGAAGTATCCACAAAGATTGATCAAGCGCTCGTTCAAACGCACTACCAATAACAATCGGGAGGCACTATTAGAGCCACCGATTGAGAAACCACCTATGGGATGGCTAACCTTTGTGAATACGTACAGCACTTTGGCAAATGGGATTTAGAAATGCGTTCGCAAACATTTGCGACTCCTGAACAGCTGTAAAGAGAAAATTCCTCTCCCATTGTTTTCATTTAAAAGAGGTACCAATTTACATGATAAATTGGTACATACCTGACCCAAGGAGAATTTTTCCAGGAAAGTTGGTACACTGTGGGATTTACCTGCGGTACAGGGACATTTTCCCTGTGGAGCTTGTGCTATATGTCCTCAGACCAGACAATCAAAAACCGTTGATATAGGCACCACTAGACCGTGGGTGTTAAAAACTTTCACTAATTGCAATAGTGACAATTTGATTTATCTTTTACACTGCCCTTGTAACATCCAATATGTGGGTATGACGGCACGGAAGATAAAGTTCAGAATGTTGGAACACAAGAGTACTTCAGATGTAAAAAAACTAACACTAAACTGACAAGACATTTTGTAGAAGCGAACCATCAGGCGGATGAATTCAAGTGGACTGTCCTGGAGAAACCATACATATCATCCCATGTCAGTGATATAGTCAAATTTCTTTTCATCAAAGAACAGAAGTGGTTATTCAGGCTTCACAGTGACACGTTTGGCCTAAGTGATGCCATACCGTGGACAGTTCTGTGAATCACCCCACGTATACATTCCAGTTAGCATGCCTTGTTAGACCACCACATTAATGCATCAAAATGACCCATACAAGGTGTACATCAATACATAATGAAGCACTTGAATATTTTGAGGGGTGGATGAGGAATACATGCACAATTTAGATTAAATGCCTGTCCCTTCTTAATCATCAAGACATGCATTTAGAATAGCTGACTTGATCCCTTAGTCAGGTCTCTTGGTTGATAAATCGTTGCAACACATGATCCCACAAACACATTTGATCTCTAGAGACACGACTTCGTAAACATACACGCGATGAATAAACTACAGGTTCCGCCTCTGGCAACGTCACGTTGTAGTCCATAATTAAGATTAGACATGCGGTTATTCGATCATTATATAGAAGCTGTGTACATGTTTATAATCACACTTAAATTGATAAAACAACAAGTGGTCTCTAAATATGAATATAGAAGTCAGTGCTTGTGGTCTAAAACATATTGATCTCCAAGACACGACTTTGTAAATAAATATGGGATGAACGAACTACAGGTTCCACCTCCGGTGATGTCACTCTGTAGTTCATAATCTAGATCATGATATGTGGCTAGTAGTTCATTGTATATAAGCTGTGTACATGTTTTAGAATTACACCTGAATCAATAATATGACAAGCTGGTTGTGAGTAATAAGTGTGCTGCATGATAATACACACACACAAAGGTAATAAGGAAACCGGCAAGAGGAACTACAACTTTCGGGTGTCTACACGTCACTTTGTAGTTCTAATACACGTCATCTCTGGACGCCGTGTTACTTCTTAATTATTTGCAGCTGGGCTGATACGGCACATAAAAGAAGGTACCGGAACCTATCCGTCACCTCCACATTTCAGCTCAGTTTGAGCTTGAGGTACCGACGGATAGGTAAGGACCGGCTTTCCTGTGAGGCTCTGTGTTTGTATTACTGTTTGTAGGAGTATTGTTTATGGTAGATTGGACCCGCTTACAGCCTGCCTCCTTTTATTTTAGTTTATTCTATTTTAAACTGGCATGTTGGTACTACAACTGTCTGGTAAATGTAGTTTGATGTTTTGTTATCTAAGCAGTTTCTCAAGCTTTCGCTCACCTCCTATCTCGCTTTCAATCTAATACCAGAAAAACGATGTATACGGGATGTGATATAGTGCAGCAATAATTACCCTAGTACAAAAATAATGCCATGATGTGTGAGATTGTGGAAGAATTTACTAAATATTTGTACAGATAATTGAGTTTATATACTGGCTAAGTTTGAAAGGTCCATTCTGTCCTTAGTTCTTTGACTTTGCTCTTTGTGATTGGGCATTACATTGATCCATTACATATGGATGCACATGCGGGACTTCAGTGAATAGAGTGAACAAGAAGTAACAATGGTATTCAATAACTTACCAATCTAGATACACATTGACACTAGACATAGTATATACATTTATATACTGGATAGACACACTAGGTACTGTAACGAGGTATTCGGTTTTTCAAGTAAAGAATGAGCTGATGCCTTCATTTATCGACTCTGGATAGAGCCATGCTCAATTGAATTTATCACCTATTTTTCATTCATTTTTAAATTAAATTCATACTTCAGTTCTGTTAATGGAAAGTGCGTGGGCAATTGTTGAAATTGAAAAAATTTCATATTTCAGAAATAATATGAGGGACAGTTTTGATATTGATATTCCTATTCTTCTGTTTTTCCTCTTTCTTTATTTCCCCTTTTCTTTCCCAGAGTGGGGCCTCCTAGACCTGAGCTGTTGCTGGGTGAGGTGAGGTCCTATCCTCGTACAAAACGGGTGAGCAAATCAGTTTAGTGAACAGTTTTTGCTATATATATCATATAAGTATGAGTGACTATGGTTACATTAGTTGATCCACAGGATATGTAACCATTATGAGGTTGTTGTAGAACATGACTCACTGTTTCATTTTTGAGCACTACATTGCATATATATATTTTGTGTTATAGGTTTCAACTGTATCCTGTTTGTACAGAGGAACACAATTCGTAAGGCTGTATTGAATTTTAAATTTATATCACTTTTTCACTTCATTCATAATGCAGTAGCAATTTAAACACCATATAGGTCCTGAAGAAAGCCCATAATTAGTTGTTGAGAGGGCTGAAACATGTCGACCAGTTTGTGAGGCAGCATATATTGTCAAGCTGCTTTTGCACTATTTTTAATAAGGATTACAAGTGATGTTTTCAATTAAAGTGTTTTCTCTTCTAAATCCTTTTTTAATCTCACATGCACACACTGCACCAAATTCTATCAGTGAATGATTGTGGTTATTTGAGAACTTGTCTCTTCATTGTTTCCTTCCTTTTGACCTGATCAAAACCTAACTCTGCACTACTTTCCTCTATGACTAAGAGGGATTTGTGGATGATAGGAAGGATATCCAAATGATGACACTGACCACTCAGGTAATTGATGGAAATCTGATTTTTCGCGAGGGTCTCTTTACTTGGTTCATGATTGCTGTGTGTTATATGTTTGTCTAGTCTTTTGCTCAACCAACAGACCATCAGATTTGTTGTTTGATATCATTAATAACATCTCATTTAAATCAAGCATGATACTGCTGCTCCATAATTACTAATATCATACAAGAACTGAAGATAGTTAGTTAGGGGACTCTAGTCATACAGCATAGAGTTACTCTGCACACAGGTGTGCATACAGTAGAAAAAGCATAGCCCTAGGAGGCAAATGCATTTACAGATAAAGGCTAAGTACACCTGATGTGAATTTAGAGTCATATTTCCAACTAGGCTTAAGACCAAAGTCTGTTACAAAAAATGTCAGAAAAGTCATGGCTTCTATTGACAACAGATTATCCACTAGTGTATGACTGGGCATCTACCCATGTTAAATAGTTGCAATAAAGTGCTACAGACAAACCTTACATAATTAGGATGCTTATAAGGTGTGACTGTTTATTTACAGAACTTTGCTGATGAATTTGAATCATTGCAGATTGTCTAATAATGTAGAATATAGGGGTGACTCACTTTGAAGTGGTTTAATTCATGCTAGGACTAAGAGCATGGCTTTAAAACTAGGTGCTATGATGCTCATCTCAGGAACGTGTTCATTGTATTTTACCAAACAATCAGAGGGTTTCCATATGGCATGGCAGAAGGTGTTAGTATCTGTGGCAAATGTACAGACATTATAGTTAGGAATTAGCATTTAAAAAAACCTTAGAAATTCACAGAAAAAAACATAGGTTTCAGGGAAGTTATATTTAGTTGGACATTTGACTCATAAAAAAACAGAGAAATTTGCCCGTTATAGTTAGTTGAGCTAACTATAACTTACGCGCCCGCAAAGAGCTGGTGATGACGTCACATATTGCATCACTCATGACATGGTCAGTGACATCACTGATGACAACACTGATGACATCTCAAATGACATCACTGATGACACCATTGATGACATCATCCAGTGAATGTGTGTTTCTGTAAAGTTTAAATATTTTTCATATATATCTATGCCAAGGTGTATTGAAGAAAGAGTGAATTTACAAGTCCCTGAATGGATTATTTAGTAGGTGCGTGACTGAGAGTATAAGTGAGTGATCGAACATGTGTTACTGAATGTATGGGTTAGTGACTAAACTGTGTGAAAGTCTGTATTAGTTTCTCAGTTGGTGTATAAGCAGCTGCATGGGTTGGTGAGTAGCTACATGAGTGTCTATATGGGTTATTGATTTGTTGTCTGATTAGCTATATGAGTGCCTGAGTGTCTGTGTGGGTGGGTGGGGGGTGTGTGACTCTGTGCATACATGTCTGAGTGGGTGATTCACTGGTTGTATGGATTCAAAACTACATCTGGGAAGGGCTGTATGGGTGAGTTAGTATGTGTATGGGTGTGTTGGTGAGTGAATGAATGTCTCACTGGTATATGTGTGAGTAACTGCATATGTTTTAAGGCAGTATATGTCACTGATGAAGTCTACAAATGACTATACGTGAGAGTACGTTATTTGAAGGAGTGGGTGTATAAAAGAGTGTCTGCTTGTATCAGTGATTGTCTAAGACAGTATGTGTTAGTATCTGCATAAATAAGTGATGTGGTGTGTGTATAAATAACGCAGTATACATGAGTAAATGGGTATGTGATTGATTCTTTTCATGACTGACTAGGTATGTGAGTAACTCTGTGGATGAGTGGCGGACTGTGACTGTATGTATAGGTGTATGAGTGCATATTATAGTACTGTATTGATGAGTAACTGCATATATAAGTGAGTGGTTATGAGTATAGACCTAGGAAATAGTGGGTGGTATGTAGTATCTGGCATTATTGTGTGTATGGTTTAAAAAATAGTGGTCTGTATTTTAGAGTGCGTGTATCAAAGTTTATATTAGGCCATCAGTATGTGCATCAGATTATCAGGTGGATGATGTCATCAGTGATGTCATCAGTGATGGCTTTTGAGATGTCATCAGTGATGTCATCAGTGATGTCATTTGAGATGTCATCAGTGATGTCACTGACCATGTCATGAGTGATGTAATATGTGACGACATCACCAGTGCATTGCGGGCACGCGAGTTATAGTTAGCTCAACTAACTATAACGGGCGAATTTCTCTCGTTTTATATGAGTCAAATGTCCAACTAACTATATAACGTCCCTGAAACCTATGGTTTTTTCAGTGAAATTCTAAGGTTTTTTAAATGCTAATTCCTAACTATAATGTCTGTAAAACCTATGGTTTTTTCAGTGAATTTCAAAGGTTTTTTAAATGTTAATTTCATATTTTAATATTTATATAACCTATATTTTTTCTATTTTTTTGTAATATTTTGGAACTCTATTATCGTTTTTTTTTATTAAAAAAATATGTAATGTTTTATATCTTCAAAAAAAGTATGCATACCGTTTTTTTGTTGTTGAGAAAACTGAAGTCTTGTACCGGTAGTGTACCAAGCTCCATCAGCACACGAATCCTATCCGCCATATTGCTAAACTCGTACAGGATGCGCATTTTTTGTATCCGACGGGTTTGTGGCACTGCGTCCCGCGTAACATCATATACGTATGTCGCGCCAGCTGCTACTTTGAAATGCGACGGCTACGCAGTACCAAGCCGCGCCTTACGTCATGTACATATGGGGTCATGCCCGCTGCGTGTTGCGTATGCGGCGAGTGCCCGCTGCCAGGCCCTGTGTTACGTCATAGACATATGGTGTCGTGCCAGGAACGCCATTCCCTCATTTTTTTTTGTCTCAAAACTATATCTAAATAAGTTTAAAGTGTATATGAGAACAAGCGATAATCTAAAATATTTTAAACATTTATATATTTCTAACTGTAATAAACTTACATTATGGTAATTTAAGCATTTGATTGATTCATAACATTTCCCATTGTAACTGTTGGAGGACCCCACCCATTTTAGCCATTCTCTCTACAGCGTTTGAATAGAGACTCCTCTTCTGATTACAGAGCTTTTGTGAAAACTTTTTGCTATGTACACATATCTGACACTACACACAACATGCAACCATCATCTTCATCAATATTCATGCTCTGTGAAGTAGCCTTCCACATTTGATAGCCATGCATCTAAAAGCTACATAACAGAACATTTCCCCGCTGCCAGAGGTAACATGGTTGCATACGCTGTCCACAGCACAATGTAATGTGATACGGCCATGGGGCAGTATCATGCATAGATAATGAACACACGGACACAGATAGATAATGGAAGTGGGTACGGGCACGTGCGCTCGACTCCTTTTTATTACCAGGGTCACATATCCAGTGACGTCTGTGCTGGATGCGTATGGGGTGAGTGTAAACCAGCCCTCAGGGAATGGTTGCTGCTAGCATCAACTACAACAGTAATCATTGGATCACACACAGAGATTCAATAATAAAAGGTTCAATAGTTTGCGCTGCAGTAAGGTAGGGACACTAGATGTGAAAAAATACAGAAAAGATTCTATTGTAAAAGAACCATAACTTGTGGTATACTAAGATACAGGCAGTAGATCTGAAATAATACACAAAAAGATTGTATCATAAAGGGTCCATCAGGTCTAGTGCACTTAGTTAGATACAGCAAAAGCATTCAGCATGTGCACAGCCAGCGATGATGCGTGCTGCGAGCGGGCCGTACCAGGAGCAATGTCTGTTGCCTACAACACTACATCATCTGCAATTGCGACTCGATCTGAATTGTAAACACTGCTGTATGCAGTGTAGGCCAGAGAGCGATCAGCAAGTACCCACAGCCACATGACGTTGACTTGAGCTGTCCTGTTTGCCGTTACCGAAGCAACAAAAACCGTGTGTGGACCCTGTGATGATGCATATACGTGGTGCGGACGGAGCACACTGGAGCAATGTCTTTTGCCTACAGGACTGCGCCATCTACAATAGCGACTCGATCTGAATTGTGAACATTGCTGTCTACAATGTAAATTGAAGGCAGTAGCGAGCACAGTCTTCCATGAATACTTTTTCTCACTTCCTCTTCACAAAATGCAACAACATAAATTACACAAAACTCTGCAATAAATAAATCAAAACAATTCGAATTGCGATCTCTGCTGTCCACTGTGTACACTGTTATTCAGTGTTCTTTACCACTACCAAGAAGAATTTGGTCATTGTACTGGACCTATAAGTCATCTTAAAAAACTTCTTCAAGCAAGTATACTAAAAGAATATTTTGTATATTTCAATAGACGTTGTAGTTAGTTGCCTACTGGATTCTGTAATTAAACAATCACCACTCGAGCTGAATTGTGAGCCCTGCTGACCGCAGTGGTCATTAACGCCTCACAGCCACGTGCTGTTGGATTTGGAAGCACACAGTTGGTTGCACCTGATCGGAGGGGGTACACACAAATCATCACAAACTAACTTCTGACATCCTCAATCACAGAATCAAGACCCCGATTCACTGTTCCGACCTGCTGTACCACGGTATACTCCACCGACTGCAGTCAGCAAAGCCCAATAATCATGTGCAGCAGTTAGCTACGGAAGCACAGAGTCTCATGCACCTCAATGGAGGGAGTTCTATCAAAACCAAGCAGCAAGTAATATCGGACATCGTCCATTCTGGGATCAAGACACCGTTCCACTGTTGGGACCTAGAGTTGCTTGCACCTGGTCGAAGGGAGTACCTTCATCTCCACTCTCAGATACAGTTCTAACATCGTCCATTGTGGGATCAAGACCCCGTTCCACTGTTCGGACCTGCTGTACCGCGGTGTACTCCACCGACTGCAGTCACCCAACCCCAATAATCATGTGCAGCACTTAGCTACAGAAGCACAGAGTCTGATGCACCTCAACGGAGAGAGATCTGTGAAAACCAAGCAGCACGTAATATCGTACATCATCCATTTTGGGATCAAGACACCGTTCCACTGTTGGGACATAGAGTTGGTTGCACCTGTTCGAAGGGAGTACCTTCATCTGCACTCTCAGATGCAGTTCTAACATCATCCATTCTGGGATCAAGACCCCGTTCCACTGTTCGGACCTGCTGTACCGTGGTGTACTCCACCGACTGCAGTCAGCCAAGCCCAAAGATCATGTGCAGCAATTTGCTACGGAAGGTAATATCCGACATCGTCCATTCTGGGATCAAGACACCGTTCCACTGTTGGGACCTAGAATTACTTGCACCTGGTCGAAGGGAGTACCTTCATCTCCACTCTCAAATGTAATTCTAACATCGTCCATTGTGGGATCAAGACACCGTTTCACTGTTGGGACCTAAAGTTGGTTACAGCTGGTCGAAAGGAGTACCTTCCTCTGCACTCTCAGATGCAGTTCTAACATTGTCCATTGTGGGATCAAGACACCGTTCCACTGTTGGTACCTGTTGGACTACTGTGTTAGTAGTATACAGAGCACTCCACGGTGCTGGGCCTCAGGCTGGGCACCGTCTGCCTATGTTGCGGTAGCCAGCGTTGATCTCAGGAGCCTTCCCAGCTCGCAGACCTCGGCCCAGGAGCTTCCGTCGGCACATGATGGGCCCTCTTTCACATATGACGGTGTCGAAAGGTGAACTGTGGGGCATATGTGCTGCGCAGCAACCATGACGGTTTCTGGGTAGCAGCAGGCTGAGTGCATAATTCCCAGCCTCGTGGCGGTGTAAGCTGCGCATACCTGACAGACATGTTCGCCATTCCAGAAGAGAACCACACCCAGAGAAACGTGCCTTTTATTCATACCCCTACGCTAGCCTTGCGTACACCGAGCCAGCCCACTACGCTAAAGATTTGGGGGGAGGGGGCACGTACGTGCTATGTTTTCATAATCTTCCCTGCTGACTGTACAATCATGGTTGTGTCCACTGTTGACTTCACTCAATAGACCATCACTGTATTTGGATATGTACATGTCTGTGCTCTGCATCCGCACATCCCCTCAACACTTTGCAATGTATACTTTTATAATCGAGAATCACTTGCCACCTTCGCACATACTTTTCTCCCATCTCTCCCCGCATTCTGCATTGTGTGGCAGAGGTGCCATGCCATGTTTGGTTTGTTTACATGGCTAGCCACAGTTCCCACAGTACGTAGTGTCATTGTGTCTGCTAGGTGTACATGTTGTTTGCCATGTTGTATGTGATTATATAAGGTAACGCGTTTCTTCATGAGCAGTGGTTTCTCCATTTACATATCGCTGTCTTAAAGAAGATACCGAAGTTTCTCTCACAGGTGAAAAGTGGGACCACAATGGCAATCATTTATTACTATGCAAGAATATCCAACTGCACGATGCTTCTAAGCCTAGAGCCCCCAATCTTGCGTGCTTTCTTAAAAGCATGCCAACTCCCACAATCAGACCAACATTCACACAGCTTTCTAACAACAGTTATCTGGTTCTTAATAACATGGACTGCTACGCAATGTGAGCTGGCATACCGTATGTCCTTACTGTTTCAAACCGCATAACTTCCCCTGGCAATCTCTATTCCCACCCACACAAACTAACTCCCAAAGTTCAACTTGTCCTTCAATACCTACTTTGAAAACAGATTTTATTAAATGGAGCAAACTGAAAGCACTTTTGTTTCAAACAGAAGTGTCCCTCACTTCTCCAAAAGTAATTTATCGACTGCAGATAGCACAAACTTCAAGTAAAATACACTCTCTTTTAAATACGAACCTCCCATTACACTTTGTGAATTGTTACGCAATTTTAACACATCTGACATTTACGGTCTGGCACACTTTTTTAACATTGTCTCCTCCGGCCTTCTCATAGTCTTTCAAACTACTTTTAGTCTAATACCAGACTTCATTCATTCGATCATCTCTGGAATAACAGCAACAGTGCCCATAATTCTCGCTCTGTTTGCGGCCATCCTGCTACTATTTTAGCTTGTTAAAAATGGCTATGCTCCCTGTAGTAACAAGCATGTCTGGCAGAATACGCCTGTACGTGAAGCTACATCAATACCCTGAAAAAATTGAACAATTTTTCTGCTGCCTACCTCTATCTATTATCGGAGCCAGCTACAACATGACATTTATTTCCACATATACAATCTGCGTGCAACCATCTTTTTATTGTAAAACTTGCCCAATCAGCTGGTGGATGGATCTATGCCTTGCCAACATCCCAGCAAACGCTCCCGATATCCAGCAGGTAATGGAATATCTTGAAAACCATGAACTTGATTGTTCGGGCAGTGGAGCAATGGCGGATGCAACGCAAAAAAGTATCCTGGCGGGATGGGATTTCTGCGTAGCTGCAAAAGATCTCCTGCAATGTGCAACCTTTGAAAGATTGCCTGCCAATTCAAATTGCCACTCCAACATTCGAGGAACATTACTGTCCCTTCGAGGATATGAATTGGATCGCTTCGCTTTTCTCACACGATGGCAACAATCGCCTCTTGGAACTTTTCGCATCTCAAGCCGCTTAAGAACTTCCGGACTGCAATCTCCAAGACTTGTAAAACATTCACTTTATTCTTGGATTGATTTTTTCCAACTTTTTTGACATTTTCCTATTACATTTTTTAATACACTTCAATTGAACTATTTTCATGTAATAACTTTCTAAGTATGCTTAGGCATTTGAACTCTGATTTCATTATTGGCCCTTGCGTCTCCACACTAACCAGGGATGGATGATGTATGGCCTATGCAAATACGCTATTTACTTGCTAAATTAGCCTAAACCCGACATCCATTTTGAAACCATATATATTCTTTGTACACACTTCTCTCTGCCTGCCTCTTATCCACAAAGCCCTTTCACACAAATTAGCTCATCCTCAGCCTCTGCTCACGAACTAACGATCAAGATAAAAAACACGGCATTGTTTAGGAACTGGTTGGCACAGTGTGGTAATTGTATCCTACCTTTATTTTCATTCTACAATTTACAGTCATTCATGTCTAATAGGTATTGTTTATGTCACATGGAACTGTAACATGTAATGTGGAATTGACTGATGCAGAAACTTAGCTTTGAATACAGCAGAAGCAGTTGGAGTTTGCCTCAGCTGAATGCCTTAGCTCTAGTACCAATGGGTCCATTTATGGCACTTAAATAAAGACACTTTTTATATAACTTGCAGTCTCCATCTCTTTATCCCACACAGCCACTTTCTTAAACACACCTGATTTCACCATTTGTCTTCTGTGGCATTGCAACATTCTGCATTATATTCTTTACGATTAATTCTTTATTCCTGCTTGCTAAAACACTCCATTCGAGTCTTCAGACAGGTAGGGGTGAGTAGTTTGCTTCACACTCCTGCTATAGAATAAACCCATACTAACACCACTTGCACAGCTATGCTAGAGCGGTCAGTATGCTACAGCGCCCAGAGCACATCAGTTTACAGCAATCAGCTCACGGTTTCATTCCCGAGTGTACTGGCACCTCACCTCAGCACCATCTCACTCTGGGCAAATCAGCAGTTTCACACCGGTAGGGGTGAATACATCACTTCACACTCCCTGTGTAGCACACCCTAACCACCCCACAGACCTACCCTCCTCTTTCCTACTCTTTTTTCCCTTTTTTCCCCTTACTCGCTTCAATGGAATCACAAAATGGCTGCCAACACTTCCTAGTTGCAACCGCTCGCACCGCTCGCAGCCAATAAGCAGCAAACTTGTGCTAGTAACGCCTCAGCCAATCAGAAGGCAGAATTCCCAAATATTTGGGGTAATTCCGTTCACCCGTTCGACCTGTAGCCTTGTCTAAAGTTTCCTATGGAAATGAACATGGAGAAAACACGTTTTGGGACCCACTTTTTTGTGGCCCCCCTTGACGAATCACCCCCAACCGCTCAACATAGGAACTGATATGAACAAAGAATTAGTTTGGAAAATTTCATGAAGATTCATCAAAGGACACCAAAGTTATAAGCAAAACAAAAAATGCTCTTCCTATGGAAACTTGGTCCTAACTATAACTGCCTACTGGTGACTGCCAGTAGGTAATATATATATATATATATTATGTACTCAAGGTCGCCAGTAGATAGTTATAGTTAGGATCGTGTTTCCTTAGGAAATCCGCAACATTCTATTTGGAATAACTTTGGCGCCGATTGACGAATCCTCGCGAAATTTTCAAAATAGGTGGGGCGCTCCGCTCCGCGCCTTCCCTGAAAGTCTCGGGGGGATTCGTCAAGCGGGGGCTGAGAAAAAGGGGGGGTCCCAAAACGCGTTTTCCCCATGCATTTTTCCATAGGACCTTTAGTCCAAGCTACAGCCCGAACGGCTGAACAGAATTACTTGAAATTTGGCAGAGAGGTAGTCCTCAGGTCAGGGATGTGCCTTTTGCAGGTCTGGTGTAAATCTGTTCAGTATTTTCTGAGAAAATAGCATTTAAATCAATATATATATCTATAGTCGCGCTCCGTGCGCGTACGGTAAAATGTACCGTATGCGCACGCTGCCGTGCGCGAGCACGATTCTGATTGGTTGTTAGATCTTAGTAAACATTCGAATCGGTCGAAACCAGGAAGTGTCGGCCGCCATTTTGTCTCTCGCAGTCTGAGGGGGTGAAAAACAAAGGTGGAGAACGTGAAAAGGGGGCAGGATGGACAGTTCCTGACCCCCTAGCCTTTGTCAGGGGGTCCCAGAAGGACCCCCAAGGGCCAAAATTTCGTGAAAAACCATTGAAATTCCCCCGTTATAGTTAGTGCAGGCAACTATAACTCACGCGACCGCAATCCTCTGCTGATGACGTCAGATATTACATCACTGATGACATATGTGTCTTTCTGAAAAAAAAATATTTGTAATATATGTATAGCTAAAGATTAATGGAAGAAGACATGGGTAAATAGGTGTCTAAATACAGTGATGTAATATCTGACGTCATCAGCAGAGGATTGCGGTCGCGTGAGTTATAGTTGCCTGCACTAACTATAACGGGGGAATTTCAATGGTTTTTCACGAGTGAAATGTCCAGCTAACTATAACATGTGTGAAACCTATGGTTTTTTAAGTGAATTTGCAAGGTTTTTTAAATGCTAATTCCTAACTATAACATGTGTGAAACCTATGGTTTTTTCAGTGAATATATAAATATATATATGTATATATATATATATATATATATATATATATATATATATATATATATATATATATATATATATATATATATATATATATATATATTACCTACTGGCGGTTACCAGTACGTAGTTATAGTTACAACCTAGTTTCCATAGGAAAAACTTTTTTTGATTTGCTAATAACATTGGCATCGTTTGACAAATCTTTGCGAAATTCTCCCAAAAACAAAGTCTATCCAGGTCAGCTCCTATCCTAAATGTTTGGGGGTGATTCATCAAGTGGGGGCTGAGAAAAAAGGGGGGTCTCAAAATGCGTTTTCCCCATGTTAATTTCCATAGTAAATTTTGGGACAAGCTACAGCCTGAACTGCTGAATTGAATTACCACAAATTTGGCAGAAAGGTAGAGCTTGGTTCAAAAAGTGACCTTTTTTAAAAATTGTGCAAATCTTTTCAGTAGTTTTTGACAAATTCAAAGAATAAGAGTCAAAAAATCAATTTCCCATAGGAAACTTTGTGCAGGGCTAGAGCCGAAACTACTGAACGGAATTACCCCAAATTTGGCAAAAAGGTAGTGCTTGGATCAGAAAGCGACTTTCTTTTAAATGATGTTAATCCGTTCACTAGCTGCTGAGAAATTAGAGAAATAAATGTTTCGATATCTGGGCGGAGCCTAAGTCCCGTGCACTAGCTTCACTGTGATTGGCTGTCAAAACTCAAATCCAGGAAGTGTTCGCAGTCATCTTCTAGAAGCGAGTCACCAGAAAACAGAGAAACAAAGGTATAAAACAAGAGAAGGGGGCAGGGTAGAAACACCGTGACACCCTAGGCCTGCTCAGGGGGTCCCTGAAGGACCCCCAGTGCCAAAGAAAGCATTTAAAATAAATATATATATTGGCACCATTCGTGCTGGGGTCGCGGGTTCCCGCATTTTTATTTTAATGAGACCCCGGGGTGCGTTAGGTCCCGGGGGCATTTCTTAAAAAATAATAGTGGGGGCTCGCTGGGGCTGCGGGGGCCCGCTGGGGTCCCTGCAGACCCAGGACTTCACTTATGTTGGGAGGGTGGTTGAGCAGCCCCCCTCCTGGAGCCCTCCATGTGCTTATAACTTTGGCGTCATTTGACGAGTCTTTATGAAATTTTCCAGAAAGTTTCTCTTTTTTGATCAGCTTGTATCTTGAAAGTTTAGCGGTGTATTGAGGACGTACAAGGTTGGTTGCTGATTGAAAGCAAGTTTATTGCGAGATATTTGCACCCACGACTGGAGCCATCCAGCTGCGGAGACATATTACAAGGTGATTGGTCAAGGGGGCTGAGAAAAAAGGGGGGGTCCAAAAAAGTGTTTTCTCAATCAATTTTCCATAGGAAACTTTAGACAAGGCTACAGTTTGAATTATGCCAAATTTGGCAGGAAGAAAGGTCTTGGTCCAGAAAGCGCGCTTTTGTTAAAATGGTGTAAATCCGTTCAGTAGTTTTTGAGATTTTAAAGGAAAGAAGATATATACATCTGGACGGTGCCTAACTCCCGAGCACGAGCTTGCCTCTGATTGGCTGCTAACACTTCAAACCAGGAAGTGTTAGCAGCCATCTTGTGCCTCGCATCGGGTGAAAATATAAAAGAAAGGTACCGGGGGCTCTGTCTGTGCGAGATACCTCTTTCACGCTGCGTCTCCCTACATCAGCAGGTAACGCACCCTTTTCCCCCATCAACAGCATACCTCCAACAACATTCTTGGGCCCGCAAGTCTCCCTCTACGAACCACTTGTCGGCTCACAGCTCATCGGGTGCGAGTTCTCGGGCCCGCAGTTGTATCTGTGAAGCCAAGACTGGAAATATACCGCAGGTCTCTCTCTGCGGGATACCCCGTTCAAGCTTCCTCTCCCCACATCACTGTTGCTCAGCTATCCCTTTGGAAGCCGACGGCCCGGGCCGCGGTTCTCCCTCTATGAGCCTGCCAGTCAGCTCGCAGCTCTTCATCTACGAGCCAGCCCGCCGGCTTGTAAGTCTCTGAGAACAGATGCAATGGAGGCAACGATCATGTAGGTAGGACACCCAACACTGCTCCGACATTCTCCAGCAGGAGCTCCTTGTCCCCTCTCAACCCTCACCCCTACCCCCCCACAAACAAATGTGACAGTCACTTTAGGTTGGACAAATAAGAATCTTAGTCATGTATGGATTTACATATAAAAAAATGTATTTAAAAAAACCCAACAACAAATAAAACTATGTACAGCCATGTTGTGTCATCGTTGGACCATTTGTGAATCACAGCCTGCAAGACAAAAAGAAAGATAAGATGGTGTGTCATAAGTCCAGCAAAGGAGAAAGAGAGAAAGAGTGAGGGAGAGAGAAACAAAGAAAGAGTGAGAGAGAGAAAAAGACAAAGAAAGAGAGAAAGAGTGAGAGAGAGAAAGAGTTATATACAAGGAAGAGAGTAACAGTGTGGGAAAGAGGAAGACATAGAGAAGGAGTGAGAGAGAGGAAGAGAGAAAGATAAACAGTGAGAGAGAGGAAGAGAGAAGAAAGAGTGAGAGAGAGGTAAGAAAGAGTGAGAGAGGACAGAGAAAGAGTGAGAGAGAGAAAGAGTGTGAGAGAGGAAGAGAGAGAGAAACAGTGAGAGAGAGGAACAGTGAGAGAGAGGAAGAGAGACAGAAAGAGTGAGAGAGAGGAGAGGTGAGGTGAGAAAGGGTGAGAGAGGAAGACAGAGAAAGATTGAGAGAGAGAAGAAGACAGAGAAAGAGAAAAAGAGTGAGAGAGAAAGAGAGAAAGAGTGAGATACATGGAAGAGAGAACTAGAGGAACAGTGTGAGAGAGGAAGAGAGAGAGATAAAGAGTGAGAGAGGAAGAGAGAGGAAGAGACAGAGAAAGAGAGATAGACAGTGAGAGAGAGAAAGGAAGAGATAGAGAGTGAGAGAGAGAGAAAGAGTGTGAGTGTGAGTGACAGAAAGGAAGAGATGGAGAGGGAGAGGGAGTGTTGACACAGTGGAAAAAATCCTCACATCTCACCTTTCTGCCACCAGTGTGTCTCCAACCACATGCCAGGATATAGGACACCCCTCAAGCTTAGTCATCTGAAACATAGTATGGAATCAGTAATGGATGAGTACATACAACTGCACAAAACCGCCTTTGTGTATCTAGGCTAGTGTACCCCATCCACTTCCACTGCCCAGAGGTGTGTACTCGCTGTCTGGATCACTGGAACGAGCCATGACAGTGCATGCGGTGGGAGCAACTCTAAAATGGCATGTGCCCGGTCTTTTTTATTGGTAGGATCACGTGTCCTGTGACGCCTGTGCTGGATCGGTGTGGCATGGGTGTATACCAGCCATGAGGGAGTGGTTGTGGCATACTGACAAATAGACCTGTGACCAGCAGATCACTACAATGAAAATCTGGCCCATGTAGCATTGTTGTCCTTCCCTGTAAGCGTAAGCTGAGTGGGCTGGCCTGGCATATGCCAGTCCTGTGTGAGGCTCTGAAGAATGACTCCGGAGCTATGGGCGTGGCTCTATCGTGAGCTGTATGAGGAATCAAATGATGCGGCACTGTTGCCAGATTGGGCTAGATCACGCACAATTGGGCTATATTTTTCCCGGATGTGCAGTAAAATTCTGGTTTGTGCTAGTTGGATGTGAATGTTTATTGCACATTCAGTGGAGTATTGCAGCTGTAGCAATACTGGGCCATGCAAAGTCCAAAATTCAGTTTTTGGGGCATGGAGGGCAGCCAATTAGAGACAAGCTTGTTGTCGGAGTTAGGCTGCGCCAACATATTTACTTATACAATCACTCCGCCAATCCCCACTCACTTATAAATTTCACTATACACTCTCCTTGCAATACTCTAGTCATCCAGTCTCTACGTGCGTACTTATACAATGACGAGACAAAGTTACATAACCAATGTTTTCTCCCATTGTCAAAGATTAGTTGGTTGCATACGCTGTCCAGAGCACAATGTAATGTAGTAGGGCCCAGGGGCAGCATGTTGCATACATAATAAACACACGGACACAGATAGATAGTGGAACTGGGTACGGACACGTGCGCTCGACTCCTTTTTGTTACCAGGGTCACATGTCAAGTGACGTCTGTGCTGGATGCCTGTTGGGTGAGTGTAACCAAGCCCTCCGGGAATGGTTGGTGCTAGACACAAGTAGTTTGAGTTTGAGTTTAAAAGCATTTATAAAGCGCACGTATACCGGCGGTTTCTTGGCGCTGTAGCTAGTGGGGACTGAGGGTTAAGAGCAGGGAGAGAGGGATGGGCATTTATTCAAAGGATTTTGTGAATAGGTAGGTTTTAAGACTTTTACGGAATTGGGGATAGAGGGTGATGGCACGGAGATGAAGGGGAAGGGAATTCCAAAGGATTGGTGCTAGAATGGCAAATTTGGAGCCGCCCCACTTCTTTCTCCGGAAGCGAGGGATGGTGAGGAGGAACTGAGAAGAAGAACGTAGGTCCCTAGAGGGGACATAGGGGACAATCTCAGAGGAGATGAAGGCAGGTGCCAGGTCCAATCGGGCCAGGAAAGTGATGGATGCGAGTTTGAATTGAATTCTAGCCCACACTGGGAGCCAGTGGAGAGATTTCAGGAGTGGGGTGGAGTGGTGGAATTTGGGAAGGTTGAAGGCTAGGCGGGCCGCCTGGTTTTGGATCTGTTGTAGGCGGCGCAAACTGTATGCAGGAATACCGGCATACAGAGCGTTCCCGTAGTCCAGGCGGGACACCACCATGGCCAGAATAATAAGTTTGAGAGCGGAAAAAGTAAAGAAGCGGGACACCTTGCGGATAGTACGCAGTGAAAGGAAAGAGGAAGATACCACAGAGCTAACCTGGGAGTGGAGGGTGAGTTGGGAATTGAGCTTGATGCCTAGTGTTTTAACAGAGGAGGAGGGGACAGGAGGAGAACCAAGAGAGGGAGGCCAGCAAAGGGGGGACCAGGGGCTGGATGAGCCGCCCGTCAAAACCAACTCGGTTTTGTCCGGGTTAAGTTTGAGGTGATTGTGGCCCATCCAGTCCCTGATGTGAAGCATGACAGTTTGAAAGTTGAGGACAGCAGAAGGAGAGGAGAGATCAAAGACCAGCTGGAGGTCATCCGCATAGTTAAATACGGCGACCTCCATCTGTTGGAGAGAGAAGATAAGAGGGGCGATATATAGATTAAACAAAAGAGGGGAGAGAGATGAACCTTGAGGAACCCCGCACTGGACTTTCCGGAAGTCCGCTGTAAAGTCACCCAGGCGAACAGCCTGGGTGCGGTCGCTCAGGAAGGAGGACAACCAGACCAAGGCAGTCCCCTCGATCCCCACCGCCCTGACACGGGAACGTAGGATGTTGTGGTCCACCGTATCCAAGGCGGCTGAGAGGTCGAGGAGCACAAGGGCCTGGTGATGATTGGTGTCCATACCCTCCCTGAGGGTGTCGAGGACCGACATGACCACGGACTCCGTGGAGTGTGCGGGGCGGAAACCAGCTTGGCGGGGGGCAATGGCTCCATGTTTCTCCACAAAGGAGCTCAGAGTAGAACAGTAATCATTGGATCAGACACTGAGATTCAGTCATAAAGGGTCAATGATTTGTGCTGCACTAAGGTAAGGGCACCAGATGTGAAATAATACACAAAATATTATATTGTAAAGGGCCCATGACTTGTGGTACACTGAGGTAGGGGCATCAGATGTGAAATTATACACAAAATATTGTATCATAAAGGGTCCATGAGTTATGCTGCACTGAGATAGGGGCATTGGAAGCATTTAGAGTGTGCACAGCCATCGATGATGCATGGTCCGGGCGGGCCGCACTGGAAGCAATGTCTCTTACCTACTGCACTGCGTCATCTGCAATTGCGACTCTATGTGAATTTGTGAGCCCTGCTATCCGCAATGTAGATGGAAGGCACTAGTCAGCACAGAAATCAAGGAATGCTTTTTGGCACTTTGTCTTGACAAAATCTGAGGACATAGAGTACAATTCTGTCCCAATTAATAAATCATTTCTCAATGTAAATTGTGAGCTCTGCTGACCGCAGTGTAGGTAACAAAAGATGAAATATGTATGGAATACATTGTCGAAATTTGTAGGTTTCGGGCACATTATAGTTAGTTGCCTACTGGACTCTGAAATTCATGAATCAAGACTGAATTTGAACTGTGAGCTCTGCTGGCCGCAGTGTAGACTGCCATTCAGTGTTCCTTTGGACTTGCAAGATGAATTTCCTTATTGTTGTAAAGCTATAATTGATATCAAAAAAGTCTTGAAGCAAGGATACTAAAAGGATATTATTTAGGTTTCAAAGACGTTGAAGTTAGTTGCCTACTGGACTCTGTAATTAATGAATAAACACTCAATTTTAATTGTGAGCCCTGCTGACCGCAGTGTAGGCCTGAGGCAGCGGTCAGCAAGGGCCCACAGCCATGTGGCGTTCAGTAGAGCTGCACAGTTATTGGCAATTCAGCATGAGTGCAGCCAGCGATGATAAGTGGTGCACTGAGTTCGTGGCACCTGAAGCAACCAGCGTGCGCACACCCTGCGATGATGCGTCGTCCGAGCAGGCTGCACTGGGAGAAATGTCTTTTGCATACTGAATTCTGCCTTAATAAGTCCACGTGGCGATGACTTGTGGTGCAGTGAGTTAGTGGCACCTGAAGCACTCAGCGTGGGTGCACCCTGCGATGATGCTTGGCCCGGGTAGGCCGCACTGGTAGCAATGTCTTTTGTGTAATGAATTCTGCCTTAATAAGGCCACGTGGCGTTGACTTGTGGTGCACTGAGTTAGTGGTACCTCTGGTGCTCAGCGCGTGCGCAGCCTGCGATGATGCCTGGTCCGGGCGGGCTGCACTGGTAGCAATGTCTGCTGCCTACTGGACTGCGTCATCTGCAATCCCAACTCAAAATGAATTGTGAGCCCTGCAGCCCGCAATGTAGATGGAAGGCAGTAGACAGCACAGACATCGAGGAATGCTTTTTGTCACTTCCTCTTGACAAATTCCGAGGACATAGAGTACAATTCTGTCTGCAATTAATAAATCATGTCTCAATGTAAATTGTGTGCTCTGCTGACCGCAGTGTAGGTAACAAAAGATGAAATATGTATGGAATACATTGTCGAAATGTGTAGGTTTTGGGGACTTTATAGTTAGTTGCCTACAGGACTTTGAAATTAATGAATCAAGACGGAATTTGAATTGTAAGCTGACCACAGTGTAGGCCGGAGGCAGCGGTCGGCAAAGGCCCACAGCCACGTAGCGTTGAATTTAGCTGCACAGATTGGGAGCATTTGGTTTTCTTAATGGATTCTAGTCTCTTACACAATTTGCATCGGAACTGATCTTGAATTGTGAGCCCTGCTGACCGCAGTATAGACCGGAGGAAGTGGTCAGGAAGGGCCCAACGCCACGTGGCGTTGACTTGAGCTGTATAGAGTTAGTGGCAGGTGTGGCACTGAGCGTTTGCGCAGCCAGAGTTGATGCGTGGTGTGGGCAGGCTGCACTGGGAGGAATGTCTTTTGTCTAATTAAATCTGCCTCAGTAAAGCCACGTGGTGTTGATTTGTGGTGCACTGAGTTAGTGGTACCTCTGGCGCTCAGCGTGTACACAGCCAGCGATGATGCATGGTGTGGGCGGGCCGCACTGGGAGGAATGTCTCTTGCCTACTGGACTGCGTCATCTGCAATCGCCACTCCATCTGAATTGTGAGCCCTGCTGTCCGCTTTGTTGTTTGAAGGTAGTAGTCTGTACAGACAAAAGTCTGCGGTGTTGTACCACTGTGTTCGCAGGGGGCCTGTGTCGTGGAGGCCGGCGGATATGGCGGCAGCCATGTGGCATGGTGAGAGCCGCTGCTCTGGCAGACGCATTGGCTTTCACACAAGTGAACCACGCCCAGAGTCCCGACCTATTTATTCACACTTCTATGCTGGAGTGGCGTATGTTGGACCAGCCCACTGCGCTTCTGCTTACAGGGGACGACAATACAGGTACATGACTGAGATCTTGCCCACTGCCTGAAGTAACATGGTTGCGTCCACTGTTCACAACACTACAAGTACCAGCAGTATATGTACACATGGAGAGGTTTGTGCTCTGCATAGTGTAGTCTGTCCAGCACATCACCGCTACACTTGGTATTGTGGGCGTTATTATTGGTGGGTGACTTGCGTCCTTCACACATGTTTGGTTGCCAGATCTCGCAACATTCAGCTATTGTGTGGCTGAGGGGCCATGCCATTTTTGGAACGTCCACTGTCCTGTTGTGCACTGTCTCGTGGTAGTTGGGGGGTGGTCCGGGGTGGTCCTGAGGGTGGTGGCAGTGGGTTTTTGTGGCCTTCTTGGGTGCTAGAGGTGCATGATCAGTAGCTCTACGACATGTGTTGGTCTTAGATGTGATTCTGGGCTGGGCTCCCTTTTACACTGTAGGTAATTGTCCTGCTTTACACCAGTCATGAGTGATGTAATATGTGATGTCATCAGCAGTGCATTGCGGGGGCGCAAGTTATAGTTAGCTTACTAACCATGACATCTGAATTTCTATGGTTTTGTACGAGTGAAATGTGCAACTAACTATAACGTCCCTGAAACCTATGATTTTTTCAGTGAATATATATTATCTGCAAAAGGTTCCTTGTTGGAGCCCATAGCAAATTATAGCGACTTTGGGAGCAGGCTTAAGTGAGAAAAAACCTAAATTGAAATACTATCCCCAACTGACACCAGGGAACAAAGTCGACATATTTCAGGAAGCAGTGGTACAGGATATACACAAAATGAAAAACAACAAAATATATGGACAATTTGACAAAAGCAGAAAGGGAAGCACTTACATGCCTCACAAAGGATAATCATATTGAAATAAAAATTGCAGACAAAGGAAGCAACATAGTGATTTGGGACCGTAGTGCCTATGTAAAAGAAGCTCATCGTCAGCTGAAAGATGTTGAATATTATGAAAAATTAAAATCTAATCCAACTGCAGACATAAAAAGACACTTGGAAAAAAAACTTTCAACATGGGCCTCAAACAATTTGATAGATGAAGATGAAGTAAAGTACCTTACAGTCCATTTTCCTGTAACAACAACAATTTATTTCCTTCCTAAACTACATAAAGATCCCAAAAGACCACCGGGAAGACCAATTTTAGCTGCAAAAGGTTCCTTGTTGGACCCCATAGCAAATGATATCGACTTTTTTCTAGCACCATACGTATGCAAGTTGAACTCATACATAAAGGACATGACAAATCTTTTGCGAAATTTGCAAAATACCCCCTGGCAAGAAAGCTATCATCTTATCACAATGGATGTCATAGCCCTATATACCAACATTGAAAATGAAATGAGCATGAAGGCGTGTGAATCATTCTTAAAGGAAAGAAATATACACTATAGTGATCACAACAAGATGGTGTTAGAATTGATATCAATCTGCCTCACGCAAAACATCTCTGTCCTTGGGGAAGAAATCTATCGCCAAAACATGGGTACGGCCATGGGTTTTTCCTTCAGCCCAAGCAACGCTTGCTTAGCGATGGGTTGGTGGAAGAAAGAAGTAGCCTGGCATCCAAAACATGATCATTATGTAAATAAAATAATAATGTGGATCCGCTTCATAGATTATCTACTAATAATTTGGGATGGTACCAAAGCAGAATTCAAGGAATACTTTCAGATTCTAAATTCCACTATGACAAATCTCAAATTCACCTATGAGATAAGCAATGAGACACGGAAATTTACATCAAAAATGGCCATATTGAAACAACACTGCATCGGAAAACCACAGCTAGAAATGCTACACTGGAAGCAACAAGTTTTTATCAACCCTCCCTCATTGGGGAATTCCTAAGAATCCGTAGGATCTGTACGGAAGAACAGGAATGGAAGTGAAGCAACGGCAAAAAGATTCGAACAAAGAAAATATAATAAAACCATGATCAGAAAATGCTGGAAAAGAGCGGATGAAAGATCAAGAGAGGATTGTTTAAAACCCAAACAGGAGACAAAATCAGATAAACCTGAACCCATAAGAATGATTATGGATTATTCCAATGACACCAAAAAGATAACCAAAATATTGAGAAAAAATTGGAAAATCTTACAAATGGATGAAACTGTGAGCAAAATCAAACGGAATCATCCGACGATAACATATCGCAAAGCCAGGAATCTGAAAAGATCGATTAGTGCATAGTCACTACAAAGGGAAAAAGAGCACACAATGGTTAAAAACTAGTGGCTTTATTAAATGCCACAATTGCAAAGTGTGCGAAATTGCAAAACCGACAAAGGAAATCAAATTAGCCAACAACAAAAACTGGCAAATCAAAGAACTGATCTAATGCAAAAGTCAATGTACGATCTATGTCATTGAATGTCCATGCAAATTAAAATATTTTGGGAGCACTACTTGCGAACTAAAAAAATGTATATTAGAGCATGTCCGGGGGACAACCAACAAGGACAAAACAAATGCAGTGGCCAGACATATGGAACAAGCCCATATGAGCAATTGGAAGCTTTTGAAATTTTATGGCATTGAAACAATTCCACTAAACATCAGAGATGGAAACAGAGAAAAGATTCTGCGGCAAAAAGAATCATGGTACATCATTAATCTCAGGACACTGACACCTAATGGCCTCAACCTGAGTGAGGAACTGTATAGCCACCTGTGAAGGAA
Organism: Triturus cristatus; assembly: GCF_964204655.1. Taxonomy (NCBI): domain Eukaryota; kingdom Metazoa; phylum Chordata; class Amphibia; order Caudata; family Salamandridae; genus Triturus; species Triturus cristatus. The sequence goes on from NC_140589.1 coordinate 184,978,261, forward strand.
ATGTTTTAAAATTAATGAAACTGAACTCTCTTTTTTCATTTCTTTTTTGACTTTTCGTACTACATGTTTATTGGTACGAACCCTTATAAGAAACGAATTAAATGAATAAAGGAGATACATATGAGAATGTTAATGATATCCCTCTAGAGGGATTTTATTGTCCTTGGAGCAAAAAGTAAAGGTTTTGTATATACAAGAACATTGAAAACTCCTTGAAACAATGGGCAAATTGAAACGAAAAATGAGCGAAAAAGAATAAGCTTTAAATTAATGGTGTGTACCAACATCCTAAGAAAACATGTTTTTAAATTATGATTTGTTATCCTTAATCACATAATTTCACATGTATATAAATTTATCACGTTTTGTTTCACTAATGGTACTATATAAGTGCATTTTTTTCTTTAAGGACTGCAAATCCCATAATGCTTTGCCTAACCATCTGACAGGAAATGATGTCTGTTTTCAAAAGTACTCAAATGTTGGGAATTGGGTGTGTAACATAATCGTGATCAAGTTCTTGTGCCAAGACCGAAACAAGTCGATTTGTGGCTTTCACAATCAATAATGAGCTGAAGAAATGAAATAAAATACTCTCACATTACCAATTTTTTGCGGAGTGCGACCCTGTGCCTTCTTGAAGGAATTTGATGAATACGTAATGGTCAGGCTCGACCGTAAGGATACCGCACGGGTATTGAGCGCTAGGAACCCGACAAGAGGAGCCAACGTGGGGGAATATATATATATATATATATCTCGCTCACTGCCCCAAAGCACTTTTTGGCGAATAGCATGTCACTCCTGACCCCAAAAAGGATTAATGGTGGGTTAGTATACGAAAAGTGGGAAATATATGTTCATTTGAGTGGTGGACATGTGAGTCTGTTAGTTTAATTGAATAGGATAATGGAGGTATGGAAGAGGGAAGAGTCTAGAAAGTGTTATTTAGGAGATCATAGCAGTAAATTGAGGATTGTGAGGTGTAAAAGGAAAGATGGAGGTGGGACGAGTCTCCAGAAAGCGATTAGGGAAATGGCAATAGTAAAATGAGGTTTGGGATACATGAGGGATAGATTCAGAAAGAGTTGGTTGGGAGATCATAGAAGTAAAATAAGGTTGAATATATTGAAAACAACACCAAAACATACTGCAACTAATTACGCTTTCAGAGGCTCTGCTCATCTTAAAACCCATAAGTTGTTTTAAAAATAAACTCAATGAAAGAAATTCAACACTGGAATTTACATGCTTTTACGCTGTGAACAGAATAAAATGTACCCCATGTTAAACCAATTGTGTTTAATTTGACAACCATTGAACCAACTCAATTGTGCACAAAATAAACTGGTCATTGATTACCAATTTAGAACAGAGCAAGTGATGCTAATTCATTCAAATCATGCAGTTTAAATTAAACACTTGACTCTAAAGGCTATATAAAACATTTAAAAAAAACAATCCAAATCACGAAAAAAGGAAAGAAACATTCAGACACGCCCTGTACATCAAACCCTTTAATGAATCAAACGTGCTGTGATAATATGATGTGAGCATAAAATTCCATGAAAAACAATTGTAGACACTAAAATACTGAATAAATATTGTGAGAAATAATGATAATTGGCAATAAAAAATATTTAACAACCAAATTTTGTTCAAATGTTGACCTTGACATTAACAAAAACAGTACTCTGTAACTTATTGTTTAAAGCTTTGATGATGTAAAGATAACTCCCGCTGATGGACTAAGTGCAACCCAGTTTTTTCAAGAGGCCTCCGAGATGGCATTTTCCTTGTTTATTCCGTCTTCTCTTCCAGAGAATGTAAGAATGTCAGATGTTTTGGTCCCCCTAGTATTTACACAAATTACAATGTAAATGCCACTATTTTGTTTTATTTCTTTTATAGCGCTTTAGCACTACAGTAGTGGTAAAGTGCTGTAAAAGAAAAAGTAAAATAGTGATATTTAAAATATTTGTGTACGTGCTCTGACTTCCTGCATTGGGATGGAAAGTGCCACAACTCATCCCAATGAAGGGTATCAGATCACCTTACATCACACGACAATCTTTTCATGAACATTTGCAGAGTGATCTTTATCTTGCCAGGAGCAGTGAGTGGAATGGAACCCTACTCGTAAATGACGCCACAAGTAGAAAGCGTCTTTAAAAAATAAAAAAACAGACGTGCTCTGCAAGTCAAACACGGAGCAATGCAGATTGTGCGGCCTTTTAAATATATTTAGGGATTGTGAAAGTGCATCATGCTTTGAGACAGCTCTGCTATTGTGTGACTTTTTAAATATATCAGGGGTATATTCACAAGAACGTGTAATAACTACCGCAAGAGTAGCGTAACGCAACTTTCAATATCGCAGCCTATCACGGGAAAATAACCCTGTGTCAACGTGGAATTCACAACAAGGCGGTAGCATGCAATAGTCATCAGATAACGCACCAAATCTCCGCGTGAAAATCAACACCACGCCGCATAACTGCGATACGCCGCGGTACAAAAAGTAGCGAAAACCAGCCTCAGGCCTGCAAATCCCACGCGTCTGGCGGAACAATGCACCATAAAAACCACAGAATAAATACACCAAAAACAATCCAAAGTGCATAGCAACATGGATGCACCCTGACACAGCGCAGGGGCCAACTCGAACCCCACAACTCTCACAGACTACCAGCAAGGAATAACGGGGTCGGGGAAGGCCAAGGAGAAGAGGGAGAGGAAGACGGGGTGCAGACAGCAGAAAAATAAGACCAGCGTCACGGAGGTGACAGAACACTACCAGCAACTGACCCACTAGCAGACCACCTGGATTGCAGTGGGAGTGCTGAGGAGGCCAATCCAGGAGGCCAATAGGCGCCGGCATGACGTGACTACCTAAACAAGGCACAAACCAGCTGCCAACAGGAAGGCAGCAACGGCGATAGGAGGTGGCAGTCCAGCGCCACCGGAGGAGCTGAAGGAAACCCAGGCCACAGTCATCAGTGTGGACACCCGGCCAAGGAGTAGGGAGTACGGACACGGCTCGAGAGGACCTGACACAACATCAAGAGGGAGTGCAATGAACAGGGACTGGGGGGCCGGGGGGAGTCGGAACAATGGCATACATGCACAATGAGCTGTAGCACACTGCACACCCACAATCACCCAAGTCCATGGGCCCGATCCCCTTGGCAAACTGCAGCACACACATAGCACGAACAACACACCCACATTGACGACAATGAGGAACAACGGGCATAGCCGACACTGCAGAACAGAGGACACAACTGGCTTCGCACATGCACAGAAACATGCCTACTACATCTGACGGAGCCGGAAACTCTGAAATGGAAATATACATGTACGACCTCACATCCGTCATGTAGACCAAATGAACACTGTCCCGCAGAAGAATCCAGCATCCCCAAAACAGGCACAATGTACATTGCCATACAGTCTGCATGCAAACCTGCACAATGGGCCAACATATATGTCAACACAAAGTCAATACGCACCTCCCCTTCACATCGCTGAAGGGCACACAACACCTTCAGCAGAGCACAGAATACAACACATCAGTGATGCCGGAGAGGACCACCACACCATTGACACCGACGCCCTACAACAGCACATGGATATACCATGCAACCCCCCACCAGGACCCAGACAGCCAAGCTACTCAGAGGAGAACACTGTGCCTGCAACAGACCACACAGCAGGAAGCACCTGCAAGCACAGCTGGCTCACGACACTTCACCTACCCACACTTCGCACCCCAATGCCATGTTCCTGCATGCCAAAGGAGGTGGCCCAATAGGTGTTGGTGGGGGCCGAACCCATGGAATGCGAACCAGGACACATACGTAGGTGTCCATCACCCTTCAGAGGCCACCAACACCCTACTAAGGAGACCCACACTGCCACAGAGACACATGGAGATGCACATTCACAGTACAGAGCCACGGGCAGGGGCGCTCAAATAGCAGTCACACACCCATGTTGGCTCTGCGTACAACGGCCCTGGCCACTACCCTTACGAATTGAGTGGGTGACGCCAAAGCTACAGGTCCAAGCTCCAACCCGCTGCCTGCGCTGACACGTTTGCATCCGATGTACACAGCACAATGTAATGGTGTAGGGCCCAGGGCCCTCACGCATACAACAAGACCACAGGGACACACACAGATATCATGTTGAACTGGCTACAGGCACATGCGGCCAGCCCCTTTATTGGCAGGGCCAAATGTACAGTGACGCCTGTGCTGGATGTGTGTGGGGTGAGTGTAAGCCATTCCGCACAGAATATCTGGTGCTGGCAACCACTTGAACATTAGACACCAGTGCAATGGAAACAGAAAACACATGCATAAAAGAGTCAACTGCTGAGCAACATGGAGGGAGCCGGAGAAAGTCCAGTGGACTGCCAACATGCAAACAGAAGTGTCCGTGAGTTGCAGTGCACTGGGAATGGAACACTAGAGATGAGCGCGCCCATGTGAAGAAAAGTCTCAGATTGTGTCCCTCCAACAGATACTTGATGCAGATGCAGTGGGGTGTGTCATACCTGGATCATCTTCCCCATCAATGTCTCAGGGCCCCAACACTGTTTGAGGTGACTTTGCTGCTCAACCTCTCCACAGCTCAAAACTCAATCAGTAACAGACAATGGCTTGCAGTGCACTGAGTCCTTGGCACCTCGAGTGCTGAGCAGGGTATCAGGCCGATGATGGCATCCACAACAGGTCTGAGCAACTCTGTAAGTCTGTCAGGACCACCGTGTTGACTGTGGCAGATGACTGTTGGAGGTGGTCCTTGCGGTGGTGGTGTGTGCCTCCTGCGGTGATGCCATGTCTGGGCCGGTCAGGACTCGATTTGGTGTGTGAGCCCTGGTGGGTCGCTGTTGGGCCCGGAGGCTGCGTACAGCACAGGGCTACAGAGATATGGAGTGGATGACCCCAAGGCCAACTCATCAGGGGCCATCCAATATCTCAGAAGAAGGGGTCCCGGACCTGACAAGTACAGAGTTAGTGGCCCCGGATGCACAGCGGCCGACACAGGCACCCAGCCACGGGACGGTGACTTGCGGTGCAGTCAGATGGGCCATGCGACCTGAGTGGGTCACCATCAATGTTGCGGAGGGCTTCAGGGGACAGTGGAAGGTGTCCTCCAGGGCATGACGCCGAAAGGTTTGATTTTAGCCTGAAGCAGCAAATGGAGGGGTGGAATGCAACAGCCTCATTGCCACCACCAATTCGGTATCAGCTACATGAGGATGAAAACTGCCCCCTAGTCCATAGACTCAGACACCACCAAAGTTCGACCAGAGAGTGTCCATGATTGTCGGGGAACAGACTTAGGGGCACCAGGGCTGAGAGGGAATGCTGTCTGCGATGATGCCGGTATGCTGATATGAACTCTGCCATTGCAAAGTGAAGAGTCTGTGACCTACTGGACCGCAGTGTAGGCCGGAGGCAGTGGTAAGCAGTGGCCCACAGCCATGTGTCGTTAACTGGGGAGGCACAGAGTTAGTGACACAAGGGCAGTTGTCGGTAGTGTTCGATCACCTCCATAATGATGATCTTGTTCCCTCCGGACTGCAAAGCGTCATCCTCTTATGTCTCTCCGTGCGTGCGATGACATGTATTCTGCCTCTTGAATAACCGGTGTTCAGTTCCAAATCTGTGACCCACTCGTGCGCAGCATAGGCCGAGGGCAGTAGTCCGCGTAGGGCCACAGACACGTGTGGTTGTGATGCCATGCACAGTCTTGTTTGCACACTTCGAAGTGAGTATAGTGACTTGTCCTATGCCTTAAATTGTGTTCACTCCAATGGTGTAATCAAGACTCAGTTCCAAATGTGTGACCTACCTGACCGTGGTGTAAGTCTGAGGCAGCAGTCAGCATTGGCTATTCAACGAGTGTCGCCGGCATAGGTTGGATGGCCCCACCGGCCTGCGTAGTTCAGGTTCAGTGGCACCATGTGTTCGGACACCTCCGTATATGTGACCCGGGTTTCGTCCGGACTGAGTCGTATCTTCCTCTTACTCCTCTCCACGCGACCACTGTTGTGGACTCTGCCATTCGTGAATTGTGCCTAGGTGCTGAATGTGGGACCTACTGGTCCGCAGGGTAGTCCTGGTCCCTCATCCACGTATCGTCGGCTGGCGTTGAACAGGGTTAGTGGCACCACATGTCTCAGGCTGGCGTTCAACAGGGTTAGTGGCAACACGTGCCGCAAGAAGTCCATATGGAACTATGCCTCACTGATCGGGTGTGGCCTGGTGCTGTTGCCGCTTGCCCGGATTTGGGGTCACCGCCATTCATGATTTAGGACACAGTTTCACACATGAGACCTACTGGACCGAGGAGTAGGCCTGAGGTGGCAGTAGAGTACGTCAACAAAAAAGGAGTAAAGCGGGCTCATATCGTGGAGACCGTGATGGTCTGAGGAGGCTGCCAAGGTCATGGGACTCGGGCCTGGAGCTTGCGCCGGAACGTGGTGGGCCCTCCTTGACACACGCCGGTGTCGGCAGGTGCTCAGTGAGGCCTAACTGCGCAGGGGCGGACCTGACGGGTTCGTGGTCCAGCGTGCCGGGGTCCAGCAGGCGCACAGCATTGCAGGCAACTCCGCTCTAGAGGACGGTGTCAGCCTCATGGCAGGGTGAGACGCACCCGCCATGGCAGAGACGTTGGGCTTTCCGGAAGGGGACCATGCCCAGGGCTACGTGCTTCTTATTCACACCCCTACGCTGGTGTGGCGTACGCCGGGCCATCCCACTCCAGTCACGCTTAGGGGGGGCGTAACAGGTAAGATATCCACAAGTTCCCCCACTGGCTGTGGTGACACAGTTGCGTCCACTGTCCACTACACTCCATACACCAGAGGTGTATGTCGCCATGGATATGGGTGTTTGCTGCATACTGCGGTCTGTCCAGCACATCTCCGCCACTCTTGGCATTGTGTACTTTCCCAATGATGGTACTACTTCAACCTTCACACATGCCTGTTTGCCACCTCTCACCACATTTGGTTTTTGTGTGGCTGAGGTGCCATGCCGTTGACGGCTCATGTTCACGGCTTGGCCAGGTAACGAGTTGTTCTGTCATTGCTGGTGGGTGGGCATGTTGTTGTGCATGCTGGTTGTTATTTTGTGATGTGTGCATTGCCAGAGTTGTGATTTGCATGGTTGTGGAGTTGAGGTAAGTGGGGTGTTCATTTGGAACTTGCCAAGGGGCTGTGCATTTCCCTTGGTGCAATCCTGGGAATGCTGGTTGCTGATGGGCTGTCGGAGGTTGAAGGAATCATGCACACTGGCTGTGTATTTGAAGGCGACATTGTTGGAGGTTCCACGGTGTTCTGTTATTGCCTGCACATTGGGGTGGGACGTGTGGTTTCTGTTGTGGTGATTGTGTGCTGTGTCACCAGGGGGCACAGGTGGGACATGTGTGCTGTGGATTGCCCCCAACACGTGCTTGCATCTAGCTATGGTGTATTGTCCTTTCTTGGTCTCCAGCGTGACCTGCTCATTGTGTTGGACGTATGGGGACTGGGGTACCAGGGTGATGGTGATGTCCAGGGCAGGTGTAAGGGACTTGGATGTGGCCGGCAGTGAGACTCCTCGGACTCTGGTGGGTGTTGGTTGGGGGGTGCCAGGGGCCAACAGGTGCAGCCCAGCCAGCAGCTTGGTGTGGGGTGGGATGTTGGTTGTCCGCTGTGTTGGTGCCATAGGCCTGTTGGGCGATGATGGTCGGGATGCATGAGATGGTTGTCCCTTTCAGTGTGGTGGACGGAGACATTGTCAAAGGGTGGGTCTGTGCTGCTGGTATGCTTCCTGGGGGTCTGCTGTCTTTGTCTGCGCTGCATCTGTGGTGGTCTGGGGGTGTTCCGGGTGTGGGTTGTGGTCCTGGGGTGGTGTCGGTGGGTGTTGTAGCCCTCTTGGATTTTCGGGCCGCATGATGGGTGGCTCCATGGCATCTGTTGCCCTTTCAAAGTGGCCCTGGGCGATGCTCCTTTTTGTTCTGCAGGCTGCCCTCCGACTTTACCCCAGGTCAGAGCAGGTGTAGATTTCCTGGTGCTAACACGCCTTATCGCCTGTTTTGTGTTTTCATCGCAGTTCTGTCTGGTCATTGAGAATGTTGAGGTGTGATGTTCTCGCGGCTTTTGGCACAGGAATGCCCACTTTGCATATCATTGGCGATAGTTGCGGAGGGCCTCTGTGGCGATGTGTTTTGCGGCTGCTATCGCGGGTAAACTGGTGCTGTGGGCTGTTAACTCCAGCTTGTGAATGGGGCGATATTATCACAACTTAGGCTGCAATAAAGTGCCATTGACTCGGCTATAGTTCCTTGTGAATATGCCCCTCAGTGTGTTCATGAAAGTGAGATAGCAGCGCTGTCTCAAAGCATGATGCGCACTTTCATGATCACTAAGATATTTACAAGGCCATGCAATAATTTGTTTCAGAAGCCTGCAGCCACGCTCCAATTACTAAATAGAATGCAGCAAGTGGCATGCCGGAGCATCTTGCTGCTGAACTTGTTATGACCATGGCAGGGTGAGACGCACCCGCCATGGCAGAGACGTTGGGCTTTCCGGAAGGGGACCATGCCCAGGGCTACGTGCTTCTTATTCACACCCCTACGCTGGTGTGGCGTACGCCGGGCCATCCCACTCCAGTCACGCTTAGGGGGGGCGTAACAGGCAAGATATCCACAAGTTCCCCCACTGGCTGTGGTGACACAGTTGCGTCCACTGTCCACTACACTCCATACACCAGAGGTGTATGTCGCCATGGATATGGGCGTTTGCTGCATACTGCGGTCTGTCCAGCACATCTCCGCCACTCTTGGCATTGTGTACTTTCCCAATGATGGTACTACTTCAACCTTCACACATGCCTGTTTGACACCTCTCACCACATTCGGCTTTTGTGTGGCTGAGGTGCCATGCCGTTGACGGCTCATGTTCACGGCTTGGCCAGGTAACCATTGTGAGTTGTTCTGTCATTGCTGGTGGGTGGGCATGTTGTTGTGCATGCTGGTTGTGATTTTGTGATGTGTGCATTGCCAGAGTTGTGATTTGCATGGTTGTGGAGTTGAGGTAAGTGGGTTTTCATTTGGAACTTGCCAAGGGGCTGTGCATTTCCCTTGGTGCAATCCTGGGAACGCTGGTTGCTGATGGGCTGTCGGAGGTTGAAGGAATCATGCACACTGGCTGTGTATTTGAAGGCGACATTGTTGGAGGTTCCACGGTGTTCTGTTATTGCCTGCACATTGGGGTGGGACGTGTGGTTTCTGTTGTGGTGATTGTTTGCTGTGTCACCAGGGGGCACAGGTGGGACATGTGTGCTGTGGATTGCCCCCAACACGTGCTTGCATCCTGCTATGGTGTATTGTCCTTTCTTGGTCTCCAGCGTGACCTGCGCATTGTGTTGGACGTATGGGGACTGGGGTACCAGGGTGATGGTGATGTCCAGGGCAGGTGTAAGGGACTTGGATGTGGCCGGCAGTGAGACTCCTCTGACTCTGGTGGGTGTTGGTTGGGGGGTGCCAGGGGCCAACAGGTGCAGCCCAGCCAGCAGCTTGGTGTGGGGTGGGATGTTGGTTGTCCACTGTGTTGGTGCCATAGGCCTGTTGGGCGATGATGGTCGGGATGCATGAGATGGTTGTCCCTTTCAGTGTGGTGGACGGAGACATTGTCAAAGGGTGGGTCTGTGCTGCTGGTATGCTTCCTGGGGGTCTGCTGTCTTTGGCTGCGCTGCATCTGTGGTGGTCTGGGGGTGTTCCGGGTGTGGGTTGTGGTCCTGGGGTGGTGTCGGTGGGTGTTGTAGCCCTCTTGGATGTTCGGGCCGCATGATGGGTGGCTCCATGGCATCTGTTGCCCTTCCAAAGTGGCCCTGGGCGATGCTCCTTTTTGTTCTGCAGGCTGCCCTCCGACTTTACCCCAGGTCAGAGCAGGTGTAGATTTCCTGGTGCTAACACGCCTTATCGCCTGTTTTGTGTTTTCATCGCAGTTCTTTCTGGTCATTGAGAATGTTGAGGTGTGATGTTGTCGCGGCTTTTGGTACAGGAATGCCCACTCTGCATATCATTGGCGATAGTTGCGGAGGGCCTCTGTGGCGATGTGTTTTGCGGCTGCTTTCGCGGGTAAACTGGTGCTGTGGGCTGTTAACTCCAGCTTGTGAATGGGGCGATATTATCACAACTTAGGCTGCAATAAAGTGCCATTGACTCGGCTATAGTTCCTTGTGAATATGCCCCTCAGTGTGTTCATGAAAGTGAGATAGCAGCGCTGTCTCAAAGCATGATGCACACTTTCATGGTCACTAAGATATTTACAAGGCCATGCAATAATTTGTTTCAGAAGCCTGCAGCCACACTCCAATTACTAAATAGAATGCAGCAAGTGGCATGCCGGAGCATCTTGCTGCTGAACTTGTTATGACCATCCATCCAGGATCTCTGCCACTACTACATTTTCATACCCTACAAAAAGGAACAACCGTTTTGCTCGCGCTGCTCTCGTTTCTTAAGCTGCAGCGCAAATCGGTCTCTGTGTAATGGGTTGTACAGTGAAGTGTGCGCGCTTCACAGGAGACACTGCACACTTGTGGTAGAACTAGTGCACGCGCGCACAGGTGTGCAGCTTCCAGGGAGCACTGCCCATAAACCTCTTGGTTTAAAACTGCAGGTCATGGGATGCCTTTAAGAAGGTGATCATGTTAGGATGACCGGCGTATGAACTCTTTTCTAGGATAGTGTTCATGGTTTAAAAAGGAAGTAACCCCATTAAAGTCTATAGAGGCAGTTTGTTTTTGAATGGCTGAATGCCAGTAAAAAGAAGGTAATATCCACTAGATTTTGGAGGCTTGACAGATTTGCTTTGTGTAGAGCATGTTATCAAAGGTTATGCCCATTTTCATTTGATTTAGCATTTGTATATCTTGTAAATTACTTCAAGTCCACAAACTTATAGGACACTATGAAAAGTATTAAATGAGCACTCAGTGATATCGCTAATGATGCCTACTGAGTGGTGTGATATGTGAGTTCATAAGCAGTGCATGACTGAGGCACAAATTACAGTTGGTCACTAAAATTAAAACTGACGATTTTCAGTGCTCTTTGTTATCTAAATATTTGTTCTTATCTCATTTAAACACCTAACTATAATTTCCCGTAAATTCTTGATTTTTTCAATTTCAGTTCACTCAGACTCTGGGACTGGGCTTTGGACACCTTGGGACACACCCCATTCCCACTCCTTCTCTTCTGAGAAAGGACATTGGTCCCTACACCCCTCCCACTACATTATGACCATTTGGGCTACTATTAACCTTTCCTACCACCCTCGGTTGGGAATTTCCTGAGCCACTCCCCTTAGGATCACTACCAAATGCCTTTCCAGACTCTCTGGTACACACACAGAGGTCTGCCTTCTGTACAAGTTCCCTGGATCAGAGAACTCGCACTCCAACAGGTGTTGGCATAGCCCTGGAAAACAACAACGGAACATGTGCCCTCTGACAATCAGATTAAACAGCCTTTCAAAATTGTTTGCTGTACTACCCGTCACCCAACCCTCCAGTGCATGACAACATTCTTCCACAAACTCCCACCAAGACTGGTGAGAGAGTTTCCTACTGCCCCTGAACCTCAGCCTATACCCTTAAGGCGTGACACCCTCTTCCTTGGAACTAGGTACCACGCTCTGGGATCTGGCAGTGGAATTTCTACACTGGACACAAGCACACAACATTGCTGCCACCACTGGACTCCACCCTCACTGGTGAATCCAGAACACTGAAACTACGCTCAGGGGACAGCCTATCCTCAAAAACTAGTTTCTCTCTAGCAAAGGACCTCTCTGCCTCCGCCATCCTGTCCTGAACTACGGCTCTCTCAACATCAGCCTTTTTTCTCTTTCACCACCAGCTGTGCTAGCTCCTTGACATGCTCCAATCTGAGCCTTTCCAATGCCAGCTGGTGCTCTCTTTCTTTACTCCAGTCCGCCAACTCCTCTGGGGACAGAGAAAGGAAGAGGACACTATCCCTGGCACCGGACCCTGCAAGGGACTCAATTTCCACAGGGTCCTCACTGACTACTGGCGTCCCTGCCTAGTCATTTCCTCCCTCCTGTTCAGACTCTTCAGGGTCTCCCTCAAAACTGCCACTTAGGAATGTGGGTGGGTAAAACACAGTGTCCTCCCTTGTCTCTAATACTACCCCCCTGCGGTCCAATTGAAAGAGGAACAGAGCTCTGTGAAAGTTGCCCTCTATTGGTAGCCCCCTTTCTCTACAGAGACCCTTTACCTCCTCCTCAGTGTACTCTCATAGGTCATCTTCATTATAGACTAGCCCCATTCTGGCAAGGTACACAACCAGAAGTGCAGTAGTAAGATTCCGATGCATAAGAGTGAAGCAGGAGTATGCAATAAAAAATTACTACTGAGAAAAAGCAGGAGAAATCAAAACACATGATTATCTAAATGCACAGTTTGTAGTGCAACCATGCGTCAATGTGGTACTGCGCAAACGCAAGTCCTATCCTCACTGCTGACAACAAATGTTAGAAATGGTGTTTCTGTTTGGCTAGGGTATGCACCTAAGCCAGGCAGAACGTGCCACTCTAGTTAGAGCAAGGGAGTTACCCCTGTAGTAACCCCTGCTCACCTCTTTAGTAGGTTAGCAGAGCAGTCAGTCTTATCCCACAGGCAATGGATGAAGTGTTTGCGCAACACACCCACATAGCAGTGACACACTAGACACACCACAAAAGAGACTCCACACAAGGTTATATTCAAATACCCTTTGTATTATTCAAAAAACACACTAGACCACAACCACATAAAGCACTGTGACACTAAGCACTTATCATGATGTCACAGATTACATTAATCACTTGGCTAGTTGGCCCAGTGTTATAAACATCACAGTTAGCACAACCCAGTAACTACTGCTAGAATTGCACTTAGCACAACACATTATGCATAACCATCATCAGCAGTGCACAATAGTAGACACTGACCAGTTGCACACATTAGGGAAATTTCATTCCCACATCAGGCATCTTCCTGAACTAATAATCAGTATCCAGATACTGTAAGGTAACAGGACCTATATATCACAGTATTAGGGCATGTAACATGCAGCGACAACCTAAGACCGCGCTCTTTCATTCCTGGTGCACATTATCTGGTAACACCCACTAGGGTACTAGGCACTGCAGCACCGGCATGCCTCTCCTGGGTAAAGCACGTATTACATCCACTGTGTAATCACTGGGTGAAAAAGTAGACTTTTTGTCAATTGATCGTTGGTTATTTTGAATAAGGGAAGCAGCAGAAAAAGATTTGATTGTTTTTTTCTGCTCTATTGATGTTGATCTACTCAATATATTTACTGTGCAACCTCACTAAAAAATGAAGTCTTCAAAAATGCTATTTATTACATAAAGTTGCACCCGTAATGCAAACTGAATGCAGATTTCACACCAAAGGGTTTGCACTATGCGTGGTACATGAGTAAAACAAACCCAAATAGTGATTTATGAAGCCACACAAGGTCACTATGCATGGTCCTGAGTGGCTTGATGAATCAGGAGTAATGCAGCTCAAATTACTACGTAGCATTACTGTGGCCCAGGGTGGCGTTGTATGTGTGTTCCCGTGCAGCTCCCATGGGATTTTCACACATTCTCAGATTTACCATTGCTGGAAGACCTGTGAATTCTCCAAAGTACTGCGCCTTCTCAGGTATGGCATAACATGGACAAATATGTTTTTCTCCTCATTACTTTCTATCTGTGCTGCATTCTGCAGAGCACATAGATAGTGGAATATGTCTCAGGGAATTGTTTTTGGGCAGGATGGTGCCCCTTCCTGCACAAAAAAAATCCTGCATGCAACGGAGGGAGCCTTGCACTATGGTGCAAGGGTGCATACGTTGGTGCTAGGCCCATTGTGCGCCAGCGCCGGGGAAAGAACAGGAATACGCTGTATTGGAATAAATACAGCACATCATTGCCCTTTCCCTGTAACTCAGCGCAGCAAGGCGACTTGCTGCACTGCATTACTTTGCCATCAATATTCCCGTGCATGTTTAGTAATGCTCCACCAGTGCACACTTTAATGTCCAAGGGCTACTATTGGCGCAGAATGACACGTATTGCTTCTGAGGAAAATGATTCTTGGCATTTTAATGAGGGACGGTCTGATCATTTGGACAGTCTGCCATTTCCCCAGTGAGGTATAAGCTAGGAGGCTGAATTCATGGCTGGATGGGATGCAAAGACACAACCTTACAAGTGAATATGCCATATATTTGAAAACATTTGTTGTAACCTGAACCAATCAGTCCTAGCCTTTTCTAAAAATCTTTGTGGGGGGGGGGGCATCCCTCCCGAACCCACTGCAGAGGTCCATGCTCTCTCACAACACTCCCTGCCAGATCTGAACTTTCTTTTTAACAGGGCTGGGTTTGGTTCAGATAAAGCATTGTAATGAAATCTAGAAACATGAGTAATATTTTTTAACAAATATGTTTTTCAAATCTAACATCTCTGTAAATCTGGTGCACTTGATTAACTGAAATCTGTGGCTTTCTTTTTCAGAAAATAAAAATGTTGGCATTATTGATCATGTTCATGGCTTTTGGTCTGCATCAATGCAATGAGGTATGGCACCAATCTTTATATTTAATAGCCTTTCTTTAGTTCAAGTGAGCAATCATGCTCCCAGAAGAAAACCATATGGCAAATGCAGTAGGGTTATTTAATGGTTTACACAATCCTGGTGGGAATTTCGAGTTGATAATTTACAAATGATAAAAAAAACTCATTCCCTTGAAGACAGATCTTATCGAGAGAGAAATCCGAAATTTTAAAAATTGGTAAAGAACGTGTAGAAATGTCCTTGAACAAAAAGCAGAACACATTTTCCATATATACATTTACATTAATGCAAAGATCATTTGTTCAATTGCTCAATACATGTAACCACCCTTTTCCTTGTCGATGAAGAGGAATGCCCTATTAATTGCCAGTAATCTTCATTACTCCTGGTCCTGTTGTTCTCATCCCATTAATTACAAAGTGAGATATGACTATCTCGTAGACAGAAAAAGGATCAAAAGGAATACTGGAACCCTTACCCCATACCCTCCCATTGGGAGTACTTAAGTCATACTTACCCAGCATTCCTTCTGAAGTACCAAGTCCAACATATGAAAGATGGCTGTTTGGGAGGACAACAGGACCAGGGGTAATGAAGACTGTTGGTAAGTAATAGGGCATTACCCCCCGGTCTATCATGTCCTCAGCCCATTTATTACAAAGTGAGAATACCCAAGCCAAGCACTCAACATTCATATATAAAAAAAAAATCACAAAAGATGCAACACCATACAGCAGCACATAAAACTGATTTATTAATACAAAACAACATAAATCAGTAGGTAACATTCTCCAACACTCCCAACCCAAAATGTGTATCCTCACCCAGTAAACTCTGGAACCTATAATGCCTGACAAAAGTATTAGAGGAGAATCTAGTAGCAGCCCTGCAAATCTCTGGGAGGGAGACCCCCTCAACTCTGCCTAGGAAACTGCCACTCCACGAGTAGAGAGACCCTGCACCCCAGTTGGAACCCAGACACAGATTAAGCCAGCTCAATCACCTGCTTAATCCACCAACCAAGGGACAAAGAAGAATCCTTCTCACCACAGTAGGAAATCCCAAAGGAAACAAACAAGGAATCAGACTTCCTGAATGATCTTGTGCGACCCAAATAAATTCTCAAAGTCCGTTACACATCCAACAAGGACCATGGAACACCATGTGCAGACTCTGAGTCTGCCCCCAAAGAAGGCAGAATCACCTCCTGACACCGATGGAACTGAGAAACCACCTTGGGCACAAAAGAAGAATCTGAACAAAGTACAACCCTACCAAAAACAGGAAGAATTCCCTTGCCTTCCGAGCCTCCAATTCACCAAGACACCAGGCCATAGTGATGGCCTCTAAAAAAACAACCGTAAAAGTTACAAACTTAATGTCCACCGGTTTTAAAGGCTGAAAGGGAGCAGCAAGCAGAGCCTGCAATATTTGAAGCACATTTCACAACAACAACAGGGGTTCACTAAAGGCTGAGAAAGATAGAAACTCAACACACAAACGAATTGAGGGGTAAGAGGAAATATTCACACTCTGACTTCCTACTCATGTATCTGAAACACAACCTAGAAGAGGGACTTAAAAATCTGATAGCTGTGAGTGCACGTTGGGGGAAAAACACATACGTGTATTAAAACTGCCCTTACACACAGCAAGCTGTGTCATGCTTCATCAAAGGGCTGCTAGCACACCTGCGTTTAAACCAACGCTGGATGTGTAGCAATAGGGAGGGCGAAGACAATACAACACAAAATAGACAATATTGTGGGATCACAGGTGAGAAATGTGCAGAAAAACGTGATTTAAAACTGGTTCCAAGGAGTCCCTATCATAATTCAAGAGGCGGGTTCCCCGACTGCAGCCGCCATTTTAGGTGTACGCAGGTCAGCGGGCTAGTCCCCTGACTGCGTATACAGCGACGCCCTGGCGAGAGCGCGCAGCGTCTAGAACTCCTGAGGCTTGAGCCGGGAGCACTTCCGTGTGACTTATGTGATTTGCGTTTTTTGCACTGCATACTTGCATTTTAACTTGTACTCCGTTTTTATTCTATTTGCTGCCACAGTTTTTAAAATTACACTGAACCGATCCTTGCTTGGTTACTTACTTGGCTAGGGGCACGTCTGATTCAAGAGGCGGGTTCCCCGACTGCAGCCGCCATTTTAGGTGTACGCAGGTCAGCGGGCTAGTCCCCTGACTGCGTATAAAGCGACGCCCTGGCGCGAGCGCGCAGCATCTAGAACTCCTGAGGCTTGAGCCGGGAGCACTTCCGTGTGACTTGTGTGATTTGCGTTTTTTGCACTGCATACTTGCATTTTAACTTGCACTCCGTTTTTATTCTATTTGCTGCCACAGTTTTTAAAATTACACTGAACCGATCCTTGCTTGGTTACTTACTTGGCTAGGGGCACGTCTGATTCAAGAGGCGGGTTCCCCGACTGCAGCCGCCATTTTAGGTGTACGCAGGTCAGCGGGCTAGTCCCCTGACTGCGTATAAAGCGACGCCCTGGCGCGAGGGCGCCGCTGGCGCGCCGAGGGCGCACCTAAGGCAAGCCCGTCTGCGCCCGTCCGCGCCAGCTCTGCGCCCAGTGCCAGAAACCCTGGCCGGATCTACCCGTGCACTAATGTAATCCTCAGATACGACGCTTGCACATTGTTGAATCTGAGGAAAAAGGTCAGCCCGGCCTGCCATTGCTTGGTGCCGTATGAGCTCCCCCTATCTCCTCTTAATTACTGTGTTGCTTGCAACTCGCCCATCCCAAAAATTTTCGACTCCCCCATTCATATTAAGCAAGGGATTGTGGGAGAGACAAAAAAATAAAAATTACAACTATTTAGCATGTATTTTGCTAAATGCTAAATCATTAGTCAAGCACAGTCTGGAGTGCGCTAGACTTTTGGACGAATTGGAGATTAAAGTAGCCTTCATCACTGAATCATGGACCGACCCTGCCGCTGGACCGGATATGGTGAAAGCCACTCCTCCAGACTTTCTCTCCTATAATATGGATAGACCTTTAAGAAGAGGCGGGGGTCTGGCGGTGATATATCACCACTCCATCAAAGGATCCTTCCAACCCTGCCTCTTACAGTCATGCGAAGCACTATTTTTTAATTTTACGCTCACCCATCATGAATCCTTCAAGGGCTGTTTGGTGTACAGACCACCGGGGAATCGGAATTCTTTCCTGGCCACGGTTGGTACCTTATTGGAGGAGGGGATGCTCTCTCGAGCCTTCACAGTCCTGGGTGATTTTAACTTCCATCTTGAATTAAGAGAAGATAGGGATACCATTGCTTTACACGATCTTATGATGTCAGGAGATTTCAGGCAACATGTGATAGGACCTACGCACAGGGGAGGGCATACCCTGGATGGGATATTTTCCAACTTTAGTAACCTCCACTTTAGGGGCCTTCTCCCTTTAGCCTGGTCCGATCATTTCGCAGTTAAGTTTGATATACGGCTAGACATTCCTGGCAAGGAAGTTGCCAATCGAAAGAACTATATAAAAATCCGAGCCTGGAATAAGCTGAATGAAGTCTCATTTAACAAAATGCTATCGTCTCCAACAGATTGTGTGCTGGATGACGTGGACAGCGCCTGCCAACACTATACGCGTTGGCTGCAGCGGGCTTGTGATAGTTTAGCACCGACTAAAGAACTTCGACCGAAGAGAGCACAGCCCTCTGCCCCTTGGTACTCACAGGAATTGAGAACTCAAAAGGCCATCTGCAAGAAACTTGAACGTGCATGGAGGAGCAATTATAATGAGGCCGATCGGAAAGCGTATAGATCCAGCCTTCAAACCTACAAACAGATAATTGCATCTGCAAAACAAGTATATTTTGCTGCTCAGATTTCAGAATCTAAAAATTCAGCAAAAGAACTGTTCAAGACTGTCAAACTGTTGGCCTCACCAAAGCCAAGCCCAGTCCAACCTAGCCAACAACTCTGTGAAGAGCTGGCCAACTTTTTTCTGACCAAGGTAGAACGCATTTTTGAGGTCTTTAACCCCTTCCATGCCCATGACGGAACGGTTCCGTCATGAGCATCGGTTGCGCTGTGCTCATGACGGAACCGTTCCGTCATGGCCCCGCCCGCGCTCGAACCCTTCAGCACCGCGGGGGAATTCCCGCCGCGCTGAAGGGGTTAACAAGGGATGTAGTGACACTCTGGAGTTGTGGATGGAAAGCCCAGGGCCTGAGCTTGTCTCTGGACCAACTTTTGATAAATTCCGGACCATCCCTATTTTAGATACTCAAACTGGCATGAGGGAAATCAACTCTGGCTCCCCTTTTGATCCTTGTCCCAGTAGAGTGGCAAAACTCGCATCGGGCCCGATTGGAGTGAAGCTTACGAGCATATTTAACCTCATGTTCGAAACCAGGCGATTTCCTAGGCAGTGGAAACTTGCTTCTATTCTACCACTCCTAAAAAAACCTAACCTGCCTTCAGATGACCCTAATAGCTTTCGCCCAATTGCCAGACTCCCCCTTCCGGCTAAATTGGTTGAAAAATCTATGAACAAGCAACTTAGTCTCTTCCTAGCCAAAACTCAAGCACTCGACCCCACACAATATGGTTTTAGGCCAGGTCATAGTACAGAATCTGCCTTGATCAAAGCTACGGAAGAAATCAGAGAGGCGGTGGACCAGGGAGGGAAAGCAGCTCTGATCCTGCTTGACTTATCGGCAGCTTTCGACACCGTCCACCACTCTATTCTTCTGAATCGTCTAAAAAGGTGCGGAATTGCTGGAAAAGCATGGGACCTTATTAGATCCTTTCTCACAGACAGGAAACAAGTGGTCACCTTGGGGGAATTCCATTCTAAACCTTTTTCCACACCCTGCGGCGTCCCTCAGGGGTCGTCACTTAGCCCCACGCTATTCAATATTTATGCGAGTGCCTTAGCCCCTGTGATCAGCGCTTATGGATTTGGGATCACTTTTTAAGCAGATGATACCCAAATCGTGGTCTCTTTGACCCCAGGGGGTGAGCTTGACACGGAAAAGCGCCTGCAGGACTGTATGCTAGCAGTGGGGAGTTGGATGGCAATGAATTGCCTCAAACTAAATTCAGATAAAACAGAGGTTATTCTGTTCGGAAATATTACTAATTTCTGGACCCCCGCTTGTTGGCCGGACTCTCTTGGCACGCTTCCAGTCCCGGTCGTCAAAGCAAAAAACCTCGGCATAATCCTGGATGATAGATTGACCTTGGACTCTCACATTAAAGAGGTGACATCCAAGACCATGTACACCATTAGGATGCTGAGGAAAGTGCTACCTCTGCTTCCCTTGGACAGTAGACAAACAGTGGTCAGGGGGCTGGTACTTGCCAGATTGGCTTACTGTAACGGTCTGTATTTAAATGCGCAAAGCAGAGCATTAAGCAAACTTCAGATCCTACAGAATGCTGCTGTCCGTCTCCTCACGGGCACTTCAAGATTTGCCTCTGCGTCCGTAGGAAGAAAAACCTTGCACTGGTTACCGGTTAATAGCCGCATTCAGTTCAAGGCCCTGACCCTGACCTTTAAGGCTCTGCATGGCCTAACCAGGCAGAAACCTACGTTCTAAAGAAGCCAATCTGGCGCAGGTCCCGCGCATCAGGAAAGCTCGCTGGGGAGGGAGAAGTTTTATTTACGGGGCTGCCAAGGCCTGGAACGAACTTCCTTTGTACCTCAGGTCGGCAACGGATTTGCTGTCTTTTAGAAGGGAACTCAAGACTTGGCTGTTCCGTAATGAATAATCCCGTTCTCCTCCTCCATTTGCCTCGACTCAGCTTCCTCAGGATCTTTCTAGACAGCGCCAGGACGCCTCCGGGTAATTGTCGCGCTATATAAAAATCAATAACATAACATAACATAACATAATTTTAATACTGGGTACCCTGTCCAGAATAAACACTGGTCACAACAGGACCAGTGGATGATGGACTGGGGAGCTTATAATGAGACATCAGTCCCTCCACTCTGCAAAACCATCAACATGTTTCAGCCGGCCAAATGTACTACCCCGGCTTTCATCAGGACTCACACCAATATGATCCCCTGGGTGCTAACCCTGCCTCCTTGCGATCCAGGGGTGAAGGATAACCACCCTTCTGAGTAACTGCTCAGGTCAAATGGTCAAATGTGGGAGAACCTCTTGCTCTCCACGAGGAACCTGTAACAGAATCAAATAAAAACAAGTGAAGTGTCGAGTGCAGTGCCCTCAGTGCAACACATAATACCAACTGAAATGGTATGTAACTCCCGCCTCACACACACAGTCGTCATTCAAAGACAAGTCAACACCAGCTCAGGCTAGCAAAAGTGGCGCCCGGCGGTGTCACTGCCATATTGGAATCCTCTCTTTAATATGCACATATGACTAATGCATAGAATATCACTGTAATACCATGTTACTAGTAGTTAAGGAGTTAAAAACAATGCAGGCATCAATGCTAGGAGACATAATTGACACCATCATGAGTGATACATCTCTTACTGAGTTCATTTAAAATCTAGACTCCCTATAGTCACACTCTATGAGACATAAAGATAGGAGTTAACAGAGTGAGACAAAAATTAAAGTCAATCATGAGAGTAATATCGATGTATGTGTCTTGGGGCAGGTAATGTCCATCCCGTATTGGTGCTGAGCCACACCAGTGGAACCGCGGTGCTTTCTAATGAGACTCGCCCATGAGTGCGGTATGCGTAATCACCGTGGGCCATCCTGGTTCAGTCTCTCCATACCCCCTTAGAAAACTTACTGCATCAAGGTGAAGTGTGGCCAACCCATTTGGTCTCTCCCGGCGCCGCGTAGAAGTGAAGTGCGGTGCTGCCGGGGTTCTGAATGCCTGATCCCGGCCCCGCCTCCGCTCACGTGATCCACGTACATGGATGCCGTGATCCCTGCGTGAGTTCTAATACTTTGCCAGTAGAGGTTCCTGTTGGCCATCTTGTATGAGGGAAAACCTCTGCACATGTGTGTCCTGAAAAGATACCAGGAGGTAAAAAGGCTCCATTGGTGTACAAATGTCAGTAGAAGAGGCAGGTTCCAAGGCAGTAAAACAAATTAAACAAATGCCAGTTACCACCTTACATGACGGGGCAGGTTGAGACAAAATGTAAAATAAATAATGCACGTACAACAAACACTAATTAGAGCATCAATCTTGTCCTAGGCTAGTTACAGGTTGTTCAGGTTATTCCATGGGATCTCGTCGTTCAGGCCCTTGGCGTGGCTCCGAACCCTGTAATTCCATGTTTGCTCCCTTATGAAGAGGGCCCTCTCAGGGTTCCTGATGTTCTTGTCCAGGTTAGGTTTATTGAGAACTGTCCAGAAGAAATCCTCAGCTGAGTGGTTCTTCTCTTTGTAGTGGGTGGTGAGTCTGCTGACAGTTCTCTGGCATCTGAACGTGGATCCATGTTCCATGATCCTCGTTTTCACCCTCTGAGTAGTCATCCCGATGTAAATGAGATCACAGGGACACCTTAGCATGTAGATCACGTTTGTGGAATTACAATTTGTGTGCCTCCGTTGTTCCCACGGGTAGGTGAGTCCAACGTTGACCGTCTTGGTGTTAGCAGTCAGGTGCATACGTCGAACATCCCACATCTCGTGTGCCCTGTGACCGGAGGGAGGGTCCACGTAGATCTTCCTCCAGCGGTCGTGTCTAGTCTTGGCAGGGTGTTTCTGGGTCTGGTATGAACCAATATGTCTTTAATGTTCCAACTCCTTTTAAAAGAGAAAAGGGATCTCTCCAGCTGTAAGCCATTTGAATTGAGAATCCTCCAATTCCGCAGGATGATCTTTTGGATGCTGCTTGAGGCAGTGTTAAATGTGGTCACACACACTGTCCTATTCGTTTCTGTTTTTTCTACTGACTACAGGAGGGCATCCCGATGGCAGTTGTTCGCTCTCTTGCGGGCCCTCTTGACGGTCCACTGTGAATACTTCCTCTGGAGAAGTTTCTGTTGTAAGACATTTGCTTCAGATCTAAAGTCTGCCACATTAGAGCAGTTGCGCCGGAGACGCAAAAGTTGGCCCACTGGGAGGTTCTCCCTAAGGGATTTAGGGTGAAAGCTCTCAAATGATAACAGACTATTCCTGTCTGTTGGTTTATGGAACATGGTAGTCTGAAGTCCCCCATCGGCAGGAAAGATCGTTAAATCCAAGAAAGGGAGGTTCTCTTTGGTAATTGTAGACGTGAACAAGAGTAGGGGGTTGCGGCTGTTGAGCCATTCCAGGAATTCATCTAGCAACTGCCTGTTGCCCTCCCAGATCAGGAGGACATCGTCAATGAAACGCCGCCAAACCTTTCTGTGGTTGTTCCAGGTCCCCCCTGAGGCGTAGATGTATTGGTACTCAAAAGTTACCATATAAAGTCCTGCTAGGCTGGGGGCAAAAACATTGTCGTACCATGCATCTGGAGGTACTGGGTCCCCTGGAACTCGAAAAAGTTCTTTGTCAGCGCAATTTCTGCCAGCTGTAAAATAAAAGGTCTTGGGGTGCAGAACTCCCAGTCCAGAGTGTACAGGGTCTCCTCCACCACACGCAATGTCTCCCTTCGCGGTATATTAGTATACAGGGACTCCACATCCAGTCCCACCAGGAACTCTTCATCGGGGTTGAATTGTAAATCCTTCAGTACAAGTAGTACCTCAGTAGTATCCTTGAGGTACGCTGGTCTCAACAATCTTGACACCAAACCAACCACATCTGACAGATTCCCCCCAAGAGGACCTAAAAGCATTAATAGCAGCCAACGTGGCCCGCAAAGTAGACACAGCCAACAGTTTCTTGAAAGCATCCCAAAGAAACTGCAACACACCTGTTAAGGGACATTCCAGGGGAGACAACTGGAAAGACCCACACCAACACTGAAAATTCCCCCAATACCTCCCAACACCTCCCATAGGACTTGAGTGTAGAAGGCCTACGAGATCTCTGAATGGCCACGGCTAAGTGCCGAGGAGCCCCTTGCACTGCAGCCCCCTCCTCTGAACTTCCAGACCGAGAGATGTAGCCTCAGAAGAGTTAAGTACATAGCAGACCGCAGGGGAGACGGGAAGCAAGGAATCAACCAAGGGCCCTGAACCACTAGGAGCTGGAGAGTGGGAAACCAAGACTGCCGTGCTCAGAAGGGAACCACCACCACAACCAAGTTGGATTCCCCCATCAGACGAGCCAGAAAATTGGGTATTAGAGCTATTGGAGGGAAAGCATACAACAGCTGGGCGAGAGGAAGGAAAGAACCCCCTGATGTGAATTGCCACCAAAGGCTGAAGATGCCCCTCTGCCCAGCAAACCAATGGCACCGCCACTGTATTCAGAGACTTGGAATTAATCCCCCCCTCCGATGGTTCAGATACGCAAAAGTCACCAACTTGTCGGAACGCACCACCAAAGTGCGACCCACTAGAAATTGACGGAATCCAAAAACAGCCCTGTAAACTGTCATCAGCTTCCTCTAATTGGAAGAACCTCTCCCCTCCCCGGAGTGGTGCCCCACCCAAATGCACTGGCATGCGTATTCAACACCACAGGAGGATCAGGCTGTAACAGCATCCCCTTGGAAAGATTGTCCTGCACCGTCCACCAGCTCAGATCTGTAAAAATGGCAGGAGACAGCAGAACCATTTGGTCGAGATCAGGAGATCTGGGATTCCAACAGGACAGCCGATGGACCCACAAAGGCCGGAGGTAAAAGCACCCCCAAGGAACTGTGAACACTGCAGCTGCCGTGAAACCCAGTAACCACAACCACATCTCGACCTGAAAAGAAGCACCCCCCATCATCTTCCCTGCCAATGACATCAAGACCATAGCCCTGGGAACGGGCAGAGAGACCCTATTCAGGTTGGTGCGAAAACAGGCCCAGTAAATGTCATGTCCTGTGAAGGTACCATCTGACACTTTCCCTGGTTCAGCAGGAACCCATGAGCCTTCAGTGCCGCACACACCACCTGCAGATCGTGAAGAAGCTGCTCCTTCGATGGGGCATGGAGCAGCCAATCATCCAGATAGAAATACAGGTGGATGCCCTGGAGTTGAGGTGAAGCAACCAAAGGAGCCACCACCTTGGTAAACACCCTCAGAGCTGACAAAACTGCAGCACACGAAACTGATAGTGAGTTCCCTGTATGCTGAACCTCAGGAAGCACTGACAGTGTGGATGAATTGGTACATGGTAACATGCATTCTCCAGATCTAGGGTGCACAATAGATGATCCTGAAGAACCAAAGGAACCAAGGTTTCCATCTTGAAGGGCAGGTGTAGGACAAACTTGTTTAATGCCTTCACATCCAAAACTAACTGGAAGCCCCCTGTTGCCTTTGCCACCCAAAAAATTATGGAGTTAAACCCGCTGCCTTTCTCCATGGGCGGAACCTCCAGAATGGCACTCTTCTGCAGAAGAGAGCAAACACCCTTTGACAAAACCATCCTCTTCATCCCAAGCATCTGAAGTGGACTTCTCCCAGTCCTGAAGAAAGTGCTAGATAAGTCCGCCGACCACAAATTCCTGATCCACCATCATATAGTCGGGAATGAGGTTTCGGAGGGGGAGACTTAACTTTCCTGTCCCCACCATGGCCAAATGGAAATCTGTCCTAAAAATGGGGAAACTGACGACAAGAAGGCTGACAGAAGGGAGACTTTGGCTTCAATGATTGTGTATCAGACATGGCCTGTTTAAGTAAAGACAAATGTTTCTTTCCCTTGAAGTATTTGTGTAGTTTGTCTTCCAATTCCACCACAAACAACATATTTCCCTGGAAAGGCAATCTGAGGGAAGAAGCTTTTGTGCCAAATCCGTTTACCAATCCTGCAAATCAAAATTCCAGCTGGCTGCTAGACAAGCCCCACCTGACTTTTCAGATTATCTCACCACATCCAAGGACACATCGGAGAGATATTCCAGCTTGCGCTCAATATTCTCCAACAACCCAGAACATTTAGATGTGTCATTCAAGGTCTGATACAAGGCTTTCACATCTGAGATCAGAGATTTGGCCTACTATGTACAATAAATACCAGCCCTGAGCACAAGGTGAGAGCAATAATACACCTTCCAGAGGGAGGCATCCACCTTCTTATCTACAGCATCCTTGATCACAGGATACTCCGCCAATGATGTACTCCCCACTAGGCTGGCCACAAGTGAATCATTAGGAATCAAGTCCGGCAAGCTTTTCTGCACACCCTGCAGAAGGTATAATTTGTGTGCAAAAGGAAGGTGACTGTTCCTAAAGAAAAGAGTAAAAATGGGGGGTTGGAATAAACTGTGGTTATGGAAATCTTCCTTATCAGAAGAAGGAGCCCTCACTCACCCAAATGGGGGCTATGCTTCATCATAGGGATTTGCTCCTCATGGGGCTGGCACTGCAATGCCCCACAGCGCCAGCAAGAGGGATCTTTATTGAAGATCTTCTCTTTTTGCTGTTATGATGAGTGAGGGGATGTGAAGATAGGGTAGTGTGTATAGTGAGATGTGTTTTAAAACTACCTAAGGAGTATTCTTTGGTTTTTATAAAGTGATCTCCTTGGCAGGCTTAAAAACAGAAATGTGAGTGCTGCCAGTGGGATATTATGAACTGTGATAGTCTCACAGTGTATCTACTGAGGTCAACATGCATCACGCCTGATTGTTCCAGAAGGGATCTGTGTAGTTTCTTTAGGACCGAGAAGTTGTATATCCCTACCCTACACCAAAGCAGGATATGTGACTGGAGTTACAAGGATGTTTAGAGAAAGCTAAAAAATTGCTATACCTATGTGTATGTTGAATCACTAGCTAAATTTCACCATTACAGAACATAAAGAAATAATACATACATATATAAGAAGGTTCACATGTATTCTGTAGCTTGTAGGAGTATTCCTTAAGACATATTGGTAGTTACTCCTTATTGACAAGTTTACTATGACATGTTTATCACAAATGACTTGAGAACATGCTAGGAGCACAAATGTGACTCCTTTGTGATCAGTGAGTAAACCACTCTGCAAATCAGGCAAGTGACATAATCGTGAAAAGAAGCACCATTATGACAAGACAGACAGACATACATATAGATAACAATTTATAAAACCAATTGATATTGTAACCCATCTAAGGGTAGTGTAGAAATATTACCCTGCTGGTGTCTTAGTAAATGCACCTTAGATCAAGGCAGAAAACTGCTTCTCACTGCAGCTCAATGTGGTCCCCCATGATCTGCATTTGTGACCTACCCCTCTCTGCCCATCTGTATGTAGTGTGTAGGGCAGAGGGTGGAGGTTTTTATGTTGGTCAAAAATTAATTTCAGGTGTGCGGCAGGCGTCCATCCCGCATAGTAGATCCCAGGAAAAGGGTGCTAACTATCAAGGCCATCTTGACCGAGTGTTTTAACATAGAATGTGTGCTATCATTTAGTATCGCGCAATAATCACAACCCACTAATTATTGTTATAGCAAAAAAGGCCACTTTATTAAGACAGGTGAATTTTCATCACTTTTAAGCAAAACAACTTTGTAAGCAACATTGGCATCATAAATCCCCTGAATTATCTCACAAAAAAAAAACAGCCTTTGAGAATAAAAATACCCCAAACAACTCAATCGAATCTTCCAGAATAAACCCCATATAATTGCAAACCCCTCTTTTCTCTTCCCCTCCTCGGCTTTCGGTCCTTCTCCCCGCCCCCGAGGGATGGATAAGCCAGCTCCAGACTTCCCACCCCCCAAAAAGTGCCACCCAGGAAAACCGAAGAGTTTTTCTGGCCCCACCTTACAGATTGCTGAAAAGGAAAAACATCAGAAACTTTGATTGCACCATAAATTTTCATTCCACAAGTTAGCAAGCAAATCCCTCAGCTCCAACAAATAATAGGCTTGCACCAGTTGGGATAAATGAACACCATTGTCCCGAAATAAGTGACCCTCAGATCCTGTAATATTGCCATGTGACAACACTTTACTGCCCATGGCTTGACAAAATATCTTCATAGCCCGGTTCAGTTTATGCCTGGCCTTTTCCACTGCGGCGTGACTCCTTGCCCCTCTCCAGTGTTTCCTATTGATAAATTCTGTTCAAATTAAACAGGTGCCCGCCCTATTGTTCTTGAGAATTGCGAGGTCCAGCTTCATTTGCTTAATGAGAGACAAACCTGACAAAGACTAAATCGTTTTCCCCCAATGGATGACTAGCATATCAGGAAAACCCTGAGAAGAACACAGTTTGGATAAAGTAGGAAACAATCCCGCCCACCGCATACCACCTTTAGCCTTCCAGAACACTTCATGCCCAACACTTGGACGTCCAAGAGATCTGCCATAAATTTGTTGTACTGCAAAATTCGCTGGCCAATTTTTGAAAGAATGTCCCACTATCCAGGCGTTCTTTTTTCCTGATAATGGGCCCTGCACGCAACCTAGATAGGAAAGGGAAATTGAAAAACAGTATCTCATTTTCTAACAGAACAACCACAACAGGACGATTTCCACTTCCCAATCCGCTGTATGTCAGCCCATGCCCAACCCAACCTCGGGGCCTCGGTGGCTGCCCAATACGGAAAGATCGAGTGCCAAACAGAAAAGGATCTTTACCCAACCTAACAAGGGCCTTCCTTAAGACTGCTAACAAGTGAGTACTAGTAATCTTATTGCCCTTTTTATGGCAAAATATTGCACCAGACCTGAACCAGACTGCATTAGTAAAATGCTCTCACTCACTCACAGGACAACAGCTCTCCACCCCGCCGCTGTTGAAGTGTACCCACATGCCCTTGCCTAATTCGTCCGTTTTGGATGTTCTCAACCAGATCCTGAGTTTTTTCTACTGCAAGACAACCTCATCACTGCGAATGCCAGCCTGGTCACGCAATCCCAATAACTCAGAGACCCTGAAGGCATCAAAAAATAACCAAATCATATATAACCTGAAATACAAAATTTCCCACTCATCATAGCAACATAAAGGCAACTGAAGCAACAGCTGTTGCAATAACTCAAAAGTCACTGGTTCCCATAGTGGAAATGTATGTCTCCTCTCTCTGCTAAGAACTTTTAACACTTTCCTCACCAAAGCACCCTCAACTGGGTCGTGACCCCACCATAACTGACTATGAAAGGGAATCCCTGCTTACTTTCCAGTTATAGTAGTGGGAGATAGGCCTTTGTTTATCAAATGCAGTACAAAATCCAGTATAATGTGTTAATTACTATCCACCTTCCCAAGATGAATGTCAATGTTTCCATATCTTAGAAAATCTTTCCAAGCCTGCCGATAGCTTCTGCTGGTGTTAGGAGCTACAGAGTTCTCAACTAGCTTGACGATCCTCAATCCCCCAAGTCCCAAATGCTCTGTGGAATCGGAATCTTGGTGGTGTCTGCCCCTGGCGCCAAACTGCGAAACCTCTGCCAATGGAAGCGAGACAGAGTATATGCTATGGAGTTATTGGTACCATGAATGTGTCTAGCCTTAAATACAATATTCAACTTTAAACTCTGTAACATGAATGCCGGCAAAAGGCACAAAACTCTCAAATCTTTTGCTCTCTGTTTGTTGATTAAATCCACAACAGCCATGTTGCCTACATGGAAAAGGACAGATTGGTCTTGAAATTCCTCCCCCCAGACAAAAAGAGCCACAATAAAAGGGAATAGTTCCAGGAAGGCAATGCTACACCCTTGCTGTAACCAGTGTGAAGGCCAACCTTCTGCGCACCAACGACCCTCCCAGAACAAACCAAAACCATGTGCCCCTGACGCATCTGAAAAAAGTTGTATCTGCCATAACAAATTGTCTTCAACAAAATACAACGACACTCCATTGAAATCCTCAAGGAACTGCAGCCAGATACGGAGATTTTCCCTGATAGCCTTGGAAATCCTGATCCTGTGAGGAGGGAGGTAAGCCCCAGACATTGACATTCCCAGATGCCTACAGAAAGTCCTGCCCACCCTGACCACTCTACAGGCAAAAGTCAGATGACCCAACAAACGCTGGACTTGCCTGAGTTCCAATTTTGACTGGTCAATGACATTCAACAAAAAGGACCTGATTTCTTGCACTTTCTCCGCAGGCAAACGGGCTATCATATCCAGTGTATCAATCTCAATTCCTAAAAAGGTTAACCTCATGCTGGGACCTTCCATTTTCTCTGAGGCCAAAGGGACACCCAGTTCTTGTGCCATGTCTTGGAAACTGTGCAAGGCCAACCTACACTGATCAGTGTGAGCAGCACCAATGAACATGAAATCATCCAAATAATGGCAGACCAAAACATGACCGCTCAACTGGGTAAAGCACCATTGTAAAAAAGTGCTAAACGTCTCAAATAGGGTGCAAGAAACGGAACAACCCATGGGAAGAACCATGTCCACATAGAAAGCACCATTGAAAAACATACCCAGTAGCTCAAAATCGGAAGGATGTATAGGCAAAAGGTGAAATGCTGATTGAATATCACTCTTTGCCAACTCCGCCCCTGCCCCCACTGACCTTACCAACTTTAAGGCATTGTCCACTGAAGCATAAGACACACTGGTGTCCAATGGAGAAATATAGTCATTGATGGATTGACCCTCCGGCCATGATAAATGGCGGATCAAACGATACTCCCCCAATGACTTCTTGGGCACTACGCCCAGAGGTGACACAATCAAATTCTCAAAGGGACACTTCCGGAAGGGACCAGCTATTCTGCCAGATTGTAGTTCTGAATCAAATTTCTGTTGTACTATCTGGGGAAGCTCCTTAGCGGATTTTAGATTGTCTGCCCATCTTATCTGCCCTTGATATCCAATTTTAAAACCATCTCTGAAACCCCAATACAGTTTAGAAGCAGCCTCTACGTCTGGATAATCACCCAACCATTGTTTTAAAACCTCAATTCTAATTGGGGTATGTGCCCTTTGGTGAATATTGAAATGATGAGCACCTTCCCCGCTGAAATCTTCCCTGGTCACCAAACTTGGAACCCGCGAAACATTACGTGAGTGTATGCTTACCCCCACATTGCGAGCATTTGTGTTTGTAGCGACAAAATTGTCTGTTACACAATCCCCTATTAAAGTTCCAGCATGCTCCTGACACAGGTGTCTGTCCTCTCCCATATCAACCCGCCCCAGCCTGGGCAGGGCGAGGCTAAAAGGGCCGATATGTGACCGGCAAACCACTTGTCGTATGCGTTGTGGCTGGTGGGTGAGTAGAACACATCAATTGGAGCCATAGCTCAGAATCAACATCACCCCACTGCTTGTCATGAAAAATACTAATCCTGGCCCTGAATTCTTCATCATAGCTTAACCACGCATAGCCGCCAAAATGCATTTGGGCTTTGCTAATGATGTCCATATATTTAAATATAACTACTGCCCAGTCTTGGAGGCGTTCACAATATATGCTCGCATAAATGAGGAAAGCTAACGTCCACTTTTCAATGGTTTTGGGAACCCTAGGCCATTTGGCAAGCTCCTACTCTTCCTCCTTATAACCCTCCTTTGCCTGAATGTCCCTGTGTAACAATTTAAAAACATCTACAAATTCATGCTTCAAAATTCTATTTCTCGTTTTGTCAGTAAGGCGGGACTCCAAAGGCATCGCAATACCCATTTAAGGAAGTTTCTTATGAATAGTCTGAACTTCTTCCTCCTCTTCTTTACCAGAATGAGTTAACTTAACAACCTTCTTGGACTGAATACAAGAGGTCCCATCTACTAAGCCACTACCCATAGCTTTGTCCTGCATACCTATATTCTGCATGACCTCCCCAGGTTGAGTGATCAAGTCAGTACACAACATCCCCTCCCCAACACCAATAGAACCTGTGCTGTGTGTCCTATTGTCGGATTGTGTCCAAGAGGCCCAACATTGCGCCTTATCTGATGGTAACTGGGATGAACGTCTTTGGAATTCCTTAGGATCGTCACGCTGTCTAGGGCGGCTTAGCCATTCTTGATCCATTGCTCGGTCCGCTCCTGACTGCTGCAATGCACTAAGCACATTTGTTGCCCCCGACAATCCCCTTGAAACCCCATTCCTGTGTGGCTGAAGCGGCACAGGATCAGCACAGACTCCCTCGCTCAACTCCCTCTCCTCCAATTCATTGCTGTCACCCCCATAATTTAATTGGTCATCATACATATCTAAACCAACATTACTTACTCCAGACCTTTCCCCATCACCCACATCCCCATCATACGACCTCTAGTTAGACAGTGACATCCGCTGCAAATGTCCGGCCGATGGAGGAAAATCCGCTCTTGATCCGCCTTGTGCTTCTGGACACCGCCGCAAAGCCGCATCGTGCTCTGCTGGCAAACCTCGGGAACCTCCTGACTCTGTCATGGTTGAAGAAGACGCCTTGGTCTTCAAGCCAACCCTTGCTTGAATGAGGCGCTATGTCCAGCCCCCCAACCTACCTCCGAAATGATTGGACCGAAGCTGCTGAAGGGGTGACCTCCGAATTTTCCACCCATACCCACTGCCCAGACTGAGGACCCAACACCGAGTCAAAATAAGTAGGAGGCTGAGCGAGAGCAGGGGAATTTGTAGGGAAAAACAAATCATCCCCATGAGATACCCCCACCTGCGTAACGTGAGAGGTACCTTTCAAGGCATGGCCTCTGAAACTAGGAGTCTTATAAATTGCTGCCTGAACACCAGGATTGGAGCACCCTGAAATATCCCCATAAATAAGAATGTGAGAATTCCCTACAGCAGATGAAGCCAGTAACTCAGACAACTCTAATGCGACCTCCTCCCCGCTGTCACTCGAATAAGCAACAAGCGTGTGGGACCGCCGACAAAGATTAGGGTTGGGCGCAATGTTTTCTTTAAGCCACCCCAGACTCACGCTGGAGAAAGCACTGTCAAATGGAAAACCCCCTCGGCCCCACCCGGCAGGGGAGGGACTCGCCCTGAGAGGTAAAATAGAGGCAGGAACCTTGCCTGCCAAACCCCGCCCCCATTCATTCTGCTGCGGGAAAGCGACACAACGAGCTTCTTTCTGGAGGCGCCACCCACCCGAGAAAGCCCGCGCATGTCCGGACGACCGCTGCGTGAGCCGGGGGCTAAAGACAAGTGACCCGCTTCCAGAGCCAAAGGAGGAGCAAAGTCGGGGGCAGCCGCATCAGCACCCATCCCTGCTAGAGAAAGCAGACCGGAGAAATGCCTTGAAGCAGGCCTAAGGAAAGAGGTATTCAGCGTATGCGGGAGTTCATACGTTGCAGGTTAGCAAGCGGCAACAGCCTCTGCTACCCCCCGTGATGCCTTACACTTAGGACAGTCAAGGCCCACCCATGCCTCCCCAGGGACACCGGGCTTCAGAAGGTCCTCCCGCCCCGCTTCACAGAGAACGTTTAACGTGTCTCTCACAGCCGTATTATCTGCCATATTAGTATGCATGCCACAAGTACCGCAAAGCAAGACAAAGTACCTAACAGGGAAATACGTCAACGAAAACCCCTGGCTCTGATGCGCAAGTGTCTTCCTGCCAAACGCCTCCTATATATATAAATATAACCTACTTAAATCCCACTCTCTCCCCTACCTACACCTATTTTGGAACGTGGCTCATTCCATTGCGTGAAAAAGCCCAGGGGGAGACCGGCTCATGCCATGCTCCCCCTGGGTCCCCATTCTGACTCCCAATTTCAAGACTATGACAGTAAATGAGCATTTGCACAGGTGTTTGCACTCACTTGTGTGCCCAATGTCAGTGTTATTCAGGGATTCTTGTATAGACAGACAGTCAATGAAAACTGTGTCAGCAGTAGCCCGTTCAGAGTGGGTTACGTGTGAGTTTGCTTCTGTTGCCATCTTGTTGCATTGTTTATAATGAGTATTCGTGCCATTGTCTAGTATTTGTAAAACAGAGATAAGACATTTGAAGAAATTAAGCGTGAACACAATCTGTGAAGAAAGAACACACTTTCATCCAAACCTTCAGTGGGATTTACTCCCACATAATGTTACGAGTATGTGGTGTAATATGTTATGGCAGAATATACTCCTATAAAGTGAGTCAGCCATTTTAATTTGTAAAAGTAATTTTACAACAGCACTTGCATTGTGTATCAGTCTTTAAGCACCTTCCTTCTTCACACATTGGACAAAGTCCAGTTCAGAGGCAGAGAGGATTTGGAAAAGTGGCGTCAACTTCTTCCACGTCATAATGTCATCCCATCATCCCTGAGCAGATGGATAGCCAGTGCGTGTGTTTGCTGAATGGATGAGCCACTCTCCCATATCTTACTGTAGGTTTAACACAAGGTTCACTGCACTGGGTACTGATTAAACATTTTAGAGCTCTTTAAAATGAACAGTTCAGTTTACTAAACAGATTAGAAGTATCCTGCTCCAGGCTCAGATGCCACGAGTACCAGTCATACATTTACATTTACTATGTACACAATCTTGGCTTTAACTTGCCAAACTACATTTTTCAGAAGGAATGATATTCTGGTCACCTGTCGTCCAGTGTCTTTCTACAGCCATGAGGGACTATGGAATATGGAAAATGCCTGCTAACCATGTGGCAAATTATGTTGCAGATGTGCTACATCAATAATTACGTGGAAAACGTAGCAACCACCGAAAAGCATAAATCCACTGGACTGTAACATTTAATAAAGTGCAAAAGTCCTAAGCCATATTATTACATCAATGCAGCAAAACCTGTGAAAAAAAAATATATTGATTTACAAATTGCATTTTACAATGCCTTTACACTGGAGACAAGTCTAATAGTCACATGGTCTTTTCACTGTGATTTTACTTTACTGCACATATTTAACTCCTCAGGTTCTATTATTGGTTTAAAAAAGACACACTCAATGATCACAAATAGAATATTAAAGTTTGTACTTCTGAACACATTTTATACATCAGAGTACTATATATCATCCGAATAATGAAAAATATCGTCTTGTATAGTATGTTTTCCATACATGCAATACTTTAAATTAAATGCTAGAGGTTAATGTGGAAAAAAACAAGTTTATGGTCCTCCACAAACATAAAGTAATTAAAGGGAGAGTTTTTATGAATAATGTCCTCCTTGAGCAGACAGAAGTTTTCACATACTATTTTATATTTTCATATTTTTTAATTATCATATGTTGTATTTACTTGAAGGCCCTTTACTTCTAAATGTTGGTCGTCGACTTTTATACACTTTTTAAATCATGGAATTTTAATATGACCTTATTTAAAAAAATGATTGTTACAATCGAAATAAAGACTTATGACTGACTGACTGACTGATAAATTAAATGCTTTATATTTCTATTTTGAAATCATGAACTTTACATCGGATATTCATGTTTTCAGGTATTTCCACACTGTGTTTCACTAGATGAAGTGGACACAAGCAAAGAATCTGTTCAGCAGCTGATTGTTGAGAAACACAATGAATTAAGAAGAGGAGTAAAACCATGTCCAGGCAACATGCTGAGAATGGTAAGTTTACTTTCTTAGCAAGGCATGATTTTGACCACTGATGGGCAGTCACTGTCCGTCGGAAGCACAAACCATAAACAGACACCAGAATGGGGCACACATTCCACAAACCCAGCTAATACTTTCCAGGGCAATTCATGTTTTCGTCCAGCTTGGAATCAATCAATCAATCAATCAATCAATCAATCAATGACACTTATAGAGCGCGCTACATACCCGTAGGGTCTCAAGGCGCTGGGGGGGGGGGGGTGCCGCTACTGCTCGAACAGCCAGGTCTTCAGCTTCTTCCTGAAGGAGAGGTGGTCTTGGGTCAGGCGCAGGTCGGTCGGGAGGGAGTTCCAGGTCTTGGCGGCCAGGTGGGAGAAGGACCTTCCTCCTGTAGTCGCTCTTCGGATGCGGGGGACGGCGGCGAGGGCGTGGTTGGCTGATCGGAATTATGGGTCTTGTACTGTGTGCATTTTTGGCATACGTTGCCAGAAAGAGTTAATGCATTTCTTAATATGTGTTTCGCTGTAGTTGAAGCTCATCAGAGGAATGTAGCAATGCGCAATGCTGGTCAGAAAACAGATTGATTTTACAGCAAAATGCCTGAGTAGCATTATAATTACAGCGGGCCCCATTCACAAAGGTAAAGTTAGACAAAAGTCTTACTTTACGACTTTTGCTATTCACAAAGGGCATTTACGAGTAGTAAATGCTCTTTTTGAATACCGAAAGTCATAAAGTTAGACTTTTGTCTAATTTTACCTTTGTGAATCAGGCCCAATGCCCTTACAAGGGATCAGTTCTGATGAGCTGTCCTGTCCCCAGGACGGTAAGCAAACATCTACACGCCAGAATAGGGCACATTCCCCAACAAACTGGCTTATAACTTGCAGATGCAATTCATGTTTCTCTTCACGGTTGGTATTCTGGGCATTTTAATTTGTGCCTTTTTGCTCACCCGTGGCCCTTCTGTTCCTATTGTATGGGAAGGGTGAGGACTTGTTACATAATGTGTTCAATTACACATATGCGTTTACTAATGGATGAGAGCAACACATGCTTGACAGGATAGTGTGAATTTTGTGTAAAATGATGTTGGACAGAAGAGGCCTCCTATTGTTCACTGCTTTATGATCAAAGCAACTGTTATGTGAATTAGGTTATTATTATAAGAACAAACCTTCAATTATTGATGGGCACATCCAGCCTACTGCACAAGTGATGAGGCCAGGTTCCACATTCTAGACTTACTCTGCAAACCCCGGTCGATGGTTCGTTGGTACCTGCTTAAAATTGTGGATGGGAGAGAAACACAATGGCCAATTCTACATTACCATTACTGATGCCAAAGTTGTTGAAGGAACACAGACTCTTAATCCGAATTGTAGTAAGTTTATAACACAGCCAAGAAAAGTTGGACATACAAACACCTCAAAATGAGTGTGTAAATACACATGGGCACTAACACAAAACCAAATCTACGAATAATATTTAGTCGGTGCAAAATGTACAGAATAACCGATTCCTGAATTAAGATACAAATGATTCTAGAAACTACTTCGAAAGACTTATTCATTTAGGATTGGAATTTAAAAGCAGTAATCTGTCCCTACTCTATTTCTAACGTGACATCCCTACTTAGCATTTCCCAGGCATGTTCCCTGAAAGGTGTCAGCTTGTGGAGTCTTTCTAAGAGGCACACTCACATTAAATGGGTCAAGTAGCATAAAGCAACATAACTCGTTCTAAGATGCTGCCTTCTCTCCAGGTAAGGCAGAAGTACAGGACTATGTCCCTAACTCCAATACAAAAGTCAATTATCGCAACTTCAAGTGCATCCCAAGACCACCTCATTCAGTTAGACACCTCCCCGTAGGTAATTTTCCATGAAGAAATAGAACTTTCAGACTCTTGCTCAGTGACCTTGGTTCCCAGGCCTTCCAGACATAAAAGACACCCTCCTACATTATCAGCTCCACTTGTTCAAAGGCATCCTCTCCTCCCAGGTCCGTCTAACTCCTGAAACAAAGAAGTTATTCTAACTAACCAGGACAAATCCTTGTACCTGCAACAAAAACATGAAAGGAAAAATTCCACAAGCACATAAGTTTTTATTAACAACCTTCAGCTTAAGAGAGAACAGGGAGAAACAAAACTTAGGCCTAACAACTTCGGCTAACGTAATTACAGTGCACACATTACATTTACAAACTAATATGAACCATTAATATGCATACATGATATGAGCATCAACAGAAAACCTTCATTAGTCAGGAATACATTTTACATGCTTATGATTTCCTCTAAATACATATATTTACTACGTTAATTCTTTGGTTACATGAAGAAAATACCCAACACCTCACTCATACGTCATTACAGTTCACGTCCTAATAACCCATTATTAATACAGCAAACAAATTACATGCAGATGCGGACTCATCATGATTATAATGCACCCTTACAAAAGAAAAGAGCAAGCTACGCTCCAGCAGCCCCCCCACTGATGACTAGTGTCATCACAATCAATATCATTTCCCTGTAGAAAGGTCTTCCTGTAGAAAGGACCGACCTAAACAGACGTTGTAGCCAGCTTTCCATGTCTAAACTTCTCCAGATTCTTGAGATTCTCATAGTGACTGTCCTGCAGTTTCTCCATTCCCTCTTCTGCCGTCTAAGAGAATTCTCAGCCTGGCTTGCTCTATGCCATTTACAAGGTCTAATGGTACCTTGTAAAATGATAACACAGACCACAACTATTATGATGGGCTTCAAAATATAACCAAAAAATCCACTCCAAAGGCTTGCAAACCAACTTCCAACTTTTTCAATCCCTTGGGCAATTTTATCCCAGATTCCCTATGTTTTCAAATCATGTACCTCATGGTGTATCTCAGTGATGTTACTTGTATATTTCCTCACATCCTTACTATAATCTTGGATATAAGTACAGGACTGTTGAACCCTCAACATTTTACAGACTCAGCCTTCTTTTGCTAGCAATATATCTAAGGCAAGACAGTTTTACATCACCCTAGCCCTTATCAACACCATCTCTCCATCTATAAGCAATAACGACAGTGCTGCGTTCACTGACAACTTTTCCACAATAGTTGACAACTTCCTAATCTTCAGATCATTCAAAACCACCCCCAAATTCAGTATCATTGCTGCAAACACATCCCTACAATCTCTCCTGCACTTGTATCATGTTTCTCTCAATGTGCTTGCTTCCCTTCTAATGGCCACAAATCTGCCACATGTTAAATCTTGGGCAATACAACAGCAGTATAACATTTCCCATATAAATTTTACTGCAATCGAAAAAAGTATTCCTTCCACCTACAAAATATACATTCACCATTACTTGCATCGTCTCCCACAAGGATTTCTTCAGAGTCCTCAATCAAAAAATATATGCTCCTATTCACTCTGTCCCACAAATATTTTATCATAATGTGTCTGTCTGATGCAAAGCTTCCCTCTGTGTTGCAAATCTAGGGCTTTAAGCCCATATCTTTCCTTTGCCTTATGGGCTAACTCCTCCTTAGTCCACACAATTTTCTTGTCCTTGCTGTTTGGCCTAAATAATGACTGCCTATGTCTTCTTCTATCTGATCTACAAACTTATTTTCTATATTGGTTAACATACAGGTTAAATTGTGTATATGGGCATAAGCTATATCTAATGTGACGGTAGGTACAAACTATTTTGCCATTATCTCTTCTTGTTTATCTGTCTGTAAAATCTTTATTTCGGCATAATAGCCATAGAAGAAGAACATATATAAAATAAACCCCAAAACTAGTTATATTATTAAAAACAGTTAAAAATGTGGAAAGGAAACTGCACATCCAGATTAACGATTTATGCAGTTTTCAGTAGTACTCGTCGCTTAAACCACATAGCAGCCAGGAATTTTGAAACAGCGAATACAGTAGATCTCGTCACATCTGATTTGAGTATTCAGAATGCATTCATGCAATGAGCGAACCCCGGATTTTTTTTACACAAAGGTACGAGCCAATGCCTTCTAGGCTTACTATAAGCCGGGCAAAAAAAGAAAACATGAAGTTCATTTTCATTATCACAATTGCAACCGGGACAATTCATTGGAGAAGAGGTAGACCACCTGGTTGTAAATGCTCTACGCGGTAGGGTTCCATATCTCCATTGCAGATACAGTTTCCTGGCTAAAATGGGGTAGATGTCATCTAAAAAAAATTCAAAATTATATACATGTTTAATCTTTAAAAAAGATTCTGTGAGAGTGCCCACCTCTTCATTATGGAGGAGAGAATCCAACTTACTATCATAGAACAATCTAGAGAGGTGTTTGCGAGATATCGCGTTACAACTATTCAAAGGGTCGTCCCGTAAGGCAGGTATGCCTAACCTACCACATTCGCTCTTAACATACATAAGCCAGGGTATTTTCCATATCTTGGGCATACATAGTATTTCTGCCAATTCCAGCCTGTAATTTGATAACTCAGGAGTTGCCCAGAGCCTACGCCAAAACCTTAAGGGTTTGACGCCAAGCTTGTGGGCGATCGGTCTTATACCCAGATCTAACCTCAATGGGAGGAGTGGAGTGCTGGATGGTAGCCCCAATAGTTTTCTTAGGAATTTATTTTCAGTCATGCTAATGTCAGACTTACAAACATGACCCCATAGTTCACCCCCATACATCACCGCACCCCTGGCTTGTGTTTTATAAATCTCTAATGGTGGTCCTATTGGCTTTATGGTCGACTTGTTAGCAAGCTTTAGAATGCCCCCTGCCAACTGTGCCAATTTCAGTTGGGACTTGGTTTGCTGGGAGGGCCACGTCATACTCTTATTGATAGTTACCCCTAAGTAATCAAATATCTGGACCCTCTCCAGTCTTGTAGTGCCTATTTTTGGACTGGGGCGAGTAGTCGCTGGTGGATTGAAAATCATGAATTTAGTTTTTAGTGCATTGATCTCCAATCCCCGCTCAAGGCAAAAGGACTCAAATCCTTCCAGTATGTGTTGAATCCCCATTGGGGATTTTGAGAGCAGGAGGGT
Source organism: Triturus cristatus (assembly GCF_964204655.1). NCBI lineage: Eukaryota > Metazoa > Chordata > Amphibia > Caudata > Salamandridae > Triturus > Triturus cristatus. The sequence goes on from NC_140589.1 coordinate 185,018,408, forward strand.
GTCGTCTGCAAACATAATTGCAGGCACCCGATTTCCCGCCAGCTTTGGGGCATCAGTGTTTCGAACCGTATTCAAATGAGTGATCACTCCGTTGACATAGAGGCAGAACAGGGTCGGTGCCAAAACGCAGCCCTGCCTTACCCCCCTGTCAACGGAGAATCATGTTGTCAAGGCTCCATCCTTCCCGCACCTTACCCGGGCAAAATTTGCTTCATGGAGCCTCATCAAAATGTGCAAAAGATGATGCGGTATACCCAACTCATAGAGCACAGACCACAATTTCTGACGTGGGACCAGATCGAAGGCGGTGCGTAGGTCCACAATCACCATGTAGAGGCTGCCGCCCTCCAGCATAACCGCCTTCCGGAATAAAAGAGATAGACGGAAAATCTGATCCATGGTGGACGTGTTTTTCCTAAATCTCGCTTGGAATGTGCTCATTACCGAATGCTCATCAAGTACAGGGCACCTCCATGCCTCTCAGGATGACATTGTACAAGATGCACAAATATGGGGCCCATATCCTTGGTTCGTGTCTAAAGAGGTCACGCGGGAGTTTGTCCAATCCCGGGGCTTTACCAGGTATAACTTTACCTATTGCTTCATGGACCTCTTCTAGCGTAAATTCGAACACCGCCTTGGATGAGGTGGATATAAACATGTTCCTATCAATCCCCCCAGATTCAAAGCCCTCAACTGAGCTGTACAGGCTCCGGAAATGCTCCTCCCAAACCTCCGCTGCTATATTAGGTTCGATTGCCAACACCGGCTCCCCAGAGCCAGTGTTGACAATGGACCAAAATTCCTGATGGTTTCTAGTTGCGAGGGCAACTGTCAAATTTGTCCATTTATCATGGTCCCACTCAGTCTTTGCACACTCAAGCAGTCGTCTATATTCAACTCTCCTTTCTTTTATTAAGAGTTTATTGTTGTTCTGCTTGAGTGCCTGTATAAGCTTTGATTTAGACTTTCTGCAGGAGGCATTGTACCAGGAGGACGGATAAGCCCTCTTGGTCCGTCTAGGTACCGGAGGGTTCAACACTTCAGCCAGGGTACTTACTAAGGCAACATGGAGTGCCTGGAGTTTAAGGTGGTAATCAGTGTGGCAAGGTTGAGCAATTAAGGCGCTTACCTCATCAAATACAGGAACTATCCCTAAATATAGATTGTATAGTTCTTCCGGATGGGCTACCAAATTATCCCACCTGACTCTGCGCCTGTTGTTAGAAATGGTCAGCCTAGTGCCTAAGTCCACAGGGCTCGTGCGAGTTTCGTTCTGAAAACCAGCCAAGCTTAACTCCAGAATCAGGGCGTTGTGGTCGCTCTCAATTCTGGGGGAAACAGCAAAGTCGATAACCCTGGGCCACAGCCTTGTTTCAACCAGGATGTAGTCCAGGCGAGACTCGTGGCCCACTTTGTTAAATGTACACTTTGTTGGCATTGCAAGCCCTGATTGAGTGATTCAGGTTTAGAGAAGTAATTTGAATGGCTAAGGGAGACCATGACCCCGATACTGGGTCCTGGGGTAACGGAATTGCCCAATGGTCGTCCTCTGCCATTGAGACACCATCCCTTAGATCGGCCAGTGGCTCATAATGGCAGTTCAAGTCACCCCCCCACCACAAGGTGTACATCACTAGGAATAGTGTGTAAAAAAGACGACAATTCCTCAATGGTTGGAGATTCCTTAGCTCCACTAACCGGCCGTGCATATACATTAACAAGAGCAAGTTTAGATAAGTTAGACCCTTCAAGCACAACACATTGTATATCTTGAGAATGAGTGGTCATTGGTGTAGCCCTACAACCCAAATGTGAACCCACCCAGATGATGAGCCCCCCTGACGGGCGCCCCTTCTCTCCCCAACTTGCCGGCACACTAAAAGAAGCAAAGCCCCTACGTAGCTGGTTATCTCGTGCCCATGTTTCCTGGAAAAGGCATACGTCGCTCTTATCAATAAAGGATCCCCATTCCAGGCACGTCACTTTATTAGGCAGCCCTGCTACATTCCAAGACAGCATTCTGAGTAAAGAACGTGAAGTATCCCGGGGGGATCTAAGAATCCCTGCCCCTTTCCCAACGCTCCCTTCGGTCATAGCTTCTCCTGCTGGAACAGCGCTTGGGTCGGGTGTTTTGTCAACTGGGAATAGATCACTAGAGTCCTGATTAACATACAATGGTGGGGTTTCCAAAGATGTAGAGTTTGTGATCTCTCTACTAAGGCCCATATAGCTTCCTGCTCGATTGTATCCTAATGGTCCTTTATGTGAAGTTGATAGTTTGGACCCTCCATTATTGCACTCGAGCCCCACACTGACCCCCTGGTTGGGGTACAGTCAGTCCACCAAATCCAGGCAGCTGTACCGATTAAAAGTCGAAATGTGGGGAAGTGTATGTGGTTGGGTCAACCCAACCCTGTTATTCTGAGCCTTACCTCTATATACCTCTCCCGTCCAATCAGAATCCCACCCGTAGTTGTGACATACGGAGTTAGAAGGGTAAAAATAGGTCAAGGGAAATGGTTGTATGGTGGTGACAGTATCACTATGGGCCCAACCACATATGTGGGATACTGATACAGTTGATACAGCGTCCTCGCGCTGATAGATTTTCCTTCTTATTTGGAAACCTTTACCCAACCTGGTAAGGTAGAGGAAAACCTGGTTTACATTGTAATCACAACCTACAATGTATAATGATTACCTGATGCTATGTCTCATTGTGTATTTATTGTTTTCCCTCTCCTCTGTCCATGTGTGTGTCTCTCTTTTTTTCCTCTACCTTACCAGGTTGGGTAAAGGTGTCCAAATAAGAAGGAAAACCTATCAGCGCGAGGACGCTGTATCACCTTACTATTAAGGTACCACAGGTTTACAGCACAGCACTTTATAGAAACCTGTTTTTGATTATTCACAATTTTTTCCACTCACTTTTTATTCTTGGTCCTGACGAAGCGCATTGGGATCCCTTAAGGACCCACCCTTAAGCGCGAAACATGTTGACCCCCCATCAGTAGGACTTCCACTCACTATCCTGAGAGCAGCAGTTATTCTTCACATCTGCCCTCTCTATTCTTTTCTCAAAGAGGAGCTCCAGGATTATTAATTTTAACCTTTGCTAGGTAGCTCCGTGAATAAAGGTCTTGGACTCTATCCAGTAATTTTTAACGCACCACCCACCTCCCTTCAGATAGGCCCACACACCCCCATGCACAACTGCGGCATCTCCAACCAAAAGATCTCCGACAAAGAGCCCTCTTGCGGGGCCCGTGGGGGACTGCAGCGCCACCCCCACGAGGAGCAACGCCCCATGATGAAGCAGGACACTCGAAAGGGTGTGTGAGGGCACTATATACAAAAAGAGAAGTTCCCCACACTCCATCATACCTACCAACCACATCTTGAGAGCACACACATTTTTTAGGAACAGCTACCCTCTCAAAATATACACGTGATTCTGAGGGAGCACGGGTACTGGACCTACTTTCTAATTACGCTCCAGGTCCCCCCCTCTTTATGTAATATGATGATACCTTATTCCCTCCTCTACTGAGACTGGCAACTGCATACATACATAACAAACTCTGACAGCCACCATATCCACATATTCATACAGCAAATTCACATACGCATTTAACGTATAATCAACTTTGGACAAATCTACATGCAATAAGCAACTGGTTTCCTCTATTATAACTCTATCAGATCCTAGTGTACCCTCTTTTGTGCGAGAAATGGAAGGTGTGGATGTCCCTCATACTCCCACCCTCTCAACCTCTACTTCATGTGACTGAACAATGGATACAATAATGACTACTACTATAACTGCAACTACTCCAAATATGAGGGTGCCTATTACACACTTCTTTCTACAGTTCGAATTTCCAAACTCCATTTTGTATCGAGTCCAGGTTGTGATTTGAAAGAGGATCAAATAAAAGTCTTTCTCTGCCTCTCACTTGTTGCACACCAAGTTCGTACACGAAGTCTTGGAATTCGTTCGTGCTCAGTTAAAATACAGTTATTTACACGGTTCAAAGACTTCCCTAGCCCTCTTTCTTCTTCTACGGAAAAGTCCCAAAATGTATTCTTCTTCCAGTTGGACCTAAGTTATCTTCTTAAGGTATCAACTTTTATTTACAGTTCAATTTACATCATTTATGAGATCAGAACCAAGTTCCGCAACAACACGCTGCAAAATGTCCTGACAAAATGTTGCCATCTCCTGAGCTGAAGGCTGGTGGCCAAAGGTTGAAAATTAAAGTTCACTTAGAACCAGATTCCACAAGCCACTCAGTCTCGGGGGATCTAGTACAGTCAGGATTCCATGATCTTCTACTCCAGGGACCAACACTTCGATCTCAATTATTTCTGATGAGGTTCCGTACTTCACTCGTCCAGATCTGAGCCTCCCAGAGTTCGCTGTTCTCTGCAACTGTGATTAGATACATCCACTCCAGGGCAGTGTACCTCTGGCATGGCACTCTTGCTCTTCTGTATCTTCTTAAGCTTCCTTGATTTTGCTCTGTATCGCTTTGCTCTGATTCACTCATTTCAGATATGGGAGCAAGATCTCTCTCAGGTGCCAACCTCAAGTTCAGCCTTCCATGTCTCTCTGGCTAAGATTCTCTTTCGGCTTCAGTTCTTCTCCGCAGCATTCAACTATGTCCCACAGTAGTCTCTTCAGCTGAATCTGACTCTTTACCACTGAGAACGTTACCGACTCCCTCAGAGTCAGAACCTGGGCCTTGTGTTATTTGACCCCCCTCAACTTGACCTTGTTGGTGACCAGCCTCGTCAAGAACTCCCGCAACTTGTCTTGCCCTCTCCACCGGACTTCTGACCACAGCTGGATTTTCTTCAGGGAGAGGAGCTGTTTCTTCCAAGGGTTCCGGAACTCTGCGGGTATGGGAGGCATGAATCCAGTTTGGTAAGCCTTGGTACGTCACAACAGTATTTGTCACCAAGATCACCTGATTACAGACATTGCCACCATGCATCAAGGCAGTTCTTCCTCACGTGTGTCAGAACCAACACCCAGTCTCATGGGCCTAGGTCATACAAGTGGTCCTTCGAGGCCAGTGCAGTCATGGCTTCAACCTGGTGAGACACAGAATGAACCACATCAGCCAATCTCTTGAAACAATCAAGGATCATATCATCTGTGATGTTTATTAATGTTGTGGCTGGCACTTCAGGCCCGCGTATCGCCCTACCCATCAATATTTCATGCAGTGAAAAGTCCAGCTCTCCTATCTGGAGTGCTATGCAAACTCATCAGCACTAAGGGAAGTACATCAGGCCAATTCAAGGACGTCAAGGAACACACTTTTACCATCCTCATCTTGAGAGTCCCATTAACCTGTTCCGCTATGCCAGACGCCTCTGACCTGTAACTACAGTGCAATCTCTGATCAACTTGTAAGGTAGCACACAACAATTTCATGATCTCACTGTGGAAATGCGTTCCTCAATCTGACTCCAAAGAAGTTGGATATCCGAACTGCAGTATTAACTCCCGAAGCAGTAACTTTGCTATTGTAAGCTATCAAACCTCCTTGTTGGATATGCCTCAACCCATCATGAAAAGACACACACAACCACCAAAATGCACCTCAATCCATTGCACCTAGACATCTCAATGACATCTAACTGAATCCTATTGAAAGGACTTCTTGACCTCCCAATGTGACTCAAAGCAACCACAGGTTTCTTTCCAGCATTCATCTGTTGACAGGTAACACACCTGTGGCACACTGCTTCACCATATGCACAAAACCTCGGGTTAATCCACATTTGCCTAAACACTCACACCATAACATCCCTTCCAAGGTGAACTTCTCCATTAATCTGCCTTGCCATTGGACTCAACAAACAATCTGGCAACACTGTTCTGCCATCAGTTGAAACTCAAATGCTGTCCTCTCTTTTCTCACACTGTGTTTTAACCAAACCAGCTTCTTCCTGTTCTGACACTTCCTCCTGCAGGTTCTTGATCTCTTCCCAGGTGCCCCAGTGGCCAGCATCATGCTGGGCACGGTCTTTTATGTTCTCTCTCCTAAGTAATCCCCATTGAAAATGCAAGCATGCACAACACAAAAGCATGCAACTTCATCTGCATAGTGGTTTCCCTTAGTAACATAGGGCCCGATTCACAAAAGTATTCTAAGACAAAATCCTAACTGTACGACTTTCAGTATTCACAAAGGGCATTTAGGAGTACTAATGTTAGGAGTCCTAACTTTAGTACTCCTAAATGCATTTTGTGAATACTGAAAGTCTTAAAGTTAGGATTTTGTCTCTGATTACTTTTGTGAATCGGGCCCACGTCTTCCCCTTTCCCATGTGCAGCACATTTCCCCACAGCCACTTCCTTTGGCCGCTGCAGAGCTTCCAACAGTTGTCTCACATATTTCCCATTTTTGGTAGGAGATCCTGATGACGTTAAGATCCCCCTCTGTGACCATAGCTGTCCGAAGTTATGAACCACACTGAATTCATACTGGCTATCGGTGTAGATGTTGACTCGGATTTGATCAGAAACAAGACATGCATGTGTCAAAGCAATGATTTCAGCTACCTGTGTTGAGTGTACTCCCTGTAAACAAGCAGCTTCCACTACTCCAGAAATGGTACAGATAGCAAACGCTGCTCTCAAATAACCTGCATTGTCTCTTAGACATGAACCATCAACAAAAAGGACTTGATATGATTCAGGCAGTGGTTCATCAACAATGTCAGGTCTTTGTTTGGTGCACTGTTCAGTAACATCCAGACAGACAGTCATGGTCCTCACAATCTTCCCCCTCAACATTCAGAATAGGCATCAAAGTAGCAGTATTTAACAAAGAGCACCGTTTCAAGGTGACATTTTCAGAGGCCAAAACAACCCGCTCATACTGTGTGCACCTGTTATTGGTTAAATGTTGTTTTTTGGTTCGCGTCATCAGGAGCTCAACTGAGTGTGGAACGTAAACAGTAAGTAGATGACCCATTACAATACTTTCACACTGTTTTATGCTGACATCAGTTGCAGCAACAGCTCTGAGACATCCGGGCAATGTTGATGCTACAGGATCTAATGTAGCTGAGAAATAGGTTGCTGGTCTACGGACACCCCCATGTGCCTGAGTACGTACAGCTAGGGCACAACCTTCACGTTCATGGCAAAAGAGCAAAAACTCTTTGTTCTAATCAGGCAATCCTAGAGCCGGAGCGCAACACAGGCTCTCTCTCAGCTCCAGGAAAGCTACCAAGCAATTGTTATCCCATGGTACCGGATAACTCACATCCTTTTGTATCAACCTCTGTAAAGGCTTCGCCTTCAGTGAGAAATTGGGAATCCATTGCTGACAATAACCGACCATTCCCAGGAACATCATCACTTCCTTTTGAGTAGTGCGCGGATCCATTTTTAGAATCGTCTCAATACGATCTGGTGACACCTTTCTCTTGCCTTTCTCAATACAATGACCCAAATACTGGACCTCGGGCAAACATTACTGAAGTTTGCTCAGGGACACCTTGTGCCCGTTTTCTGCCAGATGGTTTAACAGAGCAACAGTATCAACCTTACAGGCTTCATCAGTCTCTGAAGAAATCAGGAGATCATCAATACATTGCACAATCACTGAAATCTGTGGCAACACTAGACTCTCAAGGTTTTTTTTCAGAATCTGAATATAGATAGATGGTCTCTCTTTTTACCCTTGTAGGATATGACACCACTTTAACACACAGTTTTCCAACCAGAAAGCAAATACAAATTGGCTTTCCTTGTGCAGTGGTATTGAAAAGAATTTGTGACACAAATCAATGACAGTGAACCATCCTGCTGCATTAAGGATGTGAAATAGAATCACAGCTGGATTCGGTACCACAGGACAACATGGAACATTCGCATTGACTTTTTGCAGGTCTTGAACAATCCTATACTTGCCATTTGGTTTCTGGAATCCCGTATTGGGTGAATTGCAAGGACTTCTAATCTCTTTTAGAATGTCTTGTGTGATCATGGATTTAATCACAGGTGTTATTCCTGCCACTGTTTCCGAGGTGAGGGTGTTCTGCGGCATTCTCGGAAATTTGGGATTTGGTTTGATCTGTATCTTAACAGGTTGAGTCCCTCAAATCCATCCTATCTCCTCAGCTGTAAAGTCCCATACCCCAAGAGAGACAGAGTCTCTTAAATCATATGGTGGCTCTTCCACAGTCAACAGTAGAAAGATTTCTGAACAAAGGTTCTGGTTCGCCAGTTTAAAGGCAATGTCATCATACACAGTCTGTAATTCTATCCCCTTGGGCATGCAATAGATAGTACTGTTTAGCTTACACAAAAGGTCTCATCCAAACAAGCAGACTGGATTCAAATTGCACACCACAAACTGGTGTTGATCCTGGAATGTTCCTATCCTTACTGGTAACTCGTCTGTCAAAGGCTCTGTCATTTTGTTATTAGCGACTCCTACAACTTGGATTGATTGTCCCGAGAGGGGTAAATTTGTAACTACTGTGTGCCACACAGTAGAACGGGTAGCACCAGTATCAATCAAGAATGTAATGGGATGACAGTCAACATCTGCCTCTACAAACGGTCCACTCTGGTATACCTCCAAGACTGCTCCAAGAGTACAGTCTCCTTCCCCCTCTGGCACAGTCTTAGTGACGGGTCCGGATCAAAATCATCGAAGGTCTCAATGAAAGGCATTTGTTGGTATGCCTGATTGCCCTGTGGGATTTTTGTAGGTTGGGGTACCTGCATTTGTTGACTTAAACCCCCCCATTCATGGACCTAGGTCTTGTCACAGTATGCATGACATCAGGTATTTAGACTACCTCTTCTTCTGGTATCTGACTAGCTGGATTTACTCAACAGTCGCGCTTCCAATGCCCGATTTTGTGTCAATAATGACAAGCAGTTTTTCTCCTCAAAGTGGCTAAGTCTACTCCTGACTTTAGATCCGTTCCTCTTAATCTTCCCTATCCCATAGGGGCCGATACACTTTGGGTCACTTCTTGATTATTTCCCTGTCTCCGACCCCAAGTTCCTCCACTTGGCTGTGTTTGCTCTGCCTTGTCCGCATCTCTCAACTGTACCAGCATTAGCTTGTCCTTCATCTTCTTATGCTCCGACTCCACTTCATCACTACAGTACCTAGCATAACGTATGACTTCATCCACAGACTTATTTTGCCAGAACATTAAATGCTGTTGAATCATGAAACTGATCTCTGGCCTCAATCCTAGCACAATCTTGGATACAAACTTCCCCATATCCTTAGGATCTAAGGTATCCAGCCCACTATACTGCTTGAAGGCTTGCAGAAGCCTCTCATAGTAGGCATGCACTGATTCTTTTGGCTTTTGGGTGATTCAATCTATCTTAACCCAATCAATATCCTGTGGGGTGACTTTGGACTATAACCAAGTTATTACTTACTCAAACATTTTCATAACCTCAGGTGAAGGGCCATGCGTTACAGGATCTCTTTCTGGTTCTGCAGAGGTCCAATCAACAGCAACCTTACATGCAGCTCATAGATCTGCCACAATATCAAACAAAGTATTTAAATCAATCCACAACACTTTTGAATTTCTTGCAAAGCGATCAACCTGCTTGTACCATTCAGCACGTTTCTCCCTCAGCCGGGGAAAATCATTAGCAAACAATGCTAAACCACCCCTGCTCCACGGCACATGCACATACCCTCCGCTTGGTACATCTCGCAAAAGGGTAAGCCTCTACTCTCGCGGCCCCCCTCCAGGTGGTGGCATATCTCCTTTCCATTTTTTTAACAGTCTTCTTCTTAGACCACCTTTCCTCCCACTGGTCAAGCATACTCCTTGCACATGTTCCTATGACCAACTCACAAATGTGTGTTTTTAGTCCTATAATACTCTTCTCTTCCAATTTCTGATCACTGTAGTTTAACCTGTGATTTCCCTCAACATTTTTGTTTTAGTCAGATCCACATTATACCTCTTGGCTAATTCAGTCAACTTCTCATGCACCCATCTTTTCTTACGGGTAATATCCTTCGCCACAAACAACAACTCATCATGACCATACAGTTCTATCCTGTCCAAAGGCAAGCTACCATAAATTATCTCATCTAGTTCTGCCTTCAATTTCATCACATCTAACTGCTTGGCCTTCATTGCAGCCTTGATCCTTACCTGACTCGATATACTAGTCTGTCCTTCTCTTTTACAAATTTGACCCCTCCCCCGATCTTCTGACTCTGTATTCTGTGAGACGTGCCGACATCCTGAAGCTCCCTGTCGCGTTTCTGCCTCCAGTATCTTCCCCATGGCCCTTCTGACTGGAGCTACCAACATTCTTAAATCTGACTCAGAATTCGCCAAGGAACCTGACCTTCCCTCAGTAGACCTTACACACACTCTCAAAGGGTCTGCAGTAGCTGGCAACGGTGTACTAGCTTCCACAGGCAGCACAAAAGTACCTTTCCCATTCATTGTTACATTTCCCCCTGTGGTGACTCTTCCTTCTAATCCTGTCTGATGCTGAACACTGCTTTCCCCTAGGTTCGGATCATACACTGAAACTACAGGACCAATGGTAACCGGTACAGTAAGGGCTTCTGGTATCCTTATAGCAGCATTGACTCCACTTATCTCTGATCCACCCATTAAAATCTTTCCCATTACTCTCGCACTAGAGTCTGTCTGTGACACTTCTGTTCTTTCCATACTTGTTACACCCACCAGTTCTCATCTTCTCACCTTTGAAAGTGGATTATAAAGTGGAAGATGCTCTGCTAATAGTTTGTCTAATAGGCTGTCATCTGTGCCACTTTCTTCCTCTCCATTCCCATTCCGAGTGTCTCCTTCCTTCACTAACAATGGATACAGCCTTTCTCCCTCAATGGTGTCTGCTCTCCACCTCTTCAACTGTGCATCCCACTGTGCATTCCAATATGCCTTCCTCACTTTTTTCTCCCTTCCCTGAGATTTTTCCCTATCTTTTGCAAGTGCTGCTCTCATCCACGCATCAAATGTCTCAAACTGTGTTGGTCTAGATGGGAGTCGTAATGACGACATCACTCCCCTCAACTGGTACAATGCGTCCAATCTGAATTACTCATAACGTGGAAAAGCCAATTCTCCCCCTTCTCAGTAATCTTGTGCCAAGTTTGAAGCCACACTATAGTATGAAGTCCTACGTTTGTTGCCATATAATGTGCTGGAGTATCCTCTGTCAACCACTCGAGTCAACACACTTTTGTGTCTCCCCTGCACAAATCTCATAGTACTCTAAAGCATCACATGATTACGCCAAAATTCTTTTCGCTAACAATTTTCCTTGCTTCAGTTTCTTGCTGCCACTCTACCAATCCCAGCGCAGTGTTACACCAACCAACCTATCGCAGCGTGGCTCACTCTGACATCACCTCTTCCTCCTCACAGTGGTTCACCCTCCTGCACAATCACACCGCACAAATTCACTCTCACACTCATAGAACTGAGTAGTTGCCTTACTTCCAAATGAATGGACAACCACAATACCAAAAAAACAAGTAACTGTTTGCCTTCCAAATGACCGGACAGTTACGATAACCAAGTAATTGTCTGCCTTAATAAAAGATTAATGGAATTCAATCACTCAAGAACATTCACGCACCATGACCCACGACCTGCACTGGTCACCTGAATTGATATAGTCCATCCCTGTACACAAGGCTTACCACACGATCGTAAAAAGTCCACTCACACAAATTTCCCTGTCACCAGTGGGTCATCAATAGCACTCTACGATTTCCCAACAAACTAACGGCCAGACAATTACAACAAATAGGTGTTTCCTACACCACAAATATATCCCAGAATCTTCAGCTACTCTTAAGCCCGATAAACTGAACCAAAATCTCATGGACAGCCTGTGTTAGACCCGATATCCCACAATCACTTGACTGTCATCGCAGCTCCACAAGACATCACACAATCAAATCACCACAATCTAACACACACATCCCTGTTCATACTCATGCCACCGTTCACCACTGTCTTCGCCGCACTACAAATCTTCGCCGGTCTCTGCCAAAACCCGTCGTTTTCAGCTCTCAATCATTGGGCTGTATTTTGGGGCTCCTATGGGTCTAGATCTATTCTAGATTTTCTAGATTCTCCCCTCACTTCAAGAGGGAACCATCCCCTGCTGCCAACTTATGGTGCCGGGTTCCACCTACTAGACTTACTCCGGAACCCCTGTAGGTGCCTTGTTGGTGCCTGCTTAAAAGTGTGGAGGGGAGAGAAACACATCAGCCAATTCTACATTACCATTCCTGATTCCAATGTTGTTGAAGGAACACAGACTCCTAAACCAAATTGTAATAGGTTTAATGCAGAGCCAAGAAAAGTTGGACATACAAAAACCTCAAAACCAGTGTGAAAATATACATGGGCACTAACACAAAACCAAATCTACGAATAATATTTAGTCGGTGCAAAATGCACAGAAGAACCAATGCCTGAATTAAGACACAAATGATTCTAGAAACTACATCAAAAGACTTATTCATTTAGGATTGGTATTCAAAAGCATTAATCTGGGTCTGCTCTACCTCTAGAATGACATTGCTTCTTAGCATTTCCCAGGCAAGTTCCCTGAAAGGTGTCAGTTTGTGACGTCTGTCGAAGAAGCACACTCATGTTAAATGGGTCAAGTAGCGTAAAGCTACAGAGCTCATTCTAAGATGCTCCCTTCTCTACAGGTAAGGCAATACAAAATGTCAAATATCACACCCCAAGTACATCCCAAGACTGCCTCATCTAGTTAGACACCTCCCCATAGGTAATTTTCTATGAAGAAATAGAACTTTCAGAATCTTGCTCAGTGACCTTGGTTCCTAGGCCTTTCAGTCACAAAAGACATCCTCCCCCATTATCAGCTCCACTTGTTCAAAGGCATCCTCTTCTCCCCAGGTCCGTCAAACTCCTGAAACAAAGACGTTATTCTAACTAATGAGGATGAATTATTTCACCTGCAACAAAAATGTGAATGGAAAAATTCCACAAGCACATAAGTTTTAATTAACAACCTTCAGCTTGTGAGCTAACAGGGAGATATGAATCTTAGGCCTACCAACTTCGGCTAACAGTGCACATAATAAAATGACAAACATATATGAACCATTAATATGCACATATGATATGAGCAGCAATAGAAAAGCTTCATTAATCAAGAATACATTTTACATGTATATGATTTCCTCTAAATACATACATTTACTAGGTTAATTCTTTGGCTACATGATGAAAATACCCAACACCTCACTTATACATCATCAGAATTCATACACTAATATTCATACACCAAACAAATTACATGCGGATGCAGACTAGTCATGATTATAATGCACCCCAACAAAAGAAAAGAGCAAGCTACGCTCCATCACAGGAGAACAACACTTAGAGTCTAATGCTAGCAATTAAATTATTGAAATGGCACAAAATACCATCCAAACTTGATGTTTGATCAAAGCACAGTTGTTGGAAAATGGTCCTCTCTAAAAGGTAATCTCAAACTTTTTGCCTTCTTCCTCCGATTTATTTTTACCTTCTTTTTTTGGCTTTAGAACTCTGATCACTTTACCACTGCTGACCAGTGCTAAAGTGCATGTGCTTCTCCCCTAAACTTGGCAACATTGGTGTATACAAACGTATTTAGTTTACTTGTAAATCCCTTGTAAAGTGGTATACCATATGCCCAGGGCCTGTCATTTAAATGCTACTAGTGGGCCTGCAGCACTGGTTGAGCCAACCACACAAGTAGCCTTTCAAACTTCTCTCAGGCCTACCATTGCAAGGCTAGTTTGTGCAGTTTATTGCCACTTCCCCTTGGGATTTAAAACCACTTGGCAAGTCTTTATTCCCCTTTTATTACACATAAGCCACCTCTAAGGTAGGCCCTAGGTAGACCTCAGGGAAGAGTGCTGTGTAAATAAATGGAAGGGCATGTACTTTTACATTTCCAGATAGTGACAGACAGTTACATTTGTGTTTCACCACAAAGGCCTACTCCTCTCATAGGCTAGCATCAGCAATTCCTTAATACACTTTAAAGCTGTAACTCCTGATAAGAAAGGAGTAGTTAAATCATGTTTCATATCTTTGGAATGGTAATGATAAATCCTTTTTAATGGTAAAGTTTGATTTAACAGTACTGTTTTAGAAATGCCACTTTTAGAAAGTGGATCTTCCTCTTCTCTTACTGTTTTGTGTTCCATGCAGCCTGTCTTCAAAACACATCTGGGATGGGTGACAGCTGCACTTTGCGCATTCCCGCTAGATAGCCACAAACAAAGGAAGGGTGGATGTGATTAAGAGCTCATCTGCATTCTGATAGCTCTTCCTGGGCAGGAAGAGAGGGAGGAGTTGACACTTACACCTCAATAGGCAGTGTCCTGTTTTCCACACAAAGGGCTTATTGCCCCTACTGATAGTCCGGATACAAGCCTGGGAAGAAAGGGGGACCTGTGCACTTCAAAGACACTTTTTAAGGCAGACCTATTTTCAAACTCACAGCTGGGTATACGTAGTGGGGCTCTGACCCTAACAAGACAGTAAACTGATGGACCTGTGAAGAACTCTGCCAAGAGAAAAGACTGATGTGCTACACGGATTGCCACTCCGCTTGACTGCTGCTCTGGAAGAACTGCTTTTCTGCTTTGCTGTGCTGCCCTGCTGCCTGCTGATCTCCGCCATGCTGTGGACAAGGGCTGGACCCATCTCACTTGAACCCAGAGTGACTCCGAGGGTTTGCTGGCTTGCTTCCTGTTCTGAAGTCTTAGGGCCATCAAAGACTTCCTTCAACCCATCAACAGCACCTGAACTCTGCCATTCATGAGTCCTGCCCTGCCAAATGGTGGCAATCTAGTTCTGGACCCCTGAAAGGTAATTTCCGCTTTGCTGATCCATCAAAATCGATGCAGTGAAGGCTTTGTGCTGATCAGAACTGACTCACAGCCATTCGATGCCGACACAGGAGCTGATTGATGACATCGCTTTGATTGACTGTGTGGCTTGAAGACAATGGAAAGCGTGGCTCTACGTCGACACAGCGCCTGCAGCACTACCAATGTAGCAAAAGCAGCGGACCTTGGAGACTGCACCTGACCAATTTGTTCCAAGAATTATCGTTAAACATTAATCAGTATTAATGTGTGCATACAAAACAGGCACCTGCTGCCAAGGTGCATGAACCAAAAAATGGTTATAAGCGACAATGTAAGACACGGAGATACACCACAACAATAACTAAAAAAGAACAATGTTGTGATTCTTGTCTTTATTTTCTTTTTTCTCTCTTTTTTGTAAATTTTCACACATGTGTAGAGGAAACAACCATAGCCTGCGCATTTCGTGCGTAGAATGGACTTCTTCAGGGTGGGTGTAATCAGTGGGACAGTGCGGCCTAGTATTCTTGTTTTGTTGCGGTTAAAATTTATGACCCCTGAGATGATGTGTGATGTCAATGGTCAAAGGACATGATTAATCCATCTTGATTGTCCACAGTGATGCCAGGTGGCTGCTACAATAACGACAGCCCTGGAGGTAGTCTTGACAGTTGAAGGGTAATCAAATTAGTAATGGTGGTTAGACAGGCCAATAGGCTCTGTGAAATACTACAATTGACGTTTGACCGGCGTACGTCCGCTGCACCTCTCTGTCATGCAGAAAATCTGTAAAAAAAACAAACAGCACCTGCATCTTGAAGAGGTATGGCAATGAAGCCTTCATCGTCTGCATGGATCAGAACTGACGCATAGAGTCTTCGACATCGACACTTCCAAGGTACCTTTTCAATGGGTCCTGCGTGAGTCCTGTAACCGGCCTTCCATCCATCGTGGTGAGCCTGAACTTTGGATTTACCCTTTTTATGCTTTCTGACTCTAAGCACTATAATTTGATTTAATCTTTAAAAATTCATTACTACTTATTGGATTTTTGTTGTTTTGGTCTTGTTGTACTCATAACATTATTTTCTATGTTTGTAAAAATTTTTGGAGTATTTTTGTGATGCTTTCATTGTGTTACTGTGTGTGTGTTGCAAAAATAGTTTACACATTGCCTCTTTAGAAAAGCCTGTTTCTTCTGTGACAAGCTGCCAGAGGGTGAACACACTTTATCTTTTAGTGTGTATCTAGAGTGGTGGTTTCTGCTTGTACAGTTTGTATACTCTCACAACCAGAAACCCCAATTTCTAACAACAGTCATCATCATTTTTCGCTAAGAACTGATACTCAATATAATCATTGTAAGAAATAAAAACTCTAAAATAAAATGTTTTGGGTCACTCTAGAATGCACGCCTATCATTGCTAATTATGTATAAACCTGTGACGGGTGATATTTGGATGCAACTAGAGAGAGGACTACTAGAGTGAAATGGCCATACACATAGATAAAATCGAGTTTGAATGCGTCAAAAACGACAGGAATAATATGAACCCTGTGACTATGAGGGATAGGTATAAGTAATAGATTTCCTCCAGCCTGGATGCCAACTCAAGTTGGTCACAACTTAAGTAGTAAGATCACACTACTGCAGATGTGTTCTCCATATCTTCTGCCAGAATGAGCTAATGTCAAGCAATATTGTAGCTGCAGGACATAGCTGGGACCACTCAACTAGCATTCTATGCTTTCTGCATTCATGCAGATGAGCTCACACTTGCCACCTCAAAATATAAGCTCGACAATGCTAAAAGGTATTGGCGCTGAGAGAGAGTAAGATTCAAGCAAAACAAAAGAGAAAATTAGAAAGAGCAAAATAGCTATATTTTTATTTGTTCAACTGTGAAATTTTATACTAATGGAGTTGACCAAGAAGAAGGCCACACACAAGAAGTAGGACAACTTTTGCTGCATTATTTGAAAAAAGATAAAAGCTGAAAGAGCTTATGACCATCACTATATATATTTATATATCCAAATGCAATCCTGATAATGTCAAACTTCACAAGAAGTGGGCACGGATGCCAAATGATGCAGAGTGCAAAAAACTGTTCAATTTATTGAATATTCGTAAAAACGTCCATGATGGGTTTAGGGTGTTTTTGTACTGTTTTTTTTTTTTTGCTCATTATAGTGCATGCAAGGTTCCTCTAAACTGGCACAGACCCATTATTGCGTTGATGGATCTGGCTTGTCCCTTCAGGGTCATGAATTTAGCAATGTTAAAAGACACGATTGCTAAACCTGCAAGAGTGTTTTTGTATGTGCTACAAACTGCAATAAAGAGATTTAAACCATAAAATGTCCATGACGGGTTTCGGCCACACCAAAATGGCCTTGATCACATGATAACGCTAAGGCATATCCGGTTTCTTGAAGCATTGAAACAAAACCACCTGACATAAAAATGCACTCTGTGATAACAACTGACAACAGACTATGAACTGACTGGTAGTTATCATAACGTGAAATGCAATGCACCCGTAACATTTCCAATTCCAATAGAGTATAAGATGAAAACATAATAAAATCTGGAAAAAATCTTGCCAAAATCAGCACATTCCATCACGTTGTTTGTCAAAGTCTGATCATCCATTTCTCGGTCAATCAATGTGCGTGGCCAAGGTATAGACATATGATATACAGTCCTAAATGCATGATGCAAATAAACATTGCATAGATATAAAGTGCATAAATAAAAACATTGTGCAAATTAGGTACATTTCCATAGTAGGAATACATATTCATAAAAGTCCCACAATAGCAGCCATGTCTATCATACCATATTGGGTTGTGCAAAGATGTCCAGAATACATTTTAAAAATTGATACTCCAGACAATAACTATTATAAAGTGCATTGTACATGAAACATCCATCTCCATTTTAAAAACATAACTACATGAATGCTAAACGAAGTGGGAATACTTCAAGATAAGACCTAGTTCAGAAATCTCTGTGTCAATCATTTTGATCTAAAGTGCTACATGCTAGAGTGTCCAATTACCTAAGGTGCAGGTGCTATACAGTATTGATTAAAGAGAAAATCGACAGACAGAGGACAAGTTGGTAATAAAAATTAACCAATTTACAACATTTTATTTGTGATACCCACCTCCTGTGTCCTATCTGCAGGAATAAATCTCGCTGTATGTAATGTGCCTGACCTGGAAAAACACTGTAAGTCATAAAACATACCATAAGTCATAAAAAATTGCAGCTAAAGAAGGGAGGGAGGTAAACTATATATTTAGAATCAAATTCATAAAAAGTTATGTAATTCCTCACTAGTGTTCAGGCCATGAGGTGACATGATATCAAGTTCCAAAATTAATTTGGTCTTTAACTGATGCAAGAATTTTCCTCTATAACCACCTTGTTTAAGCACCTAAACTGCCTCTATCACAAAATATTTGATGCAGTTGAGGTTGTTGTCATGAATATCCTTGAAATGGCGAGCCACCAGAGATGATGGATCTGAATTCACAATGGCTCTCAAATGTTGCAAAATTCTGACATGTACTTGCACTTTCGTACTGCCGACATGGAGCGGACATATTCTGCATATTCAGTTCTGCAATTATAAAATCCCTTTAAATCAATCAATTTGGAACTGAATGCTGTGGTGTAAGAAAAAGTGTTAACCCTAAATTTGCACGCTCGACAAGAGCTGCATTTGTAAAAAACATTTTTTGGGGAAAGCCAATTGGTCTTGAAATCAAGCTCAGGACTACTTTTAACTAACGCCCTCCTCATGGAAGGTGCTCTCCGAAAGCTGAACGTCGGTTTGTCAGGTAATATCTGGCCCAAAGTAGCATCAGTGAGTACAATGGGCCATTGCTGGTTAATTATGGCCCTGATGTTGTTTTCTTGATGACTATAAGTGGTAATGAGCCTTGCACTCGAGTCATTATTATTATTGAGCCATGAGATAACTAAATTGTCTGTAGGTAACAACATTTTTTCTCTAGTTCTGATGTTAGCCTTAGCCAATGCTTGATCTAAAATTTTGGCTTGGTAACCTCGTTGCAAGAACCTAGTTTTGGCCTCCTGCTGATGGTGAGCAAGATCACTAGCTACACAACTCACACCCTTCGAATTCTAAGAAATTCCCCATAGGAGATGCTCTTGATCAAATGTTTGGGATGGAAGCTTGAAGTTGGGAAAATAGAATTTCCTGCTGTGGGTTTATGAAATAAGCACGTTTCCAATGTGCCCTTCTCAATATAAACATGCACAACCAAAAAAGTCTATAGCTTATTTGTCTATGTGTGCTGTAAATTCAAAATTCAAAGTGTTGACATTAATCTTGGTAACAAAAGATTCTGCCTCAGTTTGTTCCCCCTTCCAAACAGCAAACAAATAATTTATATATCGCCTTCATCTGACAACATGTTTTTCCCAATCATGACGGTGTTCCTCCGTGAGGACACGCTCCTCCAACCAGCCAGCATGCTATATATATATTTTGGATATTTATACATAAATATGTATAAATATGTATGTATATGCATGTTTCACTCATATATTAGCTGAGCTAACTATAATGTGAGCTCCCACAATGCACTGCTTATGACCCCACATATTACATCACTCATGACATGGTCATCAGTGATGACATCTCAAATGACTTCACTGATGACACTACTGATGACATCATCCAGTTTTTATTTTATTTTATTTAAACAGTTTTCTATAGCGCTGGCTAGACCCATAGGTATCAGAGTGCTTTACATAAGGTCAACAATGTCACAACAATGATAACAATTACACGTTACATCAAATATAAGAGACACATTAAAGGGAGAGAAGGAGAGACAAGTGGAGAGGGAAGGGGGAGAGGGGGAGTGAGAAGGGAGGAGACAAGGGGGAAGACGGAATAAGAGACAAAGGGAAAGTCAGCCCAAAGACCGAATGGGTAGGTGACGGCCGAGGAGGTAATCCAAAGCCAGTCTCCCCTATAGCTCTCAAGGAAGCTCCAACGGGCATCGGTCAGAAAGATGGATAGAAAGGAGACAAGGGAAAAGCTGAACGGCAGAAATACAATGAGGGGGGGTGGGCGAGACAGGGAGAAGGGGAGAAACTGTGCCCAAGGTCCGGCTGGTCAGGTGACGGTCAGGGGATGAACCAGGGCCGATCTCCTCATTAGCTGAACAGAGCAGCTCCACCGGGCATCAGACATAATGCTCGGACTCCGCTGTCAGGATAGAGATCAAGTGTTCTAAGGGATTTTCAGAATAGTGCAGAGAGAGCCATGGTCCGATAGAATTCCTGACGTCCTCTTGAGGTCAGGCACAGACCTGGGAGGGTTGTGTAAGTAAAAGTTCAGCAAGGGGGGAAAAAGTCACCACTGGAGGCCATGATGGGGTCAGGCATCCTGGGACACTTTTCCACACAGGGAAGGAAAGGCCAGTCTCTCATTAGTTTGTTAAAAGGACGGAAGCGCTCCTTTTAATTAACTAGTGTCATCAGCGCAATTTGATTAAAAACGTCCAGACTTCAATGACGTGGTAGCGCGCCCCTTCTCGCCTGCACCGAGAGAGTTCTCATCTCTGTTGGACTTGGTGCTCCCTCTAGGAGTCCCGCTTGTCCTGCTGCTCGTCATCACAGTGAGAAGCCCCCCGCTCAAGAGGTGGACCCGGGGAGGGGGAATTACTTGCTGGGCGAAAACGGAAGCCGACGGCCTCAGTGTGCAGCTCCCATGGCACTGGGCAAGACCTCTCCGCTCGACAGGCACCATCTTAGCCTACTCATCAGGGGAACATCGAGGCTCACCTCTCCGTGATGTCGGATCGGAGAAGAGTGACAAGGGTCCCGTCGCGATCAATCCGTATTCCAGTCGCACAAACGCCGTTCTAGGCGTGAAAACAGCACAGCGGGATGCCCGCTCTGGAAGTCGGAGCAAAGGCTCAACACGGAGCATCAGCTCCGAGCCGCCATGATGGGCTTGCTCTTCCTCCTGGACACCATCCTCCTCCTCATCCAGTGACTTTCCATGTTTTTAAAAAAGTTTATGAGTGTTAAATATATATACCAAGGTGTATTGGTAAATCAGTGGGTTTATGAGTGCCTCATTGGATGATTCAGTGGGTGGGTGACTAACTGTATAAGTGAGTAGTTAGGTGTCTCCTAGAATTTATGGGTGAGTGAATGGTTGTGTGAATGTCTGTATCTGTCTGTCAGTTGGTGTCTCAATGGTGGTATGGGTATAAGAATGGGTACATGAGTTTCTGTATGGGTGAGTGATTGGTTGTCTGAGTACCTCTATGGGTGTTTCAGTGTATGTGTGGGTGGGTGAGAGTGTGTGTTACTGCCTGTATGGATGAGTGAGTGGGTGAATCAGTGGCTCTATGGGTTAGTGTGTGTGTGTTTGTGTGAGGGGCTGTATGTGTGAGTGAGTGTGTGTATGGCTGTGTCAGTGAGTGAGTGCATGTGTCAGTGGTAATGGTATATGAAAGGTAGTATAGGTGAGTGATGGGGTATATGAGTGACTGTATGGGTGAGTGAGTGAATGTGAGAGTGTTTGTATGGGTGAGTGCGTGCTTGTGTCATTGACTGTATGGGTGAGTGAGTACATGTTAGTATCTGTATGAGTGGGTGAATGTATATGTAACTGTTTGGATAAGTGGCTAGGTAAGTGAGTAGGTGTGTGAGTAACTATTGGTGACTGGCTCAGTGTGTGAGTGGCTGTCTGGGTGTATAAGTGGATATATCAGTGGCTGTATTAGTGAGTGAGTGAGTATGTGAGTGGCTGTATGGGTGAGTGAGTGGATAAGTGTGCTGATATATGAATCAATGAGTAGATATGTAAGTTCTGATGTGTGTGTTTTACTGGGTTTAAGAATGGTAGTGTGGAAGTTGGAGTGAGTGTATGAAAGGGTATATGGGGTATGAATGGGTGTGCCAGATATTCTGAGAATGATGTCATCAGTGATGTCATTTGAGATGTCATCAGTGATGTCACTGACCAAGTCATGAGCTAACTGTAACTGCTAAATTTCAGTTTTTTTATGATTAAAACCTGAGCCTAACTATAATGTCCCTGTAACCTTCGTTTTTTTCTGTGAATTTCTAAGGTTATTTTTATTCCATTTCCTAACTATAACGTCCCTGTAGCCTTTGTTTTTTTCTGTGAATATCTAAGGTTATTTAAATGCTAGTTCCTAGCTAAAATGTAATTGTATCCTTTGTTTTTGAGGATGGTGTCATCAGTGATGTCATTTGAGATGTCATCAGTGATGTCACTGACCAAGTCATGAGTGATATAACATTTGAGGTCATAAGCAGTGCATTGCAGGGGCGTGAGTTATAGTTAGGTCAGCTAACTGTAACTGCTAAATTTCCGTTTTTTTATGATTAAAACCTGAGCCTAACTATAATGTCCTTGTAACCTTCGTTTTTTTCTGCGAATTTCTAAGGTTATTTTTATTCCATTTCCGAACTATAACGTCCCTGTAGCCTTTGTTTTTTTTCTGTGAATTTCTAAGGTTATTTAAATGCTAATTCCTAGCTAAAATGTCATTGTATCCTTTGTTTTTTTCAGTGAATTTCTATGTTTTTTTAAGTAGTAGTCACGTTTGAAAAGTGGTGGAGAAAGGGGTAGGGCTTCTGACTAGCTCTCCTCAATCCCGCTGTGTAGGACTCACAGGGGGTACCAGGAGGCCGTCTGAGCCCCCAAAGTCCCTCTGGAGTAAAGTGGACTTCCTCCCCCAACCAGTATTGTGCCAGGAGCTTTATTTGCAGAGGGGTAGAGAAAGGGGGCATGGCCTCCGAAGACCTCCTAGCAGTCCTGCTGTGTGGGACTTACTAGAGGTAACAGGAGGGGTAGTTGGCCCCCATGGACCTACTGAGAGACCCCATCCCTCGGGGCTGGACTCTAGGCTGGGCGCTCTGATCCCACCCAGGGTACCCACGGGGTCTGCGGCGACAGCCTGAAGGCCCCTGTGGTCCCTGTCGGTGTTCCGCCTCCTGTGAAGACGAAGCACTAGCAAAAAGTGACTGCCTTTGCTTAGTCCCTTTGGTTATGATATTGGTGTGAAGGGATGATGAAGAAAACATTGAGATAAATTATGACCCAACCTCTCTGCAAGACAATTCTGTAGAATTGGTTTATAATGTAGATCTGTGAGAGTGCTTACAGCAGAATGGGCACCTAGCTGCTATAAAACAAGGACCATGAACAGCTGACTCACCAAACACATATTTCCTCTTTGACCTTACATTATGGGACCCAGAATCATCAGTAGGATAACAAAACCAGTTCTGTCACCCCTCAGCACAGTGAGATGAAACAATGTGTATTTTTAATCGTAACAATAAGAAAATATTCATATATGATCCATTGCAAATAGAGAACTCAAGAGTTAATGTCCCTCTAATTTTTACAAAAGGACTTGCTGTGTACTGTATGAGGGTATGCTGCACTAATTTATCAACAAACCACTGAAAAGAATAAACCTTCTCTGATGTTTGAGAAAGCTATCCTAAATAAGTCTTCTCTCTGTTTTGGTTTACTTTACACACCACCTAATAAACATAAGCAAGTATTTGTGTGAGAAATAATAGAATGAATGGGACTTTGGTATTCAGGTTTGATACCCCTGAAGTAGATAAGATGAGCAGAAGTGACTCAATAAAGCATAGAAAGAATGATTAGACCTCTAAAATATCCAGACTCTCACAAAACTGGTGCAAACCAAAATCTGAATTTTTGGATCTAGGATAATAGCTAAGGATCAACAGGTTCAAGCCTTCATAAGAAAGAGTATGAAAAATTATATAACAGAAAAGGTTTATGAACAACAAGAGAAGTAGGTACTTCATAAAAAGAACAGATCAAAGTTCTGCAAGACGTTGAAGATCCCTTATATCAAACATCTGCAGCAGAACCTGTTGAATGTCAATGAGAGTGATCTAACAGCATCAGAGTTCATCTTCCTTGTCTCAATCCTTACGTATGCGAGGTCAGACTTCACCCTAAATGGAAGGTACTTCACTGACTCCCTTTGTTGGCCCACACAATCTTAAAAACCAGTTGCATCATTTTCTAAGCTATCATGACCTGCATTGCGCTTATGGTGCAGAGAAGCTCACCCTTTCTGGTGGTTCTTGCCAGGCACCGCTGTCAAGACACTATTAGACTGCCGAGTAGAATTAGAAAAAAGAAGAAACAAGAGAGTATAACTTTTCTATCTATGCATCCAGGATCTGGAACAAAAGCACTGTGATTGTTCTGCTGACTGGGTTGGTTATGTCTTCCTCGACTGGGGTCCTCAGATTCTGTATGCCCAGTGCATTGCTTTCTTTATCTGTATTCCGCTTTTCTTGCAGGCTGATTGGGAGCATCACATTTGGCTTCGAGGAGAAAGTTTCTCACTTTGAAGATTAAGGGTTCAAAACACACTTTTGGTAGGATCCCATGACTGTTCTGTCACAACGTACTTCAAAAGTCACTTTAAAAATGTTCTATGGCCTGGCATTTTGCAGGATCTTTCTGCACTGCCCTTTTTGCATTGCTGTTAATTTTGCAGGTTAGAATTGTGTCCTGGGCTATGCAGTGTTGGTGTCTTTTGTACTGGAATATTTTGGGTATTTGCCTCCCAGTGTCCACTGTGAGACTGTGTATTTCCTCAGGGGCGCAGCTTTAGATCTCAGCTGGTCCACTTTACTTTAATCCCTTCCCAGTACAATATGCTGTACCCTATTGCATTATGTTCCAGACTCTCCTTTTTTCATAGGACAGCTGGCAATGTATAGTTTGTTTCTTATGTGCCTGTTGTATCTATAAGAAATGCTGTTGTCTTTGAGGGCTAAGATGGGCTCATTTTTGCTTCCACCGGTTTATCGCCTTGCCTTCTCCTGGGCTGCTCCTTCTGTGCATTCTTGTTTGAGCACAGGTGGCTCCTATGAGCTTTTCTTGCCTCTAGGTTTCCTCTAATTGGGTTCCTGTCAAGTGAACAGAGCAGGTCAAACAGGGATGGAGAATTGTGCTGAATGGCGATAGAGTTCAGATTGCGGTGTCCAGGTAGTGTCCATTTGAGGCTTACCCTGGGGTGCCACATATTTGGAACATGACCATCTTCATAGTCCACCATGCGGGGTAGCATTTATTTCCCTTCTTAAAATTCTTTGGTTATTATTGCCGAGGAACCACCACTCTACTCAGGGTAACCTAGATACACATTCAAAGACAACCTGTGTTCAACCTCTGGTAGCTTGTCACAGAGCAGTCAGGCTTAACCAATGAGGTAATGTGCAAACTATTTGTGCAACACTCACATACATAGTAACATAATGAAAACACCATAAACATACTCCACATAGGGTTAGATAAATGGACAATGATTGTATGAGTACAATAAGATCCAAACAACAAAAATCCAATGAGTAGAACCAAAGTTATAGATTTTGAAAGATCAACTAAAATTATAATGGTTACAATCATAAAGCGCCAACCATGGACATCTGTCCTGCCATACCAGTGTAAATCCAAAGTTCAGGCTGACCACAATGGGGAGGAGGCTGGCTCCAGGACTCAGCAGGTTCCACTAAAAAAGTACTTTGGATGCAGGAAGTATCAACGTTGAAGACTAGATGCGAGGAGCATAGGAGCCGATGCACCATCCTCAATCTTGTGGAAGCAGGTGATATGTCGGTTGTGATCTACTCAGTTGATGAAGGCTTCATTGAAAAACTCCTCTACAATGTAGGTGGTGCATTGTCGTTGAGCTGTGCTGTCCATCGTAGTTGAGCCATGCAGTCTGTAGCGTGGAAGGGCGATGCATTGGTTCCGATCGGCGCAGTCGTCAATGCATCGGTTTTGATGGATCAGCACAGCCAAAATCACCTTTCAAGGGCCCAGGACTGGATTGGCTCCACTTGGCTGAGTCCAGAACACACACATGGTAGAGTCCAGGTTCTGTTGCAGGGTCGAAGGAAGTCTTTGGAGTCACTCTGCATTCAAATGAGATGGGTCCAGTCCTTGTCCTCAGCAGGGCAGCAATCAGCAGGCAGCAGGGTAGAACAGCAAAGAAGAAAAGCAGTTCATCCAGAGCAGCAGTCAGGCAGAGTGGCATTGATTGTAGCACAGCAGTCTTTACTCCTGGCAGAGTTCTTCCCAGGTCCAGCAATGTACTGTCTTGTTAGGGTCAAAGCCCCACTAGTTATACCCAGTTGTGCCTTTGAATTGGGGGACCTTCAAATAAAGGTCTTTAAAGTGCACATATGTCCTTTCTTCCCAGCCCTGGCTCCAAACTATCAGTAGAGGGCAAACAGCCCTTTGTGTGGGAAACAGGACACTGCCTATTCAGGTGTCGGTGTCAGCTTCTGCCTCTCTTCCTGCCAAGGTAGAGTCATCAGAATTCAGATGAATGCAGACGAGTTCCCTGTCAAACCCCCCCTTCCTGTGTTGGTGGTTGTCTAGAGAGAATGCATGAAGTGTAGCTGTCACTCACCAAAGACGTATATTTGAGACAGGCTGCAAGGTACACAAAGCAGTAAGAGCAGAGAAATGCACACTTTCTAAAAGTGGCATTTCTAAAATAGTAATATTAAATCCAACTTCATCATTACAGAGGATTAATCATTCCCATTCCAAAGATATAAAACATGATGCAGCTACTCCTTTCTGATCAGGAATTACGGCTTTAAAGTGTTTTAAGGGATTCCCAATGCTAGCCTATGAGAGGAGTAGGCCTCACAGTGGTGGAAAACTCATTTAGCTGTTTGTCACTACCAGGACATATAAAACTTAAAAGTACTTGTCCTACCTTTTATTTACACAGCACCCTGTCCTGAGGGCCACCTAATGCCTACCTTAGGGGTGACTTATGTGTAATAAAAGGGGAGTTTAAGTCTTAGCAAGTGGTTTTAAATACCAAATCAAAGTGGTAGTAAACTGCACACATAGCCTTGCAATGGTAGGCCTGAGACAGGTTTGAAAGGCTACTTGTGTAGGTGGCACAACCAGTGCTGTAGGCCCACTAGTACATATGTAAAAGGCGGTCCCCAAAGGGGAAGTGTAGCCCTTGAATTCCACGGAAATAGTATCAAAACAGGGATAGAGTTAACCCCTTGCAAGAGTCGGTTTTCAATAATGCATTTAGTGCATTTATTTTCATGTATCTTCTCAGTCATGAATATACATATATGTCCATTTTTAGCATTTATTTATTATTTATTATACATTACTTATACCATACAAAAGATAAGGTGTTCCTATAAGGTGACGGCACAGGCAGAGTGATCAATAGTGCAAAAAGTGCATACGTGCTATGTACACAAATATATACATGTGGCTGATAGGGATAATAGAGTGTGTGAAGTCAATACTCATCAAGCGAGTATTGGTAGCCACCATCAAATTCTTAAAAACATAGTCCACATATGTTGATTGTCAACGTTTCGACCCTTGCGCATAAGTTATTCCCCTTCTTTCCAAACATAAGTGTTGTAATGGCTTTCTTTTCCTGTAATTACATCTTGTCTATGTTCTTCACTCTGATGATGCTTAGTGTTCTGGAATGTCAGGACTAAGCCAGCTGTGGAATGTGTGTGAGCAGTGAGATCATTATCTTACTGACAGTTGGGTGGATGAGTTGTTTATACCTACTACTGAAAATAAACCTGAGACACCCTACTTCAAGCCTCAGCATCTTTCTTCTTCAAAGAGGTTTACTTTTCAACACTGGCGACGACTGGGATCTCAACTCAACTCCAACTTTCATCTCATTTCTGGCGAACTACAATATTTCATCTCTTCTCTTCAAAGAAGACCTTTTACATCAAGTAAGAACGTTCCTTACTTAATAAATTTCGCTTAGAGACATTTTTTTTAATTATTCCTGTCAACTACTGCTTAGAACGCTCTGCTCGGCATTTGCGCAATCTCTAAAACTCTTCCTAATATCTCTACTAGCATTCAATGACCTTACTTCCCTGAGATAACGAGGTAGCTGTGATAGTTTGTACTAAGAGTGCACTAATCACGCACTTTTCTCATTAACGGTAATTTGGGAAATAATCAAATTACTCACGCTAGCCCTCGCGCTTCTTCACGCGCTCTGGTCGTTATCAACTGCGCGTTCTCCTGCCTGCAGAAGCCATGACGCCTTGAAGTTCTGGATATCCCTCGTCACAGGTTGGAATGCATGGGGGCTGAAACGCATGAAGGGCGTACACTAATTTCAGAACTTCTCCTGGATTGGTGGATAAGAAGCTGTATCCTGATTGGCTGCTGTGTATTTTAACGTAATCTGATTCGCTCGAAAGCTTGCTGGATGCTACAACAATGGGTTGCTAAGCAAACATCGTCATAAACAGTTGAGGAGTTTTTTTTAAAAGAGAGTCTTCGCCGTCTTTGATAACTTTACTACTGAACACATGTTACGTGAACAAACGTGGAAGCTCCTTTCAGTGTTCATATTCATTTTTGCGCTGACACGCACAGCACTCTCTTTGCAACCTCCAGCGTGTCAATTGCCTTTATCTAATAGCGCTGACACGCACAGCTTAACGCCCTGATTTAAAGTCTTCCTTTTCAATAGCTGGTGTGTCAATGGTTCTGATCCTAAAAGCGCTGACACGCACAGCTTAATACCGAACAGCACTGACACGCACAGCTAATTTGTTTGTCTTTTAGCGTGTCAATCATCTTTATTTTTACAGCGCTGACACGCACAGCCTAACGGCGTTACTCTAGTGTGTCAATCGTCTTGATCCTAACAGCGCTGACACGCACAGCTTAACGCCGAACAGCGCTGACACGCACAGCTAATCTTCTTGCCTTTTGGCGTGTCAGTCATCTTTATTGTTAACAGTGCTGGCACGCTCAGCTCAACGGAATTGCTCTCAGCCTTCTTCTTAACATTTAGTGTGCCAATCATCCTCAACTCAACAGCGCTGACACGCACAGCTCTTTGCTACCAGACACTTGGTTATTGGATCAGTTTTTTTTGCACATCTTTATCTCCTCTTAACATGCAAAACGTCACTGCAGCCCCATTTTTTCTACAATCCCCAGGTGACCCTCCCATTAAATGGTCCAAGTGGAAGAAGGTTTTCGAGCGCTACGCTCGTGTCTGTGGTACTTCTTTAAGTGTGGAGAGGAAGACAGCTTTATTGATGCATTGTCTGGGGTCTGAGGGACAGGATGTCTTTGACCATTTACCGGATGTCCCTAGCAGTTCCAGTTCGGGTCTCAATGAGTATGAGCAGTGTATTTATAAACTTGATGCTCACTACTTGCCAAAAGTTAGCACCATCTTGGAAAGATACCATTTTGGCAAACGTATGCAAAAGGATGAGGAAAATATAGAGAATTATATAACGGAACTTAGACGCTTAGCTTCTAGTTGTAAGTTTGACGCACTAATGGATGAAAGAATACGTGACCAGTTTATGCTTGGTTGTGTATCTGAAAAAGTACGTGATGAACTCTGGATGAAAGATGAACCTTCTTTGGATGAAGTTCTAGTAGTCGCTAAGAGAATAGAACACTCTTTACAATGTGTAAAGGTGATAAAGAAAGATCTTAATAAAGATGTGTCGCTGATTAATACAAATTCGGCGGCTAGGAAAGAAGCGGACAAGGGTGACTCTCACGTAAAGACCCGTGTTAAAGATATGAGTGCAAATAAATCTAGTGAGAATTCTAACAGAGGTGGGAAGTGTTACAGATGCAATAGCACTTCACATTGGGCAAATGATAAGTCATGTCCTGCACTAAATGTTACATGTTCTCATTGTAAGAAGAAGGGTCACTTTGTAAGTGTCTGCAGGTTCAAAAATTTAAAGAAAAAAGTTAGTGAAGTCTCTGATGGCAGCACATCAGATCAACATGATTTTGAGTGTGGACAAATTGTGGTCCAGGTTGGGGCTGAGGGGCCTCTTGATTTCATCTTGGTGGAGGGTCACAGAACCAAGGTTTTGTTTGATTCAGGAGCCAAAATTACTATCATTTCTAGCAGATTCTTTGAGGATAATTTGTGCAAGAAAGTTAAACTATTGAAGCCAGACATTCGTCCAACTGCATATGGAGGTGATCCCATTGAGTTAAGGGGTTACTTTAATGGTCTAATTGAATACGGGGAACGTTTTGCTAGTGGGAAGGTTTATGTTTCAAAGAAAGGTGATAGTATTATTAGCTGGTGGCACCAAAAAGATCTTGGTGTCATGTTAGACCCGAACAGCAATCCTCCTATCATTTTGAGAGAAAAAAAAAGTGTTGAGTCGGTGGTGGATGGTTCTTCACTACAGGCTCTTTTGATAAGCCAATATCCACTGGTTTTTGGTGACAAGCTAGGTTGCCTTAAGGGTTACTGTCATAAGATTAAACTTTTTCCTGGCTCAGCTCCTGTTTCCTGTAAAGTCAGAAATGTTCCGTTCACTGTCAAGGAAGACATGCTTAAGGAGTTAAATAAACTGAAGTCCCAGGGCATAATTGAGGAGGTGGAGGGTACATCTTGGCTTGCTCCGGTGGTGGCCGCAAGGAAACCTGACAACTCTTTGAGGCTGTGTGTGGACCTCAGACAACTCAATAAATGCGTTCAGGTAGATAAATATCCCTTACCTAACATTTCTGAGCTGTTGAGCATGGTAGGTGGGGCAAAGGTATTTAGTACAATTGACCTAACATCGGCGTACCATCAAATCTTACTTGATGAGTCCTCCAGAGATCTTACTGCCTTTATTACTCCGTTTGGGACATTTAGATTTATTAGACTTCCATTTGGCCTGGTTTCTGCTGCCTCAGTTTTTCAACGGGTCATGGAGAAGGTCTTAATTAACATCCCTGGAATTTGTGTGTACCAAGATGACATTTTGGTATATGGATCTACGGTTGCTGAACATGAAAGAAGGGTTAGGCAAGTGCTGGACAAGCTTACCTCTCACAATTTGACTGTAAAGAAGGAAAAGTGTAAGTTTGGTCTCGACAAAATTGACTATTTGGGACACACTATTAGTGCGGAAGGTGTAGTTCCAAAAGCTGACCTTGTGAATACCATTAGAAATCTTGTGGTTCCTTCTTCCAAGGAGGAACTCATGAGATTTTTAGGTATGGCTGAATACTATAATAAATTCATAAAGAATTTTGCTGAGGTCACGTTCAATATGAGAAATTTGTTAAAGAGAGGAGAGAAGTTTAGTTGGAATAGTTTGTGTGACAAGGAATTTAATGACATAAAAATGAAATTACAGAATGCTCCAAATTTAAGGAATTTTGACCCCAGTAAGAGCTCTATTATATCTACTGATGCAAGTCTGAAAGGTATTGGTGCAGTCCTGTATCAAGGGGGTGTTCTGCCAGAAAATACCATCATGTTTATATCTAGATGTTTGAAAGGAGCTGAATGTCGCTATTCTGTAATTGAACGTGAAGCCCTTGCGGTACACTGGGCCATTAAGAAATTAAAAAAGTTTTTGTGGGGCACCTCATTTGTTGTAAGAACTGATCACAAGCCCCTTTGTGAAGTACTAACTAAAAAAGGGATTGACTCGATATCTCCCAGAATTTCAAAATGGGTGGTTGGATTACAGGGGTTTAACTTCATTGTTAAACATGTTCCGGGGTCAGAAAATGTTGTTGCGGATACTCTTTCTAGGTTAGTTCCTGACGAACAACAAGACAAACTGGATCAGGATTCAGATCCATCTTTTAGTCTTCCACAGGACTTTGTCTGTGGAGTAGATTATAAGGTTATTTCTCGTGAGAGGTGGTTGGATGCTTGTAAGTGTGACAACACTATTCAAGAAGTCTCCAAATTAATCTGTGAGGGTTGGAACCATAAAGATCAAGGCAGTGACTCCGTGAGAGATTTTTGGTTGGTAAAAGACCAACTTTCAAGTTGTGAGGGTTTGTTGTTGAGAGGTCACAAATTAGTACCCCCTGTGTCTTTAAGGAAAGAGGTTTTGGATTTGGCACATGAGGCACACTTAGGAATTTCTAAAACTAAGGAGAGGGTGCGTTCTAGCTATTGGTGGCCGGGTTTAGACACACAGATTGAACATTTAGTCAGGGAATGTGTTCAATGTGCTCTTAGTGAAAAGGTTTTGAAAACTAGGACACAGCCCATGGAAAAAAGAGTTCGTCCGTGTGGCCCCTGGAAGGATATTGCTCTTGATATTTTAGGGCCTATTCATGGGGATGGTTCTGACACGTTTGTTATAGTGGTCATGGATTTGTTTTCAAGGTGGCCAGAAGTGATTTTTGTGAAGAATATTAATTCTGCTACGGTTATTCGATGTCTAAAAGATATTATTGCCAAGGAAGGGATTCCTGAGACTTTGCTTACAGACAATGGGGTACAACTTGTTTCGAGTGAGATGGAGGGTTTTCTTGGTGATTGTGGCATCGTTCACAAGAAATGTTCTTTGTATCACCCGGAATCCAATGGAACAGTAGAAAGGTTCAACAGGGTTTTGAAGGAAACGGTGTCTTTAGCAAAGTCCAATGGTCTTAATTGGCAGGAGGAGGTTTTGAAAAGAGTGTCTGTGTATCGGTTTACCCCACATACCACTACAGGGAAGTCTCCTTTTCTTTTATTTCGTGGAAGGGACCCTGTTACTTTTTTAGATCCACCATGGGTAAATAAATTTCTGACTAGCAGATCTCGTGAGGTGGATTCTACATCATGGCAAGAACAGGAAGATTTGAAATGTTCTAAGAGTAAAAAAAACTATGATGTTCGTCATGCTGTTAAGTCAACGAAGGTTAAGGTGGGTGATTGGGTTCGGATCAAGAGACCTGGTTTTGCTGTGTCTGGATCTAAGTTCACCAAACCGGTAAAAGTTGTCAAAGTGTTTAAGAATGCTGTTAGAACTAGTGATCACAGGGTTTGGAATCTAGGTCGTGTTGCTCTATGCAATACTGATGTGTCATCAAGCTTTCCTCACTCTGCCATGGAAGGGGAAGGTGCTCCGGAGGTTAATATAAGGCCAAGGAGGAATACTTGTTTTCCCTCCCATTTAAAGGACTATGTCATGTAATTAATGTCACATGATGTTAATGTGTTTTGTTTGTGTTTTGTTTAGGGGTAAAGGAGGGAGATATGTTGTAATGGCTTTCTTTTCCTGTAATTACATCTTGTCTATGTTCTTCACTCTGATGATGCTTAGTGTTCTGGAATGTCAGGACTAAGCCAGCTGTGGAATGTGTGTGAGCAGTGAGATCATTATCTTACTGACAGTTGGGTGGATGAGTTGTTTATACCTACTACTGAAAATAAACCTGAGACACCCTACTTCAAGCCTCAGCATCTTTCTTCTTCAAAGAGGTTTACTTTTCAACAATAAGTTATTTAGAGCAGGGTCAGGACGTAAAAATATACAGGAAGCACCTGCAAACAGAAAGCTTGTGCCAATTTCTATACATTATATAATCAGATTAAATATATTATATGATCACATACTAAAAATAATGGCAGAAGACTGCGCAGTCATATAGCAATTGAAATTCTAGTGGGTGAAATACCTTCCAGAAGGATATTTATCACACTGTAATGAAATACGGTAGGCATTACCTATTCTAAGCTATATTGGTATATGCAGTCAGTCTAGCTTACATTCTCAGTGATTGAAGCCAAACGCATGCAGATTTTACAAGGTCTGTACGCTCACCAGTAGCATTTAGATTACAGGTCCTGGGTATATGGTATACCACTTTAAAAGGGACTTTTAAGAGAACTAAATATGCCAATTGGTCATACACTATTGTCGCCATGTTTAGGGGAGAATTATTTGCACTTTAGCACTGATTAGCAGGTGTAAAGTGCTCAGAGTCCTAAGTCCAACAAAAAGATACAGCAAAAAGAGGGGCTAAGCAGGCAGATAATTTGGGGGACCACCCCAAGGAAGGCAGGTCTAACAGTGCAAAAAAGCAATTTGGAAATGATAGAAACAGTCACCAGCAGTACCTTATACCTCAATATGGTAATCATGTCCGAACCATGGATGCCTTTAAATAGGCCTGGGCCAGGAGTAGGGGCAGGAGGAAAAGCCTGCCACCACTAGAGCTCTACCCTGCCTCAAAGGCAGATCAAACAAAATGACAGCTATGCTTGCCCGGTCTGTTAGACGCGGAGTGGTAGCACGAAAAAGAGTCACATCACAAAAGTAGTTTTAAAACCACCACTACCCCCACTAACATTCAATAAAGTGCAGCAGCAGCAGCAAAAATATGTAAAATTGCAAAAAAGTGTTGCAAAAATGTTGAACACAGTCACCAGGAGTACCTCAAAATGCTAAGACGGATGCATGCGCATCTACAGTATTGATCTGTAAATTCATTTTTTACATTTGGAAACATTCCAATCAATAATGATCATTCTAGAAGTTTGTGCCTCTGTGGCATCCATCTATGTCAGGTATGTATTATAGTCCACAAGTGATTACTGTTTTCCTATTCAATCAAAAGTTCAATATAGTGTAAATGGCAATCTACTCCTATGCTATCTGGATCTCATTTGGAGAATTTCTTCCTAAAATGACCATAAAGTTACTGCTAGAAAACCTATTGTGTTAGACTCAATCCATATATTCTGATTTGCAATTTGTAGGAGTTATACTCCAATGCAAAGGTGTAAATCTCCATGTGTGTAAATTTGTGCCTCTAGAGTTACCTTTGTGAATTGATTCACAGCAGGAGGAATGTGCAAATAGAAACCAGGGCCACAACAGTTAGGTAAATGGATAGTGAAAATAGAAAGATAAAGTGAATTCATACATGCAGCCTTAATCAAGTTTGACCAATGGAATACTCCATCTCAAATATAGCAGATGTCCCAACCAATACATTCCAAATGGAATATAGTGCACTATATTTTAAGGATATTGCAAGTCACCAGGAAGTTCCAAGACATACAGAGGAATGATAAGGCCCTGAGCATGTACAATAATTTTACAGTGAATGTCTTAATATTCATTTCATCTTCACCACAACCATTCTTCTGATTTGTTGTACATCAAGACACTCCCATGTTAGAAATGAACTGTAGTGATAGAAAGGAGCAGGATATAAAGCATGTGTGGCTGACGAGTACTCCTCAGTGGAGTTGAGAATCCAATGTGCAAGAAATCCAACATATCTTGGGGAACGCTATGCACAGAAGTGATTGTACATTGTGCTTTTATCCATCAATGTAATTGCGCTATTTGATAATTTAATGTGTTCTCTATATAAATATGTTGTTCTACTCATGTACATTTTAGAGTGTATAGGAATTACTATGCTATTCTTCTTTTTGAAAGGAGTGGAGTGAAGAAGCTGCCAAGAACGCTGAATTGTGGGCAAAGAATTGTAATTTTTGCCACAGTAAGGAAGACAAAAGAACAATTCCTGGTAAGTTAATTAAACCATGCATGTCTTGTTTAATTCTTTCATAGTTTTAGTTGTGGTTGCCTGTTTTCATCATCTCACATTCTTCATTTATGACTCATCACTCATATTATTTCAGTCTCTCTCTCTATATATCACTATTAAAGGCTAAGGAACCTATTTTTTACAATTTGCATATCTTAGCACAAATTATTTGATATGTAATTATGGACACCTTTTTTTGTTCATGTATCTGTGTGTAATATGTGTAATATTCATATATGTGTTATAATATCTTTATATATATATATATATATATATATATGTATATACATATATATATATATATATATATATATATATATATATATATATATATATATATATATATATACATATGCATATATATGTGTATGTATATATATATGTTTGTGCATGTATATATGTGTTTTCTAAAAAACAAAGGTTACAGGGATGTTATTGTTAGGCTCAGATTTCACACTCACAAACCCAGAGAAATTTAGCAGTTATCGTTAGCTGAGCTAACTATAACTCACTCCCATGCAATGTACTGCTTATGATCTCTCATATTACATGACTCATGACATGGTCAGTGACATCACTGATGATATTACTGATGCCATCACTGATAACATCAACCATAGAATCTCTGATATACCACTCACACCCCCATGTAAACTTTCGTACACCCACTCTAACTTTCAGACTACCATTCTCAAAACCATTTACACACCCATACCAGTACTTACATACCCACTCACTGATTCATAGGTCTAGACACACATCCACTCAGTCACCCATACAGCCATTTGCACACCAACTCACTCTCTAATAAAGCCTCTGATATATCTACTCATACAGTCACACAGCCACTCACACACTCTCAGTCACCCATAGAGCTAAACACATGCCTAGTCACTCACCCATAGATCCAATCACACAGCCGCTTACTCAACTATACAGTTATACACACCAACTCACTTATTCATACTAGCACATACTTACTCACCCATACAGTCACTTACACAAACACGCACTCACACATATATATTCCAACACTCACCCAGGCTGCTTTTCACATATGCCCTTACTCACCCATATACCATTGACAGATTCATTCACTCATTGACACAGCAATACACACACTTTCTCACCCATACAGCCCCTCTCAGATGCACTCACAAACCCATTTAGCCACTGATTTACCCACTCACTCATCCATGCAGAGAGTCACACACCATCTCACCCACCCATACAGACACTCATACATCCATTCAGGTACTCAGAAACCCAATCTATAACCCATACAGCCACTCATGTACCTACTCACCAACCCATGCTGCCACGTACACTCCAATAGATAGACTGATACAGACATTCACACAAATTAGTCAGTCATTCGTACATTCACTGAGACACATATAATCACTCATTTATACAGTCAGTCATGCATCCACTAAATCATCCATACAGGCATTCATACACCCACTGAATCATCAATACACCTTGGTGTATATATTTTTAACACTCTACATAATTACAATACAATCAATACCACATAATTGCTACCCGCAGAATTCCACAGAGCACCATACCACTTAATTCCAATACACAAACCCACTCCACACCACACAAAGCCACGCCACACAATGCCACACCTAACAATTCCAAACCAATACACATTATTCCACTACACACCACGTACATCAACTCCACTCCATAACATAGAGCTAAAACACATTTACAACACAAATAGCCACAGACATCACACCTACTCAGGACCTCTGCAGCAAGCTCAGCTTCTACTTCCACCTGAAAATCAAGGCCCTCTACGACAACTTCAGCGAACAGCCTCCAGACACGGTGCCCCTCCCCACTACCGGCAACCAGCCGACCATCATCAACTGGAAACCTGCCACTACTGAAGACACCACCACGACCATGAAGATCACCCACTCAGGAACCCCCACGCCATAGCACCCGAACTAGGCTGGACCATCAATGCCTCCCTTGATTCCGGCATCTTCCCTGATGACTGGAAGTGGGCAGAGGTCAAGCCCCTCCTCAAGAAACCCTCGGCCAACCCGATGGACCTGAAAAACAAACGATCCACCTCTCTCCTTCCCTTCGCAGCCAAAGTCACCGAGAGATTCATCAACGCCCAACTGTCCACCTTTATCAAAGAGAAAGCCATCCTCAACCCCTCCCAGTCAGGATTTAGAAGCAACCACAGTACTGAGACCGCCCTTCTTGCCGCCACTGATGACATCGCATGCTACTCGACCAGGGCCACACTGCAGCCCTCATCCTAATAGACCTCTCCGCAGCCTTTGACTCTGTCTCCCACTGGATTCTTGCAGCCAGACTCCACGACGCCGGTATACAGGGAAACACCCTCATCTGGATCCGCTCCTTTCTCTCCAGCAGAACCCAAAGGATCAGACTCCCTCCCTTCCTCTCCGAACCTACTGAGATCAACTGCAGAGTACCACTAGCATCCACGCTCAGCCCCACGCTCTTCAACATCTACATGGCACCCCCACCGCCATTGTCAGACAGCATGGGCTCAGCATAGTATCCTATGCCGACGACACCCAGCTCATCTTCTCTCCCACGAAGAACCCCGTAGACATCAGACTCAGCTTCCAAGAGGGAATGAAAGATGTCTCAGCCTGGATGAGCAAAAGCTGCCTAAAACTGAACTCGGGGAAGACAGAGGTCCTCGGACCCTGCGTGGGACAGCTCCTGGTGTCCCCCTGCTCTCAGACACCCACCCACCCCAACAGACCACGCCCAGAACCTCTGCCTCATCCTAGACTCCTCCCTCACCTTGACCTGCCAGATCAACGCTGTCGCCTCAACCTGTTTCAACTCCCTCCGCATCCTCCGCAAGATTTTTAAGTGGATCCCCCGAATGTAGAAAGACCGTCACCCACACACTCATAACCAGCAGATTGGACTATGGCAACACATTCTATGCCCGAATCAACAAAACCCTGCTACACAAGCTCCAAACCATACAGAACACAGCAGCCAGACTCGTCCTCGGAACCCCACGACAAGAGCACATGACCCAGCATCTACGAGACCTCCCCTGGCTCCCCATCGAGAAGAGAGTGACCTTCAAGCTACTCACCCACACCTACAAATCCCTCCATAGCATCGGACCCAACTACCTCAACAAAAAAGTCTCCTTCCACGTACCCGAAAGGAACCTCCGCTCCTCCGACCTCGTCAATGGCAGAGACCCCACGTATTTGCAGAACCAGAGCAGGCGGAAGAGCCTTCTCCTACATCGCAGCAAAGACCTGGAACGAGCTCCCAGTCAACATCAGATGCTCCCCCACCCTGCACACCTTCAGGAAGTGGCTCTTCGGCTGCTCTGGAGCTGCACCACCCCACTTAGCACCTTGAGACCCTCACAGTAAGTAGCACGCTTTATAATTCCCTGATTGATTGATTGATTGATTGATTGATTGATTGATTGGACTCTTGTCTAAAGCACATGCATTTGACTTAGGGGTTCTCTATCAATTACAAATCATGTATTGAATTCTGATTGGGGGTTACTTTGTAGGCTTTATCTGTTAGTTTTTCTAAATTTATTATATTTTGTTATTTGGAAAAAATGTAGAAGGTTTCAATAAACAGGGCATAAAAAATAACATTTAAAATGTATAGCTACAATTGGTGTGTGGGAGTGTCTTGTAGTTCCTATATATCCTATACAGGATCTGTGTGTTTGGATAACATAAACTGTGAGATTGGAGGCAGACTGGTTCCGAGCATCCCCACCGATTATGTTAGCCTGTTTGCATAAGCTAGCTCACAGTGCCACTAGAATCTCCTTTACTCTGGGAGAGAATAGTTCCTGGCAACCTCAGAACATGACTACCCTGATCCCTCAGGATCGTGGAAACAATATACTACCTTTCGCTCAGTCACTCGGGCTCACCTAGTTTCTCCTAGAGATACACAGAATAAACAGTCTGGGCGTTTCAATAAGAATTTAATGAGCAGTTGTCATTCGAGTGTAGAAGAGATGTGCTGTAACAACCATTAGACAGTAGCAGAGATATATGATTAGCAGTACTATGCAAATAAAGGGATGGTACAGTTCTACCATTTTGCAGTAATCATGAATATATACAAGTACATAAAATGCATGATAATAAATGCGCACTCCTACAATGCCTCCCTAACTAGATGTACCTAAATGTACCCAGCATCTGTGTAGGTGTTATGCCAAGAATCCCTCTAGGAGCTAGTCAACCCCATTACCTGAGAAAGGAGAGAAAATGGGACCCCGTCCTTGTCTCGAGTTGGACACCCCGCGAGGGATGTTAGACCACTGCGAGCTGGAGTGTCTGCATGCAGGAACTTCAGCGTCTCTGGTCAGTATGTCAGCCGAGAGATCACGGTCTCCTCTGTCTTTCTAAGCAAGACATGATGTATATATTATATACCCACAGGTCTCCCCAGACGTCCTACCTTGCTGTGTTACTGTGATGGTCTAAAGGATGATGTCGGGCCTGAACTTTATACAGAGATATTATACAGGAGATATCCTTCCTGCTGTCAGCCCTGCTGGGCTTCCAAGAAGCCTCAGGCATATTATATGAGTTTCGAACTAGGGAAAAACCCCTGTTCTGAATGCAGTGTTATATCTAGGTAAAAGTTCAGTCCCTATGAACCGTCTGTATGTAATGTAGGGAAGGATATAGGTGAAAGGTTGCAGTGTTGCCTGCACCTATATAGGGTACCTATATGGAATATAACAGGAGGGGGCTAGTGCATTTTAAACTTTACAAACATTATCTATTTTTACATGCACCACTGCATAGTTCAACATCAAACAAATAAACTCAACATGTTTCCCTTACTCACCACATAATTCAACAAGAAGCCACATAACACAAATCAAAAACACAATTACATATAACACTACAGACATAAAATCCACACCACATAATTTAAGCGCATCCAACATTACAACAGCACACCACATAGTAAAACTGCAATACATAACACAATATAAAGTACCATACCACATAATTACTCTCCATAACCAACAATTCCACTCCACATAATTCCTATACACTAAATACCACAACATTTCTATCTACATAATTCAACTGCACAAGTTACCACATGATTTCATCACACACCACATACATCCACTCCACTCCAAAACACATAAAGAAAAATCAATTACATTTACAATTTCAATAATCCAAACTCACGAATGCGAGACCTATTGCATTGCAAATGCTTATTTAACTAGTAGTCGTGTAACGTTTGCAGAGAGGTGGAGAAAGATGGCTGGGCCTTTGACCAGCTCTCAGGAATCTAGCAGTATAGGAATTACAGGAGGTACCAGGAGGGCTCTTTGGTCCCCAAGGTCTCTCAGAAATAAAGTGGATTTCATCCCCAACCAGCAGTGCACCACAAGCCTAGTTTGCAGAGTGGTGGAGAAAGGGGGTATGGCCTCTGTAGACCTATTAGCAATCCCACTGTATGGGACTTATTGGAGATGACAGGAGGGGTAGGTGGCCCCCAAGAGCGTCCTGGGGGGCCAACCAGGACTCCTATTACCTCCAGTAAGTCCCATACAATAGGATTGCTGAGACCTGATAGCAGGCCACGCCCCCTTTCTCCACTACTCTGCAAAGGAGCCTCCTGGCGCACTACTGCTTGTGGGAAGAAGTCCACTTTAGTCATGAGGCCCTCAGGAAGCAAGAGGATGTCATCCACACACCAGCATTGCACCGAGAGGTGTGTTTGCAGAGTGGTGGATAAAGGGGATGACCTTTCACCACCTCTCAGCAATCTCACTGTGTGGGGCTTAGTGTAGGTAACAAAAGGGCTAATTGGCCCCTAAGAACCATCAGCAGTGAAGGGGACTTCATCCGTCAACCAAGAGCGTGCCAGAAGGCATGTCTACAGAGTAGCGGAGAA
Source organism: Triturus cristatus (assembly GCF_964204655.1). Taxonomy (NCBI): domain Eukaryota; kingdom Metazoa; phylum Chordata; class Amphibia; order Caudata; family Salamandridae; genus Triturus; species Triturus cristatus. The sequence continues at coordinate 185,059,671 of NC_140589.1, forward strand.
AGGGGGCTGGGTTTCTGGTGAGTTGCCAGCTTCTGAATTTTTTTTCTTTGAAGGACCCTTTTGGGCCCCGTGGACCCAATCCACTGTGGCCTGAGCCATGTTTAATACAATCAAACGTGAGGGGGACCATGCGCTCCCCCTCCCAAGTCCAATTTCAGCCCCAGGGATCCCATTGCCCAGCCATTTCTTTATTTTTGCAAGGGGGGCCGACTGGACCCCTTTTTGGGCCATTTACGGTCCCGGGGACCTCATCCCCCGAGGCATGGCCATCTCGTTGGGGACCGCAGTGGTAGCCTGAAGCCCCCGTGGTCCCAGCATTACTTTTTACACACAGGGAGCTGCTGATATGCAGCTCCCTGGGTATAAAAAGCAGTGTGCTCCCCTTTGAACAAGCAACAGCATAATGTTCTCGCATGTTCAAAGCGGAGCACACAGTTTGCTATGGGATGGCAGAAACAGGGCTCCTGGAGGGGGGCCATGCAGCCCCCCTCATTTGTGCAGTAAGCCCCAGGGAGATGGTTGTCCCCGGGCTGGGGATACGCAACGGACCCCCTTAATAATTGTAGTTTTGCTCTGGGGAGGTGGCAGTGCTCAGGGCTGCTTGGGGGGCTAGAACCCCCCACACATTATAATTAATTTTAGCCCCAGGGAGGTGGCTGTCCCCGGGGAAGCGGGGAGCTGCAGCTCCCCTGCATATAATTATTACACTGCCCAACGGAGTTGGCAGTCCCCGGGGCTGCGGGGGAGCCCGTAGGGCCTTCCTCCCCCCATTTTTTTTAAATTTTAAATTGAAATGTGTGCCCGGGTAGGTGGTGGTCCCTGGGGCAGCAGGGGGCCAAGTAGGCCCCCTGCCTTTGAATGGAACAGTGCCCAGGGGACATGGTGGTCCCCGGAGCTTTGAATAGCCAAGGAGTGGGGCCCCGTGTGCCTCCCTCCTCTATTTTTACCATGCACCTGGGATTTGGCTCACCCAGGGGTTAGTCTAAAGGAAACACGGAAGCTTGTGCTTGCTTTTTAAAAAACGTTGCCGTGAATTCACGATATTTGTGAATTCGCTGCAATAAAAAAAAACATGGATTTTTGCACTGTCAGGGTCCCAGGGGAAACCCAAGACCAAGGCTTGGGGGTCAGGGTATTCCTACCCTGCCCCCTTTTCTTTATTTTCACTTTTTTGGGGGCACTCAGTGAAGCCAAGACACAAGATGGCTGCCAACACTTCTAGTGGAAGTGTTACCAGCCAATCAGAGCAGTGCCTTTCCCTGCATGACCTCCTCTTTGCTCGCAAAGGCTTCACGGCCAGAGATATCACTATAATTTTAAACTAACATTTCTCAAAAACTACTGAACGGATTTCCACCAAATAAGATAAAGGCATTTCCTTTAACTGACATCTAACCCAAGCCAAATTTAGTGTAAGTCTGTTCAGCGGCTCAGGCTATAGAAGTGGCTAAACGTTCCTATGGGAATTAACATTACAAATGCAACCTTATTTTGAATCACAAATTCTCGGTCCCCACTACACGGATCACCCCCAAACTTTCCCAATCAATAGTAACCACTGTGATACATTTTTGGCATAATTTCATGCAGATTGATCAAACGACGCGAAAGTTATAGCCAAGTCAAAAAATGCTTTTCCTATGGAAACTAGGTCCTAACTATAACTACCTACTGGCAGGGTCCCCAGGGCCCAAAAAATATCAAAAAATAGAAAAGAAAAGAGTAGCCTGCATTTTTCCGGAGGACCTTCCCCCTCCATGCACCACTCTGCAAACGCACCTCCTGGTGCATTTTGGGTTGGAGGATTAAGTCCCCTTGAATCCTAAAGGTCCTGAGGGGTCAACTAGCCCACCAGGTACCTCCAGTAAGCCCACACAGTATGATTGCTGAGAGGTGGTCCGAGACCAGACCCCTTTTTACACCACTATGCAAACATGCATCATGGCGCACTGCTGGTGAGTCCTCTTGTGTCTGAGGATCTCAGGACTAAAGTGGACTTCATCCCCCGAGCAGCCAGGAGGCACATTTGCAGAGTGGTGCAAAAAGGGGGCATGGCATTGGACCACTCTCAGCAATCCAGCTGTGTGGAGGCATACTAGAGATAACAGGAGGGCTAGTTGGCCCACAGAGACCCTCAGTAGACAAGGGGACTTCATCCCCCAACCAAGAGAACACCAGGAGGCTTGTTCGCAGAGTGGTGGAGAAAGGGGAGTAGCCTGTGTCCACCTTTCAGCATTCCAACTATCTGGGGCTTACTGGAGGTATTAGGTAGGCTAGTTGGCCTCTAAGGACTCCCAGCTGTGAAGGGGACTTTAATCCACATCCAAGAGCATGCCAGGGAGCGCGTTTACAGAGTGGTGGGCAAAGGGGTGTGGCCTGCTATGAGAACTTACCAATCCTGCTGTGTGGGACTTACTGGAGGTAATAGGAGGGGTAGTTGGCCCCCAAGGCTGCCCTCCTGTTACCTCCAGTAAGTCCCACACAGTGGGATTGCTAAGGGGTCATCAGAGGCCACGCTCCCCTTTCTCCACCAATCTGAAAAAGCACCTCCTGACAAAGTACTTGTTGGAGGATGAGGTCCACTTTACTCCTGAGGGACTTTGGGGGACAGAAATCCCTCCTGGCACCTCCTGTAAGTCATACACAGCAGAATTCCTGAGCGCTGGTTGGAGGCCCAACCCCCTTTCTCCACCACTCTGCAAACCTCACTTGCCTTCTTCTGCACTTCTTTTGCTTTTGTTCTGCACCTCTCATTTCTTTCTGCAACTCTCTTGTCTGCTTCATCACTTCTCTTGCTTCTTTCTGCACCTTTGTTGCTTCTTTCAACCCTTCTCTTGCCTCTTTATGGACTTGTCTTGCCTATTTCTGCATATCTCTTGCCTCTTTCTGCACTTCTGTTGCTTCTTTCTGCACCCCTCTTCCCTCTTTCTGCACCTCTCTTGCCTGTCTCTGCAACTCTCTTGCTTCGTTCTACAGTTCTCTTGCCTCTTTCTGCACCTCTATTGCTTATTTCTGCACTTCTCTTGCCTCTTTCTGCACCCCTCATGTCTATTTCTGCGCCTCTCATGGTTGTTTCTGCACTGCTCATGTTCCTTTCTGCACCTCTCTTGCCTGTTTCTGCACCTCTATTCCCTCATTCGGAATGTCTCTTTCCTCTTTGTGCACCCCGTTCCCTTTTTTGCACATCTCTTGCCTGGTTCTGCAACTCTCTTGCCTTTTTCTGCACTTCTCTTGCCTCTTTCTTCACCCCTCTTGCCTCCTTCTGCCCCTCCTTTGCTTCTTTCTGCAATCCTCTTGCCTCTTTCTGCACCTCTGTTGTCTGTTTCTGGATCTCTTTTGCCTCTTTCTGCACTTCTCTGGCCTATTTCTGCACCACTCTTGCCTCTTTTTGCACCTCATTGGCCTCTTTCTGCACTTCTCTTGCCTCTTTCTGCACCCCTCTTGTGTGTTTCTGCACTTCAATTGTGTCTTTTTGCACCTCTGTTGCCTGTTTCTTTATCTCTCTTACCTTTTTCTGCACTTCTCTTGCCTCTTTCTGCACCATGTTTGCTTCTTTGTGCACTTCTCTTGCCTCTTTATTCACCTCTGTTGCCTGTTTCTTTACCTCTCTTGCCTCTTTCTGTACTTCTCTTGCTTCTTTCTGCACCCCTCTTACCTCTTTCTGTACCTCGTTTGCACTTCTCTTACCTCTTTCTGCACCCCTCTTGCATCTTCCTGTACCCTTCTTTTCTGTTTCGACACCTCTCTTCCCTCTTTCTGCGCCCTGTTTCTTTACCTCTCTTACCTTTTTCTGAACTTCTCTCGCCTCTTTCTGTACTCAAATGGGAAATGCAAGCTGTCAAGTTTAAAGGTCTGCATGCTCTCGTGATGAGGTATATGTCTACTTGCATATGTATTCTTACATGTGTTATGCATCTGAAGGTGGTAGCTTAAAAAGCGGGTAACTTCTCCTATAGGTGGTCAAATTAGGTTTAGGATTGCTCTTTTATATTTGGTAGGCCTAACATTCTGAGCAGTCGATTAATAGTGAACCTTCAAGAGAAAAGTGTGGTTTAAAACATCTTGGGAGAAGGATTAGTGAGTACGCTACTTTGAGTCTGTTGTAAGGTACAGTCTAAGTAGGTCTCTTTCATCACCTTTGTTGGTTCTTTCTGTACATCTCTTGCTTCTTTCTGTATATTTCTTCTTCTTTCTGTACCTCTTTTGCCTCTTTCTGCATTTGTCTTGCTTCTTTCTGCATCTTTATTCCTCTTTTTGTTTCTCTCTTGCCTCTTTCTGCATTTCTCTTGCTTCTTTCTGCACCTTTCTTGCTCTTTTTGCACAAGTCCTACCTATGTAGGCATAGTTAGAAATTAGTATTTAAAAAACCTTAGAAACTCACTGAAAAAAACAGAGGTTTCAGGAACATTATAGTTAGGAATTAACATTTTAAAAACCTTAGAAATTCACTGAAAAAAACAGAGGTTTCAGGGACGTTAAAATTAGGAATTCGGATTTAAAAAACCTTTGAAATTCATTAAAAAAAACCACAGGTTTCAGGGACGTTATAGTTAGGCTGACATTTCACTCATACAAAACCAGAGAAATTCAGCTGTTATAGTTAGCTGAGCTAACTATAACTCGTGCCCCTGCAATGCACTGATAATGATGTCACATATTACATCACTCATGACATGGCCAGTGACATCACTGTTAACATCACTGATGACATCTCAAATGACATCATCGATGACAACATCCACTTAATATCTGATGCTACTCTTCACACCCTAATACAACCTTCGATACATCCATTCTAAAATGCAGACTACCATTCTCGAAACCATAGTCATGTCAATACCAGTTAGTATATACCCACTCACTGATTCATAGGTGTACACACATCCCCTCACTCACCCATACAGTCACTCATTCACGCAGTCACTCATTTATACAGCCACTGATATATGCAATCATATACCCATACAGACACTCACACACTGCCACTCACCCATACAGTCACTCACACACCTAGTCAGTTACGCAAAGAATCAATCTCATTGCCATTTACTCACCTATACATTTATACACATACCACCTCACTTATTCATACAGCTACTAACACATACTTACTCTCTTATACAATCACTGACACAAGCACACACTCATCCATACAGTCACTCTCACAATCCTCACCCTCACATATAGTCAAATACTCTAACACTTACTTACATATACTGCCTTTTGCATATGTAGTTACTCACACATATACCACTGAGATATCCACTCACTCATGAATACAGCAATATGCACACTCACACACCCATACAGCCCCTTACACATGCACTCCTGAACCCATACACCGATTGAATCACCTATTCACACATCCATGCAGGGAGTCTAACACAACCCACCCACCTTCACAGACACTTAGGCACCCATACAGGTACTCAGACAACCAATCAGTAACCCATATAGACACTCATGTAGCTACTCACCAACCCATGCAGCCACTTACACACCAACTGACAGACTGACACAGACATTCACACAGATTAGTCATTCACCCATGCATTCACTAAGACACATTCAATCTCTCACTTATACAGTCCGTCATGCACCCACTAAATCATCCATTCAGACACTCATACACCCACTCATTCTTCAATACACCTTGGCGTATATATACATAACACATATTAATGCTCACCCATGAAAAACTAATAGAGAACTGTAACTGAGGCGCTGTGAATCCATGATGATCATCCTATTAAGAACTGAAAGACCATGGAGGCATAATTTGTAGGGGTGGGCGGAATTTGCGAAATCCACTTTCACAAATTATCGCGAAAATGTTTAAAATTATCGCAAACAAGCGGAAATATCGCAAAGATGCGGAATTTATTTTCCCGCATGTTCGCGAGATTTTCTGCACGGTTGCGGGTCGCCAACTTACCCATGTGGTTGCTCGCAGGCGCGGCCACCTTGTTTTGAGTTGTTTAGCGGTGCATGATCGCGAGAAGAAAGACATGATCGCGCGACGCATGACGTCACTGCGGGCGCGAACTGTCGCGAAACATTGCAAATGGCTAAAAACAATCCAACATCTCATGGAGAACGCGACCGGATCAAGAAAACTTGTCTGCGAACGCAGGGATTCAGGTAAGGCGATCGCGCGCGCGCGAGAATGTATTATTTTACAGCGCAAGCAAGAAACAAATTATCGCCAAGCTGCGGAAAGCGGAAATTTTGACATTTTCACGCTCTCCGCGGAACGCGAAATTTCAAATGATCGCAATTTCCGCGAACGGAACAAAGTTTTTGCCCATGCCTAATAATTTGGACACAGAATTACATGTACATCTGTAGGGAGTCCCCGATTATATGAACAGAACTTTATGAATTCAAGACTGTACAGAGGTTGTTCAGTAATGACTCCTTCACAATGCGCTGATATAATACTGATGTCAATTTGAGTTATTCTGGGTTTTTAGTGCTGTCACCATCTCAATCATGTTTTTATTTAGTTATTGTGTTTTTTTTTAACTATTACAGTTTTTTATTTTGAATGTGTTTTTTGTGTGGACGTTTGTTTTTATACACACATGTCCATAGATATCTCACATTCGTTGCACATGCTTACTTGCACTTTATTTGGAGTTTTTGATCTTTTTGCATCAGCACTTTACATCTCTAATGACATAGTGAGCCAATGATGGCCGTCAATATAACTGATCCTGGGGACAAGCACATTTGCACTTTAATATGCAGTGGCATTTGATATTTTTAATGACATGGGGCCTCATGTAGGAAGCCCAATACCGGTCGGTAACGGCCGATTTTCGGTAAATATACCGTTACCGACCGGTATTTGGGCTTTTGAGATGTAGGGGGCTCATTTCATGAATCGGTATTTACCGAATCGGTAAAATTACCGGTTCGGTAAAATTACCGAATCGGTAATTTTACCGATTCGGTAAATACCGAATCATGAAATGAGATGTAGGGGGAGTGTGTCGTGGGTGTGGGGATTCGTTATTTACCACCAACTAAAGGTTGGTGGTAAATGACGAATAGGTGAAAAAAAGCAGTTTTGTGCACGTTTAAGTGTGCAATGTGGCAGACATACATGCCCTCAGGGCATGTATGTGTGCCACATGTGCACACATGCAGGAATCATGGGTGCAACAGGGTGTAAATGTGACACCCTGCCACCCTTGACTGTGCTCCCCCCATTACCGAATCGGTATTTACCGATTCGGTAATGAGGCATACCTTCCCATTGAGGAATCAATGGGAAGGTATGCCTCATTACCGAATCGGTAAATACCGATTCGGTAATTACCGAATTTTTCCGATTCGGTAATATTTACCGACTTTTTACCTACATTGCATTTACCACTTCATAAATACCGAATCGGTATGATTCGGTATTTATGAAGTGGTAAATGTAATTTACCTACATGAGGCCCATGGTGAGCTAACTATGGTTGTTAATATGATTGATCTTGGAGTTAAATGCATTTGCACTTTAATATGCAGTGGCACTTTACTGGCACAGTAAGATCCTATAGACAGATGCTTCTAGGAGATGAATGCATTTGCACTTTAATGTACAGCAGCACTTTAATTGGCGCTTCCATTGATGTGAATTAGTAGTATTGAACTGGGTACATCACCCTAATGGCCACAGTAACTATACCTTCATTCTTGATATGCTGGGTTTGCCACAGTAAAAATGGGGTTAGAATGGCTGATGTTCATTACACTAGGATGTGGTCAGCTATGTATGTATAATTGAAGCATTAAGCAGACATGATTATTATTTACATACATGTGTTTCTCATTATGAGACACCAGGCAGCTAGGTGATCAACTACACTTTACTGTATTTTGCGCCATTCTGAATGTGCAGAATAGAATATATCTACATGTGCGCATATACATTGGCTTGTTTGACTGCTTACAGATTGTGCATTTAATTTAAAATGAATTTATCCAGGGTTAGTTGTATCTCATGTACTAAAGCACTGTAGTCTATATTGATGTGCAACATTTATTTTGCCTATTTATAATAATTGAAGAAAACATTCACTTAAAGATGTAAAATATTCCAACATCATGATAATAAGATGCATGTGTATTGGTATGCCTATTTACAACTCTCAGTTTTTCTAGACCATTTGCATCAAAACTACATGAATTGAAAAGAGTAATGTGAGAGTACTAAACAGAATTGACAATTGGAATGTTATATACATCTTACACACACAAGTGAGATATCATCATGGCTGCCGTAGTCCCAAATGTATGCTCACCACAGACTAGTTGTTGTTTGAACAGGAAGTGCAAAATGGGAAGGGCTGCCTCATAATCATGTTGGTTGTGGGAATCGAGGTTACACAGTTGAAGTCGTAAGCTGAAATACATTAGCGTCCTTGTTAGGTGTTTCGTTGAAGTAAAAACAAAGCAACACTGAGCAGCTTGACGGTGTCGTGCCAGCTTTTGTGAGGTATGGCGATGAAGTGCGCTTGACTTTCGGAGAAAGAAAAGTGTAGTTGGAGATAGATATAATATATATCTATATAGATATATCTATATTCGCTGAAAAAAACAAAGGTTGCAGGGACTTTATAGTTAGGCTGAGATTTCACTTGTACAAAACCAGTGAAATTCAGCTGTTCTAGTTACCTGAACTAACTATAACTTATGCCCCCACAATGCCCTGCTTATTACCTCACATATTACATCACTCATGACATGGTAAGTGGCATCACTGATGACATGTCGAATGACATCACTCATGACATCACTGATGCCATCATCAAGTGAGTGTAAATGTTTTCTAGAGTTTATGGGTGTTAAACATTTATACTAACCTACTACAAAAGGTAAATTAGTATACTAGGTGCCCTACTCCTGAGTGATACTACTTCTAACATATAAGATGTGAGTGGCTGTGTGACTGTATGTATTATAGGTGTTTAGGTGGCATTATGGGTGTATATGTGTGTTAGTAGCTGTGTGGGTGAGTGACTAGCTGTGTGAGTGGCAATATTAGTAAGTGAGTGGGTGTGTCAGTGGCTAGATGAGTGAGTGAGTGGCAGTGCAAGCTGGCTCTATGGGCCGGTAAGTGGCTGTGTAGTGACTGTGGGTGAGTGAGTAGGTATCTGAATTGTTGGTGAGTGAGTGACTCAGTGTGTAAGTGGCTCTGTAGGTGAGTGAGTAGCTGTTTGAGTAGGTGTTTGGTAGTTAGTGTCTGAGTGGCTGTATTGGAGAGTGTGTGTGAATGGCTGTATGGGTGAGTGAGTGGATGTGTGAATGCTTGTATGGGTATGTGAATGGGTATGTAAGTGGTTGTATGGGTGGGTGAGTGAGTGTGTGAGTGTTTGTATGGGTGAATGAGTGGCTGTGTTGAGAGGCTGTATGGGTGAGTGAGTGGGTGTGTGAGTGGCTGCATGAGTGAGTGTATGGTTGTGTGAGTGACTATATGAGTGGATGGGTGTGTGACTGCCTCTATGGAAGAGTGAGTTGATATATGAATACTGGTATGGGTCTGTGAATGGATATGTGAGTGGTTGTATGGGTGTGTCAGGGTGCGTATGAGAGGTTCTATGGGAGGATGAATGGATGTGTGAGCGGTTTTGTGGATGATGTCATCAGTGATGTCCCTGACCATGTCATGAGTGAAGTAATATGTGGGGTCATAAGCAGTGCATTGTGGGGGTGTAAACTATAGCTAGCTCAGGTAACTGTAACTGCTGAATTTCACTGATTTTGTACGAGTGAAATCTCAGCCTAACTATAACGCCCCGGTAACCTTTGTTTTTTTCAGGGAATGTCTAGGTTTTTTTAAAATTCTATTTCCTAACTTTAACATCCAAGTAACCCTTGGTTCCTTGAATTTCTATGGATTTTTAACTAGTAGGTTTGTTTGCAGAGTGGTGGAGAAAGTGGGCAGTACCTCCCACCAGCTTTCAGGATACATGCTGTAAAGAACTTACTGGAGGCAACAGGTGGGCTTCTTTGCCCCCAACGTCCTTCAGCAGTGCACCAGGAGGCACGTTTGCAGAGTGGTTGAGAAAGGGGGCATAGTCTTAGAAGTCCTTAAAACAATTGTGCTATGTGGGTCTTACTGGAGGTAACAGGAGGGGTAGTTGGCCACCAAGGATGGTTTGGAGCCAAGGGGACTTCACCCCAACCAGCAGTGCCCAAGGAGGCGTGTTTGCAGAGTGGTGGAGAAAGGGGGTATGGCCTCCAGAGTCCTCACAGCAGTCAAACTGTGTGGGACGTACTGGAGGTAACAGGAGGGCTTGTTGGCCCCAAGGACCCTCTGAAGCCATCCCCCAACCAGCAGTGCACCAGAAGGCAAGTTTGCAGAGTAGTAGAGAAAGGGGATGCGCCTCTGAAGACCTCTCAGCAATCCTACTGTGTGGGACTTACTGGAGGTAACAGGAAGGCTTGTTGGCCCCCAAGGACTCGCTCCACCCAAGGGGACTTTATACCCCAACCAGCAGTGAGCCAAGCAGTGCATTTACAGAGTGGTGGAGAAAGGGGGCAGGGCCTCTGGCAACTTGCTGGTCTTTTACATTTTTTTAATTGCTTTCTATATTTGGGGAGGAGGGCACCCACCACCACATTATTATAAATACAGTCCTGAGAATTAGCCCACCTGGGGACTTCATCAAAAAGACACGTAAGAGTCTGCATCTTTCTTTAAAAAATTTGCCACGAGTCCACCCAAAAATTTGTGGCAAAATGTAATAAAAAAAAATGCAAGTGATTTCTTGATTCTAGTTGTGCATGGAAAGTTTCAGGGTGAACCGTCAAGCGGGGCAAAGAAAAAGGGGTATAAAAAAGTGTCTGTGATAAGAAAGCAAAAACAGATTCAGCCTTTGTCTGATGCAAGTCAAGCGGGAGCTTGCTCCACCATACAGGGCCCAGGAAGAAAAAAGAGCAACCTCCTGCAGTAGCCAGATGAACCTTAGGGACATTGGACTGATCATTATCAGATGAGCGTGAGACTCTCACCAGGCTATAAAAGGCAATCCTAGCTGAAAGATAGTCCAGACTAATGGAGAGTCATATCCATTAAGAGAGCTACTTTAAAAAAAAACAGTTTTTCAATGGGTGTGATTTACAAAACTTTTTTGCCATGTGCAGAATGTCAACGCAAACACCAACCACCAAGATATTTTGATTACGAAATTTAAATTTAACGTCCAATTTGTTACCTAAGTTCTTTACAACAGCAGCTTGGGTGTCTGGTGAGGGTACTCCTATAGACCAGTGGACATTTAAGATTAAGACAAGGCTATGTCCAAATCTGAGCACCCCTGGCTTCTCGGTGATACATTACATTTCAGATGGTTGTAGGTCAGCCATTGAAAACAGCTAAGAGACAGTGTTGAATGCCATCCGAATCAATGGAAACCCCTTTGCTAAAAGTGAAGAGAATCTGGGTGACATCTGCCCAGGAAGTAATCTTAGCCCCAAATGATTCCACCACCTTAGCCAAGGGGGACAAATAGGTGTTAAACATAGTGGGGCAAAGTGCAGAGCCCTGAGGAACTCTGACTGACACCCGTCGACTGGAAGAAGAATAGGGGGATAGCCAATCTTCCTAACTCCTGTCCTCAAGATAGGACTTAAGCCAGTTCCAGGCATTATTTCTAATGCCTGTCTCAAAAACAGCATGCAAGCAGCCTGTCATGTGGGACCTTGTCAAATGCTGCCGACAGGTCCAACAATACTAGGACTGCCCTGCCTCCTGTACTCCTGTATCAATGGTACATCTGATAAGATCCAAGACCTCAACCAAGGCAGTCTCAGTACTATGCCTAGGTCTAACACCAGATTGGCTCGGATGAAGAAGCCCCTTGACCTCTAGATAACACAAGGGTTGTTGATTGACAGATTTTTCAACTATTTTAAGTGCAGTTCGGGGCCGCAAGCAGTGTGCACCACTCCACCTGGTGTCCTTCCTATGGACCAGAAGAGCGAGCTGAGCGCCCATATGTCAGGAGAAGCAGGAGACCATGATCCTTAGATCCAAGACTGCAAGCAGCGTTCAACAACCCGAAGCATACCTTAAAACTGCTTGCAACTCAGGGGAGCCAGGGCACTTATGCTCATCTCTGTAGTGACTGAATTATACTGTAAAATAAAAAGCAACATAAACTCCCAGATGTTCAATGGGCATGGTGTGAGTTCCAGTGCCTCTGGCTGCCCGCAGCAGCCCTTGGGCAGCTGACAGACCTGCTCCAATCAGTCAGAGGTGCTGGCTTGGTGTGATGCCCCTCCAGATTCTACCAGAGAAGATTCACAACCAAATTAGAAAGAATGGCTGCAGGAGTTGCATCTTACTTCAGTATTGTTTGGGGGAGGGGGAATCCAAAGCTGTGAGCTCTGCATCTGGATTGCTGTTGGTCTTCCCAAGAGTTTTGTTTGTGGCACTTACAGCAGAGAGTGATCGGCATACCTCAGATGCGGAGATCCCACCACTGTACCCAGAAACGCTATATTCAGTTCCTTCTCCTAATATCATGCCTCATTGTTGAATCCCAGTGGCTGGGGCAAGGCAAGCCTCCATCTGGAAGTTTCAGATGTTGCCATGTGAGTGCAGGATGCAGAAGGAGCAATATTTCACACACTCTGTCCCCACCAAGGAGTGCTGTCCCTTTGACCCCTTCAAAGTATGTACTGATAACATGAAACCACTGAGCGGCTTGCAAAATATACAAACCCATCCTATCTCGATTACCTTGCTCAAATATCTGGAGAAGAAGGAGTAACCAAAAACAGCTGGGTTAATGTGTGTATTCAGGTCTTTGTGCGTTCAAAAATGTATATTTTTAAATAGGTATTGCCCCGTGTCGAGATTTTGCCATTGAAGCATTTGAGGGTTGGTATATTCTGTGAAGGTGTATAATCGTCATCAGTGGAATGCCTATTAGCTGCTCAATTGCAGTGGTTGACCCAGGCGGTGGCCCGAGAGTTCAGGGGAATTGGTGAGGGTGCGGGAGGGCGGATTCCTGCCTCTCTTCTGGCCAAGATAATTCTGCAGCAGCTGCTCCGCAGGGGGGAGTTGCCTCCTGAGGTACAGACCTTTCGGCTGTGTTGGAATAGGAGTCAGCAGAGGGCGTGGATCGCCCGTCCGTATGTGCCAGAGATACCTCTGTTAATGTGCCAGCAGCTGCCGCATGGGGGCAACTGGTCAGTGTTGACAGGGTGGAGCGAGGCGGGCTTGACGACGGTGGGGGATCTGTATGAAGATAGTGTACTGTTGCCTTATGAATCTATTTGTGAGCATTATGGTCTGCCGTGTGGGGACTACCTGCTTTACTCGGCCCTGGTATAGGCTATTCAGTGTCAGTGGAAGAGTGGATTATCGGAGCCGCAGACGTCTATGGCTTGCCAGTATGTGGTGTTGGCGGCGGATGCTATCAAAGCGGTCACATGCTTATATCGGTGAATGAATAATGAAAGGCTGGCCCCTCTTGACGGGTTAAAACAGTGCTGGGAGGAGGATATTGAAAGGGATATACCTGATAGGGTGTGGGCTGAGTTGCTCGAGCGCCCTTGGAAATGTTCGAGGAATGCTCGTTTCCAGCAGATCCAATTTTTTATTTTACACCGGGTTTATCTTACCCCAGCCAAGATTCAGCGCTACTTTCATACACTCACGGCGCCCTGTCTTCGCTGTCGAGCGGACGGAGCTGACCTCTGGCATATGCTATGGGGTTGCCCTCAGATTAGGGATTACTGGTGGGGGTATGGACATTACTTTGCACTATCACGGACAGGGAGATTGAATTCGGTTTGGGCCCGTGTTTGTTGCACTGGTTCCCCCTACACCTGCAAGAATAAAATAACCAGCAAATTTAATGACCTAGGGCTGTTATTAGCCAAGCGGGAAATCACTGCTAACTGGAAGTTGCAACGAGGGCCACGATTGCAGAAGTGGAGGGCCGAATTTACTCGGTGAGCAGATTGCGAAACGGTTTTTCGCGTGCAGTCGGCTACCCGTGCTAATAGTGATAGGGCGTTGGAATCAGCCCGAGCTTGGGGTGTACTGGCGGAACTCTTAAAAGCTGCTGACACTGAAATGGACGGGGCCTCTGAACCGGAGGTGGTGCGGGTCCCGCCCTCCCCTGAATCTGGTTAGAGGAGAGCTGAGGGGTTAGGCATTAGCACACTTGGGTTGTTGGTGGTCCTGTGTTGGGAAAGTCCATGGAGTAGAGTGAAAGACTTGAGTGCCTTGACATGTATCCAGTCAATAAGTCATGCCGGAGGGGGGTGGGGGTAGAGGGTGGTGGTTGGGGGGGAGGGACGTAGTATGGGATAGCTGTTCAGTTTTAGATTAGTTGTTCCAATTGCACTGCGGAACCTTCTGAGTGGAGTCTCCGCGACCTATACGTGCACGATTTGCCAGCATGTGGACTCTGGATGGTGGACTTCCAAGGGTTTACTCTGCAAGGTTGGCTGGGGAGGCACCGAATCAATCAGTATATCATGGAACCACGATAGGGATGATAGTGCAAGGGAAGTTGTACTTTGGTATGACTAATGTAAGTGCTGGATATTGATTGTACTGTTTTTGAGTGATTTAAATGCAAATAAACATATTTTCAAAAAAAAAAAAAAAAAAAATCAGTGGAATGCCTAGAGGATATCATTGTGTGCATGTTTTAAGTTTCCTAGTAGAGTGGCGACCTGTTTGAATTAAAGGGGTTGTACTTAAAATGTGCAAAACCGCTTATTGACAACCGATTTCTTTTGCAGTGTGAAAGAGCGTGGTTGGGCGATTTTAAGATGTACGCACAAAAGCAAACTGAAACAGAAAGGGACACATTTATATGTTTAGCTATTGTTTTATTTAGCCCCACCTTGATTCCTCTCTAGGCTGCTAGAGCCAAAACCATTATCATCTACACTGAGGATGATGTGAGCAGTAGAACAATATTAACTTGCAGCATTCACAGTCATGAGTCTTAAGTCTGATATTTCATGAACAATTAAGGTCACAATCAAAGTGCAGGCTATAACAATAAATCTTTGACAGCCCCTAAACTCCTCGCCTCAAAAACAGTGCATACTTTACATGGTTGTAATGGAAGCACACTAATTTCCAAATGTTGTTTTTCCCTCACCGATTGAGCATGTCCATCCAATCGAACACAAATTATGGAAAGAATTATTTGAATAGCCATTATGTTTCCTAAGGTCATGTAAGTTTACTTACAAGGCAGCCTATTGAATTGCAGGAGAATGCATAATATTATGTTATACTGTTGTTAAGTATCAATATTCTTCACATGTTTGCCAAATGGTTAGCAACACACACAGACCTTTCAACAATCGTGTGGTTACTATGCAGAGCCATGTTGCAGTATTCAGGTGTGTGAGGGTACCAGGGCACCCACCTTACCTGAGATGTACTTGTGCTGAAGTTAGCGGTTCCTCCACTGCTTAAAGCAGAGCCTGGACTGCATTTGTGAAGACTATTACTGGCTCCTAATGCAGCCCACAACTCCTTTTGCAGTTGCACTTTACTTTTTGGGTATTGAGTTCTCAACGTATGCTGTTTCTCAATGCATTTGTTCTCCTTTTATAGACACCAAGAGGATGAAAGACCGTTTCAGCTGTACCCATATTGGCAGCTGTGCAGTGTGCGGCTCCTCTGCTATGGCGTAGGAGCGTTGCTCCCCCGCCAACCTCAAACGTTGAAAAACAAAACTATAATAAAATAAGTTTATTATCATTTTATTTTTCAACTTCTTCATGCTGTCACCTGCGGGTGGGGACATCGTGGGTCAGTCAAGAGAGGGAGTGGTGGGCAGCACTGCTATCAGTGTGTATGTGGGTTTGGCTGGCCATCTCAGGCCAGCCAAACCGACATGCACACTGAGCTGTGTCCAACCCAGCTACATTGCTGGGTTAGAGACAGCAAAGCACAGGCTCCAAGTCTCTCAGGGAGCAATAATTCCCAGCAATCAGGCCATTCCTGATGCTGCTTTCCAACATGAAAGCAGCATCACGTTTGTCTGCAGCGGAAGCTGAGAGCCTGTGCTGCAGCGACACAGAAAACAGTGTTGGGAGGAAGGTAAATTCTTTTTATTTATTTTATCAAATGTTTGTTATCCATTTTCCTTCCCTCCCCCACCTCACCATTGTCCTTCCCCCAAACACCCACTCTGCCCTGCCACTCCACCCGCTCAACAGCTGCTACTGCAGCTGTGATCAGATTGCACGGGGTAACTACAGTATTCAAGTTTTATCTCGCTACAGTTAATTTCTGGGTGAAAGACTGTTTATTTTTTAACACGTGGGAAGTGTCGGCAGGCTTGGTAGCCAAGATAAAAGGAAGTGAGGTAATTTGACCAACTTGTAAAAAAGAGAGGCATGAAGTAGACCCAAGTAAGACCCCTGGGTTAATGGTCTCGACATTGGCTGTCATTCCTGGCATTCTGATGATCTAATGACCATTGTGTGGTGCCAGTGTTTGTAGCAAGCACCCGTTTTAGCTTTACTTTTTTAGCTGGTTGAGTGCATGGTGACTGGTAGACATGACTCTTAGAAATGCCATTGTATTTGATCACCTGACAGCTTGGTTTGAAGATGCACATCAGAGGGGGAGTCAGGTTTCACATCTCTGCGTCTGCAGTGAAGCAGACCACAGCTAACAGGAGAGCAGCCCCTGAGAGTAAAGCTCTGAGCAGCTCTGTCTGCTCCAGGATCCATCTGGTCAGGTGGCCCAGTGCATGGCTAATTGACTTTAGGTGGAGCTTATAAGGCCTGCAAGGGGCTTCATTTGCCCCTCACTCCAGACAGCACTTTGAAGTTTCCTAGAATGGATGGAGAATGTTATCCAAGTGTGTGTTGTAATCTCCAGTCCATCCCTGTGAAGTGTCCAGGTGGAGAAGATTGGGGTGTTTGTAAGTCCTGCATGCAGCCCTTGAGAGCTTGGTCTTTAGCACAAAAGCATCAGTGATTTATTAATGCTGTACATAGGAATATGTCTCTACTAGACCATGTTTAGCTATGTACGGCAGGTTTTCTTACCCTTGTATTGTTTCAAGGTGACTAACCATCGAAACGCGTCAACGCACTTTTCTGTAGCACAATCTGTGCAAAGGCTGCAAATCCAGAATTATAATCATTGCAGTTTCGGACTCCAGGCCTAAATATCGTCAGATCACAGATGTGTGATTTTTGAATGACATATTGTTTTGTCTTCTTGATGTACTCTCATTTTTAATTGAGATGTTTTTATAAATGTATACGATGTTTTGAATCAATTCTAGATTTCATGTTTGGAACACTATCGGTCAGACAGTAGGTTTTAAATGTTTTGTGTATTGTAAGATATCATGATAAATAAATACATCTATATAATTTTCTTTAAAGAAAATAACTTTTCCTTGACTGTTGATCTTGGTCTTACAGTTCTATTTCTCACATAAGGGTGGTCAGAATCTGAATGTGTATGACTGCGGCTATTATGGGAGTGAGTATCAATTGAGTCTTTTGTGCATCCCAAACGAAACACTTTTTGCAATACATGTGTTTCAAGGTGATACACCGCACAATGGCGTTGTTACTTCAGCATTTTTCATTAGTATTGATTGCCCATTTAAGAAGCCTCATGTTACCCACAAGGTTCATTCATTATTGATTCAGTAGCATATAAAGGAGAGAATACTTCCTCATTTCCAGCCCCAATCTGCATTAGGTACATGTATGAGGAGGATGTTGACAGGCTCCTTGTGGGACCACTGTGTTGTAGTGACATCACTGGGTTGTGCCTCTGGGACTTCAGTGTTGTACAAGAATGATGCACTGCTCCCTTGCCTCTTTGCAACTGTGCTGCACTCCGGCATGTGAGGGAATTGAGGATAAGATTATTTGTTGCATTTTCACTTGATATTAACAAGAAAAAGAAACTACTCATTACACTTTTTAACCATAGAATTTCACTGGAAAAAACAAGGGATGTTACAGTTAAGAAATAACATTAAAAAACCTAACAAATTTACAAACACGTTATAGCTAGGAAATAGAGGGGCAGATTTATGAGCCCCTTGCGCCACTTTTGCGTCACTTTTAACATGGGAAAAGTGCCGCAAAAGTGGCGCAAGGGGCTCATAAATCTGCCCCAGAATTTTAAAAACCTAGCTAATTCACTGAAAAAAACAAAGGTTACAGGGGTGTTAAATTTAGGCTCAGATTTCACTCGTACACAGCCAGTGAAATTCAACAGTTATAGTTACCTGACCTAACAATAACTTACAGCCCTACAATGCACTGCTTGTGACCTCACATATTACATCACTCATGACAAGGTCAGTAATATCACTCATGACATCACAGATGAAATCTCAAATTACATCACTGATGATATCATCCACAGTACCACTCATACATCCACCCATACAACTGCTCATATACCAAGTCACACACCCATACAATCACTCTCATACCCACTCACTAATCATAGAGCAACTCACACAGTCATTCACTCACCCATACAGCCACTCACAAGGTGACTCGCTTACCCATACACCTACTCACACAGCCACTCACCCATACCATCACTCACACAGCCACTCTATCACCCATACAGCTACTAACAAAACCACTTATTCACTCATACATTCACTCACACCCTTACTCACTCTTTCATACAGCCTATTAACAGAGCCACTCACTCACCTCAACCACTCATGCACCTACTCACACATCCACACAATGACTTATATACCCATTCACATATCTATACAAGCACTCACATGACCACTCGCTCTCCCATACAGCCGCTCACACAGATACTCACTCTCCAATACAGCGACTCACACACCCACTCAGATAACCAAACACCCACTCAAACAGCCACTCACTCACCAATACAACTACTTACACACCCAGTTACTCACCCATACAGCTTCTGTGACCCACATAGCCACTCACACACAGACTCATCTACCCATACAGCCACTCATTCACCCTTACAGCCACTCAAACACCCACTCGCTCACCAATACAGCCACTGACCCATACAGCTACTCACATACCCAGTTATTCACCCAAACAGCAACTCACACACCCACTTATTCACGCATACCACCACTCACACAATGGCTCACACACCCATACAGCCACTCACACACCCACACCCACACAGATACAGACAAGCATCTGTCTCAGATGACATATGCTAGAAATAGTATAACTCAGTAGTACAGGAAGAATAGTAATGTAACTTATGCTGTAGCTTTGTATATATCTTTAAGTCTCACAAATGTTTCAGAAACACTTACACTCACTGGATGATATCTATAGTGTGATGTCATTTGGGATGTCATCAGTGATATAATCAGTGATGTTACTGACCATGTCATAAGTGATGCAAAATGTGAGGTCATTAGTAGTGCATTTCGGGGGCGTAAGTTACAGCTCAGATAAATATAACTGCTGTATTTCACTGGTCTTCTATGAGTGAAATCTGTGCCTAACTATAACATCTCTGTAACCTTTGATTTTTTGGAGTGATTATTAGGCCTGGGCTAAATTTCCGTTCCGCTCGCGGAAATTGCGATAATTTGAAATTTTCGCGTTCCGCGGAGAGCGCGAAAATGTCAAAATTTCCGCATTCCGCAGCTTAGCGATAATTTGTTTCTTGCTCGTGCTGTAAAATAATACATTCTTGCGTGCGCGCGATCGCCTTACCTGAATCCCCGCGTTCGCCGTCAAGTTTTCCCGATCCGGTCGCGTTCTCCACGAGATGTTGTATTGTTGGTAGCCATTTGCGCTGTCTCGCGACAGTTTGCGCCCGCAGTAATGTCATTGGTCGCGCGATCACTTCTTTCTTCTCGCGATCATGCACCGCGAGAAGAGTGAAAACAAGATGGCCGCACCCGCGAGCAATCGCATGGGTAAGTTGGCGAGCAGCGACCACGCAAAAAATACCGCGAATGGGCGGGAAAAAAACTTCCGCATCTTCGCGATATTTCGGCGTGTTGGCGGTGATTTTTAACATTTTCGCGATAATTTGCGAAAGTCACTTTCGCAAATTCCGC
The DNA here is from genome assembly GCF_964204655.1 of Triturus cristatus. Taxonomy (NCBI): domain Eukaryota; kingdom Metazoa; phylum Chordata; class Amphibia; order Caudata; family Salamandridae; genus Triturus; species Triturus cristatus. The sequence continues at coordinate 185,079,728 of NC_140589.1, forward strand.
CCACCCCTATTGATTATATATATATTTTCTCAGCCCCCGCTTGACGAATCCCCCCGAGACTTTCAGAGTACAAGCGGAACAGAGCGCCCCACCTATTTTGAAAATTTCGCGAGCATTTGGCAATCGACGCCAAATTTATTCCAAATAGAATGTTGCGGATTTCCTATGGAAACACGGTCCTAACTATAACTTTCTACTGGCGACCGCCAGTAGATAATATATGTATATATATATTTATATATATCATATATATATATATATTTATATATATCATATATATATTTTTTTTGTTGTTGTCTTTTTTCACTGAGAAAACCAAAGGTTACAAGGACATTATAGTTTGGTTCAGATTTTACACACACAAAACCAGTGAAATTCAGCAGTTATAATTATACGTATCTCAAGTAACTATAGCCCGTGCCATAGGGTAAATATAGCTTACTCCCAGTCATGCAAAGTTTTTTCACTAATGATTTCACTGCAAATAATATAGTGATATTATCAATGATGTCTTAACATTGTGATATTGAGCTGCTATGTTGTATAATGCAATTTTAACAACAACAGTCTTTTTTGCTATATTAATTGTGTGCACTTACACTTTAAAAATGGTTACATCTTGTAGGTGCATCATGTGATCAAGGCCTGCACAGCCCGAAATGCTTCATGGTGGCACAGCGCATAAAACAAATGAAATAATAAAAGAGTCAGCACAAAATAAGTGGAGTCCGTTCCTGTTTCTGGTTCTGAAGGTAGTGAACCATGGAAGAAAAAGGTTCCTTCCTATATATATATATCCTACTGGCGGTCACCAGTAGGTGGTTATAGTTAAGACCTTGTTTCTATGGGAAAAGCATTTATTCTTTTGCCAATATCTTTGGCGTTGTTTGACGAATCTTCGCGAAATTTTCTAAACTAATACGCCACTCGCTTCAGCTACTGTTTTGAAAGTTTTGGGGTGATTAATTAAGCAGGGGCCAAAAAAAAGGGGGTCCCGAAATGCTTTTTCTCCATGTTAATTTTCATAGGAAACTGTTGCTGCAGCTATAGCACGAACTGCTGAACGGAAATACACCAAATCTGACAGAAAGGTAGCTCTTGGTACCGAGAGCACTCTTTTTCTTAAATGGTGTAAATCCGTTCATCAGTTCCTGAGATATTTAACATTTCTCAGATATACAACTGTGTCCATGGAGGATCCGCAAACCCTCCCATTTTGTGCCTGAGGTCTGATTGGCGACCAACACTTCAAACCAGGAAGTATTGGCAGCCATCTTGTGACTCTGATGAACTGAGTCACAAGAAAAAAGGTTAAAAAACGAGAAAAAACAATGAAAGGGGTCAGGGTAGAAACAGCCTGACCCCCTAGGCCTGCTCATGGGGTACCACAGGGACCTCCACGGCCAAAAAAAAGCAATGTTTTTTTACATTTTTGGTGGGATTTGCAGTGTATCCATGAATCTGGCCAAAAATTAAAAAAGAACAAAGCGCCAGCTCATGCGCTTTGTTTTCTTTAAGCCCCTGGGTGGGCCAGGTCTTGCTGCAATGATAAAATGAGATGTGAGGGCTTGCATGGGCCCCCGCAGCCCCAGGGACCACCACCTCCCCAGAGGCTATACATTGAATGGGGGCTACAAGGCACCCCACAGCCCTGGGGATTGCCACCTTCCCAGGGCTATATTGATAAAAACAATGTGTTCGGGGGCTCCTGCCTCCCATGCAGCCTGGGGACCGCCACCTTCCCAGGGCTATGTTTGTGAAATGCAGGGGGGCCACACGGCCCCAGGAACAACATCTCCCTGGGGTTCTGTAGATAATTAGGTGTGGGGGACTTCTGTCCCACCACACAGCCCCGAGGATCGCTACCTCCCCGGGGCTATGTTTAAAATACTGTGTGGGGGGCCCCCTTTCTCCACTACTCTGCAAATGTGTCTCCTGGCATGCTCTTGGTGGGGGATATAGTCCTGATCACTCTTGAGGGTCCTTAGGGGACAAATAACCCATCTGTTACCTCTAGTAAGTCCCACACAGTGGGATTGCTAAGAGGTCTTCAGAAGCCACTCCCCCTTTCTCCAACACTCTGCAAACATGCCTCCTGGTGCACTACTGGTTCGGGGATGCAGTCTACTTTACTCCGGAGGGACCTTGGAGGCCAAGGAGCCCTCCTGATAGCTCTTGTAAGTCCTACGCAGTGGACTTCCTGAGAGCTGGTTGGAGGCCCAGCCACGTTTCTCCACCACTCTGCAAATGTGACTGCTAGTTAAAAATTCTTTGAAATTCACGGCAAAAAAACACAGGTTACTGTTAGGCTGACATTTCACTTGTACAAAACCTGTGAAATTCAGTTGTTATAGTTAGCTGAGCTAACTATAACTCGCGCCCCTGCAATGCACTGATGATGATGTCACGTATTACATCACTCATGACATGGCCAGTGACATCACTCATGACATCTCAAATGACATCACATATGACATCATCCAGTGGCTGTGAGTGTTTCTAAAAAGTTGAAGAATATATATATATATGTATATATATATATTATCTACTGGCGGTCGCCAGTAGATAGTTATAGTTAGGACCTATTTTCCATAGGAAGTCGGCAACATTCTATTCCCAATAAGTCTGGCGCCGGTTGATGAATCCTCGCGAAATTTCCCAAACTTTTGGCCAGCTCTGCTCCGCTTCTACCCTGAAAGTTTCATGGTGATTCGTACAGCGGGGGCCGAGAAAAAAGGGGGGTCCCAAAACGCGTTTTCCCCATGCAATTTCCCATATGATCTGTTGTCGCAGCTACAGCCCGAATCGCTGAACAGAATGACACCAAATTTGGCAAAGAGGTAGTCCTCAGTTCAGACTCGTGCCTTTTGCATAAATGGTGTGAATCTGTTCATTAGTTCCTGAGAAAATTAGGGTAAAAAAGTTAGTGATATCTATGGCCGGGGAGGATCCGCGGACCCTACCCGCACCATAAGCGCACCCTCCCCGAAACGAGCGCGCACCCTCCCAATCGCGCGCTGAATGCTAATTGGCTGTCGAGTGTCTGTCTACATTCGAAACCAGGAACTGTTGGCGGCCATTTTCTGCCTAGGTAGAAGCGAGGTTGAGGAAGCAAGGGGAATTAGTGTGTAAAACATATAAAGGGGGCAGAGTGGAAATACTCTGACCCTCTAGAGGTGCTTAGGGGGTCCCAGAAGGACCCCCTGGGCCACCCTTTTTAAAAAAAAAAAAAACGGCGAAATGCGCGCAGGGTGCGCGCATCCTTTTGCCTTTGGTGCACGGATCCTCTTGCGTTGGGTGCGCAGATCCAAGGAAAAAAATTTTGAAAAAGAAATCATTGGTTGTATGACAACTTTCTACACTGAAAGGTAGGGTGTATATTTCTGTTTTTTAAACGCATGATTCTTATTGGTTAACAAAAACTGATTGTAAGGAACATTATATATAATAAGCTGATATGTTGAAAAGTCAAGCACACTTGCTGTCTTGTTTAGCAACATTGTGTGCTGAACTTGTGACCTGTGTGCTCAGACAGTGTTCTATGACCTGTTTCTATGGTAACAGGCAGAAGGCAGATTGGGGGAAGGGTTGAAATGTATTTCATTTGGAAAGGGTTGAAATGTTTAACCAATAGAAATGTGTGTTTGCTTTTGAATTTATGTGTGAAGGATTGTGATTTGATGTTTACATGTATATGTGTGGAAAATGAAAGGGAAACTTTGCCATTCTTTGTTTTTGCTGAGAGGTGCACAGTGCAGAGATTCTGTATAAGAAATTCTGGTGTGTGACTGATATCTGGTGTGTGACTGATATTCTTCTTAATTTAAAAAACAACTTGAAAGGTGAGTTATTTAATTGTGAGGGGATGTATGTAGACTATTTTGATTTTAATCAGACTAATGTATTTCTCCTGCTAAAGTGTAGGGAGTACTTTTTTTCTCTACGATCTTATTGACAGTGTGTGTGCATGTAGAAACCATTCTGTGATAAGCATTTGTGTTTTTCATGTGTTTGCAGACATATAACTGTGCTGTTTTTATATTTTGGTAGAATTAGGAACCAGTCAGATTCAGATTTTAAAGTCTTTATTTCGATAATAAAATCATAAAAGACAACGGAATTTACGCAAACAGTTAAGATGATACATTACAAACACCACATACTGACCAATTTACACACAATAAAGACTATACATTAAAAATAATCCAAGTTAAACATCCCATTTATATTTAAACGATCCGATTATGTATACAGTTTCTTTTGTTTAAAACATAAAATCAATAAATAAAACCATCTTAAAATACTGTGCAATATCCAGCTGTAGATTAAAACTTTTAAGGACGAATCATATGATCAAGCAATTCCTTGCTATTTATGGGCTCTAATAATCCAAACCCAGCCTAAAAATTTCGCTGTGCTCACCACAAACAACTCTGAAGTATTGGTCTTTAGTGCCCGAATCGCCTCAGCGGACCTACCACAAGTAAGGCGTTGGAACAAAGGTTTTAACCATTTTTTACGAGGGTCGTAGTACTTGGGGCAGGCAAATAAAACATGACCCTCTGACTCCTTATGGCCAGGGCACCATTTGCAAAATTCAGTTACTCCTGTGCCCCAATTTTTAACAAATGTATTCAGGGGCAAGGAGCCCACCCGAAACTGATGGTAGAGTTTCTTATCCAACGGCCTGGTAATAATGTCCCAATAGTTTTCGCGTGAAGGGTCCAGCTTGTTAGCCAGGAACCTGCCTGTTAAGCTAGTGGAGCTGGAAGCGGTTACTAGGGTTTGTCGGACCGAGGCCCAGTACAATGCTTTGAATTCTTGTTTGGAAGGAAACACGTTAGTTCCAGGAGACAACCACAGCTGTTCCAGACCCATTTGGACCAAAATGGTTCTGACCGTACGTAGCCATGGAATTCTCCCGGATCCCTCCAGGGACCTAACTTCAACAAGCTCCTTAGCAAATAAGGCAAGATCAGGGGAAGACCAAATCCGTCTCCAGAAGGCAACCAATCTGTACCTTGCCATCTCATTGATTGGATTGCACCCTAGGTCCAGACAAAGGGGTATAGATGGAGTAGATTGTGGAAGCCCCACTAAATTCCGCAAGAACTTGCACTGTGCTTTAAACAGGCTAGATAAATCCACGTACGCCCAAAGATCCGCTCCATATAAAATAGCAGCGTTAATCTTTGCGTCGTAGATTTTTAGCGCGGGGTGTACTCGTTTGGTAATGGTTCTCTTTTGTTCCCTAAGTAGACAGCCAGTTAGGCGGGCCAATTTAAACTGCTGTTCGACTACCTGCTCTTTCCATCGCAGGCGAAAGTCTAATGTAACCCCTAGGTAGGACATGTGATCTACTTGTTCCAAGTTAACACCACCCATCGTTACCGAGCTCCGAACCGAGGTGTTCCTTGTGAATACCATGAACTTAGTTTTGCTCACATTTACCTTCAGATCGTTGATGACACAAAACTCCTCGAAGCGGTTCAATGCCCGTTGTAAACCGCTTCTGGTCTTAGAGAGGAGCAGAGTGTCATCGGCGAAGATGAGCATGGGGAACTTCTTCCCGGCCAGGGAGGGAGCGTCTGTTGGAAAAGTATTAAAAAAGTTTACTACCTGGTCAAAAAATAGCAGAAAGAGAGTGGGCGCCAGGACGCAACCCTGACGAACCCCGCGTAAGACTGGGAAGCTGTCCGTCACTTGTCCTTGACTACCCCACCGAACCCTTGCAAAATTGTCCTCATGCAGTTTAACAATTAGATCCAGAAGATCCAAGGGTAAACCTAGGTCTCTCAGGACGCACCACAGTTTAACCCTCGGAACCATGTCAAAAGCAGCCTTTAGGTCAATGAAAGCGGCGAAAATTTTCCCCCCGCCTAGCAGCACCACCTTCCAGTATATCAGACAAAATCTAAACACCTGGTCGATGGTGCTGATACCAGCTCTAAAGCCTGCTTGCATAGGGGACAAAATGCATTCTGAAACCATCCATCCCTGGACTCTACCTAAAATCATTCGTGCGATGACCTTTTGGAGAGAGTCAATAACGCTGATCGGGCGGTAATTACCCGGATTTGACCGATCCCCTTTTTTATATATTGGGAGGATCTCAGCCCCCTTCCAACTCATTGGGATTCTAGCTCCTTGGGCAATTGCATTTGCTAGCCTAGTAATATACGGTATCCAGAGTCCCTGGTTGGATTTGAACAAATCAACGGGGATTAGGTCCATCCCAGGGGCCTTCCCCCGCACAGTCAAACCCAATGCTGCTTCTGTTTCCTGTTCGGAAAAGAACAGGACCCCACCGTGGTCCCACAGTGTGTGCTCATCACTTAGCAAGGTAGAGGGTACCGAAACCTCAGACCTAAATTGGGTTGCATAAAAATCCACCCAAGTTCCGGGAAGAACATGATTAGAAGGTATTTGAGAATCTGGGTCCCTACCCCATTTGACCAATTCCCAGAATTTCGTCTGGTTATTGGATGTCGATGCATCCAGAAGATCGGACCAATGCCTATCTTCCCACTGTCTTTTGGCCTCCCACTGGGTTTTTTTATACTGGGCCCTGGCTAACTTGACATCTATCATAACCCGTGACTTAACCGCCAAAACTAATTGGCTGTAGGCCTCCCTACATTTCCCATTATACCATTTCTGACGGGAACCTAGTTTTTTTGGCGGGGCTGCCAGGTATGGACTGGATAAAAGAATTTTAAGCTGTTCAAAACAACCTTCGTGGGTCTTGGTAACATGATCGGGGTCAACCCCCTCAGGCACAATGGCCATAAGATCATTCACCGTATGGGTGACCAAATGTGTAATACTTTCATGGAGGGAGACATCACCCACTATCCTAGACCATTTCAGCCGTCTTCTGTCATTTGTCAGGGTGAGATCACCTGTGGTAAGATTATCTGGGTTCTTCAATCTATCAGATCCCAGAAACCTTAAACTAAGCGACAAGGGGTTGTGGTCACTTTCTGGGCGGGATACCACTTCCATATCGATCATATAATGCCAAAGTTCCAACTTTAGCAAGATATAATCTATACGGCTTTTCCTTAAACCATTATCATAGGTATTACAGGCACGTTTATCTGATAAGGAGCGGCCATTAACTGCCCTTAAGCCCCTGGTCAAACATAGGGCCATCCAATTCAAAGCTGCCTCAGTCCCTTTGGCGATTTTATCTATTGATAGGTCAGGAATATTCCAAACTGCATCCTCTGTGGACCCCCAACTGTCCCCAACTGCCTGAAGCGGCTCAAAGGTACAGTTCAAATCGCCCGCAAGGATAAACAAATTATCGCTTCCAGAACTGTCAAGATACCTATCAACTACATCGACAATGCCAGGGCAGCGGCCTCCAGGTAGGCCTCGTGCATAAATGTTGATAATGAACAGGTCCCGGTGGGCGGCTTTGCTCAACTTAATGCCCATAAGGTCTTGGTGTTCCAGGAAAATTTCTGTTAGATGGACTCCCAAGGATTGCTTCACCCAGATCAGTTGGCCCCCTAGAGCGCGCCCTTTGCTACCTCCGATTGCAGGTTTAAAAAAATTGATGAACCCAACCCTGTGGATTGGGGCCGTGGCCCATGTTTCCTGGAGTAATATAATATCAAAGGAATCTATAAATTCCAACCACTCCTCAGAGAGTAGGCGGCCCTTGATCCCAGCCACATTCCAGGAAGCCACCTTTAGAAAATCATGGGGAGATGTTACATTATTTATATATGGTTGGATCGTTGGCGCCGTGGGGGCTAAGAATTCCACCACCTTCTCAGGTTCAGCCCGTAACTCGAGTCTTGGGGTCAAGCAAGCACCAACCGCCCCCATGATTTCTTCTGAGATATCCTCAGTAGTAGCTTCAACCGACCCCTCCTTAAGATTTAACAGAGGGCCCCCCCCAACAACGTGCCCCATAGAAGGTTCCACCCCGCCGAGCACAGATATTACATTCCTATGGCTCTCCACAATGCTGTGCTCCTTACTTGATAGATGTAGTCAATCGACAGCCTCAAGATCAGAAAGAGGGCCGTATCGATTGGAAAGTTGAAGATGTTGGGAGTGGCAAGGTGTTCTCACAATCGGATACCTCCTGTCTAATAATCGCTTATGGCGGGGGCCTGGTGTAAATTTAGAGTGTCTATCGGGGTAAAAATAAGCAAGATCCAGTGTTTGTACATCCCCCATTCCTGCAAACCTTGCTTCCCTTCGAATAGATTCTACTACCCAGGGATCCTTAAACGATACCAGAATGCAGTCACCCTCTAAATCTTTAGTCCCAAAACCCACCCAATCAACTCTCCTCACTAATAGGATTTCAGTTGAAATAGATGGCGGGAGAGGGCGATTTTTATTCAGCCAATATACTACTTTGTTACGTAAATCCCTATCTGTCTCTTTAACACCCTCCTTAACGGGCATTACCCCAGTTAAAACAATGGTATATTGGTTGGATTCTGGGGGTAGGTCAGTACGAGGGTGAACGCCTTTAACAATATTTCTCCCGTTATGAGTTGTAGGGTTACGAATAGTATTTGACTTTCCTAGAGGGGGCAGGGATGGAGTGCTATGTGCAACTGTTGCCCTATCGCCCACCCTCCTGGTTTGAGCTTGTTGCACTGTTGTCATGGAGGCAATTTTACTATATTCCTGCGCTAGGGAGTCAGCACCAACGGTGCTATCTATATCCTTGAGGACCACCTGTGCCGGAGATATTTTTACAGCCCCCATTGTTTTACCCAGGCACACATTGTCTGTGTTGTTAATTATATTTGGCTGAGAGATGGAGGCCCCCACCACTAAGGGGGGGGCAGTTAGTTTATTAAGTAGGCGCATGTTCGAGTTTGCGACAGATTCCAAGGCTTCTAATTTAATGGACATCAACCTTGTTTGCTCCAAGACAGGGCGCAGAAGGGTTTTGAACAAGGCCTCCATTTTTACCAGAAGGATTTCATCGCTGTTGAAGCAAGTGGGGCACGGGTCTGATGAACCAATAGGGGTTAAGGAGGGGCACAATACATTGGGATGTACCAGGGGGGGGTGTGTAACATTATAGGACTGTAGAGCAGCTGCATTGATTTGATTAGAAGCAATTAATTTAGGCAGCTTATGTGCTCTCCCCCTATGATTGCTTTGGATATTTTTCCTTTTACAGGTTTTTTTTTTTATAACAGGGTCAGGCACTTCAGGTTGCTTCGACACCGGCTTATTGATTGTGTCGCCTCTGTCCGTGACACTAATATTTGACCCATTGTATTGCGTGACATCGGGGCTCAAATCAGAATTATATGACGAATGTAGAGAATCCACCCCATCTCCCACAACATGTATCAGTGCCTCTGTCATTATTGGAGTTAAATGATTAGACGGAGCTTGGACTGCAGGGCTAGGGATTGAAGCCAGGGCTCCTATAGAGGAACGCTTACCACTGACTAAATCTAGAGAGAGCCTTTTCTCGGTCAATGCTATTTCTTTTTCTAGAATCCCGGTGGCTCTGGTTATGAAGGCATCTAGTGGGCCAGAAACTATTCCCTTGGAAGTTTGGAGTTGCACAGTACGGTCTTTACCTGACCTCAGAGGCATGTTAAAAATGAATAAAAACAATCAATACCTTTGTCAAACCCCGCACTATAGTAATCAGTGAATGCCTGCAGTGATAAAGAACACAATAGAATGTGAGCGAAAGGCCAGAAAATGAAGACAAACTCAGCCTTGTCCAAACACAGGCAGGCACAGACCAGGCCCAGGCTACCCCCGGTGTAGTTACAAGTTCTCAAAATAGACCCTGTTACACAATAAACACTGGACAGTGACTACACTGACGGGGTTAAAACGAGATGAGCCAACCAGCTTGGGGGGGCCAACTGCCGCAGTGCTCTGCAGAACTGTAGCAGGAGTGAACAGAGTTGATAACCAGAGATAATGACACAATAAAAGTTAAAAAGCAAAGTCCACAGTACCTTGGGGATACCAATGTTGAAATGGCACAGTTTAGAGGGGTGGCCCCGACCCGGCCAGCACCGGGCAGTGACGGGCAAGGACGGGCCCGCCCTTGGCCCGGGCTTCGCCCGGGCGCGGCCCGCGCGCGTCCCGCGCAGCGAGGCAGCTCCCTGCCTCAAATAGTGCCCGGCGCTGCCTGATGACAGCAGCGGCAGGCGTCGGGCGCTGGGGATGCTGGGGGTGGTAGTTTACCGGGCCGTTCCCCTCACGGCGGTGTAAAGCACTGGCAACGTTGCAGGTAAGGACCTGAAGCTGGCCGTTCCCCTCACGGCGGTGTCGGATCAGTGTCAGGCGTGGCAATTACTGGTAGCGCGTCCCGCGCAGCGAGGCAGCTCCCTGCCTCAAATAGTGCCCGGCGCTGCCTGATGACAGCAGCGGCAGGCGTCGGGCGCTGGGGATGCTGGGGGTGGTAGTTTACCGGGCCGTTCCCCTCACGGCGGTGTAAAGCACTGGCAACGTTGCAGGTAAGGACCTGAAGCTGGCCGTTCCCCTCACGGCGGTGTCGGATCAGTGTCAGGCGTGGCAATTACTGGTAGCGCGTCCCCCAGGAACCAGTCATTGTTTATGAATTTGTGAAATGAGTTATGTTTCTATACTAAAATGTAGTACTCCTTCTAGATGAAGAAATGTGTTTTGGTATAGTGCAAGGGATAGTGTTGTTTGTCTAGAATCACACAGTGAGTATGTGTGCATTTGGGAACCACTGTGGGAGAAGCATTTGGTAACATTGTTTATTTGCTGACAGATAACTGTTTTAAAACCTGTCTTGTTGTCAAGTTTTAGTAGCATTAGAAGGCAGTTTTTGCTTATGCTTTGATTAAATGAGTCAGGCTTTGACACAAAAGTGCAGTCCTGAAATATGTAGATTGTGTGCAGTTCCCTTATCACTTCCACTGTAGTGAATGAGTTTTGGTAAACTCCTAGGGATAGTGGTGCTTGTCTAGAATCACACTGTAAGTCTGTGTGCATTTGGGAACCACTGTGAGAGAAGCATTTGGTAACATTGTGTATTTTCTGACAGATAACTTTTTTAAAACCTGTCATGGTGTCAAGTTTTAGTAGCATTAGAAGCCAGTCTTTGCTTATGCGTTGATTAAATGAGTTAGGCTTTGACACAAAAGTGCAGTCCTAAAATATGTAGATTGTGTGCAGTTCCCTTACCACTTCCACAGTATCGAATGATTTTTGGTAAACTCCTAGGTATAGTGGTTGTTGTCTATAATCACACTGTGAGTCTGTGTGCATTTGGGAACCACTGTGAGAGAAGCATTTGGTAACATTGTGTATTTTCTGGCAGATAACTCTTTTAAAACCTGTCATGTTGTCAAGTTTTAGTAGCATTAGAAGCCAGTCTTTGCTTATGCGTTGATTAAATGAGTCATGCTTTGACACTAATGTGCTGTACTTAAATATGTAGATTGTGTGCAGTATCCTTACCTCTTCTAGACTAGTGAATGAGTTTTGGTAAACTCCTAGGACAGTGTTGCTTGTCTAAAATCCCACTGTGAGTCTGTGTGCATTTGGGTAAGGATTGTGATAGAAGCATTTGGTAACATCGTGTATTTGCTGACAGATAACTGTTTTAAAACCAGTCATGTTGTCAAGTTTTAGTAGCTTTAGAAGCTATTCTTTGCTTATGCATTGATAAAATGAGTCAGGGTTTGACACTAAAGTGCAGTACCATGTACTAGTCTCTTCACTGTGCCAGAACTGAAAATTTAAAAGTTTTACCCAGGCACTGTCCTAGCAGTAGTCTGATGATTTAGTCAGTTTCCAAGTACTCATGTTGTGAACCGTACATTACCACATAGACTGCTTCAAATGTCTATGCAGTATGCATGCAGTCTTCTAACATACTCTACACTTGTCTTTCACACCTTCAATTCCCTATTCAGTATCCATACAGTCCAGCAAACATCCTGTCACTCCCTTTGCACTCCTCTAGTGACCTATTCAGTACCAAGTACTAATCCATTCACTGTGTCAAAAGCCAACCACTTATAAATTCACCCAGGCACTCTCCTTGCTGTACTCTAATCATTCCGTCAGTACCCAAGTACTCATGCAGTGAGCCAGGCCTTAGCACATAGACTGCTTCAAATGCCTATTCACTATGGATGCAGTCCTCTAATCACCTACACAGTTGTCTTTTACACCTTCAATTCCCCAATCAGCATTCATACACTTCTAGCAAACACCCTGTCACTCACCCATTGTCTCTCCTTATAGTACTGTAATCATTCAGTCAGTTAGCATGTAGTCCTTTAGTGAGGTAGGCTTTAGGGCATGAACTGCTTCAAAGTAGTATGCACTATGCATGTAGTGTTTTAACCATCGTCACACGTGTGGTTCAGGGCTATAGTTTCTTAGTCAGTTTTTATATAAAATGTGTTTGCACAGTAATGGAATAGTATAAGTTTGAAAGTTATTAATATACATTTATTTGTGATTCTTTTTTACAGATACTGTTTTTCAACGTAAAAATAGAGAAATCATGCCAGAAAAAGAAAAGAAACTCAGAAAGGCGCAGGAGCAGGAGTGTTTCTCATCCGTTTGCACTCTTCTCATGCAAGATTGTTCGGAGGAAGGGTCCTTAGGTGTTTCGTCATACTTGCCGTGCCGTACGAGTATTTCTTGTTAGGATCCCCTCGCGACAGAACTCTTTTGCAAATCTTGCACGTGACCAAGGTGGCATTGGTCTTTGTTTGCCCCTCGGGAAAAGTAAAACAAATTCACACCACTGAAGAAAAACGTTGTGGGCGTGGTCCCTTCTCCAAAAATGTATCCTCAGATTCGTGAATATTTTAAAGCGGCAACATTTACAGTTTTTGTAAGCTAAACTTATAACATTTTGTTAGCCGTAAGCATTTTATATATCTGTGATTTGTATCTTGTGGTATTTTGCTGAGAATAGCATGTTGGGTTTTTTTTAACAATCTTTCTGATTGTTTTTTTTTTGCCCGCTGTTAAGTGATGAGTACGATTGAAATCACTATTTTTAGTGAAATTCAATATATTCTGAGAACAGCAAAAAAGGCAAACAAATTACTTTGTGGAAATTATGCTGTGTTGTAAAAAATTTACTATTACATGTTATTATTTTTTTTTCCTTTTCTTTCACAGGTCCAAATTTTAAAATAAGCAATTTATATGAATTTAGATTGCAATGAAAATCTGAAAAAAATGTATACCATTTTTCATTCCTAATACTGTGAAGGTAAGTTTAACTAAGTCTCAATATGCAGAATGAGGAGATCTGCAAGAAGCTACAAATTTGAAACACGTTTCTAAAAACACTCTGTTTATACTTATGTAGTTTTGAAATCTGACCATAATCAGATATCATGTGACCTGCAAAAAAAGAGATTTGAGGGGTTCATAATATTTCCCATTCTACCTATTGAAGGACCACAATCATTTCAATCATTCTTCTTTGAACATCTTTGCAGACAAGACTCTGTGCTTACCTTCTATCATTCGCAAGGGATGTTAAAAGCGGAAATATGTCACTTTTTGTAACATAGTTATTGTGCAAGACACTCTTTCACATTTACAAAGAGAGGAAAAGGCACTGTGTACTTTTTATACTCCATGTAAATACAACCTCATTATGCACACCAGTTTGCGTTGAAAGGGTGTTCTATAAGTGTTGTTGTGCATGATTGCACTGAATACTCATAGAATAAGACACATGTCTAGATTTATCAGAAATCATAAATCTCGATATGTGTGTGAATGGTGCACCATTCTACAATTGGTGTAGGAAAGCACAACAAGGAGAATTGTTTTCATTTCTCCACATTTTTATATATTCAATGCATGCTACAATGCTCAGCATACATTGAAAGAGAAAACTGCCTTTACTGATTGTTTTTGTGCAGGAAGGTGTGTCTTCCTGCACAAAAACAAACAGCACATGACACAGATATCCTTGCACTATGGTGCAAGGGTGCCTGTGTCACCACATGGCTGCAGTTTAAGCAGCCGTGCAGAGAGAAGCATAGATTTGCAACATATTTATGTACATATGTTGCATCCCTGTGCTTTGGAAGTACTACAGCACACTGCAGATAAAGAGGTTACTGTGTGATGCTGCAGCACTTCCTCATAGTTCTGCACTATACATTCACCATACACTACTAATGCATTCATTCTGTCAATTACATACTACACATACATTCATCTAAACTTTCACACACTAACAAAGAAATTTAGCTCTTTTTTTAAACCAGGAAACAGGGGGGCATATTTATAATAACTGACGCATCTCTGCATATCAGCAGGGATGCGCCAGTTATTTTGCGCCCCAGCTCCGCCACCATGGATGCGCCGCATTTATAATGTGGCGCACCATGGGGAAAAAAACGGCACAGATGCGTCACGCATCTGTGCCGTAAAAGTGGCGCATTGATGGAGTTGCGTCGCAAGCGCGACGCAGCTCCAGCAATGCTCTGGGGGGCCCTATCTGCACAATGCTGCGTCAATCCTTACGCCTGCTTCAAGCAGGCGCAGGGTTTTGACGCAGCATGGGCTCAAAAGTGACTGAGTGAAATCTTGTAGATTTCACTCAGCCACTTTTAGGAGGCGTTCCTGCGCCGGAACGCCCCCACCTGCCCTGGAACGCCTACATGTGGCGCAGGGCTTTACAACGTGACGCATCTCCCAGATGCCGCAGGATTTGCGCCGCTGCTGCGTCACAAAAGTGACGCAACGGCGGCGTAAATGAGGCGCAAGTCAAACATAAATCTGCCCCTTAGTTCTTACAAGAACTTTTTTTTTTCTTCTTTTTTTTTTCTTTTTTTCTTTTGGATTTTCCAACAATTTTGTGATTTTTGGGGATTTTTGGGAAAAAAAACAAAAAAAACCAGCAGGAACCAAACAATGAACTTCAGGGAACAATAAAAAATAAAAAATAAACTAGCAAATGTGACTTTTTTGCCGGCGGCAGATCAGATCGATCGACTGCTCACCGTAGCACAAAGTTGCATTGCACTTATTGCAGAGCACTTTTAAATAATGAAATTGAGGACGGATGTCCAAGTTTTGGGCTGATGGATGCACTCTTGAAGTGCTCGGCTGCGATGAGGTGGAAGGCGCAGGAGCAGGAGTGTTTCTCATCCGTTTACACTCTTCTCGTGCAAGATTGTTTGGATGAAGAGTCCTTAGGTGCTTCATCATACTAGCCGTGCCGCACAAGTATTTCTTGTTAGGATCCCCTCGCGACAGCACTCTTTTGCAAATCTTGCATGTGACCATTGTGGCATTGGTCTTATTCTACCCCTCGGGAAAAGTAAAAAATGTCCACACCACTGAAGAAAAACGTTCCTTGCGTGGTGCCTCCTCCAAAAATTCATCCTCAGATGATGCCTGCTGCCCTGAAGCCATTTTTAGTTGAAAAAAGTTAGAGCTAAGTGTAAACTTAGTCTAAAAAATCTTCTTCTCTGCAAAGAGATGCTCCTCCAAAGAAGGTCAAAGAAGAATGATTGAATTGGGTGGGGTCTTTCAATAGTTAGAACAGGAAGTGTAATGAACCAATCAAATCTCTTTTTTTGCAGGTCACATGGGATCCGCGCACCCTGCTCATAGGCAGCACGCACCCAGCGCGCATCCGCGAAATTGAATAAAAAAAAGTTATAGGATTAGATGTAAAAATATATTAGTTTTAAGACTAGTTTAGAGTTTGTCTTCAATTAATATTCACATGAAATACATATATATATGTTTTTTTAAATGTTAAATATTTCGCGGGGTCTGCGCACCTACCGCGTCATAGACGCAGATGACGCATCAAGGAAGTGCGTAAACGTCGCGTTATGTACATTGAACGTGTCGCGTATAGGCTGGGAGTCGCGTACCAGTCGCATTGGGATCGCGCACTAAACACGTACCCAACGCATACCATGCGCGGATGCTAACGCGTAGGGATCGAGAACGGTGCGCATAGGGTGTGCGGATCCAAAAACTTGGAAAAAAATATATAAAATAACGTTTTGAACATATAGTTAAAGAAATATTTTTAAAAATATAAAAAAATATGATTGAAAAACCCAATAAAAAAAATAATATTTTTTTTTTATTGTGTTTTTCAAACATGTTTTTTTATATTTTAAAAAAAAAATATTTCTTTAACTATTAACTATACTAAAGTCCCAGGGTGGGCTCTTCGGGACACAGTGAATGAGCTGGCCTCGGGGATATGGTCTCTGTAGCATTTTCAGGCTCTGGGAGGGGTGCCAGGCATCCCCTCCACTTTATAATTATGTCAGTCCTGGATGACACATCCTCCCCATTCTCCAAATTTTTGATTCTGCCTCCCCTGTGCCCTGGCCCAGCCCGGGGGGATTTATTTTTGTAGAACAGGTGGCCACACACTTTAAAAACAATTGCAATGGATTTGTAGATCTCCCCACCAGACCTAGGAGGAAGGGTATCCCTACCCTGCCTCCTTATATGTATTTTTTAAGTTTTTTGTAGAACTCGGGCCTGAGTCCTAAAATGGTTGCTGCCACATCCTGGAAGACGTTAGTGGCAGACAATAAGATGTCATCTGGAGATCTGTTCACCCTGGGAATCCTTCAGGGTGTCAAATATACAAAGTCTATTAGCCTTAATTGCACAAAAACTACTGAAAGGATTTATAACAAATCACAAAAAGCACGCTTTCTGGACCAAGATCTAGACTTCTGCCAAATTTGGTGTACATCCATTCACCGGTTTGATCTGTAGCTGTTTCTAAATTACCTATGGAAAAATGAAAGGGGAAAATGCATTTTGGGACCGCCCTTTTGACTCTTGTTCTGTTGTTCACATGTAGGAGTTTGTACTGGAGTACCAATCCTTCACTTGACACTGCTGGTTCAAATTTGCCACATAATGCTAGGCCGAGAATCACATACAACAGCGATTTGTTGAATAAGCGTTGCTGTTAGCATTGTTAGTATGCCACTAAATCTGCAGCTTTGCTATTGTTTTAACCTTTGAGCAATGCAGTGCTGCAACTTTAAATCAGTGACCTAATGTATGAGGACAAAGGTTACCAATGCCAGAGGGGTTCAGGATGAAATAGACGATTATGAACAGCATAACAGGACTAGGGTTACAGGAACCAGGGTGAGAAGGAACAGGAGAGCCAGGAAGTTATAGAACAGGAGGACATGGACCCAGTATGCAAGGGCCTGAAGGAACAGAAGGACCAGAGGAGAATGAGCAGAAGGACCTGGACCATATGACAAGGAGGGCTTGTGCGGCCTGATCTCACTGACCAGGACCAGAGGCACAAGGACGACCGGGGCAAGGAGTAGCAAACCCTGGTAGACAGTAATAGAGGTGGGCATACATTATGTAATTTAGTGAAGCGCAATCATGCGGAATTACCCAAGAATTCAGCGAGATTATGCTTAACTACGCAAGAAGAGTAATTCTGTATTCAGCACTATTTAAAAAATGTCTTCACGTGTTCAAAATGAAACAAGAACGCATTTTTCACCAAGAAATAACGCTACATACAACAGAACACGAATAGCGGGGGTATAGCGCTAGCTATATGTGTTCTTGGGGTAGGATCCTCCCCCTAACCTACTCCTGGCATTTAGCACTATTTTTCTAGTGCAAAATCCATTTAGCACTAAGAAATATTTTTAAATTTGTTATGGGTAAGATTTTTCCCAACTTACTCTCAGCATTTAGCTCTGTCTCTTTAGCTAAAAATGCACCATTGCATCCAAAATGGTGAGGATGCATTTTGCGCTAATTGCAGTAGAACATTAATTGTAAGCGCAAGCAGATGCTAATGCTTGCTAAATGTGTTCTTGTAGTTGGATTTTTCCCCCCAAATTAGACATAATGATGCGAGCAGGAGTAATTTCGTAATTATCTGTAATTCTGTGTTAAAGAGTAACGCAGAATTACCAAAATAACTCCAATTACTCCAGTGTAACTTAAATTACACCTGGGCCTAGTCAGTACCAGGTGACCAACGAATAGAAGGACCAGAGACAAGAGGGCCAAGACCACAGAGGCCAGATCAAACAGGACCAAGAGGCTGAAAGAGAATAGCTAGCAGGACCTGGAGACCCTATATTAGAATAACCAGGGAGGATATAGAGGACCAGGCAGTCTAGGCCCATTGCGGCCGCGATCAGAAGGTCCATGAGGGTCAGACTCAGGGATTCTAAGCCAGGGTAATAAGGACTACATGTACCAAGGTGACCTGCAACATGGGATCTAGGAGTACCAGTGCCAGAGTGCTAAGGAAGATCAAACCCAGGAGCACTATTGCTATGAGGACCATGAAAGAGCGGACCAGGGACAAGAACAAGGGGGAGTAGGTAAACCAGGAGACCAATGGAACTAGTAGGACTAGGATGTGGTAGGCGAACTGGGAAACTAGAGAAACCAAGACCAATAGGATCAGGGCCAAAAGTCTTGATACATGAGGACTAGACAAAGGAGTACCAGGAATCTATGCACCAGAAGAACCAGGAGCACAAGGATTAGGAACAGACAAACCCAATGGAATAGATAAACAAGGGTAGAAGGACCAAGAAGACTGATGGATGAGAATTAGAATGCAGGGTATTAAAGGGTCCAGGACTGGGAACCTGTGAAACAGGAGACCCACGGCCTGATTCACAAAGCTAAACTTAGAAGCATCTAAGTTTACAACCTTGGGTATTCACAAAGGGCATGCATTTACGAGTACTACCTTTATGTCTGCACTTGGTCTGGAGATCCGGCCCGAGTGCAGACATAAAGATAGTAATCGTAAATGCCCTTTGTGAATTCCCAAAGCCGCAAACGTAGATGTTTGGTCTAATTTTATGCCTTTATGAAACGGGCACCTAGTATGCAAATGACTAGTTGCAGAAGTACATCTGAATGGTGACCTGACAGACCAGGAAGTACAGGGCCAGGAATTTCTAAGGCTAGCATGAACCAGATGTCAAGGAGCATCAGAACCAGGAAAGGCGGGAATGATCTTTGGTAGTTATTGCTGAGCCATGAGGGCACAGAGCATAAGGTGCAGGTCTAGGGGGAACAGGACCAGATTGACAAGTGCTACAAATATCATGACCTAAAGGGGAATACCCAGTAGCATCCAGAAACCAGGATAAACGGGACAGGAACTATGTAGACAAAGAAGACCAGTATCAAAGTCACCTAAAAGATCAGAACAAAGAGGACTAAAAGAACCATTGCCAGGAGGACAGGAAACAGGGCTA
Source organism: Triturus cristatus (assembly GCF_964204655.1). NCBI lineage: Eukaryota > Metazoa > Chordata > Amphibia > Caudata > Salamandridae > Triturus > Triturus cristatus. The sequence continues at coordinate 185,098,957 of NC_140589.1, forward strand.
AGAAGGTGATAAAGATCAGGACCTAGGGGACCAGATCTCAAACTGCTTAGTGAGGCAGAGCAAGGGGTGTGGACAATGGTGAGCATGAGGACCAGGACCAAAATCTCAGTAGGACTAGGAGCACAAGGAACAGGTCTAGGAGAACCAGGACAACACAAACAAGAAGGACAAAGGCTAACAGAGCTAGGACATGAAAGGCTAGATTGACCAGGACCTGCAGTACCAGGGGTAGGTGATTCAGTGTGAGAAGAACCTGGACTAGATGCCCTGGGGCAAAGGGACGACAAAGCAACAGAGCCAGATGGACTAAGACTGGGGGAACCAAGAAGCACAATAGGATAAGAAGAGCTAGGATGGCCAGGACCAAGGAGACCAATGGTAGGGTGGTTGATGAACCAGGTCCATGAGAACTAGGCCCTGGAGAAAATAAACTATAAGGAACAAGAGGATCAGGACTAATGGGCTCATAATCTCCAGAAGAAGAAAGACTATGAAAAAGAAGAATAGCACAACCATAGCCAGGATGGGCAGGCTGGTGAGACCAGGGGCAAAGGCAAACAGAGCCAGATGACCAGTACATTATCGATAGGGGGCAAGATGATCAGGGCAAAGAGGACTGGGGCCTGTAGTATCAAGTGGAGCAGGAGGATCAGGAACTGGGGCATGAGCACCAGGCTGGTGAGGATTAGGGCAACCAGTACAATCAGAGCCAGAAGGATCAATGGGGCCAGACTAGGACCAGTATGAACAGGTTCAGCCCAGGAAGACCTATAAGGAGGACCAGGACCCATAGACACAGTAACATTTATTGAACCAGCGACATTCTAGTGTAAAATAGGTGTGCTGAAACAACCATTAGACAGTAACAAATATAAATGATTATAAGCATTAACAGAATAAAAGGATGGTAGATTTCCACCATTGTGCTAAAACAATGCATACATGACAGTATAGCATACATGGCAGTAGAATGCGTCCTCCTACAGTGCAACTCTAACTAGATGTACCTAAATGTACCTAGCATGTATGTGGGTGTAATGTCAAGAATCCCTCTAGGATAAAGTCAACCCCATTACCTGAAGTGAGAGACTGGTGGACCCCGTCTTGGTGTCAGCATGGAAGTCCTTTTTTTCCTCTTTCTAACTTAGCAAGAGATGGTGTCTATATACCCAAAGTGATACCCCCCGGGGATATACCTTGCTGTGTCATGTCGGACTAGGATGACGTAAGGAATTAACCTTATACATAGTTATTATGCAGGAGATGGTAGGCCTGCTGTGATTCCAAGAATCCTCATGCATAATGAATGAGGCTTAAGCTTTTTGGAGAAAACCCCATGTCATCTCTGGACATTACCGTAATCAGGTAAAAGGTCAGTACTAAGAACCAATATGTAGTGTAATGGTAGTGGAGAATATAGGCGAAAAGTTAGGTGACTACCTGAGCCTATATTGGGGTACCTATATGGAAAATAACACCACAAAGACAGGGACCAGGGTAAGGAGAATCAGGATGGCCCAAACCAGGAAGAATAGAAGTGCCAGATCCAGGAGAACCAGGACAACAGGGTTAGGTGGAAAAGAACACTGCAGACCAGATGGTTGCAGTCAGTATAAAATGTTATTGGCTAACAAAGGAGGTAAAAGGGCTAAAGCAAAACACAAAGGTGAGCTCAGGATCATAAGAAGGATCAGATAAGCAGAAGATTGGATGAGGGAGGCTCCAGATAGATTGTCTTAGATGGCTTAAAGAGGGATTCTGAGTAACAAAGTGTCAACTATGAGAGCACTGGGAATCAAGACGAGCAGTGATAGCTTCAGCACCCGACTAGTGATCTGTGAAACTCAAAGGGCTAGATGAAGGGTGATAGAGATACATATGTGGCAGAAGTGTATGGAAGACCAGCAAAGAGGCAATGAGTGTCAAGGCTGGTAGAATAGTCTGTGAGATTCTCTAGGAGGCATGGGTGGAAACAGAATCTAGGAGGCTTGATATGTCTATCAATGATTATGTTTATTTTTAAGTACCTCAAAATAGATAGATGGAAGTCTTCAGGGTTTGGAACCCGGCATTGGGCGTCATCACCTGATCCTTCTATTTGGATTTTATATATGACTCTGCGGTCGGCTGTCCCCCAGGAAGCTCAAAGAAAGAAAAGATGACAGTAAATATCCATCCAGAAGTATTTCTTATTCATAATCTTTGAGTGAGGGTCCACCACCACACCAGGAGTGGGAACAAGGGTGATCACCTAAATCGGGTGAAGGATTTCTAAGTTTGATAGAATGAAAAAGAATGTTTCTGGTCCTGTGACCCTGTTTCTTTTGCCCTTTTCTGTTACATCCTGACCCGAACTTGAACCAACTGCCCCAAACTGGCAACCTTCAGGACTTATGTAATGCTGTCCAAGACACACACCACGTAATTAGGGCCGCATCTCGCTGTAGTACCAAAATAAATGTAAAAAATGGGGCTTTTATTGGGTGTGAAGAAGAGGAAATTGTGAAGGGGTGGGATGTAAGAGGGGAATAGACACTGCAACTGTAATACAAGCTGGTTTGTAAGAGTGAGCCCTATGTCAGTGGTTTAAAAGAGTTTCCCCATCCCTTTTCTCTGTACCCTCCCCACTCCCTTGTACTCCCACCCGGGCCCCAGAGACTCCGGCCAGGCCCGTGTACGGTTTACTCACCCTCTGGGCCACAACTCTCGAGCTATGGCGACATTCTCGCAACTCATGGCGGGGATCCACCACTCATCAGACCACTCCTCGGCCGCTTCGTGACCGTCCAAGTCGTCCTCAGCTTCCTTGCTCTTCCTCTGCAGCGTCTCCTTTATTCCTCCTTCTCCGGCGTTCAGCAATTCACCTGAGTTCCGCCTTCCGGTCTCCTCCTCGGTACGCCCTTCCTCTTCCAGCACCACCTTTTCTTCAACCCGGAGAATGTCTGATTGGTTCCCTCCCTCAGGCACTCCTCCTTCTTCCTGCGGGTGAGAGGTTATGAGCCATGGGTTAACCACTGCAGCTCCCAAGCGTTTTCTGGTTCAGGAGGATGATGCTTCGATCGGACGCATGAGGGGTGCTTTGGGGGGCACAACATTGGGCCCGTCCCGACAGACTCCCAGACCTTTCAGTTGACATTCCATGTGCATGTATATAGAATAGATATGTCGCAAGTGTATAGACTGTGGTGAAAGTCTAACTGCATGAACCAGTGAGATGCATTTTGCACAACGTGATGGAGATTAGGTACAGCTTCCTTGGACAGTGGAAGTGTACATACTGCATCCCGGTGGCTGGAGTGTGGGAATATTCATTTATATTCCAAAGACATTCAGTACAATTAATTAAGTCACATTTCTTTCCTTATGGCTCCTCGATGGAACACTTCTTCTAGAAGCCTCACAGAGTAGGAGTTGTTGGAGGACAGACTTTACACTGCCCACTCTATTTAGCATGAAACCTGGCTGTAAGGGTGTTAGATCTGGGGGTCTCTAGTTGGCAGGGTAGGTACCACTGTCCAAGTAGGGACCCTTGCTTCTAGTCAGGGAAAGGGGGATACACTGTTAAGATAACCCCTGCTCACCCTCTAGGTAGCTTGGCCTGAGCAGTCTAGGCTATCAAAGGCAATGTGTAAAGTACTTGTACCAACACTCACAGTAACACAGTGAAAACACCACAGATTTACTCCACACCAGTTTTAGAAAAATAAGGTATCTTTACTAAAAACTTCACAAGACCAAATATTACAGACAAACCAACATATAATTCAAAAGGTTACTTTAAAGAGAGTTCAAGAGTTTGCAGAAAGTACTCCAGGATGTCAAAGTCAGTGTCCTGCACAATGCGACTCTCAATGCACAAAATGCGACACTTTCGTGCCCAACAGTACCTGTAGTTGCGATAAGGTTCCCAAAAGCTATAACAAGGAAGATGGCAAAGGCGATGCGATGCTCCTGAGATCCTGGGGAGGCTTTGCAGCAGCCCTGCTTCACGCAGCAGAGGTGGATGCGCCGGCTCCGATCTGTAGGGGGAGGATGCGATACCTTTGGCTTTCGTTGCGTAGGTTTCTTAGGGGGAAGCTTCACGCACAGGTTCGATGCGACACTCTTCGATGTGGTGCGATGCGTGGCGCAGCGTTGCCTTCCGGCGCCGCAACTCTCGATGCGCCACGGAACGGGACTCTGCGTTGACGCACGCAGCGATTGGAGACTTTTCACGCACCGGCAGTGGTGCGGCCCGCAAACTGGTTCTGCGACAACCCTCGCAATGGCAGGAAGCTTCACGCTTCGGGACGAGGCTCGACGCACTCGGCGATGCGGAGACCCTGCGTGTTGCGATGGTGCCGCGATGAAATTTTCCACGCACTCTCGTCTTGCGACACGCAATCGGATGATGCGTTGGGTACCAGTCACTCTTGTTCACGCTTCTGCTTCCCAGCTCCCTCAACACAGCAAAACGACCTCCTGAAGCCCCAAGACTGGGCAAGCACTCCAAGGCAGGTCAGAACTCTCTCAGCAGAGTTCCAGGGGAGCTGGTGGTGAAGTCCTTTTGTTCCTGGGACTTCTTAACAGGGAGCCAGCTCTTCTCAGGCCCTTGGAGATCAGAATCAAAAGAAGGGGACACAGCAAAGTCCTTCCCCTCTCCTTGGCAGCAAAGCAAAACAGCAAGCAGGCAGTCTTCTCCTCTTCAGTTTCTTCCAGCTTTCTCCTTGGCAGAGGTTTCTTCTTAGTTCCAAAGTGATTTAAAGTTTTAGGTGTCTGGGGTCCTCTTCTTATACCCCTCCAAGTCTTTGTCTCTTGTGTTTCAGTGGGGGGATTCCCCTGCTCAAACCGGTTCCTGGGTGTGCTCTGCTCTGGAGCACCTGGTTCCTTTCAGAGTGAGGGGCAGGGTCGTTAGACGCTCAGCAGGAGGTGGAGTCTTCTTTGTGCCAGCAGAGGCAGAGTCCTCAGCCTGGCCAGCAGGGGGTGGAGCCAGCTTTGTGTTTGTCAGGGGCAGCCCTATTCAGACCCAGGGACTACTCCTCCCACCCATCTAAAGCAGATCTCCCTATTCACCCTGCTGCTGACTCATCCAGGCTCCTGGAGCCACCTAGCACATCACCTGACACCAGTCAGCCAACCAGCACACAGGCACCCAGGAAGGTTAAACAGGAGAATAGCTACTTTCTAAAAAGTGCTATTCTCACACAGTGAATTTAAAAACCATCTTGCTAAAAAGATGTATAATTAAATTCTGAACACAGAGATACCAAACTTGGATTTTCTATCTTGCCCTTATGGGAAGATAGGCATGTAAACAGCCTTCCCCATTCTATCCTATGGGCAAGATAGCCTCTCAGCAGTGAAAAACGAAAATGGCTGTAATTCACTACCAGGGCATGTTACACACCTCAGTACATGCCATACCTTTCAGATACACTGCACCCAGCCCAGGGGGGTACCTAGGGCCACCATAGGGATGCCTGACATGTACAGAAAGGGAAGGATAGGGCCTGGTCAGTGGGTGCACTGGCCAGGTCGACATGGCAGTCCTGGACTGCACATAGGCACTGCAAGCAGGCCTAAGACATCATTTTAGCGCTACTCCTGTGGGTGGCACAATCAGTGCTGCAGCCCACTAGTAGCATTTGAATCACCAGCCCTGGCACACGCAGTGCACTTTACTAGGGGCTAACAGGTGAAACAAATATCCCAATCATGGATGACCAATCAATACAACAATTTACCAAGGGAGCACTTGCACTTTGACACTGATCAGCAGTGGCAAAGTGCCCAAAGCATCTAAACCAGCAAAATCGAAATCCAGCATAGCATCAAAAATACAGGAGGTAGAGGCAAAAAGTCAGGGGTAACCACGCCAAAGATGCCAGGTCTAACACGTGTCCCCTCCAGCTGAAAGTGGGGAGAACTACCCACCCTCTTGGGAGTTCTCATCGCTAAGGCGGAAAAACCTGGACAGACCATCAGCGTTGGCGTGTTCTGTACCGGGGCGGTGTTCCACCGTAAAGTCCATCCCCTGTAGGGAAATGGACCACCTCAACAGCTTAGGATTCTCACCCCTCATCTGCATCAACCATCTGAGGGGCCTGTGGTCCGTCTGAACCCGGAAGTGAGTCCCAAACAAGTAGGGTCTCAGCTTCTTCAGCGCCCAGACCACAGCAAAAGCTTCCCTTTCAATCGCACTCCACCTCTGTTCCCTGGGAAGTAGCCTCCTACTAATGAAAGCTACCGGTTGGTCCAAGTCCTCATCATTTAGTTGTGAGAGCACCGCTCCCACTCCATGCTCAGAAGCGTCTGTCTGCACTATGAACTCCTTGGAGAAGTCAGGCGCCTTGAGTACAGGTGCTGTACACATGGCCTCCTTCAGGGCATCAAAAGCTTCTTGGCAGGCACTGGTCCAAATCACTTTCTTCGGTAACTTCTTGGAAGTTAGTTCTGTCAAGGGAGCCACAATGGTGCCATACCCCTTGACAAAACGGCGATAGTACCCGGTGAGTCCTAAGAAGGCTCTCACCGCTGTCTGGGTTTTGGGGGGTTCCCAAGCCCGGATGGTATCTATCTTGGCTTGTAGGGGCGCCACCTGGCCGCTTCCTACCTGGTGTCCCAAATACACCACCGAACCCTGCCCTATCTGGCACTTACTGGCCTTGATAGTGAGGCCTGCACTATGCAGAGCCTTCAACACTGCGCAGAGGTGTTGCAAGTGTTCTTCCCAAGTGGAGCTGAACACAGCGATGTCATCCAGATATGCGGCGCTGAATTGCTCCAGCCCGGACAGTACCTGGTTGACCAGTCTCTGGAATGTGGCAGGGGCGTTCTTCAACCCAAAGGGCATGACACGGAACTGGAAGTGCCCCTCTGTCGTTGAAAACGCAGACCTCTCCTTGGCCCCATCAGTTAAGGCAATCTGCCAGTACCCAGAAGTTAAATCAAACGTACTGAGGTAGTTGGCAGCTCCCAACCGATCCACGAGCTCATCAGCTCTGGGGATGGGGTGTGCGTCAGTCTTCGTGACAGCATTGAGCCCACGGTAGTCCACACAAAACCTAAGTTCTGGAGGGGCACCTGGCGCAGCAGCTTTCGGTACAAGTACCACTGGGCTAGCCCAGGGGCTGCTGGAGGGCTCAATCACCCCTAGCTCCAACATCTTAGAAACCTCCTTCTTGATGCTGGCCCTGACCTTGTCAGCCACCCGGTAAAACTTCTGTTTCACAGGCATGCTATCTCCCGTGTCCACGTCATGGACACACCAGTTGGTGATACCGGGGGTCAGGGAGAACAGAGATGCAAACTGACCCAACACATGGCGACAGTCCCTCTGCTGTTCTGGGGTCAGGGTGGGCGAGAGGACCACTCCATCCACTGACCCATCTTGCTCCTTAGCTGCCAGGAGGTCAGGAAGAGGATCGCTATCCTCCTCCATCCCTGCATCTGTAGCCAGTAGCATTGTTATTTCAGACCTCTCAAAATGGGGTTTGAGGCGGTTCACGTGTAGGACCCTCATGGGGTTCCTGGGAGATCGCAAGTTGACCAGGTAGGTCACCTCACTCTTGCGCTCCACCACCTCATATGGCCCAGTCCACTTGTCCTGGAGCGCGCAAGGCTCCACTGGCGCCATCACCCACACCATCTGCCCAGGTTGAAATTCCATCAGAGTGGTATGCTGGTCATACCACCTCTTCATCTCATCCTGGCTGGCTTCCAGGTTCGCCTGAGCGAGGGCCCGGAAGCGCTGTGTCTGGTTGCGGATGGCCAGCACATAGCTGAACACATCCTGAGGGGTTTTCCCCGGGGATTTCTCCCAACCCTCCTTCACCAGACTGAGAGGTCCTCTAACAGGGTGCCCGTACAAAAGCTCAAAGGGACTGAACCCTAGAGACTTTTGTGGTACCTCCCTGTAGGCAAATAATAGGCATGGCAAAAAGACGTCCCACTTCCGTCTCATGGGCTCTGTCAGCCCCATGATCATGCCTTTCAGGGTCCGGTTGAACCTTTCAACCAACCCATTTCCTTGAGGGTGGTAAGGAGTGGTGAACTTATAAGTTACCCCACACTCCTCCCACAGAGACTTCATATACCTGGAGATGAAGTTGGTACCCCGGTCAGATACCACCTCTTTGGGGAAACCCACACGGGAAAAGATCCCCATCAACGCACGGCCCACCACCGGGGCTGTGGTTGTCCTGAGAGGGATAGCCTCCGGGTACCGGGTGGCATGATCCACCAGGATGAACCTGTTGCCTAAGGCGGTCCTGGGGTCCAGTGGCCCCACAATATCTATTCCCACCTGCTCGAAAGGGGTGCTCACTACCGGAAAAGGCTGGAGAGGGCCTTTGCATTTTCCTCCAGCCTTGCCACTTGCCTGGCAAGTCTGGCATGATTTACAAAAGGAAGCGACGTCCGTCTTCATCCCGGGCCAGTAAAAGTGGGTGGCAAGCCTTTGTCGGGTCTTGTCCTGCCCGAGATGTCCTGCAAGCGGCACGTCGTGAGCCAGACCCAGTAGGAAGTCTCTGAACCCTGCGGGTACCACCAGGGTACGTGATCCACTGGGCTCAGCAAACCTAGGCTCGCTGTACAACAAGTCATTCTCCCAGTAGAGAAAAAAGTTCTTCGGATCAGCACCTGCTACCTGGTCTGCAGCCTGGTGCCGCAGACCTTCAAGAGTAGGGCATGTCTTCTGCGCACGGCAGAACTCCTCTCTGGAGGGACCACCCTCTTGCTGCCAATGGGTCAGCTCAGGTATGTCTCCCAGCTCAGCGACCTGTTCCCCTGTAGGCTCCAGGGCATTCCCCGTAGGTTCTGCTCCTTCCTGGACCGTGGGAACAGCGGGGGTGGACGCACCACGCCCCCTGCCCTTCCTCTTTCTGGCAGGGACCTGGGCCACTGTTTCAGGCTCCAGGTCTGCTTCACAACCCTGTCTGGCTGCCATGGACCGGGTGGTCACACAGACCCACTCAGGCAAACCCAACATCTCCAAATGAGCCTGGCGTTCCACCTCCTTCCACGGGGAACTCTCCAGGTCATTACCTAGCAGACAGTCTACTGGCATGGATGGACTCACAACAACTTTGAGAGGACCTGAGACCCCCCCCACTCAAAGGGAACATGTGCTACCTTGCAAAGGCGCACAGAGTTGTCAGCGGACACTACTGGGTGAAGTACGTCTGGAATGATCAGCTCCTCAGGGACCCACTGACACCTGACCGTAGTCACACTGGCTCCAGTGTCCCAGAGAGCCTCCACCCTCCTCCCATTGATGGTCACCCACTGCCTGTACTTCTTAGTGTTATCAGGGACAGGGGTTTCCTGGACCATCTCTGTGTCTCCTAAAGAGACAAGGGACATAACTGCTAAACCCTCCAAATCACTAGAAATTAAATCCCCCCCAAAAGCTACACTAGCTATACCCGGTGTTGGAGCACCAGTGGGTGCCTGGGATTTCTTGGGACACACAGGAGACTTGTGACCCAATTCCTGACAGTGATAACACTTAATGGGACCCTTGTTATCCGACCTGCCCTTAGGGGGCCAGGTTGGTTTGGGTTTGGACTTGGGGGGCTGGGACTGGTTACCCTGGGAACTATTTTGGGGCCCTTGTGAGAACTCCTTTTGGTTACCCTTGTCCCCCCCACTCTTCTGCTGGGGACCCTGCCCACCTTTGGCAACGGTACCCACAATTCCTCTGTGGACCCTGGTACTGGTCCAGCGGTCCGCCTCCTTAGCAAGCTCAATGGGGTCCGTCAACTTGCTATCTAAAAGATGCTGGCGCAGCTCTGGAACACATAGACTACTCAAGTGCTCCCAACTAATTAAATGTAACAACCCCTTATAATCAGTTACCTTGCTGCCCTTCATCCAACCTTCCAGTGCCCGCGAGTACAGATTCACACACTCCATCCAAGTCTCAGACTCTTTCTTCTTGGAATTTCTAAACTGCAGTCTATACTGCTCTGGAGTAAGTCCATACCTGAGACATAGGGCCTCCTTCATATTGGGATAGGTCATGGCACCTGCTAATTCTAAGGGCTCTAGAGCACTCCTCCCAGAAGCCTCAAAATGTTTCCACAGGCCCGCCCCCCAATGCTGTTCAGGCACACCATTCATTCTTAATGCTATCTCATACGATGTAAACCAGGCATAGATATCTTCACTCCTATTGTAATTCTGTACTAAATCTTTGGGGATATATACTTTACCCCCCTGCACTGGCTGTGCGCTGCCACCATTTGAACCGGACTCCACCTGCTTGGCCTTGATGTCCAGTTCTCTCATGCTCACTTCATGAGCCAGAAGCAATTTCTTCTCCTCCAAGGCACGGGCATTCTTGCTCTCCTCCGCCGCCTTGTCTACTTCTGAGTGCTTCATTTTCATTTTCATAATTTCCAATTCATGGTTTCTCACCCTTTGATTCTCCTCCAACTCCTCTGGAGTGAGCCCCCTACTGGAATGGGAGCTGCCAGCCCTTGAGACTGGTCTGCCCACAGGCAGATCTTGGGGAACAAAACCATCCTCTTCATTTGCATCACTTTCCTCTTGGGCCTCCCACCAGGCCTTCAGGACTCTTTGTAGCACATCTTTTCTAGCTCCGCTTTTAAAAGAGCAACCACGGTCTTTGCAGAATTGCTTGAGATCTTCAACTTTGTATGAATATAAATCCGCAATGGAAAACTCCAATTCTGCCTTCTCGCTTGTTGCCACCTGAGACATGATGCTCTTGAAGAGTTACTCAAAAATGGAATCAAAAATAATACAGTATGTGGTTGTCTATTGGTCTGCACTCCTAGTGATGTACACCAATTACTGTGGGTCAAGTACAAATACAAGTTCAATCCTCACCGCTGACCACCAATGTTAGATCTGGGGGTCTCTAGTTGGCAGGGTAGGTACCACTGTCCAAGTAGGGACCCTTGCTTCTAGTCAGGGAAAGGGGGATACACTGTTAAGATAACCCCTGCTCACCCTCTAGGTAGCTTGGCCTGAGCAGTCTAGGCTATCAAAGGCAATGTGTAAAGTATTTGTACCAACACTCACAGTAACACAGTGAAAACACCACAGATTTACTCCACACCAGTTTTAGAAAAATAAGGTATCTTTACTAAAAACTTCACAAGACCAAATATTACAGACAAACCAACATATAATTCAAAAGGTTACTTTAAAGAGAGTTCAAGAGTTTGCAGAAAGTACTCCAGGATGTCAAAGTCAGTGTCCTGCACAATGCGACTCTCAATGCACAAAATGCGACACTTTCGTGCCCAACAGTACCTGTAGTTGCGATAAGGTTCCCAAAAGCTATAACAAGGAAGATGGCAAAGGCGATGCGATGCTCCTGAGATCCTGGGGAGGCTTTGCAGCAGCCCTGCTTCACGCAGCAGAGGTGGATGCGCCGGCTCCGATCTGTAGGGGGAGGATGCGATACCTTTGGCTTTCGTTGCGTAGGTTTCTTAGGGGGAAGCTTCACGCACAGGTTCGATGCGACACTCTTCGATGTGGTGTGATGCGTGGCGCAGCGTTGCCTTCCGGCGCCGCAACTCTCGATGCGCCACGGAACGGGACTCTGCGTTGACACATGCAGCGATTGGAGACTTTTCACGCACCGGCAGTGGTGCGGCCCGCAAACTGGTTCTGCGACAACCCTCGCAATGGCAGGAAGCTTCACGCTTCGGGACGAGGCTCGACGCACTCGGCGATGCGGAGACCCTGCGTGTTGCGATGGTGCCGCGATGAAATTTTCCACGCACTCTCGTCTTGCGACACGCAATCGGATGATGCGTTGGGTACCAGTCACTCTTGTTCACGCTTCTGCTTCCCAGCTCCCTCAACACAGCAAAACGACCTCCTGAAGCCACAAGACTGGGCAAGCACTCCAAGGCAGGTCAGAACTCTCTCAGCAGAGTTCCAGGGGAGCTGGTGGTGAAGTCCTTTTGTTCCTGGGACTTCTTAACAGGGAGCCAGCTCTTCTCAGGCCCTTGGAGATCAGAATCAAAAGAAGGGGACACAGCAAAGTCCTTCCCCTCTCCTTGGCAGCAAAGCAAAACAGCAAGCAGGCAGTCTTCTCCTCTTCAGTTTCTTCCAGCTTTCTCCTTGGTAGAGGTTTCTTCTTAGTTCCAAAGTGATCTAAAGTTTTAGGTGTCTGGGGTCCTCTTCTTATACCCCTCCAAGTCTTTGTCTCTTGTGTTTCAGTGGGGGGATTCCCCTGCTCAAACCGGTTCCTGGGTGTGCTCTGCTCTGGAGCACCTGGTTCCTTTCAGAGTGAGGGGCAGGGTCGTTAGACGCTCAGCAGGAGGTGGAGCCTTCTTTGTGCCAGCAGAGGCAGAGTCCTCAGCCTGGCCAGCAGGGGGTGGAGCCAGCTTTGTGTTTGTCAGGGGCAGCCCTATTCAGACCCAGGGACTACTCCTCCCACCCATCTAAAGCAGATCTCCCTATTCACCCTGCTGCTGACTCATCCAGGCTCCTGGAGCCACCTAGCACATCACCTGACACCAGTCAGCCAACCAGCACACAGGCACCCAGGAAGGTTAAACAGGAGAATAGCTACTTTCTAAAAAGTGCTATTCTCACACAGTGAATTTAAAAACCATCTTGCTAAAAAGATGTATAATTAAATTCTGAACACAGAGATACCAAACTTGGATTTTCTATCTTGCCCTTATGGGAAGATAGGCATGTAAACAGCCTTCCCCATTCTATCCTATGGGCAAGATAGCCTCTCAGCAGTGAAAAACGAAAATGGCTGTAATTCACTACCAGGGCATGTTACACACCTCAGTACATGCCCTACCTTTCAGATACACTGCACCCAGCCCAGGGGGGTACCTAGGGCCACCATAGGGATGCCTGACATGTACAGAAAGGGAAGGATAGGGCCTGGTCAGTGGGTGCACTGGCCAGGTCGACATGGCAGTCCTGGACTGCACATAGGCACTGCAAGCAGGCCTAAGACATCATTTTAGCGCTACTCCTGTGGGTGGCACAATCAGTGCTGCAGCCCACTAGTAGCATTTGAATCACCAGCCCTGGCACACGCAGTGCACTTTACTAGGGGCTAACAGGTGAAACAAATATCCCAATCATGGATGACCAATCAATACAACAATTTACCAAGGGAGCATTTGCACTTTGACACTGATCAGCAGTGGCAAAGTGCCCAAAGCATCTAAACCAGCAAAATCGAAATCCAGCATAGCATCAAAAATACAGGAGGTAGAGGCAAAAAGTCAGGGGTAACCACGCCAAAGATGCCAGGTCTAACAAAGGGCCCAGGACACAGTTATGACCCCAACATCCTGAGAGAAATATCAAGCATTTAGGGGCCATTAGGATTTTGTGCTTGAAAATCAAAAAATGTTTGAAACGTTTGTTGTCCGGACATTTTGTCTGACTGTCATGTCTGACAGTATTGTCCGTCAAACTTTCCTGCATAGACAGGAACTGCCATGACAGCAGTTCCTCTCAGTGTAGAGCTTTGTCCACATGGCCGGTGGATAACTCTAAATTTGGCGGGCATAGGTCCCTCAGGATGGCGGCAGTATTGCCCTCTGCCATCCTGATGGAGTTATCTCTTTTCCTAAATTAGGCATTTAGTATTCTCATTTCCATCTAGAGATTGTAATGAAGCCTCTCAATGATACTGTGTTGGTGACCAAATAAGGGTCGCTATGACATTATCTCTGTTTTGGTAAGATCACCCTTAATATCAGATGGCACTATGTCACTGGGATACAACAATTTCTGGCCTTTGCTTTTAGAAATCATTATTTGTAGGTGTATTACTATGATTTGTTTATTTGATCTGAACCAGAATTGATGATTTCAGAATGCACTGATTTGCTGCAGAAAAAGAGGTGTTCTGATGATATAGAGCCTTTGGTTACCCTATAGCTGGCTCTGGTACATTCCCATGGCTTTGCGAGTAAGAGTGAGTACATAGCAGTAGAAGTGTAAACATCTTCAACTAGTCTTTCAAGTTTTCTAATCATCTTTATCATTAGCCTCCTCTGCTGGTACATTTTACGGAATAGGAGCATTTTTGGAGCTTGAGACAGCTCCATAGAGCCTCCCAAGTCACTGCGGGGCATATTCACAAGGAACTATCGCCGAGCCAACGGCACTTTATCGCAGCCAAAGTTGCGATAAATCTGTCACCCCATTCACAAGCTGGTGTTAACAACCCACAGCATCAGTTTACCCGCGATAGCAGCCGCAAAAAACATCGCCACAGAGGCCCACCGCAACTATCGCTAATGAGATGCAGAGTGGGCATTCCCATGCCAAAAGCCATGACAACATCACACCTCAACATTCTCAATGACCAGACAGAACTGCGATAAAAACACAAAACAGGCGATAAGGCACGTCACAAAAGGGAGCACATCCCAGGGCCACATCGGAAGGGCAAAAGATGCCATGGAGCCACGCATCATGCGGCCTGGACACCCAAGAGGGCCACAACACCCACCGACACCACCCCAAGGACCACCCCTCCCTGGCGCCCCCTGACCAAAGACATGCCACATCAGCTACACCTAAACATGCACAAAATAATCCTCCTGACGTCGCACAATCACAACTGGTGACATGCATGTGTCGGCACAGAAAAGAGCAGCACACATTCAATTTTGAAGCAACAAATGAAACTTCATTAAAATGAACACTAAAATGAAATGAAGACACATGGCCGCTCCCCTCGGGACAATCCATAGGTCCCAGCCTGCAAGACAAAAATCATGATGAGAAGGTGTGTCCTCTGCACATCAAAGGACTGAGAGAGAGTGAAGGGGAGAGAGAGGAAGAGAGGGGGAGAGAGAGAGAGAGAGAAGAAGAGAGGGGGAGAGAGAGAGGAAGAGAGGGGGAGAGGGAGAGAGAGAGTGAGAAGAAGAGAGGGGGAGAGAGAGAGAAGAAGAGAGGGGGAGGATAGACAGTGCCGCACCTGTGCACCCAGGCCACCCTGCTCACCTGCTGCCACCGGTGTGTCTCCAACCATGTGCAGGTATGTATCGCAGTTCAACAGTCAAACAACTGAGTCAGAGCCGCCAGCTGAAACAGAGTCCAGATACATGACTGTCACAGTACACACACCTGCACAAGACAACATTGCCTGCCCGCCCATGCACACCCAGGCAGAGGCACCCGAACCCCTCCCGCCACCCATCGGACATGCCCGCCTATGCACACCCAAGCCTCACTGCTCAACTTCCGCCACTCGCGTAGACAGGAGGTCCCACCACGTGCCACTGCAAGCCACAAGACCGGGGCCCACGTACATGCCACCCTCCACACCATGCAGCCATGCTCCGCAGGCCAACAGGTCTCACGTCTGGTGTTGGGTCTTGATTACTCCATGGCAGAGGCCATGCCAGTGCACCCAGCACCATCGCAGGCTGCACACCCGCTCAGCCCAGTGGGTGCCACTAACTCTGGGATCCCGGAAGCGACGCCACGTGGCGGTAGGCTAGTGCTGCCACTGGCTCTGGCCTACACTGCAGTCCAGCAGGGCACACAAAACCTGAGCTGTCTGAACCGACAGGACGGGGCATCATCCCTGGCTGCACACTCGCTCAGCAGCTTAAGGTGCCACTGACTCAGTGCACCCAAAGTCACCGTCCCTTGGTGGGGTGCCTGTGCTGGCCACAATGCTCCGAGTGCCACTAACCCTGTGCAAGCCCAGTCAGCGCCATGTGGCGGTAGGCCAGTGTCTTGCGCCAGGCGTCAGATGCCACCAACCCTGTGCGCAACAACTCATGGGCCCTTTATGAAAAAGAAGAGTGGAGCGGCCGTCATCCAGTCACCACCGGAAGAAGGGAATGTGACATTGTCAGCCCCTTATGTTGGTGGAGTCACATGTCCAGTGACGCCTGTGCCGGATGGGTGTGATGTGTGTGCAAACCTGCCCTCAGGGAGTGGCTGCGACATGCTGACGACTAGATCAGTGACCTGCACACCACCAGCGAGTACGCCTGTGATGGGTAGCAATGATGGCCCCCCCTCGGTGTGTCATCAGAGTGGTCTGGCCTGCCATACGCCGGACCAGTGCAGGGCTTGCCACAATGACTCTTGGGCATGGGCGTAGTCCAGTCCATGTCCGGACAAGGAAGTGACTGATGCAAGTGTCCCTGTTGTAGTGTTCACGGGACCAGGTACACAAAATGCAATGTCACACCCTCGGACTCGCATCCCACAGGATGAACATCATTGACACAAGGGAAGGCACTGTCCCCACATTAATCCACACATCCATACCTGAATGATGTAAGACATGACACAGCAGTGCGTCACTGGATGTTTATTTGCACATCCAGTGCAGTTCTGCAGCTGGAGCGGTACAGGGCAATGCCGAGCACACTACACAATATGGGCCCTTGGAGGGCCCTTGGAGGGCCAGCCAGAGTCCGTCTGGGGATGACGTGTACTGCGGAAGAGGAAGGGTACAGTCTGCAGTCTGTCTGTCGTGTCATTGGTCGTCGAACAGAATGTGGCAGTCCATGTCGCTGTCCAAGGTGAGTGCATCGGAGTGTATCGAGGGTCAGTGGAAGGTCATGAGGCCATGTGCGGCACAAAGCAGAAACAGGCCAGATGACGAAAATGAATGCTAGTGCCTCCTGATTACAAACTCATCCACGTCCTCATCCACAGATGTGTGCCCTGCCCCCCCTGTGGGTGTTGCAGTCCCGGCTGCAGCACTGTGTGCCACTGACACATCAGTGGCCTGGGTGGATACGTCTGCCGCACAGTGAGGCACTGACACACGAGGGGGCAGGGATGTGGATGGTGTGGGGACAGCAGCATTCATCAGCACCATGCCTTGTGGCGGCAATGCCATGATGGAGGTCTAAAGGGCATGCTAGATCCCAGCAGCATTCCGATGATGTGCAGCGGTGGCTGCCATCCTTTCCTCCTCCATACGCACTATGTCCTCCATGAGCCTCCGCATGTGTGCCAGCTCACGGCTGGTATCGCTGGAGCAACTCTGAGAGGAGGGCTGTTCTACTCTCCGCGTCATGACTCCAGCGATGTCAGTCAGGGCTCGTTGGAGACCATGGGGTGGACATAGACACCCAAGGATGGCGTCCAGTTTGGCAGCCATGAGTTCGAACTCCACCCGCACCTGCTCTGCTGTCTCCCTCTGGCCCTCCAGCACACGGCATGGTAAGGCCTTACATTTGTTTTTCTTGGGGGATTTGGGAGGGTGCCGGGGCTGTGGTGCCTCCTGTTGGGTGGTTTGGGTGGTGGGTGGAGTCTCCTCGATGTAGCTGGGCTGCCCTGATCCTGGAGGTGAGTCGCGGATGAGGTCAATGATGTCTAGGAGGGCTTGTGCATCGATGCTGGTGTTTTCCTCGTCATCAGTGAAGAGTGGCTGGGACTGCTCTGCAGGAGTTGTTGACGATGCCCCTGCGATGTGAAGGGGAGCTGGTTTATTACAATGTGTCCACATGTATGTAGCTGCATGGTACAGGTTGACATTCTGACAGCATGGCATTGTACATTGTGACAGTCTGTGGGTCTCGGCGAGGTGCCAGGGTCATTGTGGGTGTGTACTGTGCCCTGCTTAATTGTGCATGTGTGCCATTGTGCCCATCTCCACCCGTCCCCCCAGTGCCTGGTAGTCACTCACCCTGTTGCAGTTGTGTTGTGTCCTATTGAGCAGTGTCCGGTCCCCCGACTCCAGCCACAGTATCCACACTGATGACTGTCGACACCAGCTCCTCCATGTCATCCAGCACAAACTGTGTCGCTGGGCCCCACCTCCGGTCTGCTTTGCTGCCTTCTGGTTGGCGGAGAGTTTCTCTTTGGTGTTCCGCTTGATGTCATTCCATCGCCTCTTGACCTCATCCATTGTCCGCTTGTGCTCTCTGACGGCATTCACCTTGTCGATGATGTCCCGCCATATTGCAGTTTTGGTGCCCAATGACACGTTGGAGTTGACGAAGAGTTGTTGGTGGTGTTCCATCACCTCCGTGACTATGATCCTGTTCACCTGCGGACTTAACTTCGTCTTCCTCGTCTTCTTGTCCTTGCTCTTCCCTTTCCTCGATGTCCTGGGCTGGTCATCTGGGGTGCTTGTGGGGTTGCGCTTGTCCTCTGCGCCTGCTCCGACTGCCTCCATGGTGCTTGGGTGTAGGTCAGTTTGGGTGCAGGTGTTTTTTCTACTTTTATGGTGATTTTTTCAGCCTGACAGGTGTGTGTTGCAGGCCTGGCACTGCTTATCGCTGATTTCCTCATCGCACTTTGGCCCATCTAGTGTTTTTTGGTGTTGTGCTTTGTGTTTTTATCTTTGTCGTGGTGGTTGCATCATGGACATTGTCCGCGGTGTCAGCGGACTATCACATGCTACCACGTTGACACAGGGTTATTTTTCCGTGATGGGCTGCGATATTGGAAGTAGTGTTATGATACTCTTGCAGTAGTTATCACACGTTCTTGTGAATATCCACCTGAGTCTTCACCCATGGTGCAATGCAGTGGCATTCTGTGCCATGCCTGTCAAAACAACTTGGAAACATTCAAGTAGTTAAACTGAATTACAGCAAAATTATGCCGAATTACATGAGGAGTGTAACCCAGCATTTATCGCAATTTTCTTAGCACAAAATGCACAGTTGCACCAAAAATGGACCTAAGGATGCATTGTGTGCTTAAACAATTCAGCTAAATGCAACAAAGCAACATCATCCAGCAGATGGTTGTGCTCACTAGGTTCTTTCTCATTGGTTGTTCCTGTGCTCATGTGATGGGATTTTTTTCCCAAAATACTCTTAAATTAGCGAGCAGGCATCATTGTGTAATTTTCGTAAATTTTGCATCACAAAGGTAATACAGAATTACAGAAATTACTCTGTTTACCCAGCGCAAATAAAATTACACCCAGATCTATCTATAAGTTAGTTCTTGCATCTAAGCAAGTTTTAGCACTAAGGACTTCATGTCACAAAAACACAGGGCTTGTGACCACAAAATTGCTCGTTATTATTCACAAAACCCCTTTTGTGAGCTGTAAAATTCTTTTAACTTGTGAACGGACGTTTATGATCATTTCTGAACTGCTGCCTGGAGGGATCATGAAAGGGGTTTCCTTCTCCCCTTTCCAATTTGGAAAGGAATTTATTGATAGTTTATGACTGCCATTGCTTTGACAAAACATTGATGAGCTAAAGACCCCCAAGTTGGTAACTAATGTGCAAAGTGGAAGCAGTCCCCTCAGGAGCCCTTTCCCTTTGGGAATGATTTGGCAACCTCAGTAGTAAGACATTTTCCAAAATGATAATCATTTTTTTAAAAGCAGCACTAATTGGAATGGAGTCAATCGGATGGGTGTGTGCTGTTCTTTGCAAGGCCCCATCCCTGTGATCACAGCCAATCACACAGGGTCACAAATTGTCACCTACCTAATGAAAATGAATTAGCGCCAAATGTGTTAAGACCTTCCACCAACAAATGACACACATACTCCAAGTGGCAGGTTGGTGAGTTTAATTCAGTAACATGGAGTTATAATACATCAGGGCCCTGGCTTTCTTAAGAAGCTGGATGACAATTACATTCGCTCCTTGTTTGCAGTTCTACCTGGTGATATTACTTGTTGAAATCTGCATAAGGGATAATGACACAAAATTTAAGCTATTAGACACCTGCCAGGTTGCCCATACAGTCTGCTATTTAGCAAGCCTCTAGGTGAGTAATTATGTGTCTTTTCTTTTTGTAAGGCCAACGGCCAAACCGTAAATAATTTCTACTATTTAGCCAACAGCCGAGAGAATATTGAATATTTTTGCTATTTGAAAGTCTACCGGTGAAATATATATATATCTGCTATTTAAACAGGAGCTAGGAAAATATTTAACGTTATTTGCCATCTGCATATAATAATGTCTGCTGTTTTGCCAGCAGACAGGTAAAAAGTAAAGATTCTTTGCTGTTTGCTTGACTTCTGGCCAAATAGTACATATCCTCTGCTAATTAACCAGTGGCCAGTGACAGTTCCAAATTATTTGAGCTGCAACCGGCCAAACAGCACAGAATCTCTATTATTTATCCGCTGGCCAGGCAAATAGCAATGTTTACCTGTCATTTTCAAGACCACCAGCCAAATAGTAAATCATTTTTACTATTTAGTGAGTGGCCAAGTAAATAGCACAGAAAATTCACTATATACCCAGTGGCTGACTGAGTAGCCGCCACCGAATGTTGTTTTTACATAACTGGAGTTACTAGCAATCGCATTGAACAATCTGGGAAGAATGAAAAGCTGAATCAGATTTTTGGACCCTCAATTGGCCTGCAGTAATAGTCATATGATGTGACACCCACCCAACCTCACTACAAAGACTAGGGGGCATATTCACAAGGATTTATCGCTGAGTCATTGGCACTTTATCGCAGCCAAATTGGCAATAAATGTACCTGCCCATTCACAAGCTGGTGCTAAAAGCCTACAGCACCAGTTACCTGTGATAGCAGCCACAAAAATCATTGCCACAGAGGATCACCACAACTATCACTAATGAGATCCATGACCACATCTCAACATTCTCAACGACCAGACAGATCGGCGATAAAAACAGTAAACCGGCGATAAGGCGCGTTAGCACCAGGAAATATACACCTGCTCCGACCTGATGTTAAGTCGGACGGCAGCCAGCACCACAAAAGGGAGACCAGCCCAGGGCCACATCGGAAGGGCAACAGATGCCATGGAGCCCCCATAATACGACCTGGACACCCAAGAGGGCCACAACACCCACCGACACCACCCCCGGACCACCCCTCCCTGGCCCTCCCAACAAAGACATGCCACATCAGCTACACAAAAACATGTACAATATATTCTGCATGATGTTGCATAATCACAACAGTTGAAATGCATTTGTCGTCACAGAAATGATCATCACACATTCTCTTTCGAAGAAGCAAATAAAACTTTATTAACATGAACACTGAAATTAAAAGAAGACACATGGAGGCTCCCCACGGGACAGTCCGTAGGTCACAGCCTGTAAGACAAAAAACGTGATGAGAAGGTGTGTCCTGCGCACATCAAAGCACAGAGAGAGAGCGAAGGAGAGAGATAGAGGAAGAGAGGGAGAGACAGAGAGAGAGAGAAGAAGGGAGAGAGAGTGAGAGAGAGAAGAAGAGAGGACGAGAGAGAGAGGGAGAAAAAGAGAGAGCCGCCCCTGCGCACCCAGGCCTCACTGCTCACCTGCTGCCACCGGTGGGTCTCCAACCAGGTGCCGGTCCTGGTGTAGAGCAGTACACCGGGCCACACATCTGAGTCAGAGCCGTCATCTGAAACAGAGTCCAGATACATGACTGGCACAGTAATAAGCACTTGCACAAGACAACAGCGCCTGCCCGCCCATGCACACCCAGGCAGAGGCATCACAAAGGCCCACGGAGCATGCCCGCCCATGCACACCCAAACCTCACTGCTCACATTTCCACCACCGGCATGTAGACTGGATGTCCCACAATGTACCGCTGCAAGCCACAAACCCGGGACCTGCTGACATGGCACCCTTTACACCATGCAGCCACGCTCCGCAGGCCAACAGGTCTCACGTTTGGTGCAGGGTCATGAATACTCCATGGCAGAGGACATACTAGTGCACCCGGCAGCATCGCAGACTGCACACCCGCTCACTTTGATTTGTTCAGCATTACGTACATCAATTGTTTGTCTTTTGCACACACGATCAGCCGAATGGGTGCCACAAAGTCTGTGACCCAGAAGCAAGGCCACGAGGCGGTAGGCCCGGGCTGCCCGCTGGCTCTGGCAACACTGTGGTCCAGCAGGGCACACAAAACCTGAGTTGCCCGGACCGCCGGGACGGGGCATTATCGCAGGGTGCCCACCTTCTCAGCAGCTTAAGGTGCCACTGACTCAGTGCACCCAAAGTCACCATCCCGTGGCGGGGTGCCTGTGCTCGGGGCAATGCGCCGGGTGCGACTAACCCGCACCCGGCCTGGCCTGGGTTGCCACTAACCCTGTGCAACCCCAGTCAGCACCACGTGGTGGTTGGCCCGTGCCATATGCAGGCCTGGGTTGCCACTAACCCTGTGCACAATAAAACTCTTGGGCCCTACATGATTGTGAACCGTGGCATCCCTCATCCAGTGGCCATGGTCAGAGGAGAATGTGATGTCGTCGACCCCTTTTGTTGGCAAAGTCACATGGCCTGTGCTGGATGGGTGTGGTGTGCGCACAAACCTGCCCTCAGGAAGTGGCTGTGACATGCTGACAACTAGACCAGTGACCTGCACACCACCAGCGAGTACGCCTGCGACAGGTAGCTATGTGTGCCCCCCCTCTGAGCATAAGTGGAGTGGTCTGGCCTGCCGTACCCCGGACCAGTGCAGGGCTTGCCACAATGACATGTGGGCTCTGGGCATGGTTCAGTACATGTCCAGACATGGAAGTGAGTCATGCGTGTGTCCCTGTTGTAGTGTCCACGCGACCCGGTACAAAAAATGCAATGTAGGACCCTCTGCCTGGCATCCCAGAGGATGAGCATCATTGACGCAAGGGAAAAAAACATACCGCTAAATTCATCCACACATACATACATGACTGCTGAAAGATGTGACACAGCAATGCGTCAAAGGATGTTTATTGCACATCCAGTGCAGTTATGCAGCTGGAGTGGTTCAGGGCAATGCCCAGCACACTACACAATATGGGCTCGTGGAGGGCCAACCAGAGTCCATCTGGGGATGACAAGTCCTGCTGAAGGGAAGGATACAATCCACAGCCTGGTCGCAGTGTCATTGGTCACCAATCCGGAAGTGGCAGTCCATGTCACGGTCCAAGGTGAGTGCATCGGAGTGTGTCGTGGGTCAGTGTAAGGTCATGAGGCCATGTGCGGGAACAAGCAGATACAGGCCAGGTGGCGGTAATGAATGCTAGTGCCTTCGGAGCACAATTCCATCTGTGTCCTCGTCCCCGGTTGTGTGCCCTGCCCCACCTGTGGGTGTTGCCACTGATACATCAGGGGCCTGAGTGGATTCGGCTGCCGCACTGGGTGGCACTGACACACCAGGGGGCAGGGATGTGGATGGTGTGGAGGCAGCAGCATTCATCTTCGCCACGCCTTGTGGCGGCAATGCCATGGTGGAGGTCAGTAGGGCATGATAGATACCAGCTACATTTCGATGATGTGCAGCGGTGGCTGCCATCCTTTCCGCCTCCATCCGCACCATGTCCTCCATGAACCTCCGTATGTGTGCCATCTCATGACTGGCATTGCTGGAGTCACTCTGAGGGGACAGGTGTTCTTCTCTCCACGTCATGACTCCAGCGATGTCTGTCAGGGCTCGTTGGAGACCATGAGGCGGACATAGACAGCCAAGGATGGCATCCAGTTTGGCAGCCATGATGCGAAGCCCACTCAGCCATCTCCATCTGGCACTCCAGCACGCGCTGTTGGAAGGTCATTTGTTTTTCCTGGAGTTCTTGGGAGGGTGCCGGGCTGTGGGTGCCTCCTGCTGGATGGTTTCATTGGTGGGTGGGGTCTCATCGATGTATCTGGGCTGCCCTGAGGCTGGAGGTGAGTGGCGAATGAGGTCAATGATGTCTTGGATGGATTGGGTGTCAATGCCGGCGTTGCCCTCCTCGTCATCCATGAAGAGTGGCTGGAACTGCTCTGCAGGAGGTGTTGACAGTGCCCCTGCGATGTGAAGGGGAGATGGTGTATTACAAGGTGTCCACATGTGTGTAGACGCATGGTACAGGTTTAAATTCAGACAGCATGGCATTGTACATTGTGACAGTCTGTAGATCTGGGCGATGACCCAGAGTCATTGTGGGTGTGCACTGTGCTCTGCTTGATTGTGCATGTGTGCCATTGTGCCCATCTCCACGCGTCCCCCAATACCTGGTGGTCAGTCACCCTGTTGCGGATGTTTTGTGTCGTGTCGAGCAGTGTCTGGTCCACCGACTCCGGCCACAGTCTCCACACTAAGGACTGTCGACACCAGCTCCTCCATTTCGTCCAGCTCCAGCTGTGGCGCTGGGCCCCACCTCCGGTCTGCGTTGCTGCCTTCGGGTTGGCGGAGAGTTTCTCCTTGGTCTTCGGCTTGATGTCGTTCCATCGCCTCTTGACTTCGTCCATTGTCCACTTGTGCTCTCCGACGGCATTCACCATGTCGACGATGTCCATCCATATTGCAGTTTTGGTGCCCGGTGACACGTTGGAGGTGACAAAGAGTTGTTGATGGTGTTCCATCACCTCCGTAACTATGATCCCGTTCACCTGCGGACTGAACTTCGTCTTCCTCATCTTCTTGTCCTTGCCCTTCCTTGTTACTGAGGTCCCTGGCTGGTCGTCCGGGGTGCTTGTGAGGTTGCGCTTGTCCTCTGCGAATGCTCCGGCTGCCTCCAGTGTAGGTCAGTTTGTGTGTGGGTGTTTTTTCTGCTTTTATGGAGATTTTTGCCACCCGCCAGGTGTGTGTTGCAGGCCTGGCGCTGCTTATCGCTGATTTCCTCAGCGCGCTTTGGCCCATCGCAGGATTTTTGGTGTTGTGGTTTGTGTTTTTATTAGGCCTGAGCGGTAAATTCTGTTCCGCTTCCGGAATTTGCGGAATTTGGGTAATTTCACGTTCCGCGGAGAATGTGAAATTGGCCAAAATTCTGCGTTCCGTGGTTTCGCGGAATTTTTTGCTTGCTCGCGTTCTCAAAATGCGTGTTCGTGAGATATTACCCCCCGAGCACACAAACAGCGTTCACGAACAGGAAAAAAGCATCGCGAACAAGCAATTCCGCATGTTCGCGGAATTTCTGCGTGCTCGCGGAGATCTTTTACCGTTTTCCGGAGCTTTGCTTCGCACGACTACGCAAATTCCGCCCACCCCTAATTTTTATCTCCATCGAACTGGTTTAATCACAGAAATTATCCGCGGTTTCGGCAGACTATCGCATGCTACCGCCTTGTTGTGAATCCCACGTTGTCACGGGATTATTTTCCCGCGATGTACTGCGATATTGAAAGTTGCGTCACACTAGTCTTGTGGTAGTTATCACACGTTCTTGTGAATATACCCCTCGGAGTCCAAGAGTGAGGTTGGGAAGCAGGTAATATCTGGAACAATTACGAAACTGAAGGGGATTAGAGGTGGCCTGTGCTTGCGAGAAAAAGGTAGGGCAAGAAAAAGGATTGCGAGGAAGGGGTTTTATGTAACCATGGGCAGTGAACTCTGCTCCGCTAGCAGAGGCTGCAGAGATTTGTTAACTACACATTACATTGAAAACAATGAATTCATGCCATCATTCGGACTCTGTCACATAGCAGAGTTAGCTATTACATCCACAACCCTTTGATAAACAACTTTCACCCTTATGCATCAAGCCAAAATCCAGTCGGTAAAATACCGATTCGGTAATAGCTCCCGGTATTGTGTTAAAAATACCCAATCCCAATGCATCAACCCAAAACCCGAGCAAATAACGAATCGCTAAATAAATAACCTCGAACATACCGAATCGCTAATACCAAAAATGCTAATTTACCGAATCGCTAAATACCGAATCCGCAATTACCGAAATCACTATTAGCTCCCGGAAATTGCCAATAGCAAATAAAGAATCGCACCCCAATGCAAGAAAACTCGCTAATTCCGAAAATCCCAAAAATCGCTATTTTGCCAGAGCTAAATAAGGGGAATCAAAACCTGGAGGTAAAGTCAAAAAAAAAAAAAAAATAAAAAAAAAAAACCTACATGTGCAAATGATTGAGGCAATCACTAAACCCTTAAATTTGGCCCAGGAGACCCTGTTGGCTCCCCCAAAATGGCTGCCCTCTACGTGCTTGCAAGGAGGATGCGGATCAATGCAGCAGGACAGCGCAGGAGAAGGGTACAGGAGAGAGTGTTCAGACTGCGCATAACCCTGCTCGGCCAGAATGAGGACGAGGTGTACCAGAAATATCGCCTCAATCGCGCTATGATCATGCGCCTGAT
This sequence comes from Triturus cristatus, assembly GCF_964204655.1. Lineage (NCBI taxonomy): Eukaryota > Metazoa > Chordata > Amphibia > Caudata > Salamandridae > Triturus > Triturus cristatus. The sequence goes on from NC_140589.1 coordinate 185,124,898, forward strand.
TGCAGACCTGGAACCATTACTGCAGCACCAGACCCACCGGACAAATGCTATCCCTGCGCACGTTCAGGTACTATGCAGCCTGCACCTACTGGCCTCTGGGAGTTTCCAGGGGGTAATTGCGGTTGCTGGAGGTGTTTCGCAAAGCGCACTGTCACGCTTCTTCCAAAAATTCCTAGATGCCATGCTGACAATGCTCCACAGACACATCAGCTTCCCCACAACCCCACAGCAGTTGGACCGCACTAAACAGGCATTCTACCAGGTGGCACAATTTCCACATGTGATTGGATGCATCGACTGCACGCATATCCCCATATGCCCTCCGTCAGCAAATGAGTACCTTTTCAGGAACCGCAAGTCATACCACTCGATCAACGTGCAGGTTGTGTGCGATGCCAACAACATCATAACGGACCTAGTGGCACAATTCCCAGGGAGCACACACGACTCATACATCTTCCGCAACAGTGGAATGCACAGGCGACTACTCAATGGCGAATTTGGAGAGGGACTCCTGTTAGGTAAGTAGAACTACGCTTCCCCACACCAACACCACACATGTATGTACATCACCAATGCTAAGTCTATGCTTCTATCTTCTAGGTGACAGTGCTTACGCCCTGCGGGAATACATACTAACCCCATACCTAAATCCAGCAACCCCGCAGGAACATCGCTACAACGCTGCACACATCAGCACGAGGAATGTGATAGAGCGGACTTTTGGGATTCTCAAGAGCCGCTTCCGTATCCTCCACAAGACTGGCGGCGCAATGCTATACCAACCAGACACATGCTGTCGAATAATTGCTGTATGTGCAATGCTGCACAACATTGCCACCAGAAGGGGGATACCCATGGAGGTGGACAGGGATGACGACCCCCAGGCTGACCAACCACCCGCCCAACGACGACCGGCACACATCCCAAACACAGCAGAGGGCCATAGGAGGCGGACAGACATAACGCAAAATCATTTTTGACCCTGGGTAAAATGAGACATTACAAGTTGGTGTTGGGTGCAACTGTTTAATGCACAGTAGCACTGAGGATTGTGCAACAGAACTAGCATTGTGAATCATGCTCCGATTGCATAAATGTAAATAAAAGGTTCCTTAAAGTCAGGCCTGTGCAAACAGAATAATTGGATGGCCATGGTTGCTCCACCATGGACCTGCAGCATGTACAACTTTCTAGTGCCGCTTGCCACGTACACCAAGCCTCCGCTCAGGTGCATCCATACCCTCACCACGGCCTGTCCCCGTGGAGGCACGCGAACTTCGGCGCCTGGTGCTGGCCTCTGCCAGTGACACGCTGCTGACACTGGAGGCAGCCTCACTGGTGTCATCCCCTCCCAATGCTGCAGCACTGCATGTGCTGCTCTGAAGTTGTTCCACAGCAGTGGTGATGTGTCTCAGTGACTTGGCAACATCACCGCAGAAGTGCCCAAGGTCCACCTGCAGGGAGACTGTGCGGCGTGCCAACACAGCGGTGCAGTTGCTGTGCCGTTGTATGGCCTTGGTAGCGGCGGCAGAACGCAACATTAGCTGCCGGTTACTCCTCCTCTGGGACTCATGGCCCTCCCTGATGGCACGGGTGAGCTCACGTACCTCCTCCCTGAGCTGAGCATTGCCATCAGCAACCGCAGTGGTCTGGTCCCTGACCGCCGTGCCCATGTCCCTGACCGCGGAGCCCATGTCGGTGACTGCTGCAGTCATGGCGCGCATCTCCCTCGCTAGGCGCACGATGTTGCAGCTGATGCTAGCCACATGTCTTCCCTGCAGGTTCTGTGTGCGCAGCATCCTCTCCTCAATTGCAGAGGTTGTTGGGACATCCTGGTCAGCTGAGGAGACGGAACTGCGACGGGCCCTGTGACGCCGTGCGTATCTTGAGCCTCCATGTGGTGCAGCAGGTGGTGTGGATGTGCGCTGCGTGGGTGCCAATTGAGGGGGGGGGTTGCCATCTCCTGCAAGGGCGCAACTTGGTGCCTGTGCCTCTGCGGTATTGTGGCTGCACTGGCTGCAGGCTGGCTTGCTGGTGCCGTTGCTTGTGGCGCAGGTGGTGGTGCCTTGGCTTGTGGCGCAGGTGCCTTGGCTTGTGGCACTGGTGCTGGTGCCGATGATTGTGGCGCTGGTGGAGGTGGTGCTGGTGGGGTGGCAGGTGTTGGCGGTGCGTGCGCATCCTGCACAGTCTCCTGGTCTGACTCCACGGGTGTCTCAGAGATGATCAGCTGGTCGCTGTCGTCAGAGTCCCCAGGTGATGCATCTGTGTGTGAAACAGTGCATGATTAGTGGGATGATTACACCTACATAGTGTTGTACCCATCAATGTCCCTCTGTGGTCCAACAAATGAACAGTCTACAGCCATGTACAACATATGTGTTGTGTGAGGATTTACGCCTGTGCCTGCACTCTGGGCTGACTAGACTACAACTCCCAAGATGCAGTAGTGTCATGTGTGGAACTGTCTGTGCCAGAGCTGCAGACACAGTGAGATTGGGCTGGGGGCATGGGTATGGATTTACGCTATGCTGGGTGTGGCACAGGCATGCATCTTACCTTGGGCACTTGTGGCTGCGCCGGACGTGTCCATCTGGATCACCCCCACGACGGCTTCCCGCTCTATCGTCCCTTCCACAAGGTCCTCCAGGGCTGTGTTGGATGGTGCAGTGCTTGTTCCGCCTCCAGTCCTTCTTGCCTCCCGGAGCCTCTCAGCAATCCTCTCTTTTGCGCGCTTCCGGAGGTCATACCACCGTTTTTTGAGATCGTCGATGCTGCGGCTAGTGACGCCAACCGCATTGATCCTCTCACGGATGCGCTGCCAGATGCGCCGCTTCTCAGTCTCAGGCACCTTGAGGGACAGCTTGCCAAAGAGGCGGTCGTGTTTGCTGGCCACTCCCTCGATGAGGTACTCCAGCTCCCTGTCTGAAAACTTCTTCTTGCGCTTGCGTGCAGATTCAGCGCTGGATGGCACTTCCTGCGACATGATGGATGTGTGCTGTGACTGGCAGAATCTGTGTGGCCTCACTCTGCACAGCCTGTCCTTCTTTCCAGCTCCTGTCTGCTCCTCTGTCGAGGCTATGTGGGTGGGGCAGCAGTATTTCCTGGTTGGTGATGTCATCAGCCTGTTCCCGGTGCGACGCGGCAATTTGCGATTTCGCTATTACCGATTCGGTAATTGCTAATTCGGTATTACCGAACTCGCTATTAGCCAAATCGGTATTACCGAACTCGCTATTTGCTAGTGGGGCCGTTTGCGTGCCCCGCTATTAAGGAATCGGTAAATTTAGCGATTTTTAAGGAATCGCTAAATTTTACCGAATCTGTTGATGCATGCCAATTACCGATTCCTTAATGGCGATTCCTTATTTTTCGCTATTAAGGAATCGGTATTAGTTTGGTTGATGCATATGCCCCTTTATCTTTACATGCTAAAAAGCATATAACCAATTCCCAAAAGTGATCTCTGCAAAATACCAGGCAATGGAAGAGGTGATGATTTTGGGGTCACCCCTAAACTAGTGGGAGGGCAAGCAGATGCCTTGAACACAAAGAGCATATCATGCTGAACAATTCGGTGGTGGTCCCATCCTCCTAGGACCACCCCAAGCAAAACTATGGGCAAAATACAATGACAACTAAAGGCCCAGCAAAGCATTATGGGGCGAGATTCTAGAGTGCAGTGAATATTATAGTATTAGCTCTCAGCTGAGCCCGAGAGCCTGCCCCTTGAGGAATGTTTTGATATTGGATTCTATAATATTCACTGCACTCTTTGTGTTCAAGCCATCTGCTTGGTTCTCTTCCTAGGTTAGGGAGGACCCCAAAATCATCACATCTCTCACTGCGTGCTCGATTTTCATTTCCCCCTTTTGTGAGATGACTATTTGCATTTTAGCATGTAATGATAGTGTGAATTATTGTTTAACTAAATGTACTGTTTGTTATGATTTCATTTTCAGTTTTGTGAGATGACTGTGTATTTTTGCATGTAACGATAGAGTTACTTGTTTTATCAAGGGTATGTGATGTTTCTGTGCTATTAATGGGGATGAGATGGAATGGAGTTGGGGAGCGGAGTTCACAGAGTTTTTGTTCAGTTCTGCATAATTCTGTGTAGTGGTACTCTGCCAACTACATCCACCCTTAGTTTTATCCCAGGTGCCAGGAAATAGAAAGAACAGCTGGGGGGATTGTTCCTTTTAGGAGCAAGGTCCCTCACACACTCCAAAGTATGTCATGATTCATCATTGGGCAGCTCCTCGTTGGGGTGGCACTGCAATGCCCAACGGGCCCCGCAGGGGTGATCTTTGCCTGAGGTCTTCTCTTTTTGCTGATGTGAAGTCTGCTGGGTGTGGGGGCAAGAAAACTGGTGTGAGTGGAGATGGGAAAGTGCAAGAGTGAATAAAAAATAGCTATAGAAAACCCACAAGGAATCCTTTATCCGCTGGGTTTCTATGCTCTATTTAAATACAAGGACCAGAAAGTTGTGGCTGGAGAGGGAGAAATGATATAACCTCTTGAACTCAAATTGGAATGTGTGTGGTGAATGGGGTTAACATGTTTCATGCCTTTTTAAAGTCTAAGGGATTTTGGCATTTTGTCAGGACCAAGGTATCCTAGTGTACTCTGACAGGAATGCATAGTATATGTGGTTGTGTGAGTGAAGTGCCATACCCTGAAATTTGGACTTGTGATGTAGCCCAGTGCAAATTACAAAAATGATACCTACAGGATACACCAAGAGGTGGGGGATCTACTGGCCACCTCGTGTCAATCTGGACATTCGCGCAGTGCCCAGAGATGAAGCCTCAATCAGCGCTCCTCCAAGGTATACAACCTACCCAAGCCCGGTAGATAAGGCACTGGCTTGGGTAGGTTGTATGGTACTTACTCTCTACTATTTAGTCAGCGATGTAAAAAGAAATCCGCATTTGTAAAACGCAAACTACTCACCCTTACGCATCTCAAGGCACTGGGGGCCGTTGTGGAAATTAAGTGAGCTATTGTCCAGAGTCACATGGTGCTGAGCTGCCGCCGGAGCCAGGGTTCGAACAGTGAACCCTGTGCTCCGAAGTCAGTTGCCCTGGCTGCTGCACCACACCTCTCGATCTGGTAAATAGTTAAATTCCTTTGCTATTTGCATGACAGTGGGCAAACAGTACATATTCTCTGCTATCTATTCAGACCCCAGGGAACTAGTGTAGTTTCTCAGCTGTTTGCATGGTCACTGCTGAAATAATCCACGATCTCTACTATTTTGGTCGGCAACCGGATAAATAGATCTCTTTGTTGTTTGAACAGTCGCTAGACAAATAGTACATAATTGCTGCTATCTAGAAAGCAGCCCAGATATTACATGATCTCTGCTCTCTAGTTGGTGGCAGTGTAAATAGTGATATTTCTTTGCTATTTGAACAGCAGCTGGCCAAATAGGACATAATCTCTTTATAGTCAACGGCTCGGTGAATAGTGAATTTCCCTGTTGTTTGCACAGCCACTGGCCAAATAGTACATAATCTCTGGTATTTTGTCAGCAGCCGGGTAAATAATGTAATTTGCTACTTATTTACATGGTTGCTAATTAAATAATGCATAATTCCTAAGCCTGGGCAAAGCACTACGCTACGCTCGCGTAGTTTGCGAAGTTCGCGCTACTTCGCACTACGCGAACTGCACGTAGCACAGTGCGAACACGCGTAGCGTAGTGTTGCGTAGTGCTGCGGTCATTTTTTGCTTGCTCGCGGTCCTCAACGTCAAGTTGGCGACCGCGAGCAAGCAAAATGACATCCCGGCGAGACTTTTTCCTTGTTCGCGATCAGCAACTTCAAGTTGGCGATCGCGAGCATGGAAAATAAACCTACCGGCGAGATTCCCAATGCGAGGAGGTCAGGTTTCTCATTGCGAGTGGTCGCGTATGCTCGCGACCGCTCGCGATGAGAAACTACCAGTTAGCGTTGAGAAAGCTGAAGCTCGAGTAAAAATCTACTCGAGCAGCAGAAAACTACAGCTCGCACTGTGCAAGATGCCATTTTCAATGATTGCACAGTGCCGGTTGCTTGTCCGCACTGTGCAATCATTGAAAACGACATCTGGCACAGTGCGAACAAGGTACTACGCAGTTCGCGAAGTGCTACGCGTAGCTCGCGTAGTGCGAACTTCACTTTGCGTAGCTTCGCGAAGTGCTACTTCGCGAACTATGCCCAGGCCTAATAATTTCCTGCCCTTTAGCCAGCAGCATGTAAATAGCAGCAGAAATTCACTATTTAACCAGCGAGTGAGGAAATAGCCGCTACCTTTCTAATAACATGTCATGCTTTTTTAAATAACTATACATATTCATATATATTTTCTTTCAGCTTGGTGCTGTGGTGAGAATCTGTACATGGCAAGTTACTGTGCATATTGGACAGAAGCGATTCAGGAATGGTTTGACGAGGAGCAGAACTACACTTATGGAATAGGCCCTGCTCACGAGAATGCAATGATAGGGCATTTTACCCAGGTAAATATTAATTGTTTGAATGTTTTTAGGTTTTGCCTGCACAGCGCTTGTTACGCTTGTGAAATATATTGTATTTATTATAAATCTTAGAAGGGGCTTACATCCTGCCCTTACTTTTCATTAGTTTGTGTGCTTTTCACGTACTTTTCCTCTGTTTCTATTGGTTGCAGCATACCATTTCCTGTTGTTCTTCTTATCAGTGTCCCATGGCAGAAGTACTCCTTTTTTGATCCGCCTGTAACTTCTTTGTTATTTTAATTACGAGCAAGCATGCCATCTGCACTCCCACCCTCCTCACACTCCCTGCACTTGAAATTTCCTGTTATATTGTTTCTAATTGCGAAGGCCATCTTTGTTTTACTTTTACTTGAAGCACTCCATATGAGTGCATCTGCGGGTGTCTTCTCTCCTCCCTAGTGCTTTATCCCATCACCCACCACCATTGATTTTAACGCTCTACCCTCCTGTTTTTAACTTACCTCTTCCTCCTCCCTGCTCTCTCCATGAAACCTGCATACATAAAGAGACATATGCTGGTTTAAGATGGTTGTTAAGTGAAACAAGAGACGAGAAAGAAATGCAAGTCCTCATCGAGTCCCTTAACTATTCCATTTTCAGGCAGAGAAGTGCTTTGTAATTGGAATCCAACTGTTGGGTAAGATGACATTGCTCAATTGAAAAAGTGCTTGCCACTTAATTAAGGTAGAATGGGGCACGAGAAAGTCACTGCTGTGTTATCTTTACAAGTTTCAGAAGACTACCACCTTCCTCTACCCTGTCACTCCTCTTTCTACTGCATGCCTGCGTTCCATGAACCCACAGGCTGAAATCACAAGCAAAGGCAGAGCAGGTGTATTTCTGCACTTCACCCCATTGCACTTTGGTCACAGCTTCAGAGGCAGACTGGGAGAGAAGAGGTTCAGGACAATTTCTTACAGGCCCATGCTTTGGAAAGGCAGGTAAGGCTGGGGCTGGATCAGTCACATACCTTCCAACGCCATTGTTTCAGGAGCACTTGCAGGGCTTGAGAAAGTGTTGTTATTACAAAAAACAAGAGCGACCCATATGTCCTTATGAACTGGGTAAGCACTAATGCCAAAGCTACAAATGTTCACAAGGAACTCATTGAAACAATTTTTTAAAAATATGCAAAATGAAATTATTTGCTAAGATTTAATCTTAAACACACCAACAATGTCAGATATGACCTCTAGATTTGGTCACGGTACAGTTTACCTTAAATTATTTCTAAAAAAAGCCCATCACAGCAGTTTATCAACTATTACTTACTTCAGCCGAAGTAAGTGACATTTATTAAACCTTTTCAATTATACCACAGAAACATTTCATTATATATTAAGCATGAGAAAATTATATGTATAGATAGACTTGTGAGTAATTTCTGAGTCCCAGTGGAGTGACCATAACCTAACTTAGTGAAAAAAGTGAAAAAAGTAGGAAAAAGGCTGCGACGCAACTGTACAGAGAAAGAAGATTTCTTTAGAGAATCCAATATACTAAGCAACAGACTGCGTGAAAGAGGATATCCCAAAAGATTAGTCAAGACTTCAATGAAGAGGGCTTGGTTTAGCCCATGTGAGGCACTACTCACAAAAACTGAAAAAGACTGTACCAAACGGAATGTATGCGTCACCACCTTCTGCCCTTTGAGTACCCAGGTACAGAAAACTATCAAAAAACACTGGCCAACATTAACTACATTGAACTCTTGTAAAGAATTACCAATGTTTTCTTTCAAAAAAGGCAAGAATATTAAAGATCATTTAGTACATTCAGACACCAGCCTCATCCAGGCCAAAGGAACCATTCATGAACTTTGGTCCCTTCCCCCATTGACAGGACACTATAAATGTGGAAATTGTGTAGCCTGCAGTTTTACACTAGAAACCAAATATTTCAGTCATGACAATATCAAAATCACCCATCGTGATTTAACTAACAATTAGTGCATGATGAGGGTTGTTGTCTTTGTGTGCTTCAGTTAACCAAATGGGCAAGCACCTAAGAACAATCATTGTAAGAAAAAAAAGTGAAAGCCCATCACTGGACACACAATTTTGACATATATGGCATGATCTGGCAGCACTGTCATACAAAAGAGGGCAAGGATGGTATGCTTTGCGCAGTGCACTGTCTCGTTACTTTCAGGCGATCATTCGATAGAGGCCAAGAATTTGACGTGCTCAAGACCGGGTAATTCATTACCCAGTGATGTGATTGCTCCTCAACGTGCATTGACCTCTGCTGTGGTTCTGTTGGTTGCCGGCTGCCGTGCAACGTAACGTCAGCATCCCGTCACACCACACGATCACTTCCGGTTTTCGCGGATTCTTGGCAACTTAGGAGCACGGAGAGTGGAGCATGGAGGAAAGGAGCAAGGAACGAAGGAGATCAACCGGGAAGCTGCAAAGACCATCCTTTACTGCCCCATACAATCAATCAAATAAACTTTATTCGGTTTCACTTCGGAGAACCATAAAAGTTACAAATATTACATGTACCTAAAAACAGTAATATGTTAAAACATGATTTAAAAATTAAAACCCCATACACAATTTATAAATTGAACCCAATACTCAACCTCGCAAATTATTCAGTGACCATAAAGTGCAATGTGCCAGGAGAACATATCTTCCTATCATATTTACTTTATGGCGCCAGCTAAGCCTTCAAAACTAATAAATCCTACATCCATTGTCTAAACATGGATTTCACAGTAGATTTTAAAAACCCCACTATATAAATAATACAATCCTCTTTCAACAGTTGAAGATACATAGGGGCAGGATGGGCCTGAATATAATTAATTATTTTTAAAATGGGATCCAAGAAATGCCTTCAAGGGGTTTCATAAAACTTACATAAAAACATAAAATGCAGCAGTTCCTGTGGCGACTGTCCGTCGCAGCCACAGGGAGCTAGCACTTGACCTCTACTGTATCCCTTCGGTCTCGCTAACAGGAGGTGAAAAGGGTTCATCCGACACCTAGTTAATAAAAACCTCTCATGTATTGATATAAACCCCATAAGGTAAGGTTCCGTTGTCGGGGTAGTTTTAAGCATTAAGAACATACGAACACTAGGTTTCAACATCCCCTGCTCCTCCCTGTCTAATTTTCTTAAGGTTAAGAAGGCTACCCTAATTCATTCCACATCCTTCTTAACAACAGATTTGGGCTTAAAAAATAAATCAACCCTTCACGGCTACTTTTAATTTAGTTAAGCCAAGGAATTCGGGATGCATTATCAAGGGAGATACACTCTCTTAGAATTAAATGGTTAAGAGTTAACTCCTTGTTCAGCCAGCACTTCAACCAAGAGGGCGCAGAGCCAGGACATCACTTAGATAGGGGACCCCCAATTCCTCATGGGCAGCTAGGTTAGATATTCCGTGTGGAACACAACAAGCGCTTCAAAAAGTAATTCTCAGCCAGCTGGGGGGAATCCACAGCAATGTGTCCCCAAATTTCACTTCCATAGCTAGCTATGGCCATGCTTTTGGCTTGATAAACTTTCAACATGGCTCCTATTGTTTTCTTCCCTATTTTTGAGGCGGAATTAAAAATGTCCGTATTCACCCCGGCCAGCTCCGCCCTTTTCCTCAAGATTAATGGACCCCATTTTAAATGATCATCAAAGAGAACCCCTAAATAGGGAAAAACCTTGATGCGGGGGATTTTAGCAGGGCCAACACTAAATTGAAAACTTTTTTTAAGTCGTTGCCCCACTTGCATTATATAAGATTTAGAATTATTTACTGCCAGATTCCGGTCCATCATAAATTTAGAGAATGCCTTTAATAGAGATTGCAACCCTAGTGCAGTCCTGGATATAAGGACGGCATCGTCCGCATAAAGCAGGACAGGGATGCCACGCCGCCCTACACACGGGTAGTCTACCCCGGTGGCTCTTAGTGCAGTATCCAGATCAATAATATAAAGATTAAACAAGAATGGGGCCAAGATGCAACCTTGCCGCACTCCCCTCCTTGTCTCCAGGTCCCTAGTGAGCCGAAGGTCCTGAGAAAACCTGACGTTAGCCTTAGTTGACTTATGCAAGTACTCTAAAAAATTTACAATACTGATATCCACCCCCATTGTCCTCATGGACTGCCACAATTTAAACCTGTTGACACAGTCAAATGCAGAGGAAAAGTCCATGAAGGCAAGGTAGACAGTGCTTGGGCGGCCAACTGTATATTTGCTCAATATCATAGATAAATTGAGACACTAAGCAACAGTTGAACGTCCCGACCGAAACCCAAACGGGAGATCCGACAGGATCTTATGCTCCTCCGCCCATGTGGATAATCTCTGCAAGAGAATACATCCTACAACCTTAACCAATGAGACAAGGAGGGAGATTGGCCTGTTATAGTGAGTGCTATTCCTGTCACCCTTCTTAAAGACAGAGACTATGGTGGAAGAGGCCCAAGACTGAGGGCAACCGTTCTTTGCAGCTGCGTTAAACACAGCCTCCACTACCGGGGCCCAGAACGAAGGGTCGGACTTAAACAGGTCCGGAGGAAAACCATCTTGGGTCGGCGCTTTGTTAGTGGATAGCCATGCAATGCCTGCCACAACTTCACCCTGTTCAAAAATCATTACCGGGACATTTATATCCTGACCTTCTTGACAAGTGTGTTCCATAGGGCTGTCAAACATAGATTTAAAATGAAGCACCCATTCCTCCTCAGTAATATGGGAATCTAAAGCCCCCCCCACTTCCTGACCAAAAAGGGGGCGATTCACGACATTCCAAAACCTAGAGCTGTTCCTGAGAATGCATGAGTCAATCAACTCCCTCCAAGCCTCCTCCTTCAGGGCACCCTTCCGACTAACCAAGGCTGATTTATATTCTTTACGGCATACACGTACCTCATTTTGATTTCTTGGATTGGCTGACCGAGCTTCCCTCAACTTTTTTGTCGCCCGAGAGCAGTGAGAGTCAAACCATCTGGGGCCGAAAGTAGCTGTTCTACCAGCCGGGGCACTTAGGATTTCACCAACTTTACGCTCTATGGGTTCGTACTCGCCAATAATTTCCCTGGGAGAAGAACCTTCAGAAGTGCATAATGCTAACTCAGGAGCACAAGCTACATTTACTTCACTATAAAATTTATCTGGGGAGATCTGGGACCATTTAAGGCGTTGTTTGCTATCAATTGGTCTAAGTATACCCTTGCTTGTTACCTCGCCAATTTGTGCTGAAAATGGCCCTGCATATAGACATAAAGTGGGTTATGGTTAGGCCTGGGCAAAAATTTCGTTCCGTTCGCGGAAATTGCGATAATTTGACATTTTTGCGTTCCGCGGAGAGCGCGAAAATGTCAAAAATTCCGGTTTCCGCAGCTTGGCGATAATTTGTTTCTTGCTCGCGCTGTAAAATAATACATTCTCGCGCGCGCGCGATCGCCTTACCTGAATCCCTGCGTTCGCCGACAAGTTTTCTTGATCCGGTCGCGTTCTCCATGAGATGTTGTATTGTTTTTAGCCATTTGCGCTGTCTCGCGACAGTTCCCGCCCGCAGTGACGTCATGCGTCGCGCGATCACGTCTTTCTTCTCGCGATCATGCACCGCGAGAACAACTCAAAACAAGATGGCCGCGCCCGCAAGCAACCACATGGGTAAGTTGGCGACCCGCAACCATGCAGAAAATCTCGCGAACATGCCGGAAAAAAACTTCCGCATCTTCGCGATATTTCTGCTTGTTTGCGATAATTTTAAACATTCTCGCGATAATTTGCGAAGGTTAATTCCGCAAATTCCGCCCACCCCTAGTTATGGTCACTATATTCGCTCTCAACAATGTTAAAACCATGAAATAAGGTTTGTAGGGAAGAAGAAATCAAAATAAAATCTATGAACGACCCCCTACCTTGCCCTTTAAATGTTGGCACAGGAAAAATAGTGTGCGGGCAGTTAAGGACATCAAGGCCATCATATCCAATTCATTTAACAAATTATTCAGCGATTCCCACTGGGCATGATGTAAAAAATGAAACCCCTTCGTCCCGACTCAGATATAAAGGATAGCATTGGATTTCCACATGGATGGATGTTAAAATCACAAAAAACCATAAGATTATGTAGAATAGAACCAAAAGACTGTCTAATAAATGTGCCCAGGGTAGTGATGTTACAGGCACCATATGGACAGGCCACAGAGTTGTAAGAATTAATAAATCCCCATCTAGTGTCTCTCTTTTGGGCTATCAGTGCCAGAATTCCTGGGTTTGTGGTCGGCACAACCTGAATCTGACAATCGACCTCCAAAGATATATATACAACTAAACCTGCGGGAACCCCCGGAGGAGGGAAGGAAGTCCCTCGCATTAGGGGGGGTTAGAAAAGGAAATTGCCCCAAGCAGGGGCTAGGAAAAGGATATAGCCTCGTGCGGAGTCTGAATCACGGCAAGCCCGAAACACCACACCAGAGGTAAGTGATTTTGGGGACCCTTTGGAAAGTCCCTTTTTAATTAATAGCCCAATTTATCAGTAAGCCGTAGAGCTGTCTTGGACCAAGCAAGTGGAAGAAGTAACTGGTACTGTTAAGTAGCGGAGGATAAAACAATTGAGTGTAGGCGAGGAGACGGAGTATTATAGGCTGGACTTAATGTGATTTTTGTATTTTTCCCACTTACTACCATCCTCCTATTTGCCCACTTACCACCTGTTGATTTTTACTGAGTAAAACATGTGTTGCAGCAGAGCTCCTTTTAAATGGCACCTATAAAGCAAAAAATAAGCAAAGTATGAAAAGTCCCCCCCTATTTTGGACATTGAATTAAGCGAATCAATCAGATCCCCAGGTGAGAGATTGGAAGATCAGGAAGAGAACGTTAAGAGGGTGCAAAAAACACCACAAAGAAGAAACTGACACCAGATATATCGCAAGCAAGTACGAAAGGGGGGGGGGCATTGTGTCTAAATCAATAAAAGACTTTGTGGGTAAACATTTTAACAAGAAACCAACGCCCCAAAAAATTCAAGAATTTGAGAAGGATCTAATTTTGTTTCACAAAGCTAATAAACACAGTGCCCAAAGTATAGAAGATTCACTAATTAACCAAAGCTAAATAAACACCAATTTGGAATCAAGACTTTCCTCGTCGCCAAGGATATTTTCTGCAACTGGCACTGCTGATGGGGAATACGAGGAGAATAACTAAAAAGAGCAGCAAGACCAGAAAGATTCTTCAGACTTGGACATAACATCAAATGCAGCTAAATGTTTGAGTCAATGGGCGAATCAGGGTTCCAAGTCGCTGGAAGAATTGGTGCGCAATAGCACTTTGGGCTTGGACATATCGGGAACACCTTTGGCATCAATGCTGGATATAATAATAATGCTGCAAAAAACCCTGCAAGGCCTGTTAAATGTTACATTATCAAATAATAAAATACTAAAAGCTCAGGAAGTGTGCTTAAAACAAACTGTGTGTGAATTACAGGGCATCAGGGGTCTAATGCCGTCTGTGGTTAGACCAGTGCCTGATACCTCCATCCAAGGTGATGCGGGGAAATTAGAGCAAATTAATGATTTTGATGATGAGTATATCTCCAGATGCCCAATGTTAATTAGGAGAAGGAGTGATCACCACTGGTATAGGCGGCCAAATACTAGATTTCCTCCAAGAAAACACACTCAGCACAAAGGGAAACAAAAGGGTGACAAAAAAGGAAGGGGTAAAGGAGATAAACCTCACGTAACATCACTAGAAAGAGGATCTTCCCCAGATATTAAAAGGGAAAGGAGGAATCTGGAGAGCCACTCAAGTATGAGAGCTTGGGAAGCTGGGTAAACTTACGGGAGGAGAAAGAACACCCTAAGAATTCAGGGAAGGGTGGAAATAGGCCAAAAATTCCAAACACAAAGAGAGATACGTGTGAAAAGAAAAATGGGGGACTAAAAGTTATAGATGCGAGTGACAAAAAGTGGATATACTTTGAACCCTTGGAAGCAGAGAAGGGGAGGAAAAAGTTAGGGAAAATGTTACCCCTAAATCGTTCCCAACTTTTATTTTCCTTCTCAAAACGCCCAAGCCTGCAAGAAATTGAATCAAAAGATTTGGGGCAGGTAGAATTCTCCCCAAGTAATAAAGGCAAGACACTTACAAAGGTTGAAGTCTACTCTGGGATGGTAAAATCCGCAATCTTAAATGCTGAAAAAGAAATACTAAAGGAAGGAATAAGGTTAATACCAGAGGCTGAATTAGAAAGTGTAAAACAGCCGGATAGTGCCTTCCTGAAATGTCATGCAGGCCTGGGGAAAAGGCAAGCAAGACTGATAGTAGGGGCATGCGGGAAAAGAGCAAATATTAACATAGTCGTAGAGAACCCTGAGCCCTGTAAAAACTGGGGCAACTGGAGCTTAGTGGACAGCGACATAAGTACACCCTTGTGGGCATTGAATGAGTCTGGACACCTCAGTGAAATTGATTAGGGAAGTGAGTTATTGCATAGCCTAAGAATTATTTTGTGGAACATCAATTGATTCAAAGGGCAAACAAAGATTGACTGTATAAAAAATACCTCACGGCAGGCAGACATTATTTGCCTGCAGGAAACTTGGCTATGCGACAACACCCCTGTAGTTGAAGGGTGTACCCAGATTTATAACCCGCCAGTAAAACAGGATTTGGACGTCCATCTGGGGGGATTATGACACTCATATCCACAAGAACTGTGAAATAAGTGAATTTGATAACCACTTCTTGTAAATGAGTGTTGGTCAGTGAGGTAACCCTTCAGGGTTCCGAAAGGTTAAATGACCGTGTGATTGATGTCAACACCTATATACAATGGGGATCTTAAGAGGAGTATGAAAGAGAAATGGGGCTATTCAAAGATGAGATGAACTCCTTGAGCGATAAGTATGGAAATGATCTGCTAATCATCATGGGTGATTTTAACCATAAACTAAACCCCCAAAAATTAGATCCTTGGTTTAAAGAAATTTTAAAAGCATATGAGATAATGCCGGCACACTTCCCCATTTGCACCATGAATAGGCAAGATGAAGCTCTGGGGACATTTTTAGGATCAAAGGGGTTAATTAGCTTAAACAGTAGGATAGAATCCGACCAACCAGATATTCAGACATTTAGAAGAGGTAATCAATTTTGTCCCATAGTTTACGTCTTTGTACATGTTTGGAACTATGCCTTGGTACCACTACCCACTGTTTTGTGAATTAGTGAGAGGGCCCCCAAGAGTTTGTGAAAGAGTCCTACCTCAATTGATGGCTTACCCAAAACGCCTGACCACAAAATTAACTGACAAATTTCTAGTAAAATTAGCTAGTTTTCAACAGAATTTAACCATGGAGGTAGCGAATGATCAGACGGTTCCTAGGTTTGAGGGAAAAATCGTCCAATTTGTACAATGCCTCAGAGCTGACCTAAAGAGGCAGGGAAAGGGTGTTAAAGTTTCACAAACCCGGCATAGAAAGCAAATAAGCTGGTTTGATTCTGTATGTAGGGAAACAAAAATTATATTAAGGAGAGAAGAAAGATCTTTGAGGCTAAGGTATGATCAGGAGGGCTTTAAAAATTTAACAAATTTAAGGAAAGAATATAAAATGTTAGTGAGATCTAAGAAGAGGAGATTTAAAGAAAAATGCTGGGATACCCTATTGGAAACTATAGAAACAAAAAATATCAAAGGGTTCTGGAAGTTGATCCAAGACGCCTTGGGTCGGTCCCCAGGAACAATGAGTTGTGTAGTTGACGAGGCATCTTGGGAGGAGTACTTAGGCCAATTATATATGGCTAGCAATGCACCAGTATTAAGCGAGGAAAGAGTCCCTATGGGATGGGCTGCAAAAGAGCTAGTACCTTCATGTTCGATAGAAAAAGTGAAGGATTCTATTAGGAAGTCAAACTTAACTCAAGCTGCAGGGCCAGATAACTTACCCGCTGTTATAATTAAAACAGAGTTAAACTGGTGGGCACAATTTTTCTCTAAGATGTTTTCTGCTGTGCTAGATGTGTGTACTATCCCAAAATCATGGAGGGGAGCGAATAATTAGGCCACTGCACAAAAAAGGGGACAGGAAGGACCCAAAAAACTACAGATTAATTAACCTGTTAGATAATGATGTGAAAGTATTGTCTAAAATAATCCTAGGCAAACTGAAGGATTGGGTTGAGCTACACTCGATTGTGCCAGTGGAACAAGGAGGGTTTAAGGAGGGGCACTCAAGTATTGACCATTGCTTTTCCTTATAGACATTAGCTCGGAAGTCGATAGAACAGCAAGGTAAATTATACTGCTGCTTTGTCGATTTACGGGCGGCGCTCGATCTAGTAGATAGGCAGTGTCTTTGGGAGTCACTAAAAAGTTATAACATTCCTGAAGAACTCCTAGTAATTATCCAAGAGTTGCATAGTGAGAACTGGACTCAGGTTATCAAAGAGACAATGGGGGGTTTGACATTAGAGATAGCGATCAATAATGGCCTAAAACAGGGCTGCGTATTGGCACCACTTCTTTTCGCAATTGTTCTTGCTGATCTACTTTCCTCTTTAATGACTGAAAGAAGTGAAAGCCCAAAGGTAAATGGGAAGCATCTGTCCTGCTTACTGTACGCAGACGATTTAGTTATCCTTTATCAAACAGAACTGGGTCTGCAAAGGAAGCTAAATGCATTTGATACAAATTGTGCATCTAAACACCTTACAGTGAACATGGATAAAACAAAAATACTGTGTTTTGGGAAGAGAGATCAAAAATGCAATTGGTTTTTGGGGCAAATGAAATTAGAAGTTGTCAATGAGTACAAATACCTAGGAATATGGTTTGACAAGTCTTTAAAATGGGCTACGCGCCTAGAGGTCCAGAAAGCCAAAGCCTTAGCCTCTGTTTGCTGGTTTGAATAATTCAACCATAATTATGGTGCTATGTCCCAAAGAACCTTGTTAAAGGCCTATAATGCAATGATCTCTCCTCAACTGCAGTACGGAGTAGACATTTTATGTTTAGGAGGGAAAAGCTCCTGGGACAACGAGGAAGGGAAATGCTTATAAGCATTGATGTCGTTGCCTAGCTCTTCAATAATACAGGCTCTTAGGCTGGAGCTAGACTTTTTTATCATGGAATGTCCAGGTTCAAGTGAGCTTACTTAGGTTTTGGAAATGGCTGGGGTCAGGAGAGGATGTGAAAGTGTCACGATGGTGTATGAAGGAGATTCAGCTGAGTGAACTAAAGTGGGCAAAAGTAATAAGAAAGAAACTCTACTCCATCTGTGACAATCAGAAGGTGGAAATCGATCCCCTGTCCTTGCACATTGAAGTGTACTCAAATCCTTGGGGAAGGAAAAGTCTAGACTTATTGATGTGAGACAAAAAGAGTCCGAGCAATTTATGATAAAAAGCTGGAGGAATAATATATGGTACCCTTATCTAGATACCTTACCAAATCAATGGCTTAGAATGGAATTATTAAGGGTGAGAGTAGGCATTAATCCCGCTTGTGCAAATGATGAAATAAAAAGGATACTGATGGATCCTGACGGTAGATGTACATGCGGGATGGACATAAAATGTACCTGTTTACACATTTTAATGGATTGCCAAAATTTGCTAGCTCTGCAAAAACTGTTTTTAAGTCCAGTTCTTTTAAAGTATGGTATTAGGTCACGGACGCAAGCAATTGAGCTCTTTATGGACATGCAGTTCTTTGATATTGTGATAGCAGTGGCGAAGTTTATCCAGGCTGCTAAAAGGTTCTTTATGGAATAGGGAATCAAGGAGTGGACCGATGACTGATAAATAGAGATTTTAAATTGGGTAATTTTAAATGTTTTAAATAGAAATTTAAAATGTTTGGATCACATATGTGTTATTGGTTCGCATTCATAAATTGTGTAAGGAATGTTTTTAACAAAATTAAGATCGATGTTAGGAAAACAAGTTTCTTATGATGCAAAGAGATAATGAATTTGTAATAATTTTTTCAAATTTGTTTCCCTCTTTTGATGGCTCCTCTTTAGAATTTTAAACAACATATCGTGTTTTATGGTGTTTTATGTGGTTTAAAAGACCTACGGTCTAAATAAACTTACTTTTTGAACTAGAACATACATGGCACGATCTGGCAGCACTGAGTATGCCACGTTATTACTAGTGGGATGCATATACTGACTGCAGTGTTTTTCTGTTGTTATACAAAAGAGGGCAAGGATGGAATTCTATGCGCAGTGCACTGTCTCATTACTTTCAGGCGATCATTCGATAGAGGCCAAGAATTTGACGCGGTCAAGACCGGGTAATTCATTACCCAGTGATGTGATTGCTCCTGAGAACACTCAGGCTTGAACTGGGGTTGACACACTGCTCCTTTCTCCACCTCCCTTTGGAAGTGGTTACAGATTAAGATCTTAATCATGGGATTTAAAGTAATTGGAATTCGGTCATAATCTTGCATTGATGGCCGAATCGTGATTACAAGGTGTAAAGGAACACTCCACCTGGGAGCCTTCATTATTCACATTTTGCAAAGCAAAACCTAGTGAAATCTCTGAAGGGCAAGAATGCTGAAATGGAGGAAAAACATATATACCTATTCCCACTACAATTCTCCATTCCTCAGGGGGAGGTTTGTAGTGCTGCAGAAATACCACAACACAAAATTATGGTTTACTACGCTATTAATCCTGGCTGCAGTATTACTGCAATACTTGTAATCTGGGTCTAAGTGGACATAGAATTTGAATCATCCCAGCACCAATCTTGCATCCACATATGCTTCAAGATTCTAGCAGTTCATATTCTAGCAGTCCATCTTCTTTAGCTCCACAGCTCTGTCCATCCGTTCGTCCATCCATCCATCCATCCATCCATCCATCCATCCATCCATGCCTTTCTCCGTTTTGTTTATGACTGTGTTTTATCTTTGTGTGCACTGGTCCCTGCCAGTGTATGGTACGTGCATTTCTGTCCATCTACGTAGAAGGGTGTCTATATGTCTGTTGGCCTCAGTGTTTTAGTGCTTGTTTGTAAGTGGGTGCCAAATGGAGGAAATTTAAATTCCTACAAGAAGCTGTCAAGTATTGAATGGCCGTAGACACCTGACTTCCTTTATCACCCCCATGTGTTTTCATGTGTAGGACTGAATATCGACCCTGCATCTCACCAGCACTAAGTATTCATACATATACTCAAGTTTCCATCCATTTCTAAGTCCGTTTTCTGTCCGACCATCAAATTGCATCTGCAGATTTGTTACATGTGTGTGTGTGTCTGTGTGTGTGCATGCGCATGCATGCAGTTCTGTGTATATGGTGATTCTAGATGTATATTTTCTATGTGCCTGTCTGTACTTTGGGCTAGGTACATGGGTATATGTCTGTTGGTTCTACTGCAAAGCTACCTTCAAGATGACTTGTCTCTGTGCATGAGTAACTGTCTTTCTGTTTGAAAGCATGTTTGCCTGTATTTCTGCTGACCACTGTGCACTAATGCCTGTTATCTGTTCGTCCGAGTGCATGGGTAACTTTGTGTGTATTTGTATGTGTACAGGAGTGATTATGGGCCCGATTCACAGAACTAACTTAAGACAAAATCCTAAACTTACTACCATTTTGGTATTCACAGAAGGCACTTACTCATTTTGGTATTCACAGAAGGCACTTACTCATTTCGGTATTCACAGAAGTTATGAGTCCTAACTTTAGGACTCCTAAATGCCTTCTGTGAATACTGAAAGTCTTAAAGTTAGGATTTTTCTCAGTTTAGGAGTAGTAGAGTTAGGACTCCTAACTTTAGGACTCCTAAATGCCTTCTGTGAATACCGAAAGTCTTAAAATTAGGATTTTTCTCAATTTAGTAGTAGTAAAGTTAGGACTCCTAACTTTAGGACTCCTAAATGCCTTCTGTGAATACCGAAAGCCTTAAAATTAGTATTTTTCTCAGTTTAGTAGTAGTAAAGTTAGGAGTCCTAACTTTAGGACTCCTAAACTGAGAAAAATCCTAATTTTAAGACTTTCGGTATTCACAGAAGGCATTTAGGAGTCCTAAAGTTAGGACTACTAACTTCTGTGAATACCGAAATGAGTAAGTGTCTTCTGTGAATACCAAAATGAGTAAGTGCCTTCTGTGAATACGAAAATGGTAGTAAATTTAGGATTTTGTCTTAAGTTAGTTCTGTGAATCGGGCCCTATGTCTTTTAGTACATGCATGAGTTCCTATGCCTAATGGTCAGTGGGCAGGGGCCACTGTACGTCTCTTCATGTATATGCTTTGCTACTTGAGTGCCTATATATGCTCTCGTGTAAGTGCCATTTATATTTGTGCATAGTTGTTCTGTGTCTTGTTTCTTTGTGCATAAAGGACTGTGTGTCTTTTGATCTGAGAGTATGGATGCCTTTTACATTTTTGGTGAGCATAAATGCCTGAATGTCTGGAAGTCCGTATACATGGGTGCTTGAAGCACTGCATTCTTGTGCGATATACATATGTTTTTGTTTGCATGCATGTCTTTGTGTGGGCATGTTACAACAACCACACCAGTTTGCTTTGACAATGCTTGTGACATTTGCAGTTGTTTTGGAAAATGCTGCCTTAAGCTCCTGGTTAAGTTGTGTTACAGGGAGTAATATTCATACAGCAGGCTCTTAGGTGAAGGTAAAAGGTTTATTTCAAGTAAGAGCAATAAATTGTGGGCAGCTGCTCACCGACGCCTCCAGCTCACTTGCACCTCCAACCATCACTCACCTCACCACCGCACATCATTCGAATGTCTGAGTAATGATGCTCGGGTGGAGGTTTCACAAGCCGGCTCATCTAAGAGCCTTTACCATCAACATAACACAGAGTTGATCAGAATATTACAGACCTCCGCCTTTTCCCAATACTCAAAAATTGAGGACAAAGACCTTGCAGCCAAAAAGAAAACATGAACATACAATAGAACAATGTAATATTGCAACAAAAGAAAACATTAAGGAATGCCAAGAAAATTCACATTATGGCATCACATATTTTTTTAATCTTTCTGGAACCTTGCAGACTCATTTTTCTAATGCGGATGAAGTACTCCACAGGTTTCGGTATGTTGGCTCAGAACCCTTTACCTTGACTACTCTAGCACAGTTCCACCATCGGCCATTTTGCAACTTTATAGCACAAACATCCTTGCTTGCTTCTTCCACACAATGAGCAGGACAAAATCCCAAGCTCCCCTTAATACCTTTGGCTCTAGGTAATTTCACATGTGCATAATCACCCTTCTCCAAAACCACACTCTTAGTACCTTTAATGATGTTGTAACGTTCCTTACTTTTAGTTTGACTATCCTTAATTCTGCTCATGCCATTTAAATTTCATGTGCTACAATTTTCCTGGATTTGAATTTGGACATGTATTCATCCAGGCTGGCCTCAACAAATCCTGAGAATCCCTGACTCTCAACACAGCAACAGGTGTGATATCAGTCACACTGTGAGGAGTATTATGATACGACCAAAGCATAGCTTGCACCACATTTCCCAAAGCAATACTTTCAAGTAAATGTCCTCTCATAATCAGAACTCACCGTTATCCCTTTCAACTTGACCATTCCATTGAGGTTGGTAAAGACTACACCTCTTGTGTTTCCTTCCAGTTCCTGTTAAACATTTTTCCATCTCTAACAAAATGAACTCCACTTCATTGTTGGATAACAGTTTCGGTCAACACAATAGCAAATCTATAATCAGGTAGAAGAATTTGTAAAGGTCCAAGGAATTCTATACTCACCCTCTCCCACACCTTCCGAGGAACTTCAGGAACACAATTAGAACACTTTCCAATCCTGTCCATCCTGGACCACCAGAAAATGGCCTCAACCTCTTTTTGGTCATTGTCATTAAATGGCCTTCGTGAATAATATTGATATGTTTTTGCCTGACAAGAGTCAGAGGAATCAATTTGTATATTCTGAAAAGCAATCCATCTTCCAAAGAAAGTTTGTACTGAACCTTGCTAAAAGGTTGAAGATCAACTGTAAGGCAACCTTCTCTTGGCCAACCATTTCTAGTGTTTTTCACTACTTCTTTTAACTCCAAATCTTGGTCTAAAGCAGATCTCCTTCTCTTTCACATACACACTTGGTGTGTAACAAGAAAATATTGGCCACTAAGCATTCCACATTATCTTGATCCTTTAGCACTTCTTCTTTTCCTGCAAAGGGCAAACTAGATAAACTGTCAGCTTTCTTATTTTTACCTCCCACAATGAATTCACCAACAAAATCAGACTTCAATAATTTTATACTCAATCTCACCAGCCTAGCTGTAGCCTTGGAAGAATTAACATTCATACATTCAAAATGGGTATCAGAGGTTTGTGATCTGACCTCAATCGAAATCTAGTGCCCCAAACAAGCTTTAAACAGCTCTATTGCCCAAACACAAGCGAGCATCTCATGCTCAATAACCGAATACATGCTCTCCGTTGGTCTGAGCGTGTGAGATGCAAATGTCACATTACAGACTTGATCACCTCTGCCCAGTGACAGTACAGCCCCAAGTCCAACTGCACTTGCATCCACAGTTACAGTTAAGATCTCACCAGGATTGAACTGACTCAGCAATGAAGCACTGGCTAAACCTTCATTGATCTTCTCAAAGGCAATCATTTGCAAGCCACCCCAAACAAATTTGGCATTTTCTTTAACAAAGCTAGAAGGGGATCAGTAATGGTTGGAAAATTCTTCACAAACGTTGTGTAATAGGAACAGGAACAGGTTCATTTACTATGGGTTCAAATAACACTCAGTAAGGACCAATTCCTTTACCAGATATTACGTGGCCCAAATATTCAACCTCACTCACACAAAATACACATTTGTCTTTATGAGTTTAAGACCTCTCTCACTCATGGCATTCAACACAGCATTCAATCTCTTGTGGTGTTCAGAACTGTCCCTGCCAAAACCCAACACATCGTCTTGAAACACAAGTACACCATCCAGTCTATTCACAACCTCACTCATAATCCTTTGTAAAATCGCAGCAGTGGAAGCACAACCAAAAGGCGTCCTGCAGAATTGGTACATACCATAAGGTGTTATATAAGGTGTTATAAAGGCTGTAAGATGTCCTGATTGTTCCGCTAAGACAACCTGATGGTACACTGAACCCAGGTCAAGTTTCAAAAACACATGAGCTCCTGATAATGTACACATCATTTCTTCTATTTTTGGTAAAGGATATCCATCCACCAAAAATGCTTGGTTTAAACTTGCAAGATCTTTTTTTATTTTTTTTTATTGATTCAATCCATGTCACAAACATCAAACATGGCAATTATAATCAGAACTAGAACCACTTGTCAATAAGTCCCATTACCACTCGAAAAATAATATCAATGCACATTCTGATTTCATTATTCTTTTTTCATGCCACCACAATAGGAGAATGCCATAGAGAAGATTTATTCAGTTTGATCACATGATTTTTGTCAACATATTCTTCGAACTGTCAGTCACACTCAATGCCACCCCTCTCAGTTTGTGTTTCACAGTGATACACCCATCCTTTACTTTGATAATATCCTCAAATACCTCCAGCATTCCCAAGTGTTCATCAAATATGTTACTATGCCTCTCAAGTAGAGCGTGTATATTTTCTAGATGCCCATTCGATTGACTGTCAACGATTGTCAATATTTGATGTACCCCACCCAGATTCAGGACAATACCTAAACAGGACCGGTGGTGCTACCCAAGAATTTCTGGTCTGGTGTGTGAGACATATAATTCCCCTTGGTCCTCCTGACCTTTTAAACCAATGATGGTCTCAAAGAACCCTACTAAGTTAATCTTGGTGCCATCATACCCTTGTTGGAATACATCTGGTGGCAACAACATTTCCAAAAAGAACAGTTGATGGACAGAATGCAGAACAATGTCATACATTCACCCCAGTACAGAGATTTGGGCCACAATCTATTGTTTTTTTGCTACCCATGCCATTCCAGTTTGAATGCAGCCATATGCAAATCAGTCTTGATCCTGCGCCCAATGGGAACAGCCCAGCCAAAACTGCCAGGCCAGGTCTTCCCTGTTCTTCCACCACATTGTATTCAAGAACAGTATCCTTAGATATGATAGTGATCTTAGAGCCAAAATCTGTCAGTAATGGCATCATCAACTTCCCCACTCTAATTATCTCTACAGGATCCTTAGACACAGTCAATTCATTCTCATGAATTGTAATAAAGTGTACTGGATCATCAATAACACTGTTACGGCTCCCAGCTTCTAGTCATAAGTCTGTACTAATATTATTAGCTCCAACTTGCTTATGCACTCTTACACACAATAATAAAGTGTTCACGTCATCAGTAAGGTTTAGGTCATAATCCTCAGTGACGAAGTTCACCTTCCCTCCTTTAGCTGGGCACATTCTACTAAAATGACCTGTCACTCCACATTTAGTGCACTCCCTGGAAAGAGCTGGGCACTGTTTGAAAAAAGCTAAATGGAACTTGGACCCACAACAATAACATATACTGCCAGAGGTTGATGGTCTTTTCCTTTCCACCACCTTTGGTTCATCCACTGTCTTATTGATAGAAGGTTTTATACTCTTAACCACTAAAACATTGTCATCATCTTTGTTAAGTACCTTAGCTGAATCCTTTGAATCCTGAATAGCATTAGCAATTTCTTCAGCTTTGTCTAAAGGTGGGTTTTTGTACATGAGTAACCTTTCTTTGATTTTCTTATTAACGCATCTGGTAACCAGTTGATACCTAATTAATTGATCTGTAAAATTGAACAGATGTTCAGATATACTGGCCCTGCATCATGGAGAGGAAGTGTAGGGAAGTGTGAGGAGTTTGAGGGTGATTCTTTTGCGGAGTTCTCAAATGTGGAGTTCTCAAATGTGTTCAGTGATGTGGCTGCAGTGGGGGATGTTGAGTAGGGATGGGCGGAATTTGCAAAATTCACTTTCGCAAATTATCGCGAAAATGTAAAAAATCTCCGCAAACGTGGAAATATCGCGAAGATGCGGAAGTTTTTTTCCCGCCCGTTCACCGTATTTTCTGCATGGTCGTGGCTCGCCAACTTACCCATGCGGTTGCTCGTGGGCGCGGCCATCTTGTTTTCACTTATCTCGCGGTGCATGATCGCGAGAAGAAAGACGTGATCGCGCGACGAATGACGTTACTGCGGGCGCGAACTGTCGCGAGACAGCGCAAATGGCTACCAACGATCCAACATCTCGTGGAGAACGCGACCGGATCGGGAATACTTGTCGGCGAACGCGGGGATTCAGGTAAGGCGATCGCGCGCACGCGAGAATGTACTATTTTACAGCGCGAGCAAGCAAAACATTTCCGGTAAAATGCGGATTGCGGAAATTTTTACATTTTCGCGCTCTCCGCGGAACGCGAAAATGTCAAATTATCGCAATTTCCGCGAGCGGAACGGAATTTTAGCCCAGGCCTAATGTTGAGGACCAGTCTGGCTGTTGCGTTTTGAATGTTCTGTATTTTCCAGAGGAGTTTCTGGGTGATGCCGGCATACAGTGCGTTGCCATAGTCGAGTCTGCTGTTGATGAGTGCGTTGGTGACTGTTTTTCTAGATTCTGTAGGGAGCAATCCTATTGTCTTTCGAAGCAGGCAGAGCGTGTGGAAGCAAGATGAGGATACAGCATTGATCTGGTGATTCATTGTGAGCGAGGAGTCCAGCATGATGCTGAGGTTACGTGTGTGGTCTGTGGGGTTTGGGGGAAGGTTCCCAATGCAGCGGGCCCCCAGACGTGGATCCCAGGATGAGTACTTTGATGTTGATCGAGTTCAGTTTGAGGCAAATATCTTTCATCAGGTGGCAATGGCCTTTATCTTACTGTGAAAGTTGATTCTGGTGGCTGTGGGTTCTTTGGTGAGGGAGAGGATCAGCTGGGTGTCATCGGCACAGGAGACGATAAGGAGTCCGATGTTCCTGAAGATGGAAGTGATGTTGAAGAGGGTGAGGCTGAGGAAAGAGCCCTAGGGCACTCCGCAGATGGTCTCTGCAGGTTCTGTGAGGAACTGAGGTAGTCTGACTTGCTCTGCTCGGTGGTAAGGAAGGAGTGGATCCAGTCTTGTGATTTGGTTGCGGTGGAACAGGTTATCGAAGGTGGCCTAGAGGTCCAGCAGGATGAGGGCTGCATTTTTGCCTTGGTATAAGAGGGACCAAATGTCATCGGTGACGGCGAGAAATGAGGTCTCGGTGCTGTGGTTGCATCGGAAGCCAGATTGGGAGATGTCCAGGAAGGGGTTCACTTCGATGAACTTGGAGAGTTGGGCGTTGATGGGCTTCTCGATGACCTTGGCTGAGAAGGGGAGCATGGAGATGGGTCTGAAGTTCTTGAGGTCTGTCAGGTCAGCAGATAGATTTGTCAGCAGGGGGTTGATCTCAGTGTGTTTCAAATCGTCGGGGAAGGGGGTGGTCTCCGTGGAGCAGTTGATGGTATGGCCAGAATTGGGGCGATGGAGGTGGCTGCTCTATGAAAGATGTGATACAGGCAAGGATTCAAGTGGCCTTTGGAGTGAATGCTCTTCATGTTCTTGAGTGTGCCATCTGCGGTGAGTGGAGTCAAGTTTATCAGGATCTGTTGGGGTGCAGCATGGTTGTGTGCGGTGGTGTGGTGCATGGTGGTAGGGTCTTGGGTGTCGAAGCTGTCGTAGATCTGCCTGATCTTGTGGTGGAAATTGCGCTGAGTTTGTTGCAGAGGTCTTGGGAGGGTGGGGCTTATGTGGTCTTGCTGTTGGCCTGGCAAACACCTTGATGATGGCGAAGAGTTCTTTGCTGTTGTGTGCGTTGGTGTTGATTCTGTCTTGGAGGGCCAATCTCTTTGTGGTTTTGAGGAGAAAGCGGTGTGCGCTGTGTAGGAGAGTGGGATCTGCTTCACATGGTTACCCCCAATTTTTCCTGCTCTAACACTGTTTTTCGACTTAAGCCTGCTATTCAGGACCCCAGCCTAGCTGCTTCCTCTCTAAATTGATTCCATGTACCTTAGGTACATCACAGATTAGATTCTGAGGTGCCCTTATAAGTCCCTAGTATATGGTATACTATGTACCTAGGGCATAGGTACCCCAGAGACGTACCAGGGGCTGAAGCATGTATTATGCCACCCCTGGAAGGTCCCCCAAAATGACACCACAGGTCTGCTACTGCAGCCTGGGTAAGGCGGTGCATGCACCCCTTACTGAGATATAGGTTCACTATATGTCACATATTACTGCACATAGAAACCTATCAGTCACCCACATGGCAGGCCTTATCATTCCTGAAGGCAGGGTGCTTGGTTATATGTGAGAGGGTGCCCAGGCATGAGCTGAGCCCCTCTCCAGCCTTCAGAATCTATCCTCCGGGGTTGTCAGTAGTATACCCGGTAACAACTTAACAGAGCCCTGGCATCACAAAATGGATGCTGCAGCCACAGACACGGGTCTGGCCTCCTGCTGCTGACCGAAACTCCGGCAGGGGAGGCCTGGAAAATAGGTTTCCTGTCAAAGGGAAGTGTAACCACCTCCCAGACAGGCTGATGTGTATTGGGGCTGGGTGGGAGCACTCTCAGAGTGCTTTGAAGTCCTGCACTGGGGGCACATTTAGTGTCCCTGTGCATAGTCCATCTCAAACCGGTTCAAGGGCTTACAGCCCCTGCTCTGGTGTGAAACTTGGCAAAGGAAATGGGTGTAGCCACCCCTCTTTCTAAACCCTCCCATAGGTGGGTCCTCAGAGTTAGTCTACCCCTTCTTTACGTATAGGTAAGGAACCCCTGGCAACAGGACTTTAGATATCCCTGGACGAAACTCTGCAACTGAATCCTGGAACATCGACTCTCTACTCAAGACTAGAGGACGGAAGAAATCTCCCTTGGGGTCAAGGAGTGACTCACTTGCTTGGCAGGCACCAACAAAGTAATTGCCAGTCTGCATCTCTGAAGCTCCCGCCGGACGCTGAAGTCTTTGCAACACAGGAAGAAGATTTCCAGACTTCTCAGAGTCCGACCCGAGTCCCCAGCAAAGTTGAGACCCACAGCACTCATGAGTAACGTGGAACCAGAACTCCTGGTCACCGTGCACTTTGCAATTACATTGACTTCTCGACATTTTTTAAAGTTGTGCTTGAGGTTACTTGTAGCCCCCACCTAAAGCAGAGAATCCACTGAAGATTGTTTGCCTAGTCACCCCGAGTGACCCATGGGCCACCATTTTGTGATTCCTCTCAAGGTCCCTTCGCATCCATGGTCTGTTGACTGGTGGGTCACTGTGAAGGCAACTTTGATTTTCCTTGGGCTTCCCTGGGTGTTCCAGATGTGCCCTTACTTCCTACCAAGTGGTGAGTTCCTCAGACCTTAATGATCTGCACCGAAGCATCTTTCTCCTTTCTGCGTGGGTTGCTGTTGTCAAGGCTTGTTGTGTCTAATCTGGGCACCGACGCTGCAGCACTCAACATCCTTCATGGGACAGCTTGAATCCAGCTCCTGGTCATCCTCGACGCCTCCTGGTCCTCGTGGCTGAAGAGGCAAGCTTCACCTTCTTCACCTGAAATCACCCGACATTGGTGGGCATTCGTCTATTGTGCACCTGGTTACTGGCGAGTGGCCAAGACTTTGTCCCCTCTGCTTTCAGGTTCTTTTCAACTTCAATCCATGCTTGGATCTTTTCGGACACTTCGCATCTTCCCGGCAGCAGCACTTCTTTTCCAGCTCCCATTGAAAACGGCGACGCGACCCGACACCATTTCACACCTTTGCACCTGGCTTCCCTGGGTGAGGTTACTCGAGTACTCTGGTGCTCCCGTGGGTGTTGACCTTAGAACTTCCTAAATCCAAAAGGGTTTGGTCCAAGCTCATCAATAAGTGTCCCTAATCTTTAAAAATCTAACCTCGACTTTCCCCATAGAAGATAACGGGAGCTCGCGGCTATGTTCCAACACAACCCCTGTGTCACTACCTTGGGCTACATCCCCTGTTGGGAAATGGACCACCTGAGAAGTTTGGGGTTTTCACCCCTCATCTGTTTTAGCCATAGGAGGGGATTATGGTCTGTCTGAACAATGAAGTTAGTACCAAACAAGTATGGCCTCAACTTCTTCAGAGCCCAAACCACACCAAAGGCCTCCCTCTCAATGGCTGACCAACGTTTCTCTCTGGGGGTCAGCCTTCTGCTTATGAAAGCTTCTGGCTGATCCTGACCTTCATCATTCAACTGTGACAGTACAGCCCCTACCCCCAACTCAGATGCATCTGTTTGCACAATGACATTTTTGGAGTAATCAGGACTTTGCAGAATGGGAGCAGTGCACATGGCCTGCTTCAGGTCATCAAATGCCTCTTGACAGCTAACTGTCCACTGAACATTTTTGGGCATTTTCTTAGAGGTTAAGTCATTCAGGGGTGTCACTATTGATCCATACCCACTGACACATCTTCTGTAATACCCAGTCAGGCCTAAAAGGCTCTCACCTGAGTCTGGGTAGTGGGAGCAACCCAGTCCATTATGGTCTGGATTTCGCTCTGCAATGGTTGAACCTGGCCACCACCTACAAGGTGGCCCAGGTACACAACCTGACTCTGCCCTATCTGGCACTTAGTAGTCTTGATAATTAGGCCTGCTTTTTGCAGGGCCTCCAAAACTATCCTCAGGTGGACCAGGTGATCCTCCTTGGTGGAGCTAAAGACAGCAATATCATCAAGATATGCTGCACTATAGTCTTCCAGGCCTGTAAGGACTTGATTCACCAACCTTTGGAAAGTGGCAGGTGCATTCTTCAAACCAAAGGGCATTACCACAAACTGATAGTGCCCACTAGGGGTAGAAAATGCTGTCTTTGGCTTTGCATCATCAGGTAGTCTGATCGGCCAGTAGCCAGCTGTCAAGTCAAATGTGCTTAGAAACTTGGCTGAGGCCAAAGTATCTATTAGCTCATCTGCCCTGGGGATGGGATGGGCATCAGTCCCAGTGACTGCACTGAGACCCCTGTAGTCCACACAAAACCTCATCTCTCTCTTGCCATTTTTGGTGTGAGTTTTAGGCACAAGGACTACTGGACTAGCCCAAGGGCTATCTGAGGGTTCAATGACTCCCAAATCTAACATTTTTTGGACTTCTGTCCTTATACAGTCCCTGACATGGTCAGGTTGCCTGTAGATCGTATTCTTCACAGGCAGACTGTCCCCAGTGTCCACTTCATGAGTGCACTAGGTGGTCTGACTTGGAGTCAGAGAAAACACATGTCTGAACTGGCTGAGAAGTTTTCTGCAGTCAGTTTGTTGCTGGACAGTGAGGGTGCCTGCCAAGGCTACACCATTTACTGATCCATCATCAGGGTTCTGAGAGAGCAGGTCAGGGAGCGGGTCACTCTCTTCCTCGTGTCCCTCATCTGTAGCCATATGCAAGCCCATGTCTGCCCTGTCAACATATGGTTTTAGTCTGTTGACATGAAGTACCCTGTGGGGACTCCTAGGGGTTCCAAGGTCTACCAAGTAGGTGACCTCCCCTTTCTGTTCAACAATTGTATGGGATCCACTCCATTTTTCCTGGAGGGCTGCTGGGGCCACAGGTTCCAACACTCGCACTTTCTGTCCTGGCTCGTAAACGGTCAGCACAGCCTTTTGGTCATGCCAGGCCTTTGCAATTCCTGGCTAGCCTCAAGGTTTTTAGTTGTCTTTTTCATGTATTCAGCCATCCCGGAGCAGAGACCAAGTACATAGTCCACTATGTCCTGTTTAGGGGGTTTGAGAGGTAACTCCCATCCCTCCTTCACCAGACACAATGGACCCCTAACAGGATGGCCAAACAAAAGTTCAAAAGGGCTGTAACCAACCCCCTTTTGTGGCACCTCCCTGTAAGCAAACAAAAGGCAGGGCAAAAGGATGTAGCAATCACAAGAAGAACTCCACAAAGTGTGGAGGGGGGAACGGGAGGCACGGGGTGCTAGGAGCTAGCGGCCTCCAATACTACTATTGACCACAGGAAGCTGCTCCTAGAGTGATGTGACCTTACTACAGTTGTGAATAGATTGTGATTGTGGACATCTCACAAAAAGTGACGGACTGGCCTCACACACCACCTGGTGTCATGCTTCATCATCGGCCAGTCCTCGCCCTCCAAAACCTTCGTTTGATGGAGGGCGGGCATACACCTGGAGACAGGGATGCACTTCTAAACTAAAGAGTGGGGGCCCATGGGGTAGAACGTGAAGTTAAAAATCATTATAGTTACCACAAATATTTTTAATGTGATCAGTAACTATATGATGCTAAAAACAAAATAGCGGCAGGTAGGGTATTAGGTGTCCCCTAGCCGTCTAGTGAAAGGTCAAAAGGATGTCCCATTTGCGCCTAAGCTTTTCTGGGAGACCTTTGATCATGCTCTTTAAGGTTTTGTTGAATCTTTCAACTAAACCATTGCATTGTCGGTGATAGGGTGTGGTGGATTTATAATTCACTCCACACTTCTTCCACATTGCAGTCAAGTAACTTGACATGAAGTTTGCTCCCCTGTCAGATACTACCTCCTTAGGAAAGCCCACTCTTGAGAATACACCCAAGAGGGCTCTTGCCACCACAGGTGCTTTAGTGGTCCTAAGTGGAATTGCCTCTGGGTACTCAGTGGCATGGCCCACCACCACCAGCATAAATCTGTGCCCAGATGCTGTTTGAGGATCCATGGGACCAAAAATGTCAATCCCCACCCTCTCAAAGGGAACCCCCACCACAGGTAGTGGTATCAGGGGGGCCTTTGTGGTTCCACCTGCCTTGCCAATTTCTTGGCAGGTTACAAAGGAGCGACAAAACTCCTTTGTGTCGTCAGACATGTGGGGCCAGTGAAAGTGAGGGACAATTCTGTCCCAAGTCTTGTTCTGGCCCAGGTGTCCTGCTAAGGGAATATCATGGGCTAGTGTCAATAGGAAGCCCCTAAACTTCAGAGGTATAATCAACCTCCTGGATGCACCAGGCTTGGGGTCTCTACTCTCTGAGTAAAGGAGTCCATCATCCCAATAAACTTTATGGGTGCCACTAGCATTCCCAGCAGCCTCATCAGCAGCTTGCTTTCTGAGGGGTTCAAGAGAGGGGCAGGTTTTCTGCTCCTGCCTCAGATCAGTCCTGGAAGGGGCCCCTGTCCCCAAAACTCAACCTGGTCAGGTTCAAGCTCCTCTGGGACAGTTCCTTCTTCAGGCTCAAGATAATCTCCCTCAGGAGGCTGATCTGTATTCTGAGTCAGGGGGGATGGCACTGCCTTAACGCTACTGCTCCTCCTCTTGGGAGGCACCATGTCTATTCTTCCAGAATCCAGGGCCTTTTCAGTGTTAGACATTTTGACCTGTGACCTAACATTTCTGCATGTGCCCTGAGCTCCACTTCAGCCCAAGCTGAAGTTTCCAGATCATTGCCAAGCAAGCATTCAACTGGTAGGTCTGCACTTACCACAACCTTCTTAAGGCCAGTTACCCCTCCCCAGGAGAAGTTAACAACTGCCAGAGAATGGTCTGTTCTGACATTGCAAGCATTGGTCACTTGGTACATTTCACCAAGTATAATCTGTCCAGGATCCACAAGATCTATTGTCACCATTGTGACACTTGCTCCTGTGTCCCTGAATGCCAAAACCTATTTTCCATTAATCAAAGGCTGCTGTCTGTATTTGCCCAAGTTACTGGCACTCACAAAGGAGGACATGTCCATGCCTCCATCACTGATCAGGACAGCCTGAGTTGGAATTCTGACTAGGCCAGAGTCCATCTCAGAACCCAGGGTTATCCCTACTACGCCCTTATTCTGAACATTACCACCACAAATTGTAGCTGTACTAGGGGGAACAGTTGCCTTAAGGGCAATGGTGGCTGGAGTTGAGTCTTTGGACTGTGCAATCACTTGTTCAGTGAGTCTTCTATTTACAGATTTTGCACTATGGTTTCATTTGGCCTTTCCCCTTGTTAGACTGTGAATCCCCACCTGAATAAGCTTTTTGGGGACTTTGTGAAGACTTCTGGTCTTTACCCTTCTCCCCACCCTTGTCAGAGTTTTTAGGAATTTGCTTCTTCTGGGCACCACCTTGGTTCTGAACCTTCTGCCTCACCCTGGTTCTGACCCATTTGTCCGCCTTCTTTCTCAATTCTTGGGGAGAGGTCAGATCTGAGTCCACCAGGTACTGGTGCAACAGCTGATTTTGACAGTTATTAAGGATCTGCTCCCTCATAATTAAATTGTACAATCCTTGAAAGTCATGCACTTTGCTGCCAAGTAACCAACCCTTCAGAGCCTTAGTAGCACAATCTACAAAGTCCACCCAGTCTTGATTCTGTGCATTTTGGGTATCTCTGAACTTTAACCTGTATTGCTCAGTGGTTAGGCCAAACCCTTTAATCAATGCACTTTTCAGACTGGTATAATTATAAGCATCCTCCTCTCTAACAGTGAGGAGCTTATCTCTACCTTTGTCTGAAAAGCAGAGCCATGTGATTGCTGCCCACTGCTCCTGGGAGACCCTTCGAACTTTACAGGACCTTTCCAGTGCAGTTTTCCATTTGTGGATGTCATTCCCACTCTGGTAGGGAGGGACAATCTTATTTAGGTTTCTATGGTCATGAGACCTCTCCCTATCTCTAGGGATGTTGCTGCCACCATGGAACTCTAGTCCCATCTGTTTTCTAGCTCTGTAGAGCTCTAGGGCCTCCTTGTCTAGGGCTACCTGCTGCTTTCTGATTTTGGGTTGGGCTTCCTCATACTTCAGCAGTCTCTCCCTCCTCTCCTGGGAGCTTTGCCTCCCATGTGCAGAGATAGAGGTCCCTATAGATGAACCAGAATGGTTAGACTCCACTGAGGGAGATCTGGACCTTCTAGGCCTACCACCAACTCTTCCAGAAGGGACAAAGAGGGGACCATTGTGGCCCTCCCCCTCATCTTCCAGAAGAGCTGGATTTCCCAGGTCAAGATCATTGTCATCTTCCTGGTCTGAATCAGAGGTCAGGTCATTGGGAATTTCACCCTTAGGCCCTTCTT
This sequence comes from Triturus cristatus, assembly GCF_964204655.1. Lineage (NCBI taxonomy): Eukaryota > Metazoa > Chordata > Amphibia > Caudata > Salamandridae > Triturus > Triturus cristatus. The sequence continues at coordinate 185,159,416 of NC_140589.1, forward strand.
CAACTGCTGTCCCACCCACTCTGCCTAACCCTTCAGACACTATAGGTCTTCTGAGATCATCCAGCCTAAGTACCTCTATGAGATGCTGGGTGGTTGGGCTTTTGCCTGTCTTCAGTCTCCTAGTACTGCATAATGCTCTGAATTCCAAGAATGGGAGGTTATCATACTTGGAGATAAAAAGCTCCTGGCAGGGAACCACTGGTTCCTAACCTTGAAGACATTACTAGTGAGGTGTGGTGTATTGCAATATCTAATCTAGTGTGGCCTACTAAACTCTCTTGAGTTGTAGAAAGGGTGTGCTAAGCCCTTAACACACAACTGTAAATTCAGTAGAATTTACTGTATTCTAAAGCTTGTATTATATGTACCTCAGGTACCTTTAGTGGTTTTCACATAGTCAATTCAATTGAGATTATCTGGTAAAACAATAGCAAGCTGGAATCCCACATGCTGCACACCAATGTGAGAAGTTGGCCTGGTATATGCTGTCCACTAATTATAGTGGGCACCTTGCACCAGTCCAAAGAAGCCCCTTATTGATTATAAGTTAACCCCTTCGATGCTCATGACGGAACGGTTCCGTCATGAGCATCGGTTGAGCTGTGCTCATGACGGAACCGTTCCGTCATGGCCCCGCCCGCGCTAGAACCCTTCAGCACCGCGGGGGAATCCGCGCAGCGCTGAAGGGGTTAAAGACAACCTTTATTGAAAGCTATCCTAGGGGTAGCTTTGGAGAGCAGCCTTCAGGCTAAGTATTGAAGCAATGTAAAGTAGCTTGGTTTACCAGTCTATAATCTCTTGAATGACCAAATGAAAGGCAACCACACCAGGTATATATATAAAATGTATGTATTTATTTCTAAACACACCCTACTAGTCTCTTTATGAGGCTAGAGGTCCAAACACATAAGTTACACTTCAAATATTACAGTAAAATAGCACAAATACACGTCAGGCCCTAGGGGCGAGCCAAACCATATACTTAAATAGTGGTATAAGAACCACAACTTAACTAGACACAAGGCCTAGAGCCTGTAGAATCGCTGGGACCCCAAGGAACCACCCAAGGTAGTGATACAGGGGACCCACGGGGGCCGTGTGCAGTGTGAGAACAGTGCTGCGAGGTCCCGTTAGCAGCAATGGGGAAAGTCGCGGTTAGAATAGGGACACTTAGAGATGAGCTAGGACTAAACCCTTTTGGACTTAGGAAGTTCTAGGGTCAACACCCACGGGAGCACCAGAGAACTCAAGTTACCTCACCCAGGGAAGCCGGGTCCATAGGTGTCAAATGGTGTCGGGTCGCGTCGTCGTTTTCAATGGGAGCTGGCAAAGAAGTGCTGCTGCCGGGAAGATGTGAAGTGTCCGAAGATATGCAAGCCTGGATCGAAGTTGAGAAGAACCTGAAAGCAGAGGGGACAGAGTCTGGGCCACTAGCCAGTGACCAGGAGCACACTAGGCGAATGCCCACCGATGTCGGGTGATTTCAGGTGAAAAAGGTGAAGCTTGACTCTTTAGCCACGAGGACCAGGAGGCGTCGAGGATGACCAGGAGCTGGATTCGAGCTGTCCCACAAAGGATGTCGAGTGCTGCAGTGTCGGTGCCTGGATTGGACACAACAAGCCTTGGCAACAGCAACACATGCAGAATAGAGAAAGATGCATCGGTGCAGACCAGTAAGGTCTGTGGGACTCACCACTTTGTAGGGAGTCAGGGCACGTCTGGAGCAACCAGGGAAGCCCAATGAAAACAAAATTTGCCTTCGCAGGGACCCACCAGTCGATGGACCAGGGATTGCGAAGGGACCTCAAGAGGAAAAACAAAATGGCGGCCAATGGGTCACTCGGGGTGACTAGGCTAGCAATCTTCGGCGGATTCTCTGCTCGACGTAGGGGCTACAAGTAACCTCAAGCACAACTTCAAGAAACGTCGAGAAGTCAATGCACTTGCAAAAGTGCATAGTGACCAGGAGCTCCAGTTCCACATTACTCACGAGAGCTGCGGGTCTCAGCTTTGCTGGGAACTAGGGTCGGCCTCTGAGAAGTCTGGAAATCCTCTTCCTGTGTTGCAAAGTCTTTGGTGTCCGGCGGGAGCTTCGGAGTTGCAGACCTGCAATTGCTTTGTTGATGCCTGCCAAGCAGGGGAGTCACTCCTTGACCCCAAGGGAGATTTCTTCCGTCCTCTAGTCTTGACTAGAGAGTCGAAGTTCCACGATTCAGTTACAGAGTTTCGTCCAGGGATATCTAAAGTCCTATTGAAAGGGGTTCCTTACTTATACCTAAGGAAGGGGTTGGACTAACTCTGGGGACTCACCTATGGGAGGGTTTGGAAAGAGGGGTGGCTACACCCATTTACTTTGTCCAGTTTCACACCAGAGCAGGGGCTGGAAGCCCCTGAACCGGTTTGAGCTGGACTATGCACAGGGACACCAAATGTGCCACCAGTGCAGGACTTCAAAGCACTCTGAGAGTGCTCCCACCCAGCCCCAATACACATCAGCCTGTCTGGGAGGTGGTTACACCTCCCTGTGACAGGTAACCTATTGTCCGGGCCTCCCCTGCTGGAGTTTCGGTCAGCAGCAGGAGGCCAGACCTGTGTCTGTGGCTGCAGCATCCATTTTGTGATGCCAGGGCTCTGTTAAGTTGGTACTGGGTATACCGGTACTGTCATGTCTCTCCCTCTAGAAGGGTGGGATCATATTCTCACATCAGGAATTGATGTGGGGGTATGATTCCAAGGTGTTTGACATCTAACACGACATGTTTCTGTGCAGTCAGTCCAAAGTTAGCATTAACCGTTTTAGTTATAATGCACTTAAGAGTATATGGTCAGGCTGCACTACTAACAACCCCAGAGGATAGATTCTGAAGGCTACAGAGGGGCTCAGCTCATGCCTGGTCACCCTCTCACATATAACCAAGCACCCTGCCTTCAGGATTTATAAAGCCTGCCATAGGGGTGACTAATAGATTTCTATGTGCAGTAATAGGTGAGATATAGTGAATCTATATCTCAGTAAGCGGTGCATGCACCACCTTACCCAGGCTGCGGTAGCAGACCTGTGGTGTCATTTTGGAGTGCCTTCCAGGGATGGCATAATACATGCTTCAGCCCCTGGTAGGCCTCTGGGGTACCTATGCATGAGGGACGTATTATACCATATATTAGGGACTTATAAGGGCACCTCAGAATCCAATCTGTGATGTACCTAAGGCACATGGAATCAATTTAGAGTGGAAGCAGCTTGGCTGGGGTCCTGAATAGCAGGGCCCCAGCCAGACTAAAGTCGAAAAACAGTGTTACACCAGGAAAAAGTGGGGGTAACCATGTGAAGCAGATCCCACTCTCCTACATGCTGACAACGGTTTTGAAGGTTGCATGGGTTTCTGAGGTTTTGTTGTTCCTCCATCTCTTCTTGAGTCATCTATAGGTGTATCTGGACTCATGGAGGGTGGGAGTTAACCAGCTGTTTTTTTTGGGGTGTTGCTTGCCAGGTGCCGCCTTGAGGGATGCCAGAGTGTCAGCGCAGTTGGAGTTCCATCGGTGGAGGTTGCGTCCTGAGGTGTTAGTGTCGGTGATGTGGTAGTGCTGAGAAAGGTGTTGAGATGTTCTAAGGTGACCTTGTTCCAGCTACGATGGAGGGGTGGTAAGGGTGGTGGTGTACGGTGAGTGTTGTGACGGCAAAGTGCACGCAGTGGTGGTCGGTCTAGAGGAGTTCAGTGATGTGGCTGTAGGTAATGTTTCCGCTGGCAGAGAAGAAGGTATCGGGGGGGTGTTCCACTGCATGGGTCTGAGCAGTGACTAGCTGCTTGATTCTGATGTTGGCAAGGTTCTCCAGAATGGATGCGGTGTCTGTTCACTGGGGTTGTCCAGGTGAAATTTGAGGTTGCCGAGTAGGATGTAATCGGTGGATGTGAGAGCCTGGGGCGCGATGAGGTCAACGATAGTTTTGGTGAATGGCGGGTGGGGGCTGGGAGGCTTGAAGATCAGGGTGCTGGCAAGGGTGGTGTTGGGGTTGGTCAGGATCTGAAAGTGGAGGTATTCCATGGTTGTCATTGGGTCCTCCAAGTGAGAGGTCAGGCTGAGGGTGTTCTTGAGGATGATGGCAATACCTCTTCCTGGTCAGTCAGCACGGTCCTTGTGGGTGATTTTGTAGCCGTTGGGAATGACGTTGGCAATGTCCGGACCAGAGCTGGGGTTTCCGGAAGGAAGGCAATGTCAGGAGAGGCAGCATAGAGGAGGTCCCGGATTTCTGTGGTGTGTTTGTGGAGGGATATCGTGTTGAGGAGGAAGCAGGTGAGCAGGTCAGGTGTGCTGTAGGTTGACTGGGCGGCAAGAGGAGCTGGAGTGTGTAGGTGGGCGAGAGTGTAGCTGCAGTTTTGGCAGGGGAGGGGTCCTTGGGAGTCCTTCTGTGACGCAAGATGGCAGGCGGCGTGGCATCCTGTGTTGAGGGCTAGGAGGGTGCTGGCTTCATATCAGTGGAAGGTCCGATAACAAGGGTCTGTGGCACTGGGCGCGGTCCAGGCGCTATGGGCGCAATTGGGCTTGCTTTTGGCATACCTTTGGTGTGCCAGCAGCGTGCCCGCTACATGGCAGTGCAGTGGCCGCCATTAAGTAGTGTGCTAGGGTGGCTGAACAGATGGGAGGCAGGAAGCATGGGGACAAAGGCAGCACAAAGCAGAAAAAGAGGGAAGAAAAGGCAGCCAAGCAGCAGAGCAGTGACTCTCTACCACTAGACCAGCAGGGATTAGGCACAGGCAACATGAAAAGCACAGAAATGCTTTAAAGGACAGTGGTCAGCAGCAGCAACAAGGGCAGCAGCTACCAGGGGGAGCTGCGCAGGGAAGGGAGCAGTCCACTAATAAGGTCAGTGGCCTGCACCTTCACCTCGCAGCGGCCGCCATTAGGTACTGTGCGGAAGGGGCTGGACAGCTGGGAGGCAGGAAACACAGGAGCAGGAAAGAGTCACTGGAAGAAGGCGTGGCTGCTAGGGATCAAAGCGGCAGTGGTAAGGGCGGTGAAGCAAGGAACAAAGAGAAAAGGAAAAAAGAAAAGTGCCAAAAGGGACAGAAAAAATGCAGCAGAAAAAGAGATACAGAAGCGCAGGCCAGCAGCAGAGCTCTGATGCTCTACCACTAGACCACCTGGGATGAGGTGCAGAAGGGAGCCTGTGGGTGGAGAAGGGCCTCGAACTCCTGACCAGAGGGTCAGCAGCAGCAACGGGGGCAGCAGCTATCAGGCAGAGCTGTGCAGGAAAGGGAACAGTCTACTAATAAGGTCAGTTGTATTGACAGTTTTGTCCACATGTTTAAAAGGTGCAGCAGTCAGGCTACACAAGTAGGCCTATGTCCTGCAGTTCAGAGGTGATATTTAATTTCCCGTGCTCTTGGTTGCATTTTCCTGCAATGTATATTATGTTTCTACTTCAAAGTTAAACATGCCAACTTAGGAATAGCCAACTTTATCATGTTTTTGGTGTTGCTGCACAGACATTGGGGTCTGTACAGCAGTGCCCATGTGTGCCTAGTTTAAAACCAGCAAAACCAGTCAGCATAAAATGGGGTGATCATGAAAAAAGAGGGCTTCTCTCTATGGGTGAGTGTAACTCATTTAATTCAGTGCAGTGTAATCACACAGAACAAACCAAGAATTGCGCAAGATTATGTTAATTATGCAAGTGTAATTCTGTTATGAGCGCTATTTCTTAGAGCAAAAAATGCCTTCCCACATTCAAAATGGGCGCATGATTGCAAAGAAATAGCTCTAAATGCAACAGAACATGAATACCGAGCGTGAGGGGCCACTTGTGCACTCTAAATGTGCTTTTGGGGTATTTTTGTTTTTCACCCAACGTACTCCTGGCCTTTAGCTCTATTTTCTTAGCGCAAAATGCATTTTGTGCTAAGAAATAGTGCAAGATGTGCTCTTGGGGTAGGATTTTCCCCAACTTACTTTTAGCATTTAGCGCTATATGCTTAGTACAAAATGCACCCTTGTTTCTAAAATGGACGAGCACTGAATGCAAAGAACACAAATAAAAAGTGTGAGCGGTCGCTCACCCTCACTAAATGTGCTCTCACAGTATGATCCCCCCCGCCAAATTACTCATAATTATGCAAGCCATAATAATTGCGTAATTAACTGTAAATCGATGTCAAAGAGTAACGTGGAATTACTCACATTACTCCAGCATAATTGAAATTAGGATGGGCCTACTTTTCTTACAACTCTTCTTCCCTGAAAATAATTTAGACAAGTGACACAATGCTGGGCAATGCAACTTTTCCATATGAATGTAGGAATTCATAAACAACAGTTACACCCTTTTAAAGCAGCTCTCGCCCCTGCAGGTAGGCTGACCATTGACACAAGAATGTTTCATCACATCTCTCCATTTTTAATCAGCCGAAATTGGGTCCACACTGAGGAAAGAAATGTGTGTATTTTAGTCTGCATTGGCGGCAAAGTCCTTCACTTTGGATCCCAACCTATTGAGTCCCAAGAGTTACCATCTCAGATGGTGAAAGACATCTTCAGATCTCAGACTCCCTCTTTCTCAAAAGCCTCTTCATTTAAAAATACATAGGCACTAAAGCTGCCTTTCTCCATGAGTGCCCCCAGTGCCTGGAACTTTTTTAAACGTCATATAAAATCTGTGTTTCCCCTCTATGTCATGTCCTAAATACCTCAAGGGGTAACAATTATGGAGAGACAGTGTTCTAATGTTGACTAATATACCCACACTGTTAGACACTGTTTCTTTTGTATAAGGCCTGTAACATGCCACCATGATTTCTATTTTGTTAGCCTTAAAATATAACATGGAATTTCTGTTTATAGTATGTATTGTGTTCTTACCATTTTGCTTTAGTTGTTCATGTATTATACATGTTCTATTTCTTGTAACATGTAACTGGTAGAAAACTGCATGTTAAACAAAAACTCAAATAACTACCTAAATAAACAGATAAAGTTTGATGCCATTCAGTAGTTTTCCTCTTTGCTTAATTAACTTAGGCCTTAATAAGAGTACAAGAATTATAGTTGGTTACATTATATAGATGTTAGAAATGTGGTGACATCTTTTCTTCAATAAATACATAACACAAACATTAAAATAGTTGACAATTCCCTTCTCTCTATTTTATTGTTTGACAACTAGGTATGCCAGCCCTACTACAGCATATCAAAATACTCAACAGGGACACATAATAGTTTAGTTTATTTCATTTCATAATATTTTGATTGTAGTGGAAAACATAACTGAAGGTAATGTCTGAGTTGAAATGGAATCCAAGTGATTCTAACAGTGGTTTAGACATTTCTAAAGTAGGTGGTAGACTTATTCCCCTGCTTCTACATGCAGATGACATGGTTTTAATTGCCCATACAGCCATAAGCCTACAGTGGCTCTTTGACTTATTTTTCACTTTTATGAATTATATGGATTTGTCCATCAATTACAAAAAAATCACATTTTATGGTGGTCGGTACTAAGAATACAGAAACAGCTCAGTTCAAAGTCAGATTTCTCAGTACGGGGTGGATCACTTTACATACTTGGGGATACTATTAAAATATATTCCTAGCTGGCAGTCACTAATCAAAAAAAATGTAGGGAGTATAAAGAGGGCTACTTCGGGCTTGAATAATGTTGCTAGTCGGCTGGGGTGTAGACCTCTCAAACTGATGTTAGAAGTTTATAAGGCCAAATGTATCCCTACAGCAACATATGGGAAAGAGATTTTGGGTTACGTGCCTGTTCACAGCATCCAGGTAATGGAAAATATGTTCTTTAGGGTTTTTTTTATTGGTGGGACAAAACATTCCGGCTTCAATTATACATTTAAGGATTGGGCATTCATTTTATCTTAGATTTTATTCGATTGCGTTTGCTTTTATTTTGCTGCTCAATTTGGTATAAGGAGGACTCAGATTTAAACAGATCAATTATACAGGACTATCTCTACATAAATAACACACTTTATGTACCCTGGTTACTTTATATAAAGTACTACTTTTGGGACCTAGAGAGGCCTGGTCTATTCTTTGATCCATAGGTCATTGGGAAATACTCTGAACAAATTGTGACAGGCAGGGGACCGGATGTTGCACCACTTGAATTTGTCACTGTTATCACAACCCAAGTTGCCCACCTCTAATAGCCAGCTGCTTATTGGCCATACATTAGGAACATTTAAACTGGAAAGGAAGGCAACAAACATGTATAGGCAAGATTTAATCCAAAGTAAAACTAGTAGATCCTTTTCATGTGTGTTTATCTTTTATTCGGGTTGTCCTTCATCTGAAAATACAAGCGCAGCCAACACATTTCACCTTAACAGAGGCTTCCTCAGGGCAGCTTTCACCATCCGCTAAGGTCACCCAATTGTGCCCGCAATGTCACAAAGCACAATCAAACTTCAGAGACACACTTGCAACAAAGTATACATGTATCCCCCAATCCTTCCATCTGAAGAACATATACGTCTTAACATTGTGAGGCAATTGGGTCCAAAACCTCTAGGTAAATCGTCGCAACCTTGTTCGGCACAAAGCCGACAAGTCCCTCTTTGTCAGGTAATTGCTCTCACAGAGCCTAATTGTAGGTTGTTGCACTGAAGACATTATTTCTCGGTTTCCAAAGTAACATCTATTTACACATGCCTGCCATTTTGCAGTTACAGGAGCAGGCATCTACCCTCCAGTGGTATATACATCCTTGGTGGAGGAGTAAACAACTGATACATGCTGGATCTCTTGTAATGTATGCACAGATCATTGTACTAGTTCAATAATAAAACAATGAAATATCCCATATATGCAAACACGAGTTATATAAATATTCAATAGCCTAGGAATGCCGGTATTTAAAGATGCTAATTGATGTTACTCAGTGCAAGTCCTCCCTCAAAGCACAAACTCTGCTTTTTTGCCAAAGTAGACTTGATTTTGGTACCAATGCTAATTGTCCCTCTTTCAACCTTCATCCTCGCCTGTCCACTCGTCTACAGGAGTCTTCTTCCACCATGGACATGCCAGCAACAATCTACATTCATGCATATTTAGATGTTAAGCCATCCACGAAGCATCAGCAGTGGAGGCATAAACAACATGAAAAGCACAGAAATGCTGCAAAGGACAGTGACTCAAAATCCTGTGGGAAAATCTGCTCTGTCTTCCCATGACTCAACCATGGAAGTACTGAAGAAAAGAGACAATAATTTTTATATTTTCTTTCGAACTCTCTCCATAGATTTGTGTTCATAGCAAAACGCTGGGGAAGCATAGATGATCCCTCTGGTGACCATTCTGAGTGAGTGAGTCAGACACCCTATGTAATGACCCTTCAGATTGGTGAAATCTGATGGGACATATAGAAAAGGCAAGCTATCAGGTTTTTCCACAGATGATTAGCACAATAATGATAGACTTCAGTCGTAATGCAGCAATTATTGTAATGTGTTAGTTGAAAAGACGTTGCATTTGCCAGGGTTGCACAGCATTAAGTGTACCCACACTAACCAGACTCCTTAATCTCTGATGTACTCCAGGTGAGAAATCAAATGTAAAGATAGACTGCTGTCCTGTGGTTGATTCTAAATGTGAAGGGCACATCCAACAAAACATTGGTAAAAGATGACTGACTAATGCCCCACGCTGTATGTTCTTCTAATCCAAAAGTGAAATGGGACCTCAGGCATTCAGCAACGATAGGGCGCTGACCCAAGTCCTCACTCTTACTTATGTACTAATTTATGCCTGCTAAGCCTCATGGGTTATAGGTCATCAACCAGGACTCTCCAGCCATCTCTGTCCTAAGCTTTTCTTTCAATCTGACTTCAGGTGTAATCCATCACTTTGCAGTCAGCCTTGAGACCTTTGCCCTAGGTGTTTCTTAGCATTCCTCTTTTCCTTTTCCCTTGACAGTTCCAGATCAAGGCTTATCTGGCAATGTTTGACGTGGGCTTGTGGAGGTTGTGACCTATCCAGCCCGAGCGTCTTTTCAGGATTTCTTCATGAGCAGGGAGTTGGAAAGTCTGCTGCCATAGTCGTTGCTGCGATGGTGTTTGGTCAGCGAATCTGGAGGCTTTTCCTCAGACAGGTGTTCATGAATGTCTGGACTTGTTGGTGATCTCTGTTGTCCTCCAAGTTTCTGCTCCATATAGAAAGAGCAATTTTACATTGGTGTTAAATGCCTGATCTTGATTTGCAGTGTTAGGTCTTTGGAGCTCCAGATCTTCTTTAGCTGGTAGAAGTCAGCCCTTGCTTTGCTGAATCTTGCCTTGATATTGGTGTCTGTGCCATCCTGCTTGTCTATGACATCGCCCAGGTAAGTGAAGGTCTAAAACTCTTCTAGTGCATCGCCTGCAAGAGTGACTGCAGTTGTGCTGACTATGCTACCCTTCAGGATCTTGGCTTTTCCCGTGTGGATGTTGAGGCCAAGTTGTGCTGCTGTGGCTGCCACAATGTTGGTCATCTATTGCATCTACAGATGGGTATGGAAGAGTAGACGGCGGTCTGCTGTCAGGTTTGCTCACAGGTTCCATACCTTGAAGGATGTGTGACTACAGGATGGTGCCTCCCACCAGATGCGCATGGCAACTGAATCATCCGAATATAGGGTTCTTGAAGGAAAGTCTCCTTAACTCAATGTGAGAGCCTTAGGCCTCATTTTTGCATTGCATGACTGCTTCGATAGGCTGCTTTACCTCCAGCCTGGTGAAGGTCCTAGACCCATGTGGGGTTTTAAGGTGGGCCAAATCATGTTAGCTTTAATATTGTCTTTATAAGACATTGCAATTCAATAATAAGACCCAAACTCTGTTTTTAGTTACATCTAGCGTACCCACTTATTAAAGGAAATTTCCCGGGGTTTACCTTGAGACATTTTATCTCTTACCTTCAAGATCCTGCCACATATCCAGCTACAAATTATATAAGAACTCCCACCTTTTTGGTTGAGTCCACCCTGGTTGTACCAACATACCACTGTGTGGATAGGCACCGATGATGAAGCATGCACTATTAAATGAGTGAGGTGTCTACTCCAAAATCAATGGATTTCCCCCATGGCTGTCCCTTCTGGCAAGTCTATCCTAGCTGCCCTTTTGTTTATGGGAGAGTAGGGCCACGTCATCTGTAAAGTCCAGGTCATCGAGCCGCGTCCAAGGTATCCACTGGATCCCTATTCATCTTCCTGCTGTGCATGTCTTCATGATCCAGTCTATGGCCAGCAGAAAGAGAAAAGGTAAGAGCAAACAACCCTGGTGGACTCCAGTCCTCATTTGGAAGTCTTCCGTGAGTTGCCCTCCATGGACTATCTTGCAGGTCATTCACTCATAAGAGTTCCTGATGATTCTTACAAGTTTATCTGGCACACCATAGTAGTGGAGGATTTTCCAAAGGGTCTCTCTGTCCATGCTGCCGAATGCCTTCTCATAGTAAATGAAGTTGACATAGAGGGGGAAGTTCGATTACATTAACTGCTCAATGATGATGCTCAGTGTTGCAATCTGGTATGTGCAGGATCTATTTTTCCGGGAGCCAGCTTGTTAGTCTCGCAACTGAGCATTGACTTGTTCCTTTATTCTGTTCAGGATGATTCTGTTGAACACTTTGCATGGGATTGATATAAGAGTTACACCTCTGTAGTTTGCACAGGTACTCAGGTCACCTTTCTTGGGGATCTTGATTAAATATCCCTCCTTCCAGTCTGATGGCAACTTTTCCTCATCCCAGGTCCTTCCAAACATGGCCAAGAAGTCAGGTACTCACATTCTAATCCCGAACACGACTTTGTATGGAGTACGGCACCTCAGGGAAATTCTTGGCATGTTGTTTACTGTCCTCTGGACTCAATATAGGTGATTGACCCAACTGCCACCCGAACCTAATACCGTAGCTGTTGAGGATTGCTTTAAGTCCAGGTTTTTCCTCTCCACAATCGAATTTCCCTCGGATGATACAGAGAGGAGTACCGCAATGCAACACCCAAATTTCCAATGACTTCTTTGTAAGCCTGTGAGTTAAACACAGGGCCATGGTCAGATTGTAATGTGTCAATTCTGTATGTCCCTATGAAGACTCTCAGATCCTTTATAACAGTTTGGGCGTCAGAAGAGCACTGAAGCCAAACGCACAGGAATCTGGAGCATGAATCCATTGCCACCAGGATTTACCTGTAAGCCCCGTCAGATTGTAAGGGGCAACAGTGGTCCTAATAGACACATGTGAGATGTCTGTCTGATATCAGTGATGCTGTTTGTGTTGGATGTGCTACGGTGGAACCTTTCAATTGCTGACAGATGTTAAACTTAAGGACATAACCCTTGGTCTGTTTAGTAAGACCTGTCCACCAATAACGCTGCTTAAGTAATTAAATAGTTGCAGCGATACCTGCCTGTGCTGAACCTAGACCTTTCGTGTGCAGCTAGAATTAATCCTAATCTGCGATCCATGTTTGGTATTACTCTATCCCCCACTCCTGGTATTTGAGCATAAGGAATATTTTGCGTATTTAACTTGTAGGAGTACTTGAGTAGAAAACCTTTTGGCACGGATGAGCTGTTATTGTGTGTAGCATTCACAGCTATCTGTATCTGTCCTTCTATTCTCATACTAGAACGAGTGATCGCAGCAACGGCAGTAGTTTGCACTGTCGCCTTTGTGACTTCATTAGCCAGCGAATTACCTTCAACGTGCACACCAACATGTTGATGATGAATGTGTCAATTACATGAGCCCGTGGCAGACATTTTTTCAGGTTTGCCACTTATTCCCACAGCAACCTTTGCTTTAAAGGGCAAACCTTTGGAATCTCTAAGCCCATTCTGTCCCCAAAAGAGAAGATATTCATTGTTTGTCTGGATGCAGTAAAAAGAATCACACACAATAAGTGTGGGGAATTCCCGATCCGTATTTTTTAGTGCCAGTATCAGGGCTGCTAGTTCTGCCAGCTGTGCCTTGAAATCTCCTAGAGACTGCATCTGTGTTTTGCTAAGACGGAAATGTCTGTTCCGCATATGTCCTTTCATAATTGCACATGCTGCGCTGTGTTGCTGTTCACTTCCTATGGCAGGCTGAGCAGATCCGTTAGTGTAAATCATGTATTCATACTGATCTAGAGGCATTATTTCATTTGTGAGAGGATATTTTTGTTTGTACTGCAGGAATACATGTGTTTTATTGTAGAATCAAATTTGCAGTCTACATGTGTTGCAGTGAGAGAATTAGCCCGTTGTATCCATTGCGGATGCTGTGCTTTTGTGTTGGAACATTTACTATGGTAACAGCCTCAAAGTTTGGGACTGGAGTCACACCAATTATGCGTTTCCCCTGAGCTAGTGTTCTTTCTATCACTACAGCAGTCTGTACTGGAGTCAGTATCTTTTCTGTGGATGCAAAACGCATCTCATCGTTTGTGTGCAAATTAGATTTGTATACAATGGGTACAGTTTGGCCTTCATTGAAGGTGAGGTGAGTGTAGCCTGCTTGACCCCCGACTACACGGATCACCAAATTAGTAGTGTTTACTAGTGTGGGTAAATGTTTAGAAGCTCTCATGTCAGCTTGTACGGAACAGAGAATTTCTACAGTGTTCCTGTGTCCAATGTTGAACTGAAAAATCAGATCAGATTAGGTCGTAGAAAGGTTTTACCTTTTCTGTGTAATTTAAAATGTATGTTCTGCCAAAATGTAAGAATCCTAAAAAGGATTGCAAGCCTTTCAGAGTTTTCAAAGTTTGCAGCAACGCAAATGTTTCTAAAAAAATTAGCTGCCATGCTTTTTCCTTCACTTGATAACTCATATCCCCCAAATAGAACATTGAGTTGGGCAATTTTAGATTTTTTAAAGTTAAATTTGCAGCCTACAGTGGCGAACCCCAAAATTATGTTTTTCACCCTGTGCAAGTGATCCAATAATATCTAAGTTTGAGTGACTCTGGAACAAGGTCGGAGAAAGCTGGTAATATTACATTTTCCTCCTTTGGGCATTCAATGACGAACTCAGGCAGGCAGTCTTTTTCAGCCACAAGTATATCGTATCCATAAGTCAGGTTCTCCCAAAAGAGATCTTTAACATTTCTGGGTATGTCCCCTCCATTCAGAGCGTAATTTCGCATAACTGATGTGGGACACTTACACTTGTATCAAGTGTTTCCACCTTGATATGTTCACTCAAAGCTGCTGTCACCAGAAATTCCATCAGGTTCTGGCAAGCTATTGTTACTTCCGCTGTGCTGTCTAGCATCGTCAGAGCCCATTCCCTGTTCAGTAGTAGAGTCCTCAGTAGCCAGGGCATTTCTTATTTTAAGGCCAGCTACCTTCTTCTTTTTAAATTGAGGTTTACTTTTGGCTTTATCCTCTTGTTTGATAATGTAGTCTGAAGTGCGATGTGTGTCTCTTGACTTGGCTCTCGCTTCTGGTCTGTGTTCGGCCCGTCCTTCCCTCTCGGAATTTTTTTATGAACCCTAAAAGGAACGAGAGGAACGTGTAGCAGTATCCCGATACCTGTCAGGTTTTTTTAATATTGTCACGGTTTCTAAGATTATATTTTCTATCAGTGGGCTCCTGTTGAGGAGACCCACCCTCTGATCCTGATGCATTCTGCCTATTATATTTTGATTGATTTTTGTCCCATTTCTTTTTACAAGAATCAGGTGCTTGCTTTGAGTTGTCCTTTTCAGGATTGCCTGTTAATTGTGGTTTCACAGGTCTAGTTCCCAAGTTATCTCTACCCAGCTAAGCATAGGTATCTTTGATAATCTTAGGTATTTCTCACTCCTGTTGTGCAGGAGTGCATTCCCTCAGGCATTGACCTATAGCCACCGCTGCTGCCTCCCCTTTTATGTTAGCTAACATAATTGTTGATACCTGGGCAAAATTGCCTATCAATTTGATCCCCAAGTCCTGGGCAGATTCTGCCCCATACTCATTCTGTATTTGTTTCAATAATTCTGGTATGACTGCTATTGAGGAGGTACCATGAGTTCTAGTATAAACAGCAGCGAACACTGTACCCAAAGTGGCACAATCCTCTCTCTCTCGAACGCTAATCCCATTGGCAAGCATTTTGATAATATTCTGTGTTTTTACTGCGGGCCCGTCTGGGGAAATACAGCCTCAAACTGTGCTATTTTCTGTGCTATCCGGAACAGAATTTGCTCACGTTCAGTGGGCTTTCTTCCCATAATCGCATTCAGCATTAGTGGGGTGATTTTTGTTGAAGGTCCTTGCGGTTGACCAGCTTGAGTGACCCTTGTAGGTTGAATTGTAAGTGTACACATTTCGACCTGTGTAAGGTTTCTGTATGATTTTACTGTATCTTTTCATAAAGTGTCCATAAGTGTTCTGCTGGCAAGGTATCAATTTCTGGATGCGGTGTGTAAGCAGCGAGGACCGGCCAGGTCGCTCATTCTCTACTGAGCAGACCGAGTCTCACATTTGTTGTGGCGTGGGTGACAGTGCCTTTAAACCAATTATTATGTTCTTGGTAGGTTGACAGGACTTCTATGTCCTTGTATGGAGGGTATTCTTCAGGAGTCTCATCTGGAATGTAAGTATGAAAAACCTTAGTGCTTGCATCTGCAGGTGGAAATTTGATCCATGAATAGAATACCTCTGTCCTGAACGCCTCGTGTGCCACAATCACGAAGGTAACATGTCCACCATTGCTGGGAGGCCATAATCTATTCATTTCATAGTGATTGCATGTCTGTAGTTTTCTGAAATGTTAAGAGCACCTTCGTGCTCAGCTTCCTTAGCACTAGCACCACTCGCACCAGCATCTCCGTTCTGAGACATTATGGGAGGAAGTATTAAAAAAAGAGATAAGGTTTTGCACAATGTGTGGAACTATAATCCTTCAAGCTTGAATAAGCCTACAGCCAATACATATGATATACCTACTCAGCTGTAGCAGATTTTCCCTTCCCACTCCAGATGTCTCTGGTTAAATGTGAGTTGGGGTCTCCGAGAAAGCACGACTGAACTACTCATATTTGACCGTTAAATAGGAAACAGCCTAACGTTGGGCACCATGTCATGTAGCTCCAAAAATGCATAGGATCTGCATGTTTAGACAACATTAACCAAGGGATTGGTGTACAGACTGATTCCAGACACCCCTAAAAGATATGTCAGCCTTTAGACCAGCTAGCTCACAGTGCCACCATAAGCCCCCTAAACTTAAGCAAATAGTTTTTGGCAACTATTGAACATGACAATCCTTGGTCCTTCGGAGATCATGGAAACAGTGCAGTACTTTTCGCTCATTCAATCATGCTCACTTAGGACCAGATGTACGATGCCCAAAATAGTGCCTCACAAATTGTGAGGCGCTTTTTTAGATGTACATCAGTGTGTATCACACTGTTTGCGATTCCCAATCGGTTCGCAAATTGGGAGGCTCAAAAATATTAATGAACCTCTAATAATTTGCGACCCCTTTGACAATGGCAGGCCCTCCCAGGTATGGTGGCCTGCTGGGCTCAGCAGACCATCATGTCTGGGACTGCTTTCCAATCAAGCATTTTTTTTTTCAATGCAGCCCGTTTTCCTTAACCGAAAATATGATGCATTGAAAAAAAATGAAACGTTTTTGTTTCATTTTTTAAGGGCAGGCAGTGGTTCCTGTGACCACTGCCTGCCCTTAAAAAATATTTCCCCTGCATTTGCAAAGGGGAAGGGGCATTACCACCCACTTGAAGAGGGTGGTAATGTGCGAGTGCTTTGCGCCCACAATTGCGGATGCAAAATATTCATACATGGGCATGCGCTTGCTATTAGGAAAGGAACTCCCCTTCCTAATAGCAAGTCGCAAAACCTATTTAGCGAGTCACAAATAAATTGCAACTCGCTAAATAGGCTTTGTACAAGGCCCATACTGTTTTTGCATGTGCAAACGGGTTCGCAAACCCGTTTGCGCATGCAAAAACGGTCGTACATCTGGCCCTTAGTCTGAGAGAGATATACAGAATAAACAATGGTGACTTTTCAATAAGTATTTATTGAACCTGCGTCATTCTAGTAAAAAACATGTTTACTGTGACAACCATTAGACAGAAACAGATAAGATTACAAGCACCAGCAGAGTAAATAAAAGGTAGAATTCTACCATGGTGCTAAAACAGTGATTATATGGAGGCATATGGATACATGACAGTAATCAAGCATACTCCTACGATGCACACCCTACCTAAGTCTACCTAGCATGTATGTTGGTGTAAAGCCAAGAATCCCCTAGGAAAGAGCCAACCCCATTACCTGATGGGAGAGAATGAAGGACCTCATTTTGGTCTTGAGTTGGACCCCGCAAGGGATGTCAGACCACTGCGTGTTGGAGCTTCTGAGTGCAGGGACCTCAGCGTCTTGTGTCAGCGTGAAGCTTCTCCTCTACCTATCTAGTCTTAGAATGGTTCTTTTATACCACAAAGATAGCCTCAGGGTTCCTTACACAATCAATATGTTGTGACTACGATTATGCAAATAAGCCTGGAACAATACCTGCGATTTTGCAAAGCTGTTTTTTCACCCTTGGTTGAAGATGACCATTACGTTTACACAGAGTATGTTCATGCTGTTATGTACGTCATGTGCAGGGACTTTTCTAAGAATCCTCATACATAATAAATTAGGCTAGTTTCCAGGAAACTGAGCGACATTTATTCAGCACATAACTGGGTAAAAGATCAGAGCTAGAACTGTTATGTAGAGCAAAGTAGGAAAAATGTAGGTAAAAGGTTGTGCAGCTACCTAGGCCTAAATTAGGGTACATAACACATGGCAACTGATGTTTCAATGTCTGTCTTCGGTGCCTCTGCAGGAATGTTGTCTGGTCCTGCTGCCTTCCCATTTCTCAGCTGTTTGATGACTTGCTGGATTCTTCCTTGGTTGGCCTGCTGCAGTCAATTGGCAAGTCCTTGTCAGATGGCTGAATGTCTGGTGCAGATTGTGGCCCCACTCTTCATATTATTAGTTGTATTTGTTTTTATTAAAAAGATTCTAACAAGACACTTTATTACAAAAAATCTGGCAAAACAGGTAAAGCTGACTTTTTTACGGGATATAAAGACACATAAGGACAGACACCATCCTTATTTAGGGCTAGCTTGAGACAGCTTTAGAGTCCTCTGAAACTGATAGGACTCCTAATCAGCACCAGCAGTCAAGTGTATTAAAAAATATGAGAACTATGATGCTTTGCACAATGGGGGAGGGACGAGTGAGCATGGGGTGGGGTCAAAGGCATAGCTAAAAACAAACAATTCTTTAACTTTTTTTCATTCTTGCACCTTTAGATAACTACTTATAACATAAAACATAACTTAAATCAATAAAAATACAAGTTAATTGTTGGCAAATGCACTATCATACATTATGAACACTCTATTAGTTAATGCACTTCAGAGATTTGTGTTTGTAACCTGAAAGCCACATAATTGACTCCTGGTTGGTGCATTTGAGAATTGTGACTTGTACATGTTTAGTGCTATGATGTCCCGGTACGAGTCAGAAAGCAATGTAAACATGTAAGTCCTTATTTTAAACTTGCCTACACATAGTATAAGACAGGCTGCTACAAAATGTGCAAAAAGGTTCAAAATAAAATAAATGCTTCAAAATATATATTTTAGTAATACCCAGTCTGTAGTGCAATTTTTATAACTGTTTTTTAAAGCACACACTTCACAGCTTTTCTGGTAACTCCCTTGCAATACTACTCAAAACGAATACATCTGTGTCATCAGGAAGCTTCAAGTGATTCCATCAATTAAAGCCAATACCGTCTTCCAAGCACACTTTACATTTGCAGGTTAATCAATTGCGCACATTTACATTTCTTTCAGGCAAGCAGGCACTGTAACAAGAAGGCTTGTTTAGGTGTCTGCCCCTCCCTGGGTTTCACTGCGCAGGAGACCCCTGTCTTACACTTCACCCGAAGCATATCAGCCGTCACAATTAACCATCCCAGGATTGTTGTCTTTTCACAAAAAGCAGGGGAACTAAATTTTTCTTAAATGTAAAAAGAATGGGCACGTCATACGTCTGGAGGTGAGGTGTGGTGCTGCGGATATGGCGACTGACACCGGAATCTGGGGATCACGGTTCGATCGCCAGCGGCAGATTAGCCCAGCACCATGTGACTCTGGGCAATAGCTTGCTTAATCTTCCCGACGGGCCCCAAGTGCCTAGAGACCCTTACAGGTGATTGTTCGCGCTTTACAAATGTGGATTATTATTATACCCCTCATATCCTGCCCACTTGACCACTGATCTGCACAGTTAAACAGTTTGCATTGTAGCTTTGCATTGATGATTCACTGGGGGGGAACTGTGTTTAGCAATAACTTACTATTTAAAAGCACCTGCTGCAGAGTTTCTTGTGCCTCAAGCTCTCAGTCAGTAATAAAAATGTCAAGATAACTCTTGAGACAGAGATCAGAGTTTTGTCTAGTGGCAGTTTTGGGTCACCATAAAGTAGCGCAGAGGGTTAACATGCCTGCTGCAAAGAACAAATCTGTATTTTATGTGGATAGCTGAATGGATTACTTAAGCAAGCCTTTACCAGCGCTTTCAAACAAATGAATTGTATGTGAGAGAGCAACTATGGAGAGATGGATGGCACTTTTGCTGGGCCACAGTGAAGGTATTTGAGTAGAAGGTCAAAGGGGGTGCCAAAAAGATTTTCGCTCTAAGTGCTACCAGCGCTAAAGTCGCCCCTGCCATCCTGGAACTGGCAAAGCTATTTGTCAACAGTGCACTGAACTGTCTGTCCCACAGAGAGCACTGGTGTTGATCCCTTGCACAAATGCAGCAGTTCACAAACCTGTGTCTGTAGGCCTGATACCATAGCAGAACCTCAGCAGGGCCTGTGTCTACTGAGCTGAGCCCCAGAATGGAGCGGGGTGGAAGACCGGCAGCCCCACTCTTGTCATGGGTCCCATCTTCGTTCTGCAATAGCTTGATACAAGTGGTGGCTGGCATCTATGGTGGGGGCAGGTGGGTGGGCGCTCAAACATTTAAGTTTAAAAAAAAAAAAGCTTACCTTAAGCAACGTTCTCCAAATTCTTCAGCTCCGGACCTCTTCTCTGCCGGATGCTGCAGTGCGGACACCAATCCTGGTGCTGCTCTCAGCCCTGATTGGAGGGGGCATCCTCACTCGCCGCTCCCAAGGGCGCTGGAGCCCTGCACTTATTCTGACATAGCTGTCTTAAGCTGGGTTTGAGGTTTCAAAGTGCGCATGTGTGGCTGGCCATCGCAAGACAGCTGGCCAAAAAAGACATGCACATTTTGAAAAGTGCAGAAACAGTCCACCCTCCTCCATGCTGCTCTCATTCAGCAGCGGCCCGGCCCAATCCTGACAATTGAAAATAAAATGGTAATCTATTACCATTCCCTTTTTCATTCTTTGGGAGGGAAACCTGAGTGGGCGACGTTCCTCCGCTCCAACGGAGGAGCCGCCCCTGCTTGATAGGGTTTTTGGCAGGGTTAGGGCAGTGAATGTAGTACCAAAGGGTTGCTCACATCTGATCCAGCTGCATTAGGTATTTTATATTACATTTACATTTTATGAAATAAGAATCCACTTCAACGACCCACCCATGACACAGGCAAGGCGAGTATAGTTGCAGACTCAGACATGCCTAGGCTACCACTGGAGGTAAACCCATATTTCATTTAAATAGTCTTTATTGTAGTTGATAGGAATGAGTGAATTGTGCTTTATAGCACTTCCCCCAGTGACTCATCTCTGGGATCTCCCAGTTTTCGACTGAAGCATAAGATGCCGAAGTGGTGTTAGTGTTCGTATAATAAAAGTAGGCCTACTGACTTCTCCAGTGCTTATCATTTTATATTAAAAAGCAATTTGGTGGGGCTTTCACACTGCAAAATAACCTTCTCTCTGTCCCGAAAAATACAAGGAAAATATGTTCCATTGGATTGAGAAGCTGGCTTTTCACATGGCAGAATTTAGCAAATTATGGAATCACAGACTGGGGAAATGCAAACCCCCAAAACAAAGGAAACAAGCATTAGTAAAGCCAGTACATCTGGCATTTGATTTAATGAAAGCTGTTCTTCATTGACTGGCAATTTTGTTTGTATGATTGTGTGGATTGTTGAGTGGTTGAAGGTGAAAATTAGTCAAAGGTTACACCTTACTGAACCTTACGAAGGAGTAATTGGAAAACATTGGTTAATGCATTATTGAACGCATATATGATTGGGTGACTGACTACATGGACAGATGGAAGTAGGAATAGATGAGTGCATGGATGAATGATTGGGTAACACGATGAGTGAGTGCCTAGGTTGCTACAATCAAGTTGGTCTCTACTTGCCATTCCTATTGTTAACTCACCCTTGCACTCATCTATTTATTCATACATTTCATGAGGCAGACGTTTGCGATAATTGTCTATCTCCTATGCATAATCAATCTCTCCTGACATCAAATAGTAGCAGTGAAAGGACTCAGTAAATCTTCTCAGAGAAACTTAGATTAAAAATAACTGCAGATTTCCCGCTGCCATGTCTACCACTGTTTGCATTTACTCAACTCTAGTATACACAGAACAATAGACTATGTAAAGTTCAGCGGAGAGGTACTGAACTTCGGCCTACATTCAACATTTGCGACCCAAGCAGCTCTACCCTAGCTACACTAGCAGCTGACCTCATATCCAGAGCATGCATGGCACAATACTTTTATAAATACATGCTCTGTGAAGAAACATTAATCAATGAGAATGAAATAGAGAAATAAAGAGGAAAAATAATAGAGAAAAAGGAAGCACTGTATATGATGAGCACTTGGACATTTAAGGCAGTTAGAATATTTTTTTAAGCAACGCCCTTTCATGAGAAATCCTTTTTAGGTTCAAGCCTACTAAACAGTGCAGTGGTCTGGTTTGCAAACAGATGTTGGGGACATTCAGAAAGATTCCTTGGGAGTGCATTCTGTCCATTGCTTACCATTGTCTTTTTGGTTTGAAATTCACGTTTGCTTACTTTCTAGTTTCTGGCTCTGTTTTAGGCTGTCCAACTTGAGTTTGTCCCTTCCGTTGCCCATACTCCATTTACTGTATTTTTCCACCACTGCGCAATTTTAGTAAAAACGCCTTTACATCTTGTTCTTATCAGGTGACATTTGATGTGCATTCAGAGACAGAGGTCAAATGTCAGGCTTTGCCTTCCAAGGATTTGGTGCTGACTTTTCTTTCTCTGACTTCAAAGTGAGAGAATTTATGTGACAATCATACTGGCTACTAGAGTGTGCAACAAAATGTAAATGTCTGTAAATGAACTGTGCAAATATTTCAGAATATATGAGAATTAGAAAACCACAAATTAAGCACATGTTTGGTAATACTGAAGTGTGGTGGAACCAAATATTTTAATACCATCAAAACAAATTTAAAAAAAAAATCAATACACTAGGTGATTACATTTTCACACATTATCATTTGTGCACTTTTATCAGTAATACTGTATGCCTGTGAAAATGTATTTGTCATTTCATTTGAAGATGTGTCATCTGTAATGGCAGTATGCTACCACACCATTCATACTTCACTTTACCTTGCTCTACTCTGCACCACTCCACACAACTGCAGTCAACTCTGCACCACTCCACACTACACCACTTCATTCCATGCCACTCACCACTACGTCACTGCACTGTGCTCTGCACCACGCTACTCTATGCCACTTTACTCTATGTCTCTCTACTGTACACCTCTCTAGTCTACACCAATACACTCTACTTTACTATGTGCCACTGAACTCTTTGCCACTGCCCTCTAAACCACTTCACTCTGCGCCACTCCACTCTATGCCACTCTACGCTACCACTCCACTCTATGCCAGTGTACTGTACGTCAATTCACTCTACTCTGTACCACTCCACTCTACACAAGTGAACTCTATGCCAATCCATTCTATGCCACTCTAATCCATACTGCCCTCTATTCCACTATGCTCTACACCTCTGTACTCCACTGTGCACCACTCCACTCTACTCTGAAACAATCTAATCTAGGTCGCTGCAGTCAGTGCCAATCCACTTGGTGACATTGTACTCAGCACCACTCCACTCTGTGCCACTCCACTCTACTATGCACCATTCCTCTCTTCTTTGTTCCTCTCTGCTCTGCTCTGTACCATTGCACTCTACTCAGTATCAGTGCACTCTATGCAATGCACTCTACACCACTTAACTCAAAACCAGTGCACTCAAACACACTGCACTCCACGGTACTGCACTCTACACCACTGTTCTCTATGTCACTACACTCTACTTCATTCTGTTGTACTCTGAACCACTGTACTGTACACCACTGCTCTGTAAGCCACTCTATTCTGCACCATCTGTACTCCATGCCAATGCACTCTATGCCACTCTACTCCACTCAATGCCACTCCACTATAGGCCACTCTACACTACAATACTCTATGCCGCTGCACTCTACGCGGCTACTCTATCCCACTGCACTCTACACTGCACCGCTGCCTCCTACCCTGCACCATTCTACTCAACCCTACTTCATGCTACTCTGAAGCAATCTATTCTATGCCACTGCACTTTATGCCACTGCATTCTAAACTACACTGCTCCACTCTGTGCCACTCCACTCTACACCACTGCACTCTATACCGCACCACTCTACTCTACTCTATGCCAGTTATCTAAGCCACTCTACTCTAAACTACTGCACTCTGTGCCAAAGCACTTAGCACCACTTTACTCTAAAACCAACACACTCTATGCTACTGCACTCTGTCAACTACTCTGCATCCACTGCACTCTACACCCCCTGCATGCTACACCACTACATGCTTTTCTACTTTACACTAATGTGCTCCATGTCACTGCAATCTATGCCATTCTATTCTACTCTGCACCACTGTACTCTATGCTACTGCTCAATGCACCACAATACTCTGCACCACTCTACTCTATGCTAGTACAATCTATGCCACTGCACTCTATTCCACTGCACTCTACTCTGTATCACACAACTCTATGCCACTCTTCTGCACTTTATTCCAATGCACTACACCGCTTTACTCTATATCACTACACTCTGCATCACACCATGCTACTCAAATCTATTTTACATTCCACTGCACTCTACAACACTCTTCTATAAACCACTGCACTCTACTCCACTCTAAGCTACATCTCTGCACTCTAACCTGCACCACCACTGCACTCCACTGTACCCTGCACCATTCCACTCTATGCCACTTCACTCTATTTTGAAACAATCTACTCTACGCCAATGCACTCTACACCACATTAATCGAAACCAATGCACTCTACACAACTGAGCTCTACGCCCCTCTACTCTATTTCACTTCACTCTACACCAATGCACTCTACACTACTTTAATCAAAACCAATGCACTTTTCGCCATTGCAATCTATGCCAATCTTCTTTACAAAACTGTACTTTATGCAACTTCACTCTCGGCTACTCTACTCCACTCTACTCTACTCCACTCTACAACTTTACTCCACTGTACTCTATGACACTCTACAAAACTACTCCATTCTACGAAGCTCTAGGCAACTCCCTCTCATACAACTGCATGTCACTTTACTCCTCTCTATTCTACAACACACTGCCCCACTGTGCTCCAGTTCTCTACTCCACTCCACTCTACGCAACAACCTCTACACCAGTCTATGGTACTCCACTGGAATCTACTCTATTTTACATCCTTCCTCTCTACTACACTCTACTCCCTTCACAGCACTCCACAACACTTTACTCTACTCCATACTACTCCATAGCACTCCACTTTCTAACACTCCATTCCACGCCACTCTCCTTTACTGCATCTTTTAGCCATGCTGAACAACAGCCATGCTGGTGTACAACATGGCTAAAACATATTGCCAATCTTGCACTGATGAGACTTATTGGCTTTGCCAGTGTTTGTTGTTAGGTGTCTCGGTTTCTATTCATGGACATTCACTCCTCACATGAAACAGTGACAATAAAAGCACTCCATAGGTGGACTGGTGCAACACACACTACTGCTCACTACATTTTAATTGACAACACATTTTCATAGGAGTTTTCCTCTCACATGTTATTGACAGAAGTAAATACACAAATAGAACATGTGCATTAGAAGCAGGTCATTACCACATGCTCAGAGTAGAGATGCTAATCATCAACCTATGCTGGAAATATGCAAATCAAACAACTTTGATGAGGTCACACTAGCATCAAACCACACGATAGAGCACTAATAGCAGAAGAAATGTGTTACTACCTGCTCAGAGAGGAAACACTAATCACCCCTGGATGCTCTGAAAAGATATTAAAGACTAGACAGAAGCAGCTCCTGAGCATATGCAGATAATTTCCATCTGTTTCATGGCTATGTTTTTTCATGAGGTATTCGTTTGAGATCAGTGTATGCCTCATCTTCCTGGTCATTCACTCCTTGCATTAATCAGCTGCACAGAAAGAGATTCAACTGCTAGCTCATGCAACTCGAGATACTAATCATCTCATTTTATTTGATGCCATACTTGCATTGCTATTTCCCTTTACTTCGCCATTACAAAAATTAAATGCTCTAATATAGCTTATACTGTAGATATATTTGACTACCATGGGATGTATCACGGAAGTGCCCCAGGGGCGCAATGGGCATTAGATCCAGCTTTGCGGGTCCTGGAGTACTTTGGTATTGAAGAAGGGGGCAGCATACGGGTGTGTGGCCCCTTCTATAATACAGATAGCGCTGGAGCACATATAGCGCCAGCACTATTATCAGAGGGAATTCCCTAATTTGCATGAGGGCGTGGATCCATGCAAATGAGGGAATCCCTTTGCCTCTGCACCCGTGCTGTATTATAGACGAGGGCGATGAGGCAAAGAAGCTGCCAGAAGCTGCACTCACAATGTGCCACCGAAAAGATAGTGCACTGTCAGTACGTCCCCTGACGGCAGCTCCCTGGATGGGGGAAAAGGGGTCCTATGGACCCCCAGACATTCCCTTGATGGCAGTTGCAGACACTCACTGCACCTGCATGCAAGGGGATCTCTCTCCCCTCTTAAAAGTGAAGGTGGGTTGCCGCCTGCATATTAAAACAAGGAGCGGATCCTTCAAAGCCGCACTGTTTTTCACTTGAATGCCCTGCACTGGGGGCAGCGCATTCAGTGTAATAGGATGCACTTTCCCTGTTTGCGCCCGGTGACCTGTTTTAAGGTGCGCCATGGTGCAAACAGAGAAAGTGTGCCCTATACATAATACGTCCCCATATGCTCAGAGGAAAAATGCTAATTAAGACAAATGTGCAATTTCAGGCAAAGTTTGAGGTTTTCAGGGCATTGTGTGTAAAAAAAACCCTATGGGATCCACACAAGGAATACCACTCAGAGCTCCTGTGGATGTCTAGCTTTCAAAAATGGCTGGGTTTGGTAGGTCGAACAAACCAAACACAAGGAGATGATGGACGGAACACTGAAACTTTTCAGACACTCACCTCCAGTCACAGATCTGGGTTAAATCCATCATCGTTCTTTAGCTCACTTCGCCACCCCAGTTTAGACACAGCTATATGCAAATCAGTCTTGACCCTGTGCCTCATGGGAACAGTCCAGCCCGAACTGTCAAGCCATGTCTTCCCGGACTGGAAACAAGCATCCTGGGACAGTTTTTGGGCTAACAGCCCACAGCAGCCAGGCTAGCCTGAATATAGTGGCAAAGTGAGCAAGGGACACACGTCTGGGCATATCCTGCTAACTTTGGGCAAACAAAGCAAACACAAGGAGATCATGGGCGGAGTGCTGAAACTTTTCAGACACTCACCTCCAGTCACAGATCTGGGTCAAATCCATCATCGTTCTTTAGCTCACTTCACTACCCCAGTTCAGACACAGCTATATGCAAATCAGTCTTGACCCTGTGCCTCCTGGGAACAGTCCAGCCCGAACTGTCAAGCCATGTCTTACCTGGACTGGAATCAAGCATCCTGGGACAGTTTTTGGGCTAACATCCCACATCAGCCAGGCTAGCTTGAATCCAGTGGCAAAGTGAGCAAGGGACACACGTCTGGGCATATCCTGCCATCTTTGGGCAAACAAAGCAAACACAAGGAGATCACGAACGCAGCACTGAAACTTTTCAGTCACTCACCTCCAGTCACAGTTCTGGGGTTGAATCCATCAATGTTCTTTAGCTCACTTCGCCACCCCAGTTCAGACACAGCTATATGCAAATCAGTCTTGACCCTGTGCCTTATGGGAACGGTCCAGCCCGAACTGCCAAGCCATGTCTTCCCTGGTAGGTCCCTAATCACCAATCTTTATATTTCCTACGATACTTATGCAAAATATTACATTTGTTAAATCATGCCTTGATATTAACAGGACATTTGAAAACATCTGCAATTCTGAGTCTAATTTCCTTTTTAAAACAAATTGCTTCTGATTGTATTATTTAAATGATATTAGCATTGATTTCATTTGTTTAATTATTTTTTTTATTTATACAGGTTGTTTGGGCGAGGTCATTTCAGATCGGGTGTGCTGTTGCCAGATGTAAAAATTTCTACTTATATGTTTGCCACTACTGTCCTGCGTAAGTACTTATGTGCAATTTGTCTTCTTCTAAATGTTACTGTACTTGTATTATGTAGTAAGGAAAATACGATGAGCAATTTCCAAAATATTTTGCATAAAGCTTGTTCCAAGGGCTGATTTGAAGGAAGTCCTGCAAAAATGTGTGCAAGTCCCATCCTCCCACCTCTGTGTTCATCTGTTGTATCGCCAGGGCGTGGGTGGTTGGCCTGTGTGGTGGTGGGACAGGTTGATTCCATTAACAATGGTGTTGGATCACTGCTCAGTTAAGACGCCACCTTCTCTAAGCAGCCTTTGCTCTGTGCTGTATCTCTGTGTAAACCAATGCGGTATTCTAGAGCACAACATACAAAAGTCCTGGACGTCATCAATGACAACTTACCCCATTTGAAGGATTTCACTCTCTTTTTTACTTCTATTCCCCCACATGGCAAACAAAAATCCTCCACAGATTTTAAAGGGGTCACACTTTTCAAACCCTTATCGCCCTCCAAAAAAAAGTTCAATCTACATTCATTCTACATTCACTTTAGTGGGATCACCCTCTCGAATGCTTGACTTCATCCACATTTTGAGACATGAGTTTGAAAGGTATGGGGCATGTTGAGGGAAAATTCATAGCACGTTAGAGAGACTACTTGTATGAAGTTACAGGAAATGTACACTGCTTTGAGAATGTTTATGTAAGCCAAATGAACACTATGCAAGCAGGATCTTTGTCTATTCTGATTCTGTATTTGAAAATATATATATATATTTTTTATTGAGCAGAGCATTGAGAACATTGATATAACATATAAGCAAACATAAACAGGAGTCAAGAAAGGGTTAAACATGACTTTAAATCAATTCATTCATCTACAACCGATGGCAAGTAAAAGCAGAGAAGCCATTTTATGCAAAGCTATCATATATAGCTACCTAGCTTTTTAGAAAGCAGAAGAGAGAGAGTACAGCTAAGTAACGAAAAGATTCTAAAGTGCCACAGTACTAAAGTGCAAGTGCAAAAGTGCAGAACGGCTAGGTTAAAGTGCTAAAATGATCCATGAAATTACCTCCAAACATATAAGAAAATACTCCTTATTCTACCAAACATTTAAAAATAGTAGTGCAACACCTCAACTCCATTTTTAGGGTAGTACTACTCATCCATCTGTTTTTCTAAATTACCTAAAAATTTCCAGTTTTCACTACACTTCTTGGAGGCTCCCACACGGCATGCGTAGGCTTCTTCAAAAGCCTGCGTCCGTTTCATTTTATTAAACCATTTATCATAAGTGGGGACTTCCCTTGACCTCCAATTCTGGAGAATTAAGGAGCAGGCTACCAAGGAGACAATAGAAAGAAAAATTACCTCAGCTTTCCTCAAATTCGTCCTGTATCTATCCTGGTTCTGAATAAAAAATTTCTTGTGCACCCACGGTGATTTAATGTTTACAAAGCATTTCTAAATTGATCCAACCCATAGTAAAATGTGTGAATGAAAGTCACTGAATCTCACAATTGTTAGCTAAACGTATCAAGCAGGTGAAAGGACAGGAGGGGTATTAGGGGAACAGAGCTTCTGAAGCCGGTGGTTCAGAACCAAGGGGCAGATTTATGTTCCCTGGCGCATCCCTGCAAATCAGCAAGGATGCGCCAGGAATGATGCGTCATGCAAGTTTACCCTTGCGCCACACATGATGCGCCGCATTTACAATGCGGCGCATCATGGCGCAGGAATAAACAGATGCGTGACGCATCCGATGGCGTAAGGTTGGCGCAGTGCTTCAGTTGCGTCGCAAGCGCGACGCAACTCCAGCACTGTTCCAGCCTACCCTATCCCTAACATGGTGCGTCAAGCCTTACGCCTGCTTCAAGCAGGCGCAGGGTTTTGGCACATCAGCGTTGGGAAAGTGACTCAGTCAAATCTTATAGATTTGACTGAGTCACTTTTCAGGGGCGTTCCTGCGACGGAACGCCCCCCCCCCTCTGTCGACACGCCCACGTGAAACCTGACGCAGGTTTTACGTGGCGCAGGGCTTTACATCGTGACGCATCTCCATAGATGCGTCACGATGTAAATATGGCGCAACGTGGCGCAGGGTTTACACCGCCGCTGCGTCACAAAAGTGACGCAACGGCGGCGTAAAAGTGGCACATCTCCAATATAGATCTGCCCCCAAATGTTCTGCATGCTGCACTCTCCATGGAGAAAACACACTCACTCCCTTAAACTCTGGTATGGTGCATTGTGTGGTGTGAAGAAAACGGAGCTAAAACAGTGACTATAGGCATAATCTTTACCTAGCAGAAGAAGCATCTAGCTGAGTTCATTATATCCACTTGGGTAAGGTGCGACACATGCATTGAGACATCATTTGCCAAACAAATCCACTTATGTCCTGGCAGAGTCAGAAACACAAAGGAATTGAGCTGAAGAGGAGCTGAAATACTCAGGAAAGGCCATGGAAATTACATTTAAAGTATTCTACAGATATGTGAAAAAGAGGCCTGACCTCATGGTAATATACAATACTAAAGTAGCAGTTCCAGGAAAAGAGCCAAAACCTCTAGGAGAACTATCAGATCAAGTAAGCACCTCGAAAGAGTGAAATAGCCTATCAGACTATAATCAAGCCACTGTGGTTGTTAAGGGGTTTTTTAATTCCCTGCTACCGAGCTGGACATTTGGATAACATCAATTATGTGTAATTGCAAAAATGAATTCACAGCAGAACTCTTCTGATTTCACTGATATTATAACTGCTGAAAGGGGACAATATCCCTGGAGTAGGCCTGCGGGAATGAGACTTATCAGTGAGAATTATACCATGAATAACACTCTTCAAATCCTCATTTCTTAGGAGATTCTACCGATCTATCCCAAATAGAGATAAACAAACCTCTGTTACTCTTAAACCAGGGATTGTAATTAATACCCCTTCACCAGAAACTCTTGATACGGCTCCTAGCACCATAGACAGTGCAGCACACACATCTTACATCGTATCACGAAGAAACATCACCCATTGCCCAGAAGATAACCTTAAATATTTTGAAAACTAATCTCATTCTTTATTCATTATCGTATCTTTTTTTCATAAATTGGCTGCCTAAGAATAGCTACTCTCGTGAGCTCAATGAACAATGTGCCTCATTTTGGTATTACTGCATTTAACTAAAATAGTTTACTTTTTGACAGTCAAAGATTTGTGATATACTTTTATATTGTTAACTATATCTAAATTGATGATTTTACGTAATGATGTAGATGCATATTGGCCAAGAGCTCTAAGATGTAAACCAACACCTTGTTCATTATTTTTTCTCTTTCTTCAAAGTATACTTTCAATTCAGGGCAAACCTGGGTCATGCCAGCTGGCATTATCTTATCTATTTTCGGTAAAGCTATGAATGTTTTTGGGCAGGCACTCAGGAGTTCCAGAGATCATATGAATCAGTTTCCAAAATATAAGTTCTTGTTAGTAAGCCCCTTTAAATGTTTTATATATCTGTGAGATGTCATCCATCTCTATAGTTGTTGACTTACCCTTTCACACTGTTTGTATCTTCATTAGTGAGTGCAGGTTTTCTAATTTAATTTTGCAGGAAAATTGGCTTTCTTTTAAACTCAATCAAGATGACAGTGAATTATTTATAAACTGTAGACTCTACACCCTACTTCTCTAATATCATTTGAAATCATAATGTTTATGATAACGGTGAGACCAAATAGGCGACACATTTAACAAACGTCTTTATGTAAGTTTCACACATGCCACGTCTCCTAATGCAGGGCTATGGACTTTCCTCCAGTGTTTGTTAGTCCAATTTAGACCAATCACTTTGGAATGTCATGGACAGCCTATAGGTGGGTGAACCTGAATAAATAGTTAAAATGTCCCAAACAACATTAATGCAATCTGAAAGAACATTCCTGTTTTTTTCAGTCAGGGATAATGAATACATTTAATTTTCTCTTTAAAGTTATTAAAACACATTACAAATTCATCTTGTAACCTTAATTTATGGGCCATTAACAAAGAATGAACCCTTTGCTAATAACTTCTGTCTAAAATTAATTGTGTTGTTATGAAGTTGTATGACCCGGAGGCCTCCAAGGAGTATAAAACAATGCTAGCCCTTTACAAACAAGCCATTATCACAAGGAAGTCGGCGTATTACGAGTTAAAGATTAAGGAGGCCAATGATACTCAGAAGAAGACCTTCAATGTGCTGAGAGAATGGAGCCAAAAGCATGAGCAGAAAGCTACTGCCAGCTTGAAAGACTGTAATAAGATTCAGAACTTCTTCCTAATGAAAGTTAAGGATATCCTAACGGAAATAAGTAATAAGCATATCAGTTCATGCCCCCTGCTAGTGAAGGAATCTCCTGTCTTTCAGGGTGAAAATCTCTCAGTATTTCCAGCACTAGACTTGGACTCTCTGGCACACATTATGGCCGAAGTTAAATCAGGGTCACCAGGGGATCTTGGCCCACCCAAGGTGTTCAAAATGACTCTCCCTGTGGCGGGGATGGAGCTGCTCTCCTTGCAAACCCAGTCCCTGGCAACTGGGAGGGTCCCACTTAACTTTAAAGGAGCCATGGTAACTCCGCTACTGAAGGGAGCAGGGACAGATGCCAACAAACTGAAGAAATTTCGGCCAATATCCAGGCTCCCCTTCTTGGTCAAAGTAGTGGAGCAACATGTGCTCAGAACCCTCTCCCTGTTTTTAGAGGAACAGCAGCTGCTCCATGTGCAGCAAGCGGGCTTCAAGGCCCACCACAGTACAAAGTTAGTGATGCTCCCGGTGCTGGATGAGCTTAGGCTTGTGGTCGAAAGAAAGAAGACTTTGGTGTTGATCCTATTGGATCTTACAGCCTCTTTTGACAAGGTGAACTATGCTCCGCTGCTGTCCCGTGTCAAGGAGCTGGGAATCTCTGGCGCAGTGTATCGTTGGATCTCATCCTTTCTGAAGGATCGGACAAAAAAGGTTCATCTGGGGGACTGCATGTCCAGAGATGGTGCTTTACCCTGTGGAGTTCCGCAGGGTCATAAACTTTCTCCAATGCTCTTATATCTATTTTCAGCCACTGGTAGCAGCGCTTGCACAACTGGATTGTTTAACTATTCAGACGACACTCAACTGATCCTTTGGATCGATAACTCTTTGCAGGCACAGTCTAACGTTCAGATACATTCTGAGGATTACAACAAATTGGATGGCCACTTACTCACTTAAAGTAAACACTAATAAGACAGAGGTTTTAGCAATTTCCACAGGGGGCAACCCTTGGTCTAACTTATTTTGGCCAAAAGAGCTAGGCGCTACACCGATACCAGTGCAAGTTGTGAAGAGTCTAGGCATTAAGTTGGACACTAAGCTAACACTGACAAAGCAGGTGACTACTGTGGTAGGAAGCTGCGTGGGCCTTATGAGGCAACTGCGGAAATGGGTACCCCTCTTATCATTTTCCACTATGTGTACTGTAATGACAGCACTGATTGTGTTGTAACTGGACTATGGTAATGCATTATATATTGGGCTACCAGACAAGCTGTCAGGGAAGTTGCAAGTAGTCATGAATGATGCAGCGAGATTGATTTTCAAGCTTCCAAGAAAATCACTGCACTGGCTCCCAAATAAGCAGCGGACCAGGTTTAAGGGCCTATGTATTGCACACAACGCCCTGTATGGGACGGCACCGGAATGCATTAATGACCACCTGAAGAGATACACACCGAGCCGATGCCTCCGATTGTCCGAGGCAAGCCTGTTGTCCTACCTACAGTTTGACAAAGTCACCATGGGTGGACAAGCTTTTTCAGTTTTGATCCCCTAGTTGTGGAACATGCTGCCGGAAAGGTTGCGCAGAGAAGCCACTCTCTTTCTATTTAGGAAAAAGCTAAAGCCTTTTTTGTTCAAACAGGCTTTTGGACAAGATAAGTTCTGACTGAGAAGGCACTGGGATGGTGTAATGAATGTGCTTTTCACTAAAAGTACACACCCAAACCCTGCACTCCCACTTTGGAGGCAAATATACCACTGCACCTTTAAATGATACACGTTTGAGCAACACT
This sequence comes from Triturus cristatus, assembly GCF_964204655.1. Classification (NCBI taxonomy): domain Eukaryota; kingdom Metazoa; phylum Chordata; class Amphibia; order Caudata; family Salamandridae; genus Triturus; species Triturus cristatus. The sequence goes on from NC_140589.1 coordinate 185,193,088, forward strand.
CCCAAAAGATGAGGCGAGGTAAGAACAAAAATTCAGGTGCTTTTAAAAATAACACACACAAGTTTATTAATAAAATGTTCAGAACGGTAGGCCAAATATATCAGTAAATGCAGATTCCCAAATGTCAAGTGAATGATTAAATGAACAATTGAAATAGAATGCAGTATATATATACAAACAGCAAAGAATGGAAAATATATACATAGAAAGATGGTTAGGAACACCTCACCGACTGATTCTGCAACATCCTTGCCAACTGTAGCTGGGGAAGCCCTTTCAACAGCCCAGGAAGGAGTTCAGTCAGGACCCAAGTTCCGTCACCTCCACAGTAATACGTCTATTCCTTGGTGAACTTCCACCTGGCCCCCAAAAAGTACCCAGCTTCAATACCATTATTCAACGTGAAGCGAAGCTTCTAGAAAACCTCGCCCCCTTCTCATTAGAAAAAACCGAGCTGGCTGGTACCCATCTGCGTCAAGGCCAAGAAGGAGGCTGGCCAAGCTCCCGTATTTTGGCTCTGCGGCAGAGTTGTACATTTAACACTATACACTTTTCACAACATGTTCCAGTTCATTCTGGTCAGTGAGGAGCAAAAAACAAGTGAGGAGCAGAAAGACCTTGAATGTGCTGTGCATGCAGAAGTAAGGCAAAGTCAGAAAACAAGAAGACATGAGGCCATATCAAAGCCAATAGTAATCACCTATAATTCTCATCCACACAACTTGCAAGCACCACTGTGCACACAGAAAAGCTTGAAGCAAGGTAAAGTCAGAAAGCAAGATGACATGAGGCCATGTCAAAGCCAATATTAAGAACTCATAATTCTCACCAACGTACAACACCAAGCACAGGTGTGCACCACCGCCCACAACACTGCACTTTGAGACCAAAAAGCACATTCCACACCTCTCTCTCCCTCTCATGCCTTCAAATGCACATCCCACATGCTCTGCTCTTGGCAAGACTGTTCCAATCTGTGACAGCTCCCACTGAAAGACAGCAAGATTACAGGAGAGAAGGGAAGCAGGTATATGCAGGACCATCCTACATTAAGGCTAGGGTAAAATAACACACTAAAGTCAGTTAAAATGGTGGTAGTCGGAGGTCATCATACGGTGCTAAACCACAAGATTGGCTCTTTCGTTACAGATGGGTAACTCCTGGTACTGTTCTGTATTCTCTCACAAGCGCTTAGAGATTGTTGGTGATTTTGCACTATACAAGTGGCAGTTAATATAACATAACATAACATGAAGCCAACTTACTTGGATTCAATTAAAAGTGAAAGATAAACAGTGTAAACCATAACTTCTGTCACAACAAATTGACACATTTGTGTCGAAAGTGTATACAAAATATATGTATTACAAATTTAAATAAAAAGATAAAACGTTCAATCTACTGTTGTGAAGGGCCAAGATACCGCATTAATAAATGAAGATAAAAAAAGCCCTGGAGGCTGAAACCAGCAGTACACACTCAAAGGAAATGGATGAATCCTCAGTTTATAGAAACTAAAAAAACATTTACACCAACCTTTCTCCTGTATGTTTACCCTTGGCTTCCGGGAGCCCTTCACTCCAGAAAGGTTCAAGTGTGTCACTGTGCTATACAAGAACTTCACCCATTCTTACTATTAGTCGGGGATTAATCAACATGACTTGAATTTGTATTACTTTGTCTACTGTAGGAATATCAGTTACCCCCGAAAGGAATGAACACTATACTAACTTAAATTGGATTTAGTCCATCACCTTCTTTTTTTACATGTTTTGTAAATCTTTATTGCATCTTCTTCAATGCCGTACATAGCATCATGATACTTAGCATAATAGAAGTAATATCAGTCAATAGCAACATCATTGGTGCGATAACCTGATTATTTAAGATATTGTAACATTGCTGTAGGAAACATTTTAATGAACTTAAAAATAAACAGTTTTATTTAGCTAAACTTAGCAGGTTTGGTAGTAACACAAAAAACAATAGGATCCTGAATTATAAAGGAACATTGAGCAATATTTGTTGGGAGGTGGGATAAGAAGGGGCGAATAACCCACTATAATGCATACAGTGACAACCTGCTTGGCCTGAAAGCTTGTGAACCCAACCTAAGGGGATAGGCACACCATGTTTTCTAATAGACCTGTAATGCAAACATTTTGGATTAGTAGTGATCTTGGAGTCTGGGGTTCAAAGTGGCAAATTATTATCTTTGCCATACCCAGATAGGGCAGTCACCAAATTGTCCCATTAATGAGCTATTAGATATTTTCCAGTCCTTTTATCTCTTCTCTGTTTAGCCCATTTGTGGATATCTATTGCACATTACATGGTACTTTGGACTTCCACCCAGTGTAATGTTGCCTTGAGCCATTGGCTATGGGTAATGGGGCACAGGCCTCTCATGACATTGTTATGGCTTTACTTGCTATGAGTAGGGCCAGATATAGGAATTTGGTCTGGACAACCCCAAAATGCATCCCGATTTCCATAAAGTCTGCCACTAGCTAGAGATTCTTGTGTACTACCACATCATTTGCATAACCTTGCATGTATTATAAGATATTGTAGGCATTCATTGAGTATCCCAGGGTATAATCTGTGGACTTTGCTGTGGGCATGTGCAAAAAGTTCAAATTAATGTATTTAAATCTGGTTTTGCAGGACATTCTAAGGGGTATACTAGGGCTTGTTCCCACACATCATCATTAAATTCCCTTATAGACAGCAATAGCCTAAATCGCTGAATGGATTTACAACAAATTTGGCAGAAGGTAGTTCTAGCTCCAGAAAGAGTGCTTTTTGTGTTTTGGTGTAAATCCATTAAGAGGGTTTTGAGCAATTAATGCTAAAAAAACTATTAGGGACCTGGAGGCTCCACGGATCCAAGGATATCTCAAACTGAGAATTGTTTGGCTGCCACCACCTAAATCAGGAAAACATAGCAGTCATCTTAGGACTCACCCCCTAGGCGTAAAACCTGCCTGGGCCCAAAAATACAAAAACTAAATTGTAAACACTTTTGCCACAAATTTGCGAAGGATCCACAAATCCTAGGTAAAATGTAATTTAAAAAAACAAGCACGGTTTTGTCACACTTGTGTTTTTCTTTTAGCCCTCCGGTTGGCCATGTCCTGGGTGGAAGAGTTGTTTACTTTTGTGGGAGGGAGTGAGTGTAACCCCTCCCTCCCACACCCAATTCTGGTCTCCGTGACCCCAATCCCCGCAGTCTAGCACCATTTTTGGAGAGTAGGGCCTGTGGCCCCACTGTGCCATTTTAGGCCACAAGGACCTTATCCCCTGGAGTCCAGCTACCTTTATAAAGGTTGAGTGGGGCACGCAACACCCCGTAACAGGGCCAATTTCTGCCCCGGGGATCCTATCCCTCAGGGCCCACCATGTTAAAAAGGGAAGGGAGCCACCACCTCCCTCCCCCAGTCTCTTGAGTCTCAGGGACCCCATCCCCAGGGGCCACTAATTCGAGAAAGAGGAAGGAGGCCTACCTCCCTGAGTCATTAATGGCACCAGGCACCCCATGCCCTGGGGCAGGCTCAAATGCTGTTTTTGGGGGAGTCCATCCCCGGGACATAGTGGTTTCCCTCTCCACACTGGCGCATGTAGGGATACCTGTATTTGCTCTCGCTTCGCAGAAGCATTTTCAAATCTCCCTCCAAGCGGGAGCGAAAACAGAGTCTGTTCCCAGCGGGTGGGAGCTTCAAAAATTCTCCTGCACACTGGGAGAAGACTTTTTATCTTTTTCACTGCCCGTACTGAAGCGGGCAGGGAAACAGATAACATGATTGCTTCCACCCGACGGGATCAGCATTATTAGCACAGGAGATGGAGTTCATGGGGCTGAAATCAGCCAGAGTAGGGGACCGAATGCCCCCTTCCCCCTTTGTATGATGCGTGGCACCTGTTTATGGGGTCCCTGGGGTCACACACAGCCTGGGGAGTAGACCGCATGCCCCTCCTCCTAATATTAATATTGGGTCCCAGGGGATGGGGTTACCAGGACCGAAATTGGCCTGGGGAGAGGGCCTGTGTGTTCACCTCCCCCTAATATTAATGCTGGTTCCCGGGTGATGGGACCCCATGGGTGAAATTGACAAGTTAGGGAGGTACACATGCTTTTCAACCCCTCATAATCACACACCGGGTTGGGGTCCCTGGAGCCAAAAACGGCCAGGACTGGGGTGGTGGGCCCCTTCCCCCTAAAATAATGCTGAGACCCAGTGGATGGGGTCCTCGGGTCTAAAACTGCCCTTGGGGTTGGGGGCCATGTGCCCCCTCCCCTAAACAATAACACTGGGTCCCAGTGATGGGGTCCCCAGGAATGCGTGCGTTCCTCCCCCTAAAAATGTTGCTGGGCCCTAAGGTATGGGGGTCTCTGGGGGCCGCCTCCCCCTAAATGTTACACTGGACACTGCGAGATGGTACACCACCCACAGCGCACTGCTGAAGGCTGTGTGCGGTCTGGGATTTTCTGCCTTTGGGCGGCTTGGCCACAGGGTCTGGCCACAGGCCTTGGGGCCGACCCCCCACTGAGTGCAGTGCGTGGTTGGCTGCATGAGGGAGGCTGGTGGCAGGCTCAGTGGCCAACACCCCCAACCCTGCACGACTGAAGGCTCTGCACTGTGTGGGGTTGGCTGCCATTATAGGGGTTGGCCACAGGGCCTGGCTGCAGGCCGTGCACAGCATAGGGTTGGCTGTACGCAGGTGTTCGCTGCAGGGTCTGGCCACAGGCATGCAATGCGGAGGGTTGGATTTACGTATTGTAATTAAATATTACTGTATGTTAAAAAAAACGAGAAATTCACTGAAAAAAACAAAGGTTAAAGTGACGTTACAATTAGGTGAAATGTGCAGTTACAAGGTAACGTTTTAAAGTCTAAAAACCACAGAAATTCACCAGTTATAGTTATAGTTATCTCAAGTAACTATAGCTCGTGCCCTAAGGTAACTATAGCACTTGCCCTCACCAAGCACTGCTAATTACCCCACACATTACATCACTCATTACATCTTCTTTCACATCATTGAAAATATCAATGCAACATTTGCGGTGAAATTATTGAAGAGAAAACTTTGCATGGCAGGGGCGTTATAGTTACCTTTGAGCACGAGTTATAGTTAGTTAAGATACATGGTTTTTAAAGTTTAAAACTGTACCTTACTACTGAACAATTCACCTAACTATACCGTTACTTTAACTATGACGTTACTTACACTTAGATTATTCATAGTGTTCAAATTGCACAATTTCATGATAAGGGCCTCGAGCCATGCAGTGTAGATGAATACATTCAGTGTACTGTAGAATAAATGTGCTAATTCACTTAAAATAAAATCCACCTTTAATATGAAAATCAGAGACTAAGTGTAAAAAAAATGATAGCAAAACAAAAATAATCGAATAAGGTGAAATGGAGATATGGATATTTAAAGATTTTACTATGTAAAATACGGCCCAAAAGCACTAAATTCCAATGAAGGTCTATGGGAGCGGTAGACCGGGACCTAGGTGTGATTTAATGCAGACCGTGATGGAGTATGAGTTGGATATAACAGGTGAGTTTGTCCTGGTCAAATATTTTACTTTCTAACCTGGTTCTTTTTAAGGAGCTCAAAATCCTCTCACCTGCAGACCCCTTATGCGAAATGACTAACCCTAATCTGCTCATAGATGCATCCCAGTATGCAAACAGTACCACCATCGCCAACAAGGTTACTTTGCCCATTCTGACTCCTATGTCAGACCTCGGTCTGCAAACTAGGGGCAGTTCTGCCTTCAACCCATTCAACAAGCAAGAACAACTGACAGCTCTCAGTTTATTGCACCAGGTCACCGGCCATGCACTCATAGGTGAGGGCTAAAATTCAGTGCCTGATTTAGGCCTCACTTCCTGCCTATGGGTTGGCAAGGAGTCACTGATGGTTGCCTGTGGCCTCTCCGGACACATTCTAGGTCTTTTCATCATAGTCAGCCCAGGTGGAACCATCTGACCCAAAGGCGGCCAGGCATTCCAGAGCAAATCCATGTACAACAACTAAAACTCCCTTCTCACTTGTCCCCACCGGGCTCACACAAGGGTCCCTGTTAGTTTTCTGGGAGAGCCATGTAGATGAACACTGACATCCTTTCTTGTCTCTACGCCACTGGCTGAGAACCCTCCTTGGAGCCTTGCAGACTTTCTAGTGCTTTTATAGTTGGGGGTTATAACCTCAGACTGCAGACTCCCTTCTTCTGCTCTTACTTTCAACATATCAGGGGTGACATCCTGAGACTGACCCCACAGCTCAGAATCTGTACCCTGAGAATGAACACTTGGTTTTCAGTCCCTAAATTCTAGTTTGAAAAGACAGCCCCTCTCAAGGGTGACATACTTTGTCTGTGTCATGCAGGGATAATTTTTCCTGTTGCTGTGGCATTACAGGCAGCACCTCCAGAACAGAAGTAGCATCATCAGTGCAAGTCTTGAAGTCCTCTCCTATCAGAGTAGGTAAGCCCTGGGCCCCTGGTCCTCCCATTGTGGATGACATCCACCCCCTTCCCCTTACCCTTCTCAGGGGTCCCGCTACCCTCCATTTAAATGAAGAAGCCAAGCAAAATAACCTACTTCCTTTTGTCCATCTGCAAAGGAAGTTACATCACTGATTTTCCCTCCAAAGCTGTATTTAAAAGAAGTCCTGCAATAGGACTAATTTTCCATTGTCCATCTGCAAAGGAGTGGCATCACCGGATGTCCCATCATTCATCTACTCAGGAAGTGACCACACTGGTTTCCTACTAAAATTATCTTTAAAAGAAGAAACCAACCAAAAGGAATCGTTTCCCTTCATCTATCTGCACAGTAAGTGACATCACCAGATTTCCCACCTTCCAACTGCAGAGGAAGTGACATCACTCGATTTCCCGTCATCCGACTTTAGATTAAGTGACATCAATGGATTTCCCATCATCCATCTGCACAGGAATTGCAATCAGTGGATTTCCCATCATCTCTCCACATGTGAAGTGATATCACTGAATTCACCTTCATCCATCTGCACCGAAAATTACATCAGTGAATTTCCCATAATCTATTGCACAGGTAGTAACATCATTGGGTTTCCCATCATCCATCTGCACAGAAAGTGGCATCTTCACAGGAAGTGATATCACTGCATTTCTCATCATCCATATGCACAGGAAGTGACATCACTAGATGCCCCATCATCCACCTGCACAGGAAGTGATATCACTGGATTTCAAATTATCCATTCTCACAGGAAGTGACAATTTTGTTTTTTAGTCAAACCTGTCTTCACTTAATGGAGGCTGCTTAGCTAAGTCACTAAAATGGCATATGCAGTGGCTGTGCCAATGGTGTGCTGAAGGCAAGCCTGGCTGCGGCTGCCTGTGCCCATTTGTGCCCCAGCCAGGGCTGCAGCTGCTTTCTTGTCATCAGTTGCCAGGTCCCAAGCTTCTCCTCCAGTGCAAGGGTTGCCAATATCAACTTAAGAGCCATCTCAGACTGCAAGTCCACCAGCTCTAGCTTGCATGTTTGCAACCCTGAGCGGGTTGAGCTGTGAAGGATAAATTGCTACCTGCCCTGGACAACACAGATCACAGAGGCCCTGGGAGTTCATCTTCCTCCAGGACTGGGATGATATCATAGCACTCTCTGAGGCGATCTGTGCTTGGCAGGCCACTTCCCATGCCGTGAGGGCTTTCTCGTACTCCCCTTCATTGTATTTGATTCGTGTCATTGAAGAGAGCCTTCATCTCAGTCTCAGTAAGGGTAGCCAGGGCATCTAGATCAACCTTCATGTTCTTTAAAGACATAAGGTGCAAATGTTGAGTGCAAGAGTGAAGTTAGAAAAACAAATCTAAAATGACCCATTAAAAAACAAAAGCCAATAATAAAATCGAAAAGCCATTTTTTCTGTCAGTCAGTCAAAACAACTTTATTCGATGAGATTATATCAACATAAAAGCATGCTAATCAGAGGGGAACAAATACAAGCTGCAGTTAATTATCAAATTTAGACAATAAAAAGCTAAAAACATATCTCATGAGCATTCAACATAACACAACATAGTACACTTTTATATAATACATAAAACAAAATATCCACAGTTGGCTTGGAATTGCAGCAATTAATTTAACGCCACGGGGGCATATCCATTGGAAATTATCTTTAAGGTAAATATTCCCTCAATTAATGAGATCAACCAACCGAACTGCCATGTACAATTACTATAAGTACCATTTCTTCCCTCTTAAGATAACGCTGGAGAAGCACATCCACGTCTGTCGGATTCTCTAACAGGAACCACGGACCCCCAGTCTTTACCTTTTTAAATAGCAGGTGAGACTACGCTTTATACACATACAAATCTACGTTTTTTAAAATTCTAGTGCATCGACCTGACTTCTGGTCCCTGACCCTTTTTAGGTTGCCCCGCCCAGTCCTGATGAAGATCCGCATGGCCGAGGAATTAATCGCCCTTTTGGCCTCAAGTCGGATCGAAACGTCGACGCCCTTTTAATTCTGCCTGGACCCTGAGCCCGAATCCCACGTGCCATCTTGGAATTTATTTTCAGTTTGAATTAATATATTACTGTGATTGTATTTTGGCCAGGCTACTCTAGGACGGTGATTTACAACCAGTCCCCTTGTGTTATGCTTTGACATATCAAATTTCCTATGTATTTCTGCGGAAATATCTACTCTCATCACTTCACTCTTGAGCACCCTGTCTTCTGCATGTCTCCCCTTGGAGCAACCCCCTATTTGTTCTAATTGTTATATGTATTGAATACTGTTTTGGGTCTTACCAATCGATTCAAATAAATATATGGTGATCCAGAATGTGGTCGTTGCTGCACTTTTTATGTTGAGTACTTAATTTACAAATATGTTAAGTCACAATCATTGATTGAATTGAAATACTGGTCCATGCCTATTTATTAGGTCACTAAGGAAAGGAACCGATAATTCTCTATGAACTATGTAATTCATGGTAGAGCTAGGCGCTGCCAACAGTCTTTTCAGGAATTTATTTTCTTGTGTTTGGAGGGAGGCGATGTTAGCTCTCCCCCATATTGCTGCCCCATAGCAAACTCCTGTAACACACTTACTTGGATATAAAGCTAAGATTTCCCGTATAGGTTTATTACCTATTTTCGTAGCAAATCTAAAAATCCCCTCTATAGTTCTTAAAAATTACAAGTTACACAATTCTATATGGAAGTTCCAGGTACCATTCCTATTAAATAGAAAACACAGGTAAGAAAAGATTGCCACTCTGTTCATAACTACCCCTCCCACGTGATGTTGTCTGTTCTTAGACCTAATACTCCCGCAATTCATAACAAAAGTTTTTTTTAGTTATATCTGTAGGTCTTTTTCAGACATATATAGTGCAAAATGATCGTGTTTGCAGACCATTTGCTGTCCTTGATATCAGGACAATGTCGTCTGAATATAAGAGTACAGGGGTCAGATGCACCGCAACCTTTGGTGCGTCTGTAATTTGATTTTGTAAAAAAGCATCTATGTTAATAATATACAGCGAAAATAAAAGAGGAGCTAATACGTATCCTTGTGGGATACCTCGCGTTACTTTAAAATCCGGGGTGCATTCCCCAGATGGGCCAAATCGAACTCTGGAGGTTAAAAGGGTATACATCTGGGATAAATAAACAGTTATATCAAGGTCATTTTAGAAACATTTGAACTTAAATCAATATCTGGTACTGCAAAACCTGAGTTAACTATACCCACATTTTCAGCAGATTCCCTTTGTCATACTGGAAACATTTCCACAGTGACCCTCACTCCTACAATGCATGATGTGAAACCCATTGTCGTTTGTACTGAGCTCTTGTGTCCAAAGAAGGTGTAGCAGGAAAATTTGCAATCCCCTCACCTGTGTTATGTTATGTGTATTTGTAAAGCACATTATCACCTGCATTATACTTCTGTTGCTCCGTCTTTTCCAATCCAGAGATAGCTAGGTTTGATGCCAACCTGCTAGTGTGAGCCTTGGGGCCGTCCCTTACACTAAACTTTGAATAGGCAAGCTTAATCTCCATCCCTTTCTGTTGGAATATGGATTATAAATAGGTGTAGGTAGGGACCTACCACTAGCAATATGGTCACAATCACAATATAAGGCCCAGTCAAGGTCTCAATAAATGATTCCCTTGATCAACCCTTGGTAGCTGGGTGCGAGCAGACAAACGTATCATAGAAGGCAGGTGTGTAAAGCATTTAAAAACATCAATACAATAAATAAGACACACCACACAATAGAAATCACATTTTTTAAATTAAACATTGGGCATTTTTTATGATTAAAATCACATCAAAATAACGTAAATCCAATGTAGGGATCCAGAGATTTGACTTTATAAAGAATAAACACTTTCTAGTGCCTGAAAACCAAAAGCGCCACTTTGGGACATCTGGTCAAGCTTGACCGTGACAAGGTCAAAGTTTCAGGTTGACCGTAATGGAGAATGTGTCGGATACACTTAGCGGTAGGGGCCAGTCAAGTATTTGCTTTCTGACTTACTCACTTTTTTGGAGCTTTTTCTCTCGAAGTCGAGCATGGCTCCTCATCAGTCTGGGTGTCGAGTAGATGACGGCATCTTGATTGAGTGTGAGGTCTTAGTGAAATCCTAGAAGACTTGAGCTCCGGGGCTTTCAGTAGGACAAACATGAAATCCAGGCCAGGTTGTAGTTTTACGTCAGCGGCTCGACTCTCGCATCTTCTCTAATTTCTGGGTCTTCTTCCATAGGGTTCTTTTGAGATTCCAAATTGTCCACAACACTAATCCAAAGTTCCAGAAGGGCAGAGTTGCTCCTTGGGATGTTGGGACTACGTATCCCACAATGCCCCTGCCCAAATTCTTTCAGGTCCAGCTGAAGGTGATCAGCTTGTTTCTTCTTGCTGGAGATGATGTAGGTCTTTTAACCAGTAGCTGTCAGGAAGTCCACTCCTTCTCTTTTGGAAGCAAGGCAAAGCCCTTAGGGCTGCTGTTCCTAAACTGTGCAGGAGGTGCATTCCTTCAGAGTACAATGCTCTTGGAGCAGGTCAGGGTTCCAGTAGGGCAGTCCTTCTTCTCCTGGTAGTTTCAGGCAGGGATCTGAGTTTCTGGGCCCCTCCACCATATTCATCCAGTGTTCTTGGGTGACAAGCATGGGGGCACCCCTGATTAATGGGGTGCAGGGTGCCACCCTCAGGTATGACAACTTCTTCCAAAGTGTGGCATATTGTTGTCCCAGAAAGCACTATTTCATTGAAATCCAAAAAATCCAAAATGGAGAAACTCTCTCCTAGAGGTTAGGATCTGGGTAAGTCTACCCACTGTCGTGGCTAAGTTTCCCTCAGAATCCGATTCCAGCCCCTCTGCTAATTCAATTATGTGGACCCTGTCTGGCTGGGGGTCCAGGAAGTGGGGTGAGCCTGTGTTGGCTCCTAACTGACATTCCCTCTTTGGAGACCAGTTTGGCTACTCCATCCCCATCCTGTCTTTTGCTCTGCAGCTTGCAGATCTCCTCCCACCAGATGCCCTTTGTCTCTATGAAGGCTACTTCACACAGGCCGCTGGACGGCTGGATTTTTGATCATCAGGAAAGAATGCTCTATAACTTCTTTTATGTGATAGTTATAATAAATCTAACCCTGGGAAGTTGTTGGATTTATTCTATCATTTTACTACTTTGAAGTAAATTTCTAGCTGGCTCCTGTCAATATTTATACTGTATTAAAGTATTCCAATGTTAGCCTATGGAGCCAATGTGCTACAATGGGGAAAACAAAATTGCCGGTTGTTAACTCACCAGGGCACATAAAACTTCTTTTAAAGTATCTCTACTTATAGTTATAAGGCAACATACCCCTGGGGCACAGAGGGGAGACCTTAGGGGTGACTTATACGTAACAATAAGGTAGTTTAAGACTTTGGAATTTGCTTTAATTCAAAGTTGAATTTGCATACAATTTACTTGTAAAAGTAGCTTGCAAAGCAGTGCTGCCTTTTAAATGACAGCAGGCAACTCAGTGGTGCACACTTAAGTACATTAAATCTTCTGGGCCTCTAAGCCTACATGCCCTATAATAATATAAAAACCACATACCTTTTATTGGCCATGGGTCTGGTTAGCAGAGCCCAGGGCACAATCAGAGTCAGTTACCATCAGAATCAATTTAAAAATGGGCGTGATCAGGGCATGAAGGATGACTTTCTCACAATTTAAATCAAGTAAATAATGTTCCAGACCCACTCTTGTCTTTCCTGAGCTGACAGCGATTAAATGCCAGACACCCACTCCATTGTGTCACCATGCCTAAGCCATTGTTGTTCTATGGGAGCAGTTTTCACACCTCATTAAGGCCAAGTACTGGGTGGGCAGCTGCTGGAGAACAAATACAAATTTGCCTCCTCACGCTTGAGGCAGGGGAAAGTTAACCTTTTAAATGCTGTCTTTCCTAAATATGTTATTTAAAATCCAACTTCCCCAATAAATTTAACTTTTGAAAGATATGAAAATTAGTCTTTGAATGACTATATTAGCTGTTTCCTGTTAAAGGTGACATATTTATGTTTATAATATGTACTTTGAAGTTTTCTGTAAATTAGCAACAGCCCTCCAAGTGAAAATCGCTTTTTCGTCTAATCACTGGTGGAACGTGACTATTTGAATTTTGCATGAGTACCACTTTTAAAATGACCGATCTTACTTTGTGGTCACCTTATTAATATTTAAAAGGAAGGATTGCTGTATGTCATAAACTAAAGGTTTATTTTAGCCTTCTGCAGGCAGGCTGCATAGGATGAATCTGAGCCACGGTTTCTCTGTCACAATAGTGGATTATACATTCAGTGCTGCATACCATGGGTGTGTTTCTGCACCATATAGTATGGTTGTATAAAAGGCAAATATGCCAATTAGGATTAAGCTAATTTTGATATGTTGAAAGAGGTAGTACTAGTGCTTTACTCCTCGTTAGGAGAGGTAAAGGGTACAGAGTTCTAAATCCAGTAAAACAGATAGGGCAAAATTGGAGGGAAACCACACAAAAGATGGTCATTTCCTAAACCAATGAGACTCAACTATACCAGCATGCCTTTCCCCCAATGATATACCACCCCTTAGACAGATTCTTAAGATGCCCAGTTTTGAATGACCTCACACTGCCTCACACTGAATCATATCAAATCTGAGAGTTTACCTATCTGTCCCCTCGCTATTCCATTACTATTAGATTTTGGCTTGCCTCACAAAATATTCTAGATTGTAAGCCATCATGTATTGCCTAGACTACATCCTAGATTTCACCTTAGAAAAAAGCTCAATTAGCAAACACACATCATCTTACAAGTCAAAAGCATAAAGCACCAGCTCAGAGGGTTGTGAGGGATTAATTAATACATCCCAGAGCTAATACTAAAGAGCTCAACCAGCCTTCGGAGTCAACACAGCCCTAGTCTCTATCCACCATATTTAGCGATATCTACCTGTTGTTGTAGTGGATGCACTAAATACATAGCTGAAGGCAAGAAAGTGCTATGTTTGCTTTGCCCACTTGAATTAATGTTTCATTTTTCTGAAACAGCCTCCAAAAGACAATGTTTGTTTCAGAACAACAAGAAATAACAATGGCTGTAAGACGCACAGAGTTTTCACCCATTTGCCAGTGGGCCAGTGTTTGTTTCTCCTGTCTGAGTCTGGCATGAATGGCATGGAGGACCTGGGAAGGGAATATTAGTGATGGTAACTTTGCCCTAACTAAGGTGGAAATACTACTGTTTCAGGGATTCTGCAGAAATACAAAACTATGCACAGGAATACGGGAACTCAGTGTATAGGGGCTATGCCTTTCTACCATCTCAGCACCCACAATCTCAGGACCGACTAGCTATAGTGTCATACTCGTTCTCCTATACAATCACGAAGATGCAAATGATTAGACACCCCAGAACACAACACTCACAGATCTCTCAGGAATCGCGATAACAAGACACACCCTTTCGCTCACTCACTTATGCACATCCACAATAAGAATTGACCGAGACACGAATCTAGTTTAAAATGTTTATTTCAACTATCCTGCTCTCTAACGCAGTATATAAGCCACAAGTAACATCAAAATACATAAACCTCACACAGCATTGCAGCAAGGCCATATACCACAAAGGGAGACGTAATTTTATAAAGACAGTGGATAAAGAACTATAAGGCCTAACCACCCTCACCCTGGTAAGACGAAGTATTATTATATAATAGAAGATCTCTAGGCTTTGTCAGCAGATCCCATACCGTTGTGCCTAGATGCTATATCAATGTGTTAAACAAACATGCCTACCCATAATATCAAAGCACGAGTTTACAGCAGCAACAGATGTGTTAGCATGTTTTGTCTAGGTGCTAGGGACTGACCAGAACAGAATAACAAGGGGCATTGTTTATCGACCTTGCTCCCAGTGTTCAGACTAAACTCCAGGAGCAAGCAGTGAACGCACAAAGCAGACGGTTACCATGTGAAATGTATAAACAGAGTCTTGCAAATATAAAGTCATTTAGTAACCTGTGCAAAAGCATCATCATGGCAGCAGAGCTCATGCTAACTTAGCGATGTCGACAATGTCCCTAACGGCCGTTAGACAGTACCACTGTGACCTGTCGACCATTAAGGGGAATGCTGCCAGGGAATGAGTTATTAAAGGCTGAGTCAGTTGTGTATCTGTGAACACCCACAGGTGCCCGCATATGTAAATGAAGGAAGGGCGCCTCGAGCCAAACTCTAAAGCCTAACCTTAGTTTTTGATTCTTCTGACGTTAGTGAAATCAGTGCAGTTAATTACTTACTAATGCCCTAGAGTCATCTGCTATTTACAGGGTTGAGAATATTTTGTTGTTCTATATGCACTCCAGGACAATGGAGGTTGGTTGGTGAGACGACTAAGTCCTGACCCCCACTAAGTGTCCCTCAATTTGATCGGGACCCTCCATCTTTTCCTAAGGAGCTTGAGTCTAGCTCCCTTGAGGTGGAATCACTGGCCAACCTACATTGAGGAGTAGGCCAGAAAACTGTGAAAGGTCTTCCCTTATTAGAAGGGAGACCTTAAGCCTCAATTTGAGGCACACTTCAATATTATTTGTTCCTAAAGAAGTGCGGCCCGACTTTTTTGGTGCTGTTGAGGCACGAAACATGTTGACCACCTGACTAAAAGCTATCCTGGCACTTTAAAACCATATGATAGCACCACTGTTTTTATGTGAGACCAGGTATCCTTCTTCTTAAATTTTGTTTATAGGATACCCGATCCTTTTTTCTCACCACTCACACATATCATTTACATCACTAGGTGCACTGTTAGCTAGCCCCCTCACATGTATTCATCTACACATCAATTTTGGATCAAAAGATCTCCGACAAAGAGCCCCCAGGCCCGTCAAGCATTGCAGCGCCGGCTTGATGAGGAGCATCCAATAATGAAGCATGACACCCTAACAGGTGTGTGAGGGCACCAAGATCTGACCTATAGGTGTTTCTGCGACAGGAGAATCGGCCACTTGGATCAACTTTTTGTGACCATCTTGGCTAAGGAGGAACTACCCCTACCCTGATAACCATTGATCTTTCCCTGGAGGAGCTTGGGTGTAGGACCTCGTAAAAACATTTTTGCTTTTCCTTCCTTCCTTGCTTTTGAGTACTATATGTAGAGCAAGGGATTATTAAAAGCATTTTCACCTTGATATTATTCACTCTCCCCTGTTTGTGATTTACAGCAATATCCATGGATTTTAACCCTCACAACTCTGCAACCTGGAGCAATCCCTCCACTGCTTCAATGGTACTTGCAAGACAGGCCCAGTGGAGTACAGGCTATTTTATTTTGGCCCAGGGATATTATGCAATAAGATCAGCAAACATATTTACAATGCCAAATAAATTCTATTATTTACACACAACATAAAAGTAAGTTGCAAAGTGGCAGTCATACCTAGGGGGTATAATTTGCTCAAATATAATTATTCATTAATATCAGTGCAGTACTTGGTCAAAATACTTTTTTCAATACATTTAAACGCATTTGTTTTCTTATCTCAAACTGAACACTGCAATGCAATGATGGGGTGGGGGCATCATTTACAGTTTGGCAGGTTGCCCAGCAGCCCACCAGGTTGTTGTGGACCTGCAGCAGAAGACCGCCCACCATGTTTAGAAATCCTCGCCTGCCTGAAGCGGATCTCTGTCCCTTTAGTGAATCTGCTCGAGTAGAGGAAGTACTGGAGGTGCAGATGAATACTAAGGGGGACTATATTTGTTTGCATAGCACGACATTCATTTATTGCTTTTCTGAATCAAACTCCCAAAGCCGGAGTTAGTTTTCGAAAAAGAAAAAAGTTCCTGGATGCTCATCTAACTTTCTTCTTGTGCGCAAGCCTCTGTTTGTTTTCGTTGCCCGAGTCTCCAGCCACTGTGAACTGATTGGCATGTGGTGATCAGTCCCAATTTTACAGTTAAAAAAAAAAACAAAACATGTTTGCCATTTTATGTAACGTGAACTTGACCCGAAGCTATTGATGAACATTTTATTACATAAGGACACATTCATTTTCGGTAGGCAAGGGGAGGTTAAGTGATTTGCCCAGAAACACAGGATGTTGAACCGACCCCGAGACTTGAACCTGGCTCCCAAGCTCCAAAGTCGGCAGCCCTGGCAGAGATGCCACATCCTCCAACAGCAGAGACAGTTGGGGCTCTGAAACCTTAACAGTTCTATGACTCTATATACATGTTGGTGAGTTCAAATTTAGGGGGATGGGAGTTCTCTACTTTTCTTTTTTAAAGCACCATCTCACTATATTTATTTGTGGAGTTGTGTTGTTTTCCTATGCCTAACTGGTAGCACAATGACCCTGTCAATCCTCACTAATCATGCATGCATTCCTATCTAATCATGCATGTATCCATCACCCCCTTTTGATGATGAGTTCAAGTTTTGCTCAAACCGAGTGAGAAAATACTTTTTTGGTTACAGCTTTGTTTCGGGACTACTTTTGCTGCATCTAAAGATATAGGAAAAGTTGTGAAGATACAGTTGAATGTTATTTTCTGTCATAATGGGAATAAAGGGTGATCAACTTTTGCATATTTCTATGTTAAGTATCATTTCTCTTGATGGGGGCATGGCCAGGCCACCGACCAAGATGGCCACACAGTGTTGAAGCTCCACCAGCCGTCCCAGCCATGCGATAATATCCCCCACATTTACGTCAGTAGTCCTCCTGGGACCGACACCGCTGCATCGCCGAGCTTATGCAGAGCAAGCGCTTCAATCTACTTGCGGAGAGGAGCCATGGTAACAGGATCCCGGTGCTCGGCAATTGAGGGGCGGAGCGAGTGGCGGCTGCCCGATCCTGCTTCACGCGGAGCGGCAGGGGAGTGGAGGTGAGAGGCGGATGGTCCCTGACTGAAGCTGCAAACCTGTACAGCAGTGAGTGCGCCGGGAAGGGGCTGCTTCTGACCTCTCCCCCTAGCATAAATTCCAGCCCGGTCAGGTCGCGGTCACGCTTGGTGGCCCCAGACCTCAGTGCATGCTCCTGCCGTATCCCTGAGGCCCCATGGAGATAGGGCCTGCGGGTGAGCCTGGGAGGTGGTCGTCTGGCCGCATTAAGACGTGAAGCGGGGAGGCGCTGGATG
Source organism: Triturus cristatus (assembly GCF_964204655.1). Lineage (NCBI taxonomy): Eukaryota > Metazoa > Chordata > Amphibia > Caudata > Salamandridae > Triturus > Triturus cristatus. Next base: position 185,210,801 of record NC_140589.1, read on the forward strand.
CGGCCCGTAACTCCCTGTGCCCGGTTGCCTCCCAACATGATTTCACCTACGCAAGACCCATTCTGAGCGCGGGCCACGGCCGTTGGGCCTACCCATGCCTCCACCTACAGCATTGCGGCCTCTTCACCGTGACGCTCTCAAGTGAAGACAAGCACCTGCCTCCACTACACTGTCGGCACCCCATGCATTACCTGCCTCTGGTCCCCTGCACACATTCATAGGGGCCTCATCGCCCCTGTGCGTCAGAGCTTGTGCCTGGCCATTACACCATACCTGGGCATTTCGCCCTGCGCATTCGCTTGCTGGGAACGATTGTCTGTGCCCTTGGTGCCATCTGCTGCCAGCCCTCTGCATGCCTCTCTAGGGGCCCCATCATCTCACAGCACCAAGTCCTGCGCCTGGACGCAGTTTTACATTTGGAAGTTCTGGGCCGCTATCTCTGATCACTAGCCCTGACCTGTCCTCTGCCTGCCACCAACATTGGTTCCGTTCTACTGCTGCACCGCTTGCTCCACTGTTTTGCGGCATGGGCCGCAAGGACCCTTAACAGAAGACCCTCCCTTTCGAAAAGCTTGCGGAGAAGGTTCCTGAAGACTACCCCAGCATGGCAGAGGGAGGGCAGAGTGCAGACCAAGCTGACGACCCCGCCGCCCCAGCCACATCATTGCTACAGGAGATGAGGGTGGGCTTCAGAGCATTAGACGGACGGTTTGACACCTGAGATAAAAGACTTGTGAGCTTAGGGGCCAAAATTCAAGTTCATGACCGACGCCTGGATGTGGCGGAGGCAAGCATCTCAGACATTGAAGATGGCACCGTGCAGTCCCTCAAAAGACTGGAGCGAGTGGAGCGCATCCTCAAGGAGGTGGCGATCAAAAATGAGGACCCTGAAGATCGAAGCCGGTGAAACAACATTTGCATTTTGGGGGTCCCAGAGACTACCTCCACAGGCCACCTTGACCTCTTTGTTGAGACTTTGCTGAGTCCTTTACTCCCGGCTTCGTGGTAGAGCGCGCACACCGCTCCCTGGGTTCATGGCCTAACCAGGGCTGTCCCTCAAAACCTATTATTTCACGCATCATGAACTTTCGGGATGGTGACACCACTCTACACATCGCAAGGGAGCGCGGAGACACCACGTGGCAGAGCTCCAAACTTGCTTTTTACCCGGACTTTACCATCATGGTGCAAGAGGCCCATCACAAGTACAATGGGGTCAGGCCACACTCAGAAACGTAGGTTTGAAATACGGCATGTTATATCCTTCCAGGTTACGAGTGGATGTCAACGGCCGGACTAGCATTTTTGACACCCCTGCCGAGGTACAGGAATTCTGTCAAGCCCACAAACAAAACAACAGGCAGTTGCAGACAGAAGCAGGCCCTTCCCCCCAGTACAGAGGCTCCGTTGCAAGCATAGAACTCTTTTTGGGTGCCGGAACTGGTTGACTCTGCTGTGTTGTTACTCTCTTATTTCAGGATTATATTGGGATAATGTTATTCTTCACTCTAAAATGTTACAAGTAGCTGGACAACTGTCGTGGCGATGCCACCCCTCATGGTGTACACCATGGGTCTGTTTCTAGTTCCATGGATGTACCATTCCAGGTTTCTCTCATTCCACTGTAAAGCCAATTGGTACTTCACGGATTGTTATTTGTTGTGGATCTGCCATGCTTTTCTGGTAATAAGGTTGGGTGGGGGGGAGGGGTAATTGCTATTGTACTGATACTATTGATTATTTCCTGGTTTGCTCACTGTCACAGTTAGTATATTACTGCTAGTGCTTATATCTGTCCTTAATGCTGCGTCTTCCAGATGGCTCGGCTGGGCAATATTGATTGTCCCTCTGCCTTGTCCTTGATGTCCGGGAACGTCAGGGGTCTTAATGATGATCGGAAGAGGAGGAATGTTGTCAATTACTTAATTGGGCACAACGTGGACATCGCTTTATTGCAGGAAACGCATTTACCTAAATCCGACTCGTCTCGCTTTGCTTCCAGCTGGGGTGCGCATAGGTATTTTGCCAACTTCAGCGATTACACTAGGGGCACAGCCATTCTTATTCACAAAAGGGTCATCTTCAGTTTCCGCTCAGTCATGGAGGTCAGCGAGGGTAGATACATCATTGTCACTGAGTCGCTCATGGGTCAACTCGCGGCCTTGGTATGTGTATGATCCCCGAACACCGACTCCCCCGAATTCTTGCATTCCCTGCATGCCCAGCTTTTAAAGTTAGATTCTCTCCTACTACTGGCGGGGGGGGATTTCAATCTGCTCCTCAACACCGAATTTGATGGCACCGCCAACTCCCCCAGCACTAAACCTCGTGTGCGCCGTGCCCTTCTTGACCTCTGCAAGCAACTGTCCCTCCTTGACATCTGGCGCATGCGCAACTCCTCTTTCACCGAATACACGCATTATGCCAGTCAACACAACACCTGGACCAAAATCAATTATTGGCTCGTTTCCCCCGGCGTCTCCAGCTGGTTTCATTCACTTGTGACACTACCAGAACATACTCTGACCACTCCCCTGTTAAGCTCCTTCTTAGGGTCCCCCGGCCTGATGGGTTTGAATGGCAATGGCGCTTCCTCAGTCGCGCCCTCAGCGATGACCTTTTCCACACTAAAGTTCCCAAAGCTATCCAAGATTATTTCACCATTAACACGGGCTCGGTTTACACTTGGGCGGTTCTGTGGGAGGTTTTCAAGGCATACATCAGGGGCGGTTGCATTACTAAGCATGCTGGGGTGCTCAAGGATCTCCGCAATACACTTGCTCGCTTAGAACGTGAACTGGCAGGCTTGGACAATGCAACGTTACACACTTCCAACCTGGATATGGCGGGTAAATGCTTGGCCCTCCTCACAGAGTACAGGGATACCGCGGACCGTAAAATACTCTTTCTAGGCAAATATCAAACTGCTCGGTGATATGGCGAGGGTGAACCTCCTGGCCGGGTGCTAGCTTAGTTGCTTCGGCCCCCACACAGCAAAGCCTACATCACTGAGCTGTGTTCTTCCTCTGATCAGGTTCTCACTGGGACCGAGGAGATTTGTGACTAATTTCTTGCTTATTTTACATCTCTCTACACTTCCAAGGTAGGGCACGATCCCATGGCCCAGAAAGCTTTTTTATCTGAGTTCGCATTGGTCTTTCTCGAAAAAAATATGTGGGATTTCCTATCGGAATCGATCTCTGAGACCGATGTTCTTGGAGCCATTGACACCCTCCAGTGCTCTTCTGCCCTGGGGCTGGATGGCTACACTGGGAAGTTTTACAAGATATACAAAGACCTGTTGGCACCACAACTACTCAAAGTGCATGCCGAGGCCCTTGAGAAACAAATTCTACCCCCCACACTTCATGAAGCAGTTGTTATACTCCTCCCTAAACCTGGCAAAGACCCGGTATTATGTGGGTCGTACAGACCTTTGTCCCTACTCAATTTAGATGACAAAATTCTAGCTAAAATCATTGTCGGTCGCCTGTCCCAATTGATGGAATTTATCATCTTGCCGGCCCAATCTGGCTTTGTGCCCCACTGTTCTACCTCATTGAATCTCAGGACGCTCTTCTTGGTCCTCCACAGAATTAATCCCGAGGTTCCCGCCGCCGCAATCCTATTGGACACTGAAAAGGCCTTTGATTCTTTAGAGTGGCTTTTTTTTTGTTTGTAATGTACCGCATGGGAATGCCTGTGGGATTCATATCTACCACTGCACTCCTATACTGCCGCCCCACAGCGCGACTTCGACTGAAGGGCACACTCTCACGTCCCTTTCCTCTATCACGCGGCACTCGGCAGGGCTGTCCTCTGTCACCCTTATTGTTTATCCTTGCCATGGACCCTCTAATTCGACATTTCCAAGAAAAGCACCTTTAGAGGGGCCTACAATTCAACAACGTCCCTCTTCTGGTCTCGCTCTACGCAGACGACCATCCTCTATGTCAGAGAACCCCGGGTGAACCTAGAGCCGCTGATTAGAAAGAGTCTACGCTTCGGTCAGCATTCTGGCCTGGGCATTAATTGGCGCAAGTCGGTTATCTTCCTCTTAACCCCCAGCACGACTCCGTGGGAATGTGAATCCCCCCTCGAATGGTGCACTGACTCGTTAAGTATTTGGCCATTCACATCCATCTTGACACCGCCCAGATTCTTTGCCTCAATATGGGCAAGCAATCGGCACCCTCAAAACTCAAGTGGAGAGATAGCTACGGCTGCCATTGTCCATCGCCGGCAGAGTTGCTGTTCTCCAGATGGTGGTTCTCCCCAAATTTTTATATCTATTTAACAATATCTCTATACCCCTCCCGAATAGATTCTTTGTGACGTTGCGTTACCACCTTATCAGATTGGTCTGGGGGGGCAAGCAGGCTTGTGTACGTTGGCAGGTCCTCACCTTACCGTATGAGAGGGGAGGGTACGGGATGCTGAATCTACAATTATACTACCATGTGGCCCAATGCAGCTATGCATTTGCATGGTTCCATCCTGATGCTAGAATCCCGTTTCTCTGCCCAGAGGCGGACTTTGTCCTACCTGAACGGTTATCTACTGTCTTACCCAAGGGCCTCCCCAGAGACCCCAATGATATACAGACAGTGTCCACCACCAGCTGGGCCTGGGATAAGCTAAAACGTGTCACCGGTGCCTCTGCACTGCACTCCTCAGCTCTCCCTGTCCCCAATGCCCGCTGGCTGCCAATTACTGGTGAACGACTGGTGCAGCGCACTGTTGGCCAAATTTGATATCACCAAATTGGATGATTTGTACCCTGATGGGCACATCTTTTCGGCGACGGACTATTTCTGCTTTCACGAGGCCACATTTATGGATAGTTTTGTTCTGGGATGGATTCGCTCGGCTCTACACGCCACACTGCCTGGGTTTCCCGTCGAACCAGACTCTTTCACTCCACTTTCACTCATCATTGAGAGCGAGAGTGGTGTCCACCTCATATCTAAATTATATAAGGCGTGCTCCAGGATAATACCGGTTGATGATGAGAAGATCCGCAAAGATTGGGAAGGCGACTTAGGCCACCCTATTACGGATGACCAGTGGGCTAAATGCTGCATGGTTACGAAAGACGTTTCACTAAACAGCAGGCATAAACGACTCCATTTTAAGTTTTTGTGTAGAATATACATCACTCCTGTTAGAGCCCATAGGTTGGATCCATCCAGGCCCCATACCTGCCATTAATGCAATGCCCCACACGCCGATTTTGCACACCTTTCCTGGACCTGTACAAAACTACAGCCATATTGGGAGATAGTGCACAGAACACTAGGCGACATGACCGACCTGTCCCTCCTTCCCACACCTGAAGTGGCCCTGCTAGGGTACGTGGTAAACTTCCCCAGAAGCATTAGGACTTTTGTATCCCTCAGTTTGCTGCTGGCCAAGAGAGAAGTAGCTATTCACTGGGGCTGTAGGACAGTTCCCACTTTACAGGATTGGCTGAATAGTCTGGCATTCTGTAACACTAACTGCAAAATATAGTCTGCCACACTACCCAGCTCCTCCCGTCCCAAGGATATTTGGGGACCGTACAGGTCTTATATGGAAGCCGTTAGACAAGCCTCTGACTCACAGCTGGAACAGGGCATTGTCCCTACAGGGGTGGGTTAACCCGTTTCGTTTTTTTCCACATATTTGTTTTCCATTGCTTTACTGTTCCATGTAATGACCGCGTCTCTTTGGCTTTGTGTCTCTATCTACAACGGTGGGATACGGGTGGACTCGTAGACCTCCTGCTAGACAACGGCTGGTAAACTCAGGGGAAGGAGATGGGCCTTTGGGACTGTATTTTTCTTTTTTTTTAAAGCTTTGCTGGGTCTCTTCACCTGTTAGACGCAAGCCGCTTCGGCTTCTGCATTACTGCAACATGCTCCATTTTACTTATTACGATTGCAAAGACAATGACAGTGAACACTTACGCCTGTATTGTTAAGATGTGCTAAAATGGTAAATAAAGTTTTTTAAAAAAAGTATAATTTCTCTTTTGTCTGTTGCACAATTTCAGTGGAAACGAGGAGGGTCGCATTAAGCAGCCTTATGAGTCAGCAGAACCCTGCCAGCTATGCCCGGATCATTGTGACAAAGGACTGTGCAGTAAGTGACAATGACTCCACGTTATTTGCCAACTTTAAATCTGTCCTGGGTTTTTAAAGTAATCTCGTCTCTGGCTTGCAGATTTATAACTGAGTATAACAAGATAACATTTGAATGTTGCCATTGTTTTACATATGGCGTTCTTTGGTAGCCATTATTTGCAATCCAGAATTAAATGCATTTATGAGTAAAACAGGTAAAGTAATGGGCATCCTGTAATCTTTTCTAACTGTGTGCAAAATATCCAAAAGTAACTTCTATGTTTAGACCCAGTTATAAACTCTTCACTACTACGAATAGGAAGTGAAAGCATTTCTATTTGTCTCTTATGGTCAATATTAGACCAGTGGGAAGAGATGAGTGTCATGTCCTTTTTGCAAATTCAAAATAATTTAAAACTAGTTCCTCTCTGGAGTTTCTCCGTGGGCCACTCACTTTTTATCTTGACTATTCTTTTAACAGAAGGCAGTTCCCATTTGTCAGACCAAGGGCTGTATTATACATTGTGCAATGGGGATGCAAAGGCATGTGTTGCTGCTTTGGGTGCCCCAGGACACAATGGTACTACAGAAGGGGCAGCAGATGCTTGTACAGACCATTCTCTAACATTGACATGTTTATCCTGAGAGGGAATCCCCTATTTTGCACGGGTGTGTGACCCCATGCAAATTAGGGAATCACTGTGCTTATGCAATGTCACCCTTTTACAGATGCGTGGGCAGATGCAAGCTGGCCCCTAGGAGGCGAGCTCACTGTGCACCATAAAATGGTGGTGCACTGTCAAAGCACCACTTGAAGGCAACTTTATAGAGGGCAGAAAAGGGGTGTCCCATGGACTCCCCAGACGTAGCACCTGCCTACAGGGGGTCTCTCTCCTCTCTTTAACCCCTTCGACGCTCATGACGGAACGGTTCCGTCATGAGCGTCGGTTGAGCTGTGCTCATGACGGAACCGTTCCGTCATGACCACGCCCGCGCAGGTAACGGTCAGCACAGCGGGGGAATCCGCCCCGCATGGAAGGGGTTAAAGTGCTGTAAAAGTAATATTGGGGTCCATTGGGAGTGTGTCTGAGTGGCATCCTCCTACTCCTCGTATGCTAAAGGGGTACTAATTGTAGTAAAGAGAGGAGTTCAATTCATGCCTACCTACTCTGAAATGGATGATTCAGGACATTTTGTGCTGATACAAGGCAGACTGTATGTCACCTTGATTATGTTGATATTTACATATGGCTCAAATACAGATAACCCTGACTTTTTCTTTTACTGGCAAATTTGGCACAGATTTCATACATTACACCCTACAGCTCTTATATTGGGGGGGCAATCTAAATACATACCTAGATCCCACATTCGATATATCTGCTACTGGAGATTGGCAGGACAAATAATCAGGTTGGGTAATACATGAGGGAATGGAAGACAAGGGCCTGGGCCTACTCTAGATGGCTGGGAGGGTTCATTTCGTCTGCACATGGGACGTGGTCCAGGATAGATTTTTCGTTGGTGACCAGGGAAATCTGTACATGGGTGACTGCAGTACAACATATGCCCAGAACACTTTCAAAGCAAGCACCGGAACAATGGTTGGTGGCGTTATTGGCACATACACCTGCATCATTTGCCTGGTGATTTCAACCCACAGCATTGCATGACCCTGTGTCCAAGGACGGGCTTCAAGCGGCTATCCTAGATTACCTTGAGAATAATGTGGGTTCTTTGGAGGCGGCTGATGTGTTTTGGGAGGCGTTCAAGGTTAACATTAGGGGATATACATCAGCATGCAGGCCGGGTGTTATGAGCCTTGCGCACACAACTGCAGACAATAGAATACAATATTCGGACCCAAGAGCCCCAATATGAGACTTCAGCCCATCCCCACCTACTAACTGCAATATGTGATCAGCTTACTGCCTACAAGGATATAGCGGTGCAAGAGGTGCTCCATCTCTCCAAGTGCGATGTAGCAAGAGCATAATGGGAGGGAGGAAAACCATGCAGAAACGTAGCAGCCAAGCTCAAGGAGCCATGGGCACATACCCATACACCAGAGGGGCCAAGTGCCCATGACACTCAAGCCATATTGGCTACGTTTAAAATCTTTTGTGCGACATTATATCAACAGCGTAGTTCAGCTTCAGAGGCAGAGACTGCTAGTTATCTAAAGGGTATACTGCTGGCTTGGCTCTAGCAGGGACAGCGGGAGTACCTAGTAAAGCCCCGATCAGTTGATGAGGTGAAAGAGGCTATCCGCACCTTGCCCAATGGCAAGGCTCCTGGCATTGATGGCCTTACTGGCAGATTTTATAAAGAATTTGTGGATATATTAGCCCCACATCTATCTGATGTCTCTGAAGAGGCATACACTAAACAGAAGTTGCCCCCTCCCTAACAGAAGCTCTCATCCTTACCCTACTTAAGCCAGACAAGCCGCCTGAGAACTGTGATTCTTACAGACTACCACAGTTAATTAATATAGGGCCATATGTATGAAAATGGAGTTTTGCGATTCTCAAATTGTGATTTTCAGCGAATCGCAATATGAGAATCACAAAATGCAAGGTATGTGGGATTTGCTAATAATTTTGCAAATCCCACATATTCCTTATTTTCGAATCGCAAATTGAGATTTGCAAATAAAGAATACCTTCCCATTCATTACTATGGGCTAGTAGACCCATAGGAATGAATGGGAAGACATTCTCAATTTGCGATTAGCAATTAGAGAATCGCAAATTGAGAATGCATTTTCAAGGTTGCCAGGGTGGAGGAGCCTAGCGCGCAACCAAGATGGCCGCGTAGGTGCGAGTCTCCCGAGGACCTCCGCGACCTCCCATCACTATCCTGAACATATCCTGTCCCAGATGAGGGGACTGTGTTGGTGAGCCCGAGCTGAGGTGGCGCCCGTTTTCCGCTTCCAAATCGGACCTCGGACACCGACTTTACCACCGATCGAGGTTTGCGGCCTTCTCCTAGCCGAACCCCGGATTTGCGTTGTGGGGCGATCCAGTGACGAAGTGAATAACAGCGGCGGGCAGGGTTTGGTGGCTCGCGGAACCCGCACTTTCACTTTCGCTTTCGTACCCTCCTGGCTGTCTATGCGAGGTTGGGTCACGGGGCTTTGTGTGTTGGTGTGGCCTCTCTGGGGGACCCCGCCTGCCCGCCAGCTGTGATCCGCCCTGCAGATCTGGGGTGGCACCCCCCCGGAGCCCGTGGACCGGCTTGCCTGCCCTTCACGACGTGGCTGGTGCGATCGGGAGACTGGGACCATGGCCACGAAACAAGAAGGCGATCGGGCAAAGGTAAAATCGACCCGGCGTGGCGCAGCCCAACAGTCCAACAGCATGGATCGCTATACCCTCCAGAAGGGATCTCCTGAGGTGCCCCGCAAGTCCCCTGAGGGCCCTACTGATGCCCCCGATCTGCCCACGGATCTGACTCTGCGGGATGTCATGGGCGCCATCGCCGAGATGAAGGCCTCTGTGGGCCAGCGTTTTGACACACTGGCACTGAAGATCGACTCGGTCCTCGTAGATGTTGGCCTGATAAGGGCCGATCTCTCCAAGACCAACGACCGAGTTGATTCTTTGGCCCACACCGCATCGGGCCTTACGACAGATGTGGCAGCCCTGCAAACGGAGGTGCGCCGACTTGCTCGGGCGAGTGCGCTAATGGATCGTCGCCTGGAGGACTCCGAGAGTCGGGCCCGGCGTAACAACATCCGTATCATCGGGGTGCCTGAGGGACGTGAGGAAGCGGCGGCGGACCTTTTCGTGGAAGACCTGATCGTCAACCATCTCCAGCCACGGGGGCTGAGTAAATTCTTTGCTGTGGAGAGAGCCCACAGGGTTCCCGGGGGAAGGTCTAAGGTCGGAGCCGCTCCGAGACCTCTCATCGCCCGGATTTTTAATTTTCGGGACAGAGACGCTATCCTGCAATCCTCCAGACTACAGGGACCGATTAGACTTGATAATATGGATATTAATTTTTATCCTGATTTCACCCCTGCGGTCCAGAAGCAGAGATTGAGCTTCCTTGGTGTCAAGCGCCGTCTTCGGGACCTAAACATCAAGTACGCCATGCTCTTCCCAGCTAAGCTGCGAGTGGAGGTGGAAGGTCGCACACACTTTTTTGATCGTCCCGAAGCGGCCGGGGACTGGCTGGATACTCTGTCTGGAGATCGGGATCGGGGTGGCGGGGGGGGAGCGGCCGGGGGAGAGGGCTCGCCGGATCAAGACTGAGGGACTAATATTAGGCCTCGCTCGGGACAAAAATGATGCCACTTTTTGACTATACGTCGGATTGCTTAATTTCCCCTCCTATGGAGGTTGTGTGGGGTCTCTTGGGGGTTCTCCCTCCTCCTCTGGGGGTCTAGTTAGTTTAACTACCTATGGGGCGACAGGCACACTGCACATTGGGGGGCTGTCTGGGCTCATGCAGGGGTGCAGGGAGGGGGGAGTTTTGTTGGGGTGGGTGGGTAGGGATGGGGCGTTGTTTGTTATTCTCACAAGGCAACCCTTTTTTTGTGTAGGCTCTACTGTGCTCTCGGGGGGACGAATGATAGTCTTTGTGTATGATGGGGGGTAGGGAATTGACTTTGTTGTCTTGGAACGTTAATGGACTGGGGGACAGGATCAAACGAGGTGTGGTCCTACAGTATCTGAAGCGACTCTCGCCTGATGTGGTCTTCCTGCAGGAGACACACCTTATTGGCAATTCCTTCTGCGCCATGAATCGGCGTGGCTACCGCCTTGTGGCCCACTCGGGCTTCACGTCAGGCTCGAGGGGTGTGGGTATCATGGTAAAGAACTCGCTCCCGTTAGAAATTGATGAGGTGCTCCATGATGACAGGGGACGTTACACTGTCTTGGTGGGGAGAATGGAGGGCAAAGTGGTTGTCTTTGTGTCAGTGTACGTCCCACCGGGGTTGCAGTCGACCACCTTTGCAGATCTGGGGCGCCTCCTCCTTGGCCTTCCGGGGGGGCTTCTGGTGGTGGGGGGGGATTTCAACGCGGTGGTTTCTGGAACTGTGGATCGTCACCCCCCTAGGGACCTCCCCCGGGCACAGGCGTGGCTATCCGGCCTCTTGGATACACTGGGATTGGTGGACTGCTGGCGCTTAAAACATCCCACACAGTTGCAATACACTTTCCACTCGGGGCCCACGGTAGTCTCTCACGGCTTGATTATGTCCTTGTCCCGGCGGCCCATGTCGGGAGGGTGGGGGAGGTGCGCCATTTGGCACGGGGTATCTCTGACCACTCCCCGCTATTGTTGCATGTTGATGTCTTTCCGAGGGCTGAGAGCAGGGTGGTCCCAATCAACTCCTGGTACCTGCGCGACCCCACCATTCGCGCTGACTTGATTAAATCCCTCCAGCGCTATTTTGAGGAGAACGTGGGGTCAGTGCCTTCAGCTATCTCCCTGTGGGAGGCCTTCAAAACAGTACTTAGAGGGGAGGCCCTATCCCTTATTTCCCACACCCGGAGGCGTGAGCGGGAAGAGGTGACCCGGGTGGAGGCTGAAATAGCGGAGCTGGAGGGTAATCTAGAAGATGGGGTGACGGACGCTGCACTACATGTCCTCCAGCTCAAGCAGGCGGCGTATAGGGCCCTCGTTACGGAGGCGGCCAGGGGCCTTAGTAGAGAGCAACAGGGGCGGCTGTATGATGTGGGTGATAAGGCTGGTAAACTGATAGCGTGGTTGGATAAAAAGGAAAGAGCGAATCGTGTGGTCCCGCTGATTGAGAAAACGAATGGTGTGTGTGTAACTGAACCAGAAGACATTGTCTCGTGCTTCGCGGAGTATTTCCGCGAGGTGTATTCCCCGGTCTCTTCTTGCTCGGAAGAGGATTCCCGTGCCCTGCTCAGAGATATCGCACTGCCTTCCCTGTCCGGGGAGGACAGGGTGTTGCTGGACGCCGCTCCCACCTCCGACGAAATTGCCCTCGCCATACGCTCGGTCGCTTCTGGCAAGGCCATGGGCCCGAATGGTATCCCTATCGAGCTGTACAAGCTGCGACCGGATACATTGGCGCCTCACCTCCGCGCAATGTTCCTTGCGGCCCACTCAGTGGGCTCCCTCCCGCTTGACCAGCGTCTGGCTACAATCGTGGTGATCCACAAGGAAGGGAGACCTCGAGATCGGGTTACTTCTTATCGGCCTATCTCACTACTGAATGCGGAGCCTAAAATTCTCGCTAAGGTACTCGCTAATCGGCTGGTCAGTGTGGTGGGAGATCTGGTTCATCAGGACCAGTCTGGCTTCATTCCCCATCGCAATACAGCCCTTAATCTGCGGCGTTTGCATGGGGTGCTTTTGCGCGTCCCATTCATACGGGAACCGGCCATTCTGGCGTCCTTAGACGCCACCATGGCGTTTGATACGCTTGAGTGGCCATACATCTGGGCGATGCTTGCTAAGTTCGGGTTTGGCGCAGGATTCATCAGTTGGGTCAAATTGCTGTATGCGGGCCCATTGGCACAGGTGGTCGTGAACGGAAGAGTATCGGCCCCGTTCGAGCTGGGCCGGGGCACGCGGCAGGGCTGTCCCCTGTCGCCGCTTCTTTTTGCGCTTGCCTTGGAGCCCCTGGCGGAGTGGCTGCGGTGGGAGCCTTCCATCCGAGGTCTCTGTTGGACCCCCGAGTATGAGGATCGCGTATCCCTATACGCTGATGACATCCTTCTGTACCTAGCCTCCCCACGCAAATCACTTATAGTCCTAGTTGATGTTTTACACTCGTTTGGTCGTAACTCCGGTCTCGTCATCAATTGGGCTAAATCGTGTGTGTATGTTCTCTCTGGGGAGGCTCCTATTCTCCCGCGGGGCTGTCCGATCCAGATCGCCCCGCAGGGATTTCGGTACCTGGGTGTCTTCATTACTCTGGACCTGGAGGCCCGGTATGAACGGAATCTGCTTCCCCCCCTCCAGCGTCTGCGGGTAGATGTCGCACGCTGGCGGCGCCTGCCGCTTTCGCCGCTCGGCCGGGCAGCATTGTTCAAGATGATGTCTCTGCCGCGTTTTCTGTACGCTTTGCAGAACACTATGGACTTGGTCCCGGCGCGCTACTTCCGTGAGGTGGAGAGTCTGCAACGCCGCCTGTTCTGGGACGGGAGGCCGCGCATTGCTCTGGCTAAGCTGACGCTCCCATGGTTTGACGGGGGGATTGCCCTCCCGGATATTAAACGGTACTATTGGGCCTCCCAGCTCGCTGCCATTAACCATGGCCTCTACGGGCCCGCCTTAAACCCGGCTTTTGAAATGGACAAGATGCTCCTGCCAGGTGGCGACTACAATCGAGCGCTCTACTCTAGCGCGCCCGACGCTCGTCTGACGGGCCCCACGCGTGTCATGGTGCAAGTCTGGCACGTGGCCAATGCAGCTATGGGGTGGAAGGACCGTTTGACCCGGGCATCACCACTATACGCGTCTGAGCGGTTAGGTTCCCTGTGGACCTCTAAGGGCTTTGAGAAGTGGGACATGATAGGTATCAGTAAAGTGGGGGATCTTTGGACGAGGGGAGGATTTAAAACGTTCGATATACTGCAGACGGAATTTCAGTTGCAGGGCAGTGAATATTTCCGGTATTTGCAGGTCCGTCATGCGCTGGGTTCCGTCTTCACGGATGTTGCCTCCATCCCGGAATATTCCCCCCTGGAAGATAGAGTGCTGGATGGGCATGTCCCGGACAGCACGATCTCACTTATATATAAAAAGCTGATAAACGACCAGTCGGGCCTGTTGACTGCCCTTCGTGCGGCTTGGGTTGCCGACGGGCTGGAGCTGGACGACGAGGACTGGACCTCCGCGGTGGCCTCCCCGAAGTAGGTGGCCATACCGGCTCGCCTTCGCTTCGTCCAGCTCAAGATACTCCACCGGGTCTACATGACGGGGCCAAAGCTTCTGCGTATGGGCTATGCCGGAGATGGGTTATGTAAGCGTGGGTGTGGTGCTTTGGGGACCTTTATGCATATTTTGTGGGAGTGCCCGGAGGTAGAGGGGTTCTGGCGTGGTGTACATGAGGTGCTGCGTCTGGTTACGCATGTGGCGCTGTCGCCTGAAGCGAGAAGATGCCTGTTGAATGTGTGGGAACCGACTGATTACTCAGCGCCGCAGACGTGGTGGGTGACTCTGGGATATATGGTAGCCAAGCGTGATATTGCTCAACTGTGGGGATCCCAGAGGCCCCCGACGGTCTCGGCCTGGAAAGAACACATGGACTGGTGCATGTTTCGCGAAAAAGTGGTGTATGTGGCGAGGGGTAAGCCTGGGACATGGGGGAAAGTATGGGGCCCCTGGAACGCCTACCGCGGGGGTATCTGTGCGCCGCCGCTGCTGCCTGATCCCTCGCCAGCCCCATCCCCTTAGCCGACTTATTCCCCCGCTGCCGGGCATTGGGTTCCCCCAGTCCTCGCTTTGCTCTCTTCCCCCTCTTCACACTTCTGTGTATAGTTGGGATCCCCCCTCTTGGGGAGCACGTGCTGCTATTTTTGATTGTGGGTTGCCTTGTGGGTGTGGTTTTAATTTTTGTTGTTTTAATTTAAAATGAAACCGCATAATGGGGCCTGTATGATGTGGTTTTTCGACATTGTTATCTATTGAGAAATGCTCCTCCTGTAATACCACGTGTTCCATGTATATATGTCGTGTGTTCCTACTATTGCTAGCGGCCGTCCGGAAGGTTGTGGGCCCATACTTGTATACTTTTAAGACCTGTAATAAACGGTTTCAAAAAAAAAAAAAAAAAAAAAAAAAAAGGTTGCCAGGGTGTCAAAAGGACACCCCTGAAATGTGCATGTGTGCACATGTGGCACACACATTCCCTAAGGGCATGTATGTGCGCAACATGGCACTTTGAAAAATGCAAAATAGTGCATTTTTAAGTGAAATCGCAATTTACCACCAACTTGAAGTTGGTGGTAATTTGCGATTCCTTAAGGCCTAATCACACTTTATTTTGTGCTTCTAACATTGCATTTAAGAAACGCAATTTGCGATTCCTTAAATGCAATCGCAAAATAATATATTGCAAGGGGTTTTTTGTGTGCTACATTGCACACTGCTAATTTGCGATCGCAAACGCTGAAATTCTGCGAATTTCAGCGTTTGCGATTGGAAATTGGCTTCATACATACGGTCCCTAGACTCTAAAATATTGATAGAAATATTCACTACTAAACTCCAACCCCAAACGTTTTTTTTTTTTTTACAGAGATTTATATAGAGAAAACTTGACCCGAATCGGGTATCAAAATGCTTTACATAGCACCAGTTGCATTACATGAGGACACATTCATTTTTGTTAGGCATGGGGAGATTAAGTGGTTGGCCCAGAATCACAGGATGCTCAGCGTCATTGCAGATTCAAGGCCGACCGCCCTAGCCGTTAGACCAGTTCCTCTCCTCAACTTACTAATATGGTGATGCCAAACCAGTCTGGTTTAATTCACACCAGATTCACAGCTCATAGCTTACGTACTATTGTTGCGTTGCTTTTCCAGCTAGACCCTTTAATGGAAGCCATGGCTGTGCTGTTCGACACAGCCAAGGCATTTGATTCTATAGAATGGACATACATGTTGGCAGTCCTGCACTGTTTGAGGATCCCCCAAATGTTTCTCCGGTGGATATGGCTACTATACACAGCCCCCCAGGCCTGACTAAGGATCAATGATGTTATGTCTGACCCACTGACTTTCTCAAGAGGCACGGGTGCCCATTATCCCAGATCCTATTTGCACTAGCCCTGGAGCCCTTGAAATGCTTAATAAGGCAGCGACATGCACTTTCATCAAAGCCTACCTGCTATATCGGTCTATGCGGATGATACGATGCTCCATGTTAAAGATCCGCATCCCCACCCAGCGGCAGTTATAAGGGAGTATATTCAACATAAACGTTACTCTGGCTTGAGTATTAATTGGTAAAAATCAACTATTTTTCCCCTTGCTTTAAATCACACTGCCATACCACTTGAACTTTCCACTGGATTGGAGAACAGAACCAGTTAAATAATAAAGGGTGTGAGTACATTGAGACCCATATTTAGTGATCTAATTTATCTATGGAAAAGCTATTTTAAAGCTTGAGGACTAAGTGGGAAGGTGGATACGCCTACTCCTGTTGATGTCCGACAGGGTAGCCTTACTGAAAATGGATGTCCTCCCTAGATTTTTGTATCTGTTTATAAATGTACCTAATACACTTACCCAACAGTTTTTCAAAACTCCCAGAGCGCACATGATAACCTTGATCTGGGTTGGGAAGCAACCTAGAAACAGACAGGACACTCTCACCTTGCCATACGACCACGGGGGATGTGGAGCCCCAGATCTTTATTTTATTATCTATGTGCTCAGGCGCATTATGCCAATTATTGGCTTCACCCCCACCACACATGTCACCTTTAACAGTAGAAAGAGCTCATCCCATCCCTCTAACTGCTATCATCACATACAGAAGACAGATGAGCCCCCGAGAGGAGATATATACCATTGAGTGCACAACAGAAGCCTACAAAACTTTAGGATCCCGGGAGATAAGGCTCCTAGTGTATGCCCCAGCGCTTCCACTGGGATATCATCCAAAACTATCTGTTACACATGAAAAAAAGAGAATTGGCACTATTGGGAGAACACAAGCTGATAACATTTAGGGTTGTGTATCCTTTGGAGACGTTTCAACCTAGTGGACCTAATGCAGACCCAGCGACAGGCACAACTTCTGGTTTATTATTTATCAATTTGACAATCTGATTATATTATTGATTGTATTATTGCACACCATTTCTCTTAATTTGTATAATTTTTCTTCCACAAATTATAATGTAAAAAACAGTAAAATTGCAATAATGTGAAAGATGAAAACCAAAGCCCCCAGGACAAAAATAATCGTGAGGACCTTCCTTGCACTACACCTTTTCAAATCCAAGATATGTACGCTTATGCTTGTCAGTTTCAACAATGGTAAAAGTTATAACCCGGCATTCCCTTGCCCCATGTGTTGTCCATTTGATTGTTATGAGCATGTTTTTTTTTAGAAAGAATGAAAACTAAAGGAAGCCATATGTTACTAATTAGAGATTGATTAGAGATCTGTACACCTAGCTAAGAAAACTAACAAATAACTGAGGCATACTGGCTACAATCAGTAACTTAAGTGGGCATTACCCCTAGGTCCCTCGTGTCCTCATCCCATTCATTACTAAGTGAGATATATAACTACCTTGCAGACAGTCCCCAATTGCCTCTCCCTGTACCCTTTAGAACTCTTCTGGTGACTGTGCCTCCACTCTTCCTTCACGCCTATAATGTCCCTGTTTTTTTCTCCCTGTTCTCCTTCATTGTATGTTATTGAGGTAATGTTTTTTGCAATTGACTTTACGTTGAATGATAGTACCATTTCTGTTCACTTACCCTGTGTACTTTTGCAGGTGATTGCTCTTTATTGACATTGTTATTGTGATTCTCTGTTTGTATAAGAAGATCCAATAAATACATTATTTAAAAAAAGAAAAATATCTCAAAGAAAGAAAAAGAACAAAAGGAATACTGGAACACATACCCCACCCACTCCTATCGGGAGTACTAAAGTCGTACTTCGCCAGCATTCCTTCTGTTCTTTTTTCTGTTTGTTGAGGAGGAGGAATAGAGGTTCTCCTGTGGGACTTGGGCACTCCATTGGCTCCTGCGGCACTTTTCTGCAGTGTGTTTTCACTGTTGGACATGCTCTGACGCATTTTTATGGCGTACTCTTCTCTCTGTCCTTGGGGGTATGGAGAGTAGCTGGGGGCAGGTTGTTTTTGGTGTACCTGGGTCCCTGGTTTGGGACCTGTGGGTAGGTTGGCTGGTTTGACCTCCATGCTCCCTCATCTGGTGTTTTTTACGTTGGATATTGTTCTGCCATTTGGTGAGGGTTCCTTCCATGCCTGCTCCTGTTTAGGCTGTGGCTGAGGCCGTCTGGGTCCTCGTGATAATATTGCCAGGGCGGGTGCCTGTGAACCAGGAGTTCCTATTTGGGCCTTGGCAGCGGGTCACCTGTGGTTCTCCGCTTTTCTTTGTCTACCACAGGATGCTGGCCACTGCTTTTGGGTGATGTCATTAGTGCTGCTGTGCAGTGCCTTCCTGCCTGGGTCCCTGTCACACATTTTTGGTTGTAGGCAGATGGTTCTGCGTCTGATCTCTTTTGGCTGATATCACATGACAGGGTGTAGCAGACAGTTGGGTTTTGTGTATTCCTCCTAGACATCCACACATAATGGGGAGCTCAGGTATGACTGGATGGGCCATCACTGGCAGGATTGGAGGGAGGAGTTGGGCAAGCCCCACTCCCACTTGAATAAGCTGTGTCCTGTCTTCGCACAAATGACTTCATACCCACTGTAGTTAGTCTCAAGCCAGGTTCAGGATGGCATGGCATCTGTGCACTTCAAAGTCATGCCTCTAGCAGCTTCTCCCTACTTCAAAGGCACACTGTGCATAAATTCTGGACCTCAGAAACCAACTCTTCAGTACACTTCTTGGCTTATGGATTCTCTACCAAGAACAAGGACTGCTGTTCTGCTACAAGGAATGCCACTCTGCGGGGCCACTGCTCTAAAGGAACTGGTGCCCTGCTGTGCTGACCTGCTGCCCTCTTGCCTGAGGAAGAATAACTGGACCTGCAACTTCTTCTTGAACCCAGGACCCCAGAGTGACTCCAAGGGTTAGTATGCTGGCCTCTTGATCTGAGTCTCAGGGACATAAAAGTCTCCTCAAGCAGCTCTTGGACCCAGCTGCAGTGAATTTCTGACCCCCAAATGCTGCCCTTCATGTTTTGGTCCCTTTGCATGCCTCACCAACTTTAAATCAAGCTTTTGGGCTCTTTGAGACTGCAAACGGGCCTGTTTACATGGAGAACATGGTGCTTGCACTGAAAATCAGCGTGAGCCGCTACCAGCCTGCCTCTTTGACCTGCAGCATCAACCACCCATGAGGGACCGTCCACGGGGGACCATCAATTCAAAGCTCCAGCCCTTCTGTCTGCAACGCCCTGCTATGGTTGAACAGCTAGAGTTAGATACAGTACACATATACATCCCCCTGTTTTACCCCACCACTCGATTCCTCCCTTGGACCGGCCCCCATACCATCTTACTGCTTGTAAGGATGCCATGTCTTTGGCGCTTCTCCAAGGGTCCCAGATTTTTTCAAACTTATGGCAGCATCACCGAGCTTGGTAAACAGGGACAACTTAAGGATTTTGGAGACCCTGGGCCAAATGTATTTTGAGGGCACCTGTTCTGAAAAGCTTTGCATTTATGATACAGTTTCGGCTCTTTCATGTCCTCTTTGGCCAGGTCACTGACAGTGCAAAGACAGACTGGTCCAAATTCTAAATGTTTTACGTCTAATATTCAGGGATAGTGATTGGTGTTTTTTGATTTGCACCACAGCAGCAGCTCACTAATACTACTCCAAATAATCTCTATGACACCCTGCCATTTCTCATATGTGAAGTCCCGTTTTGATCTAAAAGAAACTTTTTTGTATGGCTGTTGCATGCAACATAAACACCTTTCTCTCCAAAATGTCTGTCATAGACTCTCACACATTACCCACATTCAAATAAATTAAAGGAAATGCTATTTACAACAAATTATTTAAGAATTATTCAAGGTCATCAGGACAAGGCACTCTGCAGAACAGAGCTGGCTCTATCAGCACTCCCCCCCCTCCCCCCTCCCCTGGGGCCCTGGGCCAGAGCCCACTTTTCCCATGCCTTAAAACGTTTCTGTTGGTAAAGTAACTTTTCAGGTCTCATACGCCAATCCATATCATCACCCCACTCCTTCATTGTCAGCAGTGTGTCCCTCCTAGTATTAAATCAAATCCTGTCTTGTAACCATTAGGGGTGCATTGTGAGGGACTGTTCTCCCCATACACCCAGGGTTTGCAGAGTGAGTGTTACTAAGAGATTGATCACTGGCAAAATCCTGCTCCTATGCTTCAAGGTAGGTGGTTGAAGTATCAAATGCTCTGTGGTGCGATGTGATCTCTCGACATGTACTTCTCGTAATTAAAGATTTTAGGGGCATATTATCAAGCACGGTGTTAAAATTATCGCGGCGATAATGGGCATGATAATATGCCGCAGAGAATTCCAATAGAAGCCCATGTTAGATGTTTCACAATTTTATCGCCCGTCTTGATAATATGCCCCCAAATGCTCTGTGGTGTGATGTGATCTCTCGACATGTACTTCTCGTAATTAAAGATTTTAATTACCTGCTCATAATATCGTTATTACAGTTGGACATTGTAAGTTATTGTTTGGAATAGTAACTTTTTTTTTTCTTTTTTTTTTTTTAGCCAACCCGTGTCCGCATATGGATGTTTATGGCAACTGCAAGAAACATAAAAAGTACTGCACTCGCAGAGCAGATATTAAAGAAAATTGCAAAGAAACCTGCAATTGCTAACCACTTCAGGGAACGCTTCGCAGACAACTGGAATGTATCTACTTTTTTTCTTCACGCATTGCTTTCTTCGGAAAATATTGTAAAATGTACTGCTCAACATAGTTACACCATTCCCAGTTCTCCTATTCGTAACGCTGGCTTACAATACCATGCTCACTTTCTAGATCTGATGCACCTGGTTTACAATAACTGATTATTATTATCCCAGCGGGGTGAGTGATACATACAATCATCTCTAACCTCATACCTTTGCCTGCTAATTTCAAGAATTTTGGGGCATATTATCAAGAAACGGCGTTAAAATTATCGCCTGGTATGAACATGGGCCTCTATTGGAATTCTCAAGGGCATATTATCAAGCCCATTATCGCCGCTTTAGCGGCAGTTTTCTCCCGCTAAAGCGGTGATAATTTTAACGCCGTGCTTGATAATATGCCCCTTTGTTTCTCTCTGTGTCAGCCAAATAAATAATTCTGCATGTTGCTAATATGAATACCACTATCTTATATATACATGTATGTTCTAAATCTATCTGTTAAATACAAGTTATCGCCACCTACAACTTACCCTCAGTTATTTCCAAACACGTTCATACTACAAGGTTTCGTCAAACTCCTTTCCTGTTTTGAAAATTTTCATATTGGAATAACATACGCTTGAGGGACTCGCATATGTAGTTAAAAAAACATGCAGAATGCCAAATTATTTTCCAACCTGCACTTAGGTCACCTACTCAGAAAGCTCCAAGCTAAAAAAACAGAACCCTACCCGTGGCATTACTTGGAATTCATGAACCCATGCACAATTACAAATTTAATCTGGGATTTATTTCTGTTTTTTAGGAATGAGCAAATTGTGCATAAGTAGATAATCCACCAGGTGTACAATTCTGCAAGCGTAAATGATGGATAAATGGGCTTTGTTGCATACCACTTAGACGATTCTATGTAACTAAACATCAGAAGGAAGGGCCCCTTCTTTTACCACATAAATAAGTCATTTGCGCTTGTCCAACATATGATTTCTGGTTGGAGAAAATACCCAAAAGAGATATGCTTATTTCTGAAAATCTTTATGACTGTTTGCATTATCACCTGGTTCTGCATGGTGATCCAGCCAAAAATGCTTCAGTTTCACTAGTGAGCTAAAAGTTACAAATGGGACAGTTGTCCCACACTAGTGGCTTTACCACATTACCAAGTCCAACTTATAAACATTAACTTCCTCAAGCTCAACTTATACATATGAACTTCTACAGTCTAATGTCAATTATCCAATGTAAAACACAGCATTCTACCAGCTCTAAAATGTTTAACACTGTTGTTAAGGTCAGAACTGTTTGGAAAAGTATGCATTGACTGCGATATGGTCTTGAAGGTTGGTATGTATGACGCATATGATACCATAACATTTTATACCATTTCTCCTCAAGAAGCATACTTGAAATTTTTTTAATTTTTCAGCTGTCCATTCCAAAGTCTGCATATGCAAATTATTGTTTAAGAATTTTGTGTTTTCCTTAAAGGATGCATGTATTCTCCTTTACGGTGGCATTATTTTGAATTTAACACTTCATTCACATTCCTGCTTAATAAATCTTTTGTTGCACATTAACATTTTTTGTGGGATCCTTTATTTTTTAGAGCTTTTCATAGAGGGAATCATTAAATTCGGTCATCTTAGTAACAGTTACTGTAGCAGAGGGCAGTCGATTTAGATTGCATCTATTCCATTAAAGCAAAAGTCCACAAAAGTATGGGAAGAGTTGTACCCAAACTCCAAGGGTGGCAGTAAGGTTTACACTAGAGTTATAGAAAAAGGAATATTACGATTTAGGAAGGCTAGTCATGTCTGAGCTCAGTGCCTTCCAAAGCTCTGCTCCTTGGATTCCACACTGGCAGAATTCAAACATGCCCCTGCCGCAAGAGTGTGCTTCACAGCCAGTCAAGAGAACACTTTGATGATCCCTTAAGACATAGTAACCTTTTAATATGGGGGA
Source organism: Triturus cristatus (assembly GCF_964204655.1). Lineage (NCBI taxonomy): Eukaryota > Metazoa > Chordata > Amphibia > Caudata > Salamandridae > Triturus > Triturus cristatus. The sequence continues at coordinate 185,233,380 of NC_140589.1, forward strand.
GAGCAGTTGGCCTAACTGTTAGGGTGGTGAACCACAATTCTGGGGAACCGGGTTCGAGTCTCGGCAATGATGCTGAACATCCTGTGATTCTGGGCAAATCACTTAATCTCCCCGTGCCTAACAAAAATGAATGTGCCCTCATGTAACGCAACTGGTGCTCGTATGAAGCGCTCTGATACCTGATAACTTTGGGTCAAGTTTGCGCTATATAAAGCTCTGTAAAAAAATATATATAGGGTTGTGGCGCTCACTGATCAAGCCAGCAACGGAAAAGCCCACCAGTACTGCTTGTTCAGCAGCCAGGAGATCACCACACCTGAGACAAACATTAGACTCTTAAGGTATGACTGCAACGTTAGAAAGTCCATGCGACTTTCCTATCAGCTGTGACTGGTTGCCAAACTGATAGAATGAAAAGAAGGCCTCAATTAAAGTGCCCATTATTTGGTACGTTATAAGTATATGGGGTAAATACAGATACTGCAATGTAAAATATGTTGAATTATAAATGGGTAACAGAGAACTACTGGGATGTTTTTCCACCTAGGGATTTTAAGAGGCATCAATTATTAGACAATAAGAGCAAAAAGCATCTGCACCTGCTTTCAGCTGCCACGCGGGGCAGAGTCATAATGGAGGAGTCCGATATAACACAGTCTCTCCCCAATGACCCAAATGTGAAATAAATACTTTACCTGCCAACCATAACCAACTCCCACCACCTTTCCTGCCTTCCTTCCCCCTCCTGCGGCTGTACTTTCTAGTTTCAGTCAAAGCAGATAGCATGGCTGTAGTGACAGCTCTCCAAGTCATGGAAGGCCTTTATGACACAGCTCTATCACAATAATGAGGAGTGAAAAGCTACAATACTCGGATGACCTCGACCTCACAAGTGGTATGAACTAGTACAAAAATTGGACGGTTATCCTATCCTCTCTTTACCCTGAATCCCAAAGGTGGTGGATCGTAAGACCTAAGAAAATCTATTAGATATTTTAATAGGATCCTTACCTACAGGTACCACCCGTGGTATACTTTATCATTGCATCCTCACCCACTACACCTAGTGTGAGTGAGTGGTTAGGCTCAACACACTTTGTAAGCAGAGCACTTTCTGAACAAGGATTATGTGAATTAGAATTTCCTGCAGGTTCCTCCTTATTGTGTATTTAGTCTGAGCACCCTTGGCAAGATTAAAAACAAAATAAAATTGATGTCACTGGGTATAATGGCCCAAACATCATGATTTAGTTGACAGGTTTCAGCCCCACTAAGCGCCTCTGAGGGTCGATGGGCTTTCTTCAGGACCAAAATTAGTCTAATCCTGATTCTACTATGGTATGCTTTAACACTTATCTAATATTCAAATAGTGCGGCACTATCACACACACTGAGAAGCATGCACGCTATTACAGCCCAGGTACACGCCGACACATATACTCGAGGTTCAGATGGCAAACCTTAGTAGTCAGCTTTAGGATATGTGGCTGACACTGATGAATAATTACTTGCAACATTGCATTATGGATACTTGATCCCATCGAATATTATGAGGACCTTTGCATTGTTACTCCAGGATCTCAGACCAATATATTCCTTTGAATTCTATCTCGATTATAATTTTGACCTATTGCCCTGAGGAAGTCCATGACTAACTGTCTGTTGGACGAAACATGTGTTGGCAAGTTCTGTGGTTTGAAGACATGTGTTTGAAATGCAAGAACAACACTGGATAAGATTTGACAAGCTTGAAATAAATTAAGATCATATTCAAGACTGACATCTGGACTCTAATTATTGCTTAGATTCATATGCCTGTGCTCGGACTACCTTTTATCGAATTTTGTTTTTAGTGGGCTTCCCCACATTTACAACGTGAGGTGGTCGTTGTAGGGTAAACCTGGAGCAGTGGCATTTAGAAGGATATTTTGTTATTAGGATTTTCACTTCCCAGCGCAGAATTTCCCTACCATCGATTTGCTTTCTGTTAATATTACAGCCCAGACTTCAGGGAATTTTCCTCTATATGTCGAGAATGAGAGAGAAAAGCAAAGATACATTATCATTTATCACATTTGGCACAAAATTATGCCTTCATTCATCTAATTCTAAGTGGCACACATGCTAGATGTGTGCGTCAAGACATGCACACATGTGAACTCCATGCACTTCACCACTCATAATGCACACATCTCACTTACGAATCCAACATACCATGTGGAAATGGTATTCATGCACATACACACGTGTTTCTACAGCAGTCATAGTGACCTACACTGTTAATCGATGGCTTATTGCTCCATAAGGCCTCGGGCAGGATTGATCCCTGTAGCCACACACTGCGAGATTCAGAAGGAAAAGCGCTATAGTTAGTTGTGGTTGTAAAAGTCAACAACAAACCCCCTCCAAAATGTGCCCCAAGACATACTTCAACAAGGGTACTCGTCCAGCCTTCATGGACGTCATTTAGGAGTCGTCAGGTGTTGCTCCTGCGACCCCTGCCTTGACTATTGTGACCCCTGGCAGTGCCTTTGCGACCCTTGGCTTCAGAGGTGGTGAAAACAGTACCAGGAGCACAAGGGCAGCTTGTCTTTATGGACATCGGTTGGGGCCTAGCTCTCCTTATTTTCTGTCAATCTTTTTATTCTAATCGTGCATAATGTTACATCATTCAGTATTAGGGTTTTAAAACTGGAGTACAAATAGCTGGAAAATTACTTTTCCTGACAGATGAGGTACGTTTAAAAAAAATGCTCTTAAACGTATGTTGTGTGCATGTTCAGTGGCCAGAGTTGCAGATTCAGCAGCTGGGGATCTGGGTATAAGTCTCAGCATTGGCGCAACATCCTGCGATTCTGGGAAAATTACGTAGGTTCCAATTATAATAGTGCCCGTCGGCCAGTTGGAGCCGGCTTGTAATCCCAAAGGCAGTGCTTAATTTGTAAAATAAGAAGTCCAGGTGCTCAAATGTTTGTCTGAGGCCACACCCACTTCTGCCGGTTCCGCCCACTTACTCTATTGGCCCCACCCACATCCTCAACTGGCACTGCTGAAATTCAGATGTAATACCCGATCTGAATTTCAGCAAGGGAGCCTTCTGACTCTGATGCAAATAAGTGAATATAACATCTGCGCCTAGACAATTCACTACATATAGTGTTATGACTGGTTTAAATATTAGAACCATCAAACGTGATAACTTGTTTTATAGTGCTTGCTAACTGTGGACTGTGTCACTTTAAAGCACTGTAAGTACTTAGTGTTACTATTCAGTGTATCTACTTCAGAAGGATGACTGACTAAGTGTGAAGCTTGCAGATTATACACACACATATATGCACCCATCTCGACAGATAGAGCATATATCACTGAGCTATTTTCACACGGAAGGGGTGTCGGTCACAATTCAGGAGTGTAACATATGCTTGACTTGTTAAACACTGTGTCACACTGTGACATACATTCCGTGAACCTAATGATGTAGGAACGAGATGAGGTGAATGAGGTGCGCGCTTAGAAATAATAAGAAGCAGTCTCAGAGACAACTGTGTAGACAACAGGAGTTTTTAACACTAAACTGATACACAAAAAAGGAAATATGTAAGTGAGATAGTAGGAGAGGGAATGCTGAAAGATCGCCCGTTTTGAGGAAAATGACAAGGTGAATGCAAGCTAAGGAATGAGAAAAAAGTGATGACACCTTTGCTCAGTCCTTTCCCTTAAGTATGTTTAACTGAGTTTGCAAACTTATCCTGTCATTTTAAAGGTTCCCCAGCTGCTGTGATTAATCCAGTGTTCAGGCTGCTCTCAAATGGGAGTTACTTAAATGCTGAATGATCAAGGCTCTTGTGGAATGCTTTTAAGCATCGCATATCTTGACACTGTAAGTTCCAGGGTTAATTGTTGTATGCAAATATTGTTTCACGATCCACACAGTCAGGGAGGTGCCGTATGGCCTTTATTCAATGTTTCCTGTATATGGTTTGATACTCGAATGCCATGCTTTTACAGAAAGATGTGCCCTTAACCTCAGCCCAGGAGACTTTCAAACTCCAGGTTGCAAGGTCTTCAGCTGAAATACAGGCACTAATACAAACTAACTGCCCTTTCCATTTTGGAGAAAAGGTACATCGTATCTTTAGCATGTCTGATAAGAAGGGTATAGTACATCTATTTAAGACCTTAGGTTCTGGACTGTTAAGTACCTTTCAGACAGTCTTCAGAGTAATTCCAGCCTTCATACACTCCGTATTCTGGAGCATTTTTGGAGGGCTTTCGCAAATCCTGCTACTGGTAGTGGGTATCCTGATTTTTATTTTTCTGCTATGCAATGGACATCCCAGTCACCAAGGAAATGGAAAATATGCTCTTGGAGGGACTTTACCCCGATGGCATGTTACTCCCTCTTGGCACACCTTGACTTCGGGAGCTAAGCGAGTCTTGGGTCCTATTGTTTCAACCAGTCTGGGTTGACTGTGTTTTGCCTGTTCTCCCCTGCTTGTTCTGCAGCTATGAATGCGTGTTGGACATCTGTCTAACACTTCCATTGGTTGTGCCACCGGATATGGGTGCATTGCTTGACCCCTTAATGGCCCACGTACTGCAGTTTCCCCAGCATATTCCAATGTTCCAATGTTGATGTTGGTATTCTTGGAGCCACCATGGGATGCTCCAGCTCCTGTTGGATTGGACACAGGCTCTACTACAGGCACACAGGCATTGGATGTTACAAATGCTTCCCCTGCATCTTTTTTCAATAAACCTGATCTGTGAGGTGTTACAGGGACCGTCGTCTGAGAAAGGCAAGCAGCAGTGATGTTGCGTCTCCCTAACAGAACACATAAACATTTGGCTCTCCGTGTGCTGGGAAAAATGTGGCCTTTTCCAAAACAACCAAAATTGGAATTGTAAACAAAACATGTTTTTTCTCTCTTATTTACTTTTACTGAGTGCCATGGGTTTCAGATGTACTCAGTGGCTCAGACGGTATTAGTGCACATATTTTAAAGGACTTTTGGTTTACTTTTTAAAGATTTTATGAATTTTCAGAAATGTTTAAACACCTTTTTACAATGTTTACTGCTTGATCAGAAAGATATTTAGTATGTCGCCCAGTCAGATGAGGAATGGATTTTATGCTTCATAGGATACCCCCAATATAAGCTTGAGTAATCTCCTAACCCTCCACCTACATTTACTGTAACATTACACTACATTACAGGTTTTTGGTATGACCTAGTTAAGCACGGCATTAATGTCGTGCAGTTTTCCCCCAAAACTAGCCACATTAATCATGCATGAGGAGTCTCAGAATCACCGAAGGATTACCATCTTCTGCATAATAACTATGTATAAGGGCCATCCCTTCCGGCATCATCGGCCAACATGACACAGCAAGGTAGAATCCCCTGAAGGTACCTTTTGGGTATATATACACCATATCCTTGCCGAGACAGACTTCCATGCTGCCACACTGAGGCAAGAGGCTGAGGTTTCTGCCTGCAGATACTCCAGCACGCAGTGGTCTGACATTCTCGTGGGGTGTCCATCTCGAAACCAAGACGGGGTCCCACAGTCTCTCACTTCAGGTAACGGGGTTAGCTTCAGCCTAGGGGGATTCTTGGCTTTACATCTACATACATGCTAGGTACACTTAGGTACACCTGGTTAGGGTTGCATCATAGGAGTATGTATTATTACTGTCATGTATTTCTATGCTTGCATATATTCATTGTTTTGGCACTATGGTAGAAATCTACCCCCCATTTACTCTATTGGTGCTTAATATCATCTATATCTGTTTCTGTCTTATGGTTTTTTCAGCACCCCTATTTTACACTAGAATGAATCTAGTTCAAGTAATGCTTATTGAAAATGTCCCCACCCCTTTATTCTGTGTATCTCTCTGAGACCAAGTGAGCTCGAGTGACTGAGTGAAAAGTACTGTACTGTTTCCACAATCCCTGATGGGACAGAGTTGTCATGTTCGATAGTTGCCAAGAACTATTCTCTCCTTGGAAGGTGAGTGTACAGTGGCACTGTGAGCTAGCTGGCCTACAGGCGACCATGTGGTGTCTGGAATCAGTCATGATACCAATCCCACAGCCTATGTTGTCTAAATGTGCAGATCCTATATAGGTTTACAGGAACTACACAACACCACAGCTACTTGTCCCACCCACTGATACCTCCGTAGCACCGCCCCATAAGGAAATAAAATGAACGGAGGTATGGGGCGAATTTAAATTGTGAAAATTAAATTGTGAAAATTAACCTGCAAGGAATTGATTTGTAGCAGTAAGGGGCAGTGGTAGTCGGCATGATTCGAGGGCGGTGGATGGGAGCACGGGGGTCACGAGGAGTTGGTAGGGGGAACAGTAAAAAAAGTAATACAAGAAGCACTTACCTTGCCGCGCCAGTCCAGCGTCTCTGCTCCTGCTCTCTGAAGCACAGAAAAGGCTCCCCTGACCAATCACAATGCTGCAGTGCAGAGTTGTGATTGGTTAGCACCCAGGCTCCCCTGACCAATCCCAAGGCTGTAATGCAGCATTGTGATTGGTATTGAGCTTCCTGGTTCGACGCTGCACCAGGGAATGGGGGCTTGGGCTTGTTCTCCACGCAGGGTGTAATGCAGCCTGCATGGAGAACGGGGAAAGTGTGCATGACTGGTTTGGGCGGCCAAACAGTCATTGCACACTTAGGAGTGGGAAAACCACTCCTCCCATGCCCTCTCCCGAGAGCAGATCAGCACTAACCACCCGCCCACCCACAAAGCAACAGGAAATATAAAATAATAATAACTCAAAGTTATCATCATTTTATGTACAATTGCAGTGCACTGCTTAAAAGCAGTGGGGTGACGCTCCTCCGCGATAGCAGAGAAGCCGCCCCTGTTAGGGGAACAATGCCCTTGAATCCTTATGAATGAACTGTTGCTGCATTGTGCATAATTTGAATATTACTTTCCATCTTTTGGGGAAGTTCCTGTGAGGTACAGTTCTTTGATGTTGCTACAGGAGGGCTCCTTTTCCCTCCGCTTGCTTTTTGGTTCTCCAAGCTCTGATCTTGTAAGGATATCCCCTTATTATTTATCGCCCTCTCTCCACCTCCCTCCCCACTAGCTTTGGTTATACTCCAAGTAACACCCCAACCTTGCTGGCCAGTAGTGGGAAGTTTATCCTGAGTCTTAAAGAGGTCGGGTGAGTAAGGCAACGAGAGGAAGGCTGTGTCTGGCCAGACAGAACAATAACAGGGTCATTTCGGGTATGTTCTACCACTAATGTGCCCGAAACCCGAAAGAGCCCGAAACCTGTTGAGTTTGAATAAGTTGCTCTTCCACACTAGAGATTCCCTCCGTAAGTGCACCCACAACATTGTTTAACAAGAATTGGAATAGCCAATAGGTCTTGCCTTTGGGACCTTATAAGAGATTATTACGGCAATGTCCTTACCTGTATTTAAAGGTGCTGTTTAAGTGTTTAAAGTTAATATAGCGTCCTTAATATTAGTTTTTGACCTGATAAAATAATGAGGTAATACGATTATAAAATGTGCTGCATTATGCTGCATAAAGCATAAGCCTGTCCAAACTTATTGGGTAATTGGAAGTATGTGGTTAGTGGAGGCCTAGATTGTAAAGAACTAAAGGCACCAATGTATCACTACTTTTGAATCCTGAAATGGAAAACCTTTGTTACCAAAAAAAAGTACTGTATGCCCTTAAATGCTTGTGCTTAGAATAGTAAATGCTGAGCAGAAATGCTATGCTGACTCTTACTCCTTACATGTACATCATGTGCACATACTATTACCATATACATCACCAAATACTTAAGTCACTATTACGAGCCGCATACTCCATTACATTTAAATAAATGCACACTTTAAAATGCATGTGACCACGATATACATTATATACACGAGTCACGGCAGAACTCAGCATAACACATACAAAATACTGCCACAAATGTCATCGCAAACACACCACACTGCCACTTAACCACAACATGCATGAGTCACCAACATGACAATAACACATGCACAGATCACCATAATAAGGAAAGAAAATACATTGCACTGAAGTAACCCAGACAAAGTAAACTGCTGCATTTTATGGGTTCTCAAGACAGAAGGGAGAGAAGGGAGTGTGACGGAAAGAGAGGAAGAGTGAAGAGGGCGAGCGGGGAGAAAGTGAAGGGGCAGATAGACGTAGTGTAAGGGCCGGGAGCATAAAAGGAATCTTCGAGCTTGGGGACATTGTGACTGCACATCGGTATGCACAGAGGCCACATCATTTGTGCACCTCTCTGAGGGGCATATTTACAAGCTGGTGATAAAAAATTATCGCCGTTTTCAGCCGAAAAGCGGCGATCATTTTATCGCCTAATTAGCAAGGCTACGCTGACGCGTGAAACCTTGCTTTAGCATAGGGATTCCTAACACCCAGCTTTGCATCTCTAATGAGCTGCAAAGTGGGCGTTCCTGACCTAACATGACAGGAGAAATGTCGCTAAGCGACATTTCCCCTATCATCAAGCCCCACGCTATGAAGCATAGCGGCAGGAAAAGTAGCGATAACCCCTATTATCGCTACTTTCCTTAAGCCTGCTTCAGGACTGACTTAGCCATGATATCCTATGGAAGGTGAATATCATGGCTAAGTTTGTGAGTCCCTATCAGCAAGCTAACGCCACACTATGTGAGATTATCGCTGGAAACCCAGCGATAATCTCACGTTAGGCAGTTAGCGCTAGGATTTTTATCGCTGAGGAGATAAGCGTTGCTAATAGCACGCTATCTCAGCGATAAAAATCCATGTTAGCCAGTGATAATTATCCTAGCGCTAAGTGCGCTTAGCGATAATTATCGCCGGGTGTTGCTGATATGCCCCTGAATTCTTTCACAAACACAGCCACATTTGATTTCTTCACTGAGTTTGGGTTCCAGATAGATCTGGAATCATTTACTTCACCTTGCTGTGATTAATTACAACAGTCAACACACTATTTTCTACATTAATCGCAACAAAGTAATTTCATTAGCATCACAGAAGGCTGTTGAATTATTAGCGCCATAACACTATGCAAACGATTAAACTTTGTCTAAACCTGACCGAAGCGCAGATGCAACATTATTCTCAGATCTAATGGGTGTAAAAGTGTAATTTCAGGGCTGAACAAATGACCCGGTGTAATAATGTGCATGAAACATGGCCTACAAATACTGTACACACAGTTGACCTCCTAATCTTTCCACAACAGACAGATCAAGCATATGTTTTCAAAGCCAGCTCCTAACCACCTTCACAAACCATTTTAACTGTGGTCAATTAGTCCCCAGGGCACCGGAATACATTACACTGATTTAAACGTTAAACAAATGTGTTGCTAGGTCGAAAATATTTTGCATGCCAGTCCTTATGCACAGTGAAATAATAATGTAACCACTCATAATCTCAACTGAAACAATGACGTGTTTCTTTTCATCTTTGGGAACTATAGAAGAGAGAAAAAAAGCACGAGGTAATGCACTGAATACTCTTTTTTGTAAAACACATGCAGAATACACGTGCTTTCTGTACTTGTTTTAAAGAACTGCACAAATGTTTATAATTTAAACAACATATTGTATTTAGTTACCACGTTTGTGCTCCTACAGCGGAGAATACAGCTCATCTGGGTAATGGACGGGGGCCTGGAACCTCTGTAGAGCAGTGTTGGAAAGGCGTTCTCCGGGGGGGGCTTGGAAAACGTTCCTGACCACCCTTTGACCCACCTCTCCCAGAGTTAGGCCGAGCAAGGGCGGGGAGGCCCTTCCTGGAAGGGACTCGTTCCTAGGATCGCACACGCTGAGCTTGCACTATCTGACAGAGGGACACCACACAGTAGTTCTTCGTAAGACAATATTCTTTATCGATAGTTTCAGGGGATCTTTATGATCCGAGATGCAGTTATCAAATCAATGCCACAAGCGGCGGCGGTCTCGTGATGGGGGTATTGGGGTAGCGGGACAGTCTTTGAATTCAGTGTCTCTGCGGAGTATCCTTCGCACAGCTCCCAATCCTCGAGCTGGGGGATGTTGTTCCTCTCGGCAATTTCTGCCGATTCTCCTGGAGGGGAGTGCCGCGAGTCACTCAGCAGGCACAGGTGGTTTCGGAGTCGGGGAGCCGCGACAGCGTCAGCAGGGCTCAGATGGTTCAGAGTTCGGGGAGCTGCGACAGCGTCAGCAGGGCACAGATGGTTCAGAGTTCGGGGAGCCGCGACAGCGTCAGCAGGGCTCAGGTGGTTCAGAGTTCGGGGAGCCGCGACAGCATCAGCAGTGCTCAGATGGTTCAGAGTTTGGGGAGCCGCGACAGCGTCAGTAGGGCTCAGATGGTTCAGAGTTCGGGGAGCCGCAACAGCATCAGCAGGGCTCAGATGGTTCAGAGTTCGGGGAGCCGCGACAGCGTCAGCAGGGCTCAGATGGTTCAGAGTTCGGGGAGCCGCGACAGTGTCAGCAGGGCTCTCGTAGGTCCAGGTCTTCTCTGCCTCCCGTCCCTTCAGCACCCCTTGTTATACTCCCCTCCTCTTTGAAGTCCGGAGTCCTCGCTGAGAGGGGTCTTGGTGCCTGGGGGCGGTGTGTCGGGATTTCCTGTCGCTCGGCCCTTTGATCTGTTCAAGTGGGTCTGGGAGGGACTCCAGATGCCCAGCAGGCGAGGCGCCCGCTCACCGGGGGCCTGGTGGCCGATCGAAACCCTCCTTGGGGAGGAGATCAGAGGTGTGACCAAGACGGCGTCTCCTGGTCTTGCTTGGGGGTTTCCCGCTCCCTCGGCCAGGCCTGCGCGGTAGTGTTGTGGGTTCGGCTGGTGCCCCGACCGGACATCGGGTTTGTGGGGTCATGGTGGCCGGAAGTCTGTGACATCGGGGATCAGGTGCGGTTGCAGGGTTGCTCGCTGGTCGGGAGGGCCCACGCCACGAGGCCGGTCTCACACGTGCCCCCCCCAGCTGAAAGGCGGGGAGAACTACCCATCCACTTGGGGGTTCTCCTCGCTGAAGCAGAAGAATCGGGACAGGCCGTCAGCGTTGGCATGGTCCGTCCCGGGCCGATGCTCCACAGTGAAGTCCATCCCCTGGAGGGAGATTGACCATCGTAGCAGCTTGGGGTTTTCTCCTCTCATTTGCATCCGCCACCGCAAGGGTCGATGATCCGTTTGAACTCGGAAGTGGGTTCCGAACAAGTAGGGCCGTAGCTTTTTGAGGGCCCAGACTACTGCGAAGGTCTCTCTTTCAATGGTGCTCCACCGCTGTTCTCGAGGTAGTAACCTTCGGCTGATGAAGGCTATGGGCTGATCTATGTCTTTGTCGTTGAACTGTGAGAGGACTGCCCCGATGCCGTGTTCTGAAGCGTTCGTCTGGACCACAAACTCCTGGGAGTAGTCGGGGGATTTGAGTACCGGAGCAGTACATATAGCGGCTTTCAAGGCGTCGAACGCTTTCTGGCACAGGGGAGTCCACTATATCTTCTTCGGGTGCTTTTTGGAGGTTAACTTTGTGAGGGGGCCTGCGAGGCTGCAATAGTTCTTAATAAACCTCCGGTAGTAACCAGTGAGGCCCAGGAAGGCCCGGACTTCCGTTTGGGTCGTGGGGGTTCCCAGGACAAGATGGCGTCGATCTTCGGCTGGAGGGGGGCGACCTGCCCGCTCCCCACCTGGTGCCCCAGATAGACCACTGAGCCTTGTCCAATTTGACATTTGATGGTTAGGCTGGCCTGGCGCAGGGCCATCAGTACTTGTCGGAGGTGCTGGAGGTGTTCGGTCCATTGGGAGCTGAATACTGCTATGTCGTCTAGGTACGCTGCGCTGAACCCCTCTAGTCTGGCCAGGACCCTGTTCACCAGACGCTGGAAGGTGGCCGGGGCATTTTTCATTCCAAACGGCATAACCCTAAAGCGGTAGTGCCCATCCGGGGTGGAGAAGGCGGAGCGCTCCTTGGCTCCCTCAGTGAGCGCAATCTGCCAGTATCCGCAGGTTAGGTCGAAGGTGCTGAGGTAGCGAGCGGCTCCGAGGCGGTCGATGAGCTCGTCTGCGCGGGGGATAGGGTGAGTGTCCGCTCGGGTGACCGCATTGAGTCCCTGGTAGTCCACACAGAATCTCAGCTCGGGGGCGACACCAGGGGCGGCCGCTTTCGGGACCAGGACTACCGGGCTGGCCCAGGGGCTGTCGGAGGGTTCACTCACCCCTAGGGCCAACATCTTGGTTACTTCGGTCTGGATGCAGGTTTGGACCCGGTCAGGGACCCGGTAGGCTCGGTGTCTCACTGGCGGGCTGTCGCCGGTGTCTACGTCGTGGACACACCAGTCGGTGACCGTAGGGGTTAGGGAGAAGAGGTCTGTGAATTGTCTTAGTAGCTGGCGGCAGTCGTCGGACTGTTTGGGGGTGAGGGTGGATGATAGTCTCACCCCCTCCATGGAGCCATCTTTCTCTTTCGCACACAGGGGGTCCGGAAGGGGGTTCTGTGTCTTCTTCAGTCCCATCGTCGGTGGCCAGGAGCAAACTCAACTCCATCCTCACAAAGTGGGGTTTGAGGCGGTTCATGTGGAGGACCCGGAGGGGGTTCCGCGGGGACTGAACATGAACTAGATACGTGACTTGACTCTTCCGCTCGACCACTTTAAAGGGACCAGTCCATTTGTCTTGGAGGGCGCAGGGTTTCACCGGGGCCATTACCCAGACCTGTTGGCCCGGCTGAAACTCGACCAGCGTGGCATTCTGGTCATACCAGCGCTTCATCTCTTCCTGGCTAGCCTCGAGGTTTGCCTCGGTGAGCTCGCGGAACTTCCGGGTCTGGTTGCAGAGCTCCAGGATATAGCGGAACACATCAGGAGGGGTTCCTCGGAGATATAATACACATACGTAATGAAAAAAAGGCGTAAACATGGGTGTAACTAAAATACGTCATTAAACATGATGTCACAAGTGGGTGGATCCATAAGAGAATCCTGCAATGTCAGCAGAAATACTTGGCAGAGATGCGCGCGCAGCCGCATGACGTGTGATTGACGTGTAACTAGAGGGTGAAGGGGACTTGACATTTAGCTCTACATGTGGAGACAGAAGTCTGAGGGGTCATGTCAACCCAATCCCAAATCATATCTAATATCTTATGTTTAAAGAACTGTATTATCCAAAAGGAAAGGTCTCTCGGACGGAATCTTTTCTATACTGACTGTTAGTGCGTGTACAAGCGTCTAAGTGTCTACATGAGATGCGAGGGGGCAGGAATCTTCCATGGTAACAGGAGCTATGAATTACTTGCATGAGGACAGTGAGGCCTGGCCCTTTGCACGGTAGCTGGAAGAATGTTTACCTAAACTACTAGACAGGAATGCATCGGATGAGGAGCGGAGCAGATAATCTTGAAGGTGAAATACAGTTTTTTGGCAGGCAACAGGCTGGATCAGGCACCGTTAGCCGCGCAGGGAGTAGGACAAAGTTCATGGATACAGATGCATGCTTGGACTGGAGCTTTCAGAGGCAGAAGGCAGGAAAAGGCTTGATGGCAGAATCCAGGGCCTACTCGCCTGAATCTGTAAAATGTGGAAAGTGAACCACATAAAGTCGGTGGCCTTTCATACTTAGGAATGGAATATCTGACCCATTCATGGTGGATCTGAAAGAGGACATGTTGACGGTGGACGCACATGTATTTGCGTCTTCAAAACTGGAGCTGGAGGGAACATACATGTACTTATAACATGCACATGGAGCCGTTGGGGTCTACGATAGGGGACATAACTGATCACAAAATTCATATTTCCTCATTCCCTCCTTGTCCCCTACGGACCCTCAGGAGATATCAATCTTCATCAATCCATCGATCTGTTCATATAGCATCATTTGTTCTTCTTTCTTCTTCCGGGTTTTTGAACGAAAACTTGGAGGTGGGATGCACGATGTGGCACATAGACCACAAATCGCTGGCCCACATTGTAGACATAAGCAGCAACTGAATAGTATGAGAAAGCCAATACCTAGGAAGGATAGGATCCTCCATCCCCAGGCTGACAACATGCTCCAGAACCAGCCGGACCAAGTCCAGGTGCCTGGGCTCTGGTGTATCTGGCTTATAATCTTATGAAGGCGGGTTATGGCTTTATATACTGACGGTGAATTTTCTGGTATGAAAATGCAGCAACTTGATCCGATGACCCTACAAGCTCCGCCCCTATCGGCCAGGATGACGTCAAGGACAAGACGATTTTGAAGCACAACAATCCGCATAGCAGACTGCTCTTCTGTTAAATTGCCTAAGGCGGAAGTAGTCTCGTTTACTACTGCTTCAAGGGTTCTAGTTAATCTACGTATCAGTTTACTATTAGTGACTGTTCCTATATAAGGAAAGAAACCTTTATTGAAATCTGTGTATTGCTCCCATGCCGTTTCAGTGTAATCGACAATCGGGAGATCTCTCTGCTGTCTATTGTGTACTAAATGGGTATTTCTGTGATAATCAGGAGGAGCTAGGAAAACTGGTGGCAGAAGGAATGCTATGTAACAGGTACCATCCCAATCTAGAGGTAGACGTATATATGCGGTCTGGCCACATATGAAGTAGGAATGACGGGAAGCTCTAAATGTAGATTTGCCTTGATCACTGAATTTGATTACAGTGGTGCATTTACTATGGCCCACGTGTATGGAACCATTCTTTCTTACACATAATTCCCCTTTAACTGGGAATACTGACATAGCGGGCAAGATTGGTGTGGCTTCGGATTCAACATTCAGGATCATGAGGTTAAGTGTAAAATTACCTAATCCATATACTTCATTTTCTAGATCAGTTCCTGTTCTTTTGGGAAGTCCCTCCTTGTTAGGGTAGCAGACTCTAAGCAAAACCAAGTTCAGGTTTCCCCATACCCAGTTGTCTTGATAAACTGCGGAATTTGAATCTAGGGAATTAATCAGACTAAACCATGCTCCACAGGAGCCATTGTGTGTGAACGGATACGGAAAGAGGGGCAAAACTCCCTTATAGTTCTGATAGGGAGGGAGTCGGCCACATATCCAACAATTAGTAGCATTGCTGGTCTGATGGGAATGATGTAACATACTAATGAATGTGTTGTTGCGCAGCGCAAATCTATAGGACAACTCATGCGGAGGTAATTCGCTAAAAGAATGTTCAGCAGTAACATTGTAAGCACGTTTAGAAATAGGGTAATACATATGCAGCAATATACTAAAAATGATGATCAGAAGACTGAGAGAAAACAAAATTAATAATGTTACTGTGCAGTGACTACGAAGTGATTTACAATACGCATGCTTTTTAAGCTGCATCTGTTGATTTCTTTCTCTATTCCGGTCTAGAGGATACATGTCAGAGACAAATTCAACCGATTCACCTTGGAGAGGACTTAAACAATCAAATTGTCTGACTTGCTAGACCGTAATTTCAGTTTATAAAGTTCTGTTTTCATGGGTTCAACCAAGGGGAGCTTTGAGTCTGTCTGTGAGGAAATGCAGGGCTCAGTATCCACACTGGACGGTAGTCCATAAAATTTCTTGATATGACTCGAGTGCAACCACCCTTTACGTCCCTCGATCTTCACGGCTGTCCTTGTTGCCAGTAGAACAAGCTTTGGCGATTTCCACCTGGGCTCCAGTTGGGTCTTCCGGTCGAAATTCCGCACTAGGACCATATCACCTGGAACCACGTCATGGGGCTTTACCTCAGTGTTATCGGGAAAAGCTGCAGCTACCTGTGAACGACAAGATTGTAGTGCAGACATCAAGGAAGCCAGGTAATCTGTCAGCATATTACAGTCAACATCAGTGATTTTGCGAGGTATAGGCGTCCCCCACATATTTGGTGGTCTACCAAAGATCACCTCGTACGGGGATAGCCCTGTTCGAGAATGTGCTACCATTCTCATATAAAAGAGTGCAACTGGTAAGGCTACTATCCAATCGACACCTTTTTCTCTACATATTTTGGACAATCTAATTTTCAGAGTTTGATTATGACGTTCCATGAGACCTGCTGCCTCGGGATGTCGGACACAGTGGAATTTCCATTGGTAGCCAAACAAAAGTGAAACGTGTTTCATTAGTTCGGATGAGAATGGCTGGCCGTTATCTGAGTAGACAACACGTGGCAAACCATACCGTGGGAAGAATTCTCGAACTAACTGTTTGGCAGTAGTCGGGGCAGTGTAATCTGAAACCGGGTAGGCTTCTGTCCAACGGGAAAGAGCACAGACAACTACGAGAACATATTTGAATCCTCGACATCGTTCCATCTGGATATAATCCATCTGGAGGACTTCAAAAGCATGATCGGGAGGTTGAAATCCACCCTGCTCTACGGGGATGCTTTTACCTGGATTAAACTGACAACATATCATACAGGTACGTACTTTCTGTTTGGCTGCTGCTCGCAAGTGTTTGTTGAACCAAATGTTTTGAATGCTGTCTAGCATAGCTTTTTCTCCTAGGTGTGCTGGACTGTGTATTGTGTTAATGATGAATTGAACCATGGAATCGGGAAGAAACCATATAGATTTTTCCTTCGTCATCCATCCTTGATCCGTTTGGATCCCTCCTAATTCAGTCCATTTCTTTATTTCTTCTGGTGTAGCGTGTGTCTGTATGTCAATTATATCAAGGGCGGGATCCTTAACTGTCATGCAATGTGTTGGTGTCGGAAGTATTGTCTTTGTCGCGTCAGTTGTATGAGTCTGGTTCTGAGCAGTCTGTTTAGCTGTTCTGTCAGCTAGGTCATTACCCTGGGAAATGATATCGGTAACTTTTGTATGAGCTTTGCATTTCATAATCGATATTGCAGTAGGTAAATGAATCGCATCTAATAGGGCTTGAATGTGTTGGATGTGGGCACCGTGAGAAGTTAAATAACCTCTCTCTCGCCACAGCACGCCGAAGTCATGGACGACTCCGAATGCATAACGTGAATCTGTGTATATGTTGACTTTCTTATTTTTGGCTTGAATACAAGCTTGTGTCAGAGCGATGAGCTCTGCTGCTTGAGCTGACAAAATGTTAATACAATTTGTTTCAATGACTTCAGTGTCTGTTGTGACTGCGTAAGCGGCCACTAACTCTCCTGTACTTGTTCTCATACATGAACCATCTACATACAATGTCAAGTCTGGATCTAATAAAGGGATATCTGTCAAGTCTTGTCTGGGTTTTGTCGTGATAGTAATGACTTCAATACAATCATGTGCTAATGGATCTGTTCCATTTACTGGCAAAAGTGTGGCAGGATTTAACGTATTACAACGTCTGATTTCTATGTGTGGCTGAAACAATGTCAATTCGTAACCGGTGAGTTTCGCTATAGTCAAGTGTTGTGTTTGTGTGCGGTTCAAGAGAACCTCTACTGCGTGTGGTACTTGTACTGTCAATTGATGTCCTAACACTATGGCATCGCTTTGTCTGATTGCTAAAGCTGTTGCTGCCACTGATTTCAGGCACGCAGGAAGAGCCTGAGCTACTGGATCTAATGTACTAGAGAAATAAGCACATGGTTTGTGTGATCCTGCTTGTTCCTGAGTGAGTACTGACAAGGCAGTACCTTCGCGTTCTGTAACAAATAGTGTAAACAGTTTATTTTAACATGGTGTTGCTAAAACAGGTGCTTGGCATAAAGCCTTCTTTAAGTTTTCAAAAGCATGTGTATGTTCTTGAGTCCAAGGGAGGACAGTCGGTGTGGCGGCCTCCTGTGTTGTCAATTGGATGAGTGGTTTTGCTAGAAATGCATATTGAGGGATCCACTGCCTACAGTATGAAGTGAGGCCTATAAAAGCCCGCACCCCCTTTTGTGTCTTGGGTGGTGGCATGTTAGCAATTAACTAGATGCGATCGGGTGTAAGCTGTCTTCCCTCCTTGGACAGCGAGTGCCCAAGGTAGACAACTCGCGGGACACAGAATTGCAGCTTAGAAGGGGACACCTTGTGCCCCTTGTCGGCCAGAAATTTTAAAACCGTCAGTGACGCTGCTTCACATTCAGGTTCGCTTCGGGCGGTGATCAGCAGATAATCGACATATTGAAGCAAGGCAGTGTTAACTGGCATGTGGATACTGTCAAGTTCTCGTTTTAGTGCTTGGCTATAGATGCTGGGGCTTTCTGGAAATCCTTGAGGTGCGCGTGTGAATTTAAAACTTCATCCATTCAAACTGAATCCGAACAAATATTGACTTTCTGGATCTATCGGGACGCTAAAGAAAGCATTCTTGAGATCAATTACAGTGAAGAACGTTGCTTCTGAATCAATAGCAGTTAGTAATGAAGAGATATCTGGGACCACAGGGTATTGTGGTACAATACACTTATTTAATTCGCGCAGGTCAATAACTAATCAATATACTGGTGACGCTTTTGGATCCGTTCTTTTAAGAATCGGAATTATCGGGGAATTGCATATATTGGAGTCGGTTTCGACAACCACTCCTTGTGCAATGAGTTCGTCAATGATTTGCAGTAAGGCCGCAACAGCATCTGGTGGTAACCTATATTGTCGCATTCGTGGTAGTACTACTCCTGTTTTTAGTGTGACTCGATATGGTGTAATGTTCATGCAACCAACATCAGTGGGGCCTTGTGCCCATAAATGCGTAGGTAAGCTCTGCAGCCGGTGATCCATGTCTCTGGACACGTAGTGACCTTTAAAATCTCGTAAAAATAATCGTACTCCTTCCGGAGAACAACATATTATAGCTCCTAGAGCTTTCAATGTTTTTATACCTAACAAGTTTTCTGGACATGATTTAGTAAGCAATAAATCTGTAGTTCGTGTCAATGGACCAACCGTAAGTGGAAGGGGCTGTGTTACGTCATTAATTATAGGTTTTCCTGAGAATCCAAGGGAAATATTTTGTGAGCCTGAGAGGGGTGCCCCTGGAACTTCACTGCGTCGTATAGTTGTTCTGCTTGCCCCTGTATCAAGTAAAAACTTTCTGTCTTCCCCTAATAGTTCACTATGTACATAAGGTCCCTCTTGATCTACAGGAACCTCAATAAGGGGTAAGCCAACTTCCCTCTCCAGGCTATTTCATGTGTATCGCTGATAATCAGGATAATCTGCTTGTGCATACTGGTACATCTGTTGCGTTATCGCTTGTGTGGCAGCAATAGGCTGCGCTGGTGGTGGTGCTACGGTCTGTTGTGGAGCTGCCTGTTGCGGAGCTAGTTGTTGCGGAGCTGACCTATGTTGTGCATGCTGAGGAATTTGTTGTTGATTCTGATCCTGTCTAGGTGGACGTGGTCTTTCCTGAGTTCTACCCGTGGCGATATTATGTTTCAGAACTGGACAATCGTGTATATAATGACCTTGTTGTTTACAATAGTTACATGTCCCTTTAACTGGACCTGTTGAATCACCCTTTTGGTGACCATCAGCTGGAACTGACTGAGCAACAAGCATTTTCATTTTTGTATCTTTCATACGTCTTTGTTCGTGTTCTTGTTCTTCTCTAATTCTATTGTGGTGATATTGTAACATCTGTAACATCTGTGACGGGGTGTTACCCTGCCAGGTACTCTCAAATTTCAATACTCTATTCTTAACTTGCGGTAGGGAATTTTCAACTAATTTTGTCACAAACAAATGTGGATATGACTCGCTACTTGCTTTTATGCCACTATTTATACCAAAACATTTTTCAAATCGGGAATAGAAATCACTAGTGTCTTCATCTTGCTTTTGTTTACAGGCTGAGATTGCACCCCAGTCCTCCTTTTTCGTAGTTAATAAACGTGGCAGTACCTGCACTAGTAATCCTGGTAGTGCTGTAGTCTTTTCCCCAAGCCCTGCTCCTGCAGCTCGGGCCTTTTCTTCGTTTTCTAATGCTGTCCAATCTATCTTTTGGTCTCCCACCTCCCATTCCTTTTCTTTGAGTTTCTCGTAAATACCGGCAGGCATTAACACTTTCAGTATTTTCATAATGTCGGGGTAGGTATACTCTCCCATGAGCAACATGTCTTTTATCTCACGGTGGAAACCTGCTGGATCCTTGTCATGGCTGGGTACTACTTTCTTCATTTCTAATAATTCGATTTTAGTTATAGGCGTGTACACAAACACGCGGGTAAAGTTATTACCTTCACCTCTGATTGGGTGTACTTCGCGTAACGGATTCAGTCTATCTATGTGATACATTTTTCTTCCCATAGTGGGAACTGGAACGTGTTCTGGGCACACGAAAGTTATATACTGGTTTCGAAATTCTAGAATTTCTTTAATCAAATCAGTACCTGAACCTCTCCATTTATTCGTGAGTAATTCGGTCAATATGTCAGGTAAGGGTCCAGGATCGGAGTGTTGACTTTTATATAATATAAGGAGGTGTTGAATCATGTATATACTAGCTAAACGCTGTTCGTCTGGGGTAAGGTTCAGAAACGTGTGTGCTAGTGCATCATCACTGTATTTGTCGGGACAGTCAGCCCATTGTACTGCTGACCTGGCTAATTCTTGTTCATCCATGGAATCGAGCATATGGTACCCCCTTCGGTCTCGGAGTAGTTTATCAGCAGCTTGGAATAGGTGTTCAGGGGACCTTGTATTTAACATAGAGGTTTGAAAATGTCTATTACATTCTGGACGTATCGGACATATCGGATCATTGAGGCCTCTAGTATTATTATGGGGTCTTCCTCTACCTACGTAAGCTATCGTTTCTATTTGTTCTGATTCTTGCTCCTCCTCTCCCTCTGATTCAATTCTGTCTGCTTCTCTTCTTTCTTTATGTATTCGTTCTATTTCCTTGCGGATCTTTCGGCACATAACTACTATGCATGACTGTTTATCATGTTTCTCGTCTGATATGTTCTGACCCCATTTGGCAAGTTTTTGCATGGTATCATGATCTGCCCCAGGCCTGTCTTGGTTCCTGATCACGCAGTTTATGAAAAAACGTAGTAGTTGTCTTTGTACATCCACTTTCTGGTATTCCATAGCTTCGTTAATACTTTCTGGGCCTCGCCCTGTTTGGACAAAGTGATATATATTGTCTAGGTGTTCAACCATTCCTGGTATCGTCATTAAATACAATGTAGCTCGTCTTATACGTAGTGATGATATTAGCAATCTGTCCTGTTTACCTGGCACTGGATCGTATCTACAATCCACAAGATGTTCTCTAAACATGTCGGATGTCACTAGATGGGGTGTACGTTGGAGTGCTAAATCTCTAAGGGTCTGTTTATTTCGTGGTGGTGTGGCAAACATGTCTGTCGTACCTCCTGTAGCACCGTCTGAGGTGCTAGGCACGAAAGGATTCGTTGGGCGTAAGATAGAAATTGTAGATGCGGGAAAAACAGTAGAGACGGACGGACCTGTTGGAACTAGTGCCGGAGTTTGTTGCTGCGGAGATACAGACGGATGCTCTTGGTGTTGAACACCATCGGCAAGCG
Source organism: Triturus cristatus (assembly GCF_964204655.1). NCBI lineage: Eukaryota > Metazoa > Chordata > Amphibia > Caudata > Salamandridae > Triturus > Triturus cristatus. The sequence continues at coordinate 185,254,796 of NC_140589.1, forward strand.
GTGTGTGTGGTATGGTATTAGCATACTCGGGAGCTACGTCATCTAAATAGGAGGAAAGGAAAACGTCCTTTGCTGTTTTAGGATGTGCTTTTATCGGGAGCAATGGAGGAGTCAAGTCTTTTGGTATTTCCGGGGTAGCCTTAGGTAATCCTTCGGCCAGAAGAGGATACATACCATTCATAAGAGTATTTCTTTGTCTATCTACTTGTTCTGTTTTTACTCGGGTACCTTCCTCTATTAATAAATTTTCTCGGGTTTTATTCGAATGCTCCCTACCTTTCTCTTCCTGTCTGAGTGCCTTTTCTGTACGTCTATATGATTCTTTACGCCATAATTCAATGGCATCTTTCTGTGACTGTCTGGCTTTCTTTTTCCATAATTCTTCTTCTACTCTCATGATGCAGTCTGCATCCCAGGTCCCCGCTGCGGGCCATCTTTGACTCTCTGGTAAATCCTTGGTGTAGTCCACCCATAAATCAAGAAATAACACGGCATCTAGGCCATGCTTATGATACATAAAGTACCCTGGAGTGTCCCTAGGTGGGATGGGAACAGCTTCTTCGAGTACCCCTTTTCTAGTTTTGATCTGTCTTAATTTCGAAAAGAACGGCATTTTATTTTGATCTGGTTACTTAATCTTAAACAACCTTAATACAAATAAACACAATAATGAACAATCATTCACACCACAATATATAGAACGTATTAAAACATTTAATATTTAACATTTAACGAATAATGATGACTAATAAGAAACTAGTTACTGACATAATACTAACACTAAATAATACTTGATTGTATGCAAGACATACTAGATATACTGCTAAACAGTACAGATACACTGCTGAAACAGTGCAGACCGGATTTGTGTACCCAAACCCGTCTTGACCGGCACAGACTATGTGCACGTTTAAATGCCTCCCCGGCAATGGTACTCACCGGGTAGCTCGGAACGGAAGGCCTCGGAACTGAACTGAAACTGGACCGGACTGGACTCGACTCGACTGGACTCGGAACTTCGGAACCTGGTGGGCCTCTGTATACCTCGGATCTTGCTCTCTCAGCTAGGCTCTGGTCGAGATACTTCGCACTTCTCACCGCCTCGTCTGGGTGTTGATCGCAGCCTCAGTCACCCCGCTTGGCCGGAGGGAGATACAGGAAATCCTGCGGGTACGCGTTTTTGTCCGTTCAGCTGTGGCAGGAGACCGGGCCTGCAACGCACCGCCGGCGCGTGAGATGAGAAAGTGTCCCTGTTCGGGCGCCAATTTCTGTGGTAAATATTTCATTACCGGTACTATTTTTTATGCGGCAAAGTCTAGTAAGAATAACTCAGTAAATATAAGAGGCAGAATCCGTGGTATTAGAGGTTCTAAAAGGCTTTATTCCTCTATAAAGGAAATACAATTCGAATTGCAGGCTTCACACTCCATCACCATGAGGGTTCAGGAAGGAAGGCATACATTATTGACAAGTAATGGTATTTATATGGAAAGCATTACATTAAGACAGATGCAAGAGGCGTAACAGCTGATAATACAGATATAATACACATATGTAATGAAAAAAAGGCGTAAACATGGGTGTAACTAAAATACGTCATTAAACATGATGTCACAAGTGGGTGGATCCATAAGAGAATCCTGCAATGTCAGCAGAAATACTTGGCAGAGATGCGCGCGCAGCCGCATGACGTGTGATTGACGTGTAACTAGAGGGTGAAGGGGACTTGACATTTAGCTCTACATGTGGAGACAGAAGTCTGAGGGGTCATGTCAACCTAATCCCAAATCATATCTAATATCTTATGTTTAAAGAACTGTATTATCCAAAAGGAAAGGTCTCTCGGACGGAATCTTTTCTATACTGACTGTTAGTGCGTGTACAAGCGTCTAAGTGTCTACATGAGATGCGAGGGGGCAGGAATCTTCCATGGTAACAGGAGCTATGAATTACTTGCATGAGGACAGTGAGGCCTGGCCCTTTGCACGGTAGCTGGAAGAATGTTTACCTAAACTACTAGACAGGAATGCATCGGATGAGGAGCGGAGCAGATAATCTTGAAGGTGAAATACAGTTTTTTGGCAGGCAACAGGCTGGATCAGGCACCGTTAGCCGCGCAGGGAGTAGGACAAAGTTCATGGATACAGATGCATGCTTGGACTGGAGCTTTCAGAGGCAGAAGGCAGGAAAAGGCTTGATGGCAGAATCCAGGGCCTACTCGCCTGAATCTGTAAAATGTGGAAAGTGAACCACATAAAGTCGGTGGCCTTTCATACTTAGGAATGGAATATCTGACCCATTCATGGTGGATCTGAAAGAGGACATGTTGACGGTGGACGTACATGTATTTGCGTCTTCAAAACTGGAGCTGGAGGGAACATACATGTACTTATAACATGCACATGGAGCCGTTGGGGTCTACGATAGGGGACATAACTGATCACAAAATTCATATTTCCTCAGGAGGACGTCCCATTTCCGGCGTAGGGGTTCTTCGAGGCCCATGATCATCCCTTTCAGGGTCCTGTTAAATCGCTCGACTAGGCCATTCCCTTGGGGGTGGTGAACTTGTATGATACCCCGCACTGCTGCCATAGGGACCTCATGTATTTGGAGATAAAGTTTGTGCCACGATCACTCACGACTTCACGAGGGAACCCCACGCGGGAGAAGATCCCCATCAAAGCCCGGCCTACCACGGGGGCCGTCACGGTGCGGAGGGGAATGGCCTCTGGGTAGCGGGTGGCATGGTCCACCAGGACGAGGATGAATCGGTGGCCCTGGGCGGTCTTGGGATCCAGGGGTCCCATGATGTCGATTCCAACCCGCTCAAAAGGGGTACTAACAACGGGGAAGGGTTGTATCGGAGCCTTGCGCTTCCCAAAACTTTTTCCGCTGGCTTGGCACGTGAGGCACGACTTGCAGTGGGCCTCCACATTCGCTCGCATTTTGGGCCAATAGAAGTGGGTAACTAGTCGCTGATAGGTTTTGTCTTGGCCTAAGTGTCCTGCCAGGGGTACATCATGGGCTAGGCCCAGGAGGAGACTTCGGAAGCACAGGGGTACCACCAGTACTCGGGCCGATCCCAGCTCGGCCGACTTCTGTTCGCTGTACAGGAGGCCGTTTTCCCAATATACCCAGTGGGTTCCGGACTGGTCACCTGCTGCCTGGGCTTCGGCCTGCTGTCAGGGTCCAATGCGGGAAGGGCAGGTGGCCTGTTCCCTGCAGAATTCTTCTTGGGAGGGACCTCCCTCGCAGTGCCACTGGGCCATCTCGGGCAGGTCCCCGAGCTCGGTCAGTGGCTCGGTATCTGGATGCACTGACCCGTCATCGGGAACGGCTTCTTCTTCCGGAAGAGGGTCATCGGGCTCGGGGGGCGCGTCCCGGTCCTCGGGGACGGCGACTGTGTTCAGCGGTATGGCCTCAACTCCCTCGGAGGAAGGCGATCGGGTAGTCATGGAGCGCGTGGTGGCGCATGCCCATTCGGGTAGGCCCATCATCTCCAGATGGGCTCTTCGTTCCACTTGTCCCCACGGGGAACTCTCGAGGTCGTTGCCCAGGAGGCAGTCTACGGGCTGGGAGGTTCGGACTGCCACCCTCAATTTACCAGTGACTCCCCCCCCATTCGAAGGGTACCAGGGCCATCCGGCAGAGGCTCTCGGAATTGTCCGAAGATATGACTGGACAGAAAGCGTCCAGCAGGATCTGGTCTTCGGAGATCAGGTGGCAGTGGACCGCTGTGACACTCGCCCCGGTGTCACGGAGGCCCTTGACTCGGTAACCGTTGACCGTCACTTGCTGTCGGTACTTCTTCGTGTTGGCGGGTAGGGGTGTTCCGGGGACCATCTCTCGGTCCCCTAGGGAGACCAGGGCCATGGCGGCTGGTTCCCACTCTTTGGAGTCGTCCATCTCTTCTCCTAGGGCTACGGAGGCCATTTGTCGGGCCGGAGGGGTTATCGTTGCGGGTCGTTGGTACATGGGACACTGGGGGTCACTGGCATAGTGTCCGGTCTGTTGGCAGCAGAAATAGGTGATCTTGACTCGGGGTCCCGGCCTCCCCGGGGGCCCGGTGCTGGCTGGAGGTGGGGCTGGAAAGTGCGGAGGTTGGCCTCTGGGGGGACTGTGCTGGGAGCTCCCCTGGAATTCTCTTGGTCGGCCTTGGTTCCCTCCGCCCCTCTGGCGGGGGGGGTCCCTGACTGTGGCGACCGTAGTCTCCCACGGGACCCCGGGAGGTCCGGGTGTTCACCCATCGGTCAGCTTCGACGGCCAGTTTCCGAGGGTCCGTGAGCTTGCTGTCCAGGAGGTGCTGGCGTAACTCCACAAAGCAATTTGCGGACAAGTGTACCCATGCTATTAGGTCAAACAGTTCCTCAAAGGTGGAGACCTTGCTGCCCTTGATCCACCCGTCCAAGGCCCGGCTGTAAAAGTTCACGTACTCTACCCATGTAGTACTGGGTATCTTCTTGCAGTCTCGAAACCGTTGCCGGTACATTTCGGGGGTGAGCCCATATCTGGCTACTAGGGCCTCTTTCATGTGACTGTAGGAGTTCAGCACCGTGGAGGGCAGGTCCAGCAGGGTATCTCTCCCCTCGCTCAGGAACCGGCCCCACAAACCAGCTCCCCAATCTTTCTGCGGAACTCGGTGGGAGGTCATGGCAACTTCGTAGGCCTTGAACCATTGCTGGATGTCGCCGTTCTTGTAGTATTCCTTCACCACATCCTTGGGGATGTGGACCTTTGGTTCCACGGTGGAGGAGGGTGGTTGATTTCCCGAGGTTCTGGACTCCTCACTTTTGGCCTTGAGCTCGATTTCTTTCAGGCTGCGTTCGTGTTCTAGTTGGAGTTTTCTTTCTTCGTGTTCTCTCTGGCATTTCTTTTCCTCGACTTCTCCTTGTAGGCGTAATTGTTCTACGGCTAACTTTTTCTCGGCCAGTTTTAGCTCTCCCTCTATTTTCAGTTTTGTTAGTTCTAGTTCGTGGTTGCGGCCCCTCTCTCGGTCCGCTAGCTCCTCCGGGGATAGGCCCCCCTCTGGGGCGCTGCTCCTTACCGGGATGCTTCGTGGCTCGTTTGGCGGCTCTCCTTCTGTTTGGGCCAGGGAAGCTCCTGCCTCAACCCAGGTCTTCAATGCTCCCTGGAAATCTTCTTTCGTGCTTAATCCGGTGGTAGCGATTCCAAGGTCTTTGCAGAATTGTTTTAATTCTCGATGCGTATAATATTCCAACTGGTCCTCTCGGAATGTCGGGCTTGTGTTGGTACCTGCGGCACCTAGGGAGGTTTCTCCTTCCATCTCTTTTCGGTAGTGCGTCAGCCGTTTACTGCACGATCTCTAGGTGTCGGCTCGGATCCCGTTGTCTGCCACTAAATGTTGGAAAGGCGTTCTCCGGGGGGGCTTGGAATATGTTCCTGACCACCCTTTGACCCACCTCTCCCAGAGTTAGGCCGAGCAAGGGCGGAGAGGCCCTTCCTGGAAGGGACTCGTTCCTAGGATCGCACACGCTGAGCTTGCACTCTCTGACAGAGGGACACCACACAGTAGTTCTTCGTAAGACAGTATTCTTTATCGATAGTTTCAGGGGATCTTTATGATCCGAGATGCAGTTATCAAATCAATGCCACAAGCGGCGGCGGTCTCGTGATGGGGGTATTGGGGTAGCGGGACAGTCTTTGAATTCAGTGTCTCTGCGGAGTATCCTTCGCACAGCTCCCAATCCTCGAGCTGGGGGATGTTGTTCCTCTCGGCAATCTCTGCCGATTCTCCTGGAGGGGAGTGCCGCGAGTCACTCAGCAGGCACAGGTGGTTTCGGAGTCGGGGAGCCGCGACAGCGTCAGCAGGGCTCAGATGGTTCAGAGTTCGGGGAGCCGCGACAGCGTCAGCAGGGCTCAGAAGGTTCAGAGTTCGGGGAGCCGCGACAGCGTCAGCAGGGCTCAGGTGGTTCAGAGTTCGGGGAGGCGTGACAGCGTCAGCAGGGCTCAGATGGTTCAGAGTACGGGGAGCCGCGACAGCGTCAGCAGGGCTCAGATGGTTCAGAGTTCGGGGAGCCGCGACAGCGTCAGCAGGGCTCAGATGGTTCAGAGTTCGGGGAGCCGCGATAGCGTCAGCAGGGCTCAGATGGTTCAGAGTTCGGGGAGCCACGACAGCGTCAGCAGGGCTCTCGTAGGTCCAGGTCTTCTCTGCCTCCCGTCCCTTCAGCACCCCTTGTTATACTCCCCCTCCTCTTTGAAGTCCGGAGTCCTCGCTGAGAGGGGTCTTGGTGCCTGGGGGCGGTGTTTTGGGATTTCCTGTCGCTCGGCCCTTTGATCTGTTCAGGTGGGTCTGGGAGGGACTCCAGACGCCCAGCACGCGAGGCACCCGCTCACCGGGGGCCTGGTGGCCGATCGAAACCCTCCTTGGGGAGGAGATCAGAGGTGTGACCGAGACGGCATCTCCTGGTCTTGCTTGGGGGTTTCCCGCTCCCTCGGCCAGGCCTGCGCGGTAGTGTTGTGGGTTCGGCTGGTGCCCCGGCCGGCCATCGGGTTTGTGGGGTCATGGTGGCAGGAAGTCTGTGACATCAGGGATCAGGTGCGGTTGCAGAGTTGCTCGCTCGTCGGGAGGGCCCACGCCACGAGGCCGGTCTCACAAGCAGCCTACGTGGAGCACCACACTGAAGCACAAGCTGCAGCAAAACACACAGCTCCAGCCAGCGCCGGGATTGGCAATAGCACAGGTAGGACTAATAAACCAGTGCACTGGTACCTAATCCAGGGTTGACGTCTGCACTGAGGAGCATCCTAAACGTGATGACGTGATGAGAAGAGTATAAGGGGAGAGATGCGACCTAAGTACCAGAGCTGCCAGCCTTGCACTGGGGAGCGAGGTTTGGAGTGCTGGCCTCACCTCAACACCCCCTGATCTTAAGCAAAATTACTTATCACCTGTGCTAACGAGAAGCTAACTGTGTGATGTAACTAGATGCTCATGCAAAGCACTCAAATGCCGTTGGGCTAAATTTGCGCTATATAAAACAACTGGAAAAATAAATAAAATCCGGAGCGGAGATATGCACCTAGTGTGGAAAACCTTTGCTGGGTTTTGTGTGCATGCGTGAACACTAACCACCCGTTTGCTGTGTGAGATTAAAACATAAAAAAATGCTTGATGTTGTGGAACATACTGCTAAATGCAATGCCTCTAATAAAGCAAGAAACAGAAGAAAGAAAACATTACTTCCTTGTTTAAGTAAACATGGGGCACAATTCCTAAATGAGCACTGGTGTTCCGCCTAAAGAAATGCATACTCTTGGAGAGGAGAGATGCCAGAGAAAAGTGTGCGTCTTACCGCAGTAGCCGCCACCGTGCTCCTTACTGCTCACTCCTGTGGCAATACTCCATGGGAGTGAACTTTTGAAGAAAGGTCGGACATACACCCACTATTAGCCATTTGCAGGCTACAATTTTGTAATGTGATATAAGGAAAAACAGGATACATTATATATAAATGCACACAGAGCTGAGGTCTGCAACTTCCATGCAAGAGTGTAAAGTTAGAAGCTGTTTTGGGACCCAGTAGGAATCCAGGCCTCTGCAAGAGAAGTAGGTCAGAAATAGCATGTTACAGAGGACAATGTGTTTAGCTGCACTAATCAGGTCACACAGTTCATTGAGAGCTAAGGAAATAGCCTGTGGTCACGAAGTTGAGATACTGCATGAAGCATAGATCATATCTTCCTTCAGACTCAAAAACCCAGTAGGGCTTAAGAGTGGAAGCTGACAAATTAGGTTACCACAAGTTCCATCTGCTAGATACATGGTCCAAAATGCACTTATCACATAAGAGCCTGCTTCCTCTGAAGTGCAGAGGATTCTTACACCTTTAAGCTTGAACACGTACATAGGAAATACTAGGAGCAGAGCCTGCCTTAATACATACTGACGCACATGTGAACGTTTCTGCTGAGATCACACCTACAAGTCATATAGCTGGTCACAAGCTACAGCAGAAACCACAGCTTCACACCTAAACGTTAGATGGCATGATGGATGAAACCACATAGGAAAAGTTAGATGAGCTTGGCCAATCAGCGTTGAGCAGGACATAACCATGGGCTGCCCAGTTAGATAACTATATCTTTGCTGCGCTTAGTTTCTGAGAACCGAAACCCACAGGATGGTTTTCACACTCATCATGTGAAACGAGGCCCACCTACATGTGCTTCTGTTTCTGAGAAATTGATACATCTACTGATGCTATCTTGTATGTCCTGTGTGAACATTAATTACATCAATGGTCAACGTGTGACCTTTTCCTTTATGGTTTGGAAGAATAAATGGAGCTGGTTCTGAACTAAAAGGAGAGACATCAAGTTGCATCTCCTCTGAGGTGAACTTATCTCTCCTGTAGTGACTTATCCTCACTAAAGTATTGTAATAAACCCATATTGTATGGAAGAAATCAAAACCTTCTCAGGGGCATCACTGATACACCTGGTCCTTTTAAACCAACAAAGAAGAGATTGGCACAGAAGCTGTAATATAAAAGACATCTTTTTATTTAACCTCAGAAGAAGGAGATTGCGACACAACAGTGATCTCAAGTCACTGTAGGAGGCATTCTAAGTAGTACAGAGAACAGGGGCCTTATATACCCACATAGGGGCTCAAAAGAAGGCGGTACAAGTACACATGAGAAGAGTTACACACATGGATGGTCATACAGAAAATGCACAGTCAACAAGTAGGAGCAGTAAAAAGTTGCTGACATCAGTTAGAACAGCCTGACAGTTCTATACTAGGAGCAGGTGCATTCTAGGCCCTTCTGAGCATGTGCGAGGTTCTGGAAGAGGGAGAAAGCAAATGGCCAGCACATAGCTAACTAAAATGGCTGCCAAGTACAAAATGGCTTTCAGCTCATGCTAACAGATCCCTGTAACAGTATTGTCAACTTGCTTTTCTTGGTGTTTGTTCAATAGATTTTTTGTTTGACAAATGACATACACGAAAGCCAATCAAAAGCGTGGGAGGAGTCAGATTCTCACACAGTACCTACAACAGATCGTCTAACAGCGCAAATGCTGCATAGACTTGACCTAAAAAGGAAAAAAAAATGGATTTGTGTTTTGGGCTGTTTGTCCGTCACATTAATTGCCTCCACTTTCCTTTTACCCATTATAGCTGCATAATATACCTGTGAATTACAGACATTCTAGGGCAATAATACAATTTAATACACACAGTACTGAGCCATTAAGGGGTGAAGAGCAGAAACAGTTCCTTTGTAGCTCCAGCAATAATGAATGGCCTGACAATCCAAGATCTCGTAGCAAGGGTAGCTGGTTGGATACTAACATTAACAAACAAAGGAAACTCCCTGCCAGTGCAGTTCACCATCAACACAGAATCAAAAGGTTCAAACTAATAAAACAGTCTAGAGTAGTAGTACTGCGCCTAGGGTTCACATCAGCGATTGGTAAAAAGTGTCCCCCTGTAATCCATCAAACATACTGAATTGACTTCTTGAGTCTGACTCACTGATGCCCCATCAAGTACCAAGGGGGGCGGGCCCGCTCTGCCTCTTCCTGGGATGACAGGCACAGGACAGGCTCGTCCTTGCCCACGCACATCCCTCACTGCGGACTGGAGAGAGCAATGTGAGCTGGTCACGCCCCCTTCAAGAGTTGGGCGCAGGTGCGCCTCCTGGCACAAAGAGCATTAAACCCTAACGTTAAGAGGGCCCGTGGAGGGGCCAAAGATGGGATGTATGTCGTTACAACGCACACTTTTACAACGCATGCACTTACAACGCATTTTTTACAACGCACAATCCATTACAACGCATGACATTACAACGCAGGACACTACAACGCATTTTTAAGAACTACCTTTACAACGCATTTCCATTACAACGCATACTACCTTTACAACGCATACCATTACAACGCATAATATAAAATTGCATTTAAGGTAAGTATTAGATAGTATAGGGTTAAAAATTACTATTCTAACTCAAGGGGGTGCAACAGTAGGGTAAATGTTGGATAGTATAGGGGTAAAAATTACTATTCTAACTCCAGGGGGTGCAACAGTAGGGTAAGTGTTGGATAGTATAGGGGTAAAAATTACTATTCTAACTCCAGGGGGTGCAACAGTAGGGTAAGTGTTGGATAGTGTAGGGGTAAAAATTACTATTCTAACTCCAGGGGGTGCAACAGTAGGGTAAGTGTTGGATAGTATAGGGGTAAAAATTACTATTCTAACTCCAGGGGGTGCAACAGTAGGGTAAGTGTTGGATAGTATAGGGGTAAAAATTACTATTCTAACTTCAGGGGGTGCAACAGTAGGGTAAGTGTTGGATAGTATAGGGGTAAAAATTACTATTCTAACTCCAGGGGGTGCAACAGTAGGGTAAGTGTTGGATAGTATAGGGGTAAAAATTACTATTCTAACTCCAGGGGGTGCAACAGTAGGGAAAGTGTTGGATAGTATAGGGGTACAAATTACTATTCTAACTCCAGGGGGTGCAACAGTAGGGTAAGTGTTGGATAGTATAGGGGTAAAAATTACTATTCTAACTCCAGGGGGTGCAATAGTAGGGTAAGTGTTGGATAGTATAGGGGTAAAAAGTACTATTCTAACTCCAGGGGGTGCAACAGTAGGGAAAGTGTTGGATAGTATAGGGGTAAAAATTACTATTCTAACTCCAGGGGGTGCAACAGTAGGGTAAGTGTTGGATAGTATAGGGGTAAAAATTACTATTCTAACTCCAGGGGGTGCAATAGTAAGGTAAGTGTTGGATAGTATAGGGGTAAAAATTACTATATTATGCGTTGTAATGGTATGCGTTGTAATGGTAGTATGCGTTGTAATGGAATGCGTTGTAAAGGTAGTTTTTAAAAATGCGTTGTAGTGTCATGCGTTGTAATGTCATGCGTTGTAATGGATTGTGCGTTGTAAAAAATGCGTTGTAAGTGTAGTGCGTTGTAAAAGTTGCGTTGTAAAGGTTGTTCCCCCCAAAGATGCCCTCAATTGCCACAAAAGTGTCCGGAGCTGCAGGATTGCATAGATTGCTCTCAACAGAGGAGTTGGCCTAACGGCTAGGGCTATCGACCTCGAATCTGGGGAACTGGGTTCGAATTTTGGCAATGACGCTGAACATCCTGTAATTCTGGGCAAATCACTTAATCTCCCCTTGACTAACAAAAATGAATGTGTCTTCGTGTAATGCAACTGGTGCTATGTAAAGCACTCAGGGGAATATCAACAAGGGCTGGCGATATAATTATCGCCGCTTTAGCATCCGTTTTTGGGCGAAAAGCGGCGATAATTATATCGCATTATTTACAAGAACACGCTATCGCGTGTTTCCTTGAATCAGCTCCTGTTTAGTTCACGCCTCGCTTTGCATCTCTAATGATAGGGAGATGTGGATTCAGCCACTGAATCCACCTCCCATGCCGTAGATAGGGTAGTCATGAAAATTAGCAGACGTAAAATACCGGCGATAACAGCGGTTAACGCTGTATTTTACATCGCTATGGGTGTCCTGGGCCGTATTGTAAATACAGAGTAGGGCAGTTAGAGATCATTTTCCCTTAGTTTTTGCAGGGAACGCCTACTTTGCATCTCATTAGAGATGCAAAGTGAGGCGTGAACTAAACAGGAGCTGATTCAAGGAAACACGCGATAGCGTGTCCTTGTAAATAATGCGCTATAATTATCGCCACTTTTCGCCCAAAAACGGACGCTAAAGCGGCGATAATTATATCGCCAGCCCTTGTTGATATGCCCCAAAGTCTCTAGTTTTCTCCATTACCTTTTGCATCTGTTCCGAGCGGGTGAGGTGAAAACATGTTTAAATTAAAACCTGGAAAAAGCGGAGGAGCATGAGTTTTCTGTACGAGCATTTGCGGACCTGTCATGCTCTCAACTAAACTGTACTTTGCAGGTATCAGAGTTCGAACAGTTCAAGCTACAGGTCGGAGACTCGGAAGAAGACCTAAGTCTGTAGTGCACACTACAAATGAAATCGAGTTGTGTATTTGGGGAATGCAGTCTGCGGATTACGTGTCACGACGGGTGCCTGATTGAAAGTACTGGTGCCAGGCTTTACTAATCCACAATGCGTTGAGGTTTCGGCACTGCCTAACAGCATGCCTTGGACATTTCAGGTGAGCCTCATGGTACTTGCGATTGAATATGGATCAGCTCTCTAGCCATTGGCTTTCCAGCTTTTCCGGTTTCAGGCATAGCATTGATGGCCTGTCAGTCAAGCCCATGGCATTTCGCTGATGTTCCCCTTTGCTTTACATTAAGGACATGATAATGGGGGTAATCAGAAATCTGCTCACTGTTTCCAGCAGTTACAGAATATGACCACCTGCCCTCTTTCTTTCTGGTCCCCTCCATGAGTTGAGAGCCTCCTGATATGGTGACTGGTTGTCCACGACCTCCTCTCTTTCAGTTGTCCGCCACCATCACTAAGGTTAGAGATCCCTTCTGCACATACCGTGGTGATGTGCAGCATGTGGAAACATTTGTGACTGAAAAGTTAGCATTGGACCATAGGCGTCAATTCACCAAAATGCCAGGGCTAGCAGCAGAGAAGTCTTCCAAGCAGATGACATTACAGGAAGTGACAAATGCAAAAAGAACAATTGATGGACAGAATGCTGCACAATGTCAAACACTCACCCCAATACAGTGATCTGGGCCTACATTTATTGTTATGTTGCTCCCCATGCCTTTCCAGTTCAGACCCAGCCATTTGCTAATCAGGCTTGACCCTGTTTCATGGGAACAGTACAGCCCGAACTGCCAGACCAGGTCCTCCCTGGACTGGAAGCAAGTATCCTGGGACCAGTTTTGGGGCATCACCCCTCATCAGCCAGGCTAGCTTGAGTCCAATGACATGGAGAGCACGGGACCCACGTCTAGGCATACCCGTCCAACTCGGGGTGACAAATGCAAAAAGAATGATTGATGGACAGAATGCTGGACAGTGTCAAACATTCACCCCAGTACAGAGATCTGGGCCTAAATCCATAGTTTTTTTGCTCCCCATGCCTTCCCAATCCAGAAACAGCCATATGCAAATCAGGCTGACCCCTTTCCCCATGTGAACAGTCCAGCCTGAGCTGCCAGGAAGTGACATCACGTGGCTATTCAACCCAGATAATGTTAGAGTGGGTGTTGCCACATGAACATTGACATAATACCATTAAAGCAGTGAATCCTAGCATCTCCTAAATGAAGTTCATGCATTTAACTGTTGCTGCCAAGAGAAGTCACAAGTAATTAGATGATGAATTTAGTGCTGATTGTGGAATGTTAATGTGATAAATGTTAGACACAGCAGTTTCTAGCTAGCTGGGACGCACCGTAGCCAGACAGAATCCACCGCCCTAGATAGGATGAGTATGATACACTTGTCAGATAATCTGTGCTCACCCTCTGTTAGACCTGGGCAGAGTTTACAGAGTTCAGTGTGTGACCAAAATACTCCACTGCGCTACGCGAAGTTCGGCAAGCGGCGGAGTGCGTTAGGTCACGCCTGGCGTTTTTCTTGTGCTGGAAAAACAGCGCGAATGGCACCATGCGCAGAGCAAGAGGGCCCTGCTTCTTTCTGCCACTTAAGTAGATGGTCTACTCGAGTGGAAGACTCCTCAATGTAAACGGTTGGTTTCTCAACGCGAGTAGTCGCGTCCGCCCGCTTTCAGAAATATCATAGGGGGGTGGTCTAGCGTTGGATTTTCCATGCTCACTCTCGCCAATTTAACATTGGCGAGCGCGAGTGAGGAGAAAAATCTGTTCCATGGAGGTGTTTTTCAGAACTTCATGTGCTTCACGGAGCGCAGAGTGTGGAATACTCTGCAAACTCTGCTAACAGAGCTGAGTTTACAGCCCCGGCCTAACTCTCTGATAGCTTGGCACAGATCAGTCAGGCTTATCCTCAGGTTAAAAGTTTAAAGTATTGGCACAACACCACCCTCGCAACACACTGCATATGCTAAAAAAAAACTCCACACCGTATGTATAAAATAGTGTGACACGTTGGCCTGGTATATGCTGTCCACTAATTATAGTGGGCACCTTGCACCATTCCAAACAACCCCTTATTGATAATAGGTTAAAGACAACCTTTATTGAAAGCTATCCTAGTGGTAGCTATGGAGAGCAGCCTTCAGGCTAAGTCTTGAAGGAATATAAAGCAGCTTGTTTTACCAGTCTATAATCTCTTGAATGACCAAATGAAAGGCAACCACACCAGGTATATATATACAATATATGTATTTATTTCTAAACACACCCTACTAGTCTCTTCATGAGGCTAGAGGTCCAAACACTTAAGTTACACTTCAAATATTACAGTAAAATAGCACAAATACTCGTCAGGCCCTAGGGGAGAGCCAAACCATATACTAAATTAGTGGTATAAGAACCATGACTTAACTAGACACAAGGCCTAGAGCCTGTAGAATAACTGGGACCAAAAGGAACCACCCAAGGTATTGACACAGGGGGCCCACGGGGACCGTGTACAGTGTGAGAACACAGCTGCGAGCTCCCGTTAGCTTCTATGGGGAAAAACGCAATTAGATTTTTAAAGATTAGTTACACTTAAAGATGAGCTAGGTCAAACCCTTTTGGACTTAGGAAGTTCTAGGGTCAACACCCATGGGAGCACCGTAGTACTCGAGTTACCTCACCCAGGGATGCCGGGTGCATAGGTGTCAAATGGTGTCAATTCACGATGTCGTTTTCAATGGGAGCTGGCAAAGAAGTGCTGCTGGCATGAAGATGCGAAGTGTCTGAAGAGATCCAAGCCTGGATGGAAGTCAAGAAGAACCTGAAAGCAGAGGGGACAGAGTCTGGTTCACTAGCCAGTGACCAGGAGCACGATAGGCGAATGTCCACCGATGTCGGGTGATTTCAGGTGAAAAAGGTGATGCTTGACTCTTCAGCCACGAGGACCAGGAGGCGTCGAGGATGACCGGGAGCTAGATTTGAGCTGTCCCACAAAGGATGTCGAGTGCTGCAGCATCGGTGCCCGGATTGGACACAACAAGCCTTGGCAACAGCAACCCACGCAGAAAGGAGAAAGATGCTTTGGTGCAGACCAGCAAGGTCTGAGGAACTCACCACTTGGTAGGGAGTCAGGGCACATCTGGAGCAACTGGAGCCACCAAGACCTGGAACACCCTCCCCCTCAACCTACGACAAACCGAAGACCTGCTGACCTTCAGAAGATGACTCAAGACCTGGCTCTTCGACCAGTAGCAGCAGCAGCACCCCCCCGCCTCCCCCCTCAGCGCCTTGAAACCCTCATGGGTAAGTAGTGCACTTTACAAATGATTTGATTGATTGATTGATTGAGGGAAGCCCAAGGAAAATCAAAGTTGCCTTTACGAGGACCCACCAGTCGACGGACCTGGGATGGTGAAGGGACTTCGAGAGGAATCACAAAATGGCGACCCACAGGTCACTCGGGGTGACTAGGCCGACAATCTTCGGAGGATTCTCTGCTTGAGGTGGGGGCTGCAAGTAACCCCAAGCACGACTTCAAGAGACGTCGAGAAGTCAATGCTCTTGTAAAAGTGCACGGTGACCAGGAATTCCAGTTCCACATTACTCACGAGGGCTGCAGGTCTCAGCTTTGCTGGGGACTCGGGTCAGCCTCTGAGAGGTCTGGAAATCCTCTTCCTGTGTTTCAAAGTCTTCGGCATCCAGCGGGAGCTTCGGAGATGCAGACTGGCAATTGCTTTGTTGGTGCCTGCCAAGCAGGGGAAAGTAGAGAGTCGAAGTTCCAGGATTCAGTTGCAGAGTTTCGTCCAGGGATATCTAAAGTCCTGTTTCCAGGGGTTCCTTACTTATACCTAAGGAAGGGGTTGGACTAACTTTGGGGACCCACCTATGGGAGGGTTTGGAAAGAGCGGTGGCTACACCCATTTTCTTTGTCCAGTTTCGCACCAGAGCAGGGGCTGGAAGCCCCTGAACCGGTTTGAGCTGGACTATGCACAGGGACACCAAATGTGCCCCCAGTGCAGGACTTCAAAGCACTCTGAGAGTGCTCCCACCCAGCGCCAATACAGATCAGCCTGTCTGCGAGGTGGTTACACCTCCCTATCACAGGAAACCAATTGTCCAGGCCTCCCCTGCCAGACTTCGGTCAGCAGCAGGCCAGACCTGTGTCTGTGGCTGCAGCATCCATTTTGTGATGCCAGGGCTCTGTTAAGTTGGTACCGGGTATACCGGTGCTGTCATGTCTCTCCCTCTAGAAGTGTGGGATCATATTCTCAAATCAGGAATTAATGTGGGGGTATGATTCCAAGGTGTTTGACCAATGTTTCCGTGCAGTCAGTCCAAAGTTAGCATTAACCCTTTTAGTTATAATGCACTTAAGAGTATATGGTCAGGCTGCACTACTGACAACCCCGGAGGATAGATTCCGAAAGCTGCAGAGGGGCTCAGCTCATGCCTGGGCACCCTCTCACATATAACCAAGCACCCTGCCTTCAGGATTGATAAGGCCTGCCATAGGGGTGACTGATAGGTTTCTATGTGCAGTGATAGGTGAGATATAGTGAACCTATGCATGCACAACCGTACCCAGTCTGCAGTAGCAGACCTGTGGTGTCATTTTGGAGGGCTTCCCAGGGGTGGCATAATACATGCTTCAGCCCCTGGTAGGCATCTGGGGTACCTATGCTCTCGGTACATAGTATACCATATACTAGGGACTTATAAGGGCACCTCAGAATCCAATCTGTGATGTACCTAAGGTACATGGAATCAATTTAGAGAGGAAGCAGCTAGGCTGGGGTCCTGAATAGCAGGGCCCAAGCCAGACTAAAGTCGAAAAACAGTGTTACAGCAGCAAAAAGTGGGGGTATCCATGTGAAGCAGATCCTACTCTCTTACAACTTGTCTTTGAAATCAAATCAACATACACATTGGATATATGCTTTACAGTTTTATGCAACTGTCAAACTCTCCCATTAGCAGCAGAACGGCTTAAACATATATGTACCCTTCATAGGAATTCACTTGCTCCGTTATCCCCTCAGCCTCGAAAGCAACATAAACCCATGTGCATCCGAATGTTGGACACGGCCATTCTTAAGGAATTTCCCTAAAACGTTTAGCTTTTTGTCCTGGATTTTGCTGACTCTCTGTTCGTGGCCTTAGGACGCTGGGCACTTTCCCACTGTAATACAGTGGGAAAGCGCATATGCCATATCTATACATGCCAGGAAGGGGTGCTTACTTGATTGGTTTAGCTGCTGTTCCTGTGAGTGCCCTGTAAAAAGGTACACCACATACCCAGGACAGGTACTGCAGTGGTTAGCAGTGGGACGCAGCACTGATTGTGCCACCGAACCGAATGGCCTGTAAAACATTTATCATGCTCAGGTTGGCCTTTCTCTCTCATTAGCCAACCCTGAGTGGGCCTTTAACTACCACCAGAGCACCAATAGGTACTAGGGTGCGTCCTGAGGGGTGAAACACGTGGTATGTTGCGCGGCCGGGGAGCTACACATTTGTTTTCCCTACCTGGGTAGGGACGAGCCCCCAAGAGTTTTCCCTACCTAGGGGGGCGGCTTTTCGCTTGTGACACCTTCTGGGTTGTGCTCATTCACTTGTGTGGCCTTAGGTCCTAGGGCACCTTCCCACAGTAAATGCAGTGTAAAGGTGCGCACACCATTCCTACCTATGTTCGGAAGTGGTGCTTACCTGATGTTTTTAAACATGTGTCAAGCCTTCCATTGCAGGCCGGTGTCTGTGCACTGGCACCTATGGTGGTTTTAAACACATGTCCAGCCTTCCATTGCAGGCTGGTATCCGCAATGGAACCTAGGATGGTCTTAAGCATGTGCCAAGCCTGCCATGTCTGCACACAGGCATTTATGCAGTTCGGTGTGTGCGCAATTGCACTTATGCTCATGCTGGTTGCTAAGCTCTGAGGGGTGAAGCAAGTGGAAGGCGAAAGGCAGGGCAGGAATGCATGTGTGTACCCTTCCCAGGTAGTGAAGACTACCCATGTGTGTTTTCAATACCTATGAGGTTTGCTTTTCCTTTAGGTTAACATGGGATAATTGTGGAAGTTACTTCAGGCTGCAATAGTGGATTGCAGTGGAGCAGCCTCATAATGTTTCCTATCATTGGATTCACAATAACAAACCCTTTCCTGTAACAAAGCTGGTTTTCTAGCAAGTGGGCATTTCTCTCCTCTAAAACTCCTTGTGTGCCTTTAAGTTTGACTCCATACCACATGGGAGGCTAGGGCAGCACTTCCAGGTATTCAACTGCGACAGCAAACAACAGACCTCTGCCGTTTGAAGTCCTGGCTGGATAGATTGGAGGAAGAGGTTTTAAAACTTGGCCTCTGGAGCCAGATCATGGCCCCACTAAAGATTCAGATCTGCATTCCACAGCATCAGTGCAGACAGGACTGAAATTTATGGAAGTCATCTGTAGTTCAAAGGGAAACCCTCTGAACCACCTCCACTTCAAAGGCACAATGCTGTAGAACTACTGGTGCCATACTTCAGCTGGGCAGAGATACACTTGTGGGGACATGAGACCAGAGAACCTGGAACTGCGCGGTGCATACTGCCAGAGGAATCTGTTGTGCACATGGAGGATTACTGCAATTGAAAGGGGCTACGTGCGTTCCTGAACAATGGCTGGCCTAGGCTGACTACCTGCTTTTGTATGACACCCTGAAGTGTGCTCTCCAAGGGCTTGTTGGTTTGCCCCCTCTTTTTCGGAATTCTCAGGGACATCAAAGAAGTCCTACGATGAAACCACACCATCTACTTGTGACACCTGGAAAGCGGTGCCCTTTAAAGTGTCCACATCGTCTGCTGGATCCTAACTGGTAGTGCGGCGGAGAGTAAAACTAAGAATTCTGCCTGGAGACCAGATCGCCTTGTGTGGACCCCACGCATCTACGGTATGTGGCCCATGCATCTCGGGGACCTTGACCCACATAAGCATCTTCTTGGTGGTGAGCAGATTCACCAGTGCGACATCCAGCATGACCTGCTTCATCGATCATGCATCATCTCTGTCATGTGACACACCAACTGCATGCTCATTGTGTGCGGTGTCCAATTCACAGGTTGCGACCCTCGGAGGTAAGGGCATAACACTAGTAGAGCCTCATTCTACCTTGTGTGGCATTGCTGAACTTGCGCCTGTGTGTGTGACCGGAATTGCTTGGTGCGATCCAAATCATCTTGCACCAGGGGTTGTGCCTCATTTACAGGGAGGTACATAATTTGCAACTCTTTGTTGTGGGACAGAAATAGCCTGGTGCAACCTGTATCATCGCAAACCAGATGTTGTGCCTCATTTCCAGGGAGGTACAGAATTTGCAACTTTTCATTGTGTGTAATCGGATCTGTCTAGTGCGGGTCAGAGCTAGGCGCACCAAACGTTGTATCTCATTTCCAGTGAGGTAATAACTTTGCAACTCTTCATCATGTGAGACCGAATTGTCTGGTGCATCTCGTGTCACTGTGCTCCAGACTTTTGTGCCCAGATTTCCTGGATGCTACTCTGTTCGACATGTGCCTGGTGGGGTACCTCTTCTTCTGAGGGGCTTCCCTGTTTCATTCCGTTTCATCGATTGTTCCCTTCTAGGTCCTCAGTGAGGTGGACCAACAGCCCTCTTCTCACCAGGCCCCAGACAATGTGTTGCCAGGTAGTATTGCCCGGCTCCGGCTTTTACTTGTAAGAGTGATTGACTGAAGGTACGCTTCCGAGAGTGATTGAAAGAGACTGCGCAACCCCTTTGTGCTTCGCAGAACAGGGCTGGTGCCGGAAGGCCCTTGTGGAACCCTTTTGAGGCACTGATATTGACATCAGCCCGCTTCTGCTCTTCTTCCTGTGGGTGAACTTCCTGAGTGGCTGCCAAACCCCCATTTGACGACTGCTTCCTAATTAGTCCTGCTACCTATCCCCAGCTGCTTCCCTGGGACCCTGACTAAGTGTGACTTCAACCGCGTGTGGCCTAGTATCTGGGGGTAGGGCTGGATATCTCCAATCTGGGGGGTGTAGGGTAGTCAGGTGAGTTGGAGAGTGAAGGGAGGCTTGGGCGAGGCAGTCTACAGTGTGCTATCATTTGCAATGCCGCAGATCAGTTGCACCGCATTACGGTGCTTTGTGTCTATGTGTGCGAGTGCATTCCGTACTGAGTGCATTCCGTACTGACCTGCCTGATATCAGCCACATATCAGTGCTGAGTGTGTGCATGATAGTCCCCTTCCTGGAGCACAACGAGCCTCAGGATACCACATGTCTGCAGATAATCTAGTTGCAGTCCTTCCTGCCCCAATGGTATCTCTTGTCGATGTCTCAGCATCGATCAGCGTAGTGTGGTTCAAATCCCAAAAGTGTCTCTAAACTCCAGAGGAATTATACCCATAGTGCCCTTTGAAGATAAGATCAGTTCAAAAGGCCACTTTTGAAATGCACAGACCCCTCTAAATTTGGTCTTCTCTGCCATTCTACCCTGGGAGACTTGATCAATATCTTTAGTTGGGCCAGGACCGTGCCCTTTGGAATGCAGGTGCCAATTCAATTCCGCCTAATCCATCCCAGGAAAGCCCCTCAAAGTGAGAGGTCTGATGTTTCCATTGAGTGGCCCGAGTTTATGGCCATCTAGCAGGAATGCACAGATGTAGCTGTCCCCCTCGCACCCAGATGTGGATTGTTGGGGGTGATTGAGCCTTCTGACAGTTGAGCCTTCTGACGGTCCATGGACCAGCCTGGTGGAGCTGGTGCCCAAACCTAATCCCCAGGGGGACTGAAGGAGTTAAGGTTCTGTGTGGAATACAGAGGACTTAATGCAGTCATCAAGACTGATACTCACTCTATACCTAGTGCTGATGAGCTTATTGATTGGTAATGAACTACTAAGTATCTGAGTACATTTGATTTGACTTCAGGATCCTGGCAGATTTCCCTCACAGATGGAGCAAAGGAGAGGTCAACATTTTCCACACCAGTGGGACATTATCATTTCAAGGTAATGCCCTTTGGCTTAAATAATGTTCCTTCCACCTTCCAAAGGTCGATGAACAGAGTCCTGGCTGGGTTGAAGCAGTTAAGTGCAGCATATCTAGATGGTTTAGCTGTATACAGTTCTGCCTGGGAGGATAACTTAAGCCACTTGAGGGAAGTTCTTCAGGCCATGCAGGAGGCAGGCCTGACTATTAAGGCCAGAAAGTGTCAAATAGGGCAGAGGTCTGTAGTGTACCTGGGCCACCTTGTATGTTGAGGCCATGTACAGCCTCTCTAGGCCAAAACTTCAACCATGTTGGATAAAACAGCTTCTGTTACCCAGACTCAGGTCAGGGCATTCCTTGGACTGACTGGGTACTATATAAGATTTGTTCAGAACTATAGGACCATTGTGTCTCTGCTGACAGAACTCACTTGTGAGAAAAGGCCCAAGAAAGTGGCTTGGATCCCAGAGTGTCAGAACGCTTTTGACACTGAAATCTGCTATGTGTTCAGCACCAGTGTTACTGGCCCCTGACTACACAAAGGAATTTGTGGTACAGACAGATGCTTAAGAACAGGGGATTGGGGCATTGTTGGCACAGGTAAATGAAGTGGGCCTTGATCAGCCAGTTGCCTTCATTAGCAGGTGACTTCTCCTCAGAGAGAATAGATGAAGTGCCATTGAGAGGGAAGCCTTTGCTGTTGTTTGGTCCCTGACAAAGCTGTGACCATACCTGTTAGGTACTCACTTTTGTATTCAAACTGACCACAGATCTCTCAGGTGGATCATGCAGACGAGAGGGGAGAATCCCTAGCTGTTAAGGTGGTCCATTTCCCTAGAGGGGACCCTCTGGGCCGGTCACCCCACGCACCGCGCACACTCCCCGTGAGTGAGCCCCGTTCCCGCCAAGTGCCGCCGCTGCTCGCAGCTGTACTCCCGGCCCTCGACCGCCGGTACTGCTTCTGCCCTGTTGTGTGAATTGTACTTCTGCTAACTCTGCTACTTTTGCCTCCGTGTAATCTTGCTTTGCTCTGTGTTCTTCTCTCCTCCTCAGTTATTCCCCTGGTTGTTGTGCCCAGCCCCCGCCGCGTCATCTCCCTGTGTAAATTGTACTTCTGCTAACTTTGCTACTTTTGCCTCCGTGTAATCTTGCTTTTGCTCTGTGTTCATCCTTCGTCCTCTGTTTGCCCCTTGTTGTTGTGTCCAGCCCCTGCCGCGTTTCCCGCCACCTCCCCGCTCCCTGCCGCTGCCCCCCTGTGGCCCCGCCCCCTTCCCTCGGTCGCCCTTCCCATTCGCCGCCCTGCTCCCGCCTCCCAGCTGCTCCTCCCTCCCACTGGACCATAAAGAGCAGAGTGCACACGGTGGTGAGCAGTGACCTCTGACCCTCTGGGCCGGTCACCCCACGCACCGCGCACACTCCCCGTGAGTGAGCCCCGTTCCCGCCAAGTGCCGCCGCTGCTCGCAGCTGTACTCCCGGCCCTCGTCCGCCGGTACTGCTTCTGCCCTGTTGTGTGAATTGTACTTCTGCTAACTCTGCTACTTTTGCCTCCGTGTAATCTTGCTTTGCTCTGTGTTCATCCTTCGTCCTCTGTTTGCCCCTTGTTGTTGTGCCCAGCCCCTACCGTGTTTCCCGCCACCTCCCCGCTCCCCGCCGCTGCCCCCCTGCAGCCCCGCCCCCTTCCCTCAGTCACCCTTCCCATTCGCCGCCCCGCTCCCGCCTCCCAGCTGCTCCTCCCTCGCTCCGCCCCCCCCCCACTCTCCACATATGGCAGAGTGCCACACGCGCAGCGTTGACGCGCAGCGGGCGTGCCGATTGTGCGCCGAAGGTGCGCCAAAGGTAAGCCCGTCTGCGCCCGTCCGCGCCTGGACCGCGCCCAGCGCCCCTACCCCTGGCCCCCGCAGACACCAGCCCACCCGCCGGACCTACGACGCCGCCGAACTCAACGCACTCAACACCAACCGAATCCCGGGATGCTACAGAGCCACCCCGAGACGCACCCACGGACCCTTCAGCTGCCACTCCTGCAAATTCACCTGCATCCGGACCTGCACTACACCAGCACCCGCCAAGCCGAGCACCAGCAACAACCACCTGATGTGCATCCTGCTCAACACCCGCTCCGTCCACAGACACGCCATCGAACTCTGGAACCTCCTCGACACCACATCTCCAGACGTCGCCTTCCTCACAGAAATCTGGATGAACGCCTCCTCAGCGCCCGACATCGCCATCGCCATCCCGGACGGATAAAAGATCACCCGGAGGGACCGCGGCAACCAGACGGGAGGAGGTATCGCCATCATCCACAGGAACACCATCCGCATCACAACCAACACAGACGACACCCTCACAACCGCCGAACACCTGCACTTCCAGATCCACACCGACCCCAAGACCACCCTCAGAGGCACCCTCATTTACAGACCCCCGGGACCACGCACACAATTCAGAGAAGACATCGCCGACTTCATCAGCCCGCACGCCCTCCCCTCCGCTGACTACATCCTCCTCAGGGACCTCAACTTCCACCTGGAGAACAACAACGACCACAACACCTCCACCCTGCTGGACAACCTCGCCAACCTCGGACTCAAGCAACTGGTGACCACCCCCACCCACTACGCCGGACACACACTCGACCCCGTCTTCTCATCCAGCAAGGATGTCGCCTTCAGCCACGCCACCGGACTCCACTGGACGGACCATAGCTGCGTCCACTTCAGCTTCAGAAGGACCACGATCCACCACCACCAGCAACAGACTGCACGCAGAAGCTGGAACAAGATCACAGCCGACCAGCTCGCCGCATCCCTGAAACAGAACCCTCCCACCAGCTCAGCGAACCCCAGCCAGGCCGCCAACAACCTCACGAAGTGGATCAGCAACTGCGCAGACGACCTCGCCCCACTGAGGACCCCGCCTAGCAGACCCGGCAGCACGAAAGCCCCATGGTTCACCGACGAACTCAAGAGCTCCAAGAAGAACTGCCGAGCCCTCGAGAATGCCTGGTGCAGAGACCCAACACCAGACAACATGACTACCCTCAAGCTCGCCACCCGAAAACACCACCAATTGATCCACGCCACCAAGAAAACAGCATTCAAGGAACGACTGGACAACAACTCACACAACAGCAAGGAACTCTTCAACATCGTTAAGGAGCTCTCCAACCCCAACGCCGGAAACAACAACATCACCCCATCACAAGACCTCTGCAACTCCCTCGCATCCTACTTCCACAACAAGATCGCAGACATACACAACAGCTTCAGCACGCAACCGACGCACCCCACGACCACACCAATGCCCCCCACCACCACCCTCCACGCCTGGACACCGATCAGCACCGAAGACACCAGCCGCACGATGAGCTCCATCCACTCCGGATCTCCAACCGACCCCTGCCCTCACCACGTCTTCAACAAGGCCGAGGCTGTCATCGCACCCCATCTGCGGGACATCATCAACACCTCCTTCGACACCGCTACCTTCCCGGAGAGCTGGAAGCACGCCGAACTCAGCGCTCTACTGAAGAAACCATCAGCGGACCCCACCGAGCTCAAAAACTACCGCCCCATCTCGCTCCTCCCGTTTCCGGCCAAAGTCATCGAGAAAACTGTCAACAAACAGCTGTCCACCTTTCTCGAGACGAACGAATCCCTCGACCTCTTGCAGTCTGGCTTCCGGGCCAACCACAGCACCGAGACCGCCCTCATCGCAGCCACCGATGACATCCGAGCCCTGCTCGACAACGGAGAAACAGCGGCCCTCATCCTACTGGACCTCTCCGCAGCATTCGACACTGTCTGCCACCGCACCCTAGTGCAGCGCCTCAGCAGCGTCGGAATCCAGGAGAAGGTACTAGAATGGATCATCTCCTTCCTCGCTGGAAGGACACAGAGAGTCCGCCTCCCCCCGTTCAGATCAGAAGACACCGAAATCATCTGCGGCGTTCCTCAAGGCTCCTCGCTCAGCCCCACCCTCTTCAATGTCTACATGAGCCCCCTTGCAGCCATCGCATGCCAACACAACCTCAACATCATCTCCTACGCCGACGACACCCAGCTGATCCTCTCCCTCACCAACGACCCCGCCACCGCCAGAGCCAACCTACACGAAGGGATGACAGACGTAGCCAAATGGATGATGAACAGCCGCCTGAAACTGAACTCAGACAAGACGGAAGTTCTCATCCTGGGCTCCTCGCCCTCCGTCTGGGACGACTCCTGGTGGCCCCCCGCCCTGGGCAGCGCACCCAAACCTACAGATCACGCACGCAACCTGGGCTTCATCCTGGACTCTTCCCTCTCCATGACCAGACAAGTCAACGCCGTCACCTCGTCATGCTTCAACATCCTGCGCATGCTACGTAAGATCTTCCGGTGGATCCCCACCGAAACCAGGAAGACGGTCACCCAGGCCCTCGTCACCAGCCGACTGGACTACGGCAACTCCCTCTATGCCGGAACCACTGCCAAACTCCAGAAGAGACTCCAGCGGATCCAGAACGCCTCAGCAAGACTCATCCTCGACATCCCCCGACACAGCCACATCTCCGGACACCTGAGAGACCTGCACTGGCTCCCGGTCAACAAGAGAATCACCTTCCGTCTCCTCACCCATGCACACAAAGCCTTACACAACCAAGGCCCAAGATACCTCAACAGCCGCCTCAACTTCTACACTCCCACACGCCAGCTTCAATCGTCCGGCCACGCCCTCGCCGCCGTCCCCCGCATCCGAAGAGCCACCACAGGAGGAAGGTCCTTCTCCTACCTGGCCGCCAAGACTTGGAACTCCCTCCCGACCCACCTCCGCCTGACCCAAGACCACCTCGCCTTCAGGAAGCAGCTCAAGACCTGGCTGTTCAAGCAGTAGCGGACCCCCCCTCCCCAAGCGCCTTGAGACCCTCCGGGTGAGTAGTGCGCTATATAAATGCCTTGATTGATTGATTGATTGATTCCAGTGGAACATAGACCTGGGTATGCTCCTGCCGATGTGGATGGACAATCCTGGATTTCCACTTAGCTGATGAGGACTACCAGGGTGCAGGTTAGTGACCCATCACATTTCTTTTGGGGGGGAGGCTAGACCCACTTTCCAACAGTAGCAAAGTACAAAAATGGCAGTTTTAGTGAGCAGAAATCTAAACGATGAAATAGTTCGGAATTTCGCTAGTGTAATTAAACTTTGCAAGTAACTTGATCTAACATGAGTAAAACTGATTGACTTTTAAAAATCAACAAAGTTGCCTTTAAATCATCTGGGGGCTTTCAGATTCCTCTGTCTAATCTGTGACATAGCACTTGAGTCTTTGTAAGAGTTGATTTGTCATGCCAGCATAGAGTGCGTTGCCACAGTCCAATCTGCTGGTGGTGAGGGGCTGGGTGACCATGCGTCTGGTGTTGGCGGGAAGCCAGAGTAATATAGTGCAGAGCATGCATAGGATTAAGAAACAGGAGGCTGTGACAGCATTGTTTGGAGTGGGTCCCAGGTCTCTTCGCCACTAGGAGTTCCATGGAGAGCTCTTGTTGTAGAAGGTTAGTGTTAGACCTCTCAGCATAAGGGTGGTCTTCCCCCCAACTTTTTCTTAACTTGTTTTTGCTGGCATTTGAGTTCTGCATTGTTTACCACTGCTAAGCAGTGCTAAAGTGCTTGTGCTCTCTCCTCTAAACATGGCCATATTGGCTTATCCCAAATTGCCTTATTTAATTTACTTGTAAGTCCCTAGTAAAGTGGTATCACATGTACCCAAGGCCTGTAAATTAAATGCTACTTGTGTGCCCGCTGCCCTGGTTGGGCCTCTTAAATAGCCCATTAAACATGTCTTAGGCCTGCCATTGCAGAGCCTGTGTATACAGTTTTAAACTGCCACCTCGACCCGGAAAAATACACCTTTTGTCAGGCCCAAACCTTTCTTTTCAATACATATAAGCCTCCACTAGCGTAGACCCTGGATAGTCCAGAGGGCAGGGTGTAATGTGTTTAAAAAGAAGGACGTGTACTTTTATGTTTTATGTGTCCTGGTAGCAAGAAACGTTTCACTACTATAAGGCCTATCTCCCCCATTGGATAACATTAGAGTTGCCTTATTACATTTTATAAGTGTAATATCCAAATGGGAAGGGATGCTCAGTTCATGTTTGGTGTCTCTGGAATCCTAATTTCAAATCCTATCTTATGGTGAAGACAGATTTTAAATTAAAATTCAGGAAATGTCACTTTTAGAAAGCTAAAGTAAAGAAACAACAAAACAGCTTTGATGCACTCAATTACACAAAGTAAACAAAGTCTTCAGAAGAAACAAACCGTATGATAATGTGAACATTTTGTGTAGTTATGAATTAGTGTAGTCGGAGTATGAAATAAGTGAGACACTCTTTTGAATGTATGTAGTAGTGCACTTTCTGTCTAAGACTTTTGTCCTAGTACTAATCTTCACTTTTAGAAAGCTGTCATTTTCATGCCTTATCCTTTTGGTACCTGCAGCCTGTCTTTGGCCACATTACTGGTTGTAGCTGGCAGTGGGGCTTTGTGCATTCCTCCTAGACAGTCACACACAATGGGAGCTTAGGTGTAAGTGGATGGGCAATCACTGACAGGATGGGAGGTAGGAACTGGGCACTTATACCTGAATAGGCTGTGTCCTGTCTCCACACAAAGGGCATAACAGCCCTGCATTGTCACTTCAGCTAGGTTGGAGCTTGGAGTTGGCTGACCTCCTAATCTGAAGACTCAGGGGTATTACAGGCTTCCAAAAACCTTGCATCTGCACGTGCACTCTGCCATCTGTGAGTCTACCCGGCCATGTGGTGCCCCCCCACCCAAGTTCTGGATCCTTGGAAGTTGGCTTAAGGTACTTTGCCAGCCTCTCTGGATTCAGCGGAACTGATGCATCACCTCAGCTGCACAGCAGAACCGATGCATCTCTGCATGGATTTGACTCGTAGCAAAGATTTGTTAGCTGCCCTAGACCCCATCACCTTCTGAACTGCCACTATGCAACAAATCCTCAGCTCAGGCCCTCGCATCTCTTGTCCACAGCAGCCTTGACAACAACCAATGACTCCTCGTTACAGCCTTGCCGCTATTTAAATATTTATTGCTTAGTGCCAAGCTCCTAGGGGGTGAGCACAGGTTTAGTTGGGGTTTGCTTGTGCCTTACCCTGACAATGATTGTGGTTGCTGCTTGACCAGGGCTCATACCCCAGTCAACCAACAACCCAATTTTCTTAAATCAAGACTTCCGTTCTATCTGTGTTGAGCTTTAGGCAGTTATTTTTTACCCAATTAGCTACATTGGACATGCAGGTATAGAAGTTGTTTCTGGTAGTGTGGGTTGTTGTCTCCAAGGAAGAGGAGGATCTGTGTGTCATCTGTGTATAATACAATGTTCATTCCATGAGATCTTATGACATGGGTGAGTGGTGTCATTAAATGTTGAAGACGGTAAGGCTCAATGATGATCCATGAGGGACACCACAGATGAGATTCTTGGATTTGAATGTGTAGGGCAGGAGTCCTATTCGCTGGATCAATCAGAGAGGAAGGAGGACAGCCAGCTCAGGATGGGACCATGTACTCTAGAGTTGTGGTGTCTTGTGAATAGGATGCTGTGGGAGACAGTATCGAAGGCTGAGGAGAGGTTGAGTAGTAGAAGTGGGTCAGTTTCTCCTTTGTCCACGATTGTCTATATCTTTCCAGTTACTGTGATGAGAGTCTTTTCAGTGCTGTGGTTGTTGCGGAGTCAAGACTGCAGGATGACTAGTGGGTGGTGTTGTTCAAGGTGGTTGGACAGTTATTCCTTGATAGCTTTCTCAATGACTTTGGCTGGGAAATGCAAGGGGGTGATGGGTCTGTAGCTGCTAAGCTTCTTTGGGTCTGCCGTAGTTTTTTTTCAGTAGAGCTGTGATTTCTGCATGTTTCCAGTTGCCTTGGAAGGTTCCACTTTGGATAAAGGTGTTGATGATAGTAGTGAGGTGGGAGGTAATCAGGGTTCTTACAAGGTTGAGGCAGGTGTCGGTGGATGCCCTAGAGTGGATTGTTCTCATGATTTCAGATGTGTCTTCTGGGGTGAGGGGTTTCCAGTTTGTGATCTGGTGGTCTGATTTTATGGTAGTGTGCAGCTAGTCGATAAGCTCTTGCGTCTTGCGTTGGGGGTTGAAGTTGCTGTAGATGCTGAAGATTTTGTTGTTAAAGAAATTGGAGAAGTTGTCGCAGAGGTCTTGTGAAGCGGTAATGTAGTTGGTGGCAGCTGAGGGGTTAGTGAATTATTTAATGATGTTGAAGGGTTCTTTCCAGTTGTTGGAGATGTTTTCCAGTCTGAGAGCTTTGGCTGGTTTTCTTGCCTCATTGAGTTGGGTGTGGTATTTCCTGAGTGCGGAATTGCAAGAGTTTCTTGTGGTGGTGTCCCGACTGCTTCTCCATTTTTTCTCCATCCATTTGCAGAATAGTCTGGAGTCTTCACTGATATGCTATGATTGCCTTTCAAAAGATTTTAATATGACCTTTTAAAGTGGATTTTCCTGGCTTATGCTAACTATGCCTCAAAGCTATCTTGATCAAAATTGATGTCACATTCACTGTTTATTATTTCTGCTGCATGTAGTCAAGCAAGTTATGTTAGTTTATCTCTGAATGAAACTCTTCCCGAAGAAGACTCTCTAGCTTAGTCTCAGTATTGTATCCCCAACATTCTTCTGCTTGCACGCAGTACTGCATTTATTCCCAATGGTTCACTTTTGTTTTTATAACTAATTGATTTTGACACTGGAGGATGACATGGAGTCAGAGGTGGCTGAATCAATAATCGTGTAGTGGCTCAGTGCTTAGATGGTAAGGCTGAATGCAGGGGTGCAATGCAAGGTCCAACAGCCCTGCAAGTGCAGGGGGGCCCCCAGGCGTTCTAACCTGACAGGGGCTCCTCACCCAAACATCCAGCGACAGTAAATTTGGCTAAATAATAAACAGACCCAGCTGCTGTTTGTCTGCGGCATTCTTTGTGCAATGTCCTAGGCAGTAAGCAGAAAGATACAACTTTGCAACAATTTGATGTATTGTTGAAATATAGAGGGGCCAGGCATACAGGTGCCCCTGTGACTCTCTTTGTGTCTGAGCATGTGAGGTGGAGACTGATGAGGACCAATTAGAGATGATAAACTAAAAAAGGAAGAGAAATGAGATAGGAAAATACAGAGATGCCAATAAAGCAAGGAGAGGGAGAAAGGCTCTTAAGAGTTAGGCGTGCAAGAGACATCTAAGTGAGAGAGCGAAAAAGGGAGACTGAGGAGACAGTAGCTAGAGAGAGGTTTTAACGCAAAAGATGGAAAGCAATCTGTGACAGTGGAGGCAAGTGAGAAACCAGGGATGAGAAAGGGGAGAGAAGACCAATGGAAGATCAGGAGACACCACTAACCAGTGTGTGAGAGACAAAAGTTATGAAGAGGAATGTGTGTATTTCTGTATAAAATCTACAGTGAGAAATACAGCTGAGAGTGTGACAGAAAAGTGAGAGGGGAAGAGTGACAAAATGAAGAGAGAGGATGTTACTGAGGGAGATGTGAGTAAGGAGGTAATAATTAGAGGGGAGGTAAGAGGTCGAAGGCAGAGGATTTGTCTACCATGTCCCTATGAGGGACTGAAGGTAGAGCTCTACCTCTTCAATGCAGGTCCAGAAAGGCGAGTGGCCCCCTTACCATATCTTACAGAAGGAGCCTTGTAGATTTTATTAAACCACTGTCTGCATGATGATATCTAAATGTGTGTTCCAATTTGTCACAAATGTTTTTTTTTCTCATACCACTATGAATTTGCTCTTTCCATGTATTTCTATGAGAAGATTTCCTTTCTATACCCACTATTTTGGGGTTGAGTCAGAATGCTTATGAAACTTTTCCTCTGCTATAGGGATGTTCTATGATATCTTACTGATTTGCTACTCATTTTTGACTTTTTTTATTTTGCCTTTTATCCTGTATTGTTATATTACTGAGAGCCTTCATGTTTATGACTTTATGCATTTAACTGTGACTTGCTGCATCATTACTTTATGACTTTTTTGCATTTAACTAAGATTTGCTGCATCAGTACTTTACTTTTCCTGTATTGAACTTGTTAAACTTTGTAATACATCTTTATACATTTCTAATTCTGCCCTAGACCACTCCCATTGAGTCATTTCTTACTTGACTGTATTTTTGAGATGCTCATTTTGTACCTTATCTTGTTACACATTGCCTCCATAAAGTTAGGTTAACATTGTCCCTGAACCACCAAACCAGTTGGCGTGCCAACACTACAATAAATTTTGGACAATCCCATAAAGATGTGGATGGCCTATATGCTTTGTGTTCTGCTGAATGTGATCTCATATACAGTTTTTTTTACATTAATTTCTTGTTTTGTTGACAAAAAGTATTACTTTTGTGGTTTGCATCTACCTTTCAAAGTAACCTAGCAGGCTATTTTAAAAATGGATGGTGTTTGATATGAATATTTTATAACTAATAGTGGTTGCTGTGGAATTTAACTACTTATCTGTCCTTTCTCACATGAACACTCCTTTGTACTTACTTACATTGGCTTGATGTTCATAAATGCTTTGGTTTAAACAACCCACAAGCGGGGTATTTGTTAGCTGCCTGGTAAATTGTGTGAATGTGTGGAGTTTGTGGAGTTTGTGAGAGTGTGGCTGTATTGACTTTTTCTTTTTCTTTAATTTCAGGGACTATCTTGATGGGTATTGGGGTAAGACTGTAAGTGGACTGCCACGACGTTTCTCAGTAAAGTGCACCCAAGACCTTTCTTTTCATGAACACATTTATAGACAGGTGGTTTGGATCAACCTCCTTTCACCGTGGCTTACTCTGTGTCAGCCTTTTTCAGCCATTGCATCCACAAGCTTACCATAGGTGTCTGTTACTCCTCTGTTTACTGTGCAAGCTGGCCTCACACTTCATGTCTGCTTCCCCGTCCTGCCTGTATTACTGGCACAACTGCACTTGTGCCAATAAAAGTCTACATGGTCTGACTTGATTGGGATCAAGCATCCCTTATTGTGACCCTGACAGAGTCCTCTACCTGAATTTTGGTAGCAAACCATCATGCAATGTAGCACATATAATGAGGTAGACTGAGTGTTCACAACTATGGGCATACTTGCACTGCATATGTTTCTTAGATGAATAGGTGCATTACCTAAATGAGCTAGCATCAGGAGGGGACATGATGTTCCTGCCTAACAAAGGGTGTGATGCGGATTTAGGAACTCAAATGTGCCACACTACTTTGATGTGATTCTTTTTCAGGTCCTCATCTTGGATATATGTCTGCCACGGAGAATTTACCTGGCCCATTGCCAGTCTCTGTTTGAGCAATGTGTTGTTTACAATACACTTTCTCACTAAGATATAAGATTACACGCATCTTGGATTTTCTTGAAGCAGGGATACTGGTCTTTTGTGCAATATATGATGGGAATCTGACAGTTGTTTACAACTAAACATCTTCTTGAATCATATCGATAAACTCAAGAACTTGCTCAAACACCAAATCCATTTTACCTATATTGTTAGTTCAGGTATTTTTTGAAAACCAAAATGTCGGACGCTGGACCTTGGCCAATACCTTTGGCTAACAGGCATAATGAAAGGCTGTATATTTACATATCACATGGTGTACCGATAAATAATCTGGACTAAATCACTAAATCATTCCAGCAAATTCCCATGTGTCTTAAGGTGTCCAAATGTAGAGACATTTCCACTTTAGATGTGTAAACTGTATTGCAAACTAATCTATCTATCTATCTATCTATCTATCTATCTATCTATCTATCTATCTATCTATCTATCTATCTATCTATCTATCTATCTATCTAGCGACCACTGCGCCTTCATCGGCCTGGTCGCCCCCACGCTCCTCGTCCCTCCTGCTCCTGTGCCTCACCTGCTGCCTGTGCCTGCCTGATCGCCGAATACCGTCTTCTCCCTCCCCCAGCGCCACAGCCGCCGCAGGGCCATCCGCCAAGCCCGCACTCGATTTTCCCGCCGCTGCCTGCCTGCGGCCCTGCCCCCCCCGCCAGCCGATAGGCTAACACGCTCCCGCCTCCCAGCGGACCCTCCCCTCCCGGCTCCCTTCTTAAGGGGACCCAGACTCCTTCTCGGGAGCGACCACTGCACCTTCATCGGCCTAATCGCCCCCACGCTCCTCGTCCCTCCTGCTCCTGTGCCTCACCTGCTGCCTGTGCCTGCCTGATCGCCGAACGTCGTCTTCTCCCTCCCCCAGCGCCCCAGCCGTCACAGGGCCGCCAAGCCTGCACTCGATTTTCCCGCCGCTGCCTGCCTGCGGCCCCGCCCCCCGCCAGCCGATAGGCTAACACGCTCCCGCCTCCCAGCAGATCCTCCCCTCCCGGCTCCCTTCTTAAGGGGACCCAGACTCCTTCTCGGGAGCGACCACTGCGCCTTCATCGGCCTGGTCGCCCCCACGCTCCTCGTCCCTCCTGCTCCTGTGCCTCACCTGCTGCCTGTGCCTGCCTGATCGCCGAACGCCGTCTTCTCCCTCCCCCAGCGCCCCAGTCGCCGCAGGGCCGCCCGCCAAGCCCGCACTCGATTTTCCCACCGCTGGCTGCCTGTGGCCCCGCCCCCCCGCCAGCCGATAGGCTAACACGCTCCCGCCTCCCAGCGGACCCTCCCCTCCCGGCTCCCTTCTTAAGGGGACCCAGACTCCTTCTCGGGAGCGACCACTGCACCTTCATCGGCCTGGTCGCCCCCACGCTCCTCGTCCCTCCTGCTCCTGTGCCTCACCTGCTGCCTGTGCCTGCCTGATCGCCGAACGCCGTCTTCTCCCTCCCCCAGCGCCCCAGCCGTCGCAGGGCCGCCAAGCCTGCACTCGATTTTCCCGCCGCTGCCTGCCTGCGGCCCCGCCCCCCGCCAGCCGATAGGCTAACACGCTCCCGCCTCCCAGCAGATCCTCCCCTCCCGGCTCCCTTCTTAAGGGGACCCAGACTCCTTCTCGGGAGCGACCACTGCGCCTTCATCGGCCTGGTCGCCCCCACGCTCCTCGTCCCTCCTGCTCCTGTGCCTCACCTGCTGCCTGTGCCTGCCTGATCGCCGAACGCCGTCTTCTCCCTCCCCCAGCGCCCCAGCCGCCGCAGGGCCGCCCGCCAAGCCCGCACTCGATTTTCCCGCTGCTGGCTGCCTGTGGCCCCGACCCCCGCCAGCCGATAAGCTAACACGCTCCCGCCTCCCAGCGGACCCTCCCCTCCCGGCTCCCTTCTTATGACGCCCCCAGAGCAACCGCGCAGCGGACGCGCGCAGCGGGAGCACCGATTGAGCGCCGAAGGTGCGCCAAAGGTAAGCCCATCTGCGCCCGTCCGTGCCTGGACCGCGCCCAGTGCCATGACCCCTGGCCCCCGCAGACACCATCCCACCCGCCGGACCTACGACGCCACCGAACTCTACGCACTCAATGCCGGCAGAATCCCGGGCTGCTAGCGAGCCACCCCGAGACGCACCCACGGACCCTTCTGCTGCCATTCCTGCAAGTTCACCTGCATTCGGACCTGCACCACACCAGCACCGACCAAGCCAAACTCCAGCAGCAATCACCTCAAGTGCATCCTGCTCAACACCCGCTCCGTCCACAGACACGCCGTCGAGCTCTGGAACCTGCTCGACACCACAGCCCCTGACGTCGCCTTCCTCACGGAAACCTGGATGAACGCCTCCTCAGCGACCGACATCGACATCGCCATCGCCATCCCGGACGGCTACAAGATCATCCGGAGGGACCGCGTCAACCAGACAGGAGGAGGCATCGCCATCATCCATAGGAACTCCATCCACATCACGACCAACACCGACGACACCCTCGCACCCATCGAACACCTGCACTTCCAGATCCACATCAACCCCAAGACCACCCTCAGAGGCACCCTCATCTACAGACCCCCGGGACCACGCACACAATTCAGCGAAGACATCGCCGATTTCATCAGCCCGCACGCCCTCCCCTCCGCTGACTACTTCCTCCTCGGGGACCTCAACTTCCACCTGGAGAACAACAACGACCGCAACACCACCACCCTGCTGGACAACCTCGCCAACCTCGGTCTCAAGCAACTGGTGACCACCCCCACTCACTACGCCGGACACACACTCGACCCCGTTGTGGGAGCCGGCCTCGTGGCGTGGTCCTGTTTCCCCGCACTAAGCCGCACGAGGTCCCATGCACATCGGGACTCCCCCATCTTGGATTGCACGTCACTCCACGTGACCACCTGTATGACCCTGCTCTACCCGGCCTCGGTCCCAGCGAGGCCCGACATCGAGACGCCAACCCCTGGCCCGGGGGATACCACGTGAGCCCTTCCCGCTCCCGGCGGAGGGCAGTATCGATGGGACCCCCTACCGTCTCTCCACACCTAGGTGTGATCACTCCACAGCTCTCTGGGGCCTGGCGCCTCTCCTGCTGGGCGTCTGGCCGCTCCCTACCCGGCCTCTCCGCCCCCTCCGGGCGCAAGGGTCTGGACATCAAAGGGCTCCCGTCCTATATCTGGGGCAACCCGACAACAGGGCAGTAGTTGTATCCTGGAGTCAAGAGCCCTGCTGATCGGATCGCGGCTGACCCTACGGAAGAAGACTCCCCCTGAACCACCACTTGAGCCCTGCTGACGACGTCGCGGCTCCACCGTGCTTAAAGACCTTCACAAACCTTTGGGGCCCTGCTGACGCTGTCGCGGCCCGACCTTGTTGAACCTTACCACCAGAGCCCAGCTGACCTCGTCGCGGCTCGACCGAAGCGGACCTACCACCAGAGCCCTGCTGACCGTGTCGCGGCTCGACCGAAGCGGAACTACCATCCGAGCCCTGCAGACGACGTCGCGGCTCTCCACGTCCGAGCCGCT
This sequence comes from Triturus cristatus, assembly GCF_964204655.1. Taxonomy (NCBI): domain Eukaryota; kingdom Metazoa; phylum Chordata; class Amphibia; order Caudata; family Salamandridae; genus Triturus; species Triturus cristatus. The sequence continues at coordinate 185,290,686 of NC_140589.1, forward strand.
CTGAGACCAGCATCCAAGGTCTGGCGCAGAGCCCTCCCGTGCCCGGCTGGCACTAAGACTGTCCCGCTACCCTACCCTCTTGAACGAACATTGAGACTCTGATAGGATCCCTCGATCCCTCTGTAAATATTGCACGTATTGCTGCCGATAAAGAATCTAATCTCGCAACTACTATTGAGTCCTGTGTGGTGGTGTTACTGGGCCTAGTACGATCATAGGAGAAAGACCTCCCCGAGGGGGCTTCTCAGCGGCGCTCGGCTATAAACTTTGCGGTAGGAAGGTGCCCGGAATAGTCTCCCCGACTACCCGGTGGGCCTCCCTCCAACATTTGGTGGCCAGCGGCGGGATCCGAGCAAACGCAATCGTACAAGCAAGTAACGCAACCACTACCTGACGAGACGAGGAGAGAAAAAGGGAACCATGGATGGCCAAGAAGCAACCGTGGCCGCAACCTTCCAGTTGGAGAAACTGGAGGAATACACCCACAAGGAACTGAAACAATTCTGCAAAGACAAAGGGATCCCAACTTCAGGATTGGGCACCAAGGAAGAAATGCAGAAAGCCCTGAAAGCCTGGGCAGAACCCGAAACCCCTCCACCCCGAGCCGAAGGGACCTCGGCCCGGGACGGAAACCTGCCAACCACGACCCCGACAAACGGGGAGCAAACCACCCCAGACACCAGCCTTTCCCCCGAAGAGATCCGAGAACGGGAAAGGGCCCGGACGCACGAAATGGACCTTGCCCGACTCCGGCTGGACGGGGAGCTCCTACTAGCAGAGAAAAAGATAGCCCTGGAGCAACTATGACTACAAGAAGAAATCGAGGAGAAGAAAAGGCATCGGGAGCTAGAGGAGAGACGGCTAACCCTCGAGCACGAGAGGAGCCTTAAAGAACTTGAACTAAAAGCTAAAACTGGGGAGACCAGCAACCCCGGAGCCCGGGACGCTCTGCCCCCGACCGAGCCAAAGGTTCACATCCCCAAGGATGTCATCAAGGAATACTATAAAAATGATGACATCCAGCAATGGTTCCGAGCGTACGAAGTCGCCATGACCTCCCATCGGGTACCCCAGAAGGATTGGGGCGCCGGCCTATGGGGGAGGTTCCTCAGCGAGGGACGGGATACCCTGCTGCAACTCCCCGACGCCGTGATGACCTCATACGACCACATGAAGGAAGCCCTACTCACACGCTACGGACTGTCGGCCGAGATGTACCGACAACGCTTCCGGGATTGCAAGAAAATCCCCGGCACCACATGGGTCGAATACGTGGACTTCTTCAGCCGAGCGTTGGAAGGATGGATCAAAGGGAGCAAGGTCACCTCATATAACGAACTGTTCGACCTCATTGTCTGGGAGCACCTCGCCAACAACTGCTTTGTGGAACTAAGGCAACACATCCTGGACAGTAAACTGACCGAGCCCCGGAAGCTCGCCGCCGAAGCGGACCGATGGGTCAACACCCGGGTCCCCCGGAACCCCGTGGGGGACTACCAACGGAGCACCACGGGCCCTCCCCGCCAGCGCGGCGGAGGAGGGAGGTCCCACCGCAGTCGAGAATTCCCAGCCGGGCTGCCCAGTAGCCCGCCACGAGGTCAAGCAACCAACCACCCTTCCCCGACCCAGGGCCGAAGAGGGACCCCTATCGCCCGGTCTGGAACACGACCGACAGTAACCTGCTTCGGATGTCAGCAGGCCGGCCATTATGCAAGTGACCCGGCTTGCCCCGTGAACCGACGGAACGCAGCCCTGGGGGAGGGAGAGGACGAGGAGGAGAACCACGACGACGGGTCCCCCGAGTGGGAACCAGCCGCCATGTCGCTTGTGTGCCTAGGCTCCCGAGAGATGGTGCCCCGCGCCACCATCCCAAGCAACACCCAGAAGTACCAACAGTGGGTCACCATCAATGGGCGACGGGCCGAGGCCCTCCGGGACACTGGGGCCAGTGTGACCGCTGTCCGCTGCCATCTGGTGACCCCCGAACAGATCCTACCACATGTCCTCTGCCCTGTCCGGACCGCCGACAACACCGAGAGCATGTGCCGGATGGCCCGAATCCCCTTTGAGTGGGGAGGAGTGTCCGGCACCCTGAAAGTGACTGTCCGCGACGACGCCCCGGTGGACTGCCTCCTGGGGAACGACCTAGAGAGCTCCCCCTGGGCCCAGGTGGAGCGCCGAGAGCATCTGGGGATGCTAGGACTACCCGAGGGGGCCTGCGCCACCACTCGGTCCATGACCGTCCAGCCAGCTGCGGCCCCGGCCCCCGACAAACCGGCGGGCCCCGAACCATCCACCTCCTCCGGCCCGGAGGAACCTGACGAGGAGGCCGGGCCATCCGAACTTTCTTCCAAAGAGGCCGCTCCCCTCAGCGAGATCCCCGAGCTGGCCCAGTGGCGCCACGACGGGGGCCCCACCCGTGAACAATTCCAGCAAGAACAGAAGGGCTGCCCGTCCCTCGAGGGGGCCCGACAGCAGGCGGCCGCCCAGGCTGCGGGGGACCCCTCGGGAACCCACTGGGTCTATTGGGACAATGACTTATTGTATAGCGAGCAGAAAATCGCCGAACTAGGGGCCAGCCGGGTGCTGGTGGTCCCCCTCCGATTTCGAGAATTCCTCTTGAACCTGGCACATGACGTGCCCCTCGCCGGACATCTCGGGCGGGACAAGACTTACAGCCGCCTCGTGACCCATTTCTATTGGCCCCGAATGAGACGAGACGTGGACCAACACTGCCGGTCCTGCCCGACCTGCCAAGCTAGCGGGAAGACTGGGGGACGAGTGAAAGCCCCCCTGCAGCCATTTCCAGCCGTCCACACCCCGTTCGAACGAGTGGGGATAGACATCGTGGGGCCCCTCGACCCCCGAACCGCCCTGGGCCACCGCTTCATCCTGGTACTGGTCAACCACGCCACCCGGTACCCAGAAGCTGTCCCCCTCCGAACTGTGACCGCTCCCGTGGTGGGCCGGGCCCTGATGGGCATCTTCTCCAGAGTGGGGTTCCCCCGGGAAGTGGTGAGCGACAGGGGTACGAACTTTATCTCGAAGTACATGCGATCCCTCTGGCAACAATGTGGGGTCACATATAAATTCACCACCCCTTACCACCCCCAGGGGAACGGACTGGTCGAGCGGTTCAACCGAACCCTGAAGGGGATGATCAAGGGCCTGGAAGAGCCCCTCAGGAGGAGATGGGGTGTCCTGTTGCCCTGCCTCCTGTTCGCCTACCGGGAGGTACCACAGAAGTCCCTGGGCTTCAGCCCCTTCGAACTGTTGTATAGGCACCCCGTCCGAGGGCCCCTCAGCCTGGTCAAGGAGGGTTGGGAGGCGAACGTCCAAAGTGCCCCGCCCGACGTCTACCGGTACCTCCTGACCCTGCGGAACCAGACTCGAAAGTTCCGTGCCCTGGCAGAAGCCAACCTTGAAGCCAGCCAAGAAGATATGAAACGCTGGTATGACGAGAATGCCTCAGCCGTCGAGTTTGAGCCGGGCCAGCAAGTCTGGGTCATGTCACCCGTGGACCCCTGCGCCCTGCAGGACAAGTGGACCGGGCCCTTCAAGATAGTTGAAAAGAAGAGCCCCGTCACGTACCTGGTCGACATGGAGTCCCCAAGGAACCCCCTCAGGGTCCTGCACGCCAACCGGCTCAAGCCCCATTTTGCCCGAACTGAACTAAGCTTACTACTGGCTACCGACGATGGGGGCGAAAGTGACTCCGAGCCCCTACCCGACCTCCTGGGGTCCTCGAGCCAAGACGGCTCCTTGGAGGGCGTCCACCTCTCCGCCACCCTGACACCGGAACAGCGCCATGATTGCCAGAAGCTACTGCAACCCTTCGCTGCCCTCTTCTCTCTCACGCCTGGGGTAACCCCCTGGTGCGTCCACGACGTGGACACGGGGATAGCCCCCCTGTACGACACCGCGCTTATAGAGTGCCTGACCGAGTCCGAGCCTGCATAAAGACCGAGGTCGCCAAGATGCTCGCCCTCGGAGTCATCGAGCCTTCCGACAGCCCGTAGGCCAGCCCGGTAGTCTTGGTGCCGAAGGCCGCCGCGCCCGGCACGGCCCCCGAACTCAGATTCTGTGTTGACTACCGGGGCCTGAACGCAGTTACCAAGACCGATGCCCACCCTTTGCCACGAGCCGATGAGCTGATTGATCTCACCTCAAAGAAACAACCCAAGGCGGTGCACTGGACGCCCCGCTGCCAGACCGCGTTTGATGCTCTCAAAGCGGCCATGTGCGCTGCCCCTGTGCTACAGGCCCCCGACTACAGCAAGGAATTTGTAGTCCAGACCGATGCCTCGGGGTACGGGGTCGGGGCAGCCCTCTCCCAGCTGGACGCCAAGGGCCTGACCGACCGGTGGCCTTTATCAGCCGCCGACTGCTGCCGCGAGAACAGAGGTGGAGCACCATCGAGAGGGAGGCCTTCGCTGTGGTATGGGCTCTCAAGAAGCTCCGGCGGTACCTTTTCGGTACCCACTTCAGGGTCCAGACTGACCACCGGCCCTTGCGGTGGCTCATGCAAATGCGGGGCGAGAACCCCAAGTTGTTACGCTGGTCCATCTCGCTGCAAGGGATGGACTTCACTGTTGAACACCGGCCCGGCAACGACCACGCCAATGCTGACGGCCTGTCCCGATTCTTCCGCCTCGGCGAGGAGGACCCCCAAGAAGATGGGTGACTCTCCCTGCCTTCAGCTGGGGGGGATGCGTGTGGGAGCCGGCCTCGTGGCGTGGTCCTGTTTCCCCGCACTAAGCCGCACGAGGTCCCATGCACATCGGGACTCCCCCATCTTGGATTGCACGTCACTCCACGTGACCACCTCTATGACCCTGCTCTACCCGGCCTCGGTCCCAGCGAGGCCCGTGGTGGTGTTACTGGGCCTAGTACGATCATAGGAGAAAGACCTCCCCGAGGGGGCTTCTCAGCGGCGCTCGGCTATAAACTTTGCGGTAGGAAGGTGCCCGGAATAGTCTCCCCGACTACCCGGTGGGCCTCCCTCCAACACCCGTCTTCTCATCCAGCAAGGACATCGCCTTCAGCCACGCCACCGGACTCCACTGGACGGACCACAGCTGCGTCCACTTCAGCTTCAGAAGGACCACGATCCACCACCACCAGCAACAGGTTGCACGCAGAAGCTGGAACAAGATCACAGCCGACCAGCTCGCGACTTCCCTGAGCACGAACCCTCCCACCAGCGCAACGAACCCAAGCCAGGTGGCCACCAACCTCGCAAAGTGGATCAGCAACTGCGCAGACGACCTCGCCCCTCTGAAGACCCCACCTAGCAGACCCAGCAGCAAGAAAGCCCCATGGTTCACCGAAGAACTCAAGAGCTCCAAGAAGAACTGCCAAGCCCTCGAGAAAGCCTGGCACAGAGACCCAACACCGGACAACATGACTGCCCTCAAGCTTGCCACCTGAAAACACCACCAACTGATCTATGCCACCAAGAAAACTGCATTCAAGGAACGACTGGACAACAACGCCCACAACAGCAAGGAACTCTTCAACATCGTTAAAGAGCTCTCCAACCCCAACGCCGGAAACAACGACATCACCCCTTCGCAAGACCTCTGCAACTCCCTCGCCTCCTACTTCCACAACAAGATCGCAGACATACACAACAGCTTCAGCTCTCATCCGACGCACGCCACGACTGAACCACCGCCCCCTACTACCACCCTCCGCGCCTGTACCCCGATCAGCACCGAAGACACCATCCGCACAATGAACTCCATCCACTCCGGATCTCCGACCGACCCCTGCCCTCACCACCTCTTCAACAAGGCCGACGCTGTCATCGCACCCCACCTGCGGGACATCATCAACACCTCCTTCGACACCGCTACCTTCCCGGAGAGCTGGAAGCACGCCAAACTCAGCGCCCTACTAAAGAAGCCATCAGCCGACCCCACCGACCTCAAGAACTACCGCCCCATCTCGCTGCTCCCGTATCCAGCAAAAGTCATCGAGAAGACCGTCAACAAGCAGCTGGCCACCTTCCTCGAGACGAACGGATCCCTCGACCTCTCGCAGTCTGGCTTCCGGGCCAACCACAGCACCGAGACCGCCCTGATCGCAGCTATCGATGACATCCGAGCCCTGCTCAACAGTGGAGAAACAGCGGCCCTCATCCTCCTAGACCTCTCCGCGGCCTTCGACACTGTTTGCCACCGTACCCTAGTGCAGCGCCTCAGCAACGTCGGAATCCAGGAGAAGGCACTGGAATGGATCATCTCGTTCCTCGCCGGAAGGACACAGAGAGTCCGCCTCACCCCGTTCAGATCAGAAGCCACCAAAGTCATCTGCGGCGTTCCTCAAGGCTCCTCGCTCAGCCCAACCCTCTTCAACGTCTAAATGAGCCCCCTCGCAGCCATCGCACGCCAACACAACCTCAACATCACCTCCTACGCCGACGACACCCAGCTGATCCTCTCCCTCACCAACGACCCCGCCACCGCCAGAGCCAACCTACTCGAAGGGATGACAGACGCAGCCAAGTGGATGATGAACAGCCGCCTGGTGGCCCCCTGCCCTGGGCAGTGCACCCAAACCAACAGACCACGCACGCAACCTGGGCTTCATCCTGGACTCCTCCCTCTCCATGACCAGACAAGTCAACGCCGTCTCCTCGTCATGCTTCAACATCCTGCGCATGCTACGTAAGATCTTCCGATGGATCCCCACCGAGACCAGGAAGACGGTCACCCAGGACCTCGTCACCAGCCGTCTGGACTACGGCAACTCCCTCTATGCCGGAACCACCGCCAAACTCCAGAAGAGACTCCAGCGTATCCGGAACGCCTCAGACGACTCATCCTGGACATCCCCCGTCGCAGCCACATCTCCGGACACCTGAGAGATCTGCACTGGCTCCCGGTCAACAAGAGAATCACGTTCCGTCTCCTCACCCACGCACACAAGGCCCTACACAACCAAGGCCCAGGATACCTCAACAGCCGCCTCAACTTCTACGCTCCCACATGCCAACTTCGATCGACCGGCCACGCCCTCACCGCCGTCCCCCAGAGCCACCACAGGAGGAAGGTCCTTCTCCTACCTGGCCGCCAAGACTTGGAACTCCCTCCCGACCCACCTCCGCCTGACCCAGGACCACCTCGCCTTCAGGAAGCAGCTCAAGACCTGGCTGTTCGAGCAGTAGCGGACCCCCCCTCCCCTAGCGCCTTGAGACCCTCCGGGTGAGTAGTGCGCTATATAAATGCTGTGATTGATTGATTGATCTATCTATCTATCTATCTATCTATCTATCTATCTATCTATCTATCTATCTATCTATCTATCTATCTATCTATCTATCTATCTATCTATCTATCTATCTATCTATCTATCTATCTATCTATCTATCTATCCAAAAAAACAAAGGGTAAAGTGACAGTATAGTTAGGTGAAAATGTCAGGTAAAACATAACATTTTAAACAAAAACAAAAAAACACTATTCACTCCTTTTAGTTAACTGAAGTAACTCTAACTCGTGCTATGAAGTAACTATAATTCACGCTTTCGTCATGCACAGTATTGTCATATAAAATGTCATCACTTGTTTTGTCAATGCTGTCATTGAACATCTCATATGTCATGTAATATGTGAGGATATAAGCTGTGCACTACACCCAGGGGACTGGCGGACCCCTGTCCCTTATGCTTTCTTAATTGTTGTTTCAAGGACATGGGGACTAAATTCCCAAGTCCTAACATGGTGACGGAAACTTTTTCGGCAAGTTGCGAGCAGATAATCAGATTGTGTGGTTTGATCTTACAGCACCATGGATCTTCGCAGTGGATCCATGGTGGTATACAGATGCATGAACTATACAAAAATTTTAAACCTTAATTTTTTTTAAACTACTGAATAGATTGGACCCCTCTAGGTATAACTTCCTGGGGTCCACCCAGAGCTACCTCACACAGCAAAGGGGTTACCACTACGGAACCCCTTTTCTCTCTGATGTGCACTTTCACTTTCCTTTTAAGGTCCTGAAGAAACGCTACTGATCACTAGGACATACATAGCGTGAAACATGTCGACCTTGTGTTTAGTTACACTGACACATTATGCCTTATTGTGACTCACTAACCCTTTGGTTTTTTAAACTACCAGGGGTACCACACAAATAAATAATCCACTAGTGGAAACCTCTAGGTAATTTTATCCACCTCCGCACGCACCTCACCACCACTTCTCACCGGATCCTTCCCCCCCACACACCCACACTCACCAAACGGCTTTTCTCTTTATAAGATCTCTGTAAAAGAGACCCTTCGGGGGCCCGTCGGGCATTGCAGCGCCGGCCCGACGAGGAGCAACAAAAAGCCCGATGATGAAGCATGACATCCTTAGGGGTGCGTGAGGGCAACTAAGAGGCAAGACTTGGCCCTCCCCTTAGGGATTGGATCCTTGATACTGGAGCTGAACCTCTGCCTCTCTCCAATTTTTCACCCCCTTTTTTCTACCTCTCCCCTATTCTAGTCTTTACCTCCTCTTTCAGATTGGGTGACACCACACCCTACACCAGGAACAGTGTCCCTTATGATCTAACTTTTAGAAAGTTGGCATTTTCTTGTCCTAACTATGTGTTGTCTGCTGCTTGTATCCTGGATCAAATGACCTGCTATAGCTGGCAGTTTGTCTTTGTGTAATCCTCCAAGTGAAACACAGGGCCATAGATGTTGGCAGAATGAGGCATCTCTGACTTGGTGAGAGGGAGGAGCGGTCACCTACCACACTTTCACATTATAAAGGCCCTGCTGGCCACACTTTCAAAGGGTTTGACACTGGTCTTTTGTGACTCCAGAAAATCTGGGGCCAGGGCAGGGAGGCAGGAAGTTCCAAACACCTCTGGGGGTGGAAATCTCCAGGACCTTCATCTACATCAAAGCTGGCACCAGTATAAATATTGGACTCTTAGACCCAACTCTTCTGTACACCTCTGAACCTGTTGAAACTCAGAAGGACTGCTGTGCTTCTCTGCAAGAATTTCTGCTACTCTGTTGCCTTGCCTTGACTAGAGCTGCATCTTGAACCCAGGACCACCTGAGTGATTTCAAGGGCTAGTTGGCCGACCTCTTGATCAGGCTCCAACCCTTTTGAACCCTGCACCAGGACTTTACTTGCTGTGAGTCTTTCCTTCCAAGTGGTGCCATTCCAGTCCTGGTCCTTGGAAGTGGGCCTCAAGGTTCTCTGCCAGCCCAGTTGTCCTATAAACAGAACTAATGCAGTCACATCATAACCTCTGCAGTGCACCACATCCCGACACAAGACGTTGCATCGCAGTCACAGTCTCATTGGAAGTGCTTATGAGTCAAGCATTCTCGAGGCAGACCTTCGCATCACCAGCCCCTCATCTATGGCATCCTTGACGGGGGTGCACGACTAGGCATAGCAAGCCACTCTACTACTTCAGAAACAGCCAGTGCATGACACATCTTCTACGCGGGACTTTGCATCGCAAGCCCTCATTGACGGCAGCCTCGACAATGACACAGAATGAAACAACCGCTACGCAATGCACCTTTGATGTGGGTTCCTGCAACGTCCTGCAAACCAAGATTTAAGGTACTTTATTCAGTGGGGCTAAGTGGGTCCCTGTACCAGGCCCATGCTCCATCATAGTTGGTCTAAACATGTGACTTTGTCCCGGTCTAGCGTGACAAGATTACCACAGTTGGCGCTTTGCGCCTTTGAGCACTATTTTTACAAAAATCATTCAAATTGCATATCTACTGTTCTATTGATTGGATTTTTGTTGTTTTGGTGTCAAATAATGTGTTAGTATTGTGTTGTGTTTTCACTTCATTACAATTTGACATGCTGCATAAATACTTTACACATTGCCTCTAAGTTAAGCCTGACTGCTTTGAGCAAAGCTACCAGAGGGTTGAGCACAGGCTAATTTGGGGTTTGCTTGTGTTTCATCCTGACAGAAATTGTGGTTGCTACTTGAATAGAGTTCCACCTCCTTCAACCAGTAAACCAGTGTCCAATAGACGTATACTGGAGGAGAAAGACTCAGGTTTGTCAGTATACTTCAAAGGGTGCTCTTTGAATCAGGGAGAGGACACTGCAAAGGGGGTCAGATGGAAGATGGGACTGATAAAAGGATTTTTGAACCTGGCATCCTTGTTGTGGTTTCCCCTGACTTTTTGCCTTCAGACGTCCTGCTTTGATGATTTTGTTTTTGCTGCCTTTAGGGCTCTGGGCACTCTACCACTACTAACCAGTGCTAAAGTACATGTGCTCGCTGCTTAAAACATAGTGACATTGGTTTATCCACAATTGGACTATTTCTTTTACTTATAAGTCCATAGTAATGTGCACTACATGTGCCCAGGGCCTGTAAATTAAATGCTACTAGAGGGCCAGCAGCACTGATGATTGTGCCACCTACTTGGTTAGCCATTTAAACATGTCTCAGGCCTCAAAGCCTGTGTATGCAGTTTTAAACTGCCATGTTGACAGTGCAAGTTAACTCTCTTGCCAGGCCCAAATCTTCCTTTTTAATATATAGAAGTCACCCCTAAGATAGGCCCTGGACAGCCTAATTGCAGGGTGTAACATATTCAAAATGTACGAAATGTACTTATAACTTTTACATGTCCTAATAGTGAAAAACTCTAAAGAAAATGTTTTGTCTACTGCAAGGCCATCTCTCCTATAGGATAACATTAGGATTTCCTTATTACAATTTATATAAGTGTAATTTCCAATTGTGTTGAGAGTAAAGCCCCAAGCTTGGTGTCTCTGGAATCCCAATAAAATCACAACTTCTGGTGAAGTCGGATTTTAAACTGTAATTCTGAAAATGCCACTTTCTTTAGCAATTTGGTGCCTGCTGCTTGTCTCTGAATAACATGTCTGGGGTGGGTGGCAGCTGGGCTTTGTGCATTCCCTCTAGACAGCAAGACACAAATGGAGCTTAGGTGTGACTTGAAGGCATTACAAGGATCAACTGTGATGCATCGCCAGCTGCACGGTGCATCAACTCCATTTTCAATGCATTTTCAACTTGACGCAGCTCACAGCCAACCCATTACCTGCATCCTGTATATCATCAGTGACGCATCATCTCCTCTGCCCCTTGAATCTCGACGTCGAGGCCAACAAGGTTCTTTGCAGCGGTCCAAGGCTGGTCCTTGTATCTCACCCCTGCTCCATCGCAGTTGGCCTTAACTTTTGGATCGGACCTGGTCAAGCATGACCAGATAGCTCCGGTTGGCGCTTTATGCTTTTAAGCACTACATTTTAGTTTAATCATTAAAAAATCATAACTTGAGTTCTACTTATTGGAGTTTTGGTCTTGTTTTGTTCATTAAATTAAGCTCTATTTTTCTCCCCCACTCTGCACATCTTTAGGAGGAGCCTCGAGACTTGGCTATGTGGCTGATCCGGAGCTCCACCACCCGCCCCTCTAGAGCCTTGAGACCCCCACGGGTGAGTAGCGTGCTTTAAAAACCCTGATTGATTCATTGGGTATCTTTTGTGTGGTGGTTTCACTGTTTTATTGTTTGAAGTGTTGCAGAAATACTTTACACATTGTCTCTTAGGTTAAACTCACTGCTCTCTTCCAAACTACCAGGAGGTGAGCCCATGTGAAATCAGGGTTTGTTTGTGACTTACCCTGAGTAGGATTATGGTTCCTGCTTGGACCGGGTGCACACATCTGCCAACTGGAAACCCAATTTCTAGCAAGAATAATATAGAGCAGGGGTAAAGCCCTGAGGTAAGCTTTAAATACACAGATCACAGTGGCTGACATCCATGTGTTAACTCGCATGCCCTTAATTGTGGGGTTTTCATATTTGGAGCCACTCTTGCTGTGACAGACTGTTTCCTGAGAAAGGGCAGGGTAGGGGAGACAGCACTTCAAAAGGAAACAGACCCACTACACAATCTTCAAAGACTCAGAACTTAAATCACATTTGGTGTCTGGAAATGGATAATAAGAATGGGAGCTTGGGGGGGGGGGCAAAATAGTTAACTGTCAAGCAGCCAGTCGGGCTGTGCAAGGAGGGTAAGCTCTGAAAGACTTCTGCCTCTGACCATGGCCTGCCAGTTTTCTAGGTGGGTGAGAGGACATACCCCAAGGACATCCAAAACAACCCTCCTCTTGAGCCTGGAGCACCAGTTCTTGTCTGCTTGCCAAGACCAGTGTTCCCTGTTAAGAAGAGGAAGGTACTAGACGGAGGGAGGTCCAAAGGGGATCTCTGCAACGAGGTGTGAGAAGACAGATGCTGTACCAATCCATTCGCCGATGTGCAGATTCAAATCAGCAATCTCTATAAGCCAGAAAGGGCCATAAAGTTAGCTGTGGCCAGCATCACTGCTGTACTGGTCGGACGATAGGCAGTGTGTGGAATGAAGTCAGCAACCCCGATTGCCTGGCATATGGGGCCACTATGAAGAGTACTGCCGTCCTGATCAGACTGTAGTCCGTGTGTGGAGTGCAGATGGCGACCCTGTATGCCAGGTGCAGCCGATGAGAAGATTACTTCTGCGGTGGCTGGGCCACAGTCCATGTGTTGAGTGAAGTCATCTACTCAGTGGGCCAGGTAGGACCACTGTGAAGATTACTGCCATGCCAAAACTGTGCCGCAGCTTGTGTGTAGAAGAAAGTCGGTGACCCCGTATGCTAGATGGGGCCATCGTAAATATTACTACTGGACCAATGGGGCCATAGCACCTGTATGGAGGAAAGTCAGTGACCCTATATACCAGGTGGAGCTACCAGAAAGAATACTGCCATGCCAATCGGGCCTAGTTTATGTAAGGATGAAGGCCGGTGACCCTGTTTTCCAGGTGGGGCTCCTGGAAACATTACTGCTAAACTGATAGGGTTATCAGTCATGTGCGGAGTAAGGTTGGTGACCCCGTATGACCCTGGGGCCTCTGGATAGGACTGTGGTAAATAATTTAATTACCGGGACTTAATTTGATACAGAACATAATAAAAATAGCTCAATAAATAAGAGGCAGAATCCGTGGTATTAGAGGTTAGGAACGGGCTTTATTCCAATGGACGATTTCGAAATCGTGGACTCCAGGTTCCATCACCACGGAGGTTCAGGAAGTGAAGTACATACATTATTGATAATTAATCACTTTTATACAATAGGCATTACAGTGAAGCAAATGCAAGAGGCGTAACAATTGATAAGGAAGATAAAACATACATACGTAGCAAAAGTAGGTGTAACTGGGTGTGGCTAAAGTACGTCATCAGATGTGATGTCATAATAGGGTGGTTCCATGAAAGAATTTCGCAATGTCAGCAGAAATACTTGGCAGAGATGCGCGCACAGCAGCATGACGTGTGATTGACGTGCAGCTAGGGGGTGAAGGGGACTTGACATTTAGCTCTACATGTGGCGACAGATGTCTGGAGGGTCAAGTCAACCTAATCCCAAATCATATCTAACATCCTATGTTTAAAGAACTATGTTATCCAAAAGAGAGGCCTTCTTGGAGTAGAATCTTATTCTATACTGACTATACTGACTGTTAGTGCGTGTACAAGCGTCTAAGTGTCTACACTAGATGCGAGGGCAGGAATCTTCCATGGTAATAGGGCTATGAATTACTTGTATAAAGACAGAGGAGCCGGGCCTTTGCTCGGTAGCTGGCAGAATGTTTACTTAAACTACTAGACAGGAATGCATTGGGCAGGGAACGGAGCAGATAATTTCGAAGGTGAAATACAGTTCTTGGCAGGCAGCAAGCTGATGTCAGGCATCGTGAGCCGCGCAGAGGATGAGACAAAGTTCATGGTCACAGATGCGAGTTCAGACTGGAGCTTTCAGAGGCAGAAAGCAGGAAAGCTTGATGACAGAATCAGGGCCTACTTGCCTGGACTGTAAAATGGCATAAGTGAACCATATAAAGGCGGTGGCCTTTCGTATTTAGGAATGGAATATCCGGCCCATTCATGGCAGGTCTGAAAGAGGACATGTTAACGGTGGACGCACATGTATTTGCGTCTTCATAACTGGAACTGGAGGGAACATACATGTACTTGTAACATGCGAATAGAACCGTTGGGGTCCAAGATAGGGGACATAACTGACCAGAAAAATCCATATTTCCACATTCCCTCCTTGTCCCCTACTTGCCCGTCAAGAGATATCAATCTTCATCAATCCATTGATCTGTTCATATAGCATCATTTGTTCTTCTTTCTTCTTCCGGGATCTTGAACGAAAATCTTGATGTGGAATACACGATGTGGCACACAGACCACAAATCGCTGGTCCACATTGCAGGCATAAGCAGCAACTGAATAGTATGAGAAGGCCAATACCTAGGAAGGATAGAACTCTCCATCCCCAGGCTGATAACACGCTCCAAAACCACCCGGACCAAGTCCAAGTGCCTGGATTCTGGTGTATCTGGCTCACAATCTTATGAAGACGGGTTATAGCTTTATATACAGATGGCGAATTTTCTGGTATAAAAATGCAACAGCTTGATCCGATGACCCTACAAGCTCCGCCCCTATCGGCCAGGATGACGTCAAGGACAAGACGATTTTGAAGCACAACAATCCGCATAGCAGACTGCTCTTCTGTTAAATTGCCTAAGGCGGAAATAGTTTCGTTCACTACTGCTTCAAGGGTTCTAGTTAATCTACGTATCAGCTTACTATTAGTAACGGTACCTATATAGGGAAAGAGACCTTTATTGAAATCTGTGTATTTTTCCCATGCTGTTTCAGTGTAATCGACTATTGGGAGATCTCTCCTTTCTCTATTGTGTACTAAATGAGTATTTCTGTGATAATCAGGAGGAGCTAGAAAAACAGGTGGCAAAAGGAATCCAATGTAGCAGGTACCATCCCAGTCTAGAGGCAAACGTACATATGCCGTCTGACCACATATAAAATAGGAATGGCGGGAAGCTCTAAATGTCGACTTGCCTTGATCACTGAATTCTATTACAATGGTGCATCTACTATGGCCCATATGTATGGAACCATTCTTTCTTACACATAATTCACCCTTTACTGGAAATACTGACATGGCGGGCAAACTTGGATTAGCTTCGGATTCGACATTCAAGATCAGGAGATTAAGCGTAAAATTACCTAATCCATATACTTCATTTTCTAGATCAGTTCCTGTTCTTTTGGGAAGTCCCTCCTTGTTGGGGTGGCAGACTTTAAGTAAACCTAAGTTCAGATTTCCCCATACCCCGTTGTCTTGATAAACTGCGGAGTTCGAATCTTGGGAATTAAGTAAACTAAACCATGCTCCACAGGAGCCGTTGTGTGTGAACGGGTATGGAAAAAGAGGTAGAATTCCTTTATAGTTCTGATAGGGAGGGAGTCGGCCACATATCCAACAATTTGTAGCATTGCTAACCTGATGGGAATGATGTAACATACTAATAAAAGTGTTATTGCGCAGCGCAAATCTGTATGACAATTCATGCGGAGGTAATTCACTAAAAGAATGTTCAGCAGTAACATTATAAACATGTCTAAAAATAGGATAACATATGTGCAACAATATACTTGCAATAATTATTAAAAGACTTAGGAACAGCAAAATCAATAACGTCACTGTGCAATGACTACGCAGTGATTTACAGTATGTATGTCGTTTCAACATTTTTCGGGTTCTTTCTCTATTCAGATCTAAGGGATACATGTCAGAGACAAATTCAACCGCTTCACCTTGGAGAGGACTTAAACAATCAAATTGCCCGACTGGTTAGATCTAAGTTTTAGTTTATATTGTTCGTGACTGCTTGAGTCAACCAAAGGAAGTTTTGAGTCAATGGGTGAAGACACGCAAGGTGTGGGTTTCACATCCGATGGTAGTCCATAAAATTTCTTGATATGACTTGAATGTACCCAGCCTTTTCTGCCTTCGATCTTCACGGCTGTCCTTGTGGTGAGCAAGACCAATTGCGGCGACCTCCACCTAGGATCCAGCTGAGTCTTTCGATCAAAGTTCCTCACTAAAACGAGATCCCCCGGAATTACGTCGTGGGGTTTCACCTCAGTGTTGTCAGGAAAAGTTGCAGCTACCTGTGAACGACAAGATTGTAGTGCAGACATCAAGGAAGCCAAATAATCTGTCAGCATATTACAGTCAATATCAGTTATTTTACGTGGTATAGGCGTCCCCCACATATTTGGTGGTCTGCCAAAGATCACCTCATACGGGGATAGCCCTGTTCGAGAGTGTGCTACCATTCTCATGTAAAAGAGTGCAACTGGTAATGCTACTACCCAGTCGACACCTTTCTCCCTGCATATTTTGGACAATCTAATTTTCAGGGTCTGATTATGTCTTTCCACGAGACCTGCTGCCTCGGGGTGTCGGACACAGTGGAATTTCCACTGATAGCCTAACAAAAGTGAAACGTGTTTCATTAGTTCGGATGAGAACGGCTGGCCGTTATCTGAGTAGACAGCACGTGGTAAACCGTATCGTGGGAAGAATTCTCGAACTAACTGTTTGGCAGTAGTCGGGGCAGTGTAATCTGAAACCGGGTATGCCTCTGTCCAACGAGAAAGAGCACAGACAACTACGAGAACATATTTGAATCCTCGACATCGTTCCATCTGGATATAATCCATCTGGAGAATTTCAAAAGGGTGATCAGGAGGCTGAAATCCACCCTGCTCTACGGGAATGCTTTTTCCTGGGTTGAACTGACAACAGATCATACAGGTACGAACTTTTTGTTTGGCTGCTGCTCGTAAATGTTTGTTGAACCAAATGTGTTGAATGCTGTCTAGCATAGCTTTTTCTCCTAGATGTGCTGGACTATGGACAGTGTTAATAATGACTTGGACCATTGAATCAGGAAGGAACCACACAGATTTTTCCTTCGTCATCCATCCTTGATCCGTTTGGATCCCTCCTAATTCAGTCCATTTCCTTATTTCGTCTGGAGTAGCATGTGTCTGTATGTCAATTACATCAAGAGCGGGATCCTTAACCATCATACAATGTGTTGGTGTCTGGACTATTGTCTTTGTCATGTCGGATGTTTGAGTTTGAGCAGTCTGTTTAGCTGTTCTGTCAGCTAGATCATTGCCTTGAGAAATGATATCAGTAACTTTCGTATGAGCTTTGCATTTCATAATCGATATTGCAGTGGGTAAATGTATTGCATCTAATAAGGCATGAATAAGGGGTCCGTGCTGAATGTGGGCACCGTGAGAAGTTAAATAACCTCTCTCTCGCCACAGCACGCCGAAGTCATGTACAACTCCGAATGCATAACGTGAATCAGTGTATATGTTGACTCTTTTATTTGTGGCTTGAATACAGGCTTGTGTCAGAGCGATGAGCTCTGCTGCTTGAGCGGACAAGGTATTTATACACTTTGTTTCAATAATTTCAGTGTCTGTTGTGACTGCATAAGCGGCCACTAACTCTCCTGTACCTGTTCTCATACATGAACCATCTACATACAACGTCAGGTCTGGATCTGACAATGGGACATCTGTCAAGTCTTGTCTGGGTTTCGTCGTTATTGTAATAACTTCAATACAGTCATGAGCTAATGGGTCTGTACCGTTTACAGGTAAAAGTGTGGCAGGATTCAATGTGTTACAACGTCTGATTTCTATATGTGGCTGAAACAATGTTATTTCGTAACCTGTAAGTCGCGCTATAGTCAAGTGTTGTGTTTGCGTTCGATTCACAAGAACCTCTACTGCATGTGGTACTTGTACTGTCAATGGATGTCCTAACACTATGGCATCGCTTTGTCTGATTGCTAAAGCTGTCGCTGCCACTGATTTCAGGCACGCAGGCAGAGCCTGAGCTACGGGATCTAATGTACTAGAAAAATAAGCACACGGTTTGTGTGATCCTGCTTGTTCCTGTGTGAGTACTGACAAGGCAGTACCTTCTCGTTCTGTAACAAAGAGTGTAAAATGTTTTCTGTAACATGGTGTTGCTAAAACAGGTGCTTGGCATAGAGCTTTCTTTAAGCTTTCAAAAGCTAGTGTGTGTTCCTGAGTCCAAGGGAGGACAGTCGATGTGGCTGCCTCCTGTGTTGTCAATTGAATGAGTGGTTTTGCTAGAAATGCATACTGAGGGATCCACTGCCTACAATATGAAGTGAGGCCTATAAAAGCCCGCACCTCCTTTTGTGTCTTGGGTATTGGCATATTTGCAATTAGCTGGATACGATCTGGTGTAAGCTGCCTTCCCTTCTTGGACAGCGAGTGACCAAGGTAAATAACTCGCTGGACACAGAATTGCAGCTTAGAAGGGGACACCTTGTGCCCCTTTTTGGCTAGAAATTGTAAAACCGTCAGTGATGCTTTTTCACATTCAGGTTCGCTTCGGGCGGTGATCAGCAGATCATCGACATATTGAAGCAGAGCAGTGTTGACTGGCATGTGTATACTGTCAAGTTCTCGTTTCAGTGCTTGGCTATAGATGCTGGGGCTTTCTGTAAATCCTTGAGGTGCGCGTGTGAATTTAAAGCTACGTCCATTTAAACTAAATCCGAACAAGTATTGGCTTTCTGGATCTATTGGGACGCTGAAAAAGGCATTCTTGAGATCAATTACAGTAAAGAATGTTGCTTCGGAGTCAATAGCTGTCAGTAATGAAGAGATGTCTGGAACTACGGGGTATTGTTGTACAATACATTTATTTAATTCGCGCAGATCAATAACCAATCGATATACTGGGGGAGCCTTTGGATCAGTTCGTTTAAGAATCGGAATTATCGGGGAATTACATACATTGGAGTCGGTCTCCACAACCACTCCTTGGCCAATAAGCTCGTCAATGATTTGCAGTAAAGCCATTACAGCATCTGGGGGTAACTTATATTGTCGCATTCGTGGTAGTACCACTCCTGCCTTTAGTGTGACTCGATAGGGTGTAATGTTCATGCAACCAACATCTGTAGGGCCTTGTGCCCATAAATGTGTGGGTAAAGTCTGCAGTCGGGAATCCATATCTCGAGACACATAGTGACCTTTGAAATCACGTAAAAACAATCTTACTCCTTCCGGAGAACAACATATTATAGCTCCTATTGCTTTCAGTGTTTTTATACCTAACAAGTTTTCTGGACATGATTTAGTAAGCAATAAATCTGTAGTTCTGGTCAAGGGTCCTATCGTAAGTGGAAGAGGCTGTGATACTTCATTAACAATAGGTTTTCCTGAAAAGCCAAGGGAAATATTCTGTGAGCCTGAGAGGGGTGCCCCTGGAACTTCACTACGTTTTATAGTTGTTCGACTTGCCCCTGTATCAAGTAAAAATTTTCTATCTTGGCCTAATAATTCACTATGTACATAAGGTCCTTCTTGGTCTACAGGGACCTCGATAAGGGGTAAGTCAACTTCCCTCTCTAGGCTGGTTCATGCGTATCGTTGATAATCAGGATAGTCATACTGTGCGGTCTGGTACAGCTGTCGTGTCGTGGTTTGTGTGGCAGCAGCAGGCAACGCTGGTGCGGCTGGCACGAACTGTATAGACTGTTGTGGAGCTGGCATGGCCTGTGCATGCTGCGGTGCTCCTTGTTCATTCTGATCCTGTCTAGGTGGCCGTGGTCTTTCTTTTGTAATACCTATGGCGATATTACGCTTCAGGACTGGGCAGTCGTGTATGTAATGACCTTGTTGTTTACAATAGTTGCATGTCCCTTTTACAGGTCCTGCTGAATCACCGGACTGTGTCGTACCCTTTTTATGACCTTCAGCTGGAACTGTCTGGGAGACTAGCATTTTCATTTTTGTGTCTTTCATGCGTCTTTGTTCATGTTCTTGTTCTTCTCTAATTCTATTGTAATGATACTGTAACATTTGTAACATTTGTGATGGGGTATTCCCTTGCCAGGTACTCTCGAATTTTAATACTCTGTTCTTCACTTGGGGCAAGGAATTTTCAACTAATTTTGTCACAAACAAATGTGGGTATGACTCGCTACTTGCTTTTATACCACTATTTATACCAAAACATTTTTCGAATCGGGCATAGAAATCACTAGTGTCTTCATCTTGCTTTTGTTTACAGGCTGAGATTGCACCCCAGTCTTCCTTTTTCGTAGTTAATAAACGTGGCAGTACCTGTACTAGTAAACCTGGTAGTGCTTTAGTTTTGTCCCCAAGCCCCGAACCTGGACCTCGGGCCTTTTCTTCATTTTCTAATGCTGTCCAATCTATCTTTTGGTCTCCTACCTCCCACTCTTTTTCCTTGAGTTTTTCATAAATGCCAGCAGGCATTAATACCTTTAATATTGTCATAATGTCGGGATAGGTATACTCTCCCATGAGTAACATGTCTTTAATATCTCGGTGGAAACCCGCTGGGTCTTTGTCATGACTGGGTACCACTTTCTTCATTTCTAACAATTCTATTTTCGATATGGGCGTATATACATATACACGTTTAAACTGATTGTCCTCGCCCTTTATTGGGTGCACTTCTCGTAAGGGATTCTGTCTGTCCATGTAATACATCGGTCTTTCCTTGATGGGCAGTGAAACATGTTCTGGACATACAAAAAGAATGTACTGCTTTCTGGATTCTAGTATTTCCTTAATTAACTTAGTACCTGAACCTCTCCATCTATTCGTGAGTAATTCAGTCAATATATCAGGTAAGGGACCAGGATCTGAATGTTGGCTTTTGTATAGTATAAGAAGTTGTTGAATCATATAAATCCCAGCTAAACGCTGTTCATCTGGGGTAAGGTTCAAAAATGTGTGTGCTACTGTATCATCACCATATTTTCCGGGACTGTCAACCCAATGAACGGCTGACCTGGCTAATTCTTGTTCATCCATAGAATCGAGTAAATGATAACCCCTTCGTTCTCGCAGTAATTTGTCAGCGGCTTGGAACGAATGCTCGGGGGACCTCATATTTATTATAGGTGTTTGGAAATTCCTGTTATTATCTGGACATATCGGACGTATCGGATCAGTAAAACGTCTAGTACTATTACAAGATCTTCCTCTACCTACATAGGCTATAGTTTCTGACTGTCCTGTGGACGGTCCTGATCCTTCCTCCTCCTCATTTTGTTCAAACTGGTCTACCGCTAATCTTTCTTCGTGTAGGCGTTCTATTTCTTTACGGATCTTTCTGCACATGGCTATTATACATTTTTGCCTATCATGTCTCCCCTCTGATATATTCTGGCTCCATCTGGTAAGAGTTTGCATTATTTCCGGATCTACCCCCGGTCGGTCTTGATTTCTGATCACACAATTTATGAGGAAACGTAGCAGTTCCCCCTGTACCTCCACTTTCTGGTATTCCATAGCTCTGTTAATACATTCAGAATCTCGCCCTGTTTGGACATAATGATATATATTATCTAGATGCACAGTCATTCCTGGTAACTTCCCCAAATACACCGCGGCTCGTCTGATACGTAATGATGCCATGATCATTTCGTCCTCTTTGCCGGGCACAGGGTCATATCTACAATCTATAAGAAGTTCCTTAAGCGTGCGGGCATTTATGAGTTTGGGGGTACGTGGATGTGCTGACTCTTGAAAAGTAAGTTTATTTACTCTGGGTGGCGTAGAAAAAATGTTGGTAGCACCTCCAGTAGCCCCGTCTGGAGTATCGGGCGTGAAAGGATTCGTAGAACGCGATACAGCAACTATAGGTGTGGACACAGCTATAGAAGTAGCTGTAGGAACAGATGTGGAAACGGACGTGCTTGCCGGATTTTGTGTCAGGTTTTGTTGTTGTAGAGATACAGATACAGGATCTTGGCGTTGAACCTCCCCGGCCGACGGTCTATGTGGGGCGGGGTTAGCATACTCGGGAGCTGCGTCATCTAAATATGAGGAAAGAAAAACATCTTCTGCGGTTCTAGGATGCCCCTTAGGATGTACTTTTATTGGAAATAATGGGGGTGGCAAGTCTTTTGGTATCCCCGGAGTAGCCTTAGGTAATCCCTCGGCCAGAAGGGGATACATACCCTTCATAAGGGCATTTCTTTGTCTGTCTACTTGTTCTGATTTCACTCGTGTACCTTCTTCAATTAATAGATTTTCTCGAACTTTATTTGAATTCTCTTTACTCTTCTCTTCCTGTCTACGTGCTTTTTCTGTTCGTCTATACGTTTCTTTACGCCATAATTCAATTGCGTCTTTCTGTGACTGTCTGGCTTTCCTTTTCCATAACTCTTCCTCTACTTTAACGATGCAATCTGCATCCCAGGTCCCAGCTGCGGGCCACCTCTGACTTTCTGGTAATTCCTTAGTGTAGTCTACCCATAGGTCAAGAAATAATATAGCGTCTAAGCCGTGTTTATGATACATGAAATACCCTGGAGTGTCCCTAGGAGGGATGGGAACAGCTTCTTCGAGTACCCCTTTTCTAGTTGTGATCTGTCTTAGTTTCGAAAAGAGCGGCATATTGAGAACTGGTCTGATACTTGGTCTTGAACAAACTTAATACAATAAACCACGATAATGAACAGTCATTCACACCACAATATGCAGGACGTATTAATACATTTAACATTTAACATTTTTAAATGGGCATCAATGAAGATGATGATCTAAGAAAACTTAATCACAAAACATAATTCTCGACATTAACGGAGTTTTCTGAATTTATATCCTTGATATACTAGATATACTGCTAAACAGTACAGATACACTGCTAAAACAGTGCAGACCGGATTTGTGTACCCAAACCCGTCTGGATCGGCACAACTTATGTGCACGCCAGAACGCCTCCCCAGTAATGGTACTCACCGGGTAGCTCGGAACGGAAGGCCTCGGAACGGAACTGAACTGAACTGGACCGGACTGGACTCGACTCGAAAACTTCGGACACGTCGGGACATCGGAAACCTGGTGGGCCTCTGTATACCTCGGATCTTGCTCTCTCAGCTAGGCTCTGGTCGGGATACTTCGCACTTCTCACCGCCTCGTCTGGGTGTTGATCGCAGCCTCAGTCGCCCCCGCTTGACCGGAGGGAGATACAGGAAATCCTGCTGGTACGCGTTGTTGTCCGTCCAGCTGTGGCAGGAGACCGGGCCTGCAACGCACCGCCGGCGCGTGAGATGAGAAAGTGTCCCTGTTCGGGCGCCATTTCTGTGGTAAATAATTTAATTACCGGGACTTAATTTGATACAGAACATAATAAAAATAGCTCAATAAATAAGAGGCAGAATCCGTGGTATTAGAGGTTAGGAACGGGCTTTATTCCAATGGACGATTTCGAAATCGTGGACTCCAGGTTCCATCACCACGGAGGTTCAGGAAGTGAAGTACATACATTATTGATAATTAATCACTTTTATACAATAGGCATTACAGTGAAGCAAATGCAAGAGGCGTAACAATTGATAAGGAAGATAAAACATACATACGTAGCAAAAGTAGGTGTAACTGGGTGTGGCTAAAGTACGTCATCAGATGTGATGTCATAATAGGGTGGTTCCATGAAAGAATTTCGCAATGTCAGCAGAAATACTTGGCAGAGATGCGCGCACAGCAGCATGACGTGTGATTGACGTGCAGCTAGGGGGTGAAGGGGACTTGACATTTAGCTCTACATGTGGCGACAGATGTCTGGAGGGTCAAGTCAACCTAATCCCAAATCATATCTAACATCCTATGTTTAAAGAACTATGTTATCCAAAAGAGAGGCCTTCTTGGAGTAGAATCTTATTCTATACTGACTATACTGACTGTTAGTGCGTGTACAAGCGTCTAAGTGTCTACACTAGATGCGAGGGCAGGAATCTTCCATGGTAATAGGGCTATGAATTACTTGTATAAAGACAGAGGAGCCGGGCCTTTGCTCGGTAGCTGGCAGAATGTTTACTTAAACTACTAGACAGGAATGCATTGGGCAGGGAACGGAGCAGATAATTTCGAAGGTGAAATACAGTTCTTGGCAGGCAGCAAGCTGATGTCAGGCATCGTGAGCCGCGCAGAGGATGAGACAAAGTTCATGGTCACAGATGCGAGTTCAGACTGGAGCTTTCAGAGGCAGAAAGCAGGAAAGCTTGATGACAGAATCAGGGCCTACTTGCCTGGACTGTAAAATGGCATAAGTGAACCATATAAAGGCGGTGGCCTTTCGTATTTAGGAATGGAATATCCGGCCCATTCATGGCAGGTCTGAAAGAGGACATGTTAACGGTGGACGCACATGTATTTGCGTCTTCATAACTGGAACTGGAGGGAACATACATGTACTTGTAACATGCGAATAGAACCGTTGGGGTCCAAGATAGGGGACATAACTGACCAGAAAAATCCATATTTCCACAGGACAAGGACCATTGTCAAGTTCAAGACACTGTCATGAGGAGCGGCCACTGTGGTGGGACGTTGAGGCCTAATCCCCAACTGAGGATCAGAACCCGAGTGACCTACACCCACCTGTGGGAAGGATCATAGGAGCTTACCGTCTCACTAGAGGATATACTGTGAATGCCCTGCCATTGCCCTAGCCCAGCCGCGAGTGCTACTAACTGACAGCAGCGGCTGCCTGCTGAAACTCTGGTCCTTCCATCCTCGCAGTAGAGGTTAAGCCTGATCACAGGGCTGGAAGGCCCCAGGGAACTTATTCTGTTGCAAAGCACTTCAGGTGCTGAAACACATTTGACTTTTACAAGAGTCGGGGTGGGACCCCAGAGACTCAGACTATTAGTGGGGCCTAACCTAGCCTAGCCCGGATTTCACCAGTAGGGAATGGGGAATAACCATTACTGCTTCTGAGAGGGAAAAGGGACTCAGGAACCTGCCTATTGAACACTTAAGCCCTGACCTCAGGGGTGCTGTGTGTATTGTTTTGTATGTTGTATTTCACTTTGTCAAAAAATAAAATATCTGATTGGAGAATCATTTAGTGCCACTATTGACTATAGTTTGAGCTATGAGCCTGTCTTCACAGCCTGTATCTACCTCCATCTGAGATTCATTCGACTGCTTGACCTGCTCTACCAGTGAGAGTCAAGTGCTGACTTGATTCTTGGCCCAGTTGATCAGGACCGATATTAAGTTGGGCCCCGAGACATCAGGAGTAAAGGGTCATAACCCCCAAATTGTAGCCCAGTGGCTCCTGATTGCTCCGTGTTCTTCTAAAGGTCTGTAAGCCACTATGATATTTGAGTGGGTTCAGAGGACTTCTACCTCATTGCAATACGGTGTTTGTATCATATAATTGCCAAGTCGATCATGCAACATTCCTGTCCATTCTTTTTGATCTACTCATTGAACCCAATAGGCAGTAGCCTGGATTGAGAGCCAGTGCCATTCCCATCAAGTCCAATACATGCAATAGCAAGCCGGCCCAAGCTCCTTGTTCGTCTGGGCATTCCCATTCCATGTGATAAAAGGCAGCCTCTGGAGCATTACACTGAGGGCATACTCATGATGAGCCCGGAAACATGTGGCGACTGAGCTGTGGTGACAGATATGAGTGATGTAAATAGTTAAACTGTAGCAGCTTGAATCTTTAGTTCAGTGAAACCAGTTTAGCGTATCTTTTGGCATTGGACCACTGCTTGTGCATAATGTCTGTTTGCAAACACTGGGCCTAACTAGCTCTAACATTGTCATGTGATTCTGTATGCTGTACTTGTACAGCAACACCTATGGTGTTATCAGCAATATCACGTTTGGCTGCGGCTCCATCTGGCCTCAAGCATCAGTCATAGCATGTGTCAATGCCCCATATGTCAGAAATAGGTTTGGGCATATCATGTAGATGCATAGCAGGTCAGCGAACGTGCTTATCCTACCTTGCAAGTACAGGTACCATACCATCAGGATGCCAGTTGCAGTCCACAGGCATGTGTCAAACATGTCTGCAATATTTCCTGTGCACTGTTGGCTGGGTGAGTGGGCCATGTGCCTCCTCCGATGTAAATATATGTTTAGGCCCAGGTGATGAGGCCCCTGGTGCCGCTATTGGGCTCGGGAAGGGACTGCGCGCCTCTTCCCCTAAAATACTAAAAAGCCCTAGAGGATGGGGTCCCTGGGGCTCAAAGATGCTCAGGGAGTGGGGATGCATGCACACTCTCTGATTATAATAAATAACAAAGCACTGGGAGCTGTGTTCCCCCGGGGCCCTAAAGACTCAGGGAGGAGGACCGAGGCAACCCTCCCCAATATTAAAAAATAATTGTTGCCTTCTGCCAGCACTTGTGAAGGGTGGGCTGTCTGTAGGGAGTTGGACGCAGGGCCTGCCCGCAGGCAGGGTTTAGCTTTACGTATGGTAATAAAATATTATCTTATGTTAAAAAAAAATCTAGAAATTATCTGAAAAAAACAAAGGTTAAAGTGACATTATAGTTAGGGATTGTTATTGTATCTTACTGTAAATTACCATAAACGTTAGAAATTCACTGACAGAAACACAGGTTAATGTAATTGTATAGTTAGGTAAAAATGTCACTTAAAATATACAGTTTTAAACAAACAAAACACTGAAACTTACCCTGTATCAAGTAACTATAACTTGTGCCCTAAAGTAACTATAACTTGCGCCATCACCGTACTCTGCTGATTCCCCTATATATTACATCGCTCAGGCCAATCTATGACATCAGTCCTAGCATGGGTACTACCAACATGGAGAAATCCCACTGCCTGAAAGCGGTTGTTGAAGTGATAATTGTCACTCATATATATACACACGTACAGGAAACTGGCCCTCCACAACGTGGGACACAAAAATATCTAATCATAAATATCAAATGTATTAAATTTAACACTGAAAATAAGAATGTTTAAAGGATAATACATAATGAGAAAAACAATAAATAACCCAGGCACAACCAACACAGCAGCAACACAACCGTTCACACAGACCAGTGCATACACACACATCCACATACCTCCTAAACAATAAATAGATTCAACAGATTCTCAACATAGACATTCAAATACAATAATAAACCCCTTTGACAACAAAGTGGATAACACTGGGGAACCCACGATAGCTGGATAGTGGAAATAGTGGTGTCAACACAGTGTCATTACAATACTTGAAAGCAATAGTTGGTACAGATTATTTAACAAAATTAATTTCCCGTTAACATAATTGTTTAAATCAGGGGGAAGCAGATGGAAACAAGAACTCCAGCGCCGACGAGCGTTTCGGTGGGTGACCCCGATATTGGGTCTCATCTTCTTCAGGGGGCAATGCTTTAGACAGGAGGAAGCGCCGAGGTAGCATAAAAATAACCATTCATATATATGTTTCTACTATACTTAAGGATAGGCATAAACTTAACAGAATGCAATAGACACTCAGTCATAGCATGACTGCAACATCACAGATGGCATAATGACAAGACTGTGCATGGTGAGGGTCTACCCTAGGGGCGACTTAAAGGTATTAACATTTTTTAGGCCTAACAAAATGTTTATTTTTCTAGGTCGAATTGGCGGTTTAAATGTACACTACATGCTGTAATGGATGTTCTAAAGTGCTACTTGAGTGGGTGGGTCAATGGGAGATGCAGGCCTACTAGTAGCATTTAATTTACAAGCCCTGGATACATGTAGTACTACAAACTAGGGACTTTTAAGTAAATTAAATATGCCAATCAGGTGCATGCCAAATGTATCATGTTTTATGGAGAGAGCACAAGCACTTTAGCATTGATTATCATTGGTAAAATGCACTGAGTCCTAATGTCCCAAAAAACTAAATTCAGAAAACAGGAAGGGTGAAAGTAAAACATATGGGAATGACTCTGCAGAGAGGGTCCGATCCAACAATAATTTACAAAATCATTCATCTAATTAACTACTTAACATTTACTACAATTGATTACCATAATAAAAAAACGAAGTAATACATTCAAAATTGAATTTTTACATAATTAATAATCAAACTAACAAATGAAAATAATAAATAAACAATTTATAACCAATTTAACAAACTATTTAAAAGTTACCACCGTAATCCGCAACTCACCCAACATGATATGTGTGTCAATCGCAATTTTTGAAACGATATAAGGACACAGACCAAAGAGAAGAGCCATCTCCTGTCTGTCCCATTCTGAAGTCAAACTGTGTTCCCACAAAACTGGAGCATCTAAATTCAAGATCTCAAGAAAGGAATACCAACCAGGACTGTGCATTCACATGTGTAGGTACAAGCTTTACTTCTGAATGAAACCACCATTGAAAACAAATGCCCATGCCAACTCAGGGCACTGCCCAGGTGCCAGTAAAATACAATTACATCATTAGTTGGCATCGACATCGTAGCATCTAAAAGGGGGATGTGTATGCGTCACTATGGGACATTAACGAAGAAAAAGCTTTCCCTTGTACCTATTTGATGAGACCCATTCAAAGCACTTTAATGATTTAATCCTTTTTCAAACTTTGTACACGAACAACAATGCAATGTCAATAAAGCAGAAAGGAAGGTGTTGTGTACATGAAGACACAGGCGGCAGGAAAAAAAGCTGACCTTTGCCATCATCAATAGAAGTGTAAAATAATCTTTTGTTACAATATGTACAAGCTAGCAAAAAGAGGCCGTGCTTGAAAATAAACATATCTATAACTCTTTCGAACGCGCCGTTTTCTGCCGTTCTGTTCCTCGCTCGTTGGCACGGAGTTAAGAGCGTCTTGTATTATCAGGCGGCTGCCAAACAGGATCCGGGAGAGCGATATAAAGTGTGTCCACTCACCCGGCCTCCACCGGCAGAACCCTCCTGGAGACGTAAAGACTGCATCGCCAAACACCCGCTCTAGGTGAGTTACTGCCTGGCCGAACCTCTGCGGCGGAGAATGACGTCAGAGGATGATCTCGGGCCACAGCTTTATGTGTTTGTTTTTTTCTTCTAAAATGTCAGTGCATAGGTCTGTCAAGGCGGGCCTTGGAAATTGTGCAATTCCGTCCCCTTATTCTCTAAATAGGAATAGTGAAAAGGAGACACAAACAAACTCTCCATTGTCGGGCCTTGGTAGAGCGAGTCTGCGTAGAGCCGCATTGGCTGGGTATGTTTGTGCTAAGTTTTATCTGGACCACTTCTCAGTCTGTACGCTGTAGTCCAGGAGCTGATGGGGATACCTCTTGTTATACTGAGCTCTTTAAGACATTGGCACCTGTTGAACATGGCTGATGCAGCTACAATGCAACAGCTGTTTTGCCTCCGGGACTGACACACCTGCAAAGAAGAGCATGATGGGACACAGATATTTTGCATGGCCAGGAACCCTGTCCAGATCATTGATTTTTGAATGATGATGCGCAATCCTATTCAGGACAAATGAACTGTCTCAGTATTATTTATGGAAAGCAGAAGGACTTTTTATTTATTTATTTATTTTGTGGTTTATAACGCGCTAGAATCGACTCTATACAGAGTATCTCTGCGCTCAGAAAAAAATAAATAGAAAGAAAGAGAAACCAAGCCTCGCTGCAGTATTTTGTATCACCTGGAGTTTTGCTAGGACACTCTCATTGGCTGACAGCAAAAGTCCATTGCAATAATCCAGGCGACTCAACAGTAGTGCCTGTACCAGGGTTTTGCTGATGGAGTCCGGTAGAATTGGAAAGACTTTTCGTAGGAGTCCAATAACATGGAAGCATTGGCCAACCACCCAATTCCCACGTTGTTTGAAAGTGAGCTCTCGATCGAGACGAACCCCTAGGTTTTTTACTACCTGTTTAGGTTCTGGCACTTGGCCAAGCTCACATGGCCACCAGTCCGATATCCACAATGTTCTTACCTACCCAAAAAGCACATCTTCGGTCTTATTTACATTGCATTGGAAATAGTTTGATGTCATCCAATTTGCCACAGCCTTCATGCCTTCGGAAAAGGCCGTCTTCACTTCATATGTGAGCTTTTTGAAAGGGAATAAAAGCTGGGTATCATCCGCGTAGGAGACGGGGATGAACCCAGAGTCTCTCAAAATTCTGGCCAGGGGTGCCACATAGATGTTAAAAAGAGTCGGGCTCAAACAAGAGCCCTGTGGCACCCCCTTCGTGATGCAAGTCTCAGTCGACCGAAATGAGCCCATGTTAACAGCTTGGGTACGGTTAGATAAAAAACTCTTTAACCAAGCTAGTGCTGTGCTCTCAATGCCAATCATAGTCAGGCATTCGATTAAGATTTTATGGGATATCGTATCGAACGCTGCCGATAAATCTAATAGTACCAGGATAACAGAATGTCCTCTGTCCTGGTACATATGAAGATCATCTGTCACCGATAACAGGGCAGATTCGGTACTATGTTTTGGTCTAAAGCCAAACTGAGAGCTGTCTAACCTACCAGTCTGTTCAATATAGTTTGATACATGTTTATTGACATGTTTCTCTATAAGTTTCCCCAAAAAAGGAAGTAGAAAGATAGGCCTAAGATTAGACATATCGGTCCAGGGAATGGAGGGGTTTTTCCTGATGGGCCTTACTAATGCTTTCTTCCATTCCCTAGGAACTTGACCCTCCATCAATGAGAGATTCACGAGACATTGAATCTGTGGGCTAAGAGTCTTACCTACTATCGGCATAATTCTGGCCGGGATGATGTCTGAGGGACTCCCACTCTTAATCTGGCCCAAATAGCATTCGGTCTCTGCCAGAGAAATAGGGGGAAAGGAGTCCAAGGCCATTGATCCTGATTCTTTTCCTTCTTCCCAGAGTAAGGGCGTAACTCCTATGATGGATAGATTGGATCTAGTAATGTCATCATGTATCCTATTTATTTTGTTGGTGAAAAACTGAACGACTTCATTACATAGTTGTTGTGATTCTAGTTCAGAAGTTTCGCAAGCAGCTGGTTTCACAAACGACTGGAGGGTTTGGTATAGAATCCTGGGAGTATTTCCTGCGGCAGAGAGAAGAGACTCTATATGAGCTTTTCGGGCGCATCTAATTTCTTTGTGATAGGTGGTGAGGGCTGCCCAATAATGATTCCTGTCAGTTTCCTCATGGGTCGTTCTCCACACCCTTTCTAGCTTCCTAGCCAGTTGTTTAAGTGATTTTAAATGCTCCTAAAACCATGCTTCTTGTTTGCGAGCTAGGCGTGGTTTAAATGTTTTCATAGGGGCAATGCAATCGATCGCTTTAAGAATGGCCTGATTATAATTGGCTAAAACCGTATCAGCATCATCTACAGAGCCAATGTGAGGTACGGTAAATTGCTCCTGGAATACTTCAGGGGAGACCTTATGCCATTGCCTACGTTTAGTAGGAAAGGTGTGCACCTGCAAGGGGGCTTTCCTGGATGTGAGGTATGGAATTCCAGAATAAAGTGATCTGTCCAATTTACTTGTGTTGGAGGAACACATGTCATGGTGGTAGATTTATTAGTACAAATGAGGTCCAGGGTGTGACCAGCTAGGTGTGTAGGACCAGTGTTCATATGAGTTAGTCCAAACAAAGAAAGATCAGTCAGTAGGGACTGTGCATCTCCATTATCCTTCAGGTCACTGTGCACATTGAAGTCTCCTAGGAGTATAAATTCAATCTCAGAGTCAATGTGTCTAGCTAGTATCTCCAGCAATAAGATGTTAAAGCCGGCACAGGGACCTGGGGGACGATACACTAGTGCCCCTTTAAAGCTAGTTTTATTAGAGATGCAGACTTTAAAAACCAGAATTTCTAGCTCTGGAATACTCATTTCTTCTAAGATGGTGATCGATAGATTGTTTTTATATACAATCGCAATACCTCCCCCAATCTTAACTGGACGATCTAACCTGACTATTTTATAGCCTTCTGGAATCCCTAATGTAATAGCTGGAACTGAGTGGGGTTTTAGCCAGGTTTCTGTCAGATAGCAGAGTTCCGGTTGCACCGAGAAAATCATGTCCCATACTTCACTGTAATGTTTAGACAGTGATCTGATGTTGCACAAAAGGTTTCTGCTTGTTAACAGGCCCTGTGAGACTATTTTTTGGGTGATGATATCATGTGGAATACAACAAGAAGGACAATGGAGGGCTTGGTATTGACATTTGCGACATGCAAATGGTCCCTCTGGAGGTACTCCTCCTCCTCCTGAGCAACCCTGGAGTGGGGGCGTCCAAATACGTAGTAGCTCCAGTTTCGAGTATCTTACCCGGGGTATGGTCTGGTCAGCGGGGCGAGCAGACATGCAGGCCATATCCTCTAGCCCCTAGCCTCGTCCGGTCGCGGACGGGCGCAGACGGGCTTCTCTTTGGCTTGTCTTAATGAATAATGCACTATTAATTAGTTTTACTTTAGCGTTTTTAAAACAAAGGTTCGTGATTTTTAAAATATCATTCCAATATGATTTGAACAGCACTGACCCTTCCACTAAGTCCAATATACTTTCTGCAGTGCTTGCTGGCATCTAGCGGATCAGGGGAGACTCTGCCACCATCAACACCTTACCGCCCAGAGCCCGCCGTTCCTCGCTGCCTTTGTAGTCCTCGCAGCTTGCAGCTCGAAACGCTAGAGCGCTAACCGCTCGTAATGCGGAAGTAGCTGGGTCTGCCTGTCCGCCCTCCGCTCAACGGCTACAATCACCGAGTCGGACCGAGGAGTGCAGGCTGGTAACTGACCCCAGACTTCCCTACCAGCTCAGTGCGAGTAAGTGGGAGAATAATGCACTATTAATCGGTTTTACTGTAGCGTTTTTAAAACAAAGGTTCGTGATTTTTAATATATCATTCCAATATGATTTGAACAGCACTGACCCTTCCACTAAGTCCAATATACTTTTCTCACGCTGGACACTGTAGGCCTGCATCTAAGGGGCATCAGTAGGGGAGGGGTCTCCACTCCCACTCATTTCGAGATATAGCATCTCCTCGGTGGATGCAGTGATATTCTCTTCTAGTCGCCGCTGGGTGAGATAAGAGGAAGCCTTTGCCATTTTGTGGTCCTTCCAGACAATCTCTTTGTTTGCTTGCCTCGTTCTTCAGCACCATGCCCACCATATTCTTCACACCAAAGTGTATGCAACGAGCAGAGTGGCAGCATGCCAATATGAGTAAGGAAGCAGGTTGGTTCAGTTGAGAGTTGAGACCAGTCCTGGAATTGTGCTGTTAGTTGGGGACATTCAGCAGGTCTTCAGACAAGGATGTGAACTTACGAAAGTCTTGTTCCAGTTCACTTGTGGCAAGTGCATTTTATTGGATGAAGCTTTCTCAGGCGTTTGCCTATTGTGGGACATCCTTCCAGAGTGAAACAAGAGTAGGATCTCATGGCCTTCCTAAGTTGTATCATACAGCGCTTATGGAACAGGGACAACATCACCGGTTGGAAACAGATTACTGGACCTGCCACGAGGCTCCTTAGGAAAAGAGTGAATTCTTTACCACTTTGTGGAAACATATGCGACAGAATGTTGTCCTGAAGGTGTGAGATAAAGAAAAGGTAAATTATGGGCGTACTTTTGGACAAATGTAGAAATTGTGCAAATTGTATATTTGCTTCTTTATAAATGCCACTTTTCCATAAAATTATACTTATGAGTCATTAAAAGAATATATGTAAAAATAAAGCAAATTTGATAGGCGTTCGGTTTTTGGAATCATTGTAAAATGGCGTTGTTTTGGGAGTGCATTGCAATACTTTTTTTATTTTTTTATTTGTCATTTTTATTAACAACATGCATGAATGCACAAGATATAGAAATGCAGATACAGTTCTTGCACCTGAAGGAGAAATGAATAAAAATAGCAGACAGCGTAAAACATAGATAGGTCGAATAGTATATGCCTTCCCTTGGAATGTGCAATGTTCATGGACACGTACTGCATGGTTCCCTACTGTTTCACTTGTGTATGCTTGCTTCCTATCTGGGGCGTGTCCACACTCTGCCTGCCTGGCTTGACTCCTTTCTCGTCGTTCCTGACTGGTTGGTGTGCTCTGTGTGCCTTGCAGCAAAAGGTACTCTCGGAGGGGCTTATAACCAAAATGAGGAACCTAGAGCTTTTTATACGAGGTCCTGCACAATGATCCAAGGAATACGAAAGACAACAGAGTGTGCAGTACTCTCGGAGGGCCTGCCATATGTCTTTAGGTCGCGAAGGGCGGGGCGTTGCAGTTCGGCATATAATTTGCTTGTTGTGTCGCAATACAACATACTTTTTAGCCAGCCCTGAACCGTAGGTTTTTGCCAAGTGCCCCAGCGATAAACTATTTCCCGTTTTGCCAGCAGCATGGCCATTGCTGTGAATCTGCGCACATTTTTGGGCAGGGATTCTACGAAGCCCATCAAAGCTATTAATGGGGTGACTGGTATCTGTATCCCCACCATCTGTTGTAGTAAGCCGTAAAGCTCCTGCCAGTAAGCAGTGTATTGTAATACTTAGCCCTGCTTTTTAACTAGAAGTTGCCAAAACAATTTCTTTAAGACCCAGAAAGGGAAAGTGGCTTTGCAATATGGAAATCTGGCTTGACTGGTCTGATAAGGGCTGGGTGAAGCAGTTGAAATATTCACAGAAGCGCTTAATTCGGGCTATGTGTTGATGGAAAACAGGACACATTTTCAGATCTTAAATCCTACTGCAAAGATTGTTGTGTCACCGATAGATCACCACATACTTTGACTTTTTGTTGAACAATGAATAGTTGATGTTGGTGTGTATTGTTTGATGTTCGCTCTGTAGCATTTAGTCATGTAACCCACTTTTTCGTATCACATCACCATTTTCTTAATTAGGGCGCCCACAGCTTTGGCATTGTGATGCAATACCTTATATTGCCAGAAAGTATTTTGAAATCAATTTTCTGTCTGCTCGTCATTCACTTGAGTTGTCACACATGCAGAACATATGTAAATGAATAGCAATTCATCATTAAGTAGTAAATGTAAGAAAATGCTTCTTTTTGCATTTTCACCCTCATTTGTTTGTAATGATGATGCTGTGTGTTTTGACTCTGTGCCCTGGGAGTCTGCCAACCTGGTCACAATGCATGTACTCTGACCCCTAAAACATATTGAAATTAGCTATACTCCTAAATGGCACATTTACATTTCCTATAAGTCCATAGAATATGGTACAAAGTGTATGCAGACCCTGTAAGATAAATCCAACAGGGCAGGGTGCATGATATTTAAAGGTAGGATATGCAAACGTTTGAGAAAAAGTTTAAGGTAAAACAATGACCCACAAGCTAGTTTCACAGTTGCAGGGGTAGCTGTTCCATAGGAAAGCATTGGCACTTAATATTAAAATTAAATAATTTTATCTCCACATTAGGAAACAGCTAAAAAGGTAATTCTTGGACTTTTAAAAATATTTATCACAATACAATTCATTGGTAAAGCATCCAGTAAAGCATCCAGTCAACACTGACGACTTTCTGGGTGCAAATTCTGGACTTTTCCCACTCCCAGCTCAGGTAACCTTCCAACCATGACCAATCTGGTGCTCGTATGTGACTCACACTCCATTACAGTCCGACTCAAAACTTACCTTTTTCCTGGCCTTGTGTGACGAGTTGTCCATGGTTGGCAGTTTGTGCTTTTTGGCACTATTTTTATTTAAAATGTAAAAATTTTATCAAAAGTTATTTTTATAAATAGGAGTGGGACATTTATTGAGTTGTGTTTTAACATTTTAGCTATTTCGGTACTTCTAAATTCTGTACACATTTTCTTAAGTTAAACCTGTCTGCTCTGTCCAACAGCTACAAGGGATTGAACTCAGGTTTACTTTACTGCACTCTTTACTGGACCTAACAAGAATAGTGACATTATTACTGGGGATGCGCGGGGCCTGTGTTACGCCACTGCAGGGGGTATTACCTGCATGTGCCTATGTAGCTAAGATAACTTTGCATTCCGCACTATGTACATTGAAGAAGCATGCCCGCAACCACATATCCTGTAACTGGTCGGTGCGTTAAGGACAAATACATTTCCGTGGGCCGTTCTGTACTAGTGATTTTTGTTACTGAAGTCTAATTAACACCTTTTCACTATGCAAAAGTAAAAACATTTGTCAAAACAAAGATAACCGTCAAAGCGAGAAACACAGAGCATGAAGCACGGTAAGAAGCAAATGCACTGCTGATGTACTTCTGAGGTGTGTGTCCCCCTTGCGTGTATCACATTTGTCGTACTTTTGTTGTGTTATTATAGTCACATTCTGGATGCTGTGGGCATCCTTTACTACAAAATTACATAGCTTGGCGAAGCAAGCCATTTTGCTGTGCTGAGCTGCGTCATTTTGAAAGCACAGGGATGCGTTGTATTAATAATTCGACGCATCCCGTGCGCTGGTGCACAATTGGTTGTCATGCGCCAGTGTAGGCACCCTTGCATCATGTGGTTGTTTTGGGGCAGGAAGGGACACCTTCCTGTACAAAACCAATCATTGATGTCATTTTCCTCTTTCTATGCATGCTGCAGAATGCAGCACATAGAGAATGAGGAACAAACAAGGAGAAATAAAGTTTGCGCCACTCCAACACTTTCCCTGGGGAGGCGTAGGATTCAGACCCTAAACATCCCCTTACAGGCGGGTGCAGTCACTCACTACACCCACATGCAAGTGGATCTCTAACCACCTTAAAAGTGCAGTTGGGTTGCCGCATGCACTGTGAAACATGGAGCGTCTTCAAAGTAGCACACATTTTTCACATGAATGGCTGCCTCCAGGGCAGCGCATTGCATGTAATAGGGTTCACTTTCCATGTTTGAGCCAGGCGCACCTGTTTCAAGGTGCACCAATCGCAAACAGGGAAAGTGTGCCCTTTACAAAGTAGGGCTCCTGGTGTCCTTCTGCAGAATGCCGTTTTGAACCCAGAGCCCCTTTCGTCACTGACTCTCAGGGCAGCAAGACAGAGCAGTCTAATACTTACTCATAGAGGTTCAGTGGGCAAGAGAGTCATGGCTCGGTAATGCAACAAATCAGACCCAATGCAGTAATGTCCTTTCAGTGTTTTATCTATCAGAAGGAAAAATCCTTGAATACACAAAAAACTAAATACTAGATACAAAATTGCAAATAGATACAAGGTGGCAGATGGAAAAATCGAAGCGTGGAAATTTATGTGCCAACTCTGTCTCTCGGTCAGCAGATTTTTGTCACCGTGTTAGAATAGAGAGTGAATCAAAAATCAACAACTTAACCCAGTTTAAAATTCAGTCAATGATGAGTGGTTTGCAAAGTTTTATGTTTTATTCCTCATTAATGAATTAGCAATAGCTTTTGGCCGTTTTATTCAGATTAGTCATTCCAGCTACAGACATATCAAGACAACTTTGGTTATAGGCAGCATAGAAAAAAATAACAGCTTGTTCCATAAAGGAAATAAAACCTTTCCAAATCTAAAAGGACCTAACCTAACGTAACATGAAACCCATAAAGAGTGCCTTTGGAAAAGAGCAGAGATTTGAAGCATCAGCAAATATTGGAAGAGAGCAAACTCCTCATTAAGATTACTTCTGGAAAACTCAGCTGAATTCCCTGACAGTTGCAGGAGCAACTGTAGATCCAAGTAAAAGTAAATTAATCATAGCAGTAGCTATAATTTAGCATAAGAAGTCTTCTCATGAAGGGTAAGGAAACAAAGAAAATCCCTGTTAGCAGTAGCTCACAGCAATTCAGGCAAGCACAATAAAAAGCTAAGGGGCATGGCAGTGTAGGAGTGCATAGAATGTAAAAAAATTCAATAGCCTCTCTAGCTAGGAACATGTATTATATAAAAAAGCATAAAATATATGCTGCAAAAACAGGTGCTTAAGTCATCTTGAGCCAATGAAGAAGGCTCTTTCGATGGTCCATTGCCTATCCTTTCTGTTCCCATGGAAAGCATGCGAGTTGACGTAAGGTTATCTGAAGACTGCTTAAGCTTTACACATTAGATGCATTCGATAAAGTTTCTCACAAGAACCCTCTGTAAGCCTACTACGTTAGTTGTTCACTGTCCCACTATACAGTAGACTAGTGTAATAAATGAAACATTTTCTATTTGCACTGTCGTGGTTAGATCATGAGACATGTTTTCTACAAAAAGCTGTAATTCTACTAAACACTTTATTTATTATAACACCTGGCAGCTGACTTGATCTAATACGATAAAATCATATGGTATGAGGAAAGAAAGAAATACATTTTTTGAAGCCGCACATTTTCTAACAATAACACGTATTACAGTTAAATATTGGAATAAATCGGTAGTTCTAAAATGCATTTTTATTAAATATAATTAGAAGGCGAGAGAAGAAGAGAAAAATATTATGCTTATTCATGTAAACACAATGAAAATGGGAGCTTTCTATAGACTAACAAGCTGCACATCCCTATGGTTTGTTTTTGTTATGCATTCTCTACGTTATTGTCAAGGTACATTTTAAATTGCCCGTGTAAGGTTAATATAGTTTAGAATTTTTCAACTTGATCAAATCCCACCCTCTGATGATTTTCTAAATCGTCACACAGCTGTGTTTTACATGTGAGTTCATCTCAAAGAGAACTTTCATCATCAGTTGAGTCTTATCTTTTCCTTTTCTGACATCTACATTTTAAAGATGTCAGGTAATCATCATTCATATTACCCCTTAGTCCCAAGTGTTTTTCATATCATTTCTTCTGTAGCTTTTCCCTTCTTCTACATAAGGCATATCTACACCTCAAGAACAGGACATGAAGAAATATTAGACAAAGCATCATTATTATTCTTGCCATTAGAACAGCCTTCAATAGCCCCTTTACTGCCATTGAAAACCAGTTCCCAATTGTGGCAATCCCTTTTCCAAAATTTTCAAACAAACTTGGTGTTTCCAATTCACCTAGTTCGGTTTCTAAACCTGAAATGTTCTTTGCAAAGCTTTCTACTTCCATACTCTCATGGGTATGTACGTCTCACAGTGAGTTAATTTAAGCATTTTGCAGACTCAGCCCTTTTCTGAGAGTAGGATGTTTAATGCAAGTCAGTCTTGTACAACCATAGACTGTATAGCAACAAATTTTGCAAAAATAACAAGCAAAGCTCCAGATGTACTTGCTGCCATTTTATCAACAACAACTGTCACCAACCTGCTAATCCTTTTGCAGTTCATGAATACTTCTACATGTAGACTGGCTGCTCCAAATATATCCCCTACCAATCCGGTGTGTGCTGGTTTCATTGATAGTGTGTCTATACTTTCTACGTGATACATTTTTGGAATTAGAAATATTAGATACCCCCCCATTCTGCTGGCAATAACAAGTAAGCATTTTGTCCACAAATATAGTAAACCCCTGAAATTGTATTTTCGTCTCTCTGTAAAATTTGCCAACATCCCCCTGTTAATTCAAATGTCTGTTTGCAGCTACTAATCCCTGCATGTGTAGTCCTTTTGGGTGTCCATATTTTGTATAAGCATATTTTTATTTTATGTTGGCTGTCTAGTCTTAATTTTGGGTAAGCCACTTTCTTTCTGAATTCGTTTTCATCCTTTCTCCAAGCGTTCTCCAAAAGACCACTGATTCTGTCACTAGTCTGGTTCATGTCAGAGTACAGTTTTTCTAAAGCCTTTATGTAAGTGTTCTCTGTTGGCTGCATTAAACAGGTTAAATTTGGTTTGTAAGATTTTACACTATCTATAGGTCTATGGGGAAGGAAATAATGCCAAAGTGTGTCCATTTCTCTCGCTTCTGAGTGTAAATTCATGCTTTCTACTAAAGGCACTTGAGGAAGTACTAGATCATACTTAGAATAGAAATACCAAAATGTCCTCATCTATAAACTAACAACAGTAAGTTGCTGCAAGGAATAGCATAAGATAAAGGCATGTGATTATAAGAAAACTTCTTCGGCGACTGAAGTGGGTTAATGGGCACATATATGGCAATTCTTTGCATCCATAGCATTAGTGTGAACTAATCTAGAGTCAATTCTTGTAGAATATAAAATTTTCTTATAACTCACAAAAGAGTAACTAAATGGATCCTCCCTATGATTGTAAGTATGTAAATTAGTAATGTTCTATGACATGGACTCTGGTTCATGTGGTAGATAAAATCCTATTAGTACTACAGTGATCATTATTATCGTTATCTTGAAAATTGAACCCATAATATATTTACACTTATTTCTAAAGTGGCACATTCTCTTTGAGCCAGACCCAAACACTTATGTTTGATTCGTTTGTAGAAGGTTCTGAATATGCATCTTCTTTTAGTGTAATTAGTTTCTTCTTCTCAGCAGTCGGATTTCTAAATTCATTTGACTGCTGCTTTATTTTTCAGGGTGGTTTGTATATTTCAGGATTTACCTTTCTCAGATCTTCCAATGTGACATTCAAATCAGTATTCACATACTATGAACATTCAGTTGCTTAGTGCCTGCGAAAGGGAACCTGTGCTCCTTTTGATCTCCTCAGAACTTGTTGATTTGGATCTATACCACTTTCAACACTAGACCTAGTTTCTTCAGGTACAGTCTCTGGGATTCGGGCTATTGAAGAACTTCTCCTAGGATTTTTATGCTCATAGCTCTGTGGCTATTCTGCTTGTGGATTCGATGTCCTTGTTCCAGCGCTTATACCCTCACTCACATCCTCTTCTCCTTTTTGCACCTCCTCAGTGTTAATCACTTCTTGATTTGATCTCTGCTTCTTAGTCGTTAGGGATCTCAATACCACTCTGGGTTACTTCAGGTACTTGCACTTGTCTCTCTCTTTGCTGATTTTCACCCCTCTCTTCCTCCAGCTGCTGGACGGGCAAAATTGCTGCTGGTCTGGGTGGTCTCTCAACTGGTGGTGCAACCACCAAGGCTCTTTTTTTAGAATGACAGACCAACAGCACTTCTTCTGGAGTGCTCACTCTTTTGGTGTGAGAAGCATGAATCCAGTTTGGAAGTCCAGCACATTTAACATCAGTGCGTGTAGTCATGATCACCTGGAAGGGGCCTTTCCATCTGGGCTCGAGACACGACCACCAAACTTGCTTCTTGATCACCACCCAATCACCAGGATAGAGGTCTGGGCACTATTCTTGATGCGGATCTGGTATGGCAGCTGAGACCTGATGAGAGACAGAACAAATCACATCAGCCAATCCTTGCAACATTATAGTATCATATCATCTGTGATATTCAGGAGGGCAGAAACAGCATGCAATTTAATTGCCATCCCCATGAGCATTTCATTGGGTGATAACCCCGTCTATCTTTCTGGGATACTTCGAATGGTCATCAAACACCAAATGTAAATAATCTGGCCACTTCAGAGAGGTGGATGCACAGACTTTCACCAATTTAGACTTGATAGTACCATATGTTTGTTCAACGAGACCAGAGGCTTCTGGTCTGTAACTCCAATGTAATATTTGTTCAATATGCAAGTGCAAGACTGTGCAAATCATTTTCATCACTTCAATGTTGAAGTGGTTTCCTCTATTAGACTAAAGAGAAATCATATTGTCGAACCTGGACATCAATTCTTGCAGTAACAACTCGGCTACAGTTAGGCTGTTGTTTTTCCTAGTTGGGTAGGCTTCCACCCATCATGACAAAATGCATAAAATCTCTAGGATATATCTCAGTCCGTTATGTGCAGGCATCTCAAGAAAATCCATCTGCAGTCCATTAGAAGGGATCACGTGATCTCCCTACATGTGTTAAAGTAGCATGAGTTCTCTTGCCTGCTTTCAGTTGTTGAGATATCACACACGTATGGCAAATCTCATCTGCCAGCACACCAAACCTGGGGATGTACCAGCTGTGCCTGAACAGTCTCACCATTGAATCCGTTCCTAAGTGTGCATGCCCATGGTAATAACATGTCATTGGAAGCAACAAGCTATCTGGTAATACAAATCTCCCTTTAGCCGATATCCAAATGTCATTTGCATCTTTCTGACATCCTGCTTTTACCCAAAAGGCTTGTTTTGCTTTTGACATGTTTTTCTGCACACGTGTCAGGTCATACCAAGTGTCAGAAGCTTTCATCAACAATGCAAGT
Organism: Triturus cristatus; assembly: GCF_964204655.1. Classification (NCBI taxonomy): domain Eukaryota; kingdom Metazoa; phylum Chordata; class Amphibia; order Caudata; family Salamandridae; genus Triturus; species Triturus cristatus. The sequence goes on from NC_140589.1 coordinate 185,332,535, forward strand.
GAACTCTCTTCTTCGGACTCATATGTAAACCCTACATTAAATGTACAGGCTAGTAATGCACAGTATCTGGCAACAGAATCAGTATGTTGGTTGCCCATGGCAAAGTATCTACTTCTCATTTAATGACCAACACACTTCACAACACCAATTTCTCTAGGTAATTGTAGAACTACCAATATGTCCTTGACATGTGTCCCAATTTGTATTGCTCGCTATGCCACTGGATTCAAGCTAGCTTGGCTGAAGAGGGGTGTTACCCCAAAACAGGTCCCAGGATGCTTGTTTCCGGTCCCGGAGGACCTGGTTTGGCAATTCAGGCTGGACTGTACACATGAGGAACACTGTCAAGACTGATTTGCATATGGCTGGGTCCAAACTGGGGGTGGCATAGTGAGCAAAAGAACAATGGATTTAACCCAGATCTCTTGACTGGGGGTGAATGTTTGATTTAGTCAGCATTCCGTCCATCATTTGTTGATTCAGCATTATGTTTTATTGAAGCACCTGGGAAGGGAAGGAATACCCACTGGGATCACAATTGCCCAAAATCATGGACAACACCAAACTCGTGCTGGCTGCCAGTGAATAGGGTGGCTTTCATTTGTGCAGTTAAACTTCAAGCTCTGGTAAGAGCAATCAATCCGGCAACTTGAGCGGAATTCTTTTTCTTAAGCCATGAAGCTTCGACAACATCATTCGTGGTGCATACAGCATATGCTGCTCTTGGTGTGCCATCATTCCCTTTCAGACATGAGCCATCTACAAGCAGCACATGCTTGGGCTCAGTTAGGGGTCGGGTCAGGGGTTTGGTGCATAGTTATGTGACATCTAGGAAATCGTGTTCAACTTCATCACATTAGTCATCATCACCATTAATAGGTAACAGTGCTGACTGGTTCAAAACAGTTCATATTTTCAGAATGATGTTATCAGAAGGCAATATGTTTTGCTCATAGTGGGTCAGCCTGTGATGGGTCAAATGTTCTGTTTTTGTTTTTGTTAACAGTAGCTCCAGAGAATATGGGACCATGACAGTTAAATAGTAACCTATCAAAATGTTCCCGCTCTTTTCCAGACTAGTACTTATCATGGCCACTGCTTTAAGGCAACCAGGAAGACCTGCCGCTACAGGGTCGAGTCTGGCAGATAAATAAGCAGTGGGCCTAGGAGCCCCTCCATGTTCTTGTGTTAAAACTGAGGGCGCGAACACATCTCTCTCACTGCAAAATAATGTACTTTCTTTTGTGTAATCAGGCATTCCTAGAGCAAAGACACAACACAATTTCATTTTCAGCTCTAGGAAGGCTTTTGTACATTTGTTGTCCTACGGAATCGGACCAGACACAGGGAAAAGCTTGGTATCACTGCCTGCAGAAGCCAACCATTTCCAAAAACATCCTGACTTCCTTTTGAATTTGTAGTGGGTTCATCTGCAAGATCGCTACCACTTCTCCTCATGATATTCACGTCCAGTATGCTGTTGAAACACCTGCAACAATATCTCATAATATTCATGTACAGTCTCCTATGGCTCCTGTGTGGTTATTTTAATTTTGAGACAATCCATATCTTTCGGGAGTACTCTGCCTTTGAAAACTGCCTCATACTTCTCCATCACAGTAGGAGACAGCACATTTTCCCAGTGTGTCTCAAAGGCTTCTTTCTGGGCCACTGTACCGCAGTCTCATATTCAGCCCATAAATCAGCAGGCACCACAGTGTCAAAGAACGTATACAAATCAGTCCACAACACCTTTTATTTTTGACTAATCCATTCAACTTGTGCATACCATTGCACCGGCTTGTCTCTCAATTTCAGAAAATTGTTTTTGAATGCTGCCAAATCACCTCAACTCCAAGGAACTCCAAGGAAGATGTGCATAAGTTTCCCTTGCAATTTACCTAAGTGGGTAAACCTACATGACTCCCTTACTTCCTTCATCTTGCTTCCCTGCAATAGCTGCTTCCCTCTTTTTCTTCTCATATTTCTCAGCCCATTTGATTTCAAATTTTTCAGTCTCACTCCACCTGCGAATGCATTTGCTCAATTCTATAATATGCAAATGCAGTCTTGTGATCCTCATATTCTCAATTGCTGGGTCATCCAATTGTACCCTATAGATTCTGTGTAAATGCACATTCTTTATAAGATCTTTTTTATATGTTTGAACTAGTTCAATTAATTTGTCATGAGCTAGGGCTCCCCTGCTCATAATCTCCTTGCAAAAGTACATTCATTCTTTCCTTTGATATTGGTCTATGTGCCCAGATTCCAAACAACTCCTTATTATTCCCTCCAGTTCCACTTTTAATTGAGAAACATATAAGGACTTCTCTTTCTCAATCTCTGATTTCTCAGGTGTTCCTGTTCGCTCCAACGTATTAGCAGCGCCATGAAACCTATCGGTGAACATGCACTTTATAAGACTTTTTTAACATAACATAACATAACATAACATAACATAGGTTCCAATGTTTTATCAAATCAGGCTGGTATATATCCCCCCTCAGTCATAACTATTTCTTCTGGTGATATTGGAGCTGTGAGTACTCTCATCCCTCCAAGTGCTTGCACCGTTAGTGGTGGCTTCCAGGCAACGATCTGTGAGTTCTGGGAAGTCAAGACAAATCCTGAAGTTGGTAAACCTACGGCAGCTAGTTAAGTCTCAGGTCCTACATTTACAAGGGGAGGAGCATTTGCTACTACCCTGGTTACAGATTGAGCAATAACAAAAGGTACTGGTGCCATACTAGTCACTGCAGCTGTGGTAGCAGTAACTTGTGGTTAAGCTATTACTCGTGAAGTAATCTCCAATATTTGTTAGGGTCATTCAAGTGGGGTTGCACCTGGGTGGGCGGGAGCAGTAGGCACTGTCGAACTGCTACTAGCACCTGACTCACTTTGCTCTACTGGGCTCGCCTGTGGTGAGGTTCTCAAAGGCAACATTTGTTCCAATATTCCATCCCCTAAATCAGTATCCGACTCATCCCCTTCTTTCTTAAAGGAATCTTTAGCCTTCACTTTCTTAGCAGCTTCTGGGGTGAGTACTGGATTTAATCTTGTTCCCTCTATAATAGTCTTTCTCCAACTACACTGCTCTTTAACCCATTGGGCATTTGCATAGTTTTCCACTGCCGTATTAGTCCTCCTCTGGTATTTCTCAGTTTCTTTCTTCCTGGCAAGTTTTTCCCAAGCTTTGAATGCTTCATGCTGACTCGATCAAGGTGGTGGCTTCATCTCGTACAATTTTCCTTTCAAATGGTTAAGAATTCTTGTGTTAAATGTCCTGTATCTAGAAAAGGTCAGGGTACCCGCCTTCTCCTTGATTTTACTCCACTTGCGAAGCCTAGCACAGGTGTTTAAATCATGCTCAGTCGTCATAATATATGCAGATGTACCCTCAGGAAGTACTTCTTGCCCTTTGAGTAATGGAATTCTACATCCCCTCTCGCCAAATTGTTAATTTCCCTAAAACATTTTATAAGGACAAATCAATTTAAAACAACACAATTGAACTTAATATTATGATTTCTTTCCATATACGTCAATTTCTTGTTAAACCAATTAAATTCCAGTTATTATTTTTCATATTTGTTTTATAGCAAATCCAAATACAGTAGTCACATTTAAGGATCCAATCCCAGCGCTGCACTGCAACGTCACCCACCAATCACAGCACGAAAACACACCAACTGACTAATCCCAGCTTGAAACACTATGACATACAATCCCATTCCTGACAGTAGCTCACCCTGCTTTACAATTTTCTTCGTACTTACAGAACTGTAAATATCGACTTTTGAAACCCCTTCTTGTTTGCTCGACTAAGAAATTAAGTATTACAATCATACAAGAATACCCGTCACAATCAGAAGTAAATTCTCGACCAGAGTTAAATCACACAAACCAATGTAGTGTCCCATGTTTGCGCAATTAGGTTCAACTAACACCAATCAATGTTAATTAGTCACAACAACTTTATAAATATATGTTACTGGTGTGGGTGATGGTACCTCACACACCACACCTCAATCCTGCAAGCAAGTTTACAAACTAATTTTGTAATATCCCCGGATCTTTCGACTACAATAAGCAGGACATCTTCAATCCTTTTTTTCAACAACTTATCAATACTTTCTCTCACTCAATCCAAACACTTAATCCAAATGAAAAACACAACCACAACACATTTGCCTAATAATACTCACACCTTCGAAACTACAACCGCCTTCGAATATCGCCTTGTCGGATCGTCAATTTCTGGACACTGAATTCAGGAATTGTGGATTATTGAGTAAAGTTTTTGTATCTATTTTATCTCTCCATTCAGAATGTAAACCAATCCACTGCAACCAGATTTGATAGCAAAGAAACAATAAATGGGAGTAGGCCCGTTTTCCCAGAAGAGACCGGGCAGCAGTTTTTAACAAACAACAACGTCACAACTGGAAGTCATTAAAACATGGCAATTTCAAAATTAGTGATATAAATCACATAGGGAGGGGGAAGGAGAAAGGGAATTTTGAGAAGAATTGTATTTGTAAGTAGTTTTTACAGCACTACATTACAAGTCAATGTACAAATGACCATTACACTCAAGGGAGCACTTGGCTTGCTAGTGATAGTGAACGGCGCAGTGACACAGGGGTGAAGAACAGCGTGAACGGCGAAATTAATAAGGTAAAAATGTGTTCGAAAAGAAAAAAATCATTATATACAGTGTAGGTTCTTAAACAATGAATACATAGACCACAGCAATGCCAAAGTTCTCTGCTGGGGGGTCGACAGCGTTTCAGCCTGATTGATTCCAGGCCATCATCAGGACAATGGCCACAATTGTTTAAGAGTGCTGAACATAGCATAGACTAGATCAAGAAATCCAGGCAAGATGGGGTCAAGGGTTAGAGTAGGGGAGAAAAAGCGCAGTGTCAAGTCAGCGCATGATTAATCCCAATCAATGCAGAGGAGTCGGCATATAGTTAATGGGTATGTCGATTTGGCGGGGGTCAAGTGTAGTGGTTCCAAGTACTGGGGGAATTAATTCCAATCTTATTGGACAAGAACCGGGCTGTTTCCGGCGGTGGTGCGGGTTGGTCTCTAACTGACCGCTGCGTGGGGCTCGATCCAATCTGAGGACGTGTCTGGGGCGAATGAAGCGTCCGGTGGTTTACACTGTTTGCGGGAGCTCGATGGCCTGCTTGATGATGGCCTGAAATCAATCAGGCTGAAACGGCGTCAGCCCCCCAGCAAAGAAATTTGGCATTGCTATGGTCAATTTATTAATTGTTTAAGAACCTACACTGTATGTAATATTTTTTGTCTTTTTGACCACATCGTTACCTTATTAATTTTGCTGTTCCAGCTGTTCTTCACCCTTGTGTCATTGCACCGTTCACTATCACTAGCACGCCCAGTGCTCACTTGAGTGTTATGGTCACTTGTACCTTGACTTGTACTGTAGTGCTGTAATAACTACTTACAAATGCAATTCTTCTCAAAATTCCCCTGTGGTCTCCCTTTCTCCTTCCCCCTCCCTACGTGATTTATATCAATAATATTGAAATTGCCATGTTTTAATGACTTCCAGTTGAGACGTTCTTACCAGATTTGATAGGACAGGAATTTGCAAACATCTTTACCCCTTTACCCTTAACTTATGACAGCGAACTCCAACTCTGCACCAACTCCATCTCTCGGTTGACAGATCTTTGCCACCGTGTTAGAATGGAAATAAAATAAAAAAATCATCAACTTAAAACAGTGTAAAATTCAGTCAATGATGAGAGGTTGGGAAAGTTGTAAATGTTGTATGTTTCATTAAGTAATTAGCAATAGTTTTTTGTCTTTTTATTCAGATTAGTCAGATATATCTAGTTACAGAAATATCAAGAAAATGTTGGTTAGGGGCAGCATAGAAAATAACAGCATGTTCCATAAGGAAATATTGTTATTGTTAAGCATTCTCTATGTTATTGTCAAGGTACATTTTAATGTTTCGTGTAAGGTTATTATAGTTTAGAATTTTTTAATTTTACCAGGCAACACTCTGTAAAGGTCCTTTCAATGTACAGCTGTGCACAACAAGGAAAGGACACAGTGACCAAATATTCCCTAAATGCAAACTATACCTCTAAATGCACCTTTATAAGCTTAAAACAAAATGAGTAATACATTCCTAAAATGTCAATCCTAATAGTTTTATCTGCGGATGTTGCCATGCATTCAACAGTGAGAAAAATAATCATTTCACTATTTAATTACTTTAGGGATTTTATATTGCACAGAAAAGACCCCAAAGTGTATCTCAGAGCTTTAAAAAAAACAGTTACTAATGGAAACAAGCAGTTAATAATAATTTCAAAGGTTTCATTACTTTAGAACATTTTACACAGTTTTATAAGTTTAAAAAAGAAATACACAGGATCAAATTCTTAAAGGAAGTTAAAGTATTTTTTATGTAGATAAGCCATAACTATCAAACAAATAAATAAAACCAAAGTGAATGGATATGATTGCAGAGGATTAGCAGTCCAATTGTTCTCAGGGTGATCAGGGCAATATATGGCAGTAATATGGCAAATAATAAAAATGGAGCTGAGCACACATTCAGGGGTAAGCACGATCATTTTAATTAATATCTACGCACAACCGAAAATAAAAACAAAAAAGGATCTATTCAACAAACTTATTGCAACCATCACATAATTCCATTTAGAACAGCCAACTTGGAAAATTATTCTCACTGAAGATTTTAACTCAAACCTACTGCACATCCAAAGAGGCAGAAGATAACATCATAGCATTAAATGCTATCTGTGCTGTAGAAACACAATTGTTTCCTATCCCAAAACGCACGGATAAAGTAGGACAGCGACTCATAAGGCACCTTGAACACCTAGGCATGCATACATTAAATGGGAGAATAAATCAGGACAGACCTGCCACCTGTACATACATTGGCCCTCGCTCGAGCTCAACTTTGGATTACACAATAGTAACCCTCCCGCTTCTAGGGCAAATATCAAGATTTCAAATCAAATGCTCCACCGATAGCAATCATTCAGCCTAGCATTTAGAGTTCAAAATGACATATCACAAACACATAGAAGTCCCAGCACTAGAGGGGCATATATCAGCAATTAATTTGAAGCGCCTGCGTTGGACAAGTACCACACTACCACACATAGCCTTGAAGGCTAATGAATTAATGATAACCCTCGAAACACAAAATACCATGACGATCGAAACATGGACAACTTTTCTGGTAAGTTTACCACAAGCAGGAGCATCCAATAAACAGGCAAGTAAAAAATGTACAGATTACAACAGCTGCCTCAGTCAAACGGCACAAATTCTAATGAAGCAACTGAGAAAGGCACTTAGGACAGCTCACCAACAAAGTCCATCTTCAAAAGTATGGGAACACGTACGTCAATTAAAGAAAAACTACAAGAAACAAGTCTGTATCGATAAAAAAGTCCTCAAAAATAACTTTGGACAAAGTTATTATATAACACAAAGAAACCAGATGCTATAGCTTTTTGGGATCAGGTGAATTCCATGAATCGAACCTCAAAAGTCACAAATGCGACCAGCGTCACCGAGCCAGTGTGGGTACAGTATTTAATTACCACATTTTCAATTAAAATAGTGGACCAGTCGAACCTCGCTGCAACTACTATAAAGGAAATGCAAAAAACAGTAATGGTCATAACTAACCATAGTACCAAGAAAGATAAGCCTACTATAATGACCAAAATAGCAGGAAACGGCACATTGCAGTTTGTGGGTACACCACAATCAAACTTCTCCCATACTGAAGCAGAAATTTTACAAACCATAAGAAAAAGTCAGCTTGATAGCGCACCAGGTCCGAATTGAGTACCTCAGGCTATTTACAAACAAGACCCCGACTATTGGGCCAGCAAGATGCATAGTTTGTTCCAACTGATTGGCACACCCAGTCGCATCCCAGAGAGCTGGAGAGGTTCAATAATCAGTCCAATATATAAGGGAGGGGAGCGCTCAGACCCCACAAATTATCGACTGATTGCATTAATAGACGCAGACGCCAAATATTATGCATCGTTGATCCTAACAGATCTGATTAATTGGTCCGACGAGAACAAACAAAATTCCTCTAAACCAGTCGGGCTTTCGACGGGGCACTGGTACAATTACAAATGCATTAGCAATAGGGCTACTGGCCGACAAAAGTCTATGACAACGACAAGCATTACATCTATGCTGTGTGGATTTTAAGGCGGTATTTGACCGGGTCAGCCGACGCACATTATGGGCTAAATTGAAGGAGCAGGGTCTACCCGACGCAATTCTGAATCCAATGATGGATCTTTAGACCGACACCTGGATGCAGGTCAAAATTGCCGACGGACAGAGGCTAACAAGGAACATCTACACAAATGAGGGGCTAAAGCAGGGATGTGTCTTGGCCCCACACCTGTTCAATCTACTAATGGCCGATTTAACACCGAGACTCAACGGGGTCAATTCACATCCGCCACGTCTGGGCACATTGCCATTAACACACTTGTCTTACGCAGACGGCGTCGTCCTCCTTAGCCTGACGAGAATCGGTCTGCAACGATCAATAAATGAATTAGCCGAGTACACTAAAGTAAACCTGATGGAAATTAATACAAAAAAAACAAAGGTCATGATCATTACTCATAGACTACCCAAACAGATGACATTTGCAATTAACAACGCAAAATTAGAGGAGGTTACCAGCTATAAATATGTTGGAATTTATTTGGATCGAAGGTTTTCATTCTCCATGCACTATGAGGCTATACAAAAAAAGGGTACTGCCTTACTATTTGCATTTTGCAGCATATCCAAATTGTTAAAAGGTCCACTGTTTACTCCACCACTCGCAGTCATGAAAGCAAAACTACTCCCAACCATTGCCTATGGAAGCATGAGTCACCACGGAAACAGTGTAGCAATTCTAGACAACATTCAAATGCGAGTGTACAAAAGAGTATTCCATCTACCATGCGACGCTTCACCTGCTCAGGTACGTCTAGAGTTTGATCTACAGCAACAAGCACTGTACAGAAGGTACAAGTCAATCAAAACCTGGTAAAAAATTTGGATTAATCGTGATCTAGAAATCAATTCAGCACTTTGGGAAGCTTTGCAAAACGATCCAAAATCACACTACGCAAAGTATTTAAATGCCTCATTGCGAATAACCAGGATCGGAAACTACCTTTATCTTCTCTCCAGACGATCGCGAAAAAGGTGGCAAAAACACACTCACTAATGGAAGACAAAGCTACGTTGAGTCAACGCACCCACGCATGGATTGTATTACACTCCTATAATAGACTCGAGCCAGCGACATACCTGGGTCTCGCTTTTTCCCCTTATCTAAAAAACAAATTTTTAGAACTACGCTTGGGGAAATTGCCTTCCAATGCTGATCTTCCGAACTGGAAGTTCCAGGGCTCAAAAGCATGCAGCCTATGTGGGTCACCAACACAGGACTTCATACATGTAATTTGTATTTGCCCAGTGTTAGAGTAACACCGGCGTTATTTGCTTAGGAGACAGTTTAATGAGAGAGGTATCCGCACCTGCAGATCAGCAATACTAAGAAGTCTAGACTCAAAGGATCCGCAATTAATCTGCAAACTGATAAAAAAATGTAACCTGTTTTGAGAAGTTAATGAAATAATGTTATAGGCCATAAACATTGGTTAGCTGCTCCTCTCAGCCTTTTTAGAGTTACATAGATGTAAAAAGAGACAATGAAGTCAATTTTAATGTATTGCACAAAGCAATCTTTCTAACATTGGAGTATTTTTATTTATTTGTTTATTTTATTTTTTTCTTAACATACAGAAAAATCAGATATTTTGTATTGCAATATTGTGATGGTCTTAACCTGCAGAGAAATTGGATTTTACGTATAGGAACATTGTGATGGTTTTAATTAACTATACAATAAAGAATTTTTCACTTTCACTTTCAATATATGGCAGTCCCAATGCAAAGATGAAGGACTTTCGCAGGGTAAACAAAATGGCAACATACACCCCACCGGGGGGCAGCCCTGTTCCAGTGGGAGCCAGACAAAGCAAAAGTTGGCTTGGGAGAAACACTGTCACCTATACCTTAGGGTGACAAGACAAAGTGGCAATGAAAACGCCACAGGAGGCAAACTCCATCTTGCCCCCACTGGAGTGCCATGCTCCTATACACCCTGAACATCACTCCTTCCCAGCACACACAAAGAGCTCCTCAACAGTGAGGGTTCATACCTTTCCTTGTAGGCTCAGTTCAGCTAATGGTCCACAGCGGAAGAGAGGCTTTGCTTCCAGGCCTATTCTCTCCCATGCTTCCAATGGCCATACCACCACCATACCAGCTGAATTCTGTAGGGGGGTCTAACCTATTTAATGCAGCAGAATTTCCCTCTGAGTGGTTCCATGAATGGCACAACTCTGAGCAAACACTGCAAATGATTACCCCACTCATATGGACCATCACCATTCACAAGGCTTGACATAAACCATGTCAAACCAATGCCAGACAGTGAACTTTTCATGAAAATCTATTTTTACCATTTAACTAGTTTGCCTATCATTCACATAGAACTCAAAATCTCAAAGGCTAAATACACTCAGCAACTCTGAAGCAAATGTCCATGGGAGTGCTAGGAAACTAGTGACCATATACACAAATGTTGCTCTAGTTGGAGGCTTTATAGTGCTAACAGACCAACCAGCAGCCCTCCTAACTATAACAACTCTATTCTATGGTATCCCTGTCTTACTGGGGCACCACAGAAAATGTCCAGGTTAGTGCAACAAGGAACTGTGGGGTCCTTCTTTGCCCCAAGACTGTTTCTTCTTTGTACTATGCAACTAGTGAATATTAACTTTTACTTTTTTCCCACTTGCCCTATTTGCCTGACTTGAAGTTTCCCCACCCTTTTCTGGGGCACCTGCACACCAGTGTAACTGACGGCTTTACTGGTCCTCCATATGGACCATGAGCCTTATAAGCTAGCAGTAGTGTTCAAATATCCCGCTTGGGATTTTCTGCTTGTTGTAGGAGGTTTTGAGTACCATAGATGAGCAGCTTAATTATTCTATAATAATATCCGCTGGAAGCAGGATTTGCTGCTCTGTGCTCCTGGTGGTGTACTTCAGCCCTTAATAGTTTAACTTTGGGCTCCCCAGCCTCTAACATTTTGGTGCAATTTCTGGATCCTTTTCATGATGGTCCAAGGCTGCATTTCTACAGACCTGGACACTGCTGTTTATGTCTTCCTCAGCAGCAGGGGGCAGCAACAAGCTGAACTTTCCTGGACTAATGATTAGCAGAATGGCTGATAGAAGATCCAAGAAAGGGAGCCAACACTCTCCTGCTGTCTTCTCAGAAGATGACTGAGTTGTTACAATATTCCTCTGAGGCTGTTTAATACATGCTTGCCCTCCTGTTCAGCTGTTGGTAGTCTTCTAATTCAGGCACAATCTTCATCAACACTGCATGTCCTTCATGGACAGACTACTCACCTGCCAATGCACCTCAAGCATCCTGGCCTCCTGGCCACTTTTAGAGTGCTTGATTTTGTGGCTCTTCGAGACTGCAGATAAAATCACTGTGTCTTCCAAATAAAATAAAAATACTCAATGGCTTTAGCAGCAACCCCTTGGAGGAACTTTTAAACTGTAAATTTGCTCCATCCTGACTCAACCCAGAAACACAAGTCTGCCTTCCATGAATGGGTTGCAATCTATTATAAGAAAGAGTTTACAGTTATATGCAAGGTGCAACTTGTCTTGAGGACACCCTTGCAATCAGATGTTTGGGTCAAAACCTCAACAGTATCACAGGGCCTGTCTCTTTGAAATCACTGGACTAAGCAACAAAAAGTTTATTAAACTTGAAACAATGCTGAGTGGGGTAACATCCCTGAAAATATATGTGTCATATTGTATAGTTCACAGTGCTTTTCGTTTTGAGCAAAGCACTGTCTGCACCATTGTTGATTTATACATTACAAAGAGGCAAATAAGAATGTATTTATTTTGTTCACAGAGAGGTTACTGTCTATTGTTTTGTGATTACAGTTGAGTGTTTGACAGGTTAAACATATTTTACCCAAAGACTTAAAACTGTTAAAGACTACAGATTCTAAATTTCAGCATAGAAGAAAGAGGAGAAAAAAAGAAAATAAATTTGAAAGTTTTAGTAGGGCATAACCAGTTCTATATAAACCTTTCTTGCCCAGTAATGCTTAAGCCTTTGCCAGACTAAGTCAGCAAGTACTGCTTGCACAGACTGGTCAAGGGTGTACACCAGTGTGTACCAGTGTCCATGGGTAAGCAGTACAGAGACGTTTACACTACTGCAAAGCAATGGACCTTATTTTAAAAGGTGTGCACTGATGTTTAAAGCTTAAAACCATATTAATTAGGAATCTTACAGTGGATGAGGCTGCTTAAGGAGACTCACTCACAGAAGAAATTAAAAACCTTGACAACCCAAAGGCAAAAAAACTTGGGGGGGGGGTAAAGGTAAGAATCAACTTCCTCACATTAAACATCAGAGTAGGTTTGGTTTAATGTACTAAGGGTTGAGCTCACATTTAAGTTACTGAAACCTCTGACTCCTGTACCCACCAAGATAGGGTCTTAATTACTCATGGTGGACACCAATGCACCCCAACTGACAAAGCACTTTCTTGCAGTCACTATGGAGAATGCACACCTATTGGCTGTAAATGAGTAGATTTATAGTTCTCACAATTGCTCTACTCGAGATACGGCATATGGTCTGGAGTTGTGGGCCCTCAGTGAGAGCATCACAATTCATTACCTATTGGGGGTAGGCCTGTATCAAGTATACCCCACTACAAAGTGGTGTTGGAAGGTCTTGACCAAACAAATTGGCTGGGATGGGATGGCTGTGGGGAGGCACGACCCAGTGGTTGCGAGTCCATTGAAGATCTATGATTGCAAGGTGTTTGGAATTTTCCACTCCCAATTCTATCATCATCTTCTACTCAGACATGCTGTCACGTCCTATCTAGCTTACCTAGTTGATTAACCTGACTTTAGCCTACTAGATGCCAAGCTATGTGTTAAATCCCATCAAGTGGGAAAATAACCTCTTCATAAAGAGCCTTAATTTTTAACTCCCTTAATATCTTCAGTCACCTTAGAGAAAGATGTAAGCATCGTAGTGGATAAGGAGGGGCCCTTAGCACATATGGCGCCACTAGAGGCTGCAATTTCAAAGAGATTTTGTTTGATACAGTAGAAATATCTGAACAAAATGTATTTGACTCCTGAGAAGCTATGTTTTCTGAGGGGAACCGTCCCAGAATGCCCTAGATGTCAGGCAGACATGGGAGATTGTATTCGTACAAGCTGTTCTTGTGAGGTGGTCAGGCTCTTTTGGGAGGGAATATCCTGTACATTGCAGACAGTCCTGAGACGACTTATTGAGGTGGTCACAAAAACTGATATACTAAATGTTCTTGTAGATGAGGGCTTTACAAGAGATTAGAAGGGTCTCCTCAGGTTTAGACTAGTACAAAGGAAAAGAAAGGTTGCTCAGAACTGGAATAAGCCAACCCTCCTGCCCCATGCAGTCAGGTGCAAAACAGGTATGGACAAGTGTCATGTACTTGAACTGATAATATATAAAGTATGGGGTGATGCACCTAAAAAGCACCAAAAGATCTGGGAGAGTTGGGAAGGATGTTCTGCAGAAGAGGGGGATGTCTAGTGTTCTTTTTACACTCTTCAATGAGTAATTGGGACCTATTTCAGAGGGGGCTGCCTCAAAAGAGATGACGTTAGCTAATTCCAAGTAGACGGAACACAGCAAATTTGAGTTCAAATGGAAATGTCCTAAGAACCTATGTACAAGTGTGTGTTGGTGCTAAAATGTTAATAATTGATGTTTTATAAAAAGATTAAAAATTAAATATAATGAAATTCAAAATCAATTAATTAAAAGAAAAACATAATAACGTGTAATAAACAAAATGGTTTCAAACACATACAATAAGCCAGAGATATGGATTTTTAAATGTTTAAGGCAAAAAAATAAAAAGAAAACTGTAAAGCACTGATTAAAGTCAATGTTCATGAAGACTGTGACTAGGTGCGATTTCACATTGACCTTGATGGAGCATGTGGTTGGTTAAGTCTTTTGAATCTTACCAATTTGAAGTTTTAAATTGAAACGTTGTTAACTTTTTTAGCTCTCAGGTTTTTTCAGTAGACAGGGAAGGATGCTTAAGTAGTCAAGGGTCCCACAAATACAGATACACTGTCACTGAGTTCCCTGGTGAAGTAATCAGATTTGCTCTCTAGAGACCCAAACAGTACAAATTGGGAATTCTGAACTAAGAAGGATGAAAAAGGGTTGGTAAGTTGTACCTTTTACCAGTTCTCTAGATATAGGAAACAATGACTATGTAACATCCTATTTTTGTTGATGGTGGAAAAGTCCTTTCTGGTCTCTTCTACACCTGTCAAATCCTCTGGGAAGGCTGCTAGTCTCCAGGTCTGTCTCCTATCTGTGCTCTCACAGGGTCTAATACAGTCCCATCCTTGCTGGGCATCTTTTTTTTCACTTAGAATGGAAGCCTTTTTCAGCCTATTAGTGCTCCTTAGCAAGTTATTGGAAACATCCAAAAGACTCCTTCTGACCAGTTAAAAGCCCTGGGTTCAAGTCTTCTGCTCAAGCTGCCCAGGTAGGATATCTTTTCTTGTGATGTGTTCATCTACAAATATCCAGGGAAACAGAGGGGCATTTTTATCCAGTGCAGTAGCAAGTGGGTTGTGACTTCCCTAGACCAAACCAATACAAAACTCTCACCACAAATAAACCCTCTTTTTCAGATCTTCCTCTCTAGTGCTTATCTGCAAACATTTTAAGAGGCCTTTACTAAGGTGGCACATGTAAGGCACTTCTCTGATCATTTTCAATTTTCCTCCTAGATCGTGCCCTGTTGACATGAGGATCCACCCCTTCAAAAGTCTGACAGGATTCTATAAATGAAAATCTTTACTTATTTTGAGTTGCTTGTGGCATCTCAGCATCAAAAGGGGCCCTCTGCACTGGTCCTTCATAATGTCATATTCCTCCTCCTGTCAAAGATAAATATTCAGTGTTTGACACACAGCGTTCTTCCTACCCTTAAAAATTTGTGTATTTTTTCTTGGCAACACATCTTTTCATATCTAATTGGGATGCTCATTAATGCCACTGGATGAAAGGTAAAATCAGCTGATGTATTTTAATTACTGAAAGGCTTTCAAGCCACAAGCCAAAACTCCATTGGCTAGATAATAGACAAATAAAGATTATGTTTACAATCTAATTTAATTCAACATATTATTAAGGACAGTACGTCTCATATCATAAGGTAGAAACTCTAAAAATTGCTGCAGTGTTCGTGAATAATGACATGAGTGACTGATAGTGTGCTTGGTGCTTATTAAAACAAAAGCAGGGAATTATTACTATAGACTGGTTAGCAATTCATTTGTTTAAAAATGTGACTGAACATTGTGCATAATTCCCCAAAAATATAATGAATGTCAGTCTACATGTATGAGTGTTGACGTTTCAATCACTCATGCATTATTTCAATGGGTCCTTCATCAGAATTAGACGGATGCACCATAAGGACAGGTTATCTAAGATCCAGCTGTTTGTAAGAGTGTCCCCCACACAGTGTCTGAATTCTGAGCTTTTGCCCTCAGCTGGGTGATTCATTAAGAAGAAGGGATAAATCAATGGGCCCGTGTAGAATAAAACATTGATGGGATGGTATAGATTCAGGCCCAAATGCCGGATCTGGAAATAAAGACACGCTAATGTGTCCATTTAGTCCTGAGGAAGACCCCATGGAAATAATATTCGAGGAGTTGAAATGTCGGCACCCATACAATTAGACAGGCATTCATTGTAGTTTGCTGGAAGTGTCGTACCTGAATTTTAGAAATCTTCTTCTTTGCTATTTACAAAACATCGTGCCCTATACCAAAACCTAAAATGGCCTACAGAGAATATTGTCTTGACATGAAAATTTCACTGTGAATTAACAAATTAATAATGGCTTTGTTTGCAGAAATGGGCACACTGATGTTGGCATTGTTGACTGCTCTGACTGCTGTGCTGCATCCATCCATCGGGCAGGTATGCATTTTAAGTTCTATTTAAAAGGGGACAGTTGCAAGCTTGATTAAGAAAAGAAGTGTACGAACAAAACAGTGTTAAATGCAGTAGACAGAATCCTCTACCCTTCCCCAAAATGTAAGCATGTTTGCTCTGTTAGCAATGGGGTTACAGGGGCCTGTTTATTAACGTACCAATATGCACATTTACATCAAATAAGAGCTAAGGAGAGTTGCATTCTCTCAAGGTGATGTCAAACAGGAGCACTTAGCTGCAGCCCCAAATAAACAGAAAGGCTGTTCACAAACATCAATTTAAAGGCAATCATCTAGTACATAGCGTTAATGGTTTTCAGTGCTGTGCTAACCGCATGGCTTTAATATAGGTGACTCAACTATGAGTGAAAAGAAAAGACAAGGCTAAAGAAGCCATGACATCCCAAAGGATTGTTTATTAAATTCCCATTTTCTGTTTATTTCTGTTTTTTATCTTTCATTAGGTAGGAATGCATTCATGCCTACTTTTAGAGCCTGCATTGCAGTTGGGGACAGTACATTTTTATTTGCTTCTCCTCTAGACACAATGGATCTGTAACTGAATTTAGGCCAAGATTTACTAACGCTTTGCATCTGGTTTACATTAATTTTGTAATGGAAAACCAACACAAAGGTGCCGATTCCGATCCGGGTAAAAAAAATTGCGTACGACTCGTATCCGTATATTTTCACGTACGAATCGTACAAGTACCGTACAAACAGCGAAGTACGATTCGTACGTGAAAAATACATACGAATTGCGTCGTGAAAATGGTACGAGAGGGAGGCGTAAATTTTTACGTCCAAATAGCGTCGGGAAAAGTGTCCGATAGGGAGCCGGACATTTTTACGTGCAAATCGTAAAACAGAAGTCTGAGCGCGCAAGTACGATCCGTACCGCCCGTCCGAATACACAACCGCATGTAAAAGGCCCTGTACGGAGCGAATGCTGTAGCACACATGTACACGGGTAAACTTGTGCCTGGATACGAGTCGTACAGCCCCCCCTTACCCCGCACATGTCAACACCGTACCCCCGTATGTCAGCACCGTACCCTCCTCTGCACCGTACCCCAACACCGTAGCACAGCCCCGCACCTGTACGCGCCGTACCCCCACCCCCCGTAGGTACACGCCGTACCCCCAGCCCCCGTAGGTACGTGCTGTACCCCCACCCCTGTATGTACGCACCGTACCCCCAGCCCCCCGTAGGTACGGCGCATACCTCCACCCCCGTATGTACGAGCCGTACCCCCAGCCTCCCGTAAGAACGCGCTGTAACCCCAGCCCCCCGTAGGTACGCGCTGTACCCCCACCCCTGTATGTACGCGCCACATCCCCACCCCCGTATGTACACGCCGTAGCCCCAGCGCATAACTTTTTCATTATATTACATCCACATTAAAAATAAAAAGTAGTCTGGTGAGACAGGTAACACATTCTCTAAGGCCTGACTTAAAACCCTGTAGGCTGTAACATTTTGCCAGCCTTCATATTGCAGTGTTATTTAAGACTGCTGTGTACACAGAAAGGGACTAACTTGTTTATTGTGCTCTGGTGGATAATCTGGTTGTTGTTTGTTCAGAATGAGCAGCTGAGGATGAGGGAGGACATAAAAGCACATGGACACATTACTCCCAATCCTCAGTGGCTTGTAAGCCGGGATTCAGGCGTAAACTCCTATCTGTTACTAAATCAGGACTGTCATTTTAGCCCAGTGAGCCCACAAATGAGTATTTGTCTGTGCGATTTTTACCACATAAAATCAGGCACAATATGTGCAGGCAAACTACTAACTAAATCCCAGTGTTTGTGCACCTCAGTACAAGTAACGTTATGAGGCCTTGGTGAAGTCATTAATGCACAATTTAACTGCCGCACCAGGGGCCAAATTACACATACGGCACAAATGCGCCGCATTGGAGTGAATTTGTTGCCCCTAGGGCAGCCAAGAACTCGCCCTGCCCAAGGACAGTGCATTGTCATGAAAAAAAGAGCAGCTGCTTTGAAGCCGCTCTGTGTTTTCACAGTGCAGGTGGCAACCTGTTTGCACTTTGAAAGGGGATTGGAGATTACCTTGCAGGTGTGTGCAGTGAATGACTGCACCTGCCTGCAAGGGGATGTCTGGGGGTCATTCCTCCCGCCAGAGGGCTGCAATCAGTGGGTGCACTGACAGTGCGTCTCCTGAGTGCCTCTTTGCCTCTGCCTCCAGAACTGTAATACGACGTGGACGCAGAAGCAAAAATATGACTTAAATTCCATGGGGCCTCATCTCCATGCAAATGAGGAAGAACTGCAGATGTATGTGCGCCAGCGCAATTATTTTTAAGGAAGGGGGCGCACAAGCGTCTGCGGCCCCTTCTGTAATACCAAAGTGCCCCAGGGTGCAAACACCCATTTTGACCCTGGGGCCTATCTATAATACAGCCCCTAACTGATCTCGGTTCTTACCAAGTGCGCATTTGCCACACGGGATAGCGCAGGGCCCGTATTGAACCCAACCGAATATTACTTTCTCCAAACGTTATATAGGCTGCAAACTGTGGAGTCAAAATCACTGCAAAGTCTACACTGCACTCCATAAAGATAGATATGTCTTCTTTTTTTTGTCTGATGTAGAATCTGCAGAAAGATTTTCCTGAAAAGTACAGTTATGTGCCTCCCAGTAAGACAGTCCAATAGTTCAACTTTCACCACTGCTACAAAGCTTTGAAACACATTGCGAGAATGTGTGCCTTGTGGCTTCAATGAAAAACGCTCTTTGCACTATAGAATAGTATTGTATAGAATGCTATGTGAAATGTTGCCTTTAGAAGTTCTGCAGAGAATTTAACATGTTCGAGGTCTGGACACTCAAAAATATTTTAGTCAGTGACAGACCTGAATGGTCAATAAGGTACTTCGGAACAAGTTGCAGGGCTAGGTATTGCAGAGGCATTTATTACATATCCACTCAGTTACTAAACACAACAAAAGAACTGCCAATTCCGCATCCTGGCAGTACCATGTTGATTTAGAAAAATAATCTTTCATTACTTTGAGAGGGAAAGTGTTTCATGGAACAACTGTGTATATTCATTTAGCATCACAGTTGAGTCCACTCATGGACTAGTCATGGAGAGTTCAACATGGCCTTATGAAAAAAACAAAGCAATACCAAAGGGGATGATGGATGGAGTGTTTGAGCAAATCAAACACTCGCCCCCAGTCAACTGATCTGGGTTTAATCCATCGTTATTCTTTAGCTCACTCCACCACCCCAGTTCAGACATGGCCATATGCAAATCAGTCTGACCCTGTGGCTCATGAGAACAGTGAATGTATGAATGAAATGAATTTTATAAAGCGCACGTAGCTGCCCTGGGGCGTCCAAGCGCTGAGAATACCAACTGAGGCTAAAATTGTTTGAGGAAAGAAAACCAACCTAACTATTAATTAATAAACAAAAGCGTTTTCAGCTGTTTACGGAAAGAACTAAGGTCGGGGTTGGATCTTAAATGTTGGGGAAGAGCATTCCACAATTTGGCCACGTTAAAAGAAAAAGAGCGGCCTCCCGATCTTGATTTCTTTATCTTCGGGAAAATAGCCAGATTGGCAGAGGATGAGCGCAGATGTCTGACAGGCTGATAAGGTGTAATAAGGGGAAAGTTGCTGGGCCTGAGGACCAGAAGGCCTGATGTGCAATACAAAGTGATTTGAAATTAACTCTTTCCCTAACGGGAAGCCAATGCAGTCTCCTTAGGCCGGACTTTACTGATGATCTGCGGGGGATTTGTAGAAGAGTCCGTGCTGCGCAATTCTGTATCAACTGCAGTTTGCGTAGAGTAAAGTCGGGAGCTCCCAGAAATAAAGCATTCCCGAAATCCAACCGTGATTGGATCATGCCCAGAACCACGGTCTTTCTTGCTTCGAAAGGGAGTAGAGGAAGGACCTTCCTGATGACTCCAAGAATGCCGAAACAGATAGCAGATAGTCTTATTGCCTGCTGATCAAATGACAGGGACCTATCCAGCCAAACACCAAGGCTCTTGATGGTAACTTTAGGCACCGGGGCCGGTCCCAAACTGGGTGGCCAAAGAGTATCAATGGAAGAAGGAGCGAGACGACCTAGGAGCATGAGCTCAGTCTTGTCTCCGTTGAGTGTGAGACAAGACTTGGTCATCCAACTCTTAACCATCTCCAGACAGACTGCAAGATCCGCACACACTAAGGATCCCCCTTCCTGTGCCAGAGAGACCACCAGCTGAGTATCGTCCGCGTAGGTAATGATCTTAATGCCATACGTATGGACGATCTCAGCTAGTGGCCTCATGTAGACGTTAAATAACGTCGGGCTCAACGATGATCCCTGCGGGACTCAACATCCCAGAGGCTTACTGGTGGAGGTGACATTGCCCTCATATACCTGGAAGGATCTATCACTCAGGTAGGACCTGAGCCACTCCAAGGCCTTGTCAGATATTCCGGTGTCCAGGAGACGTTGTAAGAGGATATCGTGATTGACGGTATCAAATGCCGCGCTCAGATCGAGGAGGATTACAGCCCAAAACCCCAAAACCGGTCCTAGGATGCTGGTTTCCAGTCCAGGGAAGACCTGGCTTGGCATTTCGGGCTGGATTGTTCCCATGAGGCACAGGGTCAAGACTGATTTGCATATGGCTGGATTCAAACCAGGCACGTCACTAGGGGGGTGCGGGGGGTGCAGACCGCACCGGGTGACACCCTCACATGGGGTGACACCAATCTGGTTACGCTGTGTTGGCTGCAGTGCTGGCCAAACTTTCTCCACTCTATCAATAGACAGCTCTCTGCAGCGCAGTCTCGCCTTTGCTTTATAATCAGGAGAAACCCCTTAGCCGGCTGCCGGGCCAAGATCATTATCCAATTAGGCTATAACGACGTGAGGTGACGTCGACGTTCGAAACACGTCAATCACGTGGCTCCCGCTAGTCCTTCCGGGTTTCCTGCCCAGGGTGCTTTAGTTCCTTCAGGTATGGCTCCTTCTTAAAGATGTCCTTTTTAATCTATGGTTGATCGTTGCGCCTGTTCACTGCCTCTGTTGGTTCAGCCCTGCAGTATCCCCAAGGTACAAGTTTCCACACAGTGAAGGTGAGGAGGGGGGGGGGGGCTGCAGCACTTCAGCGAGATCTCACCGCCCCCGTCCCACACGTAATTCCCAGTAAAAGCAGCTGCCCACTGTCCCGTGGTGGAGCAGCTGCTGAGGATAAAAAACGCCGGCGGCACCCTGTTAGCACTCCGGTCGGGTCCCTTGCTGGCAGGGGGGCTTTAATCCCCAAAGAAATACCCCCACGACTCAGGCCCGGTTCTAGACCCTGGCCCACCCAAACAGGAGCCTTGGCCCTCGCAGTGAGGACTTGAAGGCAGGCGCGCAGCTTCCCGGGCGCGCACACACACAGTTTTAGAGATTATCGCAGCCGCACCCGAGTACTTCACAGGTCTTTAAAAGACCATTTACATGTTAACGAGGCTTTGTTTATTTTTTCACCCCTTCATCTCCACATGGCAAAGGCGACAATGTTCTGCTGCGTGGATATTTCGTTTTCTATGCAGCGCAGGAGAAAATAAGTTTCTTTATTCCGATTCACCTTTCCTGACCCCTGCAGCTGTTTATCACATCAGGCTGTGACACAAAGTTTGACTAATGGAGTAGGTAAGAGAATGTGTTACTATTTAGTTTTTTTTTATGCACAGGCCCAGCAGGACGCTTAAACAGTTTTTATCATTATCATGGCCGATGCAGATGCAGGACAACAATAAGACAATACAAAATGCCCAGATAACGCTGGTGATTAATGATCCTGCTGGAGAGCAATCATTTGTCTGTTAGTTTTTAAATGCAGATGAACTGTATTTTATGTGGAAGCTCAGTAGGTTACTGCCTTTGTCACATCGATCCTTGTGCTACTCGCAGTTCAGAAGTTACAATCCTAACGTAGGACAGTGACCAATGAACTGTCATCAAAGAGCTGCAAACAAACATGAATGGTATACTTACAACTTCGCTTTCTATTTTTGTGACATAGTTAGAACTTCCCCAGTCTTTCATTATTCTGATGTTGCTAAAATGAGTATGTTTGGGAAGATATACATTTGTATCAGTAAAGCTGACCCCCATGGAAATACTCTTTAAATCCTACGGTTGTTTCCCCAGACCAAACCCTCTTAAAATATACTGCCCACCAGTATGGATGACATGTGATTCATACACCCTGTAATACTCATTGGCTTATGTGGCATTCCCTATAGACTGATTTACATACTTGTATGATTCATTGTCTGTATAATGTGTGCGTGGTGTAAAGTACTGACACACACTACACTGATATGAGTAGCGCTGTACAACAAATGAAATGCATATGAGAGAGGGGCTACGTAAAGATGAGGGGCACTTTTGGAGGGTGGCAGTGAGGGAATCCGAGGAGGAGGTCAATAGGGGAGGGGCCATGGAGCTGTGGAAATATGGATTTTTATGATCAGTTATGTCCCCTATCTTGGACCCCAACGGTTCCATGTGTATGCTACAAGTACATGTATGTTCCCTCCAGTTCCAGTTATGAAGACGCAAACACATGTGCGTCCACCGTCAACATGTCCTCTATCAGATCCGCCATGAATGGGCCGGATATTCTATTTCTAAGTATGAAAGGCCACCGGCTTTATATGGTCCATTTACTATATTTTACAGTCCAGG
Source organism: Triturus cristatus (assembly GCF_964204655.1). NCBI lineage: Eukaryota > Metazoa > Chordata > Amphibia > Caudata > Salamandridae > Triturus > Triturus cristatus. Next base: position 185,355,458 of record NC_140589.1, read on the forward strand.
CGAGTAGGCCCTGATTCTGCCATCAAGCCTTTTTCTGCCTTCTGCCTCTGAAAGCTCCAGTCTGAGCTCGCATCTGTATCCATGAACTTTGTCCTACTCCCTGCGCGGCTAACGGTGCCTGACTCGACCTGTCTGCCTGCCAAAAACTGTATTTCACCTTCAAGATTATCTGCTCCGCTCCGCTCCTCATCCAATGCATTCCTGTCTAGTAGTTTAAATAAACATCCTTCCAGCTACCGAGCTAAGGGCCCGGCTTCTCTGTCTTTATGCAAGTAATTCATAGCCCTGTTACTATGGAAGATTTCTGCCCTTGCATCTCACGTAGACACTTAGACGCTTGTACACGCACTCACAGTTAGTATAGAATAGATTTTGTTCGAGAGACCTTTCCTTCTGGATAACATAGTTCTTTAAACATAGGATGTTAGATATGATTTGGGATTAGATTGACCTGACCCCCCAGACTTCTGTCTCCACATGATGAGCTGAATGTCAAGTCCCCTTCACCCCCTAGTTGCACGTCAATCACACGTCATGCTGCTGCGCGCGCATCTCTGCCAAGTATTTCTGCTGACATTGCGAAATTCTTTCTTGGAACCACCCATTTGTGACATCACACCTAATGACGTTTTCTAGTTACGCCTAGTTACACCCATTCTAGTTACGCATGTATGTCTTTTATCTCTGTTATCAACTGTTACGCCTCCTACATCTGTTTCACTGTAATGCCTTTTCTATAAAAATGATTACCTGTCAATAATGTATGGCCCTTCACTTCCTGAACCTCCGTGGTGATGGAATATGAAGACCACAATTCGAATTGTCATTGGAATAAAGCCCGTTCCTAACCTCTAATACCACGGATTCTGCCTCTTGTTTTTCTGAGCTATTCTTATTAATTTTCCGCATCAAATTAAGTACCGGTAATTAAATTATTTACCACAAAATTGGCGCCCGAACAGGGACACTTTCTCATCTCACGCGCCGGCGGTGCGTTGCAGGCCCGGTCTCCTGCCACAGCTGAACGGACAACAAAAACGCGTATCTGCAGGATTTCCTGTGTCTCCTTCCGGCCAAGCGGGGACGACTGAGGCTGCGATCAACACCCAGACGAGGCGGTGAGAAGTGCGAAGTATCCCGACCAGAGCCTAGCTGAGAGAGCAAGATCCGAGGTATACAGAGACCCACCAGGTTCCGAAGTTCCGAGTACAGTCGAGTCGAATCCAGTCCGGTCCAGTTTCAAGTTCCGTTCCGAGGCCTTCCGTTCCGAGCTACCCGGTGAGTACCATTACCGGGGAGGCATTTAACGTGCACATAGTCTGTGCCGGTCAAGACGGGTTTGGGTACACAAATCCGGTCTACACTGTTCTAGCAGTGTATCTGTACTGTTTAGCAGTATATATAGTAATATAGTATGTCTTGCATATAAATAAGTATTATCCAGTGTCAGTATAATGTCAGTAACCAGTTTTCTATTAGTTATCATTGTTCATAAAAACTGTTAAACGTTAAATGTTTTAAATACGTTTTATATATTGTGGTGTGAATGACTGTTCATTATTGTGTTTTTTGTATAAAGTGTGTTCTAGTAATAAGGTCTGAAAAATGCCGCTCTTTTCGAAACTAAGACAAATCAAAACTAGAAAAAGTGTACTCGAAGAAGCTGTTCCCATCCCACCGAGGGACACTCCAGGGTACTTCATGTATCATAAGCATGGCCTAGATGCCGTATTATTTCTTGATTTATGGGTAGATTACACCAAAGAATTACCAGAGAGTAAGAGATGGCCCGCAGCGGGGACCTGGGATGCAGATTGCATCATGAGAGTAGAAGAAGAATTATGGAAAAAGAAAGCCAGACAGTCACAGAAAGATGCCATTGAATTATGGCGTAAAGAATCATATAGACGTACAGAAAAAGCACACCGACAGGAAGAGAAAGGTAAGGAGAATACAAATAAAGTCCGAGAAAATCTATTACTTGAGGAAGGTACCCGAGTAAAATCAGAACAAGTAGATAGACAAAGAAACGCTCTTATGAATGGTATGTATCCTCTTCTGGCCGAAGGGTTACCTAAGGCTACTCCGGAAATACCAAAAGACTTGCCAACCCCATTGTTTCCGATAAAAGCACATCCCAAGGGACATCCCAGAACCGCAGAAGATGTTTTCCTCTCCCGCTATTTAGATGACGCAGCTCCCGAGTATGCTAATACCGCACCACATAGACCGCATGCCGGTGATGCTCATCACCAAGATCTTTCGTCTGTACCTCCGCAACAACACGCTTCGACACACATTCCGACAAGCACATCTGTTTCTACAGCTTTTCCCACAACGACGGTTGCTGTCTCACCCTCAACAAATCCTTTCACGTCCAGCACCCCAGACGGTGCTACAGGAGGTACGACAGACATTTTTTCTACACCACCCAGAGGAAATACATTTTCCCTTAGAGATTTAGCCCTCCAACGTACGCCCAAACTAGCCACTCCTGACATGCTTAAGGAACTTCTAGTAGATTGTAGATATGACCCTGTGCCCGGTAAACGGGACGAAATGCTGCTGTCATCATTACGTATCCGACGAGCTGCAATATATTTAACGAAGTTACCAGGAATGAATACACATTTAGAAAATATATATCACTTTGTCCAGTCAGGGCGAGGCCCTGAAAGTATTAGCAGAGCCATGGAGTACCAGAAAGCGGAGGTACAGGGACAACTGTTACGTTTTCTCATAAACTGTGTAATTAGAAATCAAGACCGGCCTGGGTTAAATCCGGAAGAAATGCAAACACTTGTCACTTGGGGTCGGAATATATCAGAAGGAAGACATGATAAACAGTTATGTATAGTAGCTATGTATCGAAAGATCCGCAAAGAGGTAGAACGAATACACGAAGAAAGATTAGAGGTAGACGCCGCTGATCTAAACAGAGAGGAGGAGGAGCAAGAATCAGAGCAAGTAGACACGATAGCTTATGTAGGTAAAGGAAGACCCCATAATAATACCAGAGGTTTTAACGACCCAATACGTCAAATACGTCCAGAATATAATAGACATTTTCCAAACACTATGCTAAATACAAAATCCCCTGAACACCTATTCCAAGCCGCTGATAAATTACTCCGAGATCGAAGGGGGTACCACGTGCTCGATTCCATGGACGAACAAGAATTAGCCAGGTCAGCAGTACAATGGGCTGACAGTCCCGGCGAATACAATGATGATGTACTTGCACACACGTTTCTGAATCTAGACCCATATGAACAGCGTTTGGCTAGTATATACATGATTCAACACCTCCTTATATTATATAAAAGCCAACACTCCGATCCAGGACCCTTACCTGACATATTGACAGAACTACTCACGAACATATGGAGAGGGTCAGGTACTGATTTGATTAAGGAAATACTAGAATCCCGAAACCAATATTTAAATTTCGTATGCCCAGAACACGTCTCAGTTCCCATAATGGGAAGAAAAATGTATCACATAGATAGACAGAACCCGTTACGCGAAGTGCACCCGATCAGAGGTGCCGACGATAATTTCACACGTGTGTTTGTGTACACGCCTATAACTAAACTGGAATTATTGGAAATGAAGAAAGTAGTACCCAGTCATGATAAAGATCCAGCAGGTTTCCACCGTGAGATAAAAGACATGTTACTCATGGGAGAGTATACCTACCCCGACATTATGAAAATATTAAAAGTCCTATTACCCGCAGGAGTTTATGAAAAACTCAAAGAAAAAGAAAGGGAGGTAGGAGACCAAAAGATAGATTGGACAGCATTAGAAAACGAAGAAAAGGCCCGAGCTGCAGGAGCAGGGCTTGGGGATAAGACTACAGCACTAGCAGGATTACTAATACAGGTATTGCCACGTTTATTAACTACGAAAAAGGAAGACTGGGGTGCAATCTCAGCCTGTAAACAAAAACCAGATGAAGACACTAGTGATTTCTATTCCAGATTTGAAAAATGTTTCAGTATAAATAGTGGTATAAAAGCCAGTAGTGAGTCATATCCACATCTGTTTGTGACAAAATTAGTTGAAAATTCTCTGCTACAAGTCAAGAATAGAGTATTGAAATTCGAAAGTACCTGGCAAGGTAATACCCCATCACAGATGCTACAGATGTTACAATATCATCACAATAGAATTAGAGAAGAACAAGAACACGAACAAAGACGTATGAAAGATACGAAAATGAAAATGCTTGTTGCACAGTCAGTTCCAGCCGATAGTCATCAAAAGGGTGATTCCGCAGGCCCTGCGAAAGGGACATGCAACTATTGTAAACAACCAGGTCATTATATACACGATTGTCCAGTCCTGAAACATAATATTGCTACAGGTAGAACACATGAGAGACCACGTCCACCTAGACAGGATCAGAATCAACAACAGACGCCTCAGCAGGCACAACTTAGGTTAGCTCCGCAACAATTAGCTCCGCAACAGGCAGCTCCACAACAAATTGTAGTACCACCACAAGCGCAGCCTACTGCTGCAACTCAAGCAACAACACAACAAATGTATCAGTATGCACAAACAGATTATCCCGATTATCAGCGATACTCATGAGATAGCCTAGAGAGGGAAGTTGGCTTACCCCTTATTGAGGTTCCTGTAGACCAAGAGGGACCTTATGTACATAGTGAACTATTAGGGGAAGACAGAAAGTTTTTACTTGATACAGGGGCAAGCAGAACAACTATAAGACGTAGTGAAGTTCCAGGGGCACCCCTCTCAGGCTCACAGAATATTTCCCTTGGATTTTCAGGAAAACCTATAATTAATGACGTAACACAACCTCTTGCACTCACAGTAGGTCCATTAACACGTACAACAGATTTATTGCTTACTAAATCATGTCCAGAAAACTTGTTAGGTATAAAAACATTGAAAGCTCTAGGAGCTATAATATGTTGTTCTCCGGAAGGAGTACGACTATTTTTACGTGACTTTAAAGGTCACTACGTATCCAGAGACATGGATCACCGACTGCAGAATTTACCTACACATTTATGGGCACAAGGCCCCACTGATGTTGGTTGCATGAACATTACACCATATCGAGTTACACTGAAATCAGGAATAATACTACCACGAATACGACAATACAAGTTACCACCAGATGCTGTAGGGGCTTTACTGCAAATCATTGACGAGCTCATGGCACAAGGAGTGGTTGTCGAAACTGACTCCAATGTATGTAATTCTCCGATAATTCCGATTCTTAAAAGAACAGATCCAAAAGCTCCACCAGTATATCGATTAGTTATTGATCTGCGCGAATTAAATAAATGTATTGTGCCACAATTCCCCGTGGTCCCAGATATCTCTTCATTACTCACAGCTATTGACTCAGAAGCAACGTTCTTCACTGTAATTGATCTCAAGAATGCTTTCTTTAGTGTCCCAATTGATCCGGAAAGTCAATATTTATTCGGATTTAGTTTAAATGGACGAAGTTTTAAATTCACACGCGCACCTCAAGGATTTACAGAAAGCCCCAGCATCTATAGCCAAGCACTGAAACGAGAACTTGACAGTATCCATATGCCAGTTAACACTGCCTTGCTTCAATATGTCGATGATCTGCTGATCACCGCCCGAAGCGAACCTGAATGTGAAAAAGCGTCACTGACGGTTTTAAAATTTTTGGCTGACAAGGGGCACAAGGTGTCCCCCTCTAAGCTGCAATTCTGTGTCCAGCGAGTTGTTTACCTTGGGCACTCGCTGTCCAAGGAGGGAAGGCAGCTTACATCCGACCGCATCCAGTTAATCGCTAACATGCCACCACCCAAGACACAAAAGGAGGTACGGGCTTTTATAGGCCTCACTTCATACTGTAGGCAGTGGATCCCTCAATATGCATTTCTAGCAAAACCACTCATCCAGTTGACAACACAGGAGGCAGCCACATCGACTGTCCTCCCTTGGACTCCAGAACATACACACGCCTTTGAAAGCTTAAAGAAAGCTTTATGCCAAGCACCAGTCCTAGCAACACTATGTTACAGTAAACAGTTTACACTCTTCGTTACAGAACGCGAAGGTACTGCTTTGTCAGTACTCACTCAGGAACAAGCAGGATCACATAAACCATGTGCTTATTTCTCTAGTACATTAGATCCAGTAGCTCAGGCACTTCCAGCGTGCCTGAAATCAGTGGCAGCAACAGCTTTAGCAATCAGACAAAGCGATGCCATAGTGTTAGGACATCAATTAACAATACAAGTACCACACGCAGTAGAGGTTCTCTTGAACCGCACACAAACACAACACTTGACGATAGCAAGACTCACTGGTTACGAATTAACATTGTTTGAGCCACATATAGAAATCAGACGTTGTAATACGTTAAATCCTGCCACACTGTTACCAGTGGGCGGAACAGATCCATTGGCACATGATTGTGTCGAAGTCATTACTATCACGACGAAACCCAGACAAGACTTGACAGATATCCCTTTGACAGATCCAGACTTGACATTGTATGTAGATGGGTCATGTATGAGAACAAGTACAGGAGAGTTAGTGGCCACTTACGCAGTCACAACAGACACTGAAGTCATTGAAACAAATTGTATTAACACTTTGTCAGCTCAAGCAGCAGAGCTCACCGCTCTGACACAAGCCTGTATTCAAGCCAAAAATAAAAAAGTCAACATATACACAGATTCACGTTATGCCTTTGGAGTTGTCCATGACTTCGGCGTACTGTGGCGAGAGAGAGGTTATTTAACTTCTCACGGTGCCCACATTCAACACGGACCCCTCATTCAAGCCCTATTAGACGCGATTCATCTACCTACTGCAATATCCATTATGAAATGCAAAGCCCACACAAAAGTTACCGATATCATTTCTCAGGGTGATGACCTAGCTGACAGAACAGCTAAACAGACTGCTCAGAATCAGACTCACACAACTGACATGACAAAGACAATAGTTCCGACACCAACACATTGCATGACAGTTAAGGATCCCGCCCTTGATGTAATTGACATACAGACACATGCTACACCAGAAGAAATAAAGAAATGGACTGAATTAGGAGGGATCCAAACAGATCACGGATGGATGACGAAGGAAAAATCTATATGGTTTCTTCCCGACTCAATGGTCCAAGTCATCATTAACACTATACATAGTCCAGCGCACCTAGGAGAGAAAGCTATGCTAGACAGCATTCAACACATTTGGTTTAACAAACACTTGCGAGCCGCAGCTAAACAAAAGGTTCGTACCTGTATGATATGTTGTCAGTTTAATCCAGGTAAAAGCATCCCCGTAGAACAGGGTGGATTCCAAACTCCCGATCATGCTTTTGAAGTCCTCCAGATGGATTATATCCAGATGGAACGATGTCGAGGATTCAAATATGTTCTCGTAGTTGTCTGTGCTCTTTCCCGTTGGACAGAAGCATACCCGGTTTCAGATTACACTGCCCCGACTACTGCCAAACAGTTAGTTCGAGAATTCTTCCCACGGTACGGTTTACCACGTGTTGTCTATTCAGATAACGGCCAGCCGTTCTCATCCGAACTAATGAAACACGTTTCCCTTCTATTAGGGTATCAATGGAAATTTCACTGTGTCCGACATCCCGAGGCAGCAGGTCTCGTAGAACGCCATAATCAAACTTTGAAAATTAGATTGTCCAAAATATGTAGAGAAAAAGGAGTCGATTGGATAGTAGCCTTACCAGTTGCGCTCTTTTACATGAGAATGGTAGCACATTCTCGAACAGGGCTATCTCCGTATGAGGTGATCTTCGGTAGACCACCAAATATGTGGGGGACGCCTATACCCCGTAAAATAACTGATGTTGACTGTAATATGCTGACAGATTACCTGGCTTCCTTGATGTCTGCACTACAATCTTGTCGTTCACAGGTAGCTGCAGCCTTTCCTGACAACACCGAGGTGAAACCCCATGACGTGGTCCCCGGGGACCTGGTGTTAGTGCGAAATTTTGACCGGAAGACTCAGCTGGACCCCAGGTGGAAATCGCCTCAACTTGTACTGCTCACCACGAGGACAGCCGTGAAGATCGAAGGTCGCAAGGGCTGGTTACATTCCAGTCATATCAAGAAATTTCATGGACTACCGTCAGATGTAAACGTCACACCTCGCGTGTCTTCACTGATTGACTCAAAGCTTCCTTTGGTTGAACCAAGCGACAAGGAACTATACAAACTAAAATTACGGTCTAACAAGTCAGACAATTTGATTGTTTAAGTCCTCTCCAAGGTGAATCGGTCGAATTTGTCTCTGACATGTATCCCCTAGACCTGAATAGAGAAAGAAACCGAAAGATGAAGTTGAAAAAGCATGCGTATTGTAAATCACTGCGTAGTCATTGCACAGTGACGTTATTAATTTTGTTTTTCTTAAGTCTTATAATAATCGCTGCAAGTATATTGTTGCACATATATTATCCTATTTCTAAACATGTTTACAATGTTACTGCTGAACATTCTTTTAGTGAATTACCCCCGCATGAGTTGTCCTATAGATTTGCGCTGCGCAATAACACTTTTATTAGTATGTTACATCATTCTCATCAGACTAGTAATGCTACCAATTGTTGGATATGTGGCCGACTCCCTCCCTATCAGAACTATAAGGGAATTCTGCCTCTCTTTCCATATCCGTTTACACACAATGGCTCCTGTGGAGCATGGTTTAGTTTAATCAATTCCTTAGATTCAAATTCAGTAGTTTATCAAGACAATTGGGTATGGGGAAACCTGAACCTAGTTTTACTCAAAGTCTGCTACCCTGACAAGGAGGGACTTCCCAAAAGAACAGGAACTGATCTAGAAAATGAAGTATATGGATTAGGGAATTTTACGCTTAATCTCATGATCCTGAATGTTGAATCCGAAACCGCACCAATTTTGCCCGCTATGTCAGTATTTCCAGTTAAAGGTGAATTGTGTGTAAGAAAGAATGGTTCCATACATATGGGCCATAGTAGATGCACCACTGTAATAGAATTTAGTGATCAAGGCAAGTCTACATTTAGAGCTTCTCGCCATTCCTACTTCGTATGTGGTCAGACTGCATATATACGTTTGCCTCTAGACTGGGATGGTACCTGTTACATCGGATTCCTTTTGCCACCTGTTTTCCTAGCCCCTCCTGATTATCACAGAAATACTCATTTAGTACACAGTAGAGAACGGAGAGATCTCCCAGTTGTCGATTACACTGAGACGGCATGGGAAAAGTATACAGATTTCAATAAAGGTCTCTTTCCCTATATAGGTACAGTTACCAATAGTAAGCTGATACGTAGATTAACTAGGACTCTTGAAGCCGTAGTGAATGAAACTATTTCCGCCTTAGGCAACCTGACAGAGGAGCAGTCTGCGATGAGGATTGTTGTTCTTCAAAATCGTCTTGTCCTTGACGTCATCCTGGCCGATAGGGGCGGAGCTTGTAGGGTCATCGGATCAAGTTGCTGCGTATTCATTCCAGAAAATTCGCCATCTGTATATAAAGCTATAACTCGCCTTCATAAGATTGTAAGCCAGATACACCAGAATTCAGGCACTTGGACTTGGTCCGGGTGGTTCTGGAGCGTGTTGTCAGCCTGGGGATGGAGAGTCCTATCCTTCCTAGGTATTGGCCTTCTCATACTATTCAGTTGCTGCTTATGCCTACAATGTGGACCAGCGATTTGTGGTCTGTGTGCCACATCGTGTATTCCACCACCAAGATTTCATTCATCCCGGAAGAAGAAAGAAGAACAAATGATGCTATATGAACAGATCGATGGATTAATGAAGATTGATATTTCCTAAGGGCCAGTAGGGGACAAGGAGGGAATGTGGAAATATGGATTTTTATGATCAGTTATGTCCCCTATCTTGGACCCCAACGGTTCCATGTGTATGCTACAAGTACATGTATGTTCCCTCCAGTTCCAGTTATGAAGACGCAAACACATGTGCGTCCACCGTCAACATGTCCTCTATCAGATCCGCCATGAATGGGCCGGATATTCTATTTCTAAGTATGAAAGGCCACCGGCTTTATATGGTCCATTTACTATATTTTACAGTCCAGGCGAGTAGGCCCTGATTCTGCCATCAAGCCTTTTTCTGCCTTCTGCCTCTGAAAGCTCCAGTCTGAGCTCGCATCTGTATCCATGAACTTTGTCCTACTCCCTGCGCGGCTAACGGTGCCTGACTCGACCTGTCTGCCTGCCAAAAACTGTATTTCACCTTCAAGATTATCTGCTCCGCTCCGCTCCTCATCCAATGCATTCCTGTCTAGTAGTTTAAATAAACATCCTTCCAGCTACCGAGCTAAGGGCCCGGCTTCTCTGTCTTTATGCAAGTAATTCATAGCCCTGTTACTATGGAAGATTTCTGCCCTTGCATCTCACGTAGACACTTAGACGCTTGTACACGCACTCACAGTTAGTATAGAATAGATTTTGTTCGAGAGACCTTTCCTTCTGGATAACATAGTTCTTTAAACATAGGATGTTAGATATGATTTGGGATTAGATTGACCTGACCCCCCAGACTTCTGTCTCCACATGATGAGCTGAATGTCAAGTCCCCTTCACCCCCTAGTTGCACGTCAATCACACGTCATGCTGCTGCGCGCGCATCTCTGCCAAGTATTTCTGCTGACATTGCGAAATTCTTTCTTGGAACCACCCATTTGTGACATCACACCTAATGACGTTTTCTAGTTACGCCTAGTTACACCCATTCTAGTTACGCATGTATGTCTTTTATCTCTGTTATCAACTGTTACGCCTCCTGCATCTGTTTCACTGTAATGCCTTTTCTATAAAAATGATTACCTGTCAATAATGTATGGCCCTTCACTTCCTGAACCTCCGTGGTGATGGAATATGAAGACCACAATTCGAATTGTCATTGGAATAAAGCCCGTTCCTAACCTCTAATACCACGGATTCTGCCTCTTGTTTTTCTGAGCTATTCTTATTAATTTTCCGCATCAAATTAAGTACCGGTAATTAAATTATTTACCACAGAGCGATGAGGGACACTGTTGGAGGGTGGCAGTGAGGGAATCCGAGGAGGAGGTCAATAGAGGGAGGGGCTACAGAGAGATGAGGGGCACTGTTAGAGGGTGGCAGTGAGGGAATCCGAGGAGGAGGTCATAAGGGGGGGGGGCTATGGGGAGATGAGGGGCACTTGTGGCATGTGGCAGTGAGGGAATCAGAGGAGGAGGTCAATAGGGGGCCATGGAGAGATGAGGGGCCCTGTTGGAAGGTGGTAGTAAAGGTATTTACGGAGAAAGAGGTTTTTAGTGCGGCGCCAAAAAAGACTTTCGCATCAGCGCTGAAGCCGGCCCTGTCATGGCCTTTCTGTTCTTGTTTATTTAATTAGCAGTTGGGTCGTTAGGGCAACTGTGGAACATACTTTAAAGTGCGTGCTAATTATATTTACCGCTATATTCAATGTTTTAAGTTTGAAGGTGATTTTACTAATGTTTTTAGAGGGAAAAATGAAAGTGGAGCCTGATGGTGCCTGATATAGGGCTGGGGCCCAAGGTCAGCTGTGAGATAAGGTGCACTGGAGAGGAGTAGTGGATAATCAAGCCTGTAAGGGAGTGCGTTGCAGAGTCCGGGGTCAGGTGGAGGTAGTAATGAAGAGGGATTCTCACTGAAGGCTCGCAGAAAGGGAGCCTGAGAAGTGTCACTTGCCTGATACTCCCACCTCAGAAACCTCCTCTTCCCATCAAAGGGACATTACATGGAAAAAACACTTTTTGAGAGTGATAATATTTAGAAAGAGATTTGGAAAAGAGTGCGTTTTACTGGGCCTTGTAAGACTAAGAAGAGATAAAGGAGGGCCCTGAAGCAGGCCTGGCTAGACATATATGCGACAAATCGAGCCCGCAGTGGCCCACCCAAATGCACCCTTGGCCCACCCAAATAAAAATTCCTGGAGCCGGGCCTGCCACGACTGTAGGCACCCTATGAGGGTAAGAAAACACAAAGGATCTCACCTCTGGAGATCAGCCTGGCAGAAGGTCTGTATGCCGCCACAAGCACATCGTTCCTGGGTGATTCCGAGTGAGCAGGACAGCTCCTGCACTGGAAATAAACTATTATAATATCAGCTTGGCTGTACTCTGTGAAGCCTGTGGAGAGATGATATGTGCAGGGGGGGGGGGACCAGGAGTGCATACATGCCAACATTTCAGAAGAGCAAAGTGGGAGTTTTTGGGAAAAAATCGGGAGAATATGGCCTTGAATCGGGTTACTGTCATATATGGGCTTTGGAAGTGAGCTGCTGCAGGATCAGAAATTTGAAACGCAAATGTACGTTTTATTCTTACCTTTCAGAAGCATGGCGCGCAATGGCAGGCAGAGAGAGGGTGATGCAAGTGTTGTGCACTGGCCTGGCAGGTTGCTGGCAGTGCATACACCAACCCCCCCTCGTGTGTGGCAGCCGCATCCGAGTACTTCACAGGTCTTTAAAAGACCATTTGTTTGTTAATGGGGCTTTGATGGTTTTTCACCCCTTCTAGAGCCCCTGCATCGCCACTGACTATTGCTGGAAGAATTAGCACGTTATACAATACCAAGCCCTGTCAGCTGAAACGCCGAGGAATCGGGTTTCTGGATGCTTGATTCGGGAGGCGGGAGACTAGCCTTGAAATCGGTAGTCTCCTGCCTGAATCCGGAGGGTTGGCATATCTGCAGGAGTGAGTGACAGCGATGGCAGACATTTCGTTCAAAATGGAAGCTTACACAGATATGTGGCCTATCTAAACCACATTAATAACTTCATTTCTAGACATCAGAAGAAATTTGTTTCAATTGCAATTATGTAAATATGTCTATACATGTAGAATCATGTGTAAGAATGCGTAGTACATGTTATTATTGAAACATAACACTCGAAAAACCTTTCCACAAGTGCACATGTAAGATGTTTACCTATAAGCCTCCCGATTTGGGAGTCCACATGTTAGATAAATCCTGGAATGAGCGCATTTGACCAACCTGAGTTTCCTGTACTAAAGGTGCCTATGGTAGAGTTTACTGTGTTATTATGGATGCTTGTGATGCATTTTTTCAATAGACATCTTTTATTGGTTTTTATCAAAATAACAGTAACAAATACATAAACAAAAGCCATCTCCAACCATTTGACATAGAGAAGCAAGCACATCACAGCTCTTCTCATATAATAACACTGGAGTATTACTCCCAGGTCAAAAGTACGGAATAAGTCACCAGGCATCTGTATCATTAGATTTCACTTTGTCATCTGAGGAGAGTACCTGTAAGCCCCTCAGGTCTACGAAGACATGGCTTGGCAGTTCGGGCTGGACTGTTCCAATGAGGCACAGGGTCAGACTGATTTGCATATGGCCATGTCTGAACTGGGGTGGCAGAGTGGGCTAAAGAACGGTGATGGATTAAACCCAGATCAGTTGACTGGGGCTGAGTGCTTGCAATGTTCAACACTCCGTCCATCATTTCCTTTGGTTTTGCTACGAAGTTACCCCCATACTCCCAAGTCGCTCTCTGCCTTCTCATCACGGCTACATTTTGTTAGGTGCGCCTCATCTGCCACAGCCCATTCAATCACATCCTTCCCCCATGTTTCCACACTGGGACCAGCCTGAACCATCCAGGTAATTGCAACCCTTCTCTTAGCCAAAAATAACAACAGGTGTAAGAACTTATCCATCTCACAACAGGCAATCAACCAGATTCGTCTCTATTGGCATTCTCTCTATGGTCCCGTTATTTGTCAACTGTGTCCACTGGCGGACTCGGAGCAGAGGAGGTTCATGTGGTAAGTCATGAGGGGGTGACACCATGAGTTACCTGCACCGGGTGACACCAGCCCTAGTGACGCCACTGATTCAAACTGGAACGGCATGGTGAGCAAAAAAACGATGGATTTAGGCCCAGATCTCTGTACTGTGGTGAATGTATGACATTGTTCCACATTCTGTCCATCAACTGTTGTTTTTGCATTTGTCACCCCGAGTGGGAAGGGTATGCCTAGACGTGGGTCCCGTGCTCTCCATGCCACTGGAATCAAGTTATCCTGGCTGAAAAAGGGTGAAATCCCGAAACCGGTCCTAGGATGCTTGTTTCCAGTCCAGTGAGGACCTGGCTTGCCAGTTCGGTCTGGACTGTTCCCATGATGCACAGGGTCAAGACTGATTTGCATATGGCTGGGTTCAAACTGGAACGGCATGGTGAGAAAAAAAACACGACGAATTTAGGCTCAGATCTCTGTACTGGGGTGAATGTATGACATTGTTCTGTATTCTGTCCATCAACTGTTGTTTTTGCTTATGAAAAAACATACAGAAACCAGACCAAAATGTCACATCTCAGTACAAATGTTTCAGAGATACGTTTATTAAACGGCAAAAGTGTGTGGTGGTGCCAAATACAGCTCAGAGTCGTTTAGCAAGTACAATTCTAGAGAAAACTCGGTCATCTTTGATAATTTGGGATGACACAATAAAGACAATAGATCTTTTAGCAAAATCACAATTATTGTGAGTTATTCTTTGGGGACATACAGTGAGAGGGACAGTACATGCAATATGCAGAATCCACACGGATGTACATTGGTGGAAGTCTAGTCCGGGCCTAATGTGCAATCTCATAGCATCCAAATTGGAGAGGCCACTCTGGAATCATTAAAGCAGCACAATGTTTGATGCACACGAGAGTGATATCTTTTATTACGAATTTATAGATCCACCTTATCAACTGGCTAAGACCTTCGTGAATTTCAAATACCATAGGGCAATTTATAATGGATACAGGCAAGAAATCATTCGTAAATAGCTACAAATTGGGCTGTGAGATCCGTTTAATAATGGAAAGGGACCATCTCTGAAGCACGATGCTCAGGTCAGTTTTAATGTTGGTAGTGTTGCTCAAATATGAAATTACCTTGAAAAAAATTAAGACAAAAGGGCGTTGACAAAATAGGAACAGTTGGTTTACTTAAACACTTAGGAGCACAGTTACAGAAGCGGGTTTGAAAGCTGTCTCTAAGTACAATTGAACGGAGCAGTATTTTATACATTCCTCTGGGCATCATAAAAGAATTTTGAGATCTTTTTTTAGTAAAGAATATGAGCCTTGTCTTTGGAGTCATAAATAATGCCACCTGATAACAAAGGGTGGTGGGCCTCGATCTGGTGTGAACACAATGAGGGCCAGTGGGTTACATGTCCATATGTCTGTGTGAGGGGCGCAGTGATCACTGCGTGTACTGTGTGTGCTGTGTCCTGATTGGCTGAGTGTTCCTAACTTCAGTGGTTATGACTTTATGGTGTTTTATGAATGTGCGCACCCCTACGGCCATGTGTGCTATATTGAGGCCAATCTCCCTGAACTGTTGTGGTGTTGCTGTGCCTATTGTGGGATTGATCTGAGTTTCCTGTTTGCGCGTTAGTCTGCCAGATACGTGCCAGTCCACCTGTGACCTGTTAATCAGTAACCTCAGGCCTAGGTTCCAGAGCCTGTCTGACCACGTATTTCTGATTTGGGATTGATGGAGAGTTCATAACGGGCGTATATGCGAATGTATCATTGTGCATATCGACTTTTCCAATGTTAACAGTAGTGCTGGTGTTAGTTATTCAGCTGCTACCCCACACCATAAATGAATGATTATATCCAGGAACATAACAGAAATCTTTATTTAGCAAACATCTTATCAGACCTTTATAGAAGTAGAAAGGTTATGATTAATATATTGAATAATAGATGGGTAACAGTGAATAACAGAATTGTTCGAAGTAAGATCAAATAGACAATGAAAGTGAAGTTTGAGGTATCTATGATGTCACACAGAACACTGAGGTGAAAATCTGCCCCAATATTCATTTTTTACCCATCTTTAAGATTTTGTCATGCATCGCCCTCAAAATCACCTGCACCTACGTCAGCTACAAGGAATAAGCATTGGAGAGATGGAGAAGCCATTAATAATATGTCCTCTCCACCCTGTCTCAAATGCAAAAGAAACATATATCAGGCTTCCTGTACCCCCACCTTCAGCACTCCCTGTACTTTCTCTTGCCTTCCTGAAGCTGTGCTCTCTGATGTCCATTGGAGCTAAGAGCTAGGCAAGCTCTTTGAGAGCCCTGTCAGCTTCTTTTTTTTTTTTTTTCTTTTGACACTTATAAAGCGCGCTACATACCCATAGGGTCTCAAGGCGCTGGGGGGGGGGGGGGGTGCCGCTACTGCTCGAACAGCCAGGTCTTCAGCTTCTTCCTGAAGGAGAGGTGGTCTTGGGTCAGGCGCAGGTCGGCATGGAATTTACAAGTAGCAACAGGAAGAAATTATGGGCCATATTATCAAGGAACAGCGATAACATTATCGCCGCTTTAGCGGCAGGAAACGGCTGCTAAAGCGGCGATAATGGGCTTGATAATATGCCCTTGTGAATTCCCATAGAAGCCCAGGTTCTGGTGTGAACATGGGCTTCTATGGGAATTCACAAGGGCATATTATCAAGCCCATTATCGCCGCTTTTGCAACAGTTTTCTGCCGCTAAAGCGGCGATAATGTTATCGCCTTTCCTTGATAATATGGCCCAATATTTGTTTCCCACTGTTGCTACGTCATAGCAGTGAATAGCCAGATTTAGATTCTGATGTTCACTATAGAGGAACTCTGAGAGATGTACATAAAATATAGAATTATAGAGTGTATCAGTGAATAATGGGGATGTTTTTTCACGGGGGGATTCTGAGTGGTATCAAACAGACAAGCTTTCGGTGTCCATGAGGTTCCTCAGAATTCCAAGGTGAAAAACATCCCTGTTATTCACCTTTGAGACAAGTATAATATTATGCTATGTATGGCCCCAAAAATCATCTGCCTCCTCTTTCCACTGAGATGCAGTGACAGATGAGTAATAGGGATTCAAACACAACATGGCTTCTCCTTCCTGCCTCCTACTCCAGCCACCCAACCCACCACTACCTTTGCAATCCCACTTCCTCCCTTCCCAAAACAGTGCCCTCTGCCCTCTACCAGGACAGAGAGCCAGCGCTGCACTGACTGCATCGCCGAGAGGCAATCCTTTGTGATATGGAAACATTGGGTAACAACTTTAGGTACCCACAGTTGGTGCACCATAGCCATGAGTAGCCAGATTTAGAATCTGGTGTTCCTGCTAGTGACTCTGTAAGTATGTTTATAAAACTATGTTCAGGAAAATAATTGAATCACACAGTCTATTCACAAAATATCAGGTCCTGGGTCAAACCGTATGGAATTACAACCCGATATTACAGTAGACATTTCACAATTGAAAAAAAAAGGTTTAGCTATGTTTAGCTGAAAAAAAGGTATTCACAGTGTATGTATGGAAAGAGTGTCCAGTAGAATTACGTTTGTTGGAACAGCAACGTAAATCTGACCAGACCTGTCAGAACAAAAAGCACAGAGAAGAATGAAGACAATGCCCAGGCACACTGAGGGGCTCACCACATTAATATCTGGTCCTTAGTGTGTCCATACACACTACATTTTAAAGAAATGTATGTCAAGAAAGAAAAGTTACAGAATGTTCATGTGCAGGGCAGGGATTGATGACGAGTGGGAGAGAGATGATGATTTGTGTCTAGTAATTCGTAGGTGCCTGTCCACTGTGAGGTTCCCTGTTGGATTTATAGTGCACAGAGAGAGGGATCACAAACAGTGGCTCAGAAGCACTATCATATTCATAATGCTGTTCAATGCGGAGCACAGATAGCGTCAGTGCATGCATTTTCCTGAAATGCTCCTAGCTGCAGCATATGTATTACCTCAGAACAAGTCTGAGTTAATGCAACATACTTAGGGGCAGATTGACAAGAAGTGACGCATCTGTAAAGATGCGTCACTTTCCCTGCGCCACCATGAGAAACCCTTGCGCCACTATGGATGCACCGTATTTACAATACAGCGCACCATGGCTCACGGATTGACAGATGCGTCCGAAATTCGGACGCATCTGTTGATGCAAAAGTTGATGCAAAAGTCACGCATTGCTGGAGTCGTGTCACAAGTACGACGCAACTTCAGCAATGTAAGGAGAGGCCTATCCTCATTGTGCTGCATCACTCCTTACGCTTGCTTCAAGCAGGCGTAGGACTTTGATGCAGTGGCGTCCTAGAAGTGGCACAGTGAAATCTTGTAGATTTCACGGCGTCACTTCTATGAGGCTTTTTTGCGTTGGAACGCCCACCCTGCATACATTATACCTGATGCAGGTATAATGTGACGCAGGGCTTTACAACGTGACGCATATCCCTAGATGCGTCACGTTGTAAATGGGCCGCATTTTTACGCTGCTGCTGCGTCACAAAAAGTGACGCAACGGCGGCGCAAAAATGACGCAAGGCACTTGTAAATCTGCCCCTTAGAGAGCAGAGCTCAGAAACATGGGGCGGCAATTACTGTTCTGTGTTATGAAGAGGCCCTTACGTTTTGGAAATGGAAAGACGAATATACCAAATGTTAATTTAAAACAACTTCAAATACACTTTAAAATAAAGCTATGAAAATAGTTTGAATCAACTAATTGTAAACACTATACATTTATTTGTAAGAAAGCACATCATATGTGTCATGGTCCCCTTATTTATTCTTTGCTGGCCCTATGATTGTTTGCTCTATGCCACTGCTAATCCATAACAAAGAACAAGTGATGGAAGGAATGCTTGAATTACTCTCAACCACTGACAACCTGTCCAGCCGCATTGCTGGCCATCCTTTATTAACCATTTTGCCAAACTAGAGGGACACCCAAGATATGCAAATTAGTCTTGGTCCTGCTGCAATAGGGACAGTCGTGCCCTAAGTGCCTGAAAGGTTTCCTGCAGATTGGCGCACAAACTACCCCAGTTTGAAACCTGAATGGGGCTCATTGTGTTACCCTTTAGAGTAGGCCTGGCCCACAGTTTGGACTTCACAGTCCCTATATGGCCGGATTCACTTCAACATCGACTGCATGGTTTGCTGTGAGGCCCCGGTGTAATCCTGAAAGTTTGGAGCTTCAGAGCTTTCAGCAGGAAGAACCTGAAATCCAAGGCAGTTTCGGTTGCTGGTTGCCGGTTTGTCTTTCAATGTGGATTTGGTCACGTTATGGAGCTTTTCCACCAAAAAGTTCTCACATTTCAACAAACTACTGGATATTCTTACAGAAGGTTTCCTTGAATGTTCAAAGTATCCACAACACCGATCCAGGGGTCTAGAATCTCTGAGATGGTCCTTTGGATGTTTGGACTACAATTCCCACAATGCACCTGACCAAATTCTCAAATGTCCACTGGAAGCACTTCAGGATGGGGACTTCTTGGTGGAGATGATGCATGTAGGCTCAGTTAACCTGTAGCTTGCAGGGAATCCACTCTTTAATCCTCCTTGAAGTGAGGGAAAGTCCTTAGGGCTGTAGTCAGATTGTGCTGCAAGTGCAGTTCTCGAAAGTACAGACCTCTGAGGTGCTGATCAGGTTTCCAGCAGGATAGTCCTTCTTCTCTTTGTAGTATCGAGTGGCAGATCTGAGTTGCCATGCAGCTCTTTCATATTTATGCAATGTTCCTGGACATCAAGCAGGGGGTCACCCCCGATCAATGGCCTGCTTCCTCCAAAGTGTGGCATATTCTTGCCTCATAAAGAACAATTCTTCCAAAATAGACAAATGTTCTCCTTGGCGCATAGATCAGTCTAAGCCAACCCACTAGAGTGGTTAAAATTGCTTAACACTCCCCTACCAGCCTTCTCCTTAATCTAATTATAGAGCCTCCTGTGTGACTGGGTCTCCTCAAGCGTTATTCTTCCTTTGAAGACCAGTTTGGCTACCCCCAGGCTAGTCAAACACGAGAGGGCAGCTGGAAGGCTGGATTTTGGCTTCTTTCTGTGGCAGTTATTATAAATCTAACAGTGGCCAGTGGGGAACAACCTTTACAACGCAACTTTTACAACGCACTACCATTACAACGAATTTTTTACAACGCATAATCCATTACAACGCATGACATTACAACGCATGACACTACAACGCATTTTTAAAAACTACCTTTACAACGCATTCCATTACAACGCATACTACCATTACAACGCATACCATTACAACGCATAATATTACACTATACTATCCAACACTTACCCTACTGATGCACCCCCTGGAGTTAGAATAGTAATTTTTACCCCTATACTATCCAACACTACCCTACTGATGCACCCCCTGGAGTTAGAATAGTAATTTTTACCCCTATACTATCCAACACTTACCCTACTGATGCACCCCCTGGAGTTAGAATAGTAATTTTTACCCCTATACTATCCAACACTTACCCTACTGATGCACCCCCTGGAGTTAGAATAGTAATTTTTATCCCTATACTATCCAACACTTACCCTACTGATGCACCCCCTGGAGTTAGAATAGTAATTTTTACCCCTATACTATCCAACACTTACCCTACTGATGCACCCCCTGGAGTTAGAATAGTAATTTTTACCCCTATACTATCCAACACTTACCCTACTGATGCACCCCCTGGAGTTAGAATAGTAATTTTTACCCCTATACTATCCAACACTTACCCTACTGATGCACCCCCTGGAGTTAGAATAGTAATTTTTACCCCTATACTATCCAACACTTACCCTACTGATGCACCCCCTGGAGTTAGAATAGTAATTTTTACCCCTATACCATCCAACACTTACCCTACTGTTGCACCCCCTGGAGTTAGAATAGTAATTTTTACCCCTATACTATCCAACACTTACCCTACTGTTGCACCCCCTGGAGTTAGAATAGTAATTTTTACCCCTACACTATCCAACACTTACCCTACTGTTGCACCCCCTGGAGTTAGAATAGTAATTTTTACCCCTACACTATCCAACACTTACCCTACTGTTGCACCCCCTGGAGTTAGAATAGTAATTTTTACCCCTATACTATCCAACACTTACCCTACTGTTGCACCCCCTGGAGTTAGAATAGTAATTTTTACCCCTATACTATCTAATACTTACCTTAAATGTAATTTAATATTATGCTTTGTAATGGTATGCGTTGTAAAGGTAGTATGCGTTGTAATGGTAATGCGTTGTAAAGGTATTTTTTAAAAATGCGTTGTAGTGTCATGCGTTGTAATGTCATGCGTTGTAATGGATTATGCGTTGTAAAAAATGCGTTGTAAGTGCATGCGTTGTAAAAGTGTGCGTTGTAACATCATACATCCGTGGCCAGTTGTTCGATTTATCATACCTATCATTTTAAGTCCTTGAATTATATTTTCAGCTCCCTCCTGTCAATATATATAATTAAATCAAATATTCCGATGTTAGTTTATGGAGCTAATTATCTATAATGGGGAAAAACGAAATTGGCATTTGTTCCCTCACCAGGGAATATAAAACGTTTTTAATAATGTCTCTGCTTATAGTTGCATGGTACCCTATCCCTGGGGCACCTAGGGGAGACCTTAGGGGTGACCTATATGTACAAATAATGATGAGCTAGCCTGCCTGCCTGCTGCTCCCTTTGTGCCCCCCAAGTGTTCTCCAAAGTTTAGTTGGCTTGCCCCTTGTTTTGCAATCTCCAGGCCATCAATGATTGTACCTGCATGCTTGCTGCGGGACTCGGATCTCACCCTGCTTGATTTATTTCAACAAGGACTAACAGTCAGCGCAGAGCGCCTGCAACCAAGTATTTGTTCTGCCTTGTCTGCCCCGACATGGGACTCTACTCTTCATGAGTCTGGCAATAGGGCTCTGACTTGATCAGTGCAGGGCTGATTTGCATTGGATGTCCGGCCTTCTTGCTTATGTAAGGTTTCAGCACTTTTTCTGTGTAAACGTGGTTGGGGGCTCACTTAGACTCAAGGAGAGAGACCAAACCAACACAGTGCACCAGACACGTTGCTGGGGCAACACAGAAGCCGGCAGCCACGTCAACTCACCTTACTGCAACAAGAATGTTGCCAGGGAGATGGTTGTACCTCAGGCACTCGACTCAGGATCGATGTATTTTTGGGACAATTCTGGGTCACACAGCCAGGGACAACAAGCCATCTTTCTTTGTGACACACTGCCCAGACAATGTGGCAGCCCTTTGAAGATGTGCCTCCAAAAGCCACACCGCCTCCTACAGGGAAAAGAGCAGCGTGTTCTCCAGCTTCTCCAATCGACGAGGGCGCTCCTGGATGGCCTAGTGCTACACCGCTTATCGAGAGCAACAGCTCCCCAGTGATGGGTGGACTGGTCTAACTGAGAGAAGGTACTGTGCATCAGAGGGTAGTCCTGCAGGGTACTATGAATGCTGGGGACTCGTAGCTGTTACGCATATCTGAGGGGTTAATTGTGCAATAAGGGGACGTTAGCTCAACTGAGACCGCCATGATGTGAATACTCCCATGATAACAACCATATGTCTCCTAAAGGAAGCAACTATCTTGCTATTTTTTTAATATATATTTCTTTATTAGCATATTAAAACACAGTACAGTGTTCAATACAATATAATTGAGAAGAAATTCCTGAGCAACAAGTACATGCTTACAGCTATAGCAATAGCTGACAATCAGTAATGCCAGTAAGCATATAACAAATGACACAAGTAATCCAATAGGCAAACAAGGATATATGGTCAGACCGTTATGGGAATACCCCCATCATCCCCATCAAGGCACCTGAACACCGTACATGCTTCAACCAACAAAGTCTTAATTTCTAAAATGAGGTATAAACTGTTTTTAAAAGAACTCCCCATCCTCCCCATCCTATCCCACCCCATTTAGCTTCCATTTGGTATCACTGTTGCCATTAAAAAAGTCTGTTTCTGATCTGACCACAGTTACGCCCTTACAATCAATTAAGTGTAATGGTTCCCATTAGTGCAGGTGATTAACCACATTCCATCGGGGTCTTTCCACTCCCCATGCCCTCTCTCCACCTCCCCAAGACTGTTCTCTCCAGGGCTTTCCAGTAATGCTTGTGTCACTGCACCCCAGGCCAGCAGTGCATCAGTCGCTTCGCATCTCTGCGCATTTATGTGCCAGCCCACTCAAGCAGGTCTCTTTTCCGAGCCTCTTCTGTCGGGAGTCAGGGTCTGTACCAACTGATCACTATACGCCGTGTTGCCACAGTGAGTCCCAATCCTTGTATCCCCTGCTTAGCTTCTTTTCTGAGTTGTCAGTTATGCTACCCAATACACAAAAGACAATCTGTAGGGGGATGTCCTGACAAGTAATATGGTTTATATGGGTCAGGACTTCCTTCCAATAAAGTATAATAGCAGTACAATGTCACAGCATACGCAGAAAGTCTGCTGTCGCCAAATCACAGCGTGGGCAATACTACTCCCTAGTTTTGTATGTAGAGTGCAGTCTCTTAGGGGGTAGGTACACAATATGAAAAATTTTATACTGAATCTGTTTAAATCGCGTCAATACTGACATCTGTCGGACCCCGATAAACTAACAGAACAAACCTTGTCTGGTAAATGAGGGTGAAGAGTGCATTAAGTCAAACATCAGAAAGTGCAAAAATCGTAATCTAGCCCCAACAAAACAAAATCTCAATGCTCAAAGCTTTCAGACCCCAGCATGGATGTTTAACAAGTCTTTGGGAGTAATAAGTTTGTCACTAACGTGCAACCAGGCTTCCTCTATTCGTAAGTGATGTTAGCCGCCTTAGCACCAGCAGTAGGCAACTCTCCCCACCCCCCCACAATAGCATGCATGTTCTACGAATAAATAAAACACACCACACAAATTTTGTTTGGGTAAAAACTGCTGCAGGTTAATTACATACACCGTTATGTAATATGGTCGGTTATCTTACGGGCGATCCAAGGGCAGGCAACCATCTGGGCCGCCTGCCCGCCTGATGAGCCAAGCAGCACTGGGGCGAACCCCATCTGTGCTGCCCCTTCGATGATCCTCTTCCCGGGTCACGGTCCCTTATTACTCACGCCCCTTTCAGGGCGGAGCATAGCAAGTAAAGGCCCCGGTTGTTCAGGCCCACAAGCGCCCGAAGGAGTAACGGGGTGCCAACACGGTTTTCCAGGGACCTCCCATGAGGCTCCTGGGCTCTGGCACCCCCTATGGTGCCGCACAGAGGTACCCTTCGGTAACCATTTGCTTCCAGATCACCCTGTAACTCCGCCACAGCTCTGGAGATGGCCACCGTCGCCGCCAGAGCCACCCACCAAAACAGCTATAGTCTTGCCCACTAACTCTCCTGTCTAGAGCCTCCTGCAAATCTAGATGAAAGAGAACATCCCTACTGGTTATCGATGCCCCATCTATATCCCAATAGCCCTAGACGTTAGCTTGGATCAGCTGGTGTCTGAAGAAACAAAAACGCCCTTTATGCCTGTGAAGTTGTGCCAAGCACTATTCACCTCACGCCACAAAGTTCCACTGCGTCACATGACTCAGCCCTGTCCCACTCTGGGCGGGACAATTGCAGACACCCTGGCACACGATGCCCCACCTATTTGTTGATCACACTGGCAGCCACCCATCTAGCACCGTGTGTGACTGGACACATGTGTCTCCCATCTCTGGGACAGCTGCTCACATGTTAGAAGACCATTCCTGCCCCCGCTTGCCAGCTTAGGCTATACGGACGAGGGGGATTATGCTTAACCCTGGCACGGTCCCTTTACTTGCTAAATCCATGCACACAGGAATATCCATAACAGGCGTATGAGACAATGAGCACGGCTGCCCTCCAGCACTTACCCTGCATACCTTATTCCTTATGGGAATTTCGGACGCTCAGCTCCCTCTGGTGAAGCTCCCTAGGCCTACCCGCTCAGAGAATCTGTCTGATTCAATACAGGGTGCACTGTCTGTAATCCAGTGCCTAACACTTGATGTGGGAGATGCCACACACTGCCTAGGTCAAGGGAACCTTAAGCTAGCCCTCCACATAAAGTATGAGAAAATGTGCATGCATGTTTAATGCAGGTACTGGAGGATGTAATTTTGCGGTTCTTAAGCTATGGTGGGCCCCTACATAAACCTGCATTCGATACTGTACTTTAGCAGTAGTGGACAATTGCAGCACTTTTAAAACTTCCGTGGTGTCATTCTCCCTTGCGGTTTTAACTCAAGGAGGCTGTACATAACAAGCCAGGTGCAACATTAAAAGGGGGCTAGATCACTGAAACTCGTGGCAGGGGTGAAATATGTGAGTCCCTCCCACTTAGCATTCCCTATCCAATGGCATAGCAACTAATAATATGTAGATGAATGACTGAGCTAGACGTCCTGTACAAACACAATGTTAATCCCAATAAGGGACAGGCGATAGGTTGATTTTATACCTTTCTATTACTTAAGATTTTGGGTCTCCCTTGGTGTTACTCTTCATTACACTTATGTGCTAAGACTTCCAGAGCAGCTGGCCCGAGCTCTGTCCCTTGTACATAGATCTGTGCGCCTGCCCGTTTACAACTTCCCCTCAAAGCTTTTGCACATGCTATAATTGTAGAAGGCAGGGTGCAGTAGTCTAGTTACTCTCCTGAGGCCCCCATGCCCCTGCGCTTGCGGCGGAAATGAAGACTTTGTCATTTTGGATGTGTCAATGTTGTTGCCTGCGCCATCCTCCCTTCTTACTAACACACTATTAGGTGCTATGGATGAATGAGAAGCACCTCCTAGCCAGACCTCAAAATGCCACTCGCTGAGTCTACCTATGAGGCAAAAATGAACTCGATAAGTTTAAACAACTGATGCAATCAGATGTCCCGGGTTCTACTACCGTTGCCAATTTAGTGGCCACAAGAGTGTGTGCCAACACTGTGACTAGCTAGGGCACCATAGCTGTACTGCACGGCAACGAATATACCTGGTGAAGTCAGCGCTGTGCTTTCGAGTGGGAAACGTTGCATTGGCGCAAGAAGGACAAACCTACTATCCGTTAAAACCAAAAGTAACAATACTCGAAGAGCAAAGGTGAACGATTTAAACGTTGCCAAATATCAACACCTGTGCAAACAATGACAACTAGCTGGGTGACCCCTTTCTTTAACTTTTCCAAAGTGACTTACACCAGGTACGAGTTATATCACCGGTCACGTGGTATCCTCCTGTACTTAATTTCACAACCCTTGGACTGGACACTAGGGCGAACCAAGGGGTGGAAAAGAAGACACTGCATCATCCTTGCCCAGATGAGCACTGGTTGCACCATCAACCTCCGTCTTTTAAAATAAATGATCCTTCTGGTTGGCAATGCAAAAGTATTTGCGGAGGACAAAACAAGTTAGTACCATTACATCCGTTTCACCTTCACACTGGTCAGAGTTTGACTCCTTCACACGGGCAGTTCAAATACTGACACCTCACTCCTGCATGTAAGCAGCATCAGCCTCCATAGCAGTAGGCGTGAATTCTTAAAGACAATCAATTCCGTGTACCAGCGGGGTCTAGTGCGAGTCACCAGGGCGATCATCGCGCAACTGCATTACGTTTATATTCAAATTATTAACATTAATTTACCAGGGCCTGCCTGACTGCCCAGAAAAGTATACATCGGCCCGTATGGGAATCGCACCCATGATCTAGGTGTAACCAGCGTCAGGCCCTTACCAACAGAGCTAATAGGCCTCGAATGCGAACCCTCCCCCGCATCTCCTGCCCTGGGCCACAAGGCCACTTCCTCGCGGCCCATCGGCATGCGACAGCTGCTAGAGCTGTAGCGGGGACACATACTACATACCCCAGGCATGGGGTCACCGCTACAAAGCTGTTGCAGAGGATCTGTCTAATGCCCCAGGCAGGGGATGTGAAGCGGGTCGGAGGGGGGGGGAAGTGGCTGCTGCACCGGCAAAATCACCTCCCCAACTCCATACGGCTGGCCCGCGGTGGGCATCGTGCTTTCTGTGAAAACATGCCAAATAGATTCAAACAAAGGCTTCAACATCAGGCTCTGCAACAGCATCGAGACAGCCTTTAAAAGTCAACCACTCATGATACACCTTTGTCGGCAAATAGCTGGGGAATAGAGTCGCCATGTCCTCTAGCGGCCTGCAAGCTTAAAGGCTGAGTCGCGGTGGGCTCTGTGCTTTCTGTGAATACCTGATAGATAGATCCAATATAAAATCTTCAACATCAGGTGCTGCAAGAGCCTCAAGACAGCCATTAACGGTGTTGTCTAGTTGGTACAATGTGAGCCACCCACCTAACTTGGGAACGTGGTCACGTAAGTGGCTTGAACATCTTAGTTAAACTGTTTGCACGACCCGCATCGCAGAGGAACAGTGAAAGGATTCGAGGACAAACTCACTGCACAAAGGCCCAGGCTTGCAGGAGCACATGGGGACAGTCCACAGCGGCGACGCGACCCGCAGGGCAAAGGCAGAAAGCCAGACAAAAGCAAAAAGAGGCAAAAAGTCCACGCAAAAACGGAACACACAGTGAGGCCTGCTCAGAGAGTCTGTTAGTCCTTCATACGGGCAGTTATTGCTTCGGTCCTGCCTGCCGCATTTGACCTTCCCATACATAACACCTCTTACTCCTGCCCCAAGACTTTTCCACGCAGGACCAGGTTCTGAAACAAAATTCAGGCCCTTGATCCCATCTCTACCAGTGCCTCTATTATTGCCGCAGCACTTGAGGCCTATCAGAGCACGCATGACTCTGTAGTCTTGCCGAAGAGGGACTTCACCCCTACCGCAAACCGTGTACTGTTACCCGCGACCCTAATGCCGAGCCGCCATGTCTGCTGCTCAAAAACACCCAAAAGAACGAGCCACGTTCACTCCGCCTCAGTTGCTAGTGGGCAAAACATTGCACTAGGGTGCTAAAACCGGCTCCAGTCACCTGCTGCGCCACAGAATACCCAATCAACCTCCCCAAAATGAGGCACTGCAACCCCATGAGTCGGGGCTGCACACAGACTTGTCCCCTTGGGAGCTCCCTTCCGCATCCAACTCACAATAGGTTCCCTTCGGTGACTGCAGGCCTCCTATTTGTATAATCTTATATCGATATATACCAGATTAATGAGCCCTGCAAAGAATCACCGTCGACCCGCCATTAGTAGTCTATACATTTATACCCTGGCCTCTGTCTTTTGAACAGGGCCAGAACCTGCCTCTTAGTACACAAGAGCGAGTGCAAATCAAATTAGTTTGCCATGGTGAACCAAAACCGGAACGCCTCACTCCGCACCGAGTTTGGGCTCCAAGAGACAGTCCTATTGGTTCATCCCGACCCTGGGCAATCAAGACCACCAAGTCCGGGGTGCCATTAGTCCTAAGACTGGTTCTAAGAGCGAGGACCGAGGTACGCCTTTTCATGAATTTCAGGAGAAAACCATTAAAAGGTCAACTTCCAATATTCTAGATAGGAAGGAGAAACCAAAACCAGCGGGGAAGTGCCACCCGGTGGCGCAAACACCTCATTGCCCTCTGAATTATACATGGACTAACAATAGGTGTATTACCACGTGAGCCCGTGTTGTCATCCCAAAGTGGGGCCCGAACCCATGACCTTGATGATGAGTCGATGCTTAGCACAGAGTTATGTGACAATGAGGGAAAGCTCAGGGATCAAACTCACACCCTCTGAAACCCAACTGAAACCCAACAGGTCAAGTACCATAAGCCACTATCAGGCCCCCTCCCCAGCATGCTATACAGGAGGAGAAGGATGGGCTTGGGAAGTGTTCCTCCACGAACCGAAGGCCGTGGCCAAATGCAGAGAGGACTACCATAAACCTCCCTTACGCATTATACAGACCCGACCCGGTAGCGAAAACACGGTGTGCACCCCCCGCCCGACCGCGAATCCGTGAAACACATGCAGGCAAGAGCTACCTGCCCCGCACGCCATCCCCTGGGGAGGCGGTGTTAACCCTTAAACTGTTCCATATGACGGTCTCCCCAGCCACGACTTACAGATGTCGACCTCGGCGCCCATAAAGCGCCCCCCCCCCTGGGGAGGAGGTGGCGGAAGACTACAAAGCTCAACGCAGTAAACCCCGGACTCACCACGAGAAATCCCCGTCAAACATCGCGACGTGGCACAGTGAAGGCAAACACACCCAATGGTTCCCCGGTCCTCAGCAACAAGCCGCTCCTCGCCTGGAAATCCCGTGAATGAAACACTTATGCCATGCCAGGGCCTCCGACCCCCAAGCACAGCACGCGGCAGAGGCCGGACACGCCGACAAGACAACCGGCCCTCCACTGGGACAGACGCCCCGACAAACCTAGCCACAGCGCCCAGCCCCATAGACTGCGCTCAGTTCTCATGGCCCAGACCACGTGGCCAACCAAACTCGTCACATAGACCGTAGAGGAAGCCCAACCCCCGCCGCTCAACCCGGCCCGGCCACAACACCCCAAGCCCCCCCCCCCAGGGGAGGATGGGTGCATTACAGGGATGATGCGTCCACAAGATGGACAACTCAAACAGACGGCGTGTCTGCCCATCGAGCCACCAGAGTGGGCGCATGATCACCCCCCCTTCACTGGGAGAGCACAGACCGAGGGAAGGAGCGGGTCGCGAGCCCGGCAGAGGGCACCATATCCCCAGAGCCCCTACTCCTATGCTCGCTGCCTTCTCTCCCCACGCCACGGTCACAAATTACTCCTGCGCCCCCGCCCTAAGCCCTACCGACACCCACAGGGACCCGGCGGGGCCTGGTCCTAGCCAGCGCCGAGCGCGTGGCAGAGCACAGGCCACAAACTTGGAGACGGATGCTGCCATGTGCTCCCGGGAGTTGTCCTAACCCCTTCTCCCTACCCCGGCGGCCGCAGCCCCGGCAGTGGCCAGGCTGAGGAGCCTTAACTCCACCGCCAAGGGACCTAAAGTGGAGGGAGGCAGGGGGCTGGGCAATTCACTCGCCACTTGCAGCTCCCAGGATCACCAGGCCCATCTGAACACATAAAGGCCAGCAGAAACTAGATGGCGTGGCTGGTGCCATGGACCGGGCACGCCGCCGACCCCTTGGTCCTGGGTACATGAAGCCTGGGGCGTGCTGCAGACACAGCGCATCCAGCGGGGGGTAAAGAAGCCGCACCAACGCCAGCCGACGCGAGACAACCAAGACGGCATGTCCAAGGCGCCGAAGAGGAAGGCCAGTGGGTTGGGGAGGCCTATATACCCCCCGTTCCTCACGCCCCGGAAATGACGCGCGCTGCAGTCCCTGGCTGCCAGAGTAGGGGCACTCCTCCCCGAGGGGTCCCCACACTTAGAAGAAGGGGGGTGGTCTGGTGCATTGCTGGCACTAGAGGCCCGCCCTCCTTAGGATACCCTGCGGGCGCCTCGGGCAGCCGCATTCTGTGCGTAGCGCCCTGAATAAAATGTGCCAACATGTAATGTA
Organism: Triturus cristatus; assembly: GCF_964204655.1. Taxonomy (NCBI): domain Eukaryota; kingdom Metazoa; phylum Chordata; class Amphibia; order Caudata; family Salamandridae; genus Triturus; species Triturus cristatus. The sequence goes on from NC_140589.1 coordinate 185,385,825, forward strand.
ATGAACCGACATCCACCCGCCATAGACACTAAAGAGACCAGTGTGCGTCAAGGTTCAGGGGCATCCGGGTATGTGGGCCGCAGGCGGAGCACTGTGGTCGCAATTAAGGCATACTGTAAGAAGTATCCCCCTCAAATGCAGAGGTTTCCATTGCCTCCTGCATGGTGACGAAATATCCCTCCAGGTATAGGTCCAATAACATTATGCAACCACCCGTCTGTCATTTATCAACAGCCATAAGATCTATAATTTGGGAAAAAGGGGGAGGAAACCAGATATCTAAATCCAGGGCATGTGACATACGTCAGATTACCTGGTGTACCATCTTGTCCCATAGTCTACCCATAAGGCGGATCAAGTGTGGAAAGTGTTCTCAGAGCTCACCACATAGTAACAATTCTCCGAGCTTGTGCTTATTGTGTGTGCCATGAAGTAAGATCCCTCACAATTAGGTTCGCCATCCAGCCAGCGCACGGCATGCTGCAGCTGGGCTGCAACGTCATAGAGCTCCAGATCTGGGACCTCCAAACCCACCTTTGTCCCACTCTCTTAAGTGTTTTGAGGCCTAATCTACACCTCTTACCTTAACGGAGGAGCTCCACTAACCGGGAATCGAGTTTTCAAAATACCCCCTGAGTAATCTTGTACAAAGCCACCTGTAAGACATATGAGCACCGGGGTAATACCACAATTATAATTAGTGCAATTTTACACATCAGAGAAAGTTTATGGTAATTCCAAAATGCACTTGAGGACTGCAGATGACGCAGCACTCTGCCCATGTTCACATCCTAAGAAACGCTGTTGCCCATGTGTAACGTGTGTGCGGAGAAATGTAATCTTATCTGCCTTCAAGGGCAGGCACGCCTCAGGGAGCTGGTCGGTGGGGTGTCTAGTAATAGTCCCAACGGGAACAGGGCCAAATTAGCATGATTATTCCGAAAATTAGAGTCTTCCCAGAATGCCTGCATAATGTGAATAGCGGGCCTGAAATATCAGGTTGTCTGAGATAAATCATGGCATTATCAGCATATGGTGACACTACATGCTCCCTATCGTCAATCTGTATTCCCCAACCATGCAGGGCCGGGCTAAGTCTGCAGGCCAGCGGCACCATCCCTTTGGCAAACATTTTGGAGACAAGAGGCATCCCTGCCTAGTACCTCTTTGTAAATCTATGACCTCTGATATACACAGTCCTGATCGGAGCTGGCCTTTGGGGGCCTATAAAGCAGCTGGACCCACTTAATGTAGGTGCCACCCAATCCCAGGCTGTCCCAAACATAATCCCAGCGCACCGAACCAAACGTCTGTTCAATATCAAGAAAGGCAAGTACATGGGAGTCTCCATTCAGTTGTGGAGCATGTAGCACATGAGCCAGTCAGCGCAGGTTGCGCAACATTCCTCTGTGGGATAAATTCTGACTGATCAATGTGGATCAGTCGTGGAAGATGTGGGAGTAACCTAGCATCCAAGGTGTGACTAAAGATCTTTTGATCCATGTTTAACATGGAGAGTCGTCTCCACCCCGTTTTGGTAGCATTACGATTATGGCCCCCCACAGTAAATCTGGGAGGAGGGCTCTCTCCAGAGCTTCTGCAAATACAGGCACATTTTTATCTATCAGGGTATCAGGGAAGAGTTTATAAAACTCTGCAGGGAGCCCATCGCTCCATGGTGCCTTAACAGACTTCAGTGAGCTCACTGCATTTAAAAATCCCTGTTGCTCCAGGGGTGCCTCCAATAACTCACGTTTTCCTGGAGAGAGACTTGAGAACGGCAACCACCAAGATATTGGCCAGTGTATTAGCTGTAGCTTTGTGCCAGCTTTCCTTATACACCTCCCGCAGACGTAATGCAAAGGCATTATTGACGGCCAACTGTATGTGTGCTAATCAACTTCTAGAATGGGGTGCAGTTCAGTTTTGGACCCTATCAATCGAGCCAGCAGTTGTCCTGCCTTATCCCCATGCTCAACCACTTTCATTGCGTCCCACTCTATCGCTCGATTACCGGTGCTGTTCCAGCTGTGCTCCAAGTATTGGGAGAGGGCCTCCGATAGAGTGGTCTTAAAGGTCTGATCCATTAGAATGTCAGTAGTAAGCCACCACAAGGGCACCCAAGGTCTCTGCCTTTCCAGAGAGTAAGCGACCAACAATGGTGACGTATAGCAGGCCAGATAGTGTGTGCCTTGTACCCTATGAACTGCTGTTGCAGGTATGAAGTAATCTAAGGGACTATGTCTATCTGCCACAGGGGTGTAACAGGAATATAGGAGTGCATGTGGGTGACAGAGGTGCCAGCTGTAAATAAGAGTCAAGCTCATCTTTGTTGGACGAAGTGCCAATGCCATTCGGGCTTGGTATCAAGTCAAGGGAGGGCCCTATCTATCTGGCCATCCAATACACAATTGAAATCACCTGCTAGAATTACTTTAATTGTCGGTAGGACCTGGGCATCTGCTAGCACCTTGCCATGAAAGGCTCCATCATCGATGTTAGGTGCATAAATTGATGAAACAGAGGTCATGGGCATCTAGAGTACCCTCTTATACAACAGATATGCCTTCCCCATCTAGGATCTCTCCTGTAATCTTAAATGACACCACAGGACCTACCTCTGTAAGGACTTCCCTGGCAGAGCCAGAATAGGTCATGTTGTAGATCTGCCCTCTCCAACGTCTCCTCAGACTTTCAATACAGTTTCCCATAAATGTGTCTCCAGAAGGAAAGCCATCACTACATTATACCTGTGGAGGTAAGCATGCACTCTACTTCTTTTCTGTGGGCTATTCAAACCTAGCACATTCCAGGTGATCAATTTATACCTGCCCCCCGACATGATTTATAAGAGCGTTTAGTGTGAATAACTCTTCCCTACTAGGATATATCCCAGGAGCCAGGGGACCATTTCTATGAAATGCAGAAGCTCCACCCCCCGCCCCTGGATTATCAACAGCCACAACATGATATTAAGCAACATAACAAAACAACCCCTCTCCCTAGATCCCATCCACGGGCATTGGTCACACATCCCTCCAGGCACAAACAACAGACACGAGGAAGCAGAGCCAGCCCCAGACTCCTCCCATGCCCCAATAATTCAACTATGTAAGAAAATCATTACAGTATTCAATGTAAATTCTGTCCAGGAAATCTAGACCCACGCAGCCCACAAGCCCAGAAAGAGCTCAGCAATCAGTGCCGGCACAGTCTCTGGATTGTTTGCAGCAAGGGGTGTAATGCATCCATCCCAGTATCATTGCAAAACAGAACAGATTGAAAACATTATCAGCCCCCTTAAGAGCATTGAGAGTTTATTAGCCTCAACCAGAGTCTGATGTCGCTACGTCAACCTTGATACCTGTACCATAAGAGGCAACGGTATTCAACATCTAGCCAACCTCCAGTCAGCCCGTTCCAGCTCCATCACTCTGGACCAGGCACAGCTGCGAGAAGTAGTTCTGTGTAATCAGTCTCAGAGTCCACCTGCAGGGTACTGTAGGTGTGGGTATTCAGCCAGAGACAGACACAATAAGTGGGCTAGGAAGACTTTTATTCAATCTTCTTTTAAGCCAAAACAAAAAGGAAAAGTCAAGGACAGTCCATCCAGTTTTGTGGCTCCTTATCGTTAGGATTTGGATATACTCCCAATGGTTTGTCCTCCACTTCCGGCAGGTTGAGGTCAGGTTATCAAATGAAAAACAAAGAAGAGAGAAACAGCCGTCACTCTGAGATCCTGTAACACTTGCGTGATCAGGGGGAAGAAGTGAGGGAAGAACACCCGAACCGTCACCAATACCATACGAAACGTTTGTGTAATACAAAAAAAAAGAAAAGAAGAAAACAAAACGTTCTTCCTGGGAGTTAATGTCTCAGGGTTCTCCTCCCTCCCCTGCGCTATGGACAATTATGGGAGACCCCATGCGAAACCAACCACGCTCTCGAGCACGTACCTCTGGGAGCCACGCTCCCCATTGAGCGTGGCTGGCGTTCTCGTGGTATCGGATCGGGTCCGGCTCCCGTTCGCGGTTCCTCCCTGGATGGCTGCGTTGAGGCTTCGGTGTTCCTTGCTCTTCGTAGTGCAGCGGGGCTTGATCAGCATCTTCCCTCTGTTCATCGGTTCCACTCTGGCTCCTTCTGAACCCGTAACATCCGTGGTCCCAATACGTGACGACTTCCTCAGTCTCCACATTGGTTAAAAAGGCTGCCTCCTCATTATCCTGTGAGTCTATAGGCGCATGTGACCCCGTCACGTGGGACGTCTGCTCCTCCAGGAAGTGGGAAGGTATTGGATTAAAGGGACCGCTACAATCCTGGCCAAGCGTATCCCATGGCGACTGCAAGAAAAGTACAGGAGAGACATAAGGAGGTAGCTGGTCATCCTCCTCTTCTCGCATCGGGTCCCGGGTGGGAATATCGTGACAGTAGGACTTGGCCCTGTTTGGCTAAAGTCCCTAAACTTTTTGCTTTCCCCCTAGACCTTTTTTCTGACATGGTGTTGCCAACTTAGATGCTTTGGACACTTTGCCACTGCTAATCAGTGTCAAAGTGCAAGTGCTCCCTGTATAAAGTGTAATGGTAATTGGTTGTCCATGATTGGTATGTTTGCCTTACTAGTAAAGTCCCTAGTAAAGTGCACTATGTGTGCCAGGGCTGGTAATGCAAATGCTACTAGTGGGCCTGCAGCACTATTTGTGCCACCCACACAAGTAGCCTTAAAAAGGGAACTCAGGCCTGCCAATGCAGTGCCTGCGCTCAGTTTGTTAAACTGCCAAGTTGTTCTGACAAGTGCACCCACTTGCCAGACCTTACCCTTCCCTTTCAATGCGCATCAGACTCCTCTATGGTAGGTCTAGGGTACCCCCTGGACAGGGTGCTGTGCATGTGAAAGGTAGGACATGTACTAAGCTGTGTATCATGTCCTGGCAGTGAAATAATCTTAATTTCATTTTTCACTGTTGAAATGCCATCTTGCCAATCGGACAGAATGGGGAGGCTGTGTAATATGTTTTCCAGACTGTCTTCCCAAAGGCTTAAGATAGAAAGGTGAAGTTTAGTGTGCCTGAACTCACAATGTAATAACACATCTTTTTATGAAGGTGTTTTTTGCATTGTGTGTTTAGAAGCCACTCTTTTAGAAGTGGCTGAGTTTTTGTGCTTCAACCTCTCTGTGTGTCTCTGCCTGGCTGTGGATTGACTGTCTGGATTTGAAAGCGATAGGATCTGGGGAATGTCTTGACGCAGGGGAGGAGGTGATACAGCAACAGGCTGACCTACATCTGGAGTGTAGTGGGAGGAGAAGCCCCTAGAGGTGAAGAGGCCTGAGTTGGTACCATAAAACAATTGGCCCATCTCCTGCTGAGTGATTGAGAACCCAGACCCCCACTAATCAAAGGAAGAAAGATGTCACTTGCAGGGAGGCACCCAGGACTAGTTTGAACAGGGGTCAGTGCCCTCTGAAACACAAAGTCTTTAAAGCCATGGAGGGGTATAACTATGAGAGATGAAGCTCCTGAACTTTGGAGAATGGCTTGATCATGGAGCTACTTCCTGGTCAAGAGGACCTTTGCCAAGGAAGAATCAACTGAAGAGACTGAAGGATAGGACTGACCCTTGCTGTGTGTTCTTCATGCAGCCTGAGACCTGTGTGTGGAGTGCCCAGTGATCGTGCACCCAAAACTTAAGGAAGACTCAGCGATGCTGTGTTCTTGTGCTCTGTGGCAGCTTGAGATCTTCGTAACTGTAGCAGCCCGGACCAGCAGTCCCAGAGGAGCTGAGTCACCGGCCGAGCCCGCTGTTGCCAAATTCAAAAAGTTTGCATCAGAGGCCCAGCCACTGGACAAGGAGAGGAATGAATGAATGAATGAATTTAGACTTGTAAAAGCGCGAACTTAGCCCAAGGGCATCAAGGCGCTGGATGCAAAACATCAGGAGACGAGAGGAAAAAAAGGATCCTGCTCATACTGAAGGACAACGAAAGAGCCAGGTCTTTAAGGCCTTACGAAATATAGGAGGCGAGCTGTTGCTAGAAATTTCCAATGGAAGAGAGTTCCACATTTTGGGCGCCATAGTGGAAAAGGCTCTGCCACCCCATTTAGCCTTCTTGAACCTAGGAACAATAAGAAGGTTATTGTCCGAGGACCGAAGAGATCTGGTGGGAGCATAATGAAAAACGATCGACTTAATGCCCTCAGGACCAGAGTCATAGAAGGCTTCATGAGTCAGGCATAAGATCTTGAAAATGATCCTATAGTTCATCGGGAGACAGTGCAGAAGCTTAATCGAGGCTGTAACTGAATGATATCTAGGAAGGTTCAAGAACAACCTGGCCGCCGCATTCTGCACCATCTGCAACCGATGGATAAAACTTTTAATAATGCCCAAATAAAGGGCATTAAAATAATCCAGTCATGACGTTACCAAGGCCACAACTGCCTGCTTGCGTGCTTCAAAAGAAAGATAGTGAGAGATCTTTCTAAGAATCCTGATGATACCAAAACAGGTGGAAAAGGTCCTGTTTACCTGCAGCCTCAGAGAGAGAGCATTGTCCACAATCACCCCTAGGTTCTTCCCATGAGAAACTGGACATGGACAGACTTCCAGAGTGGCCAGCCACCAATCACTGGACCAGATTTCCCGATCACTCCCAAAGATCAAGACCTTGGTCTTCTCTCCATTCAGTTTCAGGAAATTTTCCACCATCCAGAGGGAAACTACCTCCATGCAGCTCCTAAAATTAAGGGCCGAGTCTTTTACAGTATGTGAAATAGAGACCAATATTTGGGTGTCGTCTGCATAGGACAACACCTCCAGCCCAAAAGATCTCACCACATTTGCAAGTGGGGCCACGTAGATATTAAAGAGTGTAGGGCTCAAAGAAGAGCCCTGAGGGACACCACACTGCAGAGCTTTAGGGGCTGAAAAAAACTGGCCTAACTTCACCCTCTGTTCACGTTCACCAAGGAAGGAGGCAAGGAGACTCAGAGCTGTACCACCGACACCCATCTCTCGAAGGCGAGCCACCAGCCTATGAGGAGATAAGGTGTTGAAGGCCGCGGTGAGATCCAAAAGCACCAGAAGAGTAGTACCGCCAGCATCGACCTGAGTCCGGATATTGTTAAAGACTGCCATCAAGGCTGTCTCCGTACTATGATATTTCCTGAAACCATGTTGAGAGCCATCCAGGAGATGATGGTCTTTCAAGTATGTGCTGAGAGGGAGATTTAAATAGGCCTCCAAGATCTTGGCAGGGATGGGAAGCAGGCAGATCGGTCGGAAATTTTTTAATTCACCAGGGTCTAAAGAAGGTTTTTTCAATAGTGGTTTAACTACCGCTATCTTCCACAATGACGGGTAAACTCCTTCAGAAATGGAGACATTCATGACTTTCATGAAAAAAGGAATCACAATCTACCGGCAGTTTTTTAACACCTTGAGCGGACAAGAATCTAAAGGGGAACCTGAGTTGACGCGATCCAGGAGCCTATCCGTCACCTCCAAGGACATGGGGGGGGAAGTAAGGAGCCTAGGGGTCTCCCACAAGGGGAGGCCCTCACCAGAGGGAATAGATGTCTGCAATCCAGACCTAATACTGGAGTTCGCTATTTCCAACAGAGCATACATTTCGGAAATTTTAGCTTGAAAGAAATCCGATATTTTGTCACAGAGTTCCTGCAAAGGCTCTGAGGGATCAGATACCTGCGGGGAGATGAGGGAATTAATGATCTTAAAAAGATCCCTAGAGGATTTCAGGGAGGCGGGAACCCTGGAAAAGTATAATCTCTTTGCCTCCATAATAGCTGCCTTATACTCTTTCAGGCATTGCTTATGTCGTTCCCTCTCCGGGGGTTCTAATTGAGCACGCCACAACCTCTCCTGTTTACGACAGCCCTGTCTCAGTATTCTAAGTCTTTCTGTAAACCAGGGAGCCGAAGGCCTTATTCTTGCCGAATAATGCTTTTTGACTGGAGCAAGGAAATCCATTGCTGCTGTCAGAGTTTGAGATAGCTCCGCGGTAGCGGAATTGGTGTCAAGCTGCTTGGCGGGCTCCAACTTATCAAGGAAATGCAAAAGTGCATCCTTGTTTATATGGTTAAAATTCCTTCTTTCATCTAGTTTCTTATCACTCAAGGCAGGTGATATTGAGGCCTGAAAGTATAAATCAAACGGGACAGCAAAATGATCAGACCAGGCTAGGGGGATTGGCTGCCCCACCTTTAGCCTAGGATCATTAGAAAAAACCCCATTGAGGATATGCCCCGCAATATGCGTGAAACTTCTGCCCACAGCAGCCCAGAGTTTCCAAGAGTCCTTGAGTATCCCTACAGGAGGTGTTTTCTAAATGAAAATTAAAATCCCCCAAGATCGTAATGTTGGATCTATCCAGATAAGGTTCTGCCAATTTGCTAAAGTCCTGACTGAAGGATGTCCTATGTCCCGGTAGTCTGTAGTATTAAATGCCCGAAAAGCTTTCCGTAGGGTGAAGATTGATCGAAAAATAGTAAGCCTGATAAGAGTCAGAGGGAGTAGTCAGAGTGTTTATACAGGATTCCCAACCCTCCTCCCCGCCGACCATCTCTATCAAGTCTGGACAAAGTGTACCCCAAAGGGATAGCATCTACCAGGTCGGGGCCTGAAGCATCCGTCGCCCAGGTTTCTGTAACAAAAACCCAAGTGGGCTTTCTAGCTGAAATAAAATCTCTGAAAGCTATTTTGTTTTTAATAATAGATCTGGCATCTAGAAGAAGGCCATGTGCAAACATCTGATTACAGGGAAACTTAGAAGCAGTGATATCTGGGCAGTTCTTACTAATCTGCTTCCAGCTGATGTTGCAACCCATGCATCCTTGGTATAGCTTCCTGGGGAGAAGCTTGGGGTCCCAAATATGAGGACAGGGCAATGCAGCCGGTCGAAGGTTTAGCAAACCCTCTCTAGAGTGGCAACTCCTAGGGTGAAGATCTAAGGTAGGACGGGCAGCATCCCTGGCCCCTGGCACGGTCGTGGCGCGGACAGGGGCAGACGGGCTTGCCTTAGGCGTGCCTTTGGCACGTCAGCGGCGCGTCCGCTGCGCCACGTACCAAGCATGAAATTTAAATAGAGAGGAGCGCTAGAGCGCTAACGATCACCTAGCTCCGCCCACTAAATCAGGAAGAAGCCTAAATGTATGCCGGCGCCCTCCACAACAATCGGGAGAACCCATGGTGGAACGGGGCGCTGGCAGAAAGAAATTAGCAACCAGAGGTGACTCAGGTAATTTAAACACAAGGGCACACACTAAAAACTATTAAAACAAACATAACGTGCAGTTCAATATTCAGCAAGTAATTTTTCAACGCGTCCACTCGCGGCGAGCCGAGCAGGTAGTTTAAATAGAGAGGAGCGCTAGAGCGCTAACGATCACCTAGTTCCACCCACTAAATCAGGAAGAAGCCTAAATGTATGGCAAAAAGAAGTTAGCAACCAGATGTGACTCAGGTGATTTAAACACAAGGACACACACTAAAAACAATTAAAACAAACATAACGTGCAGTTCAATATTCAGCAGGTATTTTTTCAAGGAGAGTGAGTTTGCACCCCCCAGGTAACATGTGTCGACTCCTGGGGCGGAGCGCGGGCTCGGAGGGAGACGCTCTTGACCTCTATTTTGTTCCAGCAGCGCCAGCCTCTTATTCGGCTTGTATCACAGCCCGTATTGCCAAGGGAGTGGCAGTACAGGGACCGGAGTGTGGAGCTGCACTTTTTGATTACATCGTACCCGTGTTGGGGGCAACTGTTGAGAGGCTGACTGCAAGTCAGAAGGAGAGGCGGAGAGACCGCCTAAGGCACAGTGATCGGTGCCTGAGTGTATTACGCATTATTCCATTTCTGCATAATGGAGTACCTGACTGTTGTATTACACATTGCATCATTTCTGCATAACGGAGTACCTGATTAGAGTATTACGCATTGCATTATTCCTGCATAACAAAATACCTGATAGTGTATGATGCATTGCATTATATCTGCATAACGAACTACCTGATTGTTGTATGACGCATTGCATTGTTTCTGCATAACTAACTACCTGATTAGCATATTGTGCATTGCATTATTCCAGCATAATGAATTACCTGATTAGTGTATTACGCATTGCCTTACGACACACCTGGTGGTTGTATTACGGATGGCATTATTTTACCTTGCAAAGTGCCTGTTTGTTGCGTTACGCATTGCATTCTTTTTACATTGCAGAGTGTCTGATTGCTGCGTTACGCCTTACAGTATTTTTACATTGCAAACGTGCCTGATTCTAGCATTACGAACTGTATAACATGATATTAGGATTACAGGAGATTGTTTAGAAGTGCTCATTAATACCACCAGAATTTACAAGGGCTGGCTGGCCTAACAACCGGCCAGGAGGAATATTACAAATACGCATATGTTGGATTTATATCATATGGTCTTATCGTATATCTTTTTATATAAAGTTTATAATTGTTTTTATAAAACTCTTGTGGAGTCTATTTGTGGTGTCATCATTGGGATGTTGTGAGCGTGGTTGCAAATACTTTACATATTTGCCTTGAAGGTAAGCCTGGCTGCTCGTGCCAAGCTACAGAGGGGGTGAGCTAGGCTATATAAGAAGGTGACCTTCCTTTCCCTGACGTTGGAACGCGGGTCCCTACTTGGCCTAAGGTACCTACCTCAGCCAACCAGGGATCTCGGGTGTAACAGGTACCATACGGGAATACCAGGATACATTTACCTCCTGCCATATTCTTCAGATCCTAGCTGGGTGGCAGATGCTGGGCACCTCCTAGATGATCAACATGCCCCTCAGCATCTCTGTTCTCTCCATTCAATGGATTGTCCTCCAAATACTAACCCAAAGAACTCCAGCCAGTCGGCTGCCTCCCAAAGTGATTCATAAAAAAAACACGTTGCCCTCATATTGAACACAGAGCTTTGGCTGTAAGAGCAGACCATATTTGATATTGTGCCCCTGTAAATGTCTCTTTACTTTCATAAGTGATTTCTGGAGGTCCTGGACCCTCCTCGTATAATCAGGGAATATTTGGATGGCTTTATCTCCATAAAGAGAGGGGCCACGCGCACAGTCATGCTGGGGTATTGAGTCCCTATCCCTATAATTAAAGAATCAGGCAATAAGAGCATGTGGTGGTGCAACAGGGCGGGGCACATACACCAAGGTCCGATGCACACGTTCGATGGAGAAAAACTTTAAAAGCCTCTTAGGCTTGAGGTCTGTGGCAATTCAGTCCTCCAGGAAGAGATCTGCCACTGGGCCTTCCAATTGCTCAGGAAACCCAAGAAAGGGAAAATTATTTCTTTGTGAGCATCCTTTGACGTCCTCCAGTCACTCCTCTGTCTGTGTTGTGCTACATTTTAAAACTTCAACCGTAAGCTGAAGTTCTTTAACTTGCTGTTTTAAAGTAGTGACCTCTGCCTTAGTATTAGTGACTTGCTCCAAAACTTTGCGCAGGTCAAAGTGAAGTTAGTTTAGGTCTATGGCCATAGAGTCCATTTTTGTTTTCAGTGCTACTCCGGAGTCCCATAGGGTTGCCAGTATATCAGAGGTGCCCTGAGTCTGGTCATGGTACTCATAGCCAACCCGGCCCTACGGCTTCTCCACCAGAGTGCACAGGCCTCGTGACAGTACATGAAACAATTATTTTGGCTTGGACACCTTTTTGCACTTTGTCCCTCACCAACATGATGAGCCCAAGGTTAGGCGGCACTCAGTTCGCAGTACAGTCAACCAATACGTGCTCACCTCAGCACTCACTTCAGGTATATAGTCAATGCCTGGTAAGGCTTGGACTCTAAATAAAATAAAGCACCGGCTCCTTTGGAGCATCCTATTTTGGCATTCAGGGTAGAAGCCAGTCGCAAAGTCCATGCACTTGCGCTGTTGTAACTACTGGTGAGGTTCCACGAACCGCCTTTTCATCACCTCCAAGGACCAGCTTGCTGCCTATGCACCAAGACAATTTTTCAATCAAGAGGTTTGCTAGCCCAGGTGTGATAAATGGTAACAACATGCATAACGCTATGTTATGCCACCCAGTTATGAGTTTGACTGCATTAGCTTACTTCTGAGTAACTTGTCAAAGGCCTCCGAGTTCATACCCGGGGTCACTACTTGATATCAGGCAATCACAGGCAAGAGATACTTTAGTGAAGGGCCAGAAAAGAGGACACCAACCAAGTCTCCATGGTCCTTTACAGGCTATAGTCTGATGCCTTTAGCCAGGAGCACACTTCATCGGAGCCCTGACATTCCCAACAGCACACACACCACCACCAGATCCCACAATAGCGATGGTCAGTGTTTCACACAGTGGAGGTGTGGGCCGGAGAGTATGGGGCTGCTGCACCCCGGGCTCTTCTCCTCCACCTGGGCTGCTCTGCACTCCAAGTTCGTTCCATGAAAGCCCTGCGCCATGGGACTAGTGTGGGATATCCCTGCCAAGGACCCCCTCCACTCACCTGTTTGTCCAAGGGGGGAGGGCTTGAGAATGTCCACTAGCAGTCAAAGGGTCCCCAGCCCAGACTCCCGAAGTACACCGCAGGTGCCTCTACCATGCCATTTCCATTGGGGGGGCATCATTTTGTGAGGCTAGATGTACCACTCTCACTGCTTGTCACAGTAGTCCAGAGGTGGCTCATGGCAGGTCTCCACTCCTCCCGTCCTCAGGACACCCACAGTCGCTGACTCACCTCTAATGCTTCGCCCAGCCTTTTGGGTATTTGTAGTGATGTTCACCCTCCCAGTGGTCTGTAATGCCGTACTGCAGGCCCTCCACACAACAGGTTGTCCTTCAGCCCACTCCGCATGGTAGGCTGACAAACTACAATTTGACTGCTATTATCAAAATTCAGAAGCCCCACTGGGCCGTCCTGTGTTCCAATATTGTTTTTTCTTAGATGAGGGATGGAGAGGCAGGGATTCTGCAGGGTAGTGTATGATTACATACCTCCTCGGTGGGTGGCGATTCAGGGCATGTGGACTGTGCTGCCACTATTACCGTATCCTGTATAGTAGGCGTGCAGGTGCTTCCATGACCTATGTTCTCATTGTAAGTTGTGTGATTTACTCTGACAGTCTACATTACCGGCACTACTAATGTGATTTTCATTGTTTTACTTTGCCTGGGCCAGAATAACGAGCAATACATTTAAAAGTATATGCACTGTAATGTTGGACGCTTGCCTAGGGTACAAAGTATTTCTGGTTCATGCATAATGGGTAAAGCATTTATGATTCATGTAGGTTTTGGTCTTGTGATATATACAATATACAAAGCATATTTTGATATATAGGCCTGTGTGCAGTCTCTTTTGTGGTGTATTAATTGTGTTGCTTTACACATTACCTCTTTAAATAAGCCTGGCTTTCCTGTGCCAAGCTACCAGAGGGTGACCACAGGTTTTTTTTGGTGTCTAACTGACTTGCCCTAACTAGCTTTGTTGGTTCTGCCTGGCTTAGGTGCATACTCTAACCAACAAGAAACACAATTTCTAATGAAGGTTGAAGAAGTAAAAATAGGGATACACCATGGCATGACCCCATAAAGGTTATAGAGCAACAACCAAAAGCTGTACCTGATGTGTGGCATGAAACCTAGCCACAACAATCACCATCTAAGTTTCAGGCAGGTTAGTGCACTGGAAGCACCTCATAACCAAACTAGTGCACACAGCATGTTTTTATGCAGGAGCAATCCCTCACTGTCCTATGGCACACTTAATTGTTGGAAGGATTCTTTCGATGACAGAATGTTCCTAGGATAGACAGCCTATCAGAATGATCTTCATAAATCTGATGGACAGATGAGATATTGTTGCATTGGTATAAGAAGTATGGGGTAGTACCACCACCAGCTGTGATAGGAGCCATTCATATCTCTCAGTAGCTGGTCTTTTGGGGTTGGCATAGGTCACAGATAGGATAGGTACCTTGTCAACTGCAGCAAAAATAGGGAAGAGGAGAGAGTCCTGTTAGTTTCTAAGAAGAGGTTGTGTTTTGGCTGAGGTAAAATTGTATAGGTTGTTCAAGTTACATTCCTGATTGTCTCCTCTGAGAATAGTGGCAATTAGCATGCACATACCCAGTTTCATCAGAAAAGTCCTGCTTAAGTCTCTTCAGTGTGGTGCTTGTTCTGAATTAATAATTAGATAAATAGGACATCAATAATGAGAATTCCAAGCCAGGACTTGGTGAGCTACTTAAGCATGGACCTGAGAAACTAGTGCAGTGCGTTTGCCTATCACAACACATAAACCTCATATGCAGTACTATGGCCACAAGGACTGTGATCTTCTCTTTTGTATGCATGCCTCATTTGGGATCCACAATGCACTCTTTTCACTTTTTTCACTTTTTCCACTTTTTTATTCATATTTCTATTCCTTTTTCACTTTCCTTTTTTTAAATGATTTTGGGCACTTCTGGCACTTTTTGGATTGTCAAAGGTTATTACTCATTAGCCTTGGAATATTGTTGCAAGTGTTAGGATCTGGTATCCACGCCCCCTCTTTTTATTCTTTCAAATCTTATTTCATTACTTTTTTATTCTTTCAAATCTTGTTATTCTGGTTCTATGTGTCGAGACTTTACTATGGTGCTAGAGATATCTGACACTAAAGAGCCCCCTTTGCCTTAACGTCAATTTCTCCCACCTTTTGAAATTTCATTTCTATCATGTGTTTCAATTTGTGGTTAAATTGCATTATGATATGTCTTTATTTGTTAAAATGATATGTATAATTTGGTGTGTTCATTTTTGGTTGTTGTTGTTATGTTTGGTTCATTTTTGTATTGGTTCTGGGTCTCTTCATTATGATTTTTCTTATGCTTTGTGTTGCTGATAAATTTTTCTATTCTATATTTTTAATGTATATGTATTATATATGTGTATTTATGTCAAGTTTTTTACAATCATTACAGCCCTGATGAAGTTCCCAAGGCACTAGGGAATGAAACGCATTGGCTGTGTGCCGGTGGTTTTTATCAAACAACTTCAAATAAAAAGATTTTTTTTGAATTACAAGCGTGTTCCCTGTCTGACTCCTATCAGAGTGCACAGACCTGGCATCCTTGGTGTGGTTTCCTCTAACTTTTTGCCTTCAAACCTCCTGTTTTTGCTGACTTCATTTTTGCTGGCGTTAAGATTCTGCACACCTTACCACTGCTAACCAGTGCTAAGGTATTTGTGCTCTTTCCCTAAAATATGGCAACATTAGCTTATCCACAATCAAATCCTTAGTAATGCGCACTACCTGTGCCCAGGGCCTGTAAATTCAATGCTACTAGTGGGCCTGCAGCACTGATTGGGCCACTAAAGTGGCCTTGCAAACATGTCCATTACAGAGCTGTTGTGTGCAGTTTTAAGCTGCCATGTGGACCTGGCAAGCTAAACCTCTTGCTGGGCCCTAACCTTCATTTTTAATACATAAGTCACCCACAGAGTAGGCCCTGGAGAGCCAAGAGGGCAGGGTTCAATGATTTAAAAAGCAGGACATGTACCTTTTAGTTTTAAATGTCCTGGTAGTGAAAAACTCCTACATTCGTTTTTCACTACTGTAAAGCCTATATCTCTCTTTGGATAACATATGGATTACCTTATTACATTGTATAAGTGTAATTTCTGAATGGCAGGATACAATTCCTTGTTTGGTGTCTCTAGAATCCTAGTTTAAAATCTTAACTTATGGTAAAGTCAGATTTTAAAGTAAAATCTTTTAAAAAGTTGGTATTTTCTTGCCTTTGCCAGATAGTTTCTGCAGCCTGTCTCTGGTCACATGACTGGCTGTAGTTGGCAGATTGACTTTGTGTATTTCCCCTAGACAGCCACACACAAATTGAGCTTAGGTGTGACTAAGTGGACTATCTGACAGGTTGGGAGGGAGGATTTGGACTCAGCCTCACTTACACCTAAATAGGCTGTGTCCAGTAATTAGTCAGGAACTGGGACAGGCAGGGCAAGGCATCTGTGCACTTCAAAGGCATGTCTCTAGACGTTTCTCCCCACTCCAAAGGCTCAACTGTGTATAAAGGGACCTCAGACACCACCACTTCAGTGCACTTCTGGACCTGTCGATACTTTGCCAGGAAGAAGGACTGTTGTGCTGCTGAAAGGACTGCTACTCTGATCGACTGCTACACTGCTGGATTTATGCTTTAATCTGCTGACCTGCAGCTCTCTTGCCTGGGTGAGAAGAACTGGACCTGCCCCTCTTAAACTGAGAACTCAGAGTGACTTCAAGAGCTAATTCTCTGCTGAGCAGCGCATCCTCGAGCCGGACTAAAGCATCTCCTTGGCTAAGTGATGAATCCTCTAGCCGAATTGACTCTTCTCTGCTTCTGGATGGATTGTGCCCAGTGCAGAAGGTCTGCATCAGCTCTGCAGTCTTCAGAACTGATGGATCGCTGATGGTGCGGTGCATCTTCAACCCAGGTCATCACATCCCACGTTGGCAGCAGTTCGATGACGCCCGCCTCCACATTGCAGCCTCACAGCCCCCCAGAACCACTGTGTCGCCAGGTGTTTGCCGCATCCCTAGTGTCTGGGCTTTGCATCACAAGCCCCATCAAATGAATCCTCGAAAGTGGTGCAACAGTACTTCATATCACGACTGCGCAATGCTTCTTCACCTCCGATCCATGCAACTCTCTGTAATTAGGATTTAAGGTACTTTGTTCAGCAGATGTAATTGGGTCCCTGTAGCTAGTCCATATTCCATCGTTGTCAGCCTGAACTTGTGATTTGTCCTGGTCTGGAATGACCAGATATTCCTTGTTGGTGCTGTGTGCTGTACGGCGCTATATTACCCTAAAAGTTTCAAATTCAATATCTCCAGTTTCACTGAATGGATGTTTGTCATTTTGGTATTGTTTATTTGTTAAAAGCTACTATATTTTTCTAAACCTGGTGTTGGATATTTTGTGTGGTGTCTTCACTACTTTACTATGTAAAGTGTTGCAGAACTACTTTACACCTTGCCTCTCAGTTATGCCTGACTGCTTTGAGCAAATCAACCAGAATATGAATGCACATTAATTTGGGGTTTGCTGGTGCATTACCCTGACTAGTATTGTGTTTGCTGCTTAACCAGGGCTCACACCCAGTCAACCAGTAACCCAATTTTTAACAAACAGGAAATTAAAAGTCACTTTAGGTACAAGCATTCATTTGCACTTATTTCAGCATTTAAGATCCACCTCAGGTTGAATGGCTGTGTCTTTAGAGGAAGGGCATAGAGAAGTAGAGGAGGATTAGAATGTAGCTGTCCTTTTACAGGTATAAAAGAGGCCTCCAAGAGTGCCCACAATCTTTGACCTTTCTCCAGCTACTTATATTTTGTAAGAATACAAAGTCAAAATTCTCTTGTTCTGTAATTATGTCATGAGCATAGTGACCTCCATTGATAGTCAAAATACAAATGCCCTAAAAAGCAACAGGAAATTGTGTGATATCGCTAATAAAAGTTGACTTGTGAAATAAAAATAAAATGCTGTACTATCCTGATGGTCCTAAAATGAGAATTAAAAGCTGTTCCTCATTTGAACTCCTGATTCCCTCTCCTTGGGCCGATTATTGTTGGGTATTTTTGCCCCTATCTCAAGTTCTCAATAGCAGAGGAATCTGTAACTCCAGGGGACCAGAAATACTCCAGATTTTTGGAGACCTGTGGGAATATTATACGGGAGTTTGTATTTTGCAGTGGTTCTCACATGTTGTTGCCATGTATTTCAGGTTACTATCACCATGATTTCAAGTGCCAAGTGCTCTGAGTGAAATACTCCCTTGTGTAAACCCATCGATGGCTGTTACCCACATCATTGGGTTTGCAGGGTCTCTCAGAATAGGAGCTGACAGAATTCAGCCAGATAGGCTATTGATTTTCAATGTCTAACCTGCAATATCTGAGGGTCAGTTTTGAAAACTTTTGAAAAAGCCTCTTCATGGTTTGCTGCAGGAAGGCTTGCGGCACTGCTCTATGCCAAAAATAAGTAAAAGAGACTTTTGGGTTTTTATGGTAATTTTACACTATATTCACAAGTCAATATCAATACCGCCATGTTACATGTACACTTAATAATGAATTTGTATCATTGCTGTTGAATCCAACTGAGATTGTGTGTGAAGAGTCCAAAGTACCATATTGATAGTTAGATTTTACTTGTCCAGAAAGATGACTTAATATTAAACATCAAATAACTTTATTTCATAATATTGAGTTGATAATTCCGTGAATAAAACATGTCAACTTAAGCACTGCACATCAAAGAGTTCACGTTTTTAAATAACGGGTGGCAACGGAGCATAGTGTGCTTTATATAGGTGATGTGTAATTTTACTGATCATCTATTCATTTACAATTCATTTACAATTATGATATTTTTGCAGGATCTGCCACGTTTTCTGGATACCAAACATGCTTTTGTTCAGCATGAGATTGTTAACAAACATAACGAATTGAGAAGACATGTAAAGCCAACTGCAACTAATATGCGAAAAATGGTAATACGGGATTTTATTGTATAAATACAATTGCCTTTGTAATTTAGAACTACAATATTAATTGTCTGAACAAATAATGCATTATATTTCGGCGCTATTATTCTGAATTGTGTTTTAAGGCATCCTGTGCTACTGTGATCCCAGTACTACATATGCATATATGTTTGACACCATATTTTTAAGTCTGGTACACACACCTTTATCTGTCTATCAAGCTCATGTCATCAGTTATAGTCAAAAACAAAGAGAGTGTAATTATGGTTAGTCCCCTTCAACCATTGCTTGTTTTAAGTCTCTTTACATTTTGCAGTGAATGACAAAGGAGTTCCAACATCATTGTTGATGTAGCACTGATCAGAAGTCAAACCAACTTGTTATAGGGAACCCCCCACTCCACTGCTCAGGCACTCTTGGCATGTGGGCTGCCATCTTGGAATGATGTGAGGAAAGTGATTTAATATATGGTGTGGTTGTGCAATCTCACAGTCTAATACAGGCACAATCCCATATCCGATCCAGCTAGGTTCATTCATAACACCTTAGCTCAGTCCTGGGCAGTTGTGGCTCACAGTAGTCAGGTTTTATCAAAGGAACAACTGCAAAGCATAAGGGAGTACCAAAAAAGTTGAATAAGATAAAAAAGCAACAAACACAAATCTGACGGCAATTTATGAACCTCAACGACAAAAATCTAACAGATTTTTCCATTGGCATGAATTTTCAAAGGGACAATAAATCACTGCTATTCACTAGATGAATTAATCCAAATAGGCTGCAAATATATCAGTCTGAATTTAATGAGAAAGAACAGATTATAAGTAAGTCTCCCAGTTTTCCATTTTTACTGGTGTCTACAGATAAATACGACCAGAAAACAATTATTTTCTGTCTGTGTTTATTTTTCAAAGTGGAAAGATAAAGAAAATTGTGCTTCTTGTGAGTGACCCTCCTTGTTGTCCTTCATTAAATCCATACCACCTGTTAAACAGATTGATACACACCGTGGGGATTTGAAAGCAGCATGAAATTCCCTAAATATGGTCTCAATGTTTATTTAGCTAGCAGCTGTCCACTAAGGTTCTAGATTTCACTTTTAGAATGTGTAGAATATGATAACCAAAAGCGAAAGCATACACATTCTAACGAGGTGACACTATGCACTATTGTCACTTTGTCATATGACAAGAATTGCAGAAAAAATCACCACCACAGAGGCAGACCGAATGCATTTCAGAAGCCCCAGTCTGTCTGTTTTATTCCCAAAAGGTCAACTGTACCAACAATGGCCAGTCTGTAACTCCAAATATTCCAGGGCAAAACTATTTAAACCAGGCCCACGCTGCGGGAATCTACAACAAGAACGAGGCCATGAGGCCATGAGGCCATGAGGCCATGGTTGGGCCATGGCAAGCCAAAATGCACAGAAAGTAGGCCCTAAGTCAGTAGTCTAGCTTGGAATGGCCAGTTGTACTCATGTACCAGCTGCACTACTTGATCCCTCATGGTTCATTATATACATGGCAGTTTACAGACATGATCTCACTAGCATGCTAATCAAAGCACTCATAACAAACTAATATCTCTAGGCGTGAAGAGAGGTTGTAGAGAAGATCCCACAATAACATACCAAGCACCACATCAGTTAAGCACCCAAGTCTGCATTTTAATCTGCCATATGTATGTTACATAACTTATAACTTACCTTTTAGCATAAGTAAATCCCACTGTGCAAAGTTCTCAAATAACACTCACCTCAAATAATAATCAAAATCTTTGTCTGGATGAACCAAAACGGTCACTAAATAAACATGTGCTTAATATTCTGGTAGCTTTGCACACAGCAGTCACACTTAATTTAGAGGCCAAGTGTAAAGTGTTTATGCAGTATAATAAATTGAAAGAATAACACAATCAAAATCCTAAATCAATTTAGATAGGTAGAGCAAAGGTAATTAAATAAAATTACACCAAAATGTCAAAAATGCAATACATTGAACCAGAAGGTATTAATTTTTAGCTGGTTGTGAGTAAGAGTGAGTGAGTGCAAATCAATAGCTGGAAATGAATAAGTCACAATGAGTGAGAATTAGTAAGGTTGAATGAGTGTAAATATGAATGGATGCGAGTGAGTAATTCAGAGTAAGAATGAGTGATATTAAGTATAAATGAGTGAGAATGTGACTGTATGAGTGCAAGGCAATGTGTGCAAGTGAGTGAGAATGAATGAGTGTGTGTGAGTAGGAATGAATGTGAGTAAGTACTAGCCTTGTTGCTCTCATGTGCCTGATGGTGGTCCTGGAATATAGTAGTATTGCTGGCTCATCGATGTAACCATGGCAAAATTCTTGAGCTGGTATGCTAAGGTAATTCATAGCATGACAGACAACTGTAACACAATACTGGCACTGACACACTAGAGGTAAAAACTGGCATACATGTGGGGACACCCTATGCAATTCTCTGCCACTGGCATACTGGATAGAATTCTTGGCATAGGGGCGCTTGTTTACACTTATTGCTGGCACATTGCAGGAAATACTGCACTGGCACATTGGAGTTAATTCTTGGCATAATGGAGGACAACTATGGCATTAGGAGAGGGGCAGCAATGGCAAAATGCTGGCCATGACATTCCAAAACTAAAGTTTTTATAATTTAGACATAAGGATCACCCATAGTACATGGGGATCATATGTGGCAAATTTCTGGCACCGGATTATTTTATGTAATGTTTGGCCGAAAAGGCCACCTTTTGTATATTGAGGCACTTATGACAAAATCCCGGCCTTGGTAAATGGAAGGAAGTTTTTGAGGCACCCTTAGCAAATTTTGAAAAAAAATGGGTAAAGTCCTCAAAGGGTCAGGTTCCATTGGCCCAGCACACCACAAAGGAACTTAATTATTTAATGATTGCTTTTTCAGAAGCTATTGCTTTCTCGCAATTTATATGAACATTGTGCTTTTTAATTCACTATTTGGCCCTTTTAATTTTCAACATATCCTCGGGGGAGAACCCCTATAAACCCAACGTGGAAGAGATTTGGCTCACTCACTTCACTTGCTCACTACAATTAAAGGCAAGTCTTATGCCACTAGCTGCCTCCAGCTGGTAAGCACTAACAAGGGTGAAACCCGGTCTGGGTTGCTTGAGTTCTTGTTCAGGGAGGACCTGGACTGGCAGTTAGTGCAGGACTATTCCCATTGGATGAGGATCAAGACTGATTTTTATTCAGTAGATGTATTAGCAGCTGCCCCTACCATGATTAGATGTGAAAACTGCTCCCAGGGCATAGGTAATGGATTGGGCATTTTGGCATGTAGACATGGGTATGAGGTATATGACTCATTTCCTTTCTGAAAATTCAGTTGGGGAGAGTTCAGGAACTTAAATAACTTGAAAGGGACCAGAGTGAAGACTGCCCATTCACAAGTATATCTAAAAAACAACGCAGGCAAAAGATTTAATTTAATCCCAGTGTCAGGCGCGGATCTAGGGCGCCTACCGCTTTTACAGTCAAAGGAGGACTACATCCCCCAGAATCCCCGGCTGTAAGGAGGCGTGGCCAAGAAAGGGTAAATACGAGCGAAGCGAGCCAATCGAGGCGCGTAATACTGGAAGGTGGTTTGAGGCTGATCAGGAAGCTCATCGGAGAGAAGGACGACGCGGGTGTTCGCGTCTAACACCCTTGTGGAAGCAAGTACCTGGCCGTGGCAGAGGTTAGCCGCGAGGTACGCGGCTTCGGGAAGTCAGTTCCGACTTCTAAGAAACTTCACGCGGGACGCTGACGTAAGCGTCGCCGCGTTTCTCAATCGCTGGAAGCAAAGAGGTTGGGAGCAGGAGCGTTCCGTCGGACGGCGAAGGAGACGCATTGGGAACCGGGAAGGAATCAGGTATCTCTGGAACCCGGGAAGGGAGGCTCATTGCGGGACAGTATTGTTTGGCCAGAGGAGCTAGGAGGAAATATGGAATAGGATTACGAGACATTTGTTTATCTATTACTTCCGTTCTGTCGAGAACAGGGGAAGCCCATATACAACGCTACATGAATTCAATGGTGGAGTAGTGACGTTGGGATTAGAGCTCATGTGTATAAATCATATTGGCGCTTAGTAGCGTTAAGGGGAAGCTGATGAGGGAACGAAGGGGAGAGAACGGTCTGACAGAGCATGCTGGTATGTGAGAGGGCTGATCCTCTCGAGTCTGAGGTTAAGGCTCCAGAAATACAGAGTGCATGGCGTGCCTGAAGAGACACACTTGGTTCAACACTTAGTGAGACTTAACTGAGAGTAGGTTACCTTGTGATTGGTTGTATTTTCTTTCATGTAATTACTTTGCAGGACTCCCACTAAATCAACTGTACCCCTTACATTCCTAGTCCCTCGCCTGATTGCCCTGGTACTCTGTGTGTCTTTGAACCAGAGCCGGGGACGTTGGGAGGTGGAACCCTTGTGCTTCATTCGAATCTGCCGGAGCCACAGTGGAACGTGACAGAATTACGCGCCCAAGAAAACACTCCTGTGGGTTCGAATAAAGCACGAGCATGGCGTCGTTAGACGAAGTGTTGCAGGCTCTCCTGTTAGTGCAACAGGAATTGGCCGCCTCAAAAGCAGAAACGGCCGCCCTAAGAGACAGGGTGGATCGCCAGGGTAGAAATCAGTTTGACGCCACTCTGTCTTCATCGCCTATACAGGTGAACGTGTCTCCTCCCATACCCCTGGCTAGCCCGGAGAGGTTCTCGGGGGATCCCCTCAAGATCCAAACCTTTCTGACGCAAATAGCCTTGCATTTCTCTTGCAAACCCGCTTCCTTTCCCTCTAACCATTCACGAGTGGCTTTTGCAATTTCGTATATGACGGGGGACGCCGCCAATTGGGCGGTGCCCTTGGTCAAATACGACGACCCTCTGTTATCGGATTGGAACGCATTCCGTAGCGAGTTCGAGCGGGTATTTGATCGAAGGGCTACCACTTTCTCGGCTGACCGAGAATTGTTAACTCTCCGCCAGGGTAAACAAGATTTGGTATCATATCTGACCCCTTTTAATCGTCTCATAGCTGAAACCGCATGGCCCGAGGAAAAAAGGATGTCCCTCTATTACCAAGGCTTGTGCGATGACATGAAGGACGTGTTGGCCCAGATAGATCCGCAGCCCTCCACTTACACGGATTTGATGAATCTCACGTTGCGACTAGATCATAGACTGTCGGAACGAAGGGGAGAGAGAGTGTATGCCCATGTAGAGAGACCAGAGAAGGGCAGCAGACACGCTGGAACCCCTTCTGAGGTCCAGCCGGAACCCATGGAGGTGGGGGCTATCTGGGCCCCATTATCTAGGGCAGAAAGAGAATCCCGCAGACTAGCAGGGTTATGCATGTACTGCGGCAAGAAGGGACACTATGTCAGGGACTGCCCCATAAAACCCAAGAAGAGCGGGTTCGCGGGTATGAAGAAAGTGGCGGTGACCACGATGCATTCCTCCCTCCCAGACGCTCTGGCTCCAGAACAGAGTGTACAGGTATCTGAACCCAGAGCGTTACAGTTGCCTTCTTTGGCGGTCATAGAATCAGTCGCTTCTGAATCACACGTTCTGTTAGCCATGCGATTGTCGGTGGGAACGCAAGACCATGAGGTCAGAGTGATGGTTGACTCAGGGGCCACCGGGAATTTCGTGGATAGCGGGTTGGTGAAGAGGCTGGGGTTGAGGCGCATCCCGAGAATTAGTCCCGAAACGGTATGGGCGGTTGATGGGAAACCCCTCATTTCTGGGCCTATCACGGAGGTTACAGAAGCACTGACCCTGACCAAACCGGGACCTCTTTGGGATCATGTGGAAGAAGTAGCCCTGAATATCATCGAGGCTCCCCAGTATGAGGTGATTCTAGGGATGCCTTGGTTAACAACTCATAATCCCAAGATAGATTGGAAGAGAAAAACGGTGGACTTCGAGACAGAGTATTGTAAAGAGGAATGCGCTAACGCGCACCGAACACATCTCCTTGCCCTCACCCATGGGTATCACATTCTCACGGCAGCTGAGAAGGAGACGGAACTTCCCGCAGTATATGCCCAGTTTAGGGACGTATTCAGCGAGAGTAAGGCGGAAGACTTACCACCAAACCGCATTTATGACTGCCAAATAGAGCTAATCCCTGGGGCTATCATGCCCTCGTGTAGGGTGTATGCCTTATCAGAGCCGGAAACAGAACATCTGCGAAAGTACTTAGAACACTTTGTAGAAATAGGGTTCATTAGACCTTCCCGCTCCCCTGCAGCGTCACCTCTTTTCTTTATCAAGAAGGCTAATGGCGACTTGAGGACGTGCATCGATTATCGCGTCTTGAATAAAAACACGGTTCGCAACCGTTACCCTCTTCCGCTCATCCCGGTCCTGCTGGACCAGGTGAAGGAGTCAACCATTTATACAAGATTGGACTTGAGGGGGGCCTATCACCTGGTCCGGATACGGGAGGGGGATGAGTGGAAGACGGCGTTCAAGACGCGATACGGTCTCTTTGAGTATAGAGTAATGCCGTTTGGGCTGTGTAACGCCCCAGCGGCATTCCAATTCTTTCTCGATGACGTTCTCAAGGAGTATATCGACAAAACAGCTGTGGTATACATAGACGATATACTGATATATTCCACAGAACGAAGAACCCATAGCACACATGTTTTCGCAGATACTACAGAAGTTGAGAGAGAACAATTTGTTTTGCAAGTTGAGCAAATGCGAATTTCATGTTGAGAAAGTGGAGTTCCTGGGAGTGATCCTGAGTCCTTCAGGATTGAGTATGGCTGAGAGGAAGGTGTCCGCTGTACAGGAGTGGCCTATACCAAAGACAGTGAGAGATGTACAGTGTTTCCTGGGCTTTTCTAACTATTACAGGCGATTTATCTCTCACTTCTCACAGCTCGTCTCTCCTCTTACCCGGTTGCTCCGAAAAGGTCACCAGTTTTCATGGACTCAAGAGGCTATGCAGGCGTTCTGTGAGTTAAAACAAGCATTCACCACCGCACCGATTCTACAGCATCCCAGATCCGATTCACCGTTCATAGTAGAAGCAGACGCTTCTGACATAGCAGTGGGTGCGGTTCTTTCGCAACGGGAAGCGCTGTCCGGCCAACTGCACCCCATAGCATTTCTGTCTCGGAAACTGTCCCCGGCTGAAACACACTACACGATCACCGAGAAGGAGTTGCTAGCTGTGAGAAAGGCGTTTCAGGAATGGAGGCACTACCTGTGGGGGGCTATGCACCCAGTAACGGTGTATACGGACCATCGCAATTTGCAATACCTGAAAACAGCCCGGCACCTCACGCAAAGGCAGATGCGGTGGATGCTGTTTTTTGCAGGGTTTGACTTTGTCATCACTTTCAGACCGGGTTCGGAGAACCGAAAAGCTGATTCGCTATCTCGACAAAATGGGGACCATCCGGCTCGTAGGGAAGTCCTAGAGGCCATCATTCCCCCAGAAAAGGTGATATGTGGGATCAGAGCGGACACCTTCTTGAACACCGTAAGAAAACAACGAACCCTGGTGCAATGGCTACAATGGGAGGAACAAGGTTCGGACCGGCGAATGAAGGGAGGATTGCCTTTTGTTAGAGACCGGTTATTTGTTCCGTCTGTGGCGCTGTAGCACCAGGCTTTCGAATGGTGTCATGAGTCGCTGATAGCAGGTCATCCAGGGTGTACGAAGACTCTTCATCTCCTACAACGTTACTTCTGGTGGGACCACATGAACGAGGACGTCCGACGGTGGATACAACAGTGCGACGTGTGCGCCCGAGCCAAGGGCGACCGCTCGAAAGCCAAGGGCAAGTTGGTTCCCATGCCAACTCCAGCAGGGCCCTGGCAGCACATCAGTATCGACTTCGTCGTGGGGCTACCGATGGACCAGGGATGCAACGCGATCATGGTGGTAGTGGACAGCCTCACCAAGCTGGGTCATTTCATGCCGTGCAAAAACCTACCCTCAGCCAGTCAAACAGCGCAGTTAGTGCTGTCTCATATGGTGAGACTGCACGGAGTTACTGGGGTCATCGTTTCGGACAGAGGCCCGCAGTTCATTGCACGCTTCTGGAAAACATGGTGTACGGCCCTGCAGGTGGAGGTAGCCACGTCAACCAGCTTCCACCCACAGACGGATGGCCAGACCGAGCGTCTTAATCAAACACTCAAGACGTATCTCCGTTGCTACTCCAAAGAAGCATGCGCTTCATGGGTATCGCTCCTCTGGTTGGCTGAACTCTCATACAATAATGCGTGGCATAGCTCCATCAGGGAATCACCCTTTCGGGCTACCTACGGATATCACGCCAAGATTCTTCCGTTGTCTTTCCCCGTGGAGGTGCGGGACCAGCCCGCTCTGGCTGCCCAGCTGCGGGTTCTGGGGAACTTGCACAGGCACCTCAAGAAGAATCTGGAGAGAGCGAAGGGCCTTTATAAGGCATGGGCGGACCGCCGTCGGCAGGACGGCCCGTCCTATCTTCCGGGCGACAAAGTGTGGTTATCCACGAAATACCTCCGCTTCAAACTGCGCAGCATCTTTCATCCTCGCTTCATCGGCCCATACCCAGTGGTTCGTCGCGTGGGTTTGGTGGCGTATCGGTTGGCTTTACCCGCCTCTTTGCGCATCCACCCGGTGTTCCACTGCAGCTTGCTGAAGCCGGCGGTGGGGGCCAGGAGGGTGGCAGCCCCGCCGATATATCGGGATGGACAGTTGGAGTACGAGGTACGGAAGGTGTTGGATTCCAAATTGAGGAGGGCTCGTCTGTGGTATCTTTTGTCCTGGAAGGGGTACTCGGCGGAGGAAGATTCCTGGGTCCCGGCCTCGGACGTCCACGCTCCGGAGGCGGTCCGTTCCTTTCACGCCTGCTGCCCGGGCAAGCCTGGTCTTAGGAGGCGCACGGCGAGGGGGGATACTGTCAGGCGCGGATCTAGGGCGCCCACCGCATTTACAGTCAAAGGAGGACTACATCCCCCAGAATCCCCGGCTGTAAGGAGGCGTGGCCAAGAAAGGGTAAATACGAGCGAAGCGAGCCAATCGAGGCGCGTAATACTGGAAGGTGGTTTGAGGCTGATCAGGAAGCTCATCGGAGAGAAGGACGACGCGGGTGTTCGCGTCTAACACCCTTGTGGAAGCAAGTACCTGGCCGTGGCAGAGGTTAGCCGCGAGGTACGCGGCTTCGGGAAGTCAGTTCCGACTTCTAAGAAACTTTACGCGGGACGCTGACGTAAGCGTCGCCGCGTTTCTCAATCGCTGGAAGCAAAGAGGTTGGGAGCAGGAGCGTTCCGTCGGACGGCGAAGGAGACGCATTGGGAACCGGGAAGGAATCAGGTATCTCTGGAACCCGGGAAGGGAGGCTCATTGCGGGACAGTATTGTTTGGCCAGAGGAGCGAGGAGGAAATATGGAATAGGATTACGAGACATTTGTTTATCTATTACTTCCGTTCTGTCGAGAACAGGGGAAGCCCATATACAACGCTACATGAATTCAATGGTGGAGTAGTGACGTTGGGATTAGAGCTCATGTGTATAAATCATATTGGTGCTTAGTAGCGTTAAGGGGAAGCTGATGAGGGAACGAAGGGGAGAGAACGGTCCGACAGAGCATGCTGGTATGTGAGAGGGCTGGTCCTCTCGAGTCTGAGGTTAAGGCTCCAGAAATACAGAGTGCATGGCGTGCCTGAAGAGACACACTTGGTTCAACACTTAGTGAGACTTAACTGAGAGTAGGTTACCTTGTGATTGGTTGTATTTTCTTTCATGTAATTACTTTGCAGGACTCCCACTAAATCAACTGTACCCCTTATATTCCTAGTCCCTCGCCTGATTGCCCTGGTACTCTGTGTGTCTTTGAACCAGAGCCGGGGACGTCGGGAGGTGGAATCCTTGTGCTTCATTCGAATCTGCCGGAGCCACAGTGGAACGTGACACCCAGAGCCAATTGGTAGACACGCTGGCTCAATTTCATTTAGAGCGGGAGTTGGTCCCAAAGCCAGTTTGGTTTGTTTGCGGAGGAGAGGGCTGCTCATTTTCCCAGACACATCCCTTGGTGGGCTGCCAATCTCCTCCAGGTGCAGAACTGTACTGACATCAGAGTAAAATCACAAGAATAGGAGAAATATATCATATCCAATGGATTTACAACCCAGGGGAATCAGATGTTTATTGGTGAAATAAATTGTATATACCACTCTGGGGAACTCACAGCCAAACTGAAAGCTCACATTACAACGGTGGGGTGAAAGTCTGATCCATATCTAAATACAAGTTTGCACAGGGATAAGATTCATGAGTTGTGGGAAAATTATCCCAACCGTAGCTGTTTTCACGTGACAGACTTCGGCAGGGCAAACCTGCAATGTTTAAACATGAACATTGGTTCCCAGATAACCCTTCCAAGCACAAGAGTGTTTTTAAAGGTGTCTTTTAGCGTGATGCATGATAACTTAATGCCTCTATCACAACAATGGTGAATCTGCTACTTAAAATCGCTTCAGTCCCTACGTACATTTAGATACAAGTTGAAACGTGAATATTGATCCAGTTAACCCTTCCATCCACACGTCTGTTTGTAAAGGATTCTTTTAGCGCAACTCGTCGATAAAAAAACTTAACGCTACTATCACAACAAAGAGTCTGTTACTTACCATTATTTTCTTTGGTGTGTGACTAGACGGGGGACTCCCTCCTATCCACACCATGATGTACTGAGATTTTCCAAATTGGGTAAGTCATGTAGGTATAGAGATGAGAAGCAGACACCTGCATGAGATGACAAACCGATTGCTTTGTATATAAGGTTTGCATGTGCATAATAATCCCACTATTGATTTAGAGAGCACAGTGCACACAAGTTTGGTGAGTATACAATAATAGAGAATACATATTTTCATTAAAATTGTGTTATGATATCTTACAATACTGATGCAAGAAATGTGTTGTAACTAATGACCATCTTTCTATATTTATATTTCAACCACAGGAAGCTCATATTGAACAAGAATAGACAGGTATGAGAGCCTTACGCCTCACCTTCTTTTGAATGAGTTATGCACATAATTTGGCAGGGAGTTTCATAGCCCTGAAGAAGACCATAGACAGGTATAGGCAATATAATTTGGTTAAAACATGTTGGCAATAATAATGGTTGGCTGACTCATTGCTGTCAGCATAGAACTCCAGCGCACATTATCTTTTAAACATATCAAGGGTACCCATGAATGGAAGGATACTTTTGGGTATATCCCAAGATAATTTTAAACCACAGCTGTATACGTGCGTCCTGTTTAAAATAATATCTAAGAACTCCTTTTATTGTTAAATCCTCTGAAGTGGCTCTGTCATACTTCAGTGTGGGGGCCGCCTATGATGCAGCATACCATGAGACGTTGTGGGTGAAGCGACCCCTAAAATATCTTGTTTGATGTAGGACACCATCAAGGACCTTTATTTGAGCTTCAACAATGATAACAGACTGACCCAAGTGCATTTTTGTAAACTATAAGTTTATATTGGAGGACATGCTGGGGGATTTTTTCTCTGTCTCTCCATTTTTGCTTGATTGGGCCTGATTCACATAGGGCCTCCACACTCATGGCAGAGGCCCCACAGCCGACACTGCCTCAGCTCACACACAAACGCCACACTAGCCTGTTGTGTTTGTAGACATACTAGAACAAGGAGAAGGAGGCAGGAAATGCCAAACACTTCTGTAAGGGGAAAATTCCAGAAGTTTTTTCCACTTCACAGAGGAAACCAAGTTAAAAAGGGAACCCTCAGACTCACTCTTCAGTACACCTCTAGCCCTGTGGATATTTACAGAAAAAGGACTGCCCTACTACCAGAGGAATATTCTGCTGCTTAAGGCCTGCCCTGCAGTCTGAGAAGAAAGGCTGGACCTGCACTCTTCATCTCATTCTGACGTAACTCCAAGGGTAAGCCGAATTACCTCCTGCTCTGAGTTACAGGGACACAACAAGCTCTAGAGACCTTTCTTCAACAGCCCAGCTGACCAGCTGTACAGGACGTGCAATTGGACCTGCCTGAGCCCTGCTGGGCTCTGCTGGAGTGAGTTCCTGTTCCCCAAAAAGGTCTTGGACCCTTGGTGTGGCATCAGCTGAGAGCCTCCAAGAAGAAAAGGAGAAATCCTGAAGTTTTAGGCACTCATGAATTTTAACTGGATCATTCGCACCAAGATCTTGCTGTCCATGCCGATTGCCAATGCTAGGCTCCAGTGAACCTGAGTCTTCATGCTACATTGACCACTGGTGATGTACGGCAACGCAAGAGCTGCACT
This sequence comes from Triturus cristatus, assembly GCF_964204655.1. Classification (NCBI taxonomy): domain Eukaryota; kingdom Metazoa; phylum Chordata; class Amphibia; order Caudata; family Salamandridae; genus Triturus; species Triturus cristatus. Next base: position 185,416,668 of record NC_140589.1, read on the forward strand.
TCACACTATAGTATAGACAGTCCGTGGTAGTCACCAATGCGAAGCTTATGCAACAAACATTAGTGACACCCAACAGGTTTTTTGCACTACAGCTACGATTGTCCACGATGTCCAGCCTGCTCTTCGTGCTACAGCGATGACCATCTGTGACGCTCTTCCTGCTCCAAGTGGCCTCCTCCATCATAAATGGACATCTTTATGCTGGTCCTTAGGTGGTAATTTGTTCAGCAGATCTAACCTGGTCCCTGTATCAGGCCCAAGCTTCAAGGTGGTCGGCCTTAAAGTGTGAATTTCACCCTCTCTCACATAATCAGATAGCTGCAAGGGACGATTTGTGCTTTCAGGTGTTATACTTACCTTAAGTCTTTGAAATTGCATATCTCCAGATCAACTTATTGGATTTTTGTGGTTTGGATGTCTAATAATGTATTAAATGTTACTCTATTTTTGTAAATCAGTGAGAGTTTTTCTTGTGTTGTGTTTTCAGTTTGAAGGGGAGAGGGTCTAGCCTTATGACTGAAGCAGTCATCCTCAAAGCGGGGGAACAGGGTTGGAGTCTCGGCAGGGATGCTTAACATACTGTGATTCTGGGCAAATCACTTAATCTCCCAGAGCCTAACAAAAATGAATGTGTCCGTCTGTAACGAAACTGGTGCTCATGTACAGCGCTCTGACACCCGATATCTACAGGTCGAGTCAGCTCTATATAAATCTTAAAAAATAAAAATACTGTTAGTGTGCCGCAGTAAAACATAACACATTGCCTGGAAGTCAAGCATGACTACTTTTGTGCCAAGATTCGAAGGTTAAGCACAGGTTAATTTAGTAACTTTGTGGTTCACTCAGACAAGAATTGTGGATCTTGCTTTAAAATGGGTCACCTTTCCCTAAACCAACAAACAAGTTTCTCACATCGTGGTCATGGTGAAAATATTCACTACATAGTTCTCACACTTGGCAAAAGGTTAGTTGTCATTTCTTCAGCACTTCTGAGACAGAAAGCATAAGGTGCCTATTTATGATGAGGCCCTGCATTGCCCTGCTGTTTTTGATTTTATGAAACATGTTATTTTATAGCCAGGTTTGTAAAGTAGACTTTATGATTGTTTCACTACTGAATGATGAAATACTGTAAAGTAACTTGACCTTCTGTGGCGTTTTGTGGTGACATTGTACAGCTGCACTACTGCTTACACCAGTGGCGTAGCTAGTTTCAGTTTCAGTTTATTTTATTTGTTTTGGTACTCTACTGAGGACCACAAATTTTATACAATAAAATTCAGTTACATATACTTTTAGAGTTTCATATTAATACAAAGCTAAAAAAGGTTTTAAAAATTTATAAAAATTATAACAAACTAGTTCATTAGGAGGAAATTTGCATACTGTGATCAAATCCTTTACGGTGGAGATACGGCAGTTAATGTATATAGGATACAGATGTTTTGTCCTAGCTGCCACTACTTTTGGGTTAGGGCATATGAATAAAAGATGTTCTACATCCTGCTCCCCTCCGTGGCAGAAGTTACATAATGAAGATCCGTTTGGGTGCCATCTTGATGTTGTGGTTAGCACTGGTAAAATGCCAAGCCTTAACAGGATAATTGATCTCCTTGCTCCGTGCGAGAGATTGAAGTATGTATATTGTTGCACTTGCTTAGGTGCGATTATTTCCGTGAAACTTTTATACAGAGTCAATTTCGCACAGTGTGAAAAATCAAGGTCATAACTGAGTCTGGGGGTGAAACATTTTAAAAAGAGTTTCAATTGTAACGGAGTCCACGTGAGCAACAGGTTAACATTAATCTCAGCTAGTTTAAATACAGTGGACATGTTGCTGAAGAATACTTGTTTCGGAGCGTCACAGTCAAAGGTCTCGATTTTAAGTAGTGAACGAAGAGTTCCAGCCTTTGCGTGCAGCAGATTATATGCCCACCTGATGACGTTTGCAATAGCTCTTGAATAGGAGCTCGTGATAGAGATTTCGATGCGAAGAGCTTGCACCGGGGTGGAATGTGATACCTTCAGCATTTTCCTCAGTATCTTCCCTTCTTTTTGGTCCAGGAATGACCACTGTTTTATTGGAATATATTCCAAAGCAAATGATAAAACTGGAGGTATCTTTGTAATATATACTTTGAGAAGGGATGAAAAATGTCTGTTGCCTGAAGCCACGTATAGTCTTTGAAGGGCACCGGCATGCACCTCGGATTTCCTAGTCAGGTTATTAACCTGTAAATTGTTTTTTAATGTCTCAGTGAAAATCCTACCCAGGTATGTATATTCCTCTGTCTCTTCCATTATTCCGGCGCCGAGTCTCCAACAAAATTTGGTGCTTCTTTTTCTTCCTGAGAAGGAGACTATTTTTGTTTTGGTGGGATTCGGGATTAAGAAGTTTTCCTGGCTATATTTGTTCAGAGTGTCTAGAAGTCTTTGCAGGCCAAAGGGCGTAAGATCTAACATTACGATATCGTCTGCATATAAGAGGGCGTGAATATTATGGGCTGCGATCTTTGGAGGCAGACTTGGCGTTTGTTGCAAGTGCTGAGGCAAATCACTGAGATATAGTGAAAATAACAAGGGGGCTAAGAGACACCCCTGTTTAAGACCATTTGCTGTTGGAATTATATTGGTCAGGCCCTTTTCACTCCCTATTTGCACTTGACACCACGTGTGCGAATGCAGTGTAATTATAATTTGTAATAATTGTTCAGGGATTTTTAACTTCCTCAGTTTTTTCCAGAGTGATGGTCTGTCTACTCGATCAAATGCGGTAGAGAAATCGATGAATGCTGCGTATACCGGTTGGGATTTTCCTACAACGTATTTGTCGAGGATTGTTTGTAGTGTCGCGATGTTATCGATAACCGAATGGTTAGGCCTGAAGCCGGCCTGATATAAGGGGATTAAATCCTGAGAAAATGCCCAATTTTTAAGTCGGTCCAACACTTCGGCGGCGAAGATTTTCCCCGTGGCATCTAGTAATGCTATTTGGCGATAGTTGCCAGCCTGATGTCTTGACCCTTTTTTGAAGATCGGTATTATGATACTCCCCTTCCAGGATTTTGGCACTGATCCTGTTTTGAAGATGAAGTTAAAGAGGGGAGAAAGCATCTTACTCCATCCCTTAGGATCTGCCTGCAAGACCTTGATTGGAATTTGGTCTGGGCCGGAGGCTCCTGTGGATCTCGCCTTTCGGATGTGCGTTTCTATTGAGAACGGGGAGGCGGTTCCGATCAGAGCGTTGTTACCTTCGCTGTTATTCCCAGGATTTACAGCCTCTTCATTACTCGTGTTTGCTCTGTACAAAGCTGTCAGGTAGATTTCCCATTCTTGAGGTAGAACTGGAATGGGATGCAGGGCCTTTTTTGTTCCGGTTTCCTTTGCGATTAATGACCAGTATGATCGTTGGTTGCGCTGTTTTGCCGCAATTTGTAGATCGACCCAGTTTTTGTCCTGTGTTATTCTTTTTAAGCGACACTTTTCTCGTTTAAGTTGATTTTTCAGTTTGTTAATTTCTGCCTGTCTTGTGATTGAGCGGTCCACATATTGCGCTCTGATAAGTTTGTTTAATCTTTTTGTAGTTACGGAATTTGAGGTTTTATTTTTGTTTTTATTCGTTACTGGTACGACTTGTTGCAATTTGTTTCGAAAAAATTGCTTTAAGGTCTCGATAATGGATTCAAAGTTTGTTATTATATCAGCGGAGAATTCTGTAGTTAGGAGATGATTTGTATTGATTAGAGTAGTTATTTTATCTAACATAGATGAATTCCAGTAGAGCCTCCTTTGGTTTGTTTTTGCCTCCACGGTGCTATGTTTATACATTATTTGACTAGGAGAGCAGGTGCTTATCTTCCATTGCGTATGTAATAGCAGGATTGCGTGGTCACTCTCTTCAGTGAAGTAGATGCGGAGATGTGAGGCGGACTCAAATAACTCCATACTGCTGATCATATAATCTAGGATTGAGAGGGTACTATTTCCCCGTCTGGTATGCGATGCTGGAATGTCGCCTTCCACGTTCCCATTCAAACTAATTCCATTTAGTATTGGGAGTGACGCTAATAGCATTTTCCCCCTTTTATCAGCCCTGCTTCCAGTCGGGATTGTCGGCGCCGGTATTTCTAGAACTTCATCTTTGTACCGGTTCGCCCAGTTGGAGATTTCGTTGTTTGATATTTTTCCGTTGAGATCCCCCATTATCAGGAATGGCAGGTAAGATTGAGCTTCGATTATTTGCTGAATAATTTCAAAGGTTTCCTCAAATTGGACATCGTTCTTTGGTCCGGGAGGGACATATACATTGAAGAGTAATAAACCTTTTTGGGGGTCTGAGGAGTGAATCTCCAACCTAATTTTTATACACTGGAATTGCTTAGAATTGGTGTCAACGATCTCTTGAGCCCAGAGATACTCTTCCCTTAGTAGGATAGCTATCCCTCCCTTTGCGTGTCCCCGTTTAGCTTCCTGCGCAGGGGTGTCATAAACGGAATATCCATCCTGGTAAAAGGTTTTTATGGACCAAGTTTCCTGTAATGCCAGTATGTCCGGTCGATTTTTTAGGACTTCCGTCATTTTTTCTGTGGTTTTCCCTGCCATATTCCAGGATATTATCGAAAGGCCGTTGCTAAACGGGTTGAGTCGGGTACTTCGCATTTTTCGTACCGTTAAGTGACTCTGAAATCCATGACCATGACTGGAATGAGTTTGCTTCTTCCTTTGCTTCTGCATCATGGCTCCAAACTTCTCTTTCTCCGTTCTTTACTGAGATCCTTAAATTTTGGTCTGAATTTGAGTTTGTTTCTGAGTCTTCAATGCTGTAGGGAGTTTTGTATTGAATTTGAGGGTTTTCCCGTAAGGGTCCTTTGGACAGTTTTTTCGGGTGGTTGACTGTGGTTTCCTATGTAGGGACCAGATCATAGCCACATTTTTGAAAGGTCTCTTGTTCTCTTAGGATGATCCCTGGTAACACCGGTGACCGAAATGCTACCACCGCTATTTTGGTATTTTCTTTGTCTGGGAATATTACTAAGTCGATCTCTTTTCTTGTTAGGGTTTGTAACGGAGTTATGCGTTGAAGAAGGTTGACTATTCTGCCTCGATTTAGGGGAATGTTGTCTGTTGGAAAAAGCTCTGTTATTTGTAAAAGTTTTGACGATGTTTCTTCCCCTAGAGGGGCTTTTTTGTTGTAATCAACTGGCCCTTTAAAGCGCTCCCTTGACCCTGTAGTTGTTAGATTGAGGTGAAATTCTTCAGCTCTTGGATTTAAAGTGATATATTGTCGAGGAATTTTATTGTCTGTGTTTTCCGCCGCGTTTCGGTGTGTTCCCTTTGTGGGAGTAGGTATTTTTGTGCTTTCTTCATGCTCGTACTGGGATGCGGGGAGAGTTATTACTTTCTGGAATTTGAGTCTACGCGCTTTCTTCTTTTTAATTCTACGTTGCGGTTTTCCTCTTTTTTTCCTAGCTCCTTCTTGGTTCTTCTTGATTTCTTGTGTGTCTCCCCGCTTGTTCACCGTCGAGGATGATGTTTGCCTTCTTTCCTTGGTCGTTCACCGAACCGGGCGTTGATGATTTATTTTTGGTGTTTGTGAAAATAGGATATAGGTTGTGAGCGTCAATTGTGTCTTCTCTGAAGAGTTTCTTTAGGGAATATTTAATTGGTTCCTGGTGGTTATTCTGGGTTCCCTTATTTGGTCTTCCTTTCGTTTGAGTGCCTTTCGTTTGAGTACCGGTGTCGCTTTTTTCCTGAACTTGCAGCATGTTGGTGATTTTATTATCCCCTTTGGTGAGTTTCATTCGCGACCTCAGATATTTTTATGAAACAAATGGGAACTGAAGAGGCAACCAGGAAGTCCTCCAATAAAGCGGTGAAAAGTGGACGGATAACAAGGACTCCCGCAATAACTAATTATTTTTCCACACTTACCAATAAAGACCAAATAGAAAGTCAACTGCAAAATAAAGGAACTAAACCCGAACTTAAGGAGGGTGGTAAAGACATATCGGGAGTATTACACGACCAATCAAGTGAACAAAACCTAACAAACCCTGAATTTGACCCAGAACAAAATTCTAGCCCTTCTGTTATAGAGGAATCCCCTCTGGAATCAGACCTATCTGGTCTTATTACTCCGAGTCTATTAAACATCCAACGCAGTACTGATTGTAACAACTTATGCCCAGAAACAATTGTCAAGGAGGACGATAAGAAGCTCGAACCGCAAATAAGGCCAGAGGAGATACTTACTAGTACACTACAAAAATCCCCGGACCGAACAGTTGAACTCGAATACTCACCAGACCTTTATATGTTTAAATCCTCCAGCATAACTAATCACAACACTCCTGTGTCCAAATCACTCTTTATCTTGCAAGAAATTTTAGAATCAGTCCTCTCACTCTTAGGCCATATTCTGGAGAACTCAGACCAAGCCCTTGATGCTCAAATAGGAATACTAAAATTCCTAGTCGAAGAAAAAAGAAAAAAAGATCACTCCGAGTCAACAAAAACACAAGAAAAGCCAGTAAACCCTCAAGGGTTTACTGGCTTTTCTTGTGTTTTTGTTGACTCGGAGTGATCTTTTTTTCTTTTTTCTTCGACTAGGAATTTTAGTATTCCTATTTGAATGAAACTCGCGAACCAGTGGCGTAGCTAGACCTACTACCACCCTGGGAGGACCCTAAGCTTGCTGGCCGGTTCAGGTAGGAGCGGGGGTGGTGGCCGACGGATGCCTTGTTCTGGGGCGGGTTGGCGGCTAACAGACTTGTTCTCTGGGGATGGTGGGATGGTGGGATGGTGGTAGTCGACAGACATGACTTGCTCACCTCCGCCACCCCTAAAAGCTGTGCCTCCCCCATAGCTACGCCACTGGGTACTCAAAGAGAAATGTGTTACTCTGCACATGCAGGTCTATGACCTCGCACAAGTGCAACAGTATGCTCAAATGGCTTTGTGGTTCTGGTACTTTGGGGCATATTATCAAGCCAGACGATAAAATTACCGCCGCTTTAGCGGCAGAGGACTGCCGCTAAGACGGCGATATTGGGCTTGATAATATGCTCTATGGAATTCCAATTGAAGCCCATGTTAGATGTCCTTCACATCTAACTTGGGCTTCAATTGGAATTCCATAGAGCATATTATCAAGCCCATGATCGCCGTTTTAGCGGCAGTTTTCTGACGCTAAAGCGGCGATAATTTTATCGCTTGGCTTGATAATATGCCCCATGGTTCTCATACTACATTGTGTAAAAGGGGCTTTCTGGCTGGAGGTTCCTGCTCTTCATTATGAAATCAATTGCCTAGATAGTTCAACGCTCTTACCAATTCTGTACAAAGTATTCTAAACTGTGGAAATAAAAATGAAAAACTGCATAAAACGTCAAGTAAGTAAATAACATATTCAGAATCAGGGACTCTTGGTATATTCGGCAAAAAGACACAACCCATTTAAAGAACAGTTAGTCGGTGGAATGAACTGCTAATTATGATGGAGGAAATACAAACGCAAGCAGAGACCAACATGCAAACAATCACAGTTAAAGCATTTATTTAAATGTCTGACAACCAACTACCAATTTGCCAAATTCAAATTGAAGAAACGCAGATGTAGAAAGAACACATAAAGGGGTGCTCGAAGAATACTGCACTGTAAATTAAAGGCACTTTACCCACCCAATATTTGAAAAGGTGTTCTCCTTAAGTAAGCACAAAACCAATAATTCACCACAAATCAAAAACCACTTAGTTCATGCCCAGTGTTTGAAAACAGGAAATTCAAGTTACGCAAACAGAAAACTACTGATGGTGCACTCTGTGACACAATGCAAACAAAATCTCTTCTGCTTTACTAATCTGTTGTGTGGTATTTTATCCGATATTGGCACTGCACAACTGTTACTGTATGTACATTGGTCGTAAAAAAGAAGAGCCATCCAAAACCAGCTCACCATTCTGCAATGTTTTTCTGTAAACTGCTGAAAACATGCAAAACAAACATATGTCTGTCTTTTATTAACCGTTCGAAACCTGGTCAACCCCCTTGTTTCACAGAAAATGTTTCAAAAACTATCTGCAGCAAATAAAGCAAAGGTGTCTCACTGCGGCGAAGTTCTAGTTTTAAGTCAAATTTGGTCTAATTTCATTTAGTGATTGCTGTTGCAGTAGAGGGAAAAAATTCCTTCTTTTTATGCATCATCTTATGAAACTTGACATTCCAAACCTTTCTCACATCTGATATATGATAGCCAGATTTAGTAAAGATTTGCCAAATGGCAATCAAAGTAATAAGCAATCACAAAATTCCTTTTCAATGGAATTTGGAGGAGTCCTTTATGGATTGGCAGGCTGTACTTCAATGTCATTCTGCAACAGCACCAGAGGCATATACTCCTGTACCCTGGTGGACTACAGCCTGACAAATTTAGAGATCTCCACCTGTCTGGTAGAGATCTCCATGTCTTCAAATAACTTGTCACTACAGCAGCTCCCCTGATGGCACTGGACGTCTGATGAGTGGCCGCCAGTTTTCACAATATCATTCAATCAATCAATCAATCAAGCATTTGTAAATGTAAATGTAAATGTAAATGTGCAGGAATTTATATAGCGCAAATCACCAAGCGGTCTCTAAGCGCTTGCTTAGGGAACCCGTCCTGGTATTCCCCTGTGAGATAACCCAGCAGGGCATCCGCAAGGTGAAAGCCAGGCATCCCGCCGCGAGGGGCCCATGTGGAGATTAAGCAAGCTATTGCCCAGAGTCGCAGAGTGTGAACCCATGAATCGAGTATGCACTGGAGCGAGAATTATCGAGTCCATGGACATTTATGGACTCAAGACCCAGCCGAGCCGGGAATTGAACCCTGGTCCCGGGCTGACCTCTGCTTCCAGGTCTGCCTCCTCTAACCAGTGAGCCACACTTCTATAGCGCGCTACTCACCCGGAAGGGTCTCAAGGCGCTGGGGGAAGGGGGTAAGTTACTGCACGAACAGCCAGGTCTTGAGTTGCTTCCTGAAGGAAAGATGGTCCTGGGTCAACCGAAGATGGATGGGGAGGGAGTTCCAAGTCTTGGCTGCCAGGTAGGAGAAGGATCTTCCTCCGGCGGTGGCTCTGCGGATGCGTGGTACGACGGCGAGGGCGAGGCTGGTCAATCGTAGCTGGCGGGTGGGCGCGTAGAAGGTCAGGTGGTCGTTGAGGTACTTGGGGCCCAGGTCGTGGAGAGCCTTGTGTGCGTGGTGAGGAGCCTGAACGTGATCCTCTTGCTGACGGGGAGCCAGTGCAGGTCTCTCAGGTGGCCGGAGATGTGGCTGTGTCGGGGGATGTCCAGGACGAGTCGTGCGGAGGCGTTCTGGATGCGTTGGAGTCTTTTCTGTAGTTTGGCTGTGGTTCCGGCGTAGAGGGTGTTCCCGTAGTCCAGTCGGCTGGGGACGAGTGCCTGGGTGATGGTCTTCCTGGTCTCGGTGGGGATCCAACGGAAGATCTTACGGAGCATACGCAGGGTGTTGAAGCACGATGAGGTGACGGCGTTGACTTGTCTGGTCATCGAGAGGGAGGAGTCCAGGATGAAGCCCAGGTTGCGTGAGTGGTCCGTTGGCTTGGGAGTGGTGCCCAGGGCGGGGGGCCACCAAGAGTCGTCCCAGGCAGAGGGTGATGATCCCAGGATGAGGACTTCCATTTTGTCTGAGTACAGTTTCAGGCGGCTGTTCGTCATACACTCGGAGATGTCTTTCATCCCTTCGTGTAGGCTGGTTCTGGCGGTGGCGGGGTCGTTGGTGAGGGAGAGGATCAGCTGGGTATCGTCGGTGTAGGAGATGATGTTGAGGTTGTGTTGGCGTGCGATGGCTGCGAGGGGGCTCATGTAGACGTTGAAGAGGGCTGGGCTGAGTGATGATCCTTGTGGTACGCCGCAAATGACTTCGGTGGCCTCGGATCTGAAAGGGGGAGGCGGACTCTCTGGGTTCTTCCGGCGAGGAACGAGATGATCCACTCTAGTGCTTTCCCTTGGATTCCGATGTTGCTGAGGCGCTGTACTAGGGTGCGGTGGCAGACAGTGTCGAACGCTGCGGAGAGGTCCAGGAGGATGAGGGCTGCTGTTTCCCCGTTGTCGAGCAGGGATCTGATGTCATCGGTGGCTGCGATCAGGGCGGTCTTGGTGCTGTGGTTGGCTCGGAAGCCGGACTGCGAGGGGTCGAGGGATCCATTCGTCTTGAGGAAGGCGGCGAGCTGTCTGTTGATGGTCTTCTCGATGACTTTGGCAGGAAAAGGGAGGAGCGAGCTGGGGCGGAAGTTCTTGAGGTCGGTGGGGTCCGCTGTTGGTTTCTTCAGGAGGGCGCTGAGCTCGGCGTGCTTCCAGCTCTCCGGAAAGGTGGCGGTGTGGAAGGAGGTTGGGGTGCGATGATGGAGTCGGCCTTGTTAAAGATGTGGAGGGGCAGGGGTCGGTGGGTGATCCGGAGTGGATGGCGTTCATTGTGCGGGTGGTGTCTTCGGTGCTGACCGGGGTCCAGTTGCAGAGGGTGGTGGTAGGGGGCGTTGGTTCGGCGGTTGGGTATATGGTTGGTGCGCCGAAGCTGTTGTGTATGTCGGCAATCTTGCGGTGGAAGAACGAGGCGAGGGAATCGCAGAGGTCTTGCGAGGGTGTGATGTTGTTGTTTCCGGCGCTGGGGTTGGAGAGCTCTTTGACGATGCTGAAGAGTTCCTTGCTGTCGTGGGCGTTGTTGTCCAGTCGTTCTTTGAATGCTGTCTTCTTGGTGGTGCGGATCAGCTGGTGGTGCTTGCGGGTGGTGTGCTTGAGGGCGGTCATGTTGTCTGAGTTCTGATCGTGGCGCCAGGCTTTCTCGAGGGTGCGGCAGTTCTTCGTGGAGTCCTTGAGTTCGTTGGTGAACCAGGGGGCTTTCTTGCTTCTGGGCCTGCTGGGAGGGTTCCTTAGTGGTGCGAGGTCGTCGGCGCAGTTGGTGAGCCACTGGGTGAGGTTGCTGGCTGCTTCGTTGGGGTCCGTTGTGCTGGCGGGGGGGTTCTGGCGGAGGGAGGTGGTGAGCTGCTCGGCGGTGATCTTGCTCCAGCTCCGGCGAGGGATCTGTTGTGGGTGGTGGTGGGTCGTGTTTCTCCTGAAGCTGAAGTGGACGCAGCTGTGATCAGTCCAGTGAAGTCTGGTGGAGTGGCTGAAGGAGATGTGCATGCTGGAGGAGAAGACGGGGTCAAGCGTGTGGCCAGCGTAGTGGGTGGGGGTGTTCACCAGTTGCTTGAGTCCGAGGTTGGCGAGGTTGTCCAGCAGGGTGGTGGTGTTGCTGTCCTTGTTGTTCTCCAGGTGGAAGTTGAGGTCCCCTAGGAGGATGTAGTCAGAGGAGGCGAGGGTGTGCGGGCTGATGAAGTCTGCGATGTCTTCGCTGAATTGTGTGCGTGGTCCCGGGGGTCTGTAGATGAGGGTGCCTCTGAGGGTCGTCTTGGGGTCGGTGTGTATCTGGAAGTGGAGGTATTCGGCGGCGGTGAAGGTGTCGTTGGAGTTGGTCGAGATGCGGATGGTGTTCTTGTGTACGATGGCGATGCCTCCTCCAGTCTGGTTGAAGCAACCTTTTCTGTTATTCAAAGACAAACTCTTAAAGCAGGAGTTTATTTCTGTAAAACAAAAAAACTAATTGTACTGACAACTTGGGAGTTATCTCCCAGGCAGTGGGTGTCATTTTCTTTTTTCTGTTTGGGACCGCCAAAATGTTGCAGCTCCTCAGCAAATTTTCGGGGCCTCATTTATGAAAAGTGACGTATCGCTGCGAGAAAACAGCAATGCGTCACTTTTCAGTGCGCCCTACTTGCAACACCAAGGGGCATATTTAAGAGCCCCTTGCGCCACTTTTGTGTCACTTTTCCCATGTGAAAAGTGATGCAAAAGTGGTGCAAGGGGCTTGTAAATAAGCCCCCAAAGGCATAAGATATTGACGCATTTGCGTCCTAGAAGTGGCGCAGTGAAATCTCATAGATTACACTGTGTCACTTCTATGACCCTTTCTTACTTCGGAACGCCCCCCTGTATACATTATACCTGGTGCAGGTATAATGTGGTGCAGGGGTTTACAAAGTGACGCATCCACCTAGATGGTTCACTTTGTAAATATGGTGCAACAAAGCGCCTTTTTACGCCGCTGGTGTGTCAAATAAAGTGATGCACCGGTAGCGCAAAAATGATGCAAGGGCTCATAAATAAGCCCCTCAGTGCCTTCAGAAGAGCCATGATGGTGGCAGCTTCAGGCATACAAATCTCCTCTAAGCTAGCAGAGATCTCTAGATAGTGTTGGCAGTAGTCTACTAGGGTGGACAACTTTGCCAGAGGGTCACTCTGAAGATCAGGAGATCATGGAAGTTCAAAGGAACTTTTTCCAACTTTTTGAAGCAGCTCCTCTTGGTCATTTATAAGGCTCTCAGGACCTCGAAGACAGCACTTAGGAGCAAGGACTTTCTCAACCATATGACACTAGCTGAGTCCAGTCCATGTCCTGTTGCTTCTAGTCAGTTGGCTGCTACAGGAAAAGTGCCTCTTGCAGCTTTTGATGTCTCTGTAGCGACACAGCATGTCAGCCAACTGACCCTTACAGTCCACTACTTAGCCAAGGTCCAGTCCTCCTCTATTCTTCGGCAGGTCCAGATATGTTCTGATGAGCTCGGTGTAAAGTGCCACTTTATACTTTTCCATTAGCCAGTGAGTTGATACAACTCCTGGACACTCCCTAACCAATGAGCAAAGAGGTCCCAAGGGCAAACCTTCCCCCTTTTTCAGTACATACTGTTTGCTATACTGCAAACTATTTAACAACACCCATTCAACAATGCACCACATGGGTATAACGGGAAATATGGGGCCTTTTTTCCACGGTTACTTCTGTTAGAATTGACTGGGGGTTATAGACATTATCATACCTGAGAAAATGTCTGTACAACTTGGAATTCTGAACAAACAGGGGTTAGAGGAAGAAGTGGAGCTTGACAGGCTCATTTTGAGGTCCTAAATGTGATCCCAAAGCTAGACAATTAGAGGCATCAGGCCCAGCATGTACAACAACATTTTTAAAGAGTTTTACTATTAGGAAATTTGATGTTAAAGATGGGTCGCATAGCTGGCTCCTTCTGTGCGAGGCTTTTTAAAGTGATGTTGTTCACTACAACTATTACAACAAACAAATGATGGACGGAATGCTGACAATGCAGACATTCTCCCCCAGTCAAGAGATCTGGGTTAAATCCATCGTTCTTTTGCCCACTACACCACCCCAGTTTAGACATGGCCATATGCAAATCAGTCTTGACCCTGTGCCTCATGGGAACAGTCCAGCCCGAACTGCCAAGCCATGTCTTCCCTGGACCGGAATCAAGCATCCTAGGACCGGTTTCTGGCTATCAGCCGTCATCAGCCAGGATAGCTTGACTCCAGTGGCGTAGTGAGCACGGGTCCCACGTCTGGGAATACCCATCCCACTTAGGGCGAAAAGCGTTACAACAAACAAATGATGGACGGAATGCTGACAATGCAGACATTCTCCCCCAGTCAAGAGATCTGGGTTAAATCCATCGTTCTTTTGCCCACTACACCACCCCAGTTTAGACATGGCCATATGCAAATCAGTCTTGACCCTGTGCCTCATGGGAACAGTCCAGCCCGAACTGCCAAGCCATGTCTTCCCTGGACCGGAATCAAGCATCCTAGGACCGGTTTCTGGCTATCTGCCGTCATCAGCCAGGATAGCTTGACTCCAGTGGCGTAGTGAGCACGGGTCCCACGTCTGGGAATACCCATCCCACTTAGGGCGAAAAGCGTTACAACAAACAAATGATGGACGGAATGCTGACAATGCAGACATTCTCCCCCAGTCAAGAGATCTGGGTTAAATCCATCGTTCTTTTGCCCACTACACCACCCCAGTTTAGACATGGCCATATGCAAATCAGTCTTGACCCTGTGCCTCATGGGAACAGTCCAGCCCGAACTGCCAAGCCATGTCTTCCCTGGACCGGAATCAAGCATCCTAGGACCGGTTTCTGGCTATCAGCCGTCATCAGCCAGGATAGCTTGACTCCAGTGGCGTAGTGAGCACGGGTCCCACGTCTGGGAATACCCATCCCACTTAGGGCGAAAAGCGTTACAACAAACAAATGATGGACGGAATGCTGACAATGCAGACATTCTCCCCCAGTCAAGAGATCTGGGTTAAATCCATCGTTCTTTTGCCCACTACACCACCCCAGTTTAGACATGGCCATATGCAAATCAGTCTTGACCCTGTGCCTCATGGGAACAGTCCAGCCCGAACTGCCAAGCCATGTCTTCCCTAGACCGGAATCAAGCATCCTAGGACCGGTTTCTGGCTATCAGCCGTCATCAGCCAGGATAGCTTGACTCCAGTGGCGCCACTACAACTATGACACAGCAGTGAGAAACAAAACTTTATTTCACTTCTGTTCTCCCTCTTATTGTCCATTTCATGACAAACAAATTTCCTGGCGAAAAATGTCCCCGTTATTCACAGTTACCTATCGATACATAATTTGTGCTCCTTTTTGTCATCAATTTTGACTCTAAAGATATGTAGGATTACCCGTACAGGTTGCCCACAGCATTAGCAGATTAAAACAACGAATGAGCCTTTGCTAGTGTATTCCTGAATTTCTATGCTTTTGTACCGATATTGTTTCCTTTGTGGGCGAGACCTAACATAAAAGTTTGGTGCATGGAAATTTCATGTAAAATGCAAGAATCGTTTTTTCACTGTGATCTCAATGCCATATTTACAAACTAGCAATAGAGTCTTTATTGGGTGCAGAATCAGAAAGAGTGTTGATTCGCTTTCCTGCCCTGAAGACCTGAGACATGATCAATATTTTGATCACCCAAAATCAGTCCGTATGGAAGGGGCTGTTAACCTTCTAAACAGTGAAGTCTCAAAATACCCTCGCGTGTGCCCACTCGCTAGCCCTGTGAGGACCTTCCTGTGTTCCATGCAACGCAAGCAAGTGAAGTCGAAGCAGTGATTTCTGGTTCTGTGAAGGTGGCCTCTCTGCAAGCGTGAGTGGCGTGCAATATGTGATATCACATCCGGGGTGCGCGAGGAGTGCACAGGGCCGGACTGACTACCGGGCGTTTTGGAATTCTGCCGAGCAGGGGGCTGATTTCACTGCGGTGGGGGCTGATTTTGTTCATGGAGACCTGCGTGTACTTCGAAATAATTAAAGCAAAACGAATTTCGTTCAGTACACGCAGGTCCCCATCAACGAAGTAAGCCCCCAGCTCAGCAGCATTCCAAAACGCCCGGTAGTCAGTCCGGCCCTGGAAGCGCATGCACTCTAGCCACGGTGATTTCACTCATTAAAGCACACAAATGGAGTCCAGTTCCGTATTCTGTCACTTTCATGTGTGCTGCTTCATGCTGCACACATGAAAGTGACAAAATTGCATTTTTTTAAAGGTTTGTTGGTGTACAGGAAGGGACACATGGAAAAAGCAAAAAACGAGGAGAAATAAGGCATTTCTCCTCGTTTTGCCAACTTAATACCAGGGTTTTCCTGGTCATAATTTTGCCGCTGCCTCCTATGTACGTCACATTGGGTGTTGCGGTGGAACGGCCACCACAACATCCACTGCATGCCCCTTTCACGCTAACCATAGCGTGAAGGAGCAGCCCCTATCGTCACCACAACGTCGGTAAAAGTGAGGTCGTGGTGGCGATAGGGGTTTGCACATACATATGTCCCTTAATTTTCAATATATAGCCTTAGGATGGGTCGGTAGGGGCTTGTCTCAGCGGCAGAATGCGCTTATGTCGCCTTTACCAAGGCACTTCGTGGTGGTTTCTGTGTTGTAAGAGGCGCTTTGTGTGTCTTTCCACTTTGATCACGTGTTTTTGTGTGAGTTTTAGAGGATGTCCCTGTATATTGTTACAAACAGCCCTGCCTTAACCCAGGTAACGAAGGTAGTAAAACAGATTCAGAGGGAGGTGGCGTCTGTACGAAGAGCTGACAGAAGGTGGCTGGCATTCACCGTGTCAGATGTTAGACACTTGCACAAGGAGAAGAATTGCTCATGTGGCTTCTGTTTTCTGATTATTTCTGGGCTGGGGTCGCTTATTAAAGGAGGCATTTTTTCCCCTGGCAGGGCAATGCTTTGACCAGCAGAAACCAAGGCCTGCTCGCCCTTTGGGATACAGAACTCAGCCGTGACGTCGTCTTCCCTGGCCAGACAAAAGAATGCAAATGGGACAGTCTGAGGGGCGGGAGACACAGCAGCAGATCCCAGTATCCCCCCTGCGCTCCCAGCATGCTCATGTGCGCTGGAACCTGGGCGGATGCTTCCAGAAGGATCTATGACATGGCAGAGGCAGGTCTCCCCCCTCGGGGTCTGTGGAACTGGGAAAGACGCGACATCCACGTAAAATAAAATTGAATACATGCACACCTGCCTGGAGTTTCTCTTCTGCGCATGGTGCACAGATTGTGATGTCATATAGACGAGGCTATTTTAATTCTGCGTCAATGGGGGACCAAATAATGGTGAAGGATTGATGAAATTATGCGTCAAGAGAAACACAGGATGTGCGCGTTGAGTGGCAATATTATCTCTCTAATATGTCTCTTCAACACATATTGATGAAAAAGATGTTGCACAGCATAGACACCCCAAAGAGCAGAAAGAGGGCGGGGTTCAAGGAGAGGGACTGCAGATGCATGCACTCTCTAGGAGTGCATGCTGAAAAGTAAAAAAGTACATACAGGAGCCTGGAAGGGCACTGGCTACAGGTAGCTAAGTTAAGACAAGGGGGAGATTTACCAAATCTCCACGGAACACAGCGCAGCCCCGCGAGGCTGTGCTGCGTTGCGCGACAGGGAGAGAGCAGGAGAGCGATATATATTTTTATAAGATATAGCTTTCTCTTCCCTTTCCCTTGCACCGTTGCTGATTCCAGCTGCAGTGCGCCACCCACACACCTTAGCGCCATAGCACTAGGGGGGGGTGTGTGAGTCCAGCATATGTTTTGTCCAGGAAGGATACCCTTCCTGTACAAAATACTCTGCCTAGACACAAGGGAAAGCTGTTCCCACTTTGTTTGTGTGTTGCACAGTGCAGCACGCATGCAAAGTCGGAAAAGGAAGGAGAAATGAAAGCATTTCTTCTTCCTTGTGCCTAGTTGAAGAGGGCACAGTTTTCTCACCCTAAACCCAATCTTCTGTATTCAGTAAATTGGGTTTACCGTGAGAAACCTTGGGTGGTTGCATGGAACCGCATGCACCACCCTTGGCATGCCCCCATGGCGCAACGAAATGCGAAGCAGATCTATGCGCTGTTTCGTATTACTTTTATGCTATTTCCAGCACTAAACAAGTTTAGCGCTGGAAAGTAAATTAGGAAAAAAACATATGCGTCCCTTTTGTGACGCAAACACGGTGTAAAATCTTAGCAAATCTCCCCCAAAGTCTATACACAGCTTTGGACTGTCTGATGGCTTAAGTAGTTAAAGAGCTGGAGAAGCACTGTTTTACCACTCTAGACGTTGGTGAATGATTGCTTGTCACAGGAACTTTCAAGGCAAGTGCTCCTCTGTCTGTAAAAGTAGCATCATCTGTTGACCTCTCTGAAGTAAACCGCAGAACACAACAGAATACAATGCAAAAATTAACATAACAGCATACTCTCAACATAAAAAGGCAGATCAGTTGAAAAAGAATGCAGCACTATAACAGCAGCACAACACCACAAAATCACACGGCAGTAACACATCACAAAAACGCAGCACCTCAAAAACAAGAGAACACGTCATCATCACAATGAGACGTCACACAACAATTATTCACAAATGTTCTAGTCCAACATTACTACATTCAGAATCCTGTCTTCATAATATAGTGGTAAAAAGTGTTTGAAGTAAACACTGCCTTAACTTACCAAGGGCATGAAATAGCACCAATTAAAAATGTTTTATGAATATATTTTCATGAAATCCTTGCCATTTTCTCATGTTTTTTTACATTGAATCAGATATTCTACTTCACCTTTATAACTAGAAATATCTTTTGAATAAATGCTCTTAATGCCCAAAATGATTTTACAAGAATAACATATTTCTTTTTTACATAGGTGTGGAACAAAGAAGCTGCAGCTAATGCTGTAAATTGGACCCTTAAATGTGTGTTTGAGCACAGTGCTGCTTCTGACAGGGCAATAAATAGTAAGTATAAACCTATCAGAATTTTAGAGCAATAATATGTGCACTTTAATTTCTTCCTCTTGTAAAATAAGTGGCTTTTTTAGTCGCTCAGTAAGTATAACAAGCATTTGCAATGCAATCAGTCTCGCTTTTGGGACCTTATATGTATTTAGCTATGCAGCACATTAGCCTGGGTGCTGAAACATCTACTGTTGTTTAAGATGGAGGAAAAGTAAGCACCGAACTCGCAACACGCCAGGTATGGGAAAACATGGAGTGAAATATTGCCTTTTAGAGGGAAATGGTATAGTTCAAAGCTCTGTTTGGAAAATGCTTCAAAGGGTTGCCTTTGGAGAGGAAGATGTCCCTTCCTGCAGTAAAACAATCCTGCCTCATACTATGGTGCAAGGGTGTCTGTGTGGTGCACTTGGCTGCACACAGTGCGTTAGTGCACGGAGAGAGCAGAAATGCTGTGCACAGTCCTACTCTAAAATGTTACCAAACACTTCAAATTTTCATGATCCTAACTGACCAACCCACAACATACTGAAAGTATTTGGAGGTTACAGAGGTACACTGAAACATAATCACATGAACGTGCATTCCAAGCATTCTACACAGAAAGAAGTATTATCAGGAACCTTACTGTAGATGTTGCACCAGTTTATATTTCCTTTCAAAATTCTCTCTGTCGTGTATGCACTCATTGTGAAAACTTTGAATATTGGCGTACTTGCCATTCCACCTATGCATAACTAATTCATTTCAAGTATGCTGAACTTTCAGCAAAAGTTGGGAAACATATTGCAATATGCTTGTGAATGCGCACAATGTTTTATTACATTAATGTACACCACATTTTCACTACATTTCCCAACCACCAATCTGACATTTTAGTGGCATAAGTTCAAAACAACGTGTGCATAGTTGACACATGCATTTTGCTGTAAGCACATAGACCTTACCTGTGCGTGTTTTAAGTACCTTAGCAAATCACTCACACAACGCAGGGCTTCAAAAAGCTCTCTCAATATGCCCGTTAATTTCTAGGCTGAAAGATGGGTACAACTGTAGTATCATCACAATTGGTCATCACAATTACTACTTCAAACTCTTTTTCCGTGAAATAGCAAAAGGCAATTGCCTGGAATTCATGTGAGCAATGAATAACAATTCATCTATTCTGCCAGTGCACATGACCTTAAGGATCAGTGTAGATCATTGGCCTGCTGATAAAGGGAAGAACTGTGTCACCACTGTTCCTCTTTCCACAGTTAAACTTTATTTAAGCAACTAGTCTCTACAAAGATTAAATTATAGAATAATTACTTTCAAAAAGTAATGTATTTGAATACATGGACAATGTAATGTATTACTGGCGATTAGAGCAGTGGTTGTTAACTCGTGATCTGTGGGGATTACTCATGGGGCCTGTAAGTGTGTTACAAAATCAAATAATATAAAATAAAAAATAAATAAATAAATATTAACGTTTATACAAATAAAGAAGTAAAATAAAAAATGAAAATCTCTGTTTGACTGTGAATTAAACAAAATATTTCTATATTTGAGCATTTGTGTATACTTTTTTTGTGTATTATTTTGAGCTTCCAAACATAGAAATTGCTTATGTGGGAGGCCCCCGACGTCCAATAATGACTGAGGATGGCAGAGTGCACCTGCCTCCTACTCATGCTAATTTCCTGCGCGAAGGCCAGCGAGATAAGCTGGATTGGTACCCCAAAGGCCATGCAACTGATGATCTTGTACAGGGCCAGCTCCTGCCGCAGCCCCTTGTATTTGTTCTCAGAGGCGGACTCCTTCAGCATGAAGTCCGAGAACAAATACTGGGTGGCAATGGTTGCGATGGCCATGGCAGTGCCTGCCGATCCCGGGGCAGAAGGGATACCTTTGAGCGGGCTGGTTCAGGTTGTCGCCGCCGGGGCACTGACAGAGCATGTGTCTGTCACACACACCTTCCACAGTTCTTTAAGAGCTCGCTGCTCTCGGCCCCCACGTTTTCACTTTCACCTCGTCCTGGCAAGCATTACCGCTTCCCTGTGTCCCTCCCTTCTCCCAGTCAGGAGCTGCCCTGGACTGCATTGCCAAGCCCGTTAACCAAGCACAAAGCGTGTCAATAACGCCAAAGCTCTTCCAAAACATGCCCCAAACAGGCTCCGCCCACCCATCGAGGGAGATGTCAGAGACAAGAAAACATTACCTCTACTTAACCATATTCCAAACAGTAGCGAATCCGAAAGTTTGCATAATTTCCGTCCTCTTATCCGTAGTACGTGGCATGTTCATATCAGACCGTCTTGGTTTTATTTTACGCCTAAGGCTCCGTTCACCATCCCTCGGACAGGCGGGATGCTCAGAACCAAGTAGTGCCACCAAACAAGCATTTGCAATGCAATACAACTCTCATTTACGCAAGACCTGTTGCATTGAATATGGGAGGGTGGGTGTGCGAGAAGGCTCGAATGGGAGTGGGAGATGCGGGGGCTCCAGAAGTCATACACTGAGGGAGGGGGTGGAGGGAGATAGGGAAGAAAATAGAGTTTTGGGTAAAGGGGCCAGTAGCCATGGAAGGATGCATGGCCGTCATGAGGCGGGACTAACAAGCCTAAAACCAATTGGAAGGCAGCATTTAGGACCTAAGCCAATGGGTGGAGAGTGGGCGGAGCTTCCACGAAGCTTCCACGCTATAGTCCATACTCCATGCCTCCAAAAGCGAGCAGCGCATGCGCTGCAACGCTAGGTGAGACCTAAAAACGAAGTGGGTAATTCGAAACATTTATGAGCCCGGGAACTAGGACTGCAGGAGTAGTTTTTTACATTTTCTTAGATGCATTTATGAATCCACACCCATGTTTATGGGACTGTTTAGGTTCAGGCAGAAAGCATTTTGACACAACGCAAAAGAAAGTCGTTTGAAGTCATCATAAAGCATGGAGACCTTATATGTGATAAGTTGCAAAATTACATCTTATAGAATAGCATTCATTATTTCGGTGAGCTTCTAACCTTTCTTATAATGCAAAAACCATATGGTAAAATCATGATAATGTATCTACCTTGTTCATTTACATGCAGAATCTTCCTCCATAGCCCTAACTCCGCCTGTTGGCTACAGGTTATGTGAGTTAAGTGGAAATTTTCACCAGCATATTTAAAGGTTTTATAAAGTATTTTTTTTAATGAAAGGATACTTTCTTATGGAGAAATGCCTTCCTTCACAGTCTCCTGTAGTACGGCAGAGTGTTATTCATTTCCACCACAACTACATATTTTTCTTTGTTCCTTATTCACTAAAAGACTTTACCTGCCGGTAAAGTCACAAGAACAATATACGGAAACTTACACCTGGCATAGATCTCCCTGTGTGCACTGAGGAATGTTTGTGAATCATGTAACACATGAACCCAAGGAACTCCTAGAGGAGGGAACTAGAGGCGCGAGGCATTTGGAGAGAGCTGGCCTTCAAGCTAATATGAATACACAACAGAACTGCTCCTGAATTTTTGACCGAAACTCTCTTAAATTCTAAGTGCTGGCATTTCACAAAAAGTGAAGGACTGTAGTAGTGCTTCCCTGTCTTCAGATGAAGGCCCTCTCTCTATCAAACCTAGTTTTTAGAGAGCGATGACTGCTGATGATGAAGCATGACACCTGGTGGTATGTGAGGACAGTCCTTCAATTTTTGTGAGATGCCAGCATCTTCACTAAGAATTTAAGAGAGTTTTGGTCAAAAATTCAGGATCAGCTTCTGTTGTGTAATATTTGTGAATCCCCGTAAACAGTCAAGCTACAGATGAGCTACTTTTTTATGTATTAGGTTGTATATGCGGCAACTGCGGTAAAATACACAGTTTGCGAATTACATGAATATTGGCAAAGTTACAAATTTATGAATTTCCAATAGTTACTCCTTATTCTTCTCACACTTTTGTCACACCCTAAACCTGGTGCGGAGGATAATTTTTCATACCAACATACAAATCAACTGCTGCTTCTGAAACTATGAATTGAGACTCTCTGAATTAAAAATGCAGGTGGTTTTTTAGAATGTGTAAAGTAAGTCTAAGTGCACAGGAAAATCCATGAACTGGATCTCTTTATTTCAGTCCCCTCCTGCACACATAACGAAAATACTTTTAATCTGGTCATTTGTATCATTATGTTCTTTGCTTGCTATAAGATATATATTCATTAATCAGTAAAATGAGACTGTAATTATATACTTGTTTGCAGTCATATAGAATGTGTAGTTTTATACAGCACGCTCTGTGAATAGATTCAGTTCCACATTTAGTTGAAAAGAAAATTCGAAATCAAAATTGAAAAGTGAAAACAAACAATAATTATCATTTTGAAAACTATGCAAAAAATGCAAAATAGAAATAATATAGATGCACTAAATATCGGAATAAATGATTTAATATCATTCAAAAAAAGGTTCTGCCACCCAATTGAAATGTTATACTTCAGAGGTTTGCAGTTCTTAATGGAGGCCACAGAAGAAGTGCAGAACTGCTATACTTTGTTAAATCTAAAATTTTCTGGATAATTTCAGTTAATTGTGACCTAATGAGTGACTTCTCCTTCGAGAGAAACAACAATAATGCTACCAATCAAAATAAGTTTATATAGGATTATATGTTTAAAGGAGGTGCAAAAAACATCAGCAACAGCTAAATTAAAAGGAAAAATGGCATTAAGGTTTAATGACACATTCAAAAGTAAAACATACCAGTCTCCACTCCACTAGGAATTCCTATAAAGCATTCAGGATTTGGGATCTGCAAGACCCCAAAGACAGCTCCCAGGTATATAGTTGTAAGGGGGGATGGAAAAACCACCACCAGTCCTCTGGGCCTCATGGTGATGCTTGGAGGCCAGGGAACACACTCTCCATCCACAGGTTGTTCCGCCTTTTCCTAAGTTCCTCCTGTGTGTACAGGCTGGTTTCTACAGCATTCACTCTGTCAACTATTCTAGCCCACATTTGCATTTTCTGAGCTATAGTTGTATTTTGTACTTTGGCTCCAAACTATTGTGGCTCTACTCTAATCCTTTTATCCACCATGACAATTCTCTATCAGTAAAAATTAGATTTTGCCTCACTGCCATTATCAAATAATAAACTTAAATACATTTAATAAACCACAAGAAAAAAATGAGCAAGAAGCAGACAAAGCAAAAACAAATCTGACTTTACTGAAAAAGTTCTCATGAACAATATTCTGCTGAAGTGGAATTGCAAGGGAAGGGTCATAGTCTGAATTGCAGTGTGTTTTATAGTGTGGTATTCAGTGAAATAAATTAGCCAAAACACAGCAGGAGTGTGATACTAGCATCCATCCAAAAGCCACAGTGTTGGACTTGGCCCTTCTGGCAGGTTCACCCCTGAAACTTTTTGCTTTTACTGGTGACCTGGTGGTAGTGATTTTTGGTTTCTGCGCACTTTACCTCTGTGTCCCAGGGTAAAGTGCGTGCGTGTAGTGAGGTGGGCCTGCCCTCCCATAGGAATGCATGGGGGAATGTATGTGTCCCTGGTGGTTCCTGATGCGTGGGGAGTGCAGGGCCGAGTTTGGTATGTGCAGACTCGTGTGATTAAATGCTGCGCAATGATGTGTGCGGTGTCCATGTAGCTAGTGTGGAAGTGCCACTTCTAGACGCTGGCATAAATGTGCAGAGACTGCCTGTCGCGTGATTGGCTGACTGAGGTCATGTGATGGGCTAGGGAATCCCCAGAGTCAGGAGGAGTTACCCAGTGGTGAATGGGGAGATCAGCAGCCAGATGGGTGGGAGGAGTACACCTAGGACCTGAATAGGGCTGGGCTTTCCCCACACAATGCTGGCTCCGCCCCCTGTGGTGCGACGGATGACCCTGGCCTGCTCTCTGAATAGGGAGAGGGGCTGAGCAAAACAAAGTGCTCAAGAACCAGTTGCATCTGGTTCGCCCCTCCCCTGCACCTTGAAACAAAGGTAAACCTGTGTATAAAATGGGGCTGTGACCCCAAGTAAAATGTTCTCTTCCAGGATCCTATCTGAATGGGCTGCTGCTGCTGCTGGAGGCCAGGAGGAACCGCCACTTGGGACTGCCTTCCTGCCTGGAGGGCCCAGTGAGCTGGCCCCTGGCCCAGCCTTGCCCCCCTGCCTACCTTCCTGAACTTTGCCAGGACTCTGTTGCTGGACCTTGCTCAAAGTGCCTGGGAAGCGCTATCTCTTTATTTACCAGGGAGCACCTGCATTATGGCCAGCAGCGCTGAGCTGCGATAATTTGCGAGGGAACCCCGACGTAGGGATTCCCCCGCTGTGTGCCCGTGTTTGGTGGCGGGTGCCCACACTGCATTGTGGTGCTCGAGCGGGAGCCTACCCCGCTTTATTGGAGAATTAATATCCCTAGCGGGTGCCCACCCCGCCAGGGACTTTGCCGTTTTTGTTTCATCCCCCTCGCGGGTGCCATCACCGCGATCGAAAATCACCACCGCGGCCCCCGCGAAACCGGAAGTCAGTCAACCGGAGTTAGGACGTGGGTGGGACATCGAGCAGGAAGCGGCGGGAGCCTACCCCGCGCATCTGCAGAGGAAGAAGGAAGCGAGGCAGCGAGGCAGTGAGACTCTGCTGCCCGCCGGAGTGCTGCCGGCAAGAGCGAGAGAGACCCCGAGGAGCGGGAGCTCTCTTGTGACCCATCGCGTTGTCCTGCATCCAAAGAATCCGGTGTGCCTGGAGCCTCGGAGGCTCTCCTGGAGAGGAGCTCCGGTGAGGAAGGCTCCAGCGCGCTGTCCGCCCCAGGAGCCGAATCTCGGTAAGTGGAGCTCGGCGTGACTGGGGCTGGTGTGAAGAGAGACTGAGTGGTCCCGCTGTGCAGGGACTGCTCCCGCATACCCGGGGACAGATACCCGGGGACAGTGTTGATTTGGAGCCCCGAGAGGCTCCTGCTGCGGGGGCATTTCTGTTGTGCCTGCACAAGGCACCAGGGCATCACAAGTATCGGGCGGCCCTGGAAGGCAGCGGGCTGCCCCCACGTGTTTGGGGACAATGGTTAAGAGCCCGGAGAGGCTCTAAACATAGGGGGCCATCTGTGTCATCAAAGAGTCCCCCGAGTGGGACTCCACCGAAGGAGGCAGTGTTCCCGAGCCCCGAGAGGCTCCAACGAGGCCCACATTGTTTGTCTAAAAGCCCAGGAAGGCTCCCACGCTGGTGGGCATTGTGTATTTTAGAGCGCTGGTGCGCTCCAACGAAGGGGCGATTATTGTTGTTCTGAGTCCCAGAGGGGACTCCAACGCTGGCCAATCTTGATATTTAGAGCCTAGGTGGCTCCCGGGCTGCATATTGGATTTAAAAGGCACAGTGGTGCCTAGATTCACTCACAGCTGCCCAGCACTTCGTGGGCAGCTGCAACGTTTAGGTTGTGCCCCCCCTTTACACTTTGGCTTGCGCAGCCTGCGCAGTCTTGCCCTGACTCTGCTGGACAGGGCGTCCTAGCCCCAACAAGGCCAGTTGGCCTAGGGACAGTCACAGATGGTGACTTATGTGAGTTGGGCGCAATTGTGTTGTCCTGCACCTCTGAATGTGTTTTTATGCGTCATGTGCCTTGTTCTTACACCGCTGAATGTATGTTATGCATCATGTGTTTTCCTTCCCTACACCTCTGAATGTGTTGTGATGCATCATGTGTAATGTGCTTATACCCCTACAGGTATTGTGATACTTAGGTGGTTGTTTTTCTCCTAGTACAGGTGGTGCTAGTGAGGTCCTGGTTCCCTGCGCAATATTCTCCTAAGGTGGTTAGGGTTGCGTAGGTGGTACTTAACAGTTACCAGTGGTTACTGGTTGTGCGCTACATTTTCTAATTGGTGCTACAGTGATTATATGTGCTATGTTCTAAAGTGATATTTCTACAACGTGCTAGTTCCAAAAGTGCTTATTCCTGACAGTGGTCCAGGTAGCCCTGTCTTGTACATATCCCCTGTAAATTCTGCCCGTGCCTGTTGGCACATTGTAAAGTGTGTGTTTTTATCTAATGTGTTTTGGTATAATATAAAGGCTATTTTTATATAATACCTTGTGTGGAGTTTCCTTTGTGGTGGGCCTTGGGTGTTGTTGCTGGGTGCGCGCGCAAACGCTTTACACATTGCCTCCGTGATTAGCCTGACTGCTCGTGCCAAGCTACCAAGGGGGTGAGCAGGGGTTATCTTTGGTGTGTAACTCCCCAGCCCTGACTAGAGTGGTGGTTTCTGCCTGGCTTTGGCGCAAGCCCTAGCCAACCAGAAATCGCCATTTCTAACACACAGGAATAGTATAATGTTGAACACATCACGCAATGGAATCCCTCTTTCAGGAATCGCCACTAGGACAACACCAGGACAACTGAGAAGTTTAAATAGGCTTTGCACAATCCCGCCACCCTGATGGAGATGGAGTAATACTAGCAAGCAGAGCAGTCTGCCTCGTCATAGAGGTGAGCCGCTTACACAATGGAAAACACTCTGTGACTGCAGAAAGAGGGTCACCTATCCCTCATCTAAATAGGGTGGGTGGGAATCTGTCAGCTTGATGGAGAACCTGCTCAAGGAAAAACAAATGTGCCATAGAATGGAGAGGCGCAGGAGAGCAAACTACGACACAGCAGAAAAAGGGTTGTATAAAACTGTTGTAAGTCATTGCAAAAACTCATTAGAAACTGCAAAAAGGGTCTATTTTACTAAACAAATCAAGAAAGCTAAAAATACCTCCAAAGAATTGTTTAGGGTAGTAAATTAATTAGCGTCGCTACCAAAGATTGAAGCAACAAAATGTGACCAAAACGTCTGTGATTAGATTGCATCGGCCTTTAAATCTAAAGTTATGGATGTCTACGGCGCTTTTATAGCCACATCGGGCCACAGTTCCACGGAATCTCTCTTATGTGCTGAATCTAAGAGGAATTACTTTTGTTTGTTTTTCTCAATTTCCTCTGATGTGGTAGTAAAACATATACTAGAAGTTAAATCCGGGTCGCCAACTGACCCCTGCCCACCTGCAGTTCTTAATAGTAGAGGTGGTAAGCTCTGAATTTACACAGATTTTTAATATCATGTTCAGCTTAGGCAACTTCCCATCCATATGGAAAGATTGCTCCATTCTCCCCTTGTCAAATAAACCCAATTTAGATGTGGCTAATCCATCTATCGTCCTATTGCCCGTCTACCACTCGCGGCAACATTTTTTGAAAAAACTATGAATAAGCAACTATCTCAATTCATTCAGGACAATGATTTGCTCGATCAGTCTTAGTACAGATTTTGACAGGAGCACAGTACTGAAACTGCTCTGATCAATGCCACTGAGGGAATGAGAACGGATGGACAGAGGGGGGACAGCCACCCTGGTCCTCCTCGATTTATCAGCCACATTTGACACTGTGGACCATCATTTGTTGCAACAGCGGCTGGAAATGATGGGGGTCCAGGGAATGGCATTGACCTTACTGGCCTCCTTTCTGAAGGAAAGGAGATTAACAGTCACAATGGACAGTTTTCAATCAGAGCCATATGTTTACCCTGTGGAGTCCCTCAGGGATCTTCCTTGAGTCCAACTCTTTTTAATATATATGTCGCGGAACTCACCCCTTTGATTTGAAAAATGTGGTTTCAATCTGACGTCCTATGCGGATGACACCCAGATAGTCGTGGCAGCATATAGGAAACAAGTTTCGCCCACCCTACAGTTTCAGAACTGTATGAGAGAAGTAAACAGATGGATGGGAATGCATTGTCTGAAGCTAAACTCTGAAAAGACCGAGGTCATAATCTTCGGTAGTCTGCCACCTAGATGGGACAATCTTTGGTGGCCGGCAGAGATGGGTGAAGCACCCAAACCTGTGCGAAAGGCCAACATTTTAGGAGTGTGGATTGACACCAAACTAGCACTATCACACCAAACTAACGCTATTGTCTCAGCCTCCCACTTCCTGATAAAAAAACTGAAGAAAATCCTGCTTACATTCCTACGGATTCCAGAAAGTTGGTGCTTACTGCACTGGTCCAGTCAAAACTGGACTATTGCAATGGTCTCTACCTTGGTATGCAAAAGCAATATAAAAATAAAAACTTCAGACGATTCAAAATACAGCTGCTTGCCTGCTGGGAAACATCCCCAAGTATGACTCAATGTCCAAGGAGATTCGCAGACTTAACTGGCTCCCAGTGCCTCAGCGAATTAAGTTTAAAGCTCTCTGTTTAACATACAAGGCTTTGAACAACACAGGACCTTTCTCGCTTAGAAATCTCTTTGTCTGGTATCAACCATCCAGACAGCTGTGGTCCACAGGCGTAAGACTGATGAAATTGCCAAGAATACGAACTACAGGTTGGGGCGGCCGAAGTTTATCTTACTGCACTGCAAAACTGTGGAATACGCTACCAGACGAGCTCAGAGGGGCTGCCTCCCTCACCATTTTTAGAAAGAAGTTAAAAACATGGCTATTCCAGAACTGATCCCCTGGTGGTGAATACTGCATTCATAGCACCTAGACACCTTTAGGTATTCGCGTGCTCAACAAGTCTCATTAACATTAACATTAACTTGTAAATGCCACCACGGAGGGACAACGGGAGTCCCACCAAGATATAAATCAGGCCCTATGTCTTGAGTGATTGTTAATGAGTGCCAGAGCTGAAGAATGTGCGGATAGACAAGCTGCTGACATGGAGGCCGAAGGTGCCCAGAAGAAATCAGCCATGAGTCTGAAAAGTAAGCCACAGCAAAAGACTGAAGGACACAAAATGATGTTTACTCGTAAAAAGATGTTGTGTTATAGATGTGGATTTTCATTTCCACATGAAGGTAAATATCCCACCATTTGACAAATATGTAAAGGCGGTGGGAAGAAGAACCATTTTGTGATGATGTCAAAAGCAAAAGAAAAAGCAAGTGCGCCACGGCGTGAAGACAAAATGGCCACCGCAACGTTCCCCACTAAGCCAAGCGGCACCATCAGTTAAGACAAATCAACACTGAACTAAGTCAATTGTCATCTAAATCATTGTCAAAGAGTTCTTCTGTATCAGTATCAAGTGAAAGTGCAGAAGATGATTGTGCCATGTCAATATTTACCCCAGAAAAGAATGCGCAAGTGCTACTGACTGCATGAGAAGAAACATGTCAGTCAAAGAAAAGTTGACATACCAAAGCACCAAAGTCATTCAAACATTGTCCGAAGATTACACTAAAAGTAAATGGTTATTCAATACCTTTCATCATAGATAGTGGTGCTTCGATAAAGATTATGCCTGATGGGAAATATAATGAATTGTCTCCCGTACCACAACTTATATCATTCAAAACTAAAGTGTATACATAGGCTGCCTTGATGCCCCTAAAAAGTCAACGTTCATTTGTAGCAACTATTACACACAAGAAAACAAAAGTGCAAGAACCTATCCATGTGCTTCAAGATACAGCGTCACGCACCTGTCTACTCATTTTCAGCACAGTTGCTGATATGAGACTGATTTCCATAAACTAAAACATGAATGCTCACCATGAAATAGTAATGCAATTCCCTTCATTGTTTCATGGTTTAGGAAAGCTTAAGACTATGACAGTAAAGCTGCATATTAATGAGGATGTTCGTCCTGTAGCTCAAAGACAGAGGAATTGCTTTTCATTTACAAGATGCTGTTGAAGAAATCATTACTTTAGCATGATATCATTGAGCGTTGTACTGATCCAACACCAGGGGTTTCTCCTACAGTAGTAGTGGCCAAAAAAGGGCAGTGAAGGCGCTTACCTACATTTGCTTTGACATGCGTCAGGCAAACACGGCTATTGAGTGAGAACAACATCCATGTTTGCACATATCGCTGACATGACAACACAATTAGACAGGGCAAATGTCTTCTCTAACCTTGATTAGAATAAGGGTTATCATCAGTTGGAACTCGATGAGAACTGTCGGTACTTTACAACCTTTTCCACACATGTTGGTCTGTTTTGATATGAAACACTAAGGGCATGATTATGAGATGGACAGCCGAACCCGTGGTGGAGGTGAGGTGGAGGTCTGAGACAGCCGTACCAGCAGTCCGACCACCATATTACAAACAGGTAGAAGTGCCTACAAGGGATTTGTTTGTACCATTAATTTGGACTGATTCTTGCTTTTTACTTGGGGCAAGCTCTTTTATATATTGCTTGCCAATTAATTTCTTTCTGAATTGTTTAAATTGCTGGTACACAAACAACTGATATGTAATTTAGTTTTCTAATGAATATGGAAACATCAGAACATATCCGAAAATATCAGAAACATGGGTGTGTATTGAAAAAATAAATGTTATCTTAATATAAAATATTGATAAACGGTACTAGTTCTTCAAACACACAATGAAACAGAAAGATGCGAAGGAATACAGATGATTTTTGTGCTTCACAGTAACAATTGTATGCACTTTTTTCAAATCATAATAAGGCAAACCAACACATTAATGACGATGAGTATAGCCTAGCGTAATACTCTACAGAAAAAAGTGCAATTGTCGACGTTTCGGTCTTTGGGCTGTCGTCTATCAGACCATCTTCAGGGCTATAAGAGTTTAAAATGGTAGACCCCTAATAAAACACGGAAAGAAAGTCATAGTTACCGTGTGTTTAGTTTAATTTAAAAAAAAATATATATATATATATCACCCGTGTAGAAAAAAGAGAGAGAAGTGATTTTATTATCAAAAAGTACAAATTGAAGCAAAAGCAATAGTCAGTGCAAAAATCAGTATAAACCCCTCACACAAGTCCAAATCGAAAAGTGAGAGCATCAAAGATCCAGAGTGTCACAAAGGATAGACACTTACTCGAAAATCGAGTTTTGCTTCAATCTGTACGTTCTGTACTTTTTTTTTAAATTGCACTTTTTTCTGTATAGTGTTACTAAAAGCTATACTCATCTTCATTAATGTGTTGGTTTGACTTATTATGGTTTTAAAAAAGTGTACACAATTGTTACTGTGAAGCACAAAACATCTGTATTCCTTCGCATCTTCCTCTTTCATTGTGTGTTTAAAGAACTAGTACGCTTTATCAATATTTTATATAAAGATAAAATTTATTTTTTCAATTTACACCTTGTTTCTGATATTTTCTGATATATTCTGATGTTTTCATATTCATTAGAAAACTAAATTACATATGAGTTGTTTGTGTATCAACAATTTAAACTATTCAGAAAGAAATTATTTGGCAAGCAATATATAAGAGCTTGCCCCAAGTAAAAAGCAAGAATCAGTCCAAATTAATGGTACAAACAAATACCTTGTAGGCACATCTACCTGTTTATATTGTATTGCCCAATCCGTCAAGGGTCAATTGGGTCCCCATTGTACTTTTTATTATTATATTGCAAGTACCGCAATTGGAGCGGTTTGGGACCGCTGCAACTGCCAGGGATCTGCGATCCTTGGCTATGGCACGACGGTCTGGGGAAGCAATCTGCAAGCACCGACATGCATAACATGAGTTTCCCCACTGCCAGCTTTTTCATGGTGGGATCCTGCAATGAAAACACTGGTGTTCGGGAAACAATGGGGGCCAGACAGGGCCCACTGTTACCCTTGTGCACAGGGATGCATGCGGGGGGACATGTTGTGGCCCCATGTCTGCATGCACCCCCTTTCCTACAGGGCATGGACTGCATAATCCATGCTGTCCAGGAACAGCCTTAGGTGCTCCCATTGCGGTACCTTTTCAAGAGCCTCGGAAATGGGACCTCAGCGCTGCCCGACTGCCCAATTTAGCTGTCCCTGTTGTGCTAGTGGTATCCTGGTGGCAGATTACTGACGGAGTGATTCCCTGGTGGTAAGAAGAGAGGTAAATACTACTCATTATTGCCTCACTACACGCATATATTTTTAGTGGGTGAAAATGTATATGTATATGTAGGTTATGTGTAGTGCCCTTGTTTTAATAAATAGAATAGTACACCAACATCACACACACACAATTGAACCCATACCCACAGGCACCAAAAGCACAATACCAACAACCATCACCACCAAATGGATATTTTTTCAAGTATTAATAGAGGTGTATACATTTTACCATGATGAGTTGCAAGATGAATACGTATTCATGACGCATAAAGAATTTGCATGTTATTATTATTATTATCATTTGTTAGGTGGTACAAATCATCCCCGAGGGTATCTCGCGGCACCGTAACATCAGACAACAGTTAGCAGAACTATGTCAGGGTGAAAGATTGAACAACCACGTTTTGAGAAATTTTCTAAACTGAGTCAGGTTAGTACAAGAGCGAATGTATAACGGCGTCTGATTCCAGTGGTGGGGAGCCAGTAAAGAGAAGGAACGACCACCCAGTCTGGTTTTATAAATCCGTTTGGGGCACATTAGTTATTGATCACTACATCTGAGCTGCCGGGTAGGGATATATGGCAGTAATTTATTTTTCAGATAGCATAGTCCCTTTCCTTGCAGGATTTCGAAGACCAGACATAAGAGCTTGAATAGTGCCCAATTTTTTGCGGGCAGCCAATGAAGAGGGCGCAGTAGAGGTACAGATGGGGAACGTGGAGGAAGATTGAGGGCAAGGCGTGTCACAGTGTTCTGTACCATCTGAAGTCTAGAGAAAAGGCCTTCATTCATACCGACCATTAGAGAATTACCATAGTCCAGACGGCACACTATTAACACCTGGTCAGGGTTTTTCTGGCATGTAGAGAGATCCAGTGAAACAACTTCGGTGTATAAGTCATGCACATCACGCAAAAACACGTGCCCAATTTCATTTGCACATGTTTATCCATAGATAGGCCATCATCCAATAGGACACCTAACAGTTTTACTCATTTTTTGGGAGTCAGAGGTGGTCCCAATTCTGGGGGGCACCAGTCTGAGGACCATACTGAGTGGGCTTTCCTAAACAAGAGAATCTCAGTCTGATATGTATTAAGCTAGAGGAAGTTCGCTGTCATCCACGCAGCAATCTTCAGGATACAAATTTTTAATTTTGTCTTAATGAGAGTTGGATCAGTGTCCTTAGTGATGATCAATTGTGTATCATCAGCATAGGAGATGGTATCAAAGCCACATGATCTGATGTGTTTTGCCAGAGAGGATACCTAAATGTTAAAAAGAGTGGGGCTAAGAATCGATCCCTGTGGCACCCCTTTGTCTAAGATCATTCACTTTGAAATAAAAGAGTCAAGCTGCAGTACATGGGTTTGTTCTGATTAGAAATTTTCTAACCATTTTAAAGCGTTCCCACAGATGCCAATCTCCCTCAGTCTTTGGACTAGAATCTGATGGGAGATGGTATCAAATGCAGCTGATAGGTCTAACAGCATTAGCATTGCTGGGGTCCCCTTGTCTAAAGCCAGCTTGATAGTATCTGTGACTTCAGTTAAGTCTGATTTCGTGCTATAGGAGGCATGGAATCCGGACTGAGAGGAATCTAGCAGATTGTCAGCCTCTAGATAGGATACCACTTGGTGATTCACCAATGACTTCAAAATTTTGGAAAAGTAAGGTAGTAGTGAAATGGGTCTATGATTCAACATATCCAAAGGATCAGCCGAGGATTATTTAAAAATCGGTCTGATCCATATAAGAGCAATGTAAAAATACACAAGGCTAAAGCAGATGTTAACACACTATTCATAGCGACACAAATGTAAAAATACTTACCTTTAATCCCTGCGACAATGGAGTGGATTGGCATTATGTTCAGGTTGTAGTAACAGGTATATTTTTACCTCATTTCTTTCTAATCCACCAACTCCAAGTAGGAGGTTTCCTGCCACAGTTTCCCCAACAGAAAGGCACATCATGATTAGCTTGGCGGGAATCTAGTCTGGACTCCTGCTGACAGCTGCTTTTGCCTCTGACGCCATCGAGGTGAGACCCGCTAACATCTAAATAAAGAGGGCGGACCTCCAAGTAAGCAGGTGGTCAAACCATCGAAAAAGTAAGGACCAGATACCGGGAACAGGTTAGTCCGACTGAGGATTGTGCCTTGTGTCCTTAATGCGTGCCGTTGCTTCGCCGTGTGCCAGTTCCAAAGAGGGCTGCATTGCGAGGC
Organism: Triturus cristatus; assembly: GCF_964204655.1. Taxonomy (NCBI): domain Eukaryota; kingdom Metazoa; phylum Chordata; class Amphibia; order Caudata; family Salamandridae; genus Triturus; species Triturus cristatus. The sequence continues at coordinate 185,450,934 of NC_140589.1, forward strand.
CCTGCAGTGAGTTTCATCATACTCTGTTGGTTCTGAAGGAACCCAGAGTTGGCCCAGGAGAAGTCCACTCTGATACCAGCCAAGGGTCCAGTACTTGGAAGGTGGCATTTGGAGATCAGGGCTCACTGTAGTAGAGGCCAGCAGCAGGGCACAGACAGGTCCATTTGAGTGTGGGCAACTGGGAAGATGAAGGACAGTTCTCTGGAGCTAATTATGTCCCAATACCACTGAACAGGGGGGCAGTCATCTAGCCCTTGGAGTCACTCTAGTGTTTCCGGGTTCAAGGAGCAGGTCCAGTCATCCTTCCTCAGGCAGCAGGGCAGTCCTTCCTGCAGCAGAGCAGTACTTCTTCTTAGTCTTCCACAGGTCCTGAGTGGGTCTGAGGATCTGATTTTTCTGCATGGTGCTGCCCTTGAAATGGGAGAAGCTTGTGGAATTTTCCCCCAACAGACGTGTGTGGAATTACCTGCCTCCCTGGCCTTGTCCAAGTTTGTCTAGTATCAATAGGCTAGTGTGAGGCTCATGTGTGAGTAGAGGCAGTGTATATGAAGTACAAGTGTGACAGGTGACAGTTCTGCCCCTCATCAAGTCAGGATAGCCCATGCCAAAAAACAAGGCCCTCTATTGTAATGCTGTCTGGGAGGAGTACACAAAGGCCAACTGCCAACTACACCAGGAATCTGGTTGCTGGTACCAAATTACAATTCCTCAGACACTAAAACATGACATTCCTGTCTGCAACACACAAACGTTATCACACATTAAATGTAATAAGATAACCGAATGTTATCCCATGGGAGAGGTTGGCCTCGCAATATTGAAAAATGAATTTTGGAATTATTCACTACCAGATCATGTAAAACTTAAAAGTACATGTCCTGCCTGGGTTGTGCAGGGCCTACCTTAGGGGTGGCTAATATGTATAAAAAGGGAAGGTTTAAGCTTGGCAAAAGGTTTTGTTTGTCTGGTCGACATGGCAGTTAAACTGCACACACAGGCTCTGGAATAAGAGACATGGTTAAAGGACTGCTTAAGTGGATATCACAATCAGTGCTGAAGGCCCACTAGTAGTATTTAATTTACATCCAGGACCTGGGCACATGTGGCATCCTTTTCCTAGGGACTGATAAGTAAATTAAATATGCTTATTGGCAATGAACCACTATTATCATGTTCAAGTGAGAGGGTACAAGCACTTCAGTATGGGTAGCAGTGGTAAAGTGCACAGAGTCCTAATACCTGCCAAAACAAGTTCAGAAAAGTAGAGGAGAAAGAAAATAAATTGGGGCAAAGACCACTCTAGGGCCGTCCGACTCAACACTAAAGAATGTGCAGTGGAACTAGCAGGTGAGTGCATTTCATAGTACCGACTCTCTACCTCCTTACATACCCTATTAGCTATCAAGTCCCTCATCTTTTTGGCTGTCTCAACTAAGAGGCTGTGTGCACAACATGCCCACCGCCGAGCAAATTTGTATAATTCAAAGACATTTTCTGTATATTTAAAGACTGCCTCAGCCAAGGGGGGTATAAATGATAAGGTTTGTCCTTGCCTGTTTACATGCAGGAGTGTTTCCATGGCATGGGTTCTAGGGAAGGAGATCCAGGTAAGGAGCAGGCTATAGTCCCATCATCGGCAAACTAGATGGACATTTTTATCTTGGTCATCAGGTCTCGCCCTAGTATATTAGATGGGGATGAGGGAAAATATATCAACTGTTCTCTCACACTATTCCCCCTATCTCTAACTCAAGGTGTTCTGTGAAGGGATTTCCCTGTCACCCTTCCCAAAAATCCCTGTATCATTGCAGTGCTTTTTGATAAGGGGGCTGTCCCTACCCTCAGGTGTGATCTGATCTCCGTATCTATCATAAAACTGTATGGTGTATTGTCCACGAGCACTGTGACCACAGGCTCTTCCTCTAATCGGCCAAGGGTAGACAGTAGGGTTTGTGTTTAGGTGCTTCTTCTGCTTCTGGCATTAGTTCCCTATTTTTCCCCTTGGTCACCTGGGCCAACCCTGTAGCCTCATTCTCGCCATCAGGTCCCAGGGCACTGGTGCCCTCTTCCTCACCCTAGCTAGTTATATCACTGTTCAGACCTGCTATGAATCTCCCTGTCACTAGAGTGTGTTTGCCTAGAGCTGTGGGAGTTCATGTTCTCCACGTCACTGGGGTTTGATGGGTTGAATGCGATGGATGGGGTGTTTAACTTTGGCAGCTCTAGCACTGGGCTGGATTGATGCTGGGATTGCCCAGGCCTGTTGGCCTTTTAGACTCTCTTGCCTGGACCTAACAGTTAATTGTTTGATACAGGCCCTCTGTCTCCCTAGACCGGTGGGTTGTATAACCTAATGCGAGTATAGCGGGCATCAGGGAGAGAACCTCCATTCCTGCACATGGCAGGTGGAGGTGCAGATGCCTTGCTTGCTGATTGTGGGGTAGGATTATTGGTCCAGGCCTCCTCGAAGATGCCCCACAGGTCTAAAAGAGTCTCTCTCCTGTCCTCCTGTCCTGTGTTTTTGGTCTGTATGTGTGTCCTCACGTGTTTCAATATGTTAGTGTCAAAGGCTCCCTCTTTTGGCCAGGGAAATTCATGTGCTTAGTGTGTACGTGCCATTCGTGGCAAAACTTGTTATGTTTTTTTATCCTGTGTGGGGAACCCGGTTTGCTTGTGCTTTAGTGGCGACTACCTGAGAAGCTGAGTGGCTTTTAAAGGACAGATGCCCCCTATCTTTTCTGGTTTTAGTGAATCTTAAGTTCTGATCTTGTCATAGAGAAATATATACATGGGATTGCTAGTTCTAACTATGTTTGCACGCAGTTATTTACAGAAGCATCAACATTAACATTTAACAAGCACAAATAGAAATGCATGTGAAGGGTCACAACCTAGAAGAAAATGCAATTGTTAAAACATCATGAATTTTGGCAGAAAATAGCAGACTTTACTTTGATATGAAATAATGATTGTGAGAAAAAAGCAACGCTTTCACATAGCAGTTGGAGACATTGACAAAACACAATACTTAGACAAAATCATCACAACATTGTGAAAAATACCTCAGCCCGCTTGTAGCGCTTGCTAATCTGTGACCAGGGGAAGCCCTGCAAGGTACACAGGCTGATATCTTTTGGTTTGTAGAATGCCCCTGCAACATTCCAGAGGTTAGCTAAAAGGGTCATAGCAGGATGCCTTCTTTGTTGACTATCTGGATGACATCGCTGTCTACAGCTCCAGCCAGGAGGAACACCTGCGCCACCTCCAGGAGGTGGTTCAGGCCCTGCAGCAGGCAGGCCTGAATATCATGGCGAGTAAGTGCCAGATTGGGCAGGGTTCTGTGGTGTATCTGGGCCACCTGGTGGGTTGGAGCAAGGTCCAGCCTCTCAAAGCTAAGATTGAGACTAGCATGGCCTGGGAATCACTTAAAACTTAGGGTGAGGTGAGAGCCTTCTTGGGCCTCAATGGATACTATATAAGATTTTTTAATGGATATGACCCCATTGTTGCCCCCTCAACAGTGCTGACTTCAGAGAAGCAGCCCAGATTGGTGATCTGGACACAGACCTGTCATAAAGCCTTTAATATCATCAAGGAGGCCATGTGTACAGTGCCCATACTTAAGGTTCCAGACTTCTCCAATGAATTCAGGGTGAAGACGGACACTTCAGAGCATGGCTTGGACGTAGTCTTAGCTTTCATCCGCAGGAGCAGAGGTGGAGTGCGATTGAAATAGAAGCTATTGCTGTGGTATGGGCACTGAAGAAGTTTAGACCATACCTGTTGGGACTCACTTATTGGTTCAGGCAGACCACAGACTCCTCAAATGGCTTCCATGCAGATAAGGGGTGAAAATTCCAACTGTTGGGGTGGTCCATCTCTCTACAGGGAATGGACTTTACAATGGAGCACCATCCGAGGTGAGGCCAATCCTGATTGTATCTCCAGGTTCTTCTGCCTTAGTGAAGAGAACTCTCTAGGGGTTTGGTAGCTCTCCCCACTTATAGCTGTGGGACACGTCTTAGACAGGACAGCCTTATGGTGGTCTTCTCCACTGACTTTTGCTTTTCTTTTCCAATTATCTGACCTTGTTTCTGCTTGTATTAGGACTCTGCACCCTTTACCACAGCTTAAATTGTTAAAGTGCTTGTAATCTCTCCTCTAAACAGGGAAATATTGGTTCATCCCCAAATGGCATATTTAATTTCGCTATAAGCCCCTAGGAAAGTGGTAATACATGTAGCCAGGGCCTCTAAAATAAATGCTGGATGGAGCACCCAACATATTCCCCTAACTTAATGATCACAATTTTACAAAGATAAATCTTTCGTCCTTGGCTACCCAGGAAACTGCCCTGATGTGGGTCCCTTGTTCACTTTGCCACTGGATAGAAAATTTAGCCTCGCTGTTGTGGGATGATACCATGAGATTGGTCCCAGGATGCTTGTTTCCAGCCCAGGGAAGACCTGGCTTGTCATTTTGGTCTGGACTGTTCACATGGGGAACAGGGTCACAACTGATTTGCATATGGCTGAGTCTGAAGTGGGTTGGCGAAGTGAGCTAAAGAACGATTATGGACTTAACCTAGATGTGTGACTGGGGGTGACTGTCTGAAAAGTCTCAGCGCTGCGTCCATCATCTCCTAGTGTTTACTTTATTTGCCCCAAGTTGGCAGGGTATGCCCAGATGTGGGTCCCTTGCTCACTTTGCCACTGGATTCAAGCTAGCCTGGCTGATGAGCGGTGTTAGTGCAAAACCGGTCCCAGGATGCTTGTTTCCGTTCCGTGGAAGACCTGGGTTGGCAGTTTTGGCTGGACTGTTCCCATGGAGAACAGGGTAATGACTGATTTGCATATGGCTGGGTCTGAGTTTGGGACGTGAACGGACACACATGGGTCCCTTGCTCACTTTGCCACTGGATTCAAGCTAGCCAGGCTGATGAGGGATGTTGCCTCGAAACCGGTCCCAGGATGCTTGTTTCTGTTCCAGGGAAGACCTGGGTTGGCAGTTCGGGCTGGACTGTTCCCATGGGGAACAGGGTCAAGACTGATTTGCCTATGGCTGGGTCTGAGTTTGGGACGCGAAGTGAGCTAAAGAATGATGATGGATTCAACCCAGATCTGTGACTGGGGTTGAGTGTCTGAAAAGAATCTGCACTCCGTCCATCATCTCCTTGTGTTTGCTTTGTTTGCCCCAAGTTGGCAGTGTATGCCCAAACATGGGTCCCTTTCTCACTTTGCCACTGGATTCAAGCTAGCCTGGCTGATGAGGGGTGTTACCCCAAAACCGGCCCCTAAATGCTTTTTCCGTTTCAGGGAGGACCTGGCTTGGCAGTTCGGGTTAGACTGTTCCCATGGGGAACAGGGTCAAGACTGATTTGCACATAGCTGGGTCTGAACTGTGGTGGGGAAGTGAGCTAAAGAACAATGATGGATTCCACCCAGATCTGTGACTTGAGGTGAGAGTCTAAAAAGTTCCAGCGCTCCGTCCATTATCTCCTTGTGTTTGCTTTGTTTGCCCCAAGTTGGCAGTGTGTGCCCAGACGTGGTTCCTTGCTCACTTTGCCACTGGATTCAAGCTAGCCAGGCTGATGATGGATGTTACCTCGAAACCGGTACCAGGATGCTTGTTTCTGTTCCAGGGAAGACCTGGGTTGGCAGTTCGGGCTGGATGGTTCCCATGTTCACAATTATTGATTTTGGTCCAGCACTGTGTGGTGGAAGGGGCATTGATGCTCTGTGTGCTCTTCTTCACACAAAAATGTGTCAAATCTGTGGCTGTCACAGTCCTCTTGAACCAGTCTTCTAATAACAGGTCCATGGACAGGCCCTCCATTTTCTTTCTGGCAAATTCACTTGATATTGGCTTCATCTAACTGTGGTGTCTTCCTCCATGTGTTTCTTAGATAAGACTCTTTCATACAAAAAAAGCAGTGAGCACACAAATCTAAAGTCTCAAGTTCAATTGTCTTTAGTTTAACTGGTGCTTTGGTGACTCTGTCTACTAGTTTATGTTGTCACTGCACCTATTTTTGTATCTATGGTTCCTCTGGCCTCAGGGGTTTAGTTCTGAACTTCCCTGTGATGCAATTAGTGTTTATCCAGTTTTCAATTGAGTGTATGTCCTCTGTATCAGTGTCTCTCAGCACACAGCTATGCTGGTATGAATTTGGTATGACTGCTGAAAGTTAAGGAATATTTGCTTGCACAGGTGTAATGCATACCATCTTTCTGGGTTTATATTGTGCTTTTATGGTCCTTGTTGGCCGAATAAAGAGCTATGACTGAATGACTGCTCATAGTACATTATTGTCAATGTGGTGGTTGCAGCCACCAAATACCTACAGACAACACTTAATTCATTTTCTCTATGGATTGTGTTAGAACTGACCCCCTTAGCTTGGTACTCCCCCAAACTTTGCTCCTTCACTTCTGTTTTGCTGACTCCGCTCTTGTTGGCATTAGGGCTCTGTGCAGTTCACCACTGCTAATCAGTGCTAAAGTTCTTGTGCTGTCTCCTTCAAACATGGTAACATTGGCCTACACTTAATTAGCAGATTTAAGTTACTTGCACGTCCATAGTAAAGTGGCACCATGAGTACCCGGAGTCTAATAATTAAATGCTGCTAGTGGGCCTGCATCACTCATTATGACACCCACAAGTAAGGCCTTTAGAACATGTCTCAGGTCTGCCACTGCAGCCTCTAGTGCAGTTATAAACTGCCATTTAAATCAGACAACATAGCCCTTTGCAAGGCATAAACCTTCCTTTTTAATGCTTATAATTCATCCCTGTGGAAAACTCTAAAGGCTCATGGGGAAAAGCACAATGTATTTAAAAAGTGTGACATGTGTTTAAGTTTTATATGTCTTAACAGTGAAAAATCTCTTAAGTTGTCTTGCTCTGTTGTAAGGTCTATCTTTCCCATTCACTAGCACTTGGTTATCTTATTAAATTTAGTAAGCAATTACTCTGAACTGGGAGGAAATAAACATATTTTGTCTTTAATTGTGAAGTCGGATTTCAAGTCACAGGTCTGAAAATGACATTTTTAAAATGTTTGCATTTTCCTGCCTCAACCATTTGTATCTTCTGTCGGTGTCCACAGTTACATGACTGTGAATTACTCTGACACCGGGGTTTATGTATTCCTGCCACACAGTCACACAAAGGGGAGTAGGTGTGGAGAGGTTCGGCCATCGTACCAGGAAGGCTGGGAGCAGAGCTGTGAGCTGCCTCATTTAAAATTTAAAGGGTTTGCTTCCAGCAAGCACACATTAGGGACCCTTACACCAGCCTGTTGTAACACTAGACAGTTTCAGTCCTGGACAGGGGAAGGGAATAACTTTCCAGTACCAGATGTGGAGGTAAGACACACAAAGACTTCTATCAGGTAAAAATATTGGACCTCCTAAACCACAAGCAGAACACTTCTGGGCCTGTTGACATTGCAGAAGGGCTGACCTGCGGCCAGAGAACTGCCCTGCTGCTAGAAGACTGCACTGCTGCTGTGGACTGCCTTACTATCTGAGAAGGAAGACTGGGCCTGATTACCTTCCGGTCATCCCAGGCTAACCTGAGTGACCCCAAAGGTTATTTGGAAGACATCCTGTCTACGCTCCGGGGGCACAACAAGCTCCAGAGACCTCCATCTAACTATCCAGCTGACATGCTGCACTGTACCGGTGACTGTACCTACCTGAGTCCAGCTGACCTCTGCTGGAGTTAGTTCCTGATCTCCAAGAGGTATCTTCCCAGGTCCTAGACCCTTGTCTGGCATCAGTTGTGCTCCTCCTGAAAAGATCAGTTAAAATCCTGAAGTTTGTACTCTTTGCGACCATGAGGGGACCTTTTTGTGCCGAGAATCTATGCGCTACAGTAACTGCCAGTGACAATCAGTAACACTAGATCTGCACTCGGCGCTACAGCAACAACAGTCTGTTGAGACTGACAATTCGAATCTCCAGCAGTGACTGTCCACGATGCCCATCCGGCTCTCCTTGCTTGTGTCACCTGGCCTGCTCTTCGCACTATAGTGATGACCATACACAACGCTCTCCCTACTCCTCAATCCCTTCTCCACTGGAAATGGAACACTTTGCACTGAGATTTGGGAAGGTAACTTTTTCAACTGGCCTGACCTGGTGCCTGTATACAGCCCATGCTCCATAACCGTCAACAGAGACCTGTGACTTTCCATCAATATAGCACAACCAGTAGACAGTGTGTATTTCTTAATGCTTTTAGACCCTATAGCTACCCAAAACTTTGAAAATACATATCTGCGGTTCTACTGATATACGTTTTGTTGTTCTGGTATCATCTTCTTTATTAAAATGCACTCTCTTTTTCAAAATTATTTTGGGAATTTCTTGTGGTGTGTTTTCACTTTATTACTGTTTGTATGCTGCATAACTAATTTACACTTTGCCTCTATATTACGACTGATTGCTCTTTGTGATAAGCTAGAGGGTTAAGTTCAGGTTAATTTAGCGACATCGCAGTTTACACAAATATTTTGACACAAATTTGAGGATTTATTTAATTTTTTAGTACAGTTAACTGCTTTAATAATTAGTTGATGGTTATAGTGGGGTATACGCGTGTGATGACTCTCATGCCTGAAGTAAAATTTGACAAAAAAAGGGAGAATTCATTATTCACAATGTTAGTCCACAGCTGGTTGTCAAGGCAGTTAAAAATAAAAACATTTGTTTTGAGAATTTGTTTTTGAACAACAGAAAAGCTTGCTAAGCTGACTCATTAAACACGGTGGACTTTAAGCAAACTTTCAGGGTAAATTACTATCATCTCACACCCTTGCAGTTGTTGATCTATCTGGTAGTCTGTCTTTCATACTAGGACATGGCATGACAGACCAAGCAAACTTCTTATATAATGTTTTTTAAATGTTTGTTATTGTTTTAATGTACTGCCAATTGCCAAAGTGGAAACAAACGATTACAACTATTTTTGATTCAGTTCCAAGGAATTTCAAACAAATTATTTGGATTACAGCTTCCTTTGTCAAATCTCATTAATTCCAATTTGTGCTTTTTGCACCATTTATCACATTATTTTTCAAATGTCGTGGACACTCTCTATTGTCTATTGTCTTAAATCTCTTCTCCTGCCTGGTTATTGTTCCATGAACCCCTAAGCAAAACATGTATGATCATGTATGATGTTGGGGTTCCTATTGGCAGCTGTCCAGGTTTAATTCAGGCTTCTTGTTAGTGTAAAGTTACTCAATGATTGTTTATTGCGGGTCCTTGATTTTGGTACTGTCTGCCTCTATTTGATCATCAATTTTAAGAATAAAATCTCATCCTGTTACTAGTCATTTGGTAGGCAGGTTTATTTGCAGTTTGCTTAATCAGGTCATAATTGTTTTCAATATTGTTGGGTGTAGGTATACCAATACCGTTGCAATTGTGTCCCCATCCCAGGCTCCCGATACCACTGTACAGCAGCCTTCTTTGGCTGTCCATGAATTTTTGACTACGTAATGGATTGCCATCCCTCTGAGCTCAGGGAGAAGCCCACATGTGGCAGTAGTTTGTAGGAGAACTCATAGTGATCAAAGAGGCCCGGAGACGAACTGGTTGTTTTAGATTGTAATGCGCTTAGGAAGAGTCTTCCCTCTTTATTAGAATGCCCCTTAACCTCCAACGTGAGGTCAGTCATGCGGGAAGGTCAATGCAGCATCACAGGGTGTGATCCTGTGATGCACCACATTTCTCCAAAACTTTCAACTGAAAAAACAATTGCTTAATACAGCATAACTTCATTTAAAGTTCAGGCGACCAAAATTCTTATCCCCTCTAAAGTCACTCACAGACATAGTCTTCCAGTCTTTTTGGTTTCTGGATATTAGGTCTTAGCTGGGATGGGTATCGTCGACCTGCCATGGGTGTAAAACCTGTTATTGTTGCTTGTGGTGGCTGGGCTTCTCCTAAACAGGCTGGAGTTGTCAGGAGAAGTGCTTCCGCATTGGACTGTTGGGAAGACCTTGGCTCATCCTCCTACTCTTCAAAGGGCATGGATGGGAGATGTGCTTCTAACATGTCAAGTGCTTGCTTGTGGCACTTGGTGAAAGGTGGTATGTTTCTCGTGATGCAGTCAAAGTTGTTCTTGGCTGTCACCATCGCCCCTTCTTGTAAATGACTAGGAGAGGTCCTGTCGCAAAAGGGATGTTGAAACTTCCTTGCTGGGCACCAGCCACACACAAGTACTCAGCCTCCCCTATGGATATCAGATTCTCGAACTGCACAGGCTAAGCTAGCACTTTGATTTTCCTTAGTCTGACTATGTTATTATGAGGTCACTTTGTTTAGAGGTTCGGTAGCCTATCCATAAGCATGCAGGATATTGTCTCGTATGGCCATGCCAAACAGGACGTCTGCAGGTGCTCTTTGGGTGGTGCTGTGAGGGATGTATCTGTACGTATCAAGGGCTTTGCGTATGGAATCTTCCACATCAGCTTGTTGTTTGCATCCAATGTGGATTGCTTTGTTGAGTGTGCAAATTAGCCTCTCAGCCTCACTGTTAGCATGGAGCCAGCAGGGGTGATGTTCTTATGAGTTATGACAAGAGATTGTAGGTATTCTTTGATGTCCTGGCTCTGAAACAGAGGGCCATTATCACTTTTGAGGGTGATCGAGACTCCAAATAGAGCACAAATCTTGTTGAGGTACTCCACGATAGGGAACACCACCAGCATCTGGTGCCCATCTGGCAGGGTTCCAAAGTCCTCATTGATGTCACACTAGGAGCTGGCACTAGAGCTGTCAGTGGCAATAAGAGGGGTCGATTCAGGGGCTTGCATACTTGGCACCAATGGTGTTGGGCAACCATGCCAACCACCTTTGTGCCCAAGGTGGAAACCAGACTTTCTGTTGCAGGTGTACTTTGGTTTTGACTGATCCCAGGTTTCCCGTTTATGTGAGGGTCAGAATGGCTGTCACAGCAAGCTGGGGATGACAGTTCAGTGGCTTCTCAGTAGAACTACCTGCTTTGTGGCACTGAGTTCATGCCGCCGATTGTTCCTAAGAGCAAAGATGTAGTGTTGAGCTCTGTTATCGTATTTCCCCCGAGGAAATCCTTGCACTTGCTAGACCTGGTTGCTTCCAAGCTCTTTTCGGAGGCACAGGTCTAGAACAGTGTCTCGAATGGGTATTGTTTTCAAGCAGCCACCCCTGTGATCCAGTGTGCCTTTATCAGACAGAGGGCTTTTTGAACCATTGGGCGACAGCTGTGGGGTCCTGGAGAGGTAGTCCGCAGGATGATCACATCCTGGAATGTAGCTTACTGACAAATATTTTTTGATCCATTTTTTGATGGAAGGAGGGGGGTGTGGTGCATTACCTGCAAAGAGTGGTATGAGCAGCGTGTGGGCAGTTATCACCCTAAATGGAAGTCAATAGAGGTAAAGCTAAAATGGTGCCAGCCCCATTTGAAGGCAAGTGCTTACTTTTCTATACGTGCATACCATTTCACATTGTCCGTTAGGACCTTGTTGGCAGACGTGACAGGTAGCCACTGATTGTCAACAGCACGATGCAGTAGGACTGCTCCAATGCCGATGGGACTGGTATCTATCACAAGCTCAGATACTTTTGCAATAACAAAGTACACCATATCAGTGTGCTGGAGGTGCATTCTTGATGACCTGAAATGTGTCATCCTCTGTCCCTCGTCCCATGTCCAGAGGGTGGATGCTTAGGTGAGGTATCTTAGAGTGACTGCCAGGTTGGGAATAAATCTATGATATTTGTTTCAAAGACAGAGAATGATGGTGTGGCAGTCGCTGCGGGCTGTTGTTGCTGTAGTGCAGAAAGCAGATATAGCATTTCCGGTTGTCGCTGGCAGTCATCTTAGCAGAGGGCGGAGAGTTTTGGTGCGAAGAGGCCCATTCACATTTGCCAAGAATCCAAACCTCAGGATTTCACTTGTTCTTTTAAGGAGGAGCTCAACTTATGACAGTCAAGGGTCTAGAACCTGGGGAGGCACCTCTTGGGAATCAGGAACTCACAGCAGCAGAGGCCAGCAGGGCTCAGCGAGGTTGAGTTGCAGGTCGTCCTAGGCAGCAGGTCAGCTTGTCAGTTGCAGGGAGGCCTCTGGAGCAGGTTGTGTCCTTGTAGCTCAGACAGAAGGTCAGCCAAATGACCCTTGGAGTCACTCAGGTTAGCCTGTGATTAAGATAGCCAGGCCCAGCCTTCCTTCTCAGACAACAAGGCAATCTTCTGGCAGCAGGGCAGTCTTCTGGCAGCAGCAGGTCAGCCCTTCTTCTGTGATATCCACAGGTCCAGGAGTGTTCTGATGGTGGCTCTGGAGGTCCAATATTTATACCTGGTGCCAGCCTTTGTGTGTGGGGTAACACTCTGTCCTAACCCTACATCTGGTTCTGAAAAGGTCTTCCCTTTCCCTGTCAAGGCTTCAAAATGACCAGGGTTATAATAGGCTGGTGTCAGGATCCCTGGTGTGTGCTGGAGGCAATCCCTTTGAAGATTAAGTGGGGCATGTCACTACTCCGCTCCCATTCTGCCCAAACATATTCAGCTTTGTGTCACTGTCTGACAAGAATACAAAACCCCCACCAGAGGAGCCATTCACATTCATGTGACACTGGACACTGACAGAAGTTACAAGAAGTTGGGGCAATAACATTTCAACTTTGTAAAAGTGTCATTTTTAGAACTGTTACTTGAAATCTGACTTCAACATTAAAGATTTTCAATTGCAATTTGTTTGAGTTTAGACAGCATGGGCCCGATTCACAGAACAAACTTAAGACAAAATCCTAAACTTAGTACCATTTTGGTATTCACAGAATGCACTTACTACTTCTGGTATTCACAGAATGAACTTACTACTTTTGCGATTCACAGAATAAACTTACTACTTTTGCTATTCACAGAATGGATTTAAGACTACTAACTTTACGTCCGCACTCGGGCCGGAAATTCAGGCCCGGAGGCGGAGCTTCCGGCTCGGAGGCGGAGCTTCCGGGCCGGAGGCGGGGCTTCCGGGCCGGAGGCGGAGCTTCCAGCCCGGAGGTGGGGATTCCGGCCAGTGGCGGAGATTTAAAATCTCCACCTCTGGGCCGGAAGCTCCGCCTCCGGCCCGGAAGCCCCGCCTCCGGCCCGGTAGCTCCGCCTCCGGGCCGAAAGCTCCGCCTCCGGGCCGGAATTTCCGGCCCGAGTGCGGACGTAAAGTTAGTAGTCTTAAATCCATTCTGTGAATAGCAAAAGTAGTAAGTTTATTCTGTGAATCGCAAAAGTAGTAAGTTCATTCTGTGAATACCAGAAGTAGTAAGTGCATTCTGTGAATACCAAAATGGTACTAAGTTTAGGATTTTGTCTTAAGTTTGTTCTGTGAATCGGGCCCCATATATCTATCTGGTCACAGTTATAAGTGAGCACCTTAGGAGTTTTACTATGTTAGAAAATCCAAAACTTAAACACAAGTCCTACTCTTTAAATACAATGCATGTTGCCTTATGAGCCTGTAGGGTTTACCATAGTGGTGAATTATAAGTATTAAAAAGGAAGGTTTATGCCTGGCAAAGGGTTAATTTTACCGGATCGAAATGGCAGTTTAAAATTGCACTTGAGGCTGCAGTGGCAGACCTGAGACATGTTCTAAAGGGCTATATTAGTGGTGCCATAATGCGGGCTGCAGGTCCAACTTCAGCATTTAGTTATCAGATCCTAGACATTGATATTATTGATATAGGGGTACATGTAGCATGATTGTACTATGGTCTTGCAAGTAAATTGAATGTGCCATGTTTAAAGTGAAGAGCATAAGCCCTTTAGCACAGTTTATCAGTGGTAGACTGCACTGTCCTAAAGCCAACAGGAAAGAAGTCAGCAAAACAGGCTTAATTCATACAAACTATCCAGAGTGCCCACCTGGGATCTCAGGACCCTCTGACCAGAGCTCCTACTCTTGTCCTAGGTCTTGTCTTATGGAAATGGACATCTACCTCAGCCAAACATCCCCCGACTATACTGGAAATCAGTTTCCTCCGAATGTAAGCAGAAACAGTATGAATGAAGGGACCATTCATTCAAAAGCCTTCCTCCCACCATATAGTGTGGATACATTTTTCAATCATTGTCAATGGCAGAGACCCACAGTCGTATAATTTGCAATGGTACATTTCTCTCTACATCAGTGAACACCTTTAGGACAATATTTAACAAGGATGGTTAATGAGGTTTAACAAGCAGAGTACATGGAGGGATTTGTAATCCTTTATTTAAAAAAATGTCTTGGGCACGAATTAAACAGAGGATGCTTCTGTATTTTACACTTCTAAATATTTGAGTCAATATGTGTATTTTATTGCTGCAGGTTTAGAATACAGTTCCAATTGTCATAACCAAAAACAGCTAAATAATCACTTTTAATTTAGATGTGTGTAATTACGTATACTGGTATCTCCTTATCTGTCTCTTTAATTTTTCTGTGATGAATTAAGTTCTTAAATTCCAACGACTTCCATTTTAAATTCGTTATCAATTCATCAATTTCGATTAATTGAAAAGCTAGAGTGCAGCATATCTTATACTCTAGGGCTTATCCTCTAGTTCATTCCATAGTTCTTCGATCTGCTAATCATGCATGAACAGCTGACAGCTGTTGCCACAGACCCATTGTGATTTTGATAAATACAAAAGCACTTTAGTGTTAATTACAATACAACTAATGTTTCAAAAGCACTGTTACCTGCTGGATCAGATATGAGCCACAATTTTTAGTTTTTTAACAGCAAAGACAATGTATATTGTCTGCCTATTTGGCCTGGTGAGGTACATGATTTATCTCAATACGTTTTTCTCATTTGTGTCAAAAACCACTATTTGGTCCTGGAGAAGACGAGTTCAATAGCCAGGGAGGGGGAGGGGGCACTTGGTTCGTTTTACAAAAGCAACAATCTTTGTGATTCAGCCCCTCTGTTCTTCCCATGTTTTCAATTTCAACACATTTTTGCCCAAACAATATAAAAGATGTGGCAGCATATTCTTAAAGACCTATCGCCGAGTTAGCAGCACTTTATCTCTGCCAAAGTGGCGATAAATTCATCGCACTATTCACAAGCTGGTGCTAACAGTCGATATCACCAGTTTTTCTGCGATAGCGGCCGTAAAAAACATCGCCACATATGACACCGGCAACTAACACTAATGAGATGCAGAGTAGGCGTTCCCATGCAAAAAGCCACAACAACACCACTTCGCAACATTCTCAACAACCAGCCACATCGGCGATAAGTTCACAAAACATGCGATAAGGTGTGTTAGCAGCAGGGATTTAACACCTGCTCCGACCTGGTGTTAAGTCGGACGACACCCAGCACCATAAAGGGAGCCCAGCCCAGAGCCACACCTGAAGAATAACAGATGCCATGGAGCTACTCATCATGCAGCTCGGAGCCCCAAGAGGTGCCACATCACCTACCGCCACCACCCCCAGGCTCACCATCCCCCCCGGATCCCCGCCCCTCCCCCGGTCTACCACAGAGGCAGCGCAGACAAAGACAGCGGACCTTCAGAAACGCACCAGCCTCACAGACTTGACACCAGAGGATATCATTGCCCACTAGAGGCTCAAAAGGACAACCATTCTGTGCATCCTGACCATCATTGCCCACAGGCTGACGGTCCCAACACAGCAGACAACCAACATCCCTCCGCAGATAAAGCTGCTGGCTGTGCTGCACATGTTTGCCTCTGGGACCTTCCAACCAACAACTGCCAGAGTCGGAGGAGTCTCACGGCCAGCCCTATCCAAGTGCTTCAGACCTGTCTTGGATTCCATCAGGTTGGTAGTGGTACCCCAGTACCTTCACTTCCCACACACTGTGCAGGAACAGCTGGAAACCAAGCAAGGCTTCTACGCCATAGCTGCCTTCCCGCACGTGTTGGGGGCAATTGACTGCACACATGTACTCCTCGTGCTCCCTGCCGCCACTGCACACAATTACCACAACAGGAAGCACACACATTCCATCAATATGCAGGCAATAGTGGACCACCATGGACTCTTCATCAATGTCGTCGCCAACTATCCAGGCAGTGTGCATGATTCCTTCATCTTCTGACAGTCCATCATCAACCAGCGCTTTGAGGCTGGCACCTATGGGAATGCAGTGCTCGTTGGTAAGTACCAAATGAACACACCACATACCTCAACTCCACAATCATGCAACTCACAACTCTGGGAATGCACACGTTACAAACTCACATACAACATGCCAAACAACATGCTCACCTACCAGACACGACAGCACAGCTTACTGTGGTGACCTGGGCAAGCCATGTACACGAGCCATCAATGGCATGGCACCTCAGTCACACAATAGCAGAAAATGGGGAGAGGTGGGAACCATGCATGTGCGAAGGAGGCAAGTGACCCATAAATGAGACTGTACACAACGCCAAGTGTGGAGTGGATGCGCTGGCCAGACTGCAGTATGCAGACCACAGACATGCCCATGTCGATATATACTGCTGGTGTTTGGAGTGTAGTGAACACTGGACACAACCATGTTACCCCAGGCAGTGGGGAAGAGCCTGGAAAGTAGCTCATCACGTCCCCCCCTGCAAGCGTGAGCGGAGTGGGCTGGCCCAGCGTACGCCAGGCCAGCATTGGGGTGTGAATAATAAGCCCGTAGCTCTGAGTGTGGTTCTCTCCTGGAATGGCCAACATGTCTGCCAGGGCGGTGCCTCCCAGCATGCCACAAGACCGACCCCGTGAGCGGCGGTGTCTGTGACCATGTGCAGCTGCTGCACCCCAGTCTGCAGGTCCCCAGACCCATCTTGGCCGCCCCTGCGAAACCAGGCCACACCGCTCACCTTCCGACACCGGCGTGTGTCAAAGAGGGCCACCACATGCCTGTGCAAGCTCCAAGCCCGGGGCTGCAACCTTGGCAGCCTCCTCAGACCATCGCTGTCCTCCCTGAGACAGGCCCGCAGCACTCCTTTTTCGTTGACGTACTCTACCGGCCTACACAGCGGTCAAGTAGGTCACACATTTGGAACTGAGTCTTGATTATACAATGGCTGAGTACACATATTAATGCAAAGTTTAAATCACTATACTCCCTTCGATGTGGTGCCACCAACTCTGTGCATAGCATTCCAACCACACGTGTCTGTGGGCCCTTGCTGACTACGCCTTAGGCCAACACTGTGGTCAAGCACCGTGGGGTCACCTGTGTGCTGCCTACACTGTGGTCCACCAGGCCTCACACCAATCCAATCCAGTCCGTACCAGGCAGGACACAGCATCGTCGCAGGCTGCACACCCACTCAGCTCTGGTGCTTCTTCCTCCATCAACCACAAGTCATCTCCACATGCCATTTCAACATCTTGTGTTAGAGTTCCAGGAGGAGCTTGCTCAACAGTGGTTGGCCCACGCTGACCGCTGCCTCCGGCCTACACTGCGGTCAAGTAGGTCACACATTTGGAACAGAGTCTTGATTATGCAAAGGCAGAGTACACACTCTATGGCTGAGTATATCACTGTACTCCCTTTGATGAGGTGCCTCAAACTCTGTGCATAGCATCCAAACAACACCTGTCTGTGGTCCCTTGCTGACTGCTGCCTTCGGCCTACACTGCTGTTGAGTAGGTCACACATTTGGAACTGAGTCTTGATTTCTGTATGGCAGAGTTCATATCATTGTACGGAAGGAGAGGAGTAAGAGGAAGACATGGTTCAGTCCGGAGGAAAAAAGGATCATCGTTACGGAGGTGGTCGAACACTACCAACAACTGCTCTGGTGCCACTAACTTTGTGCATCGCAAGCCAATGACATGTGGCTGTGTGCCCATGCTGACTGCTGCCTCTGCCTACAGTGCTGTCCTGTAGGTCACACATTTGGACCTGACTCTTGATTTGTCCATTGCAGAGTTTACATCATTGTACAGGCATCATTGCAGAATGCATCCCCTTCCAGCTCTGGTACCACTGACTCTGTGCCCCGAAAGTCATGGACACTCTCTGGTTGGACATTGGTGGTGTCTGAGTATATGGCCTGGGGGTTGTCTTCATCAGCATATAGCTGATACTGACTTGGTGTTAAGAATGAGTCTGTAGTATTCATCTCCATTTTGCCTGTTTCTGCTTGGTACTGCCCTCTGCATCATGCCCTGGAAGAACAGCTTTCACTGTCCCCCGAAACACTCCGCGACATTCACCTTGGACATGGACGAGGACCCGCTCAGCTCTCGTGGCCCTACCTCAGTGCACCGCAAGTCACCGTCCCTTGCGGGTGTGCCGGTTCCACTGCATCCGGGTCCACTAACTCTGTGCAGCTCAAATCATTGACCCTGTCTGATTGAATATTGGATGGCCTCTGGGTCGATAGCCTGGGGGTCGTCAATGCCATGTGTCTGTGGCCCTGCGCTGACCGCTGCCACCGGCCTCAACTGCAGTCCACCAGGGTTCACACATCAAATCGACCTGCCCGGTTGACGCATCACCACAGGAGGCACATGCCACCACCGCCAGAACCACCTCCAACCAACAACTGCCAGTGTCAAAAGAGTCCCACAGTCAGACTACCAGAGTTGCTCACACCTGTCGTGGACGCCATCATCAGCTTGATACCCTGCTCAGCTGTTCATGTGCCACTGCCTCAGTGTACCACAACTCATGGGCCCTTTCTGATTGAGTTTTGTGCTGTGGACAGCTCACGCAGCAATGTCACCTCAGGCAGTGGGGAAGGCCTGGGACGATGATGGGGAAGGTGAGGCAAGTGTAACACACCCCACTGCATCTACAGCAGGAATATCCCGAAGGGACACATCCCTAGACAATCACTTAACATGAGCACGCTCGGCTCCGGTGCCCCAACATAAATGCACTTCGACTCACCGACCCTTCTGATTGCATATTGGGCGACCTCTGTACTTGCTCCGGCTACCACCATGAAGCTTCACAGTTGTTTATGTTATGTTGGTGTTTTTGGTTTCCGCTTAAATAGTGATCACTGTTCAAGTTGTTGCCAGCAGCAACCACTCCATGAGGGCTGGCTAACACTCACCCCACACCTATCCAGCACAGGCGTCACTGTACATGTGACCCTGGCAATAAAAGGGGCCGGGCGCACGTGCCAGTAGCCAGTTCCGCAAACTATCTAAGTGTGCCCATGTGGTCATTATGTATGCATGAGGGACCCCGGGGCTCTGGGCATGGTTAAGTTATGGCCTTGCCAAGGCAGTAACTAATGCGTATGTCCCTGTTGTGGTGTCGGCGTCACCCGTCACGCAATGGACAATGTTGCAATGTATCATGCCCCCGGAGTTCGGGCTCGGCCAAAGCTGTAAATGAGGGAGCACAAGCCCGCTCGGGGTCTGGGATCATACATGCCAACTGCTGTGTATGTTGCTGTTGGAAACGGGTAGCGTGGTGCAGAGCAGGTGGGCCAAACTCCGGAGGAAATGTGTAAAGCATCCACACAGTACACACAGACGACACACAAGGCACACTCCAAAAAGAGACACTACACGAGTTTGTGTAAGAAGAACTTTTGTATTGCAGAAACACAAGGTATTTTTAGTAATCTCTCTACTGCGCCAACCGGCGCGAAGGCAATATGTACATACAGGGGGGAATTATCTACATGGCAGGGCCAATCGGGCCTTCCAGAACCAATGCGAAGCACAGATTGAATAAATGTACGTGAGGAATAAAGGTACAGTCCATCGGCCTCAATCCTGCAATAAAATAAATCAGGGCATAACATTAGGCATTAGTCCGGAACATCTGCAATAAAACATCATGACATCACCATAAGTGTAAACGGCATGAACACCCCTGAGGCAGGAAAGCTGTAAGGGAAAAACCTTAGGCATCCACCTGTGGGCATAAACATAGCAGGCATGAAGCGTTCTCATTAGGGTAACACACCAGGCAACATCCCCTTAGGCATTAGCAGAGGAGTAAGGCATTACTCTCGAGCCTGAACCTGTGGGCATAACAACTAGGCAGAGCTCCTGAGGCAGAACACCAATGATGTAGGCCTACGGGGAAAGGAACCCATTCGCTTTAGGCATGAGCATGTTCAGTAGCATCCTCATCTGCACTAGACATCCCTGAGGGCATAAACATGAAGCCTGAAATGAACACATCCGGTCAGGCATATAAATACTCTACGTGCCAGCTCCTATCAGACGGGGGCCTAAAACCTATGCACATGAACACATTGGAAGGGGCCCTCAACCATGGGCCTAACTCACATTTGTGTAAATAGATTCACACCCCCACACGTTAGCCGTAGGCATGGGAGGAAACCATTGTTGCCTGACATTACGCAAAGGCACGTGGCGTTAGGCCTATTCACATTTACATTGGCAGGAAGTCATTATGCCTAATCTCATTGTCGCAGTGCACGCATGGTAACGCCCACAGTCTTTGCTTCTGACGCTACAGATGAGTTGCTGGCGCCACTGCGCAGTCACCAGGGGACTCTACATTCACGAATACCCCCACACGTTGCAGCTGCGGTAAGGAACTAAAACTTGGACATTGGTGCCCCCTCCTCGGGGGGCTCGGAAAGTACACAAGGTCCCGCCCGGTGCCGCTCCACTCGAGCCCCCACCACACCCGCGGGGCTCTCCTCGATTCACGAGAGCCCCGTCAGCAACGGCACCCCTCCCGTCTTCACCCGGGCCCCCTCCTGTGACCCGGGACTTCAATAGGGAGGGCACGAGGCTCCAGACGACTCCTGGGGCCTCCCTCTTCGCACCTCCGGTGCGGTGTCACTTGGGGGGCACTGACCAGCGGGGTGGGCTCCCGCTTCGGTCTCTCTCCACGGGCTCAGGACCCAGGAACCAATTCTGGCGCGGCTTCCAGGGGGCACGGCCAATGACGCGGCCGGCGCCCCGGTTGCTGAGCAACGCTTGCTCGCGCGTCCCAGGCCTCAGACAGCCCTCGCTGAAGCCGCAGCGGCCCTCCCTTGGCCTCGGGGGCCGCGGCAGTGCACTGGGCACAGCGCTTCCTTTCTCGGCGAACGCCCGCGGCAGCGGTGATCCTGGGCGCCCGCTTCTGGTGCGCTGAGATCCGGGCCGGCGGCGGTGAGTACCGGCAGTTCCTCTGTCCCACAATGAGGGGTAGGCTCCCTCCGACGTTAACGCACACACGCGGGGTGGGCTCCCGCTACTTTATTATGCATAAAGCGGGGCAGGCACCCCGCCAGTCCAAACAAAGCCGATGCGGCGACCCTGCACTCAGGCCGCGGCAGTGACCATCACTCTTGGCGGCAATATGCGGGGTGGGCACCTGCTTCTGCAGCAGATAGTGGGGTGGGCTCCCACTCCGTTTTAAAGAATTTCAAGGGTGCCAGAACCACGGGGTGGGCTCCCGCTGGTTCCCAGACGTTCCGAGGAGGCACTCACGTGACTCTTGCAAATGGACCAGTTCTTCTCCCCACACAGTGCTACCGGGTCATTAGGGATAGCGCTTCACAGGCGCTAGGCAGTCCCACCAGCTTTAGGGGCAAAAGGTAGGGCTCCTCTTCTCCTGGGCAATCAGTACCTAGCGCCGCCTCTGCCAAGCGCTAGATAGAAGGCAGGATAAAGTCAATTCAGCGTAGCGGCCACCAAATATAGCGCTCACCTTGCGCAGGGCATGCGGTCAGAGTCCCACGAGGCGCTTGCTGGTTCCTGCCCCCTTGGTTGAGGGTTTCTTGAGGGGTGGGTTGAGTTGGTGGCTGAAGGCAGATTAGTCAGTCTCTGCAGGCCGTCCCTGGGTTCTCCTCCCGCCGGTCCAGATCAGTGGGCTAGTCCAGTGTTCCTCACACAGCTTGGAAGGCAGCACCTAAGCCCTGTCAATCCCAGTGGTATAGGTCCCTGACTAAGCCCTACCGCCTAAGTGTCCTGCGTAGGTTCCCCCAGGTCAGCGTCGCCCCAACTATGGTTCTCCCTCGCCCTGTGGACAGCAGAGGGGTGCAGATAAGCTCAGGGCCCAGCACACAGGCCCACGTGGCGGTAACCCCTGGCAGCAGGTCCCCTCTCTCTCAGGTCCACGCTCTGACTGAGCACATGGCAGCCCAGCTCCGCCTACCAGACAGTGCCAGAAGCTTCTAGAAGCGTCTGGGGAAAACCGGTTCTAACTGGCACAGGGGGAGGGGGAGAGCACCCTGGGTGCCAGGCTTCCCTCCAAAATCTGGGGTTGCTGGGAAATAACAACTAGACTGTTAACCCAGCTCAGTCACAACCACACAGCCGTGGCATCCATTTTAAAAGTTACATGTTTACAATGGAGAAACTCAGTCTGCATACACCATCGCACAGCATTCAATATTTGCATTTACATAACCTGTGGTTTCCCATAAAAGCGAAAAAATTCAGGGAAAAGGGCCAAGTCCAACAGTCGCCATTACCGCAGCATAAGCCAAAGGTCTACCCTTAACCACATCGCAAGTTCAGCCAGCCATGAACTCTACATCTGTTTCTGCCCTGTCCTTACCATAGGCCTACACACACGTGACTGCTCACCTTCAACGCACAAAATCACAGTGTTGTAGTCGGGCTTGTGGACATGCATAGACAGGCATGACAATGGGGCGCAGTAGGATTACGTGATGCAACCGCGCTGTGAACAGTAGTACATAGGCTTGGGGGGAGGAGCAGCAGTGAGGCTACGTAATACACATTGATGTCACTCATTTGCTACAATCAGTACATGTCAAACAGGAATCACTAAGACACACATATCACACACCAATGAACCAGTGAACCTGCCAACACATCATGCTGAACCAACTATTGACTCATGTCTTGGCACTGTCACAGGTGACCAAGGATATGCACTATGCCCTTGGATGATGACACCCCTCTGAGCCCCGAACACACAGGCCCAGAGGCAGTACAATGCGGCCCACAAACACACCAGGGGCATTGTGGAATGCACATTCGGTGTGTTGAAGTCATGTTTCAGGTGCCTGGACATCACAAGTGGAAGGCTCCTGTACAGCCCAGACATTGTGTGCAAGATGATCGTTGCATGTTGTGTGTTGCACAAAATATGTGTACGCACCAATGCCCCATGGCTACTAGTGCCAGATGCACCGGACGATGATGAGGAAGATGAGGTATGTGGACCACACCCCACTTTAGCTGCAGCAGGAATAGCCCGTAGGAACACCATCATTGATAAATTCTTCACATGAGCACGTCACATTATCACAGTCCTTAGCAGACATGGGACATTACAAAATGAGCACAGGCACAGCATGTGCAAATAAATTCTTTCTTACACACATTCCTGAGTGCATGTCACTCCTGTGTACAGGCACATCACTCTGACAAGTGTAAGTGAAACATGTAGTGATAACAATTTCGAAAATTTGGTTTAGGTTTTGGGGGTGTCACCTTTGTACAGAGAGGCTGTTTGTGGTGTCGTGTATTCGAAATACCATTTCTGTGTGCCAGGGATAGAACGGAATCCCACACATCAGCGCCTCACATGTGTCCCACTAAATTGTATATAGGCTGTCATTTGTGACCTACAATTGACACCAGGGCTTCTTTTGGGGTCAGATATGAACCACCATGATGCAGGGATGCACCCTGTGACTCAAATCCTACAACATGTGCAACATGGACGTAAGGGGGTATCACTGCCCCTACATTTGTACATGCTTTCATACTTGATTAATCATGTACATGACACATCTGTGTGTATTGAAAGGTATTATTCACGTACAGTGGAGTGTTGAAGCCGTCTTAGAACTGGGCCGTGCAGACAACACTTTACAATGTTGCCCCGTGGAGGGTTAGCCAGACTCCTTTAGGGATTGACAAGTTACTGGGAAGGGAAAGAGTCCAGTCCCATCTACATCTTTCTCGTGTGCAGCCGTGGTAGCCATTCTTTGCGCCTGCATCCGCTCTATGTTCTCCATGACCCTCCTTATGTTTCCCAAATCACGAATGACATCTCTGTAGCTACTCTGACTGGACAGTTGTTGTCATCTCTGAGTCATGACTCCAGCGATGCCAGCCATGGATTGTTGGAGGGCGTGAGGCGGACTGTGTGTGACCTTTAGGGAGTGTAAGTGGTCCTTGATGGTACTTCGACACCCACGTATGGCATCCAGTTTGGCTGCCATGAGTTGGAACCCAAGCCGCACCTGTTCAGCCAGCCCCCTCTGGCAGTCTAACACATGGCGTTGGAATGCCATGTGTTCTTCGGTGAGGTGCTGGGAGCCAGACGTGGTGGTGGGTGCTTCCTGCTGTGTGGTCTGAGCAGGGGGTGGGCTCACCTCGATGGTGCTGGGTTGACCTGCTACCGGAGATGGGGTGCGGAGGGTGTCCATGAACTGTTGGATTTCGTCCTGGTCAATGTCCTGGTGGTTGTCTCCATTATCACTGACGTGATATAGGGTCTGCTCTGCAGGAGGTGTTGATTGTCCCTCTGCAATGTAAAGGGGAGATGCAGTTTCACAGTGTATTACATGTATGTTGACGCATTGGTGTAGTTTACATACAGACCGCATGACAATGTACATTGTGACTGTTTGAAGTGAGTTGCCTATTTGATGCAGGACACTGGACATTTGTACAACATCAGGGATCTGAAGTTGTGCTTGTACCTTGTCATCTCACAGTTTTCTGCTATGGAAGGAGTGATTTTCCATTTTGTACACCCATGCGGCACCAGTTGTGTCCTGTGTACTGTTGTGAAAGTGTTGCAGTTTGTACCACATTGTTGTCAATGGTGAGGTGCTCTTATTCTTATGTGTGTGCGCAGCATTGTGGGTGAGTTGCCCCTGCAGCTCTGATTTTGTGGCCCCCTTATCCCTTTCAGGCAGTGTGCCTTTGCCTTCTATGCCTCTACAGTGCTGAGATGTACCAGACTTGGTTATTTAGGGCTGTTGGTCGAGTTGTGACTCTTGGGCATGGTGTGTCCGCAGATGTGTTGTTGACGTCAGGGGTTGTTTGTGCACGTGGATGTGTCAGAGTGTGACCTGCTCCTTTCCGGATGTGGTCCACACTCAGCCACCTCAGTGTCGTGGTGTGCACAATGTCATTATGATTGGCTTGCAGCCATGCTGATCGTCATGTAGTGTCACATGCATTGTCAGTGTGGCTCACAAATGTGCATCTTTGCCAGGTTTCCCCCAGTCCCCCCAGTCCCTGGTTGGTACTCACCCTGTTGATGTTGTGTCAGGTCATGTTGAGCAGTGTCCAGATCCCCAACTCCTGGCACCATGTCCTGACTGATGACTGTGGCCACCATTTTCTCCATGTCATCCAGCTCCTGGTGTGCCGCTGGTCCCCCACCTCCAATGAGCGTTACTGCTTTCATGTTGGCATCAAGTTTCTTCTTGGTTTTGCCCTTGACATCATTCCAGCACCACTTGACCTCTTCCATGTTCCTCCTCAACGCTGCAACTGCATTCACATGGTCCAAGATAGTCTGACATATTTGTGTGACGTAAAATCTGACGTGTTGCCACTGACACGTTTGCGGTGCCGAACAGTTGTTGGTAGTGTTCTATCACCTCCGTAACGATGAGCCTCTATTCCTGCGGACTGAACCGCGTCTTCCTCTTCCTCTTCTCCTTGGCCTTCCCCGACCCCGAGATTCCTTGCTGGTTTTCTGTGGGGCTTGTGGGGTTTGTGTTGTCCCCTGCACTCGGTCCGGGTGCATCCATGGTGCTACGCAGTTTATTTTTTTCGCCCTTTTTTTTTTTTTGTAGTGCATTTTCCTGCATGACGCATGGAATTTGCAGGCCTGTCGCTGGTTATCTCTGATTTTTGTAACGCGATTGGCCACATCGCAACTTTTTTCGCGTTCGTGATTCGCGTTTTTCCTGCATCACGTTAGTTTTAACGCCGTCATTTGGCGCATTATCGTGAGACTATCGCATGGTGCAGCCGGGCTGAGAATACAACATTAACACGCGATAGACTACAATGTGCAAATTTTGCGATAGTTATCACACGTTCTTGAGAATATCCCCCTTAGTTTTCCTCTTGACGAAAAACACCCTTTTGCCAAATTATCGCAACAGGTGTCAAATTTATGTACATCGCACAACCACACAATGCAACATAGACTTCTAAAGGAAACATAAAAAACATTACAACTAAGTTCAGTAAAAAAAAAAATCTTCTGAGGTAAAAACACACAAAGAGGAGAAAAATAGGCTCTTTGTCAAAATAGAAATCAGCACATTCATGAGTTCTAGCATACTGGAATTGTAACTTTGGCAATCACTGAGTATGAGGGGACATTTAGTCTCCAATATTATTCTTGATCTGCTTATATCACTACCACCCATTGAGAATTCTCAGATAGGCAATTTGAAGCTAGCACTATCTGCAGAGACACCCCATTTGTTTTGCCTTCAACCCTCCTCTTTTTTTAACCCTTTTGTATTGGCTTTTAGGACTCTGAACACTTTATTACTGCAAACCTGTACAAACTTCATTGTGCTCTCTCCTTTAAACAGCATAAAAGTGTCTTACATCCAATTGGCACATTTAATGCACTAATACGTCCCTAGCACAATGGTACTATAGCTACCCATTGCCTGTAAATTAAATGCTACATGTGAGTATGCAGCACAAATTATGCCAACCACAGCATTAATTATGCCATCCATTTATGTAGCTCTTGAAAACAGGTCTCAGGCCTGCATGCAATTTTAAACTGCAATTTCAACCTGGCAAAATAAACCTTTTTCCATGCCTAAACCTTCCATTTTAATACTTATTAGTCACCCCTACATTAGGCCTTAAACAGCCCATAGAGCAAGGTGCATTGTATTTAAAAAGTTGGACATGTAGTTTTAGGTTTTGCAGGTCTTGTTAGTAAAAAACATTCAGTTAGAAATGTGGTTACTAGTTGGCTGAGGTATGCACCCAGACCAGGCAGGAACAACCAATCTAGTCAGGGTAAGCTAGATATACACATATACCATTGCTCACCCTCTGGTAGCTTGGCACAGAGCCGTCAGGCTTATCTAAAGAGGCAATGTATAAAGTATTTGAGCAACATATGCACCCACACACACACACACACACACACACACACACACACAGTAACACAGTAACACAATGAATACATCTCATAAAGACTCCACACAGGTTTAGACAATTAGAGAATATTTATCTTATGAAAATAAGACCAAAACATCAGAAATCCAATCAGTAGATGTTGATATATGATTTTTAAAATCTAAATGCAAAAACTGTGCCTAGAAGTCATTAGCTTGCAAAAGGTTACTTGAGTTCTTGAGGGACTGGTGCAAATCCAAAGTTCAGGTCGACCAAGGTGGAGGGCAGGCAAGTTACAGGACCCACGCAGGGCCCACTGAGAAAGTACCTTGGATGGAGCAAAGCATCAACACTGACGGCTTGATGCGTTGATCTTTTCAGGTCACTGCTTTGTTGCCGAGCTTCACTGAGGTGTAGGTAATGCGTAGTTGGTGAGCCGCACAGAGCATCAAAGTCGGGCTGCACAGGCTCTAAATACACTGTGTTCGAACAGCCTTTGCGTGGTCGTCAAATGGCGATGTGTCGGCTCAAACTGGCAGAGTGGTGACGGTGCATTGGTTTTGTAGAAAACAGCTGCAGAATCCATTTCTGAGGTCCAGAACTTGGAGGGGGTACCTGAGGCAAGGGCAGGACTCACTGATAGCAGAGTCCAGCAGCACCAGACTGATTGCATAAAGTATTTTGTGTCCCTAAGACTTCAGAAAACAGGAGGCAAGCCAGCAAGCCCTTGGAGATCGTTTGGAGGGAAGGCAGAGTCCAGTTCTCCATCCAGCAGAGTCAGGGAGCAGCAGGCAAGAGGGCAAGAAGCAGAGAAGCAGTCCTTTCAGAAAAGCAGTCCAGTTAAGTCATTTAAGTAGCAAATCAGTCTTTCTGACAGAGGTCCATTTCAAGATCCAGAAATGAACGATTTTAGGGCATCA
Source organism: Triturus cristatus (assembly GCF_964204655.1). Lineage (NCBI taxonomy): Eukaryota > Metazoa > Chordata > Amphibia > Caudata > Salamandridae > Triturus > Triturus cristatus. The sequence continues at coordinate 185,478,878 of NC_140589.1, forward strand.
AAGACACAGTACTTATATCCCAAAGTGCTTTTCACATGGGAGGTAACCGCAATGCAATTCTCTGAAGTGCACACAGATCCCTTTCATCCCAGAACTGTATGCCAAGCTATCTGTGGGGGGTAATCAGTATTTTGTGTGGGGACCGGAAACAGGCCAATCAAGTGAAGTGTTAGCCCCTCCCTTCCATCCTGCCCAGGCAAGGCCATCAAAATGTTAAGTGGCATTTCTAAAATAGTAATGTCAAATTCAACTTTACCACTAACAAGGATTTATTGTTACCTTTCCAAATATATGAAACATGATTTAGCTACTCCTTTCTTATCAGGAATTACAGCTTAAAAGTGTTTTGAGGAATTCCCAATGCTAGTCTATGGGAGGAGTAGGCCTCAGAATAGTAAACATGAATGTAGCTGTTTTCACTACCAGGGCATACATTAAAAGTACATGTCCTACCTTTCAGTTTCACAACACCCTTCCAATAGGGCTATCTAGGGCCTACCATAGGGGTGAGCTAAGTGCAATGAAAGGGAAGTTTACTGCTTGGCAAGTGGTTTTAATTGCCAAGTCAAAGTGGCAGTAAACTGCACACACAGGCCTTGCAATGGAAGGCCTGAGACAGGCTTGAGAGGCTACTTCTGTGGGTAGCACAATCAGTGTTACAAGCCCACTGGTAGCATTTTAAGACTCTGGGTAAATGGTATACCACTTTACAAGGAAATTACAAGTCAATCAAATATGTCAAACAGGTGCAAATCAACTATACCATGATTCGATGAGAAAGTACATACACTTAAGCACTTGTCAACAGTGGTAGAGTGTTTCGAGTCCTAAAGCCAACATAAACATCACCACAATTAAGGAGCACACGTGGGTGGTCTATTAGTGAAAAATATGTGTCATTCATACGTGTTAACACGTATAAGGAGAGACAAACATGTCTCTCGCCGCTAACCCTAGAACACTATCCTATTTACTCTATAGGAGGTCAAGGGTGGAAGAGCCTACTGTGACATTCTGTAAAAAGAGACATAGGTTCATGGCCTGGTTTTGATGGAACAGGTCCATGAAGGGGAAAGAGAAGCATGCACGTAATTACATATTTAAGCAACTTTAAAAAAAAACAAAAAACGGTGCATTCCTCGTGGGAGGGGTGGAATAGCACCGACAGCATAAAAATGCGCTCTTTCAACCGTCTGTAAACACACACACTCTTACTGTCATCTTCAGTGCTTCCAGCCGTGTCACCTATGCACATCCGCATCGCCTCCCCATCGTTGAGTAATGATGTGAGAGGAGCTGCTTTTTATACTCTCCTTCAATGCCTAATTGCTTGGTGAATATTAGGCTATTGGTGGCACCTGAGCGGGATCCGGTGTATCGCTGGAAGGCTGCCTGTTTGCTTGATTGAGGGCGTTTACCTCCTATACCTCCTCCGCCTCCACAACAGTGGATGTGTTCTTACGCATGCATCCTTAGATGCTAGTAAGATGTTGGTGCATGCGCGCACAGACTCTATTACGCGCGCATGACCGTGTACTATAGAGCACGTACATTACTAAGTGGGGCAATTTAAAGTATCAAAACAGGTCCCTATACTATTGTCAATTATCGCAGAAGGCCCATATGTGGAAAGGCCCAACTACTATTTGTAGGTGCTTCAATCAAGACACTGAAGTGCTTTCATCTGGTGTATCGCTAGAAGGCTGCCTGGATGCCTGTTTGAGGGCGTTTCCCTCCTGTGCCGCCTCCACGTAGTGACTCTATAATGCGCACATGTGCGTATATTATTGTGTACGTGCACTGTCACAGGGTTCCATTCATTATTGCCTAATATCGCAAAAGGGTCAATAATGGAAAGGGGGACGGCCCAAATAATATTAGAAAGTGCAGTGCTTCCGGAAAGGCAGGCATTCATATGTTTCACCATTGGTTGTATTTCCATAAGCAGCGTTAAATGTCAATGTCCCATGTGTGGTGTTGGCAGTTTGCTAATACACGGGTGGTTTCTATATAAAGTTAGACATGTATGTATGGCGTGACTGTTTGGCGCGCAGAGTAAGGTGTGTGTTTAGTGCAGGGTAGGTTCCTACTCAGGCATGACGGTACTTGAATTTATCATTGTTGTATAATAGTCCTGTATTAGAGTCATTGTGACAGTTGTAGCCATGGGATTTCATCATTAAGGCCTGTATCCCATGTACGTGAACTGAATACCTAGCGTTGTTCCCTTATATGCAGTTGTCTGCTGATGTTTACTTTTTGTTTCCTCATCACCTCCAAAACCACCCAACGGAGATCTGATTCAGTGTGATTTGCATCTAGAAAGTGTTTGTTAGCCTGGTATTGGATTTTTTGCAGCGGATTGTACTGCGGTGTTCGTCAATCCGTGTTTTGACTTTCCTTGTCGTCATACCGATGTACTTCAGGTTACACGGACAGTTCAGCAGGTAGATCACATTTTCGGTGTTGCAATTACTGAAGTTTTTAAGTTTCCATGGGTTGTTTGTGCCAATTTTCACTTCTTTTGTAGTGGTGGTAAGTGGACAGCACACACAACTGCAACATGGAAAATGACCTATTGGTTTTGGCTGGCTCCATAGTGTGTTCTGGCCGTTGCCCTCTTCGTGTGAGATTTTAGAGTGTACAAGGTCATCCCTGAGGTTCCTGCTCCTTTTGTAGGCAAAGAGGGGAGGTCCCCACTGTCGTTGTCCACTATTCAGTATCAACCATTTTTTCTTTATGATGCTCTGAACTTTATTTGATGCAGGGGTATACGTAGTCACGCATACCATGTGTTCAGATTTCTCTTTAGGTGTAGTGTCCAGCAGTGCTTCCCGATTATTATTCCTAGCTCTTTTCTTGGCTCTCCTGATCATCTTTTTCGGGTAGTGTCTCGCCAGAAGTTTGGTTTCCAGATTGTCTGCCTGTTCTTGGAATGTTTCTAGCTCAGAGCAATTTCTTTGTACCCTGAGAAACTGTCCCACTGGTAGATTCTGTCATAGAGCTCTTGGATGGTAGCTTTCGTATAGTAACAGGCTGTTCCTATCTGTCAGTTTTATGTGTACTTTAGTGGAGATCCCCTCAGTTGTCATGGTGATATCCAAATCGAGGAATATCGCATGATTCTTCTCGATGGTGTGGGTGAAGTTGAGATGATTATCTCAGCTGTTAACCTACTCCACAAAGGTCGTGGCATCTTCTGATGTACCATGCCACACAATGAAGATATCATCTATGTATCGTTTCCATGTTTTCACAGGGTGGGTAAACAGGTTGTTAGCATTGAAGATGTGATCTTCCTCAAACTGATGGACATACAGGCACGCCATACGGGGTGCAAAAGTGCTGCCCATAGAAGTGACCTTGACCTGATGGTATAGTGTGTCCTCGAACTTGAAAAGGTTTTCGGTGAGGGCCAGCTCAACACACTCCATAATGAAGTGTGTTGGTGTCATGTGAGGCCATTCTTGGTTCAGAAGGATTTGTTTTACCACCTCCAAGGTGCGTCTTTGGGGGATGCTCGTATAGAGCACTTCGATATCCATAGTTATGAACAGCTCTTCTTCGATGTTGGTCTCCAAATTCCTCAGGTGGACTGCTGCACCTTCCAGTTCCCTACAAACTTCAGGTTCCCACCCTTCTTTTTTTAATGTGCCTGCAGAGGAATGCTTTAATGGGCCTTATCTGGAGGAGAAGATTGCTGACCTCAAGCAGGATCTCCCGATTGTCAAAGATATCATGCAGTCCTTTCTACAGTTCTCCATGAAGATGGAGAGGATATGGAATCTACACCCTACATTTGTGAATGTGCATTGCAACACACCTGGAGTCTGCAGTGTTGGGGATGAAGAATCCTTTGCCCGAACCCCAATTAGTTCCAGGTGGATCTCTGGGCATCTGCCTAACCATCACTACAGACCTCATAGGTTTCAGCCCCAGATGTCGGCGGAAGACATCCACGCTCTTCTATTCTCGTATAGTAGTCCGGGGTCTTTCACCTCCTCTAACTCCGTTAGTAACATCCCCGCTATTTCCCCTGACCCTGACTGGGAACTCAGGGTTAATTCCAGATTGGCCATTAAGGAAAACCTACTCCAAATAACTACTGCTCATACTGAAGAGACTAACACCTCCCCTCACATTAATTCTATGATGTTCAATTGCAGACCTGATGTGAAACAAGCTGTTGACATCTCTGCACTCATCTTAGCGCAAGATTTGGACCTACTGATTCTCACCGAAACATGGCTCAATGATGCCTCATGCCCTGGTCGGCCAGGGAAAATGGAGGTTGGCATTGCCTGCATTCATCACTCCAACCTAACTGTAAAGCAATCTCAGAAGGCACCGCCATCTTCCTGTGAGCTACTAATGACAGAAATTTAGAATAAGGGCAAGATTATCTGTGTGCTCCACACGATTTAGCATCCTCCTGGTGACAATTTGATCTTCATAGAGCAAATCATTGAGCTCATTAGCTCATTTTCTGATCAACCATACCAATGATCTCATAGTCAGCTCCTTTAAGACTTTCCTCTCTGATCTCAACTTCTCTCAGTTCAGTAGGGGACCCACCCACAACAAAGGTGCCACCCTTGAGCTCAATATTGCTAGAACCAATCTCATTCAAATGAAAGACACACTACCTTGCGACTGGTCGGATCATCATCAAATTGCCTTCCACATAATAGAAAAGACCACTACCAGAAAGGGACAACCTTTTAAAGCGAAACAATGGTCTTGCAACATGCAGAGACGTCAACACCAATGATCTTACCTCCATCACCATGAATTGACTTCAGCCTCCCCCTAACATGACTAACCTGGATGATCTTTCTGGCATTGCATTAGCACTGTGACTAATATCTTTGACACCTTTGTGCCGAAACAATTTAAAAGGATTCCTCTCAAACAATCCAAACCTTGGTTTAACGGGTTCCCTAAATGACGAATGCCGCAAACGTAGGCTTTTAGAGAGGTCCTGGAGAAACCAGCCGTCCACCTCCAGCCTCTATCAGCTAAGGAAAGTGAGAAGCGCTTACAATAAAAAAATCTGCATCGCTTAAACTCACCATATCAGAGCGCAACTGGACTGCGCCGAAAACAGACAAAAGATGCTATTTGAAATCTTAAAACAACAAGCCAACCATTCTTCCAACCCAAACCTGTCCTCAGTGACTCCACTTCCTAGCGGGGTGGACTTCACAGTGCACTTCTCTGGACAAATTGAACTGGAGCTCCAACCTGTCACTCCCTAGGTGCCACCTCTAATCCTCACCACATCTCCAGAAGAGTTGGTGGTTCCTTCGGCAGTCTCCTTTTTCCTCAACGGTTCTCCCAAAAATGACCCCTCTTGGAATTCCTTTATCCTGCCAGATTACACAGAATTACTCCACGAGATGGCAACTCTAAAACCGGCCAATCACTTCAATGATCCACTGCTAAATTTTTTAAAGACCTCAACTTGGCCATTCTACCTCTTTGGTCGCGGATTATTCAAGAATCTCTACTGCAGGGGAACATCCCTGATTGCCTAAAAATCGGGCAAATTACTCCCATCCCTAAGAAGCCCAAATTGGATTTATCTGATCCCAACAACTTCAGACCTATCACAAACATAATGACGTTAGCCAAACTTCTCGAGAAATGCATCCACAAGCAGATCTGCATCCATATAGAGAAAGTTCAATTACTGGACCTCTATAAATCCCGTTTCAGAGCTGGGCATAGTACTGAAACAGCACTAACGCACATTGTGGATGACGCTCTGAAATCCCTTGATCATAATGTCCCTTGTCTTCTGATCCTTCTGGACCTGTCTTCTGTTTCCGACACCATTAAACATGAAACCTTGATTAATCTTCTACAACGCAGGATGGGTTTAGCGGGAAGGGTCCTAAAGTGGTTTACCTCTTTCATACACACTGCACTCAAAGGATTAAACTCAACCAGCACCTTGCTTCCAATACCCAGGTCAAGAATGGAGTTCCGCAACGATCGGCACTGTCGCCCATGCTCTTCAACCTTTTTATGGCACCTCTCACTGTCATTCTAAACCAGTTTACCATTCATTACCACATGTATGCGGATGACACACAACTCTACTTGAAGATCTCCTCTCTAGATGACATTAAAACTTTAAATGAGGCTCTTTCTCAAACTCAACAATGGCTATCCCAGACCCTCTATTGAATACCCTCAAAACTGAATTCCTGCTGATTGTCCCCCACAATCACTCTGCACCCACCCTGGACTGGCTAAAGCAACTCACAGGCCTTAACTGCACCACTCACGTGGTTGATTACGCGAAATCATTAGGCATTACCGAGGACACATTTCTTAATATGCAAGCTCACATCAGTGCCACTATTAGGGGTGCCAACTTTCATCTTAACACTCTCAAGAAAATCAAACCTTTCCTTCCGACCGAAGACATACAACCTGTAGTACAATCCCGGGTGATCTCATGTCTTGAATATGGGCTGGTGACCCTTTGCGGGGCTGCCTAAACTGAGCTTGGCCCCCCTCACAGCCACTCTCAACGCATCGGCCAGGCTCATCACAGGCTCCAAAAAACATGATCACATTACACCGGACCTTGTGCAGCTGAACTGGCTGTCTATTGAAGCGAGGATTCGTTTTAAAATAGCTTGCCGCACACATAAAGCCTTGCATTATAACACCCTGGCCAATCTGGCGAACAAGCTCGTTCTTTCAGGTTTGAGTTGGAACTTAAGAAGTACATCCACCCTTCTCTTGAAACCGCCCAAATTTAAGAAGAAAAGTACGTACAAACGTGCTTTCTCCAGCCTTGCACCTAGAACTTGTATCGCTCGTCCTACTGAGATTAGAGCCAATCCTTCCACTGCCTATTTCAAGAAACAGGCCAAATTGATTTTCCTGAATGATCATTAAGTGCATCATCGTGTTCTCTTTTACATGTCCCCTTGTTGACAGATCTGACATTTATCCCAACATAGTGTTCTCTATTTATTTCATGTTTGGTTGTTAATTGTTATGTTACCCGAGGGCCCGCACCCTACAGTTTTGTCAATTATTTTATTATGTTGTGCCAAGTTCACTTTTACTTGTTTAGCTGAAGGTTACAGGAAATATTTTACACCTTAGGAGAAATGGATCTAGTGTGGCCCACTACCAGGTCCCTGATCTTGATTGTGTACTCCTTGTGGTGTCACTGTGCTGATCTCTATTGTACAGAGTTTATTCCTGCTTTCGCCGTGTGTACAGCACTCTGATACCCGCATGGGTCATGTTCGCGCTTTATAAAACTATCTAAATAAATAAATAAATACATTATACGTTTTTATGTTGGAGCAGATGGAAATGTAATGTTTGGTGTCTGAGGAATTGTAATTTAAAACTCTCTTTAATGAAAAAGTCGGATTTTAAGTCACAATTATGAAAATATATCTTTTATAAAGTTGCCATTCGTTTATCCTAACCATTTGGTGCCTGCCACCTATTTCCTTGCTCACATGATTAGGTGTAGTTGACAGTTAGCCATTGTTTATTCCTCCCATCCAGTCTCATAGTAGAGGGCCAGGGTGTAAGCAGGATGGGCCATCCTGACTTGACAAAAGGGGCAGAGCTGTCACTTGCACTTCGAAATCACTGCCTCAACTCACACAGAAAGATCTACACACTAGCCTATTGTGACTGCAGACAGACTGGGACAAGGCAGTGAGGCAGGTAATTCCAAACACTTCTGTTTTGGGAAAAATCCACAAGCTTGTCCCATTTCAAGGCTAGTACCAGGTATAAAAGTAGAACCCTCAGACCCACTGTTCAGACCACTTCTCGGCCTGTGGAAGATTTGTTTGAAGGACTTTTCTGATGCCCTGCTGCTGAAAGCATTGCCATGCTGCCTTGCTGCAGGAAGGACTGCTCCTGCTGTCCGGTTGCCTGAGAAAGGAAGACTGGAACTGGTCCTTGAACCCAGAACCATCACAGAGACTCCAAGGTCTAGATGACTGGACTCTTGTTCTGAGCTACTGGGAAATAATAAGCTCTGGAGAACTGTACTGCATCTGCCCAGCTTTCCAGACTCACCTGGACCTGCCTGGGCCCTGATCCTGGCCTCTGCTAAAGTAAGTCCTGGTCCCCAAGAGGTGCCTCACAGGTTCTGGATGCTTGGCTAGCATCAGAGTATACTCCTCCTGGACCGGCTCTAGCTTCCCTCAGAGCCAACATAGAATAGACATAACTTGATGTTCGACCTCATATAGCAGCCCTCGCAGCTACTTCTCAGAGCCAATGCAACGTAATGCAACTCAACACAAGACCTCACATTACAGTCCTCTCAACTGCTGATCGGAACTGACTCAGTGCGATGCAACACCCCATATCAGGTACATAATGTAAAATCCTCAGTGAGACTACCCTGGTCCCTGTATCTCACCTGCACACCATTGTGGTATGGCTGAACTTGTCAGTTCGTCCTGGTCTGGCACAACCAGATAACCACAGTTGGGTCTGTGTGCTTTCAGATGCTACACTTACCTTAAATATTTGAAACTGCACATCTCCAATTCAATTGATTGGATTTTATTTTGGTGTCAAATAATTTATTGAATTGTACTCTATTATTTTAAACTGGAGTGGAATTTTTCTTGTGTTGTGTTTTTACTATTATACTGTTTGTGAGCTGCATAAATACTTTACACATTGCCTCTGTGTTATGCCTGACTGTTTTTGTGCCAATATACCAGAGGGTTACGCAGAGGTTAATTTAATGACCTTTGTGATTCACTTTAACAAGGATTAGAGCTGTTGCTTGAGAAGGGTTCACACCCCTCTCCTTAACCAATAACCCTTTTTTTCACAAGCAACTTGCAAAGAGCTCAATAAATAGGATACTTGTTTCCATTGCTGATGCAAGGTTATTTTGCAGTATTAGCATGCATTTCTGAAATGTTTATCTTATCAGAAAATGGGTTAATAATTTGGGAGCGAGTGATCCTATTATGTTAATATGTTATGTTATGTTATGTTATATCAGCTTATAGAGCGCTCTAATACCCGAAGGTGTCCTGGCGCTATAGCAGAGTGTCTTGAGAGGCAATGAACAGAACTCGTAACCAGAAACGATGTGAGTGCCTAGACTGAGAACAGCCAGGTCTTCAGACCTCTTCTAAAGGAGAGGAGATCAGAGGTGGACCTGAGAAAAAAAGGAAGTTCGTTCCAGGCATAGGAGGCCTTACGCACAAAACTCTTACCACCCCAGTTAGCCTTTTTGGCCCTGGTGATAACAGCCAGTTTGGCATCACTGGAGCGAAGAGCTCTCCCCGGAAAATACCACTGGAAGCGATCTCTAAGGTCCTGAGGTCCAGCTCCGCGTAGAGATTTGTGAGCTATACAAAGGGCCTTAAAACGAACCCGAAGTTTCATGGGTAGCCAATGCAAATCCCGTAGTCCTTTGCTGACGGACACAAATTTGGGAGTATTTGTTAGCAGCCTAGCTGCCGCGTTCTGTTCCATCTGGAGTCTGCTTAGATGTTTATTGTGAACCGTAAGGTAAAGGCTATTGCAATAGTTCAGATGGGACAGAGCTAAGGCGGACACAACAGACCTGAAGCTATCAGTGGTTAAGTAAGGTTTATTTTCCTCAGTGTCCTAATGGTTAAAAAGCAAATGGATATCACTTTATTAACCTGATTCTCAAAGGAGAGCCTGTTGTCAACAATCAACCCCAAGTCTTTTACTTTCATAGCGGGGGGGGGAGCCCAATTCGCTAGGCCACCAGGCTGGGGACCAGAGGCAGTGATTATTCCCGAACAAGATAACCTCTGTTTTGCCAGTGTTTAGTTTCAAACAATTGGCAGCCATCCAGCTGGTGATGGCGGCCATACAGTCCTGGCAGGAAGAGGCTCTAGTTGCTTCAATCCCTTTGTTTAGGGAGATCACGATCTGGGTATCATCGGCATAAGAGGTTAACCTAAGGCCAAAAGATCGTATGAGAGGTGCAAGAGGTTTAACATAGACATTACAAAGCGTCGGGCTCAAAGAAGACCCCTGCGGAACTCCACAGGTAAGAACAAAAGACTTGGAAGAAAAAGTTCCCATGTCCACGTTTTGAGTTCTGTTGGTCAAGAAGGACTTCAGGAGGGCCAGGGCAGAGCCCTGTATACCGGCCTTAGATAGTCGATCTGTTAAAACATCATGGTGTACCGTATCAAAGGCCGCCGACAAGTCCAGCAAAATCAAGATAGCTGACCCTCCCTGGTCGACGGCTTCCCTGATCTCTTCCGTAGCTTTCAACAGGGCCGATTCGGTGCTGTGCCCAGCCCGAACCCGTATTGAGAATGGTCCAACAGAATGTTTGTGTCCAGAAAAAGGCTGAGTTGCGCATTCATCGCCTTCTCCAGGATTTTGGCCAGTAAGGGAAGACGGGATATGGGCCTGTAGCTGTTAGGATCTTTTGGATCGAGATTGAGTTTTTTTAAGAGAGGTAAGATCGAAGCGGTTTTCCATGACATGGGGTAGTGCCCTGATACCATAATGTGATTAAGAAGTGGAGTAAGGGTACTAGTGATAATTTCAGGGGACAGTTTGATTATTGAGGCAGGACAGGGATCTTTCGGAGAGCCAGATTTGCAGCCCAGCAAAAGATTGGCCACCACCTGAGTGGATAAAGGCGCGAAATTATCTAATGTAGGGAAAATGTTGGAGGGCATCAAGTCAGAGCTTGTATCAGAGGGGGGGCCTGAGGACTTATTAAAGGATGAAAAAATGGCATCTACTTTAGATAAGAAGAAGTGTGCCAGAGTGTTGCAGAACTCAGAACTGCTGTGCGGGGTGGGTGTGGGGGGGGGGGGGTGAGAAGGGCAGTAACCGTTTTAAAGAGTTATTTTGCGGAAGATTTAGCTTCAAAGATTTTTTTAGAAAAGTAGGCCTTTTTCTCGGTTAGTAGCAAGTTCTTGTAATCTAGGAGGCGGGATCTGTACCTATCTTTGTTGATAGAGTTATAACCGTTCCTCCATGACCGCTCTAGACGCTTACATTCTGATTTCAACTTTTGGAGAGTCTGCGAGAACCAGGGGGCAGAGGGAGTTCTGCGTTTGGGGAAGCACCATTTAACAGGGGCGAGAACACAACAGGCCGAATTAATCCAGTCATCATAGGCTGCAGTGGCTTCCTCTATGTTGGGGTAAATCAGGGACTGAGATAGTCAATGCTTTACTAAGGTTGAGTGAATTGATATTTTTCCAAGGCCTGGTAGCTAACCCGTCCCTGTGATTTAAGTGGACTTGTGGAGAGGCTGACTGGGCAATATCAAAGGGGATTGCCGAGTGGTCGGTCCAGGGTAAAGGCATATTGCCCACGATTGACAGGCCGGGGGAGTTAGTAAAAATCCCATCCAAGGTGTGGCCGGCCCTATGAGTAGGTCCAGATACCTGTTGCCGAAGGTCAACGGCACTCATAATGTCAACCAATCGAGCTGTTTCGGGGTCCGAGGGGTCATTTAAATGAAATTTGAAATCGCCTATGGCTGTGAAAGATTTAGCACAAAGACCATCTTCCAGCAATAGGCCAATTGAGTCGAGAAAGCCCCCTTTAGTGCCTGGGGGACGATAGATAAGCATCACCTTAAGTGTGTCATGAGGGCCGAACCGCACATTAATAGATAATGCTTCACATGAGCTGTTAGAAGCGTCCTCAAAAGTGGGGCTGGGGCTATTGTGATAAATCACTGCCAAGCCCCCACCTCTCCTTAGGGGGCGGTCCAGGCTATAACTAAGAACGTCGGGAGGGGCGGCCTTCACCAAATCCGGTCCAGACGCATTGTCTGTCCAAGATTCTGTAATAAAAGCCATCTTAACGTCCTGATCTTCAATCAGGAAGGAGCATTCTTGGCTGTGCTTCACTAACGACCGAGCGTTCACCAAAAGGCATTTGAATGGAGAAGCCATCTTAGGTAACTCGGCTCTTGAGCAGCCAGGTGAAAGGGTTTTGATAGGAGCGGCCAGTATTATAGGAAGTGCGCCAGATCAATCTCCATAATGTGCAGGAAGAGTATTAGGTGGTATAGAGGAAGAGAATCTGGGGCAGGGTGGAAAGCCGGTAGCAGGATTGAGTAGCAGGAGAGTCTCCCTAGCGTAAGATCTGTGGTCCTGTTAGTTAACAGCTAGTTTACTGAAAAAACTATTCTAAACTCCTGTGGCATTGGCACAAGCCGCAGGATTTCTCTAAAGAAATGTTTGCAATGTTCTAGCAGTACTAAAGAACATGAAACTCATGAAAATTCACAATACAGTTCCCAAGCCAATTTAAAAAATAAGCAGAATCACTCAACAATGAGTAACTCCAAGTTATTTTTAAAGAACAAGATATACAATCAACTGTTTGTAAAAAGGTCACTTGTTTACATTAATTGATCGACCAGAGATGGTACAATGTTTTATCGTACAGATTAGGGGAACAATTACAAACAGATGACAAAAATATTTATAATCATACAATCATTACATATCTGACAAATCAATTTGTGAGTCGTCCCTGAAGGAAATTAGGATACATTTAAAACAAGAGAAAGTGACAGAGGGTGTCCTGCATACGTGGGGAAGTGATGAGGGCTTGGTACCTGCAGACAGGGAGATGGATAAGAAATGTATTGAGCGAACTTATGACGTGCAACAGGTTGTTGCATGAGAGCCTTCGTACAGAATGGCATAAATTGTGGTAAGTTGTTTGAGCTGACCAAGGTTGACTAGCGGTGTAGGGCAAGAGGCGGGGTAAAGGGGGTGGTGGATAGGTCTGGCTGCCTGTTAGGTCAGGGTGGTTTGTTTGTGGCAAAGTAGTTATCCAATTTGTCACAGATATGGTTAACTGGTGATTTCCAGGGAGAACATTGGAGGATGATATTGTCTGCACCTCTGAGGCTCATAATCCAGTTAAATCAATTTTTAAAGGAGACTTTTTTTTGTATATTTCCAGTTATTCAAGACAATTTTTTACTGCAGAGGTAAGAAGGAGGTCTAATAGAGATTTATCTGATTGTTTTTTAATTTCATTTTTGAGAAACCCTGCAATCAGGAGGGAGACATCTTTTTTAAACTGGCAGTTAAAGAGGCTAGGCAGGAACAGTAAAATATTATCCCAAAATTTTGACAGACAGTTGCAATGGATAATAGGATGAGGTAAGTCCCCTTGCAGTTATAGCAGGTCAGGTCTTGGAGTAGGTGTTGAGAGTGAACGCATGCCTGAGTCCAGTAAGCTTTGTGGATTAACCATAGTTTTGTTTGTGAAATGACAGGGGAGATTTTGCATTGGGTGGTTGAGTTAAAAATATGCAACCATTTTGATTCACATGGAGGGCTCGAGAAGTGTTTTTCCCAGAATGTAATGATATTTTTGTTTAAAGATGAGGATTTTGACCTAGTTTGTAGATGTGAGAAACCTGATGTCCAAATGTATTAATTTTATTGGTGCAGATCGGTAGTGATGGAGAGGATTTATGGAGTTTAGCCTTTGATAAGGCCATTAGATTTTGTAGAATTCTATCATGTCAAAGACATACTTGTCCTGTATTTCCTTAAAGGATAAGGGATATGAGGATTGTTCTAGTTGGTAAGGAAAAAAGATGTCCTTATTAATCCACGACTCATAGTGGAAGGATTTACCTTTGTATTTAATATTTTCGATTGTTCCATAGGGACTCTAGATTAGAGAGTCTGATGCTTGAGTTGAGCATTTTATCCAGTTGTAAGAGAGAGGTTTTTGTCTTTTTAAATATAGATTTAGATTTTAATATATTTAGAGTGTTAGAGGTAAGTAACGTGCATAGATTTTGGATTATAGCTTTTTCCACCGTTAACTAGACTGGAACGTAGTGATTGGGGGTTTAGAACCAGTAAAGACCTTGCTTTGCTGAGAATGCAGTTTGGTATGATTTAAAATTGTGCCTGGGCAGTGATCTTCGCTAAGATTGCGGAGTTTTCTGCACTCCGCACTCTGCAGAGCTCGTGGAGTGCATAAATCTCCGCTTCACGATGTGCAACAGAGTTTTTTACCAGCTTGCGATCGTGAACAGTAAGTTCGCGATAGTGCCGCTCGGGTGGAATTTCTGCCCCAGCGGCAGGAATGCCAGCACAAGCTGCGGTTCGCAGTGCACTCTGCCACTCGCGGAACTACGCGGAGTTTTTTGTAACTTCGCGGAGTTTCCGCAGTGCAAAACTCCACGAAATATGCCCAGGCTTATTTAAAATCAGCCAGGTTTACTCCCCCTAGAGATCTGTGAAGCCTATTTTTTTTTAGGGAAATCCTAGCTTTTATGCCTTAGGTATTTAACTAGCGGAGAGAGCATTATCTTAACCGTTTCTATTCTGCCCCACCAGGTGATAAATTTGGGTGACCAATTGTCTAATAACTTCTTAATCTTTTCTAGGGTAGATTGTTCATTGTGACGTAGTGTATCGATGAGGTTGCTGCCAAGTTTGATCCCCAGGTATTTGATGTAGCCAGTTTGGCAGCTCAGACCAGAAGTTCCTAGTATCTCTCTTGTGCATTGAATATTTAGTGGCTTAACTTCCGATTTATCCCTGTTTAACTTGTAGCCTGAATGACGGGAGTAAGTGTTTATTGTGTTCATCAGGGCCTGGATAGAAGGTTCAGAATTTTCTGTGACGATCAGGATGTCGTCCGAGTATGTTGCAAGCTTGTCCTGAGTGTTATCGAACTCCATCCCAGCAATATCAGAGTTCCTTTTTATGTCTGTTATGAGGAGCATGGCTTGGACGGCAGAACTAATGGCTGACTGAACCTGTCGCTCTGCACAACGAAGAGACACTAGTCCTCCGTTTTGGAACATATCGAGAGCCTAGGTACAATGGACAATGGGCTTCATTTCCAGATATAAAGCAGCATCCTTTGTTGCCTCCAATGTCCGTGGAAAGTCCTGGTAACCACCTCTAATCGCTGCCAACTCTGCCGATGTCCGTGAGAGGCGGCTCACCAGAATGGCAATGCAGTGATTTCCACCCATGTCGCTGGGGACGCCACATTGATCTTTGATCACCTGCATTTTGGTCCGCTAAGCTAAGCGGAACATACTACTGACCACCGTCAAGTAAGATTTGTCAAAAATTGCTTCAAATGTATAGCTTCTACAACACAGTGACCCTACCCTCAGGATCTGCCTGATCCCAAAATGGCGACTTCATTTAATGCAATGATGCACCTTGCGCCCCTGATAAACAACGCGGCGTGCTATGCAGTAATTTGTTAACTCCTAGTTTTTGTTCTGTTCTCCTGACCTTCACTGCTCAAATAAACGAGGTACATCCACAGAAACCCAAGCTCTGCGTTTTCCATGAGGTGGCTCCCTCTTAATGCTGGCCTGACTTCAAAATGGCGACGGAACCGGACTCTTTGGTGATTTGAACGCCAATTAATCCCTCCATGTTACTCACGCCTGATTAACGCCTGATCTATATAGCTATTACACACACTTGGCACATTTATTAAGAGCCCTCATTCTCTTACCATCTCTTGCCATCGCTACACCCGATCTGTAGCCAGGTGGGTCTTGTCACTGGAGTTCTCTTACCAATCTCAAACCAAGCGCATGACGATCCTGGCTCCTCAGTGGAGATCATAAAATGGCGTCTTCAATGGCGGCTACGAGGAAGTCTCAGATGCAACGAGGGCCTTAAATCCTAGCACCTATTATGGCACAGGGTTTCTCAGCCTACACAGTGTCCCTCCATCACACACCACATCAGCCTCAAGAGCCAACTAGTAGCTACCAACCAGCGCTACTGCTACAGTGCTCCCACCCAATAGTCAGAGCTACACAGTGTCTCTCCAGTGTGTATTGTACCATCACACACTACATCAGCCCCCAGAGCCAACCAGCATCTACTTGGTCCTACCTCTATGACTGGGTCTCCTCCAGGTACTGCGTGCACTGTGCTTTTCACCCGGGATGAGTCAGCTTAACCCTTCCCGCCGTTCAATGAAGAAATAATACCGGTCAGTGCTACCTCTACTCATCTACAACCCAATACCAGTTTGTTACTACATTACTGTTCTAAGGTTTCCAGCCCATCTGCTAGTCACCTACGTGCCCTGCATCGACTTGCACCACCATGGTTGGTAAGGAACCCAGGGCTCACTACAAAAAATCTAAAGCTGAACCTTCTCTATCAGACTCACCAATCAAGGTTAAAGAAGATGTTAGCAGCACAATGGAAATGATTCTTAAAATGTTAGTCGATGACCATGATCTGGCAAAATCAACTAAACAAAACACAGACACCATGCAGTTAGAGATAAACGCCATACCATCGAACATGAGCACAATTAACTCTAAAATCGTCGCCGCAGAACAAAGAATTAGTGACATCAAAGATACTGCGTTTCAAGCCAACAAAGAAATTAAAACCTTTCTAGACATTACCAGAAATCTTAAAAGACATGCAGCCGAACATGAAGACTATAACAGGAGAGGCAATATCAGAATTTTGGGTGTCCCGAAGGGCTCAGAAGACTCTGCTGAGTCATGTGTTGCTTTTCTGAAATCCTGGATTCCTCAGATTATGAGTATTCAATTTCACCAAAGTCTAGAGCTCGACCATGCACACAGAGTACCATTGTTTAGCTCATCTACAAGGAAAACGACCCGTCCTATCATTTGCAAACCTCTGAGATACCAGCACACAGAAGCCATTCTTAACTTTGCCCGCAAAAATCACCAGATCTCCTGGAAAGGACAAAACATAACATTTACACAGGATTACTCAAAACCTACCGTCGACACGAGAAAAGGTTTTCTCCTACCAAGGGAAAAATTAAGAGACAAAAACATCCTATTCTCTTTTGCTAGTCCTGCGAAATGTAAACTTTTTGAAAATGGAAGACCACACTTCTTCACTGACCCAAACAAACTAGCAAAACACCTAGACACTCCGACAGCTCAAGATATGGATCTCTCTACCTCTGCTTCGAATAAAAGAAAGACTTGATATCCTTTTTGTATACCAGTTCAGCCTACGATTTTACATTAAAAACCAAGGTTTAGTCGGGTTTGTAAGTTGGTAAACCTTAACACTCTCATGGCAATATATCTACCCAACTATTGCCAACTACCTACAACTTAACTGAACTCCTATTAGCCAAAATGGCTGTTCACCACTTAAACATTTAAGCTGACGCACTTTCAGAACAATGAGATTTTAAAAACGTTTTACAACGTAAAGTGCCATTAAATTGGAAACTGGCAATCAAAGTCAACTTTCAGAGAAGACCAGGACCTTTACAAGATTTCAGGCCAACTGTGTTGGAGCGGGGTCTGTATAACCCTTGAGGGGCAAAGGATTTACCTTGGGCCATTCTTACTTTCTTTGTCAGTTTCTTTAAAGTAGTTAACAGCAGGATACTGAAGAAAGCAAGTGACGAGCTTAGTCAGTGTCTCTTTCTGAAGTTTTGACTCTAATGGATCCACGTTGGCAAAAGCTGATTTTCAAAGTGTTGTTCGGCTTCAAGCATTGGCTCTGGAATGAATGCATCAACTCTCCCTCACTGCAAGTCAAATGCTCATACCTTTTGCAGAGGCAATAACTGATGAGTGTTGCACAGAGTGAGACACATCTTTGCAGTGGTCTTATGGTAGCCTTGAACTCCTACAAAAAAGAGTGGCCCACATTGGCAAAACATAGCCAGCAAGATCATCCCTTTTTCATCAAGCTCTTAAGGATAGAAGCATCTCTCCAGTTAGAACTCTCACAGGGTCCAGTGTAGTTTACTCCAAACTGGGTACCAAGTCTCCCACTAGGATGAAATCCTTTTTCAGCCTTTTGTGCCCCTTATGCAGTTTCAGGAGGCCAGCCACCTGATCCTTGAAGAGCAGACCTTTTGTTCAAGTGGAGAGCTGGACACAACTCTGCCCTCATCATAGGCAAGTCAATAGAATTTTCTTTCTGATGTTTTTTTCTATATCCATTGATGTTCTACTGAGCTACGGGTAGGATGCCATTGTTTCCAGTACATTAGCCACAAAATGATGACTTCCCTAGACCAAATAATGCAGAATTCCCACAAATACTCAACCTTATTTTCAGCACTTTCTATTACCCTTTAAAGTAAGCCTTCCCAGATCCCTCTGTTCAATATAGCAGAATCTAGCTCCCATTCAGAAGCACCATGTCCACATCCAGATCCAGCCCTCTGACAAAACGCCCCACCCTTCTTGATCAAGGAACATATGTCCTTTTGCTATGGGGCAGATATAAATAATTGAGGGAAACCTCTGGATTAAAACCTCTGCATTTAAGCTTTCCTATAGTAACTGTCAAAAGGAGAGCATCTTCTTTTTTCCATTGTGATGTCATCTATTCTGGTGCTCTTCCTTTCTCTATCAATTTAGGACCCAATGACTGCCTCATAACAGTCATCCTGGTGTTAGAAGTTGTATTTGTTTCTTAAGGGGACACCTTTACATACCTTTTTTAGAACGCTAGTTACTCACTTTGACGGGAAAGCAAAAGCAGCAGAACAGATTCTTACTCCCTCCATAAACTTTCCAAAAAGAAGCACATACACATCAGGCCTCTTCAGAGAAAAATATCACCATGGCCAAACAGTGACAGCATTTGGTTGCTATTCAATGTAGGGACATACTTTTCTAATTGTTTAGTTTGTCCACTTTTATACATTAAGCAATCTACTCAGTAGGCTAACTGGCCACACCTAATTGTGACTTGCTAAGGAAAAATTGTAGGAGAACCTTTGTCTGTCACATCGATATATCTGGAGGCTTATGATTTAACTCATACACTTGTGTAGTTGTAGTGTAAACATGAACTGTATCCCACATGTGGCCCGTGGCTTCCACTCCACAGGTTCATTTCCTGAATCCAAATTACCAAGGCTTTAATGAAAAGAACTTTTAAGCATGTTTCTACCATTTCCCAAAAAAGGCATAAACATTTATTCAATGGTGCTTTCATAACACCAGTTAAAACTGATGAAAACAACATCTTCTAGAATGTGTATCCAGAACTAATCTAAAAAACTGACTAAGAATTACTGTATCCTAGGCAATGTTCAGCTATACAGACACTAATCGCATTGAGTCATTTCTGTGCTTTGCCTTCTGCTGACTGTTATAAATAAATTGTTAATAGGTTTTCCAAGACAATTTGAATACACCATTTGCATGTGGTACTCAAATCATGTTCCTTAACAGAAAAAGCATATTTCCAGTGGCATAGCTAGGCACTTGGCCACCCGTGGCGGTCCCTGCCATTGCCGTCCTAAGTCCTCACTAAGGAGCGGGGGTGAGCTGATAAGATTTCCCACGTCTGCCGCCCCCACAGCAAATTCATTTAAGAGCGGGGGAGCCCCCTAACCCAAAACTTGTGGGGACCCTCTGCCCCTCTTGTTACGCCAGTACATATTGCCTTCTTAGTGAAACTGGGGGTACCACATGCTTAACCACCAATGGTTATCGAACAAGAGTAGAAAAGAAATCAGCATTTACTAACCATACAAATAAATAGTAATTTTAATTGGCTCAACCATCTTTCTCAAATACATTTGAAACAGTCATCACAAGCTCACAGTGATTTCACTTCTGATTTATAAACATTTGGCCACCTGGACTAGGCTCACAGATCCTTACAGGTCCTCGTACACCAAGGAAACACAAATAGGCCTAAAACACTAGCTAAGTGACAGAATGTAGTTGAATGAACAGATAAAGTCTCTTAAGTGAATACGATCCATCAGATTGGCACCACACTGTTAGAACTGACATTCTTTGGTGTGGTATTCTCCCAAACGTTTTGCCTTCTACTCTCCTGTTTGCTGGAATTTGTTTTTGTTGGCTTTAGGACTCTGTTTACTATACCACTCTAACCAGTGCTAATGTGCTTGTGCACACTCCTTTAAATATGGTAAACTTGGCTTACGCCGGATTACTACATTTAATTTACTTATATGCCCCTTTTAAGCTGGTAACATATGTACCCAGGGCATGTAAATGAAATGCAAATAGTGGGTCTGCAGCACTTAGAATGCCACCCACTTACATAGCCCTTTAAATCATGTCTGAGACCTAAAATTGCATCCTGTGTGCTGTTTACAATGCCAATTCAACCTGGCCAAATAAACCTTTTGCCAGTCCTTAACTTCCCTGTTGGACCTATTAGCCTTAGGCTTATCTTTCCCCAAACGTTTTGCCTTTCTCCTCCATTTTTTCTGATCTCGTTTTTGCTGGCCATAGGACTGGGCACTTTACCACTTCTAATCAGTGCTAAATTGGATTTGTTCACTTCTTACAACATGGTAACATTGGCATATTCAATTTACTTGTAAGTCTCTAGTAAGTTGGTATTACACGTACCCAGGGCCTTTAAATGAAATACTAAAAGTGGGCCTGTAACACATATATTGCCACCCACTTAAGTGGTACTTTGAACATATCTCAGGGCTACCATTGCAGCCTGAGTGTGCAGTTGAAAACTGCCATTCCCACCTAGCAAGATAAATCTTTTTCAAAACTGGCTGGCACATCATTACGCACCTGTTGCAAGCTGTACATCACATAGGTAAAAAAAACAAGAATCCAATATTTGTCGAAAAAAAACCCATATTTATTCTATGGTCTTCAGTGATTTTCAAATTCGCAATGGAGGTGACGTAATTCCAAGCGTCAAATGTTAAAGAGTTGCCCATACAGGTTTTATCCTACAGCACGATGGTATTCACAGTGCATTCTGGTTAACCATAAAGATATTCACCCAATGCATTTCGGGCATACCTGAGATAAGATAAACCTTTTGCAGATCCAAACTCTCCTTTCTAATACAGAGCCACCCAAAGGTGAGGCTACAGAGTATTTAAAAAGTTGGACATGTACTTTTAAGTTTTACATGTCCTGGTAGTGAAAAACTCTTATATTCCCTTTTCACTACTGCAAGGCTCTGTCTCTCCCATTGGATAATATTGGATTTACCTTGTTACATTTAATAATCTGTTACCTCCAAATGGGAGCAGGAAAAGCTTTATGTTTTGTGTCTTTGGAATTGTATGAAAAATCCTGTTATGCTGGAGTCGGAATTACAATTTTGAAAAATCCACTTTTAGAAAGTTGGCGGTCACCTGCCTTAGCTCTTTTGTGCCTGCAGCCTCTATCTGGGGCACATGACAGGGTGTCATTAACAGTTGGGCTTTGTTTATTCCTTCTAGGCAGCCACTCACAATAGAGAGCTTTGGTGTGCCTAGATATGACATCACTGGCAGGATGAGAGGAAGCAGCTGGGCCCTACTTATACTTGAATAGGCTATGCCCTGTCTCCACATAAAAGGCTGCATACCCCCTGTAGTTAGTCTGGAGCCAAGATTGAGAGGACACATGTGCACTTCAAAGTGATACCTCTAGAAGCTTCTCTCATTTCAAAGGCAGAACTTGGTATAGATAGTGGACCTCTGACACCAACTCTTCAGTACACTTCTGGACCATTGGAAGACTCTGACAGGAAGAAAGATGCTGTGCTGCTGAAAGGACTGACACTGTGCTGGACTGCTGCTTCTTGCCTGGGTGAGAAGGACTGGACATCCAATCTGAACGCAGGTCCACCAGAGTTACACCAAGGACCTGTCTCTTGTAACCAGCGCCCGGACTCTGCAACTATTAGATCTCCTCTTCCAAGTTGTGCCTCCCCAGTCCTGGACCCTGGAAAATGGGCCTGAGGGTGCTCTGCCAGCCATCTGTGGACCCAGCAGAAGCAACACAACTCCTCTGCTATGCAGCACAATCCGGAGCAGAACCAATGCATCGCTCTGCTGCAAGGGTTCTCTCAGCGCACGGACACTGCATCAATCTCACAGCCCATATCAGAACTCCCACCTGTGCAAAGATTTCCTGATGCAGGCCCTCACATTGCAAATCTCTCGTCGCCAGCAGTCTTGACAACAACGCAGGTTCTCACATCACAGCCTTACAGCCCTTGGGAATCGATGCATTGCCTCTAATGTGAGACTTACCCTTGACATCGACCTTCTCATTGCAAAGCCCTTGTCGACAGGGCCCTTGACGAGGATGCAGGTTCTCACATTGCAGCTTCACAGCTCTTCAGAACCGACACATTACCTCAGCTGCACAACGCATCCTCGCTGCGGGAACTCACAATGCTCCAAAACCAGGATTTAAGGTACTCATGTTCAGCTGGCCTAACTGAATCCCTGTAGTCGGCCCAGGACTTGTGACTTTGTACCACTCCCACGCAATCAGATATTCACAGTTGAGTATACTTTTTGGAGATATTTTCAGTGAAATCTTTAAACCTTCAAATCTCCGGTTCAAATGATTGAGTTTTGTCATCTTGGTCTTCTTTTATTTATTTAAAACGACTCTATTTTTCTAAACTAGTGTGGATTCCCTTTGTGGTGTGGTTGCACTGTGCTACTGTTTGAAGTGTTGCACGAATACTTTCCACATTGCCCCTGAATAAAGCCTTACTGCTCTGCACTGGCAACCCGAGGGTTGATCACAGGTTAATTTGAGGTTTGCTTGTGACTTTATACTGACAAACATTGTGGTTCCTTCCTGAGCAGGGTTGCGCCCCACTCAACCAGTAAGTAACCTAATTCCGTACACTCCCTTTTAATACATATAAGTCACCCCTAAGCGGGTGCTATAGAGCCCCATAGGGCAGGGTGCAGTGTATTTGAACAGTTGGACATGTACTTTTGAGTTTTTTATGTCCTGGTGGTAAAAAACTTCCAACTTAGTTTTTCAACACAGTGAAGCCTACCTCTTCCATCGAATAACATTGGGTTGCCTTCTTACATTTATTGTATGCTAAGTTTTAATTGAGAATGGATAGAAATGTCATGTTTGGTTTCAACAGAATTGTAATCTAAAACTGTTTTTATGAGACACAATTCATAAAATGTCACTTTTAGAAAGTTGGCATCTTCTTGTCCTAAATATTTGGTGCCTGCAGCCTGTTGTCCTCGGCAAGGAAATATCAAAGGATGTATTTGAGTATTCCTTCCAGACAGTATGACAAAGGGGGACTAGATGTTTATAGGATGGGCCATCCTGCCAGAATGGGTAGAGCGGAGTGGTTCCCTGCACCAATTACATTTCAAATGGGCTACCTTCAGCATATTGGCAAAAAAATTGACACCAGTCCTTTGTCATCCTAGACCTGCACAAAATTCATCCTTGCATCCAAAATAGACGTAAGGAGGCATTCTTGCACTAAGGACTAACACTAAATGCAGCAGAACATGATTAGCAATCAGCTACTCGGCTCGCTAAATGTGCGCTAGCAGTAGGATTTCCCCTCAAATTATGCAAGCAGGAGTAATTGTGCAATTATCGATAATTCCACGTCTGCCAAATTTCAGAATTCACTTTAATCACTCTGACATAATTGAAATTCCACACAGGCCTAGTTCTAGGAGATTGGTGAATTATGAACAATATATAGTTATCACTTTGTGCGATCATAACTGCCATGAGCGATACCATCCAAAAATATTTTAGTGACTGTGAGGGTTCTACAGGCAACACCATGAATGAGAGGTGGTAAACTTGTGTTACAGGTGCATTTATCAGAATGTTTTCTGGTGCGCGGCCTCTGTTGTTAAGAGCCATGAGCAAGCTAGCAAATATCATCCATAATTGTGAGATCAGATTTAAATCAAACCCTATAATAGATACAGTGCTCCTAGCAAAGAGAGCCAAATATGCCTACCTGATGGAAATTATAACCTGCTTGGGTTATTGCTCTTGCCCAGCATACGGCACTACAAGATATATAATGCAGGGATATTCCTTGCAAGGTTAAATTCGAGCAAAACCACCATCAGGGAGCTAACTGGGGTATTTCTGAGAAATGCACCCCCTAATATGAGACAGAACAACATTACAAGTAGTATTTAGGGTGTCCCTGTGCAGCCCGAAATAAAAACAAAACTTTCCTCAGCAAAAGATAACAATAAGCATCCACTTAAACAGGTAAACGAACAACAAGCAACATATTTCAATAAAATGCTGACTCTGTGGGGCATGCTTTCATTAAGCAAAACTTAACATTTTGTATTTTTTAGCATCAGGTTGTGGAGAGAATATATTTTCCTCAAACCAGCCAACCAACTGGTCAACAGCTATTATGGCCTGGTACAAAGAAGTTGATAAATTCACCTATGGTACATTAACTGGACCATGGTACGACGTTGGCCATTACACACAGGTAGGGAAACATTCTTCTTTTACTTGTTTTTGAGTTCTGCTGTTTCTAAACATAGTGAATTAAAGTAGATCTTAGTGGACGGGAAGCTCAAATTGAAATTACCTAGATTTAACCATGACTTCTAAATCTGTCGATGTCAGAAGCAATCATTTAACTCACTGAGCCATCTCACTAGCAGATAAGATGTATTTGTTATGTTATGTTATGTTAAAATTATTTGTAGAGCGAACTTATATCATACAGTTTCTTGGTGCTAATTATAGGAAATAGCCTGAAGCACGTTGATTCATTCACATGCTATAGAGAACAGCCATGTTTTTAAGAGTCTCCTGATTTGAAGATAGCACGGTAAGGGTCTGGTATACAAATACAGTGAGCTCCAAAAATGAGTGGCTAGAACAGTGAATCTGGCTCCACCTAATCTCTTCCTTTTAAAGGGTGGGATAACCAGGAGGTTATGGTGGAATGACCTTAGGGTTCCAGGCAGGGATATACCTCTGGTTGAGGGTGGAGCCAAATTCCGGGCAGGTGCCATGCAGGGATTTAAAGATAAGACACCCAATCTTAAATGCACTTCGTTGTGTTACTGGTAGCCAGTGCAGTTCCCTCACTAGGGGAGTGATGTGGCACCATCTACACTGATGGTAAATGTAGGGATTTGTTAGGATCCGACAGCTGCAAATGTCCATATATTTTTGATTTGCAAATCCAATGAAATTATCAAAATCAATTCACTAATGGGTTTTCTCTGTTTGTATATTTTATATAAACCTGAAGTTAGAAGTAATTGAAGTGTTCTCACAGACCTCTATTACATGTTTACTACTTCACTTAGATAGTTTTTTCACAATGGAAGTTTATATGTTGGAGTTTCCAATCTAGAGCCTATTGTATGTACAGAAAGGTCACATATAGTGGGTGGAAATTGCAGTTTGTGCCCCATTATAAATCACAGTGAATGCAGGGATGGTGGCATACAAGGAACAGCAAAACACCATCTTCACGTTTTCTTTCCTACAAGGAAAACATTTTGCATTTTTAAAAAAGCAGCCGTAATCCACTACAGGGATAGGTGCTGCTTTTAAAAATAAAATGTTCTCCGTTTGGAAAGAGATCAGCGGGCGCCTAAAGTGGTCACAAAAGACCTCTGCATGTTCTCCCTGGTTCTGCCTGAAATGATACATACATTTTCTGTTTGTTTTACATGGAGATGGAGTGTTCAATTCTTTAAAGCAAATTAATTAATTGATTTTGGATAAGGTAGATCATGTACAGTAGTGCAAAAAATCCAAAGGCCTAATTCCCAAAGGTAAATGTATACGTTTTTGTAAGTTTAAGAATGTTTGCTATTCACAAATGGATTTATAAGTAGCATCTTTATGTGCGGAGTCTCCACACATAACATAACATATCTTTCAGCACATAAAAAGATCAATCAATTAATCAATCAATCAATCATCATTTGTATAGTGCAGCACTGTCACCCCGGGTGCTGTAGATGCAACGTCAGAATAAAAGTAAAAAACGAGCAGAAAGAAGCACAACAGGTCAGAAACAAGCATTAGTTGGCAAAATAATGGTGAAGAAAAGGCAAAATAGAGGGCAGGAGCGAGCAGAGAAGAGGCAGAAAAATTAGTAGAAAATCAGCGGAGGCAGCACAACCCAAGGCACCAGAGGGTAACAGACTGCGGGCAAGCTGGACAGGAGGACCGTTGCAGAGAGAGCTGGCATGAGGACCAGCTCATGGGGTCATGCTGTGGCCTTCATTAAGTAGGTCCTGGGAGGAGGTCGGGGCACTGGGTGTCATCAGTGATGTTCTCAGTGATGTCACTGACCATGTCATGAATGATGTAATATGTGACGTCATGAGCAGTGCATTGCGAGGGCGCAAGTTATAGTTAGCTGAACTAACTATAACACCTGAATTTCTATGGTTTTGTACGAGTGAAATGTCCAACTAACTATAACGTTTCTGAAACCTATGGTTTTTTCAGTGAATTTCTGTGTTTTTTTAAATGCTAATTTCTAAATATAACGTGCTTGAAACCTATGGTTTTTTTAGTGAATTTCTATGTTTTTTTTAAAATGCTAATTTCTAACTATCACGTGTCTGAAACCTATGATTTTTCAGTGAATTTCAAAGGTTTTTTAAATGAAAATTTGTAAGTCTAATGTACCTCAATCCTATGTTTTTTAAATTTTCTATACATATATATATATATATATTAAAAAAAATTGTGAATAATTTTTAGTTAGGAAAAGTATATTCATTCTTTTCTTTTTTGTAATATTATACAGTAGTCGAGCACCCTTCGCGCATCCTACACGATGGCTGGCGCATTCTAGTAGCCATTTTGAAAAGTCGCGCTGGGGTCGCGACTTTGGTGTAATTTGTAAAGTATGAAATATCTCTAAATTAATTATAAATAAAAGTTTGCCTTTAAGTGTTTGTCTAAATTTATTAATAAAAGTATTTTTAAAGTATTATTTTCAATATAATTTCGATGAAAGTAAAGTTACGAAATGCGCGGTGTAGCCACTTAATGTGTGCCACATTTCCCCACGCGTATTTCCGGGGTCGTGCCGTGATCTCGCTGAGATCGAGCCGTACTTTTAAAGTTGAAAAAATTACTATAGAAAGTTTGAATATTATATTAGACTGAACAATTTTGCTACTATACTTATTAAAAGTTTATAGAAATTTTTATTTATAGTGTATATTGATATATATGATTTTTGCGGGTGCGTGAAGGGTGCGTGACGAGTACGTCAGCAAAAGAAAAAAGGAATTGGATTGGTTGAAATCAATTTCATTGTTAAAGAGGGAGGAACCATCCTTCTGATATTTCCCTTACTTTTTGTCCTCGATAGACAGAAGACCTGTTTGTTGCTTCTCTTTATATTGATATACCATTTTTGTGTGTTTGTTTATTTTTAATACAACTATGGCTTCTAGTTTTGCCGAAGTTGATCCACTTGCAGTAGAGGAGGAAGAACAGATGGTGCAGCAGAAGAGGAAAAGAAAGGAAAGCATTGTTTGGTCCTTTTTTAGTGTACAAGAGGACCTGCGATGGATGCCGCTTCTGCCTCCCGTAACCTAGAACGGCACAGTACGGTCAAACTGCGGTGGGACGCAAACTCGTTGTCCTCTCATGGCTCTGCTCCACACTTCGGGGAGGACGCTTTCCATTAGCTGTGTTTTCTGATGACGTGTCACGCCGGCCACGTACAACAACAGAACTCCTTTAGATCTAAACCGACTCTTCCACTCTCTCACTGGAAGTTAAACCAGGTCACGCGAACACTTTCACAATACAACAGCCGGGAATGCACTTTTCGGTAAAAAAACACATTCCTTCCTCCTAATCAAATAAAAGACTCACTGAAGAACAGGGGCCAGCTTCGATCGGTAAACAGCTCTTAAAACGACTTTTTTACTTCGCAATACCATTACAACGCATGCATTCCCATGCATGCGTTATACATCGTGAAGTAATTACTACGCATTTTTTTAGAACGGATGGTCATTTACCACGTATGCCTTTATAACAAATTTCATTGTAAAGATATGTATGGTAAATGACCATGTGTTCTAAAAAAATTTTGACAATCCACATCGTTGTAAGGAAAAATAGGCTGTTTCTTTTCCTCACAATGACATGCACCGCCCCTCAGAGACAATGTGAAGCAGGAACCACGAGGAGTGACAGGTAAGGGGGATCTGGCATGGGGTGGGGGTTACTTTTCTAGGGTTTAGGGTAGTGCAGTGGAGTTTGGGTAGTGTAGGGGGTTGTGGTGGGGGTAGTGTTTTAGGGTTTAGGGTAGTGCAGTACTGTTTGTGTAGTGTAGGGGGTTGTGCTGGGGGTTGTGTTTTAGGGTTTAGGGTAGTGCAGTGGTGTTTGGGTAGTGTAGGAGGTCATGCTGGGGGTAGTGTTTTAGGGTTTAGGGTAGTGAGGTGGTGTTTTGGTAGTGTAGGGGGTCGTGCTGAGGGTAGATTTAGGATTTAGGTTAGTGCAGTGGTGTTTTGGTAGTGTAGGGGGTCGTGCTGGGGGTAGATTTAGGGTTTAGGGTAGCGCACTGGTTGTGTAGTGTAGGGGTTGTGCTGGGGGTAGTGTTTTAGGGTTTAGGGTAGTGCAGTGGTATTTGGGTAGTGTAGGGGGTCATGCTGTGGGTAGTGTTTTAGGGTTTAGGGAAGTGCAGTGGTGTTTGGGTAGTGTAGGGGATCATGCTGGGGGAAGTGTTTAAGGGTTTAGGGTAGTGCAGTGGTGTTTGGGTAGTGTAGGGTGTCATGCTGGGGGTAGTGTTTCAGGGTTTAGGGTAGTGCAGTGGTCTTTGGGTAGTGTAGGGTGTCATGCTGGGGGTAGTGTTTCAGGGTTTAGGGTAGTGCAGTGGTCTTTGGGTAGTGTAGGGGGTCATGCTGGGGTTAGATTTAGGGTTTTAGGGTAGTACAGCAGTGTTTGTGTGGTGTAGGGGGTCGGGTTTTAGGGTAGTGCAGCGGTGTTTGTGTAGTGTAGGGGTAGTGCGGAGGGTAGTGTTTTAGGGTTTAGGGCAGTGCAGTGGTATTTGGGTAGTGTAGGCGGTCGTGCTGGGGGTAGTGTTTTAGGGTAGCACAATAGGGTTTGGGTAGTGTAGGGGGTCGTGTTTTAGGGTTGAGGGTAGTGCAGTGGTGTTTGCGTAGTGTAGGGGGTCATGCTGGGGGTAGATTTAGGGTTTAGGGTAGAGCAGTGGTGTTCAGGTACTGTTGGGGGTCATGCTGGGGGTAGTGTTTTAGGGTTTAGGGTAGCGCAGTGGTGTTTGGGTAGTGTAGGGGGTCGTGTTTTAGGTTGGAGGGTAGTGCAGTGGGGTTTGCTTAGTGTAGGGGTCGTGCTGGAGTTAGATTTAGGGTTTAGGGTAGTGCAGTGGTGTTCGGGTACTGTAGGGGGTTGTGCTGGGGGTAGTGTTTTAGGGTTTAGGGTAGCACAGTGGTGTTCGGGTAGTGTAGGCGGTCGTGCTGGGAGTAGTGTTTTAGAGTTTAGGGTAGTGCAGTGGTGTATGGGTAGTGTAGGGGGTCATGCTTGGGGTAGTGTTTTTGGGTTTAGGGAAGCACAGTGGTGTTTGGGTAGTGTAGGGGGTCATGCTGTGGGTAGTGTTTTAGGGTTTAGAGAAGTGCAGTGGTGTTTGGGTAGTGTAGGGGGTCATGCTGGGGGAAGTGTTTAAGGGTTTAGGGTAGTGCAGTGGTGTTTGGGTAGTGTAGGGGGTCATGCTGTGGGTAGTGTTTTAGGGTTTAGAGAAGTGCAGTGGTGTTTGGGTAGTGTAGGGGGTCATGCTGGGGGAAGTGTTTAAGGGTTTAGGGTAGTGCAGTGGTCTTTGGGTAGTGTAGGGGGTCATGCTGGGGTTAGATTTAGGGTTTTAGGGTATTGCAGCAGTGTTTGTGTAGTGTAGGGGTAGTGCTGGGGGTAGTGTTTTAGGGTTTAGGGTAGTGCAGTGGTGTGTGTGTGGTGTAGGGGGTCGGGTTTTAGGGTAGTGCAGTGGTGTTTGTGTAGTGTAGGGGTAGTGCGGGGGGTAGTGTTTTAGGGTTTAGGGCAGTGCAGTGGTATTTGGGTAGTGTAGGCGGTCGTGCTGGGGGTAGTGTTTTAGGGTTTAGGGTAGCACAATAGTGTTTGGGTAGTGTAGGGGGTCGTGTATTAGGGTTGAGGGTAGTGCAGTGGTGTTTGCGTAGTGTAGCGGGTCATGCTGGGGGTAGATTTAGGGTTTAGGGTAGAGCAGTGGTGTTCGGGTACTGTTGGGGGTCATGCTGGGGGTAGTGTTTTAGGGTTTAGGGTAGCGCAGTGGTGTTTGGGTAGTGTAGAGGTCGTGTTTTAGGTTGGAGGGTAGGGCAGTGGGGTTTGCTTAGTGTAGGGGTCGTGCTGGAGTTAGATTTAGGGTTTCGGGTAGTACAGTGGTGTTCTGGTACTGTAGGGGGTTGTGCTGGGGGTAGTGTTTTAGAGTTTAGGGTAGCGCAGTGGTGTATGGGTAGTGTAGGGGGTCATGCTTGGGGTAGTGTTTTGGGGTTTAGGGAAGCACAGTGGTGTTTGGGTAGTGTAGGGGGTCGTGCTGGGGGTAGTGTTTGAGTGTTTAGAGTAGCACAGTGGTGTATGGGTAGTGTAGGGGGTCATGCTTGGGGTAGTGTTTTGGGGTTTAGGGAAGCACAGTGGTGTTTGGGTAGTGTAGGGGGTCGTGCTGGGGGTAGTGTTTGAGGGTTTAGAGTAGCACAGTGGTGTTTGTGTAGTGTAGGGGGTCGTGCTGGGGATAGTGTTTTAGGGTAGCACAGTGGTGTCTGTGTAGAGTAGGGGGTCATGCTGGGGCTAGTGTTTTAAGGTTTAGGATAGCGCAGTAGTGTTTGGTTAGTGTAGGGGGTTGTGCTGGGGCTAGTTTTTTAGGGTTTAAGGTAGCGCAGTGGTGTAGGGGGTCATGCTGGGGGTAGTGTTTTAGGGTTTAGGGTAGTGCAGTGGTGTTTGGGTAGTTTCTGGGTCGTGCGGGGAGTAGATTTAGGGTTTAGGGTAGCACAGTGGTGTTTGTGTAGTGTTGGGGGTCGTGCTGGGGGTAGTGTTTTAGGGTTTACGGTAGTGCAGTGGTGTTTGTGTAGTGTAGGGGTTTGTGCTGGGGTAGTGTTTTAGGGTTTAGTGTAGTGCAGTGGTGTTTTTGTAGTGTAGGGGGTCGTGTTTTAGGGTTTAGGGTAGTGCAGTTGTGTTTGGGTAGTGTATGGGGCCGTGTTTTAGGGTTTTGGGTAGTGTACTGGTGTTTTGGTAATGTAGAGGGTCGTGCTGGTGGCAGTGTTTTAGGGTTTAGGGTAGTGCAGTGGTGTTTGTGTAGTGTAGGGGGTAGTGTTTTAGGGTTTAGGGTAGTGCAGTTGTGTTTGGGTAGTGTAGGGGGTCATGCTGGGGATAGTGTTTTAGGGTTTAGGGTAGTTCAGTTATGTTTGGATAGTGTAGGGGGTCATGCCGGGGGTAGTGTGTTAGGGTTTAGGGTAGTGCAGTAGTGTTTAGTCAGTGTAGGTGGTCATGCTGGGGATAATAATAATTAATAACTATTTATTGAATGATTAATTAAAATCTTACAATTCAAGAATCACCAATACTCAATCACTAAAACATATCTATACAAAAAAGATCATAAAATACATTAAATACACAAGTTCAATTAATCATTATTACAATTCATTTGTTACTAATATAAAATTAACAATCATTTACAGTTATAAATTGATTACTTTTGTGCAGAATCTCATATGCGAATGATGCTCTAACTGTCAGCAGCTTCCCTTCTTAATAAGCTTCAATCGTTAACTTTCAACTTCTTTCTTATAAGCGTAATAAATGTAGTGAAGTTCGCAATCATTAATATATCCCTTGGGTTAAAACAAGCTAACAGAGCTTGTCTACATGATCGTATCCCTCTTTCATTAAAACAGACTTTTACATATCTCTTTCTTTCAACCTTCAATGATGTACAAATGAAAACCAAATGTATAATGTTTTCTTTCCATCGGTTACATAGTCTACAAAGAGTTTGTTCAGTTGGTCTCATCCAGGGCTTAGCATGTATTAGTCCCGGGAGACTACCAAATCTTGCAGTCATAAATACGTTTTTTATTTGGGTTGTCCGTGATATTTCTAGATTAGGTTGCACTTTAAGGGTAGTGTATTCATTCACCATCATCCAGGCATGTGATCTTTTAATAAATAACTCCTTATCCTTTAAAAGTGATAGATGTTTTGTTAGTCTATTAATTAGTTTTTTAAAGGATAGTGGTGTTGTTGGTATCTCCCAAAACTCGTGCGCAGATAGTTCTGTTAGTGCAATTTGAATGTATGTAAAAAAATGAGAACTTTTGTTCTGTTGCATTTCTTGCCAGAGTAGACAGCTCATTGGATTAAGAATATTATTTTAGATTTGTTTCCACACCTTTACATCCTGGCCCATCCTCGCAACTTGCTGATTACAAAAGCCAAATTCCAGTCAGATCTGGGCTGCTGATGCGTTAGTCGGCAGTCGAAACATCATTTTAAATGTTTTTGTTATAACATTGTTCAAAAGTAAAGAATCCATACCAAAAAGAACCTCACTTCCATAAGTAAGACTCGGCATTAATTTTGCTTTTATAACCTTTAGTAGTGGCAGATAAGTTGGAACACCCAAAGAGCAATGCAGTGAACGAAAAGCCGCAATCAGGCAATTGCTTCTTTTCTTCAGCTCATTTTTGTGTTGACAAAAGGAACCCTTCTCATCAAACCATAATCCCAAATATTTATATTGTTTTACTTGTTCAAGATGCCGACTTTGTAAATACAATTTTTGCTTGCTGTGGCTCGATGCCCTATTGCAGACTACCCTTATTTTTGTTTTTGTTTCATTTATCACCATCTTATTCTTTGTAGAATACATTGATATTTTATTTATAAGTCGCTGCAGCCCTATCTTTGTTTGGCTGAGTAAAATCACATCGTCAGCATACAATAAATGTGAAATTAGTTTATTAGCCAATTTTGGTGGGTGAGCCAACTCATCGTCCAGTTCTTCCATTAGGTTGGCTAAAAATAGATGAAATAAGTACGGTGCTAATACGCATCATTGTTTTAGACCTTGAGATGTCTTTATTCCTTTTGATCAGCGTGAACCATCACCTAATCGAACCCTTGTCCAGGTCTCGGTATATAATAATTGAATCGCTTTTAAAAGGCCAGCGTTAATCCCGTAATTTTCCAACTTCCTCCATAAAATGTGTCTGTCTACACAGTCAAACGCTGATTTAACATCAACGAAACATAGATAGACCGGCTGTTTTTTCATTTTGTATTTTTCCATTAACATTCCAAGTGTTAATATATTTGTTGTTGTGCCTTGTCCTTGTCTAAATCCGGATTGGTTCAGGGGAATTAATTGTTTTTCCACTGCCCATTCAGTTAGATCTTTTAGAAGAATTGAGGCAAAGACCTTAGCTGCGATGTCTTGCAGTGTTATTAATCTATAGTTAGCAGGATGTGACCACGCGCCACTCTTATAAATAGGTGAGATTATGGAACCCCTCCAAGAGGAAGGGATAGTTGATGTTTGCACCGCTTGGGTAAATACTAATGTTAAGTGTTTGGACCATAGTAAATCATTCTCTTTATAAAAAGCAGCTGCAATACCGTTCGGTCCAGGAGTGCCATCAGTTCTCTGTTTCTTTATAAGTTTGGATACTTGACTTTCCGTAATAAGAATGTTGGTATTCTTTTCGTCCTGTGATTTTATCAAATTATTTATACCGGGGTTCCAGTCCATGCTTGTGTTTATATTAGAGTTTAGGTGTGAATGAAGGAAGTTGACCCACTCTGACTCAGGAATAGCAGAGGACGTAGTTGTTCTACTAGATCTACTTAAGTTGTTGATTAGAGACCAAAATTCCCTTGCATTGTTCTTTTTACTGGTGTAAAATGCCTTAGCCCAGAGTTCTTGTTTCTTTTGCATTTTCTCTGCCCTAATTCGTTTTCTTACTTCGTAATTTATTTTCTTTAATTCATCTCTGTAAATTTGATTCCCTGGGTGTTTCTTAGCCAATCTCAAGATTTTGTTACGATCTTTTTTAATAGGTGGCGTTCCGAAGACAATTTGACTGGCGCCATTGATTTTATGCCCTTATGTTCTTTATTTTGAACTTTTTATTTTTGACTTAAAACTAATTTGTTTATGAAGAGCGACCATTTTTCGATAGCATTCAGACCCTCTTCATCAAGACAGGATTCATCCATTATTTTCGATGTTACTGTGATCGATTCTTTAGTACTTTATGTCCAATAAAGTTTCTTATAATTTACCGTGTTTATATCTCCCTGAAGCGTCATGTATTCTCCGTGCCTTATACAGTTTAATTGTAACTCTAATATTTGTTGATTGTGGTCACTTCCATACAATTCACCGATCTGGTAGGATGAAATCTTTTGAAATAGGTTTAATGACGCTATTGTATAGTCTATCCGTGATTTGTTACCCAAGGCTTGATAAGTCCAGGCAGGTGGTGTATCTTGCGGAAAACGTCTGTTTAACACCCTTAAACCAAACGCTTCTAGGTCTTTTAGAAGGTTATTCCCAATTTTCCCTTTCCTCTTTTCCCTAGCGTCTGATGTAAGGCAGGGACTTGGAATTGCCCATATATAGTTCTGTTCTTGTATCTCTTCATCTCTCACATACGACCATAACATATTCATATTAAAGTCACCCGTAATGATGACCTCAGGATGCATGTCCTTTTCCAGTTGCTGAAGTATTATAGTCGACATGCCGCTAACCATTGCGTTTGGGTAATCTAGGGGGTCATGCTGGGGGTAGTGTGTTAGGGTTTAGGGTAGTGCAGTTGCGTTTGGTTAGTGTAGGGGGTCATGCTGGGGGTAGTGTTTTAGGATTTATGGTAGTGCAGTGGTGTTTGGGTAGTGTAGGGGATCGTTGTGCTGGTATTAGTGTTTTAGGGTTTAGGGTAGTGCAGTGATGTTTGGGTAGTGTATGGGGTCGTGCTCGGGTAGTGTTTTAGGGTTTAGGGTAGTACAGTAGTGTTTGGGTAGTGTTTAGATGGTCATGCTGGGGTATTGTTTTAGTGTTTAAGGTAGTACAGTGGTGTTTGTGTAGTGTGCAGCACATGCGCTGCGTCGCTAGGCGAGACCTAAAAAGCATTGCACCAAGATGGCTGCCAACACTTCTAGTGTTGGCAGCCAATTAGAGCCAAGCTTGTGCTTGCGTAGTTAGGTCCCACCCAGACATATAAAGATGCTTTTCCTTTAATATCTCAAATACTACTGAACGGATTTACACCATTTTAAAAAAATGGTGTAAATGTAGCCGTGCCTAAAGTTTCCTATGGGAAATGCATTTTTCGACCTCTTTTTTTAAAATTTCTCAGGAACTACTGAATGGATTTACACCATTTAACAAAAAGGTCTCTTTCTGAACCAAGGGCTACCTTTATGCCAAATTTGGTGTAATTCCGTTCAGCAGTTCGAGCTGTAGCCATGTCTAAAGTTTCTCATGGAACATAACATGGAAAAAACACGTTTTGGGACACCCCTTTTTTCTCGGCACCCTGCTAGGCAAATCATCCCGAAACTTTCAGGATAGGAGCTGACTGGAGTGGGCCATAGGTTTTGAAAACTTTGTGAAGATTCGTCAACCGGCGCCAAAGTTATTGGGAAAACAAAAAATGCTTTTCCTATGGAAACTGGGTCCTAACTATAACTATCTACTGGCGACCGCCTACTAGTAGGTAGTTATAGTTACAACCTAGTTTCCATAGGAAAAGCATTTTTCGATGTGCTAATAACTTTGGCGTCGTTTAACGAATCTTTATGAAGTTTTTCAGAAAGTTGCACTTTGTTGGTCAGCTCCGATCTTGAAAGTTTGGGGGTGATTCGTCAAGTGGGGGTTGAGAAAAACGGGGGCCCCAAAACGCGTTTTCCCTATGTTAATTTCCATAGGAAATTTTGCGACTAGCTGGTAGAGCTTGGTTCAGAAATCGTCCTTTTTTTTAAATGGTGCAAATCCGTTCAGTAGTTTTTGAGAAATTCAAAAAATAAGAGTAAAAAAATAAATTTCCCATAGGAAACTTTGTGCAAGGCTACAGCTGAAACTACTGAACTGAATTACCCTGAATTTGGCACAAAGGTAGTGCGTGGGTCAGAAAGTGACCTTTTTTTTTAAATGGTGTAAATCCATTCAGTAGTTGCTGAGAAATTAGAAAAATAAAAGTTTCGATATCTGGGCGGAGCCTAAGTCCCGTGCACGAGCTTCACTGTGATTGGCTGCCAACACTCCAAACCAGGAAGTGTTGGCAGCCATCTTGTGGCTTGGTAGAAGTGAGCTGCTATAAAACAGAGAAAGAAAGGTAGAAAACAAGAGAAGGGGGCAGAGTAGAAACACCCTGACCCCCTAGGCCTGGTCAGGGGGTCCCAGAAGGACCCCCAGGGCCCCAAAAAGTATTATTATTTTTTTTAAATCAGCATAATTCGCGCTGGGGTCGTGGGTTCCCGTGTTTTATTTTAATGAGACCCCGGGGTGGGTAGGTCCAAGGGCATTTCTTAAAAAAAATAGCGAGGGCTCGCTGCGGCTGCGGGTGCCCGCTGGGGTCCCCTTAGACTCGGGGCTTCACTCATGTCGGGAGGGGGTTGCGCGTCCCCCCTCCTGGAGCTCTCCATCTGCTTATAACTTTGGCGTCGTTTGACGATTCTTTATTAAATTTTCCAAATAGTTTCTCTTTTTTGATCAGATCCTATCTCGAAAGTTTAGGGGTGATTGGTCAAGGGGGGGGGGCTGAGAAAAAAGGGGGGGGGTGTAAATGTGTTTTCTCAATGGATTTTCCATAGGAAACTATAGACAAGGCTACAGGTCAAACTGCTGAACGGAATTAGGCCAAATTTGACAGGGAGAAAGGTCTTGGTCCAGAAAGCGTAGTTTTGTTGAAATGGTGTAAATCTATTCAGTAGCTTTTGAGATATTAAAGGGAACAAAATATATATATCTGGTCGGTGCCTTACTCCCGAGCACGAGCTTGCCTCTGATTGGCTGCTAACTCTTCAAAGCCGGAAGTGCCCTCTGATTGGCTGCTAACACTTGAAACCAGGAAGTGTTAGCAGCCATCTTGTGCCTCGCATCGAGTGAAAATATAAAAGAAAGGTTCCAGGGCAATTTAATATAGCGTAGCTCAGTGTAATGATGATTTGGACGCAGTGAAGGTTTAAGATTTATTAACAATAAAGTAGAAACAGGTGAGCGCCAGGCAGCACGACTTCCACTCCAGGACACTAGTAGGAAGATAACCCTTTCACGCTCCCTGTGCCCAACATCACCACTTCAGAGGTATGCCTTTAGAAGCCAGTCCGTCGGCTCGCAGCTGTCTACCTTTGCGATCTAGTTTGCTGCTGTGCCTGTACCTCTGCGAGCTACTATGCTGCTGTTCCTTTAGGAGTGGACGGCTCGTAGTTCTGCCTCTGTGAGTCGAGTGGACGGGCCACAGTTGTCCCTCTGCGAGCCTGGGTATGAACTGTTCATAAGTCTTACTATATGAGCATTGAAAAGCCATTTTGTGATTCAGTCCATCAGCTGGCATCTGTCCGAGGCATTTCTGAAAACATACCGGAACTCTGTTTTCAGAGATACCCCTTTCATGCTGCCTCTCCCCACATCAGCAGGTAATGCACCCTCTTCCCACATCACTAGCATACCGTCAACAACCTTTTAGGGCCCACAAGTCTCCCTCTGCGAACCACTGGTCGGCTCGCAGCTCTTCCGGTGCAACTTCTCGGCCCGCACTTTTACGAGCCAGGCCGCCCGTTTGCAGGTCCCTGAGAAGAGATGCAATGAAGGCAACAATGATGCAGGTCAGACACCCAACAGTACTCCGACATCCCCCAGCAGCAGCTGCTTGTCCGCCATCCCCGCTCACCCCCCACAAACAAATGTGTCAGGAACGTGATTAAATGTGGAGCCTAACAAATCGGCTGGTGTTGCAGTTATATTAAAAAGATGCTTGTGAGGTTGGACAAATAAGAATCTTAGTCATGTA
This sequence comes from Triturus cristatus, assembly GCF_964204655.1. Taxonomy (NCBI): domain Eukaryota; kingdom Metazoa; phylum Chordata; class Amphibia; order Caudata; family Salamandridae; genus Triturus; species Triturus cristatus. Next base: position 185,516,648 of record NC_140589.1, read on the forward strand.
TGGATTTACATATAAAACATTTTATTAAAACAAAACAACAACAAATAAAACTATGTGTGTAAAATATTTTATTAAAAGAAATAAACAACAAATAAAACTATGTACAGACACGGCATGTCATCCCTCAAAAATTTGTGAATCACAGTCTGCAAGATAGAAAGCAAAATAAGATGGTGCGTTATGCACCCAGCAAAGGAGAGAGAAAGAGAGGAAGAATAAGATACAAGGGAGATAGAAAGAGAGAAACAGTGTGAGAGAGAGGAAGAGAGAGAAAGAGTGAGAGAGAGAGAGAGAGAGAGAGAGAGAACGAAAGAGAAAGAGAGAGAGGAAGACAGAAAGAAAGAGTAAGACTGAGAGGAAGACAGAGAAAGAGAGAAAGAGTGAGAGAGAGGAAGAGAGAGATACAAGGAAGAGAGAAAGAGAGAAACAGTGTGAGAAAGAAGAGAGAGAGAGAAAGAGAGCGGGGAAGACAGAGAGAGAAAGAGAGGAGAGAGAGAGAAAGAGTGAGAGAGAGGAAGAGAGAAAGAGTGAAACAGTGTGAGAGAGAAGAAGAGAGAGAGGAAGAGAGAGAGACTAAGTGTGAGAGAGAGGAAGAGAGAAATATTAAAAAAGAAAGAAAGAAAGAGTGAGATACAAGGAAGAGAGAAATAAACAGTGTGAGAGAGGAAAAGAAAGACAAACAGTGTGAGAGAGAGGAAGAGAGAGAGAGAAGAAGTGAGAGAAAGAATGAATGAGAGAGAGAGGAAGAGACAGAGAAAGTGAGAAATTGTGAGAGAGAGATAAAGGAAGAGATGGAGAGGGAGTGTTGACACTGGAGAAAATCTTCGCAGCTCACCTTTGTGTCACCGGTGAGTCTCCAACCATGTGCCGGGACATACCCTCAAGTGTAGTTATCTGAAAGACAGTATAGAATTAGTAATTGCAGACTATATACAACTGCACACCTGTAATTCTCTGTTTCGGCTCTGCGCACCCAGGCAGCTGCATCCCATCCACTTCCACTGCCCAGAGGTGTCTAACAGCCGCCGCGCATCCAGGGCCATATTATCAAGAATGGCGATAACATTATTGCCACTTTAGCGGCAGGAAACTGCCGCAAAAGCGGAGATAAGGGGCTTGATAATATGCCATTGTGAATTCCCATAGATGCCCAGGTTTGATGTCCTTCACACCAGAACCTGGGCTTCTATGGGAATTCTCAAGGGCATACTATCAAGCCACTTATCGCCGCTTTAGCGGCAGTTTCCTGCCGCTAAAGCGGTGATAATGTTATCTCCGTTCTTGATATTATGGTCCCCAGTCTGCTGTAGCCCATACACTTACACTGCCCAGAGGTGTATAACAGTTGCTTTGCACCCAGGCTGCTGTACCCCATGCACTCCCACTAGACCGGAGCTGACTGCCTGCCGCTGAGCATCCAGGCTGCTGCACCCCATCCACTCCCACTGCGCAAGCAAGCCTCTCTGCTCACCTTCTGCCACCGGCGTGTGTCAAACAGAGTCGACCACGTGCCGAAGGAACCTCCTCAGCCTCAGTACACATGGTCAACAGAGCTAACAATTCAAAATGGGTGTTGATTGCCAGGAAGGCCACGCATCATCGCAGGTTCTACACATGTTCAGCTCTGGTGGTGTTGGGGGGCGGGGACGTCAATTTGTGAATCAGAATCTGTTAGATAAAAAGCAAGATAAGATTGTGCGTCATGCGTCTATCAAAGTAGAGAGGAAGAGAGAGAGAGAGAAAGAGAGAGAGTGACACTGGAGAACATCTTTGCAGCTCACCTTTGATTCACCAGTGTGTCTCCAACCACGTGCCGGGACATATTGCACCCTCTAAAAGATAGTACAGAATTAGTAATTGTAGGAAAGACCAGTGTGCAGGAATGAAAAGATAGAGACGGTAATTCTCCTGATGTGGTTTAATCCTCAGAACATGTTTTGTAAGCAGCAAGTATAAAGCAAGAATGACTGAACCCCCAATAACTTCTACCTCCCAACCTTCTCACATTCAAAACATAACATTCCCAAAGTGACGCGAGGCAGCCACGAGCTGTGAGAGGAATGTCACGCTCGTGCCTGCATGCTTCGATGCTCCCAACACCTTACCTCTTTAAAAAAAAACAGAGAAAGGAAAGTTCATCAAAATTTGATGATAAATTTAAGGGTAAAAAGTAAGAAAAAAAGAAATACTCAACTACTTTTCTACAGATGTGGGAGCGACGGACATTTGGCCGACTGTAAAAACTGTTCTGCTATTGGAAAACTTGTTCAAAATGCAATAAGAAAGGGTAATGGCAGGGTATATACAACTGCGTATGCCTAAATCGCTGTGCAGCCTTTCTGCATCCAGGCTGCTGCACCCCATCCACTCCCGCCGCCCAGAGGTATCTGGCTGCCGCTGCGCACCCAGGCCTCACTGCTCACCTTTTCGCGGTCACGGCACCCTCCACATCATGCAGCTCCGTTCTGGAAGGTAATAAGTCTCACATTGGGTACTGAGTCTTGATGTTGTATTACATTAGCGATAAGGTATTGAGTGAGTTTGTGCCATTTATCAAATGGGCTGACTTAGGTTTAATTTGGGAAAGAAGTGACATGACTTTTAGATGCGCCATGGTTACTAACTCATAAAAAACTATGCATAGATAGCCATACTTTGCGTCTTTGTGTTTGCAGAACCATCGAGCTATACCTATTTAAGCCGGCGGACATTTATTCCAGATGACAAAAAAATCTGGGATCATTTAAAAAGATTGGTAATTATTGATCTGATTTTGGTGTCCACTTGATATGAGAATTTTGGCACTACATAGATCCTCTGTCTCCTTATGATATATTCTGATTGGAGAGTCTTTGAGTTCTTTTACTTCGTGATGAGGAGATCGTTGATTTTTCTAAAGAAGTTTCTCCTTTTTTTTGTTTATTTTCTTTTTATGGTTTAATCACGGGTGATCTATTCTTTATGGTGTTATGGCGCCTACCTGTATTCGCACTGTTTGACACTGTGCCATGCATGTTGAAAATATATTCACGGACTGCCACTTCTAGAGAGGACTAAGAAATACATGCGGTTATTACCTGTATAAGTTCCTGTGTATTAGTTTATGTGTATATATATGCAATTATATGTAAATACATGTATGTATATAAGACAGTTTATTTATATTTTAGGTGTCCTTACTGAAAGATATCCTTATGTACCCCAGTCCTGATTAGGCCCAAAATAAGTGGGCTGAAACGCGTCCACTTTATGAACTGAAGAAGCCCAAACTAAATTAAAATGTTTGCAAAAATAGATAAAAATGTACTAAAAAATGTTATAGAGGGTGGAGTGTTTTCCTCATAGTACTTAGTCTAGGGCTATCTCTGACAAATGGAATGCCCCTGTTAAAAAGTGAGAGCATCCAGATTTACCAATAGGGTAGTAGGGAATAGGGGATATTATCCTATTTTTGATTTACAGTTTTGTTTAAAAATGATGTACTGTATATAATGGTTTTGTAATGTATGTATGTATATATAGTTAAATACTAAAAGTTTTGTTTCACTTTTTTTGCATATAGATACATAAAAAACTCTGCTTGAAATTCTTTTTGTCAATGATATTAATTTGAATAAGATTAATCTGGAGAATGAATCTCGTTGGAAGGATTAATTGAAGTATTCCTTCGATTTATTTATTTAATTGCAGAGTTTTATATAGCGCAAACTTGACCTGAATCCAATCAGGTATCAGAGCGCTTTACATAGCACCAGTTACGTTACATGAGGACACACATTCATTTTTTTTTTTTGTTAGGCACGTTGTTTAGTATATATTGGTTCCAACACATTATTTGTATTTTCATGTGCTTGTTTACCCAGATGTGGTTGGATTAATTGGGTTAACCCCTTGAGTATACAGTTGGATCGAGTAATCCTGGCGGAGCATGCCGGTCATTTCAATTGTTAGTAGACTCCAATAAAGCGATCACTCAGGGGATTTGTAATACCAGCAGTTGTTTTATTTTCCATAACATGTTTTGCCTGACCACGCAGGCTTGCTCTCACACTGAAATGTTTGGACTGACAGTCCTACATAGTTATTAGAAAGCAAAAAGGGACTCATCGTAATCTGAGTTTCATGGCATCCATATTGGAATGGTAAATTACACAGCAAAAGAATCCAATTTTGTTATATAAGTTTGCATAAATCAGTTACATTCACTGATCACATGTTCATGTTTGAATAGCAAGTTTAGTACATTCTGTAAGCATTTGTCAACACTGTTAAGTAATTCCTCTACTTTAGACAGTTGCTATCTACATCATAAAGAGATTCAGCATCCATTTTGGAATGATCAAACTTAGTATAAAACTAATATGACAAAAATTCACAGACTACGTATATACTGTGTCTGAAAATGCAGACAATGACTTTATTGCACATGTAGGGTCTACTGCCTGTGACTGCATTATACTTTTGGCCTCATACCCTCAGTGGGTTATTAGTCTTTTATCTTTTAGTTCTATATGGCTGATCAAATTCTCCTCGGCATAGTGGCTGAAGAATTTTGCAGAACTGAGGGGAAAAGGGGATGCCGAACACAAGGCGGATGTTTTTTCTAGAAGGCATGTAACTGTCACTGTGTGCATCTATTTGAAACAAGCATTGATAAAGGCCAATGCTGAAACGTGTCTGCTTGACAATAAATGATTATACCATGCCCCACGAGTGCCCGTGGTTTGTTTGGAGCATGATATATATATAAAACCTTAATTTTTATGGTTTTGTACGATTGACTATGCATTTATATGCATATTGGTGCCGATTAGGATCCTGGAAAAACCGGGTACGAACCGTCGGTCGGAGCGTTTTCTCCGTCCGACTCGTACCCGGGACAAAAACATTACAAACATGGAAGTACGATTCGCACGGAAACACCATTTCCGTACGAGTCGTACAAAACACCGACCGACGAAAATATACATACGAATGTGATCCGGGAATGCTCCGACGTGATGTCGGGACGCTTTCAGGCAGCGCTTCACGACCCAGGAAGTACGAATCGAACCGACAGCAGTCCGGACGGCAATATTTTTACGGCACCCAAAAAGTGCCAGAAAAGCAATGTACGCCACGAAACGACCAGATTAGGGGGCCCGGTACGCGCCATACCCCCCCAGCCCCCGTGAGTACGCGCCGAACCCCCCCGTGTATGTACACCCGTGTATGTACGAGTCGAACCCCCACCCGTGTATGTACACCCATGTACGTACGAGTCGAACCCTACGACTCGTACGTACGCGCTGGGGGTACGCACTGTACATACATGGGTGGGGGTTTGACTCGTACGTACACGGGTGTACATACACAGGTGGGGGTACGACTCGTACGTACACGGGTGTACATACACGGGTGGGGGTTCGACTCGTACGTACACGGGTGTACATACACGGGGGGGGTTTGACTCGTACGTACATGGGTGTACATACACGGGTGGGGGTTCGACTCATACGTACACGGGTGTACATACACGGGGGGTTCGGCACGTACATACGGGGGCAGGGGGGGTGTTCGGCGCGTATGTGGGCACATGTCTCCATGGTTGCTATGGGAGTTCGGTGCGGACGGTGTTTTTTCCATACGGTTGTGACATCGGACGCACGGGATGGATCGTACTTGCGCGGTCGGACTTCACTTTTCACATTTGTACGGTAAATCGTCAGGGGACGTGTCGGACACTTATTCCGACCCGAGGACGTGTGGGGAATTATTCCCAATGCGATTCGTATGGAGTTTTTCCCATGCGAATCGTACTTGGCAGTTTGTACGGCACTTGTACGATTCGTACGGTAAAAAGACCGGATACGAGTCGTACGGGCACATTTTTTCCAGGATCCTAATCGGCACCATTGTTTGGAAAAAACCAAGGTTGCAGGGGCATAATATTAGGTAAGATAAAAATATATACACCAGTACCTTATGCGGTCATTAAGTCAAAAAACAATGATACCGCATTTTTTCAGTACTGTATATATATGATTTGTATAGATGTATTATACAACAACAGAGGCTGTTACAGCAGGAGTACTGGTATAAACATGTAGTATTTTGTTTACGTTTATGGCTACAAACCTTCTTTGTACATGTCACTTTACAAACAAGGTAAAAAATGGTATAAAAAGCATTTGTTGACTGTGATGCACGTCATGTGATCAAGGCCCTCCGGGAATGATACAGGTCATGGCGGCTATGTTTATGGTACAATAAAGAAACTTACCAGCACCAATTCTGTGGTCCATGCTCCATCAGTTGGGAGAATCGTCAAGTGGCGGGTAGAGTTTTCCTGATATTTTCAGCCGCTTCTGTCTCCTCTGGCTACTCACGGACCCCCTCTCGAAGCAGGTCAAGACGGCTCACAAAGGAGGTATTGTCTGGCGAAAGACGCGGCAGAAGCAATCCGGGAAGATTAACAGAGAGCTTGCCCCCCAGCAACGACCACGTCGGCCCTCTTCCATCCCAAGTGTGGCAGGCTTGAGTCGGAGGGCGTGAGGCATGCCGGCATTAGAGTGAAGGTGGGGCTGCTTCACGCAGCACTGGGTGAGAGGTGTGCAAGTATACGAGTCGAGTGCATGCAAACTGCTTAAGCCCATCAAAAGTATCCACAATCACAGTAATATTTCCACAAACATGTCAGCCAACGCACTAAAGTATCGAAAGGCTGCGGCGGCAGAAATGCTCGATGACACACTCGCGCCCAATCTAAACTCACTCTCCCACAATGCACCGTCAGGCAATAGCAACACCAGCCTTAGGGATAAGTTCAGGCATTTGGAGAAATTCATGAAGAATGAACAAAGGAAGTGGTGGGAAGGCAGGGAAATCCCTTCAGAGATACTTAGACGTGGGAAGGATCCCACGGGGACTCAGAATATTAATAGCACCCAGCTATGAAACCCCTGATCCCAGGATGATGAAAGAATGGGTCGAAACAAACCTTGAATCGTCAAGAAAGTTGGTCAACATCCTTTTGAAGTATGCAGAATTGGACCGAACAAAATTACAGGAGCAAATCGAAACACTAAATGACAAATTAAGCCAAATGGGACACAATGAAGAGGAAACAAAATTACGAGATGAAATGACCAAAAGACTCCAGAAGGAGGAGGAAAAGATTTGTGAACGCAAAACATTCAAATTCCACAGGGATAAGGCAGACCACGAGTGCAGCAGCATTTTTACGTTTGCCAAGAAATACGACTCGCTAAAGATCTCAAAATATAGTGGAGCAAGCACTACAAAAACAGGCACTGCGAGCATTATGGGAAGACCTGCAGATTCCTCTACTTCTGATTTAAGCTCAGCTTTGGAGAGCGAAACTGAAACAGAACCCAGAAATACAAGAGGTGCACAAATCCCATACAAATTGTCATTCGAAGAAGAACATGATTTTTTATGTTTAACCCCTTCGATGCTCATGACGGAGCGGTTCCGTCATGAGCATCGGTTGGGCTGTGCTTATGACGGAACCGCTCCGTCATGAGCACAGCCCCCGGGGGAAGCACTGGCGCTCCCCCCCTGGGGCATCGATCGTGCCTCCACAGAGGGGGATGGCAGCGGAAGAGCTTCTGCTGCCACCCCCGAGCCCCCCCACGCTTCCCCATGACCTCAGCGCGCACAGTGCGCGCCGGCGTCATCAGGAAGCGTTGGACGCGCTGGAATCCATTTCTTCCAGCGCGTCCAAGGGGGTAGAGGTAGGTTTGCTTGTCCGTTGGGGGCCGCGGGGGTGATATTTTTAGTATTGAGGCATCGGGGGAGAGGAAAGAGTATTTCCTCTCACCTGATGTCTCAATACAGGGCATTCCTGCTCCACGATCGCGCACCGCGTCGCGATCGTGGAGCAGGGATGCCCCACTAGACACCAGGGATGTGTGTCGTTGAATTTGGGAAGCGACCCCTTGGACAAGGGTCGCTTCCTAGGGGTGCCACATTTTTTGAAGTCTTTTCTGCCCCCCCTGGGGGCAGATCGGTCGTCTTTCTGCCCGTTTTCTGCCCCCAGGGGGGGCAGAAAAGCCCACTAGACACCAGGGATGTCTTTTATGTTATGTAGGAAGCGGCCCCTTGGGCAAGGGTCGCTTCCTAGGGAGGCAAAATAATTCGAAGACTTTTCTGCCCCCCCTGGGGGCAGATCGGTCGTCTTCCTGGCCATGTCTGCCCCCAGGGGGGGCAGAAAAGCCCACTAGACACCAGGGATGTATTTTTCTTTATGTAGGAAGCGACCCCTTGGGCAAGGGTCGCTTCCTAGGCGGGCATAATAATTTGAAGCCTTTCCTGCCCCCCCTGGGGGCAGATCGGTCGTCTTTCTTCCCGTTTCTGCTCCCAGGGGGGGCAGAAAAGCCCATTAGACACCAGGGATTTCTTTTTCTTTATGTAGGAAGCGACCCCATGGGCAAGGGTCGCTTCCTTTGCGGCCTAATTATTTAGAAGACTTTTCTGCCCCCCCTGGGGGCAGATCGGTCGTCTTTCTGTCCGTTTCTGCTCCCAGGGGAGGGGGCAGAAAAGCCCACTAGACACCAGGGATGTCTTCTTTTTTATTTAGGAATAAAAAAGACTAAAAAATGTTATAGAGGGTGGAGTGTTTTCCTCATAGTACTTAGTCTAGGGCTATCTCTGACAAATGGAATGCCCCTGTTAAAAAGTGAGAGCATCCAGATTTACCAATAGGGTAGTAGGGAATAGGGGATATTATCCTATTTTTGATTTACAGTTTTGTTTAAAAATGATGTACTGTATATAATGGTTTTGTAATGTATGTATGTATATATAGTTAAATACTAAAAGTTTTGTTTCACTTTTTTTGCATATAGATACATAAAAAACTCTGCTTGAAATTATTTTTGTCAATGATATTAATTTGAATAAGATTAATCTGGAGAATGAATCTCGTTGGAAGGATTAATTGAAGTATTCCTTCGATTTATTTATTTAATTGCAGAGTTTTATATAGCGCAAACTTGACCTGAATCCAATCAGGTATCAGAGCGCTTTACATAGCACCAGTTACGTTACATGAGGACACACATTCATTTTTTTTTTTTGTTAGGCACGTTGTTTAGTATATATTGGTTCCAACACATTATTTGTATTTTCATGTGCTTGTTTACCCAGATGTGGTTGGATTAATTGGGTTAACCCCTTGAGTATACAGTTGGATCGAGTAATCCTGGCGGAGCATGCCGGTCATTTCAATTGTTAGTAGACTCCAATAAAGCGATCACTCAGGGGATTTGTAATACCAGCAGTTGTTTTATTTTCCGTAACATGTTTTGCCTGACCACGCAGGCTTGCTCTCACACTGAAATGTTTGGACTGACAGTCCTACATAGTTATTAGAAAGCAAAAAGGGACTCATCGTAATCTGAGTTTCATGGCATCCATATTGGAATGGTAAATTACACAGCAAAAGAATCCAATTTTGTTATATAAGTTTGCATAAATCAGTTACATTCACTGATCACATGTTCATGTTTGAATAGCAAGTTTAGTACATTCTGTAAGCATTTGTCAACACTGTTAAGTAATTCCTCTACTTTAGACAGTTGCTATCTACATCATAAAGAGATTCAGCATCCATTTTGGAATGATCAAACTTAGTATAAAACTAATATGACAAAAATTCACAGACTACGTATATACTGTGTCTGAAAATGCAGACACTGACTTTATTGCACATGTAGGGTCTACTGCCTGTGACTGCATTATACTTTTGGCCTCATACCCTCAGTGGGTTATTAGTCTTTTATCTTTTAGTTCTATATGGCTGATCAAATTCTCCTCGGCATAGTGGCTGAAGAATTTTGCAGAACTGAGGGGAAAAGGGGATGCCGAACACAAGGCGGATGTTTTTTCTAGAAGGCATGTAACTGTCACTGTGTGCATCTATTTGAAACAAGCATTGATAAAGGCCAATGCTGAAACGTGTCTGCTTGACAATAAATGATTATACCATGCCCCACGAGTGCCCGTGGTTTGTTTGGAGCATGATATATATATAAAACCTTAATTTTTATGGTTTTGTACGATTGACTATGCATTTATATGCATATTGGTGCCGATTAGGATCCTGGAAAAACCGGGTACGAACCGTCGGTCGGAGCGTTTTCTCCGCCCGACTCGTACCCGGGACAAAAACATTACAAACATGGAAGTACGATTCGCACGGAAACACCATTTCCGTACGAGTCGTACAAAACACCGACCGACGAAAATATACATACGAATGTGATCCGGGAATGCTCCGACGTGATGTCGGGACGCTTTCAGGCAGCGCTTCACGACCCAGGAAGTACGAATCGAACCGACAGCAGTCCGGACGGCAATATTTTTACGGCACCCAAAAAGTGCCAGAAAAGCAATGTACGCCGCGAAACGACCAGATTAGGGGGCCCGGTACGCGCCATACCCCCCCCAGCCCCCCTGAGTACGCGCCGAACCCCCCCGTGTATGTACACCCGTGTATGTACGAGTCGAACCCCCACCCGTGTATGTACACCCGTGTACGTACGAGTCGAACCCTACGACTCGTACGTACGCGCTGGGGGTACGCACTGTACATACATGGGTGGGGGTTTGACTCGTACGTACACGGGTGTACATACACAGGTGGGGGTACGACTCGTACGTACACGGGTGTACATACACGGGTGGGGGTTCGACTCGTACGTACACGGGTGTACATACACGGGGGGGTTTGACTCGTACGTACATGGGTGTACATACACGGGTGGGGGTTCGACTCATACGTACACGGGTGTACATACACGGGGGGTTCGGCACGTACATACGGGGGCAGGGGGGGTGTTCGGCGCGTATGTGGGCACATGTCTCCATGGTTGCTATGGGAGTTCGGTGCGGACGGTGTTTTTTCCATACGGTTGTGACATCGGACGCACGGGATGGATCGTACTTGCGCGGTCGGACTTCACTTTTCACATTTGTACGGTAAATCGTCAGGGGACGTGTCGGACACTTATTCCGACCCGAGGACGTGTGGGGAATTATTCCCAATGCGATTCGTATGGAGTTTTTCCCATGCGAATCGTACTTGGCAGTTTGTACGGCACTTGTACGATTCGTACGGTAAAAAGACCGGATACGAGTCGTACGGGCACATTTTTTCCAGGATCCTAATCGGCACCATTGTTTGGAAAAAACCAAGGTTGCAGGGGCATAATATTAGGTAAGATAAAAATATATACACCAGTACCTTATGCGGTCATTAAGTCAAAAAACAATGATACCGCATTTTTTCAGTACTGTATATATATGATTTGTATAGATGTATTATACAACAACAGAGGCTGTTACAGCAGGAGTACTGGTATAAACATGTAGTATTTTGTTTACGTTTATGGCTACAAACCTTCTTTGTACATGTCACTTTACAAACAAGGTAAAAAATGGTATAAAAAGCATTTGTTGACTGTGATGCACGTCATGTGATCAAGGCCCTCCGGGAATGATACAGGTCATGGCGGCTATGTTTATGGTACAATAAAGAAACTTACCAGCACCAATTCTGTGGTCCATGCTCCATCAGTTGGGAGAATCGTCAAGTGGCGGGTAGAGTTTTCCTGATATTTTCAGCCGCTTCTGTCTCCTCTGGCTACTCACGGACCCCTCTCGAAGCAGGTCAAGACGGCTCACAAAGGAGGTATTGTCTGGCGAAAGACGCGGCAGAAGCAATCCGGGAAGATTAACAGAGAGCTTGCCCCCCAGCAACGACCACGTCGGCCCTCTTCCATCCCAAGTGTGGCAGGCTTGAGTCGGAGGGCGTGAGGCATGCCGGCATTAGAGTGAAGGTGGGGCTGCTTCACGCAGCACTGGGTGAGAGGTGTGCAAGTATACGAGTCGAGTGCATGCAAACTGCTTAAGCCCATCAAAAGTATCCACAATCACAGTAATATTTCCACAAACATGTCAGCCAACGCACTAAAGTATCGAAAGGCTGCGGCGGCAGAAATGCTCGATGACACACTCGCGCCCAATCTAAACTCACTCTCCCACAATGCACCGTCAGGCAATAGCAACACCAGCCTTAGGGATAAGTTCAGGCATTTGGAGAAATTCATGAAGAATGAACAAAGGAAGTGGTGGGAAGGCAGGGAAATCCCTTCAGAGATACTTAGACGTGGGAAGGATCCCACGGGGACTCAGAATATTAATAGCACCCAGCTATGAAACCCCTGATCCCAGGATGATGAAAGAATGGGTCGAAACAAACCTTGAATCGTCAAGAAAGTTGGTCAACATCCTTTTGAAGTATGCAGAATTGGACCGAACAAAATTACAGGAGCAAATCGAAACACTAAATGACAAATTAAGCCAAATGGGACACAATGAAGAGGAAACAAAATTACGAGATGAAATGACCAAAAGACTCCAGAAGGAGGAGGAAAAGATTTGTGAACGCAAAACATTCAAATTCCACAGGGATAAGGCAGACCACGAGTGCAGCAGCATTTTTACGTTTGCCAAGAAATACGACTCGCTAAAGATCTCAAAATATAGTGGAGCAAGCACTACAAAAACAGGCACTGCGAGCATTATGGGAAGACCTGCAGATTCCTCTACTTCTGATTTAAGCTCAGCTTTGGAGAGCGAAACTGAAACAGAACCCAGAAATACAAGAGGTGCACAAATCCCATACAAATTGTCATTCGAAGAAGAACATGATTTTTTATGTTTAACCCCTTCGATGCTCATGACGGAGCGGTTCCGTCATGAGCATCGGTTGGGCTGTGCTTATGACGGAACCGCTCCGTCATGAGCACAGCCCCCGGGGGAAGCACTGGCGCTCCCCCCCTGGGGCATCGATCGTGCCTCCACAGAGGGGGATGGCAGCGGAAGAGCTTCTGCTGCCACCCCCGAGCCCCCCCACGCTTCCCCATGACCTCAGCGCGCACAGCGCGCGCCGGCGTCATCAGGAAGCGTTGGACGCGCTGGAATCCATTTCTTCCAGCGCGTCCAAGGGGGTAGAGGTAGGTTTGCTTGTCCGTTGGGGGCCGCGGGGGTGATATTTTTAGTATTGAGGCATCGGGGGAGAGGAAAGAGTATTTCCTCTCACCTGATGTCTCAATACAGGGCATTCCTGCTCCACGATCGCGCACAGCGTCGCGATCGTGGAGCAGGGATGCCCCACTAGACACCAGGGATGTGTGTCGTTGAATTTGGGAAGCGACCCCTTGGACAAGGGTCGCTTCCTAGGGGTGCCACATTTTTTGAAGTCTTTTCTGCCCCCCCTGGGGGCAGATCGGTCGTCTTTCTGCCCATTTTCTGCCCCCAGGGGGGGCAGAAAAGCCCACTAGACACCAGGGATGTCTTTTATGTTATGTAGGAAGCGGCCCCTTGGGCAAGGGTCGCTTCCTAGGGAGGCAAAATAATTCGAAGACTTTTCTGCCCCCCCTGGGGGCAGATCGGTCGTCTTCCTGGCCATGTCTGCCCCCAGGGGGGGCAGAAAAGCCCACTAGACACCAGGGATGTATTTTTCTTTATGTAGGAAGCGACCCCTTGGGCAAGGGTCGCTTCCTAGGCGGGCATAATAATTTGAAGCCTTTCCTGCCCCCCCTGGGGGCAGATCGGTCGTCTTTCTTCCCGTTTCTGCTCCCAGGGGGGGCAGAAAAGCCCATTAGACACCAGGGATTTCTTTTTCTTTATGTAGGAAGCGACCCCATGGGCAAGGGTCGCTTCCTTTGCGGCCTAATTATTTAGAAGACTTTTCTGCCCCCCCTGGGGGCAGATCGGTCGTCTTTCTGTCCGTTTCTGCTCCCAGGGGAGGGGGCAGAAAAGCCCACTAGACACCAGGGATGTCTTCTTTTTTATTTAGGAAGTGACCCCTTGGCAAAAACTGTTTGCATTTGTGCTCGATGTGTATTTTGTTGTCTTGTGAGTAATTTTTTTTTTTTTCTTCTTTCTAGTTGGATATCGTTGGTTTTTGCTGTGTCACTGCAAAGTAGGTTCTGGTGAGTGTAGCTGTCTCTTGTAATTGAATTCTATAGTTTTTGAGTACATTGATCATTGTGATAAAGGTACACATTTCTTTACTTACTTGGTTTGCACATTGTTGGTTGTTGTTGACTGGTTTGTAGAGTCTTCAATCTTAGTAAGTATAATGGCTAGCCGCAGGATTACTGCTCAGCAGGTTGTTGGTTTGCTGTTTGAGTCTTCCTCTGATATTGGTTCAGAGACTGACTCTGCATCTGAGGGAGAGGAGGCAGGGGACGATTCTGGCAGTGAGTTGTCTCTCCGTATGGAGTCATCGGATGATGAAGATACTCTTAGTGCGGATGAAGTGCCTGTGTTAGAGGAGGAGACTGATGTGCCGATAGTGCGGCAAGAGGCTTCTGGGCTGCAGCCTGCGGCTGCAAGGCTTCCCGTTGGTGTAGTGCAGCAAGAGGCATCTGGGCTGCAGGCTGGGGCTGCAAGGCTTCCCTTTGAAAGTGATGACCTCTGGGTTGCCCCTGGCATGGTGCAGCCGGCATTGCCAGAGTTTACTGGTGTTCCAGGGTCTAGAGTGAATACTGAGAACTTTTTGCCGGTCAATTTGTTTCAGTTGTTTATGGACGATGTGTTTTTTGCAGAGATTGTTGAGCAGACTAATTTGTATGGCGAACAGTTTTTGAGGGACAACAGTGCCAGTCTTAAGCCACACTCTAGAGCTACCCAGTGGACTCCTACAAATGTTGAAGAGATGAAGAAGTTCTTGGGATTAACTTTTTTGATGGGCTTGCTAAGGAAGCCATCAATGTCTTCATATTGGTCTAGCAGTCCCTTGATGGCAACGTCTATTTTTCCGGCAGTCATGAGTCGTGACAGGTATTTGCTTCTGCTTCGGATGATGCATTTTGTTGATAATGGTTTAGCGTTGCCACGAGATCAGCCTGACTGTGACCGTCTTTTTAAGATTAGGCCTGTCCTTGATCACTTTGTTGATCGATTTTCTGAGATTTATGCCCCTGGGAAAGAAATTGCAGTGGATGAGTCTTTGGTGTTGTTCAAGGGCCGCTTGTTTTTTAGGCAATACATTCCTAGTAAGAGGGCACGCTATGGAATAAAGCTGTATATGCTGTATGACAGTAGGACTGGATATGTCTCTAATTTCAGGGTGTACACCGGTAAGGAATCTAGGTTTAACCTCCCTGGTTGTCCGTCCACTTTTGGAGTGACTGAGAAAATTGTTTGGGAACTTGGAAGAGGATTTTTTAACAAAGGCCACCATTTATATGTAGATAACTTCTACACTGGTGTGCGGTTGTTCAGGGAATTGGCCAAAGTGGACACTCTTGCTTGTGGAACAATCCGCTCTAACCGTAAAGGTTTCCCGAAAGAACTTGTTTGTCAAAAGCTTGTGCGGGGACAGTGCAGTGCGTTGCGTTGCCAGGAGCTTCTTGCTGTGAAGTTTACAGACAGGATTGATGTCTACATGCTGACTACCATCCATGATGAAAGCACTGCACCTGTGACTGTTCGGGGTCAGGTCGCTGAAGCGCGCAAACCTGTGTGCATTTTAGACTATAATAGGCACATGGGTGGTGTTGACAGAGTAGATCAGAGGTTGGAACCTTACACTGCTCTTCGTAAGGCTTACATTTGGTACAAGAAGTTGGCTATCCATCTTTTCCACTTGGCAATGTTTAATGCTTTTGTTGTGTTCCAGGATTCTTGCCCTGAGTCAAAGATGACTTTTGCTAAGTTTCAGGAGTCTGTAATAGGCAGCCTTGTTGTAGTGGAACAGACAAGTGTTCCTAGAGTTGGAGTGGTGGAGGATGTTGCTAGATTGAAAGAACGCCACTTTCCAGATCACATTCCTCCCACACCCGCAAAAGATTTTCCCAGTAGGAGATGTAGAGTCTGTTGGCGAAGAGGTTCACGGAAGGAGAGTCGTATGTACTGCCCCGACTGTCCTTCTCATCCTGCACTGTGTCTCCCTGCTTGTTTCAGAGCGTACCACACGCGAAATAATTTTTGGGAGCATTCATGAGTGGTAAAGTGAACTGCCTGGTCTGTATTCTTTGGATAATTTGATTCTGTTTCAGGGTTGGTGTTAGTGCAATGTATTTAGTTGCTGATTTTCTGATAGAAGATTTGTATCTATTTGCAATTTGTTTGTGTTTTTATTTTTTTCTAAAAAAATCCTAAATGTGATGGCGGTGTGTGTAGGCTTGCGCTTGGCTGTTGGTGTGTGTGGACTGGCACTTGGTTGGTGGTGTGCGTGGAATGGTGCTTGGCTGGCGGTGTGCGTGGACTGGCGGTGTGCATGGACTGGCGGTGTGCGAGGACTGGTGCGTGGTGTGCGTGGACTGGAGCTTGGCTGGCGGTGTGCGTGGACTGGTACTTGGCTGGCGGTGTGCGTGGACTGGTGGTGTGTGCGGACTGGTGTTTGGCTGGTGGTGTCCATGGACTGGAGCTTGGCTGGTGGTGTGCGTGGACTGGAGCTTGGCTGGCGGTGTGCGTGGAATGGTGCTTGGCTGGTGGTGTGCGTGGACTGGTACTTGGCTGGCGGTGTGCGTGGAGTGGTGGTGTGTGCGGACTGGTGCTTGGCTGGCGGTGTCCGTGGACTGGAGCTTGGCTGGCAGTGTGGGTGGATTGGCGATTGGCTGCCGGTGTGCCTGGACTGGCGATTGGCTAGCGGTGTGCCTGGACTGGCGATTGGCTGGCGGTGTGCCTGGACTGGCGCTTGGCTAGCGGTGTGCGTGGACTGGCGCTTGGCTAGTGGTGTGTGTGGACTGGTGCTCGGCTGGCTGTGTGTGAGTAGTGACTTTCTGCTGGTCACTACACACACTGCTAGCTGAGTGCCACTCCACGCAATCCATCAGCCTGTGTAGTTGCTGTGTCTGGATTGTGGGCGTGTGAAAGTGATGGGCCCTTGAATGGCGCTGTGTGCTGGTGTGAGTTTTGTTATGTGATGGGCCCGCGGCTGGTGGTGTGAATGGTTTTGTATGTCTCACACGTATGAAAGGTGTATGAATGGCCTGTAAAGAGGTTGGTGCCTTGTCGTGGTGAGGCGACATCAAAATGGCCTATCGCAAATGTCGCCTAAGTGACCCCCCTTGCAAAACCAGGTGGTTTTGCGATAGGCCATTTTGATGTCGCCTCACTACATTTTGGGACCTTGCCTGCCGCGGGTACTTGGGCCTCCCACACAAGTGAGGCACCATTTTTACCGGGAGACCTGGGGGAACGCTGGGTGGTGGTAAATTTGTGTGAGCCCGGTGATGCCACAACTTTCCCACCCCAAAATGTGTGAAAAAAGTGATTTTTTCTGCAAAAATTGAGGTTTGCAGGGGATTCTGGGTAAGGAAACGTTGGGGGATCCACGCAAGCCATACCTCCCTGGAAGCCGCTGGGTGTCTAGTTTTCAGAAATGTGTGGGTTTGGTAGGTTTCCCTAGATGGCCGCCGAGCACCAGGTCAAAAACCAAAGTGACCCCCTTGCAAAACCAGGTGGTTTTCCGATAGGCCATTTTCATGTCGCCTCACTAGGTTTTGGGCCCTTGCCTGCCGCGGGTACTTGGGCCTCCCACACAAGTGAGGCACCATTTTTACCGGGAGACCTGGGGGAACGCTGGGTGGTGGTAAATTTGTGTGAGCCCGGTGATGCCACAACTTTCCCACCCCAAAATATGTGAAAAAAGTGATTTTTTCTGCAAAAATTGAGGTTTGCAGGGGATTCTGGGTAAGGAAACGTTGGGGGATCCACGCAAGCCATACCTCCCTGGAAGCCGCTGGGTGTCTAGTTTTCAGAAATGTGTGGGTTTGGTAGGTTTCCCTAGATGGCCGCCGAGCACCGGGTCAAAAACCAAAGTGACCCCCTTGCAAAACCAGGTGGTTTTCCGATAGGCCATTTTCATGTCGCCTCACTAGGTTTTGGGCCCTTGCCTGCCGCGGGTACTTGGGCCTCCCACACAAGTGAGGCACCATTTTTACCGGGAGACCTGGGGGAACGCTGGGTGGTGGTAAATTTGTTTGAGCCCGGTGATGCCACAACTTTCCCACCCCAAAATGTGTGAAAAAAGTGATTTTTTCTGCAAAAATTGAGGTTTGCAGGGGATTCTGGGTAAGGAAACGTTGGGGGAACCACGCAAGCCATACCTCCCTGGAAGCTGCCGGGTGTCTAGTTTTCAGAAATGCGTGGGTTTGGTAGGTTTCCCTAGATGGCCGCCGAGCACCGGGTCAAAAACCAAAGTGACCCCCCTTGCAAAACCAGGTGGTTTTGCGATAGGCCATTTTGATGTCGCCTCACTACGTTTTGGGCCCTTGCCTGCCGCGGGTACTTGGGCCTCCCACACAAGTGAGGCACCATTTTTACCGGGAGACCTGGGGGAACGCTGGGTGGTGGTAAATTTGTGTGAGCCCGGTGATGCCACAACTTTCCCACCCCAAAATGTGTGAAAAAAGTGATTTTTTCAGCTAAAATGTAGGTTTGCAGGGGATTCTGGGTAAGGAAACGTTGGGAGATCCACGCAAGCCATACCTCCCTGGAAGCCGCCAGGTGTCTAGTTTTCAGAAATGCATGGGTTTGGTAGGTTTCCCGAGATGGCCGCCGAGCACCGGGTCAAAAACCAAAGTGACCCCCCTTGCAAAACCAGGTGGTTTTGCGATAGGCCATTTTGATGTCGCCTCACTACGTTTTGGGCCCTTGCCTGCCGCGGGTACTTGGGCCTCCCACACAAGTGAGGCACCATTTTTACCGGGAGACCTGGGGGAACGCTGGGTGGTGGTAAATTTGTGTGAGCCCGGTGATGCCACAACTTTCCCACCCCAAAATGTGTGAAAAAAGTGATTTTTTCAGCTAAAATGTAGGTTTGCAGGGGATTCTGGGTAAGGAAATGTTGGGGGATCCACGCAAGCCATACCTCCCTGGAAGCCGCCGGGTGTCTAGTTTTCAGAAATGCATGGGTTTGGTAGGTTTCCCGAGGTGGCCGCCGAGCACCGGGTCAAAAACCAAAGTGACCCCCCTTGCAAAACCAGGTGGTTTTGCGATAGGCCATTTTGATGTCGCCTCACTAGGTTTTGGGCCCTTCCCTGCCGCGGGTACTTGGGCCTCCCACACAAGTGAGGCACCATTTTTACCGGGAGACCTGGGGGAACGCTGGGTGGTGGTAAATTTGTGTGAGCCCGGTGATGCTACAACTTTCCCAAAAATTGAGGTTTGCAGGGGATTCTGGGTAAGGAAACGTTGGGGGATCCACACAAGCCATATCTCCCTGGAAGCCGCCGGGTGTCTAGTTTTCAAAAATGTATAGGTTTGCTAGGTTTCCCTTGGTGCCGGCAGGGCTAGGGTTCAAAAACTACAGCTAGTCACTTTGCCAAAAAGGGGTCATTTTTCACTGCAAAATTGAGGTGTGACCACGTTGCGTTTTGTACCGTTTCCTGTCGTGGGCACTAGGCCGACCCGCACAAGTGAGGTACCATTTTTCTCGTAGGACTTTGGGGAACGCGGGGTGGGTGGAAATTTGTGGATCCACGCAGATTCCAGAACTTTCCATCCCAGAAATGTGGGGAAAATGTGTTTTTTTTGTCATTTTTTTACGTTTGCAAGGGATTCTGGGTAACAGACCATGGTGGGAGGCAGTCAAGTCACCCCATCCTGGATTCCCCTGGGTGTCTAGTTTACAAAAATGTATAGGTTTGCTAGGTTTCCCTAGGTGCCGGCAGGGCTAGGGTTCAAAAACTACAGCTAGACTCTTCGCAAAAAAAGTGTAAATTTTCAGTGTGAAAATGTGGTGCGTTCACCTTAGGTTTTGAGCCACTTCCTGTCGTGGGCACTATGCCTACCCACACAAGTGTGGTACCATTTTTATCGGGAGACTTTGGGTAGTTCAGATTTATAAAGCAACTGTTATTACCTATTGATTTTTGATGCATTTCTCCCTTCCAAATGAAAGACATTGTGTAAAAAAAAAGTCATTTTAAAAAATGACCAATAATTGTCATGCAAGTATGAGTATTCCCAATTTCGAAAATGTGCAAATATGCACTGTTTCTAAACTCTGTAATCTGTTCCCATTTCAGAAATACATAGGTGTCTTTCATACCAATTTTTCCATGTATACATTTTCCCACAATAATTGCTATATACCCGGAACAAAAAAAAAACATTACAAAATGCTGCTCAGTTTTTTACTCTGGGTTCGTTGGGCTCTTGGTGAACCTACAAGTCCTATATATCCCCACAACCAGGAAGGTCCACCGGATGTAACGGTACATTGCTTTCAAAGAGATGTCATAATTCGAAGAAGTTACAGGTGAAAACGTTGACTCAAAAGGCTGCTTTTTTCAACAAATTTTTAATTTTTCCTATATTTACCTGTTAGTTTCTATAAAGAAACCTTGATGGATCTACACAAATGACCCCTTGCTGAATTCAGAATTTTGTCTATTTTTCAAAAATGTATAGCTTTCCAGGATCCATTATTGCTTTTCTACCCATTTTTACCATTATCTGGAAGGAGGTTCAAAGCACAAAAATAGCAAAAATAGGGTATGTCCCAGAAAAATATCAAAACTGTGTAAAAAATGTTGGATTTCTAACAAAAAACTGTCATTCCCTTAAAGCTGGAGAAATTGTGATTTCAGCCCCACAAACCCTTTTTTGATATCATTTGCAGAGAAAAACCCAGACGCTTTCATTTGCAGCCACTTTTCCCCATTTTTCACAAAAAAAACAAAATTTTGCTGTATTTTGACAAATTTCTGGGAACCCTCTAGGAGAATCCACAAACCCTGGGTACCTTTAGAATCCCCATGATGTTGGAAGAAAAGGACGCAAATTTGGCGTGGATACCTAATGTGGTCAAAAAGTTACAGGGGCCTAAGCGCGCACTACCCCAAATAGCCCAAAAAAGGCTTAGCACAGGAGGGGAAAAGGCCTAGCAGCGAAGGGGTTCAAGCGGAGACAGACAGTACGTCAAACAGACAGGGAAAAACAGAACAACCAAGCGCAGGGAAAGGCGAAAAGCCAAACGAAGGAGAACAAAAGAGACAAAACATGTGCAGATGGAAACGCAACTAAGCACAAATCCAGTTTCAAATAATACAGTTATTGACCTGGCAAATGTGGATTTAAATAAGGCAGAGGAACAGCTACTATCTCTTGGGCTGTCATAGTGCCCGACGTTTACGGAAGGCAATGTTCGTCTGTCCGTCTCAACACAAGACGGACGTTTTGCGTTCCGTAAACTGTTGGAAAACAAGGGCTAGTGACTTATCAAGGTCCTGTTCTCCATTTGTACACTGATCTATGGCACAGGAAGTTTTGGTCCTTTAATGAAAGCTCAATAAAACTGTGTCGAACTGAACGTATTATCTTTGGATGAGAACTAAACCAGCTCATGAAACCACATGCCACATGGTTAAGCCTTGAAAAGGTCGTCATTCGAAGAAACTTGTGTCAGCTGTCTGCTCAAGCTGAATTGTGAACAATTAAAGGACTTAAAAAGTGCTTTTCTTTGTATACTTATTGATGTATACTGCTGGACACAACTGATAAGGAACCACAAAGAACATGGACCTTGCTACTGATGTGTAGTGGTAGTGCTCTGGACAAACTTTGCTTGACATTTTTTATATATATTTAAATATTTTTGATATAAGAATAATTATTTAATACTTATATAAAAATATATACATATTTATGTATATATCTGTATCATCGCATACCAGACGGTGTCCTTCGCATTTTGTATGCGAACCCATTTATATATTTAAAAGTGTAAAATATAGTGACAATAATACTTTATGTATATCTTAGGGGTAGTAGTTTATGAGTAGAGTAAAATAATGAATACGTAGTTATGCTAAATGCAATCTAAAAATGAAATGTATGTATTTTGTGGGTTTGTGATAGCATTGCGCACACCGGGCCTTATTTCAAGATCGGCATACAAATCACGGCTCCAGTGTGATTTTTAATAGTTTATATTTCACATAACGCACAATTTAGATTAGATTATTACTTTAATATTTTGGATTAAAATATGTTGAATCTCCTTGTTTCTTTCCAAGATTAAAATGCGGACTTGCAGTCCGGACGCGACTCTTTGATTTTTATTTGTAATATTGATACATATATATAAACAATAATAATCTTAAATTCAAGGTTACAGTTTTGCTAAGATAGTGAAGAAACGTCTTTAGTAATAAAAGAAAGTTATCAAAACTTTTTTTAATAATATATTCAGGAATCGCGGTATGTCTCCGTAGATCGCAACTTTTGGATTTGCGTATGGGCCTTAACTTCAACAGATGTCTCCTGAAAAGCTCATCAGCAAACAGTATTAAAACATGCAAATTTGCGGGTAAAACATATACCATGCCATAGGGCTCTTTATAAGTTATCCCAGTGGTACTACATCACCTTTAGTAGCTCCACATTTCCACGTTACAATATTCTGTATTTCAAACAGCAACATAACTACCTCCCCCACACCCACCCCCGCCCTTGATTAACAGTCCGAAATCAAACAGAAATCCCCCATTCCTAGTTGCGCCCCTATACCCATACACAGGCTTAATTTTAACATGTGTCTAACGGAATACTTATCAGCAAAAACTATTCGAACATGCAAATTGGCGGATAAAACATAAACCATCCCATAGCACTGTTTATAAATGGGCCCAGTGAAACTACATTACCTTTAGTAACTACACATGCCCATGTTACAAATATCTGTCTTATAATCAGCAACATACGCACCTCTCCCACCCTCACCCATCCCTTGCTTAACCTCACGAAATCAAACAACGAGCCCCAGCACTCCCGTTACCGCCACCATAGCCATACATAGACTTAATGTCAACAGGTGTCTGCCGGAACACTCATCAGCAAAACCTATAAAAACCTGCAACTTTGCAACTCAAACATACACCATACCATAAGTGTCGAACTGAACGTATTATCTTTGGATGAGAACTAAACCAGCTCATGAAACCACATGCCACATGGTTAAGCCTTGAAAAGGTCATCATTCGAAGAAACTTGTGTCAGCTGTATGCTCAAGCTGAATTGTGAACAATTAAAGGACTTAAAAAGTGCTTTTCTTTGTATACTTATTGATGTATACTGCTGGACACAACTGATAAGGAACCACAAAGAACATGGACCTTGCTACTGATGTGTAGTGGTAGTGCTCTGGACAAACTTTGCTTGACATTTTTTATATATATTTAAATATTTTTGATATAAGAATAATTATTTAATATTTATATAAAAATATATACATATTTATGTATATATCTGTATCATCGCATACCAGACGGTGTCCTTCGCATTTTGTATGCGAACCCATTTATATATTTAAAAGTGTAAAATATAGTGACAATAATACTTTATGTATATCTTAGGGGTAGTAGTTTATGAGTAGAGTAAAATAATGAATACGTAGTTATGCTAAATGCAATCTAAAAATGAAATGTATGTATTTTGTGGGTTTGTGATAGCATTGCACACACCGGGCCTTATTTCAAGATCGGCATACAAATCACGGCTCCAGTGTGATTTTTAATAGTTTATATTTCACATAACGCACAATTTAGATTAGATTATTACTTTAATATTTTGGATTAAAATATGTTGAATCTCCTTGTTTCTTTCCAAGATTTAAATGCGGACTTGCAGTCCGGACGCGACTCTTTGATTTTTATTTGTAATATTGATACATATATATAAACAATAATAATCTTAAATTCAAGGTTACAGTTTTGCTAAGATAGTGAAGAAACGTCTTTAGTAATAAAAGAAAGTTATCAAAACTTTTTTTAATAATATATTCAGGAATCACGGTATGTCTCCGTAGATTGCATCTTTTGGATTTGCGTATGGGCCTTAACTTCAACAGATGTCTCCTGAAAAGCTCATCAGCAAACAGTATTAAAATATGCAAATTTGCGGGTAAAACATATACCATGCCATAGGGCGCTTTATAAGTGCTCCCAGTGGTACTACATCACCTTTAGTAGCTCCACATTTCCACGTTACTATATTCTGTATTTCAAACAGCAACATAACTACCTCCCCCACACCCACCCCCGCCCTTGATTAACAGTCCGAAATCAAACAGAAACCCCCCATTCCTAGTTGCGCCCCTATACCCATACACAGGCTTAATTTTAACATGTGTCTAACGGAATACTTATCAGCAAAAACTATTCGAACATGCAAATTGGCGGATAAAACATAAACCATCCCATAGCACTGTTTATAAATGGGCCCAGTGAAACTACATTACCTTTAGTAACTACACATGCCCATGTTACAAATATCTGTCTTATATTCACCAACATACGCACCTCCCCCACCCTCACCCATCCCTTGCTTAACCTCACGAAATCAAACAACGAGCCCCAGCACTCCCGTTACCGCCACTATAGCCATACATAGACTTAATGTCAACAGGTGTCTGCCGGAACACTCATCAGCAAAACCTATTAAAACCTGCAACTTTGCAACTCAAACATACACCATACCATAAGACGGTTAATAATAGTCACAGTACCACTACACCACCTCAACACCCGCCCTTGCTTAACTTTACGCAATAAAAGAAAGAGCCCCAGCAAATGTAGAAGCGCCACTATAGCCAAACAAAGGCTTAATTTCAACAGATGTCTCCCGAAACGCTCATCAGCAAAACATATTAAAACATGCAAATTTGTGACTAAAACATATCCCATGCCATAGGGCACTTTATAAATGGTCCCATTGGTACTAGATCACCTGTAGTAGCTCGACATCTGCACGTTACTATATTCTGTTTTTCAATCAGCAACATAACCACCCCCGCCCTTGCTTAACCGTACAGAATCAAACAGAAACCCCCACCATTCCCAGTAGCACCACTATACCCATATACAATGTTAATTTTGACAGGTGTCTGCTGGAACACTTATCTGCAAAAAGTATTCAAAGATGCAAATTGGCGGGTAAAACATAAACCATCCCATAGCACGGTTTATAAATGGGCCCAGTCGAACTACACCACCTTTACTAGCTAGACATCTACATGTTACGAAAGTCGTTTAAACACTCTGTAGAGTGTATAGCAGGGCATGGGGAGAGTAAACAAAGTTCTAATTCCCAAACTTTTGATATACAGTCCCTTTTCTGTATCTATATTAAAGATATTAAATGGAATGAATAAATTGACGAGTGTCTTAAAAGGGATAGTGAAGCTTACCATCAGTAAAACACAAACCACTTCATCACCTACATATATCCGCCACAGCGACACAGCCTGACAAATAGTATCACTTATAATCACATGTAGTTCTCTAATGTCAACATAGTCACACAGAAAATATACCGCACATTTACATTTTTTTTTATCTCTCACACATTTATAAAACATCTCTTGTAAAGAAGCACTCCCCAACTACTTCTATTCCATAAGAACAGACAATAATTAATACGTTTACTACCATATATTTTAGTATATCTACCTTTTTATTATTCACTAGTCAGAAACTACAAAAACAATTCAAACCAGAAACCATATTTATCTCAACTTAGGATCACATGATTCAAACGATGCGTACATATAAAAGGAACGTATCACTTTTACTATCTCCATCTCCTCGCATGTAATCAGCCCCACTGTACAACAACCTACCCTGACTTACATTCAAACCTACCTCGCAGTGTCAAAAATAAGACCACAACCTGCCCACATAACATTTCTGCATTTCGTTTTATCGCTCCTTCCATGAGACTCTAGAAAATACCTCATGTATTTTCCATACCCAGGACTTCCACACCACTACGGGTCAGTAGTTCATCCTAGTAGGTATAAACACATGGTGACACTACTTCCACAACTGTACTGCAGCGGCCAGGGCATATGACTTCACAGCATAAGACACACAGTGGGGGCTCACGCTTTAATCCTCGAGTCGCGCACAAGCTCACCTTAGAAACATCACACACTAGCCAATACCTCACTTAATTTTCATAGCCTAGAACTTTCAGACCGGTAGGTATGATTAGTTCACTTCGCACCCCCTCTATAGCACACCCTAAACACCCCACAAAGGTTACAGTGCTCCTACCCTCCTCTTTCCCACATTTTCCACCCTTTTCCCCCCTTCCAACGGAATCACAAAATTGTGTCCAACACTTCCTAGTTGCAAACGCTTGCAGCGCTCGCAGCCAATCAGCAGCAAGCTCGTGCTTGTAATGCCCCAGCCAATCAGATGGCAGAATTCCCAAATATCGATATCTGTAAATTTTGATACTTCTCAAAAACTACTGAACGTATTTACACCAAATAAACAAAAGCGTACTCTCTAGACCAAGACCCTTCTCCCTGCCAAATTTGGGGTAATTCCGTTCACCCATTCCACCTGTAGCTTTGTCTAAAGTTTCCTATGGAAATTAACATTGAAAAAACATGTTTTGGGACCCCCCTTTTTTCTCGGCCCCCCCCTTGACCAATCACCCCCAATCTTTCAACATAGGAGCTGATCTCAACAAAGAATTAGTTTTGAAATTTTCCAAAATGTTGCCATTTTCCTATAGTAACTAGGTCCTAACTATAACTACCTACTGGCGACCGCCAGTAGGTAATATAAATATATATGTATGTAAACATAAAAATATAAATATATAAATATAAATATAAATGCAAAAAATATCTTTATATATATAAATATTTTGTATATGAATATATTTTTTATATAAAATTATACATATTTATATATATCTAACAACGACCTTTTTAAAAAACATATAAAAATGGAGTTGCGTACTGGATGCAGTGCTCAGCATTTTGCGTGCGAACCCATTTATATATTTACAAGTATAAACTATAGTGGATTTAATACTTTATGTATATTTTAAGGGTAGTAGTTTACATCTAGGGTAATACAATAAATATGTAGTTATGCTAAAGGCAATTTGAAAATGAAAGTTTTGTATTTTGTGGGTTTGCGAAACCATTGCACGCACTACTGGGCACTACTTCCAGAACGGCATAGGAATCGCAGCTCCAGCGTGATTTCTAAAATTTATATTTATGATATTGCACAATTTAGAATTGAATATTACTTTAATATTTTGGTTTAAAATATGTTGCATATCCTTGTTTATTTCCAAGATGTAAGTGCGGAATCGTGGTCTGGACACCACTCCATCTTTTTTATTTGTGATATTAATACATAAATATATATACAATAATAAGCTTAAGTTCAAGGTTACAGTTTTGCTAAGATAGTAAAGAAACTTGTATATTAATGAGAAAAAAATATGAAAACACTTTTTAATAATAATTTCAGGAGTCCCTCTATGTCCACGTAGATCGCGTGTACTTCTGGATTAGCATATGTGACGCGATTTTAAAGATTTTTTTACAATAATGTTATATATAGATATATATTCATTTACTTTATTTTAAATGAAGAGGTCCACTTATTTGTAAATCAAATATTATAAGATACAACTAAATATAATTTAAATGTAAAATTAAAAAGTTGCGGAATCGCGTTGCATAATGTGGTGCCACTGCATTGGGGATGTGCACACCGTGTGACACCAAAAAAAGAGATTTGATTAGTTAAACATCCTGTCATCATTAACCTAGGTACATCCCACCCTCTTTCTTCTACATGAGGGTGTGGTTTACAACAGACACATGCCTTCTAGAAGAATCTATTTTGGAGGGGTGTTGGTGTTTTTTTTTTGTTGCTTTTACTTTGAAAATTGAAAATGGCAGCTTCTGCTAACTTTGAAGAACAGGAGGAGCAGGCTCTAACAGAGAAAGAAGAGGTGCCACCCAGAAAGAAGAAGGAGAGTGTTGTCTGGGAGTTTTTCTCTATTCCAAAAGGGCAGAAAAAAGTCAATGCCCTAAAGGTAACTTGCAACATTTGCAAAAAGGTGCTTTTGCATGGCTCTAGAAAAAATATATTTGTGCAGAACATCATCAATATACAAGCACCTGAAGACTATGCATGCGAACCGGCTTGCTCGAGTGGAGCTCACCAGGTTTAAGGAGAAGGAAGGTGCCCAAGATGTGCAGCCAGGAACATCTCGGCAGGGCGACAGGCTGCAGAACATTCCTGCCACACTGCCTGATTTTGCAAAGGTAGGACTATTTTTGCCCAAAATGTGTGACAGTTTTGATTGTGTGGGACCAGGTTATCCAAACCATGTTGTACACCAACGACAACCATTGTTGATTTTCTTTGTGCTTGATTTTCGTTTACTTTTTCATATAAAAAACTAAAAATGTTAGACAAAAGCATTTTTTTTAAATAGTTAAAAAAACTGTTATGGAACCACTTAGTCTGGTGTAAAAAAGAAAAAGTATATGTTGTGTGAATGGATGAGTGCATGGGTGGTGCGTGGGTGACTGGATGAGTGCAAGGGTAGTGCCTGGGCCATAGTATGAGTGCATGGGTGGTACCTGAGTGAATGGATGACTGCATGGGTAGTGCCTGGGTGATTGGATGAGTGCATGGTTAATGCCTGAGTGGATGGATAAGTGCATTGGTAGTGCATGAGTGAATGGATGAGTGCAAGGGAAGTTCCTGAGTGATTAGATGAGTGCATGGGTAGTGTCTGGGTAATTGGATGAGTGGAATGGAAGTGCCTAGGTGATTGGTGAGTGCATGGATAGTTCCTGGGTGATTTAGTGAGTGCATGGATAGTGCCTGGGTGATTGGATGAGTGCATGGGTAGTGCCTCAGCGAGTTTACAAGTATGACAGTAGCATCTGGGTGATTGGATGATTGGATGACTGCATTGGGTAGTTTTTGTGTGAATGAATGAGTCCAAGGGTAGTGCCTGAGTGATTGGATGAGTTCATAGGTAGTGCTGAGTGACTGCATGAGTGCATGGATAGTGCACGAGTGATTAGCTGAGTGCCTTGATAGTACGTAAGGGAATGGATGAGTGCATGTGCAGTGCATGAGTGAATAGATGAGTACAAAGTTAGTGTCTGACTGAATGGATGAGTTCGTGGGTAGTGCATGAGTAAATGGAACAGTGCAAAGTTAGTGTCTGAGTGAATGGCTGAGCACATAGGTTGTTGCTTTGGGAATGGATGAGTACATGGGTAGGGACTGAGTGAATGCTTCAGTAGTACCTGGGTGATTGGATGAGTGCAGGGGTAGTGTCTGGGTGACTGAACAAGTGCAAGTGTAGCAACTGGGTGATTGGATGACTGCATGGGTAGCATACCATTGAATGGATGATTGCAAGGGTAGTGGCTGGGTGATTAGATGCATGTATTTGTAGTACGTGAGTGAATGGATAAGTGCATGAATAGTACCAGGGTAAGTGGGTGAGTGCATGGGTAGTACATATGTGAATGGATGACTGCATGGGTAATGCATGAGTGAATAGATGAGTGCAAGTTTAATGTCTGAGTGGATGGATGAGTGCAAAAGCAGTACCTGGGTGAATTGATAAATGCAAGGGTATTGACTGAGTGATTGGATGGGTGCATGAACAGTGCCTGGGTGAATGAATGTGTATATGGATAGTGGCTGAGTGAGTTGATGAGTACTGTGGTAGCAGCTGAGTGAATTTATGAGAGCATGGGTATCATCTCATTAAATTAATGAGTGCAACAGTATCACCTAGGTGATTAGATCAGTTCAAATGTAGTGCCAGAAAAAGTGAGTGTGATACTGCTCCTCAGGAATAGGATGATACTTTTCAAATAGTTTAAAAGTTGTAGATTATTTATATTAGAAACAAAAACCATATAAATACATTTAAGGCATTTCTCCAGTTTATCATGAATATTGTATTATGTATTCTTACCTTTGAAGTAATTTAGATACATCATTCAGTAAATCTATTTTCGAGTAGTATTATCCTAAACAGTATTAAATCTGTTTTCAGCATTGAACAGTACCTACTCTAAAGAAGAAAACTTTAATTTAGTGATAATATGTTAGAGAAATTATAATATTATGTTAAAAGAAAACCCAAATCAGCATATTAGATATTACATCATGATCAATATGTGTAACTATGCGTTTTCCTATCTACACATTGTTAATCACTGCTTTCATCTAGATTAACTCTATTATTTATCACAAATATATTTTTAAAAATGTACGATTTCATTTACCGGTACAGTATTGACAACAAATATATATAGTATTTGCTTTTTAAATACATTTTGCAAAATGTTATATCTATTGGGCAAAATAATAATCAAAACACAGAGGGGCCGACTACTATCTCGTTAGGAAAGCATTCCTACCGGATCGGTTCCGGATGTTTTCCGAACGACCCGACAGTGAGCTGCCCGAATGATGAAAAATGATGCAATGCATGTTAAATCCCACCGAGTCGGTCAGAACGCAATATGTCTGACCGAATCAACCGGACACAAGCCAGATGCGACCGACTCATTCACAAACGCTGAAGATTAGTATTTCTTTTAAGAATCAGACTCGGTTTTCCCCGTGAACAGATGACGATGTATCCGACGCGGTTACTGAACTATGTCTGTTTGTGTTACAAATGGCAAGTGGAAAATGTCAAATACAGTATAAACAAGCATCAGCAATGCCAAATGAAAAAACGTTAAAAAAAATTAGCCACACCCACCAATCCACCTATATAAAGGACCAAGCACATGACCATTATCCTTTGGTCTAACACAACTGCTGCCAGCTATCAGAAGTCTGTCCACATTCCATGCTCTCTGCTTCTCCGCCTCCCACACTCACACTTCACCCAAAACACAACTTGCACAGATTTCATTAAAAAAAAATCTTACTCTCTTTTTTTATATACACTCTCACCTTCACAGTCAACCTCACCTTCACATTCACACTCAACCCCACCATGGCCCCAAGGAAGCAGCAAAGGTTCACAGATAAGGAGTTAGAGTTGCTTGTAGATGAAATAGTCAGAGTAGAGCCACAGTTATTTGGGAACCAAGTCCGACAGACCCCCTGTCTCAGAGAAATGAGATGTGGGACAGGATAGTCAACAAGGTGAACACTCAAGCACATTGCCTGCGCACAATGGATAATATCAGGAACAGGTACTATGATGTGTAAAGGAGGGTAAAAAAACTGATGGCCTGAGAACACGCCCAGAGTCAGCAGACTGAAGGCGCCCTCCTGTACCACCCGATCACTATACTTCCTGGGAGGAGAAGGTGCATGACATCTTTTCACCGGAGGGCCTCCATGGAATCACAGGAGAACCAGAGTCTGGTTAGTTCTTACTGCACATTTCAATATTGTTACCAATTGCACCTCCATAGGCATCACTGTCAAGGATACAGTGATACAAATGACTGTTTTCAACCTTTCTAAAAACAGGTGATGTGTATGCCATATTAACAAACAACATTCCTG
Source organism: Triturus cristatus (assembly GCF_964204655.1). Taxonomy (NCBI): domain Eukaryota; kingdom Metazoa; phylum Chordata; class Amphibia; order Caudata; family Salamandridae; genus Triturus; species Triturus cristatus. The sequence goes on from NC_140589.1 coordinate 185,548,006, forward strand.
CAATGAAAATTAAGTTATTATATACACACTATGTACAAACTACTTACAAACTCACAGCACAGCTTTTTGCTCCAAACACCAGTCATCCGCATCAGCCATCTTGCCAGCACAGTTACACACATTCTCAGGAAAGCTGAGTCACAGCTAGGCTGGTTGGGATGGCTGGGAAGGTGGGTGTGGGCACAGGCCTGATGGGAGTTGTAGTCATAGCAAACACTCCTCCTCCCACACAGACAAACAGGCCCACCTGGGACCATGCTTGCCTGATAGTGAGTGGAAATGTACTGGCAAGATGGCTGACACTGCTGCATGGTGTCTGGAGCACAAGGCCTCCACAGGAGTTGTACTCAACTCAAACAGCAGCCACCACTGTCAGCCATCTTGCCAGCACAGTTACACATACTTTCAGGAAAGCTGAGTCACAGGTAGGCTGGTTGGGATGGCTAGGAAGGTGGGTGTGGGCACAGTCCTGATGAGATTTGTAGTCACAGCAAATATTCCTTCTCCCACACAGACTAACAGGCCCACCTGGAACCATGCTTGCACGACAGTAAATAGAAATGTACTGGCAAGATGGCTGACCCTGCTGCACCTGCTGCATGGTGTCTGGAGCACAAGGCCTCTACAGGAGTTGAACTCAACTCAAGCAGCAGAAACCACTGTCAGACATCTTGAATTTACACTCCCCACATTGTCAGGACAGCACTCTCCCTGGTGATCTGGTTGGTCTGCCTGGGAGGAAGAGTGTTTACACTGACTAAAACTCCCATCAGGCTTGTGCCCATACCCACCTTCCCCCCCAGCTCAAACAGCACAACTGGGACTATACTGTCCCTGACGGTGACACAAAATGTACTGGCAAGATGGCTGACACTGGGGACTGCTGTTTAGAGCACAAGGCCATGATGGGAGTTGTGGTCAACTCAGTCAACAGGCACCCCTGTCAGACTCGTGAGTGTACACTACCCCTCATTGTCATGACCTCAATCTCTCTTGTGTGCTGTACGAGCTGTGTGGGAAGGGGGCCCCGGCCTGATGGGAGTTGCAGTGAGAGTAAATAATCCTTCTCATACCCATCTCAAATAGCTCATCTGGGCCTATGGCTACCTGACAGTGTGGGGAAGTGTACTTGCAAGATGGCTGACAATGCTGCATGGTGTTGAACTTGAAGGCAAATACCATCATGGCCGAGTGCCACAAACACCAGGCCCCAGTGTCAGCCTTCTTGCCAGTATGTTTCCATTAACTCTCAGGGACTGCATAGTTGTAGGTGTGCTGTATAGGCTGCCTGGCAAGGTGTGTGGAAGACAGGGCATGAAGGGAGTTGTAGTTAGTACAAGCACTCCTCCTCCCACCCAGTACAAACAGACACCCAGGAAGCATGCTAAAATGATAGAGAGTGGAAATGTACTTACAAAACGGCTGACACTGTCAACTGGTGTTTGAACAACTACACCCTGCTCAGAGTGGTGGACAAATAGGTACCAGTCATCAGTGACAGACATATTGCATGTACATTCCCACTCACTATCAGGGAAGCAGAGTTACCAGTAGGCTTTTGGTGCTGGGTTGGAAGGTGTGTGGGGGACAAGGCCTTATGGGAGTTTTAGCCATTGCAAATACTCCTCCCACCCAGCCCTGCTAACTGGGGAGATGAGTTGGCTGACGGCAAGGGCGGTCGACCTCTAATCTGGGGAACCGGGTTCGAGTCTCACCAAAGACGCGGAACATCCTGTGATTCTGGGCAAATCACTTAATCTCCCTGTGCCTAAGAAAAATGAATGTGTCCTCATGTAACTCAACTGCTGCTCGTGTAAAGCACTCTGATACCCGATACCTTCTTGTCAAGTTTGTGTTATACAAAACACCCTAAACAAAAACTCCTCTGTGCCTATGCTTACCTTACACTAATGGGAAGTGTACTGGCAATGTGGCTGACACTGGTGACTGGTGTTGATCTTGAAGCCAACTCCCATCAAGGCCCTGTGCACCAAATACCATACAACTGTGTCAGCTATCTTGTTAGTACACTTCCATTAACTGTCAGTTAGCCATTGGCCCAGATGAGCTTGTCTGTGCTGGTTGGGAGAAGCAGTGTTTGCTTTCACTACAACTCCCATCAGGCTCTGAGACACATAACTTTCTTCCCATGACGGGAGTTGTGGCCAACTCTGACAAGTGTCAGACATCTTGATAGTACATTGCCACTCACTATGAGGTAGGCATAGTTCCAGGTGTGCTGCTTGGGCTGTCTGGGAAGGTGTGTGGAGGACAGGGCCAGATGGGACATAGAATCGGTACAAAACATACTCAATCCAAATTGCACAAGATCATCTTGAACTATGCTTATCTGAAAGTTAGTGGAAACGTACTAGCAAGATGGCTCACACTGGGGACTGGTGTGTGGACAACAAAGCACTAATGTTATTTGTGGCTAGCTCAGACACCAGGCACAAGTGTCACACATCTTGATAATACCTTCCTAACACTGTCATGAAACCATACTGCCCTGTGGTCAGTTTTCTCGAGGGTGTAAAGTGTGTGTGTAGGACTAAACCTGATTAGAGTTGGGTTAATGGCAAACACTCTTCCACCCACCCATCCCGAGTACTCCATCTGGGCCTATGTCTGTCTTACAGTAAATGGAAGTGCACTACCGAGATGGCTGATACGTTACATGGTGTTTGGGGCAAAAGCCCTTGTTGGGATTTGGATTCAAGATTAACATCATGCACCATTCCTTGCGAGTTCACTTCCCCTCATTGCCAGTTAGCCACAGTCTCAGAGGAGTTAGCTGGGCTTTTTGGGAGAAGGAGTATTTGTAATGGGTATAACTCACATCTGGCCCTGTCCAATATACACCTTCACACCCACCACAAACAGCACAACAGGAACTAAGCTAACCCACAGTGTCTCAAAATGTATTAGCCAGATGCATGACACTGGACACTGGTCTCTGACATTTCCTCAACTACCAACATGTCCTTGTGCTACAAACACCATGCACCAGTGTCAGTCATCTATGTAAGTACATATCCACTCACTGCCAGGAAACCATATTTCCAGGGGTGCTTTTGTGCATAGTGGAAAGAGTGTGCCCCGTACAGGGCCTGATGGGAGATCTAGCCATTGAAAACACTCCTCCTCCCACCCAGCGCTACAGGCTCACCATGAAGCATGCTTACCTGACAGTGAGTGCAAATGTGACAATGAAAGGCCTGGGAGTGGGGACTGGTGTGTGGAGCACAATGCCATGAGTGGATTTGTTGTAAAGTCAGATGCCAGTGCCCAATGTCAGGCATACTGCAGGTACATTCAGACACACTAAGCGGTAAGCCTAAGTCCTGTTGGGCTGTTTGTGTTGGTTGGGAAGGTGTATGTAGGACAGGGCCTGGTAGGAGATAGAGTCAGTGAAAACACTCCTCCTCCAACTCAAACTAAACATCTCATCTGGGACTATGGCTACATGACAGTGAGGGGATATGAGCGGATGTGTACTAGCAAAATGGCTGACATTGGGAACTGATGTCTGAACCTATCATAACTACCACATTTGCCTCTGGGCTACAAACACCGGCCACCAGTGACAAAAACTTGCAAGTACATGTAGCACAATTGTCTGGACAACACTCTTCATGGTGGCCCCTTGGGTCTGGGTGGGAGGAGAGTAAGTTTCAGAACTAGAGCACACACACATAAACCACACTTCATCAAAGTTCATTGACACAAAATTATGTGAGAAATCATCTGACTATGGAGTCAATGTACAAAATACGTGATCTGTGTAGGCACTAAGCTAAGCAGTCATACATTTTGCTAATCACAGCCAATCTCATGTGTAGAATGAGATGAGAGCAAGAAACGCATCACTCAAACCATTCCCCAAAAATATCTTGGAAGATTAACAGACTGTGAGTGTGTAGGCAGCCACACCAATGTGACTGCTGAAGACATGCACTAAGCCCAGTACCCTGGCCACAAAAATACATACATTGGTAGAAAAAGTGAAATTAAAGATGTGGACAACAACAACCCACCAGTGCCATTCACAGGGTGTCAAAAACCAGTCAATGTCAACTAAACACGACATGCCCATTGATACACATAGCTGGACATGTTCATTAATACCCATCTTGTCAGAATTTAATTGTGCCCCCAAAACATAGGCCAGCAGCATGGATGAAGGAGTCCTATCTATGTATATTAACTCACAGTTTGGTTCAGTGGCCTATGTAATGTGTATGAGTTGATGGGAAGTGGACATTCACATCAATCATTGTGTCTTTCATGTCCCCACAGGTCGAGCTGGGAATACCACTGGAAGAAACCAGGACAGACAGTCTCAGACTCTGGTCGACCAGGAGCTCTCATGCTTTGAGGTCTCTCAACCATCTCCGGATGACGAATAACAACCTTGCACATCAGGTGTGGTTCACCCCACAGCACCAGCAGGGACTACCTCAGGATACTCTGTGACCACTCCCCCATCACCTTATAGAGCAGCCCAAGCCACCACTGACAGCTTAGCAACACAATGCACTCCAAGTTGGCCGACAACAACATCCTTGTCAATGAGGAAGGAGGCTCAGTGTTAACTGGGCCAACACCAACTGCGTCTGCTCAGGTGGGTAGAAGTGGTCGGAGGGGACAAGGGGACCTGGACGAACATGCGGCTGGTGCTGCTGCTGAAGATCACCTACACCCATCCAGAATAATCCACACATATGTGGGTTGCACCTGAGATTTTGGCCCATTTGTTGGGATCCTCAGGTCAATCCAACAGCAGCAGGTGGCACTAAGAACAAATTGACATGTACATGACCAAAATTGATGACCTGACTGGTGCACAGGGACATTATCAACTGCCTCTGCTAGATTGCCACCAACATGGCCACACCTCCTTGTGTGCCCAAAACATTTGGTGCATCGACATCTGCACCAGCTTCAGGGAGGTATGTGGACTCTGGCAGAGAGCCCCCTGCACTTGATGGCCCCCCTGCAAAATTTGGAAAGGGTCACCCGAAGAAGAATCCTTGACAGACAGATGGCTACGCATCACCCCCAGTAAGTGACACCCTGCTCCTGATATCCTCCATAGTGTGCTAAGCAGTCAATTTGGTGACTGTCATTGTACTGTCCCACATTGGCTGGAGGGTCTAAGTTGGACTAAGGACTCAAATAACTGTGGATCTACTTTGGAATAATTCATCTACAAACACTACCAACTTCTATCTGCACTTTGTTTTGTAGTTTTTTGTTGAGCACTCCACCATGCTGTGGAATGATTTCATCGCATCATGCACGAAAATAAATCACTTTTCCCAACATACTAGCTCATGTTGTGACTTTGAATCCCAAATGTAGAAATTGGAATGATGCACAAAATCACAAAGAAGAAAGTGGCAACAACAGTGGTAACAAATTACTTCATACATTTTATTACTGGCATGTGAGTAAACGTACCTTGTTGCAGCATGATAGATATACACAACCAGATTATCACACAACCCATAGGACATGGTACAGATTCAATGGAAGTCTATTGCCTAAACAAGTAGCACCATTTGCAAGCACAATCTACAATAATCATCGGCAAACCAGGTCATCATGGAACATGTATTGTTTTCTAATATTTGGATGTGTGAAAACAGACAGCGCACACCTCAATGTGGAGCACAGTTTATTTCTCCAGATACAACCTGGCACATTCACACAAAATAAGATCACATCACACTGTGTCAAAAAGCACAAAAGAACACAAGATGACCCTAAGGTCTGAAGTAAGTGTGTGCCAGGGAATTCCAATACAGTCCAATGTTGGAATATGTCACTGCATCATGGGTCTACGAGGTCACAAGTCTGCAGATGACAAGGCAAAGTACCTTGGTAAGGAGAAACATAGAACAGAGTCAGGAACTCATAAATCAGTTGGCCAAATTTACAAGAGATTGTCATCAAAAGCATAACATTGTCTGAACACTAGCTAGGATTACTGTCAGCACTGTACCTGTTAACCTACAAAGTTAATTGAACCATTTCCTTTGTAAAAATTCATGTTAATTATCATACACACACATGGATACAAACACATTGTACACCATCAACACACAAGCAAACAATTGGACTTTTTCACGTTCTCTGATTGCATACTTAAACTCATGAAAAAGTTGTGGATGAGCTGTCATCGTGAATCCAAGCCCTCCTCCTTATCCCCACTGGCAACATGTCCCAGTCCTTGATCCTCCCTCACTGGTGGCTGCTGCCATCCGACGTCCTGTATGAGAGGTATTGCCTTTCTTATCACCAGGTTGTGGAGCATGCAGCAAGCTGTGAAGATTTTGCACACCTTAAATGGTGCATATTGGAGGGCTCCTCTTGTGCGGTACAGGCAGCGAAACCGGGTCTTCAGTAGGCCAAAAGTTCACTGCACCACTCACCTGGTCCTTCCATGAGCCTCATTAAACCGATCCTCTGCAGGGGTGACAGGGTTATGGATGGTGTCAGCAACCAAGCCTGGTTGGGGTATCCAGAGTCTCCAATAACAGTGAATACAGAAAAGACTTCAGTTCTTTGACAACAGAGCACTATCTGACATACAATCAACACACACTGCAACATGAACGTACAAAAGTACCTACCAACAAGCCAGGCATGGTTAGGTTGCAGCTGCGACAAAAAAAGGGGGCTGACACTGTTCCTCATGATGTATGCGTCTTGTGCAGTGCCAGAGAAACGTGGGCAGACGTGGGATATCAACATGTTAGCCAGACATACCAGCTGGATATTGACCGAATGGTAAAGTTAGCAGTTGCGGTATTTCTGCCCATTTGCTTGAGGTGGTATGAAAGCAACGTGTGTGCCATCAGTAGATCCAATGTGGTATCCGTCCCAAGGCAAAAAATTCACCCCTGATGTCTGTCAACTCTTCAGGTTTTGGGAGCTGAATGTGCAGGTCAATGTACTGTAGTAATGCCTCCAGCACATCCTGAAGTACATTGCTAAAAATGGTTTGGGACATGCCACCAGATGAAGCCACTGTATATTGGAATGACCCAGTGGCAAAGAAATGTAGGGCTGCCATTACCTTCACCTTTGGGGTCAACGCAAGAGGATATGTGCTTTGAGGCTGCAAATGCTGTGCAAACTGCTCTCACAACTTCTCAATAATTGGCCTGGTGAAACTGTATCTTCTGATGGTATCCCATTCTTCCATGATCTGCATGTCGGGAAACGGCCTGAAGACTGGCGGTCATCTGCGATACCTATATGTAGGGTGTAAACATAGTTGGTGTCACTTTACAATATACAAAGCAACTTGCATTGAGACAAAATGAACATTAATGCTGAACACAAATGTAGATATAGAACATTGGAATCACAGATTTCTATGAAAAAGGCTGGCCCTAGATACATATCACAGCATTAGTACTCATCCCAGACATGTCACCAAGATATGGTGACACAGCAATTAGAGTGCTGTACTGTAAAAAGTCTCCACGTCTGTCACTGTTCATGTGATCAAGCATCACATACTCCACAACTCCCCACCCAATTATCCAAGATATATGTTTGTGACAACAATTACATGGTTGAAAGGTACCCAGAATAGGATCATGTAATGACAGATATGGGGGATACATGATACACACAGTGTCTCACAATGACACTGTGTGTATCATGTGTATCATGTGGCAGGGTGGACACTGTCATGTTCTCATGTCTCCCTAACACACACAATCACATACACAGACCATGAACATTGTAGGTGTACCATATATTACCCCCATCAACCACTTAAGTGTAGAACACAAAGATTCACTATTAATTTAAATAACAAAAACAAGCTCATGTGGCTGCTTAATGTCACTGTCTACTTATTCAAAGCTAAAGGCTTTCTCCATGACTTCAACACACAACATTTACAGTCAGGAATCTCACAGAAGGCACATTGGGTCACACAGTCCCCAAAAGCAGTGAACATGAACAAAAAACACATGTGTAGTCCCCAAAACTCATTGGCACTGTGATCAAGCCTAGGAGGGTAATAGGGGTAGATTTGTCATAATGTTGTTATTAGTCTAAAAAAGAGTGTGTACTGTGCCCCTCAAGAATAGCTCCTCATGCGAATGTGAGATAATTATTTAATGGTCCATCTCATCATGAGAAAACTGTCTACATACATGTAAAGCACAAAAATACATCAATTACAGAAGTGTCTGTCCGGCCGACCGATTATTGAAAGGAGGCGGTATCCGCATCCTAACCGATTCCGACTGAGCCATATGCTGAAAGTTGTTATGCTGACCAACATGGGTGAATATTCAAAGGACGCGGTAGCCACATCCGAACCGATTCCGTCACAGCCATTGGCTGTTGGTTGTTATGATGAAAGATACGGTTAAGTATTCAAAGGACGAGGTAGCCGCATCCGAACCCATTCAGTCACAGCCATTGTCTCTTGGTTGTTATGTTGACCGACACGCATTTCTTTTCGTGTCCTCATCGCGTGGAAACCGACTCGGTAACCCCCATCACCAATGTTTCAAAGTGAGTCGCAGTCAGATGATGAGTTTTTGAACGTCGAGGTAGTTGTGTCGTCTGCAAGCAATGTTGTGCATTGGACCAGTTTGGATAATGCGACTGACGTGAACCTATCACTACGTCTGCATGGATTTAAGATGCCACTGCCTTTTAAATATGTCTGTCTGTTCCCTAGAGACTTCACTTGGCTGCACTACCTGCAACCTTCCTGCACCTCCCCATCTCTCTGCTGCTGTTACCATATCCTCTGGGAGCTACTATGGCACGTACAGTAGACAGGGCCCCAGCTTTAAGTGAGGAGGAGAACCAGACCCTCTTGTACACCCTCCTGCCACTACAGCCAGCTCTATGGCAAACCAGAGGAGCAGGTGAGTGATGATTTCACTGCATTTTATATGGAACATGTGCAATCACCATGCAACACTACCATTAGGAATCGCATTGGCAAGCCTGTAAAAATGTTTATGTAAGTTTTAAAGTGAGTAGATAAATGTTCTGGGGAGGTACACTGCTGTAGAAGTGTGTGTACTGGGGTAAACATCTCATCACTGTTCTCATGGGAAGGAGTCAACATTGAATCCAGGACAACTGTGAAGTGTGGCTCAATGATTAGAGCGGCAGACCCTGATGCAGAGGTCTAGCCTGGGACCAGGGTTCAATTCCCCGCCTCGGCGGGTCTTGGGCTAAAAAATTCCACGGACCTGATAATTCTCGCCTCGGTGCCTATTCCAATCATGGAGTCCCACTCTGCAACTCTGGGCAATAGCTTGCTTAATCTCCACAAAGGCCCCCACAACGCTAAGGATGCCTGGCCTCCACCTTGGGGGTGCCCAGGAGTGGACGCCTCACAGGGAAAGCCAGGATGGGTTCCACAGCGGTATTCGTACAAGTGCCTTGAGACCCTTGCGGGTGAGTAGTGCGCTATACAAGTACCAAATTTACATTTACATTTCCCTAGGCTCTTAGACATTGATGCCAAACCAACCCTGACCAATATGTACAGGTGTCTGAATCAGAAACATGTTGCATTTGAACTAAGGTTCTGTCACCATGTCACCCTTACAGTTCAACCCCCATGAAAGGCCAAGCTGTGGAGGATCATTGCCGGGAAGGCGCGCTCCATGGGGTTGGAGCTTCGGAGCATCCATCATTGCTGCAAGAGGTAGCAGGACCTTTGTGGCTGGACCAAGAAGATAGCTGAAGTCCAGCTGGGCCTGTCACGTTCAGGCAAGAGGGGTGGACGCTGAACACTGATGTCCCACATGCTCCACATCTTAGCAGTGGTCTTCCCTGACCTGGATGGTCAGTTGAAAGCCACACAGCAGCAAGGAGGGGGTGAGTATGTGCCTTGTCAGACACCTTTGTTAAACATGCATGTTACAGTACCTTAGCCTGCTGCACATTTACCAGGTTGTGAGTCATCCAAACCCATTGATCAGATTTGAAAAATGCATATGCACAAGGGTAATTCAATGTCCAGTAATACCCCTTTCATCAGGGAAATGTGAGTCAGTTATGTTCAGGGAAGTGACAGCAGTGCTATGCTCATGTGATCACCAAAATTCACAACAGCATGTGCATGGAGGAAACCTTCTGGAGTAATGCAATTGAACATTATGTGCAAGCACATTGACTAATGTATGACCTGTTCTCAGTGTGGTTTCCACAAATCTGTGAAGCATGTTGTTATTGGAGCACACAAGTGTGAAGAGGCCATGCTATACATCCTTGCAGCCGGTGATATCAATACCGAGGCCTTGGTGAGATTTGCTTGCTCATTGTGCCAATGTTAGGTCCCAGTCGCGGTGCTCAGTGTTAACAAATGTAACCTATGAGTCAATTACAGGTATGCTAACTCTGGCCTATCACATGATTGTGTGGAAGATTCCATTCTCTCATTTCATAAGAGTGAATCCATGTGTCTAATTCTGTAACAGTGACAACACTGACATCCAATTACAAACACATGTGGTCGCTGGTTGAAACTTGGCTGAAAAAATGAGATATGATGTTAGATACACCTTCACAACAATTACCATGTGTGTAAATGCTGTTCACTATACATACTTGGGGCATTGTAAACCATGTGTATGAGGCATCACTGTCACCCTGAGAGGTGTAAAATATGCATCATTTGAAGTAATTCACCAGAATGAGATGTAAAAGAAGAGCAATCTAAGCTGTAGGAAGTGTGCAATATGTCTAATTGAAGTCAGGGACATTCAGAATTTGGCCATACAAATGGGGATATCTGCAGTCTAGACAGGATTGGCACACAGTGTTGACAGGGCTCATGAAGCATGACAGTTCAGTAGTGATAGTCTGTACAGACAATCTACACAGATGGACCAGTGGCATTGTGTTTCACTAGAAGCATTGTGAAGATGCAGTCATTGGATTTAGAAGTGTGTTGACCATTGTTCACATTTGCAAATGGTGAGCTGTTTACAATGTGTACTACATTCAGATTCATCTTCATGACGCCGTTAGGCCTGGGCGGTGAACTTTGCTCCGTTTGTGGAGTTTGCAGAGTTTTCTGTACTCCACACTCCGCAGAGCTCGTGCAGTGCAGAAAGCTCCGCTTTGCGATGTGCGAGCTGCCTCTCAGGTAGAATTTCTACCTCAGCAGCAGGAATACCAGCACAAACTGCAGTTCGCACTGCACTCCGCCACTCACGAAAATTCGTGGAGTTTTTTTGCAACTTCGCGGAGTTCTGTGTAGAAACCTCCGCAAACTAAGCCCAGGCCTACTGTGCATAGATGACACAAGACAGTGGGCCATGTGCCTCTCACCCAAGCTATGCCTCTTACCTTGGTGAATCCTCAATAAGAGTCTGATGTGTGACCCAACAGTAGAGAACCTGAGTTACAGGACAAATGAACACAATCACTGTTATCTGTGTCACATGAGTCATGGAATGAGTATGCATTCATAAAGTTTAACAAGGATGCCATTTGACCTGTGACATTAGAACAAAGGGTTACCAATTTGATGACTAGGGATTGCAGAATGAAAACCATGTCTCAATTCAATTCTGTGAAGCCTATTCCCATTGTGAGCTCTGAACTCCCTTGCAGAAGATAACACAGGTGTGTCATGGATCAAGACCATCAGGTGCAAATGACACTACACCAATAGGTTCATAGTTGGGTGTTTGGCATTGTGGTTGTGGCATTTGATGTTGATACACGCAGTGTTGCATATTACATCATGTGTGAGGGAGAAATGGTTACCATGCAGACTGACAAGTGCCATATATGTAAATGTATCAAAAGATGATAGCACTAGTCAAAATGATGTAGTTGTTTGAACTGTGAAGATCTGTGATGTTACCTATGGTTACTGATAGAATATCGATGTCACAAACATCAGTGTTCTAAATATCGAGTTAGAAATAGCGACTACAAAAATATCGACTCCCATACCTCAACAGGTAAGTACAAAAATATAGACGCAAAAATATTGAGGTTAAAAATGTAGATGTAAAAAATATCAATTTAAAAAGATATATTAAAATAAATATATAAATATATTAAATAATAATATTATTTTTAACAAAATAAATTACATCTAATATACATTTTAACTAAATATAACAAATAAACTTAATTAAAAAATATAAATGCACAAACGTAATGTATACTTATACATATATTTACTAATCATAATTTATTAACTATTATCTGTATTTAATTTGTGAATTTAATAAATATATGTCAATAATTTAAATTAAATTAAAAACATTCTATAATATTTTAAAACATTAAACTATTTAAAAAAATGTAAACTATAATCTCCCAATACAATAAGTGCAACAGTAGGGAAAGTGTTGGATAGCGGAGAGGTAAACCTTACTATTCCAACTCCAGTGAATCCAACAGTAGGGAAAGTGTTGGATAGCAGAGAGGTAAAAATTACCATTCCCACTTCAGTGATAGCAACAGTAGGTAAAGTGTTGGATAGCGGAGGGGAAAAATTACTAGTCCCACTCCAAAGTGTGCAATAGTAGAGAAAGTGTTGGATAGCGCTGGGGTAAACATTTCTATCCCCACTCCAAAGAGTGCAACCGTAGGGAAAGTGTTGGATAGCAAAGGAATTCAATTTACTATTCAAACTCCAGTAAGTGCAACCTTAGGAAAAATGTTGGATAGCGGAGGGGTAAAAAATACTATTCCCACTCCAGTAAGTGCAACAGTAGAGAAAGTGTTGGATAGCGAAAGGGGTAAAAATCCCTATTGCTACTCCAGTGAGTGCAAAAGTAGGGTAAGTGTTGTCTAGAGGAGGAATTACATTTTATATTCCAACTCCAGTGTGTGCAAAAACAGGGAAAATGTTGGATAGCGGAGGGGTAAAAATTACTATTCCCACTCCACTAAGTGCAACGGTAGGGAAAGTGTTGGAAAGCAAAGGGACAAAAATTACGATTCCCACTCCAAAGAGTGCAACAGTGGGTAAAGTGTTGGATAGTGGAGAGGCAAAAAATACTATTACAACTTTAGTGAGTGCAATACTAGAGAAAGTATTGAATAACGGAGGGGTAAAAATTACTAGTCCCACTCCAAAGAGTGCAATAGTAGAGAAAGTGTTGGATAGCGGCGGGGTACAAATTAATATCCCCACTCAAAGAGTGCAACAGTAGGCAAAGTGTTGGATAGCGAAGGAATTACATTTACTATTCAAACTCCAGTTAGTGGAACAGTAGGAAAATATTTTGGATAGCAGAGGGGTAAAAATTACTGTTCCCACTCAAGTAAGTGTAACAGTAGAGAAAATATTGGATAGCGGAGGGGTAACAATCACTATTGCCACTCCAGTGAGTACAAAAGTAGGGTAAGTGTTGGATAGCGGAGGAATTACATTTTATATTCCAACTTCAGTGAGTGAAACAGTAGGGAAAATATTGGATTGCGGAGGGGTAAAAATTACTATTCCCACTCCAGTAAGTGCAACAGTAGGGAAAGTGTTGGATAGCGAAGGGATAAATATTACTATTCCCACTCCAAAGAGTGCAACAATAGGTAAAGTGTTGGATAGTGGAGAGGCAAAAATTACTATTCCCACTTTAGTGAGCACAATAGTAGGGAAAGTATTGAATAGCAGAGGGGGGAAAAATTACTATTCCCACGCCAAAGAATGCAACAGTAGCATAAGTGTTGAATAGCGGAGGGGTAAAAATTACTTTTCCTACTCCATTGAGTGCAACATTAGAGAAAGTACTGGATAGTGGAGGGGTAAAAATTATTATTTCCACTCCAGTGAATGCAATAGTAGGGAAATAGATGGATATCGAAGAGGTACAAATTGAACTATTCCCACTTCAGTGATAGTAGAGTAACAAAAATTATACAGTTGAAAGAAAACACAAAATATTACACAATTTAAAAAATCATAACAATAAAAAAACAATGTTGAAAATATATACATTTTAATCTATTAAACATACAAAAAGAACACATATTATATATTATTAATTGCATATTAAAAATCTACACATAAAATATCAAATACATTAATAAATACATTTATAAACAATAACTATTTAAAAGTAGCAAACATTAAAAAACAGAAAAATTACTTTAAACATAAATGTATTTATTTTATTTCATACCTTATAACACCACACCAATAACAAAACAGTGCAACATTTTAAATTACATTTGTTTAAATAATTAACATAATTATTAAGAAATAAAAAAACACCCTATTAATAAAAGAAATAACATTAATTGAGTGCACAAGCTTTAACACTCTAATATCCACAATACACACCTTAACCCCTTCGACGCGCATGACGGAACGGTTCCGTCATGCACGTCGGTTGCGCTGTGCGCATGACGGAACCGTTCCGTCATGGCCCCGCCCGCGCATGGAACCTTCAGCGTGGCGCGGAAATCCGCGCTGAAGGGGTCAATTAAACTATAAAATATTAATATTTTTTAAAGAAAAACTTTTACTATAAACACCTAATAATTAAATAACATTTTATTTAATGTCCACCCTTTACCCCTTTAAAAGTAAAAACAAAACACAAAAAATAAACATATACCTACAGTAAATATAAAAAAATTAACATTAATTAAAACTGTAAATTAATTAAACACAAATTACTTCCCACCCTTTACTCCTATAAACATCACAACACACACATACAATTAATTACACAATTACCATAATTAGTTACCAATTAATTGATTAAAATTAATTAACAACCAATTATTAATTAATTAATAATAAATACATTTACACACTTAACACCATAACATCTTAATTAAACACAAATTAATAAATAAAAATTAATCAATAAACTAAATATAATTACTTCCCACCCTATCCCGCTATAAACTCACAACCCGCTGTGGAACTTAAAATGCAAAAGTAAAATAAAAAAATAAAAAATGTAATATAATGAAATTACTTCCCACCCTATTCCGCTATAAACCCGCAACCCACTACAGAACTAAAAATGCAAAATTAAAATAAAAAAATTTAAAAATGTATATAATTAAATTACTTCCCACCCAATTACCTTATAAACCCACAACCCGCTACAGGACTAAAAGTGCAAAATTCAAATAACATTTTTTTTTAAATGTAACACATATATTAAAAATACAAACAATTCTTATGCAAAAAAAATACATCACATTCATATAAAATATATATTAAAATACATATCAAAATAAAAAACTATATTTTTAACAGCTTTATTTTTGCAAACGATATTTTTGAAAGCAACATTTCTTACCTTAAGTCGATATTCTTGACTACAATATTCTTGCTGTCAATATTCCTGACTCATGATATTAATAACTCAATATTTGTGTAACTCGATATTTTGTACTCGATATTCTGTCTCTGCACCGTTACCTATGTGTCAAGTACAGACAGATGACTTATGTGGTTCTTTTTCTTTTTTGTCCACATTAGGAGTACCGGCCAGTGTAGGAGGCAGTACCATAGATGTAGGGGGAGCAGCTCGCCAATCTGGGTCCAGTGCGAAGTCGTAGTGGAGGCATGCACTGATGCGGAGGAGGATGGGGAGCCACACTGACAGCAGGTCTGCAACAACATCTGAAGACCAGTCTAGCTCCAGTGATGACTCCCTGGTGGTGGAGGAGAAAGGGGATGATTCCTCTACATCGGAGTCCACCACCACCACCACTACCATCTCCACCCTCCCAGCTGCTCCCAGGCCCAGTGTCTGTGGTTGGTCCCGTGGCAGGGAACCCGTCTGCTTCGGGCCAGGCACCTCACCCCCTGCCCCTGTGTCCCCTGCTGTCATCAGTGTTGAGGCCATCGACATCCTGAGGCAGATCTCTGTGGGGCATACATCATTGCTGAATGTCCTCCATGCACATACCACTCTTTTGACACAAATGGCATCATTCCTGGAGGGCATTCACTCTGAAATGTCTGCCCTACACAGATCCAATGAAATCAGGCTTTGGCCTCCACCCTGACGGCAGCAGCATCCCAGCTCCAACAGTCCCTCCCTCCTCCTACCTCTTCCCCATCCACCTTCCCAATTACCCTCCGTGACCCAAGCACATGCAAACACACACATGCACACACCTCAACAGCCACACGCAGCACACAGACACATAGACACAGGGGCAAGCCCACACACAAGCACACTCAGGAGACATACAGCACACTCACCTCCACAGACATACCAGCAGACGACACACATGCATCCACAGACACTCCACATACCTCACAACCCTCTGTCTTCACAACCCCTACCCTTTCGTCTTCTGTTCCCTCTCTGCCCAGAAAGTCTTCCTTTGTGACCTTGGTCTCTTTCCTACTGACCCATCCAAACCCGCTCCCAAGAAGAAGAGGCAAACCACCCCCCCCAGCCTTGACTTCTAAACCTGCCACCTCCACCCCCTCTAAAAAGCCAAGCCCAAACCCCCCACCCTCATATCCTCCAGGTCTTCCAAGTCCTAACCACCTCCACCAACCCATGCTTAGTCAGACCAGCCCAGTACCTCCCATAACCCCCAAAAAACCCTCCCAAACATTCTTTGTCCCTCCCTTTCACTTTACTTACCATTGCCGGTTATACCATCCCCAAAATGGTAAAACCAAGTCCATCCCATTCTCAATCAAGGCCTCACACTCCACCCCAACAGTCTGATATTACCACTGCAGTGGATCCACCCCACTCAATCTGCCCCAACCACTGCAGTGATCCTATCCCACCTAAAACCCAACCCAGTCCTCCCTTATTTTGTCCCTGTGGTGACAGCCATGCCCCCTATATGCCCTTCCCAGGGGAGGTGCCCATCAGCAGAGATTGAGCAGGCAAGACTTGATGGGCATGACTCCTCTGGCCCATATTTCATGGACTTTTGGAGTGGCCATTCGCCTTTTTTTATTCATCATCTTCAGTTCTCATGCAGAATAAAGCAGATTGGAATTTGAGTTTGCAGATTTTTTTATTTTACAAATTGTTTTTTTAAGTCAACCGTAGACATGTTCAATTAGTAGTGTAAGTAAGTATACACTGATGTTAGTATGGCATGAATTGCATATGGTCCATCTAGTATGAGCACTTTAATAGTATGTATTTCAGATTTTTGTGTGTACATTTGCTTTGTCATTGTTCACATCAGTTTGGGCTATGAGCGTGACATGAAGTCGCAAACCTTTCCTTATTTACATCAAAATTGCACATGGGTCAGGCGTTCATATTTCATCATTGTGAAAGTGTTTCAAAGTTTAACAGTTTAGGAGAAGCATGCTGTATATGTTTTTGATGTGCAAAACGGCACCTGTCTTATCGCCACACCAGGGTACATATGGATTTTGACCACAAGGTTGTGACTGATGATACATCCATGTACTCAGAGTAATGATACAATACATATATGTGACTTGATAGTGATGGATCCACATCTGTGTCTTCTTTAGATCTGGCAGACTAGTGGCAATGACAACCTTGCCACAGATGATATGCCACTGTGGGCAAATACCCTTCTTGGCTGTGTACTCATCTGATACATTTTCTGAACCCATGGTGAGTGTAAGGTGAGCAGTGTTCTGACAGTCTTCATACCCTGTTTACTCCAAGGTCTCCACTTTCTGCAAGGATTTGTGTTCGGCAAGGTGTGTGTTGCCTTAATAGTACATTCTTTGCTACTTGATATGTCATTCATGCCCTCCTGCTTTTGTTTTGGAATATCACGTGTATGAGTTTTTTTGTCCAAGCTTAGATTTCATATTCACAGCCACACACCAGTCACAGTTGTGCATTTGAATTTTGTGTAGTTTTTTACTATTATGGATGACTGACAATGGGGTCCTTTTAAGCAGTGATTGATGTTGTTCCAAGTCATGCAGAGCTGAACTAGGAGTGTTGTTATGCCTGCTGGATTGTCCAGTGCTACATGTGGAAAGCCAAGTGGACAGTGGGTGCACAGAAGGGAAGTGTGTCTGTCTAATTGCAAATGCTACAGGCACCAGTGTCACATCCATGCTCTTAGTTGCCACACACGGGAGTTTGTGTTGTTTTGAACATACATGAGGCCTAGTTGCAGATGTGGTTTTTTTTAAAGTTTTTATTTGTCAACGAGAGGGTAATAAACAGAAAGCAAAATACACATAATTAGATATTTACAGGTATCAAGAATAATCCATGTGCATTTTTTTAACAAGAAAAAAGAAAAATAGAAGAAATACTAAGAAAAAGAAAAAAGAAAAGAGAGAGGGTAGATTAATAAATAAATTTATTCGTGAGCCGAGAAGCATAGTTAAACCAAAGTAGACCCCATGCATAACTGATTATACAATCTAGAACAGAGATCCCCAAATTGCATTACATTTGACTACAGATTGAATACCTCTTGTCTTAGCTAGCGCTTGTTTATATCATACGTTTGTCTTACTAACACCCAAGAGTCCATAACAGTAGGGTTTTTTGTGATATCCACACCCTGGCAATTGTTAGTCTTGCAGAGACCAACAGAACAGCGAGCAAGCTATTACATTTAGAACTCACTGTCCTGCATCCTAGCATAATTTCCCAGGTCGACAGAGGTGATACTATCCCCAGCTTCTGAGACAGAACATTCCCAACCTTCTGCCAGAATACTGCTAGTTCTGGGCACATTATAAACATATGCTTGATATCAGCCGCATGGAGGTCACAGCTTGGACCTTTAGGGGTCGATTCCGATCTGGGTCGGACAGCTCTCCGAGAGCTGTTTGTAGCCTTACCTTGCGACCGACTCGTACCCAGAGCCGGTCCGTCCGGGCGATGAAGTACGGTGCGCATAACTGACAAAAATCCGACCGACACGTAAGCTGTGATTCAAGCTTCCTTCTCTGTCCGAGCCGTACCTCCGAACACCGCACCGAGTCGCCAGGAAGCAGTATCCATAGCAGTTTCTGGCCGGACAAGTACGATGCGCAAATCATACGCGCCTGACGGGTCGCCACGTACGGCACGTCACAGCATCCGGAAAAGAAGCATATCAGGTACGATTCGCGCCAGAACACAATCCACGGCTACGAGACGGACCAGCTTGCAACGGGTACAAGACGGAGCAACAAGCACCGTGTACGAGATGAACACATCATGAATCCCATCGCGCAGGTCATACCTGTACTGTACATCTATGACCGAATCAGGAACCGACGTGGACGGCACGGACGGTAAGTCAGACACCCACCACACAAACAAATGACACGTACCTGCAAAATGTTGCATACACACAGGGGATCTATATCCTGGCCACTAGCAACAGTCCACCATAGGAGTTGCATGGCCAGCACCACTACCACCCCCACTCATAGGGCTTATGTTGCCCATCACTCCTGGCACCCCCACTCATAGGGGACCTGTTGCCCATCACTCCTGCTACACCCACTCATAGGGGACATGTTGCCCATCACTCCTGCCACCCCCACCCATAGGGCTTATGTTGCCCATCACTACTGCCACCCCCACTCATAGGGCTTGTGTTGCCCATTACTCCTGCCACCCCCACCCATAGGGCTTATGTTGCCCAGCACTCCTGCCACCCCCACCCATAGGGGACCTGTTGCCCATCACTACTGCCACCCCCTCTCATAGGGGGTATGTTGCATATCACTACTGCCACCCCCACTCATAGGGGACCTGTTGCCCATCACTCCTGCCACCCCCACTCATAGGGGACCTGTTGCCCATCACTCCTGCCACCCCCACTCATAGGGGACCTGTTGCCCATCACTCCTGCAACCCCCACCCATAGGGCTTATGTTGTCCGTCACTCCTGCCACCCCCACCCATAGGGGACCTGTTGCCCATCACTCCTGCGACCCCCAGCCATAGGGCTTATGTTGCCCAGCACTACTGCCACCCCTACCCATAGGGACTATGTTACCCATCAATCCTGCCACCCCCACCCATAGGGGACCTGTTTCCCATCACTCCTGCCACCCCCAACCATAGGGCTTGTGTTGCCCATCACTCCTGCCACACCCACTCATAGGGGACATGTTGCCAATCACTCCTGCAACCCCCACCCATAGGGCTTATGTTGTCCATCACTCCTGCCACCCCCACCCATAGGGGACATGTTGCCCATCACTCCTGCGACCCCCAGCCATAGGGCTTATGTTTCCCAGCACTACTGCCACCCCTACCCATAGGGACTATGTTGCCCATCAATCCTGCCACCCCCACCCATAGGGGACCTGTTTCCCATCACTCCTGCCACCCCCAACCATAGGGCTTGTGTTGCCCATTACTCCTGCCACACCCACTCATAGGGGACATGTTGCCCATCACTCCTGCCACCCCCACCCATAGGGCTTATGTTGCCCATCACTAATACCACCCCCACTCATAGGGCTTGTGTTGCCCATTACTCCTGCCAACCCCACCCATAGGGCTTATGTTGCCCAGCACTCCTGCCACCCCCACCCATAGGGGACCTGTTGACCATCACTACTGCCACCCCCTCTCATAGGGGGTATGTTGCCTATCACTACTGCCACCCCCACTCATAGGGGACCTGTTGCCCATCACTCCTGCCACCCCCACTCATAGGGGACCTGTTGCCCATCACTGCTGCCACCCCCACTCTTAGGGGACCTGTTGCCCATCACTCCTGCAACCCCCACCCATAGGGCTTATGTTGTCCATCACTCATGCCACCCCCACCCATAGAGGACCTGTTGCCCATCACTCCTGCGACCCCCAGCCTTAGGGCTTATGTTGCCCAGCACTACTGCCACCCCTACCCATAGGGACTATGTTGCCCATCAATCCTGCCACCCCCACCCATAGGGGACCTGTTTCCCATCACTCCTGCCACCCCCAACCATAGGGCTTGTGTTGCCCATCACTACTGCCACCCCCACTCATGGGGCTTATGTTGCCCATCACTCCTGCCACCCCCACCCATAGGGCTTATGTTGCCCAGCAATACTGCCACTCCCACCCATAGGGACTATGTTGCCCATCCCTCCTGCCACCCCCACCCATAGGGACTATGTTGCCCCTCACTCCGGCCACCCCCACCCATAGGAGACATGTTGCCCATCAGTCCTGCCACCCCCACCCATAGGGCTTATGTTGCCCATCACTACTGCCACCCCCACTCATAGGGCTTATGTTGCCCATCACCCCTGCCACCCCAACCCATAGGATGGGTGATGCGCCACACATCCATCATACACCAACATTAGGTATGTCAGCAAAATACATCCCCCTAACATCATGACAACAGTGTGTAGTCTGTGACAAATGCCCACAACAGTGATTATGACTTTGAGCATACAATGTAACTACCATCACATGTGTGACCAAAAACTGAGTGTGGCCTACACAAGGCAAGCATCACTATAGCACTGTGTCAATGTAAAACTAACACCCCCTCACTGTGTAGAACAAAAGTTAAGTGTGTGGTTCCAAACTGCAGCAAATGTTGAGCATTGTGGTTATGGGGTCCAAAAGAAACCCCCCTCATCATAGTGACCAAAAGGTAAGTGTCATCATGGTCAAAGCTGCAAATGCCAAACAGCATGTATGATTCCTGGTCCCAACACATGAAACACTTTTGGGGTAAAGTAGTGGTTGTGTCACATACCCACAGAGATGTGGTGATGCTAACAGTGCTGTGAAACCCTAGCATACTCTGGGCCATGTGCAGACAAGCACCACCCATGGGGGCTGACAATGCATACAGTGTACAATGACACACAAGCAGAAGTGACCATCACAAAGCATAAACACATCTTGAAAATAGACACACAAATCAAAACATCCTGTGTAAACTGTAGGTGTCAGGTCACAAACTCCCATTCCATGCCAGCAATGGGACCTAACAACCAGGATGAATGTGCAGAATTATGTGATATGACTGACAGGGACAGCAGGGTAAATCACAAAAACAACAGCCAGACAATGGCCCACAACAGCAATACCAATGCACTGGTGCAGATGCACAAACAGGCAACCTCACACTGCACATCTGACACACCATGTGTTTGTGTGTGTGTCTCAGTATCCCCAGGCAACTACACAACACATGAGGGTGGCTGAACCACAGTGAGACAGATGTGGACACAGTGCCATACAAAAGTAACCCATCAATGGGCCCCCCTTAGTCACTCAGCATGGCCCGTCATCCATGGACAAACGGTAGCTAGGGGCCCATCCATGCAAACATTTACATCAGTCAACCCTCAACACCACACACCCTGAACTGCACCAATGTGCATCTGTGAAGCCCACATGGACAGGTGACAATGCACACACATCCATGACAAACACAGTAATGTTGGGAGGAACTAAGGTGCACAGACTCATCACACAAGGACAGTCTACAACCCTGGTGAATGACAGACATACTGCAGAGTATGCGGTACATGGCCATGACGTCAAAGCTCCCGTAACCTTCGGAATACCTGCCACAGTCCCAGGACAATGCAGAAGCCAAGGAGAACCACAAGGCACACATGCTGACACCTGCCGACTTTGCAGCCCTGGACCGGACAAGTGGGAGCAGTCACACACACATACACATGTCTCAATCACTGAAAGGTACCACCTAGGGACAACTACATGATGTTGCGAACAAACAAGTGCCTTAGGGACCCCTGACTGTGTCCTATCTGTGTTTGACCACATCATCACCACTCAGAACTGACAAATCCCAATGATGAAACACCAATTAGCAGTAGTGTGTCATGCACCACCACATCTGGTAGCCCATGGCAAAGTTGTGGGATGAACACAGTACAACTCAGTAAGCATCAACAACTGGAACATATCAAGGGAACACTGCTTGTGTATGAAAAGGGATGTGGACACACACACACATGCTCGCACAACACACACCATGGGCCCAGACAATGTCACGGAATAACACACTTACTTGAGGGGACTCAACTCTTGTGGAAGCTCAGCTGTGCCAAACATAGTCCCAGCAGGTCTGTCATGTCAGCAGAACACTTTGTCAGTCAGCCATCAGTTACCACACAATGGGCCTCATGTAGGTAGCATACAAGTTACCACTTCTTAAATACCGAACGTTACCGAATCGGTATTTAAGAAGTGGTAACTTGTATGTAGGTAATCATTTGGGAAATATTACCGAATCGGTAAAATTCGGTAATTACCGAATCGGTATTTACCGATTCGGTAATGAGGCATACCTTCCCATTGATGGGAAGGTATGCCTCATTACCGAATCGGTAAATACCGATTCGGTAATGGGGGGAACACATGCAAGGGTGGCAGGGTGTCACATTGACACCCTGTTGCACCCCTGATTCGGCCATGTGTGCACATGTGGCACACATACATGCCCTAAGGGCATGTATGTCTGCCACATTGCACACTTCTAAGCGCTTTAAAATGCTTAAACACATCCATTCATTATTTACCACCAACTATTAGTTGTTGGTAAATACCGACTCCTAAAAACACCCACACACTCCCCCTACATCTCATTTCTGTATTCGGAATTTACCGAATCGGTAAAATTACCGATTCGGTAATTTTACGGATTCGGTAAATTACCGAATACAGAAATTAGCCCCCTACATCTCAAAAGCCAAAATACCGGTCGGTAACGGTATAATTACCGAAAATCGGCCGTTACCGACCGGTATTTGGCTACCTACATGAGGCCCCATATAGGGTCTGATCACAACAGCCTGTGTACGGGAATGTCCCTAAAGTCATCTGCACATACTCAATACATATGTCCAGCAAGTTGCACAGAGGACCCAGTTAGTCCTACACCAATGATGCCCACACTTACATGTCCAGTGGAGATACGCCCACAGTCGGGGAAATAGACAAATTGGACAGTGGGGAGCACATCATATGTGCGTGCGTGCATACCACAGATGTGCCCATGCAAATGAAATGTTTACAGAGATGTTCACAAATTGATAATCATGACACACCCAGTTAGCTGCAAAGGATGATATGGATAACGACCAGAATAGGATACATATCTCATGGACCACATGGAGTACCTCACATCAACACCTCAGTATTTAACATGGGAAATCGAGTATTACAACTGCAAGTTCATGCTAAACATCATCAACATAATGTACAGCTAAATCAAATTCACAAGGATAAAGACAAATGCTTTATTCAGCAATTTTTAAATTCAAAATCCTTTCCAAACAAAGGCCTATTGCCAGTCCATATCCAAATGACAAAAAGTTAACTTGAGTGACAACTGTCACACATTGCTTGCCTGCACTGGTAAGGACAGGGGATATCCCCTCGGAGAGGCATACATGGGGGCAGGCCAGGACCCGCAAAGACAGGATCAGGGTGCAGCAGAAGGAGGCAGTGAAGGGGTGGTGGATGCAGGAGAGTCACTGGCAACTGCAGTGGAGCTGACTGAAGTAGTTGGTGCAGTCACAACTGTGGGGCACAAGTCAGATAAGGTGGGTGCCGGCACAACTGCAGTGGGCTGGTAAGATGGAGTGGACTGGGTCCCCACTGCAGTGCCCAAGTCAGACAGGGTGGTCGTGGACTCCACTGCAGTGCCTAACTCAATGGGAGCAGAATGGGGTTCAGGTGAGGTCGACTGGACAGAGGGGGGGACACGATCCCCACATCAGTGGCACAAACTGTCTGACCGGGGGTGGTGGGGGTGGAAGAGCAAGTGGTAGGGGGGAGGGCCTCAGCATTTTGGGGATGGTGCATCTGTGGGTGGGGGAACCTGGGGCAGGGTGTGGCAGGGGAACCTGGGGAGTGGTGGCCTGGGGGATGGAGGACAGAGACTTCGTCGTGGAGCTGTGGGGCGGGGTTGGGGTCTTGCTCTTCCGGCTCCGGGGGGGACTTGCAGGTGGGGGCCTCAGTCTGAGTGCACCTGGGGGAGGTTGTCCGGTGTGAGGGGCACTCCCCTCTGTGTGTGGGGACTTCCTCCTCCCCTTGTAAGCTGGATCTGCTAGGTTGGTGGGAAAGAGGCCAAGGTCACAGAGGAAGAGCTTCTGTGGAGATGGGGTTGCAGGTGAGGCAAGGGAAGGGGGCTTGGAGGGAGAGGTATCGGAGGACTGCGGAGTGGTTGTGGATGACTGTGTGTGTGTGTCTGCAAACCATCCCCTGTGAGTGTGGTATCAGTCCCCTGCGCTTGCTTGTGTGCACGTCTAGCCCTTGGTTTGGGTGTTTGTGTGCTGCCCGTGTGTGCTTGGGACAGGTAGGGTGCTAGGAATCGTGGGTGGTGCAGGGGTAGGAGGGGTGCTAGACTGTTGGAGGAGGGACACTGCTGCCGTCACGGAGGAGGCCACGGACTGATTGGTCCTCTGTAGGGCAGACATGCCAGATGAAATGCCCTCCATGAACGACACCAGTTGTGTCAACAGACTGGTGTGTGCATGGAGTACACTCAGCATTGATGTCGAAGCAAGTCCACATACTCCTCACTCAGGGCAGCGGGGGACACAGGGGCAGGGGGTGCGGTGCCTGGCACAAAGGAGACATGCTCCCGAACACGGGAGCCTCCACAGACCTCTGGGATGGGAGCCAATGGGAGGGTGGGGATGGTGGTGGGGGCGGTGGTGGGGACAGCCTCACTAGCTGGGGTTTGGTGGCTGCTGACACCCGCCTCCACAAGGGAGTCATCCTCCAAGCTGCTGTGGCCCTCAGTTGGGGTGGATGTTGCCGAGGACTCCTCAGTGTGGCTCCACTTGCCCTCCGGGCCACTGGGTCCCTCCGACTCCTCGCCTTCTGTCCCTGTCAGGCTTTGTCCTGGTCCATGGAGCTGTCCCCTCCTGTTGCCATGGATGTATATGGATAGAATTAGGAAAAAAGAGAACAACATCAGTCACCTGCACTGACTGCACACACCACAGTGAGTACATTGCATCACAGGGCAAGCCCTGGCATCATCAGCTGAACACTGCTCAAAGTGCTCACACAGTTTAGAATAAGCCAATTGTCAGTCTCACCATCAACCATGTTACTCATATCCCTCCTGGACTTGCACCCATATGTCTGTTGCATGTTGGATGCTAAGACCCCAATGTGCCAACATGCACCACCTACACATTTGTTGGACATGCAAGTGAACATGTAGGAGTATGTCACTATACACACATCACATCTCTTGCCACTGACTCAGTACAGGTGTCAGGATGAAGGGATGGGCAGACTCTCATTTCACATGCTTGTGATGCATGCCAGCAACACACACTATAATGTTCTCATGTCCTGATAGTCAATGCCACAATGGGGTGCATGGAGCACATTTGAACAGAATGCAGGATCACTCATAGCAAGTTAAATGCCATGGCACTGGCATGCCTGGAAAGTCAGTCAACACTGTCTCCTGTCACAGGGGCAGGGCATCCAGACAACAACAGTATGCACTGTGTCATAATCATAGCTCATGGGTAAAGCAAACTCTGCAGCTGACAAGTGCACTTGCCCATCCCCTGCAAACAACATATCCCGGACCAAGAAGACTCCACATCATACAAAACAGACATATAAGTCTCTGCGAACACAACTCCCTGTACATGAGAACATCACAGTCTGCTGTGCATGTAACACAGCTGCCTGAAGTGCACAGTTGCATACACCATTGTGCACTGACAAGTGATCACACACCTATATGTCACACAGGTATTGTCTCTCATAGTCACATCTCAGATGTCCTGCTGACCCTAAAACTCATGAACACCCCAGTTGTACGGAAAAGGAAGCCACACCACAATGACACAGAAACCTGAAGGCACATGTCACTAAGCACAACCTGTAAGTTGATACACAGGAGTGGGATTACAGAGTATTTCTAAATGCCCTTGAGTAGGCATGACTGCCCAGGTCTACGAGAAACAGTGTTTAGCCCTGGACAGTAGTCAGGTGGCTAAGCAAGTGTGACACACTTGATATACATACTCCTGAGGCACATAAATTGGAGTCCCCTGCTGCATGTGTTTGTTTGAAATACCCCAGCTACATGTGGTGAGTCAGACCAGCAATTGTAACACATATCAAGGGCACACACAGATCACATGTCAGATCTCAGGCATTGTGTAAACTATTGACACACCCGTGAAACCCACAACAGAGTCACTGAAGCATAGCTGACTGCAGGGACACAGTGCCCTAGTGACACAAGCAACAGAAATGAAATGAAATGAAAAAGGCTCTTATATAGCGCATGGCTACCCGTAAGCATCCCATCGCTTACGACCAACGGTGAGTTGAAGCGGAGAGCATAAGGCCACTGCGTGGCAGATAGTTAAGTCCGAGGGAACAGCCAGGTCTTTAGTCTTTAGCGAAATGCGAAACAGACTGTAGGATCCACACCTGTGGATCAGATGAGGAGGGTGCATCACACAATTGAGGGACATGAGTATTGGACTACAAGACCTACGTAATGTGGAAGTGTGACCAGGCCAAAAGACAGCAATTAGCATGTCAGACATAGCATGGACTTACCCCCACCTTGCTGCTGTCTGGCCTTCAGCTCCCCATCCAGTTCCGGGAAGACCACCGCCAGGATCCTGAGTATGTGGGGGGTCAGGGTCCGTGTCTGCCCCTCCTGCGAGGAGGCGACAGCTTCAGCTGGACCCTTGCGATCCTCCAGGTCCAGGCCCGAAGGTCCTGCCACCTCTTCGGGGAGTTGCGGATCTGGCGCTTGTAGACCCCCACCGATCAAACTGCCCGGGCGATGGTCAGCCATATCTCCTGCTTCTGGTGGGCATCAACCTGTGAGGATGACAAAGTTAAAAGTCCATTAACACACATGGCCCATATTTGTGCTGCACACAGTTGGATATACATGTCATCATCACAAAGGAAAATGAGTTACACAGGTAGTGCACCCATGGAAAAGGACAAATGCCCTGCATGTCTGACATGTCAACAATACCTGGGAAGTTTAAGCTTGCACAAATGCACTTTAGCTGCAGAACACCTATTCATTACATGTACCTACACACTTTGGGGGATGAAAGTACTCAGTGAGTATGCTTGCCACTGGTGTACACACTCCTAGTACTGCTAGTCAGACAACATGCACAATTAGGAAGGCAGTGGACTGCACACTCACCTGCTCCCCTGGTTTCCCATACAGCTTGCTGTACTGTGGAAGGAGCCCATCCAGCAGGGCCTGGTTCTCCTCCTCAGTGAAGGCTGGGGCCCTCTCCAGAGTACGTGCCATATCAGTAGCCAGTGGATGCAGAGACAGCAGCAGTGGTAGCAGGGATGTGGTCCAGTAGCATGTAGTGCAGGCAAGTGAGCTCCCTGGGGGCCAGCCAGCCTTATATCTGTGCTTCAGAGGCAGAATCTGGGCCATGTGTCCCAAGTGATAGGTCCAACACGGTTGCATTCTAGGAATCTGGCCAATCCATGGAAATATACGACTCGTACACGTCTTCCACATCGTTCAAATCTTCACCTTCATAAAACCCTAGGAATTGCAACATTGTTGTAGGCATCCAACTGAATTTCCAGCGCACGACTCGTACAAGTTTTGAATCCGCATCCGTCTCCATGACAGTCCAGAGCCAATGGGTGCGCACGGCTCGGTCAACTGACTGTAGAACGAAAATACACATGCACCCGTCTCTATAACATTCAATGGCCAAGGCGTACGCCGGTCTCTTTCCATTCCTGCCTGACGCGTGTGCATGATAGTCACCCGCGTGGGTCCTCATTACAGTCAATGGCTAAGCGTACGCACGGTTCGGTTCTGAAATATGCAATGCGTACGCATAGTCACCCGCGTCGGGCCTCATTGCAGTCAATGGCTAAGCGTATGCACGGCTCGGTCCTGAACTGTGCAATGCGTACGCACAGTCACCCGCGTCGGTCCACATTGCAGTCAATGGCTAAGCATACGCACGGCTCGGTCCTGAACTGTGCAATGCGTACGCATAGTCACCCACGTCGGTCCTCATTGCAGTCAATGGCTAAGCGTACGCACGGCTCGGTCCTAAACTGTGCAATGCGTACGCATAGTCACCCACGTCGGTCCTCATTGCAGTCAATGGCTAAGCGTATGCACGGCTCGGTCCTGAACTGTGCAATGCGTACACATAGTCACCCGCGTCGGTTCTCATTGGTGTGACTTTTTGACAGCTTCCACACACATTTACTTGCCAGGGACTCAGGTGCACACCTACCACACTACAGCATGTGCCACACTGTGTCCCATGGCATGTAAGGCTGCATTCCCTGTATGTTTGGGGGGGCAACATTTGGTTTGTTGTGTGGCACTTTTGTGCAGCCACTCCCAGGCTGTGCATGTGTTCATGGGGACAGAATCCTTTGTGTGTTGTGCACATTACCACTGTGATGTGCAACTGAACAGTAATGGGCATGAGTCATGGACACAGTTTCAGGTTGGATATGTTTAGGACAAGTCACATACACCCTGGGTCCTGGGGGTGATGGTATGTACATCACAGTGAGACCTATAGCCCCAATTCTGATGTACACCCACAGTCTGTGTGCATGTTGTGTCTCAGATGTGTCTGATCAAATGTGCCCAATGGGAGACAGTCTCCACATCCATGTGGTTTGTGCATCAACATTGATGTTGTGTGTGTTTCTATGAAACGTACATGTAGGGCCTGCAGAGACAACAGTGGCCACTACCTGTGGGACTCAAGGTTGTCCTGTGGCATGTACATGACACGCCATGTCATGCCAGTCTCCATGTGGCAATACAGGGACCCTGGGTGTCTGCATTGCAAAGATCTGTGATGCCTGGGAGACATCAGGCCTCACTTGTCACTGTGGTGTGTGTTTGTAATGTGACAGCAGTACATAGGTACTGTGACACAGCCCAATGATTGGCCATTGCACTACATGGGACTTATGTAGACATGTGGACTTGAGATGTGAGGTGATGGGCATATGTGTCAATGCCCAACAGCACACACCTCAGTACATTGTGTATTGTCATGATGTATCATGTGATATTTTGCTTGGTCATAGCCACATGGATGGATGAATCGACAATCTTCCTTTGTTCATTTCTGTACTGCAGGGCAGCAGCTGTCCATAGACCGTTCCCAGACCTTGAAACCATGCAGGAACGTGACTGCATCCGACGGTACTGCTTCACCAGGCCACTGATTGAGGAGTTGGCGGAGCAGTTGGCGCCACATCTGCTACCTGGCCGGATATGCCCTACAGCACTGACCCCAGAGGTGAAGGTGATAGCTGCCCTGCACTTCTTTGCTACTGGTACCTTCCAGTAAACTGTGGCTACTGCTGGTGGTATGTTGCAAACTATGTTCAGTCGTGTGCTATGCGATGTCTTGGAGGGGATGTTGCATTTCCTTGACCTGTATGTCAAGTTTCCTAGCCCAGGTCAACTCACTGAAATTAAGGATGCTTTTTATACACTGGGGAGGATGCCGAACGTCATCGGATCTATTGATGGTACACATGTGGCCCTGGTACCACCACAGGCACATGAGCAGTCATACCGGAACAGGAAACATTTCCACTCCCTCAATGCTCTGGTGGTATGTCTTGCAAACATGTGTATCACACATGTGTGTGCACATTTTCCCGGTTCTGCGCATGGTGCCTACATCATGAGGAGTAGTCGCATTGCAACGCTGATGTCACAGATGCCAGACCAGCGTGCCTGGCTTGTCAGTGTGTACTGACTGTTTACCATTGTGTGTGTTTGGCAATGTTGTATTCCATCCTCTTTCAAAACTCAGCTAATTGTTCAATTGTTTGTATGTAGGTGACTCCGGATACCCCAACATGCCGTGGTTGCTGACACCCCTCAGGAACCCTGTGACACCAGCCAGGATGCGCTACAATGAGGCACATGGTCGGAGCAGGAGGGTGATTGAGCGGAAACTTGGTCTTCTGAAAAGCCGCTTCCGCTGCCTGGACAAGACCGGAGGGGCCCTCCCATATGAACCTGCAAAGGTGTGCAAAATGATCCTTGTATGCTGCATGCTACACAACATGGCAGTGCGGAAGAAGTTGACACTCATCCAGGATGACAATGACCTACCTCCGCCACCTGTGGAGGATCCAGGCCTGGGCCACGATGCCAGTGATGATGATGATGAGGGTGACGTCCGCACACAGCTCATCAACAACTTCTTCACCTGAATGTGAGTTTACAGGGTTGTTATGTCAATGTATTGAGTTAGCCTGAAATGTGTTAGGGCTGCTTTGTTGCTGTTTGAGTGTGTCTGTGTGCCACTTGACTGGATGTGTGCAGTAATGTGTCCTTTCAGGTGGTCTGTACTCGACAATAGTGTTGAACTGCTAACTTGTTTCTGTGTAGGTTTCTTTTGACATGTTTTGTGCATGTGTATTGCATTTCTCTCCTGTTCTGCTGTGCTTTTGACTGTGTCTTGTGTCTGTCCTTCCCAGGGTACTTTGCCTGTTGTTTGGTCAACACTGACCCCCAACACCCAGAATCCAACACCAGTGTGGAAGTTGTCAATCCCCATCAAGTGATGTGCCACATACCCCTGGACTTCAATTCTCCGACACTTTGTGACTGTGTGTCCACTGTAACGTACAATTACCTTGCAACTATTGTGGAATAAACATGTTGCTGATGTGTAATGAACCTGTGCTACGCTTTGTTATGTGCGTTGTCTGTCTTCCCACATCTGACATTTGCTTACCTCACCTGTGGGCTTCTTCCCACTGACTGTGGATAGGTGTGGTCAACATCATTGTGTGGGATGAGTAACATGAACATGGTGAGTATGTGTTGTGTTGCCATAGTGGTGTGTCTCCCTCACATGTGTCACATCACCATGACTCACATAATGGTGGTCACATTGTTGTAGTATTTGGCATGCACTGTGTTGTTTAGTAGATCAACATCTCCATGACAAATGACAAGTTGGAATCACAACAGAGGCATGTGTGGTGTACTGGTGAATTTATTTACAAACATGTGTGAGGATAGTGCACAGGATGGTGTGTGCTGTACATTGGGTTTTGAATCCAAAGTTCACAGTAGAGTTGGAAGTGTTGGTAGCTGAAATGTCCACAGTAAAGTCCACAGTCATCTGTTACATTGGACCAACATGAACCCTCCGTGTCATGTAGGCGAGTTGTGTTGGATCCGACAAGGTGAACGGGTTGCGCATAAAGAACATGGTCCAGAACAGGTTTAGAGGCCCTGGGGGATGTGCAGGGACATCTGCGTCTCACTTGTCCTTCTTCGGACGACCCCTCTTCTTCGGGGGGATCCTCAGGTGGAGGCATCTGCGGTGCAGGGAACTCTCCGCCAGAGTCATCCTCCCTCCATGTGGCACTGGCAGATGGTGTGGCAACAGATGTTGTGGCCACACAGGGAGGTGTGGACATGTTTGTGCTTATCTGGCGGAGGCATTGGAGTAAGTCCCGATGCATGTGGGCATGGTGGGCAGCCTGCTCCTGTTGAATGTCCTTGAGGATCCCCACTACCTGGCCGAATCCTCAGGTGCTATCCTGGTAAGCATCTATGATGCGTGCCAGTTGGGTGTCGTCATGCAGTCCAGACCCCTCTGCAAAACGCACCCTCTGCCTACCACCCCTCCCAGCACCCCTATGCACATGGGCAGGACCTGCGGCGGCATGCACAGGTGACACTGGGCCCCCTTGGGTGTTGTTGCTGGTGGTGTTGTCCGTAACTTCCTGGGGCTCCTGTGTCCCTGTGCTGTCGGTGTTCTGTGGCCATGGTCTGTCCGTGTTGGCGGGGGTGCTCTATCTGTTGCCAGATGCTGGAGGCATGGGCACAGGGGGTGCAGATGTTGGTACTTCTGGTGCTGCATGATGACTCACACCGGAGGTGCCAGGTTGTTCGTCGTCATCCGAAGAGGACAAAGACGGATCCACACCAGAGAGCTGAGGGTCCACCAGAGTCTGGGCCTGGGATTCCTCTTCATTTGATGCTGTGTCCCCAGCACCACGTATGTTTGGAAGAGACACACAATGTAAATTATATTTCTACAGGCATCAATGGTTCACATACATGACATTTTCCACTGTACGTCAGGATGCGTGCCTGTACACTGCTTTGTCCAAGGTTGTCACGGATAGCAGTTGATATTGTTGTGGCACATTGCCCAGCCAAAATGAAACATTTCAATGTGCATGTCGAAGTGTGTGCATGCCAAGCTCATGTATAGATTTGTCTGTACATGGCCATTACTACTCACGGGCCATCACGTTGCTGACACAGGTGTGTCATCCTTGTACACATTTGAGCTTTAACAAGGACATACGTGCAATTCCACTAAGAAGATGTTCTTAGATTGGGGCATGTGTGGTAGCAGATTTTGCTAGTCTTTGTGTGTCACATTGGTGTATTGGTACGACATGGTCACAGTCCGGTATGCCTGTGATCTCTTTGGAGAAAGTGTTTTTTTACAGTGTTCCTAGTTCCCATCTCATTTCATACAAGTGATGATATCACCATCATTAATGAGTCTGGTGCTGAGTTTTGTACGTGCATATGTGATTTAACTTGTCAATGTTCTCCATGGTGACATGGATTGGGCAAGGTAGCACTCTGGCTTTTCAATGCTCATGACAGCGAGAGTCGGTGGTGTGTGTGTTGCAGTTTGGCTGCTGTGAGTAGCATGTCCCCTCCAATGCAGTCCAGGTTAGTCCTTGTGTCTACAGTGTCTATGTCAGTGAGTGGTGTGTTGTGTGAAGGATGCATATGTTGCAGCACGATGTAGGAGTGGAATGCAGCTCACAACAGCACTGAGTGTGAATGAGACCATGCTATGGTGTCGGCTATATTGGTGTGTCCATTCCATTCACTGTCGGATGTCCCCTGTCAATGATGTATATGTGAGTTCCTTTGTGTTTTGTGCAATGTACTATATATGGCTGTCAACACTTGTCATCTGCAAGACACACCTTCCCAGCCAGGCCAGGAGGCACCCCTGGACACTGCATCCCCAGACAGTGAGTTTGAACATATGGTTGCTATGGCTGTGTGTGCGACCGTGTTTTTTTTGGCCAGTGCATATGTGTGATTTTCAGCAACATCATTTCTCAGGCCCACGTGTCAGACATCTTACCCGGGCATCATCTTTGTGACTGACTGGTACCACGTGTGCTATGTGTTTTAGCATAGAAGGTGTGTGTATGGCCAGCATCGGTGTTATTTGTTTTCAAGTCAGGGCCTCCTTCTCCCCCAGGCCAGTTATCCCATCATGAAGCGTGCCACCATTGCAGTGGGTGCAGGTTAACTTTCAGGATGTCAGTCAGTGCAGTCCTGGTGTTTGTTTTTGCCCAGATCCCAGCATGGCCTTGTGCTCCCTACAACAGAGCCCAGTGTCAGACATCTTATCAGTCCATTCCCACTCCCTGTGATGTGAGCATGGTTCAGTGTGAGCTTGCTGGGCCATGTGGGTGGGTGGGGAATGTCTGTGACTGCAACTCCCATCATGCTCTTGGCTACAACCCCTTCCCAGCATGCCCATACTTCCTTCCTTTTGACCCTGCTTTCCTGTGAGGGGGTGTGACAGCAATGGGAAGATGGCTGACTGTGCAGTTCTGATGTTTGTTGGTGCCCAGTTCCCAGCATGGCCTTGTGCTCCCCACAACAGTGCCCAGTGTCAGACATCTTGTCAGTCTATTCCCACTCCCGATGAGGCAAGCATGGTTCAGTGTGAGCTTGCTGGGCCATGTGGGTGGGTGGGGAATGTCTGTGACTGCAACTCCCATCATGCTCTTGGCTACACACCCCTTCCCAGCATACCCATATTTCCTTCCTTTTGACTCTGCTTCCCTGTGAGGGGGTGTGACAGCAATGGCAAGATGGCTGACTGTGAAGTCCTGGGGTTTGCTTGGCTACAAGTCCAAAGAGAGACCCTGCGCTTCACACAGCAGCACCCAGTGCGGTGTATCTTTGGGTGATATTTCACTGCAGTGTGAGTCAATGCATTCTACCCAGTGAGTTGTGTGGAGTTTGTGTTGAGGGGTGTGTGTGTCTCCACATGCTGGCAAGTATGGTCAGAGATGTCAGTCCTCCTTTCCACCCGGCCAGACATTCCACCATGAAACGTGCTTCTATTGGAGGGCGTGCAAGTTGTCTTTCAGGATGTCAGTCAGTGGTGTCCTGCTTCTGATCTGCGCACAACCCCTACCAGGGCCTTGTGCTCCCCACAGCAGGACCCAGTGTCAGCCATCTTGTCATTCATTTTCCACTCCCTGTGATGTGGGCATGGTTCAGAGAGGTCTTGATGGACCAATTTGGAGGGGTAGCATTATCTGTGACTACAAACCCCATCATGCTTTTGGATACACTCACTCCACCTGCATACCCACTATTCCTTCCTGTCAGTCAGCTGCACGGTGAGGTAGTGTGTTTGTGGTGGCAAACTGTCCGAGTATTTATTTGGCTTTGTGCCACTGCCTTGCTCTATTTGTTGGTAGGTTTGTACATGTCATGACACAGTTGCAAGTCACTATGAGATGGCAGCTATTGTGTTTGTCTGACTAGCATACACATCTTGGGATGATTATCTATTGGTTACTGTGGCTTTGCTAACGGTGCATGGTTTCACTGTCCCCTTGCCACACAATATTGAGTATGTTGGTTGTGTACTCACCAGGCTCTGGTATGTCTGCTAGACAATGGACGCTCTCTGGTGGTAGGATGTCCCGCACCTTCTCCTCCCAGGACCTGAAGTATACTGGTTTGGCAGCATGGCCACCGCCAGTGCGCTGACTCAAGGCGTGATATTTCTCGATGAGTTTCTTGACCCTCCAGCGCACGTCAGACCACCTGTTCTGGATATCGTCCATTGTGCGCAACGTTGGTGCTTGTGCTTTCACCTTGTCCACACTCCTCGCCCACATCTTTTTTTTCTGTGACATGGGGGTCCTTTGGACCAACGAACCAAACAAATGTGGCTCTACTCTGATGATCTCGTCTACCAGCAGTTCTAACTCACTATCTGTGAACTTTGGATTCTTCTTTGGGTGCATGGTGATAGGTGGTGGTGGTGAGTGATGTGTGTGTGAGGGTGCAAGTGAGGGTGGGTGAGCGTCGGTTTTGCTAGCTGTATGTGTGGGTGCTTTTGATGAGGTGCTAATGGTGTGAAAGTTGTGTGATGGGTGAGTTGTGAGTGTGTCTGTTGTTGCTGTGTGATGCTGTTTTCTGCTGGCTGTTGTCTTCTATTTGCAAAGGATCATGGTAGTGATTGATGTCCTTTATATAGGTGCAGTTGTGGGTGTGTCTTTGTGCAAAGTTTAAAAAATATATTTATTGGCTTTGTCGTTGCTTGTTTGGTCCTTTTTTTGTATTTTTTCCTTTGGGTTTTCTAAGCATGAAGGAGATGTTCTTCTGACCGAGACGGATGCTGATGTTGGCTCGTGCTGGCTTCTCCGGGTCTTTCATGCTGACTTTCTTCTGTGTTTCATAAGCGTAGGTCGCGGAGGTCTCTATTGCTTCAGGTCCCTGTTTTCTGTGCGTGTGGGTCATGCGGCTTGGGCTCCGTGCGTGTCGGTCTGGGTTTACACGCATTGCATCGTAGTGCGCGGATCGCACATCGCGGGTACGTGTCGGTCGGGTTCACTCCTGGTACGTGTCGGTCAGTGCTACTCGCGTCCGTTTTCTGGGCGAATCAATGTTTTCCCTATGGCTCGGTCGTACGGCTTGTATTCCGTACGTGTCGGTTGTAATTCAGACGTGTTGCATCGTACTGCATGGGTCGTACGGTGCCGGTCCGTGTCGGTCGGTCTCCGTTCTGTGTCCGTGTCGGTCGGTACGTTTTGCGGGCGGACTCGGAATCGGACCCTAAGTCCGATCGCTGTTTACCTTGCTAGTTGACCATTTAGCTATTCTTTCTGGAGTGTAGTATAGAAGACATATCGTGCGATATTGCGGTAATCACAGATTAGTTGAGTGCACAACTTTATCTATGGTACTAAGCGCTTGCGATATAGTACTAGCTGCTACCGGCATCTCTAACACCTTACTCCAATGATCAGCTAATCTCTCACAATTGTCTGATCTATATCTGCTTAACCATTTGAACGCCCTACTTATGAGAAATTTTGACTCTACAGCATGAAAAAAGTCCCATATATCAGAACCCAATATCTCCCTCAGATTTAAAGTTCTGAAAAAGTAGTCCTGAATCTGATAATATTTAAACAGTGTATGGTCTGGTAATGTATGCTTTATCTGCAGTCTCAGCTTTTACCCGCAGCATCATGGAA
This sequence comes from Triturus cristatus, assembly GCF_964204655.1. NCBI lineage: Eukaryota > Metazoa > Chordata > Amphibia > Caudata > Salamandridae > Triturus > Triturus cristatus. The sequence continues at coordinate 185,585,190 of NC_140589.1, forward strand.
TATCTCTGGCAAGCCTGGATTGTACCAAAGGGGGAACTTATCATAATAAATAGATTCATTGCCCCTGAGCAAAATAGCTCGCCAATTATACTGTCTCGAACAGTGTTAAATTTGCCCCTTTTTAAATAATTTGGGTCAGTAATTCGATAAAGAAATATATCGCTATCCCCCCCTATATAAACTCATGACAGAAGATAGTGCTAACAGGATTAATGAGACTACGAAGACAGCCAAAGAAAGAAGACCAAAAGTAAATTTTAAAATCAGGGAACTCGAGACCACCCTGGTTAAAAGGGAGTTTTAACCAATCTAACGCTTGTCTTGCTTTCTTGTATCCCCATATAAACTTATAAAGCTGCTTAACATTCCTTCTAGTTGTTTAAAGAATGAATTAGGAACCCGTAATGGAATGGACCGGAAAAGATAGAGGAACTTAGGAAGAATCTTCATTTTTATAACATTGATTGTACCAATAATACCTAGTGGCAGCTTGTGCCAGTTTTTTAGAGACTCAACTGTCTCTTTAAATAATACTTCATAATTTAAAGAAAATATCCTATCTATCTGTGCCGACATCCTGACCCCCAGATAAGTGGCTACTGAGCAGACTCCTTGTACAGAGGCTACCATTTTATATTTAAGCAGAACTTCGGTCTTATTAACATTTAATTTATATCCTGAAATTGAACCAAACCCACCAGCTGCTGCTGTTATCGCTTTTAATGCTTCTCCTGGTTCTGTGGGACCGCTATATCATCTGCGTATGCGATGACCTTGAGGGAGCTTTCTCCTGATATAAAAGCACAAATCTGAGGGTTATTTTGCAAAACCGAAATAAATGGCTCTATATACAGGGCAAATAATAAGGATGAGAGAGGGCATCCCTGACGAGTACCACAAGAATCTGGAAATATAGACGACTGTAAACCCAAATATACTAGTTTGGCACAGTGCTTTTCATTTCATTAGTCTTTATTCGATTAAAAAAATCATAAAAGACACAACATCGACAAGATATACAATACTATATCATAGAATACAATTAAAAAGAAAAAAACCATCATCAATAAGTTACGTTAAAAAGATATTAAATATTCCAAGACTAATGTAATAACAATAAAAACAATACAAATCAATAATCCATAAGATCCTAATGTTAAATTTTTATGTCTGAAGAAATGTTCTTCTTATGACCCAACACGAAGACCAAAACTTCGCCACTGCAACTACAATAACTTCCTTTGTGTCGCACTTAAAAATGTGCAGGGCTGTTTGTGCAGAACTTATACCTATCTGATTACACAAGGGCTTGATCCACTTCATACGTGGAACTCTATATGCAGGACAAACAAAAAGAGCATGTGGAATAGTCTCTGGAATCCCTGGGCAACAATGACAGGAGGTATCCATACTTGAACCCAAATTCTGACCCCATTTTTTAATAAATGATTTTAAAGGTAGGGATCCGACTCTGAATTGATGATACATCTTCCTATCTCCAGTTCCAATGATAATGTCCCAATAGGGTTCCAGAGAGTAATCAAGCTTATGGTCCATAAAGAGGTCAGTTAATGAGCCCCCAGTGATCTGGGCGTAAGATTTAAGTTGGAACATCTCAACATACAGTCTCTTAAGCTCTATCTTCGACGGGAAGGGATTCCCTACTGGGTCTAACCAAAGTTGTCCAAGGTTCATTGCCATAAGGAGAGCTCTAATTTTATAGAGCCAAGGGATTTGGCGAGACTTGTCCACCCCTATAAGATGTTTAAGAGCCAAAGCATAAGATGCTAACTCTGGGGTGGTCCACAAGCGTCTCCAATAAGCCAGTGGTCTAAAACCTGCTATCTCGTCAAATGATACACTCCCTAGGTCCTGCAGCAATGGTTTTAGGGGTGTAGATTGAGGTAGGCCAGTCAGGGAACTAAGGAACTTATTTTGGGCAAGTACCAGGGGTTGCAGGTTTTCGAAACCCCAAAGTTCCGCACCATAGAGTATTGACGCTCTAACCTTCCCATGATACATCTTCATTACTGGAGCTATAGGTTTAGTTAAGGAGGATCTGTGTTCTTTTACGAGTGCTCCCGCTAATTGGTTATGTTTAATTACTGAGAGATCCAACTGGTGGTTCCAATTAAGTCTCCGTCCCAAGGTCACCCTTAATAAGCAAAAAAATCTGTTTGTTCAATAGGGGCATTATTCATTCTAAGAGATGTACTAATTTTTTTCCTCTTATGAAGGACCATAAATTTAGTCTTCCCAACATTAACCTCCAACTCATTATCACTACAAAAAAGTTGGAAGCGATCCAGGGCACGTTGGAGGCCATTTTTAGTTTTGGACAATAAAAGAGTGTCATCCGCAAACATTAATATCGGTATTCTAGATCCAGCGAGTGTGGGGGCATCCGTTGGGTAATCAGTGAAATAGGGGACGACATTGTGAATAAAAAGGGAGAAAAGAGTGGGAGCAAGCACGCACCCCTGACGCACTCCTTTAACCACTTTAAAACTATTGGTAGTCTCCCCTTGCCCTCCCCATCTCACACAGGCAGAGTTATTTTCATGGAGCCTAACAATGAATGATAAAATTTCTAGAGGCACCTCAGCCCTTTCCAAAGATTCCCAAAGCTTATTCCGTGGAACCAAATCAAAGGCAGATTTAAGGTCCACGAATGCTGCATAAAGAACACCGCCACCCAACACTACTGTGTTCCAATACAGCATCATGAATCTGAATACCTGGTCAATGGTGCTGACATGGCTCCGGAAACCAGCCTGGTATTCTGATAATATGTCATTATCATCTATCCACCCTAATACCCGATTTAGTACTATTTTAGCCACCAGCTTCTGGGTGGTATCAATCAGGCTGATGGGCCTATAATTAGATGGCAGGGCCCGATCACCCTTTTTATATATTGGGATGATTTCAGCCCCACGCCATGAATCGGGTATGGGGGCTCCTCCTGCAATACCATTAGCCAATATATGGATATATTTTACCCAATTTGCACGATCGATTTTTAAAGATATCAGATGGAATTCCATCTGGCCCTGGTGCTTTCCTGGCCGGTAGGCCTTCCAATACATGCTCCACCTCTGCATGGGAAAATGATAATGCCCTCACTCTTGAATAGGACAATAAGAAAAACGGGATCTCCGGATTAGTGCAAGCAAACTGGGTCTCAAAAAAGACAACCCAGTCTTCTGGGGATACATGATTTACCGGATTAGGGTTATCACTGCCACTTCCCCATTTAATTAAGTGCCAAAATTTACACCAATTCTTATCCCTACACGATGACAACAAATCCCTCCAACGTGCCTCATCAAACATCCTCTTTGCCAAATATTGGATTTGCTTATATGCAGCTCGACATCTCCTAATTTCTGGAACTTGCCCCACCCTGATTGCACAAGACAGAGCCCTGAATGCCCTCCAGTGCTTTTCATATAAAGCTTGTATTCATTTCTTGAATTGGCCCGTAATCCCAAAGGCTGAGAATGTTGCCCAAAGAAAATCTCACCCCACTCAGTCAAATGCTTTCTCTGCATCTAGCAAAATCATACCGAGTGAAGTAGATCTTGTATTTGCCACATCAAAGGCTGTCACTGCCACATTAACGTGAGCCGTAGTGTCTATCCCTTGATTGAACCCATGTTGATGGGGGGAGACCAGACTAGGCATTACCGGGGCAAGACGATTTGCAAGGATTTTTGCAAAGATTTTTGCATCAGCGTTGATAAGCGAGATTGGCCGATATGACCCACATTCATCCGCTGGTTTTCTTTTTTTTCAAGAAAAAAACTATTTGGGTTACATTCCATGATTCGGGGACTTTACCGTTTGTCCTGATAAGCCGTATTACCTGTCTGAATGGCATCAACAAGACATCTTTAAACATTTTATAAAATTCCAGAGGTATAGAGTCTTCCCCTGCTGCCTTGCCTGATGGTTGAGCACTAATTGCCAGTTCTATCTCTTCGCTTGAGATGCCCTCATTCAGAGAATCAGATATCTTGCTACCCATACTTATTAAAGAGCTATCCTGGATATACTTAAGAATATCTTCCTGCTTCGGTTGAATCGTTGGAGTATACAGCGTTCGGTAGTATAGAGCAAATTGTTGTGTATGTTCGTACAATATACCTGAAGCCCCCTTAATGGCTTTTATATGAGCCTTAGCCCTATCATCTGCTACTTTAAACGCAAGCATCTTGCCTATTTTCTCCTCATATTCGTATTGTGACAAGCGATATTTACTGAATCTTGCCATACTTTTCTCCCTAAATGTCTTCTTCAGGGCTCATCTAAGATCAATTAAAACAAACCCCAGCTGTTCCATGTCATCAGTGCCCGTCAAAACTGCCTCAGCATGTTGGTCTTCTGCCACAGGTATCGCTTGAGTTGTTTCTTTAATTGCATTTCTTCGATCTTTATTTTGACACCAGATATATTGCTGGGTATAGCCTCTAATAACAGACTTACATGTATCCCAGACCACTATATGTGAAGCTGAACCTATGGTTTCCTTAAAAAAAACTTTAGGTTGGTCCTTAGTCCTGGCCACATATTCCTAATCTGTTAATAGATACCTGGGAAACAAAAAGGATCTATGCACCTTGTTCTCGTCAATGACCTTAAATGTAAGAAGAATAGAATTGTGGTCAGAAGTGACTTTTGGACAGATTTCCGTATCAGCTGACCATAGGATTTGATCTGATGCCCAAGCCATATCTATTCGAGAATATAACTTGTGTGGAGCAGAATAATACGTATAACCCGGTATATTTGGGTATAACATTCTCCACACATCCCTAATGGCCTGTAGCCGACCCAATTCCCCGATTGTACCCTGTGTCCTTTGCATCCTATGAAATGCGTCCCGTCTTGTTGTGTCAATACCATAGTCTATAATACAATTAATATCACCCATCACCACCCGTTTCCCTTCCCAGTTCAACATTTCGATATTTATCACATCACTGATAGTAGGATCGTCTGTATTAGGGCCATACAGTGCGCAAAATACGTATTTCTTCCCCTTTATCATCATCTGTGCTAAGGCGAAACCCCACTTTTATCAGACATTGTCTTGCAAACTACCCCCTGAAACGTTTGTGCTTTAAAATGGCGACCCCCCTGTATAGAGGAACTGTGCGCAGAACACACTATCACTTCATACCCTAATTGATTTAACAATCCACGATCCTTATAAGAAAGATGCGTCTCCATTAACATAATTATTTGAGGATCATACATTTTTAACTCTTCAGCTGCTAGTTGCCTCTGAATCCTGCTATTTAGACCAGCGACATTCCATGCTAAACATTTAAGCCAATCCATGTCGATAGTAGTACCCTCTGCCACCTTCAATTTCTAACTTTATCTCTAACTTAATTAACTTGATACAACTTTCATCTACCCTATTATCACTTTTGCTCCTTATTTCCCCCCTCTGACCTTTTCCTTTTTTTGCCCCCGTCCACACCCACCCACATCCCTTGCCTCCACTGGAGACTTACCCACCCCCTGCATCTAGAAGGAGGAATCATCCTCTTCCCACGCTGCCATTGAATTGGCAGTAAACTAAGACCCAGACTCCATGACAGCTCCCGAGGCTAACTCACCCTTCATCAGTTTCGGAATTTAGAGAGCGGAAAAAAAAACAGTATGAAGAAAAAGATTTTAGCATAGCTACCCCTCAGCATAGATCAGGCCCAGCCCCACGTCCTTTATGCAGTACCCCCTTTCTGCCATCTATGAAGTGCTTCATTCGCTTCTGAATCAGACAGAAAGAAGTATGATTGCCCCTCCCGTACTGCCTTCAAACGTGCCGGTTCCTGCAAATATACTTGTGCCCCAATAGTTTTTAATGGGTCAATCAATTGTCAGAGCTGCCAACGCCTATCCATTGTTGCTTTGCAGAAATCCGAACAAAATAAATAGAAAAGGATTCAACAGTAACGGGTGATCTAGGACTAGCTTTCAAATAAACAGCTTGTCGGAGCAGAAAGTTTCCAAAATAAATCAGGAAAGTGGGTAGCGAATATCTTGTCTACGTTGCACCAGTGGTAGTCTATGGGCCCTTTGTATCTGGAAGTCCCAATCCCAGTCCCAGCGATCTGGGAAAGCCTTCTGTAGTACCTGTACTATAAAGGCCCTGGAGTCTGACCCTTCTTGCCCTTCCGGAATACCAAACAGTTTCAGATTATGCCTCCTCTGACGATTCTCCAAATCTTCAATTTTGAGTTGCATTGTCACGAGCAAGTTATCATGATGTTGAACCATACTGGGTACTTTAGAAGTTACTTCTTCCGTGCTGACTACTCTTTGCTGTAATTCCGTTATCTCATTTGTGAGAGTCCCAACTTTGGAAGTTACTTCCTTTAGAGATTGCTGTATGTAGTGATCGTCTGACCTGACTTGAGCGAAAAGCTCCTGCGTTTCTTCTCTTTGGTCTTTGAGGGTTTGCAGAAATAATGAAATTATTGGTGCTTCACCAACTTGAGCATCTTTGCCTTGAAGATCTCCTTCCTCGCGTGTCATATAAGCTGTTCGATGAGAGCATGTTTCCTCAGGTGTCCCACCCACTGATAGTCTGAGTGCCCCGCAGACATCATCCGCTAAGCCGACATCTGACAGTCTGGATATCAAGGTTTTGACCCCACCTTTTGCTTGGACCCATCGTCGTATGGGGCTAACCGCTTCTGCATTTTTTGATTGCGTCGACCTCTCAATGCCTGACAGCTGGTCCGACCCTCTAAGAGCTTTCTTCACATCCCTCAGTGTTTTAGGTTTGGAATTTTTCTTTCTACCGCCCACTGGACGTGGAGTTTACTTTTGCCTTGTCCCGGTTGGGTTTTGAGGTACTGTGGTGCTTTGTCCCTTTTTTTGTACTCGATCCACGACGGGCCTCCCAGATTTAAAAAGCGACATATTATGATTGTCCAATGTTGGATCATAAATGGGAGTAATAGGGGGGTGACATTTTCCTCTGCAATGAGAGGGTTATATTCAGATAGTCCATTACTCTGTTCTAAAGTGTCACAGTCCGTACTATTAACACTGCCCTCTGTTACCCTCAATTCTGCTCCGCCATCTACAAGAAAAACAGCCATAGATTCTGATTCTATTAATGCAGCGGTAGGCATCAACGTTTCCTTCAGACCCAGTCCCCCTGAGATAACATCTAAGGACAGCACCTCCTGCTTCTCTTTATTGACAGCTTCTGATTCGGATTCAGCAAACACTGCAGATTGATTGCCCCTATTTAGAGAAGTGTCCAAACTTTCCCCATGATTATCAGGCCAATTGGAACTATTAGGAGCCCCCCTCTCGGTGACCTCGGGAGTCCTGACAGAACTTCCACAATTATCAAGTCTATCTGTTTCCATAACCTGAGGTTGAAGCTGATTAGTCTCCAGCAAGTTATTTATTTTATTAAAACAAGGGGGCACGAGCACTGTGTTACTTTGTTGCTCACAAATGGCAAGACTCACAATTTCTGCTAGTTTGTTGCCAGCTCTTGCTTCAGTTACACCCTAGGAAGAAAATAACTCTGCTGACTGCTTTGACTATAGAAAGCGTAATACCAGCTTTCCAAGCTTCCCAAGCCCTGTAGCATGGCTAGAGGAATCCACCTTCTGAGCCTCCGTGCCTCCCATACCCGGATTGCCCCCCAGAGTCACTGCGACACTCACCGGCAGGTGATTAGCTGCTCGGGTGTTCCTGGCTGTGTATGTCATCAGCACAACACATATGGCTCATTGTCACACTCCCTGACTGTCAAACACAAGTAGGACCTTCACACATACCCCTCCTCTACCCACCTCAGACCTGCAATACTCAACAACTGTGAGAAACACAAATAATGGTAAAAATGATGTCCTGTGAGTTCAATAAGAACCAATCACACTCCCTGTGGTGCATCCACAAACATCACACTCACACTCAGGGATGCCTGAACCAATGTTGAGACAAACACAATAGCCAAACACAAAGCTCACAAAAACATGCACAGAAGTCCAACAAGCCCAGACATGTGCAGACAAACAGTGGAAAGGCAAGGTGACCCTAGACAGAACAGGAGTACACAACATTGTCACTCAGGGCCTATGCGCAGACCCCATACCCCAACACAAACACGAATTGCATCATCTAAAAACAATCATAAATACCACTGGGATCAATGGGACAATCAGCTAACACAGACAGAGACAACACACCACTCATCAAGTGAACATGGTGTCATAGTGTACCACAAACATGCGCATGCACAATCCTGACAAGAGACAGGTCGAAAATAAGAGGACAAACCACCAGTGTGCACTCAAAACAAGCTCTGGACCAAGATTCCACCTTGCTGCATATGACAGTCACACAAGTAATGCACACTGCACTTGCAACACTCATCTGAATGTTTCACACAGCAACAACTACTCACACACAATTTCATGCAAATAGAATACCACATACACATAGCATCTGTCAGTAGAAAGAGCCAACACAGGCCAAACACTGCATACATCCACAACAAAAACACAACAGATGCACATACCAATCCATCACATTGCAAACTCAGCTGGACATCAGGGGGATGCACACCAGGCAAGTACAAGGCAACATACGCTGACAGCATAGCAGGCACACCAAGCAGTGTGTGCACACCAACCAAACCAGTAGCACACATATCTGAGTGCCACACCATGAACTCCCACAACACAAATCATCACAGCACACAGAGAACATCACACTCAGGAAGGGTAGCAGTACCTCAGCAAACACACATACAGCTTAACCATCACCCACAGATGCATAAATAAGGGAAACCCAGATGCAAACAACATGACTAGAGGACAGTGATGCTCAAACATATGCACTGCACATGAGCATCCATGACAGCAAACCACACTATGAAGTGCTGGGGAGGTTCACACATGCAAGCCATGTGGCGGAAGACATTAGATTGAAGTGGTGGGTACTTCAGTAGTGGACAGGTGAGGAGTGCACAGTACACAAACACATAGAGGAGTTACTCCCAATGTGTAGATATCAGAAGCACATATAGGTGATGGCATGACTCCACATACCACATACCATACTGGAGCCAAGAATGGGTCAAGTGACAGCAAAGCATGAGAAAACTCACAAATAATGTCAGTGTGGCTGAGCAGGTCTGCACAGTGAGCACAAACAGGAACAAGACACATGGCTGATCAACAAAACACAACACAAACTTGGCAGACACACACTCACAACTGGCAGCAACAACAAGTAGGTGTCCCCCAGGAGTGCAAGGACACACCAACACACTGCACAGTGCCCAACCTACAACTCCTACATGTGCCCACAATCTGAAGCACATGCCAGACAATTGAAACAAACAGGCACTCATTACCTGGATCATTCATGTGTGCAGTTGGCATTGCAGGGGCAGACACACATCAACACTGCTGACAATGACAGCCCATTCACACTATATGACCACTCAAGTTCACATATTCAAATGTACCCATATGACTAGGAAGACAGGCCTACACATGATGACCACACGTCAACACTGCTGTTCACACATCAAGAAAGATGACACAGATATGATGGACCCTGGCCACCCCACTAGTAATCCTGCGGATAGAATTCACCTCTGTTCTGGTATTGCATCCTAACATGACGTGTACAATTTAGCAAAGCTGACCTTATAATGATTAGGATTAGAGTAGATCATCACAAACATCCATCATTGCACCATCAAGCCTCAGAGTCAAGAGTCAAGAAGAACTAAAGTGCCTGTCACCTCTGGCAAACTCTGAAAAAGTAAAACAAGCAATTGACAATGTTAAAGTGGCATACAGAGCATGCGTCACATGAAACCATACCCATACATAAAACATTTTATTTACCAAGGACATTGACAAAGCAGACAACAGGAGTAACTGTCTTTATTACATATCACCCAGATAGGCATCACAAGTAGAAAACAGCAAGTCCATTGGCTCGTCCATAGTTCAAAGTTTGTACAAGTGTGCATGAGAACTTGCACAGGGAATGGGCATCGAAAGTGACAAACAGCAAGGCCATTGGCCAGACCATAGTTCAAAGTATGTACATGTGTGCATGGGAACCTGCACAGGGAAAGGCCATCCAAAGTGACAAACAACAAGGCCATTGGCCAGTCCATAGTTCAAAGTATGTACATATGTGCATGAGAACCTTACCAGGGAATGGGTAACACCGTACACTGCCATGGGAATCACCACAGCTCCGGGGATACCAATGGGTATTTCAGGCACCACTGTGGGAGAGATGGGTTTGGGAGGGGGACTTTGCCTCAGACGTGGCTGTCAGTTGAACTTGGAGGTGGCTGATTGTCGGGGCCAGTTGGAGGACTGGATCTGGGAGAGAGAGGACCAGCTGAGGTAGAGGCATCAGTGGCTGTGGGAGCCAGAGCGCTGCTTGGACCGGGTGGCATGGTGGCACGGTGAGGCGGAGAAATGCTGCTGTGAGACACAGTGTGTGAGGGTGAATGTGGAGGTCTACCTCTCCACTTCTTGGGGATTCGTTAGGTAATGGATAAGAAGTGGGGCAGGCACAACAGCCGCACTCTCCGCCAAAGGTGCATCAGGTGCAGGTGGCTCACCCTGTAGGGATCAGCTGGATCTGGTGATATGCTTGGGCTGGCCTTGCCTTTTCCCCTCCATCCCCTGTTGACCAGGTGAATCCCCCACATCGCTCTCCTGTCCCAGCTTCACAGGGGTGTTGGTAGGAATTGAGGTTATGGGTGAGTCTGCCTTAGAGAACTGTTTGTGTGGACTCTTTGCAGGCACCAGCTTCACAGCAGGCAGGGCAACTGTTTGTTTGTCTTTGGGAGCAGGTGTGGTGACAGGAGTGTCCTTGGATGGGGGTGATTTGGATGTATGTGAGCCTGAGGCCTGCTTCTTGGCCTGATGCTCCTGAGTGTCACATGAAGGGCTTTTGCCTTTGCGCTCCTGTGTGCCTGTTTTTGGTTTTGGGTTGGGGATGGTGTCTGTGCTCTGGGCCACTTGGAGTGCTGCTGTTGTGTGATGAGTGTGGAGTATTTGGAGCCTGAGGGCTGTGGTGTGTGGTCACTCTCGTCAGATGTTGTCACTGGCAGGGTGGTTGCTGTAAGGACTGGAGCTGGACTCTGAGCCTGTGACAGCTGAATGACAGCCGTCACTGTGGAGGACAAAGACTGGACAGTTCTGTGTAGCCCACCCACATCAGAATGAATGCCCTCCATGAAGGCAACTACCTGTGCCAACTTCTTGCCATGATCCTGGATTGCATTCAGGAGAGTAGTCTGACCCAAACACAGCTGGCGCAAAAGGTCCACCGCCTCAACACTGAGGGCAGCAGGGGAGACAGGGGCAGGGGCAGCAGTGCCTGGCAGACACCCTACCCTTCTTAGTGCTGCGGGCACAGACAGCACTAGTGGTAGTAGCCAGGAGGGTGGGCACTGGACGATGTGTGTTGGAAGAAGAGGCAGATTTCCCACTCCCTGTGCCCGCCAACATTGAGGGGTCACCATTGGAGTCAGATGATGTTGAGGTTGGTGTTTCTGGGCGTGATTTTTCAAGGGCACTCCTGTCCCCTTTCGAGACGCTGGTTACATCAGTGTCAGTGAGCTAATGTGTAGCAGTCTTACCAGATGCCTCACCACTGGTGTCCGTCCCCTGTCCTTCCATGCCCTCGGTAGATGCTGCAATAGACAGAGATCTAAGTTCAGTATAGTGCCCTGCTCACAAACATCATATGCAAGCAAAGCACACAACTAGAATATGATACCCCCATGTTGCCCACCACCCTGTGCAGTCTGCATGTGCAAACTTAAGGCAAACTTAAGGAAAAAGTCAGAAGATGCATGGAAACATACATAGTTGGCATTAATGACCCATGTGACGTTCACACAGCCAAATAGCTTGCCCGTGCCACCTTGTAACCTGACATACTGATCTCTGTAAGCATACCTACGTGCCTGTAGGTGAGATAGATGTACATACCAACATGCTGTCACAGTCATATATGGAGTCATTTTAAGGGGACCAGACAGAAACAGACTCCAAAATGTCCTTTTGCAATGGCCATGAGCTACTGATGTCCACCATGTTGTGCTTTGAAGCACAATGACCTTTGCACATTGGTGTCAGATGTGTAGTTCTCACAATTTCCAAGTCAGGCACTGCACACATCGACGATAGCACACTAAGATGAGGCACACTGGTGTTCACTGCCCAGTGATGTCTATGACACCCATAATGCAGCAGATGTCATAAGGCCACATCTCATCTTGCAATGTCAGGGGCCATTATATTAAATACATGAGAAAGTACATGTAGCGAAAATGCATGACAGCTGCACTCAACAAAGAGGCCACTTACAAGCCATTGCATCACACTGCAAACACCACAGAGCTCCACACTGGCTCCGGGTTGGGATACATGCAGTCACTCAAACCCAAAGTCCCCCTTCACAGAATACTCACCCCCAACTTGATGCTAATGGGCCCTCAAACACCCATCCAGCTCTGGTTGTGTCACTGCTAAGATGCGGGCCATTAGTGGTGTCATGCTCCTGCACGCCAACCTTCCAGTCCAAGGGATCAGCCCCAGCAGTATCTCTGCCACATTTTTGCTCAGCCAGCAGATGTCATCCCACTTCTTGTGACAGTGTGTGTGCCATCGGTTGGAGACACCCAGAGCCCTCACCTTAAGTGCAATGGCCCTCCATAAGGTCTTACGCTGGCCGACTTTAAGCTGCAGGTATGGGAGACAAGGGGAGGAAGTTTCAGTGACACTGTGTTCTGTACCACTGTGTCTCAGCACAGGAGCAAGCAAAAACTTAGCACAGCTATACAGAAACCTTGAGCAGAGGCCATACATCATGACACGTAGTACATTTGCATCAGGAAATTGGATTGAAATGCATGCAGGTATGAGGATGGACACAGTACCTGGCCATCTCATACACATGCAGAATGCCAGCATAGAAAGCAATGTGAAGAAGGCCCTCATCTGTGATGCAGTATGTGAGGGAGCAAGGCATGCATTACATTGGAAATGATGTGTCGGGGCAGACTCACTGTGTCCAACACTACTCACCCCTTAATGTCCTTGGCCTGTCAATGGCTCACTGTGTCATGGAGGTCACATTTAGGGACATGATCTTACATTCTCACACCCTTCCCACAAGGTCTGTCCTGGGCAATCCTCAGGCCTAAGATAGCTCATTGAGATATAGGGTGGCAGACATCACATATGTCTCACTCTGTCCATTGACTGATGGGTCCCTGTCAAATTGGGCAGTATCTTTGCAGGCCAGGGGGACTCACACTGAGGTTAAATGTGGGCCATCAGAACATTCACATGCATGTACAATATGAGAGGGCAAACAGTGCCGACACATGTGAGTCAGTACACATAATGACTCATATCAATCTGATGTGTCATAGGTGATTTTCCACCATGAGTGTCACCCTCAGGCATTTCAATCTTGTGCAAAATGCTCACATATCCATGGTGGCAATATGAAAAGTGTATACACACCATTCAGTACCCTCTGGACTAAACACATTTGTAATGTCACAAATGAGCAAGTGAAAACCTCATGCACTCTGCCATCCATTAGCACAGGCAATGTTTGTTCTGACTTCCACTTTCCAAATCAGCAGTGTTTCTGTATGGCTGCTAAAACACTGCAGGGCAGATTTACAATAACTGGCGCATTCCTGCATAGTAGCAGGGATGTGCCAATTATTTTGCGTGACTCAAACCCCCTTGCGCCACCATGGATGTGCTGCATTTACAATGCGGCACACCGTGGCGCAAGGATAGCCAGATGCGTGACGCATCTGTTGGCGTAAGTGTGATGCAGTGCTGGAGTTGTGTCGCTAGCGCGACACAACTCCAGCACTGCTCAGGGGTGCCCTATACCTAATATGCTGCGTCACTCCTTTGACGTAGCAGCGACGTAAAAGTGACTGCGTCACTTTTACAGGGATTCCTTGTGACGGAACGCCCACCCTGCATACATTACACCTGACCCAGGTATAATGTAGCGCAGGACTTTACAACGTGACACATCTCACTAGATGCATCACATTGTATATATGTCACATAGTGGCGCATTGTTTATGCCACCGCTGCGTCGATGCAACAGCGGCGTAAAAGTGTTGCAAGGGGCTTGTAAATCTGCCCCTGCATGTCCCTCCCATCCTGAAATGCTGTCATGGATCTGTGGATATGAGGCTACAAACCCCCTTGACATAAAGTCAGCATGCTAGGCAGTGTATCACACAAACTTGCACTCACAGGCACATACTACAGCAGATCAACTTCATGTGTGCACTCTTTGCACTTTCCAGCTTTCACTCTGAAACACTTACCATTACATCAGGAGCACCATATAGCCTCTCATACTGTGAAAGCACCTCGTCCACCAGGACCTCCAGCTCTTCTGTGGTGAAGGGACGGGCCCTGATGTTCTCAGTTCTCGCCATCACTGGGTCCAGGAGACAGGAACAACAGCAGTTGCTGTTGAAGAATGTCTGGCAGCAGTGACTGGATGCAGTGGAATTATCTGGTTCTCTCTCAGACATATATATCCCCCTGGGGTTGTTTCAGTGGTACTCAGCTGCTGCAATTGGTGTTCCAGGTCAGCTTTTTTCAAATGTGACCAATGACCGGCCCCGCGGTGGCGGAGCACGCCTACCGCGTTTTTCAAAAGTGTATTTCACTACCGCGATTCCGGTTCCCATTGGCTGAAAGGGCATGGGAATTGGCGGTGACACACCGCGGGGCCCAGGCAGTCGCTACCGCAATCGTGAGTCTTTTAATTGTATCCAATGACTGGCCCCGTGGTAGCGGAGCACGCCTACCGCTATTTTCAAAAGTGTATTTCACTACTGTGTTTGTGGTTCCCATTGGATGAAAGGGCATGGGCATTGGCAGTGTCACACCACGGGGCCCAGGCAGTCGCTACCGCTTTAGTGCACCTTTCAATTGAATCCAATGACTGGCCCGGCAGTAGCGGAGCATGCCTACCGCAATTTTCAAAAGTGTATTTCACTACCGTGATTGCGGTTCCCATTGGATGAAAGGGCATGGGCATTAGCGGTGTCACACTGCGGGGCCCAGGTAGTCGCTCCTGCAAATTGGCATCTTGAAATTGGTGCCAATGACCGTGATTGCGGTGGCGGAGTACGCCTACCACGATTCTCAAAAGTGTATTTCACTACCGCAATTACGGGTCCCATTGGCTGAAAGGGCATTGGTGGTGTCACACCTCGAGCCCCAGGGGTTCGCTGCCGCGAATTGGCATCTTGAAATTGGTGCCAATGGCCATGATTGTGGTGGCAGTGCATGTCTACGGCACCTATGAACACATCATGCTGTGGCAATGGCAATGGCCAGTTCTCAGTATTGAACAGTAGACACTTAATATGAATCATGCACCAGATAGTGTAATTCAATGCTAGTGTGACATTTAACTCACTGATGACTACACATGGCATGTCAATGCACAGGATTACATGCATTGGCATGTACTTCCTCACATATCCCTTATGATGTTGTTATGCATGTACACAGATCTGTTGTGAGATCGACTCATACATATGTACACATGTCAATGTGTGAGATGGCTAATCAATCCACAGTAATGATGGACTGACTACATAATGTGCCTATTTCACTGTGTATATTGCTGAACTCATGTTTATATTTGATCTTTATGCACACACTGTGCTCATTGTGTTTGTAATGGGCGCCCTGTCTGACTCACACAAGAAGGTGTGGCAGGTACACCAGCTACATAGAAGGCAGCAATGTTGCTGTTTCAGACATGTGCTGTGTAAACTACTCTCAGGGCTGGTGACACAAGATGTTGGAATGTACCATTTGGCATTCACATAATCTGAATCTGTTTTGGGGATACTCACTATGTACATACTGGACACATGTACAACTACTTTAGATCAATGTGTCTCTGCATGTGACTTGTGCTGTAAGCTGTTGTTTCAGGCCAGTCATTGTTAGCGCTGTGTCAGTCAAAATGTAAGATGTTGGACACATCTCATAGGGGATTTGAATTGACATGTGTCCCCTTTCATCTCACCTAGAAGGTGACCAAAAGTGCATCGTCCATTCACATTGCTTGAGGACATTAAGGATGAGGACATCATACGTAAATTCAGTTTGGATCGACCTACCCTTCAAGACCTATGTGGTCAGCTGGAGCCCCATCTGAGGCCTCGCAGACCCTATCCGACTGCTTTGACACCACCATGTAAGGTGGTGGCTGCCCTGCATTTCTTTTCAACTGTTCGTTCCAGTACACGGTGTCCAGCACAGGTGGGATGTCTCAAACAATGTTCAGCATGGTGATACATGATGTCATGTCCACTGTGATGACCTACAAGGACAGCTACATCCATTTTCCCAGGAGACATGAATTGGCAGCTGTGAAGGGTGATTTTTATGCCCTTGCCCCCATCCCTAATGTTTTTGGTGCCATTGACTGCACACATGTTGACCATGGTTCCACCACATGCACGAGAGCACATCTACAGGAACAGGAAGCATTTCCATTCAATTAATGAGCAAGTGGTATGCCAAGTGGATAGGATCATCTCCCATGTCTGTGCCAAATGTCCAGGCTCAGCACTTGACTCCTACATACTGTGTAACAGCATCGAACCACAGTTGATGGCAAATCTGCATCCGGAGCGTGCGTGGGTTGTGAGTAAGTACGCAGAGTCAAGTAGCGTGCTGTATGTGTGACATGCTGACCTCAGCCACAGTTATATTACAAATTTGCTCTGTGAATCTCATATCTTTGTGACTCTGTGTATCCCAACTGGCCTTGGTTGCTGAGCCCACTGAGGAAACCCAAGAGCCCGGCTGAAGTCTGCTTCAATGAGGCCCATGGGAGGACACGTCGTGTGGTGCTGCGTACTTTTGGTCTTCTAAAGTCTAGATTCCTGTGTCTGGACAAGAGCAGAGGTGCACTACTCTACTCTCCCTAAAAGATGTGTTAGATCGTAGTTGCATGCTGCATGCTACACAACCTGGCCTTGCGCAAAGAGATACCCCTGATCCTGGGCGATGATGAGCAGCAGATGCCCCTGCCTGAAAACCCACGCATGTCCAGTGATGTGGATAGTGGAGAGGAGGAATGTGTCGACCTGCGTCAACAGCTCATCAACCGCTACTTCCCTTGAGTGTGAGTGACATTGTACAACAGTGCCATTGTCTGCTGTCCTTGATGCTAGTGAAAAGGCCTTGGGGAACTTTTTGACTGCTGCCTGTTGAAGCTCTGTGCTTATGGTTGATGTTTGTGGCACAGTGTATTCATGACCAGCCACATGATGTCTATGTTGATATTTTTTCTTATTGTAAATGTGTGCTGGTTTGTGTACCTTGATGACTAGTGTTGTGTCCTGGCTGTGATGCCATCCCCTGACAAGTAAATGTTGTTCTCTTGTGTCTTTGGAATCAGAGTCAACATTGTACATCCTGTATTAAACATGGAAATGACACAAAGACCGTGGGGCCGATTCACAGAACTAACTTAAGACAAAATCCTAAACTTACTACTTTTGGTAATCACAGAAGTTAGGAATTTGTCTTAAGTTTGTCTTAAGACAAACTTAAGACACACTTAAGACAGACTTAGAAAGACTTAAGACAAAATCCTAACTTAAGCCTGTCTTAAGTCTGTCTTAAGTTTATCTTAAGTCTGTCTTAAGTCTGTCTTAAGTCTGTCTTAAGTTTGTCTTAAGTCTGTCTTAAGTCTGTCTTAAGTTTGTCTTAAGTCTGTCTTAAGTCTATCTTAAGTTTGTCTTAAGACAAACTTAAGACAAAATCCTAACTTCTGTGAATACCAAAAGTAGTAAGTTTAGGATTTTGTCTTAAGTTAGTTCTGTGAATCGGTCCCATAGTGTGTAAAGAGTTTTTATTCACAAATAGTGTTTGTGAGAGACAAGTGATGTTTAAGAAAATGCTGCAAAGGGAACCAAGTTGTCAGTGATGGTAGACGAGACAAGAGAGTAGTCACCACATTGATGTGGTGACACAGTCCAACAGACACCTGGCATCAACATGGCAGTGTGGGTAAGGATAGTCAAATAAGTCAATGTCAAGGTGAAGAGAGGTGCCATCATGGCTGGCTCTTTGACTTGCGTGTGGCTGGTGCTTTGCCAACGTGATCCTCCCGTAGTGTTTCTCGGACGGCCCCTTTTGCATTTTCCAGGGGGGGCATCTGCTGTGGGCTCAGCAGGGTCTGAAGAGTCATCCTGTTCCAGCTCACCCCTCTCTGTGGCTGCACCTGAGGTGGTGGGAGAGTCAAACTGCGGGCCACTGGAGGGAGGTTGAGCTGTCCTTTGGGCCGCATGACTGTTCCACAGAACACCCACAAGCTGGCACATGAGGTCCACGATTTGGCCCATACGCATGTCCATGGACTCAGCAGCAGGCGGAGCTCACGCTCTTCTTCCAGAACCTGGCCCATGTATTCCCGGGTTTGTTAATATGCCCCAAGGACTCTGGCAATGTTGTCCAGGGCTTCAGCCCCAGTGTCCTGTTGATTTTGTCCTCCAGTTGCCCTTCCACTTGCCCAGCTGTCCCTGTGGTGTTGGCACTTGACGCACCCACAGACTCGCTCTGCCCTCCTCAGATTGTGGAGTGATGTTGGTATCCTCTGAGGAAGGGGGAGTGTTGCAGGCAGCACTGGTGGTGGTGGTTGAGGCCACACAGGTTGTTGCAGCAGGGGTCAGTGTGGTTGGTGTTGCTAAGGTGGTGGTGGTGGGGACAGTGGGGGCCTGGGACGTACTGCATCCTGGCAGTCCTGATGGGCCAGGACCAGGCTCACATCCAATAAACTTAGGGAGTCTGCATCCGAGAGTCCATGTTCCGGGGGGGGGGGGGGACAAGGGACCGGCTCTGCAGGTCGGTGTTGTCATCTGCAGCAGTCAATTGGTGATCTCCTGTTGGACAGAGGTGAAATGGTCAGTGAAGAACACCCCACAAGCTTGGTGTTAGATGTTTGGATGTTACATGAGATACACCACACAGTTTACATTGCAATCACTTGGTATGGCTGCAAGATACCGAGCATCATGACATGATTTTGAGTTACATACATTACATGTCCATGGTGTGACATGTCAATAGATTTCATGTTCCATGTGCAAATTGTGTGATTACAAGGACTTGTCGTCATCTAACGACTAGCAGCCCAACAACTTTATGTGAAGTGTCTTTTTTGTTTACTCTGCATGGAAGACATTACATCTGAGCATGAACTAGTCATTGTAATCTTCTGCATACCTTTGTCATATCATGTACTTTACTTTCTTTTACCAACTGACCATGCATGTTTTGTGTTCATATGGGCCTTCATGCCCTGCTACCATGGCATTTACACATAGCATTCAGTGCTGTGCATGACTGTGCCCTGAATTTCTTCAACATGTGACTTTGTGGTTCAAACTTTAATTTCTGTGACAGTTACATACGCTTAGCTGTCTGCACACTGGAAGTGTCTATTGGATCTATGCCAAGTTCGGTGACATGTGAGGGCTGGTGTGGTCATATGGCTCCATGCTTTTTTAGAGGAATGGCAGGGTGACACATTTGAGGGGAATTGCTGCCACATGATTCTGGCTGAGGGGGAGTGCTCCATCCTACTGAGCTTTGGGACAAGTGGGCCTTGTGGGAGTTGTATTGCAGGCTTCCCACCCACAAACACCCCTCCCTGTTTGGATGGCTGCCTCCCTGTGAAGTGGAGCAGAGGAAGGGAATAGGCTACACATGGCTCTTGGATGGGGGAATGTTCCATCCTGCTCAGGGGTGGGACTAGAAAGCATAAAATGGCTACCTACCTGTAAGTTTGAAGAGTGCAATGCAATGTCTGTCACATGGTTGTGGGTGTGGGGAGTGTTCGATCCTGCTGAGCTGTAGGACAAGGGGGCCTTGTGGGAGTAGTAGTGCTGCCTTCCCTCCCACAAACACCCCTCCCTGTTAGGATGGCTGCCTCCCTGTAAAGTGGTGCAAAGTAAGGGAATAAGCTACACATGGCTCTTGGGTGTGGGAGTGTTCCATCATGCTCAGGGGTGGGATAAGAAAGCATAAGTTGGCTACCAACCTGTTAGGTGAAGGTGAGCAATACAATGGCTGACACATGCTTCTGGGTGTGGGGAGTGTTCCATCCTGCTGAGCTGTGGGACAAGTGGGCCTTGTGGGAGTTGTAGTGCTGCCTTCCCACCCACAAACACTCCTCCCTGTTAAGATGGCGACCTAGCTGTAAGTTTTAAGAGAGCAATGCAATGTCTGTCACATTCTTGTGGGTGTGGGAAGTGTTCCATCCTGCTGAGCTGTGGGACAAGGGGGCCTTATGGGAGTTGTAGTGCTGCCTTCCTACCCATAGTCACCCCCCCCCCGTTAGGATGGCTGCCTCCCTGTGAAGTGGAGCAGAGGAAGGGAATAGGCTACACATGGCTCTTGGATGGGGTAGTGTTCCATCCTGCTCAGGGGTGGGACAAGAATGCATAAAATGGGTACCTACCTGTTAGGTGAATTCGAGCAATGCAATGGCTGACACATGCTTCTGGGTGTGGGGAGTGTTCCATCCTGCTGAGCTGTGGGACAAGTGGGCCTTGTGGGAGTTGTAGTGCTGCCTTCCCACCCACAAACACACCTCCCTGTTAAGATGGCTACCTACCTGTAAGTTTGAAGAGAGCAATGCAATGTCTTTTACATGGTTGTGGGTGTGGGGAGTGGTCCATACTGCTGAGCTGTGGGACAAGGGGGCCTTGTGGGAGTTGTAGTGCTGCTTTCCCACCCACAAACACCCCTCCCTGTTAGGATGGCTGCCTCCCTGTAAAGTGGTGCAAAGTAAGGGAATAAGCTACACATGGCTCTTGGGTGTGGGAGTGTTCCATCATGCTCAGGGGTGGGATAAGAAAGCATAAGTTGGCTACCAACCTGTTAGGTGAAGGTGAGCAATACAATGGCTGACACATGCTTCTGGGTGTGGGGAGTGTTCCATCCTGCTGAGCTGTGGGACAAGTGGGCCTTGTGGGAGTTGTAGTGCTGCCTTCCCACCCACAAACACACCTCCCTGTTAAGATGGCTACCTACCTGTAAGTTTGAAGAGAGCAATGCAATGTCTTTTACATGGTTGTGGGTGTGGGGAGTGGTCCATACTGCTGAGCTGTGGGACAAGGGGGCCTTGTGGGAGTTGTAGTGCTGCTTTCCCACCCACAAACACCCTTTGCTGTTAGGAGGCTGCCTCCCTGTGAAGTGGAGCAGAGGAAGGGAATAGGTTGCACATGGCTCTTGGATGGGGGAGTGTTCCTTCCTGCTCAGGGGTGGGACAAGAAAGCATACGATGGCTACCTACCTGTTAGGTGAAGGTGACCAATGCAATGACTGACACATGCTTCTGGGTGTGGGGAGTGTTCCATCCTGCTGAGCTGTGGGACAAGTGGGCCTTGTGGGAGTTGTAGTGCTGCCTTCCCACCCACAAACACTCCTCCCTGTTAAGATGGCGACCTAGCTGTAAGTTTTAAGAGAGCAATGCAATGTCTGTAACATTCTTGTGGGTGTGGGAAGTGTTCCATCCTGCTGAGCTGTGGGACAAGGGGGCCTTATGGGAGTTGTAGTGCTGCCTTCCTACCCATAGTCACCCCCCCCCCTGTTAGGATGGCTGCCTCCCTGTGAAGTGGAGCAGAGGAAGGGAATAGGCTACACATGGCTCTTGGATGGGGTAGTGTTCCATCCTGCTCAGGGGTGGGACAAGAATGCATAAAATGGGTACCTACCTGTTAGGTGAATTCGAGCAATGCAATGGCTGACACATGCTTCTGGGTGTGGGGAGTGTTCCATCCTGCTGAGCTGTGGGACAAGTGGGCCTTGTGGGAGTTGTAGTGCTGCCTTCCCACCCACAAACACACCTCCCTGTTAAGATGGCTACCTACCTGTAAGCTTGAAGAGAGCAATGCAATGTCTTTTACATGGTTGTGGGTGTGGGGAGTGGTCCATACTGCTGAGCTGTGGGACAAGGGGGCCTTGTGGGAGTTGTAGTGTTGCTTTCCCACCCACAAACACCCCTCCCTGTTAGGATGGCTGCCTCCCTGTAAAGTGGTGCAAAGTAAGGGAATAAGCTACACATGGCTCTTGGGTGTGGGAGTGTTCCATCATGCTCAGGGGTGGGATAAGAAAGCATAAGTTGGCTACCAACCTGTTAGGTGAAGGTGAGCAATACAATGGCTGACACATGCTTCTGGGTGTGGGGAGTGTTCCATCCTGCTGAGCTGTGGGACAAGTGGGCCTTGTGGGAGTTGTAGTGCTGCCTTCCCACCCACAAACACACCTCCCTGTTAAGATGGCTACCTACCTGTAAGTTTGAAGAGAGCAATGCAATGTCTTTTACATGGTTGTGGGTGTGGGGAGTGGTCCATACTGCTGAGCTGTGGGACAAGGGGGCCTTGTGGGAGTTGTAGTGCTGCTTTCCCACCCACAAACACCCTTTGCTGTTAGGATGGCTGCCTCCCTGTGAAGTGGAGCAGAGGAAGGGAATAGGTTGCACATGGCTCTTGGATGGGGGAGTGTTCCTTCCTGCTCAGGGGTGGGACAAGAAAGCATACGATGGCTACCTACCTGTTAGGTGAAGGTGACCAATGCAATGACTGACACATGCTTCTGGGTGTGGGGAGTGTTCCATCCTGCTGAGCTGTGGGACAAGTGGGCCTTGCGGGAGTTGTAGTGCTGCCTTTTCACCCACAAACACCCCTCCCTGTTAAGATGGCTACCTAAGTGTAAGTTTGAAGAGAGCAATGCAATGTCTGCCACATGGTTGTGGGTGTGGGGAGTGTTCCATCCTGCTGAGCTGTGGGGCAAGGGGGCCTGCAGGAAGTTTTAGTGCAGGCTTCCCACCCACAAACACCCCTCCCTGTTAAGATGGCTACCTACCTGTGAGTTTGATGTGAGCAAACAACCCTCCCTGTTAAGATGCCTACCTACTTGTAAGTTTGATGGGGCAATGCAATGGCTGACACATGGGTGTGGCTGTGGGGTGGAGTGTTACATCTTGATTAGCTTTGGGACTGGGGTGCCTGGTGGGAGTTGTAGTGCTGGCTGCCTGTACACATGCCCCATGGTAATATTGCTTGCTACCTTTGGGATGAATCAAAGGGAGTGAATGTTGGATCTGTAAGACATGTGTTGGGGAGAGTGTGGTGCACATGAGTGCATTTAGGCATAAGAGGTGTCGCTTTGTAGTTGTGTAAGACAGTACATAGCAGTGTAATGGGAGATATGTGTTGGTACTTACCAGCCTTTACTCCCTTGGCTATTCCTGTGAGACTCTCTGGATGCAGTGTAGCAAGCACCTTCTCCTTCCATTTGGTGAATGTTTGTAGTGGAATGGGAGGGCTACCACCAGTCATCTGAGCCAGCTTAATGTTCTTGCTGTTCCTCTCTTTCACCTTGCTCTTGAGGTCATTCCACTGCTTCCTGATCTCCTTCTGGGAGCGCGGAATGGTTAGTGGCTTGAGGTGTCTGTTGGACCAGGCTTCCAAACAAATGTGGTTCTACTCTGATTACCTGATCTACCATCACTGACAACTCATTGTTAGTGAATTTGGGCATTTTCCTCTGTGACATGATGTGTGATGTGCAAATGGGTTAAAGGTGCAGGTGTGAGAGTGGAGGTAGTGATGTGTGTGGCCTGTGTGTGTTGTTGTGATGGTGTGATGTGTGCAGATGTGCCTCTCCTTTGTGCTGTGGGGTTGGTTCCTTCAGTAGTGGAGTAGTGCAAAGGATTCTGGTCAGGGAAGGGGCTGGTTTTATGCTCAGCTATGTGGGTGAGTCACAATGGTGTATTCCTGTCAGGTGTGTTGGGTAGGTTGACATGGGATTTGTATTTTTTATGTGCCATGGGGATGTGTCATTGGGGTATGTTAGGTGTTTCTTGAGGCTAAGCCAGGTTAATGGCCAAACTTGGTGGCCTTGTTGAGGTTTTTTTGTGAACGCCATTACTGTGCGTCCGCAGCAGTCAAAATACAACAGCCCTTCCACCGGCTCTCCCATTCATCAATAGTCGCGATCTCACCACAATGGTATCCTAATTTTTTTTTTTACTTTCTTTTTCCAATTTTCTCATTATAAATGATGCAGAAATGATGGTTCCCTGTTGTACAAGGTTACATATGATCAGTTAATGCTGTCACATGTTAGACAAAGTTACATATCATTTTTCACCGTAGTCTCACGTTCTTACAATGAGCTGTCATCCCGCCTTAGCCATTGGAGGATCCGAACCTGCACCTGGTTAGTGTCCTAGCCTGAACTGCCTAGTCCTATTTTATTTACATTCCCATATCAATGGATTCCCTCCAACCTAGACCCCACAGTGGTGTACGTGTGTCAGTACGGTTAATGGGCAGGGACGAGTCAGCGAAGATCAGTACCAAATACATGTGGTTACCAGTCTGGCTGTCGTTTCCCATCACCCCACTCCCTATGGAACCAAGCCATTTGCCAGTTGTGCGTTTGCGTCCTGTCGTCGAGATTCTACTTTATGCCCGGTAAGGGCCCCATATGTATTTAGGGCGCGACAAACTCAGCATGATGCTGGCATAAACCTCGCTGTGTATGTTACAGTATGCCAAACTATATAGCAATCCCTGCAGGGTGGGAACCGTCCTGTGGCCCCATACTAAAGCTATTTCTCGCTTGGCCAGTAACAAACCTAGCAATGCAAATCTTCTGACTTTCTTGGGGAAGTTCACGGTGTATCCTAGCAGCGCCACTTCCGGCGTGGGGATAAGGGCTAGATTAAGCATGGAACCTAGTGCGGTGTGTGTTTGTTCCCAATAGGTCTGCAATCTAGGACAGCTCCATGCTAAGTTTGCAAAGTCGGCGTGAGGGGCATTGCATCTCTGGCAGTTATGTGGTCGGGAGGGATCTAGCCTGTGATTTGGCTGGAGTGCAATAAATGCGACAGAGGAACTTGAAATGTAGCAGCTTGTGTCTGCTATTGAGGGAAACTTCCCGTGTGACTGTGCAGCATTTTTCCCATTGTTAATAAGTAATGTCTTTACCCAGGTCCCCCTCCCATCCCCTGCTGACCCTGTCATTGTGCACCGGGCCTTGGCCTGCGCACGTTTTATAGAGTTTCGAGATAAGATGTGCATTTGTTACTCCCTCAATGATCAGTGTTAGCGGTGTGAAGGAATCGGGCTCAATAGGATAGGTAGATAGAGTGGCTCGCAGGGTTGAACGAATTTGACCTAGTACGAAATTGTCCATGAAGGGGACGTTTTTTAAACGGGCGTCTTCTGTTACGGAGAAGACTTGTCCCTCCGGATACAAGTCCCCCATTTTTGTTATGTCAAACTTGGCTAAAGTACGTTGCACCAGTTTTTCTCCCGTAATTGGTAACCAGGGAGGATTAGGGAGTGGGAGAGCAGAGGAGTACAATGAGGAGGCACCAGAAAGTTTCCACAGTTTATTCCACACCCAACTAGTGGTGGATACTCTCTGTATGTCTTTTGGGTCTCTGGGTACAGCCTTCGCAGCACCGTAGCCAACGTCTCGGGAACTAAAATGTCTGCCTCCGGGCACAAGTACGGAATTCAGGCATCCGGATGGAACCATGCGTATGTGTAGCAACTTTGGACCACTAAGTAGTACAACTGTAGGTCTGGGACTCCAAACCCCCCTCTGTCATATGGAAGGATCAAGAACTGCCAGCGAACCCTCGCCTGTTTCCCCCCCACACCAGTCGAATGAGGTGGGTGCATAGCGTTAAAAAGAATCAGTTTGTGGGAGGTATAAGAATATTATTAAAAACCCTGCCAGACATGGATAGTGGCAAATGCAATCAGCGTGCTACCTGGATCTCCAAGGCACTAACCGCACGTCCGTAATTCAGGCTGATGATTTGGGCCATGTCCAGATTTATGTGTATGCCCAAATATTTAACTGAGTCTCTGCGCCACTCAAGCGGGAACTCGCAATCCCATGTATGTGTGCTGGTAGTTAAGGGGAAGATCACCGATTTGTGTCAGTTGATGCCTAGCCCTGGGAAGCGGCCAAATCTAAGTATTTCTCTGATTAGCGGTTCGAGGTTTACCTGGGGTTCTCTGACATAGAGGATAGTATCATCTGCATAGAGCAAAACTAGCAGGGGGCCAGTATTAATCTGCAGTCCACTATGTAAATGTCTCTCCTGGAAGTGGCAGATGAACGGGTCCATGGCTAGGATGAACAGGAGAGGAGATAGCGGGCAGCCCTGCCGGGTATCACGTGAGAGGGAGAAAGGTCCAGACAGAGTGCCATTCAAGCAAAGTCTAGCCATGGGTTTGTTATACTATACAATAGAATGCGTCTAAAAGTATAGTAGTGGGGGGAACGGCAGGATCTATTCTATGGAGCACAGAGAAAAGCGTTCTTAAATTTATTGAGGTGGAGCGATGAGGGGCGAATCCTGACTGGGCCGGGGAAATGATAAACTCCATCAGCTGGGAGAGGCGGTTAGCAATGATATTAGCTAGTATCTTATAGTCTATATTTAGAAGGGAGAGAGGTCTATATGAGGTGCAAAGGGAGGTATCTTTACCTGGTTTGGGCAGTAGGACAATGTCTGCCTCACGCAACATAGGGGGAAGGGTCTGTTTTTCGAGGGCCTCGGCATATACCTCAATCAGCTGCGGCACCAGTAAGTCTTTGTACGCCTTATAAAAGTCTCCAGTGAACCCGTTCAGGCCAGGCGCAGGGAATCTATGACACCAAGGACATCTGCCTCTGATATGGGTTCCACCAAGAAATCCTGCATGTCCTTTTCAAGATATACCAGTGCAAGTTTGGACAAATAAGTCTCCTGAGCTTTTAATTCGTCCCCAAGTATGGTGGAGTACAAAGTCCTGAAATAGTCCAAAAACTTGTCCCTAATGGCAGTTGTGGAGGTGAGTGTTTGATCTGTAGAGGAGTGAATTTCAGTAATGTAAGCTTTTCTATACGGGGGTCAGAGCATCTGTGCCAAAACACTTCCAGGGCTTTCTCCCTCCCCATAGTGCCTAGCCGTCTGGTAGTTACCCAAGTGTAGGACCTCATGGTCTGCCATCTCTCAGAATTCGATAAGGGAGCCAGTCGTTTGCCCTCCTGCCCCTGGTCAGTAGTGTGAGCAGTGGGGTCGTCAAGGTCAGTGAGTTCACGTTCTAATCCTGCCAGTGTGCTCCAGAGATCTTACAGAACCCTGGAGTGCTTCGCAATGCAGACTCCCCAGATGTATGCCTTGAAGGCCTCCCATAGAACTGCCCAGGTATCTACTGATCCTGTTTTAAGTGAAAAATATTCTTCAATAGCTTCCCGCACCTTTGCATTAAAGAGGTCATCATGCAAGCCGCGGTTTGGTAATTGCCACTGCCTCTTGAAGCCCACAGGGCCTGGGACTCGCAGACGGAGTTGTATCGGGGCATGGTCAGAATATGTCCTTGGCAGTGTCACCAGTGACTGGAACCAGCCGGCAACGCCAGGGGAGACCAGCCAGAAGTCAATTCTGGTCCAAGTATTATGTTGACCGGAGTAATGGGTGTATTCTGTGTGCGCAGGATTGCGTTGACGCAAGATGTCTAGTAGGGAAAAGTATTCACATGTCTCTAGTAGTGCGCAGGATTGCGTTGACGCCAGATGTCTAGTAGGGAAAAGTGTTCACATATCTCTAGTAGTGCTCGCGGTTTTGTATCCGGGTTCGTTGCAGTACTGTCCAGTCCTGGGTTCAACAGCAAAATTAAATCCCCCCAATCAGCAAAAGTCTTGATTCTAACCTGGTTAATTGGGCTTGTAGTGTATAGAAAAAGTCAGGTGAGTCACTGTTAGGGCCATATACACAAACCAGTGTTGTGTAGTGTCCCAAGGCGGGTCCCGTGACTATTACATATCTGCCCTCCTTAGCCCCAATCATGGAACTGAGACTGAAGGGGACCCTCTTGTGGATAAGGATGGCCGTGCCCCTGGCGTAGCTGCTATAATTGGTGAAATATCTATGAGCCCTCCGACTGGCGGAGGAATGGGCTCTATTCAATGGTGGTAAATGCGTTTTCTGCAAATAGGCATTAACCACATTTGCCTCAGTAAATAATGAAGGACCTGCCTCCGCTTGTGATTGTCCTTTAGACCCCACACATTCCAAGACATTAAGGACAGGCAGGACGGAACATCAACGTTACCTAACTGGGCTACACAGTATAGTCGTAAAATGAGGCGAAAATGCGAAACAGTGAACAGCGGAGAATCGTGACAGTGACCATAGTTGCATACTATCAGTAACAATGAACCAAACAAACATTGACCCCCCAACCCACCCTCACTACTACCAATATGAGGAAAAACCATAACCAATAACAAAAGATGAATACAAAGTACCAATGGACTTTACAGCAAAAAGAAGAACCTCAAGAAGGGCACCTCCGTAAATACAAGAATAAACCCACGGTTTACACCATGAGGGGTGGCAATGCCACGTAAGTAGACCAGCAATCTGCAGTCTAATAGAAAAAATAATGTACCTTATGCCCATTCGGTGGCTGTCCAATGCAAAAGAGAGCGATAAAGATCATAAGTCTGCAGTGGAGCTGGAGAACAGTTCAGCACTGGCATCCGCTATGCGGCGGGGAGGGATTCCCACCCCCGGCCCCAGTCCGGTTGTTATTCTGCTTGTACATGTGGCAGAACCTTGTGCCTCTGTGGGCGTCTCAAATATACGAGCTCTGCCTCCAAATTCCACCTTTAACCTGGCTGGGTAAAGCATACCATACTTCAATCCTAGGTTCCTCAGGGTGGCCTTGATCTCATTGTATTTCCATCAAACGTCCTGAACCATTCATTACAGTGAAGTTGGGTCATAAAGATAATTTGAAGCCTTGACAGATAGTGTCGCCATGTTCCCTAGCAAGGCATAATGCCGTATCGCGGTCTCTGAAGTTCATAATTCGGATGATGATGGGCCTGGGGGGACAGCCAGGGTTAGGCCGTGGCCCCAGAGACCGGTGAGCATGTTCTACCACAAATTCCAGGGTGAACGAGTCCCTTCCCAACAAATCAGACAGCAGAGTCTCGACGAAAACATCCATGGGGCCCACAGCAGTGGGCTCAGGGACACCTAAAATGCGAATGTTGTTGCACCTACTGCGCGCTTCGAGGTCTTCCGTCTTAATGGCCACCTCTTTTAGGATGCGTTCTCTAAACATTTCAGGGATTGGGCTGTAGTGTCTTCGATATCCGAAATGCGGGGCGCTTCCACGTCTAGGCGTCAATCATGTACTTGGATTTGAACCCCCATGTCTGCCAGATGTTTGTCCAGCATGTCGAACCGCCCGTCCAGGGACCGGAATCCAGCCCTACTTTACTGTAGCATGGACATCGTCAGGGCAGGGAGGTCATCGTGACGTTCTGTACTTTGCGCGCCGTCTGCCATACCAGCGCCATCCTCAGCAGGTTTGTCGTCTAGTTTC
Organism: Triturus cristatus; assembly: GCF_964204655.1. Classification (NCBI taxonomy): domain Eukaryota; kingdom Metazoa; phylum Chordata; class Amphibia; order Caudata; family Salamandridae; genus Triturus; species Triturus cristatus. The sequence goes on from NC_140589.1 coordinate 185,614,723, forward strand.
TCGAACAGCAGGGTCTTCTGCTTTGGGTCTTTATGGCCCGTACCTCGGGGCCACAGCAGGGGAGCAGGCGCTGAAAAGCCAGGTGTCTACAGTGCCTATGGGGACGCCGGAGTGATCCTCCAGGGAGTCAGTCTGCCAGACTTCATGATGTGCCAGAGCTAACGAGGTAAATGGTGCAGGACCTCGCAGGGCCAGAAAAAGTTTTTTAAAAAACCAATTCAGCAGTATTCTGCAAAAATTAAAATGAAGTGTGGTCCCTCACGCTTTATTTATCGTCCCCTGAGTGGGCTAGGTCCTGGATGCATTATTTTTAATAATGGAGGGGGGTGCACTGGCCCCCATCCTGGAGCTGAATATTGCTCAGAGGAACGCCACCTTCCTGGGGGTTCTTCAAAAATGAAAGCAGGGGGACTTTACGTCTTTCCCTGCTTCCCTGGGGACCACCACCTCCCTGGGGCTTACTTAATTATAATTGGGGGGTCTCTTGGACCACCTTAGACCTGGTGACCGCCACCTCCCGTTGTTTCTAGAAAAAGCTGCATAAGTTGACAGACCGGTTGTCAAGAGTCAAGCCCGCAACGTAAAACTGTGACTCTACTCTTGAGTTTTGCCCCACTGAAAGCTCAGGAGCTCTTCACTATCGACGATGAGAACCAAGACCTCCATGATTGACTGAGGACTTACACTGAAGCAATCTGCTGTTATCTAACAACAACCCAGCCTGCTGAGGAGACTCTCTCAACATCAAGAGAAAAGAACTAAAAAGTGACTAAGTGCGACTGTACAATTTTAACTGGCCTATGGTATTCGACCTGCTCTCCATGGTGGTCAGCCTGAAACTTTGATTTGGTCGCAGTCAAGTGCAAGCAGATGTCCCCGGGTAGCGATTTATGCTTTTATGCTTTGGAAACACATTTTTACATTTAATCTTTAAAAATATATATCTTTGGTTCCTTACATTGGATTTGTGTCATTTTGGTGCCATTATGAATGAATGAAGTAGTTTTATAAAGCGCACATCACCCGAGGGTATCTTAGCACTAGGCGGATCAGGAGCCGAGGAAGAGAAAAAAAAAAGCACGCTGAATTAAGTCTGGATGACTCTCTTATTTGAAGTGGAAAATAGCCAGGTCTTTAACTGCTTTCTGAATAACTGCAGGCTGGGTTATGACTGGAGAGTAGGAGGAAGGGAGTTCCATAGCTTTCCCCCCAGGTAGGCAAGCATTCTACCCCAGTTTACTCGTTTGGTTCTGGGGACCAGGACTATGTATGCCATGCTAGATCTGAGGATCCTACTGGGCGCTTACCAGGTGAATTGTTCTTGAAAATAGGATGGACCAGTACTATGAAGAGCCTTATGCATTAGGCCCAGAGCATTGAATGAGATTCTCTTCTCCACCGGCAGCCAGTGAAGGCCATGTAATAGGTGAGATACTGGTTTGAACTTTGGGATTTTCAAAAGAGTTCTTGCTACCGCATTCTGAATAGACTGCAATTTTTTTTCTCAGGTAATTTGAGGTGCCCAGATAAAGGCCATTTTGTAGTCTATGAGGGCCAGCATTAAGGTCTTCTGTAAGTTCGTCGGGATGAACGGGAAGATTTCTTTGAGAACCCATAGCATAAAAAAGCCCACAGAGATCACCGCTAAGGGTGGGCGGAATTTGCGAAATTGACTTTCGCAAATTATCGCGTAATTGCGCAAAATCTCCACGAGCACGCGAACTTTCGCGAAGATGCGGAGATTGCTTTTCCCGCCCGTTCGTGATGTGTTTTTGCGTGCTCACGGGGAAATATATCTCCAACTTGCCCATGCCGTTCGCTAATGGGTGCGGCCATCTTGCTCGTGATGCTTAGGGATAGCGCAACCGGCTACCAACAATCTCGCGGCACACGCGAACGGATAGGAAAACTCGTCGCGAACGCAAGGACCCGGAAAGTCGCAACCGCACGCGCGAGAACGAATTTTTATAGCGCGAACAAGAAAAATACTTCAGTTTCGCGGCAGATTGCAAAAGTTTTGACATTTTCGCGTTCTCCGCGGAATGCGAAAATGGCAAAATATCGGGAAGATTACCCAGCTCCTGGGGCCACCAGGATGCATTCCAAAAGGTGGTCTCTTTCCCAAAGAGCAACACCTCTGTTTTGTCCAAAGCTAACTTGAGACAGTTACTCTGCATTCAGTTTGTGACTGCAGTCATACATCTGCAGAAGTTGTTTGCATCATTCTTAACCTGAGACAAAACGGATACCACTATCTGTGTGTTATTTGTGTAGGATACTACGGTCGGACCAAAGCTCAAAATGAACTTCACCAAAGGGGTGACATACATGTTGAAAAGAATGGAACTGAGCGCCGATCCCTGAGGCTACCCGCAGGGGAGAGAGAAGGGGCTGGACTTTTCCCATCTCTACCCACTGTTTTCTGTTTTCGAGAAATGAGCTCAGCAGAGTTAGTGCAGTGCTCCTAAAGCCTAAGGAGTGCAGACGTTTAATAAGAAGTGTGTGGTGGACAGTATCAAAGGTGGCTAAGAGATCTAGTAACATTAATGTTTTTTGTGTGTGTTGTGTCTTAGTTATTTACTGTTATTGGTGTCTTAAAAGCTTTTTGCCCCTGTCTCCTAAATTTAGGCTGACTGCCGATGGACGAGGGTTGAGCAAAGACTAGTTTAATGAGACTTTACTGATTGCTCATTGTAGTGTTGCTACTAGCTGTAGGTACCTACCTGTACATACTAACAAACCATCCTCCAACAAAGGGGCCTATTATGATGCCCACCGTAATGGTAAACGGGACCGACTGACCGAGGTGCGGCGGTCCCGCTATGGCAATTAGGATGCGACCGCTACCCTGGCAGTCGCATCCAGCACATTTTACATTGCGGCGGGCGGTGCTGTCAGCAGCACCTGCCACAATGCAAAATTTGCATGTTGTTCATTGGCATGCACAACGTGACAGGCACCGCACGGTGCCTGCCACCTTGTGCATGCCAATGAAGGGGGGTACCATGGGTACCCCCAAAGTGCACACATCCACCCCCCACCTCCCCGGGGGCCCGCAACAGGCCCACAAAGTCATTCTCTGCATGCCTTTCCATTACGGAGTCTCCGCCATGGAAAAGCATGTCACCGCAGGCATGCTAATATCGATGGTGGTGCCTGCAAGGCACCACCACCATATTGGCTGCCTTTTCCACCCAGCCGGTGATGCGACCGGAGGAAAAGCGGCAGACGGTCTTTCCGTCCACCGTGGTGCCCCTCGCCATTCTAATATGGAGGGGGTGAAAAGGATATTTGGCGGGTGGATTGCCACCGCTGGCCCGGCGATGGCGAGCCGCCAGATATCCTAATAGGCCCAAAATGTATATATATGTATATATGTATATACATATATATATATGTGTGTGTGTGCATATATGCATGTACATATATATATTCACTGAAAAAACAATAGGTTTTACAGACGTAGTTAGGTATTAGCATTTAAAAAACCTTAGAAATTAACTGAAAAAAACACAGGTTTCAGGGACGTTATAGTTAGTTGGACATTTGACTCATATAAAACCAGAGAAATTCGCCCATTATAGTTAGTTGAGATAACTATAACTTGCACGCCCGCAATGCACTGGTGATGATGTCACATATTACATCACTCATGACATGGTCAGTGACATCATCACAGATGACATCTAAAATAACATCACTGATGACATCATCCAGTGAATGTGTGTTTCTGTAAAGTGTAAATATTTTTCATATATATCTATGCCAAGGTGTATTGAAGAATGAGTGGATTTACAAGTGCCTGAATGGATTATTTAATAGGTGCGTGACTGACTATATAAGTGAGTTATTGAACATGTGTTACTGAATGTATGGGTTAGTTACTAAACTGTGTGAAAGTCTGTATTAGTGTCTCAGTTGGTGTATAAGCGGCTGCATGGGTTGGTGAGTAGCTACATGAGTGTCTATATGGGTTATTGATTTGTTGTCTGAGCATCTGTATGAGTGCCTGAGTGTCTGTGTGGTTGGGTGGGGGTGTGTGTGACTCTGTGCATACATGTCTGAGTGGGTGATTCACTGGTTGTATGGATTCAAAAGTACATCTGGGAAGGGCAGTATGGGTGAGTTAGGGTGTGTTTAGGTGTGTTGGTGAGTGAATAAATGTCTCACCGGTATATGTGTGAGTAACTACATATGTTTTAAGGCAGTACATGTGAGTGTTGGAGTATATAAATTACTATACGTAAGAGTAAGTTATTTGAAGAGTGGGTGTATAAAAGAGTGTCTGCATGTATCAGTGATTGTATAAGACAGTAAGTATATTTTAGTATCTGCATAAATAAGTGATGTGGTGTGTGTATAAATAACGCAGTGGGTGTGTATAACTGTATACATGAGTAAATGGATATGTGATTGATTCTTTGCATAACTGACTAGGTGTGTGAGTAACTCAATGGATGAGTGGTGGACCATGACTGTATGTATAGGTGTATGAGTGCATATTATAGTACTGTATTGATGAGTAACTGCATGTATAAGTGAGTGGATGTGAGTGTAGACCTAGGAAATGTAGTATCTGGCATTGTTGTATGTATGGTTTCAAAAATAGTGGTCTGTATTTTAGAGTGCGTGTATCAAAGTTTATATTAGGCCATCAGTATGTGAATCATATTAACACGTGGATGATGTCATCAGTGATGTCATTTGAGATGTCATCAGCGATGTCACTGACCCTGTCATGAGTGATGTAATATGTGACATCATCACCAGTGCATTGTGGGCGCGCCTGTTCTAGTTAGCTCAACTAACTATAACGGGTGAATTTCACTGGTTTTATATGAGTCAAATGTCCAACTAACTATAACGTCCCTGAAACCTATGGTTTTTTCAGTGAATTTCTAAGGTTTTTTAAATGCTACTTCCTAACTATGACTTCTGTAAAACCTATGGATTTTTCTGTGAATTTCAAAGGTTTTTTAAATGCTAATTCCAAACTATCACGTCTGTAAAACCTATGTTTTTTCAGTGAATTTTGAAAGTTTTTAAAATGCTAATTTCATATTTTAATATTTATAAAACCTATATTTTTTTCTACATTTTTTGTAATATTTTGGAACTCTATTATCCTTTTTTTTATTCATTTAGAAAAATATGTAATGTTTTATAACTTCAAAAAACAAGTATCTATACCGGTAGTGTACCAAGCTCGATCAGCACGTGAATCCTATCTGCCATATCGCAAAACTCGTAAAGGATGTGCATTTTGTATCCGACGGGTTTGTGGCACCGCGTCCTGCGTAACATCATATGCGTATGTGGTCGCGCCAGCTGCTACTTTGGTATGCGATGGGACCCCATACGTCATGTACGTATGGGGGTCACGCCCGCTACGCATTGCGTATGCGACGAGTGCACGTTGCCAGGCCCTGTGTTACGTCATAGACGTATGGTGTCGCGCTGGGTACGCCATTCCAACATTTTTTTTTTGTCTCAAAACTATATCTAAATAAGTTTAAAGTGTATATGAGAACAACGATAATCTAAAATATTGTAAACATTTATACATTTCTGACTGTAATAAATTTATATTATGGTAAATATATTTTCTCAAAATCGCATCAGGTGCGGCCTCCTTGCACGCTCGGTGCGCGATTGCCTTGTGACCTTAAGGAAAAGCATTTGATTGGTTCATAACATTTCCCATTGTAACAGTTGGAGGACCCCACCCATTTTAGTCATTCTCTCTACAGTGTTTGTTGAGAGACTCCTCTTCTGCTTATTGCTATATACACATATCTGACACTACACACAACATGCAACCATGATCTTCATCAATATTCATGCTCTGTAAAGTATCCTTCCACCTGTAATAGCCATGCATCTAAAGGCTACATAACAGAACTTTTCCCCCCTGCCAGAGGTAACATGGTTGCATACGCTGTCCACTGCACAATGTAATGTGGTACGGCCCCGGGGCAGTTTCTTGCATAGAGAATGAACACACAAACACAGATAGATAGGGTAAGTGGGTACAGGCACGTGCGCTTGACTCCTTTTTATTACCAGGGTCACATATCCAGTGACTTCTGTGCTGAATGCGTGTGGGGTGAGTGTAAACCAGCCCTCAGGAAATGGTTGCTGCTACAACAGTAATCATTGGATCACACACAGAGATTCGAGAATAAAAGGGTCAATAGTTTGTGCAGCAGTAAGGAAGGGACACTAGATGTGAAATAATACAGAAAAGATTCTATCATAAAAGAACCGTAACTTGTGGTATGCTGAGATACAGGCAGTAGATCTGAAATAATACACAAAAGATTGTATCATAAAGGGTCCATCAGGTCTAGTGCACTCAGATAGCCAAATCAAAAGCATTCAGCATGTGCACAGCCAGCGATGATGCGTGCTGCGGGCGGGCCGTACTGGGAACAATGTCTGTTGCCTACAGGACTGCCTCATCTGCAATATCGACTCGATCTGAATTGTAAACACTGCTGTCTGCAGTGTAGGCCAGAGAGCGGTCAGCAAGGGCCCACAGCCACGTAGCGTTGACTTGAGCTGTCCTGTTTGCCATACGCGAAGCAACAAAAACCGTGTGCGGACCCTGTGATGATGCGCATGCGTGGTGTGGACAGAGCACACTTGAGCAATGTCTTTTGCCTACAGGACTGCATCATCTACAATAGCAACTCAAACTGAATTGTGAACACTGCTGTCTGCAATGTAAATTGAAGGCAGTAGTGAGCACAGTCATCCATGAATACTTTTTCTCACTGTCTCTTCACAAAATGCAACAACATAAATTACAAAAAACTCTGCAATAAATAAATCAAAACAATTCGAATTGCGATCTCTGCTGTCCACAGTGTAGACTGTTATTCAGTGTTCTTTACCACTGCCAAGAAGAATTTGGTCATTGTACTAGACCTATAAGTCATCTAAAAAAAGTTCTTCAAGCAAGTATACTAAAAGGATACTGTGTATATTTCAATAGACGTTGTAGTTAGTTGCCTACTAGATTCTGTAATTAAACAATCACCACTCGATCTGAATTGTGAGCCCTGCTGACCGCAGTGTAGGCCAGAGGCAGTGGTCATTAATGCCTCACAGCCATGTGCCGTTGGATTCAAAAGCAAGGAGTTGGTTGCAACTGATCGGAGCGGGTACACACAAATCATCACAGACTTTAATTTCTGACATCCTCAATCACAGAATCAAGACCCCGTTTCACTGTTCCGACCTGCTGTACCAAGGTGTACTCCACTGACTGCAGTCAGCCAAGCCCAATAATCATGTGCAGCAGTTAGCTAAGGAAGCACAGAGTCTGATGCACCTCAACGGAGGGAGTTCTGTGAAAACCAAGCAGCAGGTAATATCGGACATCGTCCATTTTGGGATCAAGACACCATTCCACTGTTGGGACTTAGAGTTAGTTGTACCTGTTCGAAGGGCGTACCTTCATCTCCACTCTAAGATGCAGTTCTAACATCTTACATCGTGGGATCAAGACCCCATTTCACTGTTCGGACCTGCTGTACTCCAGCGACTGCAGTCAGCCAAGCCCAATGATCATGTGCAGCAATTAGCTAAGGAAGCAGAGTCTGATGCACCTCAACGGAGGGAGTTCTGCAAAAAACAACAGGCAGCAGGTAATATCGGACATCGTCCATTCTGGGATCAAGACACCGTTCCACTGTTGGGACCTAGAGTTGCTTGCACCTGGTCAAAGGGAGTACCTTCATCTCCACTCTCAGATGTAGTTCTAACATCGTCCATTGTGGGATCAAGACACCGTTCCACTGTTGGTACCTGTTGGACTACTCTGTTAGTAGTATACAGAGCACTCCACGGTGCTGGGCCTCAGGCTGGGCACTGTCTGCCTGTGTCACGGTAGCCAGCATTGATCTCAGGAGCCTTCCCAGCTCGCAGATCTTGGCCCAAAAGCTTCCACTGGCACGTGGTGGGCCCTCTTTCACATACGGCGTGTCGAAAGGTGAACCTTGGGCCATATGTGCGTCGCAGCGGCCATGACGGTATCTGGGTACCAGAAGGCTGAGAGCATTATTCCCGCAGCCACCTTCACTCACGGCGTCAGCCTCATGGTGGTGTAAGCTGCGCAGACCTAACCGACATGTTCGCCATTCCAGTAGAGAACCGCACCCAGAGAAACGTGCCTTTTAGTCATACCCCTACGCTAGCCTTGTATACGCCGAGCCAGCCCACTATGCTAAAGATTTGGAGGGGGAGGGGGCACGTACGCGCTATGTTTTCGTAATCTTCCCTACTGACTGTACTATCATGGTTGCGTCCACTGTCCACTTCACTCAATAGACCATCAGTGTATGTTGCCATGGACATGTCTGTGCTCTGCATTCTCAAGTCTGTCAGGCACATCTCCTCAACACTTTGCATTGTATACTTTTATAATCGAGAATCACTTGCTTCTTTCGCACATACTTTTCTCCCATCTCTCCCCGCATTTTGCATTGTGTGGCAGAGGTGCTATGTTTGGTTTGTGTACATGGCTAGCCACGGTTCCCACAGTACGTAGTGTAGTTGTGTCTGCTAGGTGTACATGTTGTTAGTCATGTTGTATGTGATTATATATGGTAGCACGTTTATTTACAAGCAGTGGTTTCTCCCATTTACATATTGCTGTGTTAAAGAGGATACAGAACATTCTCACAGGTGAAAAGTGGGACCACAATGGCAGTCATTAATTACTATGCAAGAATGTCCAACTGCACAATGCTTCTAACCTTACAGCCCCCAATTTTGCGTGCTTTCTTAAAAGCATGCCAACTCCCACAATCAGACCAACATTCACACAGCTTTCTAACAGCAGTTATCTGCTTCTTAATAATATGGCTGGCATACCGTATGTCCTTACGGTTTCCAACCGGATAACTTCCTCTGGCAATCTCTATTGCCACCCACACAAAGTAACTCCAAAGTTCAACTTGGCCTTCAATACCTACTTTGAAAACAGATTTTATTAAACGGAGCAAACTGAAAGCTCTTTTGTTTCAAACAGAAGTGTCCCTCACGTTTCCAAAAGTAATTTATCGACTACAGATAGCACGCACTTCAAGTAAAATACGCTCCCTTTTATATACGAACCTCTCATTACACTTTGTGAATTGTTACACAATTTTCAACACATCTGATATTTAAGCTCTGGCACACGTTTTTAACACTGTCTCCTCTGGCCTTGTCACAGGCTTTCAAACTGTTTTTAGTCTAATACCAGACTTCGTTCATTCGATCATCTCTGGAATAACAGGAACAGTGCCCATAATTCTCGCTCTGTTTGCGGCTATCCTAATTCTATTTTAGCTTGTTAAATATGGCTGCGCTCCCTTTGATAACAAGCATGTCTGACAGAATCCGCCTCTACGCGAAGCTACATCAATACCGTGAAAAAAAGGAACAACTTTTCGGCTGACTGCTCCTATTTGTTATCGGAGCCAGCTACAACATGACATTTATTTACACATATACAATCTGCGTGCAACCATCTTTTTATTGCAAAACTTGCCCAATCGACTGGCGAATGGATCTATGCCTTGCCAACATCCCAGCAAACGCTTCCTATATGTGGCAGGTAATGTAGTATCTTGAAAACCATGAACTTGATAGTTCGGGCAGTGGAGCAATGGCGGATGCAACGCAAAAAGGTATTCTGGTGGAATGGGATTTCTGCGCAGCCGCGAAAGATCTCCTGCCATGCGCGACCTTTGACAACATCGCAGATTGCCTGCCAATTCAAATTGCCGCTCCAACATTCGAGGAACATTACCGTCCCTTCGAGGATATGAATTGGATCGCTTCGCTTTTCTCACACGATGGCAACAATCGCCTCTTGGAACATTACACATATCAAGCCGCTGAAGAACTTCCGAACTGCAATCTCCAAGACTTGTAAGAAATTCACTTTATTCTTGGATTGATTTTTACCAACTTTTTTGACTTTTTCCTATAAAATTTTTTAATACACTTCAATTGAACTATTTTCATATAATAACTTTCTAAGTATGCTTAGGCATTTAAACTCTGTTTTCATTATTGGCCCTTATATCTCCAGACTAACCAGGGATGGATGATGTATGGCCTATGCAAATACGTTATTTACTTGCTAAATTAGCCTAAACCCGTCATCCATTTTGAAACCATGTCTATTCTTTGTACACACGTCTCTCTGCCTACCTGTTATCCACGAAACCCTTTCACACAAATTAGGTCATCCTGAGCCTCTGCTCATGAGCTGGCGATCAAGATAAAAAAACACGGCATTGTTTAGGAACTGGTTGGCACAGTGTGGTAATCGTATCCTACCTTTATTTTCATTCTACAATTTACAGTCATTCATGTCTAATAGGTTTTGTTTATGTCACATGGAACTGTAACATGTAATGTGGAATTGACTGATGCAGGAGCTTAGGTTTGAATACAGCAGAAATGGTTGGAGTTTGCCTCAGCTGGATGCATTAGCTCTTGCACTAATGGGTCCATTTATGGCACTTAAATAAAGACACTTTTTATATAACTTGCAGATTCCATCGCTTTCTCCCACACAGCCACTTTCTTAAACACACCTGATTTCGCCATTTATCTTCTGTGGCATTGCAACATTCTGCATTATATTCTTCACGATTATTTCTTTATTCCTGCTTGCTAAAACACTCCATTTGAGTCTTCAGACTGGTAGGGGTGAGTAGTTTGCTTCCCACTCCCGCTATAGTCTAAACCCATACCAACACCACTTGCACAGCTATGTTACAGCGGCCAGTATGCTACAGCGGCCAGAGCACATCAGTTTACAGCAATTAGCTCACAGTTTCATCCCCGAGTGTACCGGCACCTCACCTTAGCACCATCTCACTCTGGGCAAACCAGTACTTTCACACCGCTAGGGGTGAATACTTCGCTTCACACTCCCTGTTTCGCACACCCTAACCACCCCACAGAGCTCACAGCGCTCCTACCCTCCTCTTTCCTACTCTTTTCATCCTTTTTTCCCCTTACTCACTTCAACAGAATCACAAAATGGCTGCCAACACTTCCTAGTTGCAACCGCTCAAACCAGCCAATAAGCAGCAAGCTCGTGCTCGTAACGCCTCAGCCAATCAGATGGCAGAATTCCCAAATATCGATATGTAAATTTTGATATTTTTCAAAAACTACTGAATGGATTTACACAAAATAAACAAAAGCATGCTTTCTAGACCAAGACCCTTCTCCCTGTCAAATGTGGGGTAATTCCGTTTACCTGTTCAACCTGTAGCCTTGTCTAAAGTTTCCTATGGAAATTACCATGGAGAAAACACATTTTGGGACCCCCTTTTTTCTCAGCCCCTCTTGACAAATCACCCCCAAACTTTTAACATAGGAGGTGATATGAACAAAGAATTAGTTTGGAAAGTTTAATGAAGATTCATCAAACAACGCCAAAGTTATAAGCAAAACAGATATGCTCTTTCCTAACTATAACTACCCACTGGCTTCCGCCATTAGGATATATATATATATATATTATCTACTGGCGGTCGCCAGTAGATAGTTATAGTTAGGACCGTGTTTCCATAGGAAATCTGAAAATTCTATTTTGAATAACTTTGGCGCCAGTTGACGAATCCTAGCGAATTTTTCAAAATAGGTGGGGCGCTCTGCTCCGCTCCTACCCTGAAAGTCTCGGGTGATTAGTCAAGCGGGGGCCGAGAAAAAATGGTGCCTCACTTGTGTGGGAGGCCCAAGTACCCGCGACAGGCAAGGGCCCAAAATGTAGTGAGGCGACATCAAAATTGCCCATCTCAAAACCACCTGGTTTTGCAAGGGGGGTCACCTGGGTTTTTGACCCGGTGCTCGGCGACCATCTAGGGAAACCTACCAAACCCATACATTTCTGAAAACTAGATACCCAGGGGCTTCCAGGAAGGTATGGCTTGCGTGGATCCCACAACGTTTCCTTACCCAGAATCCCCTGCAAACCTCAATTTTAGCTGAAAAAATCACTTTTTCACATATTTTTGTGTGGGAAAGTTGTGGCATCACCGGGCTCCCTCAAATTTTCCACCTCCCAGCGTTCCCCTGGGTCTCCCGGTAAAAATGGTGCCTCACTTGTGTGGGAGGCCCAAGTACCCGCGACAGGCAAGGGCCCAAAACGTAGTGAGGTGACATCAAAATTGCCTTTCTCAAAACCACCTGGTTTTGCAAGGGGGGTCACCTGGGTTTTTGGCCCGGTGCTCGGCGGCCATCTAGGGAAACCTACCAAACCCATACATTTCTGAAAACTAGACACCCGGGGGCTTCCAGGGAGGAATGGCTTGCGTGGATCCCCCAACGTTTCCTTACCCAGAATCCCCTGCAAACCTCAATTTTAGCTGAAAAAATCACTTTTTTCATACATTTTTGTGTGTGAAAGTTGTGGCATTACCAGGCTCCCTCAAATTTTCCACCTCCCAGCGTTCCCCTGGGTCTCCCGGTAAAAATGGTGCCTCACTTGTGTGTGAGGCCCAAGTACCCGCGACAGGCAAGGGCCCAAAACGTAGTGAGGTGACATCAAAATTGCCTATCTCAAAACCACCTGGTTTTGCAAGGGGGGTCACCTGGGTTTTTGGCCCGGTGCTCGGCGGCCATCTAGGGAAACCTACCAAACCCATAGATTTCTGAAAACTAGACACCCGGGGGCTTCCAGGGAGGTATGGCTTGCATGGACCCCCCAACGTTTCCTTACCCAGAATCCCCTGCAAACCTCAATTTTAGCTGAAAAAATCACTTTTTTTCACACATTTTTGTGTGGGAAAATTATGGCATCACCGGGCTCACTCAAATTTCCCACCTCCCAGCGTTCCCCTGGGTCTCCCGGTAAAAATTGTGCCTCACTTGTGTGGGAGGCCCAAGTACCCGCGACAGGCAAGGACCCAAAACATAGTGAGGTGACATCAAATTTGCCTATCTCAAAACCACATGGTTTTGCAAGGGGGATCACCTGGGTTTTTGGCCCGGTGCTCGGCGGCCATCTAGGGAAACCTAAGAAACCCATACATTTCTGAAAACTAGAGACCTGGGGGCTTCCAGGGAGGTATGGCTTGCGTGGATCCCCCAACGTTTCCTTACCCAGAATCCCCTGCAAACCTCAATTTTAGCTGAAAAAATCCCTTTTTTCAAACATTTTTGTGTGGGAAAGTTGTGGCATCACCGGGCTCACTCAAATGTCCCACCTCCCAGCGTTCCCCTGGGTCTCCCGGTAAAAATGGTGCCTCACTTGTGTGGGAGGCCCAAGTACCCGCGACAGGCAAGGACCCAAAACGTAGTGAGGTGACATCAAATTTGCCTATCTCAAAACCACCTGGTTTTGCAAGGGGGGTCACCTGGGTTTTTGGCCCGGTGCTCGGCGGCCATCTAGGGAGACCTACCAAACCCACACATTTCTGAAAACTAGACACCCGGGGGCTTCCAGGGCGGTATGGCTTGCGTGGATCCCCCAACGTTTCCTTACCCAGAATCCCCTGCAAACCTCAATTTTAGCTGAAAAAATCCCTTTTTTCACACATTTTTGTGTGGGAAAGTTGTGGCATCACCGGGCTCACTCAAATTTCCCACCTCCCAGCGTTCCCTTGGGTCTCCCGGTAAAAATGGTGCCTCACTTGTGTGGGAGGCCCAAGTACCCGCGACAGGCAAGGACCCAAAACGTAGTGAGGTGACATCAAATTTGCCTATCTCAAAACCACCTGGTTTTGCAAGGGGGTCACCTGGGTTTTTGGCCCGGTGCTCGGCGGCCATCTAGGGAGACCTACCAAACCTACACATTTCTGAAAACTAGACACCCGGGGGCTTCTAGGGAGGTATGGCTTGCGTGGATCCCCCAACGTTTCGTTACCCAGAATCCCCTGCAAACCTCAATTTTAGCTGAAAAAATCACTTTTTTCACCCATTTTTGTGTGGGAAAGTTGTGGCATCACCGGGCTCACTCAAATTTCCCACCTCCCAGCGTTCCCCTGGGTCTCCCAGTAAAAATGGTGCCTCACTTGTGTGGGAGGCCCAAGTACCCGCGACAGGCAAGGACCCAAAACGTAGTGAGGCGACATGAAAATTGCCTATCTCAAAGCGACCTGGTTTTGCAAGGGGGGTCACTTGGGTTTTTGGCCCGGTGCTCGGCGGCCACCTAGGGAAACCTACCAAACCCACACATTTCTGAAAACTAGATACCCGGGGGCTTCGAGGGAGGTATGGCTTGCGTGGATCCCCCAATGTTTCCTTACCCAGAATCCCCTGCAAACCTCAATTTTAGCTGAAAAAATCGCTTTTTTCACACATTTTTGTGTGGGAAAGTTGTGGCATCACCGGGCTCACTCAAATTTCCCACCTCCCTGCGTTCCCCTGGGTCTCCCAGTAAAAATGGTGCCTCACTTGTGTGGGAGTCCCAAGTACCCGCGACAGGCAAGGACCCAAAACGTAGTGAGGCGACATGAAAATTGCCTATCTCAAAACGACCTGGTTTTGCAAGGGTGGTCACTTGGGTTTTTGGCCCGGTGCTCGGCGGCCACCTAGGGAAACCTACCAAACCCATACATTTCTGAAAACTAGAGACCTGGGGGCTTCCAGGGAGGTATGGCTTGCGTGGATCCCCCAACGTTTCCTTACCCAGAATCCCCTGCAAACCTCAATTTTAGCTGTAAAAATCCCTTTTTTCACACATTTTTGTGTGGGAAAGTTGTGGCATCACCGGGCTCACTCAAATTTCCCACCTCCCAGCGTTCCCCTGGGTCTTCCGGTAAAAATGGTGCCTCACTTGTGTGGGAGGCCCAAGTACCCGCGACAGGCAAGGACCCAAAACGTAGTGAGGTGACATCAAATTTGCCTATCTCAAAACCACCTGGTTTTGCAAGGGGGGTCACCTGGGTTTTTGGCCCGGTGCTCGGCGGCCATCTAGGGAGACCTACCAAACCCACACATTTCTGAAAACTAGACACCCGGGGGCTTCTAGGGAGGTATGGCTTGCGTGGATCCCCCAACGTTTCCTTACCCTGAATCCCCTGCAAACCTCAATTTTAGCTGAAAAAATCACTTTTTTCACACATTTTTGTGTGGGAAAGTTGTGGCATCACCGGGCTCACTCAAATTTCCCACCTCCCAGCGTTCCCCTGGGTCTCCCAGTAAAAATGGTGCCTCACTTGTGTGGGAGGCCCAAGTACCCGCGACAGGCAAGGACCCAAAACGTAGTGAGGCGACATGAAAATTGCCTATCTCAAAACGACCTGGTTTTGCAAGGGGGGTCACTTGGGTTTTTGGCCCGGTGCTCGGCAGCCACCTAGGGAAACCTACCAGACCCACACATTTCTGAAAACTAGACACCCGGGGATTCCAGGGAGGTATGGCTTGCGTGGATCCCCCAACGTTTCCTTACCCAGAATGCCCGGCAAACCTCAAATTTAGCTGAAAAAATCACCTTTTTCACACATTTTTGTGTGGGAAAGTTGTGGCATCACTGGGCTGACACAAATTTCCTACCACCCAGCGTTCCCCCGGGTCTCCCGATAAAAACGTTGCCTCACTCATGTGGGAGGCCCAAGTACCCGCGACAGGAAAGGGTCCAAAACATGGTGTGCCTCAACAGGCAAGGGTCCTAAACGTAGCGCGCCTCACTACGTTTTAGACCCTTGCCCGTGGCGGGTCCTTAGGCCTCCCACACGAGTGAGGCACCGTTTTTATCGGGAGACCCGGGGGAACGCTGGGTGGTAGGAAATTTGTGTCAGCCCGGTGATGCCACAACTTTCCCACACAAAGATGAGTGAAAAAGGTGATTTTTTCAGCTAAATGTGAGGTTTGCAGGGCGTTCTGGGTAAGGAAACTTTGGGGGATCCACGCAAGCCATACCTCCCTGGAATTCCCCGGGTGTCTAGTTTTCAGAAATGTGTGGGTTTGGTAGGTTTCCCTAGGTGGCCGCCGAGCACCGGGCCAAGAACCCAAGTGACCCCCTTGCAAAACCAGGTCGTTTTGAGATGGGCAATTTTCATGTCGCCTCACTACGTTTTGGGTCCTTGCCTGTCGCGGGTACTTGGGCCTCCCACATGAGTGAGGCACCGTTTTTATCGGGAGACCAGGGGGAACGCTGGGTGGTAGGAAATTTGTGTCAGCCCGGTGATGCCACAACTTTCCCACACAAAAATGTGTGAAAAGGTGATTTTTTCAGCTAAATTTGAGGTTTGCAGGGCATTCTGGGTAAGGAAACGTTGGGGTATCCACGCAAGCCCTACCTCCCTGGAATCCCCCGGGTGTCTAGTTTTCAGAAATTTGTGGGTTTGGTAGGTTTCCCTAGGTGGCCGCCGAGCACCGGGCCAAGAACCCAAGTGACCCCCCTTGCAAAACCAGGTCATTTTGAGATAGGCAATTTTCATGTCGCCTCACTACGTTTTGAGTCCTTGCCTGTTGCGGGTACTTGGGCCTCCCACACGAGTGAGGTACCGTTTTTATCGGGAGACCCGGGGGAACGCTGGGTGGTAGGAAATTTGTGTCAGCCCGGTGATGCCACAAATTTCCCACACAAAAATGTGTGAAAAAGGTGATTTTTTTCAGCTAAATTTGAGGTTTGCAGGGCATTCTGGGTAAGGAAACGTTGGGGGATCCACGCAAGCCATACGTCCCTGGAATCCCCCGGGTGTCTAGTTTTCAGAAATGTGTGGGTTTGGTAGGTTTCCCTAGGTGGCCGCCGAGCACCGGGCCAAAAACCCAAGTGACCCCCCTTGCAAAACCAGGTCGTTTTGAGATAGGCAATTTTCATGTCGCCTCACTACGTTTTGGGTCCTTGCCTGTCGCGGGTACTTGGGCCTCCCACACGAGTGAGGCACCGTTTTTATCGGGAGACACGGGGGAACGCTGGGTGGTAGGAAATTTGTGTCAGCCCTGTGATGCCACAACTTTCCCACACAAAAATATGTGAAAAAGGTGATTTTTTCAGCTAAATTTGAGGTTTGCAGGGCATTCTGGGTAAGGAAACGTTGGGGGATCCATGCAAACCATACCTCCCTGGATTCCCCCGGGTGTCTAGTTTTCAGAAATGTGTGGGTTTGGTAGGTTTCCCTAGGTGGCCGCCGAGCACCGGGCCAAAAACCCAAGTGACCCCCCTTGCAAAACCAGGTCGTTTTGAGATGGGCAATTTTTATGTCGCCTCACTACGTTTTGGGTCCTTGCCTGTCGCGGGTACTTGGGCCTCCCACACGAGTGAGGCCCCGTTTTTATCGGAAGACCCGGGGAAACGCTGGGTGGTAGGAAATTTGTGTCAGCCCGGTGATGCCACAACTTTCCCACACAAAAACGTGTGAAAAAGGTGATTTTTTTCCAGCTAAATTTTAGGTTTGCAGGGCATTCTGCGTAAGGAAACGTTGGGGGATCCACGCAAGCCATACCTCCCTTGAATCCCCTGTGTGTCTAGTTTTCAGAAATGTGTGGTTTTGGTAGGTTTCCCTAGGTGGCCGCCGAGCACCGGGCCAAAAACCCAAGTGACCCCCCTTGCAAAACCAGGTCGTTTTGAGATAGGCAATTTTCATGTCGCCTCACTACGTTTTGGGTCCTTGCCTGTCGCGGGTACTTGGGCCTCCCACACGAGTGAGGCACCGTTTTTATCGGGAGACCCGGGGGAATGCTGGGTGGTAGGAAATTTGTGTCAGCCCGGTGATGCCACAACTTTCCCACACAAAAATGTGTGAAAAACTATGATTTTTTCAGCTAAATTTGAGGTTTGCAGGGCATTCTGGGTAAGGAAACGTTGGGGGATCCACGCAAGCCATACCTCCCTGGAATCCCGCGGGTGTCTAGTTTTCAGAAATGTGTGGGTTTGGTAGGTTTCCCTAGGTGACCGCCGAGCACCGGGCCACAAACCCAAGTGACCCCCCTTGCAAAACCAGGTCGTTTGGAGATAGACAATTTTCATGTCGCCTCACTACATTTTGTGCCCTTGCCTGTCGTGGGTACTTGGGCCTCCCACACGAGTGAGGCACCGTTTTTATCGGGAGACCCGGAGGAACGCTGGATGGTAGGAAATTTGTGTCAGCCCGGTGATGCCACAACTTTCCCACACAAAAATGTGTGAAAAAGGTGATTTTTTCATCTAAATTTGAGGTTTGCAGGGCATTCTGGGTAAGGAAACGTTGGGGGATCCACACAAGCCATACCTCCCTAGAATTCCCCGGGTGTCTAGTTTTCAGAAACGTGAGGGTTTGGTAGGTTTCCCTAGGTGGCGGCCGAGCACCGGGCCAAAAACCCAAGTGACCCCCTTGCAAAACCAGGTTGTTTGGAGATAGGCAATTTTCATGTCGCCTCACTTTCTTTTGGGCCCTTGCCTGTCACGGGTACTTGGGCCTCCCACACGAGTGAGGCACCGTTTTTATCGGGAGACCCGGGGGAACGCTGGGTGGTAGGAAATTTGTGTCAGCCCGGTGATGCCACAACTTTCCCACACACAAATGTGTGAAAAATATGATTTTTTCAGCTAAATTTAAGGTTTGCAGGGCATTCTGGGTAAGGAAACGTTGGGGGATCCATGCAAGCCATACCTCCCTGGAATCCCCCGGGTGTCTAGTTTTCAGAAATGTGTGGGTTTGGTAGGTTTCCCCAGGTGACCGCCGAGCACCGGGCCAAAAACCCAAGTGACCCCTCTTGCAAAACCAGGTCGTTTGGAGATAGACAATTTTCATGTCGCCGCACTACGTTTTGGGCCCTTGCCTGTCGCAGGTACTTGGGCCTCCCACACGAGTGAGGCACCGTTTTTATCGGGAGACCCAGAGGAACGCTGGGTGGTAGGAAATTTGTGTCAGCCCGGTGATGCCACAACTTTCCCACACAAAAATGTGTGAAAAAGGTGATTTTTTCAGCTAAATTTGAGGTTTGCAGGGCATTCTGGGTAAGGAAACGTTTGGGGATCCACGCAAGCCATACCTCCCTGGAATCCCTCGGGTGTCTAGTTTTCAGAAATGTGAGGGTTTGGTAGGTTTCCCTAGGTGGCCGCCGAGCACCGGGCCAAAAACCCAAGTGACCCCCTTGCAAAACCAGGTTGTTTGGAGATAGGCAATTTTCATGTCGCCTCACTTTCTTTTGGGCCGTTGCCTGTCACGGGTACTTGGGCCTCCCACACGAGTGAGGCACCGTTTTTATCGGGAGACCTGGGGGAACGCTGGGTGGTAGGAAATTTGTGTCAGCCCGGTGATGCCACAACTTTCCCACACAAAAATGTGTGAAAAATATGATATTTTCAGCTAAATTTGAGGTTTGCAGGGCATTCTGGGTAAGGAAACGGGGGATCCACGCAAGCCATACCTCCCTGGAATCCCCCGGATGTCTAGTTTTCAGAAATGTGTGGGTTTGGTAGGTTTCCCTAGGTGACCGCCGAGCACCGGGCCAAAAACCCAAGTGACCCCCCTTGCAAAACCAGGTCGTTTGGAGATAGACAACTTTCATGTCGCCTCACTACGTTTTGGGCCCTTGCCTGTCGCGGGTACTTGGGCCTCCCACACGAGTGAGGCACCGTTTTTATCGGGAGACCCGGAGGAACGCTGGGTGGTAGGAAATTTGTGTCAGCCCGGTGATGCCACAACTTTCCCACACAAAAATGTGTGAAAAAGGTGATTTTTTTCAGCTAAATTTGAGGTTTGCAGGGCATTCTGGGTAAGGAAACGTTGGGGGATCCACACAAGCCATACCTCCCTGGAATCCCCCAGGTGTCTAGTTTTCAGAAATGTGTGGGTTTGGTAGGTTTCCCTAGATAGCCGCCAAGCCCGGGGCCGAAAACTCATGGGACCCCCTTTGCAAAACCAGGTTGTTTTGTGATAGGTAATTTTGATGTCTCCTCAATTGGTTTTGGGCCCTTGCCTGACGCGGACACTAGGCCTACCCATGCAAGTGAGGTTCCATTTTTCTCGTAAGACTTTGGGGAATGCGGGGTGGGTGGAAATTTGTGGATCCACGCAGATTCCGGAACTTTCCACCACAGAAATGTGGGAAAAATGTGTTTTTTTTGACAATTTTTTAGGTTTGCAAGGGATTCTGGGTAACAGACCCTGGTGGGAGGCAGTCAAGTCACCCCATCCTGGATTCCCCTGGGTGTCTAGTTTTCAAAAATATATAGGTTTACTAGGTTTCCCAAGGTGCCCGCAGAGCTAGGGTTCAAAAACTACAGCTAGACATTTTGCCAAAAAAGGGTCATTTTTCACTGCGAAATTGAGGTGTGACCACGTTGCGTTTTGCGCCGTTTCCTGTCGTGGGCACTAGCCCGGCCCACACAAGTGAGGTACCATTTTTCTCTTAAGACTTTGGGGAACGAGGGGTGGGTGGAAATTTGTGGATCCACGCAGATTCCGGAACTTTCCACCACTAGAAATGTGGGGAAAATGTGGTTTTTTTGACAATTTTTTAGGTTTGCAAGGGATTCTGGGTAACAGACCCTGGTGGGAGGCAGTCAAGTCACCCCATCCTGGATTCCCCTGGGTGTCTAGTTTTCAAAAATGTATAGGTTTGCTAGGTTTCCCAAGGTGCCCGCAGAGCTAGGGTTCAAAAACTACAGCTAGACATTTTGCCAAAAAAGGGTCATTTTTCACTGCGAAATTGAGGTGTGACCACGTTGCGTTTTGCTCCGTTTCCTGTCACGGGCACTAGGCCGACCCACACAAGTGAGGTACCGTTTTTCTCGTAAGACTTTGGGGAACTCGGGGTGAGTGGAAATTCGTGGATCCACGCAGATTCCGGAACTTTCCACCACAGAAATGTGGGGAAAATGTGTTTTTTTTCAAAATTTTTTAGGTTTGCAAGGGATTCTGGGTAACAGACCCTGTTGGGAGGCAGTCAAGTCACCCCATCCTGGATTCCCCTGGGTGTCTAGTTTTCAAAAATGTATAGGTTTGCTAGGTTTCCCAAGGTGCCCGCAGAGCTAGGGTTCAAAAACTAGAGCTAGGCACTTTGACAAAAAAGGGTAAATTTTCACTGCGATATTGAGTTGTGACCACGTTGCGTTTTGCGCCGTTTCCTGTTGCGGGCACTATGCCTAACCACACAAGTGAGGTACTATTTTTATCGGGAGACTTAGGGTAATTCAGATTTGTAAAGGAACTGTTATTACCTATTGACTTTCGATGCATTTCTGCCTTCCAAATGAAAGATATTGTGTAAAAAAGAAGTCATTCTAAAAATGACTGATAATTCTCATGCTAGTATGAGTATTCCCAATTTCAGAAATGTGCAAATATCTATTGTTTCTAAACTCTATATTTTGTTCCTATTTCAGAAATACATAGGTGTCTTTCATACCGATTTTTCCATGTACACATTTTTACAGAATAATTACTGTATACCCGGTACATAATAAAAAACCATTGCAAGTTGCTGCTCAGTTTTTGGCTCTGGGTTCGTCGGGTTCTTGGTGAACCTACAAGTCCTATATATCCCCACAACCAGTAATGTCCAGCGGATGTAATGGTATATTGCTTTCAAAGAGCTGTCATAATTAGACGAAGTTACAGGTGAAAACGTTGACACAAAATGCTGTTTTTTTCAACTAGTTTTCAATTTATCCTATATTTAACTGTTAGTTTCTATAAGAAAAACTTGATGGATCTACACAAATGACCCCTTGCTGAATTCAGAATGTTGTCTTCTTTTTAAAAATGTATAGCTTTCCAGGATCCATTATTGCTTTTGTACCCATTTCTGCCATTAACTGGAAGGAGGTCAAAAGCACAAAAAATAGCAAAAATAGTCTATGTCCCAGAAAAATGCCAAAACTGTGTAAAAAATGTTGGGTTTCTGACAAAAGTCTGGTATCCTGGAACAGCTGGGAAAATGGTGATTTCAACCCCACAAACCCTTTTTTGATAACATTTGCAGGGAAAAACCCAGATGCTTTCATTTGCAGCCCGTTTTTCCCATTTTTCCGAAAAAAAACAAAAGTTTGCTGTATTTTGGCTCATTTCTGTAACCCCTCTAGGAGAATCCACAAACCCTGAGTACCTTTAGAATCCCCATGATGTTGGAAGAAAATGACGCAAATTTGGCGTGGATACCTAATGTGGTCAAAAAGTTACAGGGGCCTAAGCGCACACTACCCCAAATAACCAAAAAAAGGCTTGGCACAGGAGGGGGAAAAGGCCTGGCAGCGAAAGGGTTAAGAAGTTCCGCCATCCCAAATCATGTCCTTGATAAATATATTTTATCCATTAAGAAACTCATCAAGAAATCAACACTTAAAAGGATTTTTTATAACATCACCGAGAAGAAAGAAAAGCTTGCCACCTCCTTCAACAGAGAATGGATGTCATTATAAAACTGGCAGACAAAGGTGGTGCAGTGGTTGCCATGAAAGTAAGTGATTATATTGAGGAAAGAATGAGATAACTAATGGATACCAACACTAAAAACCTTTAGAAACTAATCCCACAGAAGACTTGTACAAAGAAATTAAGAACATGGGTGTAAGATACAGGAGCTTAAACCTCATTGATGAAACAACAGCAGATATACTTGTTCATCCCAAACCAAGACCTGGGAGATTTTATATGCTTCCCAAAATTCACAAAATGAACAATCCTTGCCGTCCCATCACCTCTGGCAATGACACAGCCACTGAGAGACTATCTTTATTTGTCGACCTGCACCTCCAGCCCATTGTACAGGAACTTCCATCATTTGTTAAAGATACCAGTCACTTCCTTCAGATTATTGAAAAATTAAACCAAACCTACACATTTGATGATGATACTCTTCTGGCTACAATTGATGTTACATCATTATACACCAATATACCACATGAGGATGAGCTTATGGCATTATCTGAAGCTCTTAATAAAAGAGATGTGAAAAAGTCATCAACAAATGTGCTTACCAACAATTTTACATTCAATGGTAAACACTATCTGCAGATACAAGGGACTTCCATGGGCACTCGGATGGCTCCATCCTATGCTAATATATTCATGGGCAAACTAGAGAACTGTATACCATCAAACCACTGGTATGGCTACGATACATTGATGACATATTTATAATATGGAATGCAGGAAGTAGAACATTGGAACAATTTACAGCTTATATCAACAATATCCGTCCCACCATCAAATTTACCTGCAGCAATACTAAACAGAAGCCTCATCTCCCTTTTCTGGATGTGCTACTCACCATTCATGAACACAAAATTACAACTGATTTGTACCACAAGCCTACAGATGCTCATTTGTATCTAAACTGGACTTCATGTCACCCACACCACACTAAACTGAGCATCATCTACAGCCAAGCACTCAGAATAAGACGCATCTGCAGCAATGAGGAAAACTGCAAAGACCATCTACAGGAGCTTGCTACATTATTTAAAAGGTGAGGCTATCCTCTGCATATCATACAGCAACAAATTGACAAGTCTTTGCAGTTACCCAGAGAAGCACTTACTTGGAATACCAACGGCAGAAACAAAAGTGACAGAACTCCATTTGTAGATGACTATCATCAATCAGCTCCTAACTACAGAAATATAATGCAAAAAAAAATTCCCTTACTGTCCACTTGTGAAAAATTGCAAAAGGTTTTTCCAAAACCACCACTCATTGCTTACCGCAGAGCTCCAAATTTACGATCTCTTATTGTGAGAGCTGAACTCAAGCAAGCTGTAACAAATGCAGGGGTTCATTGCCTTGACTCTAAAAGGTGCATCACGTGTGAATATCTTTTACAAACATCATCTGTAACTAGTTCTGTTACGAGAAGGACCTATGCAATAAGGCAGCATCTTACATGTCGCTCAACATCCATTATTTATGTGATTCAGTGACAACGGCAAAGCTGTAAAAAACAATATGTAGGCCAAACAGTGAATGACCTCCGTACACGATTCAGGAACCACAAATCTGCAATAATTAATAAGAAAATTTACCAGCCTGTAGCCAATCATTTCAACCTTGTGGATCATTCACTATCAGATTTGAAGATTTTCCCAGCGGAACTTGTTTCAAAGGAAGAACTACTGGACTCCAGTGAAAACTTCTGGATGTACCGTTTAAAATCACTGCATCCAGATGGACTGAACATTACTGACAACACAACCTGATTACTGCATATCTCAAGAGCTCTCAGAACTGCATTGATTCCACATTCCAAATGGAATCTTCACTCATGATGCTTTTTGAAAATTCAGCTGTGTCATCTGTGCAGCCACAGAGCAATCCATCTTATACTACCTGAGGAAGGGGGAAGCTGAAACGTTGTAGTGGAAATATATTTTTGTTCTTTAGTGAATCTATCTGTTTGAGTCACTTCTTTCTTGGATATATACACACACATGTATATATATATATTTATGTATATATAGCACGATGCAAGGAATAGCAAAAGACAAGATCTCCACGAGCCCACTGATCGAGTTACAAAGGTATTTATTTGAATAACAGAGAAAGACGCATTTCGACCATGTCTGTGGTCTTTGCCATGTATGTATTTATATATACATCGTCCTCCTTTCTTCCGAACATATCCAGAAAAGGCAACGATACACGCAAGCAGGTTTCTGTCTTGGTCTAGAAAGCACGCTTTTGTTTATTTGGTGTAAATCCATTCAGTAGTTTTTGAGAAATATCGAAATTTACAGATATCGATATTTGGAAATTCTGCCATCTGATTGGCTGAGGCGTTACGAATACGAGCTTGCTGCTTATTGGCTGCGAGCGGTTGCAACTAGGAAGTGTTGGCCGCCATTTTGTGATTCTGTCGAAGCAAGTAAGGGGAAAAAAGGGTGAAAAAAGAAGGAAAGAGGTGGGTAGGAGCACTGTAACCTCTGTGGGGTGTTTAGGGTGTGCTATAGAGGGGGTGCAAAGCAAACTACTCATACCTACCGGTCTGAAAGTGCTGGGTACGGAAATTAAGTGAGGTATTGCATAGTCTGATGCTGCTAAGGTGAGATGCTGCGGGAGTCGGGGATGAAAGCATGAGCCTAAACTGTGTGTCTTATGGTGTGAAGTCATGTGCCCTGGCCAGTGCAGCACACCTGTGGAAGTAGTGTCAGCATGTGTTTATACCTACTAGGATGAACTACTGAGTCCTACTGGTTTGAAAGTCCTGGGGTACGGAAAATATGTGACGTATTGTCTAGAGTCTCATGGTGCTAAGCTGAGGTGGTGCCGGAGTCGGGGATGAAAGCGTGAGTCCAAACTGTGTGTCATATGCTGTGAAGTCATGTGCTCTGGCCGCTGTGCCACATCTGTCAAGTAGTGTCAGCAATCAGGATGTAGTTATACCTACTTGGAGGAACTTTTGTTTTGAACATTGTAACTTGTGTATGGTTCTTAGGGGGTGTTATACAGGGAGTGCGAAGGTAAATTTGCACGTATCAAATCAATACGGTATTTATAAAGCGCAAACTACTCACCCCTATGGGTCTGAAGGCCCTCGTGGAAATTATGTGAGCTATTAAGTGAGCTATTGCCCAGAGGCACATGGTGCTGAGCTGAGGTGTCCAAAGGTGTCTTTCATAAGCATTTCCAAATCTACCCTAGTCAATGTGCCTAGGTCATTTCCAGCACAGTCATGAGGTCAGGGTGTGGAAGATGCAAAGAGGTTTTAACCAAAGGTAGCAATTGGTGCCACTTCAATCTTCTCTGTGCAAACCATTTAATGTCCACATTTTGTAAACCTAGGTCTAAGTCAATACGTCTGTGTTCTGCATACCTCTTGCACCAGAAAATATAGCTATGTCCTACGATCCACACTAGCATTTTGAAGGTATGGCTGGAAGGTATGAAAAGATGTCTATAGCTCATGCAGTTCCTTGGTAGAATAAGAGATATGTTTACAGATGGTGAACTACTTTTTTTTGCCATACAAAAAAATACGTGATTGGGAGATGAAAAGCATTCTTTTTTAAAAGTAGGGTGCACATTCGTTTTGTGGAAAAGCATCTTTGTGATTGGTTAAGAAAAAGCAGTTTCAACGTGGAGTACATATCATAGGATAAAATTTGCTCAACTGAATCACACCTGCTACTTGCATTTGGAAGGCACTTTTCGAACTTAAAACAATCGTGAACTTTTAACCTGCACGTGCAATGTTCGAGAAAATGTTGCAAAAAAATATTGTTACGTTCTTAAAAAAATTGATGAACTTTTAACCTGCACGTGTTGTAGAATGTTCTAGAAAGTGTGTTGATAGAATACGTTGCACTTCTTACTTCTATGTGTTGTTAAATATTTAAAAATCGGTTTATATGGAAAATTAAAAAGAAACCACTAGAGCAGTTTTGAAACCTAAAAGAATCAAGGAACTATTCTAATTTGTTTTTTCATGTATTTTTGTGTGGAGCAACAAAATTATAGACACAACAGCACCAGGAAGAGGAAGAAGTAGGGAGTGAGGGGACGGGGGAGATGGGCAGAATGACACACATGCACAATTAAGTACAGCACAAGTATAGACAAACAATGGCCAAAATGAAACACACCAACAAGGAGCACAAGTCACACAACCCGCCAACATCACACCACTGAATGAGCATAGAAGTGAAAACCACGCTGCATTCATACAGGATGTGTACAAAGGCTGGTCGTTGGTGTTGTGGGATGTCTGCGACCGTGGTCATCATGGATGAGATGCCTAGCAAGTTCACTGTGTGTTACGTTACCAAACAGCTGCTCCTCCCTCCCACGAGCCCCCACACTTTTCTACGGCACGCTGTTGTATCTCGTGCACTTGTACGGCACACCATTGTATGCCTATTCGCACATGTCCTGCTACATTCAAACTACACCATCACAGTGCCGTTTGGAGGTGGTGCATGCCACTTAACAACATCGCAGGCCACACCAGAACACAGAGACACACTTACTGCACTTCCTGTACACAGACATGTCCGAGACACCCGTTCCCCTTGCCGGATAGGTACACCCCTATGCTGACCTGTGTACTCCGGACCAGCACACGCCGGTTGTGCATGCAGGAGGATGCGTGCGTAGTTACATGTCCAGGCTCACTGCCAACGCTGAGGTGACAGCACACTGTGATGTTGCAGGGCTCTTGCCTATCATGCTAAGACAATGACCACAGAGACACAATTGCTCAGATGCGGGTTTGAGGGGCGTTGGCAGTCCTGGAGTTGTTGCGATGAGTCTTGTGGCACTCATGGGTATCCCTGTATCATGCTCATTGGCTCTATGGCACCTGTGGGTGTTCTGGTGTGGCTCTTGGCTGTGTTCCCTTTCATCGTGCAGGTAGTCGTCCTGCTTAACACCAGCAGAAACCGGTGTAAAATCCCTGGTGCTAACGTGGCTTAGCGCCGGAATTTGTTTCACATTGAAGTTGGTGTGAAAGTTGTGCTGTGAGTTTTTGTTCAAGTGCAGAACAACATACAAACTGAGCAGTGTATCTCGTCAAGATCCAGCACCGGACGCACTATTCCCAATCAATATAAATACAATGAGATTTCTTAATTGATTTTGTGTGTACACTGTAAGTGCAGCCACTACCTCAGTGCAATTCAATACAGGATTTTAGTATTTAAAATAAATTGCAAAGGTGCACCTCGTGTCTTTTTGTAAGGAAACGGCTGGTCTGCATTTCATTATCAGCCCTTTAATGGAAGTAAAGTTGAGATAAATCTGACACACTATTCAGAAGTTGGTGCAAACTGCAGACATCATCAGTATTCCCACGATAAGTGCCCCAAAATTTAACACTGTGGTGGACTCCATCAAATAACAGTAATAAGAACAAGAAAGAGTCACACAGCAGTGAAGAGAACAACCAAAAACTTTATTAATTTTTGTTTTCAAACTTTATTTTTTTATAAACATATATGTAAACAATAAACGATAAACTATTTTCAAACTTTATTTTTTTATTGACATACATATATGAATGATAAAGTAATAAACTAAATTTTACAAAAATAATAGAAAACAACAAGGGCATATCAAAGGAGAGAGACACAGAGAAACAGAGAAAGAAAAAAAAGCCAGAGAGAAAAAGAGAGGGAAGGAAAGCAAGGGAGTGAGAAAGGGAGAAGGAAGGGAGAGAGTTAGAGCGATAGAAGGAAAAGAAGGAAGAGAGAGAGAGAGAGAGAGATAGAGAGAGAGAGAGAGACAGACACTGCTGCCTCTGCGCATCCATGAGCAAATAATTACCTGGTGCCACCGGAGTGTGCAGCAGTGGGCACTCCATGTGCCCGTCAAAACTCCGCGCATCCCAGATATGTCGCTGAGTCCTGAGTCATGAATGGCGGAGACCAGATCAACTTCTCCGTGGATCTCAAAGATGTGGCTGAGTCCTGAGTCATCAATGGCGGAGACCACATCAGCTTCTCTGCGGCCCGGCAGATCTCACACATGTCACTGAGTCCTGAGTCATCAATGGCGGAGACCACATCAGCTTTTGGGGCCGCTAAGCCTGTGGAACTCAAGTTCGTGCCACGTGGTGGTAGGCTCCTGATGGCCATATGAGCTTCGGGTGGTACTAACCCTGTGCATCTGAAGTCCGCGCCAAGGGGGTGGTAGGCCCCTGACGACTATACAGATCAGGGTGCGACTAACCTTCTGCGCAACTTTTCAAAGACTCTTTATGGTTAAAACACGTGGAGCGTCCGCCATCTAGTCAGCACCGGCAATAAAGGATGTGACGTTGTCGATCTATTATATTTGTGTGGTCACATGGCCTGTGACACTTGTGCCGGATGGGTGTGGTGTGTGTGCAAACCTGCCCTGAGGGAGTGGCCGTGAGTGGTTGACACCAACAGTGAGTGCGCCTGCAACAGGTAGCTATGTGGGGCCAACGTTGGAACGTAATCGGAGGGGCGTGGCGTGGCGTATGACGGAACAGGGCAGGGATAGCTACAATGACACGGACGGCTCGTAGGACTGAGTCTGTGAGTCGAGCCGACGGGCCGCAGCTGGCCCTCTGCGAGCCTGGGTGCGAACTGTTCATAACTCACACTACATAAGCATTAAAAAACTATTTTGTGATTCAGTCCGTCAGCTGGAATTTGTCCGAGGCATTTTTTTAAACATATCAGAGTTCTTTCTGTGATAGATACCCCTTTCACGATGCCTCTCCCCACATCAGCAGGTAACGCACCCTCTTCCCACATTACCATCATACCCCCAACAACCTTCTTGGTCCTGGAAGTGTCCCTGTGCGGTTGGACAAAGAAGATTTAATCATGTAGAGATTTACATAAAAAAAAAATGATTTAAAGAAAAGAACAACAATTAAGACTGAAGGGAGTCTGGTGCTGTGGTCGCTGCCACGAAGTTGGGGTCACTGCCATTCAGGACTCAGGACACAGTTACACATGTGGGATCAGCTTGTGTTAAAGAGGGTTAGTGGGACTACGTGTCGCCGGCCTTGCACATCGAAATATGCCTCACTGATCGAAGGGAGTGTGGTGCTGTGGTCGGTGCCACAGACTTGGGGATCTCCGCCATTCAGGACTCAGGACACAGTTACAAATGTGGGATCGGCTTGTGTTAAAGAAGGTTAGTGGCACCAGAAGCATTGAGACTGTATAAGTCTGTGATGTTGCTTGGTGTGGATGGGCCGCACTGGGAGCAATGCGTCTTGGCTACTGGACTGCGTCATGTGAATCAGGACTCTATCTCAATTGTGAGGCGTGCTGACTGTACTATAGGCCAGAGGTAGCGGTGAGGAAGGGCTCACAGCTACGTGCATGCGTTGGTGGCCCCACCGGCCTGCGTAGTGAGGGTTCAGTGGCACCACTTGTCCCCGGCCTTCCATATGCAAATACCCCTCACTAATCGAAGGGAGTGTGGTGCTGTGGTCGCTGTCACGAAGTTCGGGTCACTGACGTTCAGGACTCAGGACACAATTACACATGTGGGATCGGTTTGTGTTGAATAGGGTTAGTGGCACCATGTGCTGTTGTCCTTGCATATGGAAGTATGCCTCACTGATGAGAGGGAGTCTGGTGCTGTGGTCGCTGCCACGGACTTGGGGTGACTGCCATTCAGGACTCAGAACACAGTTACACATGTGGGATCAACTTGTGTTAATGAGGGTTAGTGGAACTACCTGTCTCTGGCTTTGCATATGGAAATATGCCTCACTGATCAGAGGGAGTCTGGTGCTGTGGTTGCTGCCACAGACTTGTGGTGACTGCTACTCAGGACTCAGGACACAGTTACACATGTGGGATTGGCTTGTGTTAAAGAGGGTTAGTGGGACTACGTGTCGCCGGTCTTGCATATGGAAATATGTCTAACTGATCAAAGAGAGTATGCTGCTGTGGTCGCTGCCATGGACTTGTGGTCACTGCCATTCAGGACTCAGGACACAGTTACACATGTGGGATTGGCTTGTGTTAAAGAGGGTTAGTGGGACTACGTGTTGCCAGCCTTGCATATAAAAATATGTCTAACTGATCGAAGAGAGTATGCTGCTGTGGTCGCTGCCACGGACTTGGGGTCACTGCCATTCAGGACTCAGGACACAGTTACACATGTGGGATCGGCTTGTGTTGGACATTGTTAGTTGGCACCACATGTCCAAAATTCAAATTGCAAGGTCTGCTGCCTGCAGTGTAGACTGCTGAGTGTTCATTTGTACCTGAAAATGAATTTGGTGATTGTACTAAAGCTATAACTGATGTAAAAAATGTTCAAGAAGAAAGGATACAAAAAGGATATTATGTAGATTTGAGGCCTATAATAGTTACTTGCCTAGTGGACTCTGTAGTTAATGAATGAAGAAATAATTTTCATTGTGAGCCCTTCTGAGTGCAGTGTATGAGTATGATGAAAAGATGAAATAAGTATAGAATACATTGACAAAGTGTTGTATTTTCTGAGTACAATCTTGTTGTTAGAAATTAGAATTTAAAATTGGAATTGTGAGCTGTACTGCCTGTAGTGTAGAGTGCTATTCCATGTTAGTTTCCATTTGAAGATTAATTTGGTCATTGTAGTAAAGCTATAACTGATATATAAAATAAACTTCTTGAAGCGAGGATACTAAAAGGATAATATGTAGGGTGTAGGACTGTGATAGTTAGTTGCCTACTGGAGTCTGTAGTTGCATATGGAAATACCCCTACTGATCAAAGGGAGTGTGGTGCTGTGGTCGCTGCCATGGACTTGGGGAGACTGCTATTCAGGACTCAGGACACAGTTACACATGTGGGATCAGCTTGTGTTAAAGAGGGTTAGTGGGACTACATGTTGCCGGCCTTGCATATCGAAATATGCCTCACTGATCGAAAGAAGTGTGGGGCTGTGGTCGCTGCCACGGACTTGGGGTGACTGCCATTCAGGACTCAGGACACAGTTACACATGTGGGATCGGCTTGTGTTGAACAGAGTTATTGGCACCACGTGGCACGCCATTGCTTATGGAAATATGCCTAACTAATCAGAGGGAGTATGCTGCTGTGGTCGCTGGCATGGACTTGGGGTCACTGCCATTCAGGACTCAGGACCCAGTTCCACATGTGGGATTGTTCGGCTTGTGTTGAACAGAGTTATTGGTACCACGTGTCGCCGCCGTTGCATATGGAAATATGCCTCACTGATCAAAGGGAGTCTGGTGCTGTGGTTGTCTCACGGAGTTGGGGTCACTACCATTCAGGACTTAGGACACAGTTCCACATGTGGGATCGGCTTGTGTTGAAGACGGTTAGTGGCACCATTTGTCGCCGGTCTTCCACAGTGTAGGCCAGAGGTAGCGGTGAGCAAGGGCCCACAGCCACATGCATACGTTGGTGGCCCCAATTTACACATCCCCCGAAAAGCAATAAAATACCATTATATCACTCCTGCATGTGTGATACTAAAAATGTTGTGTACGCCATTAAGTGTCCATGTGGTAAAATTTATGTTGGACAGACCGAAAGAAAGATTAAGATCAGAATGACAGAACATAAAAGTAATATCAGAATGAAGAATGTGAAGTCCACTGTAGCTGCACATTGGCAGGAGTCTGGTCACCAAATTGCTCAAATCAGGTTCACGATTCTGGAAGCCATTCAACTATGCTGTGACAGGGATCCACACAAACAATTGTTAAGAGCAACATTTTTTTGTATCAGAAAATTGCATTCCATGCAACAGTATGGAATGAATGACTGAGTGGAACTAGCGTGTTTTTAATAAAGCGAGACTTGTGATCTTCTTCGTTTAATTGTTCATACATTTTTTTCCATTTAGTGTTTTGGTTTTTGTTGGACTCTGCACAACATATGGGGTTTCTGTGTTTGCTTTCATATGGGTCTATGCTATTGCAAATTTCGTCACACGTTATTGTCAGATATGTTAATTTTCGAAATGAACTTAGATGATTTGGAGAGGGTTTATAATAGCTAGTGATTGCCACACTTTTTTACTAGAAGCAATATGTATGTAGCAGTGCCAGTATACACAGCATGTTAACGATGTGAATTGGATAAGAAACTTGTGCACGCACGAGATCATGTGTAGAGGGAGAGCGGATTGTTGTAAGCTGATTGGTATATAGCTTTACGTGAGTGAGCTCAGCGTTGAAGCGGCTCTCTCATATCACGTGATTCGTTAATACGAAAGATTGAAATATGATTGGTTCACATATCATTCTGAAAGTTCAGACACGGAAGTGCCACTTTGACGATTTCTCCAGGTTCTCAACTGGCGCAGACACGAACGCTTGGAAGTAAGTACGCGGGAGGCAGCAGGTGAGAGCATGGAGCTATCTGAGGGTTAATCATTAGGGGGTAGTGCATGGCGTCACAATTTTAAGAGAACGTCGCCCCGCTCTTAATGACATGGGTAAGCTTTGCCCTGTAAGTTTGGAATTATCTCTGTAATATAAATCTGCCGATGTTCCGCATATTCTGGCATATGTGTTTGTTTGTATTGTTTTGGCGCACATTGCACTTGTCCTAGGTTAACCAATGATGTGGTTACATTGCAATTTGAGTGATCATAAGATTCATTCATGTTAATCTGTTGATGTGCTTGAGCATTTCCTCGTAGGATCTTTTTGCATATTTGACCTATGTTTCTCTATGATGTAGATATTTGAGGCATGACTAACGTCAGCCTGATCAGCTTTTTTGGTATCTTTCTTAGACCCCCTGAAGAAGGGTCGATACTTGACCCGAAATGCATTGGGTATCATGAAAAGCATTGTGTTGTATGCACCATTTTGGAAGTTGGAAATAACGTTCCATGAGTTAATGGATGAATTAATAAGTGAATAAAGTAATTGAATTCCCAGAAACATTGAAATTATTTCTTTGATGAAAGTGGAACGACAATAGGAAACATTACGTTTCAATAAAAGTGCACACATCCCAGGGACTGGTTCTACTGACCCATGGAGTTTAATAGTGCTGTGGTCGCTGCCACAGACTTGGGGTGACTGCCATTCAAAACTCATCACACAGATACACATGTGGGATCGGCTTGTGTTGAACAGAGTTATTGGCACCACGTGTCGCAGCCGTTGCATATGGAAATATGCCTAACTAATCAGAGGGAGTATGCTGCTGTGGTCGCTGCCATAGACTTGGGGTCACTGCCATTCAGGACTCAGGACACAGTTCCACATGTGGGATTGTTCGACTTGTGTTGAACAGGTTTAGTGGCACCACGTGTCGCCACCGTTGCATATGGAAATATGCCTCACTGATCGAAGGGTGTCTGGTGCTGTGGTTGTCTCACGGAGTTGGGGTCACTACCATTCAGGACATAGGACACAGTTCCACATGTGGGATCAGCTTGTGTTGATGACGGTTAGTGGCACCATTTGTCACCGGGCTTCCACAGTGTAGGCCAGAGGTAGCGGTGAGCAAGGGCCCACAGCCACGTGCATACGTTGGTGGCCTCACAGGCCTGCGTAGTGCAGGTTCAGTGGCACCATGTGTCGCCGGCCTTCCATATGGAAATACCCCTCGCTGATCGAAGGGAGTCTGGTGCTGTGGTCGCTGCCATTCAGGACTCAGGACACAGTTACACATGTGGGACTGGCTTGTGTTGAACAGGGTTAGTTGGCACCCTGTGTCGCCGGTCTTTCACACTGTAGGCCGGAGGCAGCGGTCAGCAAAGACCCACAGGCAGGTGACATTGACTTGAGCTGCACAGATTGGGAGCATTTGGTCTTCTTAACCCATTATAGTCTCTTACACAATTTGCGTCACTACTAATCTTGAATTGTGAACCGTGTAACCCCAGTGTAGGGCTGAGACAGCGGTCAGGATGGGCACACAGCTATGTGGCGTTGAGTTGAACTTCACAGTTAGTGGCACCTGGAGTACTCAGCGCGTGCGCACCCTGCAATGATACGTGGTCCCAGCGGGCCGCACTGGGAGCAATGTGTTTTGTCTAATGAGTTGTGCCGTGATGAGGCCACGTGGCAAAGATTTATGGTGCAGTGAGTTAGTAGCACCTGAAGCACACAGCGTGTGTGCACAATGCGATGATGCGTGGTCTGGGCAGGCCGCACTGGGAGCAACGTGTCTTGCGAACTGAACTGCAACATCTGCAATCACCACTGCATCTGAATTTTGAGCACTGCAATCCGCAGTGTAGATCGAAGGCAGTAGTCGGTACAGACATAAGTCTGCGGTGCTGTGCTGCTGGGTTCGCAGGGGGCCTGTGTCGAGGAGGACTGCAGTTATGGCGGCAGCCATGTGCCAGGGTGAGGGCTGCCGCTGTGACAGACTCGTTGGCCTTCCCTCAAGTGAACCACGCCTGGGGCATGGCCTATTTATTCATACTCCTATGCTGGAGTGGTGTACGTTGGAGCAGCCCACTCCGCTTCCGCTTCCAGGGGGGGACAACACAGCTTCATGACCGAGATCTTCCCCGCTGCCTGAGGTAACATGGTTGCGACCACTGTGCACTACACTACAAGTATCAAAAGTATATCTCCACATGGAGAGGTTTGTGCTTTGCATAGTGAGGTCTGTGCAGCACATCAGCGTTACACTTGGCATTGTGTGCTTTATTGTTGATGGGTGACTTGCCTCCTTCATATATAGTTGGTTGCCACACCTCCCAAAATTCAGCTATTGTGTGGCTGAGGGGCATGACGTTTTGGGAAGGTCCGTTGTCCTGTTTTGCACTGCCTTGGTGATAGTAGGGGGGGTGGTGCGGGGGAAGGTTCTGGTGGTGGTGGTGCTGGGTGTTGTGGTCTTGTTGCGTGTCGGACCTGCATGGTCAGTAGCTCTATCACATGTTGGTCTTTAGATGTGGCTGTAAGTTGGGTCCAATTCACAGAGTAGATAGTCGACCTCCTTACACCAGTTAAAGGTTGATGTTAATTTGTTACTGCTAACTTGGCTTATCGCCTGCTTTTTGGATTGCATTGCAGATTTGGCTGGTTGTTGAAAATATGTGGAAGTGGTATTTTTTTGATTTTTTGCACTGTAACGCCTACTTTGAATTTCATTAGCGTTAGTTGTGGCTCTCGCTTGTGGCGATTTTGTTGGCGTAAGGTATCGATGGAAGAGTGGTGAGATTTACAGTTTTCACCAAGTTGAGAATGGGTTGATAATTAAAAAACACAGAAAAAAGATAGGTTTAATGAACATTATAATTAGAAATTAGCATTTAAAAAACCTTTGAAATTCACTGAAAAAAACATAGGTTTCAGGCCCTTTATAGTTAGAAATTAGCGTTTAAAAAACCTTACAAATTCACAGAAAAAAAACAAAGGTTTCAAGCATATTATAGTTAGAAATTAGCATTTAAAAAACCTTAGAAATTCACTGAAAAAACCATAGGTTTTAGGCACGTTATAGTTAGAAATTAGCATTTAAAAAACCTTTGAAATTCACTGAAAAAAACATAGGTGTCAGGGATGTTATAGTTAGTTGGACATTTCACTGATAGAAAATAATAGAAATTCCCCTGTAATTGTTAGTTGAGCTAACTATAACTCACGCTCCCGCAATGCACTGCTGATGATGTCACATATTACATCATTCATGACATGGTCAGTGACATCACTGATGGCATCACTGATGACATCTCAAATGACATCACTGATGACATCATCCACATCAAAATCTGATGCACCTCATCAGACCCTAATATAACACTTGATACACCCACTCTAAAATACAGACTATAATTTTCGAAACCATGAACACACCAATACCAGTTAGTACATATCCACTCACTAATTCCTAGGTCTACACACCCATCCATTCATTCACACATACAGTCACTCATACATACAGTCAGCCATCAATACAGCATTATCATATCCAGTCACATATCTATACAGACACTCACACACGGCCCCTCATTCACAGAGTTATTCACACACCTAGTCTGTAATGGAAAAAGTCAATCACACTTTCATTTACTCACCTGTACAGTTATACACATACCACGCCACTTATTTAGACACATACTAACACATACTTATACTCTAATACAATAACTAATACAAGCACACACTGATCCATACAGGCACTCTCACAATCACTCACTCTCACATATAGTAATTTATACAGTCCAACACTCATATATACTCCTTTCACATATGGAGTTACTCACACAAGTACCACTGAGGCATCCGTTCACTCACCAAGACACTCATACA
The DNA here is from genome assembly GCF_964204655.1 of Triturus cristatus. NCBI lineage: Eukaryota > Metazoa > Chordata > Amphibia > Caudata > Salamandridae > Triturus > Triturus cristatus. The sequence goes on from NC_140589.1 coordinate 185,651,278, forward strand.
CACACTCACCCAGCCATACAGCCCTTCACAGATACAGACTTGAACACATATACCCAGAGAATTATCCACTCACATATCTATGCACAGAGTCACACCCCCACACACCTACACAGATGCTCAGGCACCCATACAGGTACTCAGACAAGCAATCAATAGCTCATATAGATCCTCATTTAGTTACTAACCAAACCATGGAACTGATTACACACCAACTGACAACCTAAACTGTGTGAATGTCTGTATCAGTCGCTAACACATGCATTAAGCAAGACACAATTAATCACTCACTTATACAGTCAGTCACACACTTACTTAATCATCCATCCTGACTCTTATACACCCATTCATTCTTCAATACACCTTGGCATATATATATATATATGTATATATTCACTGAAAAAACCATAGGTTTCACACATGTTATAGTTAGCTGGACATTTTACTCATAAAAAACCAATGAAATTCCCCCGTTATAGTTAGTGCAGGCAACTATAACTCACGCGACCGCAATCCTCTGCTGATGCTAATACTGTATTTAGACACTTATTTGCCCATGTCTTCTTCCATTAAATGTTATCTATACATATATTACAAATATTTTTTTTTCATAAAGACACATATGTCATCAGCAGAGGATTGCGGTCGCGTGAGTTATAGTTGCCTGCACTAACTATAACGGGGGAATTTCATTGGTTTTTTATGAGTAAAATGTCCAGCTAACTATAACATGTGTGAAACCTATGGTTTTTTCAGTGAATTTGCAAGGTTTTTTAAATGCTAATTCCTAACTATAACGTGTGTGAAACCTATGGTTTTTTCAGTGAATTTGTACGTTTTTTTAAATGCTAAGTTACTTTACGCCGTTCGTGGAGTGCGCGTCCACTTAACGCAGTACGTTCCGTGCGTGCACGGTGCGCTTCGTGCACCGTGCGCGCACAGTGAGCACGCGGTGCGCTTCGCGCACCGCGCGCCCACTTTACGCAATTAGTGCCATGCACCGCGTGCCCACGTTACGCTGGATGGGCCATGTACGCACGATGCGCTTCGCGCACCGTCCGCACACGGAGGACATATTATGCGCGACGTCGTGAAAGGTAAACTATTCAATTTTCGAATGTTTCATATGCAATGCACAAAAGGTGCCCTGTGGGCACCGTTTGCACACGGGGGGGGGTAATGTGGATATTTTTTTTTTATAATGAATTTTTACCGTACGCGTACGGTAAGCTTAATCGCCGTTTTTTCGAAAAAATATAAAATTGAATTTTTGGTCTTGGGGGTTCTTATGGGACACCTTAATCAAGGCTAGGTGGTTAGGAGCTGTCTAACATGACCCTTTACATGTTTTGAACCTTTGTTTGCTTCCCCCCCTCAGAGTGGGAGAGAGAAAATGGCGGCCGCCGCTTCCTGGTTTCGACCGATTCGAATGTTTACTAAGATCTAACAGCCAATCAGAATCGCGCTCGCGCACGGCGCCGTACGCGTACCGTAAGCTTACCGTAAGCGCACGGTAAGCGCACCGTAAGCTGCCACAGATATATATATTGATTTAAATGCTATTTTCTCAGGAACTACTGAACAGATTTACACCAGACCTACAAAAGGCACTTCCTTGACCTGTAGACTACCTCTCTGCCAAATTTCAAGTAACTCTGTTCAGCCGTTCAGCTGTGTCTAAAGGTCCTATGGAAAAATGCATGGGAAAAACGCGTTTTGGGACCCCCCTTTTTTCTCTGGCCCCGCTTGACGAATCCCCCCGAGACTTTCAGGGTAGGAGCGGAGCGTAGCGCCCCATTAGTTTTGAAAATTTTGCGAGGATTTGTCGACCGGCGCCAAAGTTATTCCAAATAGAATGTTGCGGTTTTCCTATGGAAACAGGGTCCTAACTATAACTACCTACTGGCGACCGCCAGTAGGTAATATAAAACATATTTACATTTTATAGAAACACACATTCACTGGATGATGTCATCAGTGATGTCATCAGTGATGTCATCAGTGATGTCACTGACCATGTCATGAGTGATGTAATATGTGACGTCATCAGCAGTGCATTGCGGGGTTGCGAGTTATAGTTAGCTCAACTAACTATAACGGTGGAATTTCTATGGTTTTCTATGAGTGAAATGTCCAACTAATTATAACATCCCTGAAACCTATTGTTTTTGCAGTGAATTTCAAAGGTTTTTTAAATGCTAATTTCTAACTATAACGTGCCTGAAACCTATGGTTTTTTCAGTGAATTTCTAAGGTTTTTTAAATGCTAATTTCTGACTATAACGTGCCTGAAACTTATACCTAACGTGCAATCAGGTACAAGATCGGCGACGCCTTAAATCTAGACTGATTATTCAATATCAAACAATGGCCCCAGGAGGTCATAACTGTGATGAGGAACTTTCAGTCCAATTGGGTTAAGATATCTTCTGAAGTTCTCTGGGTTTTTCTGCTGGGCTGTTCATTGTGTTTCAAGGTTGTCTTACTAAAACTGTATTAGATTTTAAAGAAACTTGATCATTGTAATAATTGAAAGGATGAACTACTTGTGTCTTGACACTTAGGGCATTTGTATGTGTGCCGACTAGGTGAATTTTATCAACATCAAATTTGAATCGATGTGATTGAATTGGTTGCCTCGCAGCATGATTTTAAATGAATTTCAATTTTTTGTGTTTGTTTACATTATAAGTGAAACAGAATAAACAATTTTTGTTTTGTTCAGATCTTAGGAGGAATAGAACACTGTTAAGAAAGAGAAAAACATGAAGCATTGTTCACTGTCTTGAACACCAACCTCATTTTGCCACCTGACAGAGGCAGTCATTGAATGAAGTACTCTAGTAAGAGTTGAAATTGGCCAAATAAATTAGAAATGATTATATGTTTACTTTAGTTTAATTTGCCCACTGAGGCGGAAGTGTAAAGATATTTTATGAAAAATGTATATCGTGACATGTTAGAAAATGCCCACTGGGGCAATGTTACTAAAGTGAAAGCCAACTAAAATATACAACCTCTTGTAGGCTAATGCCTTGATGAATAAGCACTACATCGTTGAAATGGAATGTGGAGAATAAAGCTTTGTTTGAAGTTGTGGACGAGATAGAGTTGACTTAAAATACTATTGACAAAAATCATGTTTAAATAATCATGCTGAATATTCCAAACACAAGAATAAAAATGTTTGCAAAGTTTGTTTCACTTTTATGTTGAATAATTGCGAGTGATGTAACTCGTTGAAGTCTGTTCACTATGTTGTTTACTCACATGACTGTTTATTTAAACACCCAAAATAATGACATTTCCTACTCGTGATCAAGGGGTTTCCCCGAAGCGCGTTGAGTTTTGTCAGAAGCCTTAATTAAAATACCGCTTTTGCAAGTATTGAGGTCTACGGCGTGCTGTTTTAAAAGGAGGAATCAGCATTTGTTTGGATTTATAGGCGCTCGCCGTCCAGCCGTAGAATGCCGCTGCGAGAGGCAAGGGTGACATGGCAACGCTCAGCTGAGGAATATATATATATACACACACACACATATGACACATACATACATACCTAAAGTGAGAGAGGCAGAAAGAGAGAGCGATCGAGAGAAATAATCACATTTCCTCATCACTTGCAAATGCCACACTGTTTTATATGCAGAAACCTATATTTGTGATGCTCAGGGTGCAAAAAATCTGAAATCTTTGAAGAGCTTCACATCTGAATCGAGCATGATTGGCACTTTCTTTGGAAAATAAAACAGTGACTCACTTGTGCTATTTTCCAATGCCATGTGTTCATAGGGCTATTAAACCATCACTGAAGCCTGATTTCAAGATTTCTCCCTATTTGAAAACATATGTATGTGCCATGCATTTTAGGCATTACTCTGAACCCACGTTCCTCATCTTCCTACTTGCCACTTGCTGCACATCCAACAATCATTACTTCAAAAGCACCCTTTGTTTTTATTACTGCTTTAAGACCAACCCCTTTTGCTCTCTAAAGTGGTGCCTGATTTCCCCAGGACTTTTTGATGTTTATACGTTTTTGAACCCACAAAGAACAGATAAGGTAGGCGGGTAGACATGTAAGTGATGGGACAGGGAATAACAACATGGACTAATAAAGATTAATAATAAGTAAACTAGACGTTGCCTCCTTCTCCAGATACCTCTTCCCATTCCTTATTACTAGCAGGAATTTGCAAATATAACTCATTTCCACCACTTAAAGTACATAATACACAACAGGCACTAGTCATGCCAGTAAAATACAAACAATCTGACTATATAGTATATCTTAAAATACATTTTCTCTATTGACATTGTTCAAAGTTTCCGATTCCTTTAGTCAAATTCAACCTTTAATGTTTGACAAAAGTCAATTGATTTGACCAAGTTGCTGCAGTTTAAATGCCTATCATAAACACCCCTGCATATTCTGCCCATATTGCAGCTATTCCTCTTGTAGAATGGACTTGTATACAAACTGGAAGGAGATGGCTAGCATTGTTTGTTCCTGTATCAAGACATAACAGGGGACATGCAAAGGTAAAACAATTTCTTGATTCTTATAAAATGCTGTTTCCTTTTTGAATAAAGTTTGAAGCCATCTTCAAAGATATTCTAGTATCAAATATACTTACATAGGGAGGACTACATAATAATGCTATCAACTCACCCAAACAACTAGCCTTAGTTAGGACAAGCAAAAACACCAACTTTAGCTTTACAAATTCCCAGCAACCTGATGAAAAAAGTTCAAACAGTGGCGTGACAGTGCCACCTTTAAATCCATGAAGCAGCCTTTGACACGGTTTCCCACAGGATCCTCCTGAATAGACTTCACTATTTAGGAGTAACAGGAACTGTTTTGGCATGGTTTTTTTCATTTCTTGAGGGTCACTCGCAACATGTGTTTCTTCATCCCTATGTCTCCAGCTCCTGCCCCATGTTATGTGGTGTTCGTCAGGGCTCTGCTTTAAGCCTCACCCTTTTTAATGTTTATCTGACTCCCCTTGCGGCAATTGCTGAAAAATGTGGGGTGAAGGTTGTCTCGTATGCAGATGATACACAACTGGTGTTCTCTTTTAAAGAACACAACGAGACAGCCGTCGTCAATTTTAGACAGTGTCTTTTAAATATCTCATCATGGATGACGGGCAGCTGCCTAAAATTGAACACTGATAAGACGGAGGTCTTATTTTTTAACCAACCGACTCCTCCGTGCTCTGCGCTGTGGTGGCCAACCGAGTTAAACCCGCCTCCGCTACCAGTTTCCTCTGCCAGGAATTTGGCTTTCAAGTTTGACGCCCAACTCACTGGCAAGGCACAAATTGCTCATGTCTCCTCTCGGTGCTTTTAAAAACTTAATGCTTTGCGCAGATTTCTTCATTTCCTGCCGATGGAGTGCAGGAAGTTAATTGTGCATGCTTTAATTACTTCACAACTAGACTATGCCAATAGCCTTTATATTGGTCTTCCTGAGTACTTGATGAGGAGACTACAGCTTATACAAAATGCGGCAGCTGGGTTGATCAGGAATGTGCCACTGCGACATCATATTACCCCCCATTTACGCAGCCTACATTGGCTCCCTGTTAGGAGAAGAGTGCAGTTTAAAGCTCTAGTACTTGCACACAGAGCAATCAGAGGGGCCGGACCTCAATATCTGAAGCGGAGACTTCAGAAATACAGCCAAGCTAGGGCACTTAGATCTAATGGTCGTAACTTTTTGGTAATTCCTTGTTTTGTGAAGGCAATGACCGGTGGCCATACGTTTTCTGTAAAAACTGCTACCCTGTGGAATACTATGCCCAATCACCTGAGAAAAATAGATGCGGAAATCCTGTTCAGGAGAGCACTAAAGACATGGCTTTTTGGCCTGCCCTATATACGACGGTCTTCTCTGGTCTCTTCTTCCCTTAGGTAGGATGCTAGCGCCGGGACACTTCCGTTGGAGGTAGCTGTGCGCTCTACAAGCTTCAATAATAATAATGATAATAATGAAGAAATAAACTTGTCACTCGTGCTCTTAAAACATCAGGGCACGGATTTACTAACTGCTCACTCATAGCAGCACAGCAAAACAAGTTGCTGCACTGCATTGTGTGAAGGAGAGAGAGCTGACTTGTGCTATGCTTCCAAAGACATGGCTCTGTTCAGCTCTCTCCCTCGGCTGGCACACCTGTGGCTACTTAGTATACTGCCGACCCTTTTTGCTCCATGGTGCAAGGGTGCCAGTGTTTTGGGCAGGAATGTATTAGCACAGTAAAGGATACTTTCCTCCTGCATAAAATGTATGCTTAGAGGCTTCTTACGCTTTGATTATGTGATGTACTATACAGCCAAATGAAAAGAGGAAGTAACCTGAGAAATAAAGAATGAACTTTAGTAAATCTGTATTTACTTCAAAATACATAGGTGGATGCACAGAAATGCCAATGCTCCACACATGTAACACCTCTCCAACACAAGGTAACACATGGCAGCATTAGAGGCAGCATTAAAGTACTTTGCAGTTGAAAAGTGACACATCGCAACGCAAATATTCATTCGCGATGCTTTGCAAATGCCACTTAACCCTTTGTGTGCGTCGGACTGCCCTCGGCCATCCGATGTCACGGTGGGCATGTGCGGAGGACGGCCGGGGGCCGTCCTAACCACACCCAGTCATAAATCACCCGCACCACAGCGGAATTTACGCCGTGGTCAATGGGATAAGCAGTTTGCTGTGTTGACACAAGGACAACGCAAGAGCTTAGTAAATCTGGGCCCAGATCCTTTAAATAAACTAAATACCAAACCCTCAATATTCAAGAGAGTGTTCCAAGAGGATCTAAAAGCCTTGATGGCTGCCCATTGTATCTTCAATGTTGCTAGATTCAACCTTTGTCGATGCCCACTTGAAGATACGTTTCTGTAGTACAATATATGGGAGAACACTGATTTGAAGTTGCAGTAAAGGAATGTGAATGTGTTGGATAATACCCATTGTATACTTGATCCTTTTGCTGGTAATTGATGGATAATACTTTTTGTGAAATGGGATCAATAAGTGGCCTCAGTTTATTTTGTTTGAAAGATATTAAAGGTATTCCGACTGAACCATGTGTGACTAAATGTAGAAATACAATCAGGCAGGAAGCCAATATAATTTATTAAAAAAGGCTGATTTCATTTGCTATCTACAACACAAGCATGTTAATATAGCATACATTTTAAAACCAAATTTGATACAAAGTTCTGTTGTAATGCATAATACATAACAAAATCAATTTCTTAGACCAATCCCTTCCTTTGTTGGTTATTCATTTCATTTCCATTTGAATATATTTGATAATTATGTTTTTTATATCCTAAACAAGGGTGCATAGATATTCTCCCTTCTTATCATAAACAGAAGAGATGAAATAACCCACTGTTGAGCCTGCTCCATGAAAGGTAAAACTTACTACAGCATTTTCTTTTTACATACAGATTGTTTGGGCAAATACTTACCAGATCGGATGTGCAGCTGGAAACTGTGAAACAAGCTACTACCTTGTTTGCCAATATTGCCCAGCGTAAGTATTTTCTATATTATTGGTAAATCATGTATTATTGAAAATGATAGAGGGTCTTTGGGCCAGATGTAGTAAGAAAGCGCTTCGCGATTCCCTAATTGGGAATTAGGAAATCGCAAAACTGCATGTATGAAATTGTGCTGAACACTTTCTGCGATTCTCAGTGGGTCGGAAATGGCCTACCTCATGAATATTAATGAGGTAGGTCGCAAGGTGCGACCCAGTAGGAATTGCAAAAATCACAGGGAGGTGGCCTGCTGAGGTCAGCAGACCACCATGTCTGTGATCGCTATAAACTAAAGCAATCTTTTTTTTGTATGCAGCCCGTTTTCCTTAAAGGAAAATGGGATTCTTTACAAAGAGAAAAATTAAACTTTTTCCTTTCATTTTTTAGGAGCAGGCAGTGGTCCGTTGGATAAGGCTGATTGGGTGGTAGTTGGCTGGGTCAGATGTTTGGGCCTTTATTATATATGGGGATAAGACAGAATATCACCTCCAGTTAAATTGGCATTCAAAAGTCATGTAATATAGGGTGCCCAAATTGCCGGTTCAGAATCAAAAATATTATTGTTATTTCATAAGATGATTAAATATCAAAGAAGTGCATAAATGCTCTCTTCTCTGAACATTAGGCCAACACCTCATTTTGGCGAAAAATAGTCATACAATAAAATATTCTTTGATTTTCCTTTTCAATGGCATAATAATACAGGCAAAAGTTAATGGTTTGGCACAGCATCTGCAGAGTGACCCCAAATGGGTCTCAGACTTCATGACATAACTCTCAGTGTGAAAAAACTAGAATGCATTTGCGTTTAGTGACAACTAGCATTCATAATGCATTAAGCTGAGACTACAGAGGAAAACTGTGCCGTGGCATGAATGAAGAAAATCAGAAATGCCTATGAACCTGTTCCTCAGAGATTAACTTTTCTGTAAAATTACAGGATTAAATATTTAGTTTCGACAATGTTTCCAACCATCCAAAACTGGTCTTCTAGTTCCAAGTCCATTGGTTAAAGTTGCATTACTGATAAAAACTATGTCAGTGGTGGTGCACAACAAACTGCATTATTCCAACTAATTAATTTCTCTGCATTAGCACTCACTTTCTTTTTCCACAGGGTGGCTTTCACTCCAGATGCTACAAGGGAAGATGTTTCATATGGACAGGCATGAGAAATGTCTATTTGTAACACACACACTGATGTAGTTCTTGTCAAGCCAGAGCTTTTCAAGTTTCCAGACATCACTTTCTTGAGCCATAGCAGCAAAGTTACAAACGGACAAGCAGGCATCATTGGCCGACCCGTGGTTTGTGCCACTAGTCACTGAAGCAAATCTAGAGACTCAACACTTCACAAGCTTCTCTCATAATGTCTGGAATTCTTAAATAAAACAGTATGGAGGTTCTTCTGTCTCCTTCTTGTTCAGTCCTCTGTCTTCTGGAGGTTGTTCAAACAATGCAATTTAAAGGGTAAAATCAGTTAGGGAATTGTGATTATTTAAAAGCAAATAAAATAATTCTACCTTTTTCCTTTGCCACGTTGTGCAAAATATTTTTTTCTGTTGAATGCTCAACCAATAGTCCCTATACTTTTATTTCCATTTTCTTTTTCTTTTCTTTTCTTTTCTTTTCCTAAGTTTTCTCCCTGGGGTAAGTCCATTTATGTCTATGCAGATCACAGCAAATCCTCACCCCAAATCTGCACTAGATCCATTGTGTTTGGCCAAATGTCTCTTGAAAATTTGTCTCTAAAGAATCAGGTATAATTCAGACATATTCAATCTACTTCTCAGTTAACAACTGAGGAGCCTTTCTGTACTAGTACATATAGTTCACTGCTTGATGGTTATTAAAACTGCATGTTTGACATTTTAAACGCAGCGTCCTGATTCACCCTAAGTTAACCAGGGTGTCTGGAAAGCATCTTCCATGAACAAACAGCAGCATCACTCCACACAAGAAGCTCCCAGAATTATTCTGTAACAAAATCAGTTCTGTATACAACAACTTTAACCCTTAATCATACCACGTCTCTATGGCAAATCAACTCAACTTCCCATCACAGCAGAAGAACAAATGTCACCACCATCATAACTACTGCCACATCTGATCCTACCCCCCACCATGCCTTATCCAAAGGACTCCTAACAGTCAGTGCAACACTAGCACAAACCTCAACACTGCCACTGACTAAGCCATATTCCTGGACACCAGGAAACAATCCACTGTCACGCCCTCTGCTCAGGAAACCAACTGCTGACCCAGCCACGCTCTCCAACTACATTCCCATAAAGCTCCTTTCATACCCGTTAAGGTCTTAGAGAAACTAATTAAAAGAAATAGCACTCATTGCTGCCACAGACAACATCGCTTGATCCTTGACCAAGTAGACACAAAATTCCTCAATCCACTGAACCTCTGTGCAGCATTTGACACAGTCTCACTCTCTATCCCATGGGTACTCACAACATTTCTGTGGGGGGCCAAAATTACAATGTGGTTTGAGGGCCACACCGGTAGGGGTGGGGTCAGTGGGGGGTGGGGTCAGTAGGGGCGGGGCTCAAGTAAAAAAAAATCAAACCTGTTTCAAAACATTACACAACGCGACAATGCTGTTTTCAAAAGCAGATGTAACTACAAAGAGCACATTGTGATAATACATTTCTATTAGCAGACAATAGCGATCTTAAGAAGTTTTGCATAGCTTCATGCACTCTTTGACCCCAATTCCATCACAGTCTCTACCTCTAAGTCAGTCTCTCTCTTACTCTCTCAGCCAGTCAGTCTATCTCTCAGTCAGTCAGTCTCTGTCAGTCTCAGTCAGTCAGTTTCTCTCAGGCAGTCTCTCTCAGTCAGTCCGGCTCAGTCAGTCAGTCAGTCAGGCAGTCTCTCCCTCAGTCATTTAGTCAGTCAGTCTCCCTCAGTCAGTCTCTCTGTCAGTCAGTCTCTCTCTGTCAGCTGGTCTCTCTCTGTCAGTCAGTCTCTCTCTCTGTCAGTCAGTATCTCTCAGTCAGTAAATCTCTCAGTTAGTCAGTCTCTCTCAGTCAGTCAGTCAGTCTCTCCTAGTCTCTCTCTCTCTGTCAGTCAGACTCTCTCAGTCAGTCTCTCTCAGTCAGTCTCTCTCTCAGTCAGTCAGTTTCTCTGTCAGTCTCTGTCTCTCTCAGTCTCTCTCTCCGTCAGCCTCTCTCTCTGTCAGTCTCTCTCACTGTCATTCTCTCTCTTAGTCAGTCAGTCTCTCTCTCTCTCTCAGTCAGTCAGTCAGTCTCTCTCAGTCACTCGGTCTCTCTCTCTCTTAGTCAGTCAGTCTCTCTCTCTAAGTCAGTCAGTCATCCAGTCTCTCAGTCAGTCAGTCTCTCTCTCTCTCAGTCAGTCTCTCGCAGTCAGTCTCTCGCAGTCAGTCAGTCTCCCTAAGTCAGTCTCTCTGTCAGTCAGTCTGTCTCTGTCAGTCAGTTAGTCTCTGTCAGTCAGTTAGTCTCTCTCTTTGCCAGTCAGTCCTTCTCTCTTTGTCAGTCAGTCAGTCTCTCTCTCAGTCAGTCAGTCTCTCTCTGTCAGTCAGTGTCTCACTCCATCAGTCTCTCTCTCTGTCAGTCTCTCTCTTTGTCAGTCAGTCTCTCTCAGTCTCTCTCCCTCTCTGTCAGTTTCTCTCTCTCTGTCAGTCATTCAGTCAGTCTCTCTCTCAGTCAGTCAGTCTCTCTCTGTCAGTCAGTTTCTCTCTCTCAGTCAGTCTCTGTCAGTCAGTTTCTCTCTCTCTGTCAGTCAGTGTCAGTCAGTCTCTCTCTCTGTGTCATTCAGTCAGTCATTCAGTCGGTCAGTCTTTATCTCTACATCAGTCAGTCTCTCTCTCTGTCAATCAGTCAGTCAGTCTCTCTTTCTGTCAGTCAGTACCAATCTTCTCAGTCAGTCAGTCTCTCTCTCTCAGTCAGTCAGTCTCTCTCTCAGTCAGTCAGTCTTTCTCTCTGTCAGTCTCTCAGTCAGTCTGTCAGTCTCTCCACTCTTTCCCACTATCCCTCTCTCCCCACTCTCTCTCCACTTTCTCTCTCTCCACTCTCTCTCTCCACTGACTCTCTCTCTCTCCACTTTCTCTCTCTCCATTCTCTCTCTCCACTCTCTCTCTCTCTCTCTCTCCACTTTCCCTGTCCACTTTCTCTCTCTACCCTCTCTCTCCACTGACTCTCTCTCTCTCTCCACTTTCTCTCTCTCCACTTTTTCTCTCTCTACTGTCTCTCCACTCTCTCTCTCTCTCTCTCTCTCTCTCCACTCTCTCTCTCCACTGACTCTCTCTATCCCTCTCCACTTTCTCTCTCTCTCTACTGTCTCGCTCTCCACTGTCTCTCTCTCTGGCGGGCCATGGGTACATTACCTGCAAGGTCCGCAGGCCGCCAAGGAAGTCAGTATGGCCGTACTATGAGTAACACAGCTCTATCCTAATCAGGTGCCAACATGAGAATGGCATCCAAGGACCTTCTCTATGCTAGATCTGCTCCTTCTTAATGAACAGAACACAGTCTTTCAGCCTGGCACCTTCTTCCTTGGAAGCCTGCAAACTCATCTTCGGAGTGCCTCATGGTTCATTGTTCAGCCCCACTATTTTGAACGCATACATTAACCCTCTGGCCAATTTCTTCAGCGCATACAACTTCAACATCCTCTCCTACACTGACTACATGCAACTCATACTTTCCTTCTTAGACAAGACCCCCAACACAAGAAACAATTTGACTACCTGCATGATGCAACCGCTAGATAAAAAACCCAACTGTCTCAAGCTCAACATCAATAAGACACCTTGCCTTTAGACTCCAAATTGTGGCTGTATGAATTTGGACCCACCATCCACTTCAGGAACCTCAGAAACATCATCAATGGCAAACTGCACATTGCTGCAAAAGTCAACGGTGTCACTGCATGCTGATTCCACACCCAGAAGATATTGAGGAAGTTTTTCAAAAGACTTCCGAGAAACAGCAAAAAAGCATCACTCATGCCCTTGTCACCAGAATGCTAGACTATGGGTACACCCTCTATGCTGGGATCACCAAGCAACTCCCTAGAAGACTGCCAACCATCTGGAACTGGCCAGCCAGACTCATCCCTAACATCCAACACAGAACTCACATCACACCACAAGGAACTGGGGAGAGGAGTTGGCCTAACGGCTAGGGCGGTCGGCATCTAATCTGGGGAACTGGGTTTGAGTCTCGGCAATGACACTAAACATCCTGTGATTCTGGGATATCACTTAATCTCCCCGTGCCTAACAAAAAAATGAATGTGTCCTCATGTAACGCAACTGGTGCTATGTAAAGCGCTCTGACACCAGATACCTGCAGGTCAAGTTCGCGCTGTAGAAAACTCCGTATAATAAACTCAACGGAGTCCTAAAACACAAATTTGCTAATTTCAAACCCCTTAAGCACACACTCAAGGCATTACATTTCTATTGTGTTAAATTAAAGTAATATATTTTAATTATTACATCATTTAATGGTCATTTAATTTGATGAGTTAATGCTCTGTAACAAATAACTTTATTGGGTTTAGGCTGGGTTCACTGACACAACATCGATGTAAAAAAATATTGATGGTAAAAATATAGAGTAAAAATTACAGACAAGCAAAATGTCAACTCCTATACTTGAAGAGGTAAGTGCGAACATGTTGACTAAAAAATATTGATGTAAAAAATATAAATGTATAAAATATCAACTTTAATATAAATATAATATAAAATAATTAATATTAAATGTATTAAATATTAAATATAATTTTAACAAAATAAAATACATTTGTTATACATTTTTACAAAATATAACAAATAAACAACAACAAAATAAATGCATAAACATAATAATGTATTCATATATATATTTTCTTTAAACAATTAATGAACTATTATTTTTAATTTATGTTAAAAGTTTATAATAATATAAAAAATAAAAATATATATTAATGATTTACAATATAAAAAAACAAAAATCTTTAAAAAATAAAACATTAAACTATTAGAAAATATTTAAACCTAAATTTCACAATACAATCAGTGCAAAGGTAGGAAAAGTGTTGGATAGTAATGGGGTAAAAATAAATATTCCCGCTCCAGTAAATGCAACAGTAGGGTAAGTGTTAGATAGCGGACAAATTAAATTTACTATTCCAACTCCAGTGAGTGCAACGCTAGGGGAAGTGTTGGATAGCGGGGGGCTAAAAATTACATTTGCACTCCAATGAGAGGGACAGTAGGGAAAGTGTCAGATAGTAGAGGGGCAAATATTACTATGCTCACTCCACTGAGTGCAACAGTAGGGAACGTGCTGGATAGGGAAGGGGTAAAAACTACTATTTCCACTCCAGTGAGTACAACAGTAGGGAAAGTATTGGGTAGCGGAGGGGGCAACAACTACTATTCCCACTCCAAAGAGTGCAACAGAGGAGAAAGTATTGGATAGAGCAGGGGCAAACATTACTATTCCCACTCCACTAAATGCAACATTAGGATAAGTGTTGGATAGCGGAGGGGTAAAAAATTGTATGCCCACTCTTGTGAGTGCCACAGTGGGGAAAGTGTTGGATAGTAAAGGGGTTACTATTCCCACTGCAATGACTGCAACAGTAGGGAAAGTGTTGGATAGCGGAGGGGTAAAAATTATTATTCCAGCTCCAGTGAGTGCAACAGTAGGGGAAGTGTTGGATAGCAGAGGGGTAAAATTAACTATTCCTACTCCAGTGAGGCTTATGTCATCTCCCACCGTGGGTAAAGTCAGAAGAAGATACATTATGTAGGCTATGTAAATTAGGAGAGGAGAACATTATTCGCCTGCTGTGTCTCTGCCCAGAACTGAAAATCGAAAGAAAAACCATACTCAAGAAACTTCTTAATGCTCGAGGAGTACGAACATGCAGGCAAGCTTTGATAATATGTCTAGACTCCGATGATATATTAATGAATTCCGCCTTTGCAAAGTTTTTTTGTAAGAATAGGATCAAAATTAGAATAGCATAAATTAAAATCTATAAGTACTGTATGATATTTATTAAAATGTAAATAGCATTATGAAATTGATTTTATCAAACTTAACTCAGCTAAAAAAATATATATTGCCTTATTTATTCTTGTTTTTACCTGTCTTACATTTATGAATCAGATTTTTATAGTTGGCTGTGTTTGTTGTCCCGTTGTAAGAATTAATCAAACAATTAAGAATAATATTATTCCCACTGCAGTGAGTGCAACAGTAGGAAAAGTGTTGGATAGCGGAGGAGTAAAAAACACTATTCCCACTCCAGTGACTGCAACAGTAGAGAAAGTGCTGGATATTACAGAGGTAAAAATCACTATTCCCACTCCAACCGTATTTTTTTTTTTTAAATCATTAAAACAAATCATGAAAATAAAAAAAATGTTTTTAAATGAAATATTAAATATATAAAAAGAAAACATATTATAATATTAATTACATATGACAAAAAACAACAAATATTACATAAAATAAAACTAGAAAATATTTACAGACAAAAAAATTAATTAATACATACATGTATTTATTTTATTCCCTACCGTTTAACACCACACCAAAAACAAAACACTTCAACATTTTAAATTAAATTTACTTCCTTCATTACCATAATTAATAATCAATTAAGAAAATATTATTAATAAAAAGACGAATAAACATTGATTGACTACACACACTTTAACACTATAATATCCGCAACACACACCTAAATTAAACTATAAAATAATAGACCACAATTAAAACATATTTTTAAATTTAAAACTATTACTATTAACAACTTAGGGCCCGTTTCCGATCTCGCTTGGAAAGCCCTCCATACGACTCAGAGGGCTTTCCTAGTGAATCGCGCTGTGCAAGTCCAGCCAAATGAGTATGATGCAGCTGTATGCAGTTGGACTTGGTTTGCTCGGACTCTATTGGAGCCTGAATACCCAAAGTCCGATTCCGATAGCCATTTCGTCTCGCTGAGACCGAGTCGATACGGCTGTCCAAATTACGCATCGAACTCGCTCGTTCAGGAGCTGGGTCCATTGCATGGCACGATTTGGCTCTGGAAGAGTTGGACGGGGAGATTCGAGTTTGAAAACGATTTAGTCGGCGAACGAGATCTTCGCATCGTACTTGGTCGTTCAGAATGGGGGACGATTTGGAAGAGAACAGTGGCTCGAATCAGATTTGGTCATTCCAGATCCCGCCAGGAGCCCTTGCGACCGTGGTCAGAATCTGGCCCTAATATTAAAGTAACTAAAATGTATTTAATACCCACACTTTACCCCTTTAAAAGTAATAACAACACACAAAAAATAAGCAATTACCCAAAATAAATATCAGTTAATTAACAATAATTAACAACTAAGGGGCCAATTCTGATCTGGGTCGGAAAGCTCTCCGACCGAGCCGGATCCGGAGTGTTTTCCTTCCGAGGCGGACTCCTGCAGTCTGACCGAGCGAGTACGATACGGCCGCATGCTGCCGGACTCGGTTCGGTCGGACTCCCATAGATGTCAATGGGAGCCGGTCGTACGATGTGTACATGGGCTCCCATTGACTGAAAGGGTACGTCTCACACAAGGGCGCCCCCTACAGTGGGTACGCGTCAGTGCCATCCGCACCATACATGCCTGTGTTGGGGAGACCCTTGGGTCTCCCCCTGTGTCCGAGTCGTAAGGCTCCAACGCGGACCCCCAAAGGCTGCTTCCCAGACGTTTTGGGAGCCGAAAACTTTGGCTCGCTCCGGCTGTCTGACGCGTGCATCGTACTGGCTCGGTCGGAATTCGCCTCCATTGCACGGCACGATTTGCTTACAGACGAGGCATACGGAGTGGTTCGAACTCGGAAACGATTCGGTCGGCGATTTTGCGTTTCTCGCATCGTACTTGCTCGCTCATACAGCTGTACGAGTCGGGTGGAGAACACGCGTACTGCTCATACTTTTTACGGCCGGATCGCGTTTGGAGCCCTTCCGAGCGAGAACGGAATCGGCCCCAATATATTAATTTTTTAAACACAAATTACTTCCCACCCTTTACTCCTATAAACACCACAACACACACCTAAAATGTATTACACAATTACCATAATAGCATTGTAATGTATTAAATTAATAACAATTAATAATATTAAATACATAAAACATTTAACACCTTTTACCCCTATAAACCCCAAAACACTCTCCTAAAATTAATTACACAAATACCATAATTAATTAGCAATTAACTATATTATTTAAAATGAACTAACAACCAATTGTTAATTAATCAATTAAAAATAAATTACTACCCACCCTTTACACCTATAAACACTACAACACACACCTAAAATTAATTACACAATTGCCATAATTACCAATTAATTAATTAAAATTAATTACAAACAATTATTCATTAATTAATCATAAATTACTTTACACATTTAAAACCATAAAATCCCAATCAAACAAATATTAATAAATACAAAATTATCAGGTAATTTAATATAATTAAATTACTTCCCACCCTATTGCCCTATAAACTTGCAACCCGCTACAGAACTAAAAACGCAAAATTCAAATACAAAAAATTAATAACTACTTAAAATGTAACATATATATTAAAAATACACACAATTAATATACAAACAACATACATCACACACATATAAAATATATACTAAAATACATAACATTAATTGAAAAAACTATATTTTTAACAACTATAATTTTGCAAACGATATTAAACACTTCGATATTTTTTAAATCGATATTACTTACCCTAAATTGATATACTTGACCACAATATACTTGCTGTCGATATTTCTGAAGCACAATATTTATTGCTCGGTATTTATCACAGCTAGATATTCACCCCAGTGGTTGAGATCGCCACCCATAAGTGAAAAGCTACTGGTGGTAACTTTACATTTGTAAAGTTAGTCTTAGATGTTTCTATCCCCGGGTTCAGGGGAGGAAGACTTAGAGGACCATTAGGATGGGCCCGCCACCCTAGCGGTGCTGGGACAGGCCGCCAATGGTGCGGCGGTCCCGCACCTGCAATTAGGATGCCACCGTGGCGGTGGCATCCTCCATTCCCATCATTGTGGCGGCTGGTGCTCACAGCACCGCCCGCCACAATGCTGGGAATGCACTGTGTGCATTGTCATGCACAAGGTGACAGGCACCGCAAGGTGCCTGCCACCATGTCCATGACAATGCAGGGGGGTACCATAGGTACCCCTCCTGTGCACCCCCCACCCCCCGAACACCCTGGGGGCCCACAACGGGCCCCCAAAGCCAAAACCGCCTGCCTTTCCATGGCGGAGTCTCCTCCTTGGAAAGGCATTTCCCCGCCATCACCCATATTCCTGGGCTTTTCCTGGGCTTTTCCGGCCAGTAGGCAATTGTCTGCTGGGTTCCCCCCGCCATCATAATGTGGCAGGGGAGAAAGTCATGCAGGCAGAGGAGTTTAGTGGGCAGATTGCCACTGCCATACGGGTGGTGGTGATACGCCCGCTATCTTAATGACCCCCCTAGGGGTGGGTGACAAATTCTGCTCCTCCGGCAAAGTTGGCGTCTTTTGGCCACTCCACGTTCGGCATGTAACCTGGAGGTCTGGCCAAATTCTCATGTGTGGCTCACCAAAGGTAACTTGGCGAGCACAAGTGAAATTTGGCATCCTCTTACATGATTTTTGGTCACATGGAGAGTAAGGGTGGGCGTAGTTCGCGAAGTAGCACTTCGCGAAGCTACGCAAAGTGAAGTTCGCACTACGCGAGCTACGCGTAGCACTTCGCGAACTGCGTAGTAACATGTTCGCACTGTGCAAGATGTTGTTTTCAATGATTGCACAGTGCGGACAAGCAACCGGCACTGTGCAATCATTGAAAATGGCATCTTGCACAGTGCGAGCTGTAGTTTTCTGCTGCTCGAGTAGATTTTTACTCGAGCGGCAGCTTTCTCAACGCGAACTGGTAGTTTCTCATCGTGAGCGGTCGCGAGCATACGCGACCCCTCGCAATGAGAAACCTGACCTCCTCGCGTTGGGAATCTCGCCGGGAGGTTTATTTTCCATGCTCGCGATCGCCAACTTGATGTTGCTGATCGCGAACAAGGAAAAAGTCTCGCCGGGATGTAATTTTGCTTGCTCGCAGTCGCCAACTTGACGTTGAGGACCGCGAGCAAGCAAAAAATGACCGCAGCACTACGCAACACTACGCTACGCGTGTTCGCACTGTGCTACGTGCAGTTCACATAGTGCGAAGTAGCGCGAACTTCGCAAACTACGCGAGCGTAGCGTAGTGCTTCGCCCAGGCTTAATGGAGAGCTCCCAGTGAGATTTTACCAACAAGGAAGATAGGCAAATAATTTTAAGAAACAATTTACCTTTATTTTTTAAATATAAAGCTTATTAAGATATGTTCTCAGAAATGTAATTTTATATATGTATATGTGTATAGAGACATTTTGTTCTTTTTGTTTCAATGAAAAAGCTTAGTTATAGTTAGGGAAACCTATTTTCCCTATACCAACCAAGTTTAAACTACACAAACGTTACAGTCATAACTTTCATTTACAATTTGTCGACCACCTTCAAATTATTATATATTTCAGACTTTGTTACAGATTCAACTCACTCACCAGATTACACTAACTATAACTGGGCACTCTACCATGCACTGTGCTGTGACAAGAAACATCATTCGTGAAGTTATAAGTGTGGTTATGAATGCCATGATTTTACATGCAATGGTATAAGCGGCGAATGGAAAAGGCATGAGTTGTAGTTAATGTAATGTGCCGAGTGAAGGGACAAGACTGTGTTTGGAGGTGCACAACTTGTAGTAATTTGAAGGTAATGTTCTCGATCCTTCTCTGGAAATGCCCCCAAAATCTGAAACTCCATCCCAGTCCAGATCAGGACTACCCACTCCTTTTCACAATTCAAAAGGCAACTCAAAGACCTCTTCCTCGACCGTTCTCTCCCGAATGGATAGCCTCTCCCGAACCGATTAAGTCTGGACAGTGCAGGACTGAGACACTGCCTCACAAAGACTCCTCCCTCATCCTCTACTTCCCCCTTCCTCTTTCCCCCATCCCCATCGGAGGCTCGGCTCCAGTCAATTTGCTCAATATTGATTCCCAATGTCTTCCCTTCCTGTAATGCTGCTCAGTGCGCGTCAATAGCGCCATGAATCAATTTGTGAACGATTGCTAAATTGTGTGTTTTAACCCTTGCTGTCAAGAGCTCTTATACCTTTGGGTCTGGCTAGCGCTATATAAAACTCTTCAATAAATAAATAGATGACAAATTGAAGTTATAATTATAGGTTTACAATTTTAATTGTTTGTGTATTTTAAGTTGGGTTTGTATAGAAAAAATACATATGCTATTTCTAACTATAAAATATCCTAAAGTTTTTTTTTTCATTGTATGTTAATGTTTTTATTTTTTTAACGAAAATGTGTTCCAAATTTCCAAGTGAAGTGTCATTGATAGGAGTATCGTAAAGTGGGGTGTAATACAGTACAGTGAAGGAGGATGTTGTAGAATATGCTGTCATAGAGGGGAGCATTGTAGAGTGGAATAGAGTAGAGTGGTGTAGAGTAGATTGATGTAGGGTAAAGTGGAGTAAAATGTTATACAGTGGAGTGACGTGACGTGTCATATCATGGAGTGGACTATCATATAGTAGAGAGACATGTACAGTACAGTGGCATGTGGAACAGTACAGCTAAGTGTACAGTGTAGTGTCCTCAACTGGAGTGAAATTAAATGGCATGTTGTGGAGTGGAGTGTCATCGAGTAGAGTGTTGTAGAATGGCATAGAGTGGAGCAGAGTGTTGCTGAGTGTAGTGGCAAAGAGTTCAGTTCAGTGGAGTAGAATGCCTAACAGTGTTATTGAGTGTTGTGTTGTACAGTGGAGTGGAGGAGAGTCTCTGTGAGAAGTTGACCTGGTATATGCTATCCACTATTTAAAGTGGACACCTTTCACCAGTCCAAAAACCCCTTACCCCAAGGAACCACCCAAGGTGAGTAAGTAGGGACCCAACGGAGGATGGGTGCAGTGTAGGAACATGACCGGAGGTGCCGTGCAATTCTATGGGAGAGTTGTGGTTGCAGTTTTAAAGTTTAAGAACCCCATGGAACTTAGGAGATTGGAGAGCAATCCACCCGTGGATACGTTAGTACCAGAATTACCTATCCCAGGGGAGACTAGTGCATGGGGCTGAAGTGGCGTCGGAAACCGCAGTTGATCTCTATGGAGGACTGCTGGGAAGAAAAAAAGTGTTTGTTGGAATCCAAAGGTGGATTCAAGATGAAGAGTGGCTGAAAGCAGAGGGGATAGAGGCTGGGTCATCAGGAGTGACCAGGGGCTCGGTAGACGAATTCCCACTGATGTCAGGTGCTTCAGGTGCGTTGAGGGGGTTCTTGACTCTGCAGTCACCGAGGCCAGGAGACATCTAGGACAACCAGGAGATGGATACGAGCTGTCCCACAAAGGATTTTGAGTGCTGAGGGGTCGGTGTCCGGCTGGATCACTAACAAGCCTTGGCAGCGGCAACCCATGAAGATGGTCAAGAAAGGTTACGGTTCAGACCAGCAAGGTCCAGGAGACTCACCAAACATAGGGAAGTCCTTCCCATCTCGGTTGACGCCTCTGCTGGAGAATAGGGAGTTCTCCCGGTAATGGCGATCACAGACTTTAAAGCTTGGCAGGACACGCCAAGCAAGGCGGCAGGACACCTGTTTGATTTAGATGGAATCATTTCCATTACGCAATTGAGACAGGACTATGCATTACCTGAGACAGAAAGATACCATAACATGCAGATGCCGCATTGGCTGCTACACTCTGACATATTCCCCCATGTAAGTAGAAGGATGACAAAGTACGAAAAATGGCTGATCACAAAGACATCGGACAAGAAGTTGATTTCAGAGCTCTATGATATACTATGCACGCCAGCCCCCAATGAGTTTACCCCCAGTCAGAGGCGTTGGGCAAAGGAGCTAGAGAGGGACCTCTCGAAAAAAGAATGGGGAGAGATTTATTACAGGACCAAAGGCACAGCACGGAACACCGCGGGTAAGGAAACCGCTTTCAAAATAGCCACGTATAGCTACCTGACACCAGTGCACCTCAAACAAGGGAATCCGGACAGTAGCTCTACTTGTTGGTAGGGATGCAGTGAGGAGGGGACACTTCTACACCTGCTGTGGGAATGCCCGGTCCTTTCTAATCATTGGCCTCAAATCCTGGATGAGATCGATGGGCAATTTGAGATACAGATTCCAAGATTCCCAGTCTATGTGGTACTGGGGTTGCCCAAACCCCTCACATTCCCACTGAAGTCCTGCAAAGGAAAAGAGACTGGCCTGGTACTGGGGGCAGCGCTCCAAAACATTTTAACACATTGGGGCACACAAATAGCACCCACTCATACGGGTTGGCTCCATAAATTGTGGTACACTTTAGGGATGGAACGCATACAGGCCACACTCACAGAATCGGGGCTCAGTTTTGGAGAGGTCTGGAAACCGCTCGTGACCCTGCTGTCCACCGAATTCAATTAGATCACATGTCCAAGATACCTTTGCCTCCTGCGATTAACAGCTACAGAAAACGCTCCTGAGACACAGTGAAGTTCAGTGCTTACTCTCTCCGCAAGGACGACACAGGGAATAATGAAATTCTGCATACCAGTGGGGGGGAGGGGGGAGGGGTTGGGTCATGATAAGGGGGGGTTATTGTTCAATGGTAATGGGGTGAGTTTCAAGCTCCTCAAGTTTGTTTGAAGCCCATCGACGCACATGCACGGACTCACATGTCAGGGGCTCAACAGATAGATAAAGCGGGTTATGCTAGAGCTATATTCAACGTAATTTTTCTTAAGCGTCCTGGTTTACTAGGCATTAAATGTAAAAGCTACAAATGTATGTACAATGAAATGCTAATAATACCAATAAAAAAGAGTTTCAACTAAAAACAGTGTAACATGAAGCAAAAAGTGGGGGGTAACCATAAGAAGCAGATTCTACTTTCCTACACAACCCCCCAAAATGTAAGGAGATGAGACTAACATTGCCCAGTTGAGTCTTCATTTCATAAGTGGAAATATCTGGAGAGTTCATCTGCATTGGCATGGTTACTCCTTGGTGTATATTCCACTGTATAGTCCATACCCTGTAGGGAAATGGACCACCTCAAAAGTTTGGGGTTTTCACCCTTCATCTGTTTTAGCCATAGGAGGGGCTTATGGTCTGTCTAAACAATGAAGTGAGTGCCAAACAGGTATGGCCCCGGCTTCTTCACGGCCCAGACCACAGCAAAGGCTTCCCTCTGTACAGATGACCAATGTGTCGTAAATAAAATATTACGCTCTCAGAATTTCAGTATATAAATAAGATCATGCATAAAGCAAGAGGCTGAGTCTGTGGTATCAGGTTCATAAAGGGCTTTATTCCAATAACTCGAGTCAAAGGGAGAATATTACCATCACCACAAGGGATCTGGAAGGGACTCAAAAGTATTCTCAAAACATTATTCACAGAGTACAGTATATATACATCGGAAACGAAAAGAGCGAAAGAGAGTAAGATAAGAGCATGTGGGCGTGTAAGTAGGTGTGAAGGTGGGCGTCCATGTGGGCGTCCACTTGATGATAATGGGTAATTTGTCATGTGTGGGTGGATACCTGGAGGGGGTTGCGTGATCTGCTGGAATTTTACTGGAACTTTGCCTTACTTGTGCTCAACTCGAGCATGACGTGTAACTGACGTGGGGAGGGTTGCTATGCAACCGGACAAGTCTGGAAGTGAGGCCTTCAGTAAGTGAGGCCTTCAGTGTCAGGACGACCAGCACATCTTGTATTATCTGATATCTGATGTCTGGAGCAGGGACTGATTTGTGACATAGGTTGCTCATCACCAAAAGCCGATGTGGCATCTATTTCTTCATTTACTTCATTTACTGCAGAGGCCGTACATGGGGGCTATGGGCTTCTTACTGACGTGAGCTTTGCAATCTCACAAAGAGAGACAAAAAGGCTAGGCTTTCTCCTTTGCTGATCCCTCCTTCTCCAGGCAGGAATGCGGCTCTGTAGGAGTAAGCAGATAACCGTGCTCAATACTGTCTCGGCACCTTGTAGCAGGGCCCCTTTGGCTGAGGCCCAAGTGTGTAAGGCCAAGGATACGCAGCTGCAGCTTTATGAACGTCCGAGGCCTGAAACCTCTGTTCGAGTCTAGCTGAGCCACAAACACGGGTTTGTGTGTGGTGCAAGAAAACATGATGCAAAACGTGTAGGCCTTAATACAGATTTGTCGTTTCTCTCATGGGGAACTGAATGATGACAGGCCACGTTATAGCATAAGTAACATGATAGGAAAGGCCATGGAGGGGAAATGCATAGGTTACATGCACGCGCACATAGGCGTTGGGGGGCACATGGGGACATATAGGCCTCATAGATTTTTATTTTCCACAAATGTTTCTCTCTGGGGGTCAACCTTCTGCTGATAAAAGCTACTGGTTGATCCTAATCCTGAATCCTGATTAAGTTCTGACAACACAGCCCCTACACCCAACTCAGATGCATCTGTTTGGATAATAAATTGCTTGGAGTAGTCAGAACCTTGCAAAAGGGGAGCAGTGCACATGGCCTGCTTTAGATCATCAAATGCCTTCCAACAGCTAACTGTCCACTGAACCTTCTTGGGCAATTTTTTTTGATGTGAGATCATTTAAGGGAGTCACTATAGACCCATATCTTTTAACAAATCTCCTGTAATACCCAGTCATGCCCAAGAAAGCTCTGACCTGAATCTGGGTAGTGGGAACAATCCAGTCCATTATGGTCTTGATTTTGCTCTGTAATGTTTGAACCTGACCTCCACCCACAAGGTGACCCAAGTACACAACCTTGCTCTGCCATTTCTGGCACTTAGTAGCCTTGATAGTGATCCTCCCAGGTGGAGCTAAGGACAGCTATATCATCAACATATGCTGCACTATATGCTTCCAGACAAGTTAGGACTTTATTCACCAGCCATAGGAATGTGGCAGGTGCATTCTTCAAACCAAAGGGCATCGCAATAAATTGATAATGCCCACTAGGGGTTGGAAATGCTATTTTTGGTTTGGCATCCTCAGCTAGTCTGATTTGCCCATAGCCATAGGTCAAATGTACTTAGATACTTGGCTGAGGCCAAAGTATCAATAGGCTCCTCTGCCCGAGAGATTGGGTGAGCATCAGTTCTAGTGACTGCATTGAGTCCACTGTAGTCCACACAAAACCTCATCTCTCTCTTCCTATCCTGGGTGTGAGGTTTAAGTACCAGGACTACTGGGCTAGCCCAAGGGCTAACTGAGGGCTCAATTACTCCCAATTCCAGCATCTTTTGGACCTCTGTCCTGATGAAATATCTGACATAGTCAGGCTGCCTGTAGATTTTATTCTTCACAGATAGACTTTCACCTGTGTCCACTTCATGCATATACCAGGTGGTTTGACTGGGCTTCTGAGAAAACAAATGCCTCTATTGATTGAGGACCTTCCTACAATCAATTTGCTATTGACCGGTGAGGCTGTCTGCCAAGACTACAACATCAACTGATCCATCATCAGGGTTCTGTGAGAGGAGGTCAGGGAGTGAGTTACTCTCCTCCTCCTGTCCCTCATCGGTTACCATGAGCAAGCTCATGTCAGCCCTGTCAATGTTTGTAAACAGGCAGTACAGCCTTTTGGTCATGCCAAGCTTTTTGCAATTCTTGACTTGTCTCAAGGTTTTTACTTGCCTTCTTCATGTACTCAGCCATCCTGAAACAGAGACCAAGTACATAGTCCACTATGCCTTGTTTGGGTAGTTTTAGAGGTAACTCCCGTCCCTCCTTCACCAAACACAAGGAACCGCTAACTGGATGCCCAAACAAAATTTCAAAAGGGCTGTAGCCAACCCTCTTTTGTGGGACCTCTCTGTACGCAAAGAGAAGACAGGGCAACAGGACATCCCATTTTCACCTGAGCTTTTCTGGCAGGCCCATGATCATGCCCTTAAGGGTTTTGTTGAACCTTTCAACTAACCCATTGCATTCTGGGTGATAGGGTGTGGTGAACGTGTAGTTCACTCCACACTCCTTCCACATTGCAGTGATATAACTTGACATAAAGTTTGAACCTCTGTCAGTTAAGACCTCCTTAGGGAAACCCACACTGGAGAAAATCCCCAGGATGGCCCTGGTCACCACAGAAGCTGTGGTGGTTCTCAGGGGAATAGACTCTGGATAGCTAGTGGTATGGTCTACCACCACTAGAATATAACTGTGTTCACATGCAGTTGGAGCGTTCATGGGACCAATGATATCAATCCCAACACTTTCAAGGGAATCCCCACTGTAGGTAGTGGTATGAGGGGGGCATTTGTGGTACCACCTAACGTACTACTGGCTTGACAGGTGGTACAGGAGCGACAAAACTCCTTTGTGTCTACTGACATGTGAGGCCAGTGACAGTGAGGGACAAGCCTGTCCCAAGTCTAACTTTGGCATAGGTGTCTTGCTAAGGGGGATGTCATTTGCTAGGGTGAGTAGGAAGCCCCTAAACTTCAGAGGTATGACCAACCTCTTGGTGGCACCAGGCTTGGGGTCTCTACCCTCTGAGTATAGGAGTCCCTCGTCCCAATAGATCTTGTGAGATCCACTGATACTCCCAGCAGCCTCAGCAGCAGCTTACTGTTTTAGGGGTTCAAGAGAGGGGCGGGTGTGCTGGTCCAAACTCAAATCTTCCCTGGAAGGCCCCTTTGTCCCCAAGAACTCAACCTGATCAGGTTCCAGTTCATTTGAGACAGTTCCTTCACAGGGAATGAGATCATCTCCCTCAAGAGATTGATCCTCACTCTGAGTCTGGGGGAAAGACAAAGCTTTACCCCTCCTGCTCCTTCTCTTGGAAGGCCCTTGGTCCATTGTTCCATGATCCAAGGCCTGTTCAGTGTAAGCCAGCTTGGCCTGTAACCTGGTCCCAGCAAACTCATCTGCAGTGATGGCCAGCATTGCTGCATGAGTCCTTAACTCTACTTCAGTCCAAGCTGAAGTTTCCAAATCATTGCCCAACAAACACTCCACTGGGAGGTCTGAGCTTTCTTAGGGCCAGTTACCCCTCCCCAGCTGAAATTAACAACTTCCAAAGAATGATCAGTCCTGACATTGTAAGCATTGGTCACTTGGTACATTTCTCCAAGTATGATTTGGTCAGGGCCCAGACGAATCTCTGTTACCATAGTGACACATGCGCCTGTGTCACTGTATGCCATGGCCTCCTTACCATTGATCAATGGTTGTTGTCTGTATTTGCCCAGGTTACTGGGACTAACAAATAAAGTGGCAAGGTCCATGCCACCATCACAGACTAGTACAGCCTGAGCTGGAGTTCTGACTAGGCCTCACCTAAGAGCCCAGGGTTAACCCTACTAATCCCTTATTCCCTGTACCACCACCAGTACTTGTGCTAGGGGGTGCAGTTGCCTTTGGACAATCAGCATCCTTTGTCCAATGTGTCTTCTGTTTACAGAGATAACACCAAGGATTATTTTTTCCTTTACCTTTGTTGTATTGTGACTCCCCCCAGATGCAGGTTTTTGCGGCCCTGGTGAAGACTTTTGATCTTGACCCTTATCCCCCCCTTATCTGAAGTTCTTGCATCTTGCTTCTTCTGGTCACCACCATTGTTCTAGTTTTTCTGCTTCACCCTGGTTCTGACCCACTTATCTGCCTTCTTTCCCAATTCTCGGGGAGAAGTCGGATCAGAGTCAACCAGGTACTGACGCAACAACTGATTTGGACAGTTATTAAGGATCTTCTCCCTCATAATCAAATTGTACAAACCTTTAAAATCATTCACTTTGCTGCCAAGCAACCAGCCTTCCAGAGACTTAATGGCACTATCCACAAAGTCCACCCAATCCTGATGCTGGGTTTACTGGGTATCTCTGAATTTAATCCTGTACTATTCAGTGGTTAAGACAAACCCATCAATGAGAGAACTCTTCAAGATTGAATAGTGGTCAGCATCCTCTTCTATAACAGCGAGGGACTTAACTCTACCTTTGTCAGCAAAGCGGAGCCACAATATAGCTGCCCACTGCTCTTGAGGGACCCTCTGAACTTTACAGGACCTCTCTAAAGCAATTATCCATTTATCTTGCTCAGGTTCCTATTATCAAAGGAATGTTCCTTAATTCTAGGGGCACTGTTGCTGCCACCATGGGACTCTAGTCCCAACTGTTTTCTAGCTCTCTGGACTTCTAGGGACTCTTTGTCCAGGGCCAATTGTTGTTGCCTGAGCCTAAGCTTAGCTTTCTCAAGTTCCAGAAATGGTACTCCCTGTCATAAGAGTGGTCCCTCTTGCTAGATACAGAGGTCCCGACAGACTGCCCTGAGTTATTTGACTCTGCAGAGGGAGATCTAGATCTCCTTGGTAAACTCTGCACTCTTCCAGGAGGGGTTAGGGAGGCTCTCCAGAGCCATCTCCCTGACCCTCTTGAAGATCTGAGCTATCTAGGTGGGAACCATCTTGGTCCTCCTGCCCAGGGTTTGAGTGTAGGGCATAAAAGGTGGCTCCTCCTGACCTGTCCTCATTCCGTGTCCCACCCACTCTGTGCTGTTTAAATGACCCAGGGGTCTTCCTAAGGACATCTCTATTAGACGTTGAGTGTTGGCACTTCTCCCTGTCTTCAGCTTTCTTTCTTGTAATGAAAGCTCACTCTATCTAGAGGGCAGAGAGCCACAGGCATCTCCTATAGTAGACATACTAAGTGTGGTAAGGTGTTGAACCTTCCTAACCTAGTGGGAACCAAACTCTCTGAGGTAGGAGAAAGGGTGTGCTAAACCCTTGACTTACCCAACACTAAGTTTAGTAGAACTTACTTATTCTAAGCTAGTATTATATGTGCCTAGTACTTAGTGGTTTTCGGTTATTCAATACAAATATTTATCTGGTAAAACAATGCAGGCTTGAATCCCAACCGCTGCACACCAATGTGAGAGGTTGGCCTGGTGTATGCTGTCTACTAATTAAAGTGGGCACCCTGCACCAGTCCAAACAACCCTTATGGTGATTTAAGAGGTCAAAGATAACCTTAGAAAGCTATCCAAGATGTAGCTGTGAAGATCAGTTTTCAGGCTTAGACGTGAAGGAATGTTAAGCTGCTTCTGTTACCAGAATGCAACCTTATTGTATTGGTTGAATGAAAGGAAAACCACACAGTAGTTATAAAAATATGTATTCATTATTATAATACACTCTAA
This sequence comes from Triturus cristatus, assembly GCF_964204655.1. Taxonomy (NCBI): domain Eukaryota; kingdom Metazoa; phylum Chordata; class Amphibia; order Caudata; family Salamandridae; genus Triturus; species Triturus cristatus. The sequence continues at coordinate 185,680,125 of NC_140589.1, forward strand.
ATACCTCACAGTATCTGCTACATGCAGATAAACACAAAGTACACAATACTGTAGCACAGAAACAATCGTAAGTAGCACTAATACACAGTGGCTCCAGGGGTAGACAAAACCATATACTAAAATAGTGGTATAAGAACCATGACTCGAGTCAAGACAGTGTCCACAGGATGTAGATTTGCTGTGAGCCCAAGGAACCACCCAAGGTGAGTAAGTAGGGACCCCATGGAGGACGGGTGCAGTGTGCGAACACGACCGCTGGTGCCATACAATTCTATGGGAGAGTCACGATTACAGTTTTAAAGTTTAAGAACCCTTCTGAGTGGACTTCAAGAAACCCCATGGAACTTAGGAGGTTGGAGAGCAACCCCACCTGTGGATACCGTAGTACCAGATTTACCTAACCCAGGGAAGCCAGGTGCATAGGGCTGAAGTGGCATCGGAAACCGCCATCGATCTTTATATAGGACTTCGAAGAGGAGCCACTGCTGGGAAGAAGAAAAGTGTCAGTTGGAATCCAACGGTGTATTCTAGATGAAGAGTACCTGAAAGCAGACGGGACAGAGTCTGGGTGACTCAGGGGTGACCAGGGGCTCGGTAGACGAATGCCCAGCGATGTTAGGTGCTTCAGGTGTGTTCAGGGTGTTCTTGACTCTGCAGCCACTGGAACTAGGATACATCGAGGACAACCAGGAGTCGGATATGAGCTGTTCCATGGAGGGTGTCAAGTGCAAAGGGGTCGGTGTCTGGCTGGAGCACCAACAAGCCGTGGCAGTGGCAACCCACAAAGATGATCAACAAAGGTCACGGTTCGGACCAGCAAGGTCCAGGAAACTCACCAAACACAGGGGAGTCGGATCAAGCCTGGAGCAACCATGGGAGCCCAAGAAATGCAGTGTTGACCCTCAAGAGGTCCCTCAGGCCGGAGGCACAGGAGTCGCGAGGGGACGTTGAGCAGATTTACAAAGCAACAGCCCACGGAGCACTCAGTGTGAGGAGGCCAATGTTCTTTTGTAGAAATGATACCAGAGGTTGGGGCTTCTCGGAGCCCAGTGCATAGTTTTGGGAATGCCAACAAGCATATGCACTTGCAAAAGTACGAGGTGCACAGGGGTACGGGTATTGCAGCCCCCACGAGGGATTCTGACCTCAAACTTGGAGAGAGGGCAGCTCAGACCTCAGGGAACTTGGAAACCTACCTCCTGTGTTGCTGGAGCCTTTGGAGTCTGTAGGAGCTCAGGAGCAGCAGACAGTCAATCTTGATGTGGTGCCTGGGGTTGCAGGAGAGTGACTCGTTCACTCCAAGGGAAATGTCTTCGGTTGTCCTTGATATTCCTCAGGTCCTACTCGGATTCTGTATGGTGCACAGTCACAGACGATGCTTCAGACTGAGAGGGAGACAAAGTCGGGCTAAAATGAAGTCCAGCGAAGTCCAGTGTCCAGACGGTCGAAGTTCAGTGGTTTCTGGTTCAGAATCTTGTTCACGTCAAATCTAGGGTCTTACAGCCAGGTAAGCCCTTTTCTACCCATGGGAGATGGTTTAGACAGATTCAGGGGACCCTCCTAGGGGACGGTCAGGACAGTGGGGAGGTTACTCCCATGTCCTTTGTCCAGTTTTGTGCCGGAGCAGGAGCCAACGGCTCCCAGGACTGGTTTGAACTGGACTAAGCACAGGGACACCAAATGTGCCCCTCATGCAGATTTTCAGTTGCTGGCAAGCTCACCCACCCAGGCCTAATACACTAAATCCAGTCAGGGAGGTGGGCAAACCTCCCTGTGGCAGGATGCCTATTGTTCTGCCTTCCCCTGCTCGAGCTGCAGGACGGTAGAAATGTGTCTTTGGTCTGCAGCAACCATTTTAGGCAGCCCGGGACTAAAAGGCTGGTACAGGGAACACCAGGGACCTCAAAAAGCTTGTTTCTGAGGGGTGGAATCATACCTCCCACAACAGTTACCGATGTGGGGGTATGATTCCACAGTGTTTGACACCAAACCGATAGGGTTACTTTCAGCCATTTTAGAGTTGGTCATCGCGTGGTCGCATGATGCTACTCTATGGGGGCGAATATGATCTGGGTCGGATGGGCACCGAACGCGATCCGGCCGGAAAAACTATGAGACGCACGCGTGTTTTCCGTCTAACTCGTACAGCTGTAAGAGTGAGCAAGTACGATGTGAGCTACGTGAGATTCACCGACCAAATTGTTTCCGGGTTTGAACCGCTCCATATGTCTCGGTCGGACGCTAACCGTGGCGTACAATGGATGTGTTTTACAACCGAGCCAGTACGATGCACGCGTCGGACAGCCAGTGCGAGCCAGTGTCCGACTCGCAAAACGTCCGGATGGTTGCCTTTGGGGGGTCCGCGTCGGACCCCCTGACACCCGCAGCCCTACGACTTGGACACAGGGGGAGACCTATGGGTCTCCCCAACGAAGGCATGTACGGTGCAGATGGCACCGATGCATACCCACTGTAGGGGGCGCACTTGTCCACGACGTACCGATTCAGCCAATGGGAGCCCATGTACGTGTCGTACGACCGGCTCCCATTGACTTCTAAGGGAGTCCGACTGAACCGAGTCCCGCAGCATACGGCCGCATCGTACTCGCTGAGTCGGACTGCAGGCCTCAGGCTCGGTTGGAAAACACTCCGGATCCGGCTCGATCGGAGTCCTTTCCGACAGGAATCGGCCCCTATGTGTCATAAATGGCTGCAGCACTAACAACCCGGGAGAATGGACTCTGTAGGCTGCAGGAGTGTCTTGCTCATGCAGTTGCACCCTCTCACTTAGAACCAAGCACCCTGCCTTCAGGATTGTAAATGCCTGCTGTAGGGGTGACCTATAGGTTTTACGTGTTTTGACCCTTAGATATAGTAAACATATATCTTAAGTAAGTGGTGCATGCACCAACTTACGCAGGCTGCAATGGCAGACCTGTATATCCATTTTACATGGCCTGTCATGGGCGGCATAATACATGCTTCAGCCCATGGGAGGCCTCTGGGGTACCTATGCCCTGGTTATATGGTTACCATAACTAGGGACTGACAAGGGTACCTCAGTATCAAATCTGGAGTGTACCTAAGCAGATAGACTGGAGTCCTGATTAGCAGGATCCTAGTCAAACTAGTCAGAAACAGTGTAACATGAAGCAAAACGTGGGCGTAACCATAAGAAGCAGATCCTACTTTCCTACAGTCTCATACACTATAGTTTTGTACAGTGGAGTATAATTAGTTTTGAGAACGTAGTGCGTGGTACAGTGGCGAGTTATAGTTAGTATTGTCAGTGTGGCATGATGGAAAGAGTGTGCAACAAGGTCTGCTACCTATAATAATTTGAAGGTGGTGGATAAATTGTAAGTGAAAGTTACAACTATAACTTTAGAATTTTTAAAGTTTGTGTAGTTTAAATATGGTTTGTATCGGGAAAATACATTTTTCTAACTATGACTAAGCATTAACTTTTGTTTCTTTTCATTGAATTTGAATGGTTTTCACATTTTCTTAATACAAATGTGTTTCAAATCATAAAGTTCAGTGTCACATGTGGAGAGTAGTTATGTAGAGTGTCCTACAGTAAAGTGGATGATAGTGTTGTAAATACTATTTTCAAAGCCTGGAGTATTGCAGATGTGAATTAAGTGTACTAGAGTGGAGTAGGGCATCGTACAGTGTAGTAAAGTGCTATATAGTGTAGTGGCATGGTGTTTCATATAGTGGACTCAAGTATCCTAGACTGGAGCAGTGAATTGTACAGTGGAATGGTTAGTTGAACAGCAGAGTTGGGTGTCGTACACTGTCATAGAGGAGAGTAGAGTGTTTTAGAGAGGAGCGGGTAAAGTAGAGTTCCACAGAGTGGAGTATCAAGTGGAGTGTTGTAAAGTACAGTGTAGGAGAGTATTTTAGCGTGGAGTGCCTTATCATATAGTGGATTGACGTATCACAGAGAGAAGTTGAGTGTCATGTCGCTGAGTGTCATACAGTATAGTACAGTGGCTTAGATTGGGTGGGTATAGAGTGGAGCAGATGGCATAGAGTGTAGTACAGTGTTTTAGTGTAGAGTGGCATACAGTAGAGTAGAGTGTGGGCCAGTGGAGCGGCGTAGAGTGGAACATATTACATTGACGGAGAGTGGGATTAAGTGTAGTCAAGTGGAGTATGGTGGAGAGGAGAACACTGGAGTAGGTTAGTGTACAGTATATTAAAGTGCCATAAACTATTGTAACATGGAGTGCAGTAAAGTAAAGTGGCATAACATACAGTTGAGTACAGTGTCATAAATTGGAGTATTGTGTTGTGCAGTAGTGTGCAGTGGGGTGTTGTACAATATTGGAAAGTGATGCAGACTACAGTAGAGTAGAAAGGCAAACAGTATAGTTGATTTTTGTAGAGTGGAATGGTGTACAGTACAGTGTTATAGAGTAGGGTAGAGTGGATTGGCATACAGTGTTATGGCGTACATTGGCATTTAGTGACATTGAGTGGAGTAGCATACAGTGGAGTATTGGAGTAGCGTGTAGTACTCTGTCAGAGTAGAGTGGAGTAAAGTGCAGTGCAGTGGCATACACTATAGTACATTGTTGTACAGTGGACTGAAGGGATATAAATAGGAGTAAGTGTCAGAGAGTGGCATACAGTGTATTAGAGTGTTGTAGAGTGGAGTATCATAGAGTACAACAGTTTGTGAAACAGTGGAGCTGCATGGAGTGGATTGTTGTATGGTAGCTGTTAGAATGGGGAACCTCTGGTTGGCACAGGTAGGTACTTGTGACAAGCAGCGGTCCCTTCTTCTATTCAGGGCGAGGGAATTACCCCTTCAGAACAACCCCTGCTCACCCTATAGGTAGTGTGGCGCGAGCAGTCAGGGCTAAACTTCAGGGCGCTAGTCAGTTAAGCATTTATGATCACACACAGTAAACCACAATGATCCCCCACAAACGGACACCAGGCGTAAGTTGTATCAAAAATACGGATGCTTTATATAAAAGATTCTTTGTTACGCAGGCATGTACAAGACCATCAATAACGGTTACGAAATGGAAGCCACAAGATGATAATTAGGCACTGTTCTTGTCTTTGGTAACTTATTCGATCACGAGCGCTTCACAGGGCTCGGTTGAGTCGGTCCAGTCACGATGATGCGCAGGGCACCCAGGGTACAGTGATACGGGGAAATCAGAACGTTGCGGACCCCGAGTCCGATAGAGAGTTCACTGTACCTGGGAACGTGCGATGTGCTTGGACGAGTCTTCAGGAGAGATGCAGGTTCTGCACCTCGTGGGTCTTCCGGATCAAGAATTCAGCGGGCGGCTTTCGGTAGACAGGTGCGGCCCAGGGCCTCCGACACGGACTGTGCGGGAGGTCACTGCGGAGGGCGGCACGGTCAGACTCAGGCTGGGAGGTGAAGCGGGGCGGCCGGATACGTTACGACGTACGGGCGGCCGTCCGAGGCTGGATTTCACTTCCCCACTAGAAATCCGGCGGGAGGGCGAAAGGGCACCAAGCGCGCTCCAGTAGCAGGCAGGTGACAGGGAAGCGGGACGGCCAGACTCGTGGGTCCAGAGCGACTCAGGTAGAGCGGGGCTCTCGGCGAGTGGAGGCGGCCAGGCTTCTGGGTGTCACGGCCCTAGGAGGGATGCGAAGGTGCGCAGGGCACTCCGGCGGGAGAAAGCACACGGCTCGAATTCTCAGACGAGCGGAGACACGGTGAACCCACTGGTCCTGGGGTTCAGTTCAGGGGGCAAGCTCTTCTTCCAAGCCCTTGGAGATAGTTGAAGAACAAAGTGCAAAAGTCTCTTTCAGTCTTTTTCCTCTCCTTCCTTAGCAAGGCACCTACTGCAGGCCAGTCCCTCAGGTCAGGGAAAGTTACTCCTCCTTCAGCTTCTTCCAGGTCCTTCTAGTCAGGCAGAGTTCCTTCGTGGTTCAATCTGGATCTGATTTCTTAGGAGCCAGGCTCCTACTTTTATACAGGGATTCTTTTGTTCTTTAGCGCCAGGGGGCCTGGGCCTGGCTCAGTCCAGTTTTGGAGCACTCTGTTGTGGTGACTTGGCTTGTTCCTTTCAGCAGCAGGGCAGAGACATCAGCCGCTCCACAGGGGGCGGCGCCGGCTTTGTGGTGGCAGAGCACAGGTCTATTCAAGAGTCAGGGTGCACTCCTCCCACCCATCCTGGGGTAATCTCCCTACCCACCACCTGGCAGCCAACCTGTCTCCTGGAATCCCCCAGCCCTGCTCCTGTACCGTTGCTAGGCAGAACACACACACACAGCAGAGGCAGACTGAGATGGTTAGGCACGCAAAGGCTAACTTTCTAAAAGTAGCATTTGCAAACCCAGGATATTAAAATAACCTTTACTAAAAGACGTATTTTATTATCCTGAGTTCAGGCATACTAAACATGACTTTCTACCATGCTCTCTGAGTCCACTGGGGTCACAGCGTGTAGCGATCCCAGCAGCCCATTCTGGCCTATGGAGAGCAGGTAGCCTTCAATAGTGAAAAACGACAATGGCTGTAATTCACTATTAAGACATGCCACACCATCAGGGCATGTCCTACCTTATACCTACAATGCACCCTGCGCTCAGGCCTACCAGAGGGGTGACTAACATGTAGTTAAGGGAAGGTTTAGGGACTGGTAAGTGGGGACACTTGCTCAGTCAGCGCGACGGTACCAGACCGCGCGCAGTGTCTGCAGTGGCAGACCCTAGACACATTTTACCCCGCTGCTTCGGTGGGTGGCACAACCAGTGCTGCAAGCCCACTAGCAGCATTTGGATATACAAGCCCTTGGCACCCCTGGTGCACTCTACTAGGGACTGATAGTAAACCAAATAAACCAAACGTGGAAGTCAATTCACATAATACATTTTACCATAGAGAGCACTTGCACTGTGGCACTGGATGGCAGTGGCACAGTGCCCTGAGCAGCTAACATCAACACAAAAACACATTGAGGCACAGACAAAAATGGAAGGGTGACCCACGCCAATGGTGCCAGGTCTAACACGTGTCCCCTCCAGCTGAAAAGTGGGGAGAACTACCCTACCCCAGGGAGTTCGGCATCACTAAGGCGGAAAAACCTGGACAGACCGTCAGCATTGGCGTGATCTGTGCCAGGGCGATGCTCCACCGTAAAGTCCATACCCTGTAGGGAGATGGACCACCTCAACAGTTTTGGGTTCTCACCCCTCATTTGCATCAACCATCTGAGGGGCCTGTGGTCGGTCTGAACCCGGAAGTGAGACCCAAACAAGTAGGGTCTTAGCTTCTTCAGCGCCCAGACCACAGCAAATGCTTCTCGTTCTATCGCACTCCACCTTTGTTCCCGGGGAAGTAGCCTCCTGCTAATAAAGGCTACGGGTTGGTCAAAGCCCTCCTCCGTGATCTGTGAGAGAACAGCCCCTACACCATGCTCTGATGCATCCGTCTGCACCAGGAACTCTTTGGAGAAGTCAGGAGCCAAGAGCACGGGCGCCGTGCACATGGCAGTTTTCAGGGTGTCGAAGGCTTTCTGACAGGTGTCAGTCCATATCACTTTTCTGGGCTGCTTCTTCGAAGTCAGCTCTGTCAAGGGGGCAACGATGCTGCCATACCCCTTGACAAACCTCCTGTAGTACCCGGTGAGTCCTAAAAAGGCCCTCACCTCCGTCTGGGTCTTTGGGGGCTCCCAAGCCAGGATGGTTTCAACTTTGGGTTGGAGGGGCGCCACCTGGCCGCTCCCCACTTGGTGTCCCAAGTACACCACTGACCCCTGCCCGATCTGACACTTGCTTGCCTTGATCGTGAGGCCTGCTTTGCGCAGCGCCATCAACACTTCCCAGAGATGTTGCAGGTGTTCTTCCCATGTGCCGCTGAACACTGCGATGTCGTCCAGGTAGGCGGCGCTGAACTCGGTCAGCCCAGCCAACACCTGGTTGACCAACCTCTGGAAGGTGGCAGGGGCATTCTTCATCCCAAAGGGCATCACCCGGAACTGGTAATGCCCATCTGGCGTAGAGAATGCGGACCTCTCTTTGGCCCCATCAGTCAAGGCGATCTGCCAGTACCCAGACGTTAAGTCAAACGTGCTGAGGTACCGTGCAGCCCCTAACCGATCGATGAGCTCATCAGCTCTGGGGATGGGGTGCGCGTCAGTCCTCGTGACTGAGTTGAGTCCTCGGTAGTCCACACAGAACCGGAGTTCGGGCGTGGCACCCGGCGCTGCAGCCTTTGGGACCAAGACCACTGGGCTGGCCCAAGGACTGCTGGAGGACTCAACCACCCCTAGGGCAAGCATCTTCGAGACCTCCTCTTTGATGCAGGCCCTGACCCTGTCAGTTACCCGGTAGGCCTTGTGCTTCACAGGTAAGCTGTCTCCCGTATCCACGTCATGGACGCACCAATTTGTGATACCGGGAACCAGGGAGAACAGGTCGGGAAACTGCCCCAGCAGCTGGCGGCAGTCACCCTGTTGCTCAGGGGTCAGGGTGGGTGAGAGGTTAACTCCATCCACTGACCCGTCTCGCTCTGAGGCTACCAAGAGGTCAGGAAGAGGCTCGGACTCCTCTTCCATCCCATCATCGGTGGCCAAGAGCATGCCCACTTCGGACCTCTCCAAGTGGGGCTTCAGTCGATTGACATGTAGGACCCTTAAGGGGTTCCTCGGAGACCGCAAGTCCACCAAGTAGGTGACAGAACTCTTGCGCTCCACAATCTCAAAGGGTCCTGTCCACTTGTCCTGGAGTGCACAAGGCTCCACAGGGGCCAGGACCCACACTTTTTGGCCAGGTTGAAGCTCAACCAGAGTGGCATTCTGGTCGTACCACCGCTTCATTTCCTCCTGGCTGGCTTCCAGGTTTGCCTCAGCAAGTTGCCTGAAACGCCTAGTCTGGTTCCGGAAAGCCAGCATGTAGCTGTATACATTCTGGGGAGGTTTCCTGGGAGATTGCTCCCAGCCTTCCTTGACCAGACTAAGAGGTCCTCGTACTGGGTGGCCATACAAAAGCTCAAAGGGACTGAACCCTAGAGACTTTTGTGGCACCTCGCGGTACGCAAAGAGAAGGCATGGTAAGAGGACGTCCCACTTACGCCTCATGGGTTCCTCGAGACCCATAATCATGCCCTTCAGGGTTCGGTTGAAGCGCTCAACCAACCCGTTTCCTTGGGGATGGTAAGGTGTGGTGAACTTGTAGGTCACACCACACTCTTGCCAAAGGGACTTCATATATTTCGATATGAAGTTGGTCCCCCTGTCAGACACCACCTCTAGAGGGAATCCTACTCGTGAGAAAATTCCCATCAGTGCCCGTCCCACCACGGGGGCCGTCACTGTCCTCAGAGGGATGGCTTCAGGGTACCGGGTGGCATGGTCCACCAAGACCAGGATAAACCTGTTGCCCATGGCTGTCTTGGGGTCCAGTGGCCCCACAATGTCAATCCCCACCCGCTGGAATGGGGTACTGACCACAGGGAAAGGTTGGAGTGGAGCTCTCAGCTTCCTTCCACTCTTGCCACTTGCCTGGCAAGTCTGGCATGTCCTGCAGTGAGTGTCAGAACTCCTGCGCATTTGGGGCCAATAAAAGTGGGTGACAAGCCTTTCAAAGGTCTTGTCCTGCCCCAAATGTCCTGCTAACGGTACGTCGTGAGCCAGCCCCAGTAGGAAGGCTCTGAACCTCTGGGGTACCACCAGCGCACGGGCTGACCCAGGTTCAGCAACCTTAGGCTCGGAGTATAGGAGGTCGTTCTCCCAGTAGATCAAGTGAGTTCCGGACTGATCACCATTGGCCTGGGCTGCAGCCTGCTGCCGCATACCCTCTAGAGAGGGGCACTCTTTCTGCTCCCTGCAGAATTCCTCCCTGGTGGGGCCTCCTTCTTGCTGCCAATGGGTCAGCTCAGGCAGGTCCCCCAGTTCGGCTATCTGTTCCCCGGTAGGCTCCAGGGCATCCCCCTCAAGGTCTGCTTCCTCCTGGGCCGTGGGAACGTCAGGAGCCGGATTCCCGTGCCTCCCTTGCCCTCTCTCTAAGGCCGGTTCCTGGGCCTCTCCCTCAGGCTCCAGGGTTCCTTCAACACCCCTACCGGCTGCCATCGACCGGGTGGTCACACACGCCCAATCAGGCAAGCCCACCATCCGCAGGTGAGTCGTCTTCTCCACCTTTTCCCAAGGGGAGCTCTCCAAATCGTTACCTAGGAGACAATCAACAGGCATGGCCTCTCTCACAGCCACTTGCAGAGTACCAGAGACCCCCCCCCACTCAAAGGGAACCTGAGCCATTGGACACTGACTCTCTGTGTTGTCAGCGTTGACAACACGGCAGAATGCGTGCGGGACAACCTGCTCTTGAGACACCAGGTGTTGCTTGATAGCAGTCACACTGGCTCCAGTATCTCTAAGAGCCCCCACCCTCTTGCCATTTATGGTCACCCACTGCCCATACTTTTGAGTATTGGGGGGCAGCTGGGCCTCAGCGACCATCTCACGGTCTCCTAATGAGACTAGGGTCATCTGTACGGGATCCCCCGCCCCTTGGACGTCCATCTCCCTCCCCAAGGCTACACTATTCACCTGCTTGGGGGGTGGAGCACCAGAGGGTGCTGGTTTACCATACAGGGGGCACTTGGGATCCACGGAAATGTGCCCCAGGTTGTTACACTTGTAACATCTGAGGGGCCCTCTTTGAACAGGGTTACCTGTCGGGGCCCCGGTCTGCTTCGGGGGTGGGGGTGGCTGAGAACCTTTCCCTTGGTTCCCTTGGGAATTACGTTGGGGCCCTTGGTAGAACTCCCTCTGTTTACCCTTGTCCCCCCCACTCTTCTGCTGGGGACCCTGAACACCCTTGGCGGGGCCTCCCACGGGACCCTTGTGGACCCTGGTGCTGATCCAGCGGTCCGCCTCCTCAGCAAGCTTCCTCGGGTTGGACAGCTTGCTATCGATCAGGTGTTGGCGTAGCTCAGGAAAACAATTATCCGACAAGTGCTCCCATGCGATTAAATCAAACAGCCCTTGGTAATCATCCACCTTGCTACCCTTCACCCAACCATCCAGCGCTCTGCAAAAAAAGGTCACATATTCTACATAAGTGGTACCAGGTTTCTTGGTGCAATCCCTAAATCTCTGTCTGTACAATTCAGGAGTCAACCCATACCTTGTCATAAGAGCCTCCTTCATGTGTGGATAGGATGTGTGGACATCAGAGGGGAGGTCTAGCAGTGTGTCCCGCCCCTCACTCAGGAACCTTCCCCACAACCCCGCTCCCCAATCCTTCTCAGGGACCCGGTGGGAGGACATGGCTACTTCATAGGCCCTAAACCACTGCCCAATATCATCCTGCTTATAATATTCTTTGACTACATCTTTAGGAATGTGCACCCTTGACTCGGTTGAATTGCTGCCACCAGAGGGTGAGTTGTCTAAACTCCTGGCCTTGAGATCCAACTCCCTCATTTTTACCTCATGCTCCATGGCCAGTTTCTGCCTTTCTCTCTCCATTTGCAGTTTTGCCATCTCCACCTCGTGTGCTCGGGCGGCACTCCTGTCGGCCAACTCCTCTGGCGACAGGCCTCTGCTAGGCTCAAACACACCTTCGGGGGGTATCACCTCCCGGGCATTCTCTGGGAACTTTGATTCGTGCCAGGCTCTCAGTGCTGTCACGTACTGATCCTTGTTGCTTAGTCCACTTTGCTTGATTCTGTACTTGGAGAGATATCCCTTCAGGACATCATTTGTGCACTTCCTCAGTGCCTCGGGCTCCCAATCGATGTCATCTACTCCAGAGAATACAGAGGGCGCTCCGCCTCCGTTGACTGAGCTAGGCATGGTTTCTTAAGGTGGAGATTTTTCTTTAGCAACCACTGTCACTCAATCTGTGGCTGCGTTATAGGTCTGCTCTACGTGGTGATCAATAATTCACTGTATGTAAATCATAAATGCAAATTCGAAATCCCACCGCTGCCACCAATGTTAGAATGGGGAACCTCTGGTTGGCACAGGTAGGTACTTGTGACAAGCAGCGGTCCCTTCTTCTATTCAGGGCGAGGGAATTACCCCTTCAGAACAACCCCTGCTCACCCTATAGGTAGTGTGGCGCGAGCAGTCAGGGCTAAACTTCAGGGCGCTAGTCAGTTAAGCATTTATGATCACACACAGTAAACCACAATGATCCCCCACAAACGGACACCAGGCGTAAGTTGTATCAAAAATACGGATGCTTTATATAAAAGATTCTTTGTTACGCAGGCATGTACAAGACCATCAATAACGGTTACGAAATGGAAGCCACAAGATGATAATTAGGCACTGTTCTTGTCTTTGGTAACTTATTCGATCACGAGCGCTTCACAGGGCTCGGTTGAGTCGGTCCAGTCACGATGATGCGCAGGGCACCCAGGGTACAGTGATACGGGGAAATCAGAACGTTGCGGACCCCGAGTCCGATAGAGAGTTCACTGTACCTGGGAACGTGCGATGTGCTTGGACGAGTCTTCAGGAGAGATGCAGGTTCTGCACCTCGTGGGTCTTCCGGATCAAGAATTCAGCGGGCGGCTTTCGGTAGACAGGTGCGGCCCAGGGCCTCCGACACGGACTGTGCGGGAGGTCACTGCGGAGGGCGGCACGGTCAGACTCAGGCTGGGAGGTGAAGCGGGGCGGCCGGATACGTTACGACGTACGGGCGGCCGTCCGAGGCTGGATTTCACTTCCCCACTAGAAATCCGGCGGGAGGGCGAAAGGGCACCAAGCGCGCTCCAGTAGCAGGCAGGTGACAGGGAAGCGGGACGGCCAGACTCGTGGGTCCAGAGCGACTCAGGTAGAGCGGGGCTCTCGGCGAGTGGAGGCGGCCAGGCTTCTGGGTGTCACGGCCCTAGGAGGGATGCGAAGGTGCGCAGGGCACTCCGGCGGGAGAAAGCACACGGCTCAAATTCTCAGACGAGCGGAGACACGGTGAACCCACTGGTCCTGGGGTTCAGTTCAGGGGGCAAGCTCTTCTTCCAAGCCCTTGGAGATAGTTGAAGAACAAAGTGCAAAAGTCTCTTTCAGTCTTTTTCCTCTCCTTCCTTAGCAAGGCACCTACTGCAGGCCAGTCCCTCAGGTCAGGGAAAGTTACTCCTCCTTCAGCTTCTTCCAGGTCCTTCTAGTCAGGCAGAGTTCCTTCGTGGTTCAATCTGGATCTGATTTCTTAGGAGCCAGGCTCCTACTTTTATACAGGGATTCTTTTGTTCTTTAGCGCCAGGGGGCCTGGGCCTGGCTCAGTCCAGTTTTGGAGCACTCTGTTGTGGTGACTTGGCTTGTTCCTTTCAGCAGCAGGGCAGAGACATCAGCCGCTCCACAGGGGGCGGCGCCGGCTTTGTGGTGGCAGAGCACAGGTCTATTCAAGAGTCAGGGTGCACTCCTCCCACCCATCCTGGGGTAATCTCCCTACCCACCACCTGGCAGCCAACCTGTCTCCTGGAATCCCCCAGCCCTGCTCCTGTACCGTTGCTAGGCAGAACACACACACACAGCAGAGGCAGACTGAGATGGTTAGGCACGCAAAGGCTAACTTTCTAAAAGTAGCATTTGCAAACCCAGGATATTAAAATAACCTTTACTAAAAGACGTATTTTATTATCCTGAGTTCAGGCATACTAAACATGACTTTCTACCATGCTCTCTGAGTCCACTGGGGTCACAGCGTGTAGCGATCCCAGCAGCCCATTCTGGCCTATGGAGAGCAGGTAGCCTTCAATAGTGAAAAACGACAATGGCTGTAATTCACTATTAAGACATGCCACACCATCAGGGCATGTCCTACCTTATACCTACAATGCACCCTGCGCTCAGGCCTACCAGAGGGGTGACTAACATGTAGTTAAGGGAAGGTTTAGGGACTGGTAAGTGGGGACACTTGCTCAGTCAGCGCGACGGTACCAGACCGCGCGCAGTGTCTGCAGTGGCAGACCCTAGACACATTTTACCCCGCTGCTTCGGTGGGTGGCACAACCAGTGCTGCAAGCCCACTAGCAGCATTTGGATATACAAGCCCTTGGCACCCCTGGTGCACTCTACTAGGGACTGATAGTAAACCAAATAAACCAAACGTGGAAGTCAATTCACATAATACATTTTACCATAGAGAGCACTTGCACTGTGGCACTGGATGGCAGTGGCACAGTGCCCTGAGCAGCTAACATCAACACAAAAACACATTGAGGCACAGACAAAAATGGAAGGGTGACCCACGCCAATGGTGCCAGGTCTAACAGTAGCATAGAGTGAGGTAGAGTCTTGTATAGTGATATAGTGGAGTAGAGTTAAGTGGAGTGGGATAACATACAATACAAAAAATACAAAAGTACAATAGAGCACATAGGTGTGTTGTAGAGCAGAGTAGAGCAGCATGGAGTGGAGTTTACTACTGTAGCGTAGGAGGTAAACTGTTACCGATTGGAGTGGGGTCTCCTACAGTAGAGTGGAGTGCTGTGTTGCAGAGAAAAGTGTTGTATAGTGGAAAATAGTATTTTACATTGAATTGTATAGACATACAGTGGAGTACAGAGTTGGACAGTGGACAGCACAGGGATAGAGTGGCATACAATGTCATAGAGTGTCATAATGTTTAGTAGACATTTAAACAGTGGAGATATATAGAGTGGAGGAGAGCATACTACAATGAAGTGGCAAAGAGTAGAATGGGGTACACTGTAGTGGCCCAGAGTGTATTACCATAAAGTGGAGTAGCATACAGTGGAATAGCATACATTAGAATACGGGACAGAGTTGAGTGGTGTACTGTGGAGTGAAGTAGAGTGGAGTAGGGTACAGTGGATTAGAATAGAGTGGAGTGGTATACAATGAAGGGCATAGTGCAGAGTTGAGAAAACTGGTATAAACTAGAGGGGTATGTTATACAGCAGTGATGTGTTGTATCTTACAATGTTGGAAACTGCTATAGAGTGCTATACAATAGTGTGCAGGCCTAGAGTTGAGTGTAAATTTGGAAAGTGAAGTTACCGGGATAGAGTGGAGTAGAGTCTAGTAGAGTGACATAGAGCTGTTGCTCGAATATGAATTTATATTGAAAAAACAGAAGGCAAGAGGCGTTTTTCAAAACAGGAACAGTTGGCTTAATGAACCACTTCGGCCAGGTGAACAGTTACAGAAGCGGGTCTGAGGACTGTCTCTAAGTACAGTAAACTTAAACAAATTGTTATACATTTCCCTGGGCAACATAAAGTACTTCTGATCATCCTTTTTTTGTAAAGGAATGTGGGCCTTGTCTGTGGAGTCATAAATAAGGTCCCTGATAACAAATGCAGGTAGGCCTCGAACTTGCATGGACACAATGGGGGCCAGTGTGTAACATGTCTAGATATCCAGCATGAGGGGTGCGTGATCACTGCATGTACTGTGTGTGCTATATCCTCTTTGCCTTTGTGTTCTTAACTTCATGTGGCATCTGACTTTATGGTGTTTTGGAATGTGCACACCCTTCCAGCCATATGTGCTTTAGTGGGGCCAATCTCCCTGGACCATTGTGGTGTAGCTGGTCATATCTGGGGCATTGAACTGAGTTTCCTGTTCGCTCATTCGTCTGCTGGCTACATGCAACCCCACCTATAACCTGTCAGTCAATAACCCCAGACCTGGGTGTCAGAGCGTGCCTGGCCATGTACTTCTGAGTCGGTGTTGACTGAGGGTTTAACTCAGGCCCATTTGATAATAGTGATGTGATTTAATTTGTGTATGCGAGTGCATCATTGTGCATGTTGACATTGATTGTATCAATATTAACAGAGCATTGTAGATTTTTGGATAATGATGCTTCATGGAGTGGAGAAGAGTACACTGGAGTGACATAGAGTAGAGTTGTGTACAGTGGAGTGGCATGAAGTGGAATAGCCTAGAGTGGAGTAGCGTAAACTGGAGTGGTGTACAGTGGGGTGGCATAGAGTAATAGCGTATAGTGTAGTAACGTACAGTGAAGTGGCATAAAGTGTAATAGCTTATAGTGTAGTAGAGCACAGTAGAGTGGTGTATAGTGAAGTGGTTTAGACTGGAGTGCTGTATTGTGGGGAGAGGTAAAGTGTAATTGCATACAGTGGAGTGGCATACAATGGAGTGGGTTAAAGTAGAATATCATACTGTAGAGTGGCACAGATTGAAGTTGCGTACAGTGTAATAGCTTAGAATGGAGTGGTGTAGAGTGGAATAGCGTACAGTGGAATACAGTGGAGTGGAATAGAGTAGGATAGGATAGAGTGACATAGAATAGAATAGCATAAAGTGGAGTGGCATACAGTGGACTGGCGTAGACAGGAGTAGTGTACAGTGCAGTGGGTTACAGTGAAATAGCATATAGTGGGGTGGCATCCAATGGGCTAGCAGTGCACTGCAGTGACATAAGTTATAGTTAGCTCAGGTAACTATTTATAACTGCCAAATTTCACTGATTTTGCACAAGTGAAATCTGAGCCTAACTATAACAACCCTGTAACCTATGTTTTTTTCAGTGAATTTTTTAATTCTATCTGTTAACTATAACGACCATGTAACCTTTGGTTTTCAGTGAATTTCTAAGGTTTTTCAAAACCTATTTATTAACTATAACATCCCTGTAACCTTTGGTTTTTGTTAAGTGAATTCTTATGTTTGTTTAACTAGTAGTCACTTTTGCAGAGTGGTGGAGAATGTGGGCGGGGCCTCTGATCAGCTCTCAGGAATCCTGCTTAGTCGCACTTACTAGAGGTAACAGGAAGGCTTCTGGATCCCTAAGAACCCTCAGTATCCCAGAGGACGCTATCCCCCAACCAGCAGTGTGCCAGGAGGAGCTTTTTGAGAGTGGTGGAGAATGGGGGTAATGGCCTATGAACACCTCTCATCAATCCTGCTGTGTGGGACTTACTGGAGGTAACAGGAGGGCTTGTTGGCACCCAAGAATCCTCAGCATCCAAGATGACCTCATCCCCCATCCAGCTATGTGCCACTTGCAGAGTGGTGGAGAAAGGGGGCGTGGCCTTCGGCGACTTGATGGTCTTTCTTTTTTCTATTAGGGCAGGGGCCATATGGCCTCCCTTCCCTGGGCCAATTTCTGCCTGGTGTACCCCTTCCACTCGTGCCAGGTTGATTTTGAATGGGAGAGGGGAGCCATGTAGCCCCCTTCCCCTGGCTGATTTCGGCCTTAGGGACCCATCCATCATCCCCCAGGACTGGCCTTTTTTTAAAACAAATATAATAACCCTCCACGGACTGCTTTCAGGAGCAGGAACCCCATCCCCCAGGGCCTGCCTTTTTTTAACTTAAAAAAAAACCAACAGGGAGATTGTCTGAGGGGGACACCGTCCTGGGTCAATTTTGGCCCTGAGGACCCCACCCGCTGTGGCCCAGCCTCACTTGTGGGTGCCCTAGTGCCCACCCAGTACACCCACTCTAATGGGGACCATGGAGGGAGCCTCAAGGCCCCCACAGTCCCTGCCGGCTTGCCGTCTCCTGCAGGAGCCAGCATTGCTTTGACAGGAAGGTAGCTAATGAACATGCAGCTCCCTTCTGTGAAAGAAATTGTGCTCCGCTTTCAGCAGGCAAGAGCAAAATCCTCACACTTGCTTAAAGTGCAGCACAGTTTGCTTGGCAGAAGTGGTAAAGGCTTTACCGTAATGCTCCAGCCAAGCCATAACATAGAGCTATGTCCCGGGAGTGGACACACCGCGAGATAGTAAGAGCCGGCCCTGGAGGGGTGGCCGTCCCCAGGCCCATGTTAACTCCAGGAAGGGTCTGTGCAGCTGCTTTCTTTGTTTCTGTTTGCCCTGGGGGGGGTGATGGTCCCCAGGGCTGCAGGGGGTCTGCAAGACCGCTCTGCATTTTTTCCAATGAAAGCCTCCTCCATTTAAAAAAAAAAGAAGCCCCAGCAAGATTGTGGTCTTGTGGGCATTACTAAGCCCCAGGAGTGGGGGGCGTGAGCCCCCTCCTATAATCACTAAGTGCCCCGGACCTTGGCCCACCCGGGGGCCAATTAGAAATGAAGAACAGGGAACCCCTGCTTTGTTTTTGTTTTTAATTTCAGTGGGATTTGTGGACCCAGTGTTGCTAAGGGCAAATGTTTTTACAAAAATGCTTTCTCGGGACCCCGCAAAGAGGCCTAGGGGTCAGGGGGTTTCTACCTTGTCCCCTTTTCTTTATTTGTATTATTTTTTTACTGTGAGTCAGTTCAAACGAGTCACAAGATGGCTGTCAAGACTTCCTTGTTGAAGTGTCGGTAGCCAATCAGATCTCAGCACGAGATCGGGATGGGTTGCGGATCCTCTCCGTCCCTAAATATACAACTGGAAATTTCTTTAAATAACTCAGCAACTACTGACCAGGTTTACACCATTTAACAAAAGGGTGCTTTCTGGGACAACAGCTACCTTTCTGCTAACTTAGGTGTAATTCTGTTCAGCAGTTTAGGCTGTAGCTGTGTCTCAAGTTTCCTATGGATATTAAGATGGGGAAAACACATTTTTGGACTTCCCCCTTATTCTCAGCCCCCGCTTGATGGGTCACCCCAATATTTTCGAGACAGCAGCTGAAGTGAGCATCAAACTAGCTTTGAAAAATTCAGAGGATTTATTAAATGACACCAAAGTTATTGGCAAATGAAAAAATGCTCTTCCAATTGAAACTACATCCTAACTGTAACTACCTATTGGTGACCGCCAGTAGGTAATATATAGCAGTTTGACAGCTCAAGTTTGTTCTGAGCAGAGTTAGTGTTTGCTCTCACTTGGTAGAAGCTGTTACAGCTCCTGCCAAGCAAAAGCAAACAGTTATCTCCTGAAGGTGGGCAATATTAATATATATATATATATATACAGACAGACAGACAGCAAAACTTTATTTTGGTCTTTTACGGCCATAAAAGTATACAAAAACAAATTACAATCCATTAAAAGAATAAAAAGATAAAGTTACAACGAACCCTGGAATTCAGTACAGGCCCAAATTCAAATCCAATAAGCTCAATTCAGTGCATGTGCAAAGAGTATACGGTGCGGAAGACAATAACTAATAGTTACAACACTATGTAGGAAATTCCAATAGGATCAGTACAAATACAATTAATTAATTATAAGCGGCATTAAGAATTTTATGGATCGTCATACATTCATAGTACGGTTGAAATTGCATCATAGTCACAATATAAAAGAATTTATATATTTAAAAAGGATTAAACACTGATTTCATTTTGGGATTAAAACAATAAAAGAAAATTAGGAACCTAAAAGAGTAAAAAATGATGTACCGCTTACGGCTGGGCTAACAATTTTACAAAGGTCCAGCACCTACGCCATATTGAAATCAAAAATCGTGAATAGGCAAATACAATGGGATTACAAGTGTCAGACTTCAGAACGCTGAACGCCTCAGCACAGTGTACAAATCCTAGGTTCCTACAGATTTAGAGAAGCCTACGCTTTCTTGCTGGTCTATAGGCAGGGCAAAAGAAAAAGACATGGAGCTCCGACTCTTCCTCCCAATTACAAGCTGGCTACTCACGCTTAGCAAGATTTGACCATTTACATTCAAAACACAAAGCGGCAGGGTGCCTAGTCGAAACTGGACATAAAGTTTCCTTGCAAAAAATGGCTGGATGTCATCCAAGAAGGGTTCTATTCTATAGTCATCTTTCAAGAGCAAGAATTGGAGCGTCAACTGACCTGTAGACAAACACCCATGTACAACAGCTAGCTTGCTCAGTTGGTAGGCTTTTACCACTTCTTTACGTGAAGTTACAGAACATGCTTCCTCTGGGTTGCTCCACAGTGTCAGTTTTCCCAGCCTATTGCATTCTTCCTTTATATGTGCAAACCAGGAAATTTTTGCAGCTTCAGGGAGACTCAATATCTCTTTTAATTCTGCTCTAAAGGTTGCCAGTTCCGGGGTCACCCATAATCTGCGCCAATAAGTTAGGGGGTTTAAGGCCCAGCTCCTCCCCAATAGGTCTAATTGCTAAGTCCAACCTCAAGGGAATGAGAGGAGTAGTAGAGAGGAGGCCCAAGATCTGACTCATGACATTGTTTTCTACTTTGCTGACTTCCCTAGAGCAGAAATGCCCCCAAAGTTCTGCCCCATACATTATCACAGCCCTGGCCTGCACATTATAGATCTCTACTATAGGCTCAGTGGGTTTGGAGGATGAGTTTCTCAGTAAGTTTGCAATTCCTCCAGTGGTCTGGGCTAGCCGGAGCTTGACTTTGGCTATTTGTGGGCCCCATTCCATATTTTCTGTCAGGGTTAGCCTAAATAGTCGACACCCTTTCCAGCACAATGCCCTCCAAGCTGGGGTTGGGACGAGTTGTCTTTGTGGGATTAAAGACCACAAACTTTGTCTTCAGAGTGTGAATCTCTAATCCCCTGTTGTTGCAGAAAGTGGCAAAGCTGTCCAGAACCCTCTGTATGCCCATAGGGGAGTTTGACAGTAGAAGGGTGTCATCTGCAAACATCATTGCAGGCACCCTGGTACCTGCCAGTTTTGGGGTGTCATTATCCTTAACCTCCGTGATTTGGGAAACCAATTAATTGACAAAGAGGCAAAACAGGGTAGGGGCAAGCACGCATCCCTGCCTTACTCCATTGTCAACAGGAAATCAGGGGTCAGGTCAGGAGGTAGGGGGGAATCCCCATATCTCTAAGCACCCCCCACAGCTTTATTCTCTGCAACAAATCAAAGGCCGTCTTTAGGTCCACGAAGATCAAATAGAGTCTGTCACCCTCCATTCTCACTGTTTTCCCTAACATTAGTTGAAGTCTAAGTGTTTGGTCAATGGTGGAGATGTTTTTCCTGAATCCAGCTTGGTAGGGGCTTAGAATATCATGGTCATCTATCCACCCCTGCAGGTGGTCTAAGACTACCCGTGCAAAATGTTTTTGTGAGACATCGATCAAACTGATCGGTCTGTAATTTGCTGGCAGAAGTGGCAAGCCTTTTTTGAGAACTGGGACTATTTCTGCCCCTGCCTAAGTTTAGGGGATTGGCATACCCTTCATAATGGTGTTGAATATAAGCCACAGATAAGGTCCCCAGATTTCCGGTTCATCCCGGTAGAGATCCCCTGGAATCTTATCTAATCCAGGAGCTCTGCCAAGGGAAAGTTTGTTTATTGCGTTTACGACTTCAGGGAGGGTAAATTCAGAGGCTTCTTCATTGACAGCACAATCCCTTATCATGGTTGCATTGTCGTGGAGGACAGGGTCTTTCTTTGTGGTGTATAAGGCCTGAAAGTGTACTTCCCACGCTTCTGCTGATATCTGGGGTTCTATTGCTGACTTGCCCTCACAGCTTCCTGAACTAACTATAAACCAGAACTTTTTCTGATCTTTATTGGCCAGAGCAGATTTAGGAGCATCCCATCTGTCCAATTCCCACACCTCCTTTGCTGTTTTAGTAGTCTTAGTGTGCAGTTCCCTCATTTGTTTTATTAGTGGCTTGTCCTTATCTTTAATGGCCTCCAGTAAAACCCGCTTTGCCTCCGGCAACTATCATCAAACCATGAGCGGGTGGCCCTTTTTTCCCCTTGGCGTGTATTTTCGGATGGAATACATCAGCCAACTTAGAGACCAGACTGGCGTGTAGGGCTTCAACTTTCTCAATGGGGACTATCTTGGTCGCCACTGCAACCACTTCTCCCAATTCTGCTAGTACCAGGACGACAGCTGCATATAATGCAGACAGCTTTTCTGGATTGCCCCCCATTTGATTCTTCTTCTATTATTGGAAAGGATTCGACTATTGTCTACAGGGGTTCTAGTAGTCGGAGCGGTTCCCAGTTCCGGCATGTTCAGTGTTAGAAATAAGGCATTATGATCACTGTCATGTCTTCGGAGAACTGCAAAGTCAAGAGCTCTATGCCACAGCCTAGTCTCAACTAAGATATAATCCAGGAGAGATGCTTGTCCTATTTTATTGAATGTTAGATATATATACAGTCCCACTCACCCACCCACCATATATATGTAGATGTACTGAAAACAAAGGTTACAGGGACGTTATAGTTAGGCTGACATTTCACTTGTACACCAGTGTAAATTCAGCAGTTATAGATACCTGAGCTAACTATAATTTATGTCCCCACAATGCACTCCTTATGCCCTCACATATTATATCACTTATGACATGGTCAGTAAGATCACTGATGACATCACTGATGACATCTACAGTGAGTATGAGAGGGCTTGTATGGTTGAATGACTGGCTGTGTTGATAGGCTGCTTTGGTGAGTGAGTGAGTGGGTGTGAGTGACTGTGTTGGTGAATAAGTGGGTGTGTGAGTAGCTGTATAGGTGAGTGTGTAGCTATAAGTGTTGCTGTATTGGGAAGTGAATGGTTGTGTGAGTGGTTTTACAAGTAAGTGAGTGAGTGCATGAGTGCCTCTATGGAGGAATGAATGGGTATGTGAGTGTTGGTATGGGTCTGTGAATGGGTATGTAAGGGGCTGTGTGGGTGTGTGAGTGGGTGTACAAGAGGCTGTAAGGGGGTGTGGGTGGGTGAGTGGGTCTGTGGATGATGTCATCAGTGAAAGTCATTTGAGATGCCATCTGTGATGTCACTGACCATGAGTGATGTTTCACCCAGACAGGGGTCCCTTGCTTGCTGTTCTACTGGTTTCAAGCTAGCATGGCTGATGAGGGGTCCCAGACTGTTCCCAGGATGCTTTTTTCCAGTCCAGGTAGGACCGGGCTTGGAAGTTCAGATGGGACTGTTCCCATGAGGAGCAGGGTCAAGACTGATTTGCATATGGCTGGGCCCAAACTGGGCTGATGTAGTGAGCAAACGAATTATGCATTCAACCCCAATTTCTTGACTGGGGAGAAAAATTGATTTATTCATCATTCCGATCATCATTTTTTGCTGCAGCACTTTTTCCGCTCTTAGCCCTGAGTGCCTACAGCCTCCAATACACATCTGGGGTGGGTGATAGCTGGACCTTGTGCATCCCCTCTAAACAGCCACACACAAAGGGAGCTTAGGTGTGGCTGAGTGACCATCCACATCCTTATGGGCCATCCTGAGCATGATGGGAGGGAGGAGCTGTCACTTACACCTGAATAGTCCGTATCCTGTCCCCACTCAAAGGGCTGCATCTCTCTCTATAGGGAATCTGGAGCCAGAGCTGGAAGGGAGGACCTCTGTGCACTTCAAAGCCCCTCTTGAAGTCACCTCCGCTTTAAATGCACAACTGGGTATAAGTACTGGATGGGTTTCTGAGCCCACCAAATCAGACACTATTGGACATGTGAAGAACTCTGCCAGGAGGAAGGACTGCTGTGCTGCTACAAGGACTACCACTCTACTGGTCTGCTGCGCTAGAAGAATTGCTTTTCTGATGTTCTGCATTGCTGACTGCTACCCTCTGCCCTGCTGAGATAAGACTGGACCTCTGTCACTAGAATCCAGAGTGACACCAAGGGCATGCTGGCTTTCCCCTTGTTCTAAGTCTCAGTCATTTTGACCTTGTTTTATTCATAAAAACATGCACTATAGTTATGAACTGGTGTGGAGTCTTTTTTGTGGTGTTTTCACTGTGTTACTATTTGAAGTGTTGTACAAATACTTTACACATTGCCTCTTAAGTTAAGTCTGCCTGCCTGTGCTAAGCTACCACTGGGTGAGCACAGGTTAATTTATGGTATGTATCTGATTTATCCTGACTAGAATTGTGGTTTCTGCTTGGTCAGGGTGCATACCTCTGCAGGGACCAGAAACCCAAATTCTAACAAACATGTTCTGAAGAATTGTCCACTTATGAATTCACATTGTATAATATTGAAGATTTCAGTTTTTGTACTGCGTGCAAAGTGAAAATAGAATAATACAGAAGTTTCAAATGTACTCAGTCTGTTATGCTGTGAAATAACAGCATTCGAAAAGGAATTAACGACAGCCTAGGCAGGAGACAGGCGCTCTACTCACATCTGTTAAAATGTCCTGCTATCACATCAGGCTCTAAACATAAAGACAACAATAAAGTAATTTTAAAGTAAAAACAAATACACTGGCACTGATGGGAAAAACCATGTGTGTGGATGTTTTAATTGCGAGAAAGCAAAATGCATTCTCTCAAAGTGAAATCAACTAGTGGCTAAAGTAGGCTGACCCATTGCCCCTTGCTGTATGCTGTAGGGGGTTGAAGCAAAATGTGGATGTCACAATAACAGAACAACGGACGACGAAAGCTAATGGAAATGTCCTTTAAGTAAGTATACATATAGTTTTAGTGAAAACAGAAGGTCTTTGCTAATGGGGAACCTAAAAATGAACCTAACACCATGGGAAAAAACTGTGATGGTGAGGGGGGTCATAGTTTTTATTTTATAAACAAACTCTCACTTTGAGAGGTTTTTGTTAAAATAGCAATGCTTGGAAAAGTTAAACGCTGTCCATCATGTTTGACAGAGTCATCCATCAATATTGTCTACCATTGACAGTCCCCACCATGATGGTAGTTACTGTCAATTTATAGAGATATCCATTGGGCTAGGTAACATCTCTAAATTTGGCAGATGCAGTAAAGGCAGGGTGGTGGATGTAAAGTTCCCACACCACCCTGTCTGCCTTTACTCTGTCTGCCAAACCTTAGATTAGGCACTGAATTCAGAAGGTAAAATATGTGACCAGGAGAAAACCACTTGGTGTATCCAATCCATGCTCCATCGCGGTCTAAAATTGTGCCTAGGTTCTGGTCCATAGACCATCATTGGTGCTTATTGCCTTTTGACAGTATTTTTACTCACAACCTTAATAATCCATATCTCCATTTACCTTTATTGGCTATTTGTTGATTTGGTGTCATTTTGTTTATTAAATCTTACTCCAATATTAGCATTTGGTTTGGGATTTTTGTAGTTTGGTGTTTTGACTTTTTACTGATGAGGAACTGCATAAATACACATTGCTCTTTGTTAAGCCTGTCTGCATTGTGCCATAGTTACCAGGGGGTGGGGGTGATCTAACAATAATTTAGTGACTTCAGGGTCGGCCCAGACAAGTTATTTGTATTATTACTTTAGGTGGGCCACCGCCCGCCCCAAATAATAATCCACTTTCTTACAATTGTTGTCTATTCAAAGTTGTTAATGGATGGATAATCGAACCTTTACAAGACATTGTTTGTAATGTGTTATATGTGTATGCTTTTCTGTGATATTGTAATGTATCTTCTTTCCCTAAATTTGTAAATAAAAGAGAAAGTGGAACCTCTGGAATATTAAAAATATATGCAACAGGGTAGCACAGTGATATTCTAAATTGTAAACTGCTGCATCATTGAGATTGCAAAAAGAACTATTGATGGACAGAATACAGAACAATATCATACATTCACCCCAGTACAGAGATCTGGGCCTAAATTCATCGTTTTTTTGCTCACCATCCCATTCCAGTTTGGACCCAGCCATATGCAAATCAGTTTTGACCCTGTGCCCAATGGGAACAGTCCATCCCAAACTGCCAGGCCAGGTCCTCCCTGGACTGGAAACAAGCATCCTAGGACCGGTTTCGGGGTTTCACCCCCTCATCAGCCAGGATAGCTTGACTCCAGTGGCTTGGAGTGTCTTTTGATTTCTCGCCCTAAGTGCACCGGGTATGCCCAGACGTGGGTCCCGGGCTTACTATGCTACTGGATTCAAGCTATCCTGGATGATGAGGGGTCAAATCCCGAAACCGGTCATAGGATGCTTGTTTCCGGTCCAGGGAGGACCTAGCTTGACAGTTCGGGCTGGGCTGTTCCCATGAGGTACCGGGTCAAGACTTATTTGCATATGGCCAGGTCTAAACTGTGGTGGCATGGTGATCAAAAGACTGATGGATTTAACCAAGATCTTTTGACTGGGAGTGAATGTTTTGATTTGTTCTGCATTCCGTCCATCAATTGTGTGTCTTTTGGTATCATTGAGATTGGTCATTCTTGTTTAAGTATTCATCTTAGTCCCGAATGATATCAAAGTTTTCAGGCTTTCATCTAAAGATAGAAAGAGATACTCTACTTTGCTTAGTATCAGATTAAATGTCACTTATAAATATTGCTCCATTTATATTTATATAATTTCAGAGGCAATTATGCTGGTCAGATTGAACGACCATATGAAATGGGCAAGACATGTTCTCAATGTCTGAAGGACTGCGAAAAGGGACTTTGCAGTAAGTTTGCTAAAACTACTTTCTCCAAACATTACAATTTATATTCCATTAATGTGTATGTCTATTTTGGGAAATGTTAAAAAAAAAAGCAGTGCTGATTTTTTTGTTTTTATATGCTTCTGACTTCAGTTTGCCCTGTAGAACAACAAATACTTAAATCCATTCAACCGGACGACCGGGCTCAGGCGGCGGCAATGGTATGGGAGGTGATGGTGCAGGCCCTGCGAGATAGCCCAGCCAGTGGGGAGGAGGGTGAGAGCTCTGAGGAAGCAGCGGACGAAGTCGTACCACTGGCCCCCCTGCCAAGCACGCACGATTAGGGATTACTCAATTTTTCCTGTTACCCGCCACACATGCTATATGTTCCTGACCAGGCGCAATCGGGAGGGCACTAGGGAGGGGTGGGTGGAGGGGGAGTTTTCAAGTTTAAGGTTTGCTGAAAGTAGGTTGTAAGTTCTGTAGGTAGTTAGGGGAGCAGAGGGACAGCGATCAAAAGCGGGCAGCGGGGTTCTTCACCGGAAGTATGCTCCTGACAGTTTCGTATTAATGTGCCATGTTTCTATATGACGCCGCCCGGCCTCTGGGATGTGGGCAGTACGGCTGTGTATACTACACGGATTAATGATTAAGGGGAGGATGGGAAACCTGCATTATTGACATGCATCCTGGTTGCTGTAAGCTGTACTTTATCCTGCAATAAAAATGGTTTGACAAAAAAAAAATACTTAAATCCATTCAATCAGGGCGATTTTACAAGCTACACAAATAGATGGACACTTAATAAGAAAGCAAACGTAAACCTACCTAGTCGATTCATGGTCAGGTAGGATTTAAAACACTTACAAAAATAAATATGAGAGCTGAAAGTTAAGTGGTAATGGAACATTTATTAGAACAATGGAATGTTGAGAGCTCCATTGAAGACAATGGAGTAACAACAGCCTATGAAACCTGATATGGGCCCGCTGCTCTCAACATTTCAATGTTCGTTTGTAACAGTCTCTTCCTTTCTCTTTTCTTTGCATCTCCATTATAAATGAAGTGTGAAGGGGAAGGTGATAGGCAGAGGCTGTGTTACAGGGTACACCAGAGCCTTCCTCATCCTTCCTCCCATGGCTCACAGATTCACTGGAACCTCAGGAGGAGGGACAAGGAATGTTACTCAGCTCCGTTGGCTACCTGGCTTGGCTGAACGAGAAAGGAAGTGGGAGCCAAGCACAGTGAGAACCAGAGACTGATCTTAGCCGCCTTTAACAGCTATTGCTGTGAGTTCTTCAGCAGCTAAAATCAGTGGCCCTGCACGCAGGTCTTAGCTGTTGAATAATCACAGCAATAACTGTGAAAAAAGGTTTCTGATCCTTGGGGGTTTCCAGACCCTTGCTCTCTGTTGCCTTTGATTTTCTAATGAGGGCTTTCTGACCTCAAAGGGTGGAATGTCTGTATAGACCACTGTAGGTGGCTATAACGATCATTAAAGGCCTGTTTCCTTGTTAAAGGCCCTTACTAGAGCGGGTCTTTTTGGGCTGGTATAGTCCACTATGATCAACTATGAGGCTACATTAGTACATCTGCATGATGTTTTGGTATTTCAACTGTGTAGGAAAGTCATCCTTTTTGCCCTGATCACCCCTATTTTGTGACTGATGCTGGCGGTTACTGACATTGAAAGTGCCCTGGGCTCTGCTAACCAGGCCCAGGGACAGTGATTTGTCCTCTAAAGGTATATGGTAATTGTCATAAACAAAATTGAGTCGCAGTGGTCAATTGACTGAACTTGCACATCACTGATTCAGGGTAAGGCGAGGAACACAGTCAAAGGGAAATGTGTGCTATACAAGGACTAATTACACTATGTTGCCCACCTAGGGTTAAACAGTATCAGAAAGACCTCCTGATACACAATCAGTACTACTATGTCCAAAAGCACCACAGAGTTCAAAAATCTTGGTCTGTCAATCTGGCAGGTCCCAATGTTTGTCCTCAAAGAAGATATAACTTTTATCCATGATATCGACGAGTGGGAGGGATAAGAATGCAAGGGTGAATTAGAATCGACATGCTGATGTAAATAAAACTAAAACAGCGCTCTGAGGCAGCACAACTGTAATCTCGGGATTGAAAAGGTTTATTCTCAGCATTTACCCTTCAGTTACACTCCATTCAAAATGGCTGGAGATGGGAGTAACTCTAAAAGATAAACACCACCCTCCTCCCACCACAACATGGACAAAGACATAGAACTAACAGGCACAGCAACCACAACATGGACAAAGACATAGGACTAACAGGCACAGCAACTCCAACAGAGAAACGGACAAAGGACTATCCCAAAATTAGGCTTGTAGCACGGAAAGAGTGATAGGACCAATAAGATTTGTTTCACCCCATCTACAGCCAGCTGGTTACTCCTTTATTCTAGGCACTTTCACCTGATCATACCCACTCTTCCCACACCTAGTCGTCCTAACCCATTATTCCAGCGATGCTTACATCCTATAAATATTAGGAACTGCTAGTATCTAATTCGATGGATGCCAGACCATCACTGAGGAAGATGCATACGAAGATGCCGTCGCTGACACATATTAGTAGCTGCTAGGATTTGATCGGATAGGCCAACAGGTGTAAGTTACATAGATACAGAAGCCTCTAGTTCATCCTCTATATACCAGCTCTCCCACTCCTGTACCCGACTACCCCTTCCCACTAAGCCCCCTATCCCACCAGCCCCACACTATGGAGCCCATAGGCCTGCACACCTACTCAATTAAATACCCCCTGGCCTCTCAAAAAAGGCGGCCAAAGACTTTAAACATAGGCAGTTAAAATCTCACCCCAAAACACCTATTGCTGACACATACTTCTCTAATAACACAGGACGCACAACTAACGACATCATTTTCAACACCAAAAAAAGAGCACAATGGAGGAAAGCCTTTCTCACACTACTCGCGACTGCATACACCAAAAAAACTGCACACGGTCTCACATTACACATCACTCCTTCCCCGTTCTTCATAGCGAATGCCACTATCACCATCTATCATAATGGTATCATCCTCATGCAGGCCTCAGACCATAATCTTCACATTCTGGATAACATCTTCCCGATCATCAAAGCAAAGGTTGCAAGTCCCTACCTCACCTCACCATCTAACCATTCCCCCAACTATCGGACTGACCCCCCGCGGATTCCGCACCTGGACTTCCCCTAGCGTTATCCCACAACAATAAAACTCACAGCCCTAGCGTAGCCGACAACCCATTAAGCAACCTACACAATTCATATTCGGCCCCCAGCACCATCTCAATTTCTCCTATACCCACCTCGCCTTATATTGGTTCTATCTCGCCCCCAGCCTTCACACACGCCCCCTCGCCTACCACTAACACTCCCTATCCCACTTATACTACTCCCCTCCCCACTTCCACCCCCATACCCAACAACCTCGCGGCTGACCGGGCCCTCATTGCTCCCCCCTCCCCCTGCACCACTCCCGATCAGCATGCAGTCCCACCTTCCCCTTTTACCTCAACCACGACAACCCCTACATCAGACCACAGACTGGATAGGATACTTATATCCCTTCACCAAATCAAAGATGACATCCAAACCCTTCACGACCTGATTCTCCAACCACACAAGCCACAAACTAAATACCCTCATCAGCCATGCATTAGCCCCTTGTCTCAGTCGCCCCCCAGTTGGAAAACAGTACCGTAACCCAATGCCCCATCACGTCCCAACAGAAAAACATCCACACTATCTGAGAAAGATCTTACCTCCCTTCTTCGCTCCTACATACCCCCACCCCCTCCCTTGGAACCCATGCAGACAGACGACCTGCAAAAATTGTCCTTTATGCAACCCATGCAACCCAATGCCTCTAGAGTCTCGAAATGACATACTCCTAGAGGTATTGTTGAAAACAACCTCAAGAGGATACCCATCCTCCACAACCATAACACTACTCCCTCTATATCCCAGCTCAAATGTATCCTACTAAACTGTAGATCTGCATCACGTCATGCCACGGATATAGCTGACCTCATATTAACCACTGAACCCGATCTCATAATCTTGACTGAAACCTGGCTAAACAATTCCTCCACGCCCCTCTTAGACATACTAGTCCCCCCTAATTACTACATCACTAGACTTGATAGACTAGATAGGCCAGGGGGTGGCATTGCCTGCATCTATAAGAATCACCTGTCGGTGAACCGCATCAACTCACCGGTGCTTTCTTCATGTGAGTACCTTTGCCTAGACATCACGAACAATAACAAGCTCCTATGCTCTCTACATTCTTTTTACCACCCTCCTGGAAACAATCCCATCTTCATCGAACAAATAATGGATATCATAGCCGCAAATGTCGGACAACAAAATACGCAAATCTTCCTGGGGGACTTCAACCTCCACTGGAATGATCCTGAAGACTCAGAGGTCAATACCCTCAAAGCTTTTCTGTCCAACCTTAATCTGGCCCAAATATGCGATTGCCACACCCACGATAAGGGTTCCATCCTCGACCTAGTAATTGCCAAAATAGACTCTACTCAGCTGGTTTCGATCCTCCCTTGCGACTGGTCTGACCATCTCATAATTACTTTCCACATCATCAAGGAAGTCAAGCCACTCTCTATCCAACCAATGAGAACAAAAATGTGGAAGAGGAACCTAGAAAACATCACCCCTGCCTCTCTCACAACCGCTAGTCACACCCTCACACCCCCACTGGAGGGTCTAAAGGATGTACATGTTCTAACCAACCACTACTTTCACTCTGTGAACCAGGTACTAGACAACTTAGCCCCACTACAACTGAAAAGAGCCACCGCAAAAGGATCAAACCCCTGGTATGATGCTAGGCTAAATGAAGACAGAAGATCTCTAAGAACAGCTGAAAGACATTGGAGAGCTGCTCCATCTGCTGCCCACCTCAAATTGCTAAGAAGTAAAAGAAACTCCTACTATAGAAAGATTAGACGATCGAAAGCTGACTTCATTCGTCAACAATTAGACCAAGCCAAGCATCGTCCCAAAAGACTATTCGAAATAATCAAAGCCCAATCCAAGGGTGTCTCCCACTCCCCCCAAGCTGATCCCGAAACACTGCCCAATTGTGAGGATCTTGCATCCTTTTTTTCAACTAAGACTGAAAACTTAAAGACAGTCCTACTTAATGATCTATTATCTCATACTGACCCACAAAGGAGTGGTGCACCGACCACACCTAGCATTTCATTAACATCCCCTCCAAAGCTCGCACTCAAGAACAATGCCTCCTGGACCGACTTCAGCTTCTACAATGAAGAAACTATTTTAAAAATAATCACAGCACTGAACCCTTCCAATCACTTCACAGACCCTCTCCCAGCAACCCATGTAAAAACCTTCATTCCACTGCTATTGCCCCTATGGACCAGGATTATAAACACTTCTCTTTCACAAGGAATCCCAGACATCCTCAAAGTTGGTCAGATATCCCCCATCCTATAAAAACCATCGGCGGACCCATCTGACCTGAATAACTATCGCCCAATTTCCAACATCTCAACCCTCGCCAAACTGCTAGAAAAATGTGTCCACGTGCAGCTTAGTAATCACATAGATCACTTCAACCTGCTCGATCAATACCAATCAGGCTTTCGATCAGGGCACAGCACAGAATCAGCCATGGCCCACATAATTGACGACGCGCTACAAATCTTGGATCAAAACAAGGGATGCTTGCTAATCCTGCTTGCCTTATCCTCAGCCTTCGACACAGTCAAACATGACAATCTTCTAGACCTCCTGAAACACAGGATGGGACTATCTGGTACCGTGTTAAACTGGTTAACGTCCTTCCTCCAAAACAGAACTCAAAGATTCAAGATTAACCAATCGCTATCCAACCCCTCCCTGGTCACTCTGGGAGTACCCCAGGGTTCATCCCTCTCCCCGACACTCTTCAATATGTTTATGGAACCTCTCACTGAGCTACTCAATTCATCTAACATCCAATATCACATGTATGCCGACGACACACAACTCTACATTAAGATCCACTCATTTGATGACATCAAGTCCCTTAATTCAACACTCCATAAAACACAGATCTGGCTGGCAGAAAATCATCTAAAACTAAACAGTCTAAAAACTGAATTTCTGCTAATCGCCCCTCCCAACCAAACAACCACCATCCTTGAATGGATGAAGCACATTACAGCACTCGGTGGTCAACCGATCATCATTGACTCAGCTAAATCACTGGGAATAACCTTGGACAATAAGTTAAATATGCAGAAGCACATCAGCGCTGCAACCAAAGGAGCTAATTTTCAGATTAACACCTTGAGAAAACTGAAACCCTTCTTACCGGCCAGCGACTTTAAACAGGCAGTTCAATCTCTAGTAATTCCCAAAGTGGATTACGGAAGTATTGCTCTCTGCGGCCTACCCAGATCAACGACCGCTCCTTTAAGAGCTACAATCAATACAGCTGCTAGGCTCATCACAGGCTCCAAAAGAAACACCCACATCTCCCCTGACCTTCGTGCCCTCAACTGGCTTCCTTTTGAGGCCAGAATTAATCTGAAAATTACTTGCATGACACATAAGGCCTTACACCACAAGACACCGAGATACCTAGCGGAGAAACTGGTACTATCGGGTGGTAACAGATCCACTAGGAGCTCCAGCAATCTTCTACTTAAGCCACAATGGTTCTCCAAGATGAAAACATACTACCGCTCCTTCTTAGGAATGGCTCCCAGGATTTGGAATGCCTTCCCCAAGAAACGAGACTTAATCCATCCGCAGCTTTTTTCAAAAAAGAAGTGAAATCTATTCTTCAAGCCAAATTTACTTGACTCTTTGATATTCCCTTGTAAATACATGCTATTCGTGTTTGCTCATCTTTACTGTATTCACCGACTTCACAATATTTATATGTTTTTATGTTGATAGCTCTGTACTGTAAAGCGCTCTGATACCTGCAAGGGTCTTGTTCGCGCTATACGAAACTGCTAAAATAAAAATAAAATTAATAGAAATACAAACAGTAATTGGGGTCCAAACACAAGCCACCTTTGGGGTCTGAAGTTACAAATATTTAAATTTTTATAGAGAAAAAACCTGGATTATTGCTACTTATTCAACTTTCATCCTCGGGGCTCCGTGGCACGTACGTTATGACTTCCACATAATGATTTGGAGCACTTGAGATTAATCAAAAATACTTTTGAGCCTTGAAAAAGTTGTCAAACGACGAAACACGTGTCGGCTGTTTTCACCTTTGGCGGTACTCTCCTCTGACGCATGCTCCGGGACC
Organism: Triturus cristatus; assembly: GCF_964204655.1. NCBI lineage: Eukaryota > Metazoa > Chordata > Amphibia > Caudata > Salamandridae > Triturus > Triturus cristatus. The sequence goes on from NC_140589.1 coordinate 185,713,570, forward strand.
GAGTCTTGTGAAAAACGTCTGGGCTGTAGCCCCTGCTACCATGTCCCAGAGCCAGGGAGAGGTAGCAGCAGCGTTACTGTCGTTGATCTCCAGTTACAGAGTAGGGCGCTTGCCGCTGCGGGCTGTGCCACTCACCCAGCCAGTGTCAATAATCGGGAGAAGGGGGAGGGGAGTGGCCATGCAGGGCCTGCCCACACAGCCGATCTGTTCTTTGTCAATATGACCCAAACATTTGTGGTACACACTAAAAATAAATATTACAGCGATCAAGGAAAGAACATGAACACCTGATTGGCTGCTGGAGAAGCAAAGACAGAGTGGAAGATCAAGATTGATTCTGATCTTATGGACTTAATGGGTTTTGATTGGTTCATTTGAAACTATCTTTGCCCCTGGTGCTCTTGGGAAAGGTAGTTTTGCTTACTTGTTTACCTGGTCAAAGCTGCTGTTTTTTAATAACACAGAGTCTGATAGCATTATCCGAGCCCCTGTTACTGTCATAGAATGCAATACATTTTAATGATAAAACACGCAAGGTCAGGGTCACGATCCTGAAAAAAAAGCACTTTGTTGGCTTTAGCGTTTCAGGGATACCAAAGGGAGAGTGTATTTTGAAAGTGCACCAGGATTTTACTTACCTCAGACTCTAAGACAGGCATGCCTTCAAAGTGTATGGTTTATAAAAGCAGGCTTCCCAGGCTGTGGTATTATGGTCGCAATGTGTGGCCCGTATTATTAATGTTGCTGCTGAAGAAAAGCAAAAGGTTTTCACTGGGATATGTTGAGGCAGGTTGAGTAATAAACTAAAAACACAATTGATTTGGAACCGTTGGGTTATCTGGCTTTTATGTTCAACAATGCAGGTCTGGATGTCCCTTGTTTATTCGGGGACATGTTGATTTGTAGTCTCTGGATTTCAATTGGAGGAGGATATCGATGTACCATTTCCTGTTATTTAAAGGGTTTAATTTGTGGGTGGAGCCAGGGTGTCAGGAGCCGTGGATTAAGTGATGTAGTTTATCAGCAAATGGACCAGGGCTGTATTTTATTTAGGTTTCTTCATGGGGAGAAGGGCCGATTTCAGAAACATTCTTAGGTCTGCTACCTTGCCTACTGTCAGTGTAGAAATAGTTTAAATAGTGGCATGTTGAGGAGACTTGTTGAAACCCATAAAGTCAATACTATGCCATTAGTAGGTTTGTCGACCAGCTGGTGACTAAGGACTAGTTTATAGCCATGGGAATAGGGTCTAATTAAGAGTTTTACTTGGAACTCTTAGGGCTTCTATTCCCCTTGTTCAGGTTCTTTTTCTTACACCAGACTCTAACACCTCCCTTTCACCGTCCCCTTAATCATGAATGTTCATGGCTCTTTCACTTTGAATGCGCTTAAGTAAAAAACAGGTTCTTCCTCCCTTCCATTTCAGACTATTCCGTCTTTTAGATTCTTCATCTCTACCCATTGAAGGATACCTTTCTACTTGTGGTGGCAAACTTCTGGGTATATTTTGGCAGATTCCATTGATGGGCTAGGTTTTTAAGTTAAAAGTGAGAAAATAAAAGGTGCGTATGAGTCGATCAACGTGCTAGTATATAATATAGCTTTAGAGTTCGACCTAGGGGGCTCTACCTGCCATTAAAGGCCCGCTCCAGCGTTAAAGCCCTGAGCTGAAGGTGAGGGCCTTTAATAAGGGAGCAAGCCTTCAATGGCCGGTAGAGCAGCTATGCAGGGCTCTAAGTAAGACTGGGCAAAGCACTACGCTACGCTCGCGTAGTTTGCGAAATTTGCGCTACTTCGCACTACGCGAATTGCACGTAGCACAGTGCAAACATGCGTAGCGTAGTATTGCGTAGTGCAGCGGTCATTTTTTGCTTGCTCGCGGTCCTCAACATCAAGTTGGCGACCGCGAGCAAGCAAAAAGACATCCCGGCGAGACTTTTTCTTTGTTCGCGATCAGCAACATCAAGTTGCTGATCGCGAGCATGGAAAATAAACATCCCGGCGAGATTCTCAACGCGAGGAGGTCAGGTTTCTCATTGCGAGTGGTCGCGTATGCTCGCGACCGCTCGCGATGAGAAACTACCAGTCCGCGTTGAGAAATCTGCCGCTCGAGTAAAAATGATGCTGTTTTCAATGATTGCACAGTGCCGGATGCTTGTTCGCACTGTGCAATCATTGAAAACGGCATCTTGCATAGTGCGAACAGGGTACTACGCAGTTCGCGAAGTGCTACGCGTAGCTCGTGTAGTGCAAACTGCACTTTGCGTAGCTTCGCGTAGTTCTACTTCGCGAACTACGCCCAGGGTTAGCTCTAAGGCGATTAGAACAGTGCGCCCCTAGAGGGCAGAATGTTCTAATTTGTAAAACAAAGGCCTTACGAAGCCCAAAGGGGTTGAAATCCCCTCAGGCTCGTGAGGCCTCTGTTAAACATTGGAATGTTGATGCTTTGGGCTTCTATTGGCCATTAGAAGCCCGGCGCACTCCATTGTCTTCAATGGGGCGCTGAACATTAAAATGTTTTAATTACATTTCCAACTCAAAACGAGTTTATGAAATGGAAATTAAGTTTTTCTTTTGGGTGTGGGACAGAGGAAACAAGGGAATGATGCTTTCCTTGTTCCAACTAAATTCCTTTTTATATTATAAAGAGAGAAATAGGATAAGAGCATTCATTCTACTGTATAACTGCTGATATATGGAGTACATATTTTAATTACTGACGTAAGAATTTGTATTTTTTTGATGACCAAGAACCATAGTATCCTGTTTTGTTGGGTAAACCTTATTGTCTATCATCATCCGAAATTGCTCACCACTTGGCAATGTGACCATGTAAAAGGAAGCCTGAGGCACATATATGATGTTCGTCCATCACAGGAGTAGAGGCAATGGGCTGTTCGGGAGTTTCACGAACCTGAGCGTGATGTGCTGCAAATGGTCACATTATGCATATTTCTGAAAGATTTCCGGAAGAGAAATGCATGTGAATATTTGACCTTCATTCCACAACCATTCCCACCCCCCAAGTTTGTTCAGTTAGCATGTGTTGAAAGTGCGAGCTTTAGTACTATAATGCATTGTAAGTGAGGTTTTGAATACGGTATAACATTGTGAGCAAATCCGGGAGTACTGTGGTAACATATGTTTCTTTCTCTTTTAGAAAAAAAAAATATAACCTGACTGCAACAGGCTCTACGTGCAGTCACACGACGTCAGGACGTCCGCAACCTCTTTGGAGAGAAATGCTGCAAGCTCCATGGCTCATGCTGTATTTTCTGCCTATCCAGGCACACTGTGCTTGTTTATCTCGATGGATGTCTTGTTTCCTGTTTAAGTACCGAGTCATGTTTTCAGATTTTTGGGGGATTTAGAAATCATATTATCATCTTTAATGAGTGTAACACTTTTGAGTTTTCTTTTATCTGATAATGTATTGCTCTCTGGGCTCCTTGTACATTTATACAAACTATTCTGACTGTAATGAAGTTCTGCTCGGTTGTTTTATGTAAACATTTCATTTAAACCAGTGACCTCGAGGACGTGCTTCAAAATATTTTTTAATCTCCTGATGTTTTTTTCTCATCATTGGTTCACCTGTGCTTGACAACCTTCATCATTAGAGTTCCCTCCATTCTCGACCCTTGTAATTCTTGCCAATTTTCTTCTGGTTATGTCTTTACAAGTCTAATAGTTGCAGAGAAAGCTGACTAACTGTTAGGGCTGATGGTGTTCAGATATTACATGCTTTAAATGGCATACGTTTGCTAGCGAATGACTGCGTTTTGCTCACTGATGTAGGCCTGGTCTAGTAAGCTTGGATGGGAATGTGCCATAAAATGATCTTGATTTCAATGACTCTTCAGACATCTCTGTGCTGTCATTGCCGCATCCAATGTGCTTCATAGGAATGTTAACCTACAATGTGAAAGTGAAAGAGGGAATGTGGGGGATTTCACAAGGTTCCTGATAAAATTTGGAACCTCAGGTAGCAAGTAGATGTTGTTTCACCATGTATAGAAGAAAATAAATCAAGGACAACGCCAGGGGAAGAAAGGTGTGTGGTATCATACGTGCCACTTAAACAATTACGAGATATTGCATAACTACGAGGAAATAAGGGTTAAAAGTTAGAATGAAATATTCACGCTCGAAATTCCATAACATGTGGACACCTGCACTTTATTTGGAATAGTTTCTAATATCACAACATAATCTGTCAATTGCAGTGTTGATGAGTCACACTCTAATAATCCTCTGGGGGTTGTAGTCATTGTGAAATCTTCAGATAGTTTTCAAACGAATTCTAAAGTGAAATATAGTCGAGTAATTAGTGGAAAGTTTTCAATGCACATTTCATACTTTTTTCCATTCATCAGAACAGAGTATTCATGATTGTTTCCGGAAGATGATGCCAAGATGCTGTTTCCTTTGCGGGGTAATGTGGCCCAGGACACCTAGGTGTACATCATTAGATGCTGAGTCAGTACCAGATGTTCTAGAAATACAGATTCAGCACAATCTGTAACCAGCCTGGAACTGCTAACGTCAAGGTGTATGGTAAAATATAGCTAATTGCAACATAAAAATAGATGCTACATAGCATAGCAACAGTGAGAAAGTCATTGCACTTTTCATCCATTGGTACTGAGAAAAGAACGTGAAAAATAGACTTTCAAAAAAATGGTGGCCAGGTCTGCATCCATTAATTGTAGGCCTCTGGGAGCCCATTTGGGGGCCATATTCATTTAAGTGAGGGGAGCCATGTGGCACGCCCCCAAGTAATTAACGGCCCGGGGAGCCAATCCCCGGGGCCGCAATCATGAAATATAAGGAGGGGTTGCACAGCCCCCTCCCTGAGCCATTTAAGGCCCTGGGAAATCAACCTACAGTCCCAAATTCATGAAAAAGGGGAGGGGGCAATGCATCCACCTTCCCTCAAATTTCAGCCCCAGGAAGCCCAACCCCAGGGCTGAAATATGCATAGAAGAGCAGGGGGCTGTGTGACTCTCCTCCCAATCATCCACAGCCCTGGGGACCCCATCTCCCAGGGCCAATTTCAATACCAAAGGGACCCATCAGAGGTATCAGGGAACTCATACCCTTGGGCTGAAGATTCTCAAAAAGGAGAGGGGGAAGATACATACCAGAGTCAAAGGCTCCAGGGACCCAATCCGCCCGGGTCTGTGAAAATCTTTTAAAGGAAGGTAGGCTGCACAGCCCTTCTCCCTGAGCCATAAATGGCCCGGGTACCCCACCCTTTAGGGCTGGCTCACTAGCTATGTACCAGGCATCCCATTACCAATCCCAGAATGTCATGGTTTTACTGCCTGCAAATGCATGGACAGGGAAATCAGTGTTTGCACCCATTTAGGAGTGGGCAGGAAAATCTGTGTTTGCTCCGGCTTGGCTGAAGCAGTTTTGAATCTCCCACCATGCAGGAGCCATCACAAAGTCTGCTGCCAGTGGCAGGAGCTTTAATAATGCTCTCACCAGCTGGGAGAAGACTTTTGATCTGTTTCCCTGACTGCACTAATGTAGGCAGAGAAACAGATCAAAATATTGCTACTTCCCATGGGGAGCAGCATACGTAGCTCCCTCCTGTGGGTAGGAGTAATATCAACTCCTGCTGCATGTGAGGAGCTGCGGGGGCCTTGGGGCTTCCCCCATGGCCCCCAATGAATGTGTGGTGGGTACCATGGGTGGGCCCAGGTCACCCACCTTTTAGAAATGCAGGATGATAACAGCTCAGGAAGGGGGGACATGCGGCCCCCTCCCCTTTACTTTAAGTAGTTGCCCCAGTGGATAGGGTCCCAAGAGCCTAATAGGGCTCAGGGAGGGGGAGCATGCCACCTTCTTCTATTTAATAAAAAATGACCCTAGTGGATAGGCTCCTCATGGCCTAAAAAGGATTGGTAAAGGAGGTCACACATCCCCAGCCCCTTTTCATTCAAAAAGCCCTGGAGGATGGGGTCCCCAGGGCCTAATAAGGCTTGGCGAGGGGGACAAGCAGTCCCCTACCTTTCAATAAAAAAATCTCCCTGGAGAATGTTGTCCCTCGGTCCTAAAGAACTTGAAGAGGGGACTGCACTTCCCCCACCCATTTTTTGTAAGTCTTGGCCCTGGGGGTAGGCTCGAAGGGCTGGGGCTGGTGTTCCAAGGGCCTAATAAGGCTGGGGGAGGGGGGCCACTTGGCCTCCCTCCCTTTGAAAATACGTAGTACCCTGGGGAATGGGACTCCCCGGGCCCAACAAGGCTCATGCATTATATAGGAAATATGGCCCTGGGCGATGCTGTCCACAGGGCCTTTTAAAGGCTTGATGGGGTGGCTGTTGGGCTTCCTTTCCTTACAAAACATATTGCCCTGGGGATGGAGCCCTCAGGGCCTAATAAGGCTCAGAGAGGGGGCCACGTTACCCCCTCATCTTTAATTTTTTAAAAAGGCCCCGGGAATGGGGTCTCCAGATCCTAAAGAGACTGAGGGATGGGGTCCCCAGGGCCTGGAAAAAAGCTCAGGGAGGGGGTCATGTGGCCTCCCTCCTCTTTAAATGATAAAAACTAGCCACATGGCCCCCTTCTCTTCATGACACATAATCTGGGGAATGGGGTCCCCAGAGCCTAATAAGGCAGGCCCCCTCCCCTTCAATAAAAAAAGTTCTGAGGGATGGGGTCCCCTGGTCCTAAAGAGACTGAGGAGAGGTAGGTTGGGAAGCCCCTGGAGTGGACCTCTTAGGGCCTGTAATGGCTTGTGGGAGGGGACCCTATGGCCCCTGTCCCCTTTGAAAACAGGTTCTGGGCGATGGAGTCCCTAGGGTCTAATAAAGTTTCAGTTTCCGCTACCTATAAAAAAAAAGGAAAACAGCAATTGGGGAAGGAGTCCCCTGGGCCTTTTAAATGCTTCTGTAAGGGGGGCATGCAGCGACATCCCCTTAAAAAACAAAATGACCCTGGGGCATGGGATCCTCAGTCCTCTTGAAATAAATAAACATAAGGCCCTCTCGGATTGGGTCCCCAGGGCATACTGATGCTCGGAGAGGGAGGAATGCGACGTGGCCCTCATTCGCCTTTAAAAAAAAAGCCCTGGGTGGATTGGGTCCCTAGGGTTTAATAAGGCTTGGGAATGCATGCTGGGAAAGGTATTTTACAATAAACTACTGATTACATCATTTGAGTGTTTAAAGGCCGGTTGCCTTGATTAGATAACCTTCACAACCTGTGATCAAGGCTCGCACCATTATAATGCCCTGAATGGGCATTTGACATCTATTAATCTAGATGCCCCTCATGCTGCACAACTCTATAATTTCATTTATTTCGCCCTGTATGGGCATAGCAAGTGCTCACACAACCACTTCATCATGAAACAAACTCACAAACAATATGTGTTTTCTGCATTGCGATATTACATTCTGCCTCTCCATTTAATCAGGTGTGACCACACGGTCTCAATCTCATAATTTCATAATTGCAGTGTTAATACCTTCAAACTTTGCCTCCTTGATTATAATTGTATTGCCATTTCCTTCCTACTTTTCAACCCCGTTGGTATTTTTGTTTAGGTGCCGATGATGTACCTTGATTAGGCCTGGGCTAAATTTCCGTTCCGCTCGCGGAAATTGCGATAATTTGACATTTCCGCATTCCGCAGCTTAGCGATAATTTGTTTACCTGAATCCCCGCGTTCGCCGACAAGTTTTCCCGATCCGGTCGCGTTCTCCACGAGATGTTGGATTGTTGGTAGCCATTTGCGCTGTCTCGCGACAGTTCGCACCCGCAGTAATGTCATTGGTCGTGCGATCACGTCTTTCTTCTCGCAATCATGCACCGCGAGAAGAGTGAAAACAAGATGGCCGTGCCCGCGAGCAACCACATGGGTAAGTTGGCGAGCCGCGACCACGCAGAAAATACCGCTAACGGGCGGGAAAAAATCTTCTGCATCTTCGTGATATTTCCGCGTGTTTGCGGAGATTTTTAACGTTTTCGCGATAATTTGCGAAAGTCACTTTCGCAAATTCTGCCCACCCCTAACCTTGATTCTAATCTACAGAGCAACAGCTGTCCATCTCCTCCCCTTATATCTTTGGGTACATAATCCATACAAAATAATCTCAACAGGTCCCTGTTGCTATCATGATGACTTTCAAAATATCTCGTCACCAGATACGTTACATCTTTGGTGGTGATGGCTCTGAGGTGTTCTAGGATCTGTACCTTAACTGGATGTATTGTGCTTCCAATATACCTCAAACCGTACGGGCATACTAAACAGTACACCGTGTAGCTGGTGTTACAGTTCATGAACTTTCTGATTTTCTTAGGTACCTCAAGACCTGGCAAATAACAGGACAAGACTTTTAGCAAAAGTACGCTCTGGTTGGCAACAAAAGTGGGGGCTGGTTGACACCTGGAGAGCACAACATTCTGAGGACCGTGATTATTCCTTCTATTTAGCCTTGCATGACTTACACGTCAGAATGGATACCATATTGTGCTCACCGGATGTTCACGAGGGAATTCGCAGCAGTGAATATCTCACAAGGACGCTGTCTGATCACAATCCTGAGCTAGTAGATTTGCATTGGTGTAGAGCTCGCTCTAAGATCCCTACCTGGTGATTGCGACCGGAAGCATTAGAAGACCCTGGGTTTAGGTACAGCTATTACCACATATTTTCAAGACAATGAGAATTCTGCAACTTCCTCCTTAATTGAATGGGATGCCTCCAAAGCCATCATTAGGGGACGATGCAAATCAGAGATGATGGGGGTGCGGAAGTCATTGCTTCGAGACATAGAGTAAGATGACCAACAACTGCGAGAACTAGAAATAGAATGACCTGAACGGCTGGAAAGGCAGGGGGAGCTTTTGGAGGCTAGAGAGGCGGTATCAGTGCAGGTGGAACGCCTGCGTTGTTTTGACCATAAAGAATACCTTGCCAGAGCTCATTCAGAAAGAGATAAGCTGGGGGCTCTGCTGGCTTGGCTGGCAAATCCTTCCAGGAGGGGGTCAATCATATTGGAGCTCAGGGATCTAGAGGGGACAACTAGACATAGTCAGCAGGACATAAGCGATATCTTTTTAAACGATTACACAGGCCTCTACCAGAGCAAGTTACACCCAACGGAGCTGGACTTACTAGAGTTTACGCGGGAAGTAGAGTTGCCGGCGCTAGATGAGGACACGGCGGACAACCTGGGGCGCGCTATTGAGTTTGGAGAAGTGAGGGGGCAGTAAAGGCCATGGCTAGAAGGAAAACACCAGGCACAGACAGCCTCCCAATTGAATCCTACTCAACATACCTTGATTTATTAGCCCCCAGACTAGTGAAGTTATATAATGACGCTAAACGGGTTGGCCACCTACCTGTCACTACTAGAGAAGCAATCATCATACCGCTGCTTAAACTGGGGAAGCCGCCATGGGACAAAACAGCCTACCACCCACTCTCAATGCTTAATCTGGATTACAAAATTCTCAGTAGGATTTTAGCTCTGCGCCTGTTCCCTCATATGACTACCCTGGTGCACAGTGACCTGTCTGGGTTTATTCCCACCAGAAACAAAGCGCGTAACATTAGGCGCGGTCTGTGGGTTTTAGAGGCAGACACCTACAGCGCGGACTCGGCAACGATCTTCGCCGTCGATGTAGAGAAGGCCTTTGATAGCCTGGAATGGCCTTATCTATTTCATGTGATGTGGCGGCTGGGACTGGGAGCTGAATTTGTGGGCTGGATGGTGCACCTGTACACTGACTCCACGGCCAGGGTCAGAACTGGGGGGTTTATATCGGATATTTGCCATGTGAGGAGAGGGACACGACAAGGGTGTCCCCTCTCCCACTTGCTGTTTACCCTGGCGGTGGAACCCTTAGCGGCGAAAGCCCGGACTGGTCGAGCCTACCAGGGACTTAAGGTACATGGGCAGATCCACTACATTACACTATACGCTGACGACCTGCTCCTGTTTCTGGCTGATTCGGAAGCGGCGCTTGTGGGGCCAAAAAACCTCCTGCATGACCTTAGCAGAATTGCAGGGTTAAAAGTAAATTGGGCCAAATCCTGCCTGTTTCCTGCAAAAAAGGGCTGAGCGGGTCTGCAGATGGTGGAGGGGGTGAAATGGGAAGATAGGTGCCTCCCATACCTCGGTACATACATATACCACGACCCGGAAGATATACTAGAAGGTAACATAGGGAAGGCCATCAGGAGAGTTAAAACCAACTTTACTTTCTGGGACTCCCTGCCACTGTCTGCAGCTGGCCGTGTGGCACTCCTTAAAATGAAAACTCTCCCGCGACTCTTATACTTCTTTGGGACCTTGCCTATCTGGATCCCAACGAAGTACTTTGTTCAGCTCCGTTCATTGGTTACCGGCTTTTTATGGGGAACGGGCAGGTGAAGGGTAGCGCTTACTGTCCTAATGAGATCCAGAGCAGAGGGGGGTTGGCGGTGCCAGACTTTGAGGCCTATTACCTGGCTGCACAATTCCAATGGCTAACGCAGTGGGTGGCGACGGCTACTAGGGGAAGCCAAGACTAGAGGGCGGATTTTGTGAACCTAAACCAAATAGCCCGAATCATTTTGCAACTGCCTGTTAGTATGGCAACTCTCACCACGGAACTAAGCACGGCACGTAGGTGCTGGAATAGGTACCTGAAGAGGGCCAAAATTAAGCATTCTTATGTGCCACAAATTCCGTTAACCATGTGCGAGGCTTTGCCTCATGGAGGCAACTGCCAGAGACTGACAACCTGGTCGGACCAGGGACTGTCCTGTGTGGGAGACCTTTATGAAGATGGGAACATGATTCCGTTTAATGACCTACAATCCCGATATGACCTGCCTGGGGGGGACTTTCTGTTGTACAAATTCCAGACTACTGCCGTCTGGAAACACTGGGGAGAGATTGCCTCACCGGGCCAACAACGTAAATGGGCTGCCAATAAGCAGTTCTGGTGGCAGTCACATTTAAAGCAGTAACATGCTTGTATAAGCGCATAACACAAGAAAAATTACTCCCCTTAACAGCGCTGAAGCTCAAGTGGGAGACCGACCAAGGAGAAGACATCCCAGAAAAGACCTGGGTGGACTTAGTTGAGAGATCATGGAAGAGTACCCGGATTGCCAGATTCCAGTTAGTACACTATTACATCCTACACAGGGTGTAACTCACCCTGGCAAAAATAAATAAGTACTTCCAGACACAGACGGCGGTGTGACCGCGCTGCAGCACAGAAGGTGCAGATCTCAAGCACACGTTATGGGACTGCCCATTCCTGGACAACTACTGAGAAGACATGATGACACTACTGGATGCCATTACGGACAGAGACGTAGCACAGACTCAGAAATACTGCATACTTTATTGGTTTTCACACACATCTAAAAAGAAAGTCACAAGTAAATTCTTAGATATGCGGCTGCTCTTAGCAAAACGGAATATCACCATGAACTGGAAGGCGAAGTCCAAGTACTGCACAATGGAGGGCTACTTAAATGGGCTGAGTGTGAAGTTGTAGTCTGGCTGCAGATGGCTACGAGACTAGGAAATGACTAGGAAATGGTGCTAGAGGAAGCAAGAGCTTGGGAAAGACTAGTTGCAGAACTGAAATCTCCCACAAACTATGGGGATGAAGACGGGGTGGGAGTCTACCCAGAGGTAGTAGGCTAAGTAATAGACACAGGTGGGAGGATTGGAGACCGACGCATGGACGCCAGGAAAGACGCCCTGCACCCTGGAAGGCTAGGGATCCCCTATGGTACTACCCAGATTATGCCCGCACACACACTAGAGACTTGCGCTGATATAGACTGAAGCCCTTAATGTACGTGATACGCCTGAGGGGAGGGGGAGGGATAGGGGCATCTGCGGTGAGGGTAGTTGTGGGAAGGAGTTTTATACCTGGAGCTGCATTACTGCAGGGGACCAGTAATGTGCATCGCTATTGAGCTACTAGAATATTCCCATCGGTCATTGCTATGTGGGGCACTTGAGGTGCTAATTGTAACCTGCACTGTCTAATGCATATGATACTGTTCAATATCATGATGGCATAATGCCCCCATGTAACTTCTGTGAAAACTAATAAAGTTTGATAAAAAAATAAATAAGTCATAGGACAAGACTTTGTGGCTATTTTTACAAGCCTTGCATTTTCCGCAAGGAAAGAAACCTTTTAATTTTCCAAAAACAGATAGTCTATTCTCTTTTGGACAGTGACTCTCTACTAGAAGATCTTTCAAAGAACATGCCTTCCTAAATGAGGGGTGATCCAGGTAGATCTTCCCCTATAATAGGGTCTTATTTAAGGATGCACCAATTTCTTCGTAGCACATTCCTAATGTCAGTGGCATTGCTTGAATAATTCGTAATCATTCTAAAATCTCTTTGGCCTTTCACTTTTGTACTTTCATTTCTTAATTTGTCAGTTTGGTTACCATTCACCAAATCCAATCTAGATTTAACTTCCACCTTACTTTTCACCTCTGTTAGAACTTCTCTAGAAAACCCTCTGATCATAAACCTTGCCATGCTCTCTGCTGCTGCTACCACCTGGAAATCACACTCCTTGGAGCAATTTCTCTTGATACGTAATAGCTCCCCATAAGGGATGCTATTCTTTAATTTCTCAAGGTGAGAGCTACTCGCATGTAATAGTGAATTCCCTGCCGTTGGCTTTCTGTGCAAAGTGGTGCACAGTTTGCCATCTGAGGCAAACCCAGTTCAATCTAGAAAATTCAGATATTTTACTGATTTCCCCTGTGAATCTAAGATTCAAATAATTTTTATTAAGAACTCTTAAATAATCATTAGCTGATTGCCCAGTATCTCTGTATATGACAAATAAATCATCAATATATCTGTTCCAGCTAATCACATTGCCGGTCCACTCATGACTGGTATCCGACCAGCCCACCCGCTTCTCCCACCAGCCAATGAATAAATTCACATAGGTGGGGCAAAGCAGGAACCCATGGCCATAAAACGTACTGGATTAAACAGTTGGTCCCGGAACAGAAATTGTTTATTGCTCAAACATAAGTAAACAAATTCCGTCAGCATACTGTTGTGCTAAATTAATTTCAATAAACATCCATTCAAGAAATAATGGACCTCCTCAAGGCCATTCTTGTGTTCAATGTTAGTGTAGAGACTTGAAATGGAAAGTGTGATCATCACAAAGTCTGGCTCCCAGATCACCCCTTCAATTCGCCTAAAAAGTTCTTTGGTATCCTGTATGTAAGAGATCAATTGGGTCACAAACTCAAACAGAAAGTAATCCACATAGATCGACATATTAGCTGTTAGATATCCTTGTGACAAAACTATAGGATAGCCAGGAGGGCTTGTTTTGTTCTTTTGAATCTTAGGGAGGTAGCAAAAGGTTGGTAGGCGTGGATGTTTCCAGCTGAGAAAGGCATATTCTTCATTCTCTAACATGCCCCTTTGACACCACTTGGTGATAAGCTTTTGATACCCTTCCACACTATTCTCACATATTCTTTCTGTGATCTTCACGTAGCTGGAGGTGTCATTCAATTGTTTAAGTGCTTCTTTTCGATAATTCTCAGCTGTTAAGAGCACTATATTACCGCCCTTAGCGGATGGTTTACATACGATGGTTTGATCTTCTTGTAGACCTTTCACTGCTCCCTTTGGTGCTTTGTAACATTGCTTTTGATTCTTCTCATTTCATTTTTCGTTCGTAATTTCATCAGATCCTTCATTGCAGTCTCTGAGAATATATCGATGGCATCCATAGGCATTTGTGAAATAAATTTGGATGTGGGTTTAAATGGACTTCTTGGACCCACTTGTGTGATTCCTAACTGTTCAGCTCTGTCTCTATCTCTAGAAGTTTCATCTCTTTTAGGATTCTCTTCCTCCTGTAAATCTTCCAGAATAGCCAGTTTCTCCAGATCATTCACTGTCAGGAGATCCATGTGGGTATTTACGGCAACGCCCTCTACGCAGAAACCACATCCAAACTCCAGAAAAGACTTCAACGCATACAGAACGCCTCCGCATGCCTCGTCCTCGACATCCCCCGCATCACTGCCCACCTGAGAGACCTGCACTGGCTCCCTGTCAACAAGAGGATCACCTTCAAGCTCCTCACCCACGCTCACAAAGCACTCCCTGACGCCGGACCAGCATACCTCAACAGAACTATGGAACTATGGACCCCAACAAATGTATCCCTGGCCGAACCCCTTTGGGCCCATTCCATTTCATGGCCCACCACAGTATCCTACAGGACCTTACTTCCAACCAGAATTTAACCAACATTTTTTAGGACAGGGCTGAAGACGCGGCAGAAGAGGTCGACGAGGCAACAGGAGAATACAATGGGAGGAAGACAGACCAGGACCACACACGAGAATCAACACCAGGGACCAACAACTACCATGAACGAGCACAATGAGGGATTAATAGTGAATCTCACTAATATCACTCTGAATATCGATGAAACAGCCGTCCTGGAAAAAGGCTTAGGCTTTGTACCTACAACTCATCTGAATAAATTCCAACTACGATGTGAACTAGGTGAGTTCTTTAGAAAAATCAGCCTAAAAACCTTCTTTCTTAACAAAGAAGAAATAACAAAAGAGGGTAACTATACAGATTTGAAACTCAAATCCACCTTCTTCCCTCCATCCAACCTGATGCCCCCAGAAGTACTCGCCTTTGAGGAGGCGGTGATTAAAGAGGTTGAGGAACTTGAACCTCAGAGGAACACCTATAACAATTTGACCAATAAAGAACCTGAGAAACAGGACAGATCTGATTATAAACCCAACAGACAAATGAGGAACAACAGTTATTCAAGACGTCCAAACCTACCGAACCACGTGCCTCACCCTCTTCACTGATGACAAATTCTAAAAAAAGATCAATAGGGACCCCACACCGAGATTGAGGAAAACCATCTCGTCCATAACGGCAGATGCCCTTGCGAAAGGTTGGGTCTCTAAAAAGGAACATGACTTCTTGAATCAAGATGACCCATGCATCTCTCTCTTTTATACTATTACCAAAATCCACAAAGGGAAGATACCCCCACCTGGCAGACCTATCGTATCTGGCATTGGCTCAATCCTGGAACCATTGTCCCAGTATACGGATTGGTTTCTACGTCCTCTAGTGAAACATATAACATCATTTGTCCAGGATACCAAACACCTACTCAACCTCCTTACCGAGAGTATATACAATCCAGAGGATCACATCCTAGTCTGTCTTGATGTTGAGGCACTATACACCAGTATACCTCAGAACGAAAGTATTACAGTTATTGAGGAAGTACTCAAAAAAGAAGATTGGCAATGGACTGCCCCCATAGAATGGATCATAACCCTTATACGGTTAGCACTTACAGAAAACTTCTTTAAGTTCGAAGAACAACTATACCTTCAGGTCCATGGTACTTCTATGGGCAGCACATTCGCTCCTAGCATTGCCTGCTTATACATGAGTTACTTTGAGGACCAACACATCTGGACCATGAACCCATACAGTGACAACATCCACAAATGGTACCGTTATATAGACGATGTCCTCATGATCTGGAAGGGAGATGAAGAGACGTTGTTAGAGTTCGGTAACTGGATTAATCAGCTGAACCCACACTTGCGGTTCACTCTAAACAAAGACAGGGAGAAGATCTCCTTCCTTGACATCAATATAATTGCTTCCAATGGCACACTGAGCAGTTCTCTGTACAATAAACCTACCGATAAAAACAGCCTATTGAGGTTTGATAGTTCACACCCACGATCTCTTAGAGAGAACTTACCAGTGGGACAGTTTTTACGCATCCGCAGGAACTGCTCCGCAATCAGTGATTGCAAAAAGGAAGCTGATATACTCACAAAAAAACAGAGGCAAAAAATCATTGAGAATGCCAAGAAAAGAGCACGCAACACCCCGAGAGAGGCTCTCTTAGAGACCTCCGACACAACTCAACCTCAAAAAATCATTTGTGTCACTACCTTCAATTCCTCGTCCAACAACATTAAAAGAATAATGGACAATTCTCACATCCAATAAACTTAAATATGGGAAACCAATGTTCTCATTCAAGAGGAATAGGAACCTAAAAGACTCCCTCGTCCATACTGACACATACAAACAAAAGAGCGACAACCAACCTACTGTGTGGAACACAACCCCAGTCACTGGTCACTACCCATGTGGGGCGTGTGTAGCATGTCAATTCACTGTAGCCACCAAGAGCATCGATTTGGGCTTACGCACCCCTTGGGAACAAAGATCCCATACCAACTGCAACACAGAAGCTGTCATCTACCTGATCAAGTGCCCATGTAACCTACTGTACGTAGGTATGACGAGTCGCAAAATAAAGATCCGCATAAGCGAACACAGGAGTACCATCAGGAGAGCTGTCGCAGCAAACAGACTCACAGCTCATTATGTGGAAAAAGACCATAAAGACACAGATATAAGATGGACAGTGATTGAGAAAGTGAAGGAAACTGGTAACCTACAAAAGAGATTACTTGACAAAGAACAAAGATGGGTTTACCGTCTGAAATCCCATGAGATAGGACTGAACGACGGCATCCCATGGAGCCAACTCAACAAATAATCTGGTTGTCCATTGATATAGATAGCACATTGTTACAACTCTATTTGAACGTGCTTCTATGAACTTTATAACCTATAAGGGTTAACTTTCCACTGTCTTACTCATGATCATTGATCATTGTCAATACAACCACTGAGTATTCCATCTATCCATGGTGATCAGAACTCCTGACAATACATAATTCCACATCTCCCCTTTCTCCTCTTTTTTCCGCCTCTCCCTTCTCTTCCCCCCCTAACTCCCCCCCACTCCCCCTCCCCTTCTCTCCCCTTTTTCTCTCTACTCTGGATGTGTATCACATACTGAAACACATGTATTTCCATATGCCTGAACACCAAATATCACAAACCCATGATGTGAATGTAACCGCATCACATCGTAAGGCATCACACGCAAAAGGAGCATTCCTCTACGGGTCCATCGGAGCTAATGAATATACGAGACTATCCAGATTCTTTGTGTCAATGCCTGATCTTGTAACCCGCACACATCTCGTGGCGGTTCTAGTTGGAGTTCTGTGGCGAGCCCCCTGACACCACATCAATGAAGAATTATGCATTTCAATGGTATGCCTCATTGTGCACAACACCACATTTGCAAACATCTTTCATTTGCCGTTAACCCATTATACGGCCAAGGCGTGCATTTGCCGCGTTTCGACATTGTCACCACCGCGGTGATGCTTGTATGCCGAAGTCATATTTTGAATCCACACCAATTTGACTCCATGCACAGTCACCCTGGGTCTGTGTTTTTCCGCTCCGTTAGTTCGTTGTGCATAGACATTGGGACCACTCTAAAGATAATAACAATTTTTACTTGAGACTACAATTCCCATCATGCGCTATGACTTCCTTACGCATAGCTACGGCTGGCCTGCGTCATTTCCTCCCCTCCTGTAGTAAACGCCCCTCATATCCTCAACAAATGGCGCCATCCACTAGATATATAATCGGCTTTTTCTTCCAGTTCCTCGTACCAGCCGAGGACCGGGACCACAATAGGTTGATTTGCCGGGTGAGATCATTGATTGAAGTAAGTGTATGAATGGGTTTTAGACACGTCCGGTGTCTACACGTCGTGCTTACATTATCATTCAGGGGATACCTACGCTTACTCTGCTCCCCGCTCACGTCCTTCCTTTTTTCTCTTGTCATTACTATCAACAGGACCACCCACATTATCGTACCGGTCCTACATGATATATATAGCCTTCCCGAAATTGGTAAGTGTGTAGAACAATATAAAGATAATATGAATACGAATGTTTGAGTGTGTTTTTCATACCTACTAGGTGGTTGATCTTGTACATTTGCATAAGATCGATTTAACCATTTAATTTTTAATCAAAAACGATGATTCTACTACCATGATCTGAGATTATTCTACCTCTGGTGCGTCACTGTTCACTGACCTTACTACTTGCAGCTAACACATAGCTAGTGTTTGAATGCGAGTAAAATCGCCACCCCACTAGACCTGTCACATTACTCACATATGTCGCAGAGTTGTTTTGGGATGTGTGGCACTATCAGGAGACATCTCCTTCGCCGTAAGCATGCATCTAATGGTTGGCTTGCTATCACCATACACCGCATGGGTATGAGTTCGATACAACGTTTTTTGGTTTTGGTTTGTTTTGATTTTTCTTCTTTTATGTAGTTCTGTTCTACATGATGTATCCATCTCCTTCTCTCATTTTTTTCAGATGGAGTCTGGCTATAAACTGATACATGTTTTCCACAAAGAGCTGCTGGAAAACATTTATAGTGGAGGCTGCTAGCTCCTAGAACCCCATGCCTCTTATTCCCCCCTCCACATATGTAGTGGAGTCCTTTTGTGATTTAATTTATAAACTGATACACACATACTTCTAACACAGCGGGGATTAGCTACTCTACCCCGCCACACAGAAAGTATAGGGTAATTCCCTCCTCTGTAAATACCTCACATAGGGGTCACTGTCTGCCCTGAAGAAAGTCTGGGACCTTTTTTTAGGCCATTCTAGACTGAAACATGTCGGCACTAGGGTCTTAGGACCATTATACTCCATAACAGACCCGTATTTTAGATTTTTTATTTACCCAGACAGACCCAAGAATAAAGGGAAACCAGGGGTCTGCTGAGGTTTTTTATCTTAAAAAAACCCCCTAACTTCATCTATCAAAAGAGCTCCCAACACTGTGGTTGAGCCTACCCCGACTTATAGGGGTCGGGGTGACCCGATGATGAAGCATGACACCACTAGGGTGTGTGAGGGTAACTGAAACAAGAAGCGCTGTCTCTTTCACATAACCTTGTGCTTAGCACAAGGATTCACTACAGAGGTTTACGTCTAGTCCCTTTTTTAGATTGTTCCCTGTCTCATGACACGAACATCTTTGACCCTCTTTTTGGTCACCTGGAGTATTTTTTGTGCATTAGTATTTCAAAGGAGGATATGCTCCAAGTATATAATTCCTCTTTTACCCCCCAGGTACTGGAAATGTGTCCCAGCACCACTATGTGTTAACATACCTCAACAAATGCCTCACCTTCTACACTCCCAACCACTAGCTTCGATCCGCTGACCTTGCCCTCGCCACCCTTCCACGCATCCACCGAACAACCACCGGCGGCAGATCTTTCTCCCACCTCGCCCCAAGACATGGAACACCCTCCCCATCCACTTGCGACAGACCCAGGACCTGCTGACCTTCAAGAGACTCCTCAAGACCTGGCTGTTCGAACAGAAGCAGTTTCCCCCCCCTTAGCGCCTTGAGACCCTCAGGGGTGAGTGGTGCGCTCTACAAATGTTTGATTGATTTATAATTCTGGCTTTTCTTTCTCTACATCCAGGTCCTTTTAATGTAAAGAATTCGTACTACTTGATTTTCCTGGAAAATTTTACAAGGTCAATCCTTGTTTGAGTATGCAAAACATTTATTGAGGGACAAAAGGTGAGTCCTAACCGCAAAACTGATTCTTCTATTGCGGTCAATTTCCTTGAGTCAAATTTACAATTGTCAGGTATTAGGTAATTAGCGTTTGTGCCCCCGTTTGCTTCAGGTGACTCATGGTGACGCACTGTTGTCGCTTCCCCCAACCGCCCCTCCTCGTTGTACATTTACTCTTTGGTCTGGTGGTTTTCCTCTTCCTCCTCTGCTCCACTTCTGTCCGATCAGAGTAAATTACTTGTGAAAAGGGGTGGATGGTTCATTGATTCCAGATCGTGCTCCGCTCTCCTCACTTGACTGGTCTGTATCTGTGACGTCAGATTCAGATATCTCCCTAACTCATTATCTCTTGCATCACGTTCAAATTTTTCTTGTATTGTATGCTTGATCTTCTGTTCATAACTTAATAGAAGTTTCTTCATTCCTGGTTTCAATTCCTCTTGTTTGTTTTCATTATCATTTTTGGCAATTTCACTCTCCAGAATACTTATTTCCTGTACGGCATGTTCCCGGTTGCTCCAGGCGAATTTCACCAGGATAAGTAGCATACCTTTGGAGGAGTTGGCTGTGTGGTCAGCCGACTCTTCCAGCAATAACGGGTCTGGATTCTCATACGGTGGAACTATGTAAATCCGCAATCCTCACGGTACAAGTTGAACATCAATTTAATTCTGGAGGGACGTTTCCTCCCACCATTTTCTGGTCTTCCACTCTTAGAGCCTTTCCGATTTCATAAACTTTTAGCTCATCCCCTCCGTATGCTATGTGACCACCACTGCTCTCTTTCTTTTGAGAATCTCTTTTCCTTTTAAAAATGTCCACTGATGCCTCACAGCGCGTCGCTTCACTAAACATATAGAGAATTTTGTGTACAAATACACTCAGTCATGTACTTCTGCTCCCTCACCCTACCGCCTTACTCCCCGCGCTCAAACATTTGAATATGTGAAAATCTTCTTACCGGTACTCAATGCCGACACTTGAAGCTAACTTCTGATTCATGGTTTTCGGTACTTAAAAAATATGGCCACGGGTGAGCTAATTTGTTGCATTCAATACTTTAAGGCGGCAGTGAAGGAAAAAAAATCTACCGCTCCATCATGTCGCCTCCGTCCCTGCACTCACGGGTGGGTGCTGTGTGCGCAAGGGCGAAATCTCGCTACAATATGAAAGCTGCAGGGTACAAAATTACCAGCACTCGCAGGAGCATACGCCATCTTACCTGAAGTTGTTGCAACCAAGTGGTTTTAGCCGTAGTAGCGGTGATGGCCATTGTAAGCTGGTGGTTCACAAGAGTTAAAATGGTTTCTTGTTTAGCTCTCAACATTTTCTTTTCCAGCCTTATCTTTGGGAGACTGCGTCCAGGATCCATTTAGTTCAATTGGGCCTCAGGACAATTGGTGATAGATTTATATGCTTTTGGTCTATCCAGAATACTCAAGTGTTTATTGTGGTGTTAATGAACCCCTTTCTGTACAGGAATTGGTATGCTCTTGACTTACCCTAGCTGCTGGAACAGCTTTGTTCTCTCCACCTACCATCACCCTGTTTCCACTTGGCCTTCATCCTCAACTCCTGTACTACAAACAAGGTTCAGATCATTAATAATTTGACGGCTTGTGGGGAATCTGAGCAGGCCTCAAATCTAGTCAGACAGATTCTTACAGCAAGTTCAACTGATGCAAAATGCTGCTGCTCATTTTGTAACTGAGTCTAGGTGTGAGCACCTCATCCTGAGAAACCTTCATTAGCTATCTATCTGAAAAAGAGTGGTCTTCAAAACTTATTGCAAGTTTTGATATTTTCCCTCCAGCATTCTTGACAGTTCAATTTACTCATCCCTCAAGGATCTGTGCTTTTTTCTTACAATGTTTACTTGAAATCCCAAGGACTAGAACATCTTTTTTGGTGATTAATCTTTCTCTGTTGCAGCAGAAGAGGAATAGAGATTTCCCATCAACACCTTCCTGGAAAAACCTTACAACTTTACTTTTAAATCAAAATTTTCCAACATTGTTTAAGTTCCTTTCTCCTCTTAATATCTCTTGAGTTTTTTCTAAAGTGTTGAGATATCTAAAGGATTTGTGAAAGTTGTATATTTCCATGATAACGAAAAACTGTATTCTGTTTCTGAGTTCGCCTCATTAGCTTTTTAAATTGTAAAAGATATTGAGAATCCTATAAGAGGGAATAGGACCAATCTGTTTTTTAAGATTTAGATTATTCTCGTGTATTGATAAGTCCAGCATACTGTGGTAATTCATTAGGGGCTTCACTAATTTGTCAACCACTAGCATTGTATTCAATTTCACAGTTCCAGAAGTCAATCATTTCTGAGACTTTTACATTCTTTAAAACTAGATCCTATTGGATTGCTCTCCCAAAAATATGTTGTTCATTATATGCTAAGAGCGGAATGAGGGGAATGCATGTGCAGCACCATCTTTATTCATTTTTGGCCATGTTACTATGCATTGGAGGCCTTTATGTAAATTAACCTGAGTGAGATAAAAAGTGTGCTCGCGTACTATAGGTGCAGTAAGCCAAAAATTATAGGATGCCTAAGTGCAAAATTGACTCATTTCTTTTTCAAAGTTTCCTCCGTTAAAGAGGAATGGTCTGTTTTCTTTCTGAATGTTAACAGTGTTGAATGTGAAGTAAAGATCCTCTGTTCTTACATCTAATATCAGCTCTGAGCTATAGTTTACAACTCTAACAAGAGCAAATGAGCTTGTGATTCTTCAAATTGAAGCATTGCTTTCCAATTAGTATTGCAAAACGCAGGGTTTGGAGTGAGAAGGCCCCCATCTGTTCCACAAAAATGCATAGAAAAGTAGGGTGTAGAAACTTTCCATTTGTAAGAAGGGAAAAAGGGGAGTCATGCTCTCTGTCTGGACACCTAGCTAAAGATCCTCTAGGTGTGCAGGGAATAACATGACTCGACAACAAACGAAGTAATCATAATGCAATGCTGCAAGGCCACTATAGAGATTTAGATTAACTGTTTAAAGAAATATGATAAACAATGTTTGGGGTTTATATTTTATTCACTTTTCAACATTTGTAAATCACTGAAGTAATTATTATGATAATCCTTTTTTATTTAACTTAAATAGGATTAGCATATAATACATTGTAATCGTTATAAAATGCCAACATTTGTGTGTATTAATTTGGGTGTTTATGGTGGGACCCTCTTACCTAAATCCTGCAAGAGTAAGAAATCCGTTGGATTATTAACATCACTTTCAGAAATAGAACCAGGACCACTCCCCAATTGGAACAATTAATGGAAAGAGTGAGAGGACTCCCCTCTGGAACAGCTCCTAGTGGTAAACGTAGAGGCCATCTTGAACTGTCTCACTCATAATGGTTTGGTTCCCCATAAACCACAGATATCTTCCGCGCTTCCTTACTCAACCAGCTCCCAGGTGAGAGCACTTGACCCAACCCAACCCCACCTAAACCTCCTAGTACCCTTATCCCACAAACCCCCTACCCCGCTCTATCCCCCCCACAAGCTTCAATTCCACTATGGAGCCCACTGGTATACACATATATTCCATCAAATACCCCCGAACCTTACAAAAAAAGCAGCTAAAAGCTTTATACGCAACCAATTAAAATCTCACCCCGAAACACCAATCTCTGACCCTTACTTCCCTTCTAACACAGGACACATAACTAACAACATCATTTTTTATACCAAAAGAAGAGCCCAATGGAGGAAAGTCTTTCTGGCCCTATTCTCAATCGCCTCCACTAGGAAATCAGTACATGGTCTCACGTTATCCATCATCCCCTCCCCAATTTATAATGCCGCAGCCACAATCCCCATTTACCATAATGGGATCATCCTTATACAAGCAGCTGACCATAACCTTAACTTACTGGATAAGATCTTCCCTCTCATTAAGGAAAAAGGTGTAAGTCTCCTACCAACTATCACCCTTCAAGATGATTCACAGCTCTCCAAGTATTCCTCGCCCCCCAGCATTTCCAATATTACTATTGTTACATCCACACCCAACACCCCTATCTCCCCTCATCCCTCCTTCCCCCTGTAACTTCTCCCCTCATCAACACCACTTTTGTCCAAATCTTAGACCCCATTCATACCTCCCCACAACCTTGTGATAACACACATCTGCCCAACGCCTTCTCTGCCCCTACCACCACCAATAGTCTCAAGGTCCCATTCTCACCCCACACTCCTACCTCATTGCATCCCGCCATTCCACCCAGCCCGCCCCTTCTACTAATCTCATTGTCCCACACACATCCCATATCCTCACCCCCTCTCATCTTGTCTCTACACACCCCTCACAGACAACCACAGACCTACCTCCTCACTACCCGTCTACCCAAACGCCCCTTCCCCCTCTAATAATCCCATTGTCCCACATATAACCAACTTCCCCACCTCCCTGCATCTCGCCTCTAGACCCCCCGTCTCTGATAATCTCACACCTACCTCATCACATCCCTCCACCCCACCTGACCCTGCCCCTCCACTGCCAACCCCATGGTCCCACACACAACCCACATCCTCTCCTGCCCACATCTCACCTCCACACCCCCCTCTCTGACAACCACACAGGAAAATTACTTTACTACGAATCAGACTATGATTGACTCCCAAACGTCACACATAGAGCACCTGATCTTCCCCTAACCACAGTCCAGACAGCTAATTTGTTACCTTCAACACCAGACCCCAGACTTGACGAGATACTACTATCTCTACAACAAGCTAAAGAGGACCTGCAAACTTTTCATGACCTGATTCTACAACAATCCAAATGCATGCGCTCCAAACTTGAATCCAGAAATTACCACCACACCAACCACTCGAAACACACTCAACAGCAACACACAAGCTCCCCGAAACTGGTGCCACCCAATTGGAGAACAATACCCTATCCTAATGCCTCATCCCGTCCAAGCAGAATGAATATCTCTCTTTCAGACAAAGACTTAACCTCCCTACTCCATTCTTATGAGCCACCGGGCCTCTCCCTTAACACGGCGCACTCAGACAGCTTACCTATACCTGCCCTTATCCAATCCATTCCTTCCAATACTCATAGAGTTACAAGACACATATATAGAGGTATAGTGGAAAACAACCTCATGCAAGTCTCCACATCAGACGAACCCACCACAACACCCATAAAAAATTTGCTAAAATATGTACTTATAAACTGTAGGTCTGCCATGCAACCGGTATAGCTGACCTCATACTTTCGAATGAACCAGACCTACTAATTTTGACTGAAACATGGCTAAATGAATCATCTACACCCATCCTAGACATACTAGTACCCCCAAACCATTTCATAACAAGACTTGACAGAACTGATAGGCCTGGTGGGGGTATTGTTTGTATACATCGGAGCAATCTCTCAGTGAACCGCTTCCACTCCCCGATACTATCCTCATGTGAACCCCTGTGTTTGGACATCAATAGCAATAATAAACCAATATGCTCTCTAAACACATTCTACCACCCACCAGGTGATAACCAAACCTTCATCGAACATCTTATGGACATTCTATCTACAAAGGGCGGACAACAAATTACTCAAATATTCTTTTGGGGATTTCAATCTCCACTGGGAGGACAGCTTAAAATACTTCCTATCAGGCCTTAACCTCTCCCAAATCTGTGACAACCCCACATATGATAAAGGAACAACCCTGGATCTAGTAATTTCAAAAACCGACTCCACTCAGCTTGATTCGATCCTCCCCTGTGACTGGTCTGACCACCACATCATTACATTCCACATCAACAAACCAGTAAAATTACTTTCTACCCAACCCAAGAAAACTAAAATCTGGAAGAGAAATCTAAACAATGTTTCCGACCTACTCACAACCTACAGTCCTAACATCCTGCTTTCCCCGGATGACCTATCCGATGTACAAGATCTAACAGCCATTACATCCACTCAATAAACACTGTACTAGACAATCTAGCCCTCTTACAACTAAAAGGAGTAGCCTGCCAAAGACTCTAAACCCTGGTATGATGGTAGGCTAAATTAAGACAGATGTTCCCTAAGACTAATCGAAAGAAGATGGAAGGCGGCACCATCCTCTGACCACCTCAATCTCTTAAGGAGCACGAGAAATTCCTACTACAGAAAGATCAGACAATGAAAAGCAGACTTCTTTACTAAGCAATTAGATCAAGCCAAGAAGCATCCCAAAAAGCTTTTTGAACTAATCAAATCGCAATCTAAGGAAGTACCCCACCGCCACCAAGCTAAGCCAGACACAGTACCCATTTGTGAGGAATTTGCCTCCTTCTTTACAAAAAAGACAGAAAACATAAAGAAGGACCTGCTCAATGACCTAATTTCTCTTACCGACCCCCACTTGGACATGCAAATATTGACCTCAAAAACAACGCATCCTGGTCCTCCTTCCACACCTACAGTCAAGAAGCTATTTTAAAAATGCTCACGGCCTCCAGTCACTTCACTAATCCTCTTCCCGCAAACCACATAAAAGACTTCATTCCACTGTTACTGCCTCTCTGGACCAAGACTATAATCACTTCTCTCCTTTAAGGAACCATCCCAGAACTCCTTAACGCTGGGCAGGTAACCCCTATCTTAAAGAAACCATTGGCGGACCCATCAGACTTGAATAACTATCGCCCAATATTCAACATCCCCACCTTGTCTAAACTCTTAGAAAATTTGTCCACATGCAGCTTGGCAAACACATAGACCAATTCAACCTGCTCAACCAATACCAATCCGGCTTCTGTGCTGGACACAGTACCGAATCATCCATGACCCACATAATAGATGACACATTAAAAATCCTTGACCAAAAGATGCCTATCTACTAATCTTGTTGGACCTATCCTTGGCCTTTGACACCGTCAAACATGACAAATTGATAGATCTCCTGAAACGCAGAATGGGTCTATCTGTAGCTTTTCTAAATTGGTTCACCTCCTTCCTCCAAAATAGATCACTAAGATTCAAGGTCAATCAATCATTATCCAAGAACGTCCCAGACACTTTAAGAGTACCACAGGGATCATCCCTTCCACCTACACTTTTCAACCTCTTCATGGAACCACTCACCGAACTTCTCAGCTCATCGCATGTACATTACCACATGCATGCGGATGACACTCAACTATGCATAAAGATCCACTCACTTGAGGACATCAAATCTCTCAATACAACACTTCAAAAAATGCAGACCTGGCTGGCCAAAAACCATTCGAAACTGAACACTCTCAAAACTGAGTTCCTCTTAATCTCTCCCCCCAACCAATCAACCACCATCCTCGATTGGATGAACCACCTAACAGCACTCAAAGGTCAACCTCGCATTATCGAATCAGCGAAATCACAGGGAGTGACCCTAGATAGAAACCTAAACATGCGGAAACACATCAGCGCCTCTACAAAAGGAGCACATTTTCTGATGAACACCTTGAGAAAAATAAACCCTTACTGCCCCCAAATGACTACACACATGCAGTTCAAGCTAAAGTAATCCCCAGAGTGGAAATTGGGAGTATAACTCTCTGCGGACTTCCAAGAGGGACAACAGCCCCTTTAAGAGCTTCAATCAACGCTGCTGCTAGACTCATCACTGGCTCAAAAGGAAACAGTCACATCTCACCCGACCTTCGAGCCCTCAACTGGCTATCATTCAAGGCTAGAATTCACTTGAACTACATCACAAAACTCTGAGTTATCAAGCTCAGAAATTAATGCTATCATGTGGTAATAGATCCACCAGGAGCTCCAGCAATCTTCTACTGAAACCACAACGATTCCTCAAGAAGAAAACATGCAACCGGTCCTTCTCAGGAATGGCTCCCAGGATTTGGAATGCTTTGCCCGCAGAAACGAGACTGAATCCCTCCACTGCATTCTTCAAAAAAGAAGTGAAAACTATTCTCATGGCTAAATTTACCTGATATATTTACATGTACATGTTACCTATAATTTACCTGCTAGTATGGTTTAGTAATATTTTGTATTAGTCTTACCTACATTTTTTCTATTCATGAATTTGTTCACTTACATCGACCCTGTAAAGTGCTTGGATACCTGTAAGGGTCTTGTTCGTGCTATACAAAACTTTCAAACAAATAAATAAATGTCCTTATGCATAGAACTTGGGGAGGGGGACTTGCAGGGGGGGGGGGCAAATCTGCATCTTTTCTTTTTCAATTCGCAGAAGGAAATGCCTTTCGGAGTTAAGGGACTCTAAGTGAGCGTGACTGCTAAAAAGTTGGACTTTTATGACAGAGAGAACACTTCTAAATGTAACATAGGCAGCAGTAGGTTAATATAGGATGAATTATCTCTGACACCCACTCATGACCTCAGCCATTAACAAATTAATGGCCGGATCATAGAAATGCTCCAGGGGCACAATGTGCTGCTCCTGCTTATCTGTCTATTGAACACACAATTGATGGACGGAATGCAGAACAAATCAAAACATTCATCCCCAGTCAAGAGTACTGGATTATATCCATCATTATTTTGCTCACCATGCCACCCCAGTTTAGACCTGGCCATAGGCAAATCAGTCTTGACCCTGTGCCTCATGGGAACAGTCCAGCCCTAACTGCCTGGCCATGTCCTCCCTGGACCGGAAACATGCATCCTACCACCGGTTTTGGGGTTTCACCCCTCTTCAGCCAGGATAGCTTGATTCCAGTGGCACAGTGAGCCCAGGACCTACGTCTGGGCATACCAGGCGCACTTAGGGCAAGAAAGCAAAAGACACACAATTGATGGACGGAATGCAGAACAAATCCAAACATTCATCCCCAGTCAACAGATTTGGGTTAAATCCATTATTCTTTTGCTCACCATGCCACCCCAGATTCGACCTGACAATATGCAAATCAGTCCTGACCCTGTGCCTCATGGGAACAGTCCAGCCCGAACTGCCAAGCCAGGTCCTCCCTAGACCAGAAACAAGCATCCTAGGACCGGTTTCTGAGTTTCACCCCTCTTCAGCCAGGCTAGCTTGATTCCAGTGGCACAGTGTTCCCAGGACCCACGTCTGGGCATACCTGGTGCACTTAGGGTGAGAAAGCAAAAGACACACAATTGAAGGACAGAATGTAGAACAAATCAAAACATTCACCCCAAGTCAAGAGATCTGGGTTAAATCCATCATTCTTTAGCTCACAATGCCACCCCAGTTTAGACTTGGCCATATGCAAATCAGTCTTGACCCTGTGCTTAATGGGAACAGTCCAGCCCAAACTGCCAAGCCAAGTCCCTTGCCCAGACGTGAGTCCCTTGCTCACTGTTCCAATGGATTCAATCTAGCCTGACTGAAGAAGGGTGACATACCCAGAAACCAGTCCCAAGATGCTTTTTTCCGGTCCAAGGAGGACCTGGCCTGGCAGTTTGGTCTGGGCATGGGGCACAGGGTCAAGACAGATTTGCATATGGCTGGGTCCATCTGGGGTGGCGTAGTGGGCAAAAGAATGATGGATTTAACCCATATCTTTTGACTGGGGGAAAATGTTTGGATTGTCAGCATTCCATCCATCATTTGTTTGCTGTAACACTTTTCGCCCTAAGTGGGATGGGTATGCCCAAACGTGGGTCCCTTGCTCACTGTGCCACTGGATTCAAGCTTGCCTGGCTGAAGAAGGGTGACATACCCTGAAACTGGTCCCAGAATGCTTGTTTCCGGTCCAGGGAGGATCTGGCCTGGCAGTTCGGTCAGGACTGTTCCGATGGGGCACAGGGTCAAGCCTGATTTGCATATGGCTGGGTCCAAACTGGGGTGGTGTAGTGGGCAAAAGAACAATGGATTTAACCCAGAATGTTTGACTGGGGGAGAATGTTTGCATTGTCAGCATTCCATACATCATTTGTTTGCTGTAACATCTCTCTATTAGATGCAGAGCTCTGCTGGTCTCAGTATATGTATGAACAAGAACGATAACCCTTGACTGATGTGGGACTACAGAGCTGGGCTCCTCCAGAGCATCCATGTAGTAAGAGATTACTGATCAACAAAAACTCACATGGTGTAATACAGAACACCATAAGTTACGCACTGTGATACTATTGAGTGTTTTAGAGCCCACGCGATTCTGGTTCTGAGGAACGCCATACTGACCCCCAGGGGTAGCAAGACATAATTGCTGAAAACATTTTGACCTATATCAAGGATGTGAGAGGTCATTAGTTCCTCACCACACATCCACCACTGCTTTTAATCTTTGTAAAAGGGCACCATTATTAAAAAATATACCACATTAGTGGGTAAACCACAAGACAATTTTAATGCACCTCCTTGTCTCATTTGAGAATTCCCTCCCCCCCCAAAAAAACAGCTCCGTTCTAATCAGGCATCGAAGCACACCCTTGTAATGCTTTGTGTCTCGGTTAGGACCCCAGTGATGAAGCATGCCACCAAGGAGGTTAGTGGGTGAGGGGTTTTACAAAAAACCTAAAGGTGTTAGTTTCACACTTTGTGTGAGAGACATCTCTAAGGAACTTGGGGGCATATCATCAAGGAGAGGCGATAACATTATCGCCGCTTTAGCGTCCGTTTTCGGGCGAAAAGCGGCGATAATTTTATTGCCTTATCAGCAAAGACACGCTATTGCGTGTTTTGCTGACTTAGCGCCCGTTACTTCAACGCCCAACTTTGCATCGCTAATGAGATGCAAAGTGGGCATAACTGACAGAAATTTCCATTACTCCTATCATCAATCTGCACGCTAACCTGTGCAGCGATGATAAAAGGAGCACTAACCACGCATATCGCAGGTTTCTTTACGCCTGCTTTTCTTTTGACTAAACCATGTTAGCCTATGGGTGTTGGATCATAGGGCTGAGACCACTCAGCCCTATCAACAAAGTATCGCCTGTTGCTGTGCGTTTATTGATGGATTTTCAGTGATTATTGCACCTTTTGCAACTATCGCTGGTTTATATATCGCATCGGAGATAAGCGTTGCTGATAGCACGCTATCTCGGCGATATCAACCGGCGATAATTATCCTCGCGCTAAGCGCACTTAGCGATAATTATCGCCGGCTGTTGCTGATATGCCCCTTGGTAGCTTGCTCACTCCTCTCTTATTTAGTGCCATCCATTATGTTGCATGGATGCTGCTCAGGAGCAGACCTATATGCCTGTTTATGATGGCGGAGGGCTTGCGACGAGAGCCTGTCAGTGGCGGGCCCTTCTCCATCGCAATGCGAATTTTCCCCCGCCATATTATGATGGCTGGGGGAAGCATTGAGGAAGTGTGGAAGTCGGAAAGACCGACCGCAATGGTTCAGACAGGCGGTCCTTTTCCAACCACCTGTTGGAGCAGCTACATTGCCCACATTGCAGCAGTGCTTGCCAGGCACCGCCATTGGGATTGTGATATCCATTTCCACCAGTTGTTTCGAGGCAGTCAACCGGCAACAAGATAGCAAGTGAAAACAGATTTGAGGGGCCCATAGCGGGCCTCCCTGCAACCAAGGGCCTGGGGCAAGGGCGCTGGGAGGGCACCTATTGTGCCCCTCTACAGATCCCTGCACCATGTGGCAGGCATCACATGGTGCCTGTCGCATAGTGCAGGGATATGCAAGTGCCTTTTTTAACGCATTGCGGATGGTGCTACTAACCGCATCCCCGCAGCAATGCACAGTATAGATGATGTGACCGCCGTAGTGGTGGTCACATCATAACTCAGATTGTGTGGAGGCTGCCTCATTGCAGCCAGTCCCAAATCCAAAACGATGGTGGACGGACTGAAGTCTGTTCACCATCGTAATGACCCCCTTTGCTTGGGACTAGAGAACATCAGCATGTAGGGACTGAGGGGGTCATTACGATGGTGGATGGACTTCGGTTTTGGGACCGGCCGCCTATGAGGCAGCGGTCCTGCACATGACATTACAATGTGACCACTACTGTGACGGTCCCATTGTGCATGTTTACCATTGCAGCACGCTGGCTGCAGCACCTGCCGCAATGGTAAACATACATGTTGTGCATTTTCCTGCACTATGTGGCAGGTACCACCTGGTGCAGGGAACTGTAGGGGGGCACCATAGCTGCTGTCCAAGTGCACATACAATCAGTGCCTGCACAAGGGGGGCCTGCAATGGGCCCCCAAAGTCAATCCCTACCAACCTTTCCATGACGGGGGAACCACCATGGAAAGGCTGGAGAGGATGCAGCATCCTAATGTGGCGGGCGGTGACTGCTAGGTACCACCACCATTCTAGGGATGTGGGCAGGTCCGACAGGCAATCATAACAATTGCCTCTGGCGTACCCATGGCAGACAGGTTTTCTGCCTGCCAGCACACCGCCCGCCATCCATATCTGGCGGGCTGGGAATGGCCTTACTATGGCGGTGAGCCCACCACCGGCAGCCTGCCTGTGGTGGGTTTACCGCCATCGTAATCAGGCACTAAATTACAAACTGTCTCTGAAATGGATACCTATTGGGCCCTAAATTAATTTCCTTTACATGCAAATATGCTGCTCGCATTTCCAACATTGACCTTAGAAAATCTTGAGGTAATGCATTACAATGATGCAATTCTTGCTTACATTTCATCTTTACTATTGCATTTTTCATGCAATATATGACTCTTTGGTAAAGTGATTCACCCACCTGTCGTGGTTGAGTGTTCATGACGCTGCATGTGCAAGAAATCTGGAGATTAGGCTAAAAGTAGTGTGAATTTCTCACAGTGTCTATCAGTGGGTCACAGAGGTGTTCAGGCTTCAGGCACATGCAGTTATTGGCTTCTCTACAGAGTGCACAGGTCAGTGGTATCATATGTGCTAATTATAATTGTGACACGTTGGGAAAGTGAACAAAGGTACACAGCTGTCTAAATATTTGTTGAACCAAAGGAAAATAAAATGCAGTGCGTAAAGGTGAGTTGGTGGTTTGTGTGTGTTAGGGGATGGTGTAGCTGAGCGTGGCATGATGATGTGAAGAGGAAAATGATGATGTGTGACATACACAGGTGGAGGATTTCAGAAAGATGTAGGGGAAGGGATTAAGGACCTCATTTACAACAATTGACGCATGGTAACACTGCACATCACTTTGCTTGGATGCCCTACGTCAAAATAAAATGGCTGGAATGCACCATATCAGGTAGAATATAGCTGGTTACATTGCATGTGTTTACAATGCATGCGATTACAACGCAGTTGTTACAACAACTGGGTTGTTACATCGCCGTACCATCATAACGCAAGTCGTTACAATGACTTGTTCTAGGGTCGCACTGGACTTAAGAATAGTATAATTTACTATTCCAACTCCAGTGTGTTCAACAGTAGGGAAGGTGTTGGAATAGTAACTTATACTATTCCTTCATTTAGAGCGCCCCCTAGAGCAAGCCATTGTTACAACTTGCATTGTAATGGTACTGCAATGTAACTACGCTGTCGTTGTAACGACCGCGTTGCAATTGCATGCGTTGTAACGCACGCGATGTGATGGCTGTTTCCCTATCAGATATGGTGCATTCCTGTTATCTTCCACAGAGCTGGTGCACAAATGGCTGCCGTGTGCCATTGTAGGCACCATTGCACAATGGTACAAGGGTGTCCGCATTGTAGGAATTATTGTTTTTACGCAGGAAGGTATACCTTCCTGCACAAAAATAATCAGTGTCAGACTTTTCCTCTTTCTTTGTATGATGCCAAAAGGAGCACACATAGAAAGAGGAAAAAGCGAGGAGAAATAAAGTTATATCTCCTTGTTACACCACCCTTACGGAGCCGCACAGTTTTGAAGCATTCCCATTTGTATGCTGTGTTGTAAATCTGGGAATGTGTCAAATACCATGGGCATTGAGTGGGAACACCCACTACAATGCCAATTGGACACCTCCCCAATGCAGGGTGAGGCAACACAGCAACTTGCACTGTGTTGCCTTACACCAAATCTATAAGGCCATGAAAACCCACGCACTGTCTCTTTTTGTGGCCTCGTAGATATGGCTCTGCAGTCTATGCTGCCAGAATGTAAAAGAAAGTGACATTCCAACAGTGTACAGGGCTTGTAAGTAAAATTTGCTTTTGTGTAATTACACATAATTCTGGAAAAATCATGCAAAATTACTCATAATTTAGCTAAAAACAAAACTGACAATTGCTGCTATTTTTTTTTGCAAAATGCATCCGTGTGTTCAATTTGGAGTCAAAGAAACATTTCTCGCTAAAATTACTGCAAAAAATACAAGTACAACGAGCTGTAGCCGCTCACATTCTGGTCATTCAGGTGTGTTAATTTTTTGCTGCGAACTGTGGGCCATATGTTCAAGGGAAGTGGCAGAGTGTGTCGTTAGCCTCCTTGGCTTAACGACACGGTCCGCCACTTCTGAAATGCAGGGCTGCACCATATTTACAAGAATATGGTGCAGCCCTGCATTTCCCCCTGCGTTGGCGCTATGTTTAGCAGTTTAGTGCCAACACAGGCACCCTTGCACCATAGTGCAAGGATGTCCACGTGCAGGGGAAGATTGTTTATGTATAGGAAGGTCACCCTTCCTGCACATAAACAACTTAGAAATGCCGCTTAATGCAGCACATACAGAAGTTGCAAAACAGCATTTTTTAAAGAATGTATTGTTTATGTTAAGGTAGGGGGCCTTCCTATACATAAACAATCTTCCCCTGCATGCGGACATCCTTGCACTATGGTGCAAGGGTGCCTGTGTTGGCGCTAAGCTGCTAAACATAGCGCCAACGCTAAGGGGGGCCTTCTTGTACATAAACAATCATTGGCCTTTTGCTGTTTTCATTTGTGCTGCACAACGCAGCACACATGAAAACAGCAAAAACGAGGAGATATGAAATATTTTGCCTCGCTTCGCCAGGTTAAGACCAGGTTTTCCCTGGTCTGAATTCTGGCGCTGCCACCTATTTACACCTCCCTTGTAAATAGGAGGCAGCGTAAGAATCAAATATATGTTGTGGTAGAACACTCACCACAACACCCATAGCCCTCCCCTTTCATGCTAAGGGGCCGATCCCGATCCGGGTCGGAAAGCACTCCGACCGAGTCGGATCCGGAGTGTTTTCCGACCGAGCCGGACCCCTACAGTCCAACCGAGTGAGTACGATGCGCATGTATGCTGTCGGACTCGGTTCGGTCGGACTCCCATATAAGTCAAGGAGCCAGTTGTACGACGCGTACATGCGCTCCCATTGACTGAATGGGTATGTCTCGAACAAGTGCACCCCCTACAGTGGGTATGCGTCAGTGCCATCTGCACCGTACATGCCTGTGTTGGGGAGACCCATAGGTCTCCCCCTGTGTCCGAGTCGTGGGGCTGCGGGTGTCATGGGGTCCGACGCGGACCCCCGAAGTCCGACTCCGGGAGCTTTTGCGAGCCGGACAATCCGGCTCGCACAGGCTGTCCGACGCGTGCATCGTACTGGCTCGGTTGTAGATCGCATCCATTGCACGCAACGGTTAGCTTCCAACCGAGACGTACGGAGCGGTTCGGACCCGGAAATGACTCGGTCGGTGAATCTCATGTAGCTCGCATACTACTCGCTCGCTCGTACGGCTGTACGAGTCAGCCGGATAACACGCGTACGGCTCGTAGTTTTTCCAGCCAGATCGTGTTCGGTGCCCTCCCGACCCGGATCGGAATCGGCCCCTTTGTGTAGCGTGAAAGGAGGCCTTATTTACAACCTTAAACCATGTTAAGTGGCATAACGCTGCCTTGTAAATAAGGTGAAGCTCCTATCGCCACAGGAACGTAAAAAAAAATAACGTTCCCATGGCGATAGGGGCTTGTTAATATCCCCCAGTGTGTAATTACACAATGTCACACAATTATGCAATTTTGTTGGGTCTGTCTAATAAGCATAACACTAAATTACACAAGATTACTCCTATGTAATTGAAATTTCATCCATGCCTAGAAATGATGCAGGAGAACTATCCCTGGTGTAGTATATATTTGAAA
Organism: Triturus cristatus; assembly: GCF_964204655.1. NCBI lineage: Eukaryota > Metazoa > Chordata > Amphibia > Caudata > Salamandridae > Triturus > Triturus cristatus. Next base: position 185,749,083 of record NC_140589.1, read on the forward strand.
ACAACCTGGCTCTTCTGTGCATAATTCAAGCATAGATGGGTCTGTGGAGTAGCACATTTTTAGACTCTTTGGTATTAGTGGAGCCTATGAACATTTGGAGCCGTCCTATTTTTTAAAAAAAAGCTATTCTATTATTTCGGAAACATTATTTTGACTAATTCCCTAACGTTCGTGCATCGTCCCTACTCGGACTCAATTCTCACAAGATTCAGGGATCTCCATTGCACAGCACCCCCCCCCCCCCCATGCTGGCAGTGTTTCTATGAATAAACCTCAGAGATGATGTATGCACTGATTGTGAAATGGTTCCTTTTATTTTTCTCATGGCATCATACATAACCTTAGCAATCATCTGCAGTAAAGTCTTCTCACAGCACTAGATGGCAGGCCAGGATTGGTAACTACTACCGGCTGCAGCACCACGCGTCATTCAATCTCAGCATACTTGTTTTTATTTTTTGTTCAAAGTATTTTCGTGTTAATTGGTGATGCAAAGAAAAGGAGAAGGAAAAGGTGCGGGGTAATTGACAGTCGCAATTGGAAAGATATTTGTGAAGCATTGTATACAAGAAAAGAACCAAATACAATCATCCGATTACTGATTACAAGGATATTAATTTAGCTGAAGAGGAGGGGGTTGAAAAATAGGGAGGGTGGAAGAGGGGGAGAGGGAAGACATAAGGGAACCCCAGAAAGAGACAGGGATAAAAGAGAGAGAGAGAGAGAGAGAGAGAGAGGGCGATGTCTAGATTTAATTTCAGCATACTTATATCCATAAACATACTAACTGAGGTGGGCTTTCTTCTCACCTGTGGTATACCCCAGATTCTCCTCAATTGATCATAGGTGCTTCAGGTATCATGTCCATAGATCATGTCCTCTATCCAGGGTTTGCTTTAAGGCAGTTCTTTGGTGAGTTCATTGGAAACGGGGTAGGAGGCATTATCCCCTCCCCAGCATGTCTGAGTAGGCTGCACCGAGTCCGGGTAGGCCAGATATTACTGTTGATTTTTTGGGCCATGCAAATAAAATCCAGGTTGTGGGGCATGCAGTGAACTGAGAGACTCCATGCAGCTCAGAAGTCTCCCAAGGCAGAGAGAGGGATGTGACTCCCTGCATCTGTTACACATCTGGAGGGGCAGGACAAAGTAGTGAGCTCATAATTAGTCAATATCAAAATGTAATCGGCTTTTAATTATTGGACTGGAGAAAATGAGCAACGACTAGTTGCAGGAAGAAAATGTGTTCCAACACAGAAAGATTTTGCTTCGTTAGTAGCATGCAGAGTGTCCGGGGTTGAAGTATAAAATGAAACAGCATTTGAAAAATTGTGTGCACATTTCTGTTTCACTCAATATATTGGGGCAGATTTATGTTTCCTGGCGCATCCCTGCAAATCAGCAAGGATGCGCCAGGAATGATGCGTCACGCAAGTTTACCCTTGCGCCACACATGATTTACAATGCGGCGCATCATGGCGCAGGAATAAACAGATGCGTGACGCATCCGATGGCGTAAGGTTGGCGCAGTGCTTCAGTTGCGTCGCAAGCGCGACGCAACTCCAGCACTGTACCAACCTACCCTATCCCTAACATGGTGCGTCAAGCCTTACGCCTGCTTCAAGCAGGCGCAGGGTTTTGGCGCATCAGCGTTGGGAAAGTGACTCAGTCAAATCTTATAGATTTGACTGAGTCACTTTTCAGGGGCGTTACTGCGACGGAACGCCCCCCCTCTGTCGACACGCCCACGTGAAACCTGACGCAGGTTTTACGTGGCGCAGGGCTTTACATCGTGACGCATCTCCATAGACGCGTCACGATGTAAATATGGCGCAACGTTGCGCAGGGTTTACACCGCCGCTGCGTCACAAAAGTGACGCAACGGCGGCGTAAAAGTGGCGCATCTCCAATATAGATCTGCCCCATTGTGTCCACTGAACAAGGAATGGCATATAAAATAATTGAATATATGGTTAAAAAAAAAAAGAAAAGAAACAACTGAAATGAATAACTGCTGTCAGAACATGCAAATATCTTAAAAGACATGTTTTTAAATTCCCCGTTTTGCAATGGCTGCTGTGTTGTTAGCTTGGGTACAGCGCATTTCTACCATTTGGATGCGCATAACATTTGTGGAGTGTTCACAGTCCTCGCATTCAGCTAAATGTATATTTTGCACAACTTTGTCATCAAAAGAAGAGACAAGCATTGGCATAGCCAATAGGTCTCGCCTTTGGGACCTTGTGTGTTCAGCCAGAACTTTTGGCTATGTTGTAGAGCATTGTGGCTGCTGTGCATTATGTTGAAAAGTTATAATAAAAAGTGTTAAGCATGTTTGTTACCTTTATACAAACGAAGACAACATTATATACAAGTGAAAAACCTGATTAAAAAAAGATTTTAACATAAAAAATGTCTTCTACTTTTTTTGTACTTGCACTTCTGGCAACTTCTTCCTGCCTGTTCTCCTGCTGGTTTGTTATAAATAAAAATTGTTATGGTGTATGTTGCATTCAGTACAATGTAATTATGTGGTGTGTAATTATGTGGCACTGAGTGGTATTTGGAGTGTATGTTGCATTGAGTGCAGTGTAATTATGTAGCATATAATGCGGCATTGAGTGGTATTGTGTGGAGTGTATGTTGCATTCAGTAGAGTGTAATGCACTGTGTGAGGGGGTGAGTGCTTCCACCGTTCACCCCGGGGTGCTGCTCTGGGGCTCCGGGCAGGTGTGTCGTGTAAGGAGGCTGTGTGCAGGGAAGGAGTGTCACAGTCCCCACGTCAGAGGCGGGGACGTGGGGGGCATGGTGAACGGAAAGTGGGGGTTCTGTGATTTTCTACTAAGCACCAATCACCACCTGTGTATGGGTGGCGATTTAGATAGCGCACAAACGGTCTCTTGGCGCTTACCATATTGATGTCACTATCGACCATGTTACTGGTGGCAATTTTACCAAACAAATGAAAATAAAAGACCGAGCATGCTCAGCCGGCACATCCAGCTGAGCAACTTCAGCAAGGTAAAATGACTTACACACTCATCTAAGGAGCATATAAGGAGCATTTATAGAATGTATTCATGTGTGATCTCCTATTCTGAGGGTGGGGTTTCCATGGACTGGGTGAGCTTGAAGGAGTACAGGGGGTGGCAGCCAGGAGCATGTGTTCAGCGTGTGGGGGGGGTGCGTTTATAGAGAGGCATGGTGCATGCCGTGTGGGGGTTTGCCGCCATGTGGCGGCGTGGGGTTTCTCTGTAGAGACTAGCGAGGCAATGTCTGTGCGCGCTGGGGAGAGGCGGGGTGGTGTTTTTTGTGGAGGTGTGGGGGGAGTGTTTGTCTAGGTGCAGATGTGTGAAAGACATTATGGGGCCGATTCCAATCCTGGGAAAAGGCTGTACGAATCGTTGTACAGAGCGTTTTCTCCATACGACTCGTACCCGGTAAACTGTCCGTACAACCTAGGAAGTACGATTCGTACAGAAAGCCTATTTCCGTACGTTTTGTACAAAAGACCATACGGGTAAAAAAAAAAAACAATTCTGATCTGAAACAGCTTGTACGCGACGTCCGGACGCATTCAAGCAGCGTTTTCCGGCCCAGCAAGTGCGATTCGTCCCTATGTCACTCAGTACAGCTCTTTTTTTACGGGACCCAAACACAGCCGGAAAAGCAGAGTCCGACGCGAACCGCTACGCAACGGAGTCCCGGTACGCGACGTACACGCCATGAACCCCATCGTACTTGTCATCCCGGTCCTCCTAGCCTATGACCTGGTGCACCGGACCCGGCGCACACGCTGCAGAAGGTGAAAACAACACCCAGGGGCCGGGGGGGGGGGTGAGGGGCAGGAAACATACCCCATACCCAAAGCAAAACCTATAATATGGAGCCCATACATTACCACCAGGGTCTGGTCACTTGGGGGGCATGGCCAGCAACCCCTGCGTACCGCAACAACGGAAGTGGACATGTACGGTGTGTTGCACACGTACCCCTAGCACCAGTAGAACAGTCATACGGACCGTACACATGCAATGAATGCGTGGGTACGGTGCGTTCCACACGTACCCCTACGGCACCAGTAGAACAGACATACGGACCGTACACACGCAATGAATGCGTGGGTACGGTGCATTCCACACGTACCCCTATGGCACCAGTAGAACAGTGATACGGACCGTACACACGCAATGAATGCGTGGGTACGGTGCGCTGCAAACGTACACCTACGGCACCAGTAGAACAGTGATACGGACCGTACACACGCAATGAATGTGTGGGTACAGTGCGTTTTACACGTACCCCTACGGCACCAGTAGAACAGTGATACGGACTGTACACACGCAATGAATGCGTGGGTACGGTGCATTCCACGCGTACCCCTACGGCACCAGTAGAACAGTCATACGGACCGTACACACGCAATGAATGCATGGGTACGGTGTGTTCCACACGTACACCTACGGCACCATTAGAACAGTGATACGGACCGTACACACGCAATGAATGCGTGGGTACGGTGCGTTTCACACGTACCCCTACGGCACCAGTACAATAGTGATACGGACCGTACACACGCAATGAATGCATGGGTACGGTGCGTTTCACGCGTACTCCTACAGCACCAGTACATTTGGGATACGAGGCGTACACATGCGAGGAATGTGGGCTTACGGACTGGCCCTGCATGTTACCTTCATATTGGTGTGTGTGTAGGTTCAGGCCAGCAGTGTACTGCTCCAGGGGGGGGTGGGTGGGTGGGTGGGTGCAGAGGATTCCCAGCAGTGGCCTGCAATATGAGGGGTGTGTGCAGATGAATACCAGCAGTGTCCAGACATATGGGGTGGGTGCACAGGACTCCCAGCAGTGGACAGAGACATGGGGGTGGGTGCAGAGGACTCCCAGCAGTGGACAGAGACATGGGGGTGGGTGCAGATGAATACCAGCAGTGTCCAGACATATGGGGTGGGTGCACAGGACTCCCAGTAGTGGCCTGCAATATGAGGGGTGTGTGCAGATGAATACCAGCAGTGTCCAGACATATGGGGTGGGTGCACAGGACTCCCAGCAGTGGAAAGAGACATGGGGGTGGGTGCAGAGGACTCCCAGCAGTGGACAGAGACAAGGGTGTGTGTGCAGATGAATACCAGCAGTGTCCAGACATATGGGGGTGGGTGCACAGGACTCCCAGCAGTGGACAGAGACATGGGGGTGGGTGCAGATGAGTATCAGCAGTGTCCAGACATATGGGGGTGGGTGCACAGGACTCCCAGCAGTGGACAGAGACATGGGGATGGGTGCAGAGGACTCCCAGCAGTGGACAGAGACATGGGGGTGTGTGCAGATGAATACCAGCAGTGTCCAGACATATGGGGGTGGGTGCACAGGACTCCCAGCAGTGGCCTGCAATATGAGGGGTGTGTGCAGATGAATACCAGCAGTGTCCAGACATGTGGGGGTGAGTGCACAGGACTCCCAGCAGTGGACAGAGACATGGGGGTGGGTGCAGATGAATACCAGCAGTGTCCAGACATATGGGGGTGGGTGCACAGGACTCCCAGCAGTGGACAGAGACATGGGGGTGGGTGCAGACAACTCCCAGCAGTGGACAGAGATATGAGGGGGGTGTACATCATTATCAGATGACCACACCTGCATGGTGGTATGGACGCATCCCTAACTTTGGGCTATGGTGATAGTGCTATGACAACACATCACTGACAGCAGTGTCCCACTCCCAGGAGGATGGATGTCTTTCACACACTGCATGACACACCACATGTGGGTGTGAGGACATATAACACATGCATACCCACCCATGGCGGATGCAGCACAATACACACACTGATATCATGCCACAAGACTGTATAGTCATGTAACTGCCTACAAAACTAAGATAGCCAAAGGGAACACACACTGTCACGCACATCCCAGGCCTGATAGGAATTTCCAGGTGCTGGTCCAGCCACCAAGATGTTGTCTCTCATGGAAGGAATAGGGTGGAAGTCCCCTAGAAACAATGCCAACAATTGTCAGTCAGGTGCCCAAATACCCTGCATAACAAGTACCATTTGTGTGGTAGGCCGTGATTACACACATGCATAGTGCTGAAAAGGGGGAATTTGTCCATGAAGGCATTTCGACATACTCAAAACACAAGTACAGTGACAAACAAGGATGGCACAGACGATTCAGCAGGAGACATCGGTGAGCAGGCATGGCCATTGTTGAAGGGTTGCGTCACCAACAAAGGAAATGTTGACACAGGTCAGCACAACAATTGTGCAACTGTTTGCAGGGAAGATGTCAGGCGCCACAGAGGAAGGAACACTCCTTGGGACAATGTCTCTAAACAAAATTAACACACACTACCAATGATTCTTTGCAGAGACATTGTGATGGCACACAGATACCATGGTCCACCTCATGACCATCATACAAAAACATTTCTCAGAACCCTAACACATTACCAGAACACCAACTCCAGGAGCCTCAGCACTAACATCAAGTACCTGAAATGCAATAATGTTGAAGGTAAAAATAAAGGCTTTATTCAGCACAAAAAAAGATTAGCAAAAATTGACTATTTACAGAGGCCAATGGCCAGTCCATATTTCAAGTCCAAGGGGGGACGTAGGGGACCGCGTCTACCCCTAGCTTGCCTGCACAAAGGAACCTCAAGGTTTGTTGACCGGGGGGTGGCATCATCTGTGGCAGTACCAGGCACCGCAGGGACAGGAGGGGGAAGGGTAGGTGATGCGGGTGCAGGGGGGGATGTCTTCACCACAGGTGGTGGGGCAGCGCCGAAGGTGGAGGCGAGCTCAGCGCTGCACACCACTGCCAGTGCCTCCATCCGAACCCCTGCACCTGAGGATTCCCCAGGGTCAACAGGGTGTGGTGGGTGAGGGATGGGGTGCAGCGCTCTTGGGGGAGGGGGTTCACCTGGTGGGGGACTCAACTCCCGTGCCCGGGGACTTCCTCACCCACTTGTGGGGTGGTCGCTCAGTGGGTGCGAGGTCCAGCTCACTCATAAAGATCTCCTTGGGTGAGAGTTTGGCAGGAGAGCCAAGGGGAGTGGTTTTGGAGGAACAGGGTTGTGAGAACTACGGACTGCGACTGTGGCTGCGTGTACAAACCCCGCGAGAGAATCCTATCTCATCGTCAAAGAACTCCTAAAGATACCACAACCCCCTTCATTGACCAGGGCCCTACCGGACAGGAGTAATGAACTGGCAAAATACTTTGACTCTAAAGTCTCCCACATTTTAACTTCACTTCCACAGCTCAACCAGCTACCCTGCTGGGACAACGTGACACCTGACACCTGTCCAGTAGGCGACCCTCGCCCGCAGCTTAATGCTTTTAGGGCGGTCTCATCGGACAAAGTTAAAAAAACTCTGGCCAAGATGAAAAGTGGCTCTCCCCGTGACCCTGCTCCCATGAGGTTTTTGAAAGCAGTCGCCTCTGCGATTGTTCCTCCAGTTCTGGAGTTGATCAATGCCTCACTGTCCCAAGGCTCTGTCCCTCCTAGTTGGAAGGGGGCGGTAGTTAAAGCCCTTCTCCAAAAACCCCAATTGGACCCCGCTGATCTGGCCAACTACAGGCCGATCTCGCTCCTCTCGGGCATCAGCAAAATTGCTGAAAAACTGGTTAACGTCCAGCTGTCCCAGTTTCTGGAATCTAACAATTTGCTGCGACGTTCCCAAACAGGGTTTCGCCCTGGCCAAGGTACGGACACTGCCCTCCTCGCCGTCATCGAGGAGGCAAGGTGCATTTTGGATTCGGGGGGGTCAGTGGCAGTGATCCTCCTGGACCTTAGTGCAGCCTTTGACACGGTGAATCACTGTGTCTTGCTCCACCGGCTGGCCAGGGCAGGACTCGGGGGCACTGCGTTGGCCTGGATAGAGTCATTTCTGTCGGGCCGTTCGTTCCAGGTCTGGGGATGGCTACTCCCGTTCTGACTCTCTTCCTTTGACAAGTGGGGTTCCCCAGGGTTCCTCACTTAGTCCCACTCTTTTTAACGCATATATGGCCCCTCTGGAGGATGTAGTTGCCCCCTTCGGCATCAAGATTGTGAGCTATGCGGACGACACGCAATTGGTCGTCTCTCTCTCACATCTTGATCAATGCCCAGATAATCTCCTGCACTGCCTCCAGAAAATCCATCTCTGGATGTGCGAGTCATCACTCAAACTTAATGGGTCCAAAACAGAAGTTATGCTGATGGGCAAGAAGTGGTCAGCAATTCCATCATCTGTTTGGCCCGATATTATGGGTGAGGTGCCCGCCCCCAAGAAAGAAATCAAGAGTCTTGGGGTCTGGCTCGAACCGGACTTATCAATGAAAACCCAGGCAACTAAAACAGCTGGAACCTGCTTTGGACTTATGCGGTCAGTCCGCAAGATCCTTCCTCTGCTTCCCCTTCAATCCAGGAAACTCCTGGTTCAAGGACTGGTCATTGCACGATTGGACTACAGCAATGCTGTCTATTTAGGAGCCCCTGAAGCTACTCTGGGCAAGCTACAACGAACCCAAAATGCGGCTGCCCGGATGCTGATGGGTCTTCCTTCCAGAACCTCTGCCAGACCTGCGCTTAAGGCTCTCCACTGGTTGCCAGTGCGAGAGAGGATCGAGTTTGAGGCAATGTGCATCGCTCACAAGCTCCTCAATGGACAAGCCCCTTCGATCCTAGGAGATGTGGTTACCCCGTACAAAGCCTCGAGATCTCTGCGCTCGGACAATGAGCGACTGGCAAATGTCCCCAAGTTTAGGAGGGTGCGTACTGGAGGCCGTCGCTTCTCCGTAAAGGCAGCCATATGCTGGAATTCGCTTCCCCGCAGTTTACGGTTGGAACCCTGCTACTTGCGTTTTCGCAAGCAGCTCAAAACTCTGCTTTTCCCTAAATAAGTTTTTTCCTCCCTTCTTGGCCAATTTCAAGCTCTCACAGCGCGGGGATGCCTCCGGGTCACCAGGCGCTTTACAAATCTTTAAATAATATGTCATCTGTCCCCAGACCCTTTGGGTGTGCCTACATCCCCCTGAGTGTGCATGCCAGGAGGTATGCGCTTTGCCTTACTTGGAGGTTTGCTGGCTGTATCTGGTGGGGTGCGTGCCCCTGACTGTCTGGGTGTGCGTTGGACAGGCATGGGAGAGGGAAGTGTGGATGGGTCTGGGGTAGGGGGGGACGGAGCGCTGCAGGAGACTAACTGCTGCCGTCAGGGAAGAGTCCATGGACTGCAGAATCCTGCATTGGTCAGACATCGTTGCGGACATGCCCTCCATGAACGCCACCATCTGTGTGAGCAGTTGAGTGTGTCCATGGAGGACATTCAGCACCGATGACTGCCCAACCTGCAACTGCTGCAGTATGTCCACAGACTCTTCACTGAGGGCAGCAGGGGTGACAGGGGCAGGGGGTGCGGTGCCTAGGCTGAAGGAGACATGGTGGGCCTCTGCACGGACAGAAGGGTCGGGAGCAACTGGGAGGGCGGAGATGGTAACGGAGGAGGCGGGGACAGATGTGGGGATGCTGCCAGGTGTTGTTGCAGCCTCCGCCTCCCCCAGGAGGTCAGCGTCGGACCCGTCTGCGTCATAGCTGGTATCGTGTCCAGACAGGTCCTCTGACTGACTCCCCTCACCCTCCGTGCCACTGGCTCCTCCTGACTCCACAGCACTGGTGGCACTGTCGCTGGGTCCCTCCTCCAGGTCCGTGCAGGTGTCTCCCTCCATTGCGGATGATGATGCTGTCGTACTTTAGAATTTGGGACCGCGTAGGAGGCAGGGCCCTACCCCTGTCTATCCCGGTATTAGTGAACCGCGAATGGTTAATGCGGTATGTACAAGTGCTTTGTGTAACGTTTTAGCTATGAATGCACTGTGTATACGCTATTATACATCACTACGTGGGTTCCATTTTAGATCGGTGGCCATCTCATGGTTGCCCTCACATAGGCTACATAGCATGAAGCAAATACGGGCCTTTTAGAGCACATGTGCCTTTCCTTTGACTTTTCTGTGACCTGGGCAGCTTGGCTCCGCTGCCCCAGGTCAGTCCGGTCTCACGAGTTCCCCGTCCTCTGGCCACCTGTGATCAGCATCAGGGCTTGACATACCATAAAGTCTTTTCATCCTACACAAGCCTCCAGCTAATCTCTTTCGCACCTGACTGTTCCTGCTTTATGGCTTGTTTTCCAAACAGGAGATGCTCATGTTTATTGGGGCCTATCGATATCTGATGTGGGATCTGAGCCTTGCTGGGTAAATAATTACGGGCTGGCTTAACTGGAATGTGGGATGGTCATCATGACTCTGCCTTTTTGTTTGTAATGTATACATGTAATGGCCATATCGTAAACTAAGGAATGTATGCCTGAAGCAGGATATTCTGTATTTAAGGAGAAGCCCGTTTCTGTGATTTGCAGCAGTCTCCTGAGAACATACACACTGTTGTACTTCTAGGATACCTGTAATTGGTCTGCAGCCAATAAACTGATCTTTGACTTCACCCAGAAGACTCTGTGTTTCTGTAGGTCTGAAACAGGAAGAACCCGAAGTCATAGGGTGTGTTCCCCTGCACCGCTGGGCTTAAAATTCCCAGTACTTCAATGCTGTGGGCAAGGAGAAGAAACCGAAATGCATCACTCACCTGTATACATCTGACACATGAGCACAAAAAGCAATTGGTCACAGTGCATATCAGGCAATGCATCATGAGCAATAGCTAGATTACTCCGCACATATGTAAGCACGGTACTGCCCAGTTGGTAGACCCACTATGCCACTTGGACACAAGGAAAAAAAGAACACACCAGGCCACTACTTGAATGAGAAATACACTGAGAAGCTACTGTCTGTGAACCGGTGAGCACAGCAATACAATGAAGTCATGCCACCTCTTGTTTACCCTAAAAAAAACAGTAGTGGTGCACCCAACGTAAACTGACACACCTCAATACTCAAGGTGTCACCACACTCAGAGACCTGTAAGTACTTTGGAACACAAAACGAAAAAATGTTGGTACCTTGGGACTCACAATACTTTACACAATCGACATGTTTGGAATGTGCCAATTCGCCATTTCGCAAAAAGAACATTCATGTGCCTGCATGAAATATGTCTCACAAGGCAGTGAACACAAAACTACATTTACATTGTCATTGAAGAATCTGGCACCTTTTCTAAATCAGTCTGACCCTGTGCCTCATGGGAACAGTCCAGCCCGAACTGCCAAGCCATGTCTTTCCTGGACCGGAAACAAGCTTCCTAGGACCGGTTTCTGGCATTTCAACCGTCTTCAGCCAGGCTTGCTTGAATCCAGTGGCAAATTGAGCAAGGGACTCACGTCTGAGCATACCCTGCCAACTTATGGCAAACAAAGCAAAAACCAAAGGAAATGATGGACGGAGTGTTGAACATTGCAAGCACTTACCCCAGCCAACTGATCTGGGTTTAATCCATCACCGTTCTTTAGCCCACTCTGCCACCCCAGTTCAGACATGGCCATATGCAAATCAGTCTGACCCTGTGCCTCATGGGAACAGTCCAGCCCGAACTGCCAAGCCATGTCTTTCCTGGACCGGACTGGGGGTGAGTGCTTGCAATGTTCAACACTCCGTCCATCATTTCCTTTGGTTTTGCTTTGTTCGCCATAAGTTGGCAGGGTATGCTCAGACGTGAGTCCCCTGCTCACTTTGCCACTGGATTCAAGCAAGCCTGGCTGAAGACGGCTGAAATGCCAGAAACCGGTCCTAGGAAACTTGTTTCCGGTCCAGGGAAGACATGGCTTGGCAGTTCGGGTTGGACTGTTCCCATGAGGCACAGGGTCAGACTGATTTGCATATGGCCATGTCTGAACTGGGGTGGCAAAGTGGGCTAAAGAATGATGATGGATTAAACCCAGATCAGTTGACTGGGGGTGATTGCTTGCAAGGTTCAACACTCCGTCCTTCATTTTCTTTGGTTTTATCTTTTCTAAGAAGCCACTGTTAGAAATTAATGGTTTTGCAGAAAGTACATATACATGGGCCCACGGAGGTCTGGATGTCTTGAGACTTGTTAGTTTGTATCACCAACAACAAAGGAGTCTCACAAAATCCAGACCACTGTGGGAACATGTATATGGACTATCTGCAATACCATTTAATTCTAACAGTGGTTTCTTTGCAAAGGTGCCAGCGTGTTCCATGAAAGTGGAAATGTCGTTTGGTGTGCACTTCCTTGGGAGACATCTTTCATGCAGGCACATCAGTGTTCTCAACACAAATCATCAAATTACCACATTTTAAACATGAAGAACTGTTGACAAGTGCTGTGAGTGCCAAGGTACAATTTTTTTAGAGTAACAATTTGAATTATGTCAGTTGTCACATGGCCATCCGTCACCTGATTACACAGTTGGCTACACATATGACCTACTGCCTGTCATCTGGAGTGGCACCAATGTCCACACCCAGGACAATGCATAAGCTACTGGGCCTGCAATTGGGTTGTTAAAAAGCATAGCTGTACTGTGGAGACACCCTCATGGCAAGCCAGAATGTCCACACAGTATCCGCACACAAAGTCCAAACTGCGTTGCATCTGAACCACACACAGGTGCAAAAAAATGTATGAGCAGGAATCATGTTGTAGAAAAAATGACACAGGCTGCAAAGCATGAACATTAAGCACTGGCCATCATCACAGGGGCACTGCAAAGTGATCCTGTGTACAGCCAATTCTCACACACAGGTCAGACCTGGCAAGGAAAAATCAGGGGTGCCCATGTAGGCCTCTCCCGCACAACCACCCATACCTGAGTCAATGTGATTGATACAGATCAAGTACTGACACCTCTTATTCAGGGTAACAAAAACTGTGCAGTAAAAATTGCTAGATTTACACAACATCACCTCCTGGGGCTGGCAACACATATTTGTGACGAACAACCAGCAACAGATTTTTGTGAATAGCCACACAGAAACTGCCCAGTGTGAGTATGATGTATCCCTGTCCAGTGGACACATGTAGCACACATTAGAAAAATACAAACTAGGCCAGGGACCAATGCCACAGAGGCAGACCTATGCTGAACCCACAGAGAATGTGCACAGTGTTGGATGACACACATGATTAGGAGGCCAGGGTGTCTCAGGGGACTGTAGTGGGCACACTTCTCTGTGTTCCTGGAATGAGCTGACTGTACCATGAGCAACCGTCATGGCACTATGCATATCTCACACTCATGCACATCATGTCTGAGGCCACCACATTGGTCATGCATGCTGCAAGGGTGTTCAGTTGAAACCTCACACTCCTATGTTGAGAATCATCATTAGTGCCAACAAATATGGACCCCCAACATAGTGAACAGGTCATGGCACAGGCAAGGTACCAACACAAGTCACAGACCACCCTCCCACATGATGCAGAAAGCAATGTGCACTTAGATTTACTGGAACCTTAGATGACCATGTGCAAATGTGATTACACACAGACCTGGGGACACATGTCAAGGAGGGGAAGGGATGAAAAAGAGCACCAGGTGACATTGGGGAACAGAAAATGCACTGCACATATAAACTCTGGAAGTGTATCCAGGCTACAGAGCACTTCCAAAAGCTGATGACACATAACACAACAAACAGCCATGTACCTACCCCCTCCTTGCTGCAGTCTCTCCTGTAACTGCCTATCGAGGTCAGGGAATACCACTGCCAGGACACGGGTCATGTGGGGGGTCAGGCGTCGGCGCCCGCCGTGGGGGTGAGGAGAGTCGATCCTCAGCTGGACCTGGGCGATCCGCCGGGTCCAGCACCGGATGTCCTGCCACCTTTTGCGGACCTGGGGCAGGCTCCGACTACGCTCCCCCGCAGATCTCACGGCCCTGACGATGTCCCTCCAGATCACCCCCTTCTCGTAGGCAGTTACCTGTCAGGATGACAAAGTGACACAACATCAATACACCTGCTCCATGTCCCAGAGACACACATTTGAACATCTTTAAAATGTTGAACAGGGCATAGGATGCTGACAGGAATTGCATCATTCACAAAAAGAAATTAGCCTGTGTGCAAGCCCCAATGCACTACATGGCATTGAAAGTCAACAGGTGGCATGAGGGGTGCGACACACTCATTAATCATCGCTCACTCTGTGCAGCACATGCAACAGCTGGCTGATGGCCAGCACGTGTCAAGCAGTCACATGTCCCACTCTACTGACGCACCCTCAGCAGACTAGACAGACACACCCAGGCACAGATCACTCGCCTGTCAGTCACAACAGCGGATACAACCCTCACTCTGCACATGTGCCACTTGCCAGTGGGGTGTCACAGGCGTCGTGCCAGCTCTGCAAGTCAGACACACAGCACAGCTTAATTGTCACATCAGATGGGTAGATCTGTTGCCTCCTCCATGCAGCTGTGGTGCAACACTTCAGATAGACACACACCCACATGACAAGGAACATTCACACACATCAATGTCCATGAGGTCGTACATATCATTTGGACACTCTCACCACAGGTCCACTCAACTCATACACATCTGTGGGTACAGTCACCTGTCACACCGGGGGGACCACTGAATCACCTCAGGACAATAGGAAAAAAAGCCACCAAGGATTTGCCAGGCTGAATGTGTCATGCACTATGCAGTAAATGTCACAGTAAGCACAATTCATGTGAGGAGTGCACACAGGAACTATCTCATGCTCTGCATGAGAGACATAAGCATGTCCCCCCCTGGGACCCACTCTAAACAACATTGCATGTCAGTCACTCCTGGACACAATGCCAGAAGTGACAGACACAAAAAAGGTGCACAGGCAAAGGTAGTGGAGTCAGCACTCACCTTCTCCCCTGGTCGACCATACAGCATGGGGTACTGTGGGAGGGTCACATCCAGCAGGGCCTCATTCTCCTCCTGGGTGAAAGGCTGGGCCCTCTCCACAGTCCTTGACATGGTGCCAGAGGGAGACAATACAGCAGCAGTGGTATCGACTGACATGTTGTGCAGGCAAGTGCCCTCTCATGGGTTCTGCCTGCCTTATATCTGCATTGCCGGCCTATTTCATTTACAGGAGTACAGAGTGATTGGTCAGACTCATTTGCATCCTACGTTTCCTCCAATCCCTTTAAACATACACCTATGACATTTATTTGCATCGTTCAAATTTTGAGCATCATGTCAAGTCAACAATCCCTTTGCAACATTGTATTTTTTGGCCAACTCCTGATGGACACAAATCAACTGAAAACTCAGTATCCATGACAACCAACATGCATTTAGGTCCTAATACTTGTCCTTTATGTGTCCCCTATGTAATTTTGAAATCCACACACAGGTACGGTGCATTTCACACGTACCCCTACGGCACAAGTACAATGGTGAAACGAAGCGTACACACGCGATGATTGCGGGTGTACGGTGCATTTCACACGTACCCCTACGGCACAAGTACAATAGTGAAACGAAGCGTACACACGCGATGATTGCGGGTGTACGGTGCGTTTCACATGTACCCCTACGGCACAAGTACAATGGTGAAATGAAGCGTACACACGCAATGATTGCGGGTGTACGGTGCGTTTCACATGTACCCCTACGGCACAAGTACAATAGTGAAACAAAGCATACACACGTGATGATTGCGGGTGTACGGTGTATTTCACACGTACCCCTACGGCACAAGTACAATGGTGAAACGAAGCATACACACGCGATGATTGCGGGTGTACGGTGTGTTTCACACGTACCCCTACGGCACAAGTACAATGGTGAAACAAAGCGTACACACGCGATGATTGCGGGTGTACGGTGCGTTTCACACGTACCCCTACGGCACAAGTACAATGGTGAAACGAAGCATACACACACAATGATTGCGGGTGTGCGGTGCATTTCACACGTACCCCTACGGCACAAGTACAATGGTGAAACAAAGTGTACACACGCGATGATTGCGGGTGTACGGTGTATTTCACACGTACCCCTACGGCACAAGTACAATAGTGAAACAAAGCGTACACACGCGATGATTGCGGGTGTACGGTGCGTTTCACACATACCCCTACGGCACAAGTACAATGGTGAAACGAAGCGTACACCTGCGATGATTGCGGGTGTACGGTGCGTTTCACACGCTTACAATGGTAATGCAGGCGTACATATGCCAGGAATGGAGGGCTACAAGTCACACAAGGATAAACATCAAGTACTTGTCATTGCATACTTTCATGTGCAGGTCCTAGGTGTGTCAGCCAGTGATATTGCACATGTCATCTCATTTAGTTGCACAATTGATGTGTGATGACCTGTGTACACATGTCATGTGTGATGGGGCACTATGTGGCACACATCACCTTTACACTTGCCACATGTGTGTCTGTAGTCCAACTGTGTCATGCACAGCAGCAGTGGGATGGCACAGTCATCACCACCCGGACCTGTCTCCTGATGCCAGGGACAGGGACACTCTCTCATCTGACATGTCACGATCAGCGTGCCCCTATGTGACTATGTCAGGTGTGTGTCATGTGTTCCCATGAGCTTGCTGTTAGTGTTCCGTCAACTGCATCTGCTGTTGGTGCATCCAACATGGGTCTGTGTGGAGATGGGCATGGCACACATCTACGCACACCATGCCACATGTGGATTCCCACGGCTGTAGGGTATGTGTGCATTGGGCATCATATTTTCCCAGGCATACATGTCTGCGTCGTCTCAATGGCTGTGTTTAATTGTTGTCACGTGTACCCCTTCATCGCAATGTGTGTCATATGTACATTTGACATTCTTTGTGACCTGTGCGTGTGTCTTGCAGCCAACTGTCTGGATGAGATGACATCCTTCCAATGCATCTATGTGGATGTATGTCACTCCGGTTATATCTCTGTCTGTTCACTCAGACTTGCCCCCAGCTCATTTCAGGGCCTGTCATGTAGACTTGACAATCAACAAGTGTATCTGGCTTTTCGTAGGAGTGCCAGCAAGGTGGCATATGTGTCCTGGATGTATTGCACACACCAGACTCCATAGTTACCTGATGTGTAGTAGCAGTTTAGCATGTGCTATGTTCATTGACATTGATGTTGGCAGACTCTCAATCTTCATGATTCCTAACAATGTCTTGCAGGGCACCGCCTGTCCCAAGAACAATGCCAGACTTGGCTGCCATGAGGGAACATGCCTGCATTCGACGTTACAGATTCACTCAACAGTTAATTGAGGACTTGACCGACAGGCTGGCACCACACCTCCAACCGCGACACAGGTATCCTACTGCACTGACCCCAAAGATGAAGGTGATGGCATCCCTACATTTTTTTGCCACAGGTGTGTTTCAATTGACCATAGCTGATGTTGGTGGGATGTGACAGATAATGTTCAGCCGTGTCCTGCGTGATGTTTTGGCAGCCATGTTGGAGCACCTTGATGAATTCATCAAATTTCCTACTCCTGGGGAGTTGACAGATGTGAAGGGTGATTTCTATGCCCTGGGAGGGATGCCCCATGTCATTTGGTCCATTGATGGGACACATGTGTCTTTGGTATCACCACAGGCACAGGAGTAAGCCTATCGAAACCGTAAACATTACCACTCAATAAATGCCCTTGTGGTGTGTCTTGCTAACATGCTGATTTCCCATGTCTGTGCACGTTTTCCAGGATCAGCACACGATGCCTACATCATGAGGCATAGCAGGGTACCACAAATGATGCTACGGCTGCACAAAGAAAGAGCATGTCTTGTTGGTGGGTATACTCTGTTGATCCTGTGTGTTGCGGTATCTTTGGCTCTTACGGCATCTCCTGACCCACTTATTTACATGATGTTTCCATGTAGGGGACTCTGGATATCCCAACATGCCATGGCTAATGACACTTCTCCGCAACCCAAGAACAGCTGCAGATCACAGGTACAACAATGCACACAGGCAGACCAGGCGAGTGATTGAGAGGACGTTTGGCCTCCTGAAGACCCGATTCCGGTGCCTTGACAAGACAGGCGGGTCCCTCCCATATGCACGGGAGAAGGTGTGCAAAATCTTCATTGTGTGCTGCATGCTGCACAACATGGCCGTTGAGAAGGCAGTGCCACTCATCCTTGATCCTGATGAGGAGCAACACCCACCCATGGAGGATCCAGGGCTTGGTCATGGGGCAAGTGATGAGGAGGGGGAGGATGATATCCGGAGTCAGCTCATACGCAACTTCTTCTCATAATGGTGAGCCACTGGGTATGAGTGTGCAAGCTTGTAGCATTGAGTGGCATGTGTTGCAATGTGTGTGTCCAGCTGACTGAATGCAAAGTGACTTTGATGTGTGTACTGATGTGTCACTCGAGTGATGATGTCATGCCACACAGTTTTGCGGAGAGACTTTCTTTGAAATTTGCATGTGTCCAACATTGTTCATGTTTCGTAACTGACCATGTGTGCGGCGAGATTTGTTTTAGGTGACTTCTTGTGTGTCTGTCATTCCCAGGTTTTTGCGCCTGTTGTCTGCTCGTGTCATCTTTGTCCTCATGCTATTCCTCATGAGGATTGCAACATGTGCTGAATCAGCGTTCCATGCACGGACATGTGGAAATGTCAGTTTGGGTAAGGATTGCAGCAAGGCTTTTTGGTGGTTGTACGGGTTGGGAATGTATGGGGACTGCTTCTGTGCATGTTGTGGTACCATGCATACATGTCTTCTCACCATGGAGCATATAACATGTAGCATCACTCCCATGACATGATAGTCAGCCTTCTTGACAGTCATCTGTAGTGGAGTGTGGAGTCTGATAAAGGCCTCAATGTGCGTAAACCTTGCCTCTGAAACATTGCTGATGCTATGGGTGGACATAGTGTGGGACATCACAACAACTGGCTCTATGGTGATTTGCAGGATCTCCGTGTGCAGCAGGATGTGTTTGGCTCATCCCCTTGACTTGTGTGCCAGTTCATTGGGATTTACAACATCCGTGTTGTGAAGGGGGGGTCCAGCGTATGTCCCACATGTTCTGTCAACTGACCTGTGATTCTGTTCGTATGGATGCATTTCCCTTTGTGTGAGTTTGTGCAATAAAGGTGTTCTGCACAATCCAAAGTGCCTCATCTCTGTCACTGCATATCTCTTGCCAGTTTGCATGTACCATCTATGGCATAATTGTCAAAGATTGAGCATATGAGTGTATGTGTACTTCGGCAACATGCATGCATTTCTTCATGGCTAATAATCTCCATTGTGCAAGAAGTACCTGGTTGTGAATGTATTTGTGCAGGTTGCTCCCCACGACGGGACGTCAACGCCTGCTGACGGTGTGTCTCCTGTGCGCAGCTCCGCATTTTGTTGCCTGATCCTGTAGCCGTCATTTTTGTTGACTCTTCATACATTTTCTCGGAGTGACCCATGAGTAACCTGACACTCCTTCCTTTACATACACCTGTTGTACTGTGCCTTTCTGACCTCCTTGTCTTTGTGTGCTACTTTTTGCCTAGCTTCTCACCCCTTCCGCCTGCTGCTGCCTCACCTGCGGCACCGCCCCACCGAGTGCCCTGATTCGGCAACCCACACGCCTACAAAATGCTCCTCCTTTCCCCCTCCACCCATTCTAAATGCAGCCAGCAGCTTGTCTGTGCCATTGTTGCACCAATGCCGTGCCAAAGGCAGGACCGTCTGCGCCTGCAACGTGCACAGTGCATGACCATCTGGTCCTTGCATGACCCACATCACACAACAGGCTCATGCTGCAGCCACCCTCCAAGCAATGTCCTCCAGGCAATCAACCGCCTGCTATCAGGCAACCCCTAAGCGCACACACGACACCTTTGCATGCTGAGTGTGCAACTCCAACTGCCTACACAGCGCTGCCCCGCATACCAGACCCTGTCAGAACAACCAGGTCATGTGCCTCCTACTCCACACCCGCTCCGTCCACAAGCACGCCATTGGACTCTGTTACCTCCTCAACACAACGGCCCCACACATCACCTTCATGCCAGTATCCTGGTCAAAAGCATCCTCAGCACACAACTTCTTCATTGCCATCTCAGATGGATACAAGATCACCCGCAGGGACGGCAACAACAATCCCGGAGGATGAATTGCAATTTATTCCCAAGTACACCCTCTGAGTCACAAATCCGGTTTTGCTCCAACCACCTGGCAACCCTCAGAGAAACACTCATCTACAGATCTCCAGGCCTACATCCACAATTCCGTAAAGCCATCAACACGTACATCCGCACGCACGCCCTCACCTCCACAGGCTACATGTTGCTGGGGGCCAGTAACTTCTTGCTGGAGGTGAACCACACCACCATCCAACATTGGTCCATCAACATTTGCATCCACGTCTCCGACAAGTTACACACTGGCCCACACCCCGCTACCGATCCCCCAAAGATGCTTGATGTAAGTCACCATAGACAAGCTGCGTGGGACGCTCGAACCAACACCACTGCCACACCCTGCAACCTCACACACTGGATCAGCTACTGATCCAACAATCTTGCCACGTTGACGGACTTTCCTGTGAAGCACAACAACAGTTAAGCCACCTGGGACAAGGCAGACCTACTGTTAGAGGTTGTGTTATTAATGTGGCTCAAACCTGCTTAGAGTTACATTAACGCTCATCACTGTATGCATATATCTGGTCACATAATCCTTTGTTAATGTATCTGCATTAATCTCCTTTTTGTTTCATAAAGCATTGCCTTGTTTTGTACAAAATTCTGTATAACACAACCAGTGTGCAAAGGTATTTTCTGTTGATATTGCTGCATGATCAAATTGTTAGCACGTGTATTTCTCTTGCAAATGAAACAACACATGTTTGGGGGCAAGCACGAGGCACATGGATTCTAGACAGGTGTCTCTGAGCACGTTGTTGGCAGTTACGAGACATTTTAATGCAGGCAGCTGTTTTTAGGCAACACGTTTTGGCAGTTACGTGACACGCGTACAAACGAACTCGTCTTGCACGTGTTCTTCCCTGTGCTTCCGTAAAACCCCACCCGTCTCCCAAAACCCTATTTAAGTAGCAAGCTCCTATGAACACTTGCTTGCGCTCGTTGCATTTCACTTACCGGAGAGCAGGAGTTCCAGCATCGGAGATCTCGTCTTCTCATCGAGGGTCGCTTCCGCGCAGTCGCGCACTTCCTGTCCGTCTTCTGAAATCTTCCCCGCATCCCGGAAAATCTCTTCCTAACGTCTCTTGGAGTCACCACGAAAGGCGTCCCCCGCTGAAAAGGAAACAAGAAGGAAAAGCTAACAAAGTCAAGTTTAAAGTAAGCGCGCCTGGCATAATTTTCCTTTAACATTGCAACAAGGCATTTCATTTGTTATTTCTTGATATTGACGTTATTTACAAGAAAGAATCAGACATTTTAAAAACTTGAGTTTCAACTTATCTTAGAAGGCCACAGACTGGACAGGTTTTCAGCAGTTTACAGATCTAAGTAAAAAGTAAGGAACAAGTCTAAGGAACTGCACAGTGATCTTCTGTAAGTGCAAAGAAAAAGCAAAGGACATTTAACAACTGCCACAAAAACGTGCTAATTAGATGTTAAAAGCTGTTTCTTTTTGTCTATATCATTGCAGATCACACTCTAAATCTAAGTAAAAAGAAAGCATTCTGGCGCAGATTTAAGCTGTGTGTAAAAGGTAAAACTGGCATAAACCTTTAGAGTTTCGCTTATTCAGAAAAAGGAGCACAGTTATCATGCTTATATTATGTTCTTTCTTTTGTCATTGGTTATATTAGAAGCCTCAGATAATACGAAGTGGTTGAGGAGACTGTAAGCTGTACGCAGAAGTCCAGAGTGTTTTTTGTTTATTATTTTGTCCCATGTTCCCCTTCCCTTAGGAAATTACCCTGGGTGAGCTGTGTTCTACATTCAGTTCAATTCAGACGTAAATTCTTAGGGGTGGACAGAAATAATCCTCATACTCTCTCAAGTTGAACATCCTGCTTTTCAGGTGAGTGAAGGTTAACACCTACTGAACTCATGCAGATCGAGCCGGACTCTTGTGCAAACCTTGCAACACAAAGTACCTTCATTTACCTTACAGCCCTGAAAAACGCCACACACAGCCATCACCATATCATCAGCAAGGACAAGTGGAGATCCTTCAGAGAGGGCCGAGACACCAAAACACACAACATCAAGGAGCTCATCAGCATTGTGAGTGAACTGACAGCAGATCTCCATCCAAAAGACACCCCACCCTTGCAAGGGAGATCACATCCCTTGCAACTTTCTACCAATGCAAGCTCATGGCACACAGAGGCAGACAGCACTATTATGCATGTGACAAACCCCCCTCAGGGTCTGGACTCCTGTCAGCAACAAATACACCACCTGGCTCATGTGCACCATCCACTCTGGCTCTCCATCAGGCCCCTTCCCACACAACATCTCAACCACATCATTCCCCATCCTTGAAGCCCACGTCCAGGGTGTCCTGAATGTCTCATTTGACTTTGCAACATTCCATGGGAGCTGGAGGCATTCCGAGACCCAGGCCCTTCTTCAACAACGGATGGCAGTACCGCAGGATCTCCTGGAACATCACCCTGCTTCCCTACCCAGCAAATGTCATCAGGAAGACACTCAACGAGCGACTGACAAACTTCCTCCGTGCAAACAGCTCCAGGCAACCAGCACCAGAACATCTTCCAGAGTAATCACACCACTGCAACCGTCATCATTGCCACCACCAACAACAACTTAGCCCTACTCAACAATGGTAAGACCACCCCCCTTGACCTCTCAACGGCATTGTACACCATGTGCTACCACACTGTCAGCTCACACATCTCCAACACTGGTATCCAGAGGAGGGCCCAGGATTAAATCACCAAGTAGCTCACCAGCAAGGCCCAGGGAGTCGGCCTCCACCCTGCAGCATGTAGTACACTGGGGTCATGTGGCCCATGCCCCAGGGCTAATCTCTCAGCGTGACGATCTTCAATGTCTCCATGACCCCCCTCTCCACCATCACATGCGCACACGACCTCATCATCATCTCGTATGCTCTTGACACCCAGCTGCTCCTCAACCTCAGCAAAGACCCAGCCATTGCCAGATCCAACCTTCAAGAAGGCATGAGATCCGTTGACGAATGGCTGAACATCAGCCACCTGAGGTTGGACTTGGACAGGACTGAGGTCATCATCTGAGGATTGTCCCCTTACAGCTGGGTCAACTCCTTGTGTCCCACCAGCCTGGGCACCGCACCAGCACCCAGTGGCCACGCACGCAAGCTGGTGTTCATCATGGACTCATCGCTCACACTTACTATGCAACTCAACACCATCTGTACCTCATGCTGCGACACCATCCGCATGCTGCAAATGATCCACAGATAGATCCACTCCAAGGCAAGACAGACCGCCCCCCAGGTCCACGACACCAGCCGGGTCAACTACAGCAACACCCTCTATGGAGGATCACCTTCAGACTCCTGAACCACACTCAGGAGGCAGTCCACAAACCCAGACCCAAAACCAACCTTGAACGTCTGTCTTCCAACACCCCGTTGGCCCAACTTCATGCAGCCCACCTTGCCCTGGCCACCATTCATCACATCCACAGAACAACTGCATGCAGGAGATAGTTCTCCCACCTCACAAAACAAATCTGGGACTCCCTCCCCGGACACCTCAGCATGACCCATGACCTCTACACCTTCATGATACCCTGGCAAATTGGTCTGTCTGAGCAGTATTGCAAGCCCCCCTTCAGCAGCTTGAGGCCATCACAGGTGAGTATTGGGCTCCATGACTGTATTTGGTGATACATTGTGACCCATGTGTGTTCTCGACCAGACTCAGATCCAAGTGTATGGATAGCTGGAGCTAGTTCCACACTCAGGCATACTTTGACATATCCCCACACGTATGTTGTGGACTCATGCTAAATGACTGCAACATAAAATTACAATTATAAAAATTTTTATTATAGGTCTGGGGCGTGATTTGTGCACAGAAAAAGGTGCAATACTGGGACCATAGAATCCAAAGTTCACAGGGGGAGATGGGATCCTTGGCATTTGAAGTCATCAGAGTCCAGGCCACAGTATTTGGCATAATTGTTCAGACTGTGACCAGCAAGTCCATGTGGCAGATGATGTCAGTCAATGATCTGATGCTGTCGCACATGGAGGCCAGGTGCCACACCAAGTGACCTGGGAGATGTGGATGGTCCGCTGCCTCTCACGGTCTTTTCCGTGGACGACCCACCTTCCTCCCGGGATGCTCAGATGCAGGCCTTGACGATGC
This sequence comes from Triturus cristatus, assembly GCF_964204655.1. NCBI lineage: Eukaryota > Metazoa > Chordata > Amphibia > Caudata > Salamandridae > Triturus > Triturus cristatus. The sequence continues at coordinate 185,773,341 of NC_140589.1, forward strand.
TTGGGACGCTTTGTCGGACGAATCCTCCTCCTCCTCCCTCCCTGTGGCTGGTTGTGGTCTTCGCCTGGTGGCACAGGGAGGGCTGCCCATGTTGTCAACGATCCGACGGAATGAATGGCTTATGTCCCTTTGCACCGCCAGGAGCTCAGCCAGTCTTACCTCCATCCGTCCTTGGTGTTCTTGTTGACTGGCGTGTTGCTCGGCCTGCTGGTTCTTAATCTCTGTGAGGGTCACCACTACCTGGCTGAACTCCCTGGTGTCACGCCGGTATGCGTCCATGACGTTGTCTATGTGTGACATACCGGTCCCTTCAGCTGGCTGGTCAGGTTCTTGCCTCTGCCTGCCTCCACTCCCACCACCCCTGCCCACATGAGCCTTGGCTGCCGTTGTGGGCACATCGGGTCTACGGGACCCCTGAAGGATGGCAGTGGCAGTGTTGTCTGCCTCCTCCTGGGTGCCCGGCGCACCTTGTCCCTCCTGGTCAGACTGGCTCAGGTGTTCACTGCGGGCAGGGCTCCTTGGTGTCTCCTGGGATGTGGCAGGAATGGGGGTGGTGGTTGGCACAGATGTTCCTGAACCAGGTGCTGCAGGGGCTTGGACACCAGAGGGTCCAGGTCGGTCGGGGTCATCCGCGGAGTGTTGTGAGGGGTCGCTGCCAGTGGGATCAGGTTCCTCCCGATGCTGGGACTGTGATTGTTCACCCCCATTGTTGGGGGGAGAATCATCACGTTGCCCTGTGTGTGAGAGACAGACAATGTTAATGCTGTTTCATGCATCATCCATGTTTCATACACATTCAAGTTGCCACTGTTCCTCCAGGTAGTTGTATGTGCCTAGCATTCTCCTCAATGTTCACTTGTGGATGGGTATGTTGCGGGGGACAGATTGATATGTTCTCCTGAGTCTTTGACATGTAGATTTTTGGCTTGGATGCTTCTTCGGCTATATATTGGTGTTGTTGTGTTACATGTCCATTGTGACAGTGGGTAAATCCATTGCCTGTCCCGGGGGTGTCTGCTTGTGTAAGGGGTGTGTGTGACAGGGCCTGCTGGTGGGTGTAGTGTGATTTGGCAGTGGGGCTCCCAGGTGATGTAGCTGTCCCCGCATGGAGCATGCTGTCATGACAGTGAGTTTGAGTTCCTGTCCTAGATATCTTACCTTGTTGTCTTGGTGTTTGTGTTTGCACTGGTCACAGGAGGGCCTTGTGCTGCCTACACCCGGGCCAAGTGTCAGCTATCTTGTCAGTACTTTCCCTATCCCTGTGCATTGCGCATGGTGCATGGGTATGTACCTGGGCCATATGGGATGAGGGCAATTGTGTCTGATTTGGAGTTCAACAATGCGTTTTGTGACACTCACCCTCCCAGCATACGGGATATCCATTCTTGGGTTGGTGCTTCGTGTAGCATGGATTGCTTTCTCAATGGGGCATACACATGTTATTGACATTAGAGTTGTTTTTTACTGTGGTTGTGGCTGGCGAGGGCTTGGGGGTAGTTGCGAGCATTTTGTGTATTTGGGGTGTGGATGCCATTACCCCCATGTTACGTAAGTTGTTTGTGTACTCACCAGGCTCTGGAAGTCCTTGAAGTCCATGTACTCCCACTGGCGGAAGCAGGGCCATCACCTTCTCCTCCCAGGGATGGAAATGTACTGGTCTGCGGGGCCCACCCCCTCCAGTGATGTTGCTCTGGGCGTAGTCGTCATTCATTTTTCGCTTGACCGCCCTCCGCAGATCGTACCACCTGGCTTGGCATTCAGTCCTGGTCCTTCTGATGGGTGCAACAGCATTCACCCTATCGACGATCCTCTATCACAGGCATGGTTTTTCGGCTATGCTGGTCTGTCTGACCAATGTTCCAAACAGCTGTGGCTCGACTCTGATGACTTCATTGACAAGGATCTCCAGCTCCTCCCTTGTGAACTTTGGATTCTTGTCTGTGGGCATGGTGTGGGGTGAGGGTGTGGATGGTTGTGGTTGTGTGGGTGTGAATGTGAAGTTGTGGGTCTGAATGTGAAGAGGGGTATGTGTGAAGGAGGTTGTGTGAAGGTGTAAATGTTAAGGTGGATGGGTGCAGCTGTTGGTGTGTGCTCTCTAGCTGCAGTGAGTCTGTTGCAAATGCTCATGGTTTGTGTGTGTGGGCCCTTTTTATTGGTCCATTTGTGGGTGGGCCTCAGTTTGAATTTTTGGTGGGTGTTTTATGAGGGGTGGTTGTGAGTTTGCACCTCTGTTTGCCTGTTTGGATGTGGCCAGGTTAGTCATTTCCATGTTTTGTGCACTGTAGACGTGTTTTGTGGTGTTGTGCGAGTCGAATAGACCCTCCTTGTGCTGTTTTACATTGCCTATGTACGGTGCGTACATACGTGATGTTGTTGTGAGGTGCGTACATACGCGATGTTGGGGTATGCACCGTACATATGCGATGATGTTGTTGTGAGGTGCGTACATACGTGAGGATGTTGTTGTGGGGTGCGTACATACGCGATATTGGGGTACGCACCATACATATGTGATGATGTTGTTGTGAGGTGCGTACATACGTGAGGATGTTGTTGTGGGGTGCGTACAGTCGCGATGTTGGGGTACGCACCGTACATATGCGATGATGTTGTGATGTTGGGGTATGCACCGTACATACGTGATGATGTTGTTGTAAGGTGCGTACATACGTGATGTTGGGGTACGCACCGTACATACGCGATGATGTTGTTGTGAGGTGCGAACATATGTGATAATGTTGTTGTGGGGTGCGTACATGCGCGATGTTGGGGTACGCACCATACATACGCGATGATGTTGTTGTGAGGTGCGTACATACGTGAGGATGTTGTTGTGGGGTGCGTACATACGCGATGTTGGAGTACGCACCGTACATACGCGTTGATGTTGTTGTGAGGTGTGTACATACGTGAGGATGTTGTTGTGGGGTGCATACATACGCGATGTTGGGGTACGCACCATACATATGCGATGATGTTGTTGTGAGGTGCCCACATGCGCGATGTTGGGGTATGCACCATACATACGCAATGATGTTGTGATGTTGGGGTACACACCGTACATACGCGATGATGTTCTTGTACCGTACATACCCGATGTTGGGGTACGCACCGTACATACGCGATGATGTTGTGAGGTGCGTACATACGCGATGTTGGTGTACGCACCATATATACGCGATGATGTAGTTGTAAGGTGCGTACATATGCATGGGGGGGCCTGTACGACTCGTACCCCTGTACGACTCGCACCCTGGGAACTACTTTTCCTGGGATACGAGTCGTACAAAGTTTGATTTGTAGCAGGTAAAGTCATTCCCCATGTACAGGACGTTTTCCATACGAATCCTAAATCGGAAAGCCGGTCCGGATCGTACTTGTACGGTCGGACTGTATTTTTAGGTTTCGTACAGAAAAGTGGCCGGGTCCATCTCGTACAACTTTTCCGATCGAATTTGTACGGTTCGGGCTGATCCGTATGTGTTTTTCGCGCACGAATCGTACTTCACGGGTGGGACGGGACTTGTACGATTCGTTCGGGGAAAATTACGGATGCGAGTCGTACGTGAAAAAAAATACAGGATGGGAATCGGCCCCATGATGTAGGAATACATGTAAACCAGTTCCAACATGGCGGCCACTGATCCCAAGTCTGGGAGAGGCCCTGCTGTGCAAAGTCCTTTGTCTATGGCAATGTATTACGTGGAGGTGTATGTGTACTTAATGGTGACTTGGTTTTTTCCTTCCATCGTGTGAACAAGGCTTTATTGCCGAAACACGTAGCATAAAAGCACAATAAACTTCCTGATCTACTTATTTCATTGGAACCTGAGAGTGCATTATGATCGCAAAGCGAAGACGGATTTAGGATATATATGTAGCACTGTGCTAGTCCTATGCTTAAAGATTTTGCTGTAGAAATTGGCTTGGTTGGTATTTTACCAATTCAAAGCTGTAATATTGTGCCTGGAGTGGTAAATGGCTTTTGTCATTTTACAGCTCAGCAAGGACAGCACTGTGCTAGTCCTATGCTTAAAGACTTTGCTGTATAAATGGCAAAAGACTTTGTCCATTTCTATCTTGGCGTGGATAGCACTGTGCTAATCATATGCTTAAAGACTTTGATAGAAAAACAGACAATTGAGGTGAGCAGATCTAGAGTGTCGCTGGTGTTGAGAGTGCTCTATACAGGAGCTGCATTCCACCTAAACTTGAGAACTATCCAGAGTTCTCTGCTTCTTTTTTGCATAATTTATTCATCACTCTATGCCTGAAGGGGTATTTTCTGACTTATCCTGGGTGCTCCCTTGTGTCTGGACAAAGCTATACCTCTCTGAAAAGCTCTAATTAGAACGAAACACTGTGTCAGGGGTTGCTTTTACTCATTTCAGGTTGGCTTGGTTGGTATTTTACCAATTCAAAGCTGTAATATTGTGCCTGGAGTGGTAAATGGGTTTTGTCATTTTACAACTCAGCAAGGACAGCACTGTGCTAGTCCTATGCTTAAAGACTTTGCTGTAGAAATGGCAAAAGACTTTGTCCATTTCTATCTCAGCGTGGATAGCACTGTGCTAATCCTATGCTTAAAGACTTTGATAGAAAAGCAGACATTTGAGGTGAGCAGATCTAGAGTGTCGCTGGTGTTGAGAGTGCTCTATACAGGAACTGCTCTCCACCTAAACTTGAGAACTACCCAGAATTCTCTGCCTCTTTTTTGCATATATATATAGTTGGACATTTTACAACAGGGCAGAAGGGATACCTTGAGACCTCGCAACCAAGGACCTACTACAAAACAAAATCCCAAAGGAGAAGGGGGAGACGGCAAGCCTGCCGGAAGAGAAGAGGCCAGGAAGCGGGGTCGGGGCCGAGCGAAGCAGAATTAGAAAAATCAAATGGGGGCTCGCCATGTACTGACAGTGAAATAGACAAGCAGGAAGAAAACACAATTGCCAATTTAGCTAACATCAACCCGTCAGCAGGGGAAACACAACTATTATCTTTAGGGTTGTCCTTTTGCCCAGAATCCAACTTTCAATATACTAGAACAAGAGCTGATGTTTATCAATTTATCAGAAAACTTAAACTTAAGAAATTCCACCAACAAAGAACTTCAGTGGATTCAATGGCTCCAAAAATAACAGCCGCACACAACAATGACTCCCCAGGGATATTAGTCTCAGATATAGGCCTATACCGGGACATGTGCCAACTGGGCAGTGGAGTACAACTGAACAGTCAGGATATTAGTCTATTGGGGGGACAGGCAAGGCCAGAAACACCATTCAAAATAAAATCAACATTTGTTCCGTTAATGGCCCGAGATGGACTTGACACTTTTAGCGATCATGTAGTCAGTCAGATTAGCAAATTGAACTATGCCATCAACAGATCGAAAAAACATATTCAAACAGAGAAAGAAAATACAATCAATTAATGGTTAAATTACAAAATGAAAATGTGGTTATAAGAACCTCCGACAAAGGTGGAAATATTGTCCTGTGGCCTAAGGAAGACTATATGAAGGAAGCATACAGTCAGTTAAATGATCTTCAATGCTATAGAAAAAGTACACCACTTAAGTATAAAAGTATTCAGGAGTCTTTGTTCAAGAATTTATTAGCTTGGAAAAGTTTGGGGCTTCTCAGCGGGGATGAATATGGTTTTATTAAAAGAGAACATCCGCTAGTGCCCACCATCTATTTTATACCAAAAGTCCACAAGAATTTCAAGAATCCACCTGGCAGGCCCATCATTGCAGCATGTGATGGGCCACTAGAAAATCTTTCCAGATGCATTGACTTTTTTCTACAGGTCCATATGAAGGAACTAAAGTCATATGTACAAGACACAAGTGATGTTTTAAACAAAATCAAAGATTTGTCTTGGGACTCAGATTTGCTGCTTTTGACACTGGATATATGTTCGCTATATACTTGTATTAGAAACAGGGATGGGCTAAGTGCCGTGGAGTACTTTCTTAGCACAAGACCAATGATATATGCACAACATACACGCATCCTGTTAGATATGTTGCTTTTTAGTCTTGAAAACAATTTATTCCTTTTTAATGGCCAGTTTTACCAACAGATTCAGGGAGTCGCAATGGGGGCCAGCTTCTCCACGAGTTATGCCTGCCTTTTCATGGGCTGGTGGGAGGAACTGGTCCTCATGAGGAAATATGAACAACGATATACCACCAACATTGTCTCTTGGTTGCGTTTTATTGACGATCTCTTCATTGTATGGCGAGGAAGTGAAGAAGATGCTATAAAATTCATAGATGAAATCAATCAAAATGATTTTAATCTTAAATTTACTTTTAACATCAGAAGGCACTCAGTGACCTTTTTAGATGTTCAAATTTTATTACAATATAATGTCTTCACGACCACCCTTTTTGGAAAGCCAACAGCAGGTAATACAGTTTTACATGAGTCCAGCGCTCATCCTCCACATTTGATTAGGAGCATCCCGTATGGGGAGATGCTCCGCATTCGACGCATATGCAGCAATACAGAGGATGTAAGAATCAAGCAAACTGAAAGCTGCTAACGGTTTCTAGCTAGGGGTTACAGTACAGGAATAGTTCAGGCCGCTATGAGAAGATCTCAAGCGAGGGCGAGGGAGGATCTCCTAGCCTACAAGTTTAAACTACCTGAAGAATTATCCCAGCAGAATACACAACCTATTTTAACATACTCTAAACAGGAGAAACAGTTGAGGAGCATCATGAGACGCAATTGGCACTTTATTCTAGAAGATCCTGTAATAGGTGACCAGATGCCCTCTAACCCCTCTATTACATTTAGAAGATCTATGAGTATGGGGAACATGTTGGTCAACAATAATCAGGAGAGTTGCCGTAAAAACATGTGGTTGACTATTAGAAAAGGATTTTTCAAATGTCTGTCATGCAAGGCTTGCCAGTTTGGTATTAATGTAAAAACTTTTAAAACTGCTTTCTCTGACACTGTCAGAGAAATTAAGCAACATTTAACATGCAAGACAGAATATTCTATCTATGTATTAGAATGTGACTGCCATTTAAAATACATAGGGAGTACCAAACTGGCCGTCCATAAACAAATTCTCCAACATATCAGGGCAATAATTAATAAAGATCAACATTATCCTGTTGATAGACATTTCCAATCAGTCCATAATAGCAATCCACAGTATCTGAAATATTACGCTATAGAAGCTATCCCAATTACAAAAATAGGAGGTGACAGAGAAGCAAAATTGAGACGCCTGGAGACTAGTTATATATTAGAGTTTGACTCTAAATACCCAGGCGGACTCAATACCGCGGAAGATCTTCATACTTCCTTATGATTAACTTTTGGAGTCTTCATAGAGAATAACATGACGAGGGATCGGTCAACTCAAGACCAAATTGAACCAAATTAAATTGAATTGAATCAGATAAAATTGAGGTTCAGGTTGTCCTTCATTATTTCCCTTTAGGATAAGTCAATACATTGTTGGTGTTTTAATCTATTCTCATTGGTTCTGTATTAACCTGGTTTTAATGATTGGTATTAGACACAGGGTATTTTTATTATTGTAATTTTATGATTGTGTTTTATCTCCGATCATTTTTATAGGGTTTTATAACATTTATGATATATGGAATTCTAACATTGTATGTTCATTGTTCCTTTATTCCTCTCAAATCTTCTTTGGTCTTTTTTATTTGGAAAGAAAACTCTTGATTGGTTATGTCAAAATGGAAAATGAAAAATTATTTCAGTATCAAGAATGCGGCATTTGCACAATTTTGTCCTTTAGAATTCATGTTTTCCCTCGATTTTGAAGTTTTTTTGCTTTTATGCTTCTTTGCACATTGATCCGAGGTACTGTAGCACTAAAAGCACGTTACTGATCAATATTAAGTTGTTTGGAAAAAATATGGGTCCACCTCAATGCATAATATGCACTATGCGAATAATGAAAATGCATGACAGTGGATTGACCCAAACTAAATATTGATATCAATTGTGTCTATACACACTGGCTTGAAAAGTTAGTATGCCAATAGGAAGTGACGCGATTGACTGGCTATTAGGTAGCCATCAGTAGATTTCTCATTCTCTACATATATATGTTAAGACATGCACAGGCATATTTTTTCATATTTCTGCAAACTTTTTCATTTATTACAATTATGTCATATGTTATTGTTTTATTTGGGTGAGCACATATCTTATTCATATTTATTTTATTTTACTTTTCATGAACAATGATTCACAAATGGTCTCACAGCATTGCTCCAGACGGCATTTATGCCGGTATTTTGACGATGACCTTTGGATCATATAGAAAATGACATTGAAATTTATATCTAAATATTGGTTTATATATTTTAATACCAAGTATATATGATCAATGGGAGCATCTAAAATGATTATTAGCATTTATGCATGTATAAAATTAAGAATACGCTGAGGATCACCAAATATTTTGTTTATGTTCATGAATTCATTTTAGCATTAGCACTTTAAAAGGCGGGACACTGTTTTGAGCGCTGTCATGTGATCAAGGCCGAAACACGTAATGGCAGAGGAATAAATAATAAACAAACTTTGCACAACAGAAGGTCTGCACTCGTCTTTTTCAAATTGGAAATGCTACGAGTTAAAGATATATATATATATAAATATATATAAATATGTATATATATATATATATATATATATATATATATATATATATATATATATATATATATATATATATATATATATATATATATATATATATATATATTACCTACTGGAGGTCGCCAGTATGTAGTTATAGTTAGGACCTATTATCCATAAGAAAATCGTAACATTCTTTTCCCAATAACTTTGGCGTCGGTTGACGAATTTTCGGGAAATTTTCAAAACTCGTGGGGCGCTCCGGTCAGCTCCTATCTTAAAAGTTTCAGGGTGATTCAGCAAGTGGGAGCCAAGAAAAAAGGGGGGTCCAAAACTTGTTTTCTCCATGTTAATTCCAATAGGAAACTTTAGACACGGCTACAGCCCGAACTGCTGAACGGAATGACACCAAATTTGGTGAAAAGGTAGCCCTTGGTGCAGAAAGATCACTTCTTAAATCCGATCAGTAGTTCATGAGAAAGTAGAAAAAGAAATAGTTTCAATATCTGGGCGGAGCCTAACGACACATCTCATCATGAGATCTAATTGGCTGTCAGCACTTCATCCTGGAATTGCTGGCAGCCATCTTGGGACCAATATACATGATAGTACCCCATTGACATGCATTGTAGTGAATCGAAGAGCCATTGAGCTAACGAGCTTGTGGAGATGCACCTGTGCACCTGTGAGAGGGACTGAGCCCTGGAAGGAGTGTGGCAGCCTGCTCAGCACCCCCATATAATATTTGTTGTTATCTCTACTGATGACGGATGAAATCCAGAAACATGTGTCTAGAGTTGTACAGCACTAACCTGCACCAACTTTGGTAGAAAACTCCAGTAAAATCTCAAGTAAGCATGTATTAAGAATTTCATTTAACATAATGCTAAGGGGCTCACTGTGCTGGGAGGTGAAGCAGTGTGCTCCCACCCCTTCCTGTTTTGAAAAGGCTCCCTTGAGCCATTGAGCTGACGAGCTTGTGGAGATGCACCTGTGCGCCTGTGAGAGGTACTGAGACCTGTAAGGATTGTGGCAGCCTGCTCAGCTCCCCCATATAAAATTATTTTTTATCTGTCATGATGACGGATGAAATCCAGAAACACATGTCTAGAGATGTACAGCACTAACCTGCACCAACTTTGGTGGAACACTCCAGTAAAATCTCAAGTATGCAGGTATTAAGAACTGCATTTACCATAATGCTAAAGGGCGAACTGTGCTGCGAGGTGAAGTAGTGTGCTCCCACCCCTTCCTGTTTTGACAAGGCTCCCTTGAGCCATTGAGCTGACCAGCTTGTGGAGATGCACCTGTGTGCCTGAGAGAGGAACTAAGACCTGTAAGGCTTGTGGCAGGTGTGCTCCCACCCCTTCCTGTTTTGACAAGGCTTCCTTGAGCCATTGAGCTGACGAGCTTGTGCCTGTGAGAGGTACTGAGACCTGTAAGGATTGTAGCAGCCTACTCAGCAACCCCATATAAAATTATTTTTTATCTCTACTGATGACGGATGAAATCCAGAAACACATGTCTAGAGATTTACAGCACTAACCTGCACCAACATTGGTGGAACACTCCAGTAAAATCTCAAGTAAGCATGCATTAGGAAGTGCATTTACCATATTGATAAGGGGCAAACTGTACTGGGAGGTGAAGCAGTGTGCTCCCACCCCTTCCTGTTTTGAAAAGGCTCCCTTGAGCCATTGAGCTGACGAGCTTGTGGAGATGCACCTGTGCGCCTGTGAGAGGTACTGAGACCTGTAAGGATTGTGGCAGTCTCCTTAGCAACCCCATATAAAATTAGTTTTTATCTCTAATGATGATGGATGAAATCCAGATACACGTGTCTAGAGATGTACAGCACTAACCTGCATCAACAATGGTGGAACACTCCAGTAAAATCTCATGTAAGCAGGTATTAAGAACTGCATTTACCATAATGCTAAAGGGCGAACTGTGCTGCGAGGTGAAGCAGTGTGCTCCTACCCCTTCCTGTTTGGATAAGGCTCCCTTGAGCCATTGAGCTGACGAGCTTGTGGAGATGCACGTGTGTGACTGTGAGATGTACTGAGACCTGTAAGGATTGTGGCAGCCTGCTCAGCAACCCCATATAAAATTATTTTTTATCTCTACTGATGACGGATGAAATCCAGAAACACATGTCCAGAGTTTTACAGCACTAACCTGCACCAACATTGGCGGAACACTCCAGTAAATCCTCAAGTAAACATGTATTAGGAAGTGCATTTACCATAATGCTAAGGGGCAAACTGTACTGGGAGGTGAAGCAGTGTGCTCCCACCCCTTCCTGTTTTGAAAAGGCTCCCTTGAGCCATTGAGCTGACGAGCTTGTGGAGATGCACCTGTGCACCTGTGAGAGGAACTGAGACCTGTAAGGTTTGTGGCAGCCTGCTCAGCAACCCCATATAAAATTCATTTTTATCTCTACTGATGACGTATGAAATTCAGAAACACGTGTCTAGAGATGTACAGCACTAACCTGTACCAACTTTGGTAGAACCCTCCAGTAAAATCTCAAATAAGCATGTATTAAGAATTGCATCTAACATAATGCTAAGGGGCGAACGGTGCTGGGAGGTGAAGCAGTGTGCTCCCACCCCTTCCTGTTTTGAAAAGGCTCCCTTGAGCCATTAAGCTGGCGAGCTTGTGGAGATGCTCCTATGCACCTGTGAGAGGTACTGAGATCTGTAAGGATTGTGGCAGCCTGCTCAGCACCCCTATATAAAATTAGTTTTTATCTCTAACATTGATGGATGAAATCCAGAAACACATGTCTAGAGATGTACAGCACTAACCTGCACCAACTTTGGTGGAACACTTTAGTAAAATCACAAGTAAGCATGGATTAAGAACTGCATTTACCATAATGCTAAGGGGCGAACTGTGCTGGGAGGAGAAGCAGTGTGCTCCCACCCCTTCCTGTTTTGAAAAGGCTCCCTTGAGCCATTGAGCTGACGAGCTTGTGGAGATGCACCTGTGCGCCTGTGAGAGGCACTGAGACCTGTAAGGATTGTGGCAGCCTCCTCAGCACCCCCATATAAAATTAGTTTTTATCTCTAATGATGATGGATGATATCCAGAAGCATGCGTCTAGAGATGTACAGGACTAACCTGCATCAACAATGGTGGAACACTCCAGTAAAATCTCAAGTAAGCAGGTATTAAGAACTGCATTTACCATAATGCTAAAGGGCGAACTGTGCTGCGAGGTGAAGCAGTGTGCTCCAACCCCTTCCTGTTTTGACAAGGCGCCCTTGAGTCATTGAGCTGACGAGCTTGTGGAGATGCACCTGTGTGACTGTGAGATGTACTGAGACCTGTAAGGATTGTGGCAGCCTGCTCAGCAACCCCATATGAAATTATTTTTTATCTCTACTGACGACGGATGAAATCCAGAAACACATGTCCAGAGTTTTACAGCACTAACCTGCACCAACATTGGTGGAACACTCCAGTAAAATCTCAAGTAAACATGTATTAGGAAGTGCATTTACCATAATGTTAAGGGGCGAACTGTACTGGGAGGTGAAGCAGTGTGCTCCCACCCCTTCCTGTTTTGAAAAGGCTCCCTTGAGCCATTGAGCTGACGAGCTTGTGGAGATGCACCTGTGCACCTGTGAGAGGAACTGAGACCTGTAAGGATTGTGGCAGCCTGCTCAGCAACTCCATATAAAATTCAGTTTTATCTCTACTGATGACGGATGAAATCCAGAAACACCTGTCTATAGATGTACAGCACTAACCTGCACCAACTTTGGTAGAACACTCCAGTAAAATCTCAAGTAGGCATGGAGTTGCACCTAACATAAAGCTAAGGGGCGAACTGTGCTGGGAGGTGAAGCAGTGTGCTCCCACCCCTTCCTGTTTTGAAAAGGCTCCCTTGAGCCATTGAGCTGACGAGCTTGTGGAGATGCACCTGTGCACCTGTGAGAGGAACTGAGACCTGTAAGGTTTGTGGCAGCCTGCTCAGCAACCCCATATAAAATTCATTTTTATCTCTACTGATGACGGATGAAATCCAGAAACACGTGTCTAGAGATGTACAGCACTAACCTGCACCAACTTTGGTAGAACACTCCAGTAAAATCTCAAATAAGCATGTATTAAGAATTGCATCTAACATAATGCTAAGGGGCTCACTGTGCTGGAAGGTGAAGCAGTGTGCTCCCACCCCTTCCTGTTTTGAAAAGGCTCCCTTGAGCCATTGAGCTGACGAGCTTGTGGAGATGCTCCTGTGCGCCTGTGAGAGGTACTGAGACCTGTAAGGATTGTGGCAGCCTGCTCAGATCCCCCATATAAAATTAGTTTTTATCTCTAATGATGATGGATGACATCCAGAAACATGTGTCTAGAGATGTACAGCACTAACCTGCACCAACAATGGTAGAACACTCCAGTAAAATCTCATGTAAGCAGGTATTAAGAACTGCATTTACCATAATGCTAAAGGGCGAACTGTGCTGCGAGGTGAAGCAGTGTGCTCCCACCCCTTCCTGTTTTGACAAGGCTCCCTTGAGCCATTGAGCCAGCTGACGAGCTTGTGGAGATGCACCTGTGTGCCTGTGAGAGGTACTGAGACCTGTAAGGATTGTAGCAGCCTACTCAGCAACCCCATATAAAATTATTTTTTATCTCTACTGATGATGGATGAAATCCAGAAACACATGTCTAGAGATTTACAGCACTAACCTGCACCAACATTGGTGGAACACTCCAGTAAAATCTCAAGTATGCATGCATTAGGAAGTGCATTTACCATATTGCTAAGGGGCAAACTGTACTGGGAGGTGAAGCAGTGTGCTCCCACCCCTTCCTGTTTTGAAAAGGCTCCCTTGAGCCATTGAGCTGACGAGCTTTTGGAGATGCACCTGTGCGCCTGTGACCGGTACTGAGACCTGTAAAGATTGTAGCAGCCTGCTCAGCAACCCCATATAAAATTCGTTTTTATCTCTACTGATGACGGATGAAATCCAGAAACACGTGTCTAGAGATGTGCAGCACTAACCCCCACCAACTTTGGTGGAACACTCCAGTAAATTCTCAAGTAAGCATGTATGAAGAACTGCATTTACTTTAATTCTAAGGGGCAAACTGAGCTGGGAGGTAAAGCAGCGTGCTCCCCCTCCTTCCTTTGTGAGAATCTTAACTGGTGTGAGGTTTGCCATTTATGTTTTTCAGATAAGGTCCGGTATTTCCCCTCACCTGGAGAGGTGGGAGCCCACCATCATTCTCCAGTTTTGTAGGTCTTGGCATACGTCATCTGCAGATCCCTTAACTAATAACCCTATAATGCCCCAGCACCCCCACCCCAGGACAAGTTTGCAAACCCCTCTGATCCTAACATATGCAAAGAGTGCAACAGTAAAAACTTGTGATGTTCTTGCAAGCCTCTTATGAAAAGGATTAACCCCTCACCCCCAGCTCCTCGGGGCCTCTTTCCCACGCAGTGTACATAATACTCGCTAAGAGTGCTGGTCACTGGGGCCCCACTCAGTCATTCTATCACAGCCCTGGGCTTTCTGTCCATGTGGCCTGCCCCCCCCCCACATTCCCCTTATAATACTTGCGATTCAGGACAGTTTTCAGATGATCTTGTCAGCTGTTCTGGGAGTTAATGTCAGCAATTCTTGGCTGGATTCTCCAGTGTACAAGAGCTGTGGTCTGACTCCAAGTCTTTAGCGTTGTCCCCAGTCACCTCGCCAGTTCTGGAGAAGCTCAGTGAAGCGACCGCTGCTACCACTCTATCTCGTTCCTGTTGCATTTCAGCACGAGAGGGGGGCCACCAAGGACATGACCCTACCTCCACTCTGTCAACCTCTCCTCTTCGTACATTACTCCTGTTTAGTCTGACTAGGATTCTGGGAAGCCTGTTGATCAATTAAGTCCCACACCTCCTGTGGTGAGTTAAAGAAACGAGCACCAGTCTAGGTCACCACCCTGAGCTGTGCGGAGAACAGCATTGTGTACTGGATCTTCTTTTGTGTAGATTCTTCTTCGCTGCCAGATGAGATGAACGTTGTCATTTGACCACCCTTGGGAAGTCTGGGAATAACCTGACTGTGCTGTTGTTGACCACCAGCTGCCTTTCTGCCGGGCTCGTATGAGCACTTGGTCCCGATCTTTGTAAAACAGCATCCTTGCCACCACCGAACATGGCGGTCCTTCCGGGGGCGGGGGCCTCAAAGGTACTCTGAGGTCTTTCTCTAGAGTGTAGTATGGGGACAGGCCTTCCTCCGCATCATCCTTCCGGATCTATTGCTCCAGTTATTCCACCATATTGCTGCGTTCCACTTTTATTGGAAGAAGTCCCATTATTCTAATGTTGTTTCGGCATTTATTTTATTTTTATTTTCATTTATTTATTAAGTGCCAGAATCGTTCCCCGAAGGGGTATCTCTGCGCTTGGACGGGCGGTTTGAGGCAGCAGTCCATTATAGACTAGAAACAAAAGAGAGAGGTCTTGAGCTGTTTCCTAAAGTAGAGATGGTCCGTACACTGCCTCAGCTGTAGAGGAAGAGAATTTCAATAATGAGGGCCCAGATAGAAAAGGGACTTACCCCCCAGACGGGCTCTTTTAATTCTAGGTGCCTCAAGTAAGAATTTGGATTCAGAGCGGAGAGACCTCCGGGGCTTATAAAGAGTGAATTTGTCTACAAGGTAAGTAGGGCCAGAATTGACCAAAGCCTTGTGTACCAATACAGCAAACTTTGAACTTCACTCGCTCCCGCACAGGGAGCCAATGAAGCTTATAAAGCAAGGGATGGGAAGCAGTCCTTGGGGGGGCATTGACAATCAGGTGTGTCGCAGTGTTCTGGACAACCTGCAATCTGTCAAAGGCGGCCTCATTAGCGGAGGCGAGCAGGCCGTTGCAGTAATCCAAGCGGCTTAAAATAAGAGCCAATGTTTTCCGGGTCAGGTCAGGGAGCAGAGGGAGAGTACGGTGCAGCAGGTCCAACATTTGGAAACATGAGCCGGCTGTCTGAGTGGCTTTCTCCTTCATTGTGAGGGTCTGTTCAATACAAACGCCGGGATTTTTAACACAAGTTTTCGGGGTGGGAGGGGAACCAAGATCTGTTTTCCACCAACTGGGGATCCACAATAATTGGGCCTCCCTGAAAAGCAGAATCTCCGTCTTACCCACATTACACTGAAGGAGATTACTCCTCATCCATTGAGAAATGGTTCTCATTCCCGAGGAGGTTTCCTGCACTGATGGAGTGAACACTGCAAATGGAAAGAGCAGCTGAGTATCGTCAGCATAAGAGAAGCGGGTAAACCCACAACTCCTTAACAGATTGGCCAAGGGAGCTACATAGATATTAAACAGGGTCGGGCTCAAGCAAGAGCCCTGAGGTATGACCTTTGTCAGTTCTGTAGGTGCTGAACGATACCGCCCAAGAGTGACAGCCTGTGAACGAGAAGAAAGAAACTCGTCATCCAATGAAGGGCCAAATCTCTAAGTCCAATCTCCTCCAACCTCCTGAGCAGTATTTGATGGGATATTGTGTCGAACGCGGCGGAAAGATCCAACAGCACCAAGATAGTTGAATGACCCCTGTCTAGGGTCATCCTGATGTTGTTGGTGACCGCTAGCAGGGCTGATTCTGTGCTGTGATAGGCATGACATATTTCCACATCTTCGCCGCTTTGTTCAAGTATGCAGACTTGTGTCTCTGTGCTGCCTGTCTGCTGCAGTAGATAAAGTCTGGCTTATATCTGCTACATCAGTCTCGGATGTAGCGACCTCTTCCGCTACTCGGTTGTGGTCTGCTCTCAGGAGCCCCATATCTTCTCTAAGAACATCGATCTTAAGTCTCTACAGACGTCCTCAAGGTTGCTATTACCAGAAGAATATCCTGTAATGCTTGCCCAGCAGCAGTCGGGACTGCAGGCTCAGGATCTCATTTTCTGGTAGTCTTCCCCATTACGCCAGCAGCCATGGCGAGAGCCCCAGCTACAGCAGCACGAGGCACTCCACAAGGGTCAGAACATGCCCAACGTATAAGGCGTGTGGAGGTCAGCATGGGCTCTTGATCAGATCGGGACTCAGTGTGCAAGCTGTGGGTTCCAGTATCATCCAGTATTCTGCATAAGTGGGAATAATATCCTGTTGTTTGGGGCATCTATCTGTCTCTGGTGGCTAAGGAGCCCCCTGACATTGATGCATATCCCTCAGGCTCGTTAGGGTCTAATTCTCATCCACAGGGGGAACCGTCCACATCCCTCACGGCTGAGTTTCCACCTCCAGAGGCGGGATCGAGTTGACAAAGGGCACTCAATCTTCATTCACTCCTCATATCAGAGCGCGGATGTAGGCAAAGTCACTGAGCTAATCGACGAAAAGCAGTGTAAACAACCAGATCTTGCACATCCCTCTGTAAGGTGACTTACACTAGTGGATGCACCTTGGAGGTAGCAGGCCACCCCAGCATGTCCAGACTTTTTTTTCTTTTTTTACTTTATTGAACTAGTTGGCAATGTTACAGACATTATACTGAATAGCGATCAGGGTGACATAACACATGCATTATAAATACCATTGCATTTGTGAACATTTACAGTCAATGGGTGATTTACATAAAGTATGATGTTGTCTGCATAGAGAGACATGACTAGCCCACAGGTGGAGAAGCCGAGTCCCCGATTCGCTTGGTGTTGCAGTATTTGTGCTGCCAAGGACTCCATGGTGAGGGCAAACAGTACGGGGTAAAGCGGGCATCCCTGCCTCATGCCTCCGCCTATCAGGATGAGATCTAAGGTCTGACCATTGAGGCGTATGCGAGCCATGGGCGAGGCGTAGAGAAGGCGGACCTGTGTAAGAAAGAAGCAACCCAGCCCCATTCTTTCTAGTAGTGGGATCATGTATTTCCATTCCAGCATTTCAAACGCTTTTGTCGCGTTGAGCAGCGCGGCCACAGCAGGTGTCTGGGGATTTAAATAGTGCATCACCGAAAACATAGTTCGGAGGTTATGTGTTGTTGACCGGCCAGGTATAAATCCCAATTGGTCAGGTCTGATCCTTACTGGAAGCAATAAGTGTAGCCTGTGTGCTAAGACCTTGGCAAAGATTTTATTATCGATGTTGATAAGGAATAGCGGCCGGTAGGAATCACAGTGATGGGCAGGTTTATCTGGTTTTAGAAGTGTAAAGATTACTGCCTCTCACATGGTAGGAGGAATCAGGCCAGTCTCTAGAGTGTTAAGGTATATGTCTAGGAGTTTGAGGGCTAGGATGTCTGAATATTCTTTATAGAAAGCGGCTGTAAGCCCATCTAGTTCCGGAGTTTTATCTGGGGAAAGCCCGGCAATTGCTTTTCGGACTTCCTCTACTGTGATGGGGGAGTCTAGGAATTCTCTATGGGAATGCAACAGCCACACCAGCTCAATGTCATCTAAGTATGCCTGCAGGTCGGGGGTGTTTTCCCCTGCGCCGTGGAGTAGAGTCGCACATAGAAGTTGACCATGATCGGCATCAGTTTGAATGTGGAGTAGGGCTATGTTCTCCTGGTCAAGCAGTTCCGTGATATAGGATGTGGCACATGGGTTTTAGAGCAATCGGGCTAGGGTCTTGCCAGATCGATCACCCTCCCCGTATCTGCGTGCCTGGGTCTCTTTACCCAGGAACAAGGTCTCACTCATCACCTCCTCCTGGTTCGCAGCCATCTTCTCACGGATCCATGCTAAGATGTCTGTGCTGCCAGAGCTATGAAACTGGGCCTCCAAAGCTGAAAAATCTTTTTCAAGCGATGCAATTGTGTGGCGGACAGACCTTAGCACCCCATGTTGTTTGGCTAAACACTCCTCGCGAATCACCGCCTTGAAGGCATCCCATAGGCTGGCAGGGGAGCTAACTGACACAGAGTTGTGTTCGAAACATGTTTGTATATCCTCGTGTATTTCTTCCCTGAAAGCGGAGTCTCTCATGGCTCCGGGGGGTAGTCGTCATGTGAATGTGTGCGGGGGTGGAGTGTCAGTTACACAGGGGCATGGTCTGAGAGGGTGCGTGGTAGGTTAGTGGCTAGAGGGCGCCAGGGAAGGAGATCTCTTGTAGTCAACCAGTAGTTTATTCGGGACCATTTTCTGTGTTGCAGGGAGAAGCATATACCCGCTCGGATGTTTGGGTGTGTGTTCCACCAGATGTCCATGAGGAGGTTGTCTTCGATAATTGTGGCCAAATCCGGGCTGCCTGTGGGTGTGGGCATCTGGAACTGCCCTCCCTGTCCAAGGAATCTATTAATGGGACATTGAAGTCACCGCACCAGATCATGATCTGTGCACTTAAGCATGAGATCGGGTGCCAGATCTAGGTGAAAAATTCTGGGGTGTCTTGGTTGGGGCCATAGACTGTGGTGAGGTTGATTGCATGATTACATAGTGTGCCTGTCAGGATAAGGTATCACCCATCGCTATCACAGATGCATTGTTTTGTAGTCCAGGCCAGAACCTGTCTAATGATAATGCATACGCCTCTAGCATAGTTGGAGCATGTGGCTGAGTGTGTGGTTCCCCAACCTTTTGTGAGTAGCAGAGGGAGGACCTGACCAACAAGGTGTGTCTCTTGGAGTAGGCAGATATCTACCTGGTGCCGAAGTAGGTAAGCATGCACCAGACAAATTTTCCTATTTTCATTGAATCCCCTAACATTCCATGTTATTAGCTTAACTGTGGCTAAACTACCCATCTTTGTCCTGTAATGGCAAATGGCATGGTGCATTGTAGCAGTTGGGTGTTGTTCTGTGTAGGTGATGTCGTAAGTTGCATCCCCTCGAGTGTATAAAACAGTGTAGAGGATGCCTGCATATATCATGTAGCCAACATTTTTAAAACAAGCTAAATAAATTCCCTACAGTTGAACATTGCTGCCGCCGTCCCATACCCACCAAACCCCACCCACACCAACCCCCACCCACACCAACCACCCCATTTAGGTTGAGAACAAACCTCCCTCTCCCATATCAAAAACATCTGGGATTTATCCCTGGGGGTAGCGGAATCGCCACGTGAACTAGCCTGCCAATAAAGGCTGGGTGGCCGAGCATATTGCTGTGGAAACAGAAGCCATAATTAGAGCGTTGCATGCATATGAGTTCTTGAATCACCCAACAAGTTTACGAACAGAGATTACAACACCCACCCAAGTGGAGTGTGACATATAAAAGTATTAACAGCTTGAAATTTACATAAAAGTCACTGGCCCTCCCTCAGTGTTACCATGCCTCAATCTACATACGGCTGACTCAAGGAGTACCAGTTTTGGGTCTGGGAGGATGCCCCATGTAAGTTCTTGGGTTGTATTTGCTTTCTCCTCGAGTGGGCCTCTAGTTCTTCATTCTATTGCTTGATCAGGTCTAGGAACTTGTCCTTGCGCAAGAGATGTTCGGATGTGGCGGTCTGGCAGTCTTCCGCTCCACTCATGCGTGTTTTTAGTTGTCATGAGCGTCGACTCTCTGCTTCACTTTGTCTAGGCGTACAGTGAAGAGGTCTCAATTGGCGTCAATGTATTTCAGACTGGGCTTAACCTCCAGCAGGATTTCTTTAATGTCTAGATCCTGGTCATCAAGTTCTTCCGGAGGACTTGCAGTGGCACCTGTTTCTGCCTCAGGGTCCATCTGTCTGACATTGCGTTTCTTCTCGAAGGAGAGCTTGGATTGCCTTTCCTCTGACTTGTTCATGATTGTCTGCGGGTGAAGTGTGGCGGGCGGGCATGCGCGAAGAATGGGAGTCCGGCATGCTCTGGTGCCTCGCTTGTGTTCAGGCAGCTTGTTTGGCTATGCAGCACCTATAATTCTCTGAATGGCTTTTGTCCCCCATTGCCTGGCAGTTGTGTAGGTCTTTGGCTCCCCGGGGGTGTGCCTGGCACTCACCTTTTGTGTATAATAGAGTGGATTGTATACAATGGGGAGCCTTGGTGCTGCTTGTTGCTCTGGGAATGCCGGTGTGGTGGTTTCTCCGCAGCCAATTGCTGGTTCCCCGCAAGTGATTATGCCTCAGGGGCCATCTTGGTCCAGGCGTTCAAGCTGCCTAGCGGGCTCTCACCGTCACTTAGGCTGGCAGGATGGACACTTTCAGGTTCCCAGGGTGAGTTGTGTGGTCCTCCAGGTGTGTCTCTGCCTCTGGCACCGTGTGGCGTGCACAGAGTGTTGTATGGAAGCTCAGTGGGCCCCCCGGCCTCCAATGCTTATACAGACTGCCCTTCCCCAAGTGCCGGACCCGGGCAGCCCACATCTAGGGTCCACCTGCTGCCCATCGCGTGGAGTTGGTTGGCCTCACTAAGCAGCGACCGCCGTCTGCGTTCTCAACTCTGTATCTGCCTGTACGGCAGTCCTTCCTTCATTTTCTTTTCACCTGATTGGCCCCTGCATTGGCATGCTTGCTTTCTCGGCTAGATTGGCTTCTGAAGTGAGTGTTTTGTCAAGGACTGTGTGCTCGGCCGGAAGAGTTTGCACTCTATGTGGCCATTTTGCAACTTGGCCAAGCCACGCCCCAGCACTTCCAGACTTTATCGCTATGTGGCTAATCCCTCCAGGGGGTCCCTCACTCGCAGTAGCTGCCCACGATAGGGCAAGTTCAGGAGCCTCCAATGCCCCAGTGTAGGTTAGGTATGTAAGTGCAGTCTACATGGCAGTCCTAAATTCACCACCTGCAAATGCAATGGACAGGCTCCAGCTTAGCCTGCGGGCCCCGCGTGGGTGACAGCCTCCCCATCTCCCAACTTCATCCCAATGAGTGAGGCCTGCTGTTATCTTCATCTTGCAAAAACAACAATTGATAGACAGAATGCAGAACAAAGTCGTAGATTCACCCCAGTACAGAGATCCGGGCCTCAATCCATCGTTTTTTTGCTCACCATGTCATTCCAGTTTGGACCCAGCCTTATGCAAATCAGTCTTGACCCTGCGCCCAATGGGAACAGTCCAGCACGAACTGAAGACATGGATTAGCAGTTCGGGCTGGACTGTTCTCATGAGGCACAGGGTCAAGACTGATTTGCAAACAGCTGTGTCTGAACTGGGGTGGCAAAGTGAGCTAAAGAACGATGAAGGATTCATCCCAGATCTGTGACTGGGGGTAAGTGTCTGAAAAGTTTCAGCGCTCCTTCCATCATCTTCTTGTGTTTGCTTTGTTCACCGTAAGTTGGCAGGGTATGTCCAGACGTGGGTCCCTTGCTCACTTTGCAACTGGGTTCAAGCTACACTGGCTGATGAGGGCTGTTAGCCCGAAACCGGTCACAGGATGCTTGTTTCCGGTCCAGGGAAGACATGGCTTGGCAGTTTAGGCTGGACTGTTCCCATGAGGCACAGGGTCAAGAATGATTTGCATATAGCTGTGTCTGAACTGGGGTGGCGAAGTGAGCTAAAGAACGATGAGGTGAGTTTCTGAACATTTTCAGCGCTCCGTCTATTATCGCCTTGTGTTTGCTTTGTTATCTTCCTCTTGAGTGTCTGCCAGAACACAGGCCAAACGTATGCCAGTCAAGCTCCACACTCGCCGTCTCATCTCTTTTTTTCATGGCAGTTGGACAGTATTCACCCATCTCTGCAGGTGAGCCACTACTGGCCAGGGAGTTGAGGGTAAATGCAAGACAGAGTCCCCAGCACAGTCAGCGGCCCCCTGCAGGCCCCAGCCTGCTTGTCCACCGACTCCATCCAATGTGTGCTTTAATCTACCTTTTGGGTACCTGCTTGTACACAAGCACAATGTGCTCCAGCCCCGGATGGGGTCCCTGGAGCAGTATTGGCCTGGGTAGGGGGGTCTTGCAGGCCCCCTACCTATTTTTTCTTTAAAAAAAGGATAATGCCTGGCCTTGGGGGATGGGATCTCAGAGGTTAAATTTGCGTATGGAGGGGGGGCACACGGCCCCCCTCAAAATATATAGATAAAAAAATATAGGGCATGCCCCGAGGGATTGGGTCCCTGGGGCAAAAGTGGTCCAGGGAAGGGGGTCCACGCGGCCCCCCCTTCATGGTGGGAGTCGTGACCCTATCGCGGCTCTCAACGGAATATGACACTTTACAACACACGGGTTACAACGCGTGCATTACAAAGCATTTTTTACATCGCAAAATCCTTTACAACGCATGTCGTTACACACATAATCCATTACAACGCAATTGCTATTCTAACGCGCTGGGGCGTTACTTTGGGTAATGCGTTGTAATGGATTATGCGATGTAATGACATGCGTTGTAATGGATTTTCTGATATAAAAAATGCGTTGTAATGACACACGTTGTAACGCGTGCGTTGTAAATGATGTTTCCCCTCTCAGAGTGGCTCCTCAGTCTTACGTCACAGTGGATTTGCGGATTGACCTACAATAAATAATTAAGTAGTTTACAATTCAGAAGGTAGTGTTGCATTGTGAACTTTTTTATACAGGTGGTGAGATTGAAGTTTATGATCCCTTTAAAATTGAGAGAGTTAGAAATAATATTAAAAAATATAAATTAAAAGTTAGAGTTGAAAATTGAAATGTGTTGTAGTACATTGCAATTCTTGCTTTTGTTTTGTGGATTTGCAACGGGTTCACGAATCTGGGAAATAATTAGAAAGAGTATATATGTTTAAAAATATATGTTTCACTGTTGGGTTATAGGTTGGATCTAAAAAAAGCCCTTGTGGTCATTATGATTTTCTTCCAGCTACATCAAGTCCGTATGCACAGCTTAAGGTTGTTTAGAAACACTCTGTTTCCTTTATCTGTGAAGTGAACTCCATCACTTCTGTAGATGTTATGCATGTCAAAAGGTAGATTGTTGTTCTAGAAAGGGCCCATGTTATGGTCTCTGAAGTAAGCAGAAACAGCTTTATTGACAGGCTTCCGAGCTTTGTCAATCTGTGGACAGAATTGATTTCTCCACTTCTATTTCTGTCTTTGGCATATACAAAGACAATGTGAGGGAAAAGCAAGATCAGTTGTGCAAAGGTATCCTTCATTAGGATTTCCAATCCTACCACAGTCAATGTGCCTAGGTCATTGTCATCACAGTGCACAATCATGAGGTCAGGCGGTTGGAGATGCAAAAAGGCTTTAACCAAAGGCATCAATTGGTGCCACATTTTACACACCTAGGTCTTTGTCAATACCTTTGTGTTCAGCATACCTTTTGTTCCAGAAAACATAGCTGTGCCCTACAATCCATACTGTTAGCATTTTGAAGGGATGCGTGGAAGGATTCAAAAGAAGTCTGTAGCTGAGTAAGTCAGTTAGTAGAAGGAGAGGTATCCAAAATGGTGGAGAAGATGCTGTTTTACAAAAAGAAGACAAGTGATTGGTTGTTTCTAAACAGTGTCCCCTCAAAGTATAGGATGCATGCCTAACAAGCATCCTTCTGACTGGTTATAGAAAAATGTTTGAAAGGTACGGTAGATAGGATAATCTAATATTTTGCAAAAGTCAACCAAACCTGATATTTGCATTTGTAAGCTACTGTGCTGAATTTGAAAATATGGTGAACTTGTGACCTGCTGTTACAGTTGAATGTTGGAGAAACTGTTACAATGGAAACTAGGATTAAGTAGAATGGGGGAAGGGTTGAAACTGTACTGTGGTTTTAAAATATGAAATTGCGTGTCATATATAAGTGATATAGAACCAAATGGTCAGTAGCTGTTCCTATATTGACGCTGTTGTTGTCCACAGGAAAAGAAAAGAAGAAACAGAAGAGGCTAAGTCTAAACCTCACAGAGTGGAGACAAGCACAAATCATGTCTCTTGTTGCCCTCACTCATCCTGAGGGATGTCATGCTTCATCATTGGGCGTTGCTCCTTGTCAGGCCGGCGCTGCAATGCCCTATGGGTCCCCTGGAGGGTCGATTTAGCTGAGATCTTTTGGTAATGCCGTATGATGAGTGAGGGATGAGATTTAAGGTTCGTAAGAAAGGGTGACTGAGTGAATGATTAAAACTGCCTAGGGGATACCGAAAAAGCTAGCAGTCCTCCTTGTGAAAACTACAAGTTGGCCTAAGCTCAAATAGTGACTGCTCTTGCTGTGACCTAGTTGTAATTATAGATCGCTGCATAAGCTACCGCGTGTTCGCCTGCACCGTAACGGGGGTTGTAGTTGGGTGCATTGTGCTCCGACACCTATCCCTCACACATGTGCCTACATATTCAATATCGCTAATCTCTCTACAGCAGGGTTCTTCACCTATTCACTTTTTTAAACTTTTTATATCTACTTTATTGGTCCTGAGGAAGCGCTAGGGATCGTTATGACCATTGAAGGGCACAAAACATGTCGATCGAAAAGTTACTGAGGCACATTACCCCTTAGTCAGTAACACACAACCTACGGGTTTTGTAACCTGTCAGGGGAACCCACACATTAAACTAGCTTTTTCAGTATCTCCTAGCCAGTTTTAATAATCCACTCACTCACCCTTCCTTCCTTATAATTCCTGATCAGAGAAGAGTAGCTTTTTCATATTTCATGTGTTTGGAATGGTTATGATAAATCCTCCTTACTGGTGAAGTTGAATTTAACATTACTGTCCTAGAAGTGCCACTGTTAGAAAGTGGACACTTTTCTGTACTTATAACTCTATGTGCTTAGCAGCCTATCTCCAATAGACGTTTGGGTTGGGCTACAGCTACACTCCGTGAATTCCCTCTAGACAGCCATAAACACAGGAAGTTGAGGCTCATGTGCATTCTGTGCACTCATCTGCATTCATCTGCATTCTGATGGGTTTTCCTGGGCATGGAGAAATGAGAGGAGCTGACACTTACACTTCAATAGGTAGTGTCCTGTTCACACACAAATCAAACATTTACCCCTAGTGTTAGCCTGGCAGACAGGAATAGGTTGAGGGGGATCCTTATGAACTTCAGAGAGCTCCTTTGAAGTTATCGCCTACACCAATGGCACTTTTAGGTATAAGTACTGGGTCTCTGACCCCCTGAAATCAGACACGCCTGGATCTTGAACTGAACCTGTCAGACGGACTGCTGAGCTGCTTAAAGGAATCAACTGGACTGCTTTTCTGCTTGTTGACCTACTGCCTGCTACTCCCTGACTCTTCTTGATGAGAGCTGGACTCTGTGCCTTTCCTCCAAGTGATCTACAAGGGCTTGCTGGCTTGCCTCTTATTTTCTGAAATCTCAGAGAAGCAACAGACATCCTACAATTCTGCTGGTGTTGATGGATTATGCCTTCTGTGAATCCTACCCTTGCCTGACGTACCCCTATCAAGTTCTAGGCCTCAGAAGTGGGTTCTGCAGTTGTTTTCATCATATACAGCTCCTGGGCCTTTGAAATCAAGCTTTTGGACTTTTCATGACCGCGAACGGGCCAGTTTGCACTGGGACTACACTATTTGCTCAAAGTATCAGCGTGAACCATCACAACATCGTCTCCTCGCACAACAAGCACCACTGCCTGCGGCCGCGATGTCCGGGCTGCCGTATCCGCGTCACCCAGCTGACTCTTCATGCCTGCAAGATCATCACTAGCGACACTCTACTTGCTGCCCGCAACAATCTCCCCTGCGAACGGGACTCATTTTTCAGCTTGAGAATGGAAAACTTCAGTGGGACCTGTTTGAAATTGTATCCGACAAACGCTTCATTGCAGTTGTCTTGAATTTTGGATTTACCCCGGTCCAGCGCAACCTAAAGTAACCTTTTAGTGCTGTGGACTTCTAAGCACTGTTTTTGGTTTATTCTTCAAACATTCATTACTCTGGTTCTACTTATTGGAATTTTGTCATTTTGATCTTGCTTTATTCATGTTAATATGTATGTGTGTGTTGCACACACACCTTACACATTGCCTTGGTAGATTAGCTTGACTGCTCTGTGCCAAGCTACCAGAGGGTGAACACAGGTTATCTTATTGTGTATCTAGTTTACACTGATTATAGTGGTGGTTCCTCTTCACTTGGGTGCTGTTAGACCTGGCACCTTGGCGTGAGTCTCCCTTCCACTTTTTGTCGCTGTGCCTCATGTGTTTTGCTGGTGTTAGCTGCTCAGAGCACAGTGCCACTGCCAACCACTGCCACAGTGCAAGTGCTCCCTATTTAAAATGTATATGTTGGTTGGATTCCATGATTGGCTTATTTGGTTTACTGTCAGACCCCAGTAAAGTGCACCAGGAGTGCCCAGGGCTTGTAAATACAAATGCTGCTGGAGGACTTGCAGCACTGGTTCTGCCACCCACAGAAGCGGCCTAGTAAAATGTGTCTAAGGTCTGCCATTGCAGAACCTGCGTGCAGTCTGGTACTGTCATGCTGACTGGGCAAGTGCACCCACTTCCCAGTCCCTAAACCTTCCCTTAACTTCATATTAGTCACCCCTATGGTAGGCCCAAGGGCAGGGTGCATTGTAAGCATAAGGTAGGACAAGCACTGATGTGTGTGGCATGTCCTAATAGTGAATTACAGCCATTTTCGTTTTTCACTATTGTAAGGCTACCTGTTCTCCATAGGCCAGAATGGGCTGTTAGAATTGTTACATCCTATGATCCTAACAGACCCAGGGAACATGGTAGAAAATCGAGTTTAGTATGCCTAAACTCAGAATAATAAAATGCATCTTTTAGTAAAGTTTATTTTAATATTCTGTGTTTGCAAATACCACTTTTAGAAAGTTGATATTTGCTTGCCTAACCATTTCAGCCCGCCTCTGCTATGATGTGTATCTGCCTGTCTGGTTTG
Source organism: Triturus cristatus (assembly GCF_964204655.1). Lineage (NCBI taxonomy): Eukaryota > Metazoa > Chordata > Amphibia > Caudata > Salamandridae > Triturus > Triturus cristatus. The sequence goes on from NC_140589.1 coordinate 185,800,658, forward strand.
TGTGAGTGACAGGGCTGGGGAAACCCAGAGGGGCAGGGCTAGGTAGCCTGGTGGTGAATGGAGAGATTGACATCCAGATGGGTGGGAGGAGTGCACCTGGACTCTGAATAGGGCTGTGCTCTGCCACCACAATGCTGGCTCCACCTCCTGTGGAGCGGCTGATGTCTCTGCCCTGCACCCTGAATAGAAAGGCAGAGTCATGTCAACAAAGTGCTCAAGAACTGGTTTGGACTGGGCAAAGGCCCCTCTACCCCAGAGGAACAAAGGAATTAGGGGTATAAGTATTGGGACCCTGCTCCCAAGAAATTAGATCCTGCTTGACAAGAAGAACCTCTGCCTGAGGAGAAGGAACTGGGAAAGCTGCAAGGAGGAGTACTGTCCCTGACCTGGGGGATTGGCCTGCAGTGGTTGCCTTGCTGCTGGAAGGAGAGGAGAAAGACTACAAAGACTTTATTTCAACTTGTGCTTAAAAGATCTCCAAGGGCTTGTGCTGAGCTTGCCCCCTGAACGAAGTCCCAGGACCAGTGGTCCCAGCTCCCCAGAGTTCTTTGGAAGTGCCTGCTGCTGTTGTTGGGCCTTCTGAGGGACTGCGTGTCGCAAGAAGCTGGAAGCGCGAATCAAGAAGGAGAAGCGTGCCGCCGTCGGAGCTGTTGTCGTCGCATCTCGCAAAGGGTGTCGCCGCTGCAGCATCGCATCGAGCAGAAGCGTCTCGCATCATTCCGGAAGTGTCTCGCAACGCCGAAGAAGCGTGTCGCCATCGCAGCCATCGTAGCTGACGCATTGCACCGCATCAAGAGAAGAATCTCGCATCGAGGAAGAAGCGTGTCACCATCGCAGCCATCGTAGTTGTCGCATTGCACCGCATCAAGAAAAGCGTCTTGCATCCATGGAGAAGAGTGCCACCGTCGGAGCTGCTGTCTTCGCATCGCGTAAAGGGGTGACGCCGCTGCAGCATCGCATCGAGCGGAAGCGTCTCGAAAACGTCGGAGAAGAGTGCCGCTGCCAAGGCCGCTGTCGTCGCATCCCGTAAAGGGGTGACGCCGCTGCAGCCGACGCATCGAGACGAGTCTTCTCGCAACATCGGAGAAGCATAACGCATCTGGAAGATCTTCACGTCTTTATTTCTTTGCACCAAAAACTTCATCGCATCAGCATCGTTGCAACACTTTCGTTGCCCTGCGTGTCGCATCTAAGGTACATTGACTTAAAGTGTTGCATTTAAGAACTTAAGAGAACTAAGCAAACTTCTACCATCTTAAGTAACAGTATTGTGTATTTTTGTAGTTTAATGGTCTTGTGGTAACTCTATATAAAGAATCCTTATTTTTAATATAAAAACCTGTGTGGTGTCCATTTGTAGTGTTGTCACTTGGTTACTGTATGTGTTCACAAATGCTTAACCTATAACGCTCTGAGATAAGCCTTGTCTGATCGCGCCAAGCTACCTAGAGAGTGAGCAGGGGTTATTTTAGGAGTGTAACCCCTTACCCTGACTAGAGGAAAGGTTCCCTGCTTGTCACAAGTACCTACCGGTGCCAACCAGAGAACCCGGATTCTAACAGGTGCATACCTCAGCCAACCTGGAATCACATTTCTAACACTGGACCTTATTTGTGATTGCTGGGTTATTACTAACTGTAAGTACCTATCTACACCTACCAATAAACCAGCTTCCAACACTCCTAGTGCATAATAGGTGTGTAGAGGTACTGAATATGTTATAAATCATTGTACTGAAGAGTAACTATATGTGCAGGTGACGACTTGTGTTCAGCATGTTCCACACATGTTTTTTCATTCTGTAGAGAAAGTTTCCAACAGGGCAAAGATTCTACATAGAAGATAGTAAGTAGTGTAAACAGCCTTGAGTTATTAGACAAAGGTTTCTCAGCATGACAGTTTATACATAATGTAGAAGACTGTGTGCAACAGGTACTAACTTATGTACATGTGCTTTTGCTTTAGAAGATATGCTATCTGTAAGGTTTTCATCACAGTATGAAGCCTGCAGGAAGTATGATCTTTGGTACCTTCAGACCTTGGTTATTTCAAGTGAATAGTGTATTTTTTGACAAGGGAAAACTCCAGCTTTGTGGCCTCAGTGCTTAGTGGTGTGACCCTTTTCAAACATTGCCTTAAAGGTGCTTTGGAAAGCCAGGTAGCATTGATTTACTCAGTCAATGCGTTCTGAATGGTAGAGAGCTACAGGAGCCTTATAAGTGATAGAGGCCTGCAGCAGCACAAGATATTTCTAAAAATGCCTTCCTAGGGCTTAAGGCTTCCAGGTACACTCAGCTTGTCTTAACAGGGCCTTTGTGCTGTAGGATCTCATTGGTGTGAGCTTCTACCTGGAGGATTGAACCATTGCTTATAGGATTTATCAGTGTAATCTCTCCCTGCCAATATTTTCTCAGTGATGCTTGATTTCAGGTTGCATTACCTTCTCCTAGGCTTGCCTGCTCCTTGTCACAAGACATTCCTGTAAATAATAATTACTCCACACAACAGTTTATCCTTTCCACTAGTTTAATTCCAAATCCATGATTAATCAATGTCTATGTCCTTTTAGGGGATGTATGCTGTAGCAGTAAAACCACCAGCAAGTTGGCTCATATCTCAAATCTCTTATTGCCCCTTCAGAATTGTAGTGTCTTCTTTGCCCAGGTCCATTAACTGTACCTTTCAACAGAACACAGTGGTGTTACATAAATAGCATATTCCTTTGTAAAGATGTTGTACGCTGGAGCAAGAAGTAATGTGCATTACCTGATTAGGAACTCTGAGTTTACATTTCATGCACTCCAATTGTAAGGTAATCATTTCCTGTGCTGGTGTCAGGCAATAAATTACAGGTAAAGGAAGCTTTTAATACAGTGAGAAAGTGGATTAGTTGGGGTGGATGGCACTGCACCACGAGGAATATTGCTAAACCATGCACACGTTGAAATTCCTTGAGAAACAGTGAGAATGCTTGAGGTTCATCTTAGAGAACAGTGGGGCATATCCACAAGGGCTTTATCTCTGCTTTTTTGGCTTTAAAAGCCAAAAAAGCAGAGATAAAACTAGCGCCCTATCAGCAACAGGGTGCTAACACGTAAATTTGCATGTTAGCACCCTTTTATTCTACGCTTTCCCTTGCATCTCTAAATGAGATGCAAAGGGGGCTTTCCAGAGTAAAATAATAGGAGAAATGTTGCTAAGCGACATTTCTCCTATTATCAAGGATATCGCTAACCCTATTAGAGATAAAAAAAAAGCAGCGCTAACTGCGGTTAACGCTGCTTTTTTACGTCTGGTATTTTTCTGATTTAGCCATGACATCCTATGTAAGGTGGATATCATGGCTAAGTATGTCTATCCCTATCAGCAAGCTATCGCCAAACCTTGTGGGATTATCGCTGTATTTCCAGCGATAATCTCACAATTGGCGCTTGCGCTCTGAATTTTATCGCTTTGGAGATAAGCGTTGCTGATAGCACGCTATCTCCGCGATAAAATTCACTGTCCCCCTAAGCACCCTCACATCACCCTTTTCGGCCTTTCTACCGCTCCTTCCCCCACCCACACCAGGAATTACCTACCCTGTGCCTCCTTTGATAACAAGAACGAGAGAATCATATAACAAGTGTTTACATCTCAATATAGTGCAGTGGTCTTCAAAATAATTCTATTGAATTGACAATGTATAAATATGTCCAGACCTATGTAAATATTGCAATGGAGTAGTTGCCATACGGTTTTAAAAATGCAATCCAATACTTGCATACTACTCTGGTCAACTGGGCCTTATTAACATGTAAACGTATCCACAGTGTGATTATTAGAAATGGGGATGGGGGTTTTGAAGAATACTTGGAGTCCCTTCCCTTTTGACACCTACCCCCAGCTAGGATATAAATGACAACAGATGTTAGTGATGGCCCATTGCAGAGCGGTGCCACTCCCTAAAATGAAAGGTCTTGTTATCAGCATAATGCTTCTTTTGGTCAGAGCCTGCCCCCCTCTGGGATCACTTGAGGCCCCATTAAAGGGGCCTGACCCTAGTTTGAAGACCCCTGATAGGGGGATCTAGTCCTCATTTGAAATCCAGTTATTTCAAACAATGCTTGAAGTTTGCCTTTGAACATTGTTCCTCATTACCCCTTGTGGTTGTTTGATCTGAGTGGAATAGTTTCTGTCATGCTGTTTGTATACTCATCTGGATCTTAGGTCTCTTCACTGTACTTACCTTTAATGAGTGTGTTGCACATTGTTCAGCACAGTGTCTTCCCTCATTAACTCTGCCCTCTTTATAATAAATGGATGCGCGCTGGTAATTGTATGGGTTCGCTATTGGCAGGGCAGAGTGCCGTCATTTTCACTTCTTTTAACTGCTCATTAAATGCAATAAGATAACCTTTCTTCTAACCGGCTTTACCTACCTTAAGACGCACACGTCATACATTAGGTGTCCGACGAACATGTTCTGGTAAAATAGAGCGGTATAAGGAGCATATTAACAAGGGCCATATCTCCGCCATATCTCTGCTTTTTTGGCTTTAAAAGCCAAAAAAGCGGAGATAATAATATCGCCCTATTACCAATGCAGCGCTAACAAGCATTAGCGCATGTTAGCAGCCGTATTCCACACGCCTCGCATTGCATCTCTGATGAGATGCAAAGTAGGCGTTCCCTGCCAAAACTAACAGGAAAATATCGATAACTGTCCTTCGCCGTATTTACAAGACGGCCCAGGACACACATAGTGTTACAAAAAACCACGCTAACCGCGGTTATCGCCAGGAATTAACATCTAAGAAAATCCTGACTTGCCTATATGTTACATGGGAGGTGGATTGTACAGCTCAATCCACATCTCCCTATTAACAAGGATTCCCCTTACGCTGCCGGTGTATCGCTGGATTCCCAGCGATAAACCCATATTTCGCCGCTATCGTCAGATTTTTGATCGCCATGGAGATATGCATTGATAATACCGCGATATCTCGCCGATTGAATCCAGCCGGCGTTGTGCAAAGTCGCGCTAAGCAGGAAATGCGATCATTATCGCATTCCATTGGTAATATGCCCCTTAGTTTTTACCTGACCTTACGTTGTGGTTTCCGGGAGCAGGTTGGCATTATTGTAGGTAAGGGTGCTTCATGGAGAGGATCCGTTCATCAAGTGGAAGAGAGAGGTCTGCCTCCAGGAACAGAATTTGCCACTTAAATCCTGGACAACGACATCACCTTGGACCACAAAATGTACACCTCGGCCTTTGACCTTGACTGGGGGGTCCTCCGTGAAAACCAACGAAAACTGCACAACTGGGCACAGGGATCTTCCTCGCACTTCAGGACGTTGGCCCCAAAGTGGAAGAAGATACTGTAAAGTTATTTTACTTGGAAGACGGAGTGAAAACTCTGGAACATCGGCCCGAGGATGCAGATGGAAGTCCCCGTCACAACATTATACACCTAGTGGATTTCCATGAAGGAGTGGAGGGGTGGATGACACTGCATACCTTGAAGAGAAGCTTAGGAACCTGGTGGACATGGCTGGCCTCTCACCGATGTATGGAGCGGAGTGCGCACATAGAGTGCGAGGAAGAGGCCCCCTTCTGGCACATACCCCAGCCCACTGGTGGCTAGAATTCTGAACCACCAAAGTTTGTGATTACATTCCTCACTAGGCCGGAATTGCGGAGCCAATATCGGTGGACTCCTCTAGAGCGATACTCTTCCCTGAATTCACCCTGGCAGTACAAGGGTCCAGAGCATCCTACCAGGAAGTTGTGCAGAGAATTACGTGACCTTGGTTTCCAGCATGCTCTCCTCTTACCCTTCCAGCTCTTAGTGGTGGTGGATGACCGCACCCACTTCTTTCACAACCCTGGGGAGGTGTGGGGCTAGCAGGAGCTCCATTATGGTCGAGCCCCCCGTTGCCCGATGCAGCCACCCTATCCCCAGGAGGTGCGCAAAGACCGCATAACTTGCTGATCAATGTTCACACCTAAATCAGATCAGGTGTTAGAGGGGTGACGGCCCACCTTGAGATTTGCGGAGGCGCTCGGGTCCACCCATGCCTACTCGCATGGTGGGGAACCCCCAGACTCCCTGTCTAATTCTGGCTCACAGTCCTCACAGCCATGGCAGGCTCCCGTTACACCTCAGATGGCGGATGATCTTGTTTGACTGCTCCCAGGAGCATGCAACTCTGTGGCCCGCTTGGACTTGGGGAGCAAACAGTCTCATGCTTTTGCATTTCCATGGGTTGATGCTTCCACCTTCTCCGCATTGACGGTTTGCTCTGGATGTCCCGTCATGCTGGCCTTCTCCTCCTCCTTCTCCTTCCCCTAGCAATGACCTCTGGGCTCTCTTTGTTCCCCTTTTTTGAAGCTCAGTTTGGAAGTTTGACCCGGTGCCACCAGTTTTGAGGGATTTTTGTTATATTTGTTGCTCACTGGAATCTCCCATGTTTCTTGACATCTCACTGTAACAGCTGCGGCTTAGTGAACCTACTGCCCCCCAATCAGAGGATGGGCATTCCTCCCTACACTGTGAGGCCACTGTGAGGCCTCTGATGTAGACCGAGAGTTGTAGACTTCTAACATGGAATGTCCGAGGCATGGGATCTGTGGCCAGGCGAAATCACCTCTTCTCCTAGATTAAACAATCTGGGGCCCACCTTGTGTTCCTGCAAGTGACTCATTTGGATCGGAGGGAGGGACAGAGGCTTCATCAGGCTCAACTTTTTTCTATGACACCTATTCCTCCTATTCGAGGCGCAGCTATCCGGGAGTTTCCCAGAAGGTAGTAGGCTCAGTTATAAACAAAGATCACCATTATGTATTGCTCCGAGGCTGTCTCAACAATCAGTCAATAGTTCTGGGATGCCTCAACACTCCTGAATTCAACCAAACCCATTATTTCACCTCCCTCTCTTCACATTTGGCGGCCTGGGTAGACTCTAAGTGGGTAGACCCACACATGGAAATGGTCTGGGGAGTGTGAGGAAGATGCATGCAAGTGTGTGTGCGCTCCTTCGCTGCCTGGAATGGATGTCCTTCATAGCCCATTCACATGCCGATGCAGATCGGCCCGGGAACTGCTTGCCCGAGACCAGACAGGGACACACCACCATACTCAGAGTGGAATTATGAAGCCTTTCATTCGTACTATTCCAAACTATACAGTCCGGCAGATGCTATTGCTACGGCAGCCCAGTAAGGCCCTTTAGTGGATATCCCATTACCCCGGATACCTGATGAACCCCCCCATGGCTTTTGAGGACCCCAATACTAAACAGGAAATAAGGGAGGCAATCAGCACGTTTCTCAGAGGCCTGTCACCTCAAATTTTATGGGGCCACAATTCATCAATGACATTGCACCTCCACAAAAAATTTCAAGCGGCAAAGAAAGTGGGTTCCTTGACTCCCTCCTTGCTAGAGGCCCCCAGGTTGTGCCAACCCTAAGACCTGGCCAGGACTCCATGCTACCTTCCTCGTCCCTCCTCTCGTCTGACAGTAAGAGCCTTAGTAAGGTTTTGGCAGTTTGTATTCTCCCCCATTCTTCCTGATTTGGTTCCCTCCGACCAAAATGGCTTTGTTCCCCGCTGCAGCACTTCCATAAACATATGCCGATTATATGTCATTATGGAACAGACTCTACAGGTGTGGCCTCGAGCCGTGCTCCTGTTACTCAACCTGGAACAAGCCTTGGATACGCTGAACTGAGACTAAATGCATGGGGCCCTTGAGTGCTCTGGCCCACAGATGCTGAGCTGAATCTGACTCTTTTATTCCAAACCCACTGCTAGGACTAGAACTGACCGCCACATTTCAGACACTAGTACTATCAATGGGGCCACTGTTAAATAAAAACAATGGGATAAATATAGAAGCGATAGCTGGTTTATTGGTAGATAATCGGTGAGGTACAGCACGCAGCAAAAAACCAAAGATGCAAAGTTTAACTGTCAACTCTAGAACATAGAACATAAAACGTACACGCAGGTACTATGTTCTATGTTCCAGGTTGAGGGAAGGGAGCAAGGGAAACTACAAAAGAAATGAAAGAAAGAATGGAATACACTTCCTCTCTAACATAAAACAAAATAAATCATTACAATCAAGTTAAGTATCTACCGGGTAAAATTCTTGGACGAACATTTTCTTTAACTCTTGACGCAACAGATTGCGTATGCACCAAAGTATCAGCAGAAACATTTTTTGAATTGTGTAATGGAGATGAACCAGCATTGTTTAATGCTTTGCATTTAGCAACCCTTCTCATATTCCAAACCCTACCGTCTTGGGTAATAACACTACTCTTACAAACCTTCACAATCCTAATAGGTTGGTAGAATTTAGAATAACCTTTTATCAAAAAAACAGTTTTTTTTATTCTGACCCACTCTCCTACCACTTTCATTTTTTAATCAAATGCTAATTTCATTATATTTTGTTTTTCTTCCACACGTTTGGCAACAATGTCAATATCAAGCGTGTTGTTATTAGTGTTAATTTTCTTTATCCAGCAAGGACAAATGTCAGAAGAGGGTTCCCTACCCTTCAACAGTCTAAAAGGACTTACACCAGTAACAGAATGCGGAGTGATGCGATACATCCAAAACTTCCTCCTCACTATATCCGCCCATGGTTCAGAAGATCCATTAACAGACTGAATACCATCTTTAAGAACACGATTAAAGCGTTCTACTAGACCGTTTTCTCTTGGTTCGTATAGGGACGTGGTATGGTGTTTAATGTTGCACTGTAAAAGAAACTCTTTCATTTCCTGTGAAACGAGTTGAACTCCATTATCAGTTACCATCATTTCTGGTGCACCTTCACGGGCAAAGACCTCTTTAAAAAAAATAATGATCACCTGAGATGAGACACTTGCAACAAATTTAACCTCAGGCCATTTAGAGTGATAATCCATAATGACTAAAGCAAAACGAGCATTCAAAGGTAATTGTTTGAAAGGCCCAGATATATCAAAAGCCACTTTCTGCCAAGGATGAATTGGCCAACTGACTGGATTGAGAAGGGCAGAAGAAACTTGGAGCATCTTGTCACTACTAATACATTCTGGACACTCCCTAACTGTTTTGTCTACCATCTCGTCAAGTCCAGGCCACCAGAAATTTGCCCTAATAAGTCGTTTCATTGACGACATACCCAAATGTCCCTGGTGAGAAAGAGACAAAATCTTTTTTTGCAACTTAACTGGAGGAATAATATTCCCCCCTTTGAAAAGTATACCACCAATTTCTTCAATCTCAGAAGATATACGACAATACGGAGCAATTTCAGCGGACACAAGCCTTTCCTTGGGCCACCCTTTTTTATGAACTCGGAAATTTGTTGACACAAAACATCATCATTCACTTCTCTAGACCACTCACTTTCGGACAGGTTTGTAAACTCATGTGAAACCAAATCTTTCATAGTGGCAATAATGTCCACATCTTGTGCAATAGTGGACACACATTCATCAGAACATGGTAACCTAGAGAGAAAATCAGCCGTGACATTATTCCTGCCCGGGACATACACCACCTCAAAGTCATATTCCTGTAAACGGGACGTAAGGCGGGCTATGCGGGCAGTGGAATTCCACCCACCTCCAGGAGATAAAATTCCAACAAGAGGCTTCTGATCAGTCCTGAGTATGAATCTACTACCCCAGACATAATTGCGAAAATGTTCAATGGCCCAGTTGCATGCCAGTAATTCCCTCTCAATTACCGCATATCTCCTTTCCGTTGCCGACAGTGTTCTGGAAGCAAAGGCTACACACCACTCATCTTTCCCAGAGCTCTGACTAAGAACGCCACCCAGTCCAGAAAGACTGGCATCCACAGTGATAATACACTTCTTATTAAGACAAAAGGATTTAAGAGTGGGTGCATTGACAATCTCTTTTTTGATTTCTCTGAAAGACATTTCTTGTACATCAGTCCAAATAAATTCAGCTGATTTTCTAGTTAACTCCCTGAGCGGCTCCATTTTAGTAGCAAAATTTTGTATAAACTTGCTGTAGTATTCACAAAGACCAGCAAAAGAAAGAATTTTTTCCTTGTTGTCAGGAGCAGGAGCCTTTATGATCGCATCAACCAAAGCTTTTTTTGGTACAACACCTTCACCTGAAAGAGTATGACCAAGATACTCTACAGATTTGCAAAAAAATTTGCATTTCGAATCCTTAAGAGTTAAACCATATGTACTCAATCTAGAACATACTTCCTTTAAGTGAAGAAAGTGTTCATCCACATTTTTAGAAAATATGAGTATATCATCTTGAAAACATTTGACAAACATGTTTACATCTTTAAAAATATCGCTCTCTGAAACACAGACGCAGCTGAAGCTAGGCCAAAAGGCATTCTTTTAAACTGGAACAACCCATGGGGTGTGATAAATGCTGTGAAATGTTTCAAATCATCAGTGAGATCAATTTGGTAATAAGCAGACCGAAGATCTATAGTAGAGAAAATACAAGCACCATCTAACATACATATCATTTAATTAATGTTGGGAAGAGGATGACAGTCAATAATCAAGTTAGCATTTGACGCCCTCAAATCAACACATAGTCGAATACTATTATCAGGCTTACGGGCCAAAACAATGGGAGAAACCCATTCAGATGACTCAACCTCTTCAATGATATCATCTTTAACCATAGAATCTAGCATCTCTTTAAGTTCCGCTCTAACACTAATGGGTACACCCCTCAACTTTTGTCTTACTGGAACAGCATTGGCCTTGACTTTGATCCTATGACTAAAACCATCAAGTTTGCCTAATTTATCTGAAAATACTTGAGGATATAACTTCGTAATTTCTGTTCCGGATAGTGACAATGCAAGTACCGAAACTGGTTCTTTGCTTCTAGGATTTAAAACAATGCCCAACTTAGCCTGGTCATGCCAACCTAAGATATTGACACCTTTGAAAGCAATATATAGTTTCATGACAGCAGAATTTCCTCTAAACTCAATAGGTACCACCTTAAACCCTAATAAATCAATTTTTGAACCATCAAAATTGAATGCAATGATATCTGGTTGGCAGAGGGAGTCACAATCGATCAACTCTCCTAAGCATTCATTACAATAATCTTGTGTAATTATGGTCCAAGGTGATCCAGAGTCTGCCATAAGTTCCAACTGTTTTCCCATGACGTAGACCATGCATTTGGGTGAAGAAATTCTGTCCATCTCGGAATCCTCAAAGTTGTTTTGAATAGAAACTACAATACCAGACTCTGTATCAGCCTGAGACCTGTCCTCCACAGATATATTATGAGAAACATAAGAAACGTTACCCTTATTTGGAACAGATGGTGAAGATTGAATATTTTTTGTTAAACAACTTGGGTACAATCTTACACATTTTTGAAAAGTGCTGTGTGCATCCACACTTATTGCATTCCTTACCTACTGCAGGACAATGTGGAAAGGAAGCAATATGATCAGGGTTACCACATCTGTAACAATAGAACTGTTTAGGTTTAACGCTATTTTTACTATTAAAAATAGGCTTTGATGTACTAGAATTAACAACACTAATCTCACTAGATGTATCCCATCCTCGTTGCCAAATTTGTTAAATAAAAACAATGGGATAAATATAGAAGCGATAGCTGGTTTATTGGTAGATAATCGGTGAGGCACAGCACGCAGCAAAAAACCAAAGATGCACAGTTTAACTGTCAACTCTAGAACATAGAACATAAAACGTACACGCAGGTACTATGTTCTATGTTCCAGGTTGAGGGAAGGGAGCAAGGGAAACTACAAAAGAAATTAAAGAAAGAATGTAACAGCCACTCATCAGGGTAGTCCCCTGTCCCCCCTATTGTTTAAGCTTGAGCTGGAGCCGCTATTGATGCAATTGAGAGCTAATGGCAATGCCTGGGCATCCCCCTGGACGCCTGAATGCACATTGTCTCACTCTATGCTGATGACATGATTCTCTATCTCTGGGACGTCTCTGGAAACCTGACTGGTCTGGTTTCCATCTTATCCACCTTCTGAGAAGTGTCAGGCCTCAAGATTAATTATACCAAATCTCCTGTCTTTCCCCTGGTGGAACACATCCCTGCGCAGCCAGTCTTGATGGCTGCCGTCGATCTTACCTGCGCACCTTTAAATATTTGTCTCTTCAGATATATGACTCAATGATGGATCTCTCAGAGGGAAACCTTGGTTGGAGGCTGAGATTCCTGGGCCACAGGTCTTTTTTTGGTTTAGCCTACCCCTTTCTGTGGCAGGCCGTGTATCTCACTCCAAAATAGCAATGCTACCACGACTATAATATAATTTCACTAAAATACCTATCCCGGTTGTCTAGACTCTGCTAGTAGACCTGCTCAGGAGCTCAGGTCTGAAAAGAGCTGCTTTGCATATGCTCCAAGTGCTACCCTCTGGAGGAGGCATGGGTGCCCTGAATTTCGCAAATTAAATCCTGGCTGCCCAGCTACAGTGGGTGGTCTGTTGGCTGGCAGGCTGTCATACGGAAGAAACCAGAATCCTCTGGACTGAAGTCTATAAAGTCTTTTGCTACGATCGCTCCTTCTCGGTCACTAGACAAGAGGTCTCTAAACGATACTCCACTGCATGGCTCGTGAGTGCTTGTGGAGCGGTTTCCCTGGCCACCAATGCCACTCGGCCCTATACCCTGCTGATTCCACTCCTGGAGCAACCCTGGGGAAGGGAGATACTCTGACCGGTTCACGCCTGGAGGTCTGGGAGGGGGCTGGTGCTGCAACGCTTGATAACATGTTTAGAGAGGGACCACTTCTGTCCTTTCAGGGACCTCCATGAACTCTATGATTTATGAGGGATGCTACAGACATTTTGGGGGGTTCGTGGTCTGGAACCACCACAACACTGTTGCTCCGTGGGCTACACTCACTGGGACATGGTCGGCGCCTGGTAACTCCGATATACCGTGCCTCTGGAGACACCGTCTCAGCTGCGGTCTGTATGGGAGGCCTCTGGAACAACCTTTCCTGGACTTCGACTGGCTCAGAGCAAAATCCCTCGAAACCCCAATTTAAGTACATGCAATTTTGTCTATTGCTTGGGGCCTACTTGACTCCCCAAAGACTTAACCGCATATACCCACCGGTGTAGAGTGGAACAGGCGGATCTGGTACGTATTTTCCTGACTCTCAGGCCCGTATGCCCATACTGGGATACTGTAATCTCTGACATATCAAGAACCATGGGTATGGACCTATTAACCACCACCAACCAATGCCAGTTGGGTCTGCTCACAAACTCCATGACTGGCAAAGCGATTGCTTGATTCACAATCCTCGTACTGCTGGTGGCCAACAGGGTGATAGCAATGTGGTGGTAATCAGCCTCTTCCCTCAGCCTCACCATGGTGCACAAGGTGCTCAAATGGGCAAAGGCAGAGGGCACCGCACTCATTGGTGAGGAGTATCATGGACTGAGAAAATGTCCCTTTGTTGACCGTTGGGACATGATCCTTCATGATTTTATACCTCAGCACACCGAGGGATCCCAACCCCTATATTCGCTAACACCATGACTTCTGCCCAGGTGACGGACACCCGGTACTCCCCTTTCTGCCATTTTCCTCAATCTCTTTGTCTTTCCCTTCTGCAGAGGTGCATGGTCTGATCCTTTTCTTGCCCAGCAATGTCTCTTTCGTTCGGACAATGGCAATATTCAATGTTCCTTCTCTCTCTGTTCTTATTACTGACCATAGGAGAGATTCCCGGGAGGAGGGAGTGGGGTTGTGGGGTAGGGAGAGGTTGTTTTTACTTTCATTTCTTTGTTGTTAGTACTTACTATTTAAAAGGACACTGTTCCATGAACAATTCACCACCATGCCCTAGACTATGATTTTGAAAATTCTCCTGTTATTATACTTAGCTATGTGCATGTATATGACTATACTGCACTTTGGTTGGAATGTGTGAATAAAACAAATAATAAAAAAATGTACACTCCTTTCACCTCAATGCTGTCTTAAGGTGTTTCCTGAATTTAAGAAGTTCTGTATCAAGTCAATCACATCACAAGGGCAGTGCAGAGTTTGCAACTTGTACTGAGTGACGTGCCTTTTTGTTTCTAAAGTTTAAATCCATGTGGATTGATCTTTAGTGCTGCTGAAGATCTCTGGGATTGGGGTGGATAGTTTGTGGAGATACACTGGACCTATGTTTCAACAGAGGCTTATCAGTGCATGGGATATTTATTTTCATTCATCCTGATAGTGAGAGCTTACTTATGGATTTCAAGGTAAGGATTACGTGGACACATATTTAATTGAGGCAATAGCTGGCCACTTTGTTATGGACTAATAAAGCAAACACAAGGAGATGATGGACGGAGTGCTGAAACTTTTCAGACACTCACCCCCAGTCACAGATCTGGGTTGAATCCATCATCGTTCTTTAGCTCACTTCACGACCCCAGTTCAGACCCAGCCATATGCAAATCAGTCTTGAACCTGTGCCTCATGGGAGCAGTCCAGCCCGCAATGCCAAGCCAGGACTTCTCTGGACCGGAAACAAGCATCCTGGCACCAGTTTCGGGGTAACACCCTTCATCAGCCAAGCTAGCTTGAATCCAGTGGCAAAGTGAGCAAGGGACCCGGGTCTGGGCATACCCCGCCAACTTAGGCAACCGGGATTTGAATCTGTGACCATGAGATAGAACATAGGCCCTACCTTGGACACATTAGTCCACTAAGCCACCAGACCTGGCAGGTGTTGAAATCATACTGGTCCCAGAGGTCCTCCAAGCACAAAGAACACTGACTGCACTGTGAAACATTTGCCATGAACTGGGTGAGGGTGCTGATGAGTGTCACCTATGAGGACCCTGTTTTGTTATTCCAAACAGCCTTGTAGTTTGCATGGTCCAGCTGGCACATGGTGGGCATCAGGGCATGATGAAGACAAAGAGACGTTTATGAAGCAAAGTCTGGTTCCATCATTTAGAAGAAGTGGAGACTACCATACGTTACTGCATTCTGTGCGAGCCACAGGAAGCTCTGCTCCACCTGCGGCAATCATCATAGAAGAAGGGCCCCGCCAATCCTGGGTCTGTGACAGTATGGATATCAGCAGCCTCTCAGATGGTTCGCAAATGATGGTTGTGAGTGATGGCCATTCTAAATGTAGTGAATGGTGACTGTTACAGCGGGAGAAATATTGCCAAATCTGGAGAGAATGGTTACCCATGGGCTATTGTAGGAGTTGCGAATGGACAATTGGCCACCATTCAATAGGCTGAATTTCTCAGATTCTATGGCTGCAGAAGAATGGAGAAGCTGAACGGGTCACGAGGGGCACAAACAAAGCAATGTGCATTGTAGAAGACTACACTCAACCCCTAGAGTGGGCCATCTACTCTTTTCTCCAAGAATATCAACAGACCTCTAATGCCACCACAGGCCAGGCACCATTCCAGGTGTGCATGGAAGCAGGTCTCAGACTTGCTCTCCCAGCACTTCAGGTCTCCCAGGCTCTGATACACACCTCTGCTGCCTTTGCACTGCCTTGTGCTTGGGTTGTCTGCCTGTAAGTTCAGCAATTACTGTATTGCATTGCTGTGTCCATTAACTCTTCCTTTCCTGTGTTACCGCTGTAAATTGTAAATTGTATTACAATGTAGCCTGCCATAATGTTGTACTCTGACAGTTAGCCTGTTTGTTTCTCAGTACCCTGTAAGTTAGCTAGTCGACTTCTGCCCAACTTGTTTACTTTTCTCTGTTTTTGCACTTTTCTGTACTGTGCAGCTTTTGGAGCCAAATGCTCCATTTTCACTCATTTCGCCACTCCTGCCACCCAGCACCCCACCCCCTCCCAGGACCTACTTAATGGAGGCCGCAGCATGGCTGCATGCAGCAGGCATGCCAAAGGCAAGCCCTTCTGCACCTGCCCGCACCCGGGTAACACCAAGCACCAGGAACCCATGCCAGCCGGCCACCCACCAATAATCCTCCATTGAGCTCCATGCCCTACCTCCTAGATGATGTAACAACAACTGCTGCATATCCTCCCCATGATCTACCAAAGGACCCTTGACCTGCTGCCGATGCTGCTTCACATGCAACACTGTAACGCATGCCACTTGTGTCATGCCAACCTCCCATGCCCCTGAACAGATCCAGCGCATGCTGCTCAATGCCAATACCCTCTGCAAATGCCACAGAAATCTGGGACACCATCACCACTCTCACCCCTGACGTGATTTTCATCACCGAGACCTGGCACAACTTGTCCTTAAATCCCGACATTGTGAACTGCAATGCCCCTCAGCTACAAGATGATACACAGAGACTGCACCAACAAGCACGAAGGAGGCATTGCAATCATCCAAAGAAACACACCGCTGCACCTCTGAAGACAACACCACATCAATCATGGAACTCCTCATATTCCAAAAACACACTGAGGTAAAGACCACCATCAGAGGTACCATCACCCCTACAGACCCCTGGGTCCCCACCACTTTTTCTGCAATGCCATCTCTGAATTCATCTCCCCTCAAGCAATTGACTCCAAGCACTACATCTTCCTCTGTGACTTCAACTTCAACCTCAATGACCCGAAATACTTCAACTCCACCAACCTTCTGGAAATCTTGAGCAACATCAGCCTAGCACAGATGGTCTCCGGCCCCATACACAATGCAGGGCACACACTACAACCCATCTTCACAGCCAGCAACAGAGTCACAGAGCTAACCTAGATTGACCACAGCATCATTGACTTCACCATCCAAGGCCCCCCAGACTCCACCACCTAGCCCCTCAGCTCCTCTTGCCACATATGGAATAAAGTCACAGTCCCTAGTGGACAACCGCCCCTAGCAGCACCAGGCCTGATACCAGCAGCAATCTAGAACTGACCTGCCAGCACTTCCCCAACTGGATCTACAACTGCACCGACACAGTCGCTCCCATGAAACCGCCTAGCAGAAGCAGATCCAGCAAACACGCCAGCTGGTTCGCCCAAGAACTCTGGTCCATCAAACACAAGTGAAATCGACTGGAAAGATGGTGGCACTCCAACAATAACCTCACAGACCGCACCACCTTCAAGGCAGCCATAAGTAAATACTACAAATACCTCAGAGAAGCCAAGAATGATACCATGACAAACTGCATCGAAGCAAACACCAACCACCACAAAGAACTTTCCAGCATTGTCAGAGAGTTCTCCTGCACTTTACCCACCAATCATACTCTTCACCCTACATAAGAACGCTGCAATACCCTGGTGAACTACTTCTATAACAACATATCTGACATCTACTGTAATTTCGATCCAAATCCCACTGACATCGGCCATCTCCTGACACCTACAGACACCGCTCACCACCACCCTCTTTCTCCTTGGATTACGCTCACCATGCCCTGCACCCCAACTGTTATGACATCCATCCACTCTGAAGCACCAACTTCCCCCTGCCCCCACCACTTCTTCAATCTGGGACACAAAGAAATCAGCAGTGCACTCACCGACACCCTCAACACATCCATCACCACGGCCACTGTTGATGACACATGGAAGAAACCCTCCACTGACCCCTGCAAACTCAAGAATTACAGCCCTATTTCTCTGCTCCCATTCCCCACCAAAGTGCTTGAGAAAGCCATCAACTGTCAGCTCACTGAATACCTGGAAGGAAACTACCTACTTGACACCTCCCAATCTGCCTTTGTCACCAAACAAAGCACCGAGACAGCCTTGATCGCAGCAACCAAAAACATCAGAACCCTCCTTGACCGAGGTGAGACAGCAGCCCTGATCCTCCTAGACCTCTCAGCAGCAATCAACACCATATCCCACCACACCCTCACAAGAAGTCTCCACCACATCTGCGTCCAGGGAGACACCCTCAAATGGATTGCCTCCTTCCTCACAAGAAAAACTCAGAGAATCTGCCTACCGAGTCCAAGAGCATCATCTGTGGCGTCCCCCAATAACCCTATTTCAGCCCCTTCCTGTTTGACATCTACATGACTCCGCTGGCCAACATCATCCGCACCCATGTACTGAACATTATCTCCTACGTAGACAACACTAAACTCATCCTCTCCCACATCAAAGACCCCACCATCACTAGAACAAATTTCCAGAACTCCATGATAAATGCCTCAGACTGAATGAGGTCCAACTGCCTGAAGCTGAACGCAGATAAGACAGAAGTGCTTATCTTTGGGAGAAACACCTTACAGTGGGACCACCAAATTTGAACCTACACCCACCCCCATAGGCCATGCCCACAACCTCTGTATCATCCTGGATAGTAAACTCACCATGAAGCACCAGGCCGATGCATTAGTCTCCTCCTGTTCCCACATCCTCTGCATGCTTGAAAAGATCTTCAGATGGATTCCAGTAAACACCATGAAGGCAGTCACTCAAGCTCTTATCACCAGCTGACTGGATTACGGAAACACACTCTACACCGGCACCACCACCCATCTCCCCAAGCAACTCCAGACCATACAGAATGGCGCAGTCAAACTCCTCATCAACCTCCCCAAATAGACCAGCATCACTCCCTACCTCAGAAGCATCCACTGGTCAGTTCAAGATTGTGGTAAATTTAATTACCTAGACTTAATTTATGCGGTAAAATTAAATAAGAATAACTCAGTAAAAATAAGAGGCAGAATCCGTGGTATTTGAGGTTTTAAAATGGGTTTATTCCTTACAAAGGAATTGGTTCGAACCAGGCAATCGTATTCCGTCACCACTAAGGTTCGGGAAGGGATAGAAGCCATACTTTATTGACAGGTTGTCATATTTATAGTAAATGCATTACAGTGAAGACATATGCAGAAGGCGTTACAGCTGAGAAGAGAGATAAGAATACACATACGTAATGAAAAGGCGTTACAATAGGCGTGCATGAGGGCATGTACTAGAAACGTCATTTATGATGATGACACAAGTGGGTGGATCCATAAGAGAATCCTGCAAAGTCAGCAGAAATACTTGCCAAATATGCGCGCACAGTAGCATGACGTGTGATTGACGTGTAACTGGAGGGTAAAGGGGACTTGACATTTAGCCCTACATGAGGAGACAGAAGTCTGGGATGTCAGAACAACCTAATCCCAAATCGTATCTAATATCTTGTGTTTAGGAACTGTATTATCTGGAAAGAAAGGTCTCTCAGGCAGAGGCTATCCTATACTGACTACCAGTGCGTGTATAAGCGTCTACATGTCTGCATGAGATGCGAGGGGCATGGGCCTACCATGGAAACAGAAACCATGAATTACTTGCACGGAGACAGTAAGGCCGGGCCCTTTGCTCTGTAGCTGGAAGGATGTTTACCTAAACTACTAGACAGGAATGCATTTCTCGAGGAGCGGAGCAGATAACTTGAAGGCTGAATACAGTCTTGGCAGGCAACAGGCCGGGCCAGGCACCGTTAGCCGCGCAGGAAGTAAGACAAAGGTCATGGATACAGATACAGGTCCAGGCTGGAGCATTCAGAGGCAGAAGCAGGAAAAGCTTGATGGCAGAATTCAGGGCCTACCTTGCCAGAGCTGGAAAACGTGAAAAGTATACCATATAAAGACGGTGGCAAGGCATACTTAGGAACGGAATATCTGACCCATTCATGGCGGATCTGAAAGAGGACATGTTAACGTTGGACGCATATGTATTTGCGTCTTCACAGCTTGAAGTGGAGGGAACATACATGTACTTGTAGCATGTACATGGAGCCGTTGGGGTCTAAGATAGGGGACATAATTGACCATAAAAATTCATATTTCCTCATTCCCTCCTTGTCCCCTACGGACCCTTCATGAGATATCGATCCTCAGGAATCCATCAATCTGTTCATGTAACATCATTTGCTCTTCTTTCTTCTTCCGGGATTTTGAACGAGAACTTGAACGTGGAATACATGATGTGGCACACAGGCCGCAAATCGCTGGTCCACATTGTAGACACAGGCAACAACTGAATATTATGAGAAGGCCAATACCTAGGAAGGATAGGACTTTCCATCCCCAGGCTGACAACACGATCCAGAATCAACCGGACCATGTCCAGGTGCCTGGATTCTGATGTATCTGGCTTGCAATCTTATGAAGACGAGTTATGGCTTTATATACGGATGGCGCGTTTTCTGGAATGAAAACACAACAACTTGATCCGATGACTCTACAGGCTCCGCCCCTATCGGCCAGGATGACGTCAAGGACAAGACGATTTTGGAGAACAACAATCCGCATCGCAGACTGCTCCTCTGTTAAGTTGCCTAGGGCAGAGGTAGTTTCATTCACTACTGCTTCAAGGGTTCTTGTTAATCTACGTATCAGTTTACTATTAGAGACAACACCTATGTAAGGAAAGAGACCTTTATTGAAGTCTGTATATTGTTCCCATGCTGTTTCAGTGTAGTCAACAATCGGGATATCTCTCTGGGGTCTATTGTGTACTAGATGGGTATTTCTATGATAATCAGGAGGGGCTAGGAAAACAGGTGGCAAAAGGAATGCAATGTAACAGGTACCATCCCAATCTAGAGGTAAGCGTATATATGCGGTATGACCACAAATGAAGTAGGAATGACGGGAAGCTCTAAATGTAGACTTGCCTTTATCACTGAATTCGATCACAGTGGTGCATTTACTATGACCCAGGTATACTGAACCATTCTTTCTTACACATAATTCACCTTTGACTGGTAATACTGACATAGCAGGTAAGACTAGTGCAGCTTCGGATTCAACATTCAGAATCATGAGGTTGAGTGTAAAATTACCTAATCCATATACTTCATTTTCTAGGTCAGTTCCTGTCCTTTTGGGAAGTCCCTCCTTGTTAGGGTAACAGGCTTTAAGCAAAACTAAGTTCAGATTTCCCCATACCCAGTTGCTCTGGTAAACTACAGTATTTGAACCTAAAGAATTAATCAAACTAAACCATGCGCCACAGGAACCATTATGTGTGAATGGATACGGAAAGAGAGGCAGAACTCCTTTGTATTTCTGATAGGGAGGGAGTCGGCCACATATCCAACAATTTGTAGCATTGCTGGCCTGATGGGAGTGATGTAACATACTAATGAATGTGTTGTTGCGCAGCGCAAGTCTATAGGGCAACTCATGAGAAGGTAATTCGCTAAAAGAATGTTCGGCAGTAACATTGTAAGCAGAATGAGCACGCTTGAAAATAGGATAGTATATGTGCAACAGTATACTTGCAGCAATAATCAACAAATTTAGAAAAAACATAATCAACAATGTCACTATACAGTGACTATGAAGTGATTTACAGTATGCACGTTTCTTGAGCTGTTTCTGTCTATCTCTCTCTCGATTTCGGTCTAGAGGATACATGTCAGAGACTAATTCAACCGATTCACCTAGGAGAGGACTTAAACAATCAAATTGTCTGACTTGTTAGACCTTAGTTTCAGTTTATAGTTTTGGGAAACAGTGTTCTCGACCAGGGGAAGTTTTGAATCAGTCTGTGGATGGGGGCAGGGCTGAGAGTTCAAATCAGAAGGTAGTCCATGAAATTTCTTGATATGGCTCGAGTGTAGCCAACCCTTGCGACCCTCGACCTTCACTGCTGTCCTCGTGGTCAGGAGTACTAGTCTCGGCGTTTGCCAGCGTGGCTCCAACGGGCTCCTCCTGTCGAAATTTCTTATGAAGACAAAATCTCCGGGAACCACTTCATGGGGCTTCACCTCGGTGTTGTCGGGAAAGGCTGCAGCTACCTGTGAACGGCAAGATTGTAGTGCAGACATCAAGGAAGCAAGGTAATCTGTCAGCATATTACAATCAACATCAGTGATTTTACGAGGTATAGGCGTCCCCCACATATTTGGTGGCCTACCGAAGACCACCTCGTACGGGTATAGCCCTGTGCGAGAATGTGCTACCATTCTCATGTAAAAGAGTGCAACTGGTAAGGCTACTATCCAGTCGACGCCTTTCTCTCTACAGATTTTTGAAAGTCGAATTTTCAGAGTTTGATTATGACGTTCCACGAGACCTGCTGCCTCGGGATGCCGGACACAGTGAAATTTCCATTGATAACCTAACAGGAGTGAAATGTGTTTCATCAGCTCGGATGAGAACGGTTGGCCATTATCTGAGTACACGATACGGGGCAAACCATACCGTGGGAAGAATTCACGAACCAGCTGCTTGGCAGTGGTCGGGGCAGTGTAATCTGAGACTGGATATGCTTCTGTCCAACGGGAAAGAGCGCATACAACTACGAGGACGTATTTGAATCCTCGACATCGTTCCATCTGGATATAATCCATCTGGAGGACTTCAAAAGGGTGATCAGGGGGTTGAAATCCACCTTGCTCTACAGGGACACCTTTACCTGGGTTGAACTGACAACAAATCATACAAGTACGGACTTTCTGTTTGGCTGCAGCTCGTAAGTGTTTATTAAACCAAATGTTTTGAATACTGTCTAACATAGCTTTTTCTCCTAGATGTGCTGGACTATGTATTGTGTTAATGATAACTTGAACCATTGAGTCGGGGAGAAACCATGTAGATTTTCCCTTCGTTATCCATCCCTGATCTGTTTGGATCCCTCCTAGTTCAGTCCATTTCTTTGTTTCCTCTGGCGTAGCATGTGTCTGTATGTCAATTACATCAAGGGCGGGATCCCTAACTGTCATGCAGTGTGTCGGTGTCGGAACTATTGTCTTTGTCAAGTCAGTTGCATGAGTTCTATACTGTACTGTTTGCTTAGCTGTTCGGTCTGCTAGGTCGTTACCCTGGGAAATGATATCGGTGACTTTTGTATGGGCCTTGCACTTCATGATAGATATCGAAGTAGGCAGATGTATTGCATCTAACAGAGCTTGAATGAGGGGACCGTGTTGAATGTTGGCACCGTGAGAAGTCAAATAACCTCTCTCTCGCCAAAGGACTCCGAAGTCGTGTACAACTCCGAATGCATAACGTGAATCTGTGTATATGTTAACTCTCTTATTTCTGGCTTGAATACAGGCTTGTGTCAGAGCGATGAGCTCTGCTGCTTGAGCTGATAATGTGTCAATACAATTTGTTTCAATGACTTCGGTGTCTGTCGTGACTGCGTAAGCGGCCACTAACTCTCCTGTACTTGTTCTCATGCATGACCCATCCACATAAAGTGTCAGGTCTGGGTCTGGTAATGGGACATCTGTCAAGTCTTGTCTGGGTTTTGTCGTAATAGTAATGACTTCAATGCAATCATGTGCCAGTGGGTCTGTTCCACTTAATGGCAAAAGTGTGGCAGGATTTAATGTACTGCAGCGTCTGATTTCTATGTGTGGCTGAAACAATGTTAGTTCGTAACCTGTCAGTCGTGCTATAGTCAAGTGCTGAGTCTGAGTTCGGTTTAAAAGAACTTCCACGGAGTGTGGATCTTGCACTGTCAATTGATGTCCTAATACTATGGAATCGCTTTGTCTGATCGCTAAAGCTGTCGCTGCGACTGATTTCAGGCATGTAGGCAGAGCCTGAGCTACTGGATCTAATGTGCTGGAAAAGTAAGCACACGGCTTGTGTGAACCTGCTTGTTCCTGAGTGAGTACTGACAAGGCAGTACCTTCGCGTTCTGTAACGAAGAGTGTAAAAGGCTTACTGTAACATGGTGTCGCTAAAACAGGTGCTTGACATAAGGCTTTCTTTAAGTCTTCAAAAGCTTGTGTATGTGCCTGAGTCCACGGGAGGACAGTCGAAGTCGCTGCCTCCTGGGTTGTCAACTGAATGAGTGGTTTTACTAAAAATGCATACTGGGGAATCCATTGTCTACAGTACGAAGTGAGACCTATGAAGGCCCGCACCTCCTTTTGTGTCTTGGGTGGTGGCATGTTTACAATTAACTGGATGCGATCAGGTGTGAGCTGTCTTCCCCCCTTGGACAGCAAGTGCCCAAGGTACACAACTTGCTGAACACAGAATTGCAGCTTCGAAGGGGACACCTTGTGCCCCTTGTCGGCCAGAAAATGTAGAACCGTCAGTGATGCTTTTACACATTCGGGTTCGCTTCGGGCGGTGATCAGCAGATCATCGACATACTGAAGCAGTGCAGTGTTAACAGGCATGTGGATACTGTCAAGTTGTCTTTTCAGTGCTTGGCTGTAGATGCTGGGGCTTTCTGTAAATCCTTGAGGTGCGCGTGCAAATTTAAAGCTTGGTCCATTTAAACTAAATCCGAACAAATATTGGCTTTCCGGATCGATTGGGACGCTAAAGAAGGCGTTCTTGAGGTCAATTACAGTAAAGAACGTTGCTTCTGAATCAATAGCTGTCAATAATGAAGAGATATCTGGAACCACGGGATATTGTGGTACAATGCATTTATTCAATTCGCGCAGATCAATAATTAATCGATAAACTGGTGGTGCTTTTGGATCAGTTTGTTTAAGAACCGGAATTATAGGAGAATTACTCACATTGGAGTCGGTTTCCACAACCACTCCTTGTGCAATGAGCTCGTCAATGATTTGCAGCAAAGCCACTACAGCATCTGGGGGTAACTTATATTGTCGAATTCGTGGTAATACCACTCCTGTTTTGAGTGTGACTCGATATGGTGTAATGTGCATACAACCTACATCAGTAGGGCCTTGTGCCCATAAATGTGCAGGGACATTCTGTAACCTGTGATCCATGTCTCTAAATACGTAGTGACCTTTAAAGTCACGCAAGAATAGTCGTACCCCCTCCGGGGAACAACATATTACTGCTCCTAGAGCTTTCAGTGTCTTTATACCTAACAAGTTTTCTGGGCATGATTTTGTAAGCAATAGATCTGTAGTCCGTGTCAATGGACCAACTGTAAGAGGCAGAGGTTGCGATACTTCATTAACAATAGGTTGTCCTGAAAATCCAAGGGAAACATTTTGTGAGCCTGAGAGGGGTGCCCCTGGAACCTCGTCGTGACTTATAGTTGTTCTGCTTGCCCCTGTATCAATTAAAAACTTTCTGTCTTTCCCTAATACTTGACTCTGTACATAAGGACCCTCTTGATCTACGGGAACCTCAATAAGGGGTAAGCCAACTTCCCTCTCTAGGCTATTTCATGTGTATCGCTGATAATCTGGATAGTCATTTTGTGCATACTGGTACATCTGTTGTGTGGTGTTTTGTGTTGCGGCAATAGGCTGTGACTGTGGTACCGCTACGGTCTGTTGTGCAGCTTGCATAGGCTGTACATTCTGAGGTACTTGTTGTTGGATCTGATCCTGTCTAGGCGGACGTGGTCTCTCCTTGGTTTTACCCGTAGAGATATTATGTTTCAGAACTGCACAATCGTTTATATAATGACCTGGCTGTTTACAATAGTTGCATGTCCCTTTAACAGGAACCGCTGAATTACTGGACTGTGTCGCACCCTTTTTATGATTGTCAGCCGGAACTGACTGGGCGACGAGCATTTTCATCTTCGTGTCTTTCATACGTCTTTGTTCGTGTTCTTGTTCTTCTCTAATTCTATTCTGGTGATACTGTAACATTTGTAACATTTGTGACGGGGTATTAGCTTGCCAAGAGCTCTCTACTTTCAATACTCTGTTCTTAACCTGAGGCAAGGAATTTTCGACTAGTTTTGTTACAAAAAGATGTGGATATGAATCGCTACTTGCTTTCAGGCCGCTGTTAATACCAAAACATTTTTCAAATCGGGAATAAAAATCACTAGTGTCTTCATCAGGTTTCTGTTTGCAAGCTGATATTGCTCCCCAGTCTTCCTTTTTCGTAGTTAATAGACGTGGCAATACTTGTACTAATAATCCTGGTAATGCTTTAGTTTTGTCTCCAAGCCCTACGCCTGCAGTTTGGGCATTTTCTTCGTTTTCTAATGCTGTCCAATCAATCTTTTGTTCTCCCACCTCCCACTCTTTTTCTTTGAGTTTCTCGTAAATACCGGCAGGCAATAATACTTTCAATATTTTCATAATGTCAGGATAGGTATAATCACCCATGAGTAACATGTCTTTTATTTCACAGTGAAACCCTGCCGGATCTCTGTCATGGCTGGGCACTAATTTTTTCATTTCCAATAGTTCTATTTTAGTTATAGGCGTGTACACAAACACACGTCTAAAAGTATTATCATCATTTCTAACTGGGTGTACTTCGCGTAAAGGATTCTGTCTGTCTATGTAATACGTTTTTCTTTCCATGGAGGGAGCTGGATCATGTTCTGGACACAAAAAGGCACTATATCTGTGTCGATATTCTAGAATTACTTTAATTAGATCGGTACCTAGACCTCTCCATTTATTCATGAGTAGTTCTATCAGTATATCAGGTAGGGGACCAGGATCGGAGTGTTGGCCTTTATATAATATAAGGAGATGTTGTATCATGTATATACCAGCTAAGCGCTGTTCGTCTGGTGAGAGATTCAAAAACGTATGTACTAGCGCGTCATCACTATATTTATCAGAACTGTCAGCCCATTGTACTGCTGACCTGGCTAATTCTTGTTCATCCATAGAATCGAGTACATGGTACCCCATTCGTTCTTGAAGTATTTTATCAGTAGCCTGAAACAAATGTTCAGGGGTCCTTGGGTTTGACATAGCTGCTTGAAACATTCTCTTACTTTCTGGACGTATCGGACGTATTGGAGTATTGAAGGATCTTCCTTTTCCTACATAAGCTATCGTTTCTCTAGCTGGTAATTGTAATTGTCCTGTTGTCATTTCTAGTTGTTCCTCATCTCCTGAGGACTCGGTTTTATCTGCATCTGTTTCTCTTTCAGGCTGTTCTCTTTCACATATTTGTTCTACCTTTTTCCTAATCCTTCTGTACATACTTTCTATACTATTCTGTTTATCATGTTTTCCGTCTGCTATATTCTGGCCCCATTTGTTAAGGGCTCTCATTTCTTCCGCGTCTACGCCTGGCCTATCTCTGTGTCTTATCAGGCAGTTTATGAAGAAGCGTAACAGCAGTTTCTGCGTGTCCATTTTCTGGTAGGCCATGGCCTCGCCAATACTTTCAGGACCTTGCCCTGTTTGGACAAAGCGATATATTTTGTCTAGATGTTCAATCATTCCTGGTAATATCATTAAATAGTTCGCAACTCGTCGTAGACGTACTGATGATAGCATCATTCTGTCGTCTTTACCTGGTACTGGATCATATCTACAATCTGTAAGAGGCTCTTTAAGTATGTCATAATTCGCTGTTTGAGGTGTACGTTGGTGCGCTAGATCCCTATAAGTCAATCGACGCACTGATGGTGGCGTATGAAAACTTCCTGTCGCACCTCCTGAGGTGCTAGGTCCAAAAGGATTCGTTGGGTGTAAGGTAGGTAGAATAGATGCAGGAAGAAGTGGAGGAACGGGCGAAAGGTTTTGGACGGACGGAGGAGTATGTTGCTGCAGAAGCGGGGACAGATTTTCTCGGGGTCGAGCACCATTTGCAGGTGGTGTACGTGGCGGCGGAGCATTAACATATTCGGGGGCTACATCGTCTAAATAGGAAGAAAGGAAAATGTCCTTTGCAGTCTTGGGGTGTACTTTAGTCGGAAGCAATGGAGGTGGCAGATCTTTCGATACTTCCAGGGTGGCCTTAGGTAAGCCCTCGGCCAGAAGAGGATACATACCATTCATAAGAGTGTTTCGTTGTCTGTCTACTTGTTCGTCTTTTGCTCGGATACCTTCCTCAATTAATATATTTTCTCGGGCTTTTTCTGAATCCTCCCTACTTTTCTCTTCTTTTCTGAGCGCTTTCTCTGTGCGTCTATGCGATTCTTTACGCCATAATTCAATGGCATCTTTCTGTGACTGTCTGGCTTTCTTTTTCCATAATGCTTCTTCTACTTTCATGATGCAATCTGCATCCCATGTCCCAGTAGTGGGCCATCTTTGATTCTCTGCTAAATCCTTGGTGTAGTCTACCCACAATTCGAGATATAATACGGCATCTAGGCCATGCTTATGATACATAAAGTACCCTGGAGTGTCCCTAGGTGGAATGGGAACAGCTTCCTCGAGTATCCCTTTCCTAGTTTTTATCTGTCTTAATTTCGAGAATAACGGCATCTTGAACCTTGCTACTTGGTTCTTACTCGGACTTGAACACAATTAATACAATAAACACAGTAATGAAGATCGAACAATCACTCATACCACGACATTTAAAACATATTAAAACATTTTAGAACGAACAATAATAATTAGAATAAAACTAGTTAACTGCATAATACTAGATGTACTGCTAAACAGCACAGATACACTGCTGAAACAGTGCAGACCAGGTCTGTGTACCCAAACCTGTCTTGACCGGCACAAACCAATGTGCACGTCTAGATGCGTCCCCAGCAACGGTACTCACCGGGAAGCACGGAACGGAACAGAAGGCCTCGGAAGTCTGGACTGGACTAGACCAAACTGGACTGGACTCGACTCGTGACTTAGATACTTCGGAACTTCGGAATCTGGTGGGCCTCTGTATACCTCGGATCTTGCTCTCTCAGCTAGGCTCTGGTCGGGATCCTCCGCACTCCTCACCGCCTCGTCTGGGTGTTGATCGCAGCCTCAGTCACCCCCGTTGGCCTGAGGGAGATACAGGAAATCCTGCAGGTACGCGTAGTTGTCCGTCCGGCTGTGGCAGGAGACCGGGTCTGCAACGCACCTCCGGCGCGTGGGGTGTGAGAGGTGTCCCTATTCGGGCGCCAATTATGTGGTAAATTTAATTACCTAGACGTAATTTATGCGGTAAAATTAAATAAGAATAACTCAGTAAAAATAAGAGGCAGAATCCGTGGTATTTGAGGTTTTAAAATGGGTTTATTCCTTACAAAGGAATTGGTTCGAACCAGGCAATCGTATTCCGTCACCACTAAGGTTCGGGAAGGGATAGAAGCCATACTTTATTGACAGGTTGTCATATTTATAGTAAATGCATTACAGTGAAGACATATGCAGAAGGCGTTACAGCTGAGAAGAGAGATAAGAATACACATACGTAATGAAAAGGCGTTACAATAGGCGTGCATGAGGGCATGTACTAGAAACGTCATTTATGATGATGACACAAGTGGGTGGATCCATAAGAGAATCCTGCAAAGTCAGCAGAAATACTTGCCAAATATGCGCGCACAGTAGCATGACGTGTGATTGACGTGTAACTGGAGGGTAAAGGGGACTTGACATTTAGCCCTACATGAGGAGACAGAAGTCTGGGATGTCAGAACAACCTAATCCCAAATCGTATCTTATATCTTGTTTTTAAGGAACTGTATTATCTGGAAAGAAAGGTCTCTCAGGCAGAGGCTATCCTATACTGACTACCAGTGCGTGTATAAGCGTCTACGTGTCTGCATGAGATGCGAGGGGCATGGGCCTACCATGGAAACAGAAACCATGAATTACTTGCACGGAGACAGTAAGGCCGGGCCCTTTGCTCTGTAGCTGGAAGGATGTTTACCTAAACTACTAGACAGGAATGCATTTCTCGAGGAGCGGAGCAGATAACTTGAAGGCTGAATACAGTCTTGGCAGGCAACAGGCCGTGCCAGGCACCGTTAGCCGCGCAGGAAGTAAGACAAAGGTCATGGATACAGATACAGGTCCAGGCTGGAGCATTCAGAGGCAGAAGCAGGAAAAGCTCGATGGCAGAATTCAGGGCCTACCTTGCCAGAGCTGGAAAACGTGAAAAGTATACCATATAAAGACGGTGGCAAGGCATACTTAGGAACGGAATATCTGACCCATTCATGGCGGATCTGAAAGAGGACATGTTAACGTTGGACGCATATGTATTTGCGTCTTCACAGCTTGAAGTGGAGGGAACATACATGTACTTGTAGCATGTACATGGAGCCGTTGGGGTCTAAGATAGGGGACATAATTGACCATAAAAATTCATATTTCCTCAAGATGCTAACTCACACCTACAAAGCCCTCCAAAACCAGGTATCAGCTGACATCAACCACCGCCTGACCTTCCACCAGCCCGCCAGACATCTGTGCTCCACCTCCCTCACCCACATCCCCTGAAACCACCAAAGGCACAGCAGAGGTCGTTTCTTCTCCCACCTCACTACCAACTCCTGGAACGACCTCCCACTTCACCTTCAAACCTCTCCTTCAATCGCTAACTTAGGGATTTAAGACCTGGCTGTTCGACTAAAGACCTGCGAGACCTCAGCATCTGGATAGACCTAGTGGTGATACGCCGTGCTATACAAGTACTGTTTGATTTGATTTTGACTAGTCCAGGATGACATTCCCCATCACCCCAGCTGGCCCCTTGTACCATTGAAGATCATCAAGTACTCCAGGGTCAGCAGCAGAGAAACCTACAGGCCAGCATTTGACAGTATGCCAAGCAAAGTAGACCGGGTGATATGGGTGAAGGGGTGATATGGTTATAGTGAAGGACCATCCCTCAGGCAGAAACTAATGAATGCTGTTTGAACTGGAGACGTGGAAAGTAGTGCCCCGCAAGTGACTGCTTGAAGGGGACACAATGAGGTCAACCCAAATGTGTCAGTTTTCAAACTCTAACATGGTAGTGAGCCAGAGTGAGAGGGCTGAGTCTCGACCGGTGGGCAAAGTGGGGGTGTGGGAAGCTGAGATTTGGGTGAAGTGAAATCCCCACACCATAACAACACAGAAGAGTCACTTCCTGTAAAACACCAAACCTGGAGGACTGATCTCCGGAAGGAAACTTTAGAGGACTGTGGACAGTTGCTTGCAGTCTCAATGCCATCTGACATGAAAAACACCTCCCTGGACTTAGCTGGGCAACTTCATTGGGTGATGTCGAAACATTACTCTTACCGACTGAAGGTTGTTAATTTGCTTTGTTTGAATTATTATGGGTATGGAGTAATGTAATGTCCGGTGTACATTTCTCGAGCAGAGGGCGTGTACTACAGGGCTGAGGAGTTAGGTGTTGATTATCCCCCTTAATGGTTCATCTTGCCGGTGAACCAGGAAGCTAATAAAGAAGCCACCCCAGTTCCAGGTGTCAGTTCCATATTGAGCTGCAGAGAGCATGTGTCTTTTGCTCTGCACCTGTCCGGGGGTCTCTGAAGAAGGCCACAACAGACACCTTATCTCGTAGGGGAGTTTGTCCGATTCAGAAAATAGGCTTGTGGCATTTGCATTCCAAGGTCTGGCATTTGTTGTTTCTATTACATCAGGGGGGTTACCAGAAAGCTAAATATCCCCCACTTGGACCCCCATCTAAAATTGCTGTAAGGGTGATAAGTTTCTCTCTATAAGGGCTACCCTCATATTTCCTATATTTTCTCTTTTCACTTCCATCTATGAGCACTCGCTCTCTCTCTAATCCCCCCTTTTCCTCTCCCCTCCCCTTCCCATGTTTCCTTTCTATTTTTGTCGTTCTCTTCATTTTACTCCCCCCTCCTTGCTTTTGTCTTATTGTCCCTTTCTCCTCACCAGTCCAGTCTGCCTCCTTCCTATTTCCTACTAGGTTTTCTTCTCTCATCTTCCTTTTCTTGTCTTGCTCGATCTTTGACTTCCAATCACACATTTGTCTCTCTCCTCATTTCTCATTCATCTCTCTATTCCATTTGCTGTCTTCTCTTTTCTCACCAATATTTCCTCTGCCCATTTGTCTCTTTCTCTCCAACACAACCCTCCTTTTGGCCCTGTTCTTCCCGCTCACTGTTCCCTTTTTACTCCCTCTCTCTCTCCCCTCCCTTCTGGACAGCTGAATTAACTTTTAACTAGTTATATGACCAGTGTGGTACCTCTGATTTGTGAAACCTGTTTACAAATTTGGACTACACATTATTTGTTTGTTACAAAAGCTATAAATTAGACAAAAATGACATGTTTAGGGTTCTTCTTCCATAAGGGGGAAGACTAATATGAATACCCTGTGGTTGAAAAATTACTTTTAAAAGGTACAAATGGTGTTCCAACACTTTCCACTGGGAGGTATATGCATTTCTAGTGTTAAAAAAAGTAAATGACATAGCTTTTGCAGTTTTCAAAGCCTTGTAGTGAAAGCAGTTTTTGGTTTAATTCTCCATTTTTAAATAAAAATATTAATTACATAAGATATATTTAGCACTTACAAACAGCAGAACTATTTCGAACCCAAAAGAAACACATTTGAAGTATGTAGGCCAGTCTTACAGCACACTCCAGCATATGCACATCATCAAAGGAGAGAAGGGAAAGAAAGGCAACTATGACCTCGCATGTACTCCTTTTAAACACAACTTCTTGCAAACGGGGTGCTGGAAAGCTTTTTTAAGTAGGTGCGCTGCCATCAATGTTACATCACTGAAGCTACAAGGTTTGTAAAAAATCCAAGCGACACACAAAGAACAAGCAATGCAAATGTGCCATGCTCATTCAGCAGGAGAGTGGTAAGGGTCTGGTATGTAGCAGGTGGTGTCTTTTGGATCACGCTGTCAAAAATATATTTTTAAAGCATTGTGTTGTGGCGCACTGTTATTTATAGACAGCACATTCACCATTGAAATGGCCATTTATCAGTACAGACATTTCACTCATAAAACTATATAGTACAGAAATGATATGTGGAAAATGTTTTTCAGCAAATATTTGTCATTTATGCAACACCATGTAATTGATTTATTTTGATCTTGTTAAAATCTATTTTTGCATCACAGCTTGAATTTACAAAAAAAACTTCTTTGGGCTTTCTTGAATCCTAATACATTCAGAAATAGATGTTTAGTTCTTAATTAGGTTTTTAAATGTTGTTATGTGTACGATAAAAAAAAACACCAAAAAGCATTTCTTTTCACACCAGTGCATTATCAAATAGCTCATATTTAAAAATCCTCTCGCGGTGCAGTTAAAGAAAAGTAAACACGGAGCTCCACCTCAAAATAATAAACATTGATTCATCAGAGACACAGCCTGACTTTTGACCTCTGTCTCTAAATCTACAGCGAATGTCATAAATTGACACTAATTCACCTTCGGAACTCCAGCATGGCTGTTTTGGGGGTGCTAAATACCCGGCATGCTCTTGCTTCCTGTTTGCGCCTATGGGTCAAAACAGAGTAACAACGTAGGTGATGCAAGCCAAGACTAAGTAAGCTGTCCTGATTTCCGTCCCGATGTCTCTCCAGGGAAAAAAGTCAGCCCTTCCATGCCCTCTGGGGCTTGTAGTTCTATACGGACAGGTCTTCTAAAAGAGAAACAGGCCTGTGGACAACGACCCCCAGAAAGCGGCGCACTACAACCAGCGACCGAACAGGATGAGCTTCTTGTCATAGTGACAAGCCAAACTCAGCTCGATGTCGAGTACTCAGTGGATGAGGGCCAGTAGCATCCGCCCCTTCCCCGACAGCACTGAAGTCTTTGCATTGCAGGCCCACAGCTCCTTGGAACCGCCGCTGAGTGGCACATCTCGATGCAAGTCTTCGCAGCGCAGCCCCTCCGAACAGCCACTGTGTGACGCATCCTTGATGCAGGATCTCTCACTGTTCCACAAACCAGGATTTAACGTGCTTTACTCAGTGGGCCTACCTTGGTCCCTGTATTCAGCCTGTGTTCCATGGTGGTCGGCCTGCACTTTGAATTTGTCCCAGTCCGATGTGAACAGATTACTGTTGTGTCCTGCTGGACACAGTATAGTATTTCTGCCAGCCACTCCCTCGAGGGCTGGCCCACACACACCCCCTCACCCATCCAACACGGACGTCACCAGTCAGGTGACCCCGCTAATAAAAGGGCCCAAGTGCACGTGCTCGTGGCTAGTGTTCCAGTACCATACCTAAGTGTCCGTGTAGTCATTCCGACAGTATGTGGGCCTAGGGCCCAGAACATAACACTGGCGACGAGCGGGTTTTGCCCGAGTGTGCAGCCGCCACTTGTGAAGGTGGCGTGAAAGGAATGTGTAGCTCATGTCTAGGGCACCCCCTGCAGCTGGCACAGCTCAGTGGAAGTCCCGCGGGGCGTGCGAAGAGCCCCAGGGTGTAAGTGTGGTGATCGGGAGCCCACTCCGCACCTGAAGTGCCCGTCAATGCATGGCAATGCAAAGTGGCGGCACCCAACCAAATAATTGCTGAGGCTCCGGCGTGGCGAGAGAGGAGCCGGTGGCGAGCCCTGCCACCAACTTGCTGAACCCCCAACAGAGGCCCGAGCCGAGCAGAGCCCACCCGCATCTGCCGCGATGACCCAGCGGATGCGGCCAGCAGGAAAACAAGGCAAGACCCCCATCGTGATACTGGAAGTAAGGAGGCGGTCCTTGGTGTGAAGTGCCTGCAGGGTGAAGGTGGCATGGTGGAAGCCCACCCCGCCTCGAAGCGCCTGCTGGCGAAGAGTGGATGAGCGCGGGACCGGACTACTGTGATGCCGGCCTCCGCCGCTACTGACTGCCGTGAGGCTGAGTGAGGCCCCGACCGAAGAGCCCACGGAAGCAGGAGCCCACCCTGCATGTGAGCAGCACGAAGATCCCGGCGAGCATGAGGTGAGCTCAAGCGGGTGCAGCGAAGGGAGCCTGAGGGCCGTGGACAAGAATACTGGCAGCAAACTGTGGGCGACACCGACGGCTGAGCTATGCCATGTACGAGACAGCAGATCCAGCCCCCCCCACCCCACGCAGCACGTGAGCTAAGTGAGGCTGCTGCGGTGGGGGTGAAGAGTGAAGAGACTGAGTGCGGCCAGCGCCACTGAAGAATGTGCACTGTAAAGTCGGGAGGTGGAGAAGATCTCCCTCCCTGAGCACTTAAAGTACACGTTACCCCCCGCACGGCCCAGTTAAATTGACTCACTGTGAAGGAGGGAAGTCTTGCCGCATATGACGAGTCCCGTACAGTGGCTTCGGGCAGCGGCGAGACCAGCTCAGTGAGTGAAGCAGCTTCAGAGGAGCGGAAGCGCGTGGCAAAGCAAATGCGGCCAAGAAGGTTGTGAAAAATCGAAAGTGACTGTCTGCGGCAGGCGCCGCCAAGACATATACTGCGGAGAGGGGGAAGAAGTGTCCTTTCATGCAGTTAACTGAAGGTGCACCTAGCATCTAGCATGACTGTTCACCCCCAAGAAGAGAAAAAATAAGAGACTCACCGCGGTGAAGATGGAGGTCCTGTGGAGGTCGGCAGTCGGCATGCTTCACGGAAGGTGCCCGTCATGAGGCTGGCAATCAAAGGATAGAAGCCGGTGGAAGAACACTCCTGCACGTGCGCAGTGCCGGACAGGAGGAGCTGTGTGAGGCCCGCAGCATTGGGAAGCTGCAGACAGTGGGGCGTTACAAAAGCAACACTGCCATCGTGTGGCCAATGAGCAGCACTGCACCTGAAAGGGAGGAAAGGGTGACGGCAAGGACTGATCCCGAGAGCATGCTGCACCATTCTCCCTCACCAGACCCAGATACCCTGAAACACAAAAAAAATAAAAAATTCACAGTATCACAGAGAGCACAAAGTGAGGGTGAGGAGAGCGTC
This sequence comes from Triturus cristatus, assembly GCF_964204655.1. NCBI lineage: Eukaryota > Metazoa > Chordata > Amphibia > Caudata > Salamandridae > Triturus > Triturus cristatus. Next base: position 185,836,050 of record NC_140589.1, read on the forward strand.
ATGCACACCCCTATCAATGGTCTGCCACCTACACAAGGAAGTTGCCAAGGATCCTATTTTTCAAGAGCATCCATATCGTAAAGCCTAAGGAGAGCCAATGCACAACTGCACCAGAGGGAGAGAACCCAGACTGTTTTCCAAAAGAGGCAGTGCAGATGAGCTCATTTGGATTATCCATAGAGACTACTAACTCTAACGCCTGACTGCTAGGCCCAACGTTGGCAGCCAAGAAAGCTATCCTAGCAGTGAAGAGGAAACTTACAGACTTTTTCTCCTACACGAGGGGAAGAGCACTTCATGATCCTGATAGCAGGACGTCATCACTACAACAAAGAACAAACTGGGCAAAAGTGTATATAGACAAGAGAAGTATCAAGGGGCCAAACAAGGTCCAGTGAAGGCGACAGGACTGAGAAACAATAAAGCCCATGAAGACCCCCAGGCCGGTGGAGAGAAGAAGAGACCCCCAGGCCGGTGGAGAGAAGAGACCCCCCCAGGCCGGTGGAGACAGTGAGAGACCCCTCAGGCTGGCGGAGAGAGAAGAGACCCCCAGGCCGGTGGAGAGAGAAGAAGAGACCCCAGGCCGGTGGAGAGAGTGAGAGACCCCTCAGGCTGGGAGAGAGAGAAGAAGAGACCCCCAGGCCGGTGAAGAGAAGAAGAGACCCCCCAGGCTGGTGGAGAGAGAAGAAGAGACCCCAAGGCCAGTGGAGAGAGAAGAGTCCCCCAGGCCGGTGGAGAGAGAGGGCCCGATTCACAGAATTAACTTAAGACAAAATCCTAAACTTACTACTTTTGGTATTCACAGAATGCACTTACTACTTTTAGTATTCACAGAATGCACTTACTACTTTTGGTATTCACAGAATGGATTTACGACTACTAACTTTACGTCCGCACTCGGGCCGGAAATTCCGGCCCGGAGGCGGAGCTTCCGGCCCGGAGGTGGAGATTTTGGCCATGGCTAAATCCCCCACCTCACCATAATCATCTTCGTTGTTCTTAGGAAGAGATCAACTGGTTGACACAATACTGCCTTCTATATGCTCGGGGTGTTACGCAGAAGGCGTAGAGAACGTTCAAGCCGACTCGTGACATCGGCTAACTGTACGTCAAGGCAGAGCCTGAAGACAGACTAAACCGTCCGGGCTACAGAGCGTGAGTGGATGACGTGTGATGTCAATACAGTAACAAGCATTAAACAAGCATTGGCCCCACGCGCTTAAAGTTACAAAAAAAATGAAAAACAAGACAAGCCCGGCGGAACGTGGGCGCGAGCGCTTGGGGGCGGGGAAAAGTGAAAAACAAGACAAGCCCGGCGGAGCGTGGGCGCAAGCGCTTGGGCGGGGGAGCGGGCCCTTTGAAGTGCTTCAAAGGAGCCAAAGCTATAGAGAAGGGAGGGGGGAGTGGGAGCAGCTGTGCACGTGCATGTGATCGTGCACTCAAGGTTTAGGCCAGCCAAAACTGTGGGTAGCACTTTGAAAATCCCACATATAAAATGTCTCTTCGAGCCTTTGGCTCAGCGAGACCTAAAAACCTGGGAGTAATTGTAGATGATAAGCTGAATCTCGGGGCCCAAATAAATTCAGTCTCTTCGTCTACATCTTTCGTTCTGCGGACTGTGAAAAAAATTCTGCCTTTCCTGCCTACAGGAAGCCAGAAAACAGTGGTCTCCACCTTGGTGATGTCAAAATTGGACTACTGTAATAGTCTCTATCTGAATATCCAGGAACGTTTCTTGAATAAACTACAGAGGCTGCAAAATGCAGCAGCCAGACTATTGACCAGGACCCCTAAATTTGCACCCATATCGAAAGAAATTCAAAAACTGCACTGGCTTCCAGTCAAGAAAAGGATACTTTTTAAAACATTATGCACTGTTTTTAAGGCTCTCCATGCGACCGGACCTGTCTATCTGCAAAAGCACCTAAAATGGTACATACCCTCTAGAGATCTCCGCTCTCGGGGAGCGAAATTGGCCGCTATCCCCAAGGTAAATAAACTCTCTTGGGGAGGCAGAAGATTTGTTGTAGGGGCGGCCAAGGCCTGGAACGCCCTTCCGGACCAGCTTAGAAACCTGACAGACCTGCTGTCTTTCAGAAGGGCTTTAAAGACATGGTTGTTCACCCTCTAAGGCATGCGCTTTCTTCTATCCTGCTCTCTGTAACGTAGCTATTAAGATTGGTAATAGCGCCAGGACACCCTTGGGTAACCGTTGCGCTTTATAAGTTAATTTAACATAACATAACATAACAGAAAAGCAAGTATACAGCGCCACCGCTGCCAGAGCAGAGGCAAGGAAAAGCGGAGACGGAAGGGCAATTTCCTGCCATCTGCAAAAGGAGATTCCCAGAAGGGAGAGGGGCCCTGGGGGGACCAAAAGCAGGAAGAAGAGAGATCGTAATCACCCCACCTGTACCAACGTCGCCCAGCAGTGGGCCAGAGATTATTCAGGGAGTGCCCCCAAACTGCCTTAAGACTTTGGTGTGCAACAGTCCGATGCAGGCAGGAGGAGAGTCCAGCACTCCGAGTGGCGCATCACCACTACTGACGCAAGAAAAGGGAGATACTTACCTCCCACAGCAACCTTAAATTACAGCCGGAATATACGGATCACTCAAAGCACGCCTACTTCCACTACCGTCCCTGAAATTGGCGGATGCACCTGAGAAGACGCCCCGTCCTCTCTGACAGGACTAGACCAGTGAGAGGTTGGTGGCGGGAGCAAATGCAAAGCTCAGAGAACACGACGGAGTGAGCAGGAGATCCGTACAAGTTTGCGTGGCCTTCTCACCACATTTTTCAGAAAGAATACGGAGTGGAGAAATATAGGACGGTAATGGTCTTAGGACAAGAAAGCAGATGACAACTGGTGCGCAGTGAAAGTCAACAAAGGGACGCCGTTCACCAGAGTGCACCTTCTAACACACGCCAGCCACTGGGGTGCGGGGACGTCATTCTTTTCAGTGACCGTCAGCCATCTGCTGCCGGCTGCATAAAGAAAAGGGCATCCCTGTTCTGCTTACACAAATGCCAAATCGGAAGAGCTGCACCAAGTGTCCGACGGGTATCATGACTGCAAAGATTTGCCAGTCATCCCTACTCACTGCCAGTCAATCAACACCTGTTGTACGAGTCGTCTCATGGCATCCACTCCATCATCTGTCATGTGCATCACTACCATCCTTGGAGCATAAAGTACAATAACTGAAGTCCTACACCACTTGCTAGAACAAGCGACGATCCGAAAAAATAGTGACCATCTGTTTAACCGGCGCATACCCTGATCCTGGTAGCGAGAGCATGTTTCTGACCAAGACACATCCACCCCTGAAGTTTGCACGAGTGCCGAGGCGATGGCCCCAGAGTCAGAGCCCATATGCAGTCCTGGGGCAACTCACCCAAGGGGCCTCCCAGAGCGTGAGAGATGGACGTTACTTTGCCCCACCAATGGATTCCAGGAAGCAGCCAGGCCCTGCAACAGAGAATCAACAGATCACACAATGCCAAGACTGTTGTCAAAGGATCAAGCAACACAATCGCTGTGTTACAGTGGACTCATCTTTATGCTCCTGATGCACCCATGTTGAACAATAAGACACTAATTGCCTCACAGCAAGAGTGCGCTGGACCGATGAACATCACGTAGGTGGACCAGCCCTCAACTGAAGCGAAGCTGAAAGGTCCGGATATCATCAGCACCATGTTCGTCCCCAGATATGTCTGGTTAAAGTATGGACATGTGCCAAGATGTCCTGGTGCTCCCAGCTGCACCTGTCCACCACTGTCCTGCAAGCTACATCTCTGAACTGTGAGACCTCAGTTATTTTAGTTGTTTTCTCATTCCTTCCCATAGGTTGGACTCTTGTTTGCTGTTTTTCGTTTCAATAAAATTTGGGAAGAATGTTGTGTCCTGCTGGACACAATCCAGTAATTCTGCCAGCCACTCCCTCGAGGGCTGGCCCACACACCCCCTCACCCATCCAACATGGACGTCACCAGTCAGGTGACCCCGCTAATAAAAGGGCCCGAGTGCACTTGCTCGTGGCTAGTGTTCCAGTACCATACCTAAGTGTCCGTGTTGTCATTCCGAGAGTATGTGGGCCTAGAGCCCAGAACATAACAAATACCACAGTTGGTGCTTTGTTCTTTTAGACACTATTTTTACCTAAATGTTCAAAATTGCAAATCTCTAGTTTTATCAATTGGATTTTTGATAATAATTTATTACATGTTACTTACTTTTCTAATTTAGTGGTGAATTGTTCAAGTGTTGTGTTTTCACTTTATTACTGCTTGAAGTGCTGCATAAGTACTTTACACATTTTCTCTAACTTAAGCCTGACTGTGCCCAGCTACTATAGGGTCAAGTGGGGGTTAATTTGTGGTTGCTTGTGATTTCATTGTGATAGGTATTGTGGTTCCTGATTGAGTAGGGTTTCAACCCCCCTCAATCTGTAACCCAATTTCTAAACGGATACCATACCTATTGTTTGATTTGCAGATATCACACCTTTTTCTTGGCCCTTAATTTCGAAGTCTCTTTTACTTTATGACAACGTTTTCCCCATCATTAACATGTCTTTAATTTTGAGGTACTGATCTGTTTGCCACCTCTCAAAATCCTTCCCCCCTAGTGCTGTCAAATAGTCCTCTGACATTGCCATAATCTCTCTAGCAGTTTACAGGAAGCATTACGTGACTACCCACGTGCAGCTAAGTGTGAGGTGCATACCTATTTCAATAAAATTAGAGGGTGTGAGAGCGAGAATCCCCCAAAAGAATCAAGGTGCACTCAACTGAAAAGGATAGTGTGCACTTGGGCAGTGGATAGTGGTAATGGACAGGGCTAGGGGTAATAGTTTTCAATTATTAGGAAAAGTAAGGCCAGTGAGCGTAGCACCTCAGTGAGGTAGACTGGAGTATGTATTTCCACAATGGATCTATAGATTGATGATATACAATATAATTTATCAGTATAACTTGACACAATGTACCACTGAGGGAGCACACACTTAGACAAATATAGGGCTTTGATGTGTATTGTGCATATGATGGGGACATCAATTGTATCTAATGTGCTCTGTTTTTGTTGGATGATGTGTAAGTGTGGCATGCGCTTTCTGCATACTGATGTAGCAAATACTGAACCTTAGAGATGGCTTTTAGGTGATTGTGTGCCCTAGGAGTAATCGCCTCAAAAACTAGCATGTGACAGGGCACCATGAAGCAATGACGAAGAAAGATAATGATGAAACCGAACCAGGCTGAGGCAGGAAGAGGATGAGAGACACTGAGTTCAAGCCAAGACCACCACCACAATCCAAAGCACAGCAGATGATGAGGAGCTTTTAGATAAACACAAAAGGAAAGAAGCATGTGGAGGTAAAGGTTACAGAAGGATATCTGTAAGAAAAGCTTTAATCCACTAAGCTATCCTAAATAAACCACACATGTGATGCTCTGCTGCAACATTAACCATTCAAGCTACTTCAAGAGGGCTGAAACTGTGACCATATGGCCAGCATTTTTCATGCAAATTTACAAAAAATAAACATAACTAAAATCATTAAAATCTGGAAGTTTTCCCCTTGGAAATATAAACAATAAAGCAGCAACATAAGTTGGAAGCACTACAAATGTATTTTAGAGCCATCTAGACAAGTGTTAAATATTAATTAATTGAATTGGTGTGTTAAAGAAAAAGAATCCAGAGGCTTTTACACAAACTGGTAATTAAATACAATATAATGGCCCTTGCATAGCCCCAGAACACACACAAATGTCCAGTATTTTTCTAAAGGTGGCAACCCCGCCTGTAGGTCTTCTAAGAAGATGGGGACACCCGCTAAATACTGAAAATCCTGGTTAGAGCCCACAGCCAGGTGCACTCCTATGACACCAACAGACAGGTACACAACAATTGGTGTGATTAGTGTGGAAATATGGATTTTTCTGATCAGTTATGTCCCCTATCTTGGACCCCAACGGTTTCATGTATGAATCACAAGTACATGTATGTTCCCTCCAGTTCCAGTTATGAAGACGCAAACACATGTGCGTCCACCGTCAACATGTCCTCTTTCAGATCCGCCATGAATAGGCCGGATATTCCATTCCTAAGTATGAAAGGCCACCGGCTTTATATGGTTCACTTATGCCATTTTACAGTCCAGGCAAGTAGGCCCTGATTCTGTCATCAAGCTTTTCTTGCCTTCTGCCTCTGAAAGCTCCAGTCTGAGCCTGCATCTGTGACCATGAACTTTGTCTCATTCCCTGCGCGGCTCACGATGCCTGACATCAGCCTGTTGCCTGCCAAAAACTGTATTTCACCTTCGAAATTATCTGCTCCGCTCCCTGCCCAATGCATTCCTGTCTAGTAGTTTAAGTAAACATTCTTCCAGCTACCGAGCAAAGGCCCGGCTTCTCTGTCTTTATGCAAGTAATTCATAGCCCTATTATTATGGAAGACTTCTGCCCTCGCATCTAGTGTAGACACTTAGACGCTTGTACACGCACTAACAGTCAGTATAGTCAGTATAGAATAAGATTCTACTCTAAAAGACCTCTCTTTTGGATAACATAGTTCTTTAAACATAGGATGTTAGATATGATTTGGGATTAGGTTGACTTGACCCTCCAGACATCTGTCGCCACATGTAGAGCTAAATGTCAAGTCCCCTTCACCCCCTAGTTGCACGTCAATCACACGTCATGCTGCTGCGCGCGCATTTCTGCCAAGTATTTCTGCTGACATTGCGAAATTCTTTCATGGAACCACCCTATTATGACATCACACCTGATGACGTTCTTTAGTTACACCCAGTTACACCCACTTTTGCTACGCATGTATGTTTTATCTTCACTATCAATTGTTACGCCTCCTGCATTTGCTTCACTGTAATGCCTATTGTATAAAAGTGATTACTTATCAATAAAGTATGTACTTCACTTCCTGAACCTCCGTGGTGATGGAACTTGGAGTCAACGATTCGAATCGTCCATTGGAATAAAGCCCATTCCGAACCTCTAATACCACGGATTTTGCCTCTTATTTACTGAGCTATTTTTATTATGTTTCTGTATCAAATTAAGTCCCGGTAATTAAATTATTTACCACAGGAATGGCGCCCGAACAGGGACACTTTCTCATCTCACGCGCCGGCGGTGCGTTGCAGGCCCGGTCTCCTGCCACAACTGGACGGACAACAACGCGTACCAGCAGGATTTCCTGTATCTCCCTCCGGTCAAGCGGGGGCGACTGAGGCTGCGATCAACACCCAGACGAGGCGGTGAGAAGTGCGAAGTATCCCGACCAGAGCCTAGCTGAGAGAGCAAGATCCGAGGTATACAGAGGCCCACCAAGTTCCGAAGTTCCGAAGTTCCGAGGTTTTCGATGTTCCGAAGTGTCCGAAGTTTTCGAGTCGAGTCCAGTCCAGTCCAGTTCAGTTCCGTTCCGAGGCCTTCCGTTCCGAGCTACCCGGTGAGTACCATTACTGGGGAGGCGTTCTGACGTGCACATAGGTTGTGCCGGTCAAGACGGGTTTGGGTACACAAATCCGGTCTGCACTGTTTTAGCAGTGTATCTGTACTGTTTAGCAGTATATCTAGTATATCAAGTATATAAATTCAGAATAATTCAGTTAATGCCGAGTATTATGTTTAGTGATTAAGTTTCCTTAGATCGTCATCATCATTGTTGCTCATTTAAATGTTAAATGTTAAATGTGTTAATACGTCCTGCATATTGTGGTATGAATGACTGTTCATTATTGTGTTTATTGTATTAAGTTTGTTCAAGATCAAGTATCAGATCAGTTCTCAATATGGCGCTCTTTTCGAAATTAAGACAGATCACAACTAGAAAAGGGGTACTCGAAGAAGCTGTTCCTATTCCTCCTAGGGACACTCCAGGGTACTTCATGTATCATAAACACGGCTTAGACGCTATATTATTTCTTGATTTATGGGTAGACTACACCAAGGAATTACCAGAAAGTCAGAGGTGGCCCGCAGCTGGGACCTGGGATGCAGAGTGCATCATGAAAGTAGAGGAAGAGTTATGGAAAAGGAAAGCCAGACAGTCACAGAAAGACGCCGTTGAGTTATGGCGTAAAGAATCTCATAGACGTACAGAAAAAGCACTCCGACAGGAGGAGAAAAATAAGGAGAATTCAAATAAAGTCCGAGAAAATCTATTAATTGAAGAAGGTACACGAGTGAAATCAGAACAAGTAGACAGACAAAGAAATGCCCTTATGAATGGTATGTATCCCCTCCTGGCCGAGGGATTACCTAAGGCTACTCCGGAGATACCAAAAGACTTGCCACCCCCATTGTTCCCAATAAAAATGCATCCTAAGGGGCATCCTAGAACAGCAGAAGATGTTTTCCTTTCCTCATATTTAGATGACGCAGCTCCCGAGTATGCTAACCCCGCCCCACATAGACCGTCTGCCGGGGAGGTTCAACGCCAAGATCCTGTATCTGTATCTCTACAGCAACAAATCCTGACACAAGTTCCGGCAAGCACATCTGTTTCCACATCTGTTCCTACAGCTACTTCTACAGCTGTGTCCACACCTATAGTTGCTGTATCGCGTTCAACGAATCCTTTCACGCCCGATACCCCAGATGGGGCTACCGGAGGTGCTACCAACATTTTTTCTATGCCACCCAGAATAAATAAACTTACCTTTCAAGAATCAGCACATCCACGTACCCCCAAACTTATAAATTCCCGCACGCTTAAGGAACTTCTTGTAGATTGTAGATATGACCCTGTGCCCGGCAAAGAGGACGAAATGATCCTGGCATCATTACGTATCAGACGAGCTGCGGTGTATTTAGGGAAGTTACCAGGAATGACTGTGCATCTAGATAATATATACCATTTTGTCCAAACAGGGCGAGATTCTGAATGTATTAACAGAGCTATGGAATACCAGAAAGTGGAGATACAGGGGGAACTGTTACGTTTCGTCATAAATTGTGTGATCAGAAATCAAGACCGACCGGGGGTAGATCCGGAAACAATGGAAACTCTTACCAGATGGAGCCAGAATATATCAGAAGGGAGACATGATAGGCAAAAATGTATAATAGCCATGTGCCGAAAGATTCGTAAAGAAATAGAACGCCTACACGAAGAGAGATTAGCGGTAGACCAGTTCGAACAAAGCGAGGAGGAGGAAGGATCAGGACTGCCCACAGGACAGTCAGAAACCATAGCCTATGTAGGTAGAGGAAGATCTTGTAATAGTACTAGATGTTTTTCTGACCCGATACGTCCGATATGTCCAGATAATAACAGGAATTTCCAAACACCTATAATAAATATAAGGTCCCCCGAGCATTCGTTCCAAGCCGCTGACAAATTACTCCGAGAACGAAGGGGTTATCATTTACTCGATTCTATGGATGAACAAGAATTAGCCAGGTCAGCCGTTCATTGGGTTGACAGTCCCGGAAAATATGGTGATGATACAGTAGCACACACATTTTTGAACCTCACCCCAGATGAACAGCGTTTAGCTGGGATTTATATGATTCAACAACTCCTTATACAATATAAAAGCCAACATTCAGATCCTGGTCCCTTACCTGATATATTGACTGAATTACTCACGAATAGATGGAGAGGTTCAGGTACTAAGTTAATTAGAGAAATACTAGAATCAAGAAAGCAGTACATTCTTTTTGTATGCCCAGAACATGTCTCACTGCCCATCAAGGAAAGAACGACGTATTACATGGACAGACAGAATCCCTTACGAGAAGTACACCCAATAAAAGGCGAGGACAATGAGTTTAAACGTGTATTTGTATATACGCCCATATCGAAAATAGAATTGTTAGAAATGAAGAAAGTGGTACCCAGTCATGACAAAGACCCAGCGGGTTTCCACCAAGAAATTAAAGACATGTTACTCATGGGAGAGTATACCTATCCCGACATTATGACAATATTAAAGGTATTAATGCCTGCTGGCATTTATGAAAAACTTAAGGAAAAAGAGTGGGAGGTGGGAGACCAAAAGATAGACTGGACAGCATTAGAAGCAGAAGAAAAGGCCCGAACTGCAGGAGCAGGGCTTGGGGATAAAACTAAAGCACTACCAGGTTTACTAGTACAGGTACTGCCACGTTTATTAACTACGAAAAAGGAAGACTGGGGTGCAATCTCAGCCTGTAAACAAAAGCAAGATGAAGACACTAGTGATTTCTATGCCCGATTTGAAAAATGTTTTGGTATAAATAGTGGCATAAAAGCAAGTAGCGAATCATACCCACATCTGTTTGTGACAAAATTAGTTGAAAATTCCTTGCCCCAAGTGAAGAATAGAGTATTAAAATTCGAGAGTACCTGGCAAGGTAACACCCCATCACAAATGTTACAAATGTTACAGTATCATCACAATAGAATTAGAGAGGAACAAGAACATGAACAAAGACGCATGAAAGACACAAAAATGAAAATGCTAGTCTCCCAGACAGTTCCAGCTGAAGGTCATAAAAAGGGTACGACACAGTCCGGTGATTCAGCAGGACCTGTAAAAGGGACATGCAACTATTGTAAACAGCCAGGACATTACATACACGATTGCCCAGTCCTGAAGCGTAATATTGCCACAGGTAAAACACAGGAAAGACCACGGCCACCTAGACAGGATCAGAATGAACAAGGAGCCCCGCAGCATGCACAGTCCATGCCAGCTCCACAACAGTCTATACAGTTTGTGCCAGCTGCACCAGCGCTGCCTGTTGCTGCCACACAAACCACGACACGACAGCTGTACCAGACCGCACAGTACGACTATCCTGATTATCAACGATACGCATGAACCAGCCTAGAGAGGGAAGTTGACTTACCCCTTATCGAGGTCCCAGTAGACCAAGAAGGACCTTATGTACATAGTGAATTATTAGGCCAAGATAGAAAATTTTTACTTGATACAGGGGCAAGTCGAACAACCATAAAACGTAGTGAAGTTCCAGGGGCACCCCTCTCAGGCTCACAGAATATTTCCCTTGGTTTTTCAGGAAAACCTATTGTTAATGAAGTATCACAGCCTCTTCCACTTACGATAGGACCCTTGACCCGAACTACAGATTTATTGCTTACTAAATCATGTCCAGAAAACTTGTTAGGTATAAAAACACTGAAAGCTCTAGGAGCTATAATATGTTGTTCTCCGGAAGGAGTAAGATTGTTTTTACGTGATTTCAAAGGTCACTATGTGTCTCGAGACATGGATCCCCGACTGCAGACTTTACCTACACATTTATGGGCACAAGGCCCTACTGATGTTGGTTGCATGAATATTACACCATATCGAGTTACACTAAAGGCAGGAGTGGTACTACCACGAATGCGACAATACAAGTTACCACCAGATGCTGTAGTGGCTTTACTGCAAATCATTGACGAGCTCATTGCCCAAGGAGTGGTTGTGGAAACAGACTCCAATGTATGTAATTCCCCGATAATTCCGATTCTTAAACGAACAGATCCAAAGGCCCCGCCAGTATATCGATTGGTTATTGATCTGCGCGAATTGAACAAATGCATTGTGCCACAATTCCCTGTGGTCCCAGATATCTCGTCATTACTGACAGCTATTGATTCCGAAGCAACATTCTTTACTGTAATTGATCTCAAAAATGCCTTTTTCAGCGTCCCAATAGATCCGGAAAGCCAATACTTGTTCGGATTTAGTTTAAATGGACGTAGCTTTAAATTCACACGCGCACCTCAAGGATTTACAGAAAGCCCCAGCATCTATAGCCAAGCACTGAAACGAGAACTCGACAGTATCCACATGCCAGTCAACACTGCCCTGCTTCAATATGTCGATGATCTGCTGATCACCGCTAGAAGCGAACCTGAATGTGAGAAAGCATCACTGACAGTTTTACAATTTCTAGCCGAAAAGGGGCACAAGGTGTCCCCTTCTAAGCTGCAATTCTGTGTCCAGCGAGTTGTTTATCTTGGACACTCGCTGTCCAAGGAGGGAAGGCAGCTTACACCCGACCGCATTCAGTTAATAGCTAACATGCCAATACCCAAGACACAAAAGGAGGTGCGGGCTTTCATAGGCCTCACTTCATATTGTAGGCAGTGGATCCCTCAGTATGCATTTCTAGCAAAACCACTCATTCAATTGACAACACAGGAGGCAGCCACATCGACTGTTCTCCCTTGGACTCAGGAACATGCACAAGCTTTTGAAAGCCTAAAGAAAGCCTTATGCCAAGCACCTGTTTTAGCAACACCATGTTACAATAAACAGTTTACACTCTTTGTTACAGAGCGCGAAGGTACTGCCTTGTCAGTACTCACACAGGAACAAGCAGGATCACACAAACCATGTGCTTATTTTTCTAGTACATTAGATCCCGTAGCTCAGGCTTTGCCTGCATGCCTAAAATCAGTGGCAGCGACAGCTTTAGCAATCAGACAAAGCGATGCCATAGTGTTAGGACATCCATTGACAGTTCAAGTACCACATGCAGTAGAGGTTCTTGTGAATCGAATGCAAACACAACATTTGACTATAGCGCGACTTACAGGGTATGAATTAACATTGTTTCAGCCACATATAGAAATCAGACGTTGTAACACATTGAATCCTGCCACACTTTTACCTGTAATCGGAACAGACCCACTAGCTCATGATTGTATTGAAGTTATTACAATCACGACGAAACCCAGACAAGACTTGACAGATGTCCCATTGTCAGACCCAGACCTGACGTTGTATGTAGATGGTTCATGTATGAGAACAAGTACAGGAGAGTTAGTGGCCGCTTACGCAGTCACAACAGACACTGAAATCATTGAAACAAATTGCATAAATACCTTGTCAGCTCAAGCCGCAGAGCTCATCGCTCTGACACAAGCCTGTATTCAAGCCACAAATAAAAAAGTCAACATATACACTGATTCACGTTATGCATTCGGAGTTGTACATGACTTCGGCGTGCTGTGGCGAGAGAGAGGTTATTTAACTTCTCACGGTGCACACATTCAGCACGGACCCCTCATTCATGCCTTATTAGATGCAATACATCTACCCACTGCAATATCAATTATGAAATGTAAAGCTCATACGAAAGTTACTGATATCATTTCTCAAGGCAATGATCTGGCTGACAGAACAGCTAAACAGACTGCTCAAACTCAAACATCCGACATGACAAAGACAATAGTCCCGACGCCAACACATTGTATGACGGTTAAAGATCCCACTCTTGACGTAATTGACATACAGACACATGCTACACCAGACGAAATAAAGAAATGGACTGAATTAGGAGGGATCCAAACGGATCAAGGATGGATGACGAAGGAAAAATCTGTGTGGTTCCTTCCTGATTCAATGGTCCAAGTCATTATTAACACTGTACATAGTCCAGCGCATCTAGGAGAAAAAGCTATGCTAGACAGCATTCAACACATTTGGTTCAACAAACATTTACGAGCAGCAGCCAAACAAAAAGTTCGTACCTGTATGATCTGTTGTCAGTTTAACCCAGGAAAAAGCATTCCCGTAGAACAGGGTGGATTTCAGCCTCCTGATCACCCTTTTGAAGTCCTCCAGATGGATTATATCCAGATGGAACGATGTCGAGGATTCAAATATGTTCTCGTAGTTGTCTGTGCTCTCTCCCGTTGGACAGAGGCATACCCGGTTTCAGATTACACTGCCCCGACTACTGCCAAACAGTTGGTTCGAGAATTCTTCCCACGATACGGTTTACCACGTGTTGTCTACTCAGATAACGGCCAGCCGTTTTCATCCGAACTAATGAAACACGTTTCACTTTTGTTAGGCTATCAGTGGAAATTCCACAGTGTCCGACACCCCGAGGCAGCAGGTCTCGTGGAAAGACATAATCAGACCCTGAAAATTAGATTGTCCAAAATATGCAGGGAGAAAGGTGTCGACTGGGTAGTAGCGTTACCAGTTGCACTCTTTTACATGAGAATGGTAGCACACTCTCGAACAGGGCTATCCCCGTATGAGGTGATCTTTGGCAGACCACCAAATATGTGGGGGACGCCTATACCACGCAAAATAACTGATATTGACTGTAATATGCTGACAGATTACTTGGCTTCCTTGATGTCTGCACTACAATCTTGTCGTTCACAGGTAGCTGCAGCTTTTCCTGACAACACTGAGGTGAAACCCCATGACGTAGTTCCGGGGGATCTGGTTTTAGTGAGGAACTTTGATCGGAAGACTCAGCTGGATCCTAGGTGGAAGTCGCCGCAATTGGTCTTGCTTACCACAAGGACAGCCGTGAAGATCGAAGGCAGAAAAGGCTGGGTACATTCAAGTCATATCAAGAAATTTCATGGACTACCATCGGATGTAAATACCACACCTCGTGTGTCTTCACCCATTGACTCAAAACTTCCTTTGGTTGAATCAAGTAATCACGAACAATACAAACTAAAACTTAGGTCTAACCAGTCAGACAATTTGATTGTTTAAGTCCTCTCCAAGGTGAAGCGGTTGAATTTGTCTCTGACATGTATCCCTTAGACCTGAATAGAGAAAAAACCCGAAAAATGTTGAAACGACATGCGTACTGTAAATCACTGCGTAGTTATTGCACAGTGACGTTATTAATTTTGTTTTTCTTAAGTCTTTTAATAATTACTGCAAGTATATTGTTGCACATATATTATCCTATTTCTAGACATGTTTATAATGTTACTGCTGAACATTCTTTTAGTGAATTACCTCCGCATGAGTTGTCTTATAGATTTGCGCTGCGCAATAACACGTTTATTAGTATGTTACATCATTCCCATCAGGATAGCAATGCTACAAATTGTTGGATATGTGGCCGACTCCCTCCCTATCAGAATTATAAAGGAATTCTACCTCTCTTTCCATACCCGTTCACACACAACGGCTCCTGTGGAGCATGGTTTAGTTTAATTAATTCCCTAGATTCGAATTCTGCAGTTTATCAAGACAACTGGGTATGGGGAAATTTGAACTTAGTTTTACTTAAAGTCTGCTACCCTAACAAGGAGGGACTTCCCAAAAGAACAGGAACTGATCTAGAAAATGAAGTGTATGGATTAGGTAATTTTACGCTTAATCTTATGATCCTAAATGTCGAATCCGAAGCTACTCCAATTTTGCCCGCCATGTCAATATTTCCAGTAAAAGGTGAATTATGTGTAAGAAAGAATGGTTCCATACATATGGGCCATAGTAGATGCACCACTGTAATAGAATTTAGTGATCAAGGCAAGTCTACATTTAGAGCTTCCCGCCATTCCTATTTCATATGTGGTCAGACGGCATATGTACGTTTGCCTCTAGATTGGGATGGTACCTGCTACATCGGATTCCTTTTGCCACCTGTTTTCCTAGCTCCTCCTGATTATCACAGAAATACTCATTTAGTACACAATAGAGAAAGGAGAGATCTCCCAATAGTCGATTACACTGAAACAGCATGGGAAAAATACACAGATTTCAATAAAGGTCTCTTTCCCTATATAGGTACCGTTACTAATAGTAAGCTGATACGTAGATTAACTAGAACCCTTGAAGCAGTAGTGAACGAAACTATTTCCGCCTTAGGCAATTTAACAGAAGAGCAGTCTGCTATGCGGATTGTTGTGCTTCAAAATCGTCTTGTCCTTGACGTCATCCTGGCCGATAGGGGCGGAGCTTGTAGGGTCATCGGATCAAGTTGTTGCATTTTCATACCAGAAAATTCGCCATCTGTATATAAAGCCATAACTCGCCTTCATAAGATTGTAAGCCAGATACACCAGAATCCAGGCACCTGGACTTGGTCCGGTTGGTTTTGGAGTGTATTATCTACCTTTGGATGGAAGGTCCTATCTTTCCTAGGTATTGGATTTCTCATACTATTCAGTTGCTGTCTATGTCTACAATGTGGACCAGCGATCTGTGGTCTGTGTGCCACATCGTGTATTCCACCACCAAGATTTCATTCATCCCAGAAGAAAAAAGAAGAACAAATGATGCTATATGAACAGATCAACGGATTGATGAAGATTGATATCTCTTAACGGGCAAGTAGGGGACAAGGAGGGAATGTGGAAATATGGATTTTTCTGATCAGTTATGTCCCCTATCTTGGACCCCAACGGTTTCATGTATGAATCACAAGTACATGTATGTTCCCTCCAGTTCCAGTTATGAAGACGCAAACACATGTGCGTCCACCGTCAACATGTCCTCTTTCAGATCCGCCATGAATAGGCCGGATATTCCATTCCTAAGTATGAAAGGCCACCGGCTTTATATGGTTCACTTATGCCATTTTACAGTCCAGGCAAGTAGGCCCTGATTCTGTCATCAAGCTTTTCTTGCCTTCTGCCTCTGAAAGCTCCAGTCTGAGCCTGCATCTGTGACCATGAACTTTGTCTCATTCCCTGCGCGGCTCACGATGCCTGACATCAGCCTGTTGCCTGCCAAAAACTGTATTTCACCTTCGAAATTATCTGCTCCGCTCCCTGCCCAATGCATTCCTGTCTAGTAGTTTAAGTAAACATTCTTCCAGCTACCGAGCAAAGGCCCGGCTTCTCTGTCTTTATGCAAGTAATTCATAGCCCTATTATTATGGAAGACTTCTGCCCTCGCATCTAGTGTAGACACTTAGACGCTTGTACACGCACTAACAGTCAGTATAGTCAGTATAGAATAAGATTCTACTCTAAGAGACCTCTCTTTTGGATAACATAGTTCTTTAAACATAGGATGTTAGATATGATTTGGGATTAGGTTGACTTGACCCTCCAGACATCTGTCGCCACATGTAGAGCTAAATGTCAAGTCCCCTTCACCCCCTAGTTGCACGTCAATCACACGTCATGCTGCTGCGCGCGCATTTCTGCCAAGTATTTCTGCTGACATTGCGAAATTCTTTCATGGAACCACCCTATTATGACATCACACCTGATGACGTTCTTTAGTTACACCCAGTTACGCCCACTTTTGCTACGCATGTATGTTTTATCTTCACTATCAATTGTTACGCCTCCTGCATTTGCTTCACTGTAATGCCTATTGTATAAAAGTGATTACTTATCAATAAAGTATGTACTTCACTTCCTGAACCTCCGTGGTGATGGAACTTGGAGTCAACGATTCGAATCGTCCATTGGAATAAAGCCCATTCCGAACCTCTAATACCACGGATTTTGCCTCTTATTTACTGAGCTATTTTTATTATGTTTCTGTATCAAATTAAGTCCCGGTAATTAAATTATTTACCACATTAGTGTGATCAATGCTTCCAAAACATGAGCGGGATAGAAGCAGGACAAGCTTTCCTTCTTCACACAATTGGTGCCGCAGACCATCAGCAGTACAATCATGCATACAGATGTGTTGAAGTATGGATGGGTTTTGTGGGTGATTGTTCTTCGGTGCTAATGTAAATGTGGATGGATGTGTGTAAATGACCGTGATGCCGATGCTCCTATTGTACACATGCTGAACTTTAGAAAGGAGCTACAGACTTTAAAGGTATGTACCTCTAGCTACTAGGCAATTAAGCATGATACATCTCTGTAACGCAGAAACACTGTTACTAACTCTCATTAAGAACACTGACATTGCACAGTGACTTGAGCTTGTTTTATGTACACTTAGGAATCTTCCCCAAGAGAAGATTATGCAATGACAAACATGATGTCTTTGATATGACACTGTGACCTGGCCACTACTAGCTGTGAGGCAGGCACATAACATAAAGAATAGCAGTGAGCCATCTCAGAATGATATATAACATGTTGTGTACATGTAGGTTCCAGTTTTAAGGTGACTCCAGCAATTGTGTTATCCATGGGTCCTGATTTAGCAGAACATTCATAATTTATAGGACTTCAGAATATTCCAACATGAAGCATCGTTGAGTGACAGTCCACGCAACCCCTAAGCGAAGCTGATGGCGCAATGATGGGGGTTTTGAAGACCCAACTTTGCATGATGATGCTATGTCTGACACTTATCATATGCATGAGGAAATTCAGAGGAAAACTAAGGCTGCAGCTGAGAACACATAACTGAAGAGCTGATTTCAGTTGCTGAAACACAATGTATCAAGTGTCCAACACCACACTCAAGGCCTGGCCGAGGCTTGAAAGTCCAATGCTATGCATCAATCGGATCATTATGGGCGTTCAACTCAGACAGCCAGTGCTTTAAGTGGGACTAATAATGTGTAAGGGGGGGAGCATTGGCAAAGAAGTGTCACCAGGATTTTTTTTCTTTTAACATGTAAACTGTAAGTGTTTTGTATAGTACTGTTTAAAGACATATAGCACAGCAACAGACATACGCCTAAAAACAAGCCTAACCTATTGCCTTAGCCAATGCTTGTTAGCAGTATCAACACAATGATTTTGTTGTGAAAACAATTGCAAATGCATTAATTCTGAAAATTTGATACTGAATGAAAATTGATAAGATCTTTGGAAGGTGAGGCGTCTGAATCACTTCTCTTTCACTTCATGCTACTAACCTCAGCCATCTCTCACTACTTTAGACACTTACTCCTTTTTAGGTCTCACCTAGGCAGCGCGCATGCGCTGTCTCTCCGAGACATGCAGTATACACTTCAGTGGGGAAGCTTTGTTTAAGCTCCGCCCACTCTCCGCCCATCATTTTTATTGGCTTAGGTCAGTAAATACAGCCTTGCAATTGATTTACAGCTTGTTAGTTCCGCCTCATGACGATTATGTCATCATTGGTAGCCTTCCAAGGCTACTGGCCCCTTTACCGGCGCACTTTTTTCTGGTGTGCAGCTTTATCACAACATCGCGCACGCGATGACGTACTCTCTTCCTGGTTTCCAGTTAAGCAGGACATGCTTTGCTTACATTTGGCGGGTCGTGCCGCGCCCACTTCCACTTTTGAAGCAGGAAGCAGCCCGGACAATGGCGATTGTGGCGGGAGGCAGGGCTGCTGGGAACTGCCCACTTGCTGCGTTATCACTCCAGAAGCACCATAAAAGCGGCGATCCCCCGAGCAGCAGCCCTGGGCAATGCTGGCTGAGGAGATAAGAGACGGCTCCTCAGCTGCCACATGCACTGCCAGCTCCGCGGGTCCTTGTGTCTCAACCTCCTCCCCCCGTGGAACTGCCCACTACAGGTACTTCCACTGTGCAAAATGTAAAATAAAAAACTTTGACAACGCCCTTATTGGCTTTGCCAGTGCTTGTTCCCCCCCAAGGTGCTGAGTCTCACCACGAGCCTAATGTGAACACAATCCCAGCTAGCACTAGTTACGTGACAACTTTGTGACTGTCTTCGTCATGCCCGTGGGGTGTTTCCTAAGGGTGAACGGAGAATCACGTGACTATGTTTAAATCTCACCCTGGTTCACTATTTCGTTGTGGGGACTGGTGACTGCGAATGGCAGACGCTACTCGTGGCCCCAAAAATGGCCTCAGGGGCAGTGGGGAACACATGGCAAAGAGGTATAGGTGCGTGTTTGTCACACCGGCTACAGGCGAGTAAGGTTCCTCCCAGAGGCACGTCCGCCACTCAACACACGGAGCCATCGGAGAAGGTTAGCCAGGCCCCTGAGCTCAGAGGTAAATACATCCAAGTTTACTCCTTTTTTATTTACAGGGCTGTACTTGTCGGTGTATAACGTCACATGTGCTCTAATAACGTGAATGTATGTGTTCATGTGTACTTTTGCAGACCTTCCAATGCTAAGTCTCCACAGGTGGGGTAGGAGTAGGGCTTTTCAACGGAACCGTTCTTGCCAGGTTACATGCCCGGCAGTAATTAAAACTGACTTTAAAATGCGGCCGGTAATTCTGTGCTCTCTTTCCCGGCCAGTCTTCAACTAATACTCATGTCTGTCTGTAGTTTCGTCGTACACATGATACAGCTCGTCTGTTTGCCTGGTGGAAGCGATACACAGTGCTGACTGGATGCATTCTCTGGAAGGGAGCGGGTTGCCATCCACTCGCTTCCTTCACAGCAGATTTAACATTATCGAATGGCATGGCATCTATGAGCAGATGTGTGCGTGTGATTGCCAAGAAGGTAACTTCACCAAGAAGTTATTGCAGTGCCAGTATCTGAATCAGTCTTTTCTGGTTGTCTGTAAATACCGCAATCAGTTTTCTATACTATCTTTTCAAAACAGTTGTGTGGGGGAAACTCATTTCAGCGGCAGAGTTTTAAAAAAGCATTCTTCTGGAGTGATGGTAAATGTTACAGGTTTCAGTGATTAGTCACTTCGGGTCCAGATGCGAGCCCTCCATGGTGTGCCAGGAGGGGCATGAGCCGGACAGTCAATTCGTATGATGTAGTCCCCGGGATTCCGAATTGTGTCGACTCTTTGGGTGCAGTTATTTGCCAGTGCAGTTTTAGTTGATGCCCGAGAGAGTTAACAGGAGGCCGAGGAAGGAAACCTTTTTTAAATGCAGAAGGTATTATTATTGTAGGATGCAGAGACTAGAAGATTCCTTAGTGTGTGGGTCAGTTCAAAGCAGTGGCATTTAACGTCCCGGCAGTGATTCAAAGCACAGTGTATGTACACTGCACCGTTGGCCTTTTAAGGGCGCCGAGTCTGCGAGTGGTCTGCGACATATGGTTTTAAGGTACAGCTTGAAATCACAGCTGTCACCATACCTATGACCAACTCAAAAATAGTTTTCAGATAACTACAGAGAGGTGCTTTGGCTTTGCCCACTTTTCATTGAGTGGACAAAAGTTTTCTTCTTCCGTTGACAGTGTTTATATTGTTCTCCTGGATGACAACGGGTGTTCTTTCTCCTAACAAGGCCACCACTTGCAAAAGTAATAACGTGTTGGCTGCTCCTGCAGTCCCATTGGTGCAACAGACTTTTGCCTCACCCAATGCATTAAATGGGCAGGCACTGTACTGTACAGAGTACCCGCACTTCTGAGAACTGCTGCAATCCATCTAATGGGAGAGACCCGCCACTTCTCAGAAGTAACAGGTACTCTAGTCTAAATGGAAAATTAGTAGTGCAGGTATTCTGGGCCATATTATCAAGGAACGGCGATAATGGGCTTGATATTAAGCCCCTCTGAATTCCCATAGAAGCCCAGGTTCTGGTCTGAACCTGGGCTTCTATGGGAATTCACAAGGGCTTATTATCAAGCCCATTATCGCCGCTTTAGCGAGAGTTTCCTGCCGCTAAAGCGGCGATAATGTTATCGCCGTTCCTTGATAATATGGCCCTCTGTTATTTAAAGCACTGACCTCACCTATAATGCCGCCTTGTTAAAACACGATGGAGCTATGTTACAGTTGTTCACCACAAGGTGCAACAGATTTCTATTGCGCGAACACTACCTGAAGGTATTGGAGTGCTTTACATAAGCTCCGGTTACGTTGCACAAGGGCACATTCAGGCACGAGATGCATATAAGATCCTAATGGCGAGACCGATTGGCATTGCCAATGCTTGTTTCTGCTTACATCTACCCGAAATCCTCGAACTGCATATCCTACATATCATCATATTCTTCTTCATGTCATGTTGCTCTGTTCTTCTGCACATACTTCTGTTCATCCCTCCACTTCACCGACACCCCAAACAAGGGGAAGTGTCACTGATTGGCTGAGACCTGGGCTGTTCAGTTTTAAGCCCTGAAATGCCCAGGGCAAAGTGTCAATAAGTGACACCTTGTCACAAAGTGGGGTGGCGTTAGTGACTCCCACTAACCCCATCCATCTGTATGACGAGGTCGGGGCTGCTGCCTCTCCTCATTGGCTGACCCAGGGTCAACCAGTGAGAGAAGACAGAAGTTCCAATCCTTCTGGGACTTCCGAGCCAGAGCAGGTAAGTGCTAGTTTTTTGTAATGTTTGTTGCGTGCATGTATGTATCAATATTTGCGAATTCATGTCGTGAATGGATGTGTGTGTGTTTGAATACATAGGTGTGTGAGTGAGTGTGTATGTGTGTGTGTGTCCCGTCCACCCCCTACCTCTGCTAAAAGCACCAGCCACTGTTGAGTTAAATACAGACATGCACTGTCTATAAAACAAAGTACAAATACCTCATCATATATACCAGCAGTATGGAATATAAAGGAATCAGGCGATAGGGGTGACCAGCACCCATACTCTATAAATTGTTCCAGCACCACGGCTACGGCTCCTTTTCCTTTTACCTACGACTTGTTCGCACTAGCGACCCAACAGGTTGCTAGTTAGTGTCTAATTAGAAATGGCCTTTGCTAAAGAATACAGCAGCCCCCCTCCTCCAGAATCTTTAAGCCATGGTGAAAATCATCAAAGTATCTAGGCACCAGGTTACATAAATCTAACTACTTGAAGGATGAATGCCAACATGTGGCTGGCATCTGTCCATTATGTCAACAAAAACGAAATATGAAATAATCAGTCCTGCAACATTTTTGCACAAAGTGTTTTTAATGCTAAACGGGTCGTCCAATAGTTAAGTGCACGTTAAGCCATTAGCTAATTACCCACGCGCATTAAAAGAATATGCTATGCAGTATTCTACTTCATACACCGTGCAGCTTCGACTGGGGAGTCCACACAGACCTGCTTCCTTTTCTCTGCACCTTAAAATGAAGGGTAAGTTACATCATGTCTCAGGGATGGACCCTTGACAATGGCTGAAGAAGCTCAACAGAAGGGTGAGTTTCCGAAGACTTTTCATGGATGAAAAGAAAGTCCATTTGGAGCAAATTCGGACCAAAAGTATCAGGAAGGAAAAGAGAAAATGATTCTATACGCTCACTTGTTCTAATTAAGACATGTTATACAGCTTTTGTGTACTTTCTCGAAATGTTGAATCCTTTGATAAACTGTTCTTTAATCTAAAAAAGAAACAGGGGAAGGAAGTAAATATTGCAAAAGTATTTTTTGTGGGATAAAAAAAATCTCTGCAAAAGTCTACTTTAAATATTCAGATTGTCTCTCAAAATTTTTTGGCAGAAGTTTTCTGGAAAACATTTTTTGTGAATAGTTTTGCTTGCAAACGACGATTTGAGAAATTAGTAAACGTGTAGTCTTAAAGGGTGGAATTAAGCATGGCATAGGCCTAGCCCCCTCTCCCCTCCTGGACCTACCTGAGCCCAGTCCTCTCACCGGTGAAAGCTCTTGGGGACCCAGATCCAGCGCCTCAAGACACCCCCCCCCCCCCTTGCCTTTCTGCTCTTTCTCTCTCTGAACTTGGTCTCTGTCCCTCTGTAACTTTTGTGCCACTTCTCGCACACTTTCTGCCTTTTCTATCACCCTTGCTGAGACTTTTTGGCCTTTTTCAATTACTCTTTGTGCCTTCCCTCTCATTCTTTGTGCCATTTCTATTTGTGCTTTTTCATCTTACTACAACTTTTCTGTGCTGTTTCTCTCACTATTTTGCCTCTGTGTGATTTCTCTCAGTCTTTTCTCACAATCTGTGACTTTTCTGTGCTGTTTCTCTTACTCTTTCCTCACTCCCTGGGACTTTTCTGTGCCGTTTCTCTAACTATTTTGCCTCTGTGTGATTTCTCTCAGTCTTTTCTCACTCTCTCTGACTTTTCTGTGCCGTTTCGCTCCCTCTGTTTGCCTCTTTGTGCCATGTCTGTGCCATTTCCGTGCTGTTTCTCTCACTCTTTTTGCCTCTGTGTTACATTTCTGTCACTTTTCTGTGCTATCGCTCTCTTTTTTGGCCTCTTTGTGCCACTTCTTTCACTTTCTTCACTCTATGACTTTTCTGTGCCATTTCTCTCGGTCCTTCTGCCTCTTGTGCCATTTCTTTGACTTTTCTGTGCTGTTTCTCACTTTTTGCCTCTTTGTGCCATTTCGCACACTCTTTTTCTGTCCTTTGCCATCCCTCCAGCTTCTCAGCACCCCTTTACCATTCTCTTTATGCCCCGCTCCCTCCTACCCACGCTCCTTACGTGCTCCTTCTCGCCTCTCTCCTTCATCGCCATGGAGCTCGCCCCAGCCCTGCCCACCTCCACCTCCACCTGCACTCCTCCCAGGACCACCTTGATGGTAAATTCGCTGCTGGCATGCTAAAAGTGCACCAAACGCAACCGTATCTATGCCTGAACTGCGCCCAATTCCTGATGACGTAGTCTCCCGACCCACTACTACCCTGCTGCTCTCTTATGTGCCTTGAACTCCAGACACCCTAGCACCCTCTGCTGGTGCACCACGCAACACAACACAGAAGAAGTTTTAAATGCTTCCTCTTCCACTTCAGCTGCACCTGCAACACCATCCAAGATCATACCCACTACACCCACCGCCACACACTAAGCACCTACCAATAAACACATCAGCACCCCCACTCACCAACAGCATGCATGCTCCTCAATACCTGCTTACATAGACGCTGCTCTGGACCTCCTCTTCCTGCTGGATACAAGACCTCCAGACAAGACCACATAAGGAGGCCTGGAGGAGAAATCACCATTGTCTACAATGTCACCTTCACCTGCACCGCCTCCGCCATAGCCAAAACAAAATACACGGAGCACCTCAACGTCAAATTACAAATCAGAGCAAATGTCACCCTGGGTGGGACCCTATTCTACTACCTCCAGGCCCTCGAGCCAACTTTGCTAGTGACATCACGGACTTCATTGCCCCCCCAAGTCCTTGATGTCAGAGCTTTCATCCTTCGACGAGCCCTCAATTTCCAGATTGAATTCCAGACCGACTCCAACTCAGCCGCCCTTCTTGACAAACTCAGGAATCTGGGCCTAATACAAATGCATTACAGAACTCAACCATGCTGCCAGCACATCCTAAACCCCATCTCCACATTTTTCTAGAACATTTCTTGCAACACCCCAAGACCTGTTACCTGGACAGAGAACACCAGAGTCAGTTTTATAGTTGACATCCATCAACCCAGAAGAGCCCCCACAGTGGGCCTGGCATGCCAACACTGCAACAACCTAACAGTGGCGGACTGGATGACTGCCCCACACAAGAACAAACTGGAATTCACAGGCATCCTGGCACTTGAGATTGAGAACTTCAAAAAGTCGATCATCAACTGTGCCGACACTCTGGCCACCATGAAGCAAAGCCACACAGGAAAAACCATGAGACAAGCCAGCTCCCAATATTCAAAGATTTAATCACACCCACAGCTGTCACCAGCAATGCCAACCCATCACAAGATCTGTGCAGAGACGCCTCAAACGTCTTTTTCAGCAAAGTTACAACCATATACGGCAACTTTCCCCCGAATTCAGACACCCTGGCACGAATGGCCATCACCCCTATCCTCAACACCTCCACCAGTACAGTCACCTGTGTGGAACTGTAGAAAAACACACTGACATCAATCCGCTCCCAAAGAAGTCCTTGGTTGACCTGATCAAACTGGCCAACTACCGAACTATATCCCTCCTACTGTACCAGGCAAAGTCCTGGAAAAAGCCAGCAACAAGCTCCTCTCCTACTTTTTGAGCATGTCCCCAAAATGACCCCACACACCTGCTATAGAGCAGCTGGATACCCTCACAGATGATTAGTGCGCTATAAAAACATAGATAGCATAACATAACAAATGTATTATGTGGTGAGTCAACAACATACATATTGTAGCAAATTATGGAATACACTGAAGACCAGTAAACTGTTTAAAGGTAGATGATAATATCAAATCCATGATCTTTTACTGATATGTCTTAACCACAAAATCAGAAACAACTAATAAAATTACCAAGCAATATTTGTTTGTTTCAGATTCATAGGTTCATGCTTTTTAAAATATTCTGGAGTTTGGTATTATGTTAAACGTGAAAGTGCAATTAAAGTTACTTTGTTAATATAATTTCCGAGAAAGTGTAACAACGATCGTGGTAGTGTGTGTGTGCAGTCATAAAAACAAAGTTAAAATGAAGTCATAGTTAGCTTTGGTTATAACAAATTAACATATATTTAATAAAACATAGAAATTCTCTAACTCATACAACAGACATGTAAATCACAACTCCTGCACCAGATTCAACGGTAATCGATTGCCATCATAACAATAACTTTAGAATTCAGTATTTGTTTAATTTTAATTCACAACAATTACTGTGGATTAATCAGTGAAGTTTTTAATGTGTATTTTAACACATGCTAATATGTTTTAAACAAAGCTAAACATAAATTCCCTTTAGCCTTTAATTTATTTTTTCTGTAAATTGTTTTTTTTACCTTGTTAGGTCCAGTTGAATGTTTCATTTATTTAAACCCGAGTGCAACTCCTTCTAGCTATGACAACACAATAAAAACTCCACTCCAATTTATTATTAAACTCGATTAAACCATAATAAACAAAATGACACCAAAATATAAAAAATGCAAAAAGGTCAGATATGATTTTAAAAATGATTTCATAGAAAAATAGTGCTTATAAGCGCAAAGTGCCAATCAATCAATCAATCAATCATAGCATTTGTAAAGCGCACTACATACCCGTGAGGGTCTCAAGGCACGGGGGGAACGCTGCTACTGTTCGAAGAGCCAGGTCTTGAGGAGTCTCCTGAAGGTTAGGAGGTCTTCGGTCTGCCGTAGGTGGATGGGGAGGGTGTTCCACGTCTTGGTGGTGAGGTGGGAGAATGATCTGCCGCCGCCGGTCACTCTTCGGATGCAGGGGACGGTGGCGAGGGCGCGGTCTGCGGAGCTGGTGGGTGGGGGTGTAGAGCATGAGTCAGCTGTTGAGGTATGCTGGTCCGGTGTCGTGGAGTGCCTTGTGTGCATGGGTGAGGAGCTTGAAGGTTATCCTCTTGTTGATGGGGAGCCAGTGCAGGTCTCTCAGGTGGGGTGTGATGTGGCTGCGGCGGGGGATGTCGAGGATCAGGCATACTGAGTCGTTCTGGATGCGTTGGAGCCGTTTCAGGAGTTTGGCCGGGGCTCCTGCATAGAGTGCGTTACCGTAGTCCAGTCTACTGCTGACGAGGGCCTGGGTGACCGTCCTTCCAGTTTCGGTGGGGATCCACTTGAAGATCCTGCGAAGCATGCGGAGGGTGTTGAAGCAGGAGGAGGAGACGGTGTTGACCTGCTTTGTTATGGAGAGGGTCGAGTCGAGGATGACCCCTAGGTTTCGTGCGTGGTGTGTGGATGTAGGGTGTGCTCCTAGTGCCGTCGGCCACCAGGAGTTGTCCCAGGCTGAGGGGGTGGAACTGAGGATGAGGACCTCTGTCTTGTCCGAGTTCAGCTTCAGTCGGCTGTTTCTCATCGACGGCCTTCATTCCTTCGTGGAGGTTGGTTTTGGTAGGGGGGGTCATTGGTGAGGGAGAGGATCAGCTGGGTGTCCTCAGTGTAGGAGATAATGTTGAGGTCATGCCGTCGGGCGAGGTGGGCGAGCGGTGCCATGTAGACGTTGAACAGGCTGAGGGATGAGCCTTGGGGTACGCCGCAGATGATCTCAGTGGCTTCGGAGCGGAAGGGGGCGAGGCGGAGGCTCTGAGTTCTACTAGAGAGGAAGGAGGTGGGCCAGTCCAGGGCCTTCTCTTGGATTCCGGCGTCGTGGAGACCTGCTCTTAGTGTGCGGTGGCAGACTGTGTCGAAAGCGGCTGACAGGTCCAGCAGGATGAGGGCCGCAGTTTCTCCGCTGTCGAGCAGGGTCGTGATGTCGTCGGTGGCGGCGATGAGGGCTGTTTCGGGGCTGTGGTTGCTGCGGAACCCGGACTGGGACAGGTCCAGGATGTTGTTCTCTCCGAGGAAGCTGGTCAGTTGTTGGTTGGCGGCCTTTTCGATGACCTTCGCCGGGAACGGGAGCAGAGAGATGAGTCGGAAGTTCTTGAGGTCCTTGGGATCCGCCTTGGGTTTCTTGAGTAAGGCGTTGATCTCTGCGTGCTTCCAACTCTCTGGGAAGGTCGCTGTCTCGAAGGAGATGTTGATGGTTTTCCGGAGGTGGGGTGCAATGGTGCTGCTGGCTTTGTTGAAAATGTGGTGTGGGCAGGGGTCTTCCGGGGATCCGGAGTGGACGGTGTTCATGATCTTGATGGTGTCGTCATCGTTGATGTTGGTCCACTCCAGGCAAGCAGGCGGTTGGTGTGGGTGGTGGTCGTGGGAGCGGAGGTATCGGCGGTTGCCAGGGTGGTGACGGCGTCGAAGCTGTCGTGGATGTCTGCGATCTTGCGATAGAAAAAGGTGGCCAGCGAGTCGCACAGGTCTTGTGATGGTGGGATGTCATTGGTGTTGGAACTGGGGTTGGAGAGTTCCTTCACGATGCTGAAGAGCTCTTTGCTGTTGTGAGCGTTGTTGTTTAGGTGGTCTCTGAAAGCTGTCCTTTTGGCAGATCTGATGAGGTGGTGGTGTCGGTGGGTGGCTTTCCTGTGGGCTGTGTAGCTTTCCGGTGTTTTTTCGTGGGTCCAGTTCTTTTCTACTTTTCAGCAGGTACGCTTGGAGATCTGGAGGTCTTCGGTGAACCAGCTGGCTCTCTTGCTGGTGTGGGGCTTCTTGAGTGGGGCGAGGGTGTTGGCGCAGTCATCGATCCATTGTCTGAAGTTGCGGGCTGCGGCGTCGGGGTCGGTCGGGTCTGCGGGTGGGCTCTGGGGGAGGGCAGTAGTTAGCCGGTGCTCGGTGATCTTGCTTCATCTACGGTGAGGCATCTGCTGGGTGTGGTGGTGTGTGGTGGGTTTCTGGAAGTTGAAGTGGATGCAGCGGTGGTCGGTCCAGTGGAGTTCGGTGGTGCAGTCGAAGAAGACGTGAGTGCTTGCTGAGAAGTTGGGGTCAAGCGTGTGGCCGGCAGAGTGGGTGGGTGTTGTGACGAATTGTCTGAGTCTGAGGTTGCCGAGTTTGTCGATCAGGGTGGAGGAGTTGGAGTCGTTGTTGTTCTCGAGGTGGAAGTTCAGGTCCCAGAGGAGGATGTAGTCCATGGAGGCGAGGGTGTGTGTGCTGATGAAGTCGGCGATGGAGTCGCTGAACTGCGGTCGGGGTCCGGGGGGTCTGTAGATGAGGGTGCCTCTGAGGGTGGTGTTGGGTTCGGTGTGGATCTGGAAGTGCAGGTGTTCGGCGGTGCTGAGGGTGTCGTCAACAACTGTCGAGATTTTGAGAGTGTTTCTGTGGACGATGGCAATTCCTCCTCCTGCTCCGTTGGTGCGGTTCTTGCAGGTGATCTTGTAGCCTGTCGGGATGGCTATGGCGATGTCGGGTGCCGAGGAGGGGGTCAGCCAGGTCTCCGTCAGGAAGGCGATGTCTGGGGCGTTGGTGTCGAGTAGGTCCCAGAGTTCGACAGCATGTTTGCGGGCGGAGCGGGTGTTGAGCAGGATGCATCTGAGGAAGTTGGGTCCTTCAGTGGGTGGGCTTGCGGGCCGGATGCTGGTGAAGCTGCTGTGCTGGCAGGAGAAGGGTCCTTGGGTGCGCTTCATGGCGGCCAGGCAGCAGGTGCGTGATCGTCCGGCGTTGAGTGCTTGGAGGGTACTGGAGTCGTAGCGGAGGCAGGTGTCTTGGTGTGTGTGGGGTCCTGGCGCTGGGCTCAGTCCAGGCACGGATGGGGGCAGACGGGCTTGCCTTAGGCGCCCATATGAGGGGATGTGGGAGGGAGGAGCAGCTGGGAGGCAGGAGCGGGGTGGCGAATGGGAATGCAGGGGGGTGGGGCCGCAGGGGACACAGCGGCGGGAAACACGAAGGGGGGAACGGGCGGGGTCACAGAAGGCAAATCGGGACACAGGCAAAACGGGGCACTAGGGAGACACAAGGCAAAATGGGGGCAAGACAACAGAAAAATACACAGTAATAGCAGTGGATCAAAAAAGCAGACACAAACCAATTATGGGGCACAAACCAATTATGAGCGACAGCAGCAGTGGGCACAGGGCACACAGGGGCCCAATGAAAGTAAGTGCCCCAGTACATCAGGACCTCT
The DNA here is from genome assembly GCF_964204655.1 of Triturus cristatus. Classification (NCBI taxonomy): domain Eukaryota; kingdom Metazoa; phylum Chordata; class Amphibia; order Caudata; family Salamandridae; genus Triturus; species Triturus cristatus. The sequence goes on from NC_140589.1 coordinate 185,865,883, forward strand.
GCAGGACTTGACACTGACTAGGATATAGTGTGGGTTGGAAAGCCAAGTAGATTGACTTTTCTATGGACTGGAAGTTGGGAAGTTGAAAAAAGTTTCTAAGTCCCAATCTGACAATTGACTTTGTTATTTTCATAAGGAAAGAATCCCAATGCGGGATAAACTTGAAATGCAATCTGACGCTGTGGAACAACCAGTCGGATACTTTTCTCTGTCGTTCCCTTGAAGCTTTGAAAATGGTAGTAGATTAGGGCCACTGTTTTCTGAGCTTGATGCTAATTTCAAGTCTCCATTTTATCTAAGCAACAACCTGCAAACCACATTCACAGCAGAACATCTTTCAACTCTCAAACAGATAATATTTACACAAAGAAAAATATTGCACATGTAGTGAGAGCCCCGTGACAGTGCACCACAACAACACACTCCTGCCAACTTACAAATATCCTATTACATGGCACACTGCCCGGGCAAAGCTGTTCCCAGAAAATAAGTGTGCCATTGCATTAATCATATAGTCCACACAATGTAAAGTCAGTTTTCCAACACACCACAATAGCACAAGCGTACACCTCCATGCATAAAAATATTATCACATCACAAACAGTGAACAAACATTGTACTATATCATGATATTCACCCAGAGTATTCTTTGAAATAACAACAGCGTTAAGTGCAGAACTACACATTGAAAACGTGCATTCCTTCCTATCTCGGGACTTTCCATACACTTCATAAAATTTCACAATTCAGAACACTCAAGATCCCAGCCACAAGGCAAAGTAACACAACAGATACCCTGAGTGACCGTGCAATGAGGGTTGGAGGCAATATGTGCCTACTATGTGTGGCTAGTTCCCTACAGGTTGCCCTGGTTGGATTTTCTTTTGTGTTGATTTTAACCTTTGCGTTGCTATGTGGGTATTTGGTTGTGTTCTGCATGTTCCTTTTTGTATCGATGTTAGTGGTGTTTCACAGATGTTGTTCTTTTGCGATATAGCATTTGTGTCTATTTGTGCTGCTTATGTCTGTGTTGTGAGGCGGAAGGATGTGTTAAGTCTTGCTTCCATCTGTGTCTCAAAATGTTGTGTTCCTTAAAAGTGTAAAGGATGTTATGTTATGTAATGCTGGTGTCATGAGGTGTAGGTGCTGAAAGGTGCCTAAATTAGGTAGGGACACCGAGCAAAGTGTTATCATGCTCTGGGTGGAGAACTTTGCGGCGGTTTCATTGCTTAACTCTAATGGGGGCATATTATCAAGCCAGGCGATAAAATTATCGCCGCTTTAGCGGCAGAAAACTGCCGCTAAAACGGCGATAATGGGCTCGATATTATGCTCTATGGAATTCCAATTGAAGCCCATGTTAGACGTCCTTCCCATCTAACATGGGCTTCAATTGGAATTCCATAGAGCATATTATCAAGCCCATTATCGCCGTTTTAGCGGCAGTTTTTAGCGATAATTTTATCGCCTGTCTTGATAATATGCCCCATAGTCCCTTAACGTGCGAGTAGATGTTCTCACGCATCAAATTGCACTGTACTGTTGTAATTTTTAAGTGTGACTAAATCTAGTTTGTGAGTGTTTAAATTCGCATTTTGGGATTACACATCCTAATTCTTGCACCACACAAGTTGCAGGTCATCAAACATGAGCACACTGAGGATAAGGGTTTTATTTTTGAAGATGAAAAATATATGTCAATTCCTGCCTGTGTAACATGGCAAATTAAAACTAAGATGCTGCTTTGGAAGATGCCTCACCACATAATCTTTGTGACACAGTAGATGCCATTATCAACATCAAATAAGCTTTTTTCGATTTAACAAGCAAATCATAAGAACACAAAGCAAAAATAAATACATGAATAAAAGTGCATTATTCAGCTAATATTACATCAATAGACTCAGACATAAATAGAAAAAAATAAATTATACATTCTTTAAAAAGGTAAATGTTAGATACCTGGACCAAGCCCCTAAAACATATTTTCTCCATGCTGCTTTCTAATTACCAGCGCTCCTCTCATATAATTTAAGATTGCAGAACAGATGTCAATAGAATCTAATGCATACAGGTAGCTAAAACCTTCTCTATAAGAACAAGGGTGGTGCGCCCTCAATAATGGCAACAAAGATTTTTCTTTCGGGATTTTTTAAAGTGCAGAAAAAAGAATGAAGTGCAAAGTAGTTTGTTTAGCCATAATATTACAATGACATGGCATAAGAAGGTGCATGATTTCCAAGTAGCAAACAAGTGTTTTGTCCAAGATGGTGGGCTCCAAAGGTCACAAGGATGACCTCTTGTTTGAGCTAGAGGGAGACAACATGCTTCAAGAGGCCTTTTCCTGTGTTTTCAGCTGATCATTTCTAACTGGGCCTGCCCTGGACCCTACTGCTGGTTTCTGCTAGAGTAACTTTTGACCCCTAAGTACCGTCCCCAAGGCCCTGGACCCTTGGCTAATGTCAAAGTCTACTCCTCCTAAAGTTTCCCAAAATCTGGGGTTTGGAAACCTTTTGCCAAATATTTGCTTTGAGAACTGATGGAGGACTGGGAACGACCTGCCAAGACATTCTGATGAAGGTGCATTGCCAATGGGCCAAAGATTCAGATTGCTCCTGCTTCATTCCTCTCCACAGCAGAAAATTAAATTCAGTGGGACCTCAGAGAGAAGGTACCCCGCCGCATAGTGTGCTCTTCAGCTGGAGCCGCAGCCTTGTGCCACTGAAAGAATCTGAGCTCCAAAAAAGTGATTACGTCTGAAGGTAGGAATTTTTTCTCGGCAAAGGCACAAAAAGTAACAGACCAGGAAAGGACCTTCTCAGGGCATGAAATTCAAATTTCTCCCACTCTGAACTTTCCTGCCAAAAGTCAATCGCTACACGAGACCTCGTTCAGCAGCTATTCGATGATGTGGAGCTCTCTTCCTCCACAGCCTGATGCCGTGCCCCACTGAGGATTTTTGACATTCATTCCAGAGACGAAGTACGAAGGTAAACATTTTCATTGGGATGAACCTGGTCCCTTTATATGACCTACGCTCCATCACGGTCAGCCTTAATTTGTACCGTTGTCTTGGTAAGTGCAACCAGGTGACTACAGTTGGCGTGTAATGTCTTTTGGTGCTATTTTGAGCCTTAATCTTTAAAAATACATAACTCTGGTTCTACTACTTGGATTCTTTTCATGTTGGTGTCATTTAATATTTAAAGTTGACTCTATTTGACTAAATTGGTTTTGGATTTTGTTTCTCATGCTGTGTTTAGACTTTATTACTATCATTATTGAACACGGCAGACTTTATACACAGTTAGCCTGCACATCCTTGGCGTGGTATTCCACCAGACAGCTCATTTATGTTGGCATTATGACTTTGTGTACTTTAGCCCTACTAACCAGAGCTAAGGTGCTTGTGCTCACTCCTTAAAACATGGTAAAATTGAACTGCACCTAATTGGCACACTAAATTTACTTGTAAATCACTCGAAAATTCTAATCCCTTTGCTGGGGGCTGTAAATTATATTGCAATGGTGGGCAACAGCACTCATTATGCCGCCCACTAAGATATCACTGTAAAACTTGCCAAAGGGCTTTAATTGCAGGCTGTACGTCAGTTTTAAACTGCCATTTTGACCTAGCAAAATAAACCTTTTTACCAGGCCTAAACGTTCCCTGTTAAAACGTATAATCCATCCCGAAATTAGAACCTAAGCCTCTTTAGGGCAGGTTGCATGGTATTTAAAAAGCAGCACATGTGGGTTTAAGTTTTATTTATCCTGGTAATGAACAACTCCTAAAGACATTTTTCACTGCTGTAAGGTTTTTCCTCCCATAAATTAACATTAGGCTACCTTTATGCTTGCAGTTGAATAGTTTAAAATGTTAAATCCTAGTTAACCCTGAAATCAGATTTTAAGTAATAATTTTAAAAATGTCACTTTTAGAATGTTGGCATTTTTCTGCCCAAACTTGAATGTGTCATTCTGCCAGTGTCCTGGGACCCATGACTGTGAATTGCTCTGCTGTTGTGGGTTATATATTGCTTCCAGACTGTGATACAAGGGAAGCCTAGGTGTGAAATTATAGTCTTGCTGACAGGATGGCTGGGGATAAGCTATCCCCTGCCTCGGTTACACTTCAAAAGGTGCCTGTTGCACACATAAGGAACCAGAGTTCAGGCCTGCCCCTACGTTTGTCACCATAGACTGTTTGGAATGAAGACAAGGGGAAGAACTGACCAGAACCAGTTTTGGGGATAGGACAGGGAATCCCCTCACACACAGGCTTGAACCAGGTATACAAGTGGGACCTTCAGAAACTCTCATCAGAACACTTCAAGACCTGTGGGGGATTACGAAGGAGAACTGCCCTGCTGCTGAAACTCAAGACCTATATTTAGAGCTGACAGTGACCATCTGTGATGATCAACCAAAGCAAAGCTTCAGCTATGACTGTCTCTTCAAGCTACAGAAGTGACCATCCAAAAAACTCGACCTGCTCCTCATGCAGACAACCTCTTCCTCACAGCTCCTTCGAATGCGAAAGGAACTCTTCATGCTGGACTTAAGAAAGTAACATGGTTCCTTTATCCAAGCAACACTCCATTGCAGTCAACCTGAACTTGTGACTTTTCCCTGGTTTAGCGCAGCTAGGTTATCACAAGTGGCGCTTTGGGCTTTTTGGTGCTATTTTTACTAAAAATGTTTGAAATTTCTCTGGTTCCACTGATTGCATTTTTCTCATTCTGGTGTGATTTTACTTGTTAAAATTTTCACAGGTTGTTTAAAGTGGTTTGGGGATTTTTCTTGTGTTATGTTTTCATTTTATTACTGTTTGTGTTTTGCATAAATACTTTACACACTTCCTCTAATTAAAGCCTCACTTGTTTTGGGTCAAACTACTGGAAGGTTAAGCACAGGTTATTTTAGTGACTTTTGTGGTTCACCCTGGCAAATACTGTGGTTGTTGTTTGAGTGGTGTTCAGTGGTGGGATCCAGTACTTGTGTCTGTGCACTATCACTCAGTGATTTGCGAAAAACTAAAAATCTCCAATAATAATCTGACGTCAGAATTTATTTCTTTTTAGATCTCCTATATTGGTCATATTTTTCCTTCTTTCAAAATTAACTTCTTCCTCACATTTGTGCATCTGTGACTCTTGGTTACAAAGATGGAATTGAAGTTCAGAAGCATTGATACCCTAAAGGGGACAGAGTTGAAGAAGCTCTGCAAGGAGAGAATGTTGTTCGTGGGAAAGAGAGCCACAAAGGTGGAGTTTCTAATAGTCCTGAGAGTCTTTTAGGAAGTCTGAAGGATGAAAGCTGCAACAAAGGAGGAGGATAGGGATGACTCTGAGAATCTGAGAATGTGGAAGTGGATATGAAACATGGTAAATGGAGATTAAGAAGTAAATGGCCTGGCCACAGGCCAAGAACTGCAGCAGGAGGAGGAGGGCACCTTGCCCAAAGAAGTGAAGTCGCCTGCTGGGGCCGGGACCAGTGTGTGTTCCGGTGGGCGGAATTTGCGTAGTTCCGCTACACAAAACTCCGCAAACACGCAGAAATTCCGCGAACATGCGGAATTGCTTGTTCGCGATGCTTTGTTAGTGTTCGCGATCACTGTTTGGGTGCTCGGGGGGAAATATCTCGCGAACACGCATTTTGAGAATGCGAACAAGCAAAAAATTCCGCAAAGCCGCAGAACGCAAAGCTTTGGGCAATTCAGCTTTCTCCGCGGAACGAGAAGTTACCCAAATTCCGCAAATTCCGCGAGTGGAACGGAATTTACCGCCCAGGCCTACCCATAACCTGTTACCTTAGGAGTTGGAGGACAGGAGAGCTGAGAGAAAGCTCAAGCTGTAACTTGCCCAGATGGAACTGGCTGCAGAAGAAAACAAAACAGCTGTAGAAGACAAAAGGCTGACCCTAGATGACAAAAATCTAACACTTTAGAAAAAGAAAATTCTGCTAGCTCATGAAGTTAATCAGATGGAGCTGGATCAATAAAATAGTCATGGTGTCAATGATAACACAGTGTCTAATGGAGGCAGAAGGGTCCACATCCCTAAAGACTTGGTCACAAATTATGTGGTGGGTGTGATAGTGATACATTGTTAGCTGCATGTGAGATAGCCCTGTCCTAAGGGTCCTAGAGGAGGACTGGGGGATAGTTTCTGAAAGCATATGCCAAATGTTGGGAAGAATACCTTGTTGGTCTTAGCAGAAACTGCCAGGATGTCTTATGTTACCATGAAGGCATCCCATGCTCCCAAATTTGATCTCAACCTTGGGACCTATAGTTAAAAAGTTTAGGGTAGCCAGAAGTGGTCTAACCAATCTTGAGTGTATTTTGTGAAATATTCCGGTAAGGCCCTGAATGGTTGGGCAAGGGGCAGCAATGAGAGTGATGTTGATGGGTGGTTGAACATGATTTTTAGAGAGCACCATTTCAGTAATTGATTAACAGAGTTGTGCCAACATCTGATATATACAGACCTCACTGAACCCAAGAATCATGCTATTGTGGCAGACGCCTGAAACAGCACCAGATTGTCCAGAAGGGGGGAATCATCAAAAGGGTGGGCTAGGTCCCCACCACAAGAAAGAGGGACAGGGGAAAGGATAAAACCAAAGAGTTCTCTCAGTCAAGGCCCCCAAAAGAGTTACGGGGGAAGGATACCTAGTCGCATCCTGAACAGAAAAAATGAGATTTTCATTGGAAGAAGTCTTGAGGCCACTTTACACCCAAGTTCTACCAACATGGATAAATCAAGGGGGATCCCAACTGACAGAAAAAGAAGCAGCTCCCACTGGTGGGCAGACACCAGGGACAGCAAGTGTAGTGCTTGGGGAGGAGTTTGCCCCAATTAGGGGTGGTGGGGAGTGCAGAAGTTATCCTAGTAGCTCTGGGTGACATAGAGATTGCTCCAAAGTCTTGCAACTCCAACAAAACAAATAAGTATAGGCAGTGAGTCACCATCAGTGGCCAAAAGGTGGAGGCTCTGATAGACACAGAAGCCAAATGACCACTGCCAGCTGCCATCAGGTGTCCTCAGAGCAGGTAATCCCAAATGTATTCCACCAGGTTGTGACAACTGACAACCATGAGAGTCACTACCACATGGCTTGGGTTCTCTTTGAATGGGAGCAGGTGGGTTCCCATATTCTTTTAGGGTAACTGTGAGTCCCACCATGCCTTTGGATTGCCTGCTTAGGTATGATCCAAAGCACACCATCTAAAATGAGTTGAAGCTCCTTGATGGCTGTTTGTTACCTAATTCACAAGCACTTTTGGATTTGGCATCTATTATAAAGTTCTCTGTTTGTTGGTGCTTTCTTCACTCTGGGTACACTTTGCACAGATTCCCATTTTCTTCATTGGCTGTCTATTAGGCCTCGGCAGTGAACTCCACTTTGCTCACAGGGTTTTTGGAGTTTTCCACTCTCTGCTCTCTGGGGAGCACGTGGAGTTCTGTTCTGAGTTTTTTCCTCGTTAGCACTCGCCAATTTTAACTTGGCAAGGACGGAAAATGCAAGGCTAGTCCACCTCCCAGCGACATTTTCCAGCGCAAGTGGTCACAGATGGTTGCGACTGCTCACGCTGCGAAACCATCCATTCGCGTTAAGGTAGCTAACGCTCAAGTAGAACATCTAGAAAGAGAAAGAAGCAGCGCCCTCTTGACCTGTGCATGGTGTCGTTAGTGCTGATTTCACAGCACTGTACAAACTTATGTTGCTAAACATCATCACGAGCGGCTTGACCTAACGCACTCCGCCGCTTGGGGAACTCACCGTATGGTGACAGAGTTTTATGGTCACTCCGCCCAGGCCTACTATCTATGCTCCTACTTAATTGTGTTTAGTTTGCTGAGTCTACTAAAATATGATAACGTATCTTTTGTATGCAAAACTGAGGAGTGTTGTGTTTCTAATTCTGGATGGTTGAAGATGTATTCAAATCATAGCCTTGATTGCTTGAGGTCATCCTATCTCCTGAATATATATCTTGATAAATAACAACTATGAGAGCCGCTGTTGCTCAGTTATTTATTAGGTCAAAGAGCAGAAGGTAGAAATCTCCTAATTGGTGGCCCTTAAGACATCAGGGAATAAAAAAAATTCCAGGATGTAAATTGCCCCCAAACCCAGCTTTAAGACGTCTAGAGTAACCACACTCCTGGTGACAGGTGATGGTGTGGAGAAGGAAAGCAAGCCTCTCCCGAACCCCTGTCTGCTAAAGAGCAAGATGGGTCAGTGCAGTAAGTTGTCTTCTCCCCTGCCGTGACTCTAGAACAACAGAGGGACTGTCACTAATTGTTGTGGGCAGATTGCCACACTTTTTTCACTTATCACAGGCTCACTACTTACACACCGATATTGACACTGGGGGCCTCATGCCTGTTAAAAAACAAATTTGCAAAGTGAGAGTCAGTATCAAGAAGGAGGTGTTCAAGATGCTGGAGTTACAGATCTGCTGTTGTGGAATGTGTGTTGCTTCTAGATAGTGAGACAAATTAATCCCAGATGCGAGGATAGAGGGTTATCCTGGCAGGATGGTTGGGGAGGAGATGTCCCCTGCCTTGATTACACTTCAAAGGCCCTTTCCTGCAGCGCACACAAAGGAACCTGACCCCAGGACTGCTTTTGCCTTTATCACCCTAGTCAGTTTGCTATCAGAGAAAGAACTGACCAGACCCACGATTAGGTGACAGGGAATTCTTCAATGTACAGGCTAGCATTAGTCATAAAAGTAGGTCCTTCAGAACTTCTCATCCGGACTCTCCTGGACCTGTATAGGATTTCAAAGATTCACTGCCCTCCTGCTTAAAGGACTGATTCGCTGTCTCAAGAAGGCAGACTAAACCTGCCTGCCTTGATCCTACACTGCATAGAGTGAATCCAAGGGTTTGTTGGCTGACCTACTGTGTGAGGTACAGGTACACAACAAGCTGCCAGAGACCTCCCTGCAACTGTCTGGCTGACCAGCACTAACTGGACCTGCCATAACCCTGCTGCTGATCTCTGCTGTAGTGAGTCCTGATGTCCAAGAGGAGCCCCTAGGTCCTGGACCATCGGCTGGCATCAGTGTGAACACCTCAAGAAAAAGGTAAAAATACAGACGTTTGGGTTCCTCGCAGTCTCAATGTGATTTTCTCATGCCTTGAATCGACTACCCGCAATGACCACCAATGTGAAACTCTACTGGGGCATGCTCTTCACGCAGACAGTGACAGTTTGTGATGACTAGCAATGCAAGACTTACTCTTTGCACCATTGGTGACTGTCCTCAACAATCAACCAACGCAAAGCTTCAGCTATGTCTGACTCTTTGCACTACAGCAACGACCAACCATGATGATCAACCTGCTCCTCGTGCTGACAACCTCCTTCTTGTGGCCCCCTCCAACATGAATAGAGCTCTTCACACAGGACTTGAAAAGGTAACTTGATTGGGACTAACCTGGTACCTGTATTTGACCTGCACTCCATCATGGATGGCCTGAACTTGTGACTTTCTCCCCGGTCGAGCGTGTCCAGATACCTGTGAGTGGGGCTTTTTGCTTCTTGGCAATATTTTTACCTACATTTTTCAACATTATTATCACCTATTCTAATGACTGGATTTTTGTCATTCTGGTATTTTTTTATTAAAATGCACTCTATTTTATTAAATTGTCCTGGGATTTTTTTTGTGTTGAGTTCTTACTTTATTACTGATTGTGCGTTGCTAAAATACTTTACAAATTGCCTTTAAGTTAGGCCTGACTTCTTTTGTGCCAAATTACCGGATGGTTAGGCAACAGTTAATTTAGTTGCTCTTTGTGGTTCAGCCTGACAAGGATTGTGGTTGTTGCTTGAGTGGAGCTTCTTACTCATTGCCTCTAAGTTCAGCCTGCTTGATCTGTGCCATAGCTAGCAGGGGGTTGAGCCAGTTTAGTTTAGTGACTTTGAAGGTTAACCCTGGTAAAGACTGTTGTTTTTATTTGAGGAGGACACTCACCCCCTTCAAATAATACTGCCAGTTTTTCACAACTACTGATTGATACACTGAAACGTAACCCTTGTTCCCACCAGTTTCTTCATAAATACCTACTTTCAAATGTGAAATGTGGGTGTTACAAATACGTGCCACTTTAACCAATTTCCTAACTCAGTCAAGGGCCATTCAGCATTCATTTTATTAAAAGTGAGTAACTTCACAGTTTACTGGCTGGCCCTATTCATAATTGGTGGAGCAATGTATGTACCTCAACTGATATCCCGGCGGTTTTGTCAATAAAGTTACTATTATTGTTATCATTTGATTAAGGACATTCATTCTTCTAACTTCTATTTTCAAATACAGTACATTTATTTTTGTATCTCCATATTTAATCTAATATTTTTAAATGGGCCTCCATCAAAATGAATTGAGAATAACAATGTAAAAAAATATTGCATGGATGGATTTTGATTTGAATTAAATGCAAAACACTAAAGTTGTACATTTCCTTTCCAGGAATGGGCGTACTGGCACTGGCGACTGTTCTTTTGGCCCTCGCGTTTCAAAAATCCACTGGGCAGGTATGAAAGTGAACTGTCAGAAAAAATAAAAGGGAGAATATTCGAAAAATAATAAACTTTAGGCAAAACCATGAGCAGTTTCTGAAGTGAAGATATTCTTCTTCATCTGAGGACAAAACATGCTGTTGAGTCTTCCTTGATTTAGAATTGGGATAAACAGCAAATTCAGGGAAATCTTTGCTTTAAATACATTTAAAAAATACATTGAAAAAAAAGTTTTACCAGAAATGCACTTTAACTATTTATGTTTGTTAAGATAGCACAGCAGTGTTCTTCACCAAAATCACCTGGTATGTACCTCGCCAACACACATTGAGGGAGCCCTTCATCACATGCTTCCAGACTAAGACCTAGTCCCCTGGACATAGGTCATGACAGAGGTCCTTGAGGTCGGTGCGGTTGTAGCTTCAACCTGGTGAGACACAGAATGGACCACATCAGCCAATCCTTTGCAGTAATCAAGGATCAAATCATCGGTGATATTTATCAACGTTGTGGATGGCACCGCAGGGAAGCACATTGCTCTACCCGTCAATATTTCATGTGGCGATAGTCCTGTTCTCCTTTCTGGAATGCTACACAAATTCATCAGCAATAAGGGCAGTGCATCAGGCCAATTCAATGATGTCGAAGAGCAAACTTTCGCCTTTCTCATCTTGAGAGTCCCATTGATCTGCTCCACCAATCCAGACACCTCTGGACTGTAGCTACAGTGCAATTTCTGATCAACTTGTAAGGCAGTACACAAAAGCTTCATGCTCTCACTGTGGAAATGCATTCCTCTATCCAACTCCAATGAAGTTGGAAATCTGAAATGCTGTATCAGCTCTCTGAGTAGTAACTTCGCTACTGTGAGACTATCACACCTACTAGTTGGATATGCCTCAACCCATCATGAAAAGACGCACTATAATCAAGCTGAATTTTGTTGAAAGGACCCCCGACTTCTGAATGTGACTCAAGGCAACCACAGTTCTCTTTCCAGCATTCATTTGTGACATATAACACACCTGTGGCACACTGATCAGCAAACACACTAAACATTGGGTTAAACCACATTTGCCAGACTAACCGCACCATGGCACCTCATCTGCTCTGCCATTTGTTGAAACCCAAATGCCATTATCTATTTCTCACAACCTGCTTTGATTCAACCAGCTTCTTTTTGGTCCGTCACTTGTCCCTGCAGACGCTTGACCTCATCCCAACAGCCCGCCATGGCCAACATCATGCTGAGCTCAGTTCTTTCTGTGCTCTCTCCTGAATAATCTCCATTTAAAATGCAAGCATGAACAGCACAAAATCGTGCAACTTCGTCTGCATACCTGTTACTCATTGTAACATAATCCTCCCCCTTCCCATGTGCAGCACATTTCACCACAGCCACTTCCTTCAGCCGCTGTAAAGCTTCCAAGAGTTGTCTCATATTTTCCCCATTTCTGATAGGAGATCCTAATGTCGTTAAGAACCTCCTCTGTGACCATAGCTGTCCGAAGTCTGAACTAAACCAAATCTGTACTGGATATCGGTATAGATGGTGACTCGGATTTGATCAGAAACAAGGCATGCACGTGTCAAAGCAATGATTTCAGCTACTTGTGAGGAGTGTACTCCGCATACACAAGCAGCTTCCCCGACTCTAGAAATGATACAGACAGCAAACGCTGCTCTCAAATGACCCTCATTGTCTCATAAACATGAACCATTGACAAAAAGGACTTGGTCTGATTCAGACAGAGGTTCATCAGCAATGACGGGTCACGGTCTGGTACTAAGTTCAGTCACATACAGACATGGGACTCACAACCTTCCCCTTCAACTTTTGGAATTGGCATCAAAGTAGCGGGATTTAACACAGAACATATTTTCAGTGTAACATTTTCTGAGGCCTGTCAAATTTGCTCATAACACTTGAGCATATTTTTGGTTATGTTTTGTGTTATGGTTCTTGTCATCAGGAGCTCAACTGAATGTGAAACATAAAAAGTAATAGGACGACCCATCACACTACTTTCACATCTTTCAATGCTGATACCTGTTGCAGCAACGGATCTGAGATAACTGGGCAATGATGAAGCTATAGGATCTAGTGTAGCTGAGATGTAGGCTACTGGTGTATGGATACCCCCATGTACCTGGGTGAGTACGGATAGTGTACAACCCTCCCAACAGAACAAGGAGAATGCTTTGTTGTAATCAGGCATTACCAGAGCCGGAGCATGACACAGGCTCTCTCTTAGCTCCAAGGAAGCGACAAAGCAGTCATTATCTCATGCTACTGGCTTGCTCAGATCAATGTGTGTCAATCTCTGTAAGGGCTTCGCCCTCAATGAGAAATTGGTAATCCACTGTCGACACTAGCCAATCATTCCCAGGAACATTCGGACTTCCCTTTGAGTGGTAGGTGGATTCATTTGCATGATCGCCTCAATGAGGGCTGGTGACACCTTTCTCTTGCCTTTCTCATTACGATGACCCAAATACTGGACCTCAGGCAAATAGTACTAAAAGTTTGCTCTGGGACACCTTATGCCTGTTTTCTGCCAAGTGATTTAAGAGAGCAGTAGTATCAACCCTACAAGCCTCTTCAGTTTCTGAAGCAATCAGGAGGTTATCAATGTACTGCACTAGTACTGAGTTCTGTAGCAGTACAAAGCTCTCAAGATTCTTTCTCAAGATCTGATTCAAGATAGATGGACTCTCAGTATAACCTTATGTGATACAACACCATGTTAACACATGATTCTCTCTCTGAAAGAGAACAAAAATTGGCTTTCCTCGTGCAAGGGTATCAAAAAGAATGCTTGACACAAGTCAATCACAGTAAACTGCTCTACTTCGCAAGGGATTTGAAATAGGATCACAGATGGATTCGATACCACAGAAAAACATAGAATCACAATTGCATTGACCTTCCTCAGGTCCTGAACAATGCAATACTTGTCGACTTCTGCAAACCCATTATAGGTGAATTGCACGGTCTTCCTATGATCTCCTTTAAAATGCCTTGCATGATCATGGACTCAATCACAGGTAAAATTCCTGCCACAGTTTCCGTGGTCAGGTTGTATTGAGGCATTCTCTGGAATTCTGCATTTGGCTTAATTTGTATCTTAACTGGCTCAACCAATCGAATCAGTCCTATATCTTCTCCTGTAAAGTCCCATACCACTGGAGAGATGGTGTCTCTCAGGTTACATAGCATGTTATCCACCGTCAGTATGGGGAACATCTCTACGCAGAGATTTTGGTTTGCCAATTTGAATGCAATGACATCATCATTAGCCTGAAATTCTACTCCCTTGGTCATGCAATAGATGGTACAGTTCAATTTACACAAAAATACACTTCCCAACAAACAGACTGGACTCGAACCACACACCAGAAACTGGTGTCAATCCTATACTGTTCCTTTTCTCACAAGTGTCTCATCTGTCAATGGATTTATCATTCTCCTATTGGCAACACTTACAACTTCGATTGGTTGTTCCGAGAGGGGTAGGTTTGGGACTACAACCGATCTCACAGTAGAATGGGTATCACAGGTATCAATGAAGAATGTAATGGGATGACTGTCAACATCTGCCTCCACATACAGTCCACTCTGGTCTACCTCTAAGACTGCTGCAAGGGTACAGTCTTCCTCACCCCCAGGCTCCATCATTGTAGCGGGTCTGGATCGAACTCATCTAGAGTCTCATTGAAGGGCATTTGATGGTTTACTAGGCTACCTTGTGGAATTCTCATTCTCATTGAAGGGCATTTGATGGTATACTAGGCTACCCTGTGGAATTCTCTGAGGTTGGGGTACCTGCACTTGCTGACTCGGACCCCAACCATTGACAGATCTAGGTCTTGTCACAGTAATTATAACATCAGGCACTTTCAAAATCTCTTTATCCTGGAACTGATTTGCTGTATTTGCTCGACATTCGCGCTTCCAATGCCCGATAATAACAGGCAGTGGTCCTCTTTAGGGTACCAACTTGCGATCTATTCCCTGCCCGCTGTGGGTTGACAAATTCTGGGTCCCTCCGTGACTATTTCCCTGCTTTCATCCCAAAGTTCCACCGTTCATCTGTGTTTGCTCGATCCTATCTGCATTTCTCATCTGAACCAACATTAGCTTGCCCTTCATTTTCCTGTGCTTAGAATCCACTTCATCACATACAGTATCTGGCATAGCGTAGGATTTTATCCATGGACTTGTTTTGCCAGCAGATCAAATGGTGTTGAATCTTAAAGCTAATGTCTCATCTCAATCCTAGCACAAATTTGGAAACAAACTGCCCCATATCCATAGGGTCCAGAGTATCCAACCCACTGTACTGCTTGAAGGCTTGCAAAATCCTTTCATTATAGGCGTGTACTGATTATTTAGGCGCTTGGGTAATTCGATCTATCTTGACTCAATCGATGTCTTGTGAGGCAATCTTAGACTGTAACCATGTGATTACCTGCTCAAATATTTTCATGAACCAAAGGTGAAGGGCCTTGCATTATGGGATCCCTATCTGGTTCAGCAGACGGCCAATCAATTGCAAATTTACAAGTGGACCACAAATCCCTAGGTATCACAATATCAAACAGTGTATTCAAATCAATCCATAACACTTTTGAAATTTTTACAAAGCGATCAACCTGTTTGTACCATTTACCAGGTTTCTCCCTCAGCAGAGGAAAGTCATTCATAAACGCTGCCAAATCACCCCAGCTCCAAGGTACATGTACATATCCCATTCTGGGTACCTCTCACAACGGGTAAACCTCTATTCCTGCTCTCCCCCTCCGGGAGGCGGCATATCTCCAATCCCTTTCTCGACGCTTATTTTCTTTGACCATCTTTCCCACTTGTCAAGCATGCTCCAATTCTTGAATGTGTTTTTTCAACCCTGTGACCCTTTTTTCCTCCAATTCCTCATCACTGTAGTTTAACCTGTGAGTTCCCTGCAACATTTTCTTTTGGAAAAGATCCACATCATACTTCTGGGCCAATGCTGTCAGTTTCTTGTGTGCTCGCCTTACCTTATGAGTAACATCCTTCACCATAAATAGCAACTCATCTTGCTCATAGAGTTCTATCCTCTCTAAAGGCAAGCTCCCACTAATTATCTCATCTGCTTTGGCTTTCAGCCACACTACGTCTAACAGTTTTGCCTTTATTGCAGCCTTCATCATTCCCTGACTGAACACACTAATCTGTCCTTCCCTTTCACCACTCTGATTCCTCTGTTGATTCTCTGGTATTGTTCTCTGCAAGACATGCTGATCTACGAAACTCTCTGACTCACACCTACCTCTGATATCCTCCACATGGGCCCTCTAACTGGAGCTTCCCGCATCCTCAAATCTGATTTGGACATTGCCAGTGATATTCATATTGTACTAGACCCAGCACGCACACTCGAAGGGCCCGCGGTTGCTGGCAATGGAGTGCTAGTTTACACAGGCACCAAAAATGGACCATTTTAATCCATCATTACATTTCCCCCTGAGATGACCCTCTCTCCTAGTCTTGTCTGTGGCTGACTACAGCTTTCCCCTAAACTCGGGTTGTACACCAAGACCACAGGTCCAATGATGACGCGTACTGTAATGGCTTCTGGTAACCGTATAGCAGCGTTGACTCCACCTGTCTCTGCACCTTTCAGTGCTGGCATCCCTGTTCCTTCTGTCCCTGTTGAAATCTTTGCCATGTCATGAGTGTTGTAATTTGTGATGCTGTTAATTTTTTCATTTTTAAGAAAAAAATACAAAAACTAGTTGAAAAATACAAAAAATGAAAAAAGAAGAAAAACATGGTTATTTTTAGAACCGCCTATTAGGTTTAAAAGTAGACAAATTTGTAAGTGTTGTATGAATCAGGGCAAGTGTAATATATGGTGAAGTGTATGGGTAGTACATTTGTGATTGCAGGAGTGTATGTGTAGTGCCTGGGTGATTGGATAACTGCATGTGTACTACCTGAGTGATTGCATGAGTACATGGATAATGCCTGGGTGATTATAAGAGTGCATGGGTACTAGCTGGATGATTGCATAAGTGCAGGGGTAGTGCCCGCATGATTCGAGGAGTGCATAGATAGTGCCTGAGTGATTAAAGGAGTGCATGGGTAATGTTTCAGTGATTGAAAGACTGCATGGGAAGGGCCTGTGTCATTGGAGGGGTGCAAGGGTAGTGCCTGGGTGATTTGAGAGTGCATGGATAGTGCTTGGGTGATTGGAGGAGTGCAAGAGTAGTGCCTGGGTGATTGAAGGACTTGTATTGTGCCTGGGTGATTGGATGAGTGCAAGGGTAGTGCCTGGGTGATTGAAGGAGTGCATGGATAGTGCTTAGGTGATTGAAGGAGTGCATGGGTAATGCTTAGGTGCATCAAGGAGTGCATCAGTAGTGCCTGTGTGATTGCATGAGTGCATAGGTAGTGCCTGGATCATTGTATAAGTGCATGGGTACTGCCTGAAAGATTGGAAGACTGCATGGATGCTACCTGGGTGATTGCACAAGTGCAAGGATAGTGTCTGGCTGATTTGAGGAGTGCATAGTTAATGCATGGGTGATAGAATGAGTGCAAGGGTAAAGTCTAGGTGATTGGAGGAGTAGTGCTTGGGTTATTGCATGAGTACATACTTAGTGCCTGGATGATTTTCTAAGTGTATGTGTACTGACTGGGTGATTAGGAGATTGCATAGGCAATGCCTGGGTGATTGGATGAGTGCATGGGTAGTGCCTGGGTGATTAGAGGAGTGCATACATACTGCCTGGGTGATTTTATAAGTGCATGGGTACTGCCTGAGTGATTGAAGGAGTGTATGGGTAATGCCTAGGTGCATGGAGGAGTGCATCAGTAGTGTCATGGTGATTGCATGAGTGCATAGGTAGTTCCTGTGTGATTTAATAAGTGCATATGTACTGCCTGGGTGATTGGAGGACGGCAGGGATAGTGCTTGGGTGATTGGAGGAGTGCAAGGGTACTGCCTGGGTTATTGCATAACTGCTTAGGTAGTGCCTGAGTGATTCCATGAGTACAAGGATCAAGCCTGTGTGATTGGAGCAGTGCAAGAGTAGTTTCTGCTTGATTATATAAGCGAAGGGTTAATGCCTGGCTGATTATATAAGTGATGGGGTAGTGCCTGGGTGATTAGAGGAGTGCATAGGTAGTGCCTGGGTGATGTTATAAGTGCTTGGATACTGCCTGAGTGATTGAAGGACTGCATGGGTAATACCTAGGTGGTTGCATGAGTGCAGTGGTAATGCCTGGGTCATCGGAGGAGTGCATGGGTAATGCCTAAGTGATTGCATGAGTGCAGGGGTAATGTATGGTTAATTGGAGGAGTGCATGAGTAATGTCTGGCTGATTGAATGAGTGCAGGAGTAATGTCTGGGTGGTTGCATGTTATGTTATGTTATGTTATGAATATTTATATTGCGCACAGCTGCCCCAGCTAAGGGGCGTCCTGGCGCATGACCAGTAAAAACACAACAAACACTGAAATGAAATTCCAAGAGAGGGAGCAACTAGATAGGGACAATTAAAACAAAAAGGTTTTTAAGGCTTTACGAAAAAGAAAGAGATCGTCCATCACACGAATCTCAAACGGAAGCGAGTTCCAAAGTACTGCTGCTTTTACCCGAAAAGACCGACCACCTATTCGGCTGAGCTTAAACCTCGGCACCACAGCGAGTGCCTGGCCCAGTGATCTTAAAGGGCGAGTCGGAACATAGCTAGATAAGAGATTCGAGAGGATCTGAGGAGCTACTCCTTTCATGATCTTAAAAGCCAAGCATAGTACTTTGAAATGAATTCTCGACTTGATCGGTAACCAGTGTAAGGATCGTAAAGTACTTGAGACCGAGCAGGACCTAGGCAAGCCAACTATGGCTCTGGCTGCGGCATTTTGGACGCGTTGAAGGCGGATGATATCTGCCGGATTTGCCCCTATCAGGAGCGAGCTGGCATAGTCCAGACGGGATATTACAGTTGCCTGAACCACCAGCTGCCTGGTGGGAGGGTCAAAAAACTTCAGGACAGATCTTAAGCCCCGAAGGACCCCAAAGCAGCAAGCTGCGGTTTTCTTGGTGTGCCCAATAAAACTCAAAGTAGAGTCCAACCATACTCCTAGGTTTCTCAATACCGAAACCGGAGTTGGAGATGGCCCTAGTTCTGAAGGCCACCATCTGTCCCCCCAAAGTTCCTTACCCTTCCCGACAACCATGACCTCGGTCTTCTTAGCGTTGAGCTGGAGACAGTTGGCACTCATCCAGCTCGCCACTGCCCTCAGTCCATTCTGGAAACTAGGGGCATCCACATCAGCATCCCCGCTGATGGTCACCGCCAACTGAGTGTCGTCCGCATATGAGACCATATTCATGCCCCACTGCTTGACGACATCAGCCAGCGGTTTCACGTAATGACTGTAGTGGTAGTGCCTGGGTGATTGGAAGAGTGAATAAGTAGTGCCTGGGTGATTTTATAAGTGCATGGGTACTGGCTGGATGATTGGAGGAGTGCATGGATAGTGCCTGGGTGAATGCAGGAGTGCAAGAGTAGTGCCTGGGTTGTTCTATGACTGCATAGCTAGTGCCTGGGTGATTGCATGAATGTAAGGTTAGTGCTTGGGGTATTGTACGAGTACACAGGTAGAGCCGGGGTGATTGCATGAATGCAGTGGTAGTGCCTGGGTGATTGCATAAGTGCATATGTAGTGCATGGGTGATTTTATAAGTGCATGGGTGCTGACTGAGTGATTGAAGGAGTACAGAGGTACTGCCTGGGTGATTGAAAGAATGCAAGGGTAGTGCATGGGTGATTGTAGCAGTGCATAGATAATGCTTTGGTGATTGCATGAGTGTAGGGGACATGTTTAGCTGATTAGGGGTCGTGCCTGGGTGATTGGAGGAATCCATAGGTAATACCTAGGTGATTGCATGAGCGCAGAAGTAGAGCCTGGGTGATTAGAGGAGTGCATAGGTAGTGCCTTGATGATTTAATAAGTGTATGGCAAGTGCCTGAGTGATTGAAGGTGTGCATGGGTAATGTCTAGGTGATTGCATGAGTGCAAGAGTAATGTTTGTATGATTGCATGAGTACATGGATAATGTCTGGGTAGTTGCATGAGTGTAGTATTAGTGCCTATGTGATTGGAGGAGTGCATAAGTAGTGCCTGAGTGATTTTATAAGTGCATGTGTACTGCCTAAGTGATTGAAGGAGTGCATGTGTAATGACTGAGTGATTGCATGAGTGCATTGGTAATGTCTGGGTAATTGAAGAAGTACATGAGTAATGTATGGGTGAGGGCATGAGTGCAAGAGTAATGTCTGGGTGGTTGCATGAGTGTAGTTGTAGTCCCTGGAAGATTTAAGGAGTGCATAAGTTGTGCATGGGTGATTGGAGGAGTGCAAGGGTAGTGCCTGGGTAATTGGAGCAGTGCATAGCTAATGCATTGGTGATTCCATGAGTGCATGGGTAATGTTTTGGGGATTAGAGCAGTTCATAGGTAATGCCTGGCTAATTGCATGAGTCTAGGGGTAATGTCTAGCTGATTGCATGAGTGTAGAGATAGTGACTGGGGGATTTTATAAGTGCATGGGTATTGCCTGGGTAATTGTATGAGTACAGGGGTAGTGCCTGGGTTATTGGTGAAGTGCACGGGTAGTGCCTGTGTGATTATATAAGTGTATAGGTAGTGGCTGGTTGATTGATGGGGTGCTTGGGTAATGCCTGGGTGATTGCATGAGTGCAGGAATAATGTGTGAGTATTTCGAAAAGTGCGTGAGTAATGTCTGGGTGATTGCATGAGTGCAGGGGTAATATCTGAGTGATTGCAGGAGTACAAGGCTAATCTCCAGGGGATTGAAGAAATGCATAGGTAATGCCTGGGTAATGCATGAGTGTAGTGGTAATGTCTTGTTGATTGCATGAGTGTAGGGGTAGTGCCTGAGTGATTGGAGGAGTGTGTAGGTATCACCTGGGTGATTTTATAGTGCAAGGGTTCTGGCTGGGTGATTGAAAGAGAACAGGGGTAGTGCCTGAGTGGTTGGAGGAGTGCATAGATAGTGCCTAAGTGATTGGAGGAGTGCATGGGTAATGCCTGGGTGTTTGCAAGGGTGCATGGGTAGTGAATGATTGATTGGAGGAGGGTATGAGTAGTGCCTTGGTTATTGCATGATTGCATGTATACTGGCTGAGTGATTGTAGGAAGGCATTGCTAGTGCCTGGGTGATTGGAGCAGTGCATAGCTAATGCATTGCTGGTTGCATGAGTGCAGGGATAATGTCTGGGGGATTAGAGGAGTGCTTAGGTATTGCCTGGGTAATTGCATGAGTGTAGGGGTAATGTCTAGCTCATTGCATGAGTTTAGGGGTTGTGTCTGGCTGATTTTCTAAGTGTATGGGTACTGGCTGGGTAATTGCATGAGTGCAGGGGTAGTGCCTGGTTGATTGAAGGAGTACTTGGGTAATGCCTGTTTGATTAATGAGTGCAGCGATAATGTGTGAATGTTTGGGTGATTAAATGAGTGCAGGGGTAATGTCTGAGTGATTTCATGAGTGCAAGGGTAATATCTGGGGTATAAGAGGAATTCATAGGTAATGCCTGGGTAATTGCATGAGTGTAGGGTAATGTCTTGTTGATTGCATGAGTGTAGGGGTAGTGTCTGGGTGAATGGAGAAGTGTGTAGGTAGTGCCTGGGCGATTTTATAAGTGCAAGGGGTTTGGATGGGTAACTGGAGCAGTACAGGGGTAGTGCCTGGGTTATCAAAGAAGTGCATAGGTAGTGCCTGGGTGATTTTACAAGTGCATATGTACTGCCTGAGTGACTGAAGGAGTGCATGTGTAATGACTAGGTGATTGCATGAGTGCAGGGGTAATGTATGGGTAATTGGAGGAGTGCATGAGTAATGTTTGGGTGATTGCATGAGTGCAGGGGTAATGTCTAGTTGGTTGCCATAGTGTAGTGGTAGTGACTGGATGGTTGGAGTAGTGCATAGGTAGTGTCTGGGTGATTTTATAAGTGCATGGTACTGGCTAAGTGATTAGAGGAGTGCATAGATACTGCCTGGGCGATTAAAGGAGTACAAGGGTAGTGCCTGGGTGATTGCATGAGTGCAGGGGTAATATTTGGGAGATTGGAGAAGTGTATAGGTAATTCCTGGGTGATTGCAAGAGTGTACGGGTAATGTCTAGCCGATTGTATGAGTGTACGGGTAGTGCCTGGGTGATTGAGGGACTACATAGGTAGTGTCTGGGTGATTTCATAAGTGTATGGGTACTGGCTAGGTGATTAGAGAAGTGCATGGATAGTGCCTGGGTGATTGGAGGAGTATGGGAACTGTGCCTAACTTTATAGATGAGTGCATGGGTAGTGTTTGAAAAAATGGATGAGTGCAGTAAAAGCGGTTGTAAACATTAGTTCACATTATCATGCTTATTACATTATTTAATCCTACCTTTTTTACTAATGAAGATACAAACTCAGTGGAACTATTTTACAGTAGTTTTGTTGTAAACTGAATGTAATTTTTTTTCAAACTTTACCATAACCTTCTGTAAAAAAGAAGAAAAAAACTGGTATTGAAAATAATATTATAGTTTTAAGAACACAACATAATTTAAGAATTACATAACATTTTCAGTTTACCTTTTTTACTGTTTTCAGATTTTACTGAATTTCACCATGCACAGTGATTTCAATGTAGATCATCATACAACAGTGGGGAAAAAAACAATCAATGAGATTGTAAAAATAAAAACAAATCTGTTTGTTTGTCATGCTCCTGAGGCGGAAGCCGGGAGCGAGGCTGTGTGCTAGTTTTTTAATCACTTTGTGTCACTTTAAACTTCGTGTAAATTTTAAACCTCACTCACGCTTTCTGGAATCACTGTGGTCCAAAGCAGCCGATCTATTGCTGCAGCTAGACCGCCCCAGAACATTGTTTGGCGCCAGCGCGCTGAAACCGGAGGCCACACCCCCTTCCGAGGCCACGCCCCCTCCCACAAACCATACTTAAGACGCCGAGTTAAGGCGCCAGGTAACTGTTTGTTTGTTGTGCTCCTGAGGTGGAAGCCGGGAGCGAGGCTGTGTGCTAGTTTTTTAATCACTTTGTGTCACTTTAAACTTCGTGTAAATTTTAAACCTCACTCACGCTTTCTGGAATCACTGTGGTCCAAAGCAGCCGATCTATTGCTGCAGCTAGACCGCCCCAGAACATTGTTTGGCGCCAGCGCGCTGAAACCGGAGGCCACACCCCCTTCCGAGGCCACGCCCCCTCCCAAAATCCGTACTTAAGACGCCGAGTTAAGGCGCCAGGTAACTGTTTGTTTGTTGTGCTCCTGAGGCGGAAGCCGGGAGCGAGGCTGTGTGCTAGTTTTTTAATCACTTTGTGTCACTTTAAACTTCGTGTAAATTTTAAACCTCACTCACGCTTTCTGGAATCACTGTGGTCCAAAGCAGCCGATCTATTGCTGCAGCTAGACCGCCCCAGAACATTGTTTGGCGCCAGCGCGCTGAAACCGGAGGCCACACCCCCTTCCGAGGCCACGCCCCCTCCCACAAACCATACTTAAGACGCCGAGTTAAGGCGCCAGGTAACTGTTTGTTTGTTGTGCTCCTGAGGTGGAAGCCGGGAGCGAGGCTGTGTGCTAGTTTTTTAATCACTTTGTGTCACTTTAAACTTCGTGTAAATTTTAAACCTCACTCACGCTTTCTGGAATCACTGTGGTCCAAAGCAGCCGATCTATTGCTGCAGCTAGACCGCCCCAGAACATTGTTTGGCGCCAGCGCGCTGAAACCGGAGGCCACACCCCCTTCCGAGGCCACGCCCCCTCCCACAATCCGTACTTAAGACGCCGAGTTAAGGCGCCAGGTAACTGTTTGTTTGTTGTGCTCCTGAGGCGGAAGCCGGGAGCGAGGCTGTGTGCTAGTTTTTTAATCACTTTGTGTGACTTTAAACTTCGTGTAAATTTTAAACCTCACTCACGCTTTCTGGAATCACTGTGGTCCAAAGCAGCCAATCTATTGCTGCAGCTAGACCGCCCCAGATCATTGTTTGGCGCCAGCGCGCTGAAACCGGAGGCCACGCTCCCTTCCGAGGCCACGCCCCCTCGCCCCGCACCGGAAGTAGCATAAATTATGTGCATGTTCCGGTCGGATGTGGCCTTGGCTCTGGCCCCGGGCTTCCTTATCCAGTCCCAAGCACGCCCTTGTGGTAGAGGAGGCGGACTGGCCATTTTGCACAGAGACCACTTCTCATGCAGAATTAGTGACGCTCACATCAAGGACTCAGAGAGCTGCCATTTCACCATCCATCTAGCACCGACAACCTCGCTGACAGGTCTTCTGGTGTACCGCCCTCCCGGCCATTTTGGCCCCTTTGCCAGCGCCCTACTAGATTCCATATCAGCTCTTGCCCACTCTACACTCAACTTCACTGTGCTAGGGGACCTCAATATCCACTTTGATGATCCCCTAGACACAGGGGCTGCTGATCTGATATCGGACTTAGCTGCCTATGGTCTCCAACTGGCCAATACTGGAGCCACCCATATCAAGGGCCACTTGTTAGACTCAGTCTTTACAAATGTCCGTACCCTCCAGGCTAGACCGTCTTGCCCCCTCCCCTGGACAGACCATTTTCTGGTCCCCCTTTTTTGGCCTGGAGAATTTAGGAAGCCCCCCAAGCCCACCACATACACTCGGGACAGGGCATGGTCCAGACTCTCTATCAAGGACTGGGCCAATGCTCTAGAATCAACGACCCCCGCCCCCTCCGGGACCCTTTTACAGCTGATAGTAACTTCAGGAAGTGGATTTCCGACTCACTTGACTCCATCATACCTACAAAAACCCGCGAAGACAAGAGCGGAAAGACAGGCTCAGCCCCCTGGTTCAACTCAGAACTCAGAGCCCTCCGCAAGGAATGTAAAAAAGCTGAGCGACTGTGGAGGAAGGATTGGCTTCACTCCAATAAAGATGCATAGCGGAGGACTGTGAGAGCATACAAATCTGCCCTGAAAATTTCTAAAGCCTCTTACTATGACGATAGGATAAAAAATGCCACTAACTCCGCAAGAGAATCCTATCTCATCGTCAAAGAACTCCTAAAGGTTCCTGAACCCCCACCACTGACCGTGGCCCTTCCAGACAGGAGCAAAGAATTAGCAAAATTCTTCGACTCCAAAATCTCCCACATCCTAGATTCACTCCCGCAGCCTAGTCAGCTACCTTGCTGGGACAATGTGACGCCCGACACCTGTCCAGTAGACGCCCCTCGCCCGCTGCTTAATGCCTTTAGGGCGGTTACATCGGACGAAGTTGAAAAGACTCTGGCCAAAATGAAAAGTGGCTCCCCCCTTGACCCTGCCCCCATGAGGTTTCTTAAAACAGTCGCTCCTGCGATTGTTCCTTCAGTTATGGAGTTGATCAATGCTTCTCTATCCCAAGGCACCGTTCCTCCTAGCTGGAAGGGAGCGGTAGTCAAAGCCCTTCTTAAAAAACCCCAACTGGACCCCGCCGACCTGGCCAATTATAGACCGATCTCGCTCCTTCCGGGCATCAGCAAAATTGCCGAAAAACTGGTCAACGCTCAGTTGTCCCAGTTCCTGGAATCGAATAATCTGCTGCGACGGTCCCAAACGGGGTTTCGCCCTGGCCAAGGCAAGGACACTGCCCTCCTCGCTGTCATCGAGGAGGCAAGGTGCATTTTGGATGCAGGGGGATCAGTGGCAGTGATCCTCCTGGACCTTAGTGCAGCCTTTGACACGGTGAACCACCGTGTCCTGCTCCATCGGCTGACCAGGGCAGGACTCGGGGGCACAGCGCTGGCCTGGTTAGAGCCATTCCTGTCGGCCGCTCGTTTCAGGTCTGGGATGGCAGCTCCCGTTCTGACTCCCTTTCTCTGACAAGTGGGGTTCCCCAGGGTTCCTCACTGAGTCCAACCCTTTTTAATGCCTACATGGCCCCTTTGGAGGATATAGTTGCCCCCTTCGGCATTAAGATTGTGAGCTACGCGGACGACACGCAATTGGTCGTCTCGCTCTCACATCTAGACCAATGCCTAGATAATCTTCTGCACTGCCTCCAGAAAATCCACCTCTGGATGTGCGATTCCTCACTCAAACTCAACTTGTCCAAAACAAAAGTTATGCTGATGGGCAAGAAATGGTCAACAATTCCACCATCCGTTTGGCCCGACACCATGGGTGAGGTGCCCGCCCCCAGAAAAGAAATTAAGAGTCTGGGGGTCTGGCTTGAACCAGACCTATCCATGAAAACCCAGGCTACCAAAACAGCCGGAACCTGTTTCGGACTTATGAGGTCAGTCCGCAAGATCCTTCCTCTGCTCCCCCCTCTTTCCAGGAAACTCCTGGTTCAAGGACTGGTTCTTGCACGACTGGATTACAGCAATGCTGTCTATTTAGGAGCCCCTGAAGCTACTCTGGACAAGCTGCAACGAACCCAAAATGCAGCTGCTCGGATGCTGATGGGCCTTCCCTCCAGATCCTCCGCCAGGCCGACACTTAAGGCACTCCACTGGCTGCCAGTGCGAGAGAGGATCGAGTTCAAGGCTATGTGCATCGCGCACAAGCTCCTCAATGGACAAGGCCCCTCGATCCTGGGGGACATGGTTACCCCGTAAAAAGCCTAGAGATCTCTGCGCTCGGACAATGAGCGACTGGCGAATATCCCCAAGTTTAGGAGGGCACGTACCGGAGGTCGTCGCTTCTCAGTAAAGGCAGCCACACGCTGGAACTTGCTCCCCCGTAGTTTGCGTTTGGAACCCTGCTACCTGCGCTTTCGCAAGCAGCTCAAAACTCTGCTTTTCCCCAAATAAAAAGGTTTTCTTCCCCCTCTCCCCTCTTAGCCAACCTTACAGGTTTACAGCGCGGGGATGCCTCCGGGTCACCAGGCGCTCTACAAATCTTTAAATAATAATAATAATAAAATATTTACAACAAGTGTAACTATCTGTTTACCTATCTAGAGTTTCTAAATTACATTCTTCAACTAGATTAACTCTTTTATTTCTCTCAAGTACATTTTGTAAAATATGCACTCTCATTTACATCGTGTATAATATAAAGATCAAACATATAAACTACTTCTTTTAAACACAATTTTCCAAATGCAATATGAATTAGTGCAAACAATAATCCAAACAGTAATTGTTCACATCTTCCCAATAGGCTGACTAATGTTTCCAAATCCATTTGCATTGAAAATATCCACAATAAACTTGTTAATTCGTGTACAGATCTTCCCAATAGGCCAAATGATGTTTTCAAAACTTTGCCATCAAAAATATCAGATATGAATTTGGTAATTCGTAAGGCAACCTACATTTAAATTCCAAATAGGCTTCATTGCAAAGTGTCCATCCTTTATTGCACTTTAAAAGCACAGTATAGTGTCCAGATGTTGTAGTAGGTACATCATGTAAAATAATAGCCACTGCTTTAAAAGTTCTTCCTGAAATTGATACTTGACTTGCCATAAAATCTTAAATTGGCTTCCAATTTTATTCCATTTGCTCTCCAATGTTGTAGCATTAAAATGACATATTATCCAAATATTTCTGATTTACAATGAGAACATTTTATATCTTGATTAGCTGTTTTTACTAATTTGTTAAAAGACACTGATTTGCAATCTGGTATCATCACCAAATGAATCGTTCAGTATCTATTTCAGAGGAAGCAGAAAATGAACACTCTTCACATTTATGATCCCATCTGTAACTTAGTCCAAAGAAAATTTCAATTTCTATTCCTTCATCTTCCAATACTGCAAGCATAAACATAAGAAATTCTTGTGCATCTTCTTGTTATATAATTCAATGTAAATTTCAATGATCCAGTACATATATCCAAAAGATGCAAATGCCAGAAACAGCATGGATTTTAGTGCTATCAGTTACCAACTTTTGAAAAATATAATGTAGTAAAGAGCAGAATCTTTTTTCTCGATTTTCCATAATTTCATGATGAAGATCCTCTAGATAAAACACAACATTCACAATTACATTAGCATAGCAGTTGATACCTGAACTATTTTCGAACTAGTATCCTACAATATCATCAACAGTGTCCATTTTCATTTTCTTTGCAGTTTCATCATTCTCTTGAATTGTTTTCTTTTTTTGAATCTCAATGGAATATTTGTCAGATTTCCATTTTGGACACACTACACGTTTCTCATATACGGGTTATTCGCCTAAGTTAGGAGCATAAAGACTTCTTAACTGATTGTACTCTTACACAATTTACATCAGCACTAATATTTTAGTCATCAAAATCAATCAAATAAAAACCAGAAAATGTTCTTACTCGAGAAAATGCAACATATGCCATGCCGTCTCAAAACACTGTACTTCTTAACCAAAGCGCTGTCTACCCTTAAACCTTGAGATTTATGAATGGTTACTGCATATGCCAAAGAAAGTGGAAACTGTTTTCTACAAACATTAAGTCTTTTACAAGCAAACAACGAACAGCACAATGTCCAATCTGTTTTATCTCTTCAATCTGATCAAATTTAATCTTCAAAAATTAAATTCCATCTCTGTTCTGAAAATTTACAAAATCAACAACTTTTCCCATTGCTCCATTTACTAAACTTTCTTCTACATTCAAATTATGCCTTAAAATTACCCGACACTTTACACATACAAGGGGACGCCTTGCTGCTTTTGTTTCTGCCAGTTTGGAATCGCCTGTTGCCAGCCTACTTCTTGCGGAACCCGCTCCGCGGTCCCGCTGCGTGAGGAGTGTTGACCGCAGCGCCTTGAAGGGGACACCGAGGGAAGTACTTGCACGGGGCTGCGAGCGAGTGCGTGAGCTCCTTGGGACTGCATTTCCCAGGAGCACCCGCCAGCCCTGATCAGCTACACCTGGGCCGCTCTCCCCGACCCCTCCTACCCTTCCACCGAGCCCTTATCATCTGCTCTCGCTGAGACGGCGAGTGGGACGCCTTGCTGCTTTTGTTTCTGCCCGTTTGGAATCGCCTGTTGCCAGCCTACTTCTTGCGGAACCCGCTCCGCGGGTCCCGCTGCGTGAGGAGTGTTGACCGCAGCGCCTTGAAGGGGACACCGAGGGAAGTACTTGCACGGGGCTGCGAGCGAGTGCGTGAGCTCCTTGGGACTGCATTTCCCAGGAGCACCCGCCAGCCCTGATCAGCTACACCTGGGCCGCTCTCCCCGACCCCTCCTACCCTTCCACCGAGCCCTTATCATCTGCTCTCGCTGAGACGGCGAGTGGGACGCCTTGCTGCTTTTGTTTCTGCCCGTTTGGAATCGCCTGTTGCCAGCCTACTTCTTGCGGAACCCGCTCCGCGGGTCCCGCTGCGTGAGGAGTGTTGACCGCAGCGCCTTGAAGGGGACACCGAGGGAAGTACTTGCACGGGGCTGCGAGCGAGTGCGTGAGCTCCTTGGGACTGCATTTCCCAGGAGCACCCGCCAGCCCTGATCAGCTACACCTGGGCCGCTCTCCCCGACCCCTCCTACCCCTTCCACCTATTGTGTTCAGACTCCTTATTAAGCCACAAGTACTCCCGCAGCGCGGGAGAGCGCGCGGGAGAAGCCCGGGACAAGGGCGGGACCGTCTGTGGCCGTCCGGGGCCGAAGGAGGCCGGGCTGGGCCACCCCCCTTACCAGTGACATATAGTATCACCTCCAGTAAGTGGCTTAGGAAAGTTGGATTTGTTTAGTGTTTAACATGGCAACGTCTACATCAACAAACTCTGTAAATAGCCATCAAATAACTCCTCTTGTAGAGTCTGGTCCACTGGCCATTGGCCCCTTAGATACATTTTTCTTTAATCGTTCACTGGTAATAGACAAAGAGTTGACCTTGGCAGAGAAGCGCGCAGAGCGTAGGCTGTCAATCGAAATACTTAAGAATTCAACGGATAAGTTTTCAAATCTAGCTTACCCCACCTTGGTAACTCCTCTGTCATCAGTGAACTTGCCAGTTGTAAACGACCATTTTGAGGTCCAGGCCCAAAAACCAAACAAGGATGTTGTGATAGAACTAAATAATCCTTGTGGCGGTAAAATCCTACCAGCACCGCTCACTGATTCTGGCGCCCAGGTTACATTGGCCCAACCCAAAATCGGGTCCAAACGGAAACGACCAGCATCTGTAAGAAAATGTAAAAGGGTGGTCAAACCCCCTCAAAAACTCAGGAAGTTACATAAACTCGTGAACACAGGAGAGGTAGCTACTAACGAAACTCAAAGCACAGAAAGTGTTACACCTACTAATCTTGTCTCCTTGAACAGCCAGGACGGAGATGACAATCCTTGTACCGACTCCACTGTACCATGTAAAGATAAGGAGCAATCACTTGTAATTGTTCTCCCTGAACTGGAAAAATTGTTTAGATCACTACTCACCCCCATTGAGGATAGAATTGCAAAGCTTGTAGATAGGCTAAACCATTTTGAACAGACTACCTTAGACAATTTTTATTCCACAAAATCACTGATTAAAGCGAATAGGGTGGAAGTAAGCACAAACTCTCAGGTCCTAAACAACCCTGTTATTCAGGATAAGGGAAGAAATCCCCGAAATAGCTCTCCTTTACCTCCCAAACTGAGCAAACCTACAGTTAAAGCCATTACAAAATCCTCAGACAGAACAGAGAGAGCAAACGTTGGCCCTGATTTACCTCAGTCGACCATAATACACCCTACACAGCCCACAATCCCCCCGACACAAAATCCACCAATCGCAACGAGTGCTGAGGCTACAGTGCGTCACCAAGCGGGAATAGTACCAACAAACGCAAACGTAACTAATAGTACGCAGAAAGCTCAGAATATTCCGGTGGGAGGGAATAGGGCTAACACAGGTTTGTTGGTAGGTAAAACTTCAGTACCGTCCCAAATAAATAACAAACAACAGGCGCTGAAGCCTGTCCCCCAATATGTCCCCCAAGTTCCCAAATCTATCCCACCGCCCGTGGCAAAACAACCCTACAGAAAACCACCAATTAATCTCACCCCAGACTCCTTTCCCTATGTAGCAGTTCTTATAAACGTTCCACCATTACCCCCAGGACAGAGAGAAACTTTCCAGATGCTCAAAAATAAGATCATGCACTGGCTAAAGGAAAACCGTCCTCTGCCTGGTGACATCGACGGGCTAATCATAGGGGTAAGGAGAATAGATTGGATGGGATATACATCGAAAACCTTGGGTGGGGATTGCATAGTGGTCAATTTCCAAGACCCAAGGGTGGCGGGATGGATAACAAGGCAGGGATGGGGAACAAATAAGGGAGGTATCGGAATTGTAGACCTTACCTTTTTTTACCCCCGACCGACTAGTGTAACGACTAGTTTACTCAATGAACCCCTTATTCCCCCTACTGTATCATGGCCAGTCAATCCCTTACCACCTCCTCCTGTAGGTCATAATCATACCACTTACACATATTACAACCCTCAGGTAGGATGGCAGGAGCCGGGATGGGGATATTGACAAACCAGTACTGACAGTTTAGGAGGGAACACTAACGAGCCAGAAGGGCAATGTGATGTTCATGGTAATACAACTGTTACAAACTTATTGGTCAATTACATCGAGACGGGGGGTTTGGTCGAAGAAGGTGGTTTTAGACTGGGAACCCTAAATACAAATGCCAAGATAACATACCCAGCCAATACGACAGTGGATCCGACAGATGACCAAGAAGGGCAGACTAATTCTACTGAAAGCCCTATGCTAGCCCAAGTATTTCCATTGACTAACACCCGAGATGGGCTAGATGCTAGCATTGGTACGCTTTTATCTTGGAATGTCGCTGGGCTGGCAAGTAAATTGGATTCCCAATCCTGGGTGGATTTTATAAGTGGGTATGACATCTGTTGCTTCCAAGAAACCTGGGCTTGTGATCCCCTTTTCTGTCTTGGTTATTTGAACTATTGTATACCAGCGTCAAAAGGGGGAAGAGGGCGGCCCAAGGGAGGCTTAACTGTTTGGGTTAGACAGGACCTGCAGGTCAACATCAAAATGTTGGACCTGGGAAATTGTGATTTGCAATTATTAAGAATCTCCGTAGCAAAGGGTCAACTAATAGATTTGTACAATGTCTACGTGAGAGGTAGCAACGTAACGAATTTACCCACCATTGAGCTGTTGTCTACTGCCATTGAGACCAAGTCCCAGGAAAATGTAACGATAATTGTAGGGGACCTCAACAGGACTTTTGAACCTCTGGACTGTACAAATGACCTCTTGGAGAGCGAAGAGGACAATCTCTGGGGAGTACCACCTCTATGCCTAAAACCTGTAAGGAGATGGACAAAAGAGATCTTATCACTGAATGGAATTTGTATGGAACATGGCTTAAGAGCACTGAACGGGAGGACACCTGGGGACAAGGAGGGCAGCTACACTTTCGACAATGGCATCAACAGGAGCCGAATCGATTACATTTTGTGCAGTCTCCAACTGTGGAAAGGGGTTGTTGACATGACAGTTAGGCCCCGGGTTGAAAGTGACCACAACCCCCTCTGTGTGACTCATAGGTGGTGGAATACTGGTGCGGGCAACCCTCTAGTAATATACGATGAAACCCCTGTTATGAGTAATGATGAACGCAGGTTAAAATGGCCCAAGGTACTGGCAAACGAGGCCACTATGACTTACATCAATAATGCTGTTGATTGTGCAATTTCCGCGATGGAAACAGCGGTTCCAGTGGTTCCAGGGGATAGTGGAATCACCGAAATCCACAATAAGTTATTCTCCCTCCTGAGACCATGCTTCTTCATTAAAAAAAGGAAAGGGAAGAAATCTAAAGAAGTGGGAAGGTGGTTTGATAGTCATTGTAGATCAGCACGATTAGCCCTGGGACAAGCCATAAGGAATAGGGACCGCGCCGCTGTGACAAAGAATAGGGAACTGTACAAGATGGCCATCTATCGTGCAAAAAAGAATTGGGATGAAGGCCACTGGGCCGAACTAAAAGAGGCCTCTGATAGTAAAGACTCCAGGGCATTCTGGAAAATCATCAAGTGGGGTAGTGGAGCCGGTCCTGCGAAGCCAGACAACAATGTAGCAGAGGAAGCTTGGGTTGATTACTTCAGACCTCAGTACGCGGAAGTTAACCATCCTGTGGCAGCTGATAGTATAACACCGGTTTATGCAACCGACGATTTGTTCTCCCTTAGAGAAGTGGAAATTGCCATTGGTTCCGCGAAATGTGGGAGGGCGCCAGGTCCAGATGGCATTCCACCTGATATTTTTAAACACGATATGACCAGATGGGCGAGATATACCCTCCTTGTAGCGAATGCCCTAGCCAAGGGGGAAGTGGTCCCAGACCTCTGGAAAGGCGCAACCATTATCCCCATCCACAAGAAGGGAGATCGTTCACTGCCTGCAAACTATAGGCCCATAAGCTTAATAGCCACTTTACAGAAAGTAGTTGGGAGAATGGTAACAAACCAGCTTATGGACTGGGTTGAAGACAACAACGCCCTTTCTCCATACCAAGCGGGATTCAGGCGAGCAACCAGTACCATCGATCAGGTCTTCCGCTTTACCATATTAAGGTGGAAGACCGTTGTACTGGGAAGGGGCTGCCTGTACGTCGCGTTCGTCGACCTGTGGACGGCGTTCGACCTAGTCCCCCGGTTTAAGTTATGGTTGGTTTTGCAAAAGTTGGGGATCCCTGCTGATCTGCTAACATTAATTATGCGACTGCACGAATCCAACTTCGCTAGAGTCCAGTGGGGTGGAAGTGGAGAGACATCAGAGGATTTCCCAGTGGAAAGGGGTGTCCGACAGGGCTGTTCCATGGCCCCTTTACTTTTCTCGTTATTTATTAACGGAATCGTTGAGAGGATGCTGAAGGCTAGTGTTGATGCCCCATCGTTAGCGGACACCAGGGTTCTGATCCTGATGTTCGCTGACGACACTCTTATCTTGTCTAAGACCCCCATGGGGCTGCAACGTGCATTAAACATTTTTGATGCTTTTTGCACTGAGCATGGGCTAGAGGTAAATGTGGGAAAAACAAAACTAATGGCTTTTTCCCCCGGATGCAGGAACTACCCCAAGGTAACCCTAAACAGCAGTAGGTTAGACATTGTCAAAGAATTTACGTACCTGGGTGTACAGATCGCAGAGGGCATTGGCTGGACGCATCATGTAGATAAAGTGGTCTTAAAGCACCAGCAGCTTTCTGGTGCTTTAAGGGGGGAACACCGCAAATCCAAAACAAAACCGATAAAACCCGCATTAATAGTGTATGACGCGAAGGTTTTGGGTGCCACATTATATGGCGCGGAGCTATGGGCCTGGGATGGTTTAGCGGCTCTTCAGACTTCAGAGAACAAGTTTATGCGAGGGATTACAAGACTCCCACAGAGTACCCCCTTAACCCCACTGTTTTTGGAGTTAGGTAGACGCACCATTGTAGATAGAGCCCGATTGCGCCCAGTCCTTTACTGGAGACGTCTCTGGACGACTCCAGAAATAAGACAATATGCGGAGGGTTTTCAATGGATTATTAAGGAAGATACCTTCCATAAGATAAAATGGCTAAAACATCTGAAGTCCATGTTAGTAAACTTAGGGTTTTCAAATCTTTGGAATAACCCTGAGGGAGAGATCTTCCCTAGCAAAGAAGCCCTTAAAGAACAATACTGGGATTGGGTTGGCGGTAAGATGCTGAATGACACCAGGGCCGACTCTATGACTGGTCGCTTCCTGGAGATAACATTTTTTCCTGCCCTGGAAAATTACTGGGACAACATCACGGTACCAATGGACAGGAAACTTGTATTTCAGCTAAGATCAGGATCTATCCCCCTCAAGAAACTGACATCTGGCTGGCACAGACCCACCAATAACTTATGTCCAGCATGCGAAAATGCCGAGGAGAGCATAGGCCATTTTCTTTTCGTATGCCACGCTTATGTGAATCCGAGGAGAAAATGGCTCTCGCCGGTATGCAAAAACTTGGGGACACGAGACAGCACAGTGGCTCTAAGAATCCTACGTACAACAACTCAGGATTCGATAGTCATAGGGGTAGCTAAATACCTGGGTTGGGCATGGGCAATTAGAAGACGGTCCCTGGGGGGAAGCAGGTAACAAGGTATTCCTCTCAACAATGATTAATGTAATACTATTTGTAAATATGGTTTTTATATGCAAATGTTGTATGAGCTGTACTCTATGTTTAATGAATTTTTAATCCGTAATAATGTATTATTGTATAACTGTGTTGATTTTATGTGCTTTTATGAGAATTGTCTCGAATAAAGCTTATACAAAGAAAGACACATACATATAAAATCTTTTCTAAACCTGCAGTCTTAGACACCGACTTTTCCAAAGAATCCAATTTTGACTGTAATTTCCCTGAGAGAAGAATAGTAACTCCTTTGTGTTCCATTGTATCAACAGCTTCCATTTTCAGTATTGGTTGTTTTTCCAATTTCAAAAGTTCTTGATTGAATGTAGAACACTCTTGCAGTGTAGGCATTAGGCAATCTATAGACTTCTTTTCTTGAATTTTGTTGTATATTTTTTCAGGTGCTATGTTTTCATTTGCAAACAAGTTCATTAAAAAGCTTACATTGTAAAGCTTCTATTCCATGTTTTGTCAAAATACCAATTCTTATATCTTGAAGAATGTTTCCATAGTGTTCATCTCTTGCTTGTCACATATTCTTAATAGGCTCTTTATATTCAAAATTCGACCAAATGTTGACATTTCCAATACTTCCCAAAGATTTCCTAGTGTCTTCATGGAGAAGTGTTTTGAAAACAGGTTGTCCTTTTACAGGAGTAAGTTGTTGTAGGTCACCAAATAGAATTACATGTTTTCCTCCAAAGAGAACACCATAATCTGTTTTTAAAATCTGTTGCATTCTTAAATGTACAAAGGCAAGCATTAAGTATTTGAGACCATGCTCATCTCATCAATGATTAGAAGTTTCATTTTCTTGAGTACTCTTGAAACTTCACAACAAGCTTCTACAGATAGCTTGTGATATTCCAACTTATTTTCACGTTCAACTGGTAGCATGAGTAATCGATGTAATGTAACCCATTTAATGTTGTGTGCTGCTAACCCAGTTGGAGCGGTTACAACACAAGATAAATTTGATTCAGTAGTTTTGTGTAGATAACTGGGTAAAACTTTAATTAAGAAACTTTATCCTGTTCTAGCTTGCCCACTGATGTACATTCGAATAGGTTTAAATCATGTGCATTGTCATTCTTTTTTTATGCAGTAAACCATGCTGTATCTGTTATGTCACTTGCTGATATATTTCTTTTTGTTCAATATTTAGTTTTTCTTCTAAGTTTCCCAACTCAATAATATACTGTTGTGCATGTTGCATTGCCATTTCTACTTCATTCATGGCTATTGCTGCTTCATTTTCAATAATTGGCTCTCCTAGTGGATCTTGACTTAGTGGAGCAGAACTTTCACTATCTTGAGAACTGTCTCTAGATATTTCAGCTGCAATTGTAATTTCTTGTTCAATCTCTACATTTAACATTTGTAGATAAGTTGGAAAAATTGTGCATTGAATCCTATCTTTACATACATTAAAAGAATCTTCATAGCAGTCAAAATCTCCAAGTAATTCCATTTCACTACGACAAGGCTTAAAGAGTTGCAGAGGTGCTAAATAGAAAAACTCCCTTTTATCTGGAGTTTCACAACTGAGATTCCTGTGGTTAATACGATTTCCTTTTGTGTAATTTACCAAACATCGATCACATCCAATTACTGCATATTTTTCTTCATTTATATTTTCTGTAACATTTCTCTTAAAACTGTAATGTTGCAGTACTTCATAGAGACATATGTTTTCCAGATGTGGTCTCCTTTTTCGATAGTACATATCCAACATATTAGTTTTAACAATATCTGTACTTTCTGGTTCATTCAATGCTAAGTATTCAATTTCTTGTTGAGATTTCAATACTCAATTTCGTGTTGCAGCAAGACCTAGACTTATCCAAATGATGCCTCTTGACTTTGAATATGAACTTGCAGAGGTCAACCGATCCGAACATTTGTAGGATCCAATCTCTCAATGGGAAAGCATCTTCAAACTAAAGCTGTACAGTTTATTACTAAGAGTCTTCTCTTGTGAAATTTCTTCCCACATTTCTTTCAACTCTGTCTTTTCAGACTTGGTTATATATGACATAACATAACAATCAACAGCAATCGAATTATCTGCAACATACTGGATATCCATGTTTGCATTCCACATTGTCAAAATCACTGGATTGTAGTCATTAATATACTTTGAATCTTCAGTTCTTTTTATGTTGTAAGTATTCTTCTGAGATTTTCGAGTTATAGTATGCCTTACTGCTGACATGAAACTATTGACTCTTTCTTTTGAAATTACTGGACGTGGGAATCCAAAACGACATTTTGTATAAAATGTTCCCTTTAACGTGTATTTTCGTCGACAATATTTCCACATCTGGATCTTCTGAAAATTCATCATATTGTCCACCTTTTCCAGTGGGGAAGAGCTGTAGAAAACAACAAGTTCCTAAACCTTTTTCCCATACACTCATGGTAGTTCCCTTTTCTTTCTTCATTTGAAACAATTCAATAGTGTTTCCTATTACTTCTTTTGAATGTAGAATATATATACTGTAATGTTCATACATTGCTTCACTCCTGGAGTTGTTCACTTTTTCTATTTGGCCAGTTGAAATTTCAGTTTAATCTTCTACAGATATTTCTTGTTCTTCCACATTTACAGTTTTATAATAAATATTGTTTTGTACAAGATATAATGTAGCCTTTTGACGTTTGGTGACATCTACGAATTCTTGCCATATTTTCCAACTCTTAACTAGAATAACTACAGGTTCACTTTCCACTCCCTCTATACCAACAGTTTCAATATTTTTCTTAAAATCTAAAAGTAAATACACAACTCTTCCTTTTAAACCTCTTTGTAAATCCGTTGAAGGCAGCTTACCTGTTCTAGGCTCCAAACAAACTATAGCCTGAAACGGGTGCACAGATTGAATAAGAATGGACTCATACGTATTTGTATCTACCAGTTCCGGAGGAATGGCTACCAACTCTAAGTTGTTATGTACAGCACTAGCTGGCATTTTGCTCTCATTTACAAATACGTTGCTCACTACCAACTCAGAACGACCTTCTACCAACAAATAAACGCCAAATTGCTCCCACTTATCATTGTTTTCCTTTTCACTTTTTAAATATAAATTAACATTCCTAGTTTGACTTCTATAGTGAGTACGTTGCCAACAAATACATACATAGTTTGGTTTTTCACAAGAAAGTACCTTAAACTTTGTAATTTCTTTTGCAAACTTCTTAGTGGTACTATCTTCCACCTCTTCTTCAACACCTACACCTACACTTATCAAACTCTCACTTTCACTACACTTCTCTTGAGAACCAAAGGAATGAAACTGTATATCATCAGAATTTTTTTTTCATCCGATACTGAACCATGAAAAAGAGATGTGCTTATTTCACTTAAAGATAATACAGGAACGTTTACATAGTACAATCTTCTTACTAACTTCCGCATTTCTGAATGAAGTACTGCTAACATTCTTAAATGATTAAAAGTACTTTGACACACTTTTCTAGAAAGACAAGCCAGAGAATGACCCAGCAAGTTAATATATTTTCTCACTTTACAAGGACCTAGTCCTTGCAATATCTTAATCTTCTGTTGAACACTTTTTTTAACCATAATCTCGTCAGTAAATTTGTAATATATGAATAGATTCCTGTTATATACTGCAAATACTACTACAATCCCACTTTTACACTAGAGCTTGTGTATATCTCCCATGAACTTCTTCAGCTATTACTTCTACCACATTTCTAGGAACCATCTTTTCTTTTTTAATTGGACAACCGTGTTTTACCTCATAACAACGACCACTGGTATCAACTGCATGAAGTAGTGTATTTTGTTGAAAATGACTTTCTTCATTAAAAATAGGTTCAGTACTAGAAGTGTACTTCCATTCACCCAAAACATTTTTGCAAAAGTTAGTGATATTAACCAGTCTTTTTCTTTTTCTTTTCTCCTTCATAAAGTGCATTGTTTTATTCAATGTTTCATTATCTTCAATACTAATATAAACAATTTTCTTTTCAATTCATAGTCTTTTCGACTACACTTTCAATCTGTTGTTTTTCTTGTAAGATGCTGATTTTCTTTTATATTTTTTGCAATCTTTTAATAAAATTTGTAGTACTCTACTTTTATACATTCTCTTCCTAATGTCTTTATATTCTTTCATCCTTCTTTCAACATAGATTGTTTTCCCCTCACCTGATTTTCCTTTAATTTGTCTTTTTTTCATTTCCTTTTGATTGGTTGTACTAATTTTCTTTCTCTTTTCCACATTTTGAAAATGTATTACTCTCTTTAAAAGTCTTTTAACAAATTATTTAGTTCTCTTACAGAAGTCTTTTTCTTCAATGGCACATGTTGTACTTCATCTAATTTCTGATTTTCTCTCTCCTTTAAATAGTACAGATTCGTGTTGCCTTTTCTTCTGAACTTTTCCTGTCATACTGAATCTTTCTCAATAATAATAGAGAATATCTGAAAAAAAAAGTTCAAAAACTTTCTAAAAAATATTTAATAATATTAAAATAATTATACACACATATTCTCATCTATAAATAAAGTACCTTCCATTTAAAAGGTACAGACATATGCATATATGATTTTCAGAATAAGGTGAGACTTACAGCTGAGGCATGTCATAGGTTTTTGCTTTATATTTGCCTAGGCCCAACACCCTGAGCATTACTAGAATTGTGAAGTGGCAGCAAAGGTGAGGTTTAAGGCATGTTAGGAGATGGATTAGTTATTACACTACTTTGTATAAGTCTGCAGAAAAGTTCACTTGAAATATGCCACATAAATAGGTGTGCGTTTGAAATGTAAAGTGCAATCTGTTTTAAAGGTTTTATAGTCTTGTAACTGAGGTATGTCTCTACTTGCATATGAATTTTCATACATATCATGCATGTGAATTTGATAGACATGTAAAACATGGATAAGTGTATGAATAGTGCCTGAAGGCATAGATGACTGCATGAGTAGTGCCTAGGTGAATAGATGAGTGCAACAGTAAGACCCGGGTGATTCTGTGAGTACAAGGGTACTGCCTGGGTTATTACATGAGTGCATAGGTAGAGCCTGCGTGATTGCATCACTGCAGGGGTAGTACCTGGGTGATTGCATATGTGCATAGGTAGTGCCTGGGTGATTGGAGGTATGCAAGGTGTAGTGCCTGGGTGATAGGAGCAGTGCATAGCTAATGCATTAGTGATTGTATGAGTGCAGGGGTAATATCTGGGGAAAACAGGAGTACATAGGAAGTACCTGGATGATTTTATAATTGCATGAGTAACACCTGGGTGATTGGAGGAGTACTGTGGTAGTGCCTGAGTGATTTTAGTAGTGCTAGGGTATGGCCTGTATTATTTTATAAGTGCATGGGTACTGGCTGACTGCAGTTCTTTTGTTTCTTTCTACACCTTTCTTGTTTCTTTCTTTACCCCTCATGCCTCTTTCTGTACCCCTCTTCCTTCTTTCTGTACTCCTCTTGCCTCTTTCTGCACCTCTGTTGCTTCTTTCGGTACTTCTTTTGTGTCTTGCTTCCTTCTGCACCCCTCTTGCTTCTTTCTGCAACCCTCATGCCTCTTTTACACCTCTTTTCCCTCTTTCTGTACTCCTCTTGCCCCTTTCTGCACCTCTGTTCATTCTTTCAGTAGTTCTTTTGT
Source organism: Triturus cristatus (assembly GCF_964204655.1). Lineage (NCBI taxonomy): Eukaryota > Metazoa > Chordata > Amphibia > Caudata > Salamandridae > Triturus > Triturus cristatus. The sequence goes on from NC_140589.1 coordinate 185,906,233, forward strand.
TTCTTTCTTCACCTTTCTTGTTTCTTTCTGTATTCCCCTTGTCTCTATCTCCACCCCACTTCCAACTTTTTGCATCTCTGTTACCTTCTTTATGCACTTCTCTTGCTTCTTTCTCCAACCCTCTTCCCCCTTTCTGCATCTCTGTTTCTTCTTTTTGCACTTCGCTTACCTCTTTCTGCACCTCTGTCGCTTCTTTCTGCAACCCTTGTGCCTCCTTCTGCACCCCTCTTGCTTCTTTATGCACATCTATTGCTTCTTTCTGTACCTCTCTTGCTTGTTTCTGCACCCCTCCCCTCTTGCTTCTTGCTGAACCCCTAGTGCCTCTTCTACACCCCTCTTACTGCACCACTCTTGCCTCTATCTGCACCTCTCTTCCTTCTTTCTGCACACCTTACAACTTAAAAAACTGCACTTCTCATTTCAAGTAGAGACCTAAAATGATGTGGTGTATTTCATGCATACCTTTCACAGACAAATATAAAGCAGCAACCTATCACATGTGTATGCTGTAAGTCTCACCAACTTCCTGAAAGCATGCATGCATGTTTGTACACATCATAAATGTAGGTGTCTATGTACATAAGTCTCTTCTTACTCATCTACTCTGCTATGTGTTATCCATCTGAAAATGCTACATGTGTAAAACACAAGTATACATCCATGTATATGCTTCTTTTCTTTTATGTATGGTGCACTAGCAAAAGGTACAGACACAGGCATGCACGGTTTGAGGAAGATGGTGAGACTTACAGCAGAGACATGTGAAAGGTTGCTGCTTTGCCCTTAGCTATGCTCAATACCTGACTAGTAGTGGAATAGTGAAGCAGTAGCAATAGAAAAGTGATGTTTAAGATAAGTTGCGTGAAAAATTACTGATTATGGTACTTTGGAAGAATTTGTGAAAAAGTACACGTGAAGTATGCCACCTAAATAAAGGTGTGTGTTTGAAATGTGAAGTGCAATCTTTCAAGTTTTAAACCCTTAATAGTCTTGTAACTGAGGTATGTCTCTATGTGCACATGCATTTTCATGCATATTATGCATGTGAAGTTGAAAGACCGAGGGCGTTCGATCTCGGACCTGGGGAACTGGGTTTGAGTCTCGGTAATGATGCTGGACATCCTGTGATTCTGGGCAAATCACTTAATCTCCCCATGCCTATCAAAAAATTAATGTGTGTCCTCATGTAACGTAACTGGTGCTATGTAAAGTGCTCTGATACCTGATTGGATTCGGGTCAAGTCCGCGCTATATAAAACTCTGCACAAAAAAAAAGATGTATACATCTATTTGTATATGTCTTTTATATATGAATTTGCTTAGAATAGGTACAGACATATGTATACAATATTTCAAGAATACGGTGAAACCAAAAACTAAGACATGCAACAGATCTGCCTGAGTGATTCATAACTCCATGGGTAGTGCTTGGGTGATTGAATGAGTACAAGAATGGTTGCTGGGTAAATGGAGGAGAGGATGTATAGCAACTGGCTAATTGCATGAGTGCAAACATAGAGCTTAAGTGCATGGATATGTGTAGAAATAGTGCCAGAAGGCATAGATGAGTGCATGAGTAGGGCCTAGGTGAATAGATGAGTGCAACAGAATTACATTCTCTTCACTTATAGAATACTGTAAACATGATGAAAGAAAATGAAGCCAAAACAAAGGTACTATCCTTTGGAAGGACGCTACAAAAAATCGCTACAAAAAATAAGTAATAACTGGTCCCTGGGTCCCTTAAAAATCTCTGGAGCCAAATCTTATAACTGTCTGGGCACATGGTTTTCTGCAAATGGTGCATCAACAACACACAAGCGCCATCTAAAGGACAAGGCAGCATTATTAACTACTAGACTCTGCCAATTATATACAGCCCTTAAAAGCCCCTCCTCAGCGCCAATCAGAAAGGTGCTCAGGGCAGTACTACCATCCGCAATTACCTACGGCAGCAAGGCCTTTCCCAGACAACTCACTAAATACATCTAAAAACTACACCTAAAAATATATAAAAGAGTGTTTAAATTTCCCTATTACACCAGGGGACCCTTGGTGAGACTTAAATTCGGCCTGGAGGTCATTTCATGGTCTAGTATGTTTTTTTTTATAAAGTACTACCACCGATGCATCACGGCAATTCTGGGTACCCTGAAATTTATTTTGCAAGACATTTTCAAACACAAAACCAACCCGTGGTCCACTTACTTAAGGATGGCAGCAGTAACTCTACAAATCGACCTGACTAGTCTAAACTCTTCTTCACTTACGTCTACTGCAATAAAAAGCATAATGAAAAAACAGACTAAACCTCTTTCTAAGATTACAGACTTGCAAAAAATTAATTCTACACCGCCACTAAGGGCCTTGGCAGCATCATACAACAATGGCAGCCAAGTTGGACTTCGGGAACAACCTTATCTTCACTGCACAATAGGGAAAGTTTGCCTGACCAAAATCTTGGCAGTAAGGATGCTGGCATTACATATCAAAGATTTTAATCCTAACTGGCCGCTGCTTTCTAAAGTAGTTAAGTGTAGACTCTTTTACATCTACTGTGCAGCTGTCCGATGTTGCTCGACTACCGCCGATCCTTGTTATAGCCACTTTTCTTAATTCATGGTATAAGAACATGCAATAATGCAATGAATTGGATTTTGAACACCATGGTCCCCCTTGAATTGACAAGAATAGGCAAATTCTTCAAAGCAGTGCAGGACTTCCTTAAAAACTCACAACAAAGCACTGAGATGATCATGAACCGTTAACTCTTAGCTTCTGGATCACGGACATTAAGCATTGCAGAGCTTGACCATGTTGTAATTGGGTTTTTTCTTAGTTGAAACAGTTAATCTATCTTATGGTGGATTTTTAACTCACTTTTATTCATTATTTCCATAAAAGATAATGGAAAGGGAAGAAGGTAGAGAGAAAGCCTGTACACTAAGAGTTTTCTTTGCTCGAGCATAGCATGTCAGCCACACTATAGGGTCATGTAAGGAACCATTATTCTCTTTTGCCTTGTATATTATGTTTCTTCCTTTTAAATGTTTTCTATTGTCTTCGTTTTAAGTGTTCTATACAATAAACTTTGTATTGCCTTGAGTGCAACAGTAGGGCCTGAGTGATTCCGTGACTACAAGGGTAGTACCTGAGTTATTACATGAGTGGATAGGTAGAGCCTGCATGATTGCATCAGTGCAGGGGTAGTACCTGGGCGATTGCATAAGTGTATAGCTAGTGCCTGGGTGATTTTATAAGTGTATGGGTACTGGCTGAGTGATTGGATGAGTGCATAGATACTGCTTGCGTGATTGGAGGAGTGCAAGGGTAGTGCCTGGGTCATTGGAGCAGTACATAACTAATGCAATGTGATTGCATGAGTGCCAGGGTAATGTCTGGGGGATTAAAGGAGTACGTAGGTAGTGCCTGGGTGATTATATAAGTGTATGGGTAGTGGGTCGGTGATTAAAGGTGTACTTGGGTACTGTCTAGGTGATTGCATGAGTGCAGGGGTAATATGTGGGTGATTGGAGGAGTGCATGAGTAATGTCTGGGTAATTGCATGAGTGCAGAGGTAATGTCAGGTTAGTTATATGAGTGTACTGGTAGTGCCTGGGTGATTGGATGATTGCATAGGTAGTGTTTGAGTGATTTTATAAGTGCATGGGTACTGGTTGGGTGATTAGAAGAGTACAGGGGTAGTGCCTGGGTAATTTGAAGAGTGCAAGGGTAGTGCCTGGGTCATTATATAACTGAATGGGTAGTGGCTGGATGATTGAAGGAGTGCTTTGGTAATGCATGTCTGATTGCCTGGGTGCAGGGATAATGCCTTGGTGATTGCATGACTGCAGGGGTAGTGCCTAAGTGATTGCATGAGTGCAGAGGCAGTACCTTGGTGATTGTATAAGAACAAGGGTTAGTGCCTGGGTGATTGGAGGGATGCTAGGGTACTGCCTGTGTGATTGCGTAAGTGCATGAGTACTGGCTGACTGATTGGAGGAGTGCATAGATACTGAGAGGGTGATTGGAGGAGTGCAAGGGTAGTGTCTGGGTGATTGAAGCAGTGTATAGGTAATGCATTGGTGATTGCATAAGTGCAGGGGTAATATCTGGGGTATTACAGGAGTACATAGAAAGTGCCTTGGTGGTTTTTATAAGTGCCTGAGTACTGCCTGAGTGATTGCAGGAGTACTGAGGTAGTGCCTGAGTGATTGAAGGTGTGCACGGGTAGTGTCTGGGTGATTTTATAAGTGCATGAGTACTGCCTGAGTGATTGCATAAGTACAGGGGTAGTGCCTGCATAATAGGAGGAGTGCATGGGTAATACCTGGGTGATTGTATGAGTGCATTAGTAGTGCCTGGGTGATTGCTTGAGTGCAGGGGTAGTGCCTGGATTATTGCAGCAGTGCATAGGTAGTGCCTAGATGATTTGAAGACTACATGGGTAGTGCTTGGGTGTTTTTATAACTGCATGGGTGTTGGGCCGAGCCAAATATAAAGCAGCAGTCTAATACATGACAACTGTAAGTCTCTCCATATTGTTAAAAACATGCATGCATATAGCTCTACCTTTTTGAATCATCATCATATCTAAAAGAAATATACAAATAGATGTACACCTGTATTTTATACGACTAGTATCTACACATGCATAGCAGACATGAGAACACATGTGCAAGTACAGACATACAGCAATCACAAGACCATGCAGACCTCAAACGTAAAACTTGATAGACTGTACTTTACATTTCAAAAAAGAGACCTACACTTCTTCGCTGTAGTTCAAGTATACATTTTCCCAACTCACAGAAAGTAGCCTAATCACTAATCCCTCTCCAAAAATATTGTACAACTCACTTCTGTGCTGCAGCTTCACCATTCTACCAAAACTCGGAATGTTGTGCCTAGACACATATAAAACAGCAACCTATCAGATATCAGATATCTCTGCCATAAGTCTCACCATATTCCTAAAACCATTCATCCATGTATCTGTACCTATTGCCAAAAGCATAACAATACATGTGTAAATAGAGACATACCTCACTCACAAGGCCATAAAGGCTTTAAAACTTGACAGACTACACTTAACATTTCAAACACACACCTAAGATTATGCAGCATATTTCAAGTGAAGTTCTACGCGGCCCTAATAAAGTACCATTATCTCTAATTCCTCACCCAACATAACTTAAACATCAATTATCTACTGCTGCTGCTTTACTATTCTACTACTAATCAGGTATTGAGCAAAGCTAAGAGCAAAGCAGCAACCCTTCCTCATATTTCTAAAACATACATGCCTGTGTCTGTACCTTTTCCTAGTGCCACTATATATAAAAGAAACATACAAATAGATGTATACCTGTAGTTTATAAATCTAACATCTTCAGTCGTATAACATGTTAAATAATAGATATGCAAGTAGAGATATACTTCACTCACAACACCATCCACATCTTAAAACTAGACAGACTACACTTCAAATTTCAAAAATTACGCAGTATATTTGTACTGTAGCTTTCCACAGACTCACAAATATTAGTCTAATAACTAATCTCTCTGCAAACATGTGTTAAACCTCGCTTTTGTGCTGCAGCTTTATCATTCTACAACTACTTAGAGTGTTACACCAAGCCAAAAATAAAGAACAAACCCTTCACATGTCTCAACTGTAAGCCTCACCATATTTCTGAAAGCATGCATGCATATGTCTGTACCTTTTGCTAGCAGCATCATATATAAAAGAAACATACAAATAGATATGTACATGTGTTTTATACATCTGCCATCTTTAGATACATAACACACATCACAATATATCTCCTGGTAAAGACTTTCTTCAATCACAACACTATGCACAGCTCAAAAATTCACAGAACACACTTTTCATTTCAAGAAAATACCAACAATCATGTGACATATTTCAAATGTACCTCTCTACAGACTTATAAAAAGTACCCTAATCACTAATACTTTATGTAAACATGTTTTAGACCACACTTTTGTACTACAACTTTACCATTATACTACTACTTACAGTCTTGAGCTTAGCTACATACAAAGCAACAACAACTCTTTCTTATACATCATGCATCTTTAAATGTATAAACCATTTGAGAATATATATAAAAGTACAGATATACTTCAATCAAAACTCCAAGCACACCTTAAAACTTGACAGTGTGCACATCCAATTTGAAAGCGACACCTAAAATGATATGGTATACTTCAAATTTAGATTTCCAAACACTAATTCAAACTTCCATAATCACTAATCCTTCTTCCAATGTACACATATTACTATACACAATCTATTTCAAGCAACACTTAACTACAATAAAACAAACTAAAATGCACATCTCTACGTTTAATAAATTATTTAAAACATCACAGTTCTTGAGTAATGTTTAAAATTTGAAAATAAAACTAATATATAATACACCTCACACATATATAACTCAACTTCCAAATAGTTTTGCAGAACATGCAATATCACAAACTCATAAAAGATTTTCTTATGCGCACAATCAATGTAATGTACCACTCGCAACAAGGTATAACCAGCAATGGCAAACTTTCCCTCTCGATCTCCACAGAAATAAATGTGAACAAATCACATTGCCTCCTACATTATTTCAAATTGTAAAACACATTTCTAATGATTAGATATATTAACCCTCACCAACTGACTCCTGAAAGGGTCCAAACTGATTCTGGAATTTTCTAGAGTCACGACTCCACTGTGCCCCATCACGATGGAGCCGCAAATCCACATTCAAAAATATGTTACTAATAATATTAGCACTATTCTTTTAAGAACACGCCACTTCTAAACACAATAGTGACATGGGAAATCTTACTTTAATAACATATTACTTATATATAAACTACAATACCATATTTTAAAACCACAGTTAAGATTTAACCGTTATCCATACCGCTTAATACCAGTTTCCATGGTAACAGTTTTTGCAACATTCAACTGAAGAGAGGCATGTCACAAGTTCACCATATTTTCAGGTTTAGCACAAAAGGTTACAAATGCAAACAGCAGGTGTGGTTGATTTTTGCAAAATATTACCTTATCCTATCTACTGTACCTTTCAAAGATTTTTTAAATAACCAATAAGAAACATGCTTTTTAAAGAAAGTAACATGCACCCTATTTGTGAGGGTACAATGTTCGGAAACAGCCAAAACATTTATCTACTTTTTACAAAACAGCATCTTATCCACCATTTCAGATACCTCTCATTCTACAAATGACTACCTCAGCTACAGACATCTTTTCATTAGTTCCAGACATCCCTTCAAGATGCTTACAGTATGGATTGTTGGACACAGCTATTTTTCTGGTTCAAAAGGTATACTGAACGCAGAGGTGTTGACAAAGACCTAGCTGTACAACATGTGGTCATTAAATGGATTGCACAGAGAGGATTAAGGTGGCACCAATTGATGCCTTTTGTTAAAACCTTTTTGCATATCCAACCCCCTGATCTCATGATTGTGCACTGTGGTGACAATGACCTAGGCACATTGACTGGGGTAGGTCTGGAAATGCTAATTCAGAACACCTGTGCACAACTGATGTTACTTTTGCCTCAAACTGTCTTTGTATACCTTAATATATGCCAAAGACAGAAATGGAAGTGGTGAAATCAATTCTGTCCACAGATTGAGAAAGCTAGGAAGAATATCAAGAAAGGTGTTTCTGCTCACCTCAGAGACCATAGGCTGGGGTCCATCTACAACAACAATACATGTTTTGTTATGGAAGATATCTACAGAAGTGATGGAGTACACTTCACAGATCAAGGAAACAGAGTCTTTCTCAACAACCTAAAGCTCTGCATCAGCACTTACATGTAGCTACAAAAAATTCATAATATAAACAAGGACTCCTTTTAGAGCCACTATATAACACAATAGTGAATCTATATTTTTTAAACACACACATTCTCTTTTTTATTGGATTCGCGCACCCGTCGTGAATCTACAAAAGCATGAATTCACTATACTACATTACAATACACTTTTCAAGTTTAACTATTAATTTTAAATTTTATATATTTTACTATCTCTATCAAATTTAATCTTATCATTAACTTCAATCACCCTACCTCTTTAAAACAACTTCACAAACGCAACACTACCATCTATATTATATACTACAAAATTATTTTTTTGAGGTGGATCCACGAATCCAACGTGTCGTTACACTGGGGGCCGTGCTGGAAGCGGTATTGGGGTCGCGACTCCAAAATAAAAAATAAAAAAATGCCCCACTTCCATTATTCGGTATCTGCCATGGGGACTCCATCCCCCGGGGCTTCGCCAGCCTTGTTATTTTTTTTAGGGGGGGGCACATGGCCCCCCTTCTGAGGCCAATTATGACTCGATAGAGCCATCCCCTGGGGCCTGTCCTTACATTGAGTACCGCGGGGGAGCCCAAATGCCCCTGCGGTCCCAGCCTGCTACCTGCCTTCTGCGGGAGCCGGCATTGCTTTTGGACAAAGGGCGCTGCTGACATGCAGCTCCCCTTGTCCAAAAGCAATTTGCTTCACTTCATGGAAGCAAGAGAAGTTTTTCTGCTCCGCTTCCTTGAAGCGAAGCAGAGTTTGTGCTCCCGCCCTGTCATTGCCAACTGCAATTTCCCAGGGGTGGACATTGCTGGAGCTGGCCCTGGGTGTGGCAGTCCCCAGGGCCATAGAGGGCTCCAGGAGAGGGGCCGCGTGGCCCCCCTCCCACCAAATTTAAAGCCCCGGGGAGGTGGTGGTACCCGGGGCCAAAGGTCCGCAACGGAATCTCAATTAATATATTTAGTCCCCTGGGGAGGTGGTTGTCCCGGGGCGTGTGGGGAGGCTTGATCCCCCACACTATATTTATGACACAGGACACAGCCCCGGGAGATGTCAGTCCCCGGGGCTTTAGGGGTGCCACATGCCCCACCACAGGATGGATAAATAAAAGCCCTGGCAAGGTGGCCGTCCCCAGGGCTGTGTGAGGGGGCAGGAGCCCCCATACTTTTATTTTCAACTAAATAAATAAATAAAACCCTCAGGAGAAGGCGGTCACCAGGGCTGCGGGGGCCTCCGCAGGGCCCCATCATAAGTACACACACATGCCCCTGGGACCTGTCCCACCTGTGGGCTTATTAAAACAAAGCGCGGGAGACTGCGCTTCTTTTTTTTTGTTCTCAGCTGGATTCACGCACACAGCGCTTTGTCTGCTGAAATTTATATTTTCTTTTTTCTTTAGCTCTGGGGGACCCTGTGGGACCCCGTGACCAGATCTAGGGGATCAGGGTGTTACTACCCTGCCCCCTTTCCTTCATTTATAACATTGCTTTTCCTTTTTTCTTGTGACTTGATTCAATTGAGTCACAAAATGGCTACCAACACATTTTGGTTTGGAGTGTTAGCAGCCAATAACAATGAAGCTCATGCTCCGGAGGGAACGTGAACCCTCCTTGGCCTTCAGGTATCAATATTTTTATTTTTTGAATTTCTCAGGAACTGCTGAATGGATTTACACCATTTAAAAAAACGGCTTTTCTGAACCAAGAGCTACCTATTTTACAAATTTGGTGTAATTCTGTTTAGCAGTTCAGGCTGTAGCCATGTCTAAAGTCCCAATGGAAATTCACATAGGGAAAAAACATTCTGGGACTCAAGACAGGAGCTGACCTGAGTAAACAATTAGGTTTGAAAATTTTGCGAAGATTCGTCAAACGGCATCAAAGATATTGGCAAAAGAAAAAACTCTTTTGGAATAGAAACAAGGTCCAAACTATAACTACCTACTGGCGGCTGCCAGTAGATTATATATATATATATATATATTATCTACTGGCGGTCGCCAGTAGATAGTTATAGTTAGGACCTATTTTCAATAGGAAATCCATTCTATTTGGAATAACGTTGGCGCCGGTTGATGAATCCTCGCGAAATTTTCCAAACTTTTGGCCAGCTTCACTCCGCTTCTACCCTGAAAGTTTTGCGGTGATCCGTCAAGTGGGGGCCGAGAAAAAAGGGGGGTCCCAAAACGCATTTTCCCCATGCAATTTCCCATAGGATCTGTTGTCGCAGCTACAGCCCGACCCGCTGAACGGAATGACACCAAATTTGGCAAAGAGGTAGTCCTCAGTTCGGACTCGTGCCTTTTGCATATATGGTGTGAATCTGTTCAGTAGTTCCTGAGAAAATTAGGGTAAAAATGTTAGTGATATCTATGGCCGCGGAGGATCCGTGGACCGTACCCACACCATAAGCGCACCCTCCCCGAACCGAGCACGCACCCTCCTGATCACATGCTGAATGCTAATTGGCTGCCGAGTGTCTCTCTACATTCGAAACCAGGAACTGTTGGCGGCCATTTTCTGCTTCGGTAGAAGCGAGACTGAAGAAGCAAGGGGAATAGGTGTGTAAAACATATAAAGGGGGCAGAGTGGAAATACTCTGACCCTCTAGAGGTGCTTGGGGGGTCCCAGAAGGACCTCCTGGGGCCCCCCCTTTTTAAAAAAAAAAAAATGGCAAAATGCGCGCACGGTGTGAGCATCCTATCGCGTTGGACGCACGGATCCTCTCGCGGTGGGTTCGCGGATCCTAGGGGAAAAAAATGTATATGTTGGGATATAAAGGTTAAGGTTAAGTGTTTTGTTCTTGAGTGGCTCTAAAAAGAGCCATTGTGTTCATTGAGAATTTTTGGTACTTATAAGTAAGTACCTATACAGAGTCTAAAGTTGTTGAGGAAGACTCTGTTTCCTTCATCAGTAAAGTGTACTCCATCTCTCCTATACATCTCTTGCACATGAAAGCGCAGATTGTTATTGTAAATGGACCCCATTCTGTAGTCTCGGAGAAAAGCAGAAACAGATTTATTCACATGTTTCCTAGCTTTCTCAATCTGTGGACAAAAATGATCGGACCAGTTCCATTTCTGCCTTTGGCATATGTTAGAATTCACAAAGGCATTTTTAGTGAAAAATGAAATCAGTTCTGCAAAGGTGTCCTTCATAAGCATTTCCAGACCTACCCCAGTCAAAGTGCCTAGGTCATTGCCACCACAGGGTCAGGGTGTTGGATTTGCATGAAGGATTTCACCAATGGCATCAATTGGTGCCACTTTAACCCTCTCTGTCCAATCCATTTAATGTCTACATTTGGCAAACCTAGGTCTTTGTGAATGCCTTTGTTTTCTGCATACCTTTGGCTCCAGAAAATGTAGCTGCGTCCCACAATCCACACTGTAAGCATCTTGTAAGGAGGTCTGGGTGCACTCAGATAGTCTCTGTAAATGAAATGGCAGTTTGGAAAGTAAGATGTTTCTAAAATGGTGGCTAAGATGCAATTTTGAAAAAAGACAAGAAATCATTGGTTGTTTAACAACCTTCTACACTGAAAGGTATGGTGCATATTTCTGTTTTTTAAACGCATGATTCTTATTGGTTAACAAAAACTGATTGTAAGGAACATTATATATGATTAGCTGATATTTTGAGAAGTCAAGCACACTTGCTGTTTTGATTAGCAACATTGTGTGTGCTGAACTTGTGACCTGTGTGCTCAGTACAGTGTTCCATGACCTGTTTCTATGGTAAAGGTCAGAAGGCAGATTGGGGGAAGGGTTGAAGTTTATGTCATTTGGAAAGGGTTGAAATGTTTAACCAATAGAAATGTGTGTTTGCTTTTGAATTTATGTGGGAAGGAATGTGATTTGATGTTTACATGTATATGTGTGGAAATTGAGAGGGAAACTTTGCCATTTGTTGGTTCTGCTGACAGGTGCACAGTGCAGAGATTCTGTATAAGAAAATCTGGTGTGTGACTAATATCTGGTGTGTGACTGATATACTTCTTAATCTACAAAACATCTTGAAAGGTGAGTTATTTAATTGTGAGGGGATGTATGTAGACTATTTTTATTTTAATCAGACTAATGTATTTCTTCTGCTAAAGTGTAGGGAGTACTTTTTTTTCTCTACAACCTTATTGACAGTGTGTGTGCATGTAGAAACCATTTTGTGATAAGGATTTGTTTTTTTCATGTGTTTGTAGACAGATAACTGTGCAGTTTTTATATTTTGGTAGAATTAGAAACCAGTCATTGTTTATAATTTTGTGAAATGAGTTATGTTTCTGCAGTAAAATGTAGTACTCCTTGTAGATGAAGAAATGTGTTTTGGTATAGTGCAAGGGATAGTGTTGTTTGTCCAGAATCACACAGAGAGCCTGTGTGCATTTGGGAACCACTGTGAGAGAAGCATTTAGTAATATCTTGTATTTGCTGACAGATAACTCTTTTAAAACCTGTCATGTTGTCAAGTTTTAGTAGCATTAGAAGCCAGTCTTTGCTTATGCGTTGATTAAAAGAGTCAGGCATTGACACTAAAGTGCAGTCGTGAAATGTGTAGATTGTGTGCAGTTCCCTTACCTCTTCCACTGTAGTGAATGAGTTTTGGTAAACTCCTAGGGATAGTGGTGCTTGTCTAGAATCACACTGTGAGTCTGTGTATATTTGGGAACCACTGTGAGAGAAGCGTTTGGTAACATCGTGTATTTGCTGACAGATAACTGTTTTAAAACATGTCATGTTGTGAAGTTTTAGTAGCATTAGAAGACAGTTATGGCTTATGCTTCCATTAAATGAGTTAGGTATTGACAGTAAAGTGTAGTTGTGAAATATGTAGATTGTGTGCAGTTCTCTTACCACTTCCAGTGTAGTGAATGAGTTTTGGTAAACTCTTAGGGATAGTGGTGCTTGTCTAGAATCACACTGTGAGACTGTGTACATTTGGGAACCGCTGTGAGAGAAGCGTTTGGTAACATTGTGTATTTGCTGACAGATAACTGTTTTAAAACCTGTCATGTTGTCAAGTTTTAGTAGCATTAGAAGCCAGTCTTTGCTTATGCGTTGATTACATTAGTCAGGCATTGACATTAAAGTGCAGTCGTGAAATATGTAGATTGTGTGCAGTTCCTTTACCAGTTCCACTGTAGTGAATGAGTTTTGGTAAAGTCCTAGGGATAGTGGTGCTTGTCTAGAATCACACTGTGAGTCTGTTTGCATTTGGGAACCACTGTGAGAAAAGCGTTTGGTAACATTGTGTATTTGCTGACAGATAACTGTTTTAAAACCTGTCATGTTGTCAAGTTTTAGTAGCTTTAGAAGCCAGTCTTTGCTTATGTGTTGATTAAATGAGTCAGGCATTGACACTAAAGTGCAGTCGTGAAATATGTAGTTTGTGTGCAGTTCCCTTACCTCTTCCACTGTAGTGAATGAGTTTTGGTAAACTCCTAGGGATAGTGGTGCTTGTCTAGAATCACACTGTGAGTCTTTGTACAATTGGGAACCACTGTGATAGAAGCGTTTGGTAACAACGTGTATTTGCTGACAGATAACTGTTTTAAAACATGTCATGTTCTCAAGTTTTAGTAGCATTAGAAGACAGTTATGGCTTATGCTTCCATTAAATGAGTTAGCTATTGACAGTAAAGTGTACTCGTGAAATATGTAGATTGTGTGCAGTTCCCTTACCACTTCCAGTGTAGTGAATGAGTTTTGGTAAACTCCTAGGTATAGTGGTGCTTGTCTAGAATCACACTGTGAGTCTGTGTGCATTTGGGAACCACTGTGAGAGAAGCGTTTGGTAACATCGTGTATTTGCTGACAGATAACTGTTATAAAACCTGTCATGTTGTCAAGTTTTAGTAGCATTAGAAGCCAGTGTTTACTTATGCATTGATAAAATGAGTCATGCTTTGACACTAAAGTGCAGTACCATGTAGTATTGTCTTCGCTGCAGCAGAACTGAAAATTTAAAATTTTTACCCAGGCACTGTCCTAGAAGTAGTCTGATGATTTAGTCAGTTTCTAAGTACTTATGTTGTGAACCATTCATTACCAAATAGACTGCTTCAAATGTCTATGCAGTATGCATGTAGTTCTCTAACCACCTACACAGTTGTTTTCACACCTTCAATTCCCTAGTCAGTATCCATACACTTCTAGGAAACACCCTGTCAATCCCTTTGCAGTCTTCTAGTGACCCATTCAGCACCATGTAGTAATCCATTCACTGTGCCAAAACCCAAACACTTATAAATTCACTAAGACACTCTCTTTACAGTACTCTAATGATTCAGTCACTGTCTAAGTATTCATGCACTGAGCCAGGCCTTAGCACATGGACTGCTGTAAAACCCCTATGCACTATGCATGCAGTCTTCTAACCACCTACAGACTTGTCTTTTACACTTTCAATTCCCTTGTCAGTATCCATATATTCCAGCAAACATCCTGTCACTCCCTTTGCACTCTTCTAGTGACCCATTCAGTACCAAGTACTAATCCATTCCCTGTGCGAAAAGCCTACCACTTCTAAATTCATCCAGGCAGTCTTCTTGCTGTAGTCTAATCATTCAGTCAGTACCCAAGTACTCATGCAGTGAGCCGGGCCTTAGCACATGGACTGCTTTAAATGCCTATCCAGTATGCTTTCAGTTCTCTAATCAGCTACACAGTTGTCTTTCGCACCTTCAATTCCCCAGTTAGTATTCATATACTTCTAGCAAACACCCTGTTACTCACCCAGTGTGTCTCCTTTTAGTACTGTAATCATTCAGTCACTTAGCATGTAGTCTTTTAGTGAGGTAGGCTTTAGGGCATGAACTGCTTCAAAGTAGTATGCACTATGTATGTAGTGTTTTAATCATCGTCACACTTGTGGTTCAGGGCTATAGTTTCTTAGTCTGTTTTTATATAAAATGTGTTTGTACAGTAATGGAATACTGTAAATTTGAAAGTTATTAATATACATTTATTTGTGATTCTTTTTTGCAGATACTGTTTTTTAATGTTAAAATCGAGAAATTATGCCAGAAAAAACAAGAAAAAGAAAAGAAGAGAGACAGGAGGATTATTTGAAGAAACATCAACCACAAGTATTGAATGAACAAGATAATGTGGCTAAAAGGAAAAAAAATTCTGGTAAGATCACAAAGCAATTTATTAAAAATGTTTGTAGGAGCAAACAGAATGTAGAGAATGCTGCAACTTCAGAACATTTTTTAAGTAAGAAAAAAAATCAAAATAAGGGGAAAAGTAAAAAAGCAAATGTTCAGTCAAAGGAGAAAAGTATGGTAAAAGAAGACAAAATCAGTATAAGGAATTACGCAAAAAAATATTTTACAAGAGAGTAGTGCATAATTTGCTGAAAGATGTGAAGAAATATAAAAAGAGAGCTTTATTTTATAAAAAGAAGAAGCATATTGAAAGCGTTGTGGAAAAGGCTTTTGAAGTAAAAATGAAACTGTTTATTTTACTGTTAAACAGAATTCGATCACTAGATTAACCAATATATGTAATGAAGGCCAAAAGTAGGAGGAAAAGAGTTATTAATAAAAAAAAAAATGTGATGTTTTTTTGGGAGAATTGGAACACAGTTCTAGTTCAGAGCCTTTTTTTAATGAAGAGAGTTATTCACTAAGTGAAAAATGATTGTATGCAGTTGACACCAGTGGTAGAGGTTATGAGGTTAGTGATGGTTGTCCAATGGAGAAAGAGAAAATGGTTGAAAGAAATGCAGAAGAAGTGATAGCTGATGAAGTTTTAGGGAGACGTGCTAAAAACCCTGTGTACACTTGCGATTGCAGTAGTGTTTGTAGTGTACGACAGGAATCTATTGAAAAATTATGTCGTTTTTTACGAGTCTATACTAAAAAAAAGTGTAAAACAAAAGATTAAGCTTTTGCAAGGACTAGACCCTTGCAGAATGAGAAAACATACTGGTTTGCAAGGTCATTCTCTGGCTTGTCTTTCTAGGAAAGTTTGTGAAAGTGTTTTTTACCATTTCAGAATGATGGCAGTACATCATACTCAAATGCGGAAGTTAGTGAGAAGGTTGTATTATGCAAAAAGTCCAGCACTAATGTTAAGTGAGTTGAACAATGCTCTTTTACGTGGGTCAGTTTCAGATGTGAAGCAGGTCTGTGAGGATATTGAGTTTTGTTACTTTGGGCCTCAGCAAGAGAGTGAAGAAACTGACACATTAGTAGAACAAAATGTTGAAGACAATGTAGAACCTGTAATTACAGAAAAATTTGAGGATGAAATCACAAAGTTTAAGGTAATTTCAGGTGAAAGACCAAATGTTTCTTGTATTTGTTGTCGGCGAAGTCACTATAAAAATCAGACTAGGGGTGTCAATCTGTATTTAAAAAGTGAAATAGAAGATAATGATAAGTGGATTTAATTTGCAATTTATTTGTTGGTAGAGGATTGTTTTGATTTGGGATGTGAGCAGCGTATTTGCAAATATTGTTATAATAAATTAGATGAGAATAAAATGCCTGCTAGAGCTGTTCATAATAATCTAGAGTTGGTTGCTATTCCTCCAGAGCTGATAGATTTAAATACGTATGTGTCTATTCTGATACAATGTGTTCACCCGTTTCAGGCTGTTGTTCATATGGAGCCCAAAACAAGTAAATTACCTCCATCAGAGTTGCAAAGAGGATTGAAAGGAAGAGTTGTGTTTTTACCATTAGATTTAAGGAAAAATGTTGAAACTATTGGTGTAGATCATGCAGAAAATGAGCCACTAGTCATTCTAGTTAATCGTGTTCCTACTAAGAATAAGAAAATTTGGCAAGAGTTAGTGGATGTTAGAAAAGTGCAAAAGGCATCATTGTATCTGTTAAAAAATAATGAGTACTATAGAAATGTGTTTGTTGGAGAAGAAGAAATAGATTTAGCAGAAGATAGTGAAACATTAAGTGGACAAATTGAAAAAGTGGACATGTCCAGATGTGAAGAGATCTATGAACATTGCAGTGTACATCCACTTCATTCCAAAGAGGTGATGGGGAATACAATTGAGTTGTTTCAAATGAAAAAAGCAACAGGAAGTCCCATGAGTATTTGGGAAGAGAGCTTGGAAGCTCGTTGTTTCCAGCAGTTGTTTCCAACAGGAAAAGGAGGATGATATGATGACCGTCCTGTGCAGATTCCTGCATCTGAATATCGGACAACAAGGTTATATGCAGAAGATCCAAGATTTCGACAATGTATCCCTTATATGTTTCATCATCTGTTTGAAAGTGACTTGTCTGGACTTTCATATGCAGTAAATCACATTTTAAAAACTGGAATGCATTTTCAAAATGTAACTGCAAAGGATTTTATAGATAAAGTGCATCAGAGAGATGATCATTTAGAATCTCAGTTGATTAATCTGATGGCATGTCAGCGTGGGACTAATGATTATTGGCACCGTCGACATGGAGAACTGAAATGCATGCTACGGAACTTGGGAACTCCTACATGGTTTGGTACACTAAGCTGTGCTGAGTATGCTTGGGATGATTTACTTGAATTTCTTCGAGAGGCAAATTCCAATATAAAAAATATTGAATACAAGACACCTGGAGAACTGTGCTCTTTGGATCCTGTCAATGTATGCAGATATTTCAATCATAGATTTGAAGCTATGATGTCTTTCATCTGCAATAAAAAGAATCCTCCTCTTGGAGAAGTTGTGGATTTCTTTTGGAGAAAGGAGTGTCAAGCAAGAGGTGCTCCTCACATACATATGTTGTTATGGGTCAAGGACGCCCCCAAATTTGGAACAGATTCAGATGAAACTGTTTTGTCTTTCATTGAAGATTATGCTACATGTGCTCTTCCAAATAGCAGAGAAGAGAAAAACTTAAAACAACTAGTCTTACGAATTCAAAGCCATAGGTGTGGAAAATACTGTCAACGAAAGTACAAGTCAAAGGATAAGTTATATACCAAATGTCGTTTTGGATTTCCACGTCCTGTATTAGCCAAAGGAAGAGTGAACAGTTTTATGTCAGCTGTACGACATACCATCACAAGAAAGTCTCCGAAAAACACCTACAACTTAAGAAGAAGCGAAGAATCAAAATACATAAATGACTACAATCCAGTTTTTTTATCCATGTGGAACGCTAACATGGATATTCAGTATGTTGTGGACAATTCCATTGCTGTTGCTCGATATGTAACGTCTTACATTACTAAATCATAAAAGCCTGAATTGAAAGAAATGTGGGAAGAGATTTCTCACGAGAAGACTCTAAGTAAGAAATTATACAGTTTCAGTTTGAAGATTTTATCGCATCGTGAAATTGGAGCATATGAATGTTCAGATCGGTTATCATCTGCAAGTCTATATTCCAAAAGTAGAAGAATCATTTGGGTGAGTCTAGGTCTTGCAGGAATGCGAAATCGGGTACTGAAATCTGTTCAAGAAATTGAATATTTAGCAGAAAATGACCCTGAAAGTACAGATATTTTGAAAACCAATATGTTGAACACATAGGTGCCGATTAGGATCCTGGAAAAACTGGGTACGAACCGTCGGTCGGAGCGTTTTCTCCATCCGACTCGTACCCGGGACAAAAATATTACAAACATGGAAGTACGATTCGCACGGAAACACCATTTCCGTACGAGTCGTACAAAACACCGACCGACGAAAATATACATACGAATGTGATCCGGGAATGCTCCAACGTGACGTCAGGACGCTTTCAGGCAGCGTTTCACGACCCAGGAAGTACGAATCGAACCAACAGCAGTCCGGACGGCAATATTTTTACGGCACCCAAAAAATGCCAGAAAAGCGAAGTACGCCACGAAACGACCAGATTAGGGGGCCCGGTACGCGCTGTACCCCCCCAGCCCCTGTGAGTACGTGCCGAACCCCCCGTGTATGTACACCTGTGTACTTACGAGTCGAACCCCCACCCATGTACGTACGAGTCAAACCCCCACCCGTGTATGTACACCCGTGTACGTACGAGTCGAACCCCCACCCATGTACGTACGAGTCGAACCCCCACCCGTGTATGTACACCCGTGTACGTACGAGTCATACCCCCACCCGTGTATGTACACCAGTGTACGTATGAGTTGAACCCCCACCCGTGTATGTACACCCGTGTACGTACGAGTCGAACCCCCACCCGTGTACGTACGAGTCGAACCCCCACCTGTGTATGTACACACGTGTTCGTACGAGTCGTACCCCCACCCGTGTATGTACACCCGTGTACGAACGAGTCGAACCCCCACCCGTGTACGTACGAGTCGAACCCCCACCCGTGTATGTACACCCGTGTACGTACGAGTCGTATCCCCACCGTGTATGTACAGTGCGTACCCCCAGCGCGTAGGGGGTACGCACCGTACATACACGGGTGGGGGTACGACTCGTACATACACGGGTGTACATACACGGGTGGGGGTTCGACTCATATGTACATGGGTGGGGGTTCGACTCGTACGTACACAGGTGTACATACACGGGTGGGGGTTGGACTCGTACGTACACGGGTGTACATACACGGGTGGTGGGGGTTCGACTCGTACGTACATGGGTGTACATACACGGGTGGGGGTTGGACTCGTACGTACACAGGTGTACATACACGGGTGTGGGTTCGACTCGTACGTACACGGGTGTATGTACACGGGGGGTTCGGCGCGTACTCACGGGGGCTGGGGGGGTACGGCACGTACTCACGGGGGCTGGGGGGGTGTTCGGCGCATATGCGGGCACATGTCTCCATGGTTGCTATGGGAGTTCGGTCCGTACGGTGCATTTTCCATACGGTTGTAACATCGGACGCACGGGATGGATCGTACTTGCGCGGTCGGACTTCACTTTTCACATTTGTATGGTAAATCGTCCGGGGACGTGTCGGACACATTTTCCGACCCGAGGACGTGTGGAGAATTATTCCCAATGCGATTCGTATGGACTTTTTCCCATGCGAATCGTACTTGGCAGTTTGTACGGCACTTGTACGATTCGTACGGTAAAAAGACCGGATACGAGTCGTACGGGGACATTTTTCCAGGATCCTAATCGGCACCATACTATCCAAAGAGAAGTCATCATCTTGAGAACATGTGTCTCTATGAAGTGCTGCAAAACTACACTTTTAAACGGAATATTACAGAGAACATCAACGATGGAAAATATGGAGTGATTGGTTCTGAAGGATGTCTGGTGAAACAAAGGAAAGGAAATTTAATTAATCACAGAAAACTGAGTTGCGACACTGCTGACAAAAGGGAATTTTACTATTTAGCTTTTTTGCAAATGTTCAAACCATGGCGTTCCGAACTGGAATTACTTGGAGATTTTCCCAGCTATGAAGATTCATGTAATGCTTGTAAAGATAGCATACAATGCAGTGCTTTCGCAAATTATGTGAAAATGTTGAATGATGAAATTTATCAAGAAGCTACAATTGCAGCCGAGATTGCTAGAGACAGTTCTCAAGACAGTCAAAGTTCTGCTGCACTGAGTCAAGATCCACTAGGACAACCAATTGTTGAAAATGAAGCAGCGATTGCAATGAATGAGGTGGAAACAGCAATGTATCAAGCACAAGAAGATGCAATACAGTTAGGAAACTTGGAAGAGCAACTAAATGTTGAACAGAAACAAATATATCAGCAAGTGAAAGAGCAGATTGACCATGGATTACTTCATGAAAAGAGAGTGTGCTCATGTACATCATTTCAACCTATCCGAATGTATGTGAGTGGTCAAGCTGGAACAGGAAAGAGTTTCTTAATTAAAGTAATTACAAGTTATCTGCAAAAAACAACTGAGTCGCATTTGTCTTGTGTTGTCACTGCTCCAAATGGGTTGGCAGCACATAACATTAAAGGAATTACTTTACATCGTTTACTAATGCTGCCAGTAGAGCATGAGAACAAATTGGAATACCACAAGCTATCTGGAGAAGCTTGCTGTGAAGTTTCAAGAGTGCTGAAGAAAATTAAACTTCTCATTATTGATGAGGTGAGCATGGTTTCAAACGTGATGCTTGCCTTTGTGAATTTAAGAATGCAGCAAATTCTTAAAACAGAGTATGACGGGTTATTTGGAGGAAAACACAACATAGTTTTTTGGAGATCTACTGCAACTGACACCGGTAAAAGGACAACCGGTATTTAAAACACTTGCCCATGAAGATACCAGAAAGTCTCTTGGCAGTGTTGGTAATGTGAACATTTGGAGTAATTTTGAATACAAAGAACTGACAACAAATATGCGACAGGCAAATGATGCTGAATATGGAAGTATTCTTCAAGATATAAATATGGAATTCTTTCAAAAAAAGGGAAAGAAGCCTTGGAGAGTCGATTACTTTGCAATGTCTTTCCAAATGAAAATGCAGTTGCTGCAAAAGTGTACGTGGAAATTGCTAAAAATAAGTCAGTGATTTGCTTAATGCTGACACTGCGTGAGTGTTCAATATTCAACGAAGAATTATTAAAATTGGAAAATGAAGAAATTGTAAAAATGGAAGCCATCGATAAAATACTACATGAAGGAATCACTATTATTTTGATGGGTAAGTTGAGATCAAAACTAGATTGTTTTGAAAAAAAAATATCTAAAACTGCTGGTTTGGAAAAGACACTGTATGTGTGTGTAAACTGTCGGGTAATTTTAAGGCGTAATTTGGATGTAGAGAAAGGTTTAGTTAATGGTGCAATGGGTAAAGTGGTGGATTTTGTGAATTATCAGAAAAAAGAAGGAATTGAATTTTTAAAAATTAAATTTGATCAGATTGATGAAGTTAAAGAAATTGGTCGTTGTTCAGTTCGTTTTTTGCTTGTTAAAGATTTATATGTCCGTAGGAAACCATTTCCATTTTCTCTGGCATATGCAGTGACTATTCATAAATCTCAAGGATTAAGTGTAGACAGTGCATTGGTGAACATTGGATCTACTGTATTTAAAGAGGGTATGGCATATGTTGCTTTGTCACGAGTCAGAACATTATCTGGTTTGTTTTTGATTGATTTTGATGAGACAAAGGTTACTGCAGATGCAAACTGTATAAAAGAGTATAATAGGTTAAGAAGGGTGTATGCTCCAAATTTAGGTCAATATCCTGTATTTGAAAAGCGTGTGGTTGGTCGAAAAAGAAGGTTGGAGAATATCTGTACTGAAGATGTCAAGAAGGGAAAAGAACAAGATAATGTTGCGATTGCAGGTAAAAAGAAATTGGACACTGTTGAAGAGATAGTTGGTTATCAGTTTGAAAATAGTTCTGGTGTCAACTGCTATGCTAATGTAGTGGTCAATGTTGTTTTTTATCTGGAAGGTTTGCAAGCACAAATTATGCAGAATCGGGAAAAAAGATTTTGTTCTCTGTTGCATTTGTTTATGAAAAATTGACAACAGATAGAAGTAAACTACAATCTGTTTCAGATGTTCGTAATCTTTTGGATGTGTGTTCTGGTTCTACACAATTTACACAAAATATCCAACAAGATGCTCAGGAATTTTTAATGTATATGCTTACAATTTTTAAAAATGAAGGTGTAGAAATAGAAAATATTTTTGGCCTTTCTTACAAATGGGAACATTATTGTGAAAATTGCATGTATACATGTAGCACCAATGTAGACACTGAGAGATTTCTGTATTTAACATTACCAGGCTGTAAATCAGTGTCTTTCAATAAATTAGTGAAAGGTGCAATTCAAAACATAGAGTGTAGCCAATGTAAATCAGAAATGTTATCCACATTACTCTTAACAAAATATGGAAAATACATAATTTTAATGATGAAACGTTGTACAGCTGACGGAAGAAAATTGGATACTTTAATAAAACAATGTGTAGCAGCTCAACTATCAATATCAGGAAGGACTTTTGTAGCAATTGCAATAATTTTCTATGATGGTCCTTCCACCACATCTGGACATTACACTGCCTATCTAAAATGTGACAAAGGCTGGACACTTTGTAATGATGTCCAGTTGGTTTTCAAACGTTTGCCTAGGGAATTACAAAATTTCTACCTAATATTTTTAAAGCTAAAGTTTTAGGAAGATAATTCACTCTCTGAGGAATGTATTATTATAATTTAATAGGACTACCATTGGACAATTTACATAAAGAAGAAGTGCAAAAATACCATTTGGCCTCAAGGAAAGGAATATTTTCGAATTATGGACTTTTTGGTGGTCATTTATTCAGTGATTATTTTAATGCGGCAACATTTACAGTTTTTATAAGTTAAAGTTATAAAATGTTGTAATCTGTAAGCATTTCATATATGTATGATTTGTATGTTCTGGTATTTTACTGAGAATAGTATGTTGTTTTTTTTTTAACAATCTTTCTGATTGTTTTTTTTTTGCCCGCTGTTAAGTGAAGAGTACCATTGAAATCACTATTTCGAGTGAAATTCAATATATTCTGAGAACAGCAAAAAAGGCAAACAAATTACTGTGTGGAAATTATGTTGTGTTTTAAAAAATGTATTATTATATGTTATAATTTTTTTTTTTCTTTCACAGATCCAAATTTTAAAATAAGCAATTTTTAAGAATTTATATTTGAATGAAAAACAGCAAAACATGAATACCATTTTTTATTCCTATTACTGTGAAGGTAAGTTTAACTAAGTCTCAATATGCAGAATGAAGAGGCCTGCAAGAAGCTACAAAGTTGAAACACGTTTCTAAGAACAATCTGTTTATGTAGTTTTGAAATCTGACCATAATCAGATATCATGTGACCTGCAAAAATAGAGATTTGAGGGGCCACTGTATAATGTATAAATATCATAACAGGCTTAGAGTGCCTCAGTAACATTTAGAAAATACTCACAATAACTGGATGATGTCATCAGTGATGTCATTTCATCAGCTATATATTAGCTGAGCTAACTATAACCCATGTCCCCACAATGCAGGGCTTATGACCTCAAATATTACATCACTCATGACATGGTCAGTGATATCAGTGATGATATCAGTGATGACATCTCAATTACATCACTCATGACATCATCCAGTGATTGTGAGTGTTTTCTAAAAGTTACTGAGCTTTAAACTTGCATACTAAGTTAACTCGTTGTGGAAATACCTGTATGGGCAAATGAGTCGGTGTGTAAGTGGTTTATAGAAGAGTGACTTGGTATATAGGAGACTACAAACATGAAATAGGGGGTGTATGAGTTTTTGTACAGCTAAGTGAGTGAGTGTGTCAGTGCGTGTATGAGTAAGTGAGTGGCTGTGTGATTATCCGTATAGTTGGTATATCAGTGGTTGTGAATGGGGAATCAGAGGGTGCATCAGTGACTGAATGGGTGCGGGAGCAGATACAAAAGTATCTGAATGGGCAAGTGACAAAGTACATGAGTGGCTATCTCAATGCATCAATGGGTGTTTATGTTGGTGTATAGGATAGGGAGTGGGTATATGAGTGGCTCCATGTGTGAGCAAATGGGTGTCTGAATGATTGTATGGGCGGATAAGCGAGTGTGAGTGTGATTGTGAGTTAATGGCTGTGCGAGTGACTATATGGATGAGTAAGTAGGTGTGTGAGTAGGTGTATGGTTAACTGTTTATTCTGTCAGTAACTGTATGAGTGGATGTGTAAGTGTGTCTATGTCTCCATGACTGGATCTGTGGCAAGTGAGTAGGTGCATGAGTGGCTGTATATGTGAGGTAGTGACTCCATTAGTGCCTGTATTGGTAAGTTGATGTGTTACTGGCTGTTTAGATGTGTGATGAGATGTGTGAGTATATGGGTTCTGTAAATTAACTTGTTAGTCATTGTGTGGTAGTGTGTGTATGACATGTTTAAAGGTGGTGTAAGTGGGTGTGTCAGAGTTTCACTAGATGATGTCATCAGTGATGTCATTTCAAATGTTATCAGCGATGTCATTGCTGATGTCATTGACCATGTCTTGAGTGAAGTAATATGTGAGTTCATAAGCAGTGCATTGCGGGGGTGCGAGTTATAGTTAGCCTAGCTAACTATAACTGCTGAATTTCTCTGGTTTTGTACGAATTAAATGTCAGCCTAACTATATCCCCCCTGTAACCTTTGGCTTTTTCAGTGAATTTCTAAGGTTTATTTAATTTTATCTCCGTATCTTTTGTTTTTTTTCTGTGAATTTCTAACATTTTTTAATTCTATTTTTGAACTATGTCACTGTATTTATTTTCTATAATTGGATACTAAACATTACATCTGCATGGTGCACATATTTGAGGAGCACGTGCTTGCAAACACCTTCCTGTTTGACTGGTAGTCCTGACTGATCACGGAGGGTAAGGAGCAGGGAATCTAGCATGGAAGCTTGCGCATGTTTGACTAGAGCGTGCCACACCCTATTAGTACAGGCTACAGTGGATTAGTTCCCCCCCGCAATCTTGTCATCAGCTCCCAGAAATCCTGTAAGGGGGACAGGTGCCATATACGCTTGCTCCACCGCTAAGTGTGTCATGAAGGGCGGAGGCTCAAAGCTCAAAGCAATAAGCGGCGTAGTGTGCTTGGGCACTGAGATAATATAATTCAGGGTCTGGTGTGTCAAACCCACCCTGCACGAATGGCAGCGTGAGGGTGCTCCATTTGATACAGGGCTGTTTCCCACCCCATGCTAAACGTATAAGTTGGCTTTTGATGCGGCATCCTGGGGGAAGGGGATGTTTGTGAATAAATAGAGTAATTTGGGCATGAAAACCATTTTTCTTAAGACGACACGGCCTGTGAGGGAGTGCGGAAGGGCAATCCACCCAGTGATCGATTCCTCCAACTTGGTCAGCACCATTCCGTAGTTCGCCCTTATGAGCTCCGACCTATCCTTATCGACGCTGATGTTGAGGTAACGAACCTCATTTTCACACCACTGAAGCGGGTAGTCCATTGGGAAAGGGGCGGTGCACTGGGTAAGCGGCATTATTTGGGATTTTCCTCAATTCATGGTGATCCCGGAGAAGGCCCCAAATTTAATTATTTCGCGAATCATGGTGTTTAGTCCAGCAGCCGGGTCCCGCACATAGAGCATATTATCGTCTGCATTGAGCGATATTAATACTGGCCTCGTAGGATAGTCCAGGGCATACTGTTTATGGTGTTGCCGAACAGCAGGGGTGAAAGAGGACACCCCTGCCGCGTGCCTCAGGAGATGGGGAAAGCCGGGGATCGCTCCCCGTTTAAGAGCAGGGTGGCACATGGGTGGCTATACAGCAGTTTTATCCTCAGTAGGAATCCTGGGGGAACCCCATATGTGTCAGCAAAGCAAGTAAGTATTCCCATTGCAAGGAATAGAACGCATTGGTAGGGTCTAAAAAGACTGCCACCACCTGTTCTTCCTGGTTGATGTTGTGCATGACAGAGAACAGTGTCCGTAAATTGTGAGAGGTGGACAACCCAGGTATGAAGCCTACTTGGCCTGGCCTTATCAGGTTGCCCATCAGGAGTGTGAGTGTATTGGCCATAATTTTGGCCAGTATTTTGACATCACAGTTAATCAAGGACAGTGGCCTGTATGAGTCAGTGTAGTCAGGTTTAAGTAGCGAGACTATCATTGCTTCGCGCATGGTAGGCGGGAGCACCCCCATTTGGCCTGCATTCTCATATACTAGTTTCAAGAATGGGGCGAGTGTGCCTATATAAGTTTTGTAAAACTCAATAGAGAGCCCATCGGGCCCAGGGGCTTTCCACTTCCTATCTGCATGATTGCATCTCTTATTTCTTCTACCGTCATATATGCCGCTAGGAGTTCATGTTGCCCATTGCTTAGCAAAGCGAGCTCTCTTTGCTGCAGATATTGCCCAGTTTCTGCTTGCTGTGCTGTACAGGTCAAATAAAGCGCTTTATAGTGGGCGGTAAAGACAGCCAGTATGGCTTTGGTGTCTCTATGTACCTTGCCTTTCCCGTCGCGGATAGTCAGAACATGGTTAGTCGCCTTATGGGGCATAATAGCTTCTGCAAGTGCCTTGCCAGGGCGTTCCCCCTCCCCATATCGCCTTGCTGTGTGATATCTGCTATGGGAGAGGCATTCCCGCTCTGCTTCAGTCTTAGCCAGTGCTGTACCCTCCTGTGCTACTCTTGCGTGGACCTCTTGTTCTTTAAGCTGTGACCGAAGGCAAGTGAGAGACGTGCGGAGGTCTCGGAGGATCCCTCCTACTTTTGCTATGCACAACTCCCTGACAGTGACCTTCAGTGCCTCCCAGACTGTGGCAAAGGAGGGGATGGAGTCTGTATTGAGCCGCAGGAACTCCTTCAGTGCTTCTCCTAGTTCCGCCCTAAACGCCGCATCCGCAGTCACCATACCTTGGGTTGGGGAAGCATTCCTGTGATGTTCAGCGACATGTATACTGGGGAGTGGTCTCAATAAGTGCATGCTAGGTGGCATGTCAAGTGTGTGTGTAGTGCTATATCCTTAGACACGAGCCACATGTCTAATCTGGACCAATTGTTGTGCACTGATGAGTGGAATGTTCCCTCCGTCTGAGTGGGGTGGTGATGTCCCCATAGGTCTACTAGCTGGTTGTCAGTGATAATTTGCAGCAATTGATGCTGCAATTTAGTGTAGTGGTGCCGTAGGGGGTGTAGCGATCCCGTGGGGGGTGTAGTGTTAGATTAAAGTCCCCTCACCAGAGGAGATGGGTCGAGCCGAGATTGACTATTTGTGCCCATAGTTTGGGGAAGTACTCTTCTTCGTCCACGTTAGGTCCGTAGCTGCAGATAAGTGTTATGGATTCCATTGCCAGTCTGCCCCATGCAA
Source organism: Triturus cristatus (assembly GCF_964204655.1). NCBI lineage: Eukaryota > Metazoa > Chordata > Amphibia > Caudata > Salamandridae > Triturus > Triturus cristatus. The sequence continues at coordinate 185,933,832 of NC_140589.1, forward strand.
TGCAGTACCTCCCCTATGGGTCAATAGCCGAGCCCTATTCGACTTAAGGGAGTGCTTTTTCAATGAGGATTGCTGTGCCTCTCGAGTAGGGTGAATAGGAGGAGAAATATCTGTGGGAGGCCCATCTGGACGCTAAATTGGTTCCCGTCGAGAGGAGGGTGTGTGTCTCCTGCAGCATGGCTATGCTCACATAGTGCCTGTCCAGATAAGCTAATATGTGCCTCTTTTTTCTAGGGCCTCCCTACCCTCTAACATTCCATGTCAGAAGTTCTACATGCGCTGAGGTTTTGTGTTTGGCGGTCTTCTCTTTCCATCATCTAATAGTCAAAGGGGTATTTGTCCTTTTCGCACGCGTGGGTGTTATGTCCGTGTCTGTGCTGCCTATGTGTACTGTTGTCATATGAATGCCTACCTTGTTACCCCAATGACCCATCCACAACAGCATACCCAATTTGCCGTGTACAGTGCCCTCCCTCCTGAACCATCCCTCCCAATCAATGAAATGAAAATAATCTTTTGCCGCACCCGCCCCCGGCCAATGAGCTCTGGACCATACTGCAAATTCGTAGCTGGTACAAACCAAACAAGGATTGCCCCTGTTAGGCATGAAAAGCAGTACAGTGTGCGGGGCAGGGAGTGCCTGTATGGTGAAGTGGTTAATGAGCAACAGGCTCAACATCCCCACAACAAGAAGATAAACATGGACAGTTAAAATAACATATCCCTCAGAAAGAGGGAAAGGGATCACCCTCTGGGGTGTGTGTCCTAGGGGTCGTGGCTGTGCCTCCTGCACAATTATACTTTACAGGAGGGGGCCCTGGAATGCAAGTTCAGTGTCCGGGGGGTGTCTCCCGGTCTCTGGATAGTGGTGTAGGGCAGCGGAAGTTCATATCAATGTAACAGCTGGTCAACTGAGGCTAGCGCCACAGCTGGAAGCAAGGAAAGAACAGCAATGCGTCCTTTGCAGGTGATTCTATGTACCCTGCATTAAGTACTCGGTCCTCCTTGTGCTGTGGTGAGCCACCTCTGCAGCCCAGTGAAGAGCGCTCTGCCCTCTTGGAAGCTTTCACATGTTTCTTGAAAAAGTCTGGAGTGCTGCAAATATGTTGTTTTCCATCATAAGTGATCCACAGCCGTGCAGGGTAGAGTATGGCGTATTCCACTCCCTCCTGCTGCAGTTTTTCTTAATGGGCAGGTACTTCTTTCTCACTTCCTGCACATTCAGAGTGAAATCGGGGTAGAATGATAGGGCATTGTTGTCCAAGATCACTTCTTTCATTTCATGAGCCTTGCGTAGTGCCGTATCGCTGTCTCTGTAATTGAGTAGCCTTGCCACTATGGGCCTAGGTGGTCCTCCCGGCAGGGGTCTTGGCGCCAAGGTTCGATGTGCCCTCTCAACAATGAGCGTTTTTGAGAAGGCCTCCAGGCCAAAGCAGGTGGTGAGGAGGTTTTCCACGTAGTCTTCAAGTTTGCCGGTATTGGTAGTTTCCGGTATTTCTGTGATGCGGATGTTATTTCGCCATGATCGGGCTTTGATGTCCTCATTTTTCACAGTGATCACTTTCAGTAATTTGTCAATGTCTGTTAGTTGCCCAGCAGCTTGAGCGTGATCATCTTCAAGGGTGGATATTCTTGTTTCTGCCTTCTTTATTCTGCCATCTTGTTTTTCCTTTTTCCGTGTGATTTGATCCATTCTGGCGCACATGAAGTCCATTTTCCCCTCAAGGGATGCAAAGCTATTCTTCATTGTGAGCAGAATTGTCTTCATGTCCGCATCATCGGACCCTTGACACGCCTGGCTCGCTCCATCTTGTTCCGCATCATTCGGCTGCCACTTGGGCGTTCTGCGAGCGTCAAACGTCAGCTTGGCCTGTTTACCGTCTGGTTTCCCCATCACGGCGAATTGCGCGCCTGGTGTGCTGGATGGGCTGTGGTAGTCACTCAGTTGTGAAGGGGCCGGCTGTTATCTCGATGCTCATGTTGCGTGCTGTTTGTTGCCCTGCCAGGTGCGACTGCAGAAGGGCAAACATCCCCCAGTGCCTCTGCGCATCGTGGTGGGTGCCACAGTGTGCTCACATGTAGTTAGTACAACAGGTGTCCGCCTCGCCCCAGGCGTGTTGTTGTTGCACCAGTCCGGTGCGATATCTCAGCTGCTCACGGACAGTCGCTGCCTGTCATGCGTTAAAGATTATTATGGGGCTGTGCAGTTAATCATTATTTTGAGCTTTGTAGATCTGCGTGTCTGGGTGAGCGGCTCGTGTCTAGTCAGTTCCTGGTCGTGATAATGCCCCCATGCAGGTGGCAGCAGTGCGATTCAGAGTATTCATGTGCCGTAGGACTTCTTCGGCTTGGTGCACCTTGTCTTCCCACACTATGTACCACTTTGTAGGGTGCCATCACAGCTCCCCGATGTTGTCGACCGTGCTAGGAGCTGGAGCGTTTGGTCGACAATGTCCTATTTCCGTCGGGCAGCATTGTCAGGAGCAGAGGCTGTGTATTTGCTTTGTCGGGGTTGCAGTGGAGAGCGGTCCTGCTTTGCAGTGAATGGAGATGAAACCTTGTCCCACCTGCGGTGCCCTGTCTCCAACTGAGCGAGGGGCCTGAGCGTGTGCCGTGTGGATGATACGCCGGTTATGGCCAGTAACTGGGTGGCGCGATCACTGTCCAGGTACCATGCGAAGAAGAGGAGATGAGATGCTGAAGTCGTGTCCCTGTAGGGGCAAGTGGCGGGAGTAATGCACTAGGGCCCCGTTGTGGTTGCTTGGCCCGCCATATCTGTAGGCTGTGTTCTAACAGCGCCGGTGTGTAGAAGGGGCTTTCATTCCTGTAAGGTGTAGCCACGGCCCCCCGACTTCTTTGGGCGATCGCAGTAGTTTGTGCTTTCATGGGCCACCAGGAGTGGCGCTTAGCTGCAGTGTATTGCGCTTTCTGGCCTCCAGATGGTAGGCCTCAATCTCCGGTGTAGCGTGGAGTCTGCCCACCTAGGGCGGCGGGGAGGCTTGGGCTGTGTTCCGCTCTTTTCTTCCGGTTGTCAGGTGGTGACGTGTGCTCGGGCCAAGGGGCCCCGCCAGGCCCGCTGCGGGCACGCCTGCGTTACTGGCTGCAGGGTGGAGCGGCCCTCAGATAAGACAGGCACGCTCTCCACAGTGGGTAGGCCAGGAGCACCAGGCTCGCATTGTAGTAGCGGGCAGCCTATGGGCCTCCTCCTGACATGGAGCAGAGTGGAAGCCCTCGCCGGGAGTCAGTTCGCGCAGCCTTTAAACTTCGCCCCACTTCTGTTCTGGTGCAGTAGCGGGTGTAGCCCAGGGTCACCCCCGGTAAGCAGCGGGACGCACTCCCAAGAGTTATTACCTGGTCTGCACTGATGACGGCAGTATCGCTCTGTCCTAAGTTTGTTCAGCAGCGCCACGTTGTAGAAGCCGCAAAGACGCTTAGCGCTCTCGCAGTCCCACCGCAGTTTCTGCCTCGATGAAAATTGGTTGTGCCGCCACTGCAGGTCTTCCGCTGCTTGTTGCGGTAGATCTTGGCGAGATTAGCCCGCAATTATAGGATTGTTGATGATTAGCGTCTACAGGGTAGACAAAGCCTCAGTAATGTGCTGCCATCTTGTGAGCCCGCCCTCTAGCGCTCCCACATATACACACATTTTACATAAAGTTTCAGTGTAGCTCTTTAGCATGATATTAATTTAACTTTTCCCTTTGTATTCATTTGTCGAAATAACTACATCAAAAATGCATTTTCCTTCTTCACAGCAACACCAGAGGTCGCAATGATATCAGTAGTCACAAATACAAATGACAAAGTGTAAAACAGGTATATAGACATATTTTCCACAACATTTGAGTTTAGCTGTTTAGTAACATAATGGTTTAACTTTATTTTACCAAATTATTTGACAAAAGCAACAGTTTCAAAAATAACTTTCAACTAGGGAACTCACGAATAGAACAGCACTAACAAACAAAGAAATTTAATTCATGCATCAAACTACCCATTGTCACCCAAACTCATTAGAAAATTGTGTTGGTTTTTAACTTTTTTTCACTATTTCTACAAAAGGAAAATGAAATCAGAAGAACCAAACGAAGACCTATAACTGATTGGACAGTAGCAGGACTCAGCTGCACATGAACTGTCTTGTGGGTGAAGGACCATCAATGATAAAATAAAACATAGCTTGAGATGTATTCACTATTCCACCTGGTAAATCAAAGACCACAACTAAATTCATGAGTTGCAACATTTGTGAAACGACATTATCTCAGGGCACTTAAAAAAATGTTCATGTGGTACAACAAGCATGTTGTACCACTTCAAAACATACCAGAAGAAGCAACTTAAAATGACACAGAGAAAAAAAAGGAAAAGCATCATCAGTTTTCATACCACCTGAAAACAAAGTTCCAGCTGAAGTGCAGAGAAGATGCAGTGAAATGTCAACAGAACTAAAGCATTTTGCTTCCTTCTGCATGAACTAAAACACCATTGAAATAGCTGTGAAGTAGTCTGTGTATCTAATTTTCCAGAGTGTGAAAAACCATAGTTTGCAATAACTTGCTCTACATTTCTTGACACCATCACCTCTTTCGCTAAAGGAGTGCCATTCTTGATTTATAACATTGTTCTCTTTAATCAATAGCATGAACAAATGTGTTATCTTCAGAGTGCATTTTTAAATTAAAGAAAGGCTCTTTACTAGAAGTATTTATTTATCCATTCTCCACTAAAAACTGTTGAAAAGTTACTTCTATTGCGTAATCTTTTCTTCTGGTTATATCTCCTCATGTACAACCCTATTTTGTCAAGAATCTTCATTCATTCTATTTATAATTAAAATTAAAATCTCCCTCTTCAAAGCAAACGACTTATCAACTACTGCCTAAACTTGCTCTTTCTGTTTCAGTAATTCTCACCTTCTTATATAGTTCTTCATCACTCTACTTCGAAAAATCTTGGCTCCGATTTCCTTAAACTGCTTCTGTCTCCTAGTTAAGGAGCGTTCATATTTTTTACATTGTTTCCTGTTCTTTTAATATACATTTTGTCCAATCTTATTGTTTCGCATAGTTTGGTTTTCATTTACATTATTTTCAAATCTTTGCATGTTTCCGGATATATTTTTAAGAAATCACTTTGTCCTCTTATGAGTAATTCTTTTTTCTTTCACTGCGTTTTCTGCATTTTTCCCCTTTTTTTTGTCAGTTCTAAAGTGATACTGTATTAGCTTCTGTTGCTTTTTCCTCCAAACTTTTGTAGGCATTCTAACTCTCTGTAGTTATGTATATATTTTTCCGTAAAAATATTATGCATATTTTATTTTTTACTCTAGCCAATGTACCAACTACTTAACTACTGACTTACACATAATATAAAAACAGTTTTTATGTTATGTTGCAGTTATAAATCTACAGATGAACCTAGCTATTTAACTACATGAACTTACTTCAATATACCAAACTCAAAGCAAAAAACAAAACTTTATTTATTAGTTACTTTTTAACATTATACCACCCTCTCCTACAACACAGCTGCATCATATCCCATTTCTCACTTTTACATGGTGAAAGACCAGTGTATTCCTTCTGTAGTACATTTTAAAATGACCATCCACCAAAGTGAAGAAGTACATAGTTTCTCAACACTATAAATCCAAAAACAATACATACAAGCTAATTGTGTGCCTCTGGTGTATTTAGTATCTCAGTACTTTTCTACTTAAATGTTTCACATTTAAATGTTGGGAAACTGTGCATATAAAAATCTGCACATTAATCTCTATCAGAGCATTTAGCTCACTAATTCTCTCGAGTACATGCAAACAGTGAGTGACAGGTTGTATATATGGTTCACCAGATGGTTCTAAAAGACTACATATATTTCTCACTAAATACATGTGTTTGTGGTTGAATACATCAATACTATCTGGATGAGTGCATATGTAGTTCTTAGCTGATTCCCTGAGGATACAGATAGTGCCTGAATGATTCACTGAGTATATGAGAACTCCATGTGTCGTTCCATATCTGCATAGTTACTGCCTATGTATTTGCGTGAGTATATCACTTCTATCTGGGTGTTTAGATGAGTGCATGAGTAGTGCATAACTAATGCTTCATTAATTCAATACATGCATAGCTAGTGGTTAGATGATGAAATGAGTGCAACTCTAGTTCCTGGATGATTGCTGAAGTGCATGCATAGTATATAGGTGATTTTTAGAGTGCTTGGACAGTGCATACGTGATTGTTTAGGTGCATACATAGCACCTAGCAGATTGGATAAGTGCATGACTAGTATTTTAATGATTGGGTGAGTACATGGCTACTGCTGATGTGTTTTTGGTTGAGTGAACAGGTATTACCTGGGTGTTCAGATAAGTCATGGGTAGTGCCTGGATGATTGAATGATTGCATCAGTAGTGCCTGGCTGATTAGAGTCCATGACTAGTGTCTGAATGATTGCATGAGTCCATTTTTAAAGTTTGACTGATTGCATGAAAGCAAGTGTACTACTGGGGTGGTTATATTAGTGCAATAGTATTGCCTCCGCAATTGAATGAGTGCATAGGTAATGGATGGGTGATATGTTCACTTCAATGGTACTACCTAAATAATTGGATGCATGCATGGTTTGTTCCTTGGTATTTCGATGAGTGCATAGGTTGTAAGTAGGTGTTTTTATGAGTGCATGGGTTGAGCTTAGGTGTTTGAATGACTGCATAGGTTCAGCGTTTGTGATTGTATAAGTGAATGGTTAGTGCCTGGGTGATTGGATAAATGCATGGATTGTGCCTGCATAGTTCAATGACAACATAATTACTGCATGCGTGATTGCAAGAGTGTATATGTAGTGCCTGGGTAATTGAATAAGTGCGTAGACAATGCATGAGTGATTCAATGAATGCCTTAGTAGTGACAGACTGAATGGATGAGCATCTGATTAGTGTCTGGCTTACTGTGAAAGTTCCTCCATTGTTGTTGGATACATAGCAATTGTGATTATATCTACAACTCATTGTTAAAGTCCTCCTCTCACTATAAAACTGCTTGTTTTAGTGTATCTATCCTTTTCTACTGAGCTATGTGTGAGTGAAGTATAGATGTCACATTTGATACATAATTGGATTTATGGCTCTCTAGGAGCATACATTGGTCTGTTACCCAGCGTGCACATGCATCAGTAAGTTTCTATAGCTGAAAACAACAATTCTCACTTTTTCAAAGCACAAGAACTTTTCTTAATGGAATACATATATAATTTCTCAAATATTTCTTGTCTCTTTAAAACATATATGAAGTATTTCTCAAAGGAAAGTTATGCACCAAGTGAAACTAGCACATGTACTCTCAAGAAATATTCTGTACTATTAACCCCCTCAATTTTAAACAGAGCATGTTTAAAGAAATGCACCACCCTGACCATATACGTGACGTTTTAAAGAGCCTTAAAGAGCATAGATCACCATGTAAACATATTTGTGGTTTCATAATAGTTGTACATCTTCAGGACATTTTTCCAAAAATATATAGTCTTTAAGTAAACTTAAGAGTATCATTGTACATATATCTATCTGCAACCATAAAAAACATATCTCAACATATAAACATATACAAACCAGTCCTATAAGTTAAAAACCACACTGACAAACACTTCCAAATACATAATTAACAATTATTATTACTTTACAATTCATATACAGCCACAACACATTTACTCAAGTTTTATTCGTGACTACACTACTCCTGTTTAATAATGTGACTAAAAGTACTACAGTTCCCAGAATGCAAATAATATATAATAATATAATATAGATCTGTCTGTGCTGCACATGATGCTTAGACATTTAAAATCTTGCCATTTTTAAAGGCATTGCTCATGGTAACTTTCAACAATACTAACATCTTAAACACATACCCTCTGCCAGGTACAGACAGTTCATCTGATATATTTTTTCACAACATTGTGATACTCTTGTTTATCAAACTCTCATGTACATCTTCATTTCTTGTGTACATTTTTCAAATAATTAAAAAGTTATGTACATACCAGTGAATTGAGTTTGTAGATTATATTGTTGTTTTAGCTCTTCCTGGACAGGTCTGACACCTTTAAAATTTGTAAAAACTAAGGACAAGAATGGTACACCACTCTCATAGAAAGCAACTATAAAATGGCAACCTCTTCAACTTTCCACTCTATGATCATGAGAAAGGCAGAACATGATATCATGTCTTTCATTTTAGATTACAGTATCTCCACTTGTGAATGGTTAGAATCTGTTAATCCCAATGGAGTAACGGAAAATAAGGGGACGCCCCTGCAAGGTACGCGGATGGGCCCCTTCCAGGCTCAATCAGAAGCTCTCCGGCCAAAGTACTGTGCTGAGGGGGCCCCTGGACCTTGTGCCTCCCCACACTGTGGGGGCTGCGAGGAACTGTGTTACACCCCTGGTTAACCCTTTCTCTCTCTTTCAAAAAGTGGTTCATGTCTCTGCATGGTTTGCAAAGTTTTCGCGATCATCTCAGAGTAATCATAAAAGAAAACTGGAGTCCAAACAGATATTTAGCATCATTTTTTTAACATTTAAAATAATGCACAACAGTTTATTACATAGTCCTTATTTGGAAATTAATGTTTACCATTACTTAAATTGTGTCATAACTCTGCAAAAAAAAAAATTTGGTCACTTTAACACCCTTCCCCTGAATACATTCTTAGCTCAGCGTACCTAGTAACTCAGTGGATCTGGTAGGTCACAAGTTCACAGCACATTCTAGAAAGAACATGCTACTTCCAAATGAGGTGCAGCAGGTATGAGTAACTCAACAGATTCAAGAACATATCCATGTCTGTATTACATTTCTTTTTTTAAACAATAGCCAATAATAGGACTTCTTGCTGTTGCAACCAACACACTACCTAATTTTATTCACTTACATGCTGACAGCATCCAATGAAATATATCTTTAAAAAAAAGAAAACACCTCCATTTTACCTGCTTTTTAATTAGAAAACTACCTTATCAGCTCCAGCTTTCTCCTGACTGCTATTGCTCATTCACTTCAAATGCTTGGAGTGTAAATTGTTGCTCACAACTATGTATATTGGGCTGATGAGGCTGCAAGAAAGAGAAGTATTAACAGGGACTTAGGGTTGGCTAATGTGAACATTACTTGGAGTGGACATAGAGGATTAAAGTTTCATCAGTTACTACCTTTGGTTAAAAGCATTGTGGATTCACCAGCCCTTGACCTCTTGATTGCACACGGTGGTGGCAATGACCTAGGCACATTAACTGCAGTAGGACTGGAAATCCTCATGAAGGATATCTTTCCTGAACTAATGATGCTTTTCACTTACACTGTCTTGGAGTACTCTAACATATGTCAAAGACAGAAATGGAAGTGGTTTAATCAGTTCTGTGCACAGATTGACAAAGCCAAGAAACATGTTAATAAAACTGATTCTGCTTTCCACAGAGACCATAACATGGGTTCTATCTTCAACAACAACGTGCGTTTTAACATGGATGGAATCTATAGAAGTGATGGAGTTCACTTAATAAACAAAGGGAGCACGGTGTTTCTAAGCAACCTGAAACTCTGCATACAGTCTTATCTGTAGCTGTGTTATACACTCTCACAACACAAAGGCTCTAGTCAGAGCCACACAAGACCCAACATCTAGTTCATTTACTTGTGAAATATATATTTTTTGATTTTTTTTACTTTTCGTCAATGTCGCAATGATCGCAATTATGTTGCAAAATCACAAAACAAAAGCAGACATGCAATGACCACCAGCACATCCAAAAATATTAATTTGAAAAAATCCATACTAAACATTGCACTACATCTATTACTATATACATGCTTCTTTAAAAGAATATGTTTAACTTATGTTTTTGCACTAAGATGCTTTGAAAACCATCAATGCAAAGCAATGGTGTGCCTGTCACCGCTATAATGATGTAGAGGCGAGGCGTGAAATAATTCTTGAAAACACACACTCTGTAACAGAACCAGTGCCAACAGAAGATCGCAGAACATCTGTGCTTAAAAGTAACTGAGTACTTGGCAGCAGAACAAAGTACTCTACAGCAGGCATCATGTTGTAGATGAACATCAGTGCTTGAAAGTAACAGAGTACTTGGCAGCAGAACAAAGTACTATGCAGCAGTCATCATGTTGTAGATGAAAATGTGGTACGAAAGAAACAACTCACCGCAAGAATTAGAGGCACAGTCAAGAGTAGGATGTCTGGTGACATGTACATAAAACAAACTTGCCCAAACGTTGGGACTGAAGAGAAAACGTTCCTCGCCCTTCGGGGTTGCCGGAAAACTACAACGTTATAAACTTTATTGTTCAGAGAGGATCGTGGTTGGCAGAACAAATAATCTTGGTTGGCAAGACACAGAAGAAGCCAGTGAATACATCGCGGTCTGAAGCAAGAAACATAATAAACCTTAAGATGGCGGCACACACAGGAGACGTATGCCAGGTGGTTCCCGGCACGCTCGTGCTTTAAAACGTCCCAAGACAGCTTTGAAGTCGGACATCACGAAGCACTCTGTTCAGCAGGGAACAAAACGTCATGAATGGCTTTGAAACGGATCCGCGCGGCATTGTGCCCGAGGTATGTTGCGCGTGCCTATTTTTAATCTTTATATGAAGCGCAACTGTCATCCTTACTTTCCACGTAGTAGGAACAACAAACACCGGCAAAAACAAGGCAGAAAATACCATTTCATCACCGTGTAAATCTCCATACTTGCAGCAGGCAAAGAGAACCGGCGAACACCAATGAAACAGTATTTTTATCGCTGGCAGGACAAACGCCATAAATCTCATAAATCCAACTCACAAATGCACCTTACTTTCAATGTAAACACCGCATTAAGTACTGAGAAAGCCATTGGTTACCTTCGTAGTATTGAGATGCAGCTTTTCATGTTTGTTATTCTCGTTTCATACGGCGTAAGTTCTTCTGCAAGGCACACGCAGGTTTAAACACGTAGTTACCGGTGTTGTAGACACAGAGATGTTAACACAGCATGCCTGGGCTGGGCTGTCCGATGTGGTGGACACTGGTGGGGCAGTCAGGCATGCTTGACAGGTTTCTAAAGTTCATTTGCGTCACTTGACAGGTTTCTTTTCTTTTCTTGAAATTTCTTGATACGAGTTTTTTTTTTCTTCTTTTACTTGACGTAGGTTCTTTCCTACATGTAGTCTTGCTGCACTCCACATCCTTAGTTGACCTCAGACTACCTTTAACGTGAGATGAGCTCAGATCGTCGCCATAAATGTAGCGGGCTGGGCCCACATGTTCAGACGATGAAGTAGACGTAGCCGAGATGATCTTAGGTAGTTTATTAAGTCCATAGATAGAAGTTACAGCAAGCTAGGACAAGCCCAGAACAGGCCCCAGAATAGGCCCCAGAACAGCCCCACCAGGAGCAGCCTCCTAGCTGCTCAGCCCATCTTCCCAACTGTCTCCCACACACACAGGAACCCAAGCATTCCACTCACACTAACATTCTACACGGAACACTCACACTGGCTGAGCAGCTAGGTACAGAATGAAAGGGAACATATTAACATGACCTAAGGATAGTACAGATAGCTATAACAAACCAAGCTATTTAAGCTCTGCGCACACATCCATCCTCCAACCATCGATCTTCCAACACATAACCTCCGTCTTGGAGTTATTCACCAAATACCCAGACAAATACCCAGACAAAGCCCTGAACTCTGCCACCAACCTCTCTACTCAATGTTTGGTTTGGACAGGATCTGATGCATAAATTATCATGCCATTGGCATATAGCGCAATCTTATTTCTAAAGGGAGGGGGAGTTAAAAGGAATAACCTGATTGTCTTTCCTAAGCCTTTGCGCTAATGGTTCAATATAAATTTCATACAGGAAAGGCGACAGAGGACAACCGTTCCTAGCACCCCTTTGAACACTGAATCTTCTAGTCAGAGAGCCATGAAGGAGAATTCTTGCTGACTAGTTTTATACAGTAATCGAAGTGTAGAGATGAAACCATGACTAAATACCATTAAGCCCAACATACTTTATCAGATGCCTTGGCCTTGTCTATCATGAACACAGCCAGGTGAGTCGAACGAGCGTTGGCGAGATCGATAATTCCTATCAAATGCTGCATACGTTCTGGGGTTTGCCTCTTTGTAGTAAACCCTTTCTGGTCCAGATGTATCAACTGGGGGTCCAGCTTAGCCAATCTCCCTGCCAAAATGCTTGTAAAGATTTTATAGTCTGCGTTTAACAGGGATATTGGATGAAAGGAGTCTGCCTTCCAAGGAACCTTGGCAGGTTTTAAAACCTGAACAATTGTGGCCTCTTTCCATGAATGTGGAATCTGTCCACCCCGCTACAGATATATTGAATTAAATAATAGTTCCCATTCTTGGACCATCTCACATCTCACATATTAGGAGCTTATAGAGCTCTGATGGTATTGCAACGGGCCGGCAGCCTTCCCATTCTTTGTCCATAGGAGGTGTGTCTAATTTCCCTCTTGGGTATTGTGGCTTCCAAGCATTCTCTACCCTCCCTTGTAAGCCCCCGAAGCTCTACATTTTCAAACCAATCTATAAGCCCCTCTGAGTCTGGTTGAACCTCTTCTTGGTATTGTTCAGTAAACAAGGATTCCAGGAGGCCCTGCATTTCCACAACCTTATTTGTGACATCTCCCTGTGTGTTGATGACCAATTCCGTGATGAAATTCCTAGACCTTTTGAACCTTGCTTTGCATGCTAGCAACAGCCCTGCTTTCTCTCCCATATTCAAATTATTTCATACACCTGGTTTGCCAACGCTATCTGCACTTTGCTTCCAATACAATCTTTTAACCTTGCCTCCTCCAGCTGGCTTGATAGCCTCTCCCTACCTCTATTGAGCCTTGCATTTTGCTGCTCCATCTCGGTCTCCAATGCACCCACTCTTTCATCCAACCTACTGAGTTCTGCTCTTACAGCCTTATTTTGAACATGTGCCTGACTTTCCAACACCCCTCTAGTAAGTGCTTTGAATGTGTCCCAGATTACATCTAATGGGGCCAATCTGGCATTGTACAGAAAGAAATCAGCACTTTTCAGAGGGGGGACTACCTCAGGGTCAAACAGGTTAGCTCTTTTTAACGACCGCCTTGCATTATATCGGCCTTCAAAACACTTAAGCGACATACTAACTGCTGCATTTTACCAGATATTCCCCAGTAGCAATTTGACCTCTTTTATTTTACCGAATAGAACTCTGTCCTTGAAGATATAATCCAGTCACGAGAAGTGACCATACTTTTTACTGTGAAAAGTATAACCCCTTCTTCAACCCATTAAATATCTCCATGCATCTGCTAAGCCTATGTCCTAAAGCATGTTTTAAGGGTCTGTCTCGCCCTAGGGGTTTGGGCATAATTCTTTCGGTTACATCTATCTAAAATGGGGTCCAGAAGGGTGTTAAAATCTTCCCCAATAATAACAGGGTTGTTACCTCCACTCGGTTCCACACCAGATTTACCATATGATGGGGGTCATCTAAGTCCAGGCCGTAAAATTCAACAAACATAAACTCTCAGTCAAAACATCTAAGAGTTGCCAAGGCCCACCTACATGAGCTATCAGTTTTTAAAGATTTTAGATCAACCCCGGCTCCCCTCCTTATCAGGATAGCAACATTGCATTGCTTGATCTGAAACAACATAGCTTTTTACCCAGCTAAATTTAGAAAAGAGGGCTCTACTTTTGCTAGCCATTAAATGCGTCTCTTGCAATATAATAATGTGGTCCAAGCTTTCTTCTAGATATCACTTTACCAATATGTGCCTACTTTTAGTTCTGAGACCATTGACATTACAGGTTAAAAATAATAGCTCTCTTCTACTCCCAATAATCATCCGTGGATTCAAGAACCTTCAAGACCCTTCTTTGAGTAGATGATCCTGGTTCAACCGGCTACCCGGGTATGGCTAGATGATAATGAGGATGTATTTCTTTCTTTTTCTTCCTACTGCTCCCCACCCGGTGCCCTTCTCCACCCCCGTGCCCCCCATGGCCTTAATGGCTTAGATCAGGGCATCTACTTCGTCTACTGTACGATAGTTATGCATTTGATTGTTCCACATAGCTCCTAGCTTATGTGATTCCTCCATTCTTTTGACTAATTCTGAAATCAATATCACCTCCTTTACTGAGTATGAGAGAAATTTCAACAGAATTTTCCTTGGCATCTGTCCTTAAGGGTATCTTTTAAAGGGGTCTTTTTGCACTCGCTGTATCTCTAGGTCACGATTAAGGTCTGCCTATCTTTCAGGGTTGTGTCTCGCAGCAATGTGATTATATAGGCCTTGGTCTTGGAACCCCCATCAGCCTCTGGAGTTTTTAGGAGCCTAAGGTTGTTCTTCTGTGAATAGTTTTAAATCCTCTCAAGATTTTCCCTTAATCCTTGGTTCTGTTTGGACACCAGACTTATCCCGGAGGAGTTTTTAGTGATATCTTGTCTCGTCCTAACTACACCCTCCTCCAATCCTCTGTTCTGTTACTTCTAGATTTGAGCTAAGGCATTACAGGAAGTTTGAATATCTGCCCGGTGTCCGACACCAATATCTTAAATCTGATCTTCATTTCCTCTTTTGACCCTAAGAGAATGAAGGACAATGACTCCTCAACTTGCTCCCTGCCTCGGTCCCCTTTTGACCATGCCCTACCTCTGATCTTTGTTTATCCACTACTGCAGGAACATCAAATCCATTGTGCAGAGGGACCTGAACTGTGCTTTACCGTTCTTCACAGGGCCTGCTATCCACGTCAGTATTCATGTTTTTGCTAAGAGGGATGTCTCTACCAGTCACAGGCACATTGATGGCAGTATCCATGCTAAGAATCCTATGAGTTATCCCCTCTTCCACCTCTCTCTCTCTTCACTTTGTGGAACTGGTAGAGTCAAAACTTTATAAAAGGAGTTAAGAGAGGGGGTTGCCCTAATCTGGAGGGGTGGGAGACTTTTGACCATTCCCATGGGGCTCTTCCCTGACAGTTTTGCAGGTTTCCCAGATTTTGTTGTATTAGACTCCATTTCCACTGCCTTACTAGGTAAGTATTTTCACCCCCCTGACAATATCCTTAGCGCCTGGGGCCTCATAGACTGTGGCACATTCAAGCCTAGAACTTACCCTTGATGCTGCTGTTGCAAAGTATATCTTGAAACTTTGCTGATGAGCTTACCTCCCTTCTCTGAGGGCATACTGCTCCTCTCTGTAAGCATGGGGTGTGGCGCCCACTGGAATTCTTTTACTGGTTCTTAAATATATCTCCAGTTCTTTTGCTGGACCTGCAGGCTGCTAGATGCCTCAAAGAACACTGTGGCAGCCTGTGGAAGGTTCTCCCGACCTCCCTGCTGACTTGTGCTGGCTCTGCCACTATAGTTACGAACCTGCACACAGGCTGACCTGCCCCACAGCACTTCATTTGCAGCAGCCTCCCACCACTGGATTTCCCCAGCCGTCTTGGGGCAAAACTCGGCTGCGGACGTCCAAAGGACCTCTGCAGCAGAACCTTAGGGTTTGAGGCACGTCGGGATGTCAAGAACAATGTAAGTGCTTGGGGCCGAGGGGAGGCCACCATCACGGAAAGATGTGCTTTTCTCCAGGGAGCTCACGGCTACTTATGGCTGCCATGTTCCTCCTCTGACACACCACACACCCTTTATTTATGACTGACATGTTTCAGTGGACTTCCACCTTTCTAATAATCAAAGTGCCCCACTCCCTTTTCATAACATATACAAACCTAAAACTGAAAACAGCCTTCCAAAGCCATGATGTGCAATCCACAATTTTTGTACAACCATTTCTATGTCCAAGAACAATGAAAAAGAGAACAATGAAAATATGTGAATCATGCATATTGCCAAACAATTAATTGAAAATCAAAACCACATGCTTTTCAAATTTTCCTTGTGAGCATTTATTCCAAATTGGCGCACATTCAGAAACTGTTGCTTTTCCTTTGAGACGACGAATATGGCGCCTTGGGACTGATAGCGTCAATCGAAACGCTACCCTCAATAATTACTGTTGAAATTTTACTTACACATTTTGTGTGTTACACCTCTACAAATTCATGATAATTACTGCAGAAATTTTACTTGCACATTTTGTGTGTTACGCCTCTACAAATTCATGCCCTGATGAAGTTCCATTCATTGGAACGAAACGCGTTGGCTGCTGTTTTGTACATACCTACAACCATACGAAGATGAATAAAGAGTAACAAATTTTGTTTGGATATGTGACTTCATTCCTGGTGCCGCCTCCACTTCTCTTCAAGAGCACATTCAGAAACTACTGCCTACTAGGCATACGGCACAAAGAATCACACTTTTCTTCACATCCCATGTATATAGTTCTCCAGGCTAATGTTCTGATGTAAATAGGAAACACTTCCTTAATTTAGCAAATGAAACAAATTGTTTCCTAATAAGATATCCTCTCTCCATTGGCAATTAGTCTCACCTACTCAATGTTGCAAAATTGCACGCCAGTTCACCACCCTAGGGGGCCATCCTGTATCACCTGAAGATCTACAATAGGCACCAGTTAATGCAGATTGTATTACACGAAAGAAGACAGTGTAGAAAGGGAGAAAGGTTGAGATATCAATGTTGGGAGACCCTGGCTTATGGAGATGACACAGTCTTTCCTCACAATCAACTTATCTTTACTCAGATGTGAGAGTGGGATTGGTAAGGCAATCCTACATCCTTAAAAAGGAAATATTATCATCCATCATGTGACTAACAGAACAATCTCAAAATCCAACAGTAATTGTCAGGTTCACCAGTCCATATGCTCATCAAAATTTCTCCTTGTTATCCAGATGGTCAACTAGCTCTATTTCTATGTTCATTTCATGTGGTTCCTCAGTTCCCAAGAGGATGTAATAGCAGGATTTACCTTGACACAAAGTGTGTTACTTGGTCTCCTCCTCTTTTATTAGCAGTCCCCGTTTAACCTGGTTTAATTTTCCTTCACATTTCTGCAGCTCCAACATTCTTTACAGTTGCCACATGTGACAAAACCCTGTGGTTGTTGTCCTCCTAGAGCTGGTTTATTCTTAACCACATCATTCCATACTAATATATCCCACAGAGATATGCATTTCCTATATGTTACACTGGCATGTAAGGTTACATTCTCACCAACGACCTTATCTGATGTGAGCAATGATTATCCATATTTTTCGGTATCCTGAGTGACTCTTTGTTATAGACGGTGATAAACATTGCTATTTGTGAGGTTGTTTCCTTCACATACGAGGAATCTAACAATGTTTTCCTGTGTGCAGCATGTGCTTTTTTAGCAGCGGTGTTAAGTACCATGTTTGGAACCTATTGTAACGTAGAACAGTTACTCCTTGCCCCAATGAACTCAGCATATGGGATACTCCATTTTAAATGAATGGGATAGTAACTCTTCATTAGAACAAACTGTTGCCTACTGTAGCCTTGCGAGAGTTTTCTTTGTATACTGCCCTTCTGAACTGTGACATATACAAGAATAAACTATACCTGTGTGTTACTGATGTTAGCAGTGAATGAGAGTTTCAGGTCATTGTTTTGGATTTCCTCTATCAACTAATCGACTAGCTGTTGATCTCCATGCCAAAATCCAAAAAACTGTTCTTGTAAAGAATCCACAATGTGATATTTGTGGTGAATGTCTCAAATCTTTGGGATCAGAGCAGCTGCTACTCCGCCCAGCCAATGAATAAGTTCTTATAGCTGGGGGCAAAGAAGGTGCCCACAGTTGTACTTGATGTCTGTCTGCTAATCTCTTGCTCAAAAACAAAGATGTTATTGTGTAGACTGAAATCAATCATGTCCTTCAACATATTGGTGTGATCATACATTAAAAGTGGTCTAGTCCAAATAAATAATGACACGGTCAATCCATCTTTGTGCTGGTTGAATGTGTGTAAGGATCACACATCAAATGACATCAACAAATATCTGGGTTCCCAATGTACCCCATACATTTTCCCAAGAAGCCACTGCTGTCCCTACAGTAAGAACTCAGATGCAAAACAAATGGCGTTAAAAAAAGACTTAAATACATCTCAGTCCTTTCTAAAAGGCTCCCATTTGATGAAACAATGGGTCTGCCCAAGGGGTTGAGTGATGTTTTTATGGACCTTGGGGAGTAGATAAACACATAGTAAAGTCATTTTTCAATTAATTATTGTGAGAAATAGGATTGCTAGTTGAGGGGGTGCAACACAACTCAAGCAGCAACCACGATCCTTGTCTGGGTGAGGCACAAGCAAACCCCAAATTAACCTGTGCTCAACCCTCTGGTAGCTTGGCACAGAGTAGTCAGGCTTAATTTAGAAGCAATGTTTAAAATATGTATGCAGCGCTTCAGACAGTAATAAAGTGAAAACACAACACAGGAAAAAGCTCATAGCAATTTAGAAAAACAGAGCAAACTTAATAAAAAAATCAAGACCAAAATGACAAAAATGTCATCAGCATAACGTGGATATTCGCAATTTTAAATAGTTAGGTGAAAATTGTGTCAACAGCCCAAAGCACCACTCCCATCAATCTGGTCCTGTGAGAAAGCAAAATATTCAGGCTGACTGCAATGGAGCGTGGGTTGGATACAAGGGCCAGGTTAGTCCCACTGAAAAGTTAACTTAACAGTTCATGGCTGCAAGGAGCAGGACAGTGTCACGAGTCATCATAGATGTAGCGCAATAAGCAGGACAGGTGTCAAGGTTGATGGAACTTCACGTTGGTGGGGAGTATGAGTGACAAGGTTTTGGCACCAACGGGCCTGTTTACAGTCACAAAGAGTCCAAAAACGTAATACCAATTCCACTGAGCAAACAACAAGGAGCCAGGACATGAGGGGCACCACTTGGGGGTCACAAGCTTACTACAGCTTGACCTGGGTGCTGGTTCAGGTGTTGAAAGCCTGGTATCCCTGTGACTCTGAACAGGGGGCCAGCAGACTATCCTTTGGAGTCATTCAGAGTCCTGGGTTCAGGTACAGGCCCAATCTCTTTGTCTAAGGCAGGAGGGCAGCAGTCCAGCAAGTAGTCAGCAACAAAGTAGTCCAAAAGGGCAGAAGGCCAGCAATCCAGCAAGGCAGTAAGGAAGTAGTTCAGGGCAGTATTCCAGCTGAGTGGCAGTCCTTTCATCATCACAGCAGTCCTTCATCTTAGTTGAATCTCCACAGGTCAAGAAGAGTTGATGTCTGATGTCCAGTATTTACACCAGATGCCTCCTTTGAAGTGAGACAAGCTTCTATATATTTCCCTTTGAAGTATGCAGGTGTTCTTCTTCCCCTGACCTGGCTCCAGACTAACTACAGGGGATATGCAGCCCTTTGTGTGGAGTCAGGCCATAGCCTATTCAAGTGTTTGTAGGGCTGTGTCCAGCTCCGCACACCCATTATGCAAAGTGATGGCCCATGGAGGAACACCTAAGCTTTCTACTGTGTGTGGCTTTCTAGGAGGAATATACAAAGTCCAACTGTCAGCGACACCCAGTTATGTGACCCAGAGACAAGCTGCAGGCCCTAAATGGCTGAGGAAGGAAAATGGTAGCTTTCTAAAAGTGTGTTTTTCAAAATTGTAACTTAAAAGCTGACTTTACCATAAGAGAGGATTTTTCATTACATTTCAAAAGACGCCAAACATTATCTGTTTGCCTGTTCCCATGTGGAAGTTACAGATTGTAAAATGTAATAATGTAACGCCAATATTATCCGATGGAGGAGGCAGGCCTTGCAGTAGTAAAAAGCAAATATAAGAGTTTTTCACCACAAGGATTTGTAGACCCTAAAAGTACATGTCTTTTTAAATACACTGCACCCTGCCCTCTGGGCTATCGATGGCCTACCCTAATGGTAACATATGTATTAAAAAGAATGGTTTGGACCTGTCAAAAGGTATATTTTGTCAGGTCAAAATTACATTTTAAAACTCACAGGGTTCCATAGGGGACAGCTGTCTCCAAAATATGTGCCTTTGAGGTATAGGATAAACTAGGAGTCTCCCAGAGAGTGATTTCTGCTACAAGGTATTAATTATGTGCACTTTTTTCAACAAAAGTGTTGGGATTCCCTCGTCAAGATTTGTGAAATTTAAACTCCTAATTTATGCTTAATGTTGTCAACAATAGGCTGCTTCTATTGTAACCCATTGGGTGACAAATCTGTTAATTTATGCTAAATAACAATATGGTAAATATCTAACACTGAAAGGGATAACTGTTGTTTCTTTTTCAACAATAGGGGTTTTCTTTCCACACATAAAATGGACAAATCTTTTTATTTAGGCTAGTTTTCTCGACAATACAGGGGTGCTCTTACAAATACAATGGACTAATGTGTACATTTCTGCCTGCTTTTTCAACATTGGGGGGGTTTCCCTTTCACTAAAAAAGAATCATTTATGCACTCACTACAGAACAAAATAGTTTTCCTCACCATAAGCATCTGATTCAGTCTCCTATTTTCTGAATTCCTGTCCTCTAATACGGGGTTTGTTTGAACCATTCAGCTGCATACGTAATAAGGCCCTGCAGGATTGAGAGAGATGAGAGGAGGGCAGAGTTCTGAGTCGGGAGGGCAGAACTTGTGGAGTTACATAAAAATGAGCAGAAATATGTATGCAATTTAGCACCAATAGCGTGAGCAGAGTTGGAAAATCAGAGCAAATGGCTCCATGTGGAGTGCAAGAGCATTCGGCCAATCAAGTTGAATTTGCTGCTGTTTGAGTAGAAAATCTAGTCAAGCAGCAACCTATCTCCTCGAGAAGCTACTTCCTGACCACAACTTCCGACATTAGAAAATGGTGCTAGTGGATGCTAAATCTCGTTCGCATTTCTGGAGCCTTGTGGGACAAAATTCTGCCACCTAGCAATCCAAGGAATATGGCCGGAACTACGCATTATAGGTGTAACATGGAGTCACCAAATTCTGTGGGCAGGGTGCCAGCAGCCTTGCTTACTTTGCATTCATGCATAAAGATAAGCACATGCCTTCTCTCTTTCTTTCATTCATACTTTCTCTCTCTCTTTCTCTCACCTGGCAATCTGATGTACATAACTGTGGATACATTGCACTGGTATCATACAACAATGTGTTCTTGCTTGGCAAGCCACAACTATCAAAACCCTGTGTACTGAAAGAGTGCACCACAAGCAAAACAAGCCTGGGCATATTAAGACACAAACCTGTGAGACCCGAATCCTTGCACCATTTATGTTACACCACAGTTGCAGAGGGAGGGGATTGTACTTAGACATCTCTGCAAGGTAATTACAAAACTTTTTACCTTCACTCCCCTGTTTTTCTAAATTTGTTTTTGTTAGCCTTAGGACTCAGTGCTAAAGTGCTTTTTCTGACCCCGTAAAACATGATAAAATTGGCTTCCACCTGAATGGCATATTAAATGTATTTTTCAAACATGTCACAGACTTGCCATTGAAGCCTGTATGCAAGTTTTTGCTGCCAATTCGACTTGGCAATATTAGCCCCTTGTCAAGTATTTAATTGCCCATTTATTTAAAAAAAAAGGATATATATACATATATATATTCACTGAAAAAACCATAGGTTTCAGGTACGTTATAGTTAGAAATTAGCATTTAAAAAACCTTAGAAATTCACTGAAAAAACCATACCTTTCAGGGACGTTATAGTAAGCTGGACATTTCACACTTACAAAACTATAGAAATTCGGCCATTATAGTTAGTTAAGCTAACTATAACTCACGCACCCACAATGCACTGCTCATGACGTCACATAATACATCCTTCATAACATGGTCAGGGACATCACGGATGACATCTCAAATGAGGCCCACCTGGGGCCTCATTAAAATGAAGGTCGAGAGCCCGCGCTTCATTTAAAAAAAAAAAAACATTGGCTGGATTCGCGACCCCAGCGCAAATTACATAGGGGGTCAGGGTGTTTCTACACTGCCCCCTTATCTTTTTTTTCACTTTGTTTTCTTGTGACTCGGTTCTACCAAGTCACGAGATGGCTGCCAACACTTCCTGGTTTGGAGTGTTGGCAGCCAATCACAGTGAAGCTCGTGCTCGGGAGGGGTCATGACTCCACCGCGTCCCTAGATATTGACACTTTTTCTTTTTCAAATTTCTCAAAAACTACTGAACGGATTTACACCATTTAACAAAAAGGGCTCTTTCTGAAACAAGACCTACCCTTTTGCTAAATTTGGTGTAATTCTGTTCAGCAGTTCAGGCTGTAGCTGTGGCTAAAGTTTCCTATGGAAAATTACATGGGGAAAACACGTTTTGGGTCCCCCCTTTTTTCTTGGCCCCCGCTTGTCGAATCACTTTCAAGACAGGAGCTGACCGCAGCGGGTCACTAGTTTTGAAAATGTCACTAAGATTCGTCAACCGGCGCCAAAGATATTGAGAAAACAAAAAACGCTTTTCCTATGGAAACTAGGTCCTAACTATAACTACCTACTGGCGACCAATATATATATATATATATGCACCAAACCCCTCCAATCACGAAAAGGTAGAGGCCACACAGGGCATTTCTTCGGAAGCGTTTATTAAAAACAGCAAATGGCATGATGCATTTTGGCTGCCTTCAGCCTTCTTCAGATGCCGCTGTAGCTCAAAGTGCTGCCATACCTGCGTTCTCAAATAGTCCTGCACCCTCCCATTGGCGGGAGCTTCTGACAATCCCCAATCACATGACCAGCAGTCAGCGGGAGTGCTGTAAATACTGCATCTCCCAGGTAACACCTTGCTGGAACCGATGCTGTGAGGGGATGGACTTGATTATATATGTCGCCAGTAGGTAGTTATAGTTAGGACCAAGTTTCCGTAGGAAGAGCATTTTTTGTTTTGCTTATAACTTTAGCGTCGTTTGATGAATCTTCATGAAATTTTCCAAACTAATTCTTTGTTCATATCAGCTCCTATGTTGAAAGCTTGGGGGTGATTAGTCAAGGGGGGGCCAAGAAAAAAGGGGGGTCGCAAAACATGTTTGCGCCATGCAATTTCCATAGGAAACTTTAGACTTGGCTAGTGGTCGAACCGGTGAATGGAATTACCCCAAATTTGGCAGGGAGAAGGGTCTTGGTCTAGAAAGCACGCTTTTGTTTATTTGGTGTAAATCCGTTCAGTAGTTTTGGAGAAATATTGAAATTTACAGATATCCATCTTTGGGAATTCTGCCATCTGATTGGCTGAGGCGTTACGAGCACAAGTTTGCTGCTTATTGGCTGCGAGCTGTTGCAACTAGGAAATGTTGGAAACCATTTTGTGATTCCATTGAAATGAGTAAGGGGAAAAAAGGGTGAAAAGAGTAGGAAACAGGAGGATAGGAGCACTGTAACCTCTGTGGGAGAGTGCGAAGTGAGGTACTCACTCCTACCGGTATGAAAGTGCGGTGTTGCTCAGAGTGACATGGTGCTGAGATGAGATGCTGCTACACTCGGGTTTGAAACCGAGAGCCTAAACCGTGAGCTCATTGCTGTAAAGTGATGTGCTCTGGTCTTTGTAGCATACCTGTGGAAGTAGTGTTAGTAGGCGTTTATACCATACAGGGAGTGGGAAGCAAACTACTGACCCCTACTGTGCATTTATATTATACCAGAAGTGGGAAGCGAAGTACTCTCGCCTACCGGTGTAAAGACTCGGGGATCAAACCGAGCTGATTGCTGTAAAGTGATGGGCTCTGGGCGCTGTAGCATACTGGCTGCTGTAGTATAACTTTGTAAGTAGTGTTAGTATGCGTTTATACTATACAGGGAGTGGGAAGCAAACTACTCACCCCTACTGGTCTGAAGACTCGGGGATTAAACTGTGAGCCTAAACCGTGAGCTCATTGCTGTAAAGTGATGTGCTCTGGGTGCTGTAGCATACCTGTGGAAGTAGTGTTAGTTTGCGTTTATACAATACAGGGAGTGGGAAGTGAACTACTCACCCCTACCGGTCACAAGACTCGTGGATGAAACCATGAGCTCCTTGCTGTAAAGTCATGTGCTCTGTGTAGTATTCCAATGTAAGTCATAGTAGAATGTTAGTATGTAATGCTACTAGAATATAAGTATGTAATGTTAGAATGTAGGGCTGTCATGAGGGGAATCTTGGGGTGATTGTACACGGTGCTGGAGAAGACGGTTGCCTTGCTGTCTGCTCCTGTTGATAGCTGTTTAAGCTGTCTTCTTTTCCTGTAATAAATCTACTTATCGGATCCACTGCTGTCTGCCTCTTCACTACATAAATTTGTCGAGGAGCGGGAGAAGGTAAAAAGAAGGCAGCACTCACCAATATTTCAAGCTTCCTTGCGTTCTGCTTAAAACTCGTTTTCTTTGTGAAGCTGTTTCGACTCATCCCAGGGTCGACGGCTCATCGAACTATGTGATCCGACCTCTGGTAGGATTTATATTTTTTGATTTTGTGCTTCCTCTGCCTCTTCACTACACTCTGGTCGCTGTACTACATGTGTGCAAGTAGTGTTAGTATGCGTTTATACTAATTCTGTAGTTATGCAGTAACCAATGCATCATGGCCCTATGGAGCGCGACCTCCCAGGCGCAGCTCATACAATGTCCTGGGTTGTGCATCCGCGGGACATTTATGTTTGCTATTACAGGGTGGGAGCATGGCTTCCACCCTGTGATAGCAAATCCTTGTTTGCCTCCTTGAAGCGAGAGGAGGAAAACCTCGTATCGCTTCAATAAAGTGGATCCGAATGGTAAAAATGGAGAAAAAAAGATGTAGCGGGGTCTCACCCGTTTATTTAAATGAGCCCCCTGGTGGGTAATGTTCCAGGGCCAATCCTATTATTATATTGCGGTGTCTCTGCAGTACTGGGGACCTTAATCTCACATGTAAATGAGACGCGGGAGGGCACAGAGACGTTTCGCAGCCTAGGGGATCGCCACCTTCCCGGTTATTGTTTACTAATTGTTCGGGGGGCTTTGAGGCCAACTCAAGTCCGGGGATCGGCAACCTCCGGGGCTTTACTTAAATATGCAGGGTGGGCCTTGCCAGTCCCTGAAGCCTCTGTGGCCATAGGCAGTGCCTTATTGGTTCTGTAATCACATGGGCAGTACTCATGGTGTTATAAAGTGATACACTCATAGAACCCTTGCAGTTGTAGAATTAGCCAGGCTTCATTTATGTAATAGTCTGTTGGTTTATATTTGGTAGGTGCACCGCAAAATTACAACTGTGTTCCCTCCTACCCTCCTATCAACCACCTATTTTCACAATAAACTACAGGCAAGTGTTGTCAGAAAAAGAAGACCCATACACTCACTTATTTATTGGTAAAAAAAATAACTTTTATTAAAACAACACAAATAAATGGAAACGCAACTTTATTCGAAGAAACAACAGTATAACATGAAATAAGTGGGTGGGACTCCTCCGAAGCAGCGTACAAAACCTGCAAGACAAAAAATAAACATAAGTATGTGTGCTATGTCCAAGAGAAAAAGAAAGGTAGTCAGAATGAAAAGAAGAAAGTGAGAATGGGACAGAGAGCGAGTGGGTGGAAGGAAGAAGGGGAGGGAGAGTCAAAAGAGCAGAGGGAGAAGGAGACAGAGTGTCAGCCTACTGCACCCAGCCCTCACTGTTCACCTCCCGTCACCCGTGTGTCTGGGACGCTAAGGTCCGCGAGAAAGAGTGCGGTCCAGCAAGTCCTTAAAATGAAACAGAGATATGAATGAGGCCAGAGATTACATTATTATCTACGGCAACATCGCTTGCCTGCACCTGTGCACCCAGGCTGCTGCACCCCAGCCCCTTCCCCCACACTGTGCTCAATTGCAGCTCCTGTGCACTGAGGCTTCACGGCTTACCTGCCACCACCGGTGTGTCCAACGACGTGCCGGTGCGAGCTCTGACTCCGGGGGGCCTCTCAGGGTGGCACAGCAGGTCTCCGGTCTGGGTCGGTGTCTTGATACCACGATGGAAGGCATCAGAATGCCCTGGGCATTATCACGGGGTGAGCACCTGCTGCACGCATTTTGGTGCAACTAACTAAGTGTCTGAAAAGGGAGAAATAATATAATGCTGGAAACGTCTTGAGGTAAATGAAGGTTTATTTCAAGCTTAATAGAGAACACCAGTTGAGTGCATCCTTCCTTCTTGAAGTACGATCCGCCAACTGTTAGTGGTAATCGTGGTTCAAAGAGGAGTTGGAGTGTACGAGAATACACAAGGTTAAATAATAATATGTTATGCCAACGTTCACATACAAAGGAACAGAGCGCATGCTAGAAGCATATTGTGCACGTGTAATGCAGTGGCATGTACCGGGAGGGCGGCCACTATCGGTAATGAGATGATGTCCGAAAATATTGAATGGCCAACATCACATGTCGTTGTCAAGCTTGTGGATATGCACAGACACGCAAGTCAATGGTGTGCGGTATTATTGAAAGTGTTGCTATCCCGAAGTGCACACATGTGAATGTGCTCGGATGGAGGGAAGATCAGCAGTGAGGCTACGTCATACACAGTGATAACGCCTCATTACAGTCAAGCAATGCATGTCAAACGTGAATCTGAAAGTCTCACATATGACACACTACTATATTGGTAAAGCCTGACACCCGAGCATACTGCAACACAAATCTACACATTACTCTTTACTGTTTGTCACATGTGATCTAGGATGTGCACTCTGCCCGTGGCTGATGATACTCCTTCGAGCCTCCAATACCCAGGCCGAAAGGCAGCACAATAATGCACACACACACACACCAGGGGCATCGTGTAACACACATTTGTTTTTTGATGTAACGTTTCAGATGCAAGGCCATCACACGTGGAAGGCTACGGTACAGACCATGAATATTGATCAAGATGATCGTTGCATGTTGTGTGTAGTATAAGATATGTGTACACAGCAAAAAACTTTTCAAAAAAGCTCTCTAAGCAGAAGAGGTGTCTCTCATCAAACGCTGTAGAGAGAATGACAAAAATGGGTGGGGTCCTCCAACTGTTACAATGGGAAATGTTATGAACCAATCAAATGCTTTTTTTTAAAGGTCACATGGCAATCGCGCACCGAGCGCGCAAGGAGGACGCACCTGATGTGATTTTGAGAAAATATATTTACTATAATATAAGTTTATTACAGTTAGAAATATATAAATGTTTAAAATATTTTAGATTATCGCTTGCTCTCATATACACTTTAAACTTATTTATATATAGTTTGGAGACATAAAAGAAAATGTGGGAATGGCGTATCCGGCGTGACAACATACGTCTACGACATAACACAGGGCCTGGCAGCATGCACTCGTTGCATACACAACGCGCAGCGGGCACGACCCCATACGTACATGACAAAATGCGCGGCTTGGTACCGCGTACCCGTCGCATACCAAAGTAGCAGCTGTATATGACATCTCAAGGGCATCAGTATGTGCATCAGATTATCACGTGGATGATGTCATCAGTGATGTCATCAGTGATGTCATTTGAAATGTCAACAGTGATGTCATAAGTGATGTCATGGACCATGTCATGAGTGATGTAATATGTGACGTCATCAGCAGTGCATTGAGGGCGAGCAAGTTATAGTTAGCTCAACTAACTATAACGGGGGAATTTCTATGGTTTTATATGAGTCAAATGTCCAACTAACTATAACGTCCCTGAAACCTATGTTTTTTAGTGATATATATATATATTTTTATACATATTTATATATATATATATATATATTCACGCTCCAACTTGCCCTCAGGCGCGGCAGCACTCCCCAACAACTCCTTCAGATAAAAGCTCAAATCACACTCTGTATTTTTTCTGTCCTCATGTCGACAATTACTGCCTGACGCGTTTCTGGGCATCCGCCCTCATCAGAGGCTTCGACAAAAGAGATTGTGCATTGTAGACACACCTACATTTATTTATAATTAACCGCCCGTGAATGGGCTCACTCAGGTGAGTGAAACGCTTTGTCTTGTGGGCCTTGTAGTGCCTATTGATCAGTTCCTTGATAGTTGCACGAATATTATCCATAAAGGGTCCTCAATGGGCCCCCAAAGTGTGAGTGCGCCATAGATTCCTGTTGTTGGTCCATAGCCGAGGCCCAGAGGATTCCAGGCCCCGTGGCCCCCAGTCCTCACGGGGTGGTGCAAGCCGCTGAGGCCGGGCCGACCGCATGCAAATTCACGCTCCAACTTGCCCTCAGGCGCGGCAGCACTCCCCAACAACGCCTTCGGATAAAAGCTCAAATCACACTCTGTATTTTTTCTGTCCTCATGTCGACAATTACTGCCTGACGCATTTCTGGGCATCCGCCCTCATCAGAGGCTTCGACAAAAGAGATTGTGCATTGTAGACACACCTACATTTATTTATAATTAACCGCCCGTGAATGGGCTCACTCAGGTGAGTGAAACGCTTTGTCTTGTGGGCCTTGTAGTGCCTATTGATTAGTTCCTTGATGGTTGCACGAATATTATCCTTAAAGGGTCCTCAATGGGCCCCCAAAGTGTGAGTGCCCCATAGATTCCTGTTGTTGGTCCATAGCCGAAGCCCAGAGGATTCCAGGCCCTGTGGCCCCCAGTCCTCACGGGGTAGTGCAAGCCGCTGCGGCCGGGCCGACCGCATACAAATTCACGCTCCAACTTGCCCTCAGGCACAGCAGCACTCCCCAACAACGTCTTCGGATTCGCTTTTACCCGAAGGCGTTGTTGGGGAGTGCTGCTGCGCCTGAGGGCAAGTTGGAGCGTGAATATATATATATATATATATATATATATATATATATATATATATATATATATATATATATATATATCACACCTACTTAGGCTGTAGGTGTGGGCAGGGCAGGGTGCATTGCAATTAAAAGTTTGGACATGTACTTTTAAGTTACACATCCTGGTAATGAATAACTTCTAATTTAGTTTTTCACTACAGTGTGGCCTATGTCTCCAGTAGGATACATTTGGATTGCCTTATTACATTTAATTAGTGCTAACCTTTGATTGGAAACAAGACAGACATTCAAGTTTGGTGACTAAGAAATTATAGTTTAAAATCCCCATTAATGGTAAAGTCCGGTATTAAGTCACAGTTTTGAGAATGTCACCTTTAGAATTTTCCTGCCCTTGTTATTGTGTACCTGTTCCTGGGTCACATGACTTGGTGCAGATGGTGGTTTTACTCTGTATATTTCTCCAAGACAGCTACACAATAGAGAGATAAGGTGTGTGTGTGGATGGTCCATCACTGTCAGGATGGTGCTGTATGAGGTGGACACAGCCCCACTTGCAAATCAATAGTCTGTGCCCTGCCTTCACACAAAGAACTTCACGCTACCTTGTTGTTCATGCAGTCAGGCTGGAGCCTGAGCAGGAGAAGCAAGAAATTCCAAACACTTCAAAGGGATCTCTAGAAACTTCTCCTGCTTCACAGAAGGCACCAGGCATAAAAATAGGATCCTCAGACCCACTTATCAATTCACTTTCTGGACCTGCGTAAAGACTCTTAGAAGACTGCTTACTACTGTGGTCTGCTTTGTGTTTCAGAAGACTGCTTTACCACACCTGGAAGGTCTGCTCTAAAGCTCAACCTTGCTGGCTGAGCCCTGTTCCACTACTTGAATCCAGGACTCCCAGAGTGACTCCAAAGGCTATTTGTCTGGTTTCCGGATCAGAGCCTCCAGGAAAGAAAAGGCTCCAATGACCTTGAACCCACACCTGAACCCAACCTAAATGAGTCCTGACCCTTCAAGTTGTGCCCCTCCCTCAATCCTGTATCCTTATAAGTGGTGCTAAAGGTGCCCAGATAGCCAAAATCCAAATTTGAGACTTATAACATTTTGAGACCGGAACCTACCTGTTTGCTGATACGCCCATGGTGCATCACTGATCAGACTAACTTTGCAGCATCTTCCGCAACGTTCTTCTCTGTAGCAATACATAAAATACATAGAATACAGAAAATTGTATTCAATGGTCCTTTGTAGAAGGGGTATCAGGCTCATGACCCTTCTTCAGCTACAGCTTGCAGTTGCGTCCCGGTGAAGGTTCTTGACTTACAGAAAAAAACGAAGTCAGAATGTGTAAGTCTTCATTACGACTTTGCTCAGCGGCTCCCCGATGATGCCTTCTCCTCCTTAGCCACCGCCTGCACCTTGACCCACTGTAATTTACCTTCTCTGACAATTTTTGTTGGAATTTGTAGGTAAGCACCTACTAGGCCTGGGAGGAGTTGCCAACAAACTCACCCACATTCTGCAGAGTTTTGCCAGAGGGTGAAGTATTGCTCTGCCACCCCTAATTAAGTCCCCTTGGCTGCTAAGAGTCGTTGGGGGCCATGAACCCCCTGTTGTTGCCACAGGTAAGTCCCCAACAGTGGGATTGTTGAGCTGTCATCGAAGGAACACCCTGTTCTCAACCACTCTTCAAAGAGTCATCCTGGTGCACTGCTGGTTGAGGCATGAAGTCCTTTTGGCTGCTGAGGGTTGTTAGGGGTGAAGAAGCTCTATTGTTGCCACAAGTGAGTCCCCAACGGACAAATTGTCTAGAAGCCATCAGGGGCACTATACCGCTTTCTCAACCACTTTGAAAAGGGGCCTTCTGGCATGCTACTGGTTGGGGGATGAAGTCCCCTTGCTGATGAGGGTTGTTGCTGGCCAAGAACCCCTCTCATTGCCACAAGCAAGTCTCCCTCAGTGGGATTGATGAGACGTTCTCAAAGCCCCCCTTCCCATTTCTCAACCACTCTGCAAAGGGGCCTCCTGGCACATTACTTGTTGGGGGATGAGGTCCCCTTGGCAGCTGAGGGTTGTTGAGGCCAAGAACCACTATTGTTGCCATAAGTAATTCCCCCACAGACGGATTGCTGACATCTCAGAGGAGGACCCGCCCTCTTTCTCAACCACTCTGCAAAGGGGCATCCTGGCACACTACTGGTTCGGGGATGAAGTACCCATGGCTGCTGAGGGTCGTTGGGGGCCAAAAAACCCTATTGCTGCCACAAGTAAGTCCCCACAGCCGATTGCTAAGATTTCTTCGGAAACTCTGCCCCCTTTCTCAACCACTCAGTAAAGGGGACTTCTGGCACACTACTGTTTGGGGGATGATGTCCTCATGGCTGCTGAGGGTCGTTGAGGACCAGTTACTTTCTATTGTTGACACTAGTAAGTACCCCATAGCCGGATTGCTGAGATGCCGTCAGAGGTCTCACCCTCTTTCTCAACCACTCTGCGATGGGGCCACAGGTATGCTACAGGTTACAGTCATGGTCGCTTGCACTTGATCGTACTCGCCTAGGGCACAAAAAAGTGCCAGAAGTTGCTGGCACTGTCTAAAGATGTCCAGGTCCAGGGAAGACTTGGCTTGGCAGTTCGGGCTGGACTGTTCCCATGAGGCACAGGGTCAGACTGATTTGCATATGGCCATGTCTGAACTGGGGTGGCAGAGTGGGCTAAAGAACGGTGATGGATTAAACCCAGATCAGTTGACTGGGGGTGAGTGCTTGCAATGGTCAACACTCCGTCCATCATTTCCTTTGGTTTTGCTTTGTTCGCCATAAGTTGGCAGGGTATGCTCAGACGTGAGTCCCTTGCTCACTTTGCCACTGGATTCAAGCAAGCCTGGCTGAAGACGGCTGAAATGCCAGAAACAGGTCCTAGGAAGCTTGTTTCCGGTCCAGGGAAGACATGGCTTGGCAGTTCGGGCTGGACTGTTCCCATGAGGCACAGGGTCAGACTGATTTGCATATGGCCATGTCTGAACTGGGGTGGCAGAGTGGGCTAAAGAACGGTGATGGATTAAACCCAGATCAGTTGACTGGGGGTGAGTGCTTGCAATGTTCAACACTCCGTCCATCATTTCCTTTGGTTTTGCTTTGTTCGCCATAAGTTGGCAGGGTATGCTCAGACGTGAGTCCCTTGCTCACTTTGCCACTGGATTCAAGCAAGCCTGGCTAAAGACGGCTGAAATGCCAGAAACCGGTCCTAGGAAGCTTGTTTCCGGTCCAGGGAAGACATGGGTTGGCAGTTCGGGCTGGACTGTTCCCATGAGCCACAAGGTCAGACTGATTTGCATATGGCCATGTCTGAACTGGGGTGGCAGAGTGGGCTAAAGAACGGTGATGGATTAAACCCAGATCAGTTGACGGGGGGTGAGTGCTTGCAATGTTCAACACTCCGTCCATCATTTCCTTTGGTTTTGCTTTGTTTGCCATAAGTTGGCAGGGTATGCTCAGACGTGAGTCCCTTGCTCACTTTGCCACTGGATTCAAGCAAGCCTGGCTAAAGACGGCTGAAATGCCAGAAACCGGTCCTAGGAAGCTTGTTTCCGGTCCAGGGAAGACATGGCTTGGCAGTTTGGGCTGGACTGTTCCCATGAGGCACAAGGTCAGACTGATTTGCATATGGCCATGTCTGAACTGGGGTGGCAGAGTGGGCTAAAGAACGGTGATGGATTAAACCCAGATCAGTTGACGGGGGGTGAGTGCTTGCAATGTTCAACACTCCGTCCATCATTTCCTTTGGTTTTGCTTTGTTTGCCATAAGTTGGCAGGGTATGCTCAGACGTGAGTCCCTTGCTCACTTTGCCACTGGATTCAAGCAAGCCTGGCTAAAGACGGCTGAAATGCCAGAAACCGGTCCTAGGAAGCTTGTTTCCGGTCCAGGGAAGACATGGCTTGGCAGTTTGGGCTGGACTGTTCCCATGAGGCACAGGGTCAGCCTGATTTGCATATGGCCATGTCTGAACTGGGGTGGCAGAGTGGGCTAAAGAACGGTGATGGATTAAACCCAGATCAGTTGACTGGGGATGAGTGCTTGCAATGTTCAACACTCCGTCCATCATTTCCTTTGGTTTTGCTTTGTTCGCCATAAGTTGGCAGGGTATGCTCAGACGTGAGTCCCTTGCTCACTTTGCCACTGGATTCAAGCAAGCCTGGCTGAAGACGGCTGAAATGCCAGAAACCGGTCCTAGGAAGCTTGTTTCCGGTCCTGGGAAGACATGGCTTGGTAGTTCGGGCTGGACTGTTCCCATGAGGCACAGGGTCAGACTGATTTGCATATGGCCATGTCTGAACTGGGGTGGCAGAGTGGGCTAAAGAACGTTGATGGATTAAACCCAGATCAGTTGACTGGGGTGAGTGCTTGCAATGTTCAACACTCCGTCCATCATTTCCTTTGGTTTTGCTTTGTTCGCCATAAGTTGGCAGGGTATGCTCAGACGTGAGTCCCTTGCTCACTTTGCCACTGGATTCAAGCAAGCCTGGCTGAAGACGGCTGAAATGCCAGAAACAGGTCCTAGGAAGCTTGTTTCCGGTCCAGGGAAGACATGGCTTGGCAGTTCGGGCTGGACTGTTCCCATGAGGCACAGGGTCAGACTGATTTGCATATGGCCATGTCTGAACTGGGGTGGCAGAGTGGGCTAAAGAACGGTGATGGATTAAACCCAGATCAGTTGACTGGGGGTGAGTGCTTGCAATGTTCAACACTCCGTCCATCATTTCCTTTGGTTTTGCTTTGTTCGCCATAAGTTGGCAGGGTATGCTCAGACGTGAGTCCCTTGCTCACTTTGCCACTGGATTCAAGCAAGCCTGGCTAAAGACGGCTGAAATGCCAGAAACCGGTCCTAGGAAGCTTGTTTCCGGTCCAGGGAAGACATGGGTTGGCAGTTCGGGCTGGACTGTTCCCATGAGGCACAAGGTCAGACTGATTTGCATATGGCCATGTCTGAACTGGGGTGGCAGAGTGGGCTAAAGAACGGTGATGGATTAAACCCAGATCAGTTGACGGGGGGTGAGTGCTTGCAATGTTCAACACTCCGTCCATCATTTCCTTTGGTTTTGCTTTGTTTGCCATAAGTTGGCAGGGTATGCTCAGACGTGAGTCCCTTGCTCACTTTGCCACTGGATTCAAGCAAGCCTGGCTAAAGACGGCTGAAATGCCAGAAACCGGTCCTAGGAAGCTTGTTTCCGGTCCAGGGAAGACATGGCTTGGCAGTTTGGGCTGGACTGTTCCCATGAGGCACAGGGTCAGCCTGATTTGCATATGGCCATGTCTGAACTGGGGTGGCAGAGTGGGCTAAAGAACGGTGATGGATTAAACCCAGATCAGTTGACTGGGGATGAGTGCTTGCAATGTTCAACACTCCGTCCATCATTTCCTTTGGTTTTGCTTTGTTCGCCATAAGTTGGCAGGGTATGCTCAGACGTGAGTCCCTTGCTCACTTTGCCACTGGATTCAAGCAAGCCTGGCTGAAGACGGCTGAAATGCCAGAAACCGGTCCTAGGAAGCTTGTTTCCGGTCCTGGGAAGACATGGCTTGGTAGTTCGGGCTGGACTGTTCCCATGAGGCACAGGGTCAGACTGATTTGCATATGGCCATGTCTGAACTGGGGTGGCAGAGTTGGCTAAAGAACGGTGATGGATTAAACCCAGATCAGTTGACTGGGGGTGAGTGCTTGCAATGTTCAACACTCCGTCCATCATTTCCTTTGGTTTTGCTTTGTTCGCCATAAGTTGGCAGGGTATGCTCAGACGTGAGTCCCTTGCTCACTTTGCCACTGGATTCAAGCAAGCCTGGCTGAAGACGGCTAAAATGCCAGAAACCGGTCCTAGGAAGCTTGTTTCCGGTCCAGGGAAGACATGGCTTGGCAGTTCGGGCTGGACTGTTCCCATGAGGCACAGGGTCAGACTGATTTGTATATGGCCATGTCTGAACTGGGGTGGCAGAGTGGGCTAAAGAACGGTGATGGATTAAACCCAGATCAGTTGACTGGGGTGAGTGCTTGCAATGTTCAACACTCCGTCCATCATTTCCTTTGGTTTTGCTTTGTTCGCCATAAGTTGGCAGGGTATGCTCAGACGTTAGTCCCTTGCTCACTTTGCCACTGGATTCAAGCAAGCCTGGCTGAAGACGGCTGAAATGCCAGAAACCGGTCCTAGGAAGCTTGTTTCTGGTCCAGGGAAGACATGGCTCGGCAGTTCGGGCTGGACTGTTCCCATGAGGCACAAGGTCAGATTGATTTGCATATGGCCATGTCTGAACTGGGGTGGCAGAGTGGGCTAAAGAACGGTGATGGATTAAACCCAGATCAGTTGACTGGGGGTGAGTGCTTGCAATGTTCAACACTCCGTCCATCATTTCCTTTGGTTTTGCTTTGTTTGCCATAAGTTGGCAGGGTATGCTCAGACGTGAGTCCCTTGCTCACTTTGCCACTGGATTCAAGCAAGCCTGGCTAAAGACGGCTGAAATGCCAGAAACCGGTCCTAGGAAGCTTGTTTCCGGTCCAGGGAAGACATGGCTTTGTAGTTTGGGCTGGACTGTTCCCTTGAGGCACAGGGTCAGACTGATTTTCATATGGCCATGTCTGAACTGGGGTGGCAGAGTGGGCTAAAGAACGTTGATGGATTAAACCCAGATCAGTTGACTGGGGGTGAGTGCTTGCAATGTTCAACACTCCGTCCATCATTTCCTTTGGTTTTGCTTTGTTTGCCATAAGTTGGCAGGGTATGCTCAGACGTGAGTCCCTTGCTCACTTTGCCACTGGATTCAAGCAAGCCTGGCTGAAGACGGCTGAAATGCCAGAAACCGGTCCTAGGAAGCTTGTTTCCGGTCCAGGGAAGACATGGCTTGGCAGTTCGGGCTGGACTGTTCCCATGAGGCACAGGGTCAGACTGATTTGCATATGGCCATGTCTGAACTGGGGTGGCAGAGTGGGCTAAAGAACGGTGATGGATTAAACCCAGATCAGTTGACTGGGGGTGAGTGCTTGCAATGTTCAACACTCCGTCCATCATTTCCTTTAAAGATGTGTTAGTGGCAGCAAAATCTCACTGGCAGCCAGCAAATCTTGTGGGCGCTGGTGAGTGCCCATCAAGTCTCATCGCGCTCCCAGTGCACGCAAAATGATTTGACAAGCGCCCCAATGGGAAAAAAATGTTTGCTCCATTGTGGAGTCTATTGGCAACTCTGTATTCTCCGCAGATCGTGGAGTTGCCAAAATCCGCAAACTCCTCGAGCAGAGTGGAATTTTTGACCCTGTCCTAGAGCGACCAGGCCCAATCCACTTCTTGTATCTGACCGGTTCTCCATCGTGGTTGTACATATTTCTCAACTTTGACCCGGTTTCATGCAACTACATGTCCACGGTTGGTGTTTTGATCTTTTAGGAGACATTGTTTTACCCTAAAATTTATAATCAATAGTGCAGGTTCTACCACTGGATTTTGACATTTTGGTGTCAAATTGTTTTTGAAAATGTAATCAATTTTTCTAATTTGGTGTGGGATTTTTCTTGTCTTGATTTGTTACTTTATTATTGTTTGTGTGCTGCTTAAATACCCATTGTCTCAAAGTTAAGCCTGACTGATTTTGTGCAAGCTACCAGAGGGTTAAACGCATGTTAGTGAAATGACTTTTTGTGGTTCACCCTGACAAGGATTGTGGCTGTTGCTTGAGCAGGGTTAACACCCCACTGAATCAACAACCCAATTTCTCACAGTTATGAAGACCCCTGATTTGCACCCTGCAAGAACCCTGGTAGTACTGCAGACCTACTTGTTGGTCTAGGCCTCAATGCGGATTTTCTGCCTGTAGGTGCCTACATCAACATTTTCGCTACAGTTTGTCTTATAGGGCAGCTGTAAAGTCACATATGGTGTACTCCTATTGGTTATACACTGCTCAGGGTTTCTTTCCAGTCTGTGGATGCTAAAAACGCTGGCCACATGATATTCCAGGTCAGGGGTCACAGGTGACATCAAATCTTAGCTCACATGCTCTTCCAGGTAGGGTTTAACTCATGCCATAGCAGTAAAATGTTAATTCCGCTATGGTTGGAGCCAACTGACAGCTGTTGGGTCAGCTACTATATTTAAGGTTTCTTAAAAATCCAATTCAGTGAGGAAGTGAGACTTTCGTAAATATTTTAGGAAAAGTAACCTCAGGGGGGCTAATTAGTATCAGCCTGTCAGCAGTTTAGCTGTGTCAGTGCTTCCCTTTAGTGAGGTGTGTCGACTTCTCTCAAACCAGAAAAAATGAGTTAGCAAATTCGGAACGAAGAAATGGGTGTGAGGTATGTAACTCCATTGAGCTCAAGAAGGGCAATTGGGGAGGGTTCAGGACCTTCATTCATTTGAAAGGGACCAGGGTGATACCTGCCCATTCACAGGTAAATGTAAAGAGAGAACAGGAGTAGAGAAGTCCTTGTTGCTTCCTGGATTATCTGTAGCCAGCTTGGAAGCAGCCCTGTGCAAGGAGAATCAGTTCCGAGAACCAGTTTAGTGTATCTGAGAAGGCGAGGGCTTGACATTTCTCTAAGCACACCCCTCCCTGGGACATCAGATACCTACAAAGGCAGAAGAGTGCTGTCATAATGAATTTTCCTCAGAATAATACTCTGTGGTATAGTTTGTAGTAAAAGGCAAACAAGAGGTGCTGAAAAAGTGGAAACTATTGCCCCAGGGAACTTTATTTCTCATTCGTAGGAAGTGTCCTGGAGGCAAACCCACCCAATGGTGAGTGAATCCTACAAAAGTGACACCTTACTCACAGCTCATGAAAATACTTTCTGGACCTGTGAAAGAACAGAAGAAAACTCTACCTGCTGCCTGTGAGCTGTGTGGATATGTAAGGGGCTGGCCGGCTCCCATTTGTACCCAGGACTGAGAAATGGACTCCAAAGTTTGGCTGACCTCTTTTGTTGGAATATGGACATAACATGCAAAACGACCTTTTTCTGGCTGACCGGTAAACACTAGCCGGGTTTGGAACCTGTTTGCAGCCTTTGCTGGAGTGAGTCAAGGTCCTGAAGTCCAGGAAGTCTTTAAAAGAGACAAAAAGAATCAGATTCAGGTAATCTTAAAATATGAGAGTTTCAACTTCTCTGCAGCGTAGAAAAGGGATCCAATTGTAATAGAAGTTAATCAGAATATATCTTCAAGCTTAGTCAGCTCCATAAAACAGACTAAGGGCCTGATTTAGAGTTTGAAAAACAGGTTACTGCATCACAAATGCGGCAAGTATCCCACCTGCCTTATTACAAGTGTATTACATCCTGTGCCACTTGTAATAAGGCCGACAGACTATCAGCCACGTTTGTGAGAGTTTGAAGTGTCTCCAAAATTGTAAATCTTGTCGTAAGTCTTAAAGATTAAATATTGACCTGAATAAGGCACAAAAAATACCAAACCAACAAGAGTGGATTGGTGGGTGTGAAATTTGAGTTTCCTTGCCAAAATTAACAGCTTAAGTGGGACCTCATCCAATGGCTACCATACTTTGAGAGGACTATGACAGACACAGCTTGCAACCTAGCGCCGCTGGAGGACTTTAACTTCCATTTCAGATAGTCATGAAGTAAAATCTTTGGCCAAGAGGACCTGCTAGGGGTAATTAATGTTTGCTCATAGTACTCAGTCTGAAATCACCCCTAGGTCCCACTGCACCACAGACAGTTGCTTCTGATTGGAGCTAGACATTTTTAACTGCCTTTTTCTCTAAAACTTGCAAAAATTCTGATCCCAGGTTCCCTTTATTCGTTGTTTGTCATTTGGTGTCATTTTTCTTATTGACATTTTCTAAGTTTTTTTTAAATTGGTTGTGGGATTTGTATTGAGTTCTGACTGGTCAATAGTTTTGGTACTGCTAAATACTTTAACTCTTGTCCTTAAGTTAAGCATATCTGTTCTGTTCCTTAGCTACCAGGGGCTGAGACTGGGTATATTAATTGTACTTGAATGTAATAACCCATTCTCTTACAAAAGCATGTTCCTGTTGACTCATCTACACTCAACATGGAGCTCCAACTTGCTCTGCTTAACACCCATGGAGTTGCCTGCCAGTGTTAGTCAACTCCTACTGCTCTCCTCTTCTCTCTACATTAGATGAAGCTATTCTACAATGATAAAGTACATTGCTGTTCAATATAATAGTGTGTAATCCTACAATATTTTACAATGCAAATAGATACAACAATAGAGTTAAATGTGCTGCAACAATATGCAATGCAACAATACTGTACAGCACAACACTACTCTACAATGCAATAATAATTAATAAAATCATGCTAAACAGTGCAATACTATAACACAAGATACAGCAATGTAAAATATTATGCAATTTAATCCTACACCATGCTTCCCAGCAATACTTTTAAACTCAGTGCAATGCAGTGCACCTACCCTTGAGTAATGCTTGTGTTGGAGGTACTTGTCATTTTATAATTTTTACAAATGCTGTCTAACATCTCATTGTCTTAACCTCTCAGCATCTATCCACCTTTTTACATACTTACCTTCATCTCTCCACTCCTGCCATCAAGTACTGAGACAGCCATGCACTCACTGTCACATTTTTAATGCATTCAATTACTCATTAATGTATTTAACTTTTCATGCATCAGTCAAACTGTTGACATATTCACACATTCACCCACACACATATCCATACACACAATCACACATAGAAACATGTCCGCCATTGAAGAATCACTTTCACTTATGATGTGGCAAGTCCTGTTGGGTTTTACACTGCTTGTTTTATCTATTGGTAGGCATTATAATAATACTAGCAGTAGTTGTAATAACAATAGTGGTTGGTATCTAATAAACTGATATTATGCATGGTGTTGTTTTTAACGCATTTATCTCTTATCATTCATTTATATTCCACACTCTTATAAGTGTATTGAATTATCTACATTATTTGTAGCAAATAATACTGGCAATTCGCGACACCAGTAATAAAGATGTTCGAGAAGAGATTGTTGACACACTAAATGAATTAAGGAGAAGTGTGGATCCTCAAGCACAAAACATGCTAAAATTGGTAAGCCTTTTTTTAAGTAATTCCATTTTTTACATTGTGGGCTATGATAGAGATAAAAATTACATTCAATGATATAAAGTAGTACATACATGTTTATATTTCAGGGCAGGGAATTATCATGTTGATTGATTGAAAGTTATTCTGGTGCACTTGTTTCTCCATTCACAATCCGTCTATCGAGTAGTCTGGAACGCATCCTACTCCAGCCTCCATCTTTCATTGTATTGCATTACTTATGGCTTATGTTTAGCTGTATCTTGCCTCATGCTCAAGCATCACGTGAGAGCAAATAAATCTAAGACACAATGAATATGATATTATTGATCAGTATGTTAACCAATTGCTTCTTAGTGCCCTGGGTCAAAGACGACTGCTTGCATAATAATAATTTAGTGTGTCATGGGTTAACAGGACAACTGGCAGGAGAGAAGGCATCTTTCCTAGAAATTCCTTTGATTTCTTTAGATTCTGAATCGGAGTTTGCTTCTGCTGCTGCATGCAGGACAACCAACCCTGGAGTTGATTCATGGACTGAGAGGGTCAGTAAACTCTTTGGTTTCACAGTCTTCCAAGGGCTGTGCCTATGAGTAGATTCTTCATTCATTCTTGGAGACGGTCAGGAAACAGCAATGCCTGAAAGAAGCCACACTACTGTCTGAGTGTTACAGAGAGAATGTATGGAAAAGGAAAAATGTTTAGGGCTACAAGGCTATGCTAAATAGTACTAGATTTCTCCACTAATTTCAAACTCAGTGATTGAGAACAGTTGCGATAAACATGGTATCATTGTTTTTCACCTGCTAGGCATATTTGATTTACCTGTAAGTGCCGTCTAAAGTGGTATACCATATACCCAGGACCTGGAAACTAAATCTACTAGTGGGCCTGCAGCACTGATTATGCCACCAATAGGAGTAGCCTTTCAAATCTATCTCAGACCTGCCACTGCAGCGCCTGTGTGTGCAGTTTACTGCCACTTTGACTTCGCACTCAAAACTACTTGCAAAGCTTGAAGCTCCCCTTTTCTGACACATGTCACCCCTAAGGTAGGCCCTAGTTAGCCCTAATGGAAGGGTGCTGTGCAGATATAAGGTAATACATGATCTAGTATGTTTTGCATATCCTGGCAGCGACAAACAGCCTATTTCATTTTTCACTATTGTGAGGCCTTCTCCCCTCATAGGTTAGCATTGAGAATTCCTTAACAAACTTTTAGGCTATAATTTCTAATTCAAGCCTAGGGAGGTACCAGGCACTCCCAGACAAATTGCATTAAATCCTTACGCTGTAGGAGCCCGCTTCAGAGCAAAGAGTCATAGGTTGCTTCATTGGATATATTATTGCACAGAATAGTGTACATTTATACTATAAATGCCAAATGTTTTATGTATGTTTTATTCCATCTGCTTTTATGGCTCACAGCCGAAATAAAGTTTAAAGTAGCAAAGTAATTTTCGATCAGAGAGGAGTAGCTGTTTCATATGATTGGAATGGTAATGACAAATTCTCCTTACTAGAAAATTTGGATTTGGCATTACTATTTAAAAAATGCCACTTTTAGAAAATTGACAGTTCTTTGTGCTTATAATTCTGTGTTCTTTGCAGCCTGTGTCCAATATATGTCTGAACTGGGTGATGGCTACACTTTGTGCATAAGACACAGAAAATCCTGAGGTCTAAAATAGCAAGGAGAAAAGGTGGTGTGTGAAATGAGGAACAAAAGTCTAATGTACGTGGTGTAATACCAGAACCTTGGAAATGTGGTAGTTCACTCACCCAGGGTAACGAAACCCATCACATGGGATTCTCATCCCAAAGAAAAATCTCGAACTCTCAGGGGGCAGCAAGCCCCTCAACGAGAGATAAGAGCTTTTGTTTTGCTGTTTGTGTTGTGCACCTAAAGGTGGAGTAAATCCACATGTAGACTGGGTATGAGTGGGGGGTGCAGTGCTGATGAAGTAGTAGTGCAATAGGAGTGTGTTTAAAACTAGTTACGGGACGGCCAGGAAGACTCTCTTGAACACTGCCGTGCCGATGCTAGATTAAAAGAAGTGAAAGCCCCACTAATTCGATGTAATCAATGGAGCAATATACAAGATAGTGGTCAACATGTTTCAGCCGTGGTGCTTAGGTTGGCTCGGCTTTCATCAGGACCTTATAAGCTACTGCAAAAATGAAAAATTACGTAACAAAGGATACAGAGGGCACCCTCAAAATTGCTTGTAGGGTGTGCGTCTCCTCAACGATACAAACATCACCTAGACAAAAAAAGGGCTCAGTGTAAGAAAGTGGGTCATAATTGCTCAGTAATAACAAGTAAGAATGTGCAAACTAAAAGAAATTGCCACTCACCCGTGTAAACTGGGTGGAAAATGGACCTTCACCTGGCAACCGCTCAGGAAGGAACACCGCTCTGAAAAAAAGAAGATGTAAGGCTGCTGAAGGAAGGAGAGCTTACATATCATGAGCGAGTGTGAATGAGATTGAGTAAGTCCTCTAACAACGTGGGAGACTGACTGAAACAGCGTATGCACGAAATGCTGTTTGGTGGAAGGATGGTTGCTTGTCAACAGGAAAGGCCAGTTAGGGGGACATGACCCCTCCTGTATGATCGTGAAATGAATAGAACTTGTCAAGACTAGTGTAAAAAGATGTCTCGATCTCAGCCCAAACTTATCGCTGGAAGGTGAGGGGTAGGTCGCCTTCGTAGAACAATAAATTAAATAGAAAAAGTACTGAAAGGAGGGACAGAATGTGCCCAGCGTCAACAAAATCTCACCTCTCCGTCGGGGAACCGGGCTGGAATGGGCCTGCAGCCGAAGGTCCCGCGGGGTTGGGCGGAGGCGGATTAAGAAAAGAAAAGTCAGCAATTGCGGACCAATCAGGGGAAAGGTTACTCATGCCAACGAGGAGGAGAACCAATCAGAAGTGTTAGGCCACTCGTGTGGCAGTAACCAAGGAGACTGTGATACAGCTGACAGGTTGCGGGAGACGCTGTCAGAAAATCAAAGATTTGTCCGCCGCGACTAATTAGCGAAGCGGTGGGGGGCTCCTTAACAAGGTGAATAGAAAGAAAAGGAGTCAGAGGCGTGGAGAAACTGGAGGGGCAACAAAGAAATAAACAAATGTTGCATACTCCACGCGAAGGCACACGAGATAAAACAGCGCTGGCTAATGAAGCGCGAATCGCTCAATGGTTAATAATTCAATGAAAAGGGTATGAACTGATGTAAGACATCAGTCTCAGCGGCGCGGTCGACGCTGGTTGGAATGGCATTCGGTTCACCGGGAAGTAAAAAAGAAGGTGAAGCTGTCGATAAGTAGGGCAGGACAGAACAGGACTATTAGCGTTGGGAGCAAAAATAGTCGGTAGTGTGGCATCAGCCTGATAGTGTGCGTGCCAGTGAACAGAATCTCTCTAAACCACACGCTAGGGATGTGTATAGTAACGGTGAGTTACTGGAATGCTTGATGGAAAATGCCCATGGATGGGGTATAAAGCATGGGTCAGCTGGTGAGATCAAGCCATATGTGTTACAAAGATAGCCAAGGAATATCATCGTTCAGTCCTTGAACGTGTGTCTTCAATTTGTACACCCACCTCTGCTCACGTTTGAATAAAAAAGAAGAGATATCTGTGAGATGTGGTGGTATGTGGGGTTTGTCAAGGACTGTCCAATGTAGATCATCGGGAGCATGATTGACCTCTAGAAAGTGGTTCGTAAGTTTAGTAGAGGAACGACCACAGCGTATGGTGCTTTTGTGTTCCAAAATGCGAGTTTTAATACGGCGAGTGGTCATGCCAATATATCTTAGTGCGCAAGGGCAGGTTATCAGATAAATCAGATTTGAACTGTTGCAATTACTGTGGCTTCTAAGAGTCCAAGGTCTGCCAGTGCCAATGTCAATTTCTTTGGTCACAGATGTGTGGCTGCATGCCGCACACGAACCACATGGATAATGGCCCACAACCGGAGGGAGACCCCACAGAGTTTGTTGGGTGCAGGTGGGGTTGGTGCGAGGACGAGTATGTACCAACTGGTCTCTGATGTTACTGCTGCGTTTGAATGCGAAAAGAGGTTTGGGCAGCCCTGCATCACCTATGTTAAGAATCTTCCAATTGGATAAAATGATTTTTTTGAGTTGGTTGGAAAATTGACAATAGGTGTGCACACAAGTAAGTCTGTTCTCTGGTGTCTTGGGGATCTTAGGTGCCAACAGAGCCTCCCGGTTATTGTTCGCAGCGCGTTTGGACGCTCTGCGGATCAGGTGTTTGGGATAGTCTCTGGCCGCTAGTTGTCTAGATAGATTACTGGCGTGTTCCTTGTACTTGTCA
Source organism: Triturus cristatus (assembly GCF_964204655.1). Taxonomy (NCBI): domain Eukaryota; kingdom Metazoa; phylum Chordata; class Amphibia; order Caudata; family Salamandridae; genus Triturus; species Triturus cristatus. The sequence goes on from NC_140589.1 coordinate 185,978,035, forward strand.
ATAGAGGAACAGTTCCTTTTGAGGCGCAGAAACTGGCCAAAGGGCAGATTATCTCGCAAAGCCCGTGGGTGGAAGCTATCATACTTCAAAAGAGCGTTCACCGCCATGGGTTTCTTGTATAGCTCAGTACTCAAGCGACCCTCAAGCGGGGTTATCATGATATCAAGGAATGGTAGCTGAGTCTTAGAGTACTCACAGGTGAAGTTAAGGAAGGGGTCACAGTTGTTAAGCCAATTCTTGAAAGCCAAAAGTGAGGAAAGAGGTCCCTGCCAAAGTACGAACACGTCGTCTATGTACCTCTTCCAAATCTTGATATGATTACTGTATGGATTGTTGGTACTCAGTACATGTTGTTCCTCAAATACATGAACATACAGATTTGCCAGGCTGGGAGCAAAAATGCTCCCCATTGAAGTGCCTGACACTTGCAAAAACAACTGTTCTTCAAATTGAAAGAAGTTCTCTTTCATGGCGAGCTTCGCACACGACATGATAAATGCAACAGGAGTGATGGAGTCTGGTGGATTGGCCAGCAGGAGAGATTCGATGACTTCCAAAGTCTCATCCTGCGGGATGCAAGTGTACAATGACTCTACATCGAATGAGACTAAGAATTCTGTTGCACAATCAAAAGACAAGTCTTCAAGTAGGATCAGAATGTCCTTGGTGTCCTTGAGATACGTAGGCATTTTGGCCACAAAAGGGCGTAGGAAGTGGTCTGCAAAAGCCGACAGAGGTTCCAAAAGGGACCCTAGTCCCGATATTATTGGGCGGCCAGGTGGAGGATTCACATTCTTATGTACCTTGGGTAGGATGTAGAAATAAGGTACAATAGAAGTGGTATTGACCAAATATTGAGCTTCATTCGAGGTGATCCAACCATTAGTGCTGGCTTCATTCACTAGGATCTGAATGGTCGTGAGTAAGCGTGTGGTAGGATCTTGAGCAAGAGGTTGATAGAAGTTGGTGTTCCCCAACTGTCTCAAGCATTCAGAGCGGTAAGCGGTGGTGTCCATTATGACGGTGGCACCACCCTTGTCAGCTGGCTTGATCATTATGGAGTCATCAGAGGTAAGGGAGCGCAAAGCTAAGCGCTCTGATTTGGTGAGGTTTTGGTATTGGCGGTTTTGGGAGACACAGGAGGAGGATATCTGTGAGGTCACTGCTTTTTCAAAGGTAAGTACCTGTGGTGGTACTTGACTGGGCAAAGGATTAAAGGTGGATCTGTTGCGTAAGCCCGTGTTCAGGTCATTGTCATTTACAGAGGTACTGTGTTCTGTGCGAAAAAAGAAATTCAAGCGAATCTTTCTGAAAAAATGAGCGAGCTCCTGATTTATGGAGAACATGTCTCCTTTAAAGGAGGGAACAAACCCCAGTCCTTTATTAAGGAGAGACTTTTCATCCTGTGTGAGAACTCTGCTGGACAAATTGATGACTAAGTCGTGCTCGAGCTCGTGCTCGGGACTGCTGGAGTGTCCCTCGAGCTCAATGTTGGAGTTCCTTGTTGTTGATCTGACCAATGGACTTGGTTCCGTCTCCTTCCCCTTGACCGTCCTCGGCCAAACCCTAAAAAAGGCTGGTTGGTATACATTTGTGGAGGAGGGGGGTAGGGACAAGGTTGTCCGAAGGGAGGGGGTTGTCCAAATGGAGGAAAGGGGGGGTAGTTGTAAGCGGCAGGGGGCCACCATTGAGAGGGATACATGGGATTAGGTGCGCCTCTCAGGTTTCTTCTATTGCCTCTACCTCTCCTTTTGGTTCCTCTCGGCAAGGAATCTTCACCTGACGCAGTGTCTGACCCACTTGACCAGTCATCACTGCCTGATGTGGAGTAGTCGGACCCATATCTGCGGCCCTGTCGATTGAGTTGAGGAGGCACGTAATCAGCACTAGTGTATTGGTACACTTTCTCTAGTGAAAAACGTGCCAAGTCTTTTTTAAATTTGGTAATCTTAGTCATCAATACCGAATCCTTGAATTCTTTGTTGTGTTTATTGGATTCCTCTTGTTGTTTCTTGAAGAGTGCACCAGTGAGTGTCACTTTAATTTGTGATTCTAATGCCTGGATCTCAACTAACACGGCATCAGCAACTCGTTTGGCAGTGCTTATAATAAGAATTAACCAATCTCTGGTGCACTTCCAGGCTATTAGAGACCAATCATTGAGAAAAACGTTGTCATCCAAGAACAATCTAGGAGCGTTTGTCACAATGAGTCCTGTAGGGGCACAGTTGGCTCTCAAATATTCGGTCATAATTGCTCCGTGGATGTACACTCGGGAGTGTGATTTTTTTAAGGTTAAAACCTTAGTCCAATCTACCTCGACGCTGACTAAGGGACTTTGAAAAGTATCCATGATACTTGGTGTGTCTAGGATAGCTTGAGCTATAGTGTCGTCAAAAGTTAAACCAAGGCGTTCTGCCATGATTGTAAGAATGGCTATTTGGTGCAAACAAAGTAAAGTCAATCTCAACCAAGGGAATAGAAGGAAAGAACTCACAAGAAGATATGCCAAAAAGTGTGTGCAAACTGTGCACAACGGGAGAAAAAATCAACCTGCAAAAAGACTAATTTTGCAAAACAGTTAAGGCACTACCTATGTGCCGAGTTACAGACCCACAGCCAGAAAGCTGTACATGAACTCTAATTACAAAACGGTTAAATACCGGAGGGTCAAAGGGAACAGGTTTAAAGACCGCACAGGATTAGATCCCCAAACAAAGTACTAAAGACACAGAAAATCCTGAGGTCTAAAATAGCAAGGAGAAAAGGTGGTGTGTGAAATGAGGAACAAAAGTCTAATGTACGTGGTGTAATACCAGAACCTTGGAAATGTGGTAGTTCACTCACCCAGGGTAACGAAACCCATCACATGGGATTCTCATCCCAAAGAAAAATCTCGAACTCTCAGGGGGCAGCAAGCCCCTCAACGAGAGATAAGAGCTTTTGTTTTGCTGTTTGTGTTGTGCACCTAAAGGTGGAGTAAATCCACATGTAGACTGGGTATGAGTGGGGGGTGCAGTGCTGATGAGGTAGTAGTGCAATAGGAGTGTGTTTAAAACTAGTTACGGGACGGCCAGGAAGACTCTCTTGAACACTGCCGTGCCGATGCTAGATTAAAAGAAGTGAAAGCCCCACTAATTCGATCAAGCATTCCAGTAACTCACCGTTACTATACATATCCCTAGCGTGTGGTTTAGAGAGATTCTGTTCACTGGCACGCACACTATCAGGCTGATGCCACACTACCGACTATTTTTGCTCCCAACGCTAATAGTCCTGTTCTGTCCTGCCCTACTTATCGACAGCTTCACCTTCTTTTTTACTTCCCGGTGAACCGAATGCCATTCCAACCAGCGTCGACCGCGCCGCTGAGACTGATGTCTTACATCAGTTCATACCCTTTTCATTGAATTATTAACCATTGAGCGATTCGCGCTTCATTAGCCAGCGCTGTTTTATCTCGTGTGCCTTCGCGTGGAGTATGCAACATTTGTTTATTTCTTTGTTGCCCCTCCAGTTTCTCCACGCCTCTGACTCCTTTTCTTTCTATTCACCTTGTTAAGGAGCCCCCCACCGCTTCGCTAATTAGTCGCGGCGGACAAATCTTTGATTTTCTGACAGCGTCTCCCGCAACCTGTCAGCTGTATCACAGTCTCCTTGGTTACTGCCACACGAGTGGCCTAACACTTCTGATTGGTTCTCCTCCTCGTTGGCATGAGTAACCTTTCCCCTGATTGGTCCGCAATTGCTGACTTTTCTTTTCTTAATCCGCCTCCGCCCAACCCCGCGGGACCTTCGGCTGCAGGCTCATTCCAGCCCGGTTCCCCGACGGAGAGGTGAGATTTTGTTGACGCTGGGCACATTCTGTCCCTCCTTTCAGTACTTTTTCTATTTAATTTATTGTTCTACGAAGGCGACCTACCCCTCACCTTCCAGCGATAAGTTTGGGCTGAGATCGAGACATCTTTTTACACTAGTCTTGACAAGTTCTATTCATTTCACGATCATACAGGAGGGGTCATGTCCCCCTAACTGGCCTTTCCTGTTGACAAGCAACCATCCTTGCACCAAACAGCATTTCGTGCATACGCTGTTTCAGTCAGTCTCCCACGTTGTTAGAGGACGTACTCAATCTCATTCACACTCGCTCATGATATGTAAGCTCTCCTTCCTTCAGCAGCCTTACATCTTCTTTTTTTCAGAGCGGTGTTCCTTCCTGAGCGGTTGCCAGCTGAAGGTCCATTTTCCACCCAGTTTACACGGGTGAGTGGCAATTGCTTTTAGTTTGCACATTCTTACTTGTTATTACTGAGCAATTATGACCCACTTTCTTACACTGAGCCCTTTTTTTGTCTAGGTGATGTTTGTATCGTTGAGGAGACGCACACCCTACAAGCAATTTTGAGGGTGCCCTCTGTATCCTTTGTTACGTAATTTTTCATTTTTGCAGTAGCTTATAAGGTCCTGATGAAAGCCGAGCCAACCTAGGCACCACGGCTGAAACATGTTGACCACTATCTTGTATATTGCTCCATTGATTACATCGAATTAGTGGGGCTTTCACTTCTTTTAATCTAGCATCGGCACGGCAGTGTTCAAGAGAGTCTTCCTGGCCGTCCCGTAACTAGTTTTAAACACACTCCTATTGCACTACTACTTCATCAGCACTGCACCCCCCACTCATACCCAGTCGACATGTGGATTTACTCCACCTTTAGGTGCACAACACAAACAGCAAAACAAAAGCTCTTATCTCTCGTTGAGGGGCTTGCTGCCCCCTGAGAGTTCGAGATTTTTCTTTGGGATGAGAATCCCATGTGATGGGTTTCGTTACCCTGGGTGAGTGAACTACCACATTTCCAAGGTTCTGGTATTACACCACGTACATTAGACTTTTGTTCCTCATTTCACACACCACCTTTTCTCCTTGCTATTTTAGACCTCAGGATTTTCTGTGTCTTTAGTACTTTGTTTGGGGATCTAATCCTGTGCGGTCTTTAAACCTGTTCCCTTTGACCCTCCGGTATTTAACCGTTTTGTAATTAGAGTACACTTTGTGCATTCCTTCAAGACATCCACAACACAGGAAGGATTGGTATGTCTAAGTACCCATCTACATACATCTGCATTCTGATGGCCTTGCCTGGGCAGTATGGAAGGGACGGGCTAACTCTTGACTTGAATAGGCAGTGTCTTGTCCCCACACAAAGGACTGATTACCTCCCAATAGATAGCCTGATACACAAGACTCGGTTGAAAGGGATACTTGTGCAATTCAGAGAGCTGCTTTGGAGTCATCTCTTCACCTAAGGCACTTTTGGGTATAAGTGCTTGGTCTCTGAACCACCTCAAATCAGACACTACTGGAACTGTAACTGAAGCTCTGCCAGAAGACCTGCTGTGCTGCTTGAGGGACTCAACTGGAATGCTGATCTGGAAGGCCTGCTTTTATGTGTGCTGTCCTGTTGCCTGCTAATCTCTGAAACTGCTGAAAGAGAGCTGGACTCAGACTTCACTTCAAGTGATCTTCGAGGGCTTGTTGGCTGCCTCCTGTTGCTTGAAACTCAGGGATATCAAAGTCTCTACCCCTGCTCCTGTGCCTGGCTCACTGAAAGTGTTCCAGACACTTGCAACACGGATTTCAACACATGTCCTGTCTACTTGTAGCTGAACACAAGAATCGAACCGGTTGCAGGAGACAAATCGGTACATCTCCTCGGAACCAACGCTTTGCCTCCAGTGATCGACGCATTGGACAGTGTATCGCTGCCGGTGCAGCATGGTGAGATTGACACACCCCCTCAACTGTGTGTCAGAATCCGGTGCATCACTCGTCGTCTTTCGGCTCTAGGACCCGTCTTCGGGATTGACGCAGCGCCTTCACTGCGTGGAGAAGATAAACGCATCCTGCACCTGCGCACCTCAACATCAATTAATCTTTCTGTTTTCGACCAGGAAAAGTACTTTGTTCACAAGGGGCCTGCATGGGTCCTGTAGCCAGCCGTTGTTCCATCGTGGTCAGCCCGAAATTTGATTTTGCTCCGGTCCAGAGCAACCTAAAGCAACCTTTTTAAGTTACTTGATTCTAGGTGGTTTATTGCATTTATTCCTTTCAGATTTAATATCTCAACTCCTACACATTGGATTTTTGTTGTTTTTGTCTTGTTATATTCAGAATATAATAATCTAGTTTTCTGAACCTGTGTGGAGGCTTTTTTTTGGTACATTCATCGTGTTACTGTTTGTGTGTGTTGCACAAATAACTTTACACATTGCCTCTTTGGTTAAGCCTGACTGCTCTGTGCCAAGCTACCAGAGGGTGAGCACAGGTTATCCTTTAGTTTGTATCTAGCTTACCTCAACTAGAGTGGTGGTTCCTCGCTGGCCTGGGTGCATATCTCGGCCAAACAGAAATCCCATTTTCAACAGGCCTCATACGTGGTTTCATATATTAATTTCTCTCAAAATAAACACAAAAAAATAGCTTGAAACAAAGTATTTCTCTTCTAGACATGGAGTGACGAAGCTGCAACCGTTGCACTAGTTTGGATTCGTAAATGTCACTTCGGCCACCACCCTGTGAGGATGAGACTTGTGAATGGTAAGTCAAGTGTCCTTTATTTGCCCCTTATGTTCTAACTCACCCTTGACTAAGTATCATGGCTTGTCTTTGTACAACTGTCAAGACCGTGTCTTTATTTTTTCACTTATTGCTTCATACTTCTGAAACGTACCTTTTTCAGTAAAACCTTCATGCTTGGTCTGTAAAAATAGTGCTTTACACACAAACAACAGTGTGCTTGTGAAACAGTATATTGAGCGTGTCACTTGGAAGTAGTATATTTGTTAATCCTAAGAAGGTTATATTAACAATAAAAATAGAATGTAGTAACTTTTTTGCACTTTTTTATTGACTCAAAGACATTAGAGGACTAAGAAACTAGACTATATTGCACATTTTCCCTTAGGCACCCGTGGATTAATCAATTTGCCCACAATCACAGGATGTTGAGCAAAGATTGGAATTCAAACCCGGCTCCCCATACATTTGCAACTCCAGCTACTGAACATCAGAGAGCCACAGCCGGCATTCTGTGATTTCTCATACCTCAGCCCCAAAGAATGGAGAAACCTCCCATGGCACCTCAGAGCTGCCTCTCAGCCCCGGAGTTCAAGACTAAAATGAAACCATGGCGCTTCACCAGAGCACAGGCTCAGCCAGCACCGCCCTCTCGTTTTGTTCTTCAGCTTGGATATCCTGGTGAGACACATACTAGGCAAATAATAAAACGTAATTAACATAATATAACAAATAATAACACATCACAACAAAACACAAGATAACTAAGCCACCTTTCCTTCCATTGTTCAAGTCAAGAGAACGCCTCACAATGTTTCTGCACGGCATGGAATTGTAAGTCCATGCTATGCAGGATCCTAGCTGCATGCAAACAGGGGGGCACAATTATGCCCCGCTGTGCGCATCCACATATGTCTGAGGCACAGGGGGCCCCTGTATGGCCCCCTTTGTTTCCTCTACGCCAGGCTTTTCATGGCGGTTAAACCACCATGTAAAGCCTGACAGAGAGGAAACTCGTAATATGCTTGGCAGTGCCGTGGCGGTCCTGCCAGGCATATTGTGGCCTCTGACTGCTGCTCCTATGCCAGGGAACGGTGGTTACTTGGTGGAGCCGACAGTCCTAGTGCATTCTGACTGCCCAAGTCATAATTGGATGGTTGGACCACGGGTGCAGCGGTGGCTGCATCCGTCGCCGCTGTGCCACCACGGGTCTGGTGGTCTGAGAACTGCCAGACTCATAATCTGGCCCTTAGTGACATTGGTGCATAATTACAAAGAATTGGTGTAAGGCTGCACCACAAGTCATTTTTCTGAGCTGCCCAATGCCAATTCAAAAGGACAGAAATACACAGTATTTACAAGATACAGTGCATTCCTGTCCTTTCAGCCAGGGCCAGTGCAAAACCCATTGCACCATGGCTCAAGGGTGTCTGCATTATTGGCATGATTGCTTTTGTGCACCTTCCTGCACAAAACCTATCACGAGAGGCATTTTCCTCGTTCTATGTGTGCTGCAGAAGGCAGCACACATGGAAAGCGGAAAAAACTCAGAGAAATGTTTACTCTTTCCATGCTCTGAAGAGGGCCCTGAGCATCAAAAAAGAAACACTCTGGTAGTGCAAGGGACATGTAAATATTAGGCCTGGGCAAAAATTTCGTTCCGTTCGCGGAAATTGCGATAATTTGACATTTTTGCGTTCCGCGGAGAGCGCGAAAATGTCAAAAATTCCGGTTTCCGCAGCTTGGCGATAATTTGTTTCTTGCTCGCGCTGTAAAATGATACATTCTCGCGCGCGCGCGATCGCCTTACCTGAATCCCTGCGTTCGCCGACAAGTTTTCTTGATCCGGTCGCGTTCTCCATGAGATGTTGTATTGGTTTTAGCCATTTGCGCTGTCTCGCGACAGTTCGCGCCCGCAGTGACGTCATGCGTCGCGCGATCACGTCTTTCTTCTCGCGATCATGCACCGCGAGAACAACTCAAAACAAGATGGCCGCGCCCGCAAGCAACCACATGGGTAAGTTGGCGACCCGCAACCATGCAGAAAATCTCGCGAACATGCCGGAAAAAAACTTCCGCATCTTCGCGATATTTCTGCTTGTTTGCGATAATTTTAAACATTCTCGCGATAATTTGCGAAGGTTAATTCCGCAAATTCCGCCCACCCCTAGTAAATATGCCCCATCATTACCAGATGGTAGTAAAGCTTTAATGTATGCACAACTAAATGGAAAGCACAAAAGTGCATATTTACAAGCCCCTAGCTCTACCGGAATATCACTTTTTTGATGCTCCAGTGGCACTGTATGCTGCTCCATATTTACAAAGCCACTTTGCATGGCTTTGTTAATATTGCACACTTTTACCCAGTACTCTTCGTCAAAGAGGCGTGTCAGGGGTATTACTGTGTGTGTTCACATGCAACACCCATGGCTTTTTGACACTGTCCCAGATTTACAAGGATTTGTATATCTGAGGCAGCACCAAAAACAAACGCCTTTCCAGGGAAGGCAATAAAGTGGCACAATGAGGAGAAATACTTTTATTTATCCTTGTTTTTGCTCTTTCTATGTGTGTTGCATTCTGCAGCACACGTGTAAGGAGCAAAACGCCATTAATGATTTTTTTTGTGCAGGAAGGTGTTCCTTCTTGCACAAACCCAATCATTCTTGCAACACAGGCTCCCTTGCACCATCATGTAAGGGTCCCTTCGTTGGCACACAGCTAATGTTTGTGCACCAGTGCAGGGGAGAGCACAGGGGTGTGCTGTATTCTTATGGTGCATCCCTGCATTTTTTAAATGACACAGCTCGGCACAGAAAGTTGCTTGCGAAGCCTCCCTGTGCCATTACATTGAAAATATGCTCCCTGGTGTACATGCAACACTATAGAAAAGTACACATACCCTCTGCATTGGTGTTTGCACTTTGTAGCCACACCTAACTATGAAATATTTCCTGGATAAACAATGAACCTCAGTACACAGAACAGGCAAGGGTGACATGCAAATATATGTGAGCCTCTGTGTGGTGGACAGTCATAATTCCAGTCAAACTCTTTGTTCACTCACGTCTAAGAAATAAGAAGATGATGCTGAGTAGGGTATCCTACAATGCATGGGCGACCCAGAGATGTGGATGAAGGGACCACATATTTGAAAATGCAGTGATAACCTCTTTCAGTATTGCATAAAGGTTCTTTCTGTAATAGAAAGAAGGCTCTTAGAAGGCAATGGATTAGAGGTCTTTTTAATTTTTTGGACTATTTCTATGGTGCAAATCTAGGCACAAGTGTAGTATTGTGGTGTACGGAAAACAAAACATAACAAAACACACAGAATAGGAAAATACGATCAGTAGAATCTGTTTCCCAGCAAGTTATAGTTTCAAGAGGTCAGTGAGAGGCAAACCCAAAGAGATCTAGATTCAGTCTAAGTCTAATACTGCCAGGAATGGAGTTTCACAAACTTGGATTTTGCATTGTTTTGATGAATTGGTTTGTCTAACTTAAGGAATTTTCATGGGTCACTTTTAGAAAAAGAGATTCAAGTGTCTGGTTGGACACTGTCATCATAGTACTCATGCTGAGCTGGTGCAGTCTAACCTCGGTCTTCACTCTCAGTCTGCAAGCGGGTGAGTGAGCTCTGTTATAACAAAGTGGGTGCAGGGGCAAAGAGGCTTTTGGAAGATGTACTAATGGTTCGCCATTTCCAAAGTGCCCCAAAGGTCCTGCGATCCCCTGAAGGGTAAGGCGCAGAGGGTGCAAATTACCTCAGATGGTCCCACCACATAGGGTGCTGTAATCTCAGACCCCTGCTCCAAATCCAAGTGCAGGTTGGTGCACCCACTGGACCAGGACCTAAGCAGCAATTGCTATTCTAGTCAAAGCAATGCCAACATGAAAAAGCAATTCTAGCTTCTATATTTGATATACAGGGACCTAGGGTGAATTGTTAAATACTGTGTGTTAGACATGGCATCTTTTGCTGTGTTTCCCCTGTCTTTTTGCTTTCTGATCTCCTGATTTTGACTCTGTTTTGGCTGGTTTAGTGTCTCCGCGCACTTTCTCACTACTCTTCAGTGTTAAAGTGCAAGTGCTCCTGTTGTAAATGTTGATATGGATTGGTGTTTCCATGATGTCATATTTGATTTACTGGTAAGTCCCTAGTACAATGCACTGAGAGTGCCAGGGCCTGTAAATCAAATGTTACGTGTGGGCCTGCAGCACTGATTGTGCCACACACAGAAGTAGCCCTGTAAAGATATCTCAGACCTGCCACTGCAGAGTCTGCACGCAGTTTGTAACTGCCATGTCAACCTGGCAAGTGCATCCACTTGCCAGGCCCTATTCTTCCCTTTTCTAACATATAAGTCACACCTAAGATAGGCCCAAGGTACCCCTGTGGGCAGGGTGCTGTGTATGTTAAAGGTAGGAAATGTACTGGTGTATGTGGCATTTCTTGGTAGTGAATTAGTGCATTTTGTTTTTCACTATGGAAAGGCTAGCTGTCATAACTTCCCATTGGGACAAGATAGCAAAATGGAGTTTAGTATGCCTAGACTCAGAATGTAAAAATGCAATTTTCAGTAAAGATGATTTTTATGTTCTGTGTGTGAAAATACCACTTTTAGAAAGTTGGTATTTTATTGCTTAGCCACTCTGTGTGCCTCTGTTGGGTTTTTGGATTGACTGTCTGGTTTTGAAGTGACAGGGGCTGGGGATGTGCATTCTCTTCAGACAGCCACTGTGGGGGGTAGAGGTGTGTCCTGCCTTTCCTGGATGAGTCAGGGCTGGGCTGCATTTCGAGTTCTTGGAGTAGATTTCCTTGCACTGAATTGGCCTGTTCTTCTTCAGACAATGCTGTCTTCACCTCCTGCTGGGAGGATGGGCCAGAGAGGACCAAAGTGGTTTGGACTAAGCACAGACACTCTCTGCCTGAGAGGACAAATTAATTTTGAGTATAAAGATTGGGGCCAGACCCCAGAACTTCAGAACTCTTTGGGACTAAGAAGACTGCCAAGAAGAAGAGCTGGAGAAGCTGTGAGGAAGAACTAAAACTTTGCTGTGCTGGCTTGCAGTGGCTGCTTCTGTCTTGGGCAGTGAAAGGACTGGACTGAACTTTTTACAACTTCTTTATGTGAGTTTCTCCAAGGGCTTGAGGTAAACCTTGCCCCTGATCAAGAAGTCCCAGGAACAGTAAAGACTTCAAGTTCATTTGTTACCAGCACTGGGGACTGTGTGTTCTGTGGTGCAACAGAAGAAAAAGCAACCAGACGCCGTCAATGACACCGCCGCCGACTTCATGTCCTGAAAGCACTGCAGAGGGCACTGCCACACTTTGCACCACAACCCTGGTCTCACCGATGACGCCACCTGCCGCCACCAACGGGCGGCTGCTGGCACCTGCAACCTGTGGGCAATGCACTCCATGACGCCTTGCTTCACGCCGCCACCCTGGTATCACCAACAACACTGCTCCATGTCCACACTGACGCTGCTGCTTAAACTGTGGTCCGAGGGCACCGCTCGTAAGTTACACAATACACCGCCCTTATCCCACACTGCAGCCTTGGCCTGCCAATCCCTGTACCATCGACTCCAGTTCATCAGCTGATGCCATTGTTTTAGCTAGGGCGACACTGCTGCTTGCACTGTGACCTGCCAGCACTGTGACAAGCACTGCATCACTTCATACTGTAGCCCTGGTCTCACCTACGCTGTTGGATGACCATCACCAAGCTGCTGCCTGCACTGTGACCTGAGGGCACTGCACGCCGCACTGCTGCACTTCACACTGCAGCCCCAAGACCTGCTGACACCGGTGCTCCTGACTTCAACCTCGAGGAGTTAGATCTACAACGCGTGTGTCTTCAAGGGCCGACGACTCATGCACCGACCTCGGGAACCAACGCCTGTGGACGCTGGCTCTTCGGGGCTCATCGAGAGGTCGCCGATGTCCTACATTTCTAAAAGGTATTGTTTTGAGGGTCTATCCGACACCATAGCTGGCCCCCGACACTGCTGTCAGCCAGAACTGTTTGGATTTGTTGCTCACGATGCCTTGATTGCCCCGGACAGAGCTATCGACTTCAAGGAACTGTATTTTAAATCTATTTTTGATTATTGAGATGTATGTATGGTGGATCTTTTTGGTCTTGTTTGCACAGATAATATATTGGTTATTTTTCTAAAACTGGTGTAGTGTTTTCACTTTATTACTGTTGGTTATGTGCAAATGCTTTGCACACTGCCTCTAAGATAAGCCTGACTGCTCGTGCCAAGCCACCAAGGGGTTGAGCAGGGGGTTATTTAAGAGTGTAACTCCCTTATTCTGACTAGAAGGAAGGGTCCCTACTTAGACAAAGGTGCAAACCATTGCCAACTAGAGACTCCCGTTTCTAACACTGTGGTGAGGTAAAGGTTGCTGGGTAAACAAAAGAGGATGATGGATGGAGCGCTGAAACATTTCAGTCACTCACACCAAATCATTCTTAGATCTGGGTTAAATCCATCTTTGTCCTTTAGCTCACTTCATCACCCCATTTCAGACCCAGCCATATGCAAATCAGTCTTGACCCTGCTCCTAATGAGAACAGTCCTGCCAGAACTGCCAAGCCGGGACCTCCCTGAACCGAAAACAAGTATTTTGGGACCAGTCTCGGGGTATCATCCCACAACAGCCAGACTAGATTTGAATCCACTGGAAAGTGAGCAAGGGACCAACGTCCGGGCAGTTTGCTGGGTAGCGAAGGACAAAAGGTTTCTCTTTGAACTGAAAAAAAAAACTGTACTCATTAAGTTAGGTGAATATGTTGGGTGGTCCATCCATCATCTTGAACTCCAAAACATTGTATGCAGGAAACCTGATAAAATGAAGCAGTTGATGTGGAATTACCTACATACCAAAGCTGGCCCAGGTATTTAAACCCCAAAAAACTAAAGACAATCCTCACAGTGAAACTCAATTCTACACTAGTCTGCAGGCTGCTTTTGGCTAATTTGTTTAGGCTAGTCCCCAAGGTTTTCTACCTGGGTTTTTCACAAGCGGATTTGACCAAGGATGTCTGGGCCACTGATGTACCAACTTCTGGTTCCCTGAGCCATATTGGGGTTTACGTGTGACTGGCATGTTTTCAGCGATGGATGTGTATGGTATCTGAATGCAGCTAAGCTTCAAGCAGGCTATATTTCAAACTCGTACATGGAGAATCCCTTATAGGTAATTAAAATCGGTTCATTCATTTGATTTTCTCATACTGGTTTACCTATCAAGTGTAACTTTGGGTTGTTCCTGTTGAATGTTAACAAGGGAGGGGGCATATCAGCAACAACCGGCGATAATTATCGCTAAGCGCACTTAGCGCTAGGATAATTATCGCCGGCTATCGCTGAATTTTATCATTGAGATAGTGTGCTATTAGCCACGCTTATCTCAAAAGCGATAAAATTCTAGGCGCAAGCTGCCAATTGTGCGATTATCGCTGGAAATACAGTGATAATCGCACAACGTTTGGTGATAGCTTGCTGAGGGGGCAGGTCAGACTCAGCCATGATATCCACCTTCCATTGGATATCATGGCTAAGTCAAACTAAAAGCAGGCGTAAGGAAAGTAGCGATAACCAAGGTTAGCGCTACTTTTCTTATCGCTATGCTTGTTAGCGTGCCCATTGATAATTGGAGAAATGTCGGTTAGCGACAATTCTCCAGTTATTTTGAGCTGGTACGCTGACTTTGCATCTCATTAGAGATGCAAAGGTGGGCGTTACGGGAAAGGGCGCTAAGGCAAGGATTCACGCGATAGCGTGACCTTGCTGATATAGCGATAAAATTATTGCCGCTTTTCGGCCTAAAACAGACGCAAAAGCGGCGATAATTTTTTATCGCCGTCTTGTTAATATGCCCCGGAGGTTTTTTACATCGGGTATATGAAGGTTTGTATGCAAAAAACGTTTTGCAAAGTCCTGCTTTTCACAAATCACAAAGTTTCCAGTTTCTTGATATAAGTTACTCTTTGACCATTTGAAGTTAAAGTTTCCTGAGCATTGAAGGATAATTTTCCTACAATAGAAGATTGTTTTTGTTGTTCTCAAGCCCAACCTAGATGAAAAATATATGCAGACCTTTTAATCTGCAATATAGGGGCATATTTTCAAGACAGGCGATTAAATTATCGCCGCTTTAGCGGCAGAAAACTGCCGCTAAAACGGCGATAATGGGCTTGATAATATGCTCTATGGAATTCCAATTGAAGCTCAGGTTAGATGTCCTTCACATCTAACATGGGCTTCCAATTCAGTGATTTGCAAGAGATGGCATGAAAGTACCAGAGTTGATGGTTTTAGTAAAATTTCATCAGATTGAGAGGAATGGGGTGTCCCAAACCTCTCAATCTGATGATAGTTCACACAGGGGTCAGGGCTACACCCAGCACATGACAGCACGCTTCACAGGAACTATACCATTCAGCAATTGAGCATTCAGTTAGATTATTTTCATTAAATTGGTGTGCAGGCCCATCTCTCATCTTACTTTAGTAAAATTTCCACATTTTACCCAGAGTGGTTAAATGCAGTTACTAAAACAATTGCACATACATCATTTTGTTTCTCAAAAGGTTTTGTGTCTCAAAAGGTAATATATACTCTAGCATACTCTGCAGTCCAACATATTTTAGAACAGAGTCAATAATCAGGTGGAGCCACTGACATCGATACAATTAGTAATTACATACGTAAAGCAATGCATATGAATAATAGTACAGGTACAGGAAGCTGAACAATATGTTACTCAAAAAGAGGGCATTATTGTTTAATTTTACTGCACACTGTACAATTTCATGATCGATCTATTGACATCTTTAAATAGTAAACACTAATTAAGAGGCCCGTGCCAATGTTAAAGGTGTCAAAAGATGTGAGCTATTCCTTACAACAAAACGATAACAGACGCCATCTTGGAGGAGTACATAGCAATAGGACATATATCAACAATATTGTAATTAAGGCCAATCTATCTTAAAACCTGTCTGTTTCATCAAATGCCTAATAACCAAGTGTTAACGCAGTGAGAGATTCAGGGAATTTCAAAATGCAATGTGTAGTAGACCCTATTGTACACATGGAAAACACCCTCAATGTGTCTGATAACACCATTCTCTGGCACTATCTTGGGCATGTGTCACCTGGTGTTTACTGTTTGTTATGTGATCGCAAGTCAAAAACAAACCCCCTTTGGATTATTTTGAATTCATACACAATCAAACCAAAATCACCAACGAGTGCCACAGAATACCAAAGCTAATATAAAAATGTTTCATTGAGTGAATCCTAATTCATATCTAAAAACACCTTAAAAATCCATTAAAAAAACAAGTCATTTGTTATACAATAAATCAGTGAATCACAAATATAAAATAATACTCATAACATTCAAAAGCGGAAGAATATAATTAACATTAGAGACTTTTTCATATGTAGAACACTAAGCCAATAATCATTTCATGGTGAGCACATCATTGTGTACAGTTCTTATATTTAAAACTAGGGTGTGTGCACACACCCTAGTTTTTAGTCTTTAACATGTAAAATGTTTATACGTCCTTTCAGCAGAAAGCAAGGACATTCCCTTTCATTTTTTACTTTAAGAATCACTAAACGGCACACAATACATATGTTCAGCATTTGCACATTATTGACAGTTCTGTATGGTCCTTATTGTCTTTTGTCAATTGTACATTTGGATTACAACTATGCCCAATGCACTACATGGATACCATTGAAGAAGAATTAGTAATGGAAACCATGGCTGCATTACATAGATTCCACTGGATGAGTTACCAGTTTGCACTGATATTTTCTGATTACAAAAATTACAATACAGCAGTGCAATTTTGAGAAACCATTAACAAAATATTCTCTGCACCTAAGTCTGATTTAGCTGCTTGAAAGTCTGCATTGATGTATGTTGGAAAGTGGATTATTAGTAGTGGTACATTTATATCTACCACTGGCAATAATGCCACTGACAGAGTCTAGGGCTCAGAAGAAGTCTCAGAAATGTTTTCCCATGCTCAATCCTTGGTAGAATGACTGTGAGCAGGAGGGCTTAACTTCAGAGACAGGTATGTAAAGCATTTAAAAACACCTATTCAATAAATAATTAAGACACAGTACAAAATAAAAATTCAACACCAATTTTTAAAACAGGGAATAGTTTAATCTTTAAAATTACACCACAATGACAAAAATTGAATGTAGAGAACTGATTTTTTAAAGATTTAGCACTATATAACACATAGAAACCTATAGCGCTTTTTGGGACATATGGTCATGTAGAGTGGGACAAAGTCAAAGTTTCAGGCCAACCTTGATGGAGCTGTGAGAAGCACCCCTCACAATAGGCCTTGGTCAAAGTTTTTACCTTCAGACTTTTCTGGAGCTTTTTCTGCCGGGGTTCCTCCAGGCTCTACACCAAGCCGGGTTCGATGAGAGTTCACCAGCCTGACTTTTAACAAGCTCCCGGTCAAATTCTGGAAGTCGGACCTCCGGAGCTTTTCATCAGGACGAACTAGCAGGGCCTGGTTGGTGCAAATCAAACTTCCAGCATGGACCCTTCTTCTTTTATTTTTAAGCAGCAGATCTGACAGGTTCTGCCCCTCTCAGATACGTGTTCAGTGTTCTCTGGGTCAAGCAGAAAGGCACACCTGTTCAATGAGTTGCAGGGCAACACCACAGATCCTAACCACTTTCTCCAAAGTGTGACACAATGGTCTTCCAGAGAGCTCTAGTCTTATGAAATGCAATTTAGCTGAATTCTCAGCAGAGAAGCAAGAATTAGATAAATCAACCTCCAGTATGGCTCATTTCCATAGCTCTCCTTCCCCCCCCAGCATCTGCAAATTCATTCCTTAAGCTGGCCATCTGCCTGGGTTCCTGGGGTGGGGGTGGTAGAAAGACCTTGTTGTTTCTGCCTGTCCGATTCTCCCTTTGAAAGCTGATCCTTTATCACCCCTCTTCGCTGCTCTGGCATTCCTGTGTAGCAGAGCCCTCTTGTCAGAGATAGCCTTTTTCACTGGTTTCCCCTTATCACCTCATCAAAGCTGGATAATCTTCTTAACTCTGACCAATCAGGAGAGGCCACAGGAATGCTGAATTTTGGCTTACAGACAGACAAAAAAGTCTTGTAACTAAACTTCTGTATATTTTTGGATACATTCAACAATAGCATATTGTTGGATCTATCAATACCATTCTCTTAAGTCTTTGAATTATATTTTCTGGTTATCTCTAGTGGAAGTTATGAGCTCTTAAACTATTGCAATGTTAACCTATGTGGCTGGGGATCCACAATGGGGAAAAAGAAAAGTCAAATTTTTCCATCAATATCAGTCAATCAAATTCTGATACACGCAATCAAGATTTGTTATTTTGCTACTCAACAATCCTACTATAGGTGGAATTCCACTCATATATAGGATTTCCAACAATTGCTATAACTTCCAGTGATATGTCTAGTGTAATAGATCAAAACTAGTGTGTTTCTAGAGAAGGAGAAAGGGGTGACCTTTAAGGAATGTAGTAACCTCCTACAAAGTAGTTTATTTGTGACTATTCACATACTTCCAAATTACATGTTTTAGAGTTACTTACTGTTTAAATTATGTACGAAAAAGTCTAAGTACTCACACACATCACAGGCACATGGGGATGCTATTTAATCAATAGGAAAACATGTTTTGCACACAAAGCTGTACAAGCAATATAGCTTTATTTGCTAATGTTTGTTTATGCAGCTGGTTCTTAGGAATAAGTAGGGAGAAGGATGGATCTGCATGCAAAGGTGCGTTCTACTGGGGAACCTTGTGAATTGCCACAAACTCATAAAATTACATGAGTTGTAGCAGGAAGCATTCAGTTCAAATACTTCACTCATCTCTAATTGGGCCCTATGTCTACTCTTCTTGTCAGAAAATGTATTTCATCAGAAGATGATTAACAGGGCGGTAAGATTCTTAACTGTAGGTAGAGCAGGAGAATGCCTAGTTTGTTGCAGCTCTATTACTGCTGTACTTCCTGATGGCCTAATGTGGCAATAACAGGCTCATTTAGAGTTTTGCTGGTGAAACGTCCATCTGTGCAGGCCTAGTTAATCTACCACACTTGTGCAAAACCATCTGCAGTCCAAACTCACGGCTATGGCAAAAAGGGGAAAGGAGGTAACAACTTTGAGGAAATGTATCTATTTATTTATTTATATAGCGCCTGAATCACCCCCGGAGGGGTATCTCTGTGCTTATGGACAGACATGAAGATTCTGATACTGTGTGAGGCATCTAGAACAAAAATGTTTTCAGGGACTTTCTAAAGTGAAGATGGTCCGAGCATTGCCTCAGTGTAATCAGGAGTGAATTTCAGTTCCGGGGGGCAAGATAAGAGAAGGATTTTCCCCCAGTCCTAGATTTATTAATCCAGGGAACTTTGAGAAGGGATTTGGAGCTAGATCGAAGGTCTCTAAGAGGAGTATATTGGCTACATTTCTCCGCGAGATATGTTGGCCCTTTGTCAAACTCTGCCTTGTGTATGCTGCAGCAAACCTTGAATTTTATTTGTTTACGCACCTTAAGCCAATGAAGCTGCCGCAGCAGCGGACTCGAGGATGATCTGTGAGGGGAGTTTAGGACTAACCGTGCCGCTGTATTTTGGACTACCTGTAAGCGGTGTAACGAGGCCTCGTTAGCCGAAATCAATAGAGCATTACAGTAGTCTAAACGACTCAGCACTAACGATCAGATAAGAGTCTTCCGTGTATAGTCTGGGAGGAAAGGCAATACTTGTCGCAACAGACTCAGCACATGAAAACATGAGATCACCGTATGGGTCACCTGCTCGTTCATGTTCAGATTCTGCTCAATGCGACCCCCCAGGTTTTTTACTGATGCCTTAGGGGCGGAATATGCACTCAACTCCCATGGCCACCACTCTGGTGTCTACAACAATGTGGCCTCTCCGTAGAGCATAATCTCTGTCTTCCCGGTATTTAATTGGAGAAAGTTGGTACACATCCACTGAGATACTGGTAGCATTCTGGAGGAGAAGGTGGTCTGGGCTGTTAAGCTAGGTATCATCCGCGTATGATATTGGCACAAACCCACATGTCCTCATAAGATCGGCCAAGGGAGCAACATAGATATTGAATAGAGTAGGGCTAGACAAGATCCCTGCGGTACTCCCTTGGTCAACTTCTTGGTCTTAGACCTGTAAGGTCCCAGGTTAACTGTCTGGCAGCCTTCAGAAAGGAAGCTAGTCATCCAACGCAAGGCCTCTCCCTTTATCCCAGATTCCTCTAGGTTCCTGAGCAGAGTCTGGTGGTCGACCTTGTCGAAGGCCGCCAAGAGATCTAACAACACCAGTAGAGTGGATTGCCCTCTGTCTAGTGCTAGCCTGATGTTATCTGTGACAGCCACTAGGGCTGTCTGCATACTGTGTTTAGGCCTGAAACCTGATTGCGACACATCCAGGCTACCTGACGCATCAACATGAGCAGACAGATGTTTATTAGTGTGCTTTTCCAAAATTTTGCTCAGGAGCAGGAGGAGGGATATTGGTCACAGATTCAACAAATCTTTCATAGAGGCCTTGGTGCTTTTGCGTAGTGGGATGATCTGTGCTGCCTTCCATTCAGATGCTAAATGACTTTCCTTTAGTGACGCATTCAAGAGGGAACAAATGGGAGCAGACGGTTGTTTTGCAAGACCAGCAGATGATTTGGCCGGTATAACATCGAGTGGGGAACCTGACCGTACAGTATGTAATAAGGTTTCTACCTCTTCACAAGTCAGGGGGGGAAAAGCTCATCAAGGATTTCCCCCGCCTGCATGAAAGGTGGCCATAGGTCATGACCAACTTCGTGTTACCCGCTGTAGTGATCTTATTGTAAATCAAATCGATTTTCTACTCAAAATAATCAGCAATAGTGTTGCATAAAGCTTGCGATGGAGATTCTTCCAGATCACACGCTTTGGGGTTCGTGAAGGATTTAAGGATCTGGTATAATGTTTTAGGAGCATTCCCTGCCTGGGTTAGCTGCTGAGCAATAAATGTTTTCCGGGCTATTTTTATGTTTTTATGATATTGGGCAAGAGATATCCTATATGTTTCTCTGTCCCTAATGTTATGGGCCCGTTTCCACCACCTTTCAAGATTTTTGCGATGGCCTTTCCCAATTCATAATTCAGTGGTAAACCAAGCTGCTTGGACCTGTCTTGGCTCACCCGTAGAGATTTTTAAAGGTGCAAGTTGGTCAATCGCAGCTTTTGCCAAGTCATTGAAGCAGACTAATTCCTCCTCTACCTTTTCATGCTCTCCATCCCATAATGCTGGGAAGGTGGCTGAAAAAGCCTCAGGAGTGATTTTATTCCACTGTCTAAACAGATGTTTGGAATCAGAACAAATCTTTTCCTAGACTCTGGGTCCCTGAATCTTAAAATCAATTAAAGCATGGCCTGACCAGCTAACAGGTCGTGGAGATTCACAAATAATATGGGGCAATACAGACGCAAAGTGTTTACACATTTTCATGTGGTCCAGGCCCCCATGCAAATGAGGGACCGCCCCCTTGAGACTGCACCAGCACTACAAGTTCACTGGCATAATTTGTATTACAGAGGAGGTTACACAAACATCTGAGGGCCTTTGTGTTACCTAAGGGGCTCAACAATTGGGCACAGACCCATTGTGCCATTAGGGCCCTTTGTGTAATATGGCATAAAGTTGGAACGATGAAAATGCACCTTCTAAAATGTTGTTACAAAATGTGGCAACTACAATTGTAGCCAACATTCATAGAAGAACTCATAACTAGTGCAGTGGATTCCTACATGTAAACCAGGTACCGTATTACACTGAGTGCATGAGTGCCCACTTCCTGCATCCCCAAAGCACTTTGGTATAATGGAAAGTGCTTCAGATTCTTGAACAGCCCCTTCTGTAATACAGATCATTCTGGGGCCGACATGTGACAGGTGCTTCTCTCATTTGTTTCAGGGCATAGCTCACTGCAAATGAAAGAACATTTTGCCTATGTGTGCTTCCGGAATTTATAGATATGGGTGCAGAGGCAATGGAGGTGGGAGGAGCATATTTTGAGCCACAAAAAGTGGCACATAGTCAGTGCACCTCCTGAGGCAGATCTTTGGATAAAAGAGGGTTCCACGAATCCCCAGACATCAAACTGCTTGAGGGTGTAGTCAGTCACTGCACCTGCCTGCAAGGGTATCTCTGTGCCCAACTGAAAGGCAGGCCATGTCAACACATGGAAAGTGAAAGATGAACTGACCGCCTGAAACAGATGGACCTCCTTTCACTAATACAATGTCCTCAGGGCAGCCATGAGTCTGCGGGTGCCCTAGCGGTGGTACAATAACTCTAACAGGCTGCACTGCCCCATTCTGCACCCAGTGCACTCACTCTTTATTAAAATTATTATTTTATTATTTATGGGGCATATAATACAATCATATAATAATCAGCACAGTAACACTAGCCACGTGAGCACTACTTGACCATTCTTTATCCTCTACCACCTGTTCCCTGTTCTTATAGCATCTTTGGTTTCCTGTCATCATGACGTTTATCATACAATTATCCATAACCACCCCTGCCCCCTGTTTGTGCGTCAGGCTGTGCTTGCAAGTATTAAATCAGTGGAACCCAAAAATCCCTTGGTCGCGAGGCAACTGGTAGCTCCTCTGCATATGTTTCCAACTGTTCCTTGCAATATACCACGGGGCAGATTTATGAGCCCCTTGCGCCACGTTTGCGTCACTTTTCCCATGTTAAAAGCGACGCAAAAGCGGCGCAAGGGGCTCATAAATCTGCCCCCACGTCTGTTATCCAGGGGCGTAACACAGGCCCCCCGCAGCCCCCGCAGTGTGGGGGGGGGGGGAAAGCTCCAAGGGGCCCCCTCAGGACAGCAGTCTGGCTGCAGAGCTCCTGTTCGAGCCCGGACTGGGCCCCTCCGCCTGCATCGCCGGGAGGCCCCCTCCAGTTTCGTTGCGCCAGCGCTGTGGTCCAGTTCTTCGTGTTCGGAGCTCGCTCACTGCCCCGCTTCATGGCAATACGTCGTTTGGCCAATAAAAGGGCAATGCCCATCAGTCTGCAATCGGATGATCTCTGTGTTTTAACCAGGCCTAATAAACACATCTGTGGGGTGTTAGCTGTTGCTTCTGATAGCATACGCCCATGCGACGTGTGTGAAGTCTGCTTGCACGGCCCCACATCATATACATCTATCATCTCCCCCGTAGGCCAAACCTATAAAGTTGTGTCGGCGTCTAGTATGTTTGTTGCAAGAATTTAAAATGGATAATGCGCGAGAGAGCACTCATTTAAGGAAGCAGGCAGTGCAGAGCAAGGCCGTGTGCCCTGTACATAATGTGGCCCCAGGAGATCATTTCTAATCTCATCTCTTTGTGCCAATATTTAGAGTTTGTTGCCGCATTTTACTGCTTCTATAAGCTACATTTAAAATAAAAATTATGAAAACTATGGAACGGGCCCTGTTATTGGTTTCATATCTCTTTAGATGTAATTACAATATAAGGATCACATTCTTTCGACTGCTTCTTGTTCGGCGTCATTTCTGCTCAACTAATTCTGTTGTCTATGTTTCTTTCCTTTTTATTAGCAACTCGATGTAGTGAACTTCTGTACAAGTCATACATTCCCCATGAATGGAGCACTGTCATTAACGAATGGTTTGACCAGAAGGACAATTTTATTTATGGGGTTGGTGAACAGTCCAATAATGCACAGGTCGGAGAATATACTCAGGTATGGCTGCAGGTTCTGAGGAACATTTTCGTTTCAGATGTGGGTGTTTTTTTAAGTTAAAGTAATGGTATTGGGCAGGGTGCGTCTCCGGGCTGCACTTCGGTGCATGGTTTGTAAAGTTTATGGTTGTGGCGAGCCTATCTGAAACATATAAACCATATACAAAGCTCAGTAATAGCATTTACCGACAGAAACACTGGCATGATATATGGTTAATGGTATCGAGCGATCAATTTGCAGACAGAATGACTGATCTTAGAATATCAGTCGCTAACATTTTAATATTCATCATGACATCCTGTTTTTCTTTCATTTCTGTCCCTCTACATGTTTTATGCATTTCGAGTCCTGTTTTTCTCTTACCCTCTTTATGCCCGGCCCTCGCTGTCTTCATCCCCGCAATCCCAGCTGTACTTTTGTTGATCATCAATGTCGCTCCCCTGTTGTCTCGTGAAAGCAGGGTACCTGTGATTTCAGTGCTCATCTTCGCTGCAGGTTCATGGGGCCGGGGAGGGCGGCAGCCCGTGGATGATAGGAGGGCCAGCGGCTTGCTGGTGTTGTTTGGAGCCTGGTTTGGAGAAGTCGGTGTGTGATGAACTATGCATGCTGGGAAAGGTAGTCTTTACCTTGTTTCCAGATGATGCTGTGAAAGGAGGTTTTCATGCTATGGCTGAGTAAGAATTCCAGACAAACAGCATTCAAATGACATTGGAGTATTCAACCAGGTCACGCAGGCACATTTGTACAGGTGAACCTCCCCCCCCACCCCCCGTCTCCAGGTGGTTCACCCCAGCTGTAAGTGTTAGCCATGAACAGTTCAAACCGTTCTGATTGTATCCAGAGCCCAGCTCACTGGCCACCGGGGTCCTCATTTACAATGATTTGGCGTAGGGCAGCGTAACAAAACGTGAGGGGGCCCCCTGCAAACTATATGGAGGGGCCCCCCTCTGGGCTCAGTCAGGAGTGTTGAGGCCAGGGTACTGTACTGAGGAAGCCCCCTGGGGCTGGGGACCCACCTCACCATAGGGGCTTCGGGTCCTATGTTACGCAACAAGGCCAAAGTGAAAGAGCGGGACTGTGCCGTGTTTATTGAATATGGTGCATACCTGTCCTTTTCCCCTGCACTGGCACCATTGGGGCAGCCTAGCGCCAATGCGGACACCCGTGCACCATGGTGCAAAGGTGTCTGTGTTGTCAGCAAGATTGGTTTTTTGTAGGAAGGGGCACCTTCCTACACAAAAACGATTCTCCGAAGCATTTGCCTATAGCAAGAGGAAAGAAAAAACAGGGAGAAGCAGGGTCATTTCTCCTTGTTGTGTGTCATCTTGGGAGACATAAGATTTTGACGCATTCCCAGGCTTACTAGTCCTTGTAATTCTGGGAATGGGTGAAAAACCAAACCATGGGAGTTGCATGGAAACACGCACCACAACGCCTCTCTTGCTCAGAGTAACACAACACAGCGATTTGCACTTTGTTGCCTCACTCGAGATGTATGAGGCCACCCAAAGCCATGCAAGGTGGCTTTGCGTGGCTTCATAAATCTTACTCACAGCCTTGCGCCAAACATGTACCACTTTGTGTGGTGCAAAGGTGGCGCAAGGCTCTAATAAATATGTCCCCAGGTCCCTTGGCTGATGCACTGCAATCCTTCTCCCCTGCAGCCACTGTTTAATTACTTTTTTTACATACCTTGTCTTATTTCCAGCCTTGTCCCTAATAGTTTTCCATAACTCTTTCCGGTATGTGCTATGCTACACATAGAAAATAATGTATTTCAACGCATCCTCTTTTATAACATCTAATCACATTTAATATTTTTACATTTTTAAATATTTGTCCATATAATTCCTAACAGTTTAGGAAAAGAGAGATATTTTGATAGATTTGAATCAGTATTCAATCCAGTTGATGGACCAACCAAATGATAGCACCATAGGCTTCAACCAAAAACATAATGTTAACCAAACAGTAAATCGTCTTACAAGTATGTGTTCTGACTCCCTCAATCCTAAAATAAAGAAACCACCATTCCACACTATCAAATGAGTTGTACTTAAATTTTGTACATCTAAATGTTTTCTAAGCATTAATTGTTCACCACATTGCACAAATAAAAATATACTAAAAGATTTTTTTTAAATGACAGTTGTATACATTACAGAATTGCATGCACCAATATGAATTAAATTGCACAATGCACAAACATGAAACCGTAAAACAAAATCATTAAATAAAAAATGTGAACATAAATTACATAATTAATCGATGCAAAAATTCATAAAAATTCGAACAAAACAAATGCACCTAGATAGAAAATTACAACTATGTAAATTTTCAATTAAAAAAAACCCACATAGCTCATCTTACATTATCAGCTACTCTTCACTCCCTCAAAGCCACATCATCACACATTTCCTGACCCAAATACTCATACATATATTGATGTCAATATCTCTCAGATCTCAGGAAGAAGTCAGAGCCTGGGATTTGGGCTTTATATATGTGCTTACAAGAGTAATGTTGAATGCTTCTCTATTAATTTTAATGTATACTTCTAATGCGTAGTCTAAGCTATGTGGAGCATTGATTGGGAGATAGAGTATGCCCAGAAAGATACTAGTAGTACATTTATGGTTCTATTTTGAGGTGTATGTGTCCTCACCCCCTCAAGAAATGGGGTGGAGTAGTGTACTCCCAGGGTTAGTGAATTGCACTAGGCAGGGATTTACACCTAGGCTTAGGCCTACATCTACAGCTGTGGAGATCTCAGAAGTTATCTTTGCCTTTGTTAATTGTGCCTAGAAGTAAGGTAGGAATAGGCCAGGAATACTCTTGAAATTCAAGAGTAAGCCAAGAGTGCTTTACGAGAAAGTCTCACCTGCTGATACCAAAATGTTTGTGGTTGATATTTAAAAGGTACAGCTCCTCACTCAGTTAATCAATCAATCAATCAATCAATCTACCAATCACCAGTGATCTTATAAAGCACAACTGCTCACCCATGGTGTTCTCAAGGTGCTGAGAGGTGGGGGTGGATTTGTGGTTCAGTCGAAGTGCCAGATCTGGTGGTTCTTCCTGAATTGTGGCAGCGATGGGGATTGCCTGAGGTGCAGAGGCAGGGAGTTTCAGGTCATCGCAGTGAGGTAGGAGAAGGATCTTCCTCCAGCCGTGGTCTTGCAGATCCGTGGGATGGTTCACTCTGGACTGACTGCTGTAGTTGTAGGTTAAGAACACCTTGTATTACATTTTGCAATGCCATCCCAATACTTATCAGTTTCTTTTCACAATTCCAGATGGTGTGGGCCCTGTCCTATCAGGTCGGATGTCATGTGGCTTTCTGTGATACAGACTTCATGTATTCTTGCAGTTTTTGTCCAGTGTGAGTATTATATAACACACGAAATCTGTAATCCTACATGGAAATGTAATCAACATCATAGAGCAAACGAGGTAGATATTTCAGATAACACTGTCTTCACTGACTCATTTGTGAGTATAGGGATCATTTAGGATTCGACAGAATGAGTAAAGCACTGTAAATGTTTTTTATTTCTTTCTCTCTAAATCCTCATTTAAACATGGGAAAACTGTTTTGTTTTGCATTGTATAGCCTGAGCCATCTCTGCTGTGGGAAAGCCAACATCAGCTGTTGGTCTGTTCCTGGGCTGCCAACTGCAGAGCTCAGAAAGACAGGGCAGTAATGACCTCATTGTGTTTCTGAACTCTGGGAGATATTTGGAGTTAATGTATGCACTCAAGAGAACAAAAAACAAGACTACAAACCTATTCTGCACTGATGCAGCGCAGACAGTGGCATGATGTGTGTATTTTCTATAGCGCATATGTTATCCAGGAGGGTATCCTGGTGCCCTAAGAAATGGGTGCTGTCCTACTTGGCGCCCATTGGAATACCCTTAGTTTTATCTTCTTGCAAATTCTGTGAATGAGTTGGAGGCTCTGGTGTGCAGGTGGAGGTTATTTGAGGCTTTAGGAGCCAGGTACAATAAGGCACTGCCACTGGCTTTTTGGATGCAGGTGAAGTGGGCGCTTAAGAGGCTGACAGAATGGAAGTATCTGATCTGTGTGTGGAAGTTGATGTGGCTGTTCAGGCATGCGGTACCATGGTTGGGCAGTGTTTGTTTGTGGAGCTTGAAGAGGACACATTTGTGAATGAGGAGCCAATGGAGGCCCTTGAGGTTTGTGGATATGTGAGTAGGTGTGGTAGTTTGAGCGTGAGCATGCCTGTTGTGGCTAATCCAGAGTCTCTTGGTTAACTGTACAGTAATGCCGATGTACAGTGCATTTCCATAGTCCAGCTTGCTCATAATCAGGACTGGGGCGATGGTTCTGCGGGTGTTAAGTGGAAATGATCTGAAGATTTTCCTGAGGAACAGGGTGGTCATTTAGATTTTATTGTTCATCATGGTTCCCATGTTCTTGGCTAAGTCTGGGCGGTGAACTCCGTTCTGCTCGCAGAGTTTGCAGAGTTTTCCACACTCCATGTTACGCGGAGCTTGCGGAAGCCCGAAAAACTCCGCTTTGCATTGCGGAGCAGAGTTTTTTCCTCACTCGCGTTCGTCAATGTCAAGTTGGCGAATGCGAGCGAGAAAAAAACACCTTCTAGCGATGTTTTTCCCTATTCGCGATTGTCGACATCAAGTTGGCAAGCACGTGGAAAATCAACCTCCTTGCAAGATTTCTCAACGACCGCTCTCAATGAGAAACCATCCGTTCAAGTTGAGAAAGCTGCCGCTCGAGTAAAAATCTACTCGAGTGGCAGAAAGGAAGCAGCGCCCCCTTGCGCTGTGCATGGTGCCGTTCACGATGATTGCACAGTGCGGACAAGCACCTGTCACTGAAAGTAGCTCCGTGGTGGGAGATTTATTTTCACTTTGCGGAGTTCCCTGTAGCAGAACTCCGCAAAATCTACCCAGGCTTATTCTTGGCATGGCTTGAAGGGGTCAGTGTACGTCCTAATTTTGATGGCCATAAGCTTGAGAACGAATCAGAGATTATAAGGTGCAAAATGTACCAGTACCACCTTTGTTTTGTCAGAGTTGGGCTTCGAGCACTTGATTTTCATCCAGCTTGAGACCCCAGACATGTATTTGTAAAACTTTGACCTTATATAGAAGGCAAGGGAATGGATGAGCTGGGTTTTTTTTGGTGCACAAGATGATGCTAAATCCATGGGCTCATGTTGAGTTGGCAAGTAGCCCATGTAAAAATTGAAGAGACTGGAGCCTTGGGGCCTCAGATCGCCTATAAAGTGTGTAAATATAGCCTATGAAGTGTATTTTGGGAAGCAATGTAGAATAAGCTACGTCAATGCCTGGCCTTGCACCATGTTTTTTCCTGATCACCAATCACGCCTAGAAGGTGCAAAAAGCTCAGGACATCAGACCTTATATGCATCACCACCCTATCCTTTCTATGGAGCAGAAAGTAAGCAGAGCATACTTCTTGTTAGAACTGACATCTTTGAGTGGCATAACCTCAGGCATTTTGCCTTTACTACCCTGTTTTTGATTTAGCCTGTTTTTGTTGTCATTAGGACTCTGCACACTTTCCCCCGGTTAACCGGAGGTAGAGTGCTTGTGCTCTCTCTCTTAAAATGGTAAAAGTGGAATACCCTAATTGGCACATTTAACGTTCCTATATGTCCGTAGTAAATGGTACTGCATGTACCCAGAGCCTGTAAATTACATGCTAGCAGTAGTCTGTAGCACACATTGTGCCAACCACTACAATAGCACTATAAATCATGCCTCAGGCCTGCCACTGCAGCCTATAGTGCAGGCCTAAACTGCTATTTCGACCTGGCAAAATAAACATTTTTCTGAGTCTAAACCTTTGTTTTCAATGCTTATAAGTCACCCTTGAGTTAGGTTTTGTATGGTGCGGCTAATCACTTGTGCTGATATCCAGGCTGTTGAGCAGGATTGTAGATGTAGGATTAGGGTGTAGGGAGTCCCTTCTGTAGAGTTAGTCGAAGAGCCATGTATTCAGCTTCGTGTGGCATTCAAGAATTAAGGAGGTGGCCGTAATGTGTTGAGAAGGTTGGTCCAGGTCTTGGGTGTGATGTAGGAGAAGGCTTTACCTCCCGCTCCGCTATTGTGGATGCAGGGAGTGTGTGTGAGTGAGTGTGTGGCGGTGCACAGGTGACTGGTGGGTTGGTGAAAGTGAAGGCAGTTGTTAAGGTATGTTGGTCCGATGTTGTACAGTGTCTTCTATGTGTGCATGAAGAGCTTGAATGTTCAGCCATTGTGGATGGGGAGCCAGTGAAATGCCCTGAGGTGTGGAGAGATGTAGGTGTGTTGTGCGGGGTCAATGATGTGGCTTGTTGAGGTGCTCTGAATGGTTTGGACTCAGTAGGAGATGGTTGGAATTCCCAGCTTAGAGTGTGTTTCCAAAGTCAAGTCTGCTTATGATGGGGGTTGTGTAACAGTGCATCTGGTGCTCAGGGGTAGCCATTTGAACATTTTAAAGGGGTGGTGAATTCTATGACTATTGAGAAAATCTCCTTGCGCCAATTGGAGTTCTCCTATATGTGTTTGGTTAGTGCCCTTTTGATGTCTCGCAGGAGTTGGTAGTAGTGTCTAACTGCTGCCTTTTTGATGTTTCTAGCATTGGCATTGGGCTATATGTTGATTTTTTTCCCCGTTGCTTCAGTAGCATTTGGATTCCAGGAGATTGTCCTTATTCCAGTTGGCATGTGCCTTGATTTTTCTTTCTCTGTTTTTGATGTGCGCGAGAGGGTCTGCACTGTTCTTGATCCATTTGTGAAGTTGGTAATGTCCTTGTTGAGGTCGCTAGTGGTATTGTGTTGGTCTGTTTTGAAGAAATTGAACCAGTCTCTTACACTGCTCCATTTCCGGCTAACTGGTGTGATGGGGACAGACAGGGTAGCCTTTGGTGCGCCAGGGGTGCTGTCACACAGCAGCAGCCATTAAGTAGGTCGTGGGAGGGTGGGCATATGGGGTGGTGCTTCAGAGGAGTGGGAAGAAGAGTCAGGAAGGTGGAGGAGCTGGTAAAAAGTGGAGGAGTTGCAAGGCTGTAAACTGCATGGGAGAGGGCTACAGGGAGGTTAATGGAGGGACATAAAAGAGGGCACTAAGAGAAAAGTCCCATATGAGAAAATGCACACAGAGATAAGCAAAAAGGCACAAAAGAAAAATATCACAAAGAGGAAAATGTGCAAAGGGAGAGTGAGGAAAGTGCACAAAGAGAGAATGTACAAAAGAAATGCATAAAAGAGGAAAATGACAAAGCACAAAAGACAACGGCCCTAATTAAAATGTGTCACCATTTCGGTGTGGGAACCAACCAACCGTAGGTCCGCGATCCTGAACACCCATTTACAATGCGACCGCACATGGGGTGGTTGCAAACTCCCATTTCCCAATGAAAGATTGTGCAGCGGTCAGGAAACAGTCGCAGCACATGCTCCCATAGAGAAATGGGAGTTCCTGTAAATCCCTGAACTTCACGGTGCCAGCCACACGGTGCAGTGATTCACAGGGGGGCATGATCGGTGCCCCCCAACTCACACAACCGGAGGCCCGAGAGGCATGGGGACCCTGCTAGGGGCCCCTAAAGTCGCTTTCTGTCAGAAAGCCCGACATGAAAAGCCTGTCAGAAAAAGACATAATCCCAATGGTGGAAATGCTCAGATTGGTTGATGGGCTCCTTGAACCCGTCAGAAGCTAGCAGGTCTGACCGGCTGGTTTAAACTCTGACTGCCTACATTGTAAATAGGCGGTAGGACGTTAAACAAAGAATGTCGGTCACAAAGCCTCCAACCTGCAGTTGGCAACCTAATGAGCCCATAAGTCACAAAATAGATAGGCGAAAGGCACAAAAGAGAAAAAGCACAAGAGTTGATAGAAAGCGGCAGGCAGGTGGAGAACTAGAGAGCAGAATGGTAACATAGAGAGAGGAGAGGATCAGTTGGGGTGAGACAAAAGGGAGCAAGGCGGGAATCTCAAGGTGAGGATACTGTTCTGTAAGGGCCTAGGACTGGTTGGAGGACCAGTACCAGTTAAATGATTAGGGGGCTGGGCCAGGGCACCTGCTCAATGGGGCCATGCAGTGGCTGCCATTAAGGGGGTGTTGGGAGGGGGACGAGTGCAGGGCTTCAGAGGAGGGGGAAGAAGAGGCAGTAATGTGATGCAAGAGGAGCAGGTAAGGACTGGGGAGGCAGTAAAATGCATGGAACAGGGGCAGCAGGGATTGTGATGGAGCGCCACAAACAATCATGAGAAAAGTCATAATGAGAAAATTCTCAAAGAGAGAAAGGCAAAAATAAGAGAATGCTCTGAGAGAAAAGCAAAAAGGAACAAAAGAAGAAGTCACAAAAGAGTGAAAAGTGCAAAGGAAGAGTGGGGAAAATGTGCAAAGAGAGAATGCACAAAAGAGAAATACACAGAGGAGAAAAACGACAAAGCATAAAAGACAAAGGAACAAAAGAGTGATCAAAAAAGAAAAGTGAAAAGCACTAAATAGAAAAGGCAGAAGTTTGGAGCGAGAGTAGCAAACAGATGAAGAGCCGATGGTTGAGACAGAGGAGAGGATTAGCTGGGGTGAGAGCAAAAGGAGTGAGGCAGGAGCCTCAAGATGAGAAGCGGGGGCCAAAAGGGCTAGGACCAGTTGGAGGACAAGTCACAGGTAGGTGAGTGGGGGGGGCTAGTGCATAATACATAAAATTAAGGACATTTGTGCTTACTTTTTACTTGTCCTGAAAGTGAAATGTAATTTTTCCCTGTAGCAAGGCTAAGAGGAGGAGTTGGCCTAACGGCTATGGCAGCCGACCTCGAACCCGGGGAACTGGGTTTGAGTCCAGGCAATGACGCTGAACATCCTGTGATTCTGAGAAAATCACTTAATCTCCCCGTGCCTAACAAAACAAACAAAAATAAATGTATGTGTCCTCATGTAATGAAACTGGTGCTATGTAAAGCATTCTGATGCCCAAATTGGGTCAAGTTCGCGCTATATAAAACTCTGTAAAACCAATAAAAATAAATATCTCTCCCATAGACTAATAATGGGTTACCTTAATACACTCAATACGAGATAGCTTTGGTTTGGGTCAAGATAGAGATATACTTCTTCCAATCATTTGATTTATAATTTAATTCTTCTTTAATGGTGAAGTCTGATTTTAAGTTAATATTCTGAAAATGCCACTTTATGAAATTTACCATTGTTCTGACTAAGCCAAACGTTTGTTTCTGCCAGTGTCCAGGATCACATGATTGTAAATGGCTCGCAAAAGGGATCTCAGTCTAGAGAGCGTGGATCTTTCTAGCAGGATGGCTGGTAAGGAGTTGTGCCCTTCCATGATTACACTTCAGAGGACCCTGCCTGCGGCACACACTAAGGAACCTGACATGCCAGGTTAGAGTCAAACTCAGTGAAGAGGGCAGAACTGGGCAGAACTAGTTTGGGGGTAGGCCAGGGATTTCCCCCAACACAAAGGCTGGCAAGCAGAATAGAAGTGGCTCCCTTAGAACTCTCATGAGAACACTACTGGACCAGTGGCAGATTCAGAAGAAGGGGTGCTGTCTGAAGATTGAAGACTGGACCTGCTTGCATTGAACCTAGGATCCTGAGAAGTGACTCCAAGGGTCAGTTGACTGACCTCCTATTTGGGAAAAAACAAACTTCCAGGGGCCTTACCTGCAACATTCCAGCTAACCAGCACCAAATGGACCTGTCTGAGCTCTGCTGCTGATGTCTGCTGGATTGAGTCCTGATCCCCAAGAGGAGCTGAACCGGCTCCTGGACCCTTAGATATCATTAGAGTGTGCTCTTCTTACATCAAGAATGCAAAAACAGAACTACATGTGAAAATCCAGATGTTTTTGGCTCTTTGTGACCAAAGGTGGGACCTTTGTATCAGCAATGACGTCCCCATCTCCCACCAATGTGAAATTCTAATGGCTCTCTTCTGTTCAAGTCCAAAAGCAACTGCCTGCATTTCCCTCCAATGTGAAACGCCAGCGTTGACCT
Organism: Triturus cristatus; assembly: GCF_964204655.1. Classification (NCBI taxonomy): domain Eukaryota; kingdom Metazoa; phylum Chordata; class Amphibia; order Caudata; family Salamandridae; genus Triturus; species Triturus cristatus. Next base: position 186,011,462 of record NC_140589.1, read on the forward strand.
GCTCCTTGCGGAATCCTGCCAATGAGAAGCTCAAGCTGTGTTTTCTTGCACAAATGTGACTTTATCCCACCAGAGCTCCATCACGTTTGGTCTGAACTTGTGACATTGACTGGATCTAGCATGACTAGATAAACATGAGTGGTGCTTTGTGTGCTTTTTGGAGCTATTATCACCTGAAACTTAATAAATTGACAACTCTGGTTCTACTTATTGGATTTATTTTGTTTTGGTGTAATTATAGTAAATACAATATACTCTATTTTTGTAAAGTGGTTTAGGATTGTTCTTTTTTGTGTTTGCACTACATTACTGTTTAAATTCTGCATACATACTTTACACACTGCCTCTAAGTTAAGCCTGCCTACCAGAGAGTCACAGGTTTATTTAGTGACTTTGTGGTTCATCCTGACAATGATTGAGCTTATTACTTGATAGGGGGTCTCAGCTCTCTCAACTAATACCCCAATTTCTGACACTTCACTATTCAATGTTTATACATCCCATTAGACACGAAACTAGTGAGGGTAATCAGCATTATCTAGTTCTTTTATTAGAAAAGGCTTGGGCTCTGCATACATTTACAAGCTACTATCGGCATCTGAAAGAGGATTACGAATTGGGTACAAATTAAAGTGGACGCAGAACTTTGAGATTTTTACCATGTAAAACGGGACATTAATTGCAGGGTCAAATTCAGTTTGCCCAGCCTCAACCTTATGAAATCATGCACAATTCACTTGTAACTCCCATTGCCACTGTCTGTGACTGAGAATCGAATGTATGTTGTACATTAGCTGTTTAGCACATCATGTGCCAATTCCAACCAAGGATTCAAACATATTTGGAACCTCTGTAGATAAGGGAAGGCACTGGTAATGAAAATGTTGGGAATGCAGGGCCAGATATACGATAAAAGTAATCACAAAAAGTGTTCATATATTGCACACCAACGTTTTGCGACCACTGTAAGAAAATAGATTATTAGTTGAGGGGCGTAACCCTTCTCCATTAATAATCAGCGTACTTGTCAGGGTTAACAGCTAAAGTCACTAAATAAACGAGAGCTAAACACTTTAATAGCTATGGCACAGATCAGGCAGTCTTAACTTAGAGGCAAGGGATCTGAGTCACAAAAGTAACTTACACTTTTGAGAAAGTTTACACTTTTGAGTAAGTTTACTACTTTATGGTATTCATAAACAGGAGTATAATTTGCTTCTAAAAAAACAGCAGTAAATGCAGCACTACTCATGGCCAATCACTGGTACTTCACCAACTTCTCATAGAAAATAATGACGTTTGCAGTACCAATGGTTGCCCATGTATAGTGTTGGACTTACTACAAAATTGTAAGTTGCAACAAAAGTGCAGCTTGTGAATACAAAAAAATAGTAAGCTTACTCCAAAGTGCAGTTTGTGAATCTAGCCCTAGTTTACACTATTTGTGCAGTACTGAAATGGTAATAAAGATGAAATGCAAAAACAAATCCTAAGTAAATTAGAAAAAAAAGAGTAAAATTCAATAAGCTAAATGACAAAAATCCAACAAGACAACTGTGGATATGAATTTTCAAGTTTTAAGTAGAAGCAGCACTAAGAAGCACAACGTGTGAATCGTGCAATAGGTACAATTTGACAATGAACACAATGAGATGTGAGTCTGATACCCCAAACCAGGTTCATCCTGGTCAAAGACTATTGTCCTTTAAATCCCAATCCACCACAGGAGTACATTTCTAAAGCCCAATAGGAGCCCAGGGCAGGTGCTAGAAGATGAAGGGGGTGGCAGGCAGAATCTAGTCCTGGTCATGTTGCCACTGGACAGTTGCAGAAAAGGCAGCTTGAAGCTGTACTCATGCAACTTGAACAGGATGTCAGCCTTATGAACAGTGAAGTCCGCTGCTTTGTCCTGGGAACATGATCCAAGCAGGTTTTGCCCTCAAGGGCTCTTTCAGGTTGCAGAAAACAAGTTCAGTCCTCTTCTGGTTTTCCTCAGGTCCAGAAATGTTATAAATTTGCTGCCTGCAGATAGCACATTTATGCTTGGCACAGGCTGTGGGTAGGAATGACTTCTGTGGATGCCCTAACCAGTGGAATAAGATTCCCGGGCTAACTTCAAACACTTTGGGCATGTTTCCAATTATTAAAAACAGTTGTTTATTTTTCTATCTAGTCCCATTCCTGAGAGTTAGGGTTAGTATTACATATAAAATCCCACTGTTTTGTATTTATCAGCCAAACATGCTACAGTGTAAATAGGTTTGAGTGCATTTCTAGTGCAAATACCAATTTTGCATTAAAAATGTACATGCCCTACTATGTCATGCACCCTGCCTTTATGGGCAATAAACCCTTCTCAGGGGTGGCTTATGAATAGTTAAAACAAAGTGTAGGCCTGTAAATTGGCTGCTGGTGACAAGCCTGCAGTCATGTTTATTTTGTCACTGTAGTGGATGGCACAATGGGTGCAACAGTCCATGTGTGAAATGTAACCTGTAGGTCCTGGGTACTCCTTGGTACTATATAATAGGAACTTGGTACTATATAATAGGAACTTATAGGTAAGTTAAATATGCAATCATGAGTATACCAATTTTACCAAGTGAAAAGAGGAGCACAAGCACTTTACCCCGGTTAGCAGTTCTACACGCATCAAAAATAAGGATCAGCAAAACAAAAACAAAGAAAAGGCATGACTTTGCAGAAAAGGCTATGTTTCCAAGAACCAATTTTTTATTTTGTGCACTAAACTATGTACTAATAAGTTGGTTCACAAAACCCAAATCATTGGAGATTGCAGAATTACCTGCCAATTTATTATTCAGTAGGCAGTTCACCATTTGCAACCCTCTGTGATTGGCTACAAGGGACAGCAAACCACTTTACTTGTCATTGAATTCTATAAAGGTACCCTTCATACCAATGCCTCACACTAAACCTGACATCTCAATTTCAAAGGTAAGGGTTTCCAAAGGAACCCTTCTTTGTGAATCAATTACCACTCCACATTTAGAGTCAGTAATTGGTGGCAACCTGTTCATACATAGGTTACTGAATCACTGTTGGGAAGAAAGACCCTCAAAAATCTATTTTAGGAGTCAGAAAAGATTTTTGAAATCTAAAATGGGATTACAAATGCATACCGATTTAGACTCTAGAATGACACTGTTATAGGCGTCATTCTAAAAACCAAATTGGTATACTATTCATCAATGTTGTGCACCTGAAATCTGTTTTTCAATTTTCCACAACTTACAAAGACCTCAAATAATGTGATAATCCATTTGCCTAAGGTGAAGGAGTCCTTTTGCTGATTGTAAAAGAGAATGTTTTGAAGAATAGGCAGTGGTCCAGGGGACCACTTCCAAATCTTAATTATATATTTTTAAACACATTCCAGTTCACTTCAAGGTAGCAGAGCTCCATTTAAAGAAAATGTTTGCTTTATTTAAAATTAATCATAGATATAGTGGCCCGCTGGCCCCAGCAAGTTACCATCCCTATGATGGCCTTCAATCAAAGTGAGTCACAACTTGAAACCTTAAACATTAATTAAACATTTATATTAAGGAAATAGGTCAGATTGCAAATCACTATTATTCAGATTTTTAAAAACCAACCTTTAGGTTGCTTCATAAATATCTTTAATGATGGCCAACATAATGGTCTCAAATTGTGACCAGTATTTTGTGACCAGATATTCATACATTTGGCCCTTTGTAATCCCAAAAAAGTTACAGAATGGCAAAGTTGGGTGAATGTAAACACCCAAATGCTACTTGCTCTTATCTTGTCCACCCATTTGCTAATTAAAAATTCCTTTTGCTTTTTTAAACTGGTAATTGGCATCAAATCATATAAATTGTTTTCAATTAGTATCTGTATTTCACAAGTAGAATGACCCATTTCCTAATGGACAAAATGGCTCATAAGCAGAAACCAGATCCAATTGAAGCCATTTAAAACTGATCCACTGGAATGTCCACGTGCAGTGATCCCTTTAACAACCAGATTCTATGTTTTATGCAAGTAGTTTAGGAACCTAATATACAAAGCATTTTTACGGTTGCATAAACTCTGATTCTGATTTTGCGATTGCAGATGTACTCTTCCCATTTTAGGATTCAGTAAACTTTTACTAATTCTTACAATTTTGATTGTGACCCCATACGGATTTCAGTTTTGGAAAGGTGGGTTTCTTAGATCCCTTCCAAATACCAATTCCAGTTGCAAAACATTTAAACGTTACAGGCTCCTTTGTTGGGGTGGTAATGCATTCTCAAAAGGGTAGAGGCCCCTTTACACCCCTTAACCTTTGTTAATGTTAAAAAAACTTTTTGGGGAAGTGAGCAGTGTTCCATGGAAGCAGTGCCACCTCTCAAACAAACCTTTCAAAAAAACAAAACTTTTCTTTTAAATGCAGCCCCTTTTCCTTTCAAGAAAAAGGGATATATTGAAAAAAAAGTTTATTTCCAGTCACAGATCTGGTGGTTTGCTGGTCTAGCAGGCCACCAAGTCTCAATGCCTACCAATCAGAGTGCTTTGCAATTTGTGACTTGCTTCATTAATGTTCATGTCATTGGTTGGATTGTGACCTACTCTGAATTGGAATTTAGGAGGTGATTATGTTGGTGGACGAACTCAAATCTGTTCACCATCATCCCGGGAATTGGGACCGACCCCCCTATTGCAGTGGTCCCACAAATGCAATTATGATGGGGCCGCCACTGTGGCGGTCGCATCGTGCATGTTTACCATTGTGGTGGGTGCTGCTGGCTGCAGCATCTACCGCAATGGCATAAATGCATGTTGTGCATTTCCCTGCACTATGTGGCAGGCACCATGCAGTGCCTGCCACCTGGTACAGGGAACTGTAGGGTGGCATCATAGGTGCCTCCCAAGTGCACAATTCCCATGCCCCTGCACTATGGGGGCCCCTCAACGGTCTCCAAAGTACATACCCGCCTCTAGACTCTAAATGGCGGTTTTACCACCATTGACTGGCTGGCTTGATGCAGCATCCTAATGTGGCAGACGGTGCCTGCTTGGCACCACCACCATTCTAGGTACGCTTGCCGGGTCCGACAGGCAATCATAATGATTGCCTGTGCCAGACCCGTACCGGAAGGGCTTTCCATCCGCCAGCACACCGCCCGGCATCCTAATCTCGCGATTGGAGAATGGCCCCACGATGGCGGTGAATCTGCCACCGGCAGGCTGCTGGTGGCAGATTCACCACCATCATAAGCACCCCTAAGTGAATTGGCATATTAGTTCATAAATGGGTTTAGTAAATTCTTTCTGGTCACAAAAATACTAGTCGTAAATTGCGATCAGATTTTGTGACCAGTAATTAGTAAATAGGGGCTTTAATTTTTTTTGTATCACTTCTCCATGCCAAGGACAATCACAGTTATAGTAATCTGTTTCTCACGTTTTCATTTCCATATTTTCAGGGGCAATGACTACAAGAGGATGGCTTCACCATATGAAGCTGGCAAGCCGTGCGAAAGATGTCCTAATCACTGTGATGATGGACTATGCAGTAAGTTCTCATGATCAATTAATTTGCACACTGAAATTCTAAAGCATAAAAAGTCCTTAATGGCATCATGTATTTTTTTTAATGAAGGGTATGGCAATAGGTTTAAGATACTAATACTCAGTCAAATAATGATCATTGCTCAGTGTAACTCATCTTTGTGATAATCAGGGCTCAATTTTAAATTACTCAGGATTTTCAATGTAGGTGGAAATCCAGGTTAAGGAGAATTATCCTTGACCTTGCAAAATCAAATCTGGATCATCCACCTTCTGCACTACACGGGTGAGAGAAGAGGGAATGTATTTGTTCAAATTCCCCTCTCATAAAGGCAAGTGACCTTGCTTCTCCATCCCCCGTGACATATCTTAACCAGACTCCAGGGACATCCTCAATAAAGTGCTAGTGTCCTTGGGCTCTTTTTATATCTCACTCACCACCATCACCTTGTCCCACACACCCCCATGCACAACTGCGGCAAACTCCTAAAAGATCTCCACCAAAGAGCCCCGTCAAACGGGCCCGTGAGGGACTGCAGCGCCACCCCCACGAGGAGCACCAGCCCGATGATGATGCTATACACCTGAAAGGGTGTGTGAGGGCACCTCTAGATCCCCACAGGAGTACCTCACTCTTTCTCGGCACACTCGAACTCTTTTGGAGACATCTTACACTTCTCTCCAGCCTATCTGGCCGTCTACTTGCATCCCTTTGCCCATAGGAACTGTTACCATCCTATTTTGCTACCGTAAGCATATGATCACCTTGGAATATGGGACTTAATATTCATATTGATAACCGATTGCAGGGTTATTCACATAAAGGTAATCATACAATTGCCTGTAATTTATGTACTTAAATCAATGATCAGTCACAGGTTATTACTTAGCATTATGTTCTGCCTCTTCCTCTAAAGATCACAACTGGAAAGCCTTCCCTCATCCCCGTTCCCATATGTTTTCGATGATTTCATAAAATGGAAACAAGTTTGTTGGAATATGAAGTTATATAAAGTTATTCGGTTTTTTTTGTAGAGTGCAGCCTTTTCCATTGTAAGGTTATCTTGGCCCACAGGGCTGTATTGTGTAAAAGCTTGGGTTAAGTTAATTATATGCTTCTGGGGTGGGTAAGTTGCAGATGGTTTGCTTGAAAGGGCAAATGTAAAATCGAGAAATAGGGCAGGTATTATAAGTCTGAAGAGGTACCGACCTGCATGACTGTATTAAGTACTTTACTGATATACAAGAACAAGTTTGCATGTTTAAATGCTTTTTAGGAATGCCATATGGTCCAAGATTAAATATGACCCACAGTAGTACAGAGCAATCTGTCAATTTTTTGTGTGCTTTATAATGAGTGAATGAATGTGCCTGGATGTATTGCAAAAACAACAGTTGATGGACAGAATGAAGAACAATGTCATACATTCAACCCAGTACAGAGATCTGGGCCTAAATTAATCGTTTTTTGCTCACCATGCCCTTCCAGTTTGAACCCAGCCATATGCAAATCAGTCTTGACCCTGTGCCTCATGGGAACAGTCCAGCCCGAACTGCCAAGCCAGGTCCTCCCTGGACTGGAAACAAGCATCCTAGGAACGGTTTCGGGGTTTCACCCCTCTTCAGCCAGGATAGCTTGATCCCAGTGGCATGTATTGCATGCAGTTCACTATCACAATATCGACACCTAAAATATTGACTTACGAAATAATTGAGAGATTAATATCGCATACAAAAATATTGACTACATATACTTACCATTAAAAAGCAAAAATATTGATAAAAAATCTAGGGGCCGATTAAGATGTAGGGTGGATCGCCACAACACACCCCACCCTCCACCAATTTACCCCTGTCATATTAGCATGGTGGGGGGACCCTGGCGGACAGAAAGACCTTTTGCCGGTTTTCCGCTGGTCACACAGGTGACCGGGCGGAAAAGGGGCCTGATATGATGGTGGTGTCTGCTAGACACCGCCATCCATATTAGGAAGGCAACGGGAAGAAGCCTTTCTGTGGCGGCAACAGGCATGCGGATTTTGCATACGGGGGCCCGCAACGGGCCCCCAGGGAATTGGGGGCATGTGGGGTGCAAATGGGGGGTACCTATGGTACCCCCCTACATTCTCATGGACAAGGTGGCAGGCACCACGCGGTGCCTGTCACCTTGTGCATGACAATGCACACAGTGCATTCCCAGCATTGTGGCGGGTGGTGCTGTGAGCACTGCCCGCCACAATGCTGGGAATGGAGGATGCCACTGCCACGGTGGCGGTGGCATCCTAATTCCAGATGCGGGACCGCCGCACCACTGCTGGCTGGTCCCAGCAACGCTAGGGTGGCGGGCGGACTAAAGTACGCCCGCCATCCTAATCAGCCCCTTAGTTGTGATTTTTTTTTATTGAGTACAAAAATATTGTGAACAGAAATATCGCAAAAATTTAATAAGCATAGAATTTAACAAAAATATTTTTGTAAATTAAAAACTATTTAACAAATAACATTTACTACCATTAAAAAATTACTAAACATACATTAAATTCAAAGAACTAATTTTTAAACATAATAAAACATGCATATTACTTAGCATATATACATTTAATGTGAAATACTCCTTTAAATAAATTGTAGTTCTCTAAACACACACATACCTGCCAAAATAATTAAACAGACTCTATAACAACCAATAAAATTAAATTATAAACAACGAAAACCAATAGAAACATTCAACTAATTAAAACAACAGTATAAAAGAAACCAATTAATTTACAAACAAATTATCTCATAACCTACAAAGATTGGAAAAGGATGAAACGATGCCGGATTGCTGCCCCAACTGAAGATCTTCAAAACCTCTGCATCAAAATACCTAAATACAAAGTAAGTACAAAATTGAATATAACCAAACACTACTCTAACTAAATTTAAAACAAGTAAAACATACCAAATTAAATAAATAAACATATGCCCATTGTTTTCTCGTTTCTGTCCACCTTAAACTAACAAACCTAACCAAAAGGACATGCTGCAGGGAAAATAAACTGAGCTACATTTGACCAACAACATATTACCAACACTAGAAAATGAACTAATCATTTATAAAACAAAGTAAGTATGACAGCAAATTTTGAAATGTAACTAACTAATCTGTAAAGCAAAACTCCCTAACAAATACAACTAATAAATGATTTCTGACTTGTTCTTCTCTGCTACAGCCTTCAGCAACTGCAAAGAATCAAACTACATTGAATGAACAGAAATATCCACCTAAATAGTACGTATTATTTTAAATAAATTTGAAAAAAAGTAATTAACCACCAACTGACCTTAACCAAACTAAACCTAAATAACATTGAACTCAGAAGAAGAAATAATTTTTCCCCCAACAGGTCTAAACAGCAACATGAAAGCAATAAAAAACAACAAATAACTTTAAAGAAAATAAAGAAAGTACAAGCACAACATATATGTAAGAAAATACCAGAAAGGGCTAAGTTCATATCATCTTAAAAAGGGAAATGTTAGCTTCGTTACATGAGCTACACTTACAGCCAGGAAAGAACATCATCTAAATATATTCATTGGAAATGTACCAAATACTACTCTACTTCATTCTATGGGAGGGCAACAACTAGGGAAACTACAGATATAAATGCAAAATAACATAACCACCATCCACACCGCCAACTTTACTGAAATAGAAGTCAGAGATGTTTAGGAAAACATTAAAGAAGCAAACACTAGGTCCCAAGAACCAAGGAACCAAAGAGCCGATTAGGAAGGCGGAAGGACCACCACCGTAGGGCCGGTGATGGCGGTCCTTCTGCCATCTGACAGCAGTTTTCCTTCGCCAGATTATGATGGCGGGGGAAATCTCAGGGCAGCGTGGCAGACGCAAATACCATCAGCCATGGTTCCGCAAGGCGGTCCATTTCTGCCCGCCTTGTGGAACCAAAAGATAGGGCAGCAATGCGGCGGTGCCTACAAGGCACCGCCGTAGGGATTATGATATCCCTTTCCGCCTGTCTTTTTGAGGCAGACATCCCACTGTGAAAAGGCCCCCCTTGTTGTGGGGGAGGTGTTGCTGCACTGGGGGTACCCATGGTACTCCCCTGCATTTCCCTGCACTGCATAGCAGGCACCGCACGGTGCCTGCCACATAGTGCAGGGAAATGCAGTGCATGCCATTTTAACATTGCATATGGTGCTGCAGCTAGCAGCACCGTCCGTAATGTTAAAGGCCCTGGATGCGCCCACCAGTGTGGTGGGCGCATCCTAATTGCAGTGGTGGGACTGCCACATGTCTGGTGGGCAGTCTCAAACACTGCAACGATGGCTGGCAGACTCAAGTCTGTCTGGGATCGTAATGTGCCCCCAAGTACAGAAATATTAAAAAATAACTTAACCCATGTTCCATAGCACGTAACTGGCCAGTTACCTGCCATCCCAACACTAAAACACCTAATAGCCTGAATCTAAAAATCTACCAGCCAAACAACACCAGCCCCAATAACATTTAGAGAAGTAGAAATCCTATATGAATTCTCAATTACTGACAAAAAAGAACAATTCCTTCTTATTAACAACAAAAGTCATGAAAAAAGCATTATTATCTTTTCTACGACTACTAACATACAAAAACTGGTACAATGAGAAACACAGATGATGGATGGGACATTTAAGATATGTTTCAAACCATTTTATTAACTATACACAATCCATGGGGAATACCACAACACCAATATCTACTTTATATACGCATTACTACCCAATAAACAATCTACAACTTAAAAAGAACTCCTAAGACAAATGAAAGAACAAACTAATACCTACTACCCTGAAAAGAAAATCATTGACTTCAAACAAGCAATGATATAAGCTATTTTAAAAATGTACCCATACACAGCAATTCAAGGATGCTACTATCACTTTAACCAAAGTATATGGCGTCATCTACAAAAGTGTACCATGAGGGGCCGATTACGATCCATTTTTTAAAGTATTCCTACTGAGGGGCCGATTCCGATTCCGGCCGCAAAACGTACTGACCGACACGGACCCGGACCGGATACCGACTGACACGGACCAGCGCCGTACGACCCGTGCAATACGGTGCAACGCGTGTGAATTACAACCGACACGTACGGAATACAAGCTGTACGACCGAGCCATAGGGAAAATAGTGATCCGGCCGGAAAACCGATGCGAATTTCGCCGACCAACACGAACCCGTAATGAACCCGACCGACCCGTTCCCGCGATGTCCAATCTGTGCAGTACGATGCAATGCGTGGAAACTCAGACCGACTCGCACGGAGACCAAGCTGCACGACCAACGCGCACAGAAAACCGGGCCCACAAGCAATAGAGACCTTCGCGACCGACGCGAATGAAACACAGAAGATAGGCAGCGTGAACGAGCCGGAGAAGCCCGCATGAGACAACATAAGTGACCGCATCCGTTGGATGAACGTCTCCTTCATGCCTACAAAACCCAAAGGAAAACAGACAAAAAAAGGACCAAACAAGCAATGACAAAGCCAATAAATACCAAATAAAAAAAACCTGGGACAAAGACACACCCACAACTCCAAATATATAAAGGACTACAATCACTACCATCATCCCTTGCAAACAGGAGACACAGCCAGCAGCAAACACCATTACACAGCAACCACAGACACACTCAAAACTCACCAATCACACAACTTACACACCATCAGCACCTCATCCAACATCACACACACATACAGCCAGCAAAACCAACTCCAACCCACCCTCACTTGCACGCTCACACACATCCCTCACCACCACCACCCATCACCATGCCCCCAAAGAAGAATCCAAAGTTCACAGATAGTGAGTTAGAAGTGCTGGTAGATGAGATCATCAGAGTAGAGCCACATTTGTTTGGTACATTGGTCCAAAGGACCCCCATATCACAGAAAACAAAGATGTGGGCGAGGATTGTGGACAAGGTGAATGCACAAGCACCAGCAAGGCGCACAAAGGACGATATCCAGAACAGGTGGTATGACGTGCGCAGGAGGGTCAAGAAACTCATCGAAAAAGATCACACCCTCAGTCAGTGCACCGGCGGTGGCCCTCCTGCCAAACCAGTCTACTTCAGAACCTGGGAGGAGTAGGTGAGGGACATCCTACCACCAGAGAGCGTCCATGGCCTAACAGACATACCAGAGCCTGGTGAGTACACAAACAACATACCCAAGATTGTGTGGCAAGGGGACAGTGAAACCATGCACTGCAAGCAAAGCTACACTAACCAATAGATAATCAATCCAAGATGTGTATGCCAGTCAGACAAACACAATACGTGCCATCTCATAGTAACTTGGAACTGTGTCATGACATGCACCAACCTACAAACAAATAGAGCAAGGCAGTGGCACAATGCTATATAGACACTGCCAGACAGGTTGCCACCACAAACACACTACCTCACAGTGCAGCTGACTGACAGGAAGGAAGTGTGGGTATGCAGGTGAAGTGAGTGTATCCAAAAGCATGATGGGGATTGTAGTCACAGCTAATGCTCCCCCTCAAAATTGGCCCATCAAGACCTCCCTGAAACATGCCCACATCACAGGGAGTGGAAAATGACTGACAAGATGGCTGACACTGGGTCCTGCTGTGGGGAGCACAAGGCCCTGGTAGGGCATGTGCGCAAATCAGAAGCAGGACACCACTGACTGACATCCTGAAAGACAACTTGCATGCCCTACAATGGAAGCACGTGGTAGGATGTTTGGACTGGTGGGAAGGAGGACTGATAGCTCTCACCATACTTATCAGCATTTGGAGACACCCCCCCTCAACACAAACTCCACACAACTCACCAGGTAGAATGCATTGACTCACACCTCTGTGAAACATCATCAAAAGACACCCCGTACTGGGTGCAGCTGTGTGAAGCACAGGGGCTCTCTTTGGACTTGTAGCCAAACAAACACCAGAGTTTCACAGTCAGCCATCTTACCATTGCTGTCACACCCCCTCACAGGGAAGCAGAGTCAAGAGGGAGAAAGTATGGGCATGCTGGGAAGGGGGGTGTAGCCAAGAGCATGATGGGAGACGCAGTCACAGACAATCTACACCCACCCACATGGCCCAGCAAGCACACACTGAACCATGCTCACCTCACAGGTAGTGGGAAGGGACTGACAAGATGTCTGACACTGGGCTCTGTTGTGGGGAGCACAAGGCCCTGCTGGGAACTGGGCAACAACAAACACCAGGACTTTACAGTCAGCCATCTTGCCATTGCTGTCACACCCCCTCACAGGGAAGCAGAGTCAAGAGGGAAGAAGTATGGGCATGCTAGGAAGTAGGGTGTAGCCAAGAGCATGATGGGAGTCAAAGTCACAGACAATCCCCAGGCACCCACATGGCCCAGCAAGCTCACACTGAACTTTGCTCACCTCACAGGGAGTGGGAAGGGACTGACAAGATGTCTGACACTGGGCTGTGTTGTGGGGAGCACTAGGGGTGGGCGGAATTTGCGGAATTAACCTTCGCAAATTATCGCGAGAATGTTTAAAATTATCGCAAACAAGCAGAAATATCGCGAAGATGCGGAAGTTTTTTTCCGGCATGTTCGCGCGATTTTCTGCATGGTTGCGGGTCGCCAACTTACCCATGTGGCTGCTTGCGGGCGCGGCCATCTTGTTTTGAGTTGTTCTCGCGGTGCATGATCGCGAGAAGAAAGACGTGATCGCGCGACGCATGACGTCACTGCGGGCGCGAACTGTCGCGAGACAGCGCAAATGGCTAAAAACAATACAACATCTCATGGAGAACGCGACCGGATCAAGAAAACTTGTCGGCGAACGCAGGGATTCAGGTAAGGCGATCGCGCGCGCGCGAGAATGTATCATTTTACAGCGCGAGCAAGAAACAAATTATCGCCAAGCTGCGGAAACCGGAATTTTTGACATGTTCGCGCTCTCCGCGGAACGCAAAAATGTCAAATTATCGCAATTTCCGCGAACGGAACGAAATTTTTGCCCAGGCCTAGGGAGCACAAGGCCCTGCTGGGAAATGGGCAACAACAATCTCAAACTCTGTCCATGACAACCTCGAAAAAAGCAGTGTACAGGCAGGCATCTGTTTGTACAGTAGAAAATGTCATGTTTGTGAACCACTGATGCCTGTAGAAACATAACTCACATTGTGTGTCTCTTCCAAACACAGGTGGTGCTGGGGACCCAGCACCAAATGAAGAGGATTCCCTGGCCCAGACTCTGGTGGACACTGAGCTCTCTGGTTTGACTCTCTCTCTGTCCTCTTCGGATGGCGACGACCAACCTGGCCCCTCCGGTGTGAGTCATCATGTAGCACCAGCAGCATCAACATCTGCACCCCCTGTACCCATGCCTCCAGCATCTGGACACCGACAGGGCACCCCCGCCAACACGGAAAGACCAAGGCCACTGAACACCCACAGCACAGGGACACAAGACCCCCCCGGAAGCTACAGCAAACACCACCAGCAACACCACCCAAGGGGTCCCAGTGTCACTTGTGCGTCCCGCCGCTGGTCCTGCCCATGTGGATAGGGGTGCTGGGAGGGGTGGGAGGCAGAGGGCGTGCCTTGCAGAGGGGTCTGGACTGCATGATGACCCCCAACTGGCAACCATCATAGATACGTACCAGGATAGCACTGGAGGATTTGGCCAGGTAGTGGGGATCCTCAAGGACATGCAACAGGAGCAGGCTGCCCACTATGCCCGCATGGAGGAGAAGTGGGATGCCCTTACTGCGGTGCATCGTGACATACTCCAATGCTTCCACCAGATCAACACAAACCTGTCCACACCTCCCTGTGTGGCCACAACATCTGTTGCAACACCATCTGCCAGCGCCACAGGGAGGGAGGAGGACTCTGGCGGAGAGTCCCCTGCACCGCAGAGGCCTGCACCTGAGCATCCCCCCCAGGAAGAAGAGGGGTCATCCAAAGAAGGACATGTGAGAGGCAGATGTCCCAGCACATCTCCCAGGGCCTCTAAACCTGTTCTGGACAATGTTCTTCTTGCGCAACCCGTTCACCTTGTCCAATCGCACACAACTCGCCCATATGACATGGAGGGTTCATGTTGGGCCAATGTAGCAGATGACTGTGGACTTCACTCTGGACATTTCATCTACCAGCACTTCCAACTCTAATGTGAACTTTGGATTCCAAAAACAATGTACAGCACCCACCATCCTGTGCACTTTCCAAACACATGTTCGAAAATAAACTCACCAGTACACCATACTTGCCTCTGTTGTGATTCCAACTTGTCATGTGTCATGGAGATATTGATCTGCTACACAACACAGTGCATGCCAAATACTGCAACAATGTGACCAATGTCAGGTGAGTCATGGTGACGTGACACATGTGAGGGAGACACACCACTATGGCAGCACAACACATGCTCACAATGGCCATGTTACTCATCACACACAATGAGGGTGACCTGAAACACATGGGTATGCACAACCACAACACCTATCCACAGTCAGAGGTAACAAGTCCACAGGTGAGGTAAGCAAATGTCAGTCAAATGTGGGAAGACAGACAACGCACCTAACAAAGCATAGCACAGTTTCATTAAACATCAGCAACATGTTTATTCCACAATAGTTGCAAGGCAACTGTACGTTACGGTGGACACGCGGTCACAGAGTGTCTGAGAATTGATGTCCGGGGTGTGTGGCACATCACTTGATGTTAATTAACTACACCCACACTGGTGTCGGATTCTGGGTGTTGGGGGTCAGTGTTGAACAAACAACAGGCAAATTACCCTGTGAAGGACAGACACAAGACACAGTCAAAATCACAGCAAAACAGGAGAGAAATGCAATACACATGCACCAAAAATGTCACAATAAACCAACACAAAAACAAGTTAGCAGTACTACCCTATTGTGAAGTACACACCACCTGATTGGACACATCACTGCACGCATCCAGTCAAGTGGCACACAGACACACTCAGACAGCAACAGAGCAGCCACAACACATTCCAGGCTAACACCCATACATTGACATAACAACCCTGGAAACTCACATTCAGGTGAAGAAGTTGTTGATGAGCTGTGAGCGAACGTCACCCTCATTCTCATCATCACTGGCATCTTGGCCCAGGCCGGGATCCTCCACAGGTGCCGGAGGTTGGTCATCGTCATCGTCATCCTGGTTGAGAGGCACCTTCTTCCGCACTGTCATGTTGTGGAGCAGGCAGCATACAAGGATTATTTTGCACACCTTTGCAGGTTCATATGGGAGGGCCCCTCTGGTCATGTCCAGGCAGTGAAAGCGGCTTTTCAGGAGGCCGAATGTCAGCTCAATCACCCTCCTGCTCCGACCATGTGCCTCATTCTAGCGCATCTCGGCTGGTGTCACAGGGTTCCTGAGGGGTGTCAGCAACCACGGCATGTTGGGGTATCCGGAGTCACCTACACACACAAAAATGAACAAGTAGCTGAGTTTTGTAGGAGTGCGGAATACAACATTTACAAATACACACAATGATAAACAGTCAGTAGACACCGATAAGCCAGACATGCTGAGCTGGCATCTGTGACATCAGCGTTACAATGCGACTACTCCTCATTATGTAGGCATCGTGCGCTGAACCAGGGAACCGTGCACACACATGTGTGATAGACATGTCTGCAAGACATACCACCAGAGCATTGATCGAGTGGAAATGTTTCCTGTTCCGGTATGCCTGGTCATGTGTCTGTGATGGTATCAGGGCCACATGTGTCTATCAATAGATCCGATGACGTTCGGCATCTTCCCCAGTGTATAAAAGGCATCCTTTATTTCAGGGAGTTCAGCTGGGCTCGGGAACTTGATGTACAGGTCTAGGAAATGCAACATCCCCTCCAAGACATTGCGTAGCACTCGACTAAACATAGTTTGCGACATCCCACCAGCAGTAGCCACAGTGTACTGGAAGGTACCAGTAGCAAAGAAGTGCAGGGCTGCCATCACCTTCACCTCTGAGGTCAGTGCTGTAAGGTATGTCCGGCCGGGTAGCAGATGTGGCGCCAACTGCTCTGCCAACTCCTCAATCAGTGGCCTGGTGAAGCGGTACAGTCGGATGCAGTCGCGTTCCTGCATGGTTGCAAGGTCTGGGAACAGTCGATAGACAGCTGGTGCCCTGCAGAACAGAGATGAACAAAGCAAGATTGTCGGTACATCCACCCATGTGGCCATGACCAGGCTCAATATCACATGATAGATCATGACATTACACAATGTACTGAAGTGGGTGCTGTTGGGCATGGACACATATGTGACCTACATGACCATAACCTCACATCTCAATTTCACATGTCCACATGAGTCCCATGTAGTGCAATGGCCAATCATCTGGCTGTGTCACCCGACCTATGTACTGCTGTGACATTACAAACACACACCACAGTGACAAGTGAGGCCTGATGTCTCCCAGGCATCACAGATCTTTGCCATGCAGAAATCCTGGGTCCATGTATTGCCACATCGACACTGGCATGGACATAGCGTATCACGTACATACCACAAGGCAAGCGTGAGTCCCACAGGTAGTGGCCACTGTTGTCCCTGCAGGCCCTACATGTACGTCTCTTAGACACACACACACCATCAAGGTTGATGCATATACCACATGGATGTGGAGACTGTCACCCATTGGGCACATTTGATCAGACACTTCTGAGACACAACATGCACACAGACTGTGGGTGCATATCAGTATTGTGGCTGTGACGTACATGCCATCACCCCCAGGACTCAGGGTGTATGTGACATGGCCCAAAACATATTCAGCATGAAAGTGTGTCCGTGACTCATGCCCATTACTGTACAATTGCACATCACAGTGGTAATGTGCACAACACACAAAGGATTCTGCGCCATGTACACGTGCACATCCTGGGAGTGGCTGCACAAAAGTGCCACCCAACAAACCAAATGTGCCCCCCAAACACCATGGGAATGCAGCCTTACATGCCATAGGACACTGTGTGGCCAATGCTGTAGTGTGGTAGGTGTGCACAGATGTCCCTGGCAAGTAATTGTGTGTTGAATCTGTCGAATAGTCACACCAATGAGGTCAGGCACGGGTGACAATGCGTACGCATTGCACGGTTCATGACCGAGCCGTGCGTACGCTTTGCCATTGACTGCAATGAGGTCCGACGCGGGTGACTATCATGCATATGCATCGGGCAGGCATGATCCGAGACAGGCGTACGCCTTGGCCATTGAATTGTATGGAGACGGGTGCATGTGTATTTTCAAAATACGCGTTGTACAGCCAGTTGACCGAGCCGGGCGCACCCATTGGCTCGGGACTGTCATGGAGACGATTGCGGATTCAAAACCTGTACGAGTTGTGTGCTGGAAATTCAGTTGGTTGCCTACAACAATGTTGCAATTTCAAGTGTTTTATGAAGGTGAAGATTTGAACGATGGAGAAGGCGTGTACGAGTCGTACATTTCCATGGATTGGCCAGATTCATAGAATGCAACCGTGTTGGGCCTATCACTTGGGACACATGGCACAGATTCTGCAGCAAAGATATAAGGATGGCTGGCCCCCAGGGAGCTCACGTGCCTGCACTACATGCTCTGGACCACATCCCTGCTACCACTGCTGCTGTTTCTGCATCCTCTGGCTCCTGCTATGGCACGTACTCTGGAGAGGGCCCCAGCCTTCACTGTGGAGGAGAACCAGGCCATGCTGGACAGGCTCCTTCCACAGTACAGCAAGCTCTATGGGGAACTAGGGGAGCAGGTGAGCAGGTGAGCAGGTGAGTGTGCAGTCCACTGCCTTCCTAATTATGCATGTTGTCTGACTAGCAGTACTAGCAGTGTGTACACCAGTGGCAAGCATTCTCACTGACTACTTTCATCACCCAAAGTGTGTAGGTACATGTGATGAACAGGTGTCCTGCTGCTAAAGTGCATTAGTGCAAGCTTAAACTACCCAGCCATTGTTAACATGTCAGACATGCAGGTGATTTGTCCTTCCCCATGGTTGCACTACCTGTGTAACTCATTTCCCTTTGTGATGATGACATGTATCTCCAAATGTGTGCAGCACAAATATGGGGCATGTGTGTTAATGTACTTTTAATTTTGTCATCCTCACAGGTTGATGCCCACCAGAAGCAGGAGATATGGCTGACCATCGGCCAGGCAGTTCGTTTGGTGGGGGTCTACAAGCGCCGGATCCGCAACTGCCAGAAGAGGTGGCAGAACCTTCGGGGCTGGACCCGGAGGATAGCTAGAGTCCAGCTGAAGCTGTCACCTCTACGCAGGAGGGGCGGTCACCGGACCCTGACCCCCCACATGCTGCGGATCCTGGCGGTGGTCTTCCTGGACCTGGATAGGCAGCTGAAGGCCAGACAGCAGCAGGAAGGGGGTAAGTCCATGCCTAATCTGTGTACTATGTCTGACATGCTAATTTCAGTCTTTTGGCCTGGTCACACTTCCATATTACGTAGATCTTGTAGTCCAATACTCAGGTCCCTCAATTGTGTGATGCACCCTCCTCATCTGCCCCACAGGTGTGGCCCCTACAATATGTTGCTTGTGTCACTAGGGCACTGTGTCCCTGCAGTCAGCTATGCTTCAGCTACCGGACAGTATCTGTTCCCGTGACTCTGTTGTATGTTTCATGGGTGGTTAAATTGTTTGCCCAATGCCTGAGATCTGACATGTGATCTGTGTGTGCCCTTGATATGTGTTCCAATTGCTGGTCTGACTCGACACATGTGGCTGGGGTATTCCAAACAAACCCATGCAGCAGGGGACTCCAATTTTGGGACCTCAGGAGTATGCATGTCAAGTATGTCACACTTGCTTAGCCACCTGACACTGTCCAGGGCAAAACACTGTTTCATGTAGACCTGGGCAGTCATGCCTCCTCAAGGGCATTTAGAAACACTCCCTAATCCCACTGCTGTGTATTAAATTACAGGTTGTGCTTAGTGACATGTGTCTTCAGGTGTCTGCCTCTGTGTCATTATGGTGTGGCTTGTTGTTACGTGCAACTGGGGTGTCCATGATTCAGAGGGTCAGCAGGACATCTGAGATGTGACTGTGAGAGACAAGACCTGTGTGACATATAGGTGTGTGATCATCTGACAGCGCACAATGGTGTATGCAACTGTGTCCTTTAGGCAGCTGGGTTACATGCATGGCAGACTGTGATGTGGTGATGTACAGGGAGATGTGTTTGCAGAGACTCATATGTCTGATTTGCATGATGTGGGGTCTTCTGGGACCTGCATATGTTGTTTTCAGGGGATGGGCAAGTACACCGGTCATCTGCAGAGTTAGCTTTACCCCTGAGCTATGATTGTGAGACAGTGCACACTGTTGTTGTCTGGATGCCCTGCCCCTGTGACAGGAGACAGTGTTGACTGACTTTCCAGGCATGCCAGTACCGTGGCTTTTAACTTGCTATGAGTGATCCTGCATTGTGTTCAAGTGTGCACCATGCACCCCATTGTGGCATTGCCCATAAGGACATGAGAACATCATAGTGTGTGTTGCTGGCATGCATCACAAGCATGTGAAATGAGTCTCTGCCCATCCCTTCATCCGGACACCTGTACTGAGTCAGTAGCAAGAGATGTGCTGTGTGTATGGTGACATACTCCTACATGTTCACTTGCATGTACAACTAATGTGTGGGTGGTGCATGTTGGGCCATTGGGGTATTAGCATTCAACATGCAACAGACATGTGTGCAAGTCAAGGAGGGATATGTGTGCCATGGTTGATGTTGAGAATGACAATTGGCTTATTCTAAACAGTGGTGGCACTTTGAGCTGTGTTCAGCTGATGATGCCAGGGCTTGCCCTGTGATGTGATATACTGACTGTGGTGTGTGCAGTCAGTGCAGGTGACTGATGTTGTTCTCTTACTTCCTTTTCCTATCCAGATACATCCACGGCCACAGGAGGGGACAGCTCCACGGACCAGGATGAGCCACAGAGCCAGACAGGGACAGAAGGAGAGGAGTCGGGGGGACCCAGTGGCATGGAGGGCAAGTGGAGCCACACAGAGGAGTCATCAGCACCATCCCCCCCAGCTGAGGGCCACAGCAGCTCTAAGGATGACTCCCTTGTGGAGGCGGGTGTCAGCAGCCACCAAACCCCAGCTAGTGAGGCTGTCCCCGCCACCGCCCCCACCACCACCATCACTACTCTCCCATCAGCTCCCATCCCAGAGATCCCTGTAGACTCCCGTGTTCGGGAGCATGTCTCCTTTGTGCCAGGCACTGCACCCCTTGCCCCTGTGTCCCCTGCTGCCCTGAGTGAGGAGTCTGTGGACTTAGTTAGACAGATCCATGTAGGGCAGACGTCGATGCTGAAGGTCCTCCATGCACACACAAGTCTGTTGATGCAACTGGTGTCGTTCATGGAGGGCATTTCCTCGGGCATGTCTGCCCTACAGACGACCAATCAGTCCATGGCTTCCTCCCTGATGGCAGCAGTGTCCCTCCTCCAACAGTCCCTCACCCCTCCTACCCCTGCACCACGAACGATTCCGAGCAGCCTACCTGTCCCAAGCGCACACACACCTGCACATTCTCAAAAAGCCACAGACACGGGCAGCACACAAACACCCAAACCAAGGGTGAGACGTGCACACAAGCAAGTGCAGGGGACTGATACCACACTCACATGGGCTGGTTTGCAGACACACACACAGTCATCCACAACCACTCCACAGTCCTCCGAAACCTCTCCCTCCGAGCCCACTTTCCTTGCCTCACCTGCAACCCCATCTCCACAGAAGCTCTTCCTCTGTGACCTTGGCCTCTTCCCCACCGACCCAGCAGATCCTGATTACAAGGAGAAGAGGAATTCCCCACACACAGAGGGGAGAGCTCCTCACACCCGGACACCCTCCCCCAGGTACAACCAGACTTAGATCCCCACCCGGAGCCAGAAGAGCAAGACCCCACCGCCACCACGCAGCTCCAAGGCAAAGTCTCTGTCCTCCATCCCCCAGGCCACCACTCCAGAGGTTTCCCCACCACTCCCTGCCACAGGTTCTCCCACCCACAGATACACCATCCCCAAAATGCTGAGGCCCTCCCCCATACCACTTGCTCCTCCACTTCTGGTCAGACGGTTAGTGCCACTGATGTCGGGACCGTGTCCCCCCTCTGTCCTGCCGACCTCACCTGCACCCCGTTCCGCTCATATGGATTTAGGCACTGCAGTGGAGTCCACGACCACCCCGTCTGACTTAGGCACTGCAGTGGGGACCCAATCCACTCCATCTGACCTACCCACTGGAGTTGTGCCGGCACCCACTCCATCTGACTTGTGCCCCACAGTTGTGACTGCACCCACCACTTCAGTCAGCTCCACTGCAGTTGCAAGTGTCTTGCCTGCATCCACCACCTCTTCACTGCCTCCCTCTGATGCGCTCTGATCCTGTCCCTGCGGTGCCTGGCCTGCCCCAATGTATGCCCCTCCGAGGGGATGTCCCCTGTCCTTAGCAGTGCAGGCAAGCAACATGTGACAGTTGTCACTCTAGTTCACTCCTTGGCATTTGGAAATGGACTGGCCATTGGCCTTTTGTTTGAACGGATGTTTAACTTTTAATATGCTGAATAAATCTTTTTTCTTTATCCCTGTGAACTTGATTTAGCTGTACATTATGTTGATGATGTTTAAGATGCCCTTGCACCTGTAATGCTTGGTTTCCAATTTTTAATACTGATGTGTTGATGTGAGGTACTCCATGTAGTCCATTGGATATGTGTCCAATTCTGGTGGGTATCCATGTTATCCTTTGCAGCTACCTGTGTGTGTCATGATCAACTATTTGTGGACATCTCTGTGAACATTTCATTTGCATGGTCACATCTCTGGCTTGCACCCATGCACTTATGATGTGCTTCCCATTGTCCAATTTCTCTATTTCCCAGACTTTGTGCGCATCACCACTGGACCTACTGGTGTGGGTGTCATTGGTATAGGAGCAACTGGGTCATCTGTGCAACTTGCTGTACATATGTTTTGAGTATGTGCAGATGACTTAGGGGAGACTCACGTACTCAGGCTGTTGTGACTAGAGCCTTCATTGTGTGGTAACTGATGGCTGACTGACCAAGTGTTCTGCTGACATGGGTGAGACGTGCTGTGAATATGTTTGGCACAGCTGGGCTTCCACAGGAGTTGGGTCCCCTCAAGTAAGTGTGTTGTCCTGTGACATAGCCTGGGCCCATGGTGTGTGTTGTATGAGCATGTGTGTGTGTCCACATCCCTTTTCATACACAGGCAGTGTTCCCTTGATATGTTCCTGTTGTTGATGCTTGCTGAGCGGTACTGTGTTCATCCCACAACTTTGCCATGGGCTACCAGATGTGTGGGTGCATGACACACTACTGTTAATTGGTGTTTCATCATTGGGATTTGTCAGTTCTGAGTGGTGAAGATGTTGTCAGACACAGATGGGACACAGTCAGGGTTCCCCAAGGCACTTGTTTGTTCACAATATCATGTAGTTGTCAGTAGGTGGTACCTTTCAGTGATTGACACATGTGTATGTGTGTGTGACTGCTTCCCACTTGTCGGGTTCAGGGCTGCAATGTTGGCAGGTGTCAGCATGTGTGCATTGTGGTTCTCCTTGGCTTCTGCATTGTCTTGTAACTGTGGCAGGTATTCTGAAGGTTACGTGAACTTTGACGTCATGGCCATGTACCGCATACTGTGCAGTATGTCTGTCATTCACCAGAGTTGTAGACTGTCCTTGTGTGATGAGTCTGTGCACCTTAGTTCCTCCCAACATTTCTGTGTTAGTCATGGGTGCATGTGCAATGTCACCTGTCCATGTGGGCTTCACAGATGCACACTGTTGCAGTTCAGGGTGTGTGGTGTTGAAGGTGGACTGATGTAAATGTTTGCATGGATGGGCCCCTAGCTCCCATTTCGCAGTTTGTACGACATCTACCTTTGTCATCTCAGTGGAGGTGTCATGCATGCTTGTGTCACCCCAATGTTTGGTCCCTGGGCGTAGTGCTGTTGTGTGTCAGTCTCTTGCTGTGTTAGTTTGTGTTCATTCCAGCTTGTGTCACATGTGTCTGTTGTGCTCCCTCTCATCTCACAATGCCTGATTGCCCACTAAGGGTTCCCAATGATGGTTTACTTTTGTATGGCACTGGTCCACATCTGTGTCACTTTGGTTCACCCGCCTAATGTGTTTTGTAGTTGCCTGGGGATACTGAGACACTCACACACACACGTTGTGTCAGATGTGCAGTGTGAGACTGCCTGTTTTTGTTTGTGCATCAGCATCAGTGCATAGGTATTGCTGTTGTGGGCCTTTGTCTGGATGCTGTTTCTGTGATTTTCCCTGCTGTCCCTGTGAGTCATATCACATCATTGTGCACATTCATCCTGGTTGGTAGGTGCCATTGCTGGCATGGAATGGGAGTTTGTGAGCTGACACCTACAGTCTACACAGGTTGTTTTGATTACTCTGTCTATTTTCGAGATGTGTGTATGCTTTGTGATGGTCACTTCTGCTCTTGTGTCATTGTGCACTGTATGCATTGTCAGCCCCCATGGGTGGTGCTTATCTGTACATGGGCAAGAGTGTGTTAGGTTTTCACAGCACTGTTAGCTTCACAACATCTCTTTGGGTATGGGACACAACCACTAGTTTGCCCCAGAAATGTTTAATGTGTTGGGAGCAGGGATCATACATGCTGTTTGTTATTTGCAGCTTTGACCATGATGACACTTACCTTTTGGTCACTGTGATGAGGGGGGGTTTTGACCCCATCACCACAACGCTCAACATCTGCTGCAGTTTGGAACCCCACACTTAACGTTTGTTCTACACAGTGAGGGGGTGTTCTTTTTACATTGACAGAGTGCTATAGTGATGTTGCCTTGTGTAGGGCACACTCATTTGTTGGTCTCACGTGCTGTTAGTTACATTGTATATTCGAAGTCATAATCACTGTTGTGGGCATTTGTCACAGACTACACACTGTTGTCATGATGTTAGGGGGGATGTATTTTGCTGACATACCTAATGTTGGAGTATGATGGATGTGTGGCGCATCACCCATCTTATGAGTGGGGGTGGCAGGGGTGACTGGCAACAGGTCCCCTATGGGTGGGGGTGCCAGAGGTGATAGGCAACAGGTCCTCTATGGCTGGGGGTGGCAGGGGGGATGGGCAACATAAGCCCTATGGGTGGGGGTGGCAGGGGTGATGTGCAACATGAGCCCTATGGTTGGGGGTGGCAGGGGGGATGGGCAACATAAGCCCTATGGGTGGGGGTGGCAGGGGTGATGTGCAACATGAGCCCTATGGGTGGGGGTGACAGGGGTGATGGGCAACAGGTCCCTATGGCTGGGGCTGGCAGGGGGGATGGGCAACATACGCCCTATGGGTGGGGGTGGCAGGGGTGATGTGCAGCATGCGCCCTATGGCTGGGGGTGGCAGGGATGATGAGCAACATATGCCCTATGAGTGGGGGTGGCAGGGGTGATGGGTAACAGGTCCCCTATGGCTGGGGGTTGCAGGGGGGATGGGCAACATAAGCCCTATGAGTGGGGGTGGCAGGGGTGATGGGCAACAGGTCCCCTATGGCTGAGGGTGCCAGGGGTGATGTGCAACATGAGCCCTATGTGTGGGGGTGGCAGGGGTAATGGGCAACAGTCCCCTATGGCTGGGGGTGGCAGGGGTGATGGGCGACATATGCCCTATGGGTGGGGGTGGTAGTGGTGCTGGCCATGCAACCCTTATGGTGGCCTGTTGTTGGTGGCCAGGATGTGGAGCCCCTGTGTGTGTGTACCATTTTGCAGGTATGTGTCGGTTCCTGATCCGGTCATAGATGTAGAGTACTGGTATGACCTGCGCAATGGGATTCATGATGTGTTC
This sequence comes from Triturus cristatus, assembly GCF_964204655.1. Classification (NCBI taxonomy): domain Eukaryota; kingdom Metazoa; phylum Chordata; class Amphibia; order Caudata; family Salamandridae; genus Triturus; species Triturus cristatus. The sequence continues at coordinate 186,036,932 of NC_140589.1, forward strand.
ATGTTGTACACGCTGCTCTGTCTCATACCTGCTGCAAGCTGGTCCGTCTTGTAGCCGTGGATTGAGTTGTGGCGCCAATCGTAGCTGATATGCTTGTATTCCGGGTGCTATGACGTGCCATATGTGGCAGCCCGTCCAGTGCGTAGGAAGTACGCATTGTACTTGTCAGGGTGGAAACTGCTATGGATTCTGCTTCTGGCTGACTCGGTTCGGCGTTCGGAGTTACGGCTCGGACGGAGAATGGGCTTGAATCACAGCCTACGTGTCGGTTGTGTTTTTGGCAGTTATGCGCATCGTACTTCATATACAGGACGGACCGGCTTTGGGTACGTGTCAGTCGCACAGTAAGGCTACAGACAGCTCTCGGAGAGCTGTCCGACCCGGATCCGAATTGATCCCTGAATTGGTTCCAGAATGCTTTCCAGACGACTCGGATCGGCGGAGTCCAACCGCGTGATTTGGATGCATGCATACGGATTCTTTCGGATATGATTCGGTTGGACTCCCATTGACTTCAATGGAAGCCTGTGTTCAGAACTCCTGGCTCCCATTGAAGAAAGAGGGGGTTGGAGAAAACCTTGCACCCTGTGCAACACATAGTAATTTTGCATATCAAATAAAATAAATAATATCCCTGTTCCTATACCACAGCAACCTACTAATAAAAAGTCCCTCCTTCTCAAATGAAACAAAATTAACCCCCCTACTTGACTATTTCTAAGACACACGGGTATTGGCAACTACACAGATCAGGACACCAAAATTCCATATTCCATGGTGGAATGTGTATTACAGTACCTTAGCCCAACAAGCTAAAACTAACAACGCAGTGGGAGGATGGCATAACGCCTTCCAAACCACACTAGGAAGAACACAACAAACTCTATTGAAACTACTGAAAGCTATCCAAAATAATAAAGCTACCAAGAACTTAGACTAGACCAATCTGTAACTAAAATAGGCCCTAAACTAAGTAAACAAACTAAAACATTGTGTGAGCATTTAAAATATAAAACAACAATATACCCAAACACCCAAAGACTAGAATACCTAGAAACAATAGCAAAATCCATTCTTTAAAATTATTACCAACACAAAAACAACCTACCACAATAACCAAGATACACATTTTTAAATATATTTATAATATAAAAAATTTAATAATATTTTAACCATAATAATTGTCATAATAAAATATTATTTTTATAAATGACTACCAGATAACGGAATATAAAACTTAAAAAAGTAAACAAACCATCAATAAAAATAAATACATTGCACATAAATTAGCACATACAATGTAATGACAGCAAAACATTTCCCACACATCTAAGAAAACATTTGAAATAACTTACAACTTTGATGCAGTAGATGGTACTTAAACCAGTAGAAATCCCACACAACAAATATCAAAATCATATTAAATAAAAGGATCAAAACCCCCCCAAAACTGAAAATGTACAACTCTAAAAATAGGGATCCAACGACACAATCCACTCTGTAGTCGAACCATCAAAACCCCAAAAATAGATTTAAAAAAATGAAACCCACAAAATAAAAGTAAATTGCATGTAAAAATAATATTTTGAAGGAAACTATATAACAATTCCTTTAACCATAAAAAAGGGGGCGTGGCCAAGATGGTGACCTGATCGGACATGTACTACTGAGGCTTCCCGCCGCGGCCCTTCTTCCCCGGTTACCTGGCACAGGCAGTCCCCCAACTTCTGCACTTCGTAGTGGACTGGCGAGCAGGGGCTGTATCCCGCGCACTGACCTGGTGGTTGATCCGGCGCTACCGCAGCGAAATGGCGCCCGAGTGCTATCTGTCGGGGCCGACGGCAGGAGTCCTCTCTGACCCGGTGCTTGCCCGTGATCCAGCTTCGGAGTGGCAGTGCACACACCGGAGCGTGTTGCGGATGGTGAGCTGCTCCGGCTGGAGGGGGAGTGCGTGGACTTGCTATCCGCCCGTGCCGGGCTGGAGGTGCAGTTGACCGGACGGTGTGAAAATAGAGGTCGCGGCTTTAGGGCCTAGCCGCGCAGGAGCGTGCTCCCTCGAACGCCCATCGGCCTGGGATCTGGAGGAGTAAGGGCCAGGCATCCGGAAAGCACAAACTTCAAGACAGGCTCTGGCGCTGAGGGGGGAACGTGGACCCATGCCCAGACCTGCGCCTGGTGGGAGGTGGGATCGCCCAACAGTGCAAAGACAAAGGTTGCGGCTTCCGGGCCTAGCGGCGTGGGTTTGAGACCCTTCGGATGCCCATCGGCCCAGGAGCTTGTGGAGGAAGTGCCAGGCGACCGGAGGGACAGACAGTGTGGGCTGACCTCGCAGCGGTGCTGCCTCGGGCCGAGTGGCGACTGGAGCGGCCCTTGCTCTTCATTGCTGACTTTGAAGAGTGATTGTGGTATGCGGAGTGGCCCCATCTTGCTCGCACCTGATTGTGGCAGCCCTGCAGCGCGAGATCGACTCAAGCATGTGGCGCCTTGAAGCTCTGGAGTGCTGTGTGCCTCCCCTGAACTTGTGAAGCGGCCCAGAGCTTTGGACTCACCGGCAGCTCCCCATCTCAACCACGCTGCAACCGGTGGGTGACTTCTGCATTAGGGCGGTGGGCACATCTAGAGTACGGACTGCCCGATATTGCTCCGGATACCAGGGACACTCCCCTAGCCTAGGGTGGTCGGGTGAGCGCTGAGTGGGGGTGAGGCGGTGAAGACGCTAGATGAGGCCGGCACTGTTGGGGAGGGACCCTGTAAGGTCACCGAAAGGCACATCATCCTTTCCAGAGTGTTACGCCCGCTGCCCTGCTTGCCTCTGTCTTTTCGCGGCGTTCTCTAGTTTCGGCCTGTGTGGGACTTAGGCCAGGTGCCTTCGGCCTTGACAGACTCTCTCTGCATGCTCCCTCGTAACTGCTACCACGGCCCTTGGTGCTACTCTCCGGGACTGGGGCTCTGAAGTTTGGCGTCTTTTGCGGGCCGTGGGATCTGGGTCTGCTCCCCTGTCACTGGATTACAAGAGGGTGAAACTCGAGCCTGGGAGGTCTTCCAGTAAAATCTACGGCCTGGCCATGGACCCATTGGCACTGCACGCAATCTGGATAGGGGCTCCTCGTCGTGCTGCATGTGCTAGCTTTTGCTGAGGGCCGCCTCACCCCTTGTCGGATCCTTCGTTCTCGACCTCGCTGTTGCCCAACCCGAGCCCCCCATCGGCCAACCCGCAGCTGCCAGGGACCGTCGCTGTGAGGTTTGCCCGCGGACTGTGGTTGAGGCGGATCTGGGCCCCTCACCTTTCCGAAACGCTGTAGGCGGTGTCCTGGCGGATCTTGCGCGCGGACTCATGGCTACGACCATCAGGCAACACCTCGGCCCCTTCACCAGTGGCACCAGCATGGCCAACATGTGGTAAAAGGGGGACCGCTCTTCAAAAGACATGCTCACAAAAGGGGCAGCAGCCGGAGATAGGAGAAGCCTTACCCCGCCTCCATTGACGCAGCCCAAAATAGCAGAGATAAAAGGGAGGCTAATAGCGTACAGGTTCTGGGTGGGTGGTATCCCTGTTATAGTGGGCTCCCTCTATGCTCCCAACTGCGGGCAAGAGCCCTTTCTCATAGATGCCGTGTCCGAAATACTTCGCCATCATGATAGGCAAATTTTAATTGTCGGCGACCTCAACTTTGTCATGGATCCTAGTAGAGATAGATCTGGTCAGCGACACGGGGGGGGCAGGGGCGCTCTCGAGTGAAGGGAGGGAGTGGCTACAGAGTAGGGGGTTGATAGATCTTTGGTGAGCGGCTCATCCTCACAGTGCACAATATTCATTTTATTCCCATGCGCATCAAACGTATGCTCGACTGGATCACTTTATATGGTCGTCCAACCTTAACGCACTGGTCAGGACTGTTGAGATTGTCCCCGTGGCTCTGTCCGATCACGATGTGGTGACTGTCATGATCAACCTCTGCCCCTTACACCGACCAAAGGGAAGGTGGCATCTCCGGGAGTCCCTTCTACAACGCCCTGACGTCTCCAAGCAGGTGCATAAATGCATTACTGACTACTTGACGCTTAATGACTGCCCTGCCATGTCCTTGACTGCACTATGGGGAGCCCTTAAACAGTGGTAAGAGGGGAACTAATAGCCATTTCTGTGGCTGATAACAAGGCCCGCAAGGAGAAACGGGAAGAGTTAGCGGCCAAAGTGGCGGAACTCGAGAGAGTACACTGTCGTACTGGGGCCCCGCGAATGTGGCGGCATCTGAAATCAGCTAGGGCCCAGCTGGCTAGCCTGGACCTTGATAGGGCGGAATACGCCACCTTACGGCTCAAACATTCCTACTATATCGGGGGGGACAAAACGGGGAAGCTTCTTGCGATCAAACTCTGAGCTAGGGCTCAACGGTCTAAAATTGCAGCCCTTCACACTTCGTCCGGTGAGCGGGTTGAAAGCGATGAACAGATTGCGGACACTCTCCGTGAATTTTATGCCACTTTGTATAGTAGGGATCATATGGTCGATGGCTTGGGGGAAGCTTATCTCAGCCAGGCAGCAGTAACAGCTTTAAATCCGTCTGGCGCTACAGCGTTAGATGCGCCTAATAGGGTCAAGGAAGTCATAGGCACAATCTCCCGCCTCAAACCCCTGAAATCACCGGGGCCAGATGGGTTCTCGGCGGGTTTTTACAAAGCCTTCTGCCAGCCCCTAGCCCCAATTTTAACTCGCCAGTTTAACTCCTTCGAGGTGCCGGGTTCTATCCCTGTGGATATGCTGGAAGCCGATATAGTGGTTATTCCCAAGCCCGGGAGGGGTCCCACTCAGTGCGCGGCCTACTGTCCCATCTCCCTACTTAGGGGTCGATTCCGATCCTGGAGAAACCGGGTATGAACCGGCGGTCGGAGCGTTTTCTCTGTCCGACTCGTACCCGGTAAAAACACCATGCAAACATGCAAGTACGATTCGTACGGAAACACCATTTCCGTACGATTCGTACAAAACACCGACCAACACAAAAACACATACAAATGTGATCCGGGACGGCGCTTAAGCGACATGCGGACGGAGTTAGGCAGCTTTTTACGTGCCAGCAAGCACGATTCGTACCGACAGCACTCCGGATGGCTATATTTTTACGGCACACAAAAAGTGCCGGTAAAGCTAAGTACGCCGCGAAGCGTGAGGAACAGGGGGCCCGGTATGCGCTGGACAACCCCCCAGCCCCCCCATATGTCCACGACGTCCCCCCCAGCCCCCCTGTATATCCGCGACGTCCCCCCAGCCCCCCGTATGTCCACGACGTCCCCCCACCCCACCCCCGTATGTACAGTGCGGACCCCCACCCCACTCCCCGTATGTACGGTGCGGATCCCCACCCCACCCCCGTATGTACGGTGCAGACCCCCACCCCCGTATGTCCGGTGTGGACCCCCACCCCACCCCCGTATGTACGGTGCGGACCCCCACCCCACCCCCCATATGTACGGTGCGGAACCCCAGCGCGTACATACGAGGGGTGGGGTGGGGGTCCGCACCGTACATATGGGGGTGGGGTGGGGGTCTGCACCATACATACGGGGTGGGGTGGGGGTCGGCACCGTACATACGGGGGTGGGGGTCCGCACCGTAAATATGGGGGGTGGGGTGGGGGTCCGCACTGTACATACGGGGGTGGGGTGGGGGTCCGCACCGTACAAAAGGGGGTGGGGGTCCGCACCGTACATACGGGGGGGCTGGGGGGACGTCGCGGACATACGGGGGGGCTGGGGGGACGTCGTGGACATACGGGGGGCTGGGGGGACGGTGCGGACATACGGGGGGGCTGGGGGGACGGCGCAGACATACGGGGGGCTGGGGGGACGGTGCAGACATACGGGGGGCTGGGGGGACGGCGCGGACATGGGGAGGGCTTGGGGGGACAGCGCGGACATGGGGGGGTGTTCGGCACGTACGTATGCGGGCACATGTTTGGACGTCTCCATGGTTGCTGTGGAGGTCCACTCCGTACGGTGTTTTTACCATATGGTTGTGGATTCGGACGGACGGGACGAATCGTACTTGCGCGTTCGGACGTCGGTTTGCCGAGTCGTACGTAAAAACGTCCGGGGATGTGTCGGACACTTTTTCCGACCCGAGGATGTGTCGGGGTATATTCCCAATGCGATTCGTACGGAATCGACCCCTTCATCTGGACCTAAAGTTGTTTACGGGTGTCTTGGCTGCCAGACTGGGCCCCCGATTGCCGGGCATTATTGAACCCGACCAATTGTGTTTTATACCCTATAGGCAAAGTATTGATAATACCAAGCGGTTAATGCACTTAATCGACGAGGCCCATTATATGGGGTTGGACGCTTTATTACTTTCAGTCGAGAAGGCGTTTGACAGAGTGGACTGGGGTTTTTTGGATAAGACGCTAAGGCACTTTGGCATAGGGAATCATTTTAGGGCCTGGTTTGCAAGCTGCTATGATCGACCCACGACGACGATCCAGGTTAATGGGATTAGTTCACGGCCGTTCGACATCAGGCGAGGCACAAGACAGGGGCGTCCTCTTTCACCTCTGCTCTTTGCGCTATACATCAAAAACCTAGCGCAACGGATTAGGGACAACCCCAACATCTCTGGTATTCCCTTTGGGGGGGAACGTCACATTGTTAATTTATATGCCAATGATATTTTGGCGACTCTTGATACTCCCAGCCGCTCTGTCCCAGCGTTTTTACAGGAGCTGACTGACTTTGGCAAGGTATCGGGCTTTAAACTCAACGTGGGGAAATCAATGTTGCTGCCGCTGGGTCTTAATGAGAATGCTTCTGAGAGCACCTTTCTAGAGTTTTGGGAAATTGCGACCACAATCTGAAATCCCCTACCTGGGGATAACTCTGACTCCGTCCACTGACCAGACAATTGCTCGAAATGATTCCAACCTCCACTCCCAAATCCAGTCTCATCCACTGTTGCTGTTGGGCCGCGTGGCACCGGTTAAAATGTCCATTTTGCCTAAAATAGTATACATTTTTCAGACTATCCCGGTCGGGCCTCCCATGCGTTACATTCACTCATTGCAACAAGAGTTACACCATTTTATCTGGGCAGGGAAAAGTCCGAGAGTACGTAGAGAGATTGCCTACCGATCCCCGGATGAAGGGGGGCTGGGGATTCCCCACCTAGTGACCTACTCCAGAGCGACACAACTTCGCTATCTCGTAGAAGGGAGTAGGCCTGAATCAGAGAAAAGATGGCTATTCCAAGACAGAGCGATGGCAGGTCTCTCCTTGTGGAAGGTATCATTCCTGAAACCTTTGGATAGACCAAAGTATCTTAATAGATCCCCTATCGCTCGCTCAGTATACATGTTTGGGACATGGTGGCGACCCAGCAACATCTCACCTCCTTCCCCTCGCCACTTACGCCCCTATTCGACAACCCGGACTTCCCCCCAGGACTCGACGCGCGGGTGTTCCCAGAATGGCGAGCCTCGGCCTGTAAATCTGCTGGACACCTATTTGATATTAACGGGTTCCTCCCATATGCCAAGCTGACTAACTGGCATGGCATTAAAAACCCCAAAAGATTCCAATACTTCCAAATTTGGTAACTGCACCCGACACGCGCCCCCTGGCTAGTAGACACCTTACGACCTATGAGAAGTGGCTTTTATCGAAGCACTCTGACCGCCATTTAATTTCTGAACTTTATCTTCTGATGCGTCCCCCGGCCCCCTTGGAGCGCTCTGCTGGGCAGTGACGATGGGAGACAGAGTTAGGCAGGAGTCTTTCACTGAAGGAATGGCAACAGATCTACTACAGAGCTAATCACACCGCCAGGAACACAGCGAGTAGGGAAGCAGCGATTAAAGTTGCCCTTTACTGGTACCTGACCCCAGCCCGACTTAATAAAATTAACTCAGATCGCAGCCCCACCTGTTGGAGGGGTTGTGATGAGGAGGGCACATTGACGCACATCCTCTGGGACTGTAGGGAGGGGACCGGTTACTGGACAGCAGTCCTTAATGATATAGACACTTACTTTGAAACTGAAATACCCCGCTTTCCTGCCTACACTCTTTTAAGGTTGCCTAATGCCATCACTTTCCCATTGAAATCCTATTTGGGGGAAACAAATGGGGTTAGCAATGGGTGCAGCAGTACACCACATATTAGCGCTATGGGATACGCAAACCCATCCGTCCCACACTGGGTGGCTACACAAATTGTGGTACATTATTGGGATGGAACGAATACACGCAACCCTGACTCACTCTTCAGATACCTTCCGTACTATCTGGCGCCCCATCCTGGCGCTGCTGGCGAATGAATTTAACAAAGTTACATGTCCCAGATACCACCGCCTGCTCAGACTTACTGACGCCCCACAGTCTAAGGATACAGATTAGGGGTTACTTCACCTTCGCGCTCACATAGCGCAGCTGCACACCGGTACCGGGGGGGAGTTGGGATAGGTAGGGAGGGAGGGGAGAAGTGGTGGACGGGTATGGACGGGGAGCGGATCTAGGTACTGCTTGTTAAAGTATAATGTCAGTCGCTACCTTCGGCTATGCAAGCCTGGGATACGCTGCCTCAACTAAGTAATGGGGCTTGTTGGGCTACGAAAGGGCAGTGTTGGGTCTGTTCAACTGTCAGTTTGCCTGCTTGAAACCAATAAATAAAGTTATTAAAAAAAAAGAAAATGCATCTTCGCCTGCACCATACCTCCATACCATAAATCTGCAAAACATAAGCACAATACCGTACTGCAAAAACAAATCCATTCCATTTAATTTAAGACAATAAACATAATTAGTAACACATAACTAATAAACTATTACACTATCTATCAATAATGAATCATGAAACTAACACTAAAGACTACACTAGCAAAACTATCCATTACTGCACAGTAAAATGAAAAATAATAAACTATGTTCTCTAAATATATCTCTCCTAACTTCCCCCTACCCTTAAATCACCTGAAAAATTGTTTAAAACAAACTTACCTTAATCGAAGACAGGCAGCTCCCAACACAAGCTTCCTGCTGCAAAACTAACCAAACAAAGCAATAGATAGATAACAAAACAAAGAAACCACCAAATAAATGGCAGCTTACCTGAACTAAACAAAAAGACTATTTCCCTATTGAAATGAATGGGGGGAAAAAGTAATTAGCAACATATTCTTACTCCCAAAAAAAAATAGAAATTTTAAAAATGTTTTATAATTTTCGGAAAAATGTAAAATATATTAAATATTATTATACCATATATTGTAATATTTAGTATGTAATATATCTGATATTGTAAAATGCAATTAGAAAATGTTTACAATACATCAAAAATGTTTATATATATGGTGTGAAAAATGTACCAACGCATAACTACTTCAAAATATTGTTTATATTTTACTTTTTTTAAAAAATATTATTACCAACATCAAAAATTATTACAACTATTACTTGTACTTGTAAAATACAAATTAAATTAAAATAGTATCTCTATACAGTTATTTAATGTGTATTAAATATATTACTGAATGATCAACAATTACTAATATAATGTATCTATATTGTTTAAAAATACAAGTAACAACATAAATTATGTCTTCAAACGTATCAGTTTACAAATGTCAAACAATAAGTACCATTTTGAACAAATACAAACAATACAAATGTATGTCATATTATTTATATTTTCTATTTCTAATAAAATATAAAAATGTCAAAATTAAATTTTTGTAATAATTCTAATATAAGATGTTGAAAATAATAATTAGAATTGCATTCAATATGTTCTATTCAATGAAAAAATACTTTGTGTTTAATAAAAACAGATACCAATAAATAAAAAAATATTTTACTTCTCTTTTGTAATACACTGTGATAAAGCATTATTAGCAAACAATTCTACACACTACACTTTCAAAATTATTTCCAACTTCATTAAAACTACATTCATAAAAATTACTATACACTAAACCCTACAAATCAAATATTCCTACTCAAATCTGACTTAATTTAGGGAAAGTCCTGGACACTAAACCCTAAAAAATACCATTCCTACTCCAATATCACTACATTCAAGGAAAGTGCTGGACACTAAAACTTCAAAATTACTATTCCTACTCCAATATCACTAATTTCAGGGAAAGTGCCGGACACTAAATCCTATAAATGAAATAAATGATTCCTATTCTAATATACTTTAATTCAGGGAAAGTGCTGGACACTAAACCCTACAAATTAAATATTCCTACTCCAATATAACAAAATTCAGGGAACGTGCTGCACACTAAACCCTAAAGGATTACTATTCCTACTTCAATAGCACTAAATTCAGGGAAAGTGCTTGACACTAAGGTCCTAATTACAATGTTGGCCGTTTCGGTGTGGGAGCTGACCGCAGTGGGTCAAGAGTGGCAGTTCGCTGACCATATTACGAGTTGTAATTTTAAAACTTGTAATACGTCATCCGGCGCTGCTTCGCCAAACACTTAATCAGGCCTTTGAAACATAATAAATAGCATTTTTTTTCAAAATTGATATTCTGTACAACTATATTTTAACATCGATATCTTTAAAACTGATATTTTAAACTAAACCTATTTTCGATATTTTAAACATTGATATTACTTACTTCAACATTTTGCTATCATAATATTTTTGACTCGTTATTAATGTCACTCGATATTTTCAATTCCGATCTTCTGTGTCAAAACCGTTTCATACTTCCATTTGTAGCTATATGAGTAATGATACGTCAGATTGTAAAAAAAAATGACATTTTTCCCTAACAGTAAAATATTTGACCACATTGGTGAATATGTGGCGACGTTAGAGGTTTGTTCAAAGAAAGAATACTTGAACATCACTTCAATTTACTGCCTCTACCACTTATTGCCTCTGCAGTATGCTGTATATGGGGATGCGTTTTCTGTGACCTGACTGTGATAAGCATGTCAATTCTCTAGAAGAGTCTTGAATTATCTTACCTCTTAAAAAGGCAATGGGCCCGATTCACAGAACTAACTTAAGACACAATCCTAAACTTACTACTTTTGGTATTCACAGAAGTTATGATTTTGTCTTAAGTTTGTCTTAAGACAAACTTAAGACAAACTTAAGACAGTCTTAAGACAGACTTAAGACAGTCTTAAGACAAACTTAAGACAAACTTAAGACAGACTTAAGACAGACTTAAGACAGACTTAAGACAGACTTAAGTTAGGATTTTGTCTTAAGTTTGTCTTAAGTCTGTCTTAAGTCTGTCTTAAGTCTGTCTTAAGTTTGTCTTAAGTTTGTCTTAAGTCTATTTTAAGACTGTCTTAAGTCTGTCTTAAGACTGTCTTAAGTCTGTCTTAAGTTTGTCTTAAGACAAACTTAAGACAAAATCCTAACTTCTGTGAATACCAAAAGTAGTAAGTTTAGGATTTTGTCTTAAGTTAGTTCTGTGAATAGGCCCCAATGGCTTCAAGAGTGTCAAATGTGTCGATAATAATTGGTGAAAGTGCTGACCTGTATGAGGCTTTCCTATGGTGTACTGTACTTAACAGGACATCACAGAGTCTCCACTCTGTCACAACAAGAATAGTGAAGCAAAGGCAGATATTTTAATTCCGAAATAAAAAAAACTGGTGATCATCAGCTAAGGTCACAGCAGTGCAACAGGTGATAAAGAAATAAAAAAAATAGATGTACTGAGACAACCCCATACATTTAAAAGAAAAACAACAGAAGAGGGAGGCAAGCTGCAAACACAGCAAACAATCCAGGTTGTGGCACTGAACCTTCCAGCATACCCATTCTGCCCATCAAGCCGCTCAAGCCCAAAACAGGGAGTGAAAAGACACAATGGTAAAAAAAGGTACGTAACCAATTAAGCTTAGGTGTAGAAAGACACTGTGCACCAAATAGTGTTTGGACAAAATATTGAGTTAAACATATCAGAACACAGAAATATTGGGAAGAAATCTTGTGATTCAAAGAAATCGCAGTATATAATATCATCATGAATGAAACAAATTGATAAATATTGGCTCAAGAATATTGTTTTAGAAACAAATTTCAGTAATATAGTTGTAACAATATTGTTTAAATATTTTAATTTGTTTTAGTTTAATAATATATTAATATTATGTGTTAGTATTGTTGGTTTAATCGGTATTCATTTTTTTAAATATAATTTGTAATTTGAGTGTCTTAGGGCCTGATTACAAGTTTGCCGATGTGGGAGCAGGTCACCACATAGGTGCCCCACTCCCACACTGCCAAACTCGACCACTGGCCTCAGCCGATCAGGAGTTTTCTCCTTGTTTGATGGGCAGTCCTTTGGCGGTCCCGCGGTGGTGCTTATTAAAAAAGCACAGCAAAGGGAGTGCCAAATCCCATTCCTGCACAGCATGGACTACAGAGTCCATGCCGTGCAGGAACAGGAGGTGTATGCTCACAGGGGGCACACAATTAGCCCCCCTGCATGCATCCCGAGGCTGTGAGGCAACAGGAGGGCCCTGTAGCTCCCCCTTTGTTTCCTCACGGCCACACCTTTCTTGGCATGCTCACCACAATGAAAAGTGGATATGTGGAATCTTGTAATATGCTTGGCTGTGCCGCAGCGGCAACACCAGCATATTGCAGCCTCGCAGCGCTGCAACACCATGGAAGGGGATCACGGATCCCTGGTGTTTGTAAGGGTCCTTTGGCAGTCCGACCGCTAAACTCGTAATAGGGTGTTTAGACCTCCGGTGCCTGCACCGCCACAGTTGCCTGCACCGCCACCATTGCTAAGATAAAAATCTTAATGGCTAACTTTTCCTTGATTCCCTTGAAGTACTGATACCCGTGAAGTCCGACTGACTCGTACAGGCGCCATCCGACCAGGCAAGTACAATACGTCCCGGTCAAAATCCAACCGACTCGTACAGAATCAATCCAGACTGACCGAAACATACGAAAAACAGTGCCCCGGTCGGAAACTGACCCGAAACCTTCCGACCGACACGGAACGGCTATAGTTCCGACCGACACAAACACACGCCGTACAACCTGCCAAGTACGATGCAATGCGTCGCGGGTGAAAGCGAGTCGCACGGAGTCTAAGCCGTACAACTGATTCATACGGAACAGAGAGATTGGCAAGAAAACAAGCCCATCGCGACCAGCGTGTATGTGAAACATGCAACATAGCACAATGTCAGTGTGACCGACTTGGATCACCCCACAAGTGACGCCCCACGCGTGTACGACCGGGTCTACTGAACATCTCCATCAGGCCCTAAAGAAATCATGGAATTGACACAGAAAAAGGCCAAACAGGCAGTTAGAAAACCCCAAAAATTCAAACCAAGACACACCCCCAACTCCACCTATTAAAAGGCCAAAAATCCAGACCATGATCACACAGACCTGCAAACAGACAACACCACCTCACTGAGACTTACAGCCATAACCTACACACCACACACCACTAGCACCACACAACAAGCACACTCACAGACACCCAACAATACACATACTCACCAACCCCCACTATAACACCCACCCACCCATCCATCTCCACCAACACCCATCACCATGCCCCCAAAGAAGAATCCAAAGTTCACAGACAGTGAATTTGAAGTCATGGTAGATGAAATCATCAGAGTAGAGCCACATTTATTTGGCTCCTTGGTCCAACAGACCCCCCTATCCCAGAAAAACAAGATGTGGGTGATGATTGTCAACAAGATGAACGCACTAGCACCTAGCATGTGCACAATGGATGACATAAGGAACCGGTGGTACGACATACGCAGGAGGGTCAAGAAACTCATTGGCAAAGGTCATGCCTGAGCAAACGCACTGGTGGCAGCCCTCCTGCCAAACCGGTGCATTTCACATCCTGGGAGGAGAAGGTGCGGGCCATGCTCCCACCAGTTGGCCTCCATAGATTGCCTGGAATACCAGAGCCTGGTGAGTACACAAACAACTATTCCAAATTGTGATGTAATAGCAATCTGCACTCACAGACATTAATGTCAGGGTGACAGGGAAAACATTCACTGACATCAAGCCACATCAACCTAAAGATAACTATCCTCACATGTGTATGCCACCTAGAGAAACACAATACCTGCAACGTCCCAGTAACATGTACCTAGGCCACTACATGTACAAACCCACTGACAAATACACCAGGGATTTGGCCCCAAACACCACCAAACACTGTCAGCCGTCATGCTAACACAGTTACACACACTCCCACGGAAGTGGACTCACAGGAAGGAAGGTTTTGTGTGCCGGGAAGGTGGGTGTAGCTGAAAGCATGATGGGTTTTGTAGTCCCAGCCCATAGACATCACCACACATGTCCCAGGAGTAGCCCCATGCGCCATGCTCACCTCACATGGAGTGGCAAAGTACTGACAAGATTGCTGACACTGGCCTCTGGTGTGGGGTGCACAAGGCCTTGCTGGGACTTGGGCTCCAACAAATACCAGGAAACAACTGTCAGACAACTTGAACATGTACTCAGACTCACTGTCATGAAAGCATGGTCCATGGTGGCCTATCTGGTCCAGGGGGGAGGAGGGGTGCCACCTCAGATTACATCTCCCAGCAGGCCCTGTCACACACACCTCTTTCACCAAGAACAAACAACACACCAGTGTGAGTCAAGGGAGTGCACAATTTGCAATGTCCATGTAAGTCAATTAAACCATACATGAGCTGTCCATGCACACAGCTCTACATGCACATAAAATGCATATGGTGATCAGGACAATGTTCCGAACCCACATTGGCACCTGCCTGGGATAACCGAGGACAATGCCATGCACATACACTCATCATGAGGCATAGTACCAATTTCAATGTGTGTGATAAGTTGATGTGTGCTTAACCACAACATACATTGTGTGTCTCTTCCACTCACAGGGGCAGCTGGGGAAACTGCAAGAACAGACAAGGAAGATTCCCAGTCCTAGACTCTGGTCGACACAGAGCTGGTCGGTGTGGATGCCTCTCACTCCTCTGACAATGACCACGAATGACCTGGACCTTCCGGTGTGGATCAGTGTACAGCATCAGTAACATCTGCACCCCCTGCCACCACTCCTGCTACATCTGACAACACCCAGATAACCCCTACTAACACCGACAGATCTAACCAAACCAACACCGAGGGCACAGCAACACAGGGCACCCTGGAGGTGGCTGCCAATACCACCAGTGCCATCACAGGAGGTGTCCCAGTGTCATCGGTGCCTGCAACAGCAGGACCTGCTCATGGGGGGTAGGGGTGGTGGGAGTGGGGGCAGGCTGGGGGCACCTCATGCCCATGGTGATGCACTCCAAGCTGATCCCCAGTTAGGACACATCATTAATGTGTACCAGCAATGCACTGGAGACTTTGAACAGGTTGTGGGGCACCTCAGGGACATTAAACAACAGCAGGCTGAACATCATGCCAGTTTGGACGCACACATGTCGCGGGTGGAGACACACATGGTCTGCATGGAGTCCAAGATGGACAAGTTGGATGATGTCACGGCAGTGCATAGAGACATACTTAGATGCCTACATCAGATTGCAAACTACATGGCCACACCTCCCTGTGTGCCCAGTACATCAGTTGCCACAACATCTGCAAATGCCACAGGGAGGCAGGTGGACTCTGACAGAAACTCAGGCACACCGCCCTAGCCTACACCTGAGGGCCCCCCCAAAGAAGATGAGGGGTCGTCCAAAGAAGGACAAGTGAGAGTCAGCTGGCAATGCACATCCCCCAGGAAGTGAACACCTGTTCCTGATGTCCACCATTGTGTACAAACCCTTCACCTTGTCGACTGTCCCAACTCTCCCACATGTGATGGAGCGTCTGTATTGAACCAATGGATCTAATGACTGTGGACTTTACTCTGGTATTTTCATCTGCCAACATTACCAACTCCCCTGTGAACTTTGGATTTCCATTGCACAGTACAGCACTTCATGTCACCTATATCATCCACACACATGTATGTAAATAAACACTTCAATTCACAATTGTAGCCTCTGTGTTAAATTTAACTGGGTTTGTCACATATAGGTGATGATATGCTAAAGTAAGACTGTGCAGGCAAACCACTCGAGCAATCTAAACACTGAAATGTGATTTATGTTGATGTGACACATATGAGAGGTACACACTACTAGGTCAACACAACACAAATTCACCATGTCCATCAGATTCTTTGCCTCAGACATTGTGATCAGCCCACAGGTACAGCTTGCCAAGGACTATCAGATGTGTGGACACAGAGGAAGCCCACCACAAACAGGTGTGCACCTTTATTACACATACTCAATAAGTAAACTAAACATCTGATGCAAGTTACCCTCACATGACAGTGATCCAAAAGTAACCAAAAATGGTAGACATGTCAGCACCGGGGTGTGTGGGATGATGCATCTGTGAACCATGAAATGTTGCACTCTGTGACCATATTGTGCGATTTAGAGGTAACATGTCACCAGACAACAGCCAATGGACCCTGTGAATGACAGACATACATCAGTAGTGAAATCA
Organism: Triturus cristatus; assembly: GCF_964204655.1. Lineage (NCBI taxonomy): Eukaryota > Metazoa > Chordata > Amphibia > Caudata > Salamandridae > Triturus > Triturus cristatus. The sequence goes on from NC_140589.1 coordinate 186,053,458, forward strand.
CTAAATCACTGCATACATCTACAATGCACATTACAAACACTATTTCAAAGAGTTGTGAAAAGATACGAAGAATCATGGCAACACTGATTGGGCGGACATACTAACTCAAGGGACACATCAATGCAACAATCAGGACACGTAACATGCAGAAACACATATGCTCTCACAGTGCACAACACAGACACATATCAGGTGATGCAAGAATTGTTGACAACACATCACTGTATACTCACAATTAGGAGAAGAAGATGTTGATAAGCTGAGTCCGGACATCCCCTCACCCTCATCATCACTCGCAACATGTCCCAGGCCCGGGTCCTCCCATGCTGGTGGTTGATGGCCATCATCGTCTTCGATGAGAGGCACCTCCTCCCTCACTGCCATGTTGTGTAGCATGCAACACAATAAATATCTTGCACAGCTTTTCAGGTGCATATTGGAGGGCCCCTCCTGTCCATTCTAGGCAGTGGAATCAGCTTTTAAGGAGTCCAAATGGCCGCTCAATCACTCGCCTGGTCCGCCCGTGTGCTTCATTGAAACGTATCTGCACTGGTGTGACAGGGTTCCTAAGAGGTGTCAGCAACCACGGCATGTTGGGGTACCCGGAGTCTCCTGCATACAAACAGCCAAACATGTCATGGGTCAGGAAAGAGTGTGTAATACCAAGATGCAAAAAAACACACAGGGTAAAGTGCAATTACACACCGACAAGCCAGGCACGCTGGTTCTGCAGCTGTGACATCATATGTGGTATCCTGCTATTCCGCATGATGTAGACGTCGTGTGCTGAACCAGGGAAATGGACACAGATATGTGAAATTGTCATGTCCGCTAGACATACCACTAGGGCATTAATAGAGTGAAAATGTTTACGGTTGCGGTAAGTCTGCTCATGGGCCTGTGGTGGTACCAAAGCCACATGTGTCCCATCAATAGAGCCAATGACATTTGGCATCCCTCCCATTGCATAGAAATCTCCCTTTATGCCTGACATTTATTGTTGGTTTGGAAATCAGATGTATCGGTCCAGATGCAACAACATTGCCTCCAAAACATCACGGAGAACATGACTGAACATGGTCTGGGACATCCCACCAGCACCAGCCACTGTGTATTGGAATGTTCTGGTGGCAAAGAAATGTAGGGCTGCCATCACCTTCACCTTGGGGGTCAGCGCAGTTGGATACGCACGCCCAAGTTGTAAATGTGGGGACAACTGCTCCTCCAAATCCTCAATCAGCTGGCTTGTGAAGCGGTACCGTCGGATGCAGTCACGTTCAGTCATACTTGCAAGGTCTGGGAAGGGTCTGTGGACATTAGGGCTCCTGCATTACATATAGAAACAAAGAAAGTATTTCAGTTCCCCCACATCTGTGGCTATGACCCTGCCAAATACCACATGCTACATCACATCAGGACACAATTGAGTCAGGTGTGCAATTCAGCATGGACACATATGCCAGCCATTTTCCCCTCACCTAACATGTCAGCTCCACATGGTGACACTACAAGTGCCATCTTCTGCTGTCAACATACTGTGGGCTCTGTCACAGTAGATTTCAACATATGTCACATACCAAACACACACCTCAACAACTAGTGAGGATAGTTGTGTTGTCAAAATGACAGGGGACTGGCAGTCACACACATGGGGAACATGTATTGCAACATGGACACAGTCACCATGTAACGTCTGATGTACGTGTTCCAACACCACCATGACACACAGGATGTGCAAACAGGCTTGTCTGCATGGCAAACGTGGATGTCTGTGACACACGGATACAACACCAAATCACATTCACAAAACTGATGGAGGTTGGGGGGGATTAACAACTCCCAGATACAAATACGTCCATGTGCCTAGCACTATACGCAAACACTCATGATGTACCACACACAGCAAGCCCAGGGACACAATTGACATATCATATGCAATGTAGGATTCATCTAACATGGCAATACACCATGTACCCCTTTAACTGTGCCCAGGACACGTGTGTCCAGCAAAGTCTTCAAGCAAATTAGGGAGGTGAATCATACACAATGCCTTTTTGTGACCATGTAACATGGCACATCCTGGTAGTGTGTACCACATTGTGCACATCAAATATGACATGTGTAGACATATACCCACACATGTAAAGAAGCATGAATAGTGATTGCCTGTACTGTGTGACAGGCTGTCACTGTGTTTTCCAGCCCCTCAGTCCATGTCAAAACATTTAGGCTGGCAGCCTCTGACCATCGAATGTAATGGTCACACAGACGTGTGCGATTCTGAAGGACGCGTCGGATGGCTAGGATCCCAGTTGTACGCACACCTTGGTCATAGACTGTATTGTCTATATATGCAGGAGCAATTCTGAAGGAAGCGTCGGACCCCTAGATCCAAGGTGTACGCACGCCTTGGTCATAGACTGTAATGTCTATATACGCGGGTGCGATTCTGAAGGACGCATCGGACGACTAGGATCCAAGGCGTACGCAAGCCTTGGTCATAGACTGTAATGTCTTTATACGTGGGTGCGATTCTGAAGGACGCATCGGACACCTAGGATCCAAGGCGTACGCACTCCTTGGTCATAGACTGTAATGTCTATATACGCGGGTGCGATTCTGAAGGACGCGTCGGACGCCTAGGATCCAAGGCATACACACACCTTGGTCATAGGCTGTATTGTCTATATAAGCGCGTGTGATTCAGAAGGACGCGTCGGATGCCTAGGATCTAAGGCGTATGCACACCTTGGTCATAGACTGTAATGACGGTGCGATTCTGAAGGACGCATCGGACACCTAGAATCCAAGGCGTACGCACCCATTGGCTATTGGCTATTGGCTGTCATGGAGACGAGCCTTGTGTTTTGCTATGTGTATGACTCGTGTGCTGCCAGATTCAGTTGGGCCACAACAACAATGTTGCAATTTCAATGGTGTCATGATGCTGAAAGTTTGAACGATGCTGAAGATGTGTCCGATGCATTCAAAGACATGGATTGTGCAAATTTGGATAATGTGAACAAGTCTGACCTATCTCTTTGGCCGTATCAAACAGATACTGCCTCTGTAGCACAGATATAAGGGTGTGTGTTCCCCAGAGACTGCACATGTTTGCACTACATGCCAAAGGAGTGCATTCCATCACACAACTGCTGCTGTCTCTGCATCCTCTGTATCCTGCAGTGGCACGTACTGTGGAGAGAGCCCCAGCATTCACTGAGGAGGAGAACCAGGCCCTGCTGGACAGCCTCCTCCCACAATACTGCAAGCTGTATGGGAAACCAGGGGAGCAGGTGAGTGTAGATTCCACTGCCTTGGCATTTGAACATGTTATCTGACTGGAACTACTAGCATATTGCTCACCAAGCGCAAGCATGCACACAGAGTAAGTTTACGTTTCTGAGTGTGCTGATGCATGTACACAGCTGCCAATGTTTCTGATTGGCTTAGTGTCCTTTCCCCTTATTTAAATGTGTTTATGTGTGACCTAGAAGTGACTAATAGTGACACTGTCTGACCTGCAAAACCTAGCAATGATGAAGAGGGGAATGTGACAATGTCTGACATACCAGCCATTTCAGCAACCAAAGAATTTAAGGGCAACTATGAACTGCTGCGATACACCAGACATGTAAAGGTACCAATCTGCTGGAGGGCCTCATGGTGGTTTAGGAATTAGAAATTGCAAGTTCATTGCAGTGAGATAGTTGATGAAGAGTTGCACCACAGCTGCAGACCCTAGACCTCAGCTCTCCTCATCAGCTGTATTGCAGATACAGTGCTGTATGCTTGGCTGCAAAAGTTAAGCAAACACCGGTCCACCTCCCCCCCCCCCCGCCCGGTAGCAAATTTGCAGACTCAATTGATATGTTGTTGTTGCCAGTGTTTACTAAGCAATGTGGGTCAGGCAATCTAGGGAGAGGCTGGGGAGGGGTTGGAAGAGAAGTGGGCCATGTGATCGGTCTACCTGTGCTGGTACACATCCTGTTTAACACTGTGCCTCACAATGTCCGGTCTGAGCAGTGAGCGGGTGTCCACCCTGAGGCCATCGGTCTGCCGGCACTGCCATGTCGTGAATTGGGGCTTGCACACAGTACAACTGCCCATTACCATAGTTGCACTACCTGTATACATGATACACACTGCAAAGTTCAACATGTGTGTGCAACTGTGTGATTGGGAACATGGGGCATGTGTAGTGATGTTGTCTCACATTGTCATCCTCAAAGTTCACTGCCCATGAGAAGAATGAAATATGGCAGACCATCAAATGGTAAGTTAGGTCTGTGGGGGTCTACAGGCGCCGCATCCGCCATTGCCAGAAGAGGTGGCAGGACCATCGTGGCTGGACTCGGAGGATAGCAAGGGTTCAGCTGAAGCAGTCGCCTCCTTGCAGGAGGTGCGGATGCCAGAACCTGACGCCCCACATGCTACGGATCGTGGCAGTGGTCTTTCCAGACCTGGATGGGCAGTTGAAGGCCAGACAGCAGCAATGAGGGGGTAAGTCGATGCCTTGTTGGTGTAATTGTTTTAACCTGCAATTTGCACTCCTTCAGCCAAGTTACACTCCCACAGTTAGACTGTCTGCTCAGACAAGTCCCATGTGGCTAATATTGTTGATGCACCATTTACATCTGATGCCCATGTGTGTCCCTTCCACTCTTTCACATGTGTCACTTGGGTTGTGTGTATTTACGGTCGTCCAAGGGAATGTTGACAGCAACATCAGCAAAATGTACATTGAATTGACTACATGGGTGAGGCTAATCTGGGACACGTGTCAGATCATTTATAGATTATTAACCTGTGCTCTGTGTGTGCTCAACATCTCTGCATTAATTGCTGTTGTGGGTCAGCATAGGAGTGTGAGGTATTGACCACACACCCATGCAGCTGCCACCTCAGACATTTGATGTGTATGAGTTCCAGAAAATGCATGGTCACCTGCTTTGTGCTCCTGCTAATCCCATGTATCACATGGCCCATGGACAGGTCTGCCTTCTCCGGTCATCTGAAACACTCTAAGCTCTGAGCTCCTAATCTTGTGTGTCAGCCAACACTTTGACCATTATGGCCATTTATTATCATGTGTGTGACTCTGTGTCAAGCTGGCCTGCCATATTTTTTTTTCTTTCTTAGGTTTGCTACATGTTTATCATGGACATACATCTGACATGTGACTATTGGTTCTGCACACAGGGAAATACATATGTGTGTAGTCACTATGATGTGCATGATGGTGTATTCAACAGATTTGTGTTAGCAGCTTTACTATGTACTTGTGATGTCGTCTGTGATCAGGTGTACAGGGTTGTAGACTCACAAACTGTGATGTGTCATGTTGCTTGTGTGGCTTTATCATATTCTGTCAAATGTGTGTAGCATGTGGTGACCATGTATACATGACCACTTCCGGAGTTCCATTCACAGTGCAAACATGAGTGTGACACGTTGCTGAATGTCGAGTTGGCATGCCCCTGTGACAGTAGTCAGCACTGACTGATGGGCCAGACAGGCCTGTGGCCTTATGTTACACACTATTATCTGGGGCATGCAGTATTGTGACGTGTGTCGTATACTGCAGCCACAGTGTGCTAGCTTTACGTTTCATGACATGGGTCTTAATGGTGTCTGGTAATGGGGGTATGTTCATCATAGCATCATTGAGGTCATGCCATCACAAATGTGTTCTGAGTCAGTGATCTGGAATGTGACATGTGTGTCAGAGACCATGACAGTAACGATCAGAGCAGAACAGAGTACTGGGTAGTCTGGTGATGCCTGCACATGTGCTGTCCGACATCATAAATACTATAGGCTGATGGGTCCATTGTCATCATGGGTACAGAGGGCATGGTTCACTGGCAGATTGATAGGTACCAGGTTCACCTATGTGTGGTAGATTGTGATGCTGTTTTTAAATGATGCCAGGCCTTGCACAGGGATGTGTTGCATTTCAGGTCATGTGTCCAGTAAATACAGGTGACTGATGTGAATCTGTTCTCCTCGTTGTTCACAGCATCATCGGCATACACTGGAGAGGACAGCTGCACGGAGCATGAGAAGGGGAGCAGCCAGACTGGTTCAGCTGTGGAGGAGTCAGAGGGAGCCAGTGGCATGGAGGGTGAGGGGCGACACACTGAGGGCAAGTCAACAGCCACTACATCTGCTGCGGACGACGAAGGCTGAAGTGATGATTCCCTGGAGGAGGCGGGTGTGCCAACGCCAGAGGACAATGACAGCGAGTCTGTCCCCGCCACCTCCACCATCTCCACCCTCCCAGTTGCTCCCATCCCAGATGTCTGTGGAGCCCCCCATGTTAGGGCGAGAGTCTCCTTTAGTCCAGGCACCACTACCCCTGCATCTGACTCCCCTGCTGCCTTGAGTGTGGAGTCATGTGGGGCAGACATCAATGCTGAGTGTCCTCCATGCTTACACTAATCTCTTGACACATTTGGTGTCCTTCGTGGAAGGTATGTCAGAAACCATGTCTGCCCAACAGCGGGTCAGTCAGTCCATGGCCTCCTCACTGACGGTAGCAGTGTCCCTCCTCCAGCAGTCCCTCAACCCACCTATCTCTGGCACATCCATAATCCCTACTATCCTCCCCAATCCGACCACACTCACAACTGCACCGTCATGCACAACAACAGACCTGAGCAGCACACGCACAGGGAAATCTAAGTCTAAATGCACCAGCACGCACACACAGGGGACTGATGGCACACACACAGGGGATAGGGTACAGATGCACAGACAACTATCCACAACCACTCTGCAGTCCTCAGACACCTCTCACGCCAAAACCTCTTCCCTGGACTCCCCTGCAAAGCCCACTTCCCAGAAGCTCTTCCTCTGTGAGCTTGGCCTATTCCCCTCAGATACACCTGTGCCAACTCGCAAGGGGAAGAGGAAGTCACCTCGCCGGGAGGGTATACCCCCCAACCCCGCACACCCTCCCCCAAGAGCAGGGACACCGAGGACCCCACCCGGAAATCCCCAAGAACCAGGAAGACCCCACCACATTCACACACTCCCACCACACACTCTCTGGCCTCAAGCTCCCATGCCACCACTCCTTGTGTTCCCCTGCCACACCCTGACCCAGGTTCACCCACCCACCGGTGACACAGCCCCAAAGTTATTAGGCCCTCCCCCCTTCCACAGACACTTACACATCACCTGCCCCTCAGCCTGGAGAAGTGTGGCTCAATGGTTAGAGTGGCAGACCCTGATGCAGAAGGGGTTCAATTCCCCGCCCCGGTGGGTCTTGGGCTCAAAAATTCCACGGACCTGATAATTCTCGCCTTGGTGCCTATTCCAATCATGGAGTCCCACTCTGCAACTCTGGGCAATAGCTTGCTTAATCTCCACAATGGCCCCCACAACGCTAAAGGATGCTTGGCCTCCACCTTGGGGGTGCCCAGGAGTGGATGCCTCACAGGGAAAGCCAGGATGGGTTCCACAGCGGTATTTGTACAAGCGCCTTGAGACCCTTGCGGGTGAGTAGTGCGCTATACAAGTAACAAGTATAGCCTGTTCCTGCTTGCTACTGCAGTGGAGCCCTTAGCCCCCCAACTGTCCTGGCCACTGCAGTGGAGCCCCTGCCCACTGCATCGGACATCCTCACTGCAGTGGAGTATGTACCTCCCGTGTCATGGCCACTGCAGTGGAGCCCCAGCACACTCCATCGGACATGCTCACTGCAGCAGAGACCCCACACACTAATCATGACCCATTCACTGCAGTTGCTCCTGTGACCCCTGTACCCACCACCGCTCCCCTTCCCCATTATTGTCCCCCCTGATCCTGTCCATGCGGTGCCTGGCCTGCCACCATAGATGCCCCTCCAAAGAGTGATGTCCCCTACTGTGTGTTAGTGCAGGCAAGCTATGGGTGACATGTTGTCAGTTGTCCCCCATCATGGACTAATTTCATGGACTAGCCATTGGCCTTGTTGCATTCCGGACTGGACTTTTCCCCTTTACGTTGCTGAATAAAGTTATTTTGGTTTACTTATTTGATTTGCATCTCATGTACATGATCTTGCTAATGAGTGTACTTAAGTTGCTGTTGTGCTCTTGTCATTTGCCAAAAGGTGATATAATGTTGTGATGTGTCTCATGTGTGCCATGGTACATGAGTCATATTGCAGTATGTCTCCAACTCATCATTGGGTGTCAAGTCAGATTCTCATGATCACAACCGCTTTTGCACAGGGATTAGGACAGCCTTTGAAGTACTTCACATCTTTAATTTCCACTGTTGCACAGGTTTAGTGCTGACATGTGTGCACATCTTACTTATTACTGACTTGTGCCGTCTGCACTGGACAGGCATTTTGATGCATGGGTGATGGACATGTCATCTGTGTCATCGGTGCAACTTGACATACATATGTCTGGAGTATGTGCTGGTGACTTAAGGGACACTGCAGGACACAGGCTGATGTGACCAGAACCTTCAGGCAGAATTAATAGGTGGCTCACTGGCAGACTCCTAGTCTGACATGACTTAGCCCTGCACACACGAATGTTGGCACAGCTGAGGTTACACATGAGTGGAGTCACCTCATGGCAGTGTGTGATCCCTTGTCATTGACTGGGCCCATGTGTTCTGTGTGCATGTGTCAGTGGGTTACCTAGCTTTTTTCCACACATCCTACATTCCCTGCAGATGTTCCTGACTGTGATCCCTGCTGAGTTGTCCTGTGTTTGCCGTAGGTGTTAGGACTAGATTTCCTGGGATGTGGGTGCATGGTAAATACTGGCCATATGGGAGTCATCGGTGGGTGTGTTTGATGTAATGACCCTAGTATGTGTGCAAACTCCCATGGGACATAATCAGGATTCACCACGGCACTTTGGTGTTACCAAAATCAAGTTTTTTTCACTTTGTGGTGGCTTCATGTGACTGGGTAACTTGTATGTGTGTATGAGTGCTCACACTCATCAGATCCTGGATTTCAATGTCTGATGCTGTGAAAATGTGTTTTTGTGTGTCTCCATATGCTTTACATTGGTCTGGGATTGTGCCAAGGGTCCCAATGTGTCAGATGAGTGTCACGTGTTGCATTGCTGCCATGGTATGGGTCTTGGTCACCTGATGGCTGCAATCTACACAGGATTCCTTTGTATGTGTGTCTGTTTGTGTGCATATGTGTGTATGCATTGTGGTGGCCACTACTTACATTGTGTAATTGTACATTGGAGGCATTGTCAGCCCCCATGTGCACAGCTACTCTGCACATGTCAGAGGGATGTTAGTCGACGCTGGACACTTCCACTCAACAGATCTGTGTGTGTTTGCAACACACCCACTACTTAGCCACTGCATCGCTTGTGGTATTACGACCAGGAATCTGACATGCATATTTGCATTAGCTGTCAATTTTGGACAGGCACTCACATTTGGCTCACTGAGGTGGGGTGGGGTTTTGGCCCATTGATGCAATGTTCCCAATATGCATGGATTTAGGATGCCACACTCACCTTTTTGTCAGAGTAGGGTGGGAGGGATCAAGCCCCATTGGCACGATCTACCACGTTTGATGGTGTTTATGACCCCACATCCACCTTTTGATCACAGATGTGATGTGAGTTACAGTATGTGTTCCCTTTCAGTGTCACTGTTTCAGGGACTCCACACACAATACACAATCTTGGCATGATGGTAGAATGAGGGGTGTTTGGCCTACAAGCCGTATGAGTGGGAATGCTGTTAGTGATACGCATCCCCCTTGTAGGTGGAGTGTGCTGGTAGTGTGAGGGGTACCACAATAGTACCAAACCTCTTCATCAACTTCATTTAATATACTATCAGAACTAGGTAAGCCCTGACCTGAATTTATGTTTTAGGAGGCTCTTAAGCTATCATTGTCTGCTATGTTGCCCCTTGGCCTTGAGGGGCTTGACATTCAGTCACGCTGGGTGCAAGCCTGGAGCACTTCCTAAAGTGGATCAGATGTTCCTTCCAGGTGGAGCTACAGACAGCAATTTCTCCCAGATGAGCTGTCCTAAAGGTCTCCAGTGCAGACAGTACAAAACTTGATTTACCTTAAATTAGAAATGGGCGAATACAGAATGCTGGTCTCTCTTTTACTCCCACAGTGAGCTAAATCTGCCAGTACCCAGAGGCCAAATCAAATGTGCTTACATACTTGGCAGCCATAACCGTTCTAGATGAACTAGGTCTAGTCTGGGTAGACTACAAGAGGGCACGCAAGGACAACATTTTGCAAATTTCTTCCTGGAAGCTGGCCCTTGCTGTGCATGCTAACCTGTATATCTTATTTTTAGCATGTAAACTGTCACCAGTTTAAATATCATGGACACACCACTTGGTCAGTCCATGTCTCAGTGAAAACATTCCAGCAACTGGCCCAACATTTGCTGACAGTCTATCCACTACTGAGCACTACTTCCTCTAGTATACCATCCTAGGCATTGTGGAATAGGAGGGGAGAGAGGGTCCCTGTGCTCCTCCTCCTCCTCCTCTTCTCCTTCAGTGACCATAAGTATAGTCAATTCTGTCTTGTTAAAATGCGGCTTCAAACTATTCACATAGATCACCCTGTGGGGTGTCAAGGGCTACCAATATCTACCAAGTATGTCACACCCTGTCTTCTTCAGTACCATGTATGGCCACCACTCAATTTGTCATGGAGGGCCCTGTGTGCCATGGGCTCCACAACCCACACCATTTGCCAAGGCTGGTATTCCACCAATGTTGCCTTTTAATCATACCATTGCATGATTGGCTAGCTTCAATTTTTTTTGTTCACATTCCTCATTTACTCAGCCATATGTTAATGCAGGACCAGCACATAATATATGATGTTCTATCTGCATTCCACGAGAGGTTTCTCCAATCCTTCCCAGACTAGATGGAAGCGACCTATGACAGGGTGCCCATACAAAAGCTCAAAGAGCCTGAATCCCACTTGTTTTCGTGGTACTTCCATGTAGGCAAATAAATGGCATGCCAGTAGGGCATTCTACTTCCTATGTAGTTTCTTAGACAACCCCTGTCTCCACAGAACCATTGATTTGGGGGTGATAAAAGATAGTGAACTTGAGAGTCACCCCACAGTCATCTCACATAGCCTACAAGTATGCAGACATTATGTTTGTACCACTATCAGATTCACCTCTTTGGGAAACCCTAGTCTGGTAAAAATACCAAACAGGGCCATGGTTACAACAGCTGCAGTCACCGTCCTTAAAATTCTTAGAGCGGACCCAACAAAGTGAAACCCTGCCCTCCTATCCTCTCACTGGGCATCCCCATCATGGGCAGTGGGATCAGGGGATTCTTGTGGTGCCCCCTTTATTGCCTTTGGCTTGACAGGTGGTGCAGATGCTAGAGAACCTCTTCAACCTTTTACTGGCGCGAGTAAAAGTGGTGAACCAACCTGTTCCAGGTTTTGGTCTATCACAATGACCAGCCAAGGGAATCTCATAGGCTATATCTAAGGGGAATGACCTGTAATGCTACCAATCTTCTTGTCACCCCAGGTGTTGGGTCCATAGTCTTGCTGTATAGGCCACCTTCTTGCCAGTAGATCCTATGCATTCCATTGGTATCCCCTTGTTCTAGGCCCTCCGCTTGGCACCAAATACAATCTTTCTGAGCTTAACAGAATTCCTCCCTGCAGAGTTCTCCTTCTCCAAGCAACCCAGAGACTTCTGGCAGGTTTCTCAAGACAGGATCACAATAACCTTTATGCTCCAGATTTTCCCCTTGTGGATCAGATTCCTTCTGGTCCTTGAGACATATTGAGACTGGTTTGGAAGCAACCCTACCCTTCCTCTATCTTGTGAGAACCTGGTTTTCAGACTGCAGGCTCCCTTGACTTGCCTAAGAGGTGGTTTAGGCCCATGTGGCCAAGCACATCCACTCAGACTGGCCCTGCATTTAAATCTGGGTCCTCCTTTCCACTTCCATTCCAGCATAGATTTCTAGGTCATTTCCCAAATGACACTCCACTGGTAGGACAGGGCTCACAAAAACCTACTTAGGGCCGCTAATCTCTCCCCACTTAATGGTGCCTGTTGCTATGAAATTAAACTTCACTAAACTGGCATTGTTGACACCCCTATTGAAACATCTGGGATGAATTCGCTCTGGGGACATGAACCAGCCCACCACTGTGGTCCTGCTGGCTCCTGTATCTCTCAGAGCCACTACCTTGGTCTCTTTGAGGATGGGCCCTTGCCTGTACTTCACCATGCTGGGAGGCAAGGCAGCAAGTGATTCAACAACCACTCAACCCACGGCGACTAGGGTGACTTCAGTCCATAGCCCAGGTTTTTTCTTGGGCCAACTCCACCCAATGTCTACTCTACCACTCCCTTGGGAATGCCCACTGGTGGGGAGCTATTGTAACAGAGGGTCCCTTGATGTGTCCTGGCTTGTGAGATTCCAGTCATTCCCCTGCCTTAGAGGTGTCAAAGGATTTTTTCCCTTTTTCTACATCCCATCTAAAATTAGGAAAGGCATGGGACTCCCCCTCCCCATTACAATTTTGGGGCTCTTGTGAGAACTCTTTTTCTTTATCCTCCTTGCTCTCCTGTTTCTTCTGAGGAGGGCTGGACTCCCATTCTTAGAAGGATCCCCTTGGACTTCTTAAACAACCTTGAATGCACCCACACATCAGCTGCCTGGGGTCAGTCAACTTGTAATCCACTAGATGCCAGTGTAACTCTGAATAACAAGTACTTAAGATGTGCTCCTTCTTGGTCAGAATATGTAGCCCATCATAAGTAGTGAATGTAATGACCTTCACCGAGTTCTTCAGTGCTTTTACTAAGGCATTTAAAAAAAATCAAACCAGGATTGTTGAATCTTTGTGTGTGTGATCAGGCTGATGACATTTCAAGGATATTCAGTGATGTGTTTGGTGTTGTACTTAGAGTTGATCCTCAGCGGTTCTGTTTTGCACATCGAGGTATATATTACAGAATATCTACAGTACAGATGAGGGAACAAATATTATCGTAACAGGTCAGGGACAGGCTACAAAAAATCCCTCTATATTCACAAGGGTCATAAAACAGACCGATGGCCATTTTCTGCTGGGACGAGGGAATCCATAGTATCCTACTTTGAAAAAATGTGGAAATCCCTCTGCCCAATAAATGTGGTGGAACAGTGTTGTTCCTCAAATTAGGTGTCCTGCACTTAGTTCAGCAGGCTCCTGCACAGCCAGACACACCTCACAGGGTAAATTCTGTGCCTCCGCTAGCAGAGCAAAGCCTTCAATTGTGTTTTGCCATTTCCAAAATATGGCAGAGGAGGAAGTGATCTACCATGTGATAATCCACACTTGCATCTGGTGATCCCAGGAGGTAGGGGTCTATATTTAATGTATATGCTTATATCTCCAGCAGGAGCTGTAGAGTTTTAAGCACTTTAAATCCTTAGTGTCCGGCAGGCGAATCACTTTTCAGGCACAGGGCACAGATTTGTCATGTACAATTCTAAAACAAATGAGACTGGAGTTTGACAGCTAGACTGGTAAATTAGTCATCTACACTAAATATATATAGTGGCAGGGAAAGAGAAAGTTGCAAAAGCAAATATATAAACATCTATGTGTTTCATTATCTAAAAATGCTCATCTAATCATTTGCTTGTTTTTTTTTATTCTAGCCAATCCTTGTATTTTCAAAGACAATTATGTAAACTGTGAGGGATTAAAACATGGCTGCCAAACTGACCCCATTGTCAAAGCTGGATGCCAAGCTACGTGTCGATGTACCACTGAAATAAAATAAATACTTCAGGCAAAGCCTTCAGAAGATTTCTCATGGATTTGGAAAATGCAACACCCGCAACACTACTAAGTCACTAAAGAGCAATGTCAACTCTTTTCCATGTTATACATCATTTTGTTCACCAGACCTTCGCTAGTAATACCGCCAGGCAACATTCAGCAATGTTCCCTTTGATTCCAAGTATCCCAATTCTTGCACCAGAATAAAAACGTCTGTTTTGTTATATTCCTGGCTATTCTCAGAAAATACACAATTAGTCTAAGGTGATTGTATGTAATCTGTTTTATGAGACTCTTTACAACTCACAATTGATCCTTTATAAATATACCATATTATAAACTGTAGCATAATGTCTTAGAATGGTAAATACAACTACAAATGTCTCTCTTATGTACCCATTATTTCAGTGACTCTGACTCTGTGCCCAAGTCTTTGAGTCTTAATTCACTTGCTCCCTAAAAAATAAAATAGTTCTTTCTTAACATTTATGAGCCCTTTTCAAAAAGATCTATTCAGTCATAAGTAAACATGTGTTTACAGCCAGAGTTCACAAAGAGATTCCTGGCAAGTGTAAACTCATTTCCATATACAGAAGCCTCCACCACAAATGCAAATTACTTCTTATCTTTAAATGTGCTCTGAAAAGTGGGAAATGGGCATTCCTAGGCATAATCAGTCTTGGAAGTTTGTCAACTCCCACAAACATGTTTATTTGTGGAAATTTACAAACTCCTCTCGTTCCATAATCACGACAGCCAAAGTCTGATGTAAACCACTTTCTGGTGTTATAAGAGGAACGGATCACCCACAGGTTTAATGGGGGTGTACAGTAAGGCCTTTCTCAATAAAAAAATATTTTTCAGACAGCTAAAATTGTGCATTTGCTCCAGGGATGGTATTCCCTCTGTTCACCGTTCTCTTATGTGGTGATCTCTGGTCCATGGGAAGAGGAGAACGATGAGAATGTCACATGTCCTTCCCAGAAGTGCACAGGAACCTTGGCATGGACAGCTTTCCAGGCGTATTTCTTTGACCATATAGTAGGAATGCTCTGCACATAATATTTTGTTTCTTTACAAATTAGGCCATTTCAATTTTTCCTCTATTGTTTGCCTTTTTGTTTTAGTATAGGAGCTTAGAACTTACCATGACAACTGCTGCTGAATGGGAAGCAGTAATTCTTCTGGCTGAGGTGTTATCCTTAACTCCCAGTAGCAGCATTTTCCAACGATACAGGCAAGAACAACTTGCCATAAGTGTTTAAGACATTACCAGTAACTCATTGACAAACTACTGACTTGCCTATCCTCCTCATAATAGTTGTTAATTTGTTGAGGATGTACCAAGAAGTACTCACCCACTACTCAAGTCACAATCATTATTCTATCAAGAATTAGTATGAATCATTAATTATATAACCCACACTATTATCACTGAAGCTAACATCATGAGTACACAATACACTCAAATAAAGAGTGCATCCTAGCATGAAAGGCAATATTGCAGAAATCTTCAGGATAATCTCAAGATACTGGTCCTAATTAAGTAGTTTATCTTGTAGGTGCAAATGGCATGATGTATACTTGCATATATAAGTGTGAAATAATATTAAAGGGAGAGAAATTATCTTGCAAGAGAGAGGGCATTCCGGACTGGCCATGGCCCGTAAAGTAGAATGGGCGGATATCATTCCCAAAACTGGTATGGAGGAGGGGGCTCCTCATGAGATGCAATCACAATTTTCCAAAAAGCATTGATGACATTTGCCAAATAAGCAATTGAGAATCCCCAAAAAGTCAGAAGTGTACTCTATGTATATGATGAAACCTTGTAGCAATTACATAGACATTAGTAGTATATTTCTAACTTGTTGGTGAATTGGTCCCATTTTGTGCAGGTGAATTTCATAGCATGGAAATAACACTGGGAATGTCATTAAAACAGATGTGATGTGAAGTGCAACTAAAGCCAAGTTACAGATTAACTTCACACTAAACTACTTAAAATAGATTGTTTATTAGGCCAAAATAATGTCTGAAAGTGAAGATCCATGGGAAAGTAATAGAAATTGGAAGAGAAGGAGATCAAAGAGAAATGAATAGGCAAATTGAGCTGAAATCGAGTACACAAACGAAGGGGTACTCTAGCTGAAAGTGAGATAAGGGCTTGCCAAATTCACCTTCTCAGTGAGGCAGGGTAAGGAAACAAAATGGAAATCATGAAAAGAAAATGACATGCTCCTAGAAAACCAGCAAACCAAATGATGGATTCTTGAAAAAAAGTAGTAACTAAAGATGAAGGAAGAGAATGGCTTCAGTAAGGATTTCCAAGCAATACTGCTCATTGCTTACTGACTGCAAATGTTGAGATAGGCAAAGTGTTAAAAAGAAGACTAATGTGCAGGCAAGTCTTAAAGAAAAGGTAGTAGATTTATTCTTGAGATTACTTTATAGATTACAGGTTACAGAATGTTAGTCTGATCCATAAAAGTGCCCCACCAGGAGCAGCCTCCTCGCTGCTCACCCCTTCCACACCAACTGATTCTCATTTCAATACAAACTCACTGAACATTCTAACTCACCATAGGCTGAGCAGCAAGGCAGAGAACCTCAATAGGGAGGATGTATTGAGTAATAAGTACATTACAACACATCTCCCCCTTATAATAATCAAAAACAATTAAGTGTATAAAGATGATAAAACACACATATGACAACAAAGGAAGATGCATATAACAACAAAAGCATTATAACACATCTCTCCCCATATTATGATCATAAATAATCAAAATGCATGAAGATGATAAAGCACACATCTGACAGAAAAGGAGGATGCAAGATAAGGAGGTACATTCCTTAAAACAGTGGATGCCAATCCACCATAACTCACACCACAAACTACGGGTACCACAACACCACACAACATGGAGTACCCATTGTACCTCATTCTAAAGCACAAGACTGCGGCAGGACTAGGGATTACAACCCTCTACTAGCACATACTAATGGCAGGATAGGTCTAACCTCAAAGAAAAGTAATAAGACTGCACACATACCAAAACAGGGTAACTTTAAACCCAAAACACTCTCAAACATATTATGGGTATCCTTAAACCCAAAACAAATCCAGGGTATCCTTAAACCCAAAACACTCTCGAACCGCACTATGGATATCTTTAAACCCAAAGCAAATCCAGGGTATCCTTAAACCCAAAACACTCTCGAACATTCTATGGGTTTCATTAAACCCAAAACAAATCCAGGGTATCCTTTAAACCCAAAACACTCTTACAACATACTATGGGTATCTTTGAACCCAAAACAAATCTAGGGTATCTTTAAACCCAAAACACTCTTGAAACAAATCCAGGGTATCTTTAAACCCAAAACACTCTTGAAGCAAATCCAGGGTATCTTTAACCCCTTCGGTGCTCATGACGGAATGGTTCCGTCATGACCCACGGTTGAGCTGTGCTCATGACGGAACCATTCCGTCATGACCACGCCCGCGCAAGATTCCGCCAGCACAGCGGCGGAATCTGCGCAGCATCGAAGGGGTTAACCCAAAACATACTCAGGGTATCTTTAACCCAAAACACTCTCAAAACAAATCCAGGGTAATTGACACCACCTCTACTCATTCCCAAGGAACAGGAAAGCCCCACAACAGCATGCAGCACTACAGAATGGCAATGCACTCAAACCAAGTCAAATCAATTAAAACATTAGGTGAGCGACCTCCCACCCGAAACTACAGCACAAATAGCATTGGCATGAGTTTACCTCCAAAACTTGAAAGTGGAAGTCCAGAAAGCAAGCTTGCGGGCAGCAACATACCAGTTCAAATATAAATAGACCCACAGACCGACTAGCACGTTAAAGGCACTATAACACAGTGCTAGGTTGGAAGCAAACAACCCGATATATGTTATTTCACGGAAATACCATATTCTACTCCTGCCATAACTTTAGGAGTTCCCGATAACTATAAAATTGTACGACTTGACCGCTCCACGAAAATAGGTGGTGGGATTGCAATCGTGTACAAACAGGAAATTAGCATTTGGGTTTTAGAAGAATTAAGTATTCCTGAACTTGAATTACTAATCTTCCAAATAAAACTATCTCCGAAAGGAAATATAAAGGGTGCTCTGGTATATCGTCCTCCGGGACCTTGTAATAATTTTTCAAGATTACTGATGGAACTACTTGGTCCATATGTTGATAATGATAATGACTTCATTTTGGTTGGGGATTTTAATGTACATAGTGATAAGTCAGACTGTAATGAGGCACAATCCCTATTGTCTGACTTGGCTTCCCTAGGATTGTTGAAACGTAACTGTGGCCCTACACATCAGGCAGGTCATACCCTGGACCTGATTTTATCTAATTTTCCATTGATTTCCTGTCCACCTGCTATACAGGTTAATTGGACTGACCACTTCCTTGTTGAATTTTGTACTTAACATCCAAAATATACCCCCTCGTGTCCTACCTCATTACCTAGGATACGTAGACAATGGCACAAAGTTAATGACATAATTTTTAAGAATAATTTTACCTCTCCTTCTTTCCCTACCCATATATGTATTGAAAATGCTCTTACAAAATTTGATAGAGCTATCAAAGAAACTATAGACAAAATTGCCCCTTTGAAGCAATTTAAACCCAGACCAGCAAAAAAACAGGAAATTTGGTTCTCGGACAACTTAAGGACATTAAAACTTGATGCCAGAAAATTAGAAAAGAAGTGGAGAATCTCTCATTTGGCAGAAGATAAAACTAAATATTGGGACTCACTATCCATCTATCATAAAGCCATCCGTACTGCCCGCAAAACTCATATCACTTCACAAATCACAGCTGCAGGGAATTCTTCTAGGGTTTTATATCAAATTCTACAAACCTTCACCAAACCTATAGCATGTGAATCTACGGAATCAGGCTCCAAACAATTATGTGATGAAATTTCATGTTTCTTTACTAATAAAATAGAGCTAATCTATGATAAAATAATATGTGCCAATAGTGGGATTTCCATTGATAAGGCTTTATCTGAAATGGATGATGAACCCAAGCACGAAAAACACATGCTAAACTCCTGTCCATCTATTTCTTCACAAGAAATATTTTTACTAACATCACAGATCAACAGTGGCAGTCCAGATGATAACATCCCAGCTAGGATTATACCTGTCCTGAGTGAACAGCTTTGTCCCAAATTTGAAAGATTGGTGAATCTTTCACTTAGCTCAGGTACTGTTCCAAGAGATTGGAAACGAGCCTTGGTAAGACCCATTAGGAAAAACACCTCTATTCCATGGACTGATCTAACCAACCTTAGGCCTATATCCCTATTACCATTCCTAGGGAAACTGGCTGAGAAACATGTCAACCACCACCTGTCTAATTACATCGAACTGGTAGGTGCTCTGGACTATTCTCAGTCAGGGTTTAGGCCTAAACATAGTACTGAGTCAACTCTTCTGTCTGTTACAGATGATCTACAGATGTACCAGGACAAGGGCTTTTCAGTAATTTTGGTGCTTTTAGATCTATCGGCAGCGTTCGATACCGTGTCACATTCTATCCTTATTGAACGGTTATCGAGCGCTGGTATCAAGGATAAGGCCATCGAATGGCTGAAAAGCTTTCTCTCTAATCGTTCTCAGAGAATCATCATGGACTCCCACCGTTCAGCGGAGATCGAGATCTCTAAGGGTGTGCCCCAGGGCTCTTGTTTAAGCCCAACCCTTTTTAACATATGTGTGGCGCCCCTGGCTAGAGTGATGCGGAGATATGGTTTCATTCCAGTATCGTATGCTGATGACACCCAGCTCCTCTACCCTTTCAAGACTCTCTCCGCTGAAGTAAAAAGTTCCTTTTCTGCTGGCATGAAGGCAGTGGCACACTGGATGTCTTCCAACTTTCTCCAGTGTAACGTTAGTAAAACGGAGGTAATGTTGTTTGGTGAGGCAAAAATATTATGGACCCCTGACTGGTGGCCACTCGATCTGGGAATAGTTCCCGAACCCAAACAGGTTGTGAAGAATCTTGGGATCCGCTTGGATCAAGATCTACTTTTTAAACAACATGTTAATTACACTTCAGGAATCTGTTTCTATACCATCAGTTTGTTACGGAAAGTTTTTCCCCACCTACCAGATTCCTGTAGAAGAACCTTGGTTCAGACCTTGGTTTTAAGTAGGATTGACTACTGTAATGGCCTGTTGCTCTCTGCCAACGAAGGTGTGCTGGCTAAGCTCCAGGTCATTCAGAACACGGAAGCTCGCCTTGTTCTTAATGTTCCCCCAAGAACTGCTTCTAAACCCCTCCTGGATCAATTACACTGGCTTTCGATCCGTCAGAGAATAAAATTTAAGATATGCTGCCTTGTCCATAAATGTATCAATGGACAAGGACCGGCTTATCTTCAAAACAAATTTGTCCCTTACATTCCACTTCGATCACTAAGATCTAGCAATAGCCTTCTCTTAGTGATCCCACGTGCTAAAAAAGCCAGACATGGAAACAAAGCGTTATCAATCACAGGCCCCACACTGTGGAATAAACTCCCTTTATCACTGAGACAGTGCAAAGAACACCTCACTTTCAGGAAACTCCTGAAAACTGTGCTGTTTAGGAATGAGATCTAGCTCCTCTTTTCTTTTTTTTTTCTCTTACCCTTGCTTTACCGGTTCCTGCAAAGCGCAGAGATACTCCATTGGAGTCGAGTCTAGCGCCATATAAACCTACAAATAAATAAATAAAATATGCAAGATTCACAGTTAATTTCTCGTGTGCTATCACCTTTAAGCAGGAGCAGTCTCCCACATTGGGTCGGTTTCTCCTTTCAGCCAACAGTCTGCCACATTTGACCAAAGATCTTGACATTACAAAAAAATTAAAACATCAAAGTAGTCACCGTTGTTCATTATTCGGAGGTATCTTCCTCCTCGCGTAGTTCTGTAATGCGCTGTGTCGATATGTTGCCTTTGAACTACATTGCTGAAGAACATCTTTGTCCTGCCTTCCCGCACGCAGATCCGCCATCTTCAATAACGCGGTGCAATGGGGTTGCCAAGGCGACGTCCAGCATCCTTGCACGTTCAATCACGTTACGTAGCAGCACTGCCAATAACACATCAGCGCTGTGGGTTTCCAAAGAAACATCCAGCGTTACGTTGATAGCTCGCGTCTCTCACTATCACGCACATCGGACAGGAACTGGCAGGGAGACTCAGCTTGTGATACCCTACGCTCTCAAGGAAACCTCTCACCCACTACAGAATGCCGGTAGGTGTTTGAATCAAAACACTCTGAGGCTGGCACTCCGACATTTACCGCTCACCAATACTCCATGTGAGCGTGAAGTTCAGCCAAATACTCCTCGGGGCTCGACTTATGCCCCCAACAGCGCAATGTCTCCCAGATAAGCTCACACACTGTCAACACCACAGTTAAAGTTCACAACATCCATGCATGGCTAGCTTCAAAAACACACGCTGCCAGTTCACTGCATTTCCAAGGTTGTAAAATCAATGATGATCAAACATTTACTTGCCGACAGCTGCTGACAAACTAACACTGCTGGTTTATTCCATGTGATATGCAGACCACAACACCATCCATAACGTGCCTCCCTTCAATACTTCCAGATGACTTCCGATAGTTGCCAGGTTAAACACACAAAGCTTAATAGTCTGTTGGTAGGCAGGAAAAAGGAAAGTCCAACAGATACTGCCATAAAGAGGTTGTAGGAATGTCACTTTGCACCTTCACATAAGCGCTCTACCACACAAAGGCCGTATTTCTCAAGTCTGTTATCTGATAGACTTATTACCTGTTTGGGAAAACTTCACACAATGGAAACACTCACCCAAGTCCAGCATTAACTGGCATGTCCAAGATGGGGCCGACCGATCTTCTGGTCACTGGTGGGGCTCAGGACTGCAAGCTTGCTTCTTCCAATTGTGCTTCTTCAGTTTCTGAGGTACAAGTCCATTCAAGGTAGCTCACGTAGGTTCTTTCAGATTGTCGCCAATGTTAAAACGAAGAATGATGTGCAGGCGAGTCTTGTAGAAAAGGTAGTAGATTTATTCTTGAGATTACTTCATAGATTACAGGTTACTGGATGTTAGTCTGATCCATAAAAGTGCTCCACCTGGAGCAGCCTCCTCGCTGCTCAGCCCTTCCACACCAACTGATTCTCCTTTCAATACAAACTCACTGAACATTCTAAATGACCCCACCATAGGCTGAGCCGCAAGGCAGAGAACCTCAATAGGGAGGATGCATTGAGTAACAAGTACATTATAACACAAAACCTCTGAGAAACATAGTTGCATTAAATTCCAAAATAAAAAGCATTGAACTAACACCATTCAAATACCACTAGGTAAGTACCCCTAAAAAGGAAAGGGACATATGGTAGATGTATCTAAATAAAAATAATCATGAGTTCAATAATTTACAAAAACCCTTCATCAAGATGCATAGACTTCCACTTTATAGCCAGATATAAATATCAGAAATGGAGTTGGTTAACTGTCACATTATGGACTTCATTACATCCCTTATCATCACCACCAGCACCTTCATCCTCCTCGGAGACCTTAACTTTCACTTAGAAGACTGCACTGACCCCACATCGCCAACCCCTATTGTACCCAATTTTCTCCACAATCAGTAACATTACAGTCAACAAGCAGGCAACTGTGACCTGGACAAATCACGCCTTGTCAGTTTCAGCATGCCCATCCCACATGATCAAGGACCTAAAACCATTTGAATCACCTGCGACAGCTGGCAAAGCATTACAGAAGAGGAGTGGGCTTCCACCCTATCTGCAAACTTGGCCGAGCCCACATGCTACTTGCTGAAAGCTGTCAAGAACTAAAACACTCAAGCACAACTCAATAGTAACACCCCAACCACATGGCAGTTGGTACACAGAAGAACTCATCTGGTGAAATAACACTGCAAGCAACTGGAGCATATAAAGAGATGAAGAGATTTTTAAATCAACCCTAAGACACTACCAGCAGCAGATATGGAAATCCTCTCCCTCATCAAAGATTTCTTCATGCCTCCTGCCACCTCCAGCAACATCACCCCCTCAATCAATTAATCAATCGGAGAATTTGTAGAGTGCACTACATACCCGTGAGGGTCTCAAGGCGCTGAGGGGAGGGGGGGGAGAGGGTGCCGCTATTACTCGAAGAGCCAGGTCTTGAGGAGTCTTCTGAAGGTGAGTTGGTCTTGGGTCTGCCGTAGGTGGGTAGGGAGGGTGTTCCAGGTCTTGGCGGCGAGGTAGGAGAAGGATCTGCCACCAGAGGTTGTTCGTTGGATGCGGGGGAGAGCGGCGAGGGTGAGGTTGGCGGAGCAGAGCTGGCGGGTGGGGTGTAGAAGCTGAGTCTGCTGTTCAGGTAGGCTGGTCCGGCATTGTGGAGTGCTTTCTGTGCATGGGTGAGGAGCTTGAAGGTGATCCTCTTGTCTACAGGGAGCCAGTGTAGGTCTCTCAGGTGGGGGTGATGTGGCTGCGGCGGGGGACGTTGACGATTAGTCGGGCGGAGGCGTTTTGGATGCGTTGTAGTCGTCGTAGGTGTTTGGCTGGGATCCCTGCGTAGAGTGCGTTGCCATAGTCCAGTCTGCTGCTGACGAGGGCCTGTGTCACCGTTCTTCTTGTTTCGGTCGGGATCCACTTGTAGATCCTGCAAAGCATGCGGAGGGTGTTGTAGTAGGAGGAGGAGACGGCGTTGACCTGCTTGGACATGGAGAGGGAGGAGTCAAGGATGAATCCTAGGTTGCGTGCATGGTCGGTGGGTGTCGGTGCTGTTCCCAGTGTGGTCGGCCACCAGGAGTTGTCCCAAGCTGAGGGGGTGGGTGTCAAGTACCCCACAAGGCTCACCTGTGGCTTGTGGAGTATTCTCGCAGAGACGACATGAGCTCTCGCCCCCGTACCCGCCTCACCCCAGCAGGGAAAAGACACCAACGGGGATGGAGAAGGATAGGGGAAGGCAGCCAAAGGAAATAGAACGAGGTGTGGAAGGAATCACCCGGGACTCTAATCGCCTAGCGTTTGCCTGTGGAAACGAGAAGACAAGGAGACAAGTTAGAGCAGGGACGCGCAACCCCCCCCTATCTATGTTACCTCTTAGGCGCCCCAGGCTCGGATAATTACCTGGTGACAGACAGCTAGAAAAGGAAGCAACCACAACGATAGGCGCTCCTGCGCGCTGTGCTTCCTTCCATGGAAAACAGGAGGATTAATAACTGATGTCCTAGCGCCAAAGCATAAGTACCACACAGCGCTCTGCTGGAAGAAAAGAAAAGCAAGCACTCCTGCGCGGTGTAAAGGGAAAAATAAAGCGCTCCAGCGCGGTGTTCGTATGTGCCCCCTGAAGTGTTCAGGCGCTGTGGAGAGTAACAGGTACTCCTGTGTGGCAAAAAGAAAGGCAAGCGCTCCTGCGCGGTGTAAAGGGAAAAATAAAGCGCTCCAGCGCGGTGTTCGAATGTGCCCCCTGAAGTGTTCAGGCGCTGTGGAGAGTAACAGGTGCTCCTGTGTGGCAAAAAGAAAGGCAAGCGCTCCTGCGTGGTGTAATGGAAATCAAAGCGCTTCAGCGCGGTGTCTGTGAATAATCTGTATGCGCTCCAGCGCGTGTCTGTAGGTGTCACCTGAAGGGTTCTGGCACGGTGTTAGCAAGGCGCCCCCTGAGTGTCAGGCGCTCCTGTGTGGAGCCTGCAGAGAGTCGGATGCGCACCAGCGCGAGTCGGAAATAAGCCCAGAATGCTCAGATGCGGTGACGGAAGTAATGCCCAAAGACGCTCAGCGGAGCGTATACACCATTGCCTGATGCACACCAACCTGGAAAGTCGAGGCGTCGGGAACCGTGGCAGCGTAAATTCGAAGCGCTGTTCGGCGGGAACCGCTGCAGTTTATGCGGCGTCCCCCGGAAGCGCTAGGTTGATGCAGCAGTGGTTCCGGTCGGAAGGCTAGACCGCGAACCGCTTGCTGCGTGCCCTGTACCATTACCCGATCCCGCAGGGGCAGAAGAGGTAACGCGCTGCGCGAGCCGGGAAACATGACAGTACCCCCACCCAAGACAGGCCTCCCCACTCCCCCACACGAAAGTCAGATAGGGGTGGCAGGGCGAGGGCTAAGAGGGTGGCCGATGTGGAAAGCACGCACCAGAAGGGGGGCATGTCGGACATGAGACAGGGGCTCCCAGGATTGTTCCTCCGGACCATACCCTTTCCAGTCCACCAGATAGTAAAGTTTCCCCCGGGTACGGCGGTAACCAAGTATGGCCCTGACCTCGTATTCAAGATGATCATCCCTAAGTACTGGGGAAGGAGGAGAGGAGCGAGCGGAATCGGGGTGAACCGCTCGCAACAGGGACACATGGAAGACGGGATGTATTCGCATGTGAGGAGGCAACGCGAGTTTCATGGCAACTGGGTTCACCACTTTCTCAATAACATAAGGCCCCACAAAGCGGAGCAGGAGTTTCTTGGGACCATGCACATTGAGGTTACGGATGGAGAGCCACACCCTGTCCCCTTTCTTGTATGCTGGTTCCTCCGTCCTTCTGTTGTCGGCCTGCTGTTTGTATGTTTCTTTGGACTTGGCCAGCTCGAACCGGGCCTGTTGCCAGAGGTCGCACAGCTTGGCATGATGAGCTCAGACAGTAGGCAGAGGACTGTGCAGTGGTTCTTCCCACGCGGTGGTACGAGGATGCTGTCCCTGAAGACAAAAGAAGGGGGACATGCTGATGGCGGAGTGCCTGCTGTTGTTGTAGGCGTATTCCACCATCCATAGGGCCTCCGCCCAGTCACGATCCACCTCCAGCAGCAAGCAACGCAGATATTGTTCCATGGTGTGGTTGGTTCTTTCTGCCTGGCCGTTGGTTTGGGGATGGTAAGCGGACGATAAACGGATATCCATGTCTAGGATCCTGCATACTTCGCCCCAAAAACGGGACACGAACTGTGATCCACGGTCCGTTATGACTACCGACAGAATGCCATGTAGTCCCACAACGTTGTGAAGGAACAACAAAGCCAAGTCGACGGCCGAAGGGACTCCCTTCAGTGGTACGAAATGGGCCATTTTAGAGAGATGGTCCACGATGGTAAGGACCGTGGTATAACCTGCTCCTGTGACTGGTAATTCCACCACGAAATCCATGGAGATGGAGTGCCATGGGTACGGAGGTACAGAGATGGGATGCAGCAGTCCGGTGACGGGCAACGACGTGTTCTTTCCTTGGGCGCACACCGCACAACGTGCTAGGTAGGCCTTAGTGTCGTCTTCCAGGGATGGCCACCAGAAGTGCCGTTGCAACAGTTCCATGGTTTTGTGGCGTCCGGGGTGGTTGGACAGAACATGATCGTGACACATGTACAGGGCCTGTTGTTGGTGACTCACCAACGGCAAGTAGTATTTGTTGTCTTTGTACCAGAACCCATTCCTCGTGACTACGTCCTCCTTTCCGTCCAGTAAGGTAGTGGCATCTTTCTGGACGATGTCCTTTTGTACTTGGGTAAGGAAGTCGAAAGACAGAAGCGCCCCCTGGAAATGGTGTTCAGGGATAACGGCTACGGGTTCAGAGGTGGGTGGCATGCAGGTCGTATCATCCAGACGGGATAAAGCGTCAGCTTTGGCGTTCTCTTTTCCGGGTCGATAAGTGATGGTGAAATCGTATTCGTTAAAAAACAGGGTCCATCGCAGTTGCCTGGATGTGAGGGCCCGGGCTGAGCGAAGGAACTGCAAATTCCTGTGGTCCGTGTAGATGAGCACTGGATGTTTGGCGTCTTTTAGATAGTGACGCCATTCGCTGAACGCGGTTTTGATGGCCAGGAGTTCCATATCGAAACTGTAATTGCGCTCAGCTGGTTGTAACTTCCTGGAATAGAACTCCACTGGATGCAGGAGGCCCGTTTTGGTGTCTCGTTGCGACAACACACCCCCCAGTGCGTGTTGCGAGGCATCGGCTTCTACGACAAACGGCCGTTCCGAGTCAGGGTGTCGTAGGACAGGTGCAGTGGTGAATCGTCTCTTCAGTTCCTGAAAGGCGTGTTCTGCGTCAGAGTCCCAATGAAAGAGGACTCCTTTGTGTAACAACCGGGTGATGGGAGTCACTATCCCAGAAAAGCCTATGATGAAGCGGCGATAATAGTTAGAAAACCCCAAGAACCTCTGTACGCCTTTCACGGTGGTGGGTGAAGGCCATCGCAGTATCGCTTCCACCTTCTTGTTATCCATTTGGATTCCAGCAGGGGTTATAACGTGCCCGAGGAATTCAACTGTTGTGGTGTGGAACACGCTCTTCTCCAATTTCACGTATAGACAATGTCGCTCTAGCTGCTGTAGTATGGTACGGACATGCTGAATGTGTTCAGTGAAGAAGCCGGAATAGATCAGAATGTCGTCTATATAAACGATACAGAAGACGTCTATGTAGTCCCGGAGTACCTCATCAATGAAGTACTGGAACGCGGCGGGGGCGTTGCAAAGTCCAAAGGGCATGACCTGGTACTCGAAGAGGCCGAATCTCGTCCGAAAGGCCGTCTTCCACTCATCACCCTTTCGGACTCGAACAAGATGGTACGCCCCCCGCAGGTCCAACTTGGTGAAGATGGATGCCTTTTGTACCTGGTCTAGAAGGGTGGATATCAGCGGAAGTGGATACCTGTTCTTTATCGTGATGGTGTTCATCGCCCTAAAGTCTATGCAAGTCCGCAGGTCTCCTTCCTTCTTGGCCACAAAAAACAGAGGGGAAGACACCGGAGACCGGGAATGGCGTATAAACCCATTACGTAAGTATTCGTCCAAATAGGAGCGCAGATGCTCCGTTTCTTTTTCCGTGAGGGAGTAGATCCGGCTGCACGGAAGCGTGGCACCTGGCTGGAGATCTATCCTGCAGTCGAAGGATCGGTGCGGCGGTAGGGTGTTTGCCCCTTTTTTATCGAACACTGAGGCCAAATCGCGATATTCTTCAAGAGCGTCGCCTTGAAGTACCGCACCCACGCCTACCAAGGGGAGAGAGCACCCTTGGATGGTGTTGTCCTCGATGGAGGCAGTCTGTTGGTAGCAAGTCTTGATGCAATGCTCCGAGTCCAGATCTATGGTTCTTGCTGAGCAATCGATCCGTGGGTTGTGCTTCACTAGCCAAGGAAGGCCTAAAATGACCTTGAACTGTGGTGCGTCGATAACGTCAAAACCAACGGTTTCCGTGTGGGTGTTCATGAAGGACATCTTTTGATCTTCTGTTTGATATCTGATGAGACCGGAGGAGAGATCCGTGCCATCCACTGCCTTCACGATTTCCGGTTTTGCCTTAGGTATGTTGTCAATGCCTAGTGTCTTCGAGTACTGGGTGTCTATGAAGTTACCGGTGGCTCCGAAATCGAGTAGTGCCGTCACCTGCCATACCTGGCCCGATTGGGCTCGTAACACCACCTCCACGCCTAAATGGCGATTGTCACCGAAACAGGCAGAGATCGCTGTCCTGCAGGATGATGAACCCAGTAGCCGGACCCCTCTGTCTACTGGGTTTCTTCATTTCCCGGCCTTTCTCCTTTGGATACGGGTAGCACAAAAGGCCTCCTGCCTCTTGTTCGTGTGGGCTTGACCGGGCATTCTCTCACGAAATGGCCATTCTTACCACAGTACAAACAGAGGTTTTGTTTCCTTCACTTTTCTCTTTCCTCATTGGAGAGAGGACCCCGGATTCCACCGATTTGCATGGGTTCTGATGTGTCGTGTGTCGGAGCTGGGTCCTCCTTGGTTCTTTCCCTACAAGGTAAGAACCGGCTATCGCCTCCCCTGTTCTTATCGGTTTTCCGCTCCTGTACCCTGAAGTTCAATTTAACCACGAGGTCGATGAATTGTCCGATGTCGTCTGGAGGATCCGGTATTTGTGAGATCAAGTCCTTGAGCTCATCCCGTAAACCCCTGTAAAATACAGATACCTTCTTGGATTCAGGCCAATGGGCCTCAATGACCAGTCTACTGAACGTGGTGATGTAATGTAGTAGGTCATTGGTCCCTTGTTTCAAGTTAAGCAGTTCATTGTCGGCGGCTTGCACGAACGTGTGTCGAGCGAACATGCGCCGCATTGTCTCTTTGAATACGGGAAGATTGTACAACATGGGATCATCAATCTCCACCAAGGCTATGGACCACTGAGCGGCGTCTCCACCCATATAAGACAAGATGAAGGCGATCTTGGACGCGTCGTCTGGAAAGGCGGAAGCCTTGGCAATAAAGTGTAGTTTGCACTGATGCAGGAATACGCTGTATTTCGTACTGTCCCCATAAAAGCGTTCAGGCGGTGCTAGTTGCACTGGATGGGGCGTCGTAACCTGAATGGCATGGTCCTGCGGGGAGGCGGAAGAAGGCCCCCCATAGGTAAATAGGGGAGGTCGTATCAACCCATCCTGTCTAACCCTGGTGGTAGGAGAGGGACCCCATGGACCCGGTACCCCAGCTGCCGCTTGGCCTTGTAAGGCCGTGATGTCCTGGCGTAGGCTGAGGTTTTCAGCCTGCATGCTAGAGAGCATGGCTGCTATGTCTTGCAGAGAAATTTCCGTGTCGCTCATGTCGCCCGGGCGAGAGTATGCTCGTGGGCTTCGAATTCTGTCAAGTACCCCACAAGGCTCACCTGTGGCTTGCGGAGTTTTCTCGCCCCCGTACCCGCCTCACCCCAGCAGGGAAAAGACACCAACGGGGATGGAGAAGGATAGGGGAAGGCAGCCAAAGGAAATAGAACGAGGTGTGGAAGGAATCACCCGGGACTCTAATCGCCTAGCGTTTGCCTGTGGAAACGAGAAGACAAGGAGACAAGTTAGAGCAGGGACGCGCAACCCCCCCTATCTATGTTACCTCTTAGGCGCCCCAGGCTCGGATAATTACCTGGTGACAGACAGCTAGAAAAGGAAGCAACCACAACGATAGGCGCTCCTGCGCGCTGTGCTTCCTTCCACGGAAATCAGGAGGATTAATAACTGATGTCCTAGCGCCAAAGCATAAGTACCACACAGCACTCTGCTGGAAGAAAAGAAAAGCAAGCGCTCCTGCGCGGTGTAAAGGGAAAAATAAAGCGCTCCAGCGCGGTGCTCGTATGTGCCCCCTGAAGTGTTCAGGCGCTGTGGAGAGTAACAGGTGCTCCTGTGTGGCAAAAAGAAAGGCAAGCGCTCCTGCGCAGTGTAAAGGGAAAAATAAAGCGCTCCAGCGTGGTGTTCGTATGTGCCCTCTGAAATGTTCAGGCGCTGTGGAGAGTAACAGGTGCTCCTGTGTGGCAAAAAGAAAGGCAAGCGCTCCTGCGCGGTGTAATGGAAATCAAAGCGCTTCAGCGCGGTGTCTGTGAATAATCTGTATGCGCTCCAGCGCGTGTCTGTAGGTGCCCCCTGAAGGGTTCTGGCACGGTGTTAGCAAGGCGCCCCCTGAGTGTTCAGGCGCTCCTGTGTGGAGCCTGCAGAGAGTCGGATGCGCACCAGCGCGAGTCGGAAATAAGCCCAGAATGCTCAGATGCGGTGACGGAAGTAATGCCCAAAGACGCTCAGCGGAGCGTATACACCATTGCCTGATGCACACCAACCTGGAAAGTCGAGGCGTCGGGAACCGTGGCAGCGTCAATTCGAAGCGCTGTTCAGCGGGAACCGCTGCAGTTTATGCGGCGTCCCCCGGAAGCGCTAGGTTGACGCAGCAGTGGTTCCGGTCGGAAAGCTAGACCGCGAACCGCTTGCTGCGTGCCCTATACCATTACCCGATCCCGCATGCGCAGAAGAGGTAACGCGCTGCGCGAGCCGGGAACCATGACAGTGGGTCCGAGGATGAGGACCTCCGTCTTGTCCGAGTTCAGCTTCAGACGGCTGTTCCTCATCCAGTCGGCGACAGCCTTCATACCCTTGTGG
Source organism: Triturus cristatus (assembly GCF_964204655.1). NCBI lineage: Eukaryota > Metazoa > Chordata > Amphibia > Caudata > Salamandridae > Triturus > Triturus cristatus. The sequence continues at coordinate 186,084,161 of NC_140589.1, forward strand.
AGGTTGGTTTTGGCGGTGTGTGGGTTCTTGGTGAGGGAGAGGATGAGCTGGGTGTCGTCGGCATAGGAGATGATGCTGAGGTCGTGATGGTGAGCCACCTGTGCGAGGGGGGCCATGTAGATGTTGAACAGCGTCGGGCTGAGGGATGAGCCCTGGCGGACGCCGCAGATGATGTCAGTGGTTTTGGATCGGAAGGGTGGGAGCAGACGCTCTGGGTTTTTCCGAAGAGGAAGTACGTGGTTCAGTCAAGGGCCCTTTCTTGGATTCCGGCTTCTAGGAGGCATGTCTTTAGAGTGCAATGACAGACTGTGTCGAAGGCGGCTGACAGGTCCAGGAGGATGAGGGCTGATGTCTCGCCGTTGTCTAGTTGGCACCTGATGTCGTCAGTGACGGCGATGAGTGCAGTCTCGGTGCTGTGGTTTCGTCTGAATCCGGACTGGGATGGGTCCAAGATGTTGTTGTCCTCCAGCTGGCGATTTTCTCGATGACCTTTGCCGGGAACGGGAGCAGGGAGATGGGCCGGAAGTTCTTGAGGTCCTTGGGGCCCGCCTTGGGTTTTTTGAGGAGGGCGTTGATTTCGGCGTGCTTCCAGCCTTCCAGGAATGTAGCTGTTTCGAAGGAGATGTTGATGACCTTCCGTAGTTGGGGTGCGATGGCTGCGTCTGCTTTGTTTAATATGTGGTGTGGGCACGGGTCTAACGGAGATTCTGAGTGGATGGAGTTCATGACCTTGCGTGTCTTGTCGTCGTTGACGTTGGACCAGGAGGTCAGGCGGTTGGTGCTGGTGGTGTTCCCAGAGGAGGTGGGGTCTTGCATAGGTGGGGCGGTCGTGGTGTTGAAGCTGTCGTGGAGGTCAGCGATCTTGCAGTGGAAGAAGACGGCTAGTGAGTCGCACAGTTCTTGTGAGGGCGGGATGTCATTGGTGTTGGCGCTGGGGTTGGAGAGTTCCTTTACGATGCTGAAGAGCTCTTTGCTGTTGCGTGCGTTGTTATTCAGGAGGTCTTCGAAGGAGGATCTCTTGGTTAATCTGATGAGGTGGTGATGTCTGTGGGTGGCTTCCTTGTGGGCTGTGTGGTTGTCCGGTGTGCGTTCGTGGAGCCACATCTTCTCCAGTTTCCGGCATATGCGTTTGGAGGTCTGGAGCTCGTCGGTGAACCAGGTGGCTCTCCTGCTGGCGTGGCTGCTGGAGGGTTTCCTGAGCGGGGCGAGGGTGTTGACGCAGTCATCGATCCACTGTCTGAGATTGCGGGATGTGGTGTCTGGGTCGGTGGGGTCGGTAGGTGGGTTCTGGGAGAGGGTGGTGATCAGCTGGTCTTCGGTGACTTTGCTCCAGCAGCGGCGAGGTATCTGTTGGGTGCGGCGGTGCGTGGTTGGTTTGTTGAAGGTGAAATGGACGCAGCAGTGGTCGGTCCAGTGGAGCTCGGTGGTGTGGTTGAAGGTGACGTGGGTGCCTGTGGAGAAGACGGGGTCCAGCGTGTGGCCGGTGGCGTGGAGATCTTTGAAATATTCAGAAATTTTTTCTATATCTAAATCGCCTCCATTTACAGCATCTTCGACTCTCAACTGGACCCTGACAACACAGTTGCAACTCAACTTCCCATCATGGCTCAAGAACAAATCCTGACTACTAGTGGCCATCTGTTACCAAAGTCAAAATCACTCCTACCATGAAGACCATCCACTTAGCAGCTCCATTTGCCCCTTGCCCTTACCATTCCTATGCCAAAGGACTCCTAATAATCAGCACAGCACTTACATACATCCTCTTTACTTCCACTGGTTCAGTCACATCCCCTGACAGTTGGAAACATGCCACTTTAATGCCCCTGCTCAACAAACCATCTGCTGAACCAACCACTCTTTCCAAACAACAGATCCATCTCCTTCCTGCCATACCTGGCAAAGGTCTTGGAGAAACTAATCAACTGATGCCTCATTGATCACCTCAGCAACCCAGCTCCTCGATGCAACTCAGTCCGCATTCAGGCCCATCCCCAGTACGGAAGCAGCCTCATCGTCGCCACAGTCAACAGCTGCATGATCCTTGAATGTGAATACATGGCAGCACTCATTCTCTCAGACCTCTTTGCAGCATTTGACATGGTCTCATACCATATCCTCTGTAGATGCCTGAATGAGATTGACAAGCAAGGACCCGGTCTTTGGTGGATCTGCTCTTTCTTAACTGGTGCTTTTAAATGCTCTACATACCTGTGTTTGAAGTTAAGCCTACCTGTTCGCAGCCAAGATACCAAAGGCTGAGCATGGTAATAATTTTCTTAGACCTATACTAAGCCTTAGACCGCGTTCGTGCCATTATTGCCAGTGGCAAATATACATCTATTACTACTAATAAGCCACTTTCGAACAGTGTGGGTCCGAGTTTGTCTGGCCACCAATTGGATTCCCATGTTGAGGTGTTCTTTCTGAAGATCCCTACTTCTGTCTTGTTGATATTAAGCTTGAGACAGTTGGCTTTCATCTAGTTAGTGACTTTGCTCATGCGGGTGGTGAACTTGTTTCTTGTGTTAGGTGTCTGATCCGAGAGGGAGAGCATGAGATGTGTGTTGTTGGCATAGGAGAGTATGTTAATATTGTGTGCATGGATAACATTGGCTGGAAGGATCATATATATATACGATGAAGATGGTGGGTCTGAGCGTTGAACTTTGAGACAATCCACGGATGAGTTTGCGGGCTTCCGAGGAGAAAGGTTCCAGGCTGCTAGCTTATATATATCAATTCAGTAAATAATTAGGACACAAAACATATTAAAAATCCAACATCAATTTATAAAAACAGGAAATATGTTTATCTTTATATGACACCAACATGAAATAAATCCAATTTAGGGAACCAGAGATATGAATTTATAAAGATTTAGCATTATATAGCACATAGAAACCTATAGTTCTTATTGGGACATTTGGTTGAGCTAGACTGGGACAAAGTCAAAGTTTAAGCCTGACCGTGATGGAGCGCTGCATGGCTGCCCCTTGTGGTAGGTTTTGATCAAAGTTTTTACCTTCTAAATTAGAAACTTTTCTGGAGCTTTTCTTCCCGACGTCCCTCGAAACTCTCACCGGTACAGATTCGGAGAGGGTTCGCCAGCATGCCTTGAGATGAGCTCCCTATCAAACTTTTGGAAGTCAGAACTCTGGAGCTTTCCAGCAGAATGAACCAGAGATCCAGGCAGTCTTGCAGTTGAAGTTGGGCAGCTTGACTCTCAAGGTTGGCCCTGGTCACCTTTTCTATGTTCAAACTTAGAAACTTTTGCAATGATTTATTTCCCGGGGACCATCAATGCTCTTCACCAGGCAAGATTGGGTGAGGATTCACTGGCTTGGGTTTTGATCAGCTCCCAGTCAAACTCTGAAATTCGGACCTCCGTAGTCTATTACTGGGAAGAACCTGAAGGGCTGGCTGGCTTGCTGTTGAGAGTCACCGGCTTGACTGGCAAGGTTGAGTTGGTCCACTTAAGGAACTTTTTTCCACAGTTGCTCCAAACCTCTTTAAACTTCTTCCTGAAGTTCCTGTGAAGGTCCCACAGTGTCCAAAACTTGCTCGGAGGGTTTGTAAACTCTAAGATGGTCCTTGAAATTTCAGACTTCAATTCCCACAATCCACTTGAACACAACCCCTACAAATCCACTGATAGTACCCCAGGCTGGGGATTCTTGGTGATGATGGTCTAGCTGACTTCTGTTAACCTGTAGCGTTCCACTCTGTATTCCTTTTTAAGCAAATTAGGTCCACAACCTGGAGGGTCTGGAAGCTCTAAGATGGTCCTTGAAAGTTTTGAATTCAATTCCTACAATCCACTTGGACACAACCCCTACAAATCCACTGGTAGTACTCCAGGCTGGGTATTCTTGGAGATGATGGTCTAGCTGACTTCTGTTAACCTGTAGCGTTCCACTCTGTAGTCCTTTTTAAGCAAGTTAGGTCCGCAAGGCTGTAGTTCCAGATTGTGCAGTGGCGCTGTCTGTTAAAGTGCAGGGCCTGGCTGATACAAATCAAACTTCTCAGCATGGGCCCTTCTTCTTCTTCTTCTTCTTCTTGTTTCAAGGGGTGGATCTGGGAGGCTCCACCCCTCTCAAATACTTATTCAGTGCTCTTTGGGTCAAGCAGGAGAGCACCCCTGTCCAATGGGGTCCAGGGCTACACCCCAGAGCATACCATTTCCTCCAAAGTGTGGCACTGTGGTCTCCCAGAAAGCGCTATTTTTCGAAAATTCAATTTTGCTGTATTCTCAGCAGAGAGTTAGGAGCTGACTAAACGAACCTCCAGGATGGCTCATCTCCATATTCTCCCTCTTCCTGGCATCTGCACATTCCTTCCTTAAGCCTGCCATCTGCAGGGTTTAAAGAGTAGGGGTGTAAATTAAACTGACTTTTCTTGCCTGTCTCCACCTTCTATTGAAGATTATGCTTTATAAACCCTTCACCTTGATCTGTCATTACTATGTAGCAGAACCCTCTCCTCCTAGAATGGCTCTTTAACCGCAGGGGCTACTTATCAAAGCAGCCTGGCTAATCCACTTAACTCTGACCACTCATGGTAGATCACTGGAAGGCTAAATTTTGGCTTACTAATAAGAACGTCTTATAACTTCCTGTCAGTACATTTTAGGATAATACAACAATACTGTATATTGTTGGATTTATCAATACCATTCTAGTGAGTCCTTGAATTATATTTTTGGGATTCTCCTGGCGGTAATTATGAAAGAATATCTTCTTGCCATGTTAACCCAGGTGGCTGGCGATTTGCAATGGGGAAACTGACTTGCGCAATTTTTCTAAAACACCAGGGCTTATAAAACATATTTTATATGGACCCTGAATATATCTACTGGACCCCTTACCCCTGCAACAACATCTACAGGGAACTTTGGGTTTCTGAATAGGTCAAAATATTGCAGATCCTCACTCTATAGTGCTCAAAGCACAAAAGTCGATTTTGGGAAGCACTTTACTACAATGGGAAGTGAAATGTGCAATTTCCCTAAACCCAGGGCACAGAGAAACTTGTTTATAAGGGTCCTCCTTATAAATACCTGATACCCCCCACCACTGGGACACCTCATTTTTAAGTACCCCACACACCAAAGTCGAGTTTGGGCGCAATTTACATTTTAAAAGAAGTCTGCTTTTAAACTGACCTCAGGCCTCAGAAGTGCACACATGCAAGTGCAGAAAGGGCAGCTGGCCTCTAAACTTCCATGCCCTATTATATACTAGGGAGTTAAAGGTAGTTTTGACCCCCCTTCCCTAATGTGTAGTATCGCCTTATAGGGGAGGTCATGCCAATCATAGGGGTACCTTAACCCATAGTGTACCCTAGTGTGTGTAGGTGTTTTCACTGTACTCTAAGTGTGTCTTAAGCACATCACTGGCCCTTGACCCGGTTGGAGTCAGTTACCACCAATACCTATCAGTAAAAAAATTTGGAGTCCCCGGGGCACAAGATAAGTTTGCAACACAACCCAGGGCACAGGATGACCTTGCAACACACACTCACACCCAACATTCATACCAGGAACCTTGGAATACTCAACAGGAAACTGGAAATGATATACAAGTCAACACCATCACTGCAGCCTGTTTCCACACCCTGAAGATGGTGAGGAGGATCTTTGAATGGCTCACAAGGCATAGCCGAAAAACTCACAAACAACCTAGCCACCAGCAAGATGGACTATGGCAACACCCTTTATGCCGGGATCACCAAGCAACTAACTAGACTAGATTGCAAACGAGCCAGAACTCGGCAGCCAGCCCCATTGTCAACCTCACACATAGAACTCACATCACACCACACCTATGGAAGTTCCACTTACTCCCAAAACACAAACATGCTTTTTTCAAACTCCTCACACACACATTCAAGGCACCACAAAACGTATGCCTCACCTACCTGAACAGTGGTATGGACTTCCTCCCACCATCCAGATATGTTCGCTTCCCAAGACTCCTACTCACACACATCCCACGCATACACAGAAACAGATGAGGAGGACAGGAGTTTTCCTACATTGGTCCTAAATCATGGAACTGCCACCCACTCCACATCAGTGCCTGCTCCTCTCTTCTTGAATCCTGCAAGAAGATGAAGACCTGGCTTTTCAATTAACTAACCTATTATAGGCAGAGCTAGGCACAGACACTTGCTTAGTGCTAGGATTCAAATGAGGGTGGTAGTACGCTTTAAAAATACACATAACATAACAGCTGTCATTCCCATATGTTTGCTTCCCTACAGGTTTTAGTGAGTGACTTCAGTGCTGTAGATTTGTTTCTCATCAGACTTTCATTCGATTTTGTCAGAATGTAATACTGGTCTAACTACTCATAGGTAGGAAATCATCTTTCTTAACTTTAGTCCCTATTAGTTTTTGCTAATGCTCCATTGCATTATGCACACTAATAAAACATATAGAAAGCAGAAAATGATCAGACACTGAAATTTTGCATTGCATCAATAGAAGTTAATGGTTGGGTCAATCTCACATGAATTCCAAATCAGTTAACTTCATAGCAGCTACCCTTAAGATCTGCAAGGAGCTAGACACACACGAAGGATGTGTTCGATGAATCCATCTTCTAATTAGTAAAGATCCAATACATCACAAATAACTGAGGTGGAGCAAAAGAAGGTAAAATAAATCCATATGCCACCAAATGAACATCATTACTATTTCCAAACTAAAAAGCAGCCTTAAGGTTCAGTACTGACATCTTTCCGATTTGTTTCATGGTACAGTCACTTAACAATTAAAGGAGAGATGCATATTTCAGGGTCAAGTGTAGATGAGTAAAACGCAGTCTTATAGGGAACCAATTTGGCCTCATAAACATGTGTCTGATTTATAAACCGGTAAATTATTTTTTCATGAGTCACTGCCCGGTCCATGTCCTGCATCCAGTCACGCTGCATAGGATTTTTCCATCATCTCAAAATGCACATTTCAGCCACAGTCAGTGATGTATCGATCCGTCCTTCCTTGTGTAACTCCAGTTCCAGTATTTCCAGGGTACTGTGTAACAAAACCAGAGCTGTCGAAAAGTGAAGTGGGGTTCGAAGCATTCTTAGGGCTCGCTCCTTCGCTGCAAAAAGCTTTGAATAACTTTAAGGACCATAACAGATGCATCATATTCCAATTTCTTTATCTGCACCTCCAGCAGTCGGAGGCTAGGGCCAGAAGGAAATTGTCATTTGTTCATAACACACAATTGGCCTTATTCATGACACAAGTAGTCCACCTGCGCCCATAGAAGTGTAAGCGTACATGCAATGCAAATATACTAAGGGGCATATTATCAAGGCAGGCGATAAAATTATCGCCACTTTAGCGGTAGAAAACTGCCGCTAAAACGGCGATAATGGGCTTGATAATATGCTCTATGGAATTCCAATTGAAGCCCATGTTAGATGTGAAGGACATCTAACCTGAGCTTCGATTGGAATTCCATAGAGCATATTATCAAGCCCATTATAGCCCATTTAGCTGCAGTTTTCTGCCGCTAAAGCGGCGATAATTTTATCGCCTGTCTTGATAATATGCCCCTAACAGTCCTAGTGGTACTCTCTGAAAGCAAAGATTTAGGCACATTCAGAATGGGACCCCCTGTGCAACCAGACGTTTGCTCAATGGAGAAAACATTTATTCCTGTGGAGAACACCATGCCCATGCAACCACAGCATATTTGGCGGGCATTCATCCTCCTACCCATCCCGCAATTGAAGTTATTGCAGGATTTGTCTGATTAACGTTCTGACTAGTTCTAGCTCCGAGTCCAGCTTATGAATGCCCACATATGTACAAGTGTGTGGGTGTCCACAAATGTACAGGGTTAACCATGCCTCGTAACACATGCTTCCCCCTTCTTGAGAAGGATTTAAAATTTCTGATTTTTCTGCACTTTTGATGAAGAAATCCCCAGCACTAAATCCCGCTGCCAGGAATCATTTTGTGAAATATTTTTTAGGTGCAAATGGAACTGGTTGTAATTGTATGTTTATGACTGAAAATACCATTGTGAACTGAGCCGAACGTTTCTTAGACAAGAACCCAAATCATTATTTTGTATCTTAAGAGTATCAACTGACTATGAATTTGTTATCAAAACACATCCAATTACTGAAATTCAGAAACCTAACCGTGTTTTGAGTCAGTAACACTTGCTTATATTATCAGGCTAACAATAATGTATGCCTTTATATTAGTTACACATTCATTTGCTGATTGGGATCACAGAGATCACTGCTCATATTCATCCAGTAGATTGGTGAAACATTTCACAATCAAGTATGTGTTTATTAAACTTGGAGTTGTTCCTTTGTAATTTCAGCTTTGCCATTACTTTTGTTATAGCAATGCAAATGTGTGTAGCTTAAGCTCCACTGAATGCAGCTGGTAAACAATGAAGAGGAAAGCATGAATGAAGACCCTAAACTTGTGAATGAAATTAATAATGAAACAGGAGATGTTAATATGAAAATATTACTATTTTTTCAATGAACCGTTGTGCATAGTATGAACATCTCAGGCTTTCTTAAAATTATTATATCTTATCTGAGAGACAGAGGTCTATGTTTAACTTAAACACATGCACAATTCAAGTTTATTTCTTATGATACGGAACTCCAATGGAGGTCCACATAATTATACAGTAAAGATAAAACAAATAATACAGGGGCACATTATCAAGACACGGCGTTAAAATTATCGCTGCTTTAGTGGCAGAAAACTGTAAGGCAACAAAGTGCAAAGTGCAATATACAAAATGTGAGAGGAAACAAAACATTCCTAAAACATTGCAATGCACGTAAACCTAAGTGAGGAACAATAAAAAATATTACAATGTAAGAAGTCGCTTTGAAAATTCCTCATAAATCTCCAGAAAAGTTTAAAAAAATAGATAAATCCTATTACAAACCATATCATTTGGGAAGGAAAAAATAAATGAACTGGCCTCGAGGGCGGAGTAAATATTGAATTTGAGGAAAAAAGGCCGTAAAAAATAGCGCCTAGCCTTTTGCAACTCCGGACCCATAATTAGCACTTGATTAATATCTTGGACTTGTAGATCACACATCTCACAGATTCTCTCCTTTTTTTGGTATTTTGTCCCAAACTGCAGTAATTTCTCTTAAGGGCAGCACATGCAGTCTCAACAAGAGTATCAGCCTTCTGGTCCCATGGGGTAAGTTCCAAGTTAAGTTGGGCTGTGGTTTGTTCCCCAAAGCGCTCCCACATATCACCTCATTGTGCGACTTGGACTGACTCAAGGCAATATCTCTGGCCAAGCCATGGAGGACAGAGACCTCTTTATAAACGACTTCAACACAGATTTTTGCGTGGGGGAATCAGTATTCAAGCTAAGCCCAAATAAATCATTTGCTCGCCCAAAGGACCTAAAGAATGTGGAATGTTGTTTCAGCCTACAAAAGATTTCAACTCTCGGGGAAGCCCTAAGTGTTGCCTCATCCCCCTGAAGTAGGAAATTGCCCCATCTCAAAACTGCTGCAGAGGAGGAGATATATGAGGAGACTAAGCCAAATTCAAGACACAAAACATGGGGGGGGCAGCCAGAGAGTTTAAGTTTCAAATTTGATGCAAGTTTTGGCCTTCAGCCTTGTCAGAGGAAAGCCAGAAGCTCAAACCCAGCACCTAAGCTGCATAGGACAAGAAAGGAGGTATGTTGATCCTAAATACCGATAAAACATGCACAAAATGGCATTTCCCACAGATTCCGTAGAATCTGTGCAGTGCACTAACTTGAAAAAGAGCCCTGCTTACACAGAGCTTAATGTGTTCTCTATCCCGGTCAGGTTTTGAAACCTTTCCAATATATAAATAAGAATCGACCAGTTCAAGTTTTTTGGAACTCAGGAGCCATTGGAAACACCTCTTTATTCTAAGCCCTTTCTTACGGAAGACCAAGATCTTACTTTTGGTGATGTTGATTTTCAAGAAATGGACTTCTGTATATGTGGTCAGGGCTTCCAAATGACGTTGCAAGCCTATCAGCGTCAAATTAAAGATGGCCACATGATCAGCATATAATTGAGAGCCAACTGACATTGTACCAATTCTACAAGGTGTCTCCCATCACAGAATTTAGGGTGCCAGGGAGATCAGATATATATAAAGAAAATAAGATGGGGCCAACAGGCAACCCTGCTTAAACCCATCATGTGTTCTAATCCTGCTGGATAATCCCGGCTATCCTCCCATTTGAACTTGGCACCATTTATCTGGGTGTAGTTCCATAATGAGACCCAAAAGATGATGTGGGACACCCAATTTAAGATTTAAGAAGCATTCTCCACAGCGTATGACAATCCACTCTATCAAACGCTGTGGAGAAGTCGATAAATGCAGTATAAACCGGCATGCCCCGCAGGAAAACATGTTTCTCTACAATATTCTGGAGGATCGCAATATTATCTATTGTACTATGCTTCTTTCTGAAACTGGTCTGTTCTGGGGCTATAATGTTCTGTCATGAGCCCATTTTGTAAATGGTGGAGGATGCTCATAGCAAATAGTTTGCCCGAGGCGTCAAGCAAAATAATCTCTCTGAAGCAAGATGGAGAGGATTTAGGACCCTTCTTGTACAAAGGGACTACAACACTACTTTCCAAGAAGTGGAATTTTCCCAGATCGAAAACAAAAATTAAACAATGTGGCAAAAAAAGGATCCCCAGGCAACAGCATCCTTTTTGATTAACGCAATGGGGATTCCGTTAGGACCCTGAGAACCAGATGTTCTAGCGTTTTTTATATACCCCACTAGTTCCTCCCCTGAAGGAGGACCATATGCCAAGAGAGACGTCTCTTCCACACCAATTGTTACAGGAATGACTGGTCTATTGATTGTGCATAATAGGGAGATAGAATCCACCCAGTCCTTTTCAGAGATCAGGATAGGCAGTGTCTTATGCCTTGAATCACAATATTCTGCGATCAGGCGCCAGTACTTCCTGGAATCTTTAGTCATTGTGGCTTCTCCCAAACTGATCAACTTCGAGTTGCAATGCCTTCTCCTTTCACTGAGTTTACCTTGACTTCTTACACATTTGAGGTGGTTAATTTCCTGCTGGCAACCCATAAAAAACTGCACATGCTTTTTCGTCGGTCGATTTATAACTTGATTTAATATTTTCAGAAGGGAATATGCCCTGTTTAGGCTTTTGAGGCATAACAAAACTGGAGCCTAAGTTGTGAATCTCTTCCATTTGGGCCTCGAAACATTGAACAAGATCGTCAGTCACACGTCCCACCTGATCTGCATAAACCCTCTTAATTTTGAGATTGACCACGGCCATATTTTTTAATGTCCAAAAAAAGTGACCATTTGATTTATTAAAGGCGGTCATACCAAGGCAAGCGTGTCCCGGATCCAATGCCCTTAAATTAAAGTCAGCTGCCATGCCCACTATACTATGGTCACTCAATGCTGACGGGAGAACAAAAAGATTTTCACAGTTCCCAAGCGTTTGATAAGAGACAACCACATAGTCTAGAAGACTCTAGAGCAGGGGAATGTAAAGTAAAGGAATAAGCTTCACCTGTGGGTACTCTCATATTTAATATAATCAAATCCAATATTCTAAGGGTCTCAAGGAAGGACAGCCCTCATTTGTATATTCTTTTTTCCCCAGGAATAAGATCCCAGGTATAGACCAGATTTCTTCTTTATCAATGTTGGCGTGAATCTAAGTGGCCGAGTTGGAGACTGGTCATTTATGTCTCCCATGATTCTTATATGGAGACATTCTTCCCTGATAGCTATATCGTAAACGAATAAAAAGTGCACTCACCTAATAATCAGTGTCTCCCGGGTGGCATATACATATTTGGCAAAAGGAAAGAAGAGGAGCAACCATTGTCTCCCAATCATGCTAACTTCAAGCCTAAGCACAGATTCGAGGGATGACTAAAAACCATCTGGTTCCAATTGATCAAATTCTTAAGCAGAATGGCCACCAGCCTACAAGCATGGTCTCTTTCAGAGCACTTAACGTAGCTAGAAAACACACAAAAACCACTACAATCAGCATATAATTTGAGGGTTCCGAGTTTTCAAAAAATGTAGTTTTTCAACGTTATGACCCAGGCCAGACATGTTCCAAGTCAGGAGTAACCCCCCCCCCCGAGCTTCCTATAATAAATATATTAATAATAATAATAATAATAATAATAATAATAATAATAAACAAGTTTATAAAGCACCTGGTTACACTAGGCTAGTGTGTCCCCGCGCTACGGTACAGCCTAGCGGCCCTCTGACATAAAATACTTGATTTACAGCCCCTCAAAGGAAGAAGACAACAATGGTCTAATCTAGGGAAAAAGATACGTTTTCAACTCCTTGCGGAAAACTGCCTCTGAGGCCTCCAGCCAGAGCCCCCACGGGAGTTTGTTCCACTGCTGTGCCACCAGGAAGCGAAAGGAATGGTCACCCATCCTTGCTCTCCTAATGATAGGTATACTAACCTGCCCCATCCCACTAGATCTTAATTGACGGGTGGGGGTATATGGAGTTAAAAGGTTGGATAAGTAGGTGGACCCCTTCCCCTGTAAGATCCGATGGCTAACACAGAGGGCCTTGAACAGGATTCGTTTCTTGATCGGCAGCCAAAGCAAGGTGGCCAGAGCCCTCTTAGAGGGGGCTCTCTTAGGCAGCATCAAAACCAAGCGAGCTGCCGTGTTCTGGATATGCTGCAGCCGCTGAATGCATTTGACATTAGCTCCCAGGTAACGGACATTCCCATAGTCCAGCCTTGATGTCACCAAGGCGTGGACCATGGTTTTCCTGGCTGTGATAGGTAGCAAGTCCAAGGTCTTCCTGAGTCCCCTCAGGACTCCAAAACATGTGCCCGCCACTCGTCTTGCATGGTGCTCAAATGAGAGCTTAGTATCAAGCCACACCCCTAAATTCCTAACCTGTTCGCTAGGCGTGAGTGTAGGCCCCAGCGTCTGTGGCCACCAAGCCGATGTCCACACTGATGGTGCCTTCCCTATAATCATCACCTCCGTTTTGTTTCTGTTCAATTTAAGGCAGTTACTGGCCATCCAGGACGCTAATTCTTGCAGACATGTTGTGAAATTACTGGCTGCCTTCTTATCTGGTTGTGTGAGGGACACAACCAGTTGAGTGTTGTCAGCATAGGACACAACCCTGACCCCAAATTTTTGTGTGATCTCAGCCACCGGCGTGACATAAAGTTTAAATAGGGTCGGACTGAGAGTGGACCCCTGTGGCACCCCCTGTTTCAACTTGATGTTTTTTGACCGATGGTGTCCCTGCGCTACCTGAAAACTGCGGTCTTGCAGAAAGGATTCCATCCATTCCCAGGCCTTACCAACCACCCCTCCCTTTCTGAGACACTGTAGCAATGAGTGATGGGCTAATAGATCTAATAGAATTAATGCCGCTGTTTGTCCCTCATCCACATATTTCCAGATGGTCTCAATAGACAGAAGCAGATCTGATTCAGTCAAATAAGATGCTCGAAAACCTGATTGGGTATGGTGGAGAAGACTATGCTTACTAACATGTTCCATCAGTTGGTTGTTAACTACCTTCTCTGCGATCTTCGCAAAGTAAGGTAGAAGTGAGATAGGTCGCAGATTGTCCAATTAATCCATGCTGACATGGGGTTTCTTTTTCAAAGGGAGAACAACAGTCTCCTTCCATTTTTTGGGAACAGTGCCTGTGCTAAAAGAAAGCTCTAAAAGATGTCTGATGTAGTGCTCGAGGGTCTCAATACTCCCTCTGAGCATCTTAGGTGATGCCGGGTCTTTGGGAGAGCCAGACTTAATGTCAGCAGCTATCTTGTTTAGGGTATCATAAGATGGAACAATGAATGTATCAAGACATTCTATCCTCGTTATGTTACTGGGTACGTCATTGTCCATACATCCCTCCCGAGCCGCGCCCGGGAAAGTGGAGTAAATCTTCTTTACCTTCTCTACGAAGAAGCCTGCCACCCGATTGCAGGACTCCACTGAGCCAACCAAGGGTGTTTCAATATTAGACAAGGAGGATATTTCCTTAAAGACAGTGAACAACTCCTTGACCGAGTTCTCCGCCATCTCTATCCTCTCCTTGTAGTAGGAAGCCCGCGTCTTTCTAATTAGGGCATGATAGCCCTTAAGGCTGGCTTTGTATTCACTCCTACCAAGAGCTGAAAAATCTCTTCTCCAGCGTCTTTCGAGGCGCTTACAAGCGGCCTTTGCCAATATAAGTTCCTGAAGGGATGACTCCTGTCTGCTGGGGAGCAGGCATAATTCCGCCACCCAGCTCCACTCTGCCAAGTCGTCTTCCAAATTCTGGAACCTGAGGATCAGCTAGCAGGTCCATCACCATGTTTATTGTTCGTCCACTTTGGCACAAAGAAACCACAATATCTTTGGGGTTACCGAGTATGATCTCTAAATTGGGACCCATCATATCAAATACCACTGATTTATGGGTCCTTGGACCATTCAGACACCGAGTTACGGGATGCCTGGAAGGAGAGTCCCCGCATTCTATAACAGATGTAACATCAATCCCTCGCTTAAGAAAGTGCTCGCAGTTCAGAGCAATCAGATTGGCGATGATAGAGGAGCACAAGGTGACCCTAGAGTAGGAAAGTGTATCAGATATGTAGATCTCCACATTTGAGATGTCTCAACTGGACATCAACCTTAAGGTCTCAATCTCTGAGAAGGAGCTAAAGATAAAACCTCTGTTTACTGGAGGGGATTCATAATCAAATAACCAAGTGAAGTCCTGGATGGAAGATGAGATACTCTGCACCACAATGGTTTTCTTTATAGCGTCCATCAAGGGGATCCATCGGGAAACCTATCCCTGTAGCTAAAAGCTTTTGCCTCCCCATTAGGCTGCATGCTAAAGTGTGGGGCGAAAGTGCTGGGGGTACCACCCACCTAATTTATATTGGACAACGTCAATCCACCGGTGGGAAGACCAGGAGCCAGAGCTCTCCACCGGAGAACCCCCAAGGGGGAACTTACAGGGGCACATTTAGGGTTCTAGGCAGGCCCTGGATAATACAAGTGAGACTATGGCCATAGAGGTGAACCTGCTGCGCACGGACTTTCGTTCGGTATATGGTAAGGTCCAGGTGGGCGAAGGCTCTATTGTGGAGCACCAGGCAGAGGTGGCTACTCTGCAGAATCAGATGGCAATGGTCATGTCCTGACTGGGGGCCCTGGAGGTGCATGTAGAGGACATGGATGGAAGGTCCTACCAAAATAATGTGCACCTACTGTGGTTCCCAGAGTGGGTAAAAGGGAATGCCGTCAAACATGTTGTTGAATAATGGATCCGTGGTGCTCTAAAACCATGTGGGTTGTCCCCCATATTTGCCTTGGAGAGAGCTCATTGGGCTTTGGTAGCTCTGCCTCGACCAGAAGTGCTGTGCTGGATATAATTGCACACATACTGAACTACAGGAACTGTATCCTCTGTTAAAACATGGGAAGTGACACTGCCAGGTATGAAAAACAAAAGATCTCTATTTACCCCGACTACACCAATAAAGTACAGAGGGCCTGCAAAACATTCTTGGAAGTTAAAATGAAGCTTCGTTCCATGGGCCTCTGATATATGTTATTGTACCATGCCAGACTGAGGGTGTTCTCGGGGGGCAAATCACATTTTTTCAATAATCTGTATGATGTGTGGTGGTGGTTGGAGGTCTAGGACAAGGTACCCGAAATGAATGAAATGAATGAAATGAAATGAAATGAAATGAAAACAGATTTCTAAAGCGCATGGCTGCCCTTGAGCGTCCCAGCGCTAAGTAATACACTGAGCCACTATCCCAGAACATCAGAAGGAACCTACAAAGGGAAAAGAAGGGTCTTAAGTGTTTTGCGGAATTTTATCAGGTTGTATTCATTACGCTGGTAAGGAATTCCAAAGATGGCCCGCATTAATAGAAAAACGACGTCCACCCGTTTTCACCTTTTTTGCTCTGGGTATCACTACAAGGTTCCCAGCTTCAGAGCGAAGGGCACGGGAGGGTTTATAGGGGCGGATCAAATCTCTAAGAATGGGGGGGCCGGATCCTTGTAGAGTCTTAAACACCATGCAGAGGGATTTGAATTTGATGCGAGATCTAATTGGTAGCCAGTGCAAGGCCTCCAAGGCAGGCCGAGCTGAAGAGGTTTTGGCTGTACCAGTGAGCATCCGCGCAGCTGCATTCTGTGCTCTTTGAAGAACATTCAGAGTCGATTCAGGTGCCGCCAGGAAGAGGGCATTGCTGTAATCCAGCCTCGAAAGCACCAAACCCTGGATCAGAAGTCTCCTGGAATTATCAGGAAGGAGCGGCAGGATTTTGCGGACTGAGCGAAGCAGCCCGTAACACGTCCCAGCCACTCGCTTGGCTTGAGTAATAAAAGACAGCTCAGGTTCCAGCCATACCCCAAGACTCTTTATAGCGTCCTTGGGGGCCGGAAGGGCTCCCATACTGGCCGGCCACATACAATTGGGCAGTGACGAGCACAAATTGCCAAGAAGCATTAACTCCGTTTTTGACCCATTCAGTTTAAGCCGGGATTCCGCCATCCATGCCACGATGTTGGTGAGGCAAGCAGCGAACTTCTCCCCCTGGCTTTCTGAAAGAGACAGGGAAACAATCAATTGAGTGTCGTCTGCATAGGTTACCATAGTCACTCCGAAGGGTGCCACCACCTCCTCCAGCGGGGCCATATAAACGTTAAAAAGCGTGGGGCTCAACGAAGAGCCCTGCGGGACTCCACACTGGAGGGGAATAGGCGCAGATCTATAATCGCCGTCGCAAACCTGATAAGAGCGACCACTCAGGTATGACTGAAGCCACTGGAGGGCCCGTCCCCCTACTCCAATATTTCCCAGACGGTGGATCAGAATATTATAGTCCACCGTATCGAAAGCTGCGCTTAGATCCAGGAGTACCAGCGCCGCGGAACCTCCTGAATCTAAGATGCATCTGCCTTCCTCCACCATCGCTAGCAAGGCCGCGTCAGTTCGCTGGCCTGGGCGAAAGCCAGTCTGCGTCCGGCCTAATAGATTGTTGTCTTCCAGGAAGCCGGAGAGCTGGCGATTAACAAACTTCTCCGCGATCTTATTCAGGCCCGGCAGGAGTGATATAGGGCGGTAGTTTGCCAAATCAATGGGGTCAAGGCCAGGCTTTTTCAAAAGAGCCTTGACAATGGCCTGCTTCCAGCTTGGTGGAACAATTCCATGGGTGAAGGAGGCATTCAGAAGGTCAATTGCAGGACCAACAATCGGATCCACACATTGTTTGAGGATCCGGATAGGCATAGGATCCAGCGGGGAGCCACTCTTCAGAGCCGACAGCTCCTCACAGAAGGCCTCCCTTGAGATGGGGGAGATTGAATCAAAACCCTTCATGCCTAAAACCCCCTTGGGGGCTGCTGTGCTCATATTGCCTGAACTAGGGGGAAGGCTAGCTAGGATATTTTGTATTTTGGTGTCAAAAAACTGAGCCAGCTCATTGCATCTATTGGGATTCTCCACCTGAGAGGGTGGGGGGATGGGAGCCGTAATAAGCTCTTTGAGAATTTTATAGGCTTCCTTTGAAGAATTGCCTGCCTTATTTATTCGCTCCTCAAAGTGGGCAGCCTTGGTGGAGATCCGTGCGGCTTTATATGCTCTCATAGCTTCTCGATAGTTATGTTTACTATTGGCGGCCCAGTCCTTCCGCCATTCCCGTTCAAGCCTTTTGCAGTTCTTTCTCATCATCCCCAGCTCCGGGGTGTACCAAGATGATTTGTGGCTGTTAGTTTTTTTTGTACACTTTTTTTCGGGCAGAACCGCATCTAACGCGTGGCATAGCCAGTCATGGAAAGCGATATCGGCCTCCAGAGGCCCGTGGCCAGGTGGGGGACTGGACTCAGCGAGGGAACGCAAGAGGCTGTCAGTAGGGAGTTGGGACCAAATTCTCTTGTAGATCGGGGGGGTCTTCTGAGGCCGGGAACAAGAAGAGTCCAGGCTGACATTGAGCTCCCCTACCACAAGGAAATGGTCCGACCAGAGTAAGGGAAGAGGGGGGCCTGTTTGGAGGTGCGCAATATTTGAAAACACAAAATCCAACAGGTGGCCCTTCACGTGCGTAGGTTCCAAATTGTGTAAAATCATATTGGCTGTTCTAAGTTCCGATCTAAAGTCATTTATACTATTATCTTCCTGTAGATCGAAATGGAGGTTAAAGTCCCCCAGAAGCATGAAATAGGGAGAGGATGCCGCTAGGACAGGGACATGATCCAAAATAGAGCTGGCAAATTTTTTAGTCGTCCCGGGGGGGCGATAGACCAATAATCCAGCTAAGGAAAAATTCGGAGAAAGCTGTATGTGAAAGTGACCACTTTCCGCGTCCAAAATAGGGCCTCGGACTACTCTGCAAGAGAACTTGTCCCTGTAGATGATGGCTAAACCACCTCCTTTTCCATGCGGTCTATGGAGGCAGTGAATCAAGAAGCCGGGAGGAAGAGAGTTGACTAAATCAAAATTTGAAAAGTCTGACGTCCATGTTTCCGTGAGATATAAAATATCTAATCGTGTGTCTAGAATCAACTCGGAAATTTGAATAGAGTGTTTTGGTAAAGATCTACAATTAAGAAGTCCTATTTTAAGAGGGTCCTTCACAAAGGTTTTGTTACGACACTCCTCGATTCTACGGGGGGGACAGTACTCACAGGGTATGGAAGGAACATCAAGTTTAAGTCCCTGTGAGCAATAGCGTGAGTCTGACGGCTTTAGCATGAATAAGTCTGCTGTGGAGTATTTAATCAGGTTACCTGTAGAAACCGGCAAGGTCCCTGGCCCTAGGTCCGTTCTGGCCCGGACGGGCCCAGATGGGCTTGCCTCTGGCGCGCCTCCGGCACGCCCGCTGCGCCCGCCCGCTGCGCGGACGGGGATTCGTCGCCATTTATGAAGCGCGAGGGGCAGGAAACGCCCTCGCACTAGAGCGCCAACCGAGCAACCGCCTCACCCAAGATGGCGGATGCGTCCGGTCGCGCTAGTTGGCAGTCAAACAAAGCCCCAGAGCCCTCAAAGCGTTTTAAAAATGCCCCTTCGTCCCTCCAAACGTAAGTCACAGCAATACAATAAATGAATACAATTTTTAAAAGCAACCATCAAGTAACTAGAAAACGCTCCCAATAATTTTTAAAAATAAGTTTCAGCTTTCTTTAAAATGTTAATAGTTCAGGCAAGACTCCCAGTGAGTACAGGGGAGCAGCCAGTGTATAGGACGAAGTCGACAAATAATGACCAATTTATAGCGCGAGGGGCAGGAAACGCCCTCGCACTAGAGCGCCAACCGAGCAACCGCCTCACCCAAGATGGCGGATGCGTCCGGTCGCGCTAGTTGGCAGTCAAACAAAGCCCCAGAGCCCTCAAAGCGTTTTAAAAATGCCCCTTCGTCCCTCCAAATGTAAGTCACAGCAATACAATAAAGAAATACAATTTTTAAAAGCAACCATCAAGTAACTAGAAAACGCTCCCAATAATTTTTAAAAATAAGTTTCAGCTTTCTTTAGAATGTTAATAGTTCAGGCAAGACTCCCAGTGAGTACAGGGGAGCAGCCAGTGTATATACCTGGGGAGAGAGCGGGTTCCTGGAGGTCTGGAACTCAGGTATCTTCTGGAGCTGATGGACCTGCTTAAAGGCCCGACGATGGGGACGGGACTAAGGGCGGTCATTCTCCTGGGAGGAGGAGCTCCACCAGGGCTGTTATTCAGGACGATGGTACTATGGCATTGGCCCTTTCGGATCAACAGTTGGTGCTGGGGTAAAGTGACCCTCCCTTTGGGGCTCCATTTCTATAGGACAATTCTGCGATTTGATATTGCACCTAAGACTTAGCAATTGTGATGTAATTTTGCCTAACCACTCTTTGTTTCTAATTGCAGGGGGTGATCTCAAGTTTTATCCCTCTCTTACGGTTGAGGAATTTGAATTTACCAGGGGTCATTTACTCATGGGGCACTGTATTGGTTTACTGTGTCATGCTTCAAGTGGATTCTAGAAGGTATAATCTGTATGAGGTGCTCCAGATGCCTCTTTACGTATAGTAGTAGGCAACAATTGGGGAGGAGGGGTTAGGCTGTGGGTCCTGACAGCAGCAGATGCGTTGGATTTGCAGTATGCTAAGTTGTTAATATACTGCCCATCCAGGGAGGGGGGACTTCTATGGCCTAACTGTTGGGATCTCTTTGTCTTGGCTTACTGTGCTGGGATACAGGCAGCACATGTATCTTCCTTACTGGTGGTGCTCGACTTGGTCATCTATGTGGATGGGGTATTTAGTGGGTCTGCAGAGAGGGATAGGACACTCACCTGGCTGATTAGATAAGCATTATCACATGCAATGTGAGGGGGCTCAGAAATTACGCTAAGTGCTACAGAGTCCCTTAGGCACCACAAATTGCAAATTGCTTGTCTTCAAGAAGCACACCTCATAGGGGCGGAAACACAAAAATTAACAAAGAAATGGAGGGGTCAAGGTTTCTCTGCTTCCTACTCCTCACATGCCAGGGAGGTGGACATCTGGTGGCTCCAGGGTTACCCTTTCAGTACACCTACAGTGAGGTGGATGAGGAGGGGCATTATCTGTTGTTGCAGGGTACTTTGGGTGGCAAGGATATCACAATCCTTAACTCGTATGTCCCTAATGTTGAGGATCAGCATTTACATTGACTTGTTGGAGGGTAGTTTAGAGCTTCCCATATTCTGGGTGGGTGATTTAAATTTTAATTGCGTCCTGGATGGGGTGGGGGACCAGTTCCCACCAAAGAGGGCTACTAAGCCACTAATGGTGGGCCCTCTTCAGGCAGTGAGGCACAATTTGGGTCTACTGGACAACTGGCATCTGAGAAGGCACAAGTACACCTGTCAATTGAGGATGCATAACACGTATAGGTGTTTGGATCGTGTTTTGGTGGATGGTTTTGATCATTCAGGGTAAACAGCATTGAAGCACTTGGGTCAATTCCTCTCAGATCATGCTGCTGTGTTATTAATTCTGGCCTGGGAGGATAGGCTGGCTAATGCAGTCTAGAAAGTTATATTGTGGTGAATTGGGGAACTATGGACACCAGGGCTGTTGAATGGAAAGCGCTCAAGGCGCTAGTCAGGGGAGAGTGTATGGAGACGAACTGCAGAGAATGGTAGAAAATCTTAGGGTGCAGGAGCGACATTTGGCTGATTTGCAAAAATGTGAAGCATCCTCGACGGAACTGTGGATACTATATTGGGAGTACACAGAGATATGCTTGAGATATGGTATACTTTGGATAGGACTTTCCTCAATTCCTATCGTCAGCTCTTACATATGGAGGGTGAGAAATCAGGCGAAATTTTGGCATGGATACTCAGATGTGAAACTGAGATACCACTCATTTTGTACATTCCTAATGGACATGGGAACTTCAAACTAGACAACAGATTATCTTGTTGGTCTTTCTGGATCATTTCAAATAGGCATATCAGGCAGGCCCAACTGGCCCTTAGGGAAAGGTGGAGCGGTTTCTGGCAAGGGTTGGTCTCGCAGTACCTTTCGATGCAAGAAATCGAATACATGTATGACAAGACATTACCTTGAGAAGGGTCACACGGAAAATGACCTTCAATGGGACATCATTGACAAACCTCATTATGATGTTAATATGGGACCTTTGGAACATGTTTTATTCCGCCGGGAACAACGTTGGGTGTTCCGTCTTCAAAGCCATCTGAAAGGTCTTAATGAGGATATTCCCTGGGGCTATGTTTAACTTTTCCATGTCCCCCACAGTGTTTCAATATATTTTTGGATGATTAACAACACATATATATGGGAGTAATGATGTTAGTCATAGAAGGTGGATAACATTATGACTGATCCTCATTGAATCAATGCCAGCCTAATGGTGTGAGTCTTGTCTTAGTCTTGATGTATACTATTATACATTCAGATTTTCCTTCCCATTCTCTACACATGCTGGTCCGTTTTTCTATCTCATTGGATACACCGTCTTTAATGTGCATCATGTACCCATTTTACAAACAATGTGTCATTGTGATTAGGTATCTTGCTTTACATATGGAACTATATGTATGTATTATTTCCATCTGTTAAGCCACCTAATTTAGATGTGTTACGTCGTGGTGGCATGGCCCCGTTTCTGGTGCAGAGCTCTCAATCACTGATTTACCATCTCAGTACACCGTGGGCACACTATCCATCTTTAGTGCGGCTGATGTCTGTGTGTTTTTTGAGCCTACGAGACTGCTGATACTGTTGTCTCCCTACTGTTGTCTCCCGACCCTTTATAGTGTAATCCACTGTTTTTTCGAATGACCAATACTACATTTCCCGTGATCCCTTGCAACTCTTGATGGCATGGCCCCGTTTTTGATGTCGAGCTCCGTTTTTGACAATTCAATCATTACACTACATTGTGGACACATTATATATCTTCAGTGTGGCTGGATTGGCTTTTGTATTTTTCAAGTTCAAGAAACGGCGTACATCGTTGTATTCCGACCATGTATAGCGTAATCTACTTCTAGCTCTACGACTAATACTACATTTCCCTTGATCCCTTGCAACCCGGACGTTAATTGTTCCACTTCCGGGTAGACGCATTCATGAAGGTGCATGGGTTGCTTTATAAACATTGTGAGACTCGCGGTCTCTCCCCCTTCGGTTGGTGCTCTGAATAGGACGACACGGATTAACTGAAGGTATTGGAATGAGCGAGTGTGGGCAGCCGCCGATGGCTTGTGTGCTGTCTAGTTAGAGTGATTATTGACCCTATTTGTTCAGTTTTTGACTGATTAAGCCAATACCAGCGAACGCATGCCGTATAATCTTTAGAGCTGGATGCACGCGTGTAGCGTTATTGACCAACACGTTTCTTTGGGATGCTTGGGTTACCAGGTTTAATATCGCATACTGACGAGTTTAATAGATTTTGCTCGTTGTATTATTACTCATTTTTATTAGCACTAGACCAGAATAAATTGGTCTGGCTATGTGCAGAACATATTAAATGTCTCTACATTGCTGATAGCATTTAACACACGTTATATACTCCAACAGATACACGTGACTATGTAGTGACTGTGAGCTACTCGTTTTTGGGACATGTGGTTAATAAAGTTTCACTTTTTTATTATTGTCCTGAATATTGTGTAGTGTGTAAATAACAGATTGTGCTTGTCATAACGATATCTAATGACAGCAAAACTAATCTATCAGTATATATGTCCATTTTTGTACAACATGGGAGAACCATACTGAACCGGTCTTTTATCTTTCTAGTAATCTGTGCTCTGTAGCATCATTCTTCGAAAGGTAGAGGTAAACTTACATTACCCCTAGGTGAGTTCACACAATACATCGACTTACCTGAATGATGTTTGTTCCCCATTTTTTAATCACGTGTGCAACACATGTCACGTGTGTGGTGTTTATTTTGGTGTTTGGACGTTGACCTTAATGTTTTGGAAATGATACTGAATTTATTAACTATCTTTTTTCAGAGACACTGGACCGGACTGCAGCTGGTCCTTTTGTCATTTACACCTTACTAATGAGTATGGTCTGTAATTTATTTATTTTGGTTATACGAGCAGAGTGATAATATTGAGAGGTCCTGATGAATGCCGCGAACAAGTAGTCATCTGGCAGAAACATGTCGACCACCAATAACTAGGATATTATTTCAATCCTAGATCACCTCATTTTAACTCTAGCTGATGGGAACTATTATTAAATTTGAATTTGTTACCCTGTAGCTAGTTTTATTTACTCACATTTTGTTCAAATTCACACTCTGCCCCTTACTCCCCCTGCCAACTTTGGTATCCCCATTAAAACACCTCACGCTCCTCTCGCATTCTTTTTTGAGAGTCGTAGCCCACACTGTATACCTTGCGGTTGCAGTGTGCAAGAGGGGACCCAATGATGAAGCATGTCACCCTCGGGTGAGTGAGGGTTCTCGTCTTTAAAAGAAAAGATTTCTTTTGCCTCCCTTGTTTACACACACTGATTTTGTCTTTTAGGACAGTAGCATTTCATCACTTTTAGTGAGATACATTCATTTGGAGTTAGTGATGCCTGATGCTTTGTTTTACTCCACCATTCGAACCCCTTAGTGTGATACAAGGGTTAGTCTCCCCCAGTTGTGGTGGGGTCACATGCAGGATCTGAAGGGGAACATCACGGTGAAGGAATTGGGTACTGCCATAAAAGTGCCTAATAGATCTAAGGCCCCAGGCAGTGAAGGATTTCCAGTGCTGGTATACCAAAACAACTCTGCTGTACTCAAGGAGAAATTATTGGAGGTCTTCCTTGAAGCGAGGGAGGGTGTATTTCTCCAGGCGACCTTATGTGAGGGGACTGTGTGCCTTATGCTGAAACTTGGGATGATACAGTGGACTCTTCCTCGAATAGGCCCCTCACCATGTTCATCTCATATCTTAGAATGCTGTGTAACCTTCTGGTGTCTAGACTGCATGGGGTAGTTCATGAGTTGGTTCATGAGGACCAATGTGGCTTTATGCCGGCACGCAGTACCACCAACAATCTGCAGAAACTGACCGATGTATTGCATGACACTGCAGGCAGGGTGAAGGAATTGGCTTTGCTCCTTTGACCTAGAGAAGGCATTTGATAAGGCAGAGTAGGAATATTTAATGGTTGTGTTGTCGGGTATGGGGTCCAGGCCCAATTTTTGTTCCTGGGTACAACTCCTCTACATTGAGCCCTCTATTCGTGTCAAAGTGGGTGATGAACTCTCCAAGCTGTGGACTGCTGGTAAAGGAATCAGGCAGGGGTGTCCTGTCTCACTTCTACTTTTCGTGCTTGCAATTGAACCTATAGCTCGATTGGTGTGTAGGTAAATGGAGCCTTGGGGATCTGAATGGGCGGTTTCACCCAAATTGTTTCCTTTTATGCGAATGATACGCTGGTGTACGTGCGATCCCTTGGTCAGTCAGTTCCACTCCTACTGCAGTTGTTGGGAGCTTTTGGTGAGGTTCTGTCCTTAAGGCTACTACTGCTCGTATGTTGCTCTTTTTCCATTTCATAGGGTTGATTGGTAAACATCCAGACCAACTGCTTGGGGATCTGGGTCACGCACACTAAGGTAGAACACAAGAACAGAAATGTTGATCAGGTTGTGAAAGGGCTTGATGGACAGAGCAACAATGGCTAAGATGGTCTTCCTCCTATGCTGCCTATACATCTTTTAAAACTCACTGTTACTGATCAAGGCTTGGTGTTCTCACATGCTGGATAACCTGTTGACCTCTTTGATATGGGTGGGAAAGTGCCACATGGTGGGATCATGGGTGCTTCAGAGAGATTTGGTGAACTGAGGGTTAGCAGTCCCAGATATACAGTTTTATTATTATGCAGCACATATGCAGCATGCCCCTCATCCTTCTAGACCTCTCCACAGCCCTCGACACCGTTTCACATCGCTCGCTCGCAGCCAGACTTCACATCACGGGGATACAAGGAGCCGCCCTCGACTGGATCCAATCCTTTCTCGTTGGCAGAACCCAGAGGATCAGACTCCCTCCCTTGCTCTCCCAACCCACCGATATCAACTGCAGAGTACCCCAAGGATCATTGCTCAGCCCCATGCTCTTCAACATCTGCACGGCCCCCCTCGTGCCATCGTCAGACAGCATGGGCTCAGCAATGTATCCTATGCTGATGAAACCCAGCTCATCCTCTCACTCATGAAGAATCCTGAAGACACCAGACTCTGCTTCCAGGAAGGAATGAAGAACGTGGTAACCTGGATGAAAGACAGCTGCTTGAAGCTCAACTCAGAGAAGACTGAGGTCCTCATCCTCTGACCCTGCACCTCCGCCTGGGACAACACCTGGTGGCACTCCGCCCTTGGGAACCCACCCACCCGTACCGACCACACACAAAACCTCTGCATCATCCTCGACTCCTCCCTAGCCATGAACCATCAGATCAACGCCGTCGCATCCTCTAGTTTCAACTGCCTGCGCATCCTCCGTAAGACCTTCAAATGGATCCCGCATGACTGCAGAAGGACCATCACCTACGCGCTCATAACCATTAGACTGAACAACGGCAATGCCCTATACACCGGAATCAACAGAACTCTTCTACACAAACTCCAAACCATCCAGAACGCCGCCATCAGACTTGTCCTTGGGAATCCGCGTCACAAACACATGACCCACCACCTACGAGATCTCCACTGGCTCCCCATCGAGAAGAGGGTCACCTTCAAACTCCTCACCCACGCCTACAAATCCCTCAACAACATCGGACCCAAATACCTCAACGAGAGAGTATCCTTCCACGTACCCAAGAGGAACCTCTGCTCCACTGAAGTGGCTCTGGCAGAGGTCCCCCGAATCCACACAAACAGAACAGGCAGGAGAGCTTTCTCCTACATTGCTGCCAAGACCTGGAACGAGCTCCCAGTGAACATCAAACACTCCAGACCCTGCACACGTTCAGGAAGGACCTCAAAATCTGGCTCTTCGACTGATCCGGAACCGCTCCCCACCCCCACTCCCCTAGTGCCTTGAGACCCTCACGGGTGAGTAGCGCGCTTTCTAATCCCCTGATTGATTGATCGATTGATTGTTGGTGAAGACTGATAATTCAGAGAAGAGACTGCTGGGAGCATGGGGGGAGGGGATACTTTACAACAAACACTGCTGCGTGGGGGTAGATCAGACCATTTGGTTCCTTACTTGCTTCAGGCTACAGCAAAGATCTGGGAGAAGGTGGTTCAGAAGGTACCCTTTAGAAGGAAACTACAGCTGTGGGATCTTGAACCTTTTTGAACCTTTTTGAGCATTTGATGATGACATGTCGAGGGAGCAGTGGCAGGGGAGGATGTCTGTCAGGTGGCTAGTTGGGGTTGGGGGGGTTTGGGGTTATCCCGGCCCATTTTTACACTGGAGCAAACTAGAGAGTGTAGCGAGGGAGGTGTGGGTGCTTGATAATCTGATCTGGTGAGGGGAGGGGCCACACCAAATCATGCGCTTTTGCAGGGCCCTCAGGGGAGACATGCTTACTCAACGATTCACAACACTTAGGGCTTGGGAGCAGAAGTTGGGGGAGCCACTTCTGGACACTTATTGGGCACACACTTCTGCCCTGGGGTGCGCGGTGCCTTGTAACAGTAGGTTAAAGCTGCTTCATTTGTACTTTTTACACTGCACCTATTTGACACCTTATAAATTAAATAGGAAGGATTCTACAAGAGGAACTAAATGTCTTGGCTGCGGGTGAATGGATGCTACCTGGCTAATATTTGCCCTGCCATGCTTATGGTAACTGTGCACGTTGCTGTTATGATTCTTTTTCTGATGTTTTCTTCAAGGATTTGGTCCCTCTACTGTCTTGGACCGACTATTGTGGTTGTTCCTCTGATGCTATATTGCCTGACATGTTGTGCACCCGTATCTGTAACCGGCACCACTTTGTATTTCAGGGGGTATTACATGTGTAACTGAACTTCTGGCACTGTATGTTTTTTTGTTGCTAAATAAAATACAATAAAAAATAAAAATAAAGGTTACATGCTGTAATTTATGTGAGGCATCTTAGTTCACAAACAAAAGACCTTGATCTTGAAGGTCAAGCTGAAGTTAGCTCTTTAAACCAATAATTCTAGTTAACTGTCACTGTTTTCGGCACCTTTAAATGGGGTGCTTAAAACAAACTACACGTTAATTCTGCCCACATGTATAATATTTATTGTAAGTTAAAAAAACACATTCTATAGTTAGGACAGAACCTAAACTAGTCACATTTAAGTCAAACTAGAAATCATATTTGTGCATGTTTTATCTTCTGAAGAACATAATTTAATAAGGAGAAAGCATTAGGTTAAAGGCCTTTGAATATCAAAGACTCGTGTTTTCGGCACCAAATGTCTGTGTGTCATGTTTGTAAAAATGCATTTTATGTTTGAAGCCCAGGGCAGATTTGTCATTCTCATTCATTATGCAAGTTTATTTTTCCATCAGCCTCAACTGTCGAAATAAGCTGTCCGATGCAGGGCCAGGCAGGGCACTGCTGTCAGAAAGACAGTCCACCTGTCTCAGAGTTGGAGGATTGAAGGTTTGATGGACAGGGGACTCCGCCATGTTTATCTGCCAAACTCTGAATTGGACCCAAAAGATTCTTGTGACCTTTACAGAATGCTATGCAATGTTGAACATTTTTCGTGATTATATTTTAAGTGAAAATAGACACAAGGAGTTTGTGCTGTAACCCAAGTATTTAATAACAAAAATAGCATTTAGTATCAGAGAGCAAAAATATACGTTAAATGAAGGTAATATTATATAAGTCATTTATTGGTCACACCTAGTACATTTTCCTTAACCCCCAGGTGGCCTAGGAATGACAACTTACCATCTGGAGTGCTGGAAGGGCCTGTGGGTAAAGTACATAACTACCAACTTGTCTGGGAAGGACCAACAAAAAGAACAGATGATTGTACAACAGACAGTAGCTGTCCTTATGTGGGTCTACTCACCCTTTTCTCTTGAAGCACAACAGAAGCAAGATATCTAAACTCAGGTTACTGGTGTTTTTAGAAGCAAAACTAGCGCTGAACATATCTATATATCACAGATACAGTGGCAATATAAAGTTTAAAAAGGTAAGTCGTTTTTTTAAAAGAGATAGCATGTTTCAGTAATTCTCTTTCCTAGTGAGTTTCTGCTACATGGAGTTATCAACAAATTGGTCTACCTTTGTTAGAGGTTAAATATAGCATTACTTACCTATCTGGCAATGGAAAGCCATCCTCAGCTCAAACAGCCCAAGTCTTTAGGAGCCTGACTGAATGAAAGTGCTTCTACCCCTTGGAATGATACAGACATGTTATCCTATGTGTAGAGTTTCTGCAGGAGGACCGTGAGAAGAAGTCCTTGTGATTCATAATGATCATACTGAAGTATCTCATGGAAATTATTATAATATTGTTGGACTTGGCCCTTTTCTCTGAATTGTTTCGTTTTTTTAATGCATGTATAATTCCTGAACTGCATGTATAATTCCTTAACTGCATGTATAATTCCTGAACTGCATGTATAATTCCTGAACTGCATGTACAATTCCTGAACTGCATTTATCTTTAACTGTTGGATAAACTTGAGTATTTGCATAAATTATACAGTGTGGCGTCCCTTATTGTGTGTGTTCCCCGTTCCATGAGAGGTGCGTGTTGTATGGTTGCTTTACACACAGGCCTTTGGGTGCCCAGCCGCTCGTGTCACGTTACCGCATTAGGGACTGGAGACCCCAGTTCCTACAAATATCATATATGTGCATAAAACAGCAGGCCAGTACAAAGCATTGTAACAATACTGATATCATAATATATGAAATATGAGCAACACAGTGTTATATGAGCAACAAAATACACAAATAGTATACAGAACACAGTGTTTGGCAATCAGGAGCCAAAGGCCACAGCTAACTGAAGGGTACAATAAAGAGAATACACATTTGTGATCCACAATCCACACTGCTAGTAAAAAATGTTTCTGTAAAACGTTCTACTAGATGGCAATTTCTGATTCTACCAGTAACAGTAGGCATTGGATTCTTTAACATTGGTATGGACTATAGGATATAAAAATGTCCATAAACTTTTATACACAAGCTATTTTGAGATATAGTAACACAGCATGGGAATCCAGATCCAACAGGAGAAATGCTAGTCGCCACAATAACCAGAAACCAGAATCAACCATGCAAAGAATATCTATGGCAACGGAACAAGAAAGAGAAAAACAGAGAAGGAGAAAGAGAGACACTTGATATCTTCCTCTCGCCTATTTTTACTACTAGACTCAATTTGCAGTTGAGTGATGTTGATATCTACAACAGAAATTAATTATTTTAATGTTTAGTCAAATAGATTACCCTTCACCATGCCTACTGGAACATCTTTTATATCTTGTAGCAATCTCTGCATAACCTATTTTCTTTGGCTGCTGCTAACTCTATTCTAAAGCTGAAAGATATAAAAAAACATAGCAAATGCAAGGAACAACCCGAAGTCTATTATACATACTTAAATCTATAACTGCATTGAATGAGTTAGAAATCAGGTCTTCTAAATACACATAGTTCACCAGCAGTAACATTATGAATACTTATCAGTAGTTTGCTTTTACTCCAAACATTATACATTCACTTCCTCGCCACTGGCAATCCCTTAATACCATACAATATTCAAGTGATCTAAACAAAGCTTGTACAACGGGAAAGGTACATAAGTTCCCCCCATAAATAGGTGCAATTGAGTAAGTAATCCTATGAAGGATGCATCCAGGGTATGGACTCTGTAAACTGTAAGGTGGGTGACTACAAAACTAAAGTGCATATCAAAGTTTAGGGTCCAGATGTATTAGGTTTTTTACATTGTCTTGTCTGTGATGGCAAAAAACACTTTAGTGTGTATGAAACCCAAAGTGCGATTCAGTAATACATCGTCTAATCACAATATTTGTTTGCAACCGAATACCCATTCGGTATATGGAAGGTGCGTGTTTTTGGCTTTACTTCCAAAAAACAATTCCGAACTGTATGTATTAATTTTTTGCAATCGAATTCCAGTTGCAAAACATTAATAGTTTTCTAAATAAAAACCATGTAGTGGTAACCCCTACTCCTCTGAGAATGTAAAAAAAAGCTTAAGAGGGGGCAGTGGTCTATGGTATCTCTGTATCTTCTTAAACAAAGAATACAAAAATTAATCTTTTATTTTTAAAAGCAGTCCCATTTCCTTTAAGGCAATTGGGCTGTATTGTAAAAGTTTGCTATAATAAAAAGCAATCACAGACATGAGGGTCTTCTGACCCCAGCAGGCCACTACTCTTGTCATAGCTGTGATTCATAGTGGGCCGCAATTTGTGACCTACCTCATTGATATTCATGAGGTAAGTTGAATAGCCATTCTCTACGAATCTGTAATCTGCAAACTGACCTATTAGCACATAGGTAGGTTTCCAAATGTTCACACTGGTTGGATAATACTAATTGCAAATTGCGACCAGTATTTTGCAGCCAGTTGTACATACATTGTCTATAGCACCTCAACGCGATCTATGTACTAGAATTGGGTAGGAACCCAGGCTGGCTTGGGTGCAGTAGGTCATTAGTTTTAATATATTGTAAGAGTTACTAGTTAAGAAATGTATCCAGTAAATTAGATAAAGCAGACAATAAGTATATTGGTCTGTAATTTGATAGCACATTAGGGTCAGCTAAAGGTTTCTTAAGCAAAGGCAACATTAAGCTTGCTTCCATTGCACAGGAACAATTCCTGTGGACAACGAGGCATTAGGTACTATGTTTGCCAGAGTGTTAATAGTTGATGCACCTAGTACAAGAAAGCTTAGTGGACAAGGGTCAGATGGAAAGCCTGATTTTATACTTTTTAAAGCAGCTAGCAATCCCTCCAAAAAATAGGGAGGAAGTTGGTGAAAGCTGCCCTCCTGGTGGTAGTCTTACTGATACTTACTACTTGTGGTAAACTCTCTCCCACCTGCAAGTCTATCAGTAGACTTGCTTGAATAGATAATATTTTATTCTAAAAATACAAGGCTAGCTGGTCACATCATTCAAGTCATGGCTGAGGGCCTTTAATTGCGGCCTCTGGGCTTGTGAAAGTTTCAAATATTCTGAAGATTTCTCTGGCCTTGTTGCCTGACTTTTCTATCCTTGCCTCAAAGTAGGCTTATTTTGCTAGTTTTACCTCGGTATTATATCTCTTTAGCGCCACCTTATAGATATCGTTATCATTAAAATATTTTTTTCGCCATTGCCACTATAAGATTTTACTGTGTTTCTGCTAATTTCTAAGGTTATCCTTAAACCAAGGGGCAGATGGCTTGGTTCTACAAAATGTACGTACATAAACCACTGCCAGTTCATTAGTCGTCTTGCCAATACAGTCATCTAGTCGATTGACATCTAATTCTACTATCCCAGAGAGAGAAGGAATATTCTCTTCTAGAGTGTGAGTGATGTCCAAAGATTACATGTTATGGAATGCTCTTAATGTGGCTCAGGCTTTTTCTGGTTTACATGGCGCACTTGCCATTTTTAGCCAGCTGAACTTGATCACATATTGATCCGTACATACCAATGGCAGAAGTTCATCTAGATGATTCTTGCGATTAGAAAACTTTGATCTAGTACATGACCTGCCTGATGTGTTGAGCTAAACATATGCTGGTTAAGCCCTAAGGAAGACATAGTGTCTAAGAGTGTAACCACTTTATTATCAGCTGTTTTGTCCATATGTAGATTAACGTCTCCCAAATCTATAAAATGAGCATATCCATGGGTCCAGCAAGCAAGGGAAATTGCCCAGGGGTCTAAGAAAAGGGCATGCATATATAGATAACTGCTCAAGCTACAGATCTATGGGGAGAGGTGGACGCCTAACCCTTCTGCACCTTCCATTTTCTCTAGAGGGATAGGCGTGCAATCAAATTCACTTTTATGCTTTATTGCAACCCCCCTCTTCTTCCCTTGAGGCGGTCCTTCCTGATGATTTGTAACCCTGTGGATGGCGGCCGTTATAGTGGGATTAGGGTATTCTGCAAGCAATGTTGCAGTTAGGCTTTTGTTCACTCAGGAAGTCAAAAACATCAATCTCATGTGTTTTCAGCAAGTGAACATTTAGTAAAGCTGCAGAATGCTACCCATTTCTTGTCCTTTCTGTTTGGATGGTAGCCGTTGCCTTTAATTCTAATGAGGAATTTGGTGACCAGTGACAGTGTGTTCAGGAAAAAACTTATTTCAATCTAAAAGGGGAACAGTGAGGAGTGTATTTAGACCTGAAGGCCAAACTGAGCAGCATATCGCTAATATAGGATGTGCGTGGCCTACTTTTGTACAGCAGAAAGCAGAGCAGCTGGCAGCTTCCGGGATGCTGACGGATGCAGAAGGACTTGCCCTAGGCATGCCTGCTGTGTTTGCATGCACAGCATCTCTGCTTAACCCCTTCGATGCTCATGACAGAATGGTTCCGTCATGAGCATCGGTGCCTCTGTGCTCATGACGGAACCATTCCGTCATAAGGCCAGAAGCATGAAATCCCTCTGCTGCGGACAGCATAGGGATTTTATTATCTCCCCCAAATCCTGGGGAGCTGGGGAAGAGCTTGCCCAGCTCCCAAGACCCCCTCCCTGGTTTCTGTGCAATGACGATCAGCGCACACGTCGCGCTGTCGTCATTGCACAGAAACCGAAAGTTTCACTATCTACGTGCTCAGGGGGCTATCTCAGCCCTCTGAGCACATAGAAAGGTGGGAGAGGTATCCTTGGGAAAAATGTCCCCTTTCCAATGGCACCGCTCCCCAGTGGATCCCTGCTTGGGGATCGCCCAGGACGGCGATCCCCAAGCAGGGATCCACCCACTAGACACCAGGGAGGGGGGAGCGGCCCCTTGGGCAAGGGCCTTCGCTCCCCCATAAAGACATGGGCACAATTCAGTCTTTCTGCCCCCCCCCGGGGGCAGATGGGGCAGTAGCCCCCAATCTGCCCCCCGGGGGGGGAAGAAAGGCCACTAAACGCCAGGGATTTTTTTTGCACCATTTTTTTTAGGGTGGGGGCTGCCCGAAACGGGCACGCCAATGCCCCCACCCCCACCTCCATTACAGCCTTTTGCCCAGCCAGGGGGGCAGATGAGGGCAGTAGCCCCCAATGCACCCCCCAGGGGGCAAAAGCCCACTAGACACCAGGGATATTTGGGGGCAAATCTGAATTAGGGTGGGGCTGCCCAGAATGGGCATACAAATGCCCCCACCCCCCAAAAACATAGCCACAGCGTTTCTGCCCCCCTTGGGGGCATATCGGGACAACCCCACCCCCCGATATTTCTCCCCCAGGGCGTCAGAAAGCCGACTAGGCACAGATTTGTTTTTAGCATATGCCTACATGTGTAGATTTTGGCCCGTAGCGCAGCTGACACATAGGGAAACCTAGCAAACCTGTACATTTTTGAAAACTAGACACCCAGGGAAATCCAGGATGGGGTGACTTGACTGGCTCAAACCAGGTTCTGTTACCCAGAATCACTTGCAAACCTAAAAATGTGTCAAAAGAACGCACATTTTCCTCACATTTATATGGCGGAAAGTTCTGGAATCTGCGTGGATCCACAAAATTCCACCCTCCCTGCGTTCTCCAAAGTCTTCCAACAAAAATGGTTCCTCACTTGTGTGGGTAGGCCTAGTGCCCGCGACAGGAAACGTCCCAAAACGCAACGTGGACACACCACATTTTCACAGTGAAAACTGACCCTTTTTTTGCAAAGTACCTAGCTGTAGATGTTGAACCCTAGCACTGCCGGCACCTAGGGAAACCTAGCAAACGTATACATTTTTGTAAACTAAACACGCAGGGGAATCCAGGATGGGGTTACTTGACTGGCTATCACCAGGTTCTGTTACCCAGAATCCCTTGCAAACCTAAAAATGTGTAAAAAAAACATATTTTCCTCACATTTCTGTGGTGGAAAGTTCGGGAATCTGCGTGGATCCACAAAATTCCACTTACCCCATGTTCCCCAAAGCCTTCCGAGACAAGTGGTACCTCACATGTGTGGGTAGGCCTAGTGCCCACAACCGGCAAGGGTCCAAAACCTATTGAGGCGATATCAAAATTAATTATCACAAAACAACCTGGTTTTGCAAGGGGGGTCCCATGAATTTTTGGCCCCGGGCTCGGCGGCCATCTAGGGAAACCTACCAAATCCTCACATTTCTGAAAACTAGACACCCGGGGGAGTCCAGTGAAGTATGGCTTGCGTGGGTCCCCCAACGTTTTCCTACCCAGAATCCCCTGCAAACCTCAAATTTAGCTGAAAAATCACTTTGGGGCATATCAACAAGGTCTTTATCTCTGCTTTTTTGGCTTTAAAAGCCAAAAAAGCAGAGATAAAACTAGCACCCTATCAACAACAGGGTGCTAACATGCAAATTTGCATGTTAGCACCCTTTTACTCTACACTTCCCCTTGCATCTCTAATGAGATGCAAAGGGGGCGTTCCAGAGTAAAATAATAGGAGAAATGTCGCTAAGCGACATTTCTCCTATTATCAAGAATGTCGCTAACCCTGTTAGAGACAAAAAAAGCAGCGCTAACCGCGGTTAACGCTGCTTTTTTACGTCTGGTATTTTTCTGACTTAGCCATGATATCCTATGTAAGGTGGATATCATAGCTAAGTTTGCCTGTCCCTATCAACAAGGTAACGTGAGATTATCGCTGGGTTTCCAGCGATAATCTCAAGTTAGCCTGTTAGCGTGAGGATTTTTATCGCTTTTGAGATAAGCGTTGCTAATAGCACGCTATCTCAGCGATAAAAATTCACGCTAGCCGGCGATAATTATCCTAGCGCTAAGTGCGCTTAGAGATAATTATCGCCGGTTGTTGTTGATATGCCCCTTTGTTCTCAAATTTCTGTGTGGGAAAGTTCTGGAATCTACGTGGATCCACAAATTTCCTCTCATCCAGCGTTCACCCAGGTCTCCCCATAAAAATGATACCCCACCTGCGTGGGTGGGTCAGGTACCCGTGGCAGGCAAGGGCCCAAAGGCCAAAACCTATTGAGGAGACATCAAAATTACCTATCACAAAACAACCTGGTTTTGCAATGGGGGTCCCATGAGTTTTTGACCCCGGGCTTAGCGGCCCTCTAGGAAAATCTACCAAACCCACACATTTCTGAAAACTAGACAACCGGGGGGGTCCAGCGAGGTATGGCTTGCATGGGTCCCCTAACGTTTTTCTACCCACAATACCATGCAGACCTCAAATTTAGCTGAAAAAATCACTTTGTTCTCAAATTTCTGAGTGGGAAAGTTCTGGAATCTACGTGGATCCACAAATTTCCTCTCACACAGCGTTCCCCCAGATCTCCCCATAAAAATGATACCCCACCTGCGTGGGTGGGTCAAGTACCCGCGACAGGCAAAGGCCCAAAACCTATTGAGGAGAAATCAAAATTACCTATCACAAAACAACCTGGTTTTGCAATGGGGTCCCATGAGTTTTGACCCCGGGCTCGGCGGCTATCTAGGAAAATCTACCAAACCCACACATTTCTGGAAACTAGACACCTTTGGGGAGTCCAGCGAGGTATGGCTTGCATGGGTCCCCTAACGTTTCAACAGCAAATAAAAATAGAATGATTTACTGCTTCCACCTCCTTTGGATGTACGCACACGTTTTAGCTGCTCCCACTCCCTTCAATGTGCAAATAAGCACATTTAAAAGAATGACAAAAATCGCATAAAAACAGTCGCAAAAAATGCCGATAGTCTTTCCACGTCACACATTTTCTCTGCCAAAATACTTGTGGCCCAAGAAGTGCTAGAGCGCACACGGCAAAAAATGGGGTCTCTGGCTTTATCAAAGAGGGAAACATGGCTGAATTCAAGACCAAATAAAACTAGAAGTTTTAGCTTCTCCCACCTCCCTGATATACACAGATGTTTTAGCTGCTCCACCTCCCTCCAATGTGCAAATAATCAAATTTAAAAGATTGGCTAGAATCACATAAAAACAATCATGAAAATTGAAGGTAGCCTTCCAATGTGATGAACTGCAACTCTGCCAACTGTTAAGCTAAGGTTCCCAAAGCTGAGGATGAGTGTCTATCGCCTTTTGAACTTCTTCTATTGAAATAGGTTTACTGAGTTCCAAGTTGATAGTGGGGGAGACCTGTGGACGTTCCAGGGAGTCCAGGTTTACGGCCTGGTCCTGGGGTGTTAAGGTATCGGCAGTATAAAGGGAGCAATAGCAATCCCTGAAAACATTTGCTTTCCTCTTTTTGCTGACATGGGCGACCCCAGCGCCATTGACTATTTGTTTAACATATCTTTTTCCTGTTTTGCTCTGAGCTGACGTGTCAATAGCGTGCCTATTTTGTTACCCCCTTCACAACCTCGGGTTGGCAGGCATAAAAGGGTCTTTCCTGCACTGTTGGCTTATATGGCCTGGAGTTTCCCCTTTAATGCTGCCTCCTTCTGCAGGGTCTGCATCAATGGGACATCTTTATAAGCTTTTATGGCCACCCATAGGTCCCCCTCTCCAGCAGGAGCCTCTCCCCATTCTGCTAATTTTTAAGAGTGGTGGACAAGGCAATGCACTTACCCCTAATGACTGCCTTAAAGGCGCCCCAATTATTTACGTGAGATGTGTCTGTGGGATCATTCATAGAGAAATATTCTTTAATCAACCTCCTCAGTTCTTCCCGTTGGAGCCTGTCTCTGCTAAGGGAGTTGGGAAAGTACCACCTGATGTTTTTAGAATGTGGGGCTGGCCGATTGAATGCTATCTCCAGAGGTACATGATCTGAAAGACATATCGGGCGAAAGTGAGCCCCCAAGAGCAAGTGGAGAGCAAGTGGTAAAGGGATTGACTGATAACAATATGGTCAAGCCTGGAAAAAGCTCTATGGGAGTGGGAAAAAATAAGTAGTCTCAGGTTGTGGGGTTAAGGCTCCTCCATGGATCTATCAGACCCATGCATTGTAGAGAGGCCTTAAGTGACTTGCTGAAGACCCCTCCTGCTGATCTATGTTGATGAGGTGTGTCCAGGGCTGGGTCCCAGAAAAGATTGTAGTCTCCTAGTAGGATTATTTATCCCGTGGCAAAACCTTCCAGTGTCCATAGGAATGTAAGAAGGAAATCCAATTGCCCCATGTTGGGTGTGGATACCATGGCCATAGTGCAAGATCTTCCCCTCAAGTCTCTCCCGACCATCAGAAATCTCCCCGCTTTGTTAGTTTTAGTGGTGTGGGGATGGAAGTATACCGAGGAGTGAAAGAGAAGGGCGACCCCATTCTCTTTGGTGGTGGTTGAGGAACAGAATATTAATAGGAAGGCTTTATGTTTCGGGCGCAGGTCTTCGCCCTTTTGTCAGGTGGGTTTCTTTCAATGCCATCATCCTAGTATGATGATTTGCAAAGAATTTCCACAGGCATTGCCTCTTATTGGGGGTATTAAGCCCCCTTACATTCCATGACATGCAGTTAATCACCATTCTACATAGGGCAAACAATATCTCCACTCGAGAAGGCCAGTCAGTGGCTTGCCTCAGGTGCATCTTCCTGCAACCCCCATCCTCTCCCCCCACTCAGTAGCCCAGTCATGGCAGGCACATTTTTGAACAACATGGTAAAAAGCATTAAAAAAAAATATGATCAGTAACTTTGAGCTGAGAGATCTTTCAAACAAGATGAGACTCTTACTTTGAGTACCTCTAGGGGTGAGCCCACTTCAGCTCCCAGAGCCCTCTTTGCATACCTTCTGGGATGCTTGAGGCCTAGCAAGTTGTCATCTTTGAGTTTGAACATGGCATACCCATTACTGGGCAGGTTATGCTTGATGCACCCCACTATCAGAGTCTCAGTACATAGGTCTTCAGATGTGGGGACGCCCCACCTCAGTTTCCGCTCCCTGCACCACCTTACAGTGTCGCAGGCAAAGTCAGATCAATTGAGTGAACTAAGTTCAGGCTGAAACAAAGGGCCAAAGTCTCCACGGGTGTCATTCCTTTGCCTTCTTGCTGTGTCTCCCAGTGAGCGTCTGCTGACCCATTCTTTCATCTCTCGAGGTTGTCGCCTGTCTCAGTGAGGTGATCTTAAGGCCCAGCAGGTCCGCCACTTCTGCTATTTCTGGCAGTTCGGTTCTTTATTGTCGAGCAGGAAAGCTATACCGAAAGGGTGGATCCACTGATATTTTATTTTGCATACCCATAGGGCTTCAGTGATCGGGTGGAATTGTTTCCTTCATGCCAGTGTGGCTTGGGCCACATCTTGAAAGAAATAGCATGTTGTGCCTTGGAATGTGATCTTGTCAATTCTTCTCGCTTTCTGAAGGACCATTTCCTTGATTTTAAAGGAGCTGAATTTGGCTATAATATCTCCAGGCCGCCTATTGTCCCCCTGTAGTCATGGACCCACTCTGTGTACCTGATCCAGCTGAACCTCCAGGCATCCATCTCCCAGGACCGTGGAAAAGAGGCCCATCTCGAACGATTCCAGGTCAGGCCCCTCGCAGCCCTCCTCCAACCCTCTTACCCGTATGTTGTCTCTACGGGTGCAGTTTTCAAGGTCTTCGCATTTGAGCCCGGCGGCGCGCAGCTGGTTGTGCAGGTCGGCGGAACCTTCCTCCAGGGACTTCATACATTCTTCTATTTCCCGGCATTTTGTTTTGAGGTCTAGTGTACAGGCACCAACCGAGTCCACACCTGCCTGAAGTTCACTCCCATCTCTGCTCTAAACGCATCAAACAAGGTTCCTCTATCAGAATTGATGTCCTCTCTCAGCTTTTTCTTGAAATCTCTTAGCGAAGCCAGCAGGTCCTCACGGGTAAGAGCTATGCCGCCTATAGCCTGCATGTCTCCCTCCTTGACCACCCCGGCACCAGATGGGGCAAAGTAGCTGGACACTCTGTTGATGAGAGCCCTCTTCGGTGGCATAGGGATGGGGGCTTCGGCCAGTGCGGAGCCGCCCTCAACCTGGTCAGGCGTGAGACTAATGGTAAGTGCTTCTGGGCAGTCACTGAGCTCTGCACAGCAATCCAAGGCAACTGGGTCTGAAGGGTACCTAGTGCACCCTCCGGTCAGCCTAAATCAGTGTGAATGCTCCCATCTGCTGGCAGGATCACCCTTCTGGAATATGCAATTGTAGTGTGTGGGTGGCCTCCCCTCAGTTTTTTCACAGCATGATCAGGATCCTTCCCACATGGTGGCAGCCTCAGATCTCTGCTCTGTGTTGCAGTTAGGGCTTGTCGGGCACCATCTTAAGGTCAGGCACTGTCTGTGGGAGCCGGACGGGGCAAGCTGGGGGTCTTCAGTGACTCGCATCGGTCGGGCATGTGTGGTTAGGGGGGCACCAGGATCTCCTGGCCCTTTGCTACTCGCCTCACAGTCCCCCATCTGGATGCTGACAACTTGGCAGATCGTCCACCCGCGTCGTCTCGAGGGGAGGCCCCGCAAGGTCCAACAGAGCTGGATCACGGCTCCATTGTGCCACAGCTTTTCCCCCATTCCAGGATGCCGGTGAGCCTCAATCTGTGCACCGCGTTGCGTGCCCGGTCACATCTCCAATCCTGGAGGGAGCAGCGCCAGCGTTTCTCTTAGCACTCCATAGGGGGAGCCACCATCTTGGGCTATTTGCCGCTCTGCAGGCCCATCCGATTTGAGCCTCAGCCGATGACCTCCAAACCGGAGGCAAGATGTTCGGGTGTCCTCTTGATGCCTCACACCTCAAGTCATCATTCTGCCCTGTTTCGATGGCAATTCAAGCTCTGTAACAGCAAAATACTCTGGGCTTGGAGCAGAGCCGAACAGTTTCATGTCTGAGCGACCATTATGGTTGGCCTAAACAAGTTTTTAACCCATCTTACAGACCACCCATTCAAGTTCTTGAGGTAGAAGGCACAAGTACAGAAATTCTGCTTCCACTGCCTTTTTCAAGGAATCACAAGACGGTGCCTTCAGCGTACAACCTCTCAGTCTCTCCCTACTCTGGAGTAACTACCCCAGGAAGAGTACAGTGATCCTGGTATCCTGAGTCCCCTATCCGGGGACTACAAAGCCTACTGTGACTTCAGCTTTACACCAAGTTCCACATTCCATAGAGGAACCTGCTGCCGCAAATCCAACAATTCAACGCACTCAACTACTGCCCCAGTTTACCATCAACCCCAGCATGAGTCAACATCAATTATGTGTTTTTGAGAAACAGCGCTTTATAAAAATTAATCTGAATTCTACACAGAGGACTTCTCATCATAATCCACAGTCAAGCTACACCATCATTTCTCCTTGTACATCATTGGTTTTGTAACCGCTACATGTATCCTCCATAGTCTTATGTTTGGATCACTAAAGAGTGTTTCTTTTTTATCATGTAGCAGACAAAGATGACTGCTGTTCTACTGCTATTGAATGGACATTTCATCACTGAAAGAATTGTTTCACAAATCGTGGTTTGAGAACTTTAACCTTATCTCTCATCTCACACACAGAGCTCGCCAAGATCTCTACGCCACCAGCATTACAGCTTATCCTGTGCCTGAGGGAGCAGTTTTTGAAGAGATTCAATATTAAGCTATAGGACCCAGTGACACATTGCAATTGGCATATGTGTTGAACGTTTTAATGAATGATATAATTATTCATGATTCTTTTTCAGGTCCCTATAACTTTGATACTGTACAACAAATTAATGATTGCTTTGCCTGTTTATGCTGCCTTTGAAAATGAAGGTTCAGGTTTTCAATTTGTAAATTACAAAGAAATGTACTGTTTACATAATTGCAGTTATAATAAAATTCACAAAAGCATTAGATCCTGAGTAATGTACAATTATACACATTATACACAATAGGAACACTGCAAGGCCTTGCACATAAATAACCTTCAGAGAAAGTTTTCTCATGCAACGTTGCTGAGACGTTAGGCACATATGATTTTTGCTAACTGCGGAAAACATCGAAACGTCAGAGAAATTGTATTAAACACAATTAATATTCACCAAATCTGTTTCACTGCATATTTTGATGACACTCTTACTGGCCAAGAATACCAGCATTGGAAAGAAAGCACTACTAATAGTAATTTAACACACATCAGGTGTAAATTTAGTAATAGAGGACATCAAACGTCTACTCAACAGCCTCATCAGGAAGCAGACCGATATGATGTTTTCCTGAGCCTGCATCCCCTCAGTCCCACTGATCAACACCGAACATGATGGGGCCGCATTTAACTCATTCAGATACCCGAATTGGACAGTCCATGGGGATGTATTTCCAGACCGCCCACATGTAGGAGGACTGATGGCAGAAAGCATGAAGTATTGGGTTAGAGTGTGACTGATTTCCTAGATAGAATGAGAGAAATATGGGGACAAGGGACAGGACAGCCCTAGACTGACACAGGTGCCAAGGTTGCATTCTTCTACAACATCCTTAAGAATGGACTTCCCACTGTGATTCCGTCTGAAAAAGATGGCACAGTAGGGCTAGACACCAAACCTTGGTGAGAAATACTACATTATTACAGGCATAGACAAGAGAGGACAGTGAAAAGCAAGAGTAGGCCTAGGCAGGCATTGCCAATTTGGTCCAAGAAAAGCTGAAAAAGACCACTTTTGAGGGGGCCCTATTGGGCGTTAGCATCCAGAAGCACCAGTAGTTAAAGTAGCTCTACCTACCGACCCCAGGGGATATCCACCCACTCCTAGTGGCCAAGGTCAGGGAAGTTGGTTACGACCAAGCCTCCGAAAATGCCACTATTGTCACAGAATGGTCCACATGGCTAACATCTACTGCCTGAAAATATACCACGATTGGGAAGGAATAGTACCAGGACAGCCCCCATAGAGCATCCATCCCCAAAGCCAAGCTCAGAGCAACGTAATTGCATCGTACAATCAGCCCCATGGAATTCAGGCTACAGCCACCCCGCTGCAACAGGGGCTGGGTGGCTGGCCGAGTGTAGGGCAACTGCTGAAACAGACTAGGATCCCAGCTTAGCATGGATCTGGGCCACAACTAAGAGGGGTAACTGTCTGGGGTAGCAATACCCTAGTACAATCACAAAGTAAAAACACGTATTAAGTCCAAAATCGTCCCCCAAAGAGACTTCACACTGCTCCCAGTTACATTTCCTTACTTGCACTTGCAGCCAAGATGAGGGCCGCTTTTCTATGTCGGCTGGGAGTTCATTCTAGAGTTTGCTACTTAGATGCTTGCAGGGCCTGGGCTCCCACTTCTGTTGATCCCCCGGTGCGGGGTTGGTTGACCACGTCCCCGAGGGATGAGGAAGCAGGACCGCCCCCAACTGGTGCATAAAACCAGCACCCAGGTCCTGTAGTCCTAGTCCAGCTTTAAGCACACTATGTAAATCTCCCAATCTCAGAGTTTCCACCAAATGGAGGCTCTCCTATAGTTCCAAAATGAGGCAAGTACTTCACTGACAGGAGCCACATTTCTCACATGCTTAGGGCAGGGACATCCTCAAAAATGTGAGAAGAAACAACCGTATGACCCCAGTCCATAGGGAAAATTCTACTGAGTCCATTGGACAGTTGCGGTCCGTGGAGGGAGTGACGGTGGGGCAGTGAGGCGGGGCGGGGGAGGGGCAGGGTGGGGAAATGTAAACACCGGAATATGGATGAATAGAGGTAAGTACACATTTAAATAAGTAAAACGAATTTCGTTGCGTGCGCTGCATCGCATTTTGCGATGCAGCGCGCGCAAAGGAATTCGTTTTATTTATTTAAATGTGTACTTACCTCCGTTCATCCATATTCCGGTGTTTACATTTCCCCACCGTGCCCCTCCCCCGCCCCGCCTCACTGCCCCACTGTCACTCCCTCCACGGACCGCTACTGCCATTGGAGTCAAACACATTGGGCCAAGCACACAAGTCCCAACAGCACACCAGACGTTCTGCAAAAAACAGCAAACATACATGATTACAGCCACAAACCTCCCCCCAAAT
Source organism: Triturus cristatus (assembly GCF_964204655.1). Taxonomy (NCBI): domain Eukaryota; kingdom Metazoa; phylum Chordata; class Amphibia; order Caudata; family Salamandridae; genus Triturus; species Triturus cristatus. The sequence continues at coordinate 186,127,743 of NC_140589.1, forward strand.
ACCTCTGATAAGCATGCCTTAGAAGTAGCATACCACAGGTGAAAGCCAAACGGGACCCATACAAACCAGCCCAAAAGTGGCTGAAACTCCTCAAACCTTTCAGAAGGAGGGTGTAACCCCAACAATCCAACTCCATTAGAGAAAATCTCATTACAAGCCATGTGCAGGGACCCAAGGGACACACATATGTCAACAGAAACATCAACCTAAAAATTCAACATCCACTTCCCCTCGCAGTTGTACATAGCCCATGCATGTCAAAAGGGCACCCCACACTGGTTAAACAACATACCTTTAAACAAGGCAGCTTATAAAGTAAATGACTGTCCCCACCGTAGCAAGAAGAGGCCGAACCAACGTGTAAATAGCACTAAACTAGCTTAAACTCACCTTATCCTAAAATTCTAACGCCTCTTTCCAGTACCCCATTAGAAAACATCACTCACAGTGGAGCCATAGAGTGTATAAGTAAAAAGAAAATGCAGGAATTTGCTGAAAACTGCCTAAAGATGTGTTTTTCCAAGCTAACCTACCAAACACAGCTCTTATCCTACAGGTCTATGATCGAACAGCAAGGGGAAACATTCATTACAACGCAGTCATTACAACGACCTGCCTTTACAATGCACCTCTTACAATGCAACTACCTTTACATCGCATGCCATTACAATGAAAATCATTACAACCCATGTCACTACAATGCATGCCATTACAACGCATACCATTACAACGCATGCAAATACAACGCATTATAAGGTAAGTAATGTAGATTTCTTTAATATTAGGGTGGGTATGGGTTTTGGGATACAAGGTAATAGTATTTTTTACCCCTACACTATCCAACACTTACCCTACTGTTGCACTCACTGGATTGGGAATAGTAATTTTTACCCCTACACTACACAACACTTACCCTACTGTTGCCCTAAAAGTATTATGCGTTGTAATGGGATGCGTTGTAATGGTACTCTTGTGCTCCTCAGGAGCCAGAAATGTGCCTAGTCTCATGAAATATACTTCATCATTCTTGCAACACACACTGCACAGTGCACTCCTACACAAAACCTGGTATCAACATGTGACCACCGTGGGCACTCAAACCACAAACAGGTCCTGTTACATATGTTGACTGATACCCCACACCGTAGGTGCAGACAGGCTTTACTTATCCCAAGAGATAGCCCCCTAAAATGCAAAATTCCTCATCCACCTTTACCTATGCAAGATCAGGGCCAAGATTCAGCCCAAAAGAGTAGAACATCGTAGAGCAATAGTTGACATCACCCGGTACGAGACCAAGCCCACAGCACTGTATCTTTTTACCAAACCTAGCAACATCCAAACTGAGTTTGACAGGATGCACAGAAGGGGCAGTATAGGAGAGAACACTGTTTGGCCCCGGGACATTGTAGAGAAGAGGTTCTTGGAGGTAGCAAGACAACTGCACCAGGGCACAAATATATCCGCTCCTGCCACCGTCGGCAGTCCATGGGCTGGCCCTTAACATATTTGGGGGCCACTTTTTTAATACCAAGTGGGCCCTAGACATGGAGTTCCAATGTAGGGCCACTCACCTTGATCATGCTAGGGAAAATGAGTCTCATGGTGGGAGTTGATCATTGACCTAGGCACACATAAACATATACAATACAATATGCATGCCAACAGATATAAGAAATATCTTCTGAAGAGTTTGAAAATATTCAGTCTTTTAATTTTCAAGCAAACCAGCCGACACGTGTTTCGTCACATGTGGAACAATCTTTCCGCGACTTCCTCAGGGCTGTATAAGAAGTTTATTATTTTTGTGGCCAGGCCCAAGACAATTAGGTGAGCTTTGGTCGTCTTATAGAGTCAGACGTGCGTTATCAAAGAGTTTGCGGCACGTGTGAGCCCTGGATTTCAAAGGAAAACCCAAATGACATCACGAAAACGAACTAGTAGACCGTTCAGTGTAGCTGTATCAGAATATGACAGTCTGTGTAGCAGGGCGCCATAGGGGAAACGAGCAAGAGGAAACGAGCAAGAGGAACGGGTAACTCCTCAGACAAAGGTGATCCCCAGGGGCCACTGTGTTCCTTGTTATGGGGGAGTCAAACACCATATAGACGCGCGCTGCCAAGAAATCTGGGATACCGAGAATAATAGGTAACAATGGTTAGAAGGCAAGAGACAACCCCTTATTGTACGGAAACTTACACTGTATTCCTTGTGTTTCAGAGGCAAAGGAACCATTCTGCTTTGTTTTAACAAGAACTGTGAAGTAGTGCTACATATACAGGCAGGGCCGGACTGGCCATAGCGGGCACCGGGCAATCCCCCGGTGCGCCGCACTGGTGGGGGCCGGTTTTGGGCCCCTGGGGGCCATTTTTCTTACAGGGCCGTTTTTGCAGCATAGTTGCAAAATCGTCCCTGTAACAAAATCAGCCGAAAACCGACCCTCGCAAAGAGCTGGGCGGCACCCCCAAGCCGGGGTGGGGCAGCCGAGCACTTTGCCAGGGCCGGTTTTGGTTTCCAGTCCGGCCCTGTATACAGGACCTGCAAATGAGGCAACTTAAAACTGATGGATTTCTACCAGCAATACGGTGAGCTTGCCTACGCCAAGCTCGTCCCCGGATGGCAAGGCCATTGCACCCACATGATCATACACATCCCAGCGCTGGTCATCCCTGGGGAAGATCTGTCTGAGTTGTCTCAACATCCTCTACAGAAGAAAACAACTCTGTTGCATCAGGCTTGAAGAAGAACTGCAGATTATTTTGGCTGGGCTCAGTACAAGGCAAAACCAAAGGATTCAAGCTAGCCTGGCTGATGACGGCTGATTAGCCAGAAACCTGTCCCTTGTTTCCGGTCTAGGGAAGACATGGCTTGGCAGTTCGGGCTGGACTGTTCCCATGAGGCACAGGGTGAGACTGATTTGCATATGGCCATGTCTGAACTGGGGTGGCGGAGTGAGCTAAAGAATGATGATGGATTAAACCCAGATCAGTTGACTGGGGGTGAGTGCTTGCAATGTTCAACACTCCGTCCATCATCCCCTTTGGCTTTGCTTTGTTCGCCCTAAGTTGGCAGGGTATGCCCAGACATCGGTCCCTTGCTCACTTTGCCACTGGATTCAAGCTAGCCTGGCTGATGACAGCTGATTTGCCAGAAACCGGTCCCAGGATGCTTGTTTACGGTCCAGGGAAGACATGGCTTGGAAGTTCAGACTGGACTGTTCCTGTCAGGCTCACCTGAGGTCTCCCCAGGGACAGGAGGCAGGAGTCTGATGAAAAGATCCCAACTTCCCTCCACCACTGGTTCACCCAACAAGGTCAAAGTGGTACCAGTGAATAGGGGGAAGAGAGGAGACAAAGGAAGGAGAAGTAGAGGCAGGGCAGGTCCAGCACACGTCCAACACCACGAAAGCTCCACTGGGATCCAGAGATATTCCTGTAAACAGAAGGCCAAGTCAACAATTGAATAGACTAGGAGCAAGCATACATAACTGAAGTGTTACAAGATAACTGTCGTTCTATAATATATTCTATCTGGAAATCTCCCCACTTCTGCTTGTATCCACAGAATAATAAAAAAATTCAACAGATGCTATGTTCCTACACATAGAGAGAGATAATATTAACACTTAAAAACACTGATTCACAGTCAAGTAGTTATGCGGTAGATAGTTGCGAAGCTTACCCCTAAACCTGTGAGGAACTTGTAATGCAATGGTGGCTAATAAAGGAAGTGTGATTCGTGGGTTGTTAACAGCACAACTTTCCAAATGACCACGTAAAACTTTAGTAAGCAGTCTCCTACACCGTTGAGAAAGCAAAAGACACACAATTCATGGATGGAATGCAGACCAAATCAAAACATTCTCCCCCATTCAAGAGATCTGGGTTAAATCCATCATTCATTTGCTCACCATGCCACCCATGTTTAGACCTGGACATATGCAAAACAGTCTTGACCCTGTGGCTCATGGGAACAGTCCAGCCCGAACTGCCAAACCAGGTCCTCCCTGGACCGGAAGCAAGCATCCTAGTACCGGTTTCGGGGTTTCACCCCTCATCAGCCAGGATAGCTTGATTCCAGTGGCACAGTGAGTCCGGGACCTACGTCAAGGCATACCCGGTGCACGTAGGGGGAGAAAGCAAAAGACACACAAAATTGATGGACGGAATGCAGAACAAATCAAAACATTCTCCCCAGTCAAGAGATATGGGTTAAATCCATCATTCTTTTGCTCACCATGCCACCCAGGTTTAGACATGGCCATATGCAAATCAGTCTTGACCCTGTACCTCATGGGAAGAGTCCAGCCTGAACTGTCAAATCAGGTCCTCCCTGGACCGGAAACAAGCATCCTAGGACCGGTTTTGGGGTTTCACCCCTCTTCAGCCATGATAGCTTGATTCCAGTGGCACACAGAGTCCGGGACCTATGTCTAGGCATACCCAGTGCACTTAGGGTGAGAAAGCACCGTTGAGCCAGCAGGTCTGTATAGTGCCATACAAGGGAGTTTTAGGCAACTGACATTCCCTGCAAATTCAGAACTCGGTATTATGCAGCTATGTGCTCCTTGCCTCTGGAGCCGAGGTAGCTGTCCATTAATATATCATACAAATCAAATACTGCAAAAAATGTGCAGGAGCCCTCTGTACATAATCAAGAACATAAGGAAAATGCAGATGCTGCAAAGCGCAAGCAAGATAGAGTCCCTGTAGAGTAAGCAGAGGAACCAGCCAGGGAGCGGGTCCACCTAAACCAGAGCTAGCGCGTTACCGCCAAACCATGCGAGAGTTCTTGTTGAGAGAATCGAAGAAGAGCCAAGGAAGGTCCCCGTGCCGCTTTCAGGGACTCGGAGTTCGTAGGCAGGAGAAAGGGGAAGGCAGTTTGGAGGCGAGGCAAGTCCTGAAGACACGACGCACAAACGCCGAAACCCACGACCCGGAAGTAACAGGAGGAGCCCGGAAGATCCAAAAGTCAGAAGTGAACAACTAGAACACGAAGTGTCTGTGTTTCCGACGTGTCGCGTTTTATGTGGGCGGTGATGGTACTGCAGCGCTAGGTCGAGCCGCGCTGGATTAGGCACAACTATGACAGTGTATCCCCCCTATGGAACCCCCTGCTGGTTTGGGCTTCCAAGGGTATTTACAATGGAATGATTGTACCAACCGGGGAGCATGCACATGACCTGCTTGTTCTCAGGTCCGATCTGAGCGCCCAGACCCTTTCCAATGGATTAGGTATTGGAGCTTACCTCGTACTCTACGAAAGTCCACAATGGCCCCAACCTCATACTCCTCTTCTTCGTCCACTTCAAGAGGAACTGGTTGGACTGGTAACTCGGTACCCGGCACAACGGGTTTCAACAAGGACACATGGAATACCGGGTGTATTTTCAAGGTATCAGGGAGTTCCAACCTCGTGGCCACGGGATTGATTACTTCTACAATGTCATAAGGCCCTATATATTGGGGTTTGAATTTGCAAACGCCTTTTATCTGTACATGGCGTGTTGATAACCAAACTTTATCTCCCACAACGTATTCAGGGCTTGAGCGGCGATGAGCATCTGCACTTTCCGTATATGCCAATTTGGCCCTTTCGAGGTTTGCTGTTGCGGATTTTTGTACTTCCTGGACCTGTGTGATAAACTCTTTAGCTATGGGGACTAGAGCAGACGCTACAGCATGGGACATTAAAAATCGGGGATGAAATCCATAAGAGACAAAGAAAGGAGAATAGTCTGTGGAGGAATGTACGCTAATGTTAATGGAGAATTCTGCTGCCCATAAATACCTATCCCAATCTACTGGAGTTTGCAACAACTGACATCGTAGATATTGTTCTAAACACTGGTTAATTCTTTCTGTCTGCCCATCTGTTTGGGGATGATGCCCTGAGGAATACCGCATGTCGATGTGCAAGAGTTTACCCACCCCTTTCCAAAATTTAGACACAAACTAGGGCCCTCGGTCAGAGACCAGTACAGTGGGCAAGCCATGTAACCTAACCACATGCTGCACAAACAACCATGCTAATTCTTGTGAGGTGGGAAGAGACTTCAGAGGAGTGAAGTGGGTCATCTTCGTCAGCATGTCAACTACAGTACCACCCACACTATAGTGTGTCCTTTTGCTGTTCTAGGAAGTTCTGCTATAAAATCCATTGAAACAGTATGCCAAGGGCTGGGAGGTGTAGGAATGGGGAGTAGAAGACCGGCTGGAGCTTGGTGTGAGCTTTTACCTTGTGCACACACGTGGCATTGTTGAACGTAGGACTTAACATCAGCCCCCAGAGAGGGCCACCAGAAATAGCGACGCACTAGGTCCACCATCTTTCTATAGCCAGGATGACCCACAAGGACATGGGCATGACACCACTTCAAGGCTTGTTCCTGTAATTCAGGGGTAGGAATAGCAAGTTTGCCTTGGACGTATAAAAGACCATCAATGCTGTTCCCTTGATGTTTCTTTTCCCAGTTCTTGAGCTCCTCTGTATTCTGAACCTCTCTTACTTTCTGCAAATATTCCTCTTCTACGGTTAGCACCTCTAGAATGCGTTCTGTGGCTATAATAGGCAGTGGGTCGGGTACCCATTCATCAGCCACATGACCCAATCTGGATAACGCATCCGCTTTCTCACGTTTTCTACCAGGCTGATATTGGATTACAAAGTCGTATTCGCTAAAAAAAGAAGTCCATCATAATTGTCTCGTGGACAAGGCTCTTGCGGATTTCAAAAACTGTAAGTTCCTATGATCGGTAAGAACAGTAACTTTGTGCAGGGCTCCTAACAGGTACTGTCTCCACTCTTCGAACTCTCGTATTATGGCCAGAAGTTTTCGGTCCCCTACTGAGTAATTCTGTTCAGAGGTGTTAAGCTTATGAGTAAAAAAAAGGTAACTGGATGTAAATACCCAGTGGGCTTGTCTCTTTGATACGGAACGCCTCCAATTGCATTTGGGAGGCATCAGTTTCGACCGTAAAGGGACTGGTGGGATCCGGATGCCTTAGGACAGGAACTTGAGTGAAGGCGCGTTTCAGTGATTCAAAGGCAGTTTCAGCTGCAGGGGAGCACAAAAATTCCACATGTTTCTTTAGCAATTTAGTAATAGGAGATGCTAACTCTGAAAACTCGTCAATAAATCGCCTATAAAAATTGGCGAACCCCAAGAAGGTTTGTACATCTTTCACAGTGTTGGGGGATGGCCATTGAGTTATTGCCTCTACCTTCTGTGGATCCATACTGACCCCCTTAGGTGTCAATAAGAAATCCAAAAAGGCTACTCTGGTCGTGTTGAATTCACATTTGTCGAGCTTGACGTATAAATGGTTGTCTCTGAGTCATTGCAGTACAGACCGCACATGGCCTATGTGTTCTTCTGTAGATGATGAATATACAAGGATGTCGTCTATGAAGGCGATGGCATAAATGTCCAACATGTCTCTCAGCACCTCATTGATAAAGTACTGAAACGCAGATGGAGCGTTACAAAGCCCGAAGGGCATAACTAAAGCCCAAACTTAGTACGTAAGGCTGTCTTCCACTCGTCGCCTTGTTGGACTCGCACTAAGTGGTATGCCCCTCGTAAATCCAGCTTCGAAAACATCTTAGCCGCCTTAACCTGGTCCAACAAGGAGGATATCAAAGGCAATGGGTATCTGTTTTTGATGGTGTTGTTATTGAAGGTGCGATTGTCAATACAGCATCTGAGACCTCCATCCCGTTTAGGGATAAAGAAAAGAGGAGAAGATGCCGGGGATCTAGAAGGACTGATAAACCCTATGCGTAACATTTCGTCCAAATATTCACGTAGAGAGAGATTCTCTTTTTCAGGGAGTGTGTATATTCGGCTACAAGGAATTTGAGCCCCCGGTAACAAATATATCCTACAATCGTAGGGACGATGGGGCAAAAGAGTCGTGGCCTTTTGTTTGTCAAACACATCGGTCCATTCCAGGTAGCAAGAGGGGAGTTCAGGTTCATTTTGTATACAGGATCCCAGCAAAGGGGATAAAACTTTAGGTTGTTTTACACAGTGTGCACTACAAAAGTCTGAGGCACACAAGATCGTTCTCTGTCTCCAGTCTATGTTTGGATTGTGCTGTGATAAACAGGATACACCCAATACAACAGGAAACTGTGGAGATTTAATCAAATCAAATGTGACCGTCTCTGAATGTACTTCTTCTGTGCACATGGACAAAGGAATAGTAGCATGTGTAACCGGGCCCGACTTAATGGTACTCCCATCTATGGTTTTAACTTTCTCTATTGTGGCCTTTACTTCAATTGGTATGCCTCTCTTGGTGGCCCACTGGATGTCCATAAAATTGCCGGTAGCCCCGGAATCAACCATAGCCTGGACTCTAGCATGCTGACCTTCCCAGTCTAACCATGTGTCTACGTGAAAATGCGAAAACCTAGTACATGAGTGTTCTGTAACTACAGGTTGGGAGACTATAAAACCTGAACCGCCTGAAATTCCTGTCCCCTAAGAACCCAGGCTGTTTAGTTTCCATGCTCCTTTTGTCTTTTCGGTTTGATGGAACACTCCTTCAAGAAATGCCCCTGTTTACGGCAATAAAGGCATCATTTCTGGTCCCGACGCCGCAGGCTCTCTTTGCTGCTAATAGGACCTTTTGTGCTCCAAATCTGCATTGGTTCAGCCTCTGCCACAGGCCTCTCCGATTCAGTACGCTTTTTCCCTGTATGTTAGGAGTCGTGCCTCTGACCGCCCTCTCTCTCTCTCTTCCGCTCATGTAACCTATGGTTGAGTTTAACTGTTAGATCCATAAGGGCCTTACAATCCTCAAGTGGGTCTACTACTTGAGCCAATACGTCCTTAAGTTCATCTTTAAGCCCCCGGTAAAACAAGGCACTTCTATTTTCTTCAAGCCAACCAGCTTCTACCACCAAGCGATTAAATTCAGCAATATAAGTGACTAAATCCTTCGATCCTTGTTTCAAATTCAGTAGTTCTGAGTGTACTGATTGTGCGAAGGAATGTCTATCAAACAACCTCTTTAATTCCTCTTTAAACAATCCATAATTGTACAGAAGAGGATCATTACGTTCCACTAACGAAATTGACCAAGTGGCTGCGACCCCGCCCAAATATGATAACACAAAGGCCACTTTGGCTTGTGTGGTCAGAAAACAAGCGGCCTTGCACATAAAATGCAACTGGCATTGATTGATAAAGGCAGCAAAGCGGGAGGGATCGCCCATGAATCTCTCAGGAGGGGCCAGCGGTATAGTAGGAGGAGTAGTAACCTGAATAACAGGTCTACTGACTAGTGTTGTGGATGTAAATGAAGAAGGACCGCCTCTTTCAGCTCCTTTTGGGGCCTCTAGGGCCATGCTTCTCTGTAGTGTATCTACTCTTATAGAAAGAGCATGTGTTTCCTTCTGCAAGTTCCCTAACGTGTGCTAAATCTGCTAACGTGATCTTGTTCTCCTCCATCCTACCCGGGCAGAGATTCCACGTGGGCTTTGCATTCTGTCAGGCTCACCTGAGGTCTCCGCAGGGACAGGAGGCAGGAGTCTAATGAAAAGATCCCAACTTCCCTCCACCACTGGTCCACCCAACAAGGTCAAAGTGGTACCAGTGAATAGGGGGCAGAGGGGAGACAAGGCAAGGAGAAGTAGAGGCAGGGTTGGTCCAGCACACGTCCAAAACCACCAAAGCACCACTGGGATCCGGAGGTATTCCTGTAAACAGAAGGCTAAGTCAACCATTGAATAGACAAGGAGCAAGCATACATAACTGAAGTGTTACAAGATAACTGTCGTTCTACCATATATTCTACCCGGAAATCTCCCGTCTTCTGCTTGTGTCCACAGAATAAGAAAAAATACAACAGATGCACTGTTCCTAAACATAGAGAGAGATAAAATTAGCACTTAATAACACTGATTCACAGTCAAGTAGTTATGTGGTAGATAGTTGCGAAGCTTACCCCCAAACCTGTGAGGAGCTTGTAATGCAAAGGTGGCTAATAAAGAAAGTATGATTTGTGGTTTGTTAACAGCACAACCTTCCAAATGACCTTTAGTAAGCAGGTACCTACACCGTTGAGCCAGCAGGTCTGTATAGTGCAATACATGGGAGTTTTAAGCAACTGACATTCCCTGCAAATTCAGAACTCGGTAATATGCAGCTATGTGCTCCTTGCTGTCCATATATATATCATACAAATCAAATAATGCAAAAATGTGCAGGAGCCCTCTGTACATCATCAAGAAAATAAGGAAAATGCAGATGCTGCAAAGCGCACACAAGGTAGAGCCCCTGTAGAGTAAGCGGAGGAACCAGCCAGGTCCACCTAAACCAGCGCTAGCGCGTTACCGCCAAACCATGCGAGAGTTCATGCTGAGAAAATCGAAGAAGAGCCAAGGAAGGTCCCCCTGCCGCTTTCAGGGACTCGGAGTTCGTAGGCAGGAGAAAGTGGAAGGCATCTCGGAGGCGAGGCAGGTCCCGAAGACGCGACGTACAAACGCCGAAACCCACGACCCGGAAGTGACAGGAGGAGCCCGGAAGATCCAAAAGTCGAAAGTGAACAACTAGAACGCGAATCGTCTGTGTTTCCGACTTGTCGCGTTTTATGTGGGCGGTGACGGTACTGCAGCGCTAGTACGAGCCACGCTGGATCGGGCACAACTATGACAGTTCCCATGAGGCACAGGGTCAGACTGATTTGTAAATGGCCATGTCTGAACTGGAGTGGCAGAGTGAGCTAAAGAATGAAGATGGATTAAACCCAGATCAGTTGACTAGGGGTGAGTGCTTGCAATGTTTAACACTCCGTCCATCATCCCCTTTGGTTTTGCTAGGCTCAGTACAAGGACATGCCAGAAGAATTTAGATTGATTTCAAAGACTCAAGTAAAAGCAGGAGGGTCCGTACCCTTCTTCACAATGCATACCAAAGGCAAACGCCCACTGGTTACAAATAACCTAGTGGGAGATGTTGAAAACGATCAAAAACTGTACTTGGCCTAAATGCTGCCAAGGAAGAACTGAGATCTTCTACCTTATGGTGATGCAACATTGATATGTGTTGGACTTGATCACCGCGTTGGAGGGTGGTGTGCCAAAATTGGGGCTTCCTATTGAACTTTCACTCTGGGAAATTATCTCTAGATAGGGATTTCGGTCTTGCCATCCAAACACTGCTTCATCTACAAGCTGACATGAAGAAAGAGGGAGGTGCCCCCAAGCAGGACTGATATCATATTATTCTTTTTTGGATCCCCATATGGATGAACAAACTATTCAGTCGCTACTTCCGGTTTACTGTTGTATGGTTTTCCACAAATGGCAGTTATTTGTTCTAAAATTTCAGTCCTCAAATTAGGTACTATGCAGATAGCTAGGGAAAGGATGACCGATACTACAGCAACACACAGATTTGAATAATGTAACTGTCACGACATTTGAGGGGGATGAAGCATTTGAAAATTTATCTAGAGGGGGTAATATTAATGAACATCAATACGTCATTACACACCATGATATATGCATTCCCAACCATGGCAATACCAATAAATTCCATGTTGAGGAATGTCATTATATGTGCTTGCATAACGATGTCAATACCAGTGGAGACAATGTCAATATATGCCATAAAATATGCCTGCATAGCAATGTAAATAACAGTAAAAACAATGTCAATGTATACCATCATTTATGCATGGATAACAACGTCAATTTCAGTAAAGACAGTATCAATGTGCACTATGACAACTCTATGCACTATACTGAGGATATCTGTGAAAATGAAATCAATGACCGTCATGTTAATTGTACACAGTTTAGTGAACTCACATAATTTCAATCGGATTCACCCAAGGTGACCTCCACATCAACCCTGAGTCAGAGATACGTGGTCAGACAAGCCCTGCGACTCAAGCCTACCGATTGACAGGTCAAAGGTGGGGTTACACTTAACCCAAAGAAAAATGCGCACGCAGGGAAAACCCTGATCAATCTCTCAGATAGGCAGCTGCACCACTAATCGGTTTGAGGAAATTGACCTCAATAAAACACGTTTGGCCAAAGGCGTGCATCACCAAAATACAGCAAAGATAGATGCCACATGCAGTTCGGAATACTCAGCCAATCAGGAGACAGCATACACACTACAAGTAGTGATTACATGCTCCCCACACCAGACAGATGAATACATACACAGTCGTCCACACTAGATCTGCCTGACGTCGACACCCACCTGTGTTCCCCATATCAGATGGTTGTACATGTTGTTTATGACTATGCCAAGAATGCCATATCGATTTATTGTACCCCATGAACTGTACAAATTGTGGGCCAAAACGTCTGTACGAGAGGCTCTCCAAAACATTCCATTCTGCCTTCACAAACTGGTGCCAGGATTGTATTCTCACACAGATGCAATCTCCTAACTGAAATAGCAAGAAATAGATGTGCAAGAAATTGCTGACAAGCTATTCCAAACAGACAACAATCCCTGTTTACCAGGTATGGGCACCGTCTCCAAAACTCGGGCTTATTATTTATTCATCTGCTAGAACTAGCATAGCACTAAGAGACAGCACAGACAAGACGTTAGGGCTATGCATTGTGATGTTATGATTTGTTCCTATTTTCACTGTCATTAAAAAGCTTAGCTCTTTTTTATGTTGCCAATAGAATGCGCACTAGATACCAGAATTACAAAAATTATTCTAAAATAAATATTTTGAAATCCACTTTCCATTTCTAGTGATCTTGAGGGTGTAAATCTTACTGAACAATTGTTTGGATTACCTTTGCATCCGTCTTGTAACCCTATAGCATTGACACTGCCTCAGTTGTAAACTGGGAAGGGTTCTGAGGGGCTTCAATAACTTGTCTTTTGCATTTATGGCTGGTGCATTGAACTAAGTTCACTCATGTCACCCGTGGGTTTGTAAACAAACCTTGTAGAGCTCAGCCAAAAACTTAGTTTACATAACATTTCCTCCATACTGCTCCCCAAAGGGTACATGCATTCTCTGGATTAGCTAGCTGTCAACCTTTCCCTATGGCCATTTCTCTACTTTCCTATGAGGGCCAGAGGAAAGGGACTTCTGACAACCTTTGGGAAAGTTGGAAAACCTTGGTAAGAATTGCTTCATATACTGGACTTCAGGACTGACCATCTTTACCCTAAAGGGAATGTATGATTCAGAGATTCCCATTGGTGGAATTAACAGGAAACCGATGCCATGTGAATGTACAGCAGAACATTTGATGTATGAATTCTCCTTCTCTACTCAGCTAGTGGTCGAATCAATTTTTAGGCCGCCACATCTTCTCACCATCACTTACCAACTTCTGTGCTACTACAGCATCCTATAAGGGACACAGACACTATTCCATGTATAGACAATATGAGCACAAGGGATACAGACAGCATTCTGCGTTCAGTAAACCTGAGCATATTCTTATCCTTGAGTTGAGAAGCTGCTACATAGATATAGCAACAGGTCTTCAGGGATAGTGACAAAACTCCCTCACCAGAAGGTTTCTTTTAACTATGACTGCTCATTATTTTCCAACAGGCCACCTGCCTCAGACCAAGGAAGGGCCATCTTGCTGAATCTATCAAGTTCTGTCAATGGAGTATGACATTAATCAGGCCGCAGATGATCTGCCATCAAATCACAAGACAACGTTTAACATTGTCATTGTTGTTTAACCCCTTCCCCGCTCATGACGGAACAACTCCGTCATGAGCCACGGTTGCGCTGTGCTCATGACGGAGTGGTTCCGTCATGCTGCGGCCGTTGGCCGCCGCTCCGCCCACGCGGCGCTAATTCCCCGCCTCTGCGGGCGATTAGCGCAGTGGGCGGAGACGTGACGGAACCACTCCGTCATGAGCACAGCTCAACCGTGGCTCGTGACGGAGCGGTTCCGTCACGAGCACAGCGCCACCGCGCTGCCCCCAAACCCCCCCCCCCAGCGGCGGAATTCCTGCCGCGGCGAAGGGGTTAACAGTTCAATAATGTTTTTATTTACAGTTTATTCTATTTTACCATATTCATTATTATCTAAGTTAATTTCTTCCTCTTGGCATTCTCTTTAACTTTGATTCTTGGTGCAGAAACTGGGTAAGTGTAAATGTATTTTGATTCTCCACTTGTAGCACCATTCACTAGTGATTTTCTTGGAGGGGGAGTAAAGTCTTTCAAGGAGTGGACCTGTTGGTCTTTCTCTGGGTTCAGTAGAACAGCCACTGATGTGTACGGCAAATGTGTGTACATGTCATTAATATCTATTCAAATATATTACATTTTACGAAGAACAGTGCTGCAACTCTGAATGCACCATTTGGAAGTCACTGTATACCTGAAGAAGCAAAGTCTAAATCACTTGAGCTTAATTTGCATTCACCCTGATGAACAGTAAAAGAACACCTTGCTTATTGTACCTGATTCTTCATACTGTACAGTGGTTCTGCTCCACTAACACAAAAAAATGGTTTCTGAGGAAGAATTAGCTAATGCAATCATAGCAAGTCTACCACTCCCAAACATTCATAACTAGCTCAACATTCATAACTAGCTCCCATTGGTTAAACAAACCCACAGCATTTCCACTGTTTATCTAAAATTGCTGTTGAAGACCTGAGGTTAATTAGTTGGTTCTGAATCGGTCTTCTAGTCCATTGCCTCACTGAGCACTCATAGGGATGGAATACATCCTGAAGGCGTTGGTAGAAGCTTCCTCGCAGACATTTGCAACTGGGAATGACAAGCTGTTACTAAAGGTTATAGGTCCACAAGCAATAAAGCAAATGAATGGAATGACATTCTTCTGAATTGTTTATATTCTGTCATTCACAAAATGTTCAAAGTCCCAATAATCTAAACACTTCCTACTCTTAGTCATTTAGTAGTAGTTGTGGGGTGTGCCAGTGAACATTTCACAGCGTAATTCCTTGTTGCAAGTAAGAAAAAGATTTACCTTTTTTTCCTGTTTGGGGTGTTTCCATTCTCATTCTAGAGCATTCAGTAGAAATTCCGAATCCAAGTCCGACTAAAGTTAATTCCCCACTGTTTTTTCTTGCACGTCTGGGACTGCCTCTTTGCATACAATTAAATGTTTTTGTTTGTTTTTTTGCAGTAGAGGTAGTGGTTTTCATGTAAGAATTTGTGTAGGGGTTTGTGTGAATTTATCATTGAATCCACTTTGAGTCAGAGCTGATGTTTGAGGAGCGGGTCACATGTGCGAAATAGAGCTGCTCCTCCCTTCCCACGCAGCGTTCCGCATCCAGCTTTCACAGCAAGCTTTGTATGTGGTATTTTGTCGTAGTTCATTTTTGACTATCATTTTTTACTGTATGTGCTATTTTGTCATAGTTCATTATTGACTCTATAACAACCCTTGTGTTATTTATGTATTTTAGGCCTTAATCAAGTGTGGTCCAGTAATGGAGGTAGAGGGCTTAATTTAGTAAGGGAACACACTGTATAGGGATATTCTGGTAGGACTGCTCCTTTTAAAAAAAAATACAAACTCCAAAAATATAATTTAAAAAACGACATACTACCCACAACTTCCACATGTCTTTTCTGTTAACATTCCTTAGACCCCTGGGTCACGTAACAGCTTTAAATGTTCACATTGTAATGACGCCGATGTAACAGTGCACGATGACCAAACAGGTCAGGCACTAGGACCGGCCTGAGTGGGGACCAGGGCGGGCGGAAAGGGAGGAGCTGAGGGCTAGGGACGGCAGTTAGCCGTTAGCCCTGGAAGAGGATAGACGCAATAAAGGAGCTGACCAGCAAGAACCCTGTGTCCGTGCCTCCTTTGTCCACGGGGATACTACAACTGGCGACGAAGGTTTTGAGCTTTCCACGTGTGCGTGAAGATATACACGAGACATGTCATCTGCCCCGCGTGTGGGGCTGGGAGCGCGATGACAGAAGTGCCCACCGGGAGTCCACCCCGGCGGCAACAAATCCGGAGCTCGCCCCGCGTGTCGAGGCTAGAGCGTAAAGCCCAAAGAGACAACCGGGAGCCCACCCCGGCGGCAATTGGCCCAGAGCTGCTTGCCCTGTGTGTGGGGCTGGAGCGCGATAACTGAAGAGCCTACCGGGAGCCCACCCGGGCGGCGACTAGCCCGGAGCTGCTCGCCCTGCGTGTGGGGCTGGAGCGCGATAACTGAAGAGCCTACCGTGAGCCCACCCCGGCGGCAATAGTGAAAAGTGCCCAAGAAAGAAGAAAATAACCTCACCTGGCGTGGTAGCGGTGCCCAAAAGCGGAGCCCCGGTGAGTGAAATCAAGCGCTGATGAGCGCGGTGTCTCTGGCGATTCAAAAGGCAAAATCTCGCTGCATACGAGATTCTCGCGGCGGCCATTTTGAGGTCAGGCGCGAGATTTGCCCAATCCCCTGTCAAGAACCATCGGCGGCCATTTTTAAGTCAGGCAGCTGAGCAAAACAGCAAACAAACATTGATAAAGGACACAGAAGTAACAAACAAGCATTGGTAAATGCAATATAAGCAACAAACAAACATTGGTAAATGCAACAGAAGTAACAAATAAGCATTGGCAAAGGAAATAGAAGCAACAAACAAACATTGGTAAATGCAACAGAAGCAACAAACAAGCATCGGTAAATGCAATAGAAGTAGCAAACAAGCATTGGCGAATGCAACAGGAGTAACAAACAAGCACTGGTGAGTACAACAAAACGAACAAACAAGCACTGGCGAGTACAACAAAACTAACAAACAAACACTGGCGAGTGTAACGGAGAGCAAACAAAGTCTGTAAAAGCAATCAGCAATAACAATCGAACAATGCCCGACCCAGCTCCCACAAGCATGTTTGGAGCCTCATTCCTGTGCCACCCCAAGCCCCTCGTTCTTGAATCTGGTGGGGGCATGGGTCCGTGATGGCAAGAATGGATAGAAGATTTCGAGGACTTCATGAAAGCGTCCAAGGTGACGGACCTTGAAGAACGACTGTTTGCTCTCAAGAACCTGATTGGCAAGGAAGTTGGGCGAATCATAAAGGAACTGCCTGCTGAGTCCTCTGGTGACTATGACAAAGTCTGCGAAGCACTAAATCGCAAGTTCCTACACAAAAGGAACGTTGACTACGAGCGGTACACATTCAACCTGGCCGCGCAAGAGAAAGGTGAGCAAATGGGGGTGTTCGTCACACGACTGAGATGACTGGCGAGATACTGTGATTTTGACAAGTTTTCAACCGAAGACGCCCTTCGGCTGAGAGTCATAGAAGGTTGCCTCTCGGAACCACTGAGACGCAAATTGCTCAAGAGAAGCTACTCGGTAGAAGAGATTGAAGAGATGACGAGAGTAGATGAACAAGCCGATGAACATGCGAAGAAAATAGAAGCCGGGAAGGGTGAGAGACGGGAACAAGCATTCAGGATGCAGTCTCGGCAAATGCGTGGAAGATCCCCACCACAGGTGCGCTCCTCCAGATCCAAGAAACATCACCACCAGTCAAACAAAGGACACAAAGGCAGAACCCACACCAGGGAACGATCAGACAGACAACACAAATGCTACAGATGCGCTACGACTTCCTACATGCCGACGCATGCCCAGCACTAGGACAACAATCCCGGAAGTGTGGTAGAGACAACCACTTTGAAAGCATGTGCGGGGCGATACCCAAAGGTGATCAACAGGGGAGGCACCGGCAACATCATCCCTCAAGCCGTCGTCACCATGTCAGAGCAGTCCAGGACAGACGAGACTCATCCACTGGGTCGTCACAATCCAGCTGCCACTCTTGCAGGACATATCAATCTCGACGGTCGTCATCAAGAGAATCCCGATCCACATCACCCATCTCTCAAGACCGAAAGGAATATATCTATTGTGTAGCTGACCCTGATCGGCTGAAAGAGTACCCGCGTTTGGACATCAGAATTGGTACTCACCCCACAAAGTTCGTGCTAGACAGTGGGGCATCACTAAACTACTTGCCCGTAACGGAATACCAACGAATGAAGTCACCTCCCAAGCTGGATAATGCACATGTACGAGTATACACGTGGATGTCCAAAAAGCCACTAACGTGTCTTGGGAAATTTGCAACCGAACTGTCGTACCAAGATCGCACAATATCAGCCTACATCCATGTCATCGAGGGGCCTGAGGCCGACTGCCTGCTGAGCCTGGCCACCGCAGAACGACTGAAACTAGTTGACATCTTATACCGAGTGGCTGACAAACCAGCTATCATCCAAAAATTCCCCAAGCTCTTTCAAGGCCTGGGAAAAATGAAGGACTGCCAAATAAGACTACACATAAACGAACAAGTCACACCGGTAGCACAGCATCACCGGAAAATCCCGTTTCACCTGCAAGAAGCCGTGGAGAAGGAGCTCCAAGATCTACTGGAAGCAGATATCATAGAAAGAACAGATGGACCAACGCCATGGGTCTCCCCGGTGGTGGTAGTCCCGAAGAAAGGGGAAACCAGCCGAGTCTGCCTATGTGTGGATATGAGGGCGCCCAACCTGGCGATAGAGAGAAAGAGACATCCAGGCCCTCACAACAGTGGCATGATCACATCACTCAATGGAGCCAAGATATTTTCAAAACTAGACCTCAACAAAGGATACCACCAGCTAGAATTGCATGAAAGGTCAAGATATATCACGACGTTCTCGACACACCTCGGGCTATTCATGTATTAAAGACTAAGTTTCGGAGTGTCATCAGCAGCGGATATATTCCAAGAGGCAATCAGGAGAACAATACATCACATTCCACATGTCCTAAACTACAGTGATGACATCCTCGTATATGGAGCAACGACTCAAGACCACGACAAAGCACTAGATCAGGTCTGTCATGCACTCATGGAAGCCAATCTCACACTCCACAGAGACAAGTGTGAATTTCACAAACCGACGCTGACATTTTTCGGCCACATATTCTCTGGAAGTGGCATGAAACCAGACCCAGACAAGGTAGCAACGCTAAACGACACACCATGCCCATACGACGTGGGCGATGTACAATCATTCCTAGGCATGGCCAGCTACTGCTCCAGATATATACCTGACTACGCCACGTTAAGTTACCCTCTGAGGATGCTCACCAAGCAAGGACAACCTTTTCAATGATCCACCCAATGTGAAGGGGCGTTCAGAGAGATCAAAAGAACTGTAGAGTCGGCCAAAAATTTGGCTTACTTCAACCCGAAAAAGAAAACAGAGATAACAGTGGACGCCAGCCCCGTAGGACTAGGAGCCATCTTAGCATAATATGAGAGAGAAGAAGATCAGCGACACATAGTAGCGTACGCCAGCAGAAGTCTAACAGACACGGAGAGAGCGTATTCACAGCCAGAAAAAGAAAGCCTGGCCGTTGTCTGGGCGTGTGAACACTTTCACATCTTCATCTTTGGGAAACACTTTACACTAGTGACTGACCATCAAGTCTTGACCACAATTTTTGGAAACCCGCGAGCAAAAATGCCACCAAGAATAGAGCGATGGGGCCTCCGACTCCAGGAATACACCTACACCATCATTCACAAGCCAGGAAAAGCTGCAAACCCCGCAGACTACATGTCCCAGCACCCCATCAGATCCAGCAAATCAGAACAATCAATCGCGGACGAATACATTCACTTCGTAGTAGACCAAGCGAGACCTCCGGCTGTTCCACTGGAAGCCATTTGTGAAGCGACGCAAACAGATACCACCCTGCAAGAGGTGAGACATCGGATTCAAACCAACAGCTGGAGACACACGCAAAGCAGTGAACGAAACGACCAAGAAATGGTGGCATTCAAACATGTCCACGACGAACTTTCAATAGCAACAAATGGTCTCGTCTTACGAGACACCAGAATAGTGGTCCCACGACAACTCAGACAAGGGGTCATCAAATTAGCGCATGAAGGGCACCGGGGCATAGTAGCCACAAAAAGAGCACTCTGTGAAAGAGTCTGGTTCCCAACACTAGACCTGATGGTAGAGACAACCCTGAAGGATTGCCCGCAATGTCAACTGGTGAGCCGTCCGGATCCCCCTGCACCGCTACAAATGTCTCCACTACCGGAGGGTGTCTGGCAACACATTGCCATTGACTTCTTTGGGCCAATAAAATTGGACCAATATGTCCTGGTCATCATGGACGAGTACTCCAGATTCCCCATCGCACAACTGTGCTCATCCACGAAAGCATCGAGTACCATACCGATGCTAGAGGAGGTCTTTGCCGCATGGGGCATTCCCCTAGTGGTGAAGTCAGATAACGGGCCACCATTCAACAGCCACGACTTTGCCGCTTGTGCCCAACACCTCAACTTCAAGCACCGCAAGATCACACCATTATGGCCTCAGGCCAACGGAATGGTTGAACGCTTCATGTCCACAATCAAGAAAGCCATTCAGCAAGCAGAACTCATTGGAAAGAGCTTTCAGATGGCCCTCAACGAGGTACTGCGAGCATACCGAAACACGCCTCATTCCACCACAGGCAAATGTCCTGCCACTCTCATGCTGGGACGCCCAGTGCGCACCAGACTACCGATGATGACGATGGCAGCGAACGAACAGTATCCAGACTCTGACCATGAGGAGATGGCAGCAAGAGACAAGATAAAGAAAGAAAAGATGAAGGACTATGCTGATGAATGGCGACGTGCCACGTCCCCTCAAATACAAGAAGGAGACTGGGTGCTGGCACGACAAGAGCAGCCCCGGAAGACTGATAGCAAGTATCATGAGGTTCCGCTGAAAGTGATACAACAAAAAGGAACTATGATCACTGCAGAGACCGACGGAAGAAGACTCACCAGGAACGTGACGTATTTTAAAAAGTGCGGACCCAACATTAAGAAACTACTGACTGAACTGAAAATAGAGAAGAGAGAACCAGAGACACTGACGCATCACAGTCAGGCATTGATGGAAATGGCCGACGAGAACGAGCGTGACAATCATGAACTCCAGTCACGCCCCAGACGGGTCATCACAAAACCGTCTCGCCTTATTGAGGAACTTTAAAGAGACAGCTGCTGTGTTGGTCATATTCTGTTTTTCTTATTTACAGAGGGGGGAGATGTAATGACGGGGATACTACACACATCTCATGAACATTATTGAGGACATGGAGGCAGTAATCACACACTTAATGATCAAGGAGACAAAGGAGAGCACCCTCATAGGGGCAGGGGTGTGTAATGCCACTAAATGCACCTATAGTGGGACCCAAGTGGTGGGCATTGTAAATGGGCAGGGACAATGTGGAACATTTCTTGCATTCTCCATATGGGGAAGAATTGAATGAAATTAACTTGACTAATCATCTTTTTTTTATCAGATAGAGGTGGTCACCCTAATATAGACATCTGTGGGAAGGGGCAAGGGAAGAGTTATTGACCATATTCTAGTATCTAATGCTCTGATCCCAACTTTAAGCAAATTGAATATCTTTGCCTCCCCTTTTAGAGACCATCGCCCTGTTATGGCGACACTTGCGCTTTTACCTAGCACACATCTGATTGCTAATTTCTACAAAATTGATTGGTTGTAAAGTTTTAACTTATTTACCTATTGACAATTATAGTCAAGTTTTAAGATTATCTTTTCCGCAAGGTAAAGACTTGGTGCTAATAAATTTTTACAATAACAATTTTCAGAATAATAGAGGAGCTTGTTTAGCGCCATTGGAAAAGGAGTTGGACAGGCTTCTAAACACTTTCAGTAAATTGGCTACAGTCTTGTGGGCTGGTGATTTTAACATCCAAGCATGCTCCTCTACACTCACTAATTCTTGTGGTTATTTGAAAACCTATTCAACCACTGATGGGACTAAGGATGACATGTTGCATTTCCCCCATTGCGAATATGGTCTAACCCTCAACACTTTAATGGCTAAATTCGATCTTGAGCTGTTGGATTGTACTATAAATGAGGCTAACCTTAAATGTCCCATATTCACTGGTAGGGAAGCTAGTAGCAACATAGATCATATCTTATTCTCTAAGAACTGCCCTTATATGAATCTTTGGATATCCGAACAGGTGGTTAGTGATCACAATAGTATTTCCATAGTTTTGTTAGCTTGGGGAAATAGAATTACTAGCACTACCCATACAATCAATGATATCCTCCCCGTTAGACCGAATGGTAGGAGATTAAAGTGGACTGGTCTGGACCCACAAAAGATTCAACGGGACGTGATTGGTAAATGCAGAGATAGCATTAATTACTGCCTCAGCGAGGAGGTTACCCCTGGAAAGCTTTGTATGGAATTCGATAATATTAATAATGTGATAAGAAATATCTTAACCAGGAATACCATAGGTTCTAGACAGGATGGTAAGAAGTGGTTTGACTCTGAATGCGCCAAGATTTTATCTGACCTAAAACTAGCATTAAGGACTAAACCCCGCAATCAATCTCTTGTCTGTAAACTACGTAAAGATTACAAACAAGCTATTTTAGCACAAAAAAAGGCGTTGAGATTAGACGCCTGGGACAAACTAACCATGGCCAGTGAGTTGAATAACATTAAACTTTTTTGGGAAATTGTAAACAGCCCCTTCCTAAAGGAGGATTGTATCCCTGAGTTGATGTCTCATGTTAATTGCACTGAATGGATTGAGCACTTTTCAAAAATGTTTAATCCCGAACAGATTGTTTTAACTTCTCCTCTTTTAACAAATAATTTTACATGGCCTTTATTACCATTAACAATTAGCGTTGAGGAGGTGCGTGAGGGACTGTTAAATAGCGAAGGGGGAAAGGCTCCCGGCCCGGATGGTGTTCCGATCGATCTATATAAGGATGAAATGGATCTCTGGGCACCAATCCTTGCAAGAATTTTTAATGCTGCCGCCACAGGAAATTTTTCATTATCATGGGCCGAATCTCTAATTGTTCCACTTTACAAAAAGGGTTCGCGCTCTGAAGCATGCAACTATCGCCCAATTTCACTGCTTGATTCTTCAATAAAAGTGCTAAGTAGGGTGCTTCTAAAAAGATTGGAAATATGGGCCGAAGAATCCAATGTATTGACTCCAGTCCAATACGGTTTTGGGAAAGGCATTGGGACCTTTGAACAATGTGTTAATTTGGAATTACTTATCAATAAATATACAGTGGTAAAAGGGGGAAATTTGTTTCTATGTTTCGCTGACTTGAGCAGTGCGTTCGACTTAGTGGACCATTCGCTCCTCTGGTCAGTATTACTTGAATCTGGGGCTCCAAAGGAGATTGTGTTTTTCCTAGCCAGGATATATGAGAAACTGTCTTGTAGTGTACGTTATGGACCTATGGGCGAGCGAACCCCCTTTTTTACTGTGCGAAGGGGCATTAGACAAGGGTGTGTATTGGCTCCCCTTTTATTTTCCCTTTTTATAAACCAAATTGCCGAGATTTTAAATAATACCCCTGCTGATGCCCCCAAAATACATAATACTGTTGTGCCCATTTTGTTATATGCGGACAATGCCGTCCTAATTTCACGCACCCCTCTGGGTTTACAACATTTAATTGATGCTTTTACTGGTTTTATTAATGACAGGAAATTGCTGATTAATAAATTAAAAACTTTTACCATGATTTGTGGGCGAAAACCTAAATCATCGCGGTCCTTTTTTCTTGAAGGCTCGAAGATACAAGCAGTTGACACCTTTTGTTATTTAGGCATCAGTTTTGAGGCTAATGGCAAATGGTCTAACGAGCAAGGAAATATTGTTCACAAAATGACCAGAAATTCTAATGGCATTTTCCGTTTTGCCTCAAAAATAGGGGAGTACAGAATGAAAGATATGATAACCATATATAACGCAAGATGCGTTTCTTCGGCTTTATATGGAGCTGGTTTATGGGGCCATTCTCCAATGGTCCAATTGCAAATTAACGAAAATACCTTCCTTAAACGTCTGTTATGTGTCCCAGTTGCAGCCTCATCTGATTTAATTCACCAAGAAACAGGCCTTAATTATTTATCAGATTTGGCTGCTTTACGCCCTTTATTATTATGGCGTTCAATATGGAACAAAAAGGAAACTGAGTTCACACAGTCCGTAATTATGGACTGTCTTAAGTTGGACTTCCATCTCCGTATTCCATGGCTGAATTATATTATCCTCTGGTATAATATCCTATTTGGAATTAAGATCTCTAAAGATTCTGTTTGTGATATATTACCCTCTAAGAAGGAAATTAAAGACACATTCCTTCTTTATAAAACTGAAGAAAGGAATAAGTTGATTATGACTCATAAGACTTCTGTGTTTTATAGGCAGCTTAATCTAAAAAAAGGCCTTCAGTCATATTTGGTGGAAGTGACTAGGAAATCACACCGATTTGTTCTTGTACGTTTAAGGTTGGGTATCGTACACCATCTCGTATCCTTCCCTGTGATTGGGGCTGGTTCTAGCGAAGAATGCCCGTGTGACAACATTTCCAAACAAAGTTGTTGCCATTTCCTGTTATTTTGTAAATTTTACATATTTTTGAGGAAATTTTATCTGAAACCGATTCTTTTAAAATATAACATCCGTTTAACAGCAGATGCCATGAACCTACTCTGTTCCCTTCAGAGTTGGGATATTTGTTTCCATGTAGCATTATACATTTTAAAATGTAGAGATGCTAGGAAATCTATAACTATTTGTTAATGATAAATGTTAACTGTGCCTTGCTTTGATGTTATAGTTATGTATAAGTCATTTTATGGAAATAACTTATTTTATGCTTAAGTCACTTTATTATCATGAGTTGAACTCATTTTGTTATACTCAAGTCACTTTATGCTAGCCACCTATATGGTGATAGCTACTGACAAAGATTTTAATGACTTAATATTACAATGTCTTATGTTTTTTTAAATATGTATATATATGGATGTATTAATTATGTCTCACCATTCAATGCAAGTTAAGTTAGGGCCTGTATAGGAATAACTATCTGTCCATGATGTTGTTGGATTATATGTCATGTTATTTTATTTTATGTATTTTTTATTTGTTCAGCTTATATGGTTGTATTTATACAAACCGAATAAAAGCTTATTTGACTTGACTTGATTGTCCCCCAGATACCACCTACAATGTTTGCTCCATACCAAGGGGGTGAGTAGAAAATGGTGTAATGCAGATCTCATTAAAATTAATGTAGACTTTATTATGAATAGCCAAGATGACTTTAGAATCTGCCTAGGTGAAAATGGAGAACCACTTTCGGTACAGGATCACTTTAGCAAAATCTGCACCTCTATTTCTGAGCTCGTACGAGCATCCAGCTCATTTTTTGTTTAACAAGGATTGCATGAAGGCATATACATTTGTGAAACAAACATCTAATCAAATTCCATGTGATACAGTCGCTGTTAGAGCAGCGAGGCGGAAATATAGTGTTGTAATTAGGCCTGGGCAAAAATTTCGTTCCGTTCGCGGAAATTGCGATAATTTGACATTTTTGCGTTCCGCGGAGAGCGCGAAAATGTCAAAAATTCCGGTTTCCGCAGCTTGGCGATAATTTGTTTCTTGCTCGCGCTGTAAAATGATACATTCTCGCGCGCGCGCGATCGCCCTACCTGAATCCCTGCGTTCGCCGACAAGTTTTCTTGATCCGGTCGCGTTCTCCATGAGATGTTGTATTGTTTTTAGCCATTTGCGCTGTCTCGCGACAGTTCGCGCCCGCAGTGACGTCATGCGTCGCGCGATCACGTCTTTCTTCTCGCGATCATGCACCGCGAGAACAACTCAAAACAAGATGGCCGCGCCCGCAAGCAACCACATGGGTAAGTTGGCGACCCGCAACCATGCAGAAAATCTCGCGAACATGCCGGAAAAAAACTTCCGCATCTTTGCGATATTTCTGCTTGTTTGCGATAATTTTAAACATTCTCGCGATAATTTGCGAAGGTTAATTCCGCAAATTCCGCCCACCCCTAGTTGTAATAAATAAAAGAAAAAATGAGGTGAGGGCTAAAGCATGGTAAGATCTAGAGTGTGCGGCCTCCCTTGAAGACAATAAAGCCTTTTAGGAGACAGTAAATTGTCCTTTTTTACTGGAAAAATATCAGGTACGGACAGTTTCATTTTAGAACAGGACTGGGTTTCTCATTTTATGAACATTTTTACCTCTGAAGGGAGGGTTGCAAGCATTTTGGACTCGTTAGTTGGGCTTCAGGAAAGGCAGCGGGCCCATATTGGGCACCAGCTGAGTTTTGTAAGTACAATCTAGATCTTTGGCCACTACTAATTACCAGTGTATTCAGAGCACTAGTTAACACAGGTCCACCTGATTCCTGGAAGAAATCTGTGACCACACCCATCTATAAGAAAGGTGATAAAAATGACCCGTAGAACCACAGGCCCATCTCCCTGATTGACTCCTCCACAAAGAATTTTGAGAGGGTGATCCTAGGCACATTTGAATATTGGGTGGTAGAAAGAGCCTTCTTTACGGAGGCCCAATACAGGTTCCGTCCAGGTCGGGGCACCTCTGAACAGGCTCTAATGTTGTCTCTTTTCCTAGCACCTAGCACTCTGGCCGATGCCCGGTGGAGCTACCTTGATAGCTATAGAGGAGATGGGCCGTGGACTTCCCCCTCGACCGACACCTACCCAGCCGGACTTTGGGCAGACTCTCCTTCGTCTCTCCGCTGTATCTACCTCCGACCCTTTTACCTTACTCCTTCTACACTCCATTTATCTCGTCTTCTTTGCTCTTTCAATGTTTTCTTTCAACAGATGTAACTTGTAACTGATGTAACTTTGTAACAATGTGGAACCTCATGTAAAGCATTCTGATATCTCCGGTCTAGCCAGCGCTATATAAAACGTATCAAATAAAATAAATAAATAAATGGGCAAATATGTCAAGGCCAGGAGAGAAACCATGCATATGGCTTTTATGGACTTCTCCTCAGCATTTGACCTAATGGAGAGAGATAAATTATGGGAAATAATGGAGCAAGCGGGATTTGATCCTCTCCTCCTAATGACTCTGAAAAGAGCTGTATCAAAGTACTATAAAGAGGGTTTGATATGCTCAGGATGGTGGCCAAATGCCCCCCATTAAGTTACGAGGGGGGTTAGATAAGGCTGTATATTGGTCCCTTTTGTTTCTATTTTATATTAATGGTTTGGATGCTTTTTTAAAGACACTAACCCCGGATATGCCTAAAATTGGTGAGTGATTGGTCCCTGGTCAGCTTTACGAAGACGACGCAGTGCTCTTATCTTGTACCACTAACGGCTTACAAATTCTGCTGGATGGTTTTTATTCTTTTATGATGGACCTGAAGCTCAAGGTTAATTATGAGAAATCACATATTTTGAGATGTGGCCCCAAAAACACATGGTTTAGGAAGTTTACAGTGTGAGGGATACCCATTATGAAGATCCCCAACTTTAGTTATCTCTGAATTTTATTTTCTGCTAATTTGAGTTGGGAAAGACATATAATCCAGAAGACCCAGCAAATGGTAGCGGCTTGTGAAACTGTTTTTAGGTTTGCCATTAAACTGGGACACAAACCTCTGAAGCAAATGGTGATACTTTACAAAAGTAAGTGTCAGTCAGTGGCCACATATGGAGCGGGAGTATGGGGATTTGCTTCTGGTAAGCACCGCCAGACAGTGAAAAAGACATTTTTGGCTCCCAATATCCATGTTGGGCCTCATTATGCATAATGAAGTAGGGCTAGGATTTCTTGAAGACTTGCTGAGACTGGCACTAATCTTGCTTTGGGAAAAAATATGGTCTACACCTGAGCTGAAGTTCACATGTGAAATTGTTGAAGTTTGTCTGAAGCAAATCAATGTTTAGTTTATTCCATAGTTACATTGTGTTAAAAAGTCACTCCAAGAGCTTGGGATGATACATTTATGGACTGACAAAGCTGATATTAATTATTCCTCCAAGCCTCAGGTCAACATTTTATGGAACTTAGAGAAAATGCAAGGCTGTAGAAAGCAATTAATATGGTAACAACCCAGCACTATATTTTGCGTGCCACATAAAATGGTATGGAACCCTATCTCTTGGGGGTTAAAGCCCTGAAACTCAGATTTTACCTTTCGCGTTCTGCATCTTAATATGATCCATTATTTAGGGGCTTTTCTAGTTACGGGATATTGGTTTGCTTCATTACCAAGTTGTGCTAGTGATGGAATTTCTTTCCAAACTACTAAGCATTTCATGCTATTTTGCACCATGTAGACTTTTTATATATCACGCTTGTTGTACCCCATTCTTAGAGGGAAATCTTTTTAATCACATAAGAAGGGTTTAATATTCTTTCAGTGCCTTCAATCACCTATCATCTGTATTGCTTCTTTAAATTTTATCAGCCAGGTTTTGAGGTCAAGGAAAAGATATATATATCATCATGAATTTTAATTTTTGATTATTGGATATTGCACATGTATTTTATGTATTTATTGGGGTCCTGCAGGGTTTGTTAAAACTCATGGCAGTGCCAATAAAAAATGGTTATTGGGTCATTGGGTTATTGTCTTTCGCTTTTAATGCATTATTACATCTGTCATTGTATCGACTGATTACGAATAATGTATTTTATTATGCTATTTTAAATGATTTAAGACTTTTAAAATTCTAAACATGCTGAGCGGTGCTGCATTTTATTGCATGAAATTGTTTTTCCGACAAAAGAATGTAAAGGCAGAGGTCATTATAGAAACAATACATTTGGCTTACCAAAGTAATGCAATGCATACTAGCAGACACACATTAGCAGTAATATAAAATCCATGTTAAAATGTAGCAGTAAGCTCCTGAGGCTTGAGCCGGGAGCAAGTGGCACGCTACTAACTGGTATTATTTTAACTCTGTTTTATATCGCTATTCAGCCAGTGCGTCATGTTTTAAATTGTAAGCATCTATTTGTAAAACTTACTTGGGTCCATCTGTGATCTGTAAGCAGCATGGAATTGTTGTGGGCGGTGGGTGAGGCTGGGGACTTCCACGTTAGCTTCCCCGGGACGGTCGGAGTAGCTCCGCCATCTTGGATAGGGGGGAAGTTGGTGGTGTAGCTGCCCGGCTGGATCCTCCCAGAGGCCCATAAATGTACGCACAGCCGTGACCGCGCCACTGGCGTGCCGAAGGCGCGCCTAAGGCAAGCCCGTCTGCGCCCGTCCGCGCCGGTCTGGCGCAGGGCGCTGGCACCCTGGGTAATATCGTGCCTGATTCCATCAAGTATTCGCGGGAGGAACTTATTGCCCTGGCCTCTACCTGTCCTTCCTTACCCTAGTATCCGCATGAACAGTCCTTTTACTGTAAATCTTGTTCGTTTGAATTGACTCCGGCCCAGAGGGCCCTCTGTCCATTAGGGTTTAAGGAGTTCATATTCCTGAGCCTTAATTGCCGCTCTCTGATAAAGCACCATGCTGAGGTCTTTGATCTTTTTTCTGATGAGTCTCCAGATGCTCTCTTCCTTACAGAGACTTGGCTCAACCAGGATGTCGTGGCAGTACCGCTCTTCCGCCCGGTTATGTGTTGAAAACTCTGAATCGGGAGGGGGGGAGAGGGGGCGGGGTGGCAATGGTAGTTAAGGAGGCATATAGGGTTAGCCTGGAGAGAGAACCTATAGTGGGCTGTGAATGTGCCTCGTTTAAAATCAGGCTAACACATAACTTCTCATTGGCCAGTCTCCTGATCTATAGGCCTCCTGGACCAGCAAGCAGCTTTAGGGAAGACCTATTAAATAAAGTGGGTCATTTTGTCAGCAAGGCAGCTAATTTTACCATTCTGGGTGATCTCAACCTCCATATTGAGAACGTTGAAAAAACGGAGATCGTCAGTTTTCTGGCAGACCTAGAAGCCTTCCAATTAAGACAGCATGTGCTGGAGGCCACTCATGCAGCCGGTCATTTGTTGGATCCCGTTATTTCCAACCTTCCTCAGATTATAATGCGTACTCCAATTCCACAGGCCTGGACCGACCATTTTTTGGTCTCCTTTTCCCTGCAACTTCAGATTAAGGTAGATTCCATTTACCCCACTAAAACTCTGAAACAAGCTTGGCACAGGTTTAACCCAGAGGTTCTCTCTTTTTGGTTATCTAGCCATCAACCTCAGTCATCCTCGAGCGCGAATGCAGCTAATCAGTGTTACCATGATTGGCTGACGGCTGGCCTGGACAATTACATTCCAGCTAAATGGGGTAGGAAAGGTCGCGGGCCATCTAATCAGTGGTTCAACGACGTCCTTTCCCTAGCCAAGAAGGGCTGTAAACAGCTGGAGCGCGTCTGGAGACGCACCTATGCTGCAACTGCAAAATCAGAATATCGGATGGCCCTAAAGTTATTCCATAAGGGTATCCGAAGAGCGCGGGCAGATTTTGTGGCCAGTAAAATCCTGTGCAGCTCCAACCCAGCTAAAACTATTTTTCCTTTACTGGGCGACATGAAGAATTCAGGCAACAACAGGGCCTCTCCGGTTGCCTCCAATCATCAATGCAATGAGCTAGCCCTGCATTTCATCAATAAGGTGGAACAGATCTATCTGGGACTCCCGCAAGTAGTTTCCCTGCCTGTGGAGGCGGACCCGATAGGGGGTGAGACTGTGTAAGGTCGTAGTCTGGTGGCATTTCCTTCCATCACGCCTTTGGAGTTTGTGGCTTTATGCTCAAAAATTAAATCAGGCTCCCCAGCAGACCCAGTGACTCCCACTTGCTTCCGTCAGCTCTACTCTTCCATCTCAGGAGTGTGTTTGGATGTGGTTAATCTGTCATTGTCAACGGCATCAGTCCCATGGCCTTGGAAACATGCTAAAGTCGTCCCCTTGCTGAAAAAACCCTCCCTAGACACTGCCGAACCGGGTAATTATCGACCCATCTCTCAGTTACCCTTTCTGGCTAAAGTGGCGGAGGCGCATGTAAATTCAATCTTGGCTAGCTTTGTTGAGCGACATGCCATATTCGACTCTACACAACACGGCTTCCGGCCCCGGCACAGTACTGAATCTGCGCTCCTGGTTGTGTCGGAAGCTATTAGGAGCAATCTAGATGTAGGGGACTCAGCGGCCTTGGTCCTTTTGGACTTAAGTGCCGCCTTTGATACGGTATCACATAAAATACTCCTGAAACGTCTGCAGGACATTGGGGTCAGGGACTCAGCCCTGGCCTGGATTAAATCATTTTTATCTGAAAGATCCATTCAGGTCTTGGCGCCTCCCTTCTCCACACAGGAGTTTGCTCTACACCAGGGGGTACCACAGGGTTCTATACTGAGCCCACTATTATTCAATCTTTACGTTAGCCCGATGGCGGAGCTGGCAAAGGGAAGGGGGCTATCGTTGGTATCATACGCAATTGGTGATAGCCTTCTCTAGGAAATTTACCATCAATCTAGATAACTTCAAGGACGATCTGCTGGCTATCTCCGACTGGATGGCAGCTAATTGCCTACAACTTAACGCCGGTAAATCGGAAATCCTGCTATTTGGGAAGGATAGGGAGCTGTGGACTGATCTTCACTGGCCGGACCGTTTAAAACCTGCCCCAGTCCCTAGGGACACCGTAAAAAATCTTGGGGTTTGGTTTGACCGAGGATTGACCTTTGAGAAACAAACAAAAGCTGTCGCTGGGGTCTCCTGCGTGGTCTTAAGCCGCTGCTCGGGTTTTTCCCCCCTCCGGTGTGCCAGACTATCATCCAGGCATCTGTTCTATCTAGATTAGATTACGGCAATTGCCTATATTTGGGAGCAACAAGGGCCATTGTAAACCTCCTCCAGAGGGTCCAGAATGCAGCAGCACGGATCCTGGTCTCACTACCTAAGCATTGTTCAGTCGCCCAGGTGCTTCCCAAACTTCACTGGCTGGCAGTAGATAAGCAGATACAGTTTAAAGCATTATGTATCTCACATAAGATTCTAGCAAAACAAGCCCCGCCGGACCTTCTACATTCGTTGGAGGCTTATGTACCTAAGCACTCACTGCGATCTGCTGAACACGCTTTGGTCTGCACTCCTCGAGTGTGGAGGGCCAGGGCAGGGGGCCGTTCGTTTCGATACTTGGCAGCAAAACTGTGGAACTCACTCCCGACATCTACTAGAACTATTTCCAACCACGTGGTTTTCCGTAAGGCTTTGAAGACTTGGCTTTTTCCCTTCTCTACCATTTAACTGCTGCGACTTGCTCATGCTCTCGTTCCTGGTCCATGTGCTGCGCTGGACGCCTCGTTGCTGTGGCAGCCTTGCGCATTATAAACTCTAAATAAATAAATAAATATAAATAGCCTTTCACCAAATATGGAACTTAATCAGGATGAAAGTGTAATCATCAGTGAAATGCAAATTCAGAGTTTTTTTATTTTCTTTTTTTGTCCTCATCTCACCTTAGACCAAGGCAGATTTTACAAACTGAGAGTTAAGGATCTGGGCGCCCTTTGGCTCACTGCATAGGTCTCTGCCCCCCTTGGGCTTCCCCATGTTATTGAGGATAGGTGTAATCATTGGACCAGGATTCGACCACCATAGCTCTACTGATTGATCAGTTGCAGACAGCCTCCCCACACTAAAAGGGGAGACCAGATGTTTCCCTTTACTTCTGTCCTGTCTCCCTGGTCCAAACATGCCATGTTCAGTGCAGCTTTTACCCAGTTTTTTCTGTTGGGGGAAATAGGACCTTTCCACCTTAGACAGATCTCCCTCCTAACCAAAATAATTAGATATAGTAATAGTCCCATTTCTAATTGCGACAATGCTTCCCTTATAGGATCGTTTGAACCAAAAATCACCAGGTTGACATCAACTTCCAATTCTATGTCAAAAATGGATGTCAAGATATCCCCCACATTCATCCAAAATAGAGACAATTCTATACATTCAAAAAACATATGAATATCGGCAGCTTTGTCACTTTTACATCTGTGGCATTGTGGGGTCGGGACCGGGGCGAACCTGGCAATTCTGGCCAGGGTGTAATAAAGCCTGTTCAGCACAAAGAAGTGATTCTTTTTTAGCCTAGCAGGCTTTATAAATCTGTAAAGTAATTTAAGAGAAGATTCAAAACGGGCTTCTGTGGGGTGGGCTTGGGGAAGAAGGTTCCACACCAATGCTGGGGCAGGATCTCTTTATCTTCCGTTTCCAGCAAATTTGCATGCCAAAGGGATATTTCTTTTTTCCTTGGATGCGGGTCTTGGAATAATTGCTCCAGGTCCCAGTTCCCTTTAATTTCACTCACTTCTGCCTCATACCATGATCTTAACTGGAGGTACTTGAACCTTGAAAGGGTGGGACCAATCTTAACCTCTATCAGCTCCCATGGGAGTACCCCCTGTGAATCAACCAAGTCCGACCATTTCCACAAGCCAGCCTTCCTTATAGAGGTCGCTAGGCTGTCCTTCAAACATTCTGGAGTCCCCGGTGAATCCCATATCGGAGCAAAGTCAGAAAAATAGCCTATACCCAGAGTTCGCCTCATTTTGTACCAGTTTGACAAGGCAGTTTTTAAAACTTTGAGGTTTACACGTTTAAAGAATCTGGGGGCTCCAAATTTATACAGAAACCCTCCTTGCCCTTTGCCCCCCTCTGCTAATACCATTTCCCCCAATTCAATTCAGAGTCTTTTTAGTAAATTAATTAGCGCTAGCATCAGACAGATTAAGATGTCTGTAACAAGATGCTAACAATGGGTAAGATGGATCAGGAGGATATAATACTGAGAAATAGGTCTCATAATAGCAATAGAACCACCTGTGTGGCTGACAGGGAATGTGAGAAGTTGGACTGATATATGCTGTCCACTAGTTATAGTGGGCACCCTGTATCAGTCCAAACAACCCCTTATGGTGAATAGGTTAAAGACAACCTTTATTGAAAGCTATCCTAGTGGTAGCTATGGAGAGCCGCCTTCAGGCTAAGTCTTGAAGGAATGTAAAGCAGATTGTTTTACCAGTTTATAATCTCTTGAATGATCAAATGAAAGGACAACCACACCAGGTATATATTTAAAATATATGTATTTAAGATACAACACACCCCTCTAGTCTCTTTATGGGACTGGAGTTTGAAGTACTTAATTTACAAGTTAGCAATCAACAGTAATAGCAGAAATACACGTTTGGGCCCTAGGGGCGTACCAAACCATATACCGATAAAGTGGTATAAGAACCACGACTGAACTAGACACAAGCCCTAGAGTCTGTAGAATCGCTGGGACCCCAAGAAACCACCCAAGGCAGTGACACAGGGGACCCACGGGGGCCGTGTGCAGTGTTTGAACACAGTTCGTGTTCCCGTTATCTTCTATGGGAAATGTCGCGGTTGGAAATTTAAAGATTAGCGACACTTAGAAATGAGTCAGGACCAAACCCTTTTGGACTTAGGAAGATCTAGGGCTCGCACCCACGGGAGCACCGGAGTACTCGTGTTACCTCACCCAGGGAAACCGGGTGCATAGGTGTCTTTTGGTGTCGGTTCACGTCGTCGATTTCAATGGAAGCTGGCAAAGAAGTGCTGCTGCCGTGAAGAGGAGAAGTGTCTGAAGCGATCCAAGCCTGGATCTAGGATGGAAGGAACCTGAAAGCAGAGGGGACAGAGTCTGGGTCACTTACCAGTGACCAAGGGCACGATAGACCAATGCCCACAGATGTCGGGTGCTTCAGGTGAGTTGACGGATGTCTTGACTCTTCAGCCACGAGGTCCATGAGGTGCCGATGACAACCAGGATCTGGATTTGAGCTGTCCCATAAATTCTGTCGAGTGCTGCGATGTCGGTGACCAGATTGGACTCAACAAACCTTGGCAACGGCAACTCACTTGGAATCAGAGAAAGGACATCGGTTCAGACCAGCAAGGTCTGGGGGACCCTCCCAGTGACGGTAAGTCGTGGCACATCTGGAGCATCCAGGAAAGCCCAATAAGAAGAAGAGTTGCCTTCGTGGGGACCTACTAGCCAATGGGCTAGCGATCGCAAAGGAGCCTCGAGCCTTCGGATTTGAAACTGGCCCACGGGAGTGGAGGACAGCAATCTTCAGTGCAGGAGATGCTCAAGGCTGGGGCTGCTCGGAGCCCAAAGCACAACTTCAAGAAAGACCAGGAAGATGATGTTGCTGCAAACGTTCACGGTGTCCAGGGGTCATGGTTCCACATCACCCACGATAGCCACGGGCCTCAGCTTTGCTGTGGACTCAGGGTAGCCTCGAGGAAGTCTGGAAATCCACCTCTGGTGATGCAAAGACTTTGGCGTTCGGTGGGAGCTTCAGCGATGCAGACCAGTCAGTTGCTTCTTTGGTGCCTGCCAAGCAGGGGAGTCACTCCTTGACCTCAAGGGAGATTTCTTCAGTCTTCTAAGCAAAGTAGAACGTTGAAGGTCCAGGATATATATTGCAGAGATTCGTCCAGGGTAATCTAAAGTCGCAAGGACTGGGTTCCCCTACTTATACTAAGTTTGGGAGCTTGACATACTCTAGGGACCCACCTATGGGAGGGTTTGGAAAGAGGGGTGGTTACACCCATTTCCTTTGTCCAGTTTCGTGCCAGAGCAGGGGCAGGTAGCCCCTGCAACCAGTTTGAACTGGACTATGCACAGGGACACCAATTGTGCTCCCAGTGCAGGACTTCAAAGCACCAGAGAGTGCTCCCGCCCAGCCCCAATACACATCTACCTGTCTCGGGAGGTGGTTACACCTCCCTGGGACAGGAAACCTATTGTCCTGGCCTCCCCTTCTGGAGTAGGAGGCCAGACTCGTGTCTGTGGCAGAGGCATCCATTTTGTGATGCCAGGCCTGTAGAAACTCCTACCGGGTTAGACCAGTGTGAACATGTCTCTCCCTCTAGAAGGGTGGAATGCTACCCCCGCCGCCAGAACTGGTGGGGGTGGGGGGTAGTATTCTAAAATGTTTGACACCAAACACGACATGTTTCCGTGCAGCCATCCCGAAGTTAGCATTTACCGCAAGGTTATAATGCACTTGAGTATATGGACAGGCTGCACCACAAACAGCATCAGAGGAGGTACTCTGAACGCTGCAGAGGGGCTCTGCTCACGCAGGGGCATCCTCTCAAATAAAAACCAAGCACTCTGCCTTCAGGATTGTTAAGGCCTGCCGTAAGAGTGACTTATAGGTTTTATATGTGTGTGCAATGATAGAGATATAGGTAGCCTATACCACTGTAAGGGGTGCAAGCACACCCTTACCCAGACTGCAGTAGCAGACCTGTTGTGCCATTTTGGAGTGCTTCCCAGAGGTGGCATAATACATGCTTCAGCCCCTGGTAGGCCTCTGAGGTACCTATGCCCTAGGTACATAGTATACCATATACTAGGGGCTTATAAGGCACTCCAGAATCCAATTAGAAATGTACCTAATGTACATGGAAACCATTTTAGAGAGAAAGCAGCTAGGCTGGGGTCCTGATTAGCAGGGCCATAGCCAGACTAAGGTTGAAAAACAGTGAAACACCAGCAAAAAGTGGGGGTACCCATGTGAAGCAGATCCTACTCTCCTACAGGGAACATTTACCTACCACTTTATTAGTTATAGTCGGGAAATGTCAACTCAAATTAGAATATAGGTGTGTTGAATTCGGCGCTATCTGCAGGTTCACCACCAAAAATGTTGCTTTAACCCCTCCTGTTTTCTGAATTCGGTTTTGTTTGCATAAGGACTTCGTGCACTGTACCACTTTTAAAGTGTTTGTGTTCTCTCCTTAAAACATTGTAAAATTGGCATCCCATTGATTGGCACATGTAATTTACTTGCAAGTCTCTAGTATATGTTACTCCATATACTCAAAGACTGTAAAGTAAATGATGCTAGTGGACCTTCAGCACTCGTGGTGCCAACCACTTAAGTACCACTTTAAAACATATCTCAGGCCTGTCATTGCAGTCTGTACTGCAGTTTTATACTGCCATTGGGACGTGGCAAAATAAACCTTTTGTCAGGCCTAAACCTTCTGTTTTAATACATGTAAAACATTGTATTCAAGGAGTAGGGCATGTGTTT
Source organism: Triturus cristatus (assembly GCF_964204655.1). Lineage (NCBI taxonomy): Eukaryota > Metazoa > Chordata > Amphibia > Caudata > Salamandridae > Triturus > Triturus cristatus. The sequence goes on from NC_140589.1 coordinate 186,164,684, forward strand.
TTAAGATTTGCATGTCCTGGTAGCGAAAAACTCTAAATTAGTTTTCACTATTTTAAGGCTAGCTATTCCTTTGGATAGCATTGGGATATTTGCATTTCTTAAATGCTAACTTTTGATTGAGAACACATGGAAGTGTCATATTTGGTTGCGAATTAATTGTAATTTTGCACCTTCGTTAATGCTAATGCCAGAATTTAAGTCACAATTCTACAAATGGCAATTTTAGAATGTTGCCATTTTCTTGTCCTCGCCTTGTCCGTACCATTTGGTGGATGCAGCTTGTGTCCTTGGTCACGTGACTGTGAATAATTTGGCAGTTATCCTTTGTCTCCACCTCCCAGACAGTGAAACAAAGAAGGAATAGGTGATGGCAGGAATGGCCATCCTGCCAGGATGGGTGGGTGGAGCTGTCCCCTGCCCCACTTACAATTCAAAGGTCTGCCTCTAGCACATTCACAAAGGAACTTGACATCAGCCTTTTATCGCTCTACACTATTTGGAGACTTGGCAGGGGAAGGAAGGAACTTTTCAGAACCAGACGTAGGGTAGACTAGAAGTTTCCACCATTTCAAAGGCTGGTACCAGGTATACATTTGGAGTGCTTTTTGATGCTTTGTTTACTCAGGACTTTGAAATTGCATATGTCCAGTTCTACTGATTGGATTTTTGGCATTCTGGTATTATTTTATTTATTATGTGTAAGAAATTGGGTTGCTGTTTGGGGAGTAGTATCCTAGAGCAGTCAGAGGCAATGTGCAAGGTATTTTTGCAACCCTTCAAACAGTAATAAAGTGAAAACACCATAGAAGAAGGATCCCACACCAGATTAGACAAATAGTGTAAAATGAAATAAATAAAACAAGACAAAAAACTAAAATCTAATTAATAGATCCAAAGATATGCAATTTTTAAGATTTAAGGGAAAATAGCACCAAAAATTAAAAAGCGCCAACTGTTGATATCTGATTGTGCAGGACCGGGACAAAGTCACAAGTTCAGGCAACTGCAATGAAGCATTGGCCGGATAGAGAAACCAATGAGGCCAACTGAACAAAAGTACCCTAAAGTCTGGTTGGGGAGTATTGCGAGGTCCTACATCGCGGATTCATGGGCTGAGAGGAGCTGGGAGGCTGTGATGCAGGATCCTGTGTCATCGTCAAGGCTGTAGTAGATGAGAGGTTTGCAATGTGATGACCTGCTTTGGGGATGTGTCACACAGCGATGGTTCCAATGAGGCTGGAAGGTCAATGCATTGTCCTTACGCTGGAAGACTCCTCAGAGCAGCGGCGATGCGTCGGTTCTGCTCGGGGGTTGTGCCACACAGAAGTGGTGATGAGTCGGTTCTGCTGGATCCACAGATGGGCTGGCAGAGCACTTTCAGGCCCACTTCCAAGGGTCCAGGACTGGGGTGGCACCACTTGGTAGGGTAGGACACGTGCAGACTCCAGGTGCTGTTTACAAGAGGCTAGCCCTTGGAGTGACTCTGATAGAGCTGGGTACAGGTTGCAGATCAAATCCTACTCATCCATGCAAGAGAGCAGCAGGTAGCAGGTCAGCACAGTAGGCAGCAGTCATTTAGGGCAGCAGTCCAGGTGGCTGGCAGTCTTTTCATCATAACATCAGTCCTTCTTTCTGTAGAGTCTTCCACAGGTCCAGAAGGGTACTTAACGGTTGATGTCTGAGGTTCGCTATGTCTAACTCCATCCATCCAGGCACACCTAAGGTCTCAATTTTATGTAGCTGTCTAGGAGAAATATACAAAGACCAACTGCCAACTACACCCAGTCATGTGACTCAGAGGCAGGATGCAGACCCTAAATGGCTAAGGCAGGAAAATGCCAACTTTTTCAAAGTTCATCAATAAACAGGATTGCCAGTACTGACATTATTCTGAAACAAGAATCTTTTGATTTTGTGATCATGAATCAAAGAGATTGCAGTTTATTATTCACTAGTACTCAAAACATATTTATATGTATATTACTCTTTGGTCCAGGACAGCACACTCCCCAGCAGCTCCGCCTTACTGCTGCAGCCCCGAGTCCTCGGCTGTGCAGGGTTCGTGCTGGCAGCCCGCCCAGCCTCAAGGTAATCTTATTTTAACTCCTGCATTCCGCCGGACTCACTGAGTCATACTAAGTTTAATTTACACACCGGTAAATCGCCTCCATTCCTTCTCACTTAAGATTAGTTTTAAGCCAGGTTCCCGCCGCTGCTGCCCTTGGGGCCCCTCCCCCTGATACAGCCCCCACTCTCGCCTCTCTACCTCTGGTCCCACTGCCCTCCCCTACTTAATGGCGGCCGCTGCGGGGGAGCGCGTGTGAAACCTAGACCGTCGGTCCAGGTCAGCACTCTCCCCAGCAGCTCCGCCTAACCGCTGCAGCCCCGAGTCCTACGCTGTGCAGAGTTCGCACCGGCAGCCAGCCCAGCCTCAAGGTAATCTTATTTTAACTCCTGCATTCCGCCGGACTCACTAACTCATACTAATTTTAATTTACACACCGGTAAATCACCCGCATTCCTCCTCACTTAGGATTTGTTTTAAGCCAGGTTCCCACCGCTGCTGCCCCTGTGACCCCTCCCCCTAAACACAGCCCCCACTCCATGCTTTTGGTCTCACCCCCTCCACTACTTAATGGTGGCCGCTGGGCGGTCACGGTGCTGGCGCACCGCTGGCATGCCTAAAGCAAGCCTGTCTGCACCCGTCAGCGTCCCGGAAGCGGCCAGCGCCAGGAACCCTCGATCCATGATCCCCCACCGCTACAACAACGCCACCCTCCTTGCACTCAATCCCAGAAGATTCAGTGACTACCAACTTGCAATCTCTGGCCTTGACCTATGGCCAGTTCTCCTGCCACCACTGCCGCCAGACGTTTTCCTCCACCCCGACTCCCGGAACCACAGACACCGCCGCCAACGACACGCTAAGATGCATCCTCCTGGACGTGCGCTCCATACACACGCACACACCACGGAAATCTGGAACCTACTTCACTCTCTCTCACCCGACATAGCCTTCTTCACGGAGACCTGGACCAACGCCACCTCCGCCCCCAACATCAACACTGCCATTTCAGACGGATAAAAGATCCAGAGGAAAGACCATCCCAACCACCCAGGAGGGGGCCTTGCCATTGTCTACAAGAACACCCCCCGACTCACCACCTACAGAGAAACCTACCCCGCTGCCAAACACCTGCAATTCCAGACCCGGACCAGCCCCAATACCACACTCCGGGGAACCCTCATCTACAGACCCGCGTCCCCGGGACGCCCTTCGCCACCACCATCACTGACTTTATTGCACCCCACGCCATCGCATCAATGACCTACATACTCATCTGAGACCTCAACTTCCACCTAGACAACCCCAGCGACGCCAACTCCACCACCCTCCATGACAACCTCGCCGACATCGGACTCAAACAACTCGTCACCAACCCATACAGCAGGACACACCCTCGATCCCATTTTTCCCGCAGGCAACAGCGTCCGCTTCAACCACACAACGCAACCCCCATGGACCGACCACCACTGCGTTCACCTCACTGTCGACAAACCCAAGGCGCCAAGGGGAGAGGATGTAGCCTCACGGCTAGAGCGGTCGACGTCAAAGCTGGGGAACCGGGTTCGAGTCTCGGAAACAACGCTCAACATCCTGTGATTCTGGGCAAATCACTTAATCTCCCCATGCCTAACTGCTGCAAAGTTCATGCTATATAAAACTCTAAAACTTCCCCCCACCCACCCAGAAGGAACAGGAGCAAGGTCACCAACGAGCAACTGAGCTTCACCCTCGCCCAGAAAAACCCAGCCTGGCCACCTGATGCAAACTCCGCAGCCAAAGAACTCCACACTTGGATATACAACTGTGCACACAAACTCACCCCGCTATGCAACCCCAGCAAACAACGCCCCAGGAAAGCAGCCTGGTTCACCACAGATCTCCAAGAAGCAAGACGCATCTGCAGACGCCTGGAGAAGAACTGGAGGAACACCAAGACAACCTGCAAGGACACCAAGACAACCTACAAGGTGCCATGACAAACTACCACAACCAAATCAGAACAAACAAAAGGAACTTCATCCACAGCAAAATCCTCACCAACGCCACCAACTCCAAGGAACTCTTCACTGTCATCCATGAATTCACCAACTCATGCAGCAACTCCACAGACATCACCCCATCCCAAGACCTCTGCGACAAGCTTGGGAGCTACTTCCACCTCAAGATCAGAAAACTCTACGACAACTTCATCGACAACGCGCGAGACGCCACTGCCAGCACCCCACCCCCCAGAGACACCACCCAGCCCACCATCATCGACTGGACTCCAATCACGACAGAGGACACCCCCGTGACCATGAAAAAAAAGCCCACGGCTGACCCCACCGACCTGAAGAATTACCGACCGATCTCGCTCCTCCCGTTTGCAGCCAAAGTAGCAGAGAAAGCTGTCAACAGGGAACTAACACTGATCATCGAAGAAAACGCCGTCTTTGACCCATCCCAATCTGGATTCTGGTGCAACCACAGTACCAAAACCGCCCTTTCCACCGCCACAGACGATGTCCGCTCCCTCCTGGACCAAGGCCACTCAGCAGCCCTCATCCTCCTTGACCTGTCCGCTGCTTTCGACCCGTATCTCACCGCACTCTAGTCGCCAGACTACATGAAGCCAGCATACAAGGGACCGCCCCGGACTGGATCCGATTGTTCCTCACCGGAAGAAGCCAAGGGCTCAGGCTACCACCCTTCCTCTCTGCCCCCACGGAGATGACCTACAGAGATCCCCAGGGGTCATCACTGAGCCTCACCCTCTTCAATGTCTATATGGCCTCCCTCGCAGCCAACACGGCCTCAACATGGTATCCTACGCCGACGACACCAAGCTCATCCTCTCCCTTACCAGAGGCCCCACCACCGCAAAACTAAACTCCCAAAAAGGAATGCACAATGTCACAGTCTGGATGACCAACAGCTGCCTAAAACTCAACGCTGAGAAGACAGAAGTCCTAGTCCTCGGAACCACCCTCTCAGCATGGGATGACACCTGGTGGCCTACCGACCTTGGTAGCCCACCTACCCCCTCAGACCATGCCAAAAACCTCAGCATCATACTCGACTCATTGCTCACCATAAACAGACAAGTCAATGCTGTCACCTCCAGCTGCTTCCACACCCTCTGCATCCTTAGAAAGACCTTCAAATGGATCTCCCCGGAGTCAAGGAAGACAGTCACCCACTTGCTCATCAACAGTAGACTGGACTATGGAAACGCTCTCTACGCCGGTATCAACGAGTCCCTTCTCCGCAAACTTCAGACCATACAGAAAACCGCAGCCAGACTCGTCCTTGACATCCCCCGTAACAAACACATCAGCCAACACCTGCAAAGACACCACTGGCTCCCAGTGGAGAGGAGGAACACAGTAAAAATCCTCACCCACACCTACAAATGCCTACACAACAATGGACCCAAATACCTCAATGACAGAATAAACTTCCGCGTACCCAAAAGAACTGCTGAAACCCCTCGCATCCACAGAGCCAGAGCAGGTGGAAGATCATTCTCCCACATCGAAGCCAGAACCTGGAACGAGCTACCAGCAGATATCAGACTCGCCCCCCAAAAAACAGCACCAAATGCACCACTCAACTTATACAATGTAATTTAAATGAGTCCATATCCTTAGAATTTTTTCTTTTCAAAGTATTCTTCTTTATTGTTCAGTTTGTCATGTAAATATTAAAACATCCAAAACAGCCAAAGCAGCCGACGCGTTTCGTTCACCTCTGGACTTCTTCAGGGCTGCAACGAATTTATACAAAAGGAAAATACAATATAAGTGACACACATAAGGACTAAGCACAAACAATTATGACAACACAATGAAGGACATTATAGACATTATAGACATGACCAAATACAATTGGACTCAATTACCAATACGATTACATATGACATCAAAAGACAATTATAAATCAACATGAAGTGTGCAAGGGTGATCAATATTTCGTAAAATAACTATTCATTATTTACAACATCGTATTTGTGACATATTGACTAGTTACAATGACAGGTAAGTGTGTGATGTGTATATGGACACTCCTCTCAATATTTCATGTTATAAGAACTAGCGTGACTAATCGGTCAAAGATGAAATTCCAATATTAGGCAATAGGTGGCAGACTAAAAAGCCTATTCTGAAGTATAATTTGGAAGGAGTTAAAAGTGAATCGCAAACGGGTGAGCGAAGTCCCTTACTTAGTAGGGGCAACAATAATAATTTTCCCCAATCTCAAACTAACACGGAACGAGGGGAGCCAGAAGAGGTTAAGTGCTAAGAAAACAAGGGGGATGTATACCCACCAACAAAAGGATGTCACAGTCTTTATGTTCTTTCTTACTTTCTTCTCCCTCACTACTTCAATTTGTAGTGTTGCAGGAAATGATAATCAGTGTCACTAGGGGGGAGAACAAACACATAGGGCGCGCCAGTATAATGTAGGGCTAAGCACACATAACATCTGAACTAATGGTCATAAGATATAAGATTTTACTCACTTTTAAGAATTACAATCCAATGAAGAAAGGTTGTCTGCTAAGTAGCTCAAATGAATCATGTAAGTATAAGGGTGGTCCTGTTCAGGAAGTCATCCAGTGATGAGAGCAGTTATATCACTCTCCAAGATACCTATGGTCAAATAATATAGAGACGTCCAATCAATAATAAGTCAAAAATCAAGTATTTGTGATGTATCAAAAAAGTAAAAAGGAGGAGCATCGTCCAATGGAAAAGCCTAAAGAGATGTAGGGAAGAAGCCATACCGAACCGAAGGACATGTAAACAAAAACAACGCCCTCATGGTCTCAACATGTCCCCTTATCGTCCCCTTCTCGGCACCCAATCATCGAGTGTATTGGTTCCACAGAGCCAAACAAGAGGATATGTGAACAAAACAAACGCCCTCATAGTCACAGAATGTCCCCCTATCGTGCCCATCTCAGCACCCAATCATCAAGGGAATTGGTTCCACAGAGCTTAAAGGGACCAGGACAAGAGAGGGGAAATGTAGCTATAAAGATCCCCGTTAATGCCTAAATGGAGAGTCACCATAAAGCCATATCTAAAAAAGGCGGGAGATTGTACTATAAAATATGGACTAACCCCATGTAATCTCATAGGTGTAATCCCAAACTGCAGAGTGAACTTCGGAAGGCAAGTATTGATAAAGGCGTGCGAATCAACTTACCCGATTCCGTATCGTTATACTGATGAAGAAAACACCGACCCTGTCAAGTTGCAACGGGAACTGTGAATATGGGTTCATGCTTATATAGTGTCATTAATGGGTAAGAATGGTAACACCTGAGTTTTAGATACCGGAGCGCGGGAGTTTCGAACATAGGTCAAAGGTGTGACCGAGATGGGTAAAATGATGTCCGCCATCTTAGAAGGGTATTGTGAACCTACGTGGTGGCCGAAAAAACCAAAAGAATAAATGTTTTTATATTTAACAAACATTGAAACCCAATAATATAGTGTAATTGTCAAATTTGTTAAAGCAAAGAGATATTTAAAAGAGCTATGTAGATGATGCCAAAAAGACGTTGCTAGGCGATCGAAATACGGATTGAGGATGACGTGAATGAGCGTCATTTTGAAAAAATGAGAAAGTTAGAGTCTCATACGAAAATAAAAAAAGTATTAACAGAGAAGTATCATGAAAATAGTGATCAATAAAGACACCATTTTAAAGTTGTCGGAAAGTCCAAGATCGGAAAGAGGAAAAAATGGTATATGATGGTAAAAAGGGCCGGTAACAAGACATAGATTCAGGCTCACATAAAGCCAAATTTACACACAAAAAAAAGTCGTTTAAAATAGTTAAAGCAAAAAGATGTATGAGAGAGCTATGTAGATAATACCAAAAGAACAATGCTGGGAGATCGAAATACGGATTAAGGATGTCGTATACGATCGCCATTTTGAAGAAGTTTTAAAGAGTATCATACGGAAATAAAACAAGTACTAACAGAGAAATATCATGAAATTCGTAATCAATAAGGACGGCATTTTAAAGTTGTCAGAAAGGTCAAGATCGGGAAGGGGAAAAAACTGGTATATGATGGTGAAAGGGCCGGTAACGGAAACTAGATTAAGGCTCACATGAAGCCACATATCCACAAAAGAATCGTTTAAAGGAGGTCACTAGGTTTGACAGAGATTATAGTATTTAAGGATAAGGTTAAAGAAGGGGAAAGGTGGATATGCTCATAAGTACAACATCAACTGAAATGCAAGGTAAGCCTCCGTCTTCTATAGGTGAGGGTATTTAACAAGACAGAGAAAACCAGCAAAGTTTCGCTAAGTATAAGGCCCCCTTGTAAGAGATAAAAGTAAGGGAGGGGCACTGTGAGAGGAGGTGGTCAGAGGGGCCCACCTACAAAAATTGTCCAACCATGTTGTCCCCAATAGCGCTCAAACTTCTAAATAAGCGTAACTATAAAAGGGGAAAAGAGACAAGTATATTATTAACCGAAGTCATATATCATATGGAGAGGAGTGCTCATCAAAGGGCATGATAATAAACATGTCATCTCAGGGGTTATAACAAAAACACTTAGTCGTTCGTAGGAAACATTCTGTTAGAGCAGTAAATTGATCGTCTTTTACTGATATCATTGCAGGCATCGTGTGGCATGGATACAGAAAGTTAAGGTGCAGTCACCAATAAGGGAACTCATATGGTGGTCTGCAAATTTACAGTATAACAGGGCATAGTTTAAAGAAAATAGTGCATTTCAGATTCACTATTGTGACCCATTTCCACACAACAACGTCTGCATATCCAACTAGCTTCATTTCTTCTTAAATCCTGTTCTCTATTTCCTCCCCTGGGGGATATCGGTATATGGTCTATTCCAAAGAACCATAACTCATTAGATTTGTGTTGTTTGTCCTGGAAAGGAGATGTAAGGGGATATCTAAGATCCCCATTATTTACTGCTCTTAAGTGTTCTTGTATCCTGACCCTTAATTCTCTTTTGGTGTTGCCCACATATATCATGTTGCATGGGCAGCCCAGAATGTATGTAACAAACTTAGTTTTGCACGTGATGATGTGTTTGATCCTGTGCATTCTTTCGGTATTAAACTGGAAAGTACGAGTTCTATTTTTTCCAACTTTGCAGACGCAGCACTTTGTACATGTGAAAAACCCCCCTTGACCTTCCGTCATCCAATTAGGAATTTTAGGGGATGTGACAAAACTAGGGCAAAGCATATTTCTCAAATTTTGGCCACGCCTATAGGTAACCCTAGGATTTTTGGTTATTTCATCCTTTAGGCCTGGTACTTCCTCAAGTAGTCTCCAGTGTTTCCACAAGATGTTAAAGATCTTACTACTGTCCCTATTGTAACCAGTTACAAGGGCAGTAGGCGAGCTTTTCCCTTTCTTATTGCGTGGCATTCTTTCTTCAAGTGTGCTTTCTCGTTTGACATTCAAGGCCCTCCTCTCAATTTTATTCATCAGGGTGACGGGATAACCCCTTGCCAAGAATCTCTTTTTGGTTTCCGTTACATTCTGAATAAATGTTTCCTGGGTGCTACAGATCCTTCTCATTCTTATCATCTCCCCGAAAGGGATATTTTTTACCACATGTCGGGGGTGGGCACTATCATAATGTAAAACGCTGTTACAGGCAGTGTTCTTCCGGTGGACTGTACTTTGTATTGCATTGTTGTGAACAAAGAATTGGATGTCAAGAAAGTCAATCATCTACTTATTCCAATTTAAAGTGAATTTCACGTTATATGGATTGTCATTGAGATAATTGTGTCAATCCATAAATTCAGGGACAGGTCCATTCCAGATAATAATAACATCGTCGATGTACCTGCCCGAAAAGAGTACATACTCCATCCATGTGGTGGAGTGTCGGCCCCAGGCATGCACCCGCTCAAACCAGCCCATGAATAGGCCGGCGTAAGCGGGCGCAAACCTGGAGCCCATGGCCGTGCCCTGTATCTGCTGGAACCACTCATTATCATGAAGGAAATAATTTTTAGACAGAATTATATCTGTGATTTCCATTAACTTTTCATTATGGGACAGATGGTCAACCGTCCTTTGTCCCAAATAGAATTCCATAGCTCTAACACCAAACTCCTTTTTGATGCTGGTGTAGAGACTAGTTACATCAAGGGTGACAAAAACCATAGAATCCAACCATTCCAATCCCTCAAATTTTGATAAAATGTCCTTGCTGTCTTTTACATACGCAGGTAATTTCTGCACCAATGGCTGAAGAAAACCATCCACGTATTCAGATAGCCTTTCCGTTGGGGAGTTGATACCGGAAATTATCGGTCGCCCAGGTGGGAAGGGGCCTCCCTTGTGGACCTTGGGTAGGATATAGATACATGGGAAAGTAGGTTCCACGACTGTTAAATACCTATATTCTTTTTCATCCAGAAGGCCAATTTCCCGCCACTCAAAAAGTTTAGTGTTGATGTAGTCACATAGTGGTCTAATGGGATTGAGGGTTAGTTTCTTATAGCAGGTGGTATCCGCTAATTGCCTCTCAATTTCCCCCATGTAATCCACCTTTTCCATCACGACAACATTACCCCCTTTGTCCGCCTCACGGATGACTAGTGTGGGATTAGATCTCAATTCATTAAGTGCCTGATTTTCGGTCATGGAGAGGTTGAATGTCATACTACTTGTTCTAGTATGTGATGCCTTCAGTTTGTATAAATCATGACTGACCCTCTCATGAATGGTGTCAATATTGGGCCCCCAACCTGAACACATTCAGGAAGACCCTCAAGACCTGGCTCTTCGGCTGAACGGATCTGCACGCCCCTCCCCCTCAGCAACTTGAGACCCTCATGGGTGAGTAGCACGCTTATAATTCCATGATTGATTGATTGATTGATTGATTGATACTGACAAAAACATTAAAGCCTCACAAAAAGATGACATAAACATTCAAATGCATTTTTTTGGTCAACAATTAATACTGAAACATGTCTTCCAAATAAAAAAAGTCAATAACATTTTTAACACAAGACAACAATTAAAGCAACAACATAAACAATAACAATACATTGATCTGCCCCAGTTTAGGTGTTTTGCAAGACCAATGAGCCTCAAGTGATTAAACCAATAATAGGTACTCATTTTGCAAGTATAAACACCAGGGGTGTTACTGTACCACTTTTGTGTTATTAGGCTTTATATACAGGTACCCTCTAACAAAATCCATCAAAGCACATACAGTGGTTACCTAAAAGCCAATCATTTTTTTGGGAAAAAAGCCTCCCTGGTGATTATTGAATTCTGAATGTGTTTCGAACCCTGAGCTATTTGAGGGTTTTTGTCAGGACATAGAACTGTGGGATACTGTAACGACAAAAGGATAGGGAGAACCAGTTTAGTCACCTTAAACAAATATATATATTTATCTGTAACCTTCTATATTCCACCTCATGGCTTAATCAGCTTGCCTACTTACTTATTTCGTTTAGGCTCTCATGATTGGCTAAGGTCTTGGCCACAGTTGTTGACAGTGGTTGAACATCTGAAATTATTAAAAAGGACAATATAGATGGAGCTTACAGCACATCAGCAGCGACTTAATTTGCATATTTTTTCTTTGAAATCTTCTTTAACCCCTTCTGTGCTCATGATGGAAGCCTTCCGTCATCAGCACACTTGCCAAAAAATCCCATATTGTTTTTACCTTGGGAGGTGGGGATGAGCTTCCCCAACCTCCCAAAGCATGTTTTTTGTTTTCCTTGAATGATGATTGTGTGCATGGCGCACTACCTTTTCAATGGTACCACTCCCTAGAGGATCCCTGCTTGGGGATCCACCCACCAACCACCAGGTAGGGGGGAGCAGCACCTTGGGCAAGGGGCTTTGCTCCCCCCATTTAATTTTGCCCCAGACAGTAGCCCCAAATCTGCCCCCCAAGGGGTAGAAAGCACTCTAGACACCTGGGATTTTTTTTATGGGCCAGCGGTGGGGGTTTCCCAGAATGGGCATGCTAATGCCTCCACCCTGCCCCACCAAAAAAGGCAAAATACTTTCTGCCCTGCAGGAGGCTGATGGGGGCAATAGCCCTTGACCTGCTGCCTCGGAGAGAGCAGAAAGCCCAGAGGCCCAGGGATTTTTTTTTATACTGAGGGATGGGAGTTGCCCAGAATGGGCATGCCGATGTCCCCACCCCTCCAAAAGCATGCTACTGTCTTTATGCCACCCCCGGGAGGCATATAGGCCAATAGCCCCTTATCTGCCCCCCCCCCCCAGGTGTAGAAAGCCCACTAGGCACCAGGGATTTTTTTCCCAAAGTTCATGGTGGGGGCTGCCCAGAATGGGTATGCCAACGCCCCCACCCCAAAAACAATTGCCACAATCTTTCTGACCCCAAGAGGCAGATGGGGGCAATAGCCCCTTACCTGCCCCCTTAGGGGGGACAGAAAGCCCACTAGGCACCAGGGATACAGTTTTTTCAAAAGTCAGGGGTGGGGCTGCCTAGAATGGGTAAGCCAATGCCCCATCCTCCAAAAAAGATGGCACAATCTTCCATCCCCCCAGGAGGCAGATGGGGCAGAAGCCCCTGATGGGGCCGAGAGCACACTAGGTGCCAGCGATTATTCTGGTGTTTTTATATGTAGGGGTGGGGGTGCGGATGGGGCTGTTCAGCATGGGCATCCCCATGCCCCCACCCACCCCCCAAAAAAATAGCCACAGTCTTTTTGCCCCCCCTTGGGGGCATATCAGGGTAATAGCCCCCAATTCCCCCATTCCCAGGGCAGCAGAAAGCCCACTCAGCACTGAATTTCTTTCTGAATGTGCCTACATGTGGATTATGGGTCCTAGCGCAGCTGTCACCCAAGTAAACCTAACAAACCTATACATTTTTTAAAACTAGATACCCAGGGAAATCCAGGATGTGGTGACTTGTGTGGATCGCACTATGTTCTGTTACCCAGAATCTTTTGCAAACCTCAAACCTTGTAAAAAAAAAAAACATCTTCACATTTATGTAATGTAAAGTTCCGGACTCTGCACAGATCCACAAACTTCCACCCACCCAGTATTCTCCAAAGTCTTCTGAGAAAAATTGTACCCCACTTGTATGGGTAGGCTTAGTGCCCGTGACAGGAAACGGTCCAAAACGCAATGTGGCCACACTACATTTTTACAGTGAAAACTGACCTGTTTTGTTTGCAAAGTGCCTAGCTGTAGATTTTGAACCCTATCTCTGCCGGCACCTAGGGAAACCTAAATGGTACCTTACTCACTTGGGTGGGTCCACTATCCACGACAGGCAAGGGCCCAAAACATATTGTAGAGAAATCGAAATTACTTATCACAAAATGACCTGGTTTTGCAAGGAGGGGCACCTGGGTTTTTGGCCCCAGGCTCAGCGGCCATCTAGGGAAACCTACCAAACTCACACATTACTGAAAACTAAACACCCTGAGGAGTCCAGTGAGGTATTGCTTGTGTGGATCCCTCAACATTTTCCTACCCAGAATCCCCTTCAAACCTAAAATTTAGCTGAAAAAAATCACTTTCTCCACACATTCTTGTTTGGGACCACTGTGCCGGCAAAAATGTCTTACCACCTAGCGTTCCCCCTCATCTCCCACGTAAAATGATACCTCACTTGTGTGGCTGTCCAATGAAGAAAATATGGTGTTTTTTAAAAAAACTATAGCACTTAGAATTCGCGGTGCTATACACTTAATTCATAAGTTGTTGGCCCTTCCCAGTCACAGACCTTTGGCCCACCCACACAAGTGAAGTATCATTTTACTCGGGAGTACAAGGGCAACGCTGGGTGGTTGGACATTTGTGCTGGCACAGTGATCCCGCACAAAATAGTGTGAAAAAAGCAATTTTTTCAGCAAAATTTGAGGTTTGCATGGGTTCTGGGTGGGGAAACAGTGGGGAGTCCAAGCCATACCTCCTTTGACTCCTCAGGGTGTCTAGTTTTCAGAAATGTGTGGGTTTGGTAGGTTTCCATAGCCGTCAAGCCCGGGACTAGACACATGGGGGAGTCCAGGCAGGTGTGACTTCTTTGTACCCCCAAAGTTTCCCTATTCAGAATATCCTGCAAAACTCAAATTTTGCTGAAAAAAATCGCAATTCTCTCAAATTTCTGTGTGAAAAAGTTGTGGGATCACGAGCTGACACAAATTTCCTTCCACCCAATGGTACCTCACTCGTATGGGTGGGCCAAGTACCTGCTACACTTTAAAAAATGTCTTATAATTCACATGCTAGTATGGGTACCAAAAATGTTGGAGATGTGCAAATATCTACTGTTTCTAAACTCTATATTTTGTTCCCATTTCAAACATACATAGGTGTTTTTCATACCGATTTTTCACTGTTTATATTTTCCCAAATTAATTGCTTTATACCTGGTACACAATAAAAAACCTTTGCTAGACGCTGCTCATGTATTGGCTCTGGGCTTATTGAGTTCTTGGTAAAACTACGAGTCCTTAATATCCTTACAAACACAAGGGTCCAGCAAATGTAACGGTATATTGCTTTAAAAAATCTGTCATATTTAAAAGAAGTTACAGGTGAAAATGTTGGCACAAATTGCTGTTATTTTAACTCATTTTTAATTTTTCCTATTTTCAACTGTTAGTTTCTATAAGAAAAAACCTTGAAGGATATACACAAATGACCCCTTGCTGAATTCAGAATTATGCCTACTTTTCTGAAATGTATAGCTTTCCAGGATCCATTATTGCTTTCCCACCCAGTTTTACCATTAATAGGAAGGAAGTTTAAAGCACGAAAAAATAGGCTATGACCCAGAAAAATGCCAAAACTTCATAGAATATGTTGGTTTTCTGACAAAAGTCTGTCAGTCACAGAATGCTGGGAAGATAGTGATTTCAGCACCACAAACCCTTTGTTCATACCATTTGCAGGGAAAAAAACAGACGCTTTCATCTGGAGCACTTTCTTACCATTAAAAAAAAAATGCTGTATTTGTACTACTTTATGGGTCCCCTCCAGGGGAATCAATTAACCCTGTGTAAATTTAAAATCCCCATGATGTTGGAAGAAAGGGCCACAAATTTGGTTTGGATACCTTATGTGGTCAAAAGGTTACAGGGAACTAAGCACAAACCACCCCAAATAGCCAAAAAATGGCTTAGCACGGGGGGCGGGGGGAGGGAGGAGGCCTAGCAGAGAAGGGGTTAACATCACATATTGAAGACTAGCACCAGCGATTCCTATCTTGGAAATCCAAATCAAAGCCATTTCAGCTGAAGTCCACTTTACTTTTTCGCAGCCATGCCAGCAAAAGAAAAATAAAAAATGTTTGACATGATTCCAATTATTTTGTTCTATAGCATTTATCTGTAGCAATGCATGGTGACAAAATTCAATGGGGAAATTAGCTTGCCTGATGGAGAGGCTTACTTAATCATACACTGGTTATACCAGGCGTAGTACCCCAGAATGCAGCAGGCTGTGCGTGGCGTCCTCATGAAAGGGATATCCCGTTGGAAGAGTGAAGTTTGTACATGTAATTTCCATGGGCATATTTCTTAGAGATGAGAGAACTCTCAAAACAATAATAGGAAAGCCTTCCACCCCCAATTTTCCATGGTTAAAAACAAGGTCTGAAAAAGACACACTGTCAATTACAGAAATGCACATACATAGAATTATGTCTATTCCTTTACTCTTTTCCTCAATAACATTAAGCTCTTCAGCCAAGCAGCAAAATTAATCTGAAAGGCTGTTACGTCAAAATAGAAGTACATCAGAACTGAATTACATAGCCCTTTTTCTTTGGCAAAGGCACAATCACTTGGGGATTACAAATACACAACATACCAGTTATTTGAATTAAAGACACAGAATACCTGTAGGGATACATTGGCACTAAATGTAGTCGAGATTTAATGGTTCTCTCAATAGAGAGTGCCCAAAGACTTTGCTAAAAATAGGAGGAAATGTTGTTGTTGGAACAGGAAATTGAAGACTATGGGCCCCATTAGTATGGCAGGCGGACTTTGTCCGTTCGCCATACCGTCGGGAAACGGGACCGTCCGCTGAGGGTGCGGCGGTCCTGCACTCCCGATTAGTATGCGCCTGCCGCACTGGCGGGCGCATGACGCATCTGCAACATTGCGGCGGGCTGTGCAGAGAGCACCGCCCACCGCAATGCCACAAAGGCAGGATGTGCGTTTCAATGCACAACGTGACAGGCACCGCGTGGTGCCTGCCACGTTGTTCATTGAAAGGCAGGGGGTACCATAGGTACCCCATGTGCACCCCCACACCCCAGAATCCCTGGGGGCCCGTTACGAACCCCCAAAGGCGAAAAACCGCCTGCCTTTCCATGGCAACACCCCGCCTGCATACTAATATAGATGGCGGTGTTTACCAGACACCACCACCATATTAACTGCTTTTCCGCCCAGTAGGCAATCGGGCGGATTGCCTACCGGTGGAAAACCGACGGGCGGTCTTCCCGTCCGCCGGGGTCCCCCCTCCATGGTAATGTGGTGGGGGGAATTCATATGCGGGCGGTTGTTTTCTGCGGGCGGATCGCCTCCGCCATACGGGCGGTGGCGATCTGCTCGATATCCTAATGAGCCCCTATCTGTCAGTGTCCGAAGCTAAAACACTTCTAGAGAAATTCGAAAAAGAAATCACTGACAGCAAAAATGTCACTATCGACCAAAAGACCACTAAGTTTGAGAGAGACAAAAAATAATTCAACTTAGCAACAGTCTACCTTTACCTAATGGAGGGGATAAGGTACTCCACTCCTTTTTCTTTGAGTCAGGCATAGTCCTTTTTTACGTAGCCTTGAGAGAGCAGCATGTGCAATCCTTTCGACTGCAAGCCTTGTGTGGTGCTGTTCAGGGGTCCAGCACGGCAGTCCTCCTGTTTTTTGTTCCAGAGAGTGTTCTGAGGCAGTCCTGCAGCTCTGCCATAGTTTTCCTCCATTCTGGGCTAGCAAGAGAGGGGGACCCCACAACCAATAGGGGTAAAGCTACCTCCCTCTGCTATGATCACACTTCCTGGAAAGTGTGGCATGTTTTTGAACCAGAACAAAAATACCCTGACCAGCCCCTCTCATAATTTAATTAGGGGGGGTCCCATCTGTCTGGGGATCAAGGAAGTGGGGGCTGGCCTGGGTCCTGTGACATCTGTTCTCCTGTCTTTGAGGTCCAAATTATCTCCCCTCCCCCCTTCGTCTCCAGGGCTTCTCAATGCAGGAAACCTCCACTTACTAAAGGGCTGTATTTTTTCAGCCCCAGGTCACTTTACACCTGCGCAGGGAGAAGCTTGGCTAAGGCAGACAAAGGCTGACCATTCAGAAGAGGCTGCTACAGGGCTACTTTGTGTTACCTCAGGATAGTAAGTTCTGAAACTTCTTTCCTGTGATAGTTATAATAAATCTGACCTTGGCAAGTTCTTTGATTTATTGTAACCATTGTTTTGATTCTTTGAATGACATTGCTAGCTAGCTCCCAGGCAAAGATTTTATTGAGTTGAATAAAGCTTACTGTGTTAGCCCACGGGGCTAGCAGAGGTACAATAGGGAAAAAACTGCTTTGGATGTTTTTCCCTACCAGGGCATATAAAACATCTTTTATAATGTCCCTACTTTTTATAACAATTCACTCTACCCTTGGAGCAACTAGGGCAGTCCTTAAGGGTGACTTATACGTTATAAAAAGTTAGTTTGGGGCTACGGAAGTACTTTTATTTCCAAAGTCGAATTTGGACGCAGTTGCATTTAATACCAGCCTGCAAGGCATGCCTGGCTTAAAAATGACAACAGACACCACAGCAGTGCACACACATGCATTATGTCCACTAGGATCCCTAAACCTACCATACCATATACTAGAGATTTACAGGTAGGTTGTGTTTTCCAATTAGATATATAGCAATTACCACATACCGTTAGAGCATGGGTCTCCAAAGTTGGTCCTGGAGGTCCGGATTCATGCCAGATTTTTAGCATATTCCCATTTAGACAAATATGAGTTAAATTTACAGGCATGAACTGACTTTGGAGAACCCTGCTTTAGAGGACGTAGCACTGGTCCAGGGTCTGGTTAACAGAGTTCTGAGCACTTTTAGAGTCAGTAACTACCAGCATTAGTCAGAATATAGGGGTAATCAGGTCAAAAAAGATGGCGTGGGACCATTTAGAAACATAATTAGACCACTATTCATATCAGTTATATAAAATCCAATTCAATGGTTAAGTTAACACTCTTTATTTGTTTTCAGTTCATGTACATGCAGCCAACAAAGGTAACAATAACCATGCAGCAATAATCCCAAACCCAACTGTGCCCAGATAGGAAAGTTAACAAAAGAGTGCCACAGGAGAGCATGTTCTCCAAGGGCAGGGTTTCTGAGTAAGCCAACCATTCTCCACAGACCTTACTGTGTTTTTCTGGGCACCCTTAGATTTACACACAAATCTTTCAGCTGGGTTGGCATAATTAATCCCTCGGTTCAATTCAAGGAACAGCAGGGCCAGTCGAGACTGCCAGCTTTGGGCAAAACTTCTTTTAGTGATAGTGACGATTTTTTTTATAATTATCAATGAAAAGTAACAAAAAGTAGCTGTCATGAAGTTACTTTTACCCTGTCTTGCAATCCTGGAGGCTAATTTCCATTATTTCTCCAGCAACTCCCAGTCTGCACTTGGCCTGAAAAACGTGTGAAATTCCTCTCAGGAGCTACACAATAGCTCTGCCTGATGGAGAGTTTGACACGAATAGGCACCAATGACTCCTCTGAGCTAATTAAAATACTCAGTAGGACTTTTGGCATCCTATTGGCAAAGCAATGTCAAATCCTGCCCATCAGCTGTGTCCGAAGCACATTTAAACCTCTTGGGCCCTGAAGGGATAAAACAGGATAGGAGAACAATGATTGTGTATCTCCTGTCTGGGCAATGAGGGACCCTGCTTTGTTTCACTTGACCCTCTATCTCCTCGTATGCGTTTATGGTGGGTTTTAGTTTAGGACGTGAGAGGACACTGGCGATTTTCCCATGACATTCCACACACACACACCCATCTCTCAGAGCCCAAGTTTTTATGTGGCAGAAGACTTTCTCTATCTTGAAACTTTGTTATTTTCCATTGCAGTCAGCCTCAAACCACGTCTCGTATCTAGTCTTCCATGTTCCATGCACTGTCACTGGCAGCTTTTTGGAACCAACTCTTCTGTAAAGATTCATAATTCCAGTTCTCTGGTTGACTTATGGATTTCTGTCATTTTGGTGTCATTTTACTAATGAAATGTCACTCTATTTTTCTAGTTTTTTGGGATTTGTATCGCTTGCAGTTTTGGCTTTTTTACTATTCCAGTATTGCTTATAAACTTTACACATTACCCTAAGTGAAGCCTGCCTTCTCTGTGACAAAGATACAAGAGGTTTGAGCTCAAGTAAAGTTAGTGACTTTGAGGGTCCCACCTGACAAGTGCTGTGATTATTTTCTGAGTGGGCAGTCTGCCACCAGAAATAATAATTCATTTTCCTACACCCTATAATTACTTGAAACATTCTATCACTAAGTAGACACTGCGTTCCAGCAAATTGCAGTATCTGATTACTGTAAATTGATTTTTAGTGAGCCTGCCCAGATAGTCCCTTTAGCACAAAAGATTTCACTTGCAATGTGGCATGGAAAATGCATTTGCCATAAAGCCTTGAACCCATACCGTGTGCACATCTACTCAAATTTAACTCTTAAAAGCTCTTGCTTGAAATGTTTGCACTGTGAGATATTCCTGGGCTCAGTCCTGTTAAGGGGGCTGCTATAAAAAAAAAGGGTAGATTTATTTCGAATTTGCTGTGCTGACTGTAAATTTCTCTCATCTTTTCAGAAAGTATTGCTTTTGCTTTGCCAGAGCACACTTTTGGATTGTAGCCGGGGTCATAGCCACCCTAGATATTAAAGGGATCCTGGTTGTTTGTGTTAAGCACTGTGAAGTAAAGAGGTTAAAATGTAATTTAAAAGACAAATATTCTCTGTTTTACTTATTCTTAATATGGGCATTGATTCTTCAAAATGTAATGGGTAGCGAGTGACATTATACAATCTTTAACCATTTATTGCATGAGTGGGTTGATGCCTTGCCCCCACACTAAGCTCCTCACAACAGATTACCACTGAGAATTTGATTGAAGAGTGTTGGAAAATGCCTTTAATTGCATGACCACTGTAAGGACAGTATCACACACCAGCCGATAGAAGAAAAGACTTTACTATAAATCAAACCCATATGTGGGGGGAGAAGCGTCGCCTCGTCCTCTCCCAAAGCTGATCATAAAGGCCAACGGAGAGAAATATGTACAGTGTCCTAAAGGAGACATCTGAGGAACAATACACAACTCATCTTCCCCTTCATATAAAATATAATATAAGTTACAACTCGTAAAAAAGTAGCTGAAAAAAACAAATAAATGCTACAGTGAATAAAATTCCTACAAATGTCCTACAGAAAATACATACACACTTTGTAGATGCATATAATTATAATAAATGTCCCTAGTGGAAGGGCCAACAAAATAAATCAAAGCAACTGTACAGGTAATAGGATTCCATTAAATAAGCTGACGTAAAACAAACACATTTTGTAGATGCATATAATTATACTAAATGTCCCTAGTGGGAGGGCCAATAAGATACATCAAAGCAACTGTACATGTAATAGGCTCTCATTAAATAGACTGACTTAAAAAACCTACGAGTAACATAAATAACAAATGGTAACTAAAAGCATCCCCCATGAAGCGATTACTCATAGACATAATCCCATAATGTTCTAGGTTTTACTTCTGGGTGTTCTACTCTACTCATTCTGCAGCTTGTAGAGGCGTTTCAACTACACGGGTAAAGGATTCGCCATCTACATGATGATTCTGGTGTATGACACAACCCTATTCACTAGCCTGTTCATACCCCTCCTCAAACAGCCATCCATCATTCCACTTGGTTTTAACATCCTTATAAGTTTCCAAAGGCGCATCTACCCCACATTTTCTCTTGCATATTGAGATAGCAGAGAAATGCCACACTTCTCCATCACTCAGTTATGCCACAAAACAAAAAATCTTTTGCACTATCAGTGGTTGCGAAAATCTGCTTTGGCATTTGCCAATGTGTCCACTTTTCTTTACTCTTACTAAGTCCCTCACTTTTAGCTGAACTACCTTAATGTTATGTTTCTTGTCATCGTTTTTTTACACACTCTCTGTGCTTCCTCTAAGTTACCTTTGACTACCTCTGATGACCAATTCACCCTTCTGGATGCTGCCATCCAACCTGCATTATCCTTGTACATGGGCGTCCTACCTCTCATGAGGTCAAAGAGACTGAGACCTGTGCTACCACACAGAGCGATTGTGTATGCCCATTAAGTTTCATGTACTTTAGTTTTCCATGCTAGGCTATTTTATTGCTAGTTAACTGGACTATGCCCTTGATAAGACGGTTGAACCGTTCCACAGTACTGTTGCCTGCAGAATGGTACACAGAGGTAGTCTTGTGCACAATACCATTTCTATGCAAGTCAGCCTTTTACTCCACTTTAATTTCTGGCCTCTTGGAAAAGTGGTTGATAAGGACTAATACATATATCTGCTCATTCGTTTCCTGTATGGGTCCCATTATATCCAGACCCATTTTTTCCCAAGGCATGTTGGGGCAGGCAATGTGTTGGAATAGGGGTCTGAGGGTGACCTGGATTTTTGTCGGAATTCTCAGAGCATGCAATCCCTGACCGTCCTTTCTATGAATATATCCATTCCATGCCACCAGTACCAATTCTTCACTCTACATTTAGTTTTGCCAATTCCTAAATGCACCTCATGGCACATTTCAAGAATCTTTGTTCTTTATTTGAAAAGGGGAATGACTCTTCCGGTGTGTGTGATTTATTGCGCTGGTGGGGCTGCGTCGGCCAACGGACGTGCACAGCACTACCGAATTAGTGCTTGCGACGGCTGTTGGCTGAAGCGTGCACGCGAGGGGTTAACAACTTCTGCCCTATCTCTAACATTCCAACACTGGTAAAGCTCCTTGAAAAGTGTGTACACTCCCAACTGTGCAACCACGTTGAACAATTCCATCTTCTGGACTGATTCCAATATGGCTTCTGCCTGGGGCATAGCACCAAAGTGGTTCTTATACACATAGTGAATGATGAGCTAAGATTGTTTGATCAAAACAAGTAATGCCTTGTTATCATCAGCATTCAGTATGATTAAGCATGACTGCCTTCTGGATTTTTTGGAGCATAGAATATGACTCTCAGGAATCATCCTAAACTGGTACACCTTGTTTCTCCAAAACAGATCGCAAAAAGTCAAGGTCAATCAGTCTCTGTCCAAGACTACTCCTGTTACCCAAGGGGCCCCACAGGGTTCCTCCCTCTCATAATCTTTCTATAACCTGTTCATTGAGCCACTAACAGTAATTCTGAGGTCTTCCAACATCGACTATCACATGTATGCCAGAGACACCCTTGATAGTCTAAAATAGTTTGTTAAAATGTTTCTCCTTTGTGGCACAGTCTTTGTAATAGATACAAGATCATGTGCATGTTATTTGTCAATAATTTTAAAAATACCTTGCAGGTTTTATCCAGCTGTCGAATTCTTTCTGCAACTTCTTTTTCTGAGTATTTATTCCACTGATTATAGGTAATAGACCAGGCTGAATTGCTTTAGAACCAGGGGTGTTGGAAATTAAACAACCCATGTTTGTTTGAATCCAAAGGCCACAAGGCTAATATTCCAGGAGGAATTGTAGGTTCTATTTTAAATCATATAATTTATATGAGAGTCAGAGATATTCATTTGTGATTGTCAATTGGTGAAAAATGTCAATAGAACCTTTGGTATTGAGGTTTTTTTTAGGTATTTTGTGGTTACAGGTCATCTACGAGAAAGTTTAATTGAGAAGAATAATTTATTTTGGTAGGATACATGCTCTAAACAGGGCTTCTTTACCTTGAATCTGCCAATATTTGGTTATCCAAATGCTTTTCTCATCTCTATTCTTCTTCCAATACTCATATCCCTGTATGGCTAAGTTCTAAATGAATTCCTCTAAGTAAATCAGTTTATTGGAAGTAATAAAAGTGTTCTGGAGTTGTGGGCATTTCGAAAAATTGAAATCTGTGGTATGTAAGCTGTCCTCACTCTGGAAATAGGGAAATTTGATTAGGAAATTTGGAGGCCTACTAAAGGGCAGAGCTTCACACTGCTTCCATTGTGTGTACTTGTATATCTCTCTAAGGGAACTATTTCTATGTATGTAATAGTGTGCATTATGATAGAAACAATATGTTTCTTTATAGTTCAATGCATTCAAATAAGGGTCTTCATTGTACAACGTGGTTTAGACCTGTAAACCAGACGTCATACTTTTTACAGTTTCAATATCATATTAATCTGAAAGAGGCTGGAATAATCACATCCTTCATTTAAACTTTCAACACATATGGCAATTGCAATATCTTAGTCAGTCCGATAATATGATAAGGAACTTTTTTGTTTGTAGCATAGAGATCTCTTTGAGCTTTGTGGGATTAGAGATGTGGATGAAGTTCTTAAACTATAGGTTTCGGAGCAGTTCTTTTAGGGACATAATGTTCATGCAATAGCGGTAGAGGCTCAGTCAGCACGTGATGAAAAGAAATACTCCTATAGCAATCCAAATGTAAGACCATGGCACTGTCAAGTACCTGTTAGAAAACCAATGGAAAGCAAGAAGAACTTGATGAAGTTGGGCAGAGGTGGTCAAACTATGAGGAACGCCCACTTGGTGTCCGTGCCTGCATTCCCAAGTGGGCGAAAATGCGTCTCCAATTACTTTAGATGAAGATAGCCTGGAAGTGAGACTGGCATGTTTCCAGAATGTCTCATTTTAATGCCATAGTTAAAGTGCGAAAAAAGTGGAGGGAGGGTTAGTTAGTGTGCAGACTGGGTCAAGGAGGTAGCTAAAAAGAACTAAATAGTCTGCATTTTGTTGCTGTTTTCACCTTTAGTTAACTCTATTTAAAATAACACACATACACTTTAAATACAATCAATGGGAAATGTACTCTTTCATAATATGAAATCTCACTTGGTTAATGAGATCTCTGCAGATGTCTGTGTGTGTGACCAGAGAGTCACAAAATAAATCCTGATTGGTGCAATGAGAAATAGTGACTTGTTTATTTATAGTGCTGTGAGATCTGAACCTGTGACAGAAAACACTGCAAATATGTCATTATTTTTAAATTGCACAGCTTAAAAATAGGCTGCACCACAATATAGGGCACCGATTTACAAAGGTAATCTGAGCCAAAAGTCTAACTTTACAACTTTTTGTATTCACAGAAGTCATTTACAAGTCATACCTTTACGTCCGCAATCGGGCGGAATGTCAGCACCCAGGCCGGAATCACCGCAGTCAGGGCAGAGTCTCTGCAGTGGGGCTAGAATCGCCACATTGAGGGCAGAATCTCCAGCCAGGGCTGCATGGTCATTGTCTTCAAAGTTAAACACCTATGTAAGTGCTTACCATCCCTCCTCCGCTCCTGCTGAAACACTACAGCCCAACAGCCAATCCCAGCCTTGCAGCAAACATAAAAGTGGAGCTAACATACAGACATTACAAAATGTCGCTGAATGTGTTTGTTGCTCTGCTCCTTGCCATGCGTCAAGAAGATTTGAGGAGGAGACGAGTAGTGATGATTTTAGACAAAGATTTAACCTATTTGGTATGTCCTGCCAAGATTTCAGGGCCAGATAGCGTTTCCCCCAGATGTCATTTTGTAGATGATTTGTGAGTGGGAGTAGGACCTTGACTCTGTGACCGGTCGATCCCATTACAACAAACAAACGATGGACGGAATACTGACAATGCAGACATTCTCCCCCAGTCAAGAGATCTGGGTTAAATCCATCGTTCTTTTGCCCACTACACCACCCCAGTTTAGACATGGCCATATGCAAATCAGTCTTGACCCTGTGCCTCATGGGAACAGTCCAGCCCGAACTGCCAAGCCATGTCTTCCCTGGACCGGAATCAAGCATCCTAGGACCGGTTTCTGGCTATCAGCCGTCATCAGCCAGGATAGCTTGACTCCAGTGGCATAGTGAGCACGGGTCCCACGTCTGGGAATACCCATCCCACTTAGGGCAAAAAGCGTTACAACAAACAAATGATGGACGGAATACTGACAATGCAGACATTCTCCCCCAGTCAAGAGATCTGGGTTAAATCCATCGTTCTTTTGCCCACTACACCACCCCAGTTTAGACATGGCCATATGCAAATCAGTCTTGACCCTGTGCCTCATGGGAACAGTCCAGCCCGAACTGCCAAGCCATGTCTTCCCTGGACCGGAATCAAGCATCCTAGGACCGGTTTCTGGCTATCAGCCGTCATCAGCCAGGATAGCTTGACTCCAGTGGCATAGTGAGCACGGGTCCCACGTCTGGGAATACCCATCCCACTTAGGGCAAAAAGCGTTACAACAAACAAATGATGGACGGAATACTGACAATGCAGACATTCTCCCCCAGTCAAGAGATCTGGGTTAAATCCATCGTTCTTTTGCCCACTACACCACCCCAGTTTAGACATGGCCATATGCAAATCAGTCTTGACCCTGTGCCTCATGGGAACAGTCCAGCCCGAACTGCCAAGCCATGTCTTCCCTGGACCGGAATCAAGCATCCTAGGACCGGTTTCTGGCTATCAGCCGTCATCAGCCAGGATAGCTTGACTCCAGTGGCATAGTGAGCACGGGTCCCACGTCTGGGAATACCCATCCCACTTAGGGCAAAAAGCGTTACAACAAACAAATGATGGACGGAATACTGACAATGCAGACATTCTCCCCCAGTCAAGAGATCTGGGTTAAATCCATCGTTCTTTTGCCCACTACACCACCCCAGTTTAGACATGGCCATATGCAAATCAGTCTTGACCCTGTGCCTCATGGGAACAGTCCAGCCCGAACTGCCAAGCCATGTCTTCCCTGGACCGGAATCAAGCATCCTAGGACCGGTTTCTGGCTATCAGCCGTCATCAGCCAGGATAGCTTGACTCCAGTGGCATAGTGAGCACGGGTCCCACGTCTGGGAATACCCATCCCACTTAGGGCAAAAAGCGTTACAACAAACAAATGATGGACGGAATACTGACAATGCAGACATTCTCCCCCAGTCAAGAGATCTGGGTTAAATCCATTGTTCTTTTGCCCACTACACCACCCCAGTTTAGACATGGCCATATGCAAATCAGTCTTGACCCTGTGCCTCATGGGAACAGTCCAGCCCGAACTGCCAAGCCATGTCTTCCCTGGACCGGAATCAAGCATCCTAGGACCGGTTTCTGGCTATCAGCCGTCATCAGCCAGGATAGCTTGACTCCAGTGGCATAGTGAGCACGGGTCCCACGTCTGGGAATACCCATCCCACTTAGGGCAAAAAGCGTTACAACAAACAAATGATGGACGGAATACTGACAATGCAGACATTCTCCCCCAGTCAAGAGATCTGGGTTAAATCCATCGTTCTTTTGCCCACTACACCACCCCAGTTTAGACATGGCCATATGCAAATCAGTCTTGACCCTGTGCCTCATGGGAACAGTCCAGCCCGAACTGCCAAGCCATGTCTTCCCTGGACCGGAATCAAGCATCCTAGGACCGGTTTCTGGCTATCAGCCGTCATCAGCCAGGATAGCTTGACTCCAGTGGCATAGTGAGCACGGGTCCCACGTCTGGGAATACCCATCCCACTTACGGCAAAAAGCGTTACAACAAACAAATGATGGACGGAATACTGACAATGCAGACATTCTCCCCCAGTCAAGAGATCTGGGTTAAATCCATCGTTCTTTTGCCCACTACACCACCCCAGTTTAGACATGGCCATATGCAAATCAGTCTTGACCCTGTGCCTCATGGGAACAGTCCAGCCCGAACTGCCAAGCCATGTCTTCCCTGGACCGGAATCAAGCATCCTAGGACCGGTTTCTGGCTATCAGCCGTCATCAGCCAGGATAGCTTGACTCCAGTGGCATAGTGAGCACGGGTCCCACGTCTGGGAATACCCATCCCACTTAGGGCAAAAAGCGTTACAACAAACAAATGATGGACGGAATACTGACAATGCAGACATTCTCCCCCAGTCAAGAGATCTGGGTTAAATCCATCGTTCTTTTGCCCACTACACCACCCCAGTTTAGACATGGCCATATGCAAATCAGTCTTGACCCTGTGCCTCATGGGAACAGTCCAGCCCGAACTGCCAAGCCATGTCTTCCCTGGACCGGAATCAAGCATCCTAGGACCGGTTTCTGGCTATCAGCCGTCATCAGCCAGGATAGCTTGACTCCAGTGGCATAGTGAGCACGGGTCCCACGTCTGGGAATACCCATCCCACTTAGGGCAAAAAGCGTTACAACAAACAAATGATGGACGGAATACTGACAATGCAGACATTCTCCCCCAGTCAAGAGATCTGGGTTAAATCCATCGTTCTTTTGCCCACTACACCACCCCAGTTTAGACATGGCCATATGCAAATCAGTCTTGACCCTGTGCCTCATGGGAACAGTCCAGCCCGAACTGCCAAGCCATGTCTTCCCTGGACCGGAATCAAGCATCCTAGGACCGGTTTCTGTCTATCAGCCGTCATCAGCCAGGATAGCTTGACTCCAGTGGCATAGTGAGCACGGGTCCCACGTCTGGCTTGGCAGTTCGGGCTGGACTGTTCCCATGAGGCACAGGGTCAAGACTGATTTGCATATGGCCATGTCTAAACTGGGGTGGTGTAGTGGGCAAAAGAACGATGGATTTAACCCAGATCTCTTGACTGGGGGAGAATGTATGCATTGTCAGCATTCCGTCCATCATTTGTTTGTTGTAACGCTTTTCGCCCTAAGTGGGATGGGTATTCCCAGACGTGGGACCCGTGCTCACTACGCCACTGGAGTCAAGCTATCCTGGCTGATGACGGCTGATAGCCAGAAACCGGTCCTAGGATGCTTGATTCCGGTCCAGGGAAGACATGGCTTGGCAGTTCGGGCTGGACTGTTCCCATGAGGCACAGGGTCAAGACTGATTTGCATATGGCCATGTCTAAACTGGGGTGGTGTAGTGGGCAAAAGAACGATGGATTTAACCCAGATCTCTTGACTGGGGGAGAATGTATGCATTGTCAGCATTCCGTCCATCATTTGTTTGTTGTAACGCTTTTCGCCCTAAGTGGGATGGGTATTCCCAGACGTGGGACCCGTGCTCACTACGCCACTGGAGTCAAGCTATCCTGGCTGATGACGGCTGATAGCCAGAAACCGGTCCTAGGATGCTTGATTCTGGTCCAGGGAAGACATGGCTTGGCAGTTCGGGCTGGACTGTTCCCATGAGGCACAGGGTCAAGACTGATTTGCATATGGCCATGTCTAAACTGGGGTGGTGTAGTGGGCAAAAGAACGATGGATTTAACCCAGATCTCTTGACTGGGGGAGAATGTATGCATTGTCAGCATTCCGTCCATCATTTGTTTGTTGTAACGCCGGTCGATCCCATGTCACCCCAGCCGATCTCCAGATGCATGCTGCTCTCCATTTATTTGCTACAGGGTTGTTCCACAGGGTCTCCAGTGACCTTGTGGGAATCTCTCAGGCAGGCCATTCCCGGTGCTTGCATCAGGTACTGAGCTGCATCAATATGAGAGCCCACCTTCACATACGAATGCACAGGAGATGAAAAGGTTGCTAGAGATTTCTACCTCATTTCCTGCTTCCTACATGTGCTGGATGCAATTGATTTTACCCATGTCCCTCTTCAGCCACCTCACCGCATTGCACACACTTTCTTTAGCAGACATCAATGGCCTTCCATCAATATTTAAGGTGTCTGTGATGCCAGTGGTAGATTCATTGATGTGCATGCAGTGCTTTCAGGCAGGACCCATGACAGCTTTGTAGTCTGCAGGTCAATGTTTGCCCAGCGATAGCTGTGGGAGAATTTGGCAACATGTGGCTACTTGGTAAGTACCAAGCACAAAACATGTGTGATATGTATAAATGTAAAGTATTAATGCTATCTCACATAACAGCCATTTTACAATAATCGTCTTCATGCCACATACACGGCCTCAACAGACTCTGCATGAACCAAAGTATAGATCATGTACTAATCAGATGCATGAGGGACATGTAATCAAATTCCTTGATTTCCCTCCTGAGGTGATACTGGGTAAGCACTCTCACCTTAATTCCTCACACCATACAGACAAGCAGTCACTGTACCTCAATGTAGGTACAATAGGGCACACATATGAACTCGAGCCATCATAGAGCGGACTTTTGGTCGCCTTAAATCACCATTCAAATGTCTTGACCATACATGGGGTACTGATGTACTCTCCTGAAGATGTGTGCAAGATCATATTAGCCTGTTGTGTCTTGCACAACATATCTTTAAGTCATGGCTTACACATATCTCTGGACCCTCAGCTAGGTCTGAATCCGGGCAACCGGACCATTGTGCAGAACACAGGGCAGGGTATGCAAGTCTGTGATCAGCTGGTTGGCACTTTTTTCATCTTAGCAACCTGTTTTGTTATGGACAAAATGTGGTTTGCAGTCTGTTGTCAATGATGAAAGCTGGATATTTATGACTCAGTTCAAAAATTCCATCCTGAGACTACTTTGCAAGCCACACTCAATGTATGTAACCCACAGCTGTTGACAGGAGTGAAAAGATTGGGCATGCAATATGTCATGTTCAGATGTCAGCAATTAGTGTTGTCAATGTCTCTAAGGAATCCATTGCCTCAGAGGATTGAATGTCTGTGCAAGACCTCCCAGGACCTTTTGACAATGGGTGCCTGATTTACAAAGTGACCTACCTATTGTGTTGTGGAGTATTCCCCACCAACTGAATTGACTCCCAACAACTGAGGGCCCCCCACCATGAGTGATGATGAACTTTGTGAATTAGGCCCTATGTGTCTGTATTACACAGCACTTCTTCCCCCAAATTTGTCATGACACTACAGTCAACTCTGAGCTTAGCGCAAAATATGGACTACATGTACCATAACGCATAGAAGCAAACTCTTCTGGGATGTGATGTTGTGTCTGGCCACACCCTTTTCCCTGTCCAAACAGATTTTAATGGCCTGTTATACCTTTTATCTTACATTTCTAATGTTCCTTTTATGTGTAAAATCAGTTATGGATCATTTTCAGAATCTCTGCCCTGCATGCGGAGGTTGTTCTCCTCATGCCGGGCCTCCGCTCCGCAGGCAGAGAGTACACACTCGGGCCAGAGATTTCAGAAACGGGCTTGATCCCAATCTATTTATACAGGAAATGACATACAGGAAGTTGATGACAATGCTGTACCATCAGGTGCTCTATGTCTCCATTTACCTAATCTGTATAAATGTAGCAGTCATTATAAGGCTCACTCTGGTACATAGAATGCACTGACCAGAGGGCACTCTGGGAGCGGTAGTTTTTGTATGCCACCCGGGGAATAGAGCCACACATGTGCATTTGTAAATAAAACTTCACTGGAAGCACCTTTACCAGTGAACCAAGTGCCTTATAACTGATGTGCTAACCACAAAGGGTTTGGCCCTCAATCAGTAAGGCTGGGCCATAAACTAGAAAACAACACAAGAAATGCCAATACTGATGAACATTAACTCAACCTTTCATTCAAAGATCACATCAACTAATCACTCTGACCTGAAAACATATTTTTTACTTTTGATTATTTTAGTTTTTTGATTAATATCTTTTCAGAAAAATGTTTTTTGTTCTGTTTTGGTGCATACAGCATTGTGTACATGTTTGAACATACACTGAAGTCACAACAAGAAAAAATGAACAAATGAATTAAATGACACAGTATATTGTCAATATGCAAAGAAATTGTGTTACAATAAAATAACAACCAATACCTCTGAATGCTATCTCACTTGGTTGTATTTTAACTCGTTTCAGAGGTAATGAGCAAATGGTGACCCTACTTTGCTCACTTCAGTTGTATTAAACATAAAAGAAACAAAGATGTGTGGTGAACACGAGTAGTATTGGATCAAACTGAACACTAAATCTCTTGAAGAGTTCTCAACAGGACACAGAACACTTGAAAAGCTGAGAATTTAAAAAGAGAAGAATACTCCAGTTTAGAAGCTAATTACTGATCACATTCACTCCTACTACACTCATGCAAAAACTCAGCCCAATTCATTTACCTCTGACTTTTATGAGTGCTTCAACCTCCGTGTTTATTTCACTATCCACAGAATAGTGACAATCGCCATCCATGGCACCACTATGAAATCAAAAATATGCCAGAAAAAGCTTGTTTAGGCTTGTGCTTCATTTTTTCTACAGTAAAAAAATTGAAAGTGTTTGAATTTTGGAAAAGCTTACTTGTGTTTAGAAATTCTGGACTTCTAACTCGCCTTTCTTCGTTGTGAATTTGATTGTCAATTGTTTAGGACCCATTGAGGAAACCAAAGAAGTGGTATGTTTAGTTGGTCCTGACTGTTACTCATATGAAGACCCTATGGCTTTTGAATATACCTACGCCCTGAGAAAAATCACCAAGTCAAAGATACTGCGATGGGTTGCCCCTTCGCTCCGGAAGTTGCCGTATTGTATATGGCTAAATTCGAAGAAAGATTTGTCTTTGATAATAAATCATTTGCACACCACATTTCAGGGTGGATACGATACATAGACAATACATTCTTTGCAAGGGATGACAGTAGAGTAAATTGGGGAAAGATACAAGTTTGTAACCACACAATTTGGATTAAAGTCTTTAATTTGTGAGTCATCCTCCTCACAGCCAAAATTTGAGTGGCACAGGCTTTCTGTATTAAGGTATGACTGTGGCTCCCAACTGTGCAACCACGTTGAACAATTCCATCTTCTGGACTGATTCCAATATGGCTTCTGCCTGGGGCATAGCACCAAAGTGGTTCTTATACACATAGTGAATGATGAGCTAAGATTGTTTGATCAAAACAAGTAATGCCTTGTTATCATCAGCATTCAGTATGATTAAGCATGACTGCCTTCTGGATTTTTTGGAGTATAGAATATGACTCTCAGGAATCATCCTAAACTGGTACACCTTGTTTCTCCAAAACAGATCGCAAAAAGTCAAGGTCAATCAGTCTCTGTCCAAGACTACTCCTGTTACCCAAGGGGCCCCACAGGGTTCCTCCCTCTCATAATCTTTCTATAACCTGTTCATTGAGCCACTAACAGTAATTCTGAGGTCTTCCAACATCGACTATCACATGTATGCCAGAGACACCCTTGATAGTCTAAAATAGTTTGTTAAAATGTTTCTCCTTTGTGGCACAGTCTTTGTAATAGATACAAGATCATGTGCATGTTATTTGTCAATAATTTTAAAAATACCTTGCAGGTTTTATCCAGCTGTCGAATTCTTTCTGCAACTTCTTTTTCTGAGTATTTATTCCACTGATTATAGGTAATAGACCAGGCTGAATTGCTTTAGAACCAGGGGTGTTGGAAATTAAACAACCCATGTTTGTTTGAATCAAAAGGCCACAAGGCTAATATTCCAGGAGGAATTGTAGGTTCTATTTTAAATCATATAATTTATATGAGAGTCAGAGATATTCATTTGTGATTGTCAATTGGTGAAAAATGTCAATAGAACCTTTGGTATTGAGGTTTTTTTTAGGTATTTTGTGGTTACAGGTCATCTACGAGAAAGTTTAATTGAGAAGAATAATTTATTTTGGTAGGATACATGCTCTAAACAGGGCTTCTTTACCTTGAATCTGCCAATATTTGGTTATCCAAATGCTTTTCTCATCTCTATTCTTCTTCCAATACTCATATCCCTGTATGGCTACGTTCTAAATGAATTCCTCTAAGTAAATCAGTTTATTGGAAGTAATAAAAGTGATCTGGAGTTGAGGGCATTTCGAAAAATTGAAATCTGTGGTATGTAAGCTGTCCTCACTCTGGAAATAGGGAAATTTGATTAGGAAATTTGGAGGCCTACTAAAGGGCAGAGCTTCACACTGCTTCCATTGTGTGTACTTGTATATCTCTCTAAGGGAACTATTTCTATGTATGTAATAGTGTGCATTATGATAGAAACAATATGTTTCTTTATAGTTCAATGCATTCAAATAAGGGTCTTCATTGTACAACGTGGTTTAGACCTGTAAACCAGACGTCATACTTTTTACAGTTTCAATATCATATTAATCTGAAAGAGGCTGGAATAATCACATCCTTCATTTAAACTTTCAACACATATGGCAATTGCAATATCTTAGTCAGTCCGATAATATGATAAGGAACTTTTTTGTTTGTAGCATAGAGATCTCTTTGAGCTCTGTGGGTTGAGAGATGTGGATAAAGTTCTCAAACTATAGGTTTCGGAGCAGTTCTTTTAGGGACATAATGTTCATGCAATAGCGGTAGAGGCACAGTCAGCACGTGATGAAAAGAAATACTCCTATAGCAATCCAAATGTAAGACCATGGCACTGTCAAGTACCTGTTAGAAAACCAATGGAAAGCAAGAAGAACTTGATGAAGTTGGGCAGAGGTGGTCAAACTATGAGGAACGCCCACTTGGTGTCCGTGCCTGCATTCCCAAGTGGGCGAAAATGCGTCTCCAATTACTTTAGATGAAGATAGCCTGGAAGTGAGACTGGCATGTTTCCAGAATGTCTCATTTTAATGCCATAGTTAAAGTGCGAAAAAAGTGGAGGCAGGGTTAGTTAGTGTGCAGACTGGGTCAAGGAGGTAGCTAAAAAGAACTAAATAGTCTGCATTTTGTTGCTGTTTTCACCTTTAGTTAACTCTATTTAAAATAACACACATACACTTTAAATACAATCAATGGGAAATGTACTCTTTCATAATATGAAATCTCACTTGGTTAATGAGATCTCTGCAGATGTCTGTGTGTGTGACCAGAGAGTCACAAAATAAATCCTGATTGGTGCAATGAGAAATAGTGACTTGTTTATTTATAGTGCTGTGAGATCTGAACCTGTGACAGAAAACACTGCAAATATGTCATTATTTTTAAATTGCACAGCTTAAAAATAGGCTGCACCACAATATAGGGCACCGATTTACAAAGGTAATCTGAGCCAAAAGTCTAACTTTACAACTTTTTGTATTCACAGAAGTCATTTACAAGTCATACCTTTACGTCCGCAATCGGGCGGAATGTCAGCACCCAGGCCGGAATCACTGCAGTCAGGGCAGAGTCTCTGCAGTGGGGCTAGAATCGCCACATTGAGGGCAGAATCTCCAGCCAGGGCTGCATGGTCATTGTCTTCAAAGTTAAACACCTATGTAAGTGCTTACCATCCCTCCTCCGCTCCTGCTGAAACACTACAGCCCAACAGCCAATCCCAGCCTTGCAGCAAACATAAAAGTGGAGCTAACATACAGACATTACAAAATGTCGCTGAATGTGTTTGTTGCTCTGCTCCTTGCCATGCGTCAAGAAGATTTGAGGAGGAGACGAGTAGTGATGATTTTAGACAAAGGATTAACCTATTTGGTATGTCCTGCCAAGATTTCAGGGCCAGATAGCGTTTCCCCCAGATGTCATTTTGTAGATGATTTGTGAGTGGGAGTAGGAACTTGACTCTGTGACCGGTCGATCCCATGTCACCCCAGCCGATCTCCAGATGCATGCTGCTCTCCATTTATTTGCTACAGGGTTGTTCCACAGGGTCTCCAGTGACCTTGTGGGAATCTCTCAGGCAGGCCATTCCCGGTGCTTGCATCAGGTACTGAGCTGCATCAATATGAGAGCCCACCTTCACATACGAATGCACAGGAGATGAAAAGGTTGCTAGAGATTTCTACCTAATTTCCTGCTTCCTACATGTGCTGGATGCAATTGATTTTACCCATGTCCCTCTTCAGCCACCTCACCGCATTGCACACACTTTCTTTAGCAGACATCAATGGCCTTCCATCAATATTTAAGGTGTCTGTGATGCCAGTGGTAGATTCATTGATGTGCATGCAGTGCTTTCAGGCAGTACCCATGACAGCTTTGTAGTCTGCAGGTCAATGTTTGCCCAGCGATAGCTGTGGGAGAATTTGGCAACATGTGGCTACTTGGTAAGTACCAAGCACAAAACATGTGTGATATGTATAAATGTAAAGTA
Organism: Triturus cristatus; assembly: GCF_964204655.1. Classification (NCBI taxonomy): domain Eukaryota; kingdom Metazoa; phylum Chordata; class Amphibia; order Caudata; family Salamandridae; genus Triturus; species Triturus cristatus. The sequence continues at coordinate 186,199,959 of NC_140589.1, forward strand.
TTAATGCTATCTCACATAACAGCCATTTTACAATAATAGTCTTCATGCCACATACACGGCCTCAACAGACTCTGCATGAACCAAAGTATAGATCATGTACTAATCAGATGCATGAGGGACATGTAATCAAATTCCTTAATTTCCCTCCTGAGGTGATACTGGGTAAGCACTCTCACCTTAATTCCTCACACCATACAGACAAGCAGTCACTGTACCTCAATGTAGGTACAATAGGGCACACATATGAACTCAAGCCATCATAGAGCGGACTTTTGGTCTCCTTAAATCACCATTCAAATGTCTTGACCATACATGGGGTACTGATGTACTCTCCTGAAGATGTGTGCAAGATCATATTAGCCTGTTGTGTCTTGCACAACATATCTTTAAGTCATGGCTTACACATATCTCTGGACCCTCAGCTAGGTCTGAATCCGGGCAACCGGGCCATTGTGCAGAACACAGGGCAGGGTATGCAAGTCTGTGATCAGCTGGTTGGCACTTTTTTCATCTTAGCAACCTGTTTTGTTATGGACAAAATGTGGTTTGCAGTCTGTTGTCAATGATGAAAGCTGGATATTTATGACTCAGTTCAAAAATTCCATCCTGAGACTACTTTGCAAGCCACACTCAATGTATGTAACCCACAGCTGTTGACAGGAGTGAAAAGATTGGGCATGCAATATGTCATGTTCAGATGTCAGCAATTAGTGTTGTCAATGTCTCTAAGGAATCCATTGCCTCAGAGGATTGAATGTCTGTGCAAGACCTCCCAGGACCTTTTGACAATGGGTGCCTGATTTACAAAGTGACCTACCTATTGTGTTGTGGAGTATTCCCCACCAACTGAATTGACTCCCAACAACTGAGGGCCCCCCACCATGAGTGATGATGAACTTTGTGAATTAGGCCCAATGTGTCTGTATTACACAGCACTTCTTCCCCCAAATTTGTCATGACACTACAGTCAACTCTGAGCTTAGCGCAAAATATGGACTACATGTACCATAACGCATAGAAGCAAACTCTTCTGGGATGTGATGTTGTGTCTGGCCACACCCTTTTCCCTGTCCAAACAGATTTTAATGGCCTGTTATACCTTTTATCTTACATTTCTAATGTTCCTTTTATGTGTAAAATCAGTTATGGATCATTTTCAGAATCTCCGCCCTGCATGCGGAGGTTGTTCTCCTCATGCCGGGCCTCCGCTCCGCAGGCAGAGAGTACACACTCGGGCCAGAGATTTCAGAAACGGGCTTGATCCCAATCTATTTATACAGGAAATGACATACAGGAAGTTGATGACAATGCTGTACCATCAGGTGCTCTATGTCTCCATTTACCTAATCTGTATAAATGTAGCAGTCATTATAAGGCTCACTCTGGTACATAGAATGCACTGACCAGAGGGCACTCTGGGAGCGGTAGTTTTTGTATGCCACCCGGGGAATAGAGCCACACATGTGCATTTGTAAATAAAACTTCACTGGAAGCACCTTTACCAGTGAACCAAGTGCCTTATAACTGATGTGCTAACCACAAAGGGTTTGGCCCTCAATCAGTAAGGCTGGGCCATAAACTAGAAAACAACACAAGAAATGCCAATACTGATGAACATTAACTCAACCTTTCATTCAAAGATCACATCAACTAATCACTCTGACCTGAAAACATATTTTTTACTTTTGATTATTTTAGTTTTTTGATTAATATCTTTTCAGAAAAATGTTTTTTGTTCTGTTTTGGTGCATACAGCATTGTGTACATGTTTGAACATACACTGAAGTCACAACAAGAAAAAATGAACAAATGAATTAAATGACACAGTATATTGTCAATATGCAAAGAAAATGTGTTACAATAAAATAACAACCAATACCTCTGAATGCTATCTCACTCGGTTGTATTTTAACTCGTTTCAGAGGTAATGAGCAAATGGTGACCCTACTTTGCTCACTTCAGTTGTATTAAACATAAAAGAAACAAAGATGTGTGGTGAACACGAGTAGTATTGGATCAAACTGAACACTAAATCTCTTGAAGAGTTCTCAATAGGACACAGAACACTTGAAAAGCTGAGAATTTAAAAAGAGAAGAATACTCCAGTTTAGAAGCTAATTACTGATCACATTCACTCCTACTACACTCATGCAAAAACTCAGCCCAATTCATTTACCTCTGACTTTTATGAGTGCTTCAACCTCCGTGTTTATTTCACTATCCACAGAATAGTGACAATCGCCATCCATGGCACCACTATGAAATCAAAAATATGCCAGAAAAAGCTTGTTTAGGCTTGTGCTTCATTTTTTCTACAGTAAAAAAATTGAAAGTGTTTGAATTTTGGAAAAGCTTACTTGTGTTTAGAAATTCTGGACTTCTAACTCGCCTTTCTTCGTTGTGAATTTGATTGTCAATTGTTTAGGACCCATTGAGGAAACCAAAGAAGTGGTATGTTTAGTTGGTCCTGACTGTTACTCATATGAAGACCCTATGGCTTTTGAATATACCTACGCCCTGAGAAAAATCACCAAGTCAAAGATACTGCGATGGGTTGCCCCTTCGCTCCGGAAGTTGCCGTATTGTATATGGCTAAATTCGAAGAAAGATTTGTCTTTGATAATAAATCATTTGCACACCACATTTCAGGGTGGATACGATACATAGACAATACATTCTTTGCAAGGGATGACAGTAGAGTAAATTGGGGAAAGATACAAGTTTGTAACCACACAATTTGGATTAAAGTCTTTAATTTGTGAGTCATCCTCCTCACAGCCAAAATTTGAGTGGCACAGGCTTTCTGTATTAAGGTATGACTGTGGCTCCCAACTGTGCAACCACGTTGAACAATTCCATCTTCTGGACTGATTCCAATATGGCTTCTGCCTGGGGCATAGCACCAAAGTGGTTCTTATACACATAGTGAATGATGAGCTAAGATTGTTTGATCAAAACAAGTAATGCCTTGTTATCATCAGCATTCAGTATGATTAAGCATGACTGCCTTCTGGATTTTTTGGAGTATAGAATATGACTCTCAGGAATCATCCTAAACTGGTACACCTTGTTTCTCCAAAACAGATCGCAAAAAGTCAAGGTCAATCAGTCTCTGTCCAAGACTACTCCTGTTACCCAAGGGGCCCCACAGGGTTCCTCCCTCTCATAATCTTTCTATAACCTGTTCATTGAGCCACTAACAGTAATTCTGAGGTCTTCCAACATCGACTATCACATGTATGCCAGAGACACCCTTGATAGTCTAAAATAGTTTGTTAAAATGTTTCTCCTTTGTGGCACAGTCTTTGTAATAGATACAAGATCATGTGCATGTTATTTGTCAATAATTTTAAAAATACCTTGCAGGTTTTATCCAGCTGTCGAATTCTTTCTGCAACTTCTTTTTCTGAGTATTTATTCCACTGATTATAGGTAATAGACCAGGCTGAATTGCTTTAGAACCAGGGGTGTTGGAAATTAAACAACCCATGTTTGTTTGAATCAAAAGGCCACAAGGCTAATATTCCAGGAGGAATTGTAGGTTCTATTTTAAATCATATAATTTATATGAGAGTCAGAGATATTCATTTGTGATTGTCAATTGGTGAAAAATGTCAATAGAACCTTTGGTATTGAGGTTTTGTTTAGGTATTTTGTGGTTACAGGTCATCTACGAGAAAGTTTAATTGAGAAGAATAATTTATTTTGGTAGGATACATGCTCTAAACAGGGCTTCTTTACCTTGAATCTGCCAATATTTGGTTATCCAAATGCTTTTCTCATCTCTATTCTTCTTCCAATACTCATATCCCTGTATGGCTACGTTCTAAATTAATTCCTCTAAGTAAATCAGTTTATTGGAAGTAATAAAAGTGATCTGGAGTTGTGGGCATTTCGAAAAATTGAAATCTGTGGTATGTAAGCTGTCCTCACTCTGGAAATAGGTAAATTTGATTAGGAAATTTGGAGGCCTACTAAAGGGCAGAGCTTCACACTGCTTCCATTGTGTGTACTTGTATATCTCTCTAAGGGAACTATTTCTATGTATGTAATAGTGTGCATTATGATAGAAACAATATGTTTCTTTATAGTTCAATGCATTCAAATAAGGGTCTTCATTGTACAACGTGGTTTAGACCTGTAAACCAGACGTCATACTTTTTACAGTTTCAATATCATATTAATCTGAAAGAGGCTGGAATAATCACATCCTTCATTTAAACTTTCAACACATATGGCAATTGCAATATCTTAGTCAGTCCGATAATATGATAAGGAACTTTTTTGTTTGTAGCATAGAGATCTCTTTGAGCTCTGTGGGATGAGAGATGTGGATAAAGTTCTCAAACTATAGGTTTCGGAGCAGTTCTTTTAGGGACATAATGTTCATGCAATAGCGGTAGAGGCACAGTCAGCACGTGATGAAAAGAAATACTCCTATAGCAATCCAAATGTAAGACCATGGCACTGTCAAGTACCTGTTAGAAAACCAATGGAAAGCAAGAAGAACTTGATGAAGTTGGGCAGAGGTGGTCAAACTATGAGGAACGCCCACTTGGTGTCCGTGCCTGCATTCCCAAGTGGGCGAAAATGCGTCTCCAATTACTTTAGATGAAGATAGCCTGGAAGTGAGACTGGCATGTTTCCAGAATGTCTCATTTTAATGCCATAGTTAAAGTGTGAAAAAAGTGGAGGCAGGGTTAGTTAGTGTGCAGACTGGGTCAAGGAGGTAGCTAAAAAGAACTAAATAGTCTGCATTTTGTTGCTGTTTTCACCTTTAGTTAACTCTATTTAAAATAACACACATACACTTTAAATACAATTAATGGGAAATGTACTCTTTCATGTTATGAAATCTCACTTGGTTAATGAGATCTCTGCAGATGTCTGTGTGTGTGACCAGAGAGTCACAAAATAAATCCTGATTGGTGCAATGAGAAATAGTGACTTGTTTATTTATAGTGCTGTGAGATCTGAACCTGTGACAGAAAACACTGCAAATATGTCATTATTTTTAAATTGCACAGCTTAAAAATAGGCTGCACCACAATGTAGGGCACCCATTTACAAAGGTAATCTGAGCCAAAAGTCTAACTTTACAACTTTTTGTATTCACAGAAGTCATTTACAAGTCATACCTTTACGTCCGCACTCGGGCGGAATGTCAGCACCCAGGCCGGAATCACTGCAGTCAGGGCAGAGTCTCTGCAGTGGGGCTAGAATCGCCACGTTGAGGGCAGAATCTCCAGCCAGGGCTGCATGGTCATTGTCTTCAAAGTTAAACACCTATGTAAGTGATTACCATCCCCCCTCCGCTCCTGCTGAAACACTACAGCCCAACAGCCAATCCCAGCCTTGCAGCAAACATAAAAGTGGAGCTAACATACAGACATTCCAAAATGTCGCTGAATGTGTTTGTTGCTCTGCCCCTTGCCATGCGTCAAGAAGATTTGAGGAGGAGGAGAGTAGTGATGATTTTAGACAAAGGATTAACCTATTTGGTATGTCCTGCCAAGATTTCAGGGCCAGATAGCGTTTCCCCCAGATGTCATTTTGTAGATGATTTGTGAGTGGGAGTAGGAACTTGACTCTGTGACCGGTCGATCCCATGCCACCCCAGCCGATCTCCAGATGCATGCTGCTCTCCATTTATTTGCTACAGGGTTGTTCCACAGGGTCTCCAGTGACCTTGTGGGAATCTCTCAGGCAGGCCATTCCCGGTGCTTGCATCAGGTACTGAGCTGCATCAATATGAGAGCCTACCTTCACATACGAATGCACAGGAGATGAAAAGGTTGCTAGAGATTTCTACCTCATTTCCTGCTTCCTACATGTGCTGGATGCAATTGATTTTACCCATGTCCCTCTTCAGCCACCTCACCGCATTGCACACACTTTCTTTAGCAGACATCAATGGCCTTCCATCAATATTTAAGGTGTCTGTGATGCTAGTGGTAGATTCATTGATGTGCATGCAGTGCTTTCAGGCAGTACCCATGACAGCTTTGTAGTCTGCAGGTCAATGTTTGCCCAGCGATAGCTGCGGGAGAATTTGGCAACATGTGGCTACTTGGTAAGTACCAAGCACAAAACATGTGTGATATGTATAAATGTAAAGTATTAATGCTATCTCACATAACAGCCATTTTACAATAATAGTCTTCATGCCACATACACGGCCTCAACAGACTCTGCATGAACCAAAGTATAGATCATGTACTAATCAGATGCACGAGGGACATGTAATCAAATTCCTTAATTTCCCTCCTGAGGTGATACTGGGTAAGCACTCTCACCTTAATTCCTCACACCATACAGACAAGCAGTCACTGTACCTCAATGTAGGTACAATAGGGCACACATATGAACTCGAGCCATCATAGAGCGGACTTTTGGTCTCCTTAAATCACCATTCAAATGTCTTGACCATACATGGGGTACTGATGTACTCTCCTGAAGATGTGTGCAAGATCATATTAGCCTGTTGTGTCTTGCACAAACATATCTTTAAGTCATGGCTTACACATATCTCTGGACCCTCAGCTAGGTCTGAATCCGGGCAACCGGGCCATTGTGCAGAACACAGGGCAGGGTATGCAAGTCTGTGATCAGCTGGTTGGCACTTTTTTCATCTTAGCAACCTGTTTTGTTATGGACAAAATGTGGTTTGCAGTCTGTTGTCAATGATGAAAGCTGGATATTTATGACTCAGTTCAAAAATTCCATCCTGAGACTACTTTGCAAGCCACACTCAATGTATGTAACCCACAGCTGTTGACAGGAGTGAAAAGATTGGGCATGCAATATGTCATGTTCAGATGTCAGCAATTAGTGTAGTGAGTTCTCTCTGAATACGCACATACATTGTTAAGTTAGCATAACCACGTTAGAGGTTAGAAAGCCATCTTTCTGCTTTTGCACACGACACTGCGTTTACATGTTATTTCTTAAACAAACTGCTGACTCGAGACTTGCTTCACACGAGAGCAATCTGTTGTTACCATCCCAAGCTCTGCGCAGCGACCTTGGTCTGTACATGGTGTGACAAACAGTCTGGATTATTACACAATGCATGTTTTCCACTCTAGGTTGATCGACCCACTATTTAGCCATAACACACGCGCAGCTGCAAATACCTGAAAGTTGGTGCTTTTAATATCACAGACATCATGTTTATTATTCAGACCGAAGACGAGCCTTCCTGCGAGAAGACTCCTGATGCTCCTGTGATGTGATTTCACTAAGCTGATCTTTGAGGTATGGGGTCCCCTATTCAAGCCTAAGAGACCTTCTATTAGCATAATAATAATATTAGCTTCTTAGTAAAGGGAAGGTGGTAGTATCCACTGTCATTATAATATGATCACCCCTTTTATATTCTATGGTATTGTAACTATGTTGATGGTTTTAATATTAATCATTTGTCTGCTTGTATTAGCCAAAGTACTGCATCTTAGGACACGTGGTCTATAAAAATAAACTCTTTTTATTTACACCGTGTCTCTGTTGATTATTGTTGTGGACTGATGTGAGAATAATATACGAACAGGTATTTCCGATTCCCACCATTCCTGAGTATGTACTGAGTCGCTTGTTCTGGGTTGTCTTTTCATTGGGACCGCCGAGCTAAATCTCGGATAACGAATGGGACTCTTATGCTAGCCGGATACTGGGTTCTGGGTTCTGAGGTGAGTTTCTGGTACACCACAATTCACTGAGGTCCTGGGGTTCTACGCATAGTTCTGTGTATAAGCAGAATCCCTGCAACATGGCGCCCAACGTTGGGCGCCATGTTGGCCTGTTCTGGTGTCCAGATTATGGCTTGTGGTGCGGCGCATGGTATCCTGGGTAATTGGGACATCTCAGCGGCTGCCTACGACTTCTTGGCTATGAGCTATTTGGAGGAACATTCCGGTTGCCCTCTGATTGTGCTAGAGGCTCCGATGGTTGAAGAACACGTATGTTCCTTTTCTTTAATTAATTGGATGGCTGAGACTTTTAGTGGCCCTGCAAACGATTTCTTGTTGGAGGCAGTTGCCACGTATGCTGCCTATACATTCATGGATTAACTGGCCTGTCGTACTTTGCACCTGTGCCTTTGGACAGCAGCCTAACGCAGCAGTTATTTTTTTCTTTCTCCTTTTTTCTCTTCCTGATGGTCGTTTTGAGTTTTTTTTTTTTTTATTTCAATTTTTTTATATAAACCCTGTTTATTTTTTTGTAGTTTCGGACTTTAGCACACTCTGAAACTTTAGATTGGTTACGCCTTGTTCTGCTCTGTCGAAACTGAACTCTGCGTTCTCTATTTTCTCGCCTATTAAATAGTGCTTCGATCAAGGGGGCATGTAGTGAGTTCTCCCTGAATACGCACATACATTGTTAAGTTAGCATAACCACGTTAGAGGTTAGAAAGCCATCTTTCTGCTTTTGCACACGACACTGCGTTTACATGTTATTTCTTAAACAAACTGCTGACTCGAGACTTGCTTCACACGAGAGCAATCTGTTGTTACCATCCCAAGCTCTGCGCAGCGACCTTGGTCTGTACATGGTGTGACAAACAGTCTGGATTATTACACAATGCATGTTTTCCACTCTAGGTTGATCGACCCACTATTTAGCCATAACACACGCGCAGCTGCAAATACCTGAAAGTTGGTGCTTTTAATATCACAGACATCATGTTTATTATTCAGACCGAAGACGAGCCTTCCTGCGAGAAGACTCCTGATGCTCCTGTGATGTGATTTCACTAAGCTGATCTTTGAGGTATGGGGTCCCCTATTCAAGCCTAAGAGACCTTCTATTAGCATAATAATAATATTAGCTTCTTAGTAAAGGGAAGGTGGTAGTATCCACTGTCATTATAATATGATCACCCCTTTTATATTCTATGGTATTGTAACTATGTTGATGGTTTTGATATTAATCATTTGTCTGCTTGTATTAGCCAAAGTACTGCATCTTAGGACACGTGGTCTATAAAAATAAACTCTTTTTATTTACACCGTGTCTCTGTTGATTATTGTTGTGGACTGATGTGAGAATAATATACGAACAGGTATTTCCGATTCCCACCATTCCTGAGTATGTACTGAGTCGCTTGTTCTGGGTTGTCTTTTCATTGGGACCGCCGAGCTAAATCTCGGATAACGAATGGGACTCTTATGCTAGCCGGATACTGGGTTCTGGGTTCTGAGGTGAGTTTCTGGTACACCACAATTCACTGAGGTCCTGGGGTTCTACGCATAGTTCTGTGTATAAGCAGAATCCCTGCAACATTAGTGTTGTCAATGTCTCTAAGGAATCCATTGCCTCAGAGGATTGAATGTCTGTGCAAGACCTCCCAGGACCTTTTGACAATGGGTGCCTGATTTACAAAGTGACCTACCTATTGTGTTGTGGAGTATTCCCCACCAACTGAATTGACTCCCAACAACTGAGGGCCCCCCACCATGAGTGATGATGAACTTTGTGAATTAGGCCCTATGTGTCTGTATTACACAGCACTTCTTCCCCCAAATTTGTCATGACACTATAGTCAACTCTGAGCTTAGCGCAAAATATGGACTACATGTACCATAACGCATAGAAGCAAACTCTTCTGGGATGTGATGTTGTGTCTGGCCACACCCTTTTCCCTGTCCAAACAGATTTTAATGGCCTGTTATACCTTTTATCTTACATTTCTAATGTTCCTTTTATGTGTAAAATCAGTTATGGATCATTTACAGAATCTCCGCCCTGCATGCGGAGGTTGTTCTCCTCATGCCGGGCCTCCGCCTTGCAGGCAGAGGGGAACAACCTTTACAACGCAACTGTTACAACGCACTACACTTACAACGCATTTTTTACAACGCATAAGCCATTACAACGCACTACACTTACAACGCATGACACTACAACGCATTTTTAAATAATACCTTTACAACGCATACCATTACAACGCCTACCATTACAACGCATAATATTACACTACACTATCCAACACTTACCCTACTGTTGCACCCCCTGGAGTTAGAATAGTAATTTTTACCCCTATACTATCCAACACTTACCCTACTGTTGCACCCCCTGGAGTTAGAATAGTAATTTTTACCCCTATACTATCCAACACTTACCCTACTGTTGCACCCCCTGGAGTTAGAATAGTAATTTTTACCCCTATACTATCCAACACTTACCCTACTGTTGCACCCCCTGGAGTTAGAATAGTAATTTTTACCCCTATACTATCCAACACTTACCCTACTGTTGCACCCCCTGGAGTTAGAATAGTAATTTTTACCCCTATACTATCCAACACTTACCCTACTGTTGCACCCCCTGGAGTTAGAATAGCAATTTTTACCCCTATACTATCCAACACTTACCCTACTGTTGCACCCCCTGGAGTTAGAATAGTAATTTTTACCCCTATACTATCCAACACTTACCCTACTGTTGCACCCCCTGGAGTTAGAATAGTAATTTTTACCCCTATACTATCCAACACTTACCCTACTGTTGCACCCCCTGGAGTTAGAATAGTAATGTTTACCCCTATACTATCCAACACTTACCCTACTGTTGCACCCCCTGGAGTTAGAATAGCAATTTTTACCCCTATACTATCCAACACTTACCCTACTGTTGCACCCCCTGGAGTTAGAATAGTAATTTTTACCCCTATACTATCCAACACTTACCCTACTGTTGCACCCCCTGGAGTTAGAATACTAATTTTTACCCCTATACTATCCAACACTTACCCTACTGTTGCACCCCCTGGGGTTAGAATAGTAATTTTTACCCCTATACTATCCAACACTTACCCTACTGTTGCACCCCCTGGAGTTAGAATAGTAATTTTTACCCCTATACTATTCAACACTTACCCTACTGTTGCACCCCCTGGAGTTAGAAAAGTAATTTTTACCCCTATACTATCTAATACTTACCTTAAATGCAATTAAATATTATGCGTTGTAATGGTATGCGTTGTAATGGTAGTTTTTAAAAATGCGTTGTAGTGTCATGCGTTGTAAGTGTAGTGCGTTGTAATGGATTATGCGTTGTAAAAAATGCGTTGTAAGTGCATGCGTTGTAAAAGTGTGCGTTGTAACGTCAAACATCCGCAGGCAGAGAGTACACACTCGGGCCAGAGACTTCAGAAACGGGCTTGATCCCAATCTATTTATACAGGAAATGACATACAGGAAGTTGATGACAATGCTGTACCATCAGGTGCTCTATGTCTCCATTTACCTAATCTGTATAAATGTAGCAGTCATTATAAGGCTCACTCTGGTACATAGAATGCACTGACCAGAGGGCACTCTGGGAGCGGTAGTTTTTGTATGCCACCCGGGGAATAGAGCCACACATGTGCATTTGTAAATAAAACTTCACTGGAAGCCCCTTTACCAGTGAACCAAGTGCCTTATAACTGATGTGCTAACCACAAAGGGTTTGGCCCTCAATCAGTAAGGCTGGGCCATAAACTAGAAAACAACACAAGAAATGCCAATACTGATGAACATTAACTCAACCTTTCATTCAAAGATCACATCAACTAATCACTCTGACCTGAAAACATTTTTTACTTTTGATTATTTTAGTTTTTTGATTAATATCTTTTCAGAAAAATGTTTTTTGTTCTGTTTTGGTGCATACAGCATTGTGTACATGTTTGAACATACACTGAAGTCACAACAAGAAAAAATGAACAAATGAATTAAATGACACAGTATATTGTCTATATATGCAAAGAAATTGCGTTACAATAAAATAACAACCAATACCTCTGAATGCTATCTCACTCGGTTGTATTTTAACTCGTTTCAGAGGTAATGAGCAAATGGTGACCCTACTTTGCTCACTTCAGTTGTATTAAACATAAAAGAAACAAAGATGTGTGGTGAACACGAGTAGTATTGGATCAAACTGAACACTAAATCTCTTGAAGAGTTCTCTACAGGACACAGAACACTTGAAGAGCTGAGAATTTAAAAAGAGAAGAATACTCCAGTTTATAAGCTAATTACTGATCACACTCACTCCTACTACACTCATGCAAAAACTCAGCCCAATTCATTTACCTCTGACTTTTATGAGTGCTTCAACCTCCGTGTTTATTTCACTATCCACAGAATAGTGACAATCGCCATCCATGGCACCACTATGAAATCAAAAATATGTCAGAAAAAGCTTGTTTAGGCTTGTGCTTCATTTTTTCTACAGTAAAAAAATTGAAAGTGTTTGAATTTTGGAAAAGCTTACTTGTGTTTAGAAATTCTGGACTTCTAACTCGCCTTTCTTCGTTGTGAATTTGATTGTCAATTGTTTAGGATCCATTGAGGAAACCAAAGAAGGGGTATGTTTAGTTGGTTCTGACTGTTACTCATATGAAGACCCTATGGCTTTTGAATATATCTACGCCCTGAGAAAAATCACCAAGTCAAAGATACTGCGATGGGTTGCCCCTTCGCTCCGGAAGTTGCCGTATTGTATATGGCTAAATTCGAAGAAAGATTTGTCTTTGATAATAAATCATTTGCACACCACATTTCAGGATGGATACGATACATAGACAATACATTCTTTGCAAGGGATGACAGTAGAGTAAATTGGGGAAAGATACAAGTTTGTAACCACACAATTTGGATTAAAGTCTTTAATTTGTGAGTCATCCTCCTCACAGCCAAAATTTGAGTGGCACAGGCTTTCTGTATTAAGGTATGACTGTGGCTTTAAGCCAACCTTTTGTTCGTTGTCATATGAGGCTACCAAGGCTTGTGAGTATGTAATAGTCTTGATATTTTCCACATCACCATATTTCAAAAGGAATCTTATCTGTTTCTTTAGTATGTTTTTCACTGCTATGACTGTGGAAACTTTGGAGATTCTAATACGCTTAAGTCAATTTGGAGGGCGTCTGCTGATGCCATTAGATATGTTCTCCAGGAGGTATTTTTGGTTTTGACTAGATTTTGAAGGGTAAACTTCAGGTGCCAGGAATGGCCAAGATGCCTCTATGATAGTATTTCATGATAGAGCCCATGCTGGTCAGATTAAGTGTCTCTAGGCCAAATTCCAGTCTCACTAATGCTCCCCTGGTGTAATATGACAGCCTAAACACTCGCTCATAGGCTTTTAGATGTAGTTTTTCCATGCTTTTAATGAAAAGTCCTGGGAAAGCCTCACTGCCACAGGTGATGGCAGATGGTAATATTGGCCCGAGCACGAATTGGTGCTGAAGAAGGGCATTGAAGGAGGCATTAATTGGAACAGTCTGGTGATAATTAGTACAATAAACACTAGAAGAGAGAAGGAGGGCCCAAGGGAACGTTTAGAGACCTGGCGTGGATATATTCCCCAATCAAATACTACAACCAAAACAAAGTATCCACGGGTCTACTAGATCAATTCAAAAGATACTCAAGGAACAATAAGCCTTAAGAAACTACAACACTAAACCTTCTTACAGAGACAGAATATCCTTTAAAAAGGATGGATTCACATCACTCACCAAGATGACATGCTTCATCATCTGGGTCTCATCCTAGCAACACACTAGGGCTGCTAAGGGCTACAACCCTTTCAAAGAGAAAGAGGAGCTCACAGATGTTTTGCGATTTGATTAAAGCACGACTCTGCGCTATATCAGATCCTGCAGATGTGAGGAAGTGGGTTATGTAGGAGTGATGGGCGCAGTGCATGTAAGTGAGAATAAGTGAGTTAAAATTGAAGTGTTCCTATGTAGGAAAGGGTTCCGGTGCGCAAAAATGGTAATCGCAATTTTAGCGATTACCAATTATGCAAGGCATGGAATCTGCAGATAAATGTATGAACTCGCAATCAGCCCCACGTCATTTGCGATATTTGTTAATAACATGCTCCCAAATTGCGAATTCACAAAATTAGATGCAGGAAAAAATCGCAAATTGCGATTTTGCGAAATTCGCAATATTGCACAACGCAATTACCACCAACTCTGAGCAGGTGGTAACCAGGTGCAACCTATTTATTCAGGCCCACAGTGCCACAGGGGTCTTCCACAATGGCTGGGCTGTATGTGATAGCCAGGAGGCTTCGAATCAGAGCTGCTGCACAGAGAAGGAGACGCCAGGAAAGGATCTTCAGAGTGCACATCACCCTGTTCCAGCGGACTGTGGAGGAGATCCATGTGAACTACAGGCTGGACGCAGACAGCATCCTGGACTTAATAGAGGAGCTCAAAACCATACTAGAACACCCCACACGCAGGACACACACCATTCCCAGCCATGTACAGTTCCTGTGCTCACTGCACCTACTGGCATCAGGGGGTTTTCAGGGGGTGATAGCCACAGTAGGAGGGGTCTCTCAGAGTGCACTGTTGCGCTTCTTCCATGCTTTCCCTGATGCAATGGTACAGAGGCTGCATCACCACATCCAATTCCCCGGCACACAATAGGCACTAGATCAGACCAAGCAGGGGTTCTACCAGATGGCCCAATTCCCCCACGTAATTGGCATAGATGGGACCCATGTCACTATCTCCCCCCTCACAGAATGAGTATGTGTTCTGGACTGCAAGTCCTATCATTCCCTGAACATACAGGTAGTGTAAAATGCCAAACATGTCATCACTGATATTGTTTATCAATACCCGGGTAGCACACACAACTCATTCATTTTTCCCCACAGTGGAATTAACCGACGACTCACAGATGGGGAGTTTGGTGAGGGCTATCTGCTAGGTAAATGAATGGCTCTCAAACACACAATCAGTAAAGGTCAGAAGTGGCAGGACAGTGATTAACCTGATTCTTGTCACCCTGCAGGTGACAGTGCGCATGCTGTACGTGACTACTTCCTGACTCCGTACCTGAATCCAGCCACTCCTGGGGAGCGGAGATATAACAGCGCCTACAGAGCCACCCACTGTGCCATTGAGAGAACATTCGGAATCCCAAAGAGCAGTTTCCTACATAAGAGTGGAGGAGCGCTACAGTACAGCCCTGAGACATGCTGCAAAATCGTGGTTCCATATGCCATGCTACACAACATCGCCACCAAGAAGGGCACCTCAGTGGAGCTCACAGATTCTGACTCATCAGATGAGGAGGGGCCAGCTCCACGATGCAGACCAGCCGATGGTGTTGGTGTGGCTGCCGGCCCCCGGAGAGGAGATGAGATCACACAGAGGTGAGTAAGGAGGACACAATGGCACAGATTGGTGCCAAGTTTTGTTTTTTATTTCCTTGGGTGCAGGAACATATCCGTCACACAGCCTGACGTGCACATAATGTGAGTCCCAATTGCTTGCACATGTTAAACACACAGTGCAAGTATGTCGCAATGTGTTGCCTCACCCATTGCCATGTGCCACTCATGACACCTCACCTCCTGTGGGCACAGCCTGTTGCCCCTTGCTCTGGGTGCACACTGTCCTCCCCTGAGTCATCGGCTGTTCTCCCCTGCCACGCTCTCCGCTGTCTGTCCTGGGGAATAGGTGGAGTGATGCGTCTCCTGCTGGACTGGTTCTCACTCTCCAGTGAGCTCAGGGGTCCTGTGCCACATGTGGCTGCTGCCCGCAACTGGTCTACGGCATGGGTGACCTGCACCAGGTCCTTGGCCACATCCTGGCAGCAGTGAGCCATTTCATGCTGCATGCTAACACTGCGACATACCAGCAGTGACGTGGCAGTGGACAGGAGGTTCACAGCTTTGGTGTAAATGTCCATCCGGCTGCGGAGACGTTGTCTCTGCTTGCGCCTGGCAGCCCTGTCTCGCCTCCTCTCTGTGCACAGTCCTTCTAGTGCACCTGTCATGCCCATGAAACCATCCCTCATCTGGGTCAGGTTGTTGTTATGTGCAGCAAACTGGCGCTGAGTTGACTTTAGTGTCATTGCTTGCAGGCGCTGGACTTTTAGCATGTTGCCTTCAAGCCCTGCAAACACTGTGCCTTCGCCTACGGCAGCAGTGCTGGTGGACAGCCGTGCCCTGCGCCTTGATGAAATTCCTGAACTGGAGACTGTGCTATGTGCTGTGCTGCATGCTGGCCCTGGACTGACTGATCTTCTCCACTTGTGTCCTGTGGACCTGCCTCCAGCAGTGGGAGTGGTTGCACTTTAATGCGCCGTCTGCATGTCACAGGGATTGCTAGTCTTCCTTCGTCCTGCTCCTCTTGCCCAGACTGGTCTTCAGTGTGGTAAAGTCCCCACAGAGTATTATATCATGGTTTACATGATTCAAAAGGATTTGATCCAAGTTTTCAATTAGTTCACATAGCCTTTTCACACATGAAATGCCAGGACTATTGAAATAGATGTTGATCGGGAGAATCCTGATTCGGCGGGTTGTTGTGATAGTTCTTTCCAATGCAATCGCTTGGAGCATCTCGTCTTGATTCAGTGTTTCTATTACTGTTAATTTCAAAATGAGATTCACATAAATTGATAGTTCACCTGATGGCCTCCTAAAGATGTTATTCTTTCTTGCCGTCTGATGCACCTCTTGGAAACCAGTAATTATTTGTGGGGTGAGTGACTATGTTTCATGTAGGCAGAGAACATCAGTTGCCATCAGCAGTTTTTTTACAGGTTCAGATTTTAGAAGCTGCAACATCTTGATGCAGTATACGGAAAGGGGAACATGGCGACTGGCTGACACCCTTCGCGGGGGCTCCCAAGTAAAGGAACAAGGGGATCCACTAGCCAAAAGCTATGAAGTGATAATCTATTATTTTGCTGTATAAATGATAAACTTGAATTAATAACAAGTCTACCTCACTGGGTGGGCCTATGATGCACGTATGGGCTTAGATTCCACCGCCAGTCATCAGGGGAACTGGTACTGGACGGCGACCTTGCTGTGGAGTTCCCACTCAGCATTGGCATTGGCCGGGTTCTGGTTTGGCTGCTGCAGAGTCAGCACAGGACACCCACACCCGGAGGACAGACAGAGCAATGACCGCAGCGATTCATCAGCAAGTAGCTCCGGATTGAGAGGAAGTCCAGGTCTGGTGCGGAGCGTGCTTGAAGAGAGGATATCATAACATATAAGTGGGGCTAAGGTACAGCAGGGGTGTATGGAAAACAATTCCCCTTCCTAGGTACCTCTCTGCCCTATGAGGTCTGTGAAAGAGGAGCTGAGGGCTGAGTGTGCCAGAGGAGTCCCTGTGCTGGCTTCTAAGGGCGGTGTCAAAACTATTTACTCCCCTCCAGCTATAGAGTTACAAGCTCCCCAGTCGAGGAGCAGGTACCATTTACGCCCTGCCCTGGAGAGGAAAGGAGTAAGCAGGAGAGTAGAAGACCCGACAGTCAGAGAGACCTTAGCAGTATCCCCTGTAAAAAAGGTGTCGAAACAGGCTGTGAAAACCAAGAGGTGTGGGCCGAAGGAAGTGTGTCTACCCCCCAAGCTCCCCCCTTCTCTTAGGCCATACTTTAAGATCATGGAGCAAGTTGGTGCTTCTGCGCAGGGATGAGGGAGTAAGACAACTCAGTCTCTCTCCAGTGTTGAACCGTTGAGGCTTGAAAATCGTTTCTCCCAGCTGGCTGGAACTGGAGGTGACACCCAGGGTACTCAAGATGGCCTAACGGTTCGGGGGGCATTTTATCAGAGTCCTAGACTGATTCAGGCCAATGGCGATGGGTCCGGGCTGGATAACTGCCCCTATAGGAATCTCCCCCAGGAAACCACATTGAAAAGCTGCTTTTCAGCTTGAGACAAAATATTCTGGTAAAGTTCAAGATCTCTGAAGGTAATGAAAGGGGCATTCAAGAAAAATGTGGGACACTCGAAGAAAAATTAAATGGCATTGCTCAACGTACCTCAGTCCTGGAAGGTGAGGTAAAGTCTCTGGCTGCTGCCCTGGCTGAGAACACAAGAGATATTGTGCAGCGCAGAATAAGCTGTTACAGGAGGATTTGGAGAGGCTTGAAATACAGGCCAGGCATAATAATGTGAGACTTCTCAATATCCCTGAAGGTTCCAAAAAGAGTTTATGCAAGAAAGGGGACCGCCTCTACAGAAAAATAATTTGAGATCATGGAGAAGAGGGGAAAATCAAAACATACAATCAAAAACGTCCTCACGACCTATATTTCTTTCATCAAAGTAGAACTAAATTCAGCATAGGCTCAACAACAATGTAGTCATATCAACAAGACTAATAAAATAAAATTGATTTTACCATAGTTGTTTATTTAACTTCTTTTTTAACATTGAAGATATATGTATCAAAAATGTCATTGTTTTTTTTCTCCTTTTTTCTATAAAACATTTTTTTATATATGTATACATAAAAGTCAACAAGATTCCTACATGGAACTCAAAAGTAAATACAGTACACTGTTGAGCAAATAACCCTCGCATAAGAACAATTACACATACAAAAAGAAAAGAAAACCATCCAGACTCATACAATATTCACAAGCAAACACATCTAGATAAAGGGGAGACAATAGATTGCAAGGTCTCCACAACCATGTCAGATGAATATGTTCAACAGGATCTGAACAATTGAAGTCGACGCGCGTTTCGGTGGCATGTAAAAGGTAGTAAGGCCACCTTCCTCAGGACCTTTCCAAATACCAAGAGAATCACAATACACCCAGGGGATACCTAAAAAGTATATAAATAACATATATTATGAGCCCATACTGAAAATCATTCGAATCGGTTGGACCTTAATGAGGGATAAACATATAGTGCCACTTAAATGACTATCGAAGAAGACCAAAGCCAGAAAACTACACCCTGTGAGATTCACACAACAAAGGAATATATCTCCCCATACTTACCATGGGAAGTATTGTAAAGAGGTGAGAAACACAATTTATTAAAAAGGAGAAAGGAACACAACAGAGGAGGGGTGCACCAACCCCCTATAACTCATAATATAGAGCCAAGAATACCTCAGACAAAGAGAATGAGAGAAGAAACCGCAGTGAAGCTCCCCTATATCAATCAATATGTGCCACTTCTCAATGTGTGATGCATACTAAGGGATACTTACAAGTTATATTAATATAAATGTAGTTTCAGTGGAGATGGCCACTATGCTGCTGTGAAGATGTGCAGCAGTATCCTTTAATAATAATACATAGTCTGTCAGGAGGAGAAATACAAGAAAACCGTAAATGGTGAATAATTGAATAAAAGGCAAACATATTATCAGTAGGGAGGACTGATTGTGCCTTACCTAGAACACTAATATATTGTGTCCCGTAGGCAGAGAATCGTGATTACCAGATATATCACAACGGTGCTCAGTTTTATAAAGGAAAATAAAACTGCATTAATCCCTATTAGGAGGGGAAACGATGGTGTTACTAAATAAAAGACCCAATTATATACACACCTAATTCAGTAAAGCGGAACGCCTATTTAGGTGTGTTTATTTCCAAGAGTTACACTGAACCGGACAACTCTTCAAATGTTATATTTACAAAGACTTTCTCCTACAGGCAAATGCCAGAATGACTCTATAAAGAAAAAGACTTTGTAAAATGAGAAACCAGATACAATAAAACTTGACAAGTACACTCTGTGCAGTAGAATAGCATATCAGAAAGACCTGTATGTTAACTCGACCCTATAATGTAAAGGTTGACTAGTTCACATCTTTATAGTAACTGTTGATATGCACAGACGGAAAGCAGAGAAAAGCTTGATATACAAGTTAGCTATGAGTCCATAAAGCAAAAGATGGATGTGCTATATTGATCTGCACATCATCAAATGTACATGTGTCGTAGAAATTGGCTTATAACACACAAATAAACTAGTAATGGGTGCTGATACAGTGCTCAATACTTATCCATCACCAGTATTATAATTTGCTTTGTGACTACAATGTAGTCCAAAACATTGAATTGATCCAATAAGCACAGCAGCACACCAAAGTACGGTTATACAGTTCGTAATCCCAAATTCGTACAGCGAGCTTCCACTTGATAGAGTTCAGTCCATTCGACTGTGTCAAGTACCACAGGAAATTACAAAAAATAATTTTTAAGCCGTGATTATTGGATCTATACAAGTTAGCTATCAGGTAAATGGCAGCCTGAAACTACCAGGTGGAAACCGTTCCCCACGCAGAGAAACTAAAGCTACACTCCCCAAGAAGACTACAGGACTGATGCCGGCTAAGAATAAAAAGTCATACAAACTGAGCTGTGATTATACCTGCGAGAAGTTATGCATGCAAAATGGCTTACCAGGTCGAAGTGGTGTAAGGAAGTGCATGGACCATCTTATACCCAGCCGAGTAGATGCCGGTGAATGCCAACGAGAAGGTATAAATAGAGACTGCCTGGTCATGACACGTGGCCAATTAGTCGTCACGTGAGGTACACTGAAACTCAAGTAAGACCAAAGTGCGAGACAAGGCCGCCATCTTAGAGTGAACTAATTTGCTCGCATTTAATGGTAGTATTGAGATGAGACCGAGAAAAATATAATGTGCCAGGAGATAATGGCAATCATAATCATAATGTGGTGATAACTGATTTATTTAATATATGGCGTAAAGAGGGATTACCACCTCCGCAATGTGGAATTACAAACTAAGCAAGACTGTCACTATGTTTGGTAGCCTCACAAGGAGGGTGTAAGATTATCATGAACCATCAATATACCCAGCCGGGTAGATGACGATAACAGGTTATCAAGAAGCTGTAACAAGAGACCGCCACATCATTACGCGTGGACAAATAGATATCACGTGAACTACTGGAACTGACATGAGTCAGAAAGGCAAAACATGGGCGCGATCTGCAAGTGGGCTAAAAAACTCGTGATTCAAGGGGATTATAAATTGAGACCAAGAAAGATATAATTTAACACAGGGTAAAAATATTCTAGTCATAATATAGTAATGATATTATCTCTAATAGGTGCCAGAAGGAGGGATTGCCACCACCACAATGTGGGATGACAAAACACATCTGTCACTATGTTCGATAACCAAACAATAAGACAAAAAAGGTTGCCAAAAAGGATGGTTATAACAACGGCCTTAACCACTAATTTTACAACACATAAAAGGAAATCCAAATATATAAGGTTCCAACGAGAAGAACCACAAATGTGGCAAAAAGAAGTGGGGTCCCACAAAGTGTATGGGGTATGAAGTAATGACCGATTAAAGATTGTTAAAAACTAAATTACAGAGTGTTGGTGACATTCCAAACAATATCTTCATTAAGTCCTTCCTTTACACTGTTCAAGTTGAAAATCCAGAACGTTTCCCTTCTTTTACCATTAATTTATACCGGCAAGCCTCCCTGACACTGCACTTTCTCCGAAATACACCACCTCAGATCCTTATCAGAGTGTTGCTTATCTAAAAAATGCTGACCTACTGGGGCCATTAACTTGCGCGTCCTGATGGCAGATTTGTACTCACTGAATCTCATACGGAATTCACGCCCCGTCTCTCCAATGTAGGCTAAACCACATGGGCACAATAGTATATATATGATGTTATGGCTCCTGCAGTTAGAAAGGTCTCTCAGCTTTATATTTTTGCTTTTATATGTCAGAGAATCCGTGACTAAAGCCGTATTACAAGAGTGGCATTACACACATTTGTGATTACCTAGCACTAAGGGTAATACTGTGATAGTGGTCTGATACTGTGTATTAGGCAATTGAGGTCTTGTGTGCACCAATATATTTCACAAGTTGCGATTTCTCCTATACGCCACCAACGGTGGACGTAGTTGTGGTTCATTTTTGTTGGTATTCAGAATCTTCAAATTCTTGCGAATGACATTCTTGATTTTGTAATTTAATCGAGAGTGATTGATGACACATGTCACTTGTTCTTGCAGTGTGCGGTGAGTACCTTGTAATAGGGCATCACAATCGTAATATTTGGCTCTTTTGAATGAATGTCTTTCTAACCGATGTGGATAATGACGGGCTAGCAGTCATTTCTTTAATGCATCTCCATGTTTTTGAAAGTTATCCATATAAGTACAATTACGAAGCACACACAGAAATTCCCCAATTGGGATTGAATCTTTCTGGCAGGTGGGGTGAAAGCTTTGATATTGTAGTATGGTGTTCTTAGCTGTGGGCTTTCTAAATAGACTGACTTGTAATGTGTTGTTTGATCAAAAGATCAGGATGTCCAAGAATTCAACCTGATCCAAGCTAAATTTAGCAGTGAACTTTAAATTGCTGTCGCTGGTATTAAGCCAAAGGATATACTCATGCAGTATGGCAACATCAGCTTTCCAAATAAAAAAAATGTAACCGATGAAGCACTTCCATGTACAAACCTTTTCATAAAGGGGAGCTGTTTCATTGAAGACATTTTTCAACTCCCATTCACCCATGTAGCTGTTTTCTATGCTCGGCGCACAGGAAGCCCCCATACTGGTGCCCTTGACTTGTTGATAAACAAGTCTATTGAAATCAAAGAAGTTATTCATAAGAACTATTTCCAAACACTCCAAAATGAAGCCATCAGGTCTAGCACCTGGGGATTGTTGATGAAGAGACGCCACTGCCTGTAACGCTTGACACTGAGGGATGTTGGTGTACAACGCCTCAATGTGAAGCATTACCAGTATGTCCACATTGGGGTTATATGGCATGCCTTCAATTTTGTTTATAGTATCGCCTGTGTCATGGATATAGGAGGCATAAGGGCATAAATAAGAATCAACATATTTGGAAATGGGCTCTGAGCTAGAGCCAATGGTGGAAATGATGGGGCATAACGGAGGATCATCCACACTTTTGTGCATCTTGGGGACCCCGTATAAAGCTGGAACTGTGGGGCATGGTTTGTTTAGGAAAGTATACTCTTCTTGTCAAATAAGTTCATAGTCTAGAGCTCTGTGAGTCATTTCTTGGATGTGGGTATTCAGTTTTGCCAGCTCTCTAGGGTGTGATTATTTTATGATATTCAGGGACTGCCAACATTTCCAAGATCTTGTTATTATAATCAGCTTTGTTCATAATAACTATGCCCCCACCTTTGTCACAAGGTTTGACAATAAGACAGTTGCTGTGTTTAATCTTGTTTAGAGCCAGGTTTTCTTTTGTGATAGATTGCATTGTGTGTTACAAGGATGTTTGACAATACGAGATATCTCTATGATTACAGTTTGTTCAAAGATGCTGACCTCAGGGCCTACCATGTCCAAGGTCGGTGTAAACAAAGAGGGGGTTTGCATTTCGATTGATTTTCTTGATTGTGATCCATGGGTCTGTTCAAGAAGAATTGCTTTAGCCTGACCAGGTCTTAAAGCAATTTAAAGGAATCAAGCGAGTACTGAAAACAAATGAAAGGCCTTGACTAAGGACAGCATGTTCGTCACTAGTGAGGTCTACAGAGGAGGGATTGAAAATTGGTAAGGTGACTTTCAAGATGGTGTCACGGCAGTTGGCCATTCCTTCTATTGCCAGTATTGTTGGGTGCAAGTCTTCAAATGTGGTTGATGATGTTGTGGGGCAATCTGTTGTTTCTCCCCCCTGTCTTCTGCCCATCGTTTGTTCCTCCCTCTGTATTAGCCTCTCGATAAAAAAGGAGACTGGCCAGGGAAAGAATAGTGGGCCATTTGTCTACCGCTATAGGGTCTTGAAATTGATGATTTTTCTTCTATAGTTTTTGGTATAACCTTGGTGATTTGTACCTTGGTTCCAATCATGATATTAGGACAAATTCAGGTATGGTTATGCTTTCTTTTGGGTATACCACCTGATGTCCCTTTTCAATTTTGCAGATTTTTTATTCATCAGATAAGTCTCAAAGTCTTTCATGTCAGTACTTATCTTATCCAGTCTCGCTTTAGCTTCTTCAAGTCCAGTGGAAGCATTCAATTTGTCTTCCAATGCTACTATTTCTTGGCTCAAAACAGCCATGACTTCTTTTGCTGTTTCAATGATCAAAATCATTCAGTCCTTCCACTTTACTGAATTAGGTGTGTATATAATTAGGTCTTTTATTTAGTGACACCATCATTGCCTTATATTTCAGAGCTTATCTCTCGCTCCTTCCAGAAGGGGGTGGTTCCCACCAAATGGAAACAGGCCATTGTCAGGCAACTGAAAAAGAAACTGTCAATAGAGAGCACTATGTTAGAAAACCTACGGCCAATCTCAATACTCCCCTTTGTAGCTAAAATCGCTGAAAACGTTGCGAATAAACAACTGACAGAGCACATGAACATGAACAACCTGCTACACCCCTCCCAGTCAGGTTATAGAAGGGCCCACTCAACAGAGCCAGCACTGCTTCTGGCCAAAGAAGCACTGAGAAAGCATGCAGATGAGAGATAAACAGCCGCACTAATCCTGTTGGACCTTAGTGTGGCATTTGACACCGTATCTCACAAGCTACTCCTCCAAAGACTCGAAGCTTGTGGCATCAAACGAGGTGCACTGCAATGGCTGACATCGTTCCTCTCCGGAAAAAGCTTTCAGGCATCACAACAAACACACTTATCAAAGAGATTTCCCTTATCCCAGGGAGTCCCACAGGGCTCAAGCTTAAGCCCCACTCTATTCAATCTTTATGTGGGGCCACTGGTAGAACAAGTGGAACAACATAATGTGTTGATCGTGTCCTATGCAGACGACACGCAGCTGATTGTGCTGTTGTCTCAAATTAAGGATCAAGCTGCTATCCGTTTCTCCAAATGTTTAGTAGAGGTGGCAGAATGGATGTCTAACTACTGCCTCAAACTAAATGGGAGTAAAAAAGGAGGTAATGATTGTGGGCAAGTCACCAACCATCTGGTCGTCGGCCAATTACCCACCATAAAAGCAGAAGTAAAAAACCTTGGAATATGGTTTGATGACAAGCTGACTTTCGACAACCAGATCCGGAAAGTGGCTGGTAAATGCTATGGGGCCATGAAAATACTTAGAAAGATCCTTGATCTGCTCCCTGCTACTGCAAGGAAAACAATAGTGCACACAGTAATAACCTCCCAATTGGACTATGGGAATGTGTTATAGCTTGGAGCTACAAGGAAAGGATTGGCCAAACTACAAAGAGTACAAAACACGGTGGCGCGGTTGGTACTTAATCTACCAAAAAGAACTAACTCAAAGAAAGCATTGGTAGGACTACACTGGCTGCCAATAGACAAAAGAGTTACGTTTAAGGCAATGTGCCACTGTCATCGCATTCTTACACAGAGCAGACCAAGGTACCTTCAACCACTGCTAACCCAATACACCCCAGGACGAAATTTAAGATCCATGGGCAAAGTCCTAGTGACGGTACCTAGGATTCACAGAGCAAGAATGGGGACCCGCTCCTTCAGATACCTTGCAGCAAAGAAATGGAATACCCTATCGATGGCCCTAAGAATAGAGTCATGTGAAAGCAGATTCTGCATGCAATTGAAAACCTGGCTGTTTGCCGAAACAGACTAATGGCAATTAACAGGTAGAGCAATACCCCCTGCTAGGTTAGCAAGTGAGGACATAACTTCTCACAACACGATCTGATGTCTCAGTGTGGGGACACACCTTTGGTGTAACCAAGCACTTTACAAATGAAATAAATAAATAAATAAAATACTGATATTATTTTTGCCATTTATTCAATTCTTCACCATTTATGGTGTTCTTATATTTCTCCTCCTGACAGACTAAGTATTATTATTAAAGGATACTGCTGCAGATCTTGACAGCAGCATAGTGGCCATCTCCACTGAAACTACATTTATATTATTATAGCTTGTAAGTATCCCTTAGTATGCATCACACATTGAGAAGTGGCACATATTGATTGATATAGGGGAACTTCACTGTGGTTTCTTCTCTCATTCTCTTTGTCTGAGGTATTCTTGGATCTATATTATGAGTTATAGGTGGTTGGTGCACCCCTCTTCTTTTGTGTTCCTTTCTCTTCTTTAATAAATTATGTTTCTCACCTCTTCACAATACCTCCCACGGTAAGTATGGGGAGATATATGCTTTGGTTGTGTGAATCTCACAGGGTGTGGTTTTCTGGCTTTGGTCTTCTTCGATAGTCATTTAAGTGACCCTATATGTTTGTCCATCATTAAGGTCCAATCAATTCGAATGTTTTTCTGTATGGGCTCGTAATATACGCTACTTATATACTTTTTAGGTATCCACTGGGTGTATTGTGATTCTCTTGGTATCTGGAAAGGTCCTGAGGAAGGTGGCCTTACTACCTTTTACATGCCACCGAAAAGTGCGTCGACCTAGATTGCTCAGATCCTGTTGAACATATTCATCCTACATGGTCGTGGAGACCCTGCAACCTATTGTCTCCCCTTTATCCAGATGTGTTTGATTGTGAATGTTATATGAGTCTGTATGAGTCTGTATGGTTTTGTTTACTTTTTGTATGTGTAATTGTTCTTATACGGGGGTTATTTGCTCAACAGTTTACTGTATTTACTTTTGAGTTACATGTAGGAATCCTGTTGACTTTGATGTATACATATATAAAAAACAAGCATTTGCAATGCAATCGGTCTCGCCTTTAGGACCTTATATGTATTTAGCTATGCAGCATACTAGCCTGGGTGCTCAAACACCTACTGTTCTTTAACATGGAGGGACAGTAAGCACCAAACTGCGTGACACGCCAGGTATGGGAACACATGGAGAGAAATATTGCCTTTCAGCGGGCAATGGTATAGTCCAAAGCTTTGTTTTTAATATAAAAGCAGGGCCTTCAGTGGTCAAATCACTGAAAATACAATATTTGAGAAAAATGTTATTGTCTACGGGTGCTTATGGAAGACAATTTCTATGGACTGGAATCTAGCGAAGTGATTCTGCTACTTTACTGACCTCTGCTGGTTGTTTTCTATTAAATAAGTTAAATAAAGGCAGTTGCCTGAAAAATGAAAAAAGAAAGTCTCTCAGCAGAAATCAATTCTGGTATTTTACTGACCTCTGCTGGTCGTTTGCTATCAAGACAGTTAAATAGAGGCGGTTGAACAGAAAAAAAAGTCTCTAAGAGGAAGCAGACAATTCCTAGGACTGATCTCCAGAGCCCACAAAGTACATACACATACAAATGTATACTTTATATACTAAAGTATATTCTAAAGTATATACAAAAGAATCTCAAATGCTCGACCTAATAAGGTATATATACTAAAGTATATACAAGAGGTCTTGAATGCTCGACCTAAAAAAGGAAACAGAAAATATGTGCATGGAGTTTTCCACGCAGTCCCGGGGAAGATAAAATGAATAAGGGTTGCCCACACTACACATAGGTTACAGTGGGCCTTGCACCACCCTGACAGCCTTCGGCAGGCAGGCAGGCCGTCCATCGAGTCAATGGATTTGGCCATCAGAGGTAGCTGAGGCTTTGCTGGTGTACATCCAACACTTCCCCCAAAGTTAAATAGAGCAGGAGAATTGCATTTTTGGAAGGCCAGGAACTCTGCCGCTCCTGCTCTGTCAAACTTTAAATAACGCCAACAGTGCAGGCCACATGCCCTGCAGATTAAATCTAAGGGAAGACAGCATAGACCAAGCACTGGCAAAGTCAATAGGTTTTGCCTATGTAAGATCTATTGGCACTGTTAAAGTTTTTTTAGACATGTGGCTCAGCAGCTCAGGCTGCTATCCAGCAAGACTTCACATAAAGAAAAATAGTGTTGTGACGTGGCTCTACTTTTTAGCCATGCTGCACCACAGAGACTGCAACCTGTCGACCTTGGAACTGGGTTGGTGTCCCAGTAGAATGGAGTGAATCAGAGTAGAGTTGAGAGGGGCAGAGTGTAGTGACACAGAGTAGATTGTTTTAGAGTGGAGTGGTGCACAGTAAAGTACAGTGGTGGAGAGTAGAGTAGCGCAGAGTAGATTAGAGTGGCCTAGAGTGCACTTGCGTAGAATAGAGTGGTAAAGAATAGAGTTCATGGGTGCAGTGGCATAGAGTACAGTGTTGTAGAGTAGAGTGGCTTAGAGTGAAGTGGTGCGCATTGGAGGGGTGTAGAGTGCAGTGGCAAAGAGTGCAGTGGTGCATAGTGGAGTTGTGTTTGTAGAGTTCATTGGCGTGGTGTAGAGTGAAGTAGAGTGGAGTGATGCAGAGTATAGTGCAGCAGCGGCGGTTTTCTGTTACTGGCGGCGCCCTCCCTTTCATGACCGCCTCCTGCCCGTCGCCTCGCTCGGCAGCCACGCACCATTTAGATTTAAAATGATAAGTAACAGCAATGTTACTTATCATTTTAAATCGAAAGCGGAACGGTGCGCGCGCGCCGCGCGGGACTACACTGCCCAGCCTGCCTGCAGTGTCGTGAAGCTGAGCCCGAGTTGAAGTCCTGCTGCTGCTGTCTGTCTGCGACGCTCTGAGTCAGACTCCAACGTCATTGCATCCCGCAGGCCAGGCAGCAGGGCAAGCCCCGAATTAATGCAGGTGTGTGGGGCAACTTTGTGACACATGCGCTCTGCGCATGTGTCACAAAAGGAAACTTTAGATCTACCGGGCGGACATGGTGTCAGCCCGGTAGTTATGTTGACAGCCCAGTTAGGGCCCGCGGCCCTGCCCACTGATGACGCCAGTAAGGTGACAATTCCAAAGCAGCCTCGGGCGGGTACTGTATAAGCCAGAGGCTGCATTACTCGACCACACTGCCCTGCCTCACCCCCTCCCTTTCACCAGTCGTCACTGGATGGTGTGGGGTCAAGCATAACTGACCCACCCATCTCTATGACGAGTTGGGAAAGGTAGGGTTTTTTTTATTTTTCGTTATTACAATAATGATTTCCAGCATTATTGTAATAAGTTTACATACACTCATTAAAAAAATAATAAACACACACACATTTCCTTGTGTCACAGAGTCATGAGACTTAACTCATGACCCTGTGAGGTGGCGTCACATGATACATGCTGCACAGAGTCGAGCTTTCACTTTTAGCTCCTCTGAACCAGCAGCAGGTCTGAATTGAAGGTGGCAGGAGCAAGTCCAGAGAAGCACAAAGCACACATCAACCAACATCGAGGCCATCAACTAGCTGACTAAGACAGAAGCAGCTGCCTGATAAGGTAAGTCTGAAATAATAATTTGTACTTTTAATTTTTTGTGCATTAACCCTTGCAAGTTTTTTTTAAATGTACTCTATGTCTGATGCAAAGCAGATCATGTATTATGCAGATGACAATATTTTTACTTTATGTTGCCAGATAAGTGGGTCACTGCTTTTAACCCCTTCGCTGCCAGGCCTTTTCCCCTCCTGTGCCACGCCCTTTTTTGGCTATTTGGGGTGGTGCGCGCTGAGGCCCCAGTAACTTTTTGACCACATAAGGTATCCACGCCAAATTTGCGTCCTTTTCTTCCAACATCATGGGGATTCTGAGGGTACTCAGGGTTTGTGGATTCCCCTGGAGGGGTCACAGAAATGAGGCAAAATACAGCAACATTTAGGTTTTTTTGGGGAAAATGGGAAAAACGGGCTGCAAATGAAAACATCTGGGTTTTTCCCTGCAAGTGTTATCAAAAAAGGGTTTGTGGGGCTGAAATCACCATTTCCCCAGATTTTAGGGGAGACCAGACTTTTGTCAGAAACCCAAAATTTTTTACACAGTTTTGGCATTTTTCTGGGACATAGCCTATTTTTGCTATTTTTTGTGCTTTTGACCTCCTTCCAGTTAATGGTAGAAATGGGTAAAAAAGCAATAATGGATCCTGGAAAGCTATACATTTTAGAGAAGTAGGCAAAATTCTGAATTCAGCAAGGGGTCATTTGTGTAGCTCCATCAAGGTTTCTTTATAGAAACTAACAGTTAAATATAGGATAAATTGAAAATTTGTTAAAAAAAAGCGCCTTTTGTGTCAACGTTTTCACCTGTAACTTCTTCTAATTATGACAGCTCTTTGAAAGCAATATACCGTTACATCTGCTGGACATTACTGGTTGTGGGGATATATGGGACTTGTAGGTTCACCAAGAACCCGACGAACCCAGAGCCAAAAACTGAGCAGCAACTTGCAATGTTTTTTTATTATGTACCGGGTATAAAGCAATTATTGTGTAAGAATGTGTACATGGAAAAATCGGTATGAAAGACACCTATGTATTTCTGAAATGGGAACAAAATATAGAGTTTAGAAACAGTAGATATTTGCACATTTCTGAATTTGGGAATACTCATACTAGCATCAGAATTATCAGTCATTTTTTAGAATGACTTCTTTTTTACACAATGTCTTTCATTTGGAAGGCAGAAATGCATCGAAAGTCAATAGGTAATAACAGTTCCTTTACAAATCTGAATTACTCTAAGTCTCCCGATAAAAATGGTACCTCACTTGTAGGGGTAGACGTAGTGCCCACGACAGGAAATGGCTCAAAACCCAACGTGAACACACCACATTTTCACAGTGCAAAATTACCCTTTTTTAGCAAAGTGCCTAGCTGTAGTTTTTTAACCCTAGCTCTCCTGGCACCTAGGGAAACCTAGCAAACCTATACATTTTTGAAAACTAGACACCCAGGGGAATCCAGGATGGGGTGACTTGACTGCCTCCCACCAGGTTCTGTTACCCAGAATCCCTTGCAAACCTAAAGAATTGCCAAAAAACCACATTTTCCCCACATTTCTCTGGTGGAAAGTTCTGGAATCTGCGTGGATCCTCAAATTTCCACCCACCCCGCATTCCCCAAAGTGTTCCGAGAAAAATGGCACCTCACTTGTGTGGGTCGGCCTAGTGCCCGCGACAGGAAACGGCACAAAACGCAACATGGTCACACCTCAATTTTGTAGTGAAAAATGACCCTTTTTTGGCAAAGTGCCTAGCTGTAGTTTTTTAACCCTAGCTCTCCTGGCACCTAGGGAAACCTAGCAAACCTATACATTTTTGAAAAATAGACACCCAGGGGAATCCAGGATGGGGTGACTTGACTGCCTCCCACCAGGTTCTGTTACCCAGAATCCCTTGCAAACCTAAAAAATTGTCAAAAAAAACACATTTTCCCCACATTTCTATGATGGAAAGTTCTGGAAACTGCGTGGATTCACAAATTTCCATCCACCCCGCGTTCCCCAAAGTCATACGAGAAAAATGGTGCCTCACTTGTGCAGGTCGGCCTAGTGCCCGCAACAGGAAACGGCGCAAAATGCAACGTGGTCACACCTCAATTTTGCAGTAAAAAATGACCTTTTTTTTGCAAAGTGCCTAGCTGTAGTTTTTTAACCCTAGTTCTGCCGGCACGTAGGGAAACCTACCAAACCCACACATTTCTGAAAACTAGACACCAGGCGGCTTCCAGGAAGGTATGGCTTGCGTGGATCCCCCAATGTTTCCTTACCCAGAATCCCCTGCAAACCTCAATTTTAGCTGAAAAAATCACTTTTTTCACACATTTTGGTGTGGGAAAGTTGTGGCATCACCGGGCACACACAAATTTACCACCACCCAGCGTTCCCCCAGGTCTCCCGGTAAAAATGGTGCCTCACTTGTGTTGGAGGCCCAAGTACCCGCGACATGTGACCTCTGGCTTTGAATGTACAGAAAATGTGACAAGATAAGAACAAGATTTAAAGGCCTGTTTACAGAAAGCAAGCACTGGTAGACGAAAACAGTAAATAGGTTTTGGAGATGGGATGGAACCAACTCAAGCTGGACAGCCTAAAACAAATAGAGGCAGCAAATAGAGAACAAGCAATTGTGAGTGACAAACTACAAATGAAATGGTAAGAAAAGGGCGAAATTCCTTTCCAGGAAAGCTTTCCACATGTCTCCAAGATGTCGTTAGCAAACCAAACAGCTGTGCGTCAGGTAGTCTTTGGCCTAAAAAGTAGCATTAATACAGGAGTTTGACAGTCACATGTTCACTCACATAAGGTAACCCATGCCCTTTGTCATGCTTAAATCAATGTCCTTTCGACCTGTACTGTTGGTTTCACCTAGAGCTTTCTGCAACTAATACCATCCTATTGTCACACTTGCCAACATAGTGCAGAAAAAGAGGTCTGATTTTCCCAGGTTTTTAAAATACTGCTTATTTTATTGATCCTGTCATTCAAAAGTCCACAAGAAACTCTTGGCTGTGACCAGTATGATCGCGGAACAGCCCGTGCCTCCCCTGTTTCACAGAGTACCTGCACCATGGCCAACAACTACATTCTTATGGCTGGCTCAGGGGTCACTGGACAAGCGGGGTTCCAGGAGCTATGCTAGGCAGTAGGCTAAATCCCCATCACCAGATTAATGGATTGATTATTTTCTCATTGACATTATTCCATAAAGGTAAAGTGGACTACTTATGACCATGTAACAGTATTTAATACAGACATTAAAATACTGTTCTAAAATGTTTATTTACAGATCGATCAACACTACATCACATACCCACACTCCACACAAGTTAATGGGGAGATTGAAGGTAACACTTTTCTAAACTTTAACACTTTCATCCTGGTTACTAGTTGTTACATATTTGTTGGAACTAGATACTTAGAGGGTATATTAATGTTTCAGATATCTGATGGGGTTTTTAGAACTTTGTTCAAATCTACTGAATTTTAGCAAACACACCAACGATACTTATGCGGAACTATGTGAGCTATACCTTCTGGACGGCTAGCATTTGTTTCAGAAGATTACATGTGAACTAGAGACACCTAATGTGCATGAAACTGGGGGACTGCAATATGGTGAATGCACTATGATACCTAGTGACGATTTTCTCACATCTATTGACTAACATTCCACGACAAGGCTTTTTCTACCTGGCATCATTGTATCTTTGTTACCACTTAGAAAGGACAATGCCTAATAAGAAATGGTCAAAACAACACTGTTCAAGTACACTCCGTGCCTTAAGGGTCACTGAACCTGGTGATGGGTTCTTAAACACTCTAGATGCTCCTCCTGAAATAAGAATATGATTATCTTTAGGTCTATAACCCTGACTAAGTCTGCTGTCAGAGTATCAGCAACAGACGAAACACGTGTAGGCATCATTGAAAGCAAGGTCGAATTGGAGTAATAGACACCCATCAAAGAGCTGTTAAAACCAGGACCTCAACTCTGGACTTGTGTGTGTCCAGAGAACAGTAAACTGTTATGTTAGTTTTTGCACTCAGCAGCCACAAATAGTATTTCTGAAAAATGTGGACACTGGCACTTCTCATGGCGTCCAAGAAAATATTTTCTATGAATGATTTTTACCTTTGTATCTCTGAGAAATCTGCATTTTGCTTTGTCAGAAATGCACATTATTCAGCAACAAAGTTTAAAGTAAAAATCACAGGACTTAACTGTGCAGTAGTGCGAACAATGGTCTTGTTTGCATAGTCTGACCACCCAATGGTGGAGACTTCCCAGAGCCAGGGGGATGATGGAACTAATCAGTAATAGGAATCCCTTAGGCTTTACTGAACCTCTCCAGTGAGGCCTTTTCCGCTGCTCGTTGAAGGGGCACCTTGAGGGAAGCAGTAGAGAGGCAGACAATGTATGGGTAGAGCAGAACCAGTAGTCTGGCTTGGCCCTAAGAGCCCAAAAAACAAGTACTACGGGAGTGGAGCGATGTGGTGCAGCGGGCAGAGCTGCGGACTTGAGAGTGATCCCAGTTTGAGTCTTGGCGTCGCAACATGTTGGGATTCTGGGCAAATCACGTAATCTCTCCAGGAGATAAATTGGGCTATATACACCTGCTTTCCAAGGGCACTAGTTATGTTACACAAGAGCACATTCACTTTTTATTTTTTTAAGACACGTGGAGATTAAGTGATTTACATAGGTTCATGGAATGTTGAGACGGCGTGGGCTCTCGGTCCTCCTTCCCCGGTGCCAAAGTCGGAATCTCTGGACATTAACCCACATCCTCTCCATTAGCTTCTGCAGAGCGACACCGAATGAATGAATGAAAACGAAAGTATGTGAGTGAAGTGAAGTAGGGGGTCGAGGTTTGTGCATACAGTCTGGAGGACAACCATATCACGCCTTATAGGTACAGCTGATAAACAATTTCAAGACTAGGGACACAGAGCATGCAGAATTACTGTCCCTGCGCAACAGTCAAAAGAGGTCCAAGAACCAGAATTAAAAGAAATTCTAAAAGTTTTAGCGGGGTATCTCAGGAAGTCGCAACGGCTGTCTGACGGGTACCGCCGACCTCTGGGTAGACCTCCATGGTCTTGGTGTGAGGGCCGGACTCGGGATTCCTCCCCAGCACTTGGGCAGCGTCACACGCTCACTCCAGAAGGAATTAAACGAAATTCTAAAAGTTTTAGCGGGGTATCTCAGGAAGTCTTAAAAACTTTCTAACAGATTGCAAAACGCATCTTGCCACTTCCTATTAGGATACTTTGCGGTACTACAGACACCCCAACCCCCATTACGAGACGTAACCTTACCCATTTACCCAGCTCCAGCATATCAGCTGGTTGTTGCTCGGTTCCTCCAACAGAGTCCAGATATTGACAATGAAGGCAGGCACAGCAGCAGTCTGCGTGGTGCCGCCAACCTCTGGGTAGACCTCCATGGTCTCGGTGTGAGCGCCTAGGGATTCCTCCCCAGCACTTGTACAACTATACACGCTCACTCCAGCAGGACGGCTGGTGACGACAATAATAACACTTGTTGCCGAGACGCACACGGATCTATTCTGCGCTCCATACTGCAGCTGCGCGCGCAGACACTGTAGATGGGATCGGAAGACTGCACGGGACGCGGCTATCTTAGCATAGTCTTGCTTGTCCTTTGGTGCCGACAAGTAATAGTAAAATAAACACTGAGGAAATCTAGCCTTGGGTGGGAACCTCCGCTAGATGAGCAACTATGCGCTCTCGGGCCAATAAATCGGTGAAAGGTGAGTTACACGAATACCCAGATATATAAAGTAAAGATTTTCCTTAACATTTTATTAATGCCCCATTACGTTCTTGCCGTTTATTAACCACTTCAGTTGTAATATTAATACCCCGACGGCTGCCCATGCATCTCCCCTACCCTGTGTCCCTGGACAATGGCACTTCAACCTCCCATTTACGCGAGACCGACCTATTGCATTGCAAATGGCAATGCCTGCTGGCGAGGAGGCACGAGGGGGGAGGGGGCAGCGAGAAGGCATCAGACTGCAGAAGGGGGGCAGGGGGAGGCGGCGAGGAGGCATGGACTGCAGGAGGGGGAGCATGGGAAGAAAGTAGTCTGTGCTGTGAAGGGGCCAGTAGCCATGGAAGGATACAAATGACTGACATGGCTGTGATGGGGAGGGACTAACAAGCCTAAAACCAATCGGAAGGCAGCATTTATAACCTAAGCCAATGAAGAAGATGGGCTGGAGAGTGGGCGGAGCTTCCACGAAGCTTCCAAACTATAGTGTATAATGCATGCCTCGCAAAGCGTTGCAGCGCTTTCGCGCTGCAACGCTAGGCGAGACGCAAAAAAAATGATAGAAAAAAGGGTAAAAAAACAATGACATTTTTTATACATATATCTTCAATGTTAAAAAAGAAGTTAAATAAACAACTATGATAAATCAATTTTATTTTGTTATTCTTGTTGATATGACTACATTGTTGTTGAGTCCATGCCGTATTTTGTTCTACTTTGATGAAAGATTATAGGTCGTGAGGGAGTTTTTTATTCTAGGT
This sequence comes from Triturus cristatus, assembly GCF_964204655.1. Lineage (NCBI taxonomy): Eukaryota > Metazoa > Chordata > Amphibia > Caudata > Salamandridae > Triturus > Triturus cristatus. The sequence goes on from NC_140589.1 coordinate 186,235,495, forward strand.
TCCGAAAACAGTGACATCAAAGGTTTTATATGTTAACTCCAGGGGGAAAGTTTACTCCAGGTTAGGCTGGATATTGACTTGGACAGAGAGATCGAAAAGGTCAACAGGGACCCTTTCATGCTAAACCCAGCGAGGAAAACTCCTAGGAAAAGTTTGATAAATTTTCTTTTGTACGCTGTTAAGGAGTTGGAGGAACGGTTCCTGAAATCCGGGGATCATAGTTATCAAATACGATCTGATATTGGTAAGAGAACTGCGCAGAGACAATGGGAGCTGGGCTCTAAAATGAATGATTTACCCAGCAAGGCTGCCCAGGTCCAGATTAATTTCCCTGCGATGCTGAGTATAATGGAGCTTAACAAAATGCACAATATCAGAAATCCGGAAGAGGTGGATACTTTTCTTACTCAGATGGACGGGTCAGAACACTAGAGGCTTGGACAGCCATGTCCATGCCCCATGAAGATGAAATTTCCTATATCCAGCAATATAATTTTGATACTTAGTTATGCTCTCTCATTCTTTTCTCATTAGTTTCATTTTTGATTTTCTCTCTTAGCTTGGGGGGTTGTGAAAGGTGAATGCATCACCTAGGGATAGGAAAGGGGGTTCCCCGAGGTGGGTGAGTGGTGGGGTGCACTGTGTGGTGGGAGCAAGGGGAAAAATAGAAAAATATGTCCTAGTTCTGCCACATGCCTGTATGGTTCTATTCTTCGCGAGCTTGTTGATCTTCTTTTGGTTGGTATTACAATATGATGGGATGTCAAAGGAGGTTTATAAGAGCCGGGGGTGAAATCTAAAGATGAGTAGATGAAGCCCTGTCCATTTCATATCCTGGAATGTCAATGGCTTAAGGTCTAGGAAGAAGCTGGCCCGGGTCACTGAATTTCTTCAAAGTAGTGAGGCGAGTGTTATTTTGCTTCAGAAGACTCATCTGGAATGGAAGGAGTGCAGGCCATATTTTAATAAATTGGGCTGGGTTCAGGAAGTAGTCTGCTCAGATCAGCGAGGCTGTACAAGAGGTGTCAATTGCAAAAAGAACTAATGATGGACAGAATGCAGAACAATGTCATACATTCACCCCAGTACAGAGATCTGGGCCTAAATCCATCGATTTTTGCTCACCATGCCATTCCAGTTTGGACCCAGCCATATGTAAATCAGTCTTGACCCTGTGCCCAATGGGAACAGTCCAGCCCGAACTGCCAGGCCAGGTCCTCCCTGGTCTGGAAACAAGCATCCTAGGACCTGTTTCGGGGTTTCACCCCTCTTGAGCCAGGATAGCTTGATTCCAGTGGCATGGAGAGCACGGGACTCACGTCTGAGCATACCCGTCCCACTCGGGGTGACAATTGCAAAAATAACTATTGATGGACAAAATGCAGAACCATGTCATACATTCACCCCAGTACAGAGATCTGGGCCTAAATCCATCTTTTTTTTGCTCATCATGCCATTCCAGTTTGGACCCAGCCATATGCAAATCAGTCTTGACCCTGTGCCCAATGACCATGTCTGAACTGGGGTGGTGGAGTGAGCTAAGGAATGATGATTGATTAAACCCAGATCACTTGACTGGGGGTGAGGGTTTGATTTGGTCAACCGCTCCATCCATCATCAACTTTGGTATCGCTTTGTTCGCCCTAAGTTGGCAGGGTATGCCCAGACGTGGGTCCCTTGCTCACTTTGCCACTGGAATCAAGATAGCCTGGCTGATGAGGGTTATGAACCCGAAACCGGTCCCTGGATGCTTGTTTCCGGTCCAGGGAAGACATGGCTTGGCAGTTCGGGCTGGACTGTTCGCATGAGGCACATGGTCAGACTGATTTGCATATGGCCATGTCTGAACCGGGATGGTAGAGTGAGCTAAAGAATGATGATGGATTAAACCCAGATCAGTTGACTGGGGGTGAGTGTTTGATTTGTTCAAATGCTCCGTCCATCATCCTCTTTGGTATCGCTTTGTTCGCCCTAAGTTGGCAGGGTATGCCCAGACGTGGGTCCTTTGCTCACTTTGCCACTGGAATCAAGATAGCCTGGCTGATGAGGGTTATGAACCCGAAACCGGACCCTGGATGCTTGTTTCCGGTCCAGGGAAGACATGGCTTGGCAGTTTGGCTGGACTGTTCGCATGAGGCACAGGGTCAGACTGATTTGCATATGGCCATGTCTGAACTGGGGTGGTGAAGTGAGCTAAAGAATGATGATGGATTAAACCCAGATCAGTTGACCGGGGGTGAGTGTTTGATTTGCTCAAACGCTCCCTCCATCATCCCCTTTGGTATCGCTTTGTACAAGAGGTGTGGCCTTAATTATTAGATACAACTCGGGTATAAAGCTCATAAAATATTACTCTGATCTATCTGGTAGATGGCTGGTGGCTAACTTGATGATACAGGGGACGCCCATAGTGTGTGCTAACTATTATGGTCCTAACAAGGGCTCTCCAGAAGCTTTAATGACGCTCAAATTGTGCCTCCTGGAGGCTACTGCCCCTGTAATACTTGGAGGAGATTTTAATACAGTGCAAAACAAGGTTCTAGCTAGAACTTCTAAAGTTAAATATGTTAGTCCCCCTACAACTTCAGTCATTTTGAAAAACATGATGTGTGAGCTTAATAGTGGTTGATGTTTGGCAAAGTAGGATGGGGGGTACAAGGACTTCATTTTCTATAGTAAAAAATACAGCCACCATTCCCGCATTGATTATTTCTTGATAGATCAGGAATTATTAATCGAGGTTGGGAGGTTAAACACGTTCCTGCCATTCTCTTAGACCATTCGGTGGTCTTCCTGTCCCTTAGTCATCATCATAAACCGGATATAAAAAGGCGGACCTTAGACAGGACTATTTTGTTAGACGCGAGGGTGGTAAAAAGTATAGTGAATAAGACTGCTGTCTTTGTTCACGCCAATAGAGGTTCAGCTAAAATTCAAATCATTTGGGACGCATTCAAAGCATATTTAAGGGCAATAGTCAGCCCCATAATGGTGGGAAAGGTGGCGGGCTTTGAAGCAGGAAGACGAGGAGTGAATTAATGAGATTAAGGTTAAGGAATGTGAGCTTCAAAATTTATCATAGGAGGATTCCAGTAGAGTTTCTACCCTCAGCAAAGAACTATAACACCTGTAGGCAGAATATCAGAGGCAACTTGATAAATGATTATTGGACAGGTGGAAAGTAAGGTAGCTGCAACATTTCTCAGATGGAGAGAGGTGCAGTTCGCTTCTGGCCTGGAAAGCAAAAATAGACAATGCTAGAAATTTAATTTGAAATCTGAGAGATGCGGAAACAGGAGCTTTTCTGAATACTAATTCGGAATTAGGTGCCGAGGCCCGGAGATATATGTGTAGTCTATATAGTGAGGATATATCGCCCGGAAAAGTGAGCATAGAGGCCTGGTTGGAGAAGATTGAGCTTCTGAGACTAAATAATGGCCAAAAGAGACTCTTAGAGGCTGAAATCACTGAGGACGAGGTCAGGGCACAACTTAGGAAGATGGCAGGGGGGAAGGTAGCTGGGCCTGATGGCCTCCCAGTCGAGATGTATTCTCAATTACTCAATATTATTGTTCCAGTGCTGAAAAGCCTATTTAAAACTATATATTTAATACTATATATATTGAAGGTGAATTAGTCCCGCGGTCGTGGGCTGAGGCCAACGTAACTTTAATTTTTAAATGAAATAAGGACCCATTGGAAGTAGACTCATATAGGCCAATATCACTTATGAATTCCGATTATAAGGTCTTTTCGGGGATAGTAGCCTCTAGGGTCGCCCAGGTAATCAAGGGGGTTATCCATCAGGATCAAAGAGGTTTTATCCCTGGGAGACAGCTTAATGAGTTTACCTTTTTGATGCTCGGGCTGATTGATCTGGCAGAAACCCTGAATTTACCTGTATCGGCAGTAGATGTAGACACTGCAAAGGCGTTTGCCCAAATACACTGGCCCTACCTCTGAGATGTTTTGAAGATTTTTGGGTTCCCGCAGAATATGGATAGGGTTGTTCAAAATCTGCACCATCTGCCCAGAGCCAGGGTTTTGGTGAATAGTGAGCTATCAGACTGGTTTGATATTACACGAGGTACGAGGCAGGGGTGTCCCTTGTCCCCGCTTTTGTTCAACCATTATTTAGAGCCGATTACTTCCCTGATCAGAGCGGATCCTACCATCTTTCCGTTTAAATCTGCTGGCCTGGTGGCAAAGTTGGCCCTGCATACGTATGACCTTATTCTTTATACTATTAATCCAGAGGTGGCAATCCCTAACTTAATGGCCAAGGTGGAAACCTTTGGCATGATTTCGGGTTATAAGGTGAATAGTGGGAAAACCAAAATCATGGAATGGAATCAGGTCAGGCAAAGCTTGGAAGCTAAAGTCCAAGGTGCCAATTACGATCCGGCAAAAACCGGGTACGAACCGTCGGACTGAGGCTTTTTTCCGTCCGACTCGTACCCGGTCGTAAAACTTTACAAACATGCAAGTACGATTCGCACGGAAACACCATTTCCGTACGAGTCGTACAAAACACTGACCGACGAAAAGATACATACAAATGGGATCCGGGGAAAGAGCCGACGTGACGTCGGGACGCTCTCAGGCCGCGTTTCACGACCCAGGAAGTACGATTCGAACCGACAGCAGTCCGGACTGCAATATTTTTACGGCACCCAAAAAGTGCCGGAAAAGCGAAGTACGGCGCGAAACGACCAGAGTAGGTGGCCCGGTAAGCGCCGTACCCCCCCCAGCCCCCGCATGTACGCGCCGTACCCCCCCCAGCCCCCGCATGTACGCGCCGTACCCCCCCCAGTCCCCGCATGTACGCGCCGTACCGCCCCCCCAGCCCCCGCATGTACGCGCCGTACCCCCGTGTATGTACACCCGAGTACGTGTCAAACCCCCCGTGTATGTACACCCGAGTACGAGTCGAACCCCCCGTGTATGTACACCCGTGTACGTTCGAGTCGAACCCCCCCGTGAATGTACACCCGAGTACGTGTCGAACTGTACTTGTCGAACCCCCCCGTGTATGTACACCCGAGTACGAGTCGAACCCCCCGTGTATGTACACCCGTGTACGTTCGAGTCGAACCCCCCGTGTATGTACACCCGAGTACGTGTCGAACTGTACGTGTCGAACCCCCCCGTGTATGTACATCCGAGTACGAGTCGAACCCCCCGTGTATGTACACCCGTGTACGTTCGAGTCGAACCCCCCGTGTATGTACACCCGAGTACGTGTCGAACTGTACGTGTCGAACCCCCCCGTGTATGTACACCCGAGTACGAGTCGAACCCCCGTGTATGTACACCCGTGTACGTTCGAGTCAAACCCCCCGTGTATGTACGCACCGTACATACACGGGTGGGGGTTTAGGGAGCATGCAGCTTCCCGTGGACCTGATATCAAGGACTAACCTGGTGGATGATGCATCCTCTGTATGTGCCGCCTGGGGACTATGGTTGGAGCCAATGAACTTTCGCGTATTGTAGGACCTGTGTTTCATGTGATTGCTGAAAGGACTGGTGAGCTGATGCCCTGGGGTGGGCAACATGGCAATTGATCTGATTTTAAGTCTTCCTTTGTATTGCTGCTGTTACCGGGCAAGGTTTTTGCCTGTTCTCGAATACATTGATGTGCATTTCCTGAAAGTACACTGCAGTCGTTTGCGCTAAGTCAGGTTCAGTTGTATGCTTTGTTGGAATAGACAGAGGAGTCAGGATTTCTGACTTTGCGGGTCCAGTCATTGGTGCTGATTTTATTTCGCTCTTTTCCTTCTCGCTCCTTTTGAACATTGGGTAGATGCTTAGGAGATTTTTGTCTTTTACTTTAGAGGTGGGGAGAGATTTATTTATGAGTCGTTCTTTCTCAGCATTGTTTCTGGCCTTTTTTGTATTTATTTGCTCTTTTTGATAAGGAGACAGGCCATTGGTTTTCACCAGAAATTGTTCTGTCTTTGGGAAAGCCATAGGAGATTTTGTCCTTTTCACCGAGGCAGATTCTTGTTCTACAGAGGGGCCGATTCCGGTCACAAATCGTACCGACCGATACGGACCCGGACCGGATACCGTCTGACATGGACCAGCGCAGTATGACCCGTGCAGTACGTTGAAACGCGTGTGAATTACAATCGACACGTACTGAATACAAGCCGTACGACCGAGCCATAGGGAAAATAGTGAACCGGCCGGAAAACTGACGCGATTTTCACCGACCGCCGCGAACCCGGAATGAACCCTACTGACCCATACCCATGATGTCCAATCCGCGCAGTACGATGCAATGCATGGAAACCCAGACAGACTCGAACGGAGACCAAGCCGCACGACCGACACGCACAGAAAACCGGGCCCACATGTAATAGAGATCTCCGCGACCGACGCGTATGAAACACAGAAGATAGGCAGCGTGAACGAGGCGAAGAAACCCGCATGAGACAACATCAGCGTCCGTTTCCGTCAGATGAACGTCTCCTTCATGCCTACAAAACCCAAAGGAAAAAAGACAAAAAAAGGACCAAACAAGCAATGACAAAGCCAACAAATATCAAATTTAAAAAACCAGGGACAAAGACACACCCACAACTCCAAATATATAAAGGACTACAATCACTACCATGATCCCTTGCAAACAGGAGACACAGCCAGCAGCAAACACCATTACACAGCAACCACAGACACACTCGCAACTCACCCATCACACAGCTCACACACCATCAGCACCTCATCCAAAAGCACACACACATACAGCCAGCACAACCAACAACAACCCACCCTCACTTGCACCCTCACACAAACATCCTTCACCACCACCACCCATCACCATGCCCCCAAAGAAGAATCCAAAGTTCACTGATAGTGAGTTAGAAGTGCTGGTAGACAATATCATCATAGTAGAGCCACATTTGTTTGGTACATTGGTCCAAAGGACCCCCATGTCACAGAAAACCAAGATGTGGGCGAGGATTATGGACAAGGTGAACGCTCAAGCACCAGCAAGGTGCACAAAGGACGATATCCAGAACAGGTGGTATGACGTGCGCAGGAGGGTCAAGAATCTCATCGAAAAAGATCACACCGTGAGTCACTGCACTGGCGGGGGCCCTCCTGCAAAACCAGTCTACTTCAGGACCTGGGAGGAGAAGGTGCGGGACATCCTACCACCAGAGAGCGTCCATGGGCTAACAGACATACCAGAGCCTGGTGAGTACACAAACAACATACCCAAGATTGTGTGGCAAGGGGACAGTGAAACCATGCACCACAAGCAAAGCTACAGTAACCAATAGATAATCATCCCAAGATGTGTATGCCAGACAAACACAATACCTGCCATCTCATAGTGGCTTGGAACTGTGTCATGACATGCACCGACCTACAAACAAAAAGAGCAAGGCAGTGGCACAAAGCTAAATAGACACTGCCAGACAGTTTGCCACCACAAGCACACTACCCCACAGTGCAGCTGACTGACAGGAAGGAATAGTGGGGATGCAGGTGAAGTGAGTGTATCCAAAAGCATGATGGGGTTTGTAGTCTCAGATAATGCTCCCCCTCCAAATTGGCCCATCAAGACCTCTCTGAAACATGCCCACATCACAGGGAGTGGAAAATGACTGACAAGATGGCTGACACTGGGTCCTGCTGTAGGGAGCACAAGGCCCTGGTAGGGCATGTGCGCAAATCAGAAGCAGGACACCACTGACTGACATCCTGAAAGACAACTTGCACGCCCTCCAATGGAAGTACGTTTCATGTTGGGATGTCTGGCTGGGTGGGAAGGAGGACTGACAGCTCTGACTATACTTATCAGCATGTGAACACAACCCCTCCTAAACACAAACTCCACACAACTCACCGGGTAGAATGCATTGACCCACACCTCTGTGAAATATCATCGAAATATACCCTGTACTGGGTGCAGCTGTGTGAAGCACAGGGCTCTCTTTGGACTTGCAGCCAAACAAACACCAGGATTTCACAGTCAGCCATCTTGCCATTACTGTCACACCCCCTCACAGGGAAGCAGAGTCAAGTGGGAGGAAGTATGGACATGCTGGGAAGGGGGTGTAGCCAAGAGCATGATGGGAGTCGCAGTCACAGACAATCCACACCCATCCACATGGCCCAGCAAGTTCAAACTGAACCAGACTCGCCGCACAGGGAGTGGGAAGGAACTGACATGATGTCTGACACTGGGCTCTGTTGTGGGGAGCACAAGGCCCTGCTGGGACATGGGCAACAACAATATCAAACTCTGTCCGCGACAGGCAGGCATCTGTTCGTACAGTAGAAAATGTCATGTTTGTGAACCATTGATGCATGTAGAAACATAACTCACATTGTGCATCTCTTCAAAACACAGGTGGTGCTGGGGACCCAGCACCAAATAAAGAGGATTCCCAGGCCCAGAATCTGGTGGACACTGAGCTCTCTGGTTTGACTCTGTCTCTGTCCTCTTTGGATGACCATGACCAACCTGGCCCCTCCGATGTGAGTCATCATGCAGTACCAGCAGCATCAACATCTGCACCCCCTGTACCCACGCCTCCAGCATCTGGAAACCAACAGGGCACCCCCGCCAACACAGACAGACCAAGGCCACTGAACACCCACAGCACAGGGACACAGGACCCCCCGGAAGCTGCAGCAACACCATTCAAGGGGTCCCAGTGTCACCTGTGCGTCCTGCCGCTGGTCCTACCCATGTAGATAGGGGTGCTGGGAGGGATGGGAGGAAGAGGGTGCGCCTTGCATAGGGGTCTGGACTACATGATGACCCCCAACTGGCACGCATCATAGATACGCCCCAGGATAGCACCGGAGGATTTGGCCATGTAGTGGGGATCCTCAAGGATATGCAACAGGAGCAGGCTGCCCACCATTCCCGCATGGAGGCCAAGTGGGATGCCCTTACTGCGGTGCATCGGGACATACTCCAATGCCTCCGCCAGATCAACACAAACCTGTCCACACCTCCCTGTGAGGCCACAACATCTGTTGCAAATCCATCTGCCAGCGCCACAGGGAGGGAGGAGGACTCTGGCGGAGAGTCCCCTGCACCGCAGAGGCCTGCACCTGAGGATCCCCCCCCCACCCCAGGAAGAAGAGGGGTCATCCAAAGAAGAACATGTGAGAGGCAACTGTTCCAGCACATTCCACAGGGCCTCTAAACCTGTTCTGGACAATGTTCTTTGTGTGCAACCCGTTCACCTTGTTCAATTGCACACAACTCGCCCACATGACATGGAGGGTTCATGTTGGGCCAATGTAGCAGATGACTGTGGACTTTACTCTGGACATTTCATCTACCAGCACTTCCAACTCTAATGTGAACTTTGGATTCCAAAACCAATGTACAGCACCCACCATCCTGTGAACTTTCCTCACACATGTTCAAAAATAAACTCACCAGAACACCATACTTGCCTCTGTTGTGATTCCAAATTGTCATGTGTCATGGAGATGTCGGTCTGCTACACAACACAGTGCGTGCCAAATACTGCAACAATGTGACCAACGTTAGGTGAGTCATGGTGATGTGACACATGTGAGGGAGACACACCACTATGGCAACACAACACATACTGACCATGGCCATGTTACTCATCACACACAATGATGTTGACCTAAAACACATATGTAAACCACAACACCTATCCACAGTCAGTGGCAACAAGTCCACAGGTGAGGTAAGCAAATGTCACTCAGATGTGGAAAGACAGACAACGCACCTAACAAAGCATAGCACGGGTTCATTACTCATCAGCAACATATTTATTCAAAAATAGTTGCAAGGCAATTGTACATTACAGTGGACACGCGGTCACAGAGTGTCTGAGAATTGTAGTCCAGGGGTGTGTGGCATATCACTTGATGTCAATTGACTACTCCCACACTGGTGTCGGATTCTGGGTGTGGGGGTCAGTGTTGAACAAACAACAGGCAAATTACCCTGTGAAGGACAGACACAGTTAAAAGCACAGCAGAACAGGAGAGAAATGCAATACACATGCACAAAACATGTCACATGAAACCTACACAAAAACAAGTTAGCAGTACTACCCTATTGTGGAGTACACACCACCTGAATGGACACATCACTGCACGCATCCAGTCAGGTGGCACACAGACACACTCAGACAGCAACAGAGCAGCCATAACACATTCTAGGCTAACTCCATACATTGACATAACAACCCTGGAAACTCACATTCAGGTGAAGAAATTGCTGATGAGCTGTGAGCGGACGTCACCCTCATCCTCATCATCACTGGCATCTTGGCCCCGGCCTGGATCCTCCACAGGTGCCGGAGGTTGGTCATCGTCATCCTGGATGAGAGGCACCTTCTTCCGCACTGCCATGTTGTGTAGCATGCAGCATACAAGGATTATTTTGCACACCTTTGCAGGTTCATATGGGGGGCCCCTCCGGTCTTGTCCAGGCAGCCAAAGCGGCTTTTCAGGAGGCGGAAGGTCTGCTCAATCACCCTCCTGCTCCGACCATGTGCCTCATTGTAGTGCATCTCGGCTGGGTTCCTGAGGCGTGCCAGCAACCACGGCATGTTGGGGTATCCGGAGTCACCTACACACACAAAAATGAGCAAGTAGCTGAGTTTTGTAGGAGTGCGGAATACAACATTGACAAACACACACAATGATAAACAGTCAGTACACACCGACAAGCCAGGCATGCTGAGCTGGCATCTGTGATATCGGCGTTGCAATACGACAACTCCTCATTATGTAAGTATTGTGCGCAGACCCAGGGAACGGTGCACACATGTGTGATACACATGTCTGCAAGACATACCACCAGAGCATTGATCCAGTGGAAATGTTTCCTGTTACGGTAGGCCTGCTCATGTGCCTGTGGTGGTATCGGGGCCACATGTGTCCCATAAATAGATCCGATGACATTCGGCAACCTCCCCGTGTATAAAAAGCATCCTTTATTTCACGGAGTTCAGCTGGGCTAAGGAACTTGATGTGCATGTCAAGGAAATGCAACATCCCCTCCAAGACATCGCGTTGCACACGACTAAACATCATTTGCGACATCCCACCTGCTGTAGCCACAGTGTACTGGAAGGTACCAGTAGCAAAGAAGTGCAGGGCTGCCATCACCTTCACCTCTCGGGTCAGTGCTATAGGGTGTATCCGGCCAGGTAGCAGATATGGCACCAACTGCTCCGCCAACTCCTCAATCAGTGGTCTGGTGAAGCGGTACCGTCAGATGCAGTCGCGTTCCTGCATGGTTGCAAGGTCTGGGAACGGACGATGGACAGCTGATGCCCGGCAGACCAGAGATGAACAAAGGAAGATTGTCGGTTCATCCACCCATGTGGCCATGACCAGGCTCAATATCACATGATAGATCATGACTTTACACAATGTACTGAGGTGTGTGCTGTTGGGCATGGACACATATGTCACCTACATGACCATCACCTCACATCTCAATTCCACATGTCCACATGAGTCCCTTGTAGTGCAATAGCCAATCATCTGGCTGTGTCACCCGACCTATGTACTGCTGTGATGTTACAAACACACACCACAGTGACAAGTGAGGGCTGATGTCTCCCAGGCATCACAGATCTTTGCCATGCAGAAACCCAGGGTCCCTGTATTGCCACATCGACACTGGCATGGACATGGCGTATCACGTACACACCACAAGGCAAGCATGAGTCCCACAGGTAGTGGCCACTGTTGTCCCTGCTGGCCCTACATGTACATCTCTTAGACACACAGACACCATCAAGGTTGATGCATATACCACATGGATGTGGAGACTGTCTCCCATTGGGAACATTTGATCAGACACATCTGAGACACAACATGCACACAGACTGGGGGTGCACATCAGAATTGTGGCTACAGGTCTCACTGTGACATACATGCCATCACCCCCAGGACTCAGGGTGTATGTGACATGTCCTAAACATATCCAACATGAAACTGTGTCCGTGACTCATGCCCATTACTGTACATTTGCACATCACAGTGGTAAAGTGCACGACACACAAAGGATTCTGCTCCCATGTACACGTGCACAGCCTGGAAGTGGCTGAACAAAAGTGCCACCCCACAAACCAAAAGTGCCCCCCCTAACACCCAGGGAATGTAGCCTTGCATGCCATGGGACACTGTGTGGCCAATGCTGTAGTGTGGTAGGTGTGCAGAGGTGTCCCTGGCAAGTAATTGTGTGTTGAATTCGTCGAATAGTCACACCAATGAGGTCCGACGCGTCTGGACTGTCATGGAGGCAGATGCAGATTCAAAACTTGTACGAGTTGTGCGCTGGAAATTCAGTTGGATGCCTCCAACAATGTTGCAATTACTAGTGTTTCATGAAGGTGAAGATTTGAACGATGCGGAAGGCGTGTACGAGTCGTACATTTCCATGGATTGGCCAGATTCATCGAATGCAACCATGTTGGACCTATCACTTGGGACACATGGCACAGGTTCTGCCTCTGCAGCACAAATATAAGGCTGGCTGGCCCCCAGGGAGCTCACTTGCCTGCACTACATGCTCCTGTACCACATCTCTGCTACCACTGCTGCTGTCTCTGCATCCTCTGGCTCCTGCTATGGCACAAACTCTGGAGAGGGCCCCAGCCTTCACCGAGGAGGAGAACCAGGCCCTGCTGGACAGGCTCCTTCCACAGTACAGCAAGCCGTATGGGAAACCAGGGAAGCAGGTGAGTGTGCAGTCCAATGCCTTCCTAATTATGCATGTTGTCTGACTAGCAGTACTAGAAGTGTGTACCCCAGTGGCAAGCATTCTCACTGACTACTTTCATCACCCAAAGTGTGTAGGTACATGTAATGAACAGGTGTTCTGCTGCTAAAGTGCATTAGTGCAAGCTTAAACTTCCCAGGCATTGTTAACATGTCAGACATGCAGGTGATTGGTCCTTCCCCATGGTTGCACTACCTGTGTAACTCATTTCTTTTTGTGATGATGACATGTATTTCCAAATTTGTGCAGCACAAATATGGGGCATGTGTGTTAATGTACTTTTAACTTTGTCCTCCTCACAGGTTGATGCCCACCAGAAGCAGGAGATATGGCTGACCTTCGCCCGGGCATTTCGTTTGGTGGGGGTCTACAAGCGCCAGATCCGCAACTGCCAGAAGAGGTGGCAGGACCTTCGGTGCTGGACCCGGAGGATAGCTAGAGTCCAGCTGAAGCTGTCACCTCCACGCAGGAGGGGCGGACACCGGACCCTGAACCCCCATATGCTCCGGATCCTGGCGGTGGTCTTCCCGGACCTGGATAGGCAGCTGAAGGCCAGACAGCAGCAAGAAAGAGGTAAGTCCATGCCTAATCTGTGTACTATGTCTGACATGCTAATTGTAGTATTTTGGCCTGGTCACACTTCCACATTACGTAGGTCTTGTAGCCCAATACTCATGTCCCTCAATTGTGTGATGCACCCTACTCATCTGTTCCACAGGTGTGGACCCTACAGTCTGTTGCTTGTGTCACTAGGGCACTGTGTCCCTGCAGTCAGCTATGCTTCAGCTACCGGACAGCATCTGTTCCCGTGAATCTGTTGTGTGTTTCATGGGTGGTTCAATTGTTTGCCCAATGCCTGTTATTTGACATGTGATCTGTGTGTGCCCTTGATATGTGTTCCAATTGCTGGTCTGACTCGCCACATGTGGCTGGGCTATTTCAAAGAAACCCATGCAGCAGGGAACTCCAAGTTGGGGGCCGCAGGAGTATGTATATCAAGTATGTCACACTTGCTTAGCCACCTGACTACTGTCCAGGGCCAAACACTGTTTCACGTAGACCTGAGCAGGCATGCCTCCTCAAGGGCATTTAGAAACACTCTGTAATCTCACTCCTGTGTATCAACTTACAGGTTGTGCTTCGTGACATGTGCCTTCAGGTGTCTGCCTCTGTGTCATTGTGGTGTGGCTTTCTGTTACGTACAACTGGGTGTCCATGATTAGGAGGGTCAGCAGGACATCTGAGATGTGACTGTGAGAGACAAGACCTGTGTGACATACAGTTGTGTGATCATCTGACAGCGCACAATGGTGTATGCAACTGTGTACTTCAGGTAGCTGGGTTACATGCACGGCAGACAGTGATGTGCTAATGTACATGGAGTTGTGTTTGCAGAGACTCATATGTCTGATTTGCATGATGTGGGGTTTTCTGGGTCCTGGATATGTTGTTTGCAGGGGATGGGCAAGTGCACTTGTCAGCTGCAGAGTTAGCTTTACCCCTGAGCTATGATTGTGAGACAGTGAATATTGTTGTTGTCTGGATGCCCTGTCCCTGTGACAGGAGACAGTGTTGACTGACTTTCCAGGCATGCCAGTGCCATGGCATTTAATTTGCTATGAGACAGTGAATATTGTTGTTGTCTGGATGCCCTGTCCCTGTGACAGGAGACAGTGTTGACTGACTTTCCAGGCATGCCAGTGCCATGGCATTTAATTTGCTATGAGTGATCCTGCATTGTGTTCAAGTGTGCACCATGCACCCCATTGTGGCATTGGCTATCAGGTCATGAGAACATCATAGTGTGTGTTGCTGGCATGCATCACAAGCATGTGAAATGAGTCTCTGCCCATCCTTTCATCCAGACACCTGTGCTGAGTCAGTGGCAAGAGATGTGCTGTGTGTATAGTGACATATTCCTACATGTTCACTTGCATGTCCAACTGATTTGTGGGTGGTGCATGTCGGGACATTGGGGTATTAGCATCCAACATGCAACAGACATATGGGTGCACGTCAAGGAGGGATATGTGTGCCATGGTTGATGTTGAGAATGACAATTGGCTTATTCTGAACAGCGTTGGCACTTTGAGCTGTGTTCAGCTGATGATGCCAGGGCTTGCCCTGTGATGTGATATACTCACTGTGGTGTGTGCAGTCAGTGCAGGTGACTGATGTTGTTCTCTTTCTCCCTATTCCTATCCAGATACATCCACGGACACAGGAGGGGACAGCTCCATGGACCAGGAGGAGCCACAGAGCCTGACAGGGACAGAAGGAGAGGAGTCATGGGACCCAGTGGCACGGAGGGCGAGTGGAGCCACACCAAGGAGTCGTCAGCACCATCTCCCCAGCTGAGGGCCACAGCAGCTCTGAGGATGACTCCCTTGTGGAGGCGGGTGTCAGCAGCCACCAAAACCCAGCTAGTGAGGCTGCCCTCGCCACCGCCCCCACCACCATCACCACAGTCCCATTGGCTCCCATCCCAGAGGTCCGTGGAGGCTCCCGTGTTCGGGAGCATGTCTTCTTTGTGCCAGGCACCGCACCCCCTGCCCCTGTGTCCCCTGCTGCCCTGAGTGAGGAGTCTGTGGACTTACTTAGACAGACCCATGTAGGACTGACTTCGATGCTGAGTGTCCTCCATGCACACACCACTCTGTTGACGCAACTGGTGTCGTTCATGGAGGGCATTTCATCGGGCATGTCTGCCCTATAGAGGACCAATGAGTCTGTGGCCTCCTCCCTGATGGAAGTAGTGTCCCTCCTCCAATAGTCCTGCACCCTTCCTACCCCTGCAGCACCCACGATTCCTAGCGGCCTACCTGTCCCAAGCACACACACACCTGCACATTCTCACAAAGCCACAGACACAGGCAGCACACAAACACCCAAACCAAGGGCTAGACGTGCTCACAAGCAAGCGCAGGGGACTGATACCACTCTCACAGGGGCTGGTTTGCAGACACACACAGTCATCCACAACCACTCCGCAGTCCTCTGAAACCTCTCCCTCCCAGCCCCCTTCTCTTGCCTCACTTGCAACCCCATCTACACAGAAGCTCTTCCTCTGTGACCTTGCCCTCTTCCCCACCGACCCAGCAGATCCAGATTACAAGGAGAAGAGGAATTCCCCACACACAGAGGGGAGAGCTCCTCACACCCGGTCACCCTCCCCTAGGCACAGTCAGTCTGAGCCCCTACCCGCAAGTCCCCCGAAGACCCCACCGCTGCCACTCAGCTCCAAGGCAAAGTCTCTGTCCTCCATCCCCCAGGCCACCACTCCAGAGGTTCCCCCGCCACACCCTGCCCCAGGTTCCCCCACCCACAGATACAACATCCCCAAAATGCTGAGGCCCTCCCCTCCTCCCACTTGCTCCTCCACACCCGGTCAGACGGTTAGTGCCACTGATGTGGGGACCGTGTCCCCCCCTCTGTCCTGCTGACCTCACCTACACCCCATTCTGCTCACTTGGATTTAGGCACTGCAGTGGAGTCCACGACCACCCCGTCTGACTTGGACCCAATCCACTCCATCTGACCTGCCCACTGAAGTTGTGCCGGCACCCACCCCATCTGACTTTTGCCCCACAGTTGTCACTGTACCCACCACTTCAGTCAGCTCCACTGCAGTTGCAAGTGACTCTCCTGCTTCCACCACCCCTTCACTGCCTCCTTCTGCTGCTCCCTGATCCTGTCCGTGCGGTGCCTGGCCTGCTCCCATGTATGCCCCTCCGAGGTGATGTCCCCTGTCCTTCCAGTGCAGGCAAGCAACGTGTGACAGTTGTCACTCAAGTTCACTCCTTGAAATTTGATGATGGACTGGCCATTGGCCTTTTGTTTGAACAGACGTTTAAATTTGCATATGCTGAATAAAGCTTTTTTCTTTTTCCTTGTGAACTTGATTTGTCTGTACATTAGGTTGATGATGTTTAACATGCCCTTGCACCTGTACTGCTTGGTTTCCAATGTTGAATGCTGAGGTGTTGATGTGAGGTACTCAATGTGGTCCATGAGATATGTATCCATGTCATCCTCTGCAGCTAACTGGGTGTGTCATGATCAACAATTTGTGGACATCTCTGTGGACATTTCATTTTTATGGTCACATCTGTGGCTTGCACCCATGCATATATGATATACTTCCCATTGTCCTATTTGTCTATTTCACTGTCTTTGGGTGCATCTCTACTGGACCTACAGGTGTGGGCATTAACGGGGTCCTCTGTGCAACTTGCTGTACATATGTGTTGAGTATGTGCAGATGACTTAGGGGAGACTCACGTACCCAGGCTGTTGTGACCAGAGCCTTCATTTTGTGGTAACTGATGGCTCACTGACCAACTGTTCTGCTGACATGAGTGGGACGTGCTGTGACTACGCTTGGCACAGCTGGACTTACACAGGAGTTGGGTCCCTTCAGGCTATGTCATGGATGTGTTGTCCCGTGACATAGCCTGGGCCCATGGTGTGTGTTGTATGAGCACGTGTGTGTGTGTCCACATCCCTTTCATGCACAGGCAATGTTCCCTTGATATGTTCCTGTTGTTGATGCTTGCTGAGTGGTACTGTGTTCATCCCACAACTTTGCCATGGGCTTCCAGATATGTGGGTGCATGACACACTACTGTTAATTGGTGGTTCATCATTGGGATTTGTCTGTTCTGAGTGGTGATGATGTGGTCAGACACAGATGGGACACAGGAATGGGTCCCCACGGCACTTGTTTGTTGGCAATATCATGTAGTTGTCCCTAGGTGGTACCTTTCAGTGATTGAGACATGTGTATGTGTGTGTGACTGCTCCCTCTTGTCGGCTTCAGGGCTGCAATGTTTGCAGGTTTCAGCATGTGTGTCTTGTGGTTCTCCTTGGGTTCTGCATTGCCCTGGGACTGTGGCAGGTATTCGGAAGGTTACGTGAGCTTTGACATCATGGCCATGTACCGCATACTGTGCAGTATGTCTATCATTCACCAGGGTTGTAACTGTCCTTGTGTGATGAGTCTGTGCACATTAGTTCCTCCCTACATTCCTGTGTTTGTCATGGGTGCATGTGCAATTTCACCTGTCTATGTGGGCTTCACAGATGCACATTGTTGCAGTTCAGGGTGTGTGGTGTTGAGGGTGGACTGATGTAAATGTTTGCATAGATGGGCCCCTAGCTCCCGTTTGTCCATGGATGATGGGCCATGCTGAGTGATTTGTGTTTGTGTAGGTGTGAGGTACGTTTTTGGCACAGGACACATGTCTGGGTTTCCCAGTTTGTACGACATCCGCCTTTGCCATCACAGTGGAGGAGTCATGCACGCTTGTGTCACCCCAACGTCTGGTCCCTGGGGAGTGCTGTTGTGTTTCAGTTTCTTGCTGTGTTAGTTGGTGTTCATTCCAGCTTGTGTCACATGTGTCTGTTGTGCTCCCTCTCATCTCACAATGCCTGACTGCCCACTAAGGGTGCCCCAATGATGGTTTACTTTTGTATGGCACTGTGTCCACATCTGTGTCACTGTGGTTCAGCCCCCTCATGTGTTGTGTAGTTGCCTGGGGATACTGAGACATTCACACACACATGTTGTGTCAGATGTGCAGTGTGAGGTTGCCTGTTTGTACATCTGCATCAGTGCATTGGTATTGCTGTTGTGGGCCATTGTCTGGATGCTGTTTCTGTGATTTGCCCTGCTGTCCCTGTGAGTCATGTCACATCATTCTGCACATTCATCCTGGTTGTTAGGTGCCATTGCTGGCATGGAAAGTGAGTTTGTGACCTGACACCTACAGTCTACACAGGTTGTTTTGATTAGTGTGTCTGTTTTCGAGATGTGTGTATGCTTTGTGATGGTCACTTCTGCTCTTGTGTCATTGTACACTGTATGCATTGTCAGCCCCCATGTGTGGTGCTTGTCTGCAGGTGGCCGAGAGTATGTTTTGTTTTCACTGCACTGTTAGTCTCACCACATCTCTGTGGGTATGGGACACAACCACTAGTTTGCCCCAGAAGTGTTTAATGTGTTGGGAGCAGGGATCATACATGCGGTTTGGCATTTGCAGCTTTGACCATGATGACACTTACCTTTTGGTCACTGTGATGAGGGGGGGTTTAGAACCCATCACCACAATGCTCGACATTTGCTGCAGTTTGGAACCCCACACTTAACTTTTGCTCTACACAGTGAGGGGGTATTAGTTTTACGTTGACACAGTGCTATAGTGATGCTTGCCTTGTGTAGGGCACACTCATTTGTTGGTCACACATGTGCAGTTAGTTACATTGTATGTTCAAAGTCATACTCACTGTTGCGGGCATATGTCACAGACTACACACTGTTGGCATGATGTTTTTGTATTTTTCTGACATTCCTAATGTTGGAGTATAATGGATGTGTGGCGCATCACCCATCCTATGGGTGGGGGTGGCAGGGGTGATGGGCAACATAAGCCCTATGGTTGGGGGTGGCAGGGTTGATGGGCAGCATGAGCCCTATGGGTGGGGGTGGCAGTAGTGCTGGGCAACAGGTCCCTCATGTGTGGGGGTGGCAGTAGTGATGGGCAACAGGTCCCCTATGTGTGGGGGTGGCACTAGTGCTGGGCAACATGAGCCTTATGGCTGGGGGTGGCAGTAGTGCTGGGCAGCATGAGCCCTATGGGTGGGGGTGGCAGTAGTGCTGAGCAACATATGCCCTATGGGTGGGGGTGGCAGTAGCGATGGGCAACAGGTCCCCTATGAGTGGGGGTGGCAGTAGTGCTGGGCAACATGAGACCTATGGGTGGGGGTGGCAGAAGTGCTGGGCAACATATGTCCTATGAGTGGGGGTGGCAGGGGTGATGGGCAACATAAGCCCTATGAGTGGGGGTGGCAGGGGTGATGGGCAACAGGTCCCCTATGGGTGGGAGTGGCAGTAGTGCTGGGCAACATGAGCCCTATGGGTGGGGGTGGCAGTAGTGCTGGGCAACAGGTCCCCTATGTGTGGGGGTGGCAGTAGTGATGGGCAACAGGTCCCCTTTGTGTGGGGGTGGCAGTAGTGATGGTCAACATGAGCCCTAAGGGTGGGGGTGGCAGTAGTGCTGGGCAACAGGTCCCCTATGTGTGGGGGTGGCAGTAGTGATGGGCAACAGGTCCCCTATGTGTGGGGGTGGCAGTAGTGATGGTCAACATGAGCCCTATGGGTGGGGGTGGCAGTAGTGCTGGGCATCATATGCCCTATGAGTGGGGGTGGAAGTAGTGATGGTCAACATGAGCCCTATGGGTGGGGGTGGCAGTAGTGCTGGGCAACATGAGCCCTGTGGGTGGGTTGGCAGTAGTGCTGGGCAACAGGTCCCCTATGTGTGGGGGTGGCAGTAGTGATGGGCAACAGGTCCCCTATGTGTGGGGGTGGCAGTAGTGATGGGCAACATGAGCCCTATGGGTGGGGGTGGCAGTAGTGCTGGGCAACATCAGCCCTATGGGTGGGGGTGGCAGTAGTGCTGGTCAACATATGCCCGATGAGTGGGGGTGGCAGGGGTGATGGGCAACAGGTCCCCTATGGGTGGGGGTGGCAGTAGTGCTGGGCAACAGGCCCCCTATGTGTGGGGGTGGCAGTAGTGATGGTCAACATGAGCCCTATGAGTGGGGGTGGCAGTAGTGCTGGGCAACAGGTCCCCTATGTGTGGGGTTGGCAGTAGTGATGGTCAACATGAGCCCTATAGTTGGGGGTGGCAGTAGTGCTGGGCAACATGTCCCCTATGAGTGGGGGTGGCAGGGGTGATGGGCAACATAAGCCCTATGAGTAGGGGTGTTAGTGGTGATAGCCATGCATCCCCTATGGTGGCCGGTTGTTAGTGGCCAGGATGTGGATCTCCTGTGTGTGCCATTTTGCGGGTACGTGTCGTTTCTTTGTGTGGTAGGTGTCTGACTCACCGTCTGCGCCGTCCGTGTCGGTTTCTGATTCGGTCATAGATGTAGAGTACTGGTATGACCTGCGCGATGGGATTCATGATGTGTTTGTGTCATACATGCTGCTTGTTGCTCCATCTCGTACGCGTTGCAAGCTGGTCCGTCTCGTAGCCGTGAATTGAGTTGTGGCGCGAATCGTAGCTGATATGCTTGTTTTCTGGATGCTGTGACGTGCCATGCGTGGCGACCCGTCCGGCGCGTAGGAAGTATGCATCGTATTTGTCAGGGCGGAAACTGCTGTGGATACTGCTTCGGGGTGATTCGGTTAGGCGTGCGGAGTTACAGCTCGGACGGAGAATGAAGCTTGAATCACAGCCTACGTGTTGGTCGTATTTATTGGCAGTTATGCGCATCGTACTTCATCTACAATACGGACCGGCTACGGGTACATGTCGGTCGCACGGAAAGGCTACGGACAGCTCTCAGAGAGCTGTCCGACCCGGATCGGAATCGAACCCTGAGTGTTTGAAAGTCCCATTATTTGAGTTTCCTGATTCAAGGGACGGAAGTTTATTTGATGCTACTTTCGGTGTTGGTGTCTTGCCCAGCAATGATGTTAATGTGGTTGTCTTATCAGTGGGCTCTCATCTGTGGGCAGCTTTTTGCTCAGTTTGACCGGATCCATTCTCTGTGGGTTTTTTGCAAGACCACCTTGGGCTGCATTTTGACTGTAATTATAGGGCCGATTTTATATCCGTGATTATTAAGTTTAATGCCTCTGGCAGAGTACATAGTTTTTCCGCAATCTGGTGGCAGTAGCACGTGGAGCTCCAGGGGCACAGGATATTTCCAACATTCTTTGTCCTTTATGCTAGTGAATCAACTTTTTCCTCTATTTTTAGTAATGAGATTGGCTTGGATTACATCAATTGGAGTTCTAATTTGTCTGACTGCCATGTTAGAGCACTTACTGTGGTAGCGAACATGGTGCTCATGGAGGCTAGTAGATTGTCCTGTTATTTGTCTTTAGTGGTGTCAGGGGTTTGGTTTTCGAAAGAGCTGGTACTCTGCGTGGGGGTATTATCTGGTTATCTGTGAATGATGTTTTCCTTTATTTCCACTTCTGGAGGCGACCCCATCCATGCCTTGTCCTAGATGTAGGCTACATTGGTCCTGTTTGTCGTTTGCGGATTTACCTTGTTCTGGTGTAGGGCCAGTGCCTTCTTTTACCCCCCCTTGGGTTGTGGATCTAGGCTATCGTAGTGGTGCTTCTATTTTGACGCTTCCGTTCAATGAATGGGTCTGCAGTGGGCTGTCCATAGGGTTTGAGGGGGGAGTTCAGTTGTAGAGTGGATTATGATATCACTTCTTTGGTCATTTTCCAGATTGGTAGACAACAGGTCAATTTCTGCAAGCATATATCAGAGGGCGTCCTGAGGGAATTTTTAGTACAGAGCAATTAACTGACTGCTGAGATGCCTGGCTGGGTCTCCATTTGGTTCCTGAAGGCGGAGTCATAAGAGATATTATATCCATGTTAAAAATTGGTGTTTCACTTGGGTTTCCGTTGACTTGCCAATTCGTGGTTGAAAGAGTGATATGTGAGTGGGTCAGCTGAGGAGATTGTTAAAATAGACAGCTATTGTTGTTTTCTTCACTGAACCTAAAAAGCCACCATTATTACCAAAGCGGCCCTTCTTTGTGGCTTTGCCGTCCATTGGTATAGGTGCAGTGGGTGCTGATGTTGGCACTGTTGTTGAGAAACCTCCGTCATGTGCTCGAGCTGCTCGTTTCATGGGTTGGTTTGCATAAGGAACTATAACAGGAGCTGCCATAGTTAGTATTGCTATCTCGTTGAAGTTGTTTATATTTTTGTCGCTTTGTGGTTGGGATATTTGTGGGTTCTTCTCGATTAACATGGAGGCATCAGCTGTTTTGTGCACTTTTTTCATCGGTCTTGAGTTTGGGGTTTTTGACCGCTTCTTTTTGCCACGGTGTTAGCACATCGCTAATGGAAGAGTCTGTTTGGTAGTTTTCACCCCTGAAGGAAAGGGTTTGCTCTACTGATAGTACCCTGCTTTGGATCTTTTGCAGTCCAGCAGCGCGAGAGGCTCCCCAAGGTGAACTGGGTTTCAGACGAAGGCATCCAATTTCCTAGTAATCTTGGAGTGATCTTCTGGCGAGCTTCAGGAACCTCCTGCTTTGTGGGGAAGTAGCTAACCCGCTCCTGCTTTTTTCCTTTTTTTGTTTTTTTTTTGTTTTGATGTGCCAAGGGTGCACAGGGAGAGGTGTCTTCTCTGGCTATCTCTAGCCCGGTACTTAAGGTTGTGGCTTGTGATATTGTAAGTTTGTAGGTTTTTCAGTCCAACTAAGTACATGGAGTCTTTTGCTGGGTGTTGACAATATTGCTAGGTCAGTGTGAGTCCGAGTCAGCTAGGCAAGACAGAGCAGGCTAGGCAGGCGGCAGCATGCAAAGCCCTCCAGCAAGCTGCACTAGACTAGGCTGGGCCACTTCAGCTAAAGGTGGGGCTCACAGTTTGAGGGGCTGGGTGTGACTCCCCTTCACCCGCTGATTCCCCCACTGCTTGCCTCCTTGCCACTCCTCACTTTTTACCTCCAGGCGCAGAGTAGGCGCTGAGTAGCCCCTCTGGGAGGAGGGCCGTTTGATTTGGTGGGCAGTCCTCCCTCCTCCTCTCCTCTGTCAAAAACACCTCTGGGCTGTGTTAGGCAGGATGGATGGCCCAGCGCCAGGCTAAAGTATATAAGATGGCTGCTGGGGGAGACATGGATAGGGGATGTTGCAAAATTGTATGAGCTGATTTGGCTTACTTGGTTGTGAAGGCCTTTGGCTGTCTCCCACCAATGGCAGAGCAGTGGCCGCAGCAATAACCTGCCACGTTGCTGCACGTTGCCACATTGCTGCTGGATTTTCTCTGTGTAGTGTGGAGCACCGATGCCACCTCACAACTGGGCCTGTATGTCCATACCAGTGCTGGGAGTTAGTGCACTGGTGCTGGATGTTGGCGGTGGCAGTGGACAGCTCGCCATGATTGTTTGAGTTTTGGCAGGTGGGCGTCTTGAATTATCTAGAATTGGCCCAAACTTAAGCTCAAGCTCCCCCGGCACCCCGGGAGCAATCTGGTTTCGGGACCGAATTTGAGCCATATGCCGTGCAGCCGAAGACATAAGCTCCAGCGGTTCTCTGGAACAATCCAGGTATGATGTGAAGCACGAAGCGCAGCCAACACCCATGAGAGGAAACAGTGGCTTCAGGAGTACAAGTAAAAGCAGAAGGTTTGAGCATGCCCTCCCTCGTCTTCATGGCCAAGGCGTGGTGTCCTGTACTCTATTGCCTATGGATGGACATGATGTCATTTATCTTCTTGGACATGTCTTGCCAAGATCTATCCATCCTGTCCAACGACGGGGTCCGTCTATCCTCCAACTGACGGATTTAGCACATGTCCTGTAGTGCCTCGGACATGTCTGACAGAGTGGCCCATATGGCATGAATGTTCTGCATCACATCAGCCTGCTGTTGGTAGAACTCCTCCCCCAACGGCCGCCATGGCCATCTGCTAGCCCCCTCCGCAGCAATGTATAAGACCTTTAGGCCCACCAGTAGGGGGTATGGTGGCTGGTGGTGGTAAGTGGTAGTCTGTGGACAGGACATAGGTGCCCAGGGGAAACCTGCTCCACCGGGGGTGGTAAGTCCCGCAGATGGTTGAGAGAATCCCTGGAATGCACTGTATTGGGAGGAGTGTGTAGGGGAACAACCACATCTGTTTTGGTTTGAGAGCTGTGAAGGAGTGATATCCAGCTGTGGCTGGTTAGTGCTTTACTGAAAGCAGGCAATCATGGGCTTGGGGTAATGTGGCACTTTGGTGGGTGGAGGGGGTGGCCTTACACATTTTGGCCAGTGTCCCAAATGTTGTGGTCAGGGCATCTGACTCCTCATCCTCTGTGAGAAGGGCCAGATAGTCGCCATCATTCTCCAATTCATCAGCCTCCTCTGGTACATCCTCCTCTTGCATATTACTAGCTGTTGAAATTACTTCTTGATCTTGTAGTAGGTTCTCCCCTCCAATTGTCAGTCGTCCACCACTGGTGTCCTTATCATCCTCATCACCTGGAAGACAGAGGTTGCAACAGGATAAGTAATTGACCTAGTATATGATGTGGTGCAACACAAGGGTTGAGTCTACTGTACTGTGCATCAAACATTGATGCAGATGTGATCTGGTTTGGGTACACCTACACTTGACAGATCACACCATAGCACTGAGGTGTTGAATGGAGATGTAAAATGCACAAGGGAACTCACCAGCTCCAGCCACAGCTGTGTGTTGCTTTGAGATCCCCCTGATGTCAACTGCTGAACCTGGCTCCTCATACGTGTAGCTGAAGATGTGGTCTTAGATCCAGCAGCTTGAGAAAGAAGTGATACCATAATTAATGATCTGCATGACTAATATGCTAACAAGAACACATGACACGCACATAACTGAAATAGTATGTATGTAACGTTTTACATATCAACTACAGATGCTATCCAGAAAAGGATTTGGATCTTTGGAATGATTTTGGAATCCATAATACGGAAACACTTTATGGCACACTTACCTGATGGACAGGTGCAATTGGGGTTCACTGCTGCAGCCAGGATGTCTTGCATACCCAGTTATGGCATTGACTGCAGCACTGATGGAATCCTGTCTGCAGCTCTTATGAGACATGCATGTCCATATTCAGATACACAGGATTATTGCAATGAGTGTACATGTATATGTCATTGTCATAAGCCACTGATATAGTATTTCTGGCCTATGTGCCACATATTTTCCTCCTGATCTTTACATGTTGGCCAGTGGTCACCAGCACCAGTTGGCAGCTGTTACCTCCACACAGCACTTACATCAATGAAATATCACATTAACAGACAAATGTGTATGAGAAGGTAATTGATATTTGAAGGAAGGGGGCAATTATGATGAACGCTTCCGTCTACCATGGATACACCTTCATTGTTAGGCCCATCATGCCTCAGGAGTGTGATGTTGTCTGTTGACCAATCTAAGGAAGTGTACCTCATTATGTAGACCAGTTTAACATTTGCACATCAGATCATATCATTGCATTTGAGAGGTTCACTAATAGACTATCGATGACAAAAACATTATTGTTAAAAATATTGACAAAATATATAGAATACAAAAATATCAACTCCCATACCTACACAGGTAAGTACAAAAATACTGAATCTCGATGTAAAAAATATTGATTTAAATATATATAAAATGAAATAATGTATATAAAATATATAAAATATTCGTATTAATTTTAACACAATAAATTACATTTAATATACATTAATATGCATTTTAACAAAATATAAAAAATAATCTTAATTAAAAAACATAAACACACAAACATAATAATGTATACATATATATTTACTTTAAACTAATGAATAAACTATTATCTTTAATTCATTTTAAAACTTTAAAAATATATAAAAATAATATATATATATATATATATATATATATATATATATATATATATATATATATATATATATATATATATATATTCACTGAAAAAACCATAGGTTTCACACATGTTATAGTTAGTGGAAATTTTACTGATAAAAAACCAATGAAATTGCCCCGTTATAGTTAGCGCAGGCAACTATAACTCACGCGACCGCAATCCTCTGCTGATGCTAATACTATATTTAGACACTTATTTGCCCATGTCTTCTTCCATACATTTTTAGCTATACATATATTACAAATATTTTTTTTTCATAAAGACACATATGTCATCAGCAGAGGATTGCGGTCGCGTGAGTTATAGTTGCCTGCGCTAACTATAACGGGGCAATTTCATTGGTTTTTTATCAGTAAAATTTCCACTAACTATAACATGTGTGAAACCTATGGTTTTTTCAGTGAATTTGCAAGGTTTTTTAAATGCTAATTCCTAACTATAACGTGTGTGAAACCTATGGTTTTTTCAGTGAATTAGTACGGTTTTTTAAATGCTAAGTTTTTTTCCCTTATAATAAGCCCTGTACATTTGGTGGCCTACGGCCACCAAAAGCACAGGGGGTGGGGTAAGTGTGGATAGTGTTTTTTTCCATTGTAATAAGCCCAGCACATTTGGTGGCCTTCGGCCACCAAAAGCACAGGGGGTGGGGTAAGTGTGGATAGTGTTTTTTTTATTTTTATTTTTTTACCGTACGCTTACCGTAAGCGTACGGTAAGCGTACCCCGCGAAATTGCCGAAAAAAAAATAAAACCGTTTTTGCACTTGGGGGATGTTTGGGGACTCCCTCCACATGACTATGTGGGAGGGAGTTGTCAAAACAGCCCCTTTACATGTTTTTGGGCTTCCGATTTTAAAAATCTCTCTCAGTGCGAGAGACAAAATGGCGGCCGCCGCTTCCTGGTTTCGGCCGATTCGAATGTTTACTAAGATCTAAGAGCCAATCAGAATCGCGCTCGCGCACGCCACCGTACGCTTACCGTAAGCGTACGGTAAGCGTACCGTAAGCTGGCTCAGATATATATATTGATTTAAAGGCTATTTTCTCAGAATCTACTGAACAGATTTACACCAAACCTACAAAAGGCACTTCCTTGACCTAGGGACTACCTCTCTGCCAAATTTTGAGTAATTCTGTTCAGCCATTCGGGCTGTAGCTCGTTCTAAAGGTCCTATGGAAAAATGCATGGGAAAAACGCGTTTTGGGACCCCCCTTTTATCTCAGCCCCCGCTTGGCGAATCCCCCCGAGACTTTCAGGGTAGGAGCGGAGCGTAGCGCCCCACCTATTTTGAGAAATTCGCGAGGATTCGTCGACCGGCGCCAAAGTTATTCAAAATAGAATGTTGAGGTTTTCCTATGGAAACGTGGTCCTAACTATAACTACCTACTGGCTATCGCCAGTAGGTAATATATATATATATATATATATATATATATATATATATATATATATATATATATATATCATCTACTGGCGGTCGTTATAGTTAGGACCGTGTTTCCATAGGAAATCTGAAAATTCTATTTTGAATAACTTTGGCCCCGGTTGACCGATCCTCGCGAAATTTTCAAAACTAATGGGGCGCTCCGCTCAGCTCCTACCCTGGAAGTCTCGAGGTGATTCATCAAGCGGGGGCTGAGAAAAAAGGGGGGTCCCAAAACGCGTTTTCCCCATGCATTTTCCCATAGGACCTTTAGTCAAAGGTACAGCCCGAACGGCTGAACAGAATTACTTGAGATTGGGCAAAGAGGTAGTCCTCAGGTCAGGGATGTGCCTTTTGCATATATGGTGTCAATCTGTTCAGTAGTTCCTGAGAAAATTGCAGTTAAAAGTACATAAATATCTATAGGCGTGCACCGTGCGCGCACGGTGCCGTGCGCGAGCGTAATTCTGATTGGTGGTTACATGTCAGTCAACATTCGAATCGGTCGAAATCAGGAAGTGTTGTCCGCCATTTTGTGTGTGGCAGTGAAAAAGAAAGGCGGAGAACGTGAAAAGGGGGCAGGGTACAGAGTTCCTGACCCCCTAGCTTTTGTCAGGGGGTCCCTGAAGTACCATGAAGGGTGAGAAAAACATTTTCTTTTTTTTTTTTAAATCGCGGGGTGCGTGCACCTTCACGAGGTGCATGCACGGTGCGTGCACGGCGGAAAAAAAATCATTAAAAAAAATAGAATTAAAAATCAAATTTAAGTGATTAGATGTTAGGTGGCTCTAAAAAGAGCCGTTGTGTTAATTGAGGAACAGAGGAACACAAAAATTACAAAAATTATAGTACGCCGCACGTGTGCTGCTGTATCTTGCTCTCTATTAGGGGAATGCTGGTGTCCCCATAAGAGAGAAGAGCATTGCACGCATTGCACCGTATATGCACCCTCTTAAACATAGGGTGTATATCCAGAGGAACAGAAGCAGGTGAAGCTGCCGCCGCAGATGAAGTGCTCGGCTGAGCTGCCGATGATGTGCTCAGCTGAGCTGCTGCGGATGTGCTCGGCTGAGCTGCTGGAGGGTTTTCTCTAGCAGCTCGAGCATAAGCCACAGGATGCACATCTCTAACGTGCATGATCATAGTGAAGATACTAAAAGAGTATTTCTTTTTAGGATCTCCTCTTGATAAGACACCATTACAAATAGTGCAGGTGACTTTTGGAGCATTCACCTTCTTCTGCCCCTCTGGAAAAGTGAAACATTGCCATAAAAAAGAGTTTTTCTGTTTCCTCTGTCTCTGTGGCACAAGGGTCTCCTGCTCACTCCCAGAAGATGACTGCTGCTCTGCCATTCTCAAGTACTGGAGTACTGGAAAAGCTGCTCAGCTCCTTCTCCCAGGGAATCAGTAGTAATAATGAAGGGAGTGGGTGTGGTGTTGGAAGTTTCTGGAACTGAAACTACTATAAACCAATGAAAAGTGTTGTTTCTTAATCACATGACCTGAAACTACTATAAACCAACGAAAAGTGTTGCTTCTTAATCACATGACCTGAAACTACTATAAACCAATGAAAAGTGTTGTTTCTAAATCACATGACTTGCCGTGCGCGCACGGTACGCGCACGGTGTGCGCACATAGCACGCACACATGCGCGTATGGAGCACGCACGCATGCGCGTATGGAGCACGCACGCATGCGCACATGCGCGTACGGAGCACGGACGCATGCGCGTACGGAGCACGCGTGCATGTGCGAACGCGCACGGAGCACGCGCGCATGCGCGTACGGAGCACGCGCGACGTACGCATGCGCACACGGAGCACGTACGCATGCGCACACGGAGCACGTACGCTTGCGTGCACCGTTCGCGCACCGTCCGCGCACCGTCCGCGCACCGTGCTCGCACGGTCAAAAACACTTAAAAGAAAAATAAAATTAAAAGTGTTTATAAGTTTATAGAAGATATTAACTATGCTGTTCAACTCTATCCAAATAAAAAAACTGAGCCATTCCATATTACAGGATAAAGTTAATCTATAACTATATATATAGGTAGCTTATTGTAAAATAAATATTTAAAAAATATAATAATACATTCATAAATTAGCATTTAAAAAACCTTGCAAATTCACTTAAAAAACCATAGGTTTCACACACGTTAAACTTATAGTTAGGAATTAGCATTTAAAAATCCTTGCAAATTCACTAAAAATAACATAGGTTTCACACACCTTATAGTTAGGAATTAGCATTTAAAAAACCTTGCAACTTCGCTGAAAAAACCATAGGTTTCACACACGTTATTGTTAGGAATTAGCATTTAAAAAACCTTGCAAATTCACTGAAAAAAACATAGGTTTCACACATGTTATAGATAGCTGGACATTTCAATTGTAAAAAACCAATGAAATTCCCCCGTTATAGTTAGTTGAGCTAACTATAACTTGCGCGCCCGCAATCCACTGCTGATGACGTCACATATTACATCACTCATGACATGGTCAGTGACATCAATCATGACATCACTGATGACATCTCAAATTGCATCACTGATGACATCACTCATAACGTCATCCATGTGATAAATTACCACATCTTCTCACACCCTAATATAACCTTTGATACACAGACTCAAAATTTAAGAGTTCCATTCTCAAAACCATACATACTGCAATACCAATAACTACATACCCACTTATTAACTCTTAGGTCTACATACACCTCCACTCATTCACCTGTACAGTCACTCATACTTACAGTCACTCCATACAAAACTATCATATGCATTTATACACTTATATAGACACTCACACACTACCAATCATCCATAGAGGTACTCTCACACCTACTCAGTCATGCAAATAATCACACTCCCATTTACTCACCTATGCGGTTATACACACTCAAGTTCACTTACTCATAAAAATAGTATCACATTCTTACGCTCTTATAGAATCATTGATACAAGCACACACTCATCCATACAGTCACTCTCACAATCACACACTCTCACATCTACCCACTTATATACTCTTACACGCATATATACTGCCTTTCACATATGTAGTTAGTCACAAACGTACCACTGAGATATACATTCAATCCCTAACACACCCATACATACACTCACTCAACCATACAGTCCATCACAGATGCACTCTTAAAACCATGCACCCATAGAATCACCCACTCACATATCTATGCATAGAGTCACACACACCCTACCCACACAAACACTCAGGAACCCATACAGATACTGAGACAAGCAATCAATAACTCATATAGACACTCATATAGGTATTCACAAAACCATGCAGCCACTTATACACCAACATACAGAAACATACAGACATTTACACAGTTTAGTCACTAGTCTGCAGTAAGATACATTTAATGACTCACTTATAGAGTTAGTTACGCACCACAGAAAATCATCCATTTACACACTTGTACACCCACTCATTCTTCAACAGGCCTTTCCCTATATATATTAAACATATTAAAGTTGTTAAGAAACACATACTCAATGGATGATGTCATCAGTGATGTCATCAGTGATGTCATTTGAGATGTCATCAGTGATGTCATGAGTGATGTCACTGACCATGTCATGAGTGATGTAATATGTGACGTCATCAGCAGTGGATTGCGGGTGCGCGAGTTATAGTTAGCTGAACTAATTATAACGGGGGAATTTCATTGGTTTTTTACGAGTGAAATGTCCAGCTAACTATAACATGTGCGAAACCTATGGTTTTTTCAGTGAATATATATATATTCACAAAGCACCTCCGACTGGGGAGCCCCCGACCCTTCAGGGCGGCCTATTCAACCGGGCACGGAGAATCCCGGCAATTCCACAACCATGAAGCACCACACAAGAGTCCCATTTCAGCAAACAGAGAGCATTTAATCGAGAATTGAGCACAGTAGTCCTGTAATCTCAACTAGTTTCGGCACTTTGAGCCTTGGTTACGGGCAGGAAATAACAACCATAATGTCTGTGCCTACAGATTTATAACGTTTTCAGGTCACCTGACTGATTCTGGCATCCAACTCCCAGAATGCATCATACACTGCGGGTAAGTAATGGAAAGTTCATCATGTTAGCTGTAAGCAAAATGTACTATTCAGCACCCATGTGCATTCTTAATATTGAAAAATGAAATCCGAGTGGTAATCAGGCAGAGTTCCTCATTTAAAAAAGCACAATGCTGTAATAACGTACTGCTCGATTTATAGAGCTTGATATATATATATGATGAAGGAGTAAACAACAAATTGAGCACTTACTTTGGGTCTGTGTCCTGTTTTGTTCGGCGGAGTATTGTCACAGAATTGGAATCGAAGTAATATATATATATATATATATATATATATATATATATATATATATATATATATATATATATATATATATATATATATATATATATATGTACATAGATCCGATTTCACCACTGGATACACTCCTTTGTTGGACCCATATAACACACGGGCATGGAATGCAGGATAAGTGCTAATATTTTATTGTTAGTAGTCCACCATTACGCCTTGATCACATGACAAGTGCCACGTATCGTTTTCTGCTATTTAAGGTGACAACGTGCAGATAATCCACATCGGTACATTACTTGTCCTCATTGTTCCTAATCATATGGTTGTTAGCCATTAAGGTGCCGATTACGATCCTGTAAAAACCGGGTACGAACCGTCGGACAGAGCATATTCTCCGTCCGACGCGTACCCGGTCGGAACAAGATACAAACATGGAAGTACAATTCGCACGGAAATACTATTTCCGTACGATTCGTACAAAACACCGACCGACGAAAATATACATACAAATGTGATCCGGGAAAGCGCCGACGTGACGTCGGGACGCACGCAGCCTGCCATTCATGAACCAGGAAGTACGATTCGCACTGACGTCATCCCGCACGGAGAATATATTCCGGCAGCCAAAAACTGCCGGGAAATCAGGACGACGCGAACAAGGAGTACCTGCACGCGACGGACAGACATGGACCCGAACCTACGTGTCATCCCGGCCCTCATAGCAGTCGACCTCCTCTACAGGTTCAGACGCCGCAGAAGGTCAGAACAACAAAGGGAGGGGGGAAAGGGAGGGGGCAGGAGCAGGGGCAGGCCACAAAACCCCCACCCAAGTCACACAGCACACATGCCCTGGACATACCTGACCCCCAGGCCCTGGTCACTAGGAGGGGGTGGGGGCGTGTCCAGCAAAGCCAGCGTCCGCCACAACGGAAGTGGTTGACGACGCGAACCGGTAACACAACAATACAGGTACGTCCCGTACCCACGCCTTAAGAGCGTGGGTACAAGTCGTACCACGCCCACACCTACGTCACCCCAACAATGGCGGGACGGCTGTACCCACGTGGCAAAGGCCTGGGTACGGCCCGCACAAGCATTCCACAGCGTCGGTACGGATATGTACGGACCGTACCCACACCCCCGTATGCATGGAGCGCACCCCCCATCCCAACAGTGTATGTACGGACCGTACCCCCACCCCCGTATGCATGGAGCGTACCCCCCATCCCAACAGTGTACGTACGGACCGTACCCCCACCCCCGTATGCATGGAGCGTACCCCCATCCCAACAGTGTACGTACGGACCGTACCCCCACCCCCGTATGCATGGAGCGTACCCCCCATGCCAACAGTGTACGTACAAACCGTACCCCCATCCCGTATGCATGGAGCGTACCCCCACCCCAACCGTGCATGTACGACCCGTACCCTCACCCGCGTACGTATGGAGCGTACCCCCACCCCAACCGTGTATGTACGACCCGTACCCTCACCCGTGTATGTATAGAGCGTACCCCCACCCCAACCATGTATGTACGACCCGTACCCTCACCCGCGTATGTATGGAGCATACCCCCACCCCAACAGTGTATGTACAGCCCGTACCCCCACCCCAACCGTGCATGTCCGGCCCGTACCCTCACCCGCGTATGTATGGAGCGGACCCCCACCCCAACAGTGTATGTACAGCCCGTACCCTCACCCACGTATGTATGGAGCGTACCCCCACCCCAACCGTGTATGTACGGCCCGTACCCTCACCCGCGTATGTATGGAGCGTGCCCCCACCCCAACAGTGTATGTACGGCCCGTACCCTCACCCGCGTATGTATGGAGCGTACCCCCACCCCAACCGTGTATGTATGGCCCGTACCCACACCCGCGTATGTATGGAGCATACCCCCACCCCAACAGTGTATGTACGGCACGTACCCCCACCCCAACCGTGCATGTCCAGCCCGTACCCTCACCCGCGTATGTATGGAGCGTACCCCCACCCCAACCGTGTATGTACGGCCCGTACCCCCACCCCAACCGTGCATGTCCGGCCCATACCCTCACCCGCGTATGTATGGAGCGTACCCCCTCCCCAACCGTGTATGTACGACCCGTACCCTCACCTGCGTATGTATGGAGCGTACCCCCACCCCAACCGTGTATGTACGGCCCGTACCCTCACCCGCGTATGTATGGAGCGTACCCTCACCCCAACAGTGTACGTACGGACCATACCCCCACTCCAACCATGCATGTCCGGCCCGTACCCTCACCCGTGTATGTATGGAGCGTACCCCCACCCCAACAGTGTATGTACGGACCGTACCCCCACCCCAACCGTGCATGTCCGGCCCTTACCCTCGCCCGCGTATGTATGGAGCATACCCCCACCCCAACCGTGTATGTACGACCCGTACCCTCACCCGCGTATGTATGGAGCGTACCCCCACCCCAACAGTGTACGTACGGACCGTACCCCCACCCGCGTATGCATGGAGCGAACCCACACCCGTGTATGTTCTAAGCGTACATATCCTGAAATAGGAGGGTTGGGTGCAGAGTCCTCCCAGCAGTGCCCGGACATAAGAGGGGTGTGTGCAGAGTCCTCCCAGCAGTGCCCAGACACAGGAGGGGTGTGTGCAGAGTCCTCCCAGCAGTGCCCAGACACAGGAGGGGTGGGTGCCTAACACTCACAGCAGTGCCCAGACACAGGTGGGGTGGGTGCCTAACACCCCCAGCAGTGCCCAGACACAGGAGGGGTGTGTGCAGAGTCCTCCCAGCAGTGCCCAGACACAGGAGGGGTGGGTGCCTAACACTCACAGCAGTGCCCAGACACAGGAGGGGTGGGTGCCTAACACTCCCAGCAGTGCCAAGACACAGGAGGGGTGTGTGCAGAGTCCTCCCAGCAGTGCCCAGACACAGGAGGGGTGGGTGCCTAACACTCACAGCAATGCCCAGACACAGGAGGGGTGGGTGCCTAACACTCCCAGCAGTGCCCAGACACAGGAGGGGTGGGTGCCTAACACTCACAGCAGTGCCCCTGCAAAGAAAAGGGTGGAGTACCCACAGATCCAATGCCCACAAATGTCAGTCAGGTGCACAAAGATCCTGCAGTACATGTACCACATGTGTGCGAGGCTGGGAGTATACACATGCATAGCGCCGAAAAGAAAACATGTCCACATAAAGTCATGACAAGTACAGTGACCACCAAGGACGCCACGAATGATGCAGGTGGAGACATCGCTCAGCATGCATGGCCCAAGTCTAACGAGTCCGTCACACACCCAGCCAATGTAGACACAGCTCAGCACCACATATTGGAATGACCCTGCAGGGAAGATGTCAGGTTACACAGAGGAAGGAACACACCTTGGGACGATGTCACCATGCAGTAACTGCTTACATGAACAAAGTTATGTAGCCAACAGCTTGTGATGGCACACAGATACCAGGGTCCACCCTATGACCAGCACAAGACTACAATTCCCACACACGCAACACATTATCACCACCCAAAATCATGGAGCAGGTCCACCAACAGCAATACCAGACAGACAGTAGTGTACTAAGGAAAAAGAAATTGCTTTATTCAGCATCCCAAAATCTGTTTGTCCCTTGAAAGTTCAAAATATACAATGCCCATAGGGCAATCCAAAGTTCAAATCCAGGTGGGGGACACAGTGGGACGCGTGTCCCCTAGCTTGCCTGCACAGTCAGACTCCTTTGTCTTCCAGAGAGGGGGGGCATCATGTGGGGGGGAAGGACCAGGCACCACAGGGACATGAGGGCGAAGGGTAGGCGTTGTGGGTGCAGGGACGGAGGACTCCACCACAGGGGGTGGGGCAGCGCCAAAGGCGGAGGTCAGGATGGCACTGCACACCTTAGCAAGGTCCTCCAGCGACTCCCCTGCACCCGAAGGAACCACAGGCCCCAAGGAGGGGGGGGGGGGTCGGAGGGATGGGTCGCAGCGCCACTGGGGGAGGGTGTGGACAGGGGGGGGACTCAACCACCCTGACCGGGGACTCCTTTGACCGCTTGCAGGGTGGTGTCACTGTGGGGCTCAGGGACAGAGCGACCATGAAGGAGTCTTTGCCGGATTTGTGGCCAGGAGAGCTGAGGGGAGGGGATCAGGAGGGAGTGGATTTTGTGGAATGCGGACTCCAACTCTGGCTGCGTGTCTTACGTTTGGCCCCCGACCCAGTGGGTGTGCCTACTTCACCCTGTGTGTGCGTGCCAGGAGGTGTGCGTTTGACCTTCCCTGCTGGTGTGGTGCCTGTGTCTGTTGTGGTGGGTGCATGCTGACGTCTGGGTGTACGTGGGACAGGCATGGGAGTGGGAAGTGTGGATGGGTCAGGGGTAGGAGACCCACTGCTGCAGTCAGTGTCGAGTCAATGGACCTCAGCAAGTTGCGTTGGTCAGCCTGCGATGAGAAAATGCCCTCCAAGTATGCCTCCATGTTGTTCAGCACTTGGCTGTGGCCATGGAGGACATTAAGCATCGCAGCCTGACCAACCTGCAACTGCCGCTGGATGTCCACAGACTCGGCATTGGCGGCAGCAGTGGAGACAGGGGCACGGGGTGCGGTGCCTGGCAGGAAGGAGACATGCGGTGACTGGGCACGCTGGGAAAGGGCACGAGCAAGTGGGAGGCGGCTGATGGCAATGGAGGGGGCGGAGAGAGATGTTGTGCCGCTGTCAGCTGCTGGTGCAGCCTCCGCCCACTCGGAGTGCTCATCCTCGGACCCGTCAGCTTCATATTCTGTGGTGGCAGTGGACAGGTCCTCGGCCTCACTCCCCTCCGCCTCAGTTCCACTCGATGTGCCAGCCAAGATGTCACCACTGGCACTGGTGCTCGGTCCCTCCGCTCCGTCTGTGCTGATGTCTCCCTCCGTGTCCCCCGACGATGCTGTGGGCAAGGTGAAGAGACAGCAATTAATCACACACCTGTATACATATGTCACATGAGTCCAATCTACATAGGTTACAGTGCATAGCCTGAAAAGAAAGATGAGTAACATTGTTAGACCTGGCACCTTGGCGTGAGTTTCCCTTCCACTTTTTGATGGTGTGCCTCGACTGTTTTGCTGGTGTTGTCCGCTCAGGGCACTGCGCCACGGCTAATCCGTGCCGCAGTGCAAGTGCTCCCTAAGTAAAGTGTACCTGTAATTGATGTCCATGATTGGTTGATTGGATTCACTGTCAGTCCCCAGTAGAGTGCACCAGGGGTGCCAGGGCTTGTGAATGCCAATGCTGCTGGTGGGCTTGCAGCGCTGGTTGCGCCACCCACGGAAGCGGCCTTGTAAAGTGTGTCTAGGGTCTGCCACCGCAGACCCTGTGCGCGGTCCGGGACCGTCGCGCTGACTGCGCAAGTGCCCCCACTTGCCAGTCCCTAAACCTTCCCTTACCTACATATTAGCCACCCCTCTGGTAGGCCCAAGGGCAGGGTGCATTGTAGGCATAAGGTAGGACATGCCCTGATGTGTGTGGCATGTCTTAGTAGTGAATTACAGCCATTTTCGTTCTTCACTATTGAAGGCTACCTGCTCTCCATAGGCCAGAATGGGCTGCCGGGATCACGCCGACGCTGTGACCCCAGTGGACTCAGAGAGCATGGTAGAAGTGTCAAGTTTAGTATGCCTGAACTCAGAATAATAAAATACTTCTTGTAGTCAAGTTTATTTTAATATCCTGGGTTTGTAAATACTACTTTTAGAAAGTTAGTATTTACTGACCTGACCATCTCAGTCCGCCTCTGCTGTGTGTATGTGTTCTGCCTGGCAACAGTAAGGAGCAGGGTTGGGGAATCCCCAGAGACAGGTTGGCTGCCAGGTGGTGGGTAGAGAGATTACACCTGGATGGATGGGAGGAGTACACCTTGACTCTTGAATAGACCTGTGCTCTGCCACCACAAAGCCGGCGCCACCCCCTGTGGGGCGGCTG
This sequence comes from Triturus cristatus, assembly GCF_964204655.1. NCBI lineage: Eukaryota > Metazoa > Chordata > Amphibia > Caudata > Salamandridae > Triturus > Triturus cristatus. The sequence continues at coordinate 186,273,368 of NC_140589.1, forward strand.
ATGTCTCTGCCCTGCTGCTGAAAGGAAAGAGCAGAGTCACCATAACAAAGTGCTCCAGAACTGGACTGAGCCAGGCCTAGGCCCCCTGGCGCTAAAGAACAAAAGAATCATGGTATAAAAGTAGGAGCCTGGCTCCTAAGAAATCAGAATCCTGTTTACCACAAAGAACCTCTGCCCGACTAGAAGGAGAAGAAGACGCTGGAGGAGCTGGCCTGCTGCTTGCCTTGCTGAGAAAGGAGAGGAAGAGACTTACTGAAAAGACTTTGCTACTTTGTGCTTGAACATTCTCCAAGGGCTTGATCTGAGCTTGCCCCCTGAACTGAACCCCAGGACCAGTGGGTTCTCTGTGCTTCTTGCTCATCCTCCAATTCGAGCCGTGTGTGCATCCCGCTGGAAAGAGACTGCGCCCCTCATCGCCCCTCCTAGGGCCGTGACACTCAGAAGCTCGCCTGCCTCCAACCCGTGAGAGCCCCGCTCCGTCCCGAGCCGCTCTCTGTTCCCGGGCCAGGCCGCCTGCATCCCTGTCACCGCCTGCCATTGGAGTGCGCTGAACGCGCTATCACCCCTCCTGCCGGAAGCCGTCCGACGACTGTGATCTACGCCGGGTCATCCAGCTGCACTGACCGTGCCCTGCGACCCCGCTTCGCTATCCCCGGACACCTCAGGCCGCGCCGCCCCCGCTGTGGAGACCCTCCTGCCCCGCCGTGCTAAAGGGTCGCGGGCCGCGCCTGCCTACTTGCCCACACCTGCTGATTGAGGACCCAAGAACACGTCCCAAGCTGAGAGTCGCACCGACCTGTGCCGACTCTCCACATCACGAAAGAAGTTCCAGTATCGGGCTCGGGGCCCGCAACGCCTTATTTCCCCGTTCGCAGGAGCCGATCTCTGTGAGTACTGGAACCACAAGTAACATTTGCAAGAGACTACAAACTATCCATTTGAAACTACGAACCAAGAACATTTGCCTGCTGTATAACCTGGTGGCATAGCGAAAACGTTATTGGTCTTGTGATAAGTCTGCTGAGATATATATACCTTATTTTTACATAAAGAATCGTATTTTTATATATATCCAAGGCTGGTGTCCGTTTCTGGGGGGATTGATGTATTTACTGTGTGTATGATTGTAAGTGCTTAACCAACAACGCCTGAGGAATCGCCTTGGCTGCTCACGCCACGCACCTAGAGGGTGAGCAAGGGTCATTCGCGAGGGGTTATCCTGCGCCCTGACGTGGAGGAGAGGGTTCCTGCTTGACACAAGGGCAACCTTGCGCCAACCAGAGATCCCCGACTCTAACATTGTTGGCAGCGGTTGGAATTTCGGATTTGCACTTGTAATTTGCATACAGTGAATTATTAATCACCAGATAGTGAGAGCAGACCAAATAACGCAGCCACAGGTTTGTAATTGTTGAACTTTGTTGAGACATCTGCCATTACTGCAACCATGCCTGGCTCGCACTCCGCTGGAAGAGCACTCTCTGTGATTTCTGGAATAGATGAGGTGGATTGGGAGAGACTGGAAGGCTACACGATGGAGCAATTGAAAGGCTACAGTGTAAAATTCAGAGTCCCCCATGCTGGATGCAAGAGGAAGCCCCAGTACACCAAGGCGTTGAGAGCCTGGAAGGAGTCACGAGACCTACGGAATGCGGGGGACATCGTTCCACCCGACAACCTTGAGGAGCCCAGCAGAGTCCGGTCGCCAGAGGAGCTGGCAGACAGGGCAGCAGACAGGGCGCATGCAATGGAGATGGCAAAGTTGGCCGGACAAATGGAAATGGAAAAGCAGAAGTTGGCCCTGGAGGCACAACAACGCCAAATGGATCATGATATCAGATTGAAGGAGTTGGAGCTGAAGGCGAAAAGTTTGGACACCGCTCCTTCTGGTGGCAGCACTCCACCAGCGCAGGTAGAGTCCAAGGTGTACATCCCCAAAGATGTAGTAAAGGAGTATTTTAGAAAGGATGACATAGGGCAGTGGTTTAGAGCCTACGAGGTGGCCATGTCCTCACACCGGGTCCCTGAGAAAGACTGGGGAGCGGGGTTGTGGGGAAGGTTCCTTGCGGAAGAGCGGGACACACTGTTAGATTTGCCCTTAGAAGTCCAGACCTCATACCCCCATATGAAGGAAGCTTTAATGACCAGGTATGGGTTAACTCCTGAGCTATATAGACAGAGGTTCAGGGAGACCAAGAAGATCCCTGAGAGTACGTATGTGGAGTATGTGACCTTTTTCTGCAGAGCGCTGGATGGTTGGGTGAAGGGTAGCAAAGTGAATGATTATCAAGGGCTACCTGATTTAGTTGCATGGGAGCACTTGTCCAGTCAATGTTTTCCTGAGCTACGCCAGCACCTGATAGATAGCAAGCTGTCCAACCCGAGGAAGCTTGCTGAGGAGGCGGACCGCTGGCTCAGCACCAGGGTCCACAAGGGTCAAGTGGGAGACTCCGCCAAAGGTGGGCAGGGTCCCCAGCAGAAGAGTGGGGGGGACAAGGGTAATCATAAGGGGTTCCAAAAAGGCCCCCAAAGTAATTCCCAAGGGAACCAGCAGAAGGGTTCTCAGCCTCCCCCACCCCCGCAGCAGAACGGGGCCCCGACAGGTAGACCTGTTCCAAAGGGGCCCTTCAATTGTTATAAGTGTGGTGACCCGGGTCACATTGCCTCTGATCCTAAGTGTCGCCTGTTTGGTAAGACCGCACCCACTGGTGCTCCACCCCGGCAAGTAGCTAGTGTTAACTTTGGGGAGGAGGTAGCAGTCCAGGAGGGTGGGGGTCCCGGGCAGATGAACCTAGTCTCGCTAGGAGACAGTGAGATGGTCCCTGTAACCTACCTGCCCTCTAACACTAAGAAATATGGGCAAGTGGTGACCATCAATGGAAAGAAGGTTGAGGCTCTTAGAGATACAGGAGCCAGCGTGACCTCGGTGAGGCAACACCTGGTGTCTCCAGAGCAAATTGTACCCAATGCCTACTGTAGGGTTGTCAATGCTGACAACGTAGAGAGTCGTTGTCCAATGGCTCAAGTTCCCTTTGAGTGGGGGGAGGTCTCTGGTACTCTACAAGTCGCTGTGAGAACTGACATGCCTGTAGACTGTCTGCTAGGGAACGACCTGGAGAGTTCCCCTTGGGAAAAGGTGGAGAAGACCACGCATCTGAGGATGGTGGGTCTACCCGACTGGGCGTGCGTGACCACCCGGTCCATGGCAGCCAGTAGGGGTGTTGAGAGGGTCCTGGAGCCTGAGGGAGAGGTCCAGGAACCGGCCTTAGGGAGAAGGCGCAGGAGGCGCGGGAAACCGGCCCCCGAAGTTCCCACGGCCCGGGAGGAAGTAGACCCTGAGGGGGATGCTCTGGAGCCTACCGGGGAACAGATTGCCGAACTGGGAGATCTGCCTGAGCTGACCCATTGGCAGCAAGAAGGAGGTCCCTCCAGGGAGGAATTCTGCAGGGAGCAGAAAGAATGCCCTTCTCTCGTGGGTATGCGGCAACAGGCTGCAGACCAGGCCAATGGTGTTCAGGCCAAAACACACTACGTGTACTGGGAGAGTGACCTCCTGTATTCCGAGCCTAAGGCTGCTGAACCTGGGTCAGCTCGTGTGCTGGTGGTACCCCAGAAGTTCAGAACCTTCCTACTGGGGCTGGCTCATGATGTGCCTTTAGCAGGACATTTGGGGATGGACAAGACCTATGACAGGCTTGTCACCCACTTTTACTGGCCCCAAATGCACAAGAATTCCGATTCCTACTGCAGAACCTGTCAGACTTGCCAGGCAAGTGGTAAGAGCGGAGGGAAGCACAAGGCTCCTCTGCAACCTTTCCATGTGGTCGGTACGCCATTCCAACGAGTGGGTATTGATATTGTGGGGCCTCTGGACCCCAAGACAGCCCTGGGCAACAGGTTCATCCTGGTCTTGGTGGACCATGCCACCCGGTACCCTGAAGCCATCCCTCTGAGGACAGTGACGGCCCCCGTGGTGGGACGGGCACTGATGGGAATTTTCTCCCGAGTGGGATTCCCTCTAGAGGTGGTGAGCGACAGGGGGACCAATTTCATATCCACGTATATGAAATCCCTGTGGAAGGAGTGTGGGGTAACTTACAAGTTCACCACTCCTTACCACCCCCAAGGAAATGGGTTGGTTGAGAGATTCAACCGAACCCTCAAAGGCATGATCATGGGCCTGGACGGTCCAATGAGGCGTAAGTGGGACGTCCTCTTGCCATGCCTGCTCTTCGCTTACCGAGAGGTGCCGCAGAAGTCTCTAGGGTTCAGCCCCTTTGAGCTTCTGTATGGTCACCCGGTAAGAGGACCTCTGAGTTTGGTAAAGGAAGGCTGGGAGCAATCTCCCAGGAAACCTCCCCAGAATGTATATAGTTACATGCTGGCCTTCCGAAACCAGACTCGGCGTTTCAGGCAACTTGCTGAGGCAAATCTGGAAGCCAGCCAGGAGGAGATGAAGCGGTGGTACGACCGGAATGCCACTCTGGTAGAGCTTCAACCTGGACAAAAGGTGTGGGTCTTGGCCCCAGTGGAGCCGTGTGCACTTCAGGATAAGTGGACAGGTCCATTTGAGGTTGTGGAGCGCAAAAGTCCTATCACCTACTTGGTGGACATGCAGACTCCCAGGAACCCTTTGAGGGTCCTACATGTTAACCGCCTTAAGCCCCACTTAGAGAGGACCGAAGTGGGCATGCTGCTGGCCACTGATGATGGAATGGAAGAGGAGACCGAGCCTCTTCCTGACCTCTTAGTGGCCTCTGAGAAAGATGGGTCAGTGGATGGAGTTAACCTCTCACCCACCCTGACGCCCGAACAACAGGAAGATTGCCGCCACTTGCTGGGACAGTTTTCCGACCGATTCTCCCTGGTTCCTGGTGTCACAGATTGGTGCGTCCATGATGTGGACACAGGAGACAGCTTACCTGTAAAGCACAAGGCTTACCGGGTAACTGACAGGGTCAGAGCTTGCATTAAGGAGGAGGTCTCCAAAATGCTTGCGCTAGGGGTGGTTGAGTCCTCCAGCAGTCCTTGGTCCAGCCCCGTGGTCTTGGTCCCAAAGGCTGCTGCGCCGGGAGCCACACCTGAACTCCGGTTCTGTGTGGACTACAGAGGACTCAATTCAGTCACGAAGACTGACGCGCACCCCATCCCCAGAGCTGATGAGCTCATTGATCGTCTGGGGGCTGCCCGGTTCCTCAGTACGTTTGATTTAACGTCTGGGTACTGGCAGATCGCCTTGACCGATGGGGCCAAAGAGAGGTCCGCATTCTCTACACCAGATGGGCACTTCCAGTTCCGAGTCATGCCATTTGGGATGAAGAATGCCCCTGCCACCTTTCAGAGGTTGGTCAACCAGGTACTGGTTGGGCTGGATGCGTTCAGTGCCGCCTACCTGGATGACATCGCAGTGTTCAGTGCCACCTGGCCTGAACACCTGCGCCACCTCTGGGAAGTGTTGATGGCGCTGCGCCGAGCAGGCCTCACGATCAAGGCAAGCAAGTGCCAGATCGGGCAGGGTTCCGTGGTGTACTTGGGACACCAAGTGGGGAGTGGCAAGGTGGCACCCTTGCAACCCAAAATTGAGACCATCCTGGCTTGGGAACCCCCCAAGACGCAGACCGCAGTGAGGGCCTTCCTGGGGCTCACTGGGTACTACAGGAGGTTTGTCAAGGGCTATGGAACGATCGTTGCCCCCTTGACAGAGCTGACTTCCAAGAAGCAGCCCAGGAACGTGATTTGGACTGACACCTGTCAGAAAGCTTTCGACACCCTGAAGACTGCCATGTGCACGGCGCCCGTGCTCTTGGCCCCTGACTTCTCCAAGGAATTCCTAGTACAGACAGACGCTTCAGAGCATGGTGTAGGGGCTGTTCTCTCACAGATGACTGAGGAGGGCTGGGACCAACCCGTAGCCTTCATCAGTAGGAGGTTACTTCCACGGGAAAGTAGGTGGAGTGCAATTGAGCGAGAAGCATTTGCTGTGGTCTGGGCGCTGAAGAAGCTAAGACCCTACTTGTTTGGGTCTCACTTCCGGGTTCAGACGGACCACAGGCCCCTCAGATGGTTGATGCAAATGAGGGGTGAAAACCCGAAGCTGTTGAGGTGGTCCATCTCCCTACAGGGTATGGACTTTACGGTGGAACACCGTCCTGGTACAGATCACGCCAACGCTGACGGTCTGTCCAGGTATTTCCGCCTTAGTGACGAGGAACCCCCTGGGCAAGGGTAGTTCTCCCCACATTTCAGCTGGAGGGGACACGTGTTAGACCTGGCACCTTGGCGTGAGTTTCCCTTCCACTTTTTGATGGTGTGCCTCGACTGTTTGGCTGGTGTTGTCCGCTCAGGGCACTGCGCCACGGCTAATCCGTGCCGCAGTGCAAGTGCTCCCTAAGTAAAGTGTACCTGTAATTGATGTCCATGATTGGTTGATTGGATTCACTGTCAGTCCCCAGTAGAGTGCACCAGGGGTGCCAGGGCTTGTGAATGCCAATGCTGCTGGTGGGCTTGCAGCGCTGGTTGCGCCACCCACGGAAGCGGCCTTGTAAAGTGTGTCTAGGGTCTGCCACCACAGACCCAGTGCGCGGTCCGGGACCGTCGCGCTGACTGCGCAAGTGCCCCCACTTGCCAGTCCCTAAACCTTCCCTTACCTACATATTAGCCACCCCTCTGGTAGGCCCAAGGGCAGGGTGCATTGTAGGCATAAGGTAGGACATGCCCTGATGTGTGTGGCATGTCTTAGTAGTGAATTACAGCCATTTTCGTTCTTCACTATTGAAGGCTACCTGCTCTCCATAGGCCAGAATGGGCTGCCGGGATCACGCCGACGCTGTGACCCCAGTGGACTCAGAGAGCATGGTAGAAGTGTCAAGTTTAGTATGCCTGAACTCAGAATAATAAAATACTTCTTGTAGTCAAGTTTATTTTAATATCCTGGGTTTGTAAATACTACTTTTAGAAAGTTAGTATTTACTGACCTGACCATCTCAGTCCGCCTCTGCTGTGTGTATGTGTTCTGCCTGGCAACAGTAAGGAGCAGGGTTGGGGAATCCCCAGAGACAGGTTGGCTGCCAGGTGGTGGGTAGAGAGATTACACCTGGATGGATGGGAGGAGTACACCTTGACTCTTGAATAGACCTGTGCTCTGCCACCACAAAGCCGGCGCCACCCCCTGTGGGGCGGCTGATGTCTCTGCCCTGCTGCTGAAAGGAAAGAGCAGAGTCACCATAACAAAGTGCTCCAGAACTGGACTGAGCCAGGCCTAGGCCCCCTGGCGCTAAAGAACAAAAGAATCATGGTATAAAAGTAGGAGCCTGGCTCCTAAGAAATCAGAATCCTGTTTACCACAAAGAACCTCTGCCCGACTAGAAGGAGAAGAAGACGCTGGAGGAGCTGGCCTGCTGCTTGCCTTGCTGAGAAAGGAGAGGAAGAGACTTACTGAAAAGACTTTGCTACTTTGTGCTTGAACATTCTCCAAGGGCTTGATCTGAGCTTGCCCCCTGAACTGAACGCCAGGACCAGTGGGTTCTCTGTGCTTCTTGCTCATCCTCCAATTCGAGCCGTGTGTGCATCCCGCTGGAAAGAGACTGCGCCCCTCATCGCCCCTCCTAGGGCCGTGACACTCAGAAGCTCGCCTGCCTCCAACCCGTGAGAGCCCCGCTCCGTCCCGAGCCGCTCTCTGTTCCCGGGCCAGGCCGCCTGCATCCCTGTCACCGCCTGCCATTGGAGTGCGCTGAACGCGCTATCACCCCTCCTGCCGGAAGCCGTCCGACGACTGTGATCTACGCCGGGTCATCCAGCTGCACTGACCGTGCCCTGCGACCCCGCTTCGCTATCCCCGGACACCTCAGGCCGCGCCGCCCCCGCTGTGGAGACCCTCCTGCCCCGCCGTGCTAAAGGGTCGCGGGCCGCGCCTGCCTACTTGCCCACACCTGCTGATTGAGGACCCAAGAACACGTCCCAAGCTGAGAGTCGCACCGACCTGTGCCGACTCTCCACATCACGAAAGAAGTTCCAGTATCGGGCTCGGGGCCCGCAACGCCTTATTTCCCCGTTCGCAGGAGCCGATCTCTGTGAGTACTGGAACCACAAGTAACATTTGCAAGAGACTACAAACTATCCATTTGAAACTACGAACCAAGAACATTTGCCTGCTGTATAACCTGGTGGCATAGCGAAAACGTTATTGGTCTTGTGATAAGTCTGCTGAGATATATATACCTTATTTTTACATAAAGAATCGTATTTTTATATATATCCAAGGCTGGTGTCCGTTTCTGGGGGGATTGATGTATTTACTGTGTGTATGATTGTAAGTGCTTAACCAACAACGCCTGAGGAATCGCCTTGGCTGCTCACGCCACGCACCTAGAGGGTGAGCAAGGGTCATTCGCGAGGGGTTATCCTGCGCCCTGACGTGGAGGAGAGGGTTCCTGCTTGACACAAGGGCAACCTTGCGCCAACCAGAGATCCCCGACTCTAACAAACATCTACAAAACAAGGTACATATGTAGGCCCTGCAACACACAGTTGTTTGACCCACCATGCCACTGAAAAACTATGGAGAGCATGACACAATAGCAAATGACATGAAATGGATTTTGACAGAGGAGCCAGGCTCTGGGGACAATCCAGCACTGCATCTGCACCACACAGCGTTGCCGAAAATAGGGATGAGCAGGGACCATATCCATGAACTTTAGGCACATGCTGCATAGGTAATACTGAAAACATGCCCACCATGACTGGCTCACTGCACCTTGAGTGTATGTCCAGACAAACATCACACACTGGCCAGACTTAGCAAGGAGATATCAGGTTTTGACATGTAGGCTTTGCCCGCACCAACCACCCCCTACATGAGACAATTTGTTGAGACACAGGAAGCACTTACATCTCTTAGTCTGGGTGAAATACACATGGGCTGGATAAATGCAAGATTGGACACAAAATACCCAAGGTGCACCTGTCCAAATAATCATGTACAAATGGTCACCATCAGATGATTGTAACAAGACACACAGGCACTGGCCACCGTGAGTATGAACAAGGAAAATCAGGTCAGGCTGTACAGTGGACACTTGTACTACATTTTACGTCAATATACATGGTGCCAGGGGACAATGGCACAGAGCACAACCTATGCTGTAGACACTGAGAGTGTCCACATTTTGTGATGACACACATGACACCTAGGAAAATATGCCCCAGGGGACAGTAGTGGCCACACAACTCCATGGTCCTGAATGGGAATGACTGCAACACACGCCACCATCCCTGCACTATGCATATCGCACACTCATGCACATCATGTCACAGGCCACAACATAGGACATGCGTGCTGTAAGGCATGACACTTGAGAGACTAACTCCCATGTCTGGACTCAGCATCAGTACCAACTGACTTGGAACCCACAAGTACTGAACTGGACATGGCACAGGCAAGGTCCCAAAACCTGTTACACACCACCCCCACACATGAGGCTACAGGCATTGTTCACGTGGATAAACTGCCAGCCTAGATAACCTTGTGAAGGAGTGACTACACACAGACCAGGGAACACATTGCAAGGAGGGGAAGGGAGGCAGGAGAGCACCGCTATACTGTGGGTAACAGGATCTGCACAGCACCTTTAAACCCTGGCAGTGTATCCATGCAACTGTGCACTTACAAATGCTGGTGACACACAACAAACACACATGTACCTACCCCCTTCCTGCTGCTGCTTCTCCTGTAAGCGCCTGTCCAAGTCTGGAAAGACCACCGCCAGCACACGCTTGTGGATGTGGGTCAGACGGCGGCGCCCGCGGTTCTTATGGGTCTCAGGTGAGTCCCCCAGCAGGACCCATGCGATCCTCCGCGTCCAGCACCGGATATCCTGCCAGCGTTTTCTCACCTGGGCCAGGCGCCGCTTGCGACCCTCCGTCCTCCTCACGGCACTGACGGCGTTCATCCAGATCTGCTTCTTGGCAGAGATGCCTACCTGTGAGGATGAACACGTGACACTACATCAATACACCTGGCACATGTCACAGAGACACAGATTAGAACAAATTTGCTGGTTACAACAAGGCATAGTATGCATCCAACGCATTGCACCTTTGTCATAGGGACATGATCCTCTGGGGAAGGGCAAAAGCAGTACGTGCCATTGAAAGTACACAGGTGGAATGAGGGCAACGACACAATCAATGATCCAGGCTCACACTGTGCATCACAAGCTACACCAGGATTATGTGCAGCACCTCAAAGCAGTCACATGCCACAGGCCACTGACGCTACCTCAGCAGAGTACACAGACACACACAGGCACAGGACATTCACCTGCCATTGCCAAATGCAGCTACAAACCTCACTCTGCACATGTGCCACTAGACGGGGGGGGGCTCACAGGTGTGGGGCTGTCTCTGCACGTCAGACACACAGCACTGCTCCCTGCTCACATCACATGGGCAGGGTATATCCATCCCTCATGCAGCTTGGGTGCTACACTCCACATATGCACCCACCCACATGACAGGGGACTTACACACACACCGATGTCCAGGGTACGAACACATCATTCGGACACTCTCAGCACAGGTACACAGAACTAACACACATCTGTGGGTACAGTCACCTGTCACACTGGGCTGACCACATAATCACATGAGGACTGTAGAGGCTACATTCCCAGGAGGATAAGACAGGCAGAATGTGGCATGCACCATGCAGTGATTGTCACAGTAAACACAATGCAAGTGAGGACGGCAGACATGCACCACAGCATGCTCTGGCTGGGAGACATCAGGCATTCCCCCCCCTGGGACCCCCTCTACAGTACATTGCATGTGTGTCACACCTGGACATAATGCCAGAAGTCACAGTCACAAAAAAGGGACACAGTCTGTGCTAGTGGACTCTGCACTCACCTGATACCCTGGTTGCCCATACAGCAGGGGGTACTGTGGGAGGATCACATCCAGCAATGCCAGGTTCTCCTCCAGGGTGAAAGGCTGTGCCCTCTCCACAGACCTTGACATGGTTCCAGGGAATTAGGAGCAGCAGTTGGGGCGTAGAATCCAAAAACGTGCAGGCAAGTGCTCTCTCATGGGACCTGGCTGCCTTATATCTGCCTTGCTGGCCTGTTTCATGCACAGGAGTACAGAGTGATTGGTCACTCACATTTGCATCCTATGTTTCCTCCAATCGCTTCAAACCTAGCACAGTCTGTGGGTTTTTATCGGTTTTTTTCTTGAGCATGATGTCAACTCCAGAAACACATTGCAACAAAGTAGATTCATTCAAAGTGACTTTTGCTGTGCACCTGCAGAAAAAAATTCATACTTTAAACTTGGTCTCCATGACAACCAGCATGCATGTAGGCCTTTATACTTGTCCCTCGTGTGTCCCCTATGTAATTTGGCATATGCGTACCCATAGTGATACGGACCGTACACGCGTGTGTACGCTCACTATCACTATGGGTGTGCTGGCGTATGCGTACCCATAGTGATACGGACCGTACACGTGCACGTACGCTCACTATCACTATGGGTGTGCTGGCGTATGCGTACCCATAGGGATACGGACCGTACACGCGCGCGTACGCTCACTATCACTATGGGTGTGCTGGTGTATGCGTACCCATAGTGATACGGACTGTACACGCGCGTGTACGCTCACTATCACTATGGGTGTGCTGGCGTATGCATACCCATAGTGATACGGACCGTACACGCGCGCGTACGCTCACTATCACTATGGGTGAGCTGGCGTATGCGTACCCATAGTGATACGGACCGTACACGCGTGTGTACGGTCCGTATCACTATGGGTGTGCTGGCGTATGCGTACCCATAGTGATACGGACCGTACACGCGCGCGTACGCTCACTATCACTATGGGTAGGCCTACGGCAGCACTCCCATAGTTATAGGGAACGTACACAGTCCCTCAGAGCGAATGTACGGTGCCTTTCACACATCACAGTGGTGACAGGCAGCACACAGGAAGGAATAGAGCTGACATACTTGTCCATGGATGGACATCAAGGCATTGTCTGGGCAGTACTACATGTGTGGGGCACAGGTGTGAAAGGCTGTGATGTGGTACATTACTCCTGAGTCGAGAAGGCAATAGATGTATGATGAGATGTGTACAGATGTTATGTGTCACGGTGCAATATGTTACAACAAACAAATGATGGACGGAATGCTGACAATGCAGACATTCTCCCCCAGTCAGGAGACGGTGCAATATGTGCCAGGCATGCCCTTAACTCCTTTGACATGTGTGCATGTCGTACTGAACACTTGGGATGAGCGTCACTGGCATGGCACAGTCAACAACACACGCAAGTGTCCCCTGATGCCCGCTACAGGGGTTACCACACCAGACATGTGACTACCCACGGTGCACGATGTGTCTATGTCATGTATGTGTGGTGTGTTCCCATTAGCTTGATGTTGGTGTTCCCTCAAAAGCATCAGCTGTTGCAGCAACCAACATGTGTCTGTGTGTAGATGGACATGGCACACTGTTACGCACACCAGGCCACATGTGGTATCGGATGTGAGGTGTGTATGTATGCATGGGACACGGAGTAGCGTAACAAGGACCTGTCTGCATCCTCTCAATGTATGTGTGGTGAGTCATGACATGTACACCTTAATGGCAAGGTGAGTGGGCTGTCCTAGTGTAATGTCATGTGACCTGTGGCTCTAGTGTTCTGCTACCTGTCTCTGCAATCGACATCCTACTTCTGCTGATGTGTTGATGTATGTCACTCCTGTGTTGCGTCTGGCTGTTCACTTACACTGGGACACAGCTAGTCCCATGCCATGGCATGTGGAGGTTCACAATCTCCGTGTGTAGCTGGGTCTTGGTAGGAGTGTCACCTGGCAGCCATATGTGTCCAGGGCATGTAGCACATACCTGACTCCGTATGTAGCATATGTGTATTGACAGATTAACATGTGCTCAGTACATATAAATTGTTGTTGTAGTGCACTCACTCTTCCTTGTCACTTCCAAATTACTGCAGAGCGCCGCCTCTTCCCCGACCAATTCTGGACTTGGCTGACATGCGGGAGAATGACTGTATACGCTGCTACCGCTTCCCCCAACCGTTGATTGAGGAGTTGACGGCAAGGCTGGCACCACACCTCCAACCGCTGCACAGGTATCCTACGGCACTGACACCCAAGCTGAAGGTAATGGCAGCCCTACATTTTCTTGCCACGGGTACCTTTCAATATACCATAGCTCATGTTGGTGGCATGTCCCAGAGCATGTTCAGCCGTGTGCTGCATGTTGCTTCACCTGGATGAGTTCATCCATTTCCCAACTCCTGAACAGTTGACTGGGGTCAAGCGTGGATTCTATGCCCTGGGAGGGATGCCCCATGTCATTGGGTCCATAGATGGGACACATGTGACTTTGGTACCACCACAGGCACAGGAGGTAGCGTACAGGAATCGCAAACACTACCACTCCATCAATGCCCTTGTGGTGTGTCTGTCCAACATGGTGATTTCACATGTCTGTGCTCGTTTTCCAGGATCAGCACACGATGCCTACATCATGAGGCGTAGCAGGGTGCCTGAAACGATGACGCAGCTGTGCAACGAACGAGCATGTGTTGTTGGTGGGTATACTCTGTCTGTCCTGTATTTTGCGTAGACTTCCAGCACGACCGCTTCTCCTGTCCTACTTATGTCCATGTGGTTTCCATGTAGGGGACGCTGGCTATCCCAACATGCCATGGCTGATCACACCTCTCCGCAACCCCAGCACGCCGGCCCAGCTCTGCTACAACACCGCCCATGGCCGGACAAGGCGAGTGAGGACATTTGGCCTCCTGAAGAGCCGATTCAGATGCTTCCACAAGACCGGCGGCGCCCTCCCATATGCCCCGGCGAAGGTCTGCAAAATCTTCATGGTCTGCTGCATGCTGCACAACATGGCAGTTGAGAAAGCTGTGCCACTCATCCTGGATCAAGATGATCAGGACCATCCACCCGTGGAGGACGAAGGGCTTGGCAATGGGGCTAGTGATGTGGAGGATGTGGTTCCACAAGAGGACATTCGGAGTCGGCTCATATGCGACTTCTTTGCTTAGTGGTGAGTACCAGTGTCTGAGTGTGCACGCATTGGTCCCCGTGCGGCATGTGTTGCGATGTGTGTGTCCATCTGCATGTATGCCGTGTGAGTCAGAGGTGTGTGTGGATGTGTCACTCGAGTGATGGTGCCAGTGATGAGTGTATTTCCCCAGTCATAATTGTGATCTAGCATGTTGCCATCCTTACATGTGTCGAGTACATGCACATGCAAGTGGCTGTGCTTTTTGTGGCTGACTTCTTGTGTGTCTCTCATCCCCAGGTACTTGCGCATGCCGTCTGCTGGTTGCATTGTTGTGGCACTGCTATTCCTCATGGACACGTCATCATGTGCTGACTCAGCGTTACACGCACGGACAAGTTTGGAAGTCTCCTTAGGGTAAGGGATACATCAGGGGTGTATTGGGTGTGGCAGTTGTTTACGATGTGTGCACACTGCCCTTGTCGATGTTTGGTTCCCCTGCAGACATGTCGCATCACCATGGGACACATTACATGTAGCTGGGTACACCTGAATAGATGGTCAGACTTGTTGACAGTCATCTGTGATGGGATAGTGGATTGTGATGATGGCATCAATGTGTGTAACACTGCCCTCAGACACATACGGTTTGCATTGGCTTGACATGGTGTGGGACTTCCACATCAGAGGATCAATGGTGTATGGAAGCCTCTCCATGAGCAGCAGGGGGTGTTTAGCTGTTACCCGACACTTGTGTGCCAGTTCCATGGCTATCACGCATTTGTGCTGCAGAAGGGGGGTTCCAGTGTTGGACCCACATGTTACTCCACATGACCTGTGTATGTGTACTCCGAGTTGCCTCTGCATTCCCGAATACATGACTAATAAAGGTGTCCCTATGCCTCCAAGGTGCCTCTTCTCAGTCAATGCTGGTGTGTTGCCACGGGGCATACGGCATGTTTGGCATGGTTTTCCGTGATAGTGGCTATGTGTAGAGTAGCAAGATGCAAGCTGTTTGTGTGAGATTAGACTCTGTATTGTGCATGATGTCCATGACTGTGTGGGTATTGTGACATGTGCCATCCCCATGCATCCAACGTTGGCCAGACCACCATTCTCTGCATCCACCTGACTCAAGCTTGCAGGACATGGTTCTGCCACCTGTCTACACATACCTGGGTGCCCCCCAGGACACTCCACATGATCCCTGACCTCTGCACATGACTGTCGCTGTACTCAATATGTCTGTCGGCACCGTTGTGCGGCCACCCCCTCAGCTGGTTGGGCCCATCACGGGTGTGTATGGCGCTCCATGTCTGTCTTGCCTAATACATTGTGACCCATGTGTGTCCTGTGCCAGACTCAGGCCCCAGGGTATGGATGGTTGAAGTCATATGAGAACTCAGGCATGGTTAGACTTTACAAGACACATGTAAGGTAATAATGCAAAATGTAGGCATCATCTCTTTATCGTGTAACTTTTTATTTTGGTTGGGGTACGTGGGGGGGGGGTATGACATGAGGGGCTTTCCGGTTGTGTGGAATCCAAAGTTCACTGGGGGAGTTGGTGTCCTTGCCATTGGAAATCATCAGAGTCCATGCCACAGTCTTTGTCAACATTGGTGTCAGACAGTGACCAGCAAGTCCATGTGGCAGAGAATGTCTTTTGCTGATGTGCTGCTGTTGGTCCAGTGGGCCAGGTGCCAGGCCAGGTGTCCTGGGAGATGGTGCTGTTGCGCCGACCCTCACGGTCTTTTCCGTCGACGACCCGCCCTCCTGCGGGAACCCTCAGAAGCAGGCCGTGACGATGTTTGGGATGCTCCGTCGGATGTCTCCTCCTCCTCCTGATCCCTCCCTGTGGGTGGTGATGTTCTTGGCCTGGTGGCACAGGGAGGGTTGCCCATGTTGTCGGCCATCCGACGGAGTGTACGGTGAATTCCCGCGAACACCGTCACGAGCTCAGCCTGTCTGTCCTCCATCCGCCCTTGGTGTCGTAGTAGACAGGCATGTTACTCCGCATGTTGCTGGGCCTGCTGGGTCTTGATCTCCTCGAGGGTCCCCTTCATCTCGTTGAGGGTAGACACAACCTGGCCCATGCCCGTGGTGTCCTGCCGGTATGTGTCCAGGATGTTTCTGACGTGGGAATATACCGGTTCCGCAGCCAACTGGTCAGGCTCACGCCTCTTCCGTCCTCCACTCCCATCACCCCTGCCCACTTGCACCTGGCCTGCCCTTGTGGGCACATCGGGTCTCCGGAACCCCTGAGGGGTGGCATTAGCGTTGTCGCCTGCCTCCTCCTGGGTGCCCGGTACACCGTGTCCCTCCTGGTCAGCCTGGCTGCATTGTGGTGGTGGGTCAGGGATCCTGGGTGTCTCCTGGGATGTGGCAGGAGTGGGGGTGGTGGTTGGCCCAGTTGTACCTGACGCAGGTGCTGCAGGTGGTTGGACACCAGAGGGGCCAGGTTGGTCGGGGTCATCCACAGCGTGGTGAGAGTCGTCGCTGCCGGTGGGATCGTCATCCCGCAGAGCCGGGTCCTGTGAGTTTCCCCCCCAGTGTTGGGGGGTGATCCATGACATTGACCTGTGTGTGAGAGAGACAATGTTATTTATGTTCCATGCAACATCCATGTTTCATTCGTTTCAAAGTTGGCACATTTCCTCTGGGTATTTGGATATGTCTTGCATTCCACTCACAGTGCACTTGTGCATGGGTATGTCCCTTGGCCACAGCTTTTGAGACTTTACCTATGTGTGACACAGTCTTACTTGCTGCGTCAATTGTGACTGCAGTCAGCAGTGGAGTGAGAAGGTGTGGCGAGCCATGCATTGGCACCTTCCGTGTTGCACTGTACGTGGGCACATGGAGTTGTTCCACACACTTATATAATGCAGGTAGCTGGCGTTGTGCTCGTGCACAGGTTGAGACATGGCCCAGTGTTTTGCCATGGAGAAGAGAGGGGGATTCAGGCACTGGCCACCCTTGTCTACATGCACGCAGTCCACCTGCTGACGAGCAGACATTCCCACACCACCCAAGGCTGAATTGGTCTCCCTGTGTCTCCCTTTCTCACTCCCTCTCTGTCCCCCTCTCCCTCCCTCCCTGTGTCAGCCTCCTCCCTCTGTCCGTCTCCCTGTGTCTCCCTCCCTCTCTCTCCCCCTCTCCCTCCCTCTGTGTGTCACCCTCTGTCACCTCAGCTCAGCTTCCTAGGCACACACTTTTTGCAGATCTTTGAATGGCCCTTGGCTTGTTGATGTGAGTTTGTTTCTGATCTCCAGGCACCCATTGGGTGTAGTGTCTGTGTCTGCGCTGCTGCTGTGGTGGTGTGTGCTGCCACTCTTTCACAGTGTTGGCTGTTCATTAGCTGCTGTCATGTGCAAAAAGTGCCTTCACCCCCATGTCTTAATGCAAGGCGTCCGCCATTTGCTGGCAAGTCTTTCCTGTGTGGGGACACACTGTTTGTCTGTCTGTGACCTAGGCCATGTGGGCAGAGGGCATTGTTGTCTGCTTCTGAGTTGCACTATGTGATTTTTGGGGCCCACACTCCCGCCATCCGGCTTACCGTGTCTTGTGTTGGTGTTTTCTGTGGCCTGTGACGTGGCATTGTCCAGCTGGGTGCATGGGGCATGGTGGCGCTAGTGGCATGTGCGTGATCATGAAGTGTGGTTGAGTCATGCGATAGCTTGGGGTGGTTGCGTGCATGATTGTGAGTTTGGTTGTGGATGACGTTCCCCCATGTGAGGTGAGTTGTTTGTGTACTCACCCGGCTCTCGGAGTCCTTCTACTCCGTCCACTGCCACCACCGTCAGTATGGCCATCACCCTCTCCTCCCAGGGATGGTATTGTACGCGTCTGCGGGGCGGCCCTCCTCCAGTGATGTTGGCCTGGTTGTGGTCGTCGGTCATTTTGGCTCGCACCCTCCTCCGCAGATCGTACCACCTGGCTTGGCATTCATGCCTGGTCCTTCTGGTGGACGCAACAGCATTCACAGCATCGACAATCGTCTGCCACATGGCTGTTTTTTCGGAAATGCTGGTCTGTCTGACCAATGTTCCAAAGAGGTGTGGCTCGACTATGAGGATTTCGTCGACAAGGACCTCCAACTCTTGGCTAGTGAACTTTGGATTCTTGTTAGTGGGCATGGTGAGGGGTGTGGGTGTGGATGGTTGTGGGGGGTGTGGGTGTGGATGGTTGTGGGTGTGTGGGTGTGGTTGTGCAGGTGTGTGTGTGAATGTGATGAGGGGGTGTTTGTGAAGGTGTGTGTGTGAAGGTGTGCAAGTGTAAGGTGTAGTTAAAGGTTCAAGTATGGTGCTGTGGGTTGTCTGTGGGGTCTGGCAGCAGTGAGTCTGTTGCAAAGGCTCATGGTTTGTGTCTGTGGGCCCTTTTTATTGGTCCATTGGTGGGTGTGGCTGTGTTTGAACTTTGGGTGGGTGTGTTATAAGGAGTAGTTGTGTTTTGGGCCTCTGTTTGGGAGTTTGGCAGTTGCAGGTCAGAGAATGTGTTGTCTTTGTGCTTGTTGGACATGTTTTGTGGCTTTGTGCAATTCGAATAGAGTATTCTTGTGTTGTTTTGCTTTGTCCTGGTTGTGTACGTGTGTTTTTAGCATGTGTACGGTGTGTACATGGGCCATTTTGTTGTACAGTGCTGTCCTTGTCTCTGGCTTGGTACGACTCGTACATGCGCGATGTTGGGTGAAGGTGCTGGTGTTGGGGCCTGGGGTGCGCTCCGTACTTAGACTGGTGGGGTGTGTGTCCGCTCCGTACATACACGGGTGGGGGTACGGTCCGTACATACACAGTTGGGGGTGGGGGTACGCTCCATACATACGCGGGTGAGGGTACGGGTCATACATACACGTTGGGGTGAGGGTACGATCCGTACATACACTGTTGGGGTGGGGGTACGCTCCATACATACGCGGGTGAGGGTACGGGCCGGACATGCATGGTTGGGGTGGGGGTACGGTCCGTACATACACTGTTGGGGTGGGGGTACGCTCCATACATACGCGGGTGAGGGTACGGGTCGTACATACACGGTTGGGGTGGGGGTACGCTCCATACATACGCAGGTGAGGGTACGGGTCGTACATACACGGTTGGGGTGGGGGTACGCTCCATACGTACGCGGGTGAGGGTACGGGTCGTACATACACGGTTGGGGTGGGGGTACGCTCCATAAATACACAGGTGAGGGTACGGGCCGGACATGCACGGTTGGGGTGGGGGTACGGTCCGTACATACACTGTTGGGGTGGGGGTACACTCCATACATACACGGGTGAGGGTACGGGCCAGACATGCACGGTTGGGGTGGGGGTACGGGCCATACATGCACTGTTGGGGTGGGGGTACGCTCCATAGATACGTGGGTGAGGGTACGGGTCGTACATACACGGTGGGGGTACGCTCCATACATACGCGGGTGAGGGTACGGGTCGTACATACACGGTTGGGGTGGGGGTACACTCCATACATACGCAGGTGAGGGTACGGGTCATACATACACGGTTGGAGTGGGGGTACGCTCCATACATACACGGGTGTGGGTACGGGCCGTACATACACTGTTGGGGTGGGGGTATGCTCCATACATACGCGGGTGTGGGTACGGGCCGTACATACACGGTTGGGGTGGGGGTACGCTCCATACATACACGGGTGGGGGTACGTCTCGTACATTCACGGGTGTACATACACGGGTGTACATACATGGGTGTACATACACGGGTGGGGGTTCGACTCGTACGTACACGGGTGTACATACACGGGTGGGGATTCGACTCGTACATAGGAGGGCTGGGGGGAGTGTTGGGCGCATATGCGGGCACATGTCTCCATGGTTGCTATGGGAGTTCGGTGTGGACGGTGTTTTTTCCATCCGGTTGTAACATCGGACGCACGGGATGGATCGTACTTGCGCGGTCGGACTTCACTTTTCACATTTGTACGGTAAATCGTCCGAGGATGTGTCGGACACATTTTCCGACCCGAGGACGTGTGGGGAATAATTCCGAATGCGATACGTATGGACTTTTTCCAATGCGAATCGTACTTGGCAGTTTGTACGGCACTTGTACGATTCGTACGGTAAAAAGACCGGATACGAGTCGTACGGGGAATTTTTTTACAGGATCGTAATCGGCACCTAAGTCTCTCTTTTTTCTGTGATACTTAATTTGTCAATACATACTTTGTAAGACAAATCAATGCACCACCTTCATGATCATATATATGTGATCATTTTTGGAGAAAAAAAAACCTTGTATGGAAAAAGTGCTAGTGCTTACTGTGCTGTATAAGTGCAAAACCTGCATATGGTGCTTATCACTCCCAAAGTGTGAATGTGTGTTATTAAAAAACCTAATTGAATTGGTTTAGGGATTTGGACGCAGATGACTGGTTGGGAGTTCAATATCTGGTGCGTCACCATCTCGGTTTATATATTATAAAATATTTTTTTAAAATCTACAATAATTTGAAATATAAAACTATTACAAATATTTAAACCTAAATTTCCCAATCCAATCAGTGCAACGGTGGGGAAAGTGTTGGATAGTGGAGGGGTAAAAATTATTATTCCTACTCCAGTGAGAGCAACAGTAGGGAAAGTGTTGGATAGCAGATGGGAAAAAATTACAAGTTCAACTCCAAAGAATGCAACAGTAGGGAAAGTATTGGATAGCGGAGGAGTAAAAATTACTATTCCCACTCCAAAGAGTGCAAAAGTAGGGAAAGGGTTGGATAGCGAAGGGGTAAAAATTACTTTTCCCACTCCAAACAGTGCAGCAGTAGGGAACGTGTTCGATAGTGGAAAAATTACTATTCCCACTCCAGTGCAGCAACAGCAGGGAAAGTGTTGGATAGCGGAGGTGAAAAAATTACTATTCCCACTCCAGTGAATGTAACAGAAGGAAAGTGTTGGATAGTGGAGAGGTAAAAATTACTATTCCCCCTCCAGTGTGTGCAACAATAGGGAAAGTGTTGGATAGCGGAGGGGTAAAAATTATTATTCCCACTCCAGTAAGAGCAACTGTTTTGGATAGTGGAGGGGAAAAAATTACTATTCCCACTCCGAAGAATGCAACAGTAGGGAAAGTATTGGATAGCGAAGGAGTAAAAACTACTATTCCCACTCTACAGAGTGGAACAGTAGGGAAAGTGTTGGATAGTGGAGGGGTAAGAATTACTATTCCCACTCCAAACAGTGCAACAGTAGAGAAAGTATTAGATAGCAGAGGGGTAAAAATTACTATTCCAACTCCAGTGAGAGCAACAGTAGGGAAAGTGTTCGATAGCGGAGGGTAAAAAAATACTATTCCCACTCCACTGAACGCAACAGTATAATGACTGTTGAATAGCAGAGGGTTAACATTTTGATTCCCACTCCAGTGAATGCAACAGTAGGGAAAGTGTTGGATTGCAGAGAGGTAAAAATGACTATTCCAACTCCAGTGAGTGCAACAGTAGGGAAAGTGTTGGATAGCGAGTAGACAAATTTACTATTCTATTTCAAACAGTTAAAACAAAAATAAAAATACATTAAAATCTATTAAAAAATATTTAAAAAACTAAACAATATTTCGAAATGAAAAATCAAATATATTAAATATATGAAAATTAAAAATAGTAGAATATTAATTACAATTAAAAAACCTACAAATAATATGTAATATAAAATAATAAATGCATTTATGACAAAAAATTCTAATTAACTAGAAAATATTTACAAACAAATCAATTAATTAATACTTAAACATATTTCTTGTATTTCCTACACATAACACCACACCAATAACAAAATACTTCAACATTTCTAATTGAAGTTTTTCCAAAATTAACATAATTAAAAATCAATTAAAAAAACATTATTAATAAAAAAAACGAATAAACATAAATTGACTTCACATACTTTGGCACAATGATAACACCTAAATTAAACTCTAAAATAATAAAACACAACTAAAACCTATTAGAAAATTAAAAACTATTACTATTAACAGCTGATGATAAAGTAACTAAAATATATCTTATAACCACCCTTATCCCTTTACAACAAAAAACAGACAAAACATTAAACAATTACCCAAAATACAAATAATTAACATTAATTAACAACTATATACTAATTAATTAAATACAAATTACTTCCCACTCTTTACTCATATAAACACCAAAACAAACACCAAAATTATTTTACCAATTAATTAATTAAAATAAATAAACATCCAATTATTAATTCATCAATTACAAATAAATTACTTCCCTCCCTTAACACCTATAAAACCACACAACACACACCTAAAATTAATTAAAAAATTACCATAATTAATTACTAATTAAATAATGTAAATTCATT
This sequence comes from Triturus cristatus, assembly GCF_964204655.1. Lineage (NCBI taxonomy): Eukaryota > Metazoa > Chordata > Amphibia > Caudata > Salamandridae > Triturus > Triturus cristatus. The sequence goes on from NC_140589.1 coordinate 186,295,782, forward strand.
AACAGCCAATTAATAATTAATTACTAATAAATTACTTTACACATTTACCACCTTTACATCTCAATTAAACACATATTAATAAATAAAAAATAATCTATACATTTAATATAATTACATTACTTCCCACCCAATTCCTCTATAAACCCACAACCTGCTGTGGAACTTAAAATGCAAAATTCAAATTAGAAAAAATTAATAACTACTAAAAATGTAACATATATATTAAAATACAAGCAATTCTTATTCATAAAAACATACAACACATACATATAAAATAAATACTAAAATACATAGCATTAATACATAAACAATATTTTTAACAACTATGTTTTTGCAAACAATATAAAACACTTTGATATTTTTAACATCAATATTAGTTACCTAAAATCGATATTCTTGACCACGAGAATCTGTATGTCGATATTTCTGACCCACGGCATTTGTGCAATTCAATATTTTTGATTAGATATTCTGTCTCTGCACCCATTTGAGAGTTAATATGTGAGATGTCTAATGGTCAGGTACATTTTGTAACACATTTGTGTTTCCCTCCCGGTGAAGTCACAATGCCCATTTAGGACTGGTTGATCACACAGTTGTTCTGTTCAATGTATGTGTGACCTCTGTTCCCATTATACATGTACAACATCATGGTAAAACTTAGCTGTCAAAGGATGATGACTTGTACAGCACACATCCTATCCTCATATATTATCCTGTCACTTAAATATGAGAAGATGGTAGAAGAGGAGGCAATCTGAATTCAACATTTGACTAGGATCACATATTGTGGAAAAGTGTAGAGGCTTGGATGGTTGCCACCTTCACTGTCAGTCAGTCAGTCAGTTTAATTTATTGCACAGTTAATTAAAACCAATGCGATACAATAACACATAATAAAATTTGTTAAAATCTGCAACATAAATAATTCATCTGTGTAAGTTAAATCAAATGTCCTGTTTTGCTGAGTTAATCATGGGTCAATTTTTGGAATTTTTTTTCTACTGCTTTTAAAAATGTCAAAAATCTACAGCTCAGCTGGGGGTCCTGTGCTGAAAAGCAGGTTAACACTGCATTCCTTCGTGTGCGAACCCCCTGTAGAATGAAATGGCGTTTCAGCAGAAGCTTCCTTTCTTCGTGCAGTTTCTCACACGAGCATAGCAGGTGCAACATATCTTCTGCCCCTTTGCCGCATAACCTACATGATGTACCTGCTTTCGATCTCAGCCAGTGAGGAAGATGTAGAATGCATGGTAACAAGCCCAATCTGTATCTTAAAAAACACAGTTTGATTTTTTTTGTGTAACCTAGAGCAAGGTAAGGCTGGGAGGCTTGTGACAGGTATGTATTTAATACCATCCAAGCATGAGATCTTTTTGATAGGATGGCTTTATCCTGGACCCATGACTGTAGCTTGATCGATTTTTTCACCAATTTGTTGAGTGTTTTATGATGTGCAGGGGACGCCCAGAGCTCTGCCAGCCCGGTGTTCCTTATGCTTTTTTCCAAGTATTTTGCAGCTGGTGAGTTTTGGGTCTGCTCTAGCTCTTTCCATAGATATTCATTCAGCGTCCCTTCGGTCGTTTTTCTTACTTTATCCCAGGAGCAGATGTATGCCCCCTGATGTGCCAATATCTGTGACCGAATTCCAAACTCCAGTCTGATCTGTGCTGGGGAGGATCGCCTTGGGAGGCTGAAGATGATTCTGTGTGCCGACACGATTGTACTGTCAAGTATAACGGCATCTCTGCCTCGATGGGCCTCGCTCCCATATGTTAGTGTTGGTAACAGTTTGGCACGTATAACATGGAGTAAGGGGGACAGAGAAGGGCCGGAGAGTTTGGTATTTAATGTTTTTAAGGCAATTGCCAGAACGGTGCCCTTACCTCTTATGCTGGCCCTTTGTTCGCTAAATTGGCCACCACTGTCAATCTTTACGCCTAGATATTTATACGACGAGGTGTCTTTGATTCGGGTGTTTTTCCAGAACCACGAGAAAACTTTCTTCTTTTTGTTGTTGCTGATTGTCATCGTTTGCGTTTTCTCGAGGTTCACTGTTAAATCATTTAACTCAGAATATCTCTGGGTCGTATTCAGAAGATTTTGAAGCCCAACTCTTGTATGGCTTATTAACACCAGGTCGTCTGCATATAAGTGGCATGGTAAATTGAGGCCTCCTAGTTTTGGCGAGTGTGAATTGCAGTTGTTTAGTAGGGGCACCAAGTCCCCCAGGAACAGGTTGAACAATGTGGGGGCCAGCACACAGCCCTGCTTGAGGCCGTTATTAGTTTGTATCCGCCTTGACAACATTGAGCCGTCCCCCACCTTGATTTGAATCCAAGTGTCTGTATGTAGGTTAATTAACAGCTCCAACAAGCCTTTTGGAATACCCCAATCATTAAGTTTTGACCATAGTAGGTTACGGTTAATGTTATCGAATGCTGCTTTATAGTCTATATAGCAGAGGTGTAGAGGCAATTTTTTTGTCTCTGCCTTGTCAATAAGCATGCCCATCGTCAATATGTTTGTTGTCGTCCCCACTGATTTAACAAAGCCTGTTTGATTGACAGGTATGAGAGATTCCCTCATAGCCCATTCTTTTAATTCTTCCAAAATTAAGCCTGTGAAATACTTCGCATCGTTATCAATTAGTGCAACTAACCGATAGTTTTGAGGAAGGCCTCTATCCCCTGCTTTGTGTATAGGGGCAATAATGGAGCCCTTCCAGGTATCTGGCAAGATATTTGTGTGTCTGATCTCCCGAAAGAGAGGTTCAAGTGCCGCTGCCCAGTAATCCATATCTTGTTTGAAGAGGATGGGCGGGATCCCATTTGGACCCGGCGCGCCTTCCCTTCTTCCTTTCTTTATTTGCCGCTTTATTATGGGTACCAAAGAAATATGTTCTGCGTCCCCCGCCGTGTCCTGGTCAGTTGGGCACCATCGTACAGGAAAAGGATTGTTCATGTTCTGATTGGCCAACAGATCTCGATTAAAATGGTTTTCGAGAAATGCTGCCCAAATTGCCTCTGTGATGTTTGATGTTATCTCCGTTTTTGCAGGGTGCGTTAGTGAATTTATTGTTTTCCAAAAACTTGCACCATCATTCTTTTTTATGTCCTCATGAAGGGTAGCCCAGAGTTGTTCCTCTAAGGTTCTGTTAGCTTCCCACTTAAGTTTTTTTTAATGAGGCTTTTAATTCAGAGAGTTGATGCAGCATCCTTTTGTTGTTGTGATCCTGCTGTACTATTCTCCTTAACTTGGAGATTGAATATTTTATTTCTTTAATTTTCACTCTGTGTGATTGAGGGAGGGTGCCCGATTTATTTGTCCTTGTGCACAATTTAGGTTTTGTTGCGTATTGCCCCAAGGTGGTAGTGAACTGCACCCATTTCGCTACTTCATTAGGGCCCATGCGCTCCATGTAGTGTTGTTTTGCCAGTCCAATCAAAAGTTCGCCCATTGTAGTCGAGTACTTAATCTTTTTTAAGTTTTCGGTGTAAATGGACTCTCTGGGGGCTGTCGAACGCTCGTAAGTTGGCTTGGCAAGGTCCATAATTATTTCCTGAGGCCAGTGATCGCTATCTGCTTGAATCCCAATCTGATAGGATATTGCAAATTGGAAAAGTGGAAGTGACATGAAGGTATAATCTAGCGTGCTGTTCGCTTTTTTTGAGTGGAAAGTTGAAGCTGGCGGGTTGTCCCCTGCAAACCTGCCATTTAATGCCCTTAAGTTAAAGTTTTCTAGTGCCTCAAGTACCTTCTTTCCCAATTTTGATTGAATGGCTGTTAGTGGCTTGCTTTGTTGTGGTAATGCCCAGAATGTATTTTGTGCCATGATACCTTCCTCTTGTGTTGTTCCCATAAGATTGAGGTTGAAATCCCCAGTGAGTACTAAATTCCCTGTTTTTTCCCCCGTAATACACTCTTCAATGTATGCATATGACTCCTCCGCTGCTTTTTTCTTTCCTTTGGGGTGAATATAAGCATTAAGCAAGATGCAGTTGTTGATTGTTTTGCCTAGTCTTGTTATCAAAGTCAGGTTAACTGCGAGTGCAGCTGTCGCCGAGTGCCCGGTTTCTTTGGCCGTCACAAAACTGGTTGTAGCTACGTATGTTACCAAACCACCTCTTAAATGACCATACTTAGCTGAGCTCTTTGCGCCGGAGAAGAAGCGTAGATATCCTTGCAGGTGTGGGGGCTCGACAAGCCAGGTTTCTTGTAGCGCTATTAGATCAAAAGATCGAATGTAAGCTATAAAGTCTGGGTCAAGCATTTTGGATGCTTGGCCATTTATGTTCCAGGAACATAAGCGCAATTGATCCTGCAAGTTATCCGTTATTGGCCACTGCACTTGTCAATAGCTGTTTATTATGGTTCTCACAAACCGTCTTTGTTCCTGCCACCCGTTAGAGGCTTGTCTTCCCTGTCGTACTCCAAGAGTGAGTTCGCTCGACCCATTGCTGCCAGTACGGCTTGGCCCGACAGCACTTCTGAGAACCGAGATTTTGCTGCCTTCTGTGTGCTCCCTCGGATTCGGATTTTTCACAGAGCACAGTACATCCGGGTATCGTGGCTTTGTGAAGGGCTTCAGCGTAATGCCCCAATTTTTGAAGATTTCAGATTCCAAAAGGATCTTTCGTGCCATGTCTGCCGAGGCCCAGGTCGCCTTCGTTGCTTCTTTTCCTATACCATCCACAGCTATAAATTCGATAGACTTCAGGTCCGAGCTTGCCACAGATGACAATGGAGGAATATGGGCCAGTAATCGCAAGATATTGCCTCTATTAAGGATGTCATGGTTTCCTTTGGAGATAAAATCCGGGATAAACCATGTAGCATCCGAGGCTTCCCCTTGGTCCATAGCACCTCCAATTGCGTTGTCCTTGTTTGATGTTGCTGGCCACTTCGTATTACTAGCTGTATTTGATGGAACCCGATAGCCCTCTCGGCTATCAGAGATTTCGCGACGTGGAAGCTGTTTGTTTAAAGTCAGGATTACAGGGGCAATTGTTGACATTGTTTGATCCACCTGTAAATATTTAGACACCGTTTCTTTGGTAATGGCTGATATTTGATTTCCGGTTAGTCCTAGATCCTGTCTTCCTGTTTTATCTTCCATTGGACTTACAGGGCCTTTTGGGCTTTCCATGGGTTTTGTGCAGGGCCAGATGTTAGGTATTAAACGGTTCCAAGACCCAGGGTCGACCAATGTGATGTTGGACCCAGAGTGTGGGGGCGCCACTGCTTGATTACTTTGTGGATGAGCTGCTATCTTCACTAAGATTTTATTTTCTGGTTGGGCGATGTCATCAATAATGCCGACTCTTTCTTCTTTTTCGTGATTCGGAGTTATTGCTTCAACCAGGTTGCTCGTGCTTTGTTCTGCAGTTTTAATTTGTCCGAAAAGTTGCCTAAAGCCTTCGCGTTTGGAGCAGAGCTTCTGTTTCCTCCCTTTGCGTTTTTTCGTTCTCCTCTGTTTGGCATTTGATTTCTGGTTTATGTCCACCTCGTCTTCGACACCTGCTGATAGGGGTGTTATATTCTCCGTCCTATTTTCCCCTATGTCCTGGATATTCGCTACCGTTTTTTGATGGTAATGCCCACCGGTCATTGTTGTATCGTCGCATCGTTTGGCAGCGGTATCTTTACCAAGGGTGGCGTCTTCCTCAGCCACCCCTATTCGTGCAGTAGACTCTTTACCGGGTCCATTTGGTTTGTGGCAGCCCGGTGCACCACTGCTGATCTTCTGGCTAAGTTCAGCAGATTTAAGAAGTCCGCATAAGTCTGACATTACTCTTGGCAGAATGGCCAGTTTGTCAATGATTGGGCCACATTCACAGTCCATGTTGTTTCTCCTTTTGGTATCCACTTGTTGGTTCAGTTTGCTCTGAAGAAGCGAGTTTAATGAGCCCAGCTTCCCGTCTATTGCAACTACGAATACTGCCAACGTATCTAGCAGCGTTAGTTGGGCATCCATTTTCTCCGATTGATATTGAGCTGCGTCCACCAGGAGTTGTACTGTGTTGAGGAGGCTGGGCCATGCGCTTTCTTGTCTAACTTGAGCTGGATGTACATCCTGGTTCCCATTACATTCTTTAGGCCCTGCTTCTTGGAGCACAGGTGACACTTTGAAGAGTTGCACTGTTTCTGGCCCCTCCGTTCCTGCTGTATTTGTCTGCTGGATGACCATTCCACGTTTTGGTATCTCACTGGTCAGCCTACTTGTGCTTAGGTCGTTGGGGTATGCCGCCATGAGATCCTCCCACTCCTCTTTCTTTAGATAAGAAGAGATTTCAATCACTTCTGGAGTGCAAATTTTTTGACTTCCATCTATTTTTCCCGTCCCTTCTGGCGCCTTAGGTACTTGTGTTGCTACGTTGTTTTTTATATCAAGGATTACTAATGAGGGTTCCATCTCCGATGACCTTGCTGGAGCGGTAGCAGGTTCCTCTTTCCTCCTGCCCTCCTCATTATTGCTTAAGCCCTCGAGACCCTCATGGCCTAATTCATTGCTCATGCTGACTTTTTCGGTGCTAATGTTGATGTTAGCGATGTTCTTCTCCCATTTTAATGGTAGCAAATCCGTGGCTTCCTTTGGGCGATGTATTTGTATTAAGTTGGCATCTATGGTCATTTCCCGTCTTACCGGAGTGTCTGCCATCACGAGCTTTAACCCCGTTTTGAGATTATTGCGATGAGGTGTTGAAGTTTTTTGGGGTGTCATTGCTGATGTAATGCTTTTATCTTCCCTGCTGTTGCCGATGTTGTTACTGTAGCTATCGTCCAGTTGGCCCCGACTGTCGCTGGGATGGTGGTTTAAAGTTGGTTGGAGCGGTTCGATAGGTGACTGAAGGCCTGGTACTTTGTTGATCTTAGAAAATATAATATCACCTGGATCCTTTAAAAAGCAAAATTTTGTATAGATTTTAGACTGAACCAAAGTTGTGTTCGTTTTTTTTCCCCCTTCTTTGCTTGTCGTAGTTCTTATTTGTTTGGGTGTAATTGTAGCACTATGGGCTTGGGCTAGCTCCACTGATTCGCTTAAAGCTGTTAGGTCAATTATTTCTGGAGGGGGGGGCTCCACTATAGGTTTGGACACGTCTGTTTGTGCCTCGGACTCCCCCTTAGATGATTTAGTCCTTTGTTTCCGCTTGTTTAAACCTCCTTTGTGCGTTTGGCTCCCTCGGATCTTACCAGATCTCATGTTAGATTGGTGAGCCTGGGTTGCAAGGACCGACAAACGGAGGAGGGTAGGTAGGGGTTAGAGTGCACCCTGACCGTGATGTAGATGTGGTTGTCGCAGTGGCAGCACTCTAGCCCTTTAACTCCCCTTTCCCCACGCTACTGCTCTCTCATCTTGCCTTTGCGAGTGGGAAAACTGGCGTCGCCTCCTACCTCCCAGCGCAGCAGCAAGGTCTCATGAGCCAGGCAAGGCAAGCAACAACTGGCGCAGTCACGCAGCTTCTGACATTCAATACCACTTTGTGCGTGCACCGCCGCGGTTTCCTGCCTTAAGTTCTTTCTTTTGCAATACTTTACCAATAGCTAGCAGCTCATTGTTAAGTGTTTGATTCTTTTACAGGAAGTCGGCCGGTGAAATCGGCCGGGACCAGGAAGACTGAAAACCAGAGCTGAAACACCTCCCTGGAAGCTTAGTTCGCAAAAACGGTTTTGCCCACAGTTCCAGACCAGGTTATGTGGGGTAAGTCCTGCCGTTTACTTTACGGGGTCCAAGTACCAGCCGCTCCGTGACCCCCGCTGCTCACAGCCCCCCCGCACCTCACACCTCTCACCTCCGCTTTTTCCTCAGCTTAGCCTCCGCAGAGCTGATCCCGCAGCGGCTCTGCACAGCTCTTTGCTCTCTCTGCCTCACGAGAGGCTTACGGGAGTAGTGCTCCTGCTCCAGAACCTGCAGTCCTCCGTAGCCCAACCGAGGGTCCAGCTTTACTCCTCAAGACGGCCGCAGTTCTTGCTTGCAACTAGGCTCGATGTATCGCGGGAACACTGCCCTCTTGTCCCCCCCGCCTGTGTTTTACAGCGGACCCAGCGAGCAATATCTGCAAGCAGTGAATGACGGCGTGATCAGTAGTGATCAGTAGTGCCCTGTGCCCCGGCCGCTCCGACACTCAGCTCAGCCCCGTCACTCGGCTCTATGGCTCTATGGCGCCGCGGATCTCTCAGCTCAAACTCAGGCCCAGGCACAAGCTCTCGGCACACAATTCCGCTGTATGGAAGCCACCACTTTCCTTGAAGCCGCCAAAGCTGCCGCCAACGCTTTTCCTCCCGCTCGTGTCTCACTGTTTGCTGCTCTCGCTCACCGCTGCCTAGGCTCTGCGGAAACGGAAACAGGGATAGGTCCTCATGCGCCACCTTCACTGGATTTGCGTTGTGCAGTTCAGCCACCACATATATATATTTCACTTCCTCTACGTTCACTTTAGCTGCCCATGTACCCCTCTCAAAACAAAACAACCTAACTGGCACCAGTTCACCCTCATCTACATCAATTTCCATACATTTTGAGCCCTGTGATTTTGCTTGGGAGTCTTCATATCATGGACTTACAATCCAGTTGTAGCTACTCCACTTCATATGACACAATATATTGGCTGATTATGATGTTGGTTGGAAAGGCTCCGAATCGGATTCAGGCCTGCCAACCGATTATGATGTTCGGAAAGCGTTCGGTTTCCCGCCTTGGTTCTGACTCAGTTCTAAATGGCATTTGGGGGAATGGGGTAGTTCGGAGCCGAGTCATACAGGTCAACAGTGCACGTTTCCAGCTGAGCAATTGCGATGTCAGATCCAGACAGCCTTTTCGAATCAGTTGTTCCAACATGGATAAGCTGGCGGAATCTGACTTTGGGGGCCCCTAGCAGCCCCCCTTATTCCAGAGCCTTCCGAATGGGACCCATGGGAGTGCCCAAGGGACCCCTCTTTGCAACCATGCACAGTGTGGCAGGCACCATGGGGTGGCCACCATAGGGTGCACAATTTTCCCAAAGCCACCCCTTTCTTCAATGGGAACCTGTGTATTCGGTCGGAACACAAGCTCCCATTGAACTCAATGGGAGCCCGATGGAATTGTATTCAGACCATTCGTAATCAGTCTGTCGGACTCCCCAAATCTGATTAGGTCGTAAATCATTCCGAGACCGATTCGGTCGGAATGCTTTCTGAACGACATCGTAATCAACCCCATAGTCTTTCATGAACCTACTGCACTCCCTTGCCGTACATTCAGGGCATCATGAGGATGGCAACCTGATGTGAAAAGGGACCGCCGCCATAAGTGCGGCAGTCCCGTTGGGGAGATTAAGATGCACCCTCCACACTGGCGGGCACATCCTGCATTTTTTAGCACCACCGGCCGCAATGCCAAAAATGCGTGCCTGCCATGTTGTGCATGCAAATGCAGGGGGGTACCATAGGTACCCGCCAAGTGCACCCCCCACCCCCAAAATTCCTGGGGGCCCGCTTCAGGCCCCCAATGGCAAGCACCGCATGCCTTACCGTGGCGGCGTAGCTGCCACAGAAAGGCAGATCCCCGCATGTATCCTAATATGTATGGCGTTGTCTAACAGACACCGCCAGCATATTAAAACCTTTTCCGCCCGACTCATCGACTGGGCAGAAAACCAGCGGACGGTCTTTCAGTCCGCCAGGGTCCCCCCACCATAGTAATATGGCGGAGGGGAAATGTCATGCGGGTGGGAGAGAATGTCAGGCAGATTGCCACTGCCATGCGGGCTGTGGCGATCCGCCCGACATTCTAATTGACCCCTTAGTGTCATCCTTCCACTAGCCACCATGGTGTGATATGGTATGCTGTAAAATGACCTATGTGGGCATATTGAGTTGAGAGACAACAGTGATCTTGAAAACAATCAATCAATCAATCAATCACGGAACTTATATCGCGCACTACTCACCCGTAAGGGTCTCAAGGCGCTTGGGGAAGGGGGTCTGCTACTGCTCGAACAGCCAGGTCTTGAGCTGTTTCCTGAAGGCCAGGTGGTCCTGTGTCATCCGCAGGTGGATGGGTAGGGAGTTCCAAGTCTTAGCTGCCAGGTAGGAGAATGACCTTCCTCCAGCGGTGGCTCTCTGGATGCGAGGGACGACGGCGAGGGCGAGGTTAGCGGAACGTAGCTGGCGGGTGGGCGTGTAGAAGGTGAGGCGGCTGTTGAGGTACCCTGGGCCTAGGTCGTGGAGGGACTTGTGTGCGTGGGTGAGGAGTCTGAACGTGATCCTCTTGTTGACCGGGAGCCAGTGCAGGTCTCTCAGGTGGCACGAGATGTGGCTGCGTCGGGGGACGTCCAGGATGAGTCGGGCGGAGGCGTTCTGGTTACGCTGAAGTCTTTTCTGAAGCTTGGCTGTGGTACCGGCGTAGAGGGTGTTTCCGTAGTCTAGTCTGCTGGTGATGAGAGCCTGGGTGACCGTCTTCCTGGTCTCGGTCGGGATCCATCGGAAGATCTTTCGGAGCATGCGGAGGTTGTGGAAGCAAGCTGAGGAGACGGCATTGACTTGTCTGGTCATCGATAGGGAGGAGTCCAGTATGACGCCCAAGTTGCGTGCGTGGTCCGTCGGTTCAGGTGCGGTGCCTAGTGCCGGGGGCCACCAGGAGTTGTCATATGCGGAGGGTGATGGTCCCAGGATGAGGACTTCTGTCTTGTCCGTGTTCAGTTTCAGGCGGCTGTTGTTCATCCATTCAGCGACGTCTGTCATCCCTTCGTGCAGGCTGGCTTTGGTGGTGTCGGGGTCTCTGGAGAGGGAGAGAATCAGCTGGGTGTCATCGGCGTAGGAGATGATGTTGAGGTTGTGTTGGCGTGCGATGGCAGCGAGGGGTTTCATGTAGATGTTGAAGAGAGTGGGGCTGAGCGACGATCCTTGCGGGACGCCGCAGATGACTTCGGTGGCCTCGGAGCGGAACGGAGGGAGGCGTACTCTCTGTGTTCTGCCGGAGAGGTATGAGATGATCCATTCCAAAGCCTTCCCTTGGATGCCGGTGTCATTGAGGCGTTGGACTAGTGTGCGGTGGCAGACAGTGTCAAATGCTGCGGAGAGGTCTAGGAGGATGAGTGCCGCTGTTTCGCCGTTGTCAAGCAGGGCTCGGATGTCGTCGGCGGCTGCGATGAGGGCGGTCTCGGTGCTGTGGTTGGCTCTGAATCCGGACTGTGATGGGTCGAGGGATCCGTTCGCCTCGAGGAAGGCTGCCAGTTGCTTGTTGACGACCTTCTCGATGACTTTGGCGGGGAAAGGAAGGAGCGAGATGGGGCGGAAGTTCTTGAGGTTGGTCGGGTCCGCTGTTGGTTTCTTCAGCAGAGCGCTGAGTTCGGCGTGCTTCCAGCTCTCCGGGAAGGTTGCTGTGTTGAAGGAGGTGTTGATGATGTCTCGGAGGTGGGGTGCGATGGTAGAGGCTGCCTTGTTGAAGACATGATGGGGGCACAGGTCGGTCGGAGATCCGGAGTGGATGGTGTTCATCATGCATGACGTGTCTTCGGGGGTCACCTCGGTCCAAGTCTGGAGGGTGGCGGCGGGGTGCGAATGTTCGACCGATGGGTGCGGGGGTGAAATGTCGAAGCTGTTGTGGATGTCGGCTATCTTGCGGTGGAAGTACGAGGCGAGGGAGTCGCAGAGGTCCTGTGAGGGAGTGATGTCGTTGTTGCCGGTGCTGGGGTTGGAGAACTCCTTGACGATGTTGAAGAGCTCCTTGCTGTCATGGGCGTTCTTGTCCAGTCGTTCCCGCAGAGATTTCTTCTTGGTGGTGCGGATGAGCTGGTGATGTCTGCGAGTGGCGAGTTTGAGTGCGGTCATGTTGTCGGCGGTCTTGTTGAGGAGCCAGGCCTTCTCGAGGGTGCGGCAGGCCTTCTTGGAGTCCTTAAGTTCGTCGGTGAACCAGGGGGCCTTCTTGCTTCTGGGCCTGGTGAGGGGGTTCTTCAGTGGGGCGAGGTCATCGGCACAGGCGGTCAGCCACTGCGTGAGGTCGAGGGCAGGTGTGTTAGGGTCCGTAGTCCTGACAGGTGTGCTCTGGCTGAGGGAGGTGGCTAGCTGGTCGGCGGTGATCTTGCTCCAGTTTCTGTGGGGAGCCTGCTTCGGGTGATGGTGGACCGTGTTCTTTCTGAAGCTGAAGTGGACGCAGCTGTGGTCGGTCCAGTGAAGTCCGGTGGAGTGGCTGAAGGTGACGTGCTTGCTGGACGAGAAGAGTGGGTCGAGCGTGTGGCCGGCGTAGTGGGTGGGGGTGTTGACCAGTTGCTGAAGTCCGAGGTTGGCGAGGTTATCCAGCAGGGCGGTGGTGTTGCGGTCATTGTTGTTCTCCAGGTGGAAGTTGAGGTCCCCGAGGAGGATGTAGTCGGCGGAGGGGAGGGCGTGAGGGCTGATGAAGTCTGCGATGTCCTCGCAGAATTGTGCGCGTGGTCCCGGGGGTCTGTAGACGAGGATGCCTCTGAGGGTAGTCTTGGGGTCGGTGTGGATCTGGAAGTGCAGGTATTCGGCGGCGTTGAATACGTCGATGGAGTCAGTCGAGATGCGAATGGTGCTCTTGTGTACGATGGCGATGCCTCCTCCGGTCTGGTTGACACGATCCTTCCTGATGATCTTGTAGCCGTCCGGGATGGCTATGGCGATGTCGGGGGCTGAAGAGTCGTTCATCCAGGTTTCCGTGAGGAAGGCGACGTCTGGAGATGCTGTGTCGAGGAGGTTCCAGAGTTCCACAGCGTGTCTGTGGACGGAGCGGGTGTTGAGCAGGATGCACTTCAGGTGGTTGCTGTTGTCCGTCTTGGTGGGCGTGGTGCTTGTTTGGAGGCAGGTGAAGTTGCAGGAACGGCAGGCGAAGGGTCCATGGGTGCGTCGCGGGGACGCACGGTGGCATCCGGGGGCTCGGGCGGTTTTGAGTGCGATGAGCGTTGCGAAGTCGTAGGTCCTGCGAGGGGGCTGGCGGGCGCGGGGGCCAGGGGGTCTGGCGCTGGGCGCGGTCCAGGCGCGGACGGGAGCAGACGGGCTTTCCTTTGGCGCACCTTTGGCGCACATAAGGCGCGCCCGCTGCGCGCGTCCTCTGCGCGGTCGCTCAGGGGGCGTCATAAATCAGGAGCCGGGAGGGAGGGTCCGCTGGGAGGCGGGAGCGGGGTGGCCAAGGGGAAGGGAGGGGAGGCGGGACTGCAGGCGGAGGCGGGAGCAGGAAGCAGGAGACCGGGGCAGCGGCGGCAGGAAAACGGCGCGAAAACGGAGGGGAAGTGACCGGGCAGTGGCGGTGGTCAGCGGCCGAGGAAGGGGCAGCAGCGGCAGGCGCAGAGTGGCAGGCGGCACCTACGAGCTAGCAGGCAGAAGGCAGCGGCGTAGAGAAGGTGAGTGGCGGCAGTCCCAGCGGTAGGCAGGCGCCAGGCAGGCAGGCGGCAGAGCAGTGAGGTAGGAGCGACCGGCTGTGGGGGCACAGGGGGTCACACTGACCAGCCCGTCACGGTCCCCTTAAATCAGGAGCCGGGAGGGAGGGTCCGCTGGGAGGTGGGAGCGGGGTGGCCAATGGGCAGGGAGGGGAGGCGGGACTGCAGGCGGAGGCGGGAGCAGGAAGCAGGAGACCGGGGCAGCGGCAGCAGGAAAACGGCGCGAAAACGGAGGGGAAGTGACCGGGCAGCGGCGGTGGTCAGCGGCCGAGGAAGGGGCAGCAGCGGCAGGCGCAGAGTGGCAGGCGGCACCTACGAGCTAGCAGGCAGAAGGCAGCGGCGTAGAGAAGGTGAGTGGCGGCAGTCCCAGCGGTAGGCAGGCGCCAGGCAGGCAGGCGGCAGAGCAGTGAGGTAGGAGCGACCGGCTGTGGGGGCACAGGGGGTCCATACAACATACTGCAGATATTAATTCCACATTTTATGAGCATTCTTGGGTGTACTTACCAGGGTCCCTCATCTGCCCAGTGCGTGGTTCCTGACCAGATGTCACAGCCAACCTTGTACCAGATGTCACTGTGGGGACTGGAATCCTGGTTGACATCATTGGGCCTACAAAGATATGTGTGTTTGCCAGTTAATATTCTAGTTTCCAAATGCGATTTCATAGTTCAAGTTCACAGTTCTGGCACTGTTGATGGAATACATGTAATATGCCAATGTGTTGTCTGCTAACAATATAGACAATTGGACCCTCTCCTGACCACATTTACTTACCAGTTTGTGATGGTGGTATGGATTGCTGTGGATGATGTTTCCTCCCAGCAGATGCGGGGACCTCTGCTACAGTAGACTGGCTGAATGTGTCATTAGAGGAGAAACATTTACATGGGCAACTTGTCACAAATTTCCTCACTGCATCTACATGCTAACAGTAATGCTAAGGGCAGCCGTGAGCGGTTCAGCTAGGAGCAATGGGGCGGTGGGGGGCATGGCGATTTGGCGTGCACAAGTGGTTTTAATATTTTTTATGTGTTTCACTATACAGTTGTCTGTCAATTAGTCCCACCACGCCCTGCTCCTTACCGCTCAGACCTGCTCCGGTCCCGGCTGGCTAAGTGGAAGGGGCACTTCGAGGCCACGCCCCCTTAGTCCCAGCTATAAAAAACGCGCTGAATTACAAGCGAGTCAGATAACTTGGACCCTCCTGAGGCGCAGCCGGGAGTAGAAGGAGACAGAACTATTCACTGTTTTAAAACTTAAAATACTGTATTTTTGTCACTTGGATTTTAACTCACTCACCCCTCCTGGGACACATCCTCTGTGTGCAGGCACCCTTCCACGCCGAAAACGAGCGCTGGGAAGGGCGAAATCGCCACATTTCCCGCCTAATTATCTCCCCTCGCCCTGATTGGGCACGCCCACTAGAGGCCACGCCCCCTTAGTCCCAGCTATAAAAAAAGAGCTGAATTACAAGCAAGTCAGATAACTTGGACTCTCCTGAGGCGCAGCCGGGAGTAGAAGGAGACAGAACTATTCACTGTTTTTAAAACTTAAAATACTGTATTTTTGTCACTTGGATTTTAACTCACTCACCCCTCCTGGGACACATCCTCTGTGTGCAGGCACCCTTCCACGCCGAAAACGAGCGCTGGGAAGGGCGAAATCGCCGCATTTCCCGCCTAATTATCTCCCCTCGCCCTGATTGGGCACGCCCACTAGAGGCCACGCCTTCACCTATCCCCTTCTTCAAAACATGTGCATGTACCGGAAGCGCAGCGGACGAGCGCAGCGGGCGCGACGATTGCGCGCTGAAGGCGCGCATAAGGCAAGCTCGTCTGTGCTCATCCGTGCCCAGACCGGGCCTAGGGCCACCCCCCCTATATCCCCGACTATAAAACTCAGACATTACAACTCGGAAACTCTCATGGGATTAAGACCCACCGGCAGAGATTGCCTTCAGCCCCAGTTTCATGCAGACACCATCCCACATTCCTGCCCCTCCTGTCAATCAACCCTTAAACCCAAGCCGGCTCCAGACCATTCACATGAGTACCGCATGTTCTTGCTCAACTGCAGATCCCTGCCCAAACACAGGGCAGAGTTCGCATTATTGCTGGAAGAACGTATGCCAGACATTGTCTTCCTAACAGAAACATGGCTGGCCACAGATTCGGACCCCGCGGTAATCACAGCCCTCCCTCCCGGCTTCCAAATCATTCGGCAGGACCGCCCTAAGGGCAGAGGAGGAGGTCTAGCTGTTATCTATAAAGACCAATTCCTCTGTCGAGTAATTCCGGAGACCATCCCTGACTGCGAGAGCCTAGCCTTCTGCCTCGAACTCTCCCCTAACACCCGCTTCACAGGTACTCTAATTTACCGCCCTCCAGGCCCTCGCAAACAATTCCACAATCTTCTCGCCTCGATTGTGGCGGAACGCGTCAGCACTTCCTCGAACTTCACCCTGTTAGGGGATCTTAACTGCCACTTTTACTCCACAACCGAGCACATAGCCACTATGATGATAAATGACCTAGCAGCGCTGCAGCTAACCCAAATCGTTAGGTCCTCCACTCACGTCAAAGGCCATTTGCTGGAACCTGTGTTCAGCAATTGCGTAGATCTTACATCTAGCCTACCAATCCCCCTTCCATGGACTGACCATTTACTAGTCCCCTTCACCTGGACCACACTCAAACCTCCAACCATTAAACCCACAGTACGAATAGCCAGAGCCTGGTCCCGCCTTCCAGTCGACAAATGGATGAGCAAACTCGCTAGCAACCCTCCTCTCCATAATAAGGATCCACGCCTAGCTGACCAGACCTATGAAGACTGGATCACCCAATCCCTTGACAACACTCTCCCCAAAATAAAAACCACTCTAAAACGCTCCCACAAATCGGCACCATGGTATTCAGAGGCCCTTAGGGCAAAGAAACGCCTATGCAGGAAAGCTGAAAGGAAATGGCGTCTGGACTTCTCTCCAATAGGAAAAACCCAATACCGAACGCTACTTAAAGAGTACAAAGAAGATATCAAAGCCACTCAAGCGGCATATTTTTCTAACAAAATCATGTCAGCCAAATCAGAACCTAGGGAGATTTTCCTAATAGTAAAAAATCTCTCCAAGCTACCACCCAGCCTACCTGTAACCACATCCACAGAGCATTGCAACAATGTGGCAGCCTTTTTCCACCCAAAAATTGACAAAATCTACGCCTCCTTTCCCCCCCTGGCCACCTCCGTTCCAGCCTCGACTAACACAGTCTTGGCACACCCTACCTTACAGACTCCCACCACACTAGCTCACTTCCCCCCCTAGATCTGGCATCTCTGGAAACTGTAGCCCGTAAAGTCAAATCTGGCTCCCCCAACGACCCAGCCCCACCAGACATTATAATGTCGGCATCTCAGGTCACCCTACCCATCATAATGGACCTCCTGAATGCCTCTATCTCCTCCGGCACGGTCCCTCCTGGATGGAAACGGGCCATGGTTAAAGCACTGCTGAAGAAACCCAGTTTGGACCCATTAGACTTCAGCAACTATCGGCCAATCTCCCTGCTTCCCTGGCTGAGCAAGGTGTTGGAGAAATACATCAACAGCCTTCTGGTCACCTTCCTAGAAACCAACCAACTGCTAGACCCCACCCAGACAGGCTTCCGACCCAAGCACGGAACCGAGACCGCCCTCCTCAAGGTCACCGAGGAATCCAGAAAAATCTTGGACCAAGGAGGATCAGTGGCAGTGATCCTCCTTGACCTCAGCGCGGCCTTTGACACGGTCAGCCATGACATCCTGCTGAACCGTCTGTCTAATGTTGGCGTCAAGCACCAGGCTTGGCTATGGTTCGAGTCCTTCCTGAAAGACAGATCCTTTCAGGTATTCGACGGTGAATCAGTATCTACCAGCAGACCTTTAAGGTGCGGGGTCCCACAAGGCTCCTCTTTAAGCCCGGCGCTATTTAACATTTATATGAGGCCACTGGCTGAGGTTGTTCGTCCGTATGGAGTTAAGATCATCTCCTATGCGGACGACAGCCAGCTGGTGGTCTCACTGGCACACGAGGCCAACATTCCCATGAGCGGGGGACTCTGTAAATGCCTTGAGGAAGTAAAGAGCTGGATGTCTTCCTCATCACTCAAGCTAAACGGGGACAAGACGGAGCTGATGCTTCTAGGTCCCGCGAATCCTAGCTCCTTCAATTCCCTGTGGCCACCCTGTCTGGGCACCCCCCCAACACCCAAGGACATAATCAGGAGTCTTGGGGTGTGGCTCGATAAATCCCTGTCATTCGACACACAAGCTACCAAACTTTCCGCCACTTGTTTTGGCCTTCTTAGAATGCTCCAAAAAATTCTTCATCTTTTACCCATGGAGGCAAAACAAGTGGCCATCCAGGGTCTGATCCAGTCCCGCCTGGACTTCAATAACGTCCTATACCTCGCTGCACCAGACTACACACTGCGGAGACTTCAAACAGTGCAGAACTGTGCAGCTCGGACACTGCTCCAGCTCCCACGCCGACAATCCGTCAGAGCTAGTCTGACCAGTCTACACTGGCTGCCAGTCCGCCAAAGAATCCACTTCAAAGCCTTGTGTATTGCCCACCTGGCTTTCTGGGACAAAGGCCCAATCATCACCCGCGACCTAATCTCTCACTACCATCTAAGCAGAAACCTACGGTCAAACCAGACTTTTCTGGCCACCGCACCCAGAATAAAAAGAGCCAGAGCAGGCGGTAGGACCTTCACCCATAACGCTTCCAAGCTATGGAACGCCCTTCCTCTTCATCTGAGAGGCAATTGTAATCTTACCTCATTCCGGAACCAGCTCAAGACTCTTCTTTTCAACTCCCCACAATAATTCTGGTAACTATCCCCGCCTCTGCCTATACATCTGTCGGTCCCCCAGCGCTTGGACGCCCCCGGGCATCAATCGCGCCTAATAAATCCACATACAAATACAAATACAAATACAAATACACTTTGTCTTTTGCTATTTACCAGTGTTACTTATATATGCCAGCAGTGATAGGCCTCTATTTTGATAAGGGTTTTGTCATTTCCATCACAACGAATTCGAGAACTTATTGAGCAATGTACAGAAGGATACACACAAGGCTTTGACTGACTATGCTTTTTACACATAGTCACAATTGTGGTGCAAAGCATGGACATTTCATATCCATGTTCTCGTATTCAAATTTAGCTAGTACCACATTGTGAACATCACTAACAGGCAGCTCATGGAGCATGTGGAGATTTATGGTTTGTAGGACATACTCCTCTAGTATCGTGAGACAGAGGCGGGATCCAGGTTGTACACCAGGGAGAACTCTGGCCACCTCAATTCT
Organism: Triturus cristatus; assembly: GCF_964204655.1. Lineage (NCBI taxonomy): Eukaryota > Metazoa > Chordata > Amphibia > Caudata > Salamandridae > Triturus > Triturus cristatus. The sequence continues at coordinate 186,314,514 of NC_140589.1, forward strand.
GGCATACTTCTCCCTCACCTGCATCTTCTCGTCCTGTCACTTCTTCTTTATGTCATTAACAGTGCAGACTTCCTCCTCCAATGCTGTGACTGTAGTGCCTAAATGCTGCCAGAGGGCCGCCTTCTGTGGGCCACTGGTGCTGTAAGGGGGAATCCATAGAGCCTTTTGTGGTGCCTCACAATGAACTCCAAGATAATGGTAGTCTCCTCCTCAGTGTAATTTTTCTTTCTCCGCTAGTGTGGTATTTTTGGAAGTAAAGCGCAGAGCAGGCAAGTAGGAATTCTACGTAGCCAACCTGGGCCTTGTTTTTGTGCTGCTTTTGTTTTGTTTATAGTGCTTGTTCTGCATGTGGTGTCAATTGACTGCAGGTGTAGGTGATTAGACTTCATCCAGCCCAGGCGGGGGTGGGATCGTAAGCACCTACACAAGTGTTTAACATTGAAGACAATGACCCTCCGGCCGGAGATTCCCGCCCTACGGCGGAGATTCTGCCCTGACTGTGGAGATTGCGGGTGCAACGAACACAGCCCGGGTGTGGAGATCCCACCCTGAGTGCAGACGTAAAGATATGACTAGTAGATGACTTCTGTGAATATCAAAAGACGTAAAGTTAGACTTTTGGTTCAGATTACTTATGTGAATCAAACAAGTGCTTAAAACACACACACTTTTGTAATAAGTAATCAGACTATATCTAGTGCAAAATCTTTTGTCAACACCACCTTTATATTTCCTCTCAAAAACAATAAATACTTGTCAGCATGAAGCTTCAGGTGACTCCATCAATTAGAGTTTACACTGGCTCCAAATCATCCTTTTTTATTTGGTGATTAACTAATTGCACAAATTTGCATTTCTTTCAGGTAGCAGGCACTCTCTTGAGCAGAGATTTTTCTTCCCTACCTCTATATCCCTCTTTCTGCCTCGCAGTTCACAAGCCCATCACCCCCTGCCCTACTATGAAAAGGTAAGAAGGGTGTTTTACTTGCTAAAATGAGGGTCCAAGCCACTCTTGCTGCACATAGAACAGGGTCCAAGCAACTGGGTGGCTAAATGTGTGTGTGTGTGTGTGTGTGTGTGTTTTGGGCATCAGGTCCAGGAGAGATGTTTCTTGGAATGGCCAGAATAGACAGCTTGCTTCACTAAGCTGTAGGTATCATTGGTGCTACATATGCAGAATTATGGCTTATTTACTATGTTTCCTTTCTTCCATTAAGAGACCTGAGCATACTTGCAGTTCCAGTGTTGGTTAGGTCCTCAGAGCTTTAGCTTTAGAGGGGAAAATGTAAGCAAAGGAGACACCTTGGTTTGGACATCAGTGAGTTGAAAGGGAGAAAAATGGTATGAGATAGAATCTCATGGTGTTACAAAATGGGCATAGGAGATAGCCTGCTTTGCAAGGCAGAACCTATCATTAGTGAAGCAGGTGCATTGGCAGTGGAATTCGGGGTCTGAGTGGGCAGTGCCTCACAATTACGAATGTCTTTCTTTGAAAAAACAGGGCATGTGGACTTATTTTTTTTTGCAAACATTGGTGCAGAGGGCACACGTGGCCTAAAATGGAGGCACATGCAAAGCTTTTTTGTTTTTTAAAAGGGACCAAACATTCTGTTTGACGATTAAAGTGATGGTATGGCAAGGCGGGGAAGAGGTGAAAGAAGAGCAGTTACCCTGCTTCTTAGGACAGCAGCTATCACAAGAGCAGCAGGTGGCGTTGCATTAGGACCTAGGAGTGTAAGGGGATTCACAGCATCCCAATGGTGGGCAATAGTGTTTTTGGTGCTTTGGTACATTTTTTAATATTGTTTGATTAATTTGCTCTTTCATAAGGGTTGCCTTTAATGTGGATTATGAGCTACAGAGAAACATACTTGAAATGATCTCATAATCCTCACCCCCTGCTAGCAGCCATGCACCCAAACCTTTGCAAAAACAGGGGGGGACCTCAAAATATTTTGGTTAATGGGAGCTTATTGCCAAGAATTTTGAATACCTCTGGCACAGAGTGACGGTAGAGCATGATTCATGTTCTGTCCTATATATCTTTCTTTCTTGAAAAGGCATCATCTTGATTGATGTTGAGTCATGTGGAGGTTTATAATTCACCATATAAACATGGTCACCAGTAGTGTTGCTGAATCATTGCTTTGGTTGCATTTATTCCAGAATAGGCATACACCAACCTCTCATGGGCTCCCCTGATTAGGTTTATCTGGACAGCACATTTGAAATAATCCTGTCTCCCGGGTATAGTAACCAGAGGAGTGTTATCAGAATCAAGATTGTGGGAATATTTGAAACGAAAGCCATCTGGAGGCATTTTACTCTTCATAGCTGCATGAATCGCTTTTAGTATATCTGTTTATTTATTTATTTCATTTTGAAGGTTTTATATAGCGCGGACATGACCGTTGCGGGTATCAGAGCGCTTTGCAAGAACAGAACAATGTATGTTACTATGTTACTGAGTACTTGTAAAGTGCATGGCTACTCCCTGGAGTGTCCCGGCACTGGAAAAAAAAGAACCAGTGACAGAGCGGTGCAGGCAATCCCAGGGCAGCTGACTTATTGTGAAAAAAGCCAAGTTTGTAATCCGCATCTGAAGCTAGGGAGGTCCTGCACCTGACGTAAGGCTGGCAGCAGGTTGTTCCAGAGCCGATAGGCTACCACCTGAAAGGTGCGCCTGCCCAGGCGAGAGCGGGTGAACCTAGGGATCAGCGAGAGCTGCTGATTTGAAGACCTCAGACTTCTGGAAGTAACATAGTGCTGGCATCTGTTTCTAAAATATAAGGCCCCAGTGTTATGAAAGGCCTCATAAGTCAGCACCAGGGCTTTGGAATGGGTCCTCTTTCATACCGAAAGCCCATGCAAGGACTTCAGGGGAGGGGTTATGTGTGTCCTAAGGTCCACCATAAGTATGGCTCTTTCCGCGGCATTTTGCACTACTTCTAGGTGGCCAAGAAGATAGTCGGAAAGGCCGACATAGAGAGCATTCACATAATCAGGGCGGGACAAAATCAGTGCTGGGACTACTGTTTTCCTGTGGGAAACTGGGAGTAGTGGGAGGAAGTATCTAAACATTTTCAGTAGACCAAAGCATGTGCCCGCCACAGCCTGGACCTGGGACTTCATGGACATGTCCGCGTCCATTTTCACCCCGAGATTCTTAACAGATGTGGCTAAATTTGCAGGGTGGGGCATATTCTGTGGCCACCATTTACGCCACTCCTCCCCAGTTGAGAGCTTTACAGTTTTGGGAAGTTATGCAATTTCTTTTGGAACCTGTGATGAGCCTGGCCGCTGAGTTGATTGAGGCTTTTAGAGGAGCCTTTGTAGATCTGGGGAGTCCACAGAGGGTTGCACTACCATATTCTAGTCTCGGCATTGCTAGTGCTTGGACTGCCAGTTTGAAGTCCTTTGCGGGGAGGAAGGGTTTTAATTTTCCCAAGGTGTTCATCTGAGTTTGCTCCTTAGATCTTCGTTTGAGATCTGGTTAGGCCTGCTACCTTGACAGTCTTTATTGCAGCCTTTGCAATAACTCAGCCACACAGATCCCTTTGGCATGAATCTGGTCACGCTGATTGCCCAAAGTTTGCATCTCAAGGACAAATGGAAGCTTATCTAGCAAGACAGCTACCTTTCTCCAGAGCTCTTTATTTTGAATAGTTTCTCCTTTTGAATACATTTAGCTGCCAATGCTTTAAATTTGCCTTCTAACCTTGAACACAAAAGGATGAACTGGACACCATTAGTGTGGGAGCTGATGGGTCAGTCTTCTGTCGTGAAAATACTAAAACATGAATTTCTGCATGTTATACTATGCTGAAACCTAGGATGTTGGTGTGGTGCACTGTGGGTTGAACTCACCAACTTTCACTACACCATGCACTGCTATACAGGCTCCAGAGTATTTATATTTATTTCCTACTGCCGGTTGTGCAGAGCTGTTCAAGGAGAACATGCTTTGATATGACTCAAAGGAAAAGGCTTTTGGAGGTGGAGTAACATTCTGTTCATACTGGAGGAAAGCTTGTGTTGGGCCTGATCTTTTCTGCATGTTCACCCACAAGCCTTTTGCCTTTAACCTCCACTTTTTGCTGAATTCGTCTTTTCTTGCCTAAGGACTCTGTGCACTCTACAACTGCTAATAAATGCTGTAGTGATTGTGCCCTCTCTTGTAAACATGGTAGAATTGGCTTAAAACCAATTGGGCCATTTAATGTAATTGTAAGTCCTGAGTAAAGTGGTACTACATGTACCCAGGGCCTGTAAATGACATGCTACTAGTGGGACTGCAGCACCCATTTAAGCAGCCCTTTACATCTCAGGCCTGCCATTGCAGCATGTGTGTGCAGTTTTAAACCGTCAACTGCCTTTATTTAATACATATAAGTCACTCTAGGGTAGGCCCTGGACAGCCCAGAAAGCAGAGTGAAGTGTGTTAAAAAGGTTGGACATGTACTTTTAAGTTTTAAAAGTTTGACATTTTATGGTAGTGGAAAACTCCTACATTTGTTTTTCACTACCAACTACTACTAGAAATCATAAGTCTGAGGTAGCTACAAAGACGTACCTAAAGGAGGCACAATGAAGAGAAATATATGTATTTCTCCTTGCCCAAGCTACGCTGAAAATAGAGGGTGCGCTGGTTACCAAAGAAGGTAGAGTTCAAGTCACTAGATTACATGAGTCTTTTTTTGAGGGATTACGTAGTTTTTTTTTAAAGCCAATGAGTAAGGGTAATAAGCCCCCACCCAAGCGGTTACGTTAGTATGACGGTGATTGCAGACGAGCCAGAGGTAATCTGGCTCTAGCCCTTTCTAGTGGACACAAGATTTGTATCCAAAAGGCCAGACAGCTCTATAATAAATGTCTTGGCCAGGCAAAAAAGAAATGGGATGATCTGTACTGGCAAGACCTGAAGGAAGCATGCTACGCCAGGGATTCTAGATTGTTCTGGAATGTTATTAAGTGGAACAGAGGTGGCTTGCCGGACAGACCGTCAAACCATGTTACGCAAGAGGAGTGGCTAAAGTATTTTAAACCTCAATACACATGTAATTTTACATATAATCCCCTGGGGGTGATATCCCATGTTTTTTACTCCCAAGGTCCTTTTAGTCCCAAGAATGCCTTAACAGCTCTGGGATCTGTAGCTACTGGGCGTGCCCCAGGATTAGATGGGGTTCCATCCGACCTCTTTCTCCACAATAAAACTTGCTGGAGTAAGTATATTGCACTGGTGGCTAACGCCGTGGCTGAAGGCGCCCCAGTGCCTAAATCATGGGGGGGTGCCGTCATAATCCCAATTTTCAGAAAGGGAGATAAGACACTCCCAGGTAACTACAGACCTATCAGCTTGATAGATACAATCCAGAAGATCATTGGGAGGATGGTCTTGAACCTGATACTGGACTAGATTGAAGACAATTGGATTGTGTCCCCTTTTCAAGCTGGTTTCCGTAAATTTACCAGTACAGTGGACCAGGTTTTTCGTTTCGTCCAACTATACTGGAAGGTAGTTACCCTGGGAAAAGGCAGTCTCTACATCGCTTTCGTGGACTTAAGAGCTGCCTTTGATCTTGTGCCCCGTTCGCGGTTGTGGTTAGTCCTTGAAAAGTTGGGGCTTCCTCTAGAAACTTTGACTTTGGTTATGCGGCTCCACGAGTCTAACTTTGCCAAAATACAGTGGGGAGGTCCTGGTGAAGTTACCCCTGAGTTTCCAGTAGAGCGTGGTGTGCGCCAAGGCTGTACTATGGCCCCTACGCTCTTTTCCCTGTACATTAACGGAGTAGTACACCGCATGCCTAGTGTTAATACTGATGCCCCAAAGCTGGCTGGGGTTATTACCCCAATATTGATGTTTGCGGACGACACTCTTATTGTATCTAAAACCCCGAGTGGTCTGCAAAGGGCTTTGTCAGTGTTTGAAGACTTTTGTCATGAATACGGTCTGGAGGTAAACATGACCAAGACCAAACTTATGGTTTTTAACCCATACTCAAGCTATAAAGCGAGAAAGTTCCTTATGAATGGGCAGCCGCTTGAAGAGGTTAACAACTTTGTTCCCCTAGGTATGCATGTGACAAATGACAATAAGTGGAGCAGGCACATTGAGATGTCCACCATGAAATTTAGACAGATATCGGGAGCCTTGATTAGTGAGCACAAAAAATCTTTTACCAAGCCAATTAAACCTGTGCTCCAAGTTTATGAGGCCAAGGCCCTAAGTTCTGTGCTGTACGGGGCTGAGCTATGGGGTTTCGACGCGTTAACTTCTTTAACAGTAGTCGAAAATGAATTCTTCCGTAGCATAACTGGCCTCCCACAGAGTACGCCCCTGGTTCCATTGAGATATAATCTAGGCAGGAAGGCTATTAAGGACCTAGCCAAACTTCGCCCGGTCTTATACTGGCGGATGCTTTGGACCACCCCGGAGCTTTCTTCATATGCTACGGGTCTTATCGACGTTATAAAATCTGACATGTTCCACAAGATTGGGTGGCTGAAGAGCCTCCGTGAGTCTTTGATAGATCTGGGTCTGGAGGGGCTGTGGAGTGACCCAGTGGCTGCTTTGTTCCCTCCCAAGAGATTCCTGAAAATGATTTACTGGGAACAGGTTGATTATCGAGTCTGGAGCAGTACCAACTGCTCTAGGATGACCAGTCGGTATCTGGAGGCAAAGGTTACACCTACTCTAGAACCCTACTGGTACTTGATTACTAAACCTAGTGATAGGAAACTCTATTTTCAGCTTAGAGCAGGTTCTCTTCCACTCAGGTCCCTTACAAGTAGGTGGTTCAGTGTAGGTGTAGAAACATGTCCTGCTTGTGGTTTCCAAGTTGAATCAATTGCCCACTTTTTGTTTGTTTGCCCTGTATATGCTATCCCTAGACGAGTGTGGTTGTCTCCAATGTGCAAAACTCTGAGCACAAGGAGTTGTGCCGTTGCTCTAAGAATTTTATGCACAAGCACCTTATCGATTGAATCAATCGCTTCAGCTGAATACTTGGGTTGGGCATGGTCTTTAAGGAAAAAGGCTTCTATGCAAACTCCGGTAGTACCTCCGTGAGGCTACATGTCGATGGGATGTGGGTTGATTCAACCTTTGTTCTAATGGATATACTATCCTTTTCCTTTGTATTGTATTTTTATATATACCATTTCATCTTTAGTCTATTGACTTGTTTAATGCTTTTTTTTAAACTTAACTTTTAAGTATTTATTGAACGATTCTATGTATTTTATAGGGAATGTAAATAGTTGTTTTATTTTGTATTTGTTTGTGTCTTGTATGAATTTTAAATTCGAATAAAGACTATGATGACTTGTATTTCTCCTTGATTTCCTCTTTTGATGTGTGGTGCATTCTGTAGCACACACAGAAAGAGGAAAAGGCCTCTTGTGATTGTTCTTTTGCAGGAAGGTTTCTCTTCCTGCACAAAAATAATCATCCATGCAATGCAGGCACCCTTGCACCATGGTGCAAAGGTGCCTGCTTTGGTGCAAGGCAGCCCATTGTGCGCCGGCACAGGGGAAAAGGACAGGCATGCGCCATATCTAATTGATACAGCACATTCCTGCCCTTTCTTTTAGCCGTAGTGCAGCGCAGCAGGAAGGCCTGCAGCGCTGCCCCACAGCTGTCTTTATGGCAGAGCTCTCCCATGTCCACAGATACCTACAGTGGAAACTATAAACAAAGGGCAATTTTACAAGCACTTTGTGCTGCCTGTAAAACATTTTTCACATATTAAAGGTGCTGCACAGATTGCACATGGGTCCTATATATTTGCACACTAATATGTCAACAAAATAATACTTATGTCTAAAAAAGAGAGCAACGCACAAACCATATGGCCTGTCTCATAGTATTAACATTGTCAAACAAGTGACCGTATTATATGTGGTTTGTTTTTTCAGCTGACCACGGATATAGGATCCAGCCGTGAGTCATGACACCCTATGGAAACCCACACTTGCCCAGGAAAATGGCCTACAACTAGGCTCTGTGCAGGACAAGAAACATTGTTGAAAGAACTTTTGGCCTGTGAAGGCCAGGTACAGGTGCCTGAACATTTCTGGTGGTTGTTTGCTGTACTCACCACAAACTGTATGCAAAATGATCTTGGCATGTGCAATACTGCACAACATGTGTGCAGACAAATGTCCACTGGGATGATGACCAAGAAATCACTGAGCATTTGGAGGAGGATGATGAGGAGGATGCCCAGGCTTCCACAAATCCTAACACATCAGCAGGCATATGCAGACGTGCCTCCATTGTTCATAATTTCTTTCCTTAATAGGAATGCGTTATTAATCCTCATACAACCTGATTTGTGTTTTCAACAGTTCAATAAAAGTCTAAAATTAGTATTAGCCTGTAATAATCCACATTTGTAAAGAGCGAACAATCACCCGTAAGGGTCTCTAGGCGCTGGGGGCCGTTGGGAAGATTAAGCAAACTATTGCCCAGAGTCACAAGGTGCTGGGCTAATCGTGATCCCCAGATTCCGGAGTCAGTCGCCCTGGCCGCAGCGCCACACCTCTTCCTTAAGCCTGTGTGTGTATTACTTGTCTTCTAAAAGTTGTAATTTGCAGGCAAACATTAGACTTGGAGTACCCCTCCGAAATGTACACCCATGTCGGATACCAGGCATAAAACATCCATCAATATAAAAATATTGGCCTGTGGCACAGGAACGTCACAGTTTAAACATTCAGGAGGCACAATGTTCACAGGCATATAAACAAGGCCACTTAACGCCACTTCATGTGTTTCTTAATGTGCTTGGCAATATGTGCTCCTGTCATGCAAACACTGCGTGAAAAAGGCATACCATGGGTGTTGCTATGGGTGTTCACACTCTTTACCTATACATTATGGGACATTTCAAGATTTCCAAGATATGAAAAACTCGAAATGTGTCAAAAATCATACGCAACATTAGGGGTTGTGTTAGGGAGGCGCAAAAAGTAGAAAGGTTAAGAAATCTCAGTGTACTTACCATTTCCCATGTGTGTACAGAAAAACAACACATAGAAAGAGGTGATGGCTTGAATTGATTGATATTGTGCATGAAGGTGTACCATCCTGCGCACAGTCATTCAGCCCTGCAACACGGCCACCCTTCACCATGGGGCAAATGTGCCTGTGATGGTACATGGCAGACCATAGTGCGCAAGCACATGTGGAAAGCACATGAATGCATTGTCTCCCGTAGATACTGCACATTACTAAGCTTTTGTCTTGATGTACCGCAGCGCAGCCAGGATCCTTACAGCGGTTTCCTACACCAAAAGCCCTTGAATGAGTCCCTAGGTACTTTCCATTACCAAGTGTAAGTAATCCAATGTGTCCATATAATTACTTTGGATTGAAACCAAAAAAATTACATATGTGAAGGTGACACCATAGATTGAAAGGTCACACAACAGTTTGAACTTTAGAAATATTTAAAGGACGTTGACAATTTGGATGTAACAAAACAAATTTACAATTAAAATCATTCAGAAACATCAACTGGACACGTGGTGGACTGTAAAATGATGTCAGGGAATGAAAGTGGAGGTGTCAGCATCTAACGTCAATTTGGGGCAGGTCAAAACTGACTTGCACCCAAAAATGAAGTTTGTGCATCTAACGTGTAGATTAGACCCTTGCATTTGCCACTCACAGCCAAAAATCGACATTGGTAGATGAAACGTCAAATATTTTGCTCAATGAAAAACAAGCTGTATAGAAAGTGGTGGTCCCAGTACTAAGGGTGGGCATAATGTGCGTAAGAGACCTACGTGGAGAGGCACGGAGATGGAAACAATCTTTGCACTCTCCGCATAGTTCCGTTACGCACCTCTCGCCTCCCGCCTGCCTCCCGCCGTCTCCCGCCCGCAGTATTAAATACATTTAAAAAGCAGATTTCAAATAACCTTACCGTATCGGCGGCGTCCCAGGGCTTCCAGCCATCTAAATCGCATCTTCTTCTGGGAAGTGCGAATGCGTGGGAGTCCGCGCATGCGCATTCCTGCTGAGGAATGCACATGCGCGGGCTCCCGCGCATGCACAGTTCCCAGAAGAAGATGCGATGGAGACGGATGGAAGCCCGGGTACGCCGCTGATAAGGTAAGGTTCTTTGAAATGTGCTTTTTAAATGTATTTAATACTGCGGGTGGAAGGCAGGTGGCAGGCGGCAGGCCAACTTCCGTTATGCCCGAGTGTGCGGAGATTTGCCTTGTTTCTCTGCCTATTTCGCGGAAGGGCAAATCTCCGCACATTCCGTGGGCGGAAGGGAGTTGTCCGCCCACCCCTACCTAGTACTATTACATCAAAACAGTGTAAAATTATATCAAAGAAAATGAAACAGAAAAATTGATTAGTGCTAAAGTGTTATTTAATCACACTAAGCAGCTGATGCACATTTTTTAAGGAAACAATTAGAAAAAAACATTAAAATATAACGTTGGTGTGCCCAACTGAGTGGGGGGAAGGTGACTTGAGTGAGGTAGTGAGGCAAGTGACAAACAATATTCAAAGGTATCACAATCAAATTGATGGGCATACTATTCAATGCCACATATTCATAGTATAGTTCATAACAGATAGATTACAATCATTTACATAGCCATGTACAGTAGAAGATCACAGTGCAAAATGCGCTGTTGGTGATACTGGCATCAATGATGTGTTGACGTTTGGACCCCTGAAACCATGTAGGTTGGTTCTAATCCTTACTAACGGGGTCTTCCTCAGGACAAAAGTGAAAGTGAGGGCAGAGGGGCACCTAAACGTAAAATAAGGAGTTTGTCAGGTCCAATAATTAAACTAAAGACGAGAACAGAAGCATGTGTAAGTCACTATATTTACCCTATCCGATAGGGGAAAATGGCCTAGTAGGTGCAATGTTTCGTCAGGGATGATAGGGCTTGAAAGGCTCCGAAAAGTGTAGGCGAGAGTGATGTACACCTGTAGAAATAAGGTGTCTGTCAAAGATGACCTTGAAAGAATCACAGGTCACTGTGTTGTAAAGCCCATAGTAAAATAAAGGCAAACTTACTCAAAAAGAGGGGATGAACTCCATACAAATCCTCCAAAGCAGTGTCAATGCTGCTAGAAAAGCAGTGGTCAAACCATCAGTTAAACGGTGAAAATAATCATGGGTAACTTCCAGAGATTGGATTCAATTAATCTAGAGGAAAAAGGGGGGGTGGGGGCGACAATCAGTGCTTGGAACCAGGTTGTGCATCTAAAGTCCACGGTGACGTTATGTACAGTGCCTGATTAAAACTGACAAGTTGCACGGAAGACAACGCCTGATTAAATAGGGAGACTCATTCTCAGATGAGATAAGTAAGAATATCCAATCTACTAAAAGCGGGGGGAGCGCATCGAGCGGTAACCACTAGAAGTGTCAAATGAACGGCATGCGCGAAGGATGACTACGTATATGCTCGGCGCAGTGTTGTTTGTGCAGATATTGAGCAAAAAGTGAGTTATAACGTGCTCGCTGGTGGCTACAGAGTGAAGCAACCCGCGTTTCAAAACTCCCAGATGGTCGAAATTGAGTCTGTATAACTGACAAGCCACTGGACCATGGTGTGTCATGGACCAGGGAAATGTGGTATCATGCCATCATTGCTGTTTTTTAAATAGTGAATATTCATGCTTACAGCGGGATGCTGAGAGATTACTAGACAGATGAGCGAAAGTGAGTTATTATGTGCTCGTTGGGGGCTACTTAATGAAGTGACAAGTTGTTAAAGCACCTGAAAATACAAAGATTTAATCGGAATGACTGACAACAAGCTGCTACTAGAAAGACGAGTGAAAGTGAGTGTTGCATCCTGTATTATGTAAGCTTCTTTGTTTTGCTTTGTAATCTGGGCTCACTGGAATATGGAACACAGTGTCTGCGTGGTACGGTTTGTGTTCCATGTTCCAGGGGTCGACAGTTGGTGAATTACCAGTAGCTCGATGTGCTGTGTCTCTTCTATTCTACATAAAGAAACGATATTTATAACTACCTTGTTTCCTGAAGTTTGGATTTTACAGTGAGTTATTATGTGCTCGCTGGGGGCTCCAGAGTGAAGTGACACATTGTTGAAGTAACCGAATGTGCAAAATTATTAATAAAAAGCCGCTAACCTGTGGTGTATCATAGATCAAGGATACGGGTTGTCTTGCTAAGATTATATAGTGACTATGCATGACTGCGACTGACTACCCAGGGTGTGTCTTGTAATGAACCCCGAGTCCGAGAAAGCGGTACAGAAATGGTAGACTGAAGAGAGAACAGCACTTACCCTCGTCGGCCGAGTGTCCCTCATGGGAAGGGGAGAGCAAGCCGCTTGTGTGTGTGCCCTATTTATGTTACGCGGGAGACGTCGGCAGCCGCGTGACGTCCTGCGTGTGGCAGTTGCTAAATGCCTGTTAGTAATGAAGTCTGACCTCGCATTTAGAAGAAAGACTCTGGATCATGAGTTAGAGGCATCAAAACATTATTGTAAAAAGGTTGATTTACCTGTAACTCTCTTTAACTTCACTCGCTTGAGAGCATATGTAATTTGTCACAACGTATTATAAAACATGTTGGCATTGAGAATATTGTAAAAGATTGTCATTTACACACATGTAAGCCCAACGGTATAGACACCTATACAGTTACATAACTGTAGATGGGTTGCAAAAATACAATTCATTGTGTACAAAAGAAGCAATTACTCGCAGAGCTCAATATACGTAGTGAAAATGTTGGCATAAAACATATTTGACATGACATAGTCAATCCTACAATAATGAGAGCCCTTTGATGACAATAACATTTATGAAAGTCCTTGGATGAAATACCAGTTCACAATTCAAACAGAACGGTGGATCGGTGTTAAAAGGTTAGATATCCATGAAACAGTTTTATAAATTGGTAGCAACACTGACACAGGTGGCATCGAACATATGCAAATTCTACAATCACATCATACTCGTGAATGGGTCAGTGTTACAGAAAATATCTAATTAAGCACTGCTCAAATGGCATAGTTCAAACAAAGAGAATACATCCTAACCAATGGTGAGGATGTTAGAAATGTGCAGTGTTAGGAGAAATGTCGTTATGGTTATTAAGGGCCTAATTACGTATTGAGGCATGCCAGTTGGGCATTACTGGGGTCCAATTCATTCAAGCCATTGGCAATGGTGTCCAGACGTACCATCCATTTTGATTCTCTAATGGTTAAGATTGAGGCAATGTTGCAACGGATCCTACTTTGATGTTGCAGTATCCTGGCCTTAATCTTCTGTTGTGTCTGACCCACATAGAGAGACCTGCATGGGCAGACTATCCCATAGATCACATTTGTGGAATTACAATTGGTGAAGGAGTGCAGCATGATTGTGTGTTGCTTACGGGTGAATGTCTTGGTTGGTGTTGTAGTAAGGCACGTTTTGCAGTGTCCGCATTTGTAGTGTCCTTTTACAGGTGGTAAGCTCCCTGACGAAACATTGCGCCTACTAGGCCTTTTTCCCCTATCGGATACGGTAAAAATAGTGACTTACACATTATTGTCATCAAAGGGCTCTCATTATTGTAAGATTGACTATGTCAGTCCAATATGTCCTATGCCAACATTTCCACTACGTATATCGAGCTCTGCGAGTAATTGCTTCTTTTGTACACGATGAATTGTGTTTTTGAACCCATCTACAGTTATGTAACTGTATAGGTGTCTATACCGTTGGGCTTACATGTGTGTAAATGACAATCTTTTACAATATTCTCAATGCCAATCGGTTTTATAATACGTTGTGACAAATTACATATGCTCTCAAGCGAGTGAAGTTAAAGAGAGTTACAGGTAAATCAACCTTTTTACAATAATGTTTTGATGCCTCTAACTCATGATCCCGAGTCTTTCTTCTAAATACGAGTTCAGACTTCATTACTAACAGGAATTCAGCGGCTGCCACAAGCAGGACGTCACACGGCTGCCGACGTCTCCTGCGTAACACGTAGGGCACACACACGAGCAGCTTGCTCTCCCCTTCCCATGAGGGACACTCGACCGACGAGGGTAAGTGCTGTTCTCTCTTCAGTCTACCATTTCTGTACCGCTTTCTCTGACTCAGGGTTCATTACAAGACACACCCTGGGTAGTCAGTCGCAGTCATGCATAGTCACTATGTAATCTTGGCAGGACAACCCATATCCTTGATCTATGATACACCACGAGTTAGCGGCTTTTTCCTGATAAATTTGCACATTTGGGTACTTCAACAACGTCTCACTTCACTCTGGAGCCCCCAGCGAGCACATAATAACTCACTTTCGCTTATTTTTCTAGTAGCAGCTTGTTATCAGTCTTTCCGATTTCATTTTTGTATTTTGGGGTGCTTTAACAACTTGTCACTTCATTCGGTAGTCCCCAACGAGCACATAATAACTCACTTTCGCTCGTCTGTCTAGTAATCTCTCGGCATCCCGCTGCAAGCATGAATATTCACGATTTAAAAAACAACAATCATAGCATGATACCACGTTTCCCTGGTCCATGACACATCACAGTCCAGTGGCTTGTCAGTTATACAGACTCAATTTCGACCATCTGGGAGTTTTGAAACACGGGTTGCTTCACTCTGTAGCCGCCAGCGTGCACGTTATAACTCACTTTTTGCTCAATATCTGCACGAACAACACTGCGGCTAGCATATACGTAGTCATCCTTCGCGCATGCCGTTCATTTTAAGCACAAGCACTTCTAGTGGTTACCGCTCGATGCGCTCCCCCCGCTTTTAGTAGATTGGATATTCATACTTATCTCTTCTGAGAATGAGTCTCCCTTTTTAATCAGGCGTTGTCTTTCGTGCAACTTGTCAGTTTTAATCAGGCACTGTACATAAACTCATCATTGACTTTAGATACATAACCTGGTTCCAAGCGCTGATTGTCCCCCCCCCCTTTTTCCTCTAGATTAATTGAATCCAATCTCTGGAAGTTACCCGTGATTATTTTCACCGTTTAACCGATGGTTTGACCACGGCTTTTCTAGCAGCATTGACACTGCTTTGGAGGATTTGTATAGAGTTCATCCCCTCTTTTTGAGTAAGTTTGCCTTTATTTTACTATGGGCTTTTCAACATAGTGACCTTTGATTCTTTCTATGCCATCTTTGACAGACACCTTATTTCTACAGGTGTTCATCACTCTCGCCTACAATTTTCGGATCCTTTGAAGCCCCATCATCCCTGATGAAACATTGCGCCTACTAGGCCTTTTCCCCCTATCGGATACAGTAAGTACAGTGACTTACACATGCTTCTGTTCTCATCTTTAATTCAATTATTGGACCTGACAAACGCCTTATTTTACCTTTAGGTGCCCCTCTGCCCTCACTTTCACTTTTGTCCTGAGGACGACCCCGTTAGTAAGGATTAGAACCAACCTACATGGTTTCAGGGGTCGAAACGTCGACACGTCATTGATGCCAGTATCACCAACAGCGCATTTGCACTGTGATCTTCTACTGTACATGGCTATGTAAATGATTGTAATCTATCTGTTATGATCTATGAGATACAAAAGAGTCCACGTCATATATGCAATTGCAAAAATCAGACTTATCTACAATCATTTACAACAGAAATTGATGCATCACTAATAAATGTGGCACTTGAGTCACATTTATGTCAGCCAGTAAACATGCATCTGTTGCCCTGCGTGGAAAACACTGGTTCTTGGAGTATAGTTTAGTATTAACATCAGAGATTATCGCATGACGAAAAATGTTGCATCCTTCAAATACGTGTCGCATCCACCCTGGTTATGATGTCATGGGCCTTCCATGCCACAAACCAGGAAGTACCAAGTTCCTTTCACTTTCTCTTTTACTGTCTTCCTGTCTGTTCTTGGTGTAGGAGGGTAGATTGGATGCTGCTGAGTTTGATATTGTTTGAAAGTTATTTCTCTGTCTGTACATTGTCCATTGTGTCAATATAGTGTCTGAATTGTTGTGTAGTTGTGTATTGTGAAGTTTTGTTTTGTTTGAAAACGGGTGCTGGTCTACATAGGGGTATTTGTTCAGTGTTATAGGGGGAAGGGTTGTTAGATTTTTGAGTTTGCAGTTTTTGTGCTTAGGGTGTTTTGTGCTGTTTTTGAAAGATGGTGGGCAGGTCCTGGAACGCGACTGAGCAGGTGTTCGGGTGCTTACTGTGGCTCATTGTGCACTATCTTCATAAAATGAGTGGGAGCTGAGGCGGGGTCCTCGGGGGTGTCCAAACCAAGAGAGGAAGACACAGTGGGAGAAAGTGCGTTTTCAAATGCAGCGGCTCTTTGATGTGGATCAGAACCTATGGCAATACAAACATCACTGGGCTGACATCGTTTACTGCCAGCAGAATCCCTTAGAACATCTGGGGCTATACATATCTGGAATATGAGGTAGGTTGACACAATTATCATTCGCAAGTGGCATGTTGTGGAATATTCGAATATAGCATGAAGAAATCCTAACGCAATTAAGACAATACTGCACAATACGAGGCACATGGCCACAAGGGAAACTTAATCTAAACAACCTATGTAATGCAGTGCAGTAGGGGCACACATATCAAGGCCTTTTTTATGAGGCCTCATGCACAGGTGGAAATTATGAAAAGAGTTGCATGACATTTTCATACAGACTTGTGGCTACTTTTCTTGCGCCCTCATTACAACATCTTGGATGAAATGTATTTACAGTATTTATTTCCAGGGCCCTCATACTTGTGAACTTGACATAAGGCAGTTACACAAGGAATCTTGCTGTGCTGCCCTATAACATAATTAAAGTGCAGGAAAGCACCACTTTCATGAAATATGGTGCTTTCCGGCCCTTTTCCCCAGCGCTCATGCATAATGGGTTGCCTTGCGCCAATGCATGCACCCTTGAGCCATACTGCAAGGGTGTCTGCCTTGTGGTGAAGATTGATTGTGACACCTTCCTGTGCAAAATCTACAAATCCATCATATATCCACTTACTATGTGTACCGCAGAATGCTGCACACATGGAAAAATTAAAAAATGGAAGACATTAAAAAATATGGCCTCGTTGCGCCTCCCGGACGCCACCCTGGGGGTTGCTTTAGGTTTGGATGCATACCCAGATATACGATTTCTCATACAGCTGGGAGTGTGTTAGATTCCATGGTTGTTGTGTTGGAACATCCACAGCAACGCACATGGTACGCCCCTTTCACACAGTGTCCCATGTGAAAGGGACACACAATTACAAGGCCATGAAAATTCACTTCTTGTTGCTTTGCTTGGGCTTGTCAACATGTGCCCCATTTACCCAGAACACTGTGTATAAGGGGCATTCCATGGATGTTGCAGTGGTTGTTAGAACGCAGCAACCATTTAAGCTGACACACTCACAAGTCTAAGGGAAATTTTATATATGGGAATGTATCAAAATCCAATGCAACTCCAGGTGTGGCGTTAGGGAGGTGCAACAAGGAGAAATGTTTCAATTTCTCTCCTCATTCATTTTTCTATGTATGCTGCATTTTGCTGCACACATAGCTTGAGGATGGTGGATGAATTGTTTAATTATTAGCATGAAGGTGTCCCTTCCTGCACACAATCAATCCTCACCACAACGCAGATACACTTGCGCCATGGTGCAAGGAGGCCTGTCTTTGACATCTCAATGGATCACCACTGCAAATGTGACCATATGTGGTTAACATATCTCATAAAGAGGATGCTTCCTTTGTAAAGTAATTAGCCTGGGCATGGTGTCAGCATTTTGAGTGTTATGTGACTCTATCACTCCCTTGTGAAGATGCCACTAACTTTCATACTCATTGTTTTCACTGTGTAACTGTACACCGTTTACTGACCACTGTACCATTTTTTTATGTCATGTCGGTAGTCCACAGCCATACACACGTGAAGAGGTTGCGAGCTTCTGGGATCCTAATGCCACTGATGAGTGTCATCTCATTGAAATTATGAACTGTTTGTTAAGACTCCCACATGCATACTTTGCTCAGAGACATGCCAGACACATCAGCATATTATGCAACATAGTTGCACCTCACATGTACATGGAAGACCAAAGAAGGTCCTAGTTCTATTAGCCCATTCATTGCCTATACATTTGCTACATTCATCTGGCCCACATTTATGATGTGTTGACACAGGACAGTGCAGAAATATCCTGTGTTGCGCTGCCCTACGTCAAAACCTCATAAATGAAGCACACATTGTCTGTAACAGATATCTTGGATAATCAATGTCAACATGATACTTGAAGATAGTAGAACCAGAAATAGATGATGTAGCCCGTTACCCACTGAACCGAAATTGTGGACTAAAAGACATATATTATTCAGGATACATGTCTTTTGTAAAGACACTTATGTCAAACAAAAAGCTCCCTTTGGGCTCCTTGTAAAGCATACACTAACTTTCTCACATTCAATCAAATAAACTTAGTACCAGAACCAAAATAGAGACCAGGAATACAATATATAGAAAATATATCATATATTCTTTATTAATATCATAAAATGTAATAAAAACGTATCATCCATGTAACAAATGGGAGAACTTTGTAGTCTTTAAGGAGTCAACAAACACCAATAAGTTGTATATTAAAGCACTTGAGATGCATAAATCTATATGCTAATGTTTACATTTAGATATGCAGTACACGTTTTATTTCTCCTGCTCAATTCTAATGTAGTTTTGAGTGCCTTCTTAAGCCAGAAAGTCCTGTGTTCCAGCCAGATGATGTTTCAATCCTTTCCACAAAGTTATTAAAAAAAAGCAACGCGTTTCGGTGGCATCATTCAGTTCACCACCTTCTTCAGGCCAACAAACACTTATAATAAGTCTCCCAAGTCGTTATATCTAAAAACAATATATAAAAAAAAATACATATAAGATATTATTGTTCAAACTATAATACAAATTATTACATAAGTTCATAAAACTAGCCATTGTATACCATAATGTCATTTGTTAACAAAAATAGTATAGCAATTTACTAATGGCTAAAAAACATTAAAATTAATGTTTCCAATGTTATACTCTCGGTCTCACAAAAGATGCTGTCCATAATTATTAAAATCAGACTGACTCTCACTCTCATCCACACAATAATCATTCAAATAATCTTATTAATCTGGAGGGAGTTACCCACCTGATTTTAGATAGACTGGAGGACGATGTGTCTCTCCTTTCACAGTTAGGACTTTCTTCACATATAGCACCTCACAAATGTTGCTCGATATAGGGGGACACAGTCTGCTTCCTAAAAAGATATATATCAAATAATATATAGTCACTGCCATAGATTGTATAGAGGTCTAGACTTCTATTCTTCCTCTTACATCTTTATAGTTGAGAAGTGATCATTTTTTCTCTAATGGTAATACCTTGATAAAATCTTCGACGGTGTCAGAAAATGCTTAAAACCACAGGAAGAAGATAACGCCAGCGGACACCAGCCTCATCCACTAAATTGCAAGATATACAATTCATTAGTTCACATTCGAACCAACATTGTTTTTAATTATTAATGACAAATAGACTTAAAAAATATATCTATATCTCTGTCTGTCATATTGTACCTGCTTCCCGGGTCCAAACTCGTATAACCACAGGAGCTATGGTCTTCACACAAGGCCTATATAGCCAAGACTGCACCTCATCAGTAGTACTTTTAAATTCTTCAAGCAATCTGCCTATAAGAGAGTCACAATGACCAAATGAGTCACGATAAAACTGTAATTAACACAAAGGTCAAATTACTGAAATGTGGCTTATTGCCCTTTTCAGATCAAAGATTCAAAAAAATATACAGCGATCTTAAAGTCCATTCATATGTATTGTTTTAGTAGGAAGAAAACAATGCCACTGTTGACACAAAATATGTGTCAAATAAGAAGATGTTATTTAGCACACAAGTCCGATCTTCATACCCATCCTATGGTTAGAAAGGACGAAAGAACAAACAAAGCCTCGGCTTATCCACCTCACCTTAAATAACGTAGCAGAGATCTATCAAATGTGATTACGACCTGTCTAACAGAGCTGCGAGTTCCGATATTGAAACTCACATAATTCCCACTGTTAAAATTGTATCGATACACTAAAATCATATAAACCGAAGAAGCACATCCACAGATCCCAAAGATCACTCCCCGGGACTAAATAATCT
Source organism: Triturus cristatus (assembly GCF_964204655.1). Lineage (NCBI taxonomy): Eukaryota > Metazoa > Chordata > Amphibia > Caudata > Salamandridae > Triturus > Triturus cristatus. The sequence goes on from NC_140589.1 coordinate 186,334,711, forward strand.
CACGGCCTGCTCCTGTCTCTCAGTTCGTCAATTCAATAAACTCAAGCCCCGTTCCGCTGCCGTTTTTAAACTTGTCGTCGCGTCTGCCATTAATAAAATTGGCAACGATAGATAGAGGACTTGTAAACTAGGGCGGATCCGCCATCTTGGATAAGGATACATATTGGGCCTAAAGAGATGGCCAAATCATAATAGTCAAAAACGGACTAATCAGCATCAGCCGTGTCTACCATTTTAGAGTGGGCTCAATCCAAAGATATATGTTTAAGGAAACGGACTAATCAGGTTCCACCGATTATTTTGTGGTAAAATGTGTTTTTTCCATAAGGATCAATATTGTCATCCATATGAACGGAGTGACAGGTATATATTATTGAAAGTGTCTTTCGGCACATATACCCACAGTATATTTTTAATCCCCAGTAGAAACGGGACTTAATAAAAACATCGTATTTCATATAAGGGGGTGACTAAAAGACGGATTGTACAAAAAAGAGGTATTTTACATATAGTGGTCTGTTCTATATTCGTGATATGAATAATAGCCCTCATTACAAACACCATCTCTCAATTTAGATGGACATATGGTGAAAGCCAAACTCATTGTTTAGATCGTAATTCTTTAAATTGGGTCTGAGACCTCAATATATATTCGTTCAATCTTTCCAAAAACCCATATAGATCTAACTCCTTAGTTGTTTCGTCTAAATGGAACCACTAACAGGACATTTATAAACACCCCCTTTTTTAAAAAAAGAGAAGTTTATTTATGTGTGTCTTCCTCCTATATCTATAAGAGGCTCGTTGAAGAAAATGGAAACACAATGAGTAACTGATGTTCTAATTACATGGAGATTAAAATATATCTTCCCTGTGCTATTTCAAACGTTTTTCCCATTCTTCACGGGAGTTAAGCCCCTGTCTAATGGTATTGAAAATGCAGATATACCATTGTTCTCTCGCCTTTCTCTTAGCTTCCATGTTTCCTCCTCTTCTGTTCATGGTAACTTTTTCTACATGTCTTTTGTGACATGTCACACATGACTGACACCTATCCACAGTTATGCTATTGCAGATCTGATTTAGACAGGTGCTAACAGGTCTCCAGTGAAACCTGTGCTGTCACCTGGAGTACATTCGACGTGACAACCACAAGACTTACAATACCTTGTCTGAACTCTATTACCCTTTGCTTCTTCATGAAGGACTGTCAGCATAGCTCACATTCATCCCACTATCACAGAATATTGTATGTCAATCCTGAGATACATATGTAATTCTGCCCATTTACAAAGTGTGGTCAGCAATTGGCTGGACTCAGCATGTGTGCATCTTCAAGCTCACATTAGTCAATGGCATCCATGTATAGATGACACATTAATAGCAGTTATGTGGCATGGGTGACATTACACTTGTCAGCTGACATGAACAGTGCAATGGTCACAGACAGCCTGTGATCTTTTTGTGACCAAACATCACATTTTCAGCCTTTACTAAGATTAGTTGTGTTCACTCCTTGTTCTTGTCTGCTCATAAGATGTCACAGTTCTGAATCTGCTATTCATTGACCGGATCATCATTTAGAGTATTGCAAAATGTTGTCATCAGAGCTGTACTGACAGAAGACATTGTTTTTTTTAAATATATGCTTGACCTAGGCAAACACGTTTTTGCAGGATTTATATCCTGCGCTGGCTTTATTGTATGGTTTGTCGGCTTGGTATTACCACAAAGAGAAGTACTGTGCCGGCCTGCTTCACTACAAAATAGCCGAATGTGGCATATCAATGAGAATGAGTGGATTACTGCCATTTCCACATGGTCTGTCATGTACCAACACATGCGCACTTGTACCATGGTGCAAGGAGGCCTGCATTGGCAATTGGCTGCTGTGTGTGCATCTGTATTTGGTGGTTGGACAGAAATGCGCCAAATCTACTTGACATAATGCTTTACATACCTTTTTCATGATGCAGAGCTGCATGTCAGATTTATTGTGGTGCTGTCCAGCAAAACATTCCCAGGCAATACCCACAGACTACATGAGGGCTCATTCATAATCTCCTTGCCCCTTAGCTGTGTCACTTTTAGCTACATTCTATTTGCGCAGGAGCTAGCTCAAGATTTCAGAGGCAGCACTGTGCCAATATTTTTTGTGTAACTCCTGCCTTGTAAATATCGTTATCTTTATTGCATATTACAGCAAGTCAGGCGCAGGCCACATCCAGGGCTTTTTGTCATTGTCCCTCAGTCACAACACATTTTAAAACTTGCACTTCCCAGGAGAGCCGTAAGGGAGGCATAATAATGAGAAATATATTTATATCTCCTATTTATTCCTTTTTCAATGTGTGCTGCAAAATGCAGCACACATGGAAAAAGACAAAACGTAAAATTAAATAAAGATATTTCTCATTGTTGCGCATCCATAATGTCTCCGCGGGGGGGTGAAGGTTTTTGGCCTCACCTCAGAGTGGAAATAAGTTGTGACTCAGGGGCAGTGAAAAAAAGCCATGGGTCTAATTTATCAGGCCCCTTGTGCAGCAGGAACATCATTTTTTGTGATGTTCCATGGCAAAGGAGCCTGCTCTATATTCACAAGGCACCATTAAGATAAAAAAAGAGGCTTAGTGCTGCCTCGTAAATCTGGAGCAGGTTCCTGTCCCACAGAACATCACGAACAGTGATGTTCCAGATGTGCTAGGGGCCTCAAAATGAGGCCCAGGATGTTCAGAGAGCTGCAAGGTTGTTTGTCTTCCCATGCCTCTTATGCCAAACCTAAGGTTACTTGTTTGTTAATGTGTACAAGTGTTTATGTGCAAGCGTTGACTGATGTATACATCGTCAGTCTATTACAGCCAAAATGACCCAAGCCGAGGAACGGCAGTAAAGGATCATGCTAGACAGATACCACCACATTCACCATATTGCACGTTTTTACCATCAAATGGACAGATAATATGAGAGAACCAAGGCAGCAGGGAGCTGGATGTCACCTCCTCCACCTCAATCATCCAAAAGAGGCTCACCGAAAAACAAGCCATTGTCATCTAGACCAGATACTCAACCTGGACAGTAGCAGGAGCCTCAACTTCACCACAACCAGGACCATCCTCTTCTTCACTACCTGGATCCTCTACTGGCCACACTTCTAGACCATCCACTGCTCCCCTACCTGGACCTTTCTCAGTTCTACTCTCTGGCCCCTCCACTGCTCCCCTACCTGAACATTCCTAAGCTCTACTCTCTGATCCCTCCACTGCTCCCCTACCTGGACCTTCCTCAGCCCCACTCTCTGGCCCCACCACTGCTTCCCCCCCTGGAACTGCTGCTGCAACCTCTGACATTCTTTTTCCTCAACTGAAGTCAAAGGTGGAAAAACTTGGAAAGGGCCCGCAGCACTTGAACCTCAAGCTGGTGGATGTTCAGTTGAAGCTGGACACCTATTTGCAGATGGTGTCATCCGTACAGGATACAGTGAGACAGATGGACCAGAGATTGTAGCCCCCCCCCAATCCACCATGACCTCAGACTTTTCTGGTTTTGTTTCAAGGTGTTTGTTTTATATATATTGTGTTACTGTAGGTTTGGAATACATTTAGTCTTAGTTTAGTGATAGTTTATGACCTGTTTTGTAGCTATAGTGTTTCATATTAGTAGTAGGATAAGTAGGTATATTATAAGTAGTGGGTGTGGGATTGAAGTTTAGTATGTGTTTTAAGTATTTTAAGGAATAAAACTTATAAAAAAGAAAGACAATATATATTTGTTTAGCATTCTATGTTTAGTTAGTCTGTGTTTAGATGTAGTTTATGTGAGTCTCACATCAAATTGTCTCATAAAGGGGGTTGGGGGTGATATTTTAGCAGTCTGTTGTGATACATGTGTATAGTAGTATAAGTTATAGTTATTTTGGATAAGTTTAGATGTGAGGTTGTAAGTGTTTCTAAGTTAGTTTAAGGTATTGTCGGCATTTTAATTTTAGGTATTTATAGTGTAGTAGATTTTAGATTAACTTTTGTATGTTTTTACAGATTTGACAATAAACCAGTGTTCAATTTTCAAAAACTGCTTACTTGTTGTAGACCATGCAAGTGGTGACATCTGCTTTTGCCGGATCATATACATGTTGTGGTCAGACTGTCAAGTTTGTGCATATGTAAGTCAATAGGTTGAAAGTACAAGAAGTCAGATTGCGTCATTGGCAAGCAGCACTGTACTACTATTTGGAGAAGAGTATCTGAAGCACCAGTTGAAAGGTATGGTAAGCCACATTGAGTAGACCACAGGACTGCACCATTCCTGAGTTTACAAGGCCTTTGACATGTGTGCCCCGTTATTCCTCAGTAGTCTGTGTGACAGGGGTGTTCAATTGGTGATATTGTGGGTGTTTGCAAGCTACATCCATGGACCCTTACACAATTCCAGGTTTACAACGTGCCTTAAACCTGGTAAAGTGTCAGATTCTCACATCTCTGCAAGACAGGTGTAATGAGGTCAAGATATATTAGAATGCCTATTGGTAGTCACTCTCTCATTTTTCATATGTTTACTGAATAATTATTACCGACATGTTAGTGATGTACTGACTAAGTGGCTAAATTACAAGCCCATTGTGCAACTGGTGCATCACTTTGGATATGTGGGAAAGTGATATACCCGCGATGCAAGGGGCTTTGTACATGAGACCCTCAATGTAGTGTAATATATGGAACCTGTCCTTCCCCACACAAACACTATTGCCTCTGCAACACATGCCCCTTGCCACATGGCTCTAGGCTCTCGGAGTTGGAATTGGGCATTTTCTGGTATTACAGCTCATGGATCTAAATAAAGGAATGTTTCACATCATATGACTGATATGCACTCATGCACTTCTCATTAGATATACAACCTTTCTGAATAAAATGCAGTTTGTCGGCTATGCATCTATTTCTCTTTGTTTGAAAACATATACATATTCAGTAGATTTGTTAAATCAGGTGTCAGACATATGCCAAAAGTCCAGTAAATTGTGAACCAGATTGGTGATTAGACACACAACCCAGGGCAGCTCTGATGGTTATTTTGCAGGGTATGTTTGGTACATGTAGCACATACTAGATCTTTGTTTTGGTGAAATGCTAGTGCCTAATTTATGGGTTTTTTGCCATAGGACAGCGCAGCAGGCCTTGCTGCTGCACTGCCCTATGACAAAAGAAAAGGGCAGGAATGTGCCATATCTATTGGATATGCCGCATTCCTGTCCTTTCCCCCGGTGATGACACACATTGGGCTGCCATGTGCCAATGCATGTACCTTTGCACCATGGTGCTGAGGTTCCGTGCGAGATGGAACTTTTCGGGTGCTGTCGAATATGGATGAGTTTGGTGTCTACGAACCGCAAATGACGAGTTTAGTGGGTGTACGCAGTTTCGCTACGCAACCACGTATGGTTCGTCTCATTTTTGGGTTTGTTCATCTGAACTCTCGGGTTCCATTTTAGATGCGGCATCCATTTTGTTTCTTGCCCTCAAGTAGCCAGCGACCGGACTTTGTCCGCTCTCTGACCCTGGGACTCTCAAGCTTACACGAAGGACATGTGTTTCTTTGAGGGTGACTTTTATGATAGGGGAAATGACACGGCGAAGGCAGATGGCCCCGCTCGAGGCTCATCTTACCGTGCTAGTCTATTGTTTCAGTCATGCATACATTGGACACGAGGTCTTTGATCCTGTAGTCAAGTGTCCGTTATTGCTCCCAACACTCTTTTCTAATCTGTCGTGCATCCTTGTTCTTTCTTTGCATCTGTTTTGTCCCTTCTCTTAATGTGTTTACAGTCAGAATGGAATGTGTTTAACTGTGAGGATGATATGTCTTTACAGTTGGGAACCGGCAATGCTGCTGTAATTATGTTCCGGCCTCCTGAAACATGAACACGACTCTTTTGAAGTTTATTGTGGGAACTGAGTTGTAACCTTTGTTTGCCATTCTGTGCAATGGCAGAAATATGTATAAAAGGAGCGATCCACTTTTGCAATTCGAAGCAGTCTCCGAGAACCTACACGTTGTGTACTTCTTGTGATCTCTGTATCCCTGCAGTAAATAAACGTTGATCTTTGACGTCGCTGGAAGTGTCCCGTGTCTCTGTGTTTTGTACGCCAGAACAGGTAACCCACGAAGGTTTCAGGTGTTGTCCCCTGGCACCGCTGGGTTCTAGAATAACCCAGTCCTTCAGTTGGCGCCCAACGTGGGGCGACATCAGCGGTACCGGTCCAAAGCCCGACGATCGTGAGGAACTTCGTGTGAAATCTCCGAGGGAAGGTGCACCCCGCTTCATCGATCCAGTTGTCGAAATAAGTGGCCCGAAGTCTTTTCCCGCGAAGATCCCCGCCTCCTGACGGCTGCGACGGACTGATGCCCTGACTGTCGACCTGTTTTGGCGCCTGGCGTAGTCCTTTGTACGGCGAGACGATAGACGGGCCTTCCTGGTGACGCCATTGGTCTTTCAGTTAAGTATTTGTGGGTCGCTCCCAGTGTTACTTTGTTGTTTGCATGGTTCCATTTGTGGTTCTTAGTTGTTGGGTTTTATTTGACGATTGCAATTGCCAAAAACCGAGGGTCTTGCATTTTTGTGCGAGGACATCCTAATTCGATAGCCCTTGAAGTTTGGAGACTTGGTTAGTGTGCACTATGCCTGGCCATAGTACTTTGTTTGGTGTCCTTAAATGTTGCAGAATGGATTCCCGGCTGGAGGATTCATGCCGGTTGGAACTCCAATTTACGAGCTCTATAGTCGCCATGGCGTAGGTCCTATCGTATATAATGAATATTGGGTTTGTTACACCAAAAATGATGGTGTTCTTAGTTGGCCATCACATGGTAGTTTCGAAACTGCCGTCTTAGATAACCTTGAAGCTAAACTGTTTAAAAAGAAGGCTAGGCCAGCCATGTTTGATTCCTTCCGGTTATGGCGCAAAGAGGCCAAGCAGAAAGAAATCAAACAGAGTAAGAAAAATAAGAGAGAAGGTGTTATCACGGTGATGCGAAATGCAGAACAGTATCAGCGAGACAAAGATGAGAAGGAGCAGGAAGTTAGTGCTCGACTTCATCATATGGCGGTGGATAAGTGTTATCCGGTGTTACCGTCTAAATCTGATAAGACGGGAGAGGAAGTGATAGAAGATCCGCTATTGTCTTATTTGTTGAAATCACCACCTCCCTATGCTCCAGATACCGTGGGTCCTATGATTCTTCCTATTCCTCAACCTGCTGTTTTGGCGGCTGCTGGTCAGCCCGTCGTTCCTCCCGCTCTCCCGAATCCTCTTGTGCCGCAAATTGTTCATCCTCCTTTACCGGCTTTTCTTCCTACTGCCCCTTTACCAGTCCCTCCTCAGCCTGTTGTTCCCGCTACTCCTGGTACCGCGTCCACTTCTTCTGTCTCCACTCCTACTGTTGTTGCTCCTGTACCTCCTTCTTCTTCTCCTTCTGTTCGTAGCCGTCTCCTAAATGCTGTAGCTACTCTTTATTCTCCGCTTTTTGGGCCAATACTTGGATCGACTCTTTCTGATGTTGCCCAGCGGCGCAGTCAGATTCCTGATGGTAGGGAACGTGAGTCGTTGGTAAAGATGGCGCGTAAATGGATTCGCAATCCTGTAAAGTACACTTCGCGTGTAGTGTTTGAAACATTTTCCCAGTTTAATGCGCCCACACAACGATTCGTGTTTGAGCAAATGTGTAAATCGTTGAGGGAAGAGTGGGATCATGATGTGGTCGATAATGTACCGTCTGAGGTTTCTGAGCTCCAGCATCAATTTACAACTGGTGTGATTGTAGGTGATAAGGTTCGAGGTGCTCTAGAACGCCTGTTATCCTTTCGATGTACAGTGCAACCTCGAGCGTTGTTTACAGACGAGACTGAAGAGGGGATGGCAAAACCTGGTCAGTATCCTATGCGGGAAGTTCCCCCAGTATGGATTCCAGGTGATCCTAATGCTAATCCTGCTGTCCCCGGACGTTTTCAGAGAGTTTGGATACACCTCCCTTGGAAGCGATCGGAAGTTTTGCAGGTAAAGCAAACTTTGCCCGATCCCCGTAAAAATCCTGCAGGTTATTATAAGGAGTTGTCCCAATTAGTGGATGCTACTGTTATGAATCTTGCCGATATTGATCTGCTGTTTGGTAATGTAGTGCCTCAGCCGATTTGGGCGAAAATCCGTCACGAGAATCACGTGGCCGAGTTAGGCGGCGACTGGGCTGCTCTTGCGGCGGCAGACGCCCAGCAAGTTGGTGGGGCTAAACCTGAACAGCTTATTGTGGATTTGCCCCAGAGGATCATTACCCTTATGAAAACACTTATGCCAGCATTACGCGTTAATTGGGACAAGTTGTCCGCGTGCAAGCAAAAGAGGGATGAGAGTGTCTCCGACTTCTTTACGAGATTTGAGGAGGCGTTTGTTGATCATAGTGGTCAGGACATGAGTTCGGAGGGTGGTCAGCGGTTGTTCGTTGATAAATTCGTATCGAACTTGTTGCCCGAACTCAGCAACAAGTTGAAGAATTCTGAGAGTTCGTGGGCTGTTTCTACCACTGCTCAGATATTGGCCACGGCCCAATACTACGAAAACAGAGAGAAGGAAGAAAGCGAACGCGCAGATATGAAAACGAAGGATCTTAAGACTAAGGTCTTATTGCAGCAAGCGTATCCTCCGCGCTCGAATTACAATGACTCGCAACAGCCAAATCGATCACAATCGCAGTTTTCTAGATCGCAGGTGCGTAATGACTCTTCCGCACCTCGCTTTGTGTTGGGGTATAATCAATGTGCATATTGTCGGGGTGAGGGCCATTTAAAGTTTAATTGTCCAGTTTTACGTGACAGGAACAATGGTGTTTCGGCTCGAGGAGGTCGTAGTGGTCCTCAACAAGCTTCACGTGGTAGAGGTCGCGGTGTTACCCAGAATCAGACCGAGCGTCTTGCCACTTCCTCAGACTCGCAGAATTGTTTCGATCGACGCGATCTCTCGTCTGGTAGATCTGCACAGTATCATGTGGATGACTATTATGTCGAGCATGATGTTGATGCGGAGGGTATCTACTAGGACAGCCATAGACAAAGGAAGGGAGAAGTATCAGTTCCGGTTGATCAGAGAGGGCCTTATGTCGCAGTTGCCACATTGGGCGTCGTTGAGCCTTTTCTGTTGGACACTGGTGCAGCGAAAAGTTCCATCATGCATTCGAAACTCCCTGGCGCGCCTTTGTCTGGCTTAACGAATGTTTCCGTTGGATTCTCTGGCGCCCCCATTCGCAATCCAGTTTCTAGTCCCTTGCCCCTTACGATTGGGGCTCATGAGTTAGAAGCTCCTGTGATTTTGACTACAGGTTGTGGTGAGAATCTTTTGGGCTTGGATTTGTTGAAACGGTTACATGCGACTTTGTATTGCTCTCCTGCGGGAGTGGAGCTTACATTGGGTCAGAGAGTGATCTCTCCTATGTATTTGTCGATTGATAAGCTCCCACCGGAATTGAGTTCTCTTCCGGCTTCTTTGTGGGCGACAGGTCCCAATGATGTGGGCCTGCTGGATATACCACCTTATGTTGTTCAATTGAAATTCAACGTGCGACTGCCACGCATTCCCCAGTATCGTATCTCCCTTGATGGTGAACGAGCACTATTAGCGATCATTTACGATTTGATCGATAAAGATGTTATTGAGGAAACACGAGGTAACGTGTGTAAAAGTCCTGTGTTGCCTATTTTGAAGCGAACTGATCCCTCCAAGCCTCCTGTGTACCGTCTAGTTATTGACTTACGGGAGGTAAATAAAATTGTTGTCCCACAGTTTCCTGTGGTGCCTGACATTACAGCTTTACTGACTTTGATTCCAGCCTCTGCATCATGGTTCTCGGTAATCGATCTGAAGAATGCGTTCTTTAGCATTCCGATTGCTGAGGATAGCCGAGATTTGTTCGGTTTCTCATTAGGTGGTCGCAGCTTCCGGTTCAAACGTGCACCTCAGGGCTACTGTGAGAGTCCATCGATCTACAGCCAAGCTCTTAAGAGTCAACTTGATGCATTTGTGCTGCCATCTGGTGCGGCCTTGATTCAGTACGTTGACGATCTGTTGGTAGCTGCAGATACTGAACAAATTTGCAAGACTGCTACTGTGTCACTGTTACAGCATCTATGTGACTTACATCACAAAGTGTCACCTTCTAAATTACAATATTGTTGTCAAGAAGTAACCTATCTAGGTCACTTATTGTCAAAGGCGGGAAGAAGGTTGACCCCTGAAAGAATTGCAGCAATTGCTCGAATGACTGTGCCAACAACTCAGAGAGATGTGCGTGCCTTTCTAGGTATCACGTCATACTGCAGGCAGTGGATTCCAAACTTTTCACTGTTAGCGAAGCTATTGATAGCTCTCACGTGCAAGGATGTTTCGACTCCTTTGCCATGGACGGAAGAATGCCAGAAAAGTTTTTCTGAACTTCGTGATGCGTTGTGTTCGGCTCCTGTGTTAGGTACTCCTGATTACAGCAAGCCATTTACACTATACGTTCACGAGAGGGAAGGTTGTCCGTTGAGTGTTTTGACGCAACAATTCGGTGGTAAGCAGCATCCGTGTGCATATTTTTCCTCGACCTTAGACCCGGTAGCTAGAGCGTTGCCGAGTTGCTTGAGGGCGACGGCGGCAGCTGCGGCGTCTATTCGACAATCCGCAGGTCTGGTCATGGATAATATGCTCATAGTGATGGTTCCGCATGCAGTCGACACTCTCCTGAATCGGACAAAAACTCAACATCTGACGAGTGCAAGGTTGTCTGGGTATGAGTTGACCCTTTTGACAAGTCATATACAGATCAAGCGTTGTAATGTACTGAATCCGGCGACATTGTTGCCGACTAATATGGAATCAGATGATGTACCACCACATGATTGTTATTTACGAACTGAGGAAGAAACAAAGGGTCGTGTGGACCTGAAAAACACTCCGTTGACAGATCCCGATGGTACTTTGTATGTTGATGGTTCCTGTTTTAAATTGCCGAATGGAGATGTGACGACTGCGTATGCTGTAGTGACGTTGAGCACGATTGTGGAAACTGCGAGATTGAATCAGAATTCAGCACAAGCGGCAGAGTTGATTGCATTGACAAGGGCATGTGTTTTGTCTAGGGGAAAGCGAGTGAATGTGTTTACCGACAGTCAGTATGCATTCGGCGTTGCGCACAGTTTTGGAAGACTGTGGAGAGAAAGAGGATTTATGACATCGCATGGTACGAAGATCCAACACGGGCAGCTCGTGAATGATCTTTTGGATGCACTTACATTGCCTAAACAGGTGGCGATTGTCAAATGTAGTGCACATCGGAAAGTGACGGATGATGTTGGTCGTGGTAATGCATTTGCGGATGAGATTGCTAAAGAAACGGCTAAGAATCTTGCAACTCGAATGTATGTGACCAGTTCAACGAGATGGTCGACGGAAACTGGTATGTGTGAAGACACTGTTGAAAGTGTGAAAGCAATTCAGAACGAGGCCACTGAAGTTGAAAAGACCAAGTGGAAAGAAAGTACGGGAAAGTTGGATATGCATGGATGTTGGGTTGACTTGACGGAACGTCAGAGGTGGATGTTACCAGATGCGTACGTATTAGCTGTCGTGACGATGGCTCATGGGTTGTCACATATTAGCGCGAAAGGGATATGCAAGTTCTTGTCTCCTGTATGGAAGAATGATAGTATTGCTAAGTGTGCTGAGAGAGTGGTTAAGAATTGCATGGTGTGTTTGATGCACAATCCTGGCAAGGGCACCCCCACTCCACCTGGTCATTTTGCTCCCCCTGTTTGTCCCTTTGAGGTTATCCAACTGGACTTTATCCATATGGAGAGATGCAATAATCTGAAGTATGTTTTAGTTGTGGTTTGTGCGTTCTCCAGATGGATCGAGGCCTATCCTCTTAAGGATAACACTGCTCTGTCCACAGTGAAAATCCTACTGAAGGAATACTTTCCTCGGTATGGAATGCCACGGATTGTGTGGTCGGATAATGGAAGTGAGTTTGTGGGAAGTGTGATGCAGAGTGTATGTAAGGGCCTTGGAATTCGGCAGAAATTCCATAGCGCTAATCATCCTCAGGCAGCGGGTTTAGTTGAAGGGTACAATGGTACCCTGAAGCTGAAACTTGCAAAGATACAAGCTACGACTGGTCTATCATGGCCTGATGCCTTGCCTCTGGCTCTCTTATCGACCAGAGCGACTGTAGACTCTCGAGTAGGGCTCAGCCCATATGAGATTGTGTTCGGCCGCCCTGCGAACATTTGGGGAGTCCCGAGACCTAAGGCCTTTGATAGTCTTGAGTATCCAATACTAATTGATTATCTTCATGATTTGACCACTAAACTAAGGTTAATCCACCAACAGGTCTTTGAAGCTCTACCGGCGCAGACAGAGGGTCCTGGACATCAGCTTCGGCCAGGCGATTGGGTCGTTACCCGAAATTTTGGTCGAAAACGTAACTTGGAGCCAAGATTCGTGGGACCCTTTCAAGTCTTGTTGACAACGAGGACTGCAGTTCGATTGGAAGGCAGGAAGAACTGGGTTCACGCCAGCCACACGAAAAAAGTCCCGATCCCCTCACCAACAGATGGTTTGGTGAGAACTGGGATTGCGGCAACGGAAACTGAGACCCCCTTAAGCTTTGTGCCGTTTAGTGATGCTCAACCTGTAGGAGACGATTTGTCGCTGCCAAACACACTTGTGGAGTCATCAGTAGCAGAGAACCCAAGGTCTGAATCGTCGTCCACTCCATCGAACACTGTTGCGCCAGCTGAACAATTGTTTGTAGAGCAGACTCGACCTGGAAGAAATCGATACTTTCTTCGTTCACGTAGCAAGGACTAATAAAGTTTAGTTTTTTTCCTCCTTCTTTCCTTTTTACTGATGTTACGGACATTATGAACAATTACATCCTTTCCTTTTGAGTTTGTATGTGTTTTCCACTGCTAGAGGATTTGTATTAAAACTGAACGTTTTGAGAAACCCTACCATCCGGGTTACCGTAGGGCCGTGCGGGTACTCCTTTCTGTTTAGCAGGTTTCTGACGCTAGGTCGGTTACTTTTGTCGACTCCTGGGAACTCCTGGGAGTTGATAATTGCTACTCAGAAGAGAGTGCGTCAAGTACGTCACGGACGGTTTGTAGAGGATGGCATTCTCTAAGCTGTTGGAAGTAGAAAGGATGTCGGCGCAGAGATCAGAATTGCATAAGATTGTACGAACGAAATGTTTTCTGTTTCAGGTATTCCTATTGTTTTTGACTGTGTCTATGTTATTGGTGGGTGGAGTGTATTTTGGAATACAGTTGTTACTACCTCCTGTTTCACCAACTCTTTCTCCTAAATTAGTCTCCATTACCACTGTCTCCCCACATTCTTTTTATCCCCTGCCTCAACACGAACAGGTTAGACGTGCGGAATTTATGAATAACTCCTTCGTTCAACTCCTACATCAGCATCAGTTGGTGATGAATACTACCAACTGTTGGGTGTGTGGGCTAATGCCACATACCATGGATAGGGGTATTCCGTATCTGGTTCTTCCCTATAGCTCCCAAGGGTCAGCTCGAGCATTCCAAACTATGTTTCGTAGTGCACTAGATTCCTACCCCAGTCGAGAGCCACGCTCTGTCAACTTTGGTCCTGGTCCGTACCACAAGCCTTTGGCGATAGCGATTGCGGATTTAGATAGAGATGTTTTTGATGCATCGCTTATCCCAGATGAAGAGGTGCAAGCCTATAAGGATCTGAGTGAGGCCGAGTATAGTACGTCAGTGGGTGATAGACAGCTCAAGAGTTCGTCCCCAATATGGATCGTACCCCGCCTCGGTAATTTCTGCTTGAAAGGTTTGGGTCGAAATCCGAGAGCACAACTTGGGAACAGTGCTTGTACTGACACGTATGTCCTACCGATGCTCTCTTCCCCTGTTTTTCTGACTGCTAAGGGCACTTATTTCGTATGCTATGAACGCGCATATACATGGTTACCCCGTGATTTTTCGGGCACCTGTTATATTGCGAATCTTTTACCACCGACTTTTACAGTTGCCTCAGACTATCACAAGACTAGAGTTGTGAGAGGCGTTATTAGCAAAGAGGATACTGCCGGTCAAGAAGCAGGAGATTTCTTTAAGGGTTTCTTGCCGTTTTGGGGACCTATGGTTAATAGTAGGAACCTAAGACAGTTGACCCGTGTAGTCGAGTCGACTGCTAATATTACTGCGAGTGCCCTTGGTAATTTAACAGCTGAACTTCAGGCGGATAGACTCATGACGTTGCAGAACCGCATGGTTCTAGACGTTGTTCTCGCAGATAGAGGTGGTGTGTGTAAAGTTATCCATTCGAGTTGTTGCATTTTTATTCCTGATAATGCTCCAACTGTCTACCAAGCCATCTCAAAGTTGCACAAGATTTCCGAGTCCATACACGTGGACGAAGGTAATTGGACACTTCTAGGATGGTTTTGGGGTTTGATGTCAACTTGGGGTTGGAAGATTCTGATGATCGTAGGGGTTGTTGTAACGTTTCTATTCACGTGTTGTCTTTGTGTACAGTGTGGTCCTGCCTTATGTGGCCTTTGTGTTACAACGTGTATAAGACGGCCATCTGTTACCAAAGAGACGTTGATGGATAGAATGATGTTCCAGCAGCAGCTGAACGATCTGATGAATATTGAAATCGATTCCGATCTTGACTAGTGCTTGCCTACATGAGGGCAAAAGGAGCGTCTGAGGTTCCGTGCGAGACGGAACGACACTTTTTGGGTGTTGTCGAATATGGATGAGTTTGGTGTCTACGAACCGCAAATGACGAGTTTAGTGGGAGTCCGCAGTTTCGCTACGCAACCACGTATGGTTCGTCTCATTTTTGGGTTTGTTCATCCGAACCCTCGGGTTCCATTTTAGATGCGGCATCCATTTTGTTTCTTGCCCTCAAGTAGCCAACGACCGGACTTTGTCCGCTCTGTGACCCTGGGACTCTCAAGCTTACACGAAGGACATGTGTTTCTTTGAGGGTGACTTTTATGATAGGGGAAATGACACGGCGAAGGCAGATGGCCCCGCTCGAGGCTCATCTTACCGTGCTAGTCTATTGTTTCAGTCATGCATACATTGGACACGAGGTCTTTGATCCTGTAGTCAAGTGTCCGTTATTGCTCCCAACATTCTTTTCTAATCTGTCGTGCATCCTTGTTCTTTCTTTGCATCTGTTTTGTCCCTTCTCTTAATGTGTTTACAGTCAGAATGGAATGTGTTTAACTGTGAGGATGATATGTTTTTACAGTTGGGAACCGGCAATGCTGCTGTAATTATGTTCCGGCCTCCTGAAACATGAACACGACTCTTTTGAAGTTTATTGTGGGAACTGAGTTGTAACCTTTGTTTGCCATTCTGTGCAATGGCAGAAATATGTATAAAAGGAGCGACCCACTTTTGCAATTCGAAGCAGTCTCCGAGAACCTACACGTTGTGTACTTCTTGTGATCTCTGTATCCCTGCAGTAAATAAACGTTGATCTTTGACGTCGCTGGAAGTGTCCCGTGTCTCTGTGTTTTGTACGCCAGAACAGGTAACCCACGAAGGTTTCAGGTGTTGTCCCCTGGCACCGCTGGGTTCTAGAATAACCCAGTCCTTCAGTGCAAGGGTGCCTGCATTGATTGAGACATCTAGTATGAAGTAGAGTAAAACTACTGGTTGGTTGGATTCTGGAGAGAGGAAATGAATCCCTTGAGTCAGGGAGGAATCCTATTTATTATTATTATTATTATTAAGCATTTGCAAAGCGCAACAGCTACCTCCAGCGGAGGTGTCCCGGCGCTAGCATCCATAGAGAGAGGGGGAGATACCGGGAGAGAGGTCGAGTAGTTAAAGGGTAGAGGATATGCCAAACAGCCATGTTTTGAGGGCCTTCCTAAATGGCAGTTCTTCTTTTATCTGACGCAGGGGGTTAGGCATCATATTCCACAGCGTGGCAGTTTTTACTGCGAAGGCTCTTCCTCCTAGCCTTGCTTTTCTAAAGCGTGGAATGGCTAGGAGGTTCAAGTTGCTGGATCGTAGAGTTCTGGCCATTCATGAGTCTGGGCTTCGGCGGGATCCGCTCTCAGAATGAAAATGACTTCAACGTACCAGTGGATTACTCTACTTCATACTAGATGCCTAGTCGTCTCCCTGACCACTTGTACTGGCTGTCGCCCCTGTCCTGAAGAAGAACTGCCGTGACTCTGTCACAATCACGTATTTCTCTGGGTCGAAAAGTCAACGTGTCCTGATGATTCATGGCCTACATTCTCCACCACACGTATAAGACTGAATTTACAATAGACGTATTGGAGATTCATGTGCTTAGGGACAGATGCCTACTGATTTCTACATTATAGATACCTTGCGTGCAATGTATATATCTTGTTCACCCATAACACTGTATCACTTCTAGATCACCTTATCACATGCGAGTCACCCCTTTGTCATTTTCAATTATTTATGTTTTGCTTGTGACAGCCATACTGTGTTATGACAGAAACAAAACAAAAAAAGAGAATAAGATATCAATATATTGATTTTGATTGCTTCAATTTAGGTGCGTTTTCCTTTCTTTCTGTACATATATTTTTGTAATTTTAGAGTGATTATAAACTCAACAGAACCAACTGTAGCACATATTCTAGATGCCCAGGTTCTGAGGGACACAGGGTCACCCCATTATACTTCACGTTCCATGGTACAACAAGAGTATGAATGGACATAACTAGACACTTTCAATCCTCTTTATTCGATTTTTTTAAGTTCAAGAAAAGGTTTATTGGAGAGATTATTATGATCATAAAAACAATACTTCATATATGCAGTTATTTGTTAATATATAAATACATGAAGGTGTAATAAAGAATAACGATATATAATATCCATTAAAATAGTAAAAGGATAATATAGAAGATGATATGAATACAAGCAAAGGTTCACAGAAATCGTAAATAACAGTACATGTCAAAAATACACAAGTAAAATTAAAAAATATATATATATATATAGATATATATAATAGAAAATGATAAATTAAACATAATTATAAATAAACAATAGGAGGTCACGGAGGCTTGGTCACTTCTTGTTGTGAGGGAGCAGGTAAAGGAGTTTTCTTCACGGTATCGTCTAGAAATTGTGTGAGTGGGCCCCAAAGGTGAGAACGTTTAGTAGCAAGAGAGATAGGATGAACGAGTGCTGTATCAAGGCGATGATTGTGACATACAGCATACCACCAAGCTAAATAGGACAATTTAGAGGAATCTTTCCAGTTTTTTGATATTTGCTGAAAAGCTACAGCTATTAACAAATCAATAAGTGGTAACTGAGATTGACTTGTTTTCCAGTCCGGTGTTAAACTACCTAGGAAAATGTTTGTAGGGGAGAGTGGAATTGTGGTGTGAAATATAGTGTTGATTTGGTGCCAGACCTGTTTCCAAAATATAAAAACATGTGGACATGTGAAAAGCATATGATGGAGATCAGCGTGAACCTGGGAACATGTCCAGCAAGTGTTGAGATTTGTGTTGTGTATTTTATGTAGGTATGTGGGAGTAAGAAACAATCTGTTGTAAATAAAGAAGAGTGTTTGTGTTGTGCTGGCCGCTCTGGATGATTTCCTAAGTTTTGTCCAAATTCTGTTCCAAAAAGAGATAGGCCAATTTGTTCCCAGATCGGATTCCCACGAGAGTTCCACTTTGGTTTTGTCTCGGATCTCAGGAGGTACCATTAATCGGAAATAAATGGTGGACGCTTTGGGCTTTATGTGCAAAAGGTTATGCCATGGGAAAAGGGGGTAGGAGGGTGAGGAAGGTGAAGATTTGAGTTTAGCATAAGTATCAAGTATTGCTTTCTGCAAGGTCAAAAATTTAGGTTTAAAGGAAGAAGGCAAATGATAAAGAGTTTGTAATTGCGTAAATGGAATGGGTGTGCCCTGATCTAAAAATTGATGAACCCAGAGTAGACCTATATTTCTCCAAGCCTTCCAAAATATAGGTTTCCTATTGAGAAGGATTTGTTTATTGTGCCAAATTGTGGAATTGAGAAAAGTGTCTAAATTATGTACTACTAAGTGGGGTGCAGTGGATAGTAGTTTACAGGATTGCTTAATTATGGGAGTAGAGAGCTTTTGTGGTTTGCGAGTAAAGGAGAGATATTCCTGAAATGAAAAGGGAGCTAAAAACGAGGTCTCAAGATCCACCCAGAGAGGTTTATCTTCAGATTGATTAGTGATCCAATTTGATAGTTGTCGTAACTGAAAGGCTTTGTGATAATTGGAAAAATGGGGGAAATTGACACCGCCTTCAGATTTTGGTCTTGTTAATTTCTGTAACGCCATTCTTGGTTTTTTAGCATTCCATAAAAAAGAAGTCAAAATAGAATTAATCTTTTGAAAGAATTTAGATGGAATGGAAAGTGGAATGTTAGAAAGGATATACAAAACTATCGGAGTCAACATCATTTTGATTGTGTCCAGACGACCCCACCAAGAAAGATGAAGGGGATGCCATCTTGCGACCAAAGTTTTAAGTTTGGCAGAACATTTGTCTATGTTTAAAGAGATAGATGTCTTTATAGAGGGAGAGAACCAGATACCAAGATATTTTATATGTTTAGGGCTCCAGGTAAAATTGGAGATCTTAAAATCATCCTTAAAGGTGTATTTGGTTAAGGGTAATATCTCACATTTTCCTCTATTCAGTTTATAGCCAGATACCAATCCATAGGCCTCCACCTCTCCCATGAAAGCTGTAAGTGAAGATTGTGGTTTGGAGAGAAAAACTAAAATATCGTCAGCATATGCTGCCAGCTTAATTTGTTGAGGATCCGAGACAAAACCTGTGATTGAGTTATTCTGGCGTATTCTTGAGAGAAAGGGTTCTAAGGCCAAATTGAAAAGAAAAGGGGACAAGGGGCATCCTTGGCGTACTCCTCGTTTAAGATTAAAGTAGGGGGAGATGAGGCCATTGGTAGATATGGCGGCCTTGGGCTCAGAGTAAAGTAGGGCTATTAAAGAAATGATTTTCGGTCCAAACCCAAACCACTTGAGAGCGTGGAAGATGAAAGGCCAGTAAACCCTATCAAAGGCCTTTTCTGCATCTAACGCAATTGCTGCCAAGGAGTCCGGATAATGTGACGATTTAGATAAAATGTCAAAGAATAAGCGTGTATTGTCAGTGATGTTGCGACCTTTGACAAAACCTGATTGTTCTTTTCCAAGCAGCATGGGAAGATATGGTTCTAATCTTAGGGCTAGAGCTTTCGAGAAAATTTTATAATCTACGTTAACTAAGGATATAGGTCTATAATTCTTACAGTAACGTAAATCCTTATCAGCCTTTGGTATTAGACAGATCAAGGCTTCGGAAAAAGAGCCAGTGGAATTATGGGAAGAGATAAAGGAAGAAAGAAGAGTGTGTAAGTGTGGGAGTAATAGATGAACGAAATGTAAATAAAATTCCACTGTGAAGCCGTCTGGGCCTGGGGCCTTGTCTTTTTTAAGAGTTTTTAAAGCATTTAACAATTCTGTTTGTGTAAGTTCAGCTTCCAAAGAGGCTAAATCTAATTGGGGATTAATATGTTTTTGAATCGCGGAGAAATATTGGGATATGTCTGTATCTGAGGGTGTGTTTTCTGGTGTGTAAAGGGATTGATAGAAATGTACAAATTCTTGGAGTATTTCAGTGTCTTTGAATTTCGGTGCTTGGCTATCATCGATAATGGAATCAATATGAAGTTTCTGTTGTTTAATCTTTAGATAATTGGCTAGAAGTTTGCCTGATTTATTTTGGCCACCATAATACTTTGCTGAGGATTTCAGTAAGTATAGGGAGGCCTGTTCGGTAGTGGACTTGTTAAAAGCGATTTTTGCAGTGATGAGATCTTTAAGGGAGTCCTTCGACTTGGAGGTGTAGAAGGAGTGCTCAAGTTTTTTAATCTTAGCAAGAAGTGTGTTATGTAATATGCGGGAAACTTTACGTTTATTTGACACAAATCTAATGATGAAATCCCGAGCGGTGGCCTTAAAGGCGTCCCACACTGTATGAAAGGAGACATCATTCGTTAAATTAATGTGAAAAAACTCTTGAGCGAAAGAGGTAAAAGATGAATTGAAATTAGGGTCAAGGAGTAAGGAATTATTGAAACGCCATTTTTTGGGCAATGTGGATTGATTTAAAATGTCTAATTGAATTGAAACAGGTGCATGATCCGAAATGAGTATAGGGCCTATGTCAGCAGAACGTAAGGATTGGGAAATGTTGCGGGAAATAAAAATATGGTCTATCCGAGATTGTGTTTGATGTGGAGAGGAAAAAAAGGAGTATTCTCTTGTGGATGGGTTGCAGAGGCGCCATGAGTCTAATAAGTTTCTTTGTTGAATAGTTTGTGTGAAAACTTTGTGTGGCGTGTTTGGGATAAAGGGGGATTTGGAATTTCTATCAATAAACGGGTCCATCACTTGGTTGCAGTCTCCTGCAAGAATAAAGTTTTCTGATGGGTACTTGAGCAATAATTGAGATATACGAGACCAAAACGTGGCATCACCGCTAGTAGGGGCATAAATGTTGAGCAAAGACAGAGGGGTCTTCCCCAGCAGGAGGTTAGTGAGAATCCACCTACCCTCTGTGTCGGATTCTTGAGATACAAGCTTGGCATTCAGTGTTTTGTGACAAAGAGTTATAACCCCATTCCTTTTGCCATCTCCTGGTGAGAAAAAGATTTCACCAACCCAATTTCTTTTGAGTTTTAGTGATTCTCCTTCGGTAAGATGTGATTCTTGCAGTAACGCAATATTAACATCTAATTTGGAGAGGTGAGATAAGACTCTCTGTCGCTTAATGGGGGAGTTCAAGCCTCGGACGTTCCATGTGACAATTTTCAAAAACATTTGTGAGATGAAAGTAATAAAAACATAAGTGAACCAATAAAATCTCGTAAATTGTGAACGATAGTACATGTGAAAAATTCAGCAATAAAAACTATAAAAAACATTGAAGTAAACCTTATATTAGGTACGAAGATATTAAAAGTTAAAACCAATTGAGAGAAGCTGAAAAGGTGGGAAAGATGAAGAAAAGGAAGAAGCAAGATTGGAAAAAGAGGCAAATGATAGAAACATGTATGATAAGAAAGAAGAGGGAAAAAAGGAGAAGGGGTGAGAGCTGTAAAGAAGAATATAAGAAAAAGGATCATATCCACAAAGAAGTCAAAACAATGGAAGGATGTGGGGGGGGGAGACCACATGGAATGATGACGTACCCAGACTCCATGAGGGAAGGCGGGGAAGACTTCGGGATGTAAACAACATTCAAAACTAAAAGGTCAAGCACATGAGGTTAGGTCCTGTGTAAAAAGAAACAACAAATAGTTAATACAAACAGGATGGAATATGTCACGACACATCATGAGGTCATAATGTGAAATGGAAGAAGATAGTGAGAACAAACAGACCATTATACCATGACAAAAACCATTCTAGAATTCTGTAAGTAAAACAACATACTGAAAAGCTAAACCCTATTCCAATATATAACAGAAGAAGAGCTATTTAGAGATTCATGAGATCAAACAAACCATTATACCATGGCAAAAGGTATATTAAACTTCTATAGTTAAAACAGCACACTGAGGATTTAATCCCTATTCAAATATATTCCAGTCAAAAAACTATTTAAAGCGAGTGCTGGAAATGTCCATCTTTTCTGGGCATTGTGCATTGAGGAAACTCTTCAGCTTTGTTGGGTCCTCATAAGTTGTGGTTTTATTGTTGAGAGTGACTTTAAACAAGCAAGGATGAAGCAATCCGAAACGAGCTCCAATTGAACGCAACGCTGGACGCATATTGAGGAATTCTTTGCGTCTATCTGCTGTGGATTTGGCGTAGTCTTGCGAGAAGAACAGTTGATGACCTGAAAATGAAATACGCTTCAGGAGCCTAACTGCGGAAAGCACTTTGAGGAGGTCCGTATACTCAAGGAAATATAATATAACCCCTCTTGGTCTTTTCGTGCTTGAGGGTGTTGAATGCAGTGGGCCCAGTCTATGAGCACGTTGTATATTGAGAGTAGTGCCCTCCGGTAGATTTAGTACTGTCGGTAGAAATTTTTGAAAGAAGGAGATGGGATCCGATCCCTCCGTGCCTTCCGATAATCCATAAATGCGAAGGTTGTTGCGTCTGTTTCTATTTTCAAGGCTTTCAACCTGTTTTTGCAAGGATGTAATCTGGGAATGAAAGATGTCTACTTTGTTGTAACATGCACTGAGAGTTTCAACATTATGTTCAACCTTGGTGACTCTTTCTTCCAATTTTTCCCAGCCATCGGTTAAGATTTGTATTTTAGAATTTGTCTCTTCAACAAATGGCCGCAGAGCTCGAATTTCCTCCAGAAGGAGATCCATGGAGACAGACGAAGAAGGCTTGGGTGGAGAGGGTGGATTTTGTTTAAGGCGTTTAGTTGTTATTTTAGTAAGAGAAGAGGAGCCATTAGTCGTATTCGAAGAAGCAGCTGTTTTGGGCGTCGATGTTTGGGAGTCCTCCATTTTAATGAAGTTCACACGTGACTTTGAATGGACAATAAATCTGCGATGTGAAGATATTTGCGATGAAGATACTTTTTTTAACCTACCCATGCAATGGGGAGAGTTAGAACCTATAGAGACAAGATAATGTAAAACTGCAAGGTATAACTTACGTGCGTAATTCCACCTAATAATAGTGGGCGAGGCACACTGTAACAGAATTTGTGTGCATTTGGCGCATGACAGAATATCAAAATATACATTTACCAATAAGCATGAAGTGAAATATAAAAGTGATATCTGTATGCTTAAATGGAATAGAATATATGTATGAAATGTAAGTCACCACAATACATTACAAGAGTGTGTCTATGCCCAAGCAAACCATACCACATGCTTAGCTTAATACCATATCCAATAAAGCCACTTTAAATAAAGTATCTCGTGGTACACTCATATAACATTGTAGGTTCTGAGAGAAACACAGCTAAGAAATGCAGATATTTGCACATACACATATTAGCAACACTGGACCAAGGTTGCTGAAATGCCCATCTAAAGCCTGTTAATACAAGCGCAAGGGAGTAATGTCCAAATTCACTTTTCAATATGATTTCTAGTGTGAAACATCCATAATCAGTGAACCGGGGTCAGTAAATGAATAAAACATTGCTCCTTTCTGAAGAAATTCAGAGTGCGATGGAAATAATCTCCTCAGTGTGCCGACTGCTTTGAAGCCACATTTCTCATTCAGTTAGTCAAGAAGCCATGTGTTTCACAGAAAGGGCATTGCGGGGCAAAGTGAGGCAATAAATCACTGCAGAATTTAACTTTAGAGTTCTTCTCATGTTAGTTCAATTTGTTAACTTGCTGCCAGTGAAAATGCAAACTGAAAGGAAACCGGGCTCTCCCAGCGCGTGAGCGGCAGTTAAGCAGCTGTCACAGATACCTCAGCTGTGAGCAGAAAGGTTAATAAAAGGTCAAAGCTTGCCAGAAAGAAGACGAAAATACTTCCATTCAGAGGCTCTTACATTCCGACCATAAATTATGCAGTTTTGCAGACCTTCAAGACTAAAGCCAGAAAATCCCTCAGAAAGCCCCGTCACCTCAAGCGAGTCACAGGAATGCCGCCATCTTCCTCGGGCTCAAGCCACGCCCCCCCTCTTTATTCGATTTTAAGAGATAACCAGACACTTACATGGCACCAAATGTTAGATGGCTGTGGTTAGAGTAGCTTCAGTAGTCTTAAGGGGTATGACAATGTAACATTTATCATAGCCTGATTTTACTCACAACATGAGCAAGTCTAATGAAGTTACATGTCATCTCTTCCTAAATGGCTTATTGGTAGCACAATATGTTGTCATGTGCCTTGCTTAACCCTGTTTCATGAAATGCAACTTTGACATATGTGTATTGCTGTAGACAGTAGGCTACAGACTCCCTTCTACCACATGTCCCATGTTCTTACTGGGCTACATCACATATATGATGTGTGGGCCAAATGTACTCGGATGTGTCATAGGTTACCATGTCCCTCACAGAGCTGACGCTTTCAGACACAACAGTGGAAATGTTGATTAGTGTGAACCTGGCTGGATACCCATGCCGTATCAATTTTCCTCTGTAGGCAAAATCTACACATGCACACTGCCAGTTGAATGTGCTATGCCTGAACCTAAAGTACACCGCAGATAGAGAGAAGAGCCATGCTCAGTAATGCGGCCTCACATACATATATTGAACACTGGCCTGCTCCACTGGTGAATCCGCTGTATAGCCTATGGTCAAATTTGAGCTCATGTTGATGCATATTGTTTGTGAGGGATCATGTTGTACTAATTTTCACCTGAATTGGCATCACAAGGATATTCCATAAACAACAGTAGGCCTCCTTGAACCTTGGAGTAATGTTGTTTGAGTTGTAGGGGGAATTTTTTTGCATTTAGGAAGGACAATATATTTCTCAAAATAGGCTTCAAAAACTTAAAGATACATTAGTATCCATCTTGTTTACATTTTACAACACATGTACGCCAGGGAAAGTCTGAGGATGTGGAGATTTAGCCTTCCTTTGAGCCTTAACATAGTCAGCTATGCAATAGTAAACACAGTAAATGTAGCAACAACTAGAGATACTTGAGGGCTTTTTTACAAGCTCCTTGCACCGCCATAAGATCGCTTTTTTCCATTTTAAAAGTGATGTACCTGCGGTGCAAAGGGCCTTGTAAATAACCCCTTGTTTTGCTTCTGATTCCATGAGTCATGTTTGGAACACACCGTGCAACACACAAAGACCACACCTTTGAGACAATGAGAGTCTTTTATTATTGACAATTTTAATTAGGCCTGACAAACCAAACAGGGTGGCTTTGCATTGCTTCACATGTCGTATTGATAGATATAGACCGCCACAATATACTGTGTACGTTGTACACAGCATAGGTCTATGATATGAGTTATAATTGTCCCATCATTCCTCAGCATGTAATGTACAGCAGCACAGCAAGCCATCACATTGCACTGCCTTTGTGTAATTGTATATTTAGAATGATGTGACATCTATGGAAGATACAAGACATTCCTGACCATTGACCCTGCAGCATGAAACAGGCAGCAGCAATCCACCAGTGGAGGAACCCGTATGCCATTTTGCAAGTGTGACTCAGTTACAGGGGTGATTGGGGTTGTGCAAGGAGGGACACATTCCTGACAAATGCTAAAGGATGGCCTTTCTGTATTGTGATGTGTGTTGCGGGTTGTGGCCCACAGTGTGTGCCTCATTTCTGAGCCCAGGGAAGCACCACAAGACATCTTCCAGCACTTGCCCACATCAAAACAATAGGGCTTGAATGTGCCATTATGTTTGACAAACAATACATTAGGGTCCTTTTACACAATGCCAGCAAAGACTGGTTTGACATGTGGTAAAGTAGTCACCCATGCACTATGGTGCAAATGTGCTTGCCTTGCAGAGCATATTATTTATGTGCTTGGAAAGAGAACTACATGTCCAAATAAATGTGAATTTGTGGACTAGTTTGGAAACCTCTTACACCCCTGGTGCATCATTTTTAAAATGTTAAAAAGTGAGGTACTGGTGCCACTAACTTGCAGAAAATGCCCCCCCCTAAGGCATTTTCAATGGTCTCTATGTGAAGCAAAAAACATAGTTAATGTTACATCAAGGTGAACTATCAACATTTCTCAAAGGCTCACAGGGGAACAACACTATCCACCCACCTGCATTGGCATTATGGAGGCACTATGGGAGGAAATGAGTTTCTTGCTAAATCTTTCTTCCATGTTACGCGTGCTGCATTCTGCAGTACACATCTATTTGGTAATTCGCAAATTGCAATTGAATATAAGGAGGGAGGCTTCCATTCTGGCACTGACTCAATCAGCCCCACTATAAAGACACACTTGCAACATGGTGCAAGGATGCCTAAATTAGCACATGGTAGCCCATTGTGTACCACGCAGGGCCAAAGGTAAGGAATGCACTGTAGCTTGAAGACTGAGCACAATTTACACCTTTTACTTTAATGCATTGCAGTGCAGCAAGACTCATTGTAGCTCCAAGTGTGTGTAGTAGACCATGGATGTTGTGTTGAAACACCAACACCAACATCCATGCTACAACACAGTCTCACAAGGTACTGGCTGGAAGGGAACCATGATGACAAGGCCTCAAGAAGCCCCACAGGGTGACTCTGTTTGACCTTGAAAATGGGTGCTGAACCATTGTGCCACCAGTCTGTCTCATGAAGGAAGGCACAAAAGTGGTGATGTGGTATTCTTCATATGACCCTACGTAGATATTTCTCCTGCACCTTGCACAGCTGGTGGTTACATTTTAAAATGTGTAAAAATTGACACTCCAGTGGCGTGAGGGGATAATGTGTGGGACCATATGACTTTTGCAGGGTGTTGTGGGATTTGGAGTTCAGATGGGTTCTGAGGTGAATACACCTACATGTGCCATTTCACAAGGGTGGCAGTGGCCTGGTACTGCACTTCTAACATATATTGTGAGTTACATGTTGGATCTAGAGTGAACTGGGCATCATCTGACTGTCCAGTGTCCAATCTATGAGACATTTATGTGAAACTTAACTGTAATTGACATAAATGTCTTCCCTTTGCATGACTCATGTCGCAAATTAGGACTGGTACATAGGTAAATTCACTGCACAACATTAGCTTGTTAGCCACATTGCCCCTTGCTGCGACTTACCCTGTGGATCTTGCAGTTCCTCATGCTCAGCACTGTCTTATCCTGGAAGTCCTTCCACCAACTCCTCTGAGGTGACAGCTGCCACCCGCTCCTCTAGGGCATCCAGCTCCTCCAGTTGTGCCATGCTACCTCCTGCAGTCTCCATTGCTGTGTTTAGGTTTTGGCCCATTTTCTCTTTGGTACTGAGCTTCATGTCATGCCAGCATTTCTTCAAATCTGGCACTGTCGTCTTCACATGAGCCACACAGTTGAAGCTAGCTAATATGGACTGATAAATGCTTTTTTGGGGATAATGGAAACTTAGAGGTGACAAACAGTTGGTGTTGGTGGTCTATCACTTCATTGATTAGTACTTCATTCTCCTCCACACTGAACCTTACTTTCCTCTTCCTCTTCTCCTGGGTATTGGACTGGACATCCTGGCTAGAGTGTGGGAGATTTTATTAGCTGCTGGTGTCTCCTTCATGCTCCATGGATTCTATCTTTGCCTTCAAATATGAATCTTAATGTAGATGCATGTATATTTGGCTCTTTTCAAATTGTGATGCAACAAAAAAGTGGTGGAAGGCTAGTTTGTCTTGCGTCAGAATACGTGATTCTGACCTCTGACACTTTTTCAGCAGTTGGGTCAGTTAATGTTACGTTAAAACGGCTGCGTCAATGTTATTTTTTTTACTTTACTCGTCTCTTGTGACATTATGTGCCAACCATAAATCTGATGCATCCATGCTTCAAAAAGGTGATGCAATGTATCACAAGTAATTGTGACGCATGTCTGCGCCAGAGCAGAGATGCTCCACTCTTTGTGAATGAGGCCTTTTTTCTCTAGCATGTCTGCTTGTAGAGCAGGAAAGATATCAGTGACTTTGTCCACTGTTTTTCACAAAAGGTGGAAAAAATAAGTCATGCAAGGTCTTCAATCCCTCAGCATTGTGTGGCATGTAAGTTTGTGTGATGTTATAGAATCCCACCAGGGATTGTAATTTCCTCAGTATGTTAGGAGGCTGCAAGTAAGCACATTCATAAAGGAAATCAGGTGCCAAACCCTTGCTGTTATTGAATAACTCATACCCAAGAGATAGTCAATTTTAGACTTTTTCATCAGGTAGTCAATTTTAGACTTTTTATTGTTAATCATTTAATTGTGTGATGATGATATTGACATTGGTGAGATAGATATGATCAATATATGATAGAGCTTTGTGATCTGGTTGTAAGTTCCCTATTATTGATGCAAAAAATAGGCCAGGGCATTTCTTACACTCCACAGGCAATCCTTTGCACAAGCACTGTACTTTCTCAAAACCAGAGGCAGTTAGATACTCGCTTTCAGGCCATATATTCTAACTTAAAAACTCACTGGAGTTATCCTGGGTTTTTGGTACTTTTTCTGCACTAGGTTTTTCATTAAACCTGTCTGCATACGTTTGTGTATTAGCATTTACATTTCTATAATCTCTAACTATTTTATAGGATCTGTCTGGTTTTGAGATAGGAAAAAAGAGGATTTTTCATTGGAGAAATACAAGGTGAAATAATGCCTTGATATTGCAATTGATTTAATTTTACTTTTATATCACGATTTGCTTCTTCCTTCAAGGGGTATTGAGCCTGTGCTTTTGGGTCACAGTATGAAAGAATGGTGCAATAGAGGGCCAGATTCAAAAAAGGTAAACTTACACTTTTGTGTATGTTTACTACTTTTTGGTATTCGCAAATGTAAACTTAGACCAAAAGTAAAAAATTCACAACTTTTCGGAATTAACAAAAGGTAAACTTACACCAAACATCTAAATTCACTACTTTTTGGTATTCACAAAGGTAAGTTAGTACTAGTAAAGTCAGGTTGCTACAAGTAAATTTAGACATTTGACTGAAGTTTACCTATCTGAATACCGAAAAATAGTAAAGTTAGACTTTTGGTCCAAATTTACCTTTGTGAATACCAAAAAGTAGTAAACTTACAAAAAAGTGTATACTTCCCTTTGTGAATCAGGCCCACAGTGTTTTTTTCCCAGTACACTTGATTTCTGAATACGGCTGGATCCCATTCACTGATCCAAATTTCATTGATATACTCAGGTATTCTGGGAGAAAAAAGCTAATAATGTAACATCCACCACTCGGGGTGCTTACCTACTGAAGACTGAAGGCCAATCATCTTCTACTAGTATAATATCATATTCTTAAGATAAATGCAGTGAGAAGACTGCTTTAATGGTGAGTGTTAAATCCCCTTCAATCTTTACATCTAAACTGTAAACCTATCAGGAGGATATAAATGTTGACCTGGACACTCAATCAATATGAACTCATCAGTTGGACTCACCACCAGAAACCTCTGGAGAGTCTGACGTACTGTTGTTAGTGCCTTTGTGCTTTCTAGAAGCACTCCCAACCAACTCCCATTTTACAGAAGTATCTGTTGCTGAGATGGCATGTTTCTTAGAAAGTTCTGAAACCTCCTCTTGTAACCTTTCTTCCCTCCTTACGCTGATCTCAATCTTGTGTCCTGTTTCTCTGTTTTGCTTGTTATATTCATCTATTCTTGATTACTTGGTCTGTCCCCCTCTCTCTTCTAGTTTACCATCAGAGTCCCCAAAAGAAGAGGAACAGCAGCTATCAGATTTCTAATACTGTTTTGGCTTTTTAATTTGTGGTCCCTTTAATTATAACCCCTGTGACTAGACTCCAGTGATACAGGAGATCAGTTCTGACTTTTCTCTCTCCCCCTCTGCTTCTTCTTATCTTCTGTTACAATAAGTTCCAATCTTGCTTTCTAGGTATTAAATGTTGTTTAAAGGTGACCCAGTCTATCACAACAGACATGGGTATACATTTCTGAAATAATTCCAGGTAGTTTCTGTTCATGGTCTGGAACCGGAACTGCTGCAAGAATCTGCAGTATGGCCAGTGCTAACACTGCTCTCTGAATGTTGCTAAGGATGATTCAAGATTACCTTTATACCTAGGTCCAGAACCGGTGCAGACCCCTGCTCATTTCACTTCATGCATGACTAAAATGTCTCAAAGGCTTCTGCTGCATGTGCAGTTATTACACATGTAACTGTCACCGCCCCCAATGGGTGCACCTCTATTGCGGAGATGTTGTTTGACTGCCTCTTGGTAATTTACTGATATTACAACAGGAGCATCCATTTTAACCAAACAGTTTAAAAAACATTGAATTCAAAAGACATAGTTAGAAACCCCACATATGGGGAATAACCTTTCAAAAGTCAAGCTTGCTGTAGGAGGTAACCATGATTACTACGTTTTATCCATGTATTTGTAATTATGGTTTTCTTGTGTGTGGTGTGCATATTTAAAGACTACTCAAAGGTCCAAAAACTGAATATCAATGGTGAACACCATGTTACATAAACCATGTCTTTAGATTAGCCTACAAGTTTTTCTTCCCCACCAATGGATGCCTTAACTTCTTTCAGTATACCAATACTTGAATGTGGATGTACAGATGGTTGTACCTCCACACAACCCCATTGGACACATAGTTGATGAGGTGTCCGTGCTTTCTGGGTTACACACAATCCTAAAGAAAGAGGTCAGGTATGCAGTCGCAGTTCAAACCTATTTTTTTTTAGAATATCAAAAACACATTCTGCCCTAAGAAAAATACACTTTATATTTATAAGTGTTAAATTTCAACAGTCTTATTCACTTGCCCAGCATATGTAAATTAACCACACAGAATAGTATCGAAAAAGCACTGATTCATGGTCCTAACAATGAGAATATCAAAGTTTCCACCATAGTCGAAATGTTATTTGGCAACCTAACACTCTAAAGACTACTGTCGAAAGAAGAACAAACATCATCATCTGTTCTCACCTCCTCACCTCTCACACCTGGCTCAGTGTCAGTTCTCAGCAGAGGACTGAATGTTACCTCAGTACAACAATCTACGAAACTCTGTCAGAATCTCTGGCAGACTCTTGCATAATACCCTGGGCGAAGGACCTCTCTAATCCAGTGACCACTTGATGAGACATTTATACTGTGGATCACTGATCCTAACTTTAATGGGGAATTTCTGACATAACCTGTGTGAAACAATATTCTAGTCTTAGATGCATTAGTACAAACAATTATAATAAAAAGACATCAACTCAGACTACATTGTTCATGTTGTTGTTATTAGCTGACTATGAAACATAGAAAACAGGGAACTTGTTCCAAACTCAAGTTGCATTAGTTGGCTATGGAAATCACTGCATGGATAACTTGACACCATCCCACGTTATAAGGAAGATAAGTATACATGTCATCTATGTCAAAGGTAAACATGATGATGAGTGGGCGGAAAGTAGAGTCTTTGCCTGCTCAAATTTGAGTATAGTCTTTGGGTCTTTACATCATGACAAAAGAGTGATAAAGAAATATATATATATTAATTTAAACAAACTGCAATACATCTCTTCCTGTAATGAACAAAACATTAACTATATTCCTTGAGGTGACTAGGTATTTTAGAAAGTCTTGTGCTACGTCAAATAAGACAGAATTGTGGAAGAAGCAGTGATTGAGAGCTTCTTGTATCAAGTGAATGAGAAACGGACTGTTCATCTTCTCAAATATTGACATTGTCAGTGACAGCCTTCTGGGGAATGCCACAAACATACGCTGATATTGTAGGTAATGAAGCAATAATAGCATTAAAATGAAGAAAAGAATATTGCAGACCCAGATGCAGTTTGGGGACATTTTGCAATTTTACTTAAATTCCACCAATTACCATCTCCAGTTTGACAATAGTATGAGATCTGAAAATTACCCTGTCGGGACCAGAAAATGTAGACAAACCTTTGAAATTAGATCTCATATTTTTTATTCTAATAATATCTCCAAAATAAACTCTACTTTCTCTCACACTCTTCTCCTTCCCATATCACTGGCACATCAGCTCTTGATTTCGTATCAACATTCTTGAAGGTGACCTCATGCATGGAAGGTTGCATGTCTTTCTTCTTGATTTTACCCAACAAAGAGAGACTTTAATCTGAGAAAATGGTCCAAATACACAATAACTTAAAAGCTGGAAAACCTGTTTTTAAATGGGGTGTAGAATGGTAAGACCAAAATACTCGTTCCACCCTCAGTAAATACGCTACTTATCCTTTCAATCAAGCCATTGCTTTGAGGTGTAAGAGACTCCAAAAGCTACATTTACTGTAGCAGGGTTGGCTGTTCAATAGGAAGGCATTGCAAATTAATATTAACACTAAACTAGTTTAATTCCACATACAAACCAACTAAAATGTTTACTCTTGGACTCTTTTAAATATGTATTACAAATCAAATTCATTTTTAAAGTTGCATTCGTACTAAATATTTTACAAAAGGTACTTTTGATAAGTCACTTTTTGCCCATTTAAAGCCGATAAAACAAATGTTGATGTTCCACCTGTCAGCTGAATAGCTCCTTGATAAGTTGTGAACACACTCCAACAACTGAGCCAAAGTCATTGGGTGTGGAGAAGTGTTCTGTTTCTCTGACATGTTGACAATCTGGGCAGTCCCAGGAACTCTATTGTCTTCAAAGAGGCCTACCCTCTCACAGAGAGATGTAGCTAACACCTGGGTCTGTCCCCCTCCTTCGTCCCCGTAGCAAGTCAAGAACCATGATCAGTGGTATAAGAACATATCCCAGAACTGGTTTTGAATGACTACAGAGGAGACATTGTGCATTTCCCTGACCACACCTTTAGGGTGTGCACAAGAGCCCTGCACAGGGGAAAAAAGGTTCTGCCATCTTGGTTTTGGATAGCGAGGGGCACTATGAGATTTTTACACTAAGGCATAAAGGAATTGCAGATTACCCCTTGGAAAGTTTGATCTATTGTTAGGAAGGAGACAGGAGTCACCCCCTACCCTCAGGCTACTGCAAGGCATAAATGTGCCACCCTTGGTCACCCTCTTCAAAACATTGCCATACCTGGGGAATGCAGGAAAAGGACTGCGTCTGATGTTGTGGAGCTGTGATGGCTAAGGGCTGGACCTGCTCCTACATGTACCCAAGAAAAAGTACCAAGGATCACTGCCTGACCACCTGTTAAGCTAAAGAGACAGAAAAGCTGCAAGTAGAGCATTTTTTTCTGACTGTGCCCAGCTGGCCAGTATCAGCTGGACCAGGCCTGGAAGCCATTGGTGGCGTTGGTTGGAGTGAATCCTGATCCCCAGGTGCTGCTCCTGAGGTCTTGGAGTCCTGTGCTGGTGTCAGAGTACCTAAACCCATAACCTGAGAATCAGAAACGTTTTCAAGACTTTTAGCCCAGAGAACCTACAGATGATGGGGACCAACCTGCCAAGCTGATCTGCTGAGGGTGCATCACTGGTGGACCCGACTTCACCATCACTCCCGTTATGTTCTTCTCTACAGTAATACATGTGTTTCAGTGTGCCAGACACCGAACACCATCCCATGACTTCGAATCATCTCCAACTACAGCCTGCAGCCTTGCTGGAGGAATCCAGCTTCTGGAAAAAAGACAAAATTCAAGGATAGAAATCTTCACTGAGCCAGATGCTGAGCAGTATTCGATTGACAATGATGACTTCCTAGATGCAAACTCAGGACTTTTCCCTCTCAGAGCTTTTCACATTTACATCACCAGCTTCATTGAGACCTCATACCTTGTCAATCCCTCTTTGAAAAGCTGTGTACTGACCTGCCCTGTTGAGGAATCTACTGTCATGAATGTTTCTAGATGTGATGATAACTTTATGACTGAGACCAACCTGGCCTTCATATCCGACCCGCACTCCATTGCGGTCGGCCTCAATTCTTACTCCTGTCCCGGTCTAAGTAAAATGTAAAAATGTATCTCACTAGCTCCCTTTATTGAAATGTTGTTGTTTTGGTTTCCTTTTGTTCATTGAAATATTTTCTACTTTTATAAATTGAGGTGGAATTGTTATTGTTTTGAGCTTTTGATCTTTTAACTGTTTTGTTATTTCTAAATGCATACATTTTCTTAAGTTAAGTCTGTCTGCTCTGTGGCAGAGCTACCATGGGTTGAGCTAAGATTTACATTACTCTAACCTTTACTAGACCTAACAAGAATAGTGGCATTATTATATGTTGTGGACTACCATCCCCCCATCTAATAATCCACTGGCTTACATTACTTATCAGGTTTCTTGTGGAAAAAGTGAGAAGAGAAACTATCAATAATCCTAAAGTACTCACACAATACAAGGAAAGAAAAAAATGATCTTTGTTCCCAGGCAACTGTACATTCTTTATGGCATTCAACAGAGATTATTCAGGCTTGATACCATCAGCGGAGACACAGTCCCCCACACATTCTATTTCTGTACATAAAATTGGCACTTTTGTGATTGTAAAGCCATTCCTATGTTCTGTAGCACATGAAGGGCCATATGTACGAACACATTTTCCTATAGAAACAAAATGGGTAAAACCTTATAATACATCTGTCCCTAAGTACCTTAACAAGAAGGTTGTCTTGATGACACCATCCTAAAAAGTGTTAACCTTTCTTGGCAACATATACTTTCCCTAAAATAGAATTATCCTTAAACTGTAAGGAGATCATGTAACCAAACAAATCAACTGAGTTGCCAAAATACGAAACAAAATTTACATCAGGTACAAAAGGGACTTTATCTCCTCAGTTTTCCTTGAAAAATATTTAATCAGTAACTGTGTAGGCAAAAGAAATATGCTACAACTTCAGCTTGACTTCATCCAACAAAATGTTCTTCTACTTGAGAATCAACTATAGCCACACAGGGATTGTATATAGTGTCAAAGGTGAAAGCTTCAAAATGGTCAAACATCGGTGAATTAAACGTAACTATTACTATATTAACCATTTTTCTGCAACACCATTCTCCTTTTTGTTAAATGGTATTGAATCTTCTCTGAAAATCATTACAAACATCGGGAAAATGTCCTCACTCGTAACACCTAAGACATTCTTTCCCCATTGCTGGACAGCCTGAGAGCATGAGCCACAGGGACAGCAGCTTCCGAAGGTGTTACCTTTATCTTTGGTTTTATACGTTGGCACGTCCTCTGTCAGGGACTTACTTAATTGCACAGATTTCATAATTAATAGAATGAAATTCAGATAATTATTTTACAGGATATAAAAACATTTCCACAATTTTCATGAACTCTATTGTTTCTTCGAGAGATGGGTTCCTGTATTGGAGCAGTTGCTCTTAAGTTTTTTTTTTTTTAATATTTGATTTTGATGTAAAGATCTAATGAACCATCAAAGACACATTGGGCAGATAAATCCCTTAGGCTGCTACATATTATTTAATTAGTTCATTAACTAATTAGACTCTAGTGTAAAATGTGTTTTTCCACAGCTGCAGCATATCCCTAGTAGCCTCCTGCTGCCCTCCTGTGCGGTGTAGGGAGCACAGGTAACTCTTCAAACTTCCTTGAGCTTCTTTGCCTAACATGTTTAATAATGCATTCTTCCATTGATTATCAATTGTTTGCCATCTATAGCATTTAGATAACAGGAATATTAATTAAACTATGAGAACCATTTCATGTTAGGTTCTTGGGAGAAATTAATAATAAAAGCGGGGGAGGCATTGCGTTTTGATATACACAGCCACAAGTATGAACGGAGACGAAAAATATAGAAGTCAGAAGCATATGAATAATCAGCAGAAAAATACAGGGAAGAGACAAGTCAATCAAAATAAAGGCCAGTGTAGCTATCAACTAACTTGAGGAATACAAGATACTGAAACAACAATTCCTCGGAGGTGAAGAGAATGAATAAGCAGGCGCATTGTTGTGGATTGAGACATCTGGTGCACAAGAGCAGGTATTATCCAGTCTTGCCAGAAGTACAGCCACTATGGCACACGGTTCACCAGAGAGGGTACTCTGGCTTGCAAGTACGCAGGCGCTGCCTGTGAGGGGTCTGTGCTGCTCCTAGGTTTTTGTGGAACTCAAGCATTGAGGAGGAGGCTCTGATTCTAGCGGGGCAGGTCTTTCCAGGCTTTGGAGGTAAGGGAGGAAAAGCAACACCCAGCTGCTCTGGTTTTACGTATGTGCAGAGCGTGTGACAGTAGGAAACCTTCTGTGTGGAAGCTAATGTGATTGTGGGAGAAGTGTGGCGCAGCGGCCAGGGCGGCTGACTCCGGAGCACGAGGCTCACGGTTCGATCCCGGCGCCAGTGACAGCTCTGCCCAGCACCATGTGACTCTGGGCAATACCTTGCTCACTCTCCCCGGCGCCCACAGCGCCTTGAGACCCTTAGGGTGATTAGTTCGTGCTTTACAAATACCAGGTGCAGAGATGTGCGTGTGTTACAACACATTTCGTTGTAAAAGCATGAATGGTGCCCTATAGGAACCCATCACAACCCTTCTCTAAAGAGCTTTGGTCCTGGTTTAGAGTTTGGCAGACAGGGCACTCTCTCATAAATGTGACAGCCATTCCATGCGTCTTCTTACACATACACTTGTGAGGCCAGATCGGATGTCCCCCGCAGCAAACGCTATCTTAGGCCGTCAGTTGGTCCCATTCCGCTCTATGCCGACAAGTAGACGCAGTGGGAAGAAAATTGTATGCAATCGATTTTGGGCTACGAAACATTCTTTACAAACTGGGGCAGATTTATGTTGCCTGGCGCATCCCTGCAAATCAGCAAGGATGCGCCAGGAATGATGCGTCACGCAAGTTTACCCTTGCGCCAAACATGATGCGCCGCATTTATAATGCGGCGCATCATGGCGCAGGAATAAACAGATGCGTGACGCATCCAATGGCGTAAGGTTGGCGCAGTGCTTCAGTTGCGTCGCAAGCGCGACGCAACTCCAGCACTGTTCCAACCAACCCTATCCCTAACATGGTGCGTCAAGCCTTACGCCTGCTTCAAGCAGGCGCAGGGTTTTGGCGCATCAGCGTTGGGAAAGTGACTCAGTCAAATCTTATAGATTTGACTGAGTCACTTTTCAGGGGCGTTCCTGCGACGGAACGCCCCCCCCCTATGTCGACACGCCCACGTGAAACCTGACGCAGGTTTTACGTGGCGCAGGGCTTTACATCGTGACGCATCTCCATAGATGCGTCACGATGTAAATATGGCGCAACGTGGCGCAGGGTTTACACCGCCGCTGCGTCACAAAAGTGACGCAACGGCGGCGTAAAAGTGGCGCATCTCCGACATAGATCTGCCCCACTGTATCTAACTATTTTCATAGAAGTGGAGGGTGCCCATGAAATAATAACCACTGGAGTCGTTCCATTCTGCCAATCTCAGCAGTATGAAATAGTCAGTTCGGCACATGCTATTTTTTATGGTTTGTTCGGAGCGGCTTGTCCAAGACATTAGCGCACTCTATGTAATTATATAATTACCCACCTGCTTTCAAATAATGCTAAAAGTACTGTTTGCTTCCTCTGTGCACATGGCTCCTACTGCCGAGGCTTTATAGGGACACAGAATACTTTCATCTTCTCTACCTCTCTGTGAAAGGTAAGTGATGGGAAATGCATGCGAAGATATTTCCGTAAGAGATAAACATTTTTACGATAAATATAGATTATATGCATAGAACATGTTATTGGGTTCCATAGTATATTTGACAATAACTAAATATTATATACACAGAGCGTTTCATTGGGTTCCGTAGTATATTTGACTACATCTTTTAAGAGAATCTACTTTGAACATTTATTCACCAATCTGAACGAGACATTTGGCCGTCCCAGATTTTGACTCATAGTTTTTGAAATACCTACTATGATTAAAGGTTTCTAATCCAGTTCCTATTCTAATTTGTATTTTTTTCAAACGTGGTATACGTAATGTTAACTTAGGCACTAAATCACTGCCCTGTTAAAGATTTTAGGGAAGCACAGCTTTTCAATATTTATGATTTTCCAAAATACATTTTCTCAAAATCATATTAGAACTGAAAATGTGATCGAGATTTTTATTCCATTTTCTAACAAATTGTATGGCACCAATGTTGAAATTATTAGGCAAAACAGTTATTAATGTGACACAATCACATCGATTTACCATAATACAAGGTTTCTATAGGACCTGCTGTTTTGCTCATAGTCTAAACAAATCTAGGCCAGGCATGAAAGTGAGAAGGTAAAAAATGAGAGCTTTGCATAAAACAAACAGCAAGAAATTCATTCGCTAATAGGTAAATTCTCAGAGCTTGCTTACCTCTAAGGTGAAAGAAACCATGTAAATATGAGTTATGTTAGTGTGTAAGAGCAGAAATAAGACAAGATGTAATATAAAAAGCTCAGTGGAATGTAATGTAAGAAATTGTAGCATATGTCTACAATTTAATATTATATTGATTACTGTTTTTAAGGTAGTAGTGTAATGTTTTTATATCAAGAATCCTGCTCTGGACCGGCATGCATAGGGTTAGACTGGGTCTCTGTAAATAAGAGTTAGGTGAATGATGACTTCCGGTTGTGTGCTCTGTATAGTGTGGGGAGCACACCGTCTGGTAGGAACCACAGGCGAGTCTGTCTTGTTGGTACTAGGAAGGCATCCAGACCTCTATCACCAGTAAAATAATAGAGACAATCGCCCCCTCTAAAGCCCTTGCTTGTGTGTTCCCATATCCTGCACCCTGCTCTCCAGACTGAAGCAAGCAGTCCAGCCCACTAGGCCTATGTGTCGGGAAGGGCCAGGGCTGCCGGGCATTGGATCCTGGAAAGTTTTTATTGGTAGTGAGAGGTCATATTGTTGCTCAGCTCTCCACCCAATGGAGAGAATGGCTGATGGGCTCGGAATTTTGCCAGCCTTTCAGTTGTGGTGGTAGGGCTTGGGGACATGCTGACATCCTACTGGGGCATTTCCTTCCAGTCTTTGGATCTTGGAAAAGCCTTCATGTGCTTGTGGTGGTGGTGGAATGCTGACACTCTGGTCCACACCTTCAAAGAGATTTGTGATGCTGACAGGCTCCATTTGTCTGGTGGAGGTGGTATGTTTCTATGTATACCATCTGTGGGGTTGCTAAATACCTCGCGGGTGCCTGGTTA
The DNA here is from genome assembly GCF_964204655.1 of Triturus cristatus. NCBI lineage: Eukaryota > Metazoa > Chordata > Amphibia > Caudata > Salamandridae > Triturus > Triturus cristatus. The sequence continues at coordinate 186,373,564 of NC_140589.1, forward strand.
ATCCGCTCTAGGCTGCTGGGTAATATATAAATTCTCATGAATGAAGAAAGTATTGTTTTAAATTCTGTTTTTATTTTTTGTCCCTTTTTTCGCTATTTGCTGTTCTGGATGTAATTGTAGTACTATGGATGGATTGTTTTTATGTACTTTGCATGTTTGTACTTTTATGATAAATATCTATTGAATAAAGTATTAAAGAGGAGGAGGAGGTATGTTGGTGCTCTTCTCTCTACCCCTAAATATTGACTTTTTGTGGCCAAGGTAGGGTTTGATAGTGCTTTACGTCTGTACCCGATGGGGGCCATTCTTCCTGGGAGCCATCAAGTTTCGTTCGCATGCCTGCTGGACTTGCAGTCTAGTCAGGATCTCAAATATTCTGTTGACCAAGTAGGGGCCTTATCTGCATTCAGGGATGCAAGAGCATCACATTGAATGTACTGCCTCTCCAATAATTTGCTGTAATTCCTGCCAGTAGCACCAATTTGATCAATGAACACAGCCTACTATTGCAACTCTGAAGCCTGATTCAGGTGAAATAATCCGCTTGACTTGAATCTCTTGACGCGCTCCATTAAGCATCAGTGAACTTATGTATCCAGTTTGTTCTTACAGTGTTGTGTACTTTATCATAACCATTGTACATAAATCTCCCGTATTTGTATTCTTTGTACTTATATTTGTTGTTGCACTTTATACTTTTTTTTTATTTGGAGATAGATAGATAGATAGATAGATAGATAGATAGATAGATAGATAGATAGATAGATAGATAGATAGATAGATAGATAGATAGATAGATAGATAGATAGATAGATAGATCTTTTTTGAGTGATGAATTAAAATCATTACAATACAGGTAAAAAGATTATTTGTGGGTTACTACGTCTTACATTTTTACTATAACCATAAATACCATTAAAAAAGAGCTATTCCTTTAGATAAAGGAGAAGCCCATAGTACTCCAACAACCTTGCACCGCCGGCCCAGTGATGTTAAAGCGCTGTAAATCTTCAAGTCCTGCGTTTCCTAATGGACAGTGTGTCAGGTGCCCAAGGTGCAAGGTTTGTTACTTGGCTTCTAATAGGAAGTTCACACCTAGAAGCCAATTAGATGCAAGTTATTTAACACCACATCACACGGGCCGTCTATGGCAACAGTGATATCTGGCCTCCAATGAAGATTGTATCGTATGAAAAAATTGAAAATTCGTGTGGGCTGGAGGAAGTGCATAATGCTTTGCAATCAGTTAGTATAGACCTTCTGTAGCAGTGATGTTGGCTGTGTGGACTTCAGGGCTGCTAAAGTGCTTTTTAGTCAGTTCAGAAATCAGCCAGAAAACGGAGTTGATTGGCCTTTCAAGGAGGATTGTATGGCATCCTGGCGAGTCCTGATGTTTATTCTTCGCAATATTGGTCTGGCCGGACATTTCTTAGCGGGAGAAACTTTTCACAGATGCATAGAATGTGAGACAAGGATTCCCTTTACCTTGCACAAAGTCTGCATTGCCTATTGCCATCATCGGATTTTCTCCAGCCATACCAGTAGGTTTTTAAGGGAATTAAAACAAATCTTAATTTCATCTTCTGTCTTTTCATTGCCTTACCAAGAGGTAGAGAAAGATGGAATTATTGGACGAATTGCGCCTGTAAGATTATAATTTATACACCCAAAAAAAACACACAGATCAGTGCGGGTATGTTCCAGATAGGAGCACTGCCCATAACATTCGTCGACTACACCACCTTCTGGCGCGATCTAAATCGCATGCGAACACACAGGGATGTATCTCATTAGACCTACGTCAAGCTTTAGACACCTTACAATGGAACTATATGTTTTGCATCATACCTGAATTTGGTATTCCAGATGCCTTTACAAAATGAATTTCTTTACTATATAACAACCCCACTGTACGTGCTCGCAAGGGACACTACATTTCGCAGCAATATGTTGTGGCGCAGGGAACGAGACAGGGTTGTCCACTATCACCCTTAATATTTATATTAGCATTCGAGCCACTACTTGCAAAAATATGTACACTAGCCGACCAACATGGAGTTAGAGCCGACAATAATCCACATATAGTATCAGCCTGCGCTGATGATATAATACTATACTTTCAAAACCTCAGAGGTGATCACTCGTCGCTTCCTGCAATATTCAACACTTTTCAATTATTATCAGGGCTGTCCATAAATGAGGCTCAATCCCATGCTTTCTCATTCTCAGAACATGAGGCAAGAGGCTTACTACAATTTGGAAAGTGGCCATTCCAAATAGCGACAACTACCTTTAAATACTTAGGTATTAACGTCTATAGGGAATCAGAGGACGTATTCGAAGGTAACATTACTCGTACGATAAACTCACTAAGGTCTCAAATAAAATTCTGGACATCCCTTCCATTGTCGGTGGCTGGCAGGATAGCGATTATCAAAATGGCGATGCTCCTGCAGATGCTCTATCTTTTTACAAACTCATCGCTTATGATCCCATTGCAAGTGTTTAAGACACTAGACACATTATTGATAGAACTGATTTGGGGTGTTGGCCGCCGTAGAATAGGATTGCCCAAACTACAACTGGCCACTAGAAATGGGGGACTGGGTGCTCCGGACTTCAGAGCATATTGCTACGCAGGTCAACTACAGTGGCTGGCATACTGGCTTGCAGGGCGCAATTTACAGGAAATCGAGATGTCTTGGGATACTTGGGAGAGGGGAGAGCTACACACACTATTGCTGCCCAAGAGCAAGATTCCACACAGCACACCTCCATTGCTGAAGGTAGCTTTGCTATACTGGAAAAAGGCAATGTCCTACATGGGGGCATATTAGCAAGGGCCAGATCGCCACTTTAGCGGCACTTTTTGCCGATAAAGCGGCGATTTTTTTATCACCCAATTACCAAGCTGTCGCTAACAGCAGTTAGCGACAGCTTCCAGGCGATAGCGACCGGTTTGGGGACCGCTTTGCATGTCACCGTTATTTATCGCTAATGGCATGCAAAGTGGGCGTACCCAAACTAGTAGCGACTGAAAGCAGTCACTAACACAGCTATCGCCTATTAGCAATACCTGCGGCACGATAAAAAAACGCACGCTAACCGCGATTAGCACCAGGATTTTACACCTGGTAAAAACCTGACTTAGCCATAATAGTCAATGGGAGGTGGATTCTACGGCTAAGTCCCCACCTGCCTATTAGCAAAATTTTCCTTAGCGATAGGATTTTAATTGCTGGAAATCTCACGTTAAAGATGGGATTCGCCACTATCTCTTGATTTTTATCGCTGTGGAGATAAACGTTGGTAATACTGCGTTATCTCCGCGATAGAATCCAGCGATTGGATGCGATAAAAAAAATCGCGCTGTGCGCGGTTTGCGATAATTATCGCACGTTGTTGCAAATCTGCCCCACGGTTCCATATGCTCCTAACATCCCGTTCATTGGCGTTAACACACCTCTGGGACTGGTATCAACTAGACGAATTTCGATATGGGCAGAAGCAGGAGTTGACACTGTAGGAATGCTCCTTGTAGAAAACACCCTGATGAATCATGATACCTTTGTACATGAATGAGGCGTGACGAATACGCCGTTTTTACTACACGCGAACATCGCACGTTATATCAGGACCACGTGGACGTCCAACAGAGATGAACCTCCGACGCATGCATTAGAGCACCTGAAATATCTAATGGGAAACGGTAGCCATCTGACTAGATGGTTATATCATGGACTTAGAATGCAAGCAGCGATTTCGCAGCGGGCGCTTTGTAATAAGTGGAACACCGATTTAACTAGGGAACTCACAAAGAATGGGGCACTATATTAGAATATCCAAGAAAGGTGTCGCGTAAGGAAAAATTCAAGTTCATCCAACTCATGGTTGTACACCGAGCTTACTTGACCCCTCGCAGGTCACATAGTATGTTTCCGAACATGTTAGATATCTGCCCCAAATGCCAGGAACATAACGCTGATCTACTACACATGTTGTGGACATGTGTGCGATTGTGATACTACAGGGCCACGGTGCATGAGATCCTAAATGGTGTAGCACCAGGGCGCCGAGACATATCAGTGGCTTGTTCCATACTGGGTCTAGGTATTAAAAGTAAAAGTGGAAACCCCACAGGCCGGTTCATTAATCTGGCACTGATACTAGCAAAACGCACGATCACCAAACGCTGGAGAGCGAGAGCACAGCCTCTGGTGTGGGAGTGGCATAGGGGCATATTATCAAGCCAGGCGATAAAATTATCGCCGCGTTAGCGGCAGAAAACTGCCGCTAAAACGGCGATAATGGGCTTGATAATATGCTCTATGGAATTCCAATTGAAACCCATGTTAGATGTGAAGGACGTCTAACATGATATGGAGATGGATGTAATAATAATGAGTGCATGCACCACATGTATTGTGTATATGTAAATTTGGCACTCTGAAAATTAATAAAAATATGTTTAAAAAAAGAGAGATAGATTGGGCGAACGCCTGATTCACCCGGCAGTACTGCCCGGGTGCGCTTTTTTCTTCAATTCCCCCATGTCCGCTCCTTTGTGATTATATTTGCATCTTCTGTCAGTAGTTTCGCTGTACGGGGCACTGGAAGGGTATTTGTCCAGATCTCTCGTGCCTCAAGGGCGTTCAGCGCAGTATTCCAGTGGCGGTGCCATCCTGTTTGAGGAGTGTTCATTACTTCCCATATTGCGCGTTGCAATGTGTTATTCTTTGCTCGGTTAGCTTTGAGGCAATGAGCTAAAAATGTTGCCTTCAGTATCAGATGTTGTGAAGACAAACACAATTCTAGATGAATTTGATCATGTGAAGTACAGCCTGGTAGTGAGAAGATCATTCACTGACAGGTTGATTGTGCCCTGCCCTTCGCCTACTTATCTCTGAATGTCTTTGCTCCGTGCCACATTGTTGGGAGGAGCCTGATGCCCATCGCCTTCAGAAGGGTCCACATCAGGGTTCATCATTGACTTTTGTAGTTCAAGGAGAGCACACATAGTTAATTTGCTACCCCCTGTTGGGCAAAAATACGCCGAGCAGTGCGACCCCTGCTATCCAACCATACCCCAAGGTATTTGTGGGTGTTAACACCTTCCATCGCACTCCCCTGGATACACCACGCCCCTCAAATTATCACCTTCATTTTTGAGACATTGCTTTAATAGATTATTGTCTTTGCAGTAGATACGGATATAGTGTTGAAAAGTCTCTCTAGAGCTGTCGGCGTTGGAGCAAGAAGATCCGAATCGTCGGCATTAGGAAGTATTAAACTCTAAGGCTTTGGTGGGAAGGTTCTCTCTTTTTCAAGATGATCTCTCAGATCGGCCAAATATAGGTTAAATAGGTATGCATTCCTGCTGTGTGTTTTATTGGCTTCACGTTTTGGACGATGTGGCCCAGCCGCAGCTCACTTTTTCATAGATGAGATGGAATGCCCCAGCCATGTAGCTTAGTCCACACTCTGTCAAATGCTGTTCTGAAGTCAATGAACCCTACATATAGGGCCTTGCCCTTTGTTGCCATTGTCACTTCACTCAAATGGGAAATACAGATTAGATTGTCTTCAATATGGCAGCCCTTTTGAAATCCTGTTTGGTGTGCAGAGATCAATTTCTTCTCTGTCACCCATACCTGAAATTCCTTATTCAGGATACTTGCACAGCACTTCCCTTCTTTATCGCGGAATGCCAACATCAGATAGTTTCCCAGACAGGTGCAGGGCCCTTTCTTGTGTACCATGATTAAACCTCTCCATGTGTCTGGTTCTGATGCCCCAAACATTTACACTTGAAATATTGGGGTCATGACATAGGCCCATCTTTTGCGTGACCATTTAAATACTGTGGACGTAGAGCTCCAATTGGACGCATTGCGTTAATGACTTTTTCTACGTGATCCTGGGTTATTCGTGCTCTACTTCTGACTTTTCCAGGCAGGGGTTCAAAGACCGGGGAACCAGCAGTAGAAGGATCCAAGTTTAAACTTCCAATGTAGCTCTCCCATTCAGCAGCGGGGAATATTAGATGCCGACTGCTCATGTTTTGGGGCTGAGACATTGTTTATCCATATCCAGAATTTTCTTTGATCTTTGGACTTCATTATCTCATATGATTGGGCCCACCTACAGGATTCCTCTTCCTTTTGTCTGGCATATAGAGCTTTCCTTAAGCTTGTCCTTATTGTTGCAACCATGCTCCGCCACCATAGGTTTATTTCCTTGTCACGGCACAGGGCTTTGAGAGCTTTATTTAATTCAGTTTGCCCTCTCAGGGTGCTTTTGTTGGAAATGAACCTGTGCTGTCCTGAATCATTACTGTTGCCTGGATCATCCTAGTTCTATTCTTCCTCATCAGAAAGGAGGCCAGCAACACCCATAGATCTATATTCATTTTTTGGTCCGTATTCCTTCGAGGCAGACCTTCTAGGAATCGCTTTTTGGGTGGTGAGTACTTTAAGCAAAGACTTTGCATGTTAGCATTGCATGGTCGCTTGCCTATGGGCTGAAAATGGGCTGCAGACACTCAGTTGCAGTTTAAAGTGGCCATACTAAAGCACAAGAAATGCGTGTAGCAACTGGCGTATCTGCTCCAAACCTGCCATTCCGCATACGAAGGCCCAATTGATTTAATGTGTCCCCTAGTACCTTACCCTGCTTATTGGGCCTTTGGAATGAATTGCTTCTGAATGGGCAATTTAGTCCGGATTTCATCCTCAAGCTGCTGGAGTGTGTCATTCAACCCTGCACGCATTAAGTTGGCTTTAAAGTCTCCCATAATTACCCACTTTGCTTCTGAGTGGGATAGATTTAGTCCTCTTAATGTGGGGCATAGAGATGCTAGTGTTATCCCCTTTTGCCCTTGGCTCAGTGGAGGTAGATACTCCCATATTATGAGTGATAGTATCATATTCCAGTTTGCATTGGTAATTTAGGTTACCAAAAGAATAGTAAAGTCTCCCTTTCCCTTACCGAGTACTGTTGTGGTTACTGCCAGTTCATTTTTTACATGAATTGAAACTCCCCCTGAGGCTTGGGTGGGGGATTAGTGTTCTTAGTAACCATACTCAGTCTGTGATTTTGGTTTACTGTGCGACGCGGGTTCGCCCTTCCCCTGTGCAGTGTATCCTTATTAATAGCTCAAAGTCTGAAATTTCAGGAAGTCCGATTGTGTTTTTAGTGCCCTTTAGTACTGAGTCCTGCAAGTGCTTTGATCTATGGGGTTCATCCCACGCCTGGTCACGCTCTAAGTGGCCACGGGTAAGCCCAGCCATGTGTCCCTTGCTTGGGAGGACCTGGTCTGGAAGTGAGGGCTGGACTGATCTCATAAGGAACAGGGTCAAGACTAATGTGCATATGGCTGGGACCAAACTGGGGTGGCAGAGTGAGCAAAAGGATTATGGATTAAACCCAAATCTGTGACTGGGAGTGAGTGGTTGAAAAGTTTCAGCACTTTGTCCATCATCTTGTTGTGTTTGCCTGTTCCAGTCACAGCGTTGGTTCTGGTCATTTTTGTCTTCGGGGCTCAAGGCTGTTTCTCTTCGAGATCCCATTCCAGGGTTGTGACCAGGGGATATTTTTGGAGCCCCATTTATGCATGCATGGCTCCTGGGAGGCTATTCGAACTTTAGGGGGCATCAGCTCTGTCTGAGTCCCCACAGATTTTTTATATTTTGCAGTTTTTTTATTGGTTGGACCTCTGGTCTTTTTCGATGGTGATGATGATTGCTCTTGTGGGGGCAATATAGGTTCTGTCTCTGTGCCTTTATCTAGAGCACTATTAACAGCAATGTTTTTACCTTCACTAAGGGTTTCCTTCAGGAATGGTTTGAGTGCCCCCCTGATAATCGGGTTGAGAGGCTGGGGTGTTTCAGTGGTTCTAATCTCTTGTATTTCATTCTGTTTCAGGAAGAGGGATTTGTTCTTCTATATTTACTCGGTTGTTTTTGTTTTTTCTTCGACAGTGGTGACCCTGCTGCCTCTAAAGTGCTGATGGTCCCCTTCTGTGCGTTCTTGAGGGACCCAGTTTAGGGACGGATATGAAGCCATTGGATCTGGAACTTGAATACCTAGTATGAGATTGTCAGCCGTCCTTGTTGGCCTAGGTATTATGATGGAGCGTCCCTTCTATGTTCACACGATCCAGATGGGTTGCAGACATAGCTTCTAGTGCTCTCAACCCACCTGGAGCTTAGGGCCCCCTCATTTTTACTTTTGCTCCGCGTTGGGCCACCTGCTGTTCTCAGATTTGTTGGATCCTTTTTCAGATCTTGAATCAAGATGGACATTACTTCTGGCAGATGTGCAAGCCTTTCTATATTAAAGAGCTGCATGCGCAATATTTTTTTACTTTGTCCACATGCACTGATTCTCTGACTCTTATAATTAAGGTGTTCAGGAAATCCAATTTCCCATTGTCTGTGAAATGCAGACTTCTAGTTTGTCTGCGAGAAAAACTGCTGCTTCAGCCATATTGTGTTGTTAATTATCACCAGGATGGAGGCCAGGGCCTGGTCAGCTTTCAGCAAATTTACTCCTCCCTTTTTTTCAGACGTGGAGAACCATCTATTTATAGTCGAGGCTAGTCCTGTTCCTCCAAAGGGTTTTGGCTCAGATTCAGTTTTTGTGTTGTTGAATGGCATTGGAGCTTCAGTTGCTGGGGAATTTACTGGCTTTTTCCCTCCTCTCATACAGAATTTCTCTCCCTAGTCACTGCGGGGTCATCATCCTTCTCTGCGGATTAGGGATAACCTTAGGTTAAGGCGTGTTTTTTGCTGTCCTCAATGTCCTCGATATGCTCTACTTCTTCATCTTAATGCCAGTGCATGGGCCTAGGTGTTACTGCTGGCACATTGCCTTCTTGTTTCCTTTACATGCTTCCGAATCCATTGTAGACCCTGTTGATCCCGGACTGTCCTTTGACTTAGAGGGGTCATGCTAGGACTTGATTGGTAAATGTCATCTATAGTGTCCTACTCTATACATTGGCTTTCCCACCCTGTCAGTTGACTTGCGTTGTGTGGAGATCCCCTGCTGTGCATCTCCCTCTTGCTGACTTGAGGCAGAGGGTCTCGAAGCTACCATGAAGTTCATCATCTCACTCCTGAACTGCGCCCGAGGTCCTTGTCTGCCGGTGGACAACCTCTGTTCTGTGAGGCATGGCATGCAGAATGACGACCTTGTGGTGAACTTTACGCATGCGGGAAAGTATCCTCTAATATCATAGCTCCAGTTAGCTGGGGTGGAAACAGGTGGTAGAAACAGGGGAGGGAGCACTTCCTCTGGCACGGCGATACTCCACCAGTCAGATTTTTTCATTGAAAGAGCCCAGGCCCATGCCGATCTCATTGCAGTGCAACTCTTGTGGGTGTACAACCCGCCACAGTAAGGAGGTGATTAGATTTTAGCTTTTTCTCTGGCTTGCCCGGCCACTGCTCAGCTTGTGCCTGATCCTCTCATCCTACTTTTTTCACTGGTGAGGCAGGACGTGTCTGTGATGGTATCTGGGGCCAGCTGCTTTGAAAATTCTGAGAATTTCTGCATGTTTTTGTTGAGAATGGGGCCTCAGGCATAGATTTTCTGGAGATGTTTCTGCTTGCTCGCCCTCTCTTGGCCTCCCGGTTGCCTCACCTGCAATGGAGGGTGGGGGTGGTGAGCCCATGAGAATGGAGAGTGGAGGAAAGAAAGGGTTAGGAGGTGGGCAAACAGGGCCGGACTGGCTATCGGGCATTTTGGTGGACTATCAAGCTGTGGGCTGATTTCACTGCAGTGTGGGGGCTGATTTTGTTGATGGGGACCTGCAAAACAAATGGTTTTAAAGAATACTTTAAAACCATATGGTTTTCCATTGTTTACGTAGAGAGGCCCGGTAGCCAATCCGGCCTTGTGGGCAAGCAGTGGCCACAAGCCGCGACGAGGCCTAGTTTGTCTGTCTGCATGGGAAACTGCTACCACATGCAACTAACTTGCGTAGGGGGCCTTGCTCACCAAGTGGTTGCCCCACATTTTTTGCCCCCAGGTGTGTGTATCCGGTGGTCCGTGGAAGTTGCCATGATTACATTGGGTGCTGGAATGTCACTTTTCTCTGTTTTCTTTTCTCCTGTGTTATACTGGTTATGTGCTGGTGGACCTGTGGGCCTGGATGCCGCTAGTGCTGATACTTGCCTTTATTGCAGTTATTGTTGGTGTGCAGTTTCTTGGGTACACCTCATGCCATGTTCCCATAAACACATGACACAGTACTATCCTGCAACAAATGGGTTCAGAACTATTTAGTTTTAACCGTTGTTTGGCCTGTTCTGTTACACAATATCTAGTACCATTTCCCTGCATTACATGGAAGGCCAACAGTTATATTGTAAAATGCACCCATTACTGTCAAACTCGCACTCAGCATCAGCAATAAAATACATGCACTTTAAATTTGAAAGTGGTACATTTTGCTTGCTATTCACACTACATTTTTCCAGATAACACATTACTTGTTGCTGAAAGCTTTCCATTTACATACTTATGTTTACAATATGCAGGGAACACGCATTAAAATAATTATAATGAATGCAACATAAATATAATTATATATATAACTACGGCATGGATATAATGTTTTTTAGAAAGAACATAAAGTACATTATGTCTATTAAGAATGAAACTCGTTAGCCTGCGGAGACAAAAACATGTTTTTTTCTACGTGAAACTTGTGCATACGCCCTTACTCTACCCATTAAAGAAAAAGAAAATGATTCCAACTTTACGGAATTGTATCCCATTTACAGCATATCCTTGCTTTCACTTTCTTTGGATCATATTACTTATCCTCATTCCGGCTCTACTAAGCTGGGTCCCTTACCTGTGCAATAACTATTATGCAATGAGAGAAAAGTATCTTTTTGCATCAGTAAATTGCACTAGCATTGCTGCCAAGCACCATTAAGGCATAACCTCACTTAATGCATAGAGATAGATTTATTTATATACAATATATTATTACCACATTAAGATATCAAGGTGACAGCAGAACAAGGGCGTGATCTGCTGGTAACATGACATCAACCAGATGGCAGAGGTCTCATTGGTCCATTTCTGCATTGCCCCTCCTCTCGTAAAAGGAGGTGAATGGATGGTATCACAACTGCATGTTCATACAAGAAACTTTATGAGATGGTCATGACATCACAAGAAATGGCATAAGAATTGCCATGAAATATAAGGGGAAAACCAGTCTCTGTACAAGACTGTTGTGTACAATCCCAGTCTTACAAGATATTTCTTTCACTATCTTCCAGTGTGTCAGCCATTGGTTACTGGAGATTGTTTTGGGACAGAATTAGAGTACGAACATTTGGGAGAGTGAGTTCAATAGGGAAGGCAGACATGTTGGAATTATTGCAAAAGAAATATTTCACCCAAAGGTCATGGGGAGCTGCTTTAGGGGGAAAAGCCTAATTTATATCACTGGTGATCTTTAAATGGGGCAGATAGTGGAGAAGGCAGCCCACGTGAAGCAAGATGGCCACCGTGATTTGAGCTCCGTGCTCACCTGCTATACTGACTGTCTTTTTATGCTGATTGGGGAACTTTCAATGAGTGGTTTGCAGTTGCAGACCTTCTCTGACCCTTAGAGAAGCTGAAGGAGTGTTTTGAGGCAATTCCAGAGGAGGTGTGAAGCGCTGTAGGCTCTTTCTTTGTTTCCTCAGTCGAGTCTCCTTCCATCTGCTGGGCTCTATATGAAGTAAGGAGGAGGTGGGCATTTTTTCCTCAACATCTCCCCTTCTCAGAAGCTTACCGCCCCCTTAGAGGGTTTTGTACAACTTGGCTTCCTGAATCCCTTACTTCTTAACTTTAACTTTTTTCTCTTTTGTTTCTCCATATTTCAACATTGGAACTTTATTCAAGCTCTTTTTGCTGTATTTTTTCTTCATCTTAAATTGATATATTGTCAAAATAGCCATAACTATTTCAACGTTTGGACTATTGTCAGCTATTTCAACATTTCAATTCACTTATTGCTATTTTATATCTCTCGGTATTACAACATGGAACCCTAAATTATGTCTAACCACCCAAATAAGCGAAAGCAAGCTGTTTCACCGCCTCCTGTGCAGTCTAAAGCTATAGACTCACACAACATTATCATTATCAACAATATTAGAGGTAATTCAACCTATTCATACAGATACAGACACATTATACTCAGATATGAAAAATATTCTGAGAGACATTGCCTCCCTATCTGTGAAAGTTGCAGACACTGAGATAAAGATTCATGACAATACAAGAGCTATTACAAATATGGCTCCACTTATCCCCAAGGTTGCTTCTCTTCAACGCTCATTACTGGATTTGGAAAACAGAAATAGGCAGTACAACTTACACATATTACATTTCCCAGAAGGGAACAAGGGACAATGTTGTCATCTATTCTTAGAACATTTATTACACAAGCTTTTAAACATCAAATTTTCAGAACGGTTTGAAATTGATAAACCTCCTAGAATCCCCTCTATTTGGACAATCCATCAGTTTAAACCGGGACAAATCATGTTTAAAGTTTGAGGCATCATCATCGACTTCGCATAAGGAAAGCTTCACAATAGATACCAACTCTTTAGACAAAAGGAAATAAAGTGTTCATACATCAGGACTTTACAAAAGAGACAGTTCAAATTCGATGTCAGTTTTCTGATCTGAGACCGCGTCTGCGTGAAGCTGGATACAAGTATGGCCTCTTTGATCCTTTGGTTATGCACATTTGGAAGAATGATGTCTCTAAATCTTTCTTTTCATCTTCAGATTTGGTACGATTTCTAGACCAGCACAACCCTATTCTCATGGCCTGTTAGTCCTCTGAATCTGCAGGCTAATGTGTTTCCCCTTATTAAAGGATGTTATTTTGTTCATTATAGCAGGTGCACACAAGGTGGCTACTCTTTCTTTGTACCTCTGTCTCTACTGCTCTACTTAATATGAGGTCCTGGAGGTCGACCTCTTTATTTGTTGTCTGTCTTGTTTTGTCTTTTTTATATGGGCTACGTTCGCTTCTCTTTTTTTCCCTCTATGTATATCTTCTCCTTTCACAACTTGTTATGGCTACATCACATAAGTCAGTTGTGTTTCTTTTAAAGTTAAGGGGTTTAGGCACCCTGTTAAAAGACGTTAAACTCAGAAAATTTTAAGAAGTTTAATGTTGATATTTGTTTTTGCAAGAAACGCATGTGGATGATAAAATGTTACATACTATGTCTAAGGGATGGGTGGGAAATACAGTTTCATCTCCTGCTGCAAACCGTAAAAAAAGTGTAGCTATATTTTTCTCACGTAAAGGACATATACAGCTAATAATGTCTCACCACCACGACTCAGATGGTGGATTTGTTTATGCTCACGTCAAGGTTCACAAACATATTTTAAACCTTGTCAATATCTATGCCCCTATATCAGATGATCCTTCTTTCTGGTCGTACGTTTCTCCAGAAATATTAAAATTGGGTAGCTAGTCCCTAATTGTGTGGGTGGTGATTTTAAACTCATCTGAGATCTTTTGCTAGACTGTTCCTCTACATTCAAATTTTGACCTAACAAATCTTTTTTTTACTTTGAAATCATTGTTCTCTGTTACTAAGTTGGTTGATTTCTGGATATTAGAATATCATACTGATTCTAATGCTCATTCCTCTTTTTCTAGGATTGATTATCTATTGACTTTGCTGAACCAATGCCATATGATTAACAAATCGGTTATTCGCCCTATTACAATTTCTGATCATGCCCTATTCTCCTGTTCCTTATTTGTTTGGGATCCTCAGGTTCCCAATGAAAGATGGAGAATGAATTTGATGTAGTTATTAATCCAACTAATTGTAAAAAGCCTGTCTCAGCCTTTAATGAGTATTTTTTTGTGCATAATAATCCATGAGATACCTCTAAAATAGATATAAATACGATTGTATGCTTAGTAAAAGAGCAGGACTACGTATCTCAAAAGAAAAGTCACATTTTCATTTGAACTCAAACAAATCTGGCCAACTGTTAGCTAACTATATGGGTATGAAGCATAATAAAATTCAAATTGCTGCCATCAAAGCAAGCAACGGTACTTTGCTGACAGATATTGAGGACATTTTGAGAAAGTTGTTATCCTTTTATTCCTCCTCCTTATACCATGAACCTCTCTTGCCCTGAAAAATAAAGTCATCATTGACTTCCTTAATACCTGTCAATTACCTCAAATTTCTGACACTGATAAACTAGCTTTATAAAAGCCTTTTGATATTCAAGAAATAATCACAGCTATTAAAACATTAATCCCTAATAAAACACTTGTTCCAGAAGGTATTCCGGCTGAATTTTACATTGTTTTCAAGATCAACTAGCTCCTATTCTACTTTCCTTCTTTATGGAGTTTCAACATACTTCTCTGATGGGTGGCTCTTTTAATGAAGCCACAATCATGGTCCTCTCTACACAAAATAAGAATCCTTCTCTGGTTTCTAACTATCGTCTCATATCTCTAATTAATCAGGATTGCAAAATACATGCCAAACTTTTAGCAAACAGAGTATCACCCCTCCTCCCTTCACTTTTTCAGCCTGACCAGACGGGCTTTATGAAGGGTAGGTTGTCAGCTCATAACACTTGCTTGCTTTGCCATGTTCTATCTATCGCTAAAGACATCAATTGCCCAGTTGGAGTATTGGCCTTGGATGCGGAGAAGGCATTTGATAAAGTAAACTGGCAATTTGTATTCAATATATTGGAAGTTTTTCAGTTCGGGCCAACATTTCTCAACATGATTAAAGCATTGTACTTAGCACCCTCAGGTTCTATTTATGTTAACTGTACTTCTTCATCCCCATTCCATTTATATAGAGGCATGTGTCAAGGTTGCCCACTTTCCCCTTTGTTGTTTCTTATCGCCATAGAACCCCTCTTGTATTCTCTCCGCATTAGTGACAAATATACTGATGTTGCTTTGAAGAATATTACTATTAAAGTTTCTGCATATGCTGATGGTGATTTATTATATGTTAATGATCCTCTTGTTTCCTTACCTATTATCCTTAATACTATCTATACTTATGCTGACGTTTCTGGACAGTCATTGAACAATAACAAGACCGAGTTTTTCCTTTAAATGGTCTTTTTAATTCTTCAATGTTGGCAAATACTGATATAGTGTGGTCTCCAAAAACAGTCAAATATCTAGGCATAACATTTACCAATTGTTGTACATTATTAGCCAGTACTAAAGAGAAACTGGATAGATGGTCCAATCTTCATTTAAATTGGTGGGGACGTATTGGGGCACTTAAAAAGTCTATAACTCCATGAATTAGTTATTTACTGTCCATGTTACCCCTTTATTTCCCTTCCACTTTTTTTGCAAACCTTTATATATTATTTACTAAGTTTATCTGGAACAATAAGCCTGCACGCATTAGTTTCAAAACCTTGCAAATGCCCAAATGTGAGGGAGGGGTTGATTTTGATTTTAAAAGATACCATATATAATTTCTTGTAGTGCAATGTTCATTGATTGTGCTTCTACAATCCCTCTCCTTCTAACTCTCCTAAATGGCTTCTTCTGCAGAAGAATATACTGGCACCGTATCCAGTACCTGCATTCCTTACCATGGCCAATAGCTCAGTTGGGAAACGATCACCCATAATTGTGGCTTCTAAGACTGCCCTCTTTTCATTTGATGAAACATTCTCTATAGCCATTGCATCTACAAAGAACGTTTCTTTTTGGTTCAATCCCAAACTCCAGTAGCATAAACATATTTCTTTTTGGAATTTGTGTATTGTTGCTGGTATTTTCTTTGTTGCTGATATGTGTCATGGAGATATGTTTTATACTCTTGATGTTCTTGAAGCCAAATATAATTTACCTTTGTCTAAATTTCCTAAATATACGTTACTATGTGATACCATTCTTAATGCATATCCTCAAATATTACATATGACCCAACTTTCTAGTATGGAGGTTTGTATTAACATATTTAGTCATGCAGGACACATATCCTCTAAATTATATCAAATGCTTTCTACTCCTATGCCCTCCTTTATACATTTTACTCAGAAATGGTCATCAGACATAAATATCCACTTTTCAAGTGTGGTATGGAAGGATATTTAGAAGTCTAACACTGCTAGTCATCCCCCGGATACCCTCATACAAACTAATATTTATTTACCATAACAATGCTTTTGGACTCCAGATTGACTATTTAAAGCTAAACGTTTAGATATCCCATATTGTTGCCTTTGTGATAGCATGACAGAAGATTTACAACATTTATTATACAAATGTCAAGTTATTTGTCAATTTTGGTCTGATGTATGGAACATTATAACTCAAATTCTTAATATCCAAACATCTTTATCCTTCTCTATCATACTTTTCAACTCTTTTCCCTTTAAACCGATATTATTTCATACAGATTTTAAACTTTTGGATTTTCCTATTTTTACTACACTGAAATCTTTAACTTCCAACTGTAAAGATGCTAATTTGCTTACAGTCAAGGCTTGGAGGGAACGGATTATTTTTCAAAGACGTAGGCACCCCTCATTTTAGCATACTCGTGCTGAACTATCTTCTTCCAGTTCTGACATGTGGTCTAGTTTGGATTCATATATTACTGCTTATTCCTCAATTAAAAATAAGTAATATAGTTCTCATTCGTCCGTACACCTTAAATGTAGCCCTTCTTGTTTTTTATCCTTTGTTACTTGACATATATTGTTATACTATCATATTTGGATTTACATTGATGGGTTATATATCCCTGTTATTGCATTGTATTTATTCTTCATAATTCAATGTTATTTTTTTAATGTGTTTATGTATGATAAAGTATTTTTAATAAAAATCTCTGAACACAAATAAATGGGCAGACAGAGTCTTCTTTCTCCATGGCGTAGGTGTTTCCTCTCCATCACAGGCCTGTTCTCCATTAAAAAATGTCTCTCTAGGTGTACCACGATGGAGTATACATTTTAATCATAGCACAATTCTGAATGGATTTTTTTAATTAAAAAATGTGTTTCAAAACAGTTCAATCAATTTAACAAAACACAATATAAAGCAACCGCTTGTTGTCGATGCATAATACACTATTCATCTCCACAAGGAATTAAGTAGGAAGTTCTGCCTTTGTCCTTATTGGGTAGGGAGGATACCACCCTGAGTCTGATGACCTTAGGCCTGTGACTGATCTAGAACAAAAGAGAGAAAGGCAGCAAAGTGGGAAAGAGGAGGAAGAGAAAGTAGTAAAAACAGTGATGAAAGGAGAGAGCGGGAATGAAAAAGAACTGACAAGACTGAGATATAAGCGCAGGTAGAGCATATTGGTGAATGAAATAGGCATGAGGGGAAATAACTATTAGACAGCCATGGAATTCAGCAACCAGACAATCAGCAGTGGTGCAGCCAGGCCACTGAGAAAAAAGTAGGCTCCATTGTTTATTCTTTCAAAGAGATAGCACTTTGTTAGACAGAAGGTCTACCTATCAACCATCTATTGGGTGAAATTTACAAGAACAAAAAAGCACCAGCGTAAGATCAATCTTATTCAATGTCTTATACTTAAAGTATTTGTGGCTTATCATTTATGAAAAAACTAAACAGCTACAAAACATCTGCATACTAGAAACAATGACATCAGAAACATTGTGGGCGGAGCTAGGCCCAGGAAATATGGCTGCTCTCAATTATAGCGCTGCAATATCAGCACCCTGTAACAAACGCAGCTTCAGTGTTTTCCACGCGCACCTCCAACCCCCGCTGCCGATCGGACTCAATTGCCAGGGCCGGGGTGTGTTCACAGTCCGGCCCAGTCTATGAGGCGTTTCCAGGGAAGTACCTATATGAGAGTGTAGGGTCAATGAATGTTGCTGAATAGACCGGATATGCTAGCTGGACTGCATTGACACAATGGAGGCAACGTTTTGAGGTATCCTTGGTGCAATATCAGAGACACAAAGGGTGGGTCTGCCCCATGAGATGTTAGCCTGCACTATTGATCTAGCTAGCAGTAGGTGAACTGATGACACATGCACCCATTAACTGCGCCCACTGTGATTGCAACAAATGGCCCAATTACTCAAATTCGCTGAGGATGTGGAAATGGGTGCTGCTGCTAGGTCGAGTGGATCCATGGCTAAACACTACTCACCATGATGAGGGTATACTTGTACACACCTCAGCCAGCAGTGCTCCACTTCTAGCCAGTGAAACTGTGAGCTATTTTATTAGTTTCTAGTCGCACCATTTAGCCGTCAGAAAAGGACCAACTTGTTTTAGAACACCTGATTGCAGAGATCCCAATAGTAATACTCTGTGGTATTCCTGGGGCGTGCAGACTAGGGCAAAATTTGTATTGGTAGGCCAAGGCATCTGTAATTACTACAGCACAATCTTGTACCCCTCATTTATGTAGTATATACATCACGCCTCAAGTGTACTGAACAAGTAGATTGTTTTAAGGCAAATGTCATATATCACTGGTTTGAAGGCACCCCACTCAATGGCAGTTGAAGAAATCAAGCCTTCATTCTTATCAAAATATACATCAATTTCGTTGGCCATGTTTCTGTCAGTGCGTCGGGCTCTAGCTGTCTCAGTAAGACCTTCGGGGTCTCTGTCCCCCAGCTCAATGTAAATAGCACAGGGTTGTGATCCCATACAGAGGAAGCCAACTACTCAGTCTCCTGCACCAATCTTTTCATACATTCCTCCCAGAAAACATTTCCAACTGTGTGTATAAGACATGCTGTACTCAGTGGCCAAAGAATTCACAAACCTCAGGGTGTGTATTCCTCCAAATGTCAATCAGGTGCCATTTTTGTGCCCGGAAAGCTAATTTCTATGTCACTAGTGCACTGTGGGCTACTCTAAATAGGTGAAGGGATCTGTTTAGTTGTTTACTTAACACCATATTATAATTTCCACCCCATATACCCTTATGGTCTTGGAAACAAACCAAATATGGTGTAAGAGACTACAGAATCTGTATCTGTCCTATAGTAGGAGCATAGGCACTGGCTATTAGAAAGAACAACCCTTCCAAGGTCCTATGTATCAGGGTGTATTGACTTCTGGTAATTTGTGTACCACTGTAATTTATAACTGAGGATGTCAGAGGCCACCCACATAAGAATACCCTTATCTAGTATGCCGAAACTAGTGCCCACTATGTGTCCCCAATGTCCGCTTCAGCGCATCCAAACCTAATTGTGTGGGACGAGTCTCCTGGAGACATATAAGCTGTGCACCTCATCTCATTAGGCAGGAACACATTTTCCTCAGCTTAGACAACGCAGACCTGTTCTTACATTCAATGTTACCCATTTCTACACATTATGCGTTACATTTTGGGCCGTAAAACAGTTTACCTCCAGCAATCTCGCCACATAACTTAGCTTTCCATCATAGGTGTGTCCGTAGATGACACAAAACATTTCTGCGTACACGGGTGCCTACTGCAATGTGCACTCAGTTCAAATCAGGCTAGCTCCAAAACACATAGCCTGACTTACATGGATCAAACTTTTACTTCACAATTATTAACAACTGAATAAGAAAAACAGAAACACGTCACAATTGGACAGCAACCACACTTACATACCCAACATGTTGAATCAGGGAGGTTTTCAGTATAACAGTATTATCCCAAATGGGCCCTAGTCCCATCATTTACTTCCTACTCTTTCACTCCATAAACATCATTGTTCACCGTACTTCAACCTCAATTTGAGTCATTCTGAACGTGCTCAAAAATATAATCCAAAACAACTTCTGTCAGCCATTATGTGGCCACCTCCGGGTCATCACCAAGGATGTCAACCAGCATTTCAGTATCTGATTACGTATAAAGCCTTTGTGACTTGGGACAACAACTGGACCATGACATTGTGACTGGCTATATTGCTGCACATCTGCTACCACTGAAGCCCTTTCTTCTACTGCTTGCTCTCCAGTCAGACATCTAGGAGCTTCACTCTTCCTTCGTCATTGGGGTGATCTATAAGTCTAGCCGACTTCCTCCACTTCTTCCTGTGCATTGGACATCACACTGCATTCAATCCGATCCTGGACATCATCTGGAATGCTGAACATGTCAATTGCATTGTACTTGGCTTCAAAGAGATGTCCTGGGAAAGACAATGTATACTTACTATCAAGATGATGCAATTTTGCGATAACCTCAAGAAATGAGCTTTCTGGTGGAATAGTCTGGCAACAGATTAACTTGTCTTCCTTCAACTATCTAGGGCCTGTGCTAATAAGCCACCTTTAAGATTTGATCTCAGTTCTGTCCCTATATTTCAGCAACCTGACAACCATTGGGCGAAGGGTACCTTCCAGTAAATTGGGCAGTCCGGGTGCTTGGTGGACCTTTTCACCTACAAAGAGGGGAGGAGGACAGCCCAAAAATATATTTACCAGAAGCCAAGGAGGTAATCTAATATTGGCACCAAAAACGTCAATTGCATCTGCAGCTCCTGGACTGATGGTTTCAACAAGGCCAGAGTGGATTGATTTTACATAACTCTTTCAGAGAGTTTTCCACGTTCGGAATAAACCTGACCTAAATTGTGAGAAAGTGGGTTGTTGGTTGAGGGGGGGTGTAAACCCTTCCCAAGCAATGGCCATAAGCCCTGTAAGGTTGAACCACAAAAAGTCAATAAATTAACTTGTACTGACCAATTTGTTGATGGTCACAAAAGCAATCAGGCTTAACTTAGATGTAATGTGTAAAGTATTTAGGCAGCAAACAAACAGTAGTAAAGTGAAAACACAACACAAGAACAATACACACCAATTTAGAAAGATGTAGTAAATTATTTAACAACAAAACAACAAAATCCAACCAGTAGACCTGAAACTAAGCCATTTCAAAGTGTTGAGGTAAGTATATCGCCTAGAAGCAAAAAGCACCACTTGCAGTTATATGTTGTGCGAGACAGGTTGAAAGTCAAAAGTTCAGGCCAAGCATGATGGAGAGTGGGCCAGATAAAGGAACCAGGTTAGTCCCACTGAAAAAGTTATCTTCTCAAATTTCGGAACAAAGAGTCCAGTACATGGTGGTGGAGGCCAGAGGATCAGGAGGAGCATTGTGGATGGAAATGCGCAAGAGTGGTAGGGTTGGTAAGCCATTCCCCTGCCAAAGCCTGGTCACCTTCGTCCTCCTCTTGGCATCACAGAGTCTTCCATCACACACTCTATCCACACTGTATGACTTGGGATGGTGCAAGCACAAGACATTAGGGGACATTAGGGCAAACAGCTATGGAGGTTCTGCTACACTGTTATTCCTTACTCTGCACTATCTTCAGATACCTCCTGGGGATCTCCAGACATCCATGGCAGGGGATCCACTTGATTGAAGGTCCCCCAGGAGATTGTATTATGGTTGCACAGTTTCCTGGTGGCCCGGTTCTGTGGGGCTCCACTTCTGTCTTGGCCGAGTGCTGGCACTTTGCATCCAAGGCAGCAGTTCTGGCACAACCTTTTGTTGCTGGGGCCTGCAATAGTGGTGTAGCTAGACACTTTGCCGCCTGTGGTGGTCTCTGCATTTGCCACAGTGCAGCGGCCAATTGTAAAAGTGGGGGGAGGGTGTTGTGCTGGCAATTAATGCATTTGCTGCCCTGTGGCAAACACATGTAGGAGCGGGAGGAGGTGGCCGTTGGCCCAAAACTCATGCCGTCCTTCCTTGTTACGCCACTGCGATGCAATGAACTCTTATGAGGCTGACTAAATCCTGGCAGCCACTTTGGAAACACAGGGAGTATTTAAACTCCACCCAGGAAGCAATTGAGGCTTTGCATTGAGCTTCCCAGTGCGTGGAGTTGACAGCCTGCTTCCCCAATCTCGCTGGTGTTCTTGCGTTGCACCTAGAGCTGCATGGGACTCAGAAGGTGAGCACAGAACTTGGAAGAAGGTGCAGCGCTCTCTTGATTTATTCTCTCCTCAGATAAGTGCTGGCCCTCCGCCACGTTATTTGGAAACAGTGGCAGCACCGTGAGTACTGCCTTTGCGCCTTTGTATCGTTATTGGGAGATGTTTGCAAAACGGCGATAATGGGCTTGATAATATGCTCTATGGAATTCCAATTGAAGCCCATGTTAAATGTAAAGGACGTCTAAGATGGGCTTCAATTGGAATTCCATAGAGCATATTATCAAGCCCATTATCGACGTTTTAGCGGCAGTTTTCTGCCGCTAAAGCGGCGATAATTTTGTCGCCTGGCTTGTTAATATGCCCCCTTGTGTGCAGTACTGTGGGTTTAATTCCAATAATGGACAATCGCAAAGATCACTTTGTGATTGATGGTAAAGACAACTGAAAGAGCCCGACAAAGGACCCTTCCAGCAGTATGCGCAGGACCACGTCCTGCAGCCCCGCGGGTGCACACCCGGTATTTGTGGTGCAGCATGACACAAGTGTGTTTGCAGTGAGTGTGCTCAAGTGTTTATAACAAATACTGCATTAAGTTATTGTAAAAGTCCTCTGGAGGCATTTTATAGAAGCCACTAAACTGTGTATGATTCTTCTCTCTTCCTGTGACAGTTTAACAGGCAGCCTCTTCATTTACAGACAGGACTGTCTCTGGGTGAGGCCCCTTCATCATCACTGCCACTCCCGCATGAGAGAAGCATCTCTGCAAGGCATAGAGGAATAACAGACAGGGAATCATTCCTGGCACTGGGGGTAAGGTCAGGTTACTGTGCTGCTACTCTTCTTATCGGTGCTACTGTGCACTATATCATCCGGTTGTTGTTTTAGTTTCTTTTGTTAGTTTATTGTTTGTCCCCGAACCCACTTCCCTTGGCAGCATCAGTCGGCACCCGGTTGATTCTGTCCGCTGGCCGTCGGATGCTTTCAGGGGATTGTGGGACCATGCTGCCTCTGTGACTGAACACAGGAAGAAGACCGCGTTCCACCTCGAATGGGTCTGATTGAAAGCGAAGCCAACATTAATAAGGTTACGCAGTCAGCATGGCTTCGGGTGTATTCAGTGTGGAGTTGACAGCCTGCTTTCCCAATCTTGCTGGTGTTCTTCCCTTGCACCTAGAGCTGCATGGGACTCAGAAGGTTAGCGCAGAACGTGGAATAAGGCGCAGCGCTGTCCGGAGTTCTCCTCTCCTCAGATAAGTGCTGGCCCTCCGCCATATTGTTTGAGAACAGTGGTAGCACCGCGAGTACCACCTGTGAGCATTTGTATTGTTATTGGGAGACGTTCGCAAGGAACGCTTTGTGTGCAGCACTTTGTGTTAAACTACGATAAGGGTCAGTTACAAGTCCCACTTTGTGTACAGTTCTTTGGGTTTAATTATAATAACAGACAGTCGCAAGCACCTCTTTGAGTGCAGCACTTTATGATTCATTGTAAAGACAACAGAAAGACCCCAAAAAGGAAGTATTACAGCTGTAAGTGCAGGACCGAATCCTGCGACCCTGCGGGTGTGTATTCAGTATTTGTGATGCAACATCACAAGAGTGCGTTCGCAGCGAGTGTGCTCGAGTGTGTAGAAAATACTGCATTAAGGTATTGTAAAAGTCCTCTGGAGGCCTTTAATAGAAGCCAGAATGCTGTGCATGATTGACCCTGTATGACTATGTTCTCTCCCTGTGACACTTTACCAGGGAGCCTCAACATTAATAGACAGGACTGTATGTGGGTGAGGACCCTTCATCATCGCTGTCACTCCTGCATGAGAGTAGCATCTCCACAAGGTATGGAGGAATAACAGACAATGAATCATTCCTGGCACTGGGGGTTATACCATCTAACTGTGCTGCAACTCTTCTTATCAGAACTAGCATGCTCTATATCATCAGATTGTTATTTTAGTTTCTTTTGTTATTTTATGGTTTGTTCCCAAACCACCTTCCCTTGGGAGTATCAGTCTATCCACTGGCCGTTGGATCCTTTCAGGGGATTGTAGGACGATGCTGCCTCTGCGACTGAACGCAGGAAGAAGAATGCGTTCCACCTACAATGGTTCTGGCAGAATGCAAAGCAGAAGTTACTAAAGTAACTCAGACAGCATGGCTTCGGATGCATTTGAGTGCTCACCACTGCTATACGGGGCCTCCAGAGACAGGTAGAGATAGCACGGGTGGAGAACCAATCCCTCAGATCTCGTACGGCAGGAGGGAAACAGCCATTACAACACAGTCATTACAATGCACTACATTTACAAAGCAGTCATTACAATGCAACTGCCTTTACATCGCATGCCATTACAACGCATGTCACTACAACGCATGTCATTACAATGCATGTTACTACTATGCATGCCATTACAACACATTATTAGGTAAGTAATGGGGAATACCCCTACACTATCCAACACTTACCCTACTGTTGCACTCACTGGAGGGGGGAATAGTAATTTTTACCCCTACACTGTCCAACACTTACCCTACTGTTGCACTCACTGGAGTGGGAATAGTAATTTTTACCCCTACACTATCCAACACTTACCCTACTATTGCATTAACTGGAGTGGGAATAGTAATTTTTACCCCTACACTATCCAACACTTACCCTACTGTTGCCCTAAAAGTGTGATGCACAACGCATCACACTTTTAGGTCAACAGTAGGGTAAGTGGTACATAGAGCAACAATGGTATGCGTTGTAATGGTATGCATTGTAATGGAATGTGTGGAAAATGTAGTTTCTAAAAATGCATTGGTATGGCATGAGTTGTAATGGATGTTGCGGCATTAAAACCACATTGTAAAGACATACGTTGTAAATGTTTGCTTTGTAATGCGGACTATTCAGGGCCGGAATGTCCTAACACATAGGAAGGGTACAGTCCCAGTTAGGAAGTTCTGCCCCAGTGAACATAAATGGAGGTATGTCCCCCGCTGCAGCTACCATGGTGAATCACTTAGCAGTGCCATTAGCCCCACCAGAGTGGTATAAGGGAGACCCCAGAAACTCAATATTTTTCTGACCCAATGTAAACTATATTTTCTCTGTAGACCCTTAGGGGCTTATTACGATGTCAGGCGGATCACCACCGCCCGCATGGCGGTGGCGATCCACCCGACATATTCCTCCGCCTGCCACCCATTTTCCCCCGCCATATTAGTATGGCGGGGGGACCCCGCCAGACGGAAAGACCGTCCACCGTTTTTCCGCCCGGTCGACCAGTCGACTGGGTGGAAAAGGGGCTGGATATGGTGGCAGTATCTGCTAGGCACCGCCATCCATATTACAATTGGCAGCAGTGCAGGGCCTTCCATGGCGGAGACGCCGCCATGGAAAGCCAAGCGGAGTTTGCTGTTGGGGACCCGTTGCGGGCCCCCAGGATATGGGGGTGGGGGATGCACATGGGGGTACCATTATGGGGCTACCTATGGTACCCCCTACATTGTCATGGACAAGGTGGCAGGCACTGTGCAGTGCCTGTCACCTTGTGCATGACAATGCACAACGTGCATTCCCAGCATTGTGGCAGGCGGTGCTGTGAGCACCGCCCGCCACAATGCTGGGAATAGGGGATGCCACGGTGGTGGTGGCATCCTAATTGCCAGTGCGGGACCGCCGCACCACTGGCGGCCGGTCCCAGCACCACTAGGGTGGCGGGCGGACAAAAGTCCGCCCGCCATCCTAATCGGCCCCTTAGTGTTCCCATCCCCAGAGTGCCGCATGGCATTCGTCCTATCACGGGATACAGCAGCTTGGTCCATCACGATTGTAGCCAACCACAAATGCCTACCACCTTCCGCAGTGGTATAAAGACTTCTGGGATATGTACAGTGAGCAAAAAGTGAATTAGACTGCCAGATCAACTTAGAACCGGGGCAAAAATTCTGTGCAGTCGCATTTACGCCCTCATGGAAACAGATAATGAACATCTCAAGGACTACTTAGCCAAGTATCTGGTTAATGGTTTCTTTAAGCACACAGAGTCACTGGCCTCATCACCTTTGTTCTTTTGGCTCAAGAAGTCAGGCAAATTAAGAATCCCCTCCCAGATTTAAAAAAAAACAATCGCCGGCCCCGGGGGATGGGGTCCCCGGGGCCTTAAAGTGGCCAGAGGAGGGGGGCTATGCAGCCCCCTCCATAAAAAATAAATAAAAAAAGGGCCATGCCCCAGGGGATGGGGTCCCCGGGGCTAATTAAGGCCTCGGGAGGGGGGGCCACGTGGCCCCCTTCCTGATTTCTTTTTTTTTATAAACACAAATTGGGGGCAGACCCTGGGGATGGGGTCCCCAGGGCCAAAAAAATGGAAAAAGAAGGGGGGCTACACAGCCCCCCTTCTAAAAAAAAGAAGAAAAAAAAAAAGCCCTGGATCGGGCCGGAGGCCACGCCCCCTCCTTACACCACTCTGCAAACGCGCCCCCTGGCGTGTTTGCAGAGGGGGGACTAATTCCCCTTGAATACTGGGGGTCCCTGGGGGCCAGCTAGCCCACCAGGAACCTCCAGTATGCGCCAGGGGGCTGCGTTGCAGAGTGTTGTAAAAAGGGGCATGGCCTCTGAACACCTCTCTGCAACGCAGCTCCCTGTTACATACTGGAGGTACCTGGTGGGCTAGTTGGCCCCCAGGGACCTCTGGATTGAAGAGGAATTAATTCATCTCAGGCTCCGCCCCCTTCCTTCACCATTGTACAAATATTCCTCTAAAATCAGCCGAACTATGAATTCCGATTTACTCACCTGTTATCAGGAGAGAACCCAGGGCTGCATCTTCTAGCGCAGCACTGACCCTGAAAAGTAATTCTAAGCGTACTTACTAGTAACTTGTATTTCCTTCCATAGGAATCCATTGTGTGGTTTTCACCAGAAAAGTTTCTAAGTGTCCATTTTTGAAACGTACGAATATTCCTCTAAAATGAGCCGAACTATGAATTCCAATTTACTCACCTGTTATCAGGAGAGAACCCAGGGCTGCATCTGTTAGCCCAGCACTGACCCTGAAAAGTAATTCTAAGCATACTTACCAGTAACTTGTATTTCCTTCCACAGGAATCCATTGTGTGGTTTTCACCAGAAAAGTTTCTAAGTGTCCATTTTTGAAACTTACAAATATTCCTCTAAAATCAGCCGAACTACGAATTCCAATTTACTCACCTGTTATCAGGAGAGAACCCAGGGCTGCATCTGTTAGCCCAGCACTGACCCTGAAAAGTAATTCTAAGCGTACTTACCAGTAACTTGTATTTCCTTCGATAGGAATCCATTGTGTGGTTTTCACCAGAAAAGTTTCTAAATGTCCATTTTTGAAACGTACAACTATTCCTCTAAAATCAGCCGAACTACGAATTCCAATTTACTCACCTGTTATCAGGAGAGAACCCAGTGCTGCATCTTTTAGACCAGCACTGACCCTGAAAAGTAATTCTAAGCGTACTTACCAGTAACTTGTATTTCCTTCCGTAGGAATCCATTGTGTGGTTTTCACCAGAAAAGTTTCTAAATGTCCATTTTTGAAACGTACAAATATTCCTCTAAAATCAGCCGAACTACGAATTCCGATTTACTCGACTGTTGTCAGGAGAGAACCCAGGGCTGCATCTGTTAGCCCAGCACTGACCCTGAAAAGTAATTCTAAGCGTACTTACCAGTAACTTGTATTTCCTTCCATAGGAATCCATTGTGTGGTTTTCACCAGAAAAGTTTCTAAGTGTCTATTTTCACAAACTAAAAATATTCCTAAAAAATCGTCTGTATGACTTAAGCACATACTTTTAACTGTTTACAGGAGATTGGCCAGTGCTTGATCCAGGATCCACCACTGAGTAAGAAAAAGTAACGATAACACTAATTACCTGCTAAGTGAATTTTCTGCCATAGGATAACATTGGTGATTCTATGTGAAAATGTTTCTAAGTGTCAATTTTTAAAATACAATAATAATCCTTAAAAATGACTATTGTAACCAAAAGGCTTTTAAATCAACTGTTTACAGGAGATGTCCAAGGACTGAATCTAGGATCCAGTCCTCTGGTTAGAAAAGTAATCCATAAAGTAACTAATTGCATTTGACTAGAAATTCACATTGAGCTCAATGTTGCATTGTGTTTGAAATTGTGTTGCCCATTGCAATAACTGTAATTACTGTAGTTAAAAGTCTATTGCCTATTTGCAAAGTATTTAAACTAAAGTAATTCATTCTGAGAAAGTATATTTTGTATTTTAATGTATAATGTAATTAAAAAAATAAAATAACTAAAAATAAACAGTTTACAAAATGTAGTAAATCAGTATCAAAATAATCAGTATAACAATTAATACATTAAAAATTGTCATTTACAAAACCTTTGAAATTCACTGAAAAAACCATAGGTTTCAGGCCTGATATAGTTAGGAATTAGCATTTAAAAAACCTTTGAAATTCACTGAAAAAACCATAGGTTTCAGGCCTGATATAGTTAGGAATAGCATTTAAAGAACCTTTGAAAGTCACTGAAAAAAACATAGGTTTCAGGCCTGATATAGTTAGAAATAAGCATTTAAAAAACCTTAGAAATTCACTGAAAAAACAATAGGTTTTAGGGGTGTTATAGGTAGCTAGACATTTCACTCGAACAAAACCATTGAAATTCCTCCGATATAGTTAGTTGTACTAACTACATCTCGCGCGCCCGCAATCCACTGCTGATGATGTCACATATTACATCATTCATGACATGGTCAGTGACATCACTGATGACATCTAAAATTACATTACTGATGACATCACTGATGACATCATCCATGTGACAATCAGATACACCTCATCATACACTAGTATAACCTTTCATCACTCACTGTAAAATACAGCGTGCCAGATTTAAAACCATTGACACACCAATGCAAGTTTCTAAACACCCACTCAGTGATTCCTAGATCTATACACACATGTAATCACTTACTTATAGATTCACTCATACATGCTGTCAATGATCAATAGAACACTATCAAACATACTTATACACCTACATCGACATTACACATCAGCACACATCCTAATCACTTATGAAGTCATCCTACTCACTTATGCAAACAATGGATCATACTTACTTTTGCTTAGCTATACACTTATAAAAACACCACTTCATCTATTCATATAGATAATAACTCATGCTTAGTGTGTTATAAAAACACTATTACAAGTATACAGTTAGCCATACAGTCACTCATACAATCACTGAGTCTTATGTATACTTATTTATATACAACAACTGACACATACACTGGCTTTTATTTTTCTAGTTTGTTGGATATGTACCATTGAGACATATATGTGCTCATCGCCACACCCACAAAGATATTCATTCACCCAAACAACTGTTATAACATGTAGTTTTAACTTCATATACCTACTGAATCAACTATTCACACATCTTTGGGCAGTCACACCCCCCCCACCGAACCACACACACATTCACTCTCCCATACAAATACTCAGTTAACTAATCAATAAATAATATAGACTTTCACGTAGCTAGTAACCAACTAGTGCAGCAGTTTACACAACAACTGACAAAGTGATACAGATATTCACACAGTTTAGTCACTATCCAATATATTTAGTGAGACACTATAAATTAGTCAAGTAAACAGTCAATCACACTGCTACTAAATCCTCCATCCAGATATTTATTTTTATATATCCGCTCATTCTTCAATTCAAATTGCTATATATATATATATATAATACATATTTAAATAAAGAACCAAACCACATTCACTGGATGATGTCATCAGTGATGTCATCAGTGATGTCATTTGAGATGTCATCAGTGATGTCACTGACCATGTCATGAATGATGTAATATGTGACATCATCAGCAGTGGATTGCGGGCGCGTGAGATGTAGTTAGTACAACTAACTATATCGGAGGAATTTCAATGGTTTTGTTCGAGTGAAATGTTCAGCTACCTATAACACTCCTAAAACCTATTGTTTTTTCAGTGAATTTCTAAAGTTTTTTAAATGCTAATTCCTAACTATATCAGGCCTGAAACCTATGGTTTTTTCAGAGAATATATATATATATATATATATATATATTCACTGAAGAAACCATAGGTTTCAGGGGTGTTATAGTTAGCTGGACTTTTCACTTGTACAAAACCATTGAAATTCCCCCGTTATAGTTAGTTCAGCTAACTATAACTCGCGCGCCCGCAATGCACTGCTGATGACGTCACATATTACATCACTCATGACATGGTCAGTGACATCACTCATGACATCACTGATGACATCTCAAATGACATCACTGATGACATCACTGATGACATCATCCAGTGAATGTGTGTTTTTCTGGAAATTAAATATGTTTTATATATGTATATCTCAAGGTCGATGGAAGAATAAATGGGTATATAAGTGTCTAAATGGATGATTTGTTTTTGAAAAATTGATTGTGTAACTGACTGATTAAGTGTATCATAGTGAATACATGGCTTAGTGAGTAATGTTTAAATATGTAAATATCTGTATCAGTCTCTCACTTTGTGTATAAGTGGCTGCATGGGTTGGTGAGTAGCTACATGGGTGTCTATATAGGTTATTAGTTGGTTTTTTGAGTATCAGTCTGAGTGTCTGCATGGTTCGGTGGGGGGTATTACGTAGTGCATAGGTGCATGAATGAGTGACTCACTGTTTGTATGTGTTGAACAGAGCATGTGTGCAGGACTGTATGTGTAGATGAGTGTGTGTATGGGTGTGTTAGTGAGTGAATGACTGTCTCAATAGTGTCTTTATGAGTAACTACATATATTTTAAACTAGTATATGTGACTATTGGTGTATATATGTGAGTATATGTGAGAGTGAGAGATTGAGCGAGTTCCTGTATGAATAAGTATGTGTTTCTATAAGTGATTGTTTAAAAGACTAAGTATGTGTAAGTTTCCGTAGAAGTAAGTCTGATGGTGTGTGTATAACTGTATATGCAAGTAAATGTATGTTTGATTCTTTATTAGCATGAGTGACTATGTGTGTGAGTAACTCTATGGATGAGTGGCATTGTGTAACAGGATGTATAGGTGTATGAGTACATATGATGAGTGAGTACATGTATGAGTGACTGTATAGGACTGTTGGTGAATGAGTGGATGTGTATGTGGATCTTAGAATTACTGAAGAGGTTGTTGTAACTG
Source organism: Triturus cristatus (assembly GCF_964204655.1). Classification (NCBI taxonomy): domain Eukaryota; kingdom Metazoa; phylum Chordata; class Amphibia; order Caudata; family Salamandridae; genus Triturus; species Triturus cristatus. The sequence goes on from NC_140589.1 coordinate 186,404,702, forward strand.
GTATTGGTATGTCCATTGTTTTCAAAATTGTAGTCTCTATTTTTGAATGTGTGTATCAAAGGTTATATTAGGGTGAGAGGAGGTCTGCCACTCTATCAAAAGGATGATGTCATCAGTGATGTCATCAGTGATGTCATTTGAGATGTCATCAGTGATGTCATGAGTGATGTCACTGACCATGTCATGAGTGATGTAATATGTGACGTCATCAGCAGTGCATTGCGGGCGCGCGAGTTATAGTTAGCTGAACTAACTATAACGGGGGAATTTCAATGGTTTTGTACAAGTGAAAAGTCCAGCTAACTATAACACCCCTGAAACCTATGGTTTTTTCAGTGAATTTCTGAGGTTTTTTAAATGCTAATTCCTAACTATAACGTGCCTGAAACCTATGGTTTTTTCTGTGAATTTCAAAGGTTTTTTAAATGCTAATTTCTAACTATGCCTACAGAGATAGGACATGTGAAGAAAGAAGAAAAAATGCACAGAAAGAAACAAAAGAAGTGCAGAAAGAAGCAACAGAAGTCCTCAAAGACGAAGAAAAGTGCAGGAAGAAGGATAACGTGCAGAAAGAACAAAAAGAAGAGCAGAAAGAAGCCTTGTTGCAAAATCATGCTGTACCCTCAACTTTTTCAGATGGATACTGGTGGTAACTGAGTCTGACTAACCAGTCCTAGAGCCAGTGCTATGTTAAAAGACACTTAAAATACAGTGAAAACACCTACATACACTAGGGAACATTATGCGTTGGGGTCCCCCTGTGATTAGCATGACCTCCTCTGTAAGCCCCTAGTATATAATAGGGCATGGGGATTAAAACTACCTCTTAAAACAGGCCACAGGGCGTTTTTGCACACGTTAACTCAGGCCCCGTCCCCTCCCTTCACCACTGTGTAAACACGCCCTGTGTCCGTTTTTAGTTGGGAGATTAAGTTCATTTGAATCCTGAGGGTCCTTAGGGTCCAACTACCCCACTAGGTACCTCCAGTAAGTGCCACAGAGCTGCGTTGCAGAGAGGTGTAAAAATTGGCACGGCCTGGACCACCTCTCTGCAATGCAGCTCAGTGGCACTTACTGGAAGCACTTGGTGGGCTAGTTAGCCCCCAGGGGCCCTCAGTATTGAAGGAAAATTATATCCCCAATTTAAAACGTGCCATAGTGCGTGTTTTCACACGTCACCTCAGGCCCCGTCCCCTCCCTTCACCACTGTGTAAACGCGCCCTGTGGCTGTTCTAAGTTGAGAGATTAAGTCCCCTTGAATCCTAAGGGTCCCTAGGGTCAAACTAGACCACTAGGTACCTCCAGTAAGCGCCACAGAGCTGCGTTGCAGAGAGGTGTAAAAAGGGGCTTGGCCTCAGAACACCTGTCTGCAGCGCAGCTCCCTGGCGCATACTGGAGATGCCTGTTGGGGGCGCGTTTGCAGGGTGCTGCACGGAGGGGGCATGGCCTCCGGCACGATGCCAGTCTTTTATTTATTTTAATTTTTTAAGAAGGGGGGCTGTGTGGTTCCGCTTCTTATTCTAATTTATTGGCCCTGATGACCCCATCCCCCAGGGCCTGTCTCCTAATTATATTTTTTTGACCCCAATCCCCAGGGCCGGCCACTGTTTTTTATTATTTTAAAAAAATATATATTTATAGACACACCTAGGACATGCTGGACAAACCGTACGTACCTATCACCATGACGATTTGCGTGATATTCATTAAAAGGCGACTATGCATGCAATGAATCCACGTGGAATGTATTTACACCACTAGTGAAGCTCTGACATGTCTGATGCCCTACCGTGCCTAATCCCGGTAGACACCCTTGTCGTTTATTTATACAAACATGGGTAGCTATTGACGGGCACATTTAATACACATGCACACCAAGCCATTCAAAGGGGATTCGACAAAAATTCGACCAAAACTATGCAAGAAACCCCCCTCACGGTTAATAAAACACACATCCACTGCCGGATGTGTAATACTTTTTATTTTACTCTCTGGAAAGGGGACGAACATCACTTGAGAGTCACAGCGCGCTCCTGACAGAGCCCAATGCTGTGTTACACCCACCATTGCCTGCCGAATGCCACACACCTCTGTGTTGTATTCCACTAGCTAGTGCTTATGCTATGACACTCTCTAGCCCATGTGCACTGTAACACCACTCCGTGAATATGTCATGCCACACTTGTCTCCGCACGGGTTATATTGCCCCATCTAACGTGCCTTCCTCGATGCCTATGTTATAACGCACAGTGCTATGCCATACATATTACAATCTGGGATCCATATCTTTGTCACAGTGCATATGCAACGTTACACTCCCCAGCACATATTTTATATTACAACTTTAGAGACTAGTTAGGTTACACAACACTGCCATGTGCATATTACACTCCAAGGCGCATATCGCATAGCACGCGCTAGTGCCTGTGCTATCTCGCGCTCTCCAATGAATCTGTCATTGCGCACAATGTATTGCATATTATATTTCACGCCCGGTTCATCTTATATCACACTTTTTGGTGCATAGTTTATACCATACACTATATCTAGTTTTCATTTTCAATCGTGCTCTCAGGACTATGTTCTATATAACACTGTGTTCACCAACCCTTTTCACGGGCATTACATTTTGCGATAGGGGGTGGAGGGTCAGGGGGTGTTTCTGCCAAGTGAGCCCGGAGTCACAGTCACAAACGTCCTCTTCTTCCTGAATAAAAGTGAGATTATGCTGCATACTTGTTCATATTTTAAGTAGTTCGCACAGACACAATGTTTTAAAAACAATGAAGTTCCTAATACCCGCCTTCTCTGAACAGTTAGCTTGCTGCCCCATTCCCCTCCTCCCTATCCTCTGTTGTGTGAATCCATGGACTAGCCTCCTCCCTCCTGCCATGCATGGTCTGATGTGCTGCCACTGCCCTCAATTTAGTATGATGTACCAGTCCACTCTTCCTGCCCTCCATTGCCCAATTCTATGCCCCATCATTGACCTCCTGCTTAAACTCTGTGCTTAGCTTGCTGCCCCTATTCTCCTTCCCCCTGCCCTCCGATGTCTTTGTGCATGCCCCTGCTCCATCCTTTTTGACCACCATGTTCCATGGACCTGCCACTCCTATCTACTCTGAGTGTTCTGTTGAGCTGCCACTCCCCTCCCACCTGCCTAGCATTGTCAGATGACTGTAACCTGTCCCTACCACCTCCACCCTGCCTGTCCACATGCCATGCCCCTATCCTCTTCCTCCTGTCCTACATGGTCCATTGTACTGCCACACCCTTCTGCCCTCCCTGGTCTGTTGTGCTGCAACTGCTCCTCCTGCCTGCCCCGTGTGGTCTGTTGTGAGGCCCCTTCCCCTGAACTTTCTTGTCTGTGCACAGGTCCTGACCCTCCCTTCTATCCTCCATCGTCCTTTGTGCATGCCCCTGCACCCTCCTTCTTGCCCATCATAGCCATTGTGCTGCCACTAACCCTCCCACTTGCCATGCATGGTCTTCTGTGCTGCCATGGCCCCTCCCACCTTCCCTGTGTGGTCAGTTAGCTGCCCCTGACCCCCTCCCACCTTCCTTCCATGGTCTGTGTGTATGCCATCACAGTCTCACTGTTGCTCTTCATGGTGTGTCTTGCTTCTAGTGCCCATCCTGCCTGACCTCCATGGCTATCTTGCTGCTCCTGCCCTGCCCCCTTGCCCCCAGCCCTCTGTTTACATGTGCAGACCCCTACTCCCTCCCTCCTGGCTTGTCTGTTCCATTGTAATGCCCCTGATCCGCCCCTCCTGCCCTTTATGGTCTGTTATGCTGCAGCTTTCTCTCCTGTCTGTCCATTATGGTCAGCTAGCTACCATTGTCTCTTGCCCCTCTGTTCTCTGTTGTCCATGTGCATGGTCCTGTCCCCTCCCTCTTGCTTTCTATGGATTGTTGTGCTGCACTCCCGTCCTGCATGCCCTGTGTGGTGTATTGTGCTGCTGCAAACCCTGATGCCTGCCCTGCAGGGTCAGTTTGGTGCACCTCTCCATGTCCCTCCTGTCCTCTGTTATCCAAGTCCATGTCCCCACCCCATTTCCTTCCATGATCCAATGTACCATACTTGCGAACATTTTGAACTTGGTAAGAGGGAGATTTTGAAAAAAAAACTGGGGTATTGATCTTCCCCTTTGAGTTACATTGAAAAAGAGGAGATTTTAGACATGAGACAGATCAAATAAAGCCCATTTGAGCTTAAAAACATTGGACGTTTCCTGGCTGAATCGGGTCTGTTGGCATGTATGGTTGTACTACCATTGCCTCTTCCTTCTGCCCACAATGGTCTATTACATTGCCACAGCCTCTCTTGCAAGTCCTGTATTGTTGGTTTGTTGCCCCTGCCCCCCTTTCCTCTGCCCTCCATAGTCTGTTGTGCTTCCACGGCCCTTCCTGGCTGTTCAGTGTGGTTAAATTGTTGCCTTTGCACCCTCCTACCTGCCTTCAATTTTCAGAGTCCGTGCCCCTGGCCTCTGCCTCTCAACAGTATCCTAATGAACAACTAGATTGCTAACATTTTATATTTATTACAAAAGTGTGGAACGCCTAACATCATCTTGATGTAATCAAAACTGTAATACCTAGAGCATTTCCTTTAGAAATTACATTTATGAGAGGGTCTTATTGGCATCAAAATTATGGTTAGTGCACTAAAAGACTAAAATAAGGACATATTTTCTGAGTTTTCATATGGCGACAAAGCACTTTATTTGTTATCTTTATGTTTTTTTATCCAGTTGACCACTTGATTAAATGTTGCAGTTGGGGGAGAGGATGTGGTGTTACTTCCAGAACTGCAGACTTTGCAACTGGGGAACCAGGTTGAAGTTTCTGCTTCAGCTCGACATTCTGTGATTCTGGTCAAATCACTTAGTCTCCCCATGTCTACAACCAAAATGAATTTGTTCTTGTGTGATGTAACCAATGCTCATGTAAAGCACTCCAATACCTGACAAGTCTGCACTATATAACACTGCAAAAACACAAAATAATAAGTGTTTTGCACACTTCTGTCATTGGGCTATATTTGGGCTACATCTGGGTGATTTTGGGCTACATTTGGGCTCTTTTGTCTCAGGTGGCCATCTTGGGAGATTTATTTGTTATGAAGTTTCCTAATTTCCTCATGTACTGCAGTCTCCTCAGTAGGAAATGCTTTCAGTTTTTTACTTTGATTCCATCATGAAGGTATTCAGATATGTCACACATTTGCCATAAATTCTGAATGTTAGCACTCTAGTTGCTCATTAGATCACTGTAGTAAAACTACTGTTCACCATGGAAGTCTGCTCCTGGTATTAAAAGTGCATGTTTCAGTCTGCATGTCAGAATTTTTTAATGAAATAGAAGAGGATTTGAGAAGTCACTCAAAATGTGCCCTCATTTTCTTTCTTCAGCATTAATCATAATTTCTATGGCAAAATGAACCCCCTCATTGTGTTCCTTTTTAAATTAAATGTTTTAAGTGTTACCAGTTTATTCCAATCAAGATGGCTTCAGGTGTGCCATACTTTTGTCATAATGAAGACAGTAAGCGCTCTAGTTGTTTTTAAGAACATTCTGGGACATTCTGTCATTGGGCTATACTTGGGCTACATCTGGGTGATATTTGGGCTACATTTGGGCTCTTTTGTCTCTGGTGGCCATCTTGGGAGACTTATTTGTTATGAAGTTTCCTAATTTTCTCATTTACTGCAGTCTCCTCAGTAGGAAATACTTTCAGTTTTTTACTTTGATTCCATCAAGAAGGCATTCAGATGAGTCACACATTTGCCATAAATTCAGAATGTTAGCACTCTTTTTGCTCATTAGATCACTGTAGTAAAGCTACTGCTCACCAGGGAAAACTGCTGCTGGTATTGAAAGTGCATGTTTCAGTCTGCATGTCAGAATTTTTTAATGAAATAGAAGAGGATTTGAGAAGTCACACAAAATGTGCCCTAATTTTTCTTTCTGCAGCACTAATCATACTTTTTATGGAAAAATGAACCCCCTCATTTTTTTCCTTTTTAAATTAAATGTTTTAAGAGTTACAACTTTAATCCAAGCAAGATGGCTTCAGGTGTGCCGTACGTTTATCATAAGTAGGACTGTTAGCGCTCTAGTAGTTCTTTGGAACACTCTGGGAAGCTGCAGTAGAACACAAAGGAATCAACTGACAGTCTCTGCCCTTGTTGGATGTACATGTTTTACTGAGAATGTCAGACTTCATTCTCACATGACTGAGAAAGATAATGTGAATTTACAGAAAATAAGCTCTCAGTTTAGCTTATAGATCACCTTCCAAACCTCTGTGGTAAAAGCATGAGAAAATATTTTTCTCTCAATCATGATATCCCAGCAGAAGGCTTTTTCACATGGTGAAATCACCTTAGAACATACCACAATTCCTAAAATGAGTATGGTACCATCAACAAATGATTTATAATGTAACTAAAGTCTTAAAACCTTCTATTAACTGCAATGCTGTTTAATGAGGTGCTTTCATGTATATTGGTCCCAAGATGGCTGCCAACACTTCTTGGATGAAGTGCTGACAGCCAATCAGATCTCAGGATGAGATGTGTGGTTAGGCTCCGCCCACATATATATATGCTTTTAAATGCTATTTTCTCAGGAAATACTGAACAGATTTACACCAGACCTGCGAAAGGCACTTCCTTGACCTTATGGCTACCTCTCTGCCAAATTTCACGTAATTCTGTTCAGCCGTTCGGGCTGTAGCTGCGACTAAAGGTCCTATGGAAAAATGCATGGGGAAAACGCGTTTTGGGACCCCCCCTTTTTCTCGGCCCCCGCTTGACGAATCACCCCGAGACTTTCAGGGTAGGAGCTGAACGGAGCACCCCATTAGTTTTGAAAATTTCGCGAGGATTTGTCAACCGGCGCCAAAGTTATTCAAAATAGGATTTTGAGATTTCCTATGGAAACTAGGTTGTAACTATAACTATCTACTGGCGACCGCCAGTAGATAATATATATATATATATTCACTGAAAAAACCATAGGTTTCACACATGTTATAGTTAGCTGGACATTTTACTGATAAAAAACCAATGAAATTCCCCCGTTATAGTTACTGTAGGCAACTATAACTCACGCGACCGTAATCCTCTGCTGATGCTAATACTGTATTTAGACACTTATTTGCCCATATCTTCTTCCATTAAATTTTAGCTATACATATATTACAAATATTTTTTTTTCATAAAGACACATATGTCATCAGCAGAGGATTACGGTCGCGTGAGTTATAGTTGCCTACAGTAACTATAACGGGGGAATTTCATTGGTTTTTTATCAGTAAAATGTCCAGCTAACTATAACATGTGTGAAACCTATGGTTTTTTCAGTGAATTAGCAAGGTTTTTTAAATGCTATTTCCTAACTATAACGTGTGTGAAACCTATGGTTTTTTCAGTGAATTTGTACGTTTTTTTAAATGCTAAGTTACTTTACGCCATTTGTGGCGTGCGCGCCCACTTAACGCAGTTCGTTCCGTGCACGGTTTTTATCAACTTTAATAAGCCCTGTACATTTGGTGGCCTTCGGCCACCAAAAGCACAGGGGGTGAGGTCAATGTGGATAGTGTTTTTTTTATTTCGATTTTATAATTTCATGTTGCCAAAATTACGTTTTTTTTCTCTATTAATAAGCCCTGCACATTTGGTGGCCTGCGGCCACCAAAAGCACAGGGGGTGGGGTAAGTGTGGATAGTGTTTTTTTTATTTTTATTTTTTTACCGTAAGCGTACGGTAAGCTTACGGTAAGCGTACGGTAAGCGTACGGTAAGCGTACCCCGCGAAATTGCCGAAAAAAAAATAAAACCGTTTTTGCTCTTGGGGGATGTTTGGGGACTCCCTCAACATGACTATGTGGGAGGGAGTTGTCAAAACAGCCCCGTAACATGTTTTTGGCCATCATGTTTGATAAACAACACTCAGTGCGAGAGACAAAATGGCGGACGCCGCTTCCTGGTTTCGGCCGATTCGAATGTTTACTAAGATCTAAGAGCCAATCAGAATCGCGCTCGCGCACGCCACCGTAAGCTTACAGTAAGCGTACGGTAAGCGTACGGTAAGCGTACCGTAAGCGGGCTCAGATATATATATTGATTTAAAGGCTATTTTCTCAGAATCTACTGAACAGATTTACACCAAACCTACAAAAGGCACTTCCTTGACCTACGGACTACCTCTCTGCCAAATTTCTAGTAATTCTGTTCAGCCGTTCGGGCTGTAGCTCGTTCTAAAGGTCCTATGGAAAAATGCATGGGAAAAACGCGTTTTGGGACCCCCCTTTTATCTCAGCCCCCGCTTGACGAATCCCCCCGAGACTTTCAGGGTAGGAGCGGAGCGTAGCGCCCCACCTATTTTGAGAAATTCGCGAGGATTCGTCGACCGGCGCCAAAGTTATTCAAAATAGAATGTTGAGGTTTTCCTATGGAAACGTGGTCCTAACTATAACTACCTACTGGCGACCGCCAGTAGGTAATATATATATATATATATATATATATATATATATATATATATATATATATCCGTAAACCCTAAAACACTACCTCGGCATGACCCCCTACACTACCCAAACATTACTGCACTACCCTAAACCCTAAAACACTACCCCCAGCACGACGATACCCTGCACTACCCAAACACCACTGCACTACCCTAAACCCTAAAACACTACCCCCAGCATGACCCCTCACACTAACCAAACACCACTGCACTACCCTCAACCCTAACACACTACCCCATGCATGACCCCCTACACTACCCAAACACAACTGCACTACCCTAAACCCTAAATCTACCCCAAGCATGACCCCCTACACTACACGAACACCACTGCACTACCCTAAACCCTAAAACTCTACCACCAGCATGACCCCCTACACTACCCAAACACCACTGCACTACCCTAAATCCTAAAACACTACCCCCAGCATGACCCCCTACACTACACAAACACCACTGCACTAAACCAAACTATAAAACACTATCCCAGCATGACCCCCACACTACAAAAACACCACTGCAATACCCTAAACCATAAAACACTACCCCCTACACTACACAAACACCACTGCACTACCCTAAACCCTAAAACACTACCACCAGCTTGACACCCTATACTACCAAAACACCACTGCATTACCCTAAACCCTAAAACACGAAAACCTACACTACAAAAACACCACTGCACTACCCTAAAATCTAAAACACTACCCCCAGCATGACCCCCTACACTACACAAACACCACTGCACTACCCTAAACCCTAAAACACTACCCCCTACACTACACAAACACCGCTGCACTACACTAATCCCTAAAACACTACCCCAGCACGAAACACTACACTACACAAATACCACTGCACTACACTAAACCCTAAAACACTACCCCCATCACGGCCCCCTACACTACACAAACACCACTGCACTACCCTAAACCCTAAATATACCCCAGCATGACCCCCTACACTACCCAATCACTACTGCACTATGCTAAACCCTAAAACACTACCCTAGTATGACCCCCTACACTACACAAAGACCACTGCGCTACCCTAAACCCTAAAACACTACCCCCAGCACTACTCCCTACACTACCCAAACACCACCGCGCTACCCTAAACCCTAAAACACTACCCTCAGCATGACCCCCTACACTACCCAAACACCACTGCGCTACCCTAAACCATAAAACACTACCATCAGCACGACCGCCTACAGTAACCAAACACCACTGGGCTACCCTAAACCCTAAAACACTACCCCAGCACGACCCCCTACACTACCCAAACACCACTGCACTACCCTAAATCTTAAAACACTACCCCCAGCATGAGCCCCTACACTACACAAACACCACTGCACTAAACCAAACCCTAAAACACTATCCCAGCATGACCCCCACACTACAAAAACTCCACTGCACTACCCTAAACCATAAAACACCACCCCCTACACTACACAAACACCACTGCACTACCCTAAACCCTAAAACACTACCACCAGCTCGACACCCTATACTACCAAAACACCACTGCATTACCCTAAACCCTAAAGCACGAAAACCTACACTACAAAAACACCACTGCACTACCCTAAAATCTAAAACACTACCCCCGGCATGACCCCCTACACTACACAAACACCACTGCACTGCCCTAAACCCTAAAACACTACCCCCTACACTACACAAATACCACTCCACTACACTAAACCCTAAAACACTACCCCCATCAATGCCCCCTACACTACACAAACACCACTGCACTACCCTAAACCCTAAATCTACCCCAGCACGACCCCCTACACTACCCAATCACTACTGCACTATGCTAAACCCTAAAACACTACCCTAGTATGACCCCCTACACTACACAAAGACCACTGCGCTACCCTAAACCCTAAAACACTACCCCCAGCACTTCCTCCTACACTACCCAAACACCACCGCGCTACCCTAAACCCTAAAACACTACCCTCAGCATGACCCCCTACACTACCCAAACACCACTGCGCTAGCCTAAACCCTAAATCTATCCCACGCACGACCCTCTACACTACCCAAACACCATTGCTCTACCCTAAACCATAAAACACTACCATCAGCACGACCGCCTACACTAACCAAACACCACTGGGCTACCCTAAACCCTAAAACACTACCCCAGCACGACCCCCTACGCTACCCAAACACCACTACGCTACCCTAAACCTTAATATGCTACCCCAGCACGAAACCTACGCTACCCAAACACCACTGCACTACCCTAATCCCTAACACACTACCCCCAGCATGACCCCCTACACTACCCAAACACAACTGCACTACCCTAAACTCTAAATCTACCCCAAGCATCACCCCTACCCTACACAAACACCACTGCACTATCCTAAACCCTAAAACTCTACCACCAGCATGGCCCCCTACACTACCCAAGCACCACTACGCTACCCTAAACCTTAATATGCTACCCCAGCACGAAACCTACGCTACCCAAACACCACTGCACTACCCTAATCCCTAACACACTACCCCCAGCATGACCCCCTACACTACCCAAGCACCACTGCACTACCCTAAATCCTAAAACACCACCCCAGCATGACCCCCTACATTACCCAAACACAACTGCACTACCCTAAACCCTAAAACACTACCCCCAGCACGACCCTCTACACTACCCAAAGACCTCTGCGCTACCCTAAACCCTAAAACACTACCCCCCCATGACCCCCTACACTACCCATACACCACTGCGCTACCCTAAACCCTAAAACACTACCCCCAGCATGACCCCCTACAGTACGCGAACACCACTGCACTACCCACAACCCTAAAACACGACCCACTACACTACCCAAAAACGACTGCACTACCCTAAACCCATAAACACGACCACCTACACTACACAAAAACCACTGCACTACCCTAAACCCTAAAACACTACCTCCAGCACTACCCCATACACTACACAAACACGACTGCACTACCCTAAACACTAAATCTACCCCCAGAAGGACCCCCTACACTACCAAACACCATTGCACTACACTAAACCCTAAAACACAACCCCCTACACTACACAAACACCACTGCACTACCCTAAACTCTAAAACACTACCCCCAACACTAACCCCTACACTACATAAACACCACTGCACTATCCTAAACCCTAAATCTACCCCCAGCACGACCCCCTACACTACCCAAACACCACTGCACTACCCTAAACCCTAAAACACTACCCCCAGCACGACCCCATACACTGCCCATACACCACTGCACCACCCTAAATCCTTAAACACTTCCCCCAGCATGACCCCCTACATAACCCAAACAACACTGCACAACCCTAAACCCTAAAACACTACCCCAGCACAACCCCCTACACTACCTAAAGACCACTGCACTACTCTAAACCCTAAAACACTACCCCCAGCATGACCCCCTATGCTACCAAAACACCTGTGCACTACCCTAAATCCTAAAACACAAACCCCTACTCTACACAACCACCACTGCACTACCCCAAACCCTAAAACACTACCCCCAGCATGACCCCCTACACTACAAAAACACCACTGCACTACCCTAAACCACTAAACACTACCCACTACACTACACAAACACCACTGCACTACTCTAAACCCTAAAACACTGCACCAGCACAACCCCCTACACTACACAAACACTACAGCAATACTCTAAACACTAAAACACTACCCCAGCGCGCCCCACTTCAATACACAAACACCATTGCACTACCTAAACTCTACATATACCCCAGCACGAGCCCCTACACTACCCAAAACCACTGCTCTACCCTAGACCCTAAAACACTACCCCCAGCACGACCCCTACACTACACAAACACCACTGCACTACCCTAAACCCTAAATCTACCCTCAGCACGACTCCCTATACTACCCAAACACCACTGCACTACCCTAAACCCTACAACAATACCCCCAGCACGACCCCCTACACTACACAAACACCACTGCACTACCCTGAACCCTAAATCACTACCCAGCAAGACCCCTTACACTACCCAAACACCACTGCGCTACCCTAAACCCTAAAACACTACCTCCAGCACGACTCTCTACACTACCCAAAGACCACTGCGCTACCCTAAACCCTAAAACACTACCCCCAGCACGACCCCCTACACTACCCATACACCACTGTGCTACCCTAAACCCTAAAACAGTACCCCCAGCATGACCGCCTACACTACTAAACACCACTGCGCTACCCTAAACCCTAAAACACTGCCCCCAGCATGACCCCCTACAGTACCCGAACACCACTGCACTACCCTAAACCCTAAATCTACCCCCAGCACGACCCTCTACACTACCCACCACAACTGCACTACCCACAACCCTAAAACACGACCCCCTACACTACCCAAAAACCACTGCCCTACCCTAAACCCATAAACACAACCACCTACACTACACAAACACCACTGTACTACCCTAAACTCTAAAACACTACCCCCAGCAACTAACCCCTACACTACATAAACACCAGTGCACTACCCTAAACCCTAAATCTACCCCAGCACGACCACCTAAACTACCCAAACACCACTGCACTATCCTAACCCCTAAAACACTACCCCCAGCACGACCCCATACACTACCCAAACACCACTGCACTACCCTAAATCCTTAAACACTTCTCCCGCATTGACCCCCTACATTACCCAAACACCACTACACGACCCAAAACCCTAAAACACTACCCAGCACAACCCCCTACACAACCCAAACACCACTGCACTACCCTAAACCCTAAAACACTACCCCCAGCATGACCCCCTACACTACCAAAACACCTGTGCACTACCCTAAACCCTAAAACACGACCCCCTACTCTACACAACCACCACTGCACTACCCTAAACCCTAAAACACTTCCCCCAGCATGATCCCCTACACAACAAAAACACCACTGCACTACCCTAAACCACTAAACACTACCCCCTACACTACACAAACACCACTGCACTACTTTAAACCCTAAAACACTGCCCCAGCACAACTCCCTACACTACACAAACACTACAGCAATACTCTAAACACTAAAACACTACCCCCAGCGCGAACCCCTTCAATACACAAACACCATTGCACTACATAAACTCTAAATTTACCCCCAGCACGACCCCCTACACTACCCAAAACCACTGCTCTACCCTAAACCCTAAAACACTACCCCCAGCACAACCCCTACACTACACAAACACCACTGCACTACCCTAAACCCTAAAACACTACCCCCAGCACTACCTCCTACACTACCCAAACACCACCACGCTACCCTAAACCCTAAAACACTACCCTCAGCATGACCCCCTACACTACCCAAACACCACTGCGCTAGCCTAAACCCTAAATCTATCCCACGCACGTCCCCCTACACTACCCAAACACCACTGCGCTACCCTAAACCATAAAACACTACCATCAGCACGACCGCCTACACTAACCAAACACCACTGGGCTACCCTAAACCCTAAAACACTACGCCAGCACGACCCCCTACGCTACCCAAACACCACTACGCTACCCTAAACCTTAATACGCTACCCCAGCACGAAACCTACGCTACCCAAACACCACTGCACTACCCTAATCCCTATCACACTACCCCCAGCATGACCCCCTACACTACCCAAACACAAATGCACTACCCTAAACCCTAAATCTACCCCAAGCCTCACCCCTACCATACACAAACACCACTGCACTATCCTAAACCCTAAAACTCTACCACCAGCATGACCCCCTACAATACCCAAGCACCACTGCACTACCCTAAATCCTAAAACACCACCCCAGCATGACCCCCTACATTACCCAAACACAACTGCACTACCCTAAACCCTAAAACACTACCCCCAGCACGACCCTCTACATTACCCAAAGACCACAGCGCTACCCTAAACCCTAAAACACTACCCCCCCATGACCCCCTACACTACCCATACACCACTGCGCTACCCTAAACCCTAAAACAGTACCCCCAGCATGACCGCCTACACTACAAAACACCAATGCGCTACCCTAAACACTAAAACACTACCCCCAGCATGACCCCCTACAGTACCCGAACACCACTGCACTACCCTAAACCCTAAATCTACCTCCAGCACGACCCTCTACACTACCCAACACCACTGCACTACCCACAACCCTAAAACACGACCCACTACACTACCCAATAACGACTGCACTACCCTAAACCCATAAACCCGACCACCTACACTACACAAACACCACTGCACTACCCTAAACCCTAAAACACTACCTCCAGCACTATCCCATACACTACACAAACACGACTGCACTACCCTAAACACTAAATCTACCCACAGCAGGACCCCCTACACTACCAAACACCATTGCACTACGCTAAACCCTAAAACACAACCCCCTATACTACACAAACACCCCTGCACTACCCTAAACTCTAAAACACTACCCCCAACACTAACCCCTACACTACATAAACACCACTGCACTATCCTAAACCTGAAATCTACCCCCAGCACGACCCCCTACAGTACCCAAACACCACTGCACTACCCTAAACCCTAAAACACTACCCCCAGCATGACCCCATACACTGCCCAATCACCACTGCACCACCCTAAATCCTTAAACACTTTCCCCAGCATGACCCCCTACATTATCCAAAAACCACTGTACGACCCTAAACCCTAAAACACTACCCCAGCACAACCCCCTACACTACCTAAACACCACTGCACTACCCTAAACCCTAAAACACTACTCCCAGCATGACCCCCTATGCTACCAAAACACCTGTGCACTACCCTAAATCCTAAAACACAAACCCCTACTCTACACAACCACCACTGCACTACCCTAAACCCTAAAACACTACCCCCAGCATGACCCCCTACACTACAAAAACACCACTGCACTACCCTAAACCACTAAACACTACCCACTACACTACACAAACACCACTGCACTACTCTAAACCCTAAAACACTGCCCCAGCACAACTCCCTACACTACACAAACACTACAGCAATACTCTAAACACTAAAACACTACCCCAGCGCGACCCACTTCAATACACAAACACCATTGCACTACCTAAACTCTAAATATACCCCCAGCATGAACCCCTACACTACCCAAAACCACTGCTCTACCCTAGACCCTAAAACACTAACCCCAGCACGACCCCTACACTACACAAACACCACTGCACTACCCTAAACCCTAAATCTACCCTCAGCACGACTCCCTATACTACCCAAACACCAATTCACTACCCTAAACCCTACAACAATACCCCCAGCACGACCCCCTACACTACACAAACACCACTGCACTACCCTGAACCCTAAATCACTACCCCAGCAAGACCCCTTACACTACCCAAACACCACTGCGCTACCCTAAACCCTAAAACACTACCCCCAGCACGACTCTCTACTCTACCCAAAGACCACTGCGCTACCCTAAACCCTAAAGCACTACCCCCAGCAAGACCCCCTACACTACCCATACACCACTGTGCTACCCTAAACACTAAAACAGTACCCCCAGCATGACCGCCTACACTACCCACCACAACTGCACTACCCACAACCCTAAAAAACAACCCCCTACACCACCCAAAAACCACTGCACTACCCTAAACCCATAAACACGACCACCTACACTACACAAACACCACTGCACTACCCTAAACCCTAAAACACTACCTCCAGCACTACCCCCTACACTACACAAACACGACTGAACTACCCTAAACCCTAAATCTACCCCGAGCACGACCCCCTACACTACGCAAACACCACTGCTCTACCCTAATCCCTAAAACACTACCCCCAGGACAACTCCTACACTACACAAACACCCCTGCAATACTCTAAACCCTAAATCTACCCCCAACACGACCCCTACACTACCAAAATACCACTGAACTACCCTAAACCCTAAATCTACCCCCAACACGACCCCCTACACTACCAAAATACCACTGAACTACCCTAAACCCTAAATCTACCCCAGCACAACCCCCTACACTACCCAAACACCAATGCGCTACCCTAAACCCTAAAACACTACCACAAGCACGACACTCTACACTACCCAAACACCAATGCGCTACCCAATACCCCAAAACACCACCCCCAGCTCGACTCCCTATACTGCCCAAACACCACTGTGCTACCCAAAACCCTAAAATACCACCCGCAGCACGCCCCCTACACTACCCAAGCACCACTGTGCTTTCCTAACCTGAAAACACTACCCCCAACACCACCCGCTACATTACCCAAACACTACTGTACTACCCTAAACCCAAAAACACTACCCCAGCACGACCCCCTAGACTACCCAAACACCAATGCGCTACCCTAAACCCTAAAACACTACCACCAGCAAGACACCCTACACTACCCAAACATCACTGCACTTCCCAAAACCCTAAAACACCACCCCCAGCACGCCCCCTATACTACCCAAGCACCACTGTGCTACCCTAAACCCTAAAACACTACCCCCAACACGACCCCCTACATTACCCAAACACCACTGCACTACCCTAAACCCAAAAACACTACCCCAGCACGACTCCCTACACTACCCAACACCACTGCACTACCCTTAACCCTAAAACACTACCCCAGCACGACCCCCTACACTACCCAAATACCACTGTAAGACCCTAAACAATAAATCTACCTCCTGCACGACCCCCTACACTACCCAAACACCACTGCTCTACCTTAAACCCCAAAACACCACCCCCAGCACGACCCCCTACACTACACAAATACCACTGCACGACCCTAAACAATATATCTACCTCCAGCACGACCCCCTACACTACCCAACACCACTGCACTACCCTTAACCCTAAAACACTACCCCAGCACGACCCCCTACACTACCCAAATACCACTGTAAGACCCTAAACAATAAATCTACCTCCTGCACGACCCCCTACACTACCCAAACACCACTGCTCTACCTTAAACCCCAAAACACCACCCCCAGCACGACCCCCTACACTACACAAATACCACTGCACGACCCTAAACAATATATCTACCTCCAGCACGACCCCCTACACTACCCAAACACCACTGCTCTACCCTAATCCCTAAAACACTACCCCCAGGACAACCCCTACACTACACAAACACCCCTGCAATACTCTAAACCCTAAACCTACCCCCAATACGACCCCCTACACTACCAAAATACCACTGAACTACCCTAAACCCTAAATCTACCCCCAACATGACCCCCTACACTAGCAAAATACCAATGAACTACCCTAAACCCTAAATATACCCCAGCACAACCCCCTACACTACCCAAACACCAATGCGCTACCCTAAACCCTAAAACACTACCACAAGCACAACACCCTACACTACCCAAACACCACTGCGCTATCCAATACCCCAAAACACCACCCCAAGCTCGACTCCCTACACTACCCAAACACCACTGTGCTTTCCTAACCTGAAAACACTACCACCAACATCACCAGCTACATTACCCAAACACTACTGTACTACCCTAAACCCAAAAACACTACCCCAGCACGACCCCCTACACTACCCAACACCACTGCACTACCCTTAATGTAAAACACTACCCTAGCACTAGGGGTGCGTGGAATTTGTGAAAGTGACTTTCGCAAATTATCGCGAAAATGTTAAAAATCTCCGCAAACACGCGTAAATATCGCAAAGATGCAGAAGTTTTTTTCCCGCCCGTTCGCGGTATTTTCTGCGTGGTCGCGGCTCGCCAACCTACCCATGCGGTTACTCGCGGGTGCGGTCATCTTGTTTTCACTCTTCTCGTGGTGCAAGATCGCGAGAAGAAAGATGTGATCGCGCGACCAATGACATTACTGCGGGCGCGAACTGTCGCGAGACAGCGCAAATCGCTACCAACAATCCAACATCTCGTGGAGAACGCGACCGGATCGGGAAAACTTGTCGGCGAAAGCGGGGATTCAGGTAAGGCGATCGCGCGCGCGCAAGAATGTATTATTTTACAGCGCGAGCAAGAAACAAATTATCGCTAAGCAGCGGAATGCGGAAATTTTGACATTTTCGCGCTCTCCGCGGAACGCGAAAATGTCAAATTATCGCAATTTTTCGCGAGCGGAACGGAAATTTAGCCCAGGCCTACCTAGCACGACCCGCTACACTACCCAAACACCACTGCGCTACCCAAAACCCCAAAACACCACCCCCAGCCGACCCCCTACACTACCCAAATACCACTGCACGACCCTAAACAATATATCTACCTCCAGCACGACCCCCTACACTACCCAAACACCACTGCTCTACCCTAAACCCTAAAACACGACCCCCTATACTACACAAATACCACTGCACTACCCTTAACCCTAAAACACTACCCCAGCATGACCCCCTACACTACACAAACACCACTGCACTCCCCTAAACCCTAAAACACTACGCCCGACACTACACAGACTCCACTGCACTACCCTAAACCCTAAAACACTACCCTCAGCACGACCCCCTACACTACACAAACACCACTGCACTACCCTAAACTGTAAAACACTACCCTCAGCACGAACCCCCAAACACTACCCAAACACCACTGCACTACCCTAAACCCTAAATCTACCCCCAGCACGACCCCCTACACTACCCAAACAACACTGACCTACCCTAAACCCTAAATTTACCCCAGCACAACCCCGTACACTAGCCAAACACCACTGCAATACCCTAAACCCTAAAACACTACCCTCAGTATGACACCCTATACTACGCAAACACAACTGGGCTACCCTAAAAACTAAAACACTGCCTCCAGCATGACCCCCTACACTACCCAAACACCACTGCACTACCAAAACCCTAAAACGCTACCCCACCATGACACTCTACACTACCCAAACATCACTGTGGTACCCTAAACCCTAAATCTACCCCCAGCACTACCCCCTACACTACCAAAACACCACTGAACTACCCTAAACCCTAAATCTACCCCAGCACGAACCCCTACACTACCAAAACACCACTGCACTATGCTAATCCCTAAAACACTACCCCCAGTATGAACCCCTACACTACCCAAACATCAAAGCAGTACCATAAACCCTAAAACACTACTCCCAGCTCAACCCCCTACACTACCCAAACACCAATGCACTACCCTAAACCCTAAAACACTACCACCAGCAAGACACCCTACACTACCCAAACACCACCGCGCTACCCAAAACACCACCCCCAGCACGACCCCCGACACTACCCAAACACCGCTGCGCTACTCAAAACCCTAAAACACCACCCCCAGCACACCCCCTATACTACCCAAGCACCACTGTGCTACCCTAAACCCTAAAACACTACCCCCAACACGACCCCCTACATTACCCATACACCAGTGCACTACACTAAACCCTAAAACACTACCCTCAGCATGACACCCCACACTTTACAAACACCACTGCACTACCCTAATTTGTAAAACACTACCCCCAGCACGAACCCCCAAACACAACCAAAACACCACTGCACTACCCTAAACCCCAAATCTACCCCCAGCACAACCCCTTACACAACCCAAACACCACTGACCTACCCAAAACCCTAAATCTACCCCCAGCACGACCCCGTAAACTACCCAAACACCACTGCACTACCTTAAACCCTAAAACACTGCCCCCAGCATAAAACTCTATACTACCCAAACAAAAGTGGGCTACCCTAAACCCTAAAACACTGCCCACAGCACGAAACCCTACACTACCCAAACACCATTGCAGTACCCTAAACCCTAAAACAATACTCCCAACATGATCCCCTACACTGCCCAAACACCACTGCGCTACGCTAAACCCTAAAATACTACCCCCGGCACGACACCTTACACTACCCAAATACCACTGTGCTACCCTAAACCCTTAAACACTATCCCCAGCATGACCCCATACACTACCCAAACACCACTGCGCTACCCTAAACCCTAAAACACTACCCCCACCATGACACTCTACACTACCCAAATATCACTACGGTACCCTAAACCCTAAAACACTACCCCCAGCATGACCCCCTACACTACGCAAACATCACTGCGGTACCCTAAACCCTAAAACACTATCCCCAGCACGACCCCCTACACTACCCAAACACCACTGCGCTACGCTAAACCCTAAAATACTACCCCCGGCACGACACCTTACACTACCCAAACACCACTGTGCTACCCTTAACCCTAAAACACTATCCCCAGCACGACCCCATATACTTCACAAAAACCACTACGCTACCCTAAACCCTTAATCTAGCCCCAGCATGGCCCCCTACACTACCCAAACACCACTGACCTACCCAAACCCCTCAATCTACCCCCAGCATGACACCCTATACTTCCCAAACACAAGTGGGCTACCCTAAACCCTAAAACACTGCCCACAGCACGACACCCTACACCACCCAAACATCACTGCACTACTCTAAACCCTAAAACACGACCCCCTACACTCCACAAACACCACTGCACTACACTTAACCATAAAATACTAACCCCAGCATGACCCCCTACACTACACAAACACCACTGCACTACCCTAAACCCTAAAGCACTACCCTCAATATGACGCCCTACACTACACAAACACCACTGCACTACCCTCAACCCTAAAACACTCCCCCCAGCAGGACCCCCTACACTACCCAAACACCACTGCACTACCCTAAACCCTAAATTTATACCCAGCACGACCCCTTACACTTACCAAACACCACTGCCCTGCCCTAAACCCTTAAACACTACCCCCAGCATGACGCCCTACACTACACAAACACCACTGCACTGCCCTAAACCCTAAAACACTACCACCAGCACGACCCCTACACTACACAAACACCACTGCACTGCCCTAAACCCAAAAACACTACCCCAAGCACAACACCATATTCTACACAAACATTACTGCACTGCCCTGAACCCTAAAACACTACCCCAGCACGACCCCTACACTACACAAACACCACTGCACTACCCTAAACCCTACATCTACCCCCAGCACGACCCCCTACACTACTCAAACACCACTGCACTACCCTAAACCCTAAAACACTGCCCCAGCACAACCCCTTACACTACACAAACACCACTGCACTACCCTAAACCCTAAAACACAACCCCAGCACGACCTCCTACACTACCCAAACACGAATGAACTACCCTAAACCTTAAAACACTACCCCAGCACGACCCACTACACTATCCAAACATCAAAGTGGTACCCTAAACCCTAAAACACTACCCCCAGCACAACCTCCTACACTACCAAAACACCAATGCGCTTCCCTAAACTCTAAAACACCACCACCAGCACAACACCCTAGACTACCCAAACACCACTGCGCTACCCAAAACCCTAAAACACCACCCCCAGCACGCCCCCTACACTACCCAAACACCACTGTGCTACCATAAACCCTAAAACACTAACCCCAACACGACCCCCTACATTACCCAAACACCACTGCACTACCCTAAACCCCAAAACACTGCACCAGCATGACCCCCTACACTACACAAACACTACTGCACTACCCTAAACCCTAAAACACTACCCCCTACACTAGACAGACACCACTGCACTACCCTTAACCCTAAAACACTACCCGAAGCACGACCCCATACTCTACACAAACATTACTGCACTGCCCTGAACCCTAAAACGCTAGCCAAGCACGACCCCCTACACTACACAAACACCACTGCACTACCCTAAACCCTAAATCTACCCCCAGCACAACCCCCTACACTACTCAAACACGACTGCACTACCCTTAACCCTAAAACACTGCCCCAGCACAACCCCTTACACTACACAAACACCACTGCACTACCCTAAACCCTAAAACACAACCCCAGCACGACCTCCTACACTACACAAACACTAATGCACTACCCTAAACCTTAAAACACTACCCCAGCACGACCCACTACACTATCCAAACATCAAAGTGGTACCCTAAACCCTAAAACTCTACCCCCAGCACAACCTCCTACACTACCCAAACACCAATGCACTACCCTAAACCCTAAAACACCACCACCAGCACGACACCCTAGACTACCCAAACACCACTGCACTACCCAAAACCCTAAAACACCACCCCCAGCACGCCCCCTACACTACCCAAACAGCACTGTGCTACCATAAACCCTAAAACGCTAACCCCAACACGACCCCCTACATTACACAAACACCACTGCACTACCCTAAATCCCAAAACACTGCACCAGCATGACCCTACACTACACAAACACCACTGCACTACCCTAAACCCTAAAACACTACCCCCTACACTACACAGACACCACTGCACTACCCTTAACCCTAAAACACTACCCCAAGCACGACCCCATACTCTACACAAACATTACTGCACTGCCCTGAACCCTAAAACGCTACCCAAGCATGACCCCCTACACTGCACAAACACCACTGCACTACCCTAAACCCTAAATCTACCCCCAGCACGACCCCCTACACTACCCAGACACCACTGAACTACACTAAACCCTAAAACACTACCCTCAGCACGACCCCCTACACTACACAAACACCACTGCACTACCCTAAACTGTAAAACACTACGCCCGACACTACACAGACTCCACTGCACTACCCTAAACCCTAAAACACTACCCTCAGCACGACCCCCTACACTACACAAACACCACTGCACTACCCTAAACTGTAAAACACTACCCTCAGCACGAACCCCCAAACACTACCCAAACACCACTGCACTACCCTAAACCCTAAATCTACCCCCAGCACGACCCCCTACACTACCCAAACAACACTGACCTACCCTAAACCCTAAATTTACCCCCAGCACAACCCCGTACACTAGCCAAACACCACTGCAATACCCTAAACCCTAAAACACTACCCTCAGTATGACACCCTATACTACGCAAACACAACTGGGCTACCCTAAAAACTAAAACACTGCCTCCAGCATGACCCCCTACACTACCCAAACACCACTGCACTACCAAAACCCTAAAACGCTACCCCACCATGACACTCTACACTACCCAAACATCACTGTGGTACCCTAAACCCTAAATCTACCCCCAGCACTACCCCCTACACTACCAAAACACCACTGAACTACCCTAAACCCTAAATCTACCCCAGCACGAACCCCTACACTACCAAAACACCACTGCACTATGCTAATCCCTAAAACACTACCCCCAGTATGAACCCCTACACTACCCAAACATCAAAGCAGTACCATAAACCCTAAAACACTACTCCCAGCTCAACCCCCTACACTACCCAAACACCAATGCACTACCCTAAACCCTAAAACACTACCACCAGCAAGACACCCTACACTACCCAAACACCACCGCGCTACCCAAAACACCACCCCCAGCACGACCCCCGACACTACCCAAACACCGCTGCGCTACTCAAAACCCTAAAACACCACCCCCAGCACACCCCCTATAGTACCCAAGCACCACTGTGCTACCCTAAACCCTAAAACACTACCCCCAACACGACCCCCTACATTACCCATACACCAGTGCACTACACTAAACCCTAAAACACTACCCTCAGCATGACACCCCACACTTTACAAACACCACTGCACTACCCTAATTTGTAAAACACTACCCCCAGCACGAACCCCCAAACACAACCAAAACACCACTGCACTACCCTAAACCCCAAATCTACCCCCAGCACGACCCCTTACACTACCCAAACACCACTGACCTACCCAAAACCCTAAATCTACCCCCAGCACGACCCCGTAAACTACCCAAACACCACTGCACTACCTTAAACCCTAAAACACTGCCCCCAGCATAAAACTCTATACTACCCAAACAAAAGTGGGCTACCCTAAACCCTAAAACACTGCCCACAGCACGAAACCCTACACTACCCAAACACCATTGCAGTACCCTAAACCCTAAAACAATACTCCCAACATGATCCCCTACACTGCCCAAACACCACTGCGCTACGCTAAACCCTAAAATACTACCCCCGGCACGACACCTTACACTACCCAAATACCACTGTGCTACCCTAAACCCTTAAACACTATCCCCAGCATGACCCCATACACTACCCAAACACCACTGCGCTACCCTAAACCCTAAAACACTACCCCCACCATGACACTCTACACTACCCAAATATCACTACGGTACCCTAAACCCTAAAACACTACCCCCAGCATGACCCCCTACACTACGCAAACATCACTGCGGTACCCTAAACCCTAAAACACTATCCCCAGCACGACCCCCTACACTACCCAAACACCACTGCGCTACGCTAAACCCTAAAATACTACCCCCGGCACGACACCTTACACTACCCAAACACCACTGTGCTACCCTTAACCCTAAAACACTATCCCCAGCACGACCCCATATACTTCACAAAAACCACTACGCTACCCTAAACCCTTAATCTAGCCCCAGCATGGCCCCCTACACTACCAAAACACCACTGACCTACCCAAACCCCTCAATCTACCCCCAGCATGACACCCTATACTTCCCAAACACAAGTGGGCTACCCTAAACCCTAAAACACTGCCCACAGCACGACACCCTACACCACCCAAACATCACTGCACTACTCTAAACCCTAAAACACGACCCCCTACACTCCACAAACACCACTGCACTACACTTAACCATAAAATACTAACCCCAGCATGACCCCCTACACTACACAAACACCACTGCACTACCCTAAACCCTAAAGCACTACCCTCAATATGACGCCCTACACTACACAAACACCACTGCACTACCCTCAACCCTAAAACACTCCCCCCAGCAGGACCCCCTACACTACCCAAACACCACTGCACTACCCTAAACCCTAAATTTATACCCAGCACGACCCCTTACACTTACCAAACACCACTGCCCTGCCCTAAACCCTTAAACACTACCCCCAGCATGACGCCCTACACTACACAAACACCACTGCACTGCCCTAAACCCTAAAACACTACCACCAGCACGACCCCTACACTACACAAACACCACTGCACTGCCCTAAACCCAAAAACACTACCCCAAGCACAACACCATATTCTACACAAACATTACTGCACTGCCCTGAACCCTAAAACACTACCCCAGCACGACCCCTACACTACACAAACACCACTGCACTACCCTAAACCCTACATCTACCCCCAGCACGACCCCCTACACTACTCAAACACCACTGCACTACCCTAAACCCTAAAACACTGCCCCAGCACAACCCCTTACACTACACAAACACCACTGCACTACCCTAAACCCTAAAACACAACCCCAGCACGACCTCCTACACTACCCAAACACGAATGAACTACCCTAAACCTTAAAACACTACCCCAGCACGACCCACTACACTATCCAAACATCAAAGTGGTACCCTAAACCCTAAAACACTACCCCCAGCACAACCTCCTACACTACCAAAACACCAATGCGCTTCCCTAAACTCTAAAACACCACCACCAGCACAACACCCTAGACTACCCAAACACCACTGCGCTACCCAAAACCCTAAAACACCACCCCCAGCACGCCCCCTACACTACCCAAACACCACTGTGCTACCATAAACCCTAAAACACTAACCCCAACACGACCCCCTACATTACCCAAACACCACTGCACTACCCTAAACCCCAAAACACTGCACCAGCATGACCCCCTACACTACACAAACACTACTGCACTACCCTAAACCCTAAAACACTACCCCCTACACTAGACAGACACCACTGCACTACCCTTAACCCTAAAACACTACCCGAAGCACGACCCCATACTCTACACAAACATTACTGCACTGCCCTGAACCCTAAAACGCTAGCCAAGCACGACCCCCTACACTACACAAACACCACTGCACTACCCTAAACCCTAAATCTACCCCCAGCACAACCCCCTACACTACTCAAACACGACTGCACTACCCTTAACCCTAAAACACTGCCCCAGCACAACCCCTTACACTACACAAACACCACTGCACTACCCTAAACCCTAAAACACAACCCCAGCACGACCTCCTACACTACACAAACACTAATGCACTACCCTAAACCTTAAAACACTACCCCAGCACGACCCACTACACTATCCAAACATCAAAGTGGTACCCTAAACCCTAAAACTCTACCCCCAGCACAACCTCCTACACTACCCAAACACCAATGCACTACCCTAAACCCTAAAACACCACCACCAGCACGACACCCTAGACTACCCAAACACCACTGCACTACCCAAAACCCTAAAACACCACCCCCAGCACGCCCCCTACACTACCCAAACAGCACTGTGCTACCATAAACCCTAAAACGCTAACCCCAACACGACCCCCTACATTACACAAACACCACTGCACTACCCTAAATCCCAAAACACTGCACCAGCATGACCCTACACTACACAAACACCACTGCACTACCCTAAACCCTAAAACACTACCCCCTACACTACACAGACACCACTGCACTACCCTTAACCCTAAAACACTACCCCAAGCACGACCCCATACTCTACACAAACATTACTGCACTGCCCTGAACCCTAAAACGCTACCCAAGCATGACCCCCTACACTGCACAAACACCACTGCACTACCCTAAACCCTAAATCTACCCCCAGCACGACCCCCTACACTACCCAGACACCACTGAACTACACTAAACCCTAAAACACTACCCTCAGCACGACCCCCTACACTACACAAACACCACTGCACTACCCTAAACTGTAAAACACTACCCCCAGCACGAACCCCCAAACACTACCCAAACACCACTGCACTACCCTAAACTCTAAATCTACCCCCCAGCACGACCCCCTACACAATCCAAACACCACTGACCTACCCAAAACCCTAAATCTACCCCCAGCACGACCCCGTACACTAGCCAAACACCACTGCAATACCCTAAACCCTAAAACACTACCCAGAGTATGACACCCTATACTACCCAAACACCACTGCACTACCCTAAACTCTAAATCTACCCCCCAGCACGAGCTCCTACACAATCCAAACACCACTGACCTACCCAAAACCCTAAATCTACCCCCAGCACGACCCCGTACACTAGCCAAACACCACTGCAATACCCTAAACCCTAAAACACTACCCTCAGCACGACCCCCTACACTACACAAACACCACTGCACTACCCTAAACTGTAAAACACTACCCTCAGCACGAACCCCCAAACACTACCCAAACACCATTGCACTACCCAAAACCCTAAAACACCACCCCCAGCACGCCCCCTACACTACCCAAACAGCACTGTGCTACCATAAACCCTAAAACACTAACCCCAACACGACCCCCTACATTACCCAAACACCACTGCACTACCCTAAATCCCAAAACACTGCACCAGCATGACCCTACACTACACAAACACCACTGCACTACCCTAAACCCTAAAACACTACCCCCTACACTACACAGACACCACTGCACTACCCTTAACCCTAAAACACTACCCCAAGCACGACCCCATACTCTACACAAACATTACTGCACTGCCCTGAACCCTAAAACGCTACCCAAGCATGACCCCCTACACTGCACAAACACCACTGCACTACCCTAAACCCTAAATCTACCCCCAGCACGACCCCCTACACTACCCAGACACCACTGAACTACACTAAACCCTAAAACACTACCCTCAGCACGACCCCCTACACTACACAAACACCACTGCACTACCCTAAACTGTAAAACACTACCCCCAGCACGAACCCCCAAACACTACCCAAACACCACTGCACTACCCTAAACTCTAAATCTACCCCCCAGCACGACCCCCTACACAATCCAAACACCACTGACCTACCCAAAACCCTAAATCTACCCCCAGCACGACCCCGTACACTAGCCAAACACCACTGCAATACCCTAAACCCTAAAACACTACCCACAGTATGACACCCTATACTACCCAAACACCACTGCACTACCCTAAACTCTAAATCTACCCCCCAGCACGAGCCCCTACACAATCCAAACACCACTGACCTACCCAAAACCCTAAATCTACCCCCAGCACGACCCCGTACACTAGCCAAACACCACTGCAATACCCTAAACCCTAAAACACTACCCTCAGCACGACCCCCTACACTACACAAACACCACTGCACTACCCTAAACTGTAAAACACTACCCTCAGCACGAACCCCCAAACACTACCCAAACACCATTGCACTACCCTAAACCCTAAATCTACCCGCAGCATGAACCCCTACACTACCCAAACACCACTGACCTACCCTAAACCCTAAATTTCTCCCAGTACGACCCCGTAAACTACCCAAACACCACTGCACTACCCTAAACCCTAAAACACTACCCCCAGCATAAAATTCTATACTACCCAAACACAAGTGGGCTACCCTAAACCCTAAAACACTGCCCCCAGCATGACACCCTACACTGCCCAAACATCACTGCAGTACTCTAAACCCTAAAACACTACCCGGAGAATGATCCCCTACACTATGCAAACACCACTGCGGTACACTAAACCCTAAAACACTATCCCCAGCACGACCCCCTACACTACCCAAACACCACTGCGCTAACCTAAACCCTAAAACACGGCCACAGCACGACACCCTACACTACCCAAACATCACTGCAGTACCCTAAATCCTAAAACAATACCACCAGCATGATCCCCTACACTACCCAAACACCACTGCGGTACCCTAAACCATAAAACACTATCCCCAGCATGAACCCATACACTACCCAAACACCACTGCGCTACCCTAAAACACTACCCCACCATGACACTCTACACTACCCAAACATCACTGCGATAACCTAAACCCTAAAACACTACCCCAGCACGAACCCATACACTTCACAAAAAGCAAGCATCACTGCTGTACCCTAAACCCTAAAACACTACCCCCAGCACGACTCCCTACACTACCCAAACACCACTGCGCTACACTAAACCCTAAAACACTATCCCCAGCACGGCACCCTACACTACCCAAACACCACTGTGCTACCCTTAAGCCTAAAACACTATCCCCAGCACGAACCCATACACTTCACAAAAAGCACTGCGCTACCAAAAGCCTAAAACACTACCCCAGCACGACCCCCTATACTACCCAAATACCACTGCACTACCCTAAACCCTAAAACACTACCCCAGCACGACCCCCTACACTACCCAAACACCACTGCACTACCCTTACCCCTAAAACACTACCCCCATAACGACCCCCTACACTTCACAAACACCACTGCACTACCCTAAACCCTAAAACACTACCCCCTACACTACACAGACACCACTGCACTACCCTAAACCCTAAATCACGACCCCTATACTACACAAACACTACTGCACTACCCTTACCCCTAAAACACTGCCCCCAGAACGACCCCCTACACTACACAAACACCACTGTACTACCCTAAACCCTTAAACACTACCCCCTACAGTACACAGACACCACTGCACTACCCTAAACCCTAAAACACTACCCTCAGCACGACCCCCTACACTACACAAACACCATTGCACTACCCTAAACTGTAAAACACTACCCCCAGCACGATCCCCCAAAAACTACCCAAACACCACTGCACTACCGTAAACCCTAAAACACTGCCCCCAGCATAACACCCTACACTACCCAAACATCACTGCAGTACTCTAAATCCTAAAACACTACCCCGAGCATGATCCACTACACTACCCAAACACCACTGCGGTACCCTAAACCCTAAAACACTATCCCCAGCATGACCCCCTACACTACCCACCACTACACTGCCCTGATCCCTAAAACACTACCCCAGCACAACCCCCTACACAACACAAACACCACTGCACTTCCCTAAACCCTAAATCTACCCCCAGCACAACCCCCTACACTACCCAAACACCACTGCACACCCTAAACCCGACAACACTGCCCTAGCACAACCCCTTACACTACACAAACACCACTGCAGTACCCTAAACCCTAAAACACTACCCAGCACGACCTCCTACACTACCCAAACACCACTTCTCTACCCTAAACCCTAAAACACTACCCCCAGCACGACCCCCTACACTACCCAAACACCACTGTACTACCCTTAACCCTAAAACACTAACCCCAGCACGACCCCCTACACTACCCAAACACCACTGCACTACCCTAAACCATAGAAAAGTAACCCCCACCCCATGCCCAATTCCCCTTACATGTCACTCCTCGTGGTTCCTGCTTCACATCGTCTCTGAGGGGCGGTGCATGTTGTTGTGAGGAAACGGAACAGCCTATGTTTCCTTACAACGACATGGATCGTCTACATTTTTTTAGAACACATGGTCCTTTACAACGAAATTCGGTGTAAAGGCATGCGTGGTAAATGACCATGCATTCTAAAAAAATGCGTAGTATTTACTTTGCGATGTACAACGCATGCATGTGTTGTAATAGTATTGCGAAGTAAAAAAGTCATTGTAACAGCTGTTTACTGATCTAAGCTGTCCCCTGTTCTTCAGTGAGTCTTGTATTTGATTAGGAGGCAGGAATGTGTTTTTTTACCGAAAAGTGCATTCCCAGCTGTTGTATTGTGAAAGTGTCCGCGTGGCCTGGTTTCACTTCCGGTGAGAGAGTGGAAGAGTCAGTTTCGATCTAAAGGAGTTCTGTTGTTGGACGGGGCCGGCGCGACACGTCATCAGAAAACACAGCTAATGGAAAGCGTCCTCCCCGAAGTGTGGAGCAGTGCAATGAGAGGTCAACGAGTGTGCGTCCGACTGCAGTTTGACCGTACTGTGCCGTTCTAGGTTACGGGGGGCAGAAGCGGCATCCAGCGCAGGTCCTCTTGTACACTAAAAAAGGACCAAACAATGCTTTCCTTTCTTTTCTTCTTCTGCTGCACCATCTGTTCTTGTTCTTCTACTGCAAGTGGATAATTTTCGGCAAAACTAGAAGCCATAGTTGTATGAAAAATAAACAAACACACAAAAAAGGTATATCAATATAAAGAGAAGCAAGAAACAGGTCTTCTCTCTATCAAGGACAAAAAGTAAGGGAAATATCAGAAGTATGGATCCTCCCTCTTTCACAATGAAATTGATTTCAACCAATCAGATTCCTTTTTTCTTTTGCTGACATGAAGTCGCGTAGGGTGCATGCACTCGTCACGAACCCTTCGCGCACCCGCAAAAATCAAATATATTATTATACACTATGAATACATATTTCTATATACTTTTAATAAGTATATTAGCAAAACTGTTCAGTCTAATATCATATTCAATCTTTCTATAGTCATTTTTTCAACTTTCAAAGTATGCCGATGTCTAGACTTCTTCTCGATCTCAGCGCGATCACGGCACGACCCCGGAAATACGCGTGGGGAGATGTTGTGCACATTAAGCAGCTACACCACGCATTTTGCAACTTTACTTTTGTTGAAATTATATTGAAAATAATACTTTAAAAATACTTTTATTAATAAATTTAGACAAACACTTAAAGGAAAACTTTTATTTATAATTAATTTAAAGTTATTTCATACTTTTTAAATCGTACCAAAGTCGCGACCCCAGCGCGACTTTACAAAATAGCTACCGGAATGCGCGCAGCCATCGCGTAGGATGCGTGAAAGGTGCACGATTTCTGTATAATATCACAAAAATATATATTTTCCTAACTTAAAATTATTCACATTTTTTTAAAATATATATATATATATATATATGTATAGAAAATAAAAAAACATAGGATTGAAGTACATTAGACTTACACATTTTCATTTAAAAAACCTATGAAATTCACTGAAAAAACCATAGGTTTCAGGTACGTTATAGTTAGAAATTAGCATTTAAAAAACTGTAGAAATTCACTAAAAAATCCATGGGTTTCAGGCATGTTATAGTTAGAAATTAGCATTTAAAAAACCATAGAAATTCCCTACAAAATCCATAGGTTTCAGGCACATTATAGTTAGCAATTTGCATATAAAAAACCATAGAAATTCACTAAATAAACATAGGTTTCAGGCACGTTATAGTTAGAAATCAGCATTTAAAAAACCATAGAAATTCACTGAAAAAACCATAGGTTTCAGGCACGTTAGAGTTAGAATTAGCATTTAAAAAACCATAGAAATTCACACAAAAAAACATAGGTTTGAGGCACGTTATAGTTAGAAATTAGCATTTAAAAAACCATAGAAATTCACTGAAAAAACCATAGGTTTCAGGAACGTTATATTTAGTTGGACATTTCACTCATACAAAACCATAGAAATATATAGTTAGTTGAGCTAACTATAACTCGTGCCCCCGCAATGCACTGCTGATGAAGTCACATATTACATCATTCAAACTATTCTTATACAAAAAAAATCCCAAATTTAAAATATACTAAAATACATAACACTAATTAAAAATCGATATTAATGACTTCAATAGTTTTTAAAACGATATTTCTTACCTGAAAATCGATATTCTTCACCACGATATTCTTGCTGTCGATATTTCTGACTCACGATATTTGAGACTCAATATTTCTGTAGTTCAACATTTCCAACTCGATATTTTGTCTGCACACCGAATTTTCAATGACATCCTTTCCCCATACTTCATGACAGTCGCATTATTCGAGATTTGCATTGTGTTTCTGTTGTGTCTATTACTGATTCCCAAGCTTTTTGCATTCTACCTAACTGGAGGACTGCGTTTTTTCAGCTGGAAACCCCCGTTTTCTAGGAAACAACAAAAAAATTGGACAAAAAGAATAATGGGAAGTAGTGAGAACCACAGTCCGGTCACCCATAAATAGAACTTCATTTCTGGGGTCCATTTGTTATTAAATAATACTGCCTCAGATATGTTAAGGGTCACCCCTGGAACCACAGACAGAGGCGGGAGTAGTAATTTTTGTGCACTGGTGCGGTCGCCTTGCTCCCTCCCAAAAACTATTCTCTTGAAAATCTCCGGGATAAACAGCATCCTCCCCAATACTGCCTCACCTCTGCATCCTGTCTAGTTCTGTTTAAATGTTGCTTGGCTTGGAAAAAAGATGTAGGGCCAGATGTACGACCCTTTTTTGCGGCCACAAACGGGAGAACCGCCCGTTTGTGGCCACAAAAAAGGGTAATAGCATGTACTGTACAAATGCTATTTTGTGAGTCCCTGACTCGCGAAATAGCATTTGCGACTCTCGCTATTAGGAAGGTGCGTCCCTTCCTAATAGCGAGTCAACATGCTATGTACTAGTGTTTTGCATTTTCAGCCGCAAAATACTTGCCGTTTACCACCTACTTCAAGTAGCAAAGGGGAAGGGGACCCCTTCCCCTTTGTGAGTATGTTGGAAAATATTTTTTAAGAGCAGGCAGTGGTCCCAGAGGCCACTGTCTGCCCTTTAAAAAATGAAGCTGAAAAGTTTCATTTTCCTTTTTTAAATGCTTCCCGTTTTCCTTAAAGCATTTTTTAAAAAAAGCTGCTGTATTAAAAAGCAGTCCCAGACATGGTGGTCTGCTGAGCCCAGCAGGGCACAATCCCTGGGAGGGCTGGCATTACAATGGCCTCGCAAAATGTGAGAGGCTCATTAATATTAATGAGCCTTGCAATTTGCGACCCCACTGGGAATCGCAAAACAGTGTAAACACACTGTTGTACATTTCACTTAGCACCTCGCAATTTGCGACTCACAATGTGTTGCAAATTGCGAGGTTCTAAATGAGAGGATCGTACATCTGGCCCTTAGTGCTGTGCGGTTTGTTTCACACCGCAAGAAATGTTTACCACAGCTCTATGTCGTTCTACTTTAATGGGCTGTATCTTGGCCCTAATTCTACATAGGTACAGGTGTATTAGTCATTTTGCTTTCTCAGGATCTATTTCTTGGGATTAGTAAAGTATGTCTGTGCCCACGACACGGGGTATCAGTGAGCAGACATTGCATTACTTAGCCAATGTCTGGGTGCCCGCAGCAGTCATGTGCTGGTACCATGTGCTCTGTGTCGTGCGTAAGGTTCAGTGTAAGTGTAAGTAAGGTGGGAGCGGTCTCTACGCAGTCGCTGTAGAAAAGTTGAAGTAGGCTCCATGTGACTAGTGAGATGTCTTGCTATGGATGTGGCCACATCCATGCTAAGCAGGTGATGTACAAAGATTCAATAATACATACATTTTGGAGCATTGTAGGTCTTGAGATGGTGTCTGGAGGGCTTGTCTGTAGCTTTCTGACTTCCGGGGTTGTCTTTGCTTGGCACAGTGGAAAGAGTCTGTTTGTAAAAACTTTCCATAAAAAAGTGTTGGCTACTTTTGTTGACTTAAACCTTAAGGTCCTCATTGGGACTTCGGCAGTTGCAACTGAATAGGTTGTGGGTCCCAGTAAAGGTGGTGCACTTATGGCTTGATTGCAGGCCTGATAAATACGAGTTGTGGGTGAGCTTGTTAGAGAGATTACTGTCTTTTTTGGGGCTTTTCTTTGCATCCATTTTGTGCAATCTTTGGTGAGGTACTGCATGGGGGCCCCAGTTTGGGCGTAATTTTAGGAATCAGTGAGGTTTTGGACAAGGATCAACTAGGTTTTATTTTGTGAGTCATTTGATCCTCCAACCTTCGCTGGGACAGAGGTGAGCTTTTTAGTGGGAGTGTGAATGACACTTTTTACCAAACTATAGTTTTATGGGCATTGTCAGCCTTTTAATACCCTACTTACCCCAACTTGTGTGTTTGTTTGCGAATGTGTAATTTTATTAATGGCTGATGGTACCTTTTCACATAGACATGTGTGATGTGCCATGAAAAGAAGAGTCTGTGTTGCAATTCGGGGGTTGTGGAAGATTGCAATGAC
The DNA here is from genome assembly GCF_964204655.1 of Triturus cristatus. Lineage (NCBI taxonomy): Eukaryota > Metazoa > Chordata > Amphibia > Caudata > Salamandridae > Triturus > Triturus cristatus. The sequence continues at coordinate 186,440,204 of NC_140589.1, forward strand.
CTGAGAACATGTGTATGTGCCTCTGGTCCCTGCGAGTGGCGTGTAACAAGGTTTTCCCTAATGGAGTTGGGTGTCTTAACAATGTGATGTTAATGGAAGCTTGGGTTCTGGGCTACTTTTGGGGCTGATTCCTGCAGGTCAAAGGGCACCTTCCTAAGGACGTTGGTCGTGAAGCCCTGTGTTATTTTTCTCGACAAGCTGGGTGCGGTGATGGGCGTGCCCATGCACCTGGTGTGAGGGTTGCAATGATCATCTACATAACCCTTCTCCTTCACGGTACCCCTCTCCCTTGGATCTAGGATGCTTTGGGTCTGCCACCCTCACCTGGGGGTCAGGGACTTCTTACCCAGTGACACAATATTCTCGCTGTTTTGGAGGGACATGATCCCATCAGCATCATTGGATGTTTGGAAGCTTTAAGGGAGAGGAGGAGGAGACAAAATATCTTGCTTACAATGGGAGTCAGATATGTGGCTGGGACTTGTCATACAGTGGGTAACAGACTGAGATGGCTGATTGCCCTGGTGAATCTCCCTATTGCTACATATTTATGAGTGGACTATGGAGTTCTATGAGGGACACCATTATCACAAGTGCATGGAAAACATGGCTTCGGGCACCAGAGCGTCGCCTCATTTTGGAGCTGAGATGGGGCCTCCACTAGCTCAAAGCCTAAAAAATGTTGGAGAATGGGGTCCATTCTATCTGGGGTTTGCCCTAGTGACTTGGGTAAAAGGAACTCAGTGCCTGCTTTTTATGTACTGGATGGGAAGCCTGCCCTGCCCCCATGTCAGATTGCCCTCCGCCCAGGGCATGGCAGGCCAATCATGGTCTGGGAAACTAGGAGCAGAGTAGGGCCTAGACCCCTGTGGGCACCCAAATGGGGAATTTTAGTGCATATTACCATCAACCAAACATAGGTAAGCCTTGAGTTTTTCGTGGGCATAATTAAAGGCTTGGGTTTTCTCCTAATGCTGTGTTACTAGTCTTTATTGTTGTGGTTAGTTTCCTGCAGTTAGTGTGAAGTGGATGGGTCATATTGGGGTTTTGAATTTACTGCATATTTGGATTGGGAAATTGGTGAATGCATTGCCTCCTCAGACAGTCACTCCTCCCTGCCATTGCAGTGGCACCTGTGCTTGTTGGTCTGGGTTTCCTGCCTGCTGCGGTTGCCATGTATTTGGCCAACCACCTGGTCCTTGCTGAGGTAGTGCGTTTGTGGACTGATTTCCTTGTGGCTGAATGTGCTGTGTGCTCAGGATGATCTGTGCTTGGTTTTGTGGATGGGGATTTTGCGGTGACTGGCCCAGGCCTATTGATCTTTGCTCATGGTATTCATTTAGGCAGTAATGGTCGTTCAGGTGGCCCATCCTGTGGTAGTGGAAACATTCTCTAAGACCTGGCTGCCGCCAGTCTTCCTGACCTCTGCCACCATAACTGGACCGGAATCTTCTGGGGTTCTGCAGCGAAGTCCCTTTAAAAACTGGTGCCATTTGCAGACTGGCCGCCAATTCAGACTGCTTGAGTAAGGTTTTACTCAGGTTGTGGGGGCCCAGCTTGGAGGAGTTTTTTCGGTCTTACTCCTGGTTTGGGCCCTTCTTAGTGGGCCATTGTATGGGGGGTGCGTGGTGGCCAGCCTCCCTCAGGCTCTGGGACTCTGCCCATTGACCCATTGGTGAACTTCCTTGGGGTAGTGTGTCATCTGCTGGGCAATGCATTCCGCAGCAGGTAGTGGGCACGGTGATCCTCCCCATACTTGCGGGCATCCTTGTCTGTGTCATTTCCTCACTCAAGGAGGTGTCGGAGGGTTGACAGAGGCTGAGCTCAGTAACCATAGGGGTATGCGGGGTCTATTTGTCACCGTCATTGCCCCTTGGTACCTTAGGTTGGCTCCCCACCTAACTTTGGGGGACTCAGCAGGCATGCACAAGTCGAGGTCCTGGATCTCTTGCTCCTGGTGTACCTCACTGGCTAACAATGTTTTCATCCATTTTGAGGTTTCATGTAGCTGGAGGAGGTTTTCCGTATACTCAAGGACCTCCCCCGTGGGGGGGGGTCAACCAGGCCTGGTCACTCTAGCTCGCATTCATGTGGCATGGGAGTGTATTGCTGGTTGGTGCCCTGTGGGGGGAACTCCGGGGTAGAAGCAGGCTATAACCCCATTCTCAACAAACTTGATTGACATTTTCAGTTTGATCATTAAGTCCCAACCCAAGATATTAGTCAGGGAAGAGAAAAAGTACAACAATTTTTCCCTCACTCTTTTCCCCCCTATGTCCAGCTTGACGGGTTCTGTGAAGGGGATCCCTGTCAACATGCCCAAGACCCCTCTTATGGTTGCAGTACTCTTTGATAAGGGGACTGCCCCCTCTTCTAGTCGGAACCTCATTGCGTCTGTGTCTACTAGGAAGTGATAAGGTGTCTCGCTTAGCAACATTGTGACCACGGGGTCCTCCTCGGGGCAGCCTGGAGTGGACAGTTGTGGGTGTGTGTCTTTGGGTGTCCTGTCCATTTTTGGCATGGCGATTTCTACATTTTCACCCCTGCTGTTGAATCCTGTGGCTCTGGTGTCCTCTTCCTTGCTCTCACAAGTCATGTTACTGTTTGAACCCGTGATGAAGTTCCCAGCCACTTGAAGAGTGTAGGTTTTGTGGGCTAAATGCTGTGGATTGGGGTTTGAGCTTTGGGGAATTCTAGCACCGAACTGGAATGAGGCTGGAATTGCCTGGGTTTGCTGATATGGCAACCTACCTGCCCTAGATCTATTGGCACGCTGCCCAGTGGGGGACTCTTTGCCCCCCTCAAACGGCAGATTGGTGTTACCCAGTGAAGACATTAAAGAGAGCACCTATGGTGCGGACACCTTACTTGGAGGTTCTGGGGCATAAGTGTAGGTCAGGGCCATCTTGAAGACAGCCTAAAGCTCTAACAGTGCCTTTCTTCCAGCATTCTTCTGCCTTACATACTTAGTCCGAATGTGTGTCCTTGTGTGTTCTATTATGTTGGTGTTTAAAATTCTCCCCTCTGGCCATGGGAATGGATGCGTCTTAGTGTGGGCACACCATTCAAGGCGAAATTTATCTAGCTTTTTAGCCTGTGTGGGAAAGCTAGTTTGTATTTTCTTTAAAGGGGACCCCATGATGGGTTGGGAGCTTTTTAAGGGCTCGTACACTTCTAATGTAGCAAGTCTTTAATTCAAATATAAATACTACTCTGATTGTGGGAAAAACATCTACAAGAGATTATAGCAGCAATAACTACTTTTCCTATGATCTTAGCTTAGGACAGAGATGCATCAAACAAACTTTCACAATACATAAAACAACACACATGAAAAATAACCTGTAAGATAGTGCATTGGTTAGCTCGAAAACATTATGAACTGCACGTTTAGCAGCGGAATATCATAATGTAAACAAATGACAACTTTTTCATACATACATAGAATCATTAAATGGACATAACATTTAACATGGAACACAGTTGCAATACTTTATCAGCACCAAAACATTAGGAAAAAATGCATCAATTGAAAATCACAATGAAAGCAGAAAAGAAAAAATGAAGGAAGAAATTATTACTTTTTTCAAATAACACCCTTAGACCCCTCCTAGCGCATGCCGCTCAATGATGAGGGGTGGCTCTGTGTGGTACACGGAACTAGGTGAGCACGATAGTGTGTCAAAATCGGCTCAAGGAACAAAGATAGCAACAATTTACGCGGAGAAGAATGAGTACCTCAACAACTACAGGCCAAGCACAAACAGGCCCTCTTCAAGGTCCAAATTGTCCCTAAAACCCATATTACACCCTACATCACACCCAGGGGTCATGCATACCGGCTGTGTCACACCCAGTGGTCCAAGCAAAAAGCACCGCTCATTTCTTTCAGATACTACCAGTGTTAAGAAACTGATAGAACACTGCGTGTGGTGTGCATTCTGTGTTTCTAACCTGGTGTGACATCTGAATTTATGTCCTTTTGGGAACATGCAGTGCTTCGGACAAATCCGTTTTAATGGAGCTAATCTCCTGAGTCCTTTGTAGTGTCGTTCTGTGGGACCGATCTGGGTTTTACTCTTCCTACATTTCCTTAATGGTGACGTGTCACCAGACCGGTGACCTGTCAATCAGTTGCTTCGGGCCTTGGTCACAGGGGCTGCCTGACCATGTGCTACTGACTCAGAGTTGAGCGGGAGGTCGCATCGTATGATTTAAAAATGGTGATGTGACTTCCTTATTATATGTACCTATACATTGACGTGCATTGATATTGTATTTTCCAGTATTAATAATCTCCACCATGTTAGATCAACTGCTGTCAGCCACCATCTTCATGAAGCTCGACCACCATGGAGCCTACTATTTGGCACATGCTCACAAGGGAGATGATTGGAAGATGACTTTGAGGACAAAATTTGTGCTTTATGAGTACCAGGTGAGGCTCTTTGGGCTCTGTAACGCCCCGTCCGCCTCCCAAGACTTTGTTAACAGTATCATAATTGAATACATTGATGTTTTTGCAGTAGTCTACATTGACGATATTTTGATCTTCTACACTTCAACGTCAGAACACATACACTATGTATGCTATCTACTCTAAGCCCTGTAAGCCAATGGATTGTTTGCCATACTGGAAAAAGGAGAGTTCCGTGTGACAGCAGCACATTTACGGATGTGATCTCCCTGAACGGCTTGAGTGTGGATCCCGCCAAGATATAAGCCACCATACAATGGCCTATCCCACCTGTGTCAAGGAAAATGAAAGCTTTTTCAGCATCATAAACTTCTACCAGAGATTTATCCTTGGCTTTTCATAGCTGGCGGCTCCCATCCCCACCCTTGTGCGTAAAGAGAAGGTATTTCATTTGACTTTAGAGAATGATTCTGCATTTAATTCCCTGAAGCACTTTTTTTACTTTAGGAGCTATACTACAGCATCCTGGCACCACTCAACCTTTTTATATGGATAACTGATGCTTCAAATCTGGCTCTTGAGGCCATCCTGTCCCAGTGCAACCAGGATATTGGACAATTACACCCTGCAGCATTCTTCGTAAATTAGAAGAGGCCAAATGAAACTACACTATTTTCAAGAAAGAGTTGCTAGCTGTGAAAACAGCCTTTCAGGATTGGCGCCATTACCTCCTAGGGACCAAACACCTCACGAAGGTCTGCATGGAGCATAGAAATTTACAATTTTTTAAATCTGCTAAAGCACTATCACCTTGGCAACTGCAATGGTCCCTTTTCTTCGCAGATTATTCCTTTGTAATTACCTACTGTCCAGGCCGAAAACACGGGAAGGCAAATGCCCTCTCTCAGCCACATGTGGAACACAAAGCCACTAATGAGCCTCCATCATTACTGGTGAAGACCAACTTTATAAATTGTATCACAGTCCACACCAAGGAGCAGGAGACAGGTATTAAACAAGCTTTGTCACATGTTGACATCCACAGTTGGCTTAACACTCATCCCCAGGGGTGACTAGAGCAGTGGTTGCTTTTTCATGACACATAGGTGTCGATTCCGATCCGGTAAAACCCGGGTACGAACCGTCGGACGGAGCGTTTTCTCCGTCCGACTCGTACCCGGGAAAAACACCTTACAAACCCGCAAGTACGATTCGTACAGAAACACCATTTCCGTACGAATCGTAAAAAACACCGACCGGCTAAAATATACCCACAATTCCGATCCGGGACACCGCGTACGCGACATTCGCACGGAGTCAGGCAGCGTTTTACGGACCAGCAAGTACGATTCGTACCCACAGCACTTCGCACGGCAATATTTTTACGGGACCCAAAAAGTGCCGGAAAGGCTAAGTACGCCACGATGCACGGCGAAAAGGGGGCCCAGTAGGCACCGTACCCCATCCCTACACATCCGCACGGTACCCCCAGCCCCCCCTATGTCCGCGCCGTACCCAAGCACCCCCCCATGTCTGCCCAGTACCCTCACCCCCCGTATGTACGGAGCGTACCCCCACCCCACCCGTGTAGGTACGGAGCGTACCCCCACCCCCGTAGGTACGGAGCGTACCCCCACCCCACCCCGTAGGTACGGAGCATACCCCAACCCCTGTAGGTACGGAGCATACCCCCACCCCACCCCATAGGTACGGAGCGTACCACCACCCCCGTAGGTACGGAGCGTACCCCCACCCCCGTAGGTATGGTGCGGACCCCCAGCGCTATGCGCTGGGGGTCCGCACTGTACCTACGGGGGTGGAGGTACGCTCCGTACCTACGGGGTGGGGTGGGGGTACGCTCCGTACCTACAGGGGTGGGGGTACGCTCCGTACCTACGGGGGTGGTGGTACGCTCCATACCTACAGGGTGGGGTTGGGGTACGCTCCATACCTACACGGGTGGGGGTCCGCACCGTACCTATGGGGGTGGTGGTACGCTCCGTACCTACGGGGTGGGGTGGGGGTACGCTCCGTACCTACGGGGTGGGGTGGGGGTATGCTCCGTACCTATGGGGATGGTGGTACGCTCCGTACCTACGGGGTGGGGTGGGGGTACGCTCCGTACCTACGGGGTGGGGGTACGGCGCGTACTTGGGGGGGGGTGGGCTGGGGGGGTGTTCGGCACGTATGCGGGCACATGTTTGGACGTCTCCATGGTTGTTTTGGGAGTTCGCTCCCTACGGTGTTTTTTCCATATGGTTGTGCATTCGGACAGACGGGACAGATCGTACTTGCGCGCTCGGACTTCAGTCTACCGATTCGTACGTAAAAATGTCCGGGGTCGTGTCGGACACTTTTTCCGACCCGAGGACGTGTCGGGGAATTTTCCCAATGCGATTCGTATGGATTTTTTAACATATGAATCGTACTTGCCAGTTTGTACGGGACTTGTACGATTCGTACGTAAAAAAATCCGGATACGATTCGTACGGGAATATTTTTGACGTATCGGAATCGGCACCATAATGTTTTTACCTACTATCTCTCTACAACTGCAAGAGTTGGGTTGGTGCCATGATTTCCCGTTATCAGCACACTAAGGTATTGCTAAAATCATGGACCCTTTGAAAATAGAATTTTGGTGGGACACCATGATGAAAGACAGCCAGCAATATGTGTTGTCCTACAAATTCTTCCCCAACTTGGTCGTTATTTTACACTACTAATTGGGCAAAATCCATGATCTATACCCTGAGTGGAGTGTGCCACAACTCCTAGTTTAGAAAACAGGGGCTCCTGCATGACTTGTCAAGTGCAGGGAAAAAGGCTTTTAGTTTAGAAACAAACTTGGACAAGAAACAAGAAACAAAATATATGCAGGCATACAACATGTAAGTTTACAAGCAGCAGACAAATACATTGCAATTCATTAAATGACTTAAAGAACTGCTTGTGTTTTTAACACAATTTAAAAAAAATCTTTTTCAATAAAAATGTAATAGAAATCTTCATTAAAAACATAGTTCACAATTATATTGTCCTGTACAGTAGTCAATACAAAAATATTTAATTTATATTATGTAATAAGTATACATCATTAGATCCTACTTAGCGTGCTAATCTTGAGCACATCTAACTCAATGCGCAATACGTCAATTCATTGAGCTTTAATACAATGGGGATTTAATCCACAATGTGATAGGCTTGAATATCTGAAAAAATTGACAATATGTAGGCACAAGGGCTGACGTGTATAGACACTGCGCATTTCGGCGAGAATGCCTTCATCAGGGGGCTGTCACTTTATTAACTACAAAGGACATAAAAATGAGAAAGACATATAGATACAGGATATGTTAGCCTGCAATTGATAAATATTTTTAAACATTTTTGTCGTATAACTCATTTTATCTAAAGATACAGTAGGTAGATTGAAGCCAGTGTGACCAAGGCTATGGAACTTTAAATTGATAGAAAAGTACAAGGTAGACCCAATTGTGATGAAATTAATATAACCACTGAAAAGATCAGGTGCACCATAGACAAGAGGGCATCCAGTATGTAAAAAGCACATAAAACAGATGCGTGACTGCTCAAAAGAAGTCTACAATCAATAGAATCCAGGATAAATGTATTTCATGTTTTCCGTCATGCTTAAATGGGTTTGAGTTCCACTTATGTGACATATTTAAAAGTAGTGTATCTTTGGAAATAGAAACAGCCAGAATTGTCATATAGATGGTGGCTATAAAGGTCATGCAAGATATTATCTAGCACGACTACATCAGGGGTGTGAGGTTAAAATTGCTACAGAGTAGTTCCGATACCTCAGAATTCATGTCACCACCAAGCTAAGCCTGTTCTATGTCAAAAATCTAAAGCCACCGTTGGCACGACTAAAGCATGATGTCCAGCATTGGGGATCCTTACCACTGTCACTCCTAGTCAAAGTTGTGCTCTTCAAAATGATAGCCCTGCCCCGCTTCCTCTACACCTTACATAAGGTCCCCACAACTTACTTCAAAGCAAGAGAGAGCAACGTCAGCACATTACTTTGGGAGGGGGGTCTGGTGCGCATTGCCATCAATAAACTGACGAGGGGGTGGTGTGGAGTAGGAATTGCTCTCCCCGATATCCAAAAATACTACTTGATGGCAGAACTTACCACCATTATCCACTGGGCACACACCACTGCGTATGACCATGTGCTTCAAATGGATAGACAGATTATGCAGAAAGGAGGACATCATAGGCCTCTGTATGCCAGCACACACCAAGTCAACCTCAGTGGCTCAATGGTAGTAAATGTTGGCATCTGTCACACAGTGGCCTGTACTGTTGGAGGGACAGAACCACTCAGGCTACTCCTCTGTGGGACTTGGAATTATTGGGCACTCTTGGAACACAATCCGAGTTTGATAGGTGAGTGATCTCTGGGCACAGGGAGAGGATATCCCTTTTGTTGACTTGCAGCAAGACTAACAGTTAGCACCAACTGAGACCTTTTGCTACCTACAGGTGCAACATGCACTCCAGGCTGCATTATACAAGGAAGAAGACATCCCTAAATCCCCCTCACCCCCAAAGGACAGGTTCCTAGATGACACCATTCCTCCAAGGAGACTTCCCTCACATACAAAAAATTGATTAATAATTCACCTGACACTCTTCTTCACTGTAGTGAACAATGGATTTGAGACTTGGAGTGTCTTGAGGATAAAGAGAGGACGGAAGCCCTAGTGTCCCAGAGGAAAGTAGCAATTAGCTTCCGCCTGGTGCAACTGCAAATTCTCAACAAGTCTTACTTTGCATGTACAACTATGGTAAAATGGGGAGAACAACTGATGCAAGGGTACTTCTTTCACTTCAGTTAGACCTAACCCATTATACAGTGCTACTTGGAAACAGTTGTACATGTATGAACAACCTATGTGGGAGCAATATGGTAGTCCCTGCTAAATGGTGTCTGTTAAATATATGGGAGGCAGCTGATCTAAACCATATAGAGCAAACCTGGGTGACACTGGGAATGGCAATGGCCAAACTCAACATTGCTCAGCTATGTGTGGCGACGCAAGCACCGCATTGAGGGACTGGAAGCAGGACATTGATTGGTGCATGTTAGCTTAGAATGTGATATATGAAAGCTGTGGCTGTTCTAGGAAATGGGCAAAACTCTAGGGGAATGGAATGACTATAGAGGGGTTTTCTCGGCTACCCTCACTTGAGTTGACCCTGGGGCTTTGCCTACTGACTGCTGCAATCTGCTTGCCACAATCTGTGTCTGCCAGAAGGGTGAAGGGGTGGTAATGTGGCTGCTGTGCAGTATTGTGCGAAGTGTGCCATCCTTACTGTACCAATATTTGATGATACATGTGCTTCTTATCTGTTTGTTGTATGCCACATTTACTTTAAAATTATTTTTTTTAGAGTTTTATATAGGGCGAACTAGACCCGAGAAATCGGGTATCAGAGTGCTTTACATGAGCACCAGTTTATACGTTGAAAAAATAAAAGGAAGGTATAGAAGAACACGAGACAGCTTCATTATCAAATTCTTGTCTGCTTTTGCACTACTAATTCTGAATGTATCAGTAGAGTTCTTGTATTTCTCTTTTCCTTTACAGTGTAACAACGAAACATTAAACGAAAAAGTTATTGCCCATGATACTTATATTTAGCTGCTTTATAGTGTTCTTCATGTGCACTTACCAACATACGAAGCTTAGCTAACATTAACCAATTGATGATGATGATGATGATGCTAATAATAATAACAGCAAAACTACTAGAATGGAGTACACCAAGTTTGGCCTGTAGGTAGAACGTCACTTAAGGAAATGCCCTTGCTTTGTTGGCTGTAAATTGATTCAGTAGTTTTTTTGACTCCCTAGAAAAAGTATGTTTTTGAAAATCTAGCCTATTAATCAGTGGATATCCAGAAATCCTAGTTCTCATACATTTGTGGCACCCAAGTTAAAAAAAATCAGTGTATCCTATTGGATTAGTGAGCTTCTCATGTCCTTGAACTCAAGGTGGGGTCCACAAATCCGAAATCCTTTGATTAGTTGGCTTCACCTTCAGGAAAAATGTTGTGGCTGTCATTACAAGCAATTGGGACTTGTTCCCTGCATTCAGAAGAAAACCTAAAGGATCCATAATGGGCAGTGAAAGCATTGCCTGAATACTTCCTCAGGTGGGGGAGCTCAAAAGGAATAACGTTTTGAAAAATAAAATTTTGCTACAGGGCTCACAAACATCTTGAGTTTGTTTAGTGCTCTCAGTACACCCCTCTGAGATTCGCGAAACATGGACAAGGAAGTATAAAACCACAGCAAGCTTCATGGACAGCAACCGTGAACCCATGCCAGGCTTCATAAGACTGCCCTGGACCATTTGCAGGGGTTCATACCCCCAAAAGCAAGAACCCCGCAGAAGGTCCAACAAGGCTCCATGCATCAGCAGGACTACCTAAAGGTGAACGGAGGCCAGTTCAGAATTATTATATCCCAATTTGGGATCATTCAGGACTAAAAGAATCACTGTTCATAAGCCAAGTTCTACTGGTTATGTTAACTCCTCACAGTACTTGTTACATTCTGCTAGTTCATTCAGATACATGTTGAACTTTTTCTGACTTGCCTGATGATTTTCATAACAATCTAAAAGTCCACTGCTTGAACTCAGAATTATTTTCTAAAGTTCACCAGATGTTTGGAGTTCACCAAAAGTATCCCAACAGGCAAAGTTCAAATATAATCACTTTATTTAGGGTTCTGGTGTGTGTGTGTGAGCATGCATGCATGCATGTGTGTCTGTGTATGTGCGTGCTGCATTCTTAGTCTATCATACATAGCCAGTCATACATAGCCAGTGTGACTTAGGGAGTATGTCCATGGTGAATGGGGACAAGTGAACGTTGCATACATAGGCCCTCATTAGGAGAGGCCAACTAATATGGATTGGCATTGCAAGGGTACATGGACCGCTATGGTTGTCAGGATAGATAGTGGAATGTTTATACACAACATACTGGGTGCCAGTCATGTGCCACTGACCACAACAGTACCTAAGCTCCACTTGTTCGGGCTAGTGCTGCCAAGCAAATGAGAGAAATGGTCTGGTGCGTCTTGCTTGCCTTTTGCTTGAATCCACATATTGGCCATTTGATGCTTGCCCCAACCATGCACTGCACAATTCCAGGAATAAAACCTCAGCAGACATTCTAATTTAGCAGCACAAAGCACACACACTAATGGCTCCAGATTGGGATAAAATCGGTTTCCAAGAGAAAGTACCCCAATGAAAATAAAGATGTATTTGCCAGGAGCACAACACTGCTCTTCTGCTCAAGGTCAGGATTAAACAATGACTTTAGAAGAAGTGGAAGCCGTTCTGCGCTCTAACTCGGAGGACAAAGGAAAAGGTGCAGCTAAATGAAACCTTATGGAGGCTATCTTCCGGTAGTGTGCCACGCAGAATTGATGAGGACGTGGCCGACAAGGTGGCCACAACTGGGCTGTAGTATATATTTGTGCTCCTGTGGTAGAATTCATGCAAAGAGCATACCACATTTGCAAATGTAGTCTACCACAACAGTTTACGACCCACCTTGGGTCCTTTTTGACTTTGTGGAACCATTTATGCATCCCATGCATATCGAGAGCAGCACAGAGGTTGCTTCATTCTTCTGGTTGTATTAATTCACTCCTCTGATTCATCCATCTCTCTATTTGTTACTGTTAGACAAGATATTGCTTTTTAGTCATACCTAAATCCTATGTTGCCATTGTAAAAGGTTATCCCAGTTGGTGCTGTGAGGGGCCATGCTCCAATGGGTGATCCTGAAAACTGTAGCCAGCTAGTTTGAACAGATGTCTCTTTATAGCCTAGTACAGCTCTGTATCACACATTAGGTGCTATCTCATATACGGAGCCAGTAATTTCCCTCTTTGAAAAATTACCTTGATCCCAGTTGGGGCAGAGCCCTGCCTACCCGGAACTGTGTGACCATTGCCTCAAATAAATCATCAGTAGTCATAATAAGTGCTTAATGAGAATATGTTGGCGTTCAGAAGGAGCTTTTATAGATTTATATAGGATTGCTCCTCATTTTCAGAGCTGTGTTTGTGTGTGACGTGTTATTTATCATTTTTTGTGCACTCTCATGAACTCGGGCTCAAATCAAATTGAGTTGCAACTCTTTGTATCAATGACTGCTTCCACATTATGGCATATCCCACTATTTGCAACATTCTCTATTGCACTTTCAATCCACTGACTGTGATTTGTAAACATGGCCAACAGTAAGACACAGGAGACATGGGAATTACAGAATATTAGTGAATACATCCAAATCCTGCTTCGCGTATAAAATTGGTCATAAGGGCCAATGTTATTGAAAATAGAGCAATAACATTACTGTTATTCCACTTCCGATTTGGATCCCCAGTTTTGTTCTAAAAAATGTATTATTATTTTTGTGCTTTTTTGAAACTTTGAGCATTTTAACAGCTTTCTCTCTTTCATTTGTTCCATATAAACATTTGTCTCGTAGAATTAATTATTTTGTAATTTACTTTCTTTATTTATAATCCTGCTGTTGTATGTGTAACCATACCCTCAATGCATTTCAAACCCCACTGACTTCTTCCTCACGAGATATATCAATCACTTCCATACATTATTTCCATAATTCCCTTCAAATAATTGCCAAAAAGAAACAAGATATGCAAACTATTTATTGTCCAATTACAGGTGCAAATGATGTATGGCATACAGAGGTGGTTCGTAACCTGTGGTCCGGGGAACCCTGGGGTCTGCGACTGCTCAGAAAATTAAATATTATTAACAATTTAATAAAGTGTATAGAAATCAAGAGGCAACATGTACAATTTAACATATTAAAACATTCTGCAAATGTGAAGGAATTCAAAATTGAAAGCTAAAGCTGAAGGTAGTATCCTCAGATTGATTCATGGGAGCAGTGTAAGTGCATCAAATAGAATAAAGTATGGACGACAAGTGACCTCAATTACATTTAGAAAAGTACCAACCTTCCCATTCAGATTTAGATTTGTTCATATTGTGAATTAAAACAAAAATAATATTTCTTTGTTTGATGAATATTTGTTTCTGTGTTTTTTAAGTATTGTTTTGCTGTTCACATTATCGAAAATGCTCAAGCCATGTTTACCAGCTTCCAGCAATTGCTCAATGGTGTTTGTCCTCGGATTCCAATAATGATTCAGTGGATGCGCCCAGATTCCAGCAATGATTAATTTGAGGTCCACAGAAGTCAAAACGTTAAGAGCCATTTGCAAACAACGTCATTAAGCATATACCCTTGTTTAGTCTATGCTCCACCTGTCCCCAGTCAATGTAATATCCTGATTTCCTATACAGCCTATCACTTTGATATCATGTAGTAATTCAATTCTTTCGACTCAATTTCAAATAATTTGGAAATCTGGGAGGAGAGGCCTGTTTCTGTAACAGTGATGTCCATGAAGGCTGGGGGGAGAGATTTTCAGAAAGGGTAGTGATCAATTAGGACCATAAAAATATCTTAATTTCACTTTTGCAGTGCTACAGATTTTAAGTCTGTTAGTCAGTTCATTATCGGACATTTCACAATATTAATGAGTCATCAGGTTTGTTAGTGCTTAGCATATAACAAATATACACATTACCAATATACAGACATATATTTGAATATTCTCATTCATGAGTTGATTGTCTTTGCTGTTTTATGATAAATATATTTTTATTGTTTGTTCCGTTTATCTCATATATGCAGGTATAAGGGCCCCTGAACAATTATTCCTTATTATCCTTCTTCTTTCCAATTTCAGTCACAATAATTGATTTTTGTATATTCTCTTCATTACACTAATTATCCTACCCATTTTCACTCTTACTTAGATTTTTATCAAACTTTAAGTCTAAACCAGTATTTATTGTTTATATTTATTGTTTATCATATTAACAATAGCAGTCTTTAGTAAGTATTTTAAAACATTTTAACATTTAAAAATACATCATGGTTTATTAAAATGATAGATTTGTAATTGTATTGTTTCTTTCAAAGATGGACATGCTGGTTGTGGTCACAGTACTATTGGCTGTTGTTTTGCAGCAATCCACGGGGCAGGTATGTAAATCAATTGGCACAATTAAGAATATAAAAGTGCACACATGTAAAAACATATTGCGGCACCAACAGAAGATAAAGTAGTATTTGCTGTCAATACAGAAAAATTATTCCCTTAAAGGCCTAAATCATTGATGAATGCAGCAAGTGTCAGATTGGTAAACATCAGCTTTAATATGAATTTCATGTCTACATTCATATATTTATCATAACATCAGTTTTAATGATTCTTTGGCATTATAGGAAGAATGTATGTAGCTTGAATATATATTTAGGACTGGATTCACAGTGTGTGTCCTATGAGTACAACTTTCTTACTCCTCTTTGATGTAAAAAGCTCAAGAATCTTCAGGCCTAATTCAAAAATGTATTTTTGGGAGAAGCTCTGTCTTAATCCATTCTCTTCCCTTTGCAAATGTGAGATATCCTCAAGTATTTCATATATACGCATAGAAAAATATGTTTCAAGGTTCACCAAGTTTTTCTCATGCATTCTTTATAACCAAGTCGCCATTACATGTCATAGCAGATTGACATCTGTACATGATTCTCTGCATCATGAATAGAGTCATCCTTTTCATAGTTGAACCTTCACAGATAAAGTCATAGTTAAATATTGTGCTATAGAAAATACATTTGTCATAGTAAACCTGCAAGATATCCATATTGCTATCTGTACAAGAACAACTTTGCATGCCTTTATGGAGGAAACGTGAAAGTTTGAGAGCGAAAACCAAAAATTTGGGAAAATAAAGCCATTTTCACACTTCAACATAGGTGGAAGCAGGGGGCTGAATGTTAAACATATGTAAGAGACGCTGTAATTCAAAAGTCAATATGCTTATGACACAGAAAACCGGATACGGAGAAGGTATTTCTTTATAGCTTTTACAACAGCACTGTCAATAACTGGTGATAAAGTTGATTTTGTCTTATTCAATGTGCGCATTGTATGATGTCTTGGTCAGTAATGATGCCTTATCTCTCTTATCTGCCAGCCAGTAGAATTCAATATGCTTCCAACGTACACTTTCTAGTCCATGGAAATTCAGCTGAAAATCCTTAAAGATTATGCAAAGTTACTTGAAATAAATGAGAATATCCAGAGCAGCTTCACAACGTGTGATGTGCTGTATTATACTGCAACCTTTGTGTAGTGCTTACTATCCCTAGACGAGGCGCTGAAGCACTTTGCCTACATGGGCAGCAAGCTGCGCTATGAAGGGTGTGGTTGGAAGGGCGTGTCCGGTTGTGATCTGCCGTGTCAACTGTTTCCATGTTGCACTTAATGACAACGGAGGTGCGGTCATCGTGCTCCAGGACACGGAGCTTCGCAGTGTGAGGGAGACAGAAGTGTGAGAGGCAGGTGCACTGTTCACGAGCCTCAGTGAGCAGCAGCTTTGGAGTTCCCTTTGTATTATGTCTTCTGATAACTTCTCATGGTGGGTGGTGACAAAGTGAGGAGGGAGGAGAGTCTGCAGCCATTTCGCAGGTCAATATCATTAGCGTGATGGGGAAAACCAAGTGGCCTGATGATCAGGCAGCCACGGGCAGAAAGCCAGCGTGGGCGAGAGATCTGTATAAGTGCAGGGATTCTCTCAAAATAGCGCCGGTTAGGTGATTTCAGGTCTACGCCCTGTGTGGTCCCCAAAGGTGAGCAGAGGGGCCGACTGGACATCAGACATTGTTTTCTTCCTGTTTTTGTTTTTCTATGTTTATTCAATGCACTAGCAATGGATCTAACTGTAATGTAAAGCAATTGATTTAACGCTGTAACACGCCTTAATCCTCAAGTAAAGCGCTCTGATACCTCCGGGTCTAGCCTGGAATTTCTCGTCTCCTCGCTGTGTCTCCTACCACCTCCCCACCT
This sequence comes from Triturus cristatus, assembly GCF_964204655.1. Classification (NCBI taxonomy): domain Eukaryota; kingdom Metazoa; phylum Chordata; class Amphibia; order Caudata; family Salamandridae; genus Triturus; species Triturus cristatus. The sequence goes on from NC_140589.1 coordinate 186,456,644, forward strand.
CTTCCCTCCTTCATTCTTCATTCTATCTGTATCTCTTGTGGGACTCTTCAACTTGCTGACTCCCTCCATTTCTTCTCCCTGGCCCTTGCCTTTCGTGGATCGTGTCTTTTTCTGGATCGCTAATTTACCCGGGTATTGAATGTGTTTTCTTTTTATAATTAATGTGATTTTTTCTTTTGCCGTTTGTTCCTCCTCTGTTGACCTGCCAGTTCCGACCCACCTCCTAGCCTCCTATCCCCTGTTGCCCTTTGACTAAGCACTCCTTCTCCCCTTGTTGGGGAAAGATCCAATATTCATACTCTGGAGTCTCATTGACCCCTCTGAGAGAGTCCACAGTGTCAAGGGAGCCGTGCACAGTTGAGGTATGGAATGGCATCCCTTTCAAAAGCACTCCCTCTACCCTTTGTTGGGGAAGGATCCAGTAGGTAGACCTTGGAGTCTCAGAGATCCCTCTGAGAGAGTCAACTGTGTAAAGGGAGCCTCACGCAAAGGAGATGTGGGAATGATACCACTTCCCCTGGGATCACAGCTTGCCGGACCTTGGACGCGGCTTTTACTCGTCTACCGGTTTCTGCCCCCTTCAGCCTCTCCCTACTCTTTCATGCTCTGTCTCTCACCCTCCCCCACTGCTTTCCCTCTTTCATTCTTTGTCTACTTCCTCTGCTCCTATCCCCTCTCCCCTGAATCTCTCCCCTTGCCTGCTACGCCGCCTAGCCCCCTGTCCCTTGTGCCCTTTGACTAAGCACTCCTTCTCCCCTTGTTGGGGAAAGATCTAATATTTATACTCTGGAGTCTCAGTGATCCCTCTGAGAGAGTCCACAGCGCAAAGGGAGCCACTCACAGTTGAGGTATGGTATGGCCCCCCTTGCCAAAATACTCCCACTCCCCATTTTGGGGAAGGATCCAGTAGGTAGGCCTATGAGTCTCAGAGACCCCTCTGAGAGAGTCCACTGCGTAAAGGGATCCTCCCGCAACAGAGACGGGGAATGATACCACTTTCCCTGGGATCACAGCTTACCGGACTTTGGACGCAGCTATTACTCGTCTACCGGTTTGTGCCCCCGCCACCCTCCCCCCCTCTTTCTTGCTGTGTCTCTCCCCCTCCCCCTCCTCTTTCCCTCCTTCATTCTCTGTCTACTTCCCCTGCTCCTATCCCCTCTCCCCTGAATCTCTCCCCTTGCCTGCTTTTTCCCTTACTTTTAGCCCTTATTGTTGTTCTCGACCTAACATGTAACTATGTAGCTATGCTCTAAAACTGTGTAACCTTTGTAACGATGTAAACTGCAACTATCGTCTGATACTCCTGTGAAGCGCTCTGATACCTCCGGGTCTAGCCAGCGCTATATAAAAGCTTTCAAATAAATAAATAAATAAATAAAGTCCCTGAGGCGAGGATTAGGCTGTTTTCTCTTCACTTTAATGATATTCATTTTCCACCAGCAGCCGTTTTCAGAAAGCATAACATAACAAAACTACATTTCCCATGAACAGTTGGAAAAAAGAGGGAAATAGACAGGCTACTCGAGGCATTGTACTTAGGACTGTGTTGCGATTGGATGGACTTTGTCTGTTTCTTTTTACCCAACTGTTCATGGGAAACGTAATTTTGTAATGTAATGATTTCTTGAAAATGGCTGCTGGAGGAAAATGAATATCACTAAAGTGAAGAGAGAACAGCATAATCCTCGCCTCTGTATCCTTAATAGAATTGAAACGTTCCTTTATGTTACTAGGAGGTTTTTCATTCTTAAGCATGTGATATGTTTAATACCTCATTAATAGCCCCAAAGTCACCATTATTTATCCTGTCTACAGTGTCTAAACTATAGAATCAGGTATGCTTTGAAGTTGGAAGGCTCTTGCATACACATCGTAGAACACACACCTTCAATTTACATGATAGTAAGTGGGCATATGCAGTATAGATTTGGTTGAGTCACAACTAGGAAGATATGCTTTATATGGTAAGCCCAACAAATCACCCATGATCAGTCTACAAAAACAAAAAAATATGGTTTCCAGCAAATATTTGCATTTATATTTTCATGTGTTATTTGTATCACAGACCTAGCCAAAACACAGCAGAGGGTTTTATAGGATTAAAGGCCAGCATAAACTCATCAAGTGACTGGAGAGGAAGCTTTGTTCTGGGGGAAACAGATGTATAGAATCCTGCATTATGATATAATGTTCTTTTAAGTGATGTATCTTTAAGTCTTTCCTACAGTCGAGCAACGTTGGGTGGTCCTGATAGACTGGAGATGACTTGTGCATAGATTTCCCTTCAGTCTGATGGTGTCTTTGCTGCAGGTGTGCCCACAGATAGTGAACGTGCCTACAAGAAAAGGGGAGGTGCTGATCCTGGTGAATTTGTAAATGCAGCTTGTTTTGTTGAGGGGAAACAATGGATTTACATTAGGATGATGGTGATTTGAGCATATTTCTTCAGGCCTAGAAGGAGATGTGCTGTAGGAATGTAGGATGCTCTTAAGGAAGGGTCACGATGAAGCAAGGCTTTACCACCACCCGGATGCAAGAGTATGAGGGCTTGAAGAACAGTTCTTAAGTCACTTTCTGGAAGAAATGTTTTCCCCTATTTTAGTAGAGATACTTTGTACCAGGCCATCTTTTTGGGCAAAGTGTTCCTTAAAGGTAAAGTTTGTGTCAAGGATAAATCCAAATAATACTCACTAGTTGCAAATTCCAGTAAAATGCTTTTGAGTGCTACCCACCAGTGGCCACTTTTAAAATTGGGTCTGCTGCTGCAAATCTGTATTAAAAATCTCTGGGCTGGTTGCACATTATTGCTTGATAGACCCTTAAACATTCTTCCTCATCATCCTAAAGGTTTGACACTATTGCATTAATGCACTAATGTCATCACCAGAAATAGGCGATGTTGCTCAATTCTTGACTTTTTACCTCGAGGTAACCATTCCCAGAGTGATGCATGCAATGTTTTTCTTTTACACTGGAGATATTTTTTCTTTTACTTTGTCATTGACTTTTCCTGTAGATCTCCCTTGCAAATTGAAGTTACCTTCACCACAGCGCTGCCAGTAGTAAAACAGGCAGATATTGTCTAGCATTAAGCACTTTTCTATTCCTTTAGTCATGGCAGTTGGTGTGCTTAGGGTATTGCAGGCACCTTGGCAGTTATGTGTTTTTGGTCTGGAATGTATAGGGTTTTATTACAACATGTGCCACATTGACTTTGGCCTCTGAGGTGGGGATTAATTGTTTGACGTCTTACATTTTATTAGGCTGCACTCTTCATTTTTGAAAATTGCGCCCTTTTGCAAAATAACTCTTTTTCTCATTCTACCTATCAGCTAAAGAATGCACGAATACTAACATAAATTAGGTGGCGAAATAAAAAATATAGAAGGAGACATTATGGAGATGCACTAATTGAAGAACTCACAGTATCAAAAGACGATGTCCCTGTCATTGTGCCCAAATGGTTGACCAAACAAAGAGACTAATAACGTATGAAGTCACAGATATGGCAGGCACTATCTTCAACCCTCTGTTGAAAATATACCAAGGTTGTATGGCACAGAAAATGCACTGGCAAATACCAGTTATTCCACCAACTTCCTACTTCAGACCACATGTACAAAGGCTTTATGTGGTCGCAAACGAACTAAATCGTAGAAGGCGGCTTTTTTACATGTACAAAGTTCTATTTTAGGCCTGGGCGAAGCACTACGCTACGCTCGCGTAGTTTGCGATGTTCGCGCTACTTCGCACTACGCGAACTGCACGTAGCACAGTGCGAACACGCGTAGCGTAGTGTTGCGTAGTGCTGCGGTCCTTTTTTGCTTGCTCGCGGTCCTCAACGTCAAGTTGGCGACCGCGAGCAAGCAAAATGACATCCTGGCGAGACTTTTTCCTTGTTCGCGATCGCGAGCATGGAAAATAAACCTCCCGGCGAGATTCCCAACGCGAGAAGGTCAGGTTTCTCATTGCGAGGGGTCGCGTATGCTCGCGACCGCTCGCGATGAGAAACTACCAGTTCGCGTTGAGAAAGCTGCAGCTCGAGTAAAAATCTACTCGAGCAGCAGAAAACTACAGCTCGCACTGTGCAAGATGCCATTTTCAATGATTGCACAGTGCCGGTTGCTTGTCCGCACTGTGCAATCATTGAAAACAACATCTTGCACAGTGCGAACATGTTACTTCGCAGTTCGCGAAGTGCTACGCGTAGCTCGCGTAGTGCGAACTTCACTTTGCGTAGCTTCGCGAAGTGCTACTTCGCGAACTACGCCCACCCTTATTCTATTTGCGATTCAGTAACCTATTACCAAATCGTAAATTGTGTGGAAGAGGCGTGTATAGGGCATCCCTTCTTAATACCCAATCACAGTGGTTTGAATGTTTTAGGACAAAAATGCAGTTGCAAAACATTTGCATTTTACAGCCTACTTCAAGTAGGTGGTAACTCATTCGCAAATGGAAAGCTGTCCTCAAGAGACCCGTTCCCCATTGTAAATGTTTATAATAATATTTTTTTAAGAGGACGCAGTGGTCCAATGGACTACTGCCTAGGACTGGGCTTGAAATTTAGCTCACAGTTTGCTGAGTTTTTCCGACTCCATGCTCTGAATAGCACGCTGAGCTGCGAAAAACTCCACTCTGTGCTCGCTTGTGAGTGCCAATGGGGAAAATCTTACTCCAGACCAGCTCCCAGCAATATTTCTCAACACAGGCAGTAATGGATAATTGCTATTGCTCGAGTTGAGAAAACTTCTGTTTGCATTGAGAAAGCTGCCGCTCGAGAAGAAAACCTACTCGAGTGACAGAAAGTGGCAGCACCCTCCTGTGCTGTGCATGGTGCCGTTTGCGCTGATTTTCCAGTGCAGGACAAACATCCAGAACTAACCATCAGTGTGAACGAAATGACAAAACGTTTCATTTTTTTTTTTTAAATGCATCACCTTTTCCTTTAAGGAAAACAGACAGCATTTAAAAGTATTTATTTTAATGCATTCCACCTTCCCTGTGATTTTAGCGATTCCCAATGGGTTTGCAATCTGAGATCTACCTCATTAATGTTCATGAGTTAGGTCTATTTGTGACCTACTGGGAATCACAAAATGTGTGAAAAACATATTTGTAAATTGGTGTTTACGATTACCAAATAGTGAATTGCAAAAATTAACTATTTGGTATTCGCAAACTATTACCTTTGTATATATGTCCCTTTGTCCCTTACTCAGGCACAGAGGCACACACAAGCCCATAAGGAAAATATCTGAGTTTGCACACTGTAGCCTGCACTGTTATAACTTTAAGTTTAATTAATGTTGAATATTACCCAACACAAGATTTATTAGATCAGGTAGGGCTAACCTTCCACAGAAACAGGTAACGGCCCTAAAATGAAAATGGGTCTCACCTCCTATTTTCCTTGATTCATTTCCTCATCCATGCAAATTTGAAATCAAAAACACATTATGTGTCTAATGAATGTAAGCACCTAAGCCCAGAGCATTCTATCACTACTCTACTGCATTGTTTATGGTGCCCAGGTCGAACTTCCCTTAACAACAACATCTGCCTGAGACCCTTTGCCTTCTTTGATACATGCCAAACTAGAGTATAAAAAACATTAAAATCCTTTGTGTAGGTTAATTTTTCTATTGCACCTCATTCATTTTCAAACTCCAAAAATGATATGGAAAAAGCTATTAATTTTGTGAAGGAGCAAACCAGAACGAATCCCCTCAAAGTCGCATATGGCTAACTTAAACATTGACAATATAACATTTACAATGCAGTTACTAAGGAGCATACTTATAAGGCCCTTGCAACACCGGAGCGTCACTTTATATGATACTCCGGTGACGCACAGTGCAGACCCATATCTACAAGTCCGCGCAAAGCCACCATGCATGGCTTTGCGAGGCCTTTTGGATAAGGTGTAGAGCCATACAGCACAAGTCACTGCATTGCCTTACATTGCGGCATGGAGGAATGCCGTGGGTGTTCCCACATACCACCCATGGATTTTGACATTGCCCCAGATTCACAACAAAGTGTGAATGTGGGGCAGCGCCAAAAACGTATGCCTCCCCTGGGCAGATGTAACGAGGAGAAATGCTTAAATCTTTCCTAGTTTTTTCCTCTTTCCATCTGTGCTGCATTCTGCAAACATTGAGGGCCTCATTATGATGTCTGGCAGAGTCACTTCCACCCAGCACAGCAACAGTCATTAGGACGCGACCATTTCTACATTTTACTATGCGAGCATGCACTCCGGGCATAAACTGGTCCTAATGCATGCTCCCATTGTAAAATAGGAGGTGCAGTTCATCCTTGCACCCTGTGGCAGTCACCTTAAGGGGCCCTGTTGGTGACCCCAAAGACGCTTTCCGACATGGTTTCCATGTCGGACAGACTGGCATGGAAACCATGTCAGAAAGCAGCATCTTAATTTCAAGGGCAGAAAGGCCCCCTCTTAAGATTACTTGTCACATTCTGACTGGTGAATGGGCTCTCTGCGCCCATTGAAAGCCAGCCGAAATGACTGGTTCGATTCCTTTATGTCAACCTCCATTGTAATGAGGCGGTCAGAAAGGAATCCAATCGGCACATTACAATGTGGCGGCTCAGAAGGCTCCTACTGTTGGTCGGAGCTTTCCGAGCCGCATCGTAATGGGCCCCTTAATGAGGAAGACACCCTTCATGATTGCCCCTTCCTGCACTAAAACAATCATGCCAACAACACAGATACCCTTGCACCATGGTGCATGTGGCACGCAGCTTCAAGTTTTGGGCCGGCGCTGGTTGAAAGGATACAAATGCACTGTATCGTGAAAACTCGGTGCATATCTGTCATCTCAAATTGGCATAGGGCAACACATCAATATTTAGGGTGATGTGACCCTCAAGCCCACTGACAATACTAACTTCATCTCCTCATATTTCTTGCCCTATTATTTGCAACTGGCACTATTGTTAATCAGGCCCTGCCTGATGCCCACTCCACTTTGATGGACTTCAGTGACATCATCCTGAAGTAGTGTGTCCACTACCTGAAGAACTTTTCAATATCCCAGACTATCACTGTGATGTACTCCAAAGATCAAATCCTGGTGGACAAGAACAACAAAGTACGTGTCCACGCAGATGACCTTCAGCTCTACCCTGAGGGCTCTTGTGCAAGCATATTAGCAGTCTGAAGGACTGCTAGCCATATATAAACATGCATTTTAAAGGCATACATCAAGCTGCGCTGCCCTACGGCAAAAGGAAAGGGCTGGAATGTGCCATATGTATAAGATACGGAACATTCCTGTCCTTTTCCCCAGATCTGGTGTATAATGGGCTGCCTTGCACCAAAGCAGGCACCTTTGCACCATGGTGCAATGTTGCCAGCATTGCGGAGATGCAAAAACAATTACAAGAGGCTTTTTCCTCTTTCTATGTGTACTGCAGAATGCATCACACATAGAAAGAGGAAAAAACGAGGAGAAATACAGATATTGCTCCTTGTTTTGCCTCCCTTATGCCTCTCCTGGGAAGGAGTATGTTTTTGGCACTGCCTGAGAGATAGGATTTCTAAATCTGGGGCAGTGCCAATAAGCCATGGATGTTGGTGGGAACATTCCCATCAACACCCATTGCATGCCCCTTTACCACTGAAAACTTAATTAGAGGGAGCAATAGTTACAAGGCAGCATTTATCCCCCAAAATTGGCTTAGTGCTGCCTGGTAAATATGGAGCAGGCTTCTGCGCCATTGGAGCGTCACAAAAATGTATGTACCGGCGGCACAAGGGGCTTATAAATAAGCCCCAGAGCATATATTAATCCCTAACAATAGCAAACAAACTAGCACATATTTTGCAATTGTTCTCTAACTAGAAGACAGCTCTAATCCACATGTCTTGCAAATGAGTACCAACTTTAAGCCCACATTACAAAGAAGGCAAAGAATGAGCCGTCTAAGCAATATGTTGCCTGTGGTTGGTGGCAACAGCCTTCTACCTGGATCAGACTACCACACTAACACCACAATAACGTCCTCGCTTCAGTGGCACAAATCATCGAAGGACTTAAAAAAAAGGTACAAATCTCTCCATAGCTCATTGAATGATATCGATTCCTCTGCCTCATTTGGAAGATCCGGACTTCATCTGACCTGGTGATTTCAGGCTCGGGTAGACTCTGACATACTTGTATTTACAACCCCTGCACACATAGGTGTTTGCGCAGGGGTTGCTAATTAATGTGGCACTTTTTAGCAAAGTCTTAGATTCCTCATGAGTAATCATAGCCCATGCAGATAATAATAAACTCTGGCAAACATTTGGCTCTTGATGACCAAAGATGCCCATAAATAGTATAGGCCACAGAGCATCTAGGACTAACACTGATTGGACTTGCTCTAATCTTCACCTTCCCTTGTTATTATTATTGCAGACCTAATCTAAATCTCATACAGAATGATCACGACATATCGTGACATATCCTTAAATGTGGGCTCCTATCATACAGACACTGACATTGTATACTAAAATCTTGTGTAAGTGTCCTGCATTAGGTGATTAATTGTCATAGTCATTTTTTGCAGCATTTTTTAGGAGCGCTGGACACGCACAACGAAAATGTTCAAAAAGAGATCATCGACACAATCAACACCTTAAGAAGAAACGTGACACCACCATCACGAAATATGTTACAAATGGTAAGTCTTTATTTCTTGTTTTGAAACCATGTTGACGTTGTGAGCAAATGAAGGCACGATATGTATCTTAAATTATATAAAACTGGACAGATTGTTTTTATGTCTCACCCACAGGCAGCTGTGGCTGTTTGATGGAGAGGTTATGTCACCAATACTGGCCCATACATACATCTATACATACATCCAATGATTCGCTCTGTGTCTGTCCCCCCTCAACTCCAACACTTTGAATTTAATTTTTGACTCTACCATCAAGACAGTGGAGTATCATAAGAGATGGTTTAACACGTAATAAGTATGTTTTGTGACCCAACCTATTAACACATAGGGTAGTTCAAAAAATTCCAATGCATATTGGCAGAAGCCTGTGTGCAAATTGGCCCCACTTCTACCAAATGCATTTTTAGTAAATTTCTATTAATAAATCGCAAATAGTTATTTGATGCAATCAACAATTTCTTAATTGCAGTCAATACAACAGGCCCTAGGTCCTTTACATCACCCAATGGTCACTACTTTTTTATGAACCGAAAGTATTTTTGTGAATCCCTAAAGAAATGTGTACGTAATTAGGAAAAAATCAGCAATCAGCATTTTTTCCCAAATATTGTAATGAAAATTCATAATAAATTCTACTTTCATACATCCTAAGTGGTGTATTTTTACATTTTTTACATTATCTGTCTAGTGGGAAAAATGTTGTTCAGTTGGAAATTGCATCTAGTGCCATCGTATGAGCTTTGCAATGATTCAATGTTACAGCCATTTATGTTTGCACAACAAAGGCTGTTTTTCCCAAAACGTTAGTTATTAGTACATTAGAAAACTGACACTGGAAAGTTGTCTTTGGCTATTGGTCTTGCCACACCAGCAATGTGACTGTCATCAATAAAATAAAGAATCAGGTTAATATAGCAACATTATTTCATCCCTCTGTCTGTCATAATTTGACTTTCAGTAAATGTTTAACAACATTCCTATTCCCCGATCTTCATAGAGAGTTTTGAGAGTTTGCTTGGCTGGTCTTCACTATTTCTAAGAAGTATCACTCCCTTGACAGCTTCTACAGTTTTACTCTAATTATGGCCTTCCACTGTTTCAAATGCCTTTGGAAAATACACGATCCTAATATGAGTTGATTTGGAAATTCTCTTTTCATATTAAGAAAATGTAGGTCTTGATTTATTGTCAAAAGCACTCTCAATCAGCTCCATATCTTTTTAGGATCTAATTGTCATTCCCATTACATTTGGGATATTTTAAAGTATATCACTGGAAGCTAAAGTCTGATAAATTACATTATGTGGGTACATCAAATTTTTAAAGTATGCTTAGCCTTTGTCATATATGGATACAATAAAGCCTGCACTCAAAGACTGGGGGATGTCGTCCATAATTAAATAATTAGTCACATTATCTTGGTAGTTCCACCATTATGTTAATTTTCTAAAACTACCTGGAGGTTGAACAAAAGATAATGACCAATCACTACATTTCTATCGCAAGTAAAGTTCATAGTAGATAAGGTTACTCCTTGATTGAGAGTCTGTTCCGAAAAGCAACAGTGCTTGAAAAAATTAATGTTTATATTTTTACCTCAGAAAGGCTGTTACATCACTGATAGATATTTTCAACCTCTCAGATGCTTTTTAGGACATCAACCACAAGCACCTAGTAGATATTATGAAAATAGAACTAGCATTGCTGAAGTATGCCAACATCATCAACTTAACAGTTCAAAGTATTCACATGAACTCCCCCCACACTTTTTTGAGGCTCCGCGTGCCCCAGAAATCCTCATTGTTTTTTTATCATCTTCTTTCAACTTTTACATACAGTGCAATATCTGGCAAAGGGAGGAAATTGAGTTTATAAAACAATGGTAATAATCAAGAGTGCTGCTGGACTCCACACCAACGCGATACCTATGAATAGGAAGAGGCAGAGTCTGGCAGTACTCTGTTACAAAAGACTCTAACCAATTTAATACTATACTAAAGCTAGCATCATGTCTGCCAATGAAATGTCAAAGCTGATTGAAGATGTTCTTTCTAGAGCTTTAGCCTCTGGGAGACTGAATAAGAAACAAATACATCTAAGTCCCCTGGGAGTCATTTATTGATGGATCTTCTTCCAGTTATTGTGGTGCTGTGATAAGCACTTGAAATTCTGGTAAATATTCTGAAGAGATGAAGACAGCCATGTTCTAGACCATGTCAGAGAAATACCTTGCTTTCCTGAAGTTCCAGGTTGGGGAAATGTTCAAGGTATTTCTTTCCCTTTGTGACAAGCATTCAAATATGGCTCTGCCATTAAATGATAAAATTAAGACTAGTCTTGGGAGAATTGAGTGATTTTGAAAACATTAACATCACTTATTCGTGCACAGATTATATGTTCTGGAAAATGCAGAGGACATCCTCCCCTTACCATTAGAACTGATACTTTTCTGGCAACGTCTATTGTTCGTACACCAGTAAATCTGGAGGATCGTACACCTTCAGATCTGCCAAACAAGAAGTTGGTGTCAAGATAGACTGACCTGGACATTCGTGTTCAACAGGTGTGGTGGTAGTTTCCACACATCGCCAAGCTCAAAGGCAAACACATATTACTATTGTGGAGATTCACAGTATGGGATAAGTGAGGGGAAAAGAGACACTAGATATTGTCACACACCTGGTTGCGTAGCTGGGATTAGTTTGCATGAAGGGAGTGTTGATATCTAAAAAGGTACTTGGTTTACATTCAAAGTGATCATTGGACAGCTGTATCTGGAAAAACATCCATTAGTATTATATGTTTCTACTCCTGGTCTTCATACATTTACCAAACATTGATATCAGCATTCGATATGATAATGTATATGTGCTAATACAATTCCACTAGAGTTTAAAAAAAACATAACACAGACAAGTAACCCTGTGTCGATTAAAAGTGCAATACAGTTCAGAATCCTAGTGGATGACTCCTTGCAAAAACAAACATGTGCAAAAGGGTTCATAATGCTAACAGATGACTCCTTGTGAAAACAATAAGTGAAAGTCTATAGCCTTGAAAGAAACTTCTCTGGTTCCAAGATGTCTTTCATCAATGTAAAAAAAGAACAAATGTAAGGATTCCAACAAGAATTCCCAGCTACAGTAACTATATATAACAATTGCCTCGCAAGGATGCTATAAACTGTAAGGAACTTCTGCACTCTACATTCAAGATGAGGGAAGGGGCATCATTGACAAGCTTTTTTAGAGTCCTGTGGGCTCAATAGACATGTAGTCCTTCTTGTCTTTCTTCAGATGTTTCACAAAAGATTCCTTATGAGACATAAGTATTCTGTGCAAGCATCACCCAGACCCTGTGCACCTTCCCGTCCTCTTCTACTTCTAGCACATAGTATAGCAGCAATGTCCTCCTCTGGTAGGCCCACAATTTCTAGAGGCACATAAAACAGTAAGCAATGGTTTTGTATACTACTCTTTTTTAGAATTTGTTTTGATGTTTCAGAACATGGGTTTTAAATATGTGCATAGCAAAAATGTAAGAAATGTAAGAAAAATAGTCTTGCATTTTGAAGTCATCTGTGAATAAACCAGTGCTTAATTTGTAAAAAACATACGTCCCAGTGCTCTAGTCAAGAGGTCTCTGCGGCTTGCTCCACCCACTGCCACTGATAGCGCTGCAAATGACAGTACCTACACAACTATTAACCAGCACACTGCTACAAGTGTGACAGTTCAGACTAATCCAGGCCCCCAAAGCTACAAAAAAAGGTGTGGAGGCAGGTATTAGTTGTTTTTAACATATGCTGATTTAATAAACAATTTTCATTCTGCTCATCTCTTTATTATACAAACAGCGCCGCCATCTGGCAGTTGTCATAAGTGCAGGTGTTGGCAATTAACTGCTAGTGCCGAGCACCGGAAACAATGGGCTCAAATTAAGCACTGGACTAAACAGAATAAAACGGTTAAACCAGCAGTTCCCTTTACAATATTATATTTATGCATCATCATGTCATAGAAATTATGGATAGTTATGTTTGTCCGGTGTAGCCTTCTTTCAACTGTCCTTGTTTTACCTTACCCAAAAGGAAGGGGAAGGTGTTTCTCATTATCAGAGTCATCATCGTTGGGACCAATGGGCAGTCCTTTTCCATTAAATGCATCATGTAGCATTGCACAACATGAAATAATTTTGCTTGTTGTTTCAGTCTGCCTTTTAAAAGTCCAGAAGTCCTTTCTACTACAGCTCTCGTAGATTGCTGTGCTCTGTTTTGTCTCCTGTCTTCGGCGTAACACCATTCATATAAAATGCAAGTAGCCAAGGATGAATTAAATATGCACTGTCGCCTACAAAAATAAAATACATTTCAACATTTACTGTAAAATTAAATAAACATATATAGGGCCTGAGGTACAAAAGTGTGTTTTTGGTATTCAAATATACCAATTTTTATAAAATCATAATTTTTGAATCCCAAAATGTGACGTACTATGCATTTGTGTTAACAAATAGCAATTTCCTAATATTCACTATTTAATTTTAAACCGAGGGGGATATGTGCAAGAAAATGTCAGAGAGTGGTGCAATGCCAAATTTGGCAATGCCACGCTCTGACATTTTCAAAATGCCGGGGTGCTCAATATTTACAAAAATACGGCACACCCCTGCATTTCCTCTAGCGCTGCAGTAAAAAAACTGTTGCAAGGGTGCCTGCACTGCAGGGGCAATGGTTTATGTGCAGGAAGGGACACCTTCCAAAAAATTAACAATCTTTAAAGGTGATTTGCTGTTACTTTGTGTGCTGCAAAATGCATAGAAAAAGCTAAATACGAGAAGAAATGAATAATTTGTCCTCTTTTGTTTTACGTGTGAGTTTCATTATGCAGCGCAAACTAGAACCAAAGGTATCAGATTGTTTTACATGAGCACTAGTTGCGTTACAGAGGGACACATTCAAATTTTTGAGGCACGGGGAGATTAAGTGATTTGCCCGGAATGACAGAATGTTAAGCATCCCTGCCGAGACTCAAATCTGGTTCCCCAGCTCCGAGGTCTACTGCTCTAGCCGTTAGGTCACATCCTCCTCCCCATCCTCGTATCTCTATCCTAAGACCAGGTTTTACCTGCCCTAAGTTTTTGGCTCTACCCAATCCTTGTAAATATGAGGCAGCATCAAAAATCAATGGGTGTTGCGGTGGAGCATTAAGTGGCTTAACACTACCTTGAAAATATGGGGTATATGGCAACGCAACCAGAGCGTCAGAAAGAGTGACGTTAATGCCTTAAAAGCATTAGAGGCTTGTAAATATGCACCACGACTCCTTATTTGAAATTTGATTTTAACTGTGAATAGCAAATTGTCATCCAAAAATTGTTAGCTTTTCAGTGTTAGTGAATGATGACACCACAGATCGAGGATCTTTTCCAGAATCATTCATTCTGAGACTTGAAGAGATGCAGATATTTAGTGCTAATCCAAAAACATTGAAAGAGGGGAATGATCTCACAGAAGCTAAGGGAGGAAGTCTGCAGGCGTAGGAAATGAAAATGAAAATGTAATTAGAAACAGTTCATGGGGCACAGTGAGTAGAATGAAATTGTGTCTGGGAGGCTGTTCCTTATAGTTTTGGAGACAGCCAAAAAAGAAATATGGAGACAAATTTAGACCAATCAAAGTATAGGAGAGATAAGGAAGAGGTTATAAGACTGTAGGTCGAGAAAAAAATCAAAAATAGGCCCCAGGAGACAGGAGGCAGCAGCAACAGATAGAGGGACCAACTTACTGCAAACATCATGACCCGTGGAGAAAATAAGCCAGCTCCCCAGTATGAAGCAGTATCAAGAGTTTCCAATAGTGATTCTTCTGCACTAAGGAAGAAAATTACAGGTATTTACATTTTAATTTTATTAACTTTTAACATATATATTTTAATATAGAAATACATAACAATTTGTCGCAAGTTTATTACACAGAATCGAGACAAGAATCCGTGCCGGGTTTTACAAAACCTTTTAACAGAGAATTATGAGAGAATTATGGGCAATGTAACACATTCTTTTTTTTTAAAGATTTATTAAACAAAATTGTTTGTCGATATTTACAAACAAGAATAGGTGTCCCATGTATGCAACCCATCACCTGATTGTAAAATTCTAAAAAAAGAAATCTAACTCGGTGCTGTTGAGATGTTGTGACTTGTTTGGTAAAGTTTGGTAGAGTAATATGAACATTTATTTACAGCAGCATAGCATCTTGGAATTTTCTGAAAACCTTGATAAAACACCACCTGCTGTAGCAATTATCCTCATTTAACTGCCTGAAGTAAAACTATCCAGGGAACAAAGGACCTGAATGTGTGATGGAATTGCCTTACCTTGGTGTGTCTGTGAATAAAAATCATTGATAAGGTCATTAAGTACCTGACTGCCTAACTACAATGCCCATAAATAACCTCTTTTCTCTCATTAAATAGCTAGCAGTGAATTGCTACTTGGTAATTGCTATTTCGTTTCGCAATTTAACATTTTGATATTCATCAGTTCGCAGTATATAATAATGTTCTGTTTTTGTGTTTACATGCCTATTTGCAACTGGCTTACTAATTGCAGAATATGTTGTAAAGATTCTTATGTGTCTGACCCTAGCATCAGCTAGTGACATCTGTGTATTCTAGAATGTAAAAGCTGCTCTAGCTGAAACTTAGAATGTGGTGAGGTTTTTTTACTGAGATGTGCCTGAGACGGTTGGGTGGTTGAGCTGTTTATTCATTAAACTCAAGATTAAACAACCAAAGAAGATTTCCTGACTCCTGTGTCATCAGTCACAGAAGAATTTATATTTTAACACTGGCGACGAGGATGGGATACGAACTCTTTGTCTCCGCCGCTTCTGTCTTTTTAGCGAGTCAGGAGTCTGTGTTTACCAGGACGATATTTTGGTACATGGGTGTGATGAATTGGAGCATGGGAAGAGAGTCCGACAAGTGTTAGACAGACTTTCTGCTCACAATCTTACCATTAAACGTGCGAAGTGCAAATTTGGTCTTGATAAAATTGATTATCTGGGTCATACCATAACAGCGGATGGGGTAGTTCCCAAAGCGGAATTGGTAAACACCATCAGGGATCTATCTGCCCCCACATCCAAGGAAGAACTCATGCGCTTCCTGGGGATGGCAGAATATTATAATAAATGTATTTAAAATTTTGCGGAAGTTACATTCAATGTGAGAAATTTACTTAAAAAGGAGGTGAAATTTGTGTGGGACGAGTTGTGTGAAAAAGAGTTTATTGAAATAAAACTTAAATTACAAAATGCACCTAATCTTCAAAATTTTGACCCCACAAAATGTTCAATCATCTCTACTGATGCCAGCCTTAAAGGTCTTGGTGCTGTCTTGTATCAAGGTGGCACACGTCCAGACAACACCATCATGTTTTTTTCAAGAAGTTTGAAAGGTGCTGAATCTAGGTATTCAGTTATTGAGAGGAAAGCCTTTGCGGTCTTTGGGCCATACATTTTTTTTTAAAGTTTCTATGGGGTACCTCCTTTGTAGTAAGAACTGATCACAAGCCTCTGTGTGAAGTGTTGACAAGCAAAGGTATTGATTCAATTTCTCCAAGAATCTCTAAGTGGATTGTTGGGTTGCAAGGTTTTATTTTTTCTGTCAAACATGTTTCTGGTTCTGATAACTTTGTTGCAGAAACTCTTTCGAGATTAGTTCCCGTTGCTCATTCTGATAATCATATTCATCCGGTTTTTGGTCATCCTCATGATTTTGTTTGTGAGATTGATTATAAAGTAATTTCTCATGAACGTTGGTTAAATGCTTGTCAAGAAGATGAAGTCATCCAAAATGTTGGCATCATAAGGAACAGGGAGGTCTGTCTGTAAAAGATTTTTGGTCTGTGAGAGCTCAGCTCTCCTGTTGTGAAGGAATGCTGTTGGGAGGTCACAGGCTAGTTCCTCCTGTGTCTTTAAGAAAAGAGCTGTTAGATTTAGCTCATGAGGCACACTTAGGAATCTCTAAGACTAAGGAAAGAGTGTGCTCCAGTTTTGGTGGCCTGGCCTGGATGTTCAGATTGAGCGGTTGGTTAGAGATGTGTTCAATGTTCCCTTATTGAGAAAAAACTGATCTCTAGGGAAGGCATACCTGAAACTATGCTGACGGACAATGGTGTTCAACTTGTCTCAAGGGATATGGAAGACTTCCTTAGTAATTGTGGTATAGTTCACAAGAAGGGATCCCTATATAACCCTGAGTCTAATGGTACTGTCGAGAGATTTAATGGAGTTTTAAAATAAACTGTCTCATTAGCAAAGCAGAATTGTCTTAATTGGAAGGAAGAGGTTTCGAAAAGAGTTTGTGGGTATCGTTTTGCACCCCACACTACAACTGGAAAATCTCCTTTTCTCTTGTTTCGTGGAAGACAACCTGATACTTTTCTTGAACCAACATGGATTAACAAATTTCTTTCTGTCAAGGGTGGGGTTCTGGATTTAACCTCTTGGAAGGAGAAGGAAGATCATAAGTGTTTGAAGAGCAAAGAGAATTATGATGTGAGACATGCTGTTAAAACTACTAAGGTTTCGGTCGGGGATCTAGTCAAGATCAAAAGGCCTGGTTTTTGTGTTTCTGGTGCAAATTTTCAAAACCTTTGAAGGTTATTAAAGTGTTTGACAACGCTGTGAGAACATCTGACCATAGAGATTGGAATTTGGGCCGTGTTGCTGTATGTGGGAAAAGTGATGATTTGAATGATCCTCCTGGAAATTTTGGTGACAAAATGTTCCGGAGATTTTAAAGAGATCCAACAGAATTTCTCGCACTCCTTCATACTTGAATGACTATGTTGTATAATGCTTTTATGTTATTTATATTGTTGTTCTATTATTATCTTTATATTTTTTTGCTCTGTATAAAGGAGGGAGATATGTTGTAAAGATACTTATTTGTCTCACACTAGCATCAGCTAGTGACATCTGTGTATTCTAGAATGTAAAAGCTGCTCTAGCTGAAACTTAGAATGTGGTGAGGTTTTTTACTGAGATGAGCCTGAGGTGGTTGGGTGGCTGAGCTGTTTACTCATTGTACTCAAGATTAAACAACCAAAGAAGATTTCCTGACTCCTGTGTCATCATTCACAGAGGAATTTACCTTTTAACACATGTGTACATTGAACCATCAGTTTGCTTATTTTCAATGGTGTCTAGAGCATTTAGTAACACCAGTTTTGCTGCATATTTGAGATGGCAAAAGACCCACAGATGATAGATGGAATGCAGAGCAAATCAGACATTCACTCCAGTCAAGAGCTCTGGGTTAAGGCCATGGGCCATGGTTCCTTTGCTCACCATGCCACCCCAGATTAGACTCAGCTATATGCAAATCATGCTTGACCCTGTGCCTCATGGGAACAGTTCAGCTCAAAGTGCCATGCCAGGTCCTCCCTGGAATGATCACTGCGTGACTTTAGAAATGCAGGGTTGCACCATATTTATTAGAATATGGTGCAGCCCTTTGTTTTCCCCTGCACTGTGGCTATCTTTAGCTGCCTAGACCCAATACAGGCACCCTTTCGCCATAGTGCAAGGGTGTCTGTTTTGAGAGGAAGATTGTTAATGTTCAGGAAGGTCCCCCCAAAAGTAATCTTTAAATGCAGTTTTTTTTAAAACTTCTGTGTGTGCTGCTTAATGCAGCACACATAGAAGCTGCAAAACAGCTTTTTTTTTTAAATGATTGTTTATGTGCAGAAAGGGGGACCTTCCTACACATAGACAATCATAGGCAATTTGTTGTTTCTATGTGTGCTGCACCAGGCAGCACACATGGAAACAGCAAAAACAAGGAGAAATACAGCATTTCTCCTCCTTTCGCATGTTTAAGACCAGGTTTCCCCTGCTCCTAATTTTTGCGCTGCCTCCTATTTACGCTGTCCTTGTAAATAGGGGGCAGTATCAAAGTCAATGGGTGTTGCAGTGGAACGGCCACTGCAACAGCCATTACCCTCCCCTTTCACGCTAAATACAGTGTGAAAGGGTGCCTTATTTAAAAGGCAGTGTTAAACCACGTTAAGTGGCTTAATCCTGCCTTGTAAAAAAGGTGAGGCCCCTATCACCATCACAACGTCACTGATAGTGACATTGTGGGGGCGATAGGGGTTTGTAAATATGCCCCAGCATGTACAAGAGATCTCTGCAGAACTGACTACTTATACTACTCTGTGTGTATACTGGAATACTGTGCAGATGCATACAGATTTTTCAGATAGGCTGAAGAAGGTGTCTAAGGAAGGCGCAAGGATTCTCAGAAGGTGTCCTGAAAGTAGGTAGTGTTCGCGTATTAAAACAAGGCATCTGCAAACCTCTGCTTATTGATTGACCACCCACCAGATTAAGAGTTACCTTGTGGTCTGGCAGGCGGTCCTTTGGCGTTCCCACAACGGTACCTATTAAAAAGGCATTGCAATGGGCGCGCTAAAGCCCGTTCCTGCATGGCATGGACTGTGCAGTCCATGCTGTGCAGGGCAGGGGGTGCATGTAGACGGGGGCACGCCATGGACCCGCCTGCATGCATCCGATGTCCCTGAGGCAACAGAGGGCCCTGTAGAGCCCCCATTTGTTCCTCAATGCGACAGTTTTCATAGGGACCACACCACCATGAAAACTGTGATGGTGAGGAAAGTCCAAATCTGCTTGGCAGTGGCACAGCAGCAAATTGGAGCATCTGACCACCCCACCACCTCCGGGGATTTTGTATACCTGGCAGTTGTGGCAGTTCTATGGCGGTCTGACCACAGTAGTTGTAATACGGGGGTTCAGGACGGCCACCACACCTCCACTGCAAATCTGGCGATCCGATAGACCACCAAACTCCTAATTAGGCCCTAAATCTCTCTTTCCAGTACTACAACAGCATACCATCTATGTACTCAATGATCTAGGAGCTTCCCTCTTGTTTTAACATGATTCTCTTGTTCTCTTGAGATTGTATGCTTCCTGATCCAAACTTGCTGTTTTAAAGCCTTAAATTGTGATCTGGTTTCAATCCTTGAAGGAAGGCACAGGACCTGAAAGAAATATAGTCATGTTAAAGCAATATATTATCACTACAAGAATTTTGTATAAAGTAGGGTAAGATTAATTGTTTTTCATTGAGATAAAATTTGTTATATGACTTATTAAATTAAAGATCATAAATCTATGAGCCATAGCTTTATATTTCTGTTTTTACTTAGAGATGGTGGGACGATATTGCAACTGTCCGGGAAATATGGGTAAAAAAATGTGTCTTTTACCAGGGCCCTGTCAAAGTGAAGAAACCTGATGGTAAGCAAAAGTTTATGTCAATGTTGGAACACTATAACTTTTATCTAACCCCTTATTCACAAGGCTACTTGTTCTGGCTGGTCTTTTATAGAAGCTCAAACCTCTGCTTTAGTAGTATGTGTGAGCAGAATGAACTGGTGGGTCTGAGATATGGAATGACTTGGAAACTAGGTTAATGTCCACAATTGTAAATTTGTTTGTACTCGCAAAGTTTTATAAGGCATGCTTCCAGCTTAGATGCAGTTGGAAAGTAACTTCTGACTAGGGACGGACAAAACATATATCCACATTGGGAAGGGGGAGTTATCTCTGTCAAAGATGGCACGGAAAAGCAAGAGGGTTTACTCCATAGATAAAGTCTTTTCTTATGGAGAAAAAAAGTGCTTTAAAGTGCAATTATGTACTTAAGAAGTTTTTATGCAAATGCAAAAGTATAAATGTTAAATAACCTAAACTACTCTTTGGACAGATTTGTCAAAGGATTGTGTTGCCCAATGTGTCACGCAAGATGATGCAAGGGTACATGGGTTTTGGGATAATAGGAGCGTATCATCGGTAAATATGAGGATAGGCGTGTTAATGCCATTAGATTTGGGAGCATCATGATTACAGTTTGCCAACCATTCTACCACTCTATTCATGCATAAACTAAGGAGCGTGAGGTCCAGCACACAACCTTGCCCGACTGCACAATTTATTGTTATCCTGGATGAGAGATTCCCTCCTGCATTCCACCTAACTTGTGTACAGGTTCCTGAGCAAAAGGTTTGCAAGATCTTCAAGAGATGACCTGGATACCATACGCCTCCAGCACCCTTCATAGATTATCCCTCAGGACCAGGTCAATGCCGCTCTTGGGTCTATAAAGACAACATATAGGTGATCCTGCCTCAGGATGACATAGTTCCAGCAGATCGCCCTGAGCAGAACACCTTATTGATGGTACTGACCTTAGCCCTAAATCCTGCCTGTCTATCTAATAGAATGTGCTGGTCTGCTAGCGATGTTTGGAGCCTTAACAATATCTGCCTAGAAAATATTTTCTGGCTAATGTCAATAAAGCTGATGGGTCTACAGTTGGAGGGAATGTCCCTCCTCCCCTGCTTGTACATAGGAACAATGTTAGCTCCATGCCAGGAGGGAGGGATATTCTTGCCTCTCAGAATAGCATGTTCTAGGGCATTTAGTATGGCTCCCAGATTTCTGGTTGAGACAGATATAAGTTACCTGGGATGAAGTTAGGGCCAGGCGCCTTCTCCCTCTTCAACAATTTGAACACTTGTGCTGTCTCAGTGATGTCCAATCCGGTGAAGGATTTAACAAGCAGCCCATCGCTTTGCTTTATGTGGTCTACTATACAGACTAAGGCTTTTTCTTTAGCGACACCTTATATGAGTCGCTGAAATGGGCTACCCATGCCTCAGGCTGAACCACAATATCAAGATGATTTTCTATTGCACGGGACCTAGCTGCAATAAGTTTCCAGAAATCCTAAGTAATCTTTTTTAGAGGGATTCTGTAAGTTGTTCCCACTGCTCTAACTCCCACCCCATTTTGGCCTTAGTCAGGAGTTCTTATATGTTCTTCTAGTATCAATGATCTCCCTGAGGTTGACTTTTGTGACAGCTTCAATCAGTAATACTTTGGTCTACAGTCATAAGAGTACCCCTCCGCCCCTCCTTAGTAAAAAGATGTTTCAACAGTCCCATAAATTCACACTGATGGTTTACAAAGTTTTTCACACTTATGTCAGTTGTTTCTAAGGGGGCCATTTTTTACACAAAAATATTGTAGATTTGGAGCTGAACTGCATCTTTGTCCGCTATTGCAGCCCATTTCACATCCTTCTGTTGTTACAGATTTCAATCATACTTATGGTGAAGTTATGTGCTACACTTACGTTTGTAAAAGATCTAGCGAAAATGTGGGTGCTCAATGCATTATTATTACTATCTTTTCTGAGTACAGCCTCCATATGACTTCAACTTGGTATAGTGTTGTGTCCAAAGGATATAGTCAATGTTACTGGTGTACGATCCTCCCTTTCATCTTGGGCGAGGAGGAAAGGTTGAATGAGTGAAGCCATGGGCCACTATTGGATCAACAATTTGAGCTGCAACCTTGGAGTGCTTGATTACCAGATCGGTACATGGGTGGACAATGCCCTAGAAATGCATGTTTGTTCCATTTGGTCCATGCAATTAGGCCAGCTTGTATTTATGTGTTGTAATCTTCTGCAATTATTTTAAGATGGTTATGATGTATGAGATCAATCATGCCTAGCAGTTGGTCCACCGTATCCCATTAATGGCTTGCCGTGACAGAGTGGATGTACACAATTATAATAGCAATATGGGAATAAGGGATTCTCTTTATTTTGGGGAACAGGTCTATCTTAAGACAAATTAGGAGACCACCCGAGGGTCTCCTTGTTGGTGATGGGGCTGTATTAGTAGAAAATGTAGGGGCAGATTTACAAGCCCCTCGTGACACTTTTGCAATGCAGTTGCGTCACTTTTGTGATGCAATGGTGGCGTAAAAAATGTGGCAAATTTACAACATGACGCATCTAGGGAGATGCATCATGTTGTGAAGGCCTGCGTGACATTATACCTGCATCAGGTATAATGTATGCAGGGTACCCGTTACCACGCACGAAAGCCTTGTAAAAGTGATGAAGTGAAATCTACAAGATTTCAGTGCATGACTTTTAGGATGCCACTGTGTCAAAACCTTACGCCTGCTTGAAACAGGTGTAAGGAGTGATGCAGTGTATTGGGAATAGGCCCCAATACGCATTACTGGAATTGCGTCATGCTTGTGGCACAACTCCAGCAATGTGTGACTTTTCCGCCAACAAATGCGTCACAATTTCTGACGCATCTGTCAATCCTTGCACCATAGTGCGCCATATTGTAAATACTGCGCATCTATGGTGGCACAAGAGATTTTCACGTAGGCGCAGGGAAACTGACGCATCTACGATGTGTCGGTTTCTTGTAAATCTGCCCCGTAATGTGCCCAGCTCTGAACACCAACTCTAATCTAATGCCCATGTTTAATGGAACAATATGTTGTGCAATAAAGGCACCCCATTCAGGGTCCACTAACTCTGAAGCAAGTTTACCCCAACATGATGAGCTTGTGGGACGTCACTTTGTAGCAAGGTCAAGTACGGCTCTCCGGCAGACCCCCTTAAGCCTGAGCACTTTGTAAAATCACTCTCTGTGCTCCTTTTGCCTGTGGGCCAGCTGATAAAATCTGTCCTTATCCACGGCAGTTGTCCCTAGGACTTGGAAGCAAGCCAAAGTGATCCCATTGTTAAAAAACCCAACCATGACATAGCAAAGCCAGAAAACTTTCGTCCCATCTCTCTTCTGCCTTGGGTATCAAAGATCTCTGAGGCTTATATTAACTCCATTCTATCTCGATTTCTGGAGGATAATAACTTACTAGACCCCACCCAGAATGGTTTTCGTTCTGGCCACAGCACTGAGACTGCTCTCCTAGCTGTGATCGAACACCTGAGGAGGGCTTTAGACGAGGGCCGCACTTCAGCACTGATCTTATTAGATCTCAGTGCCTCGTTTGACACAGTCTCTCACAAGATCATGTTACAGCGGTTGGAAGGAGTGGGCATTGTGGATTCTGCCCTGGAATAGTTTGCCTCGTTTCTTGCTGAAAGGACCTTCCAGGTAACAGCTCCCCCTTTTGCTTCCATATTCCATACTTCCAAACATGGGGTGCCACAGAGCTCAGCTTTGAGCCCTTCACTTTTTAATCTTTATGTTTCATCTTTGGCAGCGGTGGCCAGGAGCAGAGGGCTCATAGTGGTATCATATGCAGACGATACTCAGTTGGTAGATGCACTCAAGGGCGACTATACACTGGACTCTTGTAAATTTCGGAGCGATCTTGAGGCTGTCGCTGAGTGGATGACTGCCAACTGTCTCCAGCTCAATGCCAGCAAGTTGGAGGTCTTGCTGGTAGGGAGAGATCCTGAGCTGTGGAGTGAATGCTGGTGGCCGGCCACCATGTGATGTGCACCCACCCCTAAACAGGTGATAAAAAATCAAGTCTGGGTGGACACTGCCCTTACCTTTCTGACCCAAACCAAGATAGTGGCAGGGACCTGCTTTGGTATATTGATTGGGCTTAAACCTCTGCTGGGGTTTTTTGATCCGCCCATTAAGCAGGTTATTGTGCAGGCTTCCATCCTGTCACTATTGGACTATGCTAGTACACTCTATATGGGGACTAATAAGGTTGAAATTCAGAGAATGCAGAGGGTTCAAAATGCTGCTGCCAGAACTCTTCTTGGCTTGCCTAGAATGTGTTCTACGACGAATGCCATCCGTCGCCTACCCTGGCTGCCTGTGGCCAAACGTGTAGAGTTTTAGTCCATCTGCATTGCTTTTAAAATTTTAAAGCTCTCTTCCCCTGGCATCCTCGCGAATTTACTTGCACCTTACATTCCTGCCCGCCAACTTCGGTCAATGGGGCAGCATCTGGCGGTTGTTCCTCGGGTGAGGAGGGTGCGCGCTGGTGAACGTTCCTTTTGTATTTTGTCAGCCAAACTTTGTAATGCGCTACCTTTACATATTCGTGGCATGGATAACTATTTGTCATTTCGTAAGGCAATCAAAACGTAGGCTTTCTTTCTGGTAGCTTTGCAGTTTTCTGCTATCAGTAATGGGACACCCCTTTGCTGGGGCAGCTGTGCGCTTTAGAAAACGGTATAACATAACATAACATAACAACATGTCTTCTATTTTTCCTAGCAAGGGGGCATTTATGGATATTCCCATGTAAGATTTATATATGGTGTCTGTCACAGGCGGCCTGTCTAGAAGTATGGTTTTCTGCAGAAGAAAGACTAACAGCTTGAGGTTGATTTCTGCTAATAGGTCTCCATACTTCCTCTCCTCTATCATTCCTAATTTACGAGCATCTATAGGTATTCCTATGTAAGGTTTGCAAAGGGTCTCTGTCACAGGGAACCTATCTAATGGTATATTTTTCTTTTTCGGCTGAAGAAATCCAGGAGCTTTAGGCTGCTTTTCTGCTAGTAAATCAGTGTCAGACAGGTTATCCACATAAACAGCTGAAGGGGAGGATGGTCGGTTAGAGGTTAGTGGGTTCAAAGTGTAAGCATTATCTGGAATAGTTTGTGGACGTTAGGCATTTACCTTGAGTCTTATAAGTGACTCTATTGGTGGCCTAAATCTATGCTGTAGGGCTATCCGTACTTTGTCAAGCTCGTAATTTGGTAACTTCAATCCAATACGATTTAATGTTAAATGTCCCCTACTAAGCCTGGATGCATTTAATATGTACTCTCTTATAATAGGCCTACAACCCCTGACCTTTCGGAGGCACTGGATAGCTTTATTGATTAATGAATCATGTGTTTCCCAGGTGGAAATTTTGGTACATTGATCATAAATATATCACATTGCTCAGTGATGGCTTCTATTGGTCTTGAAGTATGTCTATTAGAATGTGATATTGGTGGAGCTTCCCTCTCATTTTGGGAAGGGCAAGAGTTAGGATTTCGCTCTCACTCTGGAAAGTGCAAGAGCATTCCCCCAGTCATGTTTGCTACATGAGTCCAAGTTTGAGAATGTCTTTTGGGGTCTTCTGTGGGCATACTTCCAAGTTTGACATCTCGGCTTGGACCCGCAAGGTCAACCTTTCCTACACCTTGGGGTATGTTCAAGTTAAGTTTAACATCCAAGGCCACTATATTACCCAACTTATCATTGAGAGTCTTGGCCAGCCTTCCCATGTAATCTCTTAAGGTAACTATCTCTTTCTTTAGTGAGGTTAGATGCACACTGGCAAAATCCCTTGCCTCGGGTGCAATACTGCTGTAGGATACCGATGGCTGTGTGTTGACCATGCTTAATTCGTCCATTGGTTGTAGTGCCTTGTACCAATTGCTGCATTCAATTGTTATTACAGGCTCAGGGGTAGACAGTTCCAGTGGTTGGGTATTTATCGGAAATGATGTGCGGTCAAAGGAGCAAATGAGGTGCTTGTGTTAGTGTCTACGGTGTTGTGAACCAATATATTACTGCTTCACGCTTTCTTAAAAAATAATTGTTTACCCTTGGGTTTAATAGACTTAGAGGCTAGGAGGCCTTCAGCTTCTTCTAGAAGTACATCTACATTGTTCAAAGTGCAATTCATTGCTGTCCTTGCTTTTTTATAGCTTTCCATGTGTCAGGTGACTTATTGTTGAATTCTCGTTTCACCCTGATGGCCAAAAATGCGGCGTTCTTTAACACACTCTTTAGGTGACTACAGCGAGCAGGGGTATGCAACAAACATCCAACATTTCTAAAGTTATCCACCCCAAAATGAACTATTTAAAGAGGGAATAGCTCGATCTATTAATTACTCAGTGGACAAAGAGAGTACTGAGTTCATGGTTTTGATTACTTCTGACGTGAATCCTGTTAATGGTGGATTAATAGTATAAATTAAACAATAGCAGTGAGCTTGTAGATAATATAAATTAAAACAGTTACACAAGCTTTGAAATAGTCTTGAGACCACGATAAGTTGTTACACATCTATGGAAAAAAAATTAGGAAATTGCAATAGGTCCTGCAACATATGGTTTAGAGCAACAAAGGACAAAAAGCAACTTGCACGGAACCATTCGGTCCCTCGATAGTTGTGGATGATGACTGTAAGCCCAGGAGTACCAAGGGTCCGATCCTTCTAGTGGAAATGGGCCACCTGTTCACACAGAAAGATTGAGCCACCAAAGCCCAGACCTTCCCAAATAGCAAATGCAGTGGAGAGAGGCTGCAAAATGAAGCTTCTGCTGGCCAGAGACGATGCAGAAGTGGGCTAGATAATTAAGGGTGGGCGTAGTTCGCGAAGTAGCACTTCGCGAAGCTATGCAAAGTGAAGTTCGCACTATGCGAGCTACGCGTAGCACTTCGCGAACTGCGTAGTAACATGTTCGCACTGTGCAAGATGTTGTTTTCAATGATTGCACAGTGCGGACAAGCAACCGGAACTGTGCAATCATTGAAAATGGCATCTTGCACAGTGCGAGCGGTAGTTTTCTGCTGCTCGAGTAGATTTTTACTCGAGCTGCAGTTTTATCAACGCAAACTGGTAGTTTCTCATCGCGAGCGGTCGCGAGCATACACGACCCCTCGCAATGAGAAACCTGACCTCCTCGCGTTGGGAATCTCGCCAGGAGGTTTATTTTCCATGCTCACGATCACCAACTTGATGTTGCTGATCGTGAACAAGGAAAAAGTCTCGCCGGGATGTCATTTTGCTTGCTCGCGGTCGCCAACTTGACGTTGAGGACCGCGAGCAAGCAAAAAACTGACCGCAGCACTACGCAACACTACGCTACGCGTGTTCGCACTGTGCTACGTGCAGTTCGCGTAGTGCGAAGTAGCGCGAACTTCGCATACTACGTGAGCGTAGCGTAGTGCTTCGCCCAGGCTTATAGATAATACACCTCTCTAAGAGAGAGAGCTAGATGTGCTGTGAAGGTAAGCATGTTAAAAGTGTTACACTGAGCCAGGAAATCTCTGTGTAATAATGGGTCCTGGCACTTGTACCACCAATTATGCATGCCAGAAAAAGAGGAACAACAGGGAAAAGTGACCCTGTAAGTGAAGGCCACAGGGCAGCTTGTCAAGAGTTGACATGGTGTGTCCAATGGGGAGACAAGGGAAAAACAGTCAAACTTACTGCATAAGGCTTGCGAGGCACACTTTTCAGAGGGTGCTGAGCTCAGCCCAACTTCTTTCGGTCACGGATGCTATTGTCAAGTTTACAGAGCTCCTCAGGATCCGGACGATGCTATATATGTCCACCTCCTGATATCCCCGGACTCCAACCAAAGGTTACGGATCCCAGAGGTAATCAGACGAGGGAAAGGAGGGGGGACGGGTCAGCAGGGACAAGAATCTGTAAAGACAAAAGAAGACATATTCACACAAGGCTGATATATACAGTCTACTCTCTTAAGGTCTCACTATTAATTATCATTACCCTTTGTCTGCCTTCTGCCATGCCTTGTAATACCACCATCTGAGATTCCGCTCTCAGCAGTACTTATTCATGACCCATGTACACTGGTTCTCCTTGTGCATCCAAAAGAACCAATCCCTAGATAGTTTGAGCCTAGTCAATCCTTAAGGAGGAGCAGAGATCTTCCCTCAGACCATTACTCCCATTGGAAACAAACAATCCCCCCAAAGTAAATGTATTCAAAAGTAACCAAGGATGGCTTCCACGGCTATTGCACCGCCGCCTGATCACATCCACGATGTAGCGCTCCTTCACCGGGTGAGCATCAACACGCTAAGTTTCTTTATAGTCCTTCGGTGGTCCGTTGATTTTCTATCCCTGCCGAGCCCGACAAAGATCCTAGAATACCCTTCTACTGGGCTCCTCCGAGCCTTTCAATCCTGAGTGTCTGCTTTTTCAGGAAGTTCTCCGCATCACCCGCGCTCTAGCCGGGTTTAAGTTCGCTCCTTTGAGCCTTGCCAAATCTCTTGCTCCTCCGAGCACTTTCACTCCTGAGTGTCTGCTATGTCAGGAAGTTCTCCGCATCACCCGCGCTCTAGCCGGGTTAAAGTTCGCTCCTTTGAGCCTTGCCAAATCTCTTGCTCCACCGAGCACTGAGGAATCTCTGAAAACAAGGAACGGCTCTTCCGAGCCGTCAAACGTGCGTAGGTAAAAAGTGAGCCTACCGATGGGGGGTCGCGGCTGCCACTTGGCAGTCTGAGAGTGCGTGCTCAGCCGAGCATAAACGGAACCGCTCACCTGTTTGCCGTTAAACGCCTCCTTCTCCGGGAATTTTCTCAGTGGTAACACCGAGGCCAGGATCGACGGTGTTGTCTTCGGGTCCGCTGAATTCAAAATAACGCACGCCTCCTGCCGTGCGTGGCATCCTAATATAGACGCCCACTTTCTGGTTCTAGGGCTGATGGGACATGTAGTTCCTACATGCTCGGTAGGCGCTTCGGACCTTGATTCCTCACAGTAGGTCCCCTCCCCAAGCGCCTCTTAGCCCCTGGTTTCCCCGGATTCCTGGCGTAGAACCGGCTGCCACGGGCTCCCAGGAATCATCCTCTGCGGTGTAGCCTTTTCAGGAGACCAGGAACCATAACTTGCCCTTACGATAGCGGGCGTCGAGGATACTCCGTACCTCATATTCCAAGCCCCCGTCCCCCCACACCGGTGGCGGGGCTCTCCGTCTGGACGCCCCCACTGGCTTTAGCAGGCTGCAATGAAAAACCGGGTCGATCCTAAGAGAGCCAGGCAGCTTGAGTTCATACACCACAGGATTAATCTGCCGCACCACCTCGTATGGACCAATGTACCTGGGGTGAAAACGCTACGCAACTTGAATCGTATATGTCTGGTGGATAACCAAACTCGAGCTCCCACGGTGTATGTAGGGCCATCGATTCTTTTCTTGTCTTCCCACCTCTTGTACGTCTGTTTGGCTGCCATCAGGGCCCGTTGCGTTTTCCGGTGAAGAACTTGAAGCTCCCTCACCCGGGTCTGGATGGAGGGTTGGTTGTCCACCTGCACTGGGAGTGCCACCGGGAGGGTCTTGGCGTTGTACCAGAAATTGGCCATAAACGGGGACACCCCTATCGAGCTATGCAGCGCGTCGTTGTATGACAGTTCGGCCATCCATAACATGGAAACCCATGACTCCTGGGAATGTGACACATAACACCTCAGGTATAGTTTTAACGCCTGATTGAGGCATTCGGTCTGTCCGTCGGTTTGCGGATGAAAGCTGGTGGACGTTGCGGACTCGATCTACAAAGCCTTACACCATGTTTTCCAGAAGCTAGCTATAAACTGTGGACCCCTATCAGAAACTATCACGGCAGGCAATCCGTGTAGTTTGACCACATGTGTCAACAATAGCTGGGCTGTTTGTCCCGCCGTAGGTAGGTTTCGGCAAGGGATGAAATGACCCATCTTGGTCAGGCTGTCCACCACGACAAGGATGGCTGAGCACCCACTATCGACTGGCAGTCCGGTGATGTAATCCAGGCTTATGTTCTGCCATGGTCGTTGCGGAGTGGGTAGCGGAAGCAACTTCCCCTTCTTCTTACAACGCTCCCCCTTATTTCTGGCGCACACTTCACAAGAGGTAACCCAGAGACGGATGTCTTTGGTCAGGGAGTCCCACCAAAAATGCCTGGTTACAGGCTCCATTGTCTTGCGGATCCCCGGATGACCAGCCAACGAAGAAACATGGCACCATTGAAACGCCTTTCCCCGTAGTATCTTTGTCGGAAGGAACAGCTGGTTTCTGTGAAAAGGAAGACCGCTTTTGATGGAGCGTACCATACCCTTCTCCGCCCATCTCTTCCAATCCTCTTTGGAACGGCTGACTCGTATCTCCTCCAAAAACCTGTCGGCCCTCAAGACACAGATTACCTTGACGGGATTGATGATAGCTACCGGTGCCATGGTCCCTTCACCCATGGACTGTCTGGATAAGGCGTCTGCCATCTGGTTATCTGTGCCTGGCCTGAACGTGATAATAAAATCGAACTCTGCAAAAAAAAGCGTCCATCTCATTTGTCTTGGCGTTAGGTGACAAGCCGTTTTCATGTATAGCAGATTCCGATGGTCTGAGTATACCGTCACCGGGTGTTGCGCTCCCCACAGATAGTGGCTCCATTCCTGGAATGGTTTCTTTATCGACAGGAGTTCTTTCTCGGCTATGGTATAATTTAGTTCTGCTTTGTCTAACTTCTTAGATAGATACGCTACTGGGTGCAGCCGACCTGTGACTTTGTCTCTCTGTGATACAACGGCCCCTATAGCGTCGTCGGACGCGTCCGCCTCCACTATAAAATGAACATCTGTCTGCGGGTGCCTTATTATAGGAGCAGATGTGAACTTTGTTTTCAGAAGTTCAAACGCCGCAGTGGCCTCCGTTGTCCACAAGAAAGGCACTCCTTTACGAAGCAGCCGGGTTATGGGTACCGCAATGTGAGAGAAATCTTGTATGAATCGGCGGTAGTAATTAGCAAACCCTAAAAAGCACTGAACATCCCGCACTGAACTTGGAGTGGGCCAATCATGGATCACTTGTACCTTCCGTTCAGACATACTTAATCCCTCCGGATTCAGAATCACTCCCGAAAACTCTACAGTGGTTACCCCAAACTCCATTTGCTGAGCTTACAAAACAAGCGGTTGGCCCTTAATTTCTCCAATACCAAGATGACATGACGTGAGTGATCCTCCACTGCCGCTGAGTATATCAATATATCATCAATGTAGACTACTACAAAGATGTCCATATACTCTCTCAGCACCTCATTTAAAAAAAACTGAAAAGCCGCCGGGGCATTACAGAGCCCGAACGGCATCACCAGGTATTCATACAGCCCAAAACGGGTCTTAAACGCCGTTTTCCACTCGTCCCCCTGTCTGACACGTACTAAATGATATGCCCCACGGAGGTCTAGCTGGGTATAGATAACCGCTTCTCGCACTTGATCCAACAGGACACTGATTAGTGGCAACGGATACCTGTTCCTTACTGTATTTTTATTTAGCGTCCGATAATCGCAACACGCCCTCAATTCCCCGTTAGCTTTTGCTATGAAAAAGAGCGGCGCCGCCGCAGGGGAGCGGGAAGGTCTAATGAACCCCAAAGCCAGGTAACGATCTAGATATTCTCTTTGGTGGTGTGTTTCTGGTTCTGACAATGCATATACTCTGCAGGTGGGGATGACCGCCCCGTCCACCAAGTCTATCCGGCAATCAAACCTATGCGCGGGGAGGCGTTCCGCCTGCGTCTTGTTGCAGACATCGGCATAACTGGCGTACTCCACCGGTAGTTCCACATCTTTTTCTGCAGCTGTTGCTATGCAAAAAGGGAATGTCAGAGCGAGGGCCTGAGATTGATGTTCCCGCAGACACTGTTCTGCACACCCTACCGAAAGAAACCTCACGGTTCTTTCTTGCCAATCCACTGTTGGATTGTGACAGACAAACCACGGCATCCTCAGGATGACTTCGTATTGCGGTGCCTCTATCACATTCAACTCAATCTCTTCCAGGTGTTGTCTGGTTCCGTCCCTTATGGTCATTTTTAGGTTCTCGGTGTGGAGAGTGATCCTCCCAGATTTCAAGGGTTCACCATCTACCGCAAGAACCTCCTCTGGGGACTTCCGAGGCACTACCCCTATTGATAGCAAGCTTACCAGCCCGCTATCAATGAAGTTGCTGGTGGCGCCCGAATCAAGCATCGCTAGCACCTGGTGTACTTGCGTACCTACTTCCAATCCGGCTTGCAACACTATATGAACTTCTGTGTCTGTAGACCTGGTAGTAGCTAGAGAAGGTATTTTCCACACCGTGTTCGCCGGTGCCAAAGGCGAGACCAGTTCGGGGGTACTCGCCTCTTTTCCCATGGTCGATACAGCTGCCCTTTTCCTCTATAGGGCGCTGATGGGGATCTGGGCTTGGAGGGGCATTCGCGTACGTAATGCCCTCTTTTCCCACAATACATGCATAGCCCCAGGGTGCGGCGGCTTTCCCTTTCCGCCCGAGATAAAGGAGCTCGAAGGGCCCCTACCTCCATTGGTTCACTAGCAAGGGGTGATGGGGTCTGCTCTTTTTGAGAATACCTGGAAGTACCCCCGCTCCCTTGGTACCTGTTTCCCCCTCTTTCTGCCATGCAACCATCCAGTCTCAAGACTAGATTCATCAAAGCCGCGCATGTGGTAGGTTGGGGATCTATCTGAGCCGCCACATCCTTTAACTCATCACATAACCCCTGACAGTACAAGGACATACGTTTTTTTTCTGGCCACGAAGCCTCAGCTACTAACCGGTTAAATGAGGTGAGATAGGTCACCAGATCATTCTTCCCTTGCCGCAAGGAGAGCAACTCTCTGTAGTGGAGAAGTGTGGCTCACTGGTTAGAGTAGGCAGACCTGGAAGCAGAGGTCAGCCTGGGACCAGGGTTCAATTCCCGGCTCGGCTGGGTCTTGAGTCCATAAATTGTCCATGGACTCGATAATTCTCGCTCCAGTGCATACTCGATTCATGGGTTCACACTCTGCGACTCTGGGCAATAGCTTGCTTAATCTCCACAATGGCCCCTCGCGGCGGGATGCCTGGCTTTCACCTTGTGGATGCCCTGCTGGGTTATCTCACAGGGGAATACCAGGACGGGTTCCCTAAGCAAGCGCTTAGAGACCGGTTGGTGATTTGCGCTATATAAATATCTGCACAATTACAATTACTAAAAGTGGTGGTTCGCCTATCAAACACCCCTTCAAAAGCGGTTCTAAAGGCGTCCCAGTCCGACAGGATGACGTCGTTGTTCCTAACTAAGGGGACCGCCCAAGACGCTGCGTCTCCCACCAGGTAGGAAATAGCGAAATCCACCCTAGAGTGATTTGTAGGGAAGGAAGAGGGTTTGCAGGAGAAATGCAACATGACCTGGGTAAGAAATATTTGAATTTTCTGCGGGTCCCCAGCATATCTCTCTGGGCTAGCCAAAGGTAGAGGCGGAGGCACCGTCACATGAATCTGTTGGACACTTGGTGCAGCAGCATCTAAAGGGTCACGGGTTAGCCTATCCACCCTGTCTCTCAAGGTTGCTGTCTCTACTCGCGATGCCACTAGTTACTGCTGGACTAAGGCCAGTGCCTGCACTACATCCTCCAAGGAGGCCATATCCTACACCCCCGGACCAGGGAGGAGCACCTACCGTGGGTGCGTTATTCTGTCAAGTTTACAGAGCTCCTGAGGATACGGGCGATGCTATATATGTCCACCTCCTGATATCCCCGGACTCCAACCAAAGGTTACAGAGCCCAGAGGTGATCAGGCGAGGGAAAGGAGGGGGGAAGGGTCAGCAGGGACAAGAATCTGTAAAGACAAAAGAAGACATATTCACACAAGGCTGATATATACAGTCTACTCTCTTAAGGTCTCACTATTAATTATCATTACCCTTTGTCTGCCTTCTGCCATGCCTTGTAATACCACCATCAGAGATTCCGCTCTCAGCAGTACTCATTCATGACCCATGTACACTGGTTCTCCTTGTGCATCCAAAAGAACCAATCCCTAGATAGTTTGAGCCTAGTCAATCCTTAAGGAGGAGCAGAGGTCTTCCCTCAGACCATTACTCCCATTGGAAACAAACAATCCCCCCAAAGTAAATGTATTCAAAAGTAACCAAGGATGGCTTCCACGGCTATTGCACCGCCGCCTGATCACATCCACGATGTAGCGCTCCTTCACCGGGTGAGGATCAACACGCTAAGTTTCTTTATAGTCCTTCGGTGGTCCGTTGATTTTCTTTCCCTGCCGAGCCCGACAAAGATCCTAGAATACCCTTCTACTGGACTCCTCCGAGCCTTTCAATCCTGAGTGTCTGCTTTTTCAGGAAGTTCTCCGCATCACCCGTGCTCCAGCCGGGCTTAAGTTCGCTCCTTTGAGCCTTGCCAAATCTCTTGCTCCTCCGAGCACTGAGGAATCTCTGAAAACAAGGAACGGCTCTTCCGAGCCGTCAAATGTGCATAGGTAAAAAGTGAGCCTACCGATGGGGGGGTCGCGGCTGCCACGGGGCTGTCCGAGGGTTCGTGCTCAGCCGAGCATAAACGGAACCGCTCACCTGTTTGCCGTTAAACGCCTCCTTCTCCGGGAATTTTCTCAGTGGTAACACCGAGGCCAGGATCGACGGTGTTGTCTTCGGGTCCGCTGAATTCAAAATAACGCACGCCTCCTGCCGTGCGTGTCGTCCTAATATAGACGCCCACTTCCTGGTTCTAGTGCTGATGGGACATGTAGTTCCTACACGCTCGGTAGGCGCTTCGGACCTTGATTCCTCACAGCTATGGTCGGGCCTGCCCTTGGCAATAACACGTTCTGAGTTGTGGGTGGAGAGGCAGCACTTTGAGAGTGATATAGGTGCATTCCCCATGCAGCACCTGTGGAAGTTGCACAGGAGGACCCTGGAACAATGAGCCCCACCAGGGCCTATGGAAGTGATGGCTAGTAGGAAAATTAATTCTGCATCATGGTTAGAGAGGCATTGCTTTGAGCATGATGTCAGATCCTCCCCCTTACAGAAACTGTGAAAGTTGCACAGTACCCTGGGAAATTAAGTCTCATCAGGGCTTGAGGAAGTGCTGGTGAGTAGGAAAATGTGTCATGGAGTAATTTGTTACTGTTTTGGATCCCTGTTTGGGTGGACTTGCTGCTTTGTGGGTGCCTACATGTCCCTCCCAAACCCCCTGCCTGTTCCTTCCTAAACCCCTCCTTATACCTTCTTGTCACCCTCCCATTTACTAGTAAGTATTCTACAACTTACAGCCACTCCCTCTTTCCCTCTTACATTTGCTACTAAAATGTATACGTGTGTGGAGGCTCCGGAGTCAGGTGTAGATATCCACACAGAAAAAGACAGAAGAGGCAGAGGCAAAAACTATGCAGGTAGGTTTGTGAATAACATTTTGTAGTTCATTTGTAATACCATTATAGTACTGAAGCACATACTACAAAACGCATTTGTTGAATATGCCCCTATGTGTTCAAGATAGCTCAGCATGCTTCAGTTCCTAAATGGCCCTTGCATGGTCTCAAATTAAATCTGTAAGGTTGGCACCCCTCTTTTTTCCCACTAATATATGGAACCTTAAATGAGTTAATAGTTACGATATTGGCCACTGGTCTCCTGTCCAGCACATAGATGCATTACATCTGAATTTATTAAAACTTCTGAAGCTTAAAGTTTGTCCACCGCCGCTTTGCCTAAGGCTTCAGACTTTATTTTACATTTCTCAATGTCATACAATCAGCAGAGTATGCAAGGAACCCCCTTCTATTCCATCACAAATTACTTTAAACATAAGGAGTAATTTGTTTACAAATTTCTAATGACTATAACCTCACTCACCCTAACAACCCTCAATATTTGCTTCAATGTATGCTCTCATAATGTGGAAAGCCAACTGGACATAGGACTCAACTGAAGCTTTCCTGAGTTGTAAAATTACAGTCAGCCAAGACTGGAGATGATGCAGTGTCAACCTCCAACTGTCTCATTTGAGTGGAGTTTAGAGGTGAGTCAGTGGGTCTTACCTTTGTTTGTAAAGAGGGTCATGTGTGCATAAATCTATCACTCTTCCCTGTTCCCAGTAGACTTTGCCTAGGAATGTAAGTCATTATGGTAAGCGGATTCTCCAGTCAAACTTTATGTTTGCTGTAGAACAAACTGACACTTGTCATTTCATTACTCCCCTTGGGTCACATGAATGAACAAGGCAATTTTCGAGTTCCTAATTGCGACTTTTAGTGACTTGCAATTATGAATTTGCAAAATGCAGTGTACTAATGTATCTCAGACAAATTTAGCGATTCCAAATGGGATCACAATTTACCTGCCTCATCAATATTCAAGAAGTAGGTAGAAATTTGGGACCAATTGTGAATTGCTAAAAACAGAGGAATGGTAGCCTGTTGGGGACAGCAGACCACCATATATGTGTTTGCTTTTAAATAAAGCAACTTACTTTTAGAAATGCAGCCTGCTTTCCTTAAAGGAAACAAGATGCATTCCAAAAAGAAAACTGAAACGTTTCTGTTTCATTTTTTAAAGAGCAGGCAGTGGTCCAAGGGACCACTGCCTGCTCTTAAAAAATGCTTTCTCTACCATCTACAAAGGGGAAGGGGTCCAATGGGGTCCCCTTCCCATTTACGACTGGCTTACCACCTACTTGAAGTAGGCAATAAACTGTGATTGTTGTGCAACTACATTCTGGCCTTAAAATATTCATACATCCCCCTGCAGCACGCTGTTATGAAGGGATGCCCTTGTACGCCCCTTCCTAATACCAACTCGCACTCCTATTTTGCGAGTCGATAATAGGTCATCAACTCACAAAATAGGGTTAGTACATATCAAAAGGCATTTTAGCGGGTCCAAAAGGCCCAATTCTCCATTAGCAACCACTAAAACTGGTCTTACATGGGGCCCCTACTGCCTCTCAGCAAAAATCCAAGATGCACTTTTTGCATTTTTGTAAAGAAGCCGGTACCCTCTGATTAGATCATTTTCATAAAATAGGATTAACTGTAACATTCCTGTTCATGAAAGTTGTAAACATATTGATCTGGTTAATATTACAGTAAAATCAATTCAGCTTTTGCATCACTGGCTGAGAATTAAAAATTCGCTAAGAGCATATTGCTTATATATGAATCTAATGACACCATCAGACTTTGTTTGCTTTGGAGACATTCTTTAACATGTTAATCTCAGAATATTACACGACAGCAAACGTTTAGCTCATAGTCTGAGCAGCCATCAAATCTATAGCAGATATGTGACTTTGGACAACTTTAACATGACCCTGAAAAGTTAGACGTTTAACCAGGGAAAAATTAATAAACTCGCATATTAGTAGCACAGAAAAATGGCGCGTCACTTCATTCCTAATCCCCTAGTAAATAGTACATATGCATTGTTTCACAGGAAAATCTTTCTAGGAAACAGCCGATACTTTAAAATCGTATGTAAGCAATATGTACTTATTGGTTTTTGTACCAATCAGTCCAGTTAACATGCTTTAAAAGGAAATGTACTTGTTAATTTACAATTGAAAAATCAGTTGAATATCCACTCATGTGTTTGGTTTTACATAAAATTCTTTGTAAAAGTAGGAAATTAAAGTTTATTGTGACTCCTATTTCATAGCAAATGTGCTTACTTTTTTAAATTTTAGATGATTATCTTTTCAAACTTGTTTTCTGTACACGGAACAGGACATCCATGAACCATTGAATCACATGAACCCCCTGAACCTTCACCTGTTGTTACTTAGATTTTTGCATGAAAGCCAGGGCTGCATGCATGCATAGCTAAATTAAGGGTCGGTATCTAAAACATTGTGCTTTGTAATTTAAACAGAGTAGTAAAATATATTGTTGTCATATGATGCAGAATTGTAGCTTTTCATGTTTGTGCGCGTTTTACGGATTGAAATTCTGCTGCTGGTATATTTTCGCGTGGTTCCGGTTGCGAGCTTCAGACACTGCATGCTTCTGACTTCCTTGTTCAGGCTGCTTCCTGCAATGTTGTAGTATTACATATTCTTACACCATTCATACAATTAAGTCATTTAATATGCTTTGCATTTTTAAGCAAGTGTTTGTGGTGAAACCGTGCACAAAACAAGGACTCCCATCTCATGGAGAGAAGTAATTAACAAGTGGTACAAAGAAGAGGAGAATTTTATATATGGTTCTGGGGAAAGATTCCCTAATGCACAATATGGACATTATACTCAGGTAAGAAACCTCAACTCGGTTATCGTATGAATTACACCTGTGTGACGTGTGATCTAACCTTACTTCTACCTGCTTTCTGAAGATGTTTTAGACATTTTCTCAAGTTCATGAAAGCTATGGAGGAAGAGACGTTTTAAAAGAAATCATACGAAAAATATTTTGTAGTGTTGACAAGAATCCGCCAAGTTGTGTAGTTCACAGGGTGATTTATTGAAGTAGAGCCAAATCACTACAATGTGTACAAAGGGCCCAGGAGATCTTCATGACTGACCCATTGTTCAAACAGACACATATAAGGTTCCAATAAAGAACTCACAAGGAACCAATGGCCTTACAATCGATCATTATATCATATAACAAAGGACAGCAATGAAGTTGATCTACAAATGCCACTTACCATTATTAGAACATTGGAATGTAGAGCACTCCATTGTAGACAATGGAGTGCTCCGTGCTTCTACGGGTCGGTAAAGGACCGCAGAGCAACATTCCAATGTTTTACAAAAGCCTCTCGAAGCTTTATTTGAACATTCTGCCCTCTAGTGGCAGAATGTTCTAATAGCCTTATAGCCCTTCGTAGCAGGGCTATACCGCTATTAAAGTCCCGCTGCTTGTGTTAAAGTCCCTCGCCTTCGGCTCGGGCCTTTAACGCTGCAGCGGGCCTTTAATAGCCGGTATAGCCCGATACAGCGGGCTATAATGCTATATTAGTAAGGTTTGTGAGAAACGTTCTCAGCAAAACCTGCTTTTGCAAGATGATTTTCCCGTGAAAATATGATTACATAAGAACTATTAGAACACTGGAATGTTGGAAGCTCCATTGAAAACAATGGAGTGCTCCGGGCTTATAATGACTGGTATAAGCCCAGAGCTGCAACATTCCAATGCTTCTTTGTGGCTGTGAACAAAAGCTTCAGGGAGCCTAAGGGGATTTCAATCCCCTCGCGCTCCCTGAAGCCTTTGTTTAAAACAGTCTGCCCTCTAGTGGTTTTTATTTTTTCATGTATTCATTTATTTTTAAGAATTACACCACAAGTACCTGGAAAAACATTTCCATAAGAAATGAACCTTCAAGTTGCACATGGAGGTTTGTGGGTAACCAGGTGGTTAGGGTTGCCTGAATGCAGGTTGCAAGTTGATACATATATGCAAAGGACAGAGGAGAGGTAGGTTGGGGTAGAGCCAATTAAGGCAATGAAAACCAGTATCAGAGCCTAATTTAGCCAGCACGTGTAATGATAATTGTAGGTTGGAATGTGCTTAGGAAGATTATAAAGGGTGGTTGTGGCAAAGTAATGTGACATGTAGTGAGCAGAGAAAGAGCAAAGTGGGAGAACCACCAGAAGGAGAGGACAAGTGAGAGGACAAGTGTGGAAATTAGAGGTTTGACGTCTCAGAATTGGGGTTTAGTACATTAGAAAGAAGCTAGTGCACACATGGCTTCAATAAAAATGAAACAGCAGTATGAGATAACGTGCACCTGGATGCAACAACAATAGACTTGGACAGACATAATGCAGCAACAGCACTATGCAAGCAGGGGTAAACAAGGAGACCATACAACATGTCTAGTGGAATGCAGGGGCTGACAGCCTTCTCTGCTATGAAGTCTACCACCTATAGATGTTTGAGGTTGTTAAATGTATGTTGTGATATGTTATGTGACCTCGGGATCAGACTTTCCAAACGATTTGTACAGGTCATTCATTAGCATCTTTTTCAAATGTGCAACTATTTCTATTTTGCAAACCTATTTTGTGTGATAGTTTAGACAGTTAGAAAAACGTTCTATTATCAAAGACCCTCTTTCAAGCCTGGTTTTATTAATCTATTGGAAAAAAAAAGAAATTCGATGCAGAATGTAATGCACGTGTACAATGGCAATACCATTTAGTGTCTGTTTTTTCGCAATTGCAGCTTGTTTGGGCCTTGTCTTATAAGGTTGGATGCACAGTGGCGTTGTGCAACATAGACTACACGTATTCTTGCAATTTCTGTCCTGGGTGAGTGTTGCCAAAATACAACGGTGATCCTATAACGTAACTTTATTATTAGTAAAACATGTACCTAGCAACTTTAGTTAATGGTATAGTTTCTCAATTACGTAATTGTTTTCGGACATCCATGCTCACGTGTTGATGTCTCCATGCACATCATAAGTAACTATTGTGTGTACATATTTGTGAGAATGCTGGCAATAATGTGCGGAAGTGCATATTAGGACTAAGTTTGATTTATTGGTCTGATAACCTCCTTATCCACAGGGTTTCCGAACAGGTGGATGCGAATAATACACAGGATAATTGAAAATGTACAAACATACACAATCTATACATAAAGGTTTTGAAGAAGCCAATGGATTATATTGAATTGAACGTTGAAGGTCCCACTTTTTACTCATTGGTCTGCTTGAATGAGCGAATATGAATATATGTTTTTTACAATGGGATTTCGTTTTATATTTTCCTCATGTATATTTTGAGGGAAATTATCCCAATTGTATGGTAATTGCATGAAGTCCTGCACAAATAAACAATCAAGATTGCAAAGTGCAGTGTCATCAGCAGGTCCAATACCATAGTTGGATACAAACAATCAGAATACCTTCCCAGAAGAGCATATATAGGACTCACATTTAACTTGCTTGATTTTAAACATGGTTTGAAATACCCACGCAACTCCCATGAAATGACTTTCCACGGCAGAGTAACTCAACACAGTGATTTGTGCTGCGTTTCATTACTCAAGATTTTTGAAGCCAAAGTGTCTTTGCGTGGCTTCAAAAATCTGACCTAAGGTTTGAGTAGCTCTTGCACCACGCAACATCAAAGGTCAAAAATGTGGCCCTATATGTTAAGCTTGAAAAAGTAATTTCACTATGCAAACCATGGATTTCCCATGGAATGTCAACGCTATGGATACATTTTTTGTGTCAACTAAGAACTGTAAAGGGAATTGAAAGCTTCCTTGCTATTGCTAATTTGTTTGAATGACTATTACAAATTATAATATGCTGGGATAGATGTGGACCCATTTGAAACAAAATATGTGAAGACATGGTGAAAAGAAGAATCAGCTATGAATTGAGGCTTGTTTTAGTTCTGCTCTGTTCTACAACAATCTATCACAAATTGATACCTCAAACTTTGTAATATCATCTGTTTTGTCACGTGGATGGATAGAAGGATTTAGAGTATGGATAGAAGGGTTTAGAGTATGGATAGAAGGATTTAGAGTATGGATAGAAGGGTTTAGTCAACCAATGAGCAACTCTTCCACCACGAACGCATGGCTGTTGAAACTAAAATACTTATGTCTCTGGTGAGTCCCTATGGAAGATAAATAATAACTTTTCAAAAATAATGTCTGATCATGAGCTATTAACATAATTAAAGATGTGTCAATCAAGGGCAGGCCTTTTAATGTTTTTCCTATTATAGTTTAATATTGCAATTATCTTTCATCCAGGCAATATGATTGCAGAATCTGGAGCCATGCCTCAACCTAAGTTTTAGAAACATGTGCAGTACTTTCTCGCATCCTTGCTGGTAGCCACAAATTACCACATGTATATGTCGGTGGAAGTTGAGTGGGGAAAAGGTCTGTAATGAGGAAAATGTGCAGAAGTAAAGTGCAGTAAAACCACAGCTACATGTTACTCTTTGTCGGATTACATTATATCCTAAATAAAGGCCTAAAAACAACTAAAGAACAACGATGATCCAGAACCAAATTGTTTAATTTGGGCAATGTAACACACTTTTCATTTTACCAAAACTGACATTTCAGTATATCTATTGCCTTTGGCCTACTAAATGTTACTTAACATTCCCTCCCTCCAAGGAATTTGATATTATTCAATGCTGTTAGTGTGATTGCCCTAACTTTTCACATTTACATTAACAAATGTTTAGGACAAACGATTATTTGAGAGCACACAAGCCATATGAAGAAGGTGTGCCATGCGATGCATGCCCCGACAGCTGTGAGGATGGACTATGCAGTAAGTATCAAAAACTCATTGACAACTTTTAGAGCTCAAACTATGTTATATTTTAAGTCAATTTCAAAATTAGTTGCAGTGCCAACATATTTAAGGTCTAAGGGATTTATTTTTGAATGAGCCCTTATAGCAGAAGTAATTTTCACCATAGCAAGATCATTCATGAGAATAGTTCCTGGGGTACTTGCTAGAACAGTGAGTAGGCATTTGTACATGCTAGTGCGCAGTGTGAGAAGAAACTTTACATGTCATGCAGAGGATATTTATATGGATGGAGAGCTTTAGATGCTCAGTTTGTCTGATAAAAGGAGAAGGATTGCTGTGGGGTAAATCTTAGCAAAGGTGATAAGATGAGGATGTTTTTGTGCTCTGTCAAGCAACTTTGACAAATTTCCTGGCTTAAAAAAAGGTTTGTGAAAATGTCTCTCAGCTGAGTGATGAAGATGGCGCACAATTGGTTCTGGAGAGTATCCCACAGCAGTACCTAAAATAGTGGAAGTATGGGACTCTCAATGTAGCACAAAGTTCCGCACAGTGAAGAGAGTGTGACAGGGAGAGCATAGTGTACAGACATAACACATAAGAGCTTTGAGAGGTCAAGTGTTGAGGTGCCAAGACTGATTCATGTACAAGTATGAGTACCAAATATATGCTTTGAGTTTGAATGCCTAGGTTTGGTGTTGTGGGTGAGACTTTATGAACAATAAAGGCTTGCTTACAATTGTGCAAGAGGGCTATTTCTTACCTAAAGTCCACAATAAATAGAGATATTTTAGGGGAAAATAAATTACCCCTATTTTGAATTGAGCTCTGCAAAATGAGAATTACATGCTGATGTTATTGCTTTTTGCACTGGTACCTTTATCCTTATAAAATCAGAAGGTGTGATGAGCTAAAATCTACCTGGAGAAAACTCCACAGTTGCAGTCTTTATTGCACCAAGTATTTACCAGATGTGGCAAACTCTGTAACCCCTGCACAAAGAGGTGCCTAGGCAGGCAATTACTTTATCAAGAGCTGAAAATTACTATTGGATTGCCAACAATTGCACTGATCTATAGTTATAATAGCAAACTTCTAGAAATCTTGAAAAGGAAAGAAATGTATGCCTTAATGATTTAGTAAGAATGATTCCCAAACAACCAATACATTTCCACCTGCATCACATTTTTGTTCATGCCTTAATACTACATCCTGCATTTTCCTACATGCCTCTGATCAATACCTTTATTATCTTGATACAATGTGAGACAGCCTTATCTCTTCCCTGATGAACCACATTCTGTCAGATTTGCTCCAAACACATAATCCTTGAGCAATCACAAGGTAGGAGTATTTTGCAATTGATCTATTCAGTTACCCAAATATCATAGAGTCTCCTCACAACTTGACCAAACTAAACATAGCATTTCTGTTGTCTTTTTCTG
Source organism: Triturus cristatus (assembly GCF_964204655.1). NCBI lineage: Eukaryota > Metazoa > Chordata > Amphibia > Caudata > Salamandridae > Triturus > Triturus cristatus. The sequence goes on from NC_140589.1 coordinate 186,500,439, forward strand.
ACATGCACTTAAAGCCATGGAAAGCTTAGAGCTTGACTAGTGTTGTTAGGTAGGACTTTCATGTTTGTGTAATCGTTACCAGCTTTGGAATTTCATCACTAACGAGTACCATGGTCCATTATTGCCTCATAAAAAAGAATCCCACCAGAGAGTTAGCCGGTAAAATCAACAAGCTCACCAAAGAAGCAGCGGAAGAAGGCTGGATCTGCAAAAAAAAATAATCAAATTTCAAAATAAAAAAGATTGCAGAATCCCAGTCTTATGTGCCCTCCCCAAAAACCATAAAGATCCAGTCAACCCTCCTGGAAGACCCATTATCTCTGCATGTGGGTCCCTCCTAGAACCATTGGCACACTATATAGATGTTTTCTTAAAGCCATTTTTGACTAACACACAGGCTTACACCAGGGACTCAATGGACATCATCATTAAGGAGGAAGGTCTTCCCTTTGATGAAAGTAAAGAGTATTTATTGACCTTTGATATTGAGGTACTATGCACGAATATCACTCAGGATGATAACATCTACCTTAGAAACTAGACCCCCACCTCATGATATCCCAACCTAATTTTTGGTGTCGCTTGCCACACTATGCCTGAAAAATATTTGTTTTGTATTCAAAGAAGATCTATACCTACAGGCAAAAGTGGTAGCACTGGGGTGTAGCTTCACACCAGAAGTAGCAAGCTTGGTAATGGCCTGCTTCAAAAATAAATGGGATTACAACAACGGAAACCCATACAGAACTAACATTAGACACTGGCTTCGAAAAACATCAGTGATGTACATATGATGTGGGAAGGAGATAAACAAACACTTTTAGCATTCTATGAGAGGCTGAACCAAAGGACAGCTGACCTAAACTTCACTATAGCAAGTTACACTAAGCAAGTTAACTTTTTAGACCTATGGATAATGGGGAAGGAAGGGAAGCTAGAAGTCAGACTCTACACCAAGCCCACTGACTGCAACACCCTGTTACACTTCTCCAGTAGACATACTCAAACCCTTGTGATTTGGACTATTTCTCCGTATCAGGAGAAATTGGTTACATAAGAATGACTACTTTAAGATTGCCAGTATTTTGGTAAACACGTTAGTCAACAGAGGATACCCCAAAAGACTTGTAGCGGCTGCATTTAAGAAAATCTGGTTCACACCTAGAAAGACATTGCTGTTCCTCAAAATACACCAAGAAGGTACCCCTCTCCCTTGTGTTATCACCTACAAACCCAAAGCCAACAAAGTCAGGAACATAATAGAGAGAAACTGGAAGATGTTGACCCCTTTAGAAATACCAAACCTATGCTCTTCTTCGGAAATCGATGCAACTCACATGATCGACTAGTCTAAGCCACTGGCCCAGGCGAAAGGAAGAAAGACCTCAGAGAAATATTATAACTGCCCTTGTCATAGAACACTACAAATGTAATAACTGTTCAGCCTGCCAATTTATTAGCGATACAAAAACAACCACTCTCAATGGCAAGGTACATCGCCAATTGAAGTTCCGCCAATTACAACCCAAAAAACATGATCTATTGCATACAATGCCCATCTGAACTAGTGTACATTAGCCAAATAACCCAATCTGTGACAGCACGAGTATTATAGCACAGATCCAGAGTCAGACTTGCAGTGCAAGGTGTTCCCCTTGTAGAACACTACAGAAATTTCAACAACGCCCTCTGATCAGTACTGTTTGAAGTCCACAGAAACTGCAGAGGAGGGTCCCTCGAGTTGATCTTAAAGAGACAGAAACCAGGATGATGCATTGATTTGGGACAGCCACAAATGGGCTGCACATCTTACATGAGATGTGGGACTTACTCTAACTGAATTTCATGTGACTATATGAGCCAAATTATACCAGAATAATATATGTACTTCCTCGAAATGCACTCTGTTCTGGTTGCACTATGTAACCATATATTTTCAGATGTGTTCTACATGCTAACTGTTAATACAATATGTTTGTAATATTGTTACAATATGTCTGAAATACTTATATATGTATTTTATTTTTGTGCAGCTCTATAAATCAGATGCGCACTACATAGATGGGATTGGCCCATTTTTGCCCAGGTACCAATTGACACCCGTTTTCCAAAAGGCACACCATCATTAGTTGCAAAATACCAAATTAATGATTCCAGCCACATCTCAGCCTCATTGTATCATCGCTTAATCTAACACTGATAGGCACTACCAAGAGTTTTCCTCAGCTGCCAACATGAGGCCTGCACTGCACATCTCCAAGCGGGGAGACACTCCAAGATGTCCGACACTGTTCACTCCCCATCGTGTGACCTGAATGGCATGTCTTTTTAAGCAAGCTCCAACCCCTGAACAATGCGCACCAGTAGATGTTATGTGGTCGCTCTACTAGTGCCGACTAAACCTATGTATTCCTAAATGCACTAGCTACACAAAGACTGGCTCCAACACACGGAGGACTCCACCGCGCAGCCAAACTAATAAGTCCAGCGAGCTCCAAGATTTGCCTCACATGGCACCCCATTCTTCCAGCAACTGCTAACCCTCTGTGAATTATGTTCACAGCTCCCTTCCCTGCCCCACAAAAGCTGACAAAGGTTTTCACTGCTTTTCAGTGCAACCCAATTGCTTACCGTGGCACACTATGCAGCTCTCATTTCCTCATGAGCCTGCTGGGAAGATAACAAAGGTTTTCTCCACTCTGGACTGCAGCCTTGATCCCTGACCAGGTCAGCCACATATGTAAATTCCTGAACGGTGACGCTTAATTATAATTATTGTGCCTCCCATTTGCTTCTCCCCTAGCGCAGGCCAAATGCTGATAATGAGAAACAGCTTTTTCTCCACAGACCCACGCGCATTCACCCTGTGCACCTGGACATCTAAACACCAATAGCCAACAATGCTATCAGGCAACTAAAGTGATTTTCCCAGCAGATAATTTCACTACTGATAATCACATCTACATTAGCTCTTTTATTAAATATGCACCGTGCACTGACTGTCCTGCACGAGGGTCCTAGAGCAATGTGGAACATGCAACACTTCTGCCATAAACTGTAGGCACTTTTAGGACACCAATTTATTGACACTCCCTTTCCAGCTGAATTTCATCATGATAGCTGGGCCTGCATGGGAGCTTGGTCCCTATGGTACAAACAGCTAGTGAACATATTGGTGACATAGTTTTAACCTTTTATATTCCGCTTTGCATGTACTAAGCCCTAAGGTTCCCGTACCTGTTTTTATCTCCAGGCGTACAAAAAAACTTTTTAGCACCTGTAACCATTTTACAATGTACATATTATGTAGCCATTAGGTTGTTGCAGGGATTCGCGGAGTCATGTAACTATGCTTGGGATCGTAGAACCTTAGCAGGCAGGGACTAAGTTATTCTACCACCTGACTACCCATGAGCTTGGACCGACTAGCTATAATGTCTCACTTGTCCTCCTACTTACTCATAGAGGAACAAATGATTAGACGCCAGAACACAACACTCCTGACCATCTCAGGAATCGTGGTTGCCATTTAAACCCTTTCAATAAGATCTGACAGAGACATGAGAAAAGTGTAAAATGTTTTATTTCAACTATTGTGCTTTATTATGCAGTATGCGTGCCACAATACGTAAGAAGATGCCTAACACAAATATTGTCAGCATAGTAAGTAGTCCATTAATCATAAAAGGAGCTATCATTATATAAGACAGGTTAGCCTAACCCCCTCCCCTTCTAAAGAAGCAAAGTGATTATAAATCAGATGATCTCTGGGTGTTTACAGCAGACCCCATACCTTAGCATACACAGATGACATTTCGACATCTCAGGTGCTGTCATAATCTCTTCCCTGGAAAGATCCCTCTACAAGTGTTTCGTTACCTATCTGTGCATACCTATATGAAAAAATGATGTGTTCCAAAACAACAACTGCATTTGCATGTTTTGTCTAGGTGCTAGGGCCTGACCAGATCAGAATAACAAGGGGCATTGTTGTTTGACCCTGTCTACAGTGTTCAGACTTAATCCCAGGAAAGAACAGAAAGCAAAAACAAAGCAGGGTCTGTGTGAAAGTAAAGTTTGGCACAAAGCAAGATACGTTTGTATAGTAATGTGCACAAAGCAGAAACAGTCTGCACTGGACATATGACAAGGTACGTCCTTCTTCCATTGACCTGAAGAGGCCGATAGTAATGAAGTCCGAAATGCAAAGATATTTTCATTTTTACAGGAGCCTTCCAATCTTTTATGCAATAATCAACTTTTTGGACACATACCTAAGAGCAGGTCCTCCATGTGACACCATATAAAGGACTACCTCCTATTTGGACTGCATAGTAAATAAGGAGCACCGGCACATTTCTCAAATCAACTGGAAGACTGAAGCAAGATTCTAGTTGTTACATTTTTTTTGTTGCCTGTAAAATTTCAGCAATTGCTTTCCTTTTCTTTCTTTTCTATGTTTACTTTAATGTTTATTTTTTTTCAAAAATATTTCTTTATTATTATTATTATTAATATTATTATTATATATTTCATTGCAATTATAAAAAAAAACAGCATTATTCACCTGAGCAAAAACCCCAAACCCCCGCACAATATAACCATAATCACATAAAATGACATTTTTACATATTACCATCTTAAAAAAGGGGAAAAACCCAGATTCTCCTGAAATGTAGCTACATAGCTACAAAGAAAGAACACTTCAAATTCTAAAAGTGCACAGTGCAAATCTTTCATAATTCATAATGCAAGATCAGCCACCTTGCCACTACAGCCACCCAGTTCAATCCAATCTATAAGCAGGACACAGCTCGACAACCTACCCTGATCCTCTTTCTTTGAGGAGATTGCCTTTTCGAGATTATCGACTACAAGAACCCAGGCTAACCATTGCTGAAATACAGGTGGGTTAGTATCTATCCTTTGGAAGTGTCAACATTTTTAAAGCTCTTCTACGTTTAGAACATGCCCAGACAAATTGCGACATCAGCTCTTTCTATCTCCTAAACCATATATCCTTGATCTCTATAGGGATCACGCAGAAAAAATATAGAATTTTGGGAGAAATACATTTTAATTACATTAAATCTCCCTGCTAGAGATAAGTGCAAGTTATTCAATCTGCTTAGATCTTTTTTCCCTTTTTCTATAAAGGGGTCTACATTTTCTTTAACAATTACTTCTAAGTCGGAAGAGATGGTTATTCCTAAATATACTGCACTTGTTGCTACACGGTGATCTGATAGCGCAATTCCTTTATCAATAGTGATAAGTGATTTTTCCTTATTTAATGAGTAGCCTGAAATAGTCCCAAAGTGGGTCGCCTCGCTCTCTACCTTCAAAAGAGCTGTTGCTGGATCCAGTGTCATAAGCGCTATGTCATCTGCATATGCTATCATTTTAGTATCCCATACTTCAAAAGACATAGAAGGAATTAGGATATTTTGCTTGATCCTGCGTACAAATGGATCAATATACAAAGCGAAAAAGAGTGTGGAACAAGGACACCTTTGCCTAGTCCCCCGAGTGCCCTTAAACGACTTCGAGAGCTCTCCTTCTACAAACACTCTGGCTTCTGATATAGAGCCTTGACTGCTTGTAGAAATCCTGGCCCAACATCCGCTCTCTGCATTACAGCCCATAGAAATTGCCAGGAGACCCTATCAAAAGCTTTCTCTACATCCAGCAGAATCAAAGCCATAGGTTCTCCTGCAACCTGAGGGGCGTCAAAACTGGTAACTACCCTTCTAATATGATCGGTTGTGCCTCTCCCGGTTATAAACCCTTGCTGGCGTCCAGATACCACCTTATTAATTATTGGAGATAGAAGACAGGCCAAGATTTTCTAATACACTTTGGAATCCCTGTTGATTAATGTAATTGGCTGGTAAGAGCCGAGTTGAGATACAGCCTTCTTTTTCTTAGGGAAAATGGCTATCTTTGCATGTGACCAAGAGCGTGGTGAAATAGCTTAATTAAATATTTGTGCAAACAACAAAAATTAAGCAGTCTTCAGCTTTGGCGCACACACCTTCTAAAATCCAGAAGGCAAGCAATCAATGCCAGCAGCTTACCGACAGGGAGACCACTCAATGTGGTTAAAATATCTTCCCACAAAGGGGACCATTCCAGACCCTCCCGTCATCTTTACTGAATTTAATAAAAGGGACAGAATCTGGATAGATATGTATGATAGCTTCCTCTACCTTGATACTTTCTGCATATAAGGTTTGATATTACGTCTTAAATGCAATCCTAATGCCTGCTGGATCGGAAACCATCCCCCTGCTTGACCTCTTATTTCGCACACTTCATTTTGCCCACCCTTCTGCCTAACCCTTGTGGCCAGGGGATGTCCTATTACTTGCAGCATTCATAGACTTTCCCTCTCCTTACTGTATATTTGTCGGCTATTTTTGTTGCTGGTATTTTATTAATCGTTGCTTTGGCTGGAGCTACCCCCATTTGGACGGCAGATATATTATCCTTCTGCTGGGTGGCTACAATTAGCTATCTTTCTTCAGCCGCAAATGTAATATAGAGATAATACATTTTTTGTTTCTCTTTTTTCGGCCTGTTTAAATTAAACTGTAAAGTCTCCCCCTGTATCCCAGCTTTGATATGTCCCCTACTACACCCAACGGAGCACTCCCCACATTCTCATCAAGGAATGTCAGGATCCACTTTCTCAAAGCTCCAATATGTTACATTCTTAACAAAACCCCCACTCTTTATTTCCAACACTAGGGGATCATGATCAGACATAACCCTCAGGAAGCTTTCAAAATCACATTCCTGCACAAATTTATGAGACAAAAAGAAATCTAATCGTGCATGCCTGTGATTTGGCGCTGAAAAAAAGGTTTATCTGATATATACCCATAAGTGGAACCTAATGTGATTTGTTTTCCCAGTGGATTGATATTCTACTATAACCCACCTCCTGCAACTATCTGTACGGACTTGTTAAAGAAACGCCCTTATGATTAACCCCTTCAGTGCCCCGCCCTTTCCCCGCCCTGTGCCGGCCGTTGCATTAGCGGGCGGGGTTCATGACGAGATAGTCTCGTCATGGGCACAGCGCAACCGCGCTCCATGACGAGACCATCTCGTCATGAGCACTGAAGGAGTTAATGAGCTAAAATTGCCACACTGCACGTGCATTTCCCTTGCGTTGTCCCACCAATCAATTTTTACCCAAGAGTATCTAATAGTGATAACTGCATCCTTCAATATTTATCTCCTGGAGACAAATAATATCAGCCTTTAACATTTGTAGTTTGAGAGCAACTATAGACTTCTTTTTCCTGTCATTAAGCCCTCAGATATTAATAGTTGCAATTCTCAGCTTACTCATTTTTTAACCATAATTCTTGCTCTCCAGTTACATGTCACTACCTTTAAACACCTAGAATCTGGCAAATACACTCTTTCCCACTTCATAACACATCTCTGAGGGCCTTATTACGATGTCGGTCTGAAAGGCTCCGAATGGCATTCGGATTTTCCTAACCCGTGTCGTAACCCATGTTTCTCACTGACTCAGAAACATTTCCGACTGACCGATTACGATAGAAGGTACCCGTTCGGTCTTTTTGACTGAGTTCCGACTGGCATTCTGAGAAACCAAGTCAGTCGGAGCCAAATCGTACAGCTCTACGGACTGCGTTTCTGACCAACGTATTATGATGTCGAAGTCGGACAGCCTTTCCGACTTGGTTTGTCCGTCACAGTATGGCTGTCAGAAACTGACTTTGGAGGCCCGTAACAGGCCCCCCTTAACCCAGAGACCTCCGGGTGGAGCCCGTGGGGGTACCCATGGGACCTCTCTTTACAAGCATGCAAAGTGTGGCAGGCATCATAGGGTGCTCGCCACAGGGTGCAAAGTTTTCCACAACCACCAATGGCACCCTGTTTTGTTGGTGTACTGAACCATCGTATTCGGTCAGTAGAACTCCCGGAACCTGAGTCTGTCGAAACTGATTCAGACAAGGAATCATTTGGAATGCTTTCTGACCGACATAGTAATGAGGCCCTGAGATATTAATCTATTTAATTGTGTAGTGCCCCATCCCGCGCCCTCCAACTGCTTCCCCACCCACCCTCTGACCCCAATCCATTCTCAAGTCAACATGCCTGAAAGATGACACCAGAGGGAGCTGACATCTCCCGCCACCACCCCATCCAGTCCCCAATCGGAAAAGAAGGAAAATAGCAGAATAGAAAATAGTTGACCAGGAAAGAGAAGCAAACACAACATCATGAATAGAATGCAGATTATCCCGAGGTCCTCAATCATACAGGGAAAGTGGCCCATTTATACCAAGACTTAGCCCCTCAAAGACCTAACTATTTTTGACAACAGTGCACGACCCCCGCTAAGCTGTTTTAGATATTCCTGGGCCTGAATCTCCGATGTAAAGCTACAAGTGTAGTCCTTATAAATGACTTTTAACTGGGTAGGGCTCTGAAGAAATACTTCAGCCCTTAATGTCTGGAAAGGGTTAAACAGTTGCCATAGCTGTCATCCCCTCTCCACCGTGGCTTGTGCATAATCAGGTCTAATGAAAAAAGCTAAAACCTCAAACTCTCTCTTAGCATTGGGGCGAGCTAGAGGGTATATTTCTTGATGTAACAAGAAATTCCCCAAAAAAACAACTTGGCCCGAGGTCTCTCCAGATCATTAGGCAGTGGCTTCTTCCTTATCAGTGGAAATCTATGGGCCCGTTGGATTTCCACATCCCACTTCCATTTGTTTTTTTCTGGGAAAGTTCCTTTCAGTAAATTGATCATATAAGCTCTTGAGTCCTGCCCCTTCGCCTTTGTTGTCTATTCTCTTGATCTTTGAGTTTCCAGAGTACATCCGCCATAACTGTTTCCTGAGAGGATTTCTGTGTTTTAGGGAGCATTCATTTCAGTCTATAAACACTCTGTCCATTCCTCCACCATGGTGATTCTTCCAGCAATGTCCGAGCATGTTTTATTTACTTTCCTAATTGTTTTGTATAGTTATTTTGTAGCCAGCCATGCACGATGACTAGAACTCCGTGTTTCCTCCTGCAGTTGTTTTATAGATTGGAGTATTACAGCCAGGATTGATTCTACTGTTGATGAACCGAGTAACACACACCCAGAGGGTCCGATGTTTGTATTTGACATCTCCCCTCTCCAAAACTCTTCCTTCCTTTTTTCTTTTTTTTCCCCCACCCCGATATTTTACGCTGTGTTAGACATGCTAAATTATCAGGGGCATCACTACAGGAAGAGTAGAAGCCGACTCATCAGTTGAGGATGAAGCAATATTACACAGATTTAAAAGGTCTGAGTCATCAGTCAAAGAAAATAATTTCTCCTCAATATCGGGAGACCTGGCCATGGTTTAAAACTCTGATGTATCTAAATTCCGACTCTTTGCTCCTGTCAATGTTGTTCCTGAATTAGTCCATGCAATTTTGTCTGGCCGTTCCCCCTGTTAGCAGGAATCAAGCCCAAATCCTCACTCTGCACATCCTCCTTATGTTTTGGAAAGGTTCTTGTCACAATTGGTGCCACCCAGCTTTCTGGGGGTTGAATTGTGCCCCTCAAAACTGCATCCACCTTAAACTGGGTCGCAGCATTACCAGGAGTCAAGCCTAGATCCTCAATCTGTGAGTCCTTCTTAGAATTTGGACAGGTACTATCCCCATTTGGCTGAAACCGACTTTCTGGGGTTTGAATTGTGCCCCTCAAAGCTGCATCCGCATTAACCAGGATCCGGGGGTGGTGGGTAGAAGAACAGATTCATCCCCACTCCCCGGTGCATATCCCTGGAGTGAGACCAGGCCCACCATTACCAGAACTGGGGCCTTAATGCCAGCTAATAAAAACAACGTTGCAGTCAATGGTTGTGTTACCCCGGAGTCCCCAAGTATACCTGTTTTCCCAGGCCATTTGACTCTGTTCTGTCCATTATCATTTTTGTCACATTTCACTTTGCCCTTGCCAATGCTTTCTTCAGCCTTCCCCCCTCCTCGCCTCCTTACCGGGTTCACAGCGGGCAGTCGAAGGGGTGGGTACGGTGGGTGCAGCTGACAGGTTGGCAGATGCAAGACTCCTTGTTCCACAGCCAGGCATTTCACGTTCTTGTGGGGTTGCAGGAACAGAGAACAAGAGAGAGAACATGAAGAAGCTGTAGATTATTTCCACCACTGCGGTTGCCATAGGGCGAAGCAGTCAGACTCGTTTGCTGCACAAGTTCACTCTGAATACGCCCAGCAGAGACTGCCCTCTGAAGCAGAAACCCGCTAGCATACTTCGGATCAACGCTCAATGGGACACAGGTCAGGGGAGCAGCAGGTAGCCGGCGTCTTACTCGGGTGCCATCTTGCTCCTCCAGTTTAATTTTAATTTTAAATGCACAACCCAGGTACCAGTATCAATAGAGAAGATTATTATCCCACCAATGAGTAAAATAAATCATGTACTTTAAAATCACCTATATGCCAGCGATTAATTGAAGTATTCATTGAGGTAGTAACTTATTTATGATCTTTTCCCACAATATAACATATTTATTTTTAACTTTTTTCAGGCCCAGGTATAGTGGGATCATTAGGGCACACCCCTATATGTTGATACATACTGAGTACCATGTAGCATTGAGCGTAATAAGTGGAAACCGTTTCCCAGGAAGTAGAGCTCCAGAACCTTCGGGTCATTAAGTCACTGCTAATTAATCTCTATTCTTCAATATACATTTTATTTAATTAATTTCTTCATCCTAGGATGAAACTTCGGTGCCCAGTCCTTCGTTCCTTGTTGAAAATGTGATGAAGAATTGATTGTATTGACTCAGTGTTGATACACCACTCAAATGGATTACTATTACCAAACTCCTATGGGGTGCTATGAGGATCATTGATCTTTTAGATTTGTAACAAACAAGGGGGTGTTATTTGTTCTGTCAGGTTATTTCTGAGCGCTCTCTTTATTAACGTTCTCGTGTGAGCTTCAATATATCTGAAACGGTGCCACAGGAGAGGGAGAGATACCCCTAAACCCTCTAGTGGTGGGCCACGGCCCACTGTACAGACAGGACACAAACTGTGCACACGTTACATTCAGTGTATAATGCGTAATAGCATATTATTTCAAAACAAATCCATATAACAAAACAACTGAAGAAAGCGAGGGACCACAAGACAAAGAAGAAAATTCAGTCTTTCTGTTTATGAGGAGTTCAGATATTCCAGCCAGCCAACACGTGTTTCGTGAAGGGGCACAAGAACCCCAGACTTCTTCAGGGCTGGTGAGAAAACATACATAGGGTACGTATCACAAAAAAGTACAATTTGTGTTACACTTCAAACAGGTACACCCTTAAGTGTCCAACAATACACGGTGGGGAAGGTCACCAAATGAAACGTAATTGAACCCTAATAGAAATCCAAGTGTGTTGGGTTATATTAGAAACCCAATCTGTAAATCACAGTAAAGTTGTAGGGAAGTTTGAAGAATCTTGACAAAAAACCGAGAAAAGTGTGCATCGTCAGGCATGCGTAAGGTTTCAAAAATATAAAATACGTTTGAGCTACGATGTGAGAATCGGACTACAAATATCAAGAGGTGTCGTTTTGATTTCAGCTTGTGTAGACCAGTCATATGTTAGGAAAATGAGAAGAAGCACCCTATATCAATGTGCCTCTACGATAACTCACAAGGTGAAAGGGTTATAAGCCACTTTAAAAGCCCCACATAGAAGAGTAAACGTGCGAGCGGTTTATATAACCCCTACCTTCTGTAAGTATGGCGAATGTATCAGACCTGTGAGTACAGGAGAAAACCAGACAGGCATAAAACCACACATCTCCCTAGGTATCAGATACCGTTACTTGAAAGACTGTATACCCGTGACACAAGAGTATATATCCTACAGCCAGGCTTACCTCAAACCTGGTGATAATTCCGACCCAGTAGGTCTTAACAATCATGCGGACCGGGAACGTTCAATGATGCAAGTGTAGGAAACAATTGGTCCGAAACAATACGGCCGTCCAAGTAAAGCCGATTTGAGTCACCTCGACTCTGTAAAAAAATATATATAATTTTATATGTACCCGTTCAGTAATGAACTGCGCTACCTAAGAAGTGAATCAAGACAAGTAAAACATGTAAACTGAAGGCTAAACCTTACCTAAGACGAGTACATCCAAAAGTCACAGCCTGATTATCTCCGCGTGTGGTTATGTGTGTGCACCGTGCGCATACCCGGAAGTGCTTATTATAGCGGAAGCCACTAAAAACACTAGAACGTGTAAACTGAGATTCATTGTCAGTGCGCATGCGTGAAGTATAGTGCATCGCATCCCGATGTTTGTCAAGAAGCATCAACTTAATTTTCAATTGTTAATAAACATATGTCAAATGCGAAACGGTATAATACAAAACAGGAAAATGCAAGAAGAAGTATTAAAACATGTAGTACACAAGAAAACCGGAACAAATAAGGAGACGTCATTATAATCATTAGAAAGCGGAACAGATAAGGTAACGTCATTGCAGTATAATTATACTATATATAATACGTGAGCAGAGTCATCAAATATGTACGAATACCTACGGGATATCCTACGGGATATTAATGAAGGTCACATTTCTGGACATTGAGATTCTTATCAAAGACAATAACTTACATACCAAATTGTACAGGAAAGACACTGCGTGTAACGCAATTTTACACGCTAACAGTGCACATCCACCGCACCAAATCAATGCCATTCCCTTCGGGGAATTTACTAGGGCTAGACGCAATTGTAATATAGATACAGATTTTGAACTTTGCCTACATGACATGGGAACCAGATTTACTCAAAGGGGCTACAATAGATCCATTATACAAAGAGCAGAGAATAGAATCAGAAATACAGACCGAATCAATACCATCATAGACAAGGAGAAGAAACCTACGGACACAGCAGTCAGATTGATCACTAACTTTGATGATTACAGTAAGGCCCTTTCTAAGAGCATGCAGAAACACTGGCATATTCTCACCAACGATTCCTCTCTAGCGAAATCTGTCTGTAACAAACCACAGATTACTTACCGCAGGGGTAAAACACTACGCACCCGCCTCAGTCCCAGTTACACTTATAACGTAACCCCAGACACTTGGTTGACTACACGGTCTAATGGATTTTTTAAATGCGGTTTCTGTGGCATATGCAGATGGGCAGAAGACAAAAAGAAGATGTTTAAAGGCCCTAACAAGACATATGATATAAGAGTTAACATAAACTGCAATACTAAATTTGTGGTCTATGTACTGGAATGCACTTGTGGTGGTAAATATATAGGCAGTACCATAAGGAGCTTAAAAGAAAGAATTGGGGAACATGTTAGAGCTCTAAAACAAAAAGATTCGAGATACCCCATGGCAATACATATCTGGGAGTGTCCTACACAAGACCCAAGTAAGAGGTTTAAATTTTATGTTATAGATATTTGCAAACAGAACCCCAGAGGGGGTAATAGGGAGCTCAATTTGAGGAAGCTTGAAGCTTTTTGGATCATGCGCTTGCGTACCCATGACCTAGGTTTTAATAGTGACAACGAGATGCACTATTTCTTAGGGGATTAAACACCTACATTTACGCATGGCTGTACTTATGGTTCCGATACTGCATGCTTTTCAAAATGGTTTGACTACCCCAACAATATGAACGGGGTGAAATGTGTCAACTTGAGTTTTTTACTTCTCAGTGCATGCATATAGGATGTGTTCTTTCTGTACCTATATACCTACCTCAAAAGGACTTAGAGATACCAGAATCAACAATCTATGGTTATTCTCAGAATGGGCGAAATCGATAGTCTTGCTCAACATGTTTGTATGTATGTACATTTAACTTCCAGCAAGTCGAAAGGAATCATGTATCTCATACTTTTATATTTGTTCATATGTCTGCTTCACTGTGTACTCTACGTTGTAGACCTTCATTAATATCCCGTAGGATATCCCGTAGGTATTCGTACATATTTGATGACTCTGCTCACGTATTATATATAGTATAATTATACTGCAATGACGTTACCTTATCTGTTCCGCTTTCTAATGATTATAATGACGTCTCCTTATTTGTTCCGGTTTTCTTGTGTACTACATGTTTTAATACTTCTTCTTGCATTTTCCTGTTTTGTATTATACCGTTTCGCATTTGACATATGTTTATTAACAATTGAAAATTAAGTTGATGCTTCTTGACAAACATCGGGATGCGATGCACTATACTTCACGCATGCGCACTGACAATGAATCTCAGTTTACACGTTCTACTGTTTTTACTGGCTTCCGCTATAATAAGCACTTCCGGGTATGCGCACGGTGCACACACATAACCACACGCGGAGATAATCAGGCTGTGACTTTTGGATGTACTCGTCTTAGGTAAGGTTTAGCCTTCAGTTTACATGTTTTACTTGTCTTGATTCACTTCTTAGGTAGCGCAGTTCATTACTGATCGGGTACATATAAAATTATATATATTTTTTTACAGAGTCGAGGTGACTCAAATCGGCTTTACTTGGACGCCCGTATTGTTTCGGACCAATTGTTTCCTACACTTGCATCATTGAACGTTCCCGGTCCGCATTATTGTTAAGACCTACTGGATCGGAATTATCACCAGGTTTGAGGTAAGCCTGGCTGTAGGATATATACTCTTGTGACACGGGTATACAGTCTTTCAAGTAACGGTATCTGATACCTAGGGAGATGTGTGGTTTTATGCCTGTCTGGTTTTCTCCTGTACTCACAGGTCTGATACATTCGCAATACTTAGAGAAGGTAGGGGTTATAAAAACCGCTTGCACGTTTACTCTTCTATGTGGGGCTTTTAAAGTGGCTTATAACCCTTTCACCTTGTGAGTTATCGTAGAGGCACATTGATATAGGGTGCTTCTTCTCATTTTCCTAACATATGACTGGTCTACACAAGCTTAAATCGCAACGACACCTCTTGATATTTGTAGTCCGATTCTCACATCGTAGCTCAAACGTATTTTATAGTTTTGAAACCTTACGCATGCCTGACGATGCACACTTTTCTCGGTTTTTTGTCAAGATTCTTCAAACTTCCCTACAACTTTACTGTGATCTTTTAGATTTGTTTTTGACTTGGAAGAGTTGAAGCATTATTTGTCTCTAAATAGTGCAGTTTCTAAAGGTTGGCGATAAGCTATCTCTATATTGTAATAAAGGATGTGTATTAGCCTACATTATCATCTAATGCAGTAGTTGAAAATGCATCTTAGATATGATTCTTGTCATATAATGGCTTTGGATCTAATGTTCTTTTTCCCTAAGGCACTGCTTTCTCATTTGTGCATGTCATGATAATGTATTGTGGAAAGATTTCTGGTTATTTACAAGCCTTAAAGTATAGTTTGGAGCCCAACCACGTTTAACCAATATTATTGGATAGTATTCTTCAGAGAAAAGTTCCTTACCCTTGGTAACAATACTTCTGGTGGCTAAATATTCTTGTTAATTTTTCATTTAAAACTATCCTTCCAGGTATTAAACTTGTCTGGAAATCTTTTCATTTGCAGTCTCTCTCCATCACAATCACATTGGCATATATCAGACACCAACCTATGTGCTGATGTCAGTTTCTAATAAAGTGCTTCCCAAACATTTTAGAACCATCACCCACTTTTTAGAACTACAGTAGAGAATATAAAGTAAAGGTTTATTACCAATACTCTGCAGAGGAGTCTGGTCAGACCTGCACCATACGATGTCAGCCGTGGGACTGACCCCCAACAGTCTGCAGTGGATAATCATTCCTCTTGTGAGGCCCTCAGCCACGCCCATAATGGAAAACTACCGGCCTGAGCCAAACATGAACAAAGAGGCACAGTAGGATGAGCTCGCACCTGCCAGTTGGGAACCTGCTATCAGGACACCAAGGCCACGGTGTTGGGTCTCAGCATCTCCTAACATGAGAGCAGAAGCTAAACATTCAGATAAGCATTGTCAGGGCAAAATGGCCTATTCATTAGCAGGTTAGAAAACAGCCTTGAGCAACAGAGAAAAATAATAACAAAATACAGTGTTCTGCTGAGGCAAGCAATATGAGAAACAAGGCCTAACTTGGGCCCAGTCTAAGCAGCCTAATAGGAATTGCGAAATACAAAATGGAGTCACACTTGCTAACTGAAGCCTGCATATTACGTGGATAACTCAGCGGGTTATATAACGTGGATACAAATGATGTCTATTTAGCCACGCACTGCTAACCTAATATAGTATGAAACACGTGCATTGGAGGAATGGGAATTTTCAAATCCAACACACCTAGAACTGTTTTTAAGTACCACCAGTGGAAACGTTGCCCTACACTACCAAAAGGTAGTTCTCAAACACTTGCACACAAATTATCAAATTTTTCAGGGTTTAATACTTCTGACCAGAAGTCATTTTATTATAAAGTTGCATCCACATCAGTACAGAAAATTATGTTGACTAACACCAAACAGATTTACTCTGCTTCCTTTAGCGTCCGATTGTCTGAACAGGGTTTTGACCTATTGAAGGACACAATAGACTTAAAATCAGTCTGGGGTTCTAGGGACTGGCAAGTCCAGGGAACAGAAGCGCTATTTAGAGCATGCCTTATTCCACAGCAGATTATATTTTTAAATGACACTATGCAACAGACTAGCCAAGAACGAGGACCTGAACACACCTCGGTTTCCAATACCATCACAGATGGACGGGAGGCAAAATTCAACTTCACAAGAAGAGGTAGAAGAAAATGACATTTTTCGGTACAATAGATCAGATCCTAAATGGAAAAGATGGTTGGTTTGGCCCATAGACACGAACCGATGTCAGCATAGATTCTTGGGTAGCACCGAAGGTTTCAGCATCCATAGGCCAGATCCACGCTATGTACAAAGAGAACATCCAGGGGTGGTGACATCCTACAGTGTTGGGAAGTTGTGCCCTTAACCTCCAGACTGGAGCTCCTTGATCTTCAAATCGCAAGGATCTCGGCTGAGATACAGGCAATCATACGTACAAACTGCCCCATTCATTTCACAAAAATGGTGGGACGTATCTTTAATGTGTCTGATACAAGTGGTATTGTACACTTATTTAAGACTATAGGGTCAGAATTTCCTAGGACCTTTCATACAGTCCTTGAAGTTATTCCAAACTTCATACACTCTGTATTGGAAAGTATTTTTGGAGGTCTTCCGCTGATCCTGCTCTCAATTGCAGGTATACTGATTGTTATGTTTCTGCTACTCAATGGATGCCCAATCACCAACAAGATGGCAAAAGCAGTCCTGGAGCGTAAATATCGTGAACGCATGGTACAACATCGGGGCACACCTCGTCTGCAGGAACTGAGCAACCCATGGTTCCTATCGTTTAGACCAGTCTGGATGGACTGCATCTTATCTGTACTTCAATGCCCATTTTGCGGAGAAGAATCCATGTTAGATCTCTGTCTGACACTTCCATCGTCCACGCCACCGGACAAGAATACCATGCTGGAACCCGTGACGGCCCATGCTCAGCAATGTCCCTAGCGCATTCCTATCTTGATGGCTGCATTCCTGAAAAACCCTCAGGTGCCTTTTGCTACAACTGGGTTGAGCATCAGCTCTTCCATCAGCACTCAGGTATCGACTACAGCACCAGCTGCCTCTGCACCAGCTATTGGCAGTTCTGAGTATCATATGTGTTCAATTAACATGCTCTGCGAGGTGTTGCAGGGATTGTCCTCTGCAACAGCGAGCAACGGCGATGTTATGTCTCCCAGCGAGGACACTTAATCTATAATTGGCTCATCGTGTGCTGGGAAAGAATTCGTTTTTTTCCTTTTGTTTGAAAACTCAACTAAATTTGGAACATTTCCTTTAATTGACACTTTCTCTGGGAAAGCTTGGCCTTCTGACGCTTGTAGTGGTTCGACTTATATAAACAAACTCAACTAGGACTTTGGCTTAGAGTGACATTTGCAATACTAACTTTAAAAAAAATAAAATTCTTCCCCCCATTAGACTATTGTTTAAGTGGTTTTAAAGACAATGTTTTATGAAGCTCACTGATAGTTTTATGTTCTGCTACCTAGTAAAAAGAGTAATTCACTAGCATTTTTTTTCATTGTTGACTGTTTGAAAGAGGAGTGGGTGTTATGTTTCATATAGCTACCCTAATATAGGCCCGGGTAATATCATTCACCTTTACCTACATTATCTCCCTTATACTACACAGTAACAAGCGTTTAGGATTGAACCTTCACCTAGTTCTAGTCCTGGGTGCAGAAGGAGGGTTTTCACTGAACAATAGCATCCTCTAACTTCATCAATGGACTCATACAGTATGAATGAATATTCATGAGGGTTCTTGGAAACCAGGCAGAGGCTACACCACCGGCATAATAATTACGTACAAGGTTCACCCCATATGTCATCCTCAAATCCACCAATGGCTAATACAAGAAACAAGGGACAAAGAAACCCTAGATACTTTCTGTATAAATACAGCACATCTTTCTAGGGTTGGAAGAGGAGACAGAGTCTTCCAGGCCGGCACACTGACCAGAGACGCTATGGCTACTGCATGCAGATGCTCCAGCTGACAGTGGCCAAACAAATCCCGTGCGGGGTGTCCAACTCGAGACCAGGATGGGGACCCACACTCTCCCACTTCAGGTAATGGGGTTAGACTAAATCCTAGAGGGATTCTTGGTTCACACCTACCCACATGCTGGGTACACTTAGGTACATCTAGATAGGCATTATAGTAATATGCGCACCCTTTTATCATGCATTTTATATTCATGTATTCATTCATGATTATTGCAAGATGGTAGAACTATACTATCCTCTTATTTTCACTGTACTGCTAATCATATATATCTGCTACTGTCTAACAGTTGTTGCAGCACTTCTATTTTACACTAGAAGAACAACGGTGCATTAAATTCTCATTGTAACACGCCCGACTGTTTCTTCTGTGTAACTCTTTGAGACCAAATAAGTGAGTATTAGTGACTGAGCGACAAGTAGTACATTGTTTTCATGATCCTGGGGGATCAGGGTTGTCATGTCCTGAGGTTGCCAGAAACTATTCTCTCCCTGATAAGAGTCGATTGTAGTTGTACTGTGAGCTAGCTAAATCAGAAAGGCTAACATTCTCAGTGGGGGTGCTCAGAGTCAGTCTGCCACCAATCATACAGTTTATGTTATCCAAATGCACAGATCCTGTATGGGTAATATAGGAATTACATGACAGAGCAGGCAGTACCCAGCAAAGGATATCTAATAAACCGGTAAAATTTGCAAATGAACACATAGCTTAATAGGCCGAACAGATTATTGTAAATGTGTTTTTCCCAAGGGTTAGAAATCTGTGTTAAATGCAATTCCATGTTCTCAGTAGTTGGACAGTTACATAATCTCTTATGGACGGTTTTTGTAATTTAATTGTCTCTCTGGAAAGAGTCATATACTCTCTAAAGTAATTTTGGACCACCCATGATTTCTCACTGATGGTAAACACATTGCAAATATTATAGGTCTGGTCTACCTATAATATTTGCTATGTGTTTAATATACTGAAATCAAGGAATTGTGCTCTTAAAATCGCCGCTAAGCAGTCATCCAATATGTCTTTGTTAGTTGTGGCATTTGACAAAACTGATAGCCAATAGTAGATTTGGGACAAATTTTATATGGTATTTCACATAGTCTAAACCCAGCTCATTGTGAAGGAAAATATAGGGACTGCTGTGTAGCAGCCCAAGGAGTTCCTGCAAAAAACATTTTCTTCCCCTTGAAACTATTTGTCGACAGTAGCACCAAGTAGCTGCTCCATAAACTAAGATTTGGTGGGCGCTTCAGTTTATATATATCCAGAAAAACCTTGGTCAGCTTGTTGTCTATGTTCTGAGCAAAGTTAAATATACTGCCTACCCATTGGCCAAACCTTCAGCACTAGATTGCAAAATATTGTGACCAAGAACTCCAAGAATCAAATGTTAAACCTAAGAAGGGAAAGTAATTTATCTCAAATTTATTTCCCTAGATGGAAATGGCTCTGGTCTTGCACATCTTTAGGCCACATTCCATATAAAATATTTTAGCAAAATTTGTCTCGAGATAACGATTGCCTATAAAGAAGAGAAAGTTATTAATCCCACTCCCAATGCAATTGGGGTCCAAGAGATTAAAACGGCATCATCTGCATACAAAAGTGTAGCTATGGTGTTAGAATTTATCTTGGGCATATTTTCTTCATTACTAATAAGAAATGTGTTAAGGTTGTTGATTATAGAAGGAACGAAATAGGAGTGAGGATACATCCTTGACCGACTCCTCGGTCTAATGTGAATGAGTCACTACATTTTAGCCTTTCACCATATCTCACCCAAACCAAAACTCGCTTATAGTGTGCTCAAGGGAAGTCAACTAAGGTATTATCTAGGCACACATTTGGTAAATGCCCCAAAGCTTTGACCAATTAGCATAGTAAAAAGTGGCAGTTACTTCCAGGCCACCCCCCTTTACTATGATGTATTTGCATACTAGTAGGTAAAGGTTTAGGCATTACTCCATCATCCCGAGCCCCTCACTGAAACCATATTGCACCTTTGAAAAGGATATTTAGATCATCAGACCATGCCACAATTCTATCTGTGACTGTGCAGCCCACAACCTTTCATATTGAATCAAGTATTGAGATGAGTATGTAGCAGGGTGGGTCTGGTTTGTTACCTCTTTTTAAAATGGGTACTACGGAAGCTGTGTGCCACAAAGCAGTGCAAGCTGAGTTCAAAGTATTGCTGAAAATGGTAGCCCAAAGGTAACTATATAATTTATAAAGGTCCATAAGGACCCCTTCGGACTTGGTGCATTTCCAGAGTGACTCGGCAAGCTGATAGAAAGACTGTTAGTTGATGATACAAGATTACTACATTTCTTGTCGCCTTGGGTCACTAGATGGTCGATAGACCTAGAGTGAGCTACCCATTCATCTGCTGTGACATTCAGCTCTAGCCCCACTGCCAGTGCCCTATTAAATGTATCATTGTTAACTATTGCCCAGAATGTCTTGCCATCTTTATTGTTACCGGAGGTGACAAGGTTCTCCCATGTCTCTTCCCCTAAGGCAAATTTTTGTGTTTATTAATGTGGCTTTAAACACAAGCCTGTAGCTCTCTATGTCCTCCCTACCTCTAGGGATATTGTTGGAGGCTGTACCCAAATGCCTGTTTTCCGCCCTTCAAGCCCTGTCAAACAGCTAGTGTGGCATCCTTCCCAGCTCAGGAGCATGCAAAGGACCATGCTACACACTGAGCTCTGGTTTGCAGGTCTTTATTCAACTGCATGTGACCGTTAACTGAACGAACTGCTTCATGAATTTTATTGACCAGACACACTCAGGTACCACCCTGTGATGCTTGTAAGGATTCTTCTGAGGATCTCTAGAGTCTTTGTGCACATAAGCACACAACATGACATCTCCCCTTTGTTAACTTAAAATACTTGAGTTATGAAGGGTCTAATTCTGGGAAATGTCCAAGCTTTTAAATACAATTAAGAATCCCCAAGGTCCTGAGAGGAGCAGGCATGCCACTAATCCGATTATACCTGATGAGCTAAGTAAATCAACTTGAGTGTACTCACTAGTGCAACAAAAGAACACTAAGTCTCCCGAAACCTGCCTCCCTCAGCCTTGCGAAGAAGTGTATCAATACATGCCTTTGAGTTAAGAACGGAACATTTATTAAAGGGAATTCCTTTATGCACCGGCCACATAAATAAACAAGTGGAAGTTTTAGCCAAATCCTTGTTGCCTGCCTGCAATCACCGGACTTCAGAGCCCAGGACACAGCGCGCATTGCGGCAGGAGCCGCACGCGTCATGCTCACCGCCACCTACAAAGCGGGGTCAGTGCTTCCGTGAGCAGGAAGCCAAATCCTTGTTGCCTGCCTGCAATCACCGGACTTCAGAGCCCAGGACACAGGGCGCGTTGCGGCAGGAGCCGCACGCATCACGCCCACCGCAACCGCCACCTACAAAGCGGGGTCAGAGCTTCCATGAGCGGAAAGCCAAATCCTTGTTGCCTGCCTGCAATCACCGGACTTCAGAGCCCAGGACACAGGGCGCGTTGCGGCAGGAGCCGCACGCATCACGCCCACCGCGACCGCCACCTACAAAGCGGGGTCAGTGCTTCCGCGAGCGGGAAGCCAAATCCTTGTTGCCTGCCTGCAATCACCGGACTTCAGAGCCCAGGACACAGCACGCATTGCGGCAGGAGCCGCACGCGGCACGCCCACCGTGACCGCCACCTACAAAGTGAGCTAAGGGCTTCCACTACATGGGACACGCGCGGGCATGCCGGGCAAACACCCGGGCCAAGGGCGGGCCCGTTTGAGCCAGTTAGAGACCGGATGAGACCAGTCTGGGCCCCCCTCTGAACGCGTACTATCTCAAGGTCAGTGTCTTTGGTACATTTTTCTGCTACTTATTACTTCGTTATTCCATAGATCTGGCACGAATCTGCGTTAAAGATGAATAAACAGGAAGGAAAGGGGAGAGGCGCGCACCTAAGCAGAAGTGTGGCGGGGACATTGGATCAATTTATAGTAAGAGCGACATCAGTTCTGGAAAAGGAGATAGCAAATACAGAGCGCCGTCTATCTCTCAACCCCTTACTGTCCAAAAGATCCTTCCTGGGGGGTTTAGCTTCAGCTCGCTCCCCTGATCATCACTTTAACACCCATATTAATATCACCGACAAGCCGAGTATTTCTTCGCAGATCCTGAATAACTCAGCGGAGGCATGTATTACTTCGCCATCTGCTGAGCCTGCCCAAGAGTGCGTATCCAGCCCTCCCCAACGAATCTCTACGAGGTCTGTGCCCCCAACCAAAAACAAGGGCATTAAAGCCATCCCAGATCCTGCAGTAAAGAGGAAGAGGGGAGGGGGCCCTCAGAGACCAAAAACTGCCAAAGTACCTAAAACAAACAAAAGTGGAGTGGGTGCTATAATGGACTCTTCTAACATAGTAGATAGTGCCCCCCTATCTGTGAAGTCTTGAAGCTTGGTCCAACAGGAGTCTCATGCCCAGAAGACAATGAGGTAATATGGAAGAGACTAGAAAATGTAATCTTAATATCACTAGACCTATCAACTACAGATTGACCAAGATCGAGGAACGATTAAAAAATCTTGAACTGCAGGCCAAGTCTAATCTTTCCGTCTCTGAGGGCCCATCTACTCAAAACAAGTTGCCTTCAGTGCCAATACCTTGTAAGACAAGCACCACCGTCATAGTCATACCTACACCCATTAATCAACATCCTACAAAAATATTACCTACTGCTACCACAGCTACCAATTCCTCCATAGTGACGTTCCCAATGACTGGAAGTTCCACTGATCTGGGGAACATGTCAAGTGAATTTGCTCAATCTATGGCGAGTCCCCCGAGCGAATAATGTTTTCTTGCAGTGACAGCAGCCACCTATGCACCAAGTACTAATTCTCACACAAGCTGCGCCACAGCAACACAGGCTAGTGCCCCACCAGGGTCTTATGGTCACAAACCGCCTACGATACCTGGAGGACTGGAACACAATGCTACCACAGATGGTTTTTCATCTCTACATCTTCCCTCGGCATCATCCCCCTAGTGGTGGTCCTGAGGAGCATGCCAGTGCTTCGGGAAGACCAGACTGAAGCCACTGAACAATTATTACTTAAAGTTTTGCATTGGTTGAATACGCAATTGAAGGGTGCAGGGATCTCATGGCAAAGACGCTCGGCGTGGATTGGACCCTCAAAGAAGGAAGGGCGGGGGGAGATTGTGTAGTTGTTAATTTTAACAATGAGAATGTTGTTTGATTTGTATTGTTTCATCTGGGCAGTAATCTAGGAAGACACTCTGATAAAATCTCGGTCTTTCCCCTAGGGTTTTTCTATAAAACCCTTCTTCACCCCTTAATAGGAAGGGGATCACTAAGTTCAGCAAGACAGATTTGGGCCCCGTCAAGAACCATACATAGACCGCTAGAGGTAAATCTTACCAACAGATTTGAACCCTTGTCTAACCTAGATGCCTGTGACTGACTACAATCAGCCACTTCCATTTCGGCAGAGAAGGTTGATAATCCACCCATTCCCTCACCCGTAACTGAAGCAGGAGCTCAGATATTGATCGCTAAGCACCTAGATTGTCGAGAGATTTTGATACCCCTTGTAATGGGTGGTAGTCCATCTTGCTTCCCCGTATCATTCATCCCATGGAATATTGCTGGGTTATCCTAAAAAATCACGTCATCTGATTGGCCAAGTTTTATTGAGGGGGTTGATTTTATTGTGCTACAGGAGACATGGTGAACAAGTTTGATTTTTCGCCCTGGTTATTTGGCCTTTGGCAAAGTGGCAACCACAGGACATAAAGGGAGATCCAGCGTGGGGCTGATCATTTGGGTCAAACAACAGACATACTACCAGGTTGGGGAGTTAATAATTGACAGTCCTGATATTCTTGCCATAACGGTCCGTTCAGAGTGTGAGCCAGACCTTGTATTGTTTAATGTGTATGCCAGAGGGACAGCGGGAGGTAAAGTATCGCCAACTATTTCCCATCTGGATACTATCATTGAAGCCATGAAAGGGCCAAATCATCTGGTAATTTCAATTGTACATTTGAGCCCTTCGGGCATGATGAGTAGTTTTAGCTCTGATGAGGATCTGATTTGGGGGATACCATCCTTAATGCTGCCCCCAATTAACAAATGGACTGAGGCGGCGCTGCAATTAAAATGTTTATCCCTAGAGAGGGGCCTTAGGGCAGTTAACGGGAGATCGCCATCAGATACTGAAGGCACTCACACCTACAACAACGGTTTAAGAAGTAGCAGGATTGACTATTTCCTTATCAGCTTAGAATTATGGCCCAGACTTATGGATTTGAAGGTCCAAAAAAGAACAGAGAGTGACCATGATCCCTTATTGTTAACCTTAGAAAGGAAGGGTCAGGACACGCAAAGGGCTAGTAAGGAAATAGTGACAGCTGACAGAACTATGACCCTAGACTGACGGCGGCTAAAATGGGCGATAGTATCGGACAATGAGGGTACTCTAGATTTGATAAAACAAACCCTCGAAGACACATTAATAGTTCTTTACTCTTTAGAGACACAAGATGATTCTCTCCCTGCCCATATAAAGGTCCATGATGACCTCTTCGCAAAGTTGAAAGTATTCTTTACCAAAAATTAAAGCTCTAACAGGCATGTAACTCAGAAAGCAGCAAAATGGTATGATGAGGCATGCAGGACTGCATTCAGGTGCCTTTCTCAGGCAATTAGTCTGGGAGTTCCCAAGGAGGTTAGAAATGCAAGATTAGAATACAAAAAAGTCCAACAAAGGGCAAAGAAGAACCATGATGAAAATAGTTGGAAGGACCTGATTCACGCTAGTAATGGGAAGAATTGGCATCAGTTTTGGCAAATTGTAAAATGGGGTAGTGGTGACATAGGGCCTGTACCAGTCAACAATGTGCCACCTGATCAATGGGTGTTGCAATATCAGGCCCAATTTGCCTAAACAGGAGGGACTCCATCCCCCTACCCTGAGATTATTACTGATGCTGTCCTAACCTTTGATATGGGGGAGATAGATAGAGTTCTGGATGGTATTCCAGCAGGTAGGGCCCCTGGTCTGGACTGCATTCCGGCAGACATATTTAAACAAGATAGAAAAATCTGGGATAAATATGTCCATATTATCTCTAATGCCGTGGCTAGGGGTGCCCCATACCAGAATCCTGGCGTGGGGCAGAAATGATTCCAATATACAAAAAAGGGGATTGTGCCAGTCCAAGCAACTATAGGCCAATAAGTCTAATTGACACCCTACAAAAGATTGTGGCCTGAGTAGTACTAGGTAGAGTTAACTTATGGATAATAGACCAGTATATTTTAATCACGTGTGTTTCCGTCCACATGTTAGCACCATGGACCAAGTTTTTAGATTTATGATGGTTTATTGGAGCACTGTGATCTTAGCAGGGGGTACTTTATATTCTGCATTCATTGACCTTAAGTCAGCATTCGATCTGGTGCCACAACATAAGTTATGGGACACACTCATGGAGGCAGGGATGCCCTCTGAGCATTTAGTTTTCATCATTAAAATGCATGAGTCCAATTATGCTCAGGTAAGGTGGGGACAACAGGGCGAACTAACGGACCGGTTTCCAGTTAACAAGGGTGTTCCGCAGGGGTGTGTTCTGGCCCCCACCCTATTCTCCTTGTTTCTAAACAAAGTTATCTCATATTATAATGCTTACCCAACTTATGCTCCATCTCTTGCTGGTTCGAGGGTACCTCTTTTAATGTTTGCAGACAATACTTTAATTTTGTCAAAAACTCAATTTGGTCTGCAACGTGCTCTCGACAGATTCACTGTCTTTTGCAACGACCATGAACTGGTAGTTAATGTTGATAAGACCAAGTTCATGGTGTTGCATAAACATAAAATAGTAAAAGGCAGAGTAGAAATGAATAAAGTGTCTCTGGAACAAACTGAAATTTTTACGTATCTAGGAGGAATGATGGGTAAGAAGATTAACTGGAAACCCTAGATAGATCTGCTGGTTCTTAAACATAATCAATTAGCAAGTGCCCTACTAAAGGAACATCGATTGTCCCACACCAAACCGGTAGGACCAGCATTAACAATATACAATGGGAAAATCAGGGCATCAATAATTTATGGTGCAGAGCTCTGGTGATTCGAAAATTTATCATCCATAGTATCTGCTCAAAACAAGTTTTTGAGATCACTAACTGGCCTCCCTCAATCAACTCCCCTTAAACCACTGTTACTAGATCTGGGTTGCATCTCATTTGAGGATGCAGCAGGTTTTAGACCCCTAGCCTACTGGAGGCGTCTCTGTACAGTACCGGAGTTAGCACCATATGCTAACACAGTCAAGCACATTAGAGAAGTTGGCTTGTCTTCAAATATTAAATTGCTCCAACAGATTAAGAGTAGACTATTTGATATGGGGCTTAGTCACTTGTGGGAAGACCCAGTGGGGAACTTATTCCCAAGCAAAAATGAATTTAAAGCACTCTACAGGGACATGATTAGCAATAAATCTATGTCTCTAGTGAGCAGTAGTTCCCTAACTGGTATCTTCTTGGAGCACAAGTATGAATTGAGATTCGAAGCCTATTGGGATTTTACTACGAGACCCAGCGATAGGAAACTATATCATCATTTCAGAGTGGGCCCTCTTCTGCTAAAATCTCTAACGTTGAAGTGGCACAACGTTCTAGATACTAACTGTACCACGTGTCCGACCGTCGAACAGTCCATAGCCCACATATTGTTTGCGTGCCCAGCATACAGGGGTCCGCGGACCGCGACATATGTGGCTCAAGCCGATTTGTTGCAATCTCGGCACGAGATTGTGTGAAATAGCTTTGAGCATTCTGAAAACTGATACACGTGGCCATAGCTATGGCAAAATTCCTTAGCTGGATGTGGGCTCTGAGAAGAAAAACTTGGAGACAACTGTAGAAACTTTACCCAATAATTAGTAGCCCCATAAAACTAGTTGGTCTATCCTGTATGAATTGCATCTCAGAGGGAATTGCCTAATGTTTGGTGTTTCTGATTATTATAATTATTTTTTATTTTTTAATATAACGGATAATAAATCTATCTAAAATCTTATTACTATAGGTGATACTAAATTCCGATAGGACATACGATTTTAGTGGCCAAAAGAGCCTTTTAATGCCATATTTACAGGGATTTTAAAAGTGATTCAACCATTGTTCTTAATGTATCTCATATAGTATTTTATGAAATTCTATGTTTGTATTTGTATCTTTTCTGATTGCAAAACATCGAATAAAGACTATTTTGATGATGATGATGATGATGGATGTTTTATTGCACCATCTCAGAGATGGACTACTTGTCACCAACCACCACTGTAAGGCGGATATGTAAGCATGTGCAATTCAACAGTGGGATGACCAAAAATGTGACCACTTTAAACAAAACATGACCCAGAACCCTCTCACAAGAGGTGTTTGTCTAGACCAGACCCAAGAATGGATCCTGCCTGTATCTTACAAAACTGAAAGTACAGTATCTCTCTCTTTTTTGCATGGTTGCATTAATTCAGCCGGACTTTTGTGATGTCTCTTTCAATGCGGACGCTAATCAGGGAAACACCGTCATTTCCCCATGCTTGAGTTGCAGAGCACCTGTACAGAGAACAGCAATCCTTAACTATGTTCCCATTACTAAAATCTTGGATGGCTCTTGGTGGCCCGCAGTGCTCGGGATCCCCCCCACACCCACGGACAACGAACGGAACCTGTGCATCGTGCTGAACTTCTTACTCTCAATGAACCACCAAATCAATGCTGTTTTGTCCTCCTGCTTCCACAGGCTGCGCCTGCATCATAAGATTTTCAAGTGGATCTCCACCGAGTCAAGGAAAATGGTCAAATATGCGATTGTCAGCAGCAGACTCGACTACGACAACGCACTCCACAATGGCAGGATGGCATCCAGAACGCCTCCACCAGACTCATCCTGAACATCCCACACTGTAACCACATGACTGGCCACGAGAGAGACCTTCACTGGCATCCTGTCAACAAAAGAATAACATTCAAGCTTCTCATGCATGCCTGCAAAGCCCTGCACAATGCCAAACCTACATACCTCAAACACCACCTCTCCTTCTACACCTCCACCAGACATCTCCCCTCCACCCAACTAGCCCTGGCCACCATGCCACAGATCTGCAAGACCATGGCTGTAGGAAGATCCTTCTCCTACCTCGCTGATAAGACCTGGAACTCCCTGCCTCTGCACCTCAGGCAATTACTATTGCTGCCACAATTCAGGAAGAACCTCAAGATCTGGTTCTTCGACTGAACCACAGACCGATTCCCCCACCCCTACACAGCACATTGAGACCCTCTTTGGCGAGAAGTCATGCTTTATAAGAACACTGATTGATTGGCTTAATAGCGTACATTCAGTCGCTAGGCCAGAAATGGCTTGGTCCTACATGTTCACTGAGAGCGATTATAGTTTGAAGTAGAAATTCAGAGCGATAAGAATGATTAAAGTAATAGGTTTAATGAAAGTGTTGTCTGCCTGCACCATATTGCATACATACAAGGAACGTACACTTCATGAAACAGAAGCTTTATTCTTTAAATAAAGAAGTACTTCTCTGTCTCCATTTACAAGGAATTGATACCCTCTACAATGCTGTTTAGTAATGGAACTAACAACTACATGATGTTCCTGATTTAAACAAGTTAGTTAAACAGTAGGTGACAGCTGGGAGGCTAATCATAGAGGATATGGTTGAAAATAGTGGCAGGGACCAGAGACTGGACAACATGACATGACATCACATGAGACATAGTTAAGTAAATTTCCCAGTGATGAAATGGCAAACGGCTTCACTGAGGACTGTGTCAAATGCTTTGGTGGACAAAATTGCTTGAACCTGCTAACAAATGATGATCACCCCAGGGAAATTACTGGCAACAGATGGCTTGTTTGCAGGAGTATCCATGACATATATGCCCAAGTTCTTGCTGTAATGGGGAAATCATCAAGCACTACAGAGGTGAAAAATGTCGGCTTGACTATAGACTTGTAAACCGATTTTAAAACTACAGATCATCTGGTCATGTTCTTCTCTAGTGCCAGTCAAAGATAGAACCGCTATCAACAGGTAGGTGTTATTATGGCACTTTGTGTATGCGTTAACTGGATGGCACAACCCACAACAGGATTTTTGTATGATAGATAAAGCCCGTGTGTGGGCACACTAGCTACATCAAGCACAACTGGGTGCTGTGACAGCAGACATAAAGTGGATGTTGGACCTAATGATTTGAAACTCAATGCTGGTATTTAACTTGTAGATATACTTTACTTTTGTTGAAATTGATTGATAATTAATGTGAGCCTTTGTGCGATTCGCTTATTTTGGAGCCAACTAACTGTTCACATTTATGGTATTTGCTATGGGCAGAAGACACAATCTATGCTTGAAGATGTAGGACAAATTGACAATGCATCTGTTAAATTCTTCTGTACATGTTCACTAACCCTGGGCGGTAAATTCCGCTCCGCTCGTGGAATTTATGAAATTTTGGCAACTCTGCGTTCCGCTGGGAATGCAGAATTGCCGAAAATTCCGCGATCCGCGACAGAGCGGAATTCGTGAGCATGGTCGAGGGGCTAAGCAGGAGGTAGCACTTACTGATTAGCCAGTAGAAAGTACTCCAGTTGAGTAGAGGTATTTCACAAAACGGTGGCATCTTCTTTGATAAATATGCAGGGAAGGATTCATTCTGACACGATGCTCCTGTCACAAAAAGTAAACCTCAACAGTAAGCACTTACAGCTAAAAATAAATCAGGTGCCCGAGTTGAAGCTCAAATTCGGTAATGCATTAATCAACCCAAAAAAATTGTGAGCTCGGTCAAGGCTGGGCAAGTGTGCTTTCTCCCGATATCTACCGTCAAAAATTAGCCGTGATGCTTGATGGAGGTCTTGCATGTATGACTTTCTCGAGCATCATCCTCGTGTGGTTCGTGAGACCAGGAGGTTCACTCTCCTCATCTGCTGCTCTGATCAGTCTCTGACCTTTTATAAACAAGAGGCATGTGAACTCGCATAGAAGCCCCGCCCCACACACACTATCGGTATGCAACGTCTTCCCGCCCTCTACCCACTATCATGGCGGTGGCAAAGTCACGGTAGACAATTCTTCTGGTGTTTTTTTAGTTACGCAGCTGTAGTGTAACGGGTGGCGCAAGCAATTCCGCAAGCTTGTGGTATTCTGTGTGCTCGTGGAGATTTTTTGCCATTTCGCTGAACTCCGCCCACCCTTAATGATCACCCACAGATGTTCATAATTTTACATTTACATGCAAAACTGCGAATCTAAGCAAAGCAGTATCTTAAGAGAGAACACCATTGAGGTAAAGCCATTAATACCCTCAATGCACAAGAACCTGAGTTAGAGCAAGCAGTACAGTAGTGTTAGTAGTGTTAAGAGCTAACTCTCAAGACCTCCAGATGGCAGAAACCCTGGAATAAATACTAGCTGCATCATAGCTAATTTGATGCATTATAACCATCCATTGACTAGAGCATGGGATTCAAAGTCCTCTAAAAATCCTACGAGATCAGAGAGAATCAAAACATTTTCTAGTCGTTTTGTTCACTCTCAAAATAAAAACCTTTTTCAAGGCAGTGCTTAATTTGTAAAATATTAAGTGCCGGGACCCAAAGGACTTCATAGAACTCCACTAGAACTGGCACAAACAACAGCCCAGCCACTCCTGCCAAATTCCAGTACCAACATCACCTATGTACTATATTTATAATTTCAAAATGAACACCATGCGAATAAATTTAGCTGAAGAATAAACACACACCACCACAATGTGGTGTAATCCTACAATAGGTCCCGGTTTATAGAAATAAGGGGCAGTGCCGAGCACCGGAAAACACTGTCACAAATTAAGCACTGTTTCAAGCACATGATGGTTAATATAACACTTACTAGTATAAGAGGTAAAAAAAAAATGTAAAACTTTATTTATTGAAGTTAAGAAGCAAAAACCGTAAGATAGACAATCGTTACAGCAGTGTGTATGCAGCATCTAGAAGCATATACATTCATCATAGATGTATCATGTTCAACACTTTGTACATCATTGCATTATCAACATTCATATATGTGCATTATACTGAATAATGGTGATGGGTTGGTATGTGCAGCACGTTTGCCTTATTAAAAAGCAACAGCATTGCAATATAGTGAGCATATAAAACATTAGTAATTCCTGCAGGCTAGTCCCATTCATGACTCAATTATCCACTCCTTCTCACGGAGTCTGGATGACTCTGCTAAATGTGTCTCTCCCTTGGAGAGGTGGCAGCATTATATAATATTGTCACCACCATCATTACACCGAATTTTCAGCAGTTGTGTCTATTGGGCGGGGCAATAGGAATGCTTTCAGAGGTTCCCAAATGTCTTTGGGGCGTGATGCCAGAGGGAGCAGGTCCGCATAATTGAGCATCTGTTCTTGGCAGAATATTAGGTCCTTGACGCGCTCCTTGAACTTGGGAGCTCCACCTCTTCCCCATCTACATGCAGTTCTGCACTTGGCCATCAGTAGTGCGAGAGCAACATACCTGCGAGAGGGTTTGTCTATGAGTTTAGTGTACCCTAATAATGACAGCAGTGGAGATGGTTGCAGTGTTAATGACGTCATCTGTTCCACCGTCACCTATCTGTACACTGGGAGGGAGGGACAGCTGAATGAACAAGAACTGTAAAAATAAAATAAAAACAAATTGTAACCTAATCACTAAACAGTTTATCCATCCTTTATTTTTCCTTCTAGCAAATCCCTGTCCTTATGAAGATAGATTTGCAAACTGTGAAGCATTTAAAGATGATTGCTCTGAGAACGACGTTATTAAGTCAAGTTGCAGAGCTACTTGTCAATGCTCTTCTCAAATAAAGTAGAAACATCCCACCTGCCCTCCTGGAGCTGGAATTGGACTGCACCAGTATCAATATACTCATGAATATTGGAACAAATAATATATGCAATAGACTGGTATTACCTATGTCTAAAGTTCTGATTCATATTGTTTGGCATGCAATAACTCTGATGGTTTCCAAATAGTTCATTCCCAAATGCGATGGAGGTCTAGACTGCTCCTGTCCAGCAAGTGTAACAGACGTGTTTTTGCATGTATGTATTTTCCTGAAAACTGTAACACCTTGTGCTATAGCTTGGTATGCACAATTACTAAAGGGGAATCCTAATATTTAAACTAACTAATTGAAAATGTCTTGTTGCAGTTGATATGCATGTATCTGTCAATTTTAGACATAAGACTCAAGTGGTTTTATTAGTCATTAATTGATTATTTTTTGTAATATTATATTTCATAAATGTCACTCTTTGGCTATCTGGGTTACGAATCAATGTCCCTTTTAATAAATATGTTAACGCTCTCATAAAGTGTCTGTTTTATCATTTGCTCTTTTATGGAGAATTAAGAACATATATCCTGCTACATTTCATTCATACCTATTTTTTATTGCATTTTAATTGTTTTATCAATCTAACCCATTTTCCTCACCCCCCAAAAACACATTGGGGAAAAAGCACTTTGTGTCAATGAGTTTTATACATGGTCATTTCAATACTTATCCCCAAAAGGACAAGTTATATTCCCTAGTTATTTGACCGAGAATATCTAACAAGAGGGAAGATTGTGGGATGAGAAGCAAGCAATAATAAAGAACAGACCAAAACCACAAAACGACAAGTGCACTGTTCTGCAAAGTTCCAAGGTTATACAATTAACAAAAAGAAAAAGGTTTCATCAGGAGTTAGTGTTGAAACCCACAGCACTGTGTGATGATAAAATTAAATGAAAGCTTAAGTGATGCATTTGTCCAAATCATCTTGGTTTTGACAGAATATTTTAATATTTATTGTAAAACCATTTGAAATATAGTTGTCTATAATTCATAAACAATTTGTGATTCAGAAACCATTATCACATAAATGGAAACATTTGTATCCTAGGTAAAATCAATCCCTTCTATCATCTTTTGACTGCTTCTTTCACAGGTTGCGCAGAGTTTTAGCATCTCGTTTCCAAATTAATAAAAAATCAGATATCATACGATTTGTATATATTTTGCGAGATGAGTTTGAGATGGAAATTGATGAAAGTCGTACATTCCTTGGCAGAATTGCACTCTCTTAAACTTGCATACAAATTGATATATTTAAAAAGAAATTCACATAAAAATTATTTTCTACATAGGGAAAGGTTTTATTGTCTGGAAGTATGGTAGTCTTTAAGGTGAAACTTCTTCCCCAAGTTACACACTTACATCAGCATGTTTTGCTATTTAATTTCAGTTTGTAAATTGATATGAAAAAATACTAGGATACTACTGACAAATATATGATACACTGCGTGTTCACCATTTTCCAAAATGGTGGCCTTGTCCTCCAGGAATATCAATGTTGCCACTCCTTAATCTACAATTACAACTAGAGGTAATACTGTCTCAAAATCAATTCATATTTAGGTATGAAAGTTGCTGAAATAATGCTTTTGTGAAAATTAAGATGTGATTGGGATCTGAAATTGTGAACTCTAAATCTAAATTTCTGCTGCTTGAAAGGTAATTTCCACAGTGCTTGCAGTATATTTGTTTAGAAAATATAAATAGAGACAATGGTCCATATCACAAGGATTGTGATTTTAATTCAAGTAGTAGAGATGGGGCCAGAATTGCCATCAACCCATATGCATAATATGACTATTTAGGCAAACCAAAACTATCCAGACAGCATATTGCCTGCCGGAGACACCATGCAATGCATACAGGGCAAGGTACTGGTGAATGATGAGCCACATAAAAACTGTGCAATATAACATAGTAGTCTCTCTTGAACTGGAGACAATGGCATTGGAACAAAGTGCCACTTAAAAGTAGCAGAACCGGCAGTCATATATAGTTCGGGTAAGAAGACACACACTGTTAGACTTTACAGACAATTTCATTGAAAACAAAGTGAGACGAATACAAACCATGCAACATGCCTACTTACTTGCTTCTATTGTGGTGAAGTGGTCTAATAGAAATCCTTTAAAATAAGAAAAGACAATGAATAAGCTCTCTGATTTTAACATAATTTTCAGGAGTCTGAGATTAATCAGTAATTTAAGAATGTTCTTTAGGGTTTATAGCATGGCAAGATAGTTATTTACAGAATAATACAATATTGGGCAAAATATGCTGGAATATTGCTAGATAAAGATAAACTCTAGCTGCTTCCTTTCTAAACAAATGATACATTTTCATCAAGAATCATTTTAATAGATAGGTACATTTGAAGATATAGGCATATAATATGGATAATATGATTTGATCCTTCAATCCCGCTGACGATTTGGCAGGTATCTCAAGGTTGTGTTGCACCGCCATGAGAGGGATAACAGCAATTAGGAATACAAACAATGCTTATAGAGATGACATTATGTGCCATCAGTATGTTAGAGAATAACTTAGGAAAACAGGTCAAAATAGAAATATGAACAAAATATAGTGCAAAAGATTAAATTTCAAAGAATGGGAGTCGTGAAAATGGAATGTATTATTAAAAGAAGGTGGATCCCGGGCTTATTTTTATTGTGAGGGACAAAGGCAATACAGTAAAGGTTCACACTGAGATAGCCAGCCTCAAAGCAAAGCATGTTCCATGGTGAGTTTTACATGCATAACATATGTAATTTACGTTTGAAATTGCTTTCTGAACTCAGTATGCTTGTTCATTACATTAGCGGTAAGAAGTAATATAGTAGAAATCACTACTAAAGGACAAATCAATATAGAGCTTGCTTCTCTACAAATCCCCAAAAATAGGCTTTGTAGATCGTTTGTTTGCTTGACAATGTCAGGTTAGGTTTTCAGACACTTTTCGACCTCACTACCCCGGTGTCCTTTGTTAACTTACACACAATTGATAATTCTAATTAAAATCATGGGAAAGGTAACTAACTATCTTCCTACGAAAAATGACATAAAATCCCTGAGGGAAAAGAAAGCAGTTCTATGGGCCCAATTCACAGAACTAACTTAAGACAAAATCCTAAACTTACTACCATTTTGGTATTCACAGAAGGCGCTTCCTAAAGTTAGGAGTCCTACCTTTACTACCCCTAAACTGAGAAAAATCCTAATTTTAAGACTTTCGGTATTCACAGAAGGCATTTAGGAGTCCTAAAGTTAGGAGTCCTAACTTTACTACTCCTAAACTGAGAAAAATCCTAACTTTAAGACTTTCGGTATTCACAGAAGGCATTTAGGAGTCCTAAAGTTAGGACTCCTAACTTCTGTGAATACCGAAATGAGTAAGTGCCTTCTGAGAATACCAAAATGAGTAAGTGCCATCTGTGAATACCAAAATGGTAGTAAATTTAGGATTTTGTCTTAAGTTAGTTCTGTGAATCGGGCCCTATGACTTTAAATCAAGATATATATAATTACCAAACTAATGTCAGTCACTCTACATGAAGTCTTAAAAACATCTGTGAATATTTTTGATATCAGCTAATAATAATAACAAATGCAACCAGTAGGATAAAAAAGGTAATGAATCTGATCATATTCTACATTGCCATACCAAGTCTGTATTTTCTTTTGGACAGGGACAATAATAAGGCTTTCAGTAATATTTTCTGGATTCACTGTAGGACAGAATTGTATCCTACTTTTTGAGCTAAACTGTAAATTCTCTTCTACAGGGAAATTAAAGTGTGTCTGGGAAGACAACTGTGAGAAAGTCTTCCTTTTTGCCCTGAGCACTACCATTTTTGTATAGAAACTGGTGGTAACTGACTCTGATTGTGTCCTGGGCTCCGCTTACCAGACCCAGGGCTAGTGCTCTGACTATAAGGTATCTAGTAATTAGGCTTCATTAGAATTGGTACTGAGAGCCTACCTGTAAGTCCCTAGTATATAATAGGGCATGAAGGTGTAGATGCTCAGTAAATTTAATGCACTCAAGTGTTCACTACTGTATTGCCTGCTGTCATTTTAAAGGCTGCCCTGCCTTTCAGGCTGCCTTTACATTAAAAAACGATATGCGAATTTGACTTTGCAGTTAAAGGTACTTACAAAGTCTCTTTATTGTTACATATAGGTCACCTCTATGGTCTCCCCCATGTGCCCATCGGTAGGGTGCTTTGTAACTGTAAGGAGGGACATTATAAAAGATGTTTCATATGCCCTGATGAGGCACAAACTGCCAATTTCATTTTTCCCCATCACAGCACAAGGTCATCATATGTTACCATGGGAATCATTTAGTAAAGTACAATTATTGAAAGAAAAGAGCTAAAAAAAATACTTCAGAGTATCAAAATGATAGATGGAATAAATCCACAATCTGGAACTACAGTCCTGGGGATTTTAGCTGGCTTCACAAGGAGTGGACTTTCTGACAGCAACAGGTTACCATAGCTCAGAATCACCATCTCCAACAAGAAGTCCCTAGCCTGGAGTGTGTCTCAGGGAGAGCAATCTGGTATTTCAGGGCACATATACCTTATCTCATTACCAATTGTAGCATCCTCCCACAGCCCGGGAGCATGCAAAGGACCACGCCACACATGTAGATCTGGTTTTCATGCCTTCATTCAGCTGCATGCAATCGTTAACTGAACATACGGCATCATGAACTTTTTTGGCCACATTCAGATACCACCCAATACGCAATGCTTGTAAGGAGTCCACTGAGAACAACTAAAGTCCTTGTGCACATAAGCACATAACACTACACCTAGGATTACTAGGTCTAGGGGGGTCTAGTGGATGACAGCAATACGTTTTTAATAAACCAGTCCAGGCAAAGGCTCTCCAATGGGTTTCCCAAGGCCATTGTCACTTGACAGACAGATATTGAATAATGTTGCATTCTTTCTAACAATCTAAGCAAACAATGTTTATATGTAAACAGCTCTCAATCTAAGTCTTTATCCTTGGTTTAGAACTGTTAAATCGTTAGTGCCCTTGTTAAAACACCTTTAGTGATTTTCAGGTATAACTGGGTGATAGGCAGTAAAACCATTAATCTTAGTGTCCCCAGACTGAGCATAAGTATACAGTATCTTGGAAATAAAAGCATAATCAGAGTCCCACAACCCCAACTAATGACCTTGGCAATTTGGTTCTCAAATACCCTAAGGATTTCGGAGATCAAGCAAAAGAGTGCAAGTCAGTTGTAATAAAGCCCTGTAGTGGACAGCAAATTTAGGTACACTCACTCTTGGTCCAAAAGCATCCCGATTGTGGAAAACCCTTAGAACACAAATCACACACACCTAAAAAATCCTTTATTTATCACCATAGACAAAGGATTTCAATTTGCTTTTAAGCATATGATGACTGTGAACGATTTTACTTAAGCCAAAGACTTCCAAGATGAATCCCACCTCTGCTGTGGTATTATGCACTGTACGATTGCTCAAATTTAATTAGGTGTAATTGCATAGCAGAGCACTGCAAAGGTGCAGATTAAATAGACACAGTGCAAGCCTTGTTTCCTCGGGTGAAAGAGCATTGTGAAGGCCAAGCACACACCTCCACACCAGGGCCTCAAGTGCGCCAAGACTATTATTACAAACAACAAAACCATGTTGCTGTCCTGCTTAATATGGAAGG
Source organism: Triturus cristatus (assembly GCF_964204655.1). Taxonomy (NCBI): domain Eukaryota; kingdom Metazoa; phylum Chordata; class Amphibia; order Caudata; family Salamandridae; genus Triturus; species Triturus cristatus. Next base: position 186,538,793 of record NC_140589.1, read on the forward strand.
CAGGATCCTGGCCATGCTACGTGTATAAAAGCTCCATGGTCCATAAGGTTTTGTGGGAGCCCAAGGTATGACACCCACAGATCAAACATTAGAGGTCCAGCTCAGGCCATGACCCAGCTGTATACTAACATATTTGCATGTAACAACGCCCTCCAATTTCGTGGCGTCCAGTTTACTACCAAAACAAAGGACCTTTTTTTTCCACTTAAACACTAAAATTGATTACATGTCAATAAACTATAGGTTTATGATGCAAACCAGTTGGGGACCTGTCCACAAAACCATAACATCTGCATAAAACAGTCAACCAACATGTTCCCCACTTATTTTTGGAAGTATTTGAACTCATCGCTTCTCAGTGGTAAGACGACCTAAACACATTAAACTGTAGAGGAAGCGTGTGCAACCCTGCCTTAAACTAGATGACTAAACATGATAATATGTACTATTCACCCAAGTTATAGCCAGCTAATCTTTTCCCCCCACAGTTTATCTGCCAACGAAGTCCAATGAGGCATTCCAGCTTTGTAAGTGGACTGGTCTACAAGGCAACATGGTTAAGGGTGACGAGAACCCCTAGTCGACCTCAGGAATACTTGTACATTGGGCCACGCATTTGTATGGTGAGCACAGGAGGACATTTTGTTTAATATAGTACGAACTTGAACCGAAGGTATCAGAGCGCTTTACATGAGCACCAGTTCCGTGACACAAGGACACATTCATTTTTGTGAGGCACGGGAAAATTAAGTGATTTCGCTAGAATCACAAGATGTTGAAAGTCAATGCACGGTTCCCCAGATTTAAGATCGACCGCCCTAGCCTTGAGGCTACATCCTCTCCCCTGTCAGACTTTAGTAAAACATTGGCTGAAGGACATAAACTGACAGCTGACAATAATTGGAAAGAAAGTTGACATAATCTTTTCTACCTAGAAGGACCAATACTGCACTCCACTCTTCCATATTGCCGGGAATTTGTCTGTTTTGGGAATGGTGCACAAAATGAGGATTCTATCTAACCTCTTCTTGTTCAAAGTAGAACAGCATTCATCCCTGCCCTTTGATAATTTTGATGGGTAGTCTGCTTTTTGGTACACAACTTTCCAGTAAAATTTAGGAAGAGGGTAAGGGGGCAACTTATGTACATTTTGCCAACATGCTGGGGACCTATCACTTTAAAATCCACCACTTGTCAAAACTGCTTTTAGTTTTATGGACCTCTTAGCTTAGCTCTTTAAAAATGCACCACTTGTACATAATGCTTTTAGTTCTACTGACCTCTTAGCTCTTTAAAAATGCACCGCATGTCAATATTGCTTTTACCTTTATTGACCCCAAATTACCCTTTTAATTCTTCCCTAGGAACGTCTGTTTCTAATTATGTGTACATTGTAAATGTGCAAATTTCCTCCATAATGTTAACAACGTTTTCTGGGAAAAACCCACAAAGTGGTCTTTGAAGCCTATGCAGTTGTGGCTAGTGTGTTTGTGGTCTGGTCTTTTAAAAATCAGTAACTAACATTTATAATGGTATATTTAAAAGATGTTTCTTGCAGGTGAAACCCCAGTCTTCTTTTAAAATAGACTTTTGATATTTTTTATTTATCCGAATGTGTGGGTTACATGCTTTAAAAATGTGGAAAACAAAGAAGTGATGGGCAGTTTGCTTGAATTACTCTCGCTCACTGTTAATTACCCGGAGCCGCAATCCAGTCTGCCATTTTTTTGCCCATCATCCCACCTCAGATAGAAAATAGCCATACACAAATTAGCCCTGGTGCTGCTCCAATAGGAACAGTTCAGACTGAACTGCAGAGACAGTTCACTTCTGAGCCAGAACACAAACAGCCCCATGACAGTAGTGGACGGTTAGCATGGGGTTAATCTTTTCTTGAGCTACACAGCAAGAATCACTTCACCTTTGTAGTATAAAAATCGAGACTCAAGATATTTAGCTGACAGCATCATGGCAATAGCTTTCACAGATGGAGAAGTAAGAGCTTCATACTTTAAAAAAATCTCCCAATTACTTTCCTTGTATTTGCAGTTCTGGCAATGTAAAGCAATGTTGGAGCTTCACTAAACATGCAGTTTTAATGAATAGCATTTCACTAAAAGGTTTTTTTACTTTACAATATTTAAATCCTATCAAATATAGTCAAACAATATGCATACTCATATCAGAATAGATAACAGTAGAGATAACCAGAACTAGATCATACGGTATCTTGTATTGGAGATGGCATTGTACAACTCTGGCCCATAAATGTCAAAAATGAAATCAAAATGAAAGTGAAAACCTAGGCATGTAATGTCAACAAATGTGCAAAGTAGCAGCATCCATGATATTTAGCAATGTCCATCCATTATCGAAGAGCGTGCAGTACTTATCAAATCTCTGACTGTTCTACATCTGGAATAAGTTGCATTCTATCTCAGGGCCAACATCCTTCTTTGAAGGAGGCCATTAGGTAACCCTGTTCAAAGAAGGCTTTCTCAAACCATCATCAGGAACTGACTCCTCCCTTCCTCTAAAAAATGTCTGGGCCACATCATCAGCAAGCTAATTACTGCATTTGATACACAATTGAAGTTACCTATTACACAAGAGACAGTCAGGGTAACCATGGACATGTTTCTGAGGTAAGATCCTCAAGCAGGAAATGCAATAGAAAGTCTGAGGAGAAATAATTGAGAGATATCTCCAACTTTCAATGTAAATAACTTCTTTACAGTTCATTCTGTACTCTAATGTGGAGCAAGGGTGAGCTTATAGCAGGTCTATGTTGTAATATTTAAGATGTTCAGACAACACATTATAACAGAGTAAGAATAGTGTAATAAGAACATCTCCACAGCTCAACAAGAGTGCTTTTTGCCTCAGTTCAGCAGCCTTGATAACGTTATACACATTTGTATGTCTGTATCTATGTGGTATTGATATATGGCACATCTAGCCAAAAAGCAGAGGAGCAATGTATATGTTCAAAGTCTAGCATAAAGCCAACTATTGATAATTCACGTAGCTGGGTTTTGAATTGTTAACACATTCGTTTACAATATATAAGAGAAGAAGTTCTGAAAAAAGACATTGAATTATTGCAAGAATGTAGTTGGGACTGGGTGTAGGAAATTCTCTAATCACTGGCTAGTATAGAGGATGTATTCCAACTTACCATCACCTCCTCAGAAGATTATTGGACCTGAGATGAAAGCATCTTGAAGCAAGAAATATGTGTCTGAGTGCTGGAAGTAGAAGACCTAAGGACTCCTAACTCCAGGAACGGTGCTCCAAAGGCTAAGTGGTTGGTCTCATGTTATTTGCTGTAGGATCGCAAAAAGTAGAAAGACTACTTACCTGAAGAAGGCCCAGCTCATCAACAAGAACTGGACCCTGCAAGAACTTTCACTGGAGTGAGGCCTGGTGCATAGAAGCCTGCCCTGATGACCTAGAGCAGCACAAGTGAACAGTAGCAACTTTCCTAGCCTTTGGAGACAACCTTTCAACCTTCAAAGGATCGGGAAGAGGGTCTAAGGCTTCTTCTAGGCAAGAAAAGCAGGTTTGATCCGCTCTGAGCTTTTGCTGTACCAAAACTGGTTCTACAGGACCTTGCTTCTATTCAGCCTTATTAATATCGTCCCCAGTACAGCTTCCAGACTTGCCCCACTGGTGGATTTTAGGAAGCAAAACCATGACAATCTCCGAATGTAAAATCTTGGTAAGTTGCAATGTGGCAAATCTATCCAAGCAGTAAAGCAACATGATTGGCTATGGTATCCAGCATTGTCCCATTCAGACCTTTTTGCACCAAAATCAGAGGTTTCAGTGAAGGCTCAATAATGATGATGTCACCAGTTTCACCTTCTGTCTAGCTGACGGACCTTGAGCTCCAGAAAGTAGTCCCAGGGTAAAAATATTGACTGCTTTGACCTGCTTGGAAAACCTTGCCTCTGTTCCATTGTGGTTGGCCTCAGCCGTGCTCCTCCACTATAGTGGAGTAACACCGCCCCCCCCCCCTGCCAGCTGCCTCAAAATGGCAGGAAAGGAAAAATAAAACGATAATAAACAAGTTTTATTATCAATTTATTTTCCCTTACCTGCCAAGACTTTGGGGGCGGGACCATGAGGGGACGTCAGGTACAGAAGGAGTGGTATTGCACTGTGATCAGTGCGCATGATGGTTTGGCTGGCCATCTCAGGCCAGCCAAACCATCTTGCATACTGAAGCTGTCAGATGCGTTGATGGGTTGGAGACAACAAGAACAGGCTCCCAGTCTCTCTGGGAGCGCAAATCCTCAGTGCTCAACCCGATCCTGATGGTGCTCTCATGACATGAGAGCAGCGTCAGGATTGGCGGCAGTGGCCACGAGAAGAGTAGCAGAAGAGCGTGGTATGGCTGGCTGCAGGTACGTTTTTCTTTATGTATTTTTTATCACCCCAGCCGACCCCTCTCCCCGGCCCGCCACTCTTCCACAGCATCAGTTGCTACTGGTTGGCTAGAAGTCACATCTAAATCTCAGTGTACAGTGAATGGATACTTATGATCGTCATTGTGCATTTTCTACGTGATGTTTTGTATAACAGTTTCAAAAACTCTTATCATCTGTTGCTCTATTCAGTTTTGAATGTTTTGGCATATTTGCATATTAAATTGTGCTCAGTCTTTCTAAATTATTTTGGGAATTTCATATTCTTGTTTTCATGTAAGTATTGCTTGAATTTGATATGCATTTCTCAGGACAATTACCTATTGATTTTGCCATAGCTACCAGGAAGTGGACAGAGTTTCTATTAGAATTCTTTTTTAACACCTTATCATGGTGCGTTTATTAATCTGGTAAGGGTATGCCTTTCTAAATCAAGAACCCACTTTCCAACATCTACTAAAAACATCAAAAGTTCACATGTTTTATCGATAAAGGAAATGTACAATCTCTCAAAAAATAGGGCAATATACTGCTAAGTAACTGCATTGATTCCGAAAGAATTGGAATAAGGTCTTCTTAAAATACTTAAGTTATGAAGAGTCTAATTCTGGGAAACCTCCAAGCTTTTAAATACAATTAAGCCTCCCCAAGGTCGGGGGCGTGGTCTTGCCGAGCTGCGAAATGGCCGCTCTCTGAGAGGGCTTCGCCAGCTGAATCAACATCCGTCTAAATTCTGCCTGCAACCGGGAGTGTAGTTGCTGCAAACAGCAAGTAATCCATCGCCCATTACTTGAGGAGTGGATCGAGCCTTCTCTGGAGGCTCTACGTGGTGTAATCGGGCTACTGAAGGCTCGGCCTGGCCACGCTCCTGGCGGAGTGTGGAGGCTGCGGACCGGGAGCGCATCGACATGTAACTCGACATGCGGCATCAGTGCCGGCCCAGGGGGTGTCCCGATTGCAGCCTGTCCATGCCCCGGCTGGGAGGAAGACGTTGCACCCCAGGACCGGACCGGACTGGGGAGGCCTGGTCTCGGACGGGGAGGGCATGCCAGACTGCAGGTGAGGAGCAGGGGGCAGCACGGACGGCTCCGGCTGTAACAGCGGTGCTGTTGACGGTCCGGCACTGAGACTGACCTGCAGTTTATGAAGGCGGCCCCCCCACGTCTGAAGACCTCTGGCTGCAGGCTCCGGTGGTTGGATTGGGCTGCCAGGCGGGAGGAGGCCACTGACAACACCTGGTGCGACTCTGAGGCCTGCTGCGTGCCAAAGCGTTGGGTGTGTATTCCGTCCCTGACTGCTTTGAAGCCAAAGGAAGGCCTGTGCGGTGAGAAGCGCCCTGGTGAAGGTGAGGCCTGGATGCGTTGGGGGGAGATCCAAGCAGAACGTGGTCACAGAGGCGCGCAATCCACGCTGAAGCCTCATATACATGTTTGTGTAGGCCGCGAACTGTGAGAACTAGAGACCCTACGAAACTTGGAGCATCAGTGCACCTTGAGGCCCCTCCTGTATTACTGCCTACCACTGGAGGCAAGCTTAATGGACAAGCCACTGTAAGGGACTGCTGAGAAAGCACCTGAGGCTCCCTTGAATGCAACAAAAACAACTCAACCCTGGGGAATATGTTGGAAGGCAGGCGCTACCTACTTTAGATTTTGTTCCCCCCGTGGAGGTTGCGGTTCCCCCCGACAGTGATCCGCAGATACAACGGTGGGTCTGGACTTGTGATGTAAGGCACTGCTGTGACCCACTTGCTGTGTTGTTGAGGGGAGGGGACTGGAGGGTGCCTCAGATTCTGGCAACACCGTGCCCTTTTATTTGGATCATTCTGCCGCAGGTGTCGGACCCCTTGGGATCGACTACAACAGGAGGTGAAGCCCAGCAAGAAAATGGGGAAGACGGACACAAGGCAAACCAAACTAACGTTTGATAATAAAAGGCTCACCAGAACCGCAGATTGAGAGACTGACCCCGAAACTGAGCACAGAGAGGGGGGAGCTGAGGCCAATGTCGGCCTATGTTCCATCCTGCTTGAGGTGCAATCAAGCATCAAAACAATTGATGCAAAAATCGATAAACTTACAGACCGGCTGGACCAAGTTAAAAAACAAGTAGACACTCAAGATGTACGGATAGATAAATTGGAAATCTGTGTCTCCGACGCACATGAGTTCCAAACGGAGTCAAGAGAACAATTATTAAACATGGAAAAAATACTGAAAGTTATTGAGGCCAAAAATTAGGACTTGGAAACCAGGTCCCGCCGCAATAACATCCGCATCACCGGAATCCCTGAAACTATGGCAATGGGCAAAGTGGAGGACTTCTTGATATTTTGGATCATCTCTCTCAACTCTGTTCATTGTGGAAAGAGCCCACAGGTCTTTGGCCCCAAACCTCCTGTGGGAGGTATTCCTTGACCTATCTTGGCCAGGTTATTGAACTATCAGGATAGAGACAACATCTTCCGAGCTGCGAGAAAAATGGGCCAGATAACACACCAGGACAGCCAGATCTCTTTCTTCCCTGACTCTACACCGGCAGTACAATCGGCAAAAAGAGAATTTGCACCCGCAAAGTGTATCCTTCGACAAGCAGACATTAACTACGCCCTACTATACCCAGCATACCTTAATCTCAACCACGAGGGCAACCAACAGTTTTTTACAGACGCTAAATCAGTCTTAAAATATGCTAAACACACTGCATGAAGCAAACGTCAGATGAAAACCTCAGGGCGAACAGAAGGAACACTTAGTGACAACGACTAACTTGGAGTCGTATGTAACTGGTTCGACCCAATGAGCCCGGCGGTAAAGATAAAAGTACTTCCAATATATCCTGAAAAAGAGTCGGCAGAACTATGAGATTCCTCACCCCCTGATTTGCTGGATGGTCGTACTACAATAGACTAGATTGCCTTAGTCACACTCTCATTAACCATCTCAGCCACCTGGTTCCTGACCAGGGTGTAAGCCGGAGACACCTCGCCCCCAGGGAGATCTCCCACTACTGGTCTGTACAGTTACGTTGAGGGGTTGTTTGCAGTTTGGGGGGAGGGGAGATTTAGCTCAACCTAATTGGGGATTGGTGTGGGTGGGGGATAGGGGTTGCGGGCGCAATACAGCAATGTTCAATCTTATTGTCACGCACTGCTTGTACCATGTGGCACATGTTTTGTGGGTCACAGTTTGGTTATAACTTGCAGATGTAAAATGACATCCCTGAGGCTTTTAAGTTGGAATATCACAGGTCTGAATGACCACACTGAGGCCAGGCTACTCCAAGCATATCTGATTCGACACACGATAGACTGCTGCTTTCTGCAGCAGACACATCTGCTTAATGCATCCAGCACTAGGCTGCAGCATAACTACTGGGGAGAGACGTATTCCACGTGCTATTCTAACTATGCATGTGGGGTGGCTATATTGACACGCAAGGGATTGAATTGGAAAGCAACACATACACACATTGTCATGGAGGGAAGATTTGTTATACTTAGGGGCTCTCTCTGTGAGACGGAGGTCGTATTTGCGGCGATATATGGTCCCAACACAGACAACCCTGAGTTTTTTCACACAATATGGGCCTTATTGCAGGCTTGGGTTGCAACACAGTTATCTGGTGTAGGGACTTTAATGTGATCTTAAATGACTCCCTGGATAGAAGGGTAGAATCTCGTAGCTTACGTCCATGGGCAAGAGCAGCACTAAACTCACTTATCCAGGTTAATGATCTGGTGTACATATGGAGACACCGGAACCCTGATAAAGCTGAAGGATCATGCATTACCTCACAACACAGTGCCTGGTCCAGGCTGGATTTCTGGGTGGTTTCTCGGGACACAGCAGCATAGACCTCAGAGGTTTCCCTTCTCCCTAGAACTCTATTGGACCATCCTCCATGTCTGTTGAAGCTAGAGCTCCCTAAGTCACATAGGCATCCTTTCACGTGGAGGCTTCCTACTATGGCTTTGCTAGATAAAACCTTCCAAGAGGAGATTAGAAAAGATATTAGTGATTACTTCAATGAAAATGAGTGTTCAGATGAGTCGACTGGACACTCTGGGAAGCATTCAAGGTTGTTATGAGGGGACGTTGCATTGCTAAACAGGCGGGTGTATTGAAGTCAATTAGACAGAGACTCCATACTCTTGAGGGTCAACTCAAGGACAGGGAGACATTTCTTTTTAATACTGGAGCAGGAACACATATGGCTTCATTTATAGAGTTGCTCTTCGAATATACAGAGGAGGCTAACCGAGAGGTAAAGTTTATGGGGAAATATAGCACAGCTAGAAGATATGGAGAAGGTGATAGACCTGGAAGAACACTGGCAGGCATGCTCCACCCACCGAGAAACACTAACATTATTATTGAGCTGAGAAACGAAGGAGGGGGATCATAACAAATATTGAATCATTTATCTGATTTCTACTCTAACTTATATACCTCTACCATTTCCAACACGCAGGAAGAGCTGCATAATTACTTTGACTCATTAGAGCTGCTCTTGCTCAGTAAAGCGCACAGAGAATATCTAGATGAACCATATACATTAGGGGACATAACACAAGTGATTAACAGCCTCCCTAATGACAAAGCCCCGGGACTAGATGGTCTGCCGGACTCCTTATAGAAAAGAATACTGTGACTTGCTAGCCCCACATCTGTTGGACGTGTACCAGGAATTGATGGAAACTGGTACCCTCTCACCCTCGATTCATGAAGCGGTAATATTTACATTATTGAAGCCTGATAAAGATCCCACCAGCCGGGACTCTTACCGCCCGCTATCACTCATCAATCTGGATAATAAAATGTTGGCCAAATTAAATCGCCCAGAGATTACAACCATTGCTCCCCGTCATAACAAGGCCAGATCAATCTGGTTTTATACCCGGAAGGTCAACTGCGCACAATTTAAGAACCTTCTTTGCTCTACTTCACTACTTACACCCCCAGACTTCTGCAGTAGCGTTACTGCTGGATGCAACCAAAGCATTTGATACCCTCAAGTGGCCCTAACTTTTTGCTGTCTCGGGCAGGGTGGGCCTCAGTCCTACATTCATAGCCCAAATCAGGCTTCTATATACTAGCCTCACTGCAAGGTTGAGAGTAAATGGTCTTCTATCAGAGAGATTCCCCGTTACAAGAGTCACCAGACAGAGGTGTCCTCTATCCCCACTCCTCTTTGCCTTAGCTATAAAGCCTCTAGCAGCTCAAATCTGACAACATCATCCTAATAGAGGAGTGGGTTTCTCGACCAGGGGCCTGACCAACTCGCTTCACGCGGACGACTTCACGCTTTACATAACAAATAATATAAACCCCATTCTCTGTAAAATGACCAAATTTGGTGGACTCTCTGGAATACAGATTAATTGACAAAAATCTAAAATCTTCCCTCTGACAGACAGCACAACCCCATTCCCACTGGACTATCCACTATAATGGGCCGGCTAAATACTTGGAAGTCTGGCTGATTCGGGATGTGCAGGAACTCTGGATGATGAATTTCATACGTACGGCAAGCTGGTTGGAGAGTAAACTTAAGACATGGGCATGACTGCCACTTTCCCTTACGGGTAGAATAGCTATAGCAAGGATGATTGTGCTGCCCAAATTTTTATACCCCTTTGTCAATCTTCCCATAATTCTCACTAAGGCATTCTTACCCAAACTCAGATCCTTGATGATAAACCTTGTATGGGCCGGGATGCAGGCACGCGTCACTTGGGATCTTTTAACTTTGCCCTTGAGGCAGGGCAGACTGGGAGTACCAGACATTTCCCAGTAAGCCTATTGTGCGCAGGCTCAGTTACTGCACCATTGGGTATTTCCTACCCCATTTCAACAACATATAGCAATCGAACTGGGCAGGTCCACGCCGGTGCCATTAAATGTTGCAGTATTTTCCAAATTCAAAAGACCGAGAAAGGAAATAGATACCACTGAGACGCTCAAATGGGCCCGGAATAGGTTGCGCACAAGAGCTGGGTAGGATCTGCTATTCGCTCCATCTGCCTCTATCGCATATAATCCCCAAATACCGGCAAAGGCAGATCGGGGGGAAGTTTTTAGAGCTGAAAAGCTGGGCTGGAAGAATCTTGCTGATTTATCCCCGAGGACAATTTTCTCCCCCCACCCCAGATAGGGTAGGTGCAAGCACCATGTATTTTTCAGACCTGTTTTTATACTACAGGAACAGGGCCACTTGCTGTATGCTGCATGGCTCCTTTCCCACCCCTCCGCCCACCTTAACAGCATTAGAGCAGTCACTAACGAACAGTTCCCAGCACAAACTAATCACACAACTATACAATACTATGCAGGCTGATTTCCCTACAGCCATGCACAAATCGGTCGAGGGCTGGAATGAGGAATTACTCACACCGTTAACTGAGAAACAGTGGAAGTTTTGCTGTGGGCAGCTAGAGTTGCTTTCCCCGAACTACAGACTTCGTCTGATTCACTTTAAATTCCTGCATAGATGCTATAGAACAACTGCTCAGCTCTTGCGCATGGGCCTTCGGGAAGATGCTCGAAGTTGTAGTTTGCAATACACCACAAGCCCCCTTTCAACACATGGCCTGGCACTGTCCTAAAATAGCACAATATTGGGTGGAGATTTTTGCCTTCATAAACGAGATATTAGACCTTTGGCTGGAGCCGTCACCACTGCTGGGTCTCTTAGGATATACTAAAGATATCCCAGCTGAATCCTGGTGTCTGCTGGCCATGGTGCTCCTGCTGGCGAAGAGACGGGTAGCCATGTCCTGGGGGAGAGCAGTGGTCCCACAAAAAAAATCATGGATAGATGATGTTACATATTGCCAGGAACAGATTGATACATTCTGGGAACTGATGCAGGTGGCATACAGGCCCCCGGATATTTGGGGTCCTTTACAGGATTGGGTCCGAGCTCGGATCACAACAGATGTTAGTGAAGTCGAGCCCTAGAGTTCTGCCACACAGCATCGTGAGTCGGGTTTAGAAATATGGGCGGCTACACTGAACCTGTGGTCATGGGGCTGCTCCTTTCCAGAGGACATTACATTTAGTTGTCAGCATGGACACTCTCCTTTCAATAACTATATTGCTGATTAAGTGGTGGATGTCTTGACTTTTTTCATCGCATGTGGTACAGTGCTGTATTGGTTTCCCCCTAAAGTTGGGGTCTCAACCCTTGTTGTAGTTCTGTTATCGCCTTTTTATTTAGTTTTTTTACCATATTCCCTTTCCTTTTATGCTTTCTCCTATATTATGCGATATTATAATCATTGGATAAGCATGATTAAGCACTGGACAGTGTAATGGTGATTAATCTGCATTAACATGCTCTGTATTTTTGTTTCCTTTGTGTAAGAAAAAACCCTTAATCTTAATTAAAACATTTTTTTTAAAGAATCCCCAAGGATCTGAGAGTAGCAGGCATGCCACAATTCCGATTATTCCTGATGGCCTAAGTAAATCCTCTTGAGTGTACTCACTAGTGCAACAAAAGAACACTGAGTCTCCAGAAACCTACCTCCTTCAGCCCTGCGAAGAAGTGTAACAATACATGCCTTTGAGTTATGCACAAAACATTTACTACAGGGAATTCCTTAATGCGCCAGCCACATGAATAAAAAAGTGGATGTATTATTGCACCGTCTCAGAGATAAACTAGTGTGTCACCAACCACCACTGTGAGGTGGATATTCAGCAATGGGTTTACCAAAATGTGAACAATTTAAACAAAACATGACCCAGAACACTCCCACAAGAGAGGTTTGACTAGACCAGACCCAAGAATGGATCCTGCCTGTATCTTGCAAAACTGAAAGTACAGTATCTCTTTTTTTTTTTGCATGGTTGCATTAAATCAGCAGGTCGTCTGTGATGTCTCTTTCCATACGGAGGCTAATCAGGGAAACACCTCCATTCTCCCATGCCTGAGTTGCAAAGCACCTATACAGAGAACAGCAATCCTTAACTATGTTCCCATTACAAAAATCTTGGATGACTCTTTGTGGCCCGCAGTGCTTGGGACCCCACCCCATGCCCACAGACCACAAAAGAAACCTGGGCATAATGCTGGACTACTCACTCTCAATGAACCGCCAAATCAATGCCGTTTTGTCCTCCTGCTTCCACATGCTGCGCCTCCTTCATAGGATTTTCAAGTGAACCCCCACCGAGTCCAGGAAAATGGTCACCCATGCACTTGTCAGCAGCAGACTCAACTACGACAACACACTCTACACTGGCAGAACGGCGTCCAGAACGCCTCCACCAGACTCCACTGCCATTCCACACTGCAACTACATCACCAGCCACCTGAGAGACCTTCACTGGCTTCTTGTCAACAAAAGAATCACCTTCAAGCTTCTCACGCACGCCTGCAAAGCCCTCCACAATGCTGAACCACTGCTTCTCTTTCTACACCCCATCAGACATCTCCGCTCGACCCAACTGGCCCTGGCCCCCATCCCACAGATCCGCAAGACCATGGCTGGAGGAAGATCCATCTCCTATCTTGCTGATAAGACCTAAAACTCCATGCCTCTGCACCTCAGGTAATTTCCATTGCTGATGTAATTTAGGAAGAACCTCAAGACCTGGTTCTTCAATTGAACCGCAGACCCATCCTCCCCCCCTACCTAGCACCTTGCGACCCTCACATCTGACAAGTTGCGCTTTATAAGAAAATTATTTGATTGGTTTAATAGCGTAGCCAGAAGTGGCTTGGTCCGACCTGTTCCCTGAGAGCGATCATAGGTTGAGATAGAAATTTAGAGCAATAAGAATGGTTAAAGTAATAGGTTTAATGAAAGTGTTCACTGCCTGCACCAGGTTGTATATATACAAAGAAAGTACACTTTATGCAAAGGAAGCTTTATTCTTTATATAAAGAAGTACTTCTCTGACTTATACGAAGATGGTGTGCTCCTGCCGTACGACTCAGTCCGTGGGCGTTATGAGCTGCCGTGCGGAGATTACTTGCTTCACACGGCTCTGGTGTCGGCCATTCAACGTCGGTGGCGGACCGGTTTATCGGAGCCACAGACCTCCGCATCTTGCCAATATGTGGTTTTAGCGGCGGGCACACTAAAGGCGGTTACATGTTTATATGGGCGGATGACGATGGAGCGACTGACCCCCCTTGACAGGTTAAAGCAGCACTGGGAGGAGGATATTGAAAGGGAAATTCCTGATAAGGTGTGGGCTGAGTTGCTAGAGCGTCCTTGGAAATGCTCTAGGAATGCTCGTTTTCAGCAGATTCAATTTTTTATTTTGCACCGGGCTTATCTCACCCCAACCAAGATCCAGAGTTATTTTCATACTCTCACGGCGCTCTGCCCTCGCTGTCGGGCGGAGGGTGCCGACCTCTGCCACATGCTGTGGGGTTGCCCCCAGATTAGGGAGTACTGGCGGGAGGTGTGGACATTGCTGTGCACTATCACGGACAGGGAGATAGATTTTGGCATCAGCCCGAGCTTATTACACTGGTTCCCCCACACCTCCCGGAATAAACTGACTAGCAAATTTATTGATCTGGGGCTGGTGTTAGCTAAGCGGGAAATAACAGCTAACTGGAAGTTGCAGCGGGGACCACGTTTGCAGAAGTGGAGGGCGGAATTTACTCGATGGGCGGACTGCGAGGCGGTCCTTCGAACGCAGTCGGCTGCCCGGGTGCATAGTGATAGGGCGATGGAGTCGGCCCGAGCTTGGGGTGTGCTGGTGGATCTGCTGAAAGTGGCTGACCCTACTGTGGATGAGGCCTCTGAGGCGGAGGTCGGGCAGGTCCCGGCCTCTCCTGCATCTGCTTAGGGCAGAGAGTAGCGATTGGGACATAGCACAACTGGGGGGTCGGCGGGTCTGGATTGGGAAGGTCAGGAATATAGAGTTCTCAACTTTAATGTATCATCAGGTATCCTGTCAAGCAGTCATGCCGGAGGGGGGGGGTGGGTGTAGGGGGGGCGGTTGGGGGAAGGGTCATAGTAGGGGGTGGTTGTTTGAAGTTTGAACTTTGTTTGGCTGCTCCAATTTCACGGGGGTACTACCTGTGTGGGGACCCCGCGCCCTGCGAGTCTATACTATGCCTACGGGGGGCCGCCAGGGGGCGGGCCTCTAAGGATTATCCTGCAGGGTGACTGGGGGGAGCAACGATTTACCCATGTACTGTGGACTCATAGCTGGGAAATTTATGCGATGGAAATTGTATTTTGACATGCCCAGGCGGGGGATAGTCGTTGATTGTATTGTTTTCTGAGTGTTTAAATGCCAATAAAAATATTCAACAAAAAAAAAAAAAAGAAGTACTTCTCTGTTTCCATTTACAAGGAAGTGATGCACTCTACACTGCTGTTTAGTAATTGAACTTACAACTATAGGATCTTCCTGATTTAACCGAGTTAGTTAAACAGTAGTTGAGAGCTGGGAGGCTAATCATAGATGATATGGTTGAAAATAGTGGCAGTGACTGGACAACATGACATGACATAACATTAGACATAGTTACATAAAGTGCCCAGTGATAAAATGGCAAATGTCTTCACTGAGGACTGTGTCAAATACTTTGGTGGACAAAATTGCTCGAACCTGCTAACAAATGATGATCACCCCATGGAAATTACTGGCAACAGATGGCTTGTTTGCAAGAGAGTCCCTTACATATACGCCCAAGTTGTTGTTGCAATGGGAAAATCATCAAGCACTACAGAGGTGAAAAATGTCAGCTTGACTCTAGACATGTAGACCGACTTTAAGACTACAGGTCATCTGGTCATGTTCTTCTCTAGTGCCAGTCAAAGACAGAGCCGCTATCAAGAGGAAGTTGTTATCATGGCACTTTGTGTACGCGTTAACTGGATGGCACAACCCACAACAGAATTTTTGTATGATAGTTAAAGCCAGTGTGTGGGCACACTAGCTACATCAAGCACAACTGGGTGCTGCAACAGCAGACACAAAGAGGATGTTGGTCTTAATGATTTGAAATTTAATGCTGGTATTTGACTTTGTAGATATACTTTACCTTTTGTTGAAATCGATTGATAATCAATGTGAGCCTTTGTGTGATTGGCTTATATTGGAGCCAAATAACTGTTCACATTTCGGGTATTTGCTACGGGCAGAAGCTACTATGTATGTATTGAAGATGTAGGACAAATTGACAATGCATCCATTAAATACTTCTATACAAGCAGTATCTTAAAGGACAACACCATTGAGGTAAAGCCGTTAGTACACTTAATGCACAAGAACCTGAGTTAGTGCAAGCAGTACAGTAGTGTTTCAGTTTTGTTTCAGTCCCACTGAGCTAACTCTCAATACCTCTGGATTGCAGAAACACTACAACAAACACTAGATGCATCATAGCCAATTTGATATATTACAACTCTTTATTTGCAAACTTTCCATCCATTGATTAGTGCAAGGAATTCAAAGTCCACAAAAAATAGATCAGAGAGAATCAAACCATGATCTAGTCTTTGTGGTCACTCTCAAAATAAGAACATTGTTCAAGGCAGTGCTTGATTTGTAAAATATTAAGCGCCAGGGCCCAAAGGACTTCATAGAACCCCACTCAAACTGGCACAAACAACAGCCCGGCCACTCTTGCCAAATTCTATTACCAACATCACCTATGTGCTAGATTTATCCTTTTTAAAGAAACACAATGCCGATAAATTTGGCTGAAGAATAATCACACAGCACCACCATGTGGTGTAATCCTACAATAGGTCTCGGTGTATAGAAATAAGGGGCAGTGCCAATCACCGGAAAACACCTGCACAAATGAAGCACTGTTTCAAGGCCATGATGGTTAATATAACACTTACTAGTACAAGTGCTAGAGCATATTGGGATGCTATGGCCCTTCTTTTTTATGGCAATTTTCTTAACTATATCAGCTCTACATTTTTTTGATTCAGAGAGCAGTGCTTTTATAGCTCTGAAATCTATTTAGTGTTATACATTTTTGACATAACACAGCTAACTCACATAAATTTACTTTACTTCAGAAGGACATTTGTAACTTGTGACAAGCATTGCTTATAAGACACAGGGTGTTTATTACAGATAAGGCCAGCCCTTTTCACCTCCTAATGAACGTTTGAATGCTTAACTACTCTTGGCTTGAAGAGTAAATACTCTGCATGAACAGGCAATGCCTAATTGGTAAACTACAGTTGTTTAATAGGGAATTAACCAGAAACTGTCGTTGCCACAGAACGTCGGAGGAAAATGTCTGACATTTGGCCACAATCCTTAGTTAACCATGTACCACCAAAGATGCTGGTTCTACCAATTCTGCCATCTTTAATATATTCGTAAAGTCGCTGTGTTATTTTGTTATCCTCCGATAAGCTTTCTCACATGAAGGTCTATGTTGCTATCACTTGAAGCAGCGGTTCCCTAGGACAAATGTATATTCCCTAGTTAATTGACTGAGAATCGCTAACAAGAGTGAACATTATGGGAAGAGAAGCAAGCAATATTAAAGAACTGACCAAAACCACAAAACGACAAGTGCAATGTTCTGCAAAGTTCCAAAAAGAAAAGAGGTTTCATCAGGAGTTGGTGTTGAATCCCACAACACTTTGTGATGATAAAATGAAATGAAAGCTTAAGTGATGCATTTGTCCAAATCATCTTGGTTTTGACTAAATATTTTAATATTGGTTATAACAGAATATCAAATATAGTAATCTATAATCTATAAACAATTTGTTATTCAGAAACCAGTATCACATAAATTGAAACCATTTGTATCCTAGGCAAAACCAAATCACCTCCATCATCTTTTGGATGCTTCTTCCACAGGTTGCGCAGAGGTTTGGGACCTCGTTTCCAAATTAACACATAATCAGATATCAACGATTTGTATATATTTTGCAAGATGAGCTTGAGATGGAAATATATGAAAGTCATACATTCCTTGTCAGAATTGCACTCTCTTAAACTTGCATACAAACTCATATTTAAAAAAAAAATCACCTAAAAATTCTTTTCTGCATAGAGAAAAGTTTTATTGTCTGCAAGAATGGCAGTCTTTAAGTGGAACCTTCTTGCCCAAGTTACACACTTACATCAACATGTTTTGCTATTATATTTCAGTCTGCAAATTGATATGAAAAAAACACTAGGATAATACTGACAATAATATGTCACAGTGGGTGTTCAGCACTTTCCAAAATGGTGGCATTCTCCTCCAGGAACATGTGTTGCCACTCCTGAATCTACAATTACAACTAGAGGTAATCCTGTCTCAAAATCAATTCATATTTAGGTCTGAAAGTTGCTGAAATAATGCTTTTGTGAAAATGAAGGTGTGATTGGGATCTGAAAATGTCAACTCTAAATCTAATTTTCTGCTGGTTGAAAGGTCATTTACAAGTAGAATCTGTTTTTTGTGTATGGTGTCAACAGAGCTTGCAATATATTTGTCTAGAAAATATAAATAGAGACAATGGTCCATATCACAAGGATTGTGATTTCAATTCAAGTAGTACAGTTGGGGCCAGAATTGCCATCACCCCATATGCATAATATGACTATTTTAGGAAAACCAAAGCTATGCAGACAGCAAATTGCCTGCCGGAGACACCATTTAATGCATGCAGGACAAGGTACTGGTGAATAATGAGCCACATAAAAACTGTGCAATATAACATAGTAGTTGCTCTAGAACAGGAGACAATGGCATTGGAACAAAGTACCACTTAAAAGTAGCAGTACCGACAGTCATATATAGTTCGGGTAAGAAGACACACACTGTTAGAGTTTACAGACAATTTCATAGAAAACAAAGTGAGATGAATACAAAACATGCAACATGCCTACTTACTTGCTTCCATTGTGGTGAAGTGGTCTAAAAGAAATCCTTTAAAATAGGAGAAGACAATGAAAAAGCTCTCTGATTCGAACATAATTTTCAGAAGTCTGAAATTAATCAGTAATTTAAGATTGTTCTTTAGGGTTTATAGCGTGGCAAGATAGTCATTTACAGAATAATACAATATTGGCCAAAATATGCTGGAATATTGCTAGATAAAGAGAAACTCTAGCTGCTTCCTTTCTAAACAAATGATACATTATCATCAAGAATCATTTTAATAGACAGGTACATTTGAACATATAGGCATATATTATGGATATTATGATTTTGATCCTTCAATCCCACTGACAAATTGGCAGGTATCGCAAGGTTGTGTTGCACCACCATGAGAGGGATAACAGCAATCAGGAATGCAAACTATGCTTACAAAAAGGACATTATGTGCCATCAGTATGTTAGAGAATAATTTAGGACAATAGGTCAAAATAGAAATATGAACGAAATTTAGTACAAAAGATTAAACTTCAAAGAATGGGAGTCGTGAAAATGTAATGTATTATGAAAAGATGGTGGATCCCGGGCTTATTTTTATTGTAAGGGACAATGGAAATACAGTAAAGGTTCACACTGAGGCAGAAAGCCTCAAAGCAAAGCAAGTTCTATGGTGAGTTTTACGTGCAGATAAATATGAAATTTGCGTTTGAAATTGCTTTCTGAACTCAGTATACTTGTTCATTACATAAGAGGTAAGAGGTAATATAGTAGAAATCACTCCTAAAGGACAAGTCAATATAGAGCTTGCTTCTCTACAAATCACCACAAATAGGCATTGTAGATTGTTTGCTTGCTTGATAATGTCAGTTTAGGTTTTCAGACACTTTCCGACCTCTTTAACATACACACGATTGATAATGCTAATTAAAATCATGGGAAAAGTAACTAACTATCTTCATACAAAAAATGGCATTCAATCCCTGAGGAAAAAGAAAACAGTTCTATGTCTTTAAATCAGATGTAAAATTACCAAACTAAGGTCAGCTACTCTATATGAAGTCTTAAAAACATCTATGAATATTTTTGATACCAGCTAATAATAATAGCAAATGCAACTATTAGCATCAAAAAGGTAATGAATCTGGTCATATTCTACATTGCCATCCCAAATCTGTATTTTCTTTTGGACAGGGACAATAATAAGGCTTTTCAGCAATATTTTCTGGATTCACTGTATGGCAGAATTGTATGCTACTTTTTTTAACTAAGCTTTAAATTCTCGTCTACAGGGAAATTCAAGTGTGTCTGGGAAGACAACTGTGAGAAAGTCTTCCTTTTTGCCCTGATCACTATAATTGTTTTATAGATACTGGTGGTAACTGACTTTGATTGTGCCATGGGCTCTGCTTACCAGACCCAGGGCCAGTGCTCTGATTATAAGGTATCTAGTAATTAGGTTTAATTATAATTGATACTGGCAGCCTACCTGTAAGTCCCTAGTATATAACAGGGCATGAAGGTTTAGAGGCTCAGTAAATGTAATTCACTTAAGTGTACAATACTGTATTTCCTGCTGTCATTTTAAAGGCTGATCTGCCTTTCAGGCTGCCTTTACATTAAAACTATATGCAAATTCTTCTTTATTACCTACTGGCGCTCGCCAGTAGGTAGTTATAGTTAGGACCTAGTTAACATAGGAAAATGGCAACATTCTATTCCCAATAACTTTGGCGCCGATTGACAAATCTTCGTGAAATTTTCAAAACTAATTCTTTGTTGAGATCAGCTCCTATGTTGAAGGTTTGGGGGTGATTTGTCAAGGGGGGCTGAGAAAAAAGGGGGTCCCAAAACGTGTTTTCTCCATGTTAATTTCCATAGGAAAATTTAGACAAGGCTACAGGTTGAACGGGTGAACGAAAATACCCCAAATTTGGTAGGGAGAAGGGTCTAGGTCTAGAAAGCATGCTTTTGTTTATTTGGTGTAAATTTGTTCAGTAGTTTTTGAGAAATATCAAAATGTACAGATATTGATATTCGATAATTCTGCCATTTGATTGGCTGAGGTGTTACGAGCAGGAGCTTGTTGCTGATTGGCTGCGAGCGTTGCGAGCGGTTGCAACTAGGAAGTGTTGGCCACCATTTTGTGATTCTGTTGAAGCGATTAAGGTGAAAAAAGGGGGGGAAAGGAGGAAATTGAAGGGTAGGAGCACTGTAACCTCTGTGGGGTGTTTAGGGTGTGCTTTAGAGTGGGGTGCTAAGCGAAGTATTTAACCCTACCGGTGTGTAAGTGGTGGGCTACGGAAATTAAGAGAGGTATTGGGTAGAGTCTGATGCGGGTAAGGTGAGCTGGTGCGGGACTCGGGGATTAAAGCGTGAGCCCAAATTGTGTGTCTTATGCTGTGAAGTCATGTGCCGTGGCCGCTGCACTACAGTTGTGGAAGTAGTGTCCAGGTGTATTTATAACTACTAGGATGAACTACTGACCCGTACTGGTATGAAAGTCCTGTGGTACGGAATATATTTGAGGTATTGTCTAGAGTCTCATGTTGCTCAGCAGAGCTGCTGCCGGAGTCGGGGATTAAAGCATGAGCCCAAACTGTGTGTCATATGCTGTGAAGTCATGTGCTCTGGCCGCTGTGCCACATCTGTGCAAGTAGTGTCAGCATGTAGTTATAGGTACTTGGATGAACTTTTGTTTAGAACATTGTAGCTTGTGTATGGTGCTTAGGTGGTGTTGTATAGGGAGTGAGAAGGTAAATCAATATGGTTTTTGTAGAGCGCAAACTACTCACCCCTATGGGTGAGTAGAGCTGGGTATCAAAGCGAGAGGTCTGTGCCGCAAAGTGAGATGGTCTGGCCGCTGCGCCACAGCAGTGTGGAGAATAAATTTTGGCGAGGGTACGGGAGATGGCGTTATATGGCCCTAAAATAGGGGGCCTACGTTGTAAGTTATAGAGTGGCTCTAAAAAGAGCCCTTGTGTTCCTTAGTTGGAGCTACATATAAGTGCGGATGCACAGCTTTCAGTTATTCAGGAAAACTTGGTTTCCCTGATCTGTGAAGTGTACTCTATCACTTCTGTATATATCCGCCATATCAAAACGTATGTTTTTGTTGTATATGGACCCCATTTTGTGGTCTCTGAGGTATGCAGAGACAGCTTTGTTGACTTTTTTTCTGAGATTTTTCAATCTGAGGACAAAATTGTTTGGACCATTTCCACTTCTGTCTTTGGCATATATTGGAATATACAAAGACAGTTGGAGGCAAAAGCAACATCAATTGTCCAAAGGTGTCCTTCATAAGCATTTCCAAATCTACCCCAGTCAATGTGAATAGGTCGTTTCCACCACAGTGCACAATCATGAGTTCAGGGTGTTGGAGATGCAAACAGGTTTTAACCAAAGGCAACAATTGGTGCCACTTCAATCCTCTCTGTCCAAACCATTTAATGTCCACATTTTGTAAACCTAGGTCTAAGTCAATACGTCTCTGTTCTGCATACCTCTTGCACCAGAAAACATAGCTATGTCCTACGATCCACACTAGCATTTTAAAGGTATGGCTGGAAGGTATGGAAAGATGTCTGTAGCTCCTTTGTAGAATAAGAGATATGTTTAAAGACGGGGAACTGGTTTCTTTTCGCATACAAAATGGTACCTGATTGGGCGATGAAAAGCATTGTTTTTTAAAAGTAGGGTGCACATTCGTTTTGTGGGAAAGTATGTTTGTGATTGGTTAAGAAAAAGCAGTTTGCACGTACATATTATAGTACATATTATAGGATAAAATGTGCTCAACTCAACCACACCTGCTGCTTGCATTTGGAAGGCACTGTTCGAACTTAAAACAATCGTGAACTTTTAACCTGCACGTGCTGTTAAATGTTCGAGAAAATGTTGCAAAAACATATCGTTAGGTTTAAAAAAATTGATGAACTTTTAAACTCCACGTGTTGTAGAGTGTTATAGAAAGTGTGTTGATAGAATACGTTGCATTCCTGACTTCGATGTTTGCTTGAATATTAAAAAAACTATTTATATGGAAAAGTAGAAAGACAGTAATAGAGGGAATTTTTTAAAGCTAAAAGAATCAAAGAACTATGGTAATTTGTTCTTGATTACCTACTGTTGGTCGCCAGTAGGTAGTTATCACTGTTAACGGTCTGAAAATGCGGTGTTGCTCAGAGTGGCATGGTGGTGATATGATATGGTGCTACACTCGGGTATGAAACCAAGAGTCTAAACCATGAGGTCATTGCTGTAAATTGATGTGGTCTGGTGTTTGTAGCATACGTGTGCAAGTAGTGTTATTAGGCGTTTATACCATACAGGGAGTGGGAAGCGAACTACTGACCGCTACTGTGTGTTGATAGTATACCGGAAGCGGGAAGCGAAGTAGTTACACCTACTGGTGTGAACACTTGGGGATGAAGCCGAGCTGATTGCTATAAAGTGATGGGCTCTGGGCGGTGTAGGATACTAGCTGCTGTAGTATAAGTGTGTAAGTAGTGTTAGTATGCATTTATAATATATAGGGAGTGGGAAGCAAACTACTCATCCCTACTGTTCTGAAGACTTGGTGATTAAACCGTGAGCCTAAATTGTGAGCTCATTGCTGTAAAGTGATGGGCTCTGGGCGCTGTAGCATACTTGTGGAAGAATTGTTAGTTTACATTTATACAATATAGGGAGTGGGAAGCAAAAGTCTTACCCCTACCGGTGTCAAGACTCGTGGATGAAACTATGAGCTAATTGCTGTAAAGTAATGTGCTCTGTGTAGTATTCCATTGTAAGTCATAGTAGAATGTAAGTATGTAATTCTACTAGAATCTAAGGGGCATATTATCAAGGAAAGGCTTTAAAATTATCGCCGCTTTTGCGGCAGGAAACTGACCGATGTGACTGAATGAGGTCAGAGTTCACATCATTATGCACGGCAAGATCGCTTTTTCTCACGTGTGCAGAACCGCCCTCAACAGGTGTCTGTCGGGCAGCGCTGGCCGTAGGTTCCGGCCTACCTTATGGTATAGCAGGTCTTTAAAATGAGACAGAGATGTGACTGTATGAGGTCAAAGATCACATCATAACACATGGCAATATCGCTTATTCGCACGTGCGCAGTCTGGCTGATGCATCCCATCCCTCCAACAGCACCGTGCTGAAGAGGTGTCTGTAGGGCAGCGCTGCCCGCTGGCTCAGGCCTACAGTACAGTCCAGCAGGTCTTTAAAATGAGACAGAGATGTGACTGAATGAGGTCAAAGATCACATCATGGCAATATTGTTTGTTCGGACCTGCGCAACTAGTCTGAAGCACCCCACCCCTCTTGACGCAGCGTGCTCAATTGGAGGCCCTGTGCACCCAGGCTGCTCTGCTTACCTGCTGTCATTGTTGTGTGAGCAAACACTACGGGCAGCAGTGCTCACAATTCAGATGGAGTGTTGATTGCAGGAGAGTGTACACCTCATGGATCGCTTTCGTAGACAACGGGCAGTAGGGCTCACAATTTAGAGCCCGTGTTGATTGCCAGGATGGAGTTCACCACTTGGATCCATTTCTTTTTTTATTGCGCATTGTGATATGCGAGGTGGATGCAGCAAATCATTTGAGACAGTGTGGAAGAAGAGGGACATGTGGCGTTGTGGTTATCCTATTTCTACGTATGCAAAGGGGGCTGCGCTTGCGTACGCCGGGCCAGCGTAGGGGTGTGAATAATTATTCCAGGGACTTGGGCGTTGTTCAGTTCCTGCCTGGCCAGGAAGTGTACTTATGTGTGTTTCTTTTGTAGTTTTGACCTCGCAGAGTGTGCAATTTAGATTAGTGTAGCATGTGTCGGGAGGGCGGAAACTATTGTTAATGAGATGGCATGTGATCTAGGATGTGCAGTCTGCCAGTGGCTGATGATGCTCCTTAGAGCCAGCAATACGCAGGCCGAAACACATATTTGTTTTTTGATAAACGTTTGAGATGCATGGCAATCACACGTGGAAGGCTAATGTACAGAGCATGAATATTGATCAAGATGATCTTTGAATGTTGTGTGTAGTATAAGATATGTGTATACAGGAAAACACTTTTCAAAAAAGCTTTCTAAGCAGAAGAGGTGTCTCTCATCAAACTCTGTAGAGAGAATAAGTAAAATGGATGGGGTCGTACAACTGTTACAATGGGAAATGTTATGAACCATATCAAATGCTTTTTTTTAAGGTCACATCAATCGCGCACCGAGCGCGCAAGGAGGCCTCACCCGACGCGATTTTGACGAAACATATTTATCATAATATACGTTTATTACAGTTAGAAATATATAAATGTTTAAAATAATTTAGATTTTCGTGTGCTCTCATATACTGTTTAAAGTTATTTAGATATACTTTTGAGACAAAAAAACAAAAAGGGAATGGCGTACCCGGCGTGATACTATACGTCTGTGACGTAACACAGGGCCTGGTAGCATGTACTCGTCAAATACGCAACGTGCAGCAGGCTTGACCCCATACGTACAAGACGTAATGCGTGGCTTGGTACTGCGTACCCGTCAGATACCAAAGTAGTACCTGGGGTGACTTCATGCGTATATGATGTTACGTGGGTCACGGTGCCACAAACTTGTCAGATACGATATGCGCATCATTTACGAGTTTAACAATATGGCAGATAGGATTTGTGTGGTGATGGAGCTTGGTACGCTACCAGTATGGGAGTGCAGTTTTCTCCCCCCCCCAAAAAAAAGACATTTTTTTGGGGAAGATATAAAACATTACATGATTTTTAAAGTTAAAAACAAGAAGTATAATAGAGTTCCAAAATATTTAAAAATGTAATAGAAGAAAATATAGGTTTTATAAACATTAAAATATGAAATTAACATTTAAAAAACCTTCGAAATTCACTGAAAAAAACATAGGTTTTACAGAAGTTGTAGTTAGCAATTAGCATTTAAAAAACCTTAGAAATTCACTAAAAAAAAATAGGTTTCAGGAACGTTATAGTTAGTTGAACATTTGACTCATACAAAACCAGAGAAATTTGCCTGTTATAGTTAGTTGAGCTAACTATAACTCGCGCGCCCGCAATGCACTGCTGATGATGTCACATATTACATCACTCATGACATGGTCAGTGACATCACTGATGACATCACTGATGACATCTCAAATGACATCACTTATGACATCACTCATGACATCATCCACGTGACAATCTGATGCACATACTGATGCTCTATTATAAACTTTGATACACCCATTCTAAAATGCTGACAACTATTTTTGAAACCATACACAGAGAATGCCATATACTACATAGCACACACTATTTTCTAGGTCTACACACACATCCAGTCGCTTATACATATAGTTACTCATCAATAGAAGACTATAATATGCACTCATACATCTATACATGCAGTCACACGCTGCCATTCATCCATAGAGTTACTCACACGCCTAGTCAGTAATGCAAAGAATGAATCACATACCCATTTAATCATGTATGACAGTTATACACACCAACTTTGTTATTTTTAGACATACCACATCACTTATTTATACAGATACTAACACATATTTACTGTCTTATACAATCACTGATAGAAGCAGACACTTATTTATACACCCACTCTTGAAATAACTTAGTCTCACGTATACTCATTTATATACTCCAACACTCACATATAGTGGCTTAAAACATATGTAGTTAGTCACAGATATACCACTGAGACATTTATTCACTCACCAACACACCCATAGACACAATAAGTCACCCAAACAGCCCTTTCCAGATGCACTTTTTAATCCATATAACCACTGAATCACCCACTCAGACATCTATGCACAGACTCATACACCCACCCACCCACACAGACACTCAGGGACCCATACAGATACTCTGACAACAAATCAATAACCTATATAGACACTTATGTAGGTATTCAGCAACCCATGCAGTTGCTTACACACCAATGGAGAGACTAATTCAGACTTTTACACAGTTTAGTCACTAACCCATGTATTCAGACACATTCAATCACTCACTTAAACAGTCTGTCACACACATATGAAATAATTCCTTTGGGCACTTGTAAATACATTCATTCTTCAGTACACCTTGGTATATATATATATATATATATACAAAACATATTTACATTTTATAGAAACACACATTCACTGGATGATGTCATGAGTGATGTCATTTGAGATGTCATCAGTGATGTCATCAGTGATGTAACTGACCATGTCGTGAGTGATGTAATATGTGACATCATCAGCAGTGCATTGTGGGTGCGCGAGTTATAGTTAGCTCAACTAATTATAACAGGCGAATTTCTCTGGTTTTATATGAGTCAAATGTTCAACTAACTATAACAGCCCTGAAACCTATGTTTTTTGTTGTGAATTGTTGTATAAAGGTCACCTCTAAGGTCTCCCCTATGTGCCCCAGGAGTAGGGTGATTTGTAACTGTAAGGAGGGACATTATAAAAGATGTTTTATATGCCCTGATGAGGCATCAACTTCTAATTCCATTTTTTCCCATCGTAGCAGAAGGTCTTTATAGGCTACCATGGGAATCGTTAATTAAAGTATAATTATTGAAAGAAAGGAGCTAAAAAATACTTCAGAGTATCAAAATTATATTTGGAATAAACCTACAATCTGGAACTACAGCCCTGAGGATTTTTCCTGGCTTCACAAGGAGTGGACTTTCTGGCAGCAACAGGTTACCATAGCTCAGATGCACCATCTCCAACATGAAGTCCCCAGCCTGGAGTGTGTCTCAGGGAGAGCAATCTGGTATTTCAGGGCACATATACCTTATCTCATCACCAATTGTAGCATCCTCCCACAGCCCGGGAGCATGCAAAGGACCACGCCACACATGTAGGTCTGGTTTGCATGCCTTCATTCAGCTGCATGCAATAGTTAACTGAACATATGGCATCATGAACTTTATTGGCCACATCCAGATGATATGTTAATAAGAATTTGTAGAGCGCACGTTGACCAACATGTTTCTTGGCGCTGGGAGATGCCTTATTTCATCCTTGGAGACAACGCACTAGATGATCAGGTCTAACCATTAGCTTGCGAAAAAAGCCAGTACTTTAGCTTTTCCTGAAACACAGATAGTCAGTTTCTAATCTCAATGACAATGGCAGGGCGTTCCAGAATTTGGGTACCTGAAAGGAAAAGCATGATCCTCCCATGTGTGTACATCTAAAACCCGGTACCTCCAGTAGATTCTTGAGCATGGATCTTAGCATGCACGTATGGGTGTATCTGTGAATTTTAGAGGAAATTAACTCAGGGCCAGTACTATGAATAGCTTTGAACAGGATACAACCTGTTTTAAACATGGAGCGCTGCTTCACAGGGAGCCAATGCAGTTCCCTCAGCAGCGGTTTAATATGGCAGCGTCTGCCTAGTTGATAGATGATTCTTGCTGCCTGATTTTGTATCAGCTGTTTGTGGTGTATCTGGTTACGCTGGAGGCCTAGGTATATTGCATTAGCATAATCAATTTTGGATACGATCAAAGCGATGATGATTTGAATGCTGGCTTTCCAGCTGTAAAACCTTCCGATTTTTTGCAGTTTCCTAAGTTGGAAGAAGCAAGCAGAGGTGACTGCCCCGATCTGCAAGTTCAATGTGAGTTCAGAGTCGATATGAATACCTAGGCTCTTAATCAAGGTCTTAGGGGCGGGTGACGGTCCCATTTCTTTGGGCCAATGAGTAGGAGTCCAATGCTGAAGTTTATTGTTAGGGATAATTATTTTGGTTTTATCAGAATTTAGTTTTAGCTGATTTTTGTTCATCCTGTTCCTGATAAGAAGCATGGTGTTCTTAAGGAACTCTTTGGATTGTATGGAGTCATCAATAGAGAAAATCAGTGGCACATCATCCTCATAGTTATCGATCTGTGCCCCCATATGATGGAGCGTGGTTATGAGGGGTTGGATATATACATTGAAGAGGTGCGGAGACAGTGAAGCGCCCTGCGGAACTCCAAAATTGAGGTTGCAAGTGTCGGATTTATAAGGCGATAGCCACACTGATTGTCTTTGATTTACTAAAAAGGATTGAAACCACTTAAGGTCAGCTCCTCTGAGGCCTGCTGTGGCCAGGCGTTCCATCAATATTGTGTGATTGATTGTATCGCATGCCATTGACAAATCCAGGAGGATCAGGGCTTGAGTGCAGTCGACGTTGGCTTTTTCTTTTAGATTATCCATGACGGATAGAATGACAAATTTAGTAGAATGGGAAGATAAGAAACCTGCCTGAAGAGGTTCTAGGAATTTGGTGTCTTCTATGAAGGCGCTGAAAAGTTTAGCTACGTGTGCCTCTAATACTTTGGCTAGGAGTGGCATAAGCGATATTGGCCTCTAATTTTCCAACATCTGCGGGTCAACCCTGTGTTTTTTCTGGAGGGGGGTGATTACTGCTTCTTTGAAGGCTACTGGGACTGTACCTTGGCTAAGGGATAGGTTCAATATGGAGATGGTATTTCCTGGAAACACTGAACAAATGACTTTTTGTAGGTAGAGGGGACAGAAGTCATTTGGGGAGCCTGATTTTACTTTATTGAGAAGTTCCAAGAACTGTTCAGGCAGGGGAGGGTGGTCATGGAGGGTATGTTGTTGATTCCAGGTGGTTCCATCACATTCCTATAGTTAGGATCAATGGAATCCTGATTTTTTTTAAAAAAAATCAGAGAAAAAAGAATTTAGTTCATTGCATAGCTTCTATGTGGCAGGGATGGGGGAGTCCCACGCTCGGAATTGGCTAACTCTTTTACAGTGTTGAAGATGTCTTTAGTTTTGTTGTTCGAGTTTAGTATTTTGTTGGAGAAGAACATCTTTTTAGCCTCCAGGATGGCTTTTTTATAGGCCGCAAGTTTAGTGTGGTAGTGTTCTCTGGATTCTTTCGAGTAGGTGTGTTGCCATTTTCTTTCTGCCTGGCGTGTTATGAGTTTCACTGTTTTCAGGTTAACAGTGAAGCGTTTGGACGCTTCATGCCGCCTGACATGGGAGGTTTCGTTCTGAAGAGGAGCATGTGTGTTAAAAGCATTCAATTGCCAGTTGGTAATCGCTTTTTCCAGTTTATCTATATCATCCGAGATATCTGGCTAGTTGTTATTCAGGTTCTCGCATAGGAATTCTAAGTTGACGCGATTCCAGTTCCTGGATATGCATTCTTTCAGGGACATAGTATTGGGCAAAGTGACATCACGTATGGTAAAGCTCACAGTATGGTGGTCAGACCATAAGCAGGGTTGGATAACTAGTTTCTGTAGATTAAGCTTGATGGACAACACTTGGTCTAGCATATGGCCTTTGATATGTGTGGCTCCTAGGATATGTTGAACGAGGTTCAAACTTTGAAGAGCACTGGTCAGTTCCTTAGCGCTCTTTCCCCCTTCCGCCTCATTTCCCGAATAGTTAATGTCAACTATGATCCAAACTTTATCATAGTCCACTATCAGAGATGCCATACAATTTGCAAAAACTTTAGGGAAGTCAGGTATAGCGGTGGGTGGCCTATACAGGAGAACACAGACTACAGTGCTGTTTGAGGAATCAAGTTCAATAACTAGATTGTTTACTAGTGTTATCTCTAGCTGAGGGATAGCAGTGAGGGATATCACTTTTTTGATAGCGACTGCTACTCCACCTCCACCTCCTTTCCTTTCTGTCTCACTATTTGCTTGTAGGAGATAATAGTTATCTTGGAGTGCAGCTAGGATATCTGGGGGAGATTCCTCCGTCAGCCAAGTCTCTGTCAGGAACAACATATCAGGACAGTGAGCATCTAGTAGGTCAAATAGTTCCCACTGGTTTTTAACCATGGAACGAGTGTTTAGGTACATTATATTTAATTCTTTTATAGGTTGTTTAGGTTTGGATTGAGAGAAAACAGTGTTTTGGCTCAGGGCTAGGCAAGTGGCCCTATATTTGTAGAGGTTTAGCAACTGGCCCGGCTTAAAGAGACCAAGTTCTACTAGTTCATGTTGGAGAGGGAGATCATGCAGTTGCCTGTCTTCCAGGACCAAACTTTTAAGTTCTAGTAATGTGTAAGTGAGAATTTGGGCATAATGACTGGCCCCTGGCCCCGTCTGGACACAGACAGGCGCAGACGGGCTTGCCTTAGGGGCACCTTCGACGCACCAGCGGCATGCTCGCTACGCGCATCCGCTGTGCATCCGCGCTGCGGGCATAGATTTGACTGTTTCCGTAGTGTGACTAACTCTGCCCCCCTCCTTAGACTGATTGGCTGGGGACCTGTGAACCAATATCAGTGCGGGCTGAACTGGGCGACTGAGACCGGCGGGAGAGCAGAGAGGAAGGTAACTAGTGAAACACAATCAAATTCAACACAGTTATGCTGTATTGTTTTACTTATAAAAAGGTGGCGCAAGGTTAAAAATAGCAAGTGAGCAACAATTAAGATAAGAGCCTCAGGCAGAGCTTACTACCGACTGGACTGTTCGGTGCGGTGGGTCCAATTTGCGCGTCCACGCTGTGGGCATAGATTTGACTATTTCCCAATCGATTATGTAATGCTTGTAAGGACGCCATTGAGAACAACTAAAGTCCTTGTGCACATAAGCACGTGACACTACACCTAGGATTACTGGGTCTAGGGGGGTCTAGTGGATGACAGCAATACGTTTTTAATAAACCAGTCCAGGCAAAGGCTCTCCAATGGGTTTTCCAAGGCCATTGTCACTTGACACACAGATATTGAATAATGTTGCATTCTTTCTAACAATCTAAGCAAACAATGTTTATTTGTAAACAGCTCTCAATCTAAGTCTCAATCCTTGGTCTTGAACTGTTAAATCGTTAGTGCCCTTGTTAAAACACCTTTTAGTTATTTTCAGGTATAACTGGATTATAGGCAGTAAAACCATTAATCTTAGTGTCCCCAGACTGAGCATAAGTATACAGTATCTTGGAAATAAAAGCATAATCAGAGTCCCACAACCCCAACTAATGACCTTTGCAATTTGGTTCTCAAATACCCCAAGGATTTCGGAGATCAAGCAAAAGAGAGCAAGTCAGTTGTAATAAAGCCCTGTAGTGGACAGCAAATTTAGGTACACTCACTCTTGGTCCAACAGCAGCCCGACTGTGGAAAACCTTTAGGACACAAATCCCACACACCTACAAAATCCTTTATTTATGGCACCATACACAAAGGAGTTCAATTTTCTTTTAAGCATATGATGACTGTGAACGATTTTACTTAAGCCAAAGACTTCGAAGATGAATCCCACCTCTGCTGTGGTATTATGCACTGTACGATTGCTCAAATTTAATTAGGTGTAATTGCATAGCAGAGCACTACCACTTTAAATGGGCTGCAAAGGTGCAGATTAAATAGACACAGTGCAAGCCTCGTTTCCTCAGGTAAAAGAGCATTGCGAAGGCCAATCACACACCTCCACACCAGGGCCTCAAGTAAACCAAGACTATTATTACGAACAACAAAACCATGTTGCTGTCCTGCTTAATATGGAAGGCAGGATCCTGGCCATGCTACGTGTATAAAACCTCCATGGTCCATAAGGTTTTGTGGGAGCCCCAGCTATGACACCCACAGATCAAACATTAGAGGTCCAGCTCAGGCCATGACCCAGCAGTATACTAAGATATTTGCATGTAGCAACGCCCTCCAATTTCGTAGCGCCCAAATACCAGCTATATGTAATTAGTTTACTACCAAAACAAAGGACCTTTGTTTTTTCCACTTAAACAATAAGGGGCATATGCACAAGAAGTTAACGCCGCATTAGCTGCACTTTTCCGACAGTTTTGCGGCAAGATTTTTATCGCCTTATGTACAAGCTGCCGCTAACAGGTTAGCAGCAGGATCACCACCTCTGTTAGCAATAATGACATGCAAAGGGGTCGTTCCCGCGCAAAAATGGCCACTAACCCCACTTCGCGATATTTACAAGGGGATTCTTTAAGTGTGGAGGACCAAAAAGAGTCCCTCAAACTGCAGTTAGAGGCAGTTTATTGAGACCAGAAAATAGCTGGTCTTAAAATTGGAGATAACACATGGGGCCTCATTTCAGGAGGTTTTGCTGCTGGACAGCGCTGCAAGCAATGTTGCTGTGCTACCCTGCGACAGAACTACAGGGCAAGACTGCGCACCATCAATAGGATAGTGCGCAGTCCCGGGCCTCACTCATGAAAAGTGTTGCAGCGCTGCGACAAGACAGCATTGCAACACTTTTCACTACCCCTTCTTATGACACCACGGATGCGCTGTATTCACTGGACAGTGCTCCATGACACAAATACTGACAGATACGTCTGGAATCCTGATGTATCTGTATGCGCTAAAGTCATGCATTGCTGTAGTCGAGTCACAACCATCACACAACTCCAGCAAACCATGGGGCCAGCCAATCCCTGTGGCATTGCGTCACCCTTAAGTCTGCCATCATGCAGGTGTAAGGTACCGACGCAGTGCCGTTCTTGAGGGGTGCCCAGGTGTCGGCGCAGTTGGAGATCTATCAGTGGCAGTTGCTCGCTATGGTGTCATCGTCTGTAAGCGTTGGTGGAGTGGTCGTGCTGAGGGAGTTGACGAGACCTACTTCGGTGGCCTTGATCCAGCTGCGAGGGGGGCG
Source organism: Triturus cristatus (assembly GCF_964204655.1). NCBI lineage: Eukaryota > Metazoa > Chordata > Amphibia > Caudata > Salamandridae > Triturus > Triturus cristatus. The sequence continues at coordinate 186,571,690 of NC_140589.1, forward strand.
ATGATGACAGTTGTGTACCTTGGGGATGATGAAGATGTGATGTTTACAATGATGGTCGGTCCAGTGGTGTGGCTGTTGTTGAAGGTCCCGCTGGCAGAGGAGACGTGATTGACCGTGTGTCCTGCTATGTGGCTTGCTGCAGTGACGAGCTGCTTGAGTCTGATGTTGAGGAGCTACCCCAGGAGTGGGTGGTGCTATGGTCACTGGGGTTGTCCAGGTCGAACTTGAGTTCGCCGTTTCGGATGTCATCGGTGGATGGGAGAGCCTGGTGTGCAATGAGGTCTACAATGGTATCGGAGAATGGGTGTCCATGGCCCGAGGGGCCTGCCAATGAGGGTTCCACAGCGGATGGGGTTGGGGTTGGTCCGGATCTGGAAATTAAGGTGTTCCATGGTCACCGTTGGGTCATTAGATTGCATGTTCAGTCGGAGTGTGCTTCTTTAGGTGATGGCAATGTCTCCTCCTGGACGGTGGGGATGGTCCTTCAGGGTGATGTAGTAACTGTCAGTGATGTTGATGGAGGTGTCCGGTCCAGAGCAGAAGTGGGTCCTGGCAGGCGATGTTGCATCCAGGGTTGATAGCTAGGAGGGTGCTGGCACCGTAGGGGTGGAATGTCCGAGAGTAAGGGTCCTTGGTGCTGAGTGCGGTCCAAGCGCAGACGGACGCAGACGGGCTTGCCTATGGCTTGCCTTTGACACGGAAGACATCCTTTACAATGCAAATCTAATGATGCAGGTGCCTTTACATTGTATTTCATTACAACGCATTGTGAGGTCAGTAATGGGGTATTTTTAATTTTTAGGGTGGGTATGGGTTTCAAGTGTCGGAGATGAAATTTGGGGTGTATTATGGGGTAAAATTAGAAATGTGGGGGTGTTTTGGGGTCAATCATTAAAATTGGGGCGTAAATGTGGGTCAAATATGAAAATTGGGGTGTGCATTTGGATCAAATATGATTTTTAGGGTGTGTTTTGGGGGCTCAAAGGTGAATTTTAGGGTTCAGGTTTTTGCTTTGGGGTACAAGGGTTAGTTTTAGGGTTGCACTCACTGAAGTGGGAATAGTAATGTTTACACCTCTGCAATCCAACACCTTCCCTGCTGTTGCCATATGCCTAGTATTAGTATGAATTGTAATGGAATGCAATATAATGGTATGCGTCTTAACACATATACCTTTAGCACACCAGTGGTATGGCCGCTGCGCATGGCCGCACAGCGCATTGAGAAGTGCTGTGGCGGTACTGGACAGCTGGGAAGTGGGAAACGGCGGAAAGAACACTGGATGGGGCGTGGACACGGGGGGGGGTGTGAGCGGGTGTTGTAAATATTTAAATGAGGGAAATCTTACCTCGAGGCCGGGTAACGTGTTTTTGTTGCACCTGCTCTCCTGAGTCTGCTTCCAGGAACAGAAAGTAGGCAGCCAGGCTCCCTCTGCTAAGCCAATCACAACGCTGCAATGTAGCATTGGGATTGGTCATTGGCGCTGGGACGAGGCATTCAGCTAGGGGCTGGAGGTGTGGGCATGTTCTCCATGCAGGTTTTAATGCAGCTTGCATTGCGAACAGGACAGTGCACATGACTGCTTTGTGCGGCCTGAGCGGGCGGATCAAACAGTCACTGCACACTTGAGTGGGCATGCCGCTCCGCCCCTGGCCTGCTCCGTGAGTGGAGCAACCCTCCCGCCCGCAAAGGAAACATGGCACAACATCAGGTAATTATCATCATGTGATGATTGTTCCGCTTCTTACACTGCTTGGAAGCAGTGGGGTGACGCTCTTCCGTCATAGCGGATGAGCTGACACTTGGGATGCGTCATCTACTGGTGCTAGGCCTGGGCGACTCGACCCCCGGGCCTCCTCCATTATGTGTCACACCTTCTCCTTACCTGGACATTGACAGCGTAGCGCAATCCGCTAAACTCCCTTCAAATCTGTGACTCACCCAGCAAGAGCCTCAGCCAGGTGAGATTTCACAAGCGCGGGTACAGCAGTCACCGCCAAGTCCGCTGGTGAACCTCCCGATGCAGTCGATACAGCAGGGCTCACTTAGGCATGAACTTGAGGCGATCTCGCAACACAAGATTGGCTCAGTTCAGGGGCCTCCACCTCCACAGCATCCAGCCAGCGCAACCTCATCCGGCCTGTGATGCAGAGAGGTGCCGCCCACCACTGGTAATCATCTCTGTGCACCCCGGTGTAGTGGTGGATCGTAGTAAGTATTGCAGACCTCCCTACGTTGGTGCGCAGGAGCGCCTCTACCATTCACAGCTCTAACGGGCGCGAGGCGGTCTCCTCACACAGGTCAGCACTGTGTCTTCATGCTACTGGTCAGACTTCACCACCAGGTATGGGCGATCGCCACACCTCAATGTCTACTGCCACGGCTCATCGACTCCACAGCTTCTCGGCATCCCACTCCTGTCTCCAGACGCAGGTACAGTGAGGCATCCAGGCTTCAGACGCAGGTTCAGCAATACTCTAGGCTCCAGACGCAGGTCCAGCGAGGCATCCAGGCTCCAGACGCAGATTCAGCGAGGCATCCAGGCTCCAGATGCAGGTTCAGCGACACATCCAGGCTCCCATCCTGGTCATCCTGGATGTTGGGAGACTTGAGGGGGTTGGTGATATGTGCTGCACTTGGCCCTAGCTGCTCCATTCTGCATTTCATTGTTCCTTTTGCCTATTTTCTATTGGAGGTCAACTGATAGGTTATTTTTTCCAATAGATGCAAAAAAACTAATGTGCGTTATTTTTGCTGCTAATGGGACTTTCATTGGTTTTCACCCGCTGACGCCGGAATTCCTATCAACATCACGCTAATGTTAGCAACACTTTTCACTGCTGATCTCTGAAACTATCGCCATGTAGTGACATATTGTACATACGTCGCTAACAAGGCGTTAGTTTTCAGAGGTACACAGCAGTAAGAAAACTGCCGCTAACTGGCGTTAGCGATAATTTTCACCAGTTCTTGTACATATGCCCCTAAAATTGTTTACATGTGAATAAACAATAGGATTATGATGCAAACCAGTTGGGGAGCTGTCCATCAAAACCAGAACAGCTGCATAAAACAGTCAACCATCATGTCCCCCACTTAATTTTGGAGGTATTTGAACTCATAGCTTCTCAGTGGTAAGGCGACTTGAACACACTAAACTGTAGAGGAAGCATGTGCAACCCTGCCTTAAACTAGATGACTAAACATTATAATATGGACTATTCACCCAAGTTCTAGCCAGCTAATCTTTTTCCCCCACAGTTTATCTGCCAACGAAGCCCAATGAGGCATTCCAGCTTTGCAAGTGGACTGGTCTACAAGGCAACATGGTTAAGGGTGCCGAGAAACCCCTAGTCAACCTCAGGAATACTTGGACATTGAGCCACGCATTTGAATGGTGGGCACAGAAGGACATTTTGGGCCTTTTTTATGAGGCCTTGTGACAGCTTTGCACTTCTGTTGCATCACTTTTTGTGACGCATTGGCAGCGTAAAACATGCCTCCTGTTGTGCCCTATTTACAAAGTGACGCATCTAAGCAGATCCGTCACTTTGTAATCACCTGCGCTTCATTATACCTGCGTCAGGTATAATGTATGCAGGGTGGGTGTTCCCACGTATGCAAGCCTCGTAGAAGTGACGCAGTGAAATCTACGAGATTTCACTGAGCCACTTCTAGGGTGCAAATGCGTCAATATGTTACGCCTGCCTCACAGCAGGCGTAAGACTGACACAGGTCCTTTCACATGGGGCTTGCCCCATGTGAAAGGACACATTGCTGGAGTTGTGTCACTTTTGTGACACACTCCAGCAATGCGTCACTTTTGCAACTACAGATACATCAGGAATATTGACGTATCTGTAACTCCTTGCGACATGATGCGCCATACAGTAAATATGACGCATCAATTATGTCCCAAGGAGGGCGCACTGAGAAGTGACGCATCGCTGCTTTCATGCAGCGATGAGTCACTTCTCATAAATGAGGCCCTTTGTTTTCGTAACTTTTTTTTGCATAGCACAAACTTGAACCAAAGGTATCAGAACACTTTACATGAGCACCAGTTCCGTTACACAAGGAAACATTCATTTTTGTTAGGCATTCGAAAATTAAGTGATTTTCCCAGAATTACAGGATGGTGAGAGTCAATGCCGAGACTCGAACACGGTTCCCAAGATTTAAGATCGACCGTCCTAGCCTTGAGGCTACATCCTCTCCCCTGTCATACTTTAGTAAAACATTGGCCGAAGGACATAAACTGACAATAATTGGAAAGAAAGTTTACATAATCTTTTCTACCTAGAAGGACCAACACTGCACTCTTCCATATTGCCCGGATTTTGTCAGTTTTGGGACTGGTGCACAAAATGAGGATGCTATCTACCCACTTCTTGTTCAAATGTAGAACAGCATTTATCCCTGCCCTTTGATAGGTGGTCTGCTTTTTGGTACACAGCTTTCCAGTAATATTTAGGCAGAGGTACAGAGTGCAACTTATGTACCTTTTACCAACATGCTGGGGACCTATCACTTTAAAATCCACCACTTGTCAAAATTGCTTAAAGTTAATGGACCTGTTAGGTCTTTAAAAATGCACCAATTGTACATATTGCTTTTACTTTTATTGGCCCCAAACTAATCTTTTAGCGTTTCCCTATGAACATATCTGTTTTAGCCATTGTTCTAATTATGTGTACATTTTAAATGTGTGAATTTCCTCCATAATGTTAACAACGTTTTCTGTGAAAAACCCATAAAGCGGTCTTTGAAACCTATGCAGTTGTACCTGGTGTGTTTATGGTCTGGTCTTTCAATAATCAGTAACTAACATTTATACCCCAGTCTCCTTTTCAAATAGACTTTTGATATGTTTTATTTTTCCGAATGTGTGGGTTACATGCTTTAAAAATGTGGAAAACAAAGAAGTGATGGGCAGTTTGCTTGAATTACTCTTGGTCACTGTTAATGAACCAGGGTAATCTAGTCCGCCATTTTTTTGCCCATCATCCCACCTTAGATAGGAAATAGCCATACACAAATTAGCCCTGGTGCTGCTCCAATAGTAACAGTTCAGACTGATCTGTAGGGACAGGTCAGGTCTGAGCCAGAACACAAGCAGCCCCATGACAGAAGTGGACGGTTAGCACAGGGTTAATCTTTCCTTGAGCTACACAGCAAGAATCACTTTGCAGTTGTAGTATAAAAATCGAGACTCAAGGGGGCATATTTTCGAGAACGGCGTTAAAATTATCGCTGCTTTAGCGGCAGGAAGCGGCGATAATGGGCTTGATAATATGCCCTCCTGTCTGCTGAACCCCTATGAAGACAGGTTTAGTAAGCACCTTTATTAATTAATCAAACTTTACAGTGTGAGTATTGATGACTATCTAGGCATAGTTTTATTTTTGGGAACCTGCTCTCTTCTCATTTCGAAATAATTTTGAGGTTAAGTCAACTGGCTATTGCATCTTTAGACTGATCACCGTAAGAATAGGAGAAGCAGTGGTGTCACAGTCATTATCAAAGACTTCTGTTTGGTTTCTGTTCTAACTCCTCCTGTAATAACTTTGGATAAAATCTTTGTGCCCATATTTTCATAGTGCCCATTTCACTCCCACAGTTCTTTTTACCTATCAAACTACTGGTTCTAAACCACAAACTCCAGCAGTAATTTAGAGAGAAGGCAACGTCAAAAGCCACTTCCTTCACTAAACTTCTCATAATCAGGGTTTTTGATCTCTACTTCTGTGCCACGCCCATCAATACTGATACAGACTTCCAGCAGCAAACCTCAGCTTCTCTGAATCTAGAACCTGAAGAGAATTAGTTAAATACAATGCTGTAGTGGAATGGTTTCTTGGACACTGGAAATTCACCGACAACTGAACACACCAATTCTGCAAAACAAATGTTTATTCAACAAATACATAAAGGATAACATGTTGTGTTCAATACACAGATAAAGCGTATTCAAAAATCAAACTTTTAATTTTAATATGAAGTTTGGAGAATCTCAAAATGTGGATTTATTCCTAAAAGACAAAGCTATATCACGCTCTAACATATTGCATTGCTACATAATGCATTGCCTTTTTTCCTCTTAATATATGCTCTCTTTTATCCGTGCATAGTAGGGCCTAACATTTCCGCTGCCGTGACACTGCAGCCTCTGCACCGCCAGCCCTGAATTACTATCAGAATCCGGCAGGCGGGAGACCGCAGGCTTGGCGGTCTTCTTGGGGCCACGGCGTTCCTACAGGAAGACCACCAAACTCTTAATCCTTCCATAAGTCTGAATGAAAAATTTTCACTAGGACAAACCTGGTGCTTTTTATGTGACACAAACTTTATCGCTGTCAGCCTTAACTTTTGACCTTGCCCCAGTTAAGCGCAACCAGATTTACACAGTTGCCACTAAAACATTTTGGTGCTATTTTGAACCTTGCGTTTTACAAATTCATCAGTCCAGTTCCTCTGATTGGATATTTGTACATGTGGTGCCATTTTATTTATTACATTTAGTCTATTGTTTTTAAATTAGTTTGTCGTAGTTCTTTTGATGTGTTTTAACTCTACTATTATTTTAGTATTGCATAAATAACTTACACATTGCCTCAAACTTAAGCCTAACTGCTTGAGGCCTGGCTACCTCAGGTTTAAGAACAGTTTTATCTTTTGGCTTCTTTGGTTCACCCTGACAAGGGTGGTGATAAGTATTTGAGGTGGGCTCTCACCTCCCTTAAATAATCCTCCAGTCTCTTTCACCGGTGTTCTGTTCTTACATACAAAACACATGAAACATAACACACACACTCTGTAGGGAAGATAAAGGCACTAGTTTTGGGGCAGGGTTGCTAGGTCGCCACAGGGAATACATGGAAAAGGGTCTGTACTGTCAATCAGTAGCCACTATCAGCCCATCACTTGCTATCCTGGTAATATTCAGCAGTAGCCACAGTTGACAATGTGACCCTACTACTTAATGCCAAGTTAAATCATTGTTGTTTAATAACATTTGCATAACGACTCTTAATTAGAGCTAGTGATACTTTTGGCAATTAAGAGTTTTGCCCATAAAATAAACATTTCGATGCCAACAACACCTGTGTTTATTAAGAGAGTTCCTGTTTTGCTCTTGGGGCTTTTTCTCATTACAGCGAAAGTCTGCTCTGCCACGTGCTCATCTATGGACAATTCACTGTATTGTATTCCAAGGTCTTTGACAGAAAACAACATTTGGATGCCGAATGCCTAATGTCTCTGGCCAATACTGCTCAGTGGAGTGACACTAAATGCTGTTGCCCACACTACGAACTATGCAGGGGAGCTCAATAGAATGTAGTCAGTTGTGGTATAAGTGGCTGTTAGACCTGGCACCTTGGCGTGAGTCTCCCTTCCACTTTTTGTTGCTGTGCCTCATGTGTTTTGCTGGTGTTAGCTGCTCAAAGCACCGTGCCACTGCCAACCAGTGCCACAGTGCAAGTGCTCCCTGTATAAAATGTATATGTTGGTTGGATTCCATGATTGGCTTATTTGGTTTACTGTCAGACCCCAGTAAAGTGCACCAAGAGTGCCCAGGGCTTGTGAATCCAAATGCTGCTAGTGGGCTTGCAGCACTGGTTGTGCCACCTACAGAAGCAGCCTTGTAAAATGTGTCTAAGGTCGGCCATTGCAGAACCTGCGTGCAGTCTGGTACTGTCATGCTGACTGGGCAAGTGCACCCACTTGCCAGTCCCTAAACCTTCCGTTTACTTCAGGTGAGTCACCCCTATGGTAGGCCCAAGGGCAGGGTGCATTGTAAGCATAAGGTAGGACAAGCCCTAATGTGTGTGGCATGTCCTAATAGTGAATTACAGCCATTTTCGTTTGTCACTATTGCAAGGCTACCTGTTCACATAGGCCAGAATGGTCTGTTAGAATTGTTACATTCTATGATCCTAACAGACCCAGGGAACATGGTAGAAATTCGAGTTTAGTATGCCTGAACTCAGAATAATAAAATGCATCTTTCAGAAAAGTTTATTTTAATATTCTGTGCTTGCAAATACTGCTTTTAGAACTCTGCTATGATGTGTATCTGCTGTCTGGTTTCTGTGAGTGACAGGGCTGGGGGATTCCAGAGGGCAGGACTAGGTAGCCTGGTGGTGAATATAGAGATTTACATCCAGATGGGTGGTAGGAGTGCACCTGGACTCTGAATAGGGCTGTGCTCTGCCACCACAATGCTGGCTCCACCTCCTGTGGAATGGCTGTTGTCTCTGCCCTGCATCCTGATTGGAAAGTCAGAGACATGTCAACAAAGTGCTCAGCAACTGGTTTTGGCTGGGCAAAGGCCCCTCTACCCCAGAGGAACAAAGCAATAAGGGGTATAAGTATTGGGACCCTGCTCCCAAGAAATTAGATCCTGCTTGACAAGAAGAAACCTCTGCCGGAGGAGAAGGAACTGGGAAAGCTGTAAGCAGGAGTACTGTCCCTGACCTGGGGGATTGGCCTGCAGTGGTTGCCTTGCTGCTGAAGGAGAGGAGAAAGACCACAAAAAGACTTTGCTTCAACTTGTGCTTACAAGATCTCCAAGGGCCTGAGTAGAGCTGGCCTCCTGTTAAGATGTCCCAGGAACAAAAGGACTTCACCCCCAGCTTCCCCCTGATCTCTGCTGTGTGAGTTCTGCCCTTCCTAGAGTGCTGGATCCAAGTGTGGGGCCTCTGGAAGTTGTGCCTGCTGTTGGGAAACTGACCAAGAAGAAAGAAACCAAGGACCTCCACTTTTTCACGCACAGCCGGCTTAGCGAGAAAATTTCAGTCGCACCGCTTGTTAGCGTGGAGAATTTTATCGCTGCGAACATCGTCGCAGAGCCTGCTGCCCCTGAGCCAGATCATCGCTGGTGAAATCATCGCCCCGCTCAGTACCTGGCCGAATTTGATCGCTGTGGACATCGTCGCAGAGCCAGCCAAGATCCCCGCTCCGCTCGTTAGCGGGCAGAATTCTATCGCTGCGAACATCGTCGCAGAGCCTGCCGCCGCTGGGTGAAATCGTCGCAGAACCAGCCAAGATCATCGCACCGCTCGTTAGCGTGCTGAATTTTATCGCTGCGAATATCGTCGCAGAGCCAACTAAGATCATCGCTAGTAAAATTGTCGCCCGCTTGTTAGCGGGCCGAATTTTGTCGCATTGTGCCTTAGCGAGTAAATTCCTACCGGAAACGCTACGCCTTGAAATCCACACAAGTATCGCCTCATTCTCCATACAGACCGGATTTGTCGCCACGCCTGCTGCATGCCGCAGAGTTGTTGCATCGCCTCCCCAGGGTCTCAGGACTGACAACGTTACTTGTTTTTGAACGCCGCTACGAACTTTTATCACATCACCAGGTACTGTTGGCTAAAATTGACGCTAAGGTGAATGATTTTGTCGCTAAACTAAGAACTCTTTTTGAAACCATATTCTTGAACTGTGTATGTCATTTTTGTCGTTATTTGGTCTTGTGCTAAGTCATTACATAAAAGATCACTATTTTTTATATAAATCTAGTGTGGTGTCCATTTGTAGTGTTGTCACTGAGTTACTGTATATGTTCACAAATGCTTAACCTATAACGCCTCTGAAATAAGTCTGAAATGGAGATGGCAAAACTTAAATTGAATGGGCAACTGGAGCTGGAAAGCAAAAAGCTGGCTCTGGAAGAGAGAAGAATCCAAATGGAGCATGAAATGAAGTTGAGGGAGATGGAGCTGAAGGCTAAAAGTTTGGAGCTTACTCCCTCTGGTGGCAGCACATTGCCAGTGCAGGTAGAATCAAGGGTGTACATACCAAAAGAAGTGGTGAAATATTTTTTTTAAATGATGACATAGGGCAGTGGTTCAAGGCCTATGAGGTAGCCATGTCTTCCCACTTGGTCCCTGAGAGAGATTGGGCAGCGGGGTTGTAGGGGCGGTTCCTGAGTGAGGGGTGGGACACACTGCTAGATTTGCCCTGAGATGTTCATAATTCTTATCCACACTAGGCCTGGGCGGTAAATTCCGTTCCGCTTGCGGAATTTGCGGAATTTGCGTAATTACGCGTTCCGCGGAGAACGCGAAATTGCTAAAAAGTCTGCTTTCCGCGATTTCGCGAAATATTTGCTTGTTCGCGATCTCAAAATGCGTGTTCGCGAGATATTTCTCCCCGAGCACGCAAACAGCAATTGTGAACAGGAAAAAAGCATCGCGAACAAGCAATTCCGCGTGTTCGCGGAATTTCTGCGTGTTCGCGGAGATTTTTTACCGTTTCGCGGAGATTTGCGTAACGCAATTCCGCAAATTCCGCCCACCCCTAATCCACACATGAAGGATGCCTTGATGACCAGATATGGGTTAACTCCTGAGTTGTATAGACAAAGGTTCAGGGGTTGCACAAAGATTCCTGGAAGTACGTATGTTGAGTATGTAACTTTTTTCTGCAGAGCATTGGATGGTTGGGTGAAGGGTAGCAAGGTTGATGATTTTCAAGGGCTTCTTGATTTAATTGCATGGGAGCACTTGTCCAGTAACTGTTTTCCTGAGCTACACCAGCACCTGATTGATACTAGGCTGACTAACCCTAGGAAGCTTGCTGAAGAGGTGGACCGCTGGGTCAGTACCAGGGTCCACAAGGGTCACGTGGGAGACTCCGCCAAAGGTGGGCAGGGTCCCCAGCAGAAGAGTGGGGGGGACAAAGGTAAACAGAGGGAGTTCCCAAGAAGGCACCAAAGTAATCCCCAAGGGAACCAAGGGAAAGGTTTTCAGCCTCCCCCACCTCCGAGACCGACCGGACCCCGACAGGTCCCCCTGTTCAAAGAGGGCCCCCAAAATGTTACAAGTGTGGTGAAATGGGCCATATTGCCACTGATCCCAAGTGTCGCCTGTTTGGTAAACCAGCACCCACTGGTGCTCCACCCCGGTAGATGGCTAGTGTAGCCTTAGGGGAGGAGAGGGAAGTCCAAGGTGGGTGGGGTTCCGTAGAAATGTCCCTTGTCTGTTTAGGAGACCGTGAGGTGGTCCCTGAAAACCACCTGCCCAATAACACTAAGAAATATGGGCAGTGGGTGACCATCAATGGCCAAAGGGTGGGGGCTCTTAGGGATACAGGAGCCAGTGTGACAGCTGTCAAGTGGCACCTTGTGTCTCAAGAGCAGGTTGTCCCACATGCATTTTGACAAGTTGTGAACGCCGACAACACTGAGAGTCAGTGTCCAATGGCTCAGGTTCCCTTTGAGTGGGGGGGGTCTCTGGTACTCTTCAAGTAGCTGTGAGAACCGCCATGCCTGTTGACTCTTTGTTGGGGAACGATTTGGAGAGCTCGCCTTGGGAAAAGGTGGAGAAGAGTGCTCACCTGAGGATGGTGGGCCTGCCTGACTGGGCGTGCATGACCACCCGGTCAATGGCAGCTAGTAGGTGTGCTCAAGAGGTCCTGGAGACTGAGAGGGAGACCCAGGGACTGGCCGTAGAGAGGAGGCAGGGGGCGCGGGAAACTGGCCCCTGTCGTTCCCACGGTCCAGGAGGGAGCAGACCTTGAGGGGGATGCCCTGGAGCCTACAGGGGAACAGATAGCTGAACTGGGGACCTGCCTGAGCTGACCCATTGGCAGCAGGAAGGAGGCCCCTCCAGGGAAGAATTCTGCAGAGGGCAGAAAGAGTGTCCTTCTCTCGCGGGTCTGCGGCAGCAGGCTACAGACAGGCCAATGGTGATCAGTCTGGAACACATTTCATTTACTGGGAGAATGACCTCCTATATTCAGAGCCTAAGGTTGCTGAGCCTGGGTCAGCCCGTGCGCTGGTGGTACCCCAGAGCTTCAGAGCCTTCCTACTGGGACTGGCTCACAATGTGCCATTGGCAGGACATTTGGGGCAGGACAAGACCTTTGAAAGGCTTGTCACCCACTTGTATTGGCCCCAAATGTGCAAGAGCTCAGACGTTCATTGCAGGACCTGTCAGACCTGCCAGGCAAATGGAAAGAGTGGGAGGAAGCAGTAGACTCCTCTCCAGCCATTCCCTGTGGTCAGTACCCCATTCCAGCAAGTGGGGATTGACATTGTGGGGCCCCTGGACCCCAGGACAGCCATGGGCAACAGGTTTATCCTGGTCCTGGTGGACCATGCCACCCAGTACCCGGAAGCCATCCCTCTGAGGACAGTGACGGCCCCCGTGGTGGGACGTGCACTGATGGGAATTTTCTCCAGAGTGGGATTCCCTCTAGAGGTGGTGTCTGACCGGGGTACCAATTTTATATCCAAGTATATGAAATCCCTTTGGCAAGAGTGTGGTGTAACCTACAAGTTTACCACACCTTACCACCCCCAAGGAAATGGGTTGGTTGAGAGATTCAACCGTACCCTCAAAGGCATGAAAATGGGTCTGGAAGAACCCATAAGGTGTAAGTGGGATGTCCTCTTACCATGCCTTCTCTTTGCTTACCGCGAGGTGCCACAGAAGTCTCTAGGGTTCAGCCCCTATGAGCTCCTGTATGGCCACCCAGTGAGAGGACCTCTAAGTCTGTCAAAGAAGGCTGGGAGCAATCTCCCAGGAAACCTCCCCAGAATGTATATAGCTACATGCTGGCCTTCAGGAGCCAGACTAGGCATTTCAGGCAACTTGCTGAGGCAAATATGGAAGCCAGCCAGGAGGAGATGAAGCGGTGGTACGACCAGAATGCCACTCTGGTAGAGCTTCAGCCTGGACAGAAGGTGTGGGTCTTGGCCCCAGTGGAGCCTTGTGCGCTCCAGGATAAGTGGACCGGCCCCTTCGAGGTTGTGGAGCGCAAGAGTCCTGTCACCTATTTGGTGGACTTGCGGTCCCCCAGGATCCCCTTGAGGGTCCTGCATTTCAACCGCCTTAAGCCCCACTTGGAGAGGTCTGAAGTGGGCATGCTCTTGGCAACAGATGCTGGAATGGAGGAGGTGACTGAGCCTCTTCCTGACCTCCTGGCAGCCACAGAGCAAGATGGGTCAGTGGATGGACCCTGAGCAACAGAATGACTGCCGCCAGTTGCTGGGACAGTCTTCTGCTCTGTTCTCCCAGGTTCCTAGTATCACAGATTGGTGCGTCCATGATGTGGATACAGGAGACAGCTTACCTGTGAAGCACAAGGCTTACAGAGTAACTGACAGGGTCAGGGCTTGCATCAAAGAGGAGGTCTCAAAGATGCTTGCCCTTGGGGTGATTGAATCCTCCAGCAGTCCTTGGGCCAGCCCAGTGGTCTTGGTCCCGAAGGCTGCAGCGCCGGGTGCCACAACCGAACTCCGGTTCTGTGTGGACTACAGAGGACTCAATTCAGTCACGAAGACTGACGCGCACCCCATCCCCAGAGCTCATGAGCTCATTGATCGGTTAGGGGCCATACGGTTCCTCAGCATGTTTGGCTTGACGTCTGGATACTGGCAGATCGCCTTGACTGATGGGGCCAAAGAGAGGTCAGCATTCTCCACACCAGATGGGCATTTCCAGTTCTGGGTTATGCCCTTTGGGATGAAGAATGCCCCTGCCACCTTTCAGAGAGTGGTCAACCAGGTGTTGGTTGCGCTGGATGAGTTCAGTGCCGCCTACCTAGATGACATTGCAGTGTTCAGTATCACCTGGGAAGAACATTTGCGCCACCTCTGGGAAGTGTTGTTGGCACTGCGAAAGGCAAGCCTCACGATCAAGGCAAGTAAGTGCCAGATCGGGCAGGGTTCTGTGGTGTACTTGGGACACCTAGTTGGGAGCGGCCAGGTGGCGCCCCTTCAACCCAAGATTGAAACCATCCTGGCTTGGGAACCCCCCAAAACCCAGACAGAGGTGACAGCCTTTTTAGGACTCATTGTTGCACCCTTGACAGAGCTGACTTCCAAGAAGCAGCCCAGGAAAGTGATTTGGACTGACACCTGTCAGAAAGCTTTTGAGGCCCTGAAAACTGCCATGTGCACGGCGCCCGTGCTCCTGGCCCCAACTTCTCCAAAGAGTTCATTGTGCAAACAGACGCTTCAGAGCATGGTGTAGGGGCTGTTCTCTCACAGATTACTAAGGAGGGCTTTGACCAACCTGTAGCCTTCATCAGTAGGAGGTTACTTCCACAGGAACAGAGGTGGAGTGCAATTGAGCGTGAGGCATTTGCTGTGATCTGGGCACTGAAGAAGCTAAGACCCTACCTGTTTGGGACTCACTTCCGGGTTCAGACAGACCACAGGCCCATCAGATGGTTGATGCAGATGAGGGGTGAGAATCCAAAGCTATTGAGGTGGTCCATTTCCCTACAGGGTATGGATTTCACTTTGGAACATCACCCTGGTACAGATCACTCCAATGCTGATGGTCTGTCCAGAATTTTCCGCCTTAGTGATGAGGAACTCCCTGGGGTAGGGTAGTTCTCCCCACATTTCAGCTGGAGGGGACACGTGTTAGACCTGGCACCTTGGCGTGAGTCTCCCTTCCACTTTTTGTTGCTGTGCCTCATGTGTTTTGCTGATGTTAGCTGCTCAGAGCACTGTGCCACTGCCAACCATCCATATGGGTGGGAGGAGTGCACCTGGACTCTGAATAGGGCTGTGCTCTACCACCACAATGCTGGTTCCACATCCTGTGGAGCGTCTGATGTCTCTGCCCTGCACCCTGAATGGAAAGTCAGAGACATGTCAACAAAGTGCTCAGGAACTGGTTCTGGCTGGGCAAAGGCCCCTCTACCCCAGAGGAACAAAGGAATTAGGGGTATAAGTATTGGGACCCTGCTCCCAAGAAATTAGATCCTGCTTGACAAGAAGAAACCTCTGCCGGAGGAGAAGGAACTGGGAAAGCTGTAAGGAGGAGTACTGTCCCTGACCTGGGGGATTGGCCTGCAGTGTTTGCCTTGCTGCTGAAGGAGAGGAGAAAGACTACAAAAAGACTTTGCTTCAACTTGTGCTTAAAAGATCTCCAAGGGCCTGAGTAGAGCTGGCCTCCTGTTAAGAAGTCCCAGGAACAAAAGGACTTCACCCCCAGCTTCCCCCTGAACTCTGCTGTGTGAGTTCTGCCCTTCCTAGAGTGCTGGATCCAATTCAATTCAATTCAATAAGCTTTATTCGGTTAGTATAACACAACCATAAAAGAACATAAAAAAACATAATTAAAAACAGTATGATACATTAAATTGATACAATTCTGACAATTAAAATATCTTTAAAATATCATGCTTTTCCTTGCCTCAATTGATCTCAGAATATAGGTCGCAGCATAAAAACATATATCTGGTGCCCACATTGTAAACAGTAAACTCATAGCAGCATTTGTGGTTAAAGTGCAGTATTTTTTAAACAAAAGTTTAAGAAAGGCAATACGAAAATTTAAAAACAAATCACATATAAGAAGAAAGTGCAGAGTACTTTGTTTGGTACGTCCATCGCATGGGCAAAGGGAATCAGGATACTTTTTAACACAGGGAAATGCTACCAAGTGATGGACGATGCCTAATCTCATTCTTGTAAGAACAAATCGATGTGAAGATCTAGTTACCTGACTCAAATATGCTTGAAAACCCTCTGTGTCTGAGAGTGAGTAGTAGAAATGGCTAGTTGTTAAGTGCCCACTGGCTTTTTGTCTTACAAACTTTCTCTCCCTCGGGAATGTATTTTTCAGTTCATTTTAAGACATTTTACTTAGTTCATTGGGGTTTTCTAGGACGTTTAAATTAAATACATCCTTGAAAGTTTGTACTATATAATTGAGCCAAGGGATCTTTAAGCAATTATCTAGTTGGAAACAGTCATTAATAATTTTCCTGTTAAATGCAGTTTCTTCTTTCAACCATATAGATCTCCAGGTTAAAAATGGTCTAAGTCCAATAAGGTCAGTCAGGTAGCTAATCCCCACTTCGCTATGTATTAAATCAGAAGATGCTGAAGTGGGTAGACAGAGCAACCTTTTAAGATACGGATTTTCCTCTATTTGCAGATCACCATGGGGGTGATGGCCCCAGACCCCGGCACCATAAAGTGCAATTGAGGTACATCTTGATTGATAGATATGCATCATATCTTTAATGCGACGGTCCCCTATTTTTGCGGCAAACCTGAAGACTCCATGTACACTTTTTGCCATCTTGGACCTACCATTCACCATTTCCTGCGACCATTTACCATTACTTGAAAAAGTTATCCTTAGATAACAAAACTTGTCTACTGTTTGTATTCTCTGCCCTTCTATAAAGAAAGATTTAGATTTCACAGGCCGTGGGCCACAGACCATGGCATACGTTTTAGTCCTATTGATCTGCAACCTTCTGCCCTTAATAAAATCAACAAACTTGTCTATTAACCTCTGTAAGCCAATTGCTGTTCTTGCTAAAAGTACTGCATTGTCTGAATTCAGCAGGACAGGCACAGCTAGTCCTTCCGCCTGGGGTGCGTCAGATTTTACAAGTTTGAGTGCTGCATCCACTTAGTTAATAAAAAGGGTAAAAAGTAGCGGGGCAAGGACGCTTCCCTGCCGAAAACCTAATTTGACCTTAAATTTAGGAGTGCACTCGCCCCTTTGGCCGTACCGTACGGATGTTACTAATTTTTCATAAAGCCTGGCCAAAAAGAAAATAATAGATTCTGGGGCACCAAGCTCTAGTAGAATCGGCCATAGCATGGCATGATCCACTAGATCAAATGCACTACTTAGGTCAGCAAAACAAAGGAAGAGGGACCCTTGCTGGGCACGTGTATATTTTGCTATTAGTAAATCCAAATTTATACACTGATCAAGGGTCCCCCGTCCCTTCCTAAAACCATACTGTGATTGGGTTAAAATACCGTTGTCCTCCACCCATTCCTCTAATCTGACTAATAAAACCCTACTCATAATTTTAATAGAGAGTGCTGGATCCAATTGTGGGGCCTCTGGAAGATGTGCCTGCTGTTGAGAAACTGACCAAGAAGAAAGAAACCAAGGCTCTCCACTTTTTGACGCACAGCCGGCTTAGCGTGCAGAATTTTATTGCTGCAAACATCGTCGCAGAGCCTGCTGCCGCTGAGCCAGATCATCGCTGATGAAATCATCGCCCCGCTCATTAGCGGGCCGAATTTGATCGCTGCGGACATCGTCGCAGAGCCAGCCAAGATCCCCGCTCCGCTCGTTAGCGGGCAGAATTCTATCGCTGTGAACATCGTCGCAGAGCCTGCCGCCGCTAGGTGAAATCGTCGCAGAACCAGCCAAGATCATCGCACCGCTCGTTAGTGTCCCAAATTGTATCGCTGCGAATATCGTCGCAGAGCCAACTAAGATCATCGCTAGTAAAATTACCGCCCCGCTTGTTATGGGGCCGAATTTTGTCGCATTGTGACTGAGCGAGTAAATTCCTACCGGAAAAGCTACGCCTTGAAATCCACTCAAGAATCGCCTCACGCTCCATACAGACTGGATTCGTCGCCACACCTGCCGCATGCTGCAGAGTTGTTGCATCGCCTCCCCAGGGTCTCAGGACTGATGCCATTACTTGTTTTTCGACGCCTAAGCGCCGCTACGAACTTTTATCGCATCACCAGGTACTGTTGGCTAAAACTTACGCTAAGGTGAATGATTTTGTCGCTAAACTAAGAACTCTTTTTGAAACCATATTCTTGAACTGTGTATGTCATTTTTGTTGGTATTTTGTCTTGTGCTAAGTCTTTACATAAAAGATCACTATTTTTGATATACATCTAGTGTGGTGTTCATTTGTGGTGTTGTCAATGAGTTACTGTATATGTTCACGAATTCTTAACCTATAACGCCTCTGAAATAAGTCGTGTCTGCTGGCGCCAAGCTACCTAGAGGGTGAGCAGGGGTTATTTTAAGAGGGTAATCCCCTTATCCTGACTAGAGGAGAGGGTCCCTGCTTGTCACAAGTACCTACCTATGCCAACCAGAGACTCCCAAATCTAACAGTGGCCTCCTGCAGCAAAGAGGAATAGGTAAGGCTGTGTCAGAGATTACCCTGGGGTAATTATCTTGACCTCATGTGTTAAATGCCCCACTGTATACCGACAAACTTGCAATGAGGGCCTTATACATTTCTAGCATCATATCGAGAGCATAACAAAGGGGCAGAAGAGCCTGATGTGACAGGAAAAATTGAAGATTAAATCTGACATTGAACAGCGCCTTATAGAAATGAAGTTCAGTTGGAGTGAGGGTGGGTGTAGGGTGCAACTTTCTTGGAATAGGGTCTGTTTGGGGTACGGTAGGGAAGCAATAGTGACGCCACAGAACAGGAGATTATTGGAGGGAGGGGGATCACAGTAACTTTTAAAATACATTTCACCTCACCAAAAGTACGTACATTAATTAGGTGCCTTTTTGTATGTAGCTGATTTCAGAAATACGTACTAAAGATGCCTGATGACAGTGGCATAAAGATCTTACCAATATGAACCATGTCCCACTTATGCTTCTTGATCATCTTCATCATTAGTTTGCATTGGCTCTTCCTCATCGTATATTGTATCTATGCCTAACTGCAGCGTTGTGATGTGCTCAGATGGGTCTAGAGCCCTGTTGATGTTCTCAGAGGAGTCAGGAGCCGTGCATATGTTCTCAGAGGGATACAAATTAACATAACATAACATTAGGAACTGTGTTGATGTTCTCAGAGGCGGCAGGAGTTGTACTGATGTTCTCAGAGGAGTTAGGAGCCGTGCTTATGTTCTCAGAGGGTTCATGGGCCATGCTGATGTTCTTGGATGGGTCAAGAGCCCTGCGGGAGTTCTCAGAGGAGTCAGGAGCCCTGCATATGTTCTGAGAAGGGCAATGAGCGGTGCTGATGTTCTCAGAGGGGTCACAGCCATGATATCAGGGAATACATCTGCACATGGGTATATGAAATTATTGAAACTAGTAATACACATTTTGAGTGCTTCTGCACAGTCAAAGTCATTGTAAGGATGACACACTATTCAATGTATATGGGCACCATCATATCAATAGCAAGATATTTCATTGCAAGATATGAGTTCAATCCGTTGCATTAACTATGGCCATTCCATGGTGTTAATTGAATTGAATGGGTTCATTCTTTCTAAAGAACCATGAAGTGTTGTTATATCTCCCTGGTGTTCAATATTCAGATGTTTTTCAAAATTATGGAGTCTTGACTAAAATCCAAAGAGAAATAAAAGATAATCCTCACACACATATCTGGACATTGACGGTGTGTTGCACTTGGCTTCCTACTCCTAGGAGGGACTAGTAGAAGGCATGCAATGTATGTCGCATAGCTCATTTGAGAAACATTAAATATCATAAAACTTTGCATTTATTGTCTACCAGTCTGTAGGAAAAAGAAATCGCTGGCCAAGTAGATTCATGCTTGCATTTGTAACCTGTAGCAGTATTTTAAAACCGGGACGCAGTGCCAACCCCTAGAGCCATGCCTTCTGTATGCTGAAATGAGACTGCTACGAAAACAAATAGAATTGGAAGTAATACGAGTGTGAGTCTGGCAATCTGTTATGTTATTATATGTTATAAAGGTTTTATAGAGCGCTCGTACACCAGTTGGTTTCATGGCGCTAAGTCTATGATTAGCCGAACCCTGCACAAAAAAAGCCAAGTCTTAAGCATTTTCCTGAAACTCAGAAGGTCTGTGCATGACCGGATCTCTAAAGGGAAGGAGTTCCACAATCTTGAGGCCAAGGAGGCAAACCTGCAGCCTCCTTGTCGTTTTAACTTAAAGGCAGGGGTAGTCAATAGCTGAAGATGGGCTGAGCGAAGGTTTCGTGAGGGAGTCTACCTAGATATGAGACTGTTTATGAATTTGGGGCTACGAGCGTGTAGAGATTTAAAGATTAGGCATCCAGTTTTAAAGGCACAGCTTTGGGGGATGGGGAGCCAGTGTAGCTTTCTTAGAAGATGGGTGGCAGATTGCCACTTGGGTTGCTGGTGAATCAGTCTAGCCGCTTGGTTCTGAACCATCTGTAACTGTTAGGTTCGAAAGAGTGGCAACCTCAGGTACATTGAGTTTGCGTAATCTAAGTGTGACAACACCATGGCTATCACGACCTGTATCAGTGCTGCTTGTGTAAGCAGCTGGCTGATCTTTCTGATCTTTTGCAGCTGGAAGAAACAGGACGAGATCACTGCTCCGACTGCGTTCCTAGTGACAGGTCATTATTTATATTGACACAGAGGCTCTTAGCAGAGGATGAGGGATTGGGGGCAGTCCAAGTTCTGTAGGCCAATAGTGTGGACCCCAGAAATTGTGGCTCCTCCCCGTCAGAACTAATCCAGTCTTTCCTTGGTTGAGCTTTAAGTGATTGTGGTCCATCCAGTGGCGGATGTACAGCATAGTAGCCTGAAATTCAGAGACTGAATTAGGTGAGTTGTCAATGGTAAATATTAATTGTAATTTATCGGCATAGTTGAAGGTGGTCACTTTCTTTTCTTTCAGGGACTGTATCAAGGGTAGAAGATAAAGATTAAACAGGTGGGGGATAGCGAGGATCCCTGCAGGACCCCACATGTTGTTATTAGCTTAGGTGCCGTAAACTGGGCAATGCTGACTGCCTGGGAGCGACCTTCAAGAAAGGACCTGTTCCAGCTAAAGGCTGAGCTCTGGATGCCAGACTGCCTGCCTGACACAGTCCTCCAATATACCATGGGCCACCATGTTGAAGGCGGCAGAAAGAGCTAATAGCACCAGGGCCTGACGGGTACCTCTGTCCACTTTGTCTCGTAGGGTGTTCAATCTGTTACTTTTTGTATTGATGTGAGGCTCATAAGCAGGGTCCGCTTTAGCGATGGTGGCGCCCTGAGCAACAATATTTTTTATGCCCCCGCCCCCCATTGGCTTCCCCCTTGGATTCACTCACTACCACCCTGAAAAAGTGCCTCTTATCTCTCCATGAAAAAAGAACAATTGATGGACAAAATGCAGAACAATGTCATACATTCACCCGAATACATATATCTGGGTCTTAATCCATCGTTTTTTTTGCTCCCCATGCCATTCCAGTTTGGATCCAGCCATATGCAAATCAGTCTTGACCCTGCACCCGATGTGAACAGTCCAGCCTGAACTGCAAGACCAGGTCCTCCCTGGACTGGAAACAAGCATCCAAGGACCGGTTATGGGGTTTCACCCCTCATCAGCCAGGATTGTTTGACTCCAGTGACATGAGAGCATGGGACCCACGTCTGGGCACACCCGTCCCACTCGAGGTGACAAATGCAAAAAGAACAATTGATGGACAGAATGCAGAACAATGTCATGCATCCACCCCAGTACAGAGATCTGGGCCTAAATCCATAGTTTTTTTGTTCCCCATGACATTCCAGTTTGGTACCATAGTGGCTCTCTCACATATATTTCATTTGTTTTACAGCACTGTTATCTGTGATCTGCACGGTATCTGTTATTAGCAGCAGGCATATTAACCCTCTGTGCTACTTTCAAAACTGACACTAGAAAAAACTCTGTTTCCTCTCTATAGCAGGAGCATTTATCACAATAAATATCTTGACATTTCTATTGCTGCCTGAAAGCTGGATGCATAAGGAACTCTGCATCTGATGCTTTTAAATCGTAAGTTATTGCTAAACACAGCAACACCCCTGAGGTCAGTGTCCCCCTTCAGGTCAGCGTCCAGTGTGGCCGCACCCATGGCACCGCCCTAAAACTGGCCATGCTCATGAGTAGCTCTAGGTGCAAGCAATGTGCTGCATGGTCCCGACTGACCTCATGATCTACAAACACATCTCTCTGCTCTCCTTCCCAGCCAAAGTCAATGAGAAAGCCATCAACACCGAACTCTCCAAGTTCTTCGAAATGAACAACATCCTGGGCCTTTTCTAATTGGTCTTCAGAAGCAATCACAGCACCAAGACTGCTCTCCTTGCCACTACAGACGTCATCCACACCCTCCTCAACCGAGGCAAGACTGCTGCCCTCATTTTCCTGCACCTCTCAGCCGCTTTCAATATCGTCTCCCACCACATCCTCTGCGCAAGACTCCACGACGCTGTTATCTGCAACAAAGCCCTAGAACTAATCCACTCCTTCCTCACCGGATGGATGCAGAGAGTTAGACTACCACATTTCATCTAGGAACCCATAAAGATCAGCTGTGGAGTTCCCCCTACCACGCTGACAGGGAACTCTTGGTAACTCTGGACCTTGAGTCCCTATATACCAATATCCCTCAGGGATGAGCACTTATGGTATTGCAAGAGATTCTGTCTGCTGAACCAGGAATCACCAACGTCTCTTTTATCATCCAATGTCTCCAGATAGTTCTCAGTGAGAACTATTTTTAATTCAATCACTGCCACACTGCCACTTCCAACAAATACAAGGAATCAGCATGGGGGCTTCGTGTGCCCCGAGTATTGCCTGTCTGTATTGTGAGATGGATTAAGCCACGCCCTATTTACAACACTAAGTTAGCATAACCGAGATCATGGTTAACAAGCAAGCTTGTCGTTTCTGCTGCGCTGCACACGACACTGTTGTTATGTGTTATTCATTTTAGAAATGCTGACTCGACTTTGCCTTACAGGATAACAAACTTTTGTTTCACATTCTTAACCGTGAAATGTGCCCTTGGTCTGTACATCATGCAAAGAACGCGTCTGGGTCACTAGAAGGTACAGAGTGTTGTGTTTAGATTGATCGTACCACTTGTTAGACATATCATGCATACAGCTGCCAATATCTGAAGGACAAGCGTCTTTAATATTGCAGAACAGTTTGGTTTTACATTCCTTCGAACAGAAGAGCTGATGCATGCTGTGAGAGCTGATCCTTTGATGTGATTCTTCTAAACTGATCTATACGGTATGGGGTCCCCCCTGTTAGCCTAAGAGACCTTCTAATAGTCTAATAATAATAATGTATTAGATTATAGTGAAAGGAGTGTGGCCGTATACCACTGTCATTAATAGTATGATTGCTCCTTTCATTCTATATGGTATTGTAATAATGCTTATGATTCTGATCTGTACTGTTAGTCTGCTAGTGTTAGCCAAAGTACTGCATCTTAGGACGCAAGGTTTATAAAATAAACTCTTTAAACTTTACCGTGTCTGTATTATTATGTTGTGGACTAACAAATAAGTACGAACAGGTATTTCGGATTCCCACCACTCCTGAGAAATATCTAAGTCGCTTGTTCTGGTTTGTCTATACATTGGGACCACCTAGCTAGATCTAGGTTAACGAATGAGATACTAAGCTAGTCGGATAAGGGGTTCTGGGTTCTGAGGGGAGTTTTCTGGTACACCACAATTCTCTGAGGTCCTGGTCTCCTGTGCATAGTTCTGTGCAAAAGCAGAATCCCAGCAACAGTATATGGGACACTTCGAGCAAAAAAAATATACAATGAGATGGCCCCTTTTTATGAGAATGTTCAAGCCTGGGCCCGATTTATTGATGACATCTTCTTCATATGGAAGGGGGACCATACCTCATTAGAGGATTTTATTCTATGGATTAATGCTGCTGATACCAATCTTAAGTTTACGGCCCACTCCAGCAATCTTAGACTGGAGTTCCTTGATGTCTGGATTGAGCATAATCAAAATTAACTCTATGTATCTTTATTTACCAAACCTACTGCTAGAAACACGCTATTGCAGTATGGTAGCTATCACCCTTGCTGTCAAAGGGATAGTATCCCTTTCAGCCAGTTTCTTCGTATACGAAGAAGCTGTTCAGACATCAAGGATTTTCTCAAGCAAGCTGATATCCTTAAAGAGAAATTCATTCACCGAGGTTATCCCCACAAATTGATTAAAGAATCTTTCAAAAGGGCGAGATACTTCAATCGTGATGCTATGTTTCAACCTAAATTGATGGACAAACTGGTATGTGTGACTAAACATTCCAATATTGACCATGAATTGAGACAAACCATTAACTCATGTTGGTATCTTCTAAACATGGGTAATGGAGAGGACATACTCCCCAAACCGATTTTCGCGTTTAAGAGAAACAAGAACCTCAAAAACTATCTAGTGAAAGGGAAGATGCAGGAACCTCCAGCCCCACACCAAAAAGCCATACTTGGCACTGGACCCATTCTAGGCAACCATTGTTGTGTTAGCTGCCAGGCTTGCCCTAATGCCTTCGTGGGTGATATTATCAATACACCTGAGCGCTCGCACAAGCTCCTAAAGATGGCGAACTGTCGTACCTCCAACATTGTGTATGTCATCATATGTCCCTGTCGTCTTGTTTATGTTGGGGAGACTGGACGCAAGTGTAGGATCAGAATTGGGGAACACAAGTCCAATATTAGGACCAAGAAACTGTCTGCCCCCCTAGTCTCCCATTGGCTTGAGAAAAATCACTCTGAAAAAGACCTCAAGTGGTCGATTCTGGAAAAAGTGTTTGCTAATCCCGGAAAAGACCCTACCTTGATCCGTAAAAAAAGAAAGAGAGGTGTTTTGGATCTACTTTCTTAATGCGGTGAGTAAGGGCCTGAATGAACACTGCCCCTGGGAGAATGCGATAATATAATCCTCAGGTTAATTGTTCTTGCCTTCTGTACATGACGGGCACATAATGATCATACAAGATCCACTTACATCCTAATTGATTGTGCCTCTTGGCTTCGTTGATCTTTACTTCTGTAGCCCACCTCGTTCTGCATACACTCCATGGTGGGTTCTATAGAATGTTTATTTGATTCTTTATTCGCCTCTTGAATCATATTATATAAATAATATCTCTTTTTTGAAATCCTATTCTTGCCACATCTGCTATATACATCTGTTATGTAACTTTTCTCCTTTTTTTTGTTATTCCTAGGCAGGACATTTGACGTATTTTCTAGCTTTAAAGTGTTCTGGACACTTGAAACCCTTTCTTTTGTCATGACCTTCCCCTATCTTCCTTTTTGCTTTTGTGTTTCCGTTTAAAACTCCGGTTCTATTGATAGGATTCTTGTCTGCTATACTGAATCCAGTTTATTTACTACTGTAAGATGGCCACTATGCCTTTCTCGATTGTTTTCCGCAGTCCTCTTTCTACCTTTACCCTTTGACGACTCCCAACCTCCTATTGGTTAGCTGATACCCAGGAATGGCTGATAACGCCATCACGTCCTCCTGCCTATTACCCGCTACTGGAGGATGGCGATCCCATTGTAAATTGCAGAGACTAA
This sequence comes from Triturus cristatus, assembly GCF_964204655.1. Taxonomy (NCBI): domain Eukaryota; kingdom Metazoa; phylum Chordata; class Amphibia; order Caudata; family Salamandridae; genus Triturus; species Triturus cristatus. Next base: position 186,596,774 of record NC_140589.1, read on the forward strand.
TCCCCTGCTGCACGCAAGCCCGTCTTATATCGAGGTAAGTTGTCTGGGACTCGCGGGGGACATTACTCCTGTACTCTTCTTTATCTCTGCTTGGTTCCCTTGCTCTCCCCGGATTTTACTGCGTTATGTACCTACACCAGTCTTCGCTACTGTTGTACACTTCCCGGGAGGGGTTCCCCCGATCATCGCCCTATAGTCAGGTGAACCCTGGTTTTCTATGCACTGGCCTACTTTTGCCCCTGTAGCGACCTTTTATTACTCGTTCTACCCTTATAGCCTTCTTTTCGGAATATCTTTTTGGGGTAGATGTCCCCTTTTTGAATATGATCTGTCTGTTTTTTCTTATTTGAAAATTACCGTTGATTAGAATATCTTTTATCCTCACATTAGGAGTCCTCAGCACGTATATTCTTGACTACATAGGAGGTGTTCTAACCAAATTTATTGTTCTTAAATTTCACCCCCTTGTTAATGCAGTTTACTCTTTTGTCCTGATGATCTCGTATTCTCCTTGGAATCTCGTAGGTATTCATTCTGTCCATTTCGCAAGACTGGCATCAACTTTCCATCATCGTCCGTTATTTCCTGACGTGATAGCCCTTACTTTTACTTCCGTACTCTGGACCCCGACTATCTCCCTCTCGGGGTTAGGACCCTATTTGATCCTGATTGGTAGGTTGCTCCTATCCTTGTCTATATGTGTGAATTTCATATATAACTAGGTCCCCTACATTTGATTATTCTCCTTGCTTCCTATCACTTTATTCTTTGATTATTATCCCAGATACATATCTCAGGTTATCCACCGCCCTAGGAGCCCAGTGAACATGCTGTGGAAAAGCTGTTTCTTGATCCCCCTTAAAAGAATTCGACCCTTAGGTACCTATTGGCACCTTTTAAAGGAATGCTTTTTGGTATGTCACGTTTGGATGGGCTATAAGGTGCTACATGTATTTTTCTTATGCTTTTAACACTCTTATTGGATGTTTTTTCTATTTTCTTTATCTTTTTTGGTGACGCATGTCTCTTTGACTATCCTATGGCTTTGAGATCTATGCACCATCTATTTTCTCAAGCACGTTCATGTTCTGAGAATACTTTTGTTGTCATTTTTTCCATCTTTTATCTTCTCCCCTTTTTTCTTACCTTATCTTGGTCACGCACTTTATTCCAATTTTAAGTTGTCATGCTTATCGTATAACTGAGCACCCCCACCGTAGCAGACACGAAGTGACAAACAAAATATATATATAAAAAAATTATTATAATAAAAAATGTTGTAAACTCTCTCTGAGTATTGTATCGCTGCTTTGAAAAATGTTTTTTTGCACTCTGAAATTGTGTATACCTATTTTTTGTTAATAGGTGTGTTTGTCCCACACTACCTGTCCATCCTCGCCCTGATGAAGGTGTAACCCCAGCTGGGGCTCGACACCGAAACGCGCGATGGCGTTTTTTAGGTTACTGGGTAGTTGAAACATCACTACCCACACTTTGTGGATGTTAACTGCCAACTTGTTATTCAACCATCTTATGGCAGCTTTACGATCTTGATGTTCTTTTATTTATTTATATGAACCAAATTTGTGTGTTGTTGTATATAGGATGATGTTATTGTGGAATGTGTGATAGTATGATTGTGGTTTGTGAATGAGATGTGTGGGACTGAGTTATCACTTTTATGTGAATTTTGAAATATTATCTTATAAATGTAACTAAATGATGCTGATTATACAGAAAAATAAATAAATTTGATTTATTAGTGTGATTAAATGACATCTTTGCTTCTTGACTTGTGTCCTGGTTTGCTACGGTGTGTGGTTACCAATATCTGGACCCTTTATAGGGCCTTTTTAGAATAATCCTGGCAGGTATCTCTCTTTATTGGTTGTTCCTCAGGGATCCTACCTGAGCCCCACCCTCTTCAACATATACATGGCCCCACCTGCAGCCATCGTCAGAAGCCACAGACTCAACATTGACTCTTATGCAGATGATACCCACCTGATTCTTTAGCTCACAGACAAACCCACAGCTTCCAAGAGCAACTTCTACAAAGGGATGAAGGTAGTCACCACCTGGATGAAAGACAGCTGCTGTTGAGAGGGGTCGAGCCACCAATGAGTTATCTTCACCCTCGGTCATTTTTGTGACAAAGAAGTTTGTTTTAAGGGAACTAAGATAAGGCTTTATTTGCACAATTTTAGGAACACTGTGTCCTTCAATCTTGAAATAACCAATCTGCCAATAAATAGGATTTTTAGAATACTCAGCTGTGGCGGAGTTTGTGCCCATTCACTCCGGACATCTCTGGTGTTTTGTGAGTAGGGGTTACTGAGAATAGCACTACTGAACTACTCAGATTCTACTGTTAAAATAAGTACCCAACCAACATTGGTGGCACCATGTCGTGTAGTTCCTATAGTACCCATGCAGGACCTGCACGTTTGGATAACATAAACTGTGGGATTGGTGGCAGACTGGTTCTGTGCACCCTCACTGAGAAACGTTAGCCTGTTTGCACTAGCTAGCTCACAGTGCAACTAGTGTCTCCTCTTATTGGGGAGAGAATAGTTTCTGGCAAATTTAGAACATGACAACCCCGAACCCTCAGGATCGTGGATACAATGTACTACTTTTCGCTCAGTCACTCGTGCTCACTTAGTTTGTCTGAGAGATACAGAGAATAAACATTCTGGGCATTTCAATAAGGATTTATTGAACAGTTATTCTTGTGTAGAATATATGAGCTGCAACAACAATCAGACAGTAGCAGAGATATATGATCAGCAGTACAGTAAATATAAAAGGATAGTATAGTTCTACCATCTTGCAATAAGCATGAATAAATACATGAATATAAATTGCAGGATGAAAGTGCGCGTACTCCTATGATGCCTGTCTAGATGTACCTAAGTGTACCTAGCATGTGAGTAGGTGTGAAGCCAAGAATCCCTCCAGGATTTAGTCGAACCTCATTACCTGAAGTGTGAGAGTGTGGGACCCCATCCTGTTCTCGAGTTGGACACTCCACAAGGGATGTGTTAGACCACTGTAAGCTGGAGCATCTGCATGCCGGAGCCTCAGCGTCTAAGACAGTGTGTCGGCCTGGAAGTCTTGGTTCCCTCTAGCTAACACCAGTAAGATTGTGCTCATGTATTAGCCATTGTTGAATGTGAGAATGACTTTTGGGATGAATCTTGGACGTAGATAGGGCCTGGTTTCCAAGAACCCTCATGAATATTTAATCATACTATGTGAGTCCTTTGATGAAGTTATAGGACGCTATTGTTCAGGAGAAACCCTCTGTCTGCACCCAGGACTAGAACTAGGTAAAGGTTCAATCCTAAAGGCTTGTTACTGTGTAGTAAAAGGGAGGTAATGTAGGTGAAGGTGTATGATATTACCCATGCCTATATTAGGGTACCTATATGAAACATAACAATGTTCTCTGTGGACTCAGATGCCATGCTCATGTTCTCAGAGGCATCAGGACCCATGCCAATGTTCTCAGAAAGGTCTTGAGCCATGCTAATGTTCTCAGAGGAGTCAGGAGCTGTGCTGATGTTCTCAGAGGGGTTAGGAGCCATGCTGGTGCTCTCAGAAGGGTCACGAGTCATGCTGATGTTCTCAGTGGAGTCAGGAGTTGAGACTGATGTTGTTCTCAGAGGAGTCAGGAGCCGTGTTGATGTTCTCATTGGAATCAAGAGCTGTGCTGATGTTCTCAGTGGTGTCAGGAGTTGTACTTATGTTCCCAATGGAGTCAGGAGCTGTGCTGAAGTTCTCAGAGTGATCAGGAACCGTGCTAATGTTCTCAGAAGAGTCAAGAGGTCTGCTGATGTTCTGAGAGGACCCGGGAGCTGTGTTGATGTTCTCAGAGGGGTTAGGAGCCATGCTGATGTTGTCAGAGCGGTCAAGAGCCATGCCAATGTTTTCAGGAGTCAGGAGCCTAGCTTATTTTCTCAATGGAGTCAGGAGTCATGCTGATGTTCTCAGGGGGATTAGAAGCCGTGCTGATGTTCCCAGAGGAGTCAGGAGCCATGCTGATGTTCTCAGAGGGGTCAGGAGCTGTGCTGATGTTCTCAGAGGGGTCAGGATCCATGCCACTGTTTTCATGAGTCAGGAGCCAAGCTCATGTTCTCACAGGAGTCAGGCGTTGTGCTGATGTTCTCAGAGCAGTCAGGAGCCATGCCAATGTTCTCAGAGGAGTCAGGAGCTGTGTTGATGTTCTCGGAGGAGTCAGGAGCCGTGTTGATGTTCTCACAGGAGTCATGTGTTGTGCTTATATTCCAAGAGGAGTCAAAAGTCGAGCTTATGTTGAGTCAGGAGCCATGTTGATGTTCTCAGAGGGGTTAAAAGCCATAAGATCGGGAAATACATCTACACATGGGCACATGGTCATATGAAACTTTGACGATAGTAATACAAATTTGAGTGCTTATGTACAGTCAAAGTATCTGTAAAGTTGATAATCTATTCAAGATACATGGACACTATCATTTCAATAGCAGGATGTTTCATTGCAAGACAAGAGTTCAATCCCTTGCATTGACTATGGCCAGTCCCCGGTGTTAATGAATCTAAAGGGGTTCATTCTGTCTAAGGAACCATGTCCATAGGAGTTGATATATCTCCCTGGTATTCAGTATTCAGCTGTTTTTTAAAATCATGGAGTCTGGAGTAAAATCCAAAGAGAAATAAAATATAATCTTCACAGACCTATCTAGACGTTGACAGTGTATTGCAATGTGCAGTTCTTGAACACTCACTTCCTGCCCCTGAGGGACTAGTAGAACATGAGCAATGTATGGCCCATAGCTCATCTGAGAAACATTCAATGGCATAAAAGTTTGCATTACGGTGTACCATTCTGTAGGAAAAAGAATATGCTGGCCAACTACATACATTCTTTCATTTGTAACCTGTAGCAGTATTTTAAAATAGGCATGCAGTGCTAATCTCGCCAGCCATGCCCTCTGTATACTGAAATTAGGCTGCTACAAAAACATTTTGAATTGTCAGTTATGCAAATGTGAGTCTGACAATCTGTAACTCTCTTTATGGATGTTTGGCTCATGAGCAGGGACGGTCTGAGCGCTGGTGGTGCCCGGTAAGACAATAGTTTTTGCCCCCTATGACCTCCTCCTGACCTCCTCTTTGGATTCCCTCACTACCACATGGCCACATGGCAAAAGTACCCCTCATCTCCCCATATCCTCTCTGTCACATATATTTAATTTGTTTTAAAGCACTGGTAAAGGCTGACTTTACTAATTCACTTAGCTATCCACATAAAATACTAATGTGTGGTTTGCACAGTAGTGTTCTGAGCAGGAGGCATATTAACCCTCTGTGCTACTTTATATGAGTCAAAACTGCCACTAGACAAAACTCTGATCTCTCCGTAGCAGGAACATTAATCACAAGAGATCTCTTCATATTTATATTGCTGCCTGACAGTTGGATACTCAATGAACTCTGCAGCAGATCCTTTTAAATCGTACGCTTTTGCTAAACATAGCTACCCCCCACACCGGGGTCACTGCCCTCTACAGGTCAGCACTAATTCAGCCGTACCAGGGGGGGCAGCCCAAAAGCTGGACCTGCTTGTGAGTATCTCTAGGTGCAAGCAATGTGCTGTATGGTATTTATGTTGTGACCATACTTTCTTCCGAGACTCTGACTTGTTTGGTGACATGAATGTTGTCCTATCAGAGAGGATTATCCTCCATTTAAGGATGGCTCTGTGTATATTCTCTTTTTCCAGAAGCAAGGCATTTTATATTTTCTTTCAGAATGAGTGTCTTGCAAAAGGGCAGACATTGTCCCTTGTAATTCCTCTCTCATGGGCCACAATTTGTTTCTTTTCATTTTGTGTTAAAATGTTTCCTTATTTATCATATTTGATACAGTTCTTCATGCCCCTTGCATAATAGTGATAGGCCTTTTCTCAATTGTGTTGTAGGAATTTCCTAAGTTAATTTGATAAAGCTTCCATTATTATCTCAGGCCATTAATGTTTCTTTTAAGGTTGTGGGTGGTGTTAATAATTTTCTTTCCTTTAAAGAATCTTCCACACTAACTTTTCATCCACTGTTTCTTTCCAGGTATGTTGTGATGCATGAATGATCCAGTCATACCAGTGTGAGTCACAGTCCTTTTCTCACTGCCCATTTGTCCTTCTCCACATGCAGTCAGCAATATTAAGAAGTTCTAAGGGCACTAACAGAGCGGGTATGCGAAGCCAGCATACAGCATTCATGCCCATGGCAAATGCAGCAGGACGCACTGGAGCGACTAGACCAAGGTGCCAGACTAAATGCTACTTCATTGGCCTAGAACTCCGTCATTGACTTTGCATGATGGAAATTGTGACTGGTGTCTGGCCGATAGCTTCTTGCCCCTTATGTTTCACCAAAGACCCTGTCTGCTGAACCCCTATGAAGACTGGGTTAGTAAGCACCTACATTAATTAAACAAACACACAAACTCTACAGTGTGGGGTATATTCACAGGAACGTGTGATAAACATCACTAAAAAATGCTAACGCAACTTTACACATTGCAGCCTATCGTGGGTAAATAACTCCGTGTCAATGTGGTATTCACAACAAGGCGGTAGCATGCGATAGCCTGCTGAGTTAGCGGCCAATGTCCGCGACACAACCACCTCGACCGAGGTAAAAACACAAACCACAACACCCAAAAACGTGCGATGAGCCCATTCGTGATGAGGAAAGCAGGGACAAGCACTGCCAGGCCCGCGAGACACACATGGCAGGCGCGAATTAGCACAACCAAAGCCTGAAAAAGAAAGACAAACCAAACAGAAAACAAGAGCCAAGCACAATGGAGGCAACCCGAGCCAGCAGACAACCCCACAAGCCACATTGGTAACAAAATAATGTGCATGGCAGGCCATCGTGGTCAAGGTGAATGCAGCCTGAGAGCTGAGGAGGATATTGGCAGAAAACCAGGGCATCCGGAATGATGCAAAACACACAAACAAGCAGAAACACGGCAACAATAAGAAGGCAGCAATGCACACTGGAGGTGGGAGGCCAGCGCCAGACCTGGAGCTGGATGACATGCAGGAAATGGTGTCCACTACATCAGTCTGGAGATGGTGGCAGGACTAGGGGCCGGGAAACTGCCCAAAACAACAGACAGAACAGCAACAGGGAGAGGAACGTGCAGGGACTGGGGGACGGGGGGAGATGGGCACAATGGCACACATGCACAATCAAGCACAGCACAACTGCACACAAACCATGCCCAAGAGTAGCAACACCAACCAGGAGCAGAAGTCACACACCCCGGCAACATAACACCACTGAACAAGCACGGAAGTGAAAACCACACTGCCTGAAAGGGAGAAGGGTGAGCCAAATCAGAGCAGAAGGGACATCCCACACACAATACAGCACACACACATAGGAAGCAGAGCACCCCAACCTCGAACACAATGTCGTACAAACACCAACATCTGCACCACCAAACACAGGACACATGATAAACAGCCATACGCATCTGGCTAAGCATGAAACAGGGACTTGATAATGCACAAGTACTAACCCACTGCCCTAATGGGGTAGCAATGTACGTATGGCAGGCAGCCAGAGAGTCCTTGACACACACCTTGGCATACTAATCAAGACACAACACAGTTGGAGACAAGTGAAAGTGCGGGGACTTTATCAAGAAGGGCTTCTCAGTACGGCCAAGAGGAGTGCCACAAGATGCAAACCAATGCAGCAGCATGTCTGAATGAGGAACATAGGAAAGCGGCCATGTCCACCTCGGAGGAGTCCATCACCAACACGTCAGTGCCAACCCGTGTTGGTTGTCCGCCAAGGGATCATGAGTTCAGGCCAATGCAGCCATGTCCACTATCGTCTTGAGACAAGTGACCAGATTCACAACATGCAACCATGCATCCGGACACGTGCAATGGGTCACATCCAGTTGTAGCTACAGGTACCTTGTCACTTGTCCATGAACGCAAGTGCAGCTGCGTAGGTCAACACCTCCAGTAAGCGATCGTCGTCCACCACATCTGACATGTCATTGATGTAATCCATCAGCTGACCCAGACAGATGTGCTGACTCCAACCACTGGACCCAATTTGCACCAAATCCCAGTTGGGTAGCGGCTCAATGTGCTCACTGCACACGACGACTCGTGCAATCTCCCAGGTACAGTTTCCAACCTACATGCCAAACACCCATGTATGCCATAGACGGGCAACACAGTGACACGCCTGGTCATGGTCCAACAGGGGGCGAACACACAACAGGTCAGCTACCGTTACGTGGGAGAGGCAGACATCCATGGAGTACTCCAATATGCACGAGTGACAATGCAACACTGGCTGAACGCAGGTGACATTCGCATGGCAGAAGAACAGCCAGTAACTGATCCGCCAACGGCAGTGCCCCCAGTACATGAAGCAGACGTGCATGGTACAGGTCCATATGGCTGGAGTCGAGCATGTGTCCGGGATGGTCTTCAATTGCGTCAGTGGCTCCGCTTGAAGCTGCAATGGCATACCCTGCACCAGTCCTATGGATGAAAAGGCACAGCTCGGTGCAATGAGCAGTGTCTGTGTGCAACGGGTGCAGGCCTGGGGTGGGGTGGGAGTACGTGTGAAGGCTATCTCATGCATGTTAACTACGAATAAGGACTCCTTCGTGTGGGATGCGTACACGTAGGTCTCACGGAAGGCAGTGCATAGTGTGGTAGTCGCAAGCAAATGCTATCGTATCTGTCAGGGGGTGCTGGCCAAAAGCAAGTCCATGCTCGGAGCTGCAGATGTGCTACCGCCTGATACTTCAGACAAAGGACTATTCATCCCTACAGTCACTTCACCATCTGCATGCATGCAGGAGAGGTACAGAGCCCTGTCGTGGGTGTGGTGGCATGCCTGCGACCCTGTGACATGATCAGCCTCCCTCTGTGTTATGCTGCCACACACCTGCCCCTCCCTCTCATGATCCTCCACACCTGTGTGTGCTACGTGGTTGCATCACGTGCACTCCTACGGCACACCATGGTAATGCCTGTCTGCGCATGTCCAGCGGCATGCCAACAACACCATGACACTGGCCTCTGAGGGTGGGCAGACACGTGAGTGCAGGCCAATAGTCCTGACAGGGTGGACACAGGTGTACAGACCGTGGCGGACTGGGATCGCGCAGCGAATGAGGCTAGGCAACTGACTCATGCATCCGCAGGACTCATACACATAACACCTGGCATGCATTTGCCAAGACCCAGTGTGGTCTTGCGCTCCTACATGTCTCGGTACGTGTGGCCCCGCCCTCCTGGTGCATGCCACATTGTAACATCAGTTACTGTGGCCCTGGTGGCAAAAACACCCCAACACAGAGACACACTTACCGCACTTCCTGTCCGAGCCACGCCCGGCTCCCCCTGCCAAATCAGCACACCCCTGCGCTGACCTGACGTGCGCTGGACCAGCAAACGCTGCTTGTGTATGCAGGGGCTGGGTGTGGGGCTATATGTCCGGGGTCACTGCCAACGCTGAGGTGAAATGGTGGCACCCACACTGTGAAGTTGCAGGGCCCATGTACATCATGCTGACACAATGACCACACTGACACACTTGCTCAGATGGTGCAAATGGCTACGTGCATGTGCGCATGGCCACATTTATTAGCAGGCACACATACTGAGTGGCACCTGTGTTGGGTGCGTGTGGGGTGTGCGCCTACCAGCCGGCAAGGGCTGCCTGTTGCAGTCAGCCATAGACAACAGTGTACAGCGTAAAGGACACAACCATTCAACCATAAGGGACCCATGACTTGTGCTGCACAGGGTTAGTGGCCCCAGAAACACAGCATCCTGCACAGGCCTAACGCCATGGGCTGCTGACTTGTGGTGCACTGGGGCAGGGTCACGAGGGCAGAGCAGGTTCTCGTGGATGACAGGGGACTTGTCAAGGAGTTTCTCAGTGGAAAGTGGAAGGTGTGCCCCCAGGGCAAGATGCAGAGGGCAGTACCACGCAGAAACAGTCCCTATGGAAAAGAAGAATAGAACAGACACATGTCGGACACCAAGTCCGGTCCAACCAGATGGAGATGCAGGAAACCACCAGCTTCTGGACTCAGTCACCACCAATGTCCAACCAGATAGTACCCGTGACTCATTGCGCACAGAGTTAGTGGCACCAGTGCCTTTAGGGGATGCCGCCTGCAATGAGGCATGCCCAATGGTGCTGGCTCCTCCATATCTTGGCCAGGATACAGTTCCACATGTGTGACATACTGGACCGCAGTGTAGGCCTGAGGCAGCGGTCAGCACGGGCCATTCACCGAGTGTCTTCAGCTTAGGTTGGATGGCCCCGCCGGCATGCGTAGTTCAGGTTCGGTGGCACCATGGCTCACCGACTTGCGGTGAACAGGGTTGATGGCACCAGGTCAGTTGTTGATAGTGTTCGATCACCTCGGTGACTCGGATCCGGCTTTCGTCCAGACTGAGCCGCATCTACTTCTTACTCCTCTCCGTGCGTTTACTGGTGTGGACTCTGTCATTCATCATTCGCAAATAGGTGCTGGATGTGGAACCTACTGGTCCACAGGGTAGGCCTGAGCCCTCATCCACGTGTCGCCAGCTGGCGTTGAACAGGGTTAGTGGCACCACGTGTCACCGGCTGGGGTTGAACAGGGTTAGTGGCACCACGTGCCGCCGGCCTGCCATATGGAACTATGCCACACTGATTGAAGGGGTCTGGAGCTGTGCCCCTGCCACACCCTTGGGGTCACTGCCATTCAGTACTCAGGACACAGTTCCAAATGTGGAACCTACTGGGCCAGGGAAGGTCTGCTAAGGCTGCAGAGGTCACAGGACTGGTGCTTGGAGCTTGCACCGGCACGTGGTGGGTGCTCTTTGCCACATCATTGGTGCACTGGGGCAGGCATGACGGGTCTGTGGTCCAGTGGCCCGGGGTGCAGCTGGCACACAGCAACGCAGGCCCGCCACGCTCAGCGCAGGAGTTGTGGTGGGCTGCATGGCGCCGCCCTGGTAGGCACGTTGTCCATTCAGAATGTGGACCACGACCATTGCGATGGGCTTTTTGTTCAAACCCGTACGCAGGCCTAGCGTACGCAGGGCCAACCCACTACACATGCGCATGCAGAGGGGACGTGCAGTACGATATTTTTGCGTTCTGCAACACAGCCTGTGAGGACATGGTGGCGTCCACTGACCACTACACTCCATGTACCAGCAGTTGTCCTCCTCATGGCCATTTCCATGGTTTGCACTCTGTGGTCTGTCCGGCACCACCACGCCACACCTGGTATTGGGTGGGTTCACATTCCTTAATCACTTTCCACTGTCGCACATGCCTGCTCCATGCCTCCCCTCACATCCTGCTATTGTGTGTCTGTGGTGCCATGCCATGGCTGGGTTGTGTGCGTGGCAAGGCCGGATTTCAAAACGGGTCGTGTTGTCGTGTCTGGTCGGTTGGCATGTTGTGTGTCATGTTGTATGTGGTTGTGCTGCATGCCCATTGGCAGTGTCGTGAGTTGCATGACTGTGGGTTTTCAGGACTGGGCTGGGCTCCCTTTCATGCTGCAGTTAGTCATCCTGCTTAGCACCAGCAGAAGGCAGGTGTTAAATCCCTGCTGCTACCCCGGCATATCGCCTATTCTTGGTTTGCATCACGGATCTGGCAGTTCGTTGTGAATGTGGTTTTGTGGTTTTTTACATGTGTTTTTGCACAGGAATGCATACTCTGCATCTCATTAGTGTTAGTTGGTGGTGTCCACCGTGGGGATAGATTTTGGGGCAGTTATCTTGTGAATACTGACAATGTCTGAAGTTTGAACTGGCTTGTGAATGAGGTGTTAAATCTATCTCCACTTTTGATGCCTTAAGGTGGAGATAAATCAGAGATACGTTCTTGAGAACATGCCCCTGTAAGTATTGATAACTGTCTGGGCATAGTTTTATTTTTGGGAACCTGCTCTCTTCTCATTTCGAAATAGTTTTGAGGTTAAGTCAACTGGCTATTGCATCTTTAAGACTGATCACCGTAAGAATAAGAGAAGTAGTGGTGTCACAGTCATTATCAAAGACTTCTGTATGGTTTCTGTTCTAACTCCTTCTCTAATAACTTTGGATAAATCTTTGTGCTCCATATTTTCATTGTACCTATTTCTCTCCTACAGTTCTTTTTACCTATCAAACTACTCGTTCTAAATCACAAACTCCAGCAGGAATTTAGAGAGAAGGCAAAGTCGAAAGCCACTTCTTTCACTAAACTTCTAATAATCAGGCTTTTTAATCTCTACTTTTATGCCACACCCATCAGTACTTATACAAACTTCCAGCAGCAAACCTCAGCTTCTCTGAATCTAGAACCTGAAGAGAACTAGGTAAATACAATGTTGTAGTGGAATGGTTTCTTGGACACTGGAAATTCACCCACAACTGAACACACCAATTCTGCAAAACAACTGTATATTCAACAAATACATAATGAATAACGTGTTCAATACAGCGTATACAAAAATCAAACTTTAAGTTAAAGACAAAGCTATATCACGCTCTAACATATTGCATTGCTACATAATGCATTGCCTTTTTTGCCTCCTAATATATGCTCTCTTTTATCGGTGCATAGTAGGGCCTAACATTTCCGCTGCCGTGACACTGCAGCCTCTGCCCCGCCAGCCCTGAATTACTATCAGAATCCGGCAGGTGGAAGACCGCAGGCTTGGCGGTCTTCCTGGGACCACGGCGTTCCTACAGGAAGACCACCAAACTCGTAATCCTTCCCTAAGTCTGAATGAAAAACTTTCCCCTAGGACAAACCTGGTCCTTTTGTGTGACACAAACTTTATCGCTGTCAGCCTTAACTTTTGACATTGCCCCAGTCAAGCGCAACCAAATTTCCACAGTTGCCACTAAAACATTTTGGTGCTATTTTGAGCCTTGCGTTTTACAAATTCATAACTCCACTTCCTCTGATTGGATATTTGTACATGTGGTGCCATTTTATTTATTAAATTTAGTCTATTGTTTTTAAATTAGTTTGTGGTAGTTCTTTTGTTGTGTTTTAACTCTACTATTATTTGAGAATTGCATAAATAACTTACATATTGCCTCAAACTTAAGCCTAATTGCTTGAGGCCTGGCTACCTCAGGTTTAAGAACAGTTTTATCTTTTGGCTTCTTTGGTTCACCCTGACAAGCGTGGTGATAAGTATTTGAGGTGGGCTCTCACCTCCCTTAAATAATCCTCCAGTCTCTTACATCGGTGTTCTGTTCTTACACACAAAACACATGAAACACAACACACACACTCTCTAGGGAAGATAAAGGCACTAGTTTTGGGGAAGGGTTGCTCGGCCGCCACAGGGAATACATGGAAAAGGGTCTGTACTGACAATCAGTGTCCACTATCAGCCCATCACTTGCTATCCTGGTAATAGGCGACAGTTGACAATGTGGCCCTACTACCTAATGCCAAGTTAAATCATTGTTGTTTAATAACGTTTGCATGCCGACTCTTAATTAGAGCTTGTGATACTTTTTTCAATGAAGAGTTTCGCCCATAAAATAAACATTTCAATGTCAACAACACCTGTGTTTATTAAGAGAGTTCTGTTTTGCAAAGGCTGGCACCAGCTCTTGGGGCTTTTTCTCATTACAGCAAAAGTCAGCTCTGCCACGTGCTCATCTATGGCCAATTCACTGTATTGTATTCCAAGGTCTTTGACAGAAAACAACATTTGGATGCAGAATGCCTAATGTATCTGGCCAATAATGTTCAGGGGAGTGACACTAAATGCTGTTGCCCACACTACGAACTATGCAGGGAGCTCAATAGAATGTAGTCGGTTGTGGGATAAGTGGCTGTTAGACCTGGCACCTTGGCGTGAGTCTCCCTCCTACTTTTTGTTGCTGTCCCTCATGTGTTTTGCTGGTGTTAGCTGCTCAGAGCACTGTGCCACTGCCAACCAGTGCCACAGTGCAAGTGCTCCCTGTATAAAATGTATATGTTGGTTGGATTCCATGATTGGCTTATTTGGTTTACTGTCAGACCTCAGTAAAGTGCACCAAGAGTGCCCAGGGCTTGTAAATCCAAATGCTGCTAGTGGGCTTGCAGCACGGGTTGTGCCACCCACAGAAGCAGCCTTGTAAAATGTGTCTACGGTCTGCCATTGCAGATTCTGCGTGCAGTCTGGTACTGTCATGCTGACTGGGCAAGTGCACCCACTTGCCAGTCCCTAAACCTTCCCTTTACTTCATGTGAGTCACCCCTATGGTAGGCCCAAGGGCAGGGTGCATTGTACGCATAAGGTAGGACAAGCCCTGATGTGTGTGGCATGTCCTAATAGTGAATTGCAGCCATTTTTGTTTTTCACTATTACAAGGCTACCTGTTCTCATAGGCCAGAATGGGCTGTTAGAATTGTTACATTCTATGATCCTAACAGATCCAGGCAACATGGTAGAAATTCGAGTTTAGTATGCCTGAACTCAGAATAATAAAATACATCTTTTAGTAAAGTTTATTTTAATATTCTGTGTTTGCAAATACCACTTTTAGAAAGCTGGTATTTGCTTGCCTAACCATTTCAGCCTGCCTCTGCTATGATGTGTGTCTGCTGTCTGGTTTCTGTGAGTGACAGGGCAGGGGGATTCCAGAGAGCAGGACTAGGTAGCCTGGTGGTGAATAGAGAGATTTACATTCAGATGGGTGGGAGGAGTGCACCTGGACTCTGAATAGGGCTGTGCTCTACCACCACAATGCTGGCTCCACCTCCTGTGGAGCGTCTGATGTCTCTGCCCTGCACCCTGAATGGAAAGTCAGAGACATGTCAACAAAGTGCTCATGAACTGGTTCTGGCTGGGCAAAGGCCCCTCTACTCCAGAGAAACAAAGGAATTAGGGGTATAAGTATTGGGACCCTGCTCCCAAGAAATTAGATCCTGCTTGACAAGAAGAAAACTCTGTCGGAGGAGAAGGAACTGGGAAAGCTGTAAGGAGGAGTACTGTCCCTGACCTGGGGGATTGGCCTGCAGTGGTTGCCTTGCTGCTGAAGGAGAGGAGAAAGACTACAAAAAGACTTTGCTTCAACTTGTGCTTAAAAGATCTCCAAGGGCCTGAGTAGAGCTGGCCTCCTGTTAAGAAGTCCCAGGAACAAAAGGACTTCACCCCTGAACTCTGCTGTGTGAGTTCTGCCCTTCCTAGAGTGCTGGATCCAATTGTGGGGCCTCTGGAAATTGTGCCTGCTGTTGGGAAACTGACCAAGAAGAAAGAAACCAAGGGGCATATCAACAAAAACCGGCGATAATTATCGCAAAGCGCACTTAGCGCTAGGATAATTATCGCCGGCTAGCGTGGATTTTTATCGCTGAGATAGCGTGCTATTAGCAACGCTTATCTCAATAGCGATAAAAATCCTCACGCTAACTGGCTAACTTGAGATTATCGCTGGAAACCCAGAGATAATCTCACGTTAGCTTGTTGATAGGGACTCACAAACTTAGCCATGATATCCACCTTCCATAGGATATCATGGCTAAGTCAGTCCTGAAGCAGGTGTTAGGAAAGTAGCGATAACAGGTGTTATCGCTACTTTTCCTGACGCTATGCTTCATCGCGTGGGGCTTGATGATAGGAGAAATGTCGCTTAGCGACATTTCTCCTATCATGTCAGGTCAGGAACGCCCACTTTGCATCTCATTAGAGATGCAAAGCTAGGCGTTAGACATCCCCACGCTAAAGCAAGGTTTCACGCGTTAGCGTGACCTTGCTAATATAGCGATAAAATTATCGCCGCTTTTCGGCCGAAAACGGCCGCTAAAGCGGCGATAATTTATTATCGCCTCGTCGTAAATATGCCCCCAAGGATCTCCACTTTTTCACGCACAGCCGGCTTAGCGAGAAAATTTCAGTCGCATCGCTCATTAGCGTGCAGAATTTTATCGCTGCGAACATCGTTGCAGAGCCTGCTGCCGCTGAGCCAGATCATCGCTGGTGAAATCATCGCCCCGCTCATTAGCGGGCCGAATTTAATCACTGCAGACATCGTCGCAGAGCCAGCCAAGATCCCCGCTCCGCTCGTTAGCGGGCAGAATTCTATTGCTGCGAACATCGTCGCAGAGCCTGCCGGCGCTGGGTGAAATCGTCGCAGAACCAGCCAAGATCATCGCACCGCTCGTTAGCGTGCCGAATTTTATCGCTGCGAATATCGTCGCAGAGCCAACTAAGATCATCTCTAGTCAAATTAACGCCCCGCTCGCTATGGGGTCGAATTTTGTCGCATTGTGCCTTAGCGAGTGAATTCCTACCGGAAAAGCTGCGCCTTGAAATCCACACAAGTCTCGCCTCACGCTTCATACAGACCGGATTCGTCGCCACTCCTGCCGCATGCCGCAGAGTCGTCGCATCGCCTCCCCAGGGTCTCAAGACTGATGACGTTACTTGTTTTTCAATGCCTAAGCGCCGCTACGAACTTTTATCGCATCACCAGGTACTGTTGGCTAAAATTGACGCTAAGGTGAATGATTTTGTCGCTAAACTAAGAACTCTTTTTGAAACCATATTCTTGAACTGTGTATGTCATTTTTGTCGTTATTTGGTCTTGTGCTAAGTCTTTACATAAAAGATCACTATTTTTTATATAAATCTAGTGTGGTGTTAATTTGTGGTGTTGTCACTGAGTTACTGTATATGTTCGCAAATGCTTAACCTATAACGCCTCTGAAATAAGTCTTGTCTGCTCGTGCCAAGCTACCTAGAGGGTGAGCAGGGGTTATTTTAAGAGGGTAATCCCCTTATACTGACTAGAGGAGAGGGTCCCTGCTTGTCACAAGTACCTACCTGTGCCAACCAGAGACTCCCAAATCTAACAGTGGCCCCCTGCAGCAAAGAGGAATAGGTAAGGCTGTGTCAGAGATTACGCTGGGTTAATTATCTTGACTTCATGTGTTAAATGCCCCACTGTATACCGACAAACTTGCAATGATAGAGCATTCTTGAGAGGCTGCTAGTCGAGCGCTCAGTGCTTATTTTAGCTGCATTTGATTTTTCCCTTGTGTCCGATCCCCCCCTGCACCTGAACCACATTTTTAGAATCATTTTAGGAATCTTCAAAAAAACGGAATTATTTTAAAATCATCTTTAGAATTATCCTACTGAACGCTCCTACCCTCGTTTGGGCTGTGAATTCATTTCTCTTGGTCCCTGATCCCTGGGTGCTTGTTTAGACCAGGTCCAGGGCTCGATCCCATTTTGGCGGCCATCTTAGGTGGGGTCACATTGGACGACCGGTCTAGTTGCCCTATAAAAGGAGGGCTTAGCTACCAGACCGGAGATAGAGCATTCTTGAGAGGCTGCTAGTCGAGCGCTCAGTGCTTATTTTAGCTGCATTTGATTTTTCCCTTGTGTCCGATCCCCCCCTGCACCTGAACCACATTTTTAGAATCATTTTAGGAATCTTCAAAAAAACGGAATTATTTTAAAATCATCTTTAGAATTATCCTACTGAACGCTCCTACCCTCGTTTGGGCTGTGAATTCATTTCTCTTGGTCCCTGATCCCTGGGTGCTTGTTTAGACCAGGTCCAGGGCTCGATCCCATTTTGGCGGCCATCTTAGGTGGGGTCACATTGGACGACCGGTCTAGTTGCCCTATAAAAGGAGGGCTTAGCTACCAGACCGGAGATAGAGCATTCTTGAGAGGCTGCTAGTCGAGCGCTCAGTGCTTATTTTAGCTGCATTTGATTTTTCCCTTGTGTCCGATCCCCCCCTGCACCTGAACCACATTTTTAGAATCATTTTAGGAATCTTCAAAAAAACGGAATTATTTTAAAATCATCTTTAGAATTATCCTACTGAACGCTCCTACCCTCGTTTGGGCTGTGAATTCATTTCTCTTGGTCCCTGATCCCTGGGTGCTTGTTTAGACCAGGTCCAGGGCTCGATCCCATTTTGGCGGCCATCTTAGGTGGGGTCACATTGGACGACCGGTCTAGTTGCCCTATAAAAATAGCCCGTTATGGCTCCGCGCAGCGGACGCGCGCAGGGGGCGCGCCGGACTTGCGCCGGAGTTTCGCCAGAGTCAAGCCCGTCTGTGCCCGTCCGGGCCCAGACGGGACCAGGGCCATTGGTTATGCCCGACTCGAGCCCCCATCTAGCCTCTTCGGTCAGATACACGAAGGAAGAGCTTTTATCTTATAGAACACCAAAGCATGTCACATGCTGCTATACCGCTAAAGGGGGAAAACGTTTCAGGGGATGCAGAGTCTGCCAACCGGATTTAGGAGTAACTATCCCCACTACCCTGCGTCGTCTTGCCCTGCTGAATTGCAGATCCCTTCCCTGCCACGCTACGGAGATTAATTCCCTTCTCCTGGACCACAAGGTTGAAGCCTTGTTTCTCACTGAGACTTGGCTATCTGACGCCTCGGGTCCGGATGTGGTTACAGCGCTAGCGCCGGGATATTTGATCTACCATCTTGACAGAGGCGCAGGGAGGGGGGGAGGCTTGGCCATTATCCATAGGGAATCACTGGGCTGTAAAGCATGGGAGGCAGGGGTGAAAGATTGTGAGAGCTGCCAATTTTCCCTTAAATTCTCCCCTACCTGCACGTTGACAGGCCTCCTAGTTTATCGTCCACCTGGGAGTGTGGGGGAGTTTACATCTTCGCTTATGGAAACTACCACTCTCCTGGCCTCAGCTTCGTCCAACTTTATTCTGTTGGGAGATCTCAACTGCCATTTTGATGAGGCAACTGACCCAATGGCAACTAATTTAATGAGCGAGCTGACCGCCCTGGAGATGAATTTGATAAACACCGGGCCCACACATGTTAAAGGGCACCTTTTGGACCCCTTTTTTACGAACATGAGGGGTTTATTAGCTATGCCCCCTCTCGTTCTTCCCTGGTCTGACCATTCACTGATCATGGCAAACTGGGAGGTAAAGGAAGATGATACCCTCCCGTCCAGGAAATTTAGAATAGACAGGGCATGGTCAAGGCTCCCGGTAGAGGCCTGGAATGCCCGGTTGGAGGGCTCCCAGCCTGAGAAAGGTCAGGATCCAGTGACTGCAGACGCTATGATGAGGAACTGGCTGACCAACGCAGTGGACCATGTGCTTCCACTCAAGAAGATGCTTATTAGGGATAAGAGAGTGGGGTCTGCCCCATGGTACTCCCCAGAGCTTAGAACCCTGAGAAAGAACTGTAAACGGGTGGAGAGACTATGGAGGAAGAACCCAGAGACAGAGAGCAGGGAAAAATACCGTAGGGAATTAAGGACGTATAAACTTGCTATACGCGCAGCAAAGGCCTCCTTTTTTGGGGAGAGAGTGAGTCATGCTGCGTCCTCATCCAGGGAAGCCTTTCTAGTGATGAAGGAGCTTCTTAAACCACAGGATCCCATTCTTGTCCACGACAGACCACAGGAAAAATGTCTGGAATTGGCCACTTACTTCAAAAATAAAATTGACACCATTATTAGTTCTCTCCCTCCGGTGATGGGAACCCCGACTTCGTCTGAAGACTTAAGCATGTCGGAAAATTTATTGACGTCTTTTGGCCCCGTAACCTCAGGCGAAGTACTGAAGGTCCTCGGGAGCTTGAAGAGTGGCTCGCCTCGAGACCCAGTCCCAATGCGGTATTTAAAGCAGGCTGCCCCATCGATAGGAGAGCCTTTGACCGATTTGGTCAATCTCTCCTTCGCTCATGGCACGGTACCGCCAGACTGGAAGAGCGCAGTCGTTAAAGCGCTTCTGAAGAAGCCTGGCTTAGATCCACAGAACTTAGCCAATTTCAGGCCCATCTCCTTGCTACCAGGGATTAGTAAGGTTGCCGAGAAACTGGTTAACCGCCAACTGTCCAACTTTCTCGAGGAGAATGGTCGGTTGAGAGACTCCCAGACGGGATTCCGACCGGGTCATGGAACCGACACGGCCCTGCTAGCAGTTGTAGAGGAGGCCAGAAGCACTTTGGATACAGGGGGGTCAGTGGCAGTGATCCTCCTGGACCTAAGTGCGGCCTTCGATACTGTCAACCATGGAGTGTTGACACAACGCCTAGCAGAGACAGGAGTCACAGGAGCGGCCCTGGAATGGCTGGCCTCTTTTCTGGAGGGGCGTACCTTCGAGGTTTGGGAAGGCAACGCAAAATCTCCTCCCTTTCCACTTCACTGTGGGGTGCCTCAGGGCTCATCCCTAAGCCCCACGTTATTTAACGTGTATATGGCACCCCTTGAGGGTGTGGTGTCTCCGTTTGGCTTTAAGACCATAAGCTATGCGGATGACACTCAGCTAGTGGTGGGTCTGACACAGCTGGAGAAGCAGCCTGAAACGCTCCATTCATGCTTAAGAGAGGTGTTTGACTGGATGACCAGGTCATCGCTCAAATTGAACGGCTCAAAAACTGAGCTGATGATCTTGGGCCACTCAAACTTCGCCCTCTCGCCGAGCAGCTGGCCCAACTGTATGGGCACTCCGCCTGACCCAAAGAAGGAAATTAAGAGCCTGGGGGTCTGGCTGGAGCCTGATCTGTCCTTTAGGACACACGCCAAGAAGATCGCTGGCGTGTGTTATGGACTGCTCCGCTCGGCCCGTAAGGTTCTCCCCCTCTTACCGGAACTCTCCCGGAAGCTGTTAGTCCAAGGTCTAATCATCTCACGCCTGGACTACAGTAATGCACTCTTTCTCGGAGCACCGGAATCAACGTTCAAAATCCTGCAACAAGTGCAGAACGCGGCAGCCAGGCTGCTGCGGAACGTTCCGGCCAGGCAATCAGCCAGGCCCGCTCTAAAGGCACTCCATTGGCTCCCGGTCAAAGAGAGAGTGACCTTCAAAGCCCTCTGTATTGCTCACAAGAGCATTCAGGGGAAAGGACCTGCTATTCTGAAGGACATGATTCGGCCCTATAAGCCCACCAGAGCCTTACGCTCCGATAATAAACACCTCCTTCAGATAAAGAGAATTAGGAGAGCCCGTTCAGGTGGCAGGAGCTTTTCCATCCATACTGCACACGCCTGGAACTCCCTCCCACTCTCACTACGCTCTGAACCAAACCTGCTCAGGTTCAGGAAACATTTGAAAACTTATCTATTTCCAGAATAATTCTAAATCTGTTCTGCTTCACACAGGCAGCTTGCTCTGATTCTCTATAAGCGCTGGGATGCCTCTGGGTAACCGTGCGCGGTACAAAATTCGTTAATAATAATCGTTAATAATAATGAGGGCCTTATAAATTTCTAGAATCATATCGAGAGCATAACAAAGGGGCAAAAGAGCCTGATGTGACAGGAAAAATGGAAGATTAAATCTGACATTCAACAGCGCCTTACAGAAATTAAGTTCAGTTAGAGTGAGTGTGGGTGTAGGGTGCAACTTCCTCGGAATAGGGTCTGTTTGGGGTACGGTAGGAAAGCAATAGTGACGCCACAGAACAGGAGATTGTTGGGGGTAGGGGGATTACAGCAACTTTCAAAATACACTTCACCTCACCAAAAGTAGGTACTTTAATTAGGTGCCTTTTTGTATGTAGCTGATTTCAGAAATACATTCTAAAGATGCCTGATGACAGTGGCATTAAGATCTTACCAATATGAACCATGTCCCACTTATGCTTCTTGATCATCTTCATCCTTAGTTTGTATTGGCTCTTCCTCATCGGATATTGTATCTATGCCTAACTGCAGCGTTGTGATGTGCTCAGATGGGTCTAGAGCCCTGTTAATGTTCTCAGAGGAGTCAGGAGCCGTGCATATGTTCTCAGAGGGATTAGGAGCTGTGTTGATGTTCTCAGAGGCGGCAGGAGTTGTACTGATGTTCTCAGAGGAGTTAGGAGCCGTGCTTATGTTCTCAGAGGGGTCATGAGCCATGCTGATGTTCTCGGATGGGTCAAGAGCCCAGCGGAAGTTCTCAGAGGAGTCAGGAGCCGTGCATATGTTCTGAGAAGGGTAATGAGCGGTGCTGATGTTCTCAGACGGCTCACAACCATGATATCGGGGAATCCATCTGCACATGGGTATATGAAATTATTGACACTAGTAATACACATTTTGAGTGCTTCTGCACAGTCAAAGTCATTGTAAGGATGACACTCTATTCAATGTATATGGGCACCATCATATCAATAGCAAGATTTTTCATTACAAGATATGAGTTCAATCCGTTGCATTAACTATGGCCATTCCATGGTGTTAACTGAATTGAATGGGTTCATTCTTTCTAAAGAACCATGAAGTGTTGTTATAGCTCCCTGATGTTCAATTTTCAGCTGTTTTTCAAAATTATGGAGTCTTGACTAAAATTCAAAGAGAAATAAAAGATAATCCTCACACACATATCTGGACATTGACGGTGTGTTGCATTGTGCCGTTCTTGAACACTTGGCTTCCTACTCCTAGGAGGGACTAGTAGAAGGCATGCAATGTATGTCGCATAGCTCATTTGAGAAACATTCAATACCATAAAACTTTGCATTTACTGTCTACCAGTCTGTAGGAAAAAGAAATCGATGGCCAAGTATATTCATGTGTGCATTTGTAACCTGTAGCAGTATTTTAAAACAGGGACGCAGTGCCAACCCCCAGAACCATGCCTTCTGTATGCTGAAATGAGACTGCTACGAAAACAAATAGAATTCGAAGTAATACGAGTGTGAGTCTGGCAATCTGTTATATTATTAAATGTTATAAAGGTTTTATAGAGCGCTCGTACACCAGTTGGTTTCATTGCGCTAAGTCAAGGATTAGACGATCCCTGCACAAACAGCCAAGTCTTAAGCATTTTACTGAAACTCAGAAGGTCTGTGCATGACCGGATCTCTAAAGGGAAGGAGCTCCACAATCTTGAGGCCAAGGAGGCAAACCTGCAGCCTCCTTGTCATTTTAACTTAAAGGCAGGGGTAGTCAATAGCTGAAGATGGGCTGAGCGAAGGTTGCATGAGGGAGTCTACCTAGATATGAGACTGTTTATGAATTTGGGGCTACGAGCGTGTAGAGATTTAAGGATTAGGCATCCAGTTTTAAAGGCACAGCTTTGGGGGATGGGGAGCCAGTGTAGCTTTCTTAGAAGATGGGTGGCAGATTGCCACTTGGGTTGCTGGTGAATCAGTCTAGCCGCTTGGTTCTGAACCATCTGTAAGCGCTAGGTTCGAAAGAGTGGCATACCCAGGTAGACTGAGTTCGCGTAATCTAAGTGTGACAGCACCATGGCTATCACGACCTGTATCAGTGCTGCTTGTGTAAGCAGCTGGCTGATCTTTCTGATCTTTTGCAGCTGGAAGAAACAGGACGAAATCACTGCTCCGACTGCGTTCCTAGTGACAGGTCATTATTTATATTGACACAGAGGCTCTTAGCAGAGGATGAGGGATTGGGAGCGGTCCAAGTTCTGTAGGCCAATAGTGTGGACCCCAGAAATTGTGGCTCCTCCCCGTCAGAACTAATCCAGTCTTTCCTGGGTTGAGCTTTAAGTGATTGTGGTCCATCCAGTGGCGGATGTACAGCATAGTAGCCTGAAATTCAGAGACTGAATTAGGTGAGTTGTCGATGGTAAATATTAATTATAATTCATCGGCATAGTTGAAGGTGGTCACTTTCTTTTCTTTCAGGGACTGTATCAAGGGTAGAAGATAAAGATTAAACAGGTGGGGGATAGCGAGGATCCCTGCAGGACCCCACATGTTGTTCTTAGCTTAGGTGCCATAAACTGGGCTATGCTGACTGCCTGGGAGCGATCTTCAAGAAAGAACCTGTTCCAGCTAAAGGCTGAGCTCTGGATGCCAGACTGCCTGCCTGACACGGTCCTCCAATATACCATGGTCCACCATGTTGAAGGTGGCTGAAAGAGCTAATAGCACCAGGGCCTTAGGGGTACCTCTGTCCACTTTGTCTCGTAGGGTGTTCAATCTGTTACTTTTTGTATTGATGTGAGGCTCATAAGCAGGGTCCGCTTTAGCGATGGTGGCTCCCTGAGCAACATTATTTTTTATGCCCCTGCCCCCCATTGGCTTCCCCCTTGGATTCACTCACTACCACCCTGAAAAAGTGCCTCTCATCTCTCCATGAAAAAAGAACAATTGATGGACAAAATGCAGAACAATGTCATACATTCACCCTAATACATACATCTGGGTCTTAATCCATCGTTTTTTTTGCTCCCCATGCCATTCCAGTTTGGATCCAGCCATATGCAAATCAGTCTTGACCCTGCGCCCGATGTGAACATTCCAGCCTGAACTGCAAGACCAGGTCCTCCCTGGACTGGAAACAAGCATCCAAGGACCGGTTATGGGGTTTCACCCCTCATCAGCCAGGATTGCTTGACTCCAGTGACATGAGAGCATGGGACCCACGTCTGGGCATACCAGTCCCACTCGTGGTGACAAATGCAAAAATAACAATTGATGGACAGAATGCAGAACAATGTCATACATCCACCCCAGTACAGAGATCTGGGCCTAAATCCACAGTTTTTTTGCTCCCCATGACATTCCAGTTTGGTACCTTAGTGGCTCTCTCACATATATTTCATTTGTTTTACAGCACTGTTATCTGTGGTCTGCACGGTTCCTGTTCTTAGCAGCAGGCATATTAACCTCTGTGCTACTTTCAAAACTGACACTAGAAAAAACTCTGTTCCCTCTCTATAGCAGGAGCATTTATCACAAAAAATATCTTGACATTTCTATTGCTGCCTGAAAGCTGGATGCATAAGGAACTCTGCATCTGATGCTTTTAAATCGTAAGTTATTGCTAAACACGGCAACACCCCTGAGGTCAGTGTCCCCCTTCAAGTCAGCGCCAGTGTGGCCGCACCCATGGCACCGCCCTAAAACTGGCCATGCTCATGAGTAGCTCTAGGTGCAAGCAATGTGCTGCATGGTCCCGACTGACCTCATGATTTACAAACACATCTCTCTGCTCCCCTTCCCAGCCAAAGTCATTGAGAAAGCCATCAACACCCAACTCTCCAAGTTCATGGAAATGAACAACATCATGGGTCTTTCCCAATTGGTCTTCAGAAGCAATCACAGCACCAAGACTGCTCTCCTTGCCACTACAGACGTCATCCACACCCTCCTCAACCGAGGCAAGACTGCTGCCCTCATTTTCCTGCACCCCTCAGCCGCTTTCAATATCGTCTCCCACCACATCCTCTGCGCAAGACTCCACGACGCTGTTATCTGCAACAAAGCCCTAGAACTAATCCACTCCTTCCTCACCGGACGGATGCAGAGAGTCAGACTACCACATTTCATCTCGGAACCCATAGAGAGCAGCTGTGGAGTTCCCCCTACCACGCTGACAGGGAACTCTTGGTAAATCTGGACCTTGAGTCCCTATATACCAATATCCCTCAGGGATGAGCACTTATGGTATTGCAAGAGATTCTGTCTGCTGAACCAGGAATCACCAACGTCCCTTTTATCATCCAATGTCTCAAGATAGTTCTCAGTGAGAACTATTTTGAATTCAATCACTGCTACTTCCAACAAATACAAGGAGTCAGCATGGGGGCTTCGTGTGCCCCGAGTATTGCCTGTCTGTATATGGGACACTTCGAGCAAAAAAACATATACAATGAGATGGCCCCTTTTTATGAGAATTTTCAAGCCTGGGCCCGATTTATTGATGACATCTTCTTCATATGGAAGGGGGACCATACCTCATTAAAGGATTTTATTCTATGGATTAATGCTGCTGATACCAATCTTAAGTTTACAGCCCACTCCAGCAATCTTAGACTGGAGTTCCTTGATGTCTGGATTGAGCATAATCAAAATGAACTCTATGTATGTTTATTTACCAAACCTACTGCTAGAAACACGCTATTGCAGTATGGTAGCTATCACCCTTGCTGTCAAAGGGATAGTATCCCTTTCAGCCAGTTTCTTCGTATACGAAGAAGCTGTTCAGACATCAAGGATTTTTTCAAGCAAGCTGATATCCTTAAAGAGAAATTCATTCACCGAGGTTATCCCCACAAATTGATTAAAGAATCTTTCAAAAGGGCGAGATATTTCAATCGTGATGCTATGTTTCTACCTAAGGAAAATAAATTGATGGACAAACTGGTATGTGTGACTAAACATTCCAATATTGACCATAAATTGAGACAAACCATTAACTCATGTTGGTATCTTCTAAACATGGGTAATGGAGAGGACATACTCCTCAAACCGATTTTCGCGTTTAAGAGAAACAAGAACCTCAAAAACTATCTAGTGAAAGGGAAGATGCAGGAACCGCCAGCCCCACACCAAAAAGCCATACTTGGCACTGGACCCATTCTAGGCAACCGTTGTTGTGGTAGCTGTCAGGCTTGCCCTAATGCCCTCGTGGGTGATATTATCAATACACCTGAGCGCTCGGTCAAGCTCCTAAAGATGACGAACTGTCGTACCTCCAACATTGTGTATGTCATCATATGTCCCTGTCGTCTTGTTTATGTTGGGAGACTGGGCGCGAGTGCAGGATTAGAATTGGGAAACACAAGTCCAATATTCGGACCAAGAAACTGTCTGCCCCCCTAGTCTCCCATTGGCTTGAGAACAATCACTCTGAAAAAGACCTCAAGTGGTCGCTTCTGGAAAAAGTCTTTGCTAATCCCGGAAAAGACCCTGCCTTGATCCGCAAAAAAAGAGAGGTGTTTTGGATCTACCTTCTTAATGCCGTGAGTAAGGGCCTGAATGAACACTGCCCCTGGGAGAATGCAATAATATAATCCTCAGGTTTATTGTTCTCGCCTTCTGTACATGACGGGCACATAAGGATCATACAAGATCCACTTAGATCCTAATTGATTGTGCCTCTTGGCTTCGTTGATCTTTACTTCTGTAGCCCACCTCGTTCTCCATACACTCATGGTGGGTTCTATAGAATGTTTATTTGATTCTTTAGTCGCCTCCTGATTCATATTATATAAATTCATATTATATAAATAATATCTCTTTTTTGAAATCCTACTCTTGCCACATCTGCGGTATACATCTGTTATGTAACTTTCCACTTTTCTCCTTTTTTTTGTTATTCCTAGGCACGACATTTGGCACATTTTCTAGCCTTAAAGTGGTCTGGACACTTGAAACCCTTTCTTTTGTCATGACCTTCCCCTATCTTCCTTTTTGCTTTTGTGTTTCCGTTTAAAACTCTGGTTCTATTGATAGGATTCTTGTCTGCTATACTGAATCCAGTTTATTTACTACTGTAAGATGGCCACTATGCCTTTCTCGATTGTTTTCCGCAGTCCTCTTTCTACCTTTACTCTTTGACAACTCCCATCCTCCCATTGGTTAGCTGATACCCGGAAATGTCTGATAACGCCATCACTCCTCCCGCCTATTACTTGCTACTGGAGGATGGCAATCCCATTGTAAATTGCAGAGACTAATCCCCTGCTGCACGCAAGCCTGTCTTATATCGAGGTAAGTTGTCTGGGACTCGCGGGGGACATTACTCCTGTACTCTTCTTTATCTCTGCTTGGTTCCCTTGCTCTCCCCGGATTTTACTGCGTTATTTACCTACACCAGTCTTCGCTACTGTTGTACACTTCCCGGGAGGGTTCCGCCGATCATCGCCCTATAGTCAGGCGAACCCTGGTTTTCTATGCACTGGCCTTCTTTTGCCCATGTAGCGACCCTTTATTACTCGTTCTACCCTTATAGCCTTCTTTTCGGAATATCTTTTTGGGGTAGATGTCCCCTTTTTGAATATGATCTGTCCGTTTTTTCTTATTAGAATACCATTTATCCTCAAATTAGGGGTCCTCAGCACGTATTTTCTTGACTACATAGGAGGTGTTCTAACCAAATTTATTGTTCTTAAATCGCACCCCCTTGTTAATGCAGTTTACTCTTTTGTCCTGATGATCTCGTATTCTCCTTGGAATCTCCTAGCTATTCATTCTGTCCATTTCGTAAGACTGACATCAAGTTTCCATCGTCGACCGTTATTGCCTGACGTGATAGTCCTTACTTTTACTTCCGTACCCTGGACCCCGACTATCTCCCTCTCGGGGTTAGGACCCTATTTGATCCTGATTGGTAGGTGGCTCCTATCCTTGTCTATATGTGTGAATTTCATATATAACTAGGTCCCCTACATTTGATTATTCTCCTTGCTTCCTATCACTTTATTCTTTTATTACTATCCCAGATACATATCTCAGGTTATCCACCGCAATTGGAGCCCAGTGAACAGGCTGTGGAAAAGCTGTTTCTCGATCCCCCTTAAAAGAATTCGACCCTTAGGTACCTATTGGCACCTTTTAAAGGAATGCTTTTTGGTATGTCACGTTTGGATGGGCTATAAGGTGCTACATGTATTTTTCTTATGTTTTTAACACTCTTATTGGGTGTTTTTTCTATTTCTTTATCTTTTACTTTTTTGGTGACGCATGTCTCTTTGACTATCCTATGGCTTTGAGATCTATGCATCATCTATTGTTTCAAGCACCTTCATGTTCTGAGAATACTTTTGTTGTCATTTTTTCCATCTTTTATCTTCCCCCCTTTTTTCTTACCTTATCTTGGTCATGCACTTTATTCCAATTTTAAGTTGTCATGCTTATAGTATAACTGAGCACCCCCACCGTGGCAGACACGAAGTGACAAACAAAATATATATATAAAAAAATTATTATAATAAAAAATGTTGTAAACTCTCTCTGAGTACTGTATCGCTGCTTTGAAAAAAAAGATTTTGCACTCTGAAATTGTATATACCCCTTTTTTGATTATAGGTGTGTTTGTCCCACACTACCTGTCCATCCTCGCCCTGATGAAGGTGTAACCCCGGCTGGGGCTCGACACCGAAACGCGCGTTGGCGTTTTTTAGGTTACTGGGTAGTTGAAACTTCACTACCCACACTTTGTGGATGTTAACTGCCAACTTGTTATTCAACCATCTTATGGCAGCTTTACGATCTTGATGTTCTTTTATTTATTTATATGAACCAAATTTGTGTGTTGTTGTATATAGGATGATGTTATTGTGGAATGTGTGATAGTATGATTGTGGTTTGTGAATGAGATGTGTGGGACTGAGTTATCACTTTTATGTGAATTTTGAAATATTATCTTATAAATTTAACTAAATGATGCTGATTATACAGAAAAAAAAATACATTTGATTTATTAGTGTGATTAAATGACATCTTTGCTTCTTGAATTGTGTCCTGGTTTGCTACGGTGTGTAGTTACCAATATCTGGACCCTTTATAGGGCCTTTTTTGAATAATCCTGGCAGGTATCTCTCTTTATTGGTTGTTCCTCAGGGATCCTACCTGAGCCCCACCCTTTTCAACATATACATGGCCCCACCTGCAGCCATCGTCAGAAGCCACAGACTCAATATTGTCTCTTATGCAGATGATACCCAACTGATTCTTTAGCTCACAGACAAACCCACAGCTTCCAAGAGCAACTTCTACAAAGGAATGAAGGTAGTCACCACCTGGATGAAGGACAGCTGCCTCGAGGTTAACTCATACAAGACCAAAGTACTCATCCACATCTTCATCTCCTGTTGAGAGGGGTCGAGCCACCACTGGGTTATCTTCACCCTCTGTCATTTTTGTGACAAAGAAGTTTGTTTTAAGGGAACTAAGATAAGGCTTTATTTGCACAATTTTAGGAACACTGTGTCCTTCAAGCTTGAAATAACCAATCTGCCAATAAATAGAATTTTTTGCATACTCAGCTGTGGCGGAGTTTGTTCACACTCACTCTGGACATCTCTGGTGTTTTGTGAGTAGGGGTTACTGAGAAGTAGCACTACTGAACTACTCAGATTCTACTGTTAAAATAAGTACCCAACCAACATTGGTGGCACCATGTTGTGTAGTTCCTATATTACCCATGCAGGACCTGCACGTTTGGATAACCTAAACTGTAGGATTGGTGGCAGTCTGGTTCTGTGCACCCTCACTGAGAAACGTTAGCCTGTTTGCACTAACTAGCTCACAGTGCAAATAGTGTCTCCTCTTATTGGGGAGAGAATAGTTTCTGGCAAACTTAGAACATGGAAAAAAGAAAACACATGCGCTGACTGACAACAGTCAGCGTCCCTCTGGGCGCGCCATAAGTGCTTCGCTAGGAGCGAATAAGGAAGTTGTTCGGAAAGAGTAAAGCCAAAAGGTTTATCTTCAGTTCCAAATTTTAATTCATGGATGTTCAGATCAGTTCATGTGATCGAGTGATGAAAACATTGCATTCATGAAATAACATCACTGTGTTAAATCTTCACTCAGGTGTTAAACTCTATCCCAATGCATTTCGGGCCCCTCTGGCCCTTCATCAGGGGAATCTATATTACAAAGAAAACATGTTCATATCAGTCATTTGCGGAAAAAATGAGGAATTAACCAAAAATCACAAAAGAAGAAAGGACTACGCCTATCAACAGGTAAGTTTAACGCTCAACAAAACAACTATCTCAATGTGGGCTGAATGAAACAATGTCAATATACCCCTAAGGACCAAAAAGACTAAAGTAGTTACGGATAGACCCACTCACTAATGAAAAGTGAGAAGAAACAGATCACCCTCGTGCGTTTGCTATGGTGTAAAAAAAGTGGTGAAAACAAAGACAGCGCTAAAAGTGCCTAAACTCAGTTAAAAGACCCGTGAGGCGTGTGAGAACGCTTAATGCAAAATTCAGGGAGGTGCGCTAAACTGATGGGAAGGAAGTTGGTCAGCGAGTTAAAACTTAGGGTTCTAATTAGTCAAGGTCAATACGATACGCTAAGGCGAACGTGCAGCTTACTGTGGAAGCAAACACTCTCTACCTGGTTTGTTCTGATGTTGCCGGTCAGTCTTGCATCGGGGTTTACAAAAGTGTGGTTGGGCGTGCTCTTAAAAAGCGAAACACCGGAAGTGACGTGAGCGGTAGTGGGACAGCAAGTGTATGTTGAAAGACACTGGTTAAACATGGGCGCCATCTTAAAAGGGAGGAAAAGATGACTAACAAATACGTGTATCAACTTTAAAAAAAGGTGCTCAGGATGAAACATAGAAAAAACAAAAACAATAAAAGCAGGTATTCACACAACAATGAGCAGACATTGATAACAGCAAGATAGTTCATAGTTTAAAGGTAGCAAGCGAATTCCAAGCGGTCATTAAGACCCTTCGGCTTCATGGATTCCAGTTTGTAAATCCAGTGTATCTCGCGTTGCAACAAGAAGGAGTTGTTGTCTCTACCTTCTTTTTTCAATACAGTTTCTAGGACCAAAAATTGAAGTTGAGCAATGCTGTGTTGATTTTCAAGAAAATGCATCGCTATGGTGGATTTGGGGTTGCTGGTGCGAATGTTACTCTTGTGTTCATGGATGCGGGTTTTTATCTTCCTTTCGGTTTTTCCCACATAAACAAGCCCGCACGGGCATTTCAGTAAGTATATTACATTGGTGGTGTCACAGGTAGCATTGACTCGAAGCTTGATCGGCGTACCTCTCATGGGGTGCGAAATTTTTTGGCCCTTAATAATGTTGTTACAATTACTGCAATTCATGCAGGGAACTGTACCTCGAAATGTTGTAATAGGAATTTCAGTTTTGGGTCGGATCAGTTCCTGTATGTTTTTATTCCTGGTATGTGCAAACATCGGTGGATTGCTGAAGATGCCATTGAAATCGGTTTCTAGGGCCAAGACTGGCCAGTGTCTCTTAATGGTTTGCTTGAATTTATAACTCATGGTTGAGAAGCGGGAAACCACTACCATGCGGTGATGCTCACTACGTGTGGTGGGTTGCAGCAAAGTTTCACGGGATGCACTAGCCACTTTGGTAACAGCATTTTGTAAAATAGCTTGAGGATAACCACGGGTGGCAAAACGTTGTATCATTGACTGTGTTTGTGTGTGAGACTCAAAAGGATCAGAGACAATTCTCTTCACTCTGAGCAGTTGTGAAAATGGTAGATGAACTTTTAAAGATGGTTGGTGAAAGCTTGTGTAGTGTAAAAGGTTATTGCGATCGGTTGTTTTCCTGAAAACAGATGTGGTGATCTTTTCGTCCTGGATTCTCAACAGAACGTCCAGGTACGTGATGGAAGTTTTATCGACATTGAAGGTGAATTGAATACGATCATTGATCAGGTTCAAATTATCCAAAGCAGCCCCGAGAGATTCTCGGGGACCAAGCCATAAAACAAAAATGTCATCTATGTAACGCAAGAAAATGCGTGCATGTTTCTTCCATGTGTCTAAGCTCAAAATGAATTTGTTTTCAAATGCGTGCATAAAAAGGTTGGCATAGGTCGGCGCGGCGCAATTGCCCATCGATGTGCCTGATAGCTGCAAATAATAGGTGTCGTTCCATCTAAAATAACTCTGATACAAGGTGAAAGAAAGGAGTTCCATCAAAAAAAGTTGAAAATCATGATCTAAATCAGATTGCACTAATGTTCCTTCAATGGCTTCAAGGCCCAAATTGTGGGGGATCGAGGTGTAGAGGGACTTCACATCGATCGTGCACAACCAGACTTCCTCTTCCTTGGGTAGTACAATTTAGAACATGACCACCCTGAACCCTCAGGATCGTGGAAACAATGTGCTACTTTTCACTCAGTCACTCGTGCTCACTTAGTTTGTCTCAGAGATACACAGAATAAACAGTCTGGGCATTTCAATAGGGATTTATTGAACAGTTGTTATTCTTGTGTAGAATATATGAGTTGCAACAACCATCAGACAGTAGCAGAGATATATGATTAGCAGTACAGTAAATATAAAAGGATAGTATAGTTCTACCATCTTGCAATAAGCATGAATAAATACATGAATATAAATTGCAGGATGAAAGTGCACGTACTCCTATGATACCTGTCTAGATGTACCTAAGTGTACCTAGCATGTGAGTAGGTGTGAAGCCAAGATTCCCTCCAGGATTTAGTCGAACCTCATTACCTGAAGTGTGAGAGTGTGGGACCCCGTCCTGTTCTCGAGTTAGCCACCCAACAAGGGATGTATTAGACCACTGTAAGCTGGAGCATCTGCATGCAGGAGCCTCAGCGTCTCAGGACAGTGTGTCGGCCTGGAAAACTTGGTTCCCTCTAGCTAACACCAGTAAGATTGTGCTCATGTATTAGCCATTGTTGAATGTGAGGATGACTTTTGGGATGAATCCTGTACGTAGATATGGTGGGGTAGCCACTGCCTAGCTTCCAAGAACCCTCATGAATATTTAATCATACTATGTGAGTCCTTTGATGAAGTTATAGGACGCTATTGTTCAGGAGAAACCCTCCGTCTGTACCCAGGAATAGAACTAGGTAAAGTTTCAATCCCAAAGGCTTGTTACTGCGTAGTAAAAGGGAGGTAATGTAGGTGAAGGTGTATGATATTACCCAGGCCTATATTAGGGTACCTATTTGAAACATAACAATGTTCTGTGTGGAGTCAGATGCCACGCTCATGTTCTCAGAGGCGTTAGGACCCGTGCTAATGTTCTCAGAAGGGTCTTGAGCCATGCTGATGTTCTCAGAGGAGCCAGGAGCTGTGCTGATGTTCTCAGAGGGGTTAGGAGCCATGCTGGTGCTCTCAGAAGGGTCATGAGTCATGCTGATGTTCTCGATCTCAGTAGAGTCAGGAGTTGGGCTGATGTTATTCTCAGAGGAGTCAGGAGCCGTGTTGATGTTCTCATTGGAATCAAAAGCTGTGCTGATGTTCTCAGTGGTGTCAGGAGTTGTGCTCATGTTCCCAATGGAGTCAGGAGATGTGCTGAAGTTCTCAGAGGGATCAGGACCCGTACTAAAGTTCTCAGAAGAGTGAAGAGGTCTGCTGATGTTCTGAGGGGACTCGGGAGCTGTGCTGATGTTCTCAAAGGGGTTAGGAGCCATGCTGATGTTGTCAAAGGGGTCAAGAGCCATGCCAATGTTTTCAGGAGTCAGGAGCCTAGCTTATTTTCTCAACGGAGTCAGGAGTCGTGCTGATGTTCTCAGGGGGATTAGAAGCCGTGCTGATGATCCCAGAGGAGTCAGGAGCTATGCCAATGTTCTCATAGGGATTAAGAGCTGTGTTGATTTTCTCAGTAGCGTTAGGACCTGTGCTGATGTTCTCAGAATGGTCATGAGCTGTGCTGATATTCTCAGTGGGGTCAGGAGTTGGGCTGATGTTGTTCTCAAAGGAGTCAGGAGCCGTGTTGATGTTCTAGGAGGAGTCAGGAGCCGTGTTGATGTTCTCACAGGAGTCATGTGTTGTGCTGATATTCCAAGAGGAGTCAAAAGTCGAGCTTATGTTGAGTCAGAAGCCATGTTGATGTTCTCAGAGGGGTTAAAAGCCATAAGATCGGGAAATAAATCTACACATGGGCACATGGTGATATGAAACTTTTGACGATACTAATACAAATTTGAGTGCTTATGTACAGTCAAAGTATCTGTAAAGTTGATAATCTATTCAAGATACATGGACACTATAATTTCAATAGCAGGATGTTTCATTGCAAGACAAGAGTTCAATCCCTTGCATTGACTATGGCCAGTCCCCGGTGTTAATGAATCTAAAGGGGTTCATTCTGTCTAAGGAACCATGTCCATAGGAGTTGATATATCTCCCTGGTGTTCAGTATTCAGCTGTTTTTTAAAATCATGGAGTCTGGAGTAAAATCCAAAAGAGAAATAAAATATAATCTTCACATACCTATCTAGATAAAAGTTTGCATTACGGTCTACCATTCTGTAGGAAAAAGAATATGCTGGCCAACTATATACATTCTTGCATTTGTAACCTGTAGCAGTATTTTAAAATAGGCATGCAGTGCTAATCTCGCCAGCCATACCCTCTGTATACTGAAATTAGGCTGCTATAAAAACATATTGAATTGTCAGTTATGCAAATGTGAGTCTGACAATCTGTAACTCTCTTTATGGATGTTTGGCTCATGAGCAGGGACGGTCTGAGTGCTGGTGGCGCCCGGTAAGACAATAGTTTTTGCCCCCTATGACCTCCTCCTGACCTCCTCTTTGGATTCCCTCACTACCACACGGCAAAAGTACCCCTCATCTCCCCATATCCTCTCTGTCACATATATTTAATTTTTTTTAAAGCACCGGTAAAGGCTGACTTTACTAATTCACTTAGCTATCCACATAAAATACTAATGTGTTGTTTGCACAGTAGTGTTCTGTGCAGGAGGCATATTAACCCTCTGTGCTACTTTATATGAGTCAAAACTGCCACTAGACAAAACTCTGATCTCTCTGTAGCAGGAACATTAATCACAAGAGATCTCTTCATATTTATATTGCTGCCTGACAGTTGGATACTCAATAAACTCTGCAGCAGATCCTTTTAAATAGTACGCTTTTGCTAAACATAGCTACCCCCCCACCCCGGGGTCAGTGCCCTCTACACAGAACATAAACCCTTAGCACATGTCAATTTTTATAAACAATCACATTCCATCAATAAAGTTGTAAACAAGAAAGCACATAAAAAATCCACAGCTGGCAGCAGGTATTTCTGTTACGCTCCTTCCTCTCCGTGCCTTACCTGACCCTCGGCCTCCCCTGAATAGGTCACGAGAAGTCAAGACGAAGGCGCTGTTGGGGTGGCTAGCCGGATGGTGGAAGCGGAACGAGTACGAAGCGGGAGTTAATACTTTAATTCCCATGATCCCCGCGCTTCCGCCACCAAGTCCGGTCACGTGGGAAGAACCCGGAAGAAGTAAACCATTGAAAACGCTGCTCGGCGTTTCACTCGCTGCTGATTATTCTCCTGTAGCAGCCGAGAACCCCGACGTCTGCTGTCCGCCCGTGTAGGGTAAGGGTGCACATGCACCACCCGGATCCTTGAGAGCCGCTGCTCTCGATATTGTTATCGCGGAAGCTCCGCGCTCTTGCATAGACCTTTCATGTGTAGCGAGGGAAAACCCTCGCCTTTCTGTTCCTTGCTGAGTGTTGTATTCTTGCTACGTGATACGCAACGTTCTGGTGTACCATTATTTTCGCAATCCCTGTGTGCAAATTCCTGGGTGCTCTTAGGTGTTTAGTCGTACCTGAACAATACAGATGCCCTGAGACCTTTACAAACTGTTGACATTCAATGTAATGCTACGGAGTTAAAAGAAGCATTTTGACTCCTGATCCTTGTATATTAACAGGGGGCCATGAGGCGGCAGTCTGCTCATCCCCTGTGAAGCGAAGCTCGACAAACTATATGGTGTGTATGGTAACGTGCATGAGATAGAGTGTTTGCTGCCTGCCTGGCCACAGAGTGTGAGGAGCGTGTTTTCATGTTGCCTTCCTTTTATTTATAGAAACCCCTATATTATTCAGAACAGGGTATTGCTTGTGTGAGGATCCAGGATGAGTACACCTGGAGATAACATGGTTTAAGTTTATTTACAGGTACGCATCCCTCATATAGATTGGGTTGAACCTGACATATTATAGGAGAGGCTAATGTATTGAGTGTCCTTCCTTTTCAGATCTCCCTCCCTGCTGTTCCCATCCTTTCCTTCCCCCGCTTGACCATCCCACTCTCCTGTGCTTTTACAGCATTCAGGGTTGGGGCTGTCGAGAGGTGGACCCCTTTTGGCATCGATCCGCTCCCGAGGAATCTTCGAGTCAACAGAATAATCAGCCCACGAATTGACTTCCTCCTGGGCGGGTCGATACAAAACATGGCCACATTAGAGGACGTTTTAAGTGCCTTATCTGTAGTGCAGCACGAGCTAGCCACCTCTCGAGAAGAAACAGCAGCCTTAAAGCAGAGAATTGAAGGAATGCAACGCAATCCCTTTGATGCAGGTATGGGGCGGCTTCCCTCAGGGAGTTTTTCAGCCTCAGCCGCTCCATTCAGTGTAGAACTGCCCACGCCTATTCCTCGTGCAGCACCTGAAAGGTTTTCAGGAGATGCCCATAAGGTGCAAGTATTTCTCACACAAATCCTTCTGCATTTTTCATGTAAACCCAAGGCTTTTCCTTCCAACCAGTCCAGAGTAGCCTTCACCATTTCCTATTTGAACGGTGATGCCGCACAATGGGCTGTTCCCTTGGTGCGGCGCGACGATCCTCTCTTGTATGACTGGGATGCATTTCGTGAAGAATTTGAGCGTGTGTTTGACCGCAGAGCAGCCACCTTTACAGCCGACCGTGAACTGCTAGAACTAAGACAAGGGAATAGAGACCTAGTTGTTTATGTCAACACCTTCCAACAATTGATTGCAGAGACAGAGTTGCCCGAGAGTACACAACGCGCGTTGTTTTATCAGGGCCTTAAGGATGAACTGAAGGACGTAGTAGCAACTATAGACCCTCAACCCACCTCTTGCAAGGCGCTCATTGAATTAACCCAGAGGTTAGACCACCGATTAGCAGAACGTAGGGTAGATAAAAGGCGAGGGGAGAAAACCTCTTTTCAGTTCGACCGAGCTAGACCAGTTCCAGGAGGATATAACACCGCCCCGGAACCTATGGAAATAGGTTCAGTAAAGCCTCTCCGACCACAGAAGAAAAGGAGCAGAGACGTAGGAATGGGCTGTGCCTATACTGCGGAAAGAAGGGGCATTTTTTTAAGGAGTGTTTAGCTAAACCCAAAGGACGTGATAGAGAGGTCTCGTCTCGTATGAGTGGGGAAAACATGAAGACGGAAAACATCAAGGCTCAAGAAGACAAGAAGGGAGGTTCTTGGGCATAAAAACGATCCCTTCAGTGCAAAACGTCGATGAAGGTTCGACGTCGCATTTACATGTGTTCTTACACATCCATCTAGGTGAACAGAAACGCCCCCTCAAGGCTATGGTAGATTCGGGAGCAACAGGTCTTTTTATAGATAAAGAACTAGCTCACTCATTAAACTTAAGACTCATACCCGAGGCCGAACCAGAAATTGTAATGACGGTGGATGGGCAACAATTGGTTTCTGGCCCCATCCGGTACTGTACGGAAAACCTTGAGATATCTTGAGAAGAACAACATTGGGAAACACTTTGTTTCAATGTGATAAAGGCACCCCAGTATGGAGTCATATTGGGTCTTCCCTGGCTTCGGAAACACAATCCGACTATTGATTGGGAAAAGGAGACGATCGAATTTACTTCGCCCTATTGTATAGAACACTGCAGTTCTAATCGACAGAGTCCAACGAAAGAGCCCTCTCAAACGCATGTGATAGCCACAGCTGAGGAAAAAGACGTTCTTTTACCTACACCATACCACGACCTCAGGGACATGTTCGACGAAGACCAAGCCAATATTTTACCACCGCATCGTAGCTACGACTGCCAAATAGATCTGGTACCCGGGGCTGTGGTGCCATGTGGAAGAATCTACGCACTCACAGAACCAGAAAACGAGCATTTACGCCTCTATTTAGATATCTACTTGAACAACGGTTTCATAAGACCGTCCAAATCACCCGCCGCCTCGCCCCTCTTTTTCATACCAAAGGCCAATCGGGAACTCCGAGCCTGTGTGGACTTTAGAGCGTTGAATAACATCACCATTAAGAATCGCTACCCTCTGCCACTCATTCCAGTGCTGTTAGACCAAGTGCGTCGAGCGGTAATATATACCCGCTTGGATTTGAAGGGTGCTTACCATCTGGTAAGAATGCGTGCGGGTGATGAGTGGAAGACGGCCTTCCGCACCAGGTACGGCTTATTCGAGTACTGTGTGATGCCATACGGCCTTTGCAACGCCCCAGCCGCGTTTCAGTTTTTCTTAACCGATGTCCTACGTGAATTCCTTGATGTTACGGTTATCATTTATATTGATGACATTTTAATATACTCAGAGAAAGAAGAAGATCACATAGGACACGTCCGAGCTGTTCTGCTCACACTACGGAAACATCTCTTATTCTGTAAAATAAGTATAAGTAAATGTGAGTTTCACGTGAGAAAAGTAGAATTTCTGGGAATAATCCTATCGGCTGATGGACAAGAAATGGCATCGCGCAAAATACAAGCTGTTTTAGATTGGTTACCCCCAAAAAGCGTAAAAGAAATGCAATGTTTTCTGGGGTTTGCCAATTTTTACAGGCGTTTTATTCAACAGTTCTCACAAGTGGAGGCTCCCCTGACCAGACTACTTAAAAAGGACGTCTCTTATGAATGGAATGAAGACGCCCAGAAGGCATTCACTCTGTTAAAAACCGCCTTCACCACAGCCCCTATTCTTGCTCACCCTGACAGTGACATACCATATGTAGTGGAGGCAGATGCTTCGGATGTGGCCATTGGAGCCATCCTATCACAAAGAAATAAAAAGTATGGGCAATTACATCCTGTGGCCTACATGTCCCGTAAATTAACACGGCGGAAACCCACTACACCATAGCAGAAAAAGAACTCCTTGCTATTAAAGACGCTTTTACAGAATGGAGGCATCAACTGATGGGAGCAAGGCATACTGTAACGGTATATACGGACCATCGAAACCTGCAATTTATGAAGTCAGCTCGGTTACTCACCCCTCGTCAACTACGGTGGATGTTGTTCTTTGCCGAGTTCGACTTCGTGGTTACTTACAGACCAGGGGTGGAGAATAGGAAGGCAGATGCCTTATCTCGTTGTGACAATTCCCTTGCTGAGAACAAACAGGAGCTACATGCCATCATTCCCTCCACAAAAATTGTGTGTGTAATACAAACAGAGGAATTCCTGGACCAAGTAAAACAGGCCATTAAAAGTCCATCTTGGAAGACCTGGATGGAAAGAAATACAGAATGGCACTTAAAGGACGGACTTCCCATACGCAAGCATCAGTTGTTAATCCCTGTCACTGCCTTAAGAAAAAACGTCTTCAATTGGTGCCACGAGGATCCATGCGCTGGACATGCAGGCTTGGAGAAAACAATGGAAAAAATTCTGCGTCACTTTTGGTGGCCCAATGTTAAACAAGATATCACTAAAAGAATCCAAGAATGTGTTGTGTGCTGTCAGGCCAAAGCAGACCATAGAAAGCCTCAAGGACTACTCCACCCTTTACCCACTCCCGAAGAACCTTGGGAATACGTGTCAATGGACTTTATCATCAGATTACCTAAGGATAAAGGATGTACGGCCATTTTAGTGGTCGTGGATAACCTCACTAAGTTGGGTCACTTCATTGCTTGCCCCGACCTACCCTCCTCATCCCAGTTGGCAACTTTACTGCTCACTAATGTTGTGCGTCTTCATGGTTTACCCAAGGTCATCGTCACAGATAGGGGCCCTCAATTTACCAGCAAATTTTGGAAAACTTGGTGCTCAACCCTTCATATAGCGAACAACACGTCCACAGCCTTCCACCCACAAACAGACGGTCAGACGAACGTCTGAACCAAACCCTAAAGAAATACCTACGCTGCTACGTGGGTCAAACAACGGACGAATGGGTGGACCTTCTGTGGTTAGCTGAAGTTGCATATAACGACGCTCAGCATTGTTCAAATAAGATGACACCCTTTTTCTGTACTTATGGATTTCATCCACGCTTTCTCCCCATAGTGAAACCTCAGTATGATGAAAAAATACCTAATGTACAAGAAAGGGTTACAATGATTCAAGAAACCCTGAAAACTGCCAGAACAAACCTACAGAAAACCAAAGAACAATCCAAAAAACAGGCCGACAAGCATCGTAGACCAGGTCCAACATATGAGAAGGGTGACTATGTATGGTTGTTGACGAGGAATTTCAGATTTCGCAAATACAGCATTTTCAATCCTCGGTACGTGGGCCCGTATCGCATACTGAAACAGATTAATCCAGTGGCGTTTAAACTCGCCTTACCCTCACACATGAGGATCCATCCGGTTTTTCATGTTTCTCTCCTGAAACCATCTGCCAAACCACCGCGACAACCAACATCTCCTATACTAATAGATGGAAAACCAGAGTATGAGGTGAAGAGAATACTCGACTCCAAGTGGAGACGCAAGTCCTTATGGTACCTTTTAGCTTGGAAAAATTATGGACCTGAAAAAAACTCGTGGGAGCCAGCAACCAACGTACATGCCCCTCGTCTGGTACATCTGTTTCATACAAAGAATCCTAGTAAGCCCGGCCCACAAAAAGGGACCCCGAAGAGAGGATGTGCTGTTACGCTCCTTCCTCTCCGTGCCTTACCTGACCCTCCGCCTCCCCTGAATGGGTCACGAGAAGTCAAGGCGAAGGTGCTGTTGGTTTGGCTAGCCGGATGGTGGAGGCGGAATGAGAACGAAGTGGGAGTTAATACTTCAATTCCCATGATCCCCGTGCTTCCGCCACCAAGTCCGGTCACGTGGGAAGAACCCGGAAGAAGTAAACCATTGAAAACGCCGCTCGGCGTTTCACTCGCTGCTGATTATTCTCCTGTAGCAGCCGAGAACCCCGACATCTGCTGTTCGCCCGTGTAGGGTAAGGGTGCACATGCACCACCCGGATCCTTGAGAGCCGCTGCTCTCGATATTGTCATCGCGGAAGCTCCGCGCTCTTGCATAGACCTTTCATGTGTAGCGAGGGAAAACCCTCGCCTTTCTGTTCCTTGCTGAGTGTTGTATTCTTG
The DNA here is from genome assembly GCF_964204655.1 of Triturus cristatus. Classification (NCBI taxonomy): domain Eukaryota; kingdom Metazoa; phylum Chordata; class Amphibia; order Caudata; family Salamandridae; genus Triturus; species Triturus cristatus. Next base: position 186,638,260 of record NC_140589.1, read on the forward strand.
CTACGTGCTATGCAACGTTCTGGTGTACCATTATTTTTGCAATCCCTGTGTGCAGATTCCTGGGTGCTATTAGGTGTTTAGTCGTACCTGAACAATACAGATGCCCTGAGACCTTTACAAACTGTTGACATTCAATGTCATGCTACGGAGTTAAGAAGCATTTTGACTCCTGATCCTTGTATATTAACAGGGGGCCATGAGGCGGCAGTCTGCTCATCCCCTGTGAAGCGAAGCTCGACAAACTATATGGTGTGTATGGTAACGTGCATGAGATAGAGTGTTTGCTGCCTGCCTGGCCACAGAGTGTGAGGAGTGTGTTTTCATGTTGCCTTCCTTTTATTTATAGAAACCCCTATATCATTCAGAACAGGGTATTGCTTGTGTGAGGATCCAGGATGAGTACACCTGGAGACAACATGGTTTAAGTTTATTTACAGGTACGCATCCCTCATATAGATTGAGGTGAACCTGACATATTAAATCAGAGGCTAATGTATTGAGTGTCCTTCCTTTTCAGATCTCCCTCCCTGCTGTTCCCATCCTTTCCTTCCCCCGCTTGACCATCCCACTCTCCTGTGCTTTTACAGCATTCAGGGTTGGGGCTGTCGAGAGGTGGACCCCTTTTGACATCGATCCGCTCCCGAGGAATCTTCGAGTCAACAATTTCTTGGAATTTCTTCACTCTTTAATCCATATTGTCATTCGTTGTAATTCAGTAACTATTCAATGTAGCTGGTCCAGAGTTACACCATACAGAGCCCGAAGCCAACACGTGTTTCGTCGCTATTACTTATATGTGCATGCGACTTTTTCAAGGCTGAAGATTAAAATGTCCTAAAGCTGCTTAATATAGAGTCCGATTCAAATAAGCATCCAATGAGGGGTGACAGCATAGCAAAATAACATCCAAAGGTAGAGACCGTGTATGGATCAATAACCTGTATTAATAGCCGGAAGCTTGTCCAAAGTAAAGCTAACATCTGCCACAAATCGGATGGTGTCGCCGAATGAGGCTAGGCAACTGACTCATGCATCCGCAGGACTCATACACATGGCATGCATGTGTCAAGACCCAGTGCGGTCTTGCGCTCCTACATGTCTCGGTACGTGTGGCCCCGCCCTCCTGGTGCATGCCACATTGCAACATCAGTTACTGTGGCCCTGGTGGCAAAAACACCCCAACACAGAGACACACTTACCGCACTTCCTGCCCGAGCAATGCCCTGCTCCCCTGCCAAATCAGCACACCCCTGCGCTGACCTGACGTGTGATGCAGGAAACCACCAGCTTCAGGACTCAGTCACCACCAATGTCCAACCAGATAGTACCTGTGACTCATTGCGCACAGAGTTAGTGGCACCAATGCCTTTAGGGGATGCCGCCTGCGATGAGGCATGCCCAATGGTGTTGGTTCCTCCATATCTTGGCCAGGACACAGTTCCACATATGTGACATACTGGACTGCAGTGTAGGCCTGAGGCAGCGGTCAGCACGGGCCATTCACCGACTGTCTTCAGCTTAGGTTGCATGGCCCCACCGGCCTGCGTAGTTCAGGTTCGGTGGCACCATGGCTCGCGGACTCGCGGACTTGCGGTGAACAGGGTTGATGGCACCAGGTCAGTTGTTGATAGTGTTCGATCATCTCCGTGACTCAGATCCGGCTTTCGTCCAGACTGAGCTGCATCTTCTTCTTACTCCTCTCCGTGCTTTCACTGGTGTGGACTCTGCCATTCATGATTCGCAAACAGGTGCTGGATGTGGAACCTACTGGTCCATAGGGTAGGCCGGAGCCCTCATCCACGTGTCGCCGGCTGGCGTTGAACAGGGTTAGTGGCACCACGTGTCGCCGGCTGGCGTTGAACAGGGTTAGTGGCACCACGTGCCGCCGGCCTGCCATATGGAACCATGCCACACTGATTGAAGGGGCCTGGTGCTGTGGCCCCTGCCATACCCTTGGGGTCACTGCCATTCAGTACTCAGGACACAGTTCCAAATGTGGAACCTACTGGGCCACGGAAGGTCTGCTGAGGATGCAGAGGTCACGGGACTGGTGCTTGGAGCTTGCACTGGCACATGGTGGGCCCTCTTTGCCACATGCCGGTGTAGGCAGGTGAGCGGAGCATCATTGGTGCGCTGGGGCAGGCATGACGGGTCTGTGGTCCAGCGGCCCGGGGTGCAGCAGGCACACAGCAACGCAGGCCCCGCCACGCTCAGCGCAGGAGTTGTGGTGGGCTGCAGGGTGCCGCCCTGGCAGGCGCGTTGTCCATTCAGAATGTGGACCACGACCGTTGCAATGGGCTTTTTGTTCAAATCCCTACGCAGGCCCAGCGTACGCAGGTCCAACCCACTACACATGCGCATGCAGGGGGGACGTAACTTATGATATTTCTGCGTTCTGCAACACAGCCTGTGAGGACATGGTGGCGTCCACTGACCACTGCACTCCATGCACCAGCAGTTGTCCTCCTCACAGCCATTTCCGTGGTTTGCACTCTGTGGTCTATCCGGCACCACCACACCACACCTGGCATTGGGTGGGTTCACATTCCTTAATCACTTTCCGCTTTCGCACATGCCTGCTCCATGCCTCTCCTCACATCCTGCTATTGTGTGTCTGTGGTGCCATGCCGTGGCTGGGTTGTGTGCGTGGCAAGGCCGGATTCCCAAACGGGTCGTGTTGTCGTGTCTGGTTGGTTGGCATGTTGTGTGTCATGTTATATGTGGTTGTGCTGCATGCCCATTGGCAGTGTTGTGAGTTGCATGACTGTGGGTTTTCAGGACTGGGCTGGGCTCCCTTTCATGCTGCAGTTAGTCATCCTGCTTAGCACCAGCAGAAGGCAGGTGTTAAATCCCTGCTGCTACCCCGGCATATCGCCTATTCTTGGTTTGCATCACGGATCTGGCAGTTCGTTGTGAATGTGGTTTTGTGTTTTTTTACATGTGTTTTTGCACAGGAATGCATACTCTGCATCTCATTAGTGTTAATTGGTGGTGTCCACCGTAGGGATAGATTTTGGGGCAGTTATCTTGTGAATACTGGCAATGTCTGAAGTTTGAACAGGCTTGTGAATGAGGTGTTAAATCTATCTCCACTTTAGATGCGTTAAGGTGGAGATAAATCAGAGATAAGTCCTTGAGAACATGCCCCTGTAAGTATTGATAACTGTCTGGGCATAGTTTTATTTTTAGGAACCTGCTCTCTTCTCATTTCTAAATAGTTTTGAGGTTAAGTCAACTGGCTATTGCATCTTTAAGACTGAACACCGTAAGAATAAGAGAAGTAGTGGTGTCACAGTCATTATCAAAGACTTCTGTTTGGTTTCTGTTCTAACTCCTTCTGTAATAACTTTGGATAAAATCTTTGTGCTCCTTATTTTCATTGTACCTATTTCTCTACTACAGTTCTTTTTACCTATCAAACTACTCGTTCTAAACCACAAACTACAGCTGGAATTTAGAGAGAAGGCAATGTCGAAAGCCACTTCTTTCACTAAACTTCTAATAATCAGGCTTTTTAATCTTTACTTCTATGCCACGCTCATCAGTACTGATACAGACTTCAGCAGCAACCTCAGCTTCTCTGAATCTAGAACCTGAAGAGAAGAACAATTGTTACTTACCTGTAAACAGGTGGTTCTCCAGTATTGGTGTCTTTCATAGATTCACATGCTTGAATATTCCCCGTCGTCGGAGTGGGAGTCCCACGGTAAATAAAATAGCAATATATATATATATATAGAAAAATATATACATAAGTAATCATATAATTAGTGCATATAGGTGTAAAACACACAGTGTACCCATAAGAGAAAAACTCCATAGGAATACAATGGAGAGAGACAAAAGACCTTTGTAGTCTATCTCTGTCATTATGTAAGTCCGAACTCCAGCCAATCAGGCGTCAGCCCCTCTCTAGAACCTTCTCCTCAGAGCTTCTCACCTCAGATTTTCGTAGCACAAGAGTGACTGTAAAGTGCATGAGGAGAATAGAGCCTCTGAAGGGAGGAGGGAGGGTCGCATGTGAATCTATGAAAGACACCAATACTGGAGAACCACCTGTTTACAGGTAAGTAACAATTGTTCTTCTCCAGTATTAGGGTGTCTTTCATAGATTCACATGCTTGAATATAGAATAGCTAGCAGTAACAATCACCATTGTTTCCATGCCAAAATAGATTCAACATATATAGATAATCAATCTTCTTATGCATAAAAACAGTATTGAACAACTGTAACATTGTAAATGCATAATATATATGGAAACAATATGGAGGTGGGAGGAAGAGGCTCACCTTACTTAAAAAGATTGCGCAGCACTGCCTGTCCCACTGCAGCATCCTCCTCGCTTAAAGTTGCCAAGCAGTAGTGCTTAGTAAACGTGTGTCTGGTCGACCACGTAGCTGCTCTGCAGATGTGTTGCAAAGATACTCCAGCAAATAAGGCAGTAGATGATGATACTGCCCTAGTGGAGTGTGCCCTCACTGGAGACTGCAGAGGTTTATTTGCCCTTTGGTGGCAGAAGACAATAGCTGCCGAGATCCAGCGTGCAATCGTTGGTTTAGTAACCTGACGTCCCTTATGACAGCGTCCATATGCTATAAAAAGTTGATCTGATTTCCTGAAAGAAGCTGTCTTACTGATGTAGAACTTAAGACACCGCTTGACGTCCAAAGAATGTAGTCTTTGTTCTGCAGGTGTGTGAGGATTGGCAAAAAATGTCTTTAATATTACTGGCTCATTAATGTGAAAGTCAGTAGGCACCTTGGGTAGAAATGATGGATTGGTGCGTAACACTACAGCATCCGGTTTGAACTGCAGGAACGGAGGTTTGATGGTAAAAGCATGGATGTCACTGACACGACGAGAAGACGTTAGTGCCAGAAGTAGAGCTACTTTCCAAGTGAGATATTTTAGGTCGGCCTTGTGAATGGGCTCGAACGGAGGTCTCATCAATTGTGCTAACACAACGTTGAGGTGCCACAACGGAGGAGGACGCCGAACTGGCGGAAATTTCCGGAATAGACCCTTAAAGAATTGGCGGATTATTCTAGAGGAACAAAGGGAACTTGATCCATCTTGCCGGAAACGTGAAATGGCTGCTAGAAAAACCCTTAGGGTTGCATGCGACAGTCCAGAACTGGCTAGGTGCAAGAAGAATGGTAGCAATTGTTCTGCCGTGGAATGTATCGGATGGACTCCGTTAGCAGCACACCAATGGCAGAAACGTTTCCATTTAAACTTGTACGTCCTGATTGTAGAAGGTGCTCTTGCCTGGGCCAAAATATCCCTACAATCCTGCGGGATGTCTAGGTGGGCGAACTCATGGTGTTCAGGTTCCAGGCTGATAAGCTCAGTGAGGAGGGATTTGGATGACAAATTCTCCCTTCGCTCATTGTGAGCAGATCCGTCCGATGTTGCAGGAGGATTGGTTGGCATTGGGACAGGAGGAGCAGTTCTGAGAACCACGCTTGCCGTGGCCAGCGCGGGGCTATTAGGATCAGGTGGCAAGGTTGTCTCCTCATCTTCCAAAGAACCCGAGGTATGAGGGGTATTGGAGGAAAGGCGTACGCAAATAGATTGCACCAGTTTATCAAAAGGGCATTCCCTTGAGATTCCTTGTGGGGATGCCAGCTTGCGTAATTTCGGCATTTCCGGTTCTCCGGCGTAGCAAAGAGATCGAGTTGTGGACGGCCCCATAGTTGGAATATCCTCTCTAGAGTGGGTTGGTGTAACTCCCACTCGTGGGTCGACGAGGAGGACCTGCTCAGGGAATCCGCTAGGACATTGGATACTCCTGGCAGGTGTACTGCCGTAAGCAAGATCTGATGACTGAGAGACCAGTCCCAAATTCTTTGAGCTAACCTGGAGAGACTTGGGGATTTTGTTCCGCCCTGTTTGTTGACATAGTGCATACAGGTTGTGTTGTCTGTCTGTATTAGCACTGACTCTCCTTGGAGCAAAGGCAGAAATGATTTTAGAGCCAGAAAAATCGCCATGAGCTCCAACTTGTTGATGTGCCAAGATCTTTGATGTGTGGACCATCTTCCCTTCACAGAGAGATCCTCCAAATGTGCGCCCCATCCTTCCAATGAGGCGTCTGTTGTGAGTGTTCTGTCCGGTGGCAACGACAGAAAGGACATGCCTTCCGTCAAGTTGGCTGGAATTGCCCACCATGCGAGTGCTGACTTTATCTGATCTGTGACACATATCATGTCGTGGAAAGATCCCGTTACCTGACGCCACTGAGCATCCAGAGCTTCCTGAATAGGACGTGTCCTCAGCCGGCAATGAGGGATCAAGGCAATGGATGATGACGCCATTCCCAGAAATGATTTTAATAGTCTCACAGAAACTGACTCTCTTGATCTGATCAGAGCCACCAGTCGCAGCATCTTTGTGAGACGCTCCTGGGAGAGGAATGCCTTTGCTGACACAGTCTCCAGAGTTGCGCCCAGGAAATCTCTTTGCTGGTACGGATGAAGTTGGGATTTTTCCACATTTACGGATAGGCCTAAAGAGCGAAGCACGTTCTGGCACAGAAGAGTGTGTTGTCGCAGGTGAGTGCTTGACTGAGATTTCAGGAGAAAATCGTCCAGGTATGGAAATATTTGCACTCCCTGGAGGCGCAAATACGCTATTACTGGAGCCAGTACCTTCGTGAACACTCGAGGGGCCGAGCGCAGGCCAAATGGTAACACTTTGAATTGGTAATCGTGTTGACCCACTCGAAAACGCAGGAACTTTCGATGCCGCTGTAAAATAGGGATATGAAAATAGGCATCCTGGAGATCTATCGTCGCCAGAAAATCTTCCTGCAAGAGTAAGCGCAAGATGTCTACCAGCGTCATCATACGGAAGGATTGGCTCTTTATATACTTGTTTAGTGCTCTTAGATCGAGGATGGGCCTCCACTCTCCGTTCTTCTTTGTGATCAAAAAGAACCGGGAATTAAAACCTTTTCCCTTCTGAGACACTGGTACCAGTTCTATAGCGCCTTTTTGCCTTAAAAGTCGTACTTGATGCAACAGTTCTTTCATGTGAGCTGGTGGCGGCCCGGAGGGTGGAGTGGGAGGAGGGAATTTGGTGAATTCTAAGGCGTGTCCCTTCTTCACAATGTCCAAAACCCAACGGTCCTTTGAGATGGAGGACCATTGGGAAAAGAACAGAGAGATTCGACCTCCAACCTTGTCCGTCCGGTAAGAGTCACTGTCTCTTTGATGCGGTTCCTCTGTATGAAGATTTTCCTCTATATGACTTGGAGGTTTGCTGCCGTGATGTTTGCTGTTGCTGTCCATAAGAGTAACGGTTGGACCCTTGATTGTAAGGTTTGTATTGTTTATTGTCTCTTCGAAAACTTGAGGAGGTGCATCGTCCGCGTGCACCACGAAAATTACTCCGCTGAAATTGAAGGCTTCCTAGTGATCTAGCTGTTTCAGTGTCTTTCTTTATGGACTGTAGAGCTTCATCGACATGGCTCCCAAATAAAGACTCTCCGTCATATGCCATGTTTAGGATCATGGACTGAACCTCCTGACGAAAGGATGTAGATTTTAACCATCCTTGCCTACGCAGAACAGCCGCTCCGGCAAGCTGACGGAAACCCATGCAGGCGATGTCTACTGCACAATCGATTATTTCCGCCGATGCCGCTTCTCCCTCTTGGAGCAACTTCATTGCCTCCACTTTAGATGGCTCTGGTAACTCCTGAACCACATCCGAGATATCAGCCCAAACTTGTCTGTCATATCGTCCCAGGATGGCCAAGGCATTAGCTGCTCTAACCACCGTAGAGGCCATAGAAGAGAATTTACGCCCTATGGCATCCATCCGACGTCCGTCACGATCCGGAGGTGAGGTGATAGAAGATGCCGGATTTTTCGCCTTACGTTGCGCTGCCTGCGTAACGACCGACTCAGGTTTAGCCTGACCCGTGAGGCATGCTGGGGTTCCTATTGGTGCCTTATATTTCTTTTCTAATCGAGGCACCTGAGCTGGCAAGGTATTTGGTGTCTGCATTAACTTCTTGCCCTCTTCCCAAATAAACTCAACTATGGGAATAGCATGAGTCTGTTTGTAAGGTTGATTCTTGAAATCATAAAGGAAGCAATCTTCCTCCCTGCGCTCCGTTGTTAACTTAAAACGGTGTGATGCCCTTTCCATCAGTTGGTGAAAGTTGGCTATGTCCACTGGAGGTGAATCCCCTGTTACTATCTGTGAGGGGGATGGTGTTTGTGCCTGGTAATTGTCCCACTCCGCCATATCATCATCATTGTCATCTACATCCCCATCATCATCTGGGATTTCACCCTCTTCTGTGTCCTGAGGGCCTTCCTCTACAGGCTCATAATGAGGCAACAATCTTTCCGGAACCTGTCGTGGCGGTACAGGCGGCATCTGAGGAGCAGGATCTACAATAGGTACCGGTGGAACAACTGCTGGAATCACCGGGGTTGACGGAATCTCTGAACGTTGAGGGGATAGAGGGAACCGTTGGTTGTAGTCGTCCAACATGCGTTGGAGATTAGTAATGAGCGACAAAGGAAGGGTCGCCGTTCTATGCTTCGGAGGGGCCTGGTGTATATATACCGGATCCTCATCCTCACTACTGACATCCTGGCACTTAATAACTAAGTCGGATGGACTTTGTGCCGTTCCGAAAGACTCCGGTAACCCTTCGGACTCCTGATCCGAATCCGTAGCGAATAATGGTGAGGGAGGCTGTGCATCTCCCACAGGAATATTACGTTCCTGGCTATCCGGGCCCACAGTAGGAGGTAACGGTGTCCAAGAAACTCCAGCTAAAGATGAAACCGATGCTGAAGCTAGCTGAGGCTGTTGTTCCCTTCTTGTTTTCTGGGTAGACGCAACACCTCTTATTTGTACCCTTACGAATGTCTGTGGAGATGTACTCGTCGATGGAGCCGTCGTCGACGGAATGATGGTCGACGGAATTATCGTCGACGAAGTCTGTGGTAACAAAATTGCCGTCGTCGGAATCGCCGTCGACGGAGCCGTCGTCGACGGGGCCACCGTCGACGGGGCCGCCGTCGACGGAGCCACCGTCGACGGAGCCATCGTCGACGGAGCCGCTGCCGACGGAGCCGTCGTCGAGGTCTTCGTAGATAAGGTTTTCGTCGACGGAACCACCGTCGACAGTGTCGTCGACGGGATCTTCTTTTTCTTCGCCGACGGAGCGGGCGTCGACGAGCTCGACGACGTCTTCGTCGACGGCACAGTCTTCGACGGACCCTTTGCCTTCTTCGTCGACGTCGAAGTAATGGGCACAATAGAAGTCACCGCCCTCGAAGAACTGATGGTAATCGTCGACGAGGATAACGTCGACATAACGCTCGTCGACGACGAAGCAGCTGACGTCGTCGTCGGGGTCACCGTCGACGAGGTAGAAACAGCAGATCTCGTCGTCGGGAGCATCGTCGACGAGGCTGACAATTTTTTCCCAGATGAAGTAGACGCCTCAGCAGCCTGAGAACAGTGTCCCTTAGGCGACAAAGCAGTAGGTGAGACCACAGAGGTGGCAGTTGTCAGAGGCAAAGCCAGCTTCCTCTTCTTCAGGAAAGGAGATGGTAACTCCTGCACACTACTGCGCTTAGAGGCTGGTTGGGAACGACCAGAAAAGAGACTTTCCACATCAGAGAGTGGGTTATCCTTGTCCTTCAGTCTCTGTAGCCATATTAGCAGGCGGCCCTCTCTGTCCTTTAGAGTTTTTGTAGAAAAAGTTCTACAAAATTTACATTTTGCCACCTCATGGTCAGGATATAAACAGTAAATGCACTTACTGTGTGGGTCCTCAGAGAACAAACGCAGCTTTCCACATGAAGCACATGGTCTGAACAAAGATTTCTTACTAGAAGACATCCTTACTGACAAAAACTGAGCAGAGCTCAGGGAGACTCCCTGTCACACGACGTGCGGTAGAAAATCTGAGGTGAGAAGCTCTGAGGAGAAGGTTCTAGAGAGGGGCTGACGCCTGATTGGCTGGAGTTCGGACTTACATAATGACAGAGATAGACTACAAAGGTCTTTTGTCTCTCTCCATTGTATTCCTATGGAGTTTTTCTCTTATGGGTACACTGTGTGTTTTACACCTATATGCACTAATTATATGATTACTTATGTATATATTTTTCTATATATATATATATATATTGCTATTTTATTTACCGTGGGACTCCCACTCCGACGACGGGGAATATTCAAGCATGTGAATCTATGAAAGACACCCTAATACTGGAGAACTAGGTAAATACAATGTTGTAGTTGAATGGTTTCTTGGACACTGGAAATTCACCCACAACTGAACACACCAATTCTGCACAACAACTGTATATTCAACAAATACATAATGAATAACGTGTTCAATACATTGACAAAGCGTATACAAAAATCAAACTTTTAATTTTAATATGAAGTTTGGAGAATCTCAAAATGTGGATTTATTCCTAAAAGACAAAGCTATATCACGCTCTAACATATTGCATTGCTACATAATGCATTGCCTTTTTTTCCTCCTAATATATGCTCTCTTTTATCGGTGCATAGTAGGGCCTAACATTTCCGCTGCCGTGACACTCCAGCCTCTGCACCGCCAGCCCTGAATTACTATCAGAATCCGGCAGGCGGGAGACCGCAGGCTTGGCGGTCTTCCTGGGACCACGGTGTTCCTACAGGAAGACCACCAAACTCGTAATCCTTCCATAAGTCTGAATGAAAAACTTTCCCCTAGGACAAACCTGGTCCTTTTATGTGACACAAACTTTATCACTGTCAGCCTTAACTTTTGACCTTGCCCCAGTCAAGCGCAACCACATTTCCACAGTTGCCACTAAAACATTTTGGTGCTATTTTGAACCTTGCGCTTTACAAATTCATAACTCCACTTCCTCTGATTGGATATTTGTATATGTGGTGCCATTTTATTTATTAAATTTAGTCTATTGCTTTTAAATCAGTTTGTGGTAGTTCTTTTGTTGTGTTTTAACTCTACTATTATTTGAATATTGCATAAATAACTTACACATTGCCTCAATCTTAAGCCTAACTGCTTGAGGCCTGGCTGCCACAGGTTTAAGAACAGTTTTATCTTTTGGCTTCTTTGGTTCACCCTGACAAGGGTGGTGATAAGTATTTGTGGTTCGCTCTCACCGCTCTTAAATAATCCTCCAGTGTCTTACACCGGTGTTCTGTTCTTACACACAAAACACATGAAACATAACACACTCACTCTGTAGGGAAGATAAAGGCACTAGTTTTGGGGAAGGGTTGCTAGGTCGCCACAGGGAATACATGGAAATGGGTCTGTCCTGTCAATCAGTGGCCACTATCAGCCCATCACTTGCTATCCTGGTAATAGGCGGCAGTAGCCACAGTTGACAATGTGACCCTACTACCTAATGCCAAGTTAAATCATTGTTGTTTAATAACGTTTGCATGCCGACTCTTAATTAGAGCTTGTGATACTTTTGGCAATGAAGAGTTTCGCCATAAAATAAACATTTCAATGTCTACAACACCTGTGTTTATTAAGAGAGTTCCTGTTTTGCTCTTGGGGCTTTTTCTCATTACAGCGAAAGTCTGCTCTGCCACATGCTCATCTATGGACAATTCACTGTATTGTATTCCAAGGTCTTTGACAGAAAACAACATTTGGATGCCGAATGCCTAATGTCTCTGGCCAATACTGCTCAGTGGAGTGACACTAAATGCTGTTGCCTACACTACAAGCTATGCAGGGGAGCTCAATAGAATGTAGTCAGTTGTGGGATAAGTGGCTGTTAGACCAGGCACCTTGGCGTGAGTCTCCCTTCCACTTTTTATTGCTGTGCCTCATGTGTTTTGCTGGTGTTAGCTGCTCATGGCACTGTGCCACTGCCAACCAGTGCCACAGTGCAAGTGCTCCCTGTATAAAATGTATATGTTGGTTGGATTCCATGATGGGCTTATTTGGTTTACTGTCAGACCCCAGTAAAGTGCAGCAAGAGTGCTCAGGGCTTGTAAATCCAAATGCTGCTAGTGGGTTTGCAGCCTTGTAAAATGTGTCTAAGGTCTGCCATTGCAGAACCTGCGTGCAGTCTGGTACTGTCATGCTGACTGGGCAAGTGCACCCACTTGCCAGTCCCTAAACCTTCCCTTTACTTCATGTGAGTCACCCCTATGGTAGGCCCAATGGCAGGGTGCATTGTAAGCATAAGGTCGGACAAGCCCTGATGTGTGTGGCATGTCCTAATAGTGAATTACAGCCATTTTCGTTTTTCACTATTGCAAGGCTACCTGTTCTCATAGGCCAGAATGGGCTGTTAGAATTGTTACATTCTATGATCCTAACAGACCCAGGGAACATGGTAGAAATTCGAGTTTATTTTAATATTCTGTGTTTGCAAATACCACTTTTAGAAAGCTGGTATTTGCTTGCCTAACCATTTCAGCCTGCCTCTGCTATGATGTGTATCTGCTGTCTGGTTTCTGTGAGTGAAAGGGCTGGGGGATTCCAGAGGGCAGGACTAGGTATCCTGGTGGTGAATAGAGAGATTTACATCCAGATGGGTGGGAGGGGTGCACCTGGACTCTGAATAGGGCTGTGCTCTGCCACCACAATGCTGGTTCCACCTCCTGTGGAGCGTCTGATGTCTCTGCCCTGCACCCTGAATGGAAAGTCAGAGACATGTCAACAAAGTGCTCAGGAACTGGTTCTGGCTGGGCAAAGGCCCCTCTGCCCCAGGGGAACAAAGGAATTAGAGGTATAAGTATTGGGACCCTGCTCCCAAGAAATTAGATCCTGCTTGACAAGAAGAAACCTCTGCCGGAGGAGAAGGAACTGGGAAAGCTGTAAGGAGGAGTACTGTCCCTGACCTGGGGTATTGGCCTGAAGTGGTTGCCTTGCTGCTGAAGGAGAGTAGAAAGACTACAAAAAGACTTTGCTTCAACTTGTGCTTAAAAGATCTCCAAGGGCCTGAGTAGAGCTGGCCTCCTGTTAAGAAGTCCCAGGAACAAAATGACTTCACCCCCAGCTTCCCCCTGAACTCTGCTGTGTGAGTTCTGCCCTTCTTAGAGTGCTGGATCCAATTGTGGGGCCTCTGGACGTTGTGCCTGCTGTTGGGAAACTGACCAAGAAGAAAGAAACCAAGGATCTCCACTTTTTGACGCACAGCCGGCTTAGCGTGCAGAATTTTATTGCTGCGAACATCGTCGCAGAGCCTGCTGCCGCTGAGCCAGATCATCGCTGATGAAATCATCGCCCCGCTCATTAGCGGGCCGAATTTGATCGCTGCGGACATCGTCGCAGAGCCAGCCAAGATCCCCGCTCCGCTCGTTAGCGGGCAGAATTCTATCGCTGCGAACATCGTCGCAGAGCCTGCTGCCGCTGGGTGAAATCGTCGCAGAACCAGCCAAGATCATCACACCGCTCGTTAGTGTCCCAAATTGTATCACTGCGAATATCGTCGCAGAGCCAACTAAGATCATCGCTAGTAAAATTTCCGCCCCGCTCATTATGGGGCCGAATTTTTTCGCATTGTGCCTTAGCGAGTAAATTCCTACCGAAAAAGCTACGCCTTGAAATCCACACAAGTATTGCTTCACGCTCCATACAGACTGGATTCGTCGCCACGCCTGCTGCATGCCACAGAGTTGTTGCATCGCCTCCCCAGGGTCTCAGGACTGATGCCGTTACTTGTTTTTCGATGCCTAAGCGCCGCTACGAACTTTTATCGCATCACCAGGTACTGTTGGCTAAAATTGACGCTAAGGTGAATGATTTTGTTGCTAAACTAAGAACTCTTTTTGAAACCATGTTCTTGAACTGTGTATGTCATTTTTGTCGTTATTTGGTCTTGTGCTAAGTCTTTACATAAAAGATCACTATTTTTGATATACATATAGTGTGGTGTTCATTTGTGGTGTTGTCACTGAGTTACTGTATATGTTCACAAATTCTTAACCTATAACGCCTCTGAAATAAGTCTTGTCTGCTCGCGCCAAGCTACCTAGAGGGTGAGCAGGGTATATTTTAAGAGGGTAATCCCCTTATCCTGACTAGAGGAGAGGGTCCCTGCTTGTCACAAGTACCTACCTGTGCCAACCAGAGACTCCCAAATCTAACAGTGGCCCCCTGCAGCAAAGAGGAATAGGTAAGGCTGTGTCAGAGATTACCCTGGGGTAATTATCTTTACCTCATGTGCTAAATGCCCCACTGTATACCGACAAACTTGTAATGAGGACCATATACATTTCTAGCATCATATCGAGAGCATAACAAAGGGGCAAAAGAGCCTGCTGTGACAGGAAAAATGGAAGATTAAATCTGACATTCAACAGCGCCTTATAGAAATGAAGTTCAGTAGGAGTGAGTGTGGGTGTAGGGTGCAACTTCCTCGGAAAAGGGTCTGTTTGGGGTACGGTAGAGAAGCAATTGTGATGCCACAGAACAGGAGATTGTTGGGGGGAGGTGGGGTCACAGCAACTTTCAAAATACATTTGACCTCATCAAAAGTACGTACTTTTATTAGGTGCCTTTTATGTAGTTAGCTGATTTCAGAAATACATTCTAAAGATGCCTGATGACAGTGCCATAAAGATCTTACCAGTATGACCCATGTCCCACTTATGCTTTTGATCATCTTCATCATTTGGTTGTATGGTCTCTTCCTCATCGGATATTGTATCTATGCCTAACTGCAACGTTGTGTAACATGCAACAAATGAGTACAAAGGTGAGGCTACTTGTCTAGTTGGTATGTTAGCAGAAACCTCCAACAGCCCTTTTATAGTCCAAAGGCACGTTCTACCACGGTATGTGTTCTGACGTTGTCAGAAGGTTCAGGAGCCGTGCTGATGACAGGGGCTAGGAGCTGTGCTGATGCACTTAGAAGAGTCAGGAGCCGTACCTATGTTCTCAGAGGAGGCAGGAGTTGTACTGATGTTCTCAGATGAGTCAGGAGCGTGCCTATGTTGTCAGAGGAGTCAGGAGCCATGTTGATGCTCTCAGACGGATTTGGAGCCGTGCTGGTGTTCTCAGAGGGGTCAGGAGCTGTTTCTATATTCTCAGAGGGTTTAGGAGCTATGCCAATGTTTTCAGGAGTTAGGAGCCGTGCTGATCTTCTCAAGAGTCAAGAGCCGTGCATATGTTCTCAGAGGGACTAAGAGCTGTGTTGATATTCTCAGAGGCAGCAGGAGTTGTACTGATGTTCTCAGAGGAGTTAGGAGCCATGCATATGTTTTCAGAGGGGTCATGAGCCATGCTGCTGTGCTCAGATGGGTCAAGAGCCCTGCTGATGTTCTCAGAGGAGTCAGGAACCGTGCTGATGTTCTTAGAAGGGTAATGAGCTGTGCTGATGTTCTCAGAGGGTCACAACCATGATATCAGGGAATACATCTGCACATGGGTATATGAAATTATTGACACTAGTAATACACATTTTGAGTGTTTCTGTACCGTCAAAGTATTTGTAAGGATGACACTCTATTCAATGTATATGGGCACTATCATATCAATAGCAAGATTTTTCATTGCAAGATATGAGTTCAATCCGTTGCATTAACTATGGCCAGTCCGTGGTGTTAATTGAATTGAATGGGTTCATTCTTTCTAAAGAACCATGAAGAGTTGATATATCTCCCTGGAGTTCAATATTCATCCGTTTTTCAAAATTATGGAGTCTTGACTAAAATCCAAAGAGAAATAAAAGATAATCTGGACATTGACCGTGTGTTGCATTGTGCAGTTCTTGAACACTTGGCTTCCTACTCCTAGGAGGGATTAGTAGAAGGTGTGCAATGTATGTTGCATAGCTCATTTGGGAAACATTTAATAGCATAAAACTTTGCACTTACTGTCTAACAGTCTGTAGGAAAAAGAAATCGCTGTCCAACTATATTCATGCTTGCACACCCCGAGCCATGCCTTCAGTATGCTGAAAAGAGACTGCTATGAAAAAAGCAATTGGAAGTAATACGAGTGTGAGTCTGACAATCTGTTAAATTATTATATGTTATAAAGGTTTTAAAGAGCGCTCGTACACCGGTTGGTTTCATGGCGCTAAGTCTAGGATTAGCTGAGCCCAGCACATACAGCCAAGTCTTAAGCATTTTCCTGAAACTCAGAAGGTCGGTGCATGACCGGATCTCTAAAGGGAAGGAGTTCCACAATCTTGAGGCCAAGGAGGCAAAGCTGCATCCTCCTTGTCATTTTAACTTAAAGGCAGGGGTAGTCAATATCTGAAGATGGGCTGAGCGTAGGTTGTGTGAGGGAGTCTACGTAGATATGAGACTGCTTATGAAATTGGGGCTATACCGTGTAGAGATTTAAAGATTAGGCATCCAGTTTTAAAGGCACAGCATTGGGGGATGGGGAGACAGTGTAGCTTTCTTAGAAGAGGGGTGGCAGATTGCCACCTGGGTTGCTGGTGAATCAGTCTGGCCGCTTGGTTCTGAACCGTCTGTAACTGCTTGGTTAGAAAGAGTGGCATACCCAGGTAGACTGAGTTCACGTAATCTAAGTGTGACAGCACCATGGCTATCACGACCTGTATCAGTGCTGCTTGTTTAAGCAGCTGGCTGATCTTTCTGATCTTTCGCAACTGGAAGAAACAGGATGAGATCACTGATCCCTACCTGCGTTCCTAGTGACAGGTCATTATTTATAGTGACGCCGAGGCTCTTAGCAGAGGAGGAGGGAGTGGGGGGGGTCTAAGTTCCGTAGGCCAATAGTGTGGACCCCAGAAATTTTGGCTACTCCCCGTCAGAACTAATCCAGTCTTTCCTGGGTTGAGCTTTAAGTGATTGTGGTCCATCCAGTGGAAGATGTTCAGCATAGTAGCCTTAAATTCAGAGACTGAATTAGGTGAGTTGTCGATGGTAAATATTAATTGTAAATCATCGGCATAGTTGAAGGTGGTCACTTTCTTTTCCTTCAAGGACTGAATCAAGGATAGAAGATAAAGATTAAACAGGGGGGAGGATAGCGAGGATCCCTGCGGGACCCCACATGTTGTTCTTAGCTTCGGTGCAGTAAACTGGGCTATGCGGACTGCCTGGGGGCGATCTTCAAGAAAGGACCTGATCCAGCTAAAGGCTGAGCCCTGGATGCCAGCCTGTCTGACACGGTCCTCCAATATACCACGGTCCACCATGTTGAAGGCTGCAGAAAGATCTAAAAGCACCAGGGCCTGAGGGGTTCCTCTGTCCATTTTGGCTCGTAGGGTGTCCAATCTGTTACTTTTTGTATTGATGTTATGCTCATGAGCAGGGTAGGCTTTAGCGGTGGTGGCGCCCTGAGCAACAATATGTTTTATGCCCCCTGCCCTCACATGACTTCCCCCTTGGATTCCCTCTCTACCACCCTGAAAAACTGCCTCGTATCTCTCCATGCAAAAAGAACAATCCATCGTTTTTTTTGCTCCCCATACCATTCCAGTTTGTATCCAGCCACATGCAAATCAGTCTTGACCCTGAGCCCGATGCGAACAGTCCAGCCTGAACTGCAAGACCAGGTCCTTCCAGGACTGGAAACAAGCATCCAAGGACCGGTTTTGGGGTTTCATCCCTCATCAGCCATGATTTTTTGACTCCAGTGACATAAGACCATGGGACCCATATCTGGGCATATTCGTCCCACTCGAGGTGACAAATGCAAAAAGAACAATTGAAGGACAGAATGCAGAACAATGTCATACGTTCACCCCAGTACAGAGATCTGGGCCTAAATCCATAGTTTTTTTGCTCCCCATGCCATTCCAGTTTGGTTCCATAGTGGCACTCTCACATATATTTCATTTGTTTTACAGCACTGGTATCTGTGATCTGCACAGTACCTGTTCTTTGGAGGAGGCATATTAACCCTCTGTGCTACTTTCAAAACTGACATAGCTGGAACATTTATCACAATAAATATCTTGACATTTCTATTGCTGACTGAAAGCTGGATGCATAAGGAACTCTGCATCTGATGGTTTTAAATCGTAAGTTATTGCTAAACACAGCAACACCCCTGAGGTCAGTGTCCCCCTTCAGGTCAGCGCCCACTGTGGCCGCACCCATGGCACCGCCCTAAAACCGGCCCTGCTCATGAGTAGCTCTATGTGCAAGCAATGTGCTGCATGGTCCCGACTGACCTCATGATCTACAAACCCATCTCTCTGCTCCCCTTCCCAGCCAAAGTCATTGAGAAAGCCATCAACTTCCAACTCTCCAAGTTCTTCGAAATGAACAACATCCTGGGCCTTTTCTAATTGGTCTTCAGAAGCAATCACAGCACCAAGACTGCTCTCCTTGCCACTATAGATGTCATCCACATCCTCCTCAACTGAGGCAAGACTGCTGCCCTCATTTTCCTGGACCTCTCAGCCGCTTTCAACATCGTCTCCCACCACACCCTCTGCGCAAGACTCCACGACGCTGTAATCTGCGACAAAGCCCTAGAACTAATCCACTCCTTCCTCACCGGACGGATGCAGAGAGCCAGACTACCACATTTTATCTCGGAACCCACAAAGATCAGCTGTGGAGTTCCTCAGGGATCCTACCTGAGCCCCACCCTCTTCAACATATACATGGCCCCACCTGCAACCATCGTCAAAAGCCACAGACTCAAAATCGTCTCTTATGCAGATGATACCCAGCTGATTCTCTAGCTCACAGACAAACCCACAGCTTCCAAGAGCAACTTCTACAAAGGGATGAAGGCAGTCGCCACCTGGATGAAGAACAGCTGCCTCGAGCTTAACTCATTCAAGACCAAAGTACTCATCC
This sequence comes from Triturus cristatus, assembly GCF_964204655.1. Lineage (NCBI taxonomy): Eukaryota > Metazoa > Chordata > Amphibia > Caudata > Salamandridae > Triturus > Triturus cristatus. The sequence continues at coordinate 186,657,022 of NC_140589.1, forward strand.
ACATCTTCATCTCCTGTTGAGAGGCGTCGAGTCACCACTGGGTTATGTTCACCCTTAGTCATTTTTGTGACAAAGAAGTTTGTTTTAAGGGAACTAAGATAAGGCTTTATTTGTACAATTTTAGGAACACTGCGTCCTTCAAGCTTGAAATAACCAATCAGCCAATAAATAGGATTTTTTACACTACTTAGCTGTGGCGGTTTTTGTGCCCACTCACTCCAGACGTCTCTGGTGTTTTGTGAGTAGGGGTCTCTGAGAAATAGCACTAATGAACTACTCAGATTCTACTGTTAAAATAAGTACCCAACCGGCATTGGTGGCGCCATGTCGTGTAGTTCCTATAATACCCATGCAGGACCTGCACGTTTGGATAACATAAGCTGTGGGATTGGCGGCAGACTGGTTCAGTGCACCCCCACTGAGAAACGTTAGCCTGTTTGCACTAGCTAGCTCATAGTGCAACTAGTGTCTCCTCTTATCAAGGAGAGAATAGTTTCTGGCAAACTTAGAACATGACAACCCTGATTCCTGAGGGTCGTGGAAAAAATGTACTACTTTTCGCTCAGTCACTTGTGCTCACTCTGTTTGTCTCAGAGATACAAAGAATAACCAGTCTGAGCATCTCAAGAAGGATTTATTGAACAGTTGTTATTCTCGTGTAGAATATAGGAGCTGCAACAACCATTAGACAGTAGCAGCGATATATGATTACCAGTACAGTGAATCTAAAAGGATAGTATAGATCTACCATCTTGCAATAAGCATGAATAAACACATGAATATAAATTGCAGAATGAAAGTGCGCGTACTCCTATGATGCCTGTTCAGATGTACCTAAGTGTACCTAGCATGTGAGTAGGTGTGAAGCCAAGAATCCCTCTAGGATTTAGTCGAACTCCATTACCTGAAGTGTGAGAGTGTGGGACCGCGTCCTGGTCTCGAGTTGGACACCCCACAAGGGATGTGTTAGACCACTGTCAGCTGAAGAATCTGCATGCAGGAGCCTCAGTGTCTCAGGACAGTGTATCGGCTTGGAAGTTTTGGTTCCCTCTAGCTAACACTAGTAAGATTGTGCTGTATTTATTCAGAAATTATTACAGTCTCCTTTGTCCCTTGTCTCATGTATTAGTTATTGTTGAATGTGAGGATGACTTATGGGATGAATCTTGTATGTAGATATGGTGGGGCAGGTGGTCTAGCCCCTGCCTGGTTTCCAAGAACCCTCATGAGTGTTTATTAATACCGTGTGAGTCCATTGATGAAGTTATAGGATGCTATTGTTCAGGAGAAACCCTCCTTCTGCACCCAGGAATAGAACTGTGTAGTATAAGGGAGGTAATGTAGGTGAAGGTGTATGATATTACCCTGGCCTATATTCGGGTACCTATATGAAACATAACCATGTTCTCTTCGGAGTCAGATGCCATGCTGATGTTCTCAGAGGTGTCAGGACCCGTGCTAATGTTCTCAGAAGGGTTTCGAGCCATGCTGCTCTTCTCAGAGGAGTCAGAAGCTGTACTGATGTTCTCAGAGGGGTTAGGAGCCATGCTAATGCCCTCAGAAGGGTCATGAGTCATGCTGATGTTCTCAGTGGAGTCAGGAGTTGGACTGATGTTGATCTCAGAAGAGTCAGGAGCCATGTTGATGTTCTCATTGGAATCAAGAGCTGTGCTAAGGTTCTCAGTGGTGTCAGGAGTTGTGCTGATATTCCCAATGGAATCAGGAGCAGCGCTGATGGTCTCATAGGGGTCAGGACCCGTGCTAATATTCTCAAGAGGGTCATGAGGTCTGCTGATGTTCTGGGAGGAGTCAGGAGCTGTGCTGATATTCTCAGAGGGGTTAGGAGCCATGCCGATGTTGTCAGAGGGATTAAGAGCGGTGCTGATGTTCCCAGAGAGGTCAGGAGCCCCGCTGAAGTTCTCAGAGGAGTCATGAGCCGTGTTGATGTTCTCAGAGGGGTCAGGAGCCATGCTGATGTACTCAGAGGGGTCAGAATCCATTCCACTGTTTTCTTGAGTCAGGAGCCAAGCAAATGTTCTCACAGGAGTCAGGCGTTGTGCTGATGTTCTCAGAGCAGTGAGGAGCCATGCCAATGTTCTCAGAGGGATTAAGAGCTGTGCTGATGTTCTCAGTAGGGTTAGGAGTCGTACTGATGTTCTCAGTGGAGTCAGGAGCCGTGCTGATCTTCTCAGACATGTCAGTATCCGTGCTAATCATCTTAGAAGGTTCATGAGCCGTGAGGATGTTCATAGTGGTGTCCAGAGCCATGCTGATGTTCTCAGAGGAGTCAGGAGCCGTGCTGAAAGGATAGGATCCATTTCAGTTACTTAACTCTTTTCCTTTGACATTGGAATCGAGGTACACACCTCTTTGAAGTGAGTACATACACTATCCTTTTATGTTTTGGTGTTAGGTCACTTATATACCTGATGGATTTATTTAGCGTATTTTGTATACTTACCCGTTTTTTACTTTTTCCTAGTGACATAGATAGATGTTTTCGAGATCATGACCATTGAGATACAGAAAAAGGAATATTAGCAACTATTCTACTCACTAATACAGCAATTCTCTTGGTGGGTATCTACCCCATTCCCTATAACCTTTTACATCCCTTTGCTTGACCTTTTTTTGACTATTTCTCTCTTTTTTATATATTTCTTTAAAATACAAATTTTTTAGTGAGGACAGGATGCATGTTAGTCATAGGTTAGATTATATCCTTAAAAATAATGAAATGCTAGCCTATAATAAACACAATGAGAATGTGTTGTTTTTGTGATAATCACTGCATGTTTATATTTATGGGGATATCAATTAAGGATTGTTGATGACTTCAATGTCTTGATGTTGGTCAATACTTATAAAATGATGTACAGTTCTATCTTTACAAACAATTTGGTCCTCAGTATTTCCGATACTTCCAAAAAATAGCTGATTGTATTGTTTTTAATGTTTGTGCCGTTTGCTTATGCATGTTATTTATTGTATGTATTTTTTGTAAAATTTGTTGCAGCCCTGAAGAAGTCCTCTGTTGTTTGCACAGTAGTGTTCTGTGCAGGAGGCATATTAACCCTCTGTGCTACTTTATATGAGTCAAAAGTGCCACTAGACAAAACTCTGATCTCTCTGTAGCAGGAACCTTAATCACAAGAGATCTCTTCATATTTATATTGCTTCCTGACAGCTGGATACTCAATGAACTCTGCAGCAGATACTTTTAAATAGTATGTTTTTGCTAAACATAGCTACCCCCCCACCAGGGGCCAGTGCCCTCTACAGGTCAGCGCTAATTCGGCCGTACCAGGGGGGCAGCCCAAAAGCTGGACCTGCTCAAGAGTATCTCTAGGTGCAAGCAATTTGCTGTATGGTATTTATGTTGTGACCATACTTTCTTCTGAGACTCTGACTTGTTTGGTGAAATGAATGTTGTCCTATCAGATAGGATTATCCTCCATTTAAGGATGGCTCTTACCTTTTGGTGCTGTGTATATTCTCTTTTTCCAGAAGCAAGGCATTTTCTATTTTCCCTTTCAATTCTTCTCTCACAGGCCACAATTTGTTTCTTTTCATTTTGTGTTAAAATGTTTTCTTATTTATCTTATTTGATACCGTTCTTCATGCCCCTTGCATAGTAGTGATAGGCCTTTTCTCAATTGTGTTGTAAGAATTTCCTAAGTTTATTTGAGATAATAGCATTATTATCTCATGCTATTAATGTTTCTTTTAAGGTTGTGGGTGGTGTTAATAATTTTCTTTCCTTTAAAGTATCTTCCACACTCATTTTTCCTCCACTGTTTCTTTCAAGGTATGTTGCGGTGCATGAATGATCCAGTCATACCAGTGTGAGTCATAGTCCTTTTCTCACTGCCCCACTTGTCCCCCTCCACATGCAGTCAGCAATATTAAGAAGTCCTAAGGGCATTAACAGAGCGGACATGCAAATCCAGCACACAGCATTCAAGCCCATGGCAAACTCAGCAGGACGCACTCTAGCAACTAGACCAAGGTGCCGGACTAAATGCTACTTCATTGGCCTAGAACTGCTTATCCGTTTAAAACAGTTGTCACTGATGTTCAGTGTCACTCCTGTGGTGCGTCATTGACTTTGTAGGATGGAAATTTTGACTGGTGTCTGGCCGATAGCTTCTTGCCCCTTATGTTTCACTAAAGACCCTGTCTGCTGAACCCCTATGAAGACTGGTTTAGTAAGCACCTACATTAATTAAACAAGCACACAAACTCTACAGTTTGGGATATATTCACAAGAACGTGTGATAAACATCACCAAAAAATGCTAACGCAACTTTACACATCGCAGCCTATCGCGGGAAAATAACCCTGTGTCAATGTGGTATTCACAACGAGGCGGTAGCATGCGATAGCCTGCCGAGACCGCTGCCAATGTCTGCAATACAACCACCCCAACCGAGATAAAAACACAAACCACAACACCCAGAAACGTGCGATGACCCATACGCGATGAGGAAAGAAGGGATGAGCACCGCCAGGCCTGCGAGACACACGCGGCAGGTGGGAATAAGCACAACCGAAGCCTGAAAAAGAAAGACAAACCAAACAGAAAACAACAGCCAATCACAATGGAGGCAACCCAAGCTGGCAGACAACCCCACAAGCCACATTGGCAACAAAATATTGTACATGGCAGGCCATCGTGGACAAGGTGAATGCAGCCTGAGAGCTGAGGAGGATATTGGCAGAAAACCAGAACATCCGGAATGAAGCGAAACGCACAAACAAGTAGAAACACGCCAACAACAAGAAGGCAGCAATGCACACTGGAGGTGGGAGGCCAGCACCACAGCAGGAGCTGGATGATATGGAGGAAATGGTGTGCACCACATCAGTCTGGAGATGGTGGTACGACTAGGGGCCCGGAAACTGCCCAAAACAACAGACACAACAGCAAAAGGGAGAGGAAACAGCAGGGACTAGGGAGACGGGGGAGATAGGGACAATGGCACACATGCACAATCAAGCACAGCACAACTGCACACAAACCATGCCAAAGAGTAACAACACCAACCAGGTGCACAAACCACAAACCCCGGCAACATAACACCACTAAATAAGCACGGAAGTGAAAACCACACTGCCTGAAAGGGAGATGGGTGAGCCAAATCAGAGCAGACGGAACATCCCACACACAATGCAGCACACACACATAAGAAGCAGAGCACCCCAACCCCGAATACAATGTTATACAAACACCACCATCTGCACCACCTAACAAAGGACACAAGTGCACCCACCTGTGGCCGATAAACAGCCATATGCATCTGGCTGAGCATGAAACAGGGACCTGATAATGCACAAGTGCTAACCCACCGTCCTGATGGGGTAGCAATGCACGTATGGCAGGCAGCCAGAGAGTCCTTGACACACACCGTGGCATACTAATCAAGACACAACACAGTTGGAGACAAGTGAAAGTGTGGGAACTTTATCAACAAGTGCTTGTCAGTACGGCCAAGAGAAGTGCCATGAGATGCAAACCAATGCAGCAGCATGTCTGAATGAGGAACGTAGGAAAGCGGCCATGTCCACCTCGAGGGAGTCCATCACCAACACGTCAGTGCCAAACCCACATTGGTTGTCCGCCCAGGGATCATGAGTTCAGGCCAATGCAACCATGTCCACTGTCGTCTTGGGACATGTGACCAGATTCACAACATGCAACCATGTGTCCGGACACGTGCAATGGGTCACATCCAGTTGTGGCTGCAGGTACCTTGTCACTTGTCCATGAACGTGAGTGCAGCTGCATAGACCAACATCTCCAGTGAGCGATCGTCGTCCACCACATCTGACATGTCATCGACGTAATCCATCAGATGACCCGGACAGATGTGCTGACTCCAACCACTGGACCCAATGTGCACCAAAGCCCAATCGGGTAGTGGCTCAATGTGCTCACTGCACACGACGACTCATGCAATCTCCCAGGTCCATTTTCCAGCCTGCATGCCAAACACCCATGCATGCCATAGACGGTCATCATGGTGACACTCCTGGTCCAACAGGGGGCGCACACACATGTCAAGTCCAGGTCAGCCACTGTTACGTTGGAGAGGCAGACATCCATGAACCACTCGAATATGCACGCGCGACAATGTAACACAGGCTGAACACAGGTGACGTTCGCAAGGTGGAAGAACAGCCGGTAACTGATCCGCCAATGGCAGTGCCCCCAGTACATGAAGCAGATGAGCACGGTACAGGTCCACGTGACTGGAGTCGAGCATGTGTCCGGGATGGTCTTCCATTGCATCAGTGGCTCTGCTTGATGCGGCAATGGCTTATCCTGCGCCAGTCCTGTGGATGAAATGGCACAGTTCGGTGCAATGAGCAGGGTCTGTGTGCAACGGGTGCAGGCCTGGGGTGGGGTGGGAGTACATGTGAACGCCATCTCATGCATGCTAACTGCGACTAAGGACTCCTCCGTATGGGATGTGTACATGTAGGTCTCATGGTGGGCAGTGCGTAGTGTGGGAGTCGCAAGCAAATGCTATCGTATCTGTCAGGGGGTGCTGGCCAAAAGCAAGTCCATGCTCGGAGCTGCAGATGTGCTTCCGCTGGCTACTTCAGACAAAGGACCATTCATCCCTACAGTCACTTCACCATCTGCATGTATACAGGAGAGGTACAGAGGCCTGTCGTGGGTGTGGTGGCATGTCTGTGAACCCTGGGACTCATGGATGATAACGCCCAGCACGTTGCACATGATTGGCCTCCCTCTGTCTTACACTGCCACACAGCTGCCCCTCCCTCCCACGAGCCCCCACACCTGTGTGCGCTACGTGGTTGCAACTTGCATCACGTGCACTCCAACGGCACACCATGGTAATGCCTGTCTGCACATGTCCAGCGGCAAGCCAGTAACACCGTGACACTGGCCTCTGATGGTGGGCGGACACGTGAGTTCAGGCCAATAGTCCAGACAGGGTGGACACAGGTGTACAGCCCATGTCGGGCTGGGATCGCACAGCGAATGAGGCTAGGCAACTGACTCATGCATCCGCAGGACTCATACACATAACACTTGGTATACATTTACCAAGACCCCGTGCAGTCTTGCGCTCCTACATGTCTTCGTACGTGTGGCCCCGCCCTTCTGGTGCATGCCACATTGCAACATCGGTTACTGTGGCCCTGGTGGCAACAACAGCCCAACACAGAGACACACTTATCGCTCTTCCTGCCCAAGGCCAGGCCCCAGCCAGGCCCTGCTCCCCCTGTTGAATCAGCACACCCCTGCGCTGACCTGACATGCGCCGCAGACCAGCGCACACATGGTGGCGTCCGCTGAAGATAGCACACTGTGAAGTTGCAGGGCCCATGCACACCATGCTGACACAATGACCACACGGACACACTTGCTCAGATGATGTGAATGGCTAAGTACATGTGCGCATGGCCACGTTTAATAGAAGGCCCACATACTGAGTGACACCTGTGTTGGGTGTGTGTGTGTGGGGTGTGTGCACACCAGCCGACATGGGCTGCCTTGGGCACTCAGGCATAGAAAACAGTGCACAGCATAAAGAACACAACCATTCAACCATAAGGGCCCCATGTTTTGTGCTGCACAGGGTTAGTGACCCCGGATGCACAGCGTCCTGCATGGGCTGAACGCCACTGGCCGCTGACTTCTGGTGCATTGGGGCAGGGTCACTATTGCAGAGCAAGTTCTCGTCGATGACAGGGGGCTTGTGGCGGAGTGTCTCGGTGAACAGTGGAAGGTGTGCCCCCAGGGCATGTTGCAGAGTGCAGGACCACGCAGAAACAGTCACTACGGCAAAGAAGAATGGAACAGACACATGTTGGATACCAAGTCTGGTCCAGCCAGATGGAGGTGCAGGAAACCACCAGTCTCTGGACTCAGTCGCCACCAAGGTCCAACCAGATAGTGCCTGTGACTCATTGCGCACAGAGTTAGTGGCACCAGTGCCTTTAGGGGATGCCGCCTGTGATGAGGCATGCCCAATGGTGTTGGCTACTCCACATCTTGGCCAGAACACAGTTCCACATGTTTGACATACTGGACCACAGTGTAGGCCTGAGGCAGTGGTCAGCACGGGCCATTCACTGAGTGTCGTCAGCTCAGGTTGGATGGCCCCACCTGCCTGCGTAGTTCAGGTTCGGTGGCACCACGGCTCAAAGACTTGCGATGAACTGGGTTGATGGCACCAGGTCAGTTGTTGATAGTGTATGATCACCTCAGTGACCCGTATCCGGCTTTAATCCGGACTGAGCCGCATCTTCCTCTTGCTCCTCTTGGTGCGTTCACTGGTGTGGACTCTGCCATTCATGATTCACGAACAGGTGCTTGATGTGGAACCTACTGGTCCACAGGGTAGGCCTGAGCCCTCATCCACGTGTCACCGGCTGGTGTTGAACAGAGTTAGTGGCACCACGTGTCGCTAGCTGATGTTGAACAGGGTTAGTGGCACCACGTGTCGCAGGCTGGCGCTGAACAGGGTTAGTGGAACCACATGTCGCTGGCCTGCCATATGGAAATATGCCACACTGATCAAAGGGGGTCTGGTGCTGTCGCCGCTGTCACGCCCTTGGGGTCACTGCCATTCAGGACTCAGGACACAGTTCCAAACGTGGGACCTACTGGGCCAGCGATGGTCTGCTGAGGCTACAGAGGTCACGGGACTGGTGCTTGGAGCTTGCACCGGTATGTGGTGGGCCATCTTTGCCACAAGCCGGTGTAGGCTGGTGAGCGGAGCATCATTGGTGCACTGGGGCAGTCATGACATTTGTGGTCCAGCAGCCCGTTGTGCAGCAGGCGCAAGGGGACGCAGGCTCCGCCACGCTTGCTGCAGGAATTGTGGTGGGCTGCGGGGCGCCGTCCTGGCAGGCACGTTGTCCATTCAGAATGAGGATCAACGCCAGTTGCAACGGGCTTTTTATTCACACCCCTACGCAGGCCTGGCGTACGCAAGTCCAACCCACTACGCATGCGCACGCAGGGGGGATGTAACGTATGACATTTCTTCGCTCCGCAACACAGTCTTTGGGGACATGGTGGCGTCCACTGGCCACTACACTCCATACATCAGCAGTTGTCCTCCACATGGCCATTTCCGTGGTTTGCACTCTGTTGTCTGTCCGGCACCACCACACCACACCTGGCGTTGGGTGGGTTCACACTCATTAGTCACTTTCCACTCTCGCACATGCCTGCTCCATGCCTCTCCTCACATCCTGCTATTGTTTCTCTGTGGTGCCATGCTGTGGCTGGGTTGTGTGTGTGGCAAGGCCGAATTCCCAAACGGGTTGTGTTGTCATGTCTGGTCGTTTTGGCATGTTGTGTGTCATGTTGTATGTGGTTGTGCTGCATGCCCATTGGCAGTGTCGTGAATTGCATGACTGTGGGTATTCAGGTCTAGTTCTTGGCTGGGCTCCCTTTCATGCTGCAGTTAGTCGTCCTGCTTCGCACCAGCAGAAGGCAGGTGTAAAATCCCTGCTGCTACCGTGGCTTATTGCCTGTTTTCGGTTCACATCGCGGATCTGGCAGTTCGTTCTGAATGTGGTGTTGTGATTTTTACGTGTGTTTTTGCACAGGAATGCCTACTCTGCATCTCATTAGTGTTAGTTGGTAGTGTCCACCGTGGGGATACATTTTGGGGCAGTTATCGCGTGAATATTGGTGATGTCTGCAGTTTGCACTGGCTTGTGAATGAGGTGTTAAATCTATCTCCACTTTTGATGCGTTAAGGTGGAGATAAATCAAAGACAAGTCCTTGTGAATATGCCCCTGTGAGTATTAATGACTGTCTGAGCATAGTTTTTAAGGGTGGGCGTAGTTCGCGAAGTAGCACTTCGCGAAGCTACGCAAAGTGAAGTTCGCACTACGCGAGCTACGCGTAGCACTTTGCGAACTGCGAAGTAACATGTTCGCACTGTGCAAGATGTTGTTTTCAATGATTGCACAGTGCGGACAAGCAACCGGCACTGTGCAATCATTGAAAATGGCATCTTGCACAGTGCGAGCTGTAGTTTTCTGCTGCTCGAGTAGATTTTTACTCGAGCTGCAGCTTTCTCAACGCAAACTGGTAGTTTCTCATCGCGAGCGGTCGCGAGCATACGCGACCCCTCGCAATGAGAAACCTGACCTTCTCGCGTTGGGAATCTCGCCGGGAGGTTTATTTTCCATGCTCGCGATCGCGAACAAGGAAAAAGTCTCGCCAGGATGTCATTTTGCTTGCTCGCGGTCGCCAACTTGACGTTGAGGACCGCGAGCAAGCAAAAAATGACCGCAGCACTACGCAACACTACGCTACGCGTGTTCGCACTGTGCTACGTGCAGTTCGCGTAGCGCGAAGTAGCGCGAACTTCGCAAACTACGCGAGCGTAGCGTAGTGCTTTGCCCAGGCCTAATAGTTTTATTTTTGGGAACCTGCCCTCTTCTCATTTTGAAATAATTTTGAGGTTAAGTCAACTGGCTACTGCATCTTTAAGACTGATCACCATAAGAATAGGAGAAGTAGTGGTGTCACAGTCATTATCAAAGATTTCTGTTTTGTTTCCGTTCTAACTCCTTCTGTAATAACTTTGGATAAAATCTTTGTGCTCCTTATTTTCATTGTGCCTATTTCACTCCTACAGTTCTTTTTACCTATAAAACTACTGGTTCTAAACCACAAACTCCAGCAGGAATTTAGAGATAAGGCAACATCAAAAGACACTTCTTTCACAAAATTTATCATAATCAGGCTTTTTAATGTCTACTTCTGTGCCATGCCCATGCCCATCAGTACTGATACAGACTTCCAGCACTAGTTAAATACAATGCTGTAGTGGAATGGTTTGTTGGACACTGGAAATTCACCCACAACTGAACACACCAATTCTGCAAAACAACTGTATATTCAACAAATATAGAATGAATAACATGTTGTGTTGAATACATTGAGAAAGCGTATACAAAAATCTAAATTTTAATTTTGTTGTGAAGTTTGGAGCATTTCAATATGTGGATTTATTTCTAAAAGACAAAGCTATATGACGCTCTAACATATTGCATTGCTATATATTGCATTGCCTTTTTTTCCTCCTAATATATGTTCTCTGTTATCGGTGCATAGTAGGGCCTAACATTTCCGCTGCCGTGACACTGCTGCCTCCGCACCGCCAGCCCTGAATTACAGAATCCGGCAGGTGGGAGACCGCAGGCTTGGCGGTCTTCCTGGGACCACGGCGTTCCTGCAGGAAGACCACCAAACTCTTAATCCTTCCCTAAGTCTGAATGAAAAACATTTCCCTAGGACAAACCTGGTCCTTTTATGTGACACAAACTTTATCGCTGTCAGCCTTAATTTTTGACCTTGACCCAGTCAAGCGCAACCAGATTTCCACAGTTGCCGCTAAAACATTTTGGTACTATTTTGAACCTTGCATTTTACAAATTCATAAGTCCAGGTCCTCTGATTGGATATTTGTACAAATGGTGCCATTTTATTTATTAAAATGTAGTCCATTGTTTTTAAACAGTTTTGGGTACTTCTTTTGTTGTGTTTTATCGCTATTATTATTTGAGTATTGCATAAATAGCTTACACATTGCCTCAAACTTAAGCCTAACTGCTTTATACCTGGCTACCACAGGTTTAAGAACAATTTTATATTTTGGCTTCTTTGGTTCACCCTGACAAGGGTGGTGTAGGAAGGTGGAATCTGACTATATGGTAGCCCCCACTTTTTTGCCTGGTGTTTTTCTGGTTTATGACTTAGTTGGATTGGGATCCTGCTATTCAGGGCCCCAGTCTATTTGCTTTCTCTGTAAAATGGTTTGCACGTACATTAGGTACATATCTAATTGGATTGTGGGGTGCCTTATAAGCCCCTAGTATATGGTATACTATGTACCTAGGGCATAGGTACCTCAGAGGCCTACCAGGGGCTGAAGCTTGTATTATGCCACCCCTGGGAAGCAGTCCAAAATGGCACCACAGGTCTGCTACTGCAGCCTGGGTAAGGGTGTGCTTGCACCCCTTACTGTGGTATAGGCTACCTATATCCACACCTATATACAGACACATATAAACCTATAAGCCACTCCTATGGCAGGCCTTAACAATACTGAAGGCAGAGTGCTTGGTTTTATGTGAGAGGGTGCCCAGGCATGAGCTGAGCCCCTCTGCAGCTTTCAGAAATACTTCCTTATGGCTGTTCTGTGATACAGCCATACCATATACTCTTAAGTGCATTATAACCTCGTGGTAAATGCTAACTTTGGGCTGGCTGCATCAAAACATGTTGTGTTTGGTGTCAAACGCTTTGGAATACTACCCCCCCCACCAGTTCTGGTGGCGGGGGTAGCATTCCATCCTTCTAGAGGGAGAGACATGTTCCATTGTCTAAACCCTGTAGGACTTTCCTGAGCCCTGGCATCACAAAATGGATGCCTCTGCCACAGACACGGGTCTGGCTTCCTGCTGTTGACTGAAACTCTGGCAGGGCAGGCCTGGACAATAGGTTTCCTGTCGAAGGGAGGTGTGACCACCTCCCCAGACAGGCAGATGCGTATTAGGTCTAGGCGGGAGCACTCTCTGGTGCTTTGAAGTACTGCACTGATGGCACGTTTTCTGTCCCTCTGCATAGACCAGTTCAAACCGGTTGCAGGGGATACGTGCCCCTGCTCTGGCGTGAAACTGGACAAAGGAAATGGGTGTAACCACCCCTCTTTCCAGGCCCACCCATAGGTGGGGCCTTAGAGTTAGTCCATCCACTAAACTTACAATAAGTATAGGAATCCAGTACTAGGACTTTAGATTACCCTGGACGAAACTCTGCTACAGATATCCTGGACCTTCGACATTCTATCCTGACTAGAAGACTGAAGAAATCTCCCTTGGGGTCAAGGAGTGACTCCAACTGCTTCGCAGGCACCAAAGAAGCAATTGACCGGTCTGCATCGCTGAAGCTCCCGCCGGACGCCGAAGTCTTTGCATCACCAGAGGTGGATTTACAGACTTACCCAAGGCTACCCTGAGACCACAGCAAAGCTGAGGCCCGTGGCTATCGTGGGTGACGTGGAACCGTGACCCCTGGACACCGTGAATTTTTGCAGCAACACTATCTTCCTGGTCCTCCTTGAAGTTGTGCTTTGGGGTCCGGGTAGCCCCAGCCTTGAGCACCTCCTGCACTGAAGACTGTTTGCCTCCACTCCACGAGTGACCGTTGGGCCAGCTTCAAGTGCGACTGCTCGAGGCTCCATCGCGATCACTAGCCCGTTGGCTAGCAGGTCCCCACAAAGGCAACTCCTTTTTTACTTGGCCTTTCCTGGTTGCTCCAGATGTGCCCTGACATTGCTTGTCTGCACCGCATTCCTTTCTCTAAATTTCAGTGACTTGCCGTTGCCAAGGCTTGTTGGGTCCATTCTGGTCGTCGACACCGCAGCACTCAACAGACTTCGTCGGACAGCTTGAATCCTACTAGTGGACTTCGTTGATGCCTCCTGGACCTCGTGGCTGAAGAGTCAAGACACCCATCAACTCACCTGAAGCACCCGACATCTGTGGGCATTGGTCCAATCTGCCCCAAGTCACTGGCAAGTGACCCAGACTCTGTCCCCTCTGCTTTCAGGTTCCTTCCATCCTAGATCCGTACTTGGATCTCTGCGGACACTTCTCCTCTTCACGGCAGCAACAGTTCTTTGCAGGCTCCCATTGAAATCGACGACGCGACCCGACACCAAAAGACACCTATGCACCCGGCTTCCCTGGGTGAGCTAACTCGAGTACTCCGGTGCTCTCATGGGTGCTAGCCCTAGAACTTCTTAAGTCCAAAAGGGTTTGGTCCTGACTCGATTAGAAGTGTCCCTAATCTTTAAATTTCCAACCGTGACCTTGCCCATAGAAGATAACGGGAACCAGCGGTTGTGTTTACACGCTGCATACAGTCCCAGTGGGTCCCCTGTGTCACTACCTTGGGTGGTTCCTTGGGGTCCCAGCGATTCTAGAGGCTATAGGCCTAGTGTCTATTCCAGTCGTGGTCATTATACCACTTTTTTGGTATATGGTTTGGTACGCCACTAGGGCCCAACGTGTATTTGTGCTATTACTGATAATTGCTGACTTGTAAACTAAGTACTTTGAACTGTAGTCTCATAAAGAGACTAGAGGGGTGTGTTTTATACTAAATACATATATTTAAAATACATACCTGGTGTGGTTGTCTTTTCATTGGATCATTCAAGAGATTATAGACTGGTAAAACAAGCTGCCTTACATTCCTTCAAGACTTAGCCTGAAGGCTGCTCTCCATAGCTACCACTAGGATAGCTTTCAATAAAGGTTGTCTTTAACCTATCACCATAAGGAGTTGTTTGGACTGATACAAGGTGCCCACTAGAACTAAGGGACAGCATATATCAGGCCACTTTCTCACAGGTGGTGATAAGTATTTGAGGTGGGTTCTCACCTCCCTTAAATAATCCTCCAGTTTCTTACACCGGTGTTCTGTTCTTACACTCAAAACACATGAAACACAACACACTCACTCTGTAGGGAAGATAAAGGCACTAGTTTTGGGGAAGGGTTGCTGTGTCGCCACAGGGAATACATGGAAAAGGGTCTGTACTGTCAATCAGTGGCCACTATCAGCCCAGCACTTGCTATCCTGGTAATAGGCGGCGGTACCCACTGTTGACAATGTGACCCTACTACCTAATGCCAAGTTAAATCGTTGTTTAATAACGTTGCATGTCGACTCTTAATCAATTCTAGTGATACTTTTGGCAATGAAGAGTTTCGCCCATAAAAAAACATTTCAATGTCAACAATGCCTGTGTTTATTAAGGAAGTTCCTGTTTTTCAAAGCCTGGCACCAGCTCTTGGGGCTTTTTCTCATTACAGCGAAAGTCTGCTCTGCCACGTGCTCCTTATGGCCAATTCACTGTATTGTATTCCAAGGTCTTTGACAGAAAACAATATTTGGATGCCGAATGCCTAATGTCTCTGGCCAATAATGCTCCGTGGAGTGACACTAAATGCTGTTGCCCACACTACAAAATATGCAGGGAAGCTCAATAGAATGTGGTCAGTTGTGGGGTAAGTGGCCCCCTGCAGCAAAGAGGAATAGGTAAGGCTGTGTCAGAGATTTCCCTGGGGTAATTATCTTTACCTCATGTGCTAAATGCCCCACTGTACACCGACAAACTTGCAATGAGGGCCTTATAGATTTCTAGCATCATATCGAGAGCATAACAAAGGGGCAGAAGAGCCTGATGTGACAGGAAAAATGGAAGATTAAATCTGACATTCAACAGCGCCTTATAGAAATGAAGTTCAGTAGGAGTGAGTGTGGGTGTAGGGTGCAACTTCCTCGGAAAAGGGTCTGTTTGGGGTACGGTAGAGAAGCAATAGTGACACCACAGAACAGGAGATTGTTGGGGGTAGGGGGATCACAGTAACTTTCAAAATACATTTCACCTCACCAAAAGTACGTACTTTAATTAGGTGCCTTTTATGTATGTAGCTGATTTCAGAAATACATTCTAAAGATGCCAGATGACAGTGGTTTAAATATCTTACCAATATGAACCATGTCCCACTTATGCTTCTTGATCATCTTCATCATTTGTTTGTATGGTCTCTTCCTCATCGGATATTGTATCTATGCCTAACTGCAACGTTGTGTAACATACAACAAATGAGTACAAAGGTGAGGCTACTTGTCTGGTTGGTATGTTAGCAGAAACCTCCAACAGCCCTTTTATAGTCCAAAGGCACGTTCTACCACGGTATGTGTTCTGACGTTCTCAGAAGGTTCAGGAGCCGTGCTGATGACAGGGGCTAGGAGCTGTGCTGATGACAGGGGCTAGGAGCCGTGCTGATGACAGGGGCTAGGAGCTGTGCTGATGCACTTAGAAGAGTCAGGAGCCGGACCTATGTTCTCAGAGGAGGCAGGAGTTGTACTGATGTTCTCAGATGAGTCAGGAGCGTGCCTATGTTGTCAGAGGAGTCAGGAGCCATGTTGATGCTCTCAGACGGATTTGGAGCCGTGCTGATGTTCTCAGAGGGGTCAGGAGCCGTTTCTATTTTCTCAGAGGGTTTAGGAGCTATGCCAATGTTTTCAGGAGTTGGGAGCCGTGCTGATCTTCTCAAGAGTCAAGAGGCGTGCATATGTTCTCAGAGGGATTAAGAGCTGTGTTGATGTTCTCAGAGGCGACAGGAGTTGTACTGATGTTCTCAGAGGAGTTAGGAGCCATGCATATGTTCTCAGAGGGGCCATGAGCCATGCTGATGTGCTCTGATGGGTCAAGAGCCCTGCTGATGTTCTCAGAGGAGTCAGGAGCCGTGCTGATGTTCTGAGAAGGGAAATGAGCTGTGCTGATATTCTCAGAGTGGTCACAACCATGATATCAGGGATTACATCTGCACATGGGTATATGAAATTATTGACACTAGTAATGCACATTTTGAGTGTTTCTGTACAGTCAAAGTATTTGTAAGGATGACACTCTATTCAATGTATATGGGCACTATCATATCAATAGCAAGATTTTTCATTGCAAGATATGAGTTCAATCCGTTTCATTAACTATGGCCAGTCCATGGTGTTAATTAAATTGAATGGGTTCATTCTTTCTAAAGAACCATGAAGTGTTGTTATATATCTCTGGTGTTCAATATTCAGCCGTTTTTCAAAATTATGGAGTCTTGACTAAAATCCAAAGAGAAATAAAAGATAATCCTCACACACATATCTGGACATTGACGGTGTGTTGCATTGTGCCGTTCTTGAACACTTGGCTTCCTACTCCTAGGAGGGACTAGTAGAAGGTGTGCAATGTATGTTGCATAGCTCATTTGGGAAACATTCAATACCATAAAACTTTGCACTTACTGTCTACCAGTCTGTAGGTAAAAGAAATCGCTGTCCAACTATATTCATGCTTGCATTTGTAACCTGTAGCAGTGTTTAAAACAGGGACGCAGTGCCAACCCCCGGAGCCATGCCTTCAGTATGCTGAAAAGAGACTGCTATGAAAAAAAAGAATTGGAAGTATTACGAGTGTGAGTTTGACAATCTGTTATGTTATTATATGTTATAAAGTTTGTATAGAGCGCTCGTACACCGGTTGGTTTCATGTAGGCCTGGGCTAAAATTCCATTCCGCTCGTGGAAACTGTGATAATTTGACATTTTCGCGTTCCGCGGAGAGCGCGAAAATTTCCAAATTTCTGCAATCCGAGATTTTACCGGAAATTTTTTACTTGCTCGCGCTGTAAAATAATACATTCTCACGTGCGCGCGATCGCCTTACCTGAATCCCCGCGTTCACCGACAAGTTTTCCCGATCCGGTCGCGTTCTCCACGAGATGTTGGATTGTTGGTAGCCATTTGCGCTGTCTCAAGACCGCAGTAACGCCATTCATCGAGCGATCACGTCTTTCTTCTCGTGATCATGCACCGCGAGAAAAGTGAAAACAAGATGGCCGCGCCCGCGAGCAACCGCATGTGTACGTTGGTGAGCCGCGAACAAGCAGAAAATACCGCGAACGGGCGGGAAAAAAACTTTCGCATCTTCACGATATTTCCACGTGTTTGCGGAGATTTTTACATTTTCGCTATAATTTGCGAAAGTGAATTTCGCAAATTCCACCCACCCCTAGTTTCATGGAGCTAAGTCTAGGATTAGCCGAACCTAGCACAAACAGCCAAGTCTTAAGCATTTTCCTGAAACTCAGAAGGTCGGTGCATGACCGGATCTCTAAAGGGAAGGAGTTCTACAATCTTGAGGCCAAGGAGGCAAAGTTGCATCCTCCTTGTCGTTTTAACTTAAAGGCAGGGGTAGTCAATATCTGAAGATGGTCTGAGCGTAGGTTGCGTGAGGGAGTCTACCTAGATATGAGACTGTTTATGAATTTGGGGCTATGACCTTGTAGAGATTTAAAGATTAGGCATCCAGTTTTAAAGGCACAGCGTTGGGGGATGGGAGCCAGTGTAGCTTTCTTAGAAGAGGGGTCGCAGATTGCCACCTGGGTTGCTGGTGAATCAGTCTGGCCGCTTGGTTCTGAACCATCTGTAACTGCTTGGTTAGAAGAGTGCCATACCCAGGTAGACTGAGTTCGCGTAATCTAAGTGTGACAGCACCATGGCTATCACGACCTTTATCAGTGCTGCTTGTGTAAGCAGCTGGCTGATCTTTCTGATCTTTCGCAACTGGAAAAAACAGGATGAGATCACTGATCCGACCTGCGTTCCTAGTGACAGGTCATTATTTATAGTGACGCCGAGGCTCTTAGCAGAGGAGGAGGGAGTGGGGGGGGGTCCAAGTTCCGTAGGCCAATAGTGTGGACCCCAGAAATGTTGGCTCCTTCCCGTCAGAACTAATCCAGTCTTTCCTGGGTTGAGCTTTAAGTGATTGTGGTCCATCCAGTGGCAGCTGTACAGCATAGTAGCCTGAAATTCAGAGACTGAATTAGGTGAGTCGTCAATGATAAATATTAATTGTAAATCATCGGCATAGTTGAAGGTGGTCACTTTCTTTTCGTTCAGGGACTGAATCAAGGGTAGAAGATAAAGATTAAACAGGTGGGAGGATAGCGAGGATCCCTGCGGGACCCCACATGTTGTTCTTAGCTTCGGTGCAGTAAACTGGGCTATGCGTACTGCCTGGGAGCTATCTTCAAGAAAGGACCTGATCCAGCTAAAGGCTGAGCTCTGGATGCCAGCCTGTCTGACACGGTCCTCCAATATACCACAGTCCACCATGTTGAAGGCGGCAGAAAGATCTAAAAGCACCAGGGCCTGAGGGGTACCTCTGTCCATTTTGTCTCGTAGGGTGTCCAATCTGTTACTTTTTGTATTGATGGTAGGCACATTGAGCAGGGTAGGCTTTAGCGGTGGTGGCGCCCTGAGCAACAATATTTTTTATGCCCCCTGCCCTCCCATGACTTCCCCCTTGGATTCCCTCTCTACCACCCTAAAAAAGTGCCTCTTATCTCTCCATGCAAAAAGAACAATTGATGGACAAAATGCATAACAATGTCATACATTCACCCTAGTACATATATCTGGGTCTAAATCCATCATTTTTTTGCTCCCCATGCCATTCCAGTTTGGATCCAGCCATATGCAAATCAGTCTTGACCCTGAGCCCGATGCGAACAGTCAAGCCTGAACTGCAAGACCAGGTCCTCCCTGGACTGGAAACAAGCATCCAAGGAGCGGTTTTGGGGTTTCACCCCTCATCAGCCAGGATTGCTTGACTCCAGTGACATAAGAGCATGGGACCCATGTCTGGGCATACCCGTCCCACTCGAGGTGGCAAATGCAAAAAGAACAATTGATGGACAGAATGCAGAACAATGTCATACGTTCACCCCAGTACAGAGATCTGGGCATAAATCCATAGTTTATTTTGCTCCCCATGCCACTCCAGTTTGGTTCCATAGTGGCACTCTCACATATATTTCATTTGTTTTACAGCACTGGTATCTGTGATCTGCACAGTACCTGTTCTTTGCAGCAGGCATATTAACCCTCTGTGCTACTTTCAAAACTGACACTAGAAAAAAGTCTGTTCCCTCTCTATAGTTGGCACATTTATCACAATAAATATCTTGACATTTCTATTGCTGACTGAAAGCTGGATGCATAAGAAACTCTGCATCTGATGGTTTTAAATCGTAAGTTATTTCTAAACACAGCAACACCCCTGAGGTCAGTGTTCCCCTTCAGGTCAGCGCACACTGTGGCCACACCTATGGCACCGCCCTAAAACCGGCCCTGCTCATGAGTAGCTCTATGTGCAAGCAATGTGCTGCATGGTCCCGACTGACCTCATGATCTACAAACCCATCTCTCTGCTCCCCTTCCCATCAATAGTCATTGAGAAAGCCATCAACTCCAAACTCTCCAAGTTCTTCGAAATGAACAACATCCTGGGCCTTTTCTAATTGGTCTTCAGAAGCAATCACAGCACCAAGACTGCTTTCCTTGCCACCATAGATGTTATCCACACCCTCATCAACTGAGGCAAGACTGTTGCCCTCATTTTCCTGGACCTCTCAGCCACTTTCAACATCGTCTCCCACCACACCCTCTGTGCAAGACTCGACGACGCTGTAATCAGCGACAAAGCCCTAGAACTAATCCCCTCCTTCCTCACCGGATGGATGCAGAGAGTCAGACTACCACATTTTATCACGGAACCCACAAAGATCAGCTGTGGAGTTCCTCAGGGATCCTATCTGAGCCCCACCCTCTGCAACATATACATGGGCCCACCTGCAACCATCGTCAGAAGCCACAGACTCAAAATCGTCTCTTATGCAGATGATACCCAGCTGATTCTCTAGCTCACAGACAAACCCACAGCTTCCAAGAGCAACTTCTACAAAGGGATGAAGGCAGTCGCCACCTGGATGAAGAACAGCTGCCTCGAGCTTAACTCATTCAAGACCAAAGTACTCATCCACCTCTTCATCTCCTGTTGAGAGGCATCGAGTCACCACTGGGTTATCTTCACCCTTAGTCATTTTTGTGACAAAGAGGTTTGTTTTAAGGGAACTAAGATAAGGCTTTATTTTTACAATTTTAGGAACAATGCGTCCTTCAAGCTTGAAATAACCAATCAGCCAATAAATAGGATTTTTTACACTACTCAGCTGCTCACTCCAGACGTCTCTGGTGTTTTGTGAGTAGGGATCTCTGAGAAATAGCACTAATGAACTACTCAGATACTACTGTTAAACTAAGTACCCAACCAACATTGGTGGCGCCATGTTGTGTAGTTCCTATAATACCCATGCAGGGCCTGCACGTTTGGATAACATAAGCTGTGGGATTGGTGGCAGACTGGTTCAGTGCACCCCACTGAGAAACGTTAGCCTGTTTGCACTAGCTAGCTCATAGTGCAACTAATGTCTCCTCTTATCGGGGAGAGAATAGTTTCTGGCTTACTTAGAACATGACAACCCTGATCCCTGAGGGTCGTGGAAAAAATGTACTACTTTTCGCTCAGTCACTCGTGCTCACTCTGTTTGTCTCAGAGATACAAAGAATAACCAGTCTGGGCATCTCAAGAAGGATTTATTGAACAGTTGTGATTCTCGTGTAGAATATAGGAGCTGCAACAACCATTATACAGTAGCAGCGATATATGATTACCAGTACAGTGAATATAAAAGGATAGTATAGATCTACCATCTTGCAATAAGCATGAATAAATACATGAATATATAAATTGCAGGATGAAAGTGCGCGTACTCCTATGATGCCTGTTCAGATGTACCTAAGTGTACCTCGCATGTGAGTAGGTGTGAAGCCAAGAATGCCTCTAGGATTTAGTCGAACTCCATTACCTGAAGTGTGAGAGTGTGGGACCCCGTCCTGGTCTCGAGTTGGACACCCCGCAAAGGATGTGTTAGACCACTGTCAGCTGGAGCATCTGCATGCAGGGGCCTCAGTGTCTCAGGACAGTGTGTCGGATTGGAAGTCTTGGTTCCCTCTAGCTAACACTAGTAAGATTG
Source organism: Triturus cristatus (assembly GCF_964204655.1). NCBI lineage: Eukaryota > Metazoa > Chordata > Amphibia > Caudata > Salamandridae > Triturus > Triturus cristatus. The sequence goes on from NC_140589.1 coordinate 186,678,538, forward strand.
TGCTGTATTTATTCAGAAATTATCCCGGGCTCCTTTGTCCCTTGTCTCATGTATTAGCCATTGTTGAATGTGAGGATGACTTATGGGATGAATCTTGTATGTAGATATGGTGGGGTAGGTGGTGTAGCCCCTGCCTGGTTTCCAAGAACCCTCATGAATATTTATTAATACTGTGTGAGTCCATTGATGAAGTTATAGGATGCTATTGTTTAGGAGAAACCCTTCATCTGCACCCAGGACTAGAACTGTTTAGTATAAGGGAGGTAATGTAGGTGAAGGTGTATGATATTACCCTGGCCTATATTCGGGTACCTATATGAAACATAACAATGTTCTCTGTGGAGTCAGATGCCATGCTGATGTTCTCAGAGGTGTCAGGACCCGTGCTAATAATCTCAGAAGGGTTTCGAGCCATGCTGATCTTCTCAGAGGAGTCAGGAGCTGTGCTGATGTTCTCAGAGGGGTTAGGAGCCATGCTGATGCTCTCAGAAGGGTCATGAGTCATGCTGATGTTCTCAGTGGAGTCAGGAGTTGGACTGATGTTGATCTCAGAGGAGTCAGGAGCAGTGTTGATGTTCTCATTGGAATCCAGACCTGTGATGATGTTCTCAGTGGTGTCAGGAGTTGTGCTGATATTCCCAATGGAGTCAGGAGCAGTGCTGATGTTCTCATAGGGGTCAGGACCCGTGCTAATGTTCTCAGAAGGGTCATGAGGTCTGCTGATGTTCTGGGAGGAGTCAGGAGCTGTGCTGATATTCTCAGAGGGGTTAGGAGCCATGCTGATGTTGTCAGAGGGATTAAGAGCTGTGCTGATGTTCCCAGAGGGGTCAGGAGCCCTGCTGAGGTTCTCAGAGGAGTCAGGAGCCGTGCTGATGTTCTCAGAGGGGTCATGAGCCATGCTGATGTTCTCAGTGGAGTCAGGAGTTGGGCTGATGTTGATCTCAGAGGAGTCAGGAGCCGTGTTGATGTTCTCATTGGAATCAAGAGCTGTGCCAATGTTCTCAGTGGTGTCTGGAGTTGTGCTGATATTCCCAATGGAGTCAGGAGCAGCGCTCATGTTCTCATAGGGGTCAGGACCCATGCTAATGTTCTCAGAAGGGTCATGAGGTCTGCTGATGTTCTGAGAGGAGTCAGGAGCTGTGCTGATATTCTCAGAGGGCTAAGGAGCCATGCTGATGTTTTCAGAGGGATTAAGAGCTGTGCTGATGTTTGTCGTGTTCACGGCGCTTGCCGCCTCCCCCCCCCCGCTCACGCGCACACGGACCCGATCGGGAGACCCACTTCCGGGTGGAGGTTGAGTCCCGGTCTAGTCGTTTGTCACAGACGTAAGGGCACGGAAGCACTTCCGGGGGAAATGCTTTAGAGTGCGTTTTTCCGCCAGCTCCGTGCTTCGAATTCCACTGGAAGTCCCCGAGTCAAGAAGAGCAGTTCATCGGAGCCGAGACGCGTCGGATGCAAGCAGAAGGACTCTCGCTGTGCCGATGCTGAGGGTTTCACCTCTACGGAAGAAGACGAGTGGAGGTTCTGATCTGACTCTGAGCATTGCGGGCCTTGCATTTTGGTTGTGCCGCGCAATAGCGCTTTCTGATGATTTTGGTCTTACCGCGCAACAGCGCTTTCTGATGATTTTGGTTTTGCCACACGATAGTGTTTTCTGATGATTTTGGTCTTACCGCGCAACAGCGCTTTCTGATGATTTTGGTTTTGCCACACAATAGTGTTTTCTGATGATTTTGGTCTTACCGCGCAACAGCGCTTTCTGATGATTTTGGTTTTGCCACACGATAGTGTTTTCTGATAATTTTGAATGTACCGCGCAGGAGCGCTTCTGATGATTATGTGTTTGCCGCGCAGGAGCGCTTACCCTTGTATCGCAGGCGTGCACTAGAGGTACTGGGTGTTTTATTACTTCTCCATGTGTAGGAGCATTTTCTTTTGGGCACTGAGGAGCGGACATATCAATATCCTGGACAACGTTTCCACTGATCTGCACTACGATGTCCCTTGGTCTACCACGCACTGGTGAGTCTCCATAATCGGGGACCAGGGTATTCTGTGTGTGCAGTACTGGTTGCATCACGAGTGGGAATTTGGGTCCTTACTGACCTGGATCTTTTCCTGTTTCCTAGTTGGTCCCGAGACACCCTACACAGCAACCCATTGTTTTCTGGCTCCCTTCCCTGCGTCCATCTCATCCCTGCTGGGTTCTACTGTCCACGAGGGTCAGGTGGGTACAGGGGCGGGTGCTCTTGTCGTCTCTGCGGAATCGCTTCGCAAGACCGAGGTAAGTCTTGTGGAGCACCTGACAGAATTCGAAGCCCACGTTAATCATTCCGCCTAGACGACATGGGCGACCCGGAGGTTACCTTGCAAGACATAGCGGTCATGCTGGCTACCATGCAGGCCGAGAACCTCAGTTTACGCCAAGACATGACCGCCCTGCAGGGCCAGATGGCAGCCGGGGTCACCAGTCCTTGGGGAACTACCCCTAGCCCCCAGGTCAGGCAAGACGGGCTCTTACGACAGCCTACCTTTGTGTTTGGGGGGTCCTCCGCTGCCTCCAACCAGAACACGGACGTTCGCATCATAGCCCCCCATCCCGTACAGCTGGCTCCACCTGAACGCTTCTACGGTGACAGTACCAAGTACGGCATCTTTATCCACCAATGCCACTTGCATTTCATGGCCAGAAACACAGCTTTTTCCGACGACGCATCCAAGGTAACCTACATCCTGTCATACATGGGCGGAGATGCGGCTCAATGGTCTATTGCATTGGTAGAACATGACGATCCCATGCTACACCACCTACCAACGTTTAAGGAAGCCATGAGACGTATGTTCGCTCGTCACACTTTTGTACAAGCAGCGGACAACGAGTTGCTCAATCTAAAACAAGGCAACCAGGACCTGCTTCATTACATCACCATGTTCAGCAGGCTTGTGATCGAGTCCCATTGGCCGGAGGATAAGAAGGTATCGGTGTTTTATCGGGGATTGCGCGACGACCTGAAGGACCTCATTTCCCAGTTATCTGACCCACCTGACGAAATAGGCCCATTCATCGATCTGGTGGTAAAAGTGAATTTCCGTCTACAGGAAAGAAGGACCGAAAAGGGAAAAGGCAGTGACTCTCGTTTCTTGTCCTTTGGGGACAAGGGTGTGGACAAGGTCAAAGAGGAGTCCACTCCCCAGGGCGAGGCAACCGAACCCATGCAAATTGGAGGCATAAGAGGGCCTTTGACAAGTCAAGAAAGGGAACGGAGGAGGAAGCAAAACCAATGCCTATACTGCGGAAAAAGCGGACACTTCGTTCGAGAATGTCCGGTGAAGCCAACCAAACCGCGGGGTAGAAGGCCTTTTGCGTTGCCCATCACCAAAGAAGACAAGACAGGAAACGAGATAACCCAGTAGACAAAGGGATCCGTCCTCTGGGTTCATCGTTTTGCACTGTAGCGATCCCTGCTGTTTTCGACGGCAGTCACCACATGGGGGTGGACGTCTCCTTACAGAATCCTGCGGGCAAAACCTGGCAGGTAACCGCTATGCTGGACTCCGGGGCAACAGGCTGTTTTATTGATACCGAATATTCAAGCGCCTTGGGCATGCACCGAGTGTCAAAAGTTCAACCCGAAACCGTCAAGGCTGTCGATGGAACGGACCTTACTTCCGGCCCTATCAGACATCAAACCGAGAACATGAATATGTCCTTTGAAAATCACCACGCTGAGTCCATCTGCTTTGACGTCATAGACGCCCCGCAATTCAAGGTGATATTGGGATTGCCGTGGTTGGTGAAGCACAATCCTCGAGTGGATTGGGTGTCCCAAATAATACATTTGGACTCAGAACACTGTTGTGGGACCAGTTACGCGGAAGATAACCCCCTGGGAGAGCGTTCCATTCAAGCATGATCACTGCCGTTACACGGTATGGGGATGGTTTCCCAAGCAGCCATACCAGAGGAATACCAGGACCTGGCTGAAGTCTTCGACAAGAAAGGAGCCAACACCTTGCCACCGCATTGGTCGTTCGATTGCCGAATAGACCTGATCCCCGGATCCACGTTGCCATGCAGCAGAATCTATTCTCTCACAGAGAAGGAGAACCTCCACCTTCGGTCCTATTTGGACGAATATCTGGACAACGGTTTTATCCGTCATTCCAGGTCTCCGGTCTCCTCCCCTCTATTTTTTGTATCGAAGAAGGAGGGTGATCTGAGGACCTGTATAGACTTTCGAGCGATGAACGCCATCACCGTGAAGAACCGTTACCCACTACAGTTGATCACCAACCTCCTGGAACAGGTTAAAGACGCCTCAGTATACACCAAGCTTGACCTACGGGGTGCTTATCATCTTGTCAGAGTCCGAAAGGGTGACGAATGGAAGACTGCCTTCCGGACGAAATTCGGCCTGTTCGAGTACCAGGTCATGCCTTTCGGGCTCTGTAATGCTCCCGCAGCGTTCCAATATTTTATCGACGAGGTGTTAAGGGACTACATCGTCGTCTTCTGTATTGTCTACATAGACGATATATTGATATTTTCACAGACCATAGCAGAACACGTGCAGCACGTTCGCTCCGTCCTACAACAGCTGGGAAGACATCGTTTGTACGTGAAACTGGAGAAGAGCGTTTTTCACGTCACCTCTGTTGAGTTCCTAGGACACATCATCACTCCGGCAGGCATCCATATGGACAACAAAAAAGTAGAAGCCATCTTATCATGGCCTCCTCCGGAGTCCGTAAAAGGGGTCCAACGGTTCCTAGGTTTTTCCAACTACTACCGTAGATTCATCACAGGGTTCTCCGAAATGGTAGCTCCTATTACCCGTTTGTTGCGCAAAGGAGTGCGTTTTGGTTGGGATCAGGAAGCAGATAACGCCTTCCAAGAACTAAAGAGGCGTTTTACCGTAGCCCCGGTTCTGGTGCACCCTGACACCGAACAGCCCTTCATTGTGGAGGCGGACGCCTCAAAAAACGCCATAGGGGGGATACTCTCCCAACGAAGCACCAGCACAGGACAGTTGCATCCAGTGGCCTTTTACTCTAAGAAACTCCAACCAGCGGAACGTAACTACACAGTGTCCGATAGGGAGCTACTTGCTATCAAAACCGCATTCGAAGAATGGCGCCACTTCCTAAAAGGCGCTAAACACACTGTAACCATTTACACGGACCACAGGAATCTCCAGTTCCTTCGGTCGGCACGGGCACTCACCGCCCGACAGCTTCGATGGACGCTATTCTTCAATGAATACAACTTTGTGATTACGTTCCGACCTGGGAAGGAAAACGCCAAAGCCGATGCTCTCTCACGACTAGAAGACTCCGATGAGGATGCCGAAGACACCGAGCCTGTTCCCATACTGTCAGAAACGCACTTCCAGGGCGTAGTAACGTCCTCGGACTTCATGAATCAGGTGAATACGGACACGCTGCAGTCCGACCTAGAGGCTCTGACAGAGGGACACGAAGGGGTGACTTGCGTGGAAGGGTTGCTGTATCGGGGAGAAAAGTTATACCTACCCGGGCAGCCCAGTCAGCAACAAGCAGTCCGTCTGTGCCACGATCACGTCCTCTCCGGCCATCCCGGATACCATAAGACACTTGAGCTCCTACGGAGACAGTTTTGGTGGCCAACACTGGTGACTGACACAAGAAACCACGTGACGAACTGTGCCGTTTGTCTCTTGGGTAAAAACAGGTCGGAGCCTCCTGTTGGTCTACTACGTTCCATTCCTGTGCCGCCATCTCCTTGGCACACCATCTCCATGGACTTCGTGGTAGAACTACCAATCACCAAGACTCATCTCACTAAGATGGCGCATTTCGTACCCTTGCTAAAGTTACCCTCTGCTGCGGAACTGGCCCTGATCTTCATGCACGAGGTGGTTCGCCTCCATGGCATTCCATCGGTTGTTATAACGGACCGGGGATCACAATTCGTGTCCCGATTCTGGAAAGAAGTGTGCAGGATCCTCGAGATGGAAGTACGCTTATCCTCTGCGTACCACCCCCAGACGGACGGTCAAGCCGAAAGGACTAACCACACCATGGAGCAGTACCTCCGTTGTTTGCTGCTTATGGTAGAGAAGGAATGGTTCGAGGTGCTGTGGATGGCGGAGTACGCCTACAACAACAGCAGACATTCGGCCATCGGCATGTCCCCGTTCTTTTGTCTTCACGGACGTCACCCTCGCACCTCTGCTTGGGAGGTGCCCCGGAACAGCCGGCTGCCGACGGTACGTGCCTATCATGAGTCCTTACGTGACCTCTGGCAGCAAGCACGGTTTGAATTGGCCAAGGCAAAGGACACCTACAAGGCGCATGCCGACGCCCATAGACAGAAGGAGCCCCAGTATCGCTTGGGTGACCGGGTGTGGCTGTCTATTCGGCACCTCAACGTGCGGGGCCCCAAGAAACTGTTGCCCCGTTTTGTGGGTCCCTTTGTCGTTGAGAAGGTGGTCAATCCCGTGGCTATGAAACTCTCTCTTCCTCCGCACATGAAGATTCACCCAGTCTTCCATGTCTCCCTTTTGCAGCCGGTCCGTTCTGGTAGTGCGGTCCCCTCTCCTCCTTCTCCGGTGGTGGTGGAGGACCATGTGGAGTTTGAGGTCAGGGCCATCTTGGGTTCTCGACGTTCCAGGGGTAAGCTTTTCTACCTGGTGGACTGGAAGGGGTACGGCCCGGATGATCGGTCTTGGGAGCCATTGTCCCATGTCCGTCATGCCCCCGTTCTGGTTTGTGCTTTTCATCTGAGTCACCCTTTGAGCCCGCGCCCTGCTTCCCCTTTCTGAGGTGCTGGCAGCAGGGGGGGGACTGTTTTGGGAGGGGGTACTGTCGTGTTCACCGCGCTTGCCGCCTCCCCCCCCCGCTCACGCGCACACGGACCCGATCGGGAGACCCACTTCCGGGTGGAGGTTGAGTCCCGGTCTAGTCGTTTGTCACAGACGTAAGGGCACGGAAGCACTTCCGGGGGAAATGCTTTAGAGTGCGTTTTCCCGCAGGCTCCGTGCTTCGAATTCCACTGGAAGTCCCCGAGTCAAGAAGAGCAGTTCATCGGAGCCGAGACGCGTCGGATGCAAGCAGAAGGACTCTCGCTGTGCCGATGCTGAGGGTTTCACCACTACGGAAGAAGACGAGTTGAGGTTCTGATCTGACTCTGAGCATTTCGGGACTTGCATTTTGGTTGTGCCGCGCAATAGCGCTTTCTGATGATTTTGGTCTTACCGCGCAACAGCGCTTTCTGATGATTTTGGTTTTGCCACACGATAGTGTTTTCTGATGATTTTGGTCTTACCGCGCAACAGCGCTTTCTGATGATTTTGGTTTTGCCACACAATAGTGTTTTCTGATGATTTTGGTCTTACCGCGCAACAGCGCTTTCTGATGATTTTGGTTTTGCCACACGATAGTGTTTTCTGATAATTTTGAATGTACTGCGCAGGAGCGCTTCTGATGATTTTGTGTTTGCCGCGCAGGAGCGCGTACCCTTGTATCGCTGGCGCGCACTAGAGGTACTGGGTGTTTTATTACTTCTCCATGTGTAGGAGCATTTTCTTTTGGGCACTGAGGAGCGGACATATCAATATCCTGGACAACGTTTCCACTGATCTGCACTACGATGTCCCTTGGTCTACCACGCACTGGTGAGTCTCCATAATCGGGGACCAGGGTATTCTGTGTGTGCAGTACTGGTTGCATCACGAGTGGGAATTTCGGTCCTTACTGACCTGGATCTTTTCCTGTTTCCTAGTTGGTCCCGAGACACCCTACACAGCAACCCATTGTTTTCTGGCTCCCTTCCCTGCGTCCATCTCATCCCTGCTGGGTTCTACTGTCCACGAGGGTCAGGTGGGTACAGGGGCGGGCGCTCTTGTCGTCTCTGCGGAATCGCTTCGCAAGACCGAGGTAAGTCTTGTGGAGCACCTGACAATGTTCCCAGAGGGGTCAGGACCCGTGCTGAAGTTCTCAGAGGAGTCAGGAGCTGTGCTGATGTTCTCATTGGAATCAAGAGCTGTGCCGATGTTCTCAGTGGTGTCAGGAGTTGTGCTGATATTCCCAATGGAGTCAGGAGCAGCGCTGATGTTCTCATAGGGGTCAGGACCCGTGCTAATGTTCTCAGAAGGGTCATGAGGTCTGCTGATGTTCTGAGAGGAGTCAGGAGCTGTGCTGATATTCTCAGAGGGGTAAGGAGCCATGCTGATGTTTTCAGAGGGATTAAGAGCTGTGCTGATGTTCCCAGAGGGGTCAGGACCCGTGCTGAAGTTCTCAGAGGAGTCAGGAGCTGTGCTGATGTTCTCAGAGGGGTCAGGAGCCATGCTGATGTTCTCAGAGGGGTCAGAATCCATTCCACTGTTTTCTTGAGTCAGGAGCCAAGCTTATGTTCTCACAGGAGTCAGGCGTTGTGCTGATGTTCTCAGAGCAGTGAGGAGCCATGCCAATGTTCTCAGAGGGATTAAGAGCTGTGCTGATGTTCTCAGTAGGGTTAGGAGTCGTATTGATGTTTTCAGTAGAGTCAGGAGCCGTGCTGATGTTCTCAGACATGTCAGTATCCGTGCTAATCATCTTAGAAGGGTCATGAGCCGTGAGGATGTTCACAGAGGTGTCCAGAGCCATGCTGATGTTCTCTGTGGAGTAAGACGCGAAGCTAATGTTCTCAGAGGGGTCAGGACCTTTGATAATGTTCTCAGACGGATCATGGGCCGTGCTGAGGTTCTCACAGGAGTCAGGGGCTGTGCTGATGTTCTCAGAGTGGTTAGGAGCCATGGTAATGCTCTCAGAGGGGATAGGAGCTGTGCTGATGTTCTCAGTGGAGTCAAGAGCTGGGCTGATATTCTCAGAGGGGTCAGGATCCATGCCACTGATTTCATGAGTCAGGAGCCAAGCTCATGTTCTCACAGTAGTCATGCATCATGCTCATGTTCTCAGAGCAGTCAGGAGCCATGCCAATGTTCTCAGAGGATTAAGAGCTGTGCTGCTGTTCTCAGTAGGGTATGTAGGAGAGTAGGATCTGCACTGATGTTGCCCCTACTTTTTTCTGATGTATACACTGGTTTCTGGCTATAGTCTGGCTGGGTCCCTGCTAATCAGGGCCCCAGTCTCTCTGTTCTCCTCTAAATGACATGGTGTGCATATTAGATGCACTATTGATTGGATACTGTGGTACCTTATGAGCCCCTAGTATATGGTACCTTAGGTACCTAGGGCATAGGCACTTCACAGGCCTACCAGGGGCTGAAGCATGTATTATGCCACCCCAGGGAAGCAGACTCAATCTGACACCACAGGCCTGCTACTGCAGCCTGTGTGAGGTGGTGTTAGCACTCCTCACAGAGGTATAGGTTCCTGTATCTCACCATACACACACATATAAACCTATCAGCCACCCCTATAGCAGGCCCTATCAATCCTGAGGGCAGGGTGCTTGGTTTACTATGTGAGGGGGTGCTTCTGCATGAGCAGGACCCCTCTGCAGCTGGCAGACTCTATTCTCTGCCGCTGTTTGTGGATGCGGTTAAACCATATACTCTTAAGTGCATTATAACCTAGCGGTAAATGCTAACTGTGGAATGACTGCATCAAAACATGTCGTGTTTGGTGTCAAACAACTTGGAATCATACCCCCACACCAGTAACTGGTGTGGGAGTATGATCCTACCCTTCTAGAGGGGATGACATGTACCCACTGTACTTAAACGACAGAAATCTGAATGAGCCCTGACTAGGGGTGGGCGGAATTTGCGTAATCGCGTTACGCAAATCTCCGCGAAACGGTAAAAAATCTCCGCGAACACGCAGAAATTCCGCGAACACACGGAATTGCTTGTTCGCGATACTTTTTTCCTGTTCGCGATCGCTGTTTGCGTGCTCGGGGTGAAATATCTCGCGAACACGCATATTGAGAACGCGAACAAGCAAAAAATTTCGCGAAGTCGCGGAACGCAGATTTTTGGGCAATTTCGCGTTCTCCGCGGAACGCAAAATTACCCAAATTCCGCAAATTCCGCGAACGGAACGGAATTTACTGCCCAGGCCTAGCCCTGACATCACAAAATGGATGCCACCAGCACAGACACTGGGCTGCCCTCCTGCTGCTGACTGAAACTCGCAGTGGAGGAGGCCCAACAAAAGGCATCCTGTCAAAGGGAGGTGTCACCACCTTCCAGACAGGATTTAGTGTATTGGAGCTGGGTGGGTGCACTCTTAGAGTGCTTTGAAGTCCTGCACTGGGGGAGCAGTAGGCCCCCCTGTGCATATGCCAGATCAAACCGGTTCAGGGGCCAACTGTCCGTGCTCTGGCGCAAAACTGGACAAAGGGAAGTGGGTGTAACCACCCCCTACCCTGACCCTCCTAGAGGAGTGGTCTTAGAGCTAGTCCCTCCCCTATCTTCACTATAAGATAGCAAGCTTTGCCATTGCAAAACAGATAACCCTGGACGAAACTCTACAAAGAAGAATCCTTGCCCTTCGACGTTCCACTACCTTTGGAAGACAGAAGAATCTCCCTTGGAGTCAAGGAGTGACTCCCCTGCTTGGCAGGCACTAAAAAAAACCTTAATCAACGGTTGCAAACTTTCCAGCTCCCAACGGAGTTCAAAGTCCCTGCTGCCCCAGAAGTGGATTTCCTGACTTCTCGACGGCCATTGTGAGTCCCCAGCAAAGCTGTGGGGAATGGACCCCACGAGTGACGAGGAACAGCAATACCCGGGGACCATGCACTATTGTCGAGTGCAATCCCTTAACAACATTCTACGAACTTGTGCTTTGGACTCTTTGTGTTCCAAGCCTCCAGCAGGTCTTGCAGCCAAAATAAGCAGCCTACCCCCTCCCGAGTGACCGTGGGCTGCTGTGAAGCATTTCCTGAGGAGGAGTTCTTGCGATCAGTTGCCCGTTGGCTAGTGAGTCCCACGAAGACTTTCTCATCAACTAAAATGCCTCCCCTGGTTGCTCCAGGTTGGCCCTCACTCATCCTTGCTGGGTGAGTCCCTCAGACCTTGCTGGTCTGCACCATCGACTTTCTTCAGTCTACACAAGACTTGCAGTTGCCAAGGCTTGTTGGATCCAATCCGGTTGCCGACACCGCCATCAGCTGCAGACATTGTGGGACACTCCGAGTCCAGCTGCTGGTCATCGGCGATCCTTCCTGGACCTCGTGAGCGAAGAGTCAAAACACCATCGACGACCTGAAATCACGCGACATCTGTGGTCATCCATCTTCCTGGCCACCGATCACTGACAAGTGACTTTGAACACTGTTCCTTCAATTTTCAGGTCTTCTGCATCTTGAATCCACCTTCGGATTCCACCGGACACTTCTTCAGTTGACGCAAGCAGCAAGTCTTCTTTGGTCTCCATAGAAAACAGCGATGCGACCCGACACCAAAAGACACCTATGCACCCGGCTTCCCTGGGTGAGGTAACTCATGCACTCCAGTGCCCTAGTGTGTGTTGGCCCTCGAAGTACTTACCTTGTAAGTGGCTTGCTTGTAGACTTCCTCGAAGTACCCAAAAATTAAAAAATCAAACCGCGACTTGCTCCATTGTAATCAATAAGGAACCCGCGGCTGTGTTCACACACTGCACGCATCTCCCGTGGGCCTGTTACTTACCTGCTAATACTGCAGTAGTGAAGCCCCAGCGATTCCCCAGGCCCTATGCCTTGTCTTTTTGCAAGTCGACATTGTTATACCATTTTTTTAGTATATGGTCTGGTACGCCCCTAGGGCTCCAGGCATATTTGTGCTTAAATTATTGTGAAACATTGACATTTGAATGTGTACCTGGCTTCTAATCTTATAAAGAGATTAATAGAGTGTGTCTAGTAATAAATACATATATATTTGATATATATACCTGTGTGGTGCCCTTTCATTTGGTAATTCAAGAGATTATAAGGTAAAACAAGCTGCTTTATATTCCTCTGAGACTTAGCCTGAAGGCTGCTCTCTACAGCTAATAGGATAGCTTTCTTTAAAAGGTTGTCTTAAAGCTATCTACCATAAGAGTCGAATTGGACTGGTGCAAGGTGGCCACAATAACTAGTGACCAGCATATGCCAGGCCAACTTCTCACATTGGTGGGCAGCGTGTGGGATTCCAGCTTGCCATTGTTTTACCAGAAAATCTCTATTTGAATTACTAACTGAAAACCACTAAAGTTACTCACACCCTTGCTACAGCTCAAGCTAGGTTCAGTAGGCCACATACTAGTGTAGGTAGTGCAACACTGCACAACACTAGAATGTCCTTAAATGGTGGAGCCAGTGGGTCCTCCCAAAAACAGTACAAGGACATGGCCTACACTGACCTGAAGGCCATGTGTATTGAAAGACAGCTAAGGGTAGGACGGAGTCCCTCCTCCCAACACCTGATAGATCTGTTAGTAGCAGATGATCTTAGACTAGCTATAGGAGCTAGTGGATGTGTATCAGGTGGTGGGTGAACCATAGTCTCTGGGTCTGATGATGGAAATCAAGATGACCTGGACTCTGTGATTGAAGGGCCAGACCCAGAAAGGTCTGAACAGGACAGAGGAATTCTCCCTAAGAGAGTTGACAGAGTGGAAGAGAGGCCTGGGTCCCTATCAAGGGAATCTAAACACTCATATCACTCTGACAAGGATTCTGTCCTTCAGAGGAACTCATACTTCCATAGAGACCTCCTCTGAAAGAAGGTACAAGATGCTCCAGTATGAGGAAGCTAGGCTTGCCCTCAGAACCAAGCAATTGGCCTTAGATAGAGAAGCCTTTGAGCTCCAGAGAGCTTCTAGATAAGAGGGGTTAGATACCCCTGGTGGCAGCAACAGTGTCCCTAGAGGCAGAGATTACATTCCAGACCATAGGAACCTGTCCAAGGTTGTTCCTCCCTACCAGAGTGAGGATGATATCCACAAGTGGATAACTGCTATGGAGAGGGCCTGTAAAGTTCAACAGGTCCCCCAGAAACAGTGGGCAGCAATCTTGTGGCTCTCCTTTTCTGATAAAGGTAGAGACGAGCTCCTCACTGTTAGAGAAGAGGATGCTAATGACTATGAAGCCCTGAAGAGTGCATTACTAGATGGGTTTGGCGTAACTACTGAACAGTACAGGTTGAAGTTCGGCGATACCCAGAAAGCACAGACTCAGGATTGGACTGACTTTGTTGATTGTGCAACCAAGGCTCTAGAAGGTTGGCTGGTTGGTAGTAGAGTAACTGATTTTAAGGGATTGTATAATCTAATAATGAGAGAACAGATCCTTAATAATTGCCAAAACGATTTGTTGCATCAGTACCTGGTGGACTCTGATCTGACCTCTCCCCAAGAATTGGGAAAGAAGGCAGACAAATCGGTCAGAACCAGGGTGAGGCAGAAAACCCAGAACCAAGGGGGTGACACCAAGAAGCAAGATCCTAAAGGCTCAGATAAGGGTGGGGATAAGTCAAAAGACCAGAAGTCTTCACAAGGGCTCCAAAAATCTGCATCTGGTGGGGATTCACAGTCCACAAGGGAAAAGGCCATAAGAAGCCATGGTGCAAATTCTGTAAACAGAGAGGGCACTGGACTTCTGATTTTACCAAGTCCAAAGACCAAACCACCACCACTCCAGCCCCTAAGGCAACTGTACCCCCTAGTGCAGTCATTGATTGAGGTAATAATCAGAATAAGGGTGTAGTGGGGTTGACCCTGGGTTCTGATGTGGACTCTGGCCTAGTCAGAGTACCAACACAGGCATTGCTAGTTTGTGAGGGAGACCTTGATATGTCCTTCCTAGTGAGCCCCAGTAATCTGGGCAAGTACAAACAGCAGCCTATTATAAATGGAAAACAGGCTTTGGCATTCCGGGATACAGGTGCTAGTGTCACCATGGTGGCAGAGGATCTAGTGGACCCTGCACAGATCATCCTGGGTGAAATGTACCAGGTGACCAATGAAAGCAATGTCAGGACCAACCATAGTCTGGCAGTTGTGAACTTCTCCTGGAGAGGGGTAACTGGCCTCTAAAAGGTAGTAGTCAGTGCAGACCTCCCTGTCGAATGTTTGTTGGGCAATGATCTGGAGACTTCCGCCTGGTCTGAAGTAGAATTATGGACTCATGCTGAGATGTTGGGCATACCTGCAGAGGTATTTGCTGTGACCAGGTCACAAGCCAAAATGCATAAAGCTGAACCAGCTCTGGATCCTGAAACTATGGACCAGATGCTACCCAAGAGGAGGAGCAGTAGGGTTAAGGCTGGGCCTTTCCCTCTGTCTCAGATCTCAGATTCCCCTCCTGAGGGAGGAGAAGCAGATCCTGAAGAAGGAACTGCCCCAGAAGGAGTTGATCCTGATCAGGTTGAGATTTTGGTTGCAGGGGGACCTTCCAGGGAAGATCTGAGCAAGGAGCAACAGTGCTGCCCCTCTCTTGAACCCCTCAGACAGCAAGCTGCTGCTCAGGCTGCTGGGAGTGCTAGTGGGTCCCATAAAGTTTATTGGGATGAGGGGCTCCTATATTCTGAGGCTAGAGATCCTACCCCTGGAACCACCAGGAGGCTGGTAATACCTCAGAAGTCTAGGGGTTCCTCTTGACCCTAGCACATGACATTCCATTGGCAGGACACTTGGGCCAAAACAAGACCTGGGACAGGCTTGTTCCGCATTTTCATTGGCCACACATGTCTGAGGACACCAAGGAGTTTTTCGCGCTCCTGTGTCACTTGCCAAGCCAGTGGCAAGTCAGGTGGCACAACAAAGGCCCCCCTGATACCACTACCTGTGGTGGGGGTTCCCTTTGAAAGGGTAGGGATTGACATTGTTGGTCCCCTTGACCCTCCAACTGCATCTGGGCACAGATTTATACTGGTGGTAGTGGACAATGCCGCCAGGTATCCAGAAGCTATACCCCTAAGGACTTCCACAGATCCTGTGGTAGCAAGAGCCCTCATTGAAGTTTTCTCCAGAGTGGGTTTCCCTAAGGAGGTCATATCGGACAGAGATACCAACTTTATGTCAGGATATCTAAAAGCAATGTGGAAGGAGTGTGGTGTCAATTACAAATTCACTACTCCCTATCACCCACAATGCAATGGGTTAGTTGAGAGATTCAACAAAACACTAAAGGGAATGATTAAAAGCCTCCCAGAAAAGCTTAGGCGAAAATGAGACCTTTTACTTCCCTGCCTTCTAATTGCATACAGGGAGGTTCCACAGAAGGGGGATGGCTACAGCCCTTTTGAACTTCTGTTTGGGCACCCTGTTAGAGGACCCTTATGTCTGGTGAAGGAGGGATGGGAGTTTCCTCTCAAACCTTCTAAACAGGATGGGATGGACTATGTACTTGGTCTCTGCTCCCGGATGGCAGAGTACATGAAGAAGACAACTAAAATCCTTGAGGCTAGCCAAGAATTACAAAAAGCTTGGCATGACCAAAAGGCTGTCCTGGCTGTTTACCAGCCAGGCCAGAAAGTGTGGGTGTTGAAGCCTGTAGCCCCAGCAGCTCTCCAGAACAAATGGAGTGGCCCCCATACAATTGCTGAGAAAAACTGAGAAATCACCTACTTGGTAGATCTTGGAACTCCCAGGAGCCCCCTTAGGGTGCTCCATGTCAACAGACTTAAGCCATATGTGGACAGGGCTGACATGGGCTTGCTCATGGCAACTGATGAGTACTAGGAGGAGGAGAGTGACCCTCTCCCTGACCTGCTCTCACAGAACTCTGATGATGGGTCAGTTGATGGTGTAGCTTTGGCAAGCAGCCTCACTGAGCATCAGCAAACTGAATGTAGACAAGTGCTACAACAGTTTAGACATATGTTTAGCCTGACCCCAAGTCAGACTTCCTGGTGCACCCATGAGGTGGACACTGGAGACAGTCTGCCTGTAAAGAGTAAAATCTACAGGCAACCTGACCATGTCAGGGATTGTATCAGGACTGAAGTCCAGAAAATGTTGAAACTAGGTTCAGATAGCCCTTGGGCTAGCCCAGTCGTCCTTGTGCCAAAACCTCATACCCAGGGTGGTAAGAAAGAAATAAGGTTTTGTGTTGACTACAGAGGTCTCAATGCAGTCACCAGGACTGATGTAGGCCTGGGCAAAAATGTTGTTCCGGTAGCGGAAATTGCGATAATTTGACATTTTCGCGTTCCGCGGAAAGCATGAAAATGTCAAAATTTCCGGATTCCGCAGCTTAGCGATAATTTGTTTCTTGCTCGCGCTGTAAAATAATACATTCTCGCGTGTGCGCGATCGCCTTACCTGAATCCCCGCGTTCGCCGACAAGTTTTCCCGATCCGGTCGCGTTCTCCATGAGATGTTGGATTGTTGGTAGCCATTTGCGCTGTCTCGTGACAGTTCGCGCCCCCGCAGTGACGTCATTGGTCGCGCGATCACGTCTTTCTTGTCGCGACCATGCAGAAAATACCGCGAACGGGCGGGAAAAAACTCCTGCATCTTCGCGATATTTCCACGTGTTTGCGGAGATTTTTAACATTTTCGCGATAATTTGCGAAAGTGAATTTCGCAAATTCCGCCCACCCCTAGACTGATGCCTATCCAATTCCCAGGGCAGATGAACTTACAGACACTTTGGCCTCAGCCAAGTATCTTAGTACATTTGACCTAACAGCTGGCTACTGGCAAATCAAGTTAGCTGATGATGCCAAGGCCAAAACAGCATTTCCAACAACTGGTGGGCACTATCACTTTGTGGTAATGCCTTTTGGTTTGAAAAATGCACCTGCCACTTTTCAGAGCTTGGTGAATACAGTTCTGACTGGTATGGAAACTTATTGCTCAGCTTATCTTGATGATATTGCTCTCTTTAGTTCCACCTGGCAGGATCACATGGTCCACCTCAGAAATGTTTTGGAGGCCCTGCAAAAAGCAGGCCTCACTATTAAGGCCACTAAGTGCCAGATAGGGCAGAGTCAGGTTGTGTACCTGGGCCACCTTGTTGGTGGAGGCCAGGTTCAACCATTGCAGAGCAAAATCCAAACCATAATGGAATTGGTAGCTCCAACAACCCAGACACAGGTTAGAGACTTTTTAGGCCTGACTGGGTACTATAGGAGGTTTGTTAAGGGGTATGGATCTATAGTGGCCCCCTTAAATGATCTGACCTCTAAGAAAATGCCAAAAAAGGTTCAGTGGACAGCTAGCTGTCAAAAGGCATTTGATTACCTCAAGCAGGCAATGTGCACTGCCCCCATCTTACAGAGTCCAGATTACAAAAAGAAGTTCATTGTTCAAACAGATGCTTCAGAGCTGGGTGTGGGAGCTGTACTGTCTCAACTTAATGATGAAGGTCAAGACCAGCCAGTAGCTTTCATAAGCAGAAGGCTGACCCCTAGAGAGAAATGTTGGTCAGCTATAGAGAGGGAGGCCTTTGCTGTGGTGTGGTCCCTGAAGAAGCTGAGACCATACTTGTTTGGCACTCACTTCATAGTTCAGACTGACCACAAGCCCCTCCTATGGCTCAAACAGATGAAAGGTGAAAATCCTAAATTGCTCAGGTGGTCCATTTCCCTACAGGCGATGGACTATACAGTGGAACATAGACCTGGCACCCAACATGCCAATGCAGATGGACTCTCAAGGTATTTCCACTTAGAACATGAAGACTCAACTGGTCAAGTTTAGTTTAATGTCCTTGCATTTGGGGGGGGGGTTGTGTAGGAGAGTAGGATCTGCACTGATGTTGCCCCCACTTTTTTTCTGATGTATACACTGGTTTCTGACTATAGTCTGATGGGTCCCTGCTAATCAGGGCCCCAGTCTCTCTGATCTCTCTAAAAAACGTGGTGTGCATTTTAGATGCACTTGTGATTGGATACTGTGGTATCTTATGAACCCCTAGTATATGGTAACTTAGGTACCTAGGGCATAGGCACTTCACAGGCCTACCAGGGGCTGAAGCATGTATTATGCCACCACTGGGAAGCAGACTCAATCTGATACCACAGGCCTGCTACTGCAGCCTGTGTGAGGTGGTGTTAGCACTCCTCAAAGAGGTATAGGTTCCTATATCTCACCAGACACACACATATAAACCTATCAGCCACCCCTATAGCAGGCCATATCAATCCTGGGGGCAGGGTGCTTGGTTTACTATGTGATGGGGTGCTTCTGCATGAGCAGGGCCTCTCTGCAGCTGGCAGAGTCTATTCTCTGTGGCTGTTTGTGGATGTGGTTAAACCATATACTCTTAAGTGAATTATAACCTAGCGGTAAATGCTAACTTTGGAATGACTGCATCAAAACATGTTGTGTTTGGTGTCAAACAACTTGGAATCATACCCCACACCAGTAACTGGTGTGGGAGTATGATCCCACCCTTCTAGAGGGGATGACATGTACCCACTGTACTTAAACGACAGAAATCTGAAAGAGCCCTGGCATCACAAAATGGATGCCACCAGCACAGACACTGGGCTGCCCTCCTGCTGCTGACTGAAACTCGCAGTGGAGGAGGCCCAACAAAAGGCATCCTGTCACAGGGAGGTGTCACCACCTTCCAGACAGGATTTAGTGTATTGGAGCTGGGTGGGTGCACTCTTAGAGTGCTTTGAAGTCCTGCACTGGGGCAGCAGTAGGCTCCTCGGTGCATATGCCAGCTCAAACCGGTTCAGGGGCTACCTGTCCCTGCTCTGGCGTGAAACTGGACAAAGGGAAGTGGGTGTAACCACCCCCTACCCTGACCCTACTAGAGGAGTGGTGATAGAGCTAGTCCCTCCCCTATTTTCACTATTTTCTCTTGTGCTGTTATCCTCTGAGGCGGAAGCCGGAGGACTGTATTTGACACTGTTTTTAAAAATTGCACTGTCCGCCACTTATATTGGTTTTAATCACCACTGAGCTCACCTGCTTAAAAGCGCCGATCCTAACGCGCTCTGACAGCCCTTCGTGACCACCCCTGAGACAGCGACCCAGCGCTGAACAGGGAACGCCCAAAGGCGGTTGCCACGCCCACTGCGAGGCCACGCCCCCTCTACCGAGTACAAAAACGCTGATTGAGAGCGGATTTGGCACTCTTGTGCTGTTATCCTCTGAGGCGGAAGCCGGAGGACTGTATTTGACACTGTTTTTAAAAATTGCACTGTCCGCCACTTATATTGGTTTTAATCACCACTGAGCTCACCTGCTTAAAAGCGCCGATCCTAACGCGCTCTGACAGCCCTTCGTGACCATCCCTGAGACAGCGACCCAGCGCTGAACAGGGAACGCCCAAAGGCGGTTGCCACGCCCACTGCGAGGCCACGCCCCCTCTACCGAGTACAAAAACGCTGATTGAGAGCGGATTTGGCACTCTTGTGCTGTTATCCTCTGAGGCGGAAGCCGGAGGACTGTATTTGACACTGTTTTTAAAAATTGCACTGTCCGCCACTTATATTGGTTTTAATCACCACTGAGCTCACCTGCTTAAAAGCGCCGATCCTAACGCGCTCTGACAGCCCTTCGTGACCACCCCTGAGACAGCGACCCAGCGCTGAACAGGGAACGCCCAAAGGCGGTTGCCACGCCCACTGCGAGGCCACGCCCCCTCTACCGAGTACAAAAACGCTGATTGAGAGCGGATTTGGCACTCTTGTGCTGTTATCCTCTGAGGCGGAAGCCGGAGGACTGTATTTGACACTGTTTTTAAAAATTGCACTGTCCGCCACTTATATTGGTTTTAATCACCACTGAGCTCACCTGCTTAAAAGCGCCGATCCTAACGCGCTCTGACAGCCCTTCGTGACCACCCCTGAGACAGCGACCCAGCGCTGAACAGGGAACGGCCAAAGGCGGTTGCCACGCCCACTGCGAGGCCACGCCCCCTCTACCGAGTACAAAAACGCTGATTGAGAGCGGATTTGGCCCTCTTGTGCTGTTATCCTCTGAGGCGGAAGCCGGAGGACTGTATTTGACACTGTTTTTAAAAATTGCACTGTCCGCCACTTATATTGGTTTTAATCACCACTGAGCTCACCTGCTTAAAAGCGCCGATCCTAACGCGCTCTGACAGCCCTTCGTGACCATCCCTGAGACAGCGACCCAGCGCTGAACAGGGAACGGCCAAAGGCGGTTGCCACGCCCACTGCGAGGCCACGCCCCCTCTACCAAGTACAAAAACGCTGATTGAGAGCGGATTTGGCACTCTTGTGCTGTTATCCTCTGAGGCGGAAGCCGGAGGACTGTATTTGACACTGTTTTTAAAAATTGCACTGTCCGCCAATTATATTGGTTTTAATCACCACTGAGCTCACCTGCTTAAAAGCGCCGATCCTAACGCGCTCTGACAGCCCTTCGTGACCACCCCTGAGACAGCGACCCAGCGCTGAACAGGGAACGCCCAAAGGCGGTTGCCACGCCCACTGCGAGGCCACGGCCCCTCTACCGAGTACAAAAACGCTGATTGAGAGCGGATTTGGCACTCTTGTGCTGTTATCCTCTGAGGCGGAAGCCGGAGGACTGTATTTGACACTGTTTTTAAAAATTGCACTGTCCGTCACTTATATTGGTTTTAATCACCACTGAGCTCACCTGCTTAAAAGCGCCGATCCTAACGCGCTCTGACAGCCCTTCGTGACCACCCCTGAGACAGCGACCCAGCGCTGAACAGGGAACGCCCAAAGGCGGTTGCCACGCCCACTGCGAGGCCACGGCCCCTCTACCGAGTACAAAAACGCTGATTGAGAGCGGATTTGGCACTCTTGTGCTGTTATCCTCTGAGGCGGAAGCCGGAGGACTGTATTTGACACTGTTTTTAAAAATTGCACTGTCCGCCACTTATATTGGTTTTAATCACCACTGAGCTCACCTGCTTAAAAGCGCCGATCCTAACGCGCTCTGACAGCCCTTCGTGACCATCCCTGAGACAGCGACCCAGCGCTGAACAGGGAACGCCCAAAGGCGGTTGCCACGCCCACTGCGAGGCCACGCCCCCTCTACCGAGTACAAAAACGCTGATTGAGAGCGGATTTGGCACTCTTGTGCTGTTATCCTCTGAGGCGGAAGCCGGAGGACTGTATTTGACACTGTTTTTAAAAATTGCACTGTCCGCCACTTATATTGGTTTTAATCACCACTGAGCTCACCTGCTTAAAAGCGCCGATCCTAACGCGCTCTGACAGCCCTTCGTGACCACCCCTGAGACAGCGACCCAGCGCTGAACAGGGAACGCCCAAAGGCGGTTGCCACGCCCACTGCGAGGCCACGCCCCCTCTACCGAGTACAAATGTGCCGGCCATACCAGCGCAGCGGACGAGCGCAGCGGGAGCGCCTAAGGCAAGCCCGTCTGCACCCGTCCGCGCACGACCGGGCCTAGGGCCAGAATCCCTGCCTAATCCCACCGCCACAAAGGTAAGCTACTCTCGCAGAGAGCTCCTCAGCCTCAGACCCTCCAAAAACAGCACCTGTCACGTTATGCACGACCCTAATGGTCCTTTTACCAGCTGCAGCACGTGTAAACCAGGAAAGCTACTCCTTCCCAAACCCTCAGCCCCACCCCCTGTCCCTAAAATTTCGACACTAAATTGCAGATCGCTTCCTAAGCATGCCCTGCTCATTAACCACCTTATTGTCGATCTTAGCCTGGACATACTTTTCCTTACGGAAACGTGGATCACCGAGCACTCTAACTCGGATATAGTACTGGCTTTACCCCCAGGCTATCCTCGACTAGCTCCCTGTCAGGCCTCCTGGTGTATCGGCCCCCCGGCCACCCCGGTCCCTTCTCGGCCACCCTTTTGGAAACCGTCTCTTCCTCGGCCCACCTGACATCCAACTTCCTAATAACAGGAGACCTGAACATGCACTTCGAGGACCCTTCAGACACAGGCGCATCGGAGCTAATTCGCGACCTAGCAGCCTACGACCTTCTCCTTGCCAACACCGGGGCAACACACACGAAAGGACACCTACTTGATCCAGTGTTTTCTAACATCCCCTCTCTCCAATTCATTAATACCCAACCACTCCCGTGGACGGACCATTTTCTGGTCATAACCCACTTACCAGGGGCTTTTAAGAAACCCCAAAAACCCACCACCCTCACCAGAGACAGATCGTGGGCCAAACTCTCGGTGGAGGACTGGTCCAAAGCCCTGGACTCCTCGACCCCTAGTCTCTCGGAGGACCCCTCCACCACTGATACCCAATTTAGAGAATGGATCTCCTCCTCCCTCGACAGTATCATCCCCATAAAAAATCGTGAGTACAAAAACAAGACTAAGGGCCATGCCCCATGGTACAACTCTGAACTAAGAGCTCTTCGCAGAGTGCAAAAAGGCAGAGAGACTGTGGAGAAAGGACTGGCTCCATAACAATAAGGACATGTACCACCGCTCGGTAAGACGATACAAATCTGCCCTAAAGCTAGCCAAGGCCGCATTCTACGACAATAGAATAAAAAATGCCACCAACTCCTCCAAAGAATCTTACCTTATAGTCAAAGAACTTCTTAACATCCCTGTGGCACCCGCTGCCTGCCCCCCTCCCCCAGATAGAAGCAAGGACCTGGCCTCCTTTTTTGTCTCCAAAATATCGCGTATACTGGACTCCCTCCCTACCATCAGCCCCCATAACCATACGGTTATGGAGACTTGCACCAACAGCCCGCAGCTGCAGTCTTTCAGAGCAGTTTCTCTTACGGAGGTCACCTCCACGCTGGCCAAGATGAAAAGCGGATCCCCCCTTGACCCAGCCCCGGTTAGATTCCTAAAAACCGTGTCACCCAGTATAGCCCCCTCTATTAGGGATCTCATCAACACCTCTTTTTCCCAAGGCACAGTGCCTCCCAATTGGAAGAACGCCGTTGTCAAGGCGTTACTGAAAAAGTCCCAATTGGACCCGGACGACATGGCCAATTACAGACCCATATCGCTCCTTCCTTGTATCAGCAAGATGGCCGAGAAACTAGTGAATGTGCAGTTATCCCAATTCCTTGAGACTAACAAACTTCTTCGTCAGTCTCAAACAGGATTCCGGCCCGGCCATGGCACGGACACTGCCCTCCTCTCCGTCATCGAGGAGGCAAGGTGCATCCTGGACTCAGGAGGATCAGTGGCAGTGATCCTCCTGGATCTCAGTGCCGCCTTTGATACGGTGGATCACCGTGTCCTTCTCCACCGCCTGTACAGGGCTGGAATCACGGGAACTGCACACGCATGGATTAACTCCTTCTTATCCGGTCGATCATTTCAGGTGTGGGACGGCAATTCACGATCAGACCCACTCCCACTCACGTGTGGTGTCCCTCAGGGGTCTTCGCTTAGTCCCACCCTGTTCAATGTCTACATGGCCCCCCTTGAAGACATCGTGACCCCTTATGGGATAAAAATAGTAAACTATGCCGACGACACACAACTTGTCGTCTCTTTGTCCCACCTGGATAAACACCCAGACAGCCTGCTGAACTGTCTCCAGGATATTCACACCTGGATGTGCGAATCTTCCTTGAAGCTGAACGGTGCAAAAACCGAAATCATGCTCTTGGGCAACAAATGGACCTCCATCCCACCATCAGTATGGCCGGATGCCTTTGGCGAAATCCCCAAACCTAAAAAAGAAATTAAGACACTAGGGGTATGGCTTGAACCTGAACTCACCATGAAGACCCAGGCTACCAAAACTGCTGGAACTTGTTTTGGCCTCTTGCGGTCAATTCGCAAGATTCTCCCCCTCCTTCCTCCCCTATCCAAGAAACTATTGGTTCAAGGGCTCATCCTAGCCCGGCTGGACTACAGTAACGCCGTTTACCTCGGCGCACCCAAATTTACCCTGGCCAAACTCCAACGGACCCAAAACGCGGCGGCGCGGCTCATCATGAACCTTCCTCCCAGAGCCTCTGCCAAGCCTGCTCTTAAAGCTCTTCACTGGCTTCCTGTCCGCCAGCGTGTAGAGTTTAAAGCCCTGTGCACCACCCATAAACTCATCAACGGTGTTGGTCCAGCAGCCCTGAAAGACATGGTCACCCCCTACAAGGCTCCCAGACTCCTTCGCTCTGACGGCGAACATCTGGCCACAGTCCCCAGGTTTAAGAAGGCACGCACCGGTGGCCGACGTTTCTCTGTCAAAGCCTCTGTAGGTTGGAACTCTCTTCCTCGCAACCTGCGTCTGAAACCCTGTCACGCTCTTTTCTGAAAAAAATTAAAAACCCTCCTGTTTCCCAAATAGTCCGCTCTGTCTTCCTCTCTTGGTTCTCACAAAGTTATAGCGCGGGGATGCCTACGGGTCACCAGGCGCTTTATAAATCGCAAAATAATAATAATAATATAATAATAATAATAAGATAGCAAGCATTGCCATTGCAAAGCAGATAACCCAGGACGACGCTCTACAAAGAAGAATCCTGGCACTTCGATGTTCCACTACCTTTGGAAGACAGAAGAATCTCCCTTGGAGTCAAGGAGTGACTCCCCTGCTTGGCAGGCACCAAAAACCTTAATCAACGGTTGCAAACTTTCCCGCTCCCGCCAGAGTACGAAATCCCTGCTGCCCCAGAAGTGGATTTCCTGACTTCTCGACAGCCATTGTGAGTCCCCAGCAAAGCTGTGGTGAGTGGACCCCACGAGTGACGAGGGACAGCACTATTGTCAAGTGCAATCCCTTAACAACGTTCTATGAACTTGTGCTTTGGACCCTTTGTGGCCCAAGCCTCCAGCAGGACTTGCAGCCAAAATCAGCAGCCTATCCCATCCCGAGTAACCGTGGGCTCCTGTGAAGTATTTTCTGAGGAGGTGTCTTCGCGATCACTTGCCCATTGGCTAGTGAGTCTCCCGAAGACTTTCTCATCAACTAAAAGGGCTCCCCTGGTTGCTCCAGGCCGGCTCTCACTTACATTTGCTGGGTGAGTCCCTCAGAACCTGCTGGTCTTCACCGTTGACTTTCTTCAGTCTACACAAGACTTGCATTTGCCAAGGCTTGTTGGCTCCAATCCAGTTTCCGACACCGCCATCAGCTGCAAAAGTCGTGGGACACTCAGGATTAAGCTGCTGGTCATCGTCAATCCTTCCTGGACCTTGTGAGCGAAGAGTCAAAACACCATCGACGACCTGAAATCACGCGACATCTGTGGTCATCCATCTTCCTGGCCACCGGTCACTGACAAGTGACTTTGAACACTGTCCCTTCAATTTTCAGGTTTTCTGCATCTTGAATCCACCTTCGGATTCCACCGGACACTTCTTCAGTCGACGCAAGCAGCAAATCTTCTTTGGTCTCCATAGAAAACAGCGACGTGACCTGACACCAAAAGACACCTATTCACCCGGTGCCCTAGTGTTTGTTGGCCCTCGAAATACTTACCTTGTAAGTGGCTTGCTTGTAGACTTCCTCGAAGTACCCTAGAAGTTTAAAAATCAAACCGCGACTTGCTCCATTGTAATCAATAAGGAACCCGCAGCTGTGTTCACACACTGCACGCGTCTCCCGTGGGCCTGTTACTTACCTGCTAACACTGCAGTAGTGAAGCCCCAGCGATTCCCCAGGCCCTAGGCCTTGTCTTTTTGCAAGTCGACATTGTTATAACATTTTTTTAGTATATGGTCTGGTACGCCCCTAGGGCTCCAGCCATATTTGTGCTAAATTTATTGTGAAATGTTGACATATGAATGTGTACCTGGCTTCTAATCTCATAAAGAGATTAGTAGAGTGTATCTAGTAATAAATACATATGTATTTGATATATATACCTGTGTGGTGCCCTTTTATTTGGTAATTCAAGAGATTATAAGGTAAAACAAGCTGCCTTTCATTCCTCTGAGATTTAGCCTGAAGGCTGCTCTCCACAGCTACCACTAGGATAGCTTTCTTTAAAAGGTTGTCTTAAACCTATCTACCATAAGAGTCGAATTGGACTGGTGCAAGGTAGCCACTATAACTAGTGACCAGATTATGCCAGGCCAACTTCTCACAGGTTAGGACTTGTACTGATGTTCTCAGAGGATTCAGGAGCTGTGCTGATGTTCTCAGACATGTCAGTATCCGTGCTAATGATCTTAGAAGGGTCATGATCCGTGCGGATGTTCACAGAGGTGTCAAGAGCCATGCTGATATTCTCAGAGGAGTCAGGAGCCGTGCTGATGTTCTCATTAGAGTCAGGAGCCATGCTGCTGTTTCCAGAAATGTCAGTATCCGTGCTAATAATCTTAGAAGGGTCATGAGCCGTGTGGCTGTTCTCAGAGGTGTCAAGAGCCATTCTGATGTTCTCTGAGGAGTCAGGAGCCATGCTGATGTTCTCTGTGGTGTCAGACGCCATGCTAATGTTCTCAGAGGGGTCAGGACCTTTGCTAATGTTCTCAGAAGGGTTATGAGCCGTGCTGATATTCTCAGAGGACTCAGGAGCTGTGCTGATGTTCTCAGGGTGGTTAGGACCTGTGCTGATGTTCTCAGAATGGTCATGAGCTGTGCTGATGTTCTCAGTGGAGTCAGGAGTTGGGCTGATGCTATTCTCAGAGGAGTCAGGAGCTGTGTTGATGTTCTCACTTGAGTCATATGTTGTGCTGATGTTCCAAGAGGAGACAGCAGTCAAGCATATGTTAAGGCGGGAGCCATGTTGATGTTCTCAGAGGCGTTACAAGCCATAAGATCGGGTAATACATCTACACATGGGCACATGGTCATATGAAACTATTGACAATAGTAATACAAATTTGAGTGCTTAAGTACAGTCAAAGTATCCGTAAAGTTGATACTTTATTCAAGGTACATGGACACTGTAATTTCAATAGCAAGATGTTTCATTGCAAGACAAGAGTTCAATCCCTTGCATTGACTATGGCCAGTCCCTGGTGTTAATGAATCTAAAGGGGTTCATTTTGTCTAAGGAACCATGTCCATAGGAGTTGATATATCTCCCTGGTGTTCAGTATTCAGCTGTTTTTTAAAATCATGGAGTCTGGAGTAAAATCCAAAGAGAAATAAAATATACTCTTCACATACCTATCTAGACGTTGACAGTGTGTTGCAATGTGCAGTTCTTGAACACTTACTTCCTGCCCCTGAGGGACTAGTAGAACATGAGCAATGTATGGCGCATAGAGAAACATTCAAAGGCATAAAAGTTTGCATTACGGTCTACCATTCTGTAGGAAAAAGAATATGCTGGCCAACTATATACATTCTTGCATTTGTAATCTGTAGCAGTATTTTAAAAGAGGCATGCAGTGCTAATCCCACCAGCCATGCCCTATGTATACTGAAATTAGGCTGCTTCAAAAACATATTGAATTGTCAGTTATACAAATGTGAGTCTGACAATCTGTAACTCTGGATTTTTGGCTCATGAGCAGGGCCGGTCTGAGCGCTGGTGGTGCCCAGTAAGATGATAGTTTTTGCCCCCTATGACCTCCTCCTTGGATTCCCTCACTACCACCCGGCAAAAGTACCCCTCATCTCCCCATATCTTCTCTGTCACATACATTTCATTTGTTTTAAAGCACTGGTAATGGCTGACTTTACTAATTCACTTAGCTATCCACATAAAATACGAATCTGTGGTTTGCACAGTAGTGTTCTGTGCAGGAGGCATATTAACCCTCTGTGCTACTTTATATGAGTCAAAACTGCCACTAGACAAAACTCTGATCTCTCTGTAGCAGGAACATTAATCACAAGAGATCTTTTCATATTTATATTGCTGCCTGACAGCTGGATACTCAATGAACTCTGCAGCAGATACTTTTAAATAGTATGTTTTTGCTAAACATAGCTTCCCCCCCACCAGCTGCCAGTGCCCTCTACAGATCAGCGCTAATTCGGCTGTACCAGGGGGGCAGCCCAAAAGCTCGACCTGCTCATGAGTATCTCTAGGTGCAAGCAATTTGCTGTATGGTATTTATGTTGTGACCATACTTTCTTCTGAGACTCTGACTTGTTTGGTGACATGAATTTTGTCTATCAGATAGGATTATCCTCCATTTAAGAATGGCTCTTACCTTTTGGTGCTGTGTATATTCTCTTTTTCCAGAAGCAAGGCATTTTGTATTTTCTTTCAGAATGAGTGTATTGCAAAAGGGCAGAAATTGTCCCTTGCAATTCTTCTCTCATGGGTCACAATTTGTTTCATTTCATTTTGTCATGTCAAAAGTAGCTTTATTCGATAGCAAGTATCTTAAAAGCAATAACATGAAAACAGACATCATAAAAGTACAAATTATGAGATAAAACGTGGTCTAAGATACATACAATCCATAAAAACAGCATTAAAAATATCCATACTAAAATAACAATGGGCAATTTCAGATAAAAAGTTTTAGGTGATCATAAATTTGTTCAATTTCAGCTTATTTTCAATTTATAGGGCAAATAAATGGAGGTGCAACAGGAGATGCGCTATAAATACAATAGTTCATCTATGTTGTAGCGCGTAGTATTTTATGCCTTACTATCCAGGCACGGCCAAAATACTTGGCCGCGCCGCAGGCCAAAAAGGTCCATGCATCCGTTTTCAGTATACGCAAGGCAACCCTGTGTTCACGAGTGCCCAATGAACTACAAATAGGTTTTAGCCATCTTGTTCTTGCCTTCTTATAAGCGGGGCAAGCAAACATAAAATGCACCAAAGTTTCAGCTGGAGCCTTGCAGCATGGGCAATCCACTGTTGTCTGATACGGGACACTCCATTTTACAGTTAGTTCTCGTATCGGGAGAGTACCTATCCTGAAATGAATGTAAAGTGCCCTGTCGCATGGTATCTGAATAAAATCTAAATAGGGTTCTAAAAATATGTGCTGCTTGTGTAAATAAAATTTGCCTGTAAGTCTTCCTAGTCTTGGGTTGCAAAGCTCTTGTGTGTCCACCCAGGCCCCGTAGCGCTTTTTTAGGTCGACCTTTCTGGGTGGGATTTGATTATCCCACGAGTCTTTCAAGCCAAACGGCAAAACCAATTTTTTGAGGTTAGATAACCAACTAATCTTTTGATTGCTCTCCATAGCCATCACTACTGTAAGCGCAGAGGCGTAGCTGCCAAGCTCTGGGGTACGATGCAGGTGGGCCCAGAATAACAGGGGCCGCAGCCTACCAATATCTTTAAAGGAGCGCCTACCCAGGTCACTCATCGGGGGTTTTAGGGGTACCTTGCTGGGAAGCATCACTAGATCTCTAAAAAATGTATGTTCAGATCTACTAATTCCATCGACATTGTCGAAGCCCCATAATTCGGCACCATAGAGAGCTGAGCTAACAGCTTTAGCTGCATAAATCGTGAGGGCAGGATCCACAGGTCTGCTCTGCGAGGAGCGATGTTCTTTAAGAAGTGTTCCTACCACACGTTTATGGCTCAACAGCATTTTGTCAATATGGTGCCTCCAATGCATTTTCTCAGCAAGCCGAATCCCCAAGTAATCAAACGTTAGGACTTGCTCTAAGGGTGTATCATCTAGTATCAAATTAACTTTATGTGGCTTGTAGGGATTAAACATCATAAGCTTAGTTTTGGTGGTGTTAACGACCAA
The DNA here is from genome assembly GCF_964204655.1 of Triturus cristatus. Lineage (NCBI taxonomy): Eukaryota > Metazoa > Chordata > Amphibia > Caudata > Salamandridae > Triturus > Triturus cristatus. Next base: position 186,707,934 of record NC_140589.1, read on the forward strand.
CCCCCTAGATTAACAGAACAGATGTAACCTGTCTAAAAGCTTCTGGAGCTCAGTCGGAGTTTTAGACAGTAGGAGAGTGTCATCCGCGAAGAGCAGGGTAGGAACCTTGTCTCCTGCCAGAGACGGGGCATCCGATGGAAATTCTTGTAAAAAGCTGACCACCCCATTAATAAATAAAGAGAATAGGGTGGGCACCATTACACAACCCTGGCGGACTCCTCTATTTACAGGGATCCTGTCTGTCTTCTGTGCCTGAGATCCCCACCCTACTTGGGCGTAATTGCCCGCATGAAGGCGAATAAGCAGATTCAGGATCAAAGGATCAATCCCCATCTCGCCTAGTAGTTGCCACAGCCGATCTCGGCGCACTAGGTCAAAGGCAGTCTTCAGGTCAATAAAGGCCAAATTAAGACTGCCCTTGCCAATTAGGACAACCTTGCAATAGATTAGCAGCAATCTAAATGGTTGATCCACTGTACCTGTACAAGCCCTAAAACCCGCTTGATACTGGGAAAGAACATCCTTGTCATCCACCCAATGGTGGATTCTCTGAAGCAGCACCCTGCCAACTACTTTCTGCATAGCATCAATCAAGCTAATTGGACGGTAGTTGGCAGGGTCCTCCCTGGCACCTTTTTTGAAAATAGGTACCACCTCTGCACCTTTCCATGAGTTGGGTACTGCACTACCCTCTACAATCGAGTTGATTAAAACCTTAATATAAATTGCCCAATTAAGAGGGTCTGCAAGAAAAAGGTCACCCGGGACGCCATCCGGGCCTGCGGCTTTTGCTGGGACAATTTTCATGATGGCTTCCTCTATTTCCTTTTTGTTAAAGGGAGTAATGACATCCTGAGTGGGGTAACCACTTATTAGGCCGACAGACCCATCTTGAGGGGTTGGGCTGGGCCCCAAGTAAAGTTTCCCAAAGGGGTTAAACCAATCCTGATTTGCGATGTGGTTAGGGATTAGATCAGTTTCTTTATTGCCCAACCGCCTGACCACATCCCAAAAAAGATTGGGATCCCTGGCTACACTTGCGTCCCTTAGATTCTGCCAGTGTGTCTCCTCCCATTCACGTTTAGCTTGAATAACAGCATTTTTGTAATCCTTTCTAGTTTCCTGAGGGACAATGTCTACTTTTTATCGCTATGATCAAGGCCTTTTTCTTCTTTCTGCAGTCCGCATTGAACCACGTCCGGCAGTTTTTGCGACATTTGGCTTGATTGCCAGCGTGATTCTTTATAGTAAATAGAGACCCCAACTGAGTCATCATGCTTCCATATAATTCAGGGATCCTAAACAGGCTGTCCTCTTCACTCTGGGCCTCACGGAGTTTAGATGTACTTTCGCTGAGTATACACTTAATCTCAGCCATTCGAGACTCTTGTGCCGCCACTCGTGGCCATTTAAGAAACCTACTGCAGTTTGAGGGGGCCAAGTCTTTTGTACTCAACAGAGGGCCTGTTCCCTGATTTATGGGAATATAAGGAGCCCAGAGCGAATCTATTGTCAGGCTTAGTGTATTATGATCACTATCGATAGAAGGGACCACTTCCATATCTATTATAAATCTCCAAAATCTGACATCGATTAGAATATAATCGATTTGTGAGGGGCAAGACACCCTATTATATGCATTAGCCCCAGCGGCATCAGAAGGTGTTCTGACATTCGCAGTCCTTAGACCTACTTCTAACGTAAGAGCGCTAATCTGTATTGCTACCTGTGACCATTTCTTAATAGGGGGTATATTTAGCAATGGGATACCCCACTTGGCGTCGTCTTCATCTACCCCCAACAAATATTCAGAACTTAAAGGCTCAAAGGTACAATTAAAATCCCCGGCTATCATAACATATGAACATATGAATCTAGGTGGCGTTTGGATAATTCTTGTTCCAACGACATAACAATATCTGATGCTTTTCCCCCTGAAGTCCCCCTTATGTAGATGTTAAACAATACAAGGGTTTTACCACCATTTGCACCCTTGAGCGAAAGCCACATAATATCCGGGCTCACACATTGCTGCACCTTTATTACACAGTTCATGTCAATCTTGACCCAGACAATGATACCTCCAGAAGGCTGCCCCCTACCCGTATGTACAGCAGATGTAAAAAAGCAAGTATAGCCAGACTTATATAGTGGTGCTACGCTCCATGTTTCTTGGAATATACAGATATGGTGTTCCTCAATCAGAATATTCCAGTCAGGTAAAGACATTTTGTTTTGGAGCCCAGCCACATTCCATGAACGAATCTTGAGCTGGGAAATAGAAAAACCATTTCCCAAAGAAGATGGTTGAACCAAAGGGGATGAGATAGGAAGTGGAACAGAAGTATCACAAAATGCTGCCAACCCGTGATTCTTCCTACTAGAAACCGGAGGACTACCATGTCAAGTCAAGAAAGCTTTATTCGACGATTGTCATAAAAGCATACAAAATTTATATATATACACAGTTTACAAAATAACATATTAAAAATAGTTTAAGACAATAAATAAAGGCATTTGCAGAAAGATTGACATTACAGAATATCGGGATGGTTATCCCGCCAACATTTTATTCCTGATCACCCATGCCCTGCCTAAAAACTTGGCAACAGATATGTAAACAGATGGGATTTCAGCAGAACGCATAATACGCACTGCCACCTTAGCATTTTTGGTACCTAGCTGTCGGCACATTGGTTTTAACCAAAACTTGCTGGGAATTACATAGGATGGACATTGGAACAGAAGATGATTGACCGATTCAATAGGTGCAGTACAGCCAGGACAGTTAAGCGCGTTAGACACGGCCCATCTAGAAGTAAACTCTCTAACTGGGAGACTGCCAACCCTAAATTGAAAATACAGCTTCCTGTCCAAAGGATTTGTAATGTCATCCCAAAAAGGTGCCAGAAGAATAGTATCCTTAAAATCAAGAAAGATACCAGACAATGAAAGCGGGGCTGTGGAACTAAAAACTCGTGTTGCTACCTTTTCCCAATATAAAGCCTTCAATACTTGTTTAGACGGGAAGCTAGCATTTAGTGGATCCTCCCACAAGATTTTTAAGCCCAGGTCTTGGAACGAATCACGCATTCTACGGAGCCACTTGACCTTGTGAAAAGTATCCAATTTAATAATATCCATCAGGCCAAGAGCAAAGAGCCTGAGTTCAGGAGTCACCCATAGGCGTCTCCAATATAAAACTGGGCGAAACAGGGCAATTAGTGCTATTGGCCTTATACCTAGATCATAGGACAAGGGACAAAGGGGAGTACTCTGAGGTAGTTTAATGAGATTCCTTAAGAATCTATTTTCAGAGGTAGATAGTTTATATACATTATCAAAACCCCACAACTCTACCCCGTAGAGCGCAGCACCAACCACTTTGCCATCATACACCCGAAGAGCAGGGTTAATGGGTTTAGTCAGGGATTTGGCGTGTTCTTTGCTTAACGCGCCAGAGAGCTGGGAATGTTTAAGGGATGCCAAATCTACTTGCTTTTTCCATCCCAAGTCATGTTGAATGCAAATACCTAAATAAGTAAAATCTTGGACCTGGTCCAATGGCATGTTATTCATATATATTTTACTTTTAAAAGATTTCGACTGGTTAAAAGACATACATTTAGATTTTAAAACATTAATTTCGAGGCCGCGGGCTAAACAAAAGTCCTCAAAAATACCTAGAGACTTCTGCAGGCCACTCGGCGTTTTAGAAATTATAAGACAATCGTCAGCGAACATTAAAATAGGAATTTTTCTACCTGCCAAAGAGGGGGCATCTACGTTTGCATCTATCAATAATGCAGCCACATCGTTAATATACAGGGAGAATAAAGTTGGTGCAAGTACGCATCCCTGTCTGACCCCCTTCTGGATAGGAAACTGTTTAGTCACTTGGCCGACACCACCCCATCGGATCTGTGCAAAATTATCTACATGAAGTCTGGCAATTAGGGAGATTAAGACTGCAGGCATCCCCATCTTATCTAGAGTGGTCCATAGGGATGCCCGGGGGACAAGATCAAAGGCTGCCCTAAGATCTATAAAGGCAGCATATAAGCTGCCCCCCCCTAAGTGGACTACTTTCCAATAGAGCATAGCAAAATGCAGCACCTGCTCAATGGTGCTTATTCTAGCTCTAAAACCAGCCTGTAAATGGGAAAGGATTGTATTCTCTAAAGTCCAGTCCAGCACTTTATTCAGGATCAACCTGCCTAAGATCTTTTGTGTAGTATCAATCAAGCTGATTGGACGATAGTTGGCAGGGAGGGACTTATCTCCTTTCTTGAACACCGGGATAATTTCAGCACCTTTCCAAGAAGTGGGAATCGGGGCACCTCTGGTAATCAAGTTGGCTAAAATTAAGATATAATTTCCCCAAGATTTGCAATTATTCAGAAAAATATCAGCAGGGACTCCATCCATCCCAGGGGCTTTTCCAGGAACCAGTGTCTTAAGGGCAACAGCAACATCACCTATGGAACTACCATTTCTATTAGCTGTTACTCTAATTTGGGATTGTTCAGGGACAGAGCAAGATTGAGTAATAGCAGGGGAACTTAGAATATTAAAATTTGAAGAAAGTTCTAAAACCTGGCTTACATATAAGTCCTGTCGTAGTTAATCAACCGCCTCAAGTGAGGACCCTCTGCTTTTGGGCAAAGATAACACATTGTCATGGGCCCTTGCTGCAGAAATTGTTTGAAAACGCCTGATCTGGATGTATGTAGAGTCCGGGGCACAGCTCCTATACTCTAGTGCCAATAGATTTTCTGCCTGATCAGAATTAATCAGGGTTAGTTCGATGCAATCCATAGAATTATTATTGGACATGCATCTCCGTGCCCTGATAATATCTTCCCTGATCAATGAGCGGCAGCCCTAACATGCCGCAACCAATGAATAGATTTATTTTTCAAGTATTCAGCATTCTCCATGCTACTGCTAAGAACAATCTTGGGGACATTTACTAAAAAAAACGTCTGTGGCTAAAATGAGGGTTGGGTGAATTGTTTGATTTGTTGGGCCAGGGCAATGACTCCCATTAGAGGGTCTGGTGTTAGTCTTGTAGGCCTATCATGTTTTACGGCCACCTGGGAATAAAGTTGCTTCTTCAAAATACTACAAGGCTGAGTTCCAGAGGGGGCAATCCGATGGGGAGTTGGGTCCTGAATGGTTCGTTTAGGTTGAGTTATGGGTGCATGTTGTTGTTCACAAAATGTGGGATCACTTTCTTTGAATGGTTCTTTTGGGTTACAAGGTCGAGAATCTACAGGCGTATGTAGGGTGCCATTCTGAACTAACAACCTAACAGTGCCCATAAGTTCCTCAATCATCCCTTTCAGTGATCCAACCTCCTCCTTTAAAGAAACAACCATCTGGGTAAGGGTCTGTGTTAAGGGAGGGCTAGCAGGAACTACCACTCTTGGGCTCTTATTACTGGGGGGGTAATTTGTGTAGTATACACTTCCCCGCAAGTATCCAATTCCCCAGCCAAGACGTCATAGCGATTCGCACAGATGATGGAAGGCTCAAGTTCTCCCACAATATCGTCAATGGAAGGTAAGGACAATGGGGAAGAAATGTCGGGCTGAGCTAGCCCACCACCCAACATTGAGGACACGCAGCCAATGTCTACTCCTTTTTTTAAAGAGTTTTTAAACATCTGGGGAACGGTGGTTGAGCGTTGGGGGGTGGAATCTTTATCAACAATATCTAAGAGAAGCTCAACACCTAATAGCCCTTCGCATTCCGTAATTAAATTATCAATTCTATTCATCACACAATTTTTGGCGGCAGATACATTCTTTACTGCTTTCCTTGCCTTCTTCCCTTTACCCACCCCACTAGCGGGACCCGTAGCCCCCTCCTGTACTCTCCATTGCTTTCCTTTTGCCCATTCCCGACAAAAACACCAAAAAAGTGTAAGGGTTTTTGGTGTCAAAAAACAAATTTAAACTACCTTCTAAAAAACATGATTTTTAGCAAAAAATTCAAAGAAAGAAAGTAAAAATAAAAAACACAAGAAGTGATCAATTTGGTAACACCCCAAATATGAACAGTTTAAGCAGTTTAGACACACTTCTCCAATAGATTAAGCAGCCTTCGTCCTACAATCATCACAGTACCTTGAAATAGCTGCTGAAGTTTTTATGATGAGGGAGTTCTGGGAGGAAAATCGAGGGAACTCAGGCCCTGCCCTGCCTCTTCCTGGCGATGACGGGCTAGGACGGGCCCGCCCTTGGCCCGGGCGCGTCCCTTGTCGCGGGTGGCGATGCGCGCTTTTCAGTGCGAGTGAAAGGGCAGCTCCTCCCTCAATCAGCAAAGTCTTCTGGGACCTGGAGTCCCCTTCAGCAGCAGGCAAAGTTCTGCGTGTCCCCTTTCATTTTGTGTTAAAATGTTTGCTTATTTATCTTATTTGATACCGTTCTTCATGCCCCTTGCATAGTAGTGATAGGCCTTTTCTCAATTGTGTTGTAAGAGTTTCCTAAGTTAATTTGATAAAGCTTCCATTATTATCTCAGGCTATTAATGTTTCTTTTATGGTTGTGGGCGGTGTTAATAATTTTCTTTCCTTTAAAGTATCTTCCACACTAATATTTCCTCCACTGTTTCTTTCCAGGTATGTTGCGGTGCATGAATGGTCCAGTCATACCAGTGTGAGTCGCAGTCCTTTTCTCACTGCCCCACTTGTCCTCCTCCACATGCAGTCAGCAATATTAAGAAGTTCTAAGGGCATTAACAGAGCGGACATGCAAAGCCATCATACAGCATTCAAGCCCATGGCAAACTCAGCAGGACGCACTCTAGCAACTAGACCAAGGTGCCAAACTAAATGCTACTTCATTGGCCTAGAACTGCTTATCCGTTTAAAACAATTGTCACTGATGTTCAGTGTCACTCCTGTGGTGCGTCATTGACTTCGTATGATGGAAATTTTGACTGGTGTCTGGCCGATAGCTTCTTGTCCCTTATGTTTCACTAAAGACCCTGTCTGCTTAACCCCTATGAAGACTGGTTTAGTAAGCACCTTCATTAATTAAACAAGCACACAAACTCTACAGTTTGGGATATATTCACAAGAACGTGTGATAAATATCACCAAAAAATGCTAACGCAACTTTACACATCGCAGCCTATCGCGGGAAAATAACCCCGTGTCAATGTGGTATTCACAACAAGGCGGTAGCATGCGATAGCCTGCTGTGTCCGCGGGCAATGTCCGCGATACAACCACCCCGACCGAGATAAAAACACAAACCACAACACCCAAAAACGTGCGATGACGCAATCGCGATGAGGAAAGAAGGGATGAGCACCACCAGCCCCGCGAGACACACGCGGCAGGCGGGAATAAGCACAACAAAAGCCTGAAAAAGAAAGACAAACCAAACAGAAAACAACAGCCAATCACAATGGAGGCAACCCAAGCTAGCAGACAACCCCACAAGCCACATTGGCAACAAAATATTGTACATGGCAGGCCATCGTGGACAAGGTGAATGCAGCCTGAGAGCTGAGGAGGAAATTGGCAGAAAACCAGAACATCCGGAATGAAGCGAAACGCACAAACAAGCAGAAACACGCCAACAACAAGAATGCAGCAATGCCCACTGGAGGTGGGAGGCCAGCGCCACACCAGGAGCTGGATGACATGGAGGAAATGGTGTGCACCACATCAGTCTGGAGATGGTGGTACGACTAGGGGCCCGGAAACTGCCCAAAATAACGGACACAACAGCAACAGGGAGAGAAACCAGCAGGGACTGGGGAGACGGGGGAGATGGGCACAATGGCACACATGCGCAATCAAGCACAGCACAACTGCACACAAACCATGCGAAACAGTAACAACACCATCCAGGAGCACAAATCACACACCCCGGCAACATAACACCACTAAACAAGCACGGAAGTGAAAACCACACGGCCTGAAAGGGAGAAGGGTGAGCAAAATCAGAGCAGATGGGACATCCCACACACAATGCAGCACACACACATAGGAAGCAGAGCACCCCAACCTCGAACACAATGTCGTACAAACACCAACATCTGCACCACCAAACACAGGACACAAGTGCACCCACCTGTGGCCGATAAACAGCCATGCACATCTGGCTAAGCATGAAACAGGGACCTGAAAATGCACACGTACTAACCCACTGTCCTGATGGGGTAGCAATCCACGTATGGAAGGCAGCCAGAGAGTCCTTGACACACACCTTGGCATACTAATCAAGATACAACACAGTTGGAGACAAGTGAAAGTGTGGGAACTTTATCAACAAGTGCTTGTCAGTATGGCCAAGAGAAGTGCCACGAGATGCAAACCAATGCAGCAGCATGTTTGAATGAGGAACGTAGGAAAGCGGCCATGTCCACCTCGAGGGAGTCCATCACCAACATGTCAGTGCCAACCCACATTGGTTGTCCGCCCAGGGCTCCTGAGTTCAGGCCAATACAGCCATGTCCACTGTCGTCTTGGGACATGTGACCAGATTCACAACATAAAACCATGCGTCCGGACACGTGCAATGGGTCACATCCAGTTGTGGCTGCAGGTACCTTGTCACTTGTCCATGAACTGCAGTGCAGCTGCGTAGATCAACATCTCCAGTGAGCGATCGTCGTCCACCACATCTTACATGTCATCGACATAATCCATCAGATGACCCGGACAGATGTGCTGACTCCAACCACTGGACCCAATGTGCACCAAAGCCCAATCGGGTAGTGGCTCAATGTGCTCACTGCGAACGACGACTCATGCAATCTCCCAGGTCCATTTTCCAGCCTGCATGCCAAACACCCATGCATGCCATAGACGTCCATCACGGTGACACTCCTGGTCGTGGTCCAACAGGGGGCGCACACACACATCAAAATCCATGTCAGCCACTGTTACGTTGGAGAGGCAGACGTCCATGGACCACTCAAATATGCACGAGCGACAATGCAACACAGGCTGAACACAGGTGACGTTCGCAAGGTGGAAGAACAGCCGGTAACTGATCCACCAATGGCAGTGCCCCCAGTATATGAAGCAGACGTGCACGGTACAGGTCCACATGACTGGAGTCGAGCATGTGTCCGGGATGGTCTTCCATTGCATCAGTGGCTCTGCTTGAAGCGGCAATGGCTTATCCTGCGCCAGTCCTGTGGAAGAAATTGCACAGCTCGGTGCAATGAGCAGTGTCTGTGTGCAACGGGTGCAGGCCTGGGGTGGGGTGGGAGTACGTGTGAACGCCATCTCATGCATGCTAACTGCGACTAAGGACTCCTGCATATGGGATGTGTACATGTAGGTCTCATGGTGGGCAGTGCGTAGTGTGGGAGTCGCAAGCGAATGCTATCGTATCTGTCAGGGGGTCTGGCCAAAAGCAAGTCCATGCTCGGAGCTGCAGATGTGCTACCGCCTGATACTTCAGACAAAGGACCATTCATCCCTACAGTCACTTCACCATCTGCATGCATACAGGAGAGGTACAGAGGCATGTCTGTGACCCCTGGGACTCATGGATGATATGCCCAGCACGTTGCACATGATTGGCCTCCCTCCTTCTTACACTGCCACACAGCTGCCCCTCCCTCCCACGAGCCCCCACACCTGTGTGCGCTACGTGGTTGCATCACGTGCACTCCTACGGCACACCATGGTAATGCCTGTCCACGCATGTCCAGCTGCATGCCAGTAACACCGTGACGCTGGCTTCTGAGGGTGGGCAAACACGTGAGTGCAGGCCAATGGTCCAGACACGGTGGACACAGGTGTACAGCCCATGCCGGGCTGGGATCGCGCAGCGAATGAGGCTAGGCAACTGACTCATGCATCCGCAGGACTCATACACATTACACCTGGTATGCATTTGCCAAGACCCCGTGCAGTCTTGCGCTCCTACATGTCTTCGTACGTGCGGCCCCGCCCTCCTGGTGCATGCCACATTGCAACATTGGTTACTGTGGCCCTGGTGGCAACAACACCCCAACTCAGAGACACACTTACCGCACTTCCTGCCCAAGGCCAGGCCCGAGCCAGGCCCTGCTCCCCCTGCTGAATCAGCACACCCCTGCGCTGACCTGACATGCGCCGCAGACCAGCGCACACATGGTGGCGTGTGTTGAAGATAGCACACTGTGAAGTTGCAGGGCCCATGCACACCATGCTGACACAATGACCGCACGGCACACTTGCTCAGATGGTGTGAATGGCTAAGTGCATGTGCGCATGGCCACGTTTATTAGCAGGCACACATACTGAGTGACACTTGTGTTGGGTGTGTGTGGGGTGTGTGCACACCAGCCGGCATTGGCTTCTGGTGCACTCAGACATAGACAACAGTGCACAGCGTAAAGAACACAACCCTTCAACCATAAGGGCCCCATGATTTGTGCTGCACAGGGTTAGTGGCCCCGGATGCACAGCGTCCTGCATGGGCTGAACGCCACTGACCGCTGACTTGTGGTGCACTGGGGCAGGGTCACGAGTGCAGAGTGTAGTATTCCCATGTTAGAATGTTATGAGTCAGGTGGGGTTCCATGTTCCACTGGTCAAGGGCGGTTACTTTTACTTGGCTCTTGCCAGTTGTGGTTGTCTAAGCTGTTCCTCTCTTGTTTGGAATAAACATACATGGAAACCCAAATCTGGCTTCACCTTGTCTTACATCACATTGGCGACAAGCGGGATCAAGAGAGGACGGCGTTCACTTAAAGAGAAGATCCAAGGTATTTTTTTTTCTCTTTCTTCACTAGTGCGTGTATGCGCGAATGCACACGTACCCGCGGCTGTACTAATGATTTGTGCCCTGATTGCACCAGCGGCAGTGTATCGAACGAGTGACTGAACCTGAATGACTGGGAGACTGAACAGCTGTTTAACGCTGAAACTCGTGAAATACCATTTCGGAAATTTGTGCGTGAATGTGCGCGTATTCGACCGCATAATTCCGCATAATGCATAACGAACAATTTTGAGGTGTCTGAGCTTGGCAGCGTTTGGCAACTTAAACGCGATCACAAGGAAATCGTAAAGAATTCAAAAACACACAACTTACTCAGAACTGTTTTAGAACCTCACAGCAACGTTCTCCGTGTCCATTCGAACCTCGCATTCAGCATTGAATGACGGCGAATCACGCTGGGAACACAGAGAGCATGCTGGGAGCGCGATGACATCACACGCCTTTGGCGGCCATATTGAGTGAGGTTCTGGTTTCATATCGTGATTTCTCTGGGAGTGTGATTGAATTTACATAAAGAAAAGAAAGGCGAGCACTATTTTCGGTGATTCGCACACCTTTCACGGAAAGACTGTTTTTTTTTTTCTCTTTTCTTCGTTTTCTCTTCATTGTGTTCATTTTGGTATAGAATATTCCATATTTACCAAGCATATTGTAACTCTATTGGTTGAAATACCATTTCAAGATTCTATTGTATGTTTATAACTGTTCAACTTTTAATAACCATAATTCATATAACCATCATTTTATTATGTCAAACATCTCAGCACCCCCACATTTTTTACCTGCCGCAGGTGACCCAAAAATGGAATAGGATTTATGGTATCCCATGTTTATTGCCTATGTGGAAGTTTTAGAAGAGGATGGTTGTTCCCCTAAGAGAAAATTAGATCTTTTGAGACATTGTTTGGGGGGCCAGGGTATCAAAGAGTTTGACAATCTACCACCTTTAGAGAGTACGGAAGGAATAAATGTGTTCGAAGTTGCAGTCAAAAAAATGAGTATAAGGTTTGGAAAAAAAACCAATGTTGTGATGGAAAGATTTAAGTTCTATTCCCGCGCACAAAAAGAGGATGAGTCAATAGAAAGTTATGTATCTGCTTTACGTTCGCTAGCAGGCTCATGTGCTTTTGACACTATCAATTACGAGCAAGTGTTAAGGGATCAAATAATGATGAAGACTAAAAGCAAGAAAATACAAGAACGATTGTGGCTAGGTACTGAATCGTCCTTAAGTGCTGTAGTGAATATTGCCAAGGGTATTGAACAATCTGAGAAATTTGTTCAGGAAATCAGAGGTCAACCTCCAGTATGCAATACTAAAGTACAGGATACTGTGGTTGAGGTATCGCTTGTAAAAAACCAATCTATAACAAAAAGACCACAATACGTTAACAGAAAGGATTCTGGTTTTAAGGATAACAAGTTCAACAACAGAAGAACTCCTGTCATATGTTACAGATGTGGTAGTTTTGACCATGTAGGCAACTACAAAGGGTGTCCTGCATGGAGTAAAATTTGTGTCAAATGCAAAAAAAACAGGCCATTTTGGGAAAATGTGTAGGTCTATACAGAAAGTTAACTATGTAACAAATGATGAGGAAGATATTTCCGCTGAGTTCAATGAATTCAATTGTATTTCTTGTGTGACGGGGAATAATTGTAAAGGTTTTCCATCTGGTACGATATTAATAGATGGGAAAGAGGTATTAATGATGATCGACTCTTGCGCATGGTACTCCATTATTGGCAAGGACCTATTTAAAAAATTGTGGGATAAGAAACTGTTGTTGCCTCCAGATATTAAACCGGGCAGTTATTCAGGGCATAAAATTGAGCAAATTGAGTGCTATGCCTCAAAGGGATATGGTTGGTAATGAGAGTGTTGATGATTTTCAAAATTTTCTTGATGCTTTTGAGAGCCCTTCCGGACAGGATTTTAATGCTCCTTTTTCCAATGTTCAAGAAATTGGTGAGGCTACTGTAGATTCAACTGTAATTCCAAGTGATGTGCCAACAAGCAGTGTAGCATTGGGGGGAAGTGTTTCTGTACAAAATGATGGGGTTTTGATTCCAAGAAGGAGTACCCGCACCAGGAAATTACCAGTTAAAATGAATGATTTTGTTAAATATTAATTCTACATGTCAAGTTTGTAAATTTCTTTGATTACACCAATTTTTTTTTTTGTTTTTTTTTTATTTTAAGGGGAAAGGTGTGTAGTATTCCCATGTTAGAATGTTATGAGTCAGGTGGGGTTCCATGTTCCACTGGTCAAGGGCGGTTACTTTTACTTGGCTCTTGCCAGTTGTGGTTGTCTAAGCTGTTCCTCTCTTGTTTGGAATAAACATACATGGAAACCCAAATCTGGCTTCACCTTGTCTTACATCACAGAGCAAGTTCTCATAGATGATAGGGGGCTTGTCGCGGAGTGTCTCGTGGACAGTGGAAGGTGTGCCCCCAGGGCAAGTTGCAGAGGGCAGGACCACGCAGAAACAGTCACTATGGCAAAGAAGAATGGAACAGACACATGTCGGACACCAAGTCTGGTCCAGCCAGATGGAGATGCAGGAACCCATCAGCCTCTGGACTCAGTCGCCACCAAGGTCCAACCAGATAGTGCCTGTGACTCATTGCGCACAGAGTTAGTGGCACCAGTGCCTTTAAGGGATGCCACCTGTGATGAGGCGTGCCCAATGGTGTTGGCTCCTCCACATCTTGGCCAGAACACAGTTCCACATGTGTGACATACTGGACCACAGTGTAGGCCTAAGGCAGTGGTCAGCACGGGCCATTCACTGAGTGTCATCGGCTTAGGTTGGATGGCCCCACCGGCCTGCGTAGTTCTGGTTCGGTGGCACCACGGCTCAAAGACTTGCGATGAACTGGGTTGATGGCACCAGGTCAGTTGTTTATTGTGTTTGATCACCTCCGTGACCCGGATCCGGCTTTAATCCGGACTGAGCCGCATCTTCCTCTTACTCCTCTCCGTGCGTTCACTGGTGTGGACTCTGCCATTCATGATTCACGTACAGGTGCTGGGTGTGGAACCTACTGGTCCGCAGGGTAGGCCTGAGCCCTCATCCACGTGTCACCAGTTGGCGTTGAACAGGGTTAGTGGCACCACGTGTCACCAGCTGATGTTGAACAGGGTTAGTGGCACCACTTGTGACCGGCTGAACAGGGTTAGTGGCACCACGTGTCGCTGGCCTGCCATATGGAAATATGCCACACTGATCAAAGGGGGTCTGGTGCTGTCGCCGCTGCCACACCCTTGGGGTCACTGCCATTCAGGACTCAGGACACAGTTCCAAATGTGGGACCTACTGGGCCAGCGATGGTCTGCTGAGGCTGCAGAGGTCATGGGACTGGTGCTTGGAGCTTGCACCGGTATGTGGTGGGCCATCTTTGCCACACGCCGGTGTAGGCAGGTGAGCCGAGCCTCATTGGTGCACTGGGGCAGACATGACGGGTCTGTGGTCCAGCTGCCCGGGGTGCAGCAGACGCACAGGGACGCAGGCCCCGCAACTCTCGCGGCAGGAGTTGTGGTGGGCTGCGGGGCGCCGTCCTGGCAGGCACGTTGTCCATTCAGAAGGAGGACCATGACCGTTGCAATGGGCTTTTTGTTCACACCCCTACGCAGGCCTGGCGTACGCAAGTCCAACCCACTACGCATGCCATGCAGGGGGGACGTAACGTATGACATTTCCGCATTCTGCAACACAGCCTTTGGGGACATGGTGGCGCCCACTGGCCACTACACTCCATGCACCAGCAGTTGTCCTCCACATAATAATAAGAGAAGTAGTGGTGTCACAGTCATTATGTCACAGTCATTATCAAAGATTTCTGTTTTGTTTCCGTTCTAACTCCTTCTGTAATAACTATGGATAAAATCTTTGTGCTCCATATTTTCATTGTGCCTATTTCACTCCTACAGTTCTTTTTACCTATCAAACTACTGGTTCTAAACCACAAACTCCAGCAGGAATTTAGATATAAGGCAACATCAAAAGCCACTTCTTTCACTAAATTTCTCATAATCAGGCTTTTTAATGTCTACTTCTATGCCATGCCCATCAATACTGATACAGACTTCCAGCACTAGTTAAATGCAATGCTGTAGTGGAATGGTTTCTTGGACACTGGAAATTCACCCACAACTGAACAAACCAACTATATATTCAACAAATACATAATGAAAAACATGTTGTGTTCAATACATTGACAAAGCGTATATAAAAATCAAAATTTTAATCTTAATGTGAAGTTTGGAGCATTTCAATATGTGGATTTATTTCTAAAAGACAGAGCTACATGACACTCTAACATATTGCATTGCTATATATTGCATTGCCTTTCTTTCCTCCTAATATATGCTCTCTTTTATCGGTGCATAGTATGGCCTAACATTTCCGCTGCCGTGACACTGCGGCCTCCGCACCGCCAACCCTGAATTACTATCAGAATCCGGCATGTGGGAGACCGCAGGCTTGGCGGTCTTCCTGGGACCACTGCGTTCCTACAGGAAGACCACCAAACTCGTAATCCTTCCCTAAGTCGCTGTCAGCCTTAACTTTTGACCTTGCCCCAGTCAAGCGCAACCAGATTTCCACAGTTGCCGCTAAAACATTTTGGTGCTATTTTGAACCTTGCATTTTACAAATTCATACGTCCAGTTTTGTACAAATGGTGCCATTTTATTCATTAAAACTTAGTCTATTGTTTTTAAATCAGTTTGGGGTATTTCTTTTGTTGTGTTTTAACTATTATTATTTGAGTATTGCATAAATAACTTACACATTGCCTCAAACTTAAGCCTAACTGCTTTATGCCTGGCTACCATAGGTTTAGGAACAGTTTGATCTTTTGGCTTTTTTGGTTCACCCTGACAAGGGTGGTGTAGGAAGGTGGAATTTGACTATATGGTTGCCCCCACTTTTTACCTGGTGTTTTGCTGGTTTATGACTTAGTTGGATTGGGATCCTGCTATTCAGGGCCCCTGTCTATATGCTTTCTCTGTAAAATGGTTTGCATGTAAATTAGGTACATATCTAATTGGATTCTGGAGTGCCTTATAAACCCCTAGTATATGGTATACTATGTACCTAGGGCTTAGGTACCTCAGAGGCCTACCAGGGGCTGAAGCATGTATTATGCCACCCCTTGGAAGCACTCCAAAATGGCACCACAGGTCTGCTACTGCAGCCTGGGTAAGGGTGTGCTTGCACCCCTTAGTATGGTATAGGCTACCTATGTCCACAGCTATATACAGACACATATAAACCTATAAGCCACTCTTATGGCAGGCCTTGACAATCCTGAAGGCAGAGTGCTTGCTTTTATGTGAGAGGGTGCCCAGGCATGAGCTGAGCCCCTCTGCAGCTTTCGGAAATACTTCCTTATGGCTGTTCTGTGATACAGCCATACCATATACTCTTAAGTGCATTATAACCTCGCGGTAAATGCTAACTTTGGGATGGCTGCATCAAAACATGTTGTGTTTGGTGTCAAACGCTTTTCTGGCGGCAGGGGTAGCATTCCACCCTTCTAGAGGGAGAGACATGTTCACACCGGCTAAACCCGGTAGGGCTTTCCTGAGCCCTGGCATCACAAAATGGATGCCTCTGCCACAGACACGGGTCTGGCCTCCTGCTGCTGACCGAAACTCCGGCAGGGGAGGCTTCGACAATAGGTTTCCTGTCGAAGGGAGGTGTGACCACCTCCCCAGACAGGCAGATGTGTATTGGGGCTTGGCGGGAGCACTCTCTGGTGCTTTGAAATCCTGCACTGGTGGCACGTTTGCTGTCCCTGTGCATAGCTCAGTTCAAACCGGTTGCAGGGGCTACCTGCCCCTGCTCTGGCGCAAAACTGGACAAAGGAAATGGGTGTAACCACCCCTCTTTCCAGGCCCACCTATAGGTGGGGCCTTAGAGTTAGTCCATCCCCTAAACTTACTATAAGTATAGGAATCCAGTCCCTAGGACTTTAGATTACCCTGGACGAAACTCTGCTACAGATATCCTGGACCTTCAACGTTCTATCCTGACTTGAAGACTGAAGAAATCTCCCTTGGGGTCAAGGAGTGACTCCCCTGCTTGGCAGGCACCAAAGAGGCAACTGACCGGTCTGCATCGCTGAAGCTCCCGCCAGACGGCGACGTCTTTGCATCACCAGAGGTAGATTTTCAGACTTCTCCGAGGCTACCCTGAGTCCACAGCAAAGCTGAGGCCCGTGGCTATCGTGAGTGACGTGGTACTGTGAACCCTGGACACAGTGAACTTTTGCAGCAGCACTATATTCCTGGTCCTCCTCAAAGTTGTGCTTTGGGATCCAAGTAGCTCCAGCATTGAGCACTTCTTGCACCAAAGATTGTTGGCCTCCACTCCACGAGTGACCCGTGGGCCAGCTTCAAGTGTGACTGCTTGAGGTTCCCTTCGCGATCACTAGCCTGTTGGCTAGCAGGTCCCCATGAAGGCAACTCCTTTTCTGCTTGGGCTTGCCTGGTTGCTCCAGATGAGCCCTGATGTACCCTTGCTGGGTGATTCCCTCAGACCTTGGTGGTCTGCACCGCAGTCCTTTCTCTAACTTCCAGTGACTTGCCTTTGACAAGGCTTGTTGGGTCCATTTTGGTCACCGACACCGCAGCACTCGACAGACTTT
This sequence comes from Triturus cristatus, assembly GCF_964204655.1. Lineage (NCBI taxonomy): Eukaryota > Metazoa > Chordata > Amphibia > Caudata > Salamandridae > Triturus > Triturus cristatus. The sequence continues at coordinate 186,725,334 of NC_140589.1, forward strand.
GTAGAACAGCTTGAATCCGGCTCGTGGACTTTGTCAATTCCTCCTGCACCTCGTGACTAAAGAGTCAAGACACCCATCAACTCACCTAAAGCACCCGACATCTGTGGGCATTGGTGCATCCTGCCCCAGGTCACTGGCACGTGACCCAGACTCTGCCCCCTCTGCTTTCAGGTTCCTTCCATCCTAGATCCAGCCTTGGATCTCTGCGGACACTTCTCCTCTTCACGGCATTTCTTTGCAGGCTCCCATTGAAATCGACGACGCGACCCGACACCAAAAGACACCTATGCACCCGGCTTCCCTGGGTGAGGTAACTCAAGTACTCTGGTGCTCTCGTGGGTGCTAGTCCTAGAACTTCTTAAGTCCAAAAGGGTTTGGTCCTGACTCAATTAGAAGTGTCCCTCATCTTTAAATTTCCAACCGCGACATTGCCCATAGAAGATAAAGGGAATCTGCGGTTGTGTTTACACACTGCATACAGTCCCCGTGGGTCCCCTGTGTCACTACCTTGGGTGGTTCCTTGGGGTCCCAGCGATTCTAGAGGCTATAGTCCTAGTGTCTATTCCAGTCGTGGTTCTTATACCATTTTTTTGGTATATGGTTTGGTACGCCCCTAGGGCCCAAACAGGTATTTGTGCTATTACTGATAATTGCTGACTTGTAAACTAAGTATTTCAAACTCCAGTCTCATAAAGAGACTAGAGGGGTGTGTTTTATACTAAATACATATATTTTAAATATATACCTGGTGTGGTTGTCTTTTCATTTGATCATTCAAGAGCTTATAGACTGGTAAAATAAGCTGCTTACATTCCTTCAAGACTTAGCCTGAAGGCTGCTCTCCATAGCTACCACTAGGATAGATTTCAATAAAGGTTGTCTTTAACCTATCACCATAAGGGGTTGTTTGGACTGATACAAGATGCCCACTAGAACTAGGGGACAGCATATATCAGGCCACCTTCTCACATTGGTGTGCAGCATGTGGGATTCCAGCTTGCTTTTGTTTTACCAGATAATCTCAATTGAATGCATCAACTGAAAACCACTAAAGGTACCTGAGGTACATATAACATCAAGTTTAGCTAACATTAGTCATGTCTAACCAGCCAGGAACCAGTGGGTCCCTACCAGGAACCAGTGAGCTCTTTCCCTATAAATATGAGGATCTCTCCTTTGCTCAGCTTAGGGCCTTATGTTCCATTAGGAAGCTGAAGACAGGCAAAAGTCCATCCACCCAGCATCTCATAAAGATACTAAAACTGGATGATATCACAGGGCCTAGTGGGCGTGATGATGTAGACAGTATAGGTGGGGCAACACCTGAGGGTGGGCCTAGGGGTGGAAACTCCCCTGACCCTACCTCTAATGCTGACCAGACTGGTGACAATGACCAGACTCTGGTGTACCCAGACCTCCTGGATGAGGATGTGGAGGATGACAATAATGCCACTTCCTTTATTCCTCCAGGTAGGCCTGACAACAGGGCTAGAAGGGATAGATCTCTGTCAAGGGGATCTATCCAGTCTAACTCCTCTATAGGAACCTGTTTCTTCTCACAGAGAGAGGGAAATCTCCCAGTGTGGGGAGAGAGAGACATGTTCACACTGGCTAAACCCGGTTAAATCCTTTCAAAGCCCTGGCATCACAAAATGGATGCCACTGCCACAGACACGGGTCTGGCCTCCTCCTCCTGGGCGAATCTCCGGCAAGGGAGGCCTGGACAATAGGTTTCCTGTCACAGGGAGGTGTAAGAACCTCCTCAGACAGGCAGATGTGTATTGGGACAGAGTGGGTGCATTCAGAGAATGCTTTTGAGACACTGCCTGGTACGATTCCTAGACCAGCACAACCCTATTCTCATGGCCTGTCAGCCGTCTGAATCTGCAGGCTAATGTGTTTCCCCTTATTAAAGGATGTTATTTTGTTCATTATAGCATGTGCACACAAGGTGGCTACTCTTTCTTTGTACCTCTGTCTCTACTGCTCTACTTGATATGAGGTCCTGGAGGTCGACCTCTTTATTTGTTGTCTGTCTTGTTTTGTCTTTTTTATATGGGCTATGTTCGCTTCTCTTTTTTTCCCTCAATATATATCTTCTCCTTTCACAACTTGTTATGGGTACATCACATAAGTTAGTTGTTGTTTCTTGCAATGTTAAGGGGTTTAGGCACCCTATTAAAAGACGTGAAATTCAGTAAATGTTAAGAAGTTTAATGTTGATATTTGTTTTTGCAAGAAACGCATGTGGATGATAAAATGTTACATACTATTTCTAAGGGATGGGTGGGAAATACAGTTTCATCTCCTGCTGCAAACCGTAAAAAAGGTGTAGCTATATGTTTCTCACGTAAAGGACAAATACAGCTAATAATGTCTCACCACCACGACTCAGATGGTGGATTTGTTTATGCTCTCGTCAAGGTTCACAAACATATTTGAAACCTTGTCAATATCTATGCCCCTATATCAGATGATCCTTCTTTCTGGTTGTACGTTTCTCCAGAAATATTAAAATTGGGTAGCTAGTCCCTAATTGTGTGGGTGGTGATTTTAAACTCATCAGAGATCTTTTGCTAGACCGTTCCTCTGCATTCAAATTTTGACCTAACAATCTTTTTTCTACTTTGAAACCATTGTTCTCTGTTACTAAGTTGGTTGATTTCTGGATATTAGAACATCATACTGATTCTAAAGCTCATTCCTCTTTTTCTAGGATTGATTATCTATTGACTTCGCGAAACCAATGCCACATGATTAACAAATCGGTTATTCACCCTATTACAATTTCTGATCATGCCCTATTCTCCTGTTCCTTATTTCTTTGGGATCCTCAGGTTCCCAATGAAAGATGGAGAATGACCTTTGATGTAGTTATTAATCCAACTAAGTCTTAAAAGCCTGTCTCAGCCTTTAATGAGTATTTTTTTGTGCATAATAATCCATGAGATACCTCTAAAATAGATATGAATACGATTGTATGCTTAGTAAAAGAGCAGGACTACGTATCTCAAAAGAAAAGTCACATTTTCATTTGAACTCAAACAAATTTGGCTAACTGTTAGCTAACTATATACCCGTTAAGGATGATAAAATTCAAATTGCTGCCATCAAAGCAAGCAACGGTACTTTGCTGACAGATATTGAGGACATTTTGAGAGAGTTGTTATCCTTTTATTCCTCCTCCTTATACCATGAACCTCTCTTGCCCTGAAAAATAAAGTCATCATTGACTTCCTTAATACCTGTCAATTACCTCAAATTTCTGACACTGATAAACTAGCTTTATAAAAGCCTTTTGATATTCAATAAATAATCACAGCTATTAAAACATTGATCCCTAATAAAACACTTGTTCCAGAAGGTATTCCGGCTGAATTTTACATTGTTTTCAAGATCAACTATCTCCTATCCTACTTTTCTTCTTTATGGAGTTTCAACATACTTCCCTGATGGGTGGCTCTTTTATTGAAGCCACAATCATGGTCCTCTCTAAACAAAATAAGAATCCTTCTCTGGTTTCTAACTATCGTCTCATATCTCTAATTAATCAGGATTGCAAAATACATGCCAAACTTTTAGCAAACAGAGTATCACCCCTCCTCCCTTCACTTTTTCAGCCTGACCAGACGGGCTTTATGAAGGGTAGGTTGTCAGCTCATAACACTTGCTTGCTTTGCCATGTCCTATCTATCGCTAAAGACATCAATTGCCCAGTTGGAGTATTGGCCTTGGATGCGGAGAAGGCATTTGATAAAGTAAACTGGCAATTTTTATTCAATATATTGGAAGTTTTTCAGTTCGGGCCAACATTTCTCAACATGATTAAAGCATTGTACTTAGCACCCTCAGGTTCTATTTATGTTAACTGTACTTCTTCATCCCCATTCCATTTATATAGAGGCATGTGTCAAGGTTGCCCACTTTCCCCTTTGTTGTTTCTTATCGCCATAGAACCCCTCTTGTGTTCTCTCCGCATTAGTGACAAATATACTGATGTTGCTTTGAAGAATATTACTATTAAAGTTTCTGCATATGCTGATGGTGATTTATTATATGTTAATGATCCTCTTGTTTCCTTACCTATTATCCTTAATACGATCTATACTTATGCTGAAGTTTCTGGACACTCATTGAACATTAACACGACCGAGTTTTTCCATTAAATGGTCTTTTTAATTCTTCAATGTTGGCAAATACTGATATAGTATGGTCTCCAAAAACAATCAAATATCTAGGCATAACATTTACCAATTGTTGTACATTATTAGCCAGTACTAAAGAGAAACTGGATAGATGGTCCAATCTTCATTTAAATTGGTGGGGACGTATTGGGGCACTTAAAAAGTCTATAACTCCATGAATTAGTTATTTACTGTCCATGTTACCCCTTTATTTCCCTTCCACTTTTTTTGCAAACCTTTATATATTATTTACTAAGTTTATCTGGAACAATAAGTCTGCACGCATTAGTTTCAAAACCTTGCAAATGCCCAAATGTGAGGGAGGGGTTGATTTTGATTTTAAAAGATACCATATATAATATCTTGTAGTGCAATGTTCATTGATTGTGGTTCTACAATCTCTCTCCTTCTAACTCTCCTAAATGGCTTACTCTGCAGAAGAATATACTGGCACCGTATCCAGTACCTGCATTCCTTACCATGGCCAGTAGCTCAGTTGGGAAACAATCACCCATAATTGTGGCTTCTAAGACTGCCCTCTTTTCATTTGATGAAACATTCTCTATAGCCATTGCATCTACCAAGAAAGTTTCTCTTTGGTTCAATCCCAAACTCCAGTAGCATAAACATATTTCTTTTTGGAATTTGTGGATTGTTGCTTGTATTTTCTTTGTTGCTGATATGTGTCATGGAGATATGTTTTATACTCTTGATGTTCTTGAAGCCAAATATAATTTACCTTTGTCTAAATTTCCTAAATATACGTTACTATGCGATTCCATTCTTAATGCATATCCTCAAATATTACATATGACCCAACTTTCTAGTATGGAGGTTTGTGTTAACATATTTAGTCATGCAGGACACATATCCTCTAAAGTATATAAAATACTTTCTACTCCTATGCACTCCTTTATACATTTTACTCAGAAATGGTCATCAAACATAAATATCCACTTTTCAAGTGTGGTATGGAAGGATATTTAGAAGTCTAACACTGCTAGTCATCCCCCGGCTACCCTCATACAAACTAATATTTATTTAGCATAACAATGCTTTTGGACTCCAGATTGACTATTTAAAGCTAAACGTTTAGATACCCCACATTGTTGCCATTGTGATACCATGACAGGAGATTTACAACATTTATTATACGAATGTCAAGTTATTTGTCAATTTTGGTGTGATGTATGGAACATTATAACTCAAATTCTTAATATCTAAACATCTTTATCCTTCTCTATCATACTTTTTTCACTCTTTTCCCCTTAAACCGATATTATTTCATACAGATTTTAAACTTTTGGATTTTCTTATTTCTACTTCACTGAAATCTTTAACTTCCAACTGGAAAGATGTTAATTTGCTTACAGTCAAGGCTTGGAGGGAACGGATTATTTTTCAAAGACGTAGGCACCCCTCATTTTAGCATACTCGTGCTGAACTATCTTCTTCCAGTTCTGACATGTGGTCTAGTTTGGATTCATATATTAATGCTTGTTCCTCAATTAAAAATAAGTAATATAGTTATCATTCGTCCGTATACCTTAAATGTAGCCCTTCTTGTTTTTTATCCTTTGTTACTTGACATATATTGTTATACTATCATATTTGGATTTACATTGATGGGTTATATATCCCTGTTATTGCATTGTATTTATTCTTCATAATTCAATGTTATTTTTTTAATGTGTTTATGTATGATAAAGTATATTTAATAAAAAGCTCTGAACACAAATAAATGGGGCAGACAGAGTCTTCTTTCTCCATGGCGTAGGTGTTTCCTCTCCATCACAGGCCTGTTCTCCATTAAAAAATGTCTCTCTAGGTGTACCACGATGGAGTATACATTTTAATCATAGCACAATTCTGAATGGATTTTTTAAATTAAAAAATGTGTTTCAAAACAGTGCAATCAATTTACCAAAACATAATATAAAGCAACCGCTTGTTGTTGATGCATAATACACTATTCATCTCCACAAGAAATTAAGTAGGAAGTTCTGCCTTTGTCCTTATTGGGTAGGGAGGATACCACCCTGAGTCTGATGACCTTAGGCCTGTGACTGATCTAGAACAAAAGAGAGAAAGGCAGCAAAGTGGGAAAGAGGAGGAAGAGAAAGTAGTAAAAACAGTGATGTAAGGAGAGAGCAGGAATGAAAAAGAACTGACAAGACTGAGATATAGGTGCAGGTAGAGCATATTGGTGACTGAAATAGGCATGAGGGGAAATAACTATTAGATAGCCATGGAATTCAGCAACCAGACAATCAGCAGTGGGGCAGCCAGGCCACTGAGAAACAAGTAGGCTCCATTGTTTATTCTTTCAAAGATTTAGCACTTTGTCAGACAGAAGATCTACCTATCAACCATCTATTGGGTGAAATTTACAAGAACAAAAAAGCACCAGCTTAAGATCAATCTTATTCAATGTCTTATACTTAAAGTATTTGTGGCTTATCATTTATGAAAAAACTAAACAGCTACAAAACATCTGCATACTAGAAACAATGACATCAGACACTTTGTGGGCGGATCTAGGCCCAGGAAATATGCTGCTCTCAGTTATAGCGCTGCAATATCAGCACCCTTTAACAAAAGCAGCTTCAGTATTTTCCACTCGCACCTCCAACCCCCGCTACCGATCAGACTCAATTGCCAGGGCCGGGGTGTGTTCCCAGTCCGGCCCAGTCTATGAGACGTTTCCAGTGAAGTACCTATATGAGAGTTTAGGGTCAATGAATGTTGCTGAATAGACCGGATATGCTAGCTGGACTGCATTGACACAATGGAGGCTATGTTTTGAGGTATACTTGGTGCAATATCAGAGACACAAAGGGTGGGTCTGCCCCATGAGATGTTAGCCTGCACTATTGATTTAGCTAGCAGCAGGTGAACTGATGAAACATGCACCCATTAACTGCGCCCACTGTGATTGCAACACATGGCCCAATTACTGAAAATCGCTGAGGATGTGGAAATGGGTGCTAGGTAGAGTGGATCCATGGCTAAACACTACTCACAGTGATGAGGGTATACTTGTACACACCTCAGCCAGCAGTGCTCCACTTCTAGCCAGTGAAACTGTGAGCTATTTTATTAGTTTCTAGTCGCACCATTTAGCCGTCAGAAAAGGACCAACTTGTTTTAGAACACCTGATTGCAGAGATCCCAATAGTAATACTCTGTGGTATTCCTGGGGCGTGCAGACTAGAGCAAAAGTTGTATTGGTAGGCCAAGGCATCTGTAATTACTACAGCACAATCTTGTACCCCTCATTTATGTAGTATATACATCACGCCTCAAGTGTACTGAACAAGTAGATTGTTTTAAGGCAAATTTCATATATCACTGGTTTGAAGGCACCCCACTCAATGGCAGCTGAAGAAATCAAGCCTTCATTCCTATCAAAATATACATCAATTTCGTTGGCCATGTTTCTGTCAGTGCCCCGGGCTCTAGCTGTCACAGTAAGACCTTCGGGGTCTCTCTTCCCCAGCTCAATGTACATAGCACAGGGTTGTGAACCCATACAGAGCAAGCCAACTACTCAGTCTCCTGCACCAATCTTTTCATACATTCCTCCCAGAAAAAATTTCCAACCGCGTGTATAAGACGTGCTGTTCTCAGTGGCCAAAGTATTCACAAACCTCAGGGTGTGTATTCCTCCAAATGTCAATCAGGTGCCATTTTTGTGCCCGGAAAGCTAACTTCTATGTCACTAGTGCACTGTTGGCTACTCTAAATAGGTGAAGGGATCTGCTTAGTTTTTTACTTAACACCATATTATAATTTCCACCCCATATACCCTTATGGTCTTGGTAACAAACCAAATATGGTGTAATATGGTGTAAGAGACTACAGAATCTGTATCTGTCCTATAGTAGGAGCATATGCACTGGCTATAAGAAAGAACAACCCTTCCAAGGTCCTATGTATCAGGGTGTATACCCTTATCTAGTATGCCGAAACTAGTGCCCACTATGTTTCCCCAATGTCCGCTTCAGTGCATCCAAACCTAATTGTGTGGGATGATTCTCCTGGAGACATATAAGCTGTGCACCTCATCTCATTAGGCAGGAACACATTTTCCTCAGCTTTGACAAGTCAGATCTGTTCTTACATTCAATGTTACCCATTTATACACATTATGCGTTACATTTTGGGCCGTAGAACAGTTTACCTCCAGCAATCTCGGCACATAACTCAGCTTTCCATCATAGGTGTGTCCGTAGATGACACAAAACATTTCTGCGTACAGGGGTGCCTACTGCAATGTGCACTCAGTCCAAATCGGGGTAGCTCCAAAACACATAGCCTGACTTACATAGATCAAACTTTTACTTCACAATTATTAACAACTGAATAAGAAAAACAGAAACATATCAAAATTGGACAGCAACCACACTTACATACCCAACATGTTGAAGCAGGGAGGTTTGCAGTATAACAGTATTATCCCAGATGGGCCGTAGTCCCATCCTTTACTTCCTACTCTTTCACTCCATAAACATCATTGTTCACCGTATTTCAACCTCAATTTGAGTCATTCTGAACGTGCTCAAAAATATAATCCCAAACAACTTCTGTCAGCCATTATGTGGCCACCTCCAGGTCATCACCTCTTAGAGGTTCGAGGTTAGTCTGGTCAGGTCATTGGGTAAACAAAGTTTGGTTTGTTTCTTTCAGTGAATATTGGTCCTGACGAGAGTCCCAGCAAGAAAAGGGATTCGAAACGTGTAGACCTTATTTTCTGAGGCCAATCTATTGTCAAAACAAAAAACAGAGTCTACTGTTTAATAATCACAAATATTTTTTATGTTGATGGTCTTTCTTTGTATATGTATCTAATATTATTTGGGTTTGTTTAATTTGTAAATTTGATATGAATGGGATTGTATGTGTATGAGTGACCATTGAGTAAGTGATTTGTATTTCAATATTGATTTGATACGATAGGAGGTGTCTTAAATATACAAAAGAAAACATATGTTCAAATGTCAATGTGGAGATCACTGTGAGATGTGCTTTTAGGTTTGTGGAATGTATTTTGTAAGAGAAATTTAATGTAACTTGAGAAAACTTTTTGATTAAATCTGACTGAAAAAGTAGTTGCCAGTGATATTGTTTGAGTCAATACACTCTGTGAAAGGTCATGTTCAAAAAAAGTGCAGCATTGGCACATTTTTGGTATTTGACTTTGCATCCAAGGCAGCAGTTCTGGCACAACCCTTTGTTGCTGGGGCCTGCAATAGTGGTGTAGCTAGACACTTTGCCGCCTGTGGTGGTCTCTGCATTTGCCACCGTGCGGCGGCCAATTGGAAAAGTGGGGGGAGGGTGTTGTGCTGGCAATTAATGCATTTGCTGCCCTGTGGCAAACGCATGTAGGAGCGGGAGGAGGTGGCCGTTGGCCCAAAACTCACTTCCTTGTTACGCCACTGCCATGCAATGAACTCTTATGAGGCTGACTAAATCCTGGCAGCCACTTTGGAAACACAGGGAGTATTTAAACTCCACCCAGGAAGCAATTGAGGCTTTGCATTGAGTTTCCCAGTGCGTGGAGTTGACAGCCTGCTTCCCCAATCTCGCCGGTGTTCTTGCGTTGCACCTAGAGCTGCATGGGACTCAGAAGGTGAGCACAGAACTTGGAAGAAGGTGCAGCGCTCTCTTGATTTATTCTCTCCTCAGATAAGTGCTGGCCCTCCGCCACGTTATTTGGAAACAGTGGCAGCACCGTGAGTACTGCCTTTGCGCCTTTGTATCGTTATTGGGAGATGTTTGCAAAACGGCGATAATGGGCTTGATAATATGCTCTATGGAATTCCAATTGAAGCCCATGTCAAATGTAAAGGACGTCTAACATGGGCTTCAATTAGAATTCCATAGAGTATATTATCAAGCCCATTATCGATGTTTTAGCGGCAATTTTCTGCCGCTAAAGCGGCGATAATTTTGTCGCCTGGCTTGTTAATATGCCCCCTTGTGTGCAGTACTGTGGGTTTAATTGCAATAATGGACAATCGCAAGGACCACTTTGTGATTGATGGTAAAGACAACTGAAAGAGCCCGACAAAGGACCCTTCCAGCAGTATGCGCAGGACCACGTCCTGCAGCCCTGCGGCTGCATACCCGGTATTTGTGGTGCAGCATGACAAAAGTGTGTTTGCAGTGAGTGTGCTCAAGTGTTTAACAAATACTGCATTAAGTTATTGTAAAAGTCCTCTGGAGGCATTTTATAGAAGCCACTAAACTGTGTATGATTCTTCTCTCTTCCTGTGACAGTTTAACAGGCAGCCTCTTCATTTACAGACAGGACTGTCTCTGGGTGAGGCCCCTTCATCATCACTGCCACTCCCGCATGAGAGAAGCATCTCTGCAAGGCATAGAGGAATAACAGACAGGGAATCATTCCTGGCACTGGGGGTAAGGTCAGGTTACTGTGCTGCTACTCTTCTTATCGGTGCTACTGTGCACTATATCATCCGGTTGTTGTTTTAGTTTCTTTTGTTAGTTTATTGTTTGTCCCCGAACCCACGCCCCTTGGCAGCATCAGTCGGCACCCGGTTGATTCTGTCCGCTGGCCGTCGGATGCTTTCAGGGGATTGTGGGACCATGCTGCCTCTGTGACTGAACACAGGAAGAAGACCGCGTTCCACCTCGAATGGGTCTGATTGAAAGCGAAGCCAACATTAATAAGGTTACGCAGTCAGCATGGCTTCGGGTGTATTCAGTGTGGAGTTGACAGCCTGCTTTCCCAATCTCGCCGGTGTTCGTCCCTTGTACCTGGAGCTGCATGGGACTCAGAAGGTTAGCGCAGAACGTGGAGTAAGGCGCAGCGCTCTCCGGAGTTCTCCTCTCCTCAGATAAGTGCTGGCCCTCCGCCATATTGTTTGAGAACAGTGGTAGCACCGCGAGTACCACCTGTGAGCATTTGTATTGTTATTGGGAGACGTTCGCAAGGAACGCTTTGTGTGCAGCACTTTGTGTTAAACTACGATAAGGGTCAGTTACAAGTCCCACTTTGTGTACAGTTCTTTGGGTTTAATTATAATAACAGACAGTCGCAAGCACCTCTTTGAGTGCAGCACTTTATGATTCATTGTAAAGACAACAGAAAGACCCCAAAAAGGAAGTATTACAGCTGTAAGTGCAGGACCGAATCCTGCGACCCTGCGGGTGTGTATTCAGTATTTGTGATGCAACATCACAAGAGTGCGTTCGCAGCGAGTGTGCTCGAGTGTGTACAAAATACTGCATTAAGGTATTGTAAAAGTCCTCTGGAGGCATTTAATAGAAGCCAGAATGCTGTGCATGATTGACCCTGTATGACTATGTTCTCTCCCTGTGACACTTTACCAGGGAGCCTCTACATTAATAGACAGGGCTGTATATGGGCGAGGACCCTTCATCATCGCTGTCACTCCTGCATGAGAGTAGCATCTCCACAAGGTATGGAGGAATAACAGACAATGAATCATTCCTGGCACTGGGGGTTATACCATCTAACTGTGCTGCAACTCTTCTTATCAGAACTAGTGTACACTATATCATCAGATTGTTATTTTAGTTTCTTTTGTTATTTTATGGTTTGTTCCCAAACCACTTTCCCTTGGGAGTATCAGTCTGCACCCGTTTGATTCTATCCAGTGGCCGTTGGATCCTTTCAGGGGATTGTAGGACGATGCTGCCTCTGAGACTGAACGCAGGAAGAAGAATGCGTTCCACCTACAATGGTTCTGGCAGAATGCGAAGCAGAAGTTACTAAAGTAACTCAGACAGCATGGCTTCGGATGCATTTGAGTGCTCACCACTGCTATACGGGGCCTCCAGAGACAGGTAGAGATAGCACGGGTGGAGAACCAATCCCTCAGATCTCGTACGGCAGGAGGGAAACAGCCATTACAACACAGTCATTACAATGCACTACATTTACAAAGCAGTCATTACAATGCAACTGCCTTTACATCGCATGCCACTACAACGCATGTCATTACAATGCATGTTATTACTATGCATGCCATTACAACGCATTATTAGGTAAGCAATGGGGAATTCCCCTACACTATCCAACACTTACCCTACTGTTGCACTCACTGGAGGGGGAATAGTAATTTTTACGCCTACACTATCCAATACTTACCCTACTGTGGCACTCACTGGAGTGAGAATAGTAATTTTTACCCCTACACTATCCAACACTTACCCTACTGTTGCTCTCACTGGAGTGGGGATAGTAATTTTTACCCCTACACTATCCAACAATTACCCTACTGTTGCATTAACTGGAGTGGAAATAGTAATTTTTATCCCTACACTATCCAACACTTACCCTACTGTTGCCCTAAAAGTGTGATGCACAATGCATCACACTTTTAGGTCAACAGTAGGGTAAGTGGTACATAGAGCAACAATGGTATGCGTTGTAATGGTATGCGTTGTAATGGAATGTGTGGAAAATGTAGTTTCTAAAAATGTATTGGTATGGCATGCGATGTAAAATCATGAGTTGTAATGGATGTTGCGATCTAAAAACCACATTGTAAAGACATGCATTGTAAATGTTTGCTTTGCAATGCGGACTATTAAAGGCCGGAATGTCCTAACACATAGAAAGGGTACAGTCCCAGTTAGGAAGTTCTGCTCCTATCCCCTCCCCAGTGAACATAAATGCAGGTATGTCCCCCGCTGCAGCCACCATGGTGAATCAATTAGCAGTGCCATTAAACCCACCAGAGTGGTATAAGGGAGACCCCAGAAACTCAATAATTCTCTGACCCAATGTAAACTATATTTTCTCTGTAGACCCTTAGGGGCTTATTACGATGTCAGGCGGATCGCCACTGCCCGCATGGCGGTGGCGATCCACCCGACATATTCCTCCGCCCGCCACCCATTTCCCCCCACCATATTAGTATCGCAGGGGGACCCCGGCAGTCCGCCGGTTTTCCGCCCAGTCGACCAGTCGACCGGGTGGAAAAGGGGCTGGATATGGTGGCAGTGTCTGCTAGGCACCGCCATCCATATTACAATTGGCAGCAGTGCAGGGTTTTCCATGGCGGAGACCCCGCCATGGAAAGCCAGGCGGAGTTTGCTGTTGGGGACCCGTTGCGGGCCCCCAGGATATGGTGGTGGGGGATGCACATGGAGGTACCATTATGGGGGTACCTATGGTAGCCCCTTACATTGTCTTGGACAAGGTGGCAGGCACTGTGCAGTGCCTGTCACCTTGTGCATGACAATGCACAACGTGCATTCCCAGCATTGTGGCAGGCGGTGCTGTGAGCACCGCCCGCCACAATGCTGGGAATAGGGGATGCCACGGTGGTGGTGGCATCCTAATTGCCAGTGCGGGACCGCCGCACCACTGGCGGCCGGTCCCAGCACCACTAGGGTGGCGGGCGGACAAAAGTCCGCCCGCCATCCTAATCGGCCCCTTAGTGTTCCCATCCCCAGAGTGCCGCATGGCATTCGTCCTATCACGGGATACAGCAGCTTGGTCCATCACGATTGTGGCCAACCACAAATGCCTACCACCTTCCGCAGTGGTATAAAAACTTCTGGGATGTGTACAGTGAGCAAAAAGTGGAAACTCTGCCTCCCCACAGAGAATTAGATTGCCAGATCAACTTAGAACCGGGGCAAAACTTTTGTGCAGTCGTATTTACGCCCTGATGGAAACAGATAATGAACATGTCAAGGACTACTTAGCCAAGTATCTGGTTAATGGTTTCTTTAAGCACTCAGAGTCACTGGCCTCATCAGCTTTGTTCTATTGACTCAAGAAGTCAGGCAAATTAAGAACCTACATCGGTTATAGGTCCCGGATTCAAATCACCATCAAGAACTGCTGCCCTCTACCTTTTGTTGCTCAAATGTGAATTTACCTTGAAAAAAAAATGATAAGAGGTGTTTGGCAAAACAGGAACAGTTGGTTTAATTAGAGACTGTGGCCAAAAGAACAGGCAACAGAGTCGGGGCTGTCATTTTATACATTTCACAAAGTGCAAAAAACAGTTTGTACATTAGTTTTAGAACAGGAATCTGGGCCTATTCACAGATTCATAAATCTGGTCATTTGATAAGAAGTGAGGGTGGGTCTCGACCTTCCGTGGACACAATGCGGAGCTAGTGGGCATGTGCCGAGATGTTTGACATGGGGAGTGCGTGATCACTGAGAGTGGTGTACAGGCTGTGTTCTGATTGGCTGACAGTTCCTAACTTGGGGGTCATTATGATGGCGGAAGACCGTCCGTCACGGAACGGCCACAGGCATTTGGACCGATTGCCTGGTGGAGCAGTCTGCATGCATAAAATGGTGGCGGTGCCTAGCAGGCACCGTCCACCATATTATGATGCAGGCTGTGATCCAGCCTTTCCATGACAGCGAAACTGTCATGAAAAGGTTGGCGGAGGTTCTTTTCGGGGGCCTGTTGTGGGCCCCCAATGTGTTGGGGGCAGGTGCATGTGCACTGGGGAGTACCCTTTGTACCGCCCTACATTTCAGAGCACTAAGTGGCAGGCACCGTGTGGTGCCTGCCACGTAGAGCACTGAAATGCATAACATGCTCTTTTAACATCAAGGCGGGTGCTGCTGTCAGCAGCACTAGCCGCAATGTTAAAATGCAAGATGTGACTGCCATGGTGGCGGTCACATCCTAATTTCGTGTGCGGAACCGCCGCATGTATTGCGGACGGTCCCGGTCACGAACACGATAGCGGACAGGCTCCAGTCTGTCTACCATCGTAATCGGCCCCTTAGTGTGGCATTTGACTTTATGGCCAATCTCCTAAGTCCTTAGTGGGATTGATCTGGTTTTCCTCTTTGCACATTTGTCTGATGGTTACGTCTCCCTCCACCAGTGATCAGTCAATCAGTTGATTCTGGCCTGGGTCGCAGGGCCTGCCTGACAACGCACTTTGACTCAGGGTTGAGAGTAGGTCACATTGGGTGAATTCAAAAACAGTGATGTGAGTTCATTATTATACGTACATATATTGTGACGTGCATTATTATTGCATTTTCCAATATTAACATTCCCTCTCTAGTTGATTTTTCAGTTCACTGACAGAATATCGACCTCAAAAATATAGAAGTTAAAAAATATTAAGGTAAAAATATAGAATTGAAAAATATCGACTCTCTATACTTTAACAGGTAAGTACAAAAATATCAGAAAAAAATCTAGATGTCAAAAATATAGTTGTACAAAATATTGATTTTTTTAATATATATATATATGTATGTATAGTACCTACTGGAGGTCGCCAGTAGGTAGATATAGTTATTAGGACCTATTTTCCATAGGAAATCCACAACATTCTATTTGAATAACGTTGGCGCCGATTGACGAACTTTCGCGAAATTTTCCAAACTTTTGGCCAGCTCCGGTCCGCTCCTCTCCTGAAAATTTCACGGTGATTCGTCAAGCGAGGGCCGAGAAAAAAGGGGGGTCCCAAAATGCGTTTTCCACATGCATTTTCCCATAGGACCTGTTGACGCAGCTACAGCCGAACTGCTGAACGGAATTACACCAAATTTGGCAAAGAGGTAGTCCTCAGTTCAGACTCGTGCCTTTTGCTTAAATGGTGTAAATCCGTTCAGTAGTTCCTGAGAAGAGCAAAAGTAAAATCATAGATATATCTATGGCCTCGGAAGATCCGTGCACACTCCCCGCACCCAGCGCGCACCCTGCCGTGCACGAGCTGTATTCTAATTGGCTGTCAACACTCCAGATCTGGAAGTGGTGGCAGCCATCTTGTGCCTCGGTAGAACCAAGGCACAAGAAACCTATAAAACAAACGTGAAAAAAGCAAAAAGGGGGCAGGGTAGAAACACCCTGACCCCCTAGGCCTGGTCAGGGGGTCCCACAAGGACCCCAGGGCCAGAAAAGCATTTTTTTATCGTCGAGATTCGCGCACACAGTGCGCATTTCAGCCGGAAAAAAAAAAAAAGAAGCGCGGGAGCCCTTGAATACTGGGGGTCCCTGGGGGCCAACTAGCCCACGAGTAACCTCCAGTATGCGCCAGGGGGCTGCGTTGCAGAGTGTTGTAAAAAGGGGCATGGCCTTTGAACACCTCTCTGCAACGCAGCTCCCTGGCACATACTGGAGGTACCTGGTGGGCTAGTTGGCCCCCAGGGGACCTCTGGATTGAAGAGGAATTAATTCACCTCAGGCTACCGCCCCCTTCCTTCACCATTGTACAAATATTCCTCTAAAATCAGCCGAACTATGAATTCCGATTTACTCACCTGTTATCAGAAGAAAACCCAGGGCTGCATCTTTTAGCGCAGCACTGACCCTAAAAAGTAATTGTAAGCGTACTTACTAGTAACTTGTATTTCCTTCCATAGGAATCCATTGTGTGGTTTTCACCAGAAAAGTTTCTAAATGTCCATTTTCACAAACTATAAATATTCCTAAAAAATAGTCTGTATGACTTAAGCACATTCTTTCAACTGTTTACAGGAGATTGGCCAGTGCCGGATCCAGGATCCACCACTGAGTAAAAAAAAGTAACGATAACACTACTTACCTGCTAAGTGATTTTTCTGCCATACGATAACATTGGTGATTCTATGTGAAAATGTTTCTAAGTGTCTACTTTTAAAATACAATAATATTCCTTAAAAAGGACTACTGTAACCAAAAGGCTTTTACTCAACTGTCTACAGGAGATGTCCAAGGACTGAATCTAGGATCCAGTCCTCTGGTTAGAAAAGTAATCCATAAAGTAACTAATTGCATTTGACTAGAAATTCACATTGAGCTCAATGTTGCATTGTGTTTGAAATTGTGTTGCCCATTGCAATAACTGTTTCTACTGTAGTTAAAAGTCTATTGCCTATTTGCAAAGTATTTAAACTAAAGTAATTCATTCTGAGAAAGTATATTTTGTATTGTAATGTATAATGTAATTAAAAAAAAAAAAATATCTCAAAATAAACAGTTTACAAAATGTAGTAAATCAGTATCAAAATAATCAGTATAACAATTAATACATTAAAAATTGTCATTTACAAAACCTTTGAAATTCACTGAAAAAAACCATAGGTTTCGGGCCTGATATAGTTAGGAATTAGCATTTAAAGAACCTTTGAAAGTCACTGAAAAAACCATAGGTTTCAGGCCTGATATAGTTAGGAATAGGCATTTAAAAAACCTTAGAAATTCACTGAAAAAACAATAGGTTTTAGGGGTGTTATAGCTAGCTGGACATTTCACTCGAACAAAACCATTGAAAGTCCTCCGATATAGTTAGTTGTACTAACTACATCTCGCGCGCCCGCAATCCACTGCTGATGATGTCACATATTACATCATTCATGACATGGTCAGTGACATCACTGATGACATCTCAAATGACATCACTGATGACATCATCCACGTGACAATCAGATACACCTCATCATACACTAGTATAACCTTTCATCACTCACTGTAAAATGCAGAGTGCCAGATTTAAAACCATTGACACACCAATACAAGTTTCTAAACGCCCACTCAGTGATTCCTAGTTCTATATACACATGTAATCACTTACCTATAGATTCACTCATACATGATGTCAATGATCAATAGAACACTATCAAATATACTACATCGACATTACACACCAGCACACATCCTAATCACTTATGAAGTCATCCTACTCACTTATGCAAACAATGGATCATACTTACTTTTGCTTAGCTATACACTTATAAAAACACAACTTCATCTATTCATATAGATAATAACTCATACTTAGTGTGTTATAAAAACACTATTACAAGTATACAGTTAGCCATACAGTCACTCATACAATCACTGAGTCTTATGTATACTTATTTTATATACAACAACTGACACATACACTGGCTTTTATTTTTCTAGTTTGTTGGACATGTACCGTTGAGACATATATTTGCTCATCGCCACACCCACAAAGATATTCACTCACCCAAAAAGTGTCATAACATGTAGTTTTAACTTCATATAACTACTGAATCAACTATTCACACATCTTTGGGCAGTCACACCCCCCCCACCGAACCACACACACATTCAATCTCCCATACAAATACTCAGTTAACTAATCAATAAATAATATAGACTTTCACGTAGCTAGTAACCAACTAGTGCAGCAGTTTACACTATATAAATATTGAATATATTAAATCATAAAATGAATCTAAAAAAATGAATTAGATTTAATATACATTTTAACAGATATAACTACTAAATTTAATTTTAAAAGTTGAACACACATACAAAATAATTAATATATATTTACTTTAAAACAATTAATAAACTATTAATTTTAATTTATTTTACAATTGTATTATATAAAAATGTACACACACATATACACTAGGTCCTAACTATAACTACCTACTGGCGCCCGCCAGTAGGCAATATGTATATATTATCTACTGGCGGTCGCCAGTAGATAGTTGTAGTTAGGACCTAGTTTCCATTGAAAAAGCATTTTTTGTTTTCCCAATAACTTTGGTGCCGGTTGACGAATCTTCGGGAAATTTTCAAAACTTATGGCACGCTCCGGTCAGCTCCTATCCTGAAAGTATCGTGGTGATTTGCCTAGCAGAGGCTGAGAAAAAAGGGGAGGTCCCAAAACGTGTTTTTTCCATGTTTTTCTCTATAGGAA
Source organism: Triturus cristatus (assembly GCF_964204655.1). NCBI lineage: Eukaryota > Metazoa > Chordata > Amphibia > Caudata > Salamandridae > Triturus > Triturus cristatus. The sequence goes on from NC_140589.1 coordinate 186,744,164, forward strand.
ACTACAGCTCGAACTGCTGAACGGAATTACAGTAAATTTGGCAAAAAGGTAACCCTTGGTTCAGAAAGAGACCTTTTTGTTAAATGATGTAAATCCATTCAGTAGATCCTGAGAAATTTAAAAAAAATAGAGGTCGAAAAATGCATTTCCCATAGGAAACTTTAGACAGGGCTATAGCTCGAACTGCTGAACAGAATTACACCAAATTTGGCAAAAAGGTAGTGCTTGGTTCAGAAAGCATCCTTTTTTTTAAATGGTGTAAATCCATTCAGTAGTTTTTGGAGATATTAAACGAAAAAAAATCTTTATATATTTGGGTGGGACCTAACTACACAAGCACAAGCTTGGCAATAAGTGGCTGCCAACACTTCAATCCAGGAAGTGTTGTCAGCTGTCTTGGTGCAATGCTTTTTAGGTCTCGCCTAGCGACGCAGCACATGCATTGCACACTACACAAACACCACTGCACTACCCTAAACACTAAAACAATACCCCAGCATGATCCCCTACACTACCCAAACACTACTGCACTACCCTAAACCCTAAAACACTACCTCGGCATGACCCCTTACACTACCCAAACATCACTGCACTACCCTAAACCCTAAAACACTACCCCCAGCACGACGATCCACTACACTACCCAAACACCACTGCACTACTCTAAACCCTAAAACACTACCCCCAGCATGAACCCCCACACTAACCAAACACCACTGCACTACGCTCAACCCTAACACACTACCCCCAGCATGACCCCCTACACTACCCAAACACAACTGCACTACCCTAAACCCTAAATCTACCCCAAGCATGACCCCCTACACTACACAAACACCACTGCACTACCCTAAACCCTAAAACTCCACCACCAGCATGACCCCCTACACTACCCAAACACCACTGCACTACCCTAAATCCTAAAACACTACCCCCAGTGTGACCCCCTACATTACCCAAACACAACTGCACTACCCTAAACCCTAAAACACAACCCCCTTACTACACAAACACCACTGCACTAAACCAAACCCTAAAACACTATCCCAGCATGACCCACTACACTACAAAAACACCACTGCACTACCCTAAACCCTTAAACACTACCCCTACACTACACAAACACCACTGCACTACCCTAAACCCTAAATTACTACCAACAGCTCAATCCCCTATTCTACCAAAACACCACTGCATTACCCTAAACCCCAAAACACGAAAACCTACACTACAAAAACACCACTGCACTACCCTAAAATCTAAAACACTACCCCCAGCATGACCCCCTACACTACACAAACACCACTGCACTACCCTAAACCCTAAACAACTACCCCCTACACTACACAAACACCACTGCACTGCACTAATCCCTAAAACACTACCCCAGCACAAAACACTACCCTACACAAACACCACTGCACTACACTAAACCCTAAAACACTACCCCCATCACGGCCCCCTACACTACACAAACACCACTGCACTACCCTAAACCCTAAATCTACCCCAGCACGACCCCTACACTACCCAATCACTACTGCACTATGCTAAACCCTAAAACACTACGATAGTATGGGCCCCTACACTACACAAAGACCACTGCGCTACCCTAAACCCTAAAACACTACCCCCAGCACTAACCCCTACACTACCCAAACAACACCGCGCTACCCTAAACCCTAAAACACCACCCCCAGCATGACCCCCTACAATACCCAAACACCACTGCGCTACCCTAAACCCTAAAACACTACCATCAGCACGACCGCCTACACTAACCATACACCACTGCGCTACCCTAAACCCTAAAACACTACCCCAGCACGACCCCCTACGCTACCCAAACACCACTGCACCACCCTAAACCTTAATACGCTACCCCAGCACGAACCCTACGCTACCCAAACACCACTGCACTACCTAATCCCTAACACACTACCCCCAGCATGATCCCCTACACTACCCAAACACAACGGCACTACCCTAAACCCTAAATCTACCCCAAGCATCACCCCTACCCTACACAAACACTACTGCACTATCCTAAACCTCTACCACCAGCATGACCTCCTACACTACCCAAGCACCACTGCACTATCCTAAAACACCACCCCCAGCATGACCCCCTACATTACCCAAACACAACTGCACTACCCTAAACCCTAAAACACAACCCCCTATACTACAAAAACACCACTGCACTACACCAAACCCTAAAACACTAACCAAGCACGACCCATTACACTACCCAAACACCACTACGCTACCCTAAACCCTAAAACACTACTCCCAGCACGACACTCTACACTACCCAAAGACCACTGCGCTACCCTAAACCCTAAAACACTACCCCCAGCACGACCCCCTACACTACCCATACACCACTGCGCTACCCTAAACCCTAAAACAGTACCCCCAGCATGACCGCCTACACTACAAAACACCACTGCGCTACCCTAAACCCTAAAACACCACCCCCAGCATGACCCCCTACAGTACCCGAACACGACTGCACTACCCTAAACCCTAAATCTACCCCCAGCACGACCCTCTACACTACCCAACACCACTGCACTACCCACAACCCTAAAACACTACCCCCTACACTACCCAAAAACTACTGCACTACCCTAAATCCATAAACACGACCACCTACACTACACAAACACCACTGCACTACCCTAAACCCTAAAACACTACCTCCAGCACTACCCCCTACACTACACAAACATGACTGCACTACCCTAAACCCTAAATCTACCCCCAGCAGGACCCCCTACACTACCATACACCATTGCACTACGCTAAACCCTAAAACACGACCCCCTACATTACCCAAACACCACTGCACTACCCTAAACCCTAAAACACTACCCCTAGCACGACCCCATACACTACCCAAACACCACTGCACAACCCTAAATCCTTAAACACTTCCCCCAGCATGACCCCCTACATTACCCAAACACCACTGCACGACCCTATACCCTAAAACCCTACCCCAGCACAACCCCCTACACTACCTAAACACCACTGCACTACCCTAAACCCTAAAACACTACCCCCAGCAAGACCCCCTACACTACCAAAACACCTGTGCACTACCCTAAACCCTAAAACACGACCCCCTATTCTACACAACCACCACTGCACTACCCTAAACCCTAAAACGCTACCACCAGCATGACCCCCTACACTACAAAAACACCACTGCACTACCATAAACCACTAAACACTACCCCCTACACTACACAAACACCACTGCACTACTGTAAACCCTAAAACACTGCCCCAGCACAACCCCCTACACTACACAAACACTACACCAATACTCTAAACACTAAAACACCACTGCACTACCTAAACTCTAAATCTACCCCCAGCACGACCCCCTACACTACCCAAACCCACTGCTCTACCCTAGATCCTAAAAAACTACCCCCAGCATGACCCCTACACTACACAAACACCACTGCACTACCCTAAACCCTAAATCTACCCTCAGCACGACTCCCTATACTACCCAAACACCACTGCACTACCCTAAACCCTACAACAATACCCCCAGCACGACCCCCTACACTACACAAACACCACTGCACTACCCTGAACCCTAAATCACTAACCCAAGCACGACCCCATACACTACACAAACACCACTGCACTACCCTCAACCCTAAAACACTACCCCAAGCACGAACAACCAAACAGTATCAAAATATCACTGCACTACCCTAAACCCTAAATCTACCCCCAGCAGGACCCCCTACACTACCCAAACACCACTGCACTACCCTAAACCCTAAATTTACCCCCAACACATCCCCTTACACTAACCAAACACCACTACACTGCACTACACCCAGCACGACCACCTACACTACACAAACAAAACTGCACTGCCCTGAACACTAAAACACTACCCTCAGCACCACCCCCTACACTACACAAACACCACTGCACTGCCCTAAACCCTAAAACACTACCCCAAGCAGGACCCCATACTCTACACAAACATCACTGCACTGCCCTGAACCCTAAAACACTACCCCAGCACGACCCCCAACACTACACAAACACCACTGCACTACCCTAAACCACTAAACACTACCCCTACACTACACAAACACCACTGCACTACTCTAAACCCTAAAACACTGCCCCAGCACAACCCCCTACACTACACAAACACTACTGCAATACTCTAAACACTAAAACACTACCCCCAGCGCGACCCCCTACAATACACAAACACCATTGCACTACCTAAACTCTAAATCTACCCCCAGTATGACCCACTACACTACCCAAAACCACTGCTCTACCCTAGACCCTAAAACACTACCCCCAGCATGACCCCTACATTACACAAACACCACTGCACTACCCTAAACCCTAAATCTACCCTCAGCACGACTCCCCATACTACCCAAATACCACCGCACTACCCTAAACCCTACAACAATACCCCCAGCACGACCCCCTACACTACACAAACACCACTGCACTACCCTGAACACTAAACCACTAACCCAAGCACGACCCCCTACACTACACAAACACCACTGCACTACCCTCAAGCCGAAAACACTACCCCAAGCACGAACGACCAAACACTATCAAAATATCACTGCACTACCCTAAACCCTAAATCTACCCCCAGCAGGACCCCCTACACTACACAAACACCACTGCACTACTCTAAACCCTAAAACACTGCCCCAGCACAACCCCCTACACTACACAAACACTACAGCAATACTCTAAACACTAAAACACTACCCCCAGCGCGACCCCCTTCAATACACAAACACCATTGCGCTACCTAAACTCTAAATCTACCCCCAGCACGACCCCCTACACTACCCAAAACCACTGCTCTACCCTAGACCCTAAAACACTACCCCCAGCACGACCCCTACACTACACAAACACCACTGCACTACCCTAAACCCTAAATATACCCTCAGCACGACTCCCTATACTACCCAAACACCACTGCACTACGCTAAACCCTAAAGCACTACACCCAGCACGACCACCTACACTACACAAACACCGCTGCACTGCCCTGAACACTAAAACATTACCCCCAGCACCACCCACTACACTACACAAACACCACTGCACTGCCCTAAACCCTAAAACACTACCCCAAGCATGACCCCATACTCGACACAAACATCACTGCACCGCCCTGAACCCTAAAACACTACCCCAGCGCGACCCCCTACACTACACAAACACCACTGCCCTACCCTAAACCCCCAAAAAACACTGTCCCAGCACAACTCCCTACACTACACAAACACCACTGCACTATCCTAAACCCTAAAACACTACCCCCAGAACGACCTCCTACACTACCCAAACACCACTGCACTACCCTAATCCCTAAACCACTACCCCAGCATGGCCCCCTTCACTACCCAAACAGCACTGCACTACCATAAACCCTAAATCACTACCCCCATCATGACCCACTACACTACCCAAATACCACTGCACTACTGTAAGCCCTAAAACACTACCCCCAGGATAACCCCTACACTAAACAAACACCACTGCAATACTCTAAACACTAAATCTACCCCCAACACGACCCCCTACACTGCCCAAACATCAAAGCGGTATCCTAAACCCTAAAACACTACCACCAGCATGACACCCTACACTACCCAAACACCACTGCGCTACCCAAAACCCTAAAACACCACTCCCAGCACGCCCCCTACACTACTGAAGCACCACTGTGCTACCCTAAACCCTAAAACACTACCCCCAACACGACCCCTACGTTACCCAAACACCACTGCACTACCCTAAACCCCAAAACACTACCCCAGCACGACCCTCAACACTACCCAACACCACTGCACTACCCTTATCCCTAAAACACTACCCCAGCACGACCCCCTACACTACCCAAATATCATTGCACGACCCTAAACAATATATCTACCTCCAGCACGACCCCCTACACTACCCAAACACCACTGCACTACCCTTAACCCTAAATCTACCCGCAGCACGAACCCCTACATTACCCAAACACCACTGACCTACCCAAAACCCTAAATCTACCCCCAGCACGACCCCCTAAACTACCCAAACACCACTGCACTACCCTAAACCCGAAAACACTACCCCCAGCATGACACCCTATACTACCCAAACACAAGTGGGCTACCCTAAACCCTAAAACTCTGCCCTCAGCACAACACCCTACACTGCCCAAACATCACTGCAGTACCCTAAACCCTAAAACAATACCCCCAGCATGATCCCCTACACTACCCAAGCACCACTGCGGTACTCTAAACCCTAAAACACTATCCCTAGCATGGCCCCCTTCACTACCCAAACACCACTGCACTTCCCTAAAGCCTAAAACACTACCCCACCATGACACTCTACACTACCAAACATCACTACGGTACCTTAAACCATAAAACACTACCCAAAGCACGACACCCTACACTACCCAAACACCACGGTGCTACCCTAAACCGTAAAACACTATCCCCTGCACAACCCCATACACTACACAAAAACCACTACGCTAACCTAAACCCTAAAACACCACCCCAACACGACCCCGTATACTATCTAAAAACCACTTCACTACCATAAACCCTAAAGCACTACCGCAGCATCACTCCCTATACTACCCAAACACCACTGCACGACCCTAAACCCTTAAAACACTTCCCCAGCACGACCCCCTACACTACCCAAACACCACTGCACTACCCTAAACCCTACATCTACCCCCAGTATGATCCCTACACTACCCAAACACCACTGCACTACCCTAAACCCTAAAACATGACCCCCTATATTCCACAAATAGCACTGCACTACCCTAAACCCTAAAACACTACCCTCAGCATGACCCCATACACTACAGAAACACCACTGCACTACCCTCAACCCTAAAGCACGAACCCCCAAACACTACCCAAATACCACTGCTCTACCCTAAACCCTAAATCTATCCCCAACTTGACCCACTACACTACCCAAATACCACTGCACTACTGTAAGCCCTAAAACACTACCCCCAGGATAACCCCTACACTAAACAAACACCACTGCACTACTCTAAACACTAAATCTACCCCCAACACGACCCCCTACACTACCCAAACATCAAAGCGGTACCCTAAACCCTAAAACACTACCACCAGCATGACACCCTACACTACCAAAACACCACTGCGCTACCCAGAACCCCAAAACACGACCCCCAGCACAACCCACTACACTAACCAAACAGCACTGCGCTACCCAAAACCCTAAAACACCACTCCCAGCACGCCCCCTACACTACTGAAGCACCACTATGCTACCCTAAACCCTAAAACACTACCCCCAACACGACCCCTACGTTACCCAAACACCACTGCACTACCCTAAACCCCAAAACACTACCCCAGCACGACCCTCAACACTACCCAACACCACTGCACTACCCTTATCCCTAAAACACTACCCCAGCACGACCCCCTACACTACCCAAATATCATTGCACGACCCTAAACAAAATATCTACCTCCAGCACGACCCCCTACACTACCCAAACACCACTGCACTACCCTTAACCCTAAATCTACCCGCAGCACGAACCCCTACATTACCCAAACACCACTGACCTACCCAAAACCCTAAATCTACCCCCAGCACGACCCCCTAAACTACCCAAACACCACTGCACTACCCTAAACCCGAAAACACTACCCCCAGCATGACACCCTATACTACCCAAACACAAGTGGGCTACCTTAAACCCTAAAACTCTGCCCACAGCACAACACCCTACACTGCCCAAACATCACTGCAGTACCCTAAACCCTAAAACAATACCCCCAGCATGATCCCCTACACTACCCAAGCACCACTGCACTACTCTAAACCCTAAAACACTATCCCTAGCATGACCCCCTACACTACCCAAACACCACTGCACTACTCTAAACCCTAAAACACGACCCCTTACACTACACAGGCACCACTGCACTACCCTAAACCCTAAATCACTACCCTCAGCACGACCCCCTACACTGCACATACACCACTGCACTACCCTCAACCCTAAAACACTACCCCAGCACGAAACCCCAAACACAACCCAAATACCACTGCACTACCCTAAACCCTAAATTTACCCCCAGCTTGACCCCCTACACTACCCAAACACCACTGCACTACTCGAAACCCTAAATTTACCCCCAGCACGAACCCTTAAACTAACCAAACACCACTGCACTGCCCAAAACCCTAAAGCACTACCCCAAGCACGACCCCATACTCTACACAAACATCACTGCACTGCCCTGCACCCATAAAACACTACCCCAGCACCACCCCCTACACTACACAAATAACACTGCACTACCCTAAACCATAAATCTACCCCCAGCACGACCCCCTACACTACCCAAACACCACTGGCCTACTCTAAACCCTAAATTTACACCAGCACGACCCCCTACATTACCCAAACACCACTGCGCTAACCTAAACCCTAAAACACTACCCCACCACGACACTCTACACTACACAAGCATAACTGTTGTACCCTAAACCCTAAAACACTACCCCAGCTCGACCCTCTACACTACCCCAACACCACTGTGCTACCCTAAACCCTAAAGCACTACCCTCAACACGACACCCTACACTACCCAAACACTACTGTGCTACCCTAAACCCTAAAACACTATCCCCAGCACGACCCGATACACTACACAAAAACCACTGCGCTAACAAAAACACTACCCCAGCACGACCCCCTATACTACCCAAACACCACTGCACTACCCTAAACCCTAAAACACTACCCCAGCACGACCCCTATACTACCCAAACACCACTGCACTACCCTAAACCCTAAAACACTACACCAATACGACCCCCTACACTACCCAAACAACACTGCACTACCCTAAACACTAAATCTACCCCCAGCATGACCCCCTACACTACCCAAACACCAATGCACTAACCTAATCCCTAAAACACGACCCCCTACACTCCAAAAACACCACTGCACTACCCATAACCGTAAAACACTACCCCTGCACTACACAGACACCACTGCACTACCCTATACCCTAAATCACTACCCCCAGCACGACACCCTATACTATCCAAACACCACTGCACTACCCTAAACCCTAAAACACTGCCCCCAGCATGACACCCTACACTACCCAAACATCACTGCAGTTCCGCAAACCCTAAAACACTACCCCGAGCATGATCCCCTACACTTTCCAAACACCACTGCGGTACCCTAAACCCTAAAACACTATCCCCAGCATGACCCCCTACACTACCCAAACACCACTGTGCTACCCTAAAACCTAAAACACTACCCCACCACGACACTCTACACTATCCAAACATCACTACGATAACCTAAACCCTAAAACCCACATAGCACGACTCCCTACACTATGCAAGCATCACTGCTGTACCCTGAACCCTAAAACACTATCCCTAGCACGACCCCCTACACTACCCAAACACAATGGTGCTACCCTAAATCCTAAAGCACTACCCCCAGCACGACACCCTACACTACCCAAACACCACTACACTACCCTAAACCCTAAAATACGACCCCAACATGACCCCCTATACTACCAAAACACCACTGCACTACCCTAAACCATTAAAACACTACCCCAGCACGATCCCCTACACTACCCAAACACCACTGCACTACCCTAAACCCTAAAACACGACCCCCTACACTACACAGGCACCACTGCGCTAACCTAAACCCTAAAACACTACCCCACCACGACACTCTACACTACACAAGCATAACTGTTGTACCCTAAACCCTAAAACACTACCCCAGCTCGACCCTCTACACTACCCCAACACCACTGTGCTACCCTAAACCCTAAAGCACTACCCTCAACACGACACCCTACACTACCCAAACACTACTGTGCTACCCTAAACCCTAAAACACTATCCCCAGCACGACCCGATACACTACACAAAAACCACTGCGCTAACAAAAACACTACCCCAGCACGACCCCCTATACTACCCAAACACCACTGCACTACCCTAAACCCTAAAACACTACCCCAGCACGACCCCTATACTACCCAAACACCACTGCACTACCCTAAACCCTAAAACACTACACCAATACGACCCCCTACACTACCCAAACAACACTGCACTACCCTAAACACTAAATCTACCCCCAGCATGACCCCCTACACTACCCAAACACCAATGCACTAACCTAATCCCTAAAACACGACCCCCTACACTCCAAAAACACCACTGCACTACCCATAACCGTAAAACACTACCCCTGCACTACACAGACACCACTGCACTACCCTATACCCTAAATCACTACCCCCAGCACGACACCCTATACTATCCAAACACCACTGCACTACCCTAAACCCTAAAACACTGCCCCCAGCATGACACCCTACACTACCCAAACATCACTGCAGTTCCGCAAACCCTAAAACACTACCCCGAGCATGATCCCCTACACTTTCCAAACACCACTGCGGTACCCTAAACCCTAAAACACTATCCCCAGCATGACCCCCTACACTACCCAAACACCACTGTGCTACCCTAAAACCTAAAACACTACCCCACCACGACACTCTACACTATCCAAACATCACTACGATAACCTAAACCCTAAAACCCACATAGCACGACTCCCTACACTATGCAAGCATCACTGCTGTACCCTGAACCCTAAAACACTATCCCTAGCACGACCCCCTACACTACCCAAACACAATGGTGCTACCCTAAATCCTAAAGCACTACCCCCAGCACGACACCCTACACTACCCAAACACCACTACACTACCCTAAACCCTAAAATACGACCCCAACATGACCCCCTATACTACCAAAACACCACTGCACTACCCTAAACCATTAAAACACTACCCCAGCACGATCCCCTACACTACCCAAACACCACTGCACTACCCTAAACCCTAAAACACGACCCCCTACACTACACAGGCACCACTGCACTACCCTAAACCCTAAAACACTACCCTCAGCACAACCCCCTACACTACACATACACCACTGCACTACCCTGAAACCTAAAACACTACCCCAGCCCGAAAACCCCAAACACTACCCAAATACCACTGCACTACCCTAAACCCTAAATCTACCCCCAGCTTGACCCACTACACTACCCAAACACCACTGACCTACTCTAAACCCTATATATACCCCCAGCACGAACCCTTACACTAACTAAACACCACTGCACTGCCCTAAACCCTAAAACACTACTTCAACATCACCCCCTACACTACACAAACACCACTGACCTACTCTAAACCCTAAATTTACACCAGCACGACCCTGTACACTACCCAAACACCACTGCACTACCCTAAACCCTAAAACACTACCCCGAGCACGACACGCTATACTAACCAAACTCAAGTGGGCTACCCTAAACCCTGAAACACTGCCCCAGCATGATCCCCTACACTACCCAAACACCACTGTGGTACCCTAAACCCTAAAACACTATCCCCAGCACGACCCCCTACACTACCCAAACACCACTGCGCTAACCTAAACCCTAAAACACTACCCCACCACGACACTCTACACTACCGACACATCACTACGATAACTTAATCCCTAAAACACTACCCCCAGCACGACTCCCTACACTACGCAAGCAACACTGCTGTACCCTAAACCCTAAAACACTACCCCCAGCTCGACCCCCTACACTACCCCAACACCACTGCGCAACCCTAAAGCCTTACCCTCAGCACGACACCCTTCACTACCCAAACACCACTGTGCTACCCTGAACCATAAAACACTATCCACAGCACGAACCCATACACTACACAAAAAAACTGCGCTAACAAAAACCCTAAAACACTACCCCAGCACGACCCCCTATACTACCCAAACACCATTGCACTACCCTAAACCCTAAAACAATACCCCAGCACGACACCCTATACTACCCAAACACCACTGCACTACCCTAAACCCTAAAACACTACCCCAGTACGAACCCCTACACTACCCACACACCACTGTAGTACCCTAAACACTAAATCTACCCCCAGCATGACCCCCTACACTACCCAAACACCACTGCACTACCCTAAACCCTAAAACACTGCCCCCATCATGACACCCTAAACTACCCAAACATCACTGCAGTACCCCAAACCCTAAAACACTATCCCGAGCATGATCCCCTACACTATCCAAACACCACTGCGGTACCTTAACCCTAAAACACTATCCCCATCATGACCCCCTACACTACCCAAACACCACTGCACTACCCTAAAACGTAACACACTACCCCACCACGACATTCTACACTACCCAAACATCACTACAATAACCTAAACCCTAAAACACTACCCCCAGCACGACTCCCTACACTATGCAAGCATCACTGCTGTACCCTGAACCCTAAAACACTACCCCCAGCACGACCCCCTACACTACCCAAATACCATTATGCTACCCTAAACCCTAAAGCACTACCCCCAGCACGACACCCTACAAAACCCAAACACCACTACACTACTCTAAACCCTAAAACACTACCCCAACATGACCCCCATACCACCAAAACACCACTGCACTACCCTAAACCCTTAAAACACTACCACACCACGACCCCTACACTACCCAAACACCACTGCACTACCCTAAACCCTAAAACACTACCCCAGTACGAACCCCTACACTACCCACACACCACTGTAGTACCCTAAACACTAAATCTACCCCCAGCATGACCCCCTACACTACCCAAACACCACTGCACTACCCTAAACCCTAAAACACTGCCCCCAGCATGACACCCTAAACTACCCAAACATCACTGCAGTACCCCAAACCCTAAAACACTATCCCGAGCATGATCCTCTACACTATCCAAACACCACTGCGGTACCTTAACCCTAAAACACTATCCCCAGCATGACCCCCTACACTACCCAAACACCACTGCGCTACCCTAAAACGTAAAACACTACCCCACCACGACATTCTACACTACCCAAACATCACTACAATAACCTAAACCCTAAAACACTACCCCCAGCACGACTCCCTACACTATGCAAGCATCACTGCTGTACCCTGAACCCTAAAACACTACCCCCAGCACGACCCCCTACACTACCCAAATACCATTATGCTACCCTAAACCCTAAAGCACTACCCCCAGCACGACACCCTACAAAACCCAAAAACCACTACACTACTCTAAACCCTAAAACACTACCCCAACATGACCCCCATACCACCAAAACACCACTGCACTACCCTAAACCCTTAAAACACTACCACACCACGACCCCCTACACTACCCAAACACCACTGCACTACCAAAAACCCTAAATCTACCCCCAGCATGACCCCTACACTACCCAAACACCACTTCACTACCCTAAACCCTAAAACACTGCCCCCAGCATGACACCCTAAACTACCCAAACATCACTGCAGTACCCCAAACCCTAAAACACTATCCCGAGCATGATCCTCTACACTATCCAAACACCACTGCGGTACCTTAACCCTAAAACACTATCCCCAGCATGACCCCCTACACTACCCAAACACCACTGCGCTACCCTAAAACGTAAAGCACTACCCCACCATGACATTCTACACTACCCAAACATCACTACAATAACCTAAACCCTAAAACACTACCCCCAGCACGACTCCCTACACTATGCAAGCATCACTGCTGTACCCTGAACCCTAAAACACTACCCCCAGCACGACCCCCTACACTACCCAAATACCATTATGCTACCCTAAACCCTAAAGCACTACCCCCAGCACGACACCCTACAAAACCCAAAAACCACTACACTACTCTAAACCCTAAAACACTACCCCAACATGACCCCCATACCACCAAAACACCACTGCACTACCCTAAACCCTTAAAACACTACCACACCACGACCCCCTACACTACCCAAACACCACTGCACTACCCTAAACCCTAAATCTACCCCCAGCATGACCCCTACACTACCCAAACACCACTGCACTACCCTAAACCCTTAAACAAGACCCCCTACACTACACAGGCACCACTGCACTACCCTAAACCCTAAAACACTACCCTCAGCATGACTCACTACACTACATATACACCACTGCACTACCCTCAACCCTAAAACACTACCCCAGCACAAAACCCCAAACACTACCCAAATACCACTGCACTACCCTAAATGTACCCCAAGCTTGACCCCCTACACTACCCAAACACCACTGCACTACTCTAAACCCTAAATCTACCCCCAGCATAACCCCTTACAGTAACCAATCACGACTGCACTGCCCTAAACCCTAAAACACTACCCCCAGCACATCCCCCTACCCTACACAAACACCATTGCACTGCCCTAAACCCTAAAATACTACCTCCAGCATGACCCCTACACTACACAAACACCACTGCACTGCCCTAAAGCCTAAAACACTACCCCCAAGCACAACCCCATACTCTACACAAATATCACTGCACTGCCCTGAACCCTAAAACACTACGCCAGCACCACCCCCTACACTACACAAATAACACTGCATTACCTTAAACCATAAATCTACCCCCAGCACGACCCCCTACACTACCCAAACACCACTGACCTACTCTAAACCCTAAATTTACCCCAACACGACCCCGTACACTACCCAAACACCACTGCACTACCCAAACCCTAAAACACTACCCCGAGCACGACACCCTATACTACCCAAACACAAGTGGGCTACCCTAAACCCTAAAACACTGCCCCCAGCATGACACCCTACACTACACAAACATCACTGCAGTACCCTTACCCCTAAAACACTACCCCAAGCATGATCCCCTACACTACCCAAACACCACTGCGCTAACCTAAACCCTAAAACACTCTCCCCAGCACAACCCCCTACACCACCCAAACACCACTGCACTAACCTAAACCCTGAAACACTACCCCACCACGACACTACACTACTGAAACATCACTACGATAACCTAATCACAAAAACACTACCCACAGCATGACTCCCTACACTATGCAAGCATCACTGCTGTACCCTAAACCCTAAAACACTACCCCCAGCTCGACCCCCTACACTACCCCAACACCACTGTGCTACCCTACACCCTAAAGCACTACCCTCAGCACGTCACCCTACACTACCCCAACACCACTGCGCTACCCTAAACCCTAAAACACTATCCCCAGCACGAACCGATACACTAAACAAAAACCACTGCACTAACAAAAGCCCTAAGACACTACCCCAGCACGACGCCCTATACTACCCAAACACCACTGCACTACCCTAAAGCCTAAAACACTACCCCAATATGACCCCCTACACTACCCAAACACCACTGCACTACCCTAAACACTAAATCTACCCCCAGCATGACCCCCTACACTACCCAAACACCACTGCACTACCCTAATCCCTAAAACACGACCCCCTACACTCCAAAAACACCACTGCACTACCCCTAACCATAAAACACTACCCCCAGCATGACCCCCTACACTAGACAAACACCACTGCACTACCCTAAACCCTAAAACACCACCCCTGCGCTACACAGACACCACTGCACTACCCTATACCTTAAAACACTACCCCCCGCACAACACCCTATACTACCCAAACACCACAGCACTACCCTATACCCTAAATCACTACCCCCAGCACGACACCCTATAATACCCAAACACCACTGCACTACCCTAAACCCTAAAACACTGCCCCCAGCATGACACCCTACACTACCCAAACATCACTGCAGTTCCGCAAACCCTAAAACACTACACCGAGCATGATCCCCTACACTATCCAAACACCACTGCGGTACCCTAAATCCTAAAACACTATCCCCAGCACGACCCCCTACACTACCCAAACACCACTGTGCTACCCTAAAACCTAAAACACTACCCCACCACGACACTCTACACTATCCAAACATCACTACGATAACCTAAACCCTAAAACCCACATAGCACGACTCCCTACACTATGCAAGCATCACTGCTGTACCCTGAACCCTAAAACACTATCCCCAGCACGACCCCCTACACTACCCAAACACAATGGTGCTACCCTAAATCCTAAAGCACTACCCCCAGCACGACACCCTCCACTCCCCAAACACCACTACACTACCCTAAACCCTAAAACACGACCCCAACATGACACCCAATACTACCAAAACACCACTGCACTACCCTAAACCCTTAAAACACTACCCCAGCACACCCCCTACACTACCCAAACACCACTGCACTACCCTAAACCCTAAAACACGACCCCCTACACTACACAGGCACCACTGCACTACCCTAAACCCTAAAACACTACCCTCAGCACAACCCCCTACACTACACATACACCACTGCACTACCCTGAAATCTAAAACACTACCCCAGCCCGAAACCCCAAACACTACCCAAATACCACTGCTCTACCCTAAACCCTAAATCTACCCCCAGCTTGACCCACTACACTACCCAAACACCACTGCACTACTCTAAACCCTAAATATACCCCCAGCACGAACCCTTACACTACCCAAACACCACTGCACTGCCCTAAACCCTAAAACACTACCCCAACATCACCCCCTACACTACACAAATAACACTGCACTACCCTAAACCATAAATCTACCCTCAGTACGACCCCCTACACTACCCAAACACCACTGACCTACTCTAAACCCTAAATGTACACCAGCAAGACCCTGTACACTACCCAAACACCACTGCACTACCCTAACCCTAAAACACTACCACGAGCACGACACCCTATACTAACCAAACTCAAGTGGGCTACCCTAAACCCTAAAACACTGCCCCAGCATGATCCCCTACACTACCCAAACACCACTGTGGTACTCTAAACCCTAAAACACTATCCCCAGCACGACCCCCTACACTACCCAAACACCACTGCGCTAACCTAAACCCTAAAACACTACCCCACCACGACACTCTACACTACCGACACATCACTACGATAACCTAATCCCTAAAACACTACCCCCAGCACGACTCCCTACACTACACAAGCAACACTGCTGTACCCTAAACCCTAAAACACTTCCCCCAGCTCGACCCCCTACACTACCCCAACACCACTGCGCAACCCTAAACCCTAAAGCCTTACCCTCAGCACGACACTCTACACTACCCAAACACCACTGTGCTACCCTGAACCCTAAAACACTATCCCAAGCATGAACCCATACACTACACAAAAAAACTGCGCTAACAAAAACCCTAAAACACTACCCCAGCACGACCCCCTATACTACCCAAACACCACTGCACTACCCTAAACCCTAAAACAATACCCCAGCACGACACCCTATACTACCCAAACACCACTGCACTACCCTAAACCCTAAAACACTGCCCCAGTACGAACCCCTACACTACCCACACACCACTGTAGTACCCTAAACACTAAATCTACCCCCAGCATGACCCCCTACACTACCCAAACACCACTGCACTACCCTAAACCCTAAAACACTGCCCCAGCATGACACCCTAAACTACCCAAACATCACTGCAGTACCCCAAACCCTAAAACACTATCCCGAGCATGATCCCCTACACTATCCAAACACCACTGCGGTACCTTAACCCTAAAACACTATCCCCAGCATGACCCCCTACACTACCCAAACACCACTGCGCTACCCTAAAACGTAAAACACTACCCCACCACGACATTCTACACTACCCAAACATCACTACAATAACCTAAACCCTAAAACACTACCCCCAGCACGACTCCCTACACTATGCAAGCATCACTGCTGTACCCTGAACCCTAAAACACTACCCCCAGCACGACCCCCTACACTACCCAAATACCATTATGCTACCCTAAACCCTAAAGCCCTACCCCAGCACGACACCCTACAAAACCCAAACACCACTGCCCTACCCTAAACCCTTAAAACACTACCACACCACAACCCCCTACACTACCCAAACACCACTGCACTACCCTAAACCCTAAATCTACCCCCAGCATGACCCCTACACTACCCAAACACCACTGCACCACCCTAAACCCTTAAACAAGACCCCCTACACTACACAGGCACCACTGCACTACCCTCAACCCTAAAACACTACCCCAGCACAAAACCCCAAACACTACCCAAATACCACTGCACTACCCTAAATCTACCCCCAGCTTGACCCCCTACACTACCCAAACACCACTGCACTACTCTAAACCCTAAATCTACCCCAGCATAACCCCTTACAGTAACCAATCACGACTGCACTGCCCTAAACCCTAAAACACTACCCCAGCACGACCCCCTACCCTACACAAACACCATTGCACTGCTCTAAACCCTAAAACACTACCCCCAGCATGACCCCTACACTACACAAACACCACTGCACTGCCCTAAAGCCTAAAACACTACCCCCAAGCACAACCCCATACTCTACACAAATATCACTGCATTACCTTAAATCATAAATATACCCCCAGCACGACCCCCTACACTACCAAAACACCACTGACCTACTCTAAACCCTAAATTTACCCCAACACGACCCCGTACACTACCCAAACACCACTGCACTACCCTAAACCCTAAAACACTACCCCGAGCACGACACCCTATACTACCCAAACACAAGTGGGCTACCCTAAACCCTAAAACACTGCCCCCAGCATGACACCCTACACTACACAAACATCACTGCAGTACCCTTACCCCTAAAACACTACCCCGAGCATGATCCCCTACACTACCCAAACACCACTGCGCTAACCTAAACCCTAAAACACTATCCCCAGCACAACCCCCTACACCACCCAAACACCACTGCACTAACCTAAACCCTGAAACACTACCCCACCACGACACTACACTACTGAAACATCACTACGATAACCTAATCCCTAAAACACTACCCACAGCATGACTCCCTACACTATGCAAGCATCACTGCTGTACCCTAAACCCTAAAACACTACCCCCAGCTCGACCCCCTAAACTACCCCAACACCACTGCGCTACCCTACACCCTAAAGCACTACCCTCAGCACGTCACCCTACACTACCCCAACACCACTGCGCTACCCTAAACCCTAAAACACTATCCCCAGCACGAACCGATACACTAAACAAAAACCACTGCACTAACAAAAGCCCTAAGACACTACCCCAGCACGACGTCCTATACTACCCAAACACCACTGCACTACCCTAAAGCCTAAAACACTACCCCAATATGACCCCCTACACTACCCAAACACCACTGCACTACCCTAAACACTAAATCTACCCCCAGCATGACCCCCTACACTACCCAAACACCACTGCACTACCCTAATCCCTAAAACACGACCCCCTACACTCCAAAAACACCACTGCACTACCCCTAACCATAAAACACTACCCCCAGCATGACCCCCTACACTAGACAAACACCACTGCACTACCCTAAACCCTAAAACACCACCCCTGCGCTACACAGACACCACTGCACTACCCTATACCTTAAAACACTACCCCCCGCACAACACCCTATACTACCCAAACACCACAGCACTACCCTATACCCTAAATCACTACCCCCAGCACGACACCCTATAATACCCAAACACCACTGCACTACCCTAAACCCTAAAACACTGCCCCCAGCATGACACCCTACACTACCCAAACATCACTGCAGTTCCGCAAACCCTAAAACACTACACCGAGCATGATCCCCTACACTATCCAAACACCACTGCGGTACCCTAAATCCTAAAACACTATCCCCAGCACGACCCCCTACACTACCCAAACACCACTGTGCTACCCTAAAACCTAAAACACTACCCCACCACGACACTCTACACTATCCAAACATCACTACGATAACCTAAACCCTAAAACCCACATAGCACGACTCCCTACACTATGCAAGCATCACTGCTGTACCCTGAACCCTAAAACACTATCCCCAGCACGACCCCCTACACTACCCAAACACAATGGTGCTACCCTAAATCCTAAAGCACTACCCCCAGCACGACACCCTCCACTCCCCAAACACCACTACACTACCCTAAACCCTAAAACACGACCCCAACATGACACCCAATACTACCAAAACACCACTGCACTACCCTAAACCCTTAAAACACTACCCCAGCACACCCCCTACACTACCCAAACACCACTGCACTACCCTAAACCCTAAAACACGACCCCCTACACTACACAGGCACCACTGCACTACCCTAAACCCTAAAACACTACCCTCAGCACAACCCCCTACACTACACATACACCACTGCACTACCCTGAAATCTAAAACACTACCCCAGCCCGAAACCCCAAACACTACCCAAATACCACTGCTCTACCCTAAACCCTAAATCTACCCCCAGCTTGACCCACTACACTACCCAAACACCACTGCACTACTCTAAACCCTAAATATACCCCCAGCACGAACCCTTACACTACCCAAACACCACTGCACTGCCCTAAACCCTAAAACACTACCCCAACATCACCCCCTACACTACACAAATAACACTGCACTACCCTAAACCATAAATCTACCCTCAGTACGACCCCCTACACTACCCAAACACCACTGACCTACTCTAAACCCTAAATGTACACCAGCAAGACCCTGTACACTACCCAAACACCACTGCACTACCCTAACCCTAAAACACTACCACGAGCACGACACCCTATACTAACCAAACTCAAGTGGGCTACCCTAAACCCTAAAACACTGCCCCAGCATGATCCCCTACACTACCCAAACACCACTGTGGTACTCTAAACCCTAAAACACTATCCCCAGCACGACCCCCTACACTACCCAAACACCACTGCGCTAACCTAAACCCTAAAACACTACCCCACCACGACACTCTACACTACCGACACATCACTACGATAACCTAATCCCTAAAACACTACCCCCAGCACGACTCCCTACACTACACAAGCAACACTGCTGTACCCTAAACCATAAACACTTCCCCCAGCTCGACCCCCTACACTACCCCAACACCACTGCGCAACCCTAAACCCTAAAGCCTTACCCTCAGCACGACACTCTACACTACCCAAACACCACTGTGCTACCCTGAACCCTAAAACACTATCCCAAGCATGAACCCATACACTACACAAAAAAACTGCGCTAACAAAAACCCTAAAACACTACCCCAGCACGACCCCCTATACTACCCAAACACCACTGCACTACCCTAAACCCTAAAACAATACCCCAGCACGACACCCTATACTACCCAAACACCACTGCACTACCCTAAACCCTAAAACACTGCCCCAGTACGAACCCCTACACTACCCACACACCACTGTAGTACCCTAAACACTAAATCTACCCCCAGCATGACCCCCTACACTACCCAAACACCACTGCACTACCCTAAACCCTAAAACACTGCCCCAGCATGACACCCTAAACTACCCAAACATCACTGCAGTACCCCAAACCCTAAAACACTATCCCGAGCATGATCCCCTACACTATCCAAACACCACTGCGGTACCTTAACCCTAAAACACTATCCCCAGCATGACCCCCTACACTACCCAAACACCACTGCGCTACCCTAAAACGTAAAACACTACCCCACCACGACATTCTACACTACCCAAACATCACTACAATAACCTAAACCCTAAAACACTACCCCCAGCACGACTCCCTACACTATGCAAGCATCACTGCTGTACCCTGAACCCTAAAACACTACCCCCAGCACGACCCCCTACACTACCCAAATACCATTATGCTACCCTAAACCCTAAAGCCCTACCCCAGCACGACACCCTACAAAACCCAAACACCACTGCCCTACCCTAAACCCTTAAAACACTACCACACCACAACCCCCTACACTACCCAAACACCACTGCACTACCCTAAACCCTAAATCTACCCCCAGCATGACCCCTACACTACCCAAACACCACTGCACCACCCTAAACCCTTAAACAAGACCCCCTACACTACACAGGCACCACTGCACTACCCTCAACCCTAAAACACTACCCCAGCACAAAACCCCAAACACTACCCAAATACCACTGCACTACCCTAAATCTACCCCCAGCTTGACCCCCTACACTACCCAAACACCACTGCACTACTCTAAACCCTAAATCTACCCCAGCATAACCCCTTACAGTAACCAATCACGACTGCACTGCCCTAAACCCTAAAACACTACCCCAGCACGACCCCCTACCCTACACAAACACCATTGCACTGCTCTAAACCCTAAAACACTACCCCCAGCATGACCCCTACACTACACAAACACCACTGCACTGCCCTAAAGCCTAAAACACTACCCCCAAGCACAACCCCATACTCTACACAAATATCACTGCATTACCTTAAATCATAAATATACCCCCAGCACGACCCCCTACACTACCAAAACACCACTGACCTACTCTAAACCCTAAATTTACCCCAACACGACCCCGTACACTACCCAAACACCACTGCACTACCCTAAACCCTAAAACACTACCCCGAGCACGACACCCTATACTACCCAAACACAAGTGGGCTACCCTAAACCCTAAAACACTGCCCCCAGCATGACACCCTACACTACACAAACATCACTGCAGTACCCTTACCCCTAAAACACTACCCCGAGCATGATCCCCTACACTACCCAAACACCACTGCGCTAACCTAAACCCTAAAACACTATCCCCAGCACAACCCCCTACACCACCCAAACACCACTGCACTAACCTAAACCCTGAAACACTACCCCACCACGACACTACACTACTGAAACATCACTACGATAACCTAATCCCTAAAACACTACCCACAGCATGACTCCCTACACTATGCAAGCATCACTGCTGTACCCTAAACCCTAAAACACTACCCCCAGCTCGACCCCCTAAACTACCCCAACACCACTGCGCTACCCTACACCCTAAAGCACTACCCTCAGCACGTCACCCTACACTACCCCAACACCACTGCGCTACCCTAAACCCTAAAACACTATCCCCAGCACGAACCGATACACTACACAAAAACCACTGCACTAACAAAAGCCCTAAGACACTACGCCAGCACGACGTCCTATACTACCCAAACACCACTGCACTACCCTGAACCCTAAAACACTACCCCAGCACGGCCCCCTATACTACCCAAACACCACTGCACTACCCTAAACCCTAAAACACTACCCCAATATGACCCCCTACACTACCCAAACACCACTGCACTACCCTAAACACTAAATCTACCCCCAGCATGACCCCCTACACTACCCAAACACCACTGCACTACCCTAATCCCTAAAAGACGACCCCCTACACTCCAAAAACACCACTGCACTACCCCTAACCGTAAAACACTACCCCCAGCATGACCCCCTACACTAGACAAACACCACTGCACTACCCTAAACCCTAAAACACCACCACTGCGCTACACAGACACCACTGCACTACCCTATACCTTAAAACACTACCCCCAGCACAACACCCTATACTACCCAAACACCACAGCACTACCCTATACCCTAAATCACTACCCCCAGCACGACACCCTATACTACCCAAACACCACTGCACTACCCTAAACCCTAAAACACTGCCCCCAGCATGACACCCTACACTACCCAAACATCACTGCAGTTCCGCAAACCCTAAAACACTACCCCGAGCATGATCCCCTACACTATCCAAACACCACTGCGGTACCCTAAACCCTAAAACACTATCCCCAGCACGACCCCCTACGCTACCCAAACACCACTGTGCTACCCTAAAACCTAAAACACTACCCCACCACGACACTCTACACTATCCAAACATCACTACGATAACCTAAACCCTAAAACCCACATAGCACAACTCCCTACACTATGCAAGCATCACTGCTGTACCCTGAACCCTAAAACACTATCCCCAGCACGACCCCCTACACTACCCAAACACAATGGTGCTACCCTAAATCCTAAAGCACTACCCCCAGCACGACACCCTACACTACCCAAACACCACTACAGTACCCTAAACCCTAAAACACGACCCTAACATGACCCCCTATACTACCAAAACACCACTGCACTACCCTAAACCCTTAAAACACTACCCCAGCACAACCCCCTACACTACACAAAAACCACTGCACTAACAAAAGCCCTAAGACACTACCCCAGCACGACGCCCTATACTACCCAAACACCACTGCACTACCCTGAACCCTAAAACACTACCCCAGCACGGCCCCCTATACTACCCAAACACCACTGCACTACCCCTAACCGTAAAACACTACCCCAATATGACCCCCTACACTACCCAAACACCACTGCACTACCCTAAACCATAAATCTACCCCAGCATGACCCCCTACACTACCCAAACACCACTGCACTACCCTAAACCCTAAAACACCACCCCTGCGCTACACAGACACCACTGCACTACCCTATACCTTAAAACACTACACCACAACACCCTATACTACCCAAACACCACTGCACTACAACTAAACCCTAAAACACTGCCCCCAGCATGACACCCTACACTACCCAAACATCACTGCAGTACCACAAACCCTAAAACACTACCCCGAGCATGATCCCCTACACTATCCAAACACCACTGCGGTACCCTAAACCCAAAAACACTATCCCCAGCACGAACCCCTACACTACCCAAACACCACTGCGCTACCCTAAAACCTAAAACACTACCCCACCACGACACTACACTACCCAAACATCACTACGATAACCTAAACCCTAAAATACTACCCCCAGCACGACTCCCTACACTATGCAAGCATCACTGCTGTACCCTGAACAAAAAACACTATCCCCAGCACGACCCCCTACACTACCCAAACTCCATTGTGCTACCATAAATCCTAAAGCACTACCCCAGCACGACACCCTACACTACCCAAACACCACTACACGACCCTAAACCCTAAAACACTACCCCAACATGACCCCCTATACTACCAAAACACAACTGCACTACCCTAAACCCTTAAAATACTACACCAGCACGACCCTCTACACTACCCAAACACCACTGCACTACCCTAAACCCTAAATCTACCCCCAGCATGACCCCTACACTACCCAATCACCACTGCACTACCCTAAACCCTAAAACACGACCCCCTACACTACACAGGCACCACTGCACTACCCTAAACCCTAAAACACTACCCTCAGCACGACCCCCTACACTACACATACACCACTGCACTAGCCTCAACCCTAAAACACTACCCCCGCACGAAACCCCAAACACTCCCCAAATACCACTGCACTACCCTAAACCCTAAATCTACCCCCAGCTTGACCCCCTACACTACCCAAACACCACTGCACTACTCTAAACCCTACATTTACCCCCAGCATGAACCCTTACACTAACCAAACACCACTGAACTGCCCTAAACCCTAAACCCCAAAACACTACCCCCAGCACGACCCCCTATACTACACAAACACCACTGCACTGCCCTAAAACCTAAAACACTCCCCCCAGCATGACCTCATACTCTACACAAACATCACTGCACTGCCCGAACCCTAAAACACTACCCCAGCACCACCCCCTACACTACACAAATAACACTGCACTACCCTAAACCGTAAATCTATCCCCAGCACGACCCCCTACACTACCCAAACACCACTGACCTACTCTAAACCCTAAATTTACCCCATCACGACCCCGTACACTACCCAAACACCACTGCACTACCCTAAACCCTAAAACACTACCCAGAGCACAACACCCTATACTACCCAAACACAAGTGGGCTACCCTAAACCCTAAAACACTGCCCAAAGCATGACACCCTACACTACCCAAACATCACTGCAGTAACCTTAACCCTAAAACACTACTTCGAGCATGATCCCCTACACTACCCAAACACCACTGCAGTACCCTAAACCCTAAAACACTATCCCCAGCACGACCCCCTACACTACCCAAACACTACTGCGCTAACCTAAACCCTACAACACTACCCCACCACGACACTCTACACTACCGAAACATCACTACGATAACCTAATCCCTAAAACAACACCCCCAGCTCGACCCCCTACACTACCCCAACACCACTGTGCTACCCTAAACCCTAAAGCACTGCCCTCAGCACGACACCGTACACTACCCAAACACCACTGTGCTACCCTATACCCTAAAACACTATCCCCAGCACGAACCCATACAATACACAAAAAAACTGCACTAACAAAAACCCTAAAACTACACCAGCACGACCCCCTATACTACCCAAATACCACTGCACTACCCTAAACCCTAAAACACTACCCCAGCACGACCCCCTATACTACCCAAACACCACTGAACTACCCTAAACCCTAAAACACTACCCCAGTACGAACCCCTATACTACCCACACACCACTGCACTACCCTAAACACGAAATCTATCCCCAGCATGACCCCCTACACTACCCAAACTCCACTGCACTACCCTAATCCCTAAAACACGACCCCCTACTTTCCAAAAACACCACTGCACTACCCCTAACTGTAAAACACTACCCCCATCATGGCCCCCTACACTAGACAAACACCACTGCACTACCCTAAACCCTAAAACACTACCCCTGCACTACACAGACACCACTGCACTACCCTATACCCTAAAACACTACCCTCAGCATGACCCCCTAGACTACACAAACACCACTGCACTACCCTCAACCCTAAAACGCTACCCCCAGTACGAACAACCAAACACTACCCAAATACCACTGCACTACCCTAAACCCCAAATCTACCCCCAGCAGGACCCCCCACACTACCTAAACACCACTGCACTACCCTAAACCCACAATTTACCCCCAGCACGTCCCCTTACACTAACCAAACACCACTGCACTACCCTAAAACACGACTCCCTACACTACACAAACACCACTGCACTGCCCTAGACCCTAAAACACTACCCCCCGCATGACACCCTACACTACACAAACATCACTGCACTTACCTGAACACTAAAACACTACCACAGCACGACCCCCCACACTACACAAAAACCACTGCCCTACCCTAAACCATAAATCTACCCCCAGCACGACCCCTACACTACCCAAACACCACTGCACTACCCTAAACCCTAAAACACTGTCCCAGCACAACCCCCTATACTACACAAACACCACTGCACTACCCTAAACCCTAAAGCACAACTCCCAGCATGACCTCCTACACTACCCAAACACCACTGCACTACCCTGAACCCTAAAACACTACCCCAGCATGACCCCCTACACTACCCAAACATCAAAGCGGTACCCTAAACCATAAAACACTACCCCCAGCACAACCCCCTACACTACCCAAACACCAATGTGCTACCCTAAACCCTAAAACACTACCACCAACACGACACCCTACACTACCCAACACCACTCCACAACCCTTAACCCTAAAACACTACCCCAGCACGACCCCCTACATTACTCAAATACCACTGCACGACCCTTAACCCTAAAACACTACCCTCAGCACGACACCCGACACTACACAAACACCACTGCACTACCCTAAACTGTAAAACACTACCCTCAGCACAAACCCCCAAACACTACCCAAACACCACTGCACTAACCTAAACCCTAAATCTACCCCCAGCACGAGCCCCTACACTACCCAAACACCACAGACCTACCCTAAACTCTAAATCTATCCCTAGCACGACCCCGTTCACTACCCAAACACCACTGTACTACCCTAAACCCTAAATCACTACCCCCAGCATGACAACCTGTAAAACCCAAACACAAGTGGGCTACCCTAAACCCTAAAACACTGCTTCCAGCACGACACCCTACACTACCCAAACATCATGGAAGTACCCTAAACCCTATAACACTGCTTCCTGCACGACACCCTACACTACCCAAAGATCATGGCAGTACCCTAAACCCTAAAACACTATCTCCAGCATGACCCCCTACACTACCCAAACACCACTGCGCTACCCTTAACCCTAAAACACTACCCCACTATGACACTCTACGCTACCCAAACATCACTACGGTACGGTACGGCTAAAACACTACCCCCAGCACGACCCCCTACACTACGCAAACATCACTGTGGTACCCTATACCCTAAATCTACCCCCAGCACGACCCCCTACACTACTAAAACACCACAGAACTACCCTAAACCCTAAATCTACCACAGCACGACCCCCTACACTTCCACAACACCACTACACTACCCTAAACCCTAAAACAATACCCCCAGCATGACACCCTATACTACCCAAACATCACTGCAGTACCCTAAACCCTAAAGCAATACCCCCAGCATGATCCCCTACACTACCCAAACACCACTGCGGTACCCTAAACCCTAAAACACTATACCCAGCATGACCCCCTACACTACCCAAACATCACTGCGCTACCATAAACTCTAAAACACAACCCCACCATGACACTCTACACTACCCAAACATCACTACGGTACCCTAAACCCTAAAACACTACCCCCAGCACGACCCCCTACACTACGCAAACATCACTGTGGTACCCTATACCCTAAATCTACCCCCAGCACGACCTCCTACACTACTAAAATACCACAGAACTACCCTAAACCCTAAATCTACCACAGCACAACCCCCTACACTACCAAAACACCACTACACTACCCTAAACCCTAAAACAATACCCCCAGCATGACACCCTATACTACCCAAACATCACTGCAGTACCCTAAACCCTAAAGCAATACCCCCAGCATGATCCCCTACACTACCCAAACACCACTGCGGTACCCTAAACCCTAAAACACTATACCCAGCACGACCCCCTACACTACCCACACACCACTGCGCTACCCTAAACCCTAAAACACTACCCCCAGCACGACACCCTACACTACCCAAACACCGCTGTGCTACCCTTAACCCTAAAACACTATCCCCAGCACGACCCCATACACTACACAAAAACCACTACGCTACCATAAACCCTAAGACACTACCCCAGCACGACCCCCTATTCAACCCAAAAAACACTGCACTACCCTAAACCCTAAATCTACCCCCAGCATGAACCCTACACTATCCGAACACCACTGCACTACCCTAAACCCTAAAACACTACCCTAGCATGGCCCCCTATACTACCCAAACATCACTGCACTACCCTAAACCCTTAAAACACTACCCCAGCATGATCTCCTATACTACCCAAACACCACTGCACTACCCTAAACCCTAAATCTACCCCCAGCATGACCCCTACACTACCCAAACACCACTGCACTACCCTAAACCCTAAAACACTACCCCAGCATGACACCCTATACTACCCAAACATCACTGCAGTACCCTAAACCCTAAAGCAATACCCCCAGCATGATCCCCTACACTTCCCAAACACCACTGCGGTACCCTAAACCCTAAAACACTATACCCAGCATGACCCCCTACACTACCCAAACATCACTGCGCTACCATAAACCCTAAAACACAACCCCACCATGACACTCTACACTACCCAAACATCACTACGGTACCCTAAACCCTAAAACACTACCCCCAGCACGACCCCCTACACTACGTAAACATCACTGTGGTACCGTAAACCCTAAAACACTATCCCCAGCACGACCCCATACACTACACAAAAACCACTACGCTACCATAAACCCTAAGACGCTACCCCAGCACGAACCCCTATTCAACCCAAAAAACACTGCACTACCCTAAACCCTAAATCTACCCCCAGCATGACCCCTACACTACCCAAACACCACTGCACTATTCTAAACCCTAAAACACTACCCCAGCATGGCCCCCTATACTACCCAAACATCACTGCACTACCCTAAACCATTAAAACACTACCCCAGCATGACCTCCTATACTACCCAAACACCACTGCACTACCCTAAACCCTAAATCTACCCCCAGCATGACCCCTACACTACCCAAACACCACTGTGCTACCCTTAACCCTAAAACGCTATCCCCAGCACGACCCCATACACTACCCAAAGACCACTACGCTACCCTAAACCCTAAATCTATCCTACACACGAGCCCATACACTACCCAAACACCACTACGCTACCATAAACCCTAAAACACTACCCCAGCATGACCCCCTATACAACCCAAACACCACTGCACTACCCTAAACCCTAAAACACTATCCCCAGCACGACCCCATACACTACACAAAAACCACTACGCTACCATAAACCCTAAAACACTACCCCAGCACGACCCCCTATACAACCCAAAAAACACTGCACTACCCTAAACCCTAAATCTACCCCCAGCATGACCCCTACACTACCCAAACACCACTGCACTACCCTAAACCCTAAAACACTACCCCAGCATGACCCCCTATACTACCCAAACACGACTGCACTACCCTAAACCCTTAAAACACTACCCCAGCATGACCTCCTACACTACCCAAACACCACTGCACTACCCTAAACCCTAAATCTACCCCCAGCATGACCCCTACACTACCCAAACACCACTGTGCTACCCTTAACCCTAAAACGCTATCCCCAGCACGACCCCATACACTACACAAAAAACACTACGCTACCCTAAACCCTAAAACACTACCCCACTATGACACTCTACGCTACCCAAACATCACTACGGTACGGTACGGCTAAAACACTACCCCCAGCACGACCCCCTACACTACGCAAACATCACTGTGGTACCCTATACCCTAAATCTACCCCCAGCATGACCCCCTACACTACCAAAACACCACAGAACTACCCTAAACCCTAAATCTACCACAGCACGACCCCCTACACTACCAAAACACCACTACACTACCCTAAACCCTAAAACAATACCCCCAGCATGACACCCTATACTACCCAAACATCACTGCAGTACCCTAAACCCTAAAGCAATACCCCAGCATGATCCCCTACACTTCCCAAACACCACTGCGGTACCCTAAACCCTAAAACACTATACCCAGCATGACCCCCTACACTACCCAAACATCACTGCGCTACCATAAACCCTAAAACACAACCCCACCATGACACTCTACACTACCCAAACATCACTACGGTACACTAAACCCTAAAACACTACCCCCAGCACGACCCCCTACACTACGTAAACATCACTGCGGTACCGTAAACCCTAAAACACTATCCCCAGCACGACCCCCTACACTACCCACACACCACTGCGCTACCCTAAACCCTAAAACACTACCCCCAACACGACACCCTACACTACCCAAACACCGCTGTGCTACCCTTAACCCTAAAACACTATCCCCAGCACGACCCCATACACTGCACAAAAACCACTACGCTACCATAAACCCTAAGACACTACCCCAGCACAACCCCCTATTCAACCCAAAAAACACTGCACTACCCTAAACCCTAAATCTACCCCCAGCATGACCCCTACACTACCCAAACACCACTGCACTACCCTAAACCCTAAAACACTACCCCAGCATGGCCCCCTATACTACCCAAACATCACTGCACTACCCTAAAATCTTAAAACACTACCCCAGCATGACCTCCTGTACTACCCAAACACCACTGCACTACCCTAAACCCTAAATCTACCCCCAGCATGACCCCTACACTACCCAAACACAACTGTGCTACCCTTAACCCTAAAACGCTATCCCCAGTACGACCCCATACACTACCCAAACACCACTACGCTACCCTAAACCCTAAATCTATCCTACACACGAGCCCCTACACTACCCAAACACCACTACTCTACCATAAACCCTAAAACACTACCCCAGCATGACCCCCTATACAACCCAAACACCACTGCACTACCCTATACCCTAAAACACTTTCCCCAGCATGACCCCATACACTACACAAAAACCAATACGCTACCATAAACCCTAAAACACTACCCCAGCACGGCCCCTATACAACCCAAAAAACACTGCACTACCCTAAGCCCTAAATCTACCCCCAGCATGACCCCTACACTACCCAAACACCACTGCACTACCCTAAACCCTAAAACACTACCCCAGCATGACCCCCTATACTACCCAAACACGACTGCACTACCCTAAACCATTAAAACACTACCCCAGCATGACCTCCTACACTGCCCAAACACCACTGCACTACCCTAAACACTAAATCTACCCCAGCATGACCCCTACACTACCCAAACACCACTGTGCTACCCTTAACCCTAAAACGCTATCCCCAGCACGACCCCATACACTACACAAAAAACACTAAAGTACCCTAAACCCTAAAACACTACCCCGAGCATGATCCGCTACACTAACCAAACACCACTGCGCTACCCTAAACCCTAAAACACTATCCCCAGCACGACACCCTACACTACCCAAACATCACTGCACTACCCTAAACCCTAAAATACTACCCCAGCATGACCCCCTACACTACCCAAACACCACTGCACTACCCTAAACCCTAAATCTACCCCCAGCACGACCCCCTACATTACCCAAACACCACTGACCTACCCTAAACCCTAAATCCTAATCTGCCCCAGCACGACCCCATACACTACCCAAACACCACTGCACTACCCTAAACCCTAAAACACAACCCCCAGCATGATACCCTATACTACCCAAACACAAGTGGGCTACCCTAAACCCTAAAACACTGCCCCCAGCATGACACCCTACACTACCCAAACATCACTAAAGTACCCTAAAACACTACCCCGAGCATGATCCCCGACACTAACCAAACACCACTGCGCTACCCTAAACCCTAAAACACTATCCCCAGCATGACACCCTACACTACCCAAACATCACTGCACTACCCTAAACCCTAAAATACTACCCCAGCATGACCCCTACACTACCCAAGTACAACTGCACTACCCTAATCCCTAAAACACGACCCGCTATACTCCACAAACACCACTGCACTATCCTTAACCATAAAACACAACCCTCAGCACAACCCCCTACACTACACAAACACCACTGCACTACCCTCAACCCTAAAACACTACCCCAGTACGAAACCCCAAACACTACCCAAATACCACTGCACTACCCTAAACCCTAAATCTACCCCCACCTTGACCCCCTACACTACCCAAACACCACTGTACTACCCTTAACCCTAAATGTACCCCCAGCACGACACCTTACACTACACAAACACCACTGCTCTGCCCTAAACCCTAAAACACTACCCCCAGCATGACCCCCTACACTACACAAACACCACTGCTCTGCCCCAAACACTAAAACACTACCCCAAGCACGACCCCATACTCTACACAAACATCACTGCACTGCCCTGAACCCTAAAACACTACCCCAGCATGACCCCCTATACTACAGAAACACCACTGCACTACCCTAAACCCTAAATCTAGACCCAGCATGACCCCCTACACTACCCAAACACCACTGACCAACCCTAAACCCTAAATCTATCCCAGCATGACCCCATACACTACCCAAACACCACTGCGCTACCCTAAACCCTAAAACACTACCCCCAGCATGACCCCCTACACTACACAAGCACCACTACACTACCCTAAACTGTAAAACCCTACCCCCAGCACAAAACCCTAAACACTACCCAAACACCACCGCACTACCCTAAACCCTAAATCTTCTCCCAGCACGACCCCCTACACTACCCAAACACCACTGACATACCCAAAACCCTAAATCTACCCCCAGCACGACCCCGTACACTACGCAAACATCACTGCACTACCTAAACCCTAAAATACTACCCCAACATGACCCCCTATACTACCAAAACACCACTGCACTATCCTAAACCCTAAAACACGACCCGATATACTCCACAAACACCACTGCACTATCCTTAACCATAAAATACAACCCTCAGCACGACCCCCTACACTACACAAACACCACTGCACTACCCTCATCCCTAAAACACTACCCAGTACGAAACCCCAAACACTACCCAAATACCACTGCACTACCCTAAACCCTAAATCTACCCCCACCTTGACCCCCTACACTACCCAAACACCACTGTACTACCCTTAACCCTAAATTTACCCCCAGCACGACACCTTACACTAACCAAATACCACTGTACTGCCCTAAACTCTAAAACACTACCCCCAGCACGACCCCCTACACAACATACACACTACTGCTCTGCCCTAAATCCTAAAACACTAACCCAAGCACGACCCCATACTCTACACAAACTTCACTGCACTGCCCTGAACCCTAAAACACTTCCCCAGCATGACCCCTATACTACACTAACACCACTGCACTACCCTAAACCCTAAATTTACACCCAGCATGACCCCCTACACTACCCAAACACCACTGACCAACCCTAAACCCTAAATCTACCCCAGCATGACCCCATACACTACCCAAACACCACTGCACTACCCTAAACCATAAAACACTACCCCCAGCACGACACCCTATACTACCCAAGCACAAGTGGGCTACCTTAAACCCTAAAACACTACCCCGAGCATGATCCCCTACACTACGCAAACACCACTGCGGTACCATAAACCCTAAAACACTATCCCCAGCACGACCCCCTACACTACCCAAACACCACTGCGCTAACCTAAACCCAAAAACACTACTCCACCACGACACACTACACTACCCAAACATCACTAAGATAACCTAAACACCAAAACACTGCCCCCAGCATGACTACCTACACTACGCAAGCACCACTGCTGTACCCTAAACCCTAACACACTACCAACAGCACGACCTCCTACACTACCCCAACACCACTGTGCTACCCTAAACAATAAAACACTACCCGCAGCATGACCTCCTACACAACCGAAACACCACTGCACTACCCTGAACCCTAAAACAGTACCCCCAGCACAGCCCCCTACACTACCCAAACACCACTGACATACCCTAAACCCTAAATCCACCCCCAGCAGGACCCCGTACACTACCCAAACACCACTGCACTACCCTAAACACTAAAACACTACCCCAACATGACCCCCTATACTACCAAAACACAAGCACAAGTGGGCTACCTTAAACCCTAAAACACTACCCCGAGCATGATCCCCTACACTACGCAAACACCACTGCGGTACCATAAAACCTAAAACACTATCCCCAGCACGACCCCCTACACTACCCAAACACCACTGCGCTAACCTAAACCCAAAAACACTACTCCACCACGACACACTACACTACCCAAACATCACTAAGATAACCTAAACCCCAAAACACTGCCCCTAGCATGACTACCTACACTACGCAAGCACCACTGCTGTACCCTAAACCCTAAAACACTACCAACAGCACGACCTCCTACACTACCCCAACACCACTGTGCTACCCTAAACAATAAAACACTACCCGCGGCATGACCTCCTACACAACCGAAACACCACTGCACTACCCTGAACCCTAAAACAGTACCCCCAGCACAGCCCCCTACACTACCCAAACACCACTGACATACCCTAAACCCTAAATCCACCCCCAGCAGGACCCCGTACACTACCCAAACACCACTGCACTACCCTAAACACTAAAACACTACCCCAACATGACCCCCTATACTACCAAAACACCACTGGACTACCCTAAACCCTTAAAACACTACCCCAGCACGACCCCCTACATTTCCCGAACACCACTGCAATACCCTAAACCCTAAATCTACCCCCAGCATCAACCCTACAATACACAAACACCACTGCACTACCCTTAACCATAAAACACTACCCCAGCATGACCCGCTACACTACACAAACACCACTTCACTACCCTAAACCCTAAAACACTACCCCCTACACTACACAGGCACCACTGCACTACCCTAAACCCTAAAACACTACCCTCAGCACGACCCCCTACACTACACAAACACCACTGCACTACCCTCAACCCTAAAATACTAACCAAGCACGAAACCCCAAACACTACCCAAATACCACTGCACTACCCTAAATCTACCCCCAACTTGACCCCCTAAACTACCCAAACACCACTGCACTACCCTAAACCCTAAATTTACCCCCAGCGTGGCCCCTTACACTAACCAAACACCACTGCACTGCCCTAAACCCTAAAACACTACCACCAGCACGACCCCCTACACTACACAAACACCACTGCTCTGCCCTAAACCCTAAAACACTACCCCAGGACGACCCCTACACTACACAAACACCACTGCACTGCCCTAAACCCTAAAACACTACCCCCAGCTCGGCCCCATACTCTACAGAAACATCACTGCACTGCCCTGAACCCTAAAACACTACCCCCAGCATGACCCCCTACACTACCCAAACACCACTGACTAACCCTAAACCCTAAATCTATCCCAGCACGACCCCATACACTACCCAAACACCACTGCTCTACCCTAAACCATAAAACACTACCCCCAGCACGACACCCTATACTACCCAAACACAAGTGGGCTACCCTAAACCCTAAAACACTGCCCCCAGCATGACACCCTACACTGCCCAAACATCACTGCAGTACTCTAAACCCTAAAACACTACCCCGAGCATGATCCCCTACACTACGCAAACACCACTGCGGTACTCTAAACCCTAAAACCATATCCCCAGCACGACCCCATACACTACCCAAACACCACTGCGCTAACCTAAACCCAAAAACTCTACCCCACCACGACACACTACACTACCCAAACATCACTAAGATACCCTAAACCCCAAAACACTGCCCCCAGCATGACTACCTTAACTACGCAAGCATCACTGCTGTACCCTAAACCCTAAAAAACTACCCTCAGCACGACCTCCTACACTACCCCAACACCACTGTGCTACCCTAAACAATAAAACACTACCCGCAGCACGACCTCCTACACAAACGAAACACCACTGCACTACTCTAAACCCTTAAAACACTACCCCAGCATGACCCCCTACATTTCCCAAACACCACTGCAATACCCTAAACCCTATATCTACCCCAGCATGACCCCTACACTACCCAAACACCACTGCACTACCCTAAACCCTAAAACATGACCCGCTACACTACACAAACACCACTGCACTACCCTAAACCCTAAAACACTACCCCCTGCACTACACAGGCACAACTGCACTACCCTAAACCCTAAAACACTACCCTCAGCACGACCCCCTACACTACACAAACACCACTGCACTACCCTCAACCCTAAAACACTAACCGAGCACGAAACCTCAAACACTACCCAAATACCACTGCACTACCCTAAATCTACCCCCAACTTGACCCCCTAAACTACCCAAACACCACTGCACTACCCTAAACCCTAAAACACTACCCCCAGCACGACCCCCTACACTACACAAACACCACTGCACTGCCCTAAACCCTAAGGGCCCGATTCACAGAACTAACTTAAGACAAAATCCTAAACTTACTACTTTTGGTATTCACAGAAGTTAGGATTTTGTCTTAAGTTTGTCTTAAGACAACCTTAAGACAAACTTAAGACAGTCTTAAGACAGACTTAAGACAAACTTAAGACAGACTTAAGACAGACTTAAGACAGACTTCAGTTAGGATTTTGTCTTAAGTTTGTCTTAAGTCTGTCTTAAGTCTGTCTTAAGTCTGTCTTAAGTTTGTTTTAAGTCTGTCTTAAGACTGTCTTAAGTCTGTCTTAAGACGATCCTAAACCATAAAACACTACCCCCAGCACGACACCCTATACTACCCAAACACAAGTGGGCTACCCTAAACCCTAAAACACTGCCCCCAGCATGACACCCTACACTGCCCAAACATCACTGCAGTACTCTAAACCCTAAAACACTACCCCGAGCATGATCCCCTACACTACGCAAACACCACTGCGGTACTCTAAACCCTAAAACCATATCCCCAGCACGACCCCATACACTACCCAAACACCACTGCGCTAACCTAAACCCAAAAACTCTACCCCACCACGACACACTACACTACCCAAACATCACTAAGATACCCTAAACCCCAAAACACTGCCCCCAGCATGACTACCTTAACTACGCAAGCATCACTGCTGTACCCTAAACCCTAAAAAACTACCCTCAGCACGACCTCCTACACTACCCCAACACCACTGTGCTACCCTAAACAATAAAACACTACCCGCAGCACGACCTCCTACACAAACGAAACACCACTGCACTACTCTAAACCCTTAAAACACTACCCCAGCATGACCCCCTACATTTCCCAAACACCACTGCAATACCCTAAACCCTATATCTACCCCAGCATGACCCCTACACTACCCAAACACCACTGCACTACCCTAAACCCTAAAACATGACCCGCTACACTACACAAACACCACTGCACTACCCTAAACCCTAAAACACTACCCCCTGCACTACACAGGCACAACTGCACTACCCTAAACCCTAAAACACTACCCTCAGCACGACCCCCTACACTACACAAACACCACTGCACTACCCTCAACCCTAAAACACTAACCGAGCACGAAACCTCAAACACTACCCAAATACCACTGCACTACCCTAAATCTACCCCCAACTTGACCCCCTAAACTACCCAAACACCACTGCACTACCCTAAACCCTAAAACACTACCCCCAGCACGACCCCCTACACTACACAAACACCACTGCACTGCCCTAAACCCTAAGGGCCCGATTCACAGAACTAACTTAAGACAAAATCCTAAACTTACTACTTTTGGTATTCACAGAAGTTAGGATTTTGTCTTAAGTTTGTCTTAAGACAACCTTAAGACAAACTTAAGACAGTCTTAAGACAGACTTAAGACAAACTTAAGACAGACTTAAGACAGACTTAAGACAGACTTCAGTTAGGATTTTGTCTTAAGTTTGTCTTAAGTCTGTCTTAAGTCTGTCTTAAGTCTGTCTTAAGTTTGTTTTAAGTCTGTCTTAAGACTGTCTTAAGTCTGTCTTAAGACGATCCTAAACCATAAAACACTACCCCCAGCACGACACCCTATACTACCCAAACACAAGTGGGCTACCCTAAACCCTAAAACCCTGCCCCCAGCATGACACACTACACTGCCCAAACATCACTGCAGTACCCTAAACCCTAAAACACTACCCCAAGCATGATCCCCTACACTACGCAAACACCAATGTGGTACCCTAAACCCTAAAACACTATCCCCAGCACGACCCCCTACACTACCCAAACACCACTGCGCTAACCTAAACCAAAAAACACTACCCCACCACGACACACTACACTACCCAAACATCACTGATGTACCCTAAACCCTAAAACACTACCCCCAGCACGACCTCCTACACTATCCCAACACCACTGTGCTACCCTAAACAATAAAACACTACCCGCAGCACGACCTCCTACACAACCGAAACACCACTGCACTACCCTAAATCCTAAAACCGTAACCCCATCACGGCCCCCTACACTAACAAAACACAACTGACATACCCTAAACCATAAATCTACCCCAGCACGACCCCGTACACTACCCAAACACCACTGCACTACCCTAAACACTAAAACACTACCCCAACATGACCCCCTATACTACCAAAACACCACTGCACTACCCTAAACCCTTAAAACACTAACCCAGCACGACCCCCTACATTTCGTAAACACCACTGCAATACCCTAAACCCTAAATCTACCCTCAGCATGACCCCTACACTACCCAAACACCACTGCACTACCCTAAACCCTAAAACATGACCCGCTACACTACACCAACACCACTGCACTACCCTTAACCATAAAACACTACCCCAGCATGACCCGCTACACTACACAAACACCACTGCACTACCCTTAACCATAAAACACTACCCCAGCACGACCCCTACACTACACAAACACCACTGCACTACCCTAAAACACTACCCCCAGCTCGACCCCAATCTCTACACAAACATCACTGCACTGCCCTGAACCCTAAAACACTACCCCAGCAAGACCCCCTATACTACAAAAACACCACTGCACTACCCTAAACCCTAAATCTACCCCCAGCATGACCCCCCACACTACCCAAACACTACTGACTAACCCTAAACCCTAAATCTACCCCAGCACGACCCCATACACTACCCAAACACCACTGCACTACCCTAAACCATAAAACACTAGCCCAGCACGACACCCTACACTACCCAAACACAAGTGAGCTACACTAAACCCTAAAACACTGCCCCCAGCATGACACCCTACACTGCCCAAACATCACTGCAGTACCCTAAACTGTAAAACACTACCCCGAGCATGATCCCCTACACTACACAAACACCACTGCGGTACCCTAAACCCTAAAACACTATCCCCAGCACGAACCCCTACACTACCCAAACACCACTGCGCTAACCTAAACCCAAAAACACTACCCCACCACGACACACTACACTACCCAAACATCACTAAGATAACCTAAACCCCAAAACACTGCCCCCAGCATGACTACCTACACTACGCAAGCATCACTGCTGTACCCAAAACCCTAATACACTACCCCCAGCACGACCTCTTACACTACCCCAACACCACTGTGCTACCCTAAATAATAAAACACTACCCGCAGCACGACCTCCTACACAACCGAAACACCACTGCACTACCCTAAACCCTAAAACAGTACCCCCAGCACGGCCCCCTACACTACCCAACACAACTGACATACCCTAAACCCTAAATCTACCCCCAGCACGACCCCGTACACTACCCAAACACCACTGCACTACCCTAAACACTAAAACACTACCCCAAAATGACCCCCCATACTACCAAATCACCACTGCACTACCCAAAACCCTTAAAACACTACCCCAGCATGACCCCCTACATTTCCCAAACACCACTGCAATACCCTAAACCCTAAATCTACCCCCAGCATGACCCCTACACTACCCAAACACCACTGCACTACCCTAAACCCTAAAACATGACCCACTACACTACACAAACACCACTGCACTACCCTTAACCATAAAATACTACCCCAGCATGACCTGCTACACTACACAAACACCACTGCACTACCCTAAACCCTAAAACACTACCCCTACACTACACAGGCACCACTGCACTACCCTAAACCCTAAAACACTACCCTCAGCACGACCCCCTACACTACACAAACACCACTGCACTACCCTCAACCCTAAAACACTAACCGAGCACAAATCCTCAAACACTACCCAAATTCCACTGCACTACCCGAAATCTACCCCCAACTTGACCCCCTACACTACCCAAACATCACTGCACTACCCTAAACCCTAAATTTACCCCCAGCATGACCCCTTACACTAACCAAACATCACTGCACTGCCCTAAACCCTAAAAGACTACCCTCAGCACGACCCCCTACACTACACAAACACCACTGCACTGCCCTAAACCCTAAATCTACCCCCAGCATGACCCCCTACACTACCCAAACACCACTGACTAACCCTAAACCCTAAATCTACCCCAACTTGACCCCATACACTACCCAAACACCACTGCACTATCCTAAACCATAAAACACTACACCCAGAAGGACACCCTATACTACCCAAACACAAGTGGGCTACCCTAAATCCTAAAACACTGCCCCCAGCATGACACCCTACACTGCCCAAACATCACTGCAGTACCCTAAACCCTAAAACACTACCCCGAGCATGATCCCCTACACTACGCAAACACAACTGCGGTACCCTAAACCCTAAAACACTATCCCCAGCACGACCCCCTACACTACCCAAACACCACTGCGCTAACCTAAACCCAAAAACACTACCCCACCACGACACACTACACTACCCAAACATCACTAAGATAACCTAAACCCCAAAACACTGCCCCAGCATGACTATCTACACTACCCAACACCACTGCACTACCCTTAACCTTAAAACACTACCCTAGCATGACCCGCTACACTACCCAAACACCACTGCGCTACCCAAAACCCCAAAGCACCACCCCCAGAACAACCCCCTACACTACACAAACACCACTGCACTAAACCCTAAATCTACCCCCAGCATGACCCCCTACACTACCCAAACAGCACTGACCAACCCTAAACCCTAAATCTACCCGCAGCATGACCCCCTACACTACCCAAACATCACTGACCTACCCTAAACCCTAAATTTCCCCCAGTACGACCCCGTAAACTACCCAAACACCACTGCACTACCCTAAACCCTAAAACACTACCCCCAGCATAAAACTCTATACTACCCAAACACAAGTGGGCTACCCTAAACCCTAAAACACTGCCCACAGCACGACACCCTACACTACGCAAACATCATTGCAGTACCCTAAACACTAAAACAATACCCCCAGCATGATCCCCTACACTACCCAAACACCACTGCGGTACCCTAAACCCTAAAACACTGACATTTGAAGACGCATCTATGCCTTACTGCCAGCAAATCTTTTTAGCAGCGCTCTGACTATTTATGTCAGTTGAGCATTTTAGCGCATTTTGTGCTATTTTAAAA
Source organism: Triturus cristatus (assembly GCF_964204655.1). Taxonomy (NCBI): domain Eukaryota; kingdom Metazoa; phylum Chordata; class Amphibia; order Caudata; family Salamandridae; genus Triturus; species Triturus cristatus. The sequence goes on from NC_140589.1 coordinate 186,786,810, forward strand.
AAATCCTGTTAGATATTTTATTTTGTATTTAATTTGTTTTTCCCCTGGTTTTAAATGTGCTGCCTGCAGACTTGCACTCACCTCAGCTTACCTGCATAGTTAAATTGTTAATTCACCGCGTTTCGCGGGTCCTTTGCCCTGACTCGAGTTTGGTGGCCATCTTAGGTGGGGAATCACGTTCGGCGGCTGTAGTGTGTTTGCAGCGGTCTAGGGTCGCAAGGACACAAGACCACTACAAAAGGAAGCCACACAAATGCTCAGCGGATACGCGCAGCGGGACGCCGGAGTTCACGCCAGAGTTTAGCCCGTCTGCGCCCGTCCGCGTCTGTACGGGTCCAGGGGCCATTCTCCGTACAAAAAACTTGGCAGCTTGCCATGTACTCGCAGGAATTCGCTCATATACAGGTGAGGCCTTAAAAAACATGCGACCCTCCACTCTTGCCAACTGTATTCCCTGCGTCTTACCGATTCATAATTTTAAATGTCCCGGTTGTAACTTCTACACTTGCAAAATGACTAGATGTAAAGCTCCGACTCATACTCGAACTCGTGGGAGACGGCGAGCTGCTAAAACCCCACTCACTTGTCCTCCACTCCAATTTTGTAATATTAATTGTAGGTCTCTTTCGAAACATAAATATCATATACATGATTTTATTATCGATGAGAGGCCGGATGCAATATTTCTTACGGAAACGTGGCTTCAGGATAGTTCTGGCCCGGATGTTGCTATTGCTGTCCCTAATAACTATGTCATAGTAAGGCAAGACAGAGTCTCCGGAATAGGAGGGGGCATTGCTATAATTTGTAAATCTAGCTACGTGTGTAAGCTTGAAGCCTTTCTCCTACCTGGTTGCGAAGCTGCTTTATTTAAATTGGCAATTAATCCTCAATTTACTTTCTCGGGTCTTTTGATCTATCGTCCCCCTGGCAAAGCGAGTACATGGACGTCGTCCTTCGCCGACTATATAGCTCCCTTGCTCCTTAAAGCGGCAAATTTTACCATTTTAGGTGACCTCAATCTGCATCTTGAAGACCCTTGTTGTACTCTTAGTATGCATTTTTTAAATGATCTTGAAGTTCTGAATTTATCACTACAGAACTCTGGGCCCACTCATTCTGCTGGTCACTTGCTGGACCCTGTTCTTTCTAATTTACACTTTGATTGCTCTCAAACTGCCCGTCCGTTGGAGTGGTCTGACCATTTTGCAGTTCATTTTTCCCTGTCCCTTTTTAAGAGCCCAGTTAAGGGTAGCAGTGGAAAGGATGAAATTATTCATCAGTGGGGAAAACTTGATATTGTTGAGTTCAATCAGTACCTCTCCAATACTTGCCCCGATACTAATGCTTCTGTTTCAGAGCTTAACATGGCAGTGTCTCACTGGTTTACTAGTGCTATAACCACTTTACTGCCTCCAACACCTAAACGCTCTAGATTACATCATCCCCCTGCACCTTGGTTCTCGGATGATTTGAAGATCCTAAGAGCTAAATGCAAGGCACTTGAAAGGAAATGGAGGCATTCCTACTCCGCTCCTCGAAAAGCTGTATACAAAGAAGCCCTGAAGGGGTATCATACCCAATGTAAAATACCCAGGGCTGCTTACACTGTGAGTACAGTGATGCAGGCTCAGAATTGCCCACGCACTCTTTTCTCTGTTGTAAAAAAGCTAACAGGAGCAGACACTGTCCCGACCCCCCCAGCTTTGGAGGAAGATCAATGTTAAGCCATTGCCGAGTTCGTTATTGCCAAGGTTGAGCGCATATATGATTCTATGAGCTCTCCCTCGACAGCAATTGAATTTCATCTGGGGCAATCGGCTGTGCCTGAACTAGGCCTGGGCGGTAAATTCCGTTCCGTTCGCGAAATTTGCGAAATTTGGGTAATTTCGCGTTCCGCGGAGAACGCGAAATTGCCCAAAAATCTGCGTTCCGCAACTTCGCAAAATGTTTTGCTTGTTCGCGTTCTCAATATGCGTGTTCGCGAGATATTTCACCCTGAGCATGCAAACAGCGATCGCGAACAGGAAAAAAGTATCGTGAACAAGCAATTCCGCGTGTTCGCGGAATTTCTGCATGTTCGCGGAGATTTTTTACCGTTTCGCGGAGATTTGCGTAACGCGATTACGCAAATTCCGCCCACCCCTAGCCTGAACTACCTTCCCCTGTGGTGAAGGTCACCAACTGGCAACTGTTTGATTACACCTCCTTCCTCTCTTGCCTGAACAGCGTTAGATCTGGATCTCCTCGCGACCTAATACCAGTGAAAGTTGTAAAGTTACTGGACCTTGAACCCCGGCGGGTTCTCATGAGACTTCTCAATGCTTCTTTGATTGAGTCTCACGTGTTACTAGAATGGAAGCATGCAATGGTTGTCCCTCTCCTAAAGAAGGCAGGTGCGGACACCTCCAACCTGTCCAATTTTAGACCCATATCCTAGTTGCCTTTCTTTTCAAAGGTGCTGGAAAGACATGTCAACTCTCAGTTAAATCAACTAGTGGAAAGTTCGGAATTTTTACATCCTTCCCAATCTGGCTTCCGAGCACACTACTCTACTGAGACCGCTCTCCTTGGGGTTACGGAGAGGTTGCGGCACGGTATTGATCGAGGGGAAACATCTGCACTCATCCTCTTGGATTTGAGTGCTGCCTTCGATACCGTGTCCCATTCTATCCTCCTAAACTCTCTCCGGTCCCTGGGAGTAGATGGCCCTGCGCTTGCCTGGATTGCCTCATTTCTGAGTGAGCGCACTTTCCAGGTCTTTTCGGCGAAGGCCGCTTCAGCCATCTGTTCATCGGCGCATGGCGTTCCCCAGGGGTCTATACTTAGCCCTTTGCTATTTAATATCTATGTTAGACCCCTGGCCACCATCGTAGAGGACGCAGGGTTGACAATTTTTTCATACGCCGATGACACTCAGATTGTCTTTTCTCTTTCCAGCAGTGAAGGCAACAGTGTATCTGTCTTGAAGAACGGATTATCGCGTGTTGCCGAGTGGATGCAAATGCATCTACTTAAGCTGAATGGCGACAAGACTGAGGTCGTCATTTTGGGAAAGAATAAAGAGTTGTGGGGCCCTCAGCACTGGCCAAGTGATATGGGACCCCTTCCACAACCGGTCTCTGTAGTTCGTAACCTTGGCTTTCTCATAGACGATAAGTTATCTATGAGACAGCAAGCTATCAAGGTTGCCTCTATTTGATTTGCCATCTTAAGATGGCTTCAGAAAATTTTGTGGATGCTCCCTCACTCTACTCAGAGAACCGTTGTACAGGCGTTAGTTATGTCCCGCCTTGACTACGGAAACGTTCTCTATCTTGGTGCCGACACCTTTACCTTGAATAAACTTCAGGTGGTGCAAAACTCGGCGGCACGACTTCTTTGTAAGCTACCACGGAGATCCTCAGCTGCACAGGCCCTTCGCGATTTGCATTGGTTGAGAATCCCAAGCCGCATACAATTTAAAGCCCTTTGTTACCTTTTTAAGATTAAACAAGGCTCGGCCCCAAAATATCTAAAGAATCTTGTCCAGACCTACAAACCCAATCGCATTTTGCGATCCTCAGCAAATGGCGATTTTGTTCTCCCAAGATTTAAACTTGTAAAAATGGGTGGTCGGTCTTTTTCCCATTTAGGCCCCAAATTTTTGAACACACTGCCTATTGCCCTTAAATTGGAGGCCAATTTATTCGGTTTCCGAAAAAAACTTAAGACTCTGCTTTTTCTATAGCCTTATTTGCTGCTTTAGTTGGTTTTTGACATAGTATTGTGTTCTTTTTTCTTCTTGAGTCTATCCCTGGCGCCGGGAAACCCACTGTGGGTAGCTGTTGCGCATTATAAGTTCTAAGAAAATAAATAAATAAATAAATAAAACACTATCCCCAGCACAACCCCCTAGACTACCCAAACACCACTGCGCTAACCTATACCCAAAAACACTACCCCACGATGAAACTCTACACATCACTAAGATAACCTAAACCCTAAAACACTACCCCAAGCACGACCCCTACACTACCCCAACACCACTGTGCTACCCTAAAACACTACATGCAGCACGACCTCCTACACTACCCAAACACCACTGCACTACCCTAAACCCTAAAACACTACCCCCAGCACGGCCCCCTACACTACCCAAACACCACTGCACTACCATAAACCCTAAAACACTACCCTCAGCACGACCCCCTACACTACCCAAACACTACTGCCCTACCCTAATCCCTAAAACACTACCCCCAGGGCAACCCCTACACTACACAAACACCACTGCAATACTCTAAACCGTACATCTTCCCCCAACACGACCCCCTACACTACCAAAATACCACTGAACTACACTAAACCCTAAATCTACCCCCAGCACGACCCCCTACACTATCCAAACATCAAAGTGGTACCCTAAACCCTAAAACACTACCCCCAGCACAACCTCCTACACTACCCAAACACCAATGCGCTACCCTAAACCCTAATACACCACCACCAGCACGACACCCTAGACTACCCAAACACCACTGCACTACCCAAAACACCACTCACAGCAACACCCCCTACACTACCCAAACACCACTGCGCTACCCAAAACCCTAAAACACCACCCGAGCACGCCCCCCTACACTACACAAACACCACTGTGCTACCATAAACCCTAAAACACTAACCCCAACATGACCCCCTACATTACCCAAACACCACTGCACTACCCTTAACCCAAAACACTAGCCCAGCACGGCCCCCTACACTATCCAAACATCAAAGTGGTACCCTAAACCCTAAAACACTACCCCCAGCACAACCTCCTACACTACCCAAACACCAATGCGCTACCCTAAACCCTAATACACCACCACCAGCACGACACCCTAGACTACCCAAACACCACTGCACTACCCAAAACACCACTCACAGCAACACCCCCTACACTACCCAAACACCACTGCGCTACCCAAAACCCTAAACCACCACCCGAGCACGCCCCCCTACACTACACAAACACCACTGTGCTACCATAAACCCTAAAACACTAACCCCAACATGACCCCCTACATTACCCAAACACCACTGCACTACCCTTAACCCAAAACACTAGCCCAGCATGACCCCCTACACAACCCAAACACCACTGCACTACCCTTAACCCTAAAATACTACCCCAAGCATGACCCCATACTCTACACAAACATACTGCACTGCCCTGAACCCTAAAACACTACCCCAGCACAACCCCCTACACTACACAAACACCACTGCACTACCCTAAACCCTAAATCTACCCCCAGCACAACCCCCTACACTACCGAGACACCACTGCACTACACTAAATTCTAAAACACTACCCTCAGCACGACCCCCTACACTACACAAACACCACTGCACTGCCCTAAACTGTAAAACACTACCCCCAGCATGTACCCCCAAACACCACTGCACTACCCTAAACCCTAAATCTACCTCCAGCACGACCCCCTACACAACCCAAACACCACTGACCTACCCAAAACCCTAAATCTACCCCCAGCATGACCCCGTAAACTACCCAACCACCACTGCACTACCCTGAACCCTAAAACACTACCCCAGCATGACCCCCTACACTACCCAAACACCACAGCACAACCCCCTACACTACCCAAACATCACTGCACTACTCTAAACCCTAAAACACGACCCCCTGCACTCCACAAACACCACTGCACTACCCATAACCATAAAATACTAACCCCAGCATGACCCCCTACACTACACAAACTCCACTGTACTACCCTAAACCCTAAAGCACTACCCTCAACATGACCCCCTACACTACAAAAATACCAATGCACTACCCTCAACCCTAAAACACTACCCCCAGCAGGACCCCCTATACTACACAAACACCACTGCACTAAACCCTAAAACACTACCCCAAGTACAACCCCATATTATACACAAACATTACTGCACTGCCCTGAACCCTAAAACACTACCCCAGCACGACCCCCTACACTACTCAAACACTACTGCACTACCCTAAACCCTAAATATATCCCCAGAACGACCCCCTACACTACTCAAACACCACTGCACTACCCTAAACCCTAAAACACTGCCCCAGCACAACCCCTTGCACTGCACAAACACCACTACACTACCCTAAACCCTAAAACACAACCCCAGCACGACCTCCTACACTACCCAAACACCACTGCACTACCCTAAACCTTAAAACACTACCCCAGTACGACCCACTACACTATCCAAACATCAAAGTGGTATCCTAAACTCTAAAACACTACCCCCAGCACAACCTCCTACACTACCCAAACACCAATGCGCTACCCTAAACCCTAATACACCACCACCAGCACGACACCCTAGACTACCCAAACACCACTGCACTACCCAAAACACCACTCACAGCAACACCCCCTACACTACCCAAACACCACTGCGCTACCCAAAACCCTAAAATACCACCCCAGCACGCCCCCCTACACTACCCAAACACCACTGTGCTACCATAAACCCTAAAGCGCTAACCCCAACACGACCCCCTACATTACCCAAACACCACTGCACCACCCTTAACCCAAACCACTACCCCAGCATGACCCCCTACACTACCCAAACACCACTGCACTACCCTTAACCCTAAAATACTACCCCAAGCATGACTCCATTCTCTACACAAACATACTGCACTGCCCTGAACCCTAAAACACTACCCAAGCACAACCCCCTACACTACACAAACACCACTGCACTACCCTAAACCCTAAATCTACCCCCAGCACAACCCCCTACACTACCCAGACACCACTGCACTACACTAAATTCTAAAACACTACCCTCAGCACGACCCCCTACACTACACAAACACCACTGCACTACCTTAAACTGTAAAACACTACCCCAGCATGAACCCCCAAACACTACCCATACACCACTGCACTACCCTAAACCCTAAATCTACCTCCAGCATGACCTCCTACACAACCCAAACACCACTGACCTACCCAAAACCCTAAATCTACCCCCAGCATGACCCCGTAAACTACCCAACCAACACTGCACTACCGTAAACCCTAAATCACTACCCCCAGCATGACACCCTATACTACCCAAACACAAGTGGGCTACCCTAAACCCTAAAACACTGCCCACAGCACGACACCCTACACTACCCAAACATCACTGCAGTACCCTAAATCCTAAAACAATACCCCCAGCATGATCCCCTACACTACCCAAACACCACTGTGGTACCCTAAACCCTAAAACACTATCCCCAGCATGACCCGCTACACTACCCAAACACCACTGCGCTACCCTAAACCCTAAAACACTACCCCATATGACACTCTACACTACCCAAACATCACTGCGATAACCTAAACCCTAAAACACTACCCCAGCATGACTCCCTACGCTACTCAAGCATCACTGCTATACCCTAAACCCTAAAACACTACCCCCAGCACAACACCCTACACTACCCAAACACCACTGCGCTACCCTAAACCCTAAAACACTATCCCCAGCACCACACCCTACACTACCCAAACACCACTGTGCTACCCTTAACCCTAAAACACTATCCCCAGCACGAACCCATACACTACCCAAACACCACTGCGCTACCCTTAACCCTAGAACACTATCTGCAGCACGACACCCTATACTATCCAAACACCACTGCACTACCCTAAAACACTACCCCAGCATGACCCCGTACACTACCCAAACACCACTGCACTACCCTTACCCCTAAAACACTACCCCCAGAATGACCCCCTACACTTCACAAACACCACTGCACTACCCTAAACTCTAAAACACTACCCCGTACACTGCACAGACACCACTGCACTACCCTAAACCCTAAAACACGACCCCTATACTACACAAACACCACTGCACTACCCTTACCCCTAATGCACTACCCCCAGAACGACCCCCTACACTACACAAACACCACTGCACTACCCTAAACCCTAAAACACTACCCTCAGCATGACCCCCTACACTACACAAACACCATTGCACTACCCTAAACTGTAAAACACTACCCCAGCACGATCCCCCATAAACTACCCAAACACCATTGCACTACCCTAAACCCTAAATCTACCCGCAGCACAACCCCCTACATTACCCAAACACCACTGACCTCCCCTAAACCCTAAATCTACCCCAGCATGACCCCGTACACTACCCAAACACCACTGCACTACCCTAAACCCTAAAACACTACCCCCAGCACTACATCCTATACTACCCAAACACAAGTGTGCTACCCTAAACCCTAAAACACTGCCCCCAGCATAACACCCTACACTACCCAAACATCACTGCAGTACCCTAAATCCTAAAACACTACCCCGAGCATGATCCCCTACACTACCCAAACATCACTGCGGTACCCTAAACCCTAAAACACTATCCCCAGCATGACCCCCTACACTACCCACCACTGCACTGCCCTAAACCCTAAAACACTACCCCAAGCACGACCCCATACTCTACACAAACACCACTGCACTGCCCTGATCCCTAAAACACTACCCCAGCACAACCCCCTACACTACACAAACACCACTGCACTTCCCTAAACCCAAAAACTACACCCAGCACATTAAGCGGCTACACCACGCATTTCGCAACTTTACTTTTGTTGAAATTATATTGAAAATAATACTTTAAAAATACTTTTATTATTAAATTTAGACAAACACTTAAAGGAAAACTTTTATTTATAATTAATTTAAAGATATTTCATACTTTACAAATCACGCCAAAGTCGCGACCCCAACGCAACTTTTCAAAATGGCTGCCGGAATGCGCGCAGCCATCGCGTAGGATGCGTGAAAGGTGCACGATTTCTGTATAATATTACAAAAAAAAAGATTGAATATATATTTTCCTAACTAAAAATTATTCCCAATTTTTTTAAATATATATATATTTGTATAGAAAATAAAAAAAACAGGATTGAAGTACATTAGACTTACACATTTTCATTTTAAAAACCTATGAAATTCACTGAAAAAAACGTAGGTTTCAGGTACGTTATAGTTAGAAATTAGCATTTAAAAAACTGTAGAAATTCACAAAAAAATCCATGGGTTTCAGGCACGTTATAGTTAGAAATTAGCATTTGTGTCTAATTTATTGAAAATGGTAGTCTGTATTTTAGAATGCGTGTATCAAAGGTTATATTCAGGTGTGAGGAGGTGCATTAGATTTTCACATGGATGATGTCATCAGCGATGTCATCAGTGATGTCATTTGAGATGTCATCAGTGATGTCACTGACCATGTCATGAATGATGTAATATGTGACATCATCAGCAGTGCATTGCGGGGGCGAGTTATAGTTAGCTGAACTAACTATAACACCAGAATTTCTATGGTTTTGTACGAGTGAAACGTCCAACTAACTATAACGTTCCTGAAACCTATGGTTTTTTCTAACCCCGGGCGTAGCACTCCGCTTCGCCCACGGAGTGTACGTAGAACTGCCTGCTTCTCAGTTTTTGAAGTAGGCATAGCAATCAGGGATATGCACACGCCAGGGCAAAGCAGAGCTGCCTGCCGCCCGCCACCCGCTTCCCGCCCGCCCTCCTTTTAAAATAATATAAAGTATGATAAAAAAATTAAATAGAATGACTTACCTGCAACACGGCGTCTCTGGGGCTCCTTCTTCCTCGTTCACAACCTCTTTTCACAAATGAGCATGCACGGACATCCGCGCATGCGCATTTCTTGCGCATTTGTGAAAAGAAGTTGTGAACGAGGAAGAGGGAGCCCCGGAGACGCCGCGCTGCAGATAAGTCATTCTATTTAATTTTTTTATCATACTTTATATTATTTTAAAAGGAGGGCGGGCGGGAGGCAGGTGGCGTGTAGTTGGGCTACGTGGAGCGCGCGAGTGTGCGTAGATTTGGGCACACTATGCGCTGCTCCACGTAGCCCCACTACGCCCAATACGCCCAGGCCTGGTTTTTTCAGTGAATATATATACATATATATATATTTATATATATGTATATACATTCACTGAAAAAACCATGGGTTTTAAGGATGTCATAGTTACAAACTAGCATTTAAAAAACCTTTGAAATTCACTGAAAAAACCATAGGTTTCAGTGACGGTTGTCATGGCTCGACAGAGGGGGCGCAATAGAGCAGGTACGGTATGAGAATGAATGACGTAAGGGCTTACTAAACTACCGTTCCCAAGATGCAAGGGGGCAGAACTGAGTACACTATAAAAGCACCGCCCCCACGCAGCTCGGTGCTTGTCACTCAAGTACCTGAGACAGAAGAGACGCCACGTATTGCCACGCTCCAAGAGGAAACACCCGTTCCTGAATCCTCCTGGAGAGACCTTTGATATGCACTCCGTGTGGAAGCTCCGCGACACTAACTGAGTTCCCACGCCGTTACTGGCTTAACTGCCGAGCCGCTCCCTTCCCCACATGAAACCGACGCAGGCTCTCTGCAACGAAGGAGAGTACTGCACATGCCCCCTGCTTATTCCTCTACCTCGTCACCGTCCCTTCCTGGAGGCGGACGTAGGGCGGGTGCAGTGTCCCCCTCCTGAAGCACGGACTTACAGCGCTTCACGCCCATAGAAACCGAAGAGGCTTCAACCCCCGTCAGAGGACGGTGATTCCTTTGGCCATTTGAGTCCTTGTGGGGTGAAAATACAACAAGGCACAGCAGCGGAAACAAACTCCTCTGCACCTCGTTCCCTGTGCTACCGCAGCCCTCCAATGGACGGAGGACCGTAACCTGGGGGCTAAACCTGACACGGACTACGGATTACCTGAGGCGCGTATGAAAGCGCTGGAAGTGGAATTCTGCATGACCCTGAATGCAGATCACCTGATGCGCGTATGAAAGCGCTGGAAGTGGAATTCTGCATGACCCTGAATGCAGATCACCTGATGCGTGTATGAAAGAGCTGGAATTGGAATTCTGCATGACACTGAATGCAGATCACAAGGTGCGCTTATGATAGCGCTGGATTTCAGCTTGAAACCGGACAAGTCGCTGCCTAACAGACACGCACGCGACGGACGGATAAGTATCCTTTTCCTCTATTTTACGAGACTGTGTTCTTAACTTCAAACCAATAGAGGTGTTTATTGTTTCCAGAACTCGCCTAGTGCTACGACCTCTTCATTGTCTATGCCAATTGTAAGTGTCCACCTGAGGAGTTGGGAGGGGATTAGTAGTGCATGTTTGTGTCCTCTGCTGAATGTATGTCATATTCTCATTTCAGGGCATAGAGGTATACGCTGTAACGAAAGAGCACCCTTCTGGCCAAGTGGGTCCGAAGTACAGGCGACAACTCTGTTTTTGTTTCCTTTGTCCCTTTTTTCCCTTCCCCGGTAGGGGTGGCATTTGTGCCGTGCTTCTCCGCTGCGAGCAAGTGTCACCTCTTAGGGGAGGAGATTACTTAGCATCGTTCCTGCTGTATCCGGCTTTCAGGTTAGTGGCTCTCGTTACATACTAGACCACGACAACGGTATAGTTAGTTGGACATTTCACTCATATAAAACCATAGAAATTCTGCCGTTATAGTTAGTTGAGCTAACTATAACTCGCACCCCCACGATGCACTGCTGATGAAGTCACATATTACATCATTCATGACATGGTCAGTGACATCACTGATGACATCGCTGGTGACATCTCAAATGACATCACTGATGACATCACTGATGACATCATCCAGTGAATGTGTTTTTCTTTAACATGTAAATATGTATTATATAAATACAAAGCTATATTGAAGTATGAATGGATGTATAAGTGTCTGGATGGAGGATTTAGTAGGTGTGTGACTCACTGTTTAAGTGAGTGATTAAATGTGTCTTACTGAATACATGCCATGCACTGCTCTTGGACAGATTGGCTAGGTTTGGGATAGGAGGGCAAGCTCTTAAATGGCTCACAGCCTTCTTAACAAGAAGGACGCAGAAGATCCAGTTGGCAGACCAGGTGTCAGAGGTGGGCATGTTAGTCTGTGGGGTCCCGCAGGGGTCAGCGCTCTCGCCGCTCCTATTTAATCTCTATTTACAACCACTGATAGAGTCCCTGGCAAACATGAAGTGTAAAGTTTTCAACTATGCCGACGACACTCAGCTATTGCTGAGTATCGATAATACATCATCGGCACAATCAATGGCCCAAGACATCCTACGATTTACAGTGAATTGGATGTCATCCAATTTGCTGAAAATCAATCCAGACAAAACGGAAGTCCTTGTCATTTCAACCTCTGTTTCCCCCTGGAGCGACTTGTTCTGGCCACAAGAACTAGGACCTACTCCAAAACCATGCCCCAATGTCAAGAGTCTTGGGATGAAAATTGATCAGGAACTCTCAATGGCCAACCAAGTATCCGCTGTAGTTGGCTCCTGTACCAATCTGATCAGGCAACTACGTAAACTCGCCCCCTTGCTCTCGAGGAATATGCTGCAAACCATTGTTTCAGCCACAATAGTGTCTAGAATAGACTATGGCAATGCGCTGTATCTCGGCCTTCCAAAGAACTCCATCAACCGTCTTCAGGTTATTCTAAATGACGCAGCACGTCTGATTTTTGGAGTGCCGAGGAGGACCCATGCTTCCCCCCTGCTCCACGGGCTACATTGGCTGCCCGTGGTGCAGAGAGTGGAGTTTAAAAGTATGTGTATCTGCCACAAAGCAATCCACGGACAGGCGCCAGCTTATATAAAAGAAAGGCTCGAAATACACGAACCTAAACGCGCCTTGCGATCGTCCGGATCTTTTTTGCTGTCTCGACCACGCTTCAAGTTAACAACTAAAGGAGGCAGATCTTTTTCAGTGCAGGCTCCTATCATTTGGAATAAGCTACCGGAGGTGCTTCGTAGAGAGCCCAACCTTCTCCACTTTAGGAAGTCCTTGAAGACCTTACTCTTTAAAGACGCATTCCCGTTTCAATAGTCGGTTGCTAGACCTGATACCCATATATTCTCATTCCATCTTTGTTCTGTACTTGGTCAGTAGCGCTTTGAGACCTGTCGGTGAGTTGGCGCGATACAAAACCCAGTTACAATTACAATTACAATTACATGAGTTAGTGACTAAACTGTGTGAATGTCTGTATCAGTCTGTCTGTTGTTGCATAACCTGCTGCATCAGTTGGTCAGTAGCTCCACGGGTGTCTATATGGGTTATTGATTGGCTGCCTGAGTAATTATATGGGAGACTGAGTGTGTGTGTGTGGTTGGGTGGGGTGTGTGTGACTCTGTGCATAGATGTGTGAGTGGTTGATTGACTGGGTGTATGCCTTTAAGAGTGCATGTGGAAACAGTTCTATGGGTGAGTGAGTGTGTGTATGGCTGTGTTGGTGAGTGAATGGATGTCTCAGTGGTAGATGTCCAAGTAAGTGCAAAAGTAAAAGGCAGTGTATGTGAGAGTTGGAGTATATATATGTCTATATGTGAGAGTCAGTGATTGTGTGAGTGTCTGTATTGGCGAGTGTATACTTGTATTAGTGATTATATAAGAGAGTAAGTATGCGTTAATATCTGTATGAATAAATGAGTTGGTGTTTGTATAACTGTGTAGGTGAGTAAATGGAACTGTGATTGACTTACTAGGATAAGTGCATGACTGACTAGTATGAGTGGTGAGGTGTGAGTGTCTGTATAGGTGTATGAGTGCATATGATAGTGTTGCATTGATCAGTGATAACATGTATGAATGGTTGTATGGATGAATGAGTGCATGTGTCTGTAGACCTAGGAATTAGTGAGTGCGTTTGTAGTAACTGGTATTGGTGTGTCGATGGTTTTGAAAATGGTAGTCTGTTTTTTACAAGGGGGGTATCAAAGGTGATATTAGGGTGTGAGGAGGTGCATCAGATTGTCACTTGGATGATGTCATCAGTGATGTCATCAGTGATGTCATTTTAGATGTCATCAGTGATGTCACTGACCATGTCATGAATGTTGTAATATGTGACGTCATCAGCAGTGCATTGCGGGTGAGCGAGTTATGGTTAGCACATCTAACTATAACGGTGGAATTTCTATGGTTTTGTACGAGTGAAATGTCCAACTAACTATAACGTCCCTGAAACCTATGGTTTTTTCAGTGAATATATATCTACCAGTAACATAAAATCTACTTTAAAAAAATTCCATTATAAATTAAAACATTAAACTATATAAAAATCTTTAAACTTCAATTTTCCCATCCAGTCAGTTCAAAATTAAAAACATATTAACAACAACAAATATTTAAAAAACTAAACAAATAAAAAAATATAAATATATTAAAAATTAGAATACAAATATATTTAATATTAACAGTAAAAAAAATATTTAACAACTAATTATAAAGTAAGTAACATTAATTAACTCCCCTGCTTTACCCCTGTAAAAGTAAACCCACACACAAAATATAAACAATTATCCTAATCAAATATCAATTAATTAATTAATATTAATGATCAACAAATTAATAATTAGTTAAACATAAATTAAATTCCCAGCCTTTGCCCCTATAAACCCCACAACCCACACCTAAAATTAATTACACAATATCCATATTTAATTTTTAATTAATTAATATTAAATCACAACAAATGATTAATTAATTAAACATAAATTACTTCCTACCCTCTTTAACCCTATAATCCCCCCAACCAGCACCTAAAATTAATTACACAATTTCCATAATACATTTTCAGTCAATTAATTATTGTCAATTAACAACTAATTATTAATTGACCACAGATTAAATACTTTCCACCGTCACCTCTATAAACCCAACAACCTGCACCTAAAATTAATACACATTTTCCATATTTAATTTTCAATTAAATAATTAATTTTAATTAATAGTTTTTTATTAATTCATTAAACATATATTACTTCCTACCCTTTACCCCTATTAACCTCACAACCTGCACCAAAACAATTTACACAATTACCAAAATTAATCACCAATTAACGAATTAATAATATTTAACAACCAACTCATAATTATTTATTAACAAATCATTTCCCACAAGAATAAAAAATAATCATTCATTTATTATAATTAAATTACTTCCCACCCTATTCCCCTATAAACCCACAACCCACTACAGAACTAAAAAACGCAAAATTTAATTACACGAAAATTGATGACTACAAAAAAAATGTATATAAAAAACAAACTATTCTTATACAAAAAAAATCACAAATTTAAAATATACTAAAATACATAACACTAATTAAAAATCGATATTAATGACTTCAATAGTTTTAAAAACGATATTTCTTACCTTAAAATCGATATTCTTCACCACGATATTCTTGCTGTCGATATTTCTGACTCACGATATTTGTGACTCAATATTTCTGTAGTTCGACATTTCCAACTCGATATTTTTTCTGCACACCGAATTTTCAATGACATCCTTTCCCCATACTTCATGACAGTCTCATTATTCGAGATTTGCATTGTGTTTCTGTTCTGTCTATTACTGATTCCCAAGCTATTTGCATTCTACCTAACTGGATAACTGCGTTTTTTCAGCTGGAAACCCCCATTTTCTAGGAAACTACAAAAAAATTGGACAAAAAGTATAATGGGAAGTAGTGAGAGCCACAGTCTGGTCACCCATAAATAGAACTTCATTTCTGGGGTCCATTTGTTATTAAATAATACTGCCTCAGATATGTTAAGGGTCACCCCTGGAACCACAGACAGTGGCGGGAGTGGTAATTTTTGTGCACTTGTGCGGTCGCCTTGCTCCCTCCCAAAAACTATTCTCTTGAAAATCTCCGGGCTAAACAGCATCCTCCCCAATACTGCCTCACCTCTGCATCCTGTCTAGTTCTGTTTAAATGTTACCTGGCTTAGAAAAAAGATGTAGGGCCAGATGTACGACCCTTTTTTGCGGCCACAAACGGGAGAACCGCCCGTTTGTTGCCGCAAAAAAGGGTAATAGCATGTACAAATGAGTCCCTGACTTGCAAAATAGCATTTGCGACTCTCGCTATTAGGAAGGTGCGTCCCTTCCTAATAGCGAGTCAACATGCTATGTACTAGTGTTTTGCTACTGCATTTTCGGCCGCAAAACACTTGCCGTTTACCACCTACTTCAAGTAGATGGTAAACCACATGCGAAGGGGACCCCTTCCCCGTTGTGAGTATGTTGGAAAATATTTTTTAAGAGCAGGCAGTGGTCCCAGAGGCCACTGCCTGCCCTTTAAAAAATGAAACTGAAAAGTTTCATTTTCCTTTTTTAAATGCTTCCCGTTTGGGCGTAATTTTAGGAATCGGTGAGGTTTTGGACAAGGATCAACTAGGTTTTATTTTGTGAGTCATTTGATCCTCCCACCTTCGCTGGGACAGAGGTGAGCTTTTTAGTGGGAGTGTGAATGACACTTTTTACCTAACTATAGTTTTATAGGCATTGTCAGCCTTTTAATACCCTACTTACCCCAACTTGTGTGTTTGTTTGCGAATGTGTAATTTTATTAATGGCTGATGGTACCTTTTCACATAGACATGTGTGATGTGCCATGAAAAGAAGAGTCTGAGTTGCAATTCGGGGGTTGTGAATGATTGCAATGACCTGAGATCATGTGTATGTGCCTCTGGTCCCTGCGAGTGGCGTGTAACGAGGTTTTCCCTAATGGAGTTGGGTGTCTTGACAATGTGATGTTAATGGAAGCTTGGGTTCTGGGCTACTTTATGGGCTGATTCCTGCAGGTCAAAGGGCACCTTCCTAAGGACGTTGGTCGTGAAGCTCTGTGTTATTTTTCTCGACAAGCTGGGTGCGGTGATGAGCGTGCCCATGCACCTGGTGTGAGGGTTGCAATGATCATCTACATAACCCTTCTCCTTCACGGACCCCTCTCCCTTGGATCTAGGATGCTTTGGGTCTGCCACCCTCAGCTGGGGGTCAGGGACCTCTTACCCAGTGACACAATATTCTCGCTGTTTTGAAGGGACATGATCCCATGAGCATCATTGGATGTTTGGAAGCTTTAAGAAAGAGGAGGAGACAAAATATCTTGCTTACAATGGGAGTCAGATATGTGGCTGGGACTTGTCATACAGTGGGTAACAGACTGAGATGGCTGATTGCCCTCGTGAATCTCCCTATTGCTGCATATTTATGAGTGGACTATAGAGTTTTATGAGGGACACCATTATCACAAGTGCATGTAAAACATGGCTTCGGGCACCAGAGCGTCGCCTCATTTTGGAGCTGAGATGGGGCCTCCACTAGCTCGAAGCCTAAAAAATGTTGGAGAATGGGGTCCATTCTATCTGGGGTTTGCCCTAGTGACTTGGGTAAAAGGACCTAAGTGCCTGCTTTTTATGTACTGGATGGGAAGCCTGCCCTGCCCCCGTGTCAGATTGCCCTCCGCCCAGGGAATGGCAGGCCAATCATGGTCTGGGAAACTAGGAGCAGAGTAGGGCCTAGGCCCCTGTGGGCACCCAAATGGTGAAATTTAGTGCATATTACCATCAACCAAACATACGTAAGCCTTGAGTTTTTCGTGGGCATAATTAAAGGCTTGAGTTTTCTCCTAATGCTGTGTTACTAGTCTTTATTGTTGTGGTTAGTTTCCTGCAGTTAGTGTGAAGTGGATGGGTCATATTGGGGTTTTGAATTTACTGCATATTTGGATTGGGAAATTGGTGAATGCAGTCACTCCTCCATGCCATTGCAGTGACACCTGTGCTTGTTGGTCTGGGTTTCCTGCCTGCTGCGTTTGCCATGTATTTGGCCAACCACCTGGTCTTTGCTGAGGTAGTGCGTTTGTGGACTGATTTGCTTGTGGCTGAATGTGCTTTGTGCTCAGGATGATCTGTGCTTGGTTTTGTGGATGGGGATTTTGCGGTGACTGGCCCAGGCCTATTGATCTTTGCTCATGGTATTCATTTAGGCAGTTATGGTCGTTCAGGTGGCCCATCCTGTGGTAGTGGAAACATTCTCTAAGACCTGGCTGCCGCCAGCCTTCCTGACCTCTGCCACCATAACTGGACCGGAATCTTCTGGGGTTCTGCAGCGAAGTCCCTTTAAAAACTGGTGCCATTTGCAGACTGGCCGCCAATGCAGACTGCTTGAGTAAGGTTTTACTCAGGTTGTGGGGGCCCAGCTTGGAGGAGTTTTTTCGGTCTTACTCCTGGTTTTGGCCCTTCTTAGTGGGCCATTGTATGGGGGGGTGTGTGCTGGCCAGCCTCCCTCAGGCTCTGGGACTCTGCCCATTGGCCCATTGGTGAACTTCCTTGGGGTAGTGTGTCATCTGTTGGGCACTGCATTCCGCAGCAGGTAGTGGGCACAGTGATCCTCCCCATACTGCCGGGCATCCTTGTCTGTGTCATTTCCTCACTCAAGGATGTGTCAGAGGGTTGACAGAGGCAGAGCTCAGTAACCATAGGGGAATGCGGGGTCTATTTGTCACCGTCATTGCCCCTTGGTACCTTAGGTTGGCTCCCCACCTAACTTTGGGGGACTCAGCAGGCATGCACAAGTCGAGGTCCCGGATCTCTTGCTCCTGGTGTACCTTACTGGCTAATAATGTTTTCATCCATTTTGAGGTTTCATGTAGCTGGAGGAGGTTTCCCGTATACTCAAGGACCTCCCCCGTGGGGGGGGGTCAACCAGGCCTGGTCCACCCTAGCTTGCATCCGTGTGGCATGGGAGTGTATTGCTGGTTGGTGCCCTGTGGGTGGAACTCCGGGGTAGAAGCAGGCTATAACCCCATTCTCAACAAACTTGGTTGACATTTTCAGTTTGATCATTAAGTCCCAATCCAAGATATTAGTCAGGGAAGAGGGAAAGTACAACAATTTTTCCCTCACTCTTTTCCCCCCTATGTCCAGCTTGACGACTTCTGTGAAGGGGATCCCTGCCAACATACCAAAGACCCCTTGTATGGTTGCAGTACTCTTTGATAAGGGGACTGCCCCCTCTTCGAGTCGGAACCTCATTGCGTCTGTGTCTACTAGGAAGTGATAAGGTGTCTCACTTAGCAACATTGTGACCATGGGGCAGCCTGGAGTGGACAGTTGTGGGTGTGTGTCTTTGGGTGTCCTGTCCATGTTTGGCATGGCGATTTCTACATGTTCACCCTTGCTGTTGAATCCTGTGGCTCTGGCGTCCTCTTCCTTGCTCTCACTAGTCATGTTACTGTGTGAACCCGTGGTGAAGTTCCCAGCCACTTGAAGAGTGTAGGTTTTGTGGGCTAAATGCTGTGGATTGGGGTTTGAGCTTTGGGGAATTCTAGCACCAAACTGGAATGAGGCTGGAATTGCCTGGGTTTGCTGATATGGCAACCTACCTGCCCTAGATCTATTGGCACGCTGCCCAGTGGGGGACCCTTTGCCCCCCTCAAATGGCAGATTGGTGTTACCCAGTGAAGACATTAAAGAGAGCACCTATGGTGCGGACACCTTACTTGGAGGTTCTGGGTCATAAGTGTAGGTCAGGGCGATCTTGAAGACAGCCTAAAGCTCTAACAGTGCCTTTCTTTTTCTTCCAGCATTCTTCTGCCTTACATACTTAGTCCGAATGTGTGTCCTTGTGTGTTCTATTATGTTGGTGTTTAAAGTTCTCCCCTCTGGCCATGGGAATGCATGCGTCTTAGTGTGGGCACACCATTCAAGGCAACATTTATCTAGCTTTTAGCCTGTGTGGGAAAGCTAGTTTGTATTTTCTTTAAAGGGGACCCCATGATGGGGTCGGAGCTTTTTATGGGCGTGTACACTTCTAATGTAGCAAGTCTTTAATTCAAATATAAATACTACTCTGATTGTGGGAAAAATATCTACAAGAGATCATAGCGGCAATAAATACTTTTCCTATGATCTTAGCTTAGGACAGAGATGCATCAAACAAACTTTCACAATAAATAAAACAACACACATGAAAAATAACCTGTAAGATAGTGCATTGGTTAGCTCGAAAACATTATGAACTGCACGTTTAGCAGCGGAATAGCATAATGTAAACAAATGACAACTTTTTCATACATACATAGAATCATTAAAAGGACATAACATTTAACATGGAACACAGTTGCAATACTTTATCAGCACCAAAACATTAGGAAATATGCATCAATTGAAAATCACAATGAAAGCAGAAAAGAAAAAAATGAAGGAAGAAATTATTACTTTTTTTCAAATAACACCCTTAGACCCCTCCTAGCGCATGCCGCTCAATGATGAGGGGTGGCTCTGTGTGGTACATGGAACTAGGTGAGCACGATAGTGTGTCAAAATCGGCTCAGGGAACAAAGATAGCAACAATTTACGCGGAGAAGAATGAGTGCCTCAACAACTACAGGCCAAGCACAAACGGGCCCTCTCCAAGGTCCAAATTGTCCCTAAAACCCATATTACACCCTATATCACACCCAGGGGTCATGCATACTGGCTGTGTCACACCCAGTGGTCCAAGCAAAAAGCACCGCTCATTTCTTTCAGATACTACCAGTGTTAAGAAACTGATAGAACACTGCGTGTGGCGTGCATTCTGTGTTTCTAACCTGGTGTGAAATCTGAATTTATGGCCTTTTGGGAACATGCAGTGCTTCGGACAAATCCGTTTTAATGGAGCTAATCTCCTGAGACCATTGTAGTGTCGTTCTGTGGGACCGATCTGGGTTTTACTCTTCCTACATTTCCTTAATGGTGACGTGTCCCCAGAACTGTGACCTGTCAATCAGTTGCTTCGGGCCTTGGTCACAGGGGCTGCCTGACCATGTACTACTGACTCAGAGTGGAGCGGGAGGTCACATCGGATGATTTAAAAATGGTGATGTGACTTCCTTATTATATGTACATATACATTAACGTGCATTGATATTGTATTAAAAATCTCCACCATGTTAGATCAACTGCTGTCAGCCACCATCTTCATGAAGCTCGACCACCATGGAGCCTACTATTTGGCACATGCACACAAGGGAGATGAGTGGAAGATGACTTTGAGACCAAATTTGGGCTTTATGAGTACCAGGTGAGGCTCTTTGGGCTCTGTAACGCCCTGTCCGCCTCCCAAGACTTTGTTAACAGTATCATAATTGAATACATTTATGTTTTTGCAGTAGTCTACATTGACGATATTTTGATCTTCTACACTTCAACGTCAGAACACATACACTATGTATTCTATCTACTCCAAGCCCTGTAAGCCAATGGATTGTTTGTCATACTGGAAAAATGAGAGTTCCGTGTGACAGCAGCATATTTTCGGCTTGAGTGTGGATCCCGCCAAGATACAAGCCACCATACAATGGCCTATCCCACGTGTGTCAAGGAAAATGAAAGCGTTTTCAGCATCACAAACTTCTACCAGAGATTTATCCTTGGCTTTTCATAGCTGGCGGCTCCCATCCCCACCCTTGTGCGTGAAGAGAAGGTATTTCATTTGACTTTAGAGAATGATTCTGCATTTCATTCCCTGAAGCACTTTTTTACTTTAGGCGCTATACTACAGCATCCTGGCACCACCCAACCCAAGAAAGAGTTGCTAGCTGTGAAAACAGCCTTTCAGGATTGGCACCACCCAACCTTTTTATGTGGAGAACTGATGCTTCAAATCTGGCTCTTGAGGCCATCCTGTCCCAGTGCAACCAGGATATTGGAAAATTACACCCTGCAGCCTTCTTCGTAAATTAATAGAGGCCAAATGAAACTACACTGTTTTCAAGAAAGAGTTGCTAGCTGTGAAAACAGCCTTTCAGGATTGGCGCCATTACCTCCTAGGGACCAAACACCTCACAAAGGTCTACATGGAGCATAAAAATTTACAAGTTTTTAAATCTGCTAAAGCACTATCACCTTGGCAACTGCAGTGGTCCCTTTTCTTCGCAGATTATTCCTTTGTAATTACCTACTGTCGAGGCCGCAAACACGGGAAGGCAAATGCCCTCTCTCAGCCACATGTGGAACACGAAGCCACAATGAGCCTCCATCATTACTGGTGAAGACCAGCTTTATAAATTGTATCACAGTCCACACCAAGGAGCAGGAGACATGTATTAAACAAGCTTTGTCACATGTTGACATCACAGTTGGCTTAACACTCATCCCCTGGGGCGACTAGAGCAGTGGTTGCTTTTTCATGACACATAATGTTTTTACCTACTATCTCTCTACAGCAGCAAGAGTTGGGTTGGTGCCATGATTTCCCGTTATCAGGACACTGAGGACATTGCTAAAATCATGGACCCTTTGAAAATAGAACTTTGGTGGGACACCATGATGAAAGACAGCCAGCAATATGTATTGTCCTACAAATTCTTCCCCAACTTGGTCGTTATTTTACACTACTAATTGGGCAAAATCCATGATCTATACCCCGAGTGGAGTTTGCCACAACTCCTAGTTTAGAAAACAGGGGCTCCTGCATGCAAGATGACTATTCAAGCGCAGAAAAAAAGGCTTTTAATTTAGAAATAAACTTGGACAAGAAACAAGAAACAAAAATATATGCAGGCATACAACATGTAAGTTTACAAGCAGCAGACAAATACATTGCAATTCATTAAATGACTTAAAGAACTGCTTGAGTTTTTATCACAATTTCAAAAAAATCTTTTTGCATAAAAATGTAATAGAAATCTTCATTAAAAACATTGGGGCAGATTTATGAGCCCCTTGCGCCACTTTTGCGTCACTTTTCCCATGTTAAAAGTGACGCAAAAGTGGCGCAAGGGGCTCATAAATCTGCCCCATGGTTCACAATTATATTGTCCTGTACAGTAGTCAATACAAAAAATATTTAATTTATATTATGTAATAAGTATACATCATTAGATCCTACTTAGCGTGCTAATCTTGAGCACATCTAACTCAATGCGCAATACATCAATTCATTGAGCTTTAATACAATGGCGATTTAATCCACAATTTGATAGGCTTGAATATCTGAACAAATTGACAATATGTAGGCACAAGGGCTGACGTTTATAGACATGCCATTACATCGCGGTTTTTACAACACAAGTCGTTACAACGTCTTGCGCTAGATGGCACTCTAGGACAAGGAATAGTATAATTTACTATCCAACACCTTCCCTACTGTACGTAGACACAAACATCACTGCACTGCCCTGAACCCTAAAACACTACCCCAGCATGACCCCCTATACTACACAAACACCACTGCACTACCCTAAACCCTAAATCTACACCCAGCATGACCCCCTACACTACCCAAACACCACTGACCAACCCTAAACCCTAAATCAACCCCAGCATGACCCCATACACTACCCAAACACCACTACACTACCCTAAACCCTAAAACACTACCCCCAGCACGACCCCCTACACTACACAAGCACCACTACACTACCCTAAACTGTAAAACCCTACCCCCAGCACAAAACCCTAAACACTACCCAAACACCACCGCACTACCCTAAACCCTAAGGGCCCGATTCACAGAACTAACTTAAGACAAAATCCTAAACTTACTACCATTTTGGTATTCACAGAAGGCACTTACTCATTTTGGTATTCACAGAAGGCACTTACTCATTTCGGTATTCACAGAAGTTAGGAGTCCTAACTTTAGGACTCCTAATTGCCTTCTGTGAATACCGAAAGTCTTAAAATTAGGATTATTCTCAGTTTAGTAGTAGTATAGTTAGGACTCCTAACTTTAGGACTCCTAAATGCCTTCTGTGAATACAGAAAGTCTTAAAATTAGGATTTTTCTCAATTTAGTAGTCCTAAATCTAAATTTAGGACTACTAAATTGAGAAAAATCCTAATTTTAAGACTTTCGGTATTCACAGAAGGCATTTAGGAGTCCTAAAGTTAGGAGTCCTAACTATACTACTACTAAACTGAGAAAAATCCTAATTTTAAGACTTTCGGTATTCACAGAAGGCATTTAGGAGTCCTAAAGTTAGGACTCCTAACTTCTGTGAATACCGAAATGAGTAAGTGCCTTCTGTGAATACCAAAATGAGTAAGTGCCTTCTGTGAATACCAAAATGGTAGTAAGTTTAGGATTTTGTCTTAAGTTAGTTCTGTGAATCGGGCCCATTGTGCCCAGTGAAAATAAAGATGTATTTGCCAGGAGCACAACACTGCTCTTCTGCTCAAGGTCAGGATTAAACAATGACTTTAGAAGAAGTGGAAGCCGCTCTGCTCTCTAACTCGGAGGACAAAGGAAAAGGTGCATCTAAATGAAACCTTATGGAGGCTATCTTCCGGTAGTGTGCCACGCAGAATTGATGAGGACGTGGCCGACAAGGTGGCCACAACTGGGCTGTAGTATGTATTTGTGCTCCTGTGGTAGAATTCATGCAAATAGCATTCCACATTTGCAAATGTAGTCTACCATAACAGTTTACGACCCACCTTGGGACCTTTTTGACTTTGTGGAAACATTTATGCATCCCATGCATATCGAGAGAAACACAGAGGTTGCTTAATTCTTCCGGTTGTATTAATTCACTCCTCTGATTCATCCACCTCTCTATTTGTTACTGTTAGGCAAGCTATTGCTTTTTAGTCATTCCTAAATCCTATGTTGCCATTGGAAAAGCTTATCCCAGTTGGTGCTGTGAGGGTCCATACTCCAATGGGTGATCCTGAAAACTGTAGCCAGCCAGGTTGAACAGATGTCTCTTTATAGCCTAGTACAGCTGGGTACCACACATTAGGTGCTATCCCATATACGGAGCCAGTAATCTCCCTCTTTGAAAAATTACCTTGATCCCAGTTGGGGCAGAGCCCTGCCTACCCTGAACTGTGTGACCAGTGCCTCAGATAAATCATCAGTAGTCAAATAAGTGCTTAATGAGAATATGCTGGAGTTCAGAAGTAGCTCTTTTAGATATATGTAGGATTGCTCCTCATTTTCAGAGCTGTGTTTTTGTGTGACGTGTTATTTATCATTTTTTGTGCAGTCTCATGAACTCGGGCTCAAATCGAATTGAGTGGCAGCTCTTTGTATCAATGACTGCTTCCACACTATGGCATATCCCACTATTTGCAACATTCTCTATTGCACTTTCAATCCACTGACTGTGATTTGTAAACATGGCCACAGGAGGCATGGGAATTACAGAATATTAGTGAATACATCCAAATCCTGCTTCGCGTATAAAATTGGTCATAAGGGCCCATGTTATTGAAAATAGAGCAATAACATTACTGTTATTCCACTTCCTATTTCTAAAAATGTTTATTATTATTTTTGTGCTTTTTTCAAACTTTGAGCATTTTAACAGCTTTCTCTCTTTCATTTGTTCCATATAAACATTTGTCTCATAGAATTAATTATTTTGTAATTTACTTTATTTATTTATAATCCTGCTGTTGTATATACACTCAATGCATTTCAAACCCCACTAACTTCTTCCTCACGAGATATATCAATCACTTCCATACATTATTTCCATAATTCCCTTCAAATAATTGCGAAAAAGAAACAAGATATGCAAACTATTTATTGTCCAATTACAGGTGCAAATGATGTATGGCATACAGAGGTGGTTCGTAACCTGTGGTCCGGGGAACCCTGGGGTCCGCGACTGTTCAGAAAATTAAATAATATTAACAATTTAATAAAGTGTATAGAAATCAAGAAGCAACATGTACAATTTAACATTTTAAAACATTCTGCAAATGTGAAGGAATTCAAAATTGAAAGCTAAAGCTGAAGGTAGTATCCTCAGATTGATTCATGAGAGCAGTGTAAGTGCATCAAATAGAATAAAGTATGGACGACAAGTGACCTCAATTACATTTAGAAAAGTACCAACCTTCCCATTCAAATTTAGAGTTTTTCATATTGTGAATTAAAACAAAAATAATATTTCTTTGTTTGATGAATATTTGTTTCTGTGTTTTTTAAGTATTGTTTTGCTGTTCACATTATCGAAAATGATCAAGCCATGTTTACCAGCTTCCAGCAATTGCTCAATGGTGTTTGTCCTCGGATTCCAATAATGATTCAGTGGATGCACCCAGATACCAGTAATTATTAATTTTGGGTCCACAGAAATCAAAACCTTAAGAGCCATTGGCAAACAACGTCATTAAGCATATACCTTTGTTTAGTCTATGCTCCACCTGTCCTCAGTCAATGTAACATCCTGATTTCCTATACAGCCTATCACTTTGATATCATGTAGCAATTCAATTCTTTCGACTCAATTTCAAATAATTTGGAAATCTGGGAGGAGAGGCCTGTTTCTGTAACAGTGATATACATGAAGGCTGGGGTGAGAGATTTTCAGAAAGGGTAGTGATCAATTAGGACCATAAAAATATCTTAATTTCATTTTTGCAGTGCTACAGATTTTAAGTCTGTTAGTCAGTTCATTATCGAACATTTCACAATATTAATGAGTCATCAGGTTTGTTAGTGCTTAGCACATAACAAATATACACATTACCAATATACACACATATATCTGAATATTCTCATTCATGAGTTGATTGCCTTTGCTGTTTTATGATAAATATATTTTTATTGTTTGTTCTGTTTATCTCATATATGAAGGTATAAGGGCCCCTGAAAAATTATTCCTGATTATCCTTCTTCTTTCCAATTTCAGTCACAATAATTGATTTTTGTATATTCTCTTCATTACAGTAATTATCCTACGCATTTTCACTCTTACTTAGATTTTTATCAAACTTTAAGTCTAAACCAGTATTTATTGTTTATATTTATTGTTTATCCTATTAACAATAGTAGTCTTTAGTACGTATTTTAAAACATCATGTTTTTTTATAATGATAGATTTGTAATTGTATTGTTTCTTTCAAAGATGGACATGCTGGTTGTGGTCACAGTACTATTGGCTGTTGTTTTGCAGCAATCCACTGGGCAGGTATGTAAATCAATTGGCACAATTAAGAATATAAAAGTGCACACATGTAAAAACATATTGCGGCACCAACGTAAGATAAAATAGTATTTGCTGTCAATACAGTAAAACCATTCCCTTAAATGCCTAAATCATTGATGAATGCAGCAAGTGTCAGATCGGTAAACATCAGCTTTATTATGGATTTCATGTCTATATTCATATATTTATCATAACAACAGTTTTAATGATTCTTTGGCTTTTATAGGATGTATGTATGTAGCTTGAATATATACTTAGGACTGGATTCACAGTGTGTGTCCTATGAGTACAACTTTATTACTCCTGTTTGATGTTAATTGCTCAAGAATCTTCAGGCCTAATTCAAAAATGTATTTCTGTGAGAAGCTCTGTCTTAATCCATTCTCTTTCGTTTGCAAATGTGATATATCCTCAAGTATTTCATATATACGCATAGAAAAATATGTTTCAAGGTTCACCAAGTTTTTCTCATGCATTCTTTCTAACCAAGTCACCATTACATGTCATAGCAGATTGACTTCTGTACATGATTCTCTGCATCATGTATATAGTCATCCTTTTCATAGTTGAACCTTCACAGATAAAGTCATAGCTAAATATTGTGCTGTAGAAAATACATTTGTCATAGTAAACCTGCAAGATATCCATATTGCTATCTGTACAAGATCAACTTTGCATGCCTTTATGAAGGAAACTAGAAAGTTTGAGAGTGAAAACCACAAATTTGGGAATATAAAGCCATTTTCACACTTCAACATAGTTGGAGGAAGGGGGCTGAATGTTAAACATATGTAGGAGACGCTGTAATTCAAAAGTCAATATTCTTATGACACAGAAAACCAGATCCGGAGAAGGTATGTCTCTATAGCTTTCACAACAGCACTGTCAGTAACTGGTGATAAAGTTGATTTTGTCTTATTCAATGTGCACATGGCATGATGTCTTGGTTAGTAATGATGCCTTATCTCTCTTATCTGCCAGCCAGTAGAATTCAATATGCTTCCAACATACACTTTCCAGTCCATGGAAATTCAGCTGAAAATCCTTAAAGATTATGCAAAGTTACTTGAAACAAATGAGAAGAGCCAGAGCAGCTTCACAACGTGTGATGTGCTGTATTATACTGCAACCTTTGTATAGTGCTTACTATCCCTAGACGAGGCGCTCAAGCACTTGACTACTTGGGCAGCAAGCTGCGCTATGAAGGGTGTTGTTGGAAGGGCGTGTCCGGTTGTGATCTGCTGTGTCAAGTGTTTCCATGTTGCACGTAATGACAACGGAGGAACGGTCATCGTGCTCTGGGACACGGCGCTTTGCAGTGTGAGGGAGACAGAAGAGTGAGAGGCAGGCGCACTGTTCAAGAACCTCAGTGAGCTGCAGCTTTGGAGGTCCCTTTGTATTATGTCTTCTCATGACTTCTCATGGTGAGTGGCGACAAAGTGAGGAGGGAGGAAAGTTGGCCGCCATTTCGCGGGTCAATAGCATCAGTGTGACGAGGAAAACCAAGTGGCGTGACAATCAGGCAGCCACGGGCAGAAAGCCAGTGCGGGCAAGAGATTTGTATAAGTGCAGGGATTCTCTCAAAATGGCGTCGGTCAGGTGATTTCAGGTCTACGCCCTGTGTGGTCCCCAAAGGTTAGCAAGGGGCTGACTGGACATCAGTGATTGTTTTTTTCCTCTTTGTTTTTCTATGTTTATTCAATGCACTAGCAACGGATCTAACTGTAATGTAAATGCAATTGATTTAATGCTGTAACACGACTTAATCCTCAAGTAAAGTGCTCTGATACCTCCGGGTCTAGCCTGGACTTCCTCGTCTCCTCGCTGTGTCTCCTACACCCTCCCCCACCTCTTTCCTCCTTCATTCTCCATTCTATCTGTATCTCTTCCTTGTGGGACTCTTCAACTCGCTGACTCCCTCCCTTTGTTCTCCCTGACCCTTGCCTTTCCTGAATCCTGTCTTTTTCTGGATCGCTAATTTACCCCGGTATTGAATGTGTTATCTTTTTATAATTAATGTGATTTTTTCTTTTGCCGTTTGTTCCCCCTCTGTTGACCTGCCCGTTCCAACCCGCCTCCTAGCCCCCTGTCCCCTGTTGCCCTTTGACTAAGCACTCCTTCTCCCCTTGTTGGGGAAAGATCCAATATTCATACTCTGGAGTCTCAGTGACCCCTGTGAGAGAGTCCACAGCGTCAAGGGAGCCACGCACAGTTGAGGTATGGCATGGCGCCCCTTGCCAAAGCACTCCCTCTCCCCTTGTTGGGGAAGGATCCAGTATGTAGGCCTTGGAGTCTCAGAGAACCCTCTGAGAGAGTCAACTGTGTAAAGGGAGCCTCACGCAACGGAGATGTGGGAATGATACCACTTCCCCTGGGATCACAGCTTACCGGACCTTGGACGCGGCTTTTACTCATCTACCGGTTTGTGCCCCCTTCACCCGCTCCCTCCTCTTTCGTGTTCTGTCTCTCACCCTCCCCCACCGCTTTCCCTCTTTCATTCTTTGTCTACTTCTTCTGTTCCTATCCCGTCTTCCCTGAATCTCTCCCTTTGCCTGCTGTGCCGCCTAGCCCCCTGTCCCTTGTGCCCTTTGACTAAGCACTCCTTCTCCCCTTGTTGGAGAAAGATCCAATATTTATATTCTGGAGTCTCAGTGGTCCCTCTGAGAGAGTCCACAGTGACAAGGGAGCAACTCACAGTTGAGGTATGGTATGGCGCCCCTTGCCAAAGCACTCCATCTCCCCTTTTTGGGGAAGGATCCAGTAGGTAGGCCTTGAAGTCTCAGAGACCCCTCTGAGAGAGTCCGCTGCGTAAAGGAAGCCTCTCGCAACGGAGACAGGGAATTATACCACTTCCCCTAGGATCACAGCTTACTGGACTTTGGACGCAGCTATTACTCGTATACTGGTTTGTGCCCCCGTCACCCCTCCTCTTTCCTGCTGTCTCTCTCACCCTCCCCCTCCTCTTTCCCTCCTTCATTCTCTGTCTACTTCCGCTGCTCCTACCCCCTCTCCCCTAAATCTCTCCCATTGCCTGCTTTTTCCCTTACGTATATACCCTTATTGTTTGTCTCGACCTAACATGTAATTATGTAACTATGCTCTAAAACTGTGCAACCTTTGTAACAATGTAAACTGCAACTATGTTATGTTATGTTAGGTTGTTTTTATAAAGCGCACAACTCACCCTGGGGCATCTAGGCGCTAACTGGGAGACTATACTGAGGGAGAAAGAAGCTACATCTCAAAGGGGAGTTAGATTTGAAACAAGAACGCTTTTAGATGTTTCCTAAAGATGATTAGTGAAGGGATTTTTCGAACAGCTATAGGGAGCTTATTCCAGTAGCTCGGAGCTAAATATGAAAAAGCTCTCCCTCCAGTGCGGGTAAGATGAATTCTGGGGACTTGGAGAAGGTCTAAAGTACTGGATCTAAGTTTCCTACCTGGGGAGTACTTAACCAGTTTTTTTCGAAGGTAAAGGGGACCACTTTCCTTCAGTGCGTTGTATGTAAGGCAACAGATATTGAAAAAGGATCTGTTCTATATTGTTAGCCAGTGCAACTCCCTCAAGAGGGGGGTTGAAGCTGCCCTGCCGGGCGATTCAAAATCAGACGTGCTGCCGTGTTCTGAATCACTTGCAGTTTCGCCAGTTGAGTTTGACCCACTTCAGCCAGCAAGGCATTCCCATAGTCCAGATGGCTACTAACCGTTCGCCTGGACTAGGTTTCTGCACTGGGAGGTAGGCAGATAGGGAAAGGTTTTCCTGAGAAGCCTTAAACCATAATAACATGAGCTTGTTGTCGCCGCCACATGATCTTTCATGGTCAAGGCCTGATCCAGTTTTAGACCGAGATTTTTTACTGACTGTTTAGGGGTGGGGGCCTGACCCAATTGGATAGGCCACCAGTCGTCAGACCAGCTATTTATGGCTCTTCTGGGTTGAGCTGGAGGCAATTTCTTGTCATCCAGTCATAGATGGTAAGCATTCCGGAGGCAAAACGAAATTTGTCGAGCTCTGGGTTTGGTCCGATGGTATACATAAGCTGAGTATCATCAGCATATGAAATAATCTCAAAACCCAGGCGCTCGACTATTTGTGCCAACGGAGCCATGTATATATTAAAAAGGGTGGGACTCAGGCAGGAACCTTGCGGAACTCTCCTATCCAGCAACATTTTGCCTGAGGCGTACGGTCCCAGCATAACAGTTTGGGTTCTTCCAGACAGATAATGTTCCAGCCATTTAAGGGCTGTCCCTTTCATGCCACAATCCACGAGTCTCTCCAACAGCTTCGAGTGTGAAATAGTATCAAAAGCTGCGGAGAGATCTAGGAGGATCAGAATGACTGATCCTCCCCTGTCGACAGTTAATCTAAGCGCGTCCGTTACCGCCAAGACTGCGGTTTCTGTACTAAAGCCTGGACGAAAACCAGACTGTGAGGAGTCCAGAATGTGATTGTCCTCCAGATACGAGCTTAACTGTCGATTGATGGTACTTTCCAGGATTTTTCCTAGCAATGGTAACAGGGAGATGGGGCGATAATTACCCAGGACCAAAGGGTCTGCTGAGGATTTTTTTAATATGGGGCGAACAATCGCCTCTTTCCAGGCAGGCGGAATGGTGCCCGAGAGGATAGAATGGTTGAACATATCTCGGATTGCCGTGGCACAGATAGGTGCCAGTGACGCCATGATTTTTGGTGGGAATATATCCAGTGGTGATCCCGATTTGGCCCCCATCAGGTCTTTATTGACCTCCTCTACTGTGGCTAGTTCAAAGCAGTTTAGGGAGCATGCAGCTATCTTATTCCGCGCCTCGGATTTTTGTGGAGAAGCCACATCAAGAATAGTAGAAGGAGGAAAATTTGCGTAGATATTTAATATCTTTTCGCAAAAATAGATGGCCAAGGAGTCACATAGCTCCTGGGATTCCTGCGGCATCTGTCTGCAGGCTTTAGGGGAGACAAAATCCCGAACAATACTAAACAAGGTTTTCTGAGAATTGCTTGCATTATCAATTTGACTGATAATAAATTGCCGTCTAGCGGCTTTTAAATTCAGATGGTAATTGGACAATGCCTTCCTATACAAACCCCTATTTTCCTCGGTCTTGCTGGTACGCTATCTTCTTTCCAGTCGCCGGCAGCTGGCCCTTTCTAGCTTCAATTCCCCTGAATACCAGGGAGTGGAGGCTCTTCGAGAGGCAGAATTCACTTGTTTTTTTGGTATGACTGCATCGAAGGCCACTTCTAAAGTGGCATTGAAAGTCTCCAATTGTTTGGAAACTTCCATAGTATTGACTGTCTGATCAAGGGAAAAAACCTCATTAAATGCCACAGGAGTGAGATTACACCAGATCCTCCGTTGGTCATGAGGTTGTTTAATGGGCCGTTTTAAACTAATTTGGCCTAATTGCTGTATATGGATCATAATCATATAGTGGTCTGTCCATAAAAGGGAGTCTGGGAGATCACATTGAATCCGATCAGAATTGGAAAATACAAGATCCAATAGATGCCCTGCGTTATGGGTAGAACCTTTATATCTTTGGGTAAGTCCCATAAGTTTAGGGAAGTAAGTAATTTATTTACTTCAGAGTCATCCACTTTTTCCCCATGGAAATTAAAGTCTCCCAATAGGAGAAAAGTATTTGCTGCCAAAACATGAAGTGCCAGATATTCCACTAAGTTGTCTGCAAATTTAGTTTTTGGTCCTGGGGGCCGATACACTAAAGCTCCATACCATGTATCAGAAGGGGAAACGGAAACTTTGAAAATCCCTAGTTCTAAACAGTCATTGCTAACCGAGAAAACCAATTTCACATCTAGATCTTTTTTAAAAGCAATGGCAAATCCCTCCTCCTTTTTTACTATCCCTGTCCAGGTGGATACATTTATAGTTCTCTGGTATAGCCAGAGTAATCATAGCGTGATTAGTAGGGGATAGCCATGTTTCTGTGAAGAAGCACAAGGTGGGATCATGTAAGGTCATCATGTCCCATATTTCAAATGGATGTTTAGCTAGGGACTAACGTTGCATAGAATATTTTTGTGGGACATAGCTCCTAGCTCTACTGTATCGCCCCGAGGAGCGGAGACTTCTACAGATACTGTCATTTGAAATTGACAGTTATTGCAGGTGACAGGGCCTTCTAGCATAAAGGGACACGTCTGCATACAGTTAATAAACGGACATTTATTCACTTGTGCCTGTATGTTTATTTGACGTAAGGCATCTGCGGAATAGCATACCGGGGGCGAATAAGCCCTGGGAATGGCAGTATTTCTGGCCTCTCGCGTCTGCATCCTCTTAAAATAGGCCGAGGAGCCAAACACTAGTGCGCGACAACCGAGTTCCCCCAAGATGTCCGCCCGCTCCCGGGATCAATTGAGTGCCTGCCCTGCTTCTTCCACCCCACACCTATGTGCCACAAGTAACAGTTAAAAAAGGTAAGGACTTCAAGAATAAGCGTTTATATTAGGTATGGCCTTAAATACAACATTTTTTTTTAAAACGATCGATTTTACGAGCAGCGCGATTGCAGGTAGCACTCCCGGCTTCCGCCTCAGGAGAGAAACTGCCCAGTGTACTATGGTCTGATACTCCTGTGAAGCGCTCTGATACCTCCGGGTCTAGCGAGCACTATATAAAAACTTTCAAATAAATAAAGACCCAGAGGCGAGGATTAGGCTGTTTTCTCTTCATATTAATGATATTCATTTTCCACCAACAGCCGTTTTCAGAAAGCATACCATAACAAAACTACATTTCCCATGAACAGTTGGGAAAAAAGAGGGAAATAGACAGGCTACTCGAGGCATTGTACTTAGAACTGTATTGCGATTGGATGGACTTTGTCTGTTTCTTTTTACCCAACTGTTCATGGGAAATGGAGTTTTGTAATGTAATGATTTCTTGAAAATGGCTGCTGGAGGAAAATGAATATCATTAAAGTGAAGAGAGAACAACCTAATCCTCGCCTCTGTATCCTTAATAGAATTGAAGTGTTCCTTTATGTTACATGGGGTTTTTTCATTCTTAAGCATGTGATAGGTGTAATACCTCATTAATAGGTCCAAAGTCAGCATTATGTATCCTGTCTACAGTGTCTAAACTATAGAATCGGGTATGCTTTGAAGTTGGAAGGCTCTTGCATACACATTGTAGAACACACACCTTCAATTTACATGATAGTAAGTGGGCATATCCAGTATAGATTTGGTTGAGTCACAACTAGGAAGACATGCTTTATATGGTAAGCCCACCAAATCACCCACGACCAGTCTACAAAAACAAAAAAATATGGTTTCCAGCAAATATTTGCATTTATATTTTCATGTGTTATTTGTATCACAGACCTAGCCAAAACACAGCAGAGGGCTTTATAGGATTAAAGGCCAGCATAAACTCATCAAGAGACTGGAGAGGAAGATTTGTTCTGCGGGAAACAGAATCCTCCATTATGATATAATGTTCTTTTAAGTGATGTATCTTTAAGTCTTTCCTACATTCGAGCAACGTTGGGTGGTCCTGATAGACTGGAGATGACTTGTGCGTAGATTTCCCTCCAGTCTGATGGTGTCTTAGCTGCAGGTGTGCCCACAGATAGTGAATGTGCCTACAAGAAAAGGGGAGGTGCTGATCCTGATGAATTTGTAAATGCAGCTTGTTTTGTTGAGGGGAAACACTGGATTTACATTAGGATGATGTTGATGTGAGCATATTTCTTCAGGCCTAGAGGGAGATGTGCTTAGGAATGTAGGATGCATTACCACCACCCGGATGCAAGAGTATGAGGGCTTGAAGAACAGTTCTTAAGTCACTTTCTGGAAGAAATGTTTTCCCCTATTTTAGTAGAGATACTTTGTACCAGGCCATCTTTTTGGGCAATGTGATCCTTAAAGGTAAAGTTGGTGTCAAGGATAAATCCAAATAATACTCACTAGTTGCAAATTCCAGTAAAATGCTTTTAAGTGCTACCCACCAGTGGCCAATTTTGAAATTGGGTCTGCTGCTGCAAAGCTGTATTAAAAATCTCTGGGCTGGTTGCACATTATTGCTTGATAGACCCTTAAACAATCTTCCTCATCATCCTAAAGGTTTGACACTATTGCATTAATGCACTAATGTCATCACCAGAAATAGGCGATGTTGCTCAATTCTTGACTTTTTGCCTCGAGGTAACCATTCCCAGAGTGATCCATGCAATGTTTTTCTTTTACACTGGAGATATTTTTTCTTTTACTTTGTCATTGACTTTTCCTGTAGATCTCCCTTGCAAATTAAAGTTACCTTCACCACAGCGCTGCCAGTAGTAAAACAGGCAGATATTGTCAAGCATTCAGCACTTTTCTATTCCTTTAGTCATGGCCGTGGGTGTGCTTAGGGTATTACAGGCACCTTGGCAGTTATGTGTTTTTGGTCTGGAATGTATAGAGTTTTATAACATCATGTGCCACATTGACTTTGACCTCTGAGGTGGGGATTAATTGTTTGACGTCTTACATTTTATTAGGCTGCACTCTTCATTTTTGAAAATTGCGCCCTTTTGCAAAATAACTCTTTTTCTCATTCTACCTATAAAGAATGCATGAATACTACCATAAATTAGGTGGTGACATAAAAAATATAGAAGGAGACATTATGGAGATGCACTAATTCAAGAACTCACAGTATCAAAAGACCATGTCCCTGTCATTGTGCCCAAATGGTTGACCAAACAAAGAGACTACTAACGTATGAAGTCACAGATATGGCAGGCACTATCTTCAACCCTCTGTTGAAAATACACCAAGGTTGTATGGCACAGAAAATGCACTGGCAAATACCAGTTATTCCACCAACTTCCTACTTCAGACCACATATACAAAGGCTTTATGTGGTCGCAAACAAACCAAATAGTAGAAGAAGGCTTTTTTACATGTACAAAGTTCTATTTGCGATTCGGTAACCTATTACCAAATCGCAAATTGTGTTTGTGATTTGGTATGTGGAAGGGGCGTGTATAGGGCATCCCTTCTTAATACCCAATCACAGTGGTTTGAATGTTTTAGGAAAAAAATGCAGTTGCAAAACATTCACATTTTACAGCCTAATTCAAGTAGGTGGTAACTCATTCGCAAATGGAAAGCTGTCCTCAAGAGTTTGAGTTTGAGTTTAAAATTACTTGTAGAGCGCACGTCTACCAGCGGTTTCTTGGCGCTATAGTTAACAAGGTCCTGGGCTAGAAGACTGGGGAAGCTGCTGGCGTATTATTCAAAGGACTTCATGAACAGGAAGGTCTTGAGGTGTTTACGGAATTGCGGGTACAGGGTGATAGAGCGATAGAGACCCGTTCCCCATTGTAAATGTTTATAATAATATTTTTTTAAGAGGAGGCAGTGGTCCAATGGACTACTGCCTAGGCCTGGGCTTGAAATTTAGCTCACAGTTTGCTGAGTTTTTCCGACTCCATGCTCTGAGTAGCACGCTGATCTGCGAAAAACTCCACTCTGTGCTCGCTTGTGAGTGCAAAATCTTACTCCAGACCAGCTCCCAGCAAGATTTCTCCACACAGGCAGTCATGGATAATTGCTATGGCTCGAGTTGAGAAAACTCCTGTTTGCATTGAGAAAGCTGCCGCTCGAGAAGAAAACCTACTTGAGTGACAGAAAGAGGCAGCACCCTCCTGTGCTGTGCATGGAGCCGTTTGCGCTGATTTTCCAGTGCAGGACAAACATCCAGAGCTAACCATCAGTGCGAACGAAATGACAAAACGTTTCATAATTTTTTTTCAAATGCATCACATTTTCCTTTAAGGAAAACAGACAGTATTTAAAAGTATTTATTTTAATGCAATCCACCTTCCCTGTGATTTTAGCGATTCCCAATGGGTTTCGCAATCTGAGATCTACCTCATTAATGTTCATGAGGTAGGTCTATTTGTGACCTACTGGGAATCACAAAATGTGCAAAAGACATATTTGTAAATTGGTGTTTATGATTACCAAATAGTGAATTGCAAAAATTAACTATTTGGTATTCGCAAACTATTACCTTTGTATATATGTCCCTTCGTCCCTTACTCAGGCACACAGGCACACACAAGCCCATAAGGAAAATCTCTGAGTTTGCACAGTGTTGCCAGCACTGGTTTAACTTTAAGTTTAATTAATGTTGAATATTACCCAACACAAGATTTATTAGATCAGGTAGGGCTAACCTTCCACAGAAACAGGTAACGGCCCTGAAATGAAAATGGGTCTCACCTCCTAATTTCCTTGATTCATTTCCTCATCCATCCAATTTGAAATCAAAAATACATTATGTGTCTAATGAATGTAAGCACCTAAGCCCAGAGCATTCTATCACTACTCTACTGCATTGTTTATGGTGCCCAGGCCGAACTACCCTTAACACCAACATCTGCCTGAGACCCTTTGCCTTCTTTGATACATGCCAAACTACAGTATAAAAAACATTAAAATCCTTTGTGTAGGTTAATTTTTCTATTGCACCTCATTCATTTTCAACCTCCAAAAATGATATGGAAAAAGCTATTAATTTTGTGAAGGAGCAAACCAGAACGAATCCCCTCAAAATCTCATATGGCTAACTTAAACCTTGACAATATAATATTTACCATGCAGTTACTAAGGAGCATACTTATAAGGCCTTGCAACACCGGAGCGTCACTTTATATGATACTCCGGTGACGCACAGTGCAGACCCATATCTACAAGGCCACGTAAAGCCACCATGCATGGCTTTGCATGGCCTTTTGGATAAGGTGTAGAGCCATACAGCACAAGTCGCTGCATTGCCTTACATTGCGGCATGGAGGAATGCCGTGGGTGTTCCCACATACCACCCATGGATTTTGACATTGCCCTAGATTCACAACAAAGTGTGAATGTGGGGCAGCGCCAAAAACGTATGCCTCCCCTGGGCAGATGTAACGAGGAGAAATGCTTAAATCTTTCCTAGTTTTTTCCTCTTTCCATTTGTGCTGCATTCTGCAAACATTGAGGGCCTCATTATGATGTCTGGCAGAGTCACTTCCGCCCAGAACCGCAACAGTCATTAGGATGCGACCATTCCTACATTTTACTATGGGAGCATGCATTCCAGGCATACACTGGTCCTAATGCATGCTCCCATTGTAGGTGCAGTTCATCCTTGCACCCTGTGGCAGTCACCTTAAGGGGGCCCTGTTGGTGGCCCCAAAGACGCTTTCCGACATGGTTTCCATGTCGGACAGACTGGCATGGAAACCATGTCAGAAAGCAGCATCTTAATTTCAAGGGCAGAAAGGCCCCCTCTTAAGATTACTTGTCGCATTCTGACTGGCGAATGGGCTCTCTGCGCCCATTGGAAGCCAGCCGAAATGACTGGTTTGATTCCTTTATGACAACCTCCATTGTAATGAGGCGGTCAGAAAGGAATCCAATCGGCACATTACAATGTGGCGGCTCAGAAGGCTCCTACTGTTGGTCGGAGCCTTCCGAGCCGCATCGTAATGGGCCCCTTAATGAGAAAACAGCCTTCATGATTGCCCCTTCCTGCACTAAAACAATCATGCCAACAACACAGATACCCTTGCACCATGGTGCAACGTTGCCTGTTGTGGCGCGCAGCTTCAAGTTTTGGGCTGGCGCTGGTTGAAAGGAAACAAATGCACTGTATCTTGAAAACTCGATGCATATCTGTCATCTCAAATTGGCATAGGGCAACACATCAATATTTAGGGTGATGTGACCCTCAAGCCCACAGACAATACTAACTTCATCTCCTCATATTTCTTGCCCTATTATTTGCAACTGGCACTACTGTTAATCAGGCCCTGCCTGATGCCCACTCCACTTTGATGGACTTCAGTGACATCATCCTGAAGTAGTGTGTCCATTACCTGAAGAACTTTTCAATATCAAAGACTATCACTGTGATGTACTCCAAAGATCAAATCCTGGTGGACAAGAACAACAAAGTACGTGTCCACGCAGATGACCTTCAGCTCTACCCTGAGGGCTCTTGTGCAAGTATATTAGCAGTCTGAAGGACTGCTAGCCATATATAAACATGCATTTTAAAGGCATACATCAAGCTGCGCTGCCCTACGGCAAAAGGAAAGGGCTGGAATGTGCCATATGTATAAGATACGGAACATTCCTGTCCTTTTCCCCAGATCTGGTGTATAATGGGCTGCCTTGCACCAAAGCAGGCACCTTTGCACCATCGTGCAATGTTGCCAGCATTGCGGAGATGCAAAAACAATTACAAGAGGCTTTTTCCTCTTTCTATGTGTACTGCAGAATGCATCACACATAGAAAGAGGAAAAAACGAGGAGAAATACAGATATTTCTCCTTGTTTTGCCTCCCTTAAGCCTCTCCTGGGAAGGAGTATGTTTTTGGCACTGCCTGAGAGTTAGGATTTCTAAATCTGGGGCAGTGCCAATAAGCCATGGATGTTGCTGGGAACGTCCCCATCAACACCCATTGCATGCCCCTTTACCACAGAAAACTTAATTAGAGGGAGCAATAGTTACAAGGCAGAATTTATCCCCCAAAATTGGCTTAGTGCTGCCTGGTAAATATGGAGCAGGCTTCTGCGCCATTGGAGCGTCACAAAAATGTATGCACCGGTGGCACAAGGAGCTTATAAATAAGCCCCAGAGCATGTATTAATCCCTAACAATAGCAAACAAACTAGCGCATATTTTGCAATTGTTCTCTAACTAGAAGACAGCTCTAATCCACATGTCTTGCAAATGAGTACCAACTTTAAGTCCACATTACAAAGAAGGCAAAGAATGGGCCGTCTAAGCAATATGTTGCCTGTGGTTGGTGGCAACAGCCTTCTACCTGGATCGGACTCCCACACTAACAGCACAATAACGTCCTCGCTTCAGTGGCACAAATCATCGAAGGACTTAAAAAAGAGGTACAAATCTCTCCATAGCTCATTGAATGTTATCGATTCCTCTGCCTCATTTGGAAGATCCGGACTTCATCTGACCTGGTGATTTCAGGCTCGAGTAGACTCTGACATACTTGTATTTACAACCCCTGCACACATAGGTGTTTGCGTAGGGGTTGCTAATAAAAGTGGCACTTGTTAGCAAAGTCTTAGATTCCACATGAGTAATCATAGCCCATGCAGATAATAATAAAATCTGGCAAACATTTGACTCTTGATAACCTAAGTTGCCCATAAATAGTGTAGGCCACAGAGCATCTAGGACTAACACTGATTGGACTTGCTCTAATCTTCACTTTCCCTGCCTACCTCATGCAACATTTAAAGGAATAAAACATGATCAATGGATAACCTTCTCCAACCTCCCAAAAATCACAGCAAACAAATAGAGCTTACTAGTGAAGGACCTTCACAATAACAATAAGGGTCAACCATCATTAACCAAACATCCTATTTTGCATATTAAATGTCTCATGTGAATAGCTGTGTAACAATATGAACGGCCTACAGGAATTTACAGTTTTGGCAAAAGCAAACGTCTTACTAAGTTGTTATTATTATTGCAGACCTAATCTAAATCTCATACAGAATGATCACGACATATCGTGACATATCTTAAAATGTGGTCTCCTGTCATACAGGCACTGCCATTGTATACTAAAATCTTGTGTAAGTGTCTTGCATTAGGTGATTAATTGTCATAGTCATTTTTTGCAGCATTTTTTAGGAGCGCTGGACACGCACAACGAAAATGTTCAAAAAGAGATCATTGACACACTCAACACCTTAAGAAGAAACGTGACACCACCATCACGAAATATGTTACAAATGGTAAGTCTTTATTTCTTGTTTTGAAACCATGTTCACGTTAAATTATATCAAACTGGACAGATTGTTTTTATGTCTCACCCACAGGCAGCTGTGGCTGTTTGATGGAGAGGTTATGTCACCAATACTGACCCATACATACATATATACATATACATACATCCAATGCAAAAAGAGTGAGGTTTTGGACAGCCCCTTTTGGCAATTGGCTGTTGATAGTATTGTTATTGTTTGCCATTTGCTGAGTTGGGCTGTCCCTAAGCATTGGCGTTTTGTGAAAAATTATAATGTAATTTAAGTAATTCTCTTACCTCATCACTGTTCTTCCGCGATGCTTCGCTGTGTGTCTGTCCCCCCTCAACTCCAACACTTTATATTTAATTTGTGATTCTACCATCAAGACAGTGGAGTATCATAAGAGATGGTTTAACACGTAATAAGTATGTTTTGTGACCCAACCTATTAACACATAGGGTAGTTCAAAAAATTCCAATGCATATTAGCAGAAGCCTGTGTGAAAATTTGACCCACTTCTACCAAATGCGTTTTTAGTAAATTTCTAATAATAAATCGCAAATAGTTATTGTACGAGAGGGAGCCGGCCATTTTTATGTGCAAATCGTAAAACAGAAGTCCGAGCGCGCAAGTACGATCCGTACCGCCCGTCCGAATAAACGACCGCATGTAAAAGGCCCCGTACGGAGCGAACGCTGTAGCACACATGTTCACGGGTAAACTTGTGCCCGGATACGAGTCGTACAGCCCCTCCTCCCCCCGCATATGTCAGCACCGTACCCCCCCTCCGCACCGTATCCCAGGACCGTACCCCAGCCCCGCACCTGTACGTGCCGCACCCAAGGCCCGTCTCC
The DNA here is from genome assembly GCF_964204655.1 of Triturus cristatus. Taxonomy (NCBI): domain Eukaryota; kingdom Metazoa; phylum Chordata; class Amphibia; order Caudata; family Salamandridae; genus Triturus; species Triturus cristatus. The sequence continues at coordinate 186,828,323 of NC_140589.1, forward strand.
CAGCCCCGCACCTGTACGCACCGTACCCCAACACCGTACCCCAGCCCCGCACCTGTACGTGCCGTACCCCAACACCGTACCCCAGCCCCCCACCTGTACGCGCTGCACCCCAGGCCCGTACCCCAGCTCTGTACCTGTACGCACCGTAAACCAGGAGCATACCCCAGCCCCGTACCTGTACGCACCATACCCCAACACCGTACCCCACCCCCGCACCTGTACGCACCGTACCCCAGGACCGTAGTGCCTGTACGTGCTGCTCCCCAGGCCCAAACCCCAGCCCCTCACCTGTACATGCCGCACCACAGGCCCCTATCCCAGCCCCATACCTGTACGCACCATACCCCAACACTGCCGTACCCCAGCCCCACACCTGTACACACCGTACGCCAACACCATACCCCATCCCAACACCTGTACGCACCATGCCCCAACGCCGTACACCAGCCCACCACCTGTACGCGCCGCACCCCAGGACCGTACCCCAGCCCCGTACCTGTATGCACCGTACCCCAACACAGTACCCCAGCACCCCCACCTAGCATCGCGTATGTACGGACCTTACCTACGCGAAAAATACTCGTACAGAACAAGGGCACTGTAAAACAGCACAAGGAGCACTGCACCTTACTCACACCTTAACTTACACACCTTCACATAACCTCCTTCACAAACACCCCCTGTTCACATTCACACACACGCCGTCACATTCACACCCACACACCCACAACCATCCACACACACACCCCACACCATGACTACAGACAAGAATACAAAGTTCACAAGGGTGGAGCTGGACCTCCTTGTCAATGAAGTCATCAGAGTCGAGCCACAGCTCTTTGGAACATTGGTCAGACAGACCAACATAGCCCAAAAAACTAGCCTGTGGCAGAGGATCGTCGATAAGGTGAATGCTGTTGCGCCCATCCGAAGGACCAGGGATGAATGCCAAGCCAGGTGGTACGATCTGCGCAGGGCAGTCAAGCGGAAAATGAACGAGGAATACGCCCAGAGCAACATCACTGGAGGTGGGCTGCCCCGCAGACCCGCACATTACCATCCCTGGGAGGAGAAGGTGATGGCCCTGCTTCCGCCGGTGGGAGTACACAGAGTTGAAGGAGTCGCAGAGCCTGGTGAGTACACAAACTACTTACGTTACATGGGGGCAATGGCCTCCACACCCCAAATACAACAAATGCACGCAACTACCCCCAAGCCCTCACCGGACACAACCACACTCAAAATCCACGCTCATGCCACTAACATGTCCATGCCCCATTCACAAAGCAAGGCCATGCCATGTCCCAGGCTACACAAACCACAAACCCAAGACTGGATGTCTGGGATGCTGGGAGGGTGGGCCTCACAAAACACATCGTGACACTCAGAAGCAGACATCAATGCCCTCAGCCCATATGGCCTAGGTACATACCCATGCACCATGCCCAAGGCACAGGGACTGGCAAAGTACTGACAAGGTAGCTGACAATTGGCCCCGCTGTATGCAGCACAAGGCCCTTCTGTGACCACTGTACACTCAAACACCAACTCCACTAGCTCAGATATCTAGCACAGGAACTCACACTCACTGTCATGCCAGCATGCACCATGAGGGGACAGACACATCACCTGGGAGATCCAATGACAAATCCCACTACACACAACAGCAGGCCTGGTCACAACCTCCCCCTTACACAAGCACACACCCCTGGGGCAGGCAACGGATTCATCCACTCTCACAATGGACATGTGACACAACAAGATCAATCCATAGCCAAATAAGCATTTTAGCCACAATTCTACAGGTCAAACACTCAGGAGAACATATCAATCTGTCCCCCGCAACATACCCATCCACAAGTGGACATTGAGAGGAATACTAGGCACATCCAACTACCTGGAGGAACTGTGCCAACTTGAATATGTCTGAAACATGGATGTCGCATGAAACAGCATTGGCATTGTCTCTCTCTCACACACAGGGCAACGTCATGGATCTCCCCCCAACAATGGGGGGGAAGAATCACAGTCCCAGGCTCGGTATGAAGATGATCCCACCGGCAGCGACGACTCTCACCACTCCGTGGATGACCCCGACCAACCTGGACCCTCTGGTGCCCAAGCCCCTTCAGCACCTGCTTCAGGTACATCTGTTCCAACCACCACCCCCATTCCTGCCACATCCCAGGAGACACCCAGGAGCCCTGCTCGCACTGAACAACACAGCCAGTCTGACCAGGAGGGACAAGGTTCTCCGGGCACCCAGGAGGAGGCAGGCAACCCCGCAAATGCCATCCCTCAGGGGTCCCGTAGACCCAATGTGCCCACAACAGCAGGCCAGGCTCGTGTTAGCAGGGGTGGTGGGAGTGGAGGCAGTCGGAGGCGCGAACCTGACCAGCCAGCTGAGGAAACCGGTATGTCACACATACGCCACATCTTGGAGACATACCGGCGTGACACCAGGGGCATCAGCCAGGTAGTGGGGAGCCTCACAGAGTTGAAGGGGACCCTTGACGAGATGAAGAACCTGCAGGCCAAGCAACACGCCAGTCAAAAACAACACCAAGGACGGATGGAGGCAAGACTGGGTGAGCTCCTGGCGGTGCAAAGGGACATAAGCCAATCACTCTGTCGGATCGCCGACAACATGGGCAACCCTCCCTGTGACACCAGGCGCAGACCAGCACCAGCCACAGGGAGGGAGGAGGAGGAGGAGGATTTGTCCGATGGAGCGTCTCAAACATCGTCAAGGCCTGCATCTGAGGGTCCCCGGAGGAAGGTGGGTCATCCACGGAAAAGACCGTGAGAGGCAGCGGACCATCCACATCTCCCAGGTCACCTGGCCTGGCACCTGGCCCTCTGGCGCAACAGCAGCATCACATCCAATGACATTCTCTGCCACATGGACTTGCTGGTCACAGTCTGACCAATGATGACCAACACTGTGGTCCGGACTCTGATGACTCCTAATGCCAAGGATACCATCTCCCCCTGTGAACTTTGGATTCCATGCACCCGGTAGAGCACCTCATTTCATCTACCAAAACACGTACCCCACCGCAAATAAACAAATTTATTTGGTATCATGAGATATTGCAGTCATTTTGCATTAGTCCACAACATATGTGTGTGTAAATGTCAAACTATGCCTCAGTGTTGAACTAACTCCACCCATCCGTACCCTTGGATCTGAGTCTGGTACAGGACACACATGGGTCACAATGTGTCATTCAATGCAGACATGGAGCACAATACTCATCTGTGATGGCCTCAAGCTGCTGAGGGGGGGCTTGCAATACTGTGCGGACAGACCTATTTGGAAGAGTATCATTAAGGCGTAGAGGTCATGCCTCATTTGGAGGTTCCCAGGGAGGGAGTCCCAGGTATGTTTTCCCAGGTGGGAGAACTATATCTTGCATGCTGGAGTATGGTGGATGTAAAGATTGTTGGCCAGGGCAAGGTTGGATGCACGGAGATGGCCCAACGGGGTCTCGGATGACAGTGGTACAAGGTTGGTTTTGGGTCAGGGTTGTGGCCTGCCTCCTGAGTGTGGGTGGGGAGTCTGAAGGTCATCCTGCAGCACTCAGTGATCCATTGCAGCTATCTCTGCTGGACGGTGATGTGGCTGGGGCGCGGGATGTTGAAGCTGAGGTGTGCACATGCACCCTGGATGTGTACTAGTTTCCAGGGAGTGTGGATGTACTAGCTCCGTAGAGGGCAGGGCAGTATTTGACATGGATGTTGTCGTGGACCTGGGGGATGGTCTGTCTTTCCTTGTAGTGGATCTATCTGTGGATCATGCATAATGCAGAGGGTGTTGCAGCCGGAGGTACAGATGCTAGTGATTACCATGGCAAATGTGAGCGAGCAATACATGATGCACACCATCTTGCGGGTGGGACACAAGCAGTTGACCCAGCTGTAAGGGGACAATCCGCAGATGATTACCTCAGTCCTGTACAAGTCCAGCCTCAGGTGGCTGATGTTCAGCCATCCATCAATGGATCTCATGCATTCTTGCCTATTTGAACTGGCTATGTCGGCGTCTTTGGTAAGGGTGAGGAGCACCTGGCTGTCAATGGCACATGAGCTGATGATGAGGTGCTGTGCGCATGTGATGGTGGTGAGGGGGGTCCTGGATACATTGTAGATTGACACGCTGAGAGATGATACCTGGGCCATGTGCCAGATGACGACTCCATACTACCTGCAGAAGCCTTGACTCCCACGCACATGGCCTTGCTGGGGTACAGAGCTGGTGGGGAGTAGGAGGGACATGACCTGGTTGGTGTAACAGGGCCTGGAAGGCGTGGCAGCGCTGTGTAGGCAGTTGGAGTTGCACACTCATCATGCAAAGGTGTTGTGTGTGCGCTTAGAGTATGCCTCAGAGCAGCCGGTAGATATGCGGATGGACATTGCATGGAGGGTGGCTGCAACATCAGACTGTGGTGTGATGTGGGTCATTCAAGGCCATGAGGGTCGTGCAATGTGCACGTTGCATGTGCAGACGGTCCAGCCTTTGGCACCACGTGGCGGCAACAGTGGCACAGACAAGCTGATGCCAGCCAAATGAATGGGTGGAGGGAGGAAGGGAGGAGCATCTTTGAGGCGTGTGTGTTGCCACATCCGGAAACTCTGTGTGCCCTTGCTGCAGGGGCTGCAGCAGCAGGCGGCATGTCCTGGAAAATATGCCACAAGTTGCACACAAAGACAAGGATGTCAGAAAGGCCAACTGCAACAGGCGTATGTAAAGGAAGGAGTGTCCGGTTTTCAATGGCACACCAAGAGACAATGGACGCACAATCACCAAAGATGACTGACACCGGATCATGAAACTGAAGGCCGAACTGCGCACAGGAAACAAATCCTCAGCAGGTGTTGAGGGCCCGTTGTGGGGACCAACATGGCCAAATACATACACAACCATGGACTTCATGCACAATAGCGAATCAAATCCATGAAGAACACCATGCATGTTGCTCATCTACACATAGACTCATATGCACAATCTTTGACAACTGTGCCAGAGATGCCGCATGCACAGTGGCAAGAGACCTGCATTGACAGAGATGAGGCACCTTGGAGGCTGATGAACACCTTTATTACTCAGGCCAACAGTAAGGGAAATGCATCCATATGAACAGACTCACAGGTCATTTGGTTGAACATGTGGGACCTACACTGGACACCCCCTTCACACCACAGATGCTGTAAATCCATTGAACTGGCACACAAGTGAAGGGTGTGAGCCAAACAACCCCTGATGCACACGGAGAGGCTGCAATTCCCCATTGAGCCTCTTATGGGGATGTCCCACATTATGTCCACCCGTAGCCTCCCGTATGTTTCAGAGGGAAGTTTCACACACATTGATGCCTTCCTCACAATCCACAATCCCATTACAGATGACTGCCACGTAGGGTGACTATCAAGTACTGGGAGTCATGCTACATGTCAGGTGCCCCATGGTGAGTCGACATGTATGCATAGTAACAAAACATGCACAGGAGCAGTACCCACACATTCCAAACAACTACCACACCCAAAATGCCTTGTTGCAATCCTACCCAAAGGAGAATTCTCACCATGTTCGTGCATGTAACACTGATTCAGCACACGTTGAAATACTCATGAGGAATAGCAGGAGCCCAACGATGCCACGAGCAGATAGCATGCGCAAATACCTGGGGATGACATACACACAAGAAGTCACTGAAAAGATACTCAACCGCATGCATGGTCATTGACTCTACAGGAATAAGGTTGTCACCAGGCTAATTTTAAATTTACTGTCTCATCCACAATGTGGGGAATGACATCATCACTCGAGTACCACATCAGAACACACCTCTAAGTAACTTAGCATACAGTCAGGTGGACACACACATCGCAACACATGCCACACAAGGCTAAAAGCGTGCACACTCAGACCCAGGGACTCACCATTATGAGAAGAAGTTGCGTATGAGCTGACTCCGGATGTCCTCCTCCTCATCATCCTCCTCCTCACTTGCCTCGTGAACAAGCCCTTCATCCTCCACGGGTGGATGTTCCTGCTCATCCGGATCCAGGATGAGTGGCACAGCTTTCTCCACTGCCATGTTGTGCAGCATGCAGCACACGATGAAGATTTTGCAGACCTTTACCGGTGCATATGGGAGGGATCCACCTGTCTTATGAAGGCCAAACGTCCTCTCAATCACTCGCCTGGTCTGCCCATGGGTGGTGTTGTAACGGTGATCTGCAGCTGTTCTGGGTTTGCGGAGAGGCGTCATCAGCCATGGCATGTTGGGTTAGCCAGAGTCCCCTACATGGAAACATCATGTACAGAAGTGGGTCAGGAGAAGCTGTAATATACAAAGATACCGCTAAATACAGGATAAACAGAGTATACCCACCATCAAGACATGCTCGTTCGTTGTGCAGCCGCAGCATCATTTCTGGCACCCTGCTACGCCTCATGATGTAGGCATCGTGTGCTGACCCTGGAAAACGTGCACAGACATGGGAAATCAGCATGTTAGCAAGACACACCACAAGGGCATTATTGGAGTGATAATGCTTTCGGTTTCGATAGGCTACCTCCCGTGCCTGTGGTGGCACATGTGTCCCATCAATGGACCCAATTACATGGGGCATCCCTCCCATGGCATAGAACTCACCCTTGACACCCGTCAACTGCTCACGAGTCGGAAAATGGATGAATTCATCCAGGTGCCCCAACATGCCTTCTAAAACATCATGCAGGACACGGCTGAACATGGTCTGGGACATGCCACCCACATCAGCTATGGTGAATTGAAAAGTACCGGTGGCAAAAAAATGTAGGGCTGCCATCACCTTCATCTTGGGGGTCAGCGCAGTAGGATAACTGTCGCGGTTGGAGGTGTGGTGCCAGCCTGTTTGTCAGGTCCCCAATTAACTGTTGGGTGAATCTTTAACGGCGTATGCAGTCACGTTCCCTCATGGCACCCAAGTCTGGCATTGGTCGGGGGAGAGGCGGTGCCCTGCAGAAATTTGGAAGGAATAACGAAGAGTGAGTACATCACAGCACCAATGTCAATAAACTGAGCACATGTTCAACTGCTAATACACATCTGCAAAATACAGAGTCTGGTCTGTGCAATGCATCCAGGACACGTATGCCAGCCAGATGCGACTCCTAGGAAGAGCCAGCTACAACCGTTGATTGTCAAGTTCTACATTACATGCCCTGAAACAAGCTGTGGGCCAGTGTAAGTGAACAGCCAGAGACATCACAGGAGTGACATACATCCACATATCAGCTTTTGAAGGATGTCATCTCATACCGACAGCTGGCAGCAAGCTAGACGCACAGGGCACATGTCATTAAAAATTAGCAGCTCACACACATTGCGATGAAGGGGTACATGTGAAAAAAGAAAACACAGACATGGAGACGATGCAGATATGTCCTCATGTCAAAAGAACATGTTCGATGCATCCAGACACACGTAACGTGTGAATCCACATGTGGCATGTTGTGCGTATATGTGTGCCATGGCCATCTACGCACAGACACATGTTGGATGCAGCAACAGCAGATACAGTTGACGGAACACCAACAGAAAGCTCATGGGAACACATGACACACACGACATAGTCACATCGGGCCACGCTGGTAGTGAGATGTCAGGTGTCAGTGTCCCTGTCCCTGGCATCAGGGGACAGTTGCGGGTGTTGGTGACTGTGCCATACCAGTGATGCAGTTTCTGACACGTTTGTACTACATGCACACATGTGCAAAATGTGAAGGGGAAGTGTGCCACATAGTGCCCCATCACACATGCCATCTGTCCAGAGGTCATCACACATCTATTGTGCAAAAACATGAGGAGAAAAGTGCAATATCACTGCCTGACACACATAGGCCCTGCACAAGAAGAACTGCACTGACAATGACTTGATGTTCAGCCTTGTGCGAGTGTGAGACCTCCATTCCTGTCCTTTGCACCTCCTATCACCAGTGGAAGATGTGAAACGCACCGTACACACGCTCCGAGGCATGTGTACGGTACGTATCACTATATTGGTGTTGGCGTAGGAGTACGCGTGTGTGTAAGGACCGTACACACGTACGTGTACGACCAGTTTGTACACGTACGTGTACGACCAGTGTGTACACATGTGTACACGTACGTATACACACTGGTCGTACACGTACATGTATGACCAGTGTGTACACGTACGGGTACGACCAGTGTGTATACGTACGTGTACTACCGTCGTACACGTCCGTGTACACACAGGTCGTACACGTCTGTGTACACACTGGTCGTACACGTATGTGTACGACCAGTGTGTACACGGACGTGTCAAACGCAATGTGCAACTGGTGCCGTAGGGGTACGTGTCAAACGCACCGTACCTGTGTGTGGATTTTCAAATTACATAGGGGACACATGAGGGACAAGTATTAGGGCCTAAATGCATTCTGGTTGTCATGAATACCGAGTTTCCAGTTCAAATTTTTCCATCAGGTGGCCTGGAAAAGTCAGTTGGCAACTAAATACTATGTGGCAAAGTGGTTGTTGACTCCACATGATGCACAAATTTTGAACCATGCAAAAGCAGTCACTGGTGTACGTTTAAAGGGATTGGAGGAAACGTAGGATGCAAATGAGTTTGACCAATCACTCTGTACTCCTGTAAATGAAACAGCCCAGCAAGGCAGATATAAGTCAGCCAGGACCCATGAGAGGGCACTTGCCTGCACAACCTTTCATTCCACACCACTGCTGCTGTCATTGCTTCCTCTGTCACCATGTCCAGGTCTGTGGAGAGGGCCCAGCCATTCACCCAGGAGGAGAATGAGGCGTTGCTGGACGTCATCCTCCCACAGTACTCCAGCCTGTATGGAAGACCAGGGGAGCAGGTGAGTGCTGACTCCACTAGCTTTGACTGTGCCCCTTTTTTGTGACTGTCACTTCTGGCATTGTGTCCAGGTGTGACAGACATGCAATGTTGTTTAGAGTGGGTCGCAGGGGGAGAATGCCTTAAGTCTCCCATGCAGAGCATGATGTAGTTCATATCTGCACTCCTCACTTGCATTGTGCTTACTGTGACAATCACTGCATGGTGCATGGCACATTCAGCCTGGCTAATCCTCTTGGGCATTTTAGTTCTATAGTCCTGATGTGATTCTGTGGTCCCCCCGGTGTGACAGGTGACTGTACCCACAGATGTGTGTGAGTTGAGTGTAGCTGTGGTGAGAGAGCCCAAATGATGTGTACGCCCCCTGGAAATTGATGTGTGTGAATGTTCCCTGTCATGTGGGTGAGTGTCTATGTGGAGTGTTGCACCACAGCTGCATGGAGGAGGCATATGCTCTACCCATCTGATGTGAGAAGGAAGCCGTGCTGTGTGTCTGACGTGCTGAGCTAGCCCCACACTTGTGACACCCCCAGTCAAGTGGCACATGTGCAGAATGAGGTTTGTATCCACTGTTGCCAATGGAAGTTGATTGTTCTGTGCCTGTGTGTGTCTGTCTACTCTGCTGAGGTTGCGTCAGTGGCCTGGGACATGTGACTGCTTTGAGGTGCTGTCCATCATCCTAGTGTTGCTTGTGATGCACAGTGTGAGCCATGATCAGTGATTGTGTCGCACCTCTCATGCCACCTGTGTACTTTCAATGCCATGTAGTGCATTTGGGCTTCCCTAGAGGCTAATGTCCCTATGACAAAGGTGCTATGAGTTGGCTGCATACTATGCCCTGTTCAAGAAAGAAAAGATGTTCAAATGTGTGTCTCTGTGACATGGAGCAGGTGTAGTGATGTTGTCTCACTTTGTCATCCTCACAGGTAACCGCCTACGAGAAGGGGAGAATTTGGAAGCGGGCCGTGAGGGCCGTGATGTCGGTGCAGGGTCGGTGTCGGTGCCTACCCCAAGTGAGGAAACACTGGCAGGACATCCGGTGCTGGACCAGGAGGATCGCCCGGGTCCTGCTGGAGGACTCACCTCCACGAAAGCACGGCAGGTGTCGACGACAGACCCACCAAATGAAGCGTGTCCTGGCGGTGGTCTTCCCTGACATGGTTAGGCGGTTACAGGAGAAACAGCAGCAAGGAGGGGGTAGGTACATGTGTGTTTTTTGTGTGTCACCAGCCTTTGGAAGTGCTCAGTCGCCTGGATACACTGCCAGGGTTTATATGTGCAGTGCATATCATGTTCCCCCAAGTCAACCGGTCCTGTTCTTCCTCCCTTCCCCTCCTTGACATGTGTTCCCTGGTCTGTGTGTAGTCACTCTTGCACATGGTCATCTAGGCTGCCAGTTAATCCAAGTGCACAATGCTTGCTTCATCATGTGTGGGGGTGGTCTGTGACATGTGTTGGTACCTTGCCTGTGCCCTGTCCTGTTCAGTCATTTGGGGGTCCATGATTGTTGGCACTGATGCTGAGTCTCAACATAGGAGTGTGAGGCTTAAAATGAACAGACTTGCAGCATGCATGACCAATGTTGTGGCCTCAGACATGATGTGCATGAGTGGGAGATATGCATAGTGCGGGTACGGTTCCTCCTGTTGCAGTCAGATCTATCCAGACCATGGAGCAGTGTGGCCACTACAGTCCCCTGAGACACCTTTTCCTAGGAATCATGTGTGTCATCCAACACTGTGGACATTTTCTGTGTGTTCAGCATAGGTTGGCCTCTGTGGCATTGTTCCCTGGACTCATTTGTATTTCTGTAAAGTGTGCTACATGTGTCCACTGTACAGGGTGACCCCATTTGGCTTGTGCATACTCACACTGGCCAGTGCCTGTGTGTCTCTGTACAACTATCTGATGATGGTTGTTTGTCACTAATATGTGTGGTCAGCCGCACGAGGTGATGTTGAGTACATTTAGGAGTTCTTGACGCACATTTTAGTAAACCCAGATTAAGAGGTGTAAGTACTTGCTCTGTCTCAATCACATTGTCTCAGGTAGGGGGGTTTGTGCGGGCAAGGCCTACATGTCCAAACCTTATGTCTCCTTGCCAGGTCTGACCTCTGTGTGATAATTGTCTGGACAGACACTCAACATCATGTTGTACAGGGTTTAATGTTTGTGCTTTGCAGCATGTGTCAAAAGTTAATAGACATGGTTCCTGCTCATCCATTTTTGGCAACGGTGTGTGGTCCAGATGCTACGTAGTTTGGTCTGTGTGTGCTGACATCTGTGTGGACAATCTTGGTTCCCATGAGGGTGTCTCCTCAGTACAGGTGCTCCTTGTTCCGACACAATTGCAGGGCCATTAGCTAATGCATTGTCCTGTGTTTGGACATGTGTGCCATTCCACATGACAGGTAGTGGATCAGATGTGTTGCCAAATGTGTCATGATGTTACAGATGGCCATGTGACAGGTGGCATGATTCAAGTTGTTAGTCAAGCAGTCTTGGACGTTGGCACTCACTACACTTATCTTTTATGCAAATAATTAGGACCCCCTGAAGATTCCTAGGACAGGGTAATATATGTTTGTAGAATAACAACCTAGGCAATTCTTGTGAGTAGCAGTTGTAAATAATTTCTATCTAATAGTCAGAACAGTATAAGCAGTGAGACGAAAAAATGAAAATTGTAATTCTTTTTTAATTATAAATTCTGGGTACATTCACAATTAAAAACAAATTTAATATACATAGTAAAATTATGACAAATACTAAAATAAATTGTGGGTTACACAGGGATGAAGAATATACAAATATGGTGGCACAACTGTATATTATTCGACGCGCGTTTCGGCGTAGTTAACGCCTTCGTCAGGAAAGCTAAGGCCACAATTCCTGTAATATAAAAAGAAATATAAAAATTCTAAATCATATTTCGTCACTGCCAGAGTATTTGTTAGGCCTGGGCGGTAAATTCCGTTCCGCTCGCGGAATTTGCGGAATTTATGTAATTTCGTGTTCCGCGGAGAACGCGAAATTGCCCAAAATTCTGCTTTCCGCAGCTTCGCGGAATTTTTGCTTGTTCGCGATCTCAAACTGCGTGTTCGTGAGATATTTCCCCCCGAGCACGCAAACAGCGGTCGCGAACAGGAAAAAAGCATCGCGAACAAGCAATTCCGCGTGTTCGCGGAATTTCTGCGTGTTCGCGGAGATTTTAAACCATTTCGCGGAGATTTGCGGAACGCGACTTCGCAAATTCCGCCCACCCCTAGTATTTGTTACAAATTCTCTTAATGTTGAGTTTAACATATTTTAAGTCTGACTAAGTAGTTTGATTTAATGAACATGTGGTATGCCTTCAATCACAAGATTATAATTGTAACTTTGTTGTAACAACGCTGAGTTCGATCACAAAAAGAAGAATAACTGAGACATCATCAACTTACAGATACAATAGAACTATTAAAGCAGTATATTTCATTCTTTGACATTTCAGCCTATTGCTAATTAGAAGTAATTTTTACAGGAAGAAGGAGTAGTGAGAGGGTATAGAGCAGATAGTTGTGTTCTCCATTAATTTAATTTAAGACAGAGGATAATTCGTTACATGTCTACCTGTGCTTCAAGCATCAAACGAGGGGTTTCCAGGAATTTAGGTAAGTTATTTTTCTTGTAGGTGGATGCCTATTAATGTAGAACACATGATTAGCTGATTTTATTAGAAGCCATTTTCTTTATACTAGTTCATCCCAAGTTGATTAATACCTTAATTGATGTTTATTCATTCAAATATAGTAGATGTTGAAATGGGATGGCTGTTCTTTTATGTTCTGTATTCCGATAAGTCCATGAACATGGTACAACCTAAGGTAATAGGAATTAGAGGATATATAGCTTGCTGATATTTAGAAGGGAATGAAACAGCACAGCTTGGTTACTCATTAGTGCCGTTGTTACATTACCTTATTTAGTGGAAGTTTTACGTATAGATGACAATTCTTTAATGCTTCGTTGCAAGCAGTTCTTATATGTTTTTTAAAACCTAGGAAAATGAAAACACGAGGATGTTCAAATGACTATTATGTATATTTAAGTCTAAATGTGGGTTAAAGTTTATGATTTAATGTGGTTGCCGCATTACCTGGTATCGAGTAGATTCTTGTAAGTGCCGGTCTTGATAAAAAAGGTTGATATATAAAACAGTGGCAGTAGAGGCGTCGCAGGTATGATATAACCTAGGAGTGGGATGACATGAATGAAGTTAAAGTAATGCGTGGGGGAAAGATGTGGAAATGAGAGTAGTTACTGTGCTATTGATACGAAAAAAATATGTATGCTGCTAATAGTCTGCCAATTGGAAAAGAGCTTCGCTTATTAGATAATGTTTGAATCAAATGTTTTAACATGATTCATAGATGTGCGAGAGATATCGTTATAGTGTAGTTTAAACATGCAACGTTTGATAGTTGTTAGTAGGCCTTCGTCGTGTCGCATTAAATGTGAAAATGTCTATCGGTCGATCTGAACAGGTTTACTTAAGTATTGAAGGTGCCTAAAGAGTAGACCGTGTCGTTTCTAGTGATATTCTCCGATTCGTTATTAGTATGTTACACGTGGACGCTGCTACATTGTATATACGCGCAAAGCGAGTGATGGACGACTTGTTACAGACTGATGTTAGGATCTAAAATATTAACAGTCTGGAGTTTGTTCTTAATAGCTCAGTCACGTAATCTAATATTAAGTTTTTACGGTGAGATCAAGTGGCGGGCAGGCTTACCTTTACATTAGACGCGTTATCGATGTCGACCGGGCTCTTTGGATAATGGTTGAAACAATGTATCGATGTATCCCGTCTATATATTGGTATTCGTCTTTATGAGTGGTGCCTTCCCATTGGTGCAATTCTAGAGCCTAACGTCTGAAAATTACGTAGCTTAAATGACGTTAGGCTACGTTTACAGCGTATTGAAGTGGCTAACCTATCAATGCAACGTATCACTTTTCAAATTAAGTATTAACGAACGCGATCTAAAAAATACGGCGCGTGGTGTAGCGGAATTCATTAGCATATGTTGATCTTTCAGTGCATCGTATCGCTTTTCAAGTTATGTATTGACGAACGTGATGTAAAAAATACAGCGCGTGGCGTAGCGGAATTCATTAACATATGGTGATCTTTCACATATCGCAATTCGTACTTTTATCGTTTAGATAATATATAACAAGAGGTCTGTGTGTCGCCGGCAAATGGTACAACCTCCATGTTGTATGATGGAATAAATCTTGTGTCACAATAGTGACATAATGAGAGGCCTTTTGTTATTTTTCCTATTCGCTCAAAAGTAAGTCTTAAAACTTTTTTTGTTGTGATGTACTGTAGCTGTAGTAATGAATTAATTGGTACAGCACAAAATTAGATTACAGGGGAAGTTCTACGGAAAGGATTAGGAAGAAGAACCTTACGTCCATTATGTTATTTTTAGGGGAAGGGATTTCTCAGAGCTTTCTTGGATTTATAGGGTTTCTTAATGGTGAGGGTGTATCACTACTAAGATAGAGGGTGAATGCATGTTGTATTGTGAAAGTTAGCAGATTAAAGGGTACTTTAGATGATTGCATTTTCCCACGGTAATTCATTGTTGAGACCATTTTTAAAAGTATTTAGTGAAAAAATCCAAAAGACTTCCCGTTTTTTGCGGATTTTGGTTCCATATGTTTCATCTGGTATGTTGATTTTCTCTAAAATGCGCCAGCGGATGTCATCTGGTTTGTGTTGAAGTTCTAAGAAGTGTTTTACCAGAGGGGCTGTCAGTTTTTTAGTTTTTATGGCTGAGCGATGTTCAGATATTCTTGTTTGTATTGCTCTGGATGTTTCTCCCACGTAGCCTAATTGGCACGGGCAGAGAATAAGGTACACTACGTTTTGTGTTTTGCAGTTCCACATCTGTGTTGCTTGAATTGTAAAACCATTATGTGTTAGTGTCTCACCTGAACTGATGAGATCACAGGATTTACAATTAGTACACTTAAATGTTCCTTTAATGGGACGTTGCCCATCGATGGATTTCTGTATGTACTGGGATTTGATGTTACTATCTTCAAATTTAGAGTGTACTAGGATGTCTTTCAAATTTTTATTTCTGCGGTGGGCATATAGAGGTTTTTCTAGTTTGGTGGTACTGGTAGGGCTGCAATTCAAAATATGCCAATTTTTATTGATAATGTATTTAACTTTAGCATTCAAGGTTGAGTGCCTTGTTATACATACCAATTGTTTTTGTTCTTGTATTTTCTCTTTTCGCAATAGGCAGTTTCTGTCATAGAATCTAGCTCTTTTGTATGATTCTCCTATGAGGCGATGGGGGTAGCCTCTTTCTAGAAATTTGGTTTTCATGATGGTGGCTTGTTTGTCAAAGTCTGAAAGGTTAGAACAATTCCGTCTGACTCTTAGGAATTGTGAAAAAGGAATACTTTGTTTCTGGCTGCGGGGGTGATAGCTTTGGAAATGTAGTAAGGTGTTTCTTGCGGTAGGTTTGATATGGAGATCTACTTCTAGTAGTCCTGATCGGTTTATGATGTTGATATCTAAAAATTCGACTTGATCATTGCTGCTATTACTTGTAAATTTCAGGTGAGGGTCTGTTAGGTTAAGCCATTGGATGAATTCAGGAAGTGTGTCGTCCCCACCAGTCCAGATAAAAAAGATGTCATCAATGTATCTGGACCAGTGGGTCACAGATTCGAAAAAAGGGGCTGCTTCATTGTAGATAAATTTGGATTCCCATCTTGCCATGTAGATATTGGCTATAGATGGGGCTACAGATGCTCCCATACTAACGCCTTTGGTTTGGCGAAAAAGATGATGTCCAAATGAGAAAATATTTTCTGTGAGTATGATTTGTAGGCACTCTTTGATGAATGGTTTAGAGCAAGGTATTTTAAATGCATCTATAAACCAGTCAGTAGCCTCTATTGCTTCTTGTTGTGGAATGTTACTGTATAGCGACTCGATGTCGAGGGTCACTAATACATCATGGTTACTGTTGAAAGTTAGATGTTCAACTTTGTTGATTATATCTCTTGTGTCTTGCACATAGGATGTGATTTGAGAGATGTAGGGTCTTAGCTGGTTATCTACAAATTTAGATAGAGGTTCTGTGACTGTGCCGATAGTGGAGACTATCGGTCTATATGGAGGGTTATTGAGGCTTTTATGGATTTTTGGTACTCCATATATACATGCCGTTTTATTTTTTGAGGAGTTGAGGTAATCATATTCTTTAGTTGTAATGTGTTTTTCATCTAGAGCATGGGTTGTTAGAGTTAGTATTCGTTTTTCTATTTCAAAAATAGGGTTAGTCTGTATTTTTGAGTAGAAGGTATTATCTTGTAGCATATTGAGCATCTTATTTTTGTAGTCGTCAGTATCTAAGACGACAATTCCGCCACCTTTATCGCAGCATTTTATTGTTAAGTGCTTATTTCCTATTAGACTTTTCATTGCTGTGAATTCTTGTTTGTTCAGATTGTAGGCTGGTTTGGGAATGAATTTTAGATCTTGCTCAAGTTGTTTGAGGACCGTGTTTTCAAAGGTTGATACCTCTGGTCCTAGTTGCTCTAATGTAGGGGTGAATGTGGACGGTAGTCTTAATTTGCTCACATTGGGGTCTGAATCTGTATTCTGTTCATTGTTCGCGAAGAACTTGCTAAGTCTAATTTTTCTAAAGAATGAAAAGATGTCTTGAAAAAGTTCAAATGTATTAGCCGATGTGTGGGGAACAAAGGAGAGACCTTTGGATAAAAGGTCTATAGCGGGGGGTTCTAGTTGATGAGATGACAAATTAAAGATGGGAATTACATTCCGCTTTTCCAATATTGCCTGTTCCTTGTCTCTAATAGGTGTTGGGGGTCTGGTTGGTAATGGTGCCCCTGGTAGTTCCCTCTGGATTGGGGTTGTGTTTGGAATCGGACTCTTTGTTTGCCTCTGCCTCTCCCTCGTTGTCCTAAAAAAGGCTGATAAGAATTTTTTGGGTTAAAGGAGCTATATGCATCCGGTGCATCATATGGATGGGATGGTCCCTCATTATCGGAATCAGTTGTATCTGAAGAGGTCCTAACTTTCTGTTGTCTTGCTGTTTGGTCATTTAAAAAGTGGTTATGTTTATAGAAATCTACATTGAGATAAGGATATGTTCTCTCTAATGTGTTAAATCTTTTGTCTTTTGTGAGTTTGTCTACATTTCTTTTATTTAAGTATTCTGCGAAGGAAGCTAATTCTCTATTCGAGTCCTCCAGTTTTTTTGTTGCTTCTTCTATATTGTTATTTTTTCTTATTAGTTCTTCTAGTTCTTTAAGTTCAACTTTGAGTGACGATGCTAGCTCTTTGGCTGTCTCGATGATCAATATCATTAGATCTCGTGAGCAGCGGCTGGCAATCATGCTCCACTTTTCTAGAAATTCCTTGTGATGGACAAATAATCCAGGTATATTGCGGACTCGCAAGCCTTGTGGAATAATTCCTGCCTTTAAATATTCCAGCATAAATTCTCCATGGGCTTCTATTCTTTTTAGTTTTTTCTTAAGGTCGATCAATTTATTTGTATCGTCATTATTTATGGAGCCTGTTCTGGAGTTGTTACCAAAGGAGCTGCTTGTGCCTACTAGTAGTGCAAATTCCTCATCTGTAAACCCGAATGTTTTTAATTGGGCCATGAGGGTTTTGGGCGAGGAAATGGATAATATGGGGAGGCTAGGTAGTATAGGGAACACGAGATGACACAGGATAGGGAGCAGATAATGATATCGGATGTATCAGACTTAAAAGATGTTAAAGAGCTTGTTGATATAGCCACACAGGAGTATAGAGTTTAGTAGAACTGAGCAGTATAGAGGACAGGAATAGCAAAGAATAGAGAATAACACTTGAGTATCTAAATTAACACATTTTTAGAACATCTGAAGGCATACTGATAAATGAGAGGTGTCTATTATAGCTATCCTCTTTGTATACTGATAGTACATGGAGTCCCGTACAAACAGGTTGTAGGTAAATTTTATGCAAATAATTAGGACCCCCTGAAGATTCCTAGGATAGGGTAATATATGTTTGTAGAATAACAACCTAGGCAATTCTTGTGAGTAGCAGTTGTAAATAATTTCTATCTAATAGTCAGAACAGTATAAGCAGTGAGACGAAAAAATGAAAATTGTAATTCTTTTTTAATTATAAATTCTGGGTACATTCACAATTAAAAACAAATTTAATATACATAGTAAAATTATGACAAATACTAAAATAAATTGTGGGTTACACAGGGATGAAGAATATAAAAATATGGTGGCACAACTGTATATTATTCGACGCGCGTTTCGGCGTAGTTAACGCCTTCGTCAGGAAAGCTAAGGCCACAATTCCTGTAATATAAAAAGAAATATAAAAATTCTAAATCATATTTCGTCACTGCCAGAGTATTTGTTACAAATTCTCTTAATGTTGAGTTTAACATATTTTAAGTCTGACTAAGTAGTTTGATTTAATGAACATGTGGTATGCCTTCAATCACAAGATTATAATTGTAACTTTGTTGTAACAACGCTGAGTTCGATCACAAAAAGAAGAATAACTGAGACATCATCAACTTACAGATACAATAGAACTATTAAAGCAGTATATTTCATTCTTTGACATTTCAGCCTATTGCTAATTAGAAGTAATTTTTACAGGAAGAAGGAGTAGTGAGAGGGTATAGAGCAGATAGTTGTGTTCTCCATTAATTTAATTTAAGACAGAGGATAATTCGTTACATGTCTACCTGTGCTTCAAGCATCAAACGAGGGGTTTCCAGGAATTTAGGTAAGTTATTTTTCTTGTAGGTGGATGCCTATTAATGTAGAACACATGATTAGCTGATTTTATTAGAAGCCATTTTCTTTATACTAGTTCATCCCAAGTTGATTAATACCTTAATTGATGTTTATTCATTCAAATATAGTAGATGTTGAAATGGGATGGCTGTTCTTTTATGTTCTGTATTCCGATAAGTCCATGAACATGGTACAACCTAAGGTAATAGGAATTAGAGGATATATAGCTTGCTGATATTTAGAAGGGAATGAAACAGCACAGCTTGGTTACTCATTAGTGCCGTTGTTACATTACCTTATTTAGTGGAAGTTTTACGTATAGATGACAATTCTTTAATGCTTCGTTGCAAGCAGTTCTTATATGTTTTTTAAAACCTAGGAAAATGAAAACACGAGGATGTTCAAATGACTATTATGTATATTTAAGTCTAAATGTGGGTTAAAGTTTATGATTTAATGTGGTTGCCGCATTACCTGGTATCGAGTAGATTCTTGTAAGTGCCGGTCTTGATAAAAAAGGTTGATATATAAAACAGTGGCAGTAGAGGCGTCGCAGGTATGATATAACCTAGGAGTGGGATGACATGAATGAAGTTAAAGTAATGCGTGGGGGAAAGATGTGGAAATGAGAGTAGTTACTGTGCTATTGATACGAAAAAAATATGTATGCTGCTAATAGTCTGCCAATTGGAAAAGAGCTTCGCTTATTAGATAATGTTTGAATCAAATGTTTTAACATGATTCATAGATGTGCGAGAGATATCGTTATAGTGTAGTTTAAACATGCAACGTTTGATAGTTGTTAGTAGGCCTTCGTCGTGTCGCATTAAATGTGAAAATGTCTATCGGTCGATCTGAACAGGTTTACTTAAGTATTGAAGGTGCCTAAAGAGTAGACCGTGTCGTTTCTAGTGATATTCTCCGATTCGTTATTAGTATGTTACACGTGGACGCTGCTACATTGTATATACGCGCAAAGCGAGTGATGGACGACTTGTTACAGACTGATGTTAGGATCTAAAATATTAACAGTCTGGAGTTTGTTCTTAATAGCTCAGTCACGTAATCTAATATTAAGTTTTTACGGTGAGATCAAGTGGCGGGCAGGCTTACCTTTACATTAGACGCGTTATCGATGTCGACCGGGCTCTTTGGATAATGGTTGAAACAATGTATCGATGTATCCCGTCTATATATTGGTATTCGTCTTTATGAGTGGTGCCTTCCCATTGGTGCAATTCTAGAGCCTAACGTCTGAAAATTACGTAGCTTAAATGACGTTAGGCTACGTTTACAGCGTATTGAAGTGGCTAACCTATCAATGCAACGTATCACTTTTCAAATTAAGTATTAACGAACGCGATCTAAAAAATACGGCGCGTGGTGTAGCGGAATTCATTAGCATATGTTGATCTTTCAGTGCATCGTATCGCTTTTCAAGTTATGTATTGACGAACGTGATGTAAAAAATACAGCGCGTGGCGTAGCGGAATTCATTAACATATGGTGATCTTTCACATATCGCAATTCGTACTTTTATCGTTTAGATAATATATAACAAGAGGTCTGTGTGTCGCCGGCAAATGGTACAACCTCCATGTTGTATGATGGAATAAATCTTGTGTCACAATAGTGACATAATGAGAGGCCTTTTGTTATTTTTCCTATTCGCTCAAAAGTAAGTCTTAAAACTTTTTTTGTTGTGATGTACTGTAGCTGTAGTAATGAATTAATTGGTACAGCACAAAATTAGATTACAGGGGAAGTTCTACGGAAAGGATTAGGAAGAAGAACCTTACGTCCATTATGTTATTTTTAGGGGAAGGGATTTCTCAGAGCTTTCTTGGATTTATAGGGTTTCTTAATGGTGAGGGTGTATCACTACTAAGATAGAGGGTGAATGCATGTTGTATTGTGAAAGTTAGCAGATTAAAGGGTACTTTAGATGATTGCATTTTCCCACGGTAATTCATTGTTGAGACCATTTTTAAAAGTATTTAGTGAAAAAATCCAAAAGACTTCCCGTTTTTTGCGGATTTTGGTTCCATATGTTTCATCTGGTATGTTGATTTTCTCTAAAATGCGCCAGCGGATGTCATCTGGTTTGTGTTGAAGTTCTAAGAAGTGTTTTACCAGAGGGGCTGTCAGTTTTTTAGTTTTTATGGCTGAGCGATGTTCAGATATTCTTGTTTGTATTGCTCTGGATGTTTCTCCCACGTAGCCTAATTGGCACGGGCAGAGAATAAGGTACACTACGTTTTGTGTTTTGCAGTTCCACATCTGTGTTGCTTGAATTGTAAAACCATTATGTGTTAGTGTCTCACCTGAACTGATGAGATCACAGGATTTACAATTAGTACACTTAAATGTTCCTTTAATGGGACGTTGCCCATCGATGGATTTCTGTATGTACTGGGATTTGATGTTACTATCTTCAAATTTAGAGTGTACTAGGATGTCTTTCAAATTTTTATTTCTGCGGTGGGCATATAGAGGTTTTTCTAGTTTGGTGGTACTGGTAGGGCTGCAATTCAAAATATGCCAATTTTTATTGATAATGTATTTAACTTTAGCATTCAAGGTTGAGTGCCTTGTTATACATACCAATTGTTTTTGTTCTTGTATTTTCTCTTTTCGCAATAGGCAGTTTCTGTCATAGAATCTAGCTCTTTTGTATGATTCTCCTATGAGGCGATGGGGGTAGCCTCTTTCTAGAAATTTGGTTTTCATGATGGTGGCTTGTTTGTCAAAGTCTGAAAGGTTAGAACAATTCCGTCTGACTCTTAGGAATTGTGAAAAAGGAATACTTTGTTTCTGGCTGCGGGGGTGATAGCTTTGGAAATGTAGTAAGGTGTTTCTTGCGGTAGGTTTGATATGGAGATCTACTTCTAGTAGTCCTGATCGGTTTATGATGTTGATATCTAAAAATTCGACTTGATCATTGCTGCTATTACTTGTAAATTTCAGGTGAGGGTCTGTTAGGTTAAGCCATTGGATGAATTCAGGAAGTGTGTCGTCCCCACCAGTCCAGATAAAAAAGATGTCATCAATGTATCTGGACCAGTGGGTCACAGATTCGAAAAAAGGGGCTGCTTCATTGTAGATAAATTTGGATTCCCATCTTGCCATGTAGATATTGGCTATAGATGGGGCTACAGATGCTCCCATACTAACGCCTTTGGTTTGGCGAAAAAGATGATGTCCAAATGAGAAAATATTTTCTGTGAGTATGATTTGTAGGCACTCTTTGATGAATGGTTTAGAGCAAGGTATTTTAAATGCATCTATAAACCAGTCAGTAGCCTCTATTGCTTCTTGTTGTGGAATGTTACTGTATAGCGACTCGATGTCGAGGGTCACTAATACATCATGGTTACTGTTGAAAGTTAGATGTTCAACTTTGTTGATTATATCTCTTGTGTCTTGCACATAGGATGTGATTTGAGAGATGTAGGGTCTTAGCTGGTTATCTACAAATTTAGATAGAGGTTCTGTGACTGTGCCGATAGTGGAGACTATCGGTCTATATGGAGGGTTATTGAGGCTTTTATGGAGTTTTGGTACTCCATATATACATGCCGTTTTATTTTTTGAGGAGTTGAGGTAATCATATTCTTTAGTTGTAATGTGTTTTTCATCTAGAGCATGGGTTGTTAGAGTTAGTATTCGTTTTTCTATTTCAAAAATAGGGTTAGTCTGTATTTTTGAGTAGAAGGTATTATCTTGTAGCATATTGAGCATCTTATTTTTGTAGTCGTCAGTATCTAAGACGACAATTCCGCCACCTTTATCGCAGCATTTTATTGTTAAGTGCTTATTTCCTATTAGACTTTTCATTGCTGTGAATTCTTGTTTGTTCAGATTGTAGGCTGGTTTGGGAATGAATTTTAGATCTTGCTCAAGTTGTTTGAGGACCGTGTTTTCAAAGGTTGATACCTCTGGTCCTAGTTGCTCTAATGTAGGGGTGAATGTGGACGGTAGTCTTAATTTGCTCACATTGGGGTCTGAATCTGTATTCTGTTCATTGTTCGCGAAGAACTTGCTAAGTCTAATTTTTCTAAAGAATGAAAAGATGTCTTGAAAAAGTTCAAATGTATTAGCCGATGTGTGGGGAACAAAGGAGAGACCTTTGGATAAAAGGTCTATAGCGGGGGGTTCTAGTTGATGAGATGACAAATTAAAGATGGGAATTACATTCCGCTTTTCCAATATTGCCTGTTCCTTGTCTCTAATAGGTGTTGGGGGTCTGGTTGGTAATGGTGCCCCTGGTAGTTCCCTCTGGATTGGGGTTGTGTTTGGAATCGGACTCTTTGTTTGCCTCTGCCTCTCCCTCGTTGTCCTAAAAAAGGCTGATAAGAATTTTTTGGGTTAAAGGAGCTATATGCATCCGGTGCATCATATGGATGGGATGGTCCCTCATTATCGGAATCAGTTGTATCTGAAAAGGTCCTAACTTTCTGTTGTCTTGCTGTTTGGTCATTTAAAAAGTGGTTATGTTTATAGAAATCTACATTGAGATAAGGATATGTTCTCTCTAATGTGTTAAATCTTTTGTCTTTTGTGAGTTTGTCTACATTTCTTTTATTTAAGTATTCTGCGAAGGAAGCTAATTCTCTATTCGAGTCCTCCAGTTTTTTTGTTGCTTCTTCTATATTGTTATTTTTTCTTATTAGTTCTTCTAGTTCTTTAAGTTCAACTTTGAGTGACGATGCTAGCTCTTTGGCTGTCTCGATGATCAATATCATTAGATCTCGTGAGCAGCGGCTGGCAATCATGCTCCACTTTTCTAGAAATTCCTTGTGATGGACAAATAATCCAGGTATATTGCGGACTCGCAAGCCTTGTGGAATAATTCCTGCCTTTAAATATTCCAGCATAAATTCTCCATGGGCTTCTATTCTTTTTAGTTTTTTCTTAAGGTCGATCAATTTATTTGTATCGTCATTATTTATGGAGCCTGTTCTGGAGTTGTTACCAAAGGAGCTGCTTGTGCCTACTAGTAGTGCAAATTCCTCATCTGTAAACCCGAATGTTTTTAATTGGGCCATGAGGGTTTTGGGCGAGGAAATGGATAATATGGGGAGGCTAGGTAGTATAGGGAACACGAGATGACACAGGATAGGGAGCAGATAATGATATCGGATGTATCAGACTTAAAAGATGTTAAAGAGCTTGTTGATATAGCCACACAGGAGTATAGAGTTTAGTAGAACTGAGCAGTATAGAGGACAGGAATAGCAAAGAATAGAGAATAACACTTGAGTATCTAAATTAACACATTTTTAGAACATCTGAAGGCATACTGATAAATGAGAGGTGTCTATTATAGCTATCCTCTTTGTATACTGATAGTACATGGAGTCCCGTACAAACAGGTTGTAGGTAAATTTTATGCAAATAATTAGGACCCCCTGAAGATTCCTAGGACAGGGTAATATATGTTTGTAGAATAACAACCTAGGCAATTCTTGTGAGTAGCAGTTGTAAATAATTTCTATCTAATAGTCAGAACAGTATAAGCAGTGAGACGAAAAAATGAAAATTGTAATTCTTTTTTAATTATAAATTCTGGGTACATTCACAATTAAAAACAAATTTAATATACATAGTAAAATTATGACAAATACTAAAATAAATTGTGGGTTACACAGGGATGAAGAATATAAAAATATGGTGGCACAACTGTATATTATTCGACGCGCGTTTCGGCGTAGTTAACGCCTTCGTCAGGAAAGCTAAGGCCACAATTCCTGTAATATAAAAAGAAATATAAAAATTCTAAATCATATTTCGTCACTGCCAGAGTATTTGTTACAAATTCTCTTAATGTTGAGTTTAACATATTTTAAGTCTGACTAAGTAGTTTGATTTAATGAACATGTGGTATGCCTTCAATCACAAGATTATAATTGTAACTTTGTTGTAACAACGCTGAGTTCGATCACAAAAAGAAGAATAACTGAGACATCATCAACTTACAGATACAATAGAACTATTAAAGCAGTATATTTCATTCTTTGACATTTCAGCCTATTGCTAATTAGAAGTAATTTTTACAGGAAGAAGGAGTAGTGAGAGGGTATAGAGCAGATAGTTGTGTTCTCCATTAATTTAATTTAAGACAGAGGATAATTCGTTACATGTCTACCTGTGCTTCAAGCATCAAACGAGGGGTTTCCAGGAATTTAGGTAAGTTATTTTTCTTGTAGGTGGATGCCTATTAATGTAGAACACATGATTAGCTGATTTTATTAGAAGCCATTTTCTTTATACTAGTTCATCCCAAGTTGATTAATACCTTAATTGATGTTTATTCATTCAAATATAGTAGATGTTGAAATGGGATGGCTGTTCTTTTATGTTCTGTATTCCGATAAGTCCATGAACATGGTACAACCTAAGGTAATAGGAATTAGAGGATATATAGCTTGCTGATATTTAGAAGGGAATGAAACAGCACAGCTTGGTTACTCATTAGTGCCGTTGTTACATTACCTTATTTAGTGGAAGTTTTACGTATAGATGGCAATTCTTTAATTCTTCGTTGCAAGCAGTTCTTATATGTTTTTTAAAACCTAGGAAAATGAAAACACGAGGATGTTCAAATGACTATTATGTATATTTAAGTCTAAATGTGGGTTAAAGTTTATGATTTAATGTGGTTGCCGCATTACCTGGTATCGAGTAGATTCTTGTAAGTGCCGGTCTTGATAAAAAAGGTTGATATATAAAACAGTGGCAGTAGAGGCGTCGCAGGTATGATATAACCTAGGAGTGGGATGACATGAATGAAGTTAAAGTAATGCGTGGGGGAAAGATGTGGAAATGAGAGTAGTTACTGTGCTATTGATACGAAAAAAATATGTATGCTGCTAATAGTCTGCCAATTGGAAAAGAGTTTTGCTTATTAGATAATGTTTGAATCAAATGTTTTAACATGATTCATAGATGTGCGAGAGATATCGTTATAGTGTAGTTTAAACATGCAACGTTTGATAGTTGTTAGTAGGCCTTCGTCGTGTCGCATTAAATGTGAAAATGTCTATCGGTCGATCTGAACAGGTTTACTTAAGTATTGAAGGTGCCTAAAGAGTAGACCGTGTCGTTTCTAGTGATATTCTCCGATTCGTTATTAGTATGTTACACGTGGACGCTGCTACATTGTATATACGCGCAAAGCGAGTGATGGACGACTTGTTACAGACTGATGTTAGGATCTAAAATATTAACAGTCTGGAGTTTGTTCTTAATAGCTCAGTCACGTAATCTAATATTAAGTTTTTACGGTGAGATCAAGTGGCGGGCAGGCTTACCTTTACATTAGACGCGTTATCGATGTCGACCGGGCTCTTTGGATAATGGTTGAAACAATGTATTGATGTATCCCGTCTATATATTGGTATTCGTCTTTATGAGTGGTGCCTTCCCATTGGTGCAATTCTAGAGCCTAACGTCTGAAAATTACGTAGCTTAAATGACGTTAGGCTACGTTTACAGCGTATTGAAGTGGCTAACCTATCAATGCAACGTATCACTTTTCAAATTAAGTATTAACGAACGCGATCTAAAAAATACGGCGCGTGGTGTAGCGGAATTCATTAGCATATGTTGATCTTTCAGTGCATCGTATCGCTTTTCAAGTTATGTATTGACGAACGTGATGTAAAAAATACAGCGCGTGGCGTAGCGGAATTCATTAACATATGGTGATCTTTCACATATCGCAATTCGTACTTTTATCGTTTAGATAATATATAAAAAGAGGTCTGTGTGTCGCCGGCAAATGGTACAACCTCCATGTTGTATGATGGAATAAATCTTGTGTCACAATAGTGACATAATGAGAGGCCTTTTGTTATTTTTCCTATTCGCTCAAAAGTAAGTCTTAAAACTTTTTTTGTTGTGATGTACTGTAGCTGTAGTAATGAATTAATTGGTACAGCACAAAATTAGATTACAGGGGAAGTTCTACGGAAAGGATTAGGAAGAAGAACCTTACGTCCATTATGTTATTTTTAGGGGAAGGGATTTTTCAGAGCTTTCTTGGATTTATAGGGTTTCTTAATGGTGAGGGTGTATCACTACTAAGATAGAGGGTGAATGCATGTTGTATTGAGAAAGTTAGCAGATTAAAGGGTACTTTAGATGATTGCATTTTCCCACGGTAATTCATTGTTGAGACCATTTTTAAAAGTATTTAGTGAAAAAATCCAAAAGACTTCCCGTTTTTTGCGGATTTTGGTTCCATATGTTTCATCTGGTATGTTGATTTTCTCTAAAATGCGCCAGCGGATGTCATCTGGTTTGTGTTGAAGTTCTAAGAAGTGTTTTACCAGAGGGGCTGTCAGTTTTTTAGTTTTTATGGCTGAGCGATGTTCAGATATTCTTGTTTGTATTGCTCTGGATGTTTCTCCCACGTAGCCTAATTGGCACGGGCAGAGAATAAGGTACACTACGTTTTGTGTTTTGCAGTTCCACATCTGTGTTGCTTGAATTGTAAAACCATTATGTGTTAGTGTCTCACCTGAACTGATGAGATCACAGGATTTACAATTAGTACACTTAAATGTTCCTTTAATGGGACGTTGCCCATCGATGGATTTCTGTATGTACTGGGATTTGATGTTACTATCTTCAAATTTAGAGTGTACTAGGATGTCTTTCAAATTTTTATTTCTGCGGTGGGCATATAGAGGTTTTTCTAGTTTGGTGGTACTGGTAGGGCTGCAATTCAAAATATGCCAATTTTTATTGATAATGTATTTAACTTTAGCATTCAAGGTTGAGTGCCTTGTTATACATACCAATTGTTTTTGTTCTTGTATTTTCTCTTTTCGCAATAGGCAGTCTCTGTCGTAGAATCTAGCTCTTTTGTATGATTCTCTTATGAGGCGATGGGGGTAGCCTCTTTCTAGAAATTTGGTTTTCATGATGGTGGCTTGTTTGTCAAAGTCTGAAAGGTTAGAACAATTCCGTCTGACTCTTAGGAATTGTGAAAAATAAATACTTTGTTTCTGGCTGCGGGGGTGATAGCTTTGGAAATGTAGTAAGGTGTTTCTTGCGGTAGGTTTGATATGGAGATCTACTTCTAGTAGTCCTGATCGGTTTATGATGTTGATATCTAAAAATTCGACTTGATCATTGCTGCTATCACTTGTAAATTTCAGGTGAGGGTCTGTTAGGTTAAGCCATTGGATGAATTCAGGAAGTGTGTCGTCCCCACCAGTCCAGATAAAAAAGATGTCATCAATGTATCTGGACCAGTGGGTCACAGATTCGAAAAAAGGGGCTGCTTCATTGTAGATAAATTTGGATTCCCATCTTGCCATGTAGATATTGGCTATAGATGGGGCTACAGATGCTCCCATACTAACGCCTTTGGTTTGGCGAAAAAGATGATGTCCAAATGAGAAAATATTTTCTGTGAGTATGATTTGTAGGCACTCTTTGATGAATGGTTTAGAGCAAGGTATTTTAAATGCATCTATAAACCAGTCAGTAGCCTCTATTGCTTCTTGTTGTGGAATGTTACTGTATAGCGACTCGATGTCGAGGGTCACTAATACATCATGGTTACTGTTGAAAGTTAGATGTTCAACTTTGTTGATTACATCTCTTGTGTCTTGCACATAGGATGTGATTTGAGAGATGTAGGGTCTTAGCTGGTTATCTACAAATTTAGATAGAGGTTCTGTGACTGTGCCGATAGTGGAGACTATCGGTCTATATGGAGGGTTATTGAGGCTTTTATGGAGTTTTGGTACTCCATATATACATGCCGTTTTATTTTTTGAGCAGTTGAGGTAATCATATTCTTTAGTTGTAATGTGTTTTTCATCTAGAGCATGGGTTGTTAGAGTTAGTATTCGTTTTTCTATTTCAAAAATAGGGTTAGTCTGTATTTTTGAGTAGAAGGTATTATCTTGTAGCATATTGAGCATCTTATTTTTGTAGTCGTCAGTATCTAAGACGACAATTCCGCCACCTTTATCGCAGCATTTTATTGTTAAGTGCTTATTTCCTATTAGACTTTTCATTGCTGTGAATTCTTGTTTGTTCAGATTGTAGGCTGGTTTGGGAATGAATTTTAGATCTTGCTCAAGTTGTTTGAGGACCGTGTTTTCAAAGGTTGATACCTCTGGTCCTAGTTGCTCTAATGTAGGGGTGAATGTGGACGGTAGTCTTAATTTGCTCACATTGGGGTCTGAATCTGTATTCTGTTCATTGTTCGCGAAGAACTTGCTAAGTCTAATTTTTCTAAAGAATGAAAAGATGTCTTGAAAAAGTTCAAATGTATTAGCCGATGTGTGGGGAACAAAGGAGAGACCTTTGGATAAAAGTTCTATAGCGGGGGGTTCTAGTTGATGAGATGACAAATTAAAGATGGGAATTACATTCCGCTTTTCCAATATTGCCTGTTCCTTGTCTCTAATAGGTGTTGGGGGTCTGGTTGGTAATGGTGCCCCTGGTAGTTCCCTCTGGATTGGGGTTGTGTTTGGAATCGGACTCTTTGTTTGCCTCTGCCTCTCCCTCGTTGTCCTAAAAAAGGCTGATAAGAATTTTTGGGGTTAAAGGAGCTATATGCATCCGGTGCATCATATGGATGGGATGGTCCCTCATTATCGGAATCAGTTGTATCTGAAAAGGTCCTAACTATCTGTTGTCTTGCTGTTTGGTCATTTAAAAAGTGGTTATGTTTATAGAAATCTACATTGAGATAAGGATATGTTCTCTCTAATGTGTTAAATCTTTTGTCTTTTGTGAGTTTGTCTACTTTTCTTTTATTTAAGTATTCTGCGAAGGAAGCTAATTCTCTATTCGAGTCCTCCAGTTTTTTTGTTGCTTCTTCTATATTGTTATTTTTTCTTATTAGTTCTTCTAGTTCTTTAAGTTCAACTTTGAGTGACGATGCTAGCTCTTTGGCTGTCTCGATGATCAATATCATTAGATCTCGTGAGCAGCGGCTGGCAATCATGCTCCACTTTTCTAGAAATTCCTTGTGATGGACAAATAGTCCAGGTATATTGCGGACTCGCAAGCCTTGTGGAATAATTCCTGCCTTTAAATATTCCAGCATAAATTCTCCATGGGCTTCTATTCTTTTTAGTTTTTTCTTAAGGTCGATCAATTAATTTTTATCGTCATTATTTATGGAGCCTGTTCTGTTCTTGTATTTTCTCTTTTCGCAATAGGCAGTCTCTGTCGTAGAATCTAGCTCTTTTGTATGATTCTCTTATGAGGCGATGGGGGTAGCCTCTTTCTAGAAATTTGGTTTTCATGATGGTGGCTTGTTTGTCAAAGTCTGAAAGGTTAGAACAATTCCGTCTGACTCTTAGGAATTGTGAAAAAGGAATACTTTGTTTCTGGCTGCGGGGGTGATAGCTTTGGAAATGTAGTAAGGTGTTTCTTGCGGTAGGTTTGATATGGAGATCTACTTCTAGTAGTCCTGATCGGTTTATGATGTTGATATCTAAAAATTCGACTTGATCATTGCTGCTATTACTTGTAAATTTCAGGTGAGGGTCTGCAAGGTTAAGCCATTGGATGAATTCAGGAAGTTTATCGTCCCCACCAGTCCAGATAAAAAAGATGTCATCAATGTATCTGGACCAGTGGGTCACAGATTCGAAAAAAGGGGCTGCTTCATTGTAGATAAATTTGGATTCCCATCTTGCCATGTAGATATTGGCTATAGATGGGGCTACAGATGCTCCCATACTAACGCCTTTGGTTTGGCGAAAAAGATGATGTCCAAATGAGAAAATATTTTCTGTGAGTATGATTTGTAGGCACTCTTTGATGAATGGTTTAGAGCAAGGTATTTTAAATGCATCTATAAACCAGTCAGTAGCCTCTATTGCTTCTTGTTGTGGAATGTTACTGTATAGCGACTCGATGTCGAGGGTCACTAATACATCATGGTTACTGTTGAAAGTTAGATGTTCAACTTTGTTGATTATATCTCTTGTGTCTTGCACATAGGATGTGATTTGAGAGATGAAGGGTCTTAGCTGGTTATCTACAAATTTAGATAGAGGTTCTGTGACTGTGCCGATAGTGGAGACTATCGGTCTATATGGAGGGTTATTGAGGCTTTTATGGATTTTTGGTACTCCATATATACATGCCGTTTTATTTTTTGAGGAGTTGAGGTAATCATATTCTTTAGTTGTAATGTGTTTTTCATCTAGAGCATGGGTTGTTAGAGTTAGTATTCATTTTTCTATTTCAAAAATCGGGTTAGTCTGTATTTTTGAGTAGAAGGTAGACAAAAGATTTAACACATTAGAGAGAACATATCCTTATCTCAATGTAGATTTCTATAAACATAACCACTTTTTAAATGACCAAACAGCAAGACAACAGAAAGTTAGGACCTTTTCAGATACAACTGATTCCGATAATGAGGGACCATCCCATCCATATGATGCACCGGATGCATATAGCTCCTTTAACCCAAAAAATTCTTATCAGCCTTTTTTAGGACAACAAGGGAGAGGCAGAGGCAAACAAAGAGTCTGATTCCAAACACAACCCCAATCCAGAGGGAACTACCAGGGGCACCATTACCAACCAGACCCCCAACACCTATTCTCCATGGGCTTCTATTCTTTTTAGTTTTTTCTTAAGTGATCGAACTCAGCGTTGTTACAACAAAGTTACAATTATAATCTTGTGATTGAAGGCATACCACATGTTCATTAAATCAAACTACTTAGTCAGACTTAAAATATGTTAAACTCAACATTAAGAGAATTTGTAACAAATACTCTGGCAGTGACGAAATATGATTTAGAATTTTTATATTTCTTTTTATATTACAGGAATTGTGGCCTTAGCTTTCCTGACGAAGGCGTTAACTACGCCGAAACGCGCGTCGAATAATATACAGTTGTGCCACCATATTTGTATATTCTTCATCCCTGTGTAACCCACAATTTATTTTAGTATTTGTCATAATTTTACTATGTATATTAAATGTGTTTTTAATTGTGAATGTACCCAGAATTTATAATTAAAAAAGAATTACAATTTTCATTTTTTCGTCTCACTGCTTATACTGTTCTGACTATTAGATAGAAATTATTTACAACTGCTACTCACAAGAATTGCCTAGGTTGTTATTCTACAAACATATATTACCCTGTCCTAGGAATCTTCAGGGGGTCCTAATTATTTGCATAAAATTTACCTACAACCTGTTTGTACGGGACTCTATGTACTATCAATATACAAAGAGGATAGCTATAATAGACACCTCTCATTTATCAGTATGCCTTCAGATGTTCTAAAAATTTGTTAAATTAGATACTCAAATGTTATTCTCTATTCTTTGCTATTCCTGTCCTCTATACTGCTCAGTTCTACTAAACTCTATACTCCTGTGTGGCTATATCAACAAGCTCTTTAACATCTTATAAGTCTGATACATCCGATATCATTATCTGCTCCCTATCCTGTGTCATCTCGTGTTCCCTATACTACCTAGCCTCCCCATATTATCCATTTCCTCGCCCAAAACCCTCATGGCCCAATTAAAAACATTCGGGTTTACAGATGAGGAATTTGCACTACTAGTAGGCACAAGCAGCTCCTTTGGTAACAACTCCAGAACAGGCTCCCTAAATAATGACGATACAAATAAATTGATCGACCTTAAGAAAAAACTAAAAAGAATAGAAGCCCATGGAGAATTTATGCTGGAATATTTAAAGGCAGGAATTATTCCACAAGCCTTGCGAGTCCGCAATATACCTGGACTATTTGTCCATCACAAGGAATTTCTAGAAAAGTGGAGCATGATTGCCAGCCGCTGCTCACGAGATCTAATGATATTGATCATCGAGACAGCCAAAGAGCTAGCATCGTCACTCAAAGTTGAACTTAAAGAACTAGAAGAACTAATAAGAAAAAATAACAATATAGAAGAAGCAACAAAAAAACTGGAGGACTCGAATAGAGAATTAGCTTCCTTCGCAGAATACTTAAATAAAAGAAAAGTAGACAAACTCACAAAAGACAAAAGATTTAACACATTAGAGAGAACATATCCTTATCTCAATGTAGATTTCTATAAACATAACCACTTTTTAAATGACCAAACAGCAAGACAACAGAAAGTTAGGACCTTTTCAGATACAACTGATTCCGATAATGAGGGACCATCCCATCCATATGATGCACCGGATGCATATAGCTCCTTTAACCCAAAAAATTCTTATCAGCCTTTTTTAGGACAACGAGGGAGAGGCAGAGGCAAACAAAGAGTCCGATTCCAAACACAACCCCAATCCAGAGGGAACTACCAGGGGCACCATTACCAACCAGACCCCCAACACCTATTAGAGACAAGGAACAGGCAATATTGGAAAAGCGGAATGTAATTCCCATCTTTAATTTGTCATCTCATCAACTAGAACCCCCCGCTATAGACCTTTTATCCAAAGGTCTCTCCTTTGTTCCCCACACATCGGCTAATACATTTGAACTTTTTCAAGACATCTTTTCATTCTTTAGAAAAATAAGACTTAGCAAGTTCTTCGCGAACAATGAACAGAATACAGATTCAGACCCCAATGTGAGCAAATTAAGACTACCGTCCACATTCACCCCTACATTAGAGCAACTAGGACCAGAGGTATCAACCTTTGAAAACACGGTCCTCAAACAACTTGAGCAAGATCTAAAATTCATTCCCAAACCAGCCTACAATCTGAACAAACAAGAATTCACAGCAATGAAAAGTCTAATAGGAAATAAGCACTTAACAATAAAATGCTGCGATAAAGGTGGCGGAATTGTCGTCTTAGATACTGACGACTACAAAAATAAGATGCTCAATATGCTACAAGATAATACCTTCTACTCAAAAATACAGACTAACCCTATTTTCGAAATAGAAAAACGAATACTAACTCTAAAAACCCATGCTCTAGATGAAAAACAAATTACAACTAAAGAATATGATTACCTAAACTCCTCAAAAAATAAAACGGCATGTATATATGGAGTACCAAAAATCCATAAAAGCCTCAATAACCCTCCATATAGACCGATAGTCTCCACTATCGGCACAGTCACAGAACCTCTATCTAAATTTGTAGATAACCAGCTAAGACCCTACATCTCTCAAATCACATCCTATGTGCAAGACACAAGAGATATAATCAACAAAGTTGAACATCTAACTTTCAACAGTAACCATGATGTATTAGTGACCCTCGACATCGAGTCGCTATACAGTAACATTCCACAACAAGAAGCAATAGAGGCTACTGACTGGTTTATAGATGCATTTAAAATACCTTGCTCTAAACCATTCATCAAAGAGTGCCTACAAATCATACTCACAGAAAATATTTTCTCATTTGGACATCATCTTTTTCGCCAAACCAAAGGCGTTAGTATGGGAGCATCTGTAGCCCCATCTATAGCCAATATCTACATGGCAAGATGGGAATCCAAATTTATCTACAATGAAGCAGCCCCTTTTTTCGAATCTGTGACCCTCTGGTCCAGATACATTGATGACATCTTTTTTATCTGGACTGGTGGGGACGACACACTTCCTGAATTCATCCAATGGCTTAACCTAACAGACCCTCACCTGAAATTTACAAGTAATAGCAGCAATGATCAAGTCGAATTTTTAGATATCAACATCATAAACCGATCAGGACTACTAGAAGTAGATCTCCATATCAAACCTACCGCAAGAAACACCTTACTACATTTCCAAAGCTATCACCCCCGCAGCCAGAAACAAAGTATTCCTTTTTCACAATTCCTAAGAGTCAGACGGAATTGTTCTAACCTTTCAGACTTTGACAAACAAGCCACCATCATGAAAACCAAATTTCTAGAAAGAGGCTACCCCCATCGCCTCATAAGAGAATCATACAAAAGAGCTAGATTCTACGACAGAGACTGCCTATTGCGAAAAGAGAAAATACAAGAGCAAAAACAATTGGTATGTATAACAAGGCACTCAACCTTGAATGCTAAAGTTAAATACATTATCAATAAAAATTGGCATATTTTGAATTGCAGCCCTACCAGTACCACCAAACTAGAAAAACCTCTATATGCCCACCGCAGAAATAAAAATTTGAAAGACATCCTAGTACACTCTAAATTTGAAGATAGTAACATCAAATCCCAGTACATACAGAAATCCATCGATGGGCAACGTCCCATTAAAGGAACATTTAAGTGTACTAATTGTAAATCCTGTGATCTCATCAGTTCAGGTGAGACACTAACACATAATGGTTTTACAATTCAAGCAACACAGATGTGGAACTGCAAAACACAAAACGTAGTGTACCTTATTCTCTGCCCGTGCCAATTAGGCTACGTGGGAGAAACATCCAGAGCAATACAAACAAGAATATCTGAACATCGCTCAGCCATAAAAACTAAAAAACTGACAGCCCCTCTGGTAAAACACTTCTTAGAACTTCAACACAAACCAGATGACATCCGCTGGCGCATTTTAGAGAAAATCAACATACCAGATGAAACATATGGAACCAAAATCCGCAAAAAACGGGAAGTCTTTTGGATTTTTTCACTAAATACTTTTAAAAATGGTCTCAACAATGAATTACCGTGGGAAAATGCAATCATCTAAAGTACCCTTTAATCTGCTAACTTTCTCAATACAACATGCATTCACCCTCTATCTTAGTAGTGATACACCCTCACCATTAAGAAACCCTATAAATCCAAGAAAGCTCTGAGAAATCCCTTCCCCTAAAAATAACATAATGGACGTAAGGTTCTTCTTCCTAATCCTTTCCGTAGAACTTCCTCTGTAATCTAATTTTGTGCTGTACCAATTAATTCATTACTACAGCTACAGTACATCACAACAAAAAAAGTTTTAAGACTTACTTTTGAGCGAATAGGAAAAATAACAAAAGGCCTCTCATTATGTCACTATTGTGACACAAGATTTATTCCATCATACAACATGGAGGTTGTACCATTTGCCGGCGACACACAGACCTCTTTTTATATATTATCTAAACGATAAAAGTACGAATTGCGATATGTGAAAGGTCACCATATGTTAATGAATTCCGCTACGCCACGCGCTGTATTTTTTACATCACGTTCGTCAATACATAACTTGAAAAGCGATACGATGCACTGAAAGATCAACATATGCTAATGAATTCCGCTACACCACGCGCCGTATTTTTTAGATCGCGTTCGTTAATACTTAATTTGAAAAAGGATACGTTGCATTGATAGGTTAGCCACTTCAATACGCTGTAAACGTAGCCTAACGTCATTTAAGCTACGTAATTTTCAGACGTTAGGCTCTAGAATTGCACCAATGGGAAGGCACCACTCATAAAGACGAATACCAATATATAGACGGGATACATCGATACATTGTTTCAACCATTATCCAAAGAGCCCGGTCGACATCGATAACGCGTCTAATGTAAAGGTAAGCCTGCCCGCCAAATGATCTCACCGTAAAAACTTAATATTAGATTACGTGACTGAGCTATTAAGAACAAACTCCAGACTGTTAATATTTTAGATCCTAACATCAGTCTGTAACAAGTCGTCCATCACTCGCTTTGCGCGTATATACAATGTAGCAGCGTCCACGTGTAACATACTAATAACGAATCGGAGAATATCACTAGAAACGACACGGTCTACTCTTTAGGCACCTTCAATACTTAAGTAAACCTGTTCAGATCGACCGATAGACCTTTTCACATTTAATGCGACACGACGAAGGCCTACTAACAACTATCAAACGTTGCATGTTTAAACTACACTATAACGATATCTCTCGCACATCTATGAATCATGTTAAAACATTTGATTCAAACATTATCTAATAAGCGAAACTCTTTTCCAATTGGCAGACTATTAGCAGCATACATATTTTTTTCGTATCAATAGCACAGTAACTACTCTCATTTCCACATCTTTCCCCCACGCATTACTTTAACTTCATTCATGTCATCCCACTCCTAGGTTATATCATACCTGCGACGCCTCTACTGCCACTGTTTTATATATCAACCTTTTTTATCAAGACCGGCACTTACAAGAATCTACTTGATACCAGGTAATGCGGCAACCACATTAAATCATAAACTTTAACCCACATTTAGACTTAAATATACATAATAGTCATTTGAACATCCTCGTGTTTTCATTTTCCTAGGTTTTAAAAAACATATAAGAACTGCTTGCAACGAAGCATTAAAGAATTGTCATCTATACGTAAAACTTCCACTAAATAAGGTAATGTAACAACGGCACTAATGAGTAACCAAGCTGTGCTGTTTCATTCCCTTCTAAATATCAGCAAGCTATATATCCTCTAATTCCTATTACCTTAGGTTGTACCATGTTCATGGACTTATCGGAATACAGAACATAAAAGAACAGCCATCCCATTTCAACATCTACTATATTTGAATGAATAAACATCAATTAAGGTATTAATCAACTTGGGATGAACTAGTATAAAGAAAATGGCTTCTAATAAAATCAGCTAATCATGTGTTCTACATTAATAGGCATCCACCTACAAGAAAAATAACTTACCTAAATTCCTGGAAACCCCTCGTTTGATGCTTGAAGCACAGGTAGACATGTAACGAATTATCCTCTGTCGTAAATTAAATTAATGGAGAACACAACTATCTGCTCTATACCCTCTCACTACTCCTTCTTCCTGTAAAAATTACTTCTAATTAGCAATAGGCTGAAATGTCAAAGAATGAAATATACTGCTTTAATAGTTCTATTGTATCTGTAAGTTGATGATGTCTCAGTTATTCTTCTTTTTGTGATCGAACTCAGCGTTGTTACAACAAAGTTACAATTATAATCTTGTGATTGAAGGCATACCACATGTTCATTAAATCAAACTACTTAGTCAGACTTAAAATATGTTAAACTCAACATTAAGAGAATTTGTAACAAATACTCTGGCAGTGACGAAATATGATTTAGAATTTTTATATTTCTTTTTATATTACAGGAATTGTGGCCTTAGCTTTCCTGACGAAGGCGTTAACTACGCCGAAACGCGCGTCGAATAATATACAGTTGTGCCACCATATTTGTATATTCTTCATCCCTGTGTAACCCACAATTTATTTTAGTATTTGTCATAATTTTACTATGTATATTAAATTTGTTTTAAATTGTGAATGTACCCAGAATTTATAATTAAAAAAGAATTACAATTTTCATTTTTTCGTCTCACTGCTTATACTGTTCTGACTATTAGATAGAAATTATTTACAACTGCTACTCACAAGAATTGCCTAGGTTGTTATTCTACAAACACTCACTACACTTATCAACATGTCTCAATGGTTGATATGCATGACTTTGATGTTTTGTGGTGTTTGACAATAATGTGCCTGCATGACAGATGTCTCCCAAGGAAGTGCACAAGACACCACCTTTACACTTTTCTTGGACACGCTGGCACATTAGAAACGAAGGCACAGTTTTGAAAAATATTTCTTTAGAGATTATACATATACATGTTCCTACTGTGTGGTTGCATTTGGGTAAGTCCTTGGTTGTTGCTGATACCAACTTACGAGTGTCAAGTCATCCAGACCACCATGGTGCCATGTATATGTACTTACTGATACCCCATTTCTCCTTTACTGTGGCTTATTTGATTTGGGCTGCCAGCTCATACAATGGCTGTGTAAAAGTAGTTTTCTGTGCACCTCCTTGTGTGACTTCTGTTATACAGGCACATGTGTGTTCTGATCAAAAAGTGGCACATTCACACATTCCAAAGACGTTGATTGTGTAAAGTGTTGTGATTCCCAAGGGTCCACAATGTATTTATTTTGGCTTTCATAATTACTCACAGGTCTCTGAGTGTGGGGACACCTTCAGCATTGGCGTCAGTTATTTGCCCTTGGGGGCACCACTACTGTTTCTTTCACAGTGAACAAGAGGTGGCATGCCTTCATAGTATGGCTGTGCTCAACAATTCCCAGACACCATATCCTTTGTCTAAATGGATATCGAGTTATTAGCTGTTGTGTCTGGATATTCATTGTTTCCAAGGGGCATGATGGGTCAACCAACTGGGGAGTGCAGGGCTTACATATGTGCGTGGTATTGTAAATGTTACTCTTGATGCTTTTCATGATATGCACTGTGACCTCTTTAGTTTGGACTCATGTGTCATATGTATACAGGTGTCTGATTATTTCCTGTCTCTTCACCTTGCCCACAGCATCGTCGGGGGACACCGAGGGAGACACCTGCACGGACGTGGAGGAGGGATCCAGCACCGGTGCCACCAGTGCTGGCGAGTCTGGCGCAGCAAGTGGCACGGAGGGCGAGGGGAGTCAGGCGGAGGACCTGTCTGGTGGCGACACCGACTACGACGCTGACGGGTTCGAGGCTGAACTCCCAGAGGGGGCGGAGGCTGCTCCAACAGCTGGCAGCAGCACTAAATCTATCGCCGCCCCCTCCATTCCCATCACCGCCCTCCCAGTTGCTCCGGTCCCTTCTGTCTGTGTAGGGCAACAACATGTCTCGTTCGTGCCAGGCACCGCACCTCCTGCCCCTGTCTCCCTTGCTGCCCTCACTGCCGACATTCAGCGGCAGTTGCTGGTTGGCCAGACATCGCTGCTGAGTGTCCTCCATGGCCACACCAGACTGCTGACACAGATGGTGTCGTACATGGAGGGCATGTCATCAGCGATGTCTGACCAACGGGTGTTGCTGAGGTCCATGGACTCGTCACTGACGACAGCAGTGAGTCTCCTGCAGCGCTTCGTCCCCCCCTACCCCTGCACCATCCACACTTCCCACTCCCATGCCTGTCTCAAGCACACCCAAACGTTCCCAGGCATGCACCCCACCAGATACAGGCAGCACACCAACACGGAAGGGCAAGCGCACACCTCCTGTCACGCACACTCAGGGGGAAGAAGGCACACCCACTGGGTCTGGGGCACACAGGTAGAGACGCAGCCACAGTGGGAGTCCGCATTCCTCACTCCTCAGTCCCTCCAATGTAACTCCCCTCGGCTCCCCTGCCCCACAATCTGAGAAGGAGACCTACTTGGCTGTGCTAGGCCTCAGCCCCACTAGTTCACCGGCCCGCAAACGGGCAAGGCACTCCACGGGTAGGGGAGTTGAGCCCCCCCTGTCCACCACCTCCCCCAGTAGCGCTGCAACCCATCCCTCCCACCCCCCCTCCATGGAGCCTGTGGGTTCTTCGGGTGCAGGGGAGACGCTGGCCGAGCTTGCGGATGTGTGCAGCGCCCTGCTAACCACCACATTTGGCACTGCCCCACCCTCTGTGGTGGAGTCGTCCGTCCCTGCACCCACAACACCTACCCTTCCCCCTCCTGTCCCTGCGGTGCCTGGTCCTTCCCCACATGATGCCCCCCCCACCAGTGGATGAACAGGAAGTGTCAAATGTGCAGGCAAGCTAGGGGAGACATGTGGCCATGTGTCCCCCCCAGGACTTCGCATCTGGACTGGCCTATGGCCTTTGTAAATAGTGTCCTTTTCTACGTTTTAATTTAATGCCGAATACAGCATTTTGTTTTTCCTTTGCACACTATTGATTTTCTGGTATTGATGTTGGTGCTGATGCTCCCTGAGTTGGGGTGGTGATAATGTGTTAGGTGTCTGGGAAATGTTGTAGTGTGCTGCTCATTGGGTGGACCCTGGTATCTGCGTGCCATCAAAAGGTCTCTGCAAATAATCTTTGGTCATGTATGCTCTTTGTGTTTGGAGACATTGCCACAAGGAGTGTTCCTTCCTCTGTGGCACCTGACATCTTCCCTGCAGGGAGTTGCACAATTGTTGTGCTGACCTGTGTCTACAATTCCTTGGTGGGTGACAGATCCCTTCAACTATGGCCATGCCTGCTCAGCAATGTCTCCGCCTGCATCGTCTGTGCCATCCTTGGTAGTCAATGTACTTGTATATGGAGTATGTTGCCTTGCCTTCATGTAGAAATGGTGCCTTTTACGCACTATGCATGTGTGTACTCCCAGCCTAGCACACATATGTTACTTGTTCTGCAGGGTATTTGGGCACCTGAC
The DNA here is from genome assembly GCF_964204655.1 of Triturus cristatus. Classification (NCBI taxonomy): domain Eukaryota; kingdom Metazoa; phylum Chordata; class Amphibia; order Caudata; family Salamandridae; genus Triturus; species Triturus cristatus. Next base: position 186,869,167 of record NC_140589.1, read on the forward strand.
TCACAATTGTGGGCATTGTATCTGTGGGAACTCCACCCTATTCCTTCCATGGGAGACAACAACTTGGTGGCTGTCCCAGCACCTGTACATTCCTATCAGTCCTCGAATGTGCGTGACAGTGTGTGTTCCCTTTGGCTCTCTTAGTTTAGTAGACTTTAACATGACTATACAGTCTTGTGGCATGCTCTCAGTGTGTGTACTGTGCTGCATCCGCAAGGGGTGGGTATGCATGTGTCATTTGTCACCACACACACATGTGGTGTGTCATGCAGTGGGGGAAGGACATCCATCCTCATGGGAGTGGGACACTGCTGCCAGTGATGTGTTGTTATGGCACTCTTAACATAGTCGCACATTGTGGATGCCTTCACACACCCATGGAGTTGTGCTCATCTGAGGATGATGTACACACCCCACTGCCGGGAGTGATAGGCACCCACCCCTCATATGTCTGGGCACTGCTGAGAGTGATAGGCACCCACCCCTCATTTGTCGGGGCACTGCTGGGAGTGATAGGCACCCACCCCTCATAAGTCTGGGCACTGCTGGGAGTGATAGGCACCCACCCCTCATATGTCTGGCCACTGCTGGGAGTGATAGGCACCCACCCCTCATTTGTCTGGGCACTGCTGGGAGTGATAGGCACCCACCCCTCATATGTCTGGGCACTGCTGGGAGTGATAGGCACCCACCCCTCATATATCTGGGCACTGCTGGGAGTGATAGGCACCCACCCCTCATATGTCTTGGCACTGCTGGGAGTGATAGGCACCCACCCCTAATTTGTCTGGGCACTGCTGGGGGTGATAGGCACCCACCCCTCATATGTCTGGGCACTGCTGGGAGTGATATGCACCCACCCCTCATATGTCTATGTCCACTGCAGGTGTTCCTCTGCACCAACCCCCATGTCCCTGTCCACTGCTGGGAGTAATATGCATCCACCCCTCATATGTCTGGGCACTGCTGGGAGTGATAGGCACCCACCCCTCATATGTCTGGGCACTGCTGGGAGTGATAGGCACCCACCCCTCATTTGTCTGGGCACTGCTGGGAGTGATAGGCACCCACCCCTCATATGTATGGGCACTGCTGGGAGTGATATGCACCCACCCCTCATATGTCTCTGTCCACTGCAGGTGTTCCTCTGCACCCACCCCCATGTCTCTGTCCACTGATGTGAATCCTAGGCAGACACCCACCCACCCGCCTGCACCCTTGGTGCAGTACACTGCTCTCCTGGGCATACACCCCCCCCAATATACTGGTTAGATGCTGCACCAGGCCCTATGACAACATTCGTGGCTTGTGTACATCTTGTTTCACTGATGTACTGGTGCCCCATGCTCTGAGAGCGTGTGTACGGCCCGTACCACTATTGTTGGGGTGACGTAGGGGTACGGCCCGTACCCATGCCCTCAGAGCGTGGGTACGGGTCGTACCACGCGTACCCCTACGTCACCCCAACAATGGTGGTATGACATGTACCCACGCTGTGATGGCGTGGGTACGGGCTGTACCACCATTGTTGGGGTGATGTAGGGGTACGGGCCGTACCCATGCTCTGAGGGCATGTGTACGGGCCGTACCCCCATTGTTGGTGTGACGTAGGGGTACGGCCCGTACCCACACTCTGAGGGCGTGGGTACGGGCCGTACCACCATTGTTGGGGTGATGTAGGGGTGCGGCCTGTACCCACGATCTGAGGGCGTGGGTACGGGCCGTACCACCATTGTTGGGGTGACGTAGGGGTGCGGCCCGTACCCACACTCTAAGGGCGTGGGTACGGGGCGTACCACGCATACCCCTACGTCACCCCAACAATGGTGGTACGGCCGTACCCACGCCCCCAGAGCGTGTGTATGGGCCGTACCACCATTGTTGGTGTGACGTAGGGGTACGGCCCGTACCCACGCTCTGAGGGCGTGGGTACTGGCCGTACCACCATTGTTGGGGTGACGTAGGAGTGCGGCCTGTACCCACGCTCTGAGGGCGTGGGTACGGGTCGTACCACGCGTACCCCTATGTCACCCCAGCAATGGTGGTACGGGCCGTACCCACGCCCCCAGAGCGTGGGTACGGGCCGTACCACCATTGTTGGGGTGACGTAGGGGTACACGTGGTACGACCCGAACCCACGCTGTGAGGGCATGTGTATGGCCCGTACCACCATTGTTGTGGTGATGGGACGCGTCCACGTCCACTTCCGTTGTGGCGGGACGCAGGCCTTGGTGGACACGCTCCCCGAAGTGATCAGACCCTGGAGGTACTGTATGTACATGATATATGTGGAATAATTTGGGTAGGGGTTATGTTTCCTGCCCTCTCCCCCCCCTTTGCCCCTGGGTGTTGTTCTGACCTTCTGCGGCGTCTGCGTCGGTTTCTCTGCACCAGGTCGTAGGCTAGGAGGGCCGGGATTACACGTAGGATGGGGTCCATGGCTGTCCGTCGCGTACCGGCGCTCCTTCTTCGCGTCGTCCACAATTTCCCAGGAGTTTTTGGCTGCCGTAAAATATTAGCCGTGCGGAGTGACGTAGGCATGAATCGTACTTGCTGGTCCGTAAAACGCTGCCTGCCTCCATCCGGACGTCACGTACGCGATGTCCCAGATCGGAATTGTGGGTATTGTTTAGCCGCACGTAGTTTTGTACGATTCGTACGGAAATGGTATTTCTGTAGGAATCGTACTTGCTGATTTGTAAAGGGGATTTCCCGGGTACGAGTCGTTCGGAGAAAACGCTCCGTACGACCATTCGTACCCGGGTTTTAACGGATCGGAATCGGCACCTTACTGTAAAATTAAATAACATATATAGGGCCTGAGGTACAAAAGTATGTTTTTGGTATTCAGATATACCAATTTTTATAAAACATAATTTTTGAATCCCAAAATATGACGTACTATGCATTTCAGTTAACAAATAGCAATTTCCTAATATACAGTATTTAATTTTAAACCCAGGGGGATATGTACAAGAAAATGTCAGAGAGTGGTGCAATGCCAAATTTGGCAATGCCACGCTCTGACATTTTCAAAAAGCCGGGATGAGCAATATTTACAAAAATACAGCATACCCCTGCATTTCCCCTAGCGCTGCAGTAAAAAAAACTGTTGCAAGGGTGCCGTCACTTCAGGGGCAATGGTTTATGTGCAGGAAGGGACACCGTCCAAAAAATTAACAATCTTTAAAGGTGATCTGCTGTAACTTTGTGTGCTGCAAAATGCATAGAAAAAGCTAAATATGAGAAGAAATTAATAATGTCCTTTTTTTTACGGGGGAGTTTTATGAAGCGCAAACTAGAGCCAAAGGTATCAGATCGTTTTACATGAGCACTAGTTGCGTTACAGAGGGACACAATCATGTTTGTTAGGCACAGGGAGATTAAGTGATTTGCCCGGAATTACAGAATGTTAAGCATCCCTGCCGAGATTCAAACCTGGTTCCCCAGCTCCGAGGTCTGCTGCTCTAGCCGTTAGGCCACATCCTCCCCCCATCCTCGTATCGCTGTCCTAAGACCAGGTTTTTTTATCTGCCCTAAGTTTTTGGCTGTACCCAATCCTGGTAAATATGAGGCAGCATCAAAAATCAATGGGTGTTGCGGTGGAGCATTAAGTGGCTTAACACTACCTTGAAAATATGGGTATATGGCAACGCAACCAGAGCGTCAGAAAGAGTGATGTTAATGCCTTAAAAGCATTAGAGGCTTGTAAATATGCACCACGATTCCTTATTTGAAATTTGATTTTAACTGTTAATAGCAAATTGTCATTCAAAAATTGTTAGCTTTTCAGTGTCAGTGAATGATGACATCACAGATCGAGGATCTTTTCCAGAATCATTCATTCTGAGAATTGAAGAGATGCAGATATGTAGTGCTAATCCAAAAACATTGACATAAGGGAATGATCTCACAGGAGGAAGTCTGCAGGAGTAGGAAATGAAAATGAAAATGTAATTAGAAACATTTCATGGGGCACAGTGAGTAGCAAGGAGAATTAAATTGTGTCTGGGAGGCTGTTCCTTACAGTTTTGGAGACAACCAAAAAAGAAATATGGAGACAAATTTAGACCGGAAATAATGCTCTTGGGATTACCAATCGAAGTATAAGAGAGATAAGTAAGAGGTTATATGACTGTAGGTCGAGAAAAAAATCAAAAACAGGAACCAGGAGACAGGAGGCAGCAGCAACAGATAGAGGGACCAACTTACTGCAAACATCATGACCCGTGGAGAAAATAAGTCAGCTCCCGAGTATGAAGCAGTATCAAGAGTTTCCAATAGGGATTCTTCTGCACTAAGGAAGAAAACTACAGGTATTTACATTTTAATTTTGTTAACTTTTAACATATATATTATAATGTAGAAATACATAACAATTTGTTGAAAGTTTATTACACAGAATCGAGACAAAAATGTAATGCCGGGTTTTACAAAACCTTTCAACAGAGAATTATGAGAGAATTATGGGCAATGTAACAAATTCTTTTTTTCTAAAGATTTATTAAACAAAATTGTTTGTCAATATTTGCAAATAAGAATAGGTGTCCCATGTATGCAACCCATCACCTGATTATAAAATTCTAAAAAAAAGAAATCTAACTCAGTGCTGTTGAGCTGTTGTGATGTGTTTGGTAAAGTTTGGTAGAGTAATATGAACATTTATTTTCAGCAGCATAGCATCTTGGAATGTTCTGAAAACCTTGATAAAACACCACCTGCTGTAGCAATTATCCTCATGTACCTGCCTGAAGTAAAACTATCCAGGGAACACAGGACCTGAATATGTGATGGAATTGCCTTACCTTGGTGTGTCCGTGAATAAAAATCATTGATACGGTCATTAAATACCTGAATGCCTACCTACAATGCCCATAAATAACCTCTTTTCTCTCATTAAATAGCTAGCAGTGAATTGCTACTTGGTAATTGCTATTTTGTTTCGCAATTTAAAATTTTGAAATTCATCAGTTCGTAGTATATATATAATGTTCTGTTTTTGTGTTTGCATGCCTATTTGCATCCGGCTTACTAATTGCAGAATATGTTGTAAAGATACTTATGTGTCTGACGCTAGCATCAGCTAGTGACAGCTGTGTATTCTAGAATGTAAAAGCTGCTCTAGCTGAAACTTAGAATGTGGTGAGGTTTTTTTACTGAGATGAGCCTGAGACGGTTTGGTGGCTGAGCTGTTTACTCATTGAACTCAAGATTAAACAACCAAAGACGATTTCCTGACTCCTGTGTCATCATTCACAGAGGAATTTACCTTTTAACACTGGCGACGAGAATGGGATACGAACCCTTTGTCTCCACTGCTTCTGTCTTTCAGCGAGTCATGGAGAAGGTGTTAGCCAATATACCAGGACTCTGTGTTTATCAGGACGATATTTTGGTACATGGGTGTGATGAATTGGAGCATGGGAAGAGAGTCCGACAAGTGTTAGACAGACTTTCTGCTCACAATCTTACCATTAAACGTGAGAAGTGCAAATTTGGTCTTGATAAAATTGATTATCTGGGTCATACCATAACAGCGGATGGGGTAGTTCCCAAAGCGAAATTGGTAAACACCATCAGAGATCTAACTGCCCCCACATCCAAGGAAGAACTCATGCGCTTCCTGGGGATGGAAGAATATTATAATAAATGTATTACAAATTTTACGGAAGTTATATTCAATATGAGAAATTTACTTAAAAAGGGGGTGAAATTTGTGTGGGACGAGTTGTGTGAAAAAGAGTTTATTGAAATAAAACTTAAATTACAAAATGCACCTAATCTTCAACATTTTGACCCCACAAAATGTTCAATCATCTCTACTGATGCCAGCCTTAAAGGTCTGGTGCTGTCTTGTATCAAGGTGGCACAAGTCCAGACAACACCATCATATTTATTTCAAGAAGTTTGAAAGGTGCTGAATCTAGGTATTCAGTTATTGAGAGGGAAGCCATTGCGGTCTTTGGGCCATAAATCTTTTTTAAAAGTTTCTATGGGGTGCCTCCTTTGTAGTAAGAACTGATCACAAGCCTCTGTGTGAAGTGTTGACAAGCAAAGGTATTGATTCAATTTCTCCAAGAATCTCTAAGTGGATTGTTGGGTTGCAAGGTTTTAATTTTTCTGTCAAACATGTTCCTGGTTTTGATAACTTTATTGCAGACACTCTTTCGAGATTAGTTCCCATTGCTCATTCTGATAATCATATTTATCCGGCTTTTGATCATCCTCATGATTTTGTTTGTGAGATTGATTATAAAGTAATTTCTCATGAGCGTTGGTTAAATGCTTGTCAAGAAGATGAAGTCATCCAAAATGTCTTGCATCTTATTTGTGATGGTTGGCATCATAAGGAACAGGGAGGTCTGTCTGTAAAAGATGTTTGGTCTGTGAGAGATCAGCTCTCCTGTTGTGAAGGAATGCTGTTGAGAGGTCACAGGCTAGTTCCTCCTGTGTCTTTAAGGAAAGAGCTATTAGATTTAGCTCTTGAGGAGCACTTAGGAATCTCTAAGACTAAGGAAAGAGTTTGCGCCAGTTATTTGTAGCCTGGCCTGGATGTTCAGATTGAGCGGTTGGTTAGAGAATGTATTCAATGTTCCCTTAGTGAGAAAAGCTTGAAGATCAGGACCCAACCCATAAAAAACGGTCTCGTCCCAGTGGTCCCTGGAAAGACATAGCTCTTGATATTTTAGGTCCTGTACGTGGTGATGGGTCTCACACATTTATCATTGTGGTGATGGATTTGTACTCAAGGTGGCCAGAAATATCTTTTGTTAAAAGTGTGGATACCAATACTTTGATTGATTTTCTGAAAAAACTTATCTCTAGGGAAGACATATCTGAAACTATACTGACGGACAATGGTGTTCAACTTGTCTCAAGGGATATGGAAGACTTCCTTAGTAATTGTGGTATAGTTCACAAAAAGTGTGCCCTATATCACCCTGAGTCTAATGGTACTGTCGAGAGACTTAATGGAGTTTTAAAATAAACGGTCTCATTAGCAAAGCAGAATTGTCTTAATTGGAAGGAAGAGGTTTCGAAAAGAGTTTGTGTGTATCGTTTTGCACCCCACACTAAAACTGGAAAATCTCTTTTTCTCTTGTTTCGTGGAAGACAATCTCTTGAACCACCATGGGTTAACAAATTTCTTTCTCTCAAGGGTGGGGTTCTGGATTTAACCTCTTTGAAGGAGAAGGAAGATCATAAGTGTTTGAAGAGCAAAGAGAATTATGATGTGAGACATGCTGTTAAAACTACAAAGGTTTTGGTCAGGGATCTAGTCAAGATCAAAAGGCCTGGTTTTTGTGTTTCTGGTGCAAAATTTTCGAAACCTTTCAAGGTTATTAAAGTGTCTGACAACGCTGTGAGAACATCTGACCACAGAGTTTGGAATTTGGGCCGTGTTGCTGTATGTGGGAAAAGTGATGATTTGAATGATCCTGCTGGAAATTTTGGTGACAAAAATGGTCCGGAGATTTTAAAGAGATCCAACAAAATTTCTCGCACTCCTTCATACTTGAATGATTATGTTGTATAATGGTTTATGTTATTTATATTGCTGTTCTTTTATTCTCTTTATTATTTTTCTCTGTATAAAGGAGGGAGATATGTTGTAAATATACTTATTTGTCTGACACTAGCATCAGCTAGTAACATCTGTGTACTCTAGAATGTAAAAGCTGCTCAAGCTGAAACTTAGAATGTGGTGAGGTTTTTTACTGAGATGAGCCTGAGATGGTTGGGTGGCTGAGCTGTTTACTCATTGAACTCAAGATTAAACAACCAAAGAAGATTTCCTGACTCCCGTGTCATCATTCACAAAGGAATTTACCTTTTAACACATGTGTACATTGAACCGTCAGTTTGCTTATTTTCAACGGTGTCCAGAGCATTTAGTAACCCCAGTTTTGCTGCACATTTGAGATGGCAAAAGACCCACAGACGATAGATGGAATGCAGAGCAAATCAGACATTCACCCCAGTCAAGAGCTCTGGGTTAAGCCCATGGTTATTTTGCTCACCATGCAACCCCAGATTAGACTCAGCCATATGCAAATCAGGCTTGACCCTGTGCCTCATGAGAACAGTCCAGCTCGAAGTGCCAAGCCAGGTCCTCCCTGGAATGATCACTGCGTCACTTTAGAAATGCAGGGTTGCACCATATTTATAAGATTATGGTGCAGCCCTTTGTTTTCCCCTGCGCTGTGGCTAACTTTAGCTGCCTAGACCCAATGCAGGCACCCTTTCACCATAGTGCAAGGGTGTCTTTTTTGAGAGGAAGATTGTTTATGTTCAGGAAGGTCCCCCTTCCTGAACATAAATAAACTTTAAATGCAGTTTTTTTTAACTTCTGTGTGTGCTGCTTAATGCAGCACACATAGAACTTGCAAAAAAGTTTTTTTGTTTTAAATGATTGTTTATGTGCAGAAAGGGGGACCTTCCTGCACATAGACAATAATAGGCAGTTTGTTGTTTCTATGTGTGCTGCACCAGGCAGCACACATGGAAACAGCAAAACCAAAGAGAAATACAGCATTTCTCCTCCTTTCGCCTGTTTAAACCAGGATTTCAGTGCTCTTAATTTTTGCGCTGCTTCCTATTTACGCTGTCCTTGTAAATAGGGTGCAGCATCAAAGTCAATGGGTGTTGCAGTGGAACGGCCACCGCAACAGCCATTACCCTCCCCTTTCACACTAAATACAGTGTGAAAGGGTGCCTTATTTAAAAGGCAGCGTTAAGCCACGTTAAGTGGCTTAATGCTGCCTTGTAAAAAAGGTGAGACCCCTATCGCCATCACAACGTCACTGAAAGTTACGTTGTGGGGGCGATAGGGGTTTGTAAATATGCCCCAACATGTACAACAGATCACTGCAGAACTGACTACTTAGACTACTCTGTGTGTGTATTGGAATACTGTGCAGATTTTTCAGATAGGCTGAAGAAGGTGTCTAAGGAAGGCACAAGGATTCTCAGAAGGTGTCCTGAAAGTAGGTAGTATTCGCGTATTAAAACAAGGCATCTGCAAACCTCTGCTTATTGATTCTGTTTACCTACTATTCATTGTCCAACCATGCCAGTGTTTATGAAGGGGAGGGTCATCTGTGATTCCTGGAAGTAAAAGCATAGAACACATGTGGACAGTTAAAAATGCATAGAAGCATAGGTAATGTCCTTGAGCATTGCCACATACAAGAGTGGTCTATTTAATGGTAAACCTGCTAATGTCTACAGTGCACCTTACTAATTTCAGCTACGCTGTTCAACTGCTGGAAAATTGTTCTATTGGAAACGGTGCCACATGCATGTCTAGCTGCTTTTGAATCTCTAAACTGATGTAACTCCAAGGCCTGAAAACAATACAAAACAGCTTGCCTTACAAAAAAGAAGTGATTCACTTAAAATAACTATTTTACCAATGACATACATTTGAGAGAGCAAGGCAAGAGAGCTGATTTTAACCAATCACTCAAAAGCAAATCTCTTCCACTTCTTGAATAATCCAAACTTCTCGAAAAAGTCTACTATTATCAAACATTTGTAGGCCTCACTCTGACTATGAGGAATACCCTACTTGCACTTTCCCCCAAATATGTTTAAAACTAAACTATGGAATCACCTTCTGCCCCTGACTAAGGACCTGATTGTTAGTTTGGTGGTGAGGGAGGGGGCTGCCATGCCACTACCCGCTTTGACAACACCGCCAGATTAAGAGTTACCTTGTGGTCTGGCAGGTGGTCCTTTGGCGTTCCCACAACGGTACCTTAAAAAAAGGCATTGCAATGGGCGCGCCAAAGCCCGTTCCTGCATGGCATCGGCTGTGCACTCCATGCTGTGCAGGGCAGGGGGTGCATGTAGACAGGGGCATGCCATGGACCCGCTTGCATGCATCCGATGGCCCTGAGGCAACAGAGGGCTCTGTAGCGCCCCCATTTGTTCCTCAATGCAACAGTTTTCATAGGGACCTCACCACCTTTAAAACTGTGGTGGTGAGGAAACTCCAAATCTACTTGGCAGTGGCGCAGCAGCAAATTGGAGCCTCTGACCACCCCACCACCTCCGGGGATTGTGGATACCTGGCAGTTGTGGCAGTTCTATGGCGGTCTGACCACAGTAGTTGTAATACGAGGGTTCAGGACTGCCACCGCACCTCCACTGCAAATTTGGCGATCCGATAGACCACCAAACTCCTAATTAGGCCCTAAATCTCTCTTTCCAGTCCTACAACAGGATACCATCTATGTACTCAATTATCTAGGAGCCTCCCTCTTGTTTTAACATGATTCTCTTGTTCTCTTGAGATTGTATGCTTTCTGATCCAAACTTGCTGTTTTAAAGCCTCAAATTGTGATCTGGTTTCAATCCATGAAGGAAGACACAGGACCTGAAAGAAATATAGTCATGTTAAAGAAATATATTATCACTACAAGATGTTTGTATAAAGTAGGGTAACATTAATTGTTTTTCATAAAATTTGTTATATGACTTATTAAATTAAAGATCATAAATCTATGAGCCATAGCTTTATATTTCTGTTTTTACTTAGAGATGGTGTGACGATATTGCAACTGTCCGGGAAATAAGGGTAAAAAAATGTGCCTTTTACCAGGGCCCTGTCAAAGTGAAGAAACCTGATGGTAAGCAAAAGTTTATGTCAATGTTGGAACACTATAACTTTGATCTAACCCCTTATCCACAAGGCTACTTGTTCTGGCTGGTCTTTCATAGAAGTTCAAGCCTCTGCTTTAGTAGTATGTGAGAGCAGAATGAACTGGTGGGTCTGAGATATGGAATGCCTTGGAAACTAGGTTAATGTCCACAACTGTAAATGTGTTTGTACTCGCAAAGTTTTATAAGGCATGCTTCCAGCTTAGATGCAGTTGGAAAGTAACTTCTGACTAGGGAAGGAGAAAACATATATCCACATTGGGAAGGGGGAGATATCTCTGTCAAAGATTCTGCGGAAAAGCAAGAGGGCTTACTGCATACATAAAGTCTTTTCTTATGGAGAAAAAAAGGGCTTTAAAGTGCAATTATGTACTTAGGAAGTGTTTATATAAATGCAAACCTTAAAATGTTAAATAATCTAAACTACTCTTTGGACAGATTTGTCAAAGGATTGTGTTTCCCAATGTGTCACACAAGATGATGCAAGGGCACATGGGTTTTGGGATAATAGGAGCGTATCATCGGTAAATATGAGGATAGGCGTGTTAATGCCCGTAGATTTGGCAGCATCATGATTACAGTTTGCCAACCATTCTACCACTCTATTAATGTATAAACCAAAGAATGTGAGGTCAAGCACACAACCTTGCCCGACTGCACAATTTATTGTTATCCTGGATGAGAGATTCCCTCCTGCATTCCACCTAACTTGTGTACACGCTCCTGAGCAAAGGGTTTGCAAGATCTTCAAGAGATGACCTGGATACCATACGCCTCCAGCACCCTTCATAGATTATCCCTCAGGACCAGGTCAATGCCGCTCTTGGATCTATAAAGACAACATATAGGTGATCCTGCCTCAGGATGACATCGTTCCAGCAGATCGCCCTGAGCAAGACACCTTATTGATGGTACTGACCTTAGCCCTAAATCCTGCCTGTCTATCTAATAGAATGTGCTGGTCTGCTAGCGATGTTTGGAGCCTTAACAATATCTGCCTAGCAAATATTTTCTGGCTAATGTCAATAAAGCTGATGGGTCTACAGTTGGAGGGAATGTCCCTCCTCCCCTGCTTGTACATAGGAACAATGTTAGCTCCATGCCAGGAGGGAGGGATATTCTTGCCTCTCAGAATAGCATTTTCTAGGGCATTTAGTATGGCTCCCAGATTTCTGGTAGAGACAGATATAAGTCACCTGGGATGCAGTTAGGGCCAGGCGCCTTCTCCCTCTTCAACAATTTGAGCACTTGTGCCATCTCAGTGATGTCCAGTCCGGTGAAGGATTTAACAAGCAGCCCATCGCTTTGCTTTATGTGGTCTAATATACAGACTAAGGCTTTTTCTTTAGCCACACCTTATATGAGTCGCTGAAATGGGCTACCCATGCCTCAGGCTGAACCACAATATCAAGATGATTTTCAATTGCACGGGACCTAGCCGCTATAAGTTTCCAGAAATCCTAAGTATTCTTTTTTAGAGAGATTCTGTAAGTTGTTCCCACTGCTCTAACTCCCACCCCATTTTGGCCTTAGTCAGGAGTCCTGATATGTTCTTCTAGTATCAATGATCACCCTGAGGTTGCCTTTTTTGACAGCTTCAATCAGTAATACTTTGGTCTACAGTCACAAGAGTACCCCCCAGGAAGGTTGATTGTCATTTGACCCCTCCGCCCCTCCTTAGTAAAAAGATGTTTCAACAGTCCCACAAATTCACACTGATGGTTTACAAAGTTTTTCACACTTATGTGAGTTGTTTCTAAGGGGGCCATTTTTTACACAAAAATATTGTAGATTTGGAGCTGAACTGCATCTTTGTCCGCTATTGCAGCCCATTTCACATCCTTCTGTTGTTACAGATTTCAATCTTACTTATGGTGAAGTTATGTGCTACACTTACGTTTGTGAAAGATCTAGCGAAAATGTGGGTGCTCAATGCATTATTATCACTATCTTTTCTGAGGACAGCCTCCATATGACTTAAACTTGGTATAGTGTTTTTTCCAGAAGGATATAGTCAATGTTACTGGTGTACGAGCCTCTGTTTCATCTTGGGCGAGGAGGAAAGGTTGAATGAGTGAAGCCATTTACAACCGTCAGGCCATGGGCCACTATTGGATCAACAATTTGAGCTGCAACCTTGGAGTGCTTGATTACCAGATCGGTACATGGGTGGACAATGCCCTAGATGGTCATGATGTATGAGATCAATCATGCGTAGCAGTTGGTCCACCGTATCCCATTAATGGCTTGCCGTGACAGAGTGGATGTACACATTTATAATAGCAATATGGGAATAAGGGATTCTCTTTATTTTGGGGAACAGGTCTATCTTAAGACAAATTAGGAGACCACCCGAGGGTCTCCTTGTTGGTGATGGGGCTGCATAAGTAGAAAATGTAGGGGCAGATTTACAAGCCCCTCGTGACACTTTTGCAATGCAGATGCGTCACTTTTGCGATGCAATGGTGGCGTAAAAAATGTGGCAAATTTACAACATGACGCATCTAGGGAGATGCGTCACGTTGTAAAGGCCTGCATCAGGTATAATGTATGCAGGGTACCCGTTACCATGCAGGAAAGCCTTGTAAAAGTGATGAAGTGAAATCTACAAGATTTCAGTGCATGACTTCTGGGATGCCACTGTGTCAAAACCTTACGCCTGCTTGAAACAGGTGTAAGGAGTGATGCAGTGTATTGGGAATAGGCCCCAATACGCATTACTGGAATTGCGTTGTGCTTGTGGCATGACTCCAGCAATGTGTGACTTTTCCGCCAACAAATGCATCACAATTTCTGACGCATCTGTCAATCCTTGCACCATAGTGCGCCATATTGTAAATACTGCGCATCTATGGTGGCACAAGAGATTTTCAAACAGGCGCAAGGAAACTGACGCATCTACGATGTGTCGGTTTCTTGTATATCTGCCCCGTAATGTGCCCAGCTCTGAACACCAACTCTAATCTAATGCCCATGTTTAATGGAACAATATGTTATGGTGTTGTGCAATAAAGGCACCCCATTCAGGGTCCACTAACTCTGACACAAGTTTACCCCAATATGATGAGCTTGTGGGACGTCACTCTGTATCAAGGTCAAGTCCGGCTCTCCGGCAGACCCCCTTAAGCCTGAGCACTTTGTAAAATCACTGCCTGTGCTCCTTTCACCTGTGGGTCAGCTGATAAATCTGTCCTTATCCACGACAGTTGTCCCCAGGACTTGGAAGCAAGCCAAAGGGATCCCATTGTTAAAAAACCCAACCATGACATATCAAAGCCAGAAAACTTTCGCCCCATCTCTCTTCTGCCTTGGGTATCAAAGATCTCTGAGGCTTATATTAACTCCATTCTCTCTCGATTTCTGGAGGATAATAACATACTAGACTCCACCCAGAATAGTTTTCGTTCTGGCCACAGCACTGAGACTGCTCTCCTAGCTGTGATCGAATACCTGAGGAGAGCTTTAGACGAGGGCCGCACTTCAGCACTGATCTTATTAGATCTCAGTGCCTCGTTTGACAGAGTCTCTCACAAGATCATGTTACAGCGGTTGAAGGGAGTGGGCATTGTGGATTCTGCCCTGGAATAGTTTGCCTCGTTTCTTGCTGAAAGGACCTTCCAGGTAACAGCTCCCCATTTTGCTTCCATATTCCATACTTCCAAACATGGGGTGCCACAGAGCTCAGCTTTGAGCCCTTTACTTTTTAATCTTTATGTTTCACCTTTGGCAGCGGTGGCCAGGAGCAGAGGGCTCAAAGTGGTATCATATGCAGACGATACTCAGTTGGTAGTTGCACTCAAGGACGACTATGCACTGGACGCTTGTAAATTTCGGAGCGATCTTGAGGCTGTCGCTGAGTGAATGACTGCCAACTGTCTCCAGCTCAATGCCAGCAAGTCGGAGGTCTTGCTGGTAGGGAGAGATCCTGAGCTGTGGAGAGAATGCTGGTGGCCGGCCACCCTGTGATGTGCACCCACCCCTAAACAGGTGATAAAAAATCAAGTCTGGGTAGACTCTGCCAACCTTTCTGACCCACACCAAGAAAGTGGCAGGGGCCTGCTTTGGCATATTGCATGGGCTTAAACCTCTGCTGGGGTTGTTTGATCCGCCCATTAAGCAGGTTATTGTGCAGGCTTCTATCCTGTCACTATTGGACTATGCTAGCACACTTTATATGGGGACTAATAAGGTTGAAATTCAGAGAATGCAGAGGGTTCAAAATGCTGCTGCCAGAACTCTTCTTGGCTTTCCTAGAATGTGTTCTACGACGAATGCCATCCGTCGCCTTCCCTGGCTGCCTGTGGCCAAACGTGTAGAGTTTTAGTCCCTCTGCATTGCTTTTAACATTTTAAAGCTCTCTTCCCCTGGCATCCTCGCGAATTTACTAGCACCTTACATTCCTGCCCGCCAACTTCGGTCAATGGGGCAGTATCTGGCGGTTGTTCCTCGGGTGAGGAGGGTGCGCGCTGGTGGACGTTCCTTTTGTATTTTGGCAGCCAAACTTTGGAATGCGCTACCTTTACATATTCGTGGCATGGATAACTATTTGTCATTTCGTAAGGCAATCAAAATGTAGGCTTTCTTTCTGGTAGCTTTGCAGTTTTCTGCTATCAGTAATGGGACACCCCTTTGCTGGGGCAGCTGTGCGCTTTAGAAACGGTATACCATAACATAACAACATGTCTTCAATTGTCCCTAGTAAGGGAGCATTTATGGATATTCCCATGTAAGATTTATATATGGTGTCTGTCACAGGCGGCCTTTCTAGCAGTATGTTTTTCTGCCGAAGAAAGACTTACAGCTTGAGACTGACTTCTGCTAATAGGTCTCCATACTTCCTCTCCGCTATCGTTCCTAATTTACGAGCATCTATAGGTATTCCTATGTAAGGTTTGCAAAGGGTCTCTGTCACAGGGAACCTATCTAATGGTATATTTTTCTTTTTCGGCTGAAGAAATCCAGGAGCTTTAGGCTGCTTTTCTGCTAGTAAATCAGTGTCAGACAGGTTATCCACTTGAACAGCTGAATGGGAGGATGGTCGGTTAGAGGTTAGTGGGTTCAAAGTGTAAGCATTATCTGGAATAGTTTGGGGATGTTAGGCATTTACCTTGAGTCTTATAAGTGACTCTATTGGTGGCCTAAATCTATGCTGTAGGGCTATCCGTACTTCATCAAGCTCGTAATTTGGTAACTTCAATCCAATACGATTTAATGTTAAATGCCCCCTATTAAGCCTGGATGCATTTAATATGTCCTCTCTTATAATAGGCCTACAACCCCTGACCTTTCGGAGCCACTGGATAGCTTTATTGATTAATGAATCATGTGTTTCCCAGTTGGAAATTTTGGTACATTGATCATAAATATATCACATTGCTCAGTGATGGCTTCTATTGGTCTTGAAGTATGTCTATTAGAATGTGATGTTGGTGGAGCTTCCCTCTCATTTTGGGAAGGGCAAGAGTTAGGATTTTGCTCTCACTCTGGAAAGAGCAAGAGCATTCCCCCAGTCATGTTTGCTACATGGGTCCAAGTTTGAGAATGTCTTTTGGGGTCATCTGTGGGCATACTTCCAAGTTTGACATCTCGGCTTGGACCCACAAGGTCAACCTTTCCTACACTTTGGGGTATGTTCGAGTTAAGATTAACATCCAAGGCCACTATATTACCCAACTTATCATTGAGAGTCTTGGCCAGCCTTCCCATGTAATCTCTTAAGGTAACTATCTCTTTCTTTAGTGAGGTTAGATGCACACTGGCAAAATCCCTTGCCTCGGGTGCAACACTGCTGTAGGATACTGGTGGCTGTGTGTTGACCATGCTTAATTCGTCCATTGGCTGTAGTGCTTTGTACCAATTTCTGCATTCAATTGTTATTACAGGCTCAGGGGTAGACAGTTCCAGTGGTTGGGTATTTATCGGAAATGATGTGCAGTCAAAGGAGCAAATGAGCTGCTTGTGTTAGTGTCTACGGTGTTGTGAACCAATATATTACTGCTTCACGCTTTCTTAAAAAATAATTGTTTACCCTTGGGTTTAATAGACTTAGAGGCTAGGAGGCCTTCAGCTTCTTCTAGAAGTGCACCTACTTTGTTCAAAGTGCAATTCTCTGCTGTCCTTGCTTTTTTATAGCTTCCCATGTGTCAGGGGACTAATTTTTGAATTTTCGTTTCACCCTGATGGCCAATAATGCTGCGTTCTTTAACACACTCTTTAGGTGACTACAGTGAGCAGGGGTATGCAACAAACATCCAACATTTCTAAAGTTAGCCACCCCAAAATGAACTATTTAAAGAGGGACCAGCTCAATCTATTAATTACTCAGTGGACAAAGAGAGTACTGAGTTCATGGTTTTGATTACTGCTGACGTGAATCCTGTTAATGGTGGATTAATAGTATAAATTAAACAATAGCAGTGAGCTTGTAGATAATATAAATTAAAACAGTTACACATGCTTTGAAATAGTCTTGAGACCACGATAAGTTGTTCCACACCTATGGAAAAAACACTAGGAAATTGCAATAGGTCCTGCAACATATGGTTTAGAGCAACAAAGGACAAAAAGCAACTTGCACGGAACCATTCGGTCCCTCGATACTTGTGGATGATGACTGTAAGCCCAGGGGTTCCAAGGGTCCGATTCTTCTAGTGGAAATGGGCCACCAATCACACAGAAAGATTGAGCCACCAAAGCCCAGACCTTCCCAAATAGCAAATGCAGTGGAGAGAGGCTGCAAAATGAAGCTTCTGCTGGCCAGAGACGATGCAGAAGTGGGTTACATATTACACCTCTCTAAGATAGAGAGGTAGATGTGCTGTGAAGGTAAGCATGTTAAAAGTGTTACACTGAGCCAGGAAATCACTGTGTAATAATGGGTCCTGGCACTTGTACCACCAATTATGCATGCCAGAAAAAGAGGAACAACTGGGAAAAGTGACCCTGTAAGTGAAGGCCACAGGGCAGCTTGTCAAGAGTTGACATGGTGTGTCCAATGGGGAGACAAGGGAAAAAGAGTCAAACTTACTGCATAAGGCTTGCGAGGCACACTTTTCAGAGGGTGCTGTGCTCAGCCCAACTTCTTTCGGTCACGGATGCTATGGGTGGGCCTGCCCTTGGCAATTACACGTTCTGAGTTGTGGGTGGAGAGGCAGCACTTTGAGAGTGATATAGGTGCATTCCCCATGCAGCACCTTTGGAAGTTGCACAGGAGGACCCTGGAACAATGAGCCCCACCAGGGCCTATGGAAGTGCTGGCTAGTAGGAAAATTAATTCTGCACCATGGTTAGAGAGGCATTGCTTTGAGCATGATGTCAGATCCTCCCCCTTACAGAAGCTGTGAAAGTTGCACAGTACCCTGGGAAATTAAGTCTCATTAGGGCTTGAGGAAGTGCTGGAGAGTAGGAAAATGTGTCATGGAATAATTTATTACTGTTTTGGATCCCTGTTTGGGTGGACTTGCTGCTTTGTGGGTGCCTACATGTCCCTCCCAAACCCCCTGCCTGTTCCTTCCTATACCCCTCCTTATACCTTCTTGTCACCCTCCCATTTACTAGTAATTATTTTACAACTTACAGCCACTCCCTCTTTCCCTCTTAAATTTGCTACTAAAATGTATACGTGTGTGGAGGCTCCGGAGTCAGGTGTAGATATCCACACAGAAAAAGACAGAAACTATGCAGGTTGGTTTGTGAATAATATTTTGTAGTTCATTTGTAATACCATTAAAGTACTAAAGCACATACTACAAAACACATTTTGAGAATATGTCCCTATGTGTTCAAGATAGCTCAGCATGCTCCAGTTCCTAAATGGCCCTTGCATGGTCTCAAATTAAATCTGTACGGTTGGCACCCCTCTTTTTTTCCGCTAATATATGGAACCTTAAATGAGTTAATAGTTACGATATTGGCCACTGGTCTCCTGTCCAGCACATAGATGCATTACATCTGAATTCATTAAGAACTTTTGAAGCTTAAAGTTTGTCCACCGCCGCTTTGCCTAAGGCTTCAGACTGTATTTTACATTGCTCAATGTCATACAATCAGCAGAATATGCAAGGAACCCCCTTCTATTCCATCACAAATTACTTTAAACAAAAGGTGTAATTTGTTTACAAATTTCTAATGACTATAACCTCACTCACCCTAACAACCCTCAATATTTGCTTGAATGTATGCTCTCATAATGTGCAAAGCCAACTGGACATAGGACACAACTGAAGCTTTCCTGAGTTGTAAAATTACAGTGAGCCAAGACTGTAGATGATGCAGTGTCAACCTCCAATTGTCTCATTTGAGTGGAGTTTAGAGATGAGTCAGTGGGTCTTACCTTTGTTTGTAAAGAGGGTCATGTGTGCATAAATCTATCACTCTTCCCTGTTCCCAGTAGACTTTGCCTAGGAATGTAAGTCATTATGGTAAGCGGATTCTCCAGTCAAACTTTATGTTTGTTGTAGAACAAACTGACACTTGTCATTTCATTACTCCCTTTGGGCCACATGAACGAACAAGGCAATTTTCGAGTTCCTAATTGCGACTTTTAGTGACATGCAATTATGAATTTGCAAAATGCAGTGTACTAATGTATCTCAGAAAAATTTTGCGATTCCTAATGGGATCACAATTGACCTGCCGCATCAATATTCAAGAAGTAGGTAGCAATTTGGGACCAATTGTGAATTGCTAAAAACAGAGGAATGGTAGCCTGTTGGGGACAGCAGACCACCATATATGTGTTTGCTTTTAAATAATGCAACTTATTTTTAGAAATGCAGCCTGTTTTCCTTAATGGAAACGATGCAGTCCAAAAAGAAAACTGAAACCTTTCTGTTTCATTTTTTAAGAGCTGGGACCACTGCCTGCTCTTAAAAAAATGCTTTCTCTACCATCTACAAAGGGGAAGGGGTCCAATCGGGTCCCGTTCCCATTTACGACTGGCTTACCACCTACTTGAAGTAGGCAATAAACTGTGATTGTTGTGCAACTACATTCTGGCCTTAAAATATTCATCTATCCCCCTGTAGCACGCTGTTATGAAGGGATGCCCTTGTGCGCCCCTTCCTAATACCGACTCGCACTCCTATTTTAAGTGTCGATAATAGGTTAGCGACTCACAAAATAGGGTTAGTACATATCAAAAAGCATTTTAGCGGGTCCAAAAGGCCCGATTCTCCATTTGCAACCCCTAAAGCTGGTCTTACATGGGGCCCCTACAGCCTCTCAGCAAAAATCCAAGATGCACTTTTTGCATGTTTGTAAAGGAGTTGGTACCCTCTGATTAGATCATTTTCATAAAATAAGATTAACTGTAACATTCCTGTTCCTGAAAGTTGTAAACATATTGACCTGGTTAATATTACAGTAAAATCAATTCAGCTTTTGCATCGCTGGCTGAGAATTACAAATTCCTTCTGCCTTCGCTAAGAGCATATTGCTTATAAATGAATCTAATGACACCATCAGACTTTGTTTGCTTTGGAGACATTCTTTAAAATGTTAATCTCAGAATATTACACGACAGCAAACATTTAGCTCATAGTCTGAGCTGCCATCAACTCTATAGCAGATATGAGCCTTGGTACACTGTAATATGACCCTGAAAAGTTGGACGTTTAACCAGGGAAAAATGAATAAACTCGAATATTAGTAGCACAGGAAAATGGCGCGTCACTTCATTCCTAATCCCCTAGTAAATAGTACATATACATTGTTTCACAGGAAAATCTTTCTAAGAAACAGCCTATACTTCAGAATCAAATGTAAGCAATATGGGGCATATTATCAAGACAGGCAATAACATTACCGCCGCTTTAGCTGTAGAAAACTGCCGCTAAAACGGCGATAATGGGCTTGATAATATGCTCTATGGAATTCCAATTGAAGCCCATGTTAGATGTGAAGGACGTCTAGCCTGAGCTTCAATTGGAATACCACAGAGCATATTATCAAGCCCATTATCGCCGTTTTAGCTGTAGTTTTCTGCCGCTAAAGCGGGGATAATTTTATCGCCTGTCTTGATAATATGCCCCTTAGTACTTAATGGTTGTCGTACCAATCAGTCCAGTTAACATGCTTAAAAAGGAAATGAACGTGTTAATTGACAATTGAAAAATCAGTTGAATATCCACTCATGTGTTTGGTTTTATATAAAAGTCTTTGTAAAAGTAGGAAATTAAAGTTTATTGTGACTCCTATTTCATAGCAAATGTGCTTACTTTTTTTAAATGTAGATGATCTTTTCAAACTTGTTTTCTGTACACGGAACAGGACATCCATGAACCATTGAATCACATGAACCCCCTGAACCTTCACCTGTTGTTACTTAGATTATTGCATGAAAGCCAGGGCTGCATGCATGCATCTTCAAATATCATCAGCTAAATTAAGGGTCGGTATCTAAAACATTGTGCTTTGTAATTTAAACAGAGTAGTAAAATATATTGTTGTCATATGATGCAGAATTGTAGCTTTTCACGTTTTACGGATTGAAATTCTGCTGCTGGTATATTTTCGCGTGGTTCCGGTTGCGAGCTTCAGACACTGCATGCTTCTGACTTCGCTGTTCAGGCTGCTTCCTGCAATGTTGTAGTATTACATATTCTTACACCATTCATACAATTAAGTCATTTAATATGCTTTGCATTTTTTAGCAACTGTTTGTGGTGAAACCGTGCTCAAAACAAGGACTCCCATCTCATGGAGAGAAGTAATTAACAAGTGGTACAAAGAGGAGGAGAATTTTATATATGGTTCTGGGGAACGATTCCCTAATGCACAATATGGAGATTATATTCAGGTATGAAACCTCCTCTCGGTTATCGTATGAATTACACCTGTGTGACGTGTGATCTAACCTTACTTCTACCTGCTTTGTGAAGATGTCTTAGACATTTTCCCAAGTTCATGAAAGCTATGGAGGAAGAGACGTTTTAAAAGAAATCATACAATAATATTTTGTAGTGTTGACAAGAATCCGCCAAGTTGTGTAGTTCACAGGGTGATTTTTTGAAGTAGAGCCGAATCACTACAATGTGTACAAAGGGCCCAGGAGATCTTCATGACTGACCCATTGTTCAAACAGACACATATAAGGTTCCATTAAAGAACGCACAAGGAACCAATGGCCTTACAATCGATCATTATATCATATAACAAAGGACAGCAATGAAATTCATCTACAAATGCCACTTACCATTATTAGTAAGATATGTGAGAAACGTTCTCAGCAAAACCTGCTTTTGCAAGATGATTTACCCGTGAAAATATTATTACATTACAACTATTAGAACATTGGAATGTTGGAAGCTCCATTGAAAACAATGGAGTGCTCCGGGCTTATAATGACTGGTAAAAGCCCAGAGCTGCAACATTCCAATGCTTCTTTGTGGCTGTGAACAAAAGCTTCAGGGAGCCTGAGGGGATTTCAATCCCATTGCGCTCCCTGAAGCCTTTGTTTAAAACATTCTGCCCTCTAGTGCCAGAATGTTCTAATAGCCTTATAGCCCTTCGTAGCAGCGCTATACCGGCTATTAATGTCCAGCTGCCTTGTTAAAGTCCCTCGCCTTCGGCTCGGGCCTTTAACAATGCAGCGGGCCTTTAAGAGCCGGAATAGCCTGCTACGGCGGGCTATAATAGAACATTAATACAACATTTCACAAGAATATGTTTTAGTCGGAAGAGTACCTCCCACTGAGGGGAATATTCACAAGAAAGTGGCGGTGTGCGGATTAGCTCCAAAGTTGCTAATGCCACGCTCCGTCACTTTAGAAACGCAGGGATGCACCATATTCACAATAATACGCAACTTCCCTGTGTTTCTCCATGCTCTGGTGCTAAATTCAGCCTCCTAGCACCAATGTGGGCACCCTTGCACCGTAGTGCAAGGGTGTCTGTGTTGAGGGAATGATTGTTTATGTGCAGTAAGGTGTCCCTTCCTGCACTTAAAGAACCAAAATGCAGATCGCAACTCCTATGTGTGCTGCATTGTGCAGCACACATAGAAGTTGCAAATGGTCATTTTTTAATGATTGTTTATATGCAGTTAGGGACACCTTCCTGCAACATAAACAATAATTCATAGCAATTTGCTGGTTCTAAGTGTGCTACACAATGCAGCACACATAAAAATAGCAAAAGCAAGGAGAAAGAAAGCATTTCTTCTTCTTTAGCCTTGTTAAGACCCGGTTGTCCCTAGTCTTAATTTTGGCTCTTCCTCCTATTTACGCCACTCTTGTAAATAGGGGGCAGCATAAAAATCAAAGGCTGTTGTGGCAGAACACCCACCGCACACCCATTGCCCACTCCTTTCACGCTAAGTCTAGCATGAAAGGGGGCCTTGTTTACAAGGTGGCGTTAAGCCATGTTAAGTGGCTCAACGCTGCCTTGTAAACAGGAGAGGCCCCTATCGGCACAGATACATCGGCAAAAGTGACGTTCCTGTACTGATAGGGGATTGTAAGTATTCCCCTAAGTCTTTCATTTTGCAGTGAAGGTTACCTGTTGTCAAAGGTCTGAAGAATCCACAAACCTTAGGACATATTTACAAGAAAGTGGCAGAGCACGACTTAACTCCAAAATGACTAACGTTGCGTTCTGTCACTGTGGAAACGCAGCGATGCCCCGCATTTACAATAATACACCACTTCCCTGTGTTTCTCCCTGCACTGGTGCTGAATTCAGCTGCCTTGCCCCAAGGCAGGCACCCTTGCACAGTGCATGCGTACCTGCATTGAGGGAATGATTGTTTATGTGCAGGAAGGTGTCCTTTCCAGGAAGGTGTCCCTTCCTGCACATACACAATCCAAAATGGCGATTTGCAGCTCCTATGTGTGCCGCATTGTGCAGCACACATAGAAGTTGCAATTCATCATTTTTTTATGATTGGCAATTTACTGTTTCTATGTGTGCTGCCCATTGCAGCACACAAAGAAACAGCAAAAACAAGGAAAAATAAAGCATTTCTCCTCGTTTCGCCATGGTAAGACCAGATTTTTCCCGGTCTTAAATTTTGGTGCTGCCTCCTATTTACACCACCCATGGAAATAGGGGGCAGTGTCAACATCAATGGGTGTTGTGGTGGAACGCCCACCACAACACAAAGTGCCCACCCATTTCACTCCAAGTCTAGCATGAATGGGTGCCATATTCACAAGGCGGCGTTAAGCCACGTTAAGTGGCTTAATGCTACCTTGTAAATAAGATGAAGCCCCTATCACCACAGGATTTTTAAAAAAGTGACCTTCCTTTGGCGATAGGGGCTTCTAAATATGCCCACATGCACCTTCATTAAGCAGTAAAATTAACACAACTTCGCCTGCGGGCAATTACAAGTCCACTGCTCTGATGTTGACGTGTTTTCTATTTTGAAAAAAACAATGCATTTTACCATTTTAGACAATGTTTGTCTTTTGAAAGGTTTAACTCAAGTTATTTATTGATGACCTAATCTAAAAGAATCCTGAGTAAGTCTTAAAAGGCTAATATTCTAATGAGACTGTTTACATAATAATATTATATAAAATTTGTATGTGTCAGACAAAGGAAATCAGTAACTTAGGTCTTCATTGTATAGTCTCTGCACAACCTCTGCAAATCATGGTCAGTTTTTATCATTGGCACTGGCGTCTCAAGTGGCACATTAAAGGCGCCAATGTGACCAGCGCTCGGCTATCTTTGTCAAAATAACATTTACCAACACACTTGATACACCAGTGCAGTGGAGGCGAAGAGTCCATACTTCTATGAGATGCAACCCATGGAAACCTGCCATTAACTACCAGGGATTGTAATATTACATACAGTCCTGGGATACTCCCACTCAGAGGCTGTCTACAATCTGCAGTGCCCTTTGGGGCATTTGGCAGAGGGGATGAAGGATGCACACGATCCATTCAGTGCTCCAGACCTGTGGGGTTTGGGAGGAGAGCAAAGGCACTTTGGATCAGCTGAAGCCCTCTGCCGCGGTCAGCCTGGGGACAGAGGCAGCGTGAACTAAAAGTTACTAGATATTTCCATTTGAATAATTATTTATTCGGTTAAATATTCATGTATGTGTTTTTATTTTTTCATGTATTCATTTATTTTTAAGAATTACAACACAAGTACCTGCAAAAACATTTCCACAAGAAATGAACCTTCAAGTTGCACATGGTGGTTTGGGGGTAACCAGGTGGTTTGGGTTGCCTGAATGCAGGTTGCAAGTTGATACATATATGCAAAGGACAGAGGAGAGGTAGGTTGGGGTAGAGCCAATTAAGACAATGAAAACCAGTATCAGAGCCTAATTTAGCCAGCACATGTAAAGATAATTGTAGGTTGGAATGTACTTAGGAAGATCATAAAGGGTGGTTGTGGCAAAGTAATGTGACATGTAGTGAGCAGAGAAAGAGCAAAGTGGGAGAACCACCGAAAGGAGAGGACAAGTGAGAGGACAAGTGTGGACATTAGAGGTTTGATGTCTCAGAATTGGGGTTTAGTAGAAAGAAGCTAGTGCACACATGGCTTCAATAAAAATGAAACAGCTGTATGAGATAACGTGCACCTGGATGCAACAACAATACAGAGGCTTGGACAGACATAACGCAGCAACAGCACTATGCAAGCAGGGGTAAACAAGGAGACCATACAACGTGTCTAGTGGAATGCAGGGGAGGAATAGGGCTGACAGCCTTCTCTGCTATGAAGCCTGCCACCTATAGATGTTTGAGGTTGTTAAATGTATGTTGTGATATGTTATGTAACCTCGGATCAGACTTTCCAAACGATTTGTACAGGTCATTCATTAGCATCTTTTTCAAATGTGCAACTATTGCTATTATGCAAATCTATTTTGTGTGATAGTTTAGACAGTTAGAAAAACGTTCTATTATCAAAGACCCTCTTTCAAGCCTTGTTTTATTAATCGATTGGAAAAAAAAAAAGAAATTCGATGCAGAATGTAATGCACGTGTAAAATGGCAATACCATTTAGTGTCTGTTTTTTCGCAATTGCAGCTTGTTTGGGCCTTGTCTTATAAGGTTGGATGCACAGTGGCGTTGTGCAACATAGACTACACGTATTCTTGCAATTTCTGTCCTGGGTGAGTGTTGCCAAAATACAACGTTGATCCTAGAACGTAACTTTATTATTATTAAAACATGTACTTAACAACTTTAGTTGATAGTATAGTTTCTCAATTACATAATTGTTTTCGGACACACATGCTCACGTGTTGATGTCTCCATGCACATCGTAAGTAAATATTGTGTGTACATATTTGTGAGAATGCTGGCAATAATGTGCGGAAGTGCATATTGGAACTAAGTTTGATTTATTGGTCTGATAACCTCCTTATCCACAGGGTTTCCGAATAGGTAGATGCGAATAAAGCACAGGATAATTGAAAATGTACAAACATACACAATCTACACATAAAGGTTTTGAAGAACCCAATGGATCATATTGAATTGAACGTTGAAGGTCCCACTTTTTACTCATTGGTCTGCTTGAATAAGCAAATTTGAATATATGTTTTTTACAATGGGATTTCGGTTTATATTTTCCTGATGTATATTTTGAGGGAAATTATCCCAATTGTATGGTAATTGTATAAAGGCCTGCACAAATACACAATCAAGATTGTAAAGTGCAGTGTCATCAGTAGGTCCAATACCATAGTTGGATACAAACAATCAGAATACCTTCCCAGAAGAGCATATATAGGACTCACATTTAACTTGCTTGATTTTAAGCATGGTTTGAAATACCCACGCAACTCTCCATGAAATGCCTTTCCAGGGGAGAGTAACTCAACACAGTGATTTGTGCTGCGTTTCATTACTCAAGATTTTTGAAGCCAAAGTGTCTTTGCGTGGCTTCAAAAATCTGACTTAAGGTTTGAGTAGCTCTTGCAGCACGCAACTTCAAAGGTCCAAAAATTTGGCCCTATATGTTAAGCTTGAAAAAGTAATTTCACTATGTGAACCATGGATTTCCCATGGAATGTCAGTGCTATAGATACATTTTTTATGGAAACTGTGCTGTCAACTAAGAACTGTAAAGGGAATTCCAAGCGTCCTTGCTATTGCTAATTTGTTTGAATGACTATTACAAATTATAATATGCTGGGATAGATGTGGACCCATTTGAAGCAAAATATGTGAAGGCATGGTAGAAAGAAGAATCAGCTATGAATTGAGGCTTGTTTTAGTTCTGCTCTGTTCTACAACAATCTATCACAAATTGATACCTCAAACTTTGTAATATCATCTGTTTTGTCACGTGGAGGGATGGAAGGATTTAGAGTATGGATAGAAGGGTTTAGTCAACCAAGGAGCAACTCTTCCACCACAAACGCATGGCTGTTGAAACTAAAATACTTATGTCTCTGGTGAGTCCTTTTGGAAGATAACTAATAACTTTTCAAAGATGATGTCTGATCATGAGCTATTAACATAATTAAAGATGTGTCAATCAAGGGCAGGCCTTTTAATGTTTTTCCTATTATAGTTTAATATTGCAATTATCTTTCATTCGGGCAATGCGATTGCAAAATCTGGAGCCATGCCTCAACCTAAGTTTTATAGTACATGTTCAGTACTTTCTCGCATACTTGCTGGTAGCCACAAATTACCACATGTATATGTCGGTGGAAGTTGAGTGGGGAAAAGGTCTGTAATGAGGAAAATGTGCAGAAGTAAAGTGCATTATATCCTAAATAAAGGCCTAAAAACAACTAAAAGAACAACGATGATCCAGAACCAAATTGTTTAATTTGGGCAAAGGAAAACTATATTTTGAAATGTAACACACTTTTCATTTTACCAAAACTGACATTTCAGTATATCTATTGCCTTTGGCCTACAAAATGTTACTTAACATTCCCTCCCTCCAAGGAATTTGATATTATTCAATGCTGTTAGTGTGATGGCCCTAACTTTTCACATTTACATTAACAAATGTTTAGGACAAACGATTATTTGAGAGCACACAAGCCATATGAAGAAGGTGAGCCATGCGAAGCATGCCCTGACAGCTGTGAGGATGGACTATGCAGTAAGTATCAAAAACTCATTGACAACTTTTAGAGCTCAAAATATGTTATATTTTAAGTCAATTTCAAAATTAGTTGCAGTGCCAACATATTTAAGGTCTAAGGGATTTATTTTTGAATGAGCCCTTATAGCAGAAGTAATTTTTACCATAGCAAGATCATTCATGAGAATAGTTCCTGGGGTACTTGCTAGAACAGTGAGTAGGCATTTGTACATGCTAGTGCGCAGTGTGAGAAGAAACTTTACATGTCATGCAGAGGATATTTATATGGATGGAGAGATTTAGATGCTCAGTTTGTCTGATAAAAGGAATGCTGTGGGGTAAATCTTAGCAACGGTGATAAGATGACGATGTTGTTGTGCTCTGTCAAGCACCTTTGACAAATTTCCTGGCTTAAAAATTGGTTTGTGAAAATGTCTCTCAGCTGAGTGATGAAGATGGCGCACAATTGGTTCTGGAGAGTATTCCACAGCAGTACCTAAAATAGTGGAACTATGGGACTCTCAATGTAGCACAAAGTTCCACACAGTGAAGAGAGTGTGACAGGGAGAGCATAGTGTACAGACAGAGCTTTGAGAGGTCAAGTGTTAAGGTGCCAAGACTGATTCATGTACAAGTATGAGTACCAAATATATGCTTTGAGTTTGAATGCCTAGGTTTGGTGTTGTGGGTGAGACTTTATGAACAATAAAGGCTTGCTTACAATTGTGCAAGATGGCTATTTATACCTAAAGTCCACAATAAATAGAGATATTTTAGGGGAAAATAAATTACCCCTATTTTGAGTTGAGCTCTGCAAAATGAGAATTACATGCAGATGGTATTGCTTTTTGCACTGGTACCTTTAGGGAACTTTTTCCTTATAAAATCAGAAGGTGTGATGAGCTAAAATCTACCTGGAGAAAACTCCAGAGTTGCAGTCTTTATTGCACCAAGTATTTACCAGATGTGGCAAACTCTGTAACCCCTGCACAAAGAGGTGCCTAGGCAGGCAATCACTTTATCAAGAGCTGAAAATGACTATTGGATTGCGAACTATTGCACTGATCTATAGTTATAATAGTTAAAATATTGAGCAAACTTCTAGAAATCTTGAAAAGGAAAGAAATGTATGCCTTAATGATTTAGTAAGAATGATTCCCAAACAACCAATACATTTCCACCTGCATCACATTTTTGTTCATGCCTTAATTCTACATCCTGCATTTTCCTACATGCCTCTGCTCAATACCTTTATTATCTTGATACAATGTGAGACAGCCTTATCTCTTCCCTGATGAACCACATTCTGTCAGATTTGCTCCATACACATAATCCTTGAGCAATCCCAAGGTAGGAGTATTTCGCAATTGATCTATTCAGTTACCCAAATATCATAGAGTCTCCTCACAACCATGAAAACTAAACATAGCATTTCTGTTGTCTTTTTCTGACATGCACTTAAAGCCATGGAAAGCTTAGAGCTGGACTAGTGTTGTTAGGTAGGACTTTCATGTTTGTGTAATCGTTACCAACTTTGGAATTTCATCACTAACGAGTACCATGGTCCATTATTGCCTCATAAAAAAGAATCCCAACAGAGAGTTAGCCGGTAAAATCAACAAGCTCACCACAGAAGCAGCGGAAGAAGGCTGGATCTGCAAAAAAAATAATCCAATTTCAAAATAAAAAAGATTGCAGAATCCCAGTCTTATGTGCCCTCCCCAAAAACCATAAAGATCCAGTCAACCCTCCTGGAAGACCCATTATCTCTGCATATGGGTCCCTCCTAGAACCATTGGCACACTATATAGATGTTTTCTTAAAGCCATTTTTGACTAACACACAGGCCTACACCAGGGACTCAATGGACATCTCATTAAGGGGGAAGGTCTTCCCTTTGATGAAAGTAAAGAGTATTTATTGACCTTTGATATTGAGGTACTATGCACGAATATCACTGCATAACATCTACCTTAGAAACTAGACCCACACCTCATGATATCCCAACCTAATTTTGGGTGTCCCTTGCCACACTATGCCTGAAAAATATTTGTTTTGTATTCAAAGAAGATCTATACCTGCAGGCAAAAGTGGTAGCACTGGGGTGGAGCTTCCCACCAGAAGTAGCAAGCTTGGTAATGGCCTGCTTCAAAAATAAATGGGTTTACAACAATGGAAACCCATACAGAACTAATATTAGACACTGGCTTCGAAAAACATCAGTGATGTACATATGATGTGGGAAGGAGATAAACAAATACTTTTAGCATTCTATGAGAGGCTGAACCAAAGGACAGCTGACCTAAACTTCACTATAGCAAGTTACACTAAGCAAGTTAACTTTTTAGACCTATGGATAATGGGGAAGGAAGGGAAGCTAGAAGTCAGACTCTACACCAAGCCTACTGACTGCAACATCCTGTTAAACTTCTCCAGTAGACATACTCAAACCCTTGTGATTTGGACTATTTCTCCGTATCAGGAGAAATTGGTTACATAAGAATGACTACTTTAAGATTGCCAGTATTTTGGTAAACACGTTAGTCAACAGAGGTTACCCCAAAAGACTTGTAACGGCTGCATTTAAGAAAATCTGGTTCACACCTAGAAAGACATTGCTGTTCCTCAAAATACAAAAACCAAAGGAAATGATGGACGGAGTGTTGAACATTGCAAGCACTCACCCCCAGTCAACTGATCTGGGTTTAATCCATCACCATTCTTTAGCCCACTCTGCCACCCCAGTTCAGACATGGCCATATGCAAATCAGTCTGACCCTGTGCCTCATGGGAACAGTCCAGCCCAAACTGCCAAGCCATGTCTTTCCTGGACCGGAAACAAGCTTCCTAGGACCGGTTTCTGGCATTTCAGCCGTCTTCAGCCAGGCTTGCTTGAATCCAGTGGCAAAGTGAGCAAGGGACTCACGTCTGAGCATACCCTGCCAACTTATGGCGAACAATGCAAAAACCAAAGGAAATGATGGACGGAGTGTTGAACATTGCAAGCACTCACCCCCAGTCAAGAACGGTGATGGATTAAACCCAGATCAGTTGACTGGGGGTGAGTGCTTGCAATGTTCAACACTCCGTCCATCATTTCCTTTGGTTTTTGCTTTGTTCCTCAAAATACACCAAGAAGGTACCCCTCTCCCTTGTGTTATCACCTACAAACCCAAAGCCAACAAAGTCAGGAACATAATAGAAAGAAACTGGAAGATGTTGACCCCTTTAGAAATACCAAACCTATGCTCTTATTCGGAAAGGGATGCAACTCACATGATCGACTAGTCTAAGCCACTGGCCCAGGCGAAAGGAAGAAAGACCTCAGAGAAATATTATAACTGCCCTTGTCATAGAACACTACAAATGTAATAACTGTTCAGCCTGCCAGTTTATTAGCGACACAAAAACCACCACTCTCAATGGCAAGGTACATCGCCAATTGAAGTTCCCCAATTACAACCCAAAAAACATGATATATTGCATACAATGCCCATCTGAACTAGTGTACATTAGCCAAAGAACCCAATCTGTGACAGCACGAGTATTACAGCACAGATCCAGAGTCAGACGTGCAGTGCAAGGTGTTCCCCTTGTAGAACACTACAGAAATTTCAACAACGCCCTCTGATCAGTACTATTTGAAGTCCACAGAAACTGCAGAGGAGGGTCCCTCGAGTTGATCTTAAAGAGACAGAAACCAGGATGATGCATTAATTTGGGACAGCCACAAATGGGCTGCACATCTTACATGAGATGTGGGCCTTACTCTAACTGAATTTCATGTGACTATATGAGCCAAATTATACCAGAATAATATATGTACTTCCTCGATATGCACTCTGTTCTGGTTGCACTATGTAACCATATATTTACAGATATGTTCTACATGCTAACTGTTAATACAATATGTTTGTAATATTGTTACAATATGTCTGAAATACTCATCTATGTATTTTATTTTTGTGCAGCTCTATAAATCGGATGCGCACTACATAGATGGGATTGGCCCATTTTTGCCCAGGTACCAATTGACACCCATTTTCCAAATTAATGATTCCAGCCACATTTCAGCCTCATTGTATCATCGCTTAATCTAACACTGATAGGCACTACCAAGAGTTTTCCTCAGCTGCCAACATGAGGCCTGCACTGCACATCTCCAAGCGGGGAGACACTCCAAGATGTCCGACAGGTTTCACTCCCCATCATGTGACTTGAATGGCATGTCTTTTTAAGCAAGCTCCAACCCCTGAACAATGCGCACCAGTAGATGTTATGTGGTCGCTCTACTAGTGCCGACTAAACCTATGTATTCCTAAATGCACCAGCTACGTAAAGACTGGCTCCAACACACGGAGGACTCCACAGCGCAGCCAAACTAATAAGTCCAGCGAGCTCCAAGATTTGCCTCACATGGCACCCCATTCTTCCAGCAACTGCTAACCCTCTGTGAATTATGTTCACAGCTCCCTTCCCTGCCCCAGAAAAGCTGACAAAGGTTTTCACTGCTTTTCAGTGCAACCCAATTGCTTACCGTGGCACACTGTGCAGCTCTCATTTCCTCATGAGCCTGCTGGGGAGATAACAAAGGTTTTCTCCACTCTGGGCTGCAGCCTTGATCCCTGACCAGGTCAGCCACATATGTAAATTCCTGAACGGTGATGGTTAATTATAATTATCTTGCCTCCCATTTGCTTCTCCCCTAGCGCAGGCCAAATGCTGATAATAAGAAACTGCTTTTTCTCCACAGACCCACGTGCATGCACCCTGTGCACCTGGACATCTAAACACCAATAGCCAACAATGCTATCAGGCAACTAAAGTGATTTTCCCAGCAGATAATTGCACTACTGATAATCACATCTACATGAGTACTTTTATTAAATATGCACCGTGCACTGACTGTCCTGCACGAGGGTCCTAGAGCAATGATGAACATGCAACACTTCTGCCATAAACTGTAGGCACTTTTAGGACACCAATTTATTGACACTCCCTTTCCAGCTGAATTTCATCATGATAGCTGGGCCTGCATGGGAGCTTGGTCCCTATGGTACAAACAGGTAGTGAACATATTGGTGACATAGTTTTAACCTTTTATATTCCGCGCTTTGCATGTACTAAACCCTAAGGTTCCCGTACCTGTTTTTTTATCTCCAGGAGTACAAAAAAACTTTTTAGCACCTGTAACCATTTTACAATGTACATATTATGTAACCATTAGGTTGTTGCAGGGATTCGCGGAGTTATGTAACTATGCTTGGGATCGTAGAACCTTAGTAGGCAGGGACTAAGTTATTCTACCACCTGACTACCCATGAGTTGGGACCGACTAGCTATAGTGTCTCACTTGCCCTCCTACTCATAGAGGAACAAATGATTAGACACCAGAACACAACACTCCTGACCATCTCAGGAATCGTGGTTGCCATTTATACCCTTTCAATAAGATCTGACAGAGACATGAGAAAAGTGTAAAATGTTTTATTTCAACTATTGTGCTTTATTATGCAGTATGCGTGCCACAATATGTAAGAAGATGCCTAACACAAATATTGTCAGCATAGTAAGTAGTCCATTAATCATAAAAGGAGCTATCATTATATAAAACAGGTTAGCCTAACCCCCTCCCCTTCTAAAGAAGCAAAGTGATTATAAATCAGACGATAACTGGGTGTTTACAGCAGACCCCATACCTTAGCATACACAGATTACATTTCGACGTCTCAGGTGCTGTCATAATCTCTTCCCTGGAAAGAGCCCTCTACAAGTGTTTCGTTACCTATCTGTGCATACCTATATGAAAAAATGATGTGTTCCAAAACAACAGCTGCATTTGCATGTTTTGTCTGGGTGCTAGGGCCTGACCAGATCAGAATAACAAGGGGCATTGTTGCTTGACCCTGTCTACAGTGTTCCGACTTAATCCCAGGAAAGAACAGAAAGCAAAAACAACAGCAGGGTCTGTGTGAAAGTAAAGTTTGGCACAAAGCAATATACGTTCGTATAGTAATGTGCACAAAGCAGAGAACAGTCTGCACTGGACATGTGACAAGGTACGTCCTTCTTCCATTGACCTGAGGAGGCCGATAGTAATGAAGTCCGAAATGCAAAGATATTTTCATTTTCACAGGAGCCTTCCAATCTTTTATGAAATAGTCAACTTTTTGGACACATACCTAAGAGCAGGTCCTCCATGTGACACCATATAAAGGACTACCTCCTATTTGGACTGCATAGTAAATAAGGAGCACCGGCACATTTCTCAAATCAACTGGAAGACTGAAGCAAGATTCTAGTTGTTACATTTATTTTGTTGCCTGTAAAATTTCAGCAATTGCTTTCCTTTTCTTTCTTTTCTATGTTTACTTTAATGTTTAATTTTTTTCCAAAAATATTTCTTTATTATTATTATTATATATTTCATTGCAATTATAAAAAAAAACAGCATTATTCACCTGAGCAAAACCCCAAACCCCCGCACAATATAACCATAATCACATAAAATGACATTATTACATATTACCATCTTAAAAAAGGGGAAAAACCCAGATTCTTCTGAAATGTAGCTACATAGCTACAAAGAAAGAACACTTCAAATTCTAAAAGTGCACAGTGCAAATCTTTCATAATTCATAATGCAAGATCAGCCACCTTGCCACTACAGCCACCCAGTTCAATCCAATATATAAGCAGGACACAGCTCGACAGTCCTTTTTTCCTACCCTGATCCTCTTTCTTTGAGGAGATTGCCTTTTCGAGATTATCGACTGCAAGAACTCAGGCTAACCATTGCTGAAATACAGGTGGGTTAGTATCTATCCTTTGGAAGTGTCAACATTTTTAAAGTTCTTCTACGTTTAGAACATGCCCAGACAAATTGCGACATCAGCTCTTTCTATCTCCTAAACCATATAGCCTTGATCTCTACAGGGATCACACAGAAAAAATATAGAATTTTGGGAGAAATACATTTTAATTACATTAAACCTCCCTGCTAGAGATAAGTGCAAGTTATTCAATCTGCTTAGATCTTTTTTCCCTTTTTCTATAAAGGGGTCTACATTTTCTTTAACAATTACTTCTAAGTCGGAAGAGATGGTTATTCCTAAATATACTGCACTTGTTGCTACACGATGATCTGATAGCGCAATTCCTTTATTAATAGTGATAAGGGATTTTTCCTTATTTAATGAGTAGCCTGAAATAGTCCCAAAGTGGGTCGCCTCGCTCTCTACCTTCAAAAGAGCTGTTGCTGGATCATGTGTCATAAGCGCTATGTCATCTGCATATGCTATCGTTTTAGTATCCCATACTTCAAAAGACAGAAGGAATTAGGATATTTTGCTTGATCCTGCGTACAAATGGATCAATATATAAAGCGAATAAGAGTGTGGAACAAGGACACCTTTGCCTAGTCCCCCGAGTGCCCTCAAATGACTTAGAGAGCTCTCCTTCTACAAACACTCTGGCTTCGGATATAGAGCCTTGACTGCTTGTAGAAATCCTGGCCCAACATCCGCTCTCTGCATTACAGCCCATAGAAATTGCCAGGAGACCCTATCAAAAGCTTTCTCCACATCCAGCAGAATCAAAGCCATAGGTTCTCCTGCAACCTGAGGGGTGTCAAAACTGGTAACTACGCTTCTAATATGATCGGTTGTGCCTCTCCCGGTTATAAACCCTTGCTGGCGTCCAGATACCACCTTATTAATTATTGGAGATAGAAGACAGGTCAAGATTTTCTAATAAACTTTGGAATCCCTGTTGATTAATGTAATTGGTTGGTAAGAGCCGAGTTGAGATACAGCCTTCTTTTTCTTAGGGAAAATGGCTATCTTTGCATGTGACCAAGAGCGTGGTGGAATAGCTTAATTAAATATTTGTGCAAACAACATAATTAAGCAGTCTTTCAGCTTTGGCGCACACACCTTCTAAAATTCAGAAGGCAAGCAATCAATGCCAGCAGCTTATCGACAGGGAGACCACTCAATGCGGTTAAAATTTCTTCCCACGAAGGGGACCATTCCAGACCCTCCCGCTCATCTTAACTGAATTTAATAAAAGGGACAGAATCCGGATAGATATGTACGATAGCTTCCTCTACCTTGATACTTTCTGCATATAAGGTTTGATATTACGTATTAAATGCAATCCTAATGCCTGCTGGATCGGAAACCATGCCCCTGCTTGACCTCTTGTTTCGCACACTTCATTTTGCCCACCCTTCTGCCTAACCCTTGTGGCCAGAGGATGTCCTATTGCTCGCAGCATTCATAGACTTTCCCTCTCCTTACTGTATATTTGTCGGCTATTTTTGTTGCTGGTATTTTATTAATCGTTGCTTTGGCTGGAGCTATCCCCATTGGGACGGCAGATATATTATCCTTCTGCTGGGTGGCTACAATTAGCTATCTTTCTTCAGCCGCAAATGTAGTATAGAGATAATACATTTTTTGTTTCTCTTTTTTCGGCCTGTTTAAATTAAACTGTAAAGTCTCCCCCTGTATCCCAGCTTTGATATGCCCCATACTACACCCAACTGAGCACTCCCCACATTCTCATCAAGGAATGTCAGGATCCACTTTCTCAAAGCTCCAATAGGTTATTTTCTTAACAAAACCCCCACTCTTTATTTCCAACACTAGGGGATCATGATCAGACATAACCCGCAGGAAGCTTTCAAAATCACATTCCTGCACAAATGTACGAGACGAAAAGAAATCTAATCGTACATGCGTCTGATTTGGCGCTGAAAAAAGGTTTATCCGATATATACCCATAAGTGGAACCTAATGTGATTTGTTTTCCCAGTGGATTGATATTCTACTATAACCCACCTCCTGCGACTATCTGTACGGACTTGTTAAAGAAACGCCCTTATGATTAATGAGCTAAAATTGCCACACTGCACGTGCATTTCCCTTGCGTTGTCCCACCAATCAATTTTTACCCAAGAGTATCTAACAGTGATAACTGCATCCTTCAATATTTATCTCCTGGAGTGGAGACAAATAATATCAACCTTTAACATTTGTAGTTTGAGAGCAACTATAGACTTCTTTTTCCTGTCATTAAGCCCTCAGATATTAATAGTTGCAATTCTCAGCTTACTCATTTTTTAACCATAATTCTTGCTATCCAGTTACATGTCACTACCTTTAAACACCTAGAATCTGGCAAATACACTCTTTCCCACTTCATAACACATCTCTGAGGGCCTCATTACGATGTCGGTCTGAAAGGCTCCGAATGGCATTTGGATTTTCCTAACCCGTGTCATAACCCATGTTTCTCACTGACTCAGAAACATTTCCGACTGACCGATTACGATAGAAGGTACCCGCTCGGTCTTTTTGACTGAGTTCAGACTGGCATTCTGAGGAACCAAGTCAGTCGGAGCCAAATCGTACAGCTCTACGGACTGCGTTTCTGACCAACGTATTATGATGTCGAAGTCGGAGAGCCTTTCCGACTTGGTTTGTCCGTCAAAGTATGGCTGTCAGAAACTGACCTCTACTTTTCAAGAAAAAGTGGGTTCTATCTTTTCTTCTTTTAGTAATTCACAGGCAGAAGACTCAATAAAAGATACCGAGGACTTTCCCGCAGATTGGAAGTCACTGGTACTGATGAATCATTTTGAGAATATGAGTGTTGAAGACACCATAAAACATTTGCAGGCAATTAAATCTTTGGTCACCCAGTTGGTGGCCCCAATCTCTGAGCTCACTCCCAGTTCCTACTGCAAAGGCAAAAAATCTGGGAATTGTGGTCGATTCCAGACTGTCTTTTGCTGACCAAATAAGTAAGGTGGTATCATCCTGTTTTTTAATTATCAGGATCATGAGGAAAATCAAACGTTTCCTGTGGATGACTGTCTTAGAACAGCAGTAACGGCATTGGTCATGTCCCGCCTAGACTACTGCAATGCTTTATACATTAATATACACAAAAGGCAACTCAGCCGATTACAGACGGCACAAAATGCTGCTGCCAGACTTCTTCTGGGCATTCCTAAGTTTGTATCTATAAAAAAGGGACTTAGTGACCTTCATTGGTTACCTATAAGACAGCGGATTGAGTTGAAGGTCCTTTGCATTGATTTTAAAACTCTGGAAGGAGGTGGGCCAGATTTTATGAGAAAATACATACACTGGTATACCCCTTCCAGGGTACTTCGCTCAACCACAGCAAGACAGGTACAAGTTCACCGAATTAAAACAGCCAGTTGGGGGGGCAGGAACTTTTTCCACTGCGCTGCTAAGCTTTGGAATAATCTCCCCTCACAGCTGAGAGAGGCCTCCGGCCTGCTTGAGTTTAGGAGGGGTCTCAAGACCTGGCTTTTTCTCTAACACTCCCATTCACGAATCACGATTCTGTATTTAGTTATGATTTCACCCTCTGGATCAGCAGGCAATGCACTTTTTAGCACCAGGACACCTAACGGTAGCAGTGCGCTTTACAAATCCCATTAACATAACATAACTTTGGAGGCCCGTAACAGGCCCCCTTCACCGAGAGACCTCCGGTTGGAGCCCGTGGGGGTACCCATGGGACCTCTCTTTACAAGCATGCAAAGTGTGGCAGGCATCATAGGGTGTTTGCCACAGGGTGCAAAGTTTTCCACAACCACCAATGGCACCCTGTTTTGTTGGTGTTCTGAACCATCGTATTTGGTCAGTTGAACTCCCGGAACCTGAGTCTGTTGAAACTGATTCAGACAAGAGGTCAGTTGGAATGCTTTCTGACCGACATAGTAATGAGGCCCTGAGATATTAATCTATTTAATTGTGTAGTGCCCCCATCCCGCGCCCTCCAACTGCTTCCCCACACACCCTCTGACCCCAATCCATTCTCAAGTCAACATGCCTGAAAGATGACACCAGAGGGAGCTGACATCTCCCGCCACCACCCCATCCAGTCCCCAATCGGAAAAGAAGGAAAATAGCAGAATAGAAAATAGTTGACCAGGAAAGAGAAACAAACACAACATCATGAATAGAATGCAGATTATCCCGAGATCCTCAATCATACAGGGAAAGTGGCCCATTTATACCAAGACTTAGCCCCTCAAAGACCTAACTATTTTTGACAACAGTGCACGACCCCCGCTAAGGTCTTTTAGATATTCCTGGGCCTGAATCTCAGATGTAAAGCTACGAGTCTAGTCCTTATAAATGACTTTTAACTGGGTAGGGTTCTGAAGAAATACTTCAGCCCTTAATGTCTGGAAAGGGTTAAAAAGTTGCCATAGCTGTCATCGCCTCTCCACCGTGGCTTGTGCATAATCAGGTCTAATGAAGAAAGCTAAAACCTCAAACTCTCTCTTAGCATTGGGGCGAGCTAGATGGTATATTTCTTGATGTAACAAGAAATTCCCCCAAAAAACAACTTGGCCCGAGGTCTCTCCAGATCATTAGGCAGTGGCTTCTTCCTTATCAGTGGAAATCTATAGGCCCGTTGGATTTCCACATCCCACTTCCATTTGTTTTTTTCTGGGAAGGTTCCTTTCAGTAAATTGATCATATAAGCTCTTGAGTCCTGCCCCTTCGCCTTTGTTGTCTATTCTCTTGATCTTTGAGTTTCCAGAGTACATCCGCCATAACTGTTTCCTGAGAGGATTTCTGTGTTTTAGGGAGCATTCATTTCAGTCTATAAACACTCTGTCCATTCCTCCACCATGGTGATTCTTCCAGCAATGTCCGAGCAATGTCCGAGCATGTTTTATTTACTTTCTTAATTGTTTTGTATAGTTTTTTTGTAGCCAGCCATGCACGATGACTAGAACTCCGTGTTTCCTCCTGCAGTTGTTTTATAGATTGGAGTATTACAGCCAGGATTGATTCTACTGTTGATGAACCGAGTTACACACACCCAGAGGGTCCGATGTTTGTATTTGACATCTCCCCTTGCTTTTCTGCAGGATATACCAGTTGGGTTGCTGAATACTCCCATCACAGATTCTCCAGTGAGGTCCCCCCTTGCTCCCATCAGCATCCTCTCCAAAACTCTTCCTTCCATTTTTCTTTTTTTATCCCCCACCCCGATATTTTACGCTGTGTTAGACATGCCAAATTATCAGGGGCATCACTACAGGAAGAGTAGAAGCCGACTCATCAGTTGAGGATGAAGCAATATTACACAGATTTAAAAGGTCTGAGTCATCAGTCAAAGAAAATAAATTCTCCTCAATATCGGGAGACCTGGCCATGGTTTAAAACTCTGATGTATCTAAATTCCGACTCTTTGCTCCTGTCAATGTTGTTCCTGAATTAGTCCATGCAAAGGAATCAAGCCAAAATCCTCACTCTGCACATCCTCCTTATGTTTTGGAAAGGTTCTTGTCACATTTGGTGCCACCCAGCTTTCTGGGGGTTGAATTGTGCCCCTCAAAGCTGCATCCACCTTAAACTGGGTCGCAGCATTACCAGGAGTCAAGCCTAGATCCTCAATCTGTGAGTCCTTCTTAGAATTTGGACAGGTACTATCCCCATTTGGCTGAAACCGACTTTCTGGGGTTTGAATTGTGCCCCTCAAAGCTGCATCCACATTAACCAGGATCCGGGGGTGGCGGGTAGAAGAACAGATTCATCCCCACTCCTCTGTGCATATCCCTGGAGTGAGACTAGGCCCACCATTACCAGTACTGGGGCCTTAATGCCAGCTTAATGTTGCAGTCAATGGTTGTGTTACCACGGAGTCCCCAAGTATACCTGTTTTCCCAGGCCATTTGACTCTGTTGTGTCCATTATCATTTTTGTCACATTTCACTTTGCCCTTGCCAATGCTTTCTTCAGCTTTCCCCCCTCCTCGCCTCCTTACCGGGTTCACAGCGGGCAGTCGAGGGGGTGGGTACGGTGGGTGCAGCTGACAGGTTGGCCGATGTCAGTCACCTTGTTCCACGGCCAGGCATTCCATGTTCTTGGGGGGTTGCAGGAACAGAGAACAAGGGAGAGAACATGAAGAAGCTGTGGATTATTTCCACCACTGCGGTTGCCATAGTGCGAAGCAGTCAGCCTTGTTTGCTGCACAAGTTCACTCTGGATACGCCCAGCAGAGACTGCCCTCTGAAGCAGAAACCCGCTAGCATACTTCGGATCAACGCTCAATGGGACACAGGTCAGGGGAGCAGCAGGTAGCCGGCGTCTTACTCGCGCGCCATCTTGCTCCTCCAGTTTAATTTTAATTTTAAATGCACAATCCAGGTACCAGTATCAATAGATTATTATCCCACCAATGAGTAAAATAAATCATGTACTTTAAAATCACCTATATACCAGTGATTAATTGAAGTATTCATTGAGGTACTAACTTATTTATGATCTTTTCCCACAATATAACATATTTATTTTTAATTTTTTTCAGGCCCAGGTATAGTGGGATCATTAGGGCACACCCCTATATGTTGATACATACTGAGTACCATGTAGCATTGAGAGTAATAAGTGGACACTTTAAGGATGGGCTTAATGGCAAAGGTACTCAGCTTCCCAAGAAGTAGAGCTCCAGAACTTTCGGGTCATTAAGTCACTGCTAATTAATCTCTATTCTTCAATATACATTTTATTTAATTAACTTCTTCATCCTAGGATGAAACTTCGGTGCCCAGTCCTTCGTTCCTTGTTGAAAATGTGATGAAGAATTGATTGTATTAACTTAGTGTTGAAGGATACACCACTTAAATGGATTATGGGGTGCTATGATGATCATTGATTTTTTAGATTTGTTTTTGACTTGGAAGAGTTGAAGCATTATTTGTCTCTAAATAGTGCAGTTTCTAAAGGTTGGCGATAAGCTATCTCTATATTGTAATAAAGGATGTGTATTAGCCTACATATTCATCTAATGCAGTAGTTGAACATGCATCTTAGATATGATTCTTGTCATATGATGGCTTTGGGTCTAATGTTCTTTTTTGCTAAGGCACTGCTTTCTCATTTGTGCATGTCTTGATAATGTATTGTGGAAAGATTTCTGGTTATTTACAAGCCTTAATCTATAGTTTGGAGCCCAACCACATTTAAACAATATTATTGGATAGTATTCTTCAGAGAAAAGTTCCTTACCCTTGGTAACAATACTTCTGGTGGCTAAATATTCTTGTTAATTTTTCATTTTATAACTATCCTTCCAGGAATTAAAATTGTCTGGAAATCTTTTCACTTGCATTCTCTCTCCATTACAATCACATAGGCATATTTCAGACACCAACCTATGTGCTGATGTCAGTTTCTAATAAAGTGCTTCCCAAACGTTTTACAACCATCACCCACTTTTTAGAACAACACATTTGGGAAACCACCGAGCTTTAACGGGCATGGGGTGGCAGATTTTTTAATGTAACTAAAGCACATTGTGGTAGCTCGCTATCATTTACAGACAACACATTTTGCCTTAAAATGGTCATTAGATTTGCACCAACATACCGTTTTACTGATAAAACAAT
The DNA here is from genome assembly GCF_964204655.1 of Triturus cristatus. Taxonomy (NCBI): domain Eukaryota; kingdom Metazoa; phylum Chordata; class Amphibia; order Caudata; family Salamandridae; genus Triturus; species Triturus cristatus. The sequence goes on from NC_140589.1 coordinate 186,911,298, forward strand.
ATTGTACACAGGATTGTCCCATAATTCACTTTACTTAGTTTTTTTCTCTGACTGCAAATTTAGAGGAATTTGTAACCCCCCAGCCCCATGTTAAAAAACATAAACAGCACTTTATCAGAGGACAAAGCCTGACATTTGACCTCTGTCTTTGAAGCACAGCAAATGTGACAAGATAAATACATAATTGAAAAACATCTGTATTTATTACTAGAACTTTCACAACCCACAAAAAGCAGCACATAAACAGCTACATTGTGGGAAACACTGTTCTAATACTTTTTCTGTATCTCAGCAATGCGTCTTGATAGGCACTAAGAGAGTCTCAACAACTGTGACTGTAGAGTTTGGATACTTTGAGAACTGATTAATCATAGCACTAACTCAGCAGAGAAGAAGGGAAAGCAGTGATGAATCTGAAGGAAGATTATGTTTACACCGCGAATATATTTATTGGTAGTAAGTAAGATTTTCTTCTGATGAATACATATCACTGCTGACTGTGCAGCTTAAAAATGAGTTTAGCAACAGGCTCCAGGACGCGAGATAGAATAGTGCTGATTAATTATGGAGGAGATGCAACACAGCCCTGGTCATTTATCTATCACTGCATGCCTGAGCTACGAGGCAGAAACATTTCCAAAAGTATGCAAAGATGACCATGAGGTAACCTAGCAGATATCAGCCACCAGCAATGCCACTGATGAGTATAATTTTAGCAGCCATGTGGAATGGCCAAACATAGCAGATCTTAATACATGACCTGGTCATCCACTGTGTTCTAGTACATGTGGTTTATGTAGGAGACTGCACTCTTGGGGGCCTAGTCTGTGCTGCCACTCCTCTTTTTTGGAGGGATGAGCAGGAGATAAAAATGATGGAAGGGTGAATTTATGACCTGACCCTTTCTGCAGGGTTAGCCCAAAATATTTTGCCTTCACCCTCTTATTTTTCTGAATTAGTTGTTGTTGGTCTAAGGACTGCAACTTACCACTGCTAACCAGTACTTAAGTGTTTGTGCTCACTCCTTAAAACATGGCAAAATTGGGTTAGACCTGATTGGCATGTTTAATGTACCTATAAATCCTCAGTAAAGTGGTATGCCGCATATGTTATGTTATATCCTCTTTTATAGCGCACAGCTGCCCCAGCGAAGGGGCGTCCCGGCGCTGATAGCAGTGTCCGAAGAGAGCCAGGGCTGGACTGTAGGAAACAGGTGGGTTTTGATGGCTTTGCAGAAGGATGACAGGCAGTCTAAATGACGAATCTGCACAGGGAGGGAGTTCCATAACTTAGTGGCCAGATAGCGGAAGGACCTGCTCCCAGCCCTGGTGCGTTTCACTCGGGGAACAGTAGCCAGAATTTGCTCAGCAGTGCGTAGCTGGCGGGTGGGGACATAGGGGACCAGCAAATTGGATAGGATCTCAGGGGTGGAGAGTTTTACAATTTTAAAGGCTAAACACAGTGTCTTAAATTTGATCCTCTTGGAGATCGGAAGCCAGTGAAGGCGGCGTAGAGTGCACGACGCATAACATGTTCTGGGGAGTCTGAGCAGAACTCAGGCGGCTGCATTCTGGACTCATTGAAGGCGGTTCACTTCCGCCTTATTGGCACCTAACAGTAAGGAGTTGGCATAGTCAAGTCTCGACAAAATAGTCGCCTGGACTATCAGCTGACGTGTGGCTGGGTCAGAAAACCCTAATATAGGCCTCAGACCCCGTAGGAGTCCAAAGCAGGTGCCAGCGATCTTTTTAGTATGATCTTGAAATCCAAGAGTGGAGTCAAGCCAGATCCCTAGATTCTTCACCATCAACTTAGGGGTTGGGGCACAGCCCAAGGATACTGGCCACCACTGCGTACTCCAAAGCCCCTTGTCCTTCCCCACCAACAACACTTTAGACTTATTAGCGTTAAGCTGGAGGCAGTTCGTGGTCATCCAGCATGCGACCGCCTCTAGACCATTCCGGAACTGAATGGCATCCCGAGACTGGTCATCAGAAAGGGCCACCACCAGCTGGGTGTCATCAGCATAGGAGACCATGGTCAAACCGTGGTCCCGCGCGACTTCTGCCAGGGTAGGACATAGAGATTAAATAGAACCGGGCTTAACGTCGAGCCCTGGGGGACCCCCTGCTTGATGGAATGGACGTAAAAGAGGAAGGGAGGGACAGAGACCTGAAAAGATCTGTCGGACAAAAAGGACCGGAATCAATTCAGTGCCATGCCGACTACCCCTGCTTCCTCTAAACGGCGCAGGAGGATCTGATGGGAGACCGTGTCAAACGCGGCGCTCAGGTCAAGTAATATCAGCGCCGCCATTTGACCCTCATCCAGAATGGTCCGCAGATGTTCACTCACTGCTAATAGCGCTGTCTCAGTGCTATGACCGGCGGAAACCATTCTGGGAGTGGTCTAGGATCCTGCTGTTGTTCGAAAAAAAGTGAGCGAGGACTCTATTGGCGTGGGCCTCCGCGATTTTTGCAACCCAAGGCAGAAGAGAAATAGGTCAAAAAAATTCCGGCTTGGTGGGGTCCAGTGAGGGTTTTTTCAGAAGGGGGAGCACCTTTGCCTGCTTCCATGCCATAGGGACCACTGCCATGCTGAAAGAGGAGTTAATCGTCTGCCATAAGGGCGTAAGAAGTATAGGTAGACAGTCTCTAAATTGGGCCGGCCTCATGGGGTCCCGAGGGGAACCCGATTTGACCTTAGTGCTCAATGTCAGAAGCTCGTCCTGGGAGATGGAAGGTATTACTGCCAAAATGGTGATAGGCTTGGGTGCTGAAGGGGTCACCAAGTCAAGTTAACAACTGTGTTTTACTGAGAAACCTGCAACCCAGAGAGTTGACTGAAAACTATCCCCTTTCTAGCTGTAAATGTCAGAGCCCATCAAGCTAGCATAGAACAAAGAGGCCCAAAACATCAGGCCTTAGCACAGTTGCACTATATAGCATCCAAACAATAGTGCAAATAATCCAGATTATCCAACAGGGTGGCTACTTGGCCATTGACCTCCTTGCATGCCAAGATTTTATTAGATAAGGCAGAGACTGTGTTGTTATATTTGAACATAGGGTAGTTAGATCACCTTTGTACCAACTCTAGGTTTTCTTGGATCCATTCCATTTGGAAGTGGGGGGACTTGATTGTCTATAATACGTACGCTCTCATTATTTTACTGCTCTGCTCTTTTGCAGGAGGTCACCATATAGCTCCTTGTAGTTTTAGATAGAGAGGAAAGGAGTCTAGGGGTGATGTGTTACTTTGTTTGATGTCTCTAACTGTAGCCATGTGATTTATGATGGGGATATCTGTTAAGGGCAGTATTCTGAAAGGAATAAAGTTGGAGATTTGCATTTGTTTTTTCTTTATGAAAATGAGTTTCAAAATAGAGCCATTAATGGGACAGCGTAGGTAGAATGCAGTAGTAGGTTAATGTCCGACAAAAAGGATTTGAGGAGGGATGTGCGGGTGTCTTAGCCGTTTTGGAAATGGAGTTTGAAATTCCCCAAGAAAATGTGATCACTAGTGTAGATGAGTTGATCAGTGCTACAATTAAGAAAAGTATGGATTGAATTACTTATTTTTCCAGCCAGGAGAGAGTATTACATATTTAACCTCAATTGTTAAAAAAAATAATTTGTAATCACTAATGTGATGAATAGAGGGGTCTATTGATCTTATCTGTTTGTATCTAAGGAATATCTTGTGTAGCAGGTCAAACACTACACAAGTTTTCTGCTCTGCTGTGATAGATAATGCATCCTTGTAGTATGATAAGATCCAATAATGTTACTAAGGATGAACAGAACCAGGTTTCCTTGAGTGGAAAAGTATCATAGTCATAGCCTTAGATAAGGGCATCAGTCACATTAGAGTTTGGAATGGCAGCCTTCATTTGATATTTAAGAGATGACTCACTAAGTAGAGAGGTGATTACCCATTTTAGGTTTCTTGAGTAGATTGATTTTGGTTTGTGTTGAGGATGTCTAATTTTGGAGATTGTAGAAATAGAATGTGCTGTGACTTCTGATGGGCATTGTAAGGAACGTCTGTTTTTAGGAATGCTCCAGAGGATGGGGCTTTTCAGGGGTTATTGTGCTGAGTGTGGTGCAATGGGGTTCAAGGAAGTAATCCATGTGTAGGGAGGGCTTGGGGAAGAAAGAGAAAGAAACTGTCTTTTGCAGACCTTTTATTATCTCATATGCTTCACATTAATAACCAGCAGTTTGTTTGGGAGAATAAATATGAGATTTCAATTCTGGTCAATAGTGAGTGGTTGTAATAAAGTATGAGGCCAGCAGTAACAACACTCATGTGAATTATGCCTACGAGTAGCTTAGGCCTTCACTGGAGAGTCAGAATGTGTGCTGCTGTTTTAGTGTAAGCGGACTGGACTTGTAAGTTGTTTTTCTGGGCGAATTTCTATTAGGAAGTGATGGTGGCAACAGAGATTTGATCTTTAACAATATTTAATTCTGTCTCAGCGTGAGAGTAGCATTGTTACAGGCTAGCTTGAATTATGCTGGCTGTCTTCATTCCCAAGGGTATTTTTTTGTGACAATGATGAAATATGGAAATGAAAGAGAGTGAGACAAAGTGTTTTCTGTAGAGGTGATAGGCACCTTAATAAGATTCCTAGTCGTGGTGGTGGTGTTTAGTCCCAGATATCAAACAATGAGGTGAAGTTATGAAGGTTGATGTCTGTTAGTTAGATCATGAACTTTCCACTTATATGTAGGCTCATGTGTAACTCACATTTATGGCAATGTTAGCCTGAGATGGTGTGTTTTTTTAGTAAGGGATTTATATTCTCTATGAGTCTAAGAGGTAAAACAGAGCACGTCAGTTCAGTTCAAGTCAAGTCAACTTTTATTAGATTATTGGAAAATAATCTTAAAAGAAGAACGTACAAATTCAGTCAAGATAGAAGAAAACTTTAGAAATCCTTTGGTTAACCTTGGCACATTTAAAACAATATTGACCTACACCATCTGATTGCAGACTCTAAAAAACAGCCCACCAATCAGCAAACTTGTAAGTTGTGACGTATTCTTAAAAAGTAAATTCTAGGCTCACAATAATAAAATCTATAATTCCTAAGAGCTGTTATGTTTCATATAGGTACCTTAATATAGGCCCAGGTAATATCATATACCTTCACCTACATTATCTCTCTTATATTGCACAGTAACAAGCGTTTAGGATTCAACCTTTACCTAGTTCTAGTCCCAGGCACAGAAGGAGGGTTTTCACTGAACAATAGCGTCCTATAACTTCATCAATAGACTCATACAGTATGAATGAATATTCATAAGGGTTCTTGGAAACCAGAAAGAGGCTACACCTAGATAGGCATGGTAGGAGTACGCGCACACTTTTATCATGCATGTTATATTCATGTAGGCATTAAAGATTATTGCAAGATGGTACATTTTATGCTTAATTGTGCCACCTTTTGTGTCTTTGAATCAGTTTTAAACCTAGTATTGCAAGTATTCATTGTAAGACTGCACACAGTAAAACAAATTGCACACAATTAGTGTGGGGAAGTCTCGATCCGTGTTTACAATTGCCAGTATCAGCGCTTTTAATTCTGCAAACTGTTCTGTGCAGTCTTCTAGAGATTGCGTTTTGGTGCAACTTGGGTGGAACTTTCCATCCCGCATGCGACCTTTTCCACCGGTAGGCAATCCGCCTGATTGCCTACCGGGCGGAAAAGCATTTTATATGGTGGCGGTGTCTGGTAGACACCGCCATCCATATTAGTATGCAGGCAGGCGGTTTTTGCCATTGGGGGCCCGTAAGGGGCCCCCAGGGATCCTGGGGGGTGGGGGGTGCACATGGATAGGTACCCCCCGCAGTTCCATGCACAACATGCCATGTTGTGCATGGAACTGCACGACATGCCTTCTTGGCATTGTAGCGGGCCGTGCTGAGAGCACCGCCCACCATAATGTCAAGTATGCAGGATGTGCCCGCCAGTGTGGCGGGCGCATCCTAATGTCTGCAACAGGACCCCTGCACCGATGGCAGGCGGTCCCAGTCTCCGAGAGGATGGCGGGCGGACAAAGTGTGCCCGCCATCCTAATGACCCTCTATGTCTTGAAATGTGACATCTGCAAGCAGATGAAAGGCTCCATCATAACTTGCCCGGCACAGACACTGTTATTAAAATTAGACAAACTTTTGCTTGTGTGTATCTGGACCACTGCGCCCCTTTATAATCAGATGGGGCCTACAGGTAGTTGGGTCAATCATATATATGGGGTACAGCGAACTCTCAATAACCAGCCAAGAAGTTCTCTGGGGGTGTCACTCCATATGAGGTCTTTTTTTGGGACAAGAATGTGGGTACCTGATCTTGATTGTGAAGGCACAGTGGCGGATGAGAAACCATTTGATATCCATGATCGTTTGGCTGTTTTACAGGATCTAAATGAATCCAGGACACAACAAACATCCACCTGAAACAGACCACCACTGGGGAAGTCAAACCATTCACTGCAAGACCTGACTGGATCCCAAAAGTGGGGGATCTTGTCAGAGAAAAAATAGCGGATAAATAAGAATTTGGACCATCATACAGTAAGCCTGTACCTGTCCTAGCAATTCAAGGAACAAGAACTGTACTTCTACCGCCCCCTGCCGGAAAAAAGGAGAAACGATTTATCTCAATCGACTTAATCAAACCACACTATGTGGCCAATACTGAACAGTAGGCTTTGTGGACTCTGCTGTAGCAGACTCCCTCCTCTCGCTACAATTCAAGAAGTTTAAACTGAAAGACTCATCACGGTCGAAGAGCCTCCTGAATGGAAAGAAGGACTATGCAACCACGCTATTGAACTCATTCCCTTTGAACCCGAAGTTCACCTTCAAAATCAATCTCTAAATACCACACAAGTTGCAATAAGACCAAATACTGATGTTTACGTCAACATGCCTCGACAAGAGAAAACTACGATTTCAACAAATCCCGATGCAATTCCTGCAATTGATCAAACTGCTTCTGGCTGCTTCATAAACTTTGATACGTTTTCCTTGGATCCAAGTGAACCAGAAACAATGACAGCCCAACAAACACACAAGCAGCAGATTACAGACTTTCTGAACTTTCTCAAAAAGACTTACCCGGTATCGCCTTGGGTAGAACTCTGGGTAATCATTGGGATACTGTTTTTCTTTACTGGCTAAGCTTAGTTATAACTTTTAGCATGCTTATTAATGGATGATACCTTCAACAAAGACCTGCAGCCAAAAAAGTAAATTGGATTCTGAAGCCACATAAATCTTCTCATCGTGAACAAAGAAACTTGTCATCAGTGAAAATTACAGCATTTCCTATACCGGACGATATAGTTTGAGACAAGGTTGATTTCGATATATTCGGTCCAACTGAACTTCTCATGTAATTAAAATTTTATTGAGTGATACTATTACCTCTAGTACATTTTCTGATGTTTAGTGCTCTGAAACTGATAATAACATGTCTGTTATGTCTGCCGCATTTCCAAACACTGAAATGCTAGAAAATATTTCAGACTATGACACTTTGTACTGTAACAACATTATGGTCAACATTTCTTGCACAAATCTATAACACCTGAAGGACGGGGCCCTCTAGGGCCACGCGGGTTACTCACAATCACTTGCTATGCCTTCCCAAAATGCCCATAATGGAAAACTACCGGCCTGAGCCGAACATGAACAAAGAGGCACAGTAGGATGAGTTCACACCTGCCAGTTGGGAACCTGCTATCAGGACTCCAAGGCCACAGTGCTGGGTCTCAGCATCTCCTAACGTGAGAGCAGAAGCTACACATTCAGATAAGCATTGTCAGGGCAAAACGGCCTATTCATTAGCAGGTTAGAAAACAGCCTTGAGCAACAGAGAAAAATAATAACGAAATACAGTGTTCTGCTGAGGCAAGCAATAGGAGAAACAAGGCCTAACTTGAGCCCAGTCTAAGCAGCCTTATAGGAATTACGAAATACAAAATGGAGTCACACTTGCTAACTGAAGCCTGCATATTATGTGGATAACACAGCAGGTTATATAACGTGGATGGGAATGATGTCTATTTAGCCACGCACTGCTAACCTAATATAGCATGAAACACGTGCATTGCAGGAATGGGAATTTTCAAATCCAACACACCAAGAACTGTTTGTGAGAAGTTGGTCTGGCATATGCTATCTCCTAGTTATAGGGGACACCTTGTACCAGTCCAATTCGACTCTTATTGATGATAGGTTTAAGACAACCTTTAAAGAAAGCTATCCTAGTGGTAGCTGTGGAGAGCAGCCTTCAGGCTAAGTCTTGAAGGAGTGTTAAGCTTATTGTTTTACCATAGATAACCTCTTGAATGACCAAATGAAAGAGTAGCCCACACAGGTATATATATAAAATATATGTATTTATTCTAGACAGAATCCCACAGTCTCTTTATGAGGCTAGTGGCAAAGTTACAATTCAAACAAGCATTTATAAACACAATAAATAGCACTGGAATCACAGGGCCCCAGGGGGGACCAAACCATATTTTAAAAAAGTGGTATAAGAACCACAACAATTCTACAGACAATGCCTAGGGCATTTAGGATCGCTGGCCCCTTAAGAATCCACCCCAGGTTATGAGGAAGGGCACCCACGGGAGGCGCGTGCAGTGGAAATAGCTGCTATCGGGATCTCTATTAAAGCCTATGGAGAATGTCGCGGTTTGATTTACACAGATTAAAGACACTTCTAGCAGGAGTTAAAAGTTAAAACTTTAGAGTTAAGCTTTTGAGGAGCCCACTACCACGAGAGTACCAAGGTACCACTGTTACCTGCCCCAGGGAAGCCAGGTGCATAGGTCGTTTTCGATGTCGGGTCGCGGGCTGATTTTCAATGGGAAAATGTTCAAAAGTGCTGCTAGCCAAAAGCGTCGATGATGCCGTGAAGATTGAGGTTGTAGAAGTTGTAGAGAAGAACCTGAAAGCAGAGGGGACAGAGTCTGGGTCACGGCACAGTGACCAGGGAACTCAAAGCAAAGAGCCCTTCAATGTCGGGTGCTTCAAGTGGAAAGAGGTGTAGCTTGGATCTTCAGCCACGGGCTCCGGGAGGCTTCAAGGAAGGCCAGCTTCTGGAGGGCGACTGTACCACATTGGATGAGGGTCGCTGCGGTGTTAGTGTCCGGATTGGATCCACTAAGCCTTGGCAACCGCAACCCACGCAAGATGAACAAATCAGCTACTGGTGCAGACCCACGAGGTCTGTGAGAGGTCTCCTTTGTAGAGACTGTAGAGCAGACCTGAAGCAACCAGGGGAACTCTTAGATGTCGAGATTGTCCTCCGCTCGGGCCCACAAGTCGAGAGACAAGGGACCGCAGAAGGCAGCAAAATGGAGTGTGTAAAAGGGAGCCCACGGGCCACCGGAGGGGGTTAGGGCGCTGATCTGTGGCACAAATGCTGCTTGGAGGTTGGCTCAATAATGGGCCCAAGCACAACCTTCCCACTTGTCAGGGTCATGTGCAACGCAAGAGGTGGCTGGTGTCCTGGGGTATTGGGAATCTCGGCACCCACGCGGTTCACGGTGCTCAGGTTCGCTGTGCACAATCACTGGCCTCTGAGATGCTTACGAAACCCACCTCAAGGGTGCTGGAAGTCGTCGAAGTCCCTAGCAGCAGCGAGGTTCCAACCGGGTCACTTGCAGTGTTTCAGTTGCCTGCCAAGCAGTGGGGTAACTCCTTTACCCCAAGGGAGATTTCTTCCGTCAGCTGGGCAGCAGCAAGTCGAGGTTCAAGACTGTAAAGTTCAAGATTAATCTGAGGCTCTGAGGCCACGTTATTCACCTTTATCCCCAAGATTAGGGGAGTGTCCAAAGTAGTGTCCACCAATGAGTGGTGAGGCGGGAAAGGGTGGATACACCCTCTCCCCTTTGTGTGTTTCCCGCCTGGGCGAGGGGCAGGATGCCCCTGAACCGGTTCCAAGCGGTGTATGCAGAATGCAGGCGCTGTAGCTGCCTACGTGCAACTCTGAAAGGACATTTGGTGCACCCACCCTGTTCCAATCCACATATCCTGTCTGGGGAGATGCTAACACCTCCCTGCCACAGGAGCCCTATTGTCCATCTGGCGAGGCTGGGATTTTCCCCAGCAACAGCCAGCCAGAATCGTGTGGGTGGCGGGTAGTAGCCATTTTGTACTACGTGTGCACTTTTAAATTGGTGTCTAAATTCTGCCGCTTTTCCCATATTGCCCCTCTAGCAGGGGGGAATCGTGCCCTCATGCCCATAGCTGGACTGGGGGTATGATTCCTACATGTTTGACACCAGACACGATATGGCTCTGTGTAGCCATTCTCAAGTTATCGCGTTATCGCAATAGACTTATAATGCGGTTAAGAGTATATGGTATGGCTACACTACAAACAACCCAGCAATGGTTTTACGAAGGTTGCAGAGGGGCCCTACTCAGGTAGGGGTCTCCCCTCACACATACCTCAGCACCCTGCCTTGTAGGATTACCAAGGCCTGCTATAGGGGTGACCTATGAGAGTATATGTGTTGTAATGGGGTGGGATATAGGGTACCTATATCCCTGTAAGGGGTGCTAGCACCACCTTACCCAGACTACAGTAGTGGTCTGGTGGTGTCAGTTTGTATGGCTGTCCCAGGGTGGCACAATAAGTGCTGCAGCCCTGGTAGGCCTACTGAGGGACCCATGCCCTGGGTACCCAGGGTACCATCTACAAGGGACTGTCAGGGCATCCTCAGCATCCAATTGGTTTGTACCTAGGGTACTTACATCAGTTTTGGGGAGAAAGCAGATAGGCTGGGGTCCTGGATAGCAGGATCCCAGCCAGACTAGTCAAAAACCGCTCAAATACCAGGCAAAAAGTTGGGGGCAACCATTAGTCAGATTCCACCTTCCTACACTGTTTTTCGGTATCACCAGTGGGAACATTGCCCTACACCACCAAAAGGTAGTTCGCAAACACTTGCACAGAAATTCTCACATTTTTCAGGGTTTATCACTTCTGACCAGACGTAATTTTATTATAAAATCGCATCCACATCAGTACAGAAAATTATGTTGACTAACACCAAACAGATTTACTCTGCTTCCTTTAGCGCCTGATTGTCTGTATAGGGTTTTGACCTATGGAAGGACATGATAGACTTAAAATCAGTCTGGGGTTCTAGGGACTGGCAAGTCCAGGGAACAGAAGCGCTATTTAGAGCATGTATCATTCCACAGCAGATTATATTTTTAAATGACACTGCAACAGACGTTCTGTCTTGGACTAGCCAAGAACGAGGACCTGAACACACCTCGGTTTCCACCACCATCACAGATGGATGGGAGGCAAAATTCAACTTCACAAGAAGGGGTAGAAGTAAATGACATTTTTCGGTACAATAGATCAGATCCTAAATGGAAAGGATGGTTGGTTTGGCCCATAGACACAAGCAGATGTCAGCATAGATTCTTGGGTACCACCGAAGGGTTCAGCATCCATAGGCCAGATCCACGCTATGTACAAAGAGAACATCCAGGGGTAGTGACATCCTACAGTGTTGGAAAGTTGTGCCTTTTACAGCAAACTGTGCCCTTAACCTCCACCATGTAGACCCTTGATCTTCAAATTGCAAGGAACTTGGCTGAGATACAGGCACTCATACATACAAACTGCCAGGCTCATTTCACAAAAATGGTGGGACGTATCTTTAATGTGTCTGATACGAGTGGTATTGTACACCTATTTAAGACTATAGGGTCAGAATTTCCAAGCACTTTTCAGACAGTCCTCTGTGTTATTCCAAACTTTATACACTCTGTATTGGAAAGTATTTTTGGAGGTCTTCCGCTGATCCTACTCTCAGTAGCAGGTATCCTGATTGTTATGTTTCTGCTACTCAATGGATGCCCAATCACCAACAAGATGGCAAAAGCACTCCTGGAGCGTAAATACCATGAACGCATGGTACAACATCTGGGCACACCTCATCTGCAGGAACTGAGCACCTCATGGTTCCTATTGTTTAGACCAGTCTGTATGGACTACATCTTACCTGTATTTCAATGCGTGTTTTGCGGAGAAAAATGCGTGTTAGATATCTGTCTGACACTTCCATCGTCCATGCCACCGGACATGAATACTATGCTGGAACCCATGATGGCCCATGCTCGGCAATGTCCCCAGCGTATTCTTATCTTGATGGCTGCATTCCTCAAGAACCCGCAGGTGCCTTTTGCTACAACTGGGTTGAGCATCAGCTCTTCCACCAGCACTCAGGTATTGACTACAGCACCAGCTGCCTCTGCACCAACTATTGGTATCATTTGTGTTCTATTGACGTGCTCTGCGAGGTGTTACCGGGATTGTCCTCTGCAACAGCGAGCAACGGCGATGTTATGTCTCCCAGCCAGGACACTTAATCTATAATTGGCTCATCATGTGCTGTGAAATAATTTGTTGTTTTCCTTTTTGTTTGAAAACTCAACTAAATTTGGAACATTTCCTTTAATTAACACTTTTGCTGGGAAAGCATGGCCTTCTGACCCTTTTACTTGTTCGACTTATATAAACAAACTCAACTAGGACTTTGGCTTAGAGTGACCTTTGCAATACTAACTTTCAAAAACAATTTTTTCTTCCCCCATTAGACTATTGTTTAAAGGGTTTTAAAGACAATGTTTTATGAATCTCACTGATAGTTTTATGTTCTGCTACCTAGTAAAAAGAGTAGTTCACTAGCATTTTTATCATTGTTGATTGTTTGAAAGAGGAGTGGGTGTTATGTTTCATATAGCTACCCTAATATCATACACGTTCACCAACATTATCTGCCTTATACTACACAGTAACGAGAATTTAGGATTGAACCTTCACCTAGTTCTAGTCCTGGGTGCAGAAGGAGGGTTTTCACTGAACAATAGCATCCTATAACTTCATCAATAGACTCATACAGTATGAATGAATATTCATAAGGTTTTTGGAAACCAGGCAGAGGCTACACCACCTACATAATATCTACGTACAAGGTTCATCCCATATGTCATCCTCAAATCCACCAATGGCTAATACAAGAAACAAGGGACCAAGAAACCCTAGATACTCTCTGTAGAAATACAGCATATTTTGCTAGGGTTATAGGAGGACACAGAGTCTTCCAGGCCGACATACTGACCAGAGAGGCTGTGGCTCCTGCATGCAGATGCTCCAGCTGACAGTGGCCTAACAAATCCCTTGCAGGGTGTCCAACTCGAGACCAGGACGGGGACCCACACTCTCCCACTTCAGGTAATGGGGTGAGACTAAATCTTAGAGGGATTCTTGGTGTCACACCTACCCACATGCTGGGTACACTTAGGTACATCTAGATAGGCATCGTAGGAGTACGCGCACCCTTTTATCATGCATTTTATATTCATGTAATCATTCATGATTATTGTAAGATGGTAGAACTATACTATCCTTTTATTTTCACTATACTGCTAATCATATATATCTGCTACTGTCTAACAGATGTTGCAGAACTTCTATTTTACACTAGAAGAACAACTGTGCAATAAATTCCCATTGTATCACGCCCGACTGTTTCTTCTGTGTAACTCTCTGAGACCGAATAAGTGAGCATGAGTGACTGAGCGACAAGTAGCACATTGTTTTCATGATCCTGGGGGATCAGGGTTGTCATGTCCTGAGGTCGCCAGAAACTATTTTCTCCCTGATAAGAGTAGATTGTAGTTGCACTGTGAGCTAGCTAAATCAGAAAGGCTAACATTCTCAGTGGGGGTGCTCAGAGTCAGTCTGCCACCAATCCAAACGTGCAGATCCCGTATGGGTAATACAGGAATTACACGACAGAGCAGGCAGTACCCAGCAAAGGTATCCAATAAACTGGTAAATTTTTCAAATGAATACATTCCTTAATAGGCCCAACAGATTATTGTAAACGTGTTTTTCCCAGGGGTTAGAAATCTGTGTTAAATGCAATTCCATGTCCTCAGTAGTTGGTCAGTTACACAATCTGTTATGGATGGTTTTTGTAACTTAATTGTGACTCTGGAAAGAGTCATATACTCTCTAAAGCAACTTTTGACCACCCATGATTTCTCACTGATGGTAAACACATTCCAAATATTATAGGTCTGGTCTACCTATAATATTTGCTATGTGTTTAATATACTGAAATCAAGGAATTGTGCACCTAAAATCACCGCTAAGCAGTCATCCAATATGACTTTGTTAGTTGGGGCATTTGACAAAACTGATAGCCAATAGTAGATTTGGGACAGATTTTATATGGTATTTCACATAGTCTAAACCCAGCTCCTTGTGAAGGAAAATATAGGGACTGCTGTGTAGCAGCACAATGAGTTCCTGCAAAAAAAAATTTCCTTCCCCTTGAAGCTATTTGTGGACAGTAGCACCAAGTAGCTGCTACATAAACTAAGATTTGGTGGGTGCTTCAGTTTATATATATCCAGAAAAACCTTGGTCAGCTTGTTGCCTATGTTCTGAGCAAAGTTAAACATACTGCCTACCCATTGGCCAAACCTTCAGCACCAGATTGCAAAACATTGTGACCAAGAACTCCAAGAATCAAATGTTAAACCTAAGAAGGGAAAGTAATGTATCACCCCAATTGTATTTCTCTAGATGGAAATGGCTCTGGTCTTGCAGATCTTTGGGCCACATTCCATATCAAATATTTTAGCAAAATATGTCTGGAGATGTCAGAGGCGTCCTTTTATTGCGAACACACAGGAGTAGAATGACGCTAGCTCCCAATGCCCTTCTCGGAACTTTCCCCACCAGGCTTCTTTAATTTCACCTTAGTAAGTGAGTACCGAGGGGGGAAAGGGGATGGGACAAAGAAGAGACAGCTCCAAAACACTGCGGTTCAGCACGAACCTCCTTCCTCTCTGGTAGTGTCTGCTGCAAACATGACATGAATCAAATGGCGAAACTACTATAACTTACTTGCGTTTTAAATCTAAGATAACTTATCTTACCAGGAAGTGTTTTTTGACTTACCCCTCTTCTACTTCTCAACTTCGTTGTATGTGTCTGGAGAGAAGTTTAACTCTATGTTTGTTCTATCTTCACAGGAAGCCATGTATTCCCTGCTCTATGGAAAATGAGAAGACAAGGTGAGTGTGCATCGTTGTTTTTTACATAATCTGTGAATTGCGTCTTTTCCTTTTCACTATGTATACTCACTGGATAGTTATAGAGTTGTATTTTATAATTGGAGTCTATTGGTAAACAGTTCCAGAGTATTCTCTTGCCTTCTTTTGGAACTATACTTAACTTGGTTTAATATTTTCAGATGTAAGAAAAGACCCCCACGTTATTATAGGTTTAGCCAACCGAGAAGGTATTTATGACTTAAAGCGGACCGGCAAGCATCCACAGTCTTTAAAGTTTAGAAATGTTGAAGCAAGCAAGAATATTTCCTCAACTTCAGAAGATTGCTTCAAACGTGACCTTATCTATTTAATGGTTTTATTATTGCCAGCTGGTGTTTCTGTCAGAGCGAGAAAAGCCTTTATTTTAAGCTCACTTGTAACATTTAGCCAACAAGAATTCCTGTCAGACAAGCAAGACGTTAATGAATTAATTCTCTTGCGTGTGTTAAATCTCTTCCTCTGAACAAAGGCACCAAGACTCTGTGCCTGAAATGCTCTTCGTTTATGCAACTATTTTACACTGAGTGAATTATTTGTAAACGCGGCGAAAATGAAAGTAATCGCCTGCGTTTCTTTCCAAATGCTTCAACCACAGTTTTCTTTTAATTAATTCAAAAAGCCTTCTGCTGGAGGATTTTCGTAAATTAATCGTTGTTCACAGTTTTTGTTTCTGCAGGTATATGATAATTATATTTAGACTTATCACCTGACGAGTTTTGAATATTCAATACTAATTCAGAAATGCTCAATTAAATTTTAATATTTCACACTGACCTTAGATTTTAACCGACGAAACTAACCCCGAGAATGACGCCACTACCCTGACTAACTTCCTCGACGCAAGACACAGGTGCTGCTCCTGAAGAATCTTCGGTGAAGTGCACCATGGAATGTTTGAGCACACCTCACCAACTGTCATTCACTGCAAGACTAGACTGCTAAAGAGCAATATGCTATTGCAGCAAGTTGGCAGCCATGTTGGAATTTCTACGATGCCAACAAGCACTCCAACTCAAAGGATTGACAGCTTTCTCAGTTTGTAATGAGAGCATAGAGGCCACGGAAGCAGAGGGAGGAGGAAACCTTCCGTGATTCTTGACAGGAGATAAAGATTGCCTATAAAGAAGACAAAGTTATTAATCCCACTCCTAATGCAATTGGGGTCCAAGAGATTAAAATCGCATCATCTGAAAAAAGTGCAGCTATGGTGTTAGAATTTACCTTGGGCATATTTTATTCATTACTAATAAGAAATGTGTTAAGGTTGTTGATTATAGAAGGAACGAAATAGGAGTGAGGATACATCCAATCCAATCCAAAACAGCTTTATTCGACAAAAGTCATAAAAGCAATATAAGACAAGTACAGGACTTACACAATCATTAACAACATTAACAATGCATAAAAGGCCAAAATAAAACAATGTACAAGGTTACTTTAAAATCAGATACAGTAAAAAAAAAAAAAGCCCTCATAAAAATGTATACAAAAGTTAAAATACATACAAAGCTATACAGTTTCGAAGTAGATCGTGAAGGGAAACATCTGGCACAACTGGCACATTACTGGCGTATACTCTGGTTTCTTATAATCCATGCCCACCCCAGGAATTTAGCCACAGCCACAACAATGACTGGGTCAGTACTAGTACGGAGAATTCTTCCTGCTTCACCACTTTGTCTAGTGCCCAATAATTTGCAAATAGGTCTCAACCAAACACGCCTTAGAACCAAATAGGCAGGGCATGCAAAAAACATATGGGCAATTGTTTCTTCGTGGGACTTACAAACAGAGCATAGATTATTACTATTAATGTCCCACCGAGCAGTGAATGATCTTATAGGCAGCGATCCCACCCGCATCTGGAAATATAATTTCCTGTCTAGTACTTTCGTAACAAGGTCCCAGAAGAATTCTAATCTTGGAGCGGGTTTTATGTTCAAAAAACCATCAGATAGAGAAAGGGAGTTACTATCTGACAATACCTTAGCGTTAACCAACTCCCAATATTTCTCCTTCAACAATGTTTTTGATGGGAAAAAGGCACCCGAGGGATTCTCCCAAAGATCACTCATTCCCAGAGCCACCAGAGATCTTCTAAGTTCTTTGAACCATCCAATATTATGGGAACCAACCAAGGACATTACATCAAGAAAGCCCTCTGCATACTGGGCTAATGCCGGGGTTGTCCACAATCAACGCCAATAGAGGATGGGACGTAATCTAGCTGTATCTGCAATGGGATTCTTTCCCAGGTCATGTCTTAGGGGAACTATGGGTGTGCTCTGTGGGAGAGAAGTGCTACTACGTAGTAACTTGTTTTCCGAGATGGTTAAGGAAGACAAGTTCTCGTATCCCCACAGTTCGGCACCATAGAGTGCTGCACTTACAGCTTTGGCACTATAAACCTGGAGCACGGGTCTAATCGGTTTCGTTAAAGATTTTTTGAATTCGCCAAATATTGCTCCTGCAAGCTGCCTATGTTTTAAGGTAGCCAATTCCTTCTGATGTTTCCACTTAAGATTGTTTTGTATGTTGACCCCTAAATAGTTAAAAGCCTGTACTTGCTCTAAGGATTGGTTGAACAATAAAAATTTATTTTTAAACAATCTGTGTGGACTGAAAGCCATGAGCTTGGTTTTTTTTACGTTAACTTCAAGGCCACGTTCCACACAGAAATTCTCAAAGATGTCTAATGTACGCTGGAGACCGCAAGGTGTCTTAGCAATTAGCTAAGCGTATCATCCGCGAACATTAAAATTGGGATTTTTGTGTCGGCGAGAGTAGGGGCGTCAGTGTTCGCTTTTATAAGGCATTCAGCTATATCATTAATGTATAGTGAAAATAAAGTTGGGGCCATTGCACAGCCTTGTCTAACCCCCCTTTGCACCGGGAAGTCCTCTGTCATCATACCCTGACCCCCCCACCTAATTCTAGCAGAGTTGTCATCGTAGAGCCCCTCTATTAAGGACAACAGTCCACGGTGAAGACCCAGATCTTTCAACGTCATACAAAGTTTGGGACGGGGGACTAGATTAAAGGCAGCCCTTAGGTCCACAAACACAGCATACAGATTCCCCTTGCCCAGAATCACAATTTTCCAATAGAGGAGAACAAAGCGGAATACATGGTCAACAGTACTTATATGCTGTCGGAATCCTGCCTGGAATGGGGACAAGATGTTATTTGTTGCTATCCAAGAGTGAACACGATTTAAAATCAGCCTGCCTATAATCTTCTGGATAGCATCGATCAGGCTAATAGGCCTATAGTTCTCTGGAAGCGACCGATCCCCCTTTCTGTAAACCAGGATTATCTCAGCCGCTTTCCATGAACTAGGAATTGGCGCACCCTGCGCCAACGCATTAGCAATCAATTGGATGTATCTCCCCCATTTAACCTTATCATATAGGAAGACATCCGCTGGAACCCCATCCGGGCCAGGGGCCTTTCCAGACGCCACACCAGTGAGCGCCAATTCCACTTCAACTCTAGTACAATTATCTTCCAAAGTGAACACCGGGGACAACCCAACACTTCCAGTTGCTTCGGGGAGGGAGGCGTACTGGGGTTTAAAATACTCAACCCACCTCCCCTGGGAGACATTGTTTTGAGGCCACTTAACTATACTCCAAAATAGTTTACTGTTGTTCTGGACACTTGCTTCAAGAAGACCCTGCCACTTCTGTTCATCCCATTGGTGTTTCGACCTGGAGATACTACTTTTGTAGTTTTTTCTACAGAGTCGCACTGTGCCTACATCGCCTTCCTTCAAGGCTTTCCCAAGCAAGAGCCTTGACTGTCTGCATTCCCCATTATACCAACTGGCTTGGCGATGAACAGCTCTTGGAACGGGTTTCCGTTTTTTTACAAAATGAGATTTCAGACTAAAAAGCTATTGTGGACTATTGTTACTTCCCTCATATCTCCATTGGAAGAAAGAATTTGTTCTATTGCATGTATCAAACCGTCAACCTCTGCTAGAATATTTAGCAGGGCAGTAGGGTTCTCCATTAAGCGGGACCACCTCAGCCGTCGCATATCGTTAGATGGCACAACATCTAAAGTACACGTCTCCCTTGCCACTAAGGGGCCACAATCTGCCTTCCACCACCTATGGGTTAAACAAAGGGGGTTATGGTCACTCTCTGGAAGGGCTAATATCTTCATATCGACAAGAGAGTGCCATAATTTCACATCGGCAAGGATGTAATCGATTTGACCATTGTTAAATGTATGGACACCCTCACGGTCACTGGGCATCCTACCATTCAGGGCCCTCAAGCCCTTCTCCATGCAAAGAGAGTTAATATATATTACTACTTCTGGCTTTTTATGGGAAGCAACTCTAGAGGGGGAATGCCCCAATGTGACTCTTCATTGTCATGGGTATCCCACTCGGGTTCTACAAGCGGTTCAAATGTTACATTAAAATCACCTGCGACAATGATAAAGGTATCGGCTGAGTAAAGATCCAACAGACTCATTAATTTGTCTAAAACTGGAGATTTTGCACCTCTAGAGCCCCTTACGTACACATTATATTTTTCAATTGTGCCTACAGATCCAAGCTCTAACCTTAACAATTGGATATCTCTATTCCCAGTAGGGAGAGACTTGCTATTTAAACATAGTTCTTGTCTCAGCCAAATGGTTAAACCCCCAGATGGTCGCCCATGGGTCCCTTTTATGGCCGGAATATGACAAATTAAATAGCCCACGCAAAAACGTGGTTCTAAAAGCCAAGTCTCCTGGAATAGGCATATATCATTTTTATTAATAAATGCAACCCAGTCCATAATGGACAGTTTAGCATTTAATCCAGCAATATTCCACGAGAATAAAGAACCTCCGACCAAGGGAGAACAATTGATACCAGGGATAGTAACTTGGAATTCAGGGGTTGGGCTATTATTGGATGAGACAGACCCCAAACTCGTCTCTGGGACAGTGGTAAAAAGATAGTTGTTAAAATCTTTATCCACTTGATGGACAGGGGTAATACAGGGGCCAATGCAAGGGCCACCCGTCATAGGCACTTGATGCTCATTATCCATTAACCCCTCTCTAGGGTCCCAGGAACCTGTGGCCGCCACACTACCTAGTCAGTCAATACTTTCAAAGGTTGATCCATCCTCCTTTCTATCACTCAGTTGATCACACTTCGACCCCCCTAGATCATACGAAATATATTTTCTTAATTGGATAGAAGAGCCCTCAGGGGAGCTAGACCTGAACTCCAAGACAAAAAAGATTTTCTGCGAGGGCATTACTTTTTAGGGTTAGTTCAATGCAATCAACAGGTACCCTAGGTGAGGTAGGTCTGGTAGCTCTAATAATATCCTCTCTAATTACTGAGCGGCAACCCCTGACATACCTTAACCAATGAATCGCCTTATTTGTCAACGAGTCGGAATTCTCGTGGCCACGATTATATGGCAGTTTTGGGACGTTAGTCATATATATTTTGTTGGAGCATTTAGTGGTAATACCCATGGGATAATCCTCACGAGCTCCCCAACCCTCCAAAACTCCTTGAACATGAGTAGCGGGGTCCCGTCCCACACCCACCCTCCTCTTGCATTTCGTTGTCTCATGCACAGTACCCACAGGGATACCTATTGGGCAGCCCAAGATACGACTTTTACCCACCTTTACCACATCACTACATGTTATCGCAGCATTACCTTGGGCACTAGATTTGGGGAGCCCCAAGAGATTAACCTGGCTGTCTAATGGATTTACTGGGGCAGAAGAAGAAATCACCTTAGGGTTGCAAAAGGGAGGACGAGGATCAGCTGGACACTTCCCTACTTTAATAGACAAAGTCTCTATCACTGCCTTCAGTGAGCCAATTTCCTCCCTCAACGAGTGGACCACTTTTATTAGTTCTTGTAAAGAGTTATCATAAATCTTGGCAGTACTACCTAAGGGAGCTATTGGAGAAGGCATCAAGGGACCAGCCATTCCCACACTGTTCTCTCCCGGCTGATTCATCAAGGGGCAGAACCTAATAGAACACAAAACAGCGGGTACAGTATCCCCTATTACAATTTCAGTGTTCGGTAATAAGTCATCCCCTCTGACCAGGACATCACCCACACCCGCTCTACCGGCCCCCCTACAAGCTCTTCTTTTAGGTTTAGTGAGGAACATGGCCGGGACAGTGGGGGATGAAATAGAATTAACACACCCCGGATCAGCTGGGGATACATCAGCTACCTCTCCATCTACCACCACTAACTGCTCAGACCCCAGAATAGCCTCACACTCCCCAACCAATAAACCAATACGTTCCAAAGCCCCCTCCGGATCGGGCTGCTTAGCTACTCGTCGAGTTTTCTTACTTTTACGCAATTTAGACAGAGTGCTACTTTCCCCTCCTCCCCCTTGACTTTCAATAAACTTTCTTTTGCCCATCAGGTTGGAGGTTGCAGCAATACCCTAGCGTGACAATAAAGAAATCCAAGCAGTAGGGAAGATAGTCACGCAACGCAATCACACTACCTTCTTAGTACACCCTTATTCCCCATCAACGTTAATAGACCGACCAAGGGGAGTGCCTCAGCCCAGCCTCCTTCAGCCCCCGACGACCACAGACGGCCCGCCCTTTGTCCGGGCTTCGTCCGGCGCAACCGCACGTGTACCGGAACGCCCTGTTGTTTAAATAGCACTGGGGGTGGTGACAGAAGCTGGAAACAGATGAGGCAGCCCCTCAGTCCTCTGGGGCATGTAGTCCTGCAACACCCGGCTCTCCCAACACGACGCGTTTCCCGCGAAGCGGGAAGCGCTAGGTGGATAAGTAGGCACTGGGGTGGTGACAGAAGCTGGAAACAGGTGAGGCAGCCCCTCAGTCCTCTGGGGCATGTAGTCCTGCAACACCAGGCTCTCCCAACAACGACGCGTTTCCCGCAAAGCGGGAAGCGCTAGGTGGATAAGTAGGCGCTGGGGGTGGTGACAGAAGCTGGAAACAGGTGAGGCAGCCCCTCAGTCCTCTGGGGCATGTAGTCCTGCAACACCCGGCTCTCCCAACACGACGCGTTTCCCGCGAAGCGGGAAGCGCTAGGTGGATAAGTAGGCGCTGGGGTTGGTGACAGAAGCTGGAAACAGGTGAGGCAGCCCCTCAGTCCTCTGGGGCATGTAGTCCTGCAACACCCGGCTCTCCCAACAACGACGCGTTTCCCGCGAAGCGGGAAGCGCTAGGTGGATAAGTAGGCGCTGGGGGTGGTGACAGAAGCTGGAAACAGGCGAGGCAGCCCCTCAGTCCTCTGGGGCATGTAGTCCTGCAACACCCGGCTCTCCCAACACGACGCGTTTCCCGCGAAGCGGGAAGCTATAGGTGGATAAGTAGGCGCTGGGGGTGGTGACAGAAGCTGGAAACAGGTGAGGCATCCCTCAGTCCTCTGGGGCATGTAGTCCTGCAACACCCGGCTCTCCCAACAATAACGCGTTTCCCGCGAAGCGGGAAGCGCTAGGTGGATAAGTAGGCGCTGGGGGTGGTGACAGAAGCTGGAAACAGGTGAGGCAGCCCCTCAGTCCTCTGGGGCATGTAGTCCTGCAACACCCGGCTCTCCCAACACGACGCGTTTCCCGCGAAGCAGGAAGCGCTAGGTGGATAAGTAGGCGCTGGGGGTGGTGACAGAAGCTGGAAACAGGTGAGGCAGCCCCTCAGTCCTCTGGGGCATGTAGACCTGCAACACCCGGCTCTCCCAACAACGACACGTTTCCCGCGAAGCGGGAAGCGGTAGGTGGATAAGTAGGCGCTGGGGGTGGTGACAGAAGCTGGAAACAGGTGGGGCAGCCCCTCAGTCCTCTGGGGCATGTAGTCCTGCAACACCCGGCTCTCCCAACACGACGCGTTTCCTCGGTCTAATGTGAATGAGTCACTACATTTTAGCCTTTCACCATATCTCACCCAAACCGAAATTCGCTTATAGTGTGCTCAAATGAGGTCAACAAAGGTCTTATCCAGGCCGACATTTGTTAAATGCCCCAAAGCTTTGACCAATTAACATAGTAAAAAGTGGTACTTACTTTCAGGACACCCCCCTTTACTATGATGTATTTGCATACTAGTAGGTAAAGGTTTAGGCATTACTCCATCATCCCGAGCCCCTCACTAAATCCATATTGCTCCTTTGAAAGGATATTTAGATCATCAGACCATGCCACAATTCTATCTATGACTATGCAGCCCACAACCTTTCATATTGAATCAATCATTGAGATGAGTATGTAGCAGTGTGGGTCTGGTTTGTGACCTCTTTTTAAAATGGGTACTACGGAAGCTGTGTGTCACAAAGCAGTGCAAGCTGAGTTCAAAGTATTGCTGAAAATGGTAGCCCAAAGGTCACTATGGGGCATGTTTACAAGCTGGCGATAAAAAATTATCGCCGCTTTTGAGGCCGCTTTCGGCCAAAAAGAGGCAATAATTTTATCGCCTAATTAGTAAGGCCACGCTAACGCGTGAAACCTTGCTTTAGCGTACGAAATCTTAACGCACAGCTGTGCATCTCTAATGAGATGCAAAGTGGGCGTTCTTGACCTAACATGACAGGAGAAATGTCGCTAAGCGACATTTCTCCTATCATTAAGCCCCACGCTATGAAGCATAGCGACAGGAAAAGTAGCGATAACCTCTGTTATCGTTACTTTCCTTACGCCTGCTTCAGGACTGACTTAGCCATGATATCCTATAGAAGGTGGATATCATGGCTAAGTTTGTGAGTCCCTATCAGCAAGCTAACACCACACTACGTGAGATTATCGCTGGGTTTCCAGCGATAATCTCACGTTAGGTAGTTAGCGCTAGGATTTTTATCGCTGAGGAGATAAGCGTTGCTAATAGCACGATATCTCAGCGATTGTTGCTGATATGCCCCTTTGTAATTTATTAAGGTCCATAAGGACCCCTTCGGACTTGGTGCCTTTCCAGAGTGACTCGGCAAGCTGATAGCAAGACTGTTAGTTGATGATACAAGATGACTACATTTCTTGTTGCCTTGGGTCACTAGATGGTCGATAGACCTAAAGTGAGCTACCCATTCATCTGCTGTGACATTCAGCTCTAGCCCCACTGCCGGTGCCCTATTAAATGTATCATTGTTAACTATTGCCCAGAATGTCTTGCCATCTTTATTGTTACCGGAGGTGGCAAGGTTCTCCCATGTCTCTTCCCCGTCGGCAAATTTTTGTGTTTATTAATGTGGCTTTAAACACAAGCCTGTAGCTCTCTACGTCATCCCTACCTTTAGGGATATTGTTGGAGGCTGTACCCAAATGCCTGTTTTCCGCCCTTCAAGCCATGTCAAACAGCTAGTGTGGCATCCTTCCCAGCTCAGAAGCATGCAAAGGACCATGCTACACACTGAGCTCTGGTTTGCAGGTCTTTATTCAACTGCATGTGACCGTTAACTGAACGTACTGCTTCATGAACTTTATTGACCAGACACACCCAGGTACCACCCTGTGATGCTTGTAAGGAGTCTTCTGAGAACCTCTAGAGTCTTTGTGCACATAAGCACACAACATGACATCTCCCCTTAGTTAACTTAAAATACTTGAGTTATGAAGAGTGTAATTCTGGGAAATGTCCAAGCTTTTAAATACAATTAAGAATCCCCAAGGTCCTGAGAGGAGCAGGCATGCCACAAATCCGATTATACCTGATGAGCTAAGTAAATCCACTTGAGTGTACTCACTAGTGCAACAAAAGAACACTGAGTCTCCTAAAACCTGCCTCCCTCAGCCTTGTGAAGAAGTGTATCAAATCATGCCTTTGAGTTATGCACGGAACATTTATTAAAGGGAATCCCTTTATGCACCGGCCACATAAATAAACAAGTGGATGTTTTATTGCACCATCTCAGAGATGGACTACTTTGTCACCAACCACCACTGTAAGGTGGATATGTAAATATGTGCAATTCAACAGTGGGCTGACCAAAAATGTGAACACTTTAAACAAAACATGACCCAGAACCCTCTCACAAGAGGTATTTGTCTAGACCAGACCCAAGAATGGATCCTACCTGTATCTTACAAAACTGAAAGTACAGTATCTCTCTCTTTTTTGCATGGTTGCATTAATTCAGCTGGACTTTTCTGATGTCTTTTTCAAAGCGGACGCTAATCAGAGAAACACCATCATTCCCCCATGCTTGAGTTGCAGAGCACCTGTACAGAGAACAGCAATCCTTAACTATGTTCCCATTACTAAATTCTTGGATGGCTCTTGGTTGCCCGCAGTGCTCGGGATCCCCCCCACACCCATGTACCTTGAACAAAACCTGGGCATCGTGCTGGACTTCTTACTCTCAATGAATCACCAAATCAATGCTGTTTTGTCCTCCTGCTTCCACAGGCTGCGCCTGCTTCATAAGATTTTCAACTGAATCCCCACTGAGTCAAGGAAAATGGTCAAATATGCAATTGTCAGTAGCAGACTCTACTACGACAACGCGCTCTACAATGGCAGGATGGCGTCCAGAACGCCTCCACCAGACTCATCCTGAACATCCCACACTGCAACCACATGACCGGCCATGAGAGAGACCTTCACTGGCATCCTGTCAACAAAAGAATCACAATCAAGCTTCTCACGGATGCCTGCAAAGCCCTGCACAATGCCAAATCTAGATACCTCAAACACCACCTCTCCTTCTACACCCCCACCAGACATCTCCCCTCCACCCAACTAGCCCTGGCCACAATGCCACAGATCTGCAAGACCATGGCTGGAGGAAGATCCTTCTCCTACCTCACTGATAAGACCTGGTACTCCCTGCCTCTGCACCTCAGGCAATTACTATTGCTGCCGCAATTCAGGAAGAACCTCAAGACCTGGTTCTTCGACTGAACCACTGACCCATCCCCCCACCCCTACCCAGCACATTGAGACTAAGGGTGGGCGTAGTTCGCGAAGTAGCACTTCGCGAAGCTACGCAAAGTGAAGTTCGCACTACGCGAGCTACGCGTAGCACTTCGCGAACTGCGTAGTAACATGTTCGCACTGTGCAAGATGTTGTTTTCAATGATTGCACAGTGCGGACAAGCAACCGGCACTGTGCAATCATTGAAAATGGCATCTTGCACAGTGCGAGCTGTAGTTTTCTGCTGCTCGAGTAGATTTTTACTCGAGCGGCAGCTTTCTCAACGCGAACTGGTAGTTTCTCATCGCGAGCGGTCGCGAGCATACGCGACCCCTCGCAATGAGAAACCTGACCTCCTCGCGTTGGGAATCTCGCCGGGAGGTTTATTTTCCATGCTCGCGATCGCGAACAAGGAAAAAGTCTCGCCAGGATGTCATTTTGCTTGCTCGCGGTCGCCAACTTGACGTTGAGGACCGCGAGCAAGCAAAAAATGACCGCAACACTACGCTACGCGTGTTCGCACTGTGCTACGTGCAGTTCGCGTAGTGCGAAGTAGCGCGAACTTCGCAAACTACGCGAGCATAGCGTAGTGCTTCGCCCAGGCCTAATTGAGACCCTCTTGGGTGAGAAGTCGTGCTTTATAAGAACACTGATTGATTGGCTTAATAGCGTATATTCAGTCACTAGGCTAGAAATGGCTTGGTCCTACCTGTTCACTGAGAGCGATTATAGTTTGAAATAGAAATTCAGAGCGATAAGAATGATTAAAGTAATAGGTTTAATGAAAGTGTTGTCTGCCTGCACCATATTGCATATATACAAGGAAAGTACACTTCATGAAACAGAAGCTTTATTCTTTAAATAAAGTACTTCTCTGTCTCCATTTACAAGGAATTGATACCCTCTACAATGCTGTTTAGTAATGGAACTAACAACTACATGATGTTCCTGATTTAAACAAGTTAGTTAAACAGTAGGTGACAGCTGGGAGGCTAATCACAGAGGATATGGTGGAAAATAGTGGCAGGGACCAGAGACTGGACAACATGACATGACATCACATGAGACATAGTTAAGTACATTTCCCAGTGATGAAATGGCAAACGTCTTCACAGAGGACTGTGTCAAATGTTTTGGTGGACAAAATTGCTTGAACCTGCTAACAAATGATGATCACCCCAGGGAAATTACTGGCAACCAATGGCTTGTTTGCAAGAGTGTCCATGACATATATGCCCAAGTTGTTGCTGTAATGGGAAAATCATCAAGCACTACAGAGGTGAAAAATGTCAGCTTGACTCTAGACTTGTAAACCGATTTTAAAACTACAGATCATCTGGTCATGTTCTTCTCTAGTGCCAGTCAAAGATAGAACCGCTGTCAAGAGGTAGGTGTTATTATGGCACTTTGTGTATGCGTTAACTGGATGGCACAACCCACGGCAGGGTTTTTGTATGATAGATAAAGCCTGTGTGTGGGCACACTAGCTACATCAAGCACAAGTGTGAGCTGTGACAGCAGACATAAAGTGGATGTTGGACCTAATGATTTGAAACTCAATGCTGGTATTTGACTTGTAGATATAATTTACTTTTGTTGAAATTGATTGATAATCAATGTGAGCCTTTGTGCGATTCGCTTATTTTGGAGCCAAATAACTGTTCACATTTATGGTATTTGCTATGGGCAGAAGATACAATCTATGTATTGAAGATGTAGGACAAATTGACAATGCATCCGTTAAATACTTCTGTACATGTTCACTAACCCTGGGCAGTAAATTCCGCTCCGCTCGTGGAGTTTGCCAAAGTTTGGCAACTCCACGTTCCGTGGGGAACGCAGAATTGCCGTAAATCCCACGATCCGCGGCGGAGGGAAATTTGTGAGCATGGTCAAGGGGCTAAGCAGGAGGTACTGATTAGCCAGTAGAAAGTACTCTAGTTGAGTAGAGGTATTTCACAAAACGGTGGCATCTTCTTGGATAAATATGCAGGGAAGGATTCATTCTGGCACGATGGTCCTGTCACAAAAATTAAACCTCAACAGGAGGCACTTACAGCTATAAATAAAGCAGGTGCCCGATTGAAGCTCAAATTCGGTAACGCATTAATCAGCCCAAAAAATTCGTGAGCTCAGTCGAGGCTGGCCAGTTGTGCTTTCTCCCCATATCTACCGTCAAAAATTAGCCATGATGCTTGATGGAGGTCTTTGCATCCATGACTTTCTCGAGCGCCATCCTCATGTAGTTCATGAGACCAGGGGGTTCTCTCTCCTCATCTGCTGCTCTGATCAGTCTCTGACCTTTTATAAACAAGAGGCATGTGAACTCGCATAGAAACCCCGCCCCACACACACTAGCGGTATGCAACGTCTTCCCGCCCTTTACCCACTATGATGGACAGCTAACTCAAGGGACCCCGGCGCCTTTCAGCGTGGTGGCAAAGTTACAGACACACATGGTCACTGTAGACAATTCTTCTGGTGTTTTTTTTGTTATGCAGCTGTAGTGTAACGGGTGGCACAAGCAATTCCACAAGCTTGGGGAATTCTGTGTGCTCGCTGAGATTTTTGCCGTTTCGCTGAACTTTGCGTAACGCGACTGCGCAAATTCCTCCCACCCTTAATGTTCACCCACAGATGTTCATAATTTTAAATTAACATGCAAATCTTTGAATCTAAGCAAAGCAGTATCTTAAGAGAGAACACCATTGAGGTAAAGCCATTAGTACCCTCAATGCACAAGAACCTGAGTTAGAGCAAGCAGTACAGTAGTGTTTCAGTTTTGTTTTAGTCCCACTGAGCTAACTATCAAGACCTCCAGATTGCAGAAACCCTAGAAGAAATACTAGATGCATCATAGCTAATTTGATACATTATAACCATCCATTGACTAGAGCATGGGATTCAAAGTCCTCTAAAAAGCCTACGAGATCAGAGAGAATCAAAGCATTATCAAGTCTTTGTGATCACTCTCAAAATAAGAACATTTTTCAAGGCAGTGCTTATTGTGTAAAATATTAAGTGCCGGGACCCAAAGGACGTCATAGAACTCCACTAGAACTGGCACAAACAACAGCCCAGCCACTCCTGCCTAATTCCAGTACCAACATCACCTATGTACTAGATTTATAATTTCAAAATGAACACTATGCGAATAAATTTAGCTGAAGAATACACACACACCACCACCTTGTGGTGTAATCCTACAATAGGTCCCGGTGTATAGAAATAAGGGGCAGTGCCGAGCACCGGAAAACACTGTCACAAATTAAGCACTGTTTCAACGCCATGATGGTTAATATAACACTTACTAGTATAAGTGGTAAAGCATTATTTTCCAAACTTTATTTATTGAAGTTAAGAAGCAATAACCGTAAGACAGACAACCGTTACAGCAGTGTGTATGCAGCATCTAGAAGCATATACATTCATCATAGATGTATAATGTTCAATACTTTGTAGATCATTACATTATCAACATCATTATATGTGCATTATACTAAATATTGTTGATGGGTTGGTATATGCACCATGTTTGCCTTATTAACAAGCAACAGCATTGCAATACCGTGAGCATATAAAGCCTTAGTAATTCCTGCAGGCTAGTCCCATTCATGACTCAATTACCCACTCCTTCTCACGGAGTCTGGATGACTCTGCTAAATGTGTCTCTCCCTTGGAGAGGTTGTAGCATTATATAATATTGTCACCACCATCATTACACCACATTTTCAGCAGTTGTGTCTATTGTGCGGGGCAATAGGAATGCTTTCAGAGGTTCCCAAATGTCTTTGGGGCGTGATGCCAGAGGGAGCGGGTCCGCATAATTTAGCATCTGTTCTTGGCAGAATATTAAGTCCTTGACCCGCTCCTTGAACTTGGGAGCTCTACCTCGTCACCATCTACACGCAATTCTGCACTTGACCATCAGTAGTGCGAGAGCAACATACCTGCGAGAGGGTTTGTCTATGAGATTAGTGTACCCTAATAATGACAGCAGTGGAGATGGTTGCAGTGTCAGTGACGTCATCTGTTCCAGCGTAACAAAGACCTGACGCAAGTATTCATAAACCCCCGGGCTGCACCACGTCAAGTGGGAAAAATCATCTATCATTATCTCTGAGTTTATATTTGCACATTTTGGCTGGCGTATAGTACAGACGGTGTAAAAATTTGAAGTGGATAATCCGCATTTTGCTACTAGCCGACACCTGTTCTGTTGGGAAGCAGCAATACATTGCTTGTCCGATATTTCACACCCCTATTCCCTGTCCCAATGTATTCGATCATCTGCTGGGTGTGTAGTGCATGGTATAGCCATGAAATAGCGTGTTCAGGGGATGTGGACTGCAGTATCGTATGAAGTTGAGCCAAAGTAAGAGGCTCTAGTGGGTATTCTGGAGTATTGTCTTTAATGCCTTGCCTAAGCCTCACATGTAAAAAATCGTATAAGGGCGTAGGCGTAACAGCTCTGAACATCTGTTCTAGGGTGCAAAATTTCCCATTTTGATATAGATCACCCCAGCACTATGTTTGTTTTCGTCATGACTTTTCTGAACACAGTCTCCTGTAAGAGCTGCACGCATGGGTGATGTGCCAGTGGAAGCAGCGGAGAGTAAATCATGGGAGCCTGTAGCATTTTGGTAATACGTCTCCAAGCGGTCACCGCACATGTGACCGTCGTGGTGTCTTTCTCGCGAGGCTGGTTTTAAAGCATTTTGGGCTGCTATGGCCCTTCTTTTTTAGGGCCACATATTATTTTTTTTTTGCATTTTTCTTAATTATTTCAGCTCTACATTTTTTCTGATTTAGAGAGCAGTGCTTTTTTACAGCTCTGAAATGTATTTAGTGTTATAAATTATTGACATAAAATAGCTAAGTCACATATATTTACTTTACTTTAGAATGTCATTTATAACTTGTGACAAGCATTGCTTATAAGACACAGAGTACTAATCACCTCCTAATGAACGTCTGACTGCTCAACTACTCTTGCCTTGAAGAGTAAATACTTTGCATGAGCAGGTTATGCCTAAGTGGTAAACAACAGTTGTTCAATAGGGAATTAACCAGAAACTGTTGTTGACCCAGAACGTGGGAGACAAATGTCTGACATTTGGCCATGATTTTTAGTTAGGCATGTTCCACCAAAGATGCTGGTTCTACCAATTCTGCCATTTTTTATATTCGTAAAGTCACTGTGTTTCTTTGTTATCCTCCCATAAGCTTTCTCACATGAAGGTCTATGTTGCTATTATTGAAAGCAGCGTTTCTCTGAAAAAAATGCCAAATGCTTCACTTTCTTCACCTCAGTCTATTTGAACACCTGCTCAAATCACACTATTGAGTCTGTTAAATGACTGGATTACAGAACACCATCACCTATCTATCTGTACACTGGAAGGGAGAGACAGCTGAATGAACAAGAACTGCAAAAATAAAACAAATTGTAACCTAATCACTAAACAGTTTGTTCATTCTTTCTTTTTCCTTCTAGCAAATCCCTGTCTTCATTTAGATACGTTTGCAAACTGTCAAGCATTTAAAGATCATTGCTCTGATGTCGACATTATTAAGACAAAGTGCAGAGCTACTTGTCAATGCTCTTCTCAAATAAAGTAGAAACATCCCACCTGCCCTCCTGGAGCTGGAATTGGACCGCACCAGTATCAATATACTCATGAATATTGGAACAAATAATATATGCAATAGACTGGTATTAACTATGTCTAAAGTTCTGATTCATATTGTTTGGCATGCAATAACTCTGATGGTTTCCAAATAGTTCATTCCCAAATGCGATGGAGGTCTAGACTGCTTCTCTCCAGCAAGTGTGATAGACGTGTTTTTGCATGTATGTATTTTCCTGAAAACTGTAACACCTTGTGCTATAGCTTGGTCTGCACAATTACTAAAGGGGAATCCTAATATTTAAACTAACTAATTGAAAATGTCTTGTTGCAGTTGATATGCATGTATCTGTCAATGTTAGACATAAGACTCAAGTGGTTTTATTAGTCATTAATTGATTATTTTTTGTAATATTATCTTTCATAAATGTCACTCTTTGGTTATCTGGGTTACGAATCAATGTCCCTTTTAATAAATATGTTAACGCTCTCACAAAGTGTCTGTTTTATCATTTGCTCTTTTATGGAGAATTAAGAACATATATCCTGCTACATTTCATTCATACCAATATTTTATTGCATTTTAATTGTTTTATCAATCTAACCCATTTTTCTCACCCCCCAAAAAACACATTGGGGAAAAAGTACTTTGTGTCAATGAGTTTTATACATGGTCATTTCAATACTTATCCCCAAAAGGACAAGTTATATTCCCTAGTTAATTGACCGAGAATATCTAACAAGAGGGAAGATTGTGGGATGAGAAGCAAGCAATAATAAAGAACAGACCAAAACCACAAAACGACAAGTGCACTGTTCTGCAAAGTTCCAAGGTTATACAATTAACAAAAAGAAAAAGGTTTCATCAGGAGTTAGTGTTGAAACCCACAGCACTTTGTGATGATAAAATTAAATGAAAGCTTAAGTGATGCATTTGTCCAAATCATCTTGGTTTTGACAGAATATTTTAATATTTATTGTAAAACCATTTGAAATATAGTTGTCTATAATTCATAAACAATTTGTGATTCAGAAACCATTATCTCATAAATGGAAACATTAGGATCTCGTTTCCAAATTAATAAAAAATCAGATATCATACGATTTGTATATATTTTGTGAGATGAGTTTGAGATGGAAATTGATGAAAGTCGTACATTCCTTGGCAGAATTGCACTCTCTTAAACTTGCATACAAATTCATATATTTAAAAAGAAATTCACATAAAAATTATTTTCTACATAGGGAAAGGTTTTATTGTCTGGAAGTATGGTAGTCTTTAAGGTGAAACTTCTTGCCCAAGTTACACACTTACATCAGCATGTTTTGCTATTTAATTTCAGTTTGTAAATTGATATGAAAAAATACTAGGATACTACTGACAAATATATGATACACTGCGTGTTCACCATTTTCCAAAATGGTTGCCTTGTCCTCCAGGAATATCAATGTTGCCACTCCTTAATCTACAATTACAACTAGAGGTAATCCTGTCTCAAAATCAATTCATATTTAGGTATGAAAGTTGCTGAAATAATGCTTTTGTGAAAACTAAGGTGTGATTGGGATCTGAAATTGTGAACTCTAAATCTAATTTTCTGCTGCTTGAAAGGTAATTTCCACAGTGCTTGCAGTATATTTGTTTAGAAAATAAAAATAGAGACAATGGTCCATATCACAAGGATTGTGATTTTAATTCAAGTAGTACAGATGGGGCCAGAATTGCCATCAACCCATAT
Source organism: Triturus cristatus (assembly GCF_964204655.1). NCBI lineage: Eukaryota > Metazoa > Chordata > Amphibia > Caudata > Salamandridae > Triturus > Triturus cristatus. The sequence continues at coordinate 186,944,718 of NC_140589.1, forward strand.
GCATAATATGACTATTAGGCAAACCAAAACTATGCAGACAGCATATTGCCTGCCGGAGACACCATGCAATGCATACAGGGCAAGGTACTGGTGAATGATGAGCCACATAAAAACTGTGCAATATAACATAGTAGTCTCTCTAGAACTGGAGACAATGGCATTGGAACAAAGTGCCACTTAAAAGTAGCAGTACCGGCAGTCATATATAGTTCGGGTAAGAAGACACACACTGTTAGACTTTACAGACAATTTCATTGAAAACAAAGTGAGATGAATACAAACCATGCAACATGCCTACTTACTTGCTTCTATTGTGGTGAAGTGGTCTAATAGAAATCCTTTAAAATGAGAAAAGACAATGAATAAGCTCTCTGATTTGAAAATAATTTTCAGGAGTCTGAGATTAATCAGTAATTTAAGAATGTTCTTTAGGGTTTATAGCGTGGCAAGATAGTTATTTACAGAATAATACATTATTGGGCAAAATGTGCTGGAATATTGCTAGATAAAGATAAACTCTAGCTGCTTCCTTTCTAAACAAATGATAAATTATCATCAAGAATCATTTTAATAGATAGGTACATTTGAAGATATAGGCATATAATATGGATAATATGATTTTGATCCTTCAATCCCGCTGACGATTTGGCAGGTATCTCAAGGTTGTGTTGCACCGCCATGAGAGGGATAACAGCAATCAGGAATAAAAACAATGCTTATAGAGATGACATTATGTGCCATCAGTATGTTAGAGAATAACTTAGGAAAACAGGTCAAAATAGAAATATGAACGAAATATAGTACAAAAGATTAAATTTCAAAGAATGGGAGTCGTGAAAATGGAATGTATTATGAAAAGAAGGTGGATCCCAGGCTTATTTTTATTGTGAGGGACAAAGGCAATACAGTAAAGGTTCACACTGAGATAGCCAGCCTCAAAGCAAAGCATGTTCCATGGTGAGTTTTACGTGCATAACATATGTAATTTACGTTTGAAATTGCTTTCTGAACTCAGTATGCTTGTTCATTACATTAGAGGTAAGAAGTAATATAGTAGAAATCACTACTAAAGGACAAAACAATATAGAGCTTGCTTCTCTACAAATCCCCCAAAATAGGCTTTGTAGATCGTTTGTTTGCTTGACAATGTCAGGTTAGGTTTTCAGACACTTTTCGACCTCACTACCCCGGTGTCCTTTGTTAACTTACACACAATTGATAATTCTAATTAAAATCATGGGAAAGGTAACTAACTATCTTCCTACGAAAAATGACATAAAATCCCTGAGGGAAAAGAAAGCAGTTCTATGGGCCCAATTCACAGAACTAACTTAAGACAAAATCCTAAATTTACTACCATTTTGGTATTCACAGAAGGCGCTTCCTAAAGTTAGGAGTCCTACCTTTACTACCCCTAAACTGAGAAAAATCCTAATTTTAAGACTTTCGGTATTCACAGAAGGCATTTAGGAGTCCTAAAGTTAGGAGTCCTAACTTCTGTGAATACCGAAATGAGTAAGTGCCTTCTGAGAATACCAAAATGAGTAAGTGCCATCTGTGAATACCAAAATGGTAGTAAATTTAGGATTTTGTCTTAAGTTAGTTCTCTTCTACAGGGAAATTAAAGTGTGTCTGGGAAGACAACTGTGAGAAAGTCTTCCTTTTTGCCCTGAGCACTACCATTTTTTTTATAGAAACTGGTGGTAACTGACTCTGATTGTGTCCTGGGCTCCGCTTACCAGACCCAGGGCTAGTGCTCGGACTATAAGGTATCTAGTAATTAGGTTTGATTAGAATTGGTACTGGGAGCCTACCTGTAAGTCCCTAGTATATAATAGGGCATGAAGGTGTAGATGCTCAGTAAATTTAATGCACTCAAGTGTGCACTACTGTATTGCCTGCTGTCATTTTAAAGGCTGCCCTGCCTTTCAGGCTGCCTTTACATTAAAAAACGATATGCAAATTTGAATTTACAGTTAAAGGTACTTCCAAAGTCTCTTTATTGTTACATATAGGTCACTTCTATGGTCTCCCCCATGTGCCCATCGGTAGGGTGCTTTGTAACTGTAAGGAGGGACATTATAAAAGATGTTTTATATGCCCTGATGAGGCACAAACTGCCAATTTCATTTTTCCCCATCGCAGCACAAGGTCGTCATAGGCTACCATGGGAATCATTTAGTAAAGTACAATTATTGAAAGAAAAGAGCTAAAAAAAATACTTCAGAGTATCAAAATGATAGATGGAATAAATCCACAATCTGGAACTACAGTCCTGGGGATTTTACCTGGCTTCACAAGGAGTGGACTTTCTGACAGCAACAGGTTACCATAGCTCAGAATCACCATCTCCAACAAGAAGTCCCTAGTCTGGAGTGTGTCTCAGGGAGAGCAATCTGGTATTTCAGGGCACATATACCTTATCTCATTACCAATTGTAGCATCCTCCCACAGCCCGGGAGCATGCAAAGGACCACGCCACACATGTAGATCTGGTTTTCATGCCTTCATTCAGCTGCATGCAATCGTTAACTGAACATACGGCATCATGAACTTTTTTGGCCACATTCAGATACCACCCAATCGATTACGCAATGCTTGTAAGGAGTCCACTGAGAACAACTAAAGTCCTTGTGCACATAAGCACATAACACTACACCTAGGATTACTGGGTCTAGGGGGGTCTAGTGGATGACAGCAATACGTTTTTAATAAACCAGTCCAGGCAAAGGCTCTCCAATGGGTTTCCCAAGGCCATTGTCACTTGACAGACAGATATTGAGTAATGTTGCATTCTTTCTAACAATCTAAGCAAACAATGTTTATATGTAAACAGCTCTCAATCTAAGTCTCAATCCTTGGTCTAGAACTGTTAAATTGTTAGTGCCCTTGTTAAAACACCTTTAGTGATTTTCAGGTATAACTGGGTTATAGGCAGTAAAACCATTAATCTTAGTGTCCCCAGACTGAGCATAAGTATACAGTATCTTGGAAATAAAAGCATAATCAGAGTCCCACAACCCCAACTAATGACCTTTGCAATTTGGTTCTCAAATACCCTAAGGATTTCGGAGATCAAGCAAAAGAGAGCAAGTCAGTTGTAATAAAGCCCTGTAGTGGACAGCAAATTTAGGTACACTCACTCTTGGTCCAAAAGCATCCCGAGTGTGAAAAACCCTTAGAACACAAATCACACACACCTAAAAAATCATTTATTTATGGCACCATAGACAAAGGATTTCAATTTGCTTTTAAGCATATGATGACTGTGAACGATTTTACTTAAGCCAAAGACTTCCAAGATGAATCCCACCTCTGCTGTGGTATTATGCACTGTACGATTGCTCAAATTTAATTAGGTGTAATTGCATAGCAGAGCACTAGCACTTTAAATGGGCTGCAAAGGTGCAGATTAAATAGACACAGTGCAAGCCTTGTTTCCTCGGGTGAAAGAGCCTTGCGAAGGCCAAGCACACACCTCCACACCAGGGCCTCAAGTGCGCCAAGACTATTATTACAAACAACAAAACCATGTTGCTGTCCTGCTTAATATGGAAGGCAGGATCCTGGCCATGCTACGTGTATAAAACCTCCATGGTCCATAAGGTTTTGTGGGAGCCCCAGGTATGACACCCACAGATCAAACATTAGAGGTCCAGCTCAGGCCATGACCCAGCTGTATACTAACATATTTGCATGTAGCAACGCCCTCCAATTTCGTGGCGTCCAGTTTACTACCAAAACAAAGGACCTTTTTTTTCCACTTAAACACTAAAATTGTTTACATGTCAATAAACTATAGGAGTATGATGCAAACCAGTTGGGGACCTGTCCACAAAACCAGAACATCTGCATAAAACAGTCAACCAACATGTTCCCCACTTATTTTTGAAAGTATTTGAACTCATCGCTTCTCAGTGGTAAGACGACTTAAACACATTAAACTGTAGAGGAAGCGTGTGCAACCCTTCCTTAAACTAGATGACTAAACATGATAATATGTACTATTAACCCAAGTTATAGCCAGCTAATCTTTTCCCCCCCACAGTTTATCTGCCAACGAAGTCCAATGAGGCATTCCAGCTTTGTAAGTGGACTGGTCTACAAGGCAACATGGTTAAGGGTGACGAGAACCCCTAGTCGACCTCAGGAATACTTGTACATTGGGCCACGCATTTGTATGGTGAGCACAGGAGGACATTTTGTTTAATATAGTACGAACTTGAACCGAAGGTATCAGAGCGCTTTACATGAGCACCAGTTCCGTGACACAAGGACACATTCATTTTTGTGAGGCACGGGAAAATTAAGTGATTTGGCTAGAATCACAAGATGTTGAAAGTCAATGCCGAGAATCGGACACGGTTCCCCAGATTTAAGATCGACCGCCCTAGCCTTGAGGCTACATCCTCTCCCCTGTCAGACTTTAGTAAAACATTGGCTGAAGGACATAAATTGACAGCTGACAATAATTGGAAAGAAAGTTTACATAATCTTTTCTACCTAGAAGGACCAATACTGCACTCCACTCTTCCATATTGCCGGAATATTTGTCTGTTTTGGGAATGGTGCACAAAATGAGGATGCTATCTACCCTCTTCTTGTTCAAAGTAGAACAGCATTCATCCCTGCCCTTTGATAATTTTGATGGGTAGTCTGCTTTTTGGTACACAACTTTCCAGTAAAATTTAGGAAGAGGGTAAGGGGGCAACTTATGTACGTTTTGCCAACATGCTGGGGACCTATCACTTTAAAATCCACCACTTGTCAAAACTGCTTTTAGTTTTATGGACCTCTTAGCTTAGCTCTTTAAAAATGCACCACTTGTTCATAATGCTTTTAGTTCTACTGACCTCTTAGCTCTTTAAAAATGCACCGCATGTCAATATTGCTTTTATCTTTATTGACCCCAAATTACCCTTTTAATGCTTCCCTAGGAACGTCTGTTTCTAATTATGTGTACATTGTAAATGTGCAAATTTCCTCCATAATGTTAAAAACGTTTTCTGGGAAAAACCCACAAAGTGGTCTTTGAAGCCTATGCAGTTGTGGCTAGTGTGTTTGTGGTCTGGTCTTTTAAAAATCAGTAACTAACATTTATAATGGTATATTTAAAATATGTTTCTTGCAGGTGAAACCCTAGTCTTTTTAAAATAGACTTTTGATATTTTTCATTTATCCAAATGTGTGGGTTACATGCTTTAAAAATGTGGAAAACAAAGGAGTGATGGGCAGTTTGCTTGAATTACTCTTGCTCACTGTTAATTACCCGGAGCCGCAATCCAGTCTGACATTTTTTTGCCCATCATCCCACCTCAGATAGAAAATAGCCATACACAAATTAGCCCTGGTGCTGCTCCAATAGGAACAGTTCAGACTGAACTGCAGAGACAGGTCACTTCTGAGCCAGAACACAAACAGCCCCATGACAGTAGTGGACGGTTAGCACGGGGTTAATCTTTTCTTGAGCTACACTGCAAGAATCACTTCGCCTTTGTAGTATAAAAATCGAGACTCAAGATATTTAGCTGACAGCATCATGGCAATAGCTTTCACAGATGGAGAAGTAAGAGCTTCATACTTTAAAAAAATCTCCCAATTACTTTCCTTGTATTTGCAGTTCTGGCAATGTAAAGCAATGTTGGAGCTTCACTAAAACATGCAGTTTTAATGAATAGCATTTCACCAAAAGGTTATTTTTTTTTACTTTACAATATTTAAATCCTATCAAATATAGTCAAACAATATGCATACTCATATCAGAATAGATAACAGTAGAGATAACCAGAACTAGATCATACGGTATCTTGTATTGGATATGGCATTGTACAACTCTGGCCCATAAATGTCAAAAATGAAATCAAAATGAAAGTGAAAACCTAGGCATGTAATGTCAACAAATGTGCAAAGTAGCAGCATCCAGTTTGTGCTATTTAGCAATGTCCATCCATTATCGAAGACCGTGCAGTACTTATCAAATCTCTGACTGTTCTACATCTGGAATAAGTTGCATTCTATCTCAGGGCCAACATCCTTCTTTGATGGAGGCCATTAGGTAACCCTGTTCAAAGAAGGCTTTCTCAAACCATCATCAGGAACTGACTCCTCCCTTCCTCTAAAAAATGTCTAGGCCACATCATCAGCAAGCTAATTACTGCATTTGATACACAATTGAAGTTACCTATTACACAAGAGACAGTCATGGTAACCATGGACATGTTTCTGAGGTAAGATCCTCAAGCAGGAAATGCAACAGAAAGTCTGAGGAGAAATAATTGAGAGATATCTCCAACTTTCAATGTAAATAACTTCTTTACAGTTCATTCTGTACTCTAATGTGGAGCAAGGGTGAGCTTACAGCAGGTCTATTTTGTAATATTTAAGATGTTCAGACAACACATTATAACAGAGTAAGAATAGTGTAATAAGAACATCTCCACAGCTCAACAAGAGTGATTTTTGCCTCAGTTCAGCAGTCTTGCTAACGTTATACACATTTGTATGTCTGTATCTATGTGGTATTGATATATGGCACATCTAGCCAAAAAGCAGAGGAGCAATGTATATGTTCAAAGTCTAGCATAAAGCCAACTATTGATAATTCATGTAGCTGGGTTTTGAATTGTTAACACATTAGTTTACAATATATAAGAGAAGAAGTTCTGAAAAAAGACATTGAATTATTGCAAGAATGTAGTTGGGACTGGGTGTAGGAAATTCTTTAATCACTGGCTAGTATAGAGGATGTATTCCAACTTACCATCACCTCCTCAGAAGATTATTGGACCTGAGATGAAAGCATCTTGAAGCAAGAAATATGTGTCTGAGTGCTGGAAGTAGAAGACCTAAGGACTCCTAACTCCAGGAACTGTGCTCCAAAGGCTAAGTGGTTGGTCTCATGTTATTTGCTGCAGGATCGCAAAAAGTAGAAAGACTACTTACCTGAAGAAGGCCCAGCTCATCAACAAGAACTGGACCCTGCAAGAACTTTCACTGGAGTGAGGCCTGGTGCATAGAAGCCTGCCCTGATGACCTAGAGCAGCACAAGTGAACAGTAGCAACTTTCCTAGCCTTTGGAGACAACCTTTCAACCTTCAAAGGATCGGGAAGAGGGTCTAAGGCTTCTTCTAGGCAAGAAAAGCAGGTTTGATCCACTCTGAGCTTTTGCTGTACCAAAACTGGTTCTACAGGACCTTGCTTCTATTCAGCCTTATTAATATCGTCCCCAGTACAGCTTCCAGACTTGCCCCACTGGTGGATTTTAGGAAGCAAAACCATGACAATCTCCGAATGTAAAATCTTGGTAAGTTGCAATGTGGCAAACCTATCCAAGCAGTAAAGCAACATGATTGGCTATGGTATCCAGCATTGTCCCATTCAGACCTTTTTGCACCAAAATCAGAGGTTTCAGTGAAGGCTCAATAATGATGATGTCACCAGTTTCACCTTCTGTCTAGCTGAAGCACCTTGAGCTCCAGAAAGTAGTCCCAGGGTAAAAATATTGACTGCTTTGACCTGCTTGGAAAACCTTGCCTCTGTTCCATTGTGGTTGGCCTCAGCCGTGCTCCTCCGCTATAGTGGAGTAACGTCACCCCCCCCCCCCCCGCCAGCTGCCTCAAAATGGCAGGAAAGGAAAAATAAAACGATAATAAACAAGTTTTATTATCAATTTATTTTCCCTTACCTGCCAAGTCTTTGGGGGCGGGGCCATGAGGGGACGTCAGGTACAGAAGGAGTGGTATTGCACTGTGATCAGTGCGCATGATGGTTTGGCTGGCCATCTCAGGCCAGCCAAACCATCTTGCATACTGAAGCTGTCAGATGCGTTGATGGGTTGGAGACAACAAGAACAGGCTCCCAGTCTCTCTGGGAGCGCAAATCCTCAGTGCTCAACCCAATCCTGATGGTGCTCTCATGACATGAGAGCAGCGTGGGGATTGGTGAGCAGCGTCAGGATTGGCGGCAGTGGCCACGAGAAGAGTAGCAGAAGAGCGTGGTATGGCTGGCTGCAGGTACGTTTTTCTTTATGTATTTTTTATCACCCCAGCCGACCCCTCTCCCTGCCCCGCCACTCTTCCACAGCATCAGCTGCTACTGGTTGGCTTGAAGTCACATCTAAATCTCAGTGTACAGTGAATGGATACTTATGATCGTCATTTTGCATTTTCTACGTGATGTTTTGTATAACAGTTTCAAAAACTCTTATCATCTGTTGCTCTTTATTATTATTTTGGGAATTTCAGATTCTTGTTTTCATGTAAGTATTGCTTGAATTTGAAATGCATTTCTCAGGACAATTACCTATTGATTTTGCCATAGCTACCAGGAAGTGGACAGAGTTTCTATTAGAATTCTTTTTTAACACCTTATCAGGGTGCGTTTATTAATCTGGTAAGGGCATGCCTTTCTAAATCAAGAACCCACTTTCCAACATCTACTAAAAACATCAAAAGTTCACATGTTTTATCTATAAAGGAAATGTACAATCTCTCCAAAAATAGGGCAATATACTGCTAAGTAACTGCTTTTTTCCTAAATAATTGGAATAAGGTCTTCTTAAAATACTTAAGTTATGAAGAGTCTAATTCTGGGAAACCTCCAAGCTTTTAAATACAATTAAGCCTCCCCAAGGTCGGGGGCATGGTCTTGCCGAGCTGCGAAATGGCCGCTCTCTGAGAGGGTTTCGCCAGCTGAATCAACATCCGTCTAAATTCTGCCTGCAACCGGGAGTGTAGTTGCTGCAAACAGCAAGTAATCCATCGCCCATTACTTGAGGAGTGGATCGAGCCTTCTCTGGAGGCTCTACGTGGTGTAATCGGGCTACTGAAGGCTCGGCCTGGCCACGCTCCTGGCGGAGTGTGGAGGCTGCGGCCCGGGAGCGCATTGGCATGTAACTCGACATGCGGCATCAGTGCCGGCCCAGGGGGTGTCCCGATTGCAGCCTGTCCATGCCCCGGCTGGGAGGAAGACGTTGCACCCCAGGACCGGACCGGACTGGGGAGGCCTGGTCTCGGACGGGGAGGGCATGCCAGACTGCAGGTGAGGAGCAGGGGGCAGCACAGACGGCTCCGGCTGTAACAGCGGTGCTGTTGACGGTCCGGCACTGAGACTGACCTGCAGTTTATGAAGTCAGCCCCCCCACGTCTGAAGACCTCTGGCTGCAGGCTCCAGTGGTTGGATTTGGCTGCCAGACAGTAGAGTGCTGCCAGGCGGGAGGAGGCCACGGACAACACCTGGTGCGACTCTGAGGCCTGTTGCGTGCCAAAGCGTTGGGTGTGTATTCCGTCCCTGACTGCTTTGAAGCCAAAGGAAGGCCTGTGCGGTGAGAAGCGCCCTGGTGAAGGTGAGGCCTGTATGCGTTGGGGGGAGATCCAAGCAGAACGTGGTCACAGAGGCGCGCAATCCACGCTGAAGCCTCATATACATGTTTGTGTAGGCTGCGAACTGTGAGAACTAGAGACCCTACGAAACTTGGAGCATCAGTGCACCTTGAGGCCCCTCCTGTATTACTGCCTACCACTGGAGGCAAGCTTAATGGACAAGCCACTGTAAGGGACTGCTGAGAAAGCACCTGAGGCACCCTTGAATGCAACAAAAACAACTCAACCCTGGGGAATATGTTGGAAGGCAGGTGCTACCTACTTTAGATTTTGTTCCCAGCGTGGAGGTTGCGGTTCCCCCCCCCGACAGTGATCCGCAGATACAACGGTGGGTCTGGACTTGTGATGTAAGGCACTGCTGTGACCCACTTGCTGTGTTGTCGAGGGGAGGGGACTGGAGGGTGCCTCAGATTCTGGTAACACCGTGCCCTTTTATTTGGATCATTCTGCCGCAGGTGTCGGACCCCTTGGGATCGACTACAACAGGAGGTGAAGCCCAGCAAGAAAATCGGGAAGACGGACACAAGGCAAACCAAACTAACATTTGATAATAAAAGGCTCACCAGAACCGCAGATTGAGAGACTGACCCCGAAACTGAGCACAGAGAGGGGGGAGCTGAGGCCAATGTCGGCCTATGTTCCATCCTGCTTGAGGTGCAATCAAGCATCAAAACAATTGATGCAAAAAATCGATAAACTTACAGACCGGCTAGACCAAGTTAAAAAACAAGTAGACACTCAAGATGTACGGATAGATAAATTGGAAAACTGTGTCTCCGACGCACATGAGTTCCAAACGGAGTCAAGAGAACAATTATTAAACATGGAAAAAATACTGAAAGTTATTGAGGCCAAAAATTTGGACTTGGAAGCCAGGTCCCGCCGCAATAACATCCGCATCACCGGAATCCCTGAAACTATGGCAATGGGCAAAGTGGAGGACTTTGTTGGAATGCTTCTTGATATTTTTGGATCATCTCTCTCAACTCTGTTCATTGTGGAAAGAGCCCACAGGTCTTTGGCCCCAAACCTCCTGTGGGAGGTATTCCTTGACCTATCTTGGCCAGGTTATTGAACTATCAGGATAGAGACAACATCTTCCGAGCTGCGAGAAAAATGGGCCAGATAACACACCAGGACAGCCAGATCTCTTTCTTCCCTGACTCTACACTGGCAGTACAATCGGCAAGAAGAGAATTTGCACCCGCAAAGTGTATCCTTCGACAAGCAGACATTAACTACGCCCTACCATACCCAGCCTACCTTAATCTCAACCACAAGGGCAACCAACAGTTTTTTACAGACACTAAATCAGTCTTAAAATATGCTAAACACACTGCATGAAGCAAACGTCAGATGAAAACCTCAGGGCGAACAGAACGAACACTTAGTGACAACGACTAACTTGGAGTCGTATGTAACTGGTTCGACCCAATGAGCCCGGCGGTAAAGATAAAAGTACTTCCAATATATCCTGAAAAAGAGTCGGCAGAACTATGAGATTCCTCACCCCCTGATTTGCTGGATGGTCGTACTACAATAGACTAGATTGCCTTAGTCACACTCTCATTAACCATCTCAGCCACCTGGTTCCTGACCAGGGTGTAAGCCGGAGACACCTCGCCCCCAGGGAGATCTCCCACTAATGGTCTGTACGGTTATGTTGAGGGGTTGTTTGCAGTTTGGGGGGGAGGGAAGATTTAGCTCAACCTAATTGGGGATTTGTGTGGGTGGGGGATTGGGGTTGCGGGCGCAATACAGCAATGTTCAATCTTATTGTCACGCACCGCTTGTACCATGTGGCACATGTTTTGTGGGTCACAGTTTGGTTATACCTTGCAGATGTAAAATGACATCCCTGAGGCTTTTAAGTTGGAATATCACAGGTCTGAATGACCACACTGAGGCCAGCCTACTTGAAGCATATCTGATTCAACACACAATAGACTGCTGCTTTCTGCAGCAGACACATCTGCTTAATGCATCCAGCACTAGGCTGCAGCATAACTGCTGGGGAGGGACGTATTCCACGTGCTATTCTAACTATGCATGTGGGGTGGCTATATTGACACGCAAGGGATTGAATTGGAAAGCAACACATACACACATTGTCATGGAGGGAAGATTTGTTATACTTAGGGGCTCTCTCTGTGAGACGGAGGTCGTATTTGCGGCGATATATGGTCCCAACACAGACAACCCTGAGTTTTTTCACACAATATGGGCCTTATTGCAGGCTTGGGTTGCTACACAGTTATCTGGTGTAGGGACTTTAATGTAATCTTAAATGACTCCCTGCATAGAAGGATAGAATCTCGTAGCTTACGTCCATGGGCAAAAGCAGCACTAAACTCACTTATCCAGGTTAATGATCTGGTGTACATATGGAGACACCGGAACCCTGATAAAGCTGAAGGATCATGCATTACCTCACAACACAGTGCCTGGTCCAGGCTGGATTTCTGGGTGGTTTCTCGGCACACAGCAGCATAGACCTCAGAGGTTTCCCATCTCCGTAGAACTCTATTGGACAATCCTCCATGTCTGTTGAAGCTAGAGCTCCCTAAGTCACATAGGCATCCTTTCACGTGGAGGCTTCCTACTATGGCTTTGCTAGATAAAACCTTCCAAGAGGAGATTAGAAAAGATATTAGTGATTACTTCAATGAAAATGAGTGTTCTGTTGAATCGTCGGGACACTCTGGGAAGCATTCAAGGTGGTTATGAGGGGACGTTGCATTGCTAAACAGGCGGGTGTATTGAAGTCGATTAGACAGAGACTCCATACTCTTGAGGGTCAACTCAAGGACAGGGAGACATTTTTTTTTTAATACTGGAGCTGGAACACATATGGCTTCATTTAGAGAGTTGCTCTTCGAATATACAGAGGAGGCTAACCGAGAGGTAAAGTTTATGGGGAAATATAGCATAGCTAGAAGATATGGAGAAGGTGATAGACCTGGAAAAACACTGGCAGGCATGCTCCACCCACCGAGAAACACTAACATTATTATTGAGCTGAGAAACGAAGGAGGGGGATCATAACAAATATTGAATCATTTATCTGATTTCTACTCTAACTTATATACCTCTACCATTTCCAACACGCAGGAAGAGCTGCATAATTACTTTGACTCATTAGAGCTGCTCTTGCTCAGTAAAGTGCACAGAGAATATCTAGATGAACCATATACATTAGGGGACATAACACAAGTGATTAACAGCCTCCCTAATGAGAAAGCCCCGGGACTAGATGGTCTGCCGGACTCCTTCTAGAAAAGAATACTGTGACTTGCTAGCCCCACATCTGTTGGACGTGTACCAGGAATTGATGGAAACTGGTACCCTCTCACCCTCGATTCGTGAAGCGGTAATATTTACATTATTGAAGCCATAAAGATCCCACCAGCCGGGACTCTTACTGCCCGCTATCACTCATCAATCTGGATAATAAAATGTTGGCCAAATTAAATCGCCCAGAGATTACAACCATTGCTCCCCGTCATAACAAGGCCAGATCAATCTGGTTTTATACCCGGAAGGTCAACTGCGCACAATTTAAGAACCTTCTTTGCTCTACTTCACTACTTACACCCCCAGACTTCTGCAGTAACGTTACTGCTGGATGCAACCAAAGCATTTGATACCCTCAAGTGGCCCTAACTTTTTGCTGTCTCGGCAGGGTGGGCCTCAGTCCTACATTCATAGCCCAAATCAGGCTTCTATATACTAGCCTCACTGCTAGGTTGAGAGTAAATGGTCTTCTATCAGAGGGATTGCCCGTTACAAGAGTCACCAGACAGAGGTGTCCTCTATCCCCACTCCTCTTTCCTCTTTGCCTTAGCTATAAAGCCTCTAGCAGCTCAAATCTGACAACATCATCCTAATAGAGGAGTGGGTTTCTTGACCAGTGGTCTGACCAACTCGCTTCACGCGGACGACATCACGCTTTACATAACAAATAATATAAACCCCATTCTCTGTAAAACGACCAAATTTGGAGGACTCTCTGGAATACAGATTAATTGACAAAAATCTAAAATCTTCCCTCTGACAGACAGCACAACCCCATTCCCACTGGACTATCCACTATAATGGGCCGGCTAAATACTTGGAAGTCTGGCTGATTCGGGATGTGCAGGAACTCTGGATGATGAATTTCATACGTACGGCAAGCTGGTTGGAGAGTAAACTTAAGACATGGGCATGACTGCCACTTTCCCTTACGGGTAGAATAGCTATAGCAAGGATGATTGTGCTGCCCAAATTTTTATACCCCTTTGTCAATCTTCCCATACTTCTCACTAAGGCATTCTTACCCAAACTCAGATCCTTGATGATAAACCTTGTGTGGGCCGGGATGCAGGCACGCGTCACTTGGGAACTTTTAACTTTGCCCTTGAGGCAGGGCAGACTGGGAGTACCAGACATTTCCCAGTAAGCCTATTGTGCGCAGGCTCACTGCACCATTGGGTATTTCCTACCCCATTTCAACAACATATAGCAATCGAACTGGGCAGGTCCACGCCGGTGCCATTAAATGTTGCAGTATTTTCCAAATTCAAAAGACCGAGAAAGGAAATAGATACCACTGAGACGCTCAAATGGGCCCGGAATAGGTTGCGCACATGAGCTGGGTAGGATCTGCTATTCGCTCCATCTGCCTCTCTTACATATAATCCCCAAATACCAGCAAAGGCAGATCGGGAGGAAGTTTTTAGAGCTGAAAAGCTGGGCTGGAAGAAACTTGCTGATTTATCCCCGAGGACAATTTTCTCCCCCCACCCCAGATAGAGTAGGTGCAAGCACCATGTATTTTTCATACCTGTTTTTATACTACTGGAACAGGGCCACTTGCTGTATGCTGCATGACTCCTTTCCCACCCCTCCGCCCACCTTAACAGCATTAGAGCAGTCACTAACGAACAGTTCCCAGCACAAACTAATCACACAACTATACAATACTATGCAGGCTGATTTCCCTACAGCCATGCACAAATCGGTCGAGGGCTGGAATGAGGAATTACTCACACCGTTAACTGAGAAACAGTGGAAGTTTTGCTGTGGGCAGCTAGAGTTGCTTTCCCCAAACTACAGACTTCGTCTGATTCACTTTAAATTCCTGCATAGATGCTATAGAACAACTGCTCAGCTCTTGCGCATGGGCCTTCGGGAAGATGCTCGAAGTTGTAGTTTGCAATACACCACAAGCCCCCTTTCAACACATGGCCTGGCACTGTCCTAAGATAGCACAATATTGGGTGGAGATTTTTGCCTTCATAAACGAGATATTAGACCTTAGGCTGGAGCCGTCGCCACTGCTGGGTCTCTTAGGATATACTAAAGATATCCCAGCTGAATCCTGGTGTCTACTGGCCATGGTGCTCCTGCTGGCGAAGAGACAGGTAGCCATGTCCTGGGGGAGAGCAGTGGTCCCACAAAAAAATTCATGGATAGATGATGTTACATATTGCCAGGAACAGATTGATACATTCTGGGAACTGATGCAGGTGGCATACAGGCCCCCGGATATTTGGGGTCCTTTACAGGATTGGGTCCGAGCTCGGATCACAACAGATGTTAGTGAAGTCGAGCCCTAGAGTTCTACCACACAGAATCGTGAGTCGGGTTTAGAAATATGGGAGGCTACACTGAACCTGTGGTCATGGGGCTGCTCCTTTCCAGAGGACATTACATTTAGTTGTCAGCATGGACACTCTCCTTTCAATAACTATATTGCTGATTAAGTGGTGGATGTCTTGACTTTTTTCATCGCTTGTGGTACAGTGCTGTATTGGTTTCCCCCTAAAGTTGGGGTCTCAACCCTTGTAGTTTTTTTACCATATTCCCTTCCCTTTTATGCATTCTCCTATATTATGCGATATTATAATCATTGGATAAGCATGATTAAGCACTGGACAGTGTAATGGTGATTAATCTGCATTAACATGCTCTGTATTTTTGTTTCCTTTGTGTAAGAAAAAACCCTTAATCTTAATAAAAAAAATTTATTTTAAAGAATCCCCAAGGATCTGAGAGTAGCAGGCATGCCCCAATTCCGATTATTCCTGATGGCCTAAGTAAATCCTCTTGAGTGTACTCACTAGTGCAACAAAAGAACACTGAGTCTCCAGAAACCTACCTCCTTCAGCCCTGCGAAGAAGTGTAACAATACATGCCTTTGAGTTATGCACAAAACATTTACTACAGGGAATTCCTTAATACGCCAGCCACATGAATAAAAAAGTGGATGTATTATTGCACCGTCTCAGAGATAAACTAGTGTGTCACCAACCACCACTGTGAGGTGGATATTCAGCAATGGGTTTACCAAAATGTGAACAATTTAAACAAAACATGACCCAGAACACTCCCACAAGAGGGGTTTGACTAGACCAAGAATGGATCCTGCCTGTATCTTGCAAAACTGAAAGTACAGTATCTCTTTTTTTTTTTGCATGGTTGCATTAAATCAGCAGGTCGTCTGTGATGTCTCTTTCCATACGGAGGCTAAACAGGGAAACACCTCCATTCTCCCATGCCTGAGTTGCAAAGCACCTATACAGAGAACAGCAATCCTTAACTATGTTCCCATTACTAAAATCTTGGATGACTCTTTGTGGCCCGCAGTGCTTGGGATCCCACCCCACGCCCACATACTACAAACGAAACCTGGGCATAATGCTGGACTACTCACTCTCAATGAACCGCCAAATCAATGCCGTTTTGTCCTGCTTTCACATGCTGCGCCTCCTTCATAGGATTTTCAAGTGAACCCCCACCGAGTCCAGGAAAATGGTAACCCACGCACTTGTCAGCAGCAGACTCAACTACGACAACACACTCTACACTGGCAGAACGGCGTCCAGAACGCATCCATCAGACTCCACTGCCATTCCACACTGCAACTACATCACCAGCCACCTGAGAGACCTTCACTGGCTTCTTGTCAACGAAAGAATCACCTTCAAGCTTCTCACGCATGCCTGCAAAGCCCTCCACAATGCTGAACCACTGCTTCTCTTTCTACACCCCATCAGACATCTCCGCTCGACCCAACTGGCCCTGGCCCCCATCCCACAGATCCGCAAGACCATGGCTGGAGGAAGATCCTTCTCCTATCTTGCTGATAAGACCTAAAACTCCATGCCTCTGCACCTCAGGTAATTTCCATTGCTGATGTAATTTAGGAAGAACCTCAAGACCTGGTTCTTCAATTGAACCGCAGACCCACCCTCCCCCCCTACCTAGCACCTTGCGACCCTCACATCTGAGAAGTTGCGCTTTATAAGAAAATTAATTGATTGGTTTAATAGCGTAGCCAGAAGTGGCTTGGTCCGACCTGTTCACTGAGAGCGATCATAGGTTGAAATAGAAATTTAGAGCAATAAGAATGGTTAAAGTAATCGGTTTAATGAAAGTGTTCACTGCCTGCACCAGGTTGTATATATACAAAGAAAGTACACTTTATGCAAAGGAAGCTTTATTCTTTATATAAAAAAGTACTTCTCTGTTTCCATTTACAAAGAAGTGATGCACTCTACACTGCTGTTTAGTAATTGAACTAACAACTATAGGATCTTCCTGATTTAACCAAGTTAGTTAAACAGTAGTTGAGAGCTGGGAGGCTAATCATAGATGATATGGTTGAAAATAGTGGCAGTGACCAGAGACTAGACAACATGACATGACATAACATTAGACATAGTTACATAAAGTGCCCAGTGATAAAATGGCAAATGTCTTCACTGAGGACTGTGTCAAATACTTTGGTGGACAAAATTGCTTGAACCTGCTAACAAATGATGATCACCCCATGGAAATTACTGGCAACAGATGGCTTGTTTGCAAGAGAGTCCCTGACATATACACCCAAGTTGTTGTTGCAATGGGAAAATCACCAAGCACTACAGAGGTGAAAAATGTCAGCTTGACTCTAGACATGTAGACCGACTTTAAGACTACAGGTCATCTGGTCATGTTCTTCTCTAGTGCCAGTCAAAGACAGAGCCGCTATCAAGAGGAAGTTGTTATCATGGCACTTTGTGTACGCGTTAACTGGATGGCACAACCCACAACAGAATTTTTGTATGATAGTTAAAGCCAGTGTGTGGGCACACTAGCTACATCAAGCACAACTGGGTGCTGCAACAGCAGACACAAAGAGGATGTTGGTCTTAATGATTTGAAATTTAATGCTGGTATTTGACTTTGTAGATATACTTTACCTTTTGTTGAAATCGATTGATAATCAATGTGAGCCTTTGTGTGATTGGCTTATATTGGAGCCAAATAACTGTTCACATTTCGGGTATTTGCTATGGGCAGAAGATACTATGTATGTATTGAAGATGTAGGACAAATTGACAATGCATGCATTAAATACTTCTATACAAGCAGTATCTTAAAGGACAACACCATTGAGGTAAAGCCGTTAGTACACTTAATGCACAAGAACCTGAGTTAGTGCAAGCAGTATAGTAGTGTTTCAGTCCCACTGAGCTAACTTTTAATACCTCTGGATTGCAGAAACACTACAACAAACACTAGATGCATCATAGCCAATTTGATATATTACAACTCTTTATTTGCAAACTTTCCATCCATTGACTAGTGCAAGGAATTCAAAGTCCACAAAAAATACGAAGAGATCAGAGAGAATCAAACCATGATCTAGTCTTTGTGGTCACTCTCAAAATAAGAACATTGTTCAAGGCAGTGCTTGATTTGTAAAATATTAAGCGCCAGGGCCCAAAGGACTTCATAGAACCCCACTCAAACTGGCACAAACAACAGCTCGGCCACTCTTGCCAAATTCTATTACCAACATCACCTATGTGCTAGAATTATCCTTTTTAAAGATAAATTTGGCTGAATAATAATCACACAGCACCACCATGTGGTGTAATCCTACAATAGGTCTCGGTGTATAGAAATAAGGGGCAGTGCCAATCACCGGAAAACACCTGCACAAATGAAGCACTGTTTCAAGGCCATGATGGTTAATATAACACTTACTAGTACAAGTGCTAGAGCATTTTGGGATGCTATGGCCCTTCTTTTTTATGGCAATTTTTTTAACTATCTCAGCTCTACATTTTTTTGATTCAGAGAGCAGTGCTTTTATAGCTCTGAAATCTATTTAGTGTTATCATTCATTATCAGCTTTATTTCGGTCACTAGGACCATAAAAGAATAAAACAAATTTACATACAATACAGTATATAAAATTCAATAGACAAAGTACAATAAATCGATGAGAGATGTACCATAAATATCAAAAACAACATTCAGGCTATTCGATTTTATGCAGTGACAGCAGTTGAACCACATGGCTATTAAAATTTCGCAACTGCGGGGAAATATATAAAATTCAAGGACAAGGTGCAATAGTCAATGACAAATGTACCATAATTATCAAGAGCAACATTCAGACATGCTATTCAATTTTATATAGTAACTGTATTTAGTGTTATACATTTTTGACATAACACAGCTAACTCACATACATTTACTTTATTTTAGAAGGACATTTGTAACTTGTGACAAGCATTGCTTATAAGACACAGGGTGTTTATCACAGAAAAGGCAAGCCCTTTTCACCTCCTAATGAACGTTTGAATGCTTAACTACTCTTGGCTTGAAGAGTAAATACTCTGCATGAACAGGCAATGCCTAATTTGTAAACTACAGTTGTTTAATAGGGAATTAACCAGAAACTGTTGTTGCCACAGAACGTGGGAGGAAAATGTCTGACATTTGGCCACAATCCTTAGTTAACCATGTTCCACCAAAGATGCTGGTTCTACCAATTCTGCCATTTTTAATATATTTGCAAAGTCGCTGTGTTATTTTGTTATCCTCCGATAAGCTTTCTCACATGAAGGTCTATGTTGCTATCACTTGAAGCCGCGGTTCCCTAGGACAAATGTATATTCCCTAGTTAATTGACTGAGAATCGCTAACAAGAGTGAACATTATGGGAAGAGAAGCAAGCAATATTAAAGAACTGACCAAAACCACAAAACAACAAGTGCAATGTTCTGCAAAGTTCCAAAAAGAAAAGAGGTTTCATCAGGAGTTGGTGTTGAATCCCACAACACTTTGTGATGATAAGAGGAAATGAAAGCTTAAGTGATGCATTTGTCCAAATCATCTTGGTTTTGACTAAATATTTTAATATTGGTTATAAAAGAATATCAAATATAGTAATCTATAATCTATAAACAATTTGTTATTCAGAAACCAGTATCACATAAATTGAAACCATTTGTATCCTAGGTAAAACCAAATCACTTCCATCATCTTTTGGATGCTTCTTCCACAGGTTGCGCAGAGGTTTGGGACCTCGTTTCCAAATTAACACATAATCAGATATCAACGATTTGTATACATTTTGCAAGATGAGCTAGAGATGGAAATATATGAAAGTCATACATTCCTTGTCAGAATTGCACTCTCTTAAACTTGCATACAAACTCATATTTAAAAAAAAATCACCTAAAAATTATTTTCTGCATAGAGAAAAGTTTTATTGTCTGGAAGAATGGCAGTCTTTAAGTGGAACCTTCTTGCCCAAGTTACACACTTACATCAACATGTTTTGCTATTATATTTCAGTCTGCAAATTGATATGAAAAAAACACTAGGATAATACTGACAATAAAATGTCACAGTGGGTGTTCAGCACTTTCCAAAATGGTGGCATTCTCCTCCAGGAACATGTGTTGCCACTCCTGAATCTACAATTACAACTAGAGGTAATCCTGTCTCAAAATCAATTCATATTTAGGTCTGAAAGTTGCTGAAATAATGCTTTTGTGAAAATGAAGGTGTGATTGGGATCTGAAAATGTCAACTCTAAATCTAATTTTCTGCTGGTTGAAAGGTCATTTACAAGTAGAATCTGTTTTTTGTGTATGGTGTCCACAGAGCTTGCAGTATATTTGTCTAGAAAATATAAATAGAGACAATGGTCCATATCACAAGGATTGTGATTTCAATTCAAGTAGTACAGTTGGGGCCAGAATGGCCATCACCCCATATGCATAATATGACTATTTTAGGAAAACCAAAGCTATGCAGACAGCAAATTGCCTGCCGGAGACACCATTTAATGCATGCAGGGCAAGGTACTGGTGAATAATGAGCCACATAAAAACTGTGCAATATAACATAGTAGTTGCTCTAGAACAGGAGACAATGGCATTGGAACAAAGTGACACTTAAAAGTAGCAGTACCGACAGTCATATATAGATTGGGTAAGAAGACACATACTGTTAGAGTTTACAGACAATTTCATAGAAAACAAAGTGAGATGAATACAAACCATGCAACATGCCTACTTACTTGCTTCCATTGTGGCGAAGTGGTCTAATAGAAATCCTTTAAAATAGGAGAAGACAATGAAAAATCTCTCTGATTTGAACATAATTTTCAGGAGTCTGAGATTAATCAGTAATTTAAGATTGTTCTTTAGGGTTTATAGCGTGGCAAGATAGTCATTTACAGAATAATACAATATTGGCCAAAATATGCTGGAATATTGCTAGATAAAGAGAAATTTAGTATAAAAGATTAAACTTCAAAGAATGGGAGTCGTGAAAATGTAATGTATTATGAAAAGAAGGTGAATCCCGGGCTTATTTTTGTTGTAAGGGACAAAGGAAATACAGTAAAGGTTCACACTGAGGCAGACAGCCTCAAAAGCACAGCAAGTTCTATGGTGAGTTTTACGTGCAGATAAATATGAAATTTGCGTTTGAAATTGCTTTCTGAAGTCAGTATACTTGTTCATTACATAAGAGGTAAGAGGTAATATAGTAGAAATCACTCCTAAAGGACAAGTCAATATAGAGCTTGCTTCTCTACAAATCACCACAAATAGCCATTGTAGATGGTTTGCTTGCTTGATAATGTCAGTTTAGGTTTTCAGACACTTTCCGACCTCTTTAACATACACACGATTGATAATGCTAATTAAAATCATGGGAAAAGTAACTAACTATCTTCATACAAAAAATGGCATTCAATCCCTGAGGAAAAAGAAAACAGTTCTATGTCTTTAAATCAGATGTAAAATTACCAAACTAAGGTCAGCTACTCTATATGAAGTCTTAAAAACATCTGTGAATATTTTTGATATCAGCTAATAATAATAGCAAATGCAACTAGTAGCATCAAAAAGGTAATGAATCTGGTCATATTCTACATTGCCATCCCAAATCTGTATTTTCTTTTGGACAGGGACAATAATAAGGCTTTTTAGCAATATTTTCTGGATTCACTGTATGGCAGAATTGTTATGCTACTTTTTTTAACTAAGCTTTAAATTCTCGTCTACAGGGAAATTCTAGTGTGTCTGGGAAGACAACTGTGAGAAAGTCTTCCTTTTTGCCCTGATCACTATAATTGTTTTATAGATACTGGTGGTAACTGACTTTGATTGTGCCATGGGCTCTGCTTAACAGACCCAGGGCCAGTGCTCTGATTATAAGGTATCTAGTAATTAGGTTTAATTACAATTGATACTGGCAGCCTACCTGTAAGTCCCTAGTATATAACAGGGCATGAAGGTTTAGAGGCTCAGTAAATGTAATGCACTTAAGTGTGCACTACTGTATTTCCTGCTGTCATTTTAAAGGCTGATCTGCCTTTCAGGCTGCCTTTACATTAAAACTATATGCAAATTCTTCTTTATTACATACTGGCGGTCGCCAGTAGGTAGTTATAGTTAGGACCTAGTTAACATAGGAAAATGGCAACATTCTATTCCCAATAACTTTGGCGCCGATTGACAAATCTTCGTTAAATTTTCAAAACTAATTCTTTGTTGAGATCAGCTCCTATGTTGAAGGTTTGGGGATGATTCGTCAAGGGGGGCTGAGAAAAAAGGGGGTCCCAAAATGTGTTTTCTCCATGTTAATTTCCATAGGAAACTTTAGACAAGGCTACAGGTTGAACGGGTGAACGGGTGAACTGAAATACCCCAAATTTGGCAGGGAGAAGGGTCTAGGTCTAGAAAGCACGCTTTTGTTTAATCGGTGTAAATTCGTTCAGTAGTTTTTGAGAAATATCAAAACGTACAGATATTGATATTCGATAATTCTGCCATTTGATTGGCTGAGGTGTTACGAGCACGAGCTTGTTGCTGATTGGCTGCGAGCGTTGCAAGCGGTTGCAACTAGGAAGTGTTGGCCACCATTTTGTGATTCCGTTGAAGCGATTAAGGTGAAAAAAGAGGGGGAAAAAGGGGGAAATTGAAAGGTAGGAGCACTGTAACCTCTGTGGGGTGTTTAGGGTGTGCTATAGAGTGGGGTGCTAAGCGAAGTATTTACCCCTACCGGTGTGTAAGTGGTGGGCTACGGAAATTAAGTGAGGTATTGGGTAGAGTCTGATGCTGGTAAGGTGAGCTGGTGCGGGACTCGGGGATTAAAGCTAGGCCTGGGCCAAAATTCCGTTCCGTTTGCAGAAAATTGCGATATTTTGGCATTTTCGCGTTCCGCGGAAAGCGCAAAAATGTCAAAATTTCCGCATTCCGCAGCTTAGCGATAATTTGTTTCTTGCTCGCGCTGTAAAAAAATACATTCTTGCGTGCGTGATCGCCTTACCTGAATCCCTGCGTTCGCCGAAAAGTTTTCCAGACCCGGTCGCGTTCTCCACGAGATGTTGGATTGTTGGTAGCCATTTTGCGCTGTCTCGCGACAGTTCGCGGCCGTATTAACGTCATTTGTCGCGCGATCACGTCATTTATCGCGCGATCACGTCTTTCTTCTCGCGATCATGCACCACGCGAGTATGAGAAGATTGAGATCTCGAACACATCATTCTACATCGCAAGCGAGAAGGTGAGGACGCGGGCACGTCTAATCGAACGCGACCAGGAGAAAGAGACCCCGAACACGTCATATCCAACGCGACAGGGACGAAGAGAAAGCGATCATGTCATTTTCAACACGCCGGCGGAAGTAATGTGAAGCTTGCGATTTCGAACATGTAAAATTTTCAATTTGGAGAGGAATATCTGCTCTAGCAACATGAAACCTTCTGCAAATGCTGATTTTGGATGAAAACAACTGCTTACATTGATTGACATTTGGCGGTCCTTTTTTGTACAAGGAGTCCTTTTTTTAAAAGGTGGAGAGAGGGAGGAAGTGACACAGAATGTCCAACTTCCTGTTCCTGTTCAGCAGGCTCCTCCCACTGCTTTGTCCATCTCCTGCTCATTCTGCCTTTGGATTTGGAGCTGGAAAGATCACTCTTTTTGTCTGCTGCATCATTGCAATTGGATTTGAGGATTTTTGGAATAGGATATTTTACAAGTAAGTGGTTGTTGTGTCTGTTTGATTGTGCGCATTGCAGTTGTTGTAACTACAATTTATTTTTGATATTTATTATCATCATTCCTTTTTTTTTTTTTTACATTTTGTGGGTAGTAGTAGTAGGCCCGAGCTAGCCATGGGCATGGCCTCATGGGTGTGTGCATGATGAAACAACTGTTCCTTTTGTAGTTTTTTTTAATGTATTTCAATTTCAAGCACATTTAGGGCATGGATGGCATAGGATTGAGTTGGGGAAGTGTGCTTTTTGGGGGTGGCCTTTCTGATGTTGTTGGGCCTGGCCATGTGGCTGGTGGCCATTTTGAAGCCTATGCCTGCAAGCTTGCCTGGCCTTGTCCGCCAACAGGCCTGCTTTCACCCACTAGGACCAGAGCAGGTAGCCACAGCTTTATTAATCTACTGTTTTCTGTGTGGTCTGTTGAATTTAGACTTCATTTAGAGCATGGATGGCATTGGATTGAGTTGGGGAAGTGTGCTTTTTGGGGGTGGCCTTTCTGATGTTGTTGGGCCTGGCCATGTGGCTGGTGGCCATTTTGAAGCCTAGGCCTTCAAGCTTGCCTGGCCTTGTCCGCCAATAGGCCTGCTTTCATCCACTAGGACCAGAGCAGGTAGCCACAGCTTTATTAATCTACTGTTTTCTGTGTGGTCTGTTGAATTTAGACTTCATTTATGGCATGGATGGCATTGGATTGAGTTGGGGAAGTGTGCTTTTTGGGGGTGGCCTTTCTGATGTTGTTGGGCCGGCCATGTGGCTGGTGGCCATTTTGAAGCCTAGGCCTGCAAGCTTGCCTGGCCTTGTCCGCCAACAGGCCTGCTTTCATCCACTAGGACCAGAGCAGGTAGCCACAGCTTTATTAATCTACTGTTTTCTGTGTGGTCTGTTGAATTTAGACTTCATTTAGGGCATGGATGGCATTGGATTGAGTTGGGGAATTGTGCTTTTTGGGGGTGGCCTTTCTGATGTTGTTGGGCCTGGCCATGTGGCTGGTGGCCATTTTGAAGCCTAGGCCTGCAAGCTAGCCTGGTCTTGTCCGCCAACAGGCCTGCTTTCATCCACTAGGACCAGAGCAGGTAGCCACAGCTTTATTAATCTACTGTTTTCTGTGTGGTCTGTTGAATTTAGACTTCATTTAGGGCATGGATGGCATTGGATTGAGTTGGGGAAGTGTGCTTTTTGGGGGTGGCCTTTCTGATGTTGTTGGGCCTGGCCATGTGGCTGGTGGCCATTTTGAAGCCTAGGCCTGCAAGCTTGCCTGGCCTTGTCCGCCAACAGGCCTTCTTTCATCCACTAGGACCAGAGCAGGTAGCCCCAGCTTTATTAATCTACTGTTTTCTGTGTGGTCTGTTGAATTTAGACTTCATTTAGGGCATGGATGGCACAGATTGAGTTGGGGAAGTGTGCTTTTTGGGGGTGGCCTTTCTGATGTTGTTGGGCCTGGCCATGTGGCTGGTGGCCATTTTTAAGCCTAGGCCTG
Organism: Triturus cristatus; assembly: GCF_964204655.1. NCBI lineage: Eukaryota > Metazoa > Chordata > Amphibia > Caudata > Salamandridae > Triturus > Triturus cristatus. The sequence goes on from NC_140589.1 coordinate 186,969,913, forward strand.
CAAGCTTGCCTGGCCTTGTCCGCCAACAGGCCTGCTTTCATCCACTACGACCAGAGCAGGTAGCCACAGCTTTATTAATCTACTGTTTTCTGTGTGGTCTGTTGAATTTAGACTTCATTTAGGGCATGGATGGCATTGGATTGAGTTAAGGAAATGTGCTTTTTGGGGGTGGCCTTTCCAGTTGTTGTTGGGCCTGGCCATGTGGCTGGTGGCCATTTTGAAGCCTAGGCCTGCAGGCTTGCCTGGCCTTGTCCGGCAACAGGCCTGCTTTCATCCACTAGGACCAGAGCAGGTAGCCACAGCTTTATTAATCTACTGTTTTCTGTGTAGTCTGTTGAATTTAGACTTCATTTAGGGCATGGATGGCATAGGATTGAGTTGGGGAAGTGTGCTTTTTGGGGGTGGCCTTTCTGATGTTGGTTGTCTTAAAGACATGCTTTTTTTATGTGTCTGGTCACTGGTGTGTTGGTGTGCAATGCATGCACCCTGCAGAGCTTTTTGGGGCCTGTGAATGTTCGTATTTACATTTTGTTGCATTAAAAAGGCAGAGCAGTGTGCTTTAGCAGGCATCCTTTACCTGGCTTTTATAGGCCTTTTGTCAGCTCCTGGTGTTTTCCAGGCCCCCGGCTTGCTTGTGATTTGTGTGTGTCCATGTGGGTGGGGGCCTTTTTTGGTGTTTGGACTGTGAGTTATTAGTTTCCTGCTTTTGCCATAGGCCTGCATTGTTTTCCTATTGGCTCTTTGGCTTACTGCTTCCATCCATCTACCCCCTTTGCCAGCAGCAGCTCCATGGATGCTGAGATGCTCAAATAATGCAATGGTCCACCCCACTTCCATTAAATTTTTATTTTGTTGTTTATTATTAACTTTCCTATCCTTCCTGAGAGTGTAGTGTGTGGCTGTACACAGTACTAGTAGTATAACATAGCTCTAGTTAAAAAAAAAAGTCATAAATAGCTAGACTATCTTTTGTTTGCACTAGTACAGTACTAAGTAACTGAACCACAACAACAAATGCAACATTTCACTGATGTTCTTCTCCTGTCTTATTTGCTTTTAGGTGCACAAAAGACAGTAGGAGGTGTCATCAGCATCACCCAGCTACCCGTTGTACTGCCAGCCAGACAGAAGTCCTGCTGCGCATCACGTCCACGTGTGACCAGAACTTGTTGTGCATCTGCATCCTGCCTGACATCTGAAGAAGATGGCCCCAAAGAAAGGTACCAGGTCCAGTACCAAGAAAGTTGCCGGTGAGAAGAAGGAACAGAAAAAGGAAGTGCCATTAACCACGACTGGTGGTGTGCCAGCCAATGTTTTTTTTGGCACCAAAGCGTTGTACGGGAACCAAGCTGGGAGCAGCACAGCGGTCCAACCCCACCAACCTAGGCCCAAGGGCTTTAGTGTCGCAGAGGTAGCCAGTCTACTAACGAGCAGCGATGTTGAAGAAATGTCATTACCGCAAAGTAGTTATATGTGGTAATCTGATTTTATATCCACAAAATTTATTAAGGTTTTTTCATAAATTATTAAGAGGACCGTCAAAACAAACAAAGTGAGAACAAGTGGTGACAAAGTGACAAATAGTGCTCAGTGACAAAGTGCGTGATATGTACAATATATTTCAAATGGATGAGGATTTCATTGTGGCCAGGTAAACAAATATTTATAGTAAATCTGCGAAAATAAATTGATTTGATTGGCGCAGGTTCTATGAACTGGTCCACGTGTTACTGTCGACGTTTCAACCCTGGTACTGCTCTACTATGAGGTCAGTGCGGGTCTTCATCAGGACTTAGATAGGGGATGACGGCCTAGACGTGGTTCAAATCCAAATGTGGTCTGATCCCTTCAGAAAAATACGTATCCAATATGTATCTCTAGGTGGCGTGTGGAGGATTCATACGCTATCAATGTAGTTCTCCAAAAGGTATTTCCAATTCAGTTACTTGGCGGAGAAGAGATTCTAGGTAGAGTATAGGCTTGTAGCTCGTATCTCGATCTAGCTGGTCATGTTGCACTTAGCAGATAAGATGTGCAACTGAAGATTTCTCGATTGAGTCTTCGTTAGACTGCAGTGAGTCAGGAGGCTGAACGTCTTTAATTCGGGCGTTAATTCGGGCGTTCCGCGAGGTCAGTCTTATTCGACAACTCGGACGGCTAGCAAGCGTCCCGGCTCGTCTGGAGGGTTAAGCCGAAGACTCAATCGAAAAATCTTCAGTTGCACATCTTATCTGCTAAGTGCAACATGACCAGCTAGATCGAGATACGAGCTACAAGCCTATACTCTATCTAGAATCTCTTCTCCGCCAAGTAACTAAATTGGAAATACCTTTTGGAGAACTACATTGATAGTGTATGAATCCTCCACACGCCACCTAGAGATACATATTGGATACGTATTTTTCTGAAGGGTTCAGACCACATTTGGATTTGAACCACGTCTAGGCCGTCATCCCCTATCTAAGTTCTGATGAAGACCCGCACTGACCTCATAGTAGAGCAGTACCAGGGTTGAAACGTCGACATTAACACGTGGACCAGTTCATAGAACCGGCGCCAATCAAATAAATTTATTTTCGCAGATTTACTATAAATATTTGTTTACCTGGCCACAATGAAATCCTCATCCTTTTGAAATATATTGTACATATCACGCACTTTGTCACTGAGCACTATTTGTCACTTTGTCACCACTTGTTCTCACTTTGTTTGTTTTGACGGTCCTCTTAATAATTTATGAAAAAACGTTTAAAAATTTTGTGGATATAAAATCAGATTACCACATATAACTGTTTGGTGTGTTGTTTATGATGAAAATGGCATATGTTTGAACAACACATGATTTATGCTATCTGTACAAAGGAATTGTGTTACCCAACAGAACCACTGTTTTCCATACATAATACTGCCCAGGTTCTGAGGGATACTGGGTTACCCCATTGGTTACTTAACAATTACCGCAAAGTAGTACATAATAAAGTTCAACGCAGGCGCAAACTCAGCAGATCAGTGTCAAGCCGCCGCAACAAGAACAGCAGCATCCGCCGCAACAAGAACAGCAGCAGCCGCCGCAACAAGAACAGCAGCAGCCGCCGCAACAAGAATAACAGCAGCCGCCGCAACAAGAATAGCAGCAGCCGCCGCAACAAGAATAGCAGCAGCCGCCGCAACAAGAACAGCAGCAGCCGCCGCAACAAGAACAGCAGCAGCCGCCGCAACAAGAACAGCAGCAGCCGCCGCAACAAGAACAGCAGCAGCCGCCGCAACAAGAACAGCAGCAGCCGCCGCAACAAGAACAGCAGCAGCCGCCGCAACAAGAACAGCAGCAGCTGCCGCAACAGCCCACCGTAGTAGTTGTTGCTCCTGACGTAGGGGCATTTCAGGGAATCGAGCTTCCTGCAGACAAAGTGGAGCAAAGTCAAACCACTGTTTCAGAAGATCTATCGTCTTCCAGACCACCAGCAAGGAAAAGGAGGCTTAGTCCATCATCTTCTTCTTCAAGCCCCGCTTCTGATGATCGTGATGACACTTGGGTCCCACCAGCTCGGTCTGAGATTGAGATACGCCACAAGACAATGCTTCTGAAAAGGAAGGTCCCAGAAAAACTGAGAGTTATGGAGGTAGATGTAGAAGAGGGGGGTGATGAGGTTGATGAAGACGAGCCAGTCATCACGCACATTACTCCCGCCCCAAAGGGATTGGAGACCGACATTCTCACCCTATCCAGAAAGGCTGCTACTGAGCGGGATGTAGCACGGATCTCACCAACACAGGCTACACCACCACTACCTCCAGCTGCCATATTTTCCAAGGCCCGGCAGGGACCTACATCCAGCTCAACCATCTCAGTAGGTAGTGGTAGTAAAAGTCACAGTGTAGGTGGAAAGGGTCACATATTTTCAAGCACCCCCTCAAGTTCATCTGGTGTTGAAAGTGGCACATCCAGCAGTGCCAGAAAGTTCTCCTCCCCAGTTTGGGACTTCTTTTCTGTTAGCGCCAAGGAGGAGAACGTTGCTATATGCTCAATTTGTCGGCAAGGTGTTCGGCGTGGTAAGCTTGGTACAAACTATGGTACCGGAGGACAAGCAAGTCATCTCAGAATACACCACAATATCGTGTGGGAGGCTCACCTACTTAAAAGAAAGTAGAAAAACTCAACCCATTGAAGTTGGTCAAGGTGAATCAGGGAGAGATATTATTGCGGTGGAAGGTGAAGAAGAGGGAGGCATTTCTAGCCCTGTTCCCAGTAGTGCAGTGGTAATGCCCACATCCTCCTCAGTAACATCAGAGTGGCACCGCAGTAAGAGCCATACTCAGAGTCTGGGTGAGACACCAAGGCGACCGGCGAGTACCTCAATGAGAATCTGTGTCGTTGAGCCTTAGTGGGTTAATGAAAACAGCACCACTAAGGAAAGTAAGCCAGTCTACCATTGAGAGCATGTTTAGGTTGGAGGGGCAGTTCCAACGCAACCACCCAACGGCACGATTGTACAATGCGAAGCTGGCTAAAATGTTAGTGCTGGACCTTCTTCCTTTTTCATTTGTGGAAGGGGTGGGTTTCCTTGAATTTGTGTCTGCCATCTGCCCGAAATGGAAAGTTCCCAGCCGGTCCTATTTCGCAAGAATTGCTGTTCCGGCACTACATCATGATGTGCTGGAATTGGTTGGTCAAGGTTTGCAGCAGAGTGCTGTGCACAATATCCACCTGACAACAGACATGTGGAGCAGTTGCCAAGCCACAGATTACATGTGCATCACTGCACACTGGATCACTTTTGTGGGGGTTAGAGATAAACTATCTGCACGAGGTGTTGTTGACACAGCTGCGATTTTTGAAGGTACTCGGAAACATGCAACTGTAGCCATGTTCGCCATGGAGAAATCTCATACGGCTGAAAACATTTTAGAAGAGTTTCGCACCAAGGTTTTGGAATGGCTGCGGCCCAGAGGGCTTGGTATTGGTTTTGTTGCCACAGACAATGGCAGTAATGTACTTAAGGCCATGGAACTTGGTTCCTATTTCAGGGTTCCGTGTTTGGCACACTGCATAAACATTATAGTTCAAGACTTTCTGAAAAAAGAACCCATAGTCAGCAATTTACTGGCCATCTGCCGAAGAATATGCACTCATTTCAGCCATTCTTTTAAAGCTCAGAAGCAGCTGAGGATCATCCAACGTGAATTTAGGATGCCAGTCAAGGCACTCATCCAGGAGGTGGCAACACGTTGGAACTCAACGTAGTACATGCTTGATCGTCTGTACGAACAGCACAGGTCACTCCATGAATATGTCTGGTACAAAAGCAGGGATGCTAGTGTTAAAGGCATGACCCTTGAGAGGGAGCAATGGACCCTAATTAAATGCCTGACTGAGATGCTGTCTCCTTTTGAGGTCTTCACACGTGATGTCAGCAAGGAGGACTGTACAATGGGCCAAGCTATCCCATTGTTGCAAATGCTAGAGCATGAGCTGAATAATGTGTCTGAATCATACAAAGGTGTAGAGGACAGAAGGCAAGCCCATGACTTGGTGGAGAGCTTATCCAGGCGCTTAACTGAAAATGTAAGGATACAAAATAAAATTTTGTCACAAGAACATTACATTTGTGCCACAATTCTGGATCCACGTGCAAAATTAGGACTAGTGAAGACATTCCTGCTTTTTCCGACAAGGATGTTGCCCGCTACAAAAGTTGTATAGCTGAAGCAGCCATTAAGTTTGAAAACGAAGGGCTGCTAATGAAAAGCCCGCAACATCAACCCACAACAAGTACTGATACTGAAGCAGGCCATGCAGAATCAAGTGCAACTTCGTCGGATGAGGGCAGTGCGGCTGGCTCAGAGTCACAATCACAAAACTCACCATCACTATCGACTACAGAAACAATAACTGGATCATTAGGCCGAGTACAATCATTACAGGATTGGTATGTAAAGATGGGCCTTTGTAAGCACAGTGCTGATGCACAGAAAAAACAGCACAAAAGCTTACCAGCAGCAACCCTGAACATTGAGCGGATGGTCCAGGCCTATCTGGACGGCCCAACAGAGGTGTACGTTGATCAAAACCCATTGCAGTATTGGTATAGGAAAAGGTCTGAATGGCCACAGCTCAGCAGGCTGGCGATAAGCTATCTGGCTTGCCCTGTCGCAAGTGTCTCTTCCGAACGTGTTTTCAGTGCTGCTGGTTCCATTGTAACATTGAGAAGGACCAGTCTATCTCCAAAAAACGTGGAGAGGTTAACAATGATCAAAATGAATCAGCACTTTATACCACCGAATTACACAATACATGAATCAACAGAGGAAGATGAGGACAGCGGCTCAGGTGACGGAAGTATTGTGTCAGATGATTACCTACTACTGGAAGAACCCCCAGAGTTTGAGGACGAGCTATACTTCCCTGACAATTAGGCTTGCACTTACTGTCTTCCTCCCTTTTTTCCCCCTTTGTTTATGAGTCTGTCGTTCCGGTTATAAACTTGTGAATCGCAACAAATCCATTATCACTGTCTTCTACTCTTCTCATTTAATATACAAGTTTCAGGTGTCTGCTATTTGACAGTACAGTCCTCCGAATCCAGCTCCTCCGCTCCATCATACTGAATCTCCTGCTCAATTCCATTTCCCTCATGAATGATGATTGGATGATGGTAACAACAAATTCAAACTTTCCTCGTCCGTCCAAAACAAGTGGACCATGAATCAGATGACTACTATAGCTATCCTCCTTTCAGAGCCGAGAGAGACTGGCCATTAACTGAAAATAAGATGGAACAGGTAATGATTGATGCCATGCATTGGACGCAGAGTCGCAGACTGAAGGATTTAGATTTTGTTGTGTTTGTTGTGCATGAATTTATGTAATTTTGCACTGCCACTAATCAACTTCCTACAGAACACACTAATTTTCCCCTTCTTGCAAATAAGAAATTTGTACTTCTCCTGCAGCTTGGTGATACATTGCTTTTAATTCAATACAGGAAGGGGACTCACTCAATCTGCGCAATTAGTATGACTGTGACACAACAGCACCGTCCATGATGATGATGGCGAAATAGACGGCCCGTTAACTTAAGATGAGAAGGAACAGGTAATGATTGATGCCATGCATTGGCCGCAGAGTCGCAGACTGAATGATGTAGATTTTGTTGTGTTTGTTGCGCATGAATTTATGTAATTGTGCACTGCCACTAATCAACTTTACAGAACACACTAAACTTCACTCAAGGTGAATTCAATTTTCCCCTTCTTGCAAATAAGAAATTTGTACTTCTCCTGCATCTTGGTGATACATTGCTTTTAATTCAATACAGGAAGGGGACTCACTCAATCTGCGCAATGCGTATGACTGTGACACAACAGCACCGTCCATCATGATGATAGCGAAAGAGATGGCCCGTTAACTTAAGATGAGAAGGAACAGGTAATGAATGATGACAATTAATGGCATGCATTGGACACCTGACTCTGAGCTATTGGTCTTTGTGTTTGCATTGTTTGTTTGTTGTGCACAAAGTGATATCAAAGTGTACTAGTAGTAATCTATCTTTCTGTACACAATAAAGAATGACTCAAGTCAGTAATATTTATATTTCTACTCTTGTTGTGTCATAAAAATTTTACTTATACTGCAGGCCGATCTTCACAGTCAGTCAGTAAAAGTATCAGAGATGATGATGAAGTCAGGAGGATGTTTCAGGAGTGGCATAAAACGGAAAAGCCTAAAGGTAAACACGTCAACAACAACCACAGCAGACCCAAATGTCTGTGTAGAAGTTGAATAGAGTGTAGCGGTGGGATGACTGCAGTGCATTGATTTTACTAACTTAAACTGTAAAATGCTATGTTTGGAATTGATAATGTGCTTTGCGTTTGTCCAACTCTTTGAGAGGAAAAAAAAGGACTCTAAAGTGTTAACGTAGGATGTGCTAATGCTAAGCACTGTGGGCCTGCTCTCTCCTGTTACTGTTGAAGGTCAATGCTGGAAACAGACTAGAGTAGAGATGATGCATACATGCCACCTCGGAAAGTGTTCTTATTGCACTACACCATCACTTGTGCATTTGTTTTAACTTTCTTTCTCAATATCCCCTTTGGTTTTCCATCTACAATTACAGGCCGGTCCTTGCCCTAAACTTTGTAAAACATTACAATGCATATTAATTACCTTACCAATCCATCACCTTTTTTTTTCCAGCCGGGCAGTGGCGAGGCGACACACCCAAGATTGATGGACGAGAGGAGCAAGAGGAATGCCGAGATGCAAATCCAGTCCACATTTTTGACCAGGATAAGACAGTAACAGTATCCACTTTTATCTTCTTTTAAATAATTTGATTAATATCTTGTATACAATCTTTACAACAGTGTGTTCTTGGAGTTGTTATCATTAGGTTTGCTCTGTGTTTACGTTTCTTCCCTACCAATATTTAAAGTTTCTATTTGCTATCTGTTAAAGTATTAAGGCCGAAACAACAGAACAAGAACTAGAAGTGTATGTAATCCGGGTCTCTCATCATCATGCATGCATTGCCTTTTTCTCCCTTAACATATGGATATGGTAGTCTTCAATGATTGTCGTTTGTTTGTCTATGTATGCATACTGTTTTTCTATGTCAAACCTTTCCCAAAAAACCCCTTCCCATCCACTCAACAAACCCTAACCCTCTTCCCCCGGGCTGTGTGACTTATTGTCGAGGTGTAACTAAATTAAATGTACACCAATACTTAATCACACACTTGCTGGGGCGGATGTGGTGAAAGCAACACTACTTCAATTTCAAGGCAGAGCGATGATCTTCTGCTTGGCCACCCATGAGTAGGATATTTCAGAGGTTATTTTTTTTAACAAAGGAACATATACCTCAGCATGAATTGCCGGCATTGATTGGATTTGTTTGTTGTCATTCCTCATATACAGCACTAACTGTTAGACTGTAGGCATAGTCAAGTGACTCGACACAACTATAGTTTGTAACTCTGTCTAGTAGGCTATCCTCCTAACCACCATTCAGTTTTTTTGGCAAATATTTGAGCATATTATTGTTGCTCGGTAAGTTCTGTACTGTACTTCATTCAACTACTCCTCTAACAGTCTCTCAAAGGCGATTGACTGTCTCCTTTTCTTTTTTTGGAAATGCTGCCGCCCTGCCAGTGTCTACTACTACTACTACTATACTACCACCACCACCACCCCAATCATGGCATGTATGAAAAAGGAAACCATCTTCACCATGCAGCCAGTGCTGTGACACAGTTGGACATAAACATCAAGCACCGGTAAGAGACAAGTTTGGGGGAGGCAGAATTAATAATGGACATGTCAATGATTTCGTTTTCACAAACCAGTCCAAAGGATGCATAGACTACAGGACAGACTGAAAGTACTAGAAGGACCAGTCAATGAGTGAGGTGTGTCTCTCATCTATCTGTTTGTGTCTTATACAGTCAGCCAATTATTGAAATCAAACACAGGCTATGGGCGGCCATGCACCAGCAAGGAAACAGTGTGATGTTAAACAGTTACCCCACCTACAAAACATTAACAACATTGCATGTAACATAGAAAAATATATTTAATTTACCCTAACAAAAATAAACTAAACCCACAAAAGCTCACCCACCCCCCTCCCTAACCCCAACCACTGTCCATAGTAGAAAAAAGTCTGTAACGCCCAAACGAGTTAAGAACAAGAATTAAAAAAGGGGCAGAACAGGATGACAGGGACTAACTGGTGGGGCGGGACTCGAGGAGGACACGCATCTGGCGCATCTCGCCCTCTAAACGGGCGACACGGCATCTAAGGGTGCGGCAGTTACAGCCACAGTGGGGGGGGGGCACCGGAGATGGCACGGTGGCGGCGGGCAGCCGCCAGACGGTGGCGTCGGCCACAGGAGGAGGCTTCCACAATTGCAGCCGCAGTCTCCTCCTCCACCTCGGTTAAGACCAACAGCTGCCGGTATTCTCGCTGGATTGCCTCCAGCTTCCGGCGCCTTGCCTTGGCGGCCAACTCCCTTCGATTTAGTTTAGGAGTAGCTGTGTATCAAAAAGAAAAAACAAGACAATTGTAAAATATACTCTTAGAAAAACAGTAAGACAAGTTAATTATTTATACACATAGTGGCATGGTAGAGTAGCACTATAAAGCACAGTAGTACATAACATTTTAAATCGCGCCCGTCCTTCTTCCTTCCACCCGTCTTTCACTTTTTAGTTGAACAGTGCGCCAGGTGCTCTTCTCCATAAAACTTTCAAAGCTGAGTTGAAATCAGATAGATGAGGCCATTGGTTACTCAATACTCCGGCTCCTATGCCAATTAAAGGGAATTCTAGTCTTCTAGTTTACTCTTCAAACGTCCCCAACAACTCATACTTACTTACATCGGATAGCGTGCGGACTTTGTCCGCCCGCCATCCTCATGCTAAAAAGGGTGGGGGTCCCGTGGGGACAATTAATTAGGATGATGCACCCGGCACAGTGGCGGGCGCATATTGTTTTTTTTTTTACATTCTGGTTGGCTTTGCTGAAAGCAATGCTAAAATGTTGTGCTGCTTTTCCAAGCACAACATAACGGGCCCCGCACCGAGCCTGTCACGTTTTGCTTTGAAAGGCGGGGGGGTACCATAGCATAGGTAGGTACCCTCCATGGGGGCACCCAAGCATACTCTGCAATGTCTGCATGCCTTTCCGTGGCGGACGGCAATGCCGCCACGCAAAGGCATTCCAAAATGCAGATGATATGGCTGGCAGTGTATTCAGAGAGACACCACCGGCATATTGAACCCTTTTCCGCCTGGTCGACATGTGGGGGGTCTGAATAATTTCTACAGGGATGGCGGAGGTTTGCCCCTGCGGTGTCGGCAGTGAATTCCAGCCGGCCCGGCGGGGGCAATACGCCCACCATCCTAATCGGGCCCCAAGTCACAACTGTAGAGTATACACATACATACAGTACACCCTTGCAGTGAGTGTGCTGTCAAGTTCAACAATAGTTAAGGATTATGAATCTAACTTACCACCGCCTGCCACTGGTGCTGCCACTCCCCCTACCGCTCCATCGTCGGTATCGGCAGCAACTGCCGCATCCTCGCCGTCCTCGTCGCCTTGTTCGCTGGCCCCGGCACTGGTGGTCGATAGTGCGCCTAGAAAACATTACACATTTATTAGGCGTCGTATACACCTCCCCCCTATTGATCAGTTGCAAGGTTGAAAAATGAGTTAATACTAACATACATCACTAGTACAAATCAGGTAGTAGTAGAGTTGTCAAGAATTCCTGTCATACGAGGGGAGGAAAACGGTAACCAGCGAAAACGGACTACATCTCCCAGGATGCTTAGCGGTTGAGAGGTTATGTAAACAGGAGAGCTGTTACATAACTCAAGGGAAACACGCCCTTATGTAAACAGGAGAGCTGTTACATAACTCAAGGGAAACACGCCCTTATGTAAACAGGAGAGCTGTTACATAACTCAAGGGAAACACGCCCTTATGTAAACAGGAGAGCTGTTACATAACTCAAGGGAAACACGCCCTTATGTAAACAGGAGAGCTGTTACATAACTCAAGGAAAACACGCCCTATAAAGGGAGGAACCGGGAGGTACAAGGCGGTCGGATATTGTGTTTACACCGACGTACCTGCTTCGTGAAGAGCAGTGTTCCGGAGTGGTGCTCCAGTAAGGCAAGAACGGAGGTAGGTCGAGTCGTTACTCCCTGGGCCGTGTCTTGCCCCATCGTCACCTGTGAAGGACCCGGAAGCTCTACTGGTCAACCATTGAGCTTCGCTTTTTGACTCGGCTGAGTCCAAGCGCAGTGGCGCTTTTGCTGGTTGGAGTCGTAACTCCCAGCCCGACCAGAGACACAGGGACTGCCAGCTGTAACGCACACCAGGAGGTGTTTGCCGCGTTACAGACTCGGAAGTCCACAGGATCGATCGAGCGGCTGCTCTCGGTTCAGTCTTCTTGCTTTTGAGTGGGGTATCGGTGACGCATCACCAGGAGGTGACTCCGCGTCCCGGTGCAGTCTGAGGAAGAGGTTGAGCGGCTGCTCCCTTCAGGTAGAGACCCCGGCTGGGTGTTTCCCTGACTCCTCGATTCTCCCCAACACTCTTCGTGCCCCTCACAGCCTACCGATTGGCATTGTCGGCCATTTCATTTCTGCCCTCTGTTGGCATACGCCGGGATCGGCGTATATGCAGAGGACGGTTAGGACCATCCGTGCTGTGGGCTGGTAACGTACTTAGCCTGGAGGATTCCAGTGACTATAACTTTTGTTTGTTCTTTGTATTTTATTTGCCTTCATTAAAAGAACTAACCCTTCACAAGTGGTTGCGTCCTCATTGTCGTGTCTGTTAAACGATCCTGAGACGTTCAGGACGTTACAAGAGTAGACACTAATAGTTATATATGATCATTGTAGCCTTTGCTTAATTAGCCCTAGCCATGCTACCATTTTACCTTTGTGGCTTTTATTTTTGCACATGTGACGTTACCTTTACCTTGCAGCTTCTTAAGACACCTTTGAGCACACATGACCTGCCTCACACTGCTACTGTCTAGTCTACGCGCTGCGTACAAGCGGTCAACAAACATTAACAAGCCACGTTTTTAGGAAGTACTGGTGTACTACTGTTACTGTTAGTCCATATTGCTTATCCATAGATGCTACACTTTTTGGCACGGCTGAGAAAAGCTTGCAAGTTGCAATATACTAACGCACACCATTTCTTTTTTCGCATTACAGACGCAAAATTCCCTTCTACGAACCAGAGCTTCTGAATGATGCAACAACTACCAGTACTAGGTTCTTCTAAGGTGAGGGGTCCCTTCACTCACATCTTCATTTATAAATTTATATAAACTAAATTGGTATGGGATGGTGGTGCTGCCTTCCACCACTGTTCAGTTATCATGATTTAATTCCCAACTGTATAAGTGTAACAATGTATTTGTTTTAATGTTATTGATTTTCCGGTTGGTGCTGCTAAGAAAACAGTGTACAGACCTTCTCAAATTGAAATAAACATTTTGAACTTACATAGACTTGGTGGTATTTGGTGTGGACTAACTTACACGAGTGAGCAAATTAAAGTAAGGGTGTGCATGTAAATTGCTTCCACGACTGAGAGGTTGGGTGTGTTATGTTCTGGGTTGTCTACTTGTTGGGTATCTTGGGGGGGGAGGGTTCCGAGACCTAATAGTTATGACAAGACAGTACTATAGTCAAGCAGTGGAATTGTGGTGGGTGCGGAATTTCTGATTGAGGTGTGCAAGGAAGGTCCAACCTACCATCACCAACATCCTATTTTCTTGTGCAAATGTATGTGCAAGATCCCTACAACAGTAGTATGTCCTATAGGGTATCATATCAAAATAGTAATAAATCTGGTAGGGCTGTTGCTGTGAATTTTCAAAGCCTCAAGATCAATAAGAGTAAAAGTAGTACAAGACGACGACCCAACGGATTGGACTCAATGGCTCGAGCTACTGGTGAATATGAGTTTTATATTACAACCTTTCACAAAGAGTGGCACTGGCCAACTGGGCAAGACTAGCTACTACAGTACAGACAGACTGATTGTATGTAGTAGTAGTAGTACTCAGAGTCATCATAACGGAGGCAGGGATAAGATTTTTGAAACCGTACAGATCGAAGGATAATTGGTGGTAAAAAAATAGCATTTGGAAACAAACAATAGTTTGGGAAAAATATGGGGCAGTAAAAGTTATGGAATAAGAAATATTATTACAAACAAGAAGACTTACTGGGGCCAGCAGAGGAGCCCTCAGCGGTGTCCTCCTGGTGGTGTTCTTCCTGTCCCGCCGACTGCCCAGTCGGTCTGCCCCTGGGTGCTGATGAACAGGAAAGATATAAGAAAGAGACAAACATTGATGGATGGTGTCAAACAAATACAATATTTTTCAACAACGGTCAAAAAACACTTATGTAAACAACAATTGCAATAACTACATTGACCGATCTCATCTGGTCAACATGTAATATCGGGGGATTCACAGTTCGACTACTTAAGTTACTATTTATCAACAGTAATCCAGTCTTCCATTCTCATTCCAGAAAACTAAGTTACAACTAAGCCTAAGTACAACGTACCACCCAACCTAGCCCACCTATTCCAGTCATGCCAATTGTACATTAAGTATGCATTTCCACTGTATTCCTCAACAATGCGTATGGTCAAATCATGGAGGACACATGAACATGACTACATTTTTTGTATACACCAAATTTTGGTTTGATTGATGCTGATCTGCTACTGCTAAGTAACTGCTAAGCCTACCACCACTCATTGAACAAACTAGAAAAGGTTCTAAAGACTGCCGTACTAGCAGCACGTCACGTAACTGAGTGAGGGAGCATCACGCATACCACTAACAAATTAGAAGCTCATACAAAGTAGTGTACCTAAACATCAATCCGTCCCTATCTATTAGTGACGGGACAAAGTAAGGAGTGCACTAGAGTCACTGTAGCATTACGTAACTTAATTTCTCTAAAATAAACTCATAAAGAATCACGCTAAGCAAACGCAAAGCTGCAAACAAGTAAGATTAGTCGGGAGGAAAGCAAAATCAGAACCTACCTGCAGAGCAGCACGCCGCCACCGCCAAGAGTCACGGGGGGGGATAGCTTGACCCTGAAACCGGCACTTTCCCGCGTCGCCGCCCCGGGACTTAATCTCCCGGCTGCCCCAGCGGCGGCGCAACGTCAGCAAACGCAGCGCCAGCGCCAGGAGGCGCCTTCAAATTGCATTGAGGCCCGCTTCGTGGGACGCGCGCGGGACGCGCCGGGCGAAGCCCGGGCAAAGGGCGGGCCGTCTACGGCCGTCCGAGGCCGATAGAGGCTGGGCTGGGCCACGTCCCTGAGGCCTACATCCCCTTGGTAAGAACTCCTTGACTCTTCTGCTTTTGTACGTAATCATGTCACTTGCTACGGATAACGAGGGGAAACGCTGCCTTACACCGGCCGCAGCAGGTGGAAGACCCACCGGCACTCTTGATGACTTTTTCCTGAGAGCAGCCGATGTTGTGGGTAGGGAGATTGCCCGGACTGAAAAGCGTTTGTCTATGGAACTTTTGAGCGCCAGACGCTCCTCTCTAGGAGATTTAAGTAATGTGGTGTCACCAGCAAGGGCAGATTCGACTTCCTTATGCCCACGCATTTCAACGTACTCTGACTACCCTTTTGTCGAGGATTCTGTGTCTAAGAGTAATAACTCCTTTAGCAGTCTTGATTCATCCGAGGGTTTCTATCCGATTGAGCCCAGGAAAAGCTTACAGCCAGAAGATCATGTAGCCCCTGAAGCCAAAATGGTAGCGGCTCCTCCTAGTTTGGATAGGAAAGGGAAAGGGAAAGGGAAAAGGAAAAGGGGCGGGAGCAGTCAAACAGGCAGGAAATCTAAAGTTATAAAGCTGTCTGGTATACATAGTGTAACTTGCCCTAAGAATGCTATTAAAAAACCCAAGAAGAACTCTCAAGTACTGATAGATCCTGTTCTGTTGTCTCCTGCTTTAAATAATAGAGCTATATTTAGCGGTAGGGTCGAGGACACAGTAGTATCACTTTCAAACATAACCCATCTTTTGCGTTCCTTTACCCTTCCAATAATTGAGAGATTGAAAAACATTAATGGTAAGTTAGACGCCTTGGGTGAGCTTGTCAATATCAATACGCGTAGGCTCGAAAACTTAACATCGCCCAAGTCGATCACCTGTACTGAAATAACATCTAGCAATAACTCAGCCCCTCAAGGTCTAAATACCCAGGTAGCTACAACCCTTTCTGGCGATAACTGTACCACTACTGTACTTTTGATGCCCCCTCTAACTAAAAGTGTTAATACTGCCGAATCCATCTCACTTACTACTACATCCTTACAAATTAGTGATAAATGTTTGAGGGAGAAAGAGCGGGTTGATCAGGCTGAACGGGTTCCTTTACCAGTTATTAACCTTCCACCAGTGTGCTCACCTTTAGTAGTAGTGCTCGCAAATGTCCCTGCATTGAATAAGGGCGTTAGTGAGGACTTTGGTCAATTAAAAAAATAAGGTGCTTCACTGGTTTACAAAGAACACCATGGCGGGTAACAACATTTGGAATGATTTAATAATGGTACGTAGAGTGGCCTGGATTGGTAGATCCAAGAAGACCAAAGCTGGAGACTGCATTATACTCAATTTTAATAATTCTTTTTTGGTTAGACGAATTATTGACGAATCGTTATTTAATGCAAAGCCACAATCGAAGGGTATCCAGATCCTCTCACTTGATTATTTTTACAGGGAGCTGAATAGACCAAACACCAGTATGATCTCTGAGCTTGGGGGTAGGAAGAGCTACCGCACCCCACTTAATTTAGGTTGGGAATACCCCAGGAAAACGTTTCCTAATCAGATGTGGAGTGGGAACGACAGTCACCACCGTAGTTTCGTAGGGGTCAATCGCTTCTCAGTTTTGAGCGGACTTGAAGGAGTGGACTGACGCCCAACTACGGAGGTTGCTGTTACTTCTGCCATGACTGATTTGTGTGTACCAACTGCGATACCCTGTGTAAGCGACGTGCAGAAGGTAACCCTACCATCGGACCAACTAGAGGCAGTTAAAAATAAAGGAACCAGGATTGCCTTCTGGAATGTAGCCGGTCTCCGTTCCAAGATCGATAATCCTATATGGATTGATTATATTAAGGACATAGACATTTTATGTCTGCAAGAGACCTGGTCCCTGGAAGCCATCCATATTACCGGCCACAGAACCTTTCATCAACCTGCTAGTCCCTCTACTTCAGGGAGAAATAAAGGGGGCCTGATTATCTATTTATCTAACCTGATGGAGACCTTGTCAGTAAAAATGGTGGGCCAATGTAATCACTATCAGATTATTCTAATCCGGGTGACTCCCAAGGTGGAGTTGCTCATCGTTAACTTGTAGAATAGTATTGAGAAAGGTCTAGTTAATGGTATGATAAATACTCTTATTAAGGATTTAGGAGCCTTGCTAGTTTCATCCCCACGGGATTCCATTATTATTTGGGGAGGTGATTTTAACCACCACCTCTGTAAACACTTTATGAGTGGCTGCGGTGATCAGGAAAAATATAAATCAGAATATCAACCACATTTCGATCATAATAGCGGGGGCGATTCATTTAATGAAATGATGGCATCATTTGATCTTGGTTTTGTTAACTTGCTTTGTAGACCTCCGGTGGAGTTCAGCTCGACATATGTGGGGAGAGGGTTTAGTACGTTGATCGACTTCGTTACCGTTACCAACTCCCACTCCAGCTGGTTAACCGATTTTGCCACACATACTGTCGGGGTGAGTGACCATCTCCCACTAAGTTTTAGCATACAGCTCCCCTGTAAATCAGTCCGTTCTCCGGCGGAGAAACTAGCCTGGACTACTGACTGCACTCTAAATAGAACGAATGGGTTTGCCCTTAGATGGTCAAAGTGTAATCAAGAGGTGATGGACAGGAACATTATTAAACAAGCATTAACTTCCATTAATGTGTGCCTTCAGGACGAAGTATCTCATTCAAATATTCTGGAATCTTTCGCTACAATTACAAAGATTATTAAAGAGGACCTACATCGTCCCCTTAAAGAGGGGAAAGTAGCTAGAAAAGGGTGGTTTGATTCAGCGTGCACTAAGGCCCATACTGCTTTAAAGATAGCCTTAGGGAAAACTCCGAGGAATCAAACTGAAATTATTCACCTTAGACGTGTGTACAACCAGGCCCGGAAGGCTCGGAAATGCGCGATTAAGAACGATGCGTGGGAATGTTTATATAACGCGTCCTTGGAAAAGGATTGCTCTGCCTTCTGGCTGGCGGTCAGGGCTCCTTTCCTTACTACAGGGGAAACCGATAGAATGGATGTGGCCATCACTGAAGATTCGTGGGTTGACTTTTTTGCTGAGGTTTATAATCCGGGAGGGAATGACAAATTGGTAGTTAAGAAGTTAATTACCCAGGGTCAAATGGCGGACGATTTCGTTCCGATTAACTTAGACGCTACCGTTGATGAAATCTTTGTCGCAATCACCCAGAGTAAAGGCAATAAAGCGCCAGGCGCAGATGGCGTCCCAATTGATCTATTCAAAATTCAGCCAGGGCTCTGATCGCCTCTACTTATGCGTGTTATAGAGGCTAGCTGTGCGCGGGGCTTTATTGATACCTGGGCAGACTCTATAATTATACCAATATTTAAAAAAGGGGACCGGGATAAACCCTCTTGTTATCGTCCCATATCCCTTCTGGATTCTTTTTTGAAAGTCACCGGGCGAGTTATCCTGAATCGTTTACAACTATGGGCCGCTGAGTCCAACATCTTATCGCCGGTTCAATACGGCTTTCGCAAGGGCTGCGGCACTGTTGAACAGGTTCTTAACTTTACGTCATTAGTTGGCAAATATACCCAGGCCAAAGAGGGTAAACTCTTTGTCGTGTTCGTTGACCTAAGTGCGGCCTTCGATTGTGTCATTCATAACCGATTGTGGCAGATCTTGAGCGACATGAAGGTCGACGAAGTACTTATTTCCTTTCTAAGACAGTTGTATGCCGGCGCTAGGGCGAAGGTTAGATATGGTCTAAATGGTGAATGCACTAAGCCTTTTTATGTAAAAAGGGGCGTGAGACAAGGGTGCGTACTCGCCCCACTGCTGTTTAACCTGTATACTAACGACCTAGAAAATGTTTTAGTTGCTGCAGTACGCGATTCCCCTCAGGCCAACCAGCACCAAATCGCGTCCCTCCTATACGCTGATGATGCAGTGATTATGTCCCGGACGCAAAGAGGTCTCCAAACTGCCCTGGACACTTACATAAATTTTATGGATAACAGGGGGTTAAAACTCAATGTTTCCAAATCATTTGTGATGTCCTGTGGTAGTAGTAAGAAAAGAGTGTGCCGCTTGTTTGCGGGGAAGGAGGAACTTGCCCCATCTAAAATATTTTCGTACCTGGGCATAGTCCTCGAGGAAAAGGGGTCCTGGGGGCCAGCCATCAGAAATAGGACATTGTCTTTCAAGAAAGCCACCGCTGCGCTTATGGCTTTCTCGAAAAAGTTGGGGAAGAGACCGCCTGCAATACTGTTAAAAATCTATCAAGCCAAGTGTATCAGTGTAGCCATATATGGGGCAGGTATTTGGGGGATCAATAACAATTTTTCCTCAATACAAAGGGTAGAGAATGCATTCCTAAGATTCATCCTGGCAACTCCTGCTAGTTCCCCTGTTTTTAACTGCCATGCAGAGTTAGGTATGCGTTATGTGAGTGATCTGATTAGCATACAACCAGTCCTGCTTTGGTATAGGGTATGGACTTCTCCAGTCCTAACGTTAAATAGAGATATCCTCAAGGATTGCATGGGATTGGATAGGGCACTTAGGATACCCTGGTTGAAGTATATTTGTCAATTCACAAGGGATCTTGGTAGACCCGAGTTTTACTTTCAACCAGAGTCCATGTGCGGCTTAACAAGAAAGGATTTGAAGGAGCTATGTTGGTCTCATGTTGAATCACTCAGACTAGGTGTTGAATTTAATAAGAATCACGTATTGCAACATCAACGTATACTGGTTTCTTATAACATTCAGCCCTATTTAACATGGTGTCAGGTGGGCTTTGATCGTTTTTTGCTAACTAGGCTAAGGTTCGACGTTTTCTTCCGTCTAGTATCCTTCCCCGCAGTTAATGATTGGGCAAGAAAACTATGTAATTGCCCGTGTGACAATCTGTCTACCCAATCAACTTTGCATGTAATCTGTTTCTGTAAATTTTATTCGATGGAAAGATCTAGATGGATTAAGCCATTTTAAAAAAAACATGGTTCATGGAGACATTGCCGGCCCGCTTTATTGTTCTTAGTATCTTTACAGGATGAATACTGTGTGTCAATAATGCTGGGCTTTGTAAAAAGTATTTTAAGAAAAAGGAAAAGTTTAATCAATTTTTAGGTAATTTATCTAGGTACTGCTTAATAATATTTTTATTGTGGTTTACTTTTGTCTATGTATGAACATGTTACTTTTATGACTTCATGAATCTTGAACTCGAATAAAGTATTATTATTATTATTATTATTATTATTAGTAGTGCAGAAGAGCACCATAATCACAGAAGACTTTTAAACGTTATTAACCTGGAATGTATTGTAAGCAGCAACATTCTAGCTGGTTGGAAGGAAAAAAAATATTCACAATATATAACACAGAGCAGAAGAACAGACACAAAGTTGTAGTAATTAAATATGTACTCACCAAGCCCCGGGACCTCCACTCCTAGCAGGTCCAGCAGGTCCTGCTCATGGTCCAGGATGTCGGACCACCGGTGCGTCAGCTGTGCCTGGGTGCGCCGGATCCCAGAGATGCGCGACACTGCCTGGCGCACCTTCCCCCACCACTGCCGACGCTCCCGGAGGCCGTACCCGGACCCAGGCCTGCCACCTGCTGCCAGGGTTGAGGGGAGGTGGCGCTGCACAAAGAAAATTAGTGCAGCCAACTCCACCTCCCCAAATAAGGCCCATGCCTGCACCCCTTGTGGGCGCCGCCTTCCGCAAGGAAGGCGATCGCGGCTCTGGCTGCGCCGGCGAACAGCCCTACCCTTGGACATGGTTCTGGGGACGGGGCGGGAAAGAAAAGGTAAAATAAATAAAGGAGTAAAGGAATAAAATAGCAGGCAATAGAAAGAGAAACGCAGCTAAAAAACAAAAAAAAAAGTTGACAAAAACCAAAAATATAGAAGCAGGAAAATAGTTAGAGAAATAATAAGTAATAAAGATCCAAAAAAAGTGGCTATAAACAAAGGATTGAAAAGATTTTGGGAGGATTGAAAATCAGGCCCCAGAACCATGCAATAGAGTGAAAAACAAGATGGCCGCGCCCATTGCGACCACGTGCGCAAGATCACGCAATATTTTCTCCCCGAGCAAACAAAAAGCAACGCGATCAAGTAAAAGCAGTCGCGAACAGGAAATATCGACCGCGAACGGGCGCGAACATGCATTGCGCGACCCGGAACAGGAAGTAAGCATCGCGAGAGGGCGGGACAAGTGAAAACAAGATGGCCGCACCCGTGAGCAACCGCATGGGTAAGTTGGCGACCCGCGATCACGCAAAAAATACCGCGAACAGGCGGGAAAAAAACTTCCGCGTCTTCACGATATTTCCGGCGTGTTTGCGGAGATTTTCAGCATTTTCGCGATAATTTGCGAAAGTTGATTTCGCAAATTCCGCCCACCCTTAATTAAAGCGTGAGCCCAAATTGTGTGTCTTATGCTGTGAAGTCATGTGCCGTGGCCGCTGCACTACAGTTGTGGAAGTAGTGTCCGGGTGTGTTTATAACTACTAGGATGAACTACTGACATGTACTGGTATGAAAGTCCTGTGGTACGGAATATATTTATGGTATTGTCTAGAGTCTCATGTTGCTAAGCAGAGCTGCTGCCGGATTAAAGCGTGAGCCCACACTGTGTGTCATATGCTGTGAAGTCATGTGCTCTGGCCACTGTGCCACATCTGTGCAAGTAGTGTCAGCATGTAGTTATAGGTACTTGGATGAACTTTTGTTTAGAACATTGTAGCTTGTGTATAGTGCTTAGGTGGTGTTGTATAGGGAGTGAGAAGGTAAATCAACATGGTTTTTGTAGAGCGCAAACTACTCACCCCTATGGGTGAGTAGAGCTGGGTATCAAAGCGAGAGGTCTGTGCCGCAAAATGAGATGGTCTGGCCGCTGCGCCACAGCAGTGTGGAGAATAAATTTGGGCGAGGGTGCGGGAGATGGCGTTATATGGCCCTAAAATAGGGGGCCTACTTTGTAAGTTATAGAGTGGCTCTAAAAAGAGCCCTTGTGTTCATTAGTTGGAGCTACACATAAGTGCGGATGAACAGCTTCCAGTTATTCAGGAAAACTTGGTTTCCCTGATCTGTGAAGTGTAGTCTATCACTTCTGTATATATCCGCCATATCAAAACGTATGTTGTTGTTGTATATGGACCCCATTTTGTGGTCTCTGAGGTATGCACAGACAGCTTTGCTGACTTTTTTCTGAGATTTTTCAATCTGAAGACAAAATTGTTTGGACCATTTCCTCTTCTGTCTTTGGTATATATTGGAATATACAAAGACAGTTGGAGGCAAAAGCAGCATCAATTGTCCAAAGGTGTCCTTCATAAGCATTTCCAAATCTACCCCAGTCAATGTGAATAGGTCGTTTCCACCACAGTGCACAATCATGAGGTCAGGGTGTTGGAGATGCAAACAGGTTTTAACCAAAGGCAACAATTGGTGCCACTTCAATTCTCTCTGTCCAAACCATTTAATGTCCACATTTTGTAAACCCAGGTCTAAATCAATACGTCTCTGTTCTGCATACCTCTTGCACCAGAAAACATATCTATGTCCTACAATCCACACTAGCATTTTAAAGGTATGGCTGGAAGGTATGGAAAGATGTCTGTAGCTCATGCAGCTCCTTCGTAGAATAAGAGATATGTTGAAAGACGGGGAACTAGTTTCTTTTCGCATACAAAACGGTACCTGATTGGGCGATGAAAAGCATTGTTTTTTAAAAGTAGGGTGCACATTCGTTTTGTGGGAAAGTATGTTTGTGATTGGTTAAGAAAAAGCAGTTTGTACGTACATATTATAGTACATATTATGGGATAAAATGTGCTCAACTCAACCACACCTGCTACTTGCATTTGGAAGGCACTGTTCGAACTTAAAACAATCATGAACTTTTAACCTGCACGTGCTGTTAAATGTTCCAGAAAATGTTGCAAAAACATATTAGGTTTAAAAAAATTGATGAACATTTAAACTCCACGTGTTGAAGAATGTTATATAAAGTGTGTTGATAGAATATGTTGCATTTCTGACTTCGATGTGTGCTTGAATATTAACAAAATTATTTATATGGAAAAGTAGAAAGACAGTAATAGAGGGAATTTTTGAAAGCTAAAAGAATCAAGGAACTATGGTAATTTGTTCTTGATTACCTACTGTCAGTCGCCAGTAGGTAGTTATCACTGTTAACGATCTGAAAGTGCGGTGTTGCTCAGAGTGGCATGGTGGTGATATGATATGGTGCTACACTCGGGTATGAAACCAAGAGTCTAAACCATGAGGTCATTGCTGTAAAGTGATGTGGTCTGGTGTTTGTAGCATACGTGTGCAAGTAGTGTTATTAGGCGTTTATACCATACAGGGAGTGGGAAGCGAACTACTGACCGCTAATGTGTGTTGATAGTATAGCGGAAGCGGGAAGCGAAGTAGTTACACCTACCGGTGTGAAGACTTAGGGATGAAGCCAAGCTGATTGCTGTGAAGTGATGGGTTCTGGGCGGTTTAGGATACTAGCTGCTGTAGTATAAGTGTGTAAGTAGTGTTAGTATGCGCTTATAGTATATAAGGAGTGGGAAGCAAACTACTCATCCCTACTGGTATGAAGACTTGGGGATTAAACCGTGAGCCTAAATTGTGAGCTCATTGCTGTAAAGTGATGTGCTCTGGGCGCTGTAGCATACTTGTGGAAGAATTGTTAGTTTACGTTTATACAATATAGGGAGTGGGAAGCAAAAGTCTTACCCCTACCGGTGTCAAGACTCGTGGATGAAACTATGAGCTAATTGCTGTAAAGTCATGTGCTCTGTGTAGTATTCCATTGTAAGTCATAGTAGAATGTTAGTATGCAATTCTACTAGAATCTAAGGGGCATTATCAAGGAACGGCATTAAAATGATCGCCGCTTTTGCGGCAGGAAACTGACCGATGTGACTGAACGAGGTCAGAGTTCACATCATTATGCACGGCAACATCGCTTTTTTTCACGTGCGCAGAACCGCCCTCAACAGGTCTCTGTAGGGCAGCGCTTGCCGTAGGTTCTGGCCTACCTTATGGTATAGCAGGTCTTTAAAATGAGACAGAGATTTGACTGTATTAGGTCAAAGATCACATCATAACACATGGCGATATCGCTTATTCGCACATGCGCAGTCTGGCTGATGCATCCCATTCCTCCAACAGCACCGCGCTGAAGAGGTGTCTGTAGGGCAGCGCAGCCTGCTGGCTCAGGCCTACAGTACAGTCCAGCAGGTCTTTAAAATGAGACAGAGATGTGACTGAATGAGGTCAAAGATCACATCATGGCAATATCGTTTGTTCGGACCTGCGCAGCTAGGCTGATGCACCCCACCCCTCTTGCCGCAGCGTGCTCAATTGGAGGCCGTGTGCACCCAGGCCGCTCTGCTTTCCTGCTGTCATTGTTGTGTGAGCAAACGGGCAGCAGTGCTCACAATTCAGATGGAGTGTTGATTGCAGGAGAGTGTACACCTCATAGATCCCTTTCGTAGACAACGGGCAGTAGGGCTCTCAATTTAGAGCCCGTGTTGATTGCCAGGATGGAGTACACTACTTGGATCCATTTCTTTTTTTTATTGCGCATTGTGATATGCAAGGTGGATGCGGCAAATCATTGAGGTAGTGTGGAAGAAGAGGGGCATGTGGCGTTGTGGTTATCCTATTTCTACGTATGCAAAGTGGGCTGCGCTTGCGTACGCCGGGCCAGCGCAGGGGTGTGAATAATTAATCCGGGGACTTGGGCGTTGTTTAGTTCCTGCCTGGCCAGGAAGTGTGCTTATGTGTGTTTCTTTTGTAGTTTTGACCTCGCAGAGTGAGCAATTTAGATTAGTGTAGCATGTGTCGGGGGGCGGAAACTATTGTTAATGAGATGGCATGTGATCTAGGATGTGCAGTCTGCCCATGGTTGATGAGCCAGCAATACGCAGGCCGAAACACATTTGTTTTTTGATGAACGTTTGAGATGCATGGCAATCACACGTGGAAGGCTAATGTACAGAGCATGAATATTGATCAAAATGATCTTTGAATGTTGTGTGTAGTATAAGATATGTGTATACAGGAAAACACTTTTCAAAAAAGCTTTCTAAGCAGAAGAGGTGTCTCTCATCAAACTCTGTAGAGAGAATGAGTAAAATGGATGGGGTCGTACAACTGTTACAATGGGAAATGTTATGAACCATATCAAATGCTTTTTTTTAAGGTCACATGGCAATTGCGCACCGAGCGCGCAAGGAGGCCACACCCGACGCGATTTTGACAAAATATATTTATCATAATATACGTTTATTACAGTTATAAATATATAAATGTTTAAAATAATTTAGATATTTGTGTGCTCTCATATACTGTTTAAAGTTATTTAGATATACTTTTGAGACAAAAACACAAAAAGGGAATGGCGTACCCGGCGTGATACTATACGTCTGTGACGTAACACAGGGCCTGGCAGCATGTACTCGTTGAATACGCAACGCGCAACAGGCACGACCCCATACGTACAAGACGTAATGCGTGGCTTGTTACTGCGTACCCGTCAGATACCAAAGTAGTACCTGGTATGACTTCATGCGTATATGATGTTACGTGGGACACAGTGCCACAAACTTGTCGGATACGATATGCGTATCATTTACGAGTTTAGCAATATGGCAGATAGGATTCGTGTGGTGATGGAGCTTGGTACTCTACCAGTATGGGAGGGCAGTTTTCTCCCCCCCCCAAAAAATATACATTTTTTGGGGAAGATATAAAACATTACATGATTTTTAAAGTTAAAAACAAGAAGTATAATAGAGTTCTAAAATATTTAAAAATATAATAGAAAAAATATAGGTTTTATAAACATTAAAATATGAAATTAACATTTTAAAAAACCTTCAAAATTCACTGAAAAAACCATAGGTTTTACAGACGTTGTAGTTAGCAATTAGCATTTAAAAAACTTTAGAAATTCACTAAAAAAATATAGGTTTCAGGGATGTTATAGTTAAATGAACATTTGACTCATACAAAACCAGAGAAATGTGCCTGTTATAGTTAGTTGAGCTAACTATAACTTGCGCGCCCACAATGCACTGCTGATGATGTCACATATTACATCACTCATGACATTGTCAGTGACATCACTGATGACATCACTGATGACATCTCAAATGACATCACTTATGACATCACTCATGACATCATCCACGTCACAATCTGATGCACATACTGATGCTCTATTATAAACTTTAATACACCCATTCTAAAATGCTGACTACTATTTTTGAAACCATACACAGAGAATGCCATATACTACATAGCACTCACTATTTCCTAGGTCTACACACACATCCAGTAGCTTATACATATAGTTACTCATCAATAGAAGACTATAATATGCACTCATACATCTATACATGCAGTCACACGCTGCCATTCATCCATAGAGTTACTCACACGCCTAGTCAGTAATGCAAAGAATGAATCACATACCCATGTAATCATGTATACAGTTATACACACCAACTTTGTTATTTTTAGACATACCACATCACTTATTTATACAGATACTAACACATATTTACTGTCTTATACAATCACTGATAGAAGCAGACACTTATTTATACACCCACTCTTGAAATAACTTAGTCTCATGTATATACTGCAACACTCACATATAGTGGCTTAAAACATATGTAGTTAGTCACAGATATACCACTCAGACATTTATTCACTCACCAACACACCCATAGACACAATAAGTCACCCATACAGCCCTTTCCAGATGCACTTTTTAATCCATACAACCACTGAATCACCCACTCAGACATCTATGCACAGACTCATACAACCACCCACACAGACACTCAGGGACCCATACAGATACTCTGACAACAAATCAATAACCTATATAGACACTTATGTAGGTATTCAGCAACCCATGCAGTTGCTAACACACCAATGGAGAGACTAATTCAGACTTTTACACAGTTTAGCCACTAGCCCATGCATTCAGACACATATTCAATCACTCACTTATACAGTCTGTCACACACATATGAAATAATTCCTTTGGGCACTTGTAAATGCATTCATTCTTCAGTACACCTTGATATATATATATATATATATATATATATATGTTTTACACAGGATAGAATCCGAGTATTTCTCCGAAATAAATCCAGCGGCACACCAAGGACAACACAATACGCCTTTATTGTGTCACAAAAACAGAACTACGCGTTTCGGCGAAGCCTTTGTCAAGTTGCTGACCTGTGCCCATATATATATATATATTTTCACTGAAAAAACCATAGGTTTCAGGGGTGTTATAGTTAGCTGGACTTTTCACTTGTACAAAACCATTGAAATTCCCCCGTTATAGTTAGTTCAGCTAACTATAACTCGCGCGCCCGCAATGCACTGCTGATGACGTCACATATTACATCACTCATGACATGGTCAGTGACATCACTCATGACATCACTGATGACATCATCCAGTGAATGTGTGTTTTTTCTGAAAATTAAATATGTTTTATATATGTATATCTCAAGGTCGATGGAAGAATAAATGGGTATACAAGTGTCTAAATGGATGATTTGTTTTTGAAAAATTGATTGTGTAACTGACTGATTAAGTGTATCATAGTGAATACATGGCTTAGTGAGTAATGTTTAAATATGTAAATATCTGTATCAGTCTCTCACTTTGTGTATAAGTGGCATGGGTTGGTGAGTAGCTACATGGGTGTCTATATAGGTTATTAGTTGGTTTTTTGAGTATCAGTCTGAGTGTCTGCATGGTTCGGTGGGGGGTATTACGTAGTGCATAGGTGCATGAATGAGTGACTCACTCTTTGTATGTGTTGAAGACAGCATGTGTGCAGGACTGTATGGGTGGATGAGTGTGTGTATGGGTGTGTTAGTGAGTGAATGACTGTCTCAATAGTGTCTTTAAGAGTAACTAGATATTTTTTAAACTAGTATATGTGACTATTGGTGTATATAAGTGAGTATATGTGAGAGTGAGAGATTGAAAGAGTTCCTGTATGAATAAGTATGTGTTTCTATAAGTGATTGTTTAAAAGACTAAGTATGTGTAAGTTTCCATAGAAGTAAGCGTGGTGGTGTGTGTATAACTGTATATGCAAGTAAATGTAGGTTTGATTCTTTATTAGCATGAGTGACTATGTGTGTGAGAAACTCTATGGATGAGTGGCATTGTGTAACAGGATGTATAGGTGTATGAGTACATATGATGAGTGAGTACATGTATGAGTGACTGTATAGGACTGTTGGTGAATGAGTGGATGTGTATGTGGATCTTAGAATTACTGAAGAGGTTGTTGTAACTGGTATTGGTATGTCCATTGTTTTGAAAATTTTAGTCTCTATTTTTGAATGTGTGTATCAAAGGTTATATTAGGGTGAGAGGAGGTCTGCCACTCTATCACAAGGATGATGTCATCAGTGATGTCATCAGTGATGTCATTTGAGATGTCATCAGTGATGTCATGAGTGATGTCACTGACCATGTCATGAGTGATGTAATATGTGACGTAATCAGCAGTGCATTGCGGGTGTGCGAGTTATAGTTAGCTGAACTAACTATAACGGGGGAATTTCAATGGTTTTGTAAATGTGAAAAGTCCAGCTAACCATAACACCCCTGAAACCTATGGTTTTTTCAGTGAATTTCTGAGGTTTTTTAAATGCTAATTCCTAACTATAACGTGCCTGAAACCTATGTTTTTTTCTGTGAATTTCAAAGGTTTTTTAAATGCTAATTTCTAACTATGCCTACAGAGATAGGACATGTGAAGAAAGAAGAAAAAATGTACAGAAAGAAAAAAAAGAAGTGAAGAAAGAAGCAACAGAAGTCCTCAAAGACGAAGAAAAGTGCAGGAAGAAGGATAACGTGCAGAAAGAACAAAAAGAAGAGCAGAAAGAAGCCTTGTTGCAAAATCATCCTGTACCCTCAACTTTTACAGACGGATACTGGTGGTAACTGAGTCTGACTAACCAGTCCTAGAGCCAGTGCTATGTTAAAAGACACTTAGAATACAGTGAAAACACCTACATACACTAGGGAACATTATGTGTTGGGGTCCCCCTGTGATTAGCATGACCTCCTCTGTAAGCCCCTAGTATATAATAGGGCAGGGGGATTAAAACTACCTCTTAAAACAGGCCACAGGGCGTTTTTGCACACGTAAACTCAGGCCCCATCCCCTCCCTTCACCACTGTGTAAACATGCCCTGTGTCCGTTTTTAGTTGGGAGATTAAGTTCATTTGAATCCTGAGGGTCCCTAGGGTCCAACTAGCCCACTAGGTACCTCCAGTAAGTGCCACAGAGCTGCGTTGCAGAGAGGTGTAAAAAGTGGCACGGCCTGGACCACCTCTCTGCAATGCAGCTAAGTGGCGCTTACTGGAAGCACTTGATGGGCTAGTTAGCCCCCAGGGGCCATCAGTATTGAAGGAAAATTATATCCCCAATTTAAAACGTGCCATAGTGCGTGTTTGCACACGTCACCTCAGGCCCCGTCCCCTCCCTTCACCACTGTGTAAACGCGCCCTGTGGCTGTTCTAAGTTGAGAGATTAAATCCCCTTGAATCCTAAGGGTCCCTAGGGTCAAACTAGACCACTAGGTACCTCCAGTAAGCGCCACAGAGCTGCGTTGCAGAGAGGTGTAAAAAGGGGCTTGGCCTCAGAACACCTGTCTGCAGCGCAGCTCCCTGGTGCATACTGGAGATGCCTGTTGGGCTAGTTGGCCCTCAGGGACCCTCAGTATTTTAGAGGAATTAATTCCCCAACTTACAACTCGCCAGGGGGCGCGTTTGCAGAGTGCTGCAAGGAGGGGGCGTGGCCTCCGGTACGATGCCAGTCTTTTATTTATTTTAATTTTTTAAGAAGGGGGGCTGTGTGGTTCCCCTTCTTATTCTAATTTATTGGCCCTGATGACCCCATCCCCCAGGGCCTGTCTCCTAATTATATTTTTTTGACCCCAATCCCCAGGGCCGGCCACTGTTTTTTATTATTTTAAAAAAATATATATTTATAGACACACCTAGGACATGCTGGACAAACCGTACGTACCTATCACCATGACGATTTGCGTGATATTCATTAAAAGGAGACTATGCATACAATGAATCCACGTGGAATGTATTTACACCACTAGTGAAGCTCTGACATGTCTGATGCCCTACCGTGCCTAATCCTGGTAGACACCCTTGTCGTTTATTTATACAAACATGGGTAGCTATTGACGGGCACATATAATACACATGCACACCAAGCCATTCAAAGGGGATTCGACAAAAATTCGACCAAAACTATGCAAGAAACCCCCCTCACGGTTAATAAAACACACATCCACTGCCGGATGTGTAATACTTTTTATTTTACTCTCTGGAAAGGGAACGAACGTCACTTGAGAGTCACAGCGCGCTCCTGGCAGAGCCCAATGCTGTGTTACACCCACCATTGCCTGATGAGTGCCACACACCTCTGTGTTGTATTCCACCAGCTAGTGCATATGCTATGACACTCTCTAGCCCATGTACACTGTAACACCACCCCGTGAATATGTCATGCCACACTTGTCTTCGCACGGGTTATATTGCCCCATCTAACGTGCCTTCCTCGATGCCTATGTTATAACGCACAGTGCTATGCCATACATATTACAATCTGGGATCCATATCTTTGTCACAGTGCATATGCAACGTTACACTCCCCAGCACATATTTTATATTACAACTTTAGAGACTAGTTAGGTTACACAACACTGCCCTGTGCATATTACACTCCAAGGCGCATATCGCATAGCACGCGCTAGTGCCTGTGCTATCTCGCGCTCTCCAATGTATCTGTCATTGCGCACAATGTATTGCATATTATATTTCACGCCCGGTTCATCTTATATCACACTTTTTGGTGCATAGTTTATACCATACACTATATCTAGTTTTCATTTTCAATCGTGCTCTCAGGACTATGTTCTATATAACCCTGTGTTCACCTACCCTTTTCACGGGCATTAAATTTTGCGATAGGGGGTGGAGGGTCAGGGGGTGTTTCTGCCAAGTGAGCCCGGAGTCACAGTCACAAACGTCCTCTTCTTCCTGAATAAAAGTGAGATTATGCTGCATACTTGTTCATATTTTAAGTAGTTCGCACAGACACACGTTTTAAAAACAATAAAGTTCCTAATACCCGCCTTCTCTGAACAGTTAGCTTGCTGCCCCATCCCCCTCCTCCCTATCCTCTGTTGTGTGAATCCATGGACTAGCCTCCTCCCTCCTCCCTCCTGCCATGCATGGTCTGATGTGCTGCCACTGCCCTCAATTTAGTATGATATACCAGTCCACTCCTCCTGCCCTCCATTGCCCAATTTTATGCCCCATCATTGACCTCCTGCTTAAACTCTGTGCTTAGCTTGCTGCCCCTATTCTCCTTCCCCCTGCCCTCCGATGTCTTTGTGTATGCCCCTGCTCCATCCTTTTTGCCCACCATGTTCCATGGACCTGCCACTCCTATCTGCTCTGAGTGTTCTGTTGAGCTGCCACTCCCCTCCCACCTGCCTAGCATTGTCAGATGACTGTAACCTGTCCCTGCCACCTCCACCCTGCCTGTCCACATGCCATGCCCCTATCCTCTTCCTCCTGTCCTACATGGTCCATTGTACTGCCACACCCTTCTGCCCTCCCTGGTCTGTTGTGCTGCAACTGCTCCTCCTGCCTGCCCCGTGCGGTCTGTTGTGAGGCCCCTTCCCCTGAACTTTCTTGTCTGTGCACAGGTCCTGACCCTCCCTTCTATCCTCCATCGTCCTTTGTGCATGCCCCTGCACCCTCCTTCTTGCCCATCATAGCCATTGTACTACCACTAACCCTCCCTCTTGCCATGCATGGTCTTCTGTGCTGCCATGGCCCCTCCCACCTTCCCTGTGTGGTCAGTTAGCTGCCCCTGAACCCCTCCCACCTTCCCTCCATGGTCTGTGTGTATGCCATCACAGTCTCACTGTTGCTCTTCATGGTGTGTCTTGCTTCTAGTGCCCATCCTGCCTGACCTCCATGGCTATCTTGCTGCTCCTGCCCTGCCCCCTTGCCCCCAGCCCTCTGTTTACATGTGCAGACCCCTACTCCCTCCCTTCCTGGCTGGTCTGTTCCATTGTAATGCCCCTGATCCATCCCTCCTGCCCTTTATGGTCTGTTATGCTGCAGCTTTCTCTCCTGTCTGTCCATTATGGTCCTGCCTCTTGCCCCTCTGTTCTCTGTTGTCCGTGTGCATGGTCCTGTCCCCTCCCTCTTGCTTTCTATGGATTGTTGTGCTGCACTCCCGTCCCGCATGCCCTGTGTGGTGTATTGTGCTGCTGCAAACCCTGATGCCTGCCCTGCAGGGTCAGTTAGGTGCACCTCTCCATGTCCCTCCTGTCCTCTGTTATCCAAGTCCATGTCCCTACCCCATTTCCTTCCATGATCCAATTTACCATACTTGCGAACATTTTGAACTTGGTAAGAGGGAGATTTTGAAAATAAAACTGGGGTATTGATTTTCCCCTTTGAGTTACATTGAAAAGGAGGAGATTGTAGACAGGAGACAGATAAAATAAAGCCCATTTGAGCTTAAAAACATTGGACGTTTCCTGGCTGAATCGGGTCTGTTGACATGTATGGTTGTACTACCATTGCCTCTTCCTTCTGCCCACAATGGTCTATTACATTGCCGCAGCCTCTCTTGCAAGTCCTGTATTGTTGGTTTGTTGCCCCTGCCCCCCTTTCCACTGCCCTCCATAGTCTGTTGTGCTGCCACGGCCCTTCCTGCCTGCTCAGTGTGGTTAAATTGTTGCCTTTGCACCCTCCTACCTGCCTTCAATTTTCAGAGTCCGTGCCCCTGGCCTCTGCCTCTCAACAGTATCCTAATGAACAACTAGATTGCTAACATTCTATATTTATTACAAAAGTGTGGAACGCCTGACGTCATCTTGATGTAATCAAAACTGTAATACCTAGAGCATTTCCTTTAGAAATTACATATATGAGAGGGTCTTATTGGCATCAAAATTATGGTTAGTGCTCTAAAAGACTAAAATAAGGACATATTTTCTGAGTTTTCAAATAGCGAGAAAGCACTTTTAAATTATTTGTTACCTTTATGTTTTTTTATCCAGTTGACCACTTGATTAAATGTTGCACTTAGGGGAGAGAATGTGGTGTTACTTCCAGAACTGCAGACTTTGCAACTGGGGAACCAGGTTGGAGTTTCTGCTTCAGCTCGACATTCTGTGATTCTGGTCAAATCACTTAGTCTCCCCATATCTACAACCAAAATGAATTTGTTCTTGTGTGATGTAACCAATGCTCATGTAAAGCACTCCAATACCTGACAAGTCTGCACTATATAACACTGCAAAAACACAAAATAATAAGTGTTGTGCACACTTCTGTCATTGGGCTATATTTGGGCTACATCTGGGTGATTTTGGGCTACATTTGGGCTATTTTGTCTCCGGTGGCCATCTTGGGAGATTTATTTGTTATGAAGTTTCCTAATTTCCTCATGTACGGCAGTCTCCTCAGTAGGAAATGTTTTCAGTTTTTTACTTTGATTCCATCATGAAGGTATTCAGATATGTCACACATTTGCCATAAATTCTGAATGTTAGCACTCTAGTTGCTCATTAGATCACTGTAGTAAATCTACTTTTCACCATGGAAGTCTGCTCCTGGTATTAAAAGTGCATGTTTCAGTCTGCATGTCAGAATTTTTTAATGAAATAGAAGAGGATTTGAGAAGTCACTCAAATGTGCCCTCATTTTCTTTCTTCAGCATTAATCATAATTTCTATGGCAAAATGAAACCCCTCATTGTGTTCCTTTTTAAATTAAATGTTTTAAGTGTTACCTGTTTATTCCAATCAAGATGGCTTCAGGTGTGCCATACTTTTGTCATAACAAAGACAGTAAGCGCTCTAGTTGTTTCTAAGAACACTCTGGGACATTCTGTCATTGGGCTATACTTGGGCTACATCTGGGTGATATTTGGGCTACATTTGGGCTCTTTTGTCTCTGGTGGCCATCTTGGCAGACTTATTTGTTATGAAGTTTCCTAATTTCCTCATTTACTGCAGTCTCCTCAGTAGGAAATACTTTCAGTTTTTTACTTTGATTCCAAAGGCATTCAGATGTGTCATACATTTGCCATAAATTCAGAATGTTAGCACTCTTTTTGCTCATTAGATCACTGTAGTAAAGCTACAGATCACCAGGGAAAACTGCTGCTGGTATTGAAAGTGCATGTGTCAGTCTGCATGTCAGAATTTTTTAATGAAATAGAAGAGGATTTGAGAAGTCACTCAAAATGTGCCCTAATTTTTCTTTCTGCAGCACTAATCATACTTTTTATGGAAAAATGAACCCCCTCATTTTGTTCCTTTTTAAATTAAATGTTTTAAGAGAAACCACTTTAATCCAAGCAAGATGGCTTCAGGTGTGCCATACATTTATCATAAGTAGGACTGTTAGCGCTCTAGTTGTTCTTTGGAACACTCTGGGAAGCTGCAGTAGAACACAAAGGAATCAACTGACAGTCTCTGCCCTTGTTGGATGTACATGTTTTGCTGAGAATGTCAGACTTCATTCTCACATGACTGAGAAAGATAATGTGAATTTACAGAAAATAAGCTCTCCGTTTAGCTTATAGATCCCCTTCTAAACCTCTGTGGGAAAAGCATGAGAAAATATTTTTCTCTCAATCATGATATCCCAGCAGAAGGCTTTTTCACATGGTGAAATCACCTTAGAACATACCACAATTCCTAAAATGAGTATGGTACCATCAACAAATGATTTATAATGTAACTAAAGTCTTAAAACCTTCTATTAACTGCAATGCTTTTTAATGAGGTGCTATCATATATATTGGTCCCAAGATGGCTGCCAACACTACTTGGATGAAGTGCTGACAGCCAATCAGATCTCAGGATGAGATGTGTGGTTAGGCTCCGCCCACATATATATATGATTTTACTTTTGATTTTCTCAGGAACTACTGAACAGATTGACACCAGACCTGCAAAAGGCTGTTATGATGCTACATAGTAATGTGTCACCATGCTTATGTTCCCCGCGCGCCCCTCCCTCCTGCACGTGGCACTTCCCGGCTGGAATGTTGACAGCCGGAGATTCTAGTGACAGTTGACAGTTTGATGTATGACAGTTGGCACTAATGCTTTGGATGTACCAGTCGCACTCCGCCTCCGGTTGAGTGTGTCGTTGTATGAGAAATAAACTACTTAAGTTTAACCTCCTGACCCTTCGTCTTTACAATTTGGCGACGAGAGATGGTGATGTGAACGACACACAGAAGAACCCACAAGTAAGCGTGGAAACGGAAAAAAAAAGGAATTGTGCAACGGTAGTGGAGGCAAGGAAAATTTTGAAGAACGGTACAGTTAAGCGATAAATGAAAAGTGTTTGCTGGAATCAACTAATTAGTGCAACTTTGATGAAATGAAGAGACTAATGTATTTGTCTATGAATTTTTGAGGAAAGTGTTTCTGAAAAGGCTTTTGTGTGAACAGCACCTCAAGATTAACGGAAGTAAGGATTCCAATTTAAGAAACGTTCGAGCTAATAATTTTAAGTGGACTTAAGGTGGAAAAAAAACCCAAATAAAACACTGCCACGCACCACGGAACAAACAGCGACGAAACAATGTCGTGTGAGAAGTGACTTACTGCAAAAGAATATCTATACGGATGACTTGCCGGAAGCATTCCCTGCAAATTAAAGATGACATTGTCGAATATAATGGAATCCAAATGAGGATGTACAGTGATTAAGTGGATTACGTACAGGAACTACTAGCCACGCACCTAAAGGAAAGAAAACGACGAAGATGTGTGAGTAGTGACGACTTACTTAGAATTTCGATTTAACAAACTCACCGAAGCATTCTTTAGTTGTTATCCAGTGTGGCAAAAGATCGTGAGGTAACGTGGAAGGAATTCTCCTCAGACCTTGGGCGTTCGAGATAGAACGTCGTGACGTCAAGGCAAGCGGAAGTGAGTATTCAATCCGCGGTCTAGTTGTCACGCACAGGAAACCGGCGTGCCGCCATTTTAACCAGGAAGTGAAACGCTGGCAACGGGTTTGACACTGAAATTGACTAGAAATACAGTACGATCAGCTGGATAGTTGGAAAAACAACGTTTTTTTTTGACGGAACTCCAGCGGAAACGTACTAGGCACTCTAGTTAGATTTGTGTGTGAAACGAAAGGATTTTACTCAAATTTGGTTTAAGGAAAAGTTTAAGTAACTAACAATAAATAAAAAAAAAAAGAGTAGCTTAACATGGCATCTAGTAATGTATACAATCTACGGCCACCAGAAGCTTTTCTAAAAGGTACAGGTGCACCAAGTGTTAAATGGGAGAATTGGAAGGAGTATTTTTGCAATTATATATCCACTTTTGACAAGGAGGATGAACCACTAAAACAGGAAGAAAAGAAAAAAATCTTATTACATTGTTTAGGTGCAGGTGGTTTGACAGTTTATAACAATATCACAAAGAAAACAAGAACTGATGGCGATAGAAAAGTGTACGATGAGGCAATGGAGGATTTGGATAGTTACTACAAGCCTACAGTGTGTGTCGCTGTACACAGGTACAAATTCTACAGAAGGAAACAAGGGAAAGATGAAAGCATTGATGACTATGTGTCGGCACTTAAGAACTTGGCACTATCATGCAAATTTGAAAATATGCATGACGATTTAATAAGAGACCAGATTGTCATGTGTGCTGCAAATTCGAATATACAAGACGCTCTGTGGGCTAAGGGAGAAAAACCCCTCCTCCAAGTAATTGAAATAGTAAAGAAAGCTGAATTAACAGGGAGATGTGCAAAGGAAGTGATTAATGAAGGGAAGAATAAGATGGAAGAAACCAACGTTGTGGCAAAGATAAGTAGTAGAAAAACATATGCAAAGAATAAAATGAAAGACATACCCAGATACAAAGGAAATGTTGGCCAGTTTGAACAATTGAAGTGTTACCGTTGTGGTAGCGGAAAACATCTGGCAAACGATTGGAAATGCCCAGCAAGAAACAATAAATGTTCCCAATGTGGAATCATAGGCCATTTCCAAAAGTCATGCAAAAGAAAAGGAAAAGAGAAGGTGAAATTTGTGGAGGACGTAGAAGAGGAAGAGTCCGAGCAAGAATCCTCTGATGAGTCTGTGTACAATTTGTGTGTACTGGAGATTAATGAAGAAACCAATATAGTAGAGGAGGAGATGTGCAAGAAAAAAAAACCAACCTGTTTGGTTGAAATAGGAGGTGTGAGTATTAATATTGTAGCGGATTCTGGGTCACCGTGTACAATAATCAACCGTGAAGTATGGAAAGAAAAGTTTAAGGATAAGGTTGGAAAACAATTAAAGGAACCAGATATCAGCCTTAAGACATTCACAGGAGAACCTATAGAACTTATGGGGTTTAAGGAACTTAAATTTGCATTAAAAGAAAGAGAAACCAACAGCAAGTTATATGTAGCAGTTAACGGTCCTTCAGTTCTTGGATGGAGAGATCAAGGTAAACTGGGAATAACTCTCAATCCGAATAGCGCTGAACCTGTCCTAATAACAATACAGGAAGACTGTGATCTGGTTGAAAGGTTTCCTAAAGTATTTAATGGAAAAATAGGGAAACTAAAAGAATTCCAACACATAATAAGACTGAAAGAAGGCGCAGAACCTTGTCTACATAAAGTAAGACAGATACCGTTGTCTCTAAGAGAAGAAGTTGAAACAGAATTAAACAAACTGTTAGATGCTGAAATAATCGAAACTACGGAATCGTCAGAGTGGGTCGCACCACTGGTAGTCGCTAGAAGGGCCAACAAAAAGTTAAGATTATGCATTGATTTGCGTGACTTAAACAAAAACATTCTAATCGACCAGTACCCTTTACCAAAAATAAACGAGATGTTGTCCCTTACTAAGGGCATGACTGTATTTTCAACCGTTGATTTGGCAGCTGCATACCACCAGGTGCCACTACATCCAGAGAGCAGACACCTCACTACGTTTATAACGCCTTTTGGGTGTTATAGATTCAAAAGAGTACCGTTTGGGCTAGCATCCGCAGCTGCACTATTCCAAAGACTGATGCACGAATTATTCAAAGGCATAAAGAACATACTCGTTTTTCAGGACGATATCCTCATAATGGGAAAAGACAAGAAAGAACATGACAAACGGTTGGAACAAGTTCTGAAAATCATAGAGAAAGAAGGATTAACAGCAGAATACAGGAAGTGTAAATTTAGCAAGAACTCCGTCACATACTTAGGACATGAAATCACCAAGGATGGAGTGAAACCCAAGAAGGAATTGATCAAAGCCATCAAAGATGCACCTATACCACAAAATAAAGAGGAGTTAAGAGCGTTCCTAGGTCTAGTGGAATACTATTCAAAGTTTGTAAAAAATTTCTCGATGAAAACACACGGTATCAGAACCCTTCTGAAAAACAAAGTTAAATTTGAGTGGTCGCTAGACTGTGAAAACAGTTTCAAAAACCTAAAAAAAGAAATATGTGATGCACCACCCCTTCAGGGTTTTGATAACGAATTACAGTGTGTAGTCACCACAGATGCAAGTGGAAAGGGGATAGGAGCAGTATTATCCCAAGTGGAATCTAATGGCAAGGAGGTTACAATTGCCTTTGCATCCCGGTCTCTAACACAAACGGAAGAGAGGTATTCCGTAATAGAGCGAGAAGCTTACTTGTGGGTTCTTCTGTGTGTCGTTCACATCACCATCTCTCGTCGCCAAATTGTAAAGACGAAGGGTCAGGAGGTTAAACTTAAGTAGTTTATTTCTCATACAACGACACACTCAACCGGAGGCGGAGTGCGACTGGTACATCCAAAGCATTAGTGCCAACTGTCATACATCAAACTGTCAACTGTCACTAGAATCTCCGGCTGTCAACATTCCAGCCGAGAAGTGCCACGCGCAGGAGGGAGGGGCGCGCGGGGAACATAAGCATGGTGACACATTACTATGTAGCATCATAACACATCTCCCCCTCAAGGAAAGGGATATTGATGAAAAGGAATACAAAAAGAACAACTTGGATGAGAGGGGTGACAACCCGCTATTCACACACAAAATCCTTGTATTTGCTAGGTTTAATCACAACGCGACCACATCTACTCGTTGTTGCCTCCTCTTCCTTATCTTCCGTCTCCAACTCAGGTTCCAGATTGGATTCAAGTGTTTCATCTAGATCAGTTCGACCTCCAGGTGTGCAGGCAACAGGAACACAACTTATTCCATTTGTTTCAAAAGCTTCCAGTTCGCTTTCTAACTCAATGTCACTTCCATGACTCACTGAAGCACCCGATTCACTCGTGGTAGCATCACAGTTCGCACCTAAGGTCTCAACAAAGGCACATCCCTGACCTGAGGACTACCTCTCTGCCAAATTTCAAGTAATTCCGTTCAGCCGTTCAAGCTGTACCTTGGACTAAAGGTCACTATGGAAAATTGCATGGGGAAAACGCGTTTTGGGATCCCCCTTTTTTCTCAGCCCCCGCTTGACGAATCCCCCCGAGACTTTCAGGGTAGGAGCGGAGCAGAGCGCCCCACCTATTTTAAAAATTTTGCGAGGATTCGTCAACCGGCGCCAAAGTTATTCCAAATAGAATGTTGCGGATTTCCTATGGAAACACGGTCCTAACTATAACTATCTACTGGCGACCGCCAGTAGATAATACACAAAACATATTTACATTTTATAGAAACACACATTCACTGGATGATGTCATGAGTGATGTCATTTGAGATGTCGTCAGTGATGTAACTGACCATGTCATGAGTGATGTAATATGTTACATCATCAGCAGTGCACTGTGGGTGTGCGAGTTATAGTTAGCTCAACTAATTATAACAGGCAAATTTCTCTGGTTTTATATGAGTCAAACGTTCAACTAACTATAACGGCCCTGAAACCTATGGTTTTTTTGTTGTGAATTGTTGTATAAAGGTCACCTCTAAGGTCTCCCCTATGTGCCCCAGGGGTAGGGTGATTTGTATCTGTAAGGAGGGACATTATAAAAGATGTTTTATATGCCCTGATGAGGCCCCAACTTCCAATTTCATTTTTCCCCATCGTAGCAGAAGGTCTTTATAGGCTACCATGGGAATCGTTAATTAAAGTATAATTATTGAAAGGAAGGAGCTAAAAATACTGCAGAGTATCAAAATTATATTTGGAATAAATCCACAATCTGGAACTACCGAACTGAGGATTTTGCCTGGCTTCACAAGGAGTGGACTTTCTGGCAGCAACAGGTTACCATAGCTCAGATGCACCATCTCCAACAAGAAGTCTCCAGCCTGGAGTGTGTCTCAGGGAGAGCAATCTGGTATTTCAGGGCACATATACCTTATCTCATCACCAATTGTAGCATCCTCCCACAGCCCGGGAGCATGCAAAGGACCACGCCACACATGTAGGTCTGGTTTGCATGCCTTCATTCAGCTGCATGCAATAGTTAACTGAACATATGGCATCATGAACTTTATTGGCCACATCCAGATGATATGTTAATGAGAATTTGTAGAGCGCACGTTGACCAACATGTTTCTTGACACTGGGAGATCCCTTATTTCATCCTTGGAGACAACGCACTAGATGATCAGGTCTAACCGTAAGCTCGCGAGAAAAGCCAGTTCTTCAGCTTTTCCTGAAACACAGATAGTCAGTTTCTAATCTCAATGACAATGGCAGGGCGTTCCAGAATTTGGGTACCTGAAAGGAAAAGCATGATCCTCCCATGCGTGTACATCTAAACCCGGTACCACCAGTAGATTCTTGTGCATTGATCTTAGCATGCGCGTATGGGTGTATCTGTGAAATTTAGAGGAAATTAACTCAGGGCCAGTAGTATGAATGGCTTTGAACAGGATACAACCTGTTTTAAACATGGAGTGCTGCTTCACAAGGAGCCAATGCAGTTCCCTTAGCAGCGGTTTAATATGGCAGCGTCTGCCTTGTTGATAGATGATTCTTGCCCCCTGATTTTGTATCAGCTGTTTGTGGTGTATCTGGTTACGCTGGAGGCCTAGGTATATTGCATTAGCATAATCAATTTTGGATACAATCAAAGTGATGATGATTTGAATGCTGGCTTTCCAGCTGTAAATCCTTCCGATTTTTTGCAGTTTCCTAAGTTGGAAGAAGCAAGCAGAAGTGACTGCCCCGATCTGCAAGTTCAAGGTGAGTTCAGAGTCGATGTTAATACCTAGGCTCTTAATCAAGGTCTTAGGGGTGGGTGCCGGTTAAGGGTGGGCGTAGTTCGCGAAGTAGCACTTCGCGAAGCTACGCAAAGTGAAGTTCGCACTACGCGAGCTACGCGTAGCACTTCGCGAACTGCGAAGTAACATGTTCGCACTGTGCAAGATGTTGTTTTCAATGATTGCACAGTGCGGACAAGCAACCGGCACTGTGCAATCATTGAAAATGGCATCTTGCACAGTGCGAGCTGTAGTTTTCTGCTGCTCGAGTAGATTTTTACTCGAGCTGCAGCTTTCTCAACGCGAACTGGTAGTTTCTCATCGCGAGCGGTCGCGAGCATACGCGACCCCTCGCAATGAGAAACCTGACCTTCTCGCGTTGGGAATCTCGCCGGGAGGTTTATTTTCCATGCTCGCGATCGCGAACAAGGAAAAAGTCTCGCCAGGATGTCATTTTGCTTGCTTGCGGTCGCCAACTTGACGTTGAGGACCGCGAGCAAGCAAAAAATGACCGCAGCACTACGCAACACGTGTTCGCACTGTGCTACGTGCAGTTCGCGTAGCGCGAAGTAGCGCGAACTTCGCAAACTACGCGAGCGTAGCGTAGTGCTTCGCCCAGGCCTAGTGCAGGTCCCATTTCTTTGGGCCAATGAGTAGGAGTCCAATGCTGAAGTTTATTGTTAGGGATAATGATTTCGGTTTTATCAGAATTTAGTTTTAGCTGATTTTTTTTCATCCAGTTCCTGATCAGAAGCATGGTGTTCTTAAGGAACTCTTTGGATTGTTTGGAGTCATCAATAGAGAAAATCAGCGGCACATCATCCTCATAGTTATAGATCTCTGCCCCCATCTGATGGAGCGTGGTTATGAGGGGTTGGATATATACATTGAAGAGGTGCGGAGACAGTGAAGAGCCCTGCGGAACTCCACAATTGAGGTTGCAAGTGTTGGATTTATAAGGCGATAGCCACACTGATTGTCTTTGATTTACTAAAAAGGATTGAAACCACTTAAGGGCAGCTCCTCTGAGGCCTGCTGTGGCCAGGCGTTCCATCAATATTGTGTGATTGATTGTATCGAATGCCATTGACAAATCCAGGAGGATCAGGGCTTGAGTGCAGTCGACATGCGCTTTTTCTTTTAGATTATCCATGACGGATAGAATGACAAATTTGGTAGAATGGGAAGATAAGAAACCTGACTGATGAGGCTCTAGGAATTTGGTGTCTTCTATGAAGGCGCTGAAAAGTTTAGCTACGTGTGCCTCGAATACTTTGGCTAGGAGTGGCATAAGCGATATTGTCCTGTAATTTTCCAACATCTGCAGGTCAACCCCGTGGTTTGTCTGGAGGGGGATGATTACAACTTCTTTGAAGGCTACTGGGACTGTACCTTGGCTAAGGGATAGGTTCAATATGGAGATGGTATTTCCTGGAAACACTGAAGAAATGACTTTTTATAGGTAGAGGGGACAGAAGTCATTTGGGGAGCCTGATTTTACTTTGAGAAGTTCCAAGAACTGTTCACTGTTCAGGCAGGGGAGCGTGGTCATGGAGGGTATGTTGTTGATTCCAGGTGGTTCCATCACATTCCTATTGTTAGGATCAATGGAATCCTGATTTTTTTTTAAAAATTCAGAGAAAAAAGAATTTAGTTCATTACATAGCTTCTATGTGGCAGGGACTACACATTAGCCCAGCTGAAGGGCTTCTGCAAAAAGTTTGGAGTTTCCCAGTCTGGATGTAGAAACAAGTCCCAATACCACAAGGCGCTGAGGGCCTGGATTGAGTCAAGGGCACCTGAGGATGTGGTGGAAATCGAACCAGCAGAAAGCATCAATGGGTTTGGGAGAGTCCTGTCGCCAGAGGAGTTGGCAGACAGGAAAGAAACCCGAGCACATGAAATGGAGATGGCAAAACTTAAATTGAATGGGCAACTGTAGCTGGAAAGCAAAAAGCTGGCTCTGGAAGAGAGAAGAATCCAAATGCAGCATGAAATGAAGTTGAGGGAGATGGAGCTGAAGGCTAAAAGTTTGGAGCTTACTCCCTCTGGTGGCAGCACATTGCCAGTGCAGGTAGAATCAAGTGTGTACATACCAAAAGAAGTGGTGAAATATTTTTTTTTAAATGATGACATAGGGCAGTGGTTCAAGGCCTATGAGGTAGCCATGTCTTCCCACTTGGTCCTTGAGAGAGATTGGGGAGCGGGGTTGTAGGGGCGGTTCCTGAGTGAGGGGTGGGACACACTGCTAGATTTGCCCTGAGATGTTCATAATTCTTATCCACACATGAAGGATGCTTTGATGACCAGATATGGGTTAACTCCTGAGTTGTATAGACAAAGGTTCAGGGGTTTCACAAAGATTCCTGGAAGTACGTATGTTGAGTATGTAACTTTTTTCTGCAGAGCATTGGATGGTTGGGTGAAGGGTAGCAAGGTTGATGATTTTCAAGGGCTTCTTGATTTAATTGCAAAATGTTACAAGTGTGGTGAAATGGGCCATATTGCCACTGATCCCAAGTGTCGCCTGTTTGGTAAACCAGCACCCACTGGTGCTCCACCCCGGTAGATGGCTAGTGTAGCCTTAGGGGAGGAGAGGGAAGTCCAAGGTGGGTGGGGTTCTGTAGAAATGTCCCTTGTCTCTTTAGGAGACCGTGAGGTGGTCCCTGAAAACCACCTGCCCAATAACACTAAGAAATATGGGCAGTGGGTGACCATCAATGGCCAAAGGGTGGGGGCTCTTAGGGATACAGGAGCCAGTGTGACAGCTGTCAAGTGTCACCTGGTGTCTCAAGAGCAGGTTGTCCCACATGCATTTTGCCGAGTTGTGAACGCCGACAACACTGAGAGTCAGTGTCCAATGGCTCAGGTTCCCTTTGAGTGGGGGGGGTCTCTGGTACTCTTCAAGTAGCTGTGAGAACCGCCATGCCTGTTTACTCTTTGTTGGGGAACGATTTGGAGAGCTCACCTTGGGAAAAGGTGGAGAAGAGTGCTCACCTGAGGATGGTGGGCCTGCCTGACTGGGCGTGCATGACCAGCCGGTCAATGGCAGCTAGTAGGGGTGCTCAAGTGGTCCTG
This sequence comes from Triturus cristatus, assembly GCF_964204655.1. Classification (NCBI taxonomy): domain Eukaryota; kingdom Metazoa; phylum Chordata; class Amphibia; order Caudata; family Salamandridae; genus Triturus; species Triturus cristatus. Next base: position 187,014,181 of record NC_140589.1, read on the forward strand.
GAGACTGAGAGGGAGGCCCAGGGACCGGCCGTAGAGAGAAGAGGCAGGGGGCGCGGGAAACTGGCCCCTGTCGTTCCCACGGTTCAGGAGGGAGCAGACCTTGAGGGGGATGCCCTGGAGCCTACAGGGGAACAGATAGCTGAACTGGGGACCTGCCTGAGCTGACCCATTGGCAGCAGGAAGGAGGCCCCTCCAGGGAAGAATTCTGCAGAGGGCAGAAAGAGTGTCCTTCTCTCACGGGTCTGCGGCAGCAGGCTACAGACCAGGCCAATGGTGATCAGTCTGGAACACATTTCATTTACTGGGAGAATGACCTCCTATATTCAGAGCCTAAGGTTGCTGAGCCTGGGTCAGCCCGTGCGCTGGTGGTACCCTAGAGCTTCAGAGCCTTCCTCCTGGGACTGGCTCACAATGTGCCATTGGCAGGACATTTGGGGCAGGACAAGACCTTTGAAAGGCTTGTCACCCACTTGTATTGGCCCCAAATGCGCAAGAGCTCAGACGTTCATTGCAGGACCTGTCAGACTTGCCAGGCAAATGGAAAGAGTGGGAGGAGGCAGAAGGCTCCTCTCCAGCCATTCTCTGTGGTCAGTACCCCATTCCAGCGAGTGGTGATTGACATTGTGGGGCCCCTGGACCCCAGGACAGCCATGGGCAACAGGTTTATCCTGGTCCTGGTTGACCATGCCACCCGGTACCCGGAAGCCATCCCTCTGAGGACAGTGACGGCCCCCGTGGTGGGACGTGCACTGATGGGAATTTTCTCCAGAGTGGGATTCCCTCTAGAGGTGGTGTCTGACCGGGGTACCAATTTCATATCCAGGTATATGAAATCCCTTTGGCAAGAGTGTGGTGTATCCTACAAGTTTACCACACCTTACCACCCCCAAGGAAATGGGTTGGTTGAGAGATTCAACCGTACCCTCAAAGGCATGATAATGGGTCTGGAAAAACCCATAAGGTGTAAGTGAGACGTCCTCTTACCTTCTCTTTGCTTACCGCGAGGTGCCACAGAAGTCTCTAGGGTTCAGCCCCTATGAGCTCCTGTATGGCCACCCAGTGAGAGGACCTCTAAGTCTGGTCAAAGAAGGCTGGGAGCAATCTCCCAGGAAACCTCCCCAGAATGTATATAGCTGCATGCTGGCCTTCAGGAGCCAGACTAGGCATTTCAGGCAACTTGCTGAGGCAAATATGGAAGCCAGCCAGGAGGAGATGAAGCGGTGGTACGACCAGAATGCCACTCTGGTAGAGCTTCAGCCTGGACAGAAGGTGTGGGTCTTGGCCCCAGTGGAGCCTTGTGCGCTCCAGGATAAGTGGACCGGCCCCTTCGAGGTTGTGGAGCGCAAGAGTCCTGTCACCTATTTGGTGGACTTGCGGTCCCCCAGGATCCCCTTGAGGGTCCTGCATGTCAACCGCCTTAAGCCCCACTTGGAGAGGTCTGAAGTGGGCATGCTCTTGGCAACAGATGCTGGAATGGAGGAGGTGACTGAGCCTCTTTCTGACCTCCTGGCAGCCACAGAGCAAGATGGGTCAGTGGATGGAGTTAACCTCTCTCCCACCCTGACCCTGAGCAACAGAATGACTGCCGCCAGTTGCTGGGACAGTTTTCTTCTCTGTTCTCCCAGGTTCCTAGTATCACAGATTGGTGCGTCCAGGATGTGGATACAGGAGACAGCTTACTTGTGAAGCACAAGGCTTACAGAGTAACTGACAGGGTCAGGGCTTGTATCAAAGAGGAGGTCTCAAAGATGCTTGCCCTTGGGGTGATTGAATCCTCCAGCAGTCCTTGAGCCAGCCCAGTGGTCTTGGTCCCGAAGGCTGCAGCGCCAGGAGCCCCAACCGAACTCCGGTTCTGTGTGGACTACAGAGGACTCAATTCAGTCACGAAGACTCACGCGCACCCCATCCCCAGAGCTGATAAGCTCATTGATCGGTTAGGGGCCATACGGTTCCTCAGCATGTTTGGCTTGACGTCTGGGTACTGGCAGATCGCCTTGACTGATGGGGCCAAAGAGAGGTCAGCATTCTCCACACCAGATGGGCATTTCCAGTTCCGGGTTATAACCTTTGGGATGAAGAATGCCCCTGCCACCTTTCAGAGGGTGGTCAACCAGGTGTTGGTTGGGCTGGATGAGTTCAGTGCCGCCTACCTAGATGACATTGCAGTGTTCAGTATCACCTGGGAAGAACATTTGCGCCACCTCTGGGAAGTGTTGTTGGCACTGCAAAAGGCAGGCCTCACGATCAAGGCAAGTAAGTGCCAGATCGGGCAGGGTTCTGTGGTGTACTTGGGACACCAAGTTGGGAGTGGCCATGTGGCGCCCCTTCAACCCAAGATTGAAACCATCCTGGCTTGGGAACCCCCCCAAAACCCAGACAGAGGTGCCAGCCTTTTTAGGACTCACAGGGTACTACAGGAGGTTTGTCAAGGGGTATGGCAACATTGTTGCACCCTTGACAGAGCTGACTTCCAAGAAGCAGCCCAGGAAAGTGATTTGGACTGACACCTGTCAGAAAGCTTTGAGGCCCTGAAAACTGCCATGTGCACGGCGCCCGTGCTCCTGGCCCCCAACTTCTCCAAAGAGTTCATTGTGCAAACAGACGCTTCAGAGCATGGTGTAGGGGCTGTTCTCTCACAGATTACTGAGGAGGGCTTTGACCAACCTGTAGCCTTCATCAGTAGGAGGTTACTTCCACGGGAACAGAGGTGGAGTGCAATTGAGCGTGAGGCATTTGCTGTGGTCTGGGCACTGAAGAAGCTAAGACCCTACCTGTTTGGGACTCACTTCCGGGTTCAGACAGACCACAGGCCCCTCAGATGGTTGATGCAGATGAGGGGTGAGAATCCAAAGCTGTTGAGGTGGTCCATTTCCCTACAGGGTATGGATTTCACTTTAGAAGATCACCCTGGTACAGATCACGCCAATGCTGATGGTCTGTCCAGAATTTTCCGCCTTAGTGATGAGGAACTCCCTGGGGTAGGGTAGTTCTCCCCACATTTCAGCTGGAGGGGACACGTGTTAGACTTGGCACCTTGGCGTGAGTCTCCCTTCCACTTTTTGTTGCTGTGCCTCATGTGTTTTGCTGGTGTTAGCTGCTCAGAGCACTGTGCCACTGCCAACCATCCATATGGGTGGGAGGAGTGCACCTGGACTCTGAATAGGGCTGTGCTCTGCCACCACAATGCTGGTTCCACATCCTGTGGAGCGTCTGATGTCTCTGCCCTGCACCCTGAATGGAAAGTCAGAGACATGTCAGCAAAGTGCTCAGGAACTGGTTCTGGCTGGGCAAAGGCCCCTCTACCCCAGAGGAACAAAGGAATTAGGGGTATAAGTATTGGGACCCTGCTCCCAAGAAATTAGATCCTGCTTGACAAGAAGAAACCTCTGCCGGAGAAGAAGGAACTGGAAATGCTGTAAGGAGGAGTACTGTCCCTGACCTGGGGGAATGGCCTGCAGTGTTTGCCTTGCTGCTGAAGGAGAGGAGAAAGACTACAAAACGACTTTGCTTCAACTTGTGCTTAAAAGATCTCCAAGGGCCTGAGTAGAGCTGGCCTCCTGTTAAGAAGTCCCAGGAACAAAAGGACTTCACCCCCTGCTTCCCCCTGAACTCTGCTGTGTGAGTTCTGCCCTTCCTAAAGTGCTGGATCCAATTCAATTCAATTCAATAAGCTTTATTCGGTTAGTATAAAACAACCATAAAAGCAGATAAAAAAACATAATTAAAAACAGTATGATACATTAAATTGATACAATTCTGACAATTAAAATATCTTTAAAATATCATGCTTTTCCTTGCCTCAATTGATCTCAGAATATAGGTCGCAGCATAAAAACATATATCTGGTGCCCGCATTGTAAACAGTAAACTCATAGCAGCATTTGTGGTTAAAGTGCAGTATTTTTTAAACAAAAGTTTAAGAAAGGCAATACGAAAATTTAAAAACAAATCACATGTAAGAAGAAAGTGCAGAGTACTTTGTTTGGTATGTCCATCGCATGGGCAAGGGGAATCAGGATACTTTTTAACACAGGGAAATGCTACCAAGTGATGGACGATGCCTAATCTCATTCTTGTAAGAACAAATCGATGTGAAGATCTAGTTACCTGACTCAAATATGCTTGAAAACCCTCTGTGTCTGAGAGTGAGTAGTAGAAATGGCTAGTTGTTAAGTGCCTACTGGTTTTTTGTCTTACAAACTTTCTCTCCCTCAGGAATGTATTTTTCAGTTCATTTTAAGACATTTTACTTAGTTCATTGGGGTTTTCTAGGACGTTTAAATTAAATATATCCTTGAAAGTTTGTACTATATAATTGAGCCAAGGGATCTTTAAGCAATTATCTAGTTGGAAACAGTCATTAATAATTTTCCTGTTAAATGCAGTTTCTTCTTTCAACCATATAGATCTCCAGGTTAATAATGGTCTAAGCCCAATAAGGTCAGTCAGGTAGCTAATCCCCACTTCGCTATGTATTGAATCAGAGGACGCTGAAGTGGGTAGACAGAGCAACCTTTCAAGATACAAATTTTCCTCTATTTGCAGATCACCATGGGGGTGATGGCCCCAGACCCCGGCACCATAAAGTGCAATTGAGGTACATCTTGATTGATAGATATGCATCATATCTTTAATGCGACGGTCCCTTATTTTTGCGGCAAACCTGAAGACTCCATGTACACTTTTTGCCATCTTGGACCGAACATTCACCATTTCCTGCGACCATTTACTATTACTTGAAAAAGTTATCCCTAGATAACAAAACTTGTCTACTGTTTGTATTCTCTGCCCTTCTATAGAGAAAGATTTAGATTTCACAGGCCGTGGGCCACAGACCATGGCATATGTTTTAGTCCTATTGATCTGCAACCTTCTGCCCTTAATAAAATCAACAAACTTGTCTTTTAACCTCTGTAAGCCAATTGCTGTTCTTGCTAAAAGTACTGCATCGTCTGCATACAACAGGACAGGCACAGCTAGTCCTTCCGCCTGGGGTGCGTCAGACTTTACAAGTTTGAGTGCTGCATCCACTTAGTTAATAAAAAGGGTAAAAAGTAGCGGGGCAAGGACACATCCCTGCCGAATACCTAATTTGACCTTAAATTTAGGAGTGCACTCGCCCCTTTGGCCGTACCGTACGGATGTTACTAATTTTTCATAAAGCCTGGCCAAAAAGAAAATAATAGATTCTGGGGCACCAAGCTCTAGTAGAATCGGCCATAGCATGGCATGATCCACTACTTAGGTCAGCAAAACAAAGGAAGAGGGAGGGACCCTTGCTGGGCACGTGTATATTTTCCTATTAGTAAATCCAAATTTATACACTGTTCAAGGGTCCCCCGTCCCTTCCTAAAACCATACTGTGATTGGGTTAAAATCCCGTTGTCCTCCACCCATTCCTCTAATCTGACTAATAAAACCTTACTCATAATTTTAATAGAGAGTGCTGGATCCAATTGTGGAACCTCTGGAAGATGTGCCTGCTGTTGAGAAACTGACCAAGAAGAAAGAAACCAAGGATGTCCACTTTTTGACGCACAGCCGGCTTAGCATGCAGAATTTTATTGCTGTGAACATCGTTGCAGAGCCTGCTGCCGCTGAGCCAGATCATCGCTGATGAAATCATCGCCCCGCTCATTAGCGGGCCGAATTTGATCGCTGCGGACATCGTCGCAGAGCCAGCCAAGATCCCCGCTCCGCTCGTTAGCGGGCAGAATTCTATCGCTGTGAACATCGTCGCAGAGCCTGCCGCCGCTGGGTGAAATCGTCGCAGAGCCAGCCAAGATCCCGCTCCGCTCGTTAGTGTCCCGAATTGTATCGCTGCGAATATCGTCGCAGAGCAAACTATGATCATCGCTAGTAAAATTACCGCCCCGCTCGTTATGGGGCCGAATTTTGTCGCATTGTGCCTGAGCGAGTAAATTCCTACCGGAAAAGCTACGCCTTGAAATCCACACAAGAATCGCCTTACGCTCCATACAGACTGGATTCGTCGCCACACCTGCCGCATGCTGCAGAGTTGTTGCATCGCCTCCCCAGGGTCACAGGACTGATGCCATTACTTGTTTTTCGACGCCTAAGCGCCGCTACAAACTTTTAACGCATCACCAGTTACTGTTGGCTAAAACTTACGCTAAGGTGAATGATTTTGTCGCTAAACTAAGAACTCTTTTTGAAACCATATTCTTGAACTGTGTATGTCATTTTTGTCGTTATTTGGTCTTGTGCTAAGTCTTTACATAAAAGATCACTATTTTTGATATACATCTAGTGTGGTGTTCATTTGTGGTGTTGTCAATGAGTTACTGTATATGTTCACAAATTCTTAACCTATAACGCCTCTGAAATAAGTCTTGTCTGCTCGCGCCAAGCTACCTAGAGGGTGAGCAGGGGTTATTTTAAGAGGGTAATCCCCTTATCCTGACTAGAGGAGAGGGTCCCTGCTTGTCACAAGTACCTACCTATGCCAACCAGAGACTCCCAAATCTAACAGTGGCCCCCTGTAGCAAAGAGGAATAGGTAAGGCTGTGTCAGAGATTACCCTGGGGTAATTATCTTGACCTCATGTGTTAAATGCCCCACTGTATACCGACAAACTTGCAATGAGGGCCTTATAAATTTCTAGCATCATATCGAGAGCATAACAAAGGGGCAGAAGAGCCTGATGCAACAGGAAAAATGGAAGATTAAATCTGACATTCAACTGCGCCTTATAGAAATGAGTTCAGTTGGAGTGAGTGCGGGTGTAGGGTGTAACTTCCTCGGAATAGGGTCTGTTTGGGGTACGGTAGGGAAGCAATAGTGATGCCACAGAACAGGAGATTGTTGGCGGGAGGGGGATCACAGCAACTTTCAAAATACATTTCACCTCACCAAAAGTACGTACTTTAATTAGGTGCCTTTTTGTATGTAGCTGATTTCAGAAATACGTTCTAAAGATGCCTGATGACAGTGGCATAAAGATCTTACCAATATGAACCATGTCCCACTTATGCTTCTTGATCATCTTCATCATTAGTTTGTATTGGCTCTTCCTCATCGTATATTGTATCTATGCCTAACTGCAGTGTTGTGATGTGCTCAGATGGGTCTAGAGCCCTGTTGATGTGCTCAGAGGAGTCATATGTTCTCAGAGGGATTAGGAGCTGTGTTGATGTTCTCAGAGGCGGCAGGAGTTATACTGATGTTCTCAGAGGAGTTAGGAGCCTTGCTTATGTTCTCAGAGTGGTCATGGGCCATGCTGATGTTCTTGGATGGGTCAAGAGCCCTGCGGAAGTTCTCAGAGGAGTCAGGAGCCCTGCATATGTTCTGAGAAGGGTAATGAGCGGTGCTGATGTTCTCAGAGGGGTCACAGCCATGATATCATGGAATACATCTGCACATGGGTATATGAAATTATTGACACTAGTAATACACATTTTGAGTGCTTCTGCACAGTCAAAGTCATTGTAAGGATAACACTCTATTCAATGTATATGGGCACCATCATATCAATAGCAAGATTTTTCATTGCAAGATACGAGTTCAATCCATTGCATTAACTAAGGCCATTCCATGGTGTTAATTGAATTGAATGGGTTCATTCTTTCTAAAGAACCATGAAGTGTTGTTATATCTCCCTGGTGTTCCCTGGTGTTCAATATTCAGCTGTTTTTCAAAATTATGGAGTCTTGACTAAAATCCAAAGAGAAATAAAAGATAATCCTCACACACATATCTGGACATTGACGGTGTGTTGCATTGTGCCGTTCTTGAACACTTGGCTTCCTACTTCTAGGAGGGACTAGTAGAAGGCATGCAATGTATATCGCATAGCTCATTTGAGAAACATTAAATAGCATAAAACTTTGCATTTATTGTCTACCAGTCTGTAGGAAAAAGAAATCGCTGGCCAAGTATATTCATGCTTGCATTTGTAACCTGTAGCAGTATTTTAAAACAGGGACGCAGTGCCAACCCCTAGAGCCATGCCTTCTGTATACTGAAATGAGACTGTGTTGTAATCTAGTGAGGAATGCTGCTGAAAGAACCATGGTATGTCATGGAATGTTGGAGGTGAAATGGTCATTACTTCATGAGCTGAGCTGCAGGCTTGACCGTTAATGCTGGATCTGTACAACTGAATAAATCTCCTTTGTCATCTACTTCCTGAAGGAGTCTTATTATTACACTGGCGAGGATTGGCGTTTTGGCTTGATTGGGGACAAGCGCTCCAGCATTAACTCCCCAACATTTTATTGGGCACTTCAATGGTTGAAGTTTTGTCTTAACCCACGAACAAGGAACAATTTTTTTTTTTGGACTGTGCAGTTACTTTGGATATTATTCGTCTTGGAATGGTGAAGAAGAGACATAATTGCGGTGTTTTGGAAAGATCTTAGAAGAAAACGTGACTTTGTGAAGAAGTTCAACGTCGTGAGCAACGTCGTGAGCAACGGGAAGCTAATTATTCATTCATTCACATCCTCGTTCTGACGGATTTCCTATGGATAAAGACTCGTAAGGGAAAATAAAAGAATAAAAGAAAACACCGGATGTCTCATTTCCTTATCTACGGGGAACGGTCACCAGCTGTTACCTTTTGACTTGGAGGGGCGTTCTCACACGAGGACACCGTGGCTTTGTTCTGTCTTGCGGAGTTCGGCGTCCATCGGAACGCTTCCTTCTGCTGGAATCTTTTGGACGAGCTGCTTGTGACGTCTTCACGCATCATCACGCTGAGGTTAAAGAACGTGACCTTGCGCTAGAGCCAGATTGCCGAACCAGTGAGACGGACAAGTCACTTGCAACGTCTTCTTCTGTGTCATCACTCTAAGGTTGAGAAGCGTGACCTCGCGCAAGAGCCATATTACGGAATGACCAATGAGACGAAATCAGTGTCTTTTGTGACCTGAAGATGCCTTTGTGTTTAATTGGATTTTCTGAGACTTAGCAGCATTTTTTTTTAAGCGGCATATATTAAGACTACCTTGGTTTTACATCTGTTGGACTTTCTTGACTACCTGGACTACGGTGACTACTTTGCTTATTTTAGTTTATTTTTTTTATTGGTGTTGAGGAATGGTTATATGGGTTTACAAATTTTTCAATTGGGGAAAAAAAAAGGGGATTTTGTTCTAGGTAACAGTACAATGTATGCAATTTAACTGTACACTAGTTGAATTAGTTAAGTACGTATAATCATTTTAGAATGGCCTCTTCAACTAGTATGTCTCAACCCCCAGCTTTTCTCTCAGAAAAAGGTGACCCCATACTACCATGGAAAAGGTGGAGGAATCTGTTTGACTCCTATATTGTAGCTATAGGAGGTGAAAAGTTTTCAGCCACTAGGAAACAAGCTATATTGTTGCATAATATGGGTGTCGAGGGACGAAACATTTATGATAGTATGGACCTTATTCCAGTGGGAACTGGAGATGGTGACTCCAGTGATGTGTACGAGATGTCTATGACAATGTTAGAAAGATATTTTGGGCCCAGGATAAATGTGGTTCTTGAGAGACATAAGTTTTTCACTAGAATACAGGGGAGCAATGAAAGAGTGAAGAGTTATGTTGCATCGCTTAAAACTCTTGCACGGACATGTGAGTTCGGGGATTTGTCTGATTCTTTGGTCAGGGATCAATTAGTGCGATGCACTAATAGCACCCGTGCGCAAGAAAAGTTGTTATCTAAGAACCCTACATTAGTGGAAGCAGTGGCGATAGTGGAGGGTATGGAGAACACCTCTTCCTGGGTGAAAGAAATGAGGACAAGCATTGGCATGGCCAATAGGTCTCGCCTTTGGGACATTATAAGTGTTTAGCAATGCAACAGTTGCATAACTAAATACTTATAAGGTCCCAAAAGCGAGACCTAATGGCTATGCCAAGCGGCCGTGCAGCCGCGAAAGTGATCGCGATCAAACATCAAAGCGAAAGTGAAAGTAATTGCTGTCAAGCGCGGGGCGCGTGATGGAGCGGGTAATATGTTTTCCTTTTATGTCACCAATCCATTTATATATGTTTGTATTAAATCAATTAATAATTAATCATAATAATTAATGGTTTGCTGTATGGTGACTAATCAACCTTATTAACAGAAAGAATACACGTGGGAATGCATTTGCATGGCTAAAATAATTTGTGAACTAAGTTTGTATGCATATTAATATGATAAACGTTGCTTATGTGATATTATCGTGATTTATGCTTTAATAAACGAGTATTAATGGCTTTGAACATTGCAAATGGCTAGATAAATACACACACATGGGTATTAGTAAGGGAATAACACTGTTTAAAACATTTCAATGTATTAATTACGTTTTTGTGTTTCTTTGCTTAAGTTGACCATTTGGCCTGCCATTAAAGGGCTACCGACTGAATCCAACTATTTTGAGTGACATCAGTGATGGAAGAAGGAGAAGTGCGCCTGCGTAAACTTCAGCAGCTGTACCCTCACGGTGACCTGTTACAACTGTAATCAGCAAGGCCACCCTGGGCGAAGCGCCAGTTCCCCTGGATGTGCAACAAAGATACATTGGACTAATAAAATTGACAAAGGTCATTGGGTTGAAACTTTTCCCACATGGGAACTACATCGAATGTTTCCTGATGCTCCAAGATGTGTTCCAATGGACCAATGAGAGTCCCTCAAACTTGTATTTGATACTTTTTGCAAATGTAAATTAGTGTAAATAATGGTAGACTAGAGAGTTAAGGTAGCTGAGCTGTATTTTTGTTTCTGACGGAGAGAGAGCACTTCATTGTCAGTATCCTGATGTTATGCTGACAGAGAGGACGGTGACTCTGCATGATTGATCAGAACTTGACGATTTGTTTGAGGACCAGATTCTGACTTAGAAAACGGCAATTAGTCAGAATAGGTAAATATGACAAAAGATGATATTTGGATTATTAGGATTTAACCTGTCTTTGAATTAGATAAAGAGAACCCTAATTGAATTTATGTGTTGGGTGGTTATTTCATTGAAATGTATTTTGAATAATTTAGAGTGTAAAGGCGTCGTTAAACTAAACTCAACTAAATGATTTATCAACCTATTTCTTGATGGGAAGAGACGCTAGGGTTTGATTTAGGGAAAGTGATAAACTCCCATCAAGGAAGCAGTGTGGTTCGGAACCAATGTTCCCTTTTGAGTAGGTACGGATAGATTGATAGAATGAATGTTGGTGTTATGGGCTCCATCAGCGTATGATGTGTGTGTGTGTGTGTGACTGAGGAATCATTCTGTCCGTGGAAATAGGGGGAAATTGAGGAACCCGAACTGCACCAGTTTTTCTGGTAGCTAGAGATGGTTTTTATTGTTTTGGTTTAATGATTTTTGCCTCTATATAGCTTATCGATTATTGATTGGTATTGATATGTGTACTAACACTATATGTTGAAGTCGTATTGAGTTTTATGTAGTCTGTACAGCTTCTGGGATGTAGGAAGTCGGTAACAGTTCCGTAGTAGGGCAGAGGAAAGCGCTGCTCTCGGGAAAGGCGGAATTGTTGGCCCTGTAGGTACACAGGGAGAAAACGTGTAACAATTGAAGTTGCGCGTCGCATTGTTTGGGTTCGATTTGGTGACATCGTTGTGTGTTGCCGTTAGAGACATTTCTGTGCGAGAGAAGTGTGTATGATAGCGAAGGTTACCTGTGAAATTCTGGTCTTAGGTACCAGGGATCCTATTGGCATTCTGAGAACGCTTATCACTAGAAGGTAGCAGGTACTCTGAGCTTGTTAGAAGGACAGGGCAGAGGTAAGCGCTGCTTTGTTAACGTATGTCAGAATTCTGTAGTAGGACGGACTGTTCGCTGTTCTCGGGAAAGACAGGATTCTGTGTGAATGTACTACATTTTCTTGTGTGAATGTGCGTGAATGTTAAAGGCATTCGGGTTAATTGTGAAACTCTAGTTTTATTTCTCAGGAGCTTTGCGTTTCCAACTATGTGTCTTAATTCTGGAGAAACAGTTAATTGATGCTTGATGGAAGGGTGAAGTAGAGGGATGAGCTACTTTATCAACGGAAGTAACGGTTCTGTAGTAGGGCAGAGGTAAGCGCTGCTCTCGGGAAAGACGGAATTCTCGTGAGAAAGGTCTATTGCTATTCTGTAGTTAGCGAAGCAGACAATGGAGATGTTTATATGTTGTAACTAACTGAATTGTAGAAATTGAAAGTAGACAGGAGACAGGAGACAGGAGTTAGGAGCAGGAGCTGCTGCAGCGACTGCTGACGTCAGAAAGACCGCGCTGGTATTGGACAGCGAGTCAGAACAGCAGAAACGCCTTGATTGGTGCGTTAATGTGTACCACGAAAGGATTGGAAGAAGTACAGGGTGACGTAGACGCTCCAGGATTGGTGCGTTAGGGTGAGTCGCGCTGGGATTTGAGGATTGTAACAGTGACGTGGATGCACAGGATTGGTGCGTTAGTGAGAATCGCGTTGCTATTGGACTAAAGATCGTACAGTTGAAGAAACGACTAGGGATTCATGGAAGCTAGGAAGATGTATTATCATTCAGCCGAAAAGAAGAAACGATCCTTGTTTAGTAAAATAAAAGGATGGTTTGTGAAAGACAAAGAAGTTGTGACAAGGGAAGGACAGTTACTTCCTCCAACGAAAACCCCCGCTTCTTTTATGGTTGCGAAATATGGATACCATACTTGCATTTGGTTAGACAATTGGGTAAAGTTTACAAGGGAAGACGGAGGCTTAGCGTTCCCAGAAAATGGTTCATTTAATTTGGCAATTTTAAGGAATTTGCGGGAAAGAATGATGAGTTTAGATCCACGACCTAGACCGACACAGTTTGAGGCATTGACTGAGTGGGAAGATGAGATGCATGAGCGAGAAATACAGAGAAGTGGCAGTAAATATAGATATATGTTTGGACGACAATATGATCGTGAAACTCATAGTGATCGAATGAGAAGGTGGCGAGACGCAAGTATGACTGAAGGACTGTTTCCCGTAAGAACCACAGGAGAAAATGAAGGAAGAAAATGTATAGAGAAAAGACATAATGTAGAATCTAGAAGGTATGGAGCAAATGAATCAGAGGATGATGTTCTAGATTATATGTTTTACAAAAATCCACCACTGTACAGACAGGAATCAGAGACATTAACCTCAGGTACTCCAGTGAAAGAAACCCTGCGAATTATCAAAACAGAAGTTATGACTCCAGAGGTGGAGAGAAGTAATTCTCTTAGGGAAAGAGAGAAAGAGATGGAAAATAAGGCTGATAGTGAAAATTCTAAGGAATTAGCAAAACGAAGTTAGAACTAACAGAGAAGATAAGAGAATTGACCAAAAATCTAGAAGCAGTTACAGTCCCTTTAACCATAGGTCCGGTTATGCCCATTTTTGAAAAGCAGAAAGAAAGCGAGCATGGCTTAACAGTTCCGTATATAAGCAATAGACAAGTAGAACAACCCCTAATGAGAGAAAGGGAGAATCCTTGGAGACATACAATGAGTGAAGGTGAACTGAATGTGTCAAATAACCTGTTTTATAGTCCCGATTCTATAGAAAGAAACAGAATGGTAGGAGGATCAATATTAGAACCACAAAGAGTGACAGAACACGGGAGTGTAGAAAAATCCACAGGAATAACCACAGATGAATTGAGCAAATGGCTGAAGGGTTTACATGGAAAGGAAAAAGAATCCCAAACAATTGATGTGGCAAAATTACGCATGGTACTAGAAGAATTAATAGTAGGGACAATTCCCACAGAAAAGCTGAAAAATTACCAGGATGAGGAGCTGTTGTTTCTATGCAAAAGTGTCACTTGGAGAGCAAAGAACTTACATTACAGGCTAGAAGAAATAGCAAGCAAAATGGGAATTGACATGGACAAGGTGAAATCTTTACAAAAGCCTTACCGAAAACATGAACACTACAGGATGAATAGGACAGATTAAGGACATAATCACGTTGTTGAGAAAATGGGGAGATGTAGATAAATGTAAAAGTAGGTGGTATAGAAAGCGAGATGATACCTCAGACAGAACTTTCCCAGCATTTCCTGTGAGAGAAAAGGAGAAGGTAGTGACAGAATTTCCCATGAGAGAAATTCCAGGAGGGGGATATGTGCATGTCCCATGGACAAGATAGGACATTTTGTCATTTACAAATGACTTCCCTCAATTGCGAGAAAAGCCTGTCGAGTGGTACAGGCAAGTGGACAGATTTGTTAAATTGTCAAAAGTACTGTGGATTGATTTGAATAGCCTATTTGATATGCAGTAGATTGGTGGAAACTCGAGCTAAACTCTCATAGTGACCTTGGCCCCACCCACCAGAGCAAACTCAGCGTTGGCGTGCTGTGAGGAATGGCGGCAGTACGCAGAATTCAAACACCAACACTGTGATCCTCCCAGAGTGGCCAGAGCCCCTGAGACGCAGAGAACGTGTGCATAGTTGAATTCGAGGACTTTTGCGGCGCTTGAAGACAGGAAACACGGGAAACGGAGGAGAGAAGTGCGAGGCTGCCCGGCATTGATAAAGCTTTAACTAAAGCACTTCCACACATTTTGTCAGAGAGCTGCCTTGATGCTGAGGACATAATATTAAAGGACTGGCCCTCGAACCCTAACAATTGACCTCTGGGGTGTGAGCTCTGCTGAGCCCAGCTGTGGGAACCGCATCCTTAGTCTGGTTGCTAATGTGGAAGAGCTGCACCCTGGAGCATCTCGCACCCAGCAGGCGCCCGGGTCAACAGGCTCCGCAGGAAGCTGCAGAGGGGACGCGCAATCTAACCTGGTGCTGTGTTGAACTTTCTGTCCTGCCGTGAGGGGAACGGCTTTCATCGGTGGAGCCCATCTGGTGGAGTCTCGTGCAGCAGTCTGCTTTCCGCTGCCGTGAGAGGAGCAGCGGCAGCGAACTACATCCCCCAGCATTCCCTGCCCCGGGCGCCTGCCACATACGCAATCAGGCAGCGCCGGGGAGGGATATAAGCCCACTGGGCCACACCTCTTGGACGCTGACACTGGGTTAGTCTGGACTTTCTCTCTATTGTTGGTTATTCGATTATAATCTATTGTTATTATATGTAGCATTCAGCCATAAGCTGTGCATAGAGTGTTCTATTTTTAACAAATTTTGTTTAGATATTAGTTACCTTCCGCAGAGGGGTAACCCTCTTGTATTTTACCTGTTTGTTAGTACTGTTGCCTGAACTATGGGGAAACACTCAAAACCTTCAACGAGCCGACCCATGACTAGACAACTTGCTAACTCAAATCCGCCGCTCCCAAGCCTCACAGCTATAGATAAAATGCTCCAGAAAACAATTGGGGTGGTTGCTACAGCCATTGAAAACATGGAAAGACGGCTGTCTATTACCCCCGCATTTCCTATGGCACCCCCTTTTGATGGTTTGGCCGATTCCTCTTTAAACCAGGTGGATATGGAAGCTATGCCCTCTATGTTGCCCTCCTTTGCCCACCTACCTTGTGCACAGGTGATACCAGATGAGTCTGAGCAAGTGGAAGTTGGTCCACTATCATCCTCTTTGGTATCCATAGTGGCGCCCGAGAAGCAGGAAAAGTTAAGGAAAAAAAACAGAAAACAAAAAAGAGGAGTACACATCCTGCCCCCTCTGCAGCCAGGCCTGTCCTTCCAGATTTGGCCCAACACCCACCCATTTCAAGCCCACCGGTTTGGGTTACTGATCTATTAATAGATTTACAGACGCATAAAGACCAGTGCCTAAACCTTCTTTTAAAAACCCTGTCGTCCAAGATCGACAGGTTGGTATCTTTGATCAATACCAAAGGTATTGGGAAGAAGCAGCCAAATCATCATTTACTGCATGACCCTGGTAGCGTGGAGGGTGTTGGTACTCAAGCCACGATCAGCAATCCCACTCCACAGAGTCTCTTTATTTCCTCCTCCCACCCTACTCCTTCTGTTTTAGCTCAGTCATCCTCGGTGCTGCCAGTTCCTCCTCCTCCTTCTGGTGGTCCTCCTATGCCCTCGATCATTCCCCGAGCTCCTATTCCTCCAGCAGCATGTGATCAGTATCATAGTAATAAGGATCGTATTTCACGGACCCCTGGTGGAGGTAGGCCACTTTCTAATTTGGGTGGGAATTCAGATACATTGAGCCTGGCTAATTACTCTCCCCTTATAGAGCTCCCCCCGAGGCTGCACCCTATGTGATCGTGCTTACAAGAGTTCCTCCATTAACAAATGATAAGGGGGAAACATATTACGAACTAAAAAATAAAGTCATTCACTGGTTGTCTAAAAATAGACCATTGAATGGAGTAGGTCGGGGGAGATCCTTTTTGTTCGCAGGGTTTGCTGGCTGGGGACTCGACCAAAGGACATCGGTGGGGATTGTGTCCTAATTAATTTTAGGGACCCAAGAGTAGTCGGCCATATATTGGATTCGGGCGGGAAGTCCAAACTTGGTTCCATTGATATCTGCCATTTGGGGTATTTCTACACTCACTTTAGTGCACTGAACCCTGTGGAACTACCCTACTTCCACCAAGCCACTCATAATTCCCACTTCAATATCCCGGTTGCTAACCGTTTTGATGCGCTTAGTTCCGTGGATTGACCATCATCTTTGAGGCATACCAAGGGAAGGCATATGCATACGAGGGGGAGTTTGGGCAGGGATGGTCATGCTGTGGAGATGGATTTCTCCAAGGTTGTACTTGGTACTGGGACAGGACTCACTTCCACCTCTTTTCCGTTTCTGAACATTAGCTCCACTCAAGGGCTCTCTGAGTTGGGTCCTTTTGACCAAACTGCTTCTCACTGCTCTACCATCTTTGTCCCCTTAGTGGCCAGTCCCCCCTATACACCTACACGTAGACCTTTAGTAGGGTCCTGGAATGCGGCTGGATTGGAGTCCAAACTCTCTGACTCAGAGTGGGGAGAGTTAATGGACAATTATGACATTTGCCTATTTCAAGAAACATGGCTACGGCACATTCCAGTGAGGGTGAGCTATGCATCTTTTTCTGTTCCTGCGGTCCAAGGTGGCAGGGGCAGACCTTCGGGGGGGGGGGGTTAGTTGTTTGGGTTGCAACCCACTTAGGTTTCTCTGTAAAGCCCATAGATTCACAGTCCCCTGATATTTTGTGTTTGTTACTTACTTTTCCTGCCGGATACTCGCTGGCAGTACTTAATGTCTACCTGCGTCCCTATCCGGTACAGCTGGGTCTGTCGATTCTGGGTGCTTTAGATGATATCTTACATTCTCTTCCCCCTGCATCCCATCAACTAATAGGTGCCGATTTTAATTGTCACTTTGAACCCCTTCTTGGGATTCCCTCACCCACTTGTGATGAGGATGAAAATTATAAAACCCCAGACCCTACCATGTACCCAGCAAAACGTCTTCACCCATTGGCCCTCGAGATTAATAAGCTCACCATCGCGCATTCCTTGAGGGCTTGTAATGGCAGACTCTTTCCCGATGTCCCGGGTTCATATACTTTTAATAGACCCGGGAATTGTTCGACAATTGACTACATTCTGGTGAATGTGGAATTTTGGGGTTTTTTAGCAGCTTTCTCCGTTATACCCAGGGTCGATAGCGACCACAATTTATTGTCATTGGAACTGGCAAATAATATTGGTGGTAGCTTAGTCCCTCAGGGCCTAGCACTATCAAGTAGTGAGAACTTGGTGCTAGCTGCAGGAGGTAGACGCATTAGGTGGGCAAGGGTCGTGACCGATGAGACAAAGCTTGCAGCATTATATAGTAGTGTCGCCCGCTCTATGGAGGAGGTTTCCCACCTTTTGAGCCCAATGGTCATATTTTGCAGAATCATTTCCCAGATCTCCAGGATATTCACAAGGAACTCCTCGATGGCCTGGTTGGCTTTTTTTACAGCTCTAGTGTGCCAAGGCCAAGGATTTCAATGCCTGAGCATTGGTATAATAGAACCTGTAGGTTGGCCAAGACTGCCTTGATTAAAGAAGTAAAAGAGGGTACCCAGTCAAGTATCAAAGCTGCGAGGGCCTTCTACAAAAATCTGATTAAGGAGGCAAAATCTGAGTGGGAGGATCTAAGGTGGCAAAATATGAAGCAAGCATTAGAAGATCGTGATTCGAGGGCTTTCTGGAACATCGTACGAACAGGTACGGCAGTAAATTGCCCCGCTATTATTCCCAATCTTAGTGAGGAGGTTTGGCTTGCGTATTTTAAACCTCTTTATTCACTTAGTAACTTTAGTGGTAGATTTGACCCGGTAACCCAGCCTAATGCCACTGTAACGGATCAAACGGATCATGAAGATTCGCTGAGTCGATCCTTTTCCCTTCCAGAAATAGAGCTGGCCCTTAGTACCCTATCAGTAGGGAAAGCCCCGGGGCTCGATAGGATCCCTGGTGATTTGTATAGAAGTGAAATAAAAATTTGGGCCCCCTATATTCGGGTTTATTTTAATGCTATTTTGCAGGGCCTTGAGATCCCGGATACTTGGTTAGGAGCAGAAATAATACCCATTCATAAAAAAATCTTCCCCTTTGGATCCAGCTAATTATCGCCCCATAAGTTTGATCGATGTTTTACAGAAGCTGTTTGCCCGAGTCCTTTTAACAAGACTGCAGACCTGGATGGAGGACCATTAAATCTTAACCTCCCTCCAAGCGGGGTTTCGAGCAAAGGTTTCCACCATTGATCAATTGTTCAGGCTACAGCTAATTCACTGGAAGACAGTTTGTATGGGTGCCGGTAATCTTTACTTGATTTTCGTGGACCTTCGGTCCGCATTTGATATGGTCCAAAGGGAAAAATTATGGGCTTTATTATTGGAGATGGGTGCTCCCCCTTACCTTTACCATCTATTTAAACGTTTGCATGAAGGCACTTATGCAAGGGTGAGATTTGGGAGATGTGGGGAAATTTCAGGCCCATTCCCGGTTGAAAAGGGTGTGAGGCAGGGTTGTGTCCTGGCCCCCACACTTTTCTCCCTTTTTATTAATGGGTTGATTGAGCACCTTTTGTGTGCCGCTAATCTGGATTCCCCAATCCTAGCGGGGCGCAAGATACCGGCCCTAATGTTCGCGGATGATACGCTCCTGTTGTCTAAATCTTACATGGGCATCCAGCGTTCATTAGAGGCTTTCTGCTCCTTCTGTAAAAAAAGGGATCTGGAATTGAACCTATCTAAAACAAAATTTATGGTTTTCAGCTCCAGTTCAACCAACTGCCCTCACCCCAAGATGGGAGATGAAGAGCTGGATAGGGTTTCTATTTTCGATTATTTGGGGGTAACTCTTAATGACAAAATGAAATGGGGGTCCCACATGGCGAAGGCAAATTTGAAGCTAACACAATCAGTGGGGGGTATCCTGAAGGTTTTTAACAACACTTCCTTTAAACCTCTGGGCCCCCCCATGGAAATTTACAAATCCCAAGTAAGAGGGGGTGCGCTTTATGGCGCTGAACTCTGGGGATATTGTACTTCTGCTTCCTTATCGTCAATTGAGAATTCTGTTATTAGGCGACTGCTGAAATTACCCATGAGTACCCCATTAATTCCCTTGAGATGGGATTTAGGCTTAGTTCCCATTGAAGAGATCGCCCTGAATCGCCCTCTCCTGTATTGGAGACGACTCTGGTCAACTCCCGAGCTTGCAAGTTATAGGCATGATCTCGGCGATATACTGTCAAGGGGGAAATTGGGAAAAATACCTTGGTTAACATATGTAAAGAACCTTTGCTATCTTATAGGGATGGGGGATCTATGGTTCGCACCGGAAGAGACAAGCCGCTCGTTAACTAAGAAATCACTGCGTGAGGCTTTACAGTTGTACCGGAAGGAAATTCTATTGCATTCGTCTTTGGGAAGGCTAACTAACACCTTTCTGGATATTAAGATCAGTTCCCATTTTGAAGTTTTTTTGGATGTTATTCAACCTCCTCTGGCAAAGAAACTTTACATTCAGTTTAGACACGGCTCGTTACCACTGAGGGCCTTTACACATAGATGGTCTAATGCATCTGACCCCTTAAGCTCGTGTCCCGAATGTATTGTTATCTGTGAAACAGAGTTGCATGCTGTTCTTTTTTGCCCTTTATACACCAAGGCAAGGAAGAAGTGGATCATTCAACTCTGCAAGTCCAGGGGTTTCAGGGACTATCAGGAGGTCTTTAGAATCCTGAAGTACGACACTACCCCATTGATAGTGTTTGTGATGGCTAAATTTCTTCTTTCTATGTGGTTTACCAGGTCCAAAGAAATTCTATCCGCCACATAACTTTTCTGCTTCTAGTATTGACACTATTGTTACTTTAGAAGCATGTGGTGTTGTAAGACTACTCTGGGGCACAGATATTGCTTTAACAATATGTTTTTATGTGAACAAATTCTTTTTAACTGCTCCTTGTAATTTTTATCACAAAAACTATTAACGTTTTGATGGATTATACTCTATGCAATGTCTATTGAATCATGTCTTATTGTAAATAATTATTTATCTCTTTTTATGGTATTTTACAGAAATAAAAGCTTTGACTGACTGACTGATATAATAGTGCCAGCAGACTTATGGGCAGAATGCAAAATAGTGATAGATTGGCCAACTAAAGAATACCCGAGAGATCCCAAAACAGGAGCACCAGACCCCGAGGTAATGAAGAAATATGAACAAGTTATGGTATTTTTGAAAAACAAAGTGCCTCCCAAAGAAACAGGTTGGGTAAAAATAGATCGAACACATCAGGAAGTGAAAGAATCAGTTCATGCTTATTACGAAAGACTAATACTAGCTTTTAAGCAGTTTAGTGGAGATGAGAATCTTGGTGAAAAGGATCTGAGTCATTTTGTATACAGATTTGTATATGGTTTACATCCTGAAATTAGTGAAATGATAAAACAGCACACAGTCGATTGGCAAAGCTAGAAAATTTGCGAAATCCTGAGACATGCTAAATACTTTAGTAATGAGATTGAGGCAAAGCAACGAAATCTAAAGGAAAAGGCAATGTGGGCACAAGTGAAGGTTGCAGAAAGACAGGAAGCTCAGTTAATCGAACAATCAAATAACCCAGGAAATAAACCAAGATGTGGCCCAGGAAAGGGGAAGGGTATTATAAAAGAAGCTAAAAAGAAGTTTCCATGCCACAATTGCGGCAAGTTAGGGCATTGGAAATCCGAGTGTAAGTTTCCTCCAAGTATTAATAATGAAAAACCCTCATTGAATCCACAGGTGCAGAGTGAGGTGAGTGGCCAACAGCAGCAACAGCAGAAGGCTGTTAATCCACAGAATCAGGTGCCAAAACCACCTTTACCACAGAGCTGAAATACCCAGAAGTATAGTAACGAAGCGGGATTCTACAATGAAGAACAGGTAAACAAACCGCAACGTGCAAGCGCTGTTTCACAAAATTGGCTGAGAAATGACGACAGTGATTCAGAGGAGAATTTTTGACAGTGCCGAAGGGAGGAAGAAGAGTGCGTGCTTGGTGCAACTCTAGAACTAGATCAGACAGGACCATTTGTGGATGGGAAGGTTAATGATGAAAACATTACTTTCTGGTAGACATTGGAGCTACACGATCAACTGTCAGGTCAGCAGATGTAAAGAATCTTCCTCTTTCGGATGAAACAATCCAAGTAGTTGGTGTGTCAAACACACAGATTAGAACATACCTTACAGAACCAGTAGAGGTTAAAATAGGGAAATTTTCAGACATGCATCGTTTTGTGGTGTGTGACACCAGTCCAGTGAATTTGCTAGGAAGGGATTTGTTGTGCAAGATGAATTGCACTATATTTTGTACTCCAGATGGTATAGCTTTTGAGACACCAGATGAGGATGTACTATATAAAATGACAATAGCGAATCAAGAGAATGAAGTTACAGGAACCTATGCAGTGTTCAACCCGGATGAATTACCCAAAGAATTGAAGCAGTCTGTGAAAGCAGGAGTCTGGGATTTTACTGGAGAAGATGTAGGCCTTATGAGAAATGTAGATCCAGTAAAGATTACGGTAAAAGAAGGAGTAGTTTATCCAAACATTCCACAATACAGACTGACACCTGAAATAATTGAAGGAGTAACACCATTAATTGAAAAAATGATCCAGCAGGGAGTTTTGAGGGAAATAATGAGCAGTCCATGTAACTCTCCTATAATGGGACTGAAAAAGCCTAATGGAAAGTTCAGAATAGTGCAGGATTTGAGAAGGATTAACAAAATTGTTGTGTCATGTTGTCCCATTGTACCAAATCCATCAGTGATTTTGTATCAGATTCCCCATGATGCAGAATGGTACACAGTAGTTGATTTGTGTCATGCTTTCTTTTCCATTCCGTTGCATCATGACAGTCAGCAGATTTTTGCATTTCGGTTTGGAGAGCGTATTTTGGCATGGTGCCGAATCCCACAGGGGTACACAGAGAGCCCCTCAATATTTAATCAGTTGCTGAAGAAATCTCTGGAAAGTCTAACAATGCCTGAAAATTCAGTTTTGGTCCAGTACATCGATGACCTACTTGTGGCATCGAAAACCCGTGAAGCTTGTGAAATAGACACAATAGCTTTGCTGAATCATTTGGCAGATGGAGGACTAAAAGTATCTCCGACAAAATTGCAATTCTGCAAGAAGGAAGTACAATACCTAGGACATAATATTGAAAAAGGGCTGAGAAAAGTGACAATAGACAGAATCAGAATTATCAAAGGAATGAGAGCCCCTATGACACAAAGAGAAGTGAGAATGTTCCTAGGGATGGTTGGCTACTGTCGTCGGTGGATAAGTAACTTTTCCCTGATTGCCAAACCATTGGTAAAGTTGACAAAAAGTGAGGTTAAAGACCCCCTTGAATTAAACAAAGAAGAATTAGCAGCATTTAGGAAATTGAAGGACAGCCTTTGTGAAGCACCTGCTCTGGGTATGCCAGACTATGAGAAAGAGTTCAAGTTGTACTGCAGTGAGAGAAACGGATGTGCACTCTCAGTGTTAATACAGAAACATGGAAGATTGAGGAGACCAGTTGCATATTTCTCGTCAATACTAGATCCAGTAGCTGTAGGTCTGCCAGGATGTCTGAAAGCAGTAGCTGCTACATGCCGAAGCCTAGAGCAAAGTGAAGGAATTGTGATGGGATATCCATTAAGAGTGTTTGTACCTCATGATGTGGCGATCCTTTTAACAAGGAGCCAAACACAATTCATGTCACATAGTCGGCTGACTAAGTATGAGAAAGTCATTCTAGGTGCAACCAATGTGAGTCTGGAGAGATGTGTGAATGTGAATCCAGCCACACTATTGCCAGATGCAGAGAGAGTGGAGGTAAGAGATGACGTTGATCATGATTGCTTGGATGTGCTTGATTTTTGCACGAAACCAAGACCAGACATAAGAGATTTGCCATTGCCAGAAAGTGATTATGTGATGTTTGTGGATGGATCTTGTTTGAGAACGGATGAAGGATTGTTGAGTGCAGCATATGCAATATGCACAGTTGCGGCAGTCATAGAAGCATCACACTTGAAAGGAGTTAAATCTGCTCGAGTAGCAGAACTAGTGGCATTGACAAAGGCATGCAAAATTGGGAAGAATGTGAGAGTGACTGTGATAACTGACAGCCAGTACGGCTTTGGAGTTGTCCACGACTTCGGCCAACTTTGGCTACAAAGAGGTTTCCTGACCTCCAGTGGAACTCCTATAAAGAATGCAGAAGTGATTGGAAAATTGCTTGAAGCGATACAGCTGCCTAAAGAACTGGCTGTAGTAAAATGTGCTGCTCATGGTCATGGTAGTGATTACATCACTACAGGGAATCGTTACGCTAATGACATGGCCCAGTATTGTGCACGAAATCAGTATTCGATCAATCGGGCAAATGAAAGGGAAATGTCTTCTTGCTCCTTAATGTTTACTAACGTTGTGGGAACATGGGAAGAAGTGAGGCAGTTGCAGGATGAAGCAGGAGATGAAGAAATGAAACAGTGGGTAAAAGCAGGTTGTGCACCAATGGAGAAAGATCATGTGTGGGTCTATCGGGATGGAAGACCAGTAATGCCTGATAGCATGATGTCAACCATGGCACGGATGTATCATGGCCAGGGACACATCGGGAGAGATGCCATGATAAGGGCCTTCAAGCAGTCATGGTACAATGCAAGATTCAGATTGATAGCAGAAAGTCTCTGTCAAAGATGCCTGATATGTCAGCAATACAATCCTGGAAGGAAAACAGTAGTGAGCCTAGGCACAATAGGCCGAGAGGAAGGACCCTTCGCCAGAATGCAAATAGATTTCATTGAAATGCCCCCTTGCAACAGGTTGAGGTATGTTTTGGTGATAGTCTGTCTGTTCTCCAGGTGGGTGGAGGCATTCCCAACAAGAAGAAATGATGGAATAACAGTGGCTAAGCTATTGTTAAGAGAATTCATCCCAAGGTTCGGGTTCCCAGTGACCATTGAACCAGACAGAGGAGGACACTTTTACAATGAAATCATGAGATTGATCTGTGAAGCATTGAGTGTACAACAAAAATTACATTGTGCCTACCGACCAGAGGCTTCTGGTGTGGTTGAACAAATGAAAGGTACGATCAAAAACAGAATAGGGAAAATGTGTTTAGCCACAGGAATGAAATGGCCTGATGTCTTGCCTCTAGTCCCGATGACGATTAGATCTACTCCAGACAGAACCACAGGTTTGAGTCCCCACGAAATTATCATGGGACTCGCCATGAGACACGTGTTTGTTCCAGTCAACAAGTTAATGACTATAACTGATGACATGGTTTTGGATTACTGTAAAGGCCTGGCTGACGCAGTTCATTCTGTGTTTCACCAGGTTGGAGCGGATGCCACTACCCTTGAAAGAAAACCAGCCCATGACCTGAGCCCAGGGGACTGGGTGAGAATAAAAGTCCACAGAAGAAGAAATTGCTTGGTTCCAAGGTGGGGAAGGCCATGGCAAGTTGTCCTGACCACAACAACTGCTGTGAAGTGTGCTGGACTGAAAAATTGGATACATGCAAGTCACACTTTGAGAGATCCAAATCAAGCAGACAGCATTGGAAAAGAATATTTTGATGATTCAGAATCGAGTGCTGATTCAGACAAGGAGAATTCAAAGACAAGAGAAAATCCCGAAAGGGGGGAGAAAGAGCCAAGACTAGCTCCAATTTCACGAGGAGAAATCCTGAGGAAAAGATTTCAGATTTCAGATACAAGTTCAGAATCTGGAGACGAGCAAGAAATACCAAATACCAGTAACGAACACAAAAAAAAGAAGCGAAAAGAAAAGAACACTCCAACAGAGGTGACATTTACACCAGATGAAAGAGTAGGAGAAGTCCCACCTGAGAAAATTCTTGAAGGGTTAGAAGGGACAGAAATAGAGAGAGTAGGACAGATTTCTGCGGAAAACCCCCGAGGAGGTGTAGGGACATCCAACACTGAGTTAGGTGAAGAGACAAGTAGCAAGCAGGAAGATTGCGTTTCGGAGACCCGAGGAGGGACAGAAGTAGGGCAAACACAAGAGGTGGAAAAAGAAACTGTTGGAAAGGAAAAGCCAATTGAGACAGAATCTGAAGACAGTGAAAATGAAATACCCGAAGGTCGAGTTCTGAGAAAGAGAACTTGGATCGAGGAGAGAAACATTAAAGAAGGCAAATTAAGAAGACATGCTAAAGGAGACCTTTGGCCAAATAAGATAAAAAGACTGAGATATCGACTGACACGAGTTAAACCCTCAAAAGCTGAACAAGTGAACGAAGTGACAAGTCAGCACAAAGCAAAAGAGGGAGAGACAGAGGTGTCTGAAGAAAACAAACGATCAAGAAAACCAAACCAGAAGTATAAGTCACCTGAATGGACGTATGTGGCACTGCCTGAACAAGGAGAAGAGGTAGATAGTCAAGGAAATCCAGAGGAGACTTTACTGAAAGTGGTGGAGGAAGAAGAAACAGCGGAAATCCTGAGAGTTATCTTATCCGATATTGGAGAAGAAGCGGAAATTTTTGAATTTCTGTATTTGGATGACGAGAAGGAAGTGAAAAATGATGAAATGCCAAACTGAGTAACTCCAAAAAGGTCTTTGTAGAAAATATAAAGAATTGAATAAGAAATCGAAGGACTGGGATAACCTGATAAGTGCTTAGTGCTTTCAGGTGAAAGAACAAGGAGTGGAGTAGAAGAGGCTAAGTCAAAAGACACGGTCAATTTAACAAGATGGCTAACATAGATGATAACAAGAGTAGATGCACCTTTATGAAGAGATGGTGTAAAATGTGTTGTTGTTGTACAGGATTATTAATGCTTCTTTGGAGCGTACTTGCTCTACTGATCTCTTTCAAAGTAACTTTAGATACACTATAAGGGCATACTGAGAATATATAACTAACATAGGGAAGAGTTCACAAAAGGTAGTTCCAATTAAAACAAGCACTGAACATATACACAAGGATAGGTCTATAACTGATTTTTCTAGCAATGTGTTTTCAAAATTATTATATGAATACGTGAAGACAATGGACGTAAGGGATTGCTACGTATATATGCAGTTACCTGCCTATGTTTCAGAAGGAGTGACTTATCATCACCTCCCAGCAACTTATGGAATAACATATAGGTGCCGATTACGATCCAGTAAAAACCGGGTACGAACCGTCGGTCGGAGCGTTTTCTCCGTCCGACTCGTACCCGTTCGTAAAACTTTACAAACATGGAATTACGATTCACACGGAAACACCATTTCCGTACGAATCGTAAAAAACACCGACCGACGAAAATATACATACGAATGTGATCCGGGAATGCTGCGACGTGACGTCGGGACGCTTTCAGGCAGCGTTTCAGGACGCAGGAACCACGATTCGAACAGACAGCAGTCCGGACGGCAATATTTTCACGGCACCCAAAAACTGCCGGAAAAGCGAAGTACGGCGCGAAACGACCAGAGTAGGTGGCCCGGTACGCGCCGTACCCCCCCCGCCCCCATATGTATGCGCCGAGCCCCCCCCCCAGCCCCCGTATGTACGCGCCGATCCCCCCCAAGCCCCCGTACGTACGCGCCGACCCCCCCAGCCCCCGTATGTACGCGCCGACCCCCCCAGCCCCCGTACGTTCGAGTCGTACCCCCACCCGTGTATGTACACCCGTGTAAGTGTCGAACCCCTCGGTGTATGTACACCCTTGTACGTGTCGAACCCCCCGGTGTATGTACACCCTTGTACGTGTCAAACCCCCCTGTGTATGTACACCCGTGTATGTTTTGAACCCCCCCGTGTATGTACACCCGTGTACGTGTCGAACCCCCCAGTGTATGTACACCCTTGTACGTGTCGAACCCCCCAGTGTATGTACACCCTTGTACGTGTCGAACCCCCCAGTGTATGTACACCCTTGTATGTGTCGAACCCCCCGTGTATGTACACCCGTGTACGTGTCGAACCCCCGTGTATGTACACCCGTGTACGTGTCGAACCCCCCGTGTATGTACACCCTTGTAAGTGTCGAACCCCCCCGTGTATGTACACCCTTGTATGTGTCGAACTCCCCGGTGTATGTACACCCTTGTACGTGTCGAACCCCCCGTGTATGTACACCCGTGTACGTGTCGAACCCCCCGTGTATGTACACCCGTGTACGTGTCGAACCCACCGTGTATGTACACCCGTGTACGTGTCGAACCCACCGTGTATGTACACCCGTGCTCTACCCCCCATACACGGGGGGGTTCGACACATACAAGGGTGTACATACACGGGGGTTCGACACGTACATGGGTGTACATACACGGGGGGTTCGACACGTACACGGGTGTACATACACGGGGGTTCGACACGTACACGGGTGTACATACACGGGGGTTCGACACGTACACGGGTGTACATACACGGGGGGTTCGACACGTACACGGGTGTACATACACGGGGGGTTCGACACGTACACGGGTGTACATACACGGGGGGGTACGACTCGAACGTACGGGGGCTGGGGGGGGTACGACTCGAACGTACGGGGGCTGAAGGGGGTCGGCGCGTATGCGGGCACATGTCTCCATGGTTGCTATGGGAGTTCGGTGCAGACGGTGTTTTTTCCATACGGTTGTAACATCGGACGCACGGGATGGATCGTGATTCCTCGGTCGGACTTCACTTTTCACATTTGTACGGTAAATCGTCCGTGGACGTGTCGGACATATTTTCCGTGTGGGGAATAATTCCCAATGCGATTCGTATGGACTTTTTACCATGCGAATCGTAATTGGCAGTTTGTACGGCAGTTTGTACGGCACTTGTACGATTCGTACGGTAAAAAGACCGGATACGAGTCGTACGGGGAATTTTTTTACCGGATCGTAATCGGCACCATAGTGTTTTAACAAGTATATTTTATCAAGTAGGGAAATTAGAATATAATTTGTCAGATATAGATAACATTCTTGGACAATTGCCCATGAATAACGAATTGAATCCTGCTAAAACTGCTAATGTATTAGGTGAGATTTTTATAGAAAGTAAGGAACTAACATTAGAATATATTTTTAGAAACAATTTAACTTGCAGTTTGAAGAAAGAAGAGAAAACATTTTTAGATATGGTTGAGGAAAGGAGATTAAGAATTCATGAAAAAGCAGAAGGACATAAAATGAGGAAAACTGTTTGGGACATAGACGAAGAAACGGAGTTGAAAAATGAAGCCAGTCCAACAATTGCTATAGATACACCACAAAAAGGCAAATTATGTATTATGAGGGAAAGATCCCAATATGATTATTATTATATAGGGACTAGTGAGTGCCATGATACATATTTTATTGCAACCGGATGGGGATTTAGAGGTGGAAATGATCAAGTCTTTCCTGGATTGTACTACATTTGTGGGAACAAGGCTTATTACAGGTTGCCAGACCATTGGTATGGCACATGCTATGTTGGCCTGGTCTTTCCAAAAATCTTTCACGTGGATAGAGTAGAAAATAATGGACAAAATAATCTATTAATGCGTAGTAGAAGAGAAACTTGGGTAGAAATTGTAGGTGACATTTTTGGAGCCTTGATACCAGCAGGGGGAATATCTCTGAATGCAAATAATATTCGGAAACTATCGACAATAGTGGATCGCTTGTCAACAAGCACCGCTGGAGGATTTCTTTTGGTAAACACTGAAATGGTTGCTATGCGTGCTATGATAATGCAAAATCGACTTGCCCTTGATATCTTATTGGCAGAAGAGGGTGGAGTCTGTGGAATGCTGAAAGTTCAACATTGTTGCACTTACATTCCTGACGTAAGCAAAGATCTAAAAGTTTATATCAAAAATATTACAGAATTGCATCATGAAATAGTACCACTGGAGGTTCAAATTATCTGGACTAAAATTAGTAATAAAATGGCTTCTATTAAGAATTTCTTAGGTAAAATAGGTAGTACTATATTAGGGAAAATATTATTTCCATTAACGTGTGTAATTTTCATATTATTAATATTTAGACTAG
The DNA here is from genome assembly GCF_964204655.1 of Triturus cristatus. Classification (NCBI taxonomy): domain Eukaryota; kingdom Metazoa; phylum Chordata; class Amphibia; order Caudata; family Salamandridae; genus Triturus; species Triturus cristatus. The sequence goes on from NC_140589.1 coordinate 187,043,612, forward strand.
GATGTATGTGTTGCAGACATAGAAGAAATAAAAAGAAAATTAGACGAGAAAATATCAAAAAGAAGGAAAAGAAACAAGAAAGAGATTTTGAAGAAATAGAATTGGAAGAATGGAAGGAGAGTATGTATGACAAAGCAAAAAGAGAAGATGAAGAGGAAACAGAATTATAATTGAGCAAGAAAACATTTGAAATTCCGTAAAAGGGGAAGATAAAATTAATTCATGGGTTTTGTTTTTATGGTAATAAAATCACCAAAGGGGGGATTGATGGAGCCGGTAATATGTTTTCTTTTTATGTACCCAATCCATTTATATATGTTTGTATTAAATCAATTAATAATTAATCATAATAATTAATGGTTTGCTGTATGGTGACTAATCAACCTTATTAACAGAAAGAATACACGTTGGAATGCTTTTGCATGGCTAAAATAATTTGTGAACTAAGTTTGTATGCATATTAATATGATAAACGTTGCTTATGTGATATTATCGTGATTTATGCTTAAATAAACGAGTATTAATGGCTTTGAACGTTGCAAATGGCTAGATAAATACACACACATATGGGTATTAGTAAGGGAATAACACTGTTTAAAACATTTCAATGTATTAATTACGTTTTTGTGTTTCTTTGCTTAAGTTGACCATTTGGCCTGCCATTAAAGGGCTACCGACTGAATCCAACTATTTTGAGTGACATCAGTGATGGAACAAGGAGAAGTGCGCCTGCGTAAACTTCAGCAGCCATACCCTCATGGTGACCTGTTACAACTGTACTCAGCAAGGCCACCCTGGGCGAAGGGCCAGTTCCCCTGGATGTGCAACAAAGATACATTGGACTAATAAAATTGACAAAGGTCATTGCGTTGAAACTTTTCCCACATGGGAACTACATCGAATGTTTCCTGATGCCCCAAGATGTGTTCCAATGGACCAATGAGAGTCCCTCAAACTTGTATTTGATACTTTTTGCAAATGTAAATTAGTATAAATAATGGTAGACTAGAGAGGTAAGGTAGCTGAGCTGTATTTTTGTCTGACGGAGAGAGAGCACTTAATTGCCAGTGTCCTGATGTTATGCTGACGGAGAGGACGGTGACTCTGCATGATTGATCAGAACTTGACGATTTGATTGAGGACCAGATTCTGACTTAGAAAACGACAATTAGTCAGAATAGGTAAATATGACAAAAGATGATATTTGGATTATTAGGATTTAACCTGCCTTTGAATTAGATAAAGAAAACCCTAATTGAATTTATGTGTTGGGCGGTTATTTCATTGAAATGTATTTTGAATAATTTAGAGTGTAAAGGCGTCGTTAAACTAAACTCAACTAAATGATTTATCGACCTATTTCTTGATGGGAAGAGACGCTAGGGTTTGATTTAGGGAAAGTGATAAACTCCCATCAAGGAAGCAGTGTGGTTCGGAACCAATGTTCCCTTTTGAGTAGGTACGGATAGATTGATAGAATGAATGTTGGTGTTATGGGCCCCACCAGCGTATGATGTGTGTGTGTGTGTGTGTGTGTGTGTATGACTGAGGAATCATTCTGTCCGTGGAAATAGGGGGAAATTGAGGAACCCGAACTGCACCACGCGCGCCCGCGCACATGCACTGTAGCTCTAGGATGGCCTGGTAGCACTTTTTGGAGCCCTCTCAAAAAGTCTCACCAGACCAGCGCATGCGCTGGGTCAGGTGAGACCTAATAAAAACAGAAAAATGGCGACACTCACGTTGTGGCTAGTGTTGCAGCGTCATTCCCTTCTTGGCATCTAAACATTTCAAGATGAGGACAAAGGCGCGAGGTGGCGGGGACAATGCAGGTGGGACTCGGAAGGCATCTGTCTCAGGGTCATCTTAAGGATTTTGGGGGCCCTGGGCCAAACATATTTTCGGGGCCCCTGTTCAGAACAGCTTTGAATTTATGATCCAATTTGAGCCCCTGTTTCCCACGCAGTGTCCACTTCCTCAGCTGCATTAGCGATCCAGTTTGCATCATAGGCTTTAGCCTATATATTCGTGATGCAAACAGACGCGTGCAGCTGACAGCAGTAGGATTTAGTGTTTCCTGCCCTGCTACTAGGTTTTTAATACTTTTTAAATTGTATATTGTGGCTGAATTACTCTGTGCTTTTTATCAATTTCTTCTACCTACGCGCACTTGCACTTTACTTGATTCTGGTTGCCTGCACCTCCTTAGCTGCTCCGATTCGCATCTCGCTTTTTCTCCAGTCCTGGTCCGCTGTGGCTGATACGCCGATTGTGCGGAGGGCTGGGGCTACTATCGGGCTCCTCACTTCCGCCCACGTAGTTTTTGCTTCCTCAGCTGTGTTAGCAGTCCAGTTTCATCAAAGGCATTAGCCTACATATTCCCGATGCAAACGGACGCCTGCCTTCGGCGCTCCGCTGGTGTGCCAAAGGCAAGGCCCTCTGCGCCCGTCAGCATCCCGGAGGCGTCTGGCTCTGGCCATGCTGCCCAGTTCCCCTCCGGTGAGTTTCTTTCACTATATTACAATAGGGAAAAACTGCTTAGCCTTAGGCGGCTACCATTATGTCAGTGTACAGCCGCTGATCCGAGCTTGGAGGTAGACTTTCGATACAATAGGTGCAACTGGTCTCTCCTCCAGCCTAGGAAACTCGCAACCAAGGACCTCCCACGCAACAATAAGTGTAAAAACAACAAGAAAACAGGGGGCTTAAAGGCCACCCTTTTAAATTGTCATTCTATGCAAATGCATGAACCACACATTTATTACCTACTTTTAGACGAACAGCCTGATCTTTTATTTATCACTGAGACCTGGCTGTCTGTAGCCTCCAACCCTACTATCACCTTGGCCATCCCTACGGGTTATAAAATCTTTAGGAGAGACCGACAAAGTGGGAAGCTGGGCGGTGTCACCATAATTTACAATTAAAAACTAGACTGCTCTCCCATACAAATGGAAAACATTGAGGATGCAGAGTCCTTAGGCTTCTGCTGTACCTTATCCCCCCCATCATAGCATAGCTGTTTTTCTGATTTACAGACTTCCCGGTGCAATTGAAAATTTTATTACTACGCTTAATACAGCCACCACCTCCCTGGCCTTAAAATACAACAACTGTCTTATTCTGGGAGATTTCAATATGTATATGGACAATGGAAAAGACCCTCAAACAATTTTCTTGTTGGGGACACTGCAGGCCTGCAACATGTTTCCATCTATTTCTTTGGCCACCCATGAGAAGGGCCATACCCTAGACCAAATCTTTCACAACTTTGACATATAAGCAAGCCTACCTCTTCCCATTACCTGGTCTGACCACATCCTATTAAAATGTGTCATTCCCAACTCTGCCACAGCCCCTCGGGCTAACACAGGGCAGAGGGTCCCTAATTACAGGACTTTCCATAAAATATCCATCCCGATGTTAGCAGATGCCCTCAGTTGTTCCTCACCGGAGCTGTCTGGCTGCCCGACTCGGACACCCTCTCAATAGATTCATGGCTCCGTACCAACATTGGTACAGTGGTACCAGTTGTTTCCCGCTCCTCAAAGAGGTCGGCCTCACCAGCTCCATGGTTTAACGGTTCCCTCAGATCTAGCAAAATACATTGTAGAAAAATGGAACAGAAATGGCGTAAATCCTATATACCTAAGGACAGGAAGGTGTATAAAGACACCTTAAAAGCTCATTACATTGTTGTGTAGACAGCCAAGAAAAACTTATTTCAAACCAAAATAGAAAATGCCCAAAATATACCGAAATCTTTAGCATAGTTAAATCCTTTACCATCCCGAAAGCAGGCACAAAGAAAGGGCCATGTACGGAAGAATGGTCTAAGCAAATAGCTCAATTCTTCCACAAAAAGATCTCCGTGATCCAACAAGCCTTCAGTAACATCTCAGAGGAAGAACTGGCCTTCTACCTTAGTTCCAATAGCGAATTTCACCTCTTGGATCATCCATCTTTACTAGTTTTCCCTGAGTTTTAGTTTGAAGAGCCACTGACACTTCTCCAAAGCATTAAGTCTGGCTCTTCTACCGACCCATGTCCAGCGAATATCCTGAATCTATTAGCTCCCACCATAAACCCCACGGTAAACCAGATCTTTAATGCTTCCCTCTCCTCAGGCAACATGCCGAAATTATGGAAGAATGCTAAGATTCTTCCACTGATAAAAAAGGCTAACGCCAAACTGACGGACCCTGCCAACTACAAGCCAATCTCCCTTCTTCCTGCCCTGTCCAAAGTATTAGAAAAGCATGTAAACAAAGCCCTCCAAAAACACATTGCTGATGGGAAGCCCCTTCATGATTCCCAATCCGGTTTAAGGGCTAACTACAGTACGGAGTCCGCTCTCCTGGATGTGACTGAATTTCTCAAGGGTAAGCTGGACCAGGGAGGCAAGGCTGTTCTAATAGTGCTCGATCTGTCGGCGGCCTTCGATACGGTCCCACATGAGAGGCCCCTGGAGAGACTTGCTAACATCGACCTGTGGTGGCGCCTTAACATGGATGTCATCCTTTTTGGTAAATAGATCTCAGGACATCTGGCTCCCACCTTTCTCATCCCCGGTTCCGGCCATGAATGTAGGTGTCCCTCAGGGCTCTATTCTCAGTCCTACCCTTTTTAATTTATATCTATCCCCCCTTGCATTTCTGGTAGAGGAAGAGAGCGTCAAAATCGGTTCCTATGCTGATGACACTCAGCTGATTTTTACATGTGAAAAAGAAACCGACTTTGACGGTGCAGTGATTAGGTCTTGCCTCACAAAGGTTTTTAACTGGCTTAAGATCAATCAGCTGAAGTGCAATCCTGACAAAACTGAAGTTATTTTCTTTGGTAATCCAGAAACGCTTGACTGGAGCTCTTGGTGGCCAAAAGATCTGCTGCCCCCGACCGCGGAAAAGGAGAAAGTCAAAAACGCAGTTATTGTCATAGACAAGACACTCTCCATGCGCTTTCCAATCCAAAATCCAACTGAAGCTTGCTTTGGCATACTCCGGTTGCTAAAAAAAATTCCTGCCACTGTTACCGCATGAGTGTAGAAAGATCATGGTGCAGGCTCTGGTGACATCAAAGCTTGACTATGTCAACCGCTTCTACCTCGGTCTTCCCAAAGCCCTTCCTTATCCAGCGCCTACAAGTGATACAAAGCGCAGCCAGAGCCATCCTGAGACCTAAACCCAGATCTAGTAAGAACCCTATTCTTAAGTCTCTACACTGGCTCCGCATAAAAGAACGGATCAACTTCAAAGCGATGACCATCTTCTTTAAAGCTTTCCACAGCTTAGGAGCCGGCTACCTCAATAAGCGCGTTAATCACTGCAAAACATCTTGACCCCTAAGATCTTCCAATGCCTACCTGGCTATCGTGCCTAAAATATGCCGTGCCCGCACTGGAGGCAGATCTCTCTGCTTTCTAGGCGCAAAATTGTGGAATAGACTCCCTGAGTCTCTGAGACTAACCACAGACCTACTCTCTTTCAGGAAGAACTTAAAAACCTGGCTTTTTATTAACTGATGGGTCTTTTACGCACGTTTTCCTCCTGCTGTCATGTGCCAGAACACTCTTGTCTGAGTGGCTGCGCGCTTTATTAAATACATTATTTCATTTAATTTCATTAGGTCCCTGACAGTGCGAAGGAACACTCGTCCAAATTCTAAGGGCCTTATTTATGAGGCCTTGTTTCACTTTTATGCCGCCGGTGCGTCACTTTTTGTGACGCACTGGCAGCGAAAAAAATGTGCCATGTTGCGCCCTGTTTACAAAGTGACGCATCTAGGCAGATGCGTCACTTTGTAAACCCCTGCACCACATTATACCTGTGCCAGGTATAATGTATGCAGGGTGGGTGTTCCCCCGCAAAAAGCCTCGTAGAAGTGGCACATTGAAATCTATGAGAACTCAGTGCGCCACTTCTAGGAGGCCATTGCGTCAATATCTTACACCTGCCTCACAGCAGGTGTAAGACTGATGCAGGCACTTTCACATGGGGCTTGCCCCGTGTGAAAGGACACATTGCTGGACTTACGTCTATTTTCAGACACACCCCAGCAATGCATCACTTTTGCGCCTACAGATACGCCAGAAATACTGATGTATCTGTAACTCCTTGCGACATGATGCGACATACAGTAAATATGACGCATCCGTCATGTCGCAAGGAGGGTGCACTGAGAAGTGACGCATCCCTGTTATCACACAGCGATGCATCACTTCTCATAAATAAGGCCCTAAATGTGTTTACATCTAATATTCAGGGATAGGTATGTGTGTTTTCAATATTGTAACACAGCAGCAGCTCACCAATATTACTGCAAATAATCTTTGTGACCCCCTCTCATTTCTTATGTGTTAGGCCTTGTTTTGATCTAAAAGAAACTTTTTTTCTGTATACTGCAAGAAACATAAACACATCATTTCTCAGCAAAATGGCTGTACTAGATTCTCACACATCAGGCACATAAAACATAAATTAAAGGAAAACAGTATTTAAAACAATCAGTTTAAGAAATAATCAAGGTCATTAGGGCAAAACTCTGGAGAACGGAGCTGACTCTGTCAGGGGGCCCCCTGAAAGGCTGGGGCCCTGGGCCAGAGCCCACTTTGCCCATGCATTCAAACGTCTCTGATCTGTCTGTCACTGGGACCCAAGCGCGAGGGTTCCAGTGGTGGCTAAAGAATACGGGGATGTGTCTCGTCTGGAGTGGGTGTGTTAATGTTTGCAAGGGTTACGCAGGGCGTTGAAGCCTCTGCACCAGAATCCATCATCCTCAAATGGCAATTCCCATACACAAGCGGGATTAACGAGGCTGTATTGTGTGCAACTCTGCACACCACTTTTATTAAAAAACGTCGGTCTAGGCGCTAGCTGGTGGCAGAATACCACGAAGCCAGTGCCTCTGCATTTAAGGAGCGCGAATATTTCCATGTGGAAATGTTTTTTAAACTTCCATTTGCTTGTTTTACTGTAACATTTTTCCAAGCTGCATCTGCGATATTGTGCGTTTCTTTCAATTGCCAATCTCTGCGTGCTGTTTTTTTACTGAGTTGCGTACTGCTTTTTTTCACGACATATCCTGGCACGAGTCCTCCCATCCAGTCAAGTGATTGTAAATAGAGCCGAGAGTTGCTTACATGAAGCAGCCTGCGGGAGAAAACCAGGGAGGCAGGACTTCGGCAGGACGCAAACTCCACGATACCGGTGGGCGCTGTGCTGTTGCATCCAAAGGTGGGGAATGGCAGGGTACGTACCACACACCAGCATCTGTATTTCTATTCTTCCTGCCAGATGTCTCCCCTGCCCAGCTCGTGACAGCAGATAAAGGCCATCTCTATTACGGCATGTGTTAAGCTCCATTAAACCTTGTTTTCCAGCACCCCTTGCCTCGGCCCGCCGCCCCTGTTTTGTTTTTGAATCGGAGCTGCGCACCACACGTTTGTAGGTAGGCAGCTGGCATTGTGCTGTTGTGGGTTGTGTGGAAGGTGGTTTCGCCCCGATGCTGTCTATGTCTCATAACATTTCTCACTTCAGTGATTTTTCTTCAGTGCTAAATAAGGTTCTTTTGTGAATTTTATATATTCCTGTCTTGCAAAGGCATGCAGAATGCGTAAATATAAGAGATGTACATTCACAAATGCACCTGTGTTTTATTTACTTTTTTCTCATTGCTGAAAAGTTTCCACAAAAAGAAATTCCTCTCTTACACCCAGTGCTTCATTTAGGCAGCTAGGGTGAAATACCAGGTATCTGCACTTCAATTTTAAAGGGCAAGTTCTTGCACTTTTCAGCCCAGTTGCAAAACTTATAATGGACGAGTACGAGCACTTCCTAGCAGCAAATAAGTAGTCGGGGATAGTGAGTATCTGCACTTCCATATTCCAATTCGAAGTCTGCCTACACCCCCACTACGTTTGGGTGTTTATCTCCCCATTCCAAACTTGAATATAGAACTACTTCTGTGTTTGTTAGGACTGATTAACCAACCTGTCCAGGGTGTAACATGCGTGACTACCCTCCCATTTGCAAGTTGTGGCTTTTCTCTGCATTATCACCCTGGAAAAGCCACTCCCACTCCGCTGAGCAAGCCATAAGGTGCTTGAAAACCCACCAAAAATGTCAACTCACAGTAATTAAGGCATCTTTACATCAACTCTATTTGGGTGGTGTAGTTTATGGCTGAGCAAATATGCTACACTGACATTTACTTCTACAAAGGACAGGAGTGAATCCATGGACAGGGTGAAAATGGGGTGTGAACGTCTCTCACCCACGCATACAAGGCCCTTAATAATGCTGAACACGCATGCTTGACTCACCGCCTCACAATCTATGTACCCAACTGGCACATCCACTCCGCCCAGCTTTCCCAGGCTACCATCCCAAGAATTCACACAACCAGCCCCAGAGGAATGTTCTTCTCTTACCTCGCCTCCAAGACATGGAACACCATACCCATCCACCACAGGAAATGACGCTGGCTGATGCAATTCAGGAAGGACTTCGAGGCCTGCCTCTCTGGATGAACTCAGCACTTAGTCTGATCTGCTGTACCCCCCCCACCCCCTCCCCCCGGCCCCACAGCACCTTGAGACCCTCACAGGAGAGTAGCCACGCTTTACAAACCCTGGTTGATTGATCTTCCAGATTATGTTGTTTCTGTAGTGTTTTCGTAAAACACATGAGTCTTTATGAGGGATCGTAAATCAGAGCTTTGGAGCTGAGTCTGAAGGCAGTGAGAGTTACTCAGAGTACTGCTTGTCGGTGGATCATACATGTATTAAGGCTACATGTTCATCCAACCTATTTGCAGAGCGCTCATTAATGTTCACATATGTGTTAAATGTAGCTGCCAGTTTATATGAAAGTCTGCGAAGAAGAGATACACAGCGGTGGAACTACTTAAAGGCACTAAAGAAATAACAAGCATTTGCAATGCAATAGGTCTCGCATTTACACAAGTTTGAGCTACTGGCATTGTAATTGACAATTGCTTTTATTTATGTTTTGGTTTTTAAAACATAAGTAAAAGGCCTTGTCATTTAAAATGCCAATAGCTCTAAATCTCGCAATTGCGAGACCTATTGCATTGCAAATGCTTGTTTTTCATTACCCCAAAAACATAGTACAAGAAAACAAGCATTGCCAAAGCCAAAAAACTGTCAGCCAGCCTCAGACTTATTGGCTTTGCAATGAATCAGTCTATGTGTGCGTTCAAGCTGGAATATTGAATTTTGATAGAAGTGCTAAAATATTTGCAATGTTTCTAGGAAATCCAAAACCTTGCAGTAGGCAGAAATTCCCCCAAAGCTCCTAAAATGGCCAATGCAGTCGAAAAAGACAGTGGAAAATGACTCTTCATATATGCATGGGAAAAGGAACAATCGATTGATAAATACAAAAAATAACGTAACTACAAATAAAATATCCTTGACTTCGGATCAACAGAAAGGAAAACAAAATGAAAAACAGAAATGGCTTTAGGAAGCAGAAATGCTAAAACAGTAGTTGTTCAGTTCACTAAACCAAAACCGATTTCATAAAACAACGGAGCGCTCTACGGTGATTATTTCTTGCGGTGTCAAGGATGTACTTTTGAAAGGGGCCCACCGGTAAACTAAAGGGGCACAGACAAACAAGTTCCTATCTTGTAATAAAATCAGCAGCAACATGTATTTCATGAAGCGTTCTCCGAGGCAGAGTTTCAGAATCAAACCTTCCCCTGCTCATCAGAAAGAGAGGAAAGGCAGCTGGGACAGGTTACGCATTGCAGGAATCAGGATTCCGCATTTGAACCTCCATTTCGTTTTTTTGCTGCGCAATTCACACTTACTGTAATTATTTTCTATACCTTTTTTTTCAGAGCACACGGGCCCCTGCGTTTTATGCTACAATGCACAAGCAATTGAAAGATGCAGATGACAAAAAACCGAAGTACCAACTAATCACAAGGCTTTCCTCCTGCTTCAAACGAGCAACCTATTTAAATCAATTACCAGCTCAAAATGAGCAGCCTCGTCTAATTAGCGTTTACCCCTAATGGGTTGCTGAACGAATGGGGTGGGGTGGGGGGTTCGGTGGGCAGACGGACGCTACCACTATCTTCTTTCTTTCTGGACACTGCTCTCGCACTCTCCGGGGCCTGTATTACATACTTCTACTTTAATCCACCATCCCGGTCGCGTGGCTGCAATACATGAAAATGTTTATTCATGATGATTGTCACGGTCACAGTGCGCTGAGGGGGCCCCCTGGAGCGCGGCCCCCCCCCCCCCGCAACGCGGGGGCTGCAGGGGGCCTGTGTTACACCCCTGCCCAGTCTGGTTCTAAGAATCCCCCTTTGAAAAGATATAGAGGACGAGGCTAGACAGTGAGGATAAATTGATGCCCAGAATCACACAATGTAGTCTCGTGGAGGAGCGGGAATTTGCACCCTGTTGTTCGAATGTATACCTACATTTGGTAATTAGATACCGCTTATTACCCCTGACGAGGAGGTCAGTTCAGCTAATATCGCTAGGTACCGGAACACGAAGCACACGTCGCACATGAGGGACAGGTCTGCGACATTTAATGTGGTGCCGGAAGAGAGCTCATTTCGGAGCAGGGGGGCCCGGCTGGCAACCCTAGCTTCAGTTTCCTTTCCTTTGCCCGAGCACCTAGTGCTGAAAATCCCCTGCGGGCTCTTCTCTCACTGCAACACGCATTCTGCGAAGGCAGAGGGCAGCTCTGGTTACAAGCTGCCTTTGAAGAACTTCACACCAGGCAGCTGAAATATGTGCGGATTACGTGCCTGGGCGCCATTTTAAATCAGGCAGCGATAGGAGGGGGGCTGGGCTACCATGCCAGCATTCCGACTCACGAGCAGATGGTTCTGTTTAAGACGTGTGAAAGCACGAGATGAGCGGCGGGGAGTGGCTGAGGAGAGCAAAGGAATGGTGGGAGGGAATTCAGATCCTGCTTAAAAATAAACAAGTTGGGTGAAACAAGTTTAAAGTAAAAAATGAAAACACGAGTTCTCAGGCTTTAACTACCACTAAGGACGGAGTGAAGAAGCAGCAATCTACAGCAACAGTCCAGATAAGAACAGCACTGTTAACAATGGCACTCTTGGAGCAAGTTGGGCGAACACGTTTAAAACAAGTAGTTCCTAAACAAAATTAACAAAACCAGACAGCACAATAAAACAGTAGTTGGTCGGTGTTGCTTCCCATAGAAACGGAAGTGATGCATCAGATCAACAGCCAACAGAAACAAAGATAACAGCAGCAATGCCAGAGTTAAACAACAGTTAAGCTGCTAACGCGAGACCTAAAAAACCATGATGAGAAAAAAGAGACCAGTGAGGTTCATGTAGTTCATGAGGCAGAGAACTTAGAGTGTGTGGAAAATGTAGCAAGAATTTCTCCTCATGAGAAGTCAAAGACAGTTGAAAAAGACTCACGTATGCAAATATCAAAAAACCAACCTTCTAGATCTGATAAGGAAGCTCGGACTAACCTGAGTGAGAGTGATAAGAAATCCAAAGATTTACCCAAAGTGAAGTGTTATAGGTGTGGCAGTTCTTCCCATTTTTCAAATTATCCTCATTGTTATGCCAAAGAGTCTATTTGTATGAAGTGTGGGATAAAGGGACATTATGCAAGGGTTTGCAAGTCAACTCGTAACCCTGACAAGAAGACTGAGGTGGTGCGCACTATAATTTTGAATGTTGAAGATAGCAATGGTGAGATTGATGGTGGGAAATTAACCATGCCTGAATGCAAGATTTTGGTTGATGATTTTGGTTTTGTAGTTTTGGCGGATTCAGGTTCTCCTTTCACCATGATAGGGAACAAACAATGGGATGAAGTGGTTGGTTTTGACAATGTGGTGCTTCTTCCTCCTGACATTAGTCCTGTCAGTTATGGAGGTGCGAAAATAAATGTTTTAGGGTATATTCAAGCATGTATCAAATTCAAAGATGGAAGCACGGTGGGGAAGGTCTATGTGGCGGAAAGAGGAGACAATCTATTGGGCTGGAGGCATCAGCGTGATTTGGGCATCATGCTAAATCCTAATGCTAAAAATCCTGAAGAGCAAGTCATGTTGATAGATAGAGAGGAGGGTAGTAGTACACTGGGTGATCAAAATGCTGATCAAAATGGTGTGTATTTCAGCAAATTTCCTGAAGTCTTTACTGAAGATTTAGGGTGTTTGAAGGGTTTTGAACACCAAATCATTTTAAAGGATCGGGCTGTACCTTGTGTACATAAAGTAAGGAAAGTACCCAACATGATGATGGAACCACTGAAATCTGAGCTGGATAGGTTGTTGAAATTAGGAGTCATCGAGGAGATAGAGTCCTCAGAATGGTGGGCCCCAATTGTTTTGGCCCCAAAGGATGGTGGTACAGCGGTCAGGATGTGTGTGGACTTGAGGAGTTTGAATGAGTGGATTTGGGTAGATCGGCAACCCCTACCTAACATATCAGAGTCTCTCAGCACACTAAAAGGGGCTCGCATTTTTTAGTGTGCTAGATCTATCGTCAGCTTACCATCAAGTTGCTTTGCATAAAGAATCAAGACATCTTACGTCATTTGTGACACCTCTGGGAGCATTCCGCTTCTTGAGGATGCCGTTTGGGTTGGCATCTGCAGCGGCATGTTTCCAGAGGGTCATGAAGAAAGTGTTAGGAGGCATAAGTAACATCATGTTTTTTCAAGATGATATCTTGATTTATGGCAAAGGAAAGGCAGAACATGGCCGAACATTGTTAGAGGTTTTGGAAAGGTTGAAGGCGAAGGGACTAACTGTAAAAAAAGAAAAATGTCGAATTGCAGTAGAGACAGTTTCGTACTTGGGTCATGTGATATCCGGTGATGGTATCCAACCGAAAGTGGAACTAGCACAAAGTGTGGCGAATGCTCCAACTCCAAAGGATAAGGAGGAGGTAAGGTAATTTTTGGGCCTTGCGGAGTTTTATTCGAAATTTGTTGAGGGTTTTGCTTGTGTGACTGAGCCTATTAGAGCTTTGTTGAAGAAGGGGGCAAACTTTGCATGGTCTAGTGATTGTCAGAAGGCTTTTGATATGATCAAGGTTGAGATTGGGAAAATGCCTACATTGGGGCATTTTGATGTTAATAAAAAGATGGTGTTGACTACGGATGCTAGCCTTAAGGGACTGGGTGCGGTGCTGTCTCAAGAGGTCAATGGAGAACACAAAACTGTTGCATTTGCTTCAAGGGCTCTTAGGGGAGCGGAGAAAAATTATTCTTGTATTGAGAGAGAAGCTCTGAGTATTTATTGGGCTGCACAACATTTTAAATTTTATTTATGGGGAATTCCTTTTCTAGTTAGGACGGATCATCGTCCTCTTGTTCAGATATTTTCTTGCAGACGTAGTGAACATATCACACCCAGGATTAAGCACTGGAGTGAAGGTCTGCAAGAATTTAATTTCCTAGTACTGTACATACCAGGGTCCAATAACAAGTCTGCAGATTGTCTTTCCCGGTTACCTTTGGTGGAAACAGGTGAGGATAATGAAGAGGAGAGTGTGTGTTGGGTTACGGAATCTTCCCTGACACAAGAAGCATGGGCTGATGGTGTGGACAGAGATAAAGAATTGGGGCTGTTAAAGCTATGGGCCAAGCAGGGTTGGCCAGATTACAAAATGTTGGATCTCGAGATGCGAGCATATTGGTCGGTCAGGGATGAACTCTCATACATCGGTGGGAATCTTATGAGAAGTGATAGAATAGTGCCGCCTGTAGAATTTAGGAGCAAGATCATCAACACGGCTCATGAGGGACACCTAAGAAGAAGCCTCACCAAGGCTCGGGTGAGAGAAAGGTACTGGTGGCCTAGCATGGATCGCATGGTCGAAGGAGTTGTTAAAGATTGTGTGTCTTGTGCATCAAGTGATAAATCTCATGTGGTCAGCCGAGCGCCGTTATCTCCTGTGGAGGTTCCAGATAGAGTTTGGTCTAAGTTGGGACTGGACATTGTGGGTCCATTTGAATTGTTGCCATCGTATGAGCGATATGTCATCTTGCTTGTGGATTACACTTCCAATTGGGTAGTCACAAAGTGTGTTTCCTCGGTGAATACGAGGACGGTGATTGATTTCTTAAAGGATGTTTTTGTCTCGGAGGGTGAGCCTAAGTTTTTAGTTACTGATAATGGGGTGCAATTTGTATCTCCTGAGATGCAAGAGTTTCTCAAAGATCACAACATTGTACATCAGAAAACTGCACTATATGCGCCCCAAGCCAATGGTTTGTCAGAAAGAATGAATCGTGTGGTGAAAGATTGTGCACAGCGCTCTTTTAGTTCCAGGGTTTCGTTCAGTAATGTGTTGAGGGACACATGGTGGGCGCACCGTACGACACCAAATGCAGTCACTCTGATGTCGCCTTTTGAGGCTTTGAGGGGAAGGAAGGCTATTTCTAAGTTGAATCCATCTTGGCTGCCTGTGAGTTCTGGTGTTGCGGTTCCTATGGTAGTGAGACGAAGAAGAATTTTGGATTATCAAAACAAGTATAAAGTAGATTATGATTCTAGAATGCGAGTGAAGGGTAAGAGGTGGAGCATTGGTGACAAAGTCATGGTTAAGAACCCTAAACACACATTGAAGGGGAGATCTTCTTTTATTGGTCCTTTCACGATAATTTCAATTTGGAAAAATGTTGTGAGAGTGAACACTGGTTGTGTGTGGAGCATGTCTAGGTTGGTGAAGTGTTTGAGGAGTTCCACGGATCTGTGTCATCCAGTTGGTGTTGTTGAAAATGAGGATGAGAGTACTTTTCCTCATGAAGAGGGACAGGCTTTGAGCAGAGATTCTGCTTCCAGTAGAACTGCTCGAAGAAGTGGGAATCTCCCAGTTAGATTCAAAGACTTGGGGGCCGATTACGATCCTGTAAAAACCGGGTACGAACCATCGGACGGAGCATATTCCCCGTCCGACGCATACCCGGTCGTAACAAGATACAAACATGGAAGTACGATTCGCACGGAAATACTATTTCCGTACGAATCGTACAAAACACCGACCAACAAAAATATACGTACAAATGTGATCCGGGAAAGCGCCGACGTGACGTCGGGACGCAAGCAGCCTGCCATTCACGAACCGGGAAGTACGATTCGCACCGACGTCATCCCGCACGGAGAATATTTTCCGGCAGCCAAAAACTGCCTGGAAATCAGGACGACGCGAACAAGGAGTACCTGCACGCGACGGACAGACATGGACCCGAACCTACGTGTCATCCCGGCCCTCATAGCAGTCGACCTCCTCTACAGGTTACGACGCAGATGCCGCAGAAGGTCAGAACAACAAAGGGAGGGGGGAAAAGGGGGGGGGCAGGAGCAGGGGCAGGCCACAAAACCCCCACCAAAGTCACACAGCACACATGCCCTGGACATACCTGACCCCCAGGCCCTGGTCACTACGAGGGGGTGGGGGTGTGTCCAGCAAAGCCAGCATCCGCCACAACGGAAGTGGTTGACGACGCGAACCGGTAACACAACAACACAGGTACGTCCCGTACCCACGCCTTAAGAGCGTGGGTACGAGTCGTACCACGCCCACACCTACGTCACCCCAACAATGGCGGGACGGCTGTACCCACGTGGCAAAGGCCTGGGTACGGCCCGCACAAGCATTCCACAGCGTGGGTACGGATATGTACGGACCGTACCCCCACCCCGTATGCATGGAGCGTACCCCCCATGCCAACAGTGTACGTACGGACCGTACCCCCACCCCGTATGCATGGAGCGTACCCCCACCCCAACAGTGTATGTACGACTCGTACCCTCACCCGCGTATATGCATGGAGCGTACCCCCCATGCCAACAGTGTACGTACGGACCGTACTTCCACCCCGTATGCATGGAGCGTACCCCCACCCCAACAGTGTATGTACGACCCGTACCCTCACCCACGTATGCATGGAGCGTACCCCCACCCCAACACTGTATGTATGACCCGTACCCTCACCCGCGTATGCATGGAGCGTACCCCCACCCCAACAGTGTATGTACGACCCGTACCCTCACCCGCGTATGTATGGAGCATACCCCCACCCCAACAGTGTATGTACGACCCGTACCCTCATCCGCGTACGTATGGAGCGTACCCCCCATGCCAACAGTGTATGTACGGACCGTACCCCCACCCCGTATGCATGGAGCGTACCCCCACCCCAACCGTGTATGTACGACCCGTACCCTCACCCACGTATGCATGGAGCGTACCCCCACCCCAACAGTGTATGTACGACCCGTACCCTCACCCGCGTATGCATGGAGCGTACCCCCACCCCAACAGTGTATGTACGACCCGTACCCTCACCCGCGTATGTATGGAGCATACCCCCACCCCAACAGTGTATGTATGACCCGTACCCTCACCCGCGTATGTATGGAGCATACCCCCCACCCCAACCGTGTATGTACGGACCGTACCCCCACCCGCGTATGCATGGAGCAAACCCACACCCGTGTATGTTCTAAGCGTACATATCCTGAAATAGGAGGGGTGTGTGCAGAGTCCTCCCAGCAGTGCCCAGACACAGGAGGGGTGGGTGCCTGACACTCCCAGCAGTGCCCAGACACAGGAGGGGTGTGTGCAGAGTCCTCCCAGCAGTGCCCAGACACAGGAGGGGTGTGTGCAGAGATCTCCCAGCAGTGCCCAGACACAGGAGGGGTGGGTGCCTAACACTCCCAGCAGTGCCCAGACACAGGAGGGGTGTGTGCAGAGTCCTCCCAGCAGTGCCCAGACACAGGAGGGGTGTGTGCAGAGTCCTCCCAGCAGTGCCCAGACACAGGAGGGGTGGGTGCCTAACACTCCCAGCAGTGCCCAGACACAGGAGGGGTGGGTGCCTAACACTCCCAGCAGTACCCAGTCATAAGAGGGGTGTGTGCAGAGTCCTCCCAGCAGTGCCCAGACACAGGAGGGGTGTGTGCAGAGTCCTCCCAGCAGTGCCCAGTCATAAGAGGGGTGTGTGCAGAGTCCTCCCAGCAGTGCCCAGACACAGGAGGGGTGTGTGCAGAGTCCTCCCAGCAGTGCCCAGACACAGGAGGGGTGTGTGCAGAGTCCTCCCAGCAGTGCCCAGACACAGGAGGGGTGTGTGCAGAGTCCACCCAGCAGTGCCCAGACACAGGAGGGGTGGGTGTAGAGTCCTCCCAGCAGTGTCCAGACACAGGAGGGGTGTGTGCAGAGTCCTCCCAGCAGTGCCCAGACACAGGAGGGGTGTGTGCAGAGTCCTCCCAGCAGTGCCCAGACACAGGAGGGGTGTGTGCAGAGTCCTCCCAGCAGTGCCCAGACACAGGAGGGGTGTGTGCAGAGTCCTTCCAGCAGTGCCCAGACACAGGAGGGGTGTGTGCAGAGTCCTCCCAGCAGTGCCCAGACACAGGAGGGGTGGGTGCCTAACACTCCCAGCAGTGCCCAGACACAGGAGGGGTGTGTGCAAAGTCCTCACAGCAGTACCCAGACACAGGAGGGGTGTGTGCAGAGTCCTCCCAGCAGTGCCCAGACACAGGAGGGGTGGGTGCCTAACACTCCCAGCAGTGCCCAGTCATAAGAGGGGTGTGTGCAGAGTCCTCCCAGCAGTGCCCAGACACAGGAGGGGTGTGTGCAGAGTCCTCCCAGCAGTGCCCAGACACAGGAGGGGTGTGTGCAGAGTCCTCCCAGCAGTGCCCAGTCATAAGAGGGGTGTGTGCAGAGTCCTCCCAGCAGTGCCCAGACACAGGAGGGGTGTGTGCAGAGTCCTCCCAGCAGTGCCCAGACACAGGAGGGGTGTGTGCAGAGTCCTCCCAGCAGTGCCCAGACACAGGAGGGGTGTGTGCAGAGTCCTCCCAGCAGTGCCCAGTCATAAGAGGGGTGTGTGCAGAGTCCTCCCAGCAGTGGCCAGACACAGGAGGGGTGGGTGCCTAACACTCACAGCAGTGCCCCTGCAAAGAAAAGGGTGGAGTACTCACAGATCCAATGGCCACAAATGTCAGTCAGGTGCACAAAGATCCTGCAGTACATGTACCACATGTGTGTGAGGCTGGGAGTATACACATGCATAGCGCCGAAAAGAAAACATGTCCACATGAAGTCACGACAACAGTCTACATACACAAGTACAGTGACCACCAAGGACGTCACGAATGATGCAGGTGGAAACATCGCTTAGCATGCATGGCCCAAGTCTAACGAGTCCGTCACACACCCAGCCAATGTTGACACAGCTCAGCACCACATATTGGAATGACCCTGCAGGGAAGATGTCAGGTTACACAGAGGAAGGAACACACCTTGGGACGATGTCACCATGCAGTAACTGCTCACAGGAACAAAGCGATGTAGCCAACAGCTTGTGATGGCACACAGATACCAGGATCCACCCTATGACCAGCACAAGACTACAATTCCCACACACCCAACACATAATCACCACCCAAATTATGGGGCAGGTCGACCAACAGCAATACCAGACAGACAGTAGTGTACTAAGGAAAATGAAATTGCTTTATTCAGCATCCAAAAATCTGTTTGTCCCTTGAAAGTTCAAAATGTACAATGCCCATAGGGCAATCCAAAGTTCAAATCCAGGTGGGGGACACAGTGGGACGCGTGTCCCCTAGCTTGCCTGCACAGTCAGACTTCTTCGTCTTCCAGAGGGGGGGGCATCATGTGGGGGGGGGGGAAGGACCAGGCACCGCAGGGACATGAGGGCGAAGGGTAGGTGTCGTGGGTGCAGGGATGGAGGACTCCACCACAGGGGGTGGGGCAGCACCAAAGGCGGAGGCCAGGATGTCGCTGCACACCTTAGCAAGGTCCTCCAGCAACTCCCCTGCACCCGAAGGAACCACAGGCCCCAAGGAGGGGGGGGGGGGTCAGAGGGATGGGTCGCAGTGCCACTGGGGGAGGGTGTGGACAGGGGAGGGACTCAACCACCCTGACCGGGGACTCCCTTGACCGCTTGCGGGGTGGTGTCACTGTGGGGCTCAGGGACAGAGCGGCCATGAAGGAGTCTTTGCTGGATATGTGGCCAGGAGAGCTGAGGGGAGGGGTTTGGAGGGAGTGGATTTGGTGGAATGCGGACTCCCACTCTGGCTGCGTGTCTTACAGTTGCCCCCCGACCCAGTGGGTGTGCCTACTTCACCCGGTGTGTGCGTGCCAGGAGGTGTGCGTTTGACCTTCCCTGCTGGTGTGGTGCCTGTGTCTGTTGTGGTGGGTGCATGCTGACGTCTGGGTGTACGTGGGACAGGCATGGGAGTGGGAAGTGTGGATGGGTCAGGGGTAGGGGGTTGGACGAAGCGCTGGAGGAGACCCACTGCTGCAGTCAGCGTCGAGTCAATGGACCTCAGCAAGTTGCGTTGGTCAGCCTGCGATGAGAAAATGCCCTCCAAGTATGCCTCCATGTTGTTCAGCACTTGGCTGTGGCCATGGAGGACATTAAGCATCGCAGCCTGACCAACCTGCCGCTGGATGTCCACAGACTCGGCATTGGCGGCAGCAGTGGAGACAGGGGCAGGGGGTGCGGTGCCTGGCAGTAAGGAGACATGTGGTGACCGGGCACGCTGGGAAGGGACACGAGCAAGTGGGAGGCGGCTGATGGCAATGGAGGGGGCGGGGAGAGATGTTGTGCCGCTGTCAGCTGCTGGTGCAGCCTCCGCCCACTCGGAGAGCTCATCCTCGGACCCGTCAGCTTCATATTCTGTGGTGGCACTGGACAGGTCCTCGGCCTCACTCTCCTCCGCCTCAGTTCCACTCGATGTGCCAGCCAAGATGTCGCCGCTGGCACTGGTGCTCGGTCCCTCTGCTCCGTCTGTGCTGATGTCTCCCTCCGTGTCCCCCGACGATGCTGTGGGCAAGGTGAAGAGACAGCAATTAATCATACACCTGTATACATATGTCACATGAGTCCAATCTACATAGGTTACAGTGCATAGCCTGAAAAGAAAGATCAGTAACATCTACAAAACAAGGTACATATGTAGGGCATGCTACACACAGTTGGTTGACCCACCATGCCACTGAAAAACTATGGAGAGCATGACACAATAGCATATGACATGAAATGGATTTTGACAGAGGAGCCAGGCTCTGGGGACAATCCAGCACTGCATCTGCACCACACAGCGTTGCCGAAAATAGGGATGAGCAGGGACCATATCCATGAACTTGAGGCACATGCTGCATAGGTAATACTGAAAACATGCCCAACATGACTGGCTCACTGCACCTTGAGTGTATGTCCAGACAAACATCACACACTGGCCAGACCTAGCAAGGAGATATCAGGTTTTGACATGTAGGCTTTGCCCGCACCAACCACCCCCTACATGAGACAATTTGTTGAGACACAGGAAGCACTTACATCTCTTAGTCTGGGTGAAATACACATGGGCTGGATAAATGCAAGATTGGACACAAAATACCCAAGGTGCGTCTGTCCAAATAATCATGTACAAATGGTCATCATCAGATGATAGTAACAAGACACACAGGCACTGGCCACCGTGAGTATGAACAAGGAAAATCAGGTCAGGCTGTACAGTGGACACTTGTACTACATTTTACGTCAATATACATGGTGCCAGGGGACAATGGCACAGAGCACAACCTATGCTGTAGACACTGAGAGTGTCCACATTTTGTGATGACACACATGACACCTAGGAAAATATGCCCCAGGGGACAGTAGTGGCCACACAACTCCATGGTCCTGAATGGGAATGACTGCAACACACGCCACCATCCCTGCACCATGCGAATCGCACACCCATGCACATCATGTCACAGGCCACAACATAGGACATGCGTGCTGTAAGGCATGACACTTGAGAGACTAACTCCCATGTCTGGACTCAGCATCAGTGCCAACTGACTTGGAACCCACAAGTACTGAACTGGACAGGGCACAGGCAAGGTCCCAAAACCTGTAACACACCACCCCCACACATGATGCTACAGGCATTGTTCACGTGGATAAAGTGCCAGCCTAGATAACCTTCTGAAGGAGTGACTACACACAGACCAGGGAACACATTGCAAGGAGGGGAAGGGAGGCAAGAGAGCACCGCTATACTGTGGGTAACCGGATCTGCACAGCACCTTTAAACCCTGGCAGTGTATCCATGCAACTGTGCACTTACAAATGCTGGTGACACACAACAAACACACATGTACCTACCCCCTTCCTGCTGCTGCTTCTCCTGTAAGCGCCTGTCCAAGTCTGGAAAGACCACCGCCAGCACACGCTTGTGGATGTGGGTCAGACGGCGGCGCCCGCGGTTCTTATGGGTCTCAGGTGAGTCCCCCAGCAGGACCCGTGCGATCCTCCGCGTCCAGCACCAGATATCCTGCCAGCGTTTTCTCACCTGGGCCAGGCGCCGCTTGCGACCCTCCGTCCTCCTCACGGCACTGATGGCGTTCATCCAGATCTGCTTCTTGGCAGAGGCGCCTACCTGTGAGGATGAACAAGTGACACTACATCAATACACCTGGCACATGTCACAGAGACACATATTAGAACAAATTTGCTGTTTACAACAAGGCATAGTATGCATCCAACGCATTGCACCTTTGTCATAGGGACATGATCCTCTGGGGAAGGGCAAAAGCAGTACGTGCCATTGAAAGTACACAGGTGGAATGAGGGCAACGACACAATCAATGATCCAGGCTCACACTGTGCATCACAAGCTACACCAGAATTATGTGCAGCACCTCTAAGCAGTCACATGCCACAGGCCACTGACGCTACCTCAGCAGAGTACACAGACACACACAGGCACCGGACATTCACCTGCCATTGCCAAATGCAGCGACAAACCTCACTCTGCACATGTGCCACTAGACGGGGGGGGCTCACAGGTGTGGGGCTGGCTCTGCACGTCAGACACACAGCACTGCTCCCTGCTCACATCAGATGGGCAGGGTATATCCATCCCTCATGCAGCCCGGGTGCTACACTCCACATATGCACCCACCCACATGACAGGGGACTTACACACACACCGATGTCCAGGGTACGAACACATCATGTGGACACTCTCAGCACAGGTACACAGAACTAACACACATCTGTGGGTACAGTCACCTGTCACACTGGGCTGACCACATAATCACACGAGGACTGTAGAGGCTACATTCCCAGGAGGATGGTACAGGCAGAATGTGGCATGCACCATGCAGTGATTGTCACAGTAAACACAATGCAAGTGAGGACGGCAGACATGCACCACAGCATGCTCTGGCTGGGAGACATCAGGCATTCCCCCCCCTGGGACCCCCCTACAGTACATTGCATGTGTCACACCTGGACACAATGCCAGAAGTCACAGTCACAAAAAAGGGACACAGTCTGTGCTAGTAGACTCTGCACTCACCTGATACCCTGGTCGCCCATACAGCAGGGGGTACTGTGGGAGGATCACATCCAGCTATGCCAGGTTCTCCTCCAGGGTGAAAGACTGTGCCCTCTCCACAGACCTTGACATGGTTCCAGGGAATCAGGAGCAGCAGCTGGGTCGTAGAATCCAAAGATGTGCAGGCAAGTGCTCCCTCATGGGACCTGGCTGCCTTATATCTGCCTTGCTGGCCTGTTTCATGCACAGGAGTACAGAGTGATTGGTCACTCACATTTGCATCCTATGTTTCCTCCATTCCCTTCAAACCTAGCACAGTCAGTGGGTTTTTATTGGTTTTTTTCTTGAGCATGATGTCAACTCCAGAACCACATTGCAACAAAGTAGATTCATTCAAACTGACTTCTGCTGTGCACCTGCAGAAAAAAATTCATACTTTAAATTTGGTCTCCATGACAACCAGCATGCATGTAGGCCTTTATACTTGTCCCTCATGTGTCCCCTATGTAATTTGGAGTTTCACACACAGGTACGGTGCGTTCCGGGGCCCTAGGGCACCCCAAATGCATAGCAACGGCCCGTACAGGCGTGTGTACGGTCCGTATCACTATGGGTACGCATACGCGAGCACACCCATAGAGATAGTGAGCATACAGACGTGTGTACGGCCCGTATCACTATGGGTGTGCTCGCGTATGCGTACCCATAGTGATACGGACCGTACACACGCCTGTACGCTCACTATCACTATGGGTGTGCTCGCGTATGCGTACCCATAGTGATACGGACCGTACACACGCCTGTACGCTCACTATCACTATGGGTGTGCTCGCGTATGCGTACCCATAGTGATACGGACCGTACACGCGTGCGTATGCTCACTATCACTATGGGTACGCATACGGCAGCACTCCCATAGTGATAGGGAACGTACACAGGCCCTCTGAGCGAATGTACGGTGCCTTTCACACATCACAGTGGTGACAGGCAGCACACAGGAAGGAATAGAGCTGACATACTTGTCCATGGATGGACATCAAGGCATTGTCTGGGCAGTACTACATGTGTGGGGCACAGGTGTGTAGCACATTACTCCTGAGTCGAGAAGGCAATAGATGTATGATGAGATGTGTACAGATGTTATGTGTGACGGTGCAATATGTGCCAGGCATGCCCTTAA
Organism: Triturus cristatus; assembly: GCF_964204655.1. Taxonomy (NCBI): domain Eukaryota; kingdom Metazoa; phylum Chordata; class Amphibia; order Caudata; family Salamandridae; genus Triturus; species Triturus cristatus. The sequence goes on from NC_140589.1 coordinate 187,067,144, forward strand.
CTCCTTTGACATGTGTGCATGTCGTACTGCACACTTGGGATGAGCGTCACTGGCATGGCACAGTCAACAACACACACAAGTGTCCCCTGATGCCCGCTACAGGGGTTACCACACCAGACCTGTGACTACCCACGGTGCACGATGTGTCTATGTCATGTATGTGTGGTGTGTTCCCATTAGCTTGATGTTGGTGCTCCCTCAAAAGCATCAGCTGTTGCAGCAACCAACATGTGTCTGTGTGTAGATGGACATGGCACACTGTTACGCACACCAGGCCACATGTGGTATCGGATGTGAGGTGCGTATGTATGCATGGGACACGGAGCAGCGTAACAAGGACATGTCTGCATCCTCTCAATGTATGTGTGGTGAGTCATTACATGTACACCTTATTGGCAAGGTGTGTGGGCTGTCCTAGTGTAATGTCATGTGACCTGTGGCTCTAGTGTTCCGCTACCTGTCTCTGAAATCGACATCCTACTTCTGCTGATGTGTTGATGTATGTCACTCCTGTGTTGCGTCTGGCTGTTCACTTACCCTGGGACACAGCTAATCCCATGCCATGGCATGTGGAGGTTCACAATCTCCGTGTGTAGCTGGGTCTTGGTAGGAGTGTCACCTGGCAGCCATACGTGTCCAGGGCATGTGGCACATACTTGACTCCGTATGTAGCATATGTGTATTGACAGATTAACATGTGCTCAGTACAAATAAATTGTTGTTGTAGTGCACTCACTCTTCCTTGTCACTTCCAAATTACTGCAGAGCGCCGCCTCTTCCCCGACCAATTCCGGACTTGGCTGACATGCGGGAGAATGACTGTATATGGTGCTACCGCTTCCCTCAACCGTTGATTGAGGAGTTGACGGCAAGGCTGGCACCACACCTGCAACCGCTGCACAGGTATCCTACGGCACTGACACCCAAGCTGAAGGTAATGGCAGCCCTACATTTTCTTGCCACGGGTACGTTTCAATATACCGTAGCTCATGTTGGTGGCATGTCCCAGAGCATGTTCAGCCGTGTGCTGCATGATTTCTTAGAGGCCATGTTGCTTCACCTGGATGAGTTCATCCATTTCCCAACTCCTGAACTGTAGACTGGGGTCAAGCGTGGATTCTATGCCCTGGGAGGGATGCCCCATGTCATTGGGTCCATAGATGGGACACATGTGGCTTTGGTACCACCACAGGCACAGGAGGTAGCGTACAGGAATCGCAAACACTACCACTCCATCAATGCCCTTGTGGTGTGTCTGTCCAACATGGTGATTTCACATGTCTGTGCTCGTTTTCCAGGATCAGCACACGATGCCTACATCATGAGGCGTAGCAGGGTGCCTGAAATGATGACGCAGCTGTGCAACGAACGAGCATGTGTTGTTGGTGGGTACACTCTGTCTGTCCTGTATTTTGCGTAGACTTCCAGCATGACCGCTTCTCCTGTCCTACTTATGTCCATGTGGTTTCCATGTAGGGGACGCTGGCTATCCCAACATGCCATGGCTGATCACACCTCTCCGCAACCCCATCACGCCGGCCCAGCTCCGCTACAACACCGCCCATGGCCGGACAAGGCGAGTGATAGAGAGGACATTTGGCCTCCTGAAGAGCCGATTCAGATGCCTCCACAAGACCGGCGGCGCCCTCCCATATGCCCCGGCGAAGGTCTGCAAAATCTCCATGGTCTGCTGCATGCTGCACAACATGGCAGTTGAGAAAGCTGTGCCACTCATCCTGGATCAAGATGATCAGGACCATCCACCCGTGGAGGACGAAGGGCTTGGCAATGGGGCTAGTGATGTGGAGGATGTGGTTCCGCAAGTGGACATCCGGAGTCGGCTCATACGCGACTTCTTTGCTTAGTGGTGAGTACCAGTGTCTGAGTGTGCATGCATTGGTCCCTGTGTGGCATGTGTTGCGATGTGTGTGTCCATCTGCATGTATGCCACGTGAGTCAGAGGTGTGTGTGGATGTGTCACTGGAGTGATGGTGCCAGTGATAAGTGTATTTCCCCAGTCATAATTGTGACCTAGCATGTTGTCATCCTTACATGTGTCGAGTACATGCACATGCAAGTGGCTGTGCTTTTTGTGGCTGACTTCTTGTGTGTCTCTCATCCCCAGGTACTTGCGCATGCCGTCTGCTGGTTGCATTGTTGTGGCACTGCTATTCCTCATGGACACGTCATCGTGTGCTGACTCAGCGTTACAGGAACGGACAAGTTTGGAAGTCTCCTTAGGGTAAGGGTTGCATCAAGGGTGTATTGGGTGTGGCAGTTGTTTACGATGTGTGCACACTGCCCCCGTCGATGTTTGGTTCCTCTGCAGACATGTCGCATCACCATGGGACACATGACATGTAGCGGGTACACCTGAATAGATGGTCAGACTTGTTGACAGTCATCTGTGATGGGATAGTGGATTGTGATGATGGCATCAATGTGTGTAACACTGCCCTCGGACACATACGGTTTGCATTGGCTTGACATGGTGTGGGACTTCCACATCAGAGGATCAATGGTGTATGGCAGCCTCTCCGTGAGCAGCAGGGGGTGTTTTGCTGTTAGATGACACTTGTGTGCCAGTTCCATGGCTATCACGCATTTGTGCTGCAGAAGGGGGGTTCCAGTGTTGGACCCACATGTTACTCCACATGACCTGTTTATGTGTACTCCGAGTTGCCTCTGCATTCCCGAATACATGAATAATAAAGGTGTCCCTATGCCTCCAAGGTGCCTATTCTCAGTCAATGCTGGTGTGTTGCCACGGTGCATACGGCATGTCTGGCATGGTTTTCCGTGATAGTGGCTATGTGTCTATGTGTCGAGTAGCAAGATGCAAGCTGTTTGTGTGGGATTAGACTGTGTATTGTGCATGATGTCCATGACTGTGTGGGTATTGTGACATGTGCCATCCCCATGCATCCAACGTTGGCCAGGCCACCATTCTCTGCATCCACCTGACTCAAGCTTGCAGGACATGGTTCTGCCACCTGTCCACACATACCTGGGTGCCCCCCAGGACACTCCACATGATCCCTGACCTCTGCGCATGGCTGTCGCTGTACTCAATATGTCTGTCGGCACGGTTGTGCGGCCACCCCCTCAGCTGGTTGGGCCCATCACGGGTGTGTATGGTGCTCAATGTCTGTGTTGCCTAATACATTGTGACCCATGTGTGTCCTGTGCCAGACTCAGGCCCCAGGGTGTGGATGGTTGAAGTCATATGAGAACTCAAGCATGGTTAGACTTAACAAGACACATGTAAGGTAATAATGCAAAATGTAGGCATCATCTCTTTATCGTGTAACTTTTTATTTTTGTTGGGGTACGTGGGGGGGGGGTATGACATGAGGGGCTTTCCGGGTGTGTGGAATCCAAAGTTTACTAGGGGAGTTGGTGTCCTTGCCATTGGAAATCCTCAGAGTCCATGCCACAGTCTTTGTCAACATTGGTCAGACAGTGACCAGCAAGTCCATGTGGCAGAGAATGTCTTTTGCTGATGTGCTGCTGTTGGTCCAGTGGGCCAGGTGCCAGGCCAGGTGTCCTGGGAGATGGTGCTGTTGCGCTGACCCTCACGGTCTTTTCCGTGCACGACCCGCCCTCCTGCGGGAACCCTCAGAAGCAGGCCGTGACGATGTTTGGGATGCTCCGTCTGATGTCTCCTCCTCCTCCTGATCCCTCCCTGTGGGTGGTGATGTTCTTGGCCTGGTGGCACAGGGAGGGTTGCCCATGTTGTCGGCCATCTGACGGAGTGTACGGAGAATTCCCGTGAACACCGTCACGAGCTCAGCCTGTCTGTCCTCCATCCGCACTTGGTGTCGCAGTAGACAGGCATGTTGCTCCGCATGTTGCTGGGCCTGCTGGGTCTTGATCTCCGAGGATGGACACAACCTGGGCAATGCCCGTGGTGTCCTGCCGGTATGTGTCCAGGATGTTTCTGACATGGGAATATACCGGTTCCGCAGCCAACTGGTCAGGCTCGCGCCTCCGCCGTCCTCCACTCCCCTTGTGGGCACATCGGGTCTCCGGGACCCCTGAGGGGTGGCATTAGCATTGTCGCCTGCCTCCTCCTGGGTGCCCGGTACACCGTGTTCCTCCTGGTCAGCCTGGCTGCGTTGTGGTGGTGGGGCAGGGATCCTGGGTGTCTCCTGGGATGTGGCAGGAGTGGGGGTGGTGGTTGGCCCAGTTGTACCTGACGCAGGTGCTGCAGGTGGTTGGACACCAGAGGGGCCAGGTTGGTCGGGGTCGTCCACAGAGTGGTGAGAGTCGTCGCTGCCGGTGGGTCCGTCATCCCGCAGAGCCGGGTCCTGTGAGTCTTCCCCCCCAGTGTTGGGGGGTGATCCACGACGTTGACCTGTGTGTGAGAGAGACAATGTTAATTTTGTTCCATGCAACATCCATGTTTCATTCGTTTCTAAGTTGGCACATTTCCTCTGGGAATTTGGATATGTCTTGCATTCCACTCACAGTGCACTTGTGCATGGGTATGTCCCTTGGCCACAGCTTTTGAGACTTTACCTATGTGTGGCACAGTCTTACTTGCTGCATCAATTGTGACTGCAGTCAGCAGTGGAGTGAGCAGGTGTGGCGAGCCATGCATTGGCGCCTTCCGTGTTGCACTGTACGTGGGCACATGGAGTTGTTCCACACACATATATAATGCAGGTAGCTGTCATTGTGCTCGTGCACAGGTTGAGACATGGCCCAGTGTTTTGCCATGGAGAAGAGAGGGGGATTCAGGCACTGGCCACCCTTGTCTACATGCACGCAGTCCACCTGCTGACGAGCAGACATTCCCACACCCCACAAGGCTGAATTGGTCTCCCTGTGTGTCCCTTTCTCACTCCCTCTCTGTCCCCCTCTCCCTCCCTCCCTGTGTCAGCCTCCTCCCTCTGTCCGTCTCCCTGTGTCTCCCTCCCTCTCTCTCCCCCTCTCCCTCCCTCTGGTTGTCACCCTCTGTCACCTCAGCCCAGCTTCCTAGGCATATCAAAAAGAAAGAGTATGCAGTTCCTCAGAGAGACGGGGGAGTGAAGGTGTAGAGAAGAGACCGTAAGAAAGAGGAATTCCTCTATTCGGAACTAGGGTCCTCACACACCCAGCAAGCTAGGTGTCATGCTTCATCATATGGACCTGCTCCTCGTCGGGCCGGCGCTGCAATGCCCGACGGGCACCCTAAAAAGGGGCTCTTTAGCGGAGATCTTTAGTTCCTGGCCGTATGATGCAGTGTGTGTGAGAGGGACCTAGTGGTGTAGATGTGAGTGCAGGTGTGTGGTTAAAACAAGTTGGAAAGTCCAGAAATATAATTTTATTAAGAGTGGCTCTCCACCTGATTAAAAATGGAAACAGAGTGGCAGCTGGCTGATATTATGATTCAGCTTGGCTATGCTCTTCTGTGGGGGTCAACATGTTTCTTGCCCGGTGGTCCTATTGATCCGTGGCAATTCTTCAGGACCTACTGAACTGTCAATAATCTACACAACGTGGTAAGTACAAATGTTACCTGCCACACGTTATATGGAAAACGATCTCGCCATATGTCTAAGGGGACCTATTGTGGTGTGATTCCCTGCTCCTATCCGTGGCCGTGGCGCCACCGGGACACCAAGATTCTGGTGTCTTGAAGGTTGTTGCCGGAATGGGCTGCCAACCTACCCTCGCGCCACTCGACCCGGGAATAGGCACACACTTTTAGCAGATCTTTGAATGGCCCTTGGCTTGTTGATGTGAGTTTGTTTCTGATCTCCAGGCACCCATTGGGTGTAGTGTCTGCACTGCTGCTGTGGTGGTGTGTGCTGCCACTCTTTCACAGTGTTGGCTGTTCATTAGCTGCTGTCATGTGCAAAAACGTGCCTTCACCCCCATGTCTTAATGCAAGGCGTCCGCCATTTGCTGGCAAGTCTTTCCTGTGTGGGGACACACTGTTTGTCTGGCTGTGACCTAGGCCATATGGGCAGAGGGCATTGTTGTCTGCTTCTGAGTTGCACTATGTGATTTTTGGGGCACACACTACCGCCATCCGGCTTACCGTGTCTTGTGTTGGTGTTTTCTGTGGCCTGTGACTTGGCATTGTCCAGCTGGGTGCATGGGGCATGGTGGTGCTAGTGGCATGTGCGTGTTCATGGAGTGTGGTTGAGTCATGCGATAGCTTGGGGTGGTTGCGTGCCTGATTGTGAGTTTGGTTGTGGATGACGTTCCCCCCATATGAGGTGAGTTGTTTGTGTACTCACCCGGCTCTCGGAGTCCTTCTACTCTGTCCACTGACACCACCGGCAGTATGGCTATCACCCTCTCCTCCCAGGGATGGTATTGTACGGGTCTGCGGGGCGGCCCTCCTCCAGTGATATTGGCCTGGTTGTGTTCGTCGGTCATTTTGGCTCAGACCCTCCTCCGCAGATCGTACCACCTGGCTTGGCATTCATGCCTGGTCCTTCTGGTGGACGCAACAGCATTCACAGCATCGACAATCCTCTGCAACATGGCTGTTTTTTCGGAAATGCTTGTCTGTCCGACCAATGTTCCAAAGAGGTGTGGCTCGACTCTGAGGATTTCGTCGACAAGGACCTCCAACTCTTGGCTAGTGAACTTTGAATTCTTGTTAGTGGGCATGGTGAGGGGTGTGGGTGTGGATGGTTGTGGGGGGTGTGGATGGTTGTGGGTGTGTGGGTGTGGTTGTGCAGGTGTGTGTGAATGTGATGAGGGGGTGTTTGTGAAGGTGGGTGTGTGAAGGTGTGCAAGTGTAAGGTGTAGTAAAGGTTCAAGTATGGTGCTGTAGGTTGTCTGTGGGGTCTGGCAGCAGTGAGTCTGTTGCAAAGGCTCATGGTTTGTGTCTGTGGGCCCTTTTTTATTGGTCCATTGGTGGGTTTGGCTGTGTTATAAGGAGTGGTTGTGTTTTGGGCCTCTGTTTGCAGTTGCAGGTCAGTGAATGTGTTGTATTTGTGCTTGTTGGACATGTTTTGTGGCTTTGTGCCATTCGAATAGTGTATTCTTGTGTTGTTTTGCTTTGTCCTGGTTGTGTACGTGCGTTTTTAGCGTGTGTACGGTGTGTACTTCGGCAATTTTGCTGTCCTTGTGTCTGGCTTGGTACGACTCATACATGCGCGATGTTGGGTGAAGGTGCCGGTGTTGGGGCCTGGGGTGCGCTCCGTACTTTGAATGTTGGGGTGGGGGTACGTTCCATACGTACGCGGGTGTGGGTACAGGCCGTACATACACGGTTGGGGTGGGGGTACGCTCCATACATACGCGGGTGTGGGTACAGGCCGTACATACACGGTTGGGGTGGGGGTACGCTCCATACATACGCGGGTGAGGGTACGGGTCATACATACACGGTTGGGGTGGGGGTACGGTCCGTACATACACTGTTGGGGTGGGGGTACGCTCCATACATACGCGGGTGTCAGTACGGGCCGTACATACACGGTTGGGGTGAGGGTACGGTCCGTACATACACGGTTGGGGTGAGGGTACGGTCCGTACATACACGGTTGGGGTGGGGGTACGCTCCATACATACGCGGGTGTCGGTACGGGCCGTACATACACGGTTGGGGTGGGGGTACGGTCCGTACATACACTGTTGGGGTGGGGGTACGCTCCATACGTACGCGGGTGAGGGTCGTATATACACTGTTGGGGTGGGGGTACGCTCCATACGTACGCGGGTGTGGGTACGGGTCGTACATACACTGTTGGGGTGGGGGTACGCTCCATACATACGTGGGTGTGGGTACGGGTCGTACATACACGGTTGGGGTGGGGGTACGCTCCATACATACACTGTTGGGGTGGGGGTACGCTCCATACATATGCGGGTGTCGGTACGGGCCGTACATACACGGTTGGGGTGGGGGTACGGTCCGTACATACACTGTTGGGGTGGGGGTATGCTCCATACGTACGCAGGTGAGGGTACGGGTCGTACATACACTGTTGGGGTGGGGGTACGCTCCATACGTACGCGGGTGTGGGTACGGGTCGTACATACACTGTTGGGGTGGGGGTACGCTCCATACGTATGCGGGTGTGGGTACGGGTCGTACATACACTGTTGGGGTGGGGGTACGCTCCATACGTACGCGGGTGTGGGTACGGGTCGTACATACAAGGTTGGGGTGGGGGTACGCTCCATACATACACTGTTGGGGTGGGGGTACGCTCCATACGTACGCGGGTGAGGGTACGGGTCGTACATACACTGTTGGGGTGGGGGTACGCTCCATACATACGCGGGTGTGGGTACGGGTCGTACATACACGGTTGGGGTGGGGGTACGCTCCATACATACGCGGGTGGGGGTACGGGCCGTATGTATGGGGGTGTACATTCACGGGTGGGGGTACGTCTCGTACATACACGGGTGTACATACACGGGTGTACATTCAGGGGTGGGGGTACATCTCATACATACACGGGTGTACATACACGGGTGGGGATTCGACTCGTACATAGGAGGGCTGGGGGGAGTGTTTGGCGTGTATGAAGGCACATGTCTCCATGGTTGCTATGGGAGTTCGGTGCGGACGGTGTTTTTTCCATCCGGTTGTAACATCGGACGCACGGGATGGATCGTACTAGAGCGGTCGGACTTCACTTTTCACATTTGTACGGTAAATCGTCCGAGGATGTGTCGGACACATTTTCCGACCCGAGGACGTGTGGGGAAATTTTCCCAATGCGATTTGTATGGACTTTTTCCCATGCGAATCGTACTTGGCAGTTTGTACGGCACTTGTACGATTCGTACGGTAAAAAGACCGGATACGAGTCGTACGGGGAATTTTTTTCCAGGATCGTAATCGGCACCATAGTTATGAAATGAGCTGGCATTGCTATTGGGGGAAATTGTTGTACCGGATATTCTCATTATTGTTTTATTGTTATTGTTTTTCATGGGGAGGGAGATGTGTTGTAATCTAGTGAGGAATGCTGCTGAAAGAACCATGGTATGTCATGGAATGTTGGAGGTGAAATGGTCATTACTTCATGAGCTGAGCTGCAGGCTTGACCGTTAATGCTGGATCTGTACAACTGAATAAATCTCCTTTGTCATCTACTTCCTGAAGGAGTCTTATTATTACACACTGCTACGAAAACAAATAGAATTGGAAGTAATACGAGTGTGAGTCTGGCAATCTGTTATATTATTATATGTTATAAAGGTTTTATAGAGCGCTCGTACACCAGTTGGCTTCATGGCGCTAAGTCTAGGATTAGCCGAACCCTGCACAAAAAAAGCCAAGTCTTAAGCATTTTCCTGAAACTCAGAAGGTCTGTGCATGACCGGATCTCTAAAGGGAAGGAGTTCCACAATCTTGAGGCAAAGGAGGCAAACCTGCAGCCTCCTTGTTGTTTTAACTTAAAGGCAGGGGTAGTCAATAGCTGAAGATGGGCTGAGCGAAGGTTGCGTGAGGGAGTTTGCCTAGATATGAGACGGTTTATGAATTTGGGGCTACGAGCGTGTAGAGATTTAAAGATTAGGCATCCAGTTTTAAAGGCACAGCTTTGGAGGATGGGGAGCCAGTGTAGCTTTCTTAGAAGATGTGTGGCAGATTGCCGCTTGGGTTGCTGGTGAATCAGTCTAGCCGCTTGGTTCTGAACCATCTGTAACCGCTAGGTTCGAAAGAGTGGCATACTCAGGTACATTGAGTTTGCGTAATCTAAGTGTGACAGCACCATGGCTATCACAACCTGTATCAGTGCTGCTTGTGTAAGCAGCTGGCTGATCTTTCTGATCTTTTGCAGCTGGAAGAAACAGGACAAGATCACTGCTCCGACTGCGTTCCTAGTGACAGGTCATTATTTATATTGACACAGAGGCTCTTAGCAGAGGATGAGGGATTGGGGGCGGTCCAAGTTCTGTAGGCCAATAGTGTGGACCCCAGAAGTTGTGGCTCCTCCCTGTCAGAACTAATCCAGTCTTTCCTGGGTTGAGCTTTAAGTGATTGTGGTCCATCCAGTGGCGGATGTACAGCATAGTAGCCTGAAATTCAGAGACTGAATTAGGTGAGTTTTCGATGGTAAATATTAATTGTAATTTATCGGCATAGTTGAAGGTGGTCACTTTCTTTTCTTTCAGGAACTGTATCAAGGGTAGAAGATAAAGATTAAACAGGTGGGGGGATAGCGAGGATCCCTGCAGGACCCCACATGTTATTCTTTGCTTAGGTGCCGTAAACTGGGCTATGCTGACTGCCTGGGAGCGATCTTCAAGAAAGGACCTGTTCCAGCTAAAGGCTGAGCTCTGGATGCCAGACTGCCTGCCTGACACAGTCCTCAAATATACCATGGTCCACCATGTTGAAGGCGGCAGAAAGAGCTAATAGCACCAGGGCCTGACGGGTACCTCTGTCCACTTTATATCGTAGGGTGTTCAATCTGTTACTTTTTGTACTGATGTGAGGCTCATAAGCAGGGTCCGCTTTAGCGATGGTGGCGCCCTGAGCAACAATATTTATGCCCCCGCCCCCCATTGGCTTCCCCCTTGGATTCACTCACTACCACCCTGAAAAAGTGCCTCTTATCTTTCCATGAAAAAAAAACAATTGATGGACAAAATGCAGAACAATGTCATACATTCACCCGAATACATATATATGGGTCTTAATCCATCGTTTTTTTTGCTCCCCAAGCCATTCCAGTTTGGATCCAGCCATATGCAAATCAGTCTTGACCCTGCACCCGATGTGAACAGTCCAGCCTGAACTGCAAGGCCAGGTCCTCCCTGGACTGGAAACAAGCATCCAAGGATCGGTTATGGGGTTTCACCCCTCATCAGCAAGGATTGCTTGACTCCAGTGACATGAGAGCATGGGACCCACGTCTGGGCAAACCCGTCCCACTCGAGGTGACAAATGCAAAAAGAACAATTGATGGACAGAATGCAGAACAATGTCATACATCCACCCCAGTACAGAGATCTGGGCCTAAATCCATAGTTTTTTTATTCCCCATGACATTCCAGTTTGGTACCATAGTGGCTCTCTCACATATATTTCATTTGTTTTACAGCACTGTTATCTGTGATCTGCGCGGTATCTGTTCTTAGCAGCAGGCATATTAACCCTCTGTGCTACTTTCAAAACTGACACTAGAAAAAACTCTGTTTCCTCTCTATAGCAGGAGCATTTATCACAATAAATATTTTGACATTTCTATTGCTGCCTGAAAGCTGGATGCATAAGGAACTCTGCATCTGATGCTTTTAAATCGCAAGTTATTGCTAAACACAGCAACACCCCTGAGGTCAGTGTCCCCCTTCAGGTCAGCGTCCAGTGTGGCCGCACCCATGGCACCGCCCTAAAACTGGCCATGCTCATGAGTAGCTCTAGGTGCAAGCAATGTGCTGCATGGTCCCGACTGACCTCATGATCTACAAACACATCTTTCTGCTCCCCTTCCCAGCCAAAGTCATTGAGAAAGCCATCAACACCGAACTCTCCAAGTTCATGGAAATGAACAACATCATGGGCCTTTCCCAATTGGTCTTCAGAAGCAATCACAGCACCAAGACTGCTCTCCTTGCCACTACAGACGTCATCCACTCACTCCTCAACCGAGGCAAGACTGCTGCCCTCATTTTCCTGCACCTCTCAGCCGCTTTCAATATCGTCTCCCACCACATCCTCTGCGCAAGACTCCACGACGCTGTTATCTGCAACAAAGCCCTAGAACTAATCCACTCCTTCCTCACCAGACGGATGCAGAGAGTCAGACTACCACATTTCATCTAGGAACTCATAAAGATCAGCTGTGGAGTTCCCCCTACCACGCTGACAGGGAACTCTTGGTAACTCTGGACCTTGAGTCCCTATATACAATATCCCTCAGGGAGGAGCACTTATGGTATTGCAAGAGATTCTGTCTACTGAACCAGGAATCACCAACGTCCCTTTTATCATCCAATGTCTCAAGATAGTTCTCATTGAGAACTATTTTGAATTCAATCACTGCTACTTCCAACAAATCAGCATGGGGGCTTCGTGTGCCCCGAGTATTGCCTGTCTGTATATGGGACACTTCGAGCAAAAAAAATATACAATGAGATGGCACCTTTTTATGAGAATGTTCAAGCCTGGGCCCGATTTATTGATGACATCTTCTTCATATGGAAGGGGGACTGTTAGAATGGGGGACCCCTAGTTGGCACAGGTAGGTACTTGTGACAAGCAGTGGTCCCTTCTTCTATTCAGGGCGAGAGAGTTACCCCCTCAGAACAACCCCTGCTCACCCTATAGGTAGTGTGGCGCGAGCAGTCAGGGCTAAACTTCAGGGCGCTAGTCAGTTAAGCATTTATGATCACACACAGTAAACCACAATGATCCCCCCACAAACGGACACCAGGCGTAAGTTGTATCAAAAATACGGATGCTTTATATAAAAGATTCTTTGTTACGCAGGCATGTACAAGACCATCAATAACGGTCGCGAAAGGGAAGCCACAAGATGATGATTAGGCACTGTTCTTGTCTTTGGTAACTTATTCGTTCACGAGCGCTTCACAGGGCTCGGTTGAGTCGGTCCAGTCACGGTGATGCGCAGCGTACCCGGGATACAGTGATACGGGGAAATCAGAACGTTGCGGACCCCGAGTCCGATAGAGAGTTCACTGTACCTGGGAACGTGCGATGTGGTTGGACGAGTCTTCAGGGGAGATGCAGGTTCTGCACCTCGTGGGTCTTCCGGATCAAGAATTCAGCGGGCGGCTCTCGGTAGACAGGTGCGGCCCAGGGCCTCCGACACGGACTGTGCGGGAGGTCACTGCGGAGGGCGGCACGGTCAGACTCAGGCTGGGAGGTGAAGCGGGGCGGCCGGATACGTTACGACGTACGGGCGGCCGTCCGAGGCTGGATTTCACTTCCCCACTAGAAATCCGGCGGGAGGGCGAGAGGGCACCAAGCGCGCTCCCGTAGCAGGCAGGTGACAGGGAAGCGGGGCGGCCAGACTCGATGGGTCCAGAGCGACTCAGGTAGAGCGGGGCTCTCGGCGAGTGGAGGCGGCCAGGCTTCTGGGTGTCACGGCCCTAGGAGGGATGCGAAGGTGCGCAGGGCACTCCGGCGGGAGAAAGCACACGGCTCGAATTCTCAGACGAGCGGAGACACGGTGAACCCACTGGTCCTGGGGTTCAGTTCAGGGGGCAAGCTCTTCTTCCAAGCCCTTGGAGATAGTTGAAAACAAAGTGCAAAGTCTCTTTCAGTCTTTTCCTCTCCTTCCTCAGCAAGGCACCTACTGCAGGCCAGTCCCTTAGGTCAGGGAAAGTTACTCCTCCTTCAGCTTCTTCCAGGTCCTTCTAGTCGGGCAGAGTTCCTTTGTGGTTCAATCTGGATCTGATTTCTTAGGAGCCAGGCTCCTACTTTTATACAGGGATTCTTTTGTTCTTTAGCGCCAGGGGGCCTGGGCCTGGCTCAGTCCAGTTTTGGAGCACTCTGTTGTGGTGACTCGGCTTGTTCCTTTCAGCAGCAGGGCAGAGACATCAGCCGCTCCACAGGGGGCGGCGCCGGCTTTGTGGTGGCAGAGCACAGGTCTATTCAAGAGTCAGGGTGCACTCCTCCCACCCATCCTGGTGTAATCTCTCTACCCACCACCTGGCAGCCAACCTGTCTCCTGGAATCCCCCAGCCCTGCTCCTGTACTGTTGCTAGGCAGGACACACACACACAGCAGAGGCGGACTGAGATGGTCAGGCACGCAAAGGCTAACTTTCTAAAAGTAGCATTTGCAAACCCAGGATATTAAAATAACCTTTACTAAAAGATGTATTTTATTATCCCGAGTTCAGGCATACTAAACATGACGTTCTACCAGGCTCTCTGAGTCCACTGGGGTCACAGCGTGTAGCGATCCCAGCAGCCCATTCTGGCCTATGGAGAGCAGGTAGCCTTCAATAGTGAAAAACGAAAATGGCTGTAATTCACTACTAAGACATGCCACACACATCAGGGCATGTCCTACCTTATACCTACAATGCACCCTGCGCTTAGGCCTACCAGAGGGGTGACTAACATGTAGTTAAGGGAAGGTTAGGGACTGGTAAGTGGGGACACTTGCTCAGTCAGCGCGACGGTACCAGACCGCGCGCAGGTTCTGCAGTGGCAGACCCTAGACACATTTTACCCCGCTGCTCCGGTGGGTGGCACAACCCGTGCTGCAAGCCCACTAGCAGCATTTGGATATACAAGCCCTTGGCACCCCTGGTGCACTCTACTAGGGACTGATAGTAAACCAAATACCCCAAACGTGGAAGTCAATTCACATAATACATTTTACCATAGGGAGCACTTGCACTGTGGCACTGGATGGCAGTGGCACAGTGCCCTGAGCAGCTAACACCAACACAAAAACACATTGAGGCACAGACAAAAAATGGAAGGGTGACCCACGCCAATGGTGCCAGGTCTAACACGTGTCCCCTCCAGCTGAAAAGTGGGGAGAACTACCCTACCCCAGGGAGTTCTGCATCACTAAGGCGGAAAAACCTGGACAGACCGTCAGCATTGGCGTGATCTGTGCCAGGGCGATGCTCCACCGTAAAATCCATACCCTGTAGGGAGATGGACCACCTCAACAGTTTTGGGTTCTCACCCCTCATTTGCATCAACCATCTGAGGGGCCTGTGGTCGGTCTGAACCCGGAAGTGAGACCCAAACAAGTAGGGTCTTAGCTTCTTCAGCGCCCAGACCACAGCAAATGCTTCTCGTTCTATCGCACTCCACCTTTGTTCCCGGGGAAGTAGCCTCCTGCTAATAAAGGCTACGGGTTGGTCAAAGCCCTCCTCAGTGATCTGTGAGAGAACAGCCCCTACACCATGCTCTGATGCATCCGTCTGCACCAGGAACTCTTTGGAGAAGTCAGGAGCCAAGAGCACGGGCGCCGTGCACATGGCAGTTTTCAGGGTGTCGAAGGCTTTCTGACAGGTGTCAGTCCATATCACTTTTCTGGGCTGCTTCTTCGAAGTCAGCTCGGTCAAGGGGGCAACGATGCTGCCATACCCCTTGACAAACCTCCTGTAGTACCCGGTGAGTCCTAAAAAGGCCCTCACCTCCGTCTGGGTCTTTGGGGGCTCCCAAGCCAGGATGGTTTCCACTTTGGGTTGGAGGGGCGCCACCTGGCCGCTCCCCACTTGGTGTCCCAAATACACCACTGAACCCTGCCCGATCTGACACTTGCTTGCCTTGATCGTGAGGCCTGCCTTGCGCAGCGCCATCAACACTTCCCAGAGATGTTGCAGGTGTTCTTCCCATGTGCCGCTGAACACTGCGATGTCATCCAGGTAGGCGGCGCTGAACTCGGTCAGCCCAGCCAACACCTGGTTGACCAACCTCTGGAAGGTGGCAGGGGCATTCTTCATCCCAAAGGGCATCACCCGGAACTGGTAATGCCCATCTGGTGTAGAGAATGCGGACCTCTCTTTGGCCCCATCAGTTAAGGCGATCTGCCAGTACCCCGACGTTAAGTCAAACGTGCTGAGGTACCGTGCAGCCCCTAACCGATCGATGAGCTCATCAGCTCTGGGGATGGGGTGCGCGTCAGTCTTCGTGACGGAGTTGAGTCCTCGGTAGTCCACACAGAACCGGAGTTCGGGCGTGGCACCCGGCGCTGCAGCCTTTGGGACCAAGACCACGGGGCTGGCCCAAGGACTGCTGGAGGACTCAACCACCCCTAGGGCAAGCATCTTCGAGACCTCCTCTTTGATGCAGGCTCTGACCCTGTCAGTTACCCGGTAGGCCTTGTGCTTCACAGGTAAGCTGTCTCCTGTATCTACATCATGGACGCACCAATTTGTGATACCAGGAACCAGGGAGAACAGGTCAGGGAACTGCCCCAGCAGCTGGCGGCAGTCACCCTGTTGCTCAGGGGTCAGGGTGGGTGAGAGGTTAACTCCATCCACTGACCCGTCTCGCTCTGAGGCTACCAAGAGGTCAGGGAGAGGCTCGGACTCCTCTTCCGTCCCATCATCGGTGGCCAAGAGCATGCCCACTTCGGACCTCTCCAAGTGGGGCTTCAGTCGATTGACATGTAGGACCCTTAAGGGGTTCCTAGGAGACCGCAAGTTCACCAAGTAGGTGACAGAACTCTTGCGCTCCACAATCTCAAAGGGTCCGGTCCACTTGTCCTGGAGTGCACAAGGCTCCACGGGGGCCAGGACCCACACTTTTTGGCCAGGTTGAAGCTCAACCAGAGTGGCGTTCTGGTCGTACCACCGCTTCATTTCCTCCTGGCTGGCTTCCAGGTTTGCCTCCGCAAGCTGCCTGAAACGCCTAGTCTGGTTCCGGAAAGCCAGCATGTAACTGTATACATTCTGGGGAGGTTTCCGGGGAGATTGCTCCCAGCCTTCCTTGACCAGACTAAGAGGTCCTCGTACTGGGTGGCCATACAAAAGCTCAAAGGGACTGAACCCTAGAGACTTTTGTGGCACCTCGCGGTACGCAAAGAGAAGGCATGGTAAGAGGACGTCCCACTTACGCCTCATGGGTTCCTCGAGACCCATAATCATGCCCTTCAGGGTTCGGTTGAAGCGCTCAACCAACCCGTTTCCTTGGGGATGGTAAGGTGTGGTGAACTTGTAGGTTACACCACACTCTTGCCAAAGGGACTTCATATATTTCGATATGAAGTTGGTCCCCCTGTCAGACACCACCTCTAGAGGGAATCCTACGCGTGAGAAAATTCCCATCAGTGCCCGTCCCACCACGGGGGCCGTCACTGTCCTCAGAGGGATGGCTTCAGGGTACCGGGTGGCATGGTCCACCAAGACCAGGATAAACCTGTTGCCCATGGCTGTCTTGGGGTCCAGTGGCCCCACAATGTCAATCCCCACTCGCTGGAATGGGGTACTGACCACAGGGAAAGGTTGGAGTGGAGCTCTCAGCTTCCTTCCACTCTTGCCACTTGCCTGGCAAGTCTGGCATGTCCTGCAGTGAGTGTCAGAACTCCTGCGCATTTGGGGCCAATAAAAGTGGGTGACAAGCCTTTCAAAGGTCTTGTCCTGCCCCAAATGTCCTGCTAACGGTACGTCGTGAGCCAGCCCCAGTAGGAAGGCTCTGAACTTCTGGGGTACCACCAGCGCACGGGCTGACCCAGGTTCAGCAACCTTAGGCTCTGAGTATAGGAGGTCGTTCTCCCAGTAGATCAAGTGAGTTCCGGACTGATCACCATTGGCCTGGGCTGCAGCCTGCTGCCGCATACCCTCTAGAGAGGGGCACTCTTTCTGCTCCCTGCAGAATTCCTCCCTGGTGGGGCCTCCTTCTTGCTGCCAATGGGTCAGCTCAGGCAGGTCCCCCAGTTCGGCTATCTGTTCCCCGGAAGGCTCCAGGGCATCCCCCTCAAGGTCTGCTTCCTCCTGGGCCGTGGGAACGTCAGGAGCCGGATCCCCGTGCCTCCCTTGCCCTCTCTCTAAGGCCGGTTCCTGGGCCTCTCCCTCAGGCTCCAGGGTTCCTTCAACACCCCTACTGGTTGCCATCGACCGGGTGGTCACGCACGCCCAATCAGGCAAGCCCACCATCCGCAGGTGAGTTGTCTTCTCCACCTTTTCCCAAGGGGAGCTCTCCAAATCGTTACCTAGGAGACAATCAACAGGCATGGCCTCTCTCACAGCCACTTGCAGAGTACCAGAGACCCCCCCCCACTCAAAGGGAACCTGAGCCATTGGACACTGACTCTCTGTGTTGTCAGCGTTGACAACACGGCAGAATGCGTGCGGGACAACCTGCTCTTGAGACACCAGGTGTTGCTTGACAGCAGTCACACTGGCTCCTGTATCTCTAAGAGCTCCCACCCTCTTGCCATTTATGGTCACCCACTGCCCATACTTTTGAGTATTGGGGGGCAGCTGGGCCTCAGCGACCATCTCACTGTCTCCTAATGAGACTAGGGTCATCTGTACGGGATCCCCCGCCCCTTGGACATCTATCTCCCTCCCCAAGGCTACACTATTCACCTGCTTGGGGGGTGGAGCACCAGAGGGTGCTGGTTTGCCATACAGGGGGCACTTGGGATCCACGGAAATGTGCCCCAGGTTGTTACACTTGTAACATCGGAGGGGCCCTCTTTGAACAGGGTTACCTGTCGGGGCCCCGGTCTGCTTCGGGGGTGGGGGTGGCTGAGAACCTTTCCCTTGGTTCCCTTGGGAATTACTTTGGGGCCCTCTGTAGAACTCCCTCTGTTTACCCTTGTCCCCCCCACTCTTCTGCTGGGGACCCTGAACACCCTTGGCGGGGCCTCCTACGGGACCCTTGTGGACCCTGGTGCTGATCCAGCGGTCCGCCTCCTCAGCAAGCTTCCTCGGGTTGGACAGCTTGCTATCGATCAGGTGTTGGCGTAGCTCAGGAAAACAATTATCCGACAAGTGCTCCCATGCAATTAAATCAAACAGCCCTTGGTAATCATTCACTTTGCTACCCTTCACCCAACCATCCAGCGCTCTGCAAAAAAAGGTCACATATTCTACATAAGTGGTACCAGGTTTCTTGGTGCAATCCCTAAATCTCTGTCTGTACAGTTCAGGAGTTAACCCATACCTTGTCATAAGAGCCTCCTTCATGTGTGGATAGGATGTGTGGACATCAGAGGGGAGGTCTAGCAGTGTGTCCCGCCCCTCACTCAGGAACCTTCCCCACAACCCCGCTCCCCAATCCTTCTCAGGGACCCGGTGGGAGGACATGGCTACTTCATAGGCCCTAAACCACTGCCCAATATCATCCTGCTTATAATATTCTTTGACTACATCTTTAGGAATGTGCACCCTTGACTCTGTTGAATTGCTGCCACCAGAGGGTGAGTTGTCTAAACTCCTGGCCTTGAGATCCAACTCCCTCATTTTTACCTCATGCTCCATGGCCAGTTTCTGCCTTTCTCTCTCCATTTGCAGTTTTGCCATCTCCACCTCGTGTGCTCGGGCGGCACTCCTGTCGGCCAACTCCTCTGGCGACAGGCCTCTGCTAGGCTCAAACACACCTTCGGGGGGTATCACCTCCCGGGCATTCTCTGGGAACTTTGATTCGTGCCAGGCTCTCAGTGCTGTCACGTACTGATCCTTGTTGCTTAGTCCACTTTGCTTGATTCTGTACTTGGAGAGATATCCCTTCAGGACATCATTTGTGCACTTCCTCAGTGCCTCGGGCTCCCAATCGATGTCATCTACTCCAGAGAATACAGAGGGCGCTCCGCCTCCGTTGACTGAGCTAGGCATGGTTTCTTAAGGTGGAGATTTTTCTTTAGCAACAACTGTCACTCAATCTGTGGCTGCGTTATAGGTCTGCTCTACGTGGTGATCGATAATTCACTGTATGTAAATCATAAATGCAAATTCGAAATCCCACCGCTGCCACCAATGTTAGAATGGGGGACCCCTAGTTGGCACAGGTAGGTACTTGTGACAAGCAGTGGTCCCTTCTTCTATTCAGGGCGAGAGAGTTACCCCCTCAGAACAACCCCTGCTCACCCTATAGGTAGTGTGGCGCGAGCAGTCAGGGCTAAACTTCAGGGCGCTAGTCAGTTAAGCATTTATGATCACACACAGTAAACCACAATGATCCCCCCACAAACGGACACCAGGCGTAAGTTGTATCAAAAATACGGATGCTTTATATAAAAGATTCTTTGTTACGCAGGCATGTACAAGACCATCAATAACGGTCGCGAAAGGGAAGCCACAAGATGATGATTAGGCACTGTTCTTGTCTTTGGTAACTTATTCGTTCACGAGCGCTTCACAGGGCTCGGTTGAGTCGGTCCAGTCACGGTGATGCGCAGCGTACCCGGGATACAGTGATACGGGGAAATCAGAACGTTGCGGACCCCGAGTCCGATAGAGAGTTCACTGTACCTGGGAACGTGCGATGTGGTTGGACGAGTCTTCAGGGGAGATGCAGGTTCTGCACCTCGTGGGTCTTCCGGATCAAGAATTCAGCGGGCGGCTCTCGGTAGACAGGTGCGGCCCAGGGCCTCCGACACGGACTGTGCGGGAGGTCACTGCGGAGGGCGGCACGGTCAGACTCAGGCTGGGAGGTGAAGCGGGGCGGCCGGATACGTTACGACGTACGGGCGGCCGTCCGAGGCTGGATTTCACTTCCCCACTAGAAATCCGGCGGGAGGGCGAGAGGGCACCAAGCGCGCTCCCGTAGCAGGCAGGTGACAGGGAAGCGGGGCGGCCAGACTCGATGGGTCCAGAGCGACTCAGGTAGAGCGGGGCTCTCGGCGAGTGGAGGCGGCCAGGCTTCTGGGTGTCACGGCCCTAGGAGGGATGCGAAGGTGCGCAGGGCACTCCGGCGGGAGAAAGCACACGGCTCGAATTCTCAGACGAGCGGAGACACGGTGAACCCACTGGTCCTGGGGTTCAGTTCAGGGGGCAAGCTCTTCTTCCAAGCCCTTGGAGATAGTTGAAAACAAAGTGCAAAGTCTCTTTCAGTCTTTTCCTCTCCTTCCTCAGCAAGGCACCTACTGCAGGCCAGTCCCTTAGGTCAGGGAAAGTTACTCCTCCTTCAGCTTCTTCCAGGTCCTTCTAGTCGGGCAGAGTTCCTTTGTGGTTCAATCTGGATCTGATTTCTTAGGAGCCAGGCTCCTACTTTTATACAGGGATTCTTTTGTTCTTTAGCGCCAGGGGGCCTGGGCCTGGCTCAGTCCAGTTTTGGAGCACTCTGTTGTGGTGACTCGGCTTGTTCCTTTCAGCAGCAGGGCAGAGACATCAGCCGCTCCACAGGGGGCGGCGCCGGCTTTGTGGTGGCAGAGCACAGGTCTATTCAAGAGTCAGGGTGCACTCCTCCCACCCATCCTGGTGTAATCTCTCTACCCACCACCTGGCAGCCAACCTGTCTCCTGGAATCCCCCAGCCCTGCTCCTGTACTGTTGCTAGGCAGGACACACACACACAGCAGAGGCGGACTGAGATGGTCAGGCACGCAAAGGCTAACTTTCTAAAAGTAGCATTTGCAAACCCAGGATATTAAAATAACCTTTACTAAAAGATGTATTTTATTATCCCGAGTTCAGGCATACTAAACATGACGTTCTACCAGGCTCTCTGAGTCCACTGGGGTCACAGCGTGTAGCGATCCCAGCAGCCCATTCTGGCCTATGGAGAGCAGGTAGCCTTCAATAGTGAAAAACGAAAATGGCTGTAATTCACTACTAAGACATGCCACACACATCAGGGCATGTCCTACCTTATACCTACAATGCACCCTGCGCTTAGGCCTACCAGAGGGGTGACTAACATGTAGTTAAGGGAAGGTTAGGGACTGGTAAGTGGGGACACTTGCTCAGTCAGCGCGACGGTACCAGACCGCGCGCAGGTTCTGCAGTGGCAGACCCTAGACACATTTTACCCCGCTGCTCCGGTGGGTGGCACAACCCGTGCTGCAAGCCCACTAGCAGCATTTGGATATACAAGCCCTTGGCACCCCTGGTGCACTCTACTAGGGACTGATAGTAAACCAAATACCCCAAACGTGGAAGTCAATTCACATAATACATTTTACCATAGGGAGCACTTGCACTGTGGCACTGGATGGCAGTGGCACAGTGCCCTGAGCAGCTAACACCAACACAAAAACACATTGAGGCACAGACAAAAAATGGAAGGGTGACCCACGCCAATGGTGCCAGGTCTAACAGGGACCATACCTCATTAGAGGATTTTATTCTATGGATTAATGCTGCTGATACCAATCTTAAGTTTACGGCCCACTCCAGCAATCTTAGACTGGAGTTCCTTGATGTCTGGATTGAGCATAATCAAAATTAACTCTATGTATCTTTATTTACCAAACCTACTGCTAAAAACACGCTATTGCAGTATGGTAGCTATCACCCTTGCTGTCAAAGGGATAGTATCCCTTTCAGCCAGTTTCTTCGTATACGAAGAAGCTGTTCAGACATCAAGGATTTTCTCAAGCAAGCTGTTATCCTTAAAGAGAAATTCATTCACCGAGGTTATCCCCACAAATTGATTAAAGAATCTTTCAAAAGGGCGAGATACTTCAATCGTGATGCTATGTTTCAACCTTATGAAAATAAATTGATGGACAAACTGGTATGTGTGACTAAACATTCCAATATTGACCATAAATTGAGACAAACCATTAACTCATGTTGGTATCTTCTAAACATGGGTAATGGAGGGGACATACTCCCCAAACCGATTTTCGCGTTTGAGAAACAAGAACCTCAAAAACTATCTAGTGAAAGGGAAGATGCAGGAACCGCCAGCCCCACACCAAAAAGCCATACTTGGCACTGGACCCATTCTAGGCAACCATTGTTATGGTAGCTGCCAGGCTTGCCCTAATGCCCTCGTGGGTGATATTATCAATACACCTGAGCGCTCGCACAAGCTCCTAAAGATGGCGAACTGTCGTACCTCCAACATTGTGTATGTCATCATATGTCCCTGTCGTCTTGTTTATGTTGGGGAGACTGGACGCAAGAGTAGGATCAGAATTGGGGAACACAAGTCCAATATTAGGACCAAGAAACTGTCTGCCCCCCCCCCCCCCCAAGTCTCCCATTGGCTTGAGAAAAATCACTCTGAAAAAGACCTCAAGTGGTCGATTCTGGAAAAAGTGTTTGCTAATCCCGGAAAAGACCCTACCTTGATCCGTAAAAAAAGAGGTGTTTTGGATCTACTTTCTTAATGC
This sequence comes from Triturus cristatus, assembly GCF_964204655.1. Lineage (NCBI taxonomy): Eukaryota > Metazoa > Chordata > Amphibia > Caudata > Salamandridae > Triturus > Triturus cristatus. The sequence continues at coordinate 187,089,776 of NC_140589.1, forward strand.
GGTGAGTAAGGGCCTGAATGAACACTGGCCCTGGGAGAATGCGATCATATAATCCTCAGGTTAATTGTTCTTGCCTTCTGTACATGACGGGCACATAAGGATCATACAAGATCCACTTAGATCCTAATTGATTGTGCCTCTTGCCTTCGTTGATCTTTACTTCTGTAGCCCACCTCGTTCTGCATACACTCCATGGTGGGTTCTATAGAATGTTTATTTGATTCTTTAGTCGTCTCTTGAATCATATTATATAAATAATATCTCTTTTTTGAAATCCTATTCTTGCCACATCTGCTGTATACATCTGTTATGCAACTTTCCACTTTTCTCCTTTTTTTTGTTATTCCTAGGCACGACATTTGACGTATTTTCTAGCCTTAAAGTGTTCTGGACACTTGAAACCCTTTCTTTTGTCATGACCTTCCCCTATCTTCGTTTTTGCTTTTGTGTTTCCGTTTAAAACTCCAGTTCTATTGATAGGATTCTTGTCTGCTATACTGAATCCAGTTTATTTACTACTATAAGATGGCCACTAAGCCTTTCTCGATTGTTTTCCGCAGTCCTCTTTCTACCTTTACCTTTGACGACTCCCAACCTCCCATTGGTTAGCTGATACCCGGAAATGGCTGATAACGCCATCACGTCCTCCCGCCTATTACCCGCTACTGGAGGATGGTGATCCCATTGTAAATTGCAGAGACTAATCCCCTGCTGCACGCAAGCCCCTCTTATATCGAGGTAAGTTGTCTGGGACTCGCGGGGGACATTACTCCTGTACTCTTCTTTATCTCTGCTTGGTTCCCTTGCTCTCCCCGGATTTTACTGCGTTATGTACCTACACCAGTCTTCGCTACTGTTGTACACTTCCCGGGAGGGGTTCCCCCGATCATCGCCCTATAGTCAGGCGAACCCTGGTTTTCTATGCACTGGCCTACTTTTGCCCCTGTAGCGACCTTTTATTACTCGTTCTACCCTTATAGCCTTCTTTTCGGAATATCTTTTTGGGGTAGATGTCCCCTTTTTGAATATGATCTGTCCGTTTTTTCTTATTAGAAAATTACCGTTGATTAGAATACCTTTTATCCTCACATTAGGGGTCCTCAGCACGTATTTTCTTGACTACATAAGAGGTGTTCTAACCAAATTTATTGTTCTTAAATCTCACCCCCTTGTTAATGCAGTTTACTCTTTTGTCCTGATGATCTCGTATTCTCCTTGGAATCTCCTAGCTATTCATTCTGTCCATTTCGCAAGACTGACATCAAGTTTCCATCATCGACCGTTATTGCCTGACGTGATAGTCCTTACTTTTACTTCCGTACCCTGGACCCCGACTATCTCCCTCTCGGGGTTAGGACCCTATTTGATCCTGATTGGTAGGTGGCTCCTCTCCTTGTCTATATGTGTGAATTTCGGTGAGCAGTCTAAATGTCGAAAATTTAATTTCGACCTACAATAATATCGAGTTTAGAATATCGAAGGGACAGAATATCGATGTCAAGAATATCTATGGACAGAATATCGACCCTAAGGTAAGTAATATCGATTTTTTTATATCGATGTTAGTAATATCGAAATTAGTAATACCGATATGAAATATATCGATGTTACTAATATCCATGTCACTAATATCGATATTTATAATATTACTATGGTGCCGATTACGATCCGGTAAAAACCGGGTACAAACCGTCGGTCGAAGAGTATTCTCCGTCCGACTCGTACCCGGTTGTAAAACTTTACAAACATGGAATTACGATTCGCACGGAAACACCATTTCCGTACGAATCGTAAAATCACCGACCGACGAAAATATACATACGAATGTGATCCGGGAATGCTGCGACGTGACGTCGGGACGCTGTCAGGCAGCGTTTCACGACCCAGGAAGTACGATTCGAACCGACAGCAGTCCGGACGGCAATATTTTCATGGCACCCAAAAAGTGCCGGAAAAGCGAAGTACGGCGCGAAACGACCAGAGTAGGTGGCCCGGTACGCGCCGACCCCCCAGCCCCCGTACGTTCGAGTCGAACCCCCCACCCAGCCCCCGTACGTACGTGTCGAACCCCCCGTGTATGTACACCTGTGTACGTGTCGAACCCCCCCGTGTATGTACACCCGTGTACGCGTCGAACCCCCCGTGTATGTACACCCGTGTACGTGTCGAACCCCCGTGTATGTACACCTGTGTACGTTCGAGTCATACCCCCACCCGTGTATGTACACCCATGTACGTGTCGAACCCCCCGTGTATGTACACCCGTGTACATGTCGAACACGGGTGTACATACACGGGGGTTCGACACGTACACGGGTGTACATACACGGGTGGGGGTACGACTCGAACGTACACAGGTGTACATACACGGGGGGTTCGACACGTACACGGGTGTACATACACGGGGGGGTTCGACACGTACACGGGTGTACATACACGGGGGTTCGACACGTACACGGGTGTACATACACGGGGGTTCGACACGTACACGGGTGTACATACACGGGGGGTTCGACTCAAACATACGGGGGCTGGGGGGGGGTTCGACTTGAACGTACGGGGGCTGGGGGGGGGGGGTCGGCGCGTACATACGGGGGCTGAGGGGGGTGTTCGGCGCGTATGCGGGCACATGTCTCCATGGTTGCTATGGGAGTTCGGTGCGGACGGTGTTTTTTCAATACAGTTGTAACATCGGACGCACGGGATGGATCGTAATTCCGCGGTCGGACTTCACTTTTCACATTTGTACGGTAAATCGTCCGTGGACGTGTCGGACACATTTTCCGACCCGAGGACGTGTGGGGAATAATTCCCAATGCGATTCGTATGGACTTTTTACCATGCGAATCGTAATTGGCAGTTTGTACGGCACTTGTACGATTCGTACGGTAAAAAGACCGGATACGAGTCGTACGGGGAATTTTTTTGCCGGATCGTGATCGGCACCTATGTGTTTTATTATGTATTTAATATGTATGTGTTAATTATTTTTTGTTAAGTGTTCTACTGGTTTTAAAATATATGTATAAAATTTTTATATGTTAATAATGGTTTTTTTAAGTTAATTTTGTGTTTTAGTACTGTAGCGGGTTGTGGGTTTATAGGGGAATAGGGTGGGAAGTAATTTAATTATATGAATTTAATTATACATTTTTGGGAATTATAAATTAATTTTAAATAATTTTTGCGTTTAATTTCTGTAGCGGGTTGTGGGTTTATAGGGGAACAGGGTGGGAAGTAATTTAATTATATGAAATTAATTATAAATTATTAGGAATTCTAAAATAATTTAAAATAATTTTTGCGTTTAAATTCTGTAGTGGGTTGTGGGTTTATAGGGGAATAGGGTGGGAAGTAATTTAATTGTAATTAAGTAATATTTTTATTTATTTATTGGTATTGATAATTATATTATTGTTAATTAAGTATTAATTGGTAATTAATTTTTATTAATTGGTAATTAGTTAATTGATAATTATGTTAACTGTATTTTATTATTTGAGTGATGTGTGTTTATAAGGGAATAGTGTTGGAAGTAATTGAAATCTAATTAAGTAATTATTAAATGTGTTGTTGGGTATTGATAATTAATTAATTGGAGCTTAATTATTAATTTGTAAATATTTTAAATTATAATAATTTGTTTATGAAAAATAATTTATTGTTGATTAATAATCAATTGGTAATTAAATATGTTTAAATATTACTTATTGATATTTCTAATTAATATACTAATAAGTAATTAATAATTGGTTAATAATGTATAATAATTAATATTTTGTGTATAAAAAATATGTAATTGTTTAATATTTTTTAATTGGTAATTAGTGTTTGATAATTATGTTTTGGTATAAAAAATGTAATTGTTCAATATTTTTTAATTGGTAATTAATATTCATTCATTATTATTTCTTGGCATTTATTAATAATTTATTGCTAATTAATTATTTATTGGTCGTTATATTTTTAATAAATATCTATTGGTATTTGTAAGTAATTTTGAGTTATTTAATAATTAAATTATTAATTATTTTTAAAAATTATCTCATTTATAAGTATGTTATTTTTAACTTCTAAGCTATCCAACACTTTCCCTACTGTTACACTCTCTGGAGTTGGAATAGTAATTTTTACCCCTACGCTATCCAACACTTTCCCTACTGTTGCACTCTCTGGAGTTGGAATAGTAATTTTTACCCCTACGCTATCCAACACTTTCCCTGCTGTTGCACTCTCTGGAATTGGAATAGAAATTTTTACCCCTGCGCTATCCAACACTTTCCGTACTGTTGCACTCTCTGGAGTTGGAATAGTAATTTTTACCCCTAGGCTATCCAACACTTTCCTTACAGTTGCACTCTCTGGAGTTGGAATAGTAATTTTTACCCCTACGCTATCCAACACTTTCCCTACTGTTGCACTCTCTGGAGTTAGAATCGTAATTTTTACCAGTACGCAATCCAACACTTTCCCTGCTGTTGCACTCTCGAGTTGGAATAGTAATTTTTACCCCTACGCTATCCAACACTTTCCCTACTGTTGCACTCTCTGGAGTTGGAATAGTAGTTTTTACCCCTACGCTATCCAACACTTTCCCTACTGTTGCACTCTCTGGAGTTGGAATAGTAATTTTTACCTCTACGCTATCCAACACTTTCCCTACTGTTCCACTCTCTGGAGTGGGAATAGTAATTTTTACCCTTACGCTATCCAACATTTTCCTTTCTGTTGTTTTTTTTGGAGCTGGAGTAGTAGTTTTATTGTCTCTGCTATTTAATAATTTTTTTAGTATTTTAGCTAATGTAGTATATAATTAATTTTAACAATATTTAAATTAAATGTATTTTTTTAATTTGTTATACATAATTTTTTAATTTTTATTTATGTTATTGTTTTATGTGTGTAATGTTTTTGCAATTGTTAACATTTTTAAATAATTTATAATTTATTAAAATAATTATTAAATCATTATTAAGTAAGTATATATATAATATGTCTGTTTAATTAATTTATTAAAATATATTTATTAATTATTAATTTTTAACATTGTGAAATATATTTAATTAGGTTTATTTTATTTATAAGTATTATTATGTTTATTTTACATATTTTTTATAACCAAAAAAAACCTATATTTTTAAAAACGATATTTTAGACATCAATATTTTATTTGATATTTTTGTAATTACCATGTTGTAGATAGGATGTCGATATTCTTGACATCGATATTTGTGTTGTGATATTTTTGTAGGTCGAATTTCTGACCTTCGAAATTTTGTCAGAGTTCCGTGAATTTCATATATCACTAGGTCCCCTACATTTGATTATTCTCCTTGCTTCCTATCACTTTATTCTTTTATTATTATCCCAGATACATATCTCAGGTTATCCACCGCCCTAGGAGCCCAGTGAACAGGCTGTGGAAAAGCTGTTTCTCGATCCCCCTTAAAAGAATTCGACCCTTAAGTACCTATTGGCACCTTTTAAAGGAATGCTTTTTGGTATGTCACGTTTGGATGGGCTATAAGGTGCTACATGTATTTTTCTTATGCTTTTAACACTCTTATTGGGTGTTTTTTCTATTTTCTCTATCTTTTACTTTTTTCATGTCGCATGTCTCTTTGACTATCCTATGGCTTTGAGATCTATGCACCATCTATTTTTTCAAGCACGTTCATGATCTGAGAATACTTTTGTTGTCATTTTTTCCATCTTTTATCTTCTCCCCTTTTTTCTTACCTTATCTTAATCACGCACTTTATTCCAATTTTAAGTTGTCATGCTTATCGTATAACTGAGCACCCCCACCGTAGCAGACACGAAGTGACAAACAAAATATATATATATAAAAATTATTATAATAAAAAATGTTGTAAACTCTCTCTGAGTATTGTATCGCTGCTTTGAAAAATGTTTTTTTGCACTCTGAAATTGTGCATACCTATTTTTTGTTTATAGGTGTGTTCGTCCCACACTACCTGTCCATCCTCGCCCTGATGAAGGTGTAACCCCGGCTGGGGCTCGACACCGAAACGCGCGATGGCGTTTTTTAGGTTACTGGGTAGTTGAAGCTTCACTACCCACACTTTGTGGATGTTAACTGCCAACTTGTTATTCAACCATCTTATGGCAGCTTTACGATCTTGATGTTCTTTTATTTATTTATATGAACCAAATTTGTGTGTTGTTGTATATAGGATGATGTTATTGTGGAATGTGTGATAGTATGATTGTGGTTTGTGAATGATATGTGTGGGACTGAGTTATCACTTTTATGTGAATTTTGAAATATTATCTTATAAATGTAACTAAATGATGCTGATTATACAGAAAAATAAATAAATTTGATTTATTAGTGTGATTAAACGACATCTTTGCTTCTTGACTTGTGTCCTGGTTTGCTACGGGGTGTGGTTACCAATATCTGGACCCCTTATAGGGCCTTTTTAGAATAATCCTGGCAGGTATCTCTCTTTATTGGTTGTTCCTCAGGGAGCCTACCTGAGCCCCACCCTCTTCAACATATACATGGCCCCACCTGCAGCCATCGTCAGAAGCCACAGACTCAACATTGTCTCTTATGCAGATGATACCCACCTGATTCTTTAGCTCACAGACCAACCCACAGCTTCCAAGAGCAACTTCTACAAAGGGATGAAGGTAGTCACCACCTAGATGAAAGACAGCTGCCTCGAGGTTAACTCACACAAGACCAAAGTACTCATCCACACCTTCATCTCCTGTTGAGAGGGGTCGAGCCACCAATGGGTTATCTTCACCCTCGGTCATTTTTGTGACAAAGAAGTTTGTTTTAAGGGAACTAAGATAAGGCTTCTACTGTTAAAATAAGTACCCAACCAACATTGGTGGCACCATGTTGTGTAGTTCCTATAATACCCATGCAGGACCTGCACGTTTGGATAACATAAGCTGTGGGATTGGTGGCAGACTTGTTCAGTGCACCCCCACTGAGAAACGTTAGCCTGTTTGCACTAGCTAGCTCATAGTGCAACTAGTGTCTCCTCTTATCGGGGAGAGAATAGTTTCTGGCAAACTTAGAACATGACAACCCTGATTCCTGAGGGTCGTGGAAAAAATGTACTACTTTTCGCTCAGTCACTCGTGCTCACTCTGTTTGTCTCAGAGATACAAAGAATAACCAGTCTGAGCATCTCAAGAAGGATTTATTGAACAGTTGTTATTCTCGTGTAGAATATATGAGTTGCAACAACCATCAGACAGTAGCAGAGATATATGATTAGCAGTACAGTAAATATAAAAGGATAGTATAGTTCTACCATCTTGCAATAAGCATGAATAAATACATGAATATAAATTGCAGGATGAAAGTGCACGTACTCCTATGATACCTGTCTAGATGTACCTAAGTGTACCTAGAATGTGAGTAGGTGTGAAGCCAAGAATCCCTCCAGGATTTAGTCGAACCTCATTACCTGAAGTGTGAGAGTGTGGGACCCCGTCCTGTTCTCGAGTTGGCCACCCCACAAGGGATGTGTTAGACCACTGTAAGCTGGAGAATCTGCATGCAGGAGCCTCAGCCTCTCAGGACAGTGTGTTGGCCTGGAAATCTTGGTTCCCTCTAGCTGACACCAGTAAGATTGTGCTCATGTATTAGCCATTGTTGAATGTGAGGATGACTTTTGGGATGAATCTTGTACGTAGATATGGTGGGGTAGCCACTGCCTGGTTTCCAAAAACCCTCATGAATATTTAATCATACTATGTGAGTCCTTTGATGAAGTTATAGGACGCTATTGTTCAGGAGAAACCCTCCGTCTGTACCCAGGACTAGAACCAGGAAAAAGGTTCAATCCCAAAGGCTTGTTACTGCGTAGTAAAAGGGAGGTAATGTAGGTGAAGGTGTATGATATTACCCAGGCCTATATTAGGGTACCTATATGAAACATAACTATGTTCTCTGTGGAGTCAGATGCCACGCTCATGTTCTCAGAGGCGTCAGGACCCGTGCTAATGTTCTCAGAAGGGTCTTGAGCCATGCTGATGTTCTCAGAGGAGTCAGGACCTGTGCTGATGTTCTCGGAGGGGTTAGGAGCCATGCTGGTGCTCTCAGAAGGGTCATAAGTCATGCTGATGTTCTCAGTAGAGTCAGGAGTTGGGCTGATGTTATTCTCAGAGGAGTCAGGAGCCGTGTTGATGTTCTCATTGGAATCAAGAGCTGTGCTGATGTTCTCAATTTTCAATTTCAATTTCAAAGAATCTTTATTCGAATTGTAACAATTGATAAAAGCACATCATATATTCACATCAAAGAAAAATCAAATTCCCCAATAAAACATGTAAGTTAAAATACATCATTATTTACATTTCCATAGTTCTACGCGCATAGACAGCTGTTTTTAAAAAACTACAAACACGGAAAATTATTTCCTCGTTTCCAAGTGCTAACAATACCTCATAGGATTTGGTTAAACTAATTGGTCTAAATTTTTTAAAATAAGGGATTAAGAACCGCTTTGTATACATTAAGTAAAAATTGCAGAGAAAAAAGAAGTGCAAATCGCTTTGTTTACTTTGCCCATTGCAGGGGCAGCTCGTCATAAGTGCAGTTTCTTGGTACCCCAAAGGGAAATTTAAAAGATACCTAATAGTCCCAGCCCTCAGACGACATAAAAGACTTCTTTCCCAGTTTGTCAATTGTATAATAAGATATAATGGGAAGGGATTTCTGGTGGCTGCTATATCCATATACCTTATAACTGTTAGTTTCTCTTTTTCCCTCCCAAGTCTTTTTTGGCAGAACAATGCACTTAGTGCCTCTTTTAATTCAGATTTTTTAATTTTACTGGCATGTGTAGGATTAATAAAAATATTAGCCATGCCTATTTCTAGCAGGTTTGTGTTTATGTAAGATATCCACGGGATCTTCAGCCCCCTATCACAATTTAAACAATCAGTTATTATCTCTTGTGTGAGTAGCGCGGATTTGTTTGTCCAGACCGAGTGCCAAAATAGTACTGGTCGGGAACTAACAAAATCTGAGATAAAATTTAAATCTAATTCATTATGTGTGATGAGATTGGATGAGAAAATTGGCACATTTAATAATCTCCTGCAAAACCGGTTCTCTACTCGCTGGATGGTGATACTGTTCCCGATGCCCCAGACTTCAGCTCCATAAGTTGCCACTGGGGCACATTGGAGTTTGAAAATCTTAGCAATTGCCTTTGTTACTCCCGACCTCTTAGGTTTCAGGATGCTTAAAATTGAGTTTGTGGCCTTTGAGAATTTGCTCGTGGCCTGGGCCAAATGCCCAGACCACGAGCCATTCGCAGCAAAGGTCACACCCAAATACGGGAAAGTATTGGTTGCGATAAGTTTTTCTCCCCCAACTTGTATGGGACTCAGTCGCCGTTTCCCTGGCCCACATGCCATTATAAAAGATTTTTTAAAATTGACTCTTAAGTCCAAATTATCCATAAATACAGTAAAATTAAGAACCAAAGAACGGAGCGAGTTCGGTGTGCGGCCCATTAACACCGCATCGTCTGTGTACAGAAGAGTAGGTATTGCTTTGCCATTTATTAGGGGCACGTCTGGTTTGGACTTTGCAAGGTAGTTACTAAGCCTGTTTATATAAATAATAAAGAGCAGGGGTGCTAAAATGCACCCCTGTCTAACTCCTCTTCCAATTTCAATGGATCCAGACAATTCCCCGCCTACACCTATTCTCACTCTAGATTTTAGGTCCGTGTGTAAAAAAGCTAAAAAGTGGACCAGGGACATGTCCAACCCATACTCTAATTAAATAGTCCAGAGTTTAGACCGATTAACCAAATCAAAAGCGGATGACAAGTCCATAAAAGCTAAATAAATAGGGGCAGAGCGGGCAATATTATATTTATCAATAATTAGGTTGAGGCATTGTTCCACTGTGCCAACCCTTGATCTGAATCCTAGTTGGCAGGGGGATAATATCCCAGTTTCCTCTGACCATATAATCAATCTATTGTAGATAACACGACCTAGTATCTTCAGTGTGTTATCTAACAATGAGATTGGTCTATAGTTTACAGGATCCGACCTGTCCCCTTTCTTATAAATTGGGACTATTATACTAGTACTCCATGTTTCAGGCATTGGGGATTCAGGAAGACTGTTAAAAACATTCACTAGTATGGGTGCCCAAAGATCAGGTTGCCATTTAATAAGATCTATCGGGAGACCGTCTGGACCGGGGGCCTTGTTACCAAGGCTCTGTGCAATTGCCTCCTCTACTTCTCCTTTGGTTATTTTTAAATTAACAGGTATTTCAAGAATATTAATAGGTGGGTCTTTTCCCGGGGCAGCATAAATTTTAGCAAAGTGTAGTTCCCAGGAACTAGCAGAGATAGTGCAGCTGATTGGTGTAAGTTGTTGGCCCATATTCCGAAGTTCTTTTACTGCTGGCCAAAATAGATTGCTCAATTTACTTCCTGCGGTCAGAGCCAGGGCTTACCAGCGTTCGCCCAGGAGCATAGATTTCTTTTTCTCTAGGGCTAATTTATAAATCTTCCTTGCTTCACTAACTTTTGCCCTAACTCTAGGAATTTCTGTGAGGGTCTTACGTAGGTTCCTATTTGCAGTTGAGCAACTATGATCAAACCACCTGGGGTCTTTGGGGCTCTGAGGGGACTGGACCATCAGCAAGGACCTGACTGAGGCACATATTTTGTGCGGATGTTCTCAGTGGTGTCAGGAGTTGTGCTCATGTTCCCAATGGAGTCAGGAGCTGTGCTGAAGTTCTCAGAGGGATCAGGACCCGAACTAATGTTCTCAGAAGAGTGAAGAGGTCTGCTGATGTTCTGAGAGGACTCGGGAGCTGTGCTGATGTTCTCAGAGGGGTTAGGAGCCATGCTGATGTTGTCAGAGCGGTCAAGAGCCATGTCAATGTTTTCAGGAGTCAGGAGCCTAGCTTATTTTCTCAACTGAGTCAGGAGTCGTGCTGATGTTCTCAGGGGGGATTAGACGCCGTGCTGATGATCCCAGAGGAGTCAGGAGCCGTGCTGATGCTCTCAGAGCGGTCAGGAGCTGTGCTGATGTTCTCAGAGGGGTCAGGATCCATGCCACTGTTTTCATGAGTCAGGAGCCAAGCTCATGTTCTCACAGGAGTCAGGCGTTGTGCTGATGTTCTGAGAGCAGTCAGGAGCTATGCCAATGTTCTCATAGGGATTAAGAGCTGTGTTGATGTTCTCAGTAGCGTTAGGACCTGTGCCGATGTTCTCAGAATGGTCATGAGCTGTGCTGATATTCTCAGTGGGGTCAGGAGTTGGGCTGATGTTGTTCTCAGAGGAGTCAGAAGCCGTGTTGATGTTCTCGGAGGAGTCAGGAGCCGTGTTGATGTTCTCACAGGAGTCATGTGTTGTGCTGATATTCCAAGAGGAGTCAAAAGTCGAGCTTATGTTGAGTCAGAAGCCATGTTGATGTTCTCAGTGGGGTTAAAAGCCATAAGATCGGGAAATACATCTACACATGGGCACATGGTCATATGAAACATTTGACGATAGTAATACAAATTTGAGTGCTTATGTACAGTCAAAGTATCTGTAAAGTTGATAATCTATTCAAGATACATGGACACTATAATTTAAATAGCAAGATGTTTAATTGCAAGACAAGAGTTCAATCCCTTGCATTGACTATGGCCAGTCCCCGGTGTTAATGAATCTAAAGGGGTTCATTCTGTCTAAGGAACCATGTCCATAGGAGTTGATATATCTCCCTGGTGTTCAGTATTCAGCTGTTTTTTAAAATCATGGAGACTGGAGTAAAATCCAAAGAGAAATAAAATATAATCTTCACATACCTATCTAGACGTTGACAGTGTATTGCAATGTGCAGTTCTTGAACACTCAGTTCCTGCCCCTGAGGGACTAGTAGAACATGAGCAATGTATGGCCCATAGCTCATCTGAGAAACATTCAATGGCATAAAAGTTTGCATTACGGTCTACCATTCTGTAGGAAAAAGAATATGCTGGCCAACTATATACATTCTTGCATTTGTAACCTGTAGCAGTATTTTAAAATAGGCATGCAGTGCTAATCTCGCCAGCCAAGCCCTCTGTATACTGAAATTAGGCTGCTACAAAAACATATTGAATTGCCAGTTATGCAAATGTGAGTCTGACAATCTGTAACTCTATTTATGGATGTTTGGCTCATGAGCAGGGACGGTCTGAGTGCTGGTGGCACCCGGTAAGACAATAGTTTTTTCCCCCCTATGACCTCCTCCTGACCTCCTCTTTGGATTCCCTCACTACCACACGGCAAAAGTACCCCTCATCTCCCCATATCCTCTCTGTCACATATATTTAATTTGTTTTAAAGCACTGGTAAAGGCTGACTTTACTAATTCACTTAGCTATCCACATAAAATACTAATGTGTTGTTTGCACAGTAGTGTTCTGTGCAGGAGGCATATTAACCCTCTGTGCTACTTTATAGGAGTCAAAACTGCCACTAGACAAAACTCTGATCTCTCTGTAGCAGGAACATTAATCACAAGAGATCTCTTCATATTTATATTTCTGCCTGACAGTTGGATACTCAATAAACTCTGCAGGAGATCCTTTTAAATAGTACGCTTTTGCTAAACATAGCTACCCCCCCCAGCCCGGGGTCAGTGCCCTCTACACAGAACATAAACCCTTAGCACATGTCAATTTTTATAAACAATCACATTCCATCAATAAAGTTGTAAACAAGAAAGCATATACAAAATCCACAGCTGGCAGCAGGTATTTCTTGGAACTTCTTCACTCTTTAATCCATATTGTCATTCGTTGTAATTCAGTAACTGTTCAATGTAGCTGGTCCAGAGTTACACCATACAGAGCCCGAAGCCAACACGTGTTTCATCGCTATTACTTATATGTACATGCGACTTTTTCAAGGCTGAAGATTAAAATGTCCTAAAGCTGCTTAATATAGAGTCCGATTCAAATAAGCATCCAATGCGGGGTGGCAGCGTAGCAAAATAACATCCAAAGGTAGAGACCGTGTATGGATCAATAACCTGTATTAATAGCCGGAAGCTTGTCCAAAGTAAAGCTAACGTCTGCCACAAATCGGACGGTGTCACCGAATGAGGCTAGGCAACTGACTCATGCATCCGCAGGATACACATAACACCTGGCATGCATGTGTCAAGACCCAGTGCGGTCTTGCGCTCCTACATGTCTCGGTACGTGTGGCCCCGCCCTCCTGGTGCATGCCACATTGCAACATCAGTTACTGTGGCCCTGGTGGCAAAAACACCCCAACACAGAGACACACTTACCGCACTTCCTGCCCGAGCAATGCCCTGCTCCCCTGCCAAATCAGCACACCCCTGCGCTGACCTGACGTGTGCCGGACCAGCACACGCCGCTTGTACATGCAGGGTGTGTGTGCGGGGCTACATGTCCGGGGTCACTCGTAGATGACAGGGGGCTTGTCGCGGAGTGTCTCGGTGGAAAGTGGAAGGTGTGCCCCCAGGGCAAGACGCAGAGGGCAGGACCACGCAGAAACAGTCACTATGGCAAAGAAGAATGGAACTGACACATGTCGGACACCAAGTCCGGTCCAACCAGATGGAGATGCAGGAAACCACCAGCTACTGGACTCAGTCACCACCAATGTCCAACCAGATAGTACCTGTGACTCATTGCGCACAGAATTAGTGGCACCGATGCCTTTAGGGGATGCCGCCTGCGATGAGGCATGCCCAATGGTGTTGGCTCCTCCATATCTTGGCCAGGACACAGTTCCACATGTGTGACATACTGGACCGCAGTGTAGGCCTGAGGCAGCGGTCAGCACGGGCCATTCACCGAGTGTCTTCAGCTTAGGTTGGATGGCCCCACCGGCCTGCGTAGTTCAGGTTCGGTGGCACCATGGCTCGCGGACTTGCGGTGAACAGGGTTGATGGCACCAGGTCAGTTGTTGATAGTGTTCGATCATCTCCGTGACTCAGATCCGGCTTTTCGTCCAGACTGAGCCGCATCTTCTTCTTACTCCTCTCCGTGCTTTCACTGGTGTGGACTCTGCCATTCATGATTCGCAAACAGGTGCTGGATGTGGAACCTACTGGTCCACAGGGTAGGCCTGAGCCCTCATCCACGTGTCGCCGGCTGGCGTTGAACAGGGTTAGTGGCACCACGTGCCGCCGGCCTGCCATATGGAACTATGCCACACTGATTGAAGGGGCCTGGTGCTGTGGCCCCTGCCACACCCTTGGGGTCACTGCCATTCAGTACTCAGGACACAGTTCCAAATGTGGAACCTACTGGGCCAGGGAAGGTCTGCTGAGGCTGCAGAGGTCACGGGACTGGTGCTTGGAGCTTGCACCGGCACATGGTGGGTCCTCTTTGCCACATGCTGGTGTAGGCAGGTGAGCAGAGCATCATTGGTGCGCTGGGGCAGGCATGACGGGTCTGTGGTCCAGCGGCCCGGGGTGCAGCAGGCACACAGCAATGCAGGCCCGCCACGCTCAGCCCAGGAGTTGTGGTGGGCTGCAGGGTGCCGCCCTGGCAGGCGCGTTGTCCATTCAGAATGTGGACCACGACCGTTGCAATGGGCTTTTTGTTCACACCCCTACGCAGGCCTAGCGTACGCAGGTCCAACCCACTACACATGCGCATGCAGGGGGGACGTAACTTATGATATTTCTGCATTCTGCAACACAGCCTGTGAGGACATGGTGGCGTCCACTGACCACTGCACTCCATGCACCAGCAGTTGTCCTCCTCATGGCCATTTCCGTGGTTTGCACTCTGTGGTCTGTCCGGCACCACCACACCACACCTGGCATTGGGTGGGTTCACATTCCTTAATCACTTTCCGCTTTCGCACATGCCAGCTCCATGCCTCTCCTCACATCCTGCTATTGTGTGTCTCTGGTGCCATGCCGTGGCTGGGTTGTGTGCGTGGCAAGGCCGGATTCCCAAACGGGTCGTGTTGTCGTGTCTGGTCGGTTGGCATGTTGTGTGTCATGTTGTATGTGGTTGTGCTGCATGCCCATTGGCAGTGTCGTGAGTTGCATGACTGTGGGTTTTCAGGACTGGGCTGGGCTCACTTTCATGCTGCAGTTAGTCATCCTGCTTAGCACCAGCAGAAGGCAGGTGTTAAATCCCTGCTGCTACCCCGGTATATCGCCTATTTTTGGTTTGGATCACGGATCTGGCAGTTCGTTGTGAATGTGGTTTTTTACATATGTTTTTGCACAGGAATGCATACTCTGCATCTCATTAGTGTTAATTGGTGGTGTCCACCGTGGGGATAGATTTTGGGGCAGTTATCTTGTGAATACTAGCAATGTCTGAAGTTTGAACTGGCTTGTGAATGAGGTGTTAAATCTATCTCCACTTTTGATGCGTTAAGGTGGAGATAAATCAGAGATAAGTCCTTGAGAACATGCCCCTGTAAGTATTGATAACTGTCTGGGCATAGTTTTATTTTTAGGAACCTGCTCTCTTCTCATTTCGAAATAATTTTGAGGTTAAGTCAACTGGCTATTGCATCTTTAAGACTGAACACCGTAAGAATAAGAGAAGTAGTGGTGTCACAGTCATTATCAAAGACTTCTGTTTTGTTTCCGTTCTAACTCCTTCTGTAATAACTTTGGATAAAATTTTTGTGCTCCATATTTTCATTGTACCTATTTCTCTCCTACAGTTCTTTTTTCCTATAAAACTACTCATTCTAAACCACAAACTACAGCAGGAATTTAGAGAGAAGGCAATGTCGAAAGTCACTTCCTTCACTAAAATTCTAATAATCAGGCTTTTTAATCTCTACTTCTATGCCACGCCCATCAGTACTGATACAGACTTCCAGCAGCAAACCTCAGCTTCTCTGAATCTAGAACATGAAGAGAACTAGGTAAATACAATGTTGTAGTTGAATGGTTTCTTGGACACTGGAAATTCACCCACAACTGAACACACCAATTCTGCACAACAACTGTATATTCAACAAATACATAATGAATAACGTGTTCAATACATTGACAAAGCGTATACAAAAATCAAACTTTTAATTTTAATATGAAGTTTGGAGAATCTCAAAATGTGGATTTATTCCTAAAAGACAAAGCTATATCACGCTCTAACAAATTGCATTGCTACATAATGCATTGCCTTTTTTTCCTCCTAATATATGCTCTCTTTTATCGGTGCATAGTAGGGCCTAACATTTCCGCTGCCGTGACACTGCAGCCTCTGCACCGCCAGCCCTGAATTACTATCAGAATCCGGCAGGCGGGAGACCACAGGATTGGCGGTCTTCCTGGGACCACGGTGTTCCTACACGAAGACGACCAAACTCGTAATCCTTCCCCAAGTCTGAATGAAAAACTTTCCCGTAGGACAAACCTGGTCCTTTTTTGTGACACAAACTTTATCGCTGTCAGCCTTAACTTTTGACCTTGCCCCAGTCAAGCGCAACCAAATTTCCACAGTTGCCACTAAAACATTTTGGTGCTATTTTGAACCTTGCATTTTACAAATTCATAACTCCACTTCCTCTGATTGGATATTTGTACATGTGGTGCCATTTTATTTATTAAATTTGGTCTATTGCTTTTAAATCAGTTTGTGGTAGTTCTTTTGTTGTGTTTTAACTCTACTATTATTTGAATATTGCATAAATAACTTACACATTGCCTCAAACTTAAGCCAAACTGCTTGAGGCCTGGCTGCCACAGGTTTAAGATCAGTTTTATCTTTTGGCTTCTTTGGTTCACCCTGACAAGGGTGGTGATAAGTATTTGAGGTTCGCTCTCACCTCCCTTAAATAATCCTCCAGTCTCTTACACTGGTGTTCTGTTCTTACACACAAAACACATGAAACATAACACACTCACTCTGTAGGGAAGATAAAGGCACTAGTTTTGGGGAAGGATTGCTAGGTCGCCACAGGGAATACATGGAAAAGGGTCTGTACTGTCAATCAGTGGCCACTTTCAGCCCATCACTTGCTATCCTGGTAATAGGCGGCAGTAACCACAGTTGACAATGTGACCCTACTACCTAATGCCAAGTTAAATCATTGTTGTTTAATAACGTTTGCATGCCGACTCTTAATTAGAGCTTGTGATACTTTTGGCAATGAAGAGTTTCGCCCATAAAATAAACATTTCAATGTCTACAACACCTGTGTTTATTAAGAGAGTTCCTGTTTTGCTCTTGGGGCTTTTTCTCATTACAGCGAAAGTCTGCTCTGCCACGTGCTCATCTATGGACAATTCACTGTATTGTATCCCAAGGTCATTGACAGAAAACAACATTTGGATGCCGAATGCCTAATGTCTCTGGCCAATACTGCTCAGTGGAGTGACACTAAATGCTGTTGCCCACACTACGAACTATGCAGGGGAGCTCAAAAGAATGTAGTCAGTTGTGGGATAAGTGGCTGTTAGACCAGGCACCTTGGCGTGAGTCTCCCTTCCACTTTTTATTGCTGTGCCTCATGTGTATTGCTGGTGTTAGCTGCTCAGAGCACTGTGCCACTGCCAACCAGTGCCACAGTGCAAGTGCTCCCTGTATAAAATGTATATGTTGGTTGGATTCCATGATGGGCTTATTTGGTTTACTGTCAGACCCCAGTAAAGTGCAGCAAGAGTGCCCAGGGCTTGTAAATCCAAATGCTGCTAGTGGGTTTGCAGCCTTGTAAAATGTGTCTAAGGCTGCCATTGCAGAACCTGCGTGCAGTCTGGTACTGTCATGCGGACTGGGCAAGTGCACCCACTTGCCAGTCCCTAAACCAGTGCTTAATTTGTAAAATATGAAGTCCAGGTGCTCAAATGTTTGTCGGTGGCCACACCCACTTCTGTCAGCTCCGCCAACTTACTCTATTGACCCCACCCACATCCTCAACTGGCACTGCTGAATTTTAGCAAGGGAGCCTTCTGACTGATGCAAATAAGTGAATATAACATCTGCGCCTAGACAATTCACTTCATATAGTGTTATGACTGGTTTAAATATTAGAACCATAAAATGTGATAACTTGTTTTATAGTGCTTGCTAACTGTGGACTTTGTCACTTTAAAGCACTGTAAATAGTAAGTGTTACTAATCAGTGGATCACTGGATCTACTTTAGAAAGATGAATGACTTAAGTGTGACGCTTGCAGATTATACACACACATATATGCACCCATCTTGACAGGTAGAGCATCTCTCACTAGGCTATCGTGACACGGAAGGGGTGTCAGTTACAGTTCAGGCATGTAACTTATGTTTCACTAGTTAAATACTGTGTCACACTGTGACATACGTTCTGTGAACGTGATGCTGTAGGAAAGAGAGGAGGTGAAGGAGGTGTGTGTTTAGGAAAAAAAAAAAGCAGTCTCAGAGACAACTGTGTAGCCAACAGGAGTTTTTAACAATAAATTGATACACAAAAAAGGAAATATGTAAGTGAGATAGTAGGAGAGGGAATGCCGAAAGATCAAACATTGAGGAAAATGACAAGGCGATTGCAAGCTAAGAAATTAGAAAAAAGTGATGACAACTTTACTCAGTCCTTTCCCTTAAGTATGTTTAACTGAGCGCGACTAAAACCTAGAAAGGAGCACTTCTATTTCCAACATAAGAACCGTTTCTCTACCTTTTTTCAATAATAAATACATTGCTCCATGACACTTCTACTAGCAGGAAAAGTATGGACTGTAAGGAAGCCACAGGACTTCATAGGGCCATATTTTTCTCATGTTCCATCAAGCACACAAAGCAATATCTGGATTTGAATAAGTAGTTAATTGTCACAGGAGGGGCGAATGGCCATCTTTGTCCCGCCCCCATTTTTGACACAGGTAAGGTAACCAGATAGTCAAAACTACATTCATCAACATGGAAAAGAGAATTTAACGAGGCTTGCAAACCTAAGATCTGCATTTTTCTGGTAATAACACAGGGAAAGTTCATGCATATTTTACACACAGTCATCTGTGTAGCATAAACTGCTTAGTAATGGAGTTGTTTGTCCCTCTGAGTTGTGTCGAGGCATTACAAGGGCACAGGCCCATGGTTCAAAAAGGACTCTTAAGCAGTGCATCCTGGGCTGGAAACAAAAACAATATACAACTTAAATGAAGCTAAACGGTGTCAGAACACCAAGACAATCTGGGCCATATGACTTCAGCATCAGAAGGACTTTCAGGCAAAGGCAATCAGGTGACTGTATCCAGTGCTTAATTTGTAAAAGGAATGAGTGAGAGTGCCCCCAGCTGTGCTAGAAAGGCCTCCAGTGTTGCTATTAATGGTCTACGCACTGAATACCAAGGCTGCATAGTCCGGAATTCATCTCGGGCCTCTTTAATCTATTCCCAGACACTACTTACCTCTTTAGCTCAGGGTTGTTGGTACCCGCATTCTCCCTTGGTTACTTTTTACATATTTATTTTACTTCTACTTTCCGGTTTGTGTGTTTTTCACCTTGCTTGCTCTCACCAGGAGCTGCTCTGTCAATATCTAATGAGGAAAAGCAAGGGCCAGGTCCAAATTAAGCATTATTTCACAGGAATATAACTTCCCCCTACCTCCCTACAACAGATCATGTTTATCAGGGTATGTTGGAAATCTAGTTCAACTGCACTGCCTACAACTCCCAGAATACATTAATTTGCTAAACAAGAGAGATGACGAATAGGATTTGTAATTTCACTGAGCCATTCAGTCATATGGAGACACAAGCTCCCAGGTCACATAAAAATTTGAAGGTTTGAATATTCTATATTCTTGATCAAGCTCTTCGAGACAACAGAATATGCCCCAAGAAAGTAACAAACTCGAGAATCTGCTCTCGATAAACCAAGGGCACTGTTAGCACTGACTGCATGAAAAAGCAAAATTGAAGTAAAACGTTAGAAACAAAAAACACATGTAACACCAACACTTTATCAGTTATGTAAAGAACTTCAAATAGGTCTATGGATATTAAGTTTTTTTTCCTCCGTGGGTGACAGAAAAATGGGTGACAGATGAAGATGTATCCTGCAAATTCTGGGGGCCCCACTGCAGCGTGTGGTTAAACAATAGAACTGCTTTGCTGGGGACGTTGAAGGGAGGGCAATATTACTGATTTCCTATCCCGCCCTGCAATTTTATCAAGCAACTAAAGCAAATCTTTTTTTCCATTTCATGCTGCCCACTTCCCCCGGGTCACTATGAATCCTGCTTGTAGCTTTGGCACACGCTCTCCCCTTCCCGGGCCCAAGCGCTCCACTACGCCAGAGCAACCAGTCTGCTGTGCTATGGTCTCACCGTCCCACCAGCCATGCGGATGGCTGGGACGGGGGGCTCGATATGTACTTTGTGGGACCACCCCAAGGAGGAGAGGAGACTGCCAGTGAAGCAAAGCAGGCAGAGACAGACGACCAGTGACATGCCAGCTCCTGAGGGCCACTGGAGAGCACAGGTATTAAAATACCGAAATATATCCTAAAGAGATAAAACATGGCACGAAACAGCACTTCAAATGCAAGTCAAAGAATAGATCAACAAGAATACAGACAGAAAGGGGTTAAGGCAGTGCCCTTCCAGCCTTCTGACCCGGGGGATTGCACACTGTGCGCGCCGCTGGCGGCATGATTGCTCCTCAGACTCGTAGTCGGTTCATACCAAGTACCATGGTGACCACACTAAATTAAAGAAAAAAAAGCAGAGCTGGTTTCGGTTACTTACAGATTACTGCGCTCAATACGAAGAGGCCTGCTGCTGTACACTGACTGCATCACACTCTGGCTACTTCAAATAATAGTGCTGTTGACGTCAGGCGCGCAACACCCATTGGACTCACAGGGCTTCAGCCCCCCCGTCGTGTGTGGCAGCCCGGGCTGAGACACCTTCCCGGGCAAAAAAGCAGCTGCACCCGAGCACTTCACAGGTCTTTAAAAGACCATTTGCATGTTAATGAGGCCTTGCTGTTGTTTCACCCCCTCTAAGAACCCCTGCAGCTCCACTCTGCCTATTGCTTAAAGTTCAGCCCCCCCAGAAATTTTTGCTCAGCCCCCCCCCCCCCCCCCCCCGAAATGTTTGCTCAGCCTCCCCCCCCCCCCGAAATTTGGTTCTAGTTGCGCCTCTGGTTGACGTTGTGCTGTTGCGTCGTGACTCATGCGTGTGCGCCGGAGCGTAGAATTTTTAAAAAGGTTACGCACGCTGCACAGCCTATCAGAACAGCCTATCAGAACGAAATCTAGCGCAATCAGTGGCCCACCCACTTCACTGAAGTCAAATTGGCATGGATTTATTATCAGATTCATCACTCTTCACCGGGGGACTCGTTTGATTGTGAACACACAATGCAGTCAATTCAATTTTTGTGACGCATGAAGTGCATTCATTGATGTGTGTTTACACGTTTATTTGTCATTATAGTGCCCCGAGTTGAATGAAACGAGAAGTGAATGAACCCACCCCGTGCGCCTTGACTAGTGTGCCACGATGCCTCCCAATGGGTCAGGATGGACAGGTAATCTCTAGCATTGGGCGGCGTTTAGTGGGGCAGATTAGAAGGACGTCAGCTGAGGATAAAAACTTACATTTCTGTCACTACCTTTCTTCGCCTTCCAAACACCTACAACGCAACAGACTTACTCCTACATTAACTGTAAGTAAATACACCTCTTTTTTTGTGACATATCTATATAGCGCACTTTTACCAGGTGCAGGCCCTGAGTCGCCTCCAGAACCTCTGCTGCCATCGTTTACGTTTGATGTGTTTCAATTTAAAGGGATGGGCGCTCTCCTCTTTACAGTTTTGGGAGGTAGGAGACCACGTGTTTGGGCTGCGGGGATTTCAGAAGCGCCAAGCGGACGGACCCTTAGCGCGCCCGAGACACCTTAAACCCTTCAGGTTGAAATGTCGATTTTTACTGCAAATTGCACCACATCTGTCATATTTTTTCCGTCTCACTCCCTCCTTCTGCTCACCGTGTGCGTTGTCATTTTCTTTAAATGGGCCAAAATCCGATGAGAGAAAATAAATACCGGTGGGCCCCACCAGTTTCAAATTAGGCACTGGGAGGAGGAGTGGCATATTTTCTGTCCCTACCGGAGTAGGCTGGCTAACCCATTATTACACACTTTCTGTCACCACGTTTCTACAGAATAAAAATAAAGCCCACGCGCACTCTCTGTATATCAAACAATTGCTCGCCATAAACAGACTGCACTCACCCAGTTTTCTGTACACCACTCTGACGCTGTTTCGGAGACACCAGAGGTCATCGTTTCCGGAGGGCTTGACCCTTACCTGCATTCTCAAATGCGCAACAATTCGGGTAATCGCTCTCAGTGCCAGCCCCTCACCCTATCAGAACCCTCAATTAGCTCACGAGCCATACCTGCCTGCCCACCCGCCAATCGGAAGCCTCAGCCACACCCGCGCAGAAACCGCAAGTGTGCGTAGGAGCTCCACGCGCTGCCCCAGTTGCAAGGTATTCTTTCAAACAAGCTTGCGTAGTGCTCCCACCGAAGTGCACTCTGGGAAATGCAGTCCAGTTAGAAAACATTGACACTCGGGTGTAGACCCGGGCCTGAAAAATAAGTGCCGGTGCTAAGCACCGGCCCAAATTAAGCACTGCCCTAAACCTTCCCTTTACTTCATGTGAGTCACCCCTATGGTAGGCCCAAGGGCAGGGTGCATTGTAAGCATAAGGTAGGACAAGCCCTGATGTGTATGGCATGTCCTAATAGTGAATTACAGCCATTTTCGTTTTTCACTATTGCAAGGCTACCTGTTCTCATAGGCCAGAATGGGCTGTTAGAATTGTTACATTCTATGATCCTAACAGACCCAGGGAACATGGTAGAAATTCGAGTTTAGTATGCCTGAACTCAGAATAATAAAATGCATCTTTTAGTAAAGTTTATTTTAATATTCTGTGTTTGCAAATACCACTTTTAGAAAGCTGGTATTTGCTTGCCTAACCATTTCAGCCTGCCTCTGCTATGATGTGTATCTGCTGTCTGGTTTCTGTGAGTGACAGGGCTGGGGGATTCCAGAGGGCAGGACTAGGTATCCTGGTGGTGAATAGAGAGATTTACATCCAGATGGGTGGGAGGAGTGCACCTGAACTCTGAAAAGGGCTGTGCTCTGCCACCACAATGCTGGTTCCACCTCCTGTGGAACGTCTGATGTCTCTGCCCTGCACCCTGAATGGAAAGTCAGAGACATGTCAACAAAGTGCTCAGGAACTGGTTCTGGCTGGGCAAAGGCCCCTCTGCCCCAGTGGAACAAAGGAATTAGAGGTATAAGTATTGGGACCCTGCTCCCAAGAAATTAGATCCTGCTTGACAAGAAGAAACCTCTGCCGGAGGAGAAGGAACTGGGAAAGCTGTAAGGAGGAGTACTGTCCCTGACCTGGGGGATTGGCCTGCAGTGGTTGCCTTGCTGCTGAAGGAGAGGAGAAAGACTACAAAAAGACTTTGCTTCAACTTGTGCTTAAAAGATCTCCAAGGGCCTGAGTAGAGCTGGCCTCCTGTTAAGAAGTCCCAGGAACAAAAGGACTTCACCCCAAGCTTCCCCCTGAACTCTGCTGTGTGAGTTCTGCCCTTCCTAGAGTGCTGGATCCAATTGTGGGGCCTCTGGACGTTGTGCCTGCTGTTGGGAAACTGACCAAGAAGAAAGAAACCAAGGATCTCCACTTTTTGACGCACAGCCGGCTTAGCGTGCATACTTTTATTGCTGCGAACATCGTCGCAGAGCCTGCTGCCGCTGAGCCAGATCATCGCTGATGAAATTATCGCCCCGCTCATTAGCGGGCCCAATTTGATCGCTGCGGACATCGTCGCAGAGCCAGCCAAGATCCCCGCTCCGCTCGTTAGCGGGCAGAATTCTATCGCTGCGAACATCGTCGCAGAGCCTGCCGCCGCTGGGTGAAATCGTCACAGAACCAGCCAAGATCATCGCACCGCTCGTTAGTGTCCCGAATTGTATCGCTGCGAATATCGTCGCAGAGCCAACTAAGATCATCGCTAGTAAAATTACCGCCCCACTCGTTATGAGGCCGAATTTTGTCGCATTGTGCCTTAGCGAGTAAATTCCTACCGGAAAAGCTACGCCTTGAAATCCACACAAGTATCGCTTCACGCTCCATACAGACTGGATTCGTCGCCACGCCTGCCGCATGCTGCAGAGTTGTCGCATCGCCTCCCCAGGGTCTCAGGACTGATGCCGTTACTTGTTTTTCGACACCTAAGCGCCGCTACGAACTTTTATCGCATCACCAGGTACCGTTGGCTAAAATTGATGCTAAGGTGAATGATTTTGTTGCTAAACTAAGAACTCTTTTTGAAACCATATTCTTGAACTGTGTATGTCATTTTTGTCGTTATTTGGTCTTGTGCTAAGTCTTTACATAAAAGATCACTATTTTTGATATACATCTAGTGTGGTGTTCATTTGTGGTGTTGTCACTGAGTTACTGTATATGTTCACAAATTCTTAACCTATGACGCCTCTGAAATAAGTCTTGTCTGCTCGCGCCAAGCTATCTAGAGGGTGAGCAGGGGTTATTTTAAGAGGGTAATCCCCTTATCCTGACTAGAGGAGAGGGTCCCTGCTTGTCACAAGTACCTACCTGTGCCAACCAGCGACTCCCAAATCTAACAGTGGCCCCCTGCAGCAAAGAGGAATAGGTAAGGCTGTGTCAGAGATTACGCTGGGGTAATTATCTTTACCTCATGTTCTAAATGCCCCACTGTATACCGACAAACTTGTAATGAGAACCATATACATTTCTAGCATCATATCGAGAGCATACATAAAGGGGCAAAAGAGCCTGCTGTGACAGGAAAAATGGAAGATTAAATCTGACATTCAACAGCGCCTTATAGAAATGAAGTTCAGTAGGAGTGAGTGTGGGTGTAGGGTGCAACTTCCTCGGAATAGGGTCTGTTTGGGGTACGGTAGAGAAGCAATAGTGATGCCACAGAACAGGAGATTGTTGGGGGGAGGGGGGGGTCACAGCAACTTTCAAAATACATTTGACCTCACCAAAAGTACGTACTTTAATTAGGTGCCTTTTATGTATTTAGCTGATTTCAGAAATACATTCTAAAGATGCCTGATGACAGTGGCATAAAGATCTTACCAGTATGACCCATGTCCCACTTATGCTTTTGATCATCTTCATCATTTGGTTGTATGGTCTCTTCCTCATCGGATATTGTATCTATGCCTAACTGCAACGTTGTGTAACATGCAACAAATGAGTACAAAGGTGAGGCTACTTGTCTGGTTGGTATGTTAGCAGAAACCTCCAACAGCCCTTTTATAGTCCAAAGGCACGTTCTACCACGGTATGTGTTCTAACGTTGTCAGAAGGTTCAGGAGCCGTGCTGATGACAGGGGCTAGGAGCTGTGCTGATGCACTTAGAAGAGTCAGGAACAGTACCTATGTTCTCAGAGGAGGCAGGAGTTGTACTGATGTTCTCAGATGAGTCAGGAGTGTGCCTATGTTGTCAGAGGAGTCAGGAGCCATGTTGATGCTCTCAGACGGATTTGGAGCTGTGCTGATGTTCTCAGAGGGGTCAGGAGCCGTTTCTATATTCTCAGAGGGTTTAGGAGCTATGCCAATGTTTTCAGGAGTTAGGAGCCGTGCTGATCTTCTCAAGAGTCAAGTGCCGTGCATATGTTCTCAGAGGGATTAAGAGCTGTGTTGATGTTCTCAGAGGCAGCAGGAGTTGTACTGATGTTCTCAGAGGAGTTAGGAGCCGTGCATATGTTCTCAGAGGGGTCATGAGCCATGCTGCTGTGCTCAGATGGGTCAAGAGCCCTGCTGATGTTCTCAGAGGAGTCAGGAGCTGTGCTGATGTTCTGAGAAGGGTAATGAGCTGTGCTGATGTTCTCAGAGGGTCACAACCATGATATCAGGGAATACATCTGCACATGGGTATATGAAATTATTGACACTAGTAATACACATTTTGAGTGCTTCTGTACAGTCAAAGTATTTGTAAGGATGACACTCTATTCAATGTATATGGGCACTATCATATCAATAGCAAGATTTTTCATTGCAAGATATGAGTTCAATCCGTTGCATTAACTATGGCCAGTCCATGGTGTTAATTGAATTGAATGGGTTCATTCTTTCTAAAGAACCATGAAGAGTTGATATATCTCCCTGGAGTTCAATATTCAGCCGTTTTTCAAAATTATGGAGTCTTGACTAAAATCCAAAGAGAAATAAAAGATAATCTGGACATTGACCGTGTGTTGCATTGTGCAGCTCTTGAACACTTGGCTTCCTACTCCTAGGAGGGACTAGTAGAAGGTGTGCAATGTATGTTGCATAGCTCATTTGGGAAACATTCAATAGCATAAAACTTTGCACTTACTGTCTAACAGACTGTAGGAAAAAGAAATCGCTGTCCAACTATATTCATGCTTGCATTTGTAACCAGTAGCAGTGTTAAAAACAGGGACGCAGTGCCAACACCCCGAGCCATGCCTTCAGTATGCTGAAAAGAGACTGCTATGAAAAAAAAGAATTGGAAGTAATACGAGTGTGAGTCTGACAATCTGTTATATTATTATATGTTATAAAGATTTTATAGAGCGCTCGTACACCGGTTGGGTTCATGGCGCTAAGTCTAGGATTAGCCAAGCCCTGCACAAACAGCCAAGTCTTAAGCATTTTCCTGAAACTCAGAAGGTCGGTGCATGACTGATTTCTAAAGTGAAGGAGTTCCACAATCTTGAGGCCAAGGAGGCAAAGCTGCATCCTCCTTGTCATTTTAACTTAAAGGCAGGGGTAGTCAATATCTGAAGATGGGCTGAGCGTAGGTTGTGTGAGGGAGTCTACGTAGATATGAGACAGTTTATGAATTTGGGGCTATGACCGTGTAGAGATTTAAAGATTAGGCATCCAGTTTTAAAGGCACAGCGTTGGGGGATGGGGAGACAGTGTAGCTTTCTTAGAAGAGGGGTGGCAGATTGCCACCTGGGTTGCTGGTGAATCAGTCTGGCCACTTGGTTCTGAACCATCTGTAACTGCTTGGTTAGAAAGAGTGGCATACCCAGGTAGACTGAGTTCACGTAATCTAAGTGTGACAGCACTAGGGGTGGGCGGAATTTGCGTAATCGCGTTACGCAAATCTCCGCGAAACGGTAAAAAATCTCCGCGAACATGCAGAAATTCCGCGAACACGCGGAATTGCTTGTTTGCGATGCTTTTTTCCTGTTCACAGTTGCTGTTTGCGTGCTCGGGGAGAAATATCTCGCGAACACGCATTTTGAGAACGCAAACAAGAAAAAATTTTGCAAAGTCGCGGAAAGCAGAATTTTGGGCAATTTCGCGTTCTCCGCGGAACGCGAAATTACCGAAATTCCGCAAATTCCACGAGCGGAACGGAATTTACTGCCCAGGCCTAGACAGCACCATGGCTATCACGACCTGTATCAGTGCTGCTTGTGTAAGCAGCTGGCTGATCTTTCTGATCTTTCGCAGCTGGAAGAAACAGGATGAGATCACTGATCCGACCTGCGTTCCTAGTGACAGGTCGTTATTTATAGTGACGCAGAGGCTCTTAGCAGAGGAGGAGGGAGTGGGGGGGGGTCCAAGTTCCATAGGCCAATAGTGTGGACCCCAGAAATTTTGTCTACTCCCCGTCAGAACTAATCCAGTCTTTCCTGGGTTGAGCTTTAAGTGATTGTGGTCCATCCAGTGGCAGATGTACAGCATAGTAGCCTTAAATTCAGAGACTGAATTAGGTGAGTTGTCGATGGTAAATATTAATTGTAAATCATCGGCATAGTTGAAGGTGGTCACTTTCTTTTCCTTCAAGGACTGAATCAAGGATAGAAGATAAAGATTAAACAGGTGGGAGGATAGCGAGGATCCCTGCGGGACCCCACATGTTGTTCTTAGCTTCGGTGCAGTAAACTGGGCTATGCGGACTGCCTGGGGGCGATCTTCAAGAAAGGACCTGATCCAGCTAAAGGCTGAGCCCTGGATGCCAGCCTGTCTGACACGGTCCTCCAATATACCACGGTCCACCATGTTGAAGGCGGCAGAAAGATCTAAAAGCACCAGGGCCTTTGGGGTTCCTCTGTCCATTTTGTCTCGTAGGGTGTCCAATCTGTTACTTTTTGTATTGATGTTAGGCTCATGAGCAGGGTAGGCTTTAGCGGTGGTGGCGCCCTGAGCAACAATATGTTTTATGCCACCTGCCCTCCCATGACTTCCCCCTTGGATTCCCCCTCTACCACCCTGAAAAAGTGCCTCTTATCTCTCCATGCAAAAAGAACAATTGATGGACAAAATGCAGAACAATGTCATACATTCACCCTAGTACATATATCTGGGTCTAAATCCATCATTTTTTTTGCTCCCCATGCCATTCCAGTTTGGATCCAGCCATATGCAAATCAGTCTTGACCCTGAGCCCGATGCGAACAGTCCAGCTGATGAATACAGGCCCCAGCTAGGCCCGCAAAGCACAAGGGTTCGCTCTCCTGTAACGGAATCTATAAGGAAGTTGGCACGGAAACTGCAAAGTACAAAAACAACGTTTATTAACCCTTAAGGGTGGTCCTACAATCCACACAACACTCTTCAGTATTGCATGGAGTAGCACAAAGAACATTCGTACACAGTCCCCTTTTATACACAACAGAGGGGCTCATAAGTGGGTGGATACAACATGAGGCCGAAGAACATTACCATTTATGGTCATTCTCGATACTGAATCAATACATGGGCGGAGCCAACACACTCCTTGAGCCCGCGAAAGGACATGGTCAAGCAAAGCTAATTATAACAGATGTGGTCAAGTCTGGGCATGCGCCAGATGGACAAGAGAGCTATTTATAAACTGTTACTAGGCAGATTACAGGAGCAACTAACACAGAGGTCGGACTCTCCTCGTGACGAACAAATGGCAGCATGTCAATACAAAATGGAGTCCGGACTTCGGTCAACATAACGAAGAAAACATGATCGCAAGGGAAAGCATTAATGTTTTCAGTAAATGCTTAATCACATTCTGCCTTAATTTACAACAGACGACCCTTTCAGCATTTACTGAAGACATCCGGTTTCCAAGAATAATCATCATATATATCAATTATCATCATTCCCTTAACCTCTTTAGCTAGACCCTTCTGGCGAGCAACATCGGCAATAGCTTTCTTATCTGGAATGCAGAATGAAATGCATACAGAACAGCACAATGGTCCACATTGAATACACATACAGAAAAGGAACAGAATTGCTATAATAATACAGAGACCAGTTAAAACCTTCCATCCCCAGGCAGTAACCAACGCCCAAAACCATCCAGAAAAGGACCAAGTGCCGTTTTCTGTGTGGATTTCAGCTGCTATTTTATGCAGCTTGTTAATGGCGTTATAAACGGATGGCGT
Organism: Triturus cristatus; assembly: GCF_964204655.1. Lineage (NCBI taxonomy): Eukaryota > Metazoa > Chordata > Amphibia > Caudata > Salamandridae > Triturus > Triturus cristatus. Next base: position 187,119,151 of record NC_140589.1, read on the forward strand.
ATGATCAGGGATGAACACACAGCAGCTACTTCCAATAATTTTACAGGCTCCTCCTCGATCAGCTAGCATTACATCTAATACCATACGATTCTGCAACGCCACAATTCTAGTTATTTGTAACTCTTCCGTAAGATTCCCAAGAGCAGCGGCAGTCTGATTGGTCACAGCTTCTACCACTCTTGTTAATCTTCGGATCTTCCTACTATTCAAAGCGGCTCCAACAAAGAAAAACAGTCCTAAGTTAAAATCAATATACTGTTGCAAGCTGGTATCGGTCTGATCCACATCATCAATTGATAGAGTACGTTTGTATCTATTTACAGTCACATTATTCAACAGTTTCAAATCCTTATGATATGACGCAGGTGCTAAGAATACAGGAGGTAATAGGAATGATACATAGCATACCCCAGACCACCCAGCCGGCAAACGGTAATAACCTTTATTTCCACATACAAAATAGGTATTATGGGACGCTAGGAAGGTACTGTTGTTCAACCCGTCAATGTTCAATACGGTTATGCAATCACTGACACCAACAGGGATAAAACCCACACTCTGGACACACAGGTCCGCTTGAGCTTGTGCTACTTGGATTACGAATTTGTCCCTCCCCGCAGTGTCTCTTGTGTTCGTGAAGATATAGGGAATGGATTCATTGTCCGGTCGGTACTCTTCCCATTCCCAAATTGTCCCATTCGCTTGTGGATACCCATTCTTGTCTTGATGGCATTCTCTATTAAGTCTAAAAAGCAATCGTCCCACTGTCGGTTTCCGAGTGGCAAACAGCAAAGTGTACCATGCTCTACAAGAGCCATTATGAGAGAAAGGAAGTGGTATGAATGGCGTACCTCCTTTCTTCTGATGGGCTGGCATCATCCCACATATCCAACAGTTCGTAGCGTTCGTAGCAACGTGGGTGTGATGCAGCATCTGAATGAAAGTGTTATTCAAATAGGATTGTCGATGCTTCAACTCTTGATATGGCAATGTATAAAAGTAGTGCTCCGCAGGCACTGGAGTCGTCAACACAAGTGTCTTTCGAGCAGGAGTTGCCTCCTCCACAAACCATGTGGTTATACCAACGATAGCTACTGTTAGCATGAACCCCAACGCACAAAGGATTTTCTTCTTCTCCATGTCAAAAGAAACAATACCCTGATATCTTCCTGAAACTAAAAAGTCTGTCAGAACTCTTCCCCTTAGGCAGCGGTTGATTTCTTCACCAGCGGGCCAAGACGGGTGTCGCTACACTAATGCAGGGCTGATCCCCCCCCCTTGCCTCATCGGCTCTCCGTTTCACTAACCCAAGGGCCGTTCTGACAGTATGTCCCGGTACTGGAAACCTTACTTCCTTGGTCGAAGATGATATCGCCTTCCTCCAGAAGTCGTGTGGTCCGGAAAGAGCTCCTCAGTGTCGTTTTGCTCCGCAGCACGGCCTGTCTCTGCTGCTAGGATTTCTCGTTGATCGGTCAGCACGGCAGACTCCACCAATCCGGGCGGTACCTTTCGACAGTGTAAGGAATGGATCCAATTCTTCCTGTTCGAGACTCGCACTGCCGTCCTTGTTGCAAGGAGAACTTGCTCAGGTCCGACCCATCTCGGCTCCAAACTGTTCGTTCTGTCGAAGACCTTCACCATAACATGATCTCCAGGCCGGAGACCATGTCCTTCGCCGGTAGACCGATCAGGGAGCGCCTCTCGGACCTGTTGATGAATAGAAACCAAGTTATCCGTTAACTGTGCCAGATAATCGCTCATCATTACACAAGGTACATCATACACAGCCTTAGGCCTTGGTGGACCCCAAATATTCATTGGGCGTCCAAATACGATTTCATATGGCGTAAGGCCAGTTCGAGAGTGTGGCACCGACCTAATTGACAATAACGCCAGTGGCAGGGCGTCTGGCCAAGTCAAAGATGTTGAAGCTTGGATTTTGGCGATCTTAAGCTTCAGTGTACCATTATACTTCTCGACTAGTCCTGCAGACTGGGGGTGGAATACGGCGTGGAACTTCTGGGTGATGCCTAGGCCCTTCAAGACATATTTTATAACATCCGCTACAAAGTGAGGGCCATTATCACTCCACAGAAGTCTACAGACGCCGTATCGAGGGAAAAACTCTTTCAGCAATAGCTTCGCTGTAGTCATTGCAGTATTGTCTTTCGTAGGGTACGCCTCAACCCATTTGCTGAAAGCGCAAACCACTACTAGAACATACTTCAAATTGTTACAGCGCTCAAGCTGGATGTAATCCATCTGCAGAACCTCAAAGGGTGCAGTAGGTGTCGCAAATCCTCCTGCTGGAGTTCGAGTGCCTTTCCCTGGGTTATACTTCAGACAGATCATACAGGTCTGCACCACCCTCTTTGCTGTGCTAGCAATCTCTGGATGCTCCCAGACTTGGGTAAGCAATTTCACAATTGCGGAAGCTCCAACATGTGCTAGCCCATGTGCCATTTGAACCATAGGTTGTACGAAAGCCGTGGGTAACTTCCATCTATCCATCTGCTTATTTCTCCAACAGCCCTCATCATCCAACTCTCCCTCGCTAGCCCATTGCTCCCGCTCTTTATCAGAAGCGGTCTTTTGCATTTCTCGCACTTCCTCCTTCGCATCACACCATCTTTCCACCTGTGACTTTACTACATACATGGCAGTAGCGCCGGGCTGCATCGCAGTCTCCCGTGCTACCCGGTCTGCTAACGCATTCCCTTCTCCAACTTTATCAACTACTTTCCTATGGGCACTACACTTAACAATGGCAATTTTCTTCGGGTATGTCAATGCGGTTAAGAGATTGTGGACTAACTCCCCATGCATTATCTGTACCCCATGTGACGTTAAGAACCCTCTCTCCTTCCAGAGTAGGCCGAAATCGTGCGCTACTCCGAAGGCATAGCGGCTATCTGTATAAACATTCACACATAATCCTGTACTGAGCTCACATGCTCGTGTTAATGCTATCAGTTCCGCTGCTTGAGCTGATTTCTGTGGTATGCGTGCTGTCTCCACTATCGTGTGTAATGTGGTAATTGCATACGCTGCTGAAGTCTTACCATCTGGTAGCTTCAGGCATGATCCGTCTACCCACAACTCTCCATCTACCTCTGAAAAGGGCGTATCCTGGAGATCAATACGACCCTTTGTTTGTTCCTCAGTCACAAGAATACAATCATGCGCTTTCTGCGCCTCAGGCTGGGTCTCGGGGTATGGCAACAATGTGGCCGGGTTTAATGTCACGCACCTCTTTAACGTAATATGAGGAGCCAAAAGCGTCAGCTCATATCCCGTTAAACGGGCACTGGTCAAATGCTGCGTCTTTGTTTGATTAAGCAGGGCATCCACAGCATGGGGAACTAACACCAACAATTTATGGGACAACACAATTCCTTCACTTTGGCGTATTGACACAGCTGTCGCCGCTACCGAGCGAAAACACCCTGGTAATGCTCGGGCGACAGGATCAAGCACAGCCGAAAAGTATGCACAAGGGCGCTGCTTGTCGCCGTGCATCTGTACTAAGACTGACAATGCACATCCATCTTTCTCATGCACATACAACGAAAAGGGTTTTGCATAATCAGGGGTCCCTAACACTGGTGCTGAACAAAGGGCCTGTCGCAGTTGCTGAAAAGCAGCATCACACTCATCTGACCAAGGGATTGGGATAGGCGTGTCTTTTGTCAAAAGCGCTAGTAATGGCTTAGCTATATGTGAAAACCCCAATATCCACTGTCTACAAAAAGAAACAAGGCCCAAAAATGCACGCACATCCTTCTGCGTGGATGGTCTCGGTGTGTCCAAAATTACTTGGATACGATCTGGTGTGAGTGCACGCCCCTCCTTAGACAAAAGGTGACCTAAATAAGTCACCTTTGGTCTACAGAATTGCAATTTCTTCCTAGACACTTTATGATTGTGGGATGCTAAAAAGGAAAGGAGGGATAACGCGCTCTTTTCACACAACTCCAGGGTGTCAGCCGCCAACAAGATGTCGTCGACATATTGAATGAGGGCGACCCCCTCGAGTAAAACAAAGGAATCCAACTGTCGTTTCAAAGCCTGACTGTAAATACTAGGGCTTTCTGTATAGCCTTGGGGAATTCTACAAAAACGGTAAGATCTATTATTTAAAGTAAACCCAAAAAGATATCGGCTATCGGGGTGAATGGGAATGGAAAAGAAGGCATTCTTCAAATCAATCACTGAAAACATGGTCGCCGTAGGCGGGACCAAGGTAAGCAACGTCGTGATATCGGAAACCACCGGGTACTGAGGTATCACGATCTTGTTTACCTCCCTCAAATCAATTATGAACCGATAGACCTTTGCATCCGTGTCCTTTTTCAAAATTGGGAGAATCGGACTGTTACAGATATTATAGGGAACTTCTTCCACTACCCCTACTGCGATCAAGTCTTGCACAATCTGTATGAGAGCCTCCTCGCCCTCCTGGGAAATACGATACTGCGGGAGGCGTGGTAACACCGCCCCTTCCTGGACGCTAATGTGGACCGGAGGAATCACCATTTGTCCCACGTCTGTGTCCGAAGTCGCCCATAAAGCTCGGGGAAGGGTAGCCAACAACGCATCCTCTGATATCGTACACATCCGCCCAGACCGGGGGTAGTTGTCATTTAATATCACCCTCACACCCTCAGGGGAGCAGCGGATTGTAGCCCTAAAATACTTTAACATATCAAGGCCCATAATGTTATCCGGTGTATACGGAGCAAGCAGAAACGGACAGGGCGCAGAAAAAGAATCAACCTTAAATGTAAGGGGCTGTGAAAGAGGGCTTCGGGAGAGTGTACCGTCAAACCCTACCGATGTAACTATTGAGCCGGATGGGGGAGCCCCCGGAACCAAGTACCTAGACAATGCACTACGTGTCGCTCCTGTATCTACTAGGAACTGATCAGTAGAACCTAAAACTTCAGCCGATACATAAGGACCCGTCTGATCGACCGGCACCTCAACTGATTCAGACCCCCATCCAACGCATTCCTATGCATGCTGCGAATCGTGATATCCCGATTGATCGATGTCCGATACATGATACTGGTGCTGGCGATCAAAAACATTTGAGCCATCTCGGTGCCGCCCGGCAGTATCGAAACGGACATTATCGTTAGAATTCCCTCTAAAGTTCGAGAAGCCCCCTCTACCTCTCGGGCCACCCGGAGTGTGCCCCTGACGCGAAGCACGCAACGCTGGGCAATCCCTGGCCCAATGGCCCAACTGCTTGCAGTACGCACACTGGTTCCTATTCAAATCAGATCGGCCCGAAGGGGGACCATAAGATCCGCCCCTTCCTCTATTATTATTACCCCGTCGGGGCGGGCCATATACTTGTGCTAACATCACCTTGGTTTTGAGATCTTTCGATTTCTTCTCCTCCTGGCCCTTCGCCTCGTGCTCCTGACGCTCATAATACTGAGCGATAGTCAGAAGGGCCGTCGGTGTCGCGGAGGACCAAGAACTTTCACTCGCTTTTAACCGGGCCGCAACTGCCGGTAGCAGATTAGCCACATATTTGTCCGCGAAAAGGTGGCGGCCCGTGTCGTCAGTAAGCGACTGGCCACTAAAATCATGAAACGTCTCCTCAAAGCGCGTAAAGAAGTCCGCAACTGACTCGTCAACTTTTTGTTTACATGCAGCTAACATATTCCAGTCAATCTTTTTAGGGGGGATAATCGTCTTCAACTTAGCCACAATAGCCGCAGGGAGATCTAAAATATTCTGGGGTGGTTTCTGTGCGGGCTTCCGTTCCCTATCCTCATCCTCAAGGTCGGACCACCGGGCCTTGAAGGCAACCGCATCATCTACCTTTCGGACAGAGCGCCACGTATCCGGCGGTAGGATAAGGCCAAAGAACAGGTCTATATCCGCTAAGGTCATAATGCAAGAATTCAAGGCCCCCTCGACTTCTTCATAGAAGGCCGCTGGATTCTTGCGGGGGTCAGGCAGCGCATTCTTTAATGCCATAACATCGGCCCTATGCCATGGAGTGTAAACCCAATTATATACAAAATATCCCCTAGCATCGGCGGAGTTAATGTCCGAGCTAGTCCCTGCTCCCTTAGGAGGAACATACAAAGGCGCCGCCTCTCGCATTGGTTTAGCATGCACTATGTCATCCTTATCTGACTGGGAGGCGGATGGGTGGCCCCCTGCTGCAGACGAATCCGACTGCTTCTCCTCCTCCGTTTGTTGGCGTGCTTTCTCTCTAAGGGCCAGCACCTCGTCCCGCAAAGCGAACAACCGCCGAGCCGCCTCAGGAGCCTTAGGGGGAGAAAAAACACCATTACGTAATGCTCCGGCATCCGAAGACACTTCGTCAGGCTCAAGGACACTAGAATATTTTCGGAAAGCAGCAATTACTTCATCTGCGAAATGAGACAGAAAATACACCCTCTCTCTATCTTGCCACGACCCCCAAGTATGGAACAACTCCTCCTTAGACATCTTGCCCTTAAGTGCACGGAGGGAAAGTTTCCGAAGCTCAGCCATATGCTCGGCCGATAACATGGACCGTGTGTCGACCTTACCCGGAGCCGGGCCAGAATCTTGTGGCCGCGGAGCAGATGCGCCAACATAAGGGGGCGGAGAGCGATCTAGTAAATAAAAATCATCATCAGGATTATTAAGGACAGGATAAAGTGGCTGGCGAACAACATATTGACCCGAGACCTGTAGCCTACGCTCTTTCTCTTGTCTGTCCGTGTGCTCTTTGTCCTCCCGACGCTTCGCTTCCTGCGCTCGCACATGGTCATTCTTCCGTTGCTCTTTATCAAACAGCGCTTTCTCACGTTTCTCTCGCTCACGCACTTCCTTCACCCATAATCGCACACACTCAAACATATCCTGACGAGCACGTCGCTTACACATACACTGTTCCACATACTCAATCTTACGTATATCAAACGATCCATACAAAGGCCATCGCAACTCAGGATCCTTCCTCGTGTATTTCCTCCATAGCGTGCTGTACATTATGGAAGAAAGACCATGCTTCACATACATATCCCTATTAGGAGTCCCCTCTGGGGGAGCTGGAGCAGATTCCTCGAGGTTCAACCGGTTACCAAAACAGCAGCACCACTTACGGAGTGCGCTGAAAGCAGGCATGCTCAGAAATAGTGCAAAATATGCAATATTATAAGGAAAAATGGCACTTAATCGTTGCGCCGTTCAAAGTTTACACAGCTCCTGGAGAAATTTCTCCACATTACCTGCCTATATGTGTTGCAACGCATATATTTTCACAAAGACAAATTCAAAATATGACTAGTCATCATCAATCAAACTCAAATAGCCATCCCAGGCTTCAAAAACTCGGAGCAAGTACCGTACAACGGTTCTTACCAATCAAGAGTCCAGGTTCCAACTGCCAAGCTCCACAATCGCCCAAACGGCTCTCACGGCAGGACCGACAGAAGAGGTCTCAGTCGATGACCGGCGCCACCCAGACGGTCAGCTCGGAAGGGAAGGAAGAAAAACCTCGGGATGCCAGGGCTAAGACGCCGCTGGCAGTGATCACGTCCCCGGCCAAACTCCTCACCTTCGTCGCGACCAGTCCTTCGAGCATCCGAGTCGCCGATGAGCCCCACGTGACGGGCGCCAATTGATGAATACAGGCCCCAGCTAGGCCCGCAAAGCACAAGGGTTCGCTCTCCTGTAACGGAATCTATAAGGAAGTTGGCACGGAAACTGCAAAGTACAAAAACAACGTTTATTAACCCTTAAGGGTGGTCCTACAATCCACACAACACTCTTCAGTATTGCATGGAGTAGCACAAAGAACATTCGTACACAGTCCCCTTTTATACACAACAGAGGGGCTCATAAGTGGGTGGATACAACATGAGGCCGAAGAACATTACCATTTATGGTCATTCTCGATACTGAATCAATACATGGGCGGAGCCAACACACTCCTTGAGCCCGCGAAAGGACATGGTCAAGCAAAGCTAATTATAACAGATGTGGTCAAGTCTGGGCATGCGCCAGATGGACAAGAGAGCTATTTATAAACTGTTACTAGGCAGATTACAGGAGCAACTAACACAGAGGTCGGACTCTCCTCGTGACGAACACATGGCAGCATGTCAATACAAAATGGAGTCCGGACTTCGGTCAACATAACGAAGAAAACATGATCGCAAGGGAAAGCATTAATGTTTTCAGTAAATGCTTAATCACATTCTGCCTTAATTTACAACACAGCCTGAACTGCAAGACCAGGTCCTTCCAGGACTGGAAACAAGCATCCAAGGACCGGTTTTGGGGTTTCATCCCTCATCAGCCATGATTTTTTGACTCCAGTGACATAAGACCATGGGACCCATGTCTGGGCATATTCGTCCCACTCGAGGTGACAAATGCAAAAAGAACAATTGAAGGACAGAATGCAGAACAATGTCATACGTTCACCCCAGTACAGAGATCTGGGCCTAAATCCATAGTTTTTTTGCTCCCCACGCCATTCCAGTTTGGTTCCATAGTGGCACTCTCACATATATTTCATTTGTTTTACAGCATTGGTATCTGTGATCTGCACAGTACCTGTTCTTTGCAGCAGGCATATTAACCCTCTGTGCTACTTTCAAAACTGACACTAGAAAAAAGTCTGTTCCCTCTCTATAGCTGGAACATTTATCACAATAAATATCTTGACATTTCTATTGCTGACTGAAAGCTGGATGCATAAGGAACTCTGCATCTGATGGTTTTAAATTGTAAGTTATTGCTAAACACAGCAACACCCCTGAGGTCAGTGTCCCCCTTCAGGTCAGCGCCCACTGTGGCTGCACCCATGGCACCGCCCTAAAACCGGCCCTGCTCATGAGTAGCTCTATGTGCAAGCAATGTGCTGCATGGTCCCGACTGACCTCATGATCTACAAACCCATCTCTCTGCTCCCCTTCCCAGCCAAAGTCATTGAGAAAGCCATCAACTTCCAACTCTCCAAGTTCTTCGAAATGAACAACATCCTTGGCCTTTTCTAATTGGTCTTCAGAAGCAATCACAGCACCAAGACTGCTCTCCTTGCCACTATAGATGTCATCCACACCCTCCTCAACTGAGGCAAGACTGCTGCCCTCCTTTTCCTGGACCTCTCAGCCGCTTTCAACATCGTCTCCCACCACACCCTCTGTGCAAGACTCCACGACGCTGTAATCTGCAACAAAGCCCTAGAACTAATCCACTCCTTCCTCACCGGACGGATGCAGAGAGCCAGACTACCACATTTTATCTCAGAACCCACAAAGATCAGCTCTGGAGTTCCTCAGGGATCCTACCTGAGCCCCACCCTCTTCAACATATACATGGCCCCACCTTCAACCATCATCAGAAGCCACAGACTCAAAATCGTCTCTTATGCAGATGATACCCAGCTGATTCTCTAGCTCACAGACAAACCCACAGCTTCCAAGAGCAACTTCTACAAAGGGATGAAGGCAGTCACCACCTGGATGAAGAACAGCTGCCTCGAGCTTAACTCATTCAAGACCAAAGTACTCATCCATATCTTCATCTCCTGTTGAGAGGCGTTGAGTCACCACTGGGTTATGTTCACCCTTAGTCATTTTTGTGACAAAGAAGTTTGTTTTAAGGGAACTAAGATAAGGCTTTATTTGTACAATTTTAAGAACACTGCGTCCTTCAAGCTTGAAATAACCAATCAGCCAATAAATAGGATTTTTTACACTACTTAGCTGTGATGGTTTTTGTGCCCACTCACTCCAGACGTCTCTGGTGTTTTGTGAGTAGGGGTCTCTGAGAAATAGCACTAATGAACTACTCAGATTCTACTGTTAAAATAGGTACCCAACCGACATTGGTGGCGCCATGTCGTGTAGTTCCTATAATACCCATGCAGGACCTGCACGTTTGGATAACATAAGCTGTGGGATTGGTGGCAGACTGGTTCAGTGCACCCCCACTGAGAAACGTTAGCCTGTTTGCACTAGCTAGCTCATAGTGCAAGTAGTGTCTCCTCTTATCGGGGAGAGAATAGTTTCTGGCAAACTTAGAACTTGACAACCCTGATTTCTGAGGGTCGTGGAAAAAATGTACTACTTTTCGCTCAGTCACTTTGGCTCACTCTGTTTGTCTCAGAGATACAAAGAATAACCAGTCTGAGCATGTCAAGAAGGATTTATTGAACAGTTCTTATTCTCGTGTAGAATATAGGAGCTGCAACAACCATTAGACAGTAGCAGCGATATATGATTACCAGTACAGTGAATATAAAAGGATAGTATAGATCTACCATCTTGCAATAAGCATGAATAAACACATGAACATAAATTGCAGAATGAAAGTGCGCGTACTCCTATGATGCCTCTTCAGATGTACCTAAGTGTACCTAGCATGTGAGTAGGTGTGAAGCCAAGAATCCCTCTAGGATTTAGTCGAACTCCATTACCTGAAGTGTGAGAGTGTGGGACCGCGTCCTGGTCTCGAGTTGGACACCCCACAAGGGATGTGTTAGACCACTGTCAGCTGAAGAATCTGCATGCAGGAGCCTCAGTGTCTCAGGACAGTGTATCGGCTTGGAAGTTTTGGTTCCCTCCTAGCTAACATTAGTAAGATTGTTCTGTATTTATTCAGAAATTATTTCAGGCTTCTTTGTCCCTTGTCTCATGTATTAGTCATTGTTGAATGTGAGGATGACTTATGGGATGAATCTTGTATGTAGATATGGTGGGGTAGGTGGTGTAGCCCCTGCCTGGTTTCCAAGAACCCTCATGAATGTTTATTAATACCGTGTGAGTCCATTGATGAAGTTATAGGATGCTATTGTTCATGAGAAACCCTCCTTCTGCACCCAGGACTAGAACTGTGTAGTATAAGGGAGGTAATGTAGGTGAAGGTGTATGATATTACCCTGGCCTATATTCGGGTACCTATATGAAACATAACAATGTTCTCTGTGGAGTCAGATGCCATGCTGATGTTCTCAGAGGTGTCAGGACCCGTGCTAATGTTCTCAGAAGGGTTTCGAGCCATGCTGCTCTTCTCAGAGGAGTCAGGAGCTGTGCTGATGTTCTCAGAGGGGTTAGGAGCCATGCTGATGCTCTCAGAAGGGTCATGAGTCATGCTGAAGTTATCAGTGGAGTCAGGAGTTGGACTGATGTTGATCTCAGAGGAGTCAGGAGCCGTGTTGATGTTCTCATTGGAATCAAGAGCTGTGATGATGTTCTCAGTGGTGTCAGGAGTTGTGCTGATATTCCCAATGGAATCAGGAGCAGCGCTGATGTTCTCATAGGGGTCAGGACCCGTGCTAATGTTCTCAGAATTGTCATGAGGTCTGCTGATGTTCTGGGAGGAGTCAGGAGCTGTGCTGATATTCTCAGAGGGGTTAGGAGCCATGCTTATGTTGTCAGAGGATTAAGAGCTGTGCTGATGTTCCCAGAGAGGTCAGGAGCCCTGCTGAAGTTCTCAGAGGAGTCATGAGCCGTGTTGATGTTCTCAGAGGGGTCAGGAGCCATGCTGATGTTCTCAGAGGAGTCAGAATCCATTCCTCTGTTTTCTTGAGACAGGAGCCAAGCAAATGTTCTCACAGGAGTCAGGCGTTGTGCTGATGTTCTCAGAGCAGTAAGGAGCCATGTCAATGTTCTCAGAGGGATTAAGAGCTTTGCTGATGTTCTCAGTAGGGTTAGGAGTCGTACTGATGTTCTCAGTGGAGTCAGGAGCCGTGCTGATGTTCTCAGACATGTCAGTATCCGTGCTAATCATCTTAGAAGGTTCATGAGCCGTGAGGATGTTCACAGTGGTGTCCATAGCCATGCTGATGTTCTCAGAGGAGTCAGGAGCCGTGCTGATGTTCTCTGTGGAATCAAACCCCATGCTAATGTTCTCAGAGGGGTCAGGACCATTGCTAATGTTCTAAGAAGTGTCATGAGCCCTGCTGATGTTTTCAGAGGAGTCAGGAGCTGTGCTGATGGTCTCAGAGTGGTTAGGAGCCATGGTAATGCTCTCAGAGGGGTTAGGAGCCGCGTTGATGTTCTCAGTGGAGTCAAGAGCTGTGCTGATATTCTCAGTGGAGACAGGAGTCATGCTGATCTTCTGATTGGAGTCAGGAGTCATGCTGCTGTTTTCAGACATGTCAGTATCCATGCTAATAATCTTAGAAGGGTCATGAGACGTGCAGCTGTTCTCAGAGGTGTCAAGAGCCATGCTGATGTTCTCTGAGAAGTCAGGAGCAATGCTGATGTTCTCTGTGGTGTTAGACTCCATGATAATGTTCTCAGAGGGGTCAGGACCTTTGCTAATGTTCTCAGAAGGGTTTTGAGCCGTGCTGATATTCTCAGAGGAGTCAGGATCTGTGCTGATGTTCTCAGAGTGGTTAGGACCTGTGCTGATGTTCTCAGAATGATCATGAGCTGTGCTGATGTTCTCAGTGGAGTCAGGAGTTGGGCTGGTGTTGTTATCAGAGGAGTCAGGAGTTGTGTTGATGTTCTCACAGGAGTCATATGTTGTGCTGATGTTCCAAGAGGAGTCAGCAGGTGAGCATATATTGAGTCGGGAGCCATGTTGATGTTCTCAGAGGGGTTACAAGCCATGAGATCGGGAAATACATCTACACATGGGCACATGGTCATATGAAACTATTGACAATAGTAATACAAATTTGAGTGCTTAAGTACAGTCAAAGTATCTGTAAAGTTGATAATTTATTCAAGGTACATGGACACTATAATTTCAATAGCAGGATGTTTCATTGCAAGACGAGAGTTCAATCCCTTGCATTGACTATGGCCAGTCCCTGGTGTTAATGAATCTAAAGGGGTTCATTCTGTCTAAGGAACCATGTCCAAAGGAGTTGATGTATCTCCCTGGTGTTCAGTATTCAGCTGTTTTTTAAAATCATGGAGTCTGGAGTAAAATCTAAAGAGAAATAAAATATAATCTTTAAATACCTATCTAGACGTTGACAGTGTATTGCAATGTGCAGTTCTTGAACACTCACTTCCTGCCCCTGAGGGACTAGTAGAACATGAGCAATGTATGGCGCATAGCTCATCTGAGAAACATTCAATGGCATAAAAGTTTGCATTACGGTCTACCATTCTGTAAAAAAGAATATGCTGGCCAACTATATACATTCTTCCATTTGTAACCTGTAGCAGTATTTTAAAAGAGGCATGCAATGCTAATCCCACCAGCCATGCCCTCTGTATACTGAAATTAGGCTGCTTCAAAAACATATTGAATTGTCAGTTATGCAAATGTGAGTCTGACAATCTGTAACTCTGGATGTTTGGCTCATGAGCAGGGCCGGTCTGAGCGCTGGTGGTGCCCAGTAAAATGATAGTTTTTGCCCCCTATGACCTCCTCCTTGGATTCCCTCACTACCACCCGGAAAAAGTACCCCTCATCTCCCCATATCTTCTCTGTCACATACATTTCATTTGTTTTAAAGCACTGGTAATGGCTGACTTTACTAATTCACTTAGCTATCCACATAAAATACTAATCTGTTGTTTGCACAGTAGTGTTCTGTGCAGGAGGCATATTAACCCTCTGTGCTACTTTATACGAGTCAAAACTGCCACTAGACAAAACTCTGACCTCTCTGTAGCAGGAACATTAATCACAAGGGATCTTTTCATATTTATATTGCTTCCTGACAGCTGGATACTCAATGAACTCTGCAGCAGATACTTTTAAATAGTATGTTTTTGCTAAACATAGCTACCTCCCCACCAGGGGCCAGTGCCCTCTACAGGTCAGCGCTAATTCGGCCGTACCAGGGGGGCAGCCCAAAAGCTGGACCTGCTCATGAGTATCTCTAGGTGAAAGCAATTTGCTGTATGGTATTTATGTTGTAAGCATACTTTCTTCTGAGACTCTGACTTGTTTGGTGACATGAATGTTGTCCTATCAGATAGGATTATCCTCCATTTAAGGATGGCTCTTACCTTTTGGTGCTGTGTATATTCTCTTTTTCCAGAAGCAAGGCATTTTCTATTTTCTTTCAGAATGAGTGTCTTGCAAAAGGGCAAAAATTGTCCCTTTCAATTCTTCTCTCACAGGCCACAATTTGTTTCTTTTCATTTTGTGTTAAAATGTTTTCTTATTTATCTTATTTGATACTGTTCTTCATGCCCCTTGCATAGTAGTGATAGGCCTTTTCTCAATTGTGTTGTAAGAATTTCCTAAGTTTATTTGATAAATCTTTCATTATTATCTCATGCTATTAATGTTTCTTTTAAGGTTGTGGGTGGTGTTAATAATTTTCTTTCCTTTAAAGTATCTTCCACACTCATTTTTCCTCCACTGTTTCATTCAAGGTGTGTTGCGGTGCATGAAGGATCCAGTCATACCAGTGTGAGTCGTAGTCCTTTTCTCACTGCCCCACTTGTCCCCCTCCACATGCAGTCAGCAATATTAAGAAGCCCTAAGGGCATTAACAGAGCGGACATGCAAAGCCAGCATACAGCATTCAAGCCCATGGCAAACTCAGCAGGACGCACTCTAGCAACTAGACCAAGGTGCCGGACTAAATGCTACTTAATTGGCCTAGAACTGCTTGTCCGTTTAAAACAATTGTCGCTGATGTTCACTGTCACTCCTGTGGTGCGTCATTGACTTTGTACGATGGAAATTTTTGACTGGTGTCTGGCCGATAGCTTCTTGCCCCTTATGTTTCACTAAAGACCCTGTCTGCTGAACCCCTATGAAGACTGGTTTAGTAAGCACCTACATTAATTAAACAAGCACACAAACTCTACAGTTTGGAATATATTCACAAGAACGCGTGATAAACATCACCAAAAAATGCTAACGCAACTTTACACATCGCAGCCTATCGCAGGAAAATAACCCTGTGTCAATGTGGTATTCACAACGAGGCGGTAGCATGCAATAGCCTGCCGAGACCGCTGCCAATGTCTGCGATACAACCACCCCGACCGAGATGAAAACACAAACCACAACACCCAAAAACGTGCGATGACCCATTCGCGATGAGGAAAGAAGGGATGAGCACCGCCAGGCCCGCGAGACACACGCAGCAGGTGGGAATAAGCACAACCGAAGCCTGAAAAAGAAAGACAAACCAAACAGAAAACAACAGCCAATCACAATGGAGGCAACCCAATCTAGCAGACAACCCCACAAGCCACATTGGCAACAAAATATTGTACGTGGCAGGCCATCGTGGACAAGGTGAATGCAGCCTGAGAGCTGAGGAGGATATTGGCAGAAAACCAGAACATCCGGAATGAAGCGAAATGCATAAACAAGTAGAAACACGCCAACAACAAGAAGGCAGCAATGCACACTGGAGGTGGGAGGCCAGCACCACACCAGGAGCTGGATGATATGGAGGAAATGGT
Source organism: Triturus cristatus (assembly GCF_964204655.1). Taxonomy (NCBI): domain Eukaryota; kingdom Metazoa; phylum Chordata; class Amphibia; order Caudata; family Salamandridae; genus Triturus; species Triturus cristatus. Next base: position 187,134,510 of record NC_140589.1, read on the forward strand.
GTGCACCACATCAGTCTGGAGATGGTGGTACGACTAGGGGCCTGGAAACTGCCCAAAACAACAGACACAACAGCAAAAGGGAGAGGAACCAGCAGGGACTGGGGAGACGGGGGAGATGAGGACAATGGCACACATGCACAATCAAGCACAGCACAACTGCACACAAACCATGCCAAAGAGTAACAACACCAACCAGGAGCACAAACCACACACCCCGGCAACATAACACCACTAAACAAGCACGGAAGTGAAAACCACACTGCCTGAAAGGGAGATGGGTGAGCCAAATCAGAGCAGATGGAACATCCCACACACAATGCAGCACACACACATAAGAAGCAGAGCACCCCAACCCAGAATACAATGTTATACAAACACCACCATCTGCACCACCTAACACAGGACACAAGTGCACCCACCTGTGGCCGATAAACAGCCATACGCATCTGGCTAAGCATGAAACAGGGACCTGATAATGCACAAGTGCTAACCCACCGTCCTGATGGGGTAGCAATGTACGTATGGCAGGCAGCCAGAGAGTCCTTGACACACACCGTGGCATACTAATCAAGATACAACACAGTTGGAGACAAGTGAAAGTGTGGGAACTTTATCAACAAGTGCTTGTCAGTACGGCCAAGAGAAGTGCCATGAGATGCAAACCAATGCAGCAGCATGTCTGAATGAGGAACGTAGGAAAGCGGCCATGTCCACCTCGAGGGAGTCCATCACCAACACGTCAGTGCCAAACCCACATTGGTTGTCCGCCCAGGGATCATGAGTTCAGGCCAATGCAGCCATGTCCACTGTCGTCTTGGGACATGTGACCAGATTCACAACATGCAACCATGCGTCCGGACACGTGCAATGGGTCACATCCAGTTGTGGCTGCAGGTACCTTGTCACTTGTCCATGAACGTGAGTGCAGCTGCATAGACCAACATCTCCAGTGAGCGATCGTCGTCCACCACATCTGACATGTCATCGACATAATCCATCAGATGACCCGGACAGATGTGCTGACTCCAACCACTGGACCCAATGTGCACCAAAGCCCAATCGGGTAGTGGCTCAATGTGCTCACTGCACACGACGACTCATGCAATCTCCCAGGTCCATTTTCCAGCCTGCATGCCAAACACCCATGCATGCCATAGACGGTCATCATGGTGACACTCCTGGTCGTGGTCCAACAGGGGGCGCACACACACATCAAAATCCAGGTCAGCCACTGTTACGTTGGAGAGGCAGACATCCATGAATATGAATATGCACGCGCGACAATGCAACACAGGCTGAACACAGGTGACGTTCGCAAGGTGGAAGAACAGCCGGTAACTGATCCGCCAATGGCAGTGCCCCCAGTACATGAAGCAGATGTGCACGGTACAGGTCCACGTGACTGGAGTCGAGCATGTGTCCGGGATGGTCTTCCATTGCATCAGTGGCTCTGCTTGATGCGGCAATGGCTTATCCTGCGCCAGTCCTGTGGATGAAATGGCACAGTTCGGTGCAATGAGCAGTGTCTGTGTGCAACGGGTGCAGGCCTGGGGTGGGGTGGGAGTACGTGTGAATGCCATCTCATGCATGCTAACTGCGACTAAGGACTCCTCCGTATGGGATGTGTACATGTAGGTCACATGGTGGGCAGTGCGTAGTGTGGGAGTCGCAAGCAAATGCTATCGTATCTGTCAGGGGGTGCTGGCCAAAAGCAAGTCCATGCTCGGAGCAGCAGATGTGCTACCACTGGCTACTTCAGACAAAGGACCATTTATCCCTACAGTCACTTCACCATCTGCATGTATACAGGAGAGGTACAGAGGCCTGTCGTGGGTGTGGTGGCATGTCTGTGAACCCTGGGACTCATGGATGATAACGCCCAGCACGTTGCACATGATTGGCCTCCCTCTGTCTTACACTGCCACACAGCTGCCCCTCCCTCACATGAGCCCCCACAACTGTGTGCGCTACGTGGTTGCATCACGTGCACTCCTACGGCACACCATGGTAATGCCTGTCCGCGCATGTCCAGCGGCAAGCCAGTAACACCGTGACACTGGCCTCTGAGGGTGGGCGGACACGTGAGTGCAGGCCAATAGTCCAGACAGGGTGAACACAGGTGTACAGCCCATGTCGGGCTGGGATCGCACAGCGAATGAGGCTAGGCAACTGACTCATGCATCCGCAGGACTCATACACATAACACTTGGTATACATTTGCCAAGACCCCGTGCAGTCTTGCGCTCCTACATGTCTTCGTACGTGCGGCCCCGCCCTCCTGGTGCATGCCACATTGCAACATCGGTTACTGTGGCCCTGGTGGCAACAACAGCCAAACACAGAGACACACTTACCGCTCTTCCTGCCCAAGGCCAGGCCCGAGCCAGGCCCTGCTCCCCCTGCTGAATCAGCACACCCCTGCGCTGACCTGACATGCGCCGCAGACCAGCGCACACATGGTGGCGTCCGCTGAAGATAGCACACTGTGAAGTTGCAGGGCCCATGCACACCATGCTGACACAATGACCACACTAACACACTTGCTCAGATGATGTGAATGGCTAAGTGCATGTGCGCATGGCCACGTTTAATAGCAGGCACACATACTGATTGACACCTGTGTTGGGTGTGTGTGGGGTGTGTGCACACCAGCCGGCATGGGCTGCCTTGGGCACTCAGGCATAGAAAACAGTGCACAGCATAAAGAACACAACCATTCAACCATAAGTGCCCCATGTTTTGTGCTGCACAGGGTTAGTTGCCCCGGATGCACAGCGTCCTGCATGGGCTGAACGCCACTGGCCGCTGACTTCTGGTGCATTGGGGCAGGGTCACAATTGCAGAGCAAGTTCTCGTCGATGACAGGGGGCTTGTGGCGGAGTGTCTCGGTGAACAGTGGAAGGTGTGCCCCCAGGGCATGTTGCAGAGGGCAGGACCACGCAGAAACAGTCACTACGGCAAAGAAGAATGGAACAGACACATGTCGGACACCAAGTCTGGTCCAGCCAGATGGAGATGCAGGAAACCACCAGTCTCTGGACTCAGTCGCCACCAAGGTCCAACCAGATAGTGCCTGTGACTCATTGCGCACAGAGTTAGTGGCACCAGTGCCTTTAGGGGATGCCGCCTGTGATGAGGCATGCCCAATGGTGTTGGCTCCTCCACATCTTGGCCAGAACACAGTTCCACATGTTTGACATACTGGACCACAGTGTAGGCCTAAGGCGCGGTTACTTGCTACGGTAACCATTCATTCAGAACCTCGCTATCCCTGCCACACATCGGCTTGAGACATCAGGAACCTATTTATGAGTTCAACCTCATTGCCCCGTCAAAAACCAACATTTTCACATGAGCGGCTGCTCTCGGGATATATTGCTCCTAAGATCCTTGTGATACCGCGACGTGACTAGTCGGCCTCCTATCATCGCGCTACGGATCCTAAGCTTGCAAGCAGTTAACGGAATTAACTACCCTAACGAACAGAACAAGGGGTTCTTACCGATCTTGAAGCTTTCCCGATCTGAGCCTCTACCGCACAACTTGCAAGGACACTTATCGTAGTGGTTCCTTTTACAGCCCATCCTGTGATCGCTTCCCTATCTTATTTGATGTTCCTTAGGATCTGAACTTGGGCCCCCTGTGATTATAGAAAACGCCCTGAAGAAGGTGGCACCCTGATGGTTGGGTGATTGCACCGAAACGCGCGTCGGCGTGTCTTTTTGTACGATCTGGCGTGTCCCTTTGTACGATCTAGTGGTGTCCAACAAATTAGACACTCCAAGACTGTGAGGAGATTGTTCCTTTGTATATTTACAAATATTTTAATGTAGAGCAAATGTATGTTTTATGTTTGGGTTCATTGTGTAAGATTGTATGGGTTGTTTGATGAGAATGACTGTGATTTAACTATTTATACACTCCTCCAACCCCCCTGTGGGGGCCCATTTTGATTTTTTGCATATATCCTTTCAAAAAATCTGTCTTTTTGCTTATTTTGAGCACATGGTTTTTTTTTTGTATATTTATCAACAAAATTATTGAACAAAAAGAATAAAGAAAAATATAATCTTCAATCACAATTTATACTTGTTTGTTTGCTCTCTTCCTAATGGTGTGGCCGTTGACGACCAATTGCGGGTGAGTTATCAGTGAGATTTACTTGATCCATCTTTATCTAAACAGGTAGAGCATTACTTCTGTTCGAGTTATTGACTTTGTCCCCTACTGCTCTCCCTATATTCAAATTGGGGTACCCCTTCTCCTAGTGGATAGGCCTAAGGTAGTGGTCAGCACGGGCCATTCACTGAGTGTCGTCAGCTCAGGTTGGATGGCCCCACCTGCCTGCGTAGTTCAGGTTCGGTGGCACCACGGCTCAAAGACTTGCGATGAACTGGGTTGATGGCATCAGGTCAGTTGTTGAAAGTGTATGATCACCTCAGTGACTCGTATCCGGCTTTAATCCGGACTGAGCCGCATCTTCCTCTTGCTCCTCTTGGTGCGTTCACTGGTGTGGACTCTGCCATTCATGATTCACGAACAGGTGCTGGATGTGGAACCTACTGGTCCACAGGGTAGGCCTGAGCCCTCATCCACGTGTCACCGGCTGGTGTTGAACAGCGTTAGTGGCACCACGTGTCGCCAGCTGATGTTGAACAGGGTTAGTGGCACCACGTGTCGCAGGCTGGCGCTGAACAGGGTTAGTGGAACCACGTGTCGCTGGCCTGCCATATGGAAATATGCCACACTGATCAAAGGGGGTCTGGTGCTGTCGCCGCTGCCACGCCCTTGGGGTCACTGCCATTTAGGACTCAGGACACAGTTCCAAATGTGGGACCTACTGGGCCAGCGATGGTCTGCTAAGGCTACAGAGGTCACGGACTGGTGCTTGGAGCTTGCACCGGTATGTGGTGGGCCATCTTTGCCTCACGCCGGTGTAGGCAGGTGAGCGGAGCATCATTGGTGCACTGGGGCAGGCATGACGGGTTTGTGGTCCAGCAGCCCGGGGTGCAGCAGGCACAAGGGGACGCAGGCTCCGCCACGCTCGCTGCAGGAATTGTGGTGGGCTGCGGGGCGCAGTCCTGGCAGGCACGTTGTCCATTCAGAATGAGGATCAATGCCCGTTGCAACGGGCTTTTTATTCACACCCCTACGCAGGCCTGGCATACGCAAGTACAACCCACTACGCATGCGCACGCAGGGGGGATGTAACGTATGACATTTCCGCGTTCCGCAACACAGTCTTTGGGGACATGGTGGCGTCCACTGGACACTACACTCCATGCATCAGCAGTTGTCCTCCACATGGCCATTTCCGTGGTTTGCACTCTGTGGTCTGTCCGGCACCACCACACCTGGCGTTGGGTGGGTTCACATTCCTTAGTCACTTTCCGCTCTCGCACATGCCTGCTCCATGCCTCTCCTCACATCCTGTTATTGTTTCTCTGTGGTGCCATGCTGTGGCTGGGTTGTGTGTGTGGCAAGGCCGAATTCCCAAACGGGTCGTGTTGTCATGTCTGGTCGTTTTGGCATGTTGTGTGTCATGTTGTATGTGGTTGTGCTGCATGCCCATTGGTAGTGTCGTAAATTTCATGACTGTGGGTCTTCAGGTCTAGTTCTTGGCTGGGCTCCCTTTCATGCTGCAGTTAGTCGTCCTGCTTAGCACCAGCAGAAGGCAGGTGTAAAATCCCTGCTGCTACCGTGGCTTATTGCCTGTTTTCGGTTCACATCGCGGATCTGGCAGTTCGTTCTGAATGTGGTGTTGTGATTTTTACGTGTGTTTTTGCACAGGAATGCCTACTCTGCATCTTATTAGTGTTAGTTGGTAGTGTCCACTGTGGGGATACATTTTGGGGCAGTTATCGCATGAATATTGGTGATGTCTGCAGTTTGCACTGGCTTGTGAATGAGGTGTTAAATCTATCTCCACTTTTGATGCGTTAAGGTGGAGATAAATCAAAGACAAGTCCTTGTGAATATGCCCCTGTGAGTATTGATGACTGTCTGAGCATAGTTTTATTTTTGGGAACCTGCCCTCTTCTCATTTTGAAATAATTTTGAGGTTAAGTCAACTGGCTACTGCATCTTTAAGACTGATCACCATAAGAATAGGAGAAGTAGTGGTGTCACAGTCATTATCAAAGATTTCTGTTTTGTTTCCGTTCTAACTCCTTCTGTAATAACTTTGGATAAAATCTTTGTGCCCCTTATTTTCATTTTGCCTATTTCACTCCTACAGTTCTTTTTACCTATAAAACTACTGTTTCTAAACCACAAACTCCAGCAGGAATTTAGAGATAAGGCAACATCAAAAGACACTTCTTTCACAAAATGTATCATAATCAGGCTTTTTAATGTCTACTTCTATGCCATGCCCATCACTACTGATACAGACTTCCAGCACTAGTTAAATACGGATCTCTGACATATTATCGACAGACACATTATCGAACTACACAAATATCGCATCAAATATATCGACATCAAAAATATCGACATTGTATACTTATTTAAAAAACTACACTAATATCGACACTACCATATCGTAATACAATTATATCGATCACACAAAAATCGCACACATAAATATCGCAATACTAAATATCGACATGAGTAAATAAATATGACACATGTCACAAATATCGATAACCAAAATATAGACATCAATAATATCGTTTTTTTTAAATATATCGACAATTCTAATACTAATAAAACCAATACTTTAAACAACATAAAGACAATATTTTCCGAAAACATACATTTTCAAATGAGATTCTACTTAAACATAAACATAACATTTATAACGATCTCAATATTTAACAACATAATAAAAAAACACTGAAATAATTATCACATTGGCATTTCGAACACATTTAAAAAAAATTACAACACATTATAAACAATCTTTTTATATATAATTATTTAAAACTCTCCTCCTTTAAAACTAAATATACTCTTACTTAGCATTTTCCATAAAAGGAAACCACCTAACTAAAAAAATTTCAAACCATCCAATAGAAAGGCCACATACAGAAAACAACCAATAACATTCAAGAAACAATTTAAAACCACTATATAAACCAATTAAAACAAGTCTTCTACTGTGCCTTAAACCAAAGCATTGAACAAAGAAGAAACTCTGCTAAACAGAAGAAACCTCCATCCTACTACTATTCTAAAAACGTAAGTAAATATTCTTTTCTAACTAAACTGCCAAATTAAACTAAAACACTAATTTATCTTTACTCAAATAAATAACTAACTTATATATTCCATCTCTTTATGTTTCCACTACAAATATTACTCCAAACAGCTAAAGAAAATATTGAATATTGCCAGAAAAGACTCACTAAAAAGTAAGTATACTATCAAAATACTTTATAAAATATTAATTAAATCCTACTCAAACCCCAAAACATCCTAAACCCCTAAACAAATCCATGTTCTCTTTTTTAAGTTTTAAAAAACCTGTATAAATTAACACCTATAGTCTATACCACTGGGCATGAGGGAAGGCTCTGTTTGCTTAGGGAGAGGTTGCGCTACTGCATCTTATTTATTAGGGAGGAGGGGCACATAGTAAGAGGGGTAGGGGACGGGGGTACATTAACATGTGGTGGGGGAGGGGGGGAGTAGGGAACTGGGTGGGAAGGTTGTTCCTTCTCCTGAATAATTGGTCTTGATGATAAATGTGTGGTACTTCCGGGACAGGTGAAGGCGGGGGAATTTTTGTTACGTTGTTGATTTGTAAAACAATAAAATACATTTCAACAAAAAAAATATAGTCTATACCAAACAGCAATACCACCCCACTTAAAAAACTAAACCAACCAAAACAATATATGTTCTTTAACTTTCAGAGACTACATCAACTAAACAGCATTTTGTCTACAAACAACATCTTCATTCAAATACAACCAAAAACACTTGGTAAGTATATATAAAAAAGTAGTTTGTTTCCTATTTTTATAGAAATATTTAAAGTACTATTGCATATATTTTCACATACATTTTTTCCAGATTTCTAACACATCACGATGACAGAAGAAGCCCAATTTATAACTTCGCAGAAAGGAAAATTCCTATTGTGTTACATGGGTTACACATACACCCAAGAAAAGCAGACGGACCGAAAAGTGAACTGGAAGTGTTCTAAATATTATTCGAACAAATGCTACGGACGAGCAACAACAAGAGAAACAACTGTACTATATACAAGAGAGCATAACCATCCACCCAATCTCTCTGAAATAGAAGTCAGATCAACCCTCGACAATATCAAAGAATTAAGCACTGGTTCACAAACTGCTACAAGTGTAATCCTAAAAGAACTATTACCTAGAGTACCCAAAGAAGCAAGAGGCCAATTACCATCAATTGCTTCTATAAAAAGAACTATTGCTAGGACCAAAAAAGCAACCACGACAATTATACCATCCCCTAAAACTTTTCAAGATATCATCATTCCACCAGAATTAACTATCACCCACAATAATGAACCTTTTATTTTTTTTGATAACAAAAGCACAGAAAAAAAGAATCATAATGTTTGCTACTGCAAATAATATAACTAAACTCCAACAATGCCAAACATGGATGATAGATGGCACCTTTACAATATGCCCAAAACCATTCTACCAGCTTTACACAATACACGGTCAATATCACACTTCCATACCTTTAATTTATGCACTATTACCTAACAAACAAAACACAACATATAATGAAATGCTAGGAAAAGTAAACAAGAATCAAATGATTTTTACCCTCAAAGAATTATCATAGACACGATAAATTGCATTCTAAAACTGTACCCCCATACAGCTATCCAAGGATGTTACTTCCATCTAAAACAATGTATATGGAGACATTTACAAAACTCTTCACCAAGGTGCCGATTATGATCCGGTAGAAAAAATCCCTGTGCGACTCGTATCCGGTCTTTTTACCGTACGAATCGTACAAGTTCCGTACGAACTGGCAATCACGATTCGCATGGTAAAAAGTCCATACGAACCGCATTTGGAATCATTCCCCACACGTCCTCGGGTCGGAAAATGTGTCCGACACGTCCTCGGACGATTTACCGTACAAACGTGAAAAGTCAAGTCCGACCGAGGAATCATGATCCCACCCGTGCGTCCGAACTCACAACCGTATGGTAAAAACACCGTCCGCACCGAACTCCCATTGCAACCATGGAGATATGTGCCCGCATACGCGCCAAACACTCCCCACAGCACCCATACGTTCGAGTCGTACTCCCCATTAATGTACACCCCCCCTGTATGTACACCCGTGTACGTGTCGAACCCCCACCCGTGTATGTACACCCCAGTACGTTCGAGTCGTACCCCCACCCCTGTACGTGTCATACCCCCGTGTACCTACACCCCAGTACGTTCGAGTCGTACCCCCACCCCTGTACGTGTCATACCCCCGTGTACCTACACCCCAGTACGTTCGAGTCGTACCCCCACCCCTGTACGTGTCATACCCCCGTGTACCCACACCCCAGTACGGATGTATGACGTTACAACGCACACTTTTACAACGCATGCACTTACAACGCATTTTTTACAACGCATAATCCATTACAACGCATGACATTACAACGCATGACACTACAACGCATTTTTAAAAACTACCTTTACAACGCATTTCCATTACAACGCATACTACCTTTACAACGCATACCATTACAACGCATAATATTAAATTGCATTTAAGGTAAGTATTAGATAGTATAGGGGTAAAAGTTACTTTTCTAACTCCAGGGGGTGCAACAGTAGGGTAAGTGTTGGATAGTATAGGGGTAAAAACTTACTATTCTAACTCCAGGGGGTGCAACAGTAGGGTAAGTGTTGGATAGTATAGGGGTAAAAATTACTATTCTAACTCCAGGGGGTGCAACAGTGGGGTAAGTGTTGGATAGTATAGGGGTAAAAATTACTATTCTAACTCCAGGGGGTGCATCAGTAGGGTAAGTGTTGGATAGTATAGGGGTAAAAATTACTATTCTAACTCCAGGGGGTGCAACAGTAGGGTAAGTGTTGGATAGTATAGGGGTAAAAAGTACTATTCTAACTCCAGGGGGTGCAACAGTAGGGTAAGTGTTGGATAGTATAGGGGTAAAAATTACTATTCTAACTCCAGGGGGTGCAACAGTAGGGTAAGTGTTGGATAGTATAGGGGTAAAAATTACTATTCTAACTCCAGGGGGTGCAACAGTAGGGTAAGTGTTGGATAGTATAGGGGTAAAAATTACTATTCTAACTCCAGGGGGTGCAACAGTAGGGTAAGTGTTGGATAGAATAGGGGTAAAAATTACTATTCTAACTCCAGGGGGTGCAACAGTAGGGTAAGTGTTGGATAGTATAGGGGTAAAAATTACTATTCTAACTCCAGGGGGTGCAACAGTAGGGTAAGTGTTGGATAGTGTAGTGTAATATTATGCGTTGTAATGGTATGCGTTGTAATGGTAGTATGCGTTGTAATGGAATGCGTTGTAAAGGTAGTTTTTAAAAATGCGTTGTAGTGTCATGCGTTGTAATGTCATGCGTTGTAATGGATTATGCGTTGTAAAAAATGCGTTGTAAAGGTAGTGCGTTGTAAAAGTTGCGTTGTAAAGGTTGTTCCCCCCCAGTACGTTCGAGTCGTACCCCCACCCCTGTACGTGTCATACCCCCGTGTACCCACACCCCAGTACGTTCGAGTCGTACCCCCACCCCTGTACGTGTCATACCCCCGTGTACCCACACCCCAGTACGTTCGAGTCGTACCCCCACCCCTGTACGTGTCGTACCACCGTGTACCCACACCCCAGTACGTTCGAGTCGTACCCCCACCCCTGTACGTGTCGTACCACCATGTACCCACACCCCAGTACGTTCGAGTCGTACCCCCACCCCTGTACGTGTCATACCCCTGTGTACCTACACCCCAGTATGTTCGAGTCGTACCCCCACTCCTGTACGTGTCGTACCACCGTGTACCCACACTACAGTACGTTCGAGTCGCACCCCCACCCCTGTACGTGTCGTACCACCGTGTACCCACACCCCAGTATGTTCGAGTCGTACCCCCACCCCTGTACGTGTCGTACCACCGTGTACCCACACCCCAGTACGTTCGAGTCGTACCCCCACCCCTGTACGTGTCGTACCACCGTGTACCCACACCCCAGTACGTTCGAGTCGTACCCCCACCCTGTACGTGTCATACCCCATGTACCTACACCCCAGTACGTTCGAGTCGTACCCCCACCCCTGTACGTGTCATTCCCCCGTGTACCTACACCCCAGTACGTTCGAGTCGTACCCCCACCCCTGTACATGTCGTACCACCGTGTACCCACACCCCAGTACGTTCGAGCCGTACCCCCACCCCTGTACGTGTCATACCCCCTTGTACCTACACCCCAGTACGTTCGAGTCGTACCCCCACCCCTGTACGTGTCATACCCCCGTGTACCCACACCCCAGTACGTTCGAGTCGTACCCCCACCCCTGTACGTGTCATACCCCCTTGTACCTACACCCCAGTACGTTCGAGTCGTACCCCCACCCCTGTACGTGTCGTATCACCGTGTACCCACACCCCAGTATGTTCGAGTCGCACCCCCACCCCTGTACTTGTCGTACCACCGTGTACCCACACCCCAGTACGTTCGAGTCGTACCCCCACCCCTGTACGTGTCGTACCACCGTGTACCCACACCCCAGTACATTCGAGTCGTACCCCCACCCCTGTACGTGTCATACCCCCGTGTACCTACACCCCAGTACGTTCGAGTCGTACCCCCACCCCTGTACGTGTCGTACCACCGTGTACCCACACCCCAGTACATTCGAGTCGTACCCCCACCCCTGTACGTGTCATACCCCCGTGTACCTACACCCCAGTACGTTCGAGTCCTACCCCCACCTCTGTACGTGTCGTACCACCGTCTAAGTACACCCCAGTACGTTCGAGTCATACCCCCACCCCTGTACGTGTCGTACCACCGTCTAAGTACACCCCAGTACGTTCGAGTCCTACCCCCACCTCTGTACGTGTTGTACCACCGTCTAAGTACACCCCAGTACGTTCGAGTCGTACCCCCACCCCTGTACGTGTCGTACCACCGTCTAAGTACACCCCAGTACGTTCGAGTCGTACCCCCACCCCTGTACGTGTCGTACCCCCGTGTACCTACACCCCAGTACGTTCCAGTCGCACCCCCACCACAACCTCCTAAGTACGGAGCGCACCCCATGCCCCAACATCACAACCGCATGTACGAGTCGTGCCAAGCCACACACAAGGACAGCACCGTACAACCAAATGGCCCATCTACACACCGTACACACGCTCAAAACGCACGTACACAACCAGGACAAAACAAAACAACACAAGAATACACTATTCGAATGGCACAAAGCCACTAAACATGGCCAACAAACACTCAAAAAACACACATTCACTGACCTGCAACTGCCAAAAACAAACAGAGGCCCTAAACACCACCACTCCTTATAACACACCCACCCAAACTTCAAACACAGCCACACCCACCAATGGACCAATAAAAAGGGCCCACACACACAAACCATGAGCCTTTGCAACAGACTCACTGCTGCCAGACACCACAGACAACTTACAGCACCTTACTACAAGCTTCACCACACCTTACACTTGCACATCTCCACACAACCACCTTCACAAACACACCCTCATCACATTCACACACACACCTGCACAACCACACCCACACACCCACAACCATCCACACCCCCCCACCATCCACCCCCCCCACACCATCCACACCCACACCCCTCACCATGCCCACTACCAAGAATCCAAAGTTCAGTAACCGAGAGTTGGATGTTCTTGTCGATGAAATCCTCAGGGTCGAGCCACAGCTCTTTGGAACATTGGTCAGAAACACCAGCATGGCAGCTAAAACAGCCATGTGGCAGACCATCGTCGATGCTGTGAATGCTGTTGCGGACACCAGAAGCACCAGGCAGGAATGCCAGAACAGGTGGTACGATCTGCGGAGGAGGGTCCGAGCCAAGAGGCAGGAGGAACACAACCAGGCCAACGCCACAGGAGGAGGGCCCTCCCGCAGACCCGTACACTACCAGCCCTGGGAGGAGAGGGTGATGGCCATACTGCCGGTGGAGGCAGTCGAAGGATTAGAAGGACTCCGAGACCCGGGTGAGTACACAAACAATGCACCTCACATGGGGGGAACGGCATCCACACCCAAAATCACTAACAGGCACGCAACCACCCCAAGCCATCGCATGACTCAACCACACTCCATGAGCACACACATGCCACTGCTGCCACCATGCCCCATGCACCCAGCTGGACAATGTCAAGTCACAGGCCACAGAATACACCAACACATGACACGGTAACCCGGATGGCGGGAGGCTGGGCCCCAAAAATCACATAGTGCAACTCCGAAGCAGACAACAATGCCCTCTGCCCATATGGCCTAGGTCACAGCCAGACAAACAGTGTGTCCCAACACAGGAATGACTTGCCAGCAAATGGCGGACGCCTTGCATCAACACATGGGGGTGAAGGCACTGTTTTGCACATGACAGCAGCTAATGAACAGCCAACATTGTGAAAGAGTGGCAGCACACACCACCACAGCAGCAGCGCACAGACACACATCACACCCAATGGGTGCCTGGAGATCAGAAACAAACTCACATCAACAAGCCAAGGGCCACTCAAAGATCTGCTAACAGTGTGTGCCCAGGAAGCTGGGCTGAGGTGACAGAGGGTGACACACAGAGGGAGGGAGAGGGGGACAGAGAGGGAGGGAGACGGACAGAGGGAGGAGGCTGACACACAGATGGAGGGAGAGGGGGACAGAGAGGGAGGGAGAGGGGGACAGAGAGGGAGGGAGACGGACAGAGGGAGGAGGCTGATACACGGAGGGAGGGAGAGGGGGACACAGAGGGAGGGAGACACAGGGAGACGGACAGAGGGAGGAGGCTAACACACGGAGGGAGGGAAAGGGGGACAGAGAGGGAGGGAGACGGACAGAGGGAGGAGGCTGACACACGGAGGGAGGGAGAGGGGGACAGAGAGGAAGGGAGAGGGGGACAGAGAGGGAGGGAGACGGACAGAGGGAGGAGGCTGATACACGGAGGGAGGGAGAGGGGGACAGCGAGGGAGGGAGAGGGGGACAGAGAGGGAGGGAGACACAGGGAGACGGACAGAGGGAGGAGGCTGACACACGGAGGGAGGGAAAGGGGGACAGAGAGGGAGGGAGACAGACAGAGGGAGGAGGCTGACACACAGATGGAGGGAGAGGGGGACACAGAGGGAGGGAGACACAGGGAGACGGACAGAGGGAGGAGACTGACACACGGAGGGAGGGAGAGGGGGACACAGAGGGAGGGAGACACAGGGAGACGGACAGAGGGAGGAGGCTGACACACAGATGGAGGGAGAGGGGGACACAGAGGGAGGGAGACACAGGGAGACGGACAGAGGGAGGAGGCTGACACACGGAGGGAGAGAGAGGGGGACAGAGAGGGAGGGAGAGGGGGACAGAGAGGGAGGGAGACACAGGGAGACGGACAGAGGGAGGAGGCTGACACACGGAGGGAGGGAAAGGGGGACAGAGAGGGAGGGAGACGGACAGAGGGAGGAGGCTGACACACAGATGGAGGGAGAGGGGGACACAGAGGGAGGGAGACACAGGGAGACGGACAGAGGGAGGAGGCTGACACACGTAGGGAGGGAAAGGGGGACAGAGAGGGAGCGAGACACAGGGAGAGCAAATCAGCCGTGTGGCGTGTGCGAATGTCTGCTCGTCAGCAGGTAGACTGCGTGCATGTAGACAAGGGTGGCCAGTCCCAGAACCCCCCCTCTTCCCCATGGCAAAACACAGGGCCATGTCACAACCTGTTCACGAGCACAACGACAGCTACCTGGATCATATAAGTGTGTGGATCCACTCCATGTGCACATGTACAGTGCTACACGGAAGGCGCCAATGCATGGCTCGCCACACCTGCCCACTCCACTGCTGACTGCAGTCACACTTGACGCAGCAAGTAAGACCGTGCCACACATAGTTAAAGGGGCCAAAGTGGTGCCCAAGGGACACACCCATGCACAAGTGCACTGTGAGTGGAATGCAAGACAGATCCCAATTCCAAGAGGAAATGTCCCAACTTTGAAACAGATGAAACATGGATGTTGCATGGACCAAAATTAACATTGTCTCTCTCACACACAGGTCAACGTCGTGGTTCACCCCCCAACACTGGGGGGGAAGACTCACAGGACCCGGATCTGCGGGAGCCCGATCCCACCGGCAGCGACCACTCTCACCACTCTGTGGACGACCCCGACCGACCTGGCCCCTCTGGTGTCCAACCACCTGCAGCACCTGCATCAGGTAAAACTGTGCCAACCACCACCCCCACTCCTGCCACATCCCAGGAGACACCCAGGATCCCTGCCCCACCACCACAATGCAGCCAGGCTGGCCAGGAAGGACACGGTGTCCCGGGCACCCAGGAGGAGGCAGGCGACAACGCCAATGCCACCCCTCAGGGGTCCCGGAGACCCGATGTACCCACAAGGGCAGGCCAGGTGCAAGTGGGCAGGGGTGGTGGGAGTGGAGGACGTCGGAGGCGCGAGCCTGACCAGTTGGCTGGGGAACCGGTATTTGCCCATGTCCGAAACATCATGGACACATACCGGCAGGACACTACGGGCATGGCCCAGGTTGTGTCCACCCTCAATGAGATCAAGGGGACCCTCGATGAGATAAAGACCCAGCAGGCCCAGCAACATGCGGAGCAACATGCCTGTCTACTGCGACACCAACGGAGGATGGAGGACAGACAGGCTGAGCAAGTGACGGCGTTCCAGGGGATTCACGATACACTCCGTCGGATGGCCGACAACATGGCCGACCCTCCCTGTGCCAGAAGGCAGAGAACATCACCACCCATAGGGAGGGATCAGGAGGAGGAGGAGGAAACATCCGATGGAGCATCCCAGACATCGTCACGGCCTGCTGCTGAGGGTCCCCGCAGGAGGCCGGGTCGTCCACGGAAAGGACCGTGAGGGTCGGCGCTACATCACCATCTCCCAGGACACCTGGCCTGGCACCTGGCCCACTGGAGCAACAGCATCACAGCATCAAGAGACATTCTCTGCCACATGGCCCTGCTGGTCACTGGCTGACCAATGTTGACAAAGACTGTGGCATGGACTCTGAGGATTTCAAATGGCAAGGACACCAACTCCCCTACTGAACTTTGGATTCCAAAATCCCGGAAAGCCCCTCACTTTGTCCCCCCCCCCAATAATAAATCACACTATGAAGAGTAGATGCCTGCTGGTTGCATTATTACCTAACATGTGTCTTGTAAAGTCTAAACATGCCTGAGTCATCTTTTGTCTTCAACCATCCACACCCTGGGGCCTGAGTCTGGCACAGGACACATGGGTCACAGTGTATTAGGCAAGACAGACATGGAGCACCATACACACCCGTGATGGGCCCAACCAGCTGAGGGGGTGGCCGAACAACCGTGCTGACAGACACATTGAGTACAGCAACAGTCATGCGCAGAGGTCAGGGATCCAGTCCAGTGTCCTGGGGGGCACCCAGGTATGTGTAGACAGGTGGCAGAACCATGTCCTGCAAGCTTGAGTCCGGTGGATGCAGAGAATGGGGTCCTGGACCACGTTGGATGCATGGGGATGGCACATGTCACAATACCCACACAGTCATGGACATCATGCCCAATACACAGTCTCAGCCCACACACACAGCTTGCATCTTGCTACTCGACACATTGACACATAGCCACAATCAGGGAATACCATGCCAGACATGCTGGATGCACCGTGGCAACACACCAGCATTGACTGAGAAGAGGCACCTTGGAGGCATAGGGACACCTTTATTAGTCATGTTTTCGGGATTGCAGAGGCAACTTGAAGTACACATGAACACATCATGTGGAGTAACATGTGGGTCCAACACTGGCACCCCCCTTCTGCAGCACAAATGCGTGTTCGCCATGGAACTGGCACACAAGCGTCGGCTAACAGCTAAACACCCACAGATGCTCACGGAGAGCCTGCCATACACCATAGATCCGCTGATGTGGAAGTCCCACACCATGTCAAGCCAATGCTAACCGTATGTGTCCGAGGGCAGTGTCACACACATTGATGCCATCATCACAATCCCCTATCCCATCACTGATGACTGTCAACCAGGCAGACCATCTATTCAGGTGTACACAGCTGCATGCCGTGTCCCATGGTGATGCTACATGGCTGCAGAGGAACCAAACATCAACAGGGGCAGTGTGCATACATCGTGAACAACTGCCACACCCAATACACCCCAGATGCATCCCTTACCCTATGGAGACTTCCAAACGTGTCCGTGCCTGTAACGCTGAGTCAGCCCACGATGTCATGTCCATGAGGAATAGCAGTGCCACAACAATGCAAGCAGCAGACGGCATGCGCAAGTACCTGGGGAAGAGAGACACACAAGAAGTCAGCCACAAAAAGCACAGCCACTTGCATGTGCATTTACTCGACACATGTATGGATGACAACATGCTAGGTCACAATTATGACTGGGGAAATACAACCATCACTGGCACCATCACTCCAGTGACACACCCACACACACCTCTGACTCACGTGCCATACATGCAGGTGGAGACACACATCACAACACATGCCACACGGGGACCAATGCGTGCACACTCAGACACTGGTACTCACCACTAAGCAAAGAAGTCGCGTATGAGCCGAGTCCGGATGTCCTCTTGCGGCTCCACATCCTCCACATCACTAGCCCCATTGCCAAGCCCTTCGTCCTCCACGGGTGGATGGTCCTCGTCATGTTGATTCAGGATGAGTGGCACTGCTCTTTCAACTGCCATGTTGTGCAGCATGCAGCAGACCATGAAGATCTTGCAGACCTTCGCCGGTGCATATGGGAGTGCGCCGCCGGTCTTGTGGAGGCACCTGAATCGGCTCTTCAGCATGCCAAACGTCCTCTCTATCACTCGCCTTGTCCGGCCATGGGCGGTGTTGTAGCGGAGCTGGGCCGGCGTGATGGGGTTGTGGAGAGGTGTGAGCAGCCAAGGCATGTTGGGATAGCCAGCGTCCCCTACATGGGAAGCACATGGACATTGTTAGAAGTGGTGAAGCGGTCGTGCTGGTAGGCTATGCAAAATACAGGACAGACAGACTGTACCCACCAACAACACATGCCCGTTCGTTGCGCAGCTGCATCATCATTTCAGGCATCCTGCTACGCCTCATGATGTAGGCATCGTGTGCTGATCCTGGAAAACGAGCACAGACATGTGAAATCACCATGTTGGACTGACACACCACAAGGGCATTGATGGAGTGGTAGTGCTTTTGATTGCGGTACGCCACCTCCCGTGCGTGTGGTGGTACCAAAGCTACATGTGTCCCATCTATGGACCCAATGACATGGGGCATCCCTCCCAGGGCATAGAATCCACGCTTGACCGCAGTCATCTGTTCAGGGGTTGGGAACTTTATGAAGTCATCCAGGTGAATCAACATGGCCTCTAAGAAATCATGCAGCACACGGCAGAACATGCTCTGGGACATGCCACCAACATGAGCTATGGTATATTGAAAGGTACCCGTGGCAAGAAAATGTAGGGCAGCCATTACCTTCAGCTGGGGTGTCAGTGCCGTAGGATACCTGTGCTGCGGTTGCAGGTGTGGTGCCAGTCTCGCCGTCAACTCCAGAATCAACGGTTGGGTGAAGCGGTAGAGCCGGATGCTGTCATTCTCCTGCATGGCAGCCAAGTCCGGAATTGGTCGGGCAAGAGGCGGCGCTCTGCAGTAATTTGGAAGTGACAAGGAAGAGTGAGTGCACTACGACAACAAATCATGTGTACTGAGCACATGTTAATCTGTCAATGCAAATATGCTACATAGGGAGTCAGGTATGTGCTACATGCCCAGGACACGTATGGATGCAAGGTGACACTCCTACCAAGACCCAGCTACACACGGAGATTGAGAACCTCCCCATGCCACGCCATGGGAATAGCTGTGTCCCAGTGCAAGTGAACAGCCAGACGCAAGACAGGAGTGACATACGCCCACACATCAGCAGCAGTAGGATGCCGATTGCAGAGACTGGTAGCGGAACACTGGAGCCACAGGTCACATGACATTACACTAGGACAGCCCACACACCTTGCCATGAAGGTGCACATGTCATGACTCACCACACATTCCTTGTGAGGATGCTGACATGTCCTTGTCACGCTACTCCGTGTCCCATGCATACATGTGCACCTCACATCCGATACCACATGTGGCATGGTGTGCGGAACAGTGTGCAATGACAATCTACACACAGACACATGTTGGTTGCTGCAACGGATGCAGCTTTTGAGGGTGCTCCAACAGCAACATGATGGGAAGCCCCCACACATACATGACATAGTCACATTGTGCACCGTGGGTAGTGACAAGTCAGGTGTGATAAGCCCTGTACCGGGCATCAGGGGACACTTCCGTGTGTTAGTGTCCGTGCCATGCTAGTGACACTCACCCCAAGTGTGCAGTACGACATGCACACATGTCAAAGGAGTCAAGGGCATGCCTGGCACACATTGCACCATCACACAGTACATCTGTACACATCTCATCATACATCTGGTGCCTTCTCGACTCAGGAGTAATGTTCCACATCACAGGCCGTCACACCTGTGCCCCACACATGTAGTAATGCACAGACGATGCCTTGATGTCAATTAATGGACAAGTATGTCCATTCATGGACAAGTATGTCCATCCATGGACAAGTATGTCCATCCATGGACAAGTATGTCCGCCCTATCCCTACCTGTGTGCCGCCTGTCACCACTGTGATGTGTGAAAACCGCTGTACTGCTGCAAAGAGGGCCTGTGTACGTTCCCATATCACTATGGGAGTGCTGCCGTATGTGTACCCATCGTGATGGCGAGCGTACAGGCATGTGTACGGCCCGTACCACAACGAGTAGGCATACGCAAGAACACCCATAGTGGTACGGGCCGTACACACGCCTGTACGCTCCCTATCACTACGAGTACGCATACGCGAGGCCACCCACAGTGATAGGGAGCGTACAGGCGTGTGTATGGCCCGTACCACTATGGGTGTTCTTGCGTATGCGTACACGTTGTGGTACGGTCCGTACACACGCCTGTACGCTCCCTATCACTATGGTTGGCCTCGTGTATGCGTACTCGTAGTGGTACGGGCCGTACACACACCTGTACGCTCCCTATCACTATGGGTGTCCTCGCGTATGCGTACACGTAGTGGTATGGGCCGTACACACGCCTGTATGCTCCCTATCACTATGGGTGGCCTCGCGTATGCGTACTCGTAGTGGTACGGGCCGTACACACGCCTGTACGCTCCCTATCACTATGGGTGGCCTCGCGTATGCGTACTCGTAGTGGTACGGGCCGTACACACGCCTGTACGCTCCCTATCACTATGGGTGGCCTCGCATATACGTACTCGTAGTGGTACGGGCCGTACACACGCCTGTACGCTCCCTATCACTATGGGTGGCCTCGCGTATGCGTACTCGTAATGGTACGGGCCGTACACACGCCTGTACGCTCCCTATCACTATGTGTACGCATACGCGAGGCCACCCATAGTGATAGGGAGCGTACAGGCGTGTGTACGGCCCGTACCACTACGTGTACGCATACGCGAGGACACCCATAGTGATAGTGAACGTAGGCACGCGTGTACGGTCCGTTGCAATGCATTTGGGGTGCCCTAGGGCCCCGGAACGCACCGTACCTGTGTGTGGAGCTCCAAATTACATAGGGGACACATGAGGGACAAGTATTAAGGCCTACATGCATGCTGGTTGTCATGGAGACCAAGTTCAAAATTTGAATGTGTTCTGGAAGGTGCACAGCAGTAGTCAGTTGGAATTCTTCTACTTTGTTGCAATGTGTTTGTGGGGCTGACATCATGCAGGAGAATGAAACCGATAGAGAACCAACAGACTGCTAGGTTTGAAGGGATTGGAGGAAACATAGGATGCAAATGTGAGTGACCAATCACTCTGTACTCCTGTGCATGAGATGGGCCAGCAAGGCAGATATAAGGCAGCCAGGTCCCATGCGGGAGCACTTGCCTGCACATCTCTGTATTCCACGACCCAGCTGCTGCTACTGATTCCCTGGAACCATGTCAAGGGCTGTGGAGAGGTCACAGCCATTCACCATGGAGGAGAACATGGCTTTGGTGGATGTGATCCTCCCACGGTACCCCATGCTGTATGTGCGACCAGGTTATCAGGTGAGTTCAGTGTCCACTGGCACAGACTGTGTCCCTTTTTAGTGACTGTGACTTCTGCCATTGTGTCCAGGTGTGACACACATGCTTTGTACTGCAGGGGGTGTCCCAGGGGGGGGGGGGAATGCCTGATGTCTCCCAGCAGTGCCCTGAGACAGGAGGGGTGGGGGCCTATCACTCCCAGCAGTGCCCTGAGACAGGAGGGGTGTGTGCAGAGTCCTCCCAGCAGTGCCCAGACACAGGAGGGGTGGGTGCAGAGTCCTCCCAGCAGTGCCCTGAGACAGGAGGGGTGTGTGCAGAGTCCTCCCAGCAGTGCCCTGAGACAGGAGGGGTGTGTGCAGAGTCCTCCCAGCAGTGCCCAGACACAGGAGGGGTGGGTGTGGAGTCCTCCCAGCAGTGCCCTGAGACAGGAGGGGTGGGTGTGGAGTCCTCCCAGCAGTGCCCTGAGACAGAAGGGGTGTGTGGCTATCACTCCCAGCAGTGCCCTGAGACAGGAGGTGTGTGTGCAGAGTCCTCCCAGCAGTGCCCAGACGCAGGAGGTGTGTGTGCAGAGTCCTCCCAGCAGTGCCCAGACGCAGGAGGGGTGTGTGCAGAGTCCTCCCAGCAGTGCCCAGAGACAGGAGGGGTGGGCGCCTATCACTCCCAGCAGTGCCCAGAGACAGGAGGTGTGCAACACATGTGTGTGAGGCTGGAAGTACCCACATGCAAACTGCCTACAAGGGAACATGTCCCCATGAACTCATGTCAACAGACTCCACACACAAGTACAGTGATCACCAAGGATGCCACGAATGTTGCAGGTGGAGACATGGCCCTGCATGCATGGCCAAAGTAGAAGGGCTCCGTCACACACACAG
The DNA here is from genome assembly GCF_964204655.1 of Triturus cristatus. Classification (NCBI taxonomy): domain Eukaryota; kingdom Metazoa; phylum Chordata; class Amphibia; order Caudata; family Salamandridae; genus Triturus; species Triturus cristatus. The sequence continues at coordinate 187,156,734 of NC_140589.1, forward strand.
CTCATGTAGACACAGCTCTGCGCTAAACATTGGGAACACCCTGCAGGGAAGATATCAGGGTACACAGAGGAAGGAATACACCCTGGGACAATTGCACCATGCAGTAACTGCTTACATGAACAAAGAAAGTTAGCTAACACCTTGTGATGGCACACAGATCCCAGGGTCCCCCCAATGAGCAGCACACTACTACATACCCCACACACCCAACACATAAACACCACCCAAAACCATGTAGCAGCCCCACCAACACCAATACCAGCATAGCAGTAGTGTTATAATGAAAAGAAAATTAAGCTTTATTCAGCATGAGCACAATGTCCGTGGATCGCAGGCAGTTCAATATTCACAAAGCCCATAGGGCAGTCAATGAGTCTCAGCTGGATGGGGGACACAGTGGGATGCGTGTCCCCTACCTTGCCTGCACAGTTACATGCCATCGTCTTCCACAGGGGTGAGGGCATCATGGGGGGGGGAAGCAACAGGCACCGCAGGGACATCAGGGCAAAGGGGAGGCGTTGTGGGAGCAGGGATGGAGGACTCCACCACAGGGGGTGGGGCAGGGCCAAAGGCGGAGGCCAGGATGGCACTACACACCTTTGCAAGGTCCTCCAGGGAGTCCCCTGCACCCGAAGGATCCACAGGCCCCAAGGAGGGGGGGGGTCAGAGGGATGGGTCGCAGCGCCACCAGGGGAGGGCGTAGACAGGGGGGGAGAATCAACCACCCTGACCGAGGACTTCCTTGACCGCTTGCGGGGTGGTGTCACTGTGGGGCTCAGGGACAGAGCGGCCATGAAGGAGTCCTTGGGGGAGATGTGGCCAGGAGAGCTGAGGGGAGGGGATTTGGAGGGAGTGGACTGGGTGGAATGCGGACTCCCACTATGGCTGCGTGTCACACGTTTGCCCCCCGACCCAGTGGGTGTGCCTACCTCACCCTGTGTGTGCGTGTCAGGAGGAGTGCGGTGGACCTTCCCTGCTGGTGTGGTGCCTGTGTCTTTTGATGTGGGTGCATGCCGACGTCTGGGTGTACGTGGGACAGGCATGGGAGTGGGAAGTGTGGATGGGGCAGGGGTAGGTGGGGGGAGGTCGCGCTGCAGGAGACCCACTGCTGCAGTCATTGTGGAGTCTATGGACCTCAGCAAGTTGCGTTGGTCAGCCTGCGATGAATGAATGCCCTCCAAGTATGCCTCGATGTTGTTGAGGGTTTGCCCGTGGGCATGGAGGACATTAAGGATCGCAGCCTGACCAACCTGCAGTTGCCGCTGGATGTCCACAGACTCAGCATTGGCGGCAGCAGTGGAGACAGGGGCAGGGGGTGCGGTGCCTGGCATGAAGGAGACATGCGGTGACCGGGCACGCTGGGAAGGGACACGAGCAAGTGGGAGGCGGCTGATGGGAACTGAGGGGGCGGTGCGAGGTGTTGTTCTGCTGTCAGCTGCTGGTGCAGCCTCCGCCCACTCGGAGACATCCTCCTCGGACCTGTCAGCTTCGTATTCTGATGTGCCAGTCGACAGGTCCTCGGCCGCACTATCCTCCGCCTCTGTCCCACTCGATGTGCCAGCCCCGATGTCACGGCTGGCACTGGTGCTCGGTCTCTCCGCCTGGTCTGTGTCCATGTCTCCCTCTGTGTCCCCCGACGATGCTGTGGGCAGGGTGGAGAGACAGAAATTAATCAGACACCTGTACACATCTGTCACATGAGTCCAATCTACATAGGTAACATTGCATAGCCTGAAAAGGAAGATCCCTAACATCTACTAAACAAGGTACCGATGTAGGGCATGAAACACACAGTTGGTTGAGCCACCATGCCACTGAAATACCATGGAGAGCATGAGACAATAGCTAAAGACAGGAAACGGAGTCTGACATAGCACCCAGGCCCTGGGGACAATCCAGCACTGCATCTGCACCACACAGCGTTGGCGAAAATACCGATGACCAGGGACCATATCCATGAACTTGAGACACATGCTGCATAGGTAATGCTGAAAACATGCACAACATGACTCGGTCACTGCACCTTGCGTGTGTGTCCAGACAAACATCACACACTGCCCAGACCCAGCAAGTAGAAATCTGGATTTGACATATAGGCTTTGCCCGCCCCAACCACCCCCTACACGAGGCAAATAGTTGAGACACAGGTGGCACCAACATCTCATAGTCTGGGTGATAAACACAGGGGCAGGCAAAATGCAAGATTGGACGCCAAACAGCCAAGGTGCGCCTGTACAAATAATGAGGTACCAGTGCCCATCCTCAGATGAGTATAACAAGACACACAGGCACTAGCAACTGTGAGTATGAAGAAGGACATTCAGGTCAGGCAGCACAGTGGACACCTGTACAAAATAGCACGTCTATATACATGGTGCCAGGGGACAATGGCACAGAGCACAACCTACGCTGTAGACACTGAGAGTGTCCACGTGTATGATGACACATACAACACCGATGAAAAGGTGCCCCAGGGGACAGTAGTGGCCACGCAACTCCATGCTCCTGAATGGTAATGACTGCAACACACGCCACCATCCCTGCACTATGCGTATCGCACACTCATGCACATCATGTCACAGGCCACTACATAGGACATGCGCGCTGTAAGGCATGACACATGAGAGACCAACTCCCATGTCTGGAGTCAGCATCAGTGCCAACTGACATGGAACCCACATGCAGTGAACTTGACAGGGCACAGCCAAGGTCCCAAAACCTGTTACACACCACCCCCACACATGATGCTACAGGCATAGTTCTCGTGGACAAAGCGCCAGCCTACATTACCTTGTGAAGGAGTGACTACACACAGACCAGGGAACACATTGCAAGGAGGGGAAGGGTGGCAGGGGCGCAGCGTTATACTGGGGCAAAATGGATCTGCACAGCACCTTTAATCCCTGGCAGTGAATTCATGCTACTGTGCCCTTACAAATGCCGGTGACACACAACACACACATGTACCTACCCCCTTCCGGCTGCTGCTTCGCCTGTAAGCGCCTATCCAAGTCTGGAAAGACCACCGGCAGCACACGCCTGTGGAGGTGGCTCAGACGGCGGCGGCCGCGGTTCTTGTGGCTCTCAGGTGAGTCCTCCAGCAGGACCCGTGCAATCCTCCGCGTCCAGCACCGGATATCCTGCCAGCGTTTCCTCACCTGGGACAGGCTCCGCCTCCGACCATCCACACCCCTCACGGCACTGACAGCGGTCAGCCAGATCTGCTCCTTGGCAGTGGCGCCTACCTGTGAGGAAGAACAAGTGACACCACATCAATACACCAGCCACATGTCACAGAGAGACATTTGATAACAAATTAGCAGGTAACAACAAGGCATGTCATGCAGCCAACGCATTGCACCTTTGTCATAGGGACATGATCGTCTGGTGAGGGAAAAAGCAGTACGTGCCATAGTGGGTACACAGGTGGAATGATGGCAATGTCACAATCAATGATCAAGGGTCACACTGTGCATCACACCCACCCCTCCTGTCTCAGGGCACTGCTGTTAGTGATAGGCACACACCCCTCCTGTCTCAGGGCACTGCTGGGAGCACTCTGTACCCACCCCTCCTGTCTCAGGGCACTGCTGTGAGTGATAGGCACACACCCCTCCTGTCTCAGGGCACTGCTGGGAGCACTCTGTACCCACCCCTCCTGTCTCAGGGCACTGCTGTGAGTGATAGGCACACACCCCTCCTGTCTCAGGGCACTGCTGTTAGTGACAGGCACACACCCCTCCTGTCTCAGGGCACTGCTGGGAGCACTCTGTACCCACCCCTCCTGTCTCAGGGCACTGCTGTTAGTGATAGGCACACACCCCTCCTGTCTCAGGGCACTGCTGGGAGACATCAGGCATCCCCCCCCCTGGGACCCCCCCAACAGTACATGGCATGTGTGTCACACCGGGACACAATGGCAGAAGTCACAGTCACAACATAGGGACAGTCTGTGCCAGTGGCCTATGCACTCACCTGATACCCTGGTCGCCCATACAGCATAGGGTACTGTGGGAGGATCACATCCAGCAATGCCATGTTCTCCTCCAGGGTGAATGGCTGTGACCTCTCCACAGCCCTTGACATGGTTCCAGGGAATCAGTAGCAGCAGCTGGGTCGACGAATTCAAAGATGTGCAGGCAAGTACTCCCTCATGGGACCTGGCTGCCTTATATGTGCCTTTCTGCCCTGTCTCATGCACAGGAGTACAGAGTGATTGGTCACTCACATTTGCATCCTATGTTTCCACCAATCCCTTCAAACCTAGCAGTCTGTGTGTACTCTATCGGTTTCATTCTCCTGCATGATGTCAGCCCCACAAACACATTGCAACAAAGTATTTTTATTCCAACTGACTTCTGCTGTTCACCTTCCAGAAGAAATTCGAATTTTGAACTTGGTCTCCATGACAACCAGCATGCATGTAGGCCTTAATACTTGTCCCTCATGTGTCCCCTATGTAATTTTGAGCTCCACACACAGGTACGGTGCGTTCCGGGGCCCTAGGGCACCCCAAATGCATTGCAACGGCCCGTACACGCGTGACTACGTTCACGATCAGTATGGGTGGCCTCGCGTATGCGTACTCGTAGTGGTACGGGCCGTACACACGCCTGTACGCTCCCTATCACTACGAGTACGCATACGCGAGGCCACCCATACTGATAGGGAGCGTACACACGCCTGTACGCTCCCTATCAGTATGTGTGGCCTCGCGTATGCGTACTCGTAGTGGTACGGGCCGTACACACGCCTGTACGCTCCCTATCACTACGAGTACGCATACGCGAGGCCACCAATACTGATAGGGAGCGTACACACGCCTGTACGCTCCCTATCAGTATGTGTGGCCTCGCGTATGCGTACTCGTAGTGGTACGGGCCGTACACACGCCTGTACGCTCCCTATCAGTATGGGTGGCCTCGCGTATGCGTACTCGTAGTGATAGGGAGCGTACAGGTGTGTGTACTGCCCGTACCACTACGAGTACGCATACGCGAGCCCACCCATACTGATAGGGAGCGTACAGGCGTGTGTACGCTCCCTCTCAGTATGTGTGGCCTTGCGTATGCGTACTCGTAGTGGTACGGGCCGTACACACGCCTGTACGCTCCCTATCAGTATGGGTGGCCTCGCGTATGCGTACTCATAGTGATAGGGAGCGTACAGGCGTGTGTACGGCCCGTACCACTACGAGTACGCATACGCGAGCCCACCCATACTGATAGGGAGCGTACAGGCGTGTGTACGGCCCGTACCACTACGAGTACGCATACGTGAGGCCACACATACTGAGAGGGAGCGTACACACGCCTGTACGCTCCCTATCAGTATGGGTGGGCTCGCGTATGCGTACTCGTAGTGGTACGGGCCGTACACATGCCTGTACGCTCGCCATCACGATGGGTACACATACGGCAGCACTCCCATAGTGATATGGGAACGTACACAGGCCCTCTTTGCAGCAGTACAGCGGTATTCACACATCACAGTGGTGACAGGCGGCACACAGGTAGGGATAGGGCGGACATACTTGTCCATGGATGGACATACTTGTCCATTAATTGACATCGAGGCATCGTCTGTGCATCACTACATGTGTGGGGCACAGGTGTGAAAGGCCTGTGATGTGGAACATTACTCCTGAGTCGAGAAGGCACCAGATGTATGATGAGATGTGTACAGATGTACTGTGTGATGGTGCGATGTGTGCCAGGCATGCCCTTGACTCCTTTGACATGTGTGCATGTCGTACTGCGCACTTGGGGTGAGCGTCACTGGCATGGCACGGACACCAACACACGGAAGTGTCCCCTGATGCCCGGTACAGGGGTTATGACACCTGACTTGTCACTACCCACGGTGCACAATGTGACTATGTCATGTATGTGTGGGGGCTTCCCATCAGGTTGATGTCGGAGCACCCTCAAAAGCTGCAGCCGTTGCAGCAACCAACATGTGTCTGTGTGTAGATTGTCATTGCACACTGTTCCGCACACCATGCCACATGTGGTATCGGATGTGAGGTGCACATGTATGCATGGGACACGGAGTAGCGTGACAAGGACATGTCAGCATCCTCACAAGGTATGTGTGGTGAGTCATGACATGTGCACCTTCATGGCAAGGTGTGTGGGCTGGCCTAGTGTAATGTCATGTGACCTGTGGCTCCAGTGTTCCGCTACCAATCTCTGCAATCGGCATCCTACTGCTGCTGATGTGTGGGCGTATGTCACTCCTGTGTTGCGTCTGGCTGTTCACTTGCACTGGGACACAGCTATTCCCATGGCGTGGCATAGGGAGGTTCTCAATCTCCGTGTGTAGCTGGGTCTTTGAAGGAGTGTCACCTTGCATCCATACGTGTCCTGGCCATGTAGCACATACCTGACTCCCTATGTAGCATGTGTGTATTGCCAGATTAACATGTGCTCAGTACACATGAGTTGTTGTCGTAGTGCACTCACTCTTCGTTGTCACTTCCAAATTACTGCAGAGCGCCGCCTCTTGCCCGAAGAATTCCAGACTTGGCTGCCATGCAGGATGATGACAGCATCCGGCTCTACCGCTTCACCCAACCGTTGATTCTGGAGTTGACGGCGAGACTGGCACCACACCTGCAACCGCAGCACAGGTATCCCACGGCACTGACACCCCAGCTGAAGGTAATGGCTGCCCTACATTTTCTTGCCACGGGTACTTTTCAAAATACCATAGCTCATGTTGGTGGCATGTCCCAGAGCACGTTCAGTGGTGTGCTGCATGATTTCTTAGAGGCCATGTTGATTCACCTGGATGACTTCATCAAGTTCCCAACCCCTGAACAGATGACTGAGGTCAAGCGTGGATTCTATGCCCTGGGAGGGATGCCCCATGTCATTGGGTCCATAGATGGGACACATGTAGCTTTGGTATCACCACACGCACGGGAGGTGGCGTACCGCAATCGGAAGCACTACCACTCCATCAATGCCCTTGTGGTGTGTCTGTCCAACATGGTGATTTCACATGTCTGTGCTCGTTTTCCAGGATCAGCACACGATGCCTACATCATGAGGCGTAGCGGGATGCCTGATATGATGATGCAGCTGCGCAACGAACGGGCATGTGTTGTTGGTGGGTACAGTCTGTCTGTCCTGTATATTGCATAGCCTACCAGCACGACCGCTTCACCACTTCTAACGATAACCATGTGCTTTCCATGTAGGGGACGCTGGCTATCCCAACATGCCTTGGCTGCTCACACCTCTCCGCAACCCCATCACGCCGGCCCAGCTCCGCTACAACACCGCCCATGGCCGGACAAGGCGAGTGATAGAGAGGACGTTTGGCATGCTGAAGAGCCGATTCAGGTGCCTCCACAAGACCGGCGGCGCGCTCCCATATGCACCGGCGAAGGTCTGCAAGATCTTCATGGTCTGCTGCATGCTGCACAACATGGCAGTTGAAAGAGCAGTGCCACTCATCCTGAATCAACATGACGAGGACCATCCACCCGTGGAGGACGAAGGGCTTGGCAATGGGGCTAGTGATGTGGAGGATGTGGAGCCGCAAGAGGACATCCGGACTCGGCTCATACGCGACTTCTTTGCATAGTGGTGAGTACCAGTGTCTGAGTGTGCACGCATTGGTCCCCGTGTGGCATGCGTTGTGATGTGTGTCTCCAGTCCACCTGCATGTATGGCACGTGAGTCAGAGGTGTGTGTGGGTGTGTCACTGGAGTGATGGTGCCAGGGATGGTTGTACTTCCTCAGTCATAATTGTGACCTAGCATGTTGTCATCCATACATGTGTCGAGTAAATGCACATGCAAGTGCCTGTGCTTTTTGTGGCTGACTTCTTGTGTGTCTCTCTTCCCCAGGTACCTGCGCATGCCGTCTGCTGGTTGCATTGTTGTGGCACTGCTATTCCTCATGGACATGACATCGTGGGCTGACTCAGCGTTACAGGCACGGACACGTTTGGAAATCTCCATGGGGTAAGGGATGCATCTGGGGTGTATTGGGTGTGGCAGTTGTTCACGATGTGTGCACACTGCCCCTGTCGGTGTTTGGTTCCTCTGCAGCCATGTCGCATCCCCATGGGACACGACATGCAGCTGTGTACACCTGAATAGATGGTCTGCCTGGTTGACAGTCATCAGTGATGGGATAGGGGATTGTGATGATGGCATCAATGTGTGTGACACTGCCCTCGGACACATTCGGTTAGCATTGGCTTGACATGGTGTGGGACTTCGACATCCGCGGATCTATGGTGTATGGCAGGCTCTCCGTGTGCAGCTGTGGGTATTTAGCTGTTAGCCGACGCTTGTGTGCCAGGTCCATGGCGAACACGCATGTGTGCTGCTGAAGGGGGGTGCCAGTGTTGGACCCACATGTTACTCCACATGATGTGTTCATGTGTACTTCGAGTTGCCTCTGCAATCCCGAATACATGACTAATAAAGGTGTCCCTATGCCTCCAAGGTGCCTCTTCTCAGTCAATGCTGGTGTGTTGCCATGGTGCATCCTGCTTGTCTGGCATGGTATTCCCTGATTGTGGCTATGTGTCAATGTGTCGAGTGGCAAGATGCAAGCTGTGTGTGTGGGCTGAGACTGTGTATTGGGCATGATGTCCATGACTGTGTGGGTATTGTGACATTTGCCATCCCCATGCATCCAACGTTGGCCAGGCCCCCATTCTCTGCATCCACCGGACTCAAGCTTGCAGGACATGTTTCTGCCACCTGTCTACACATACCTGGGTGCCCCCCAGGACACTGGACTGGATCCCTGACCTCTGCGCATGACTGTTGCTGTACTCAATGTGTGTGTCAGCACGGTTGTTCGGTAACCCCCTCAGCTGGTTGGGCCCATCACGGGTGTGTATGGTGCTCCATGTCTGTCTTGCCTAATACACTGTGACCCATGTGTCCTGTGCCAGACTCAGGCCCCAGGGTGTGGGTGGTTGAAGACAAAAGATGACTCAGGCATGTTTTGACTTTACAAGACACATGTTAGGTAATAATGCTACCAGCAGGCATCTACTCTTCATAGTGTGATTTATTATTGGGGGGGGGGGGGACAACAAAGTGAGTGTCTTTCCGGGAATTTGGAATCCAAAGTTCAGTAGGGGAGTTGGTGTCCTTGCCATTGGATGTCCTCAGAGTCCATGCCACAGTCTTTGTCAACATTGGTCAGCCAGTGACCAGCAGGGCCATGTGGCAGAGAATGTCTCTTGATGCTGTGATGCTGTTGCTCCAGTGGGCCAGGTGCCAGGCCAGGTGTCCTGGGAGATGGTGATGTAGCGCCGACCCTCACGGTCCTTTCCGTGGACGACCCGGCCTCCTGCGGGGAACCTCACCAGCAGGCCGTGACGACATCTGGGATGCTCCGTCGGATGTTTCCTCCTCCTCCTCCTCCCGATCCCTCCCTGTGGGTGGTGATGTTCTCCGCCTTCTGGCACAGGGAGGGTCGGCCATGTTGTCGGCCATCCGACGGAGTGTAGCGTGAATCCCCTGGAATGCCGTCACTTGCTCAGCCTGTCTGTCCTCCATCCTCCGTTGGTGTACCAGTAGACAGGCATGTAGCTATGTTATGTTACTCCGCACTTTTTGAGCGCACGGCTACCCCAGAAGGGTGTCCCGGCGCTTTGGCAAAGTGACCCAGAGAAACACGAAACCAAAGGGAGAGACCTACTACCGTCACACTAGGTTACTTAGTAAAAAGCAGAGTTTTCAACTCCTTCCTGAAAGCCAGAAGATTATTCGCTTTCCGAAGGGAAAGTGGGAGCTCGTTCCACAGGCAGGCTGTCACATACTGGAAGGAGCGGCCTCCCATCCGGACGCGTTTAACCACCGGCACCTCCGTTTTAGCCAGGTCCGCTGACCTCAGCAGCCTCCGCGGCACATAGAAGACGATACGCTTCCTCAGGTAGTGAGGGCCAATCGCATGAAGGGCCTTGAATGCCAGAGAGAGGAGCTTGAAACTGATTCTCCCCCAAATTGGGAGCCAGTGCAGCCTAGCCAAAAGCGCAGAGGCACTAGCTCTCCTAGGCAACCCATAAATAACTCTGGCCGCCGAGTTCTGGACAATCTGCAGTTTGGATAACAAATACTTAGGTAGGCCTGCAAAAAGAGCATTTGCATAATCCAGGCGGGAGCCCACAAGCGCCTGGACAACCTTCCTACGATACTGCAGTGAAAGTAGGGGAAGAAATTTCTTAAGCATCTTAAGGATGCTGAAACATTTCCCTGCTAATCCCAGGATGTGTGGACGAAAAGATAGAACATCGTCAAACACCACTCCGAGATTTTTTACCTGGGAAGATGGCTTCTCTGGGGGGGACATGTCCTGGGGCCACCATGACTTCCAGCCCGGATCAGGGGCACAGCCGAAAAAAAGCAGCTCAGATTTGTCTGAGTTGCATTTCAGGCTGTGCCGCTGGAACCACGCAAAGACTGCACTCAGGCAGTCCTTAATGTAGCTCCGCATGTTGCTGGGCCTGCTGGGTCTTTATCTCATCGAGGCTCCCCTTGATCTCATTGAGGGTGGACACAACCTGGGCCATGCCCGTGGTGTCCTGCCGGTATGAGTCCAGGATGTTACGGACATGGGAAAATACCGGCTCCCCAGCCAACTGGTCAGGCTCGTGCCTCTGCCGTCCTCCACTCCCACCACCCCTGCCCACTTGCGCCTCGCCTGCCCTTGTGGGCACATCGGGTCTCCGGGACCCCTGAGGGGTGGCATTGGCGTTGTCGCCTGCCTCCTCCTGGGTGCCCGGGAAACCGTGTCCCTCCTGGCCAGCCTGGCTGCATTGTGGTGTTGGGGCAGGGATCCTGGGTGTCTCCTGGGATGTGGCAGGAGTGGGGGTGGTGGTTGGCACAGTTGTACCTGACGCAGGTGCTGCAGGCGGTTGGACACCAGAGGGGCCAGGTCGGTCGGGGTCGTCCACAGAGTGGTGAGAGTGGTCGCTGCCGGTGGGATCGGGCTCCTGCAGATCCGGGTCCTGTGAGTGTTCCCCCCCAGTGTTGGGGGGTGCACCACGACGTTGACCTGTGTGTGAGAGAGACAATGTTAATTTTGGTCCATGCAACATCCATGTTTCATCATTTCCAAAGTTGGCACATTTCCTCTTGGAATTAGGATCTGTCTTGTATTCCACTCACAGTGCACTTGTGCATGGGTGTGTCCCTTGGGCACCACTTTGGCCCCTTTAACTATGTGTGGCACAGTCTTACTTGCTGCGTCAAGTGTGACTGCAGTCAGCAGTGGAGTGGGCAGGTGTTGCGAGCCATGCATTGGCGCCTTCCGTGTAGCACTGTACATGTGCACATGGAGTTGTTCCACACACTTATGTGATGCAGGTAGCTGTCATTGTGCTCGTGCGAAGGTTGTGACATGGCCCTGTGTTTTGCCATGGAGAAGAGGGGGGGTTCTGGCACGGGCCACCCTTGGCTACATGCACGCAGTCTACCTGCTGACGAGCAGACATTCCCACACACCACACGGCTGATTTGCTCTCCCTGTGTCTCCCTCCCTCTCTGTCCCTCTCTCCCTCCCTCTCTGTCCCCCTCTCCCTCCCTCTCTGTCCCCCTCTCCCTCCCTCTCTGTCCCCCTCTCCCTCCCTCTCTGTCACCCTCTCCCTCCCTCTGTGTGTCACCCTCTGTCACCTCAGCCCAGCTTCCTGGGCACACACTGTTAGCAGATCTTTGAGTGGCCCTTGGCTTGTTGATGTGAGTTTGTTTCTGATCTCCAGGCACCCATTGGGTGTGATGTGTGTCTGTGCGCTGCTGCTGTGGTGGTGTGTGCTGCCACTCTTTCACAATGTTGGCTGTTCATTAGGTGCTGTCATGTGCAAAACAGTGCCTTCACCCCCATGTGTTGATGCAAGGCGTCCACCATTTGCTGGCAAGTCATTCCTGTGTTGGGACACACTGTTTGTCTGGCTGTGACCTAGGCCATATGGGCAGAGTGCATTGTTGTCTGCTTCGGAGTCGCACTATGTGATTTTTGGGGCCCAGCCTCCCGCCATCCGGGTTACCGTGTCATGTGTTGTTGTCTTCTGTGACTTGCCATTGTCCAGCTGGGTGCATGGGGCATGGTGGCAGCAGTGGCATGTGCGTGCTCATGGAGTGTGGTTGAGTAATGCGATGGCTTGTGGTGGTTGCGTGCCTGTTAGTGATTTTGGTTGTGGATGCCGTTCCCCCCATGTGAGGTGCGTTGTTTGTGTACTCACCCGGGTCTCGGAGTCCTTCTAATCCTTCGACTGCCTCCACCGGCAGTATGGCCATCACGCTCTCCTCCCAGGGATGGTACTGTACTGGTCTGCGGGAGGGCCCTCCTCCGGTGGCGTTGGCCTGGTCGTGTTCCTCCTGCCTCTTGGCTCTGACCCTCCTCCGCAGATCGTACCACCTGTTCTGGCATTCCTGCCTGGTCCTCCTGGTGTCCGCTACAGCATTCACAGCATCGACGATGGTCTGCCACATGGCTGTTTTTGCTGCCAGGCTGGTGTTTCTGACCAATGTTCCAAAGATCTGTGGCTCGACTCTGAGGATTTGATCAACAAGGACCTCCAACTCTCGGTTACTGAACTTTGGATTCTTGGTAGTGGGCATGGTGAGGGGTGTGGGTGGGGATGGTGGGGGGGGTGTGTGGATGTTGGGGGGGGTGTGTGGATGGTTGTGTGTGTGTGTGTGTGTGAATGTGATGAGGGAGTGTTTGTGAGGGTGGTTGTGTGAAGGTGTGCAAGTGTAAGGTGTGGTGTAGCTTGTTGTATGGTTCTGTGGTGTCTGGCAGCAGTGAGTCTGTTGCAAAGGCTCATGGTTTGTGTGTGTGGGCCCTTTTTATTGGTCCATGGGTGGGTGTGGCAGTGTTTGAATTTTGGGTGGGTGTGTTATAAGTAGGGCTCCCGGTTTTATGGTATTTATTCTTTTGCCATTTCCGTCTGTATTTATCCATATTTGTTTTTTGGGCATTTTTTCTGTATTTATCCACATTTATTTTTGCCGTAAGTAAAAAACGACGCTACAGCTAGTATTTTCCCACATTTATTTAAATTAACAATGCACACATGCGCTCACTTAAAATAGTGATTTGTTGTGGCTTTAGCAGTGCTATAAATGGTCCGGTACTGAGTAATTTCAAAAGGAGAGTACCTGTGCTTCTCAGTTTTGCTATAAAAACACTTTAGGATAGAGTACAAGCACTTATCAGGAGCAAACATGTGCCAGCTCTTCTGTATTTCCATCTAAAACTAGGTAGAAATCTGCCTTCAAGTGTCTACGGTTTTCACACAGAAAGTACGTAAGGTTACCTATATTGGTGGTGGTGTGTTTGTGTGTAGATAGACAGACAGATAGATAGATCCCAAGCTACACGCCACGTCATTGTCACATTAAATAGTCACTCCCACTTAAGGCATTAGTAAACATAAACAACCTACTACGTGTCTCACTTCAAACCCTCTACATTTCACAAGTGCTATGGTAATGGATTAAATGCTGCGCAATGCACATACAAAATATACATAGACACATGAATAAATGTTGTGTGGGTGAAGAGTTTAAACATGAAAAAACCAAAACATCTATATGTTGCCACAGAGGCGCAACTAGAGCCAAATTTCGGGGGGGGCTGAGCAAAAATTTCGGGGGGGGCTGAACTTTAAGCAATAGGCAGAGTGGAGCTGCAGGGGCTCCTAGAAGGGGTGAAACAACAGCAAGGCCTCATTAACATGCAAATGGTCTTTTAAAGACCTGTGAAGTGCTCGGGTGCGGCTGCTTTTTTGCCCGGGAAGGTGTCTCATCCCGGGCTGCCACACACGACGGGGGGGTGGGGCTGGAGCCCTGTGAGTCCAATGGGTGTTGCGCGCCTGTGTTGCCAGCCTAATTGAGAAACCTCATAAATTACACATGAGACGCCAAACACTCTAAATATGCCGCCTGTATATTTAACATTTATAAAAATATAAAGTCTTTAACAAACTATTTGACATTTAAAACACGCTGCAGTTATATCGTCATAAAAGTGAAAAGCACCTTTGTCTCCCCTCAGACCTGGAATGCATTTCTGAAATGAAAAGCGCTCTGCCGATGCAGCTATAATGACTTACAAAGCCAGATGAAAGTGCAGCAAACACTAATTCGAACCCCAATAAGCATTCTACTTTCATGGAAGCCAGTTACCTAACAAATGTATGTGTCCGTGTCAGAACTACCCCTCCTATAATGCATCTGGACAATCGCAAATATGCCTGCAAAAGACTTATATATATCATTTAAGGACGTGGCATGTCGCTTGGGAGCTCTCTGCTGCCAAAACCTGTTTTCAAAACCCGGGAGGGGAGCGTCAGCTCCTTCTCTGCTAATAGCTGCCGAGGTTTCAGATTGTACCGCTGGCCTTCTTATCGCCTCACACCTGGCCGTGAAACCAAGCACCCTGCAGCTATGCCCCTTCTACCAAACTCCCGGCTATACAATGAAACCATGGTGATCTGGATAATCATTAAAGTGGCACCTTTCTTCTGTCTCCTCCTCCTCTCTTTAGACGCCTGGTTCTGAGCGTGAATTGCATGCACAGCTATGTCGGTCCGAAGCACTCACGCTGCCGTGTGAAATCATGGGGTGAAAGAACAATAAAGCCTCGTTAACAAGCAAATGATCTTTAAAAAGACCTGTGAAGTACTCGGGTGCGGCTGTGTGCCTGGGATGGAAATTCCAGCAGCAGGAAGGGGGCATGGCTGGATTCGAGCACAGCAGTGTGGCAACATTTTCTAGTATTTTGCCGTTTCTAAATATAAATACAGACAAAGGAAATATAGATTTCCGTCTGTATTTATATGTAGAAATCCGTAAATACGGAAAACCGGGAGCCCTAGTTATAAGTAGTGATGGTGTTTTGGCCCTCTGTTTGTCTTTGGCAGTTGCAGGTCAGTGAAGGTGTATTTGTAGTGTTTGTTGGCCATGTTTATTGGCTTTGTGCCATTCGAATAGTGTCTTCTTGTGTTGTTTTGTTTTGTCCTGGTTGTGTACGTGCGTTTTGAGCGTGTGTACGGTGTGTAGATGGGCCATTTGGTTGTACGGTGCTGTCCTTGTGTGTGGGTTGGTACGACTCGTACATGCGGTTGTGATGTTGGGGCCTGGGGTGCGCTCCGTACTTAGGAGGTTGTGTTGGGGGTAGGACCGGAACGTACTGGGGTGTACATAGACGGTGGTACGACACGTACTGGGGTGGGGGTACGACTGGAACGTACTGGGGTGTAGGTACACGGGGGTATGACACGTACAGGGGTGGGGGTACGACTGGAACGTACTGGGGTGTACATAGACGGTGGTACGACACGTACTGGGGTGGGGGTACGACTGGAACGTACTGGGGTGTAGGTACACGGTGGTGCGACACGTACAGGGGTGGGGGTGGGGCTCGAACGTACTGGGGTGTACATAGACGGTGGTATGACGCGTACAGGGGTGGGGGTACGACTGGAACGTACTGGGGTGTACATAGACGGTGGTACGACACGTACTGGGGTGGGGGTATGACTGGAACGTACTGGGGTGTAGGTACACGGGGGTATGACACGTACTGGGGTGGGGGTGGGGCTCGAACGTACTGGGGTGTACATAGACGGTGGTACGACACGTACTGGGGTGGGGGTATGACTGGAATGTACTGGGGTGTACATAGACGGTGGTATGACACGTACTGGGGTGGGGGTACGACTGGAACGTACTGGGGTGTAGGTACACGGGGGTATGACACGTACTGGGGTGGGGGTACGACTGGAACGTACTGGGGGTGTAGGTACACGGGGGTATGACACGTACAGGGGTGGGGGTACGACTGGAACGTACTGGGGTGTACATAGACGGTGGTACGACACGTACTGGGGTGGGGGTACGACTGGAACGTACTGGGGTGTACATAGACGGTGGTACGACACGTACTGGGGTGGGGGTACGACTGGAACATACTGGGGTGTAGGTACACGGGGGTATGACACGTACTGGGGTGGGGGTACGACTGGAACGTACTGGGGTGTAGGTACACGGTGGTGCGACACGTACAGGGGTGGGGGTGGGGCTCGAACGTACTGGGGTGTACATAGACGGTGGTACGACACGTACTGGGGTGGGGGTACGACTGGAACGTACTGGGGTGTACATAGACGGTGGTACGACACGTACTGGGGTGGGGGTACGACTGGAACGTACTGGGGTGTAGGTACATGGGGGTATGACACGTACAGGGGTGGGGGTACGACTGGAACGTACTGGGGTGTACATAGACGGTGGTACGACACGTACTGGGGTGGGGGTACGACTGGAACGTACTGGGGTGTAGGTACACGGTGGTGCGACACGTACAGGGGTGGGGGTGGGGCTCGAACGTACTGGGGTGTACATAGACGGTGGTACGACACGTACTGGGGTGGGGGTACGACTGGAACGTACTGGGGTGTACATAGACGGTGGTACGACACGTACTGGGGTGGGGGTACGACTGGAACGTACTGGGGTGTAGGTACACGGGGGTATGACACATACTGGGGTGGGGGTACGACTGGAACGTACTGGGGTGTAGGTACACGGTGGTGCGACACGTACAGGGGTGGGGGTGGGGCTCGAACGTACTGGGGTGTACATTGACGGTGGTACGACACGTACTGGGGTGGGGGTACGACTGGAACGTACTGGGGTGTAGGTACACGGGGGTATGACACGTACTGGGGTGGGGGTACGACTGGAACGTACTGGGGTGTAGGTACACGGTGGTGCGACACGTACAGGGGTGGGGGTGGGGCTCGGACGTACTGGGGTGTACATAGACGGTGGTGCGACACGTACAGGGGTGGGGGTGGGGCTCGAACATACTGGGGTGTACCTAGACGGGTGGGGGTATACATACACGGGGGGTACGTGTCGGACGTACGGGGGCTGGGGGGAGTGTTGGGCACGTATGCGGGCACATGTCTCCATGGTTGCTATAGGAGTTCGATGCGGACGGTGTTTTTTCCATACGGTTGTAACCTTGGACGCACGGGATGGATCGTGATTCCTCGGTCGGACTTGACTTTTCACATTTGTAAGGTAAATCGTCCGAGGACGTGTCGGACACATTTTCCGACCCGAGGACGTGTGGGGAATGATTCCCAGTGCGGTTCGTATGGACTTTTTACCATGCGAATCGTGATTGCCAGTTCGTACGGCACTTGGACGATTCGTACGGTAAAAAGACCCGATACGAGTCGTACGGGGACATTTTTTACCGGATCGTGATCGGCACCTAAATGCTGTTGCCCACACGACAAAATATGCAGGGGAGCTCAATGGAATGTGGTCAGTTGTGGGGTAAGTGGCCCCCTGCAGCAAAGAGGAATAGGTAAGGCTGTGTCAGAGATTTCCCTGGGGTAATTATCTTTACCTCATGTGCTAAATGCCCCACGGTATACCGACAAACTTGTAATGAGGACCATATACATTTCTAGCATCATATCGAGAGCATAACAAAGGGGCAGAAGAGCCTTATGTGACAGGAAAAATTGAAGATTAAATCTGACATTCAACAGCGCCTTATAGAAATGAAGTTCAGTTGGAGTGAGTGTGGGTGTATGGTGCAACTTTCTCGGAATAGGGTCTGTTTGGGGTACGGTAGAAAAGCAATAGTGATGCCACAGAAAAGGAGATTGTTTGGGGGAGGGGAGGTCACAGCAACTTTCAAAATTCATTTGACCTCACCAAAAGTACATACTTTAATTAGGTGCCTTTATGTATGTAGCTGATTTCAGAAATACATTCTAAAGATGCCTGATGACAGTGGCATAAAGATCTTACCAATATGAGCCATGCCCCACTTATGCTTTTGATCATCTTCATCATTTGTTTGTATGGTCTCTTCCTCATCGGATATTGTATCTATGCCTAACTGCAACGTTGTTTAACATGCAACAAATGAGTACAAAGGTGAGGCTACTTGTCTGGTTGGTATGTTAGCAGAAACCTCCAACAGCCCTTTTATAGTCCAAAGGCACGTTCTACCACGGTGTGTGTTCTGACGTTGTCAGAAGGTTCAGGAGCCGTGCTGATGACAGAGCTAGGAGCTGTGCTGATGCACTTAGAAGAGTCAGGAGCTGTGCCTATGTTGTCAGAGGAGTCAGGAGCCATGTTGATGCTCTCAGACGGATTTGGAGCCGTGCTGATGTTCTCAGAGGGGTCAGGAGCCGTTTTTATATTCTCAGAGGGTTTAGGAGCTATGCCAATGTTTTCAGGAGTTAGGAGCCGTGCTGATCTTCTCAAGAGTCAAGAGCCGTGCATATGTTCTCAGAGGGATTAAGAGCTGTGTTGATGTTCTCGGAGGCGGCAGGAGTTGTACTGATGTTCTCAGAGGAGTTAGGAGCCATGCGTATGTTCTCAGAGGGGTCAAGAGCCACGCTGATGTGCTCAGATGGGTCAAGAGCCCTGCTGATGTTCTCAGAGGAGTCAGGAGCCGTGCTGATGTTCTGAGAAGGGTAATGAGCTGTGCTGATGCTCTCAGAGGGGTCACAACCCTTATATCAGGGAATACATCTGCACATGGGTATATGAAATTATTGACACTAGTAATGCACATTTTGAGTGCTTCTGTAAGGATGACACTCTATTCAATGTATATGGGCACTATCATATCAATAGCAAGATTTTTCATTGCAAGATATGAGTTTTCCTTTGCGCTGCGTTCTCACTCACACATTAGACTCGTCATAAGTGGGTTTAGGACACCCACATACTCCATTAAAACATCCCTGAGCTCCTCCCTCACAGTGAGGGAGTTGTAGCCCTCAAAGGAACTAGGTGTTTCCTTTGGGAGGAGAGTCCCTATGATGAAGCATGTCACCTTTGGTGAGTGAGGCATTATGTCCTTAAAAGGGATCTGCCCTTAAGTGACCCCATGAGCACACCTCCATTGTTGTTCACTGGTACATCCTTAATCAAGGAGTACAATTGTTTCACATATACGATTGACATGTGACTAGACCCTAGAATTTTTTGGTATGGATCATATATGAAATTATTGACACTAGAGTAATGCACATTTTGAGTGCTTCTGTACAGTCAAAGTATTGTAAGGATGATACTCTATTCAATGTATATGGGCACTATCATATCAATAGCAAGATTTTTCATTGCAAGATATGAGTTCAATCCGTTGCATTAACTATGGCCAGTCCATGGTGTTAATTGAATTGAATGGGTTCATTCTTTCTAAAGAACCATGAAGAGTTGATTTTTCTCCCTGGTATTCAATATTCAGCCGTTTTTCAAAATTATGGAGTCTTGACTAAAATCCAAAGAGAAATAAAAGATAATCCTCACAGACATATCTGGACATTGACGGTGTGTTGCATTGTGCAGTTCTTGAACACTTGGCTTCCTACTCCTAGGAGGGATTAGTAGAAGGCGTGCAATGTATGTTGCATAGCTCATTTGGGAAACATTCAATAGCATAAAACGTTGCACTTACTGTCTACCAGTCTGTAGGAAAAAGAAATCGCTGTCCAACTATATTCATGCTTGCATTTGTAACCTGTAGCAGCCGTGCCTCCAGTATGCTGAAAAGAGACTGCTATGAAAAAAAAGAGAATTGGAAGTAATACGAGTGTGAGTCTAACAATCTGTTATGATATTATATGTTATAAAGGTTTTATAGAGTGCTCGTACACTAGTTGGTGTCATGGCGCTAAGTCTAGGAATAGCCGAACCCTGCACAAACAGCCAAGTCTTAAGCATTTTCCTGAAACTCAGAATGTTGGTGCATGACCGGATCTCTAAAGTGAAGGAGTTCCACAATCTTGAGACCAAGGAGGCAAAGCTGCATCCTCCTTGTCGTTTAAACTTAAAGACGGGGTAGTCAATAGCTGAAGATGGGATGAGCGTAGGTTCCGTGAGGGAGTCTACCTAGATATGAGACTGTTTATGAAGTTGGGGCTACGACCGTGTAGAGTTTTAAAGATTAGGCATCCAGTTTTAAAGGCACAGTGTTGGGGGATGGGGCGCCAGTGTAGCTTTCCTAGAAGATGGGTGGCAGATTGCCACCTGGCTTGCTGGTGAATCAGTTTGGCCGCTTGGTTCTGAACCATATGTAACCGCTTGGTTTGAAAGAGTGGTATACCCAGGTAGACTGAGTTCGCGTAATCTAAGTGTGACAGCACCATGGCTATCACGACCTGTATCAGTGCTGCTTGTGTAAGCAGCTGGCTGATCTTTCTGATCTTTCGCAGCTGGAAGAAACAGGATGAGATCACTGATCCGACGTGCGTTCCTAGTAACAGGTCATTATTTATAGTGACACCGAGGCTCTTAGCAGTGGAGGAGGGAGTGGGGGGGGGTCCAATTTCTGTTGGCCAATAGTGTGGACCCCAGAAATGTTGGTTCCTCCCAGTCAGAACTAATCCAGTCTTTCCTGGGTTGAGCTTTAAGTGATTGTGGTCCATCCAGTGGCAGATGTACAGCATAGTAGCCTGAAATTCAGAGACTGAATTAGGTGAGTTGTCGATGGTAAATATTAATTGTAAATCATCGGCATAGTTGAAGGTGGGCACTTTCTTTTCCTTCATGGACTGAATCAAGGGTTGAAGATAAAGATTGAACAGGTGGGAGGTTAGAGAGGATCCCTGTGGGATCCCACATGTTGTTCTTAGCTTTGGAGCCGTAAACTGGGCTATGCGGACTGCCTGGGAGCGATCTTCAATAAAGGACCTGATCCAGCTAAAGGCTGAGCCCTGGATGCCATTCTGCCTGACATGGTCCTCCAATACACCACGGTCCACCATGTTGAAGGCGGCAGAAAGATCTAAAACCACCAGGGCCTGAGGGGTACCTCTGTCCACTTTGTCTCGTAGGGTGTCCAATCTGTTACTTTTTGTATTTATGTTAGGCTCATGAGCAGGGTCGGCTTTAACGGTGGTGGTGCCCTGAGCAACAAAATTTTCTATGCCCCCTGCCCTCCCATGACGTCCCCCTTGGATTCCCTCTCTACCACCCTGAAAAAGCGCCTCTTATCTCTCCATGCAAAAAGAACAATTGTTGGACAAAATGCAGAACAATGTCATACATTCACCCTAGTACAGATATCTGGGTCTAAATCCATCGCTTTATTTGCTCCCCATGCCATTCCAGTTTGGATCCAGCCATATGCTAATCAGTCTTGACCCTGAGCCCGATACGAACAGTCCAGCCTGAACTGCAAGACCAGGTCCTCCCTGGACTGGAAACAAGCATCCAAGGACCGGTTTTGGGGTTTCACCCCTCATCAGCCAGGATTGCTTGACTCCAGTGACATAAGAGCATGGGACCCATGTCTGGGCATACCCGTCCCACTCGAGGTGACAAATGCAAAAATAACAATTGATGGACAGAATGCAGAACAATGTCATACGTTCACCCCAGTACAAAAACCTGGGCATAAATCCATAGTTTTTTTGCTCCCCATGCCATTCCAGTTTGGTTCCATAGTGGCACTTTCACATATATTGATTTTTTTTTACAGCAATGGTATCTGTGATCTGCACAGTACCTGTTCTTTGCAGCAGGCATATTAACCCTCTGTGCTAATTTCAAAACTGACACTAGAAAAAAGTCTGTTCCCTCTCTATAGCTGGAAAATTTATCACAATAAATATCTTGACATTTCTATTGCTGACTGAAAGCTGGATGCATAAGGAACTCTGCATCTGATGGTTCTAAATCGTAAGGTATTGCTAAACACAACAACACCCCTGAGGTCTGTGTCCCCCTGCAGGTCAGCACCCAGTGTGGCCACACCCATGGCACCGCCCTAAAACTGACCCTGCTCATGAGTAGCTCTAGGTGCAAGCAATGTGCTGCATGGTCCCGACTGACCTCATGATCTACAAACCCAACTCTCTGCTCCCCTTTCCAGCCAAAGTCATTGAGAAAGCCATCAACTCGCAACTCTCCAAGCTCATCGAAATGAACAACATCCTGGGCCTTTTCCAATTGGTCTTCAGAAGCAATCACAACACCAAGACTGCTCTCCTTGCCACTATAGACGTCATCCACACCCTCCTCAACTGAGGCAAGACTGCTGCCCTCATTTTCCTGGACCTCTCAGCCGCTTTCAACATCGTCTCCCACCACACCCTCTGCGCAAGACTCCACGCCGCTGTAATCTGCGACAAAGCCCTAGAACTAATCCACTCCTTCCTCACCGGACGGATGCAGAGAGTGAGACTACCACATTTCATCTCAGAACCCACAAAAATCAGCTGTGGAGTTCCTCAGGGATCCTACCTGAGCCCCACCCTCTTCAACATATACATAGACACCTGCAACCATCGTCAGAAGCCACAAACTCAAAATCGTCTCTTATGCAGATGATACCCATCTGATTCTCTAGCTCACAGACAAACCCACAGCTTCTAAGAGCAACTTCTACAAAGGGATGAAGGCAGTCGCCATCTGGATGAAGGACAGCTGCCTCGAGCTTAACTCATTCAAGACCAAAGTACTCATCCACCTCATCATCTCCTGTTGAGAGGCGTCGAGTCACCACTGGGTTATTTTCACCCTTAGTCATTTTTGTAACAAAGAAGTTTGTTTTAAGGGAACTAAGATAAGGCTTTATTTGTACAATTTTAGGAACACTGCGTTCTTCAAGCTTGAAATAACCAATCAGCCAATAAATAGGAGTTTTTACACTACTCAGCTGTGGCTGTTTTTGTGCCCACTCACTCCAGACGTCTCTGGTGTTTTGTGAGTAGGGGGTCTCTGAGAAATAGCACTACTGAACTACTCAGATTCTACTGTTAAAATAAGTACCCAACCAACATTGATGGCTCCATGTCATGTAGTTCCTATAATAGCCATGCAGGACCTGCACGTTTGGATAACATAAGCTGTGGGATTGGTGGCAGACTGGTTCAGTGCACCCCCACTGAGAAACGTTAGCCTGTTCGCACTAGCTAGCTCATAGTGCAACTAGTGTTTCCTCTTATCGGGGATTGAATAGTTTCTGGCAAACTTAGAACATGACAACCCTGATCCCTGAGGGTCGTGGAAAAAATGTACTACTTTTCGCTCAGTGACTCGTGCTCACTCTGTTTGTCTCAGAGATACAAAGAATAACCAGTCTGGGCATCTCAAGAAGGATTTATTGAACAGTTGTTATTCTCGTGTAGAATATAGGAGCTGCAACAACCATTAGACAGTAGCAGCGATATATGATTACCAGTACAGTGAATATAAAAGGATAGTATAGATCTACCATCTTGCAATAAGCATGAATAAATGCATGAATATAAATTGCAGGATGAAAGTGTGCGTACTCCTATGATGCCTGTTCAGATGTACCTAAGTGTACCTAGCATGTGAGTAGGTGTGAAGCCAAGAATCCCTCTAGGACTTAGTCGAACTCCATTACCTGAAGTGTGAGAGTGTGGGGCCCCGTCCTGGTCTCGAGTTGGACACCCCGCAAGGGATGTGTTAGACCACTGTCAGCTGGAGCATCTGCATGCAGGAGCCTCAGCATCTTAGGACAGTGTGTCGGCTTGGAAGTCTTGGTTCCCTCTAGCTAACACTAGTAAGATTGTGCTGTATTTATTCAGAAAATATCTCGGGCTCCTTTGTCCCTTGTCTCATGTATTAGCCATTGTTGAATGTGAGGATGACTTATGGTATGAATGGTGGGGTAGGTGGTGTAGCCCCTGCCGGGTTTCCAAGAACCCTCATAAATATTTATTCATACTGTGTGAGTCCATTGATGAATTTATAGGACGTTATTGTTCAGGAGAAACCCTCCTTCTGCACCCAGGACTAGAACTGTGTAGTATAAGGGAGGTAATGTAGGTGAAGGTGTATGATATTACCCTGGCATATATTAGGGTACCTATATGAAACATAACATTGTTCTCTGTGGAGTCAGATGCCATGCTGATGTTCTTTGAGGAGTCAGGAGCCATGCTGATGTTTTCAGTGGAGTCAGGAGTTGGGCTGATGTTGATCTCAGAGGTGTCAGGAGCCGTGTTGATGTTCTCATTGGAATCAAGAGCTGTGCCGATGTTCTCAGTGGTGTCAGGAGTTGTGCTGATATTCCCAATGCAGTCAGGAGCAGCGCTGATGTTCTCATAGGGGTCAGGACCCGTGCTAATGTTCTCAGAAGGGTCATGAGGTCTGCTGATGTTCTGAGAGGAGTCAGGAGCTGTGCTGATATTCTCAGAGGGGTAAGGAGCCATGTTGATGTTTTCAGAGGGATTAAGAGCTGTGCTGATGTTCCCAGAGGGATCAGGACCCGTGCTGAAGTTCTCAGAGGAGTCAGGAGCTGTGCTGATGTTCTCAGAGGGGTCAGGAGCCATGCTGATGTTCTCAGAGGGGTAAGAATCCATTCCACTGTTTTCTTGAGTCAGGAGCCAAGCTTATGTTCTCACAGAAGTCAGGCGTTGTGCTGATGTTCTCAGAGCAGTGAGGAGCCATGCAATGTTCTCAGAGGGATTAAGAGCTGTGCTGATGTTCTCAGTAGGGTTAGGAGTCGTATTGATGTTTTCAGTAGAGCCAGGAGCTGTGCTGATGTTCTCAGACATGTCAGTATCCATGCTAATCATCTTAGAAGGGTCATGAGCCGTGAGGATGTTCACAGAGGTGTCCAGAGCCATGCTGATGTTCTCTGTGGAGTAGGACGCCATGCTAATGTTCTCAGAGGGGTCAGGACCTTTGCTAATGTTCTCAGATGGATCATGAGCCGTGCTGAGGTTCTCAGAGGATTCAGGGGCTGTGCTGATGTTCTCAGTAGGGTTATGTAGGAGAGTAGGATCTGCACTGATGTTGCCCCTACTTTTTTCTGATGTATACACTGGTTTCTGGCTATAGTCTGGCTGGGTCCATGCTAATCAGGGCCCCAGTCTCTCTGTTCTCCTCTAAACGACTTGGTGTGCATAATAGATGCACTAGTGATTGGATACTGTGGTACCTTATGAGCCCCTAGTATATGGTACCTTAGGTACCTAGGGCATATGCACTTCACAGGCCTACTAGGGGCTGAAGCATGTATTATGCCACCCCAGGGAAGCAGACTCAATCTAACACCACAGGCCTGCTACTGCAGCCTGTGTGAGGTTGTGTTAGCACTCCTCACAGAGGTATAGGTTCCTATATCTCACCATACACACACATGTAAACCTATCAGCCACCCCTATAGCAGGCCCTATCAATCCTGAGGGCAGGGTGCTTGGTTTACTATGTGAGGGGGTGCTTCTGCATGAGTCCAGCTGCTGGTCATCAGCGATCCTTCCTGGACCTCGTGAGCGAACAGTCAAAACACCATTGACGACCTGAAATCACGCGCCATCTGTGGTCATCCATCTTCCTGGCCACCGGTCACTGACAAGTGACTTTGAACACTGTTCCTTCAATTTTCAGGTCTTCTGCATCTTGTATCCACCTTCGGATTCCACCGGACACTTCTTCAGTCGACGCAAGCAGCAAGTCTTCTTTGGTCTCCTTAGAAAACAGCGATGCGACCCGACACCAAAAGACACCTATGCACCCGGCTTCCCTGGGTGAGGTAACTCATGCACTCCGGTGCCCTAGTGTGTGTTGGCCCTCGAAGTACTTACCTTGTAAGTGGCTTGCTTGTAGACTTCCTCGAAGTACCTAAAAATGTAAAAATCAAACCGCAACTTGCTCCATTGTAATCAATAAGGAACCCGCTGCTGTGTTCACACACTGCACGCGTCTCCCGTGGGCCTGTTACTTACCTGCTAACACTGCAGTAGTGAAGCCCCAGCGATTCCCCAGGCCCTATGCCTTGTCTTTTTGCAAGTCGACATTGTTATACCATTTTTTTAGTATATGGTCTGGTACGCCCCTAGGGCTCCAGCCATATTTGTGCTTAATTTATTGTGAAACGTTGACATTTGAATGTGTACCTGGCTTCTAATCTTATAAAGAGATTAGTAGAGTGTGTCTAGCAATAAATACATATATATATGATATATATACCTGTGTGGTGCCCTTTCATTTGGTAATTCAAGAGATTATAAGGTAAAACAAGCTACTTTACATTCCTCTGAGACTTAGCCTGAAGGCTGCTCTCCACAGCTAATAGGATAGCTTTCTTTAAAAGGTTGTCTTAAACCTATCTACCATAAGAGTCGAATTGGACTGGTGCAAGGTGGCCACAATAACTAGTGACCAGCATATGCCAGGCCAACTTCTCACATTGGTGGGCAGCGTGTGGGATTCCAGCTTGCCATTATTTTACCAGAAAATCTCTATTTGAATTACTAACTGAAAACCACTAAAGGTACTCAAGGTACATATAAAGTCAAGCTTAGTATCAATATGTTCTAGCTGTTTGTGAAGGGATAAGCACACCCTTGCTACAGCTCAAGCTAGGTTCAGTAGGCCACATACTAGTGTAGTTAGTACAACACTGCACAACACTAGAATGTCCTTAAAAGGTGAAGCCAGTGGGTCCACCCAACCTCAGTACAAGGACATGGCCTACACTGACCTGAAGGCCATATGTATTGAAAGACAGCTGAGGGTAGGACGGAGTCCCTCCTCCCAACACCTGATACATCTGTTAGTAGCAGATGATCTTAGACTAGCTATAGGAGCTAGTGGATCTGGATCAGGGGGTGGGTCAACCGTAGTCTCTGGGTCTGATGATGAAAATCAAGATGACCTGGACTCTGTGATTGAAAGGCCAGACCCAGAAAGGTCTGAACTGGACAGAGGAATTCTCCCTAAGAGAGTTGACAGAGTGGAAGAGAGGCCTAGGTCCCTATCAAGGGAATCTAAACACTCATATCACTCTGACAAGGATTCTGTCCATCAGAGGAACTCATTCTTCCATAGAGAGACCTCCTCTGAAAGAAGGTACAAGATGCTCCAGTATGAGGAAGCTAGGCTTGCCCTCAGAACCAAGCAATTGGCCTTAGATAGAGAAGCCCTTGAGCTCCAGAGAGCTTCTAGAAAAGAGGGGTTAGATACCCCTGGTGGCAGCAACAGTGTCCCTAGAGGCAGAGATTACATTCCAGACCATAGGAACCTGTCCAAGGTTGTTCCTCCCTACCAGAGTGAGGATGATATCCACAAGTGGATAACTACTATGGAGAGGGCCTGTAAAGTTCAACAGGTCCCCCAGAAACAGTGGGCAGCAATCTTGTGGCTCTCATTTTCTGATAAAGGTAGAGACAAGTTCCTCACTGTTAGAGAAGAGGATGCTAATGACTATGAAGCCCTGAAGAGTGCATTAATAGATGGGTTTGGCTTAACTACTGAACAGTACAGGTTGAAGTTCAGCGATACCCAGAAAGCACAGACTCAGGATTGGACTGACTTTGTTGATTGTGCAACCAAGGCTCTAGAAGGTTGGCTGGTTGGTAGTAGAGTCACTGATTTTAAGGAATTGTATAATCTAATAATGAGAGAACAGATCCTTAATAATTGCCAAAACCATTTGTTGCATCAGTACCTGGTGGACTCTGATCTAACCTCTCCCCAAGAATTGGGAAAGAAGGCAGACAAATCGGTCAGAACCAGGGTGAGGCAGAAAACCCAGAACCAAGGGGGTGACACCAAGAAGCAAGATCCTAAAGGCTCAGATAAGGGTGGGGATAAGTCAAAAGACCAGAAGTCTTCACAAGGGCCCCAATAATCTGCATCTGGTGGGGATTCACAGTCTACAAAGGGAAAAGGCCATAAGAAGCCATGGTGCAAATTCTGTAAACAGAAAGGGCACTGGACTTCTGATTTTACCAAGTCCAAAGACCAAACCACCACCACTCCAGCCCCTAAGGCAACTGTTCCCCCTAGTGCAGTCATTGGTGGAGGTAATACTCAGAATAAGGGTGTAGTGGGGTTGACCCTGGGTTCTGATGTGGACTCTGGCCTAGTCAGAGTACCAACACAGGCATTGCTAGTTTGTGAGGGAGACCTTGATATGTCCTTCCTAGTGAGCCCCAGTAATCTGGGCAAGTACAAACAGCAGCCTATTATAAATGGAAAAAAGGCTTTGGCATTCCGGGATACAGGTTCTAGTGTCACCATGGTGGCAGAGGATCTAGTGGACCCTGCACAGATCATCCTGGGTGAAATGTACCAGGTGACCAATGAAAGCAATGTCAGGACCAACCATGGTCTGGCAGTTGTGAACTTCTCCTGGGGAGGGGTAACTGGCCTCTAAAATGTAGTAGTCAGTGCAGACCTCCCTGTCGAATGTTTGTTGGGCAATGATCTGGAAACTTCAGCCTGGTCTGAAGTAGAATTATGGACTCATGCTGAGATGTTGGGCATACCTGCAGAGGTATTTGCTGTGACCAGGTCACAAGCCAAAATGCATATAAGCTGAACCAGCTCTGGATCCTGAAACTATGGACCAGATGCTACCCAAGAGGAGGAGCAGTAGGGTTAAGGCTGGGCCTTCCCCTCTGTCTCAGATCTCAGATTCCCCACCTGAGGGAGGAGAAGCTATCCTGAAGAAGGAACTGCCCCAGAGGGAGTTGATCCTGATCAGGTTGAGCTTTTGGGGGCAGGGGGACCTTCCAGGGAAGATCTGAGCAAGGAGCAACAGTGCTGCCCCTCTCTTGAACCCCTCAGACAGCAAGCTGCTGCTGAGGCTGCTGGGAGTGCTAGGGGGTCCCATAAAGTTTATTGGGATGAGGGGCTCCTATATTCTGAGGCTAGAGATTCTACCCCTGGAACCACCAGGAGGCTGGTAATACCTCAGAAGTCTAGGGGTTCCTCTTGACCCTAGCACATGACATTCCATTGGCAGGACAATTGGGTCAAAACAAGACCTGGGACAGGCTTGTTCCACATTTTCATTGGCCACACATGTCTGAGGACACCAAGGAGTTTTGGTGCTCCTGTGTCACTTGCCAAGCCAGTGGCAAGTCAGGTGGCACAACAAAGGCCCCCCTGATACCACTACATGTGGTGGGGGTTCCCTTTGAAAGGGTGGGGATTGACATTGTTGGTCCCCTTGACCCTCCAACTGCATCTGGGCACATATTTATACTGGTGGTAGTGGATCATGCCACCAGGTATCCAGAAGCTATACCCCTAAGGACTTCCACAGCTCCTGTGGTAGCAAGAGCCCTCATTGGAGTTTTCTCCAGAGTGGGTTTCCCTAAGGAGGTCATATCAGACAGAGATACCAACTTTATGTCAGGATATCTAAAAGCAATGTGGAAGGAGTGTGGTGTCAATTACAAATTCACTACTCCCTATCACCCACAATGCAATGGGTTAGTTGAGAGATTCAACAAAACCCTAAAGGGAATGATTAAAGGCCTCCCAGAAAAGCTTAGGCTAAAATGAGACCTTTTACTTCCCTGCCTTCCAATTGCATACAGGGAGGTTCCACAGAAGGGGGATGGCTACAGCCCTTTTGAACTTCTGTTTGGGCACCCTGTTAGAGGACCCTTATTTCTGGTGAAGGAGGGATGGGAGTTACCTCTCAAACCTCCTAAACAGGATGGGATGGACTATGTACTTGGTCTCTGCTCCCGGATGGCAGAGTACATGAAGAAGGCAACTAAACTCCTTGAGGCTAGCCAAGAATTACAAAAAGCTTGGCATGACCAAAAGGCTTTCCTGGCTGTTTACCAGCCAGGCCAGAAAGTGTGGGAGTTGGAGCCTTTGGCCCCAGCAGCTCTCCAGAACAAATGGAGTGGCCCCCATACAATTGTTGAGAAAAACGGAGAAATCACCTACTTGGTAGATCTTGGAACTCCCAGGAGCCCCCTTAGGGTGCTCCATGTCAACAGACTTAAGCCATATGTGGACAGGGCTGACATGGGCTTGCTCATGGCAACTGATGAGTACCAGGAGGAGGAGCGTGACCCTCTCCCTGACCTGCTCTCACAGAACTCTAATGATGGGTCAGTTGATGGTGTTGCTTTGGCAAGCAGCCTCACTGAGCATCAGCAAACTGAATGTAGACAAGTGCTACAACAGTTTAGACATATGTTTAGCCTGACCCCAAGTCAGACTTCCTGGTGCACCCATGAGGTGGACACTGGAGACAGTCTGCCTGTAAAGAGTAAAATCTACAGGCAACCTGACCATGTCGGGGATTGTATCAGGACTGAAGTCCAGAAAATGTTGGAACTAGGTTCAGATAGCCCTTGGGCTAGCCCAGTAGTCCTTGTGCCAAAACCTCATTCCCAGGGTGGTAAGAAAGAAATAAGGTTTTGTGTTGACTACAGAGGCCTCAATGCAGTCACCAGGACTGATGTAGGCCTGGGCAAAAATTTTGTTCCGGTCGCAGAAATTGCGATAATTTGACATTTTCGCATTCCGCGGAAAGCGCGAAAATGTCAAAATTTCCGCATTCCGCAGCATAGCGATAATTTGTTTCTTGCTCGCGCTGTAAAATAATACATTCTCGTGTGCGCGCGATCACCTTACCTGAATCCCCGCATTCGCCAACAAGTTTTCCCGATCCGGTCGCGTTCTCCACGAGATGTTGGATTGTTGGTAGCCATTTGCGCTGTCTCGCGACAGTTCGCGCCCGCAGTGACGTCATTGGTCGCGCAATCACGTCTTTCTTCTCGCGACCATGCAGAAAATACCGCGAACGGGCGGGAAAAAACCTTCCGCATCTTCACGATATTTCCGCGTGTTTGCGGAGATTTTTAACATTTTCACGATAATTTGCGAAAGTGAATTTCGCAAATTCCGCCCACCCCTAGACTGATGCCTATCCAATTCCCAGGGCAGATGAACTTATAGACACTTTGGCCTCAGCCAAGTATCTTAGTACATTTGACCTAACAGCTGGCTACTGGCAAATCAAGTTAGCTGATGATGCCAAGGCCGAAACAGCATTTCCAACAACTGGTGGGCACTATCACTTTGTGGTAATGCCTTTTGGTTTGAAAAATGCACCTGCCACTTTTCAGAGGTTGGTGAATACAGTTCTGACTGGTATGGAAACGTATTGCTCAGCTTATCTTGATGATATTGCTCTCTTTAGTTCCACCTGGCAGGATCACCTGGTCCACCTCAGAAATGTTTTGGAGGCCCTGCAAAAAGCAGGCCTCACTATTAAGGCCACTAAGTGCCAGATAGGGCAGAGTCAGGTTGTGTACCTGGGCCACCTTGTTGGTGGAGGCCAGGTTCAACCATTGCAGAGCAAAATCCAAACCATAATGGAATTGGTAGCTCCAACAACCCAGACACAGGTTAGAGCCTTTTTAGGCCTGACTGGGTACTATAGGAGGTTTGTTAAGGGATATGGATCTATAGTGGCCCCCTTAAATGATCTGACCTCTAAGAAAATGCCAAAAAGGTTCAGTGGACAGCTAGCTGTCAAAAGGCATTTGATGACCTCAAGCAGGCAATGTGCACTGACCCCATCTTACAGAGTCCAGATTACAAAAAGAAGTTCATTGTTCAAACAGATGCTTCAATGCTGGGTGTGGGAGCTGTACTGTCTCAACTTAATGATGAAGGTCAAGACCAGCCAGTAGTTTTCATAAGCAGAAGGCTGAACCCTAGAGAGAAATGTTGGTCAGCTATAGAGAGGGAGGCCTTTGCTGTGGTGTGGTCCCTGAAGAAACTGAGGCCATACTTGTTTGGCACTCACTTCATAGTTCAGACTGACCACAAGCCCCTCCTATGGCTCAAACAGATGAAAGGTGAAAATCCTAAATTGCTCAGGTGGTCCATTTCCCTACAGGGGATGGACTATACAGTGGAACATAGACCTGGCACCCAACATGCCAATGCAGATGGACTCTCAAGGTATTTCCACTTAGAACATGAAGACTCAACTGGTCAAGTTTAGTTTAATGTCCCTGCATTTGGGGGGGTGTTGTGTAGGAGAGTAGGATCTGCACTGATGTTGCCCCCACTTTTTTTCTGATGTATACACTGTTTTCTGACTATAGTCTGCTGGGTCCCTGCTAATCAGGGCCCCAGTCTCTCTGTTCTCTCTAAACGACTTGGTGTGGATATTAGATGCACTAGTGATTGGATACTGTGGTACCTTATGAGCCCCTAGTATATGGTAACTTAGGTACCTAGGGCATAGGCACTTCACAGGCCTACCAGAGGCTAAAGCATGTATTATGCCACCACTGGGAAGCAGACTCAATCTGACACCACAGGCCTGCTACTGCAGCCTGTGTCACGTTGTGTTAGCACTCCTCAAAGAGGTATAGGTTCCTATATCTCACCATACACACACATATAAACCTATCAGCCACCCCTATAGCAGGCCCTATTAAACCTGAGGGCAGGGTGCTTGGTTTACTATGTGATGGGGTGCTTCTGCATGAGCAGGACCCCTCTGCAGCTGGCAGAGTCTATTCTCTGTGGCTGTTTGTGGATGCGGTTAAACCATATACTCTTAAGTGCATTATAACCTAGCGGTAAATGCTAACTTTGGAATGACTGCATCAAAACATGTTGTGTTTGGTGTCAAACAACTTGGAATCATACCCCCACACCAGTAACTGGTGTGGGAGTATGATCCCACCCTTCTAGAGGGGATGACATGTACCCACTGTACTTAAACGACAGAAATCTGAAAGAGCCCTGGCATCACAAAATGGATGCCACCAGCACAGACACTGGGCTGCCCTCCTGCTGCTGACTGAAACTCGCAGTGGAGGAGGCCCAACAAAAGGCATCCTGTCACAGGGAGGTGTCACCACCTTCCAGACAGGATTTAGTGTATTGGAGCTGGCTGGGTGCACTCTTAGAGTGCTTTGAAGTCCTGCACTGGGGGAGCAGTAGGCTCCTCTGTGCATATGCCAGCTCAAACCGGTTCAGGGGCTACCTGTCCCTGCTCTGGCGTGAAACTGGACAAAGGGAAGTGGGTGTAACCACCCCCTACCCTGACCCTACTAGAGGAGTGGTGATAGAGCTAGTCCCTCCCCTATCTTCACTATAAGATAGCAAGCATTGCCATTGCAAAGCAGATAACCCTGGACGACGCTCTACAAAGAAGAATCCTGGCACTTCGATGTTCCACTACCTTTGGAAGACATAAGAATCTCCCTTGGAGTCAAGGAGTGACTCCCCTGCTTGGCAGGCACCAAAAACCTTAATCAACGGTTGCAAACTTTCCCGCTCCCGCTGGAGTTCGAAATCCCTGCTGCCCCAGAAGTGGATTTCCTGACTTCTCGACGGCCATTGTGAGTCCCCAGCAAAGCTGTGGTGAGTGGACCCCACGAGTGACGAGGGACAGCACTATTGTCGAGTGCAATCCCTTAACAACGTTCTATGAACTTGTGCTTTGGACCCTTTGTGGCTCAAGCCTCCAGCAGGTCTTGCAGCCAAAATCAGCGGCCTATCAAGTCCCGAGTGACCGTGGGCTCCTGTGAAGCATTTCCTGAGGAGGCGTCTTCGCGATCACTTGCCCATTGGCTAGTGAGTCTCCCGAAGACTTTCTCATCAACTAAAAGGGCTCCCCTGGTTGCTCCAGGCCGGCTCTCACTCACCTTTGCTGGGTGAGTCCCTCAGACCTTGCTGGTCTTCACCGTTGACTTTCTTCAGTCTACACAAGACTTGCAGTCGCCAAGGCTTGTTGGCCCCAATCCGGTTTCCGGCACCGCCATCAGCTGCAGAAGTCGTGGGACACTCTGAATCAAGCAGCTGGTCATCGTCGATCCTTCCTGGACCTCGTGAGCGAAGAGTCAAAACACCATCGACGACCTGAAACCACGCGACATCTGTGGTCATCCATCTTCCTGGCCACCGGTCACTGACAAGTGACTTTGAACACTGTCCCTTCAATTTTCAGGTCTTCTGCATCTTGAATCCACCTTCGGATTCCACCGGACCATTCTTCAGTCGACGCAAGCAGCAAATCTTCTTTGGTCTCCATAGAAAACAGCGACTTGACCTGACACCAAAAGACACCTATGCACCCGGCCTCCCTGGGTGAGGTAACTCGTGCACTCCAGTGCCCTAGTGTTTGTTGGCCTTCGAAATACTTACCTTGTAAGTGGCTTGCTTGTAGACTTCCTCGAAGTACCCTAGAATCAAACCGCGACTTGCTCCATGGTAATTAATAAGGAACCCGAAGCTGTGTTCACACACTGCACGCGTCTCCCGTGGGCCTGTTACTTACCTGCTAACACTGCAGTAGTGAAACCCCAGCGATTCCCCAGGCCCTAGGCCTTGTCTTTTTGCAAGTCGACATTGTTATAAAAAATTTTTAGTATATGGTCTGGTACGCCCCTAGGGCTCCAGCCATATTTGTGCTAAATTTATTGTGAAATGTTGACATATGAATGTGTACCTGGCTTCAATCTCATAAAGAGATTAGTAGAGTGTATCTAGTAATAAATACATATGTATGTGATATATATATACCTGTGTGGTGCCCTTTCATTTGGTAATTCAAGAGATTATAAGGTAAAACAAGCTGCCTTTCATTCCTCTGAGACTTAGCCTGAAGGCTGCTCTCCACAGCTACCACTAGGATAGCTTTCTTTAAAAGGTTGTCTTAAACCTATCTACCATAAGAGTCGAATTGGACTGGTGCAAGGTGGCCACTATAACTAGTGTCCAGAATATGCCAGGCCAACTTCTCACAGGTTAGGACTTGTACTGATATTCTCAGAGGATTCAGGAGCTGTGCTGATGTTCTCAGACATGTCAGTATCCGTGCTAATGATCTTAGAAGGGTCATGATCCGTGCGGATGTTCACAGACGTGTCAAGAGCAATGCTGATATTCTCAGAGGAGTCAGGAGCCGTGCTGATGTTCTCTGTGGAGTCAGACGCCATGCTAATGTTTATTTATTTACTTATTTATTTAAAATCTTATATAGCGCGCAGCTACCCTTGGGCATCCCGGCGCTTCCCGACAAACATCCAATCCAAGATGGAGAACAGCAATGACACGTTATCCAGGGAATAAAAAGGTTTTAAGACCTTTGCGGAAGCGCAATGTACAGGTCTCAGCGCGTAGTTTAAGCGGGAGCGAGTTCCAGAGCTTTGCTGTATTAAAGGAGAATCTTCTTCCCCCAGTGCGGGCCTTTTTTACTCTAGGGACAAATAGGAGGTGTTGCCTCTCTGAGCGCAGCATTCTGCTTGCTTTGTAAGCCGTGACAAGATTCTTTAGGATGAGGGGGCCTTTCCCTAAAAGGATTTTATGAGCCAAGCAAAGTGCCTTAAAAGTCACTCTCTCCCGCACAGGGAGCCAATGCAATGCCTTTAGTGCCGGCTTCGCAGATTGCATCCTCGGGATGTCCATGAGCAGCCTTGCCGCCGCGTTTTGGACCTGTTGCAGGATCTTAAAGGTAGATTCAGGGGCGCCCAAGAAAATAGCATTGCTATAGTCAAGTCGAGATGTTATGAGACCCTGAATCAGCAACTTCCTTGATGTTAACGGAAGAAGAGGGAAGATTTTCCGAGCCGACCTAAGTAAGGCATAACACACTCCTGCTGTTTTCTTGGCGTGG
This sequence comes from Triturus cristatus, assembly GCF_964204655.1. Classification (NCBI taxonomy): domain Eukaryota; kingdom Metazoa; phylum Chordata; class Amphibia; order Caudata; family Salamandridae; genus Triturus; species Triturus cristatus. Next base: position 187,192,133 of record NC_140589.1, read on the forward strand.
GTACGGAGTGACAGGTCCGGTTCTAACCAGACTCCAAGGCTCTTAATAGCTTCCTTGGGGGCAGGAGGTTCACCCATACAACCAGGCCAGCTGAGTGGGGGAAGGAGGGTAGATTTACTCCCCAGCAGCAGTAGTTCCGTCTTTGAGCCGTTTAGTTTGAGGGAGGACTCTCCCATCCAAGTGTGGACATCCACAAGACAGGACTTCAAAATGTCCGGGTTGTCGGCCAGATGGGACAAAGAAACGACTAGCTGCGTATCGTCAGCATAACTGACGATTTTGATGTTATAGGGGGAGACTACATCCTCCAGCGGGGCCATATAAACATTGAACAATGTAGGGCTCAACGAGGAGCCCTGTGGCACTCCACACTGGAGGGGGATTGATTTAGATCTCTCCGATCCATCCCAGACCTGGTACGTTCGATCCGATAGGAAAGAACTCAGCCACTGCAGAGCCATCCCAGACACCCCGACCTCAGCCAGCCGCTGTATCAGCAACTGATGGCTCACGGTGTCAAATGCTGCGCTGAGGTCCAGGAGGATCACTGCCACTGATCCTCCTGTGTCTAGGATCCGTCTGGCCTCATCCACGACCGCCACTAAAGCTGTGTCGGTGCCCTGACCCGGGCGAAATCCAGTTTGAGATGGCCGGAGAAGACCATTCAGCTCCAAAAAGGCAGACAGCTGCTTGTTGGCCAGTCGCTCAGCGACTTTGCCAAGGCCCGGCAGCAATGAAATAGGTCTAAAATTCGAAAGGACCGTATGATCCAAATTGGATTTTTTTAATAGAGCCCTAACAACTGCCATTTTCCAAGTGGGTGGGACCAGGCCCTGGGTGAAAGAGGCATTCATTAGATCAGTCACGGGGGCTGCAATGGCCGCTGTTACCTGTTTAAGAAACTTCATAGGGACCGGGTCCATGGGGGAGCCACTTTTAATCAGCGATAGAGTTTTGATGACATCGCTCACTAACACTGGGCCGAAGATGTCCAGGCCGGGAGCGCTATCTCTATCCTGAGTTCCCCCAGTTCGTTTGCCGTGGTCCTGCGATAACCTGGGCTGGGGAAGAGAGATTAGAATTTTCTCGATTTTCGTGTTAAAGAACTCCGCAAGTTCCGTGCTCTTTTGTTTATCATGCATGGCAACCGGCTCCGGAACTTTGAGCAGTTCTCTGAGCACTCTGAAACTTTCCCTGGAGGAGCTAGAGGCGGATTTAATCCGATCTTCAAAGAAATGGGCTTTCGCAAGTCGTACAGCTGACTTGTAGCCCCTCATTGCAGCACGATATTCTTCTCTCCTATGATCGTCCCAGTTCTTCCTCCATAGCCTCTCCATCCTTTTACATCCTTTCCTAAGGGTGCGTAGTTCTACCGAATACCACGGAGCCGAGCCAACCCGTTTCTCCCTCTTTTGGGCTCTCTTTTTTGGGATCAGAGTATCAAGGGAGGCGGCTAGCCAGTTGTTAATGTTGGAGTCGGCCGTGACTGGATCCGACGCGCAAGGAGGGATCGTCTCTTCCAATTTCGAGGTCCACTTCTCCACCAACAGTCTGGACCAAGCTCGGTCCACCAAGAAAGCCTGTTTGGTACGTATCGGTAGTGGATCAATTAGCCAACAGGCTGGGACCAAGAAATGGTCTGACCAAGGGAGAGAGAGGGCGGGCTTTGCCGTGAGGCGAGGGATGTTCGAGAACATCGGATCGAGTAAGTGTCCTTTTTCGTGAGTGGGCCCAGAATTGATTAGGTTCAAGTCACACTCTTTTAAAACGCTCTGGAGATCCAGAGCTGTTTGGTCAGTGGGCTCGTTGAAGTGGAGATTCAAGTCGCCCAGCACCATAAAATTGGCCGTTGATGTGGCCAGAGTCGTAACTGATTCAACTAGGGAGCTCACGAAATTGCCCACGACACCTGGGGGACGGTAGATCAGCAGGCCCGATATGGACACAGTCGGGGATATCCTGAGGGAAAAATGGCAGCTCTCACAATCCGAGAGTTGGCCATTCTGTGCCCTGCAAACAAACAGACTCCTGTAAATAATGGCAAGGCCACCTCCTCGCCCTTCTGGTCTATCTACATGACAAATCAGGTAGCCTGGCGGAAGGGCCTCCACGATGTCTGCATCGGAACTAGGGGTCAACCACGTTTCCGTTAGCAGCAGAACGTCTAGGGCAGAGTCTTGGATAAGCAGATTGACTTCTGTCGCATGACGCGGGAGGGATCTGCAATTCAAAAGACCTATCGCCAGGTCATTTTTACCTGTAGGGGCCAAGGGATTTCTCCTTACCTCATTGACGAAAGAGGAGGAAGAGCGTCGCGAAAGAAGTTCCTCGCTGTAAGGCAATGCATACCGAAGAGCCATAAGTTCTGTGCGATCGTAGGAACGAATCGCATCCTTAGGTTTCGCCATAGTATCCTGCCCTGTGCCCGTCTGGGCCCGGACGGGCACAGACGGGCTGGACTCTGGCGTGACTCCGGCGCTGAGACGGCGCTTCCGCTGCGCGTCACCGCTGCGCGTTGTCATAGCAGCTTTAAGTAGGGGCCCCGCCTCCTGTGTCTCCAACTAGAGCACACACGGAAGTGGCGCCTCTCCAGAGTCCTCTACACTACCCCCAAGATGGCGGTGCTGCAGTGTCCCGGACTGACGGCTAACGGCCTGCGAAAAGCGCAGTGAAGGTCACAGTTTAGAGTGCAAGTAAGTGCTACTCTGGCGATCGTTAACTCGAGTAAATGTTTAAAAAAAGACAATGTAATTACACGAAGAAACGCGCGCTCTGTTTAAAAAACGCGCTGCCAATTCTGCGCGCTGCTCTAACTTTAAAAAAGCACCCACACTCAATTTGCGCTGGCAATCCGTGCTATCCACTGCGAGGTTGATGAGACGATGTAAGGAACGAACTGCTTGTTCCCCTCGTCTTAAGTAGGGGCCCCGCCTCCTGTGTCTCCAACTAGAGCACACACGGAAGTGGCGCCTCTCCAGAGTCCTCTACACTACCCCCAAGATGGCGGTGCTGCAGTGTCCCGGACTGACGGCTAACGGCCTGCGAAAAGCGCAGTGAAGGTCACAGTTTAGAGTGCAAGTAAGTGCTACTCTGGCGATCGTTAACTCGAGTAAATGTTTAAAAAAAGACAATGTAATTACACGAAGAAACGCGCGCTCTGTTTAAAAAAACGCGCTGCCAATTCTGCGCGCTGCTCTAACTTTAAAAAAGCACCCACACTCAATTTGCGCTGGCAATCCGTGCTATCCACTGCGAGGTTGATGAGACGATGTAAGGAACGAACTGCTTGTTCCCCTCGTCTTAAGTAGGGGCCCCGCCTCCTGTGTCTCCAACTAGAGCACACACGGAAGTGGCGCCTCTCCAGAGTCCTCTACACTACCCCCAATGTTCTCAGAGGGGTCAGGACCTTTGCTAATGTTCTCAGAAGTGTCATGAGCCGTGCTGATGTTCTCAGAGGAGTCAGGAGCTGTGCTGATGTTCTCAGAGTGGTTTGGAGCCATAGTAATGCTCTCAGAGGGGTTAGGAGCCACGTTGATGTTCTCAGTGGAGTCAAGAGCTGTGCTGATATTCTCAGAGGAGACAGGAGTCATGCTGATGTTCTCATTGGAGTCAGGAGCCATGCTGCTGTTTTCAGACATGTCAGTGTCCGTGCTAATAATCTTAGAAGGGTCATGAGCCGTGTGGCTGTTCTCAGAGGTGTCAAGAGCCATGCTGATGTTCTCTGAGGAGTTAGGAGCCATGCTGATGTTCTCTGTGGTGTCAGACGCCATGCTAATGTTCTCAGAGGGGTCAGGACCTTTGCTAATGTTCTCAGAAGGGTTATGAGCTGTGCTGATATTCTCAGAGGACTCAGGAGCTGTGCCGATGTTCTCAGAGTGGTTAGGACCTGTGCTGATGTTCTCAGAATGGTCATGAGCTGTGCTGATGTTCTCAGTGGAGTCAGGAGTTGGGCTGGTGTTGTTATCAGAGGAGTCAGGAGTTGTGTTGATGTTCTCACAGGAGTCATATGTTGTGCTGATGTTCCAAGAGGAGTCAGCAGGTGAGCATATATTGAGTCGGGAGCCATGTTGATGTTCTCAGAGGGGTTACAAGCCATGAGATCGGGAAATACATCTACACATGGGCACATGGTCATATGAAACTATTGACAATAGTAATACAAATTTGAGTGCTTAAGTACAGTCAAAGTATCTGTAAAGTTAATAATTTATTCAAGGTACATGGACACTATAATTTCAATAGCAAGATGTCTCATTGCAAGACAAGAGTTCAATTCCTTGCATTGACTATGGCCAGTCCCTGGTGTTAATGAATCTAAAGGGGTTCATTTTGTCTAAGGAACCATGTCCAAAGGAGTTGATGGATCTCCCTGGTGTTCAGTATTCAGCTGTTTTTTAAAATCATGGAGTCTGGAGTAAAATCCAAAGAGAAATAAAATATACTCTTCAAATACCTATCTAGACGTTGACAGTGTGTTGCAATGTGCAGTTCTTGAACACTTGCTTCCTGCCCCTGAGGGACTAGTAGAACATGAGCAATGTATGGCGCATAGCTCATCTGAGAAACATTCAATGGCATAAAAGTTTGCATTACGGTCTACCATTCTGTAGGAAAAAGAATATGCTGGCCAACTATATACATTCTTGCATTTGTAACCTGTAGCAGTATTTTAAAAGAGGCATGCAGTGCTAATCCCACCAGCCATGCCCTCTGTATACTGAAATTAGGCTGCTTCAAAAACATATTGAATTGTCAGTTATGCAAATGTGAGTCTGACAATCTGTAACTCTGGATTTTTGGCTCATGAGCAGGGCCGGTCTGAGCGCTGGTGGTGCCCAGTAAGATGATAGTTTTTGCCCCCTATGACCTCCTCCTTGGATTCCCTCACTACCACCCGGCAAAAGTACCCCTCATCTCCCCATATCTTCTCTGTCACATACATTTCATTTGTTTTAAAGCACTGGTAATGGCTGACTTTACTAATTCACTTAGCTATCCACATAAAATACGAATCTGTGGTTTGCACAGTAGTGTTCTGTGCAGGAGGCATATTAACCCTCTGTGCTACTTTATATAAGTCAAAACTGCCACTAGACAAAACTCTGATCTCTCTGTAGCAGGAACATTAATCACAAGAGATATTTTCATATTTATATTGCTGGCTGACAGTTGGATACTCAATGAACTCTGCAGCAGATACTTTTAAATAGTATGTTTTTGCTAAACATAGCTTCCCCCCACCAGCTGCCAGTGCCCTCTACAGGTCAGCGCTAATTCGGCTGTACCAGGGGGCAGCCCAAAAGCTCGACCTGCTCATGAGTATCTCTAGGTGCAAGCAATTTGCTGTATGGCATTTATGTTGTGACCATACATTCTTCTGAGACTCTGACTTGTTTGGTGACATGAATTTTGTCTATCAGATAGGATTATCCTCCATTTAAGAATGGCTCTTACCTTTTGGTGCTGTGTATATTCTCTTTTTCCAGAAGCAAGGCATTTTGTATTTTCTTTCAGAATGAGTGTATTGCAAAAGGGCAGAAATTGTCCCTTGCAATTCTTCTCTCATGGGTCACAATTTGTTTCTTTTCATTTTGTCAAGTCAAAAGTATCTTTATTCGATAGCAAGTATCTTAAAAGCAATAACATGAAAACAGACATCATAAAAGTACAAATTATGAGATAAAACGTGGTCTAAGATACATACAATCCATAAAAACAGCATTTAAAAATATCCATACTAAAATAACAATGGGCAATTTCAGATAAAAAGTTTTAGGTGATCATAAATTTGTTCAATTTCAGCTTATTTTCAATTTATAGGGCAAATAAATAAATGGAGGTGCAACAGGAGATGCGCTATAAATACAATAGTTCATCTAGGTTGTAGCGCATAGTATTTTATGCCTTACTATCCAGGCACGGCCAAAATACTTGGCCGCGCCGCAGACCAAAAAGGTCCGTGCATCCGTTTTCAGTATACGCAAGGCAACCCTGTGTTCACGAGTGCCCAATGAACTACAAATAGGTTTTAGCCATCTTGTTCTTGCCTTCTTTTAAGCGGGGCAAGTAAACATAAAATGCGCCAAAGTTTCAGCTGGAGCCTTGCAGCACGGGCAATCCACTGTTGTCTGATACGGGACACTCCATTTTAAAGTTAGTTCTCGTATCGGGAGAGTACCTATCCTGAACTGAATGTAAAGTGCCCTGTCACATGGTATCTGAATAAAATCTAAATAGGGTTCTAAAAATATATACAGCTTGTGTAAATAAAATTCGCCTGTAAGTCTTCCTAGTCTTGGGTTGCAAAGCTCTTGTGCGTCCACCCAGGCCCCGTAGCGCTTTTTTAGGTCGACCTTACTGGGTGGGATTTGATTATCCCACGAGTCCTTCAAGCCAAGCGGCAAAACCAATTTTTTGAGGTTAGATAACCAACTAATCTTTTGATTGCACTCCATAGCCATCACTTCTGTAAGCGCAGAGGCGTAGCTGCCAAGCTCTGGGGTACGACGCAGGTGGGCCCAGAATAACAGGGGACGCAGGCTAGCAATATCTTTAAAGGAGCGCCTACCCAGGTCACTCATCAGGGGTTTTAGGGGTACCTTGCTGGGAAGCATCACTAGATCTCTAAAAGATGTATGTTCAGATCTACTAATTCCATCGACATTGTTGAAGCCCCATAATTCGGCACCATAGAGAGCTGAGCTAACAGCTTTAGCTGCATAAATCGTGAGGGCAGGAGCCACAGGTCTGCTCTGCGAGGAGCGATGTTCTTTAAGAAGTGTTCCTACCACACGTTTATGGCTCAACAGCATTTTGTCAATATGGTGCCTCCAATGCATTTTCTCAGCAAGCCGAATCCCCAAGTAATCAAACGTTAGGACATGCTCTAAGGGTGTATCATCTAGTATGAAATTAACTTTATGTGGCTTGTAGGGATTAAACATCATTAGCTTAGTTTTGGTGGTGTTAACAACCAACCCCCTAGATTTACAGAACAGATGGAACCTGTCTAAAAGCTTCTGGAGCCCAGTCGGAGTTTTAGACAGTAGGAGAGTATCATCCGCGAAGAGCAGGGTAGGAACCTTGTCTCCTGCCAGAGACGGGGCATCCGATGGAAATTCTTGTAAAAATCTGACCACCCCATTAATAAATAAAGAGAATAGGGTGGGCGCCATTAAACAACCCTGGTGGACTCCTCTATTTACAGGGATCCTGTCTGTCTTCTGTGCCTGAGATCCCCACCTTACTTGGGTGTAATTGCCCGCATGAAGGCGAATAAGCAGATTCAGGATCATAGGATCAATCCCCATCTCGCCTAGTAGTTGCCACAGCCGATCTCGGCGCACTAGGTCAAAGGCAGTCTTCAGGTCAATAAAGGCCAAATTTAGACTGCCCTTGCCAATTAGGACAACCTTCCAATAGATTAGCAGCAATCTAAATGCTTGATCCACTGTACCTGTACAAGCCCTAAAACCCGCTTGATATTGGGAAAGAACATCCTTGTCATCCACCCAATGGTGGATTCTCTGAAGCAGCACCCTGCCACCTACTTTCTGCATAGCATCAATCAAGCTAATTGGACGGTAGTTGGCAGGGTCCTCCCTGGCACCTTTTTTGAAAATAGGTACCACCTCTGCACCTTTCCATGAGTCGGGTACTGCACTACCCTCTACAATCGAGTTGATTAAAACCTTAATATAAATTGCCCAATTAAGAAGGTCTGCAAGATAAAGGTCACCCGGGACGCCATCCGGGCCTGCGGCTTTTGCTGGGACAATTTTCATGATGGCTTCCTCTATTTCCTTTGTGTTAAAGGGAGTAATGACATCCTGAGTGGGGTAACCACTTATTAGGCCCACAGACCCATCTTGAGGGGTTGGGCTGGGCCCCGAGTAAAGTTTCCCAAAGTGGTTAAACCAATCCTGATTTGCGATGTGGTTAGGGATTAGATCAGTTTCTTTATTGCCCAACCGCCTGACCACATCCCAAAAAAGATTGGGATCCCTGGCTACACTTGCGTCCCTTAGATTCTGCCAGTGTGTCTCCTCCCATTCACGTTTAGCTTGAATAACAGCATTTTTGTAATCCTTTCTAGTTTCCTTAACTGAGGGACAATGTCTACTTTTTATCGCTATGATCAAGGCCTTTTTCTTCTTTCTGCAGTCCGCATTGAACCACGTCCGGCAGTTTTTGCGACATTTGGCTTGATTGCCAGCGTGATTCTTTATAGTAAATAGAGACCCCAACTGAGTCATCATGCTTCCATATAATTCAGGGATCCTAAACAGACTGTCCTCTTCACTCTGGGTCTCACGGAGTTTAGATGTACTTTTGCTGAGAATACACTTGATCTCAGCCATTCGAGACTCTTGTGCCGCCACTCGTGGCCATTTAAGGAACCTACTGCAGTTTGAGGGGGCCAAGTCTTTGGTACTCATTAGAAGGCCTGTTCCCTGATTTATGGGAATATAAGGAGCCCAGAGCAAATCTATTGTCAGGCTTAGTGTATTATGATCACTATCGATAGAAGGGACCACTTCCATATCTATTATAAATCTCCAAAATCTGACATCGATTAGTATATAATCGATTTGTGAGGGGCAAGACACCCTATTATATGTATTAGCCCCAGCGGCATCAGAAGGTGTTCTGCCATTCGCAACCCTTAGACCTACTTCTAAGGTAAGAGCGCTAATCTGTATTGCTACCTGTGACCATTTCTTAATAGGGGGTATATTTAGCAATGGGATACCCCACTTGGCGTCGTCTTCATCTACCCCCAACAAATCTTCAGAACTTAAAGGCTCAAAGGTACAATTAAAATCCCCGGCTATCATAACATACAACGACATAACAATATCTGATGCTTTTCCCCCTGAAGTCCCCCTTATGTAGATGTTAAACAATTCAAGGGTTTTACCACCATTGGCCCCCTTGAGCGAAAGCCACATAATATCCGGGCTCACACATTGCTGCACCTTTATTACACAGTTCATGTCAATCTTGACCCAGACAATGAGACCTCCAGAAGGCTGCCCCCTACCCGTATGTACAGCAGATGTAAAAAAGCAAATATAGCCAGACTTATATAGTGGTGCTACGCTCCATGTTTCTTGGAATATACAGATATGGTGTTCCTCAATCAGAATATTCCAGTCAGGTAAAGACATTTTGTTTTGGAGCCCAGCCACATTCCATGAAAGAATCTTGAGCTGGGAAATAGAAAAACCATTTCACAAAGAAGATGGTTGAACCAAAGGGGATGAGATAGGAAGTGGAACAGAAGTATCACAAAATGCTGCCAACCCGTGATTCTTCGTACTAGAAACCGGAGGACTACCATTTCTATTAGCTGTTACTCTAATTTGGGATTGTTCAGGGACAGAGCAAGATTGAGTAATAGCAAGGGAACTTAGAATATTCAAATTTGAAGAAAGTTCTAAAACCTGGCTTACATATAAGTCCTGTCGTAGTTAATCAACCGTCTCAAGTGAGGACCCTCTGCTTTTGGGCAGAGATAACACATTGTCATGGGCCCTTGCTGCAGAAATTGTTTGAAAACGCCTGATCTGGATGTATGTAGAGTCCGGGGCACAGCTCCTATACTCTAGTGCCAATAGATTTTCCGCCAGATCAGAATTAATCAGGGTTAGTTCGATGCAATCCATAGAATTATTATTGGACATGCATCTCCGTGCCCTGATAATATCTTCCCTGATCAATGAGCGGCAGCCCCTAACATGCCGCAACCAATGAATAGGTTTATTTTTCAAGGATTCAGCATTCTCCATGCTACTGCTAAGAACAATCTTGGGGACATTTACTTAAAAAACCGTCTGTGGCTGAAATGAGGGTTGGGTGAATTGTTTGATTTGTTGGGCCAGGGCAATGACTCTCATTAGAGGGTCTGGTGTTAGTCTTGTAGGCCTATCATGTTTTATGGCCACCTGGGAATAAAGTTGCTTCTTCAAAATACTACAAGGCTGAGCTACAGAGGGGGCAATCTGATGGGGAGTTGGGTCCTGAATGGTTCGTTTAGGTTGAGTTATGGGTGCATGTTGTTGTTCACAAAATGTGGGATCACTTTCTTTGAATGGTTCTTTTGGGTTACAAGGTTGAGAATCTACAGGCGTATGTAGGGTGCCATTCTGAACTAACAACCTAACAGTGCCCATAAGTTCCTCAATCATCCCTTTCAGTGATCCAACCTCCTCCTTTAAAGAAACAACCATCTGGGTAAGTGTCTGTGTTAAGGGAGGGCTAGCAGGAACTACCACTCTTGGGCTCTTATTACTGGGGGGGATAATTTGTGTAGTATACACTTCCCCGCAAGTATCCAATTCCCCAGCCAAGACGTCATAGCGATTCGCACAGATGATGGAAGGCTCAAGTTCTCCCACAATATCGTCAATGGAAGGTAAGGACAATGGGGGAGAAATGTCGGGCTGAGCTAGCCCACCACCCAACATTGAGGACACGCAGCCAATGTCTACTCCTTTTTTTAAAGATTTTTTAAACATCTGGGGGACGGTGGTTGAGCTTTGGGGGGGGTGGAATCTTTATCAACAATATCTAAGGGAAGCTCAACACCTAATAGCCCTTCGCATTCCGTAATTAAATTATCAATTCTATTCATCACACAATATTTGGCGGCAGATACATTCTTTACTGCTTTCCTTGCCTTCTTCCCTTTACCCACCCTACTAGCGGGACCCGTAGCCCCCCCTGTACTCTCCATTGCTTTCCTTTTGCCCATTCCCGACCAAAACACCAAAAAAGTGTAAGTGTTTTTGGTGTCAAAAAACATATTTAAACTACCTTCTAAAAAATATGATTTTTAGCAAAAAATTCAAAGAAAGAAAGTAAAATATAAAACACAAGAAGTGATCAATTTGGTAACACCCCAAATATGAACAGTTTAAGCAGTTTAGACACATTTCTCCAATAGATTAAGCAGCCTTCGTCCTACAATCATCACAGTACCTTGAAATAGCTGCTGAAGTTTGGATGATGAGGGAGTTCTGGGAGGAAAATCGAGGGAACTCAGGCCCTGCCCTGCCTCTTCCTGGCGATGACGGGCTAGGACGGGCCCGCCCTTGGCCCGGGCGCGTCCCGTGTCGCGGGTGGCGATGCGCGCTTTTCAGCGCGAGTGAAAGGGCAGCTCCTCCCTCAATCAGCAAAGACTTCTGGGACCTGGAGTCCCCTTCAGCAGCAGGTAAAGTTCTGCGTGTCCCCTTGCATTTTGTGTTAAAATGTTTGCTTATTTATCTTATTTGATACCGTTCTTCATGCCCCTTGCATAGTAGTGATAGGCCTTTACTTAATTGTGTTGTAAGAGTTTCCTAAGTTAATTTGATAAAGCTTCCATTATTATCTCAGGCTATTAATGTTTCTTTTAGGGTTGTGGGCGGTGTTAATAATTTTCTTTCCTTTAAAGTATCTTCCACACTAATATTTCCTCCACTGTTTCTTTCCAGGTATGTTGCGGTGCATGAATGATCCAGTCATACCAGTGTGAGTCGCAGTCCTTTTCTCACTGCCCCACTTGTCCTCCTCCACATGCAGTCAGCAATATTAAGAAGTTCTAAGGGCATTAACAGAGCGGACATGCGAAGCCATCATACAGCATTCAAGCCCACGGCAAACTCAGCAGGACGCACTCTAGCAACGAGACCAAGGTGCCAAACTAAATGCTACTTCATTGGCCTAGAACTGCTTATCCGTTTAAAACAATTGTCACTGATGTTCAGTGTCACTCCTGTGGTGCGTCATTGACTTCGTATGATGGAAATTTTGACTGGTGTCTGGCCGATAGCTTCTTGTCCCTTATGTTTCACTAAAGACCCTGTCTGCTGAACCCCTATGAAGACTGGTTTAGTAAGCACCTTCATTAATTAAACAAGCACACAAACTCTACAGTTTGGGATATATTCACAAGAACGTGTGATAAACATCACCAAAAAATGCTAACGCAACTTTACACATCGCAGCCTATCGCGGGAAAATAACCCCGTCTCAATGTGGTATTCACAACAAGGCGGTAGCATGCGATAGCCTGCTGAGTCTGCGGGCAATGTCCGCGATACAACCACCCCGACCGAGATAAAAACACAAACCACAACACCCAAAAACGTGCGATGACCCAATCGCGATGAGGAAAGAAGGGATGAGCACCGCCAGGCCCGCGAGACACACGCGGCAGGTGGGAATAAGCACAACAAAAGCCTGAAAAAGAAAGACAAACCAAACAGAAAACAACAGCCAATCACAATGGAGGCAACCCAAGCTAGCAGACAACCCCACAAGCCACATTGGCAACAAAATATTGTACATGGCAGGCCATCGTGAACAAGGTGAATGCAGCCTGAGAGCTGAGGAGGAAATTGGCAGAAAACCAGAACATCCGGAATGAAGCGAAACGCACAAACAAGCAGAAACACGCCAACAACAAGAATGCAGCAATGCACACTGGAGGTGGGAGGCCAGCGCCACACCAGGAGCTGGATGACATGGAGGAAATGGTGTGCACCACATCAGTCTGGAGATGGTGGTACGACTAGGGGCCCGGAAACTGCCGAAAATAACGGACACAACAGCAACAGGGAGAGGAACCAGCAGGGACTGGGGAGACGGGGGAGATGGGCACAATGGCACACATGCACAATCAAGCACAGCACTACTGCACACAAACCATGCGAAACAGTAACAACACCATCCAGGAGCACAAATCACACACCCCGGCAACATAACACCACTAAACAAGCACGGAAGTGAAAACCACACTGCCTGAAAGGGAGAAGGGTGAGCCAAATCAGAGCATATGGGACATCCCACACACAATGCAGCACACACACATAGGAAGCAGAGCACCCCAACCTCGAACACAATGTCGTACAAACACCAACATCTGTACCACCAAACACAGGACACAAGTGCACCCACCTGTGGCCGATAAACAGCCATACACATCTGGCTAAGCATGAAACAGGGACCTGAAAATGCACAAGTACTAACCCACTGTCCTGATGGGGTAGCAATGCACGTATGGCAGGCAGCCAGAGAGTCCTTGACACACACCTTGGCATACTAATCAAGATACAACACAGTTGGAGACAAGTGAAAGTGTGGGAACTTTATCAACAAGTGCTTGTCAGTATGGCCAAGAGAAGTGCCACGAGATGCAAACCAATGCAGCAGCATGTCTGAATGAGGAACGTAGTAAAGCGGCCATGTCCACCTCGAGGGAGTCCATCACCAACATGTCAGTGCCAAACCACATTGGCTGTCCGCCCAGGGATCATGAGTTCAGGCCAATGCAGCCATGTCCACTGTCGTCTTGGGACATGTGACCAGATTCACAACATGCAACCATGCGTCCGGACACGTGCAATGGGTCACATCCAGTTGTGGCTGCAGGTACCTTGTGACTTGTCCATGAACTGGAGTGCAGCTGCGTAGACCAACATCTTCAGTGAGCGATCGTCGTCCACCACATCTTACATGTCATCGACATAATCTATCAGATGACCCGGACAGATGTGCTGACTCCAACCACTGGACCCAATGTGCACCAAAGCCCAATCGGGTAGTGGCTCAATGTGCTCACTGCACACGACGACTCATGCAATCTCCCAGGTCCATTTCCCAGCCTGCATGCCAAACACCCATGCATGCCATAGACGGCCATCACGGTGACACTCCTGGTCGTGGTCCAACAGGGGGCGCACACACACATCAAAATCCATGTCAGCCACCGTTACGTTGGAGAGGCAGACATCCATGGACCACTCAAATATGCACAAGCGACAATGCAACACAGGCTAAACACAGGTGACGTTCGCAAGGTGGAAGAACAGCCGGTAATTGATCCACCAATGGCAGTGCCCCCAGTACATGAAGCAGACGTGCACGGTACAGGTCCACATGACTGGAGTCGAGCATGTGTCCGGGATGGTCTTCCATTGCATCAGTGGCTCTGCTTGAAGTGGCAATGGCTTATCCTGCGCCAGTCCTGTGGATGAAATTGCACAGCTCGCTGCAATGAGCAGTGTCTGTGTGCAACGGGTGCAGGCCTGGGATGGGGTGGGAGTACGTGTGAACGCCCTCTCATGCATGCTAACTGCGACTAAGGACTCCTGCATATGGGATGTGTACATGTAGGTCTCATGGGGGACAGTGTGTAGTGTGGGAGTCGCAAGCGAATGCTATCGTATCTGTCAGGGGGTGCTGGCCAAAAGCAAGTCCATGCTCGGAGCTGCAGATGTGCTACCGCCTGATACTTCAGACAAAGGACCATTCATCCCTAAAGTCACTTCACCATCTGCATGCATACAGCAGAGGTACAGAGGCACGTTGCACATGATTGGCCTTCCTCTGTCTTACACTGCCACACAGCTGCCCCTCCCTCCCACGAGCCCCCACACCTGTGTGCGCTACGTGGTTGCATCACGTGCACTCCTACGGCACACCATGGTAATGCGTGTCCACGCATGTCCAGCTGCATGCCAGTAACACCGTGACGCTGGCTTCTGAGGGTGGGCGAACACGTGAGTGCAGGCCAATGGTCCAGACAGGGTGGACACAGGTGTACAGCCCATGCCGGGCTGGGATCGCGCAGCGAATGAGGCTAGGCAACTGACTCATGCATCCGCAGGACTCATACACATTACACCTGGTATGCATTTGCCAAGACCCCGTGCGGGCTTGCGCTCGTACATGTCTTCATACGTGCGGCCCCGCCCTCCTGGTGCATGCCACATTGCAACATTGGTTACTGTGGCCCTGGTGGCAACAACACCCCAACTCAGAGACACACTTACCGTACTTCTTGCCCAAGGCCAGGCCCGAGCCAGGCCCTGCTCCCCTGCTGAATCAGCACACCCCTGCGCTGACCTGACATGCACCGCAGACCAGCGCACACATGGTGGCGTCTGCTGAAGATAGCACACTGTGAAGTTGCTGGGCCCATGCACACCATGCTGACACAATGACCACACGACACACTTGCTCAGTTGGTGTGAATGGCTAAGTGCATGTGCGCATGGCCACGTTTATTAGCAGGCACACATACTGAGTGACACTTGTGTTGGGTGTGTGTGGGGTGTGTGCACATCAGCCGGCATGGGCTTCTGGTGCACTCAGACATAGACAACAGTGCACAACCATTCAACCATAAGGGCCCTATGATTTGTGCTGCACAGGGTTAGTGGCCCCGGATGCACAGCGTCCTGCATGGGCTGAACGCCACTGACCGCTGACTTGTGGTGCACTGGGGCAGGGTCACGAGTGCAGAGCAAGTTCTCATAGATGATAGGGGGCTTGTCGCGGAGTGTCTCGGTTGACAGTGGAAGGTGTGCCCCCAGGGCAAGTTGCAGAGGGCAGGGCCACGCAGAAACAGTCACTATGGCAAAGAAGAATGGAACAGACACATGTCGGACACCAAGTCTGGTCCAGCCAGATGGAGATGCAGGAACCCACCAGCCTCTGGACTCAGTCGCCACCAAGGTCCAACCAGATAGTGCCTGTGACTCATTGCGCACAGAGTTAGTGGCACCAGTGCCTTTAGGGGATGCCACCTGTGATGAGGCGTGCCCAATGGTGTTGGCTCCTCCACATCTTGGCCAGAACACAGTTCCACATGTGTGACATACTGGACCACAGTGTAGGCCTGAGGCAGTGGTCAGCACAGGCCATTCACTGAGTGTGTCGGCTTAGGTTGGATGGCCCCACCGGCCTGCGTAGTTCTGGTTCGGTGGCACCACGGCTCAAAGACTTGCGATGAACTGGGTTGATGGCACCAGGTCAGTTGTTGATTGTGTTTGATCACCTCCGTGACCCGGATCCGGCTTTAACCCCTTCGATGCGAGTGACGGAGCGGTTCCGTTATGCGCGTCGGTTGCGCTGTGCGCATGACGGAACCGCTCCGTCACGGCCCCGTCCGCGCATGGAACCTTCAGCACGGCTCGGTAATCCGCGCCGCGCTGAAGGGGTTAATCTGGACTGAGCCGCATCTTCCTCTTACTCCTCTCCGTGCATTCACTGGTGTGGACTCTGCCATTCATGATTCACGTACAGGTGCTGGATGTGGAACCTACTGGTCCGCAGGGTAGGCCTGAGCCCTCATCCACGTGTCACCGGCTGGCGTTGAACAGGGTTAGTGGAACCACGTGTCGCCAGCTGATGTTGAACAGGGTTAGTGGCACCACTTGTCGACGGCTGAACAGGGTTAGTGGCACCACGTGTCGCTGGCCTGCCATATGGAAATATGCCACACTGATCAAAGGGGGTCTGGTGCTGTCGCCGCTGCCACACCCTTGGGGTCACTGCCATTCAGGACTCAGGACATAGTTCCAAATGTGGGACCTACTGGGCCAGCGATGGTCTGCTGAGGCTGCAGAGGTCACGGGACTGGTGCTTGGAGCTTGCACCGGTATGTGGTGGGCCATCTTTGCCACACGCCGGTGTAGGCAGGTGAGCGGAGCCTCATTGGTGCACTGGGGCAGAAATGACGGGTCTGTGGTCCAGCTGCCCGGGGTGCAGCAGGCGCACAGGGGCGCAGGCCCCGCAACTCTCTCAGGCACATTGTCCATTCAGAATGAGGACCATGACCGTTGCAATGGGCTTTTTGTTCACACCCCTACGCAGGCCTGGCGTACGCAAGTCCAACCCACTACGCATGCGCATGCAGGGGGGACATAACATATGACATTTCCGCGTTCTGAAACACAGCCTTTGGGGACATGGTGGCGTCCACTGGCCACTACACTCCATGCACCAGCAGTTGTCCTCCACATGGCCATTTCCGTGGTTTGCACTCTGTGGTCTGTCCGGCACCACCACACCACAACTGGCATTGGGTGGAATCACATTCCTTAGTCACTTTCCGCTCTCTCACATGCCTGCTCCATGCCTCTCCTCACATCCTGCTATTGTTTGTCTGTGGTGCCATGCTCTGGCTGGGTTGTGTGCGTGGCAAGGCCGGATTCCCAAACGGGTCGTGTTGTCATGTCTGGTCATTTGGCATGTTTTGTGTCATGTTGTATGTGGTTGTGCTGCATGCCCATTGGCAGTGTCGCGAGTTGCATGACTGTGGTTCTTCAGGTCTGGCTCTTGGCTGGGCTCCCTTTCATGCTGCAGTTAGTCGTCCTGCTTAGCACCAGCAGAAGGCAGGTGTAAAATCCCTGCTGCTACCGCGGCTTATCGCCTGTTTTCGGTTCACATCATGGATCTAGCAGTTCGTTCTGAATGTGGTGTTGTGATTTTTATGTGTGTTTTTGCACAGGAATGCCTACTCTGCATCTCATTAGTGTTAGTTGGTGGTGTCCACCGTGGGGATAAATTTTGGGGCAGTTATCGCGTGAATATTGGTGATGTCTGCAGTTTGCACTGGCTTGTGAATGAGGTGTTATATCTATCTCCACTTTTGATGGGTTAAGGAGGAGATAAATCAAAGACAAGTCCTTGTGAATATGCCCCTGTGAGTATTGATGACTGTCTGGGCATAGTTTTATTTTTGGGAACCTGCTCTCTTCTCATTTTGAAATAATTTTGAGGTTAAGTCAACTGGTTACTGCATCTTTAAGACCATAATAATAAGAGAAGTAGTGGTGTCACAGTCATTATCAAAGATTTCTGTTTTGTTTCCGTTCTAACTCCTTCTGTAATAACTTTGGATAAAATCTTTGTGCTCCATATTTTCATTGTGCCTATTTCACTCCTATAGTTCTTTTTACCTATCAAACTACTGGTTCTAAACCACAAACTCCAGCAGGAATTTAGATATAAGGCAACATCAAAAGCCACTTCTTTCACTAAATTTCTCATAATCAGGCTTTTTAATGTCTACTTCTATGCCATGCCCATCAATACTGATACAGATTTCCAGCACTAGGTAAATTCAATGCTGTAGTGGAATGGTTTCTTGGACACTGGAAATTCACCCACAACTGAACAAAACAACTATATATTCAACAAATACATAATGAATAACATGTTGTGTTCAATACATTGACAAAGTGTATATAAAAATCAAAATTTTAATCTTAATGTGAAGTTTGGAGCATTTCAATATGTGGATTTGTTTCTAAAAGACAGAGCTATATGACGCTCTAACATATTGCATTGCTATATATTGCATTGCCTTTCTTTCCTCCTAATATATGCTCTCTTTTATCGGTGCATAGTATGGCCTAACATTTCCGCTGCCGTGACACTGCGGCCTCCGCACCGCCAACCCTGAATTACTATCAGAATCCGGCATGTGGGAGACCCCAGGCTTGGCGGTCTTCCTGGGACCACGGCGTTCCTACAGGAAGACCACCAAACTCGTAATCCTAAGTCGCTGTCAGCCTTAACTTTTGACCTTGCCCCAGTCAAGTGCAACCAGATTTCCACAGTTGCCGCTAAAACATTTTGGTGCTATTTTTAACCTTGCATTTTACAAATTCATAAGTCCAGTTTTGTACAAATGGTGCCATTTTATTCATTAAAATTGAGTCTATTGTTTTTAAATCAGTTTGGGGTATTTCTTTTGTTGTGTTTTAACTATTATTATTTGAGTATTGCATAAATAACTTACACATTGCCTCAAACTTAAGCCTAACTGCTTTATGCCTGGCTACCATAGGTTTAGGAACAGTTTTATCTTTTGGCTTTTTTGGTTCACCCTGACAAGGGTGGTGTAGGAAGGTGGAATCTGACTATATGGTTGCCCCCACTTTTTTCCTGGTGTTTTGCTGGTTTATGACTTAGTTGGACTGGGATCCTGCTATTCAGGGCCCCAGTCTATCTACTTTCTCTCTAAAATGGTTTCCATGTACATTAGGTACATATCTAATTGGATTCTGGAGTGCCTTATAAGCCCCTAGTATATGGTATACTATGTAACTAGGGCATAAGTACCTCAGAGGCCTACCAGGGGCTGCAGCATGTATTATGCCACCCCTGAGAAGCACTCCAAAATGACACCACAGGTCTACTACTGCAACCTGGGTAAGGGTGTGCTTGCACCCCTTACCGTGGTATAGGCTACCTATATCACTACCTTGTACAGACACATATAAACCTATAAGCCACTCCTATGGCAGGCCTTGACAATCCTGAAGGCAGAGTGCTTGGTTTTATGTGAGAGGGTGCCCAAGCATGAGCTGAGCCCCTCGGCAGCATTCGGAACTACTTACAGCCATACCATATACTCTTAAGTGCATTATAACCTCGCGGTAAATGCTAACTTTGGGATGGCTGCATCAAAACATGTTGGGTTTGGTGTGAAACGCTTTGGAATACTGCCCCCCTGCCAGTTCTGGCGGTGGGGGTAGCATTCCACCCTTCTAGAGGGAGAGACATGTTCACACTGGCTAAACCTGGTTAAATACTTTCAAAGACCTGGCATCACAAAATGGATGCCACTGCCACAGACACGGGTCTGGCCTCCTCCTCCTGGGCGAATATCCGGCAGGGGAGGCCTGGACAATAGGTTTCCTGTCACAGGGAGGTGTAACCACCTCCTCAGACAGGCAGATGTGTATTGTGACAGGGTGGGTGCATTCAGAGAATGCTTTTGAGACACTGCCTGGTACGATTCCTAGACCAGCACAACCTTATTCTCATGGCCTGTCAGCCCTCTGAATCTGCAGGCTAATGTGTTTCCCCTTATTAAAGGATGTTATTTTGTTCATTATAGCAGGTGCACACAAGGTGGCTACTCTTTCTTTGTACCTCTGTCTCTACTGCTCTACTTGATATGAGGTCCTGGAGGTCGACCTCTTTATTTGTTGTCTGTCTTGTTTTGTCTTTTTTATGTGGGCTAAGTCCGCTTCTCTTTTTTTCCCTCTATATATATCTTCTCCTTTCACAACTTGTTATGGGTACATCACATAAGTTAGTTGTTGTTTCTTTCAATGTCAAGGGGTTTAGGCACCCTGTTAAAAGACGTTAAATTCAAAAAATGTTAAGAAGTTTAATGTTGATATTTGTTTTTGCAAGAAACGCATGTGGATGATAAAATGTTACATACTATGTCTAAGGGATGGGTGGGAAATACAGTTTCAACTCCTGCTGCAAACCGTAAAAAAGGTGTAGCTATATTTTTCTCACGTAAAGGACATATACAGCTAATAATGTCTCACCACCACGACTCAGATGGTGGATTTGTTTATGCTCACGTCAAGGTTCACAAACATTTTAAACCTTGTCAATATCTATGCCCCTATATCAGATGATCCTTCTTTCTGGTCGTACATTTCTCCAGAAATATTAAAATTGGGTAGCTAGTCCCTAATTGTGTGGGTGGTGATTTTAAACTCATCAGAGATCTTTTGCTAGACCGTTCCTCTGCATTCAAATTTTGACCTAACAAATCTTTTTTTTACTTTGAAATCATTGTTCTCTGTTACTAAGTTGGTTGATTTCTGGATATTAGAACATCATACTGATTCTAATTCTCATTCCTCTTTTTCTAGGATTGATTATCTATTGACTTCGCGGAACCAATGCCATATGATTAACAAATCGGTTATTCGCCCTATTACAATTTCTGATCATGCCCTATTCTCCTGTTCCTTATTTCTTTGGGATCCTCAGGTTCCCAATGAAAGATGGAGAATGAACTTTGATGTAGTTATTAATCCAACTAATTGTAAAAAGCCTGTCTCAGCCTTTAATGAGTATTTTTTTGTGCATAATAATCCATGAGATACCTATAAAATAGATATGAATACGATTGTATGCTTAGTAAAAGCGCAGGACTACGTATCTCAAAAGAAAAGTCACATTTTCATTTGAACTCAAACAAATCTGGCCAACTGTTAGCTAACTATATACCCGTTAAGCATGATAAAATTCAAATTGCTGCCATCAAATCAAGCAACGGTACTTTGCTGACAGATATTGAGGACATTTTGAGAGAGTTGTTATCCTTTTATTCCTCCTCCTTATACCATGAACCTCTCTTGCCCTGAAAAATAAAGTCATCATTGACTTCCTTAATACCTGTCAATTACCTCAAATTTCTGACACTGATAAACTAGCTTTATAAAAGCCTTTTGATATTCAAGAAATAATCACAGCTATTAAAACATTAATCCCTAATAAAACACTTGTTCCAGAAGGTATTCCGGCTGAATTTTACATTGTTTTCAAGATCAACTATCTCCTATCCTACTTTCCTTCTTTATGGAGTTTCAACATACTTCCCTGATGGGTGGCTCTTTTAATGAAGCCATAATCATGGTCCTCTCTAAACAAAATAAGAATCCTTCTCTGGTTTCTAACTATCGTCTCATATCTCTAATTAATTAGGATTGCAAAATACATGCCAAACTTTTAGCAAACAGAGTATCACCCCTCCTCCCTTCACTTTTTCAGCCTGACCAGACGGGCTTTATGAAGGGTAGGTTGTCAGCTCATAACACTTGCTTGCTTTGCCATGTCCTATCTATCGCTAAAGACATCAATTGCCCAGTTGGAGTATTGGCCTTGGATGCGGAGAAGGCATTTGATAAAGTAAACTGGCAATTGTTATTCAATATATTGGAAGTTTTTCAGTTCGGGCCAACATTTCTCAACATGATTAAAGCATTGTACTTAGCACCCTCAGGTTCTATTTATGTTAACTGTACTTCTTCATCCCCATTCCATTTATATAGAGGCATGTGTCAAGGTTGCCCACTTTCCCCTTTGTTGTTTCTTATCGCCATAGAACCCCTCTTGTGTTCTCTCCGCATTAGTGACAAATATACTGATGTTGCTTTGAAGAATATTACTATTAAAGTTTCTGCATATGCTGATGGTGATTTATTATATGTTAATGATCCTCTTGTTTCCTCACCTATTATCTTTAATACTATCTATACTTATGCTGAAGTTTCTGGACACTCATTGAACATTAACAAGACCGAGTTTTTCCATTAAATGGTCTTTTTAATTCTTCATTGTTGGCAAATACTGATATAGTATGGTCTCCAAAAACAATCAAATATCTAGGCATAACATTTACCAATTGTTGTACATTATTAGCCAGTACTAAAGAGAAACTGGATAGATGGTCCAATCTTCATTTAAATTGGTGGGGACGTATTGGGGCACTTAAAAAGTCTATAACTCCATAAATTAGTTATTTACTGTCCATGTTACCCCTTTATTTCCCTTCCACTTTTTTTGCAAACCTTTATATATTATTTACTAAGTTTATCTGGAACAATAAGTCTGCACGCATTAGTTTCAAAACCTTGCAAATGCCCAAATGTGAGGGAGGGTTGATTTTGATTTTAAAAGATACCATATATAATTTCTTGTAGTGCAATGTTCATTGATTGTGGTTCTACAATCTCTCTCCTTCTAACTCTCCTAAATGGCTTACTCTGCAGAAGAATATACTGGCACCGTTTCCAGTACCTGCATTCCTTACCATGGCCAGTAGCTCAGTTGGGAAACAATCACCCATAATTGTGGCTTCTAAGACTGCCCTCTTTTCATTTGATGAAACATTCTCTATAGCCATTGCATGTACCAAGAAAGTTTCTCTTTGGTTCAATCCCAAACTCCAGTAGCATAAACATATTTCTTTTTGGAATTTGTGGATTGTTGCTTGTATTTTCTTTGTTGCTGATATGTGTCATGGAGATATGTTTTATACTCTTGATGTTCTTGAAGCCAAATATAATTTACCTTTGTCTAAATTTCCTAAATATACGTTACTATGTGATACCATTCTTAATGCATATCCTCAAATATTACATATGACCCAACTTTCTAGTATGGAGGTTTGTATTAACATATTTAGTCATGCAGGACACATATCCTCTAAAGTATATAAAATACTTTCTACTCCTATGCCCTCCTTTATACATTTTACTCAGAAATGGTCATCAAACATAAATATCCACTTTTCAAGTGTGGTATGGGAGGATATTTAGAAGTCTAACACTGCTAGTCATCCCCTGGCTACCCTCATACAAACAAATATTTATTTAGCATAACAATGCTTTTGGACTCCAGATTGAGTATTTAAAGCTAAACGTTTAGATGCCCCACATTGTTGCCATTGTGATACCATGACAGGAGATTTACAACATTTATTATACAAATGTCAAGTTATTTGTCAATTTTGGTCTGATGTATGGAACATTATAACTCAAATTCTTAATATCCAAACATCTTTATCCTTCTCTATCATACTTTTTAACTCTTTTCCCCTTAAACCGATATTATTTCATACAGATTTTAAACTTTTGGATTTTCTTATTTCTACTACACTGAAATCTTTAACTTCCAACTGTAAAGATGCTAATTTGCTTACAGTCAAGGCTTGGAGGGAACGGATTATTTTTCAAAGACGTAGGCACCCCTCATTTTAGCATACTCGTGCTGAACTATCTTCTTCCAGTTCTGACATGTGGTCTAGTTTGGATTCATATATTACTGCTTGTTCCTCAATTAAAAATAAGTAATATAGTTATCATTCGTCCGTATACCTTAAATGTAGCCCTTCTTGTTTTTTATCCTTTGTTACTTGACATATATTGTTATACTATCATATTTGGATTTACATTGATGGGTTATAAATCCCTGTTATTGCATTGTATTTATTCTTCATAATTCAATGTTATTTTTTTAATGTGTTTATGTATGATAAAGTATATTTAATAAAAAGCTCTGAACACAAACAAATGGGGCAGACAGAGTCTTCTTTCTCCATGGCGTAGGTGTTTCCTCTCCATCACAGGCCTGTTCTCCATTAAAAAATGTCTCTCTAGGTGTACCACGATGGAGTATACATTTTAATCATAGCACAATTCTGAATGGATTTTTTTAATTAAAAAATGTCTTCCAAAACAGTGCAATCAATTTACCAAAACATAATATAAAGCAACCGCTTGTTGTTGATGCATAATACACTATTCATCTCCACAAGAAATTAAGTAGGAAGTTCTGCCTTTGTCCTTATTGGGTAGGGAGGATACCACCCTGAGTCTGATGACCTTAGGCCTGTGACTGATCTAGAACAAAAGAGAGAAAGGCAGCAAAGTGGGAAAGAGGAGGAAGCGAAAGTAGTAAAAACAGTGATGTAAGGAGAGAGCAGGAATGAAAAAGAACTGACAAGACTGAGATATAGGTGCAGGTAGAGCATATTGGTGACTGAAATAGGCATGAGGGGAAATAACTATTAGATAGCCATGGAATTCAGCAACCAGACAATGAGCAGTGGGGCAGCCAGGCCACTGAGAAAAAAGTAGGCTCCATTGTTTATTCTTTCAAAGATTTAGCACTTTGTTAGACAGAAGATCTACCTATCAACCATCTATTGGGTGAAATTTACAAGAACAAAAAAGCACCAGCTTAAGATCAATCTTATTCAATGTCTTATACTTAAAGTATTTGTGGCTTATCATTTATGAAAAAACTAAACAGCTACAAAACATCTGCATACTAGAAACAATTACATCAGAAACTTTGTGGGCGGATCTAGGCCCAGGAAATATGGCTGCTCTCAGTTATAGCGCTGCAATATCAGCACCCTGTAACAAAAGCAGCTTCAGTATTTTCCACGCGCACCTCCAACCCCCGCTGCCGATCAGACTCAATTGCCAGGGCCGGGGTGTGTTCCCAGTCCGGCCCATTCTATGAGACGTTTCCAGTGAAGTACCTATATGAGAGTTTAGGGTCAATGAATGTTGCTGAATAGACCGGATATGCTAGCTGGACTGCATTGACACAATGGAGGCTATGTTTTGAGGTATACTTGGTGCAATATCAGAGACACAAAGGGCGGGTCTGCCCCATGAGATGTTAGCCTGCACTATTGATCTAGCTAGCAGTAGGTGAACTGATGACACATGCACCCATTAACTGCGCCCACTGTGATTGCAACACATGGCCCAAATACTGAAAATCGCTGAGGATGTGGAAATGGGTGCTAGGTAGAGTGGATATATGGCTAAACACTACTCACAATGATGAGGGTATACTTGTACACACCTCAGCCAGCAGTGCTCCACTTCTAGCCAGTGAAACTGTGAGCTATTTTATTAGTTTCTAGTCGCACCATTTAGCCGTCAGAAAAGGACCAACTTGTTTTAGAACACCTGATTGCAGAGATCCCAATAGTAATACTCTGTGGTATTCCTGGGGCGTGCAGACTAGAGCAAAATTTGTATTGGTAGGCCAAGGCATCTGTAATTACTACAGCACAATCTTGTACCCCTCATTTATGTAGTATATACATCACGCCTCATGTGTACTGAACAAGTAGATTGTTTTAAGGCAAATTTCATATATCACTGGTTTGAAGGCACCCCACTCAATGACAGCTGAAGAAATCAAGCCTTCATTCCTATCAAAATATACATCAATTTCGTTGGCCATGTTTCTGTCAGTGCCCCGGGCTCTAGCTGTCACAGTAAGACCTTCGGGGTCTCTCTTCCCCAGCTCAATGTAAATAGCACAGGGTTGTGATCCCATACAGAGCAAGCCAACTACTCAGTCTCCTGCACCAATCTTTTCATACATTCCTCCCAGAAAAAAATTTCCAACCGTGTGTAAAACACGTGCTGTTCTCAGTGGCCAAAGTATTCACAAACCTCAGGGTGTGTATTCCTCCAAACGTCAATCAGGTGCCATTTTTGTGCCCGGAAAGCTAATTTCTATGTCACTAGTGCACTGTTGGCTACTCTAAATAGGTGAAGGGATGATTGTCTGACATAATTTCGAAAGTCAGAAAATCGACCTACAAATATATCGCAACAAAAATATCGATGTCAAGAATATCGACATCCTATCTACAACATGGTAAGTACAAAAATATCGATAATTAAATATCGATGTCAAAAATATCGTTATTAAAAAATATCGGTTTTTTTTTACTTTAAAAATATAAGTAAAATAAACCAAATAATACTTATAAATAAAATAAACATAATTAAATATATTTTATAATATTTAAAATGTATAATTAATATATATAATTTAATAAAAGTTTAATGAAACATATACATATAATATATAATATATATACTTACTTAATAATTAGTTTTAATAATAATTTCTATAACGCATAAATTATTAAATGTTTTTTAAAAATTACAAATACATCTATACACATAAAACAATAACATTAATAAATATTGAATAATTACATATAGCAAATAATAATCAATATTTTTAATTTAAATATTTTTTATTATTAATGATATATTACAATAGCTAAAATAATACAAAGCATATTAAATATCAGACACAATAAAACTACTAGTCCAACTCCAACAAAAACAACAGTAAGGAAAATGTTGGATAGCGTAGGGGTAAAAAGAACTACTCCAACTCCAGAGAGTGCAACAGTAGGAAAACGTTGGATAGCGTAGGGGTAAAAATTACTATTCCAAATCCAAAGAGTGCAACAGTAGGGAAAGCGTTGGATAGCGTAGGGGTAAAAATTACTATTCCAACTCCCAAGAGTGCAATAGTAGGGAAAGTGTTGGATAGCGTAAGGGTAAAAATTACTATTCCCACTCCACAGAGTGCAATAGTAGGGAAAGTGTTGGATAGCGTAAGGGTAAAAATTACTATTCCCACTCCAGAGAGTGCAACAGTAGGGACAACGTTGGATAGCGTAGGGGTAAAAATTAGTATTCCAACTCCAAAGAGTGCAATAGTAGGGAAAGTTTTGGATAGCGTAGGGGTAAAAACTTACTATTCCCACTCCAGAGAGTGCAACAGTAGGGAAAGTGTTGGATAGCGTAGGGAAAAAAATTACTATTCCAACTCCAGAGAATGCAACAGGAGGGAAAACATTGCATAGCGTAGGGGTAAAATTTACTATTCCCACTCCAGAGAGTGCAACAGTAGTGAAAACGCTGGATAGCGTAGGGGTACAAATTACTATTCCCACTCCAGTAAGTGAAACAGTAGGGAAAGCGCTGGATAGCCTAGGGGTAAAAATTACTATTCCAACTCCAGAGAGTGCAACAGTAGGGAAAGCGCTGGATAGCGTAGGGGTAAAAGTTACTATTCCCACTCCAAAGAGTGCAACAGTAAGGAAAGTGTTGGATAGCGTCGGGGTAAAAATTACTATTCCAACTCCAGAGAGTGCAACAGTAGGGAAAGCGCTGGATAGCGTAGGGGTAAAAATTACTATTCCCAATCCAATTAGTAAAACAGTTGGGAAAGCACTGGATAGCATATGGATTCTATGAACATAATAACCAATTAAATAATTTGTTATGAAAAATTGCATGTTAATAATGTTTTTACAAAATAATTATTATTAAATACCAATTATTTAAACTAAATATTTAAATTAATAACTTTAAATTACATCCCACACTATTCCCCCTTTAACACACAACACACTACACATACAAAATACACAATACATTTAAATATCAATTTATGTATTATTTACAATTAATAATAGTTTCTTTATAATTAATATAGTTATTAATTTACTAATTAATACATATTAACTACCAAATTACAATTATTCACCAATTAATTATTAATTAACACTACATTAATTAGCAATAACAACAAATAAAATTAAATAATAAATTATTTATATTTACTATATTTAACTAACTCATAACAATTAATTACCAATTAATAATTAATTAACAATTAATTAATAATAAATACAAATAAATAAAAATTATCTTTATGTATTTTTATTTTATTACATCCCACCCTATTCCCCTATAAACCCACAACCCACTACACATAAAAATTCACATAATTAATTTAATTATCAATTAATCACCTAATAAAATTAAATCACCAATTAATTAGTAATTAACAATTAATTCATTAACAATAACAATAAATAAATATTAATAATAAACTAATTATAACTTATATAATTAACCAATTAATATAATTAATTTACAATGAATAATTAATTAACAATTAATTAATCAATTAATATAAATAATTTACAATTAATAATTAATTAACAATTAATTAATCATAAATACCAATTAAACAATACATATTAATTCATTAATTATAATTAAATTACTTCCCACCCTATTCCCCTATAAACCCACAACCCGCTCTGATACTAAAACGCTAAATTAAATTTAAAATAATTATTAATCTCTAAACATTTATTTTTAAATGTATTAAAATACATTACAATAATCTTTAACATACAAATAAAATACATATTAAAATACATAACACTAAATAAATATCGATATTATTGATATTGAAATTTTTGCTTACGATATTACTTACATCTATATTAATTACTTCGATATTATTTACTTCGATATTACTTACCTTGGGGTCGATATTCTGTCCATCAATATTCTTGCCTTCGATATTCTTGCCCTACGATATTAAAAACTCGATATACTTGTAGGTCGAAATGAAAAAGTCGATATTTTGGCTAACCACCGAAGGGGATCTGTCTAGTTTTTTACTTAACACCATATTATAATTTCCTCCCCATATACCCTTATGGTCTTGGTAACAAACCAAATATGGTGTAAGAGACTACAGAATCTGTATCTGTCCTATAGTAGGAGCATATGCACTGGCTATAAGAAAGAACAACCCTTCCAAGGTCCTATGTATCAGGGTGTATTGACTTCTGGCAATTTGTGTACCACTGTAATTTATAACTGAGGATGTCAGAGGCCACCCACATAAGAATACCCTTATCTAGTATGCCGAAACTAGTGTCCACTATGTTTCCCCAATGTCCGCTTCAGTGCATCCAAACCTAATTGTGTGGGATGAGTCTCCTGGAGACATATAAGCTGTGCACCTCATCTCATTAGGCAGGAACACATTTTCCTCAGCTTTGACAAGTCAGATCTGTTCTTACATTCAATGTTACCCATTTATACACATTATGCGTTACATTTTGGGCCGTAGAACAGTTTACCTCCAGCAATCTTGGCACATAACTCAGCTTTCCATCATAGGTGTGTCCGTAGATGACACAAAACATTTCTGCGTACAGGGGTGCCTACTGCAATGTGCACTCAGTCCAAATCGGGCTGCTCCAAAACACATAGCCTGACTTACATAGATCAAACTTTTACTTCACAATTATTAACAACTGAATAAGAAAAACAGAAACATATCAAAATTGGACAGCAACCACACTTACATACCCAACATGGAGGTTTGCAGTATAACAGTATTATCCCAGATGGGCCCTAGTCCCATCATTTACTTCCTACTCTTTCACTCCATAAACATCATTGTTCACCGTATTTCAACCTCAATTTGAGTCATTCTGAACGTGCTCAAAAATATAATCCCAAACAACTTCTGTCAGCCATTATGTGGCCACCTCCAGGTCATCACCAAGGATGTCAACCAGCATTTCAGTATCTGATTACGTATAAAGCCTTTGTGACTTGGGACAACAACTGGACCATGACATTGTG
Source organism: Triturus cristatus (assembly GCF_964204655.1). NCBI lineage: Eukaryota > Metazoa > Chordata > Amphibia > Caudata > Salamandridae > Triturus > Triturus cristatus. The sequence goes on from NC_140589.1 coordinate 187,221,523, forward strand.
ACTGGCTATATTGCTGAACATCTGCTACCACTGAAGCCCTTTCTTCTACTGCTTGCTCTCCAGTCAGACATCCAGGAGCTTCACTCTTCCTTCGTCATTGGGGTGATCTATATGTCTAGCCGACTTCCTCCACTTCTCCCTGTGCATTGGACATCACACTGCATTCAATCCGATCCTGGACATCATCTGTAATGCTGAACATATCAACTGCATTGTCCTTGGCTTCAAAGAGATGCCCTGGGAAAGACTATGGTGCCGATCACGATCCGGTAAAAAAAAAACCCGTACGACTCGTATCCGGTCTTTTTCCCGTACGAATCGTACAAGTGCCGTACAAACTGCCAATTACGATTCGCATGGGAAAAAGTCCATACGAACCGCATTGGGAATAATTCCCCACACGTCCTCGGGTCGGAAAATGTGTCCGACACGTCCTCGGAAGATTCACCGTACAAATGTGAAAAGTGAAGTCCGACCGAGGAATCACGATCCCACCCGTGCGTCCGATCACACAACCGTATGGTAAAAACACCGTCCGCACCGAACTCCCATTGCAACCATGGAGACATGTGCCCGCATACGTGCCCAACACTCCCCCCAGCACCCATACGTTCGAGTCGTACTCCCCGCAAATGTACACCCCCCCTGAATGTACACCCGTGTACGTGTCGAACCTCCACCCGTGTACCCACACCCCTGTACGTTCGAGTCCCACCCCCACCCCTGTACGTGTCGTACCCCCCTGAATGGACACCCCAGTACGTCAGAGTCGAACCCCCACCCCTGTACGTGTCCTACCCCCGTGTACCCTCACCCCTGTACGTGTCCTACCCCCGTGTACCCACACCCCTGGACGTTCGAGTCGAACCCCCACCCCTGTACATGTCGTACCCCCCTGAATGGACACCCCAGTACGTTCGAGTCGAACCCCCACCCCTGTACGAGTCGTACCACCGTGTATGGACACCCCAGTACGTTCAAGTCGAACCCCCACCCCTGTACGTGTCGTACCCCCCTGAATGGACACCCCAGTACGTTCGAGTCGAACCCCCACCCCTGTACGAGTCGTACCACCATGTAAGGACACCCCAGTACGTTCAAGTCGAACCCCCACCCCTGTACGTGTCGTACCAACGTGTAAGGACACCCCAGTACGTTCGAGTCGAACCCCCCCCCCTGTACGTGTCGTACCCCCCTGTATGGAAACCCCAGTACGTTCGAGTCGAACCCCCACCCCTGTACGTGTCCTACCCCCCTGAATGGACACCCCAGTACGTTCGAGTCGAACCCCCACCCCTGTACGAGTCGTACCACCGTGTATGGACACCCCAGTACGTTCGAGTCGAACCCCCACCCCTGTACGAGTCGTACCCCCCTGTATGGACACCCCAGTACGTTCGAGTCGAACCCCCACCCCTGTACGTGTCCTACCCCCCTGAATGGACACCCCAGTACGTTCGAGTCGAACCCCCACCCCTGTACGAGTCGTACCACCGTGTATGGACACCCCAGTACGTTCGAGTCGAACCCCCACCCCTGTACGAGTCGTACCACCGTGTATGGACACCCCAGTACGTTCGAGTCGAACCCCCACCCCTGTACGAGTCGTACCACCGTGTATGGACACCCCAGTATGTTCGAGTCGACCCCCCACCCCTGTACGTGTCGTACCCCCCTGTATGGACACCCCTGTACGTTCGAGCCGAACCCCCACCCCTGTACGTGTCGTACCCCCCTGTATGTACACCCCTGTACGTCAGAGTCGCACCCCCACCACAACCTCCTAAGTACGGAGCGCACCCCATGCCCCAACATCACGACCGCATGTACGAGTCGTACCAAGCCACACACAAGGACAGCACCGTACAACCAAATGGCCCATGTACACACCGTACACACGCTAAAAACGCACGTACACAACCAGGACAAAACAAAACAACACAATAATACACCATTCGAATGGCACAAAGCCACTAAACATGTCCAACAACCACTAAAATAACACATTCACTGACCTGCATCTGCCAAAAACAAACAGAGGCCCAATACACCACCACTCCTTATAACACACCCACCCAAACTTCAAACACAGCCACACCCACCAATGGACCAATAAAAAGGGCCCACACACACAAACCATGAGCCTTTGCAACAGACTCACTGCTGCCAGACACCACAGACCTACAGCACCATACTACAAGCTACACCACACCTTACACTTGCACACCTTCACACAACCACCTTCACAAACACCCCCTCATCACATTCACACACACACACACCTGCACAACCACACCCACACACCCACAACCATCCACACCCCCCCCCCACCATCCACACCCCTCACCATGCCCACTACCAAGAATCCAAAGTTCAGTAACCGAGAGTTGGAGGTTCTAGTCGATGAAATCCTCAGAGTCGAGCCACAGCTCTTTGGAACATTGGTCAGAAACACCAGCATGGCAGCAAAAACAGCCATGTGGCAGACCATCATCGATGCTGTGAATGCTGTTGCGGACACCAGAAGGACCAGGCAGGAATGCCAATCCAGGTGGTACGATCTGCGGAGGAGGGTCCGAGCCAAGATGCTGGCGGAACACAACCAGGCCAACGCCACTGGAGGAGGGCCCTCCCGCAGACCCGTACACTACCAGCCCTGGGAGGAGAGGGTGATGGCCATACAGCCGGTGGAGGCAGTCGAAGGATTAGGAGGACTCCGAGACCCGGGTGAGTACACAAACAACGCACCTCACATGGGGGGAACGTCATCCACAACCAAAATCACTAACAGGCACGCAACCACCCCAACCTATCGCATGACTCAACCACACTCCATGAACACGCACATGCCACTGCCGCCACCATGCCCCATGCACCCAGCTGGACAATGTCAAGTCACAGGCCACAGAAGACACCAACACATGACACGGTAACCCGGATGGCGGGAGGGTGGGCCCCAAAAATCACATAGTGCAACTCAGAAGCAGACAACAATGCCCTCTGCCCATATGGCCTAGGTCACAGCCAGACAAACAGTGTGTACCCACACAGGAAAGACATTCCAGCAAATGGCGGACGCCTTGCATGAACACATGGGGGTGAAGGCACTGTTTTGCACATGACAGCAGCTAATGAACAGCCAACATTGTGAAAGAGTGGCAGAACACACCACCACAGCAGCAGCGCACAGACACACACTACACCCAATGGGTGCCTGGAGATCAGAAACAAACGCACATCAACAAGCCAAGGGCCATTCAAAGATCTGCTAACAGAGTGTGCCCAGGAAGCTGGGCTGAGGTGACAGAGGCTGACACACAGAGGGAGGGAAAGGGGGACAGAGAGGGAGGGAGAGGGGGACAGAGAGGGAGGGAGACACAGGGACACGGACAGAGGGAGGAGGCTGACACACGGAGGGAGGGAGAGGGGGACAGAGAGGGAGGGAGAGGGGGACAGAGAGGGAGGGAGACACAGGGACACGGACAGAGGGAGGAGGCTGACACACGGAGGGAGGGAGAGGGGACAGAGAGGGAGGGAGAGGGGGACAGAGAGGGAGGGAGACACAGGGAGAGCAAATCAGCCGTGTGGTGTGTGGGAATGTCTGCTCGTCAGCAGGTAGACCGCGTGCATGTAGCCAAGGGTGGCCAGTGCCAGAACTCCCCCTCTTCCCCATGGCAAAACACAGGGCCATGTCACAACCTGTTCACGAGCACAACAACAGCTACCTGCATTATATAAGTGTGTGGATCCACTCCATGTGCACATGTACAGTGCTACACGGAAGGCGCCAATGCATGGCTCGCCACACCTGCCCACTCCACTGCTGACTGCAGTCACACTTGACGCAGCAAGTAAGACTGTGCCACACGTAGTTAAAGGGGCCAAAGTGGTGCCCAAGGGACACACCCATGCACAAGTGCACTGTGAGTGGAATGCAAGACAGATCCTAATTCCAAGAGGAAATGTGCCAACTTTGAAACTGATGAAACATGGATGTTGCATGGACCAAAATTAACATTGTCTCTCTCACACACAGGTCAACATCGTGGTTCACCCCCCAACACTGGGGGGGAAGACTCACAGGACCCGGATCTGCAGGAGCCCGATCCCACCGGCAGCGACCACTCTCACCACTTTGTGGACGAGCCCGACCGACCTGGCCCCTCTGGTGTCCAACCACCTGCAGCACCTGCGTCAGGTACAACTGTGCCAACCACCACCCCCACTCCTGCCACATCCCAGGAGACACCCAGGATCCCTGCCCCACCACCACAATGCAGCCAGGCTGGCCAGGAGGGACACGGTGTCCCAGGGCACCCAGGAGGAGGCAGGCGACAACGCCAATGCCACCCCTCAGGGGTCCCGGAGAACCGATGTACACACAAGGGCAGGCCAGGTGCAAGTGGGCAGGGGTGGTGGGAGTGGAGGACGGCGGAGGCGCGAGCCTGACCAGTTGGCTGAGGAACCGGTATTTTCCCATGTCCGTAACATCCTGGACACATACCGGCAGGACACCACGGGCCTGGCCCAGGTTGTGTCTGTCCTCGAGGGGATCAAGACCCAGCAGGCCCAGCAACATGCGGAGCTACATGCCTGTCTACTGCAACACCAATGGAGGATGGAGGACGGACAGGCTGAGCTCGTGACGGCGTACACGGGAATTCACGATACACTCCGTCGGATGGCCGACAACATGGCCGACCCTCCCTGTGCCAGAAGGCGGAGAACATCACCACCCACAGGGAGGGAGCAGGAGGAGGAGGAGGAAACATCCGATGGAGCATCCCAGACGTCGTCACGGCCTGCTTCTGAGGGTCCCCGCAGGAGGGCGGGTCGTCCACGGAAAAGACCGTGAGGGTCGGCACAACATCACCATCTCCCAGGACACCTGGCCTGGCACCTGGCCCACTGGAGCAACAGCATCACAGCATCAAGAGACATTCTCTGCCACATGGCCCTGCTGGTCACTGTCTGACCAATGTTGACAAAGACTGTGGCATGGACTCTGAGGATTTCAAATGGCAAGTACACCAACTCCCCTACTGAACTTTGGATTCCAAACTCCCGGAAAGCCCCTCACTTTATCCCCCCTCCCCCCACCAAATAAAATATCACACCATGAAGAGAAGATGCCTGCTGGTTGCATTATTACCTTACATGTGTGTTGTAAAGTCTAAACATGCCTGAGTTCTCTTTTGACTACAACCATCCACACCCTGGGGCCTGAGTCTGGCACAGGACACACGGGTCACAGTGTATTAGGCAAGACAGACATGGAGCACCATACACACCCGTGATGGGCCCAACCAGCTGAGGGGGTGGCCGCACAACCGTGCTGACAGACACATTGAGTACAGAAACAGTCATGCGCAGAGGTCAGGGATCATGTGGAGTGTCCTGGGGGGCACCCAGGTATGTGTAGACAGGTGGCAGAACCATGTCCTGCAAGCTTGAGTCCGGTGGATGCAGAGAATGGGGGCCTGGCCAACGTTGGATGCATGGGGACGGCACATGTGACAATACCCACACAGTCATGGACATCATGCCCAATACACAGTCTCAGCCCACACACACAGCTTGCATCTTGCTACTCGACACATCGACACATAGCCACTATCCGGGAAAACCATGCCAGACATGCTGGATGCACCGTGGCAACACACCAGCATTGACTGAGAAGAGGCACCTTGGAGGCATAGGGACACCTTTATTAGTCATGTTTTCGGGATTGCAGAGGCAACTTTAAGTACACATGAACACATCTTGTGGAGTAACATGTGGGTCCAACACTAGCACCCCCCTTCTGAAGCACAAATGCGTGATAGCCATGGAACTGGCACACAATTGTCGGCTAACAGCTAAACACCCACAGCTGCTCACGGAGAGACTGCCATACACCATTGATCCGCTGATGTGGAAGTCACACACCATGTCAAGCCAGTGCTAACCGTATGTGTCCGAGGGCAGTGTCACACACATTGAGGCCATCATCACAATCCACTATCCCATCACTGATGACTGTTAACCAGTCAGACCATCTATTCAGGTGTACACAGCTGCATGTCGTGTCCCATGGTGATGCTACATGGCTGCAGAGGAACCAAACATCGACAGGGGCAGTGTGCATACATCGTGAACAACTGCCACACCCAATACACCCCTGATGCATCCCTTACCCTAAGGAGACTTCCAAACGTGTCCGTGCCTGTAACGCTGAGTCAGCCCACGATGACGTGTCCATGAGGAATAGCAGTGCCACAACAATGCAAGCAGCAGACGGCATGCGCAAGTACCTGGGGAAGAGAGACACACAAGAAGTCAGCCACAAAAAGCACAGCCACTTGCATGTGCATGTACTCGACACATGTATGGATGACAACATGCTAGGTCACAATTATGACTGGGGAAATACAACCATCACTGGCACCATCACTCCAGTGACACACCCACACACACCTCTGACTCACGTGCCATTCATGCAGGTGGAGACACACATCACAACACATGCCACACGGGGACCAATGCGTGCACACTCAGACACTGGTACTCACCACTAAGCAAAGAAGTCGCGTATGAGCCGAGTCCGGATGTCCTCTTGCGGCTTCACATCCTCCACATCACTAGCCCCATTGCCAAGCCCTTCGTCCTCCACGGGTGGATGGTCCTCGTCATCTTGATCCAGGATGAGTGGCACAGCTTTCTCAACTGCCATGTTGTGCAGCATACAGCAGACCATGAAGATTTTGCAGACCTTCGCAGGGGCATATGGGAGGGCGCCGCCGGTCTTGTGGAGGCACCGAAAGCGGCTCTTCAGCAGGCCAAACGTCCTCTCTATCACTCGCCTTGTCCGGCCATGGGCGGTGTTGTAGCGGAGCTGGGCCGGCGTGATGGGGTTGCGGAGAGGTGTGAGCAGCCATGGCATGTTGGGATAGCCAGCGTCCCCTACATGGGAAGCACATGGACATCGTTAGAAGTGGTGAAGCGGTCGTGCTGGTAGGCAATGCAAAATACAGGACAGACAGACTGTACCCACCAACAACACATGCTCGTTCGTTGCGCAGCTGCATCATCATTTCAGGCATCCTGCTACGCCTCATGATGTAGGCATCGTGTGCTGATCCTGGAGAACGAGCACAGACATGTGAAATCACCATGTTGGACAGACACACCACAAGGGCATTGATGGAGTGGTAGTGCTTCCGATTGCGGTACGCTACCTCCCGTGCGTGTGGTGGTACCAAAGCTACATGTGTCCCATCTATGGACCCAATGACATGGGGCATTCCTCCCAGGGCATAGAATCCACGCTTGACCCCAGTCATCTGTTCAGGGGTTGGGAACTTGATGAAGTCATCCAGGTGAATCAACATGGCCTCTAAGAAATCATGCAGCACACAGCAGAACATGCTCTGGGACATGCCACCAACATGAGCTATGGTATTTTGAAAGGTACCCGTGGCTAGAAAATGTAGGGCTGCCATTACCTTCAGCTTGGGTGTCAGTGCCGTAGGATACCTGTGCAGCGGTTGCAGGTGTGGTGCCAGTCTCGCCGTCAACTCCAGAATCAACCGTTGGGGGAAGCGGTAGCACCGGATCCGATCATTCTCCCGCATGGCAGCCAAGTCCGGCATTGCTCGGGGAAGAGGCGGCGCTCTGCAGTAATTTGGAAGTGACAAGGAAGAGTGAGTGCACCACAACAAATCATTTGTACTGAGCACATGTTATTCTGTCTATACACATATGCTACATACAGAGTGAGGTATGTGCCACATGCCCTGGACACGTATGCCTGCCAGGTGACACTCCTACCAAGACCCAGCTACACACGGAGATTGAGAACCTCCCCATGCCATGCCATGGGATTAGCTGTGTCCCAGTGCAAGTGAACAGCCAGACGCAAGACAGGAGTGACATACACCCACACATCAGCAGAAGTAGGAGGCAGATTGCAGAGACTGGTAGCGGAACAATAGAGCCACAGGTCACATGACATTACACTAGGACAGCCCACACACCTTGCCATGAAGGTGCACATGTCATGACTCACCACACATTCATTGAGAGGATGCAGACATGTCCTTGTCACGCTACTCCGTGTCCCATGCATACATGCGCACCTCACATCCGAAACAACATGTGGCATGGTGTGCGGAACAGTGTGCGATGTCAATCTAGACACAGACACATGTTGGTTGCTGCAACAGCTGCAGCTTTTGAGGGTGCTCCAACATCAACCAAATGGGAAGCCCCCACACATACATGACATAGTCACATCGTGCACCGTGCGTAGTGACAAGTCAGGTGTGGTAACCCCTGCTCCGGCCATCAGGGGACACTTGCGTGCGTTGGTGTCCGAGCCATGCCAGTGACGCTCATCCCAAGTGTGCAGTACGACATGCACACATGTCCAAGGAGTCAAGGGCATGCCTGGCACACATTGCACCGTCACACATTACATCTGTACACATCTCATCATACATCTGGTGCCTTCTCGACTCAGGAGTAATGTGCCACATCACAGCCTGTCACACCTGTGCCCCACACATGTAGTAATGCACAGACAATGCCTTGATGTCCATTCATGGACAAGTATGTCCATCCATGGACAAGTATGTCCGCCCTATTCCTTCCTGGGTGCTGCCTGTCACCACTGTGATGTGTGAAAACCATTACTGCTGGTAAGAGGGCCTGTGTACGTTCCCATATCACTATGGGAGTGCTGCCATATGTGTACCCATCGTAATGGCGAGCGTACAGGCATGTGTACGGTCCGTACCAATACGAGTCCGCATACGCAAGAACACCCATAGTGGTACGGGCCGTACACATGCCTGTACTCTCCCTATCACTATGGGTGTCCTCGCGTATGCGTACTCGTAGTGGTACAGGCCGTACACACGCCTGTACGCTCACTATCACTATGGGTGTCCTCGCGTATGCGTACTCGTAGTGGTACGGGCCGTACACATGCCTGTACGCTCACTATCACTATGGGTGTCCTCGCGTATGCGTACTCGTAGTGGTACGGGCCGTACACACGCCTGTACGCTCACTATCACTATGGGTGTCCTCGCGTATGCGTATGTCAAGAATTCCTGTCATGCGAGGGGAGGAAAACGGTAACCAGCGAAAACGGACTACATCTCCCAGGATGCTTAGCGGTTGAGAGGTTATGTAAACAGGAGAGCTGTTACATAACTCAAGGAAAACACGCCCTTATGTAAACAGGAGAGCTGTTACATAACTCAAGGAAAACACGCCCTTATGTAAACAGGAGAGCTGTTACATAACTCAAGGAAAACACGCCCTTATGTAAACAGGAGAGCTGTTACATAACTCAAGGAAAACACGCCCTATAAAAGGAGGAACCGGGAGGTACAACGCTGTCGGATATTGTGTTTACACCGACGTACCTGCTTAGTGAAGAGCAGTGTTCCGGAGTGGTGCTCCAGTAAGGCAAGAACAGAGGTAGGTCGAGTCGTTACTCCCTGGGCCGTGTCTTGCCCCATCGTCACCTGTGAAGGACCCGGAAGCTCTACCGGATAACCATTGAGCTTCGCTTTTTGACTCGGCTGAGTCAAAGCGCAGTGGCGCTTTTGCTGGTTGGAGTCGTAACTCCCAGCCCGACCAGAGATACAGGGACTGCCAGCTGTAACGCACACCAGGAGGTGTTTGCCGCGTTACAGACTCGGAAGTCCACAGGATCGATCGAGCGGCTGCTCTCGGTTCAGTCTTCTTTGCTTGTGATTGGGGTATCGGTGACGCATCACCAGGAGGTGACTCCGCGTCCCGGTGCAGTCTGAGGAAGAGGTTGAGCGGCTGCTCGCTTCAGGTAGAGACCCCGGCTGGGTGTTTCCCTGACTCCTCGATTCTCCCCAACACTCTTCGTGCCCCTCACAGCCTGCCGATTGGCATTGTCGGCCATTTCATATCTGCCCTCTGTTGGCATACGCCGGGATCGGCGTATATGCAGAGGACGGTTAGGACCATCCGTGCTGTGGGCTGGTAACGTACTTAGCCTGGAGGATTCCAGTGACTATAACCTTTGTTTATTCCTTGTATTATTTTTGCCTTCATTAAAATAACTAAACCTTCACAAGTGGTTGCGTTCTCATTATCGTGTCTGTTAAACGATCCTGAGACGTTCAGGGCGTTACAAAATATCCGACCTTAATAACACTAACTGTCTCCCGGTCGATAACAGACATGGCAACACTTGATGATGTGCTGGCTGCTTTAGCGACCGTGCAAATTGAATTGGCTGCCTCCAGGCAAGAAACAGCCGATGTAAAAGCCAGACTGGATGCTATCCAATTGGACCCGCTCACGCCCAGCACCTCCCTCACGAACCAGACCCCTGCGGTAGTAGTGGAAATGCCGGTAGCCGTCCCCTTGGCAACACCAGAGAGGTACAGTGGGGATCCTAACACAGTGCAGGTATTCCTCACACAAGTGGCGCTACATTTATCGTGCAAACCAAGGGCGTTCCCCATGAGTCAGGCTCGTGTGGCTTTCCTTATATCCTATTTGGCTGGAAACGCGGCACAATGGGCCGTACCTCTGGTGAGCAGGGACGACCCCATCTTATGTGATTGGGGTGCTTTTCGCGAGGAATTCCTGAAGGTCTTCGACAGAAGGGCTGACTCGTACACGGCGGACCGTGAAATGCTTGAGTTGAGACAGGGATCCAACGACCTGGTGCAGTATCTCAACGCGTTCCGAAGGCTGGTTGCGGAAACCAAGTGGCCTGTTGCTAAACAGACGGCGCTCTTCCATCACGGGCTGTGCGATGAGCTCAAGGACGCCGTGGCTCATATTGACCCACAACCCAAGACATGTGAGGGCCTTATCAACCTGGTATTACGGCTGGAACATAGGCTAAGTGAAAGAAAGGGGGATCATGGGAGAAAAGGAAAATCCCTTCCATCCTATGTGACAGTGAGAAGTCCTGAAACTTCCACCGCATCCAAGGGAGAACCCATGGACATCGGCGCAATACGAGCGAGCCTCACAGCCACGGAGAAAGAGTCACGCCGTAAACAAGGATTGTGCCTATATTGTGGCAAAAAAGGCCACTACGTACGTGAATGCCCTGCCAAACCGAAGACGTCACGTTATCGGGCCAACCGGTCGGTAACAGCCGTGGTGGACGTACCGGCGGAAAACTAGAGGACTCCCAGACCAAAGAAGGGGCATCTCGGAGTCACTCATCCATCCCTTCACTTTCCAACTCGGTCACTAAGGGACAACGACACCTGTTTCTCACGGTGCACGTGGGAGTGCATGACCAGTGGATACCCGTTGTGGCCATGGTGGATTCAGGGGCCACTGGCATGTTTATGGACCACAACGAGGCATGCAGGCTAGGGCTAGTGCTTCTTCCCAAAGCTGTACCCGAAGACGTCTACGCTGTAGACGGAAGGCGATTGGTGACGGGGCCCATCGGGCAGCACACGGGGGTCCTTCCGATGAGATGTGGGAGGAACCATTTGGAACAAATCGATTTTAACATCATCCGAGCGCCCCAATATGGTGTCATATTGGGATTGCCGTGGCTACAGAAACACAACCCCTCTGTGGATTGGCCAACACATCGCATCGAACTGACGTCACCGTATTGCATCCTGCATTGTGGAATAAGAACGGAATCCCTTGACGCAGATGAGAGCGGGAGTCAGACGGTGGCTACAGCGGCAGAAAAAGATGTGGCTCTCCCCCAGGCTTATCACAGTTTTGAGGATGTATTTGATGAGGTGAAGGCGGAAGTGCTACCACCACATAGACAGTTTGACTGCCAGATCGACCTGGTGCCAGGGGCCAGCGTTCCCAGCGGCAGGCTGTATGCCCTGACGGAGCCTGAAAACGTGCATCTCCGGAGGTACCTGGATAAACTCCTCAAGCTAGGATTCATCCGCCCGTCCAAGTCTCCGGCCGCCTCGCCACTCTTCTTCATCCCGAAGGCTAATGGGGAGCTGAGAGCCTGTGTGGACTTTAGGGCATTGAATGCGATAACCGTAAAGAATCGGTACCCCTTGCCTCTCATCAGTGTACTTCTGGAACAGGTCAAGAAAGCTCGTATCTACACCAAGTTGGATTTGAAAGGGGCATACCATCTGGTGCGCATGAGGGACGGAGACGAGTGGAAGACCGCCTTTAAGACCAGGTTCGGCCTTTTTGAGTACCTCGTCATGCCGTTCGGTCTGTGCAACGCCCCGGCAGCCTTTCAGTACTTTTTGAATGAGGTATTCAGAGAGGAGTTGGATATCTACGTGGTCGTATATATCGACGACATCCTCATCTATTCGTCCAGTGTGGAGGAGCACGTACACCACGTCAAAGCTGTGCTCCAAAAGCTGAGGGAAAACATGCTGTTTTGTAAACTCAGCAAGTGTGACTTCCACGTCACATCCGTGGAATTCCTCGGAGTGATGCTGAGTCCAGAGGGACAGGAGATGGCAGAACGAAAGATCAAGGCGGTGAAAGAATGGCCGGTGCCCCAAAGCGTGAAGGACGTCCAAAGTTTCATTGGCTTCGCCAACTTTTACAGGCGGTTTATAGATGGATTTTCAGGATTGGTGGCCCCAATCACACAGCTACTGAGGAAGTCCAAGGAGTTTGTCTGGTCCCCTGAAGCGAACAAAGCCTTTGAGGCCCTGAAAAGCGCCTTTGGTAAGGCGCCGGTGTTGGCTCACCCCGATCCGGATCTCCCCTACGTGGTGGAAGCGGACGCATCGGATGTGGCGCTGGGGGCTATCTTGTCCCAACGCAACCACGACACAGGGGTGCTTCATCCCGTTGCGTACATGTCCCGCAAACTCAACGACGCCGAACGCAACTACCATATTGCGGAGAAGGAGCTTCTCGCAATCAAGGACGCCTTCACCGAATGGAGGCATTGGTTGATGGGGGCAAGACATGTGGTATCGGTGTACACGGACCATCGGAACCTACAGTTCATGACGGCCACAAGACACCTTTCTCCCAGACAGCTGCGGTGGATGATCTTCTTTGCGGGGTTCAACTTCCGCATCACATATCGGCCGGGGACGGAAAACCGGAAGGCGGACGCCCTGTCCCGTCAATCTGCAGTTAAGGAACCATTGCCTGCGACCGAGCATTCCATCATTTCCCCGAGGATGGTATTGGGGGTTATCCAACCGGATACTTTCCTGAGGGGAATAAAGAGAGGGATCAGGTCATTCGCATGGCGGAGGTGGCTCCTCAGTCACAGAGAATGGCAGCTGAAGGACGGGATACCCCTGAAGGGCAGGTGCCTATTGATACACACGCCTAGGCTAAGGAAACAAGCATTCATCTGGTGCCATGACTCTCCATGCGCAGGTCATTTGGGCTTTGAAAAAACGGTGGCTAGCATGGGACGGCATTTCTGGTGGCCAACCATGAGAGTGGATGTCAGGAGGTGGGGACAGGAGTGTCCTACGTGTGCTACCATGAAGGCCGACCATGGCCGAACCCAAGGGCTCTTACATCCACTTCCGACCCCGGATAGACCATGGGATAGCATATCACTGGACTTCGTGGTGGGCCTACCGGTAGACCAGGGGATGACGGCAATACTGGTGGTGGTGGATTACTTGACGAAAATGGGGCACTTCATCCCCTGCAAGAGAGTCCCTACGGCCGGGGAATTGGCGTCACTACTCCTAAAGAATGTGGTACGACTGCATGGATTACCTGGGGTGATCGTGTCGGACCGGGGTCGCAGTTTACTGCGCAATTCTGAAAAACTTGGTGCACTGCGCTGCATGTTAAGACCGCCCTGTCCACCAGCTACCACCCTCAAACGGACGGCCAAACCGAGCGCCTGAACCAAACGCTCAAACAGTATCTGCGATGTTTTGTGGACCAGGGCAGGGAAGAATGGGTCGACTTGCTATGGGTTGCAGAGATCGCCTATAACAACGCCACTCACAGCTCCACACAGTCATCTCCATTCTATAGCAACTATGGCCAACATCCCAGGTTCTTGCCATTTCTACATCCGTTCAGAGAGGACAGGATTCCCGCCACAGCGGACAGGGTGGCACACATAAAAGACACGTTGATGCGCTCAAGGGCTGTCCTAATAGAGGCCAAGAGAAGATACAAGGCTGCGGCAGACAGGAAGAGAAGGCCCGGGCCACTGTACCGCACTGGAGACTACGTCTGGATATCCACAAGAAACATGAGGTTTCGAAAGAACAGTGTGTTCCATCCCAAGTACATGGGCCCCTATCGAATTACCAAGTGTATGGGTCCCGTGAACGTGAAGGTGTGCTTGCCCCAGTCATTGCGGATACACCCTGTCTTTCATGTATCATTGCTCAAACCAGCACCCTCCAAGCCGTCTGGGACACCTAGGCCGGTATGCGTGGAGTCGGAGGTGGAGTATGAAGTGTCGGGCATACGGGCGTCCAAATGGCACAGGGGGAAGCTGTGGTACCTGGTTGCGTGGAAAGGCTATGGCCCGGAGGAGCAGTCATGGGAACCGGCTGAAGGGGTTCATGCTCCGCGCTTGGTCTCCTTGTTCCATCGGCGTTTTCCTGCCAGCGCTGGACCCGTGGGGAGCCGCTGAGAGGGAGGATGTACTGTCAAGAATTCCTGTCATGCGAGGGGAGGAAAACGGTAACCAGCGAAAACGGACTACATCTCCCAGGATGCTTAGCGGTTGAGAGGTTATGTAAACAGGAGAGCTGTTACATAACTCAAGGAAAACACGCCCTTATGTAAACAGGAGAGCTGTTACATAACTCAAGGAAAACACGCCCTTATGTAAACAGGAGAGCTGTTACATAACTCAAGGAAAACACGCCCTATAAAAGGAGGAACCGGGAGGTACAACGCTGTCGGATATTGTGTTTACACCGACGTACCTGCTTAGTGAAGAGCAGTGTTCCGGAGTGGTGCTCCAGTAAGGCAAGAACGGAGGTAGGTCGAGTCGTTACTCCCTGGGCCGTGTCTTGCCCCATCGTCACCTGTGAAGGACCCGGAAGCTCTACCGGATAACCATTGAGCTTCGCTTTTTGACTCGGCTGAGTCAAAGCGCAGTGGCGCTTTTGCTGGTTGGAGTCGTAACTCCCAGCCCGACCAGAGATACAGGGACTGCCAGCTGTAACGCACACCAGGAGGTGTTTGCCGCGTTACAGACTCGGAAGTCCACAGGATCGATCGAGCGGCTGCTCTCGATTCAGTCTTCTTTGCTTGTGATTGGGGTATCGGTGACGCATCACCAGGAGGTGACTCCGCGTCCCGGTGCAGTCTGAGGAAGAGGTTGAGCGGCTGCTCCCTTCAGGTAGAGACCCCGGCTGGGTGTTTCCCTGACTCCTCGATTCTCCCCAACACTCTTCGTGCCCCTCACAGCCTGCCGATTGGCATTGTCGGCCATTTCATATCTGCCCTCTGTTGGCATACGCCGGGATCGGCGTATATGCAGAGGACGCTTAGGACCATCCGTGCTGTGGGCTGGTAACGTACTTAGCCTGGAGGATTCCAGTGACTATAACCTTTGTTTATTCCTTGTATTATTTTTGCCTTCATTAAAATAACTAAACCTTCACAAGTGGTTGCGTTCTCATTATCGTGTCTGTTAAACGATCCTGAGACGTTCAGGGCGTTACAGCGTACACGTAGTGATAGTGAGCGTACAGGCGTGTGTACGGCCCGTACCACTACGAGTACGCATACGCGAGGACACCCATAGTGATAGTGAGCGTACAGGCGTGTGTACGGCCCGTACCACTACGTGTACGCATACGCGAGGACACCCATAGTGATAGTGAGCGTACAGGCGTGTGTACGGCCCGTACCACTACGAGTACGCATACGCGAGGACACCCATAGTGATAGTGAGCGTACAGGCGTGTGTACGGCCCGTACCACTACGAGTACGCATATGCGAGGACACCCATAGTGATAGTGAGCGTACAGGCGTGTGTACGGCCCGCACCACTACGAGTACGCATACGCGAGGACACCCATAGTGATAGTGTACATAGGCACGCGTGTACGGGCCGTTGCTATGCATTTGGGGTGCCCAAGGCCCCCGGAAAGCACCGTACCTATGTGTGAAGCTCCAAATTACATAGGGGACACATGAGGGACAAGTATTAAGGCCTACATGCATGCTGGTTGTCATGGAGACCAAGTTCAAAATTTGATTTTGTTCAGGAAGGTGCACAGCAGAAGTCAGTTGGAATGAATCTACATTGTTGCAATGTGTTTGTGGGGCTGACATCATGCAGGAGAAAAAAACTGATTGAGAACCCACAGACTGCTAGGTTTGAAGGGATTGGAGGAAACATAGGATGCATATGTGAGTGACCAATCACTCTGTACTCCTGTGCATGAGATGGGCCAGCAAGGCAGATATAAGGCAGCCAGGTCCCATGAGGGAGCACTTGCCTGCACATCTCTGTATTCCACGACCCAGCTGCTGCTACTGATTCCCTGGAACCATGTCAAGGGCTGTGGAGAGGTCACAGCCATTCACCCTGGAGGAGAACATGGCTTTGGTGGATGTGATCCTCCCACGGTACCCCATGCTGTATGGGCGACCAGGTTATCAGGTGAGTTCAGTGTCCACTGGCACAGACTGTGTCCCTTTTTTGTGACTGTGACTTCTGCCATTGTGTCCAGGTGTGACACACATGCTATGTACTGTAGGGGGGTCCCAGAGGGGGGAATGCCTGATGTCTCCCAGCAGTGCCCTGAGACAGGAGGGGTGGGGGCCCATCCCTCCCAGCAGTGCCCTGAGACAGGAGGGGTGGGGGCCTATCACTCCCAGCAGTGCCCTGAGACAGGAGGGGTGTGTGCAGAGTCCTCCCAGCAGTGCCCTGAGACAGGAGGGGTGGGGGCCTATCACTCCCAGCAGTGCCCTGAGACAGGAGGGGTGTGTGCAGAGTCCTCCCAGCAGTGCCCTGAGACAGGAGGGGTGGGGGCCTATCACTCCCAGCAGTGCCCTGAGACAGGAGGGGTGTGTGCAGAGTCCTCCCAGCAGTGCCCTGAGACAGGAGGGGTGGGGGCCTATCACTCCCAGCAGTGCCCTGAGACAGATGGGGTGGGTGTGATGCACAGTGTGAGCCTGGAGCATTGCTTGTGTAGTTGCCCTCATTCCACCTGTGTCCTTTAAATGGCACGTACTGCTTTTGGCCTTCCCCCAGAGGATCGTGTCCCTATGACAAAGGTGCAATGCGTTGGATGCATACTATGCCTTGTTGGAAACAGCAAATGTGTTATGATCTGTGTCCCTGTGACATGTGCCAGGTGTATTGAGGTAGTGTCACTTGTCCATCCTCACAGGTAGACGCCTCTGCCAAGGAGAAGATATGGCTGGATGCCGTCAGCGCCGTGAGGAGTGCAGATGGTCGGAAGCAGCGCCTGCCCCAGGTGAGGAAACGCTGGCAGGATATCCGGCGCTGGACGCGGAGGATCGCACGGGTCCTGCTGGGGGACTCACCTGAGAGCCATAAGAACCGCGGGCGCCACCGTCTCTCCCACATCAGAAACGTGTGCTGGTGGTGGTCTTTCCTGACTTGGACAGGCGCCTACAGGAGATGCAGCAGCCGGAAGGGGGTAGGTACATGTGTGTGTTTGTTGTGTTTCACCAGCATTTGTAAGTGCACTGTTCCATGGATACACTTCCAGGGTTTATGGTGCTGTGCAGATCCTGTTACCCACAGTGTTGCAGGCCTCTCCTGCCTCCCTTCCCCACCTTGCAATGTGTTCCCTGGTCTCTGTGTAGTCACTCCATCACAAAGTTTTGTAGCCTGACACCTTCTCCAAGTGTACAATGCCTGCAGCATCATGTGTGGGGGTGGTGTGTAACAGGTTTAGTGACCTTGCCTGTGCCCTGTCCAGTTCTGGACTTGTGGGTTCCATGTAAGTTGGCACTAATGCTGATTCCAGACATGGGAGTTAATCTCTTTGGTGCCAGGCCTTCCAGCAGGCATGTCCCATGTGGTGGCCTGTGACATGATGTGCATGAGTGTGCGTTACGCATAGTGCAGGGATGTTAGCGTGTGTTGCAGTCATTCCCATTCAGGAGCATGGAGTTGTGTGGCCACTACTGTCCCCAGGGGCATCTTTTCCTAGGTATCATGTGTGTAATCCAAGAATGTCGACAATCTCTGTGTCTACAGCATAGGTTGTGCTCTGTGCCATTGTCCCCTGGCACCATGTTTATTGACGTGAGATGTATTACAAGTGTCCACTGTCCAGCCTGACCTGATTTTCCAAGTACATACTCACGGTGGCCATTGCCTGTGTGTCTTGTAGCAATCATCTGATGATGCCCATTTGTACATGATTCTTTGGACAGGCGCACCTTGGGTATTTGGTGTGCAAACGTTGAATTATTGCATCCCATGTGTATTTCACCCAGACTAAGAGATGTAAGTGCTTCCTGTGTCTCCACAGATTTGTCTCATGTAGGGGGTGGGTGGGGCGGCCATGGCCTACATGTCAAGACCTGTCATCTCCTTGCTCGGACTGGCCAGTGTGTGATGTTTGTCTGGACATACACTCAAGGTGCAGCGTGCCAGTCAGGGTGGGCATGTTCTCAGTATTACCTATGCTGCATGTGCCTCTAGTTCCTGGATTTGGTCCCTGCTCATCCCAATTTCCTGCCACGCTGTGTGGTGCAGATGCAGTGCTGGATTGTCCCCAGGGCCTTGCTCCTCAGTCAGAATACCATGTCATCTCATTTGCTATTGTGTCATGCTCTCCATAGTTTTTCCATGGCATGGTGGGTCACACAACTGTGTCTTGCAGGGCCTACGTATGTACCTTGTTTTGTAATTGTAACTCATCCTTTGTTTCAGGCTATGCACTGTAACCTACGTAGATTTGACTCATGTGACATATGTATACAGGTGTATGATTACTTTCTGTCTCTTCACCCTGCCCACAGCATCGTCGGGGGACACGGAGGGAGACATGGACACAGACGGCACGGAGGGACCGAGCACCAGTGCCAGCGGTGACATCGGGGCTGGCACTTCGAGTGGGACTGAGGCGGAGGAGAGTGAACCCGGGGACCTGTCGACAGGCACAACAGAGTATGAAGCTGACGGGTCCGAGGATGATCTCTCCGAGTGGGCGGTGGCTGCACCACCATCTGACAGCAGCCCTACATATGGCACCGCCCCCTCCATTGGCATCAGCCGCCTCCCACGTGCTCGTGTCCCTTCCCAACGTGCCCGGTCACCACATGTCTCCTTCCTGCCAGGCACCGCACCCCCTGCCCCTGTCTCCACTGCTGCCGCCAATGCTGAGTCTGTGGACATCCAGCGGCAGTTGCAGATTGGTCAGACTGCGATCCTTAATGTCCTCCATGGCCACAGCCAGGTCCTCAACAACATGGAGGCATACTTGGAGGGCATTCATCATCGCAGGCTAACCAACGCAACTTGCTGAGGTCCATAGACTCCACACTGACTGCAGCAGTGGGTCTCCTGCAGCGCTACGTCCCACCCCCTACCCCTGCTCCTTCCACAATTCCCACTCCCATGCCTGTCCCACATACACCCAGACGTAAGCATGCACCCACCACAACAGACACAGGCACCACACCAGCAGGGAAGGTCCGCCGCACACCTCCTGACACGCACACACAGGGTGCAGTAGGCACACCCACTGGGTCGGGGGGCAAACGTGTGACACGCAGCCAGAGTGGGAGTCCGCATTCCACCCAATCCACTCCCTCCAAATCCCCTCCCCTCAGCTCTCCTGGCCACATCTCCCCCAAAGACTCCTTCATGGCCGCTCTGTCCCTGAGCCCCACAGTGACACCACCCCGCAAGCGGTCAAGGAGGTCCCCGGTCAGGGTGCTTGAGTCCCCCCCCCCTGTCCACACCCTCCCCCAGTGGCGCTGCAACCCATCCCTCTGACCCCCCCCCTCCTTGGGGCCTGTGGTTTCTTCGGGTGCAGGGGAGTCCCTGGAGGACCTTGCTAAGGTGTGCAGCGAGATCCTGGCCTCCGCCTTTTGCCCTGCCCCACCCCCTGTGGTGGAGTCCTCCATCTCTGCACCCACAACGCCTACCCTTCACCCTCCTGTCCCTGCGGTGCCTGTTTCTTCCCCCCCACATGATGCCCTCACCCCTGTGGAAGACAACGGATTGTAACTGTGCAGGCAAGCTAGGGGACACGCATCCCACTGTGTCCCCCATCCAGCTGGGACTCCTGGACTGCCCTATGGCCTTTGTTAATATTGGACTTACGTCATACTAGTTTTTTGCTCATGCTGAATAAAGCTATTTATTTTTTGCCCTTGGAACACTCCTGCATTGCTGGCATTGCTGTTGGTGGGGCTGCTACATGGTTGTGGGTGTTGGTCATGTGTTGGGTGTGTGGGAAATGTAGTAGTGTGCTGCTCATAGGGGGGACCCTGGGATCTGTGTGCCATCACACGGTGTTAGCTACCTTTCTCCATTCATGTAAGCAGTTGCTGCATGTTGCAATTGTCCAAAGGTGTATTCCTTCCTCTGTGTACCCTGACTTCTTCCCTGCAGGGTGTCCCCTGACTTTAGCACAGAGCTGTGTGTCCATTATCCGGGTGTGTGACGTAGTCCTTCACCTTTGCACATGCATGCTGAGCGATGTCTCCACCTGCATCATTCGTGGCATCCTTGGTAGTCATTGTACTTGTGTATGTGGCCTATTGACATGACTTCATGTGTACATGTTTTCTTTTCTGCGCTATGCATGCGTATACTCCCAGCCTCGCACACATGCGGTACATGTACTGCAGGGTCTTTGTGCACCTGACTGACTTTTGTGGGCACGGTATCTGTGGCTACTCCACCCTTTGCGTTCCATGGGCACTGCTGGGAGGACTCTGCACCCACCCCTCCTGTCTCAGGGCACTGCTGGGAGGACTCTGCACACACCCCTCCTGTCTCAGGGCACTGCTGGGAGTGATAGGCCCCCACCCTCCTGTCTCAGCGCACTGCTGGGAGGACTCTGCACACACCCCTCATGTGTCTGGGCAATGCTGGGAGGACTCTGCACCCACCCCTCCTGTCTCTGGGCACTGCTGGGAGGACTCTGCACACACCCCTCCTGTCTCTGGGCACTGCTGGGAGGACTCTGCACACACCCCTCCTGTCTCTGGGCACTGCTGGGAGGACTCTGCACCCACCCCTCCTATGTCTGGGCACTGCTGGGAGGACTCTGCACACACCCCTCCTGTCTCTGGGCACTGCTGGGAGGACTCTGCACACACCCCTCCTGTCTCAGGGCACTGCTGGGAGTGATAGGCCCCCACCCCTCCTGTCTCAGGGCACTGCTGGGAGGACTCTATACACACCCCTCCTGTCTCAGGGCACTGCTGGGAGTGATAGGCCCCCACCCCTCCTGTCTCAGGGCACTGCTGGGAGGACTCTGCACACACCCCTCCTGTCTCTGGGCACTGCTGGGAGTGATAGGCACCCACCCCTCCTGTGTCTGGGCACTGCTGGGAGGACTCTGCACACACCCCTCCTATTTCACAATATGTACGCTCATGGCATACACGGATGTGGGTACGCTCCATGCATTCGAGGTGGGGGTACGTGTCGTACTTACACTGTTGGGTTGGGGGTACGCTCCATGCATTCGAGGTGAGGGTACGGGTCGTACTTACACTGTTGGGGTGGGGGTACGCTCCATCCGTACGCGGGTGGGGGTACGTGTCGTACTTACACTGTTGGGGTGGGGGTATGCTCCATACGTACGCGGGTGAGGGTACGGGTCGTACTTACACTGTTGGGGTTGGGGGTACGCTCCATACGTACGCGGGTGAGGGTACGGGTCGTACTTACACTGTTGGGGTTGGGGGTACGCTCCATACGTACGCGGGTGAGGGTACGGGTCGTACTTACACTGTTGGGGTTGGGGGTACGCTCCATACGTATGCGGGTGTGGGTACGGGTCGTACTTACACTGTTGGGGTTGGGGGTACGCTCCATACGTACGCGGGTGGGGGTACGTGTCGTACTTACACTGTTGGGGTGGGGGTACGCTCCATACGTACGCGGGTGGGGGTACGGGTCGTACTTACACTGTTGGGGTGGGGGTACGCTCCATCCGTACGCGGGTGGGGGTATGTGTCGTATATACACTGTTGGGGTGGGGGTACGCTCCATGCATTCGAGGTGAGGGTACGGGTCGTACTTACACTGTTGGTGTGGGGGTACGCTCCATGCATTCGAGGTGAGGGTACGGGTCGTACTTACACTGATGGGGTGGGGGTACGCTCCATGCATACGGGGTGGGGGTAGGGTCCGTACATATCCGTCCCCACGCTATGTGATGCTTTTGCGGCCCGTACCCAGGCCTTTGCCACGTGGGTACGAGCCGTCCCGCCATTGTTGGGGTGACGTGGGTGTGGGCGTGGTACGACTCGTACCCACGCTGTTCAGGCGTGGGTACGGGACGTACCTGTCTGGTTGGGTTGCCGGTTCGCGTCGTGACGGACTTCCGTTGTGGCGGTCGCTGGCTTAGCTGGACACGCCCCCACCCCCTCGTAGTGACCAGGGCATGGGAGTCAGGTATGTCCAGGGCATGTGTGCTGTGTGACTTTGGTGGGGGGTTTGTGGCCTGCGCTGGTCCTGCCACCCCCACCCCACCCCACTTTCCCCCCTCCCTTAGTTGTTCTGACCTTCTGCGGCGTCTGCGTCCGAACCTGTAGAGGAGGTCGACTGCTATGAGGGCCGGGATGACACGTAGGTTCGGGTCCATGTCTGTCCGTCGCGTACGGGTCCTCCTTGTTCGCGTCGTCCTGTCTGTCTGTCGCATACTGGTCCTCCTTGTTCGCGTCGTCCTGTCTGTCCGTCGCATACTGGTACTCCTTGTTCGCGTCGTCCTGTCTGTCCGTCGCGTACTGGTCCTCCTTGTTCGCGTCGTCCTGTCTGTCCGTCGTGTACTGGTACTCCTTGTTCGCGTCGTCCTGATTTCCCGGCAGTTTTTGGCAGCCGGAAAATATTCACCGTGCGGGATGACGTCGGTGCGAATCGTGATTCTTGGTTCGTGAATGGCAGGCTGCGAGCGTCCCGACGTCAGGTCGGCGCTTTCCCGGATCGCATTTGTAGGTTTATTTTGTTCGGTCGGGGTTTTTTACGATTCGTACGGAAATGGTGTTCCCGTGCGAATCGTAATTCCATGTTTGTATATTTTGACGACCGGGTACGCGTCGGACGGAGAATATGCTCCGTCCGACGGTTCGTTCCCGGTTTTTACAGGATCGTGATCGGCGCCAATGTATACTTACAATCAAGATGATGCAATTTTGCGTTAACCTCAAGAAAGGAGCTTTCTGGTGGAATAGTCTGGCAACAGTTTAACTTGTCTTCCTTCAACTATCTAGGGCCTGTGCTAATAAGCCACATTTAAGATTTGATCTCAGTTCTGTCCCTATTTTTCAGTAACCTGACAACCGTTGGGCGAATGGGGCCTTCCAGTACAGTGGGCAGTCCGGGTGCTTGGTGGACCTTTTCACCTACAAAGAGGGGAGGAGGACAGCCCAAAAATATACTTACCAGAAGCCAAGGAGGTAATCTGCTATTGGCACCAAAAACTTCAATTGCATCTGCAGCTCCTGGACTGATGGTTTCAACAAGACCAGAGTGGATTGATTTTGCATAACTCTTTCAGCGAGTTTTCCATGTTCGGAATAAACCTAACCTAAATTGTGATAAAGTGGGTTGTTGGTTGAGGGGGTGTAAGCCCTTCCCAAGCAACGGCCATAATCCCTGTCAGGTTGAACCACAAAAAGTCACTAAATTAACTTGTACTGACCAATTTGTTGATGGTCACAAAACCAATCAGGCTTAACTTAGAGGTAATGTGTAAAGTGTTTATGCAGCAAACAAACAGTAATAAAGTGAAAACACAACACAAGAACAATACACACCAATTTAGAAAAATGTAGTAAATTATTTAACAACAAAACAACAAAATCCAACCAGTAGACCTGAAACTAAGCCATTTCAAAGTGTTGAGGTAAGTATATCGCCTAGAAGCAAAAAGCACCACTTGCAGTTATATGTTGTGCGAAACAGGTTGAAAGTCAAAAGTTCATGCCAACCTTGATGGAGAGTGGGCCAGATAAAGGAACCAGGTTAGTCCCACTGAAAAAGTTATCTTCTCAAATGTTGGAACAAAGAGCCCAGTACATGGTGGTGGAGGCCAGAGGATCAGGAGGAGCATTGTGGATGGAAATGCGCAAGATTGGTAGGGTTGGTAAGCCATTCCCCTGCCAAAGCCTGGTCACCCTCGTCCTCCTCTTTGCATCACAGAGTCTTCCATCACACACTCTATTCACACTGTATGACTTGGGATGGTGCAAGCACAAGACATTAGGGGACATTAGGGTAAACAGCTATGGAGGTTCTGCTACACTGGTATTCCTTACTCTGCACTATCTTCAGATACCTCCTGGGGATCTCCAGACATCCATGGCAGGGGATCCACTTGCTTGAAGGTCCCCCAGGAGATTGTATTATGGTTGCACAGTTTCCTGGTGGCCCGGTTCTGTGGGGCTCCACTTTTGTCTTGGCCGCGTGCTGGCACTTTGCATCCAAGAACAACAATCTCGGGTCTTGGCTCGATGGCAGCAAGGCCTAGCCTAATAACATCAAATACCAAAAATGTGCCAATGCTGCACTTTTTTTTAACATGACCTTTCACAGAGTGTATTGACTAAAACAATATCACTGGCAACTACTTTTTCAATCAGATTTAATCAAAAAGTTTTCTCAAGTTACATTAAATTTCTCTTACAAAATACATTCCACAAACCTGAATGGGATTGTATGTGTATGAGTGACCATTGAGTAAGGGATTTGTATGTCAATATTGATTTGATACGATAGGAGGTGTCTTAAGTATACAAAAGAAAACATATGTTAAATGTCAATGTGGAGATCAATGTGAGATGTGCTTTCAGGTTTGTGGAATGTATTTTGTAAGAGAAATTTAATGTAACTTGAGAAAACTTTTTGATTAAATCTGACTGAAAAAGTAGTTGCCAGTGATATTGTTTGAGTCAATACACTCTGTGAAAGGTCATGTTCAAAAAAAGTGCAGCATTGGCACATTTTTGGTATTTGACTTTGCATCCAAGGCAGCAGTTCTGGCACAACCCTTTGTTGCTGGGGCCTGTAATAGTGTTGTAGCTAGACACTTTGCCGCCTGTGGTGGTCTCTGCATTTGCCACCGTGCGGCGGCCAATTGGAAAAGTGGGGGGAGGGTGTTGTGCTGGCAATTAATGCATTTGCTGCCCTGTGGCAAACGCATGTAGGAGTGGGAGGAGGTGGCCGTTGGCCCAAAACTCATGCCGTCCTTCCTTGTTACGCCACTGCCATGCAATGAACTCTTATGAGGCTGACTAAATCCTGGCAGCCACTTTGGAAACACAGGGAGTATTTAAACTCCACCCAGGAAGCAATTGAGGCTTTGCATTGAGTTTCCCAGTGCGTGGAGTTGACAGCCTGCTTCCCCAATCTCGCCGGTGTTCTTGCGTTGCACCTAGAGCTGCATGGGACTCAGAAGGTGAGCACAGAACTTGGAAGAAGGTGCAGCGCTCTCTTGATTTATTCTCTCCTCAGATAAGTGCTGGCCCTCCGCCACGTTATTTGGAAACAGTGGCAGCACCGTGAGTACTGCCTTTGCGCCTTTGTATCGTTATTGGGAGATGTTTGCAAAACGGCGATAATGGGCTTGATAATATGCTCTATGGAATTCCAATTGAAGCCCATGTTAAATGTAAAGGACGTCTAAGATGGGCTTCAATTGGAATTCCATAGAGTATATTATCAAGCCCATTATCGACGTTTTAGCGGCAATTTTCTGCCGCTAAAGCGGCGATAATTTTGTCGCCTGGCTTGTTAATATGCCCCCTTGTGTGCAGTACTGTGGGTTTAATTGCAATAATGGACAATCGCAAGGATCACTTTGTGATTGATGGTAAAGACAACTGAAAGAGCCCGACAAAGGACCCTTCCAGCAGTATGCGCAGGACCACGTCCTGCAGCCCCGCGGGTGCACACCCGGTATTTGTGGTGCAGCATGACACAAGTGTGTTTGCAGTGAGTGTGCTCAAGTGTTTATAACAAATACTGCATTAAGTTATTGTAAAAGTCCTCTGGAGGCATTTTATAGAAGCCACTAAACTGTGTATGATTCTTCTATCTTCCTGTGACAGTTTAACAGGCAGCCTCTTCATTTACAGACAGGACTGTCTCTGGGTGAGGCCCCTTCATCATCACTGCCACTCCCGCATGAGAGAAGCATCTCTGCAAGGCATAGAGGAATAACAGACAGGGAATCATTCCTGGCACTGGGGGTAAGGTCAGGTTACTGTGCTGCTACTCTTCTTATCGGTGCTACTGTGCACTATATCATCCGGTTGTTGTTTTAGTTTCTTTTGTTAGTTTATTGTTTGTCCCCGAACCCACGCCCCTTGGCAGCATCAGTCGGCACCCGGTTGATTCTGTCCGCTGGCCGTCGGATGCTTTCAGGGGATTGTGGGACCATGCTGCCTCTGTGACTGAACACAGGGAGAAGACCGCGTTCCACCTCGAATGGCTCTGATTGAAAGCGAAGCCAACATTAATAAGGTTACGCAGTCAGCATGGCTTCGGGTGTATTCAGTGTGGAGTTGACAGCCTGCTTTCCCAATCTCGCCGGTGTTCGTCCCTTGTACCTGGAGCTGCATGGGACTCAGAAGGTGAGCACAGAACTTGGAGTAAGGCGCAGCGCTCTCCGGAGTTCTCCTCTCCTCAGATAAGTGCTGGCCCTCCGCCATATTGTTTGAGAACAGTGGTAGCACCGCGAATACCACCTGTGAGCATTTGTATTGTTATTGGGAGACGTTCGCAAGGAACGCTTTGTGTGCAGCACTTTGTGTTAAACTACGATAAGGGCCAGTTACAAGTCCCACTTTGTGTACAGTTCTTTGGGTTTAATTATAATAACAGACAGTCGCAAGCACCTCTTTGAGTGCAGCACTTTATGATTCATTGTAAAGACAACAGAAAGACCCCAAAAAGGAAGTATTACAGCTGTAAGTGCAGGACCGAATCCTGCGACCCTGCGGGTGTGTATTCAGTATTTGTGATGCAACATCACAAGAGTGTGTTCGCAGCGAGTGTGCTCGAGTGTGTACAAAATACTGCATTAAGGTATTGTAAAAGTCCTCTGGAGGCATTTAATAGAAGCCAGAATGCTGTGCATGATTGACCCTGTATGACTATGTTCTCTCCCTGTGACACTTTACCAGGGAGCCTCTACATTAATAGACAGGGCTGTATATGGGTGAGGACCCTTCATCATCGCTGTCACTCCTGCATGAGAGTAGCATCTCCACAAGGTATGGAGGAATAACAGACAGTGAATCATTCCTGCCACTGGGGGTAATACCAGCTAACTGTGCTGCAACTCTTCTTATCAGAACTAGTGTGCACTATATCATCAGATTGTTATTTTAGTTTCTTTTGTTATTTTATGGTTTGTTCCCAAACCACTTTCCCTTGGGAGTATCAGTCTGCACCCGTTTGATTCTATCCAGTGGCCGTTGGATCCTTTCAGGGGATTGTAGGACGATGCTGCCTCTGAGACTGAACGCAGGAAGAAGAATGCGTTCCACCTACAATGGTTCTGGCAGAATGCGAAGCAGAAGTTACTAAAGTAACCCAGACAGCATGGCTTCGGATGCATTTGAGTGCTCACCACTGCTATACGGGGCCTCCAGAGACAGGTAGAGATAGCACGGGTGGAGAACCAATCCCTCAGATCTCGTAGGGCAGGAGGGAAACAGCCATTGCAACGCAGTCATTACAATGCACTACATTTACAAAGCAGTCATTACAATGCAACTGCCTTTACATCGCATGCCACTACAACGCATGTCATTACAATGCATGTTATTACTATGCATGCCATTACAACGCATTATTAGGTAAGCAATGGGGAATTCCCCTACACTATCCAACACTTACCCTACTGTTGCACTCACTGGAGGGGGAATAGTAATTTTTACGCCTACACTATCCAATACTTACCCTACTGTGGCACTCACTGGAGTGAGAATAGTAATTTTTACCCCTACACTATCCAACACTTACCCTACTGTTGCTCTCACTGGAGTGGGGATAGTAATTTTTACCCCTACACTATCCAACAATTACCCTACTGTTGCATTAACTGGAGTGGAAATAGTAATTTTTATCCCTACACTATCCAACACTTACCCTACTGTTGCCCTAAAAGTGTGATGCACAATGCATCACACTTTTAGGTCAACAGTAGGGTAAGTGGTACATAGAGCAACAATGGTATGCGTTGTAATGGTATGCGTTGTAATGGAATGTGTGGAAAATGTAGTTTCTAAAAATGTATTGGTATGGCATGCGATGTAAAATCATGAGTTGTAATGGATGTTGCGATCTAAAAACCACATTGTAAAGACATGCATTGTAAATGTTTGCTTTGCAATGCGGACTATTCAAGGCCGGAATGTCCTAACACATAGAAAGGGTACAGACCCAGTTAGGAAGTTCTGCTCCTATCCCCTCCCCAGTGAACATAAATGCAGGTATGTCCCCCGCTGCAGCTACCATGGTGAATCAATTAGCAGTGCCATTAAACCCACCAGAGTGGTATAAGGGAGACCCCAGAAACTCAATAATTCTCTGACCCAATGTAAACTATATTTTCTCTGTAGACCCTTAGGGGCTTATTACGATGTCAGGCGGATCGCCACTGCCCGCATGGCGGTGGCGATCCACCCGACATATTCCTCCGCCCGCCACCCATTTCCCCCCACCATATTAGTATCGCAGGGGGACCCCGGCAGTCCGCCGGTTTTCCGCCCAGTCGACCAGTCGACCGGGTGGAAAAGGGGCTGGATATGGTGGCAGTGTCTGCTAGGCACCGCCATCCATATTACAATTGGCAGCAGTGCAGGGTTTTCCATGGCGGAGACCCCGCCATGGAAAGCCAGGCGGAGTTTGCTGTTGGGGACCCGTTGCGGGCCCCCAGGATATGGTGGTGGGGGATGCACATGGAGGTACCATTATGGGGGTACCTATGGTAGCCCCTTACATTGTCTTGGACAAGGTGGCAGGCACTGTGCAGTGCCTGTCACCTTGTGCATGACAATGCACAACGTGCATTCCCAGCATTGTGGCAGGCGGTGCTGTGAGCACCGCCCGCCACAATGCTGGGAATAGGGGATGCCACGGTGGTGGTGGCATCCTAATTGCCAGTGCGGGACCGCCGCACCACTGGCGGCCGGTCCCAGCACCACTAGGGTGGCGGGCGGACAAAAGTCCGCCCGCCATCCTAATCGGCCCCTTAGTGTTCCCATCCCCAGAGTGCCGCATGGCATTCGTCCTATCACGGGATACAGCAGCTTGGTCCATCACGATTGTGGCCAACCACAAATGCCTACCACCTTCCGCAGTGGTATAAAAACTTCTGGGATGTGTACAGTGAGCAAAAAGTGGAAACTCTGCCTCCCCACAGAGAATTAGATTGCCAGATCAACTTAGAACCGGGGCAAAACTTTTGTGCAGTCGTATTTACGCCCTGATGGAAACAGATAATGAACATCTCAAGGACTACTTAGCCAAGTATCTGGTTAATGGTTTCTTTAAGCACTCAGAGTCACTGGCCTCATCAGCTTTGTTCTATTGACTCAAGAAGTCAGGCAAATTAAGAACCTACATCGGTTATAGGTCCCGGATTCAAATCACCATCAAGAACTGCTGCCCTCTACCTTTTGTTGCTCAAATGTGAATTTACCTTGAAAAAAAAATGATAAGAGGTGTTTGGCAAAACAGGAACAGTTGGTTTAATTAGAGACTGTGGCCAAAAGAACAGGCAACAGAGTCGGGGCTGTCATTTTATACATTTCACAAAGTGCAAAAAACAGTTTGTACATTAGTTTTAGAACAGGAATCTGGGCCTATTCACAGATTCATAAATCTGGTCATTTGATAAGAAGTGAGGGTGGGTCTCGACCTTCCGTGGACACAATGCGGAGCTAGTGGGCATGTGCCGAGATGTTTGACATGGGGAGTGCGTGATCACTGAGAGTGGTGTACAGGCTGTGTTCTGATTGGCTGACAGTTCCTAACTTGGGGGTCATTATGATGGCGGAAGACCGTCCGTCACGGAACGGCCACAGGCATTTGGACCGATTGCCTGGTGGAGCAGTCTGCATGCATAAAATGGTGGCGGTGCCTAGCAGGCACCGTCCACCATATTATGATGCAGGCTGTGATCCAGCCTTTCCATGACAGCAAAACTGTCATGAAAAGGTTGGCGGAGGTTCTTTTCGGGGGCCTGTTGTGGGCCCCCAATGTGTTGGGGGCAGGTGCATGTGCACTGGGGAGTACCCTTTGTACCGCCCTACATTTCAGAGCACTAAGTGGCAGGCACCGTGTGGTGCCTGCCACGTAGAGCACTGAAATGCATAACATGCTCTTTTAACATCAAGGCGGGTGCTGCTGTCAGCAGCACTAGCCGCAATGTTAAAATGCAAGATGTGACTGCCATGGTGGCGGTCACATCCTAATTTGGTGTGCGGAACCGCCGCATGTATTGCGGACGGTCCCGGTCACGAACACGATAGCGGACAGGCTCCAGTCTGTCTACCATCGTAATCGGCCCCTTAGTGTGGCATTTGACTTTATGGCCAATCTCCTAAGTCCGTAGTGGGATTGATCTGGTTTTCCTCTTTGCACATTTGTCTGATGGTTACGTCTCCCTCCACCAGTGATCAGTCAATCAGTTGATTCTGGCCTGGGTCGCAGGGCCTGCCTGACAACGCACTTTGACTCAGGGTTGAGAGTAGGTCACATTGGGTGAATTCAAAAACAGTGATGTGAGTTCATTATTATACGTACATATATTGTGACGTGCATTATTATTGCATTTTCCAATATTAACATTCCCTCTCTAGTTGATTTTTCAGTTCACTGACAGAATATCGACCTCAAAAATATAGAAGTTAAAAAATATAAAGGTAAAAATATAGAATTGAAAAATATCGACTCTCTATACTTTAACAGGTAAGTACAAAAATATCAGAAAAAAATCTAGATGTCAAAAATATAGTTGTACAAAATATTGATTTTTTTAATATATATATATATGTATGTATAGTACCTACTGGAGGTCGCCAGTAGGTAGATATAGTTATTAGGACCTATTTTCCATAGGAAATCCACAACATTCTATTTGAATAACGTTGGCGCCGATTGACGAACTTTCGCGAAATTTTCCAAACTTTTGGCCAGCTCCGGTCCGCTCCTCTCCTGAAAATTTCACGGTGATTCGTCAAGCGAGGGCCGAGAAAAAAGGGGGGTCCCAAAATGCGTTTTCCACATGCATTTTCCCATAGGACCTGTTGACGCAGCTACAGCCGAACTGCTGAACGGAATTACACCAAATTTGGCAAAGAGGTAGTCCTCAGTTCAGACTCGTGCCTTTTGCTTAAATGGTGTAAATCCGTTCAGTAGTTCCTGAGAAGAGCAAAAGTAAAATCATAGATATATCTATGGCCTCGGAAGATCCGTGCACACTCCCCGCACCCAGCGCGCACCCTGCCGTGCACGAGCTGTATTCTAATTGGCTGTCAACACCCCAGATCTGGAAGTGGTGGCAGCCATCTTGTGCCTCGGTAGAACCAAGGCACAAGAAACCTATAAAACAAACGTGAAAAAAGCAAAAAGGGGGCAGGGTAGAAACACCCTGACCCCCTAGGCCTGGTCAGGGGGTTCCACAAGGACCCCAGGGCCAGAAAAGCATTTTTTTATCGTCGAGATTCGCGCACACAGTGCGCATTTCAGCCGGAAAAAAAAAAAAAGAAGCGCGGGAGCCCTTGAATACTGGGGGTCCCTGGGGGCCAACTAGCCCACGAGTAACCTCCAGTATGCGCCAGGGGGCTGCGTTGCAGAGTGTTGTAAAAAGGGGCATGGCCTTTGAACACCTCTCTGCAACGCAGCTCCCTGGCACATACTGGAGGTACCTGGTGGGCTAGTTGGCCCCCAGGGGACCTCTGGATTGAAGAGGAATTAATTCACCTCAGGCTACCGCCCCCTTCCTTCACCATTGTACAAATATTCCTCTAAAATCAGCCGAACTATGAATTCCGATTTACTCACCTGTTATCAGAAGAAAACCCAGGGCTGCATCTTTTAGCGCAGCACTGACCCTAAAAAGTAATTGTAAGCGTACTTACTAGTAACTTGTATTTCCTTCCATAGGAATCCATTGTGTGGTTTTCACCAGAAAAGTTTCTAAATGTCCATTTTCACAAACTATAAATATTCCTAAAAAATAGTCTGTATGACTTAAGCACATTCTTTCAACTGTTTACAGGAGATTGGCCAGTGCCGGATCCAGGATCCACCACTGAGTAAAAAAAAGTAACGATAACACTACTTACCTGCTAAGTGATTTTTCTGCCATACGATAACATTGGTGATTCTATGTGAAAATGTTTCTAAGTGTCTACTTTTAAAATACAATAATATTCCTTAAAAAGGACTACTGTAACCAAAAGGCTTTTACTCAACTGTCTACAGGAGATGTCCAAGGACTGAATCTAGGATCCAGTCCTCTGGTTAGAAAAGTAATCCATAAAGTAACTAATTGCATTTGACTAGAAATTCACATTGAGCTCAATGTTGCATTGTGTTTGAAATTGTGTTGCCCATTGCAATAACTGTTTCTACTGTAGTTAAAAGTCTATTGCCTATTTGCAAAGTATTTAAACTAAAGTAATTTATTCTGAGAAAGTATATTTTGTATTGTAATGTATAATGTAATTAAAAAAAATAAAATATCTCAAAATAAACAGTTTACAAAATGTAGTAAATCAGTATCAAAATAATCAGTATAACAATTAATACATTAAAAATTGTCATTTACAAAACCTTTGAAATTCACTGAAAAAAACCATAGGTTTCGGGCCTGATATAGTTAGGAATTAGCATTTAAAGAACCTTTGAAAGTCACTGAAAAAACCATAGGTTTCAGGCCTGATATAGTTAGGAATAGGCATTTAAAAAACCTTAGAAATTCACTGAAAAAACAATAGGTTTTAGGGGTGTTATAGCTAGCTGGACATTTCACTCGAACAAAACCATTGAAAGTCCTCCGATATAGTTAGTTGTACTAACTACATCTCGCGCGCCCGCAATCCACTGCTGATGATGTCACATATTACATCATTCATGACATGGTCAGTGACATCACTGATGACATCTCAAATGACATCACTGATGACATCATCCACGTGACAATCAGATACACCTCATCATACACTAGTATAACCTTTCATCACTCACTGTAAAATGCAGAGTGCCAGATTTAAAACCATTGACACACCAATACAAGTTTCTAAACGCCCACTCAGTGATTCCTAGTTCTATATACACATGTAATCACTTACCTATAGATTCACTCATACATGATGTCAATGATCAATAGAACACTATCAAATATACTACATCGACATTACACACCAGCACACATCCTAATCACTTATGAAGTCATCCTACTCACTTATGCAAACAATGGATCATACTTACTTTTGCTTAGCTATACACTTATAAAAACACAACTTCATCTATTCATATAGATAATAACTCATACTTAGTGTGTTATAAAAACACTATTACAAGTATACAGTTAGCCATACAGTCACTCATACAATCACTGAGTCTTATGTATACTTATTTTATATACAACAACTGACACATACACTGGCTTTTATTTTTCTAGTTTGTTGGACATGTACCGTTGAGACATATATTTGCTCATCGCCACACCCACAAAGATATTCACTCACCCAAAAAGTGTCATAACATGTAGTTTTAACTTCATATAACTACTGAATCAACTATTCACACATTTTGGGCAGTCACACACCCCCCACCGAACCACACACACATTCAATCTCCCATACAAATACTCAGTTAACTAATCAATAAATAATATAGACTTTCACGTAGCTAGTAACCAACTAGTGCAGCAGTTTACACTATATAAATATTGAATATATTAAATCATAAAATGAATCTAAAAAAATGAATTAGATTTAATATACATTTTAACAGATATAACTACTAAATTTAATTTTAAAAGTTGAACACACATACAAAATAATTAATATATATTTACTTTAAAACAATTAATAAACTATTAATTTTAATTTATTTTACAATTGTATTATATAAAAATGTACACACACATATACACTAGGTCCTAACTATAACTACCTACTGGCGCCCGCCAGTAGGCAATATGTATATATTATCTACTGGCGGTCGCCAGTAGATAGTTGTAGTTAGGACCTAGTTTCCATTGAAAAAGCATTTTTTGTTTTCCCAATAACTTTGGTGCCGGTTGACGAATCTTCGGGAAATTTTCAAAACTTATGGCACGCTCCGGTCAGCTCCTATCCTGAAAGTATCGTGGTGATTTGCCTAGCAGAGGCTGAGAAAAAAGGGGAGGTCCCAAAACGTGTTTTTTCCATGTTTTTCTCTATAGGAAACTACAGCTCGAACTGCTGAACGGAATTACAGTAAATTTGGCAAAAAGGTAACCCTTGGTTCAGAAAGAGACCTTTTTGTTAAATGATGTAAATCCATTCAGTAGATCCTGAGAAATTAAAAAAAAATAGAGGTCGAAAAATGCATTTCCCATAGGAAACTTTAGACAGGGCTATAGCTCGAACTGCTGAACAGAATTACACCAAATTTGGCAAAAAGGTAGTGCTTGGTTCAGAAAGCATCCTTTTTTTTAAATGGTGTAAATCCATTCAGTAGTTTTTGGAGATATTAAACGAAAAAAAATCTTTATATATTTGGGTGGGACCTAACTACACAAGCACAAGCTTGGCAATAAGTGGCTGCCAACACTTCAATCCAGGAAGTGTTGTCAGCTGTCTTGGTGCAATGCTTTTTAGGTCTCGCCTAGCGACGCAACATATGCATTGCACACTACACAAACACCACTGCACTACCCTAAACACTAAAACAATACCCCAGCATGATCCCCTACACTACCCAAACACTACTGCACTACCCTAAACCCTAAAACACTACCTCGGCATGACCCCTTACACTACCCAAACATCACTGCACTACCCTAAACCCTAAAACACTACCCCCAGCACGACGATCCACTACACTACCCAAACACCACTGCACTACTCTAAACCCTAAAACACTACCCCCAGCATGAACCCCCACACTAACCAAACACCACTGCACTACGCTCAACCCTAACACACTACCCCCAGCATGACCCCCTACACTACCCAAACACAACTGCTCTACCCTAAACCCTAAATCTACCCCAAGCATGACCCCCTACACTACACAAACACCACTGCACTACCCTAAACCCTAAAACTCCACCACCAGCATGACCCCCTACACTACCCAAACACCACTGCACTACCCTAAATCCTAAAACACTACCCCCAGTGTGACCCCCTACATTACCCAAACACAACTGCACTACCCTAAACCCTAAAACACAACCCCCTTACTACACAAACACCACTGCACTAAACCAAACCCTAAAACACTATCCCAGCATGACCCACTACACTACAAAAACACCACTGCACTACCCTAAACCCTTAAACACTACCCCTACACTACACAAACACCACTGCACTACCCTAAACCCTAAATTACTACCAACAGCTCAATCCCCTATTCTACCAAAACACCACTGCATTACCCTAAACCCCAAAACACGAAAACCTACACTACAAAAACACCACTGCACTACCCTAAAATCTAAAACACTACCCCCAGCATGACCCCCTACACTACACAAACACCACTGCACTACCCTAAACCCTAAACAACTACCCCCTACACTACACAAACACCACTGCACTGCACTAATCCCTAAAACACTACCCCAGCACAAAACACTACCCTACACAAACACCACTGCACTACACTAAACCCTAAAACACTACCCCCATCACGGCCCCCTACACTACACAAACACCACTGCACTACCCTAAACCCTAAATCTACCCCAGCACGACCCCTACACTACCCAATCACTACTGCACTGTGCTAAACCCTAAAACACTACGATAGTATGGGCCCCTACACTACACAAAGACCACTGCGCTACCCTAAACCCTAAAACACTACCCCCAGCACTAACCCCTACACTACCCAAACAACACCGCGCTACCCTAAACCCTAAAACACCACCCCCAGCATGACCCCCTACAATACCCAAACACCACTGCGCTACCATAAACCCTAAAACACTACCATCAGCACGACCGCCTACACTAACCATACACCACTGCGCTACCCTAAACCCTAAAACACTACCCCAGCACGACCCCCTACGCTACCCAAACACCACTGCACCACCCTAAACCTTAATACGCTACCCCAGCACGAACCCTACGCTACCCAAACACCACTGCACTACCTAATCCCTAACACACTACCCCCAGCATGATCCCCTACACTACCCAAACACAACAGCACTACCCTAAACCCTAAATCTACCCCAAGCATCACCCCTACCCTACACAAACACTACTGCACTATCCTAAACCTCTACCACCAGCATGACCTCCTACACTACCCAAGCACCACTGCACTATCCTAAAACACCACCCCCAGCATGACCCCCTACATTACCCAAACACAACTGCACTACCCTAAACCCTAAAACACAACCCCCTATACTACACAAACACCACTGCACTACACCAAACCCTAAAACACTACCCAAGCACGACCCATTACACTACCCAAACACCACTACGCTACCCTAAACCCTAAAACACTACTCCCAGCACGACACTCTACACTACCCAAAGACCACTGCGCTACCCTAAACCCTAAAACACTACCCCCAGCACGACCCCCTACACTACCCATACACCACTGCGCTACCCTAAACCCTAAAACAGTACCCCCAGCATGACCGCCTACACTACAAAACACCACTGCGCTACCCTAAACCCTAAAACACCACCCCCAGCATGACCCCCTACAGTACCCGAACACGACTGCACTACCCTAAACCCTAAATCTACCCCCAGCACGACCCTCTACACTACCCAACACCACTGCACTACCCACAACCCTAAAACACTACCCCCTACACTACCCAAAAACTACTGCACTACCCTAAATCCATAAACACGACCACCTACACTACACAAACACCACTGCACTACCCTAAACCCTAAAACACTACCTCCAGCACTACCCCCTACACTACACAAACATGACTGCACTACCCTAAACCCTAAATCTACCCCCAGCAGGACCCCTACACTACCATACACCATTGCACTACGCTAAACCCTAAAACACGACCCCCTACATTACCCAAACACCACTGCACTACCCTAAACCCTAAAACACTACCCCTAGCACGACCCCATACACTACCCAAACACCACTGCACAACCCTAAATCCTTAAACACTTCCCCCAGCATGACCCCCTACATTACCCAAACACCACTGCACGACCCTATACCCTAAAACCCTACCCCAGCACAACCCCCTACACTACCTAAACACCACTGCACTACCCTAAACCCTAAAACACTACCCCCAGCAAGACCCCCTACACTACCAAAACACCTGTGCACTACCCTAAACCCTAAAACACGACCCCCTATTCTACACAACCACCACTGCACTACCCTAAACCCTAAAACGCTACCACCAGCATGACCCCCTACACTACAAAAACACCACTGCACTACCATAAACCACTAAACACTACCCCCTACACTACACAAACACCACTGCACTACTGTAAACCCTAAAACACTGCCCCAGCACAACCCCCTACACTACACAAACACTACAGCAATACTCTAAACACTAAAACACCACTGCACTACCTAAACTCTAAATCTACCCCCAGCACGACCCCCTACACTACCCAAACCCACTGCTCTACCCTAGATCCTAAAAAACTACCCCCAGCATGACCCCTACACTACACAAACACCACTGCACTACCCTAAACCCTAAATCTACCCTCAGCACGACTCCCTATACTACCCAAACACCACTGCACTACCCTAAACCCTACAACAATACCCCCAGCACGACCCCCTACACTACACAAACACCACTGCACTACCCTGAACCCTAAATCACTAACCCAAGCACGACCCCATACACTACACAAACACCACTGCACTACCCTCAACCCTAAAACACTACCCCAAGCACGAACAACCAAACAGTATCAAAATATCACTGCACTACCCTAAACCCTAAATCTACCCCCAGCAGGACCCCCTACACTACCCAAACACCACTGCACTACCCTAAACCCTAAATTTACCCCCAACACATCCCCTTACACTAACCAAACACCACTACACTGCCCTAAACCCTAATGCACTACACCCAGCACGACCACCTACACTACACAAACAAAACTGCACTGCCCTGAACACTAAAACACTACCCTCAGCACCACCCCCTACACTACACAAACACCACTGCACTGCCCTAAACCCTAAAACACTACCCCAAGCAGGACCCCATACTCTACACAAACATCACTGCACTGCCCTGAACCCTAAAACACTACCCCAGCACGACCCCCAACACTACACAAACACCACTGCACTACCCTAAACCACTAAACACTACCCCTACACTACACAAACACCACTGCACTACTCTAAACCCTAAAACACTGCCCCAGCACAACCCCCTACACTACACAAACACTACTGCAATACTCTAAACACTAAAACACTACCCCCAGCGCGACCCCCTACAATACACAAACACCATTGCACTACCTAAACTCTAAATCTACCCCCAGTATGACCCACTACACTACCCAAAACCACTGCTCTACCCTAGACCCTAAAACACTACCCCCAGCATGACCCCTACATTACACAAACACCACTGCACTACCCTAAACCCTAAATCTACCCTCAGCACGACTCCCCATACTACCCAAATACCACCGCACTACCCTAAACCCTACAACAATACCCCCAGCACGACCCCCTACACTACACAAACACCACTGCACTACCCTGAACACTAAACCACTAACCCAAGCACGACCCCCTACACTACACAAACACCACTGCACTACCCTCAAGCCGAAAACACTACCCCAAGCACGAACGACCAAACACTATCAAAATATCACTGCACTACCCTAAACCCTAAATCTACCCCCAGCAGGACCCCCTACACTACACAAACACCACTGCACTACTCTAAACCCTAAAACACTGCCCCAGCACAACCCCCTACACTACACAAACACTACAGCAATACTCTAAACACTAAAACACTACCCCCAGCGCGACCCCCTTCAATACACAAACACCATTGCGCTAACTAAACTCTAAATCTACCCCCAGCACGACCCCCTACACTACCCAAAACCACTGCTCTACCCTAGACCCTAAAACACTACCCCCAGCACGACCCCTACACTACACAAACACCACTGCACTACCCTAAACCCTAAATATACCCTCAGCACGACTCCCTATACTACCCAAACACCACTGCACTACGCTAAACCCTAAAGCACTACACCCAGCACGACCACCTACACTACACAAACACCGCTGCACGGCCCTGAACACTAAAACATTACCCCCAGCACCACCCACTACACTACACAAACACCACTGCACTGCCCTAAACCCTAAAACACTACCCCAAGCATGACCCCATACTCGACACAAACATCACTGCACCGCCCTGAACCCTAAAACACTACCCCAGCGCGACCCCCTACACTACACAAACACCACTGCCCTACCCTAAACCCCCAAAAAACACTGTCCCAGCACAACTCCCTACACTACACAAACACCACTGCACTATCCTAAACCCTAAAACACTACCCCCAGAACGACCTCCTACACTACCCAAACACCACTGCACTACCCTAATCCCTAAACCACTACCCCAGCATGGCCCCCTTCACTACCCAAACACCACTGCACTACCATAAACCCTAAATCACTACCCCCATCATGACCCACTACACTACCCAAATACCACTGCACTACTGTAAGCCCTAAAACACTACCCCCAGGATAACCCCTACACTAAACAAACACCACTGCACTACTCTAAACACTAAATCTACCCCCAACACGACCCCCTACACTGCCCAAACATCAAAGCGATATCCTAAACCCTAAAACACTACCACCAGCATGACACCCTACACTACCCAAACACCACTGCGCTACCCAAAACCCTAAAACACCACTCCCAGCACGCCCCCTACACTACTGAAGCACCACTGTGCTACCCTAAACCCTAAAACACTACCCCCAACACGACCCTACGTTACCCAAACACCACTGCACTACCCTAAACCCCAAAACACTACCCCAGCACGACCCTCAACACTACCCAACACCACTGCACTACCCTTATCCCTAAAACACTACCCCAGCACGACCCCCTACACTACCCAAATATCATTGCACGACCCTAAACAATATATCTACCTCCAGCACGACCCCCTACACTACCCAAACACCACTGCACTACCCTTAACCCTAAATCTACCCGCAGCACGAACCCCTACATTACCCAAACACCACTGACCTACCCAAAACCCTAAATCTACCCCCAGCACGACCCCCTAAACTACCCAAACACCACTGCACTACCCTAAACGCGAAAACACTACCCCCAGCATGACACCCTATACTACCCAAACACAAGTGGGCTACCCTAAACCCTAAAACTCTGCCCTCAGCACAACACCCTACACTGCCCAAACATCACTGCAGTACCCTAAACCCTAAAACAATACCCCCAGCATGATCCCCTACACTACCCAAGCACCACTGCGGTACTCTAAACCCTAAAACACTATCCCTAGCATGGCCCCCTTCACTACCCAAACACCACTGCACTTCCCTAAAGCCTAAAACACTACCCCACCATGACACTCTACACTACCAAACATCACTACGGTACCTTAAACCATAAAACACTACCCAAAGCACGACACCCTACACTACCCAAACACCACGGTGCTACCCTAAACCGTAAAACACTATCCCCTGCACAACCCCATACACTACACAAAAACCACTACGCTAACCTAAACCCTAAAACACCACCCCAACACGACCCCGTATACTATCTAAAAACCACTTCACTACCCTAAACCCTAAAGCACTACCGCAGCATCACTCCCTATACTACCCAAACACCACTGCACGACCCTAAACCCTTAAAACACTTCCCCAGCACGACCCCCTACACTACCCAAACACCACTGCACTACCCTAAACCCTACATCTACCCCCAGTATGATCCCTACACTACCCAAACACCACTGCACTACCCTAAACCCTAAAACATGACCCCCTATATTCCACAAATAGCACTGCACTACCCTAAACCCTAAAACACTACCCTCAGCATGACCCCATACACTACAGAAACACCACTGCACTACCCTCAACCCTAAAGCACGAACCCCCAAACACTACCCAAATACCACTGCTCTACCCTAAACCCTAAATCTATCCCCAACTTGACCCACTACACTACCCAAATACCACTGCACTACTGTAAGCCCTAAAACACTACCCCCAGGATAACCCCTACACTAAACAAACACCACTGCACTACTCTAAACACTAAATCTACCCCCAACACGACCCCCTACACTACCCAAACATCAAAGCGGTACCCTAAACCCTAAAACACTACCACCAGCATGACACCCTACACTACCAAAACACCACTGCGCTACCCAGAACCCCAAAACACGACCCCCAGCACAACCCACTACACTAACCAAACAGCACTGCGCTACCCAAAACCCTAAAACACCACTCCCAGCACGCCCCCTACACTACTGAAGCACCACTATGCTACCCTAAACCCTAAAACACTACCCCCAACACGACCCCTACATTACCCAAACACCACTGCACTACCCTAAACCCCAAAACACTACCCCAGCACGACCCTCAACACTACCCAACACCACTGCACTACCCTTATCCCTAAAACACTACCCCAGCACGACCCCCTACACTACCCAAATATCATTGCACGACCCTAAACAATATATCTACCTCCAGCACGACCCCCTACACTACCCAAACACCACTGCACTACCCTTAACCCTAAATCTACCCGCAGCACGAACCCCTACATTACCCAAACACCACTGACCTACCCAAAACCCTAAATCTACCCCCAGCACGACCCCCTAAACTACCCAAACACCACTGCACTACCCTAAACCCGAAAACACTACCCCCAGCATGACACCCTATACTACCCAAACACAAGTGGGCTACCCTAAACCCTAAAACTCTGCCCACAGCACAACACCCTACACTGCCCAAACATCACTGCAGTACCCTAAACCCTAAAACAATACCCCCAGCATGATCCCCTACACTACCCAAGCACCACTGCACTACTCTAAACCCTAAAACACTATCCCTAGCATGACCCCCTACACTACCCAAACACCACTGCACTACCCTAAACCCTAAAACACGACCCCCTACACTACACAGGCACCACTGCACTACCCTAAACCCTAAATCACTACCCTCAGCACGGCCCCCTACACTGCACATACACCACTGCACTACCCTCAACCCTAAAACACTACCCCAGCACGAAACCCCAAACACAACCCAAATACCACTGCACTACCCTAAACCCTAAATTTACCCCCAGCTTGACCCCCTACACTACCCAAACACCACT
The DNA here is from genome assembly GCF_964204655.1 of Triturus cristatus. Lineage (NCBI taxonomy): Eukaryota > Metazoa > Chordata > Amphibia > Caudata > Salamandridae > Triturus > Triturus cristatus. The sequence goes on from NC_140589.1 coordinate 187,264,285, forward strand.
GCACTACTCGAAACCCTAAATTTACCCCCAGCACGAACCCTTAAACTAACCAAACACCACTGCACTGCCCAAAACCCTAAAGCACTACCCCAAGCACGACCCCATACTCTACACAAACATCACTGCACTGCCCTGCACACATAAAACACTACCCCAGCACCACCCCCTACACTACACAAATAACACTGCACTACCCTAAACCATAAATCTACCCCCAGCACGACCCCCTACACTACCCAAACACCACTGGCCTACTCTAAACCCTAAATTTACACCAGCACGACCCCCTACATTACCCAAACACCACTGCGCTAACCTAAACCCTAAAACACTACCCCACCACGACACTCTACACTACACAAGCATAACTGTTGTACCCTAAACCCTAAAACACTACCCCAGCTCGACCCTCTACACTACCCCAACACCACTGTGCTACCCTAAACCCTAAAGCACTACCCTCAACACGACACCCTACACTACCCAAACACTACTGTGCTACCCTAAACCCTAAAACACTATCCCCAGCACGACCCGATACACTACACAAAAACCACTGCGCTAACAAAAACACTACCCCAGCACGACCCCCTATACTACCCAAACACCACTGCACTACCCTAAACCCTAAAACACTACCCCAGCACGACCCCTATACTACCCAAACACCACTGCACTACCCTAAACCCTAAAACACTACACCAATACGACCCCCTACACTACCCAAACAACACTGCACTACCCTAAACACTAAATCTACCCCCAGCATGACCCCCTACACTACCCAAACACCAATGCACTAACCTAATCCCTAAAACACGACCCCCTACACTCCAAAAACACCACTGCACTACCCATAACCGTAAAACACTACCCCTGCACTACACAGACACCACTGCACTACCCTATACCCTAAATCACTACCCCCAGCACGACACCCTATACTATCCAAACACCACTGCACTACCCTAAACCCTAAAACACTGCCCCCAGCATGACACCCTACACTACCCAAACATCACTGCAGTTCCGCAAACCCTAAAACACTACCCCGAGCATGATCCCCTACACTTTCCAAACACCACTGCGGTACCCTAAACCCTAAAACACTATCCCCAGCATGACCCCCTACACTACCCAAACACCACTGTGCTACCCTAAAACCTAAAACACTACCCCACCACGACACTCTACACTATCCAAACATCACTACGATAACCTAAACCCTAAAACCCACATAGCACGACTCCCTACACTATGCAAGCATCACTGCTGTACCCTGAACCCTAAAACACTATCCCTAGCACGACCCCCTACACTACCCAAACACAATGGTGCTACCCTAAATCCTAAAGCACTACCCCCAGCACGACACCCTACACTACCCAAACACCACTACACTACCCTAAACCCTAAAATACGACCCCAACATGACCCCCTATACTACCAAAACACCACTGCACTACCCTAAACCATTAAAACACTACCCCAGCACGATCCCCTACACTACCCAAACACCACTGCACTACCCTAAACCCTAAAACACGACCCCCTACACTACACAGGCACCACTGCGCTAACCTAAACCCTAAAACACTACCCCACCACGACACTCTACACTACACAAGCATAACTGTTGTACCCTAAACCCTAAAACACTACCCCAGCTCGACCCTCTACACTACCCCAACACCACTGTGCTACCCTAAACCCTAAAGCACTACCCTCAACACGACACCCTACACTACCCAAACACTACTGTGCTACCCTAAACCCTATAACACTATCCCCAGCACGACCCGATACACTACACAAAAACCACTGCACTAACAAAAACACTACCCCAGCACGACCCCCTATACTACCCAAACACCACTGCACTACCCTAAACCCTAAAACACTACCCCAGCACGACCCCTATACTACCCAAACACCACTGCACTACCCTAAACCCTAAAACACTACACCAATACGACCCCCTACACTACCCAAACAACACTGCACTACCCTAAACACTAAATCTACCCCCAGCATGACCCCCTACACTACCCAAACACCAATGCACTAACCTAATCCCTAAAACACGACCCCCTACACTCCAAAAACACCACTGCACTACCCATAACCGTAAACCACTACCCCTGCACTACACAGACACCACTGCACTACCCTATACCCTAAATCACTACCCCCAGCACGACACCCTATACTATCCAAACACCACTGCACTACCCTAAACCCTAAAACACTGCCCCCAGCATGACACCCTACACTACCCAAACATCACTGCAGTTCCGCAAACCCTAAAACACTACCCCGAGCATGATCCCCTACACTTTCCAAACACCACTGCGGTACCCTAAACCCTAAAACACTATCCCCAGCATGACCCCCTACACTACCCAAACACCACTGTGCTACCCTAAAACCTAAAACACTACCCCACCACGACACTCTACACTATCCAAACATCACTACGATTACCTAAACCCTAAAACCCACATAGCACGACTCCCTACACTATGCAAGCATCACTGCTGTACCCTGAACCCTAAAACACTATCCCTAGCACGACCCCCTACACTACCCAAACACAATGGTGCTACCCTAAATCCTAAAGCACTACCCCCAGCACGACACCCTACACTACCCAAACACCACTACACTACCCTAAACCCTAAAATACGACCCCAACATGACCCCCTATACTACCAAAACACCACTGCACTACCCTAAACCATTAAAACACTACCCCAGCACGATCCCCTACACTACCCAAACACCACTGCACTACCCTAAACCCTAAAACACGACCCCCTACACTACACAGGCACCACTGCACTACCCTAAACCCTAAAACACTACCCTCAGCACAACCCCCTACACTACACATACACCACTGCACTACCCTGAAACCTAAAACACTACCCCAGCCCGAAAACCCCAAACACTACCCAAATACCACTGCACTACCCTAAACCCTAAATCTACCCCCAGCTTGACCCACTACACTACCCAAACACCACTGCACTACTCTAAACCCTATATATACCCCCAGCACGAACCCTTACACTAACTAAACACCACTGCACTGCCCTAAACCCTAAAACACTACTTCAACATCACCCCCTACACTACACAAACACCACTGACCTACTCTAAACCCTAAATTTACACCAGCACGACCCTGTACACTACCCAAACACCACTGCACTACCCTAAACCCTAAAACACTACCCCGAGCACGACACGCTATACTAACCAAACTCAAGTGGGCTACCCTAAACCCTGAAACACTGCCCCAGCATGATCCCCTACACTACCCAAACACCACTGTGGTACCCTAAACCCTAAAACACTATCCCCAGCACGACCCCCTACACTACCCAAACACCACTGCGCTAACCTAAACCCTAAAACACTACCCCACCACGACACTCTACACTACCGACACATCACTACGATAACTTAATCCCTAAAACACTACCCCCAGCACGACTCCCTACACTACGCAAGCAACACTGCTGTACCCTAAACCCTAAAACACTACCCCCAGCTCGACCCCCTACACTACCCCAACACCACTGCGCAACCCTAAAGCCTTACCCTCAGCACGACACCCTTCACTACCCAAACACCACTGTGCTACCCTGAACCATAAAACACTATCCACAGCACGAACCCATACACTACACAAAAAAACTGCGCTAACAAAAACCCTAAAACACTACCCCAGCACGACCCCCTATACTACCCAAACACCATTGCACTACCCTAAACCCTAAAACAATACCCCAGCACGACACCCTATACTACCCAAACACCACTGCACTACCCTAAACCCTAAAACACTACCCCAGTACGAACCCCTACACTACCCACACACCACTGTAGTACCCTAAACACTAAATCTACCCCCAGCATGACCCCCTACACTACCCAAACACCACTGCACTACCCTAAACCCTAAAACACTGCCCCCATCATGACACCCTAAACTACCCAAACATCACTGCAGTACCCCAAACCCTAAAACACTATCCCGAGCATGATCCCCTACACTATCCAAACACCACTGCGGTACCTTAACCCTAAAACACTATCCCCATCATGACCCCCTACACTACCCAAACACCACTGCACTACCCTAAAACGTAACACACTACCCCACCACGACATTCTACACTACCCAAACATCACTACAATAACCTAAACCCTAAAACACTACCCCCAGCACGACTCCCTACACTATGCAAGCATCACTGCTGTACCCTGAACCCTAAAACACTACCCCCAGCACGGCCCCCTACACTACCCAAATACCATTATGCTACCCTAAACCCTAAAGCACTACCCCCAGCACGACACCCTACAAAACCCAAACACCACTACACTACTCTAAACCCTAAAACACTACCCCAACATGACCCCCATACCACCAAAACACCACTGCACTACCCTAAACCCTTAAAACACTACCACACCACGACCCCTACACTACCCAAACACCACTGCACTACCCTAAACCCTAAAACACTACCCCAGTACGAACCCCTACACTACCCACACACCACTGTAGTACCCTAAACACTAAATCTACCCCCAGCATGACCCCCTACACTACCCAAACACCACTGCACTACCCTAAACCCTAAAACACTGCCCCCAGCATGACACCCTAAACTACCCAAACATCACTGCAGTACCCCAAACCCTAAAACACTATCCCGAGCATGATCCTCTACACTATCCAAACACCACTGCGGTACCTTAACCCTAAAACACTATCCCCAGCATGACCCCCTACACTACCCAAACACCACTGCGCTACCCTAAAACGTAAAACACTACCCCACCACGACATTCTACACTACCCAAACATCACTACAATAACCTAAACCCTAAAACACTACCCCCAGCACGACTCCCTACACTATGCAAGCATCACTGCTGTACCCTGAACCCTAAAACACTACCCCCAGCACGACCCCCTACACTACCCAAATACCATTATGCTACCCTAAACCCTAAAGCACTACCCCCAGCACGACACCCTACAAAACCCAAAAACCACTACACTACTCTAAACCCTAAAACACTACCCCAACATGACCCCCATACCACCAAAACACCACTGCACTACCCTAAACCCTTAAAACACTACCACACCACGACCCCCTACACTACCCAAACACCACTGCACTACCAAAAACCCTAAATCTACCCCCAGCATGACCCCTACACTACCCAAACACCACTTCACTACCCTAAACCCTAAAACACTGCCCCCAGCATGACACCCTAAACTACCCAAACATCACTGCAGTACCCCAAACCCTAAAACACTATCCCGAGCATGATCCTCTACACTATCCAAACACCACTGCGGTACCTTAACCCTAAAACACTATCCCCAGCATGACCCCCTACACTACCCAAACACCACTGCGCTACCCTAAAACGTAAAGCACTACCCCACCACGACATTCTACACTACCCAAACATCACTACAATAACCTAAACCCTAAAACACTACCCCCAGCACGACTCCCTACACTATGCAAGCATCACTGCTGTACCCTGAACCCTAAAACACTACCCCCAGCACGACCCCCTACACTACCCAAATACCATTATGCTACCCTAAACCCTAAAGCACTACCCCCAGCACGACACCCTACAAAACCCAAAAACCACTACACTACTCTAAACCCTAAAACACTACCCCAACATGACCCCCATACCACCAAAACACCACTGCACTACCCTAAACCCTTAAAACACTACCACAACACGACCCCCTACACTACCCAAACACCACTGCACTACCCTAAACCCTAAATCTACCCCCAGCATGACCCCTACACTACCCAAACACCACTGCACTACCCTAAACCCTTAAACAAGACCCCCTACACTACACAGGCACCACTGCACTACCCTAAACCCTAAAACACTACCCTCAGCATGACTCACTACACTACATATACACCACTGCACTACCCTCAACCCTAAAACACTACCCCAGCACAAAACCCCAAACACTACCCAAATACCACTGCACTACCCTAAATGTACCCCCAGCTTGACCCCCTACACTACCCAAACACCACTGCACTACTCTAAACCCTAAATCTACCCCCAGCATAACCCCTTACAGTAACCAATCACGACTGCACTGCCCTAAACCCTAAAACACTACCCCCAGCACATCCCCCTACCCTACACAAACACCATTGCACTGCCCTAAACCCTAAAATACTACCTCCAGCATGACCCCTACACTACACAAACACCACTGCACTGCCCTAAAGCCTAAAACACTACCCCCAAGCACAACCCCATACTCTACACAAATATCACTGCACTGCCCTGAACCCTAAAACACTACGCCAGCACCACCCCCTACACTACACAAATAACACTGCATTACCTTAAACCATAAATCTACCCCCAGCACGACCCCCTACACTACCCAAACACCACTGACCTACTCTAAACCCTAAATTTACCCCAACACGACCCCGTACACTACCCAAACACCACTGCACTACCCTAAACCCTAAAACACTACCCCGAGCACGACACCCTATACTACCCAAACACAAGTGGGCTACCCTAAACCCTAAAACACTGCCCCCAGCATGACACCCTACACTACACAAACATCACTGCAGTACCCTTACCCCTAAAACACTACCCCAAGCATGATCCCCTACACTACCCAAACACCACTGCGCTAACCTAAACCCTAAAACACTCTCCCCAGCACAACCCCCTACACCACCCAAACACCACTGCACTAACCTAAACCCTGAAACACTACCCCACCACGACACTACACTACTGAAACATCACTACGATAACCTAATCACAAAAACACTACCCACAGCATGACTCCCTACACTATGCAAGCATCACTGCTGTACCCTAAACCCTAAAACACTACCCCCAGCTCGACCCCCTACACTACCCCAACACCACTGTGCTACCCTACACCCTAAAGCACTACCCTCAGCACGTCACCCTACACTACCCCAACACCACTGCGCTACCCTAAACCCTAAAACACTATCCCCAGCACGAACCGATACACTAAACAAAAACCACTGCACTAACAAAAGCCCTAAGACACTACCCCAGCACGACGCCCTATACTACCCAAACACCACTGCACTACCCTAAACCCTAAAACACTACCCCAATATGACCCCCTACACTACCCAAACACCACTGCACTACCCTAAACACTAAATCTACTCCCAGCATGACCCCCTACACTACCCAAACACCACTGCACTACCCTAATCCCTAAAACACGACCCCCTACACTCCAAAAACACCACTGCACTACCCCTAACCATAAAACACTACCCCCAGCATGACCCCCTACACTAGACAAACACCACTGCACTACCCTAAACCCTAAAACACCACCCCTGCGCTACACAGACACCACTGCACTACCCTATACCTTAAAAGACTACCCCCCGCACAACACCCTATACTACCCAAACACCACAGCACTACCCTATACCCTAAATCACTACCCCCAGCACGACACCCTATAATACCCAAACACCACTGCACTACCCTAAACCCTAAAACACTGCCCCCAGCATGACACCCTACACTACCCAAACATCACTGCAGTTCCGCAAACCCTAAAACACTACACCGAGCATGATCCCCTACACTATCCAAACACCACTGCGGTACCCTAAATCCTAAAACACTATCCCCAGCACGACCCCCTACACTACCCAAACACCACTGTGCTACCCTAAAACCTAAAACACTACCCCACCACGACACTCTACACTATCCAAACATCACTACGATAACCTAAACCCTAAAACCCACATAGCACGACTCCCTACACTATGCAAGCATCACTGCTGTACCCTGAACCCTAAAACACTATCCCCAGCACGACCCCCTACACTACCCAAACACAATGGTGCTACCCTAAATCCTAAAGCACTACCCCCAGCACGACACCCTACACTACCCAAACACCACTACACTACCCTAAACCCTAAAACACGACCCCAACATGACCCCCTATACTACCAAAACACCACTGCACTACCCTAAACCCTTAAAACACTACCCCAGCACACCCCCTACACTACCCAAACACCACTGCACTACCCTAAACCCTAAAACACGACCCCCTACACTACACAGGCACCACTGCACTACCCTAAACCCTAAAACACTACCCTCAGCACAACCCCCTACACTACACATACACCACTGCACTACCCTGAAATCTAAAACACTACCCCAGCCCGAAACCCCAAACACTACCCAAATACCACTGCTCTACCCTAAACCCTAAATCTACCCCCAGCTTGACCCACTACACTACCCAAACACCACTGCACTACTCTAAACCCTAAATATACCCCCAGCACGAACCCTTACACTACCCAAACACCACTGCACTGCCCTAAACCCTAAAACACTACCCCAACATCACCCCCTACACCACACAAATAACACTGCACTACCCTAAACCATAAATCTACCCTCAGTACGACCCCCTACACTACCCAAACACCACTGACCTACTCTAAACCCTAAATTTACACCAGCAAGACCCTGTACACTACCCAAACACCACTGCACTACCCTAACCCTAAAACACTACCACGAGCACGACACCCTATACTAACCAAACTCAAGTGGGCTACCCTAAACCCTAAAACACTGCCCCAGCATGATCCCCTACACTACCCAAACACCACTGTGGTACTCTAAACCCTAAAACACTATCCCCAGCACGACCCCCTACACTACCCAAACACCACTGCGCTAACCTAAACCCTAAAACACTACCCCACCACGACACTCTACACTACCGACACATCACTACGATAACCTAATCCCTAAAACACTACCCCCAGCACGACTCCCTACACTACACAAGCAACACTGCTGTACCCTAAACCCTAAAACACTTCCCCCAGCTCGACCCCCAACACTACCCCAACACCACTGCGCAACCCTAAACCCTAAAGCCTTACCCTCAGCACGACACTCTACACTACCCAAACACCACTGTGCTACCCTGAACCCTAAAACACTATCCCAAGCATGAACCCATACACTACACAAAAAAACTGCGCTAACAAAAACCCTAAAACACTACCCCAGCACGACCCCCTATACTACCCAAACACCACTGCACTACCCTAAACCCTAAAACAATACCCCAGCACGACACCCTATACTACCCAAACACCACTGCACTACCCTAAACCCTAAAACACTGCCCCAGTACGAACCCCTACACTACCCACACACCACTGTAGTACCCTAAACACTAAATCTACCCCCAGCATGACCCCCTACACTACCCAAACACCACTGCACTACCCTAAACCCTAAAACACTGCCCCCAGCATGACACCCTAAACTACCCAAACATCACTGCAGTACCCCAAACCCTAAAACACTATCCCGAGCATGATCCCCTACACTATCCAAACACCACTGCGGTACCTTAACCCTAAAACACTATCCCCAGCATGACCCCCTACACTACCCAAACACCACTGCGCTACCCTAAAACGTAAAACACTACCCCACCACGACATTCTACACTACCCAAACATCACTACAATAACCTAAACCCTAAAACACTACCCCCAGCACGACTCCCTACACTATGCAAGCATCACTGCTGTACCCTGAACCCTAAAACACTACCCCCAGCACGACCCCCTACACTACCCAAATACCATTATGCTACCCTAAACCCTAAAGCCCTACCCCAGCACGACACCCTACAAAACCCAAACACCACAGCCCTACCCTAAACCCTTAAAACACTACCACACCACAACCCCCTACACTACCCAAACACCACTGCACTACCCTAAACCCTAAATCTACCCCCAGCATGACCCCTACACTACCCAAACACCACTGCACCACCCTAAACCCTTAAACAAGACCCCCTACACTACACAGGCACCACTGCACTACCCTCAACCCTAAAACACTACCCCAGCACAAAACCCCAAACACTACCCAAATACCACTGCACTACCCTAAATCTACCCCCAGCTTGACCCCCTACACTACCCAAACACCACTGCACTACTCTAAACCCTAAATCTACCCCAGCATAACCCCTTACAGTAACCAATCACGACTGCACTGCCCTAAACCCTAAAACACTACCCCAGCACGACCCCCTACCCTACACAAACACCATTGCACTGCTCTAAACCCTAAAACACTACCCCCAGCATGACCCCTACACTACACAAACACCACTGCACTGCCCTAAAGCCTAAAACACTACCCCCAAGCACAACCCCATACTCTACACAAATATCACTGCATTACCTTAAATCATAAATATACCCCCAGCACGACCCCCTACACTACCAAAACACCACTGACCTACTCTAAACCCTAAATTTACCCCAACACGACCCCGTACACTACCCAAACACCACTGCACTACCCTAAACCCTAAAACACTACCCCGAGCACGACACCCTATACTACCCAAACACAAGTGGGCTACCCTAAACCCTAAAACACTGCCCCCAGCATGACACCCTACACTACACAAACATCACTGCAGTACCCTTACCCCTAAAACACTACCCCGAGCATGATCCCCTACACTACCCAAACACCACTGCGCTAACCTAAACCCTAAAACACTATGAATGAAATATGAATGAAATATTATTTATAATGCGCAGCTAGGCCCAGTGGGCGTCAAGGCGCCTAAACCAAAATATATAGCTGAAAGCAGACAGAAACAGAACCTACTGGTATGCCTTAATAAAGAGCCAAGTTTTCAAGGACTTCCTAAAGAGATCAAGGGAAGGAAGTCGTTTGATTTCAAGGGGGAGTGAGTTCCACATGAGAGGTGCCAATATGGAAAAAGCTTTGGACCCCCATCTAGCCTTCTTGGCTCTGGGGATTACCAGTTGGTATTGCTCGCTGGAACGTAAATATCTACTCGGAACATATCTGGTGAAGTTTAAAGGTGATCCTTGACGGAATGGGAAGCCAATGGAGGTTCTTCCTCGCTAAGGTCATTGATGACAACCAGGGCAAAGCGAGGGCAAACCGCGCTGCAGCGTTCTGTACGACCTGTAGACGCTGGAGCAAGCCCTTGTTGGCCCCGGCGTACACAGAGTTACAGTAATCAAGCCTTGAGCCAACAAGGGCAATCACCACCTGTTTCCGCGCCTGTGGGGACAGATAATTCACAATCCTTTTTAGGGTCTTGATGACACCCCAACAGGTCGCCACCGTTCTATTCACCTGTAGCTCCATGGAGAGCTGGGTGTCAAAGATGACTCCTAGGTTTCTAGCAGATTTGGTAGGTATAGGGCAGCTGCCTAAAGAAGGGGGCCACCAGTCATCTGACCATATGTCCTGGTCCTTGCCAAAGACCAGGACCTCTGTCTTGTCCCCATTCAACTTTAGGGAGTTGGAAACCATCCAGTCTGCAACAAGTTGCATGCAGGCCCTAAAGTTGGAGGCAGTTTTACTGACAGAGTGGGTCAGGGATACCATAATCTGCGTGTCGTCCGCATACGACACTACCTCCATCCCCTGAGATCTTACAAGTCTTGCAAGGGGGGCCACATAGATGTTGAACAGGGTCGGACTCAATGCCGACCCCTGTGGCACCCCACATTGCAACGACTTGACAGGGGAGAGGTATTCACCTAGCATGACACGTTGCTCTCGATGTTGTAAAAAGGAGCTAATGAGACTGAGCGCTGAACCGACTACCCCTGCCTCCCTTAACCTAGATGTTAAAGTCAGGGGAGACAGGGTGTCGAAAGCTGCTGAAAGATCAAGCAGCACCAGTACGGAGGTAAGACCCAAATCTACTTTTCTGCGGATGTTATCCATGACTTTTGTCAATGCAGACTCCGTGCTATGTAGCTTTCTAAAGCCGTGTTGGGACCCATCCAGGAAGCCAGAGGCGTCGAGGAAGTTCGAGAGATGGAAGTTCAAATGGGTCTCCAACATCTTAGCAGGGGCTGGCAGCAGAGAGATGGGTCTAAAATTTTTCAGCACTCCAGGGTCCAAGGTGGTCTTTTTCAAAAGCGGCTTTACGATGGCTCTCTTCCAGAGTGATGGAAAAATGCCCTGTTCCAAGGCTCCATTCATTACCTCAAGCATCGGAGGAAGAATGATTTCTCTGCAGTTTTTAAGCACCTTGAGGGGCAGTGGGTCAAGGGGAGATGAAGATTTAGTTTTATCCAGCAGGCTATTAAGATCTTCTAGTGTAAGAGCCGGGAAATGTGCAAGGGACTGAGGGGAATCTACATTCCAGGCCTCCAATCGTGTGATTTGCACGAAATCTTCCAAACTGAGTAAGTTCCTCTGTGTCTTTAGGGCTATGTAAATATCGTCTATCTTTGTATAAAAGAAATTCGATATATCATCACATAGCTCCTGAGAAGCAACTACTGGGTCAGGAACCTGAAGGGAGCAAAGGGAGTCTACAATTTTAAAAAGCTCTCTGGAAGATGTTAACGAACAGGTTAAGTTAGAAAAATAGTCCTGTTTTTCCTTAATGATTCGCTTTCTATACTCCCGAAGTAGACTCTTATAACCTTCTCTATCTTTTAAATCCCAAGATTTACGCCAGCCACGTTCCTTCTGTCTACATTTTTGTCTGAGCAGCCGCAGATCGGCAGAAAACCAAGGGGCGGATGGCTTCTGTCTAGCTGCAGATTTAAAGGAAAGGGGGGCTAGCTCATCAGCAGCTTTAATAATTGCATCAGTTAAATCTTGAGCCGAGTCATCAACCTTCTGTTTAGATGAAATATTGATGTTGCGGATAAAAGGTGCAAATGTCTCCTTAGTAAAGTTTTTGAAGCTCCTTTTAGATTGTTTTTTACCGGTGTCAGTCGTGACATCAGGACAGGAAATGTCTAGAGACAGCGGGACTGCTAAATGGTCAGACCATGTAATTGGTACCGGCAAACCGACTTTTAATCTGGAATCGTTGGTAAAGATCCCGTCAAGGGTGTGCCCCGCCAGGTGGGTCGGATAAAGAACAAGTTGAACAAAATCACATGCCTCCAAGGAATTAATAAGAGAGGAGGTGTCTTTTGATATAGAATCCTCTAAATGGAAATTAATGTCGCCCAAAATGGTAAAATAAGGCCTACCAAAATAGGGTTATAAAATTCTAAAAAGTTCTGGGCAGAAGTTGACTCTAGACCCAGGGGGTCTATAGAGTAATATGCCAGAAAAAGAGCTCACCGGAGTGTGCGTAATACAAAAATAAAGCGCTTCAAAAGGATCTGTAGAAACTGATACCGGTTTTGTTATGCAGGAGAGAGTAGATTTAAAGAGAATGGCTATTCCACCTCCTCTACAATGTTCTCTGTCTAATCTCAGAAAGGTGTATCCTTCAGGTATAGCCAAAAGCAGATCATGACCAGCGGACTCAGAAGCCCAAGTTTCAGTGACAAAGACCCAGTCTGGATTCCTCAAACTGACGAAATCATGAAATTCGATCCCATGCTTAATCAGGGAACGAGCATTGATCAAAAAACCCTGTTTGGATTGACTGATGTGGCTGGTAGACTGAAGAGGGGTAGCACGAGTACCGGATTGCGTAGGACGAGTAAAAAAGCTATTGCAAGAGAGACATAAACGGGCCCGGCTCAGGACTTCTGGTCTAAGCCGGTGATGGCAACAAAGTGCACGAGGTCTCAAAGAAAGAAGAGTATCATACAGATTCTCTAATGGAGGGGAAGGATGAACGTCGGAGGGCCCAGGGTCCAGCCCGTCCTGCTGCGCGTCCTCAGCGCGGACGGGCGCAGACGGGCGTAACTCCGGCGTCAGTCTGGCGTCCCCGCAGCGCGTATCCGCAGCGCGTAAGCATGATTCTCTTAAGTATCCGCCTAGCGTCCTCCTGGCGACTAGAGCGCGATACCAGCCAATCAGCGTTAGTGTTGAACCATCCCTATCCAAGATGGCGCTGAAAACGGACCTGCGCCGGGAAGCGGACCCGCCAAACAGCGGTGAGTGTCCCAATTTAAATGCAAGTAAGGGCCAGGTGCAATAAGCGCTAGTTAAAAGCAGGGTATAATAAATGAAGAGCTTAAAATAAATGACACAAACGAGGCAGTATTAAAAACCCCAGTACTATCCCCAGCACAACCCCCTACACCACCCAAACACCACTGCACTAACCTAAACCCTGAAACACTACCCCACCACGACACTACACTACTGAAACATCACTACGATAACCTAATCCCTAAAACACTACCCACAGCATGACTCCCTACACTATGCAAGCATCACTGCTGTACCCTGAACCCTAAAACACTATCCCCAGCACGACCCCCTACACTACCCAAACACAATGGTGCTACCCTAAATCCTAAAGCACTACCCCCAGCACGACACCCTACACTACCCAAACACCACTACAGTACCCTAAACCCTAAAACACGACCCTAACATGACCCCCTATACTACCAAAACACCACTGCACTACCCTAAACCCTTAAAACACTACCCCAGCACAACCCCCTACACTACACAAAAACCACTGCACTAACAAAAGCCCTAAGACACTACCCCAGCACGACGCCCTATACTACCCAAACACCACTGCACTAACCTGAACCCTAAAACACTACCCCAGCACGGCCCCCTATACTACCCAAACACCACTGCACTACCCTAAACCCTAAAACACTACCCCAATATGACCCCCTACACTACCCAAACACCACTGCACTACCCTAAACCATAAATCTACCCCAGCATGACCCCCTACACTACCCAAACACCACTGCACTACCCTAATCCCTAAAACACGACCCCCTACACTCCAAAAACACCACTGCACTACCCCTAACCGTAAAACACTACCCCCAGCATGACCCCCTACACTAGACAAACACCACTGCACTACCCTAAACCCTAAAACACCACCCCTGCGCTACACAGACACCACTGCACTACCCTATACCTTAAAACACTACACCACAACACCCTATACTACCCAAACACCACTGCACTACAACTAAACCCTAAAACACTGCCCCCAGCATGACACCCTACACTACCCAAACATCACTGCAGTACCACAAACCCTAAAACACTACCCCGAGCATGATCCCCTACACTATCCAAACACCACTGCGGTACCCTAAACCCAAAAACACTATCCCCAGCACGAACCCCTACACTACCCAAACACCACTGCGCTACCCAAAAACCTAAAACACTACCCCACCACGACACTACACTACCCAAACATCACTACGATAACCTAAACCCTAAAATACTACCCCAGCACGACTCCCTACACTATGCAAGCATCACTGCTGTACCCTGAACAAAAAACACTATCCCCAGCACGACCCCCTACACTACCCAAACTCCATTGTGCTACCATAAATCCTAAAGCACTACCCCAGCACGACACCCTACACTACCCAAACACCACTACACTACCCTAAACCCTAAAACACTACCCCAACATGACCCCCTATACTACCAAAACACAACTGCACTACCCTAAACCCTTAAAATACTACACCAGCACGACCCTCTACACTACCCAAACACCACTGCACTACCCTTAACCCTAAATCTACCCCCAGCATGACCCCTACACTACCCAATCACCACTGCACTACCCTAAACCCTAAAACACGACCCCCTACACTACACAGGCACCACTGCACTACCCTAAACCCTAAAACACTACCCTCAGCACGACCCCCTACACTACACATACACCACTGCACTAGCCTCAACCCTAAAACACTACCCCCGCACGAAACCCCAAACACTCCCCAAATACCACTGCACTACCCTAAACCCTAAATCTACCCCCAGCTTGACCCCCTACACTACCCAAACACCACTGCACTACTCTAAACCCTACATTTACCCCCAGCATGAACCCTTACACTAACCAAACACCACTGAACTGCCCTAAACCCTAAACCCCAAAACACTACCCCCAGCACGACCCCCTATACTACACAAACACCACTGCACTGCCCTAAAACCTAAAACACTCCCCCCAGCATGACCTCATACTCTACACAAACATCACTGCACTGCCCGAACCCTAAAACACTACCCCAGCACCACCCCCTACACTACACAAATAACACTGCACTACCCTAAACCGTAAATCTATCCCCAGCACGACCCCCTACACTACCCAAACACCACTGACCTACTCTAAACCCTAAATTTACCCCATCACGACCCCGTACACTACCCAAACACCACTGCACTACCCTAAACCCTAAAACACTACCCAGAGCACAACACCCTATACTACCCAAACACAAGTGGGCTACCCTAAACCCTAAAACACTGCCCAAAGCATGACACCCTACACTACCCAAACATCACTGCAGTAACCTTAACCCTAAAACACTACTTCGAGCATGATCCCCTACACTACCCAAACACCACTGTAGTACCCTAAACCCTAAAACACTATCCCCAGCACGACCCCCTACACTACCCAAACACTACTGCGCTAACCTAAACCCTACAACACTACCCCACCACGACACTCTACACTACTGAAACATCACTACGATAACCTAATCCCTAAAACAACACCCCCAGCTCGACCCCCTACACTACCCCAACACCACTGTGCTACCCTAAACCCTAAAGCACTGCCCTCAGCACGACACCGTACACTACCCAAACACCACTGTGCTACCCTATACCCTAAAACACTATCCCCAGCACGAACCCATACAATACACAAAAAAACTGCACTAACAAAAACCCTAAAACTACACCAGCACGACCCCCTATACTACCCAAATACCACTGCACTACCCTAAACCCTAAAACACTACCCCAGCACGACCCCCTATACTACCCAAACACCACTGCACTACCCTAAACCCTAAAACACTACCCCAGTACGAACCCCTATACTACCCACACACCACTGCACTACCCTAAACACGAAATCTATCCCCAGCATGACCCCCTACACTACCCAAACTCCACTGCACTACCCTAATCCCTAAAACACGACCCCCTACTTTCCAAAAACACCACTGCACTACCCCTAACTGTAAAACACTACCCCCATCATGGCCCCCTACACTAGACAAACACCACTGCACTACCCTAAACCCTAAAACACTACCCCTGCACTACACAGACACCACTGCACTACCATATACCCTAAAACACTACCCTCAGCATGACCCCCTAGACTACACAAACACCACTGCACTACCCTCAACCCTAAAACGCTACCCCCAGTACGAACAACCAAACACTACCCAAATACCACTGCACTACCCTAAACCCCAAATCTACCCCCAGCAGGACCCCCCACACTACCTAAACACCACTGCACTACCCTAAACCCACAATTTACCCCCAGCACGTCCCCTTACACTAACCAAACACCACTGCACTACCCTAAAACACGACTCCCTACACTACACAAACACCACTGCACTGCCCTAGACCCTAAAACACTACCCCCCGCATGACACCCTACACTACACAAACATCACTGCACTTACCTGAACACTAAAACACTACCACAGCACGACCCCCCACACTACACAAAAACCACTGCCCTACCCTAAACCATAAATCTACCCCCAGCACGACCCCTACACTACCCAAACACCACTGCACTACCCTAAACCCTAAAACACTGTCCCAGCACAACCCCCTATACTACACAAACACCACTGCACTACCCTAAACCCTAAAGCACAACTCCCAGCATGACCTCCTACACTACCCAAACACCACTGCACTACCCTGAACCCTAAAACACTACCCCAGCATGACCCCCTACACTACCCAAACATCAAAGCGGTACCCTAAACCATAAAACACTACCCCCAGCACAACCCCCTACACTACCCAAACACCAATGTGCTACCCTAAACCCTAAAACACTACCACCAACACGACACCCTACACTACCCAACACCACTCCACAACCCTTAACCCTAAAACACTACCCCAGCACGACCCCCTACATTACTCAAATACCACTGCACGACCCTTAACCCTAAAACACTACCCTCAGCACGACACCCGACACTACACAAACACCACTGCACTACCCTAAACTGTAAAACACTACCCTCAGCACAAACCCCCAAACACTACCCAAACACCACTGCACTAACCTAAACCCTAAATCTACCCCCAGCACGAGCCCCTACACTACCCAAACACCACAGACCTACCCTAAACTCTAAATCTATCCCTAGCACGACCCCGTTCACTACCCAAACACCACTGTACTACCCTAAACCCTAAATCACTACCCCCAGCATGACAACCTGTAAAACCCAAACACAAGTGGGCTACCCTAAACCCTAAAACACTGCTTCCAGCACGACACCCTACACTACCCAAACATCATGGAAGTACCCTAAACCCTATAACACTGCTTCCTGCACGACACCCTACACTACCCAAACATCATGGCAGTACCCTAAACCCTAAAACACTTTCTCCAGCATGACCCCCTACACTACCCAAACACCACTGCGCTACCCTTAACCCTAAAACACTACCCCACTATGACACTCTACGCTACCCAAACATCACTACGGTACGGTACGGCTAAAACACTACCCCCAGCACGACCCCCTACACTACGCAAACATCACTGTGGTACCCTATACCCTAAATCTACCCCCAGCACGACCCCCTACACTACTAAAACACCACAGAACTACCCTAAACCCTAAATCTACCACAGCACGACCCCCTACACTTCCACAACACCACTACACTACCCTAAACCCTAAAACAATACCCCCAGCATGACACCCTATACTACCCAAACATCACTGCAGTACCCTAAACCCTAAAGCAATACCCCCAGCATGATCCCCTACACTACCCAAACACCACTGCGGTACCCTAAACCCTAAAACACTATACCCAGCATGACCCCCTACACTACCCAAACATCACTGCGCTACCATAAACTCTAAAACACAACCCCACCATGACACTCTACACTACCCAAACATCACTACGGTACCCTAAACCCTAAAACACTACCCCCAGCACGACCCCCTACACTACGCAAACATCACTGTGGTACCCTATACCCTAAATCTACCCCCAGCACGACCTCCTACACTACTAAAATACCACAGAACTACCCTAAACCCTAAATCTACCACAGCACAACCCCCTACACTACCAAAACACCACTACACTACCCTAAACCCTAAAACAATACCCCCAGCATGACACCCTATACTACCCAAACATCACTGCAGTACCCTAAACCCTAAAGCAATACCCCCAGCATGATCCCCTACACTACCCAAACACCACTGCGGTACCCTAAACCCTAAAACACTATACCCAGCACGACCCCCTACACTACCCACACACCACTGCGCTACCCTAAACCCTAAAACACTACCCCCAGCACGACACCCTACACTACCCAAACACCGCTGTGCTACCCTTAACCCTAAAACACTATCCCCAGCACGACCCCATACACTACACAAAAACCACTACGCTACCATAAACCATAAGACACTACCCCAGCACGACCCCCTATTCAACCCAAAAAACACTGCACTACCCTAAACCCTAAATCTACCCCCAGCATGAACCCTACACTATCCGAACACCACTGCACTACCCTAAACCCTAAAACACTACCCTAGCATGGCCCCCTATACTACCCAAACATCACTGCACTACCCTAAACCCTTAAAACACTACCCCAGCATGATCTCCTATACTACCCAAACACCACTGCACTACCCTAAACCCAAAATCTACCCCCAGCATGACCCCTACACTACCCAAACACCACTGCACTACCCTAAACCCTAAAACACTACCCCAGCATGACACCCTATACTACCCAAACATCACTGCAGTACCCTAAACCCTAAAGCAATACCCCCAGCATGATCCCATACACTTCCCAAACACCACTGCGGTACCCTAAACCCTAAAACACTATACCCAGCATGACCCCCTACACTACCCAAACATCACTGCGCTACCATAAACCCTAAAACTCAACCCCACCATGACACTCTACACTACCCAAACATCACTACGGTACCCTAAACCCTAAAACACTACCCCCAGCACGACCCCCTACACTACGTAAACATCACTGTGGTACCGTAAACCCTAAAACACTATCCCCAGCACGACCCCATACACTACACAAAAACCACTACGCTACCATAAACCCTAAGACACTACCCCAGCACGAACCCCTATTCAACCCAAAAAACACTGCACTACCCTAAACCCTAAATCTACCCCCAGCATGACCCCTACACTACCCAAACACCACTGCACTATTCTAAACCCTAAAACACTACCCCAGCATGGCCCCCTATACTACCCAAACATCACTGCACTACCCTAAACCATTAAAACACTACCCCAGCATGACCTCCTATACTACCCAAACACCACTGCACTACCCTAAACCCTAAATCTACCCCCAGCATGACCCCTACACTACCCAAACACTACTGTGCTACCCTTAACCCTAAAACGCTATCCCCAGCACCACCCCATACACTACCCAAAGACCACTACGCTACCCTAAACCCTAAATCTATCCTACACACGAGCCCATACACTACCCAAACACCACTACGCTACCATAAACCCTAAAACACTACCCCAGCATGACCCCCTATACAACCCAAACACCACTGCACTACCCTAAACCCTAAAACACTATCCCCAGCACGACCCCATACACTACACAAAAACCACTACGCTACCATAAACCCTAAAACACTACCCCAGCACGACCCCCTATACAACCCAAAAAACACTGCACTACCCTAAACCCTAAATCTACCCCCAGCATGACCCCTACACTACCCAAACACCACTGCACTACCCTAAACCCTAAAACACTACCCCAGCATGACCCCCTATACTACCCAAACACGACTGCACTACCCTAAACCCTTAAAACACTACCCCAGCATGACCTCCTACACTACCCAAACACCACTGCACTACCCTAAACCCTAAATCTACCCCCAGCATGACCCCTACACTACCCAAACACCACTGTGCTACCCTTAACCCTAAAACGCTATCCCCAGCACGACCCCATACACTACACAAAAAACACTACGCTACCCTAAACCCTAAAACACTACCCCACTATGACACTCTACGCTACCCAAACATCACTACGGTACGGCTAAAACACTACCCCCAGCACGACCCCCTACACTACGCAAACATCACTGTGGTACCCTATACCCTAAATCTACCCCCAGCATGACACCCTACACTACCAAAACACCACAGAACTACCCTAAACCCTAAATCTACCACAGCACGACCCCCTACACTACCAAAACACCACTACACTACCCTAAACCCTAAAACAATACCCCCAGCATGACACCCTATACTACCCAAACATCACTGCAGTACCCTAAACCCTAAAGCAATACCCCAGCATGATCCCCTACACTTCCCAAACACCACTGCGGTACCCTAAACCCTAAAACACTATACCCAGCATGACCCCCTACACTACCCAAACATCACTGCGCTACCATAAACCCTAAAACACAACCCCACCATGACACTCTACACTACCCAAACATCACTACGGTACCATAAACCCTAAAACACTACCCCAGCATGACCCCCTATACAACCCAAACACCACTGCACTACCCTAAACCCTAAAACACTATCCCCAGCACGACCCCATACACTACACAAAAACCACTACGCTACCATAAACCCTAAAACACTACCCCAGCACGACCCCCTATACAACCCAAAAAACACTGCACTACCCTAAACCCTAAATCTACCCCCAGCATGACCCCTACACTACCCAAACACCACTGCACTACCCTAAACCCTAAAACACTACCCCAGCATGACCCCCTATACTACCCAAACACGACTGCACTACCCTAAACCCTTAAAACACTACCCCAGCATGACCTCCTACACTACCCAAACACCACTGCACTACCCTAAACCCTAAATCTACCCCCAGCATGACCCCTACACTACCCAAACACCACTGTGCTACCCTTAACCCTAAAACGCTATCCCCAGCACGACCCCATACACTACACAAAAAACACTACGCTACCCTAAACCCTAAAACACTACCCCACTATGACACTCTACGCTACCCAAACATCACTACGGAACGGTACGGCTAAAACACTACCCCCAGCACGACCCCCTACACTACGCAAACATCACTGTGGTACCCTATACCCTAAATCTACCCCCAGCATGACCCCCTACACTACCAAAACACCACAGAACTACCCTAAACCCTAAATCTACCACAGCACGACCCCCTACACTACCAAAACACCACTACACTACCCTAAACCCTAAAACAATACCCCCAGCATGACACCCTATACTACCCAAACATCACTGCAGTACCCTAAACCCTAAAGCAATACCCCAGCATGATCCCCTACACTTCCCAAACACCACTGCGGTACCCTAAACCCTAAAACACTATACCCAGCATGACCCCCTACACTACCCAAACATCACTGCGCTACCATAAACCCTAAAACACAACCCCACCATGACACTCTACACTACCCAAACATCACTACGGTACCCTAAACCCTAAAACACTACCCCCAGCACGACCCCCTACACTATGTAAACATCACTGCGGTACCGTAAACCCTAAAACACTATCCCCAGCACGACCCCCTACACTACCCACACACCACTGCGCTACCCTAAACCCTAAAACACTACCCCCAACACGACACCCTACACTACCCAAACACCGCTGTGCTACCCTTAACCCTAAAACACTATCCCCAGCACGACCCCATACACTGCACAAAAACCACTACGCTACCATAAACCCTAAGACACTACCCCAGCACAACCCCCTATTCAACCCAAAAAACACTGCACTACCCTAAACCCTAAATCTACCCCCAGCATGACCCCTACACTACCCAAACACCACTGCACTACCCTAAACCCTAAAACACTACCCCAGCATGGCCCCCTATACTACCCAAACATCACTGCACTACCCTAAAATCTTAAAACACTACCCCAGCATGACCTCCTGTACTACCCAAACACCACTGCACTACCCTAAACCCTAAATCTACCCCCAGCATGACCCCTACACTACCCAAACACAACTGTGCTACCCTTAACCCTAAAACGCTATCCCCAGTACGACCCCATACACTACCCAAACACCACTACGCTACCCTAAACCCTAAATCTATCCTACACACGAGCCCCTACACTACCCAAACACCACTACTCTACCATAAACCCTAAAACACTACCCCAGCATGACCCCCTATACAACCCAAACACCACTGCACTACCCTATACCCTAAAACACTTTCCCCAGCATGACCCCATACACTACACAAAAACCAATACGCTACCATAAACCCTAAAACACTACCCCAGCACGGCCACTATACAACCCAAAAAACACTGCACTACCCTAAGCCCTAAATCTACCCCCAGCATGACCCCTACACTACCCAAACACCACTGCACTACCCTAAACCCTAAAACACTACCCCAGCATGACCCCCTATACTACCCAAACACGACTGCACTACCCTAAACCATTAAAACACTACCCCAGCATGACCTCCTACACTGCCCAAACACCACTGCACTACCCTAAACACTAAATCTACCCCAGCATGACCCCTACACTACCCAAACACCACTGTGCTACCCTTAACCCTAAAACGCTATCCCCAGCACGACCCCATACACTACACAAAAAACACTAAAGTACCCTAAACCCTAAAACACTACCCCGAGCATGATCCCCTACACTAACCAAACACCACTGCGCTACCCTAAACCCTAAAACACTATCCCCAGCACGACACCCTACACTACCCAAACATCACTGCACTACCCTAAACCCTAAAATACTACCCCAGCATGACCCCCTACACTACCCAAACACCACTGCACTACCCTAAACCCTAAATCTACCCCCAGCACGACCCCCTACATTACCCAAACACCACTGACCTACCCTAAACCCTAAATCCTAATCTGCCCCAGCACGACCCCATACACTACCCAAACACCACTGCACTACCCTAAACCCTAAAACACAACCCCCAGCATGATACCCTATACTACCCAAACACAAGTGGGCTACCCTAAACCCTAAAACACTGCCCCCAGCATGACACCCTACACTACCCAAACATCACTAAAGTACCCTAAAACACTACCCCGAGCATGATCCCCTACACTAACCAAACACCACTGCGCTACCCTAAACCCTAAAACACTATCCCCAGCATGACACCCTACACTACCCAAACATCACTGCACTACCCTAAACCCTAAAATACTACCCCAGCATGACCCCTACACTACCCAAGTACAACTGCACTACCCTAATCCCTAAAACACGACCCGCTATACTCCACAAACACCACTGCACTATCCTTAACCATAAAACACAACCCTCAGCACAACCCCCTACACTACACAAACACCACTGCACTACCCTCAACCCTAAAACACTACCCCAGTACGAAACCCCAAACACTACCCAAATACCACTGCACTACCCTAAACCCTAAATCTACCCCCACCTTGACCCCCTACACTACCCAAACACCACTGTACTACCCTTAACCCTAAATGTACCCCCAGCACGACACCTTACACTACACAAACACCACTGCTCTGCCCTAAACCCTAAAACACTACCCCCAGCACGACCCCCTACACTACACAAACACCACTGCTCTGCCCCAAACACTAAAACACTACCCCAAGCACGACCCCATACTCTACACAAACATCACTGCACTGCCCTGAACCCTAAAACACTACCCCAGCATGACCCCCTATACTACAGAAACACCACTGCACTACCCTAAACCCTAAATCTAGACCCAGCATGACCCCCTACACTACCCAAACACCACTGACCAACCCTAAACCCTAAATCTATCCCAGCATGACCCCATACACTACCCAAACACCACTGCACTACCCTAAACCCTAAAACACTACCCCCAGCATGACCCCCTACACTACACAAGCACCACTACACTACCCTAAACTGTAAAACCCTACCCCCAGCACAAAACTCTAAACACTACCCAAACACCACCGCACTACCCTAAACCCTAAATCTTCTCCCAGCACGACCCCCTACACTACCCAAACACCACTGACATACCCAAAACCCTAAATCTACCCCCAGCACGACCCCGTACACTACGCAAACATCACTGCACTACCTAAACCCTAAAATACTACCCCAACATGACCCCCTATACTACCAAAACACCACTGCACTATCCTAAACCCTAAAACACGACCCGATATACTCCACAAACACCACTGCACTATCCTTAACCATAAAACACAACCCTCAGCACGACCCCCTACACTACACAAACACCACTGCACTACCCTCATCCCTAAAACACTACCCCAGTACGAAACCCCAAACACTACCCAAATACCACTGCATTACCCTAAACCCTAAATATACCCCCACCTTGACCCCCTACACTACCCAAACACCACTGTACTACCCTTAACCCTAAATTTACCCCCAGCACGACACCTTACACTAACCAAATACCACTGTACTGCCCTAAACTCTAAAACACTACCCCCAGCACGACCCCCTACACAACATACACACTACTGCTCTGCCCTAAATCCTAAAACACTAACCCAAGCACGACCCCATACTCTACACAAACTTCACTGCACTGCCCTGAACCCTAAAACACTTCCCCAGCATGACCCCTATACTACACTAACACCACTGCACTACCCTAAACCCTAAATTTACACCCAGCATGACCCCCTACACTACCCAAACACCACTGACCAACCCTAAACCCTAAATCTACCCCAGCATGACCCCATACACTACCCAAACACCACTGCACTACCCTAAACCATAAAACACTACCCCCAGCACGACACCCTATACTACCCAAGCACAAGTGGGCTACCTTAAACCCTAAAACACTACCCCGAGCATGATCCCCTACACTACGCAAACACCACTGCGGTACCATAAACCCTAAAACACTATCCCCAGCACGACCCCCTACACTACCCAAACACCACTGCGCTAACCTAAACCCAAAAACACTACTCCACCACGACACACTACACTACCCAAACATCACTAAGATAACCTAAACCCCAAAACACTGCCCCCAGCATGACTACCTACACTACGCAAGCACCACTGCTGTACCCTAAACCCTAACACACTACCAACAGCACGACCTCCTACACTACCCCAACACCACTGTGCTACCCTAAACAATAAAACACTACCCGCAGCATGACCTCCTACACAACCGAAACACCACTGCACTACCCTGAACCCTAAAACAGTACCCCCAGCACAGCCCCCTACACTACCCAAACACCACTGACATACCCTAAACCCTAAATCCACCCCCAGCAGGACCCCGTACACTACCCAAACACCACTGCACTACCCTAAGCACTAAAACACTACCCGAACATGACCCCCTATACTACCAAAACACAAGCACAAGTGGGCTACCTTAAACCCTAAAACACTACCCCGAGCATGATCCCCTACACTACGCAAACACCACTGCGGTACCATAAAACCTAAAACACTATCCCCAGCACGACCCCCTACACTACCCAAACACCACTGCGCTAACCTAAACCCAAAAACACTACTCCACCACGACACACTACACTACCCAAACATCACTAAGATAACCTAAACCCCAAAACACTGCCCCTAGCATGACTACCTACACTACGCAAGCACCACTGCTGTACCCTAAACCCTAAAACACTACCAACAGCACGACCTCCTACACTACCCCAACACCACTGTGCTACCCTAAACAATAAAACACTACCCGCGGCATGACCTCCTACACAACCGAAACACCACTGCACTACCCTGAACCCTAAAACAGTACCCCCAGCACAGCCCCCTACACTACCCAAACACCACTGACATACCCTAAACCCTAAATCCACCCCCAGCAGGACCCCGTACACTACCCAAACACCACTGCACTACCCTAAACACTAAAACACTACCCCAACATGACCCCCTATACTACCAAAACACCACTGGACTACCCTAAACCCTTAAAACACTACCCCAGCACGACCCCCTACATTTCCCGAACACCACTGCAATACCCTAAACCCTAAATCTACCCCCAGCATCAACCCTACAATACACAAACACCACTGCACTACCCTTAACCATAAAACACTACCCCAGCATGACCCGCTACACTACACAAACACCACTTCACTACCCTAAACCCTAAAACACTACCCCCTACACTACACAGGCACCACTGCACTACCCTAAACCCTAAAACACTACCCTCAGCACGACCCCCTACACTACACAAACACCACTGCACTACCCTCAACCCTAAAATACTAACCAAGCACGAAACCCCAAACACTACCCAAATACCACTGCACTACCCTAAATCTACCCCCAACTTGACCCCCTAAACTACCCAAACACCACTGCACTACCCTAAACCCTAAATTTACCCCCAGCGTGGCCCCTTACACTAACCAAACACCACTGCACTGCCCTAAACCCTAAAACACTACCACCAGCACGACCCCCTACACTACACAAACACCACTGCACTGCCCTAAACCCTAAAACACTACCCCAGGACGACCCCTACACTACACAAACACCACTGCACTGCCCTAAACCCTAAAACACTACCCCAGGACGACCCCTACACTACACAAACACCACTGCACTGCCCTGAACCCTAAAACACTACCCCCAGCATGACCCTCTACACTACCCAAACACCACTGACTAACCCTAAACCCTAAATCTATCCCAGCACGACCCCATACACTACCCAAACACCACTGCTCTACCCTGAACCCTAAAACACTGCCCACAGCACAACCCCCTACACTACCCAAACATCACGGCACTACTCTAAACCCTAAAACACGACCCCCTGCACTCCACAAACACCACTGCACTACTCATAACCATAAAATACTAACCCCAGCATGACCCCCTACACTACACAAACACCACTGTACTACCCTAAACCCTAAAGCACTACCCTCAACATGACCCCCTACACTACAAAAATACCAATGCACTACCCTCAACCCTAAAACACTACCCCCAGCAGGACCCCTTATACTACACAAACACCACTGCACTAAACCCTAAAACACTACCCCAAGTACAACCCCATATTATACACAAACATTACTGCACTGCCCTGAACCCTAAAACACTACCCCAGCACGACCCCCTACACTACTCAAACACTACTGCACTACCCTAAACCCTAAATATATCCCCAGAACGACCCCCTACACTACTCAAACACCACTGCACTACCCTAAACCCTAAAACACTGCCCCAGCACAACCCCTTGCACTGCACAAACACCACTGCACTACCCTAAACCCTAAAACACAACCCCAGCACGACCTCCTACACTACCCAAACACCACTGCACTACCCTAAACCTTAAAACACTACCCCAGTACGACCCACTACACTATCCAAACATCAAAGTGGTATCCTAAACTCTAAAACACTACCCCCAGCACAACCTCCTACACTACCCAAACACCAATGCGCTACCCTAAACCCTAATACACCACCACCAGCACGACACCCTAGACTACCCAAACACCACTGCACTACCCAAAACACCACTCACAGCAACACCCCCTACACTACCCAAACACCACTGCGCTACCCAAAACCCTAAAACACCACCCCAGCACGCCCCCCTACACTACCCAAACACCACTGTGCTACCATAAACCCTAAAGCGCTAACCCCAACACGACCCCCTACATTACCCAAACACCACTGCACCACCCTTAACCCAAACCACTACCCCAGCATGACCCCCTACACTACCCAAACACCACTGCACTACCCTTAACCCTAAAATACTACCCCAAGCATGACTCCATTCTCTACACAAACATACTGCACTGCCCTGAACCCTAAAACACTACCCAAGCACAACCCCCTACACTACACAAACACCACTGCACTACCCTAAACCCTAAATCTACCCCCAGCACAACCCCCTACACTACCCAGACACCACTGCACTACACTAAATTCTAAAACACTACCCTCAGCACGACCCCCTACACTACACAAACACCACTGCACTACCTTAAACTGTAAAACACTACCCCAGCATGAACCCCCAAACACTACCCATACACCACTGCACTACCCTAAACCCTAAATCTACCTCCAGCATGACCTCCTACACAACCCAAACACCACTGACCTACCCAAAACCCTAAATCTACCCCCAGCATGACCCCGTAAACTACCCAACCAACACTGCACTACCGTAAACCCTAAATCACTACCCCCAGCATGACACCCTATACTACCCAAACACAAGTGGGCTACCCTAAACCCTAAAACACTGCCCACAGCACGACACCCTACACTACCCAAACATCACTGCAGTACCCTAAATCCTAAAACAATACCCCCAGCATGATCCCCTACACTACCCAAACACCACTGTGGTACCCTAAACCCTAAAACACTATCCCCAGCATGACCCGCTACACTACCCAAACACCACTGCGCTACCCTAAACCCTAAAACACTACCCCATATGACACTCTACACTACCCAAACATCACTGCGATAACCTAAACCCTAAAACACTACCCCAGCATGACTCCCTACGCTACTCAAGCATCACTGCTATACCCTAAACCCTAAAACACTACCCCCAGCACAACACCCTACACTACCCAAACACCACTGCGCTACCCTAAACCCTAAAACACTATCCCCAGCACCACACCCTACACTACCCAAACACCACTGTGCTACCCTTAACCCTAAAACACTATCCCCAGCACGAACCCATACACTACCCAAACACCACTGCGCTACCCTTAACCCTAAAACACTATCTGCAGCACGACACCCTATACTATCCAAACACCACTGCACTACCCTAAAACACTACCCCAGCATGACCCCGTACACTACCCAAACACCACTGCACTACCCTTACCCCTAAAACACTACCCCCAGAATGACCCCCTACACTTCACAAACACCACTGCACTACCCTAAACTCTAAAACACTACCCCGTACACTGCACAGACACCACTGCACTACCCTAAACCCTAAAACACGACCCCTATACTACACAAACACCACTGCACTACCCTTACCCCTAATGCACTACCCCCAGAACGACCCCCTACACTACACAAACACCACTGCACTACCCTAAACCCTAAAACACTACCCCCTACAGTACACAGACACCACTGCACTACCCTAAACCCTAAAACACTACCCTCAGCATGACCCCCTACACTACACAAACACCATTGCACTACCCTAAACTGTAAAACACTACCCCAGCACGATCCCCCATAAACTACCCAAACACCATTGCACTACCCTAAACCCTAAATCTACCCGCAGCACAACCCCCTACATTACCCAAACACCACTGACCTCCCCTAAACCCTAAATCTACCCCAGCATGACCCCGTACACTACCCAAACACCACTGCACTACCCTAAACCCTAAAACACTACCCCCAGCACTACATCCTATACTACCCAAACACAAGTGTGCTACCCTAAACCCTAAAACACTGCCCCCAGCATAACACCCTACACTACCCAAACATCACTGCAGTACCCTAAATCCTAAAACACTACCCCGAGCATGATCCCCTACACTACCCAAACATCACTGCGGTACCCTAAACCCTAAAACACTATCCCCAGCATGACCCCCTACACTACCCACCACTGCACTGCCCTAAACCCTAAAACACTACCCCAAGCACGACCCCATACTCTACACAAACACCACTGCACTGCCCTGATCCCTAAAACACTACCCCAGCACAACCCCCTACACTACACAAACACCACTGCACTTCCCTAAACCCAAAATCTACACCCAGCACATTAAGCGGCTACACCACGCATTTCGCAACTTTACTTTTGTTGAAATTATATTGAAAATAATACTTTAAAAATACTTTTATTATTAAATTTAGACAAACACTTAAAGGAAAACTTTTATTTATAATTAATTTAAAGATATTTCATACTTTACAAATCACGCCAAAGTCGCGACCCCAGCGCGACTTTTCAAAATGGCTGCCGGAATGCGCGCAGCCATCGCGTAGGATGCGTGAAAGGTGCACGATTTCTGTATAATATTACAAAAAAAAAGATTGAATATATATTTTCCTAACTAAAAATTATTCCCAATTTTTTTAAATATATATATATTTGTATAGAAAATAAAAAAAACAGGATTGAAGTACATTAGACTTACACATTTTCATTTTAAAAACCTATGAAATTCACTGAAAAAAACGTAGGTTTCAGGTACGTTATAGTTAGAAATTAGCATTTAAAAAACTGTAGAAATTCACAAAAAAATCCATGGGTTTCAGGCACGTTATAGTTAGAAATTAGCATTTGTGTCTAATTTATTGAAAATGGTAGTCTGTATTTTAGAATGCGTGTATCAAAGGTTATATTCAGGTGTGAGGAGGTGCATTAGATTTTCACATGGATGATGTCATCAGCGATGTCATCAGTGATGTCATTTGAGATGTCATCAGTGATGTCACTGACCATGTCATGAATGATGTAATATGTGACATCATCAGCAGTGCATTGCGGGGGCGTGAGTTATAGTTAGCTGAACTAACTATAACACCAGAATTTCTATGGTTTTGTACGAGTGAAACGTCCAACTAACTATAACGTTCCTGAAACCTATGGTTTTTTCTAACCCCGGGCGTAGCACTCCGCTTCGCCCACGGAGTGTACGTAGAACTGCCTGCTTCTCAGTTTTTGAAGTAGGCATAGCAATCAGGGATATGCACACGCCAGGGCAAAGCAGAGCTGCCTGCCGCCCGCCACCCGCTTCCCGCCCGCCCTCCTTTTAAAATAATATAAAGTATGATAAAAAAATTAAATAGAATGACTTACCTGCAACACGGCGTCTCTGGGGCTCCTTCTTCCTCGTTCACAACCTCTTTTCACAAATGAGCATGCACGGACATCCGCGCATGCGCATTTCTTGCGCATTTGTGAAAAGAAGTTGTGAACGAGGAAGAGGGAGCCCTGGAGACGCCGCGCTGCAGATAAGTCATTCTATTTAATTTTTTTATCATACTTTATATTATTTTAAAAGGAGGGCGGGCGGGAGGCAGGTGGCGTGTAGTTGGGCTACGCGGAGCGCGCGAGTGTGCGTAGATTTGGGCACACTATGCGCTGCTCCACGTAGCCCCACTACGCCCAATACGCCCAGGCCTGGTTTTTTCAGTGAATATATATACATATATATATATTTATATATATGTATATACATTCACTGAAAAAACAATAGGTTTTAAGGATGTTATAGTTACAAACTAGCATTTAAAAAACCTTTGAAATTCACTGAAAAAACCATAGGTTTCAGTGACGGTTGTCATGGCTCGACAGAGGGGGCGCAATAGAGCAGGTACGGTATGAGAATGAATGACGTAAGGGCTTACTAAACTACCGTTCCCAAGATGCAAGGGGGCAGAACTGAGTACACTATAAAAGCACCGCCCCCACGCAGCTCGGTGCTTGTCACTCAAGTACCTGAGACAGAAGAGACGCCACGTATTGCCACGCTCCAAGAGGAAACACCCGTTCCTGAATCCTCCTGGAGAGACCTTTGATATGCACTCCGTGTGGAAGCTCCGCGACACTAACTGAGTTCCCACGCCGTTACTGGCTTAACTACCGAGCCGCTCCCTTCCCCACATGAAACCGACGCAGGCTCTCTGCAACGAAGGAGAGTACTGCACATGCCCCCTGCTTATTCCTCTACCTCGTCACCGTCCCTTCCTGGAGGCGGACGTAGGGCGGGTGCAGTGTCCCCCTCCTGAAGCACGGACTTACAGCGCTTCACGCCCATAGAAACCGAAGAGGCTTCAACCCCCGTCAGAGGACGGTGATTCCTTTGGCCATTTGAGTCCTTGTGGGGTGAAAATACAACAAGGCACAGCAGCGGAAACAAACTCCTCTGCACCTCGTTCCCTGTGCTACCGCAGCCCTCCAATGGACGGAGGACCGTAACCTGGGGGCTAAACCTGACACGGACTACGGATTACCTGAGGCGCGTATGAAAGCGCTGGAAGTGGAATTCTGCATGACCCTGAATGCAGATCACCTGATGCGCGTATGAAAGCGCTGGAAGTGGAATTCTGCATGACCCTGAATGCAGATCACCTGATGCGCGTATGAAAGAGCTGGAATTGGAATTCTGCATGACACTGAATGCAGATCACAAGGTGCGCTTATGATAGCGCTGGATTTCAGCTTGAAACCGGACAAGTCGCTGCCTAACAGACACGCACGTGACGGACGGATAAGTATCCTTTTCCTCTATTTTACGAGACTGTGTTCTTAACTTCAAACCAATAGAGGTGTTTATTGTTTCCAGAACTCGCCTAGTGCTACGACCTCTTCATTGTCTATGCCAATTGTAAGTGTCCACCTGAGGAGTTGGGAGGGGATTAGTAGTGCATGTTTGTGTCCTCTGCTGAATGTATGTCATATTCTCATTTCAGGGCATAGAGGTATACGCTGTCACGAAAGAGCACCCTTCTGGCCAAGTGGGTCCGAAGTACAGGCGACAACTCTGTTTTTGTTTCCTTTGTCCCTTTTTTCCCTTCCCCGGTAGGGGTGGCATTTGTGCCGTGCTTCTCCGCTGCGAGCAAGTGTCACCTCTTAGGGGAGGAGATTACTTAGCATCGTTCCTGCTGTATCCGGCTTTCAGGTTAGTGGCTCTCGTTACATACTAGACCACGACAACGGTATAGTTAGTTGGACATTTCACTCATATAAAACCATAGAAATTCTGCCGTTATAGTTAGTTGAGCTAACTATAACTCGCACCCCCACGATGCACTGCTGATGAAGTCACATATTACATCATTCATGACATGGTCAGTGACATCACTGATGACATCGCTGGTGACATCTCAAATGACATCACTGATGACATCACTGATGACATCATCCAGTGAATGTGTTTTTCTTTAACATGTAAATATGTATTATATAAATACAAAGCTATATTGAAGTATGAATGGATGTATAAGTGTCTGGATGGAGGATTTAGTAGGTGTGTGACTCACTGTTTAAGTGAGTGATTAAATGTGTCTTACTGAATACATGCCATGCACTGCTCTTGGACAGATTGGCTAGGTTTGGGATAGGAGGGCAAGCTCTTAAATGGCTCACAGCCTTCTTAACAAGAAGGACGCAGAAGATCCAGTTGGCAGACCAGGTGTCAGAGGTGGGCATGTTAGTCTGTGGGGTCCCGCAGGGGTCAGCGCTCTCGCCGCTCCTATTTAATCTCTATTTACAATAGGGGTGGGCGGAATTTGCGGAATTAACCTTCGCAAATTATCGCGAGAATGTTTAAAATTATCGCAAACAAGCAGAAATATCGCAAAGATGCGGAAGTTTTTTTCCGGCATGTTCGCGAGATTTTCTGCATGGTTGCGGGTCGCCAACTTACCCATGTGGTTGCTTGCGGGCGCGGCCATCTTGTTTTGAGTTGTTCTCGCGGTACATGATCGCGAGAAGAAAGACGTGATCGCGCGACGCATGACGTCACTGCGGGCGCGAACTGTCGCGAGACAGCGCAAATGGCTAAAAACAATACAACATCTCATGGAGAACGCGACCGGATCAAGAAAACTTGTCGGCGAACGCAGGGATTCAGGTAAGGCGATCGCGCGCGCGCGAGAATGTATCATTTTACAGCGCGAGCAAGAAACAAATTATCGCCAAGCTGCGGAAACCGGAATTTTTGACATTTTCGCGCTCTCCGCGGAACGCAAAAATGTCAAATTATCGCAATTTCCGCGAACGGAACGAAATTTTTGCCCAGGCCTAATTTACAACCACTGATAGAGTCCCTGGCAAACATGAAGTGTAAAGTTTTCAACTATGCCGACGACACTCAGCTATTGCTGAGTATCGATAATACATCATCGGCACAATCAATGG
This sequence comes from Triturus cristatus, assembly GCF_964204655.1. Taxonomy (NCBI): domain Eukaryota; kingdom Metazoa; phylum Chordata; class Amphibia; order Caudata; family Salamandridae; genus Triturus; species Triturus cristatus. Next base: position 187,299,411 of record NC_140589.1, read on the forward strand.
CCCAAGACATCCTACGATTTACAGTGAATTGGATGGCATCCAAGTTGCTGAAAATCAATCTAGACAAAACGGAAGTCCTTGTCATTTCAACCTCTGTTTCCCCCTGGAGCGACTTGTTCTGGCCACAAGAACTAGGACCTACTCCAAAACCATGCCCCAATGTCAAGAGTCTTGGGATGAAAATTGATCAGGAACTCTCAATGGCCAACCAAGTATCCGCTGTAGTTGGCTCCTGTACCAATCTGATCAGGCAACTACGTAAACTCGCCCCCTTGCTCTCGAGGAATATGCTGCAAACCATTGTTTCAGCCACAATAGTGTCTAGAATAGACTATGGCAATGCGCTGTATCTCGGCCTTCCAAAGAACTCCATCAACCGTCTTCAGGTTATTCTAAATGACGCAGCACGTCTGATTTTTGGAGTGCCGAGGAGGACCCATGCTTCCCCCCTGCTCCACGGGCTACATTGGCTGCCCGTGGTGCAGAGAGTGGAGTTTAAAAGTATGTGTATCTGCCACAAAGCAATCCACGGACAGGCGCCAGCTTATATAAAAGAAAGGCTCGAAATACACGAACCTAAACGCGCCTTGCGATCGTCCGGATCTTTTTTGCTGTCTCGACCACGCTTCAAGTTAACAACTAAAGGAGGCAGATCTTTTTCAGTGCAGGCTCCTATCATTTGGAATAAGCTACCGGAGGTGCTTCGTAGAGAGCCCAACCTTCTCCACTTTAGGAAGTCCTTGAAGACCTTACTCTTTAAAGACGCATTCCCGTTTCAATAGTCGGTTGCTAGACCTGCTACCCATATATTCTCATTCCATCTTTGTTCTGTACTTGGTCAGTAGCGCTTTGAGACCTGTCGGTGAGTTGGCGCGATACAAAACCCAGTTACAATTACAATTACAATTACATGAGTTAGTGACTAAACTGTGTGAATGTCTGTATCAGTCTGTCTGTTGTTGCATAACCTGCTGCATCAGTTGGTCAGTAGCTCCACGGGTGTCTATATGGGTTATTGATTGGCTGCCTGAGTAATTATATGGGAGACTGAGTGTGTGTGTGTGGTTGGGTGGGGTGTGTGTGACTCTGTGCATAGATGTGTGAGTGGTTGATTGACTGGGTGTATGCCTTTAAGAGTGCATGTGGAAACAGTTCTATGGGTGAGTGAGTGTGTGTATGGCTGTGTTGGTGAGTGAATGGATGTCTCAGTGGTAGATGTCCAAGTAAGTGCAAAAGTAAAAGGCAGTGTATGTGAGAGTTGGAGTATATATATGTCTATATGTGAGAGTCAGTGATTGTGTGAGTGTCTGTATTGGCGAGTGTATACTTGTATTAGTGATTATATAAGAGAGTAAGTATGCGTTAATATCTGTATGAATAAATGAGTTGGTGTTTGTATAACTGTGTAGGTGAGTAAATGGAACTGTGATTGACTTACTAGGATAAGTGCATGACTGACTAGTATGAGTGGTGAGGTGTGAGTGTCTGTATAGGTGTATGAGTGCATATGATAGTGTTGCATTGATCAGTGATAACATGTATGAATGGTTGTATGGATGAATGAGTGCATGTGTCTGTAGACCTAGGAATTAGTGAGTGCGTTTGTAGTAACTGGTATTGGTGTGTCGATGGTTTTGAAAATGGTAGTCTGTTTTTTACAAGGGGGGTATCAAAGGTGATATTAGGGTGTGAGGAGGTGCATCAGATTGTCACTTGGATGATGTCATCAGTGATGTCATCAGTGATGTCATTTTAGATGTCATCAGTGATGTCACTGACCATGTCATGAATGTTGTAATATGTGACGTCATCAGCAGTGCATTGCGGGTGAGCGAGTTATGGTTAGCACATCTAACTATAACGGTGGAATTTCTATGGTTTTGTACGAGTGAAATGTCCAACTAACTATAACGTCCCTGAAACCTATGGTTTTTTCAGTGAATATATATCTACCAGTAACATAAAATCTACTTTAAAAAAATTCCATTATAAATTAAAACATTAAACTATATAAAAATCTTTAAACTTCAATTTTCCCATCCAGTCAGTTCAAAATTAAAAACATATTAACAACAACAAATATTTAAAAAACTAAACAAATAAAAAAATATAAATATATTAAAAATTAGAATACAAAAATATTTAATATTAACAGTAAAAAAAATATTTAACAACTAATTATAAAGTAAGTAACATTAATTAACTCCCCTGCTTTACCCCTGTAAAAGTAAACCCACACACAAAATATAAACAATTATCCTAATCAAATATCAATTAATTAATTAATATTAATGATCAACAAATTAATAATTAGTTAAACATAAATTAAATTCCCACCCTTTGCCCCTATAAACCCCACAACCCACACCTAAAATTAATTACACAATATCCATATTTAATTTTTAATTAATTAATATTAAATCACAACAAATGATTAATTAATTAAACATAAATTACTTCCTACCCTCTTTACCCCTATAATCCCCCCAACCAGCACCTAAAATTAATTACACAATTTCCATAATACATTTTCAGTCAATTAATTATTGTCAATTAACAACTAATTATTAATTGACCACAGATTAAATACTTTCCACCGTCACCTCTATAAACCCAACAACCTGCACCTAAAATTAATACACATTTTCCATATTTAATTTTCAATTAAATAATTAATTTTAATTAATAGTTTTTTATTAATTCATTAAACATATATTACTTCCTACCCTTTACCCCTATTAACCTCACAACCTGCACCAAAACAATTTACACAATTACCAAAATTAATCACCAATTAATGAATTAATAATATTTAACAACCAACTCATAATTATTTATTAACAAATCATTTCCCACAAGAATAAAAAATAATCATTCATTTATTATAATTAAATTACTTCCCACCCTATTCCCCTATAAACCCACAACCCACTACAGAACTAAAAAACGCAAAATTTAATTACACGAAAATTGATGACTACAAAAAAAATGTATATAAAAAACAAACTATTCTTATACAAAAAAAATCACAAATTTAAAATATACTAAAATACATAACACTAATTAAAAATCGATATTAATGACTTCAATAGTTTTAAAAACGATATTTCTTACCTTAAAATCGATATTCTTCACCACGATATTCTTGCTGTCGATATTTCTGACTCACGATATTTGTGACTCAATATTTCTGTAGTTCGACATTTCCAACTCGATATTTTTTCTGCACACCGAATTTTCAATGACATCCTTTCCCCATACTTCATGACAGTCTCATTATTCGAGATTTGCATTGTGTTTCTGTTCTGTCTATTACTGATTCCCAAGCTATTTGCATTCTACCTAACTGGATAACTGCGTTTTTTCAGCTGGAAACCCCCATTTTCTAGGAAACTACAAAAAAATTGGACAAAAAGTATAATGGGAAGTAGTGAGAGCCACAGTCTGGTCACCCATAAATAGAACTTCATTTCTGGGGTCCATTTGTTATTAAATAATACTGCCTCAGATATGTTAAGGGTCACCCCTGGAACCACAGACAGTGGCGGGAGTGGTAATTTTTGTGCACTTGTGCGGTCGCCTTGCTCCCTCCCAAAAACTATTCTCTTGAAAATCTCCGGGCTAAACAGCATCCTCCCCAATACTGCCTCACCTCTGCATCCTGTCTAGTTCTGTTTAAATGTTACCTGGCTTAGAAAAAAGATGTAGGGCCAGATGTACGACCCTTTTTTGCGGCCACAAACGGGAGAACCGCCCGTTTGTTGCCGCAAAAAAGGGTAATAGCATGTACAAATGAGTCCCTGACTTGCAAAATAGCATTTGCGACTCTCGCTATTAGGAAGGTGCGTCCCTTCCTAATAGCGAGTCAACATGCTATGTACTAGTGTTTTGCGACTGCATTTTCGGCCGCAAAACACTTGCCGTTTACCACTTACTTCAAGTAGATGGTAAACCACATGCGAAGGGGACCCCTTCCCCGTTGTGAGTATGTTGGAAAATATTTTTTAAGAGCAGGCAGTGGTCCCAGAGGCCACTGCCTGCCCTTTAAAAAATGAAACTGAAAAGTTTCATTTTCCTTTTTTAAATGCTTCCCGTTTGGGCGTAATTTTAGGAATCGGTGAGGTTTTGGACAAGGATCAACTAGGTTTTATTTTGTGAGTCATTTGATCCTCCCACCTTCGCTGGGACAGAGGTGAGCTTTTTAGTGGGAGTGTGAATGACACTTTTTACCTAACTATAGTTTTATAGGCATTGTCAGCCTTTTAACACCCTACTTACCCCAACTTGTGTGTTTGTTTGCGAATGTGTAATTTTATTAATGGCTGATGGTACCTTTTCACATAGACATGTGTGATGTGCCATGAAAAGAAGAGTCTGAGTTGCAATTCGGGGGTTGTGAATGATTGCAATGACCTGAGATCATGTGTATGTGCCTCTGGTCCCTGCGAGTGGCGTGTAACGAGGTTTTCCCTAATGGAGTTGGGTGTCTTGACAATGTGATGTTAATGGAAGCTTGGGTTCTGGGCTACTTTATGGGCTGATTCCTGCAGGTCAAAGGGCACCTTCCTAAGGACGTTGGTCGTGAAGCTCTGTGTTATTTTTCTCGACAAGCTGGGTGCGGTGATGAGCGTGCCCATGCACCTGGTGTGAGGGTTGCAATGATCATCTACATAACCCTTCTCCTTCACGGACCCCTCTCCCTTGGATCTAGGATGCTTTGGGTCTGCCACCCTCAGCTGGGGGTCAGGGACCTCTTACCCAGTGACACAATATTCTCGCTGTTTTGAAGGGACATGATCCCATGAGCATCATTGGATGTTTGGAAGCTTTAAGAAAGAGGAGGAGACAAAATATCTTGCTTACAATGGGAGTCAGATATGTGGCTGGGACTTGTCATACAGTGGGTAACAGACTGAGATGGCTGATTGCCCTCGTGAATCTCCCTATTGCTGCATATTTATGAGTGGACTATGGAGTTTTATGAGGGACACCATTATCACAAGTGCATGTAAAACATGGCTTCGGGCACCAGAGCGTCGCCTCATTTTGGAGCTGAGATGGGGCCTCCACTAGCTCGAAGCCTAAAAAATGTTGGAGAATGGGGTCCATTCTATCTGGGGTTTGCCCTAGTGACTTGGGTAAAAGGACCTAAGTGCCTGCTTTTTATGTACTGGATGGGAAGCCTGCCCTGCCCCCGTGTCAGATTGCCCTCCGCCCAGGGAATGGCAGGCCAATCATGGTCTGGGAAACTAGGAGCAGAGTAGGGCCTAGGCCCCTGTGGGCACCCAAATGGTGAAATTTAGTGCATATTACCATCAACCAAACATACGTAAGCCTTGAGTTTTTCGTGGGCATAATTAAAGGCTTGAGTTTTCTCCTAATGCTGTGTTACTAGTCTTTATTGTTGTGGTTAGTTTCCTGCAGTTAGTGTGAAGTGGATGGGTCATATTGGGGTTTTGAATTTACTGCATATTTGGATTGGGAAATTGGTGAATGCAGTCACTCCTCCATGCCATTGCAGTGACACCTGTGCTTGTTGGTCTGGGTTTCCTGCCTGCTGCGTTTGCCATGTATTTGGCCAACCACCTGGTCTTTGCTGAGGTAGTGCGTTTGTGGACTGATTTGCTTGTGGCTGAATGTGCTTTGTGCTCAGGATGATCTGTGCTTGGTTTTGTGGATGGGGATTTTGCGGTGACTGGCCCAGGCCTATTGATCTTTGCTCATGGTATTCATTTAGGCAGTTATGGTCGTTCAGGTGGCCCATCCTGTGGTAGTGGAAACATTCTCTAAGACCTGGCTGCCGCCAGCCTTCCTGACCTCTGCCACCATAACTGGACCGGAATCTTCTGGGGTTCTGCAGCGAAGTCCCTTTAAAAACTGGTGCCATTTGCAGACTGGCCGCCAATGCAGACTGCTTGAGTAAGGTTTTACTCAGGTTGTGGGGGCCCAGCTTGGAGGAGTTTTTTCGGTCTTACTCCTGGTTTTGGCCCTTCTTAGTGGGCCATTGTATGGGGGGGGTGTGTGCTGGCCAGCCTCCCTCAGGCTCTGGGACTCTGCCCATTGGCCCATTGGTGAACTTCCTTGGGGTAGTGTGTCATCTGTTGGGCACTGCATTCCGCAGCAGGTAGTGGGCACAGTGATCCTCCCCATACTGCCGGGCATCCTTGTCTGTGTCATTTCCTCACTCAAGGATGTGTCAGAGGGTTGACAGAGGCAGAGCTCAGTAACCATAGGGGAATGCGGGGTCTATTTGTCACCGTCATTGCCCCTTGGTACCTTAGGTTGGCTCCCCACCTAACTTTGAGGGACTCAGCAGGCATGCACAAGTCGAGGTCCCGGATCTCTTGCTCCTGGTGTACCTTACTGGCTAATAATGTTTTCATCCATTTTGAGGTTTCATGTAGCTGGAGGAGGTTTCCCGTATACTCAAGGACCTCCCCCGTGGGGGGGGGTCAACCAGGCCTGGTCCACCCTAGCTTGCATCCGTGTGGCATGGGAGTGTATTGCTGGTTGGTGCCCTGTGGGTGGAACTCCGGGGTAGAAGCAGGCTATAACCCCATTCTCAACAAACTTGGTTGACATTTTCAGTTTGATCATTAAGTCCCAATCCAAGATATTAGTCAGGGAAGAGGGAAAGTACAACAATTTTTCCCTCACTCTTTTCCCCCCTATGTCCAGCTTGACGACTTCTGTGAAGGGGATCCCTGCCAACATACCAAAGACCCCTTGTATGGTTGCAGTACTCTTTGATAAGGGGACTGCCCCCTCTTCGAGTCGGAACCTCATTGCGTCTGTGTCTACTAGGAAGTGATAAGGTGTCTCACTTAGCAACATTGTGACCATGGGGCAGCCTGGAGTGGACAGTTGTGGGTGTGTGTCTTTGGGTGTCCTGTCCATTTTTGGCATGGCGATTTCTACATGTTCACCCTTGCTGTTGAATCCTGTGGCTCTGGCGTCCTCTTCCTTGCTCTCACTAGTCATGTTACTGTGTGAACCCGTGGTGAAGTTCCCAGCCACTTGAAGAGTGTAGGTTTTGTGGGCTAAATGCTGTGGATTGGGGTTTGAGCTTTGGGGAATTCTAGCACCAAACTGGAATGAGGCTGGAATTGCCTGGGTTTGCTGATATGGCAACCTACCTGCCCTAGATCTATTGGCACGCTGCCCAGTGGGGGACCCTTTGCCCCCCTCAAATGGCAGATTGGTGTTACCCAGTGAAGACATTAAAGAGAGCACCTATGGTGCGGACACCTTACTTGGAGGTTCTGGGTCATAAGTGTAGGTCAGGGCGATCTTGAAGACAGCCTAAAGCTCTAACAGTGCCTTTCTTTTTCTTCCAGCATTCTTCTGCCTTACATACTTAGTCCGAATGTGTGTCCTTGTGTGTTCTATTATGTTGGTGTTTAAAGTTCTCCCCTCTGGCCATGGGAATGCATGCGTCTTAGTGTGGGCACACCATTCAAGGCAAAATTTATCTAGCTTTTAGCCTGTGTGGGAAAGCTAGTTTGTATTTTCTTTAAAGGGGACCCCATGATGGGGTCGGAGCTTTTTATGGGCGTGTACACTTCTAATGTAGCAAGTCTTTAATTCAAATATAAATACTACTCTGATTGTGGGAAAAATATCTACAAGAGATCATAGCGGCAATAAATACTTTTCCTATGATCTTAGCTTAGGACAGAGATGCATCAAACAAACTTTCACAATAAATAAAACAACACACATGAAAAATAACCTGTAAGATAGTGCATTGGTTAGCTCGAAAACATTATGAACTGCACGTTTAGCAGCGGAATAGCATAATGTAAACAAATGACAACTTTTTCATACATACATAGAATCATTAAAAGGACATAACATTTAACATGGAACACAGTTGCAATACTTTATCAGCACCAAAACATTAGGAAATATGCATCAATTGAAAATCACAATGAAAGCAGAAAAGAAAAAAATGAAGGAAGAAATTATTACTTTTTTTCAAATAACACCCTTAGACCCCTCCTAGCGCATGCCGCTCAATGATGAGGGGTGGCTCTGTGTGGTACATGGAACTAGGTGAGCACGATAGTGTGTCAAAATCGGCTCAGGGAACAAAGATAGCAACAATTTACGCGGAGAAGAATGAGTGCCTCAACAACTACAGGCCAAGCACAAACGGGCCCTCTCCAAGGTCCAAATTGTCCCTAAAACCCATATTACACCCTATATCACACCCAGGGGTCATGCATACTGGCTGTGTCACACCCAGTGGTCCAAGCAAAAAGCACCGCTCATTTCTTTCAGATACTACCAGTGTTAAGAAACTGATAGAACACTGCGTGTGGCGTGCATTCTGTGTTTCTAACCTGGTGTGACATCTGAATTTATGGCCTTTTGGGAACATGCAGTGCTTCGGACAAATCCGTTTTAATGGAGCTAATCTCCTGAGACCATTGTAGTGTCGTTCTGTGGGACCGATCTGGGTTTTACTCTTCCTACATTTCCTTAATGGTGACGTGTCCCCAGAACTGTGACCTGTCAATCAGTTGCTTCGGGCCTTGGTCACAGGGGCTGCCTGACCATGTACTACTGACTCAGAGTGGAGCGGGAGGTCACATCGGATGATTTAAAAATGGTGATGTGACTTCCTTATTATATGTACATATACATTCACGTGCATTGATATTGTATTAAAAATCTCCACCATGTTAGATCAACTGCTGTCAGCCACCATCTTCATGAAGCTCGACCACCATGGAGCCTACTATTTGGCACATGCACACAAGGGAGATGAGTGGAAGATGACTTTGAGACCAAATTTGGGCTTTATGAGTACCAGGTGAGGCTCTTTGGGCTCTGTAACGCCCTGTCCGCCTCCCAAGACTTTGTTAACAGTATCATAATTGAATACATTTATGTTTTTGCAGTAGTCTACATTGACGATATTTTGATCTTCTACACTTCAACGTCAGAACACATACACTATGTATTCTATCTACTCCAAGCCCTGTAAGCCAATGGATTGTTTGTCATACTGGAAAAATGAGAGTTCCGTGTGACAGCAGCATATTTTCGGCTTGAGTGTGGATCCCGCCAAGATACAAGCCACCATACAATGGCCTATCCCACGTGTGTCAAGGAAAATGAAAGCGTTTTCAGCATCACAAACTTCTACCAGAGATTTATCCTTGGCTTTTCATAGCTGGCGGCTCCCATCCCCACCCTTGTGCGTGAAGAGAAGGTATTTCATTTGACTTTAGAGAATGATTCTGCATTTCATTCCCTGAAGCACTTTTTTACTTTAGGAGCTATACTACAGCATCCTGGCACCACCCAACCCAAGAAAGAGTTGCTAGCTGTGAAAACAGCCTTTCAGGATTGGCACCACCCAACCTTTTTATGTGGAGAACTGATGCTTCAAATCTGGCTCTTGAGGCCATCCTGTCCCAGTGCAACCAGGATATTGGAAAATTACACCCTGCAGCCTTCTTCGTAAATTAATAGAGGCCAAATGAAACTACACTGTTTTCAAGAAAGAGTTGCTAGCTGTGAAAACAGCCTTTCAGGATTGGCGCCATTACCTCCTAGGGACCAAACACCTCACAAAGGTCTACATGGAGCATAAAAATTTACAAGTTTTTAAATCTGCTAAAGCACTATCACCTTGGCAACTGCAGTGGTCCCTTTTCTTCGCAGATTATTCCTTTGTAATTACCTACTGTCGAGGCCGCAAACACGGGAAGGCAAATGCCCTCTCTCAGCCACATGTGGAACACGAAGCCACAATGAGCCTCCATCATTACTGGTGAAGACCAGCTTTATAAATTGTATCACAGTCCACACCAAGGAGCAGGAGACATGTATTAAACAAGCTTTGTCACATGTTGACATCACAGTTGGCTTAACACTCATCCCCTGGGGCGACTAGAGCAGTGGTTGCTTTTTCATGACACATAATGTTTTTACCTACTATCTCTCTACAGCAGCAAGAGTTGGGTTGGTGCCATGATTTCCCGTTATCAGGACACTGAGGACATTGCTAAAATCATGGACCCTTTGAAAATAGAACTTTGGTGGGACACCATGATGAAAGACAGCCAGCAATATGTGTTGTCCTACAAATTCTTCCCCAACTTGGTCGTTATTTTACACTACTAATTGGGCAAAATCCATGATCTATACCCCGAGTGGAGTTTGCCACAACTCCTAGTTTAGAAAACAGGGGCTCCTGCATGCAAGATGACTATTCAAGCGCAGGGAAAAAGGCTTTTAATTTAGAAATAAACTTGGACAAGAAACAAGAAACAAAAATATATGCAGGCATACAACATGTAAGTTTACAAGCAGCAGACAAATACATTGCAATTCATTAAATGACTTAAAGAACTGCTTGAGTTTTTATCACAATTTCAAAAAAATCTTTTTGCATAAAAATGTAATAGAAATCTTCATTAAAATCATTGGGGCAGATTTATGAGCCCCTTGCGCCACTTTTGCGTCACTTTTCCCATGTTAAAAGTGACGCAAAAGTGGCGCAAGGGGCTCATAAATCTGCCCCATAGTTCACAATTATATTGTCCTGTACAGTAGTCAATACAAAAAATATTTAATTTATATTATGTAATAAGTATACATCATTAGATCCTACTTAGCGTGCTAATCTTGAGCACATCTAACTCAATGCGCAATACATCAATTCATTGAGCTTTAATACAATGGCGATTTAATCCACAATTTGATAGGCTTGAATATCTGAACAAATTGACAATATGTAGGCACAAGGGCTGACGTTTATAGACATGCCATTACATCGCGGTTTTTACAACACAAGTCGTTACAACGTCTTGCGCTAGATGGCACTCTAGGACAAGGAATAGTATAATTTACTATCCAACACCTTCCCTACTGTACGTAGACACAAACATCACTGCACTGCCCTGAACCCTAAAACACTACCCCAGCATGACCCCCTATACTACACAAACACCACTGCACTACCCTAAACCCTAAATCTACACCCAGCATGACCCCCTACACTACCCAAACACCACTGACCAACCCTAAACCCTAAATCAACCCCAGCATGACCCCATACACTACCCAAACACCACTGCACTACCCTAAACCCTAAAACACTACCCCCAGCACGACCCCCTACACTACACAAGCACCACTACACTACCCTAAACTGTAAAACCCTACCCCCAGCACAAAACCCTAAACACTACCCAAACACCACCGCACTACCCTAAACCCTAAGGGCCCGATTCACAGAACTAACTTAAGACAAAATCCTAAACTTACTACCATTTTGGTATTCACAGAAGGTACTTACTCATTTTGGTATTCACAGAAGGCACTTACTCATTTCGGTATTCACAGAAGTTAGGAGTCCTAACTTTAGGACTCCTAATTGCCTTCTGTGAATACCGAAAGTCTTAAAATTAGGATTATTCTCAGTTTAGTAGTAGTATAGTTAGGACTCCTAACTTTAGGACTCCTAAATGCCTTCTGTGAATACAGAAAGTCTTAAAATTAGGATTTTTCTCAATTTAGTAGTCCTAAATCTAAATTTAGGACTACTAAATTGAGAAAAATCCTAATTTTAAGACTTTCGGTATTCACAGAAGGCATTTAGGAGTCCTAAAGTTAGGAGTCCTAACTATACTACTACTAAACTGAGAAAAATCTGAATTTTAAGGCTTTCGGTATTCACAGAAGGCATTTAGAGTCCTAAAGTTAGGAGTCCTAAACTTAGGACTACTAAATTGAGAAAAATCCTGATTTTAAGACTTTCGGTATTCACAGAAGGCATTTAGGAGTCCTAAAGTTAGGAGTCCTAACTATACTACTACTAAACTGAGAAAAATCCTAATTTTAAGACTTTTGGTATTCACAGAATATTCTGTGAATACCGAAATGAGTAAGTGCCTTCTGTGAATACCAAAATGAGTAAGTGCCTTCTGTGAATACCAAAATGGTAGTAAGTTTAGGATTTTGTCTTAAGTTAGTTCTGTGAATCGGGCCCATTGTGCCCCAGTGAAAATAAAGATGTATTTGCCAGGAGCACAACACTGCTCTTCTGCTCAAGGTCAGGATTAAACAATGACTTTAGAAGAAGTGGAAGCCGCTCTGCTCTCTAACTCGGAGGACAAAGGAAAAGGTGCATCTAAATGAAACCTTATGGAGGCTATCTTCCGGTAGTGTGCCACGCAGAATTGATGAGGACGTGGCCGACAAGGTGGCCACAACTGGGCTGTAGTATGTATTTGTGCTCCTGTGGTAGAATTCATGCAAATAGCATTCCACATTTGCAAATGTAGTCTACCATAACAGTTTACGACCCACCTTGGGCCCTTTTTGACTTTGTGGAAACATTTATGCATCCCATGCATATCGAGAGAAACACAGAGGTTGCTTAATTCTTCCGGTTGTATTAATTCACTCCTCTGATTCATCCACCTCTCTATTTGTTACTGTTAGGCAAGCTATTGCTTTTTAGTCATTCCTAAATCCTATGTTGCCATTGGAAAAGCTTATCCCAGTTGGTGCTGTGAGGGTCCATACTCCAATGGGTGATCCTGAAAACTGTAGCCAGCCAGGTTGAACAGATGTCTCTTTATAGCCTAGTACAGCTGGGTACCACACATTAGGTGCTATCCCATATACGGAGCCAGTAATCTCCCTCTTTGAAAAATTACCTTGATCCCAGTTGGGGCAGAGCCCTGCCTACCCTGAACTGTGTGACCAGTGCCTCAGATAAATCATCAGTAGTCAAATAAGTGCTTAATGAGAATATGCTGGAGTTCAGAAGTAGCTCTTTTAGATATATGTAGGATTGCTCCTCATTTTCAGAGCTGTGTTTTTGTGTGACGTGTTATTTATCATTTTTTGTGCAGTCTCATGAACTCGGGCTCAAATCGAATTGAGTGGCAGCTCTTTGTATCAATGACTGCTTCCACACTATGGCATATCCCACTATTTGCAACATTCTCTATTGCACTTTCAATCCACTGACTGTGATTTGTAAACATGGCCACAGGAGGCATGGGAATTACAGAATATTAGTGAATACATCCAAATCCTGCTTCGCGTATAAAATTGGTCATAAGGGCCCATGTTATTGAAAATAGAGCAATAACATTACTGTTATTCCACTTCCTATTTCTAAAAATGTTTATTATTATTTTTGTGTTTTTTTCAAACTTTGAGCATTTTAACAGCTTTCTCTCTTTCATTTGTTCCATATAAACATTTGTCTCATAGAATTAATTATTTTGTAATTTACTTTATTTATTTATAATCCTGCTGTTGTATATACACTCAATGCATTTCAAACCCCACTAACTTCTTCCTCACGAGATATATCAATCACTTCCATACATTATTTCCATAATTCCCTTCAAATAATTGCGAAAAAGAAACAAGATATGCAAACTATTTATTGTCCAATTACAGGTGCAAATGATGTATGGCATACAGAGGTGGTTCGTAACCTGTGGTCCGGGGAACCCTGGGGTCCGCGACTGTTCAGAAAATTAAATAATATTAACAATTTAATAAAGTGTATAGAAATCAAGAAGCAACATGTACAATTTAACATTTTAAAACATTCTGCAAATGTGAAGGAATTCAAAATTGAAAGCTAAAGCTGAAGGTAGTATCCTCAGATTGATTCATGAGAGCAGTGTAAGTGCATCAAATAGAATAAAGTATGGACGACAAGTGACCTCAATTACATTTAGAAAAGTACCAACCTTCCCATTCAAATTTAGAGTTTTTCATATTGTGAATTAAAACAAAAATAATATTTCTTTGTTTGATGAATATTTGTTTCTGTGTTTTTTAAGTATTGTTTTGCTGTTCACATTATCGAAAATGATCAAGCCATGTTTACCAGCTTCCAGCAATTGCTCAATGGTGTTTGTCCTCGGATTCCAATAATGATTCAGTGGATGCACCCAGATACCAGTAATTATTAATTTTGGGTCCACAGAAATCAAAACCTTAAGAGCCATTGGCAAACAACGTCATTAAGCATATACCTTTGTTTAGTCTATGCTCCACCTGTCCTCAGTCAATGTAACATCCTGATTTCCTATACAGCCTATCACTTTGATATCATGTAGCAATTCAATTCTTTCGACTCAATTTCAAATAATTTGGAAATCTGGGAGGAGAGGCCTGTTTCTGTAACAGTGATATACATGAAGGCTGGGGTGAGAGATTTTCAGAAAGGGTAGTGATCAATTAGGACCATAAAAATATCTTAATTTCACTTTTGCAGTGCTACAGATTTTAAGTCTGTTAGTCAGTTCATTATCGAACATTTCACAATATTAATGAGTCATCAGGTTTGTTAGTGCTTAGCACATAACAAATATACACATTACCAATATACACACATATATCTGAATATTCTCATTCATGAGTTGATTGCCTTTGCTGTTTTATGATAAATATATTTTTATTGTTTGTTCTGTTTATCTCATATATGAAGGTATAAGGGCCCCTGAAAAATTATTCCTGATTATCCTTCTTCTTTCCAATTTCAGTCACAATAATTGATTTTTGTATATTCTCTTCATTACAGTAATTATCCTACGCATTTTCACTCTTACTTAGATTTTTATCAAACTTTAAGTCTAAACCAGTATTTATTGTTTATATTTATTGTTTATCCTATTAACAATAGTAGTCTTTAGTACGTATTTTAAAACATTTTAACGTTTAAAAATACATCATGTTTTTTTATAATGATAGATTTGTAATTGTATTGTTTCTTTCAAAGATGGACATGCTGGTTGTGGTCACAGTACTATTGGCTGTTGTTTTGCAGCAATCCACTGGGCAGGTATGTAAATCAATTGGCACAATTAAGAATATAAAAGTGCACACATGTAAAAACATATTGCGGCACCAACGTAAGATAAAATAGTATTTGCTGTCAATACAGTAAAACCATTCCCTTAAATGCCTAAATCATTGATGAATGCAGCAAGTGTCAGATCGGTAAACATCAGCTTTATTATGGATTTCATGTCTATATTCATATATTTATCATAACAACAGTTTTAATGATTCTTTGGCTTTTATAGGATGTATGTATGTAGCTTGAATATATACTTAGGACTGGATTCACAGTGTGTGTCCTATGAGTACAACTTTATTACTCCTGTTTGATGTTAATTGCTCAAGAATCTTCAGGCCTAATTCAAAAATGTATTTCTGTGAGAAGCTCTGTCTTAATCCATTCTCTTTCGTTTGCAAATGTGATATATCCTCAAGTATTTCATATATACGCATAGAAACATATGTTTCAAGGTTCACCAAGTTTTTCTCATGCATTCTTTCTAACCAAGTCACCATTACATGTCATAGCAGATTGACTTCTGTACATGATTCTCTGCATCATGTATATAGTCATCCTTTTCATAGTTGAACCTTCACAGATAAAGTCATAGCTAAATATTGTGCTGTAGAAAATACATTTGTCATAGTAAACCTGCAAGATATCCATATTGCTATCTGTACAAGATCAACTTTGCATGCCTTTATGAAGGAAACTAGAAAGTTTGAGAGTGAAAACCACAAATTTGGGAATATAAAGCCATTTTCACACTTCAACATAGTTGGAGGAAGGGGGCCGAATGTTAAACATATGTAGGAGACGCTGTAATTCAAAAGTCAATATTCTTATGACACAGAAAACCAGATCCGGAGAAGGTATGTCTCTATAGCTTTCACAACAGCACTGTCAGTAACTGGTGATAAAGTTGATTTTGTCTTATTCAATGTGCACATGGCATGATGTCTTGGTTAGTAATGATGCCTTATCTCTCTTATCTGCCAGCCAGTAGAATTCAATATGCTTCCAACATACACTTTCCAGTCCATGGAAATTCAGCTGAAAATCCTTAAAGATTATGCAAAGTTACTTGAAACAAATGAGAAGAGCCAGAGCAGCTTCACAACGTGTGATGTGCTGTATTATACTGCAACCTTTGTATAGTGCTTACTATCCCTAGACGAGGCGCTCAAGCACTTGACTACTTGGGCAGCAAGCTGCGCTATGAAGGGTGTTGTTGGAAGGGCGTGTCCGGTTGTGATCTGCTGTGTCAAGTGTTTCCATGTTGCACGTAATGACAATGGAGGAACGGTCATCGTGCTCTGGGACACGGCGCTTTGCAGTGTGAGGGAGACAGAAGAGTGAGAGGCAGGCGCACTGTTCAAGAACCTCAGTGAGCTGCAGCTTTGGAGGTCCCTTTGTATTATGTCTTCTCATGACTTCTCATGGTGAGTGGTGACAAAGTGAGGAGGGAGGAAAGTTGGCCGCCATTTCGCGGGTCAATAGCATCAGTGTGACGAGGAAAACCAAGTGGCGTGACAATCAGGCAGCCACGGGCAGAAAGCCAGTGCGGGCAAGAGATTTGTATAAGTGCAGGGATTCTCTCAAAATGGCGTCGGTCAGGTGATTTCAGGTCTACGCCCTGTGTGGTCCCCAAAGGTTAGCAAGGGGCTGACTGGACATCAGTGATTGTTTTTTTCCTCTTTGTTTTTCTATGTTTATTCAATGCACTAGCAACGGATCTAACTGTAATGTAAATGCAATTGATTTAATGCTGTAACACGCCTTAATCCTCAAGTAAAGTGCTCTGATACCTCCGGGTCTAGCCTGGACTTCCTCGTCTCCTCGCTGTGTCTCCTACCCCCTCCCCCACCTCTTTCCTCCTTCATTCTCCATTCTATCTGTATCTCTTCCTTGTGGGACTCTTCAACTCGCTGACTCCCTCCCTTTGTTCTCCCTGACCCTTGCCTTTCCTGAATCCTGTCTTTTTCTGGATCGCTAATTTACCCCGGTATTGAATGTGTTATCTTTTTATAATTAATGTGATTTTTTCTTTTGCCGTTTGTTCCCCCTCTGTTGACCTGCCCGTTCCAACCCGCCTCCTAGCCCCCTGTCCCCTGTTGCCCTTTGACTAAGTACTCCTTCTCCCCTTGTTGGGGAAAGATCCAATATTCATACTCTGGAGTCTCAGTGACCCCTGTGAGAGAGTCCACAGCGTCAAGGGAGCCACGCACAGTTGAGGTATGGCATGGCGCCCCTTGCCAAAGCACTCCCTCTCCCCTTGTTGGGGAAGGATCCAGTATGTAGGCCTTGGAGTCTCAGAGAACCCTCTGAGAGAGTCAACTGTGTAAAGGGAGCCTCACACAACGGAGATGTGGGAATGATACCACTTCCCCTGGGATCACAGCTTACCGGACCTTGGACGCGGCTTTTACTCATCTGCCGGTTTGTGCCCCCTTCACACGCTCCCTCCTCTTTCGTGTTCTGTCTCTCACCCTCCCCCACCGCTTTCCCTCTTTCATTCTTTGTCTACTTCTTCTGTTCCTATCCCGTCTTCCCTGAATCTCTCCCTTTGCCTGCTGTGCCGCCTAGCCCCCTGTCCCTTGTGCCCTTTGACTAAGCACTCCTTCTCCCCTTGTTGGAGAAAGATCCAATATTTATATTCTGGAGTCTCAGTGGTCCCTCTGAGAGAGTCCACAGTGACAAGGGAGCAACTCACAGTTGAGGTATGGTATGGCGCCCCTTGCCAAAGCACTCCATCTCCCCTTTTTGGGGAAGGATCCAGTAGGTAGGCCTTGAAGTCTCAGAGACCCCTCTGAGAGAGTCCGCTGCGTAAAGGAAGCCTCTCGCAACGGAGACAGGGAATTATACCACTTCCCCTAGGATCACAGCTTACTGGACTTTGGACGCAGCTATTACTCGTATACTGGTTTGTGCCCCCGTCACCCCTCCTCTTTCCTGCTGTCTCTCTCACCCTCCCCCTCCTCTTTCCCTCCTTCATTCTCTGTCTACTTCCGCTGCTCCTACCCCCTCTCCCCTAAATCTCTCCCATTGCCTGCTTTTTCCCTTACGTATATACCCTTATTGTTTGTCTCGACCTAACATGTAATTATGTAACTATGCTCTAAAACTGTGCAACCTTTGTAACAATGTAAACTGCAACTATGTTATGTTATGTTAGGTTGTTTTTATAAAGCGCACAACTCACCCTGGGGCATCTAGGCGCTAACTGGGAGACTATACTGAGGGAGAAAGAAGCTACATCTCAAAGGGGAGTTAGATTTGAAACAAGAACGCTTTTAGATGTTTCCTAAAGATGATTAGTGAAGGGATTTTTCGAACAGCTATAGGGAGCTTATTCCAGTAGCTCGGAGCTAAATATGAAAAAGCTCTCCCTCCAGTGCGGGTAAGATGAATTCTGGGGACTTGGAGAAGGTCTAAAGTACTGGATCTAAGTTTCCTACCTGGGGAGTACTTAACCAGTTTTTTTCGAAGGTAAAGGGGACCACTTTCCTTCAGTGCGTTGTATGTAAGGCAACAGATATTGAAAAAGGATCTGTTCTATATTGTTAGCCAGTGCAACTCCCTCAAGAGGGGGGTTGAAGCTGCCCTGCCGGGCGATTCAAAATCAGACGTGCTGCCGTGTTCTGAATCACTTGCAGTTTCGCCAGTTGAGTTTGACCCACTTCAGCCAGCAAGGCATTCCCATAGTCCAGATGGCTACTAACCGTTCGCCTGGACTAGGTTTCTGCACTGGGAGGTAGGCAGATAGGGAAAGGTTTTCCTGAGAAGCCTTAAACCATAATAACATGAGCTTGTTGTCGCCGCCACATGATCTTTCATGGTCAAGGCCTGATCCAGTTTTAGACCGAGATTTTTTACTGACTGTTTAGGGGTGGGGGCCTGACCCAATTGGATAGGCCACCAGTCGTCAGACCAGCTATTTATGGCTCTTCTGGGTTGAGCTGGAGGCAATTTCTGGTCATCCAGTCATAGATGGTAAGCATTCCGGAGGCAAAACGAAATTTGTCGAGCTCTGGGTTTGGTCCGATGGTATACATAAGCTGAGTATCATCAGCATATGAAATAATCTCAAAACCCAGGCGCTCGACTATTTGTGCCAACGGAGCCATGTATATATTAAAAAGGGTGGGACTCAGGCAGGAACCTTGCGGAACTCTCCTATCCAGCAACATTTTGCCTGAGGCGTACGGTCCCAGCATAACAGTTTGGGTTCTTCCAGACAGATAATGTTCCAGCCATTTAAGGGCTGTCCCTTTCATGCCACAATCCACGAGTCTCTCCAACAGCTTCGAGTGTGAAATAGTATCAAAAGCTGCGGAGAGATCTAGGAGGATCAGAATGACTGATCCTCCCCTGTCGACAGTTAATCTAAGCGCGTCCGTTACCGCCAAGACTGCGGTTTCTGTACTAAAGCCTGGACGAAAACCAGACTGTGAGGAGTCCAGAATGTGATTGTCCTCCAGATACGAGCTTAACTGTCGATTGATGGTACTTTCCAGGATTTTTCCTAGCAATGGTAACAGGGAGATGGGGCGATAATTACCCAGGACCAAAGGGTCTGCTGAGGATTTTTTTAATATGGGGCGAACAATCGCCTCTTTCCAGGCAGGCGGAATGGTGCCCGAGAGGATAGAATGGTTGAACATATCTCGGATTGCCGTGGCACAGATAGGTGCCAGTGACGCCATGATTTTTGGTGGGAATATATCCAGTGGTGATCCCGATTTGGCCCCCATCAGGTCTTTATTGACCTCCTCTACTGTGGCTAGTTCAAAGCAGTTTAGGGAGCATGCAGCTATCTTATTCCGCGCCTCGGATTTTTGTGGAGAAGCCACATCAAGAATAGTAGAAGGAGGAAAATTTGCGTAGATATTTAATATCTTTTCGCAAAAATAGATGGCCAAGGAGTCACATAGCTCCTGGGATTCCTGCGGCATCTGTCTGCAGGCTTTAGGGGAGACAAAATCCCGAACAATACTAAACAAGGTTTTCTGAGAATTGCTTGCATTATCAATTTGACTGATAATAAATTGCCGTCTAGCGGCTTTTAAATTCAGATGGTAATTGGACAATGCCTTCCTATACAAACCCCTATTTTCCTCGGTCTTGCTGGTACGCTATCTTCTTTCCAGTCGCCGGCAGCTGGCTCTTTCTAGCTTCAATTCCCCTGAATACCAGGGAGTGGAGGCTCTTCGAGAGGCAGAATTCACTTGTTTTTTTGGTATGACTGCATCGAAGGCCACTTCTAAAGTGGCATTGAAAGTCTCCAATTGTTTGGAAACTTCCATAGTATTGACTGTCTGATCAAGGGAAAAAACCTCATTAAATGCCACAGGAGTGAGATTACACCAGATCCTCCGTTGGTCATGAGGTTGTTTAATGGGCCGTTTTAAACTAATTTGGCCTAATTGCTGTATATGGATCATAGTTACAACAAACAAATGATGGACGGAATGCTGACAATGCAGACATTCTCCCCCAGTCAAGAGATCTGGGTTAAATCCATCGTTCTTTTGCCCACTACGCCACCCCAGTTTAGACATGGCCATATGCAAATCAGTCTTGACCCTGTGCCTCATGGGAACAGTCCAGCCCGAACTGCCAAGCCATGTCTTCCCTGGACCAGAATCAAGCATCCTAGGACCGGTTTCTGGCTATCAGCCGTCATCAGCCAGGATAGCTTGACTCCAGTGGCGTAGTGAGCACGGGTCCCACGTCTGGGAATACCCATCCCACTTAGGGCGAAAAGCGTTACAACAAACAAATGATGGACGGAATGCTGACAATGCAGACATTCTCCCCCAGTCAAGAGATCTGGGTTAAATCCATCGTTCTTTTGCCCACTACGCCACCCCAGTTTAGACATGGCCATATGCAAATCAGTCTTGACCCTGTGCCTCATGGGAACAGTCCAGCCCGAACTGCCAAGCCATGTCTTCCCTGGACCAGAATCAAGCATCCTAGGACCGGTTTCTGGCTATCAGCCGTCATCAGCCAGGATAGCTTGACTCCAGTGGCGTAGTGAGCACGGGTCCCACGTCTGGGAATACCCATCCCACTTAGGGCGAAAAGCGTTACAACAAACAAATGATGGACGGAATGCTGACAATGCAGACATTCTCCCCCAGTCAAGAGATCTGGGTTAAATCCATCGTTCTTTTGCCCACTACGCCACCCCAGTTTAGACATGGCCATATGCAAATCAGTCTTGACCCTGTGCCTCATGGGAACAGTCCAGCCCGAACTGCCAAGCCATGTCTTCCCTGGACCAGAATCAAGCATCCTAGGACCGGTTTCTGGCTATCAGCCGTCATCAGCCAGGATAGCTTGACTCCAGTGGCGTAGTGAGCACGGGTCCCACGTCTGGGAATACCCATCCCACTTAGGGCGAAAAGCGTTACAACAAACAAATGATGGACGGAATGCTGACAATGCAGACATTCTCCCCCAGTCAAGAGATCTGGGTTAAATCCATCGTTCTTTTGCCCACTACGCCACCCCAGTTTAGACATGGCCATATGCAAATCAGTCTTGACCCTGTGCCTCATGGGAACAGTCCAGCCCGAACTGCCAAGCCATGTCTTCCCTGGACCAGAATCAAGCATCCTAGGACCGGTTTCTGGCTATCAGCCGTCATCAGCCAGGATAGCTTGACTCCAGTGGCGTAGTGAGCACGGGTCCCACGTCTGGGAATACCCATCCCACTTAGGGCGAAAAGCGTTACAACAAACAAATGATGGACGGAATGCTGACAATGCAGACATTCTCCCCCAGTCAAGAGATCTGGGTTAAATCCATCGTTCTTTTGCCCACTACGGAAACCGGTCCTAGGATGCTTGATTCCGGTCCAGGGAAGACATGGCTTGGCAGTTCGGGCTGGACTGTTCCCATGAGGCACAGGGTCAAGACTGATTTGCATATGGCCATGTCTAAACTGGGGTGGCGTAGTGGGCAAAAGAACGATGGATTTAACCCAGATCTCTTGACTGGGGGAGAATGTCTGCATTGTCAGCATTCCGTCCATCATTTGTTTGTTGTAACGCTTTTCGCCCTAAGTGGGATGGGTATTCCCAGACGTGGGACCCGTGCTCACTACGCCACTGGAGTCATGCTATCCTGGCTGATGACGGCTGATAGCCAGAAACCGGTCCTAGGATGCTTGATTCCGGTCCAGGGAAGACATGGCTTGGCAGTTCGGGCTGGACTGTTCCCATGAGGCACAGGGTCAAGACTGATTTGCATATGGCCATGTCTAAACTGGGGTGGCGTAGTGGGCAAAAGAACGATGGATTTAACCCAGATCTCTTGACTGGGGGAGAATGTCTGCATTGTCAGCATTCCGTCCATCATTTGTTTGTTGTAACGCTTTTCGCCCTAAGTGGGATGGGTATTCCCAGACGTGGGACCCGTGCTCACTACGCCATTGGAGTCATGCTATCCTGGCTGATGACGGCTGATAGCCAGAAACCGGTCCTAGGATGCTTGATTCCGGTCCAGGGAAGACATGGCTTGGCAGTTCGGGCTGGACTGTTCCCATGAGGCACAGGGTCAAGACTGATTTGCATATGGCCATGTCTAAACTGGGGTGGCGTAGTGGGCAAAAGAACGATGGATTTAACCCAGATCTCTTGACTGGGGGAGAATGTCTGCATTGTCAGCATTCCGTCCATCATTTGTTTGTTGTAACGCTTTTCGCCCTAAGTGGGATGGGTATTCCCAGACGTGGGACCCGTGCTCACTACGCCACTGGAGTCATGCTATCCTGGCTGATGACGGCTGATAGCCAGAAACCGGTCCTAGGATGCTTGATTCCGGTCCAGGGAAGACATGGCTTGGCAGTTCGGGCTGGACTGTTCCCATGAGGCACAGGGTCAAGACTGATTTGCATATGGCCATGTCTAAACTGGGGTGGCATAGTGGGCAAAAGAACGATGGATTTAACCCAGATCTCTTGACTGGGGGAGAATGTCTGCATTGTCAGCATTCCGTCCATCATTTGTTTGTTGTAACGCTTTTCGCCCTAAGTGGGATGGGTATTCCCAGACGTGGGACCCGTGCTCACTACGCCACTGGAGTCATGCTATCCTGGCTGATGACGGCTGATAGCCAGAAACCGGTCCTAGGATGCTTGATTCCGGTCCAGGGAAGACATGGCTTGGCAGTTCGGGCTGGACTGTTCCCATGAGGCACAGGGTCAAGACTGATTTGCATATGGCCATGTCTAAACTGGGGTGGCGTAGTGGGCAAAAGAACGATGGATTTAACCCAGATCTCTTGACTGGGGGAGAATGTCTGCATTGTCAGCATTCCGTCCATCATTTGTTTGTTGTAACGCTTTTCGCCCTAAGTGGGATGGGTATTCCCAGACGTGGGACCCGTGCTCACTACGCCACTGGAGTCATGCTATCCTGGCTGATGACGGCTGATAGTCAGAAACCGGTCCTAGGATGCTTGATTCCGGTCCAGGGAAGACATGGCTTGGCAGTTCGGGCTGGACTGTTCCCATGAGGCACAGGGTCAAGACTGATTTGCATATGGCCATGTCTAAACTGGGGTGGCGTAGTGGGCAAAAGAACGATGGATTTAACCCAGATCTCTTGACTGGGGGAGAATGTCTGCATTGTCAGCATTCCGTCCATCATTTGTTTGTTGTAACGCTTTTCGCCCTAAGTGGGATGGGTATTCCCAGACGTGGGACCCGTGCTCACTACGCCACTGGAGTCATGCTATCCTGGCTGATGACGGCTGATAGCCAGAAACCGGTCCTAGGATGCTTGATTCCGGTCCAGGGAAGACATGGCTTGGCAGTTCGGGCTGGACTGTTCCCATGAGGCACAGGGTCAAGACTGATTTGCATATGGCCATGTCTAAACTGGGGTGGCGTAGTGGGCAAAAGAACGATGGATTTAACCCAGATCTCTTGACTGGGGGAGAATGTCTGCATTGTCAGCATTCCGTCCATCATTTGTTTGTTGTAACGCTTTTCGCCCTAAGTGGGATGGGTATTCCCAGACGTGGGACCCGTGCTCACTACGCCACTGGAGTCATGCTATCCTGGCTGATGACGGCTGATAGCCAGAAACCGGTCCTAGGATGCTTGATTCCGGTCCAGGGAAGACATGGCTTGGCAGTTCGGGCTGGACTGTTCCCATGAGGCACAGGGTCAAGACTGATTTGCATATGGCCATGTCTAAACTGGGGTGGCGTAGTGGGCAAAAGAACGATGGATTTAACCCAGATCTCTTGACTGGGGGAGAATGTCTGCATTGTCAGCATTCCGTCCATCATTTGTTTGTTGTAACGTATATGGATCATAATCATATAGTGGTCTGTCCATAAAAGGGAGTCTGGGAGATCACATTGAATCCGATCAGAATTGGAAAATACAAGATCCAATAGATGCCCTGCGTTATGGGTAGAACCTTTATATCTTTGGGTAAGTCCCATAAGTTTAGGGAAGTAAGTAATTTATTTACTTCAGAGTCATCCACTTTTTCCCCATGGAAATTAAAGTCTCCCAATAGGAGAAAAGTATTTGCTGCCAAAACATGAAGTGCCAGATATTCCACTAAGTTGTCTGCAAATTTAGTTTTTGGTCCTGGGGGTCGATACACTAAAGCTCCATACCATGTATCAGAAGGGGAAACGGAAACTTTGAAAATCCCTAGTTCTAAACAGTCATTGCTAACCGAGAAAACCAATTTCACATCTAGATCTTTTTTAAAAGCAATGGCAAATCCCTCCTCCTTTTTTACTATCCCTGTCCAGGTGGATACATTTATAGTTCTCTGGTATAGCCAGAGTAATCATAGCGTGATTAGTAGGGGATAGCCATGTTTCTGTGAAGAAGCACAAGGTGGGATCATGTAAGGTCATCATGTCCCATATTTCAAATGGATGTTTAGCTAGGGACTAACGTTGCATAGAATATTTTTGTGGGACATAGCTCCTAGCTCTACCTTATCGCCCCGAGGAGCGGAGACTTCTACAGATACTGTCATTTGAAATTGACAGTTATTGCAGGTGACAGGGCCTTCTAGCATAAAGGGACACGTCTGCATACAGTTAATAAACGGACATTTATTCACTTGTGCCTGTATGTTTATTTGACGTAAGGCATCTGCGGAATAGCATACCGGGGGCGAATAAGCCCTGGGAATGGCAGTATTTCTGGCCTCTCGCGTCTGCATCCTCTTAAAATAGGCCGAGGAGCCAAACACTAGTGCGCGACAACCGAGTTCCCCCAAGATGTCCGCCCGCTCCCGGGATCAATTGAGTGCCTGCCCTGCTTCTTCCACCCCACACCTATGTGCCACAAGTAACAGTTAAAAAAGGTAAGGACTTCAAGAATAAGCGTTTATATTAGGTATGGCCTTAAATACAACATTTTTTTTTAAAACGATCGATTTTACGAGCAGCGCGATTGCAGGTAGCACTCCCGGCTTCCGCCTCAGGAGAGAAACTGCCCAGTGTACTATGGTCTGATACTCCTGTGAAGCGCTCTGATACCTCCGGGTCTAGCGAGCACTATATAAAAACTTTCAAATAAATAAAGACCCAGAGGCGAGGATTAGGCTGTTTTCTCTTCATATTAATGATATTCATTTTCCACCAACAGCCGTTTTCAGAAAGCATACCATAACAAAACTACATTTCCCATGAACAGTTGGGAAAAAAGAGGGAAATAGACAGGCTACTCGAGGCATTGTACTTAGAACTGTATTGCGATTGGATGGACTTTGTCTGTTTCTTTTTACCCAACTGTTCATGGGAAATGGAGTTTTGTAATGTAATGATTTCTTGAAAATGGCTGCTGGAGGAAAATGAATATCATTAAAGTGAAGAGAGAACAACCTAATCCTCGCCTCTGTATCCTTAATAGAATTGAAGTGTTCCTTTATGTTACATGGGCTTTTTTCATTCTTAAGCATGTGATAGGTGTAATACTTCATTAATAGGTCCAAAGTCACCATTATGTATCCTGTCTACAGTGTCTAAACTATAGAATCGGGTATGCTTTGAAGTTGGAAGGCTCTTGCATACACATTGTAGAACACACACCTTCAATTTACATGATAGTAAGTGGGCATATCCAGTATAGATTTGGTTGAGTCACCACTAGGAAGACATGCTTTATATGGTAAGCCCACCAAATCACCCACGACCAGTCTACAAAAACAAAAAAATATGGTTTCCAGCAAATATTTGCATTTATATTTTCATGTGTTATTTGTATCACAGACCTAGCCAAAACACAGCAGAGGGCTTTATAGGATTAAAGGCCAGCATAAACTCATCAAGAGACTGGAGAGGAAGATTTGTTCTGCGGGAAACAGAATCCTCCATTATGATATAATGTTCTTTTAAGTGATGTATCTTTAAGTCTTTCCTACATTCGAGCAACGTTGGGTGGTCCTGATAGACTGGAGATGACTTGTGCGTAGATTTCCCTCCAGTCTGATGGTGTCTTAGCTGCAGGTGTGCCCACAGATAGTGAATGTGCCTACAAGAAAAGGGGAGGTGCTGATCCTGATGAATTTGTAAATGCAGCTTGTTTTGTTGAGGGGAAACACTGGATTTACATTAGGATGATGTTGATGTGAGCATATTTCTTCAGGCCTAGAGGGAGATGTGCTTAGGAATGTAGGATGCATTACCACCACCCGGATGCAAGAGTATGAGGGCTTGAAGAACAGTTCTTAAGTCACTTTCTGGAAGAAATGTTTTCCCCTATTTTAGTAGAGATACTTTGTACCAGGCCATCTTTTTGGGCAATGTGATCCTTAAAGGTAAAGTTGGTGTCAAGGATAAATCCAAATAATACTCACTAGTTGCAAATTCCAGTAAAATGCTTTTAAGTGCTACCCACCAGTGGCCAATTTTGAAATTGGGTCTGCTGCTGCAAAGCTGTATTAAAAATCTCTGGGCTGGTTGCACATTATTGCTTGATAGACCCTTAAACAATCTTCCTCATCATCCTAAAGGTTTGACACTATTGCATTAATGCACTAATGTCATCACCAGAAATAGGCGATGTTGCTCAATTCTTGACTTTTTGCCTCGAGGTAACCATTCCCAGAGTGATCCATGCAATGTTTTTCTTTTACACTGGAGATATTTTTTCTTTTACTTTGTCATTGACTTTTCCTGTAGATCTCCCTTGCAAATTAAAGTTACCTTCACCACAGCGCTGCCAGTAGTAAAACAGGCAGATATTGTCAAGCATTCAGCACTTTTCTATTCCTTTAGTCATGGCCGTGGGTGTGCTTAGGGTATTACAGGCACCTTGGCAGTTATGTGTTTTTGGTCTGGAATGTATAGAGTTTTATAACATCATGTGCCACATTGACTTTGACCTCTGAGGTGGGGATTAATTGTTTGACGTCTTACATTTTATTAGGCTGCACTCTTCATTTTTGAAAATTGCGCCCTTTTGCAAAATAACTCTTTTTCTCATTCTACCTATAAAGAATGCATGAATACTACCATAAATTAGGTGGTGAAATTAAAAATATAGAAGGAGACATTATGGAGATGCACTAATTCAAGAACTCACAGTATCAAAAGACCATGTCCCTGTCATTGTGCCCAAATGGTTGACCAAACAAAGAGACTACTAACGTATGAAGTCACAGATATGGCAGGCACTATCTTCAACCCTCTGTTGAAAATACACCAAGGTTGTATGGCACAGAAAATGCACTGGCAAATACCAGTTATTCCACCAACTTCCTACTTCAGACCACATATACAAAGGCTTTATGTGGTCGCAAACAAACCAAATAGTAGAAGAAGGCTTTTTTACATGTACAAAGTTCTATTTGCGATTCGGTAACCTATTACCAAATCGCAAATTGTGTTTGTGATTTGGTATGTGGAAGGGGCGTGTATAGGGCATCCCTTCTTAATACCCAATCACAGTGGTTTGAATGTTTTAGGAAAAAAATGCAGTTGCAAAACATTCACATTTTACAGCCTAATTCAAGTAGGTGGTAACTCATTCGCAAATGGAAAGCTGTCCTCAAGAGTTTGAGTTTGAGTTTGAGTTTGAGTTTAAAATTACTTGTAGAGCGCACGTCTACCAGCGGTTTCTTGGCGCTATAGTTAACAAGGTCCTGGGCTAGAAGACTGGGGAAGCTGCTGGCGTATTATTCAAAGGACTTCATGAACAGGAAGGTCTTGAGGTGTTTACGGAATTGCGGGTACACGGTGATAGAGCGATAGAGACCCGTTCCCCATTGTAAATGTTTATAATATTATTTTTTTAAGAGGAGGCAGTGGTCCAATGGACTACTGCCTAGGCCTGGGCTTGAAATTTAGCTCACAGTTTGCTGAGTTTTTCCGACTCCATGCTCTGAGTAGCACGCTGATCTGCGAAAAACTCCACTCTGTGCTCGCTTGTGAGTGCAAAATCTTACTCCAGACCAGCTCCCAGCAAAATTTCTCCACACAGGCAGTCATGGATAATTGCTATGGCTCGAGTTGAGAAAACTCCTGTTTGCATTGAGAAAGCTGCCGCTCGAGAAGAAAACCTACTTGAGTGACAGAAAGAGGCAGCACCCTCCTGTGCTGTGCATGGAGCCGTTTGCGCTGATTTTCCAGTGCAGGACAAACATCCAGAGCTAACCATCAGTGCGAACGAAATGACAAAACGTTTCATAATTTTTTTTCAAATGCATCACATTTTCCTTTAAGGAAAACAGACAGTATTTAAAAGTATTTATTTTAATGCAATCCACCTTCCCTGTGATTTTAGCGATTCCCAATGGGTTTCGCAATCTGAGATCTACCTCATTAATGTTCATGAGGTAGGTCTATTTGTGACCTACTGGGAATCACAAAATGTGCAAAAGACATATTTGTAAATTGGTGTTTATGATTACCAAATAGTGAATTGCAAAAATTAACTATTTGGTATTCGCAAACTATTACCTTTGTATATATGTCCCTTCGTCCCTTACTCAGGCACACAGGCACACACAAGCCCATAAGGAAAATCTCTGAGTTTGCACAGTGTTGCCAGCACTGGTTTAACTTTAAGTTTAATTAATGTTGAATATTACCCAACACAAGATTTATTAGATCAGGTAGGGCTAACCTTCCACAGAAACAGGTAACGGCCCTGAAATGAAAATGGGTCTCACCTCCTAATTTCCTTGATTCATTTCCTCATCCATCCAATTTGAAATCAAAAATACATTATGTGTCTAATGAATGTAAGCACCTAAGCCCAGAGCATTCTATCACTACTCTACTGCATTGTTTATGGTGCCCAGGCCGAACTACCCTTAACACCAACATCTGCCTGAGACCCTTTGCCTTCTTTGATACATGCCAAACTACAGTATAAAAAACATTAAAATCCTTTGTGTAGGTTAATTTTTCTATTGCACCTCATTCATTTTCAACCTCCAAAAATGATATGGAAAAAGCTATTAATTTTGTGAAGGAGCAAACCAGAACGAATCCCCTCAAAATCTCATATGGCTAACTTAAACCTTGACAATATAATATTTACCATGCAGTTACTAAGGAGCATACTTATAAGGCCTTGCAACACCGGAGCGTCACTTTATATGATACTCCGGTGACGCACAGTGCAGACCCATATCTACAAGGCCACGTAAAGCCACCATGCATGGCTTTGCATGGCCTTTTGGATAAGGTGTAGAGCCATACAGCACAAGTCGCTGCATTGCCTTACATTGCGGCATGGAGGAATGCCGTGGGTGTTCCCACACACCACCCATGGATTTTGACATTGCCCTAGATTCACAACAAAGTGTGAATGTGGGGCAGCGCCAAAAACGTATGCCTCCCCTGGGCAGATGTAACGAGGAGAAATGCTTAAATCTTTCCTAGTTTTTTCCTCTTTCCATTTGTGCTGCATTCTGCAAACATTGAGGGCCTCATTATGATATCTGGCAGAGTCACTTCCGCCCAGCACCGCAACAGTCATTAGGATGCGACCATTCCTACATTTTACTATGGGAGCATGCATTCCAGGCATACACTGGTCCTAATGCATGCTCCCATTGTAGGTGCAGTTCATCCTTGCACCCTGTGGCAGTCACCTTAAGGGGGCCCTGTTGGTGGCCCCAAAGACGCTTTCCGACATGGTTTCCATGTCGGACAGACTGGCATGGAAACCATGTCAGAAAGCAGCATCTTAATTTCAAGGGCAGAAAGGCCCCCTCTTAAGATTACTTGTCGCATTCTGACTGGCGAATGGGCTCTCTGCGCCCATTGGAAGCCAGCCGAAATGACTGGTTTGATTCCTTTATGACAACCTCCATTGTAATGAGGCGGTCAGAAAGGAATCCAATCGGCACATTACAATGTGGCGGCTCAGAAGGCTCCTACTGTTGGTCGGAGCCTTCCGAGCCGCATCGTAATGGGCCCCTTAATGAGAAAACAGCCTTCATGATTGCCCCTTCCTGCACTAAAACAATCATGCCAACAACACAGATACCCTTGCACCATGGTGCAACGTTGCCTGTTGTGGCGCGCAGCTTCAAGTTTTGGGCTGGCGCTGGTTGAAAGGATACAAATGCACTGTATCTTGAAAACTCGGTGCATATCTGTCATCTCAAATTGGCATAGGGCAACACATCAATATTTAGGGTGATGTGACCCTCAAGCCCACAGACAATACTAACTTCATCTCCTCATATTTCTTGCCCTATTATTTGCAACTGGCACTACTGTTAATCAGGCCCTGCCTGATGCCCACTCCACTTTGATGGACTTCAGTGACATCATCCTGAAGTAGTGTGTCCATTACCTGAAGAACTTTTCAATATCAAAGACTATCACTGTGATGTACTCCAAAGATCAAATCCTGGTGGACAAGAACAACAAAGTACGTGTCCACGCAGATGACCTTCAGCTCTACCCTGAGGGCTCTTGTGCAAGTATATTAGCAGTCTGAAGGACTGCTAGCCATATATAAACATGCATTTTAAAGGCATACATCAAGCTGCGCTGCCCTACGGCAAAAGGAAAGGGCTGGAATGTGCCATATGTATAAGATACGGAACATTCCTGTCCTTTTCCCCAGATCTGGTGTATAATGGGCTGCCTTGCACCAAAGCAGGCACCTTTGCACCATGGTGCAATGTTGCCAGCATTGCGGAGATGCAAAAACAATTACAAGAGGCTTTTTCCTCTTTCTATGTGTACTGCAGAATGCATCACACATAGAAAGAGGAAAAAACGAGGAGAAATACAGATATTTCTCCTTGTTTTGCCTCCCTTAAGCCTCTCCTGGGAAGGAGTATGTTTTTGGCACTGCCTGAGAGTTAGGATTTCTAAATCTGGGGCAGTGCCAATAAGCCATGGATGTTGCTGGGAACGTCCCCATCAACACCCATTGCATGCCCCTTTACCACAGAAAACTTAATTAGAGGGAGCAATAGTTACAAGGCAGCATTTATCCCCCAAAATTGGCTTAGTGCTGCCTGGTAAATATGGAGCAGGCTTCTGCGCCATTGGAGCGTCACAAAAATGTATGCACCGGTGGCACAAGGAGCTTATAAATAAGCCCCAGAGCATGTATTAATCCCTAACAATAGCAAACAAACTAGCGCATATTTTGCAATTGTTCTCTAACTAGAAGACAGCTCTAATCCACATGTCTTGCAAATGAGTACCAACTTTAAGTCCACATTACAAAGAAGGCAAAGAATGGGCCGTCTAAGCAATATGTTGCCTGTGGTTGGTGGCAACAGCCTTCTACCTGGATCGGACTCCCACACTAACAGCACAATAACGTCCTCGCTTCAGTGGCACAAATCATCGAAGGACTTAAAAAAGAGGTACAAATCTCTCCATAGCTCATTGAATGTTATCGATTCCTCTGCCTCGTTTGGAAGATCCGGACTTCATCTGACCTGGTGATTTCAGGCTCGAGTAGACTCTGACATACTTGTATTTACAACCCCTGCACACATAGGTGTTTGCGTAGGGGTTGCTAATAAAAGTGGCACTTGTTAGCAAAGTCTTAGATTCCACATGAGTAATCATAGCCCATGCAGATAATAATAAAATCTGGCAAACATTTGACTCTTGATAACCTAAGTTGCCCATAAATAGTGTAGGCCACAGAGCATCTAGGACTAACACTGATTGGACTTGCTCTAATCTTCACTTTCCCTGCCTACCTCATGCAACATTTAAAGGAATAAAACATGATCAATGGATAACCTTCTCCAACCTCCCAAAAATCACAGCAAACAAATAGAGCTTACTAGTGAAGGACCTTCACAATAACAATAAGGGTCAACCATCATTAACCAAACATCCTATTTTGCATATTAAATGTCTCATGTGAATAGCTGTGTAACAATATGAACGGCCTACAGGAATTTACAGTTTTGGCAAAAGCAAACGTCTTACTAAGTTGTTATTATTATTGCAGACCTAATCTAAATCTCATACAGAATGATCACGACATATCGTGACATATCTTAAAATGTGGTCTCCTGTCATACAGGCACTGCCATTGTATACTAAAATCTTGTGTAAGTGTCTTGCATTAGGTGATTAATTGTCATAGTCATTTTTTGCAGCATTTTTTAGGAGCGCTGGACACGCACAACGAAAATGTTCAAAAAGAGATCATTGACACACTCAACACCTTAAGAAGAAACGTGACACCACCATCACGAAATATGTTACAAATGGTAAGTCTTTATTTCTTGTTTTGAAACCATGTTCACGTTAAATTATATCAAACTGGACAGATTGTTTTTATGTCTCACCCACAGGCAGCTGTGGCTGTTTGATGGAGAGGTTATGTCACCAATACTGACCCATACATACATATATACATATACATACATCCAATGCAAAAAGAGTGAGGTTTTGGACAGCCCCTTTTGGCAATTGGCTGTTGATAGTATTGTTATTGTTTGCCATTTGCTGAGTTGGGCTGTCCCTAAGCATTGGCGTTTTGTGAAAAATTATAATGTAATTTAAGTAATTCTCTTACCTCATCACTGTTCTTCCGCGATGCTTCGCTGTGTGTCTGTCCCCCCTCAACTCCAACACTTTATATTTAATTTGTGATTCTACCATCAAGACAGTGGAGTATCATAAGAGATGGTTTAACACGTAATAAGTATGTTTTGTGACCCAACCTATTAACACATAGGGTAGTTCAAAAAATTCCAAGGCATATTAGCAGAAGCCTGTGTGAAAATTTGACCCACTTCTACCAAATGCGTTTTTAGTAAATTTCTAATAATAAATCGCAAATAGTTATTGTACGAGAGGGAGCCGGCCATTTTTATGTGCAAATCGTAAAACAGAAGTCCGAGCGCGCAAGTACGATCCGTACCGCCCGTCCGAATAAACGACCGCATGTAAAAGGCCCCGTACGGAGCGAACGCTGTAGCACACATGTTCACGGGTAAACTTGTGCCCGGATACGAGTCGTACAGCCCCTCCTCCCCCCGCATATGTCAGCACCGTACCCCCCCTCCGCACCGTATCCCAGGACCGTACCCCAGCCCCGCACCTGTACGTGCCGCACCCAAGGCCCGTCTCCCAGCCCCGCACCTGTACGCACCGTACCCCAACACCGTACCCCAGCCCCGCACCTGTACGTGCCGTACCCCAACACCGTACCCCAGCCCCCCACCTGTACGCGCTGCACCCCAGGCCCGTACCCCAGCTCTGTACCTGTACGCACCGTAAACCAGGAGCATACCCCAGCCCCGTACCTGTACGCACCATACCCCAACACCGTACCCCACCCCCGCACCTGTACGCACCGTACCCCAGGACCGTAGTGCCTGTACGTGCTGCTCCCCAGGCCCAAACCCCAGCCCCTCACCTGTACGTGCCGCACCACAGGCCCCTATCCCAGCCCCATACCTGTACGCACCATACCCCAACACTGCCGTACCCCAGCCCCACACCTGTACACACCGTACGCCAACACCATACCCCATCCCAACACCTGTACGCACCATGCCCCAACGCCGTACACCAGCCCACCACCTGTACGCGCCGCACCCCAGGACCGTACCCCAGCCCCGTACCTGTATGCACCGTACCCCAACACAGTACCCCAGCACCCCCACCTAGCATCGCGTATGTACGGACCTTACCTACGCGAAAAATACTCGTACAGAACAAGGACACTGTAAAACAGCACAAGGAGCACTGCACCTTACTCACACCTTAACTTACACACCTTCACATAACCTCCTTCACAAACACCCCCTGTTCACATTCACACACACGCCGTCACATTCACACCCACACACCCACAACCATCCACACACACACCCCACACCATGACTACAGACAAGAATACAAAGTTCACAAGGGTGGAGCTGGACCTCCTTGTCAATGAAGTCATCAGAGTCGAGCCACAGCTCTTTGGAACATTGGTCAGACAGACCAGCATAGCCCAAAAAACTAGCCTGTGGCAGAGGATCGTCGATAAGGTGAATGCTGTTGCGCCCATCCGAAGGACCAGGGATGAATGCCAAGCCAGGTGGTACGATCTGCGCAGGGCAGTCAAGCGGAAAATGAACGAGGAATACGCCCAGAGCAACATCACTGGAGGTGGGCTGCCCCGCAGACCCGCACATTACCATCCCTGGGAGGAGAAGGTGATGGCCCTGCTTCCGCCGGTGGGAGTACACAGAGTTGAAGGAGTCGCAGAGCCTGGTGAGTACACAAACTACTTACGTTACATGGGGGCAATGGCCTCCACACCCCAAATACAACAAATGCACGCAACTACCCCCAAGCCCTCACCGGACACAACCACACTCAAAATCCACGCTCATGCCACTAACATGTCCATGCCCCATTCACAAAGCAAGGCCATGCCATGTCCCAGGCTACACAAACCACAAACCCAAGACTGGATGTCTGGGATGCTGGGAGGGTGGGCCTCACAAAACACATCGTGACACTCAGAAGCAGACATCAATGCCCTCAGCCCATATGGCCTAGGTACATACCCATGCACCATGCCCAAGGCACAGGGACTGGCAAAGTACTGACAAGGTAGCTGACAACTGGCCCCGCTGTATGCAGCACAAGGCCCTTCTGTGACCACTGTACACTCAAACACCAACTCCACTAGCTCAGATATCTAGCACAGGAACTCACACTCACTGTCATGCCAGCATGCACCATGAGGGGACAGACACATCACCTGGGAGATCCAATGACAAATCCCACTACACACAACAGCAGGCCTGGTCACAACCTCCCCCTTACACAAGCACACACCCCTGGGGCAGGCAACGGATTCATCCACTCTCACAATGGACATGTGACACAACAAGATCAATCCATAGCCAAATAAGCATTTTAGCCACAATTCTACAGGTCAAACACTCAGGAGAACATATCAATCTGTCCCCCGCAACATACCCATCCACAAGTGGACATTGAGAGGAATACTAGGCACATCCAACTACCTGGAGGAACTGTGCCAACTTGAATATGTCTGAAACATGGATGTCGCATGAAACAGCATTGGCATTGTCTCTCTCTCACACACAGGGCAACGTCATGGATCTCCCCCCAACAATGGGGGGGAAGAATCACAGTCCCAGGCTCGGTATGAAGATGATCCCACCGGCAGCGACGACTCTCACCACTCCGTGGATGACCCCGACCAACCTGGACCCTCTGGTGCCCAAGCCCCTTCAGCACCTGCTTCAGGTACATCTGTTCCAACCACCACCCCCATTCCTGCCACATCCCAGGAGACACCCAGGAGCCCTGCTCGCACTGAACAACACAGCCAGTCTGACCAGGAGGGACAAGGTTCTCCGGGCACCCAGGAGGAGGCAGGCAACCCCGCAAATGCCATCCCTCAGGGGTCCCGTAGACCCAATGTGCCCACAACAGCAGGCCAGGCTCGTGTTAGCAGGGGTGGTGGGAGTGGAGGCAGTCGGAGGCGCGAACCTGACCAGCCAGCTGAGGAAACCGGTATGTCACACATACGCCACATCTTGGAGACATACCGGCGTGACACCAGGGGCATCAGCCAGGTAGTGGGGAGCCTCACAGAGTTGAAGGGGACCCTTGACGAGATGAAGAACCTGCAGGCCAAGCAACACGCCAGTCAAAAACAACACCAAGGACGGATGGAGGCAAGACTGGGTGAGCTCCTGGCGGTGCAAAGGGACATAAGCCAATCACTCTGTCGGATCGCCGACAACATGGGCAACCCTCCCTGTGACACCAGGCGCAGACCAGCACCAGCCACAGGGAGGGAGGAGGAGGAGGAGGATTTGTCCGATGGAGCGTCTCAAACATCGTCAAGGCCTGCATCTGAGGGTCCCCGGAGGAAGGTGGGTCATCCACGGAAAAGACCGTGAGAGGCAGCGGACCATCCACATCTCCCAGGTCACCTGGCCTGGCACCTGGCCCTCTGGCGCAACAGCAGCATCACATCCAATGACATTCTCTGCCACATGGACTTGCTGGTCACAGTCTAACCAATGATGACCAACACTGTGGTCCGGACTCTGATGACTCCTAATGCCAAGGATACCATCTCCCCCTGTGAACTTTGGATTCCATGCACCCGGTAGAGCACCTCATTTCATCTACCAAAACACGTACCCCACCGCAAATAAACAAATTTATTTGGTATCATGAGATATTGCAGTCATTTTGCATTAGTCCACAACATATGTGTGTG
Organism: Triturus cristatus; assembly: GCF_964204655.1. Lineage (NCBI taxonomy): Eukaryota > Metazoa > Chordata > Amphibia > Caudata > Salamandridae > Triturus > Triturus cristatus. Next base: position 187,335,944 of record NC_140589.1, read on the forward strand.
TAAATGTCAAACTATGCCTCAGTGTTGAACTAACTCCACCCATCCGTACCCTTGGATCTGAGTCTGGTAGAGGACACACATGGGTCACAATGTGTCATTCAATGCAGACATGGAGCACAATACTCATCTGTGATGGCCTCAAGCTGCTGAGGGGGGGCTTGCAATACTGTGCGGACAGACCTATTTGGAAGAGTATCATTAAGGCGTAGAGGTCATGCCTCATTTGGAGGTTCCCAGGGAGGGAGTCCCAGGTATGTTTTCCCAGGTGGGAGAACTATATCTTGCATGCTGGAGTATGGTGGATGTAAAGATTGTTGGCCAGGGCAAGGTTGGATGCACGGAGATGGCCCAACGGGGTCTCGGATGACAGTGGTACAAGGTTGGTTTTGGGTCAGGGTTGTGGCCTGCCTCCTGAGTGTGGGTGGGGAGTCTGAAGGTCATCCTGCAGCACTCAGTGATCCATTGCAGCTATCTCTGCTGGACGGTGATGTGGCTGGGGCGCGGGATGTTGAAGCTGAGGTGTGCACATGCACCCTGGATGTGTACTAGTTTCCAGGGAGTGTGGATGTACTAGCTCCGTAGAGGGCAGGGCAGTATTTGACATGGATGTTGTCGTGGACCTGGGGGATGGTCTGTCTTTCCTTGTAGTGGATCTATCTGTGGATCATGCATAATGCAGAGGGTGTTGCAGCCGGAGGTACAGATGCTAGTGATTACCATGGCAAATGTGAGCGAGCAATACATGATGCACACCATCTTGCGGGTGGGACACAAGCAGTTGACCCAGCTGTAAGGGGACAATCCGCAGATGATTACCTCAGTCCTGTACAAGTCCAGCCTCAGGTGGCTGATGTTCAGCCATCCATCAATGGATCTCATGCATTCTTGCCTATTTGAACTGGCTATGTCGGCGTCTTTGGTAAGGGTGAGGAGCACCTGGCTGTCAATGGCACATGAGCTGATGATGAGGTGCTGTGCGCATGTGATGGTGGTGAGGGGGGTCCTGGATACATTGTAGATTGACACGCTGAGAGATGATACCTGGGCCATGTGCCAGATGACGACTCCATACTACCTGCAGAAGCCTTGACTCCCACGCACATGGCCTTGCTGGGGTACAGAGCTGGTGGGGAGTAGGAGGGACATGACCTGGTTGGTGTAACAGGGCCTGGAAGGCGTGGCAGCGCTGTGTAGGCAGTTGGAGTTGCACACTCATCATGCAAAGGTGTTGTGTGTGCGCTTAGAGTATGCCTCAGAGCAGCCGGTAGATATGCGGATGGACATTGCATGGAGGGTGGCTGCAACATCAGACTGTGGTGTGATGTGGGTCATTCAAGGCCATGAGGGTCGTGCAATGTGCACGTTGCATGTGCAGACGGTCCAGCCTTTGGCACCACGTGGCGGCAACAGTGGCACAGACAAGCTGATGCCAGCCAAATGAATGGGTGGAGGGAGGAAGGGAGGAGCATCTTTGAGGCGTGTGTGTTGCCACATCCGGAAACTCTGTGTGCCCTTGCTGCAGGGGCTGCAGCAGCAGGCGGCATGTCCTGGAAAATATGCCACAAGTTGCACACAAAGACAAGGATGTCAGAAAGGCCAACTGCAACAGGCGTATGTAAAGGAAGGAGTGTCCGGTTTTCAATGGCACACCAAGAGACAATGGACGCACAATCACCAAAGATGACTGACACCGGATCATGAAACTGAAGGCCGAGCTGCGCACAGGAAACAAATCCTCAGCAGGTGTTGAGGGCCCGTTGTGGGGACCAACATGGCCAAATACATACACAACCATGGACTTCATGCACAATAGCGAATCAAATCCATGAAGAACACCATGCATGTTGCTCATCTACACATAGACTCATATGCACAATCTTTGACAACTGTGCCAGAGATGCCGCATGCACAGTGGCAAGAGACCTGCATTGACAGAGATGAGGCACCTTGGAGGCTGATGAACACCTTTATTACTCAGGCCAACAGTAAGGGAAATGCATCCATATGAACAGACTCACAGGTCATTTGGTTGAACATGTGGGACCTACACTGGACACCCCCTTCACACCACAGATGCTGTAAATCCATTGAACTGGCACACAAGTGAAGGGTGTGAGCCAAACAACCCCTGATGCACACGGAGAGGCTGCAATTCCCCATTGAGCCTCTTATGGGGATGTCCCACATTATGTCCACCCGTAGCCTCCCGTATGTTTCAGAGGGAAGTTTCACACACATTGATGCCTTCCTCACAATCCACAATCCCATTACAGATGACTGCCACGTAGGGTGACTATCAAGTACTGGGAGTCATGCTACATGTCAGGTGCCCCATGGTGAGTCGACATGTATGCATAGTAACAAAACATGCACAGGAGCAGTACCCACACATTCCAAACAACTACCACACCCAAAATGCCTTGTTGCAATCCTACCCAAAGGAGAATTCTCACCATGTTCGTGCATGTAACACTGATTCAGCACACGTTGAAATACTCATGAGGAATAGCAGGAGCCCAACGATGCCACGAGCAGATAGCATGCGCAAATACCTGGGGATGACATACACACAAGAAGTCACTGAAAAGATACTCAACCGCATGCATGGTCATTGACTCTACAGGAATAAGGTTGTCACCAGGCTAATTTTAAATTTACTGTCTCATCCACAATGTGGGGAATGACATCATCACTCGAGTACCACATCAGAACACACCTCTAAGTAACTTAGCATACAGTCAGGTGGACACACACATCGCAACACATGCCACACAAGGCTAAAAGCGTGCACACTCAGACCCAGGGACTCACCAATTTTGAGAAGAAGTTGCGTATGAGCTGACTCCGGATGTCCTCCTCCTCATCATCCTCCTCCTCACTTGCCTCGTGAACAAGCCCTTCATCCTCCACGGGTGGATGTTCCTGCTCATCCGGATCCAGGATGAGTGGCACAGCTTTCTCCACTGCCATGTTGTGCAGCATGCAGCACACGATGAAGATTTTGCAGACCTTTACCGGTGCATATGGGAGGGATCCACCTGTCTTATGAAGGCCAAACGTCCTCTCAATCACTTGCCTGGTCTGCCCATGGGTGGTGTTGTAACGGTGATCTGCAGCTGTTCTGGGTTTGCGGAGAGGCGTCATCAGCCATGGCATGTTGGGTTAGCCAGAGTCCCCTACATGGAAACATCATGTACAGAAGTGGGTCAGGAGAAGCTGTAATATACAAAGATACCGCTAAATACAGGACAAACAGAGTATACCCACCATCAAGACATGCTCGTTCGTTGTGCAGCCGCAGCATCATTTCTGGCACCCTGCTACGCCTCATGATGTAGGCATCGTGTGCTGACCCTGGAAAACGTGCACAGACATGGGAAATCAGCATGTTAGCAAGACACACCACAAGGGCATTAATGGAGTGATAATGCTTTCGGTTTCGATAGGCTACCTCCTGTGCCTGTGGTGGCACATGTGTCCCATCAATGGACCCAATTACATGGGGCATCCCTCCCATGGCATAGAACTCACCCTTGACACCCGTCAACTGCTCAGGAGTCGGAAAATGGATGAATTCATCCAGGTGCCCCAACATGCCTTCTAAAACATCATGCAGGACACGGCTGAACATGGTCTGGGACATGCCACCCACATCAGCTATGGTGAATTGAAAAGTACCGGTGGCAAAAAAATGTAGGGCTGCCATCACCTTCATCTTGGGGGTCAGCGCAGTAGGATAACTGTGTCGCGGTTGGAGGTGTGGTGCCAGCCTGTTTGTCAGGTCCCCAATTAACTGTTGGGTGAATCTTTAACGGCGTATGCAGTCACGTTCCCTCATGGCACCCAAGTCTGGCATTGGTCGGGGGAGAGGCGGTGCCCTGCAGAAATTTGGAAGGAATAACGAAGAGTGAGTACATCACAGCACCAATGTCAATAAACTGAGCACATGTTCAACTGCTAATACACATCTGCAAAATACAGAGTCTGGTCTGTGCAATACATCCAGGACACGTATGCCAGCCAGATGCGACTCCTAGGAAGAGCCAGCTACAACCGTTGATTGTCAAGTTCTACATTACATGCCCTGAAACAAGCTGTGGGCCAGTGTAAGTGAACAGCCAGAGACATCACAGGAGTGACATACATCCACATATCAGCTTTTGAAGGATGTCATCTCATACCGACAGCTGGCAGCAAGCTAGACGCACAGGGCACATGTCATTAAAAATTAGCAGCTCACACACATTGCGATGAAGGGGTACATGTGAAAAAAGAAAACACAGACATGGAGACGATGCAGATATGTCCTCATGTCAAAAGAACATGTTCGATGCATCCAGACACACGTAACGTGTGAATCCACATGTGGCATGTTGTGCGTATATGTGTGCCATGGCCATCTACGCACAGACACATGTTGGATGCAGCAACAGCAGATACAGTTGACGGAACACCAACAGAAAGCTCATGGGAACACATGACACACACGACATAGTCACATCGGGCCACGCTGGTAGTGAGATGTCAGGTGTCAGTGTCCCTGTCCCTGGCATCAGGGGACAGTTGCGGGTGTTGGTGACTGTGCCATACCAGTGATGCAGTTTCTGACACGTTTGTACTACATGCACACATGTGCAAAATGTGAAGGGGAAGTGTGCCACAGAGTGCCCCATCACACATGCCATCTGTCCAGAGGTCATCACACATCTATTGTGCAAAAACATGAGGAGAAAAGTGCAATATCACTGCCTGACACACATAGGCCCTGCACAAGAAGAACTGCACTGACAATGACTTGATGTTCAGCCTTGTGCGAGTGTGAGACCTCCATTCCTGTCCTTTGCACCTCCTATCACCAGTGGAAGATGTGAAACGCACCGTACACACGCTCCGAGGCATGTGTACGGTACGTATCACTATATTGGTGTTGGCGTAGGAGTACGCGTGTGTGTAAGGACCGTACACACGTACGTGTACGACCAGTTTGTACACGTACGTGTACGACCAGTGTGTACACATGTGTACACGTACGTATACACACTGGTCGTACACGTACATGTACGACCAGTGTGTACACGTACGGGTACGACCAGTGTGTATACGTACGTGTACTACCGTCGTACACGTCCGTGTACACACAGGTCGTACACGTCTGTGTACACACTGGTCGTACACGTATGTGTACGACCAGTGTGTACACGGACGTGTCAAACGCAATGTGCAACTGGTGCCGTAGGGGTACGTGTCAAACGCACCGTACCTGTGTGTGGATTTTCAAATTACATAGGGGACACATGAGGGACAAGTATTAGGGCCTAAATGCATTCTGGTTGTCATGAATACCGAGTTTCCAGTTCAAATTTTTCCATCAGGTGGCCTGGAAAAGTCAGTTGGCAACTAAATACTATGTGGCAAAGTGGTTGTTGACTCCACATGATGCACAAATTTTGAACCATGCAAAAGCAGTCACTGGTGTACGTTTAAAGGGATTGGAGGAAACGTAGGATGCAAATGAGTTTGACCAATCACTCTGTACTCCTGTAAATGAAACAGCCCAGCAAGGCAGATATAAGTCAGCCAGGACCCATGAGAGGGCACTTGCCTGCACAACCTTTCATTCCACACCACTGCTGCTGTCATTGCTTCCTCTGTCACCATGTCCAGGTCTGTGGAGAGGGCCCAGCCATTCACCCAGGAGGAGAATGAGGCGTTGCTGGACGTCATCCTCCCACAGTACTCCAGCCTGTATGGAAGACCAGGGGAGCAGGTGAGTGCTGACTCCACTAGCTTTGACTGTGCCCCTTTTTTGTGACTGTCACTTCTGGCATTGTGTCCAGGTGTGACAGACATGCAATGTTGTTTAGAGTGGGTCGCAGGGGGAGAATGCCTTAAGTCTCCCATGCAGAGCATGATGTAGTTCATATCTGCACTCCTCACTTGCATTGTGCTTACTGTGACAATCACTGCATGGTGCATGGCACATTCAGCCTGGCTAATCCTCTTGGGCATTTTAGTTCTATAGTCCTGATGTGATTCTGTGGTCCCCCCGGTGTGACAGGTGACTGTACCCACAGATGTGTGTGAGTTGAGTGTAGCTGTGGTGAGAGAGCCCAAATGATGTGTACGCCCCCTGGAAATTGATGTGTGTGAATGTTCCCTGTCATGTGGGTGAGTGTCTATGTGGAGTGTTGCACCACAGCTGCATGGAGGAGGCATATGCTCTACCCATCTGATGTGAGAAGGAAGTGTGTCTGACGTGCTGAGCTAGCCCCACACTTGTGACACCCCCAGTCAAGTGGCACATGTGCAGAATGAGGTTTGTATCCACTGTTGCCAATGGAAGTTGATTGTTCTGTGCCTGTGTGTGTCTGTCTACTCTGCTGAGGTTGCGTCAGTGGCCTGGGGCATGTGACTGCTTTGAGGTGCTGTCCATCATCCTAGTGTTGCTTGTGATGCACAGTGTGAGCCATGATCAGTGATTGTGTCGCACCTCTCATGCCACCTGTGTACTTTCAATGCCATGTAGTGCATTTGGGCTTCCCTAGAGGCTAATGTCCCTATGACAAAGGTGCTATGAGTTGGCTGCATACTATGCCCTGTTCAAGAAAGAAAAGATGTTCAAATGTGTGTCTCTGTGACATGGAGCAGGTGTAGTGATGTTGTCTCACTTTGTCATCCTCACAGGTAACCGCCTACGAGAAGGGGAGAATTTGGAAGCGGGCCGTGAGGGCCGTGATGTCGGTGCAGGGTCGGTGACGGTGCCTACCCCAAGTGAGGAAACACTGGCAGGACATCTGGTGCTGGACCAGGAGGATCGCCCGGGTCCTGCTGGAGGACTCACCTCCACGAAAGCACGGCAGGCGTCGACGACAGACCCACCAAATGAAGCGTGTCCTGGCGGTGGTCTTCCCTGACATGGTTAGGCGGTTACAGGAGAAACAGCAGCAAGGAGGGGGTAGGTACATGTGTGTTTTTTGTGTGTCACCAGCCTTTGGAAGTGCTCAGTCGCCTGGATACACTGCCAGGGTTTATATGTGCAGTGCATATCCTGTTCCCCCAAGTCAACCGGTCCTGTTCTTCCTCCCTTCCCCTCCTTGACATGTGTTCCCTGGTCTGTGTGTAGTCACTCTTGCACATGGTCATCTAGGCTGCCAGTTAATCCAAGTGCACAATGCTTGCTTCATCATGTGTGGGGGTGGTCTGTGACATGTGTTGGTACCTTGCCTGTGCCCTGTCCTGTTCAGTCATTTGGGGGTCCATAATTGTTGGCACTGATGCTGAGTCTCAACATAGGAGTGTGAGGCTTAAAATGAACAGACTTGCAGCATGCATGACCAATGTTGTGGCCTCAGACATGATGTGCATGAGTGGGAGATATGCATAGTGCGGGTACGGTTCCTCCTGTTGCAGTCAGATCTATCCAGACCATGGAGCAGTGTGGCCACTACAGTCCCCTGAGACACCTTTTCCTAGGAATCATGTGTGTCATCCAACACTGTGGACATTTTCTGTGTGTTCAGCATAGGTTGGCCTCTGTGGCATTGTTCCCTGGACTCATTTGTATTTCTGTAAAGTGTGCTACATGTGTCCACTGTACAGGGTGACCCCATTTGGCTTGTGCATACTCACACTGGCCAGTGCCTGTGTGTCTCTGTACAACTATCTGATGATGGTTGTTTGTCACTAATATGTGTGGTCAGCCGCACGAGGTGATGTTGAGTACATTTAGGAGTTCTTGACGCACATTTTAGTAAACCCAGATTAAGAGGTGTAAGTACTTGCTCTGTCTCAATCACATTGTCTCAGGTAGGGGGGTTTGTGCGGGCAAGGCCTACATGTCCAAACCTTATGTCTCCTTGCCAGGTCTGACCTCTGTGTGATAATTGTCTGGACAGACACTCAACATCATGTTGTACAGGGTTTAATGTTTGTGCTTTGCAGCATGTGTCAAAAGTTAATAGACATGGTTCCTGCTCATCCATTTTTGGCAACGGTGTGTGGTCCAGATGCTACGTAGTTTGGTCTGTGTGTGCTGACATCTGTGTGGACAATCTTGGTTCCCATGAGGGTGTCTCCTCAGTACAGGTGCTCCTTGTTCCGACACAATTGCAGGGCCATTAGCTAATGCATTGTCCTGTGTTTGGACATGTGTGCCATTCCACATGACAGGTAGTGGATCAGATGTGTTGCCAAATGTGTCATGATGTTACAGATGGCCATGTGACAGGTGGCATGATTCAAGTTGTTAGTCAAGCAGTCTTGGACGTTGGCACTCACTACACTTATCTTTTATGCAAATAATTAGGACCCCCTGAAGATTCCTAGGACAGGGTAATATATGTTTGTAGAATAACAACCTAGGCAATTCTTGTGAGTAGCAGTTGTAAATAATTTCTATCTAATAGTCAGAACAGTATAAGCAGTGAGACGAAAAAATGAAAATTGTAATTCTTTTTTAATTATAAATTCTGGGTACATTCACAATTAAAAACAAATTTAATATACATAGTAAAATTATGACAAATACTAAAATAAATTGTGGGTTACACAGGGATGAAGAATATACAAATATGGTGGCACAACTGTATATTATTCGACGCGCGTTTCGGCGTAGTTAACGCCTTCGTCAGGAAAGCTAAGGCCACAATTCCTGTAATATAAAAAGAAATATAAAAATTCTAAATCATATTTCGTCACTGCCAGAGTATTTGTTAGGCCTGGGCGGTAAATTCCGTTCCGCTCGCGGAATTTGCGGAATTTATGTAATTTCGTGTTCCGCGGAGAACGCGAAATTGCCCAAAATTCTGCTTTCCGCAGCTTCGCGGAATTTTTGCTTGTTCGCGATCTCAAACTGCGTGTTCGCGAGATATTTCCCCCCGAGCACGCAAACAGCGGTCGCGAACAGGAAAAAAGCATCGCGAACAAGCAATTCCGCGTGTTCGCGGAATTTCTGCGTGTTCGCGGAGATTTTAAACCATTTCGCGGAGATTTGCGGAACGCGACTTCGCAAATTCCGCCCACCCCTAGTATTTGTTACAAATTCTCTTAATGTTGAGTTTAACATATTTTAAGTCTGACTAAGTAGTTTGATTTAATGAACATGTGGTATGCCTTCAATCACAAGATTATAATTGTAACTTTGTTGTAACAACGCTGAGTTCGATCACAAAAAGAAGAATAACTGAGACATCATCAACTTACAGATACAATAGAACTATTAAAGCAGTATATTTCATTCTTTGACATTTCAGCCTATTGCTAATTAGAAGTAATTTTTACAGGAAGAAGGAGTAGTGAGAGGGTATAGAGCAGATAGTTGTGTTATCCATTAATTTAATTTAAGACAGAGGATAATTCGTTACATGTCTACCTGTGCTTCAAGCATCAAACAAGGGGTTTCCAGGAATTTAGGTAAGTTATTTTTCTTGTAGGTGGATGCCTATTAATGTAGAACACATGATTAGCTGATTTTATTAGAAGCCATTTTCTTTATACTAGTTCATCCCAAGTTGATTAATACCATAATTGATGTTTATTCATTCAAATATAGTAGATGTTGAAATGGGATGGCTGTTCTTTTATGTTCTGTATTCCGATAAGTCCATGAACATGGTACAACCTAAGGTAATAGGAATTAGAGGATATATAGCTTGCTGATATTTAGAAGGGAATGAAACAGCACAGCTTGGTTACTCATTAGTGCCGTTGTTACATTACCTTATTTAGTGGAAGTTTTACGTATAGATGACAATTCTTTAATGCTTCGTTGCAAGCAGTTCTTATATGTTTTTTAAAACCTAGGAAAATGAAAACACGAGGATGTTCAAATGACTATTATGTATATTTAAGTCTAAATGTGGGTTAAAGTTTATGATTTAATGTGGTTGCCGCATTACCTGGTATCGAGTAGATTCTTGTAAGTGCCGGTCTTGATAAAAAAGGTTGATATATAAAACAGTGGCAGTAGAGGCGTCGCAGGTATGATATAACCTAGGAGTGGGATGACATGAATGAAGTTAAAGTAATGCGTGGGGGAAAGATGTGGAAATGAGAGTAGTTACTGTGCTATTGATACGAAAAAAATATGTATGCTGCTAATAGTCTGCCAATTGGAAAAGAGTTTCGCTTATTAGATAATGTTTGAATCAAATGTTTTAACATGATTCATAGATGTGCGAGAGATATCGTTATAGTGTAGTTTAAACATGCAACGTTTGATAGTTGTTAGTAGGCCTTCGTCGTGTCGCATTAAATGTGAAAATGTCTATCGGTCGATCTGAACAGGTTTACTTAAGTATTGAAGGTGCCTAAAGAGTAGACCGTGTCGTTTCTAGTGATATTCTCCGATTCGTTATTAGTATGTTACACGTGTACGCTGCTACATTGTATATACGCGCAAAGCGAGTGATGGACGACTTGTTACAGACTGATGTTAGGATCTAAAATATTAACAGTCTGGAGTTTGTTCTTAATAGCTCAGTCACGTAATCTAATATTAAGTTTTTACGGTGAGATCAAGTGGCGGGCAGGCTTACCTTTACATTAGACGCGTTATCGATGTCGACCGGGCTCTTTGGATAATGGTTGAAACAATGTATCGATGTATCCCGTCTATATATTGGTATTCGTCTTTATGAGTGGTGCCTTCCCATTGGTGCAATTCTAGAGCCTAACGTCTGAAAATTACGTAGCTTAAATGACGTTAGGCTACGTTTACAGCGTATTGAAGTGGCTAACCTATCAATGCAACGTATCACTTTTCAAATTAAGTATTAACGAACGCGATCTAAAAAATACGGCGCGTGGTGTAGCGGAATTCATTAGCATATGTTGATCTTTCAGTGCATCGTATCGCTTTTCAAGTTATGTATTGACGAACGTGATGTAAAAAATACAGCGCGTGGCGTAGCGGAATTCATTAACATATGGTGATCTTTCACATATCGCAATTCGTACTTTTATCATTTAGATAATATATAACAAGAGGTCTGTGTGTCGCCGGCAAATGGTACAACCTCCATGTTGTATGATGGAATAAATCTTGTGTCACAATAGTGACATAATGAGAGGCCTTTTGTTATTTTTCCTATTCGCTCAAAAGTAAGTCTTAAAACTTTTTTTGTTGTGATGTACTGTAGCTGTAGTAATGAATTAATTGGTACAGCACAAAATTAGATTACAGGGGAAGTTCTACGGAAAGGATTAGGAAGAAGAACCTTACGTCCATTATGTTATTTTTAGGGGAAGGGATTTCTCAGAGCTTTCTTGGATTTATAGGGTTTCTTAATGGTGAGGGTGTATCACTACTAAGATAGAGGGTGAATGCATGTTGTATTGAGAAAGTTAGCAGATTAAAGGGTACTTTAGATGATTGCATTTTCCCACGGTAATTCATTGTTGAGACCATTTTTAAAAGTATTTAGTGAAAAAATCCAAAAGACTTCCCGTTTTTTGCGGATTTTGGTTCCATATGTTTCATCTGGTATGTTGATTTTCTCTAAAATGCGCCAGCGGATGTCATCTGGTTTGTGTTGAAGTTCTAAGAAGTGTTTTACCAGAGGGGCTGTCAGTTTTTTAGTTTTTATGGCTGAGCGATGTTCAGATATTCTTGTTTGTATTGCTCTGGATGTTTCTCCCACGTAGCCTAATTGGCATGGGCAGAGAATAAGGTACACTACGTTTTGTGTTTTGCAGTTCCACATCTGTGTTGCTTGAATTGTAAAACCATTATGTGTTAGTGTCTCACCTGAACTGATGAGATCACAGGATTTACAATTAGTACACTTAAATGTTCCTTTAATGGGACGTTGCCCATCGATGGATTTCTGTATGTACTGGGATTTGATGTTACTATCTTCAAATTTAGAGTGTACTAGGATGTCTTTCAAATTTTTATTTCTGCGGTGGGCATATAGAGGTTTTTCTAGTTTGGTGGTACTGGTAGGGCTGCAATTCAAAATATGCCAATTTTTATTGATAATGTATTTAACTTTAGCATTCAAGGTTGAGTGCCTTGTTATACATACCAATTGTTTTTGTTCTTGTATTTTATCTTTTCGCAATAGGCAGTTTCTGTCGTAGAATCTAGCTCTTTTGTATGATTCTCCTATGAGGCGATGGGGGTAGCCTCTTTCTAGAAATTTGGTTTTCATGATGGTGGCTTGTTTGTCAAAGTCTGAAAGGTTAGAACAATTCCGTCTGACTCTTAGGAATTGTGAAAAAGGAATACTTTGTTTCTGGCTGCGGGGGTGATAGCTTTGGAAATGTAGTAAGGTGTTTCTTGCGGTAGGTTTGATATGGAGATCTACTTCTAGTAGTCCTGATCGGTTTATGATGTTGATATCTAAAAATTCGACTTGATCATTGCTGCTATTACTTGTAAATTTCAGGTGAGGGTCTGTTAGGTTAAGCCACTGGATGAATTCAGGAAGTGTGTCGTCCCCACCAGTCCAGATAAAAAAGATGTCATCAATGTATCTGGACCAGTGGGTCACAGATTCGAAAAAAGGGGCTGCTTCATTGTAGATAAATTTGGATTCCCATCTTGCCATGTAGATATTGGCTATAGATGGGGCTACAGATGCTCCCATACTAACGCCTTTGGTTTGGGGAAAAAGATGATGTCCAAATGAGAAAATATTTTCTGTGAGTATGATTTGTAGGCACTCTTTGATGAATGGTTTAGAGCAAGGTATTTTAAATGCATCTATAAACCAGTCAGTAGCCTCTATTGCTTCTTGTTGTGGAATGTTACTGTATAGCGACTCGATGTCGAGGGTCACTAATACATCATGGTTACTGTTGAAAGTTAGATGTTCAACTTTGTTGATTATATCTCTTGTGTCTTGCACATAGGATGTGATTTGAGAGATGTAGGGTCTTAGCTGGTTATCCACAAATTTAGATAGAGGTTCTGTGACTGTGCCGATAGTGGAGACTATCGGTCTATATGGAGGGTTTTTGAGGCTTTTATGGATTTTTGGTACTCCATATATACATGCCGTTTTATTTTTTGAGGAGTTGAGGTAATCATATTCTTTAGTTGTAATGTGTTTTTCATCTAGAGCATGGGTTGTTAGAGTTAGTATTCGTTTTTCTATTTCAAAAATAGGGTTAGTCTGTATTTTTGAGTAGAAGGTATTATCTTGTAGCATATTGAGCATCTTATTTTTGTAGTCGTCAGTATCTAAGACGACAATTCCGCCACCTTTATCGCAGCATTTTATTGTTAAGTGCTTATTTCCTATTAGACTTTTCATTGCTGTGAATTCTTGTTTGTTCAGATTGTAGGCTGGTTTGGGAATGAATTTTAGATCTTGCTCAAGTTGTTTGAGGACCGTGTTTTCAAAGGTTGATACCTCTGGTCCTAGTTGCTCTAATGTAGGGGTGAATGTGGACGGTAGTCTTAATTTGCTCACATTGGGGTCTGAATCTGTATTCTGTTCATTGTTCGCGAAGAACTTGCTAAGTCTAATTTTTCTAAAGAATGAAAAGATGTCTTGAAAAAGTTCAAATGTATTAGCCGATGTGTGGGGAACAAAGGAGAGACCTTTGGATAAAAGGTCTATAGCGGGGGGTTCTAGTTGATGAGATGACAAATTAAAGATGGGAATTACATTCCGCTTTTCCAATATTGCCGGTTCCTTGTCTCTAATAGGTGTTGGGGGTCTGGTTGGTAATGGTGCCCCTGGTAGTTCCCTCTGGATTGGGGTTGTGTTTGGAATCGGACTCTTTGTTTGCCTCTGCCTCTCCCTCGTTGTCCTAAAAAAGGCTGATAAGAATTTTTTGGGTTAAAGGAGCTATATGCATCCGGTGCATCATATGGATGGGATGGTCCCTCATTATCGGAATCAGTTGTATCTGAAAAGGTCCTAACTTTCTGTTGTCTTGCTGTTTGGTCATTTAAAAAGTGGTTATGTTTATAGAAATCTACATTGAGATAAGGATATGTTCTCTCTAATGTGTTAAATCTTTTGCCTTTTGTGAGTTTGTCTACATTTCTTTTATTTAAGTATTCTGCGAAGGAAGCTAATTCTCTATTCGAGTCCTCCAGTTTTTTTGTTGCTTCTTCTATATTGTTATTTTTTCTTATTAGTTCTTCTAGTTCTTTAAGTTCAACTTTGAGTGACGATGCTAGCTCTTTGGCTGTCTCGATGATCAATATCATTAGATCTCGTGAGCAGCGGCTGGCAATCATGCTCCACTTTTCTAGAAATTCCTTGTGATGGACAAATAATCCAGGTATATTGCGGACTCGCAAGCCTTGTGGAATAATTCCTGCCTTTAAATATTCCAGCATAAATTCTCCATGGGCTTCTATTCTTTTTAGTTTTTTCTTAAGGTCGATCAATTTATTTGTATCGTCATTATTTATGGAGCCTGTTCTGGAGTTGTTACCAAAGGAGCTGCTTGTGCCTACTAGTAGTGCAAATTCCTCATCTGTAAACCCGAATGTTTTTAATTGGGCCATGAGGGTTTTGGGCGAGGAAATGGATAATATGGGGAGGCTAGGTAGTATAGGGAACACGAGATGACACAGGATAGGGAGCAGATAATGATATCGGATGTATCAGACTTATAAGATGTTAAAGAGCTTGTTGATATAGCCACACAGGAGTATAGAGTTTAGTAGAACTGAGCAGTATAGAGGACAGGAATAGCAAAGAATAGAGAATAACACTTGAGTATCTAATTTAACACATTTTTAGAACATCTGAAGGCATACTGATAAATGAGAGGTGTCTATTATAGCTATCCTCTTTGTATATTGATAGTACATGGAGTCCCGTACAAACAGGTTGTAGGTAAATTTTATGCAAATAATTAGGACCCCCTGAAGATTCCTAGGACAGGGTAATATATGTTTGTAGAATAACAACCTAGGCAATTCTTGTGAGTAGCAGTTGTAAATAATTTCTATCTAATAGTCAGAACAGTATAAGCAGTGCGACGAAAAAATGAAAATTGTAATTCTTTTTTAATTATAAATTCTGGGTACATTCACAATTAAAAACAAATTTAATATACATAGTAAAATTATGACAAATACTAAAATAAATTGTGGGTTACACAGGGATGAAGAATATACAAATATGGTGGCACAACTGTATATTATTCGACGCGCGTTTCGGCGTAGTTAACGCCTTCGTCAGGAAAGCTAAGGCCACAATTCCTGTAATATAAAAAGAAATATAAAAATTCTAAATCATATTTCGTCACTGCCAGAGTATTTGTTACAAATTCTCTTAATGTTGAGTTTAACATATTTTAAGTCTGACTAAGTAGTTTGATTTAATGAACATGTGGTATGCCTTCAATCACAAGATTATAATTGTAACTTTGTTGTAACAACGCTGAGTTCGATCACAAAAAGAAGAATAACTGAGACATCATCAACTTACAGATACAATAGAACTATTAAAGCAGTATATTTCATTCTTTGACATTTCAGCCTATTGCTAATTAGAAGTAATTTTTACAGGAAGAAGGAGTAGTGAGAGGGTATAGAGCAGATAGTTGTGTTCTCCATTAATTTAATTTAAGACAGAGGATAATTCGTTACATGTCTACCTGTGCTTCAAGCATCAAACGAGGGGTTTCCAGGAATTTAGGTAAGTTATTTTTCTTGTAGGTGGATGCCTATTAATGTAGAACACATGATTAGCTGATTTTATTAGAAGCCATTTTCTTTATACTAGTTCATCCCAAGTTGATTAATACCTTAATTGATGTTTATTCATTCAAATATAGTAGATGTTGAAATGGGATGGCTGTTCTTTTATGTTCTGTATTCCGATAAGTCCATGAACATGGTACAACCTAAGGTAATAGGAATTAGAGGAT
Source organism: Triturus cristatus (assembly GCF_964204655.1). NCBI lineage: Eukaryota > Metazoa > Chordata > Amphibia > Caudata > Salamandridae > Triturus > Triturus cristatus. The sequence goes on from NC_140589.1 coordinate 187,351,787, forward strand.
ATATAGCTTGCTGATATTTAGAAGGGAATGAAACAGCACAGCTTGGTTACTCATTAGTGCCGTTGTTACATTACCTTATTTAGTGGAAGTTTTACGTATAGATGGCAATTCTTTAATTCTTCGTTGCAAGCAGTTCTTATATGTTTTTTAAAACCTAGGAAAATGAAAACACGAGGATGTTCAAATGACTATTATGTATATTTAAGTCTAAATGTGGGTTAAAGTTTATGATTTAATGTGGTTGCCGCATTACCTGGTATCGAGTAGATTCTTGTAAGTGCCGGTCTTGATAAAAAAGGTTGATATATAAAACAGTGGCAGTAGAGGCGTCGCAGGTATGATATAACCTAGGAGTGGGATGACATGAATGAAGTTAAAGTAATGCGTGGGGGAAAGATGTGGAAATGAGAGTAGTTACTGTGCTATTGATACGAAAAAAATATGTATGCTGCTAATAGTCTGCCAATTGGAAAAGAGTTTCGCTTATTAGATAATGTTTGAATCAAATGTTTTAACATGATTCATAGATGTGCGAGAGATATCGTTATAGTGTAGTTTAAACATGCAACGTTTGATAGTTGTTAGTAGGCCTTCGTCGTGTCGCATTAAATGTGAAAATGTCTATCGGTCGATCTGAACAGGTTTACTTAAGTATTGAAGGTGCCTAAAGAGTAGACCGTGTCGTTTCTAGTGATATTCTCCGATTCGTTATTAGTATGTTACACGTGGACGCTGCTACATTGTATATACGCGCAAAGCGAGTGATGGACGACTTGTTACAGACTGATGTTAGGATCTAAAATATTAACAGTCTGGAGTTTGTTCTTAATAGCTCAGTCACGTAATCTAATATTAAGTTTTTACGGTGAGATCAAGTGGCGGGCAGGCTTACCTTTACATTAGACGCGTTATCGATGTCGACCGGGCTCTTTGGATAATGGTTGAAACAATGTATCGATGTATCCCGTCTATATATTGGTATTCGTCTTTATGAGTGGTGCCTTCCCATTGGTGCAATTCTAGAGCCTAACGTCTGAAAATTACGTAGCTTAAATGACGTTAGGCTACGTTTACAGCGTATTGAAGTGGCTAACCTATCAATGCAACGTATCACTTTTCAAATTAAGTATTAACGAACGCGATCTAAAAAATACGGCGCGTGGTGTAGCGGAATTCATTAGCATATGTTGATCTTTCAGTGCATCGTATCGCTTTTCAGGTTATGTATTGACGAACGTGATGTAAAAAATACAGCGCGTGGCGTAGCGGAATTCATTAACATATGGTGATCTTTCACATATCGCAATTCGTACTTTTATCGTTTAGATAATATATAAAAAGAGGTCTGTGTGTCGCCGGCAAATGGTACAACCTCCATGTTGTATGATGGAATAAATCTTGTGTCACAATAGTGACATAATGAGAGGCCTTTTGTTATTTTTCCTATTCGCTCAAAAGTAAGTCTTAAAACTTTTTTTGTTGTGATGTACTGTAGCTGTAGTAATGAATTAATTGGTACAGCACAAAATTAGATTACAGGGGAAGTTCTACGGAAAGGATTAGGAAGAAGAACCTTACGTCCATTATGTTATTTTTAGGGGAAGGGATTTCTCAGAGCTTTCTTGGATTTATAGGGTTTCTTAATGGTGAGGGTGTATCACTACTAAGATAGAGGGTGAATGCATGTTGTATTGAGAAAGTTAGCAGATTAAAGGGTACTTTAGATGATTGCATTTTCCCACGGTAATTCATTGTTGAGACCATTTTTAAAAGTATTTAGTGAAAAAATCCAAAAGACTTCCCGTTTTTTGCGGATTTTGGTTCCATATGTTTCATCTGGTATGTTGATTTTCTCTAAAATGCGCCAGCGGATGTCATCTGGTTTGTGTTGAAGTTCTAAGAAGTGTTTTACCAGAGGGGCTGTCAGTTTTTTAGTTTTTATGGCTGAGCGATGTTCAGATATTCTTGTTTGTATTGCTCTGGATGTTTCTCCCACGTAGCCTAATTGGCACGGGCAGAGAATAAGGTACACTACGTTTTGTGTTTTGCAGTTCCACATCTGTGTTGCTTGAATTGTAAAACCATTATGTGTTAGTGTCTCACCTGAACTGATGAGATCACAGGATTTACAATTAGTACACTTAAATGTTCCTTTAATGGGACGTTGCCCATCGATGGATTTCTGTATGTACTGGGATTTGATGTTACTATCTTCAAATTTAGAGTGTACTAGGATGTCTTTCAAATTTTTATTTCTGCGGTGGGCATATAGAGGTTTTTCTAGTTTGGTGGTACTGGTAGGGCTGCAATTCAAAATATGCCAATTTTTATTGATAATGTATTTAACTTTAGCATTCAAGGTTGAGTGCCTTGTTATACATACCAATTGTTTTTGTTCTTGTATTTTCTCTTTTCGCAATAGGCAGTCTCTGTCGTAGAATCTAGCTCTTTTGTATGATTCTCTTATGAGGCGATGGGGGTAGCCTCTTTCTAGAAATGTGGTTTTCATGATGGTGGCTTGTTTGTCAAAGTCTGAAAGGTTAGAACAATTCCGTCTGACTCTTAGGAATTGTGAAAAAGGAATACTTTGTTTCTGGCTGCGGGGGTGATAGCTTTGGAAATGTAGTAAGGTGTTTCTTGCGGTAGGTTTGATATGGAGATCTACTTCTAGTAGTCCTGATCGGTTTATGATGTTGATATCTAAAAATTCGACTTGATCATTGCTGCTATTACTTGTAAATTTCAGGTGAGGGTCTGTTAGGTTAAGCCATTGGATGAATTCAGGAAGTGTGTCGTCCCCACCAGTCCAGATAAAAAAGATGTCATCAATGTATCTGGACCAGTGGGTCACAGATTCGAAAAAAGGGGCTGCTTCATTGTAGATAAATTTGGATTCCCATCTTGCCATGTAGATATTGGCTATAGACAACAAGGGAGAGGCAGAGGCAAACAAAGAGTCTGATTCCAAACACAACCCCAATCCAGAGGGAACTACCAGGGGCACCATTACCAACCAGACCCCCAACACCTATTCTCCATGGGCTTCTATTCTTTTTAGTTTTTTCTTAAGTGATCGAACTCAGCGTTGTTACAACAAAGTTACAATTATAATCTTGTGATTGAAGGCATACCACATGTTCATTAAATCAAACTACTTAGTCAGACTTAAAATATGTTAAACTCAACATTAAGAGAATTTGTAACAAATACTCTGGCAGTGACGAAATATGATTTAGAATTTTTATATTTCTTTTTATATTACAGGAATTGTGGCCTTAGCTTTCCTGACGAAGGCGTTAACTACGCCGAAACGCGCGTCGAATAATATACAGTTGTGCCACCATATTTGTATATTCTTCATCCCTGTGTAACCCACAATTTATTTTAGTATTTGTCATAATTTTACTATGTATAGTAAATTTGTTTTTAATTGTGAATGTACCCAGAATTTATAATTAAAAAAGAATTACAATTTTCATTTTTTCGTCTCACTGCTTATACTGTTCTGACTATTAGATAGAAATTATTTACAACTGCTACTCACAAGAATTGCCTAGGTTGTTATTCTACAAACATATATTACCCTGTCCTAGGAATCTTCAGGGGGTCCTAATTATTTGCATAAAATTTACCTACAACCTGTTTGTACGGGACTCTATGTACTATCAATATACAAAGAGGATAGCTATAATAGACACCTCTCATTTATCAGTATGCCTTCAGATGTTCTAAAAATTTGTTAAATTAGATACTCAAGTGTTATTCTCTATTCTTTGCTATTCCTGTCCTCTATACTGCTCAGTTCTACTAAACTCTATACTCCTGTGTGGCTATATCAACAAGCTCTTTAACATCTTATAAGTCTGATACATCCGATATCATTATCTGCTCCCTATCCTGTGTCATCTCGTGTTCCCTATACTACCTAGCCTCCCCATATTATCCATTTCCTCGCCCAAAACCCTCATGGCCCAATTAAAAACATTCGGGTTTACAGATGAGGAATTTGCACTACTAGTAGGCACAAGCAGCTCCTTTGGTAACAACTCCAGAACAGGCTCCCTAAATAATGACGATACAAATAAATTGATCGACCTTAAGAAAAAACTAAAAAGAATAGAAGCCCATGGAGAATTTATGCTGGAATATTTAAAGGCAGGAATTATTCCACAAGCCTTGCGAGTCCGCAATATACCTGGACTATTTGTCCATCACAAGGAATTTCTAGAAAAGTGGAGCATGATTGCCAGCCGCTGCTCACGAGATCTAATGATATTGATCATCGAGACAGCCAAAGAGCTATCATCGTCACTCAAAGTTGAACTTAAAGAACTAGAAGAACTAATAAGAAAAAATAACAATATAGAAGAAGCAACAAAAAAACTGGAGGACTCGAATAGAGAATTAGCTTCCTTCGCAGAATACTTAAATAAAAGAAAAGTAGACAAACTCACAAAAGACAAAAGATTTAACACATTAGAGAGAACATATCCTTATCTCAATGTAGATTTCTATAAACATAACCACTTTTTAAATGACCAAACAGCAAGACAACAGAAAGTTAGGACCTTTTCAGATACAACTGATTCCGATAATGAGGGACCATCCCATCCATATGATGCACCGGATGCATATAGCTCCTTTAACCCAAAAAATTCTTATCAGCCTTTTTTAGTACAACGAGGGAGAGGCAGAGGCAAACAAAGAGTCCGATTCCAAACACAACCCCAATCCAGAGGGAACTACCAGGGGCACCATTACCAACCAGACCCCCAACACCTATTAGAGACAAGGAACAGGCAATATTGGAAAAGCGGAATGTAATTCCCATCTTTAATTTGTCATCTCATCAACTAGAACCCCCCGCTATAGACCTTTTATCCAAAGGTCTCTCCTTTGTTCCCCACACATCGGCTAATACATTTGAACTTTTTCAAGACATCTTTTCATTCTTTAGAAAAATTAGACTTAGCAAGTTCTTCGCGAACAATGAACAGAATACAGATTCAGACCCCAATGTGAGCAAATTAAGACTACCGTCCACATTCACCCCTACATTAGAGCAACTAGGACCAGAGGTATCAACCTTTGAAAACACGGTCCTCAAACAACTTGAGCAAGATCTAAAATTCATTCCCAAACCAGCCTACAATCTGAACAAACAAGAATTCACAGCAATGAAAAGTCTAATAGGAAATAAGCACTTAACAATAAAATGCTGCGATAAAGGTGGCGGAATTGTCGTCTTAGATACTGACGACTACAAAAATAAGATGCTCAATATGCTACAAGATAATACCTTCTACTCAAAAATACAGACTAACCCTATTTTTGAAATAGAAAAACGAATACTAACTCTAACAACCCATGCTCTAGATGAAAAACAAATTACAACTAAAGAATATGATTACCTCAACTCCTCAAAAAATAAAACGGCATGTATATATGGAGTACCAAAAATCCATAAAAGCCTCAATAACCCTCCATATAGACCGATAGTCTCCACTATCGGCACAGTCACAGAACCTCTATCTAAATTTGTAGATAACCAGCTAAGACCCTACATCTCTCAAATCACATCCTATGTGCAAGACACAAGAGATATAATCAACAAAGTTGAACATCTAACTTTCAACAGTAACCATGATGTATTAGTGACCCTCGACATCGAGTCGCTATACAGTAACATTCCACAACAAGAAGCAATAGAGGCTACTGACTGGTTTATAGATGCATTTAAAATACCTTGCTCTAAACCATTTATCAAAGAGTGCCTACAAATCATACTCACAGAAAATATTTTCTCATTTGGACATCATCTTTTTCGCCAAACCAAAGGCGTTAGTATGGGAGCATCTGTAGCCCCATCTAAGGCCAATATCTACATGGCAAGATGGGAATCCAAATTTATCTACAATGAAGCAGCCCCTTTTTTCGAATCTGTGACCCTCTGGTCCAGATACATTGATGACATCTTTTTTATCTGGACTGGTGGGGACGACACACTTCCTGAATTCATCCAATGGCTTAACCTAACAGACCCTCACCTGAAATTTACAAGTAATAGCAGCAATGATCAAGTCGAATTTTTAGATATCAACATCATAAACCGATCAGGACTACTAGAAGTAGATCTCCATATCAAACCTACCGCAAGAAACACCTTACTACATTTCCAAAGCTATCACCCCCGCAGCCAGAAACAAAGTATTCCTTTTTCACAATTCCTAAGAGTCAGACGGAATTGTTCTAACCTTTCAGACTTTGACAAACAAGCCACCATCATGAAAACCAAATTTCTAGAAAGAGGCTACCCCCATCGCCTCATAAGAGAATCATACAAAAGAGCTAGATTCTACGACAGAGACTGCCTATTGCGAAAAGAGAAAATACAAGAACAAAAACAATTGGTATGTATAACAAGGCACTCAACCTTGAATGCTAAAGTTAAATACATTATCAATAAAAATTGGCATATTTTGAATTGCAGCCCTACCAGTACCACCAAACTAGAAAAACCTCTATATGCCCACCGCAGAAATAAAAATTTGAAAGACATCCTAGTACACTCTAAATTTGAAGATAGTAACATCAAATCCCAGTACATACAGAAATCCATCGATGGGCAACGTCCCATTAAAGGAACATTTAAGTGTACTAATTGTAAATCCTGTGATCTCATCAGTTCAGGTGAGACACTAACACATAATGGTTTTACAATTCAAGCAACACAGATGTGGAACTGCAAAACACAAAACGTAGTGTACCTTATTCTCTGCCCGTGCCAATTAGGCTACGTGGGAGAAACATCCAGAGCAATACAAACAAGAATATCTGAACATCGCTCAGCCATAAAAACTAAAAAACTGACAGCCCCTCTGGTAAAACACTTCTTAGAACTTCAACACAAACCAGATGACATCCGCTGGCGCATTTTAGAGAAAATCAACATACCAGATGAAACATATGGAACCAAAATCCGCAAAAAACGGGAAGTCTTTTGGATTTTTTCACTAAATACTTTTAAAAATGGTCTCAACAATGAATTACCGTGGGAAAATGCAATCATCTAAAGTACCCTTTAATCTGCTAACTTTCTCAATACAACATGCATTCACCCTCTATCTTAGTAGTGATACACCCTCACCATTAAGAAACCCTATAAATCCAAGAAAGCTCTGAGAAATCCCTTCCCCTAAAAATAACATAATGGCCGTAAGGTTCTTCTTCCTAATCCTTTCCGTAGAACTTCCTCTGTAATCTAATTTTGTGCTGTACCAATTAATTCATTACTACAGCTACAGTACATCACAACAAAAAAAGTTTTAAGACTTACTTTTGAGCGAATAGGAAAAATAACAAAAGGCCTCTCATTATGTCACTATTGTGACACAAGATTTATTCCATCATACAACATGGAGGTTGTACCATTTGCCGGCGACACACAGACCTCTTTTTATATATTATCTAAACGATAAAAGTACGAATTGCGATATGTGAAAGGTCACCATATGTTAATGAATTCCGCTACGCCACGCGCTGTATTTTTTACATCACGTTCGTCAATACATAACTTGAAAAGCGATACGATGCACTGAAAGATCAACATATGCTAATGAATTCCGCTACACCACGCGCCGTATTTTTTAGATCGCGTTCGTTAATACTTAATTTGAAAAGTGATACGTTGCATTGATAGGTTAGCCACTTCAATACGCTGTAAACGTAGCCTAACGTCATTTAAGCTACGTAATTTTCAGACGTTAGGCTCTAGAATTGCACCAATGGGAAGGCACCACTCATAAAGACGAATACCAATATATAGACGGGATACATCGATACATTGTTTCAACCATTATCCAAAGAGCCCGGTCGACATCGATAACGCGTCTAATGTAAAGGTAAGCCTGCCCGCCACTTGATCTCACCGTAAAAACTTAATATTAGATTACGTGACTGAGCTATTAAGAACAAACTCCAGACTGTTAATATTTTAGATCCTAACATCAGTCTGTAACAAGTCGTCCATCACTCGCTTTGCGCGTATATACAATGTAGCAGCGTCCACGTGTAACATACTAATAACGAATCGGAGAATATCACTAGAAACGACACGGTCTACTCTTTAGGCACCTTCAATACTTAAGTAAACCTGTTCAGATCGACCGATAGACCTTTTCACATTTAATGCGACACGACGAAGGCCTACTAACAACTATCAAACGTTGCATGTTTAAACTACACTATAACGATATCTCTCGCACATCTATGAATCATGTTAAAACATTTGATTCAAACATTATCTAATAAGCGAAACTCTTTTCCAATTGGCAGACTATTAGCAGCATACATATTTTTTTCGTATCAATAGCACAGTAACTACTCTCATTTCCACATCTTTCCCCCACGCATTACTTTAACTTCATTCATGTCATCCCACTCCTAGGTTATATCATACCTGCGACGCCTCTACTGCCACTGTTTTATATATCAACCTTTTTTATCAAGACCGGCACTTACAAGAATCTACTTGATACCAGGTAATGCGGCAACCACATTAAATCATAAACTTTAACCCACATTTAGACTTAAATATACATAATAGTCATTTGAACATCCTCGTGTTTTCATTTTCCTAGGTTTTAAAAAACATATAAGAACTGCTTGCAACGAAGCATTAAAGAATTGTCATCTATACGTAAAACTTCCACTAAATAAGGTAATGTAACAACGGCACTAATGAGTAACCAAGCTGTGCTGTTTCATTCCCTTCTAAATATCAGCAAGCTATATATCCTCTAATTCCTATTACCTTAGGTTGTACCATGTTCATGGACTTATCGGAATACAGAACATAAAAGAACAGCCATCCCATTTCAACATCTACTATATTTGAATGAATAAACATCAATTAAGGTATTAATCAACTTGGGATGAACTAGTATAAAGAAAATGGCTTCTAATAAAATCAGCTAATCATGTGTTCTACATTAATAGGCATCCACCTACAAGAAAAATAACTTACCTAAATTCCTGGAAACCCCTCGTTTGATGCTTGAAGCACAGGTAGACATGTAACGAATTATCCTCTGTCGTAAATTAAATTAATGGAGAACACAACTATCTGCTCTATACCCTCTCACTACTCCTGCTTCCTGTAAAAATTACTTCTAATTAGCAATAGGCTGAAATGTCAAAGAATGAAATATACTGCTTTAATAGTTCTATTGTATCTGTAAGTTGATGATGTCTCAGTTATTCTTCTTTTTGTGATCGAACTCAGCGTTGTTACAACAAAGTTACAATTATAATCTTGTGATTGAAGGCATACCACATGTTCATTAAATCAAACTACTTAGTCAGACTTAAAATATGTTAAACTCAACATTAAGAGAATTTGTAACAAATACTCTGGCAGTGACGAAATATGATTTAGAATTTTTATATTTCTTTTTATATTACAGGAATTGTGGCCTTAGCTTTCCTGAAGAAGGCGTTAACTACGCCGAAACGCGCGTCGAATAATATACAGTTGTGCCACCATATTTGTATATTCTTCATCCCTGTGTAACCCACAATTTATTTTAGTATTTGTCATAATTTTACTATGTATATTAAATTTGTTTTTAATTGTGAATGTACCCAGAATTTATAATTAAAAAAGAATTACAATTTTCATTTTTTCGTCTCACTGCTTATACTGTTCTGACTATTAGATAGAAATTATTTACAACTGCTACTCACAAGAATTGCCTAGGTTGTTATTCTACAAACACTCACTACACTTATCAACATGTCTCAATGGTTGATATGCATGACTTTGATGTTTTGTGGTGTTTGACAATAATGTGCCTGCATGACAGATGTCTCCCAAGGAAGTGCACAAGACACCACCTTTACACTTTTCTTGGACACGCTGGCACATTAGAAACGAAGGCACAGTTTTGAAAAATATTTCTTTAGAGATTATACATATACATGTTCCTACTGTGTGGTTGCATTTGGGTAAGTCCTTGGTTGTTGCTGATACCAACTTACGAGTGTCAAGTCATCCAGACCACCATGGTGCCATGTATATGTACTTACTGATACCCCATTTCTCCTTTACTGTGGCTTATTTGATTTGGGCTGCCAGCTCATACAATGGCTGTGTAAAAGTAGTTTTCTGTGCACCTCCTTGTGTGACTTCTGTTATACAGGCACATGTGTGTTCTGATCAAAAAGTGGCACATTCACACATTCCAAAGACGTTGATTGTGTAAAGTGTTGTGATTCCCAAGGGTCCACAATGTATTTATTTTGGCTTTCATAATTACTCACAGGTCTCTGAGTGTGGGGACACCTTCAGCATTGGCGTCAGTTATTTGCCCTTGGGGGCACCACTACTGTTTCTTTCACAGTGAACAAGAGGTGGCATGCCTTCATAGTATGGCTGTGCTCAACAATTCCCAGACACCATATCCTTTGTCTAAATGGATATCGAGTTATTAGCTGTTGTGTCCGGATATTCATTGTTTCCAAGGGGCATGATGGGTCAACCAACTGGGGAGTGCAGGGCTTACATATGTGCGTGGTATTGTAAATGTTACTCTTGATGCTTTTCATGATATGCACTGTGACCTCTTTAGTTTGGACTCATGTGTCATATGTATACAGGTGTCTGATTATTTCCTGTCTCTTCACCTTGCCCACAGCATCGTCGGGGGACACCGAGGGAGACACCTGCACGGACGTGGAGGAGGGATCCAGCACCGGTGCCACCAGTGCTGGCGAGTCTGGCGCAGCAAGTGGCACGGAGGGCGAGGGGAGTCAGGCGGAGGACCTGTCTGGTGGCGACACCGACTACGACGCTGACGGGTTCGAGGCTGAACTCCCAGAGGGGGCGGAGGCTGCTCCAACAGCTGGCAGCAGCACTAAATCTATCGCCGCCCCCTCCATTCCCATCACCGCCCTCCCAGTTGCTCCGGTCCCTTCTGTCTGTGTAGGGCAACAACATGTCTCGTTCGTGCCAGGCACCGCACCTCCTGCCCCTGTCTCCCCTGCTGCCCTCACTGCCGACATTCAGCGGCAGTTGCTGGTTGGCCAGACATCGCTGCTGAGTGTCCTCCATGGCCACACCAGACTGCTGACACAGATGGTGTCGTACATGGAGGGCATGTCATCAGCGATGTCTGACCAACGGGTGTTGCTGAGGTCCATGGACTCGTCACTGACGACAGCAGTGAGTCTCCTGCAGCGCTTCGTCCCCCCCTACCCCTGCACCATCCACACTTCCCACTCCCATGCCTGTCTCAAGCACACCCAAACGTTCCCAGGCATGCACCCCACCAGATACAGGCAGCACACCAACACGGAAGGGCAAGCGCACACCTCCTGTCACGCACACTCAGGGGGAAGAAGGCACACCCACTGGGTCTGGGGCACACAGGTAGAGACGCAGACACAGTGGGAGTCCGCATTCCTCACTCCTCAGTCCCTCCAATGTCACTCCCCTCGGCTCCCCTGCCCCACAATCTGAGAAGGAGACCTACTTGGCTGTGCTAGGCCTCAGCCCCACTAGTTCACCGGCCCGCAAACGGGCAAGGCACTCCACGGGTAGGGGAGTTGAGCCCCCCCTGTCCACCACCTCCCCCAGTAGCGCTGCAACCCATCCCTCCCACCCCCCCTCCATGGAGCCTGTGGGTTCTTCGGGTGCAGGGGAGACGCTGGCCGAGCTTGCGGATGTGTGCAGCGCCCTGCTAACCACCACATTTGGCACTGCCCCACCCTCTGTGGTGGAGTCGTCCGTCCCTGCACCCACAACACCTACCCTTCCCCCTCCTGTCCCTGCGGTGCCTGGTCCTTCCCCACATGATGCCCCCCCCACCAGTGGATGAACAGGAAGTGTCAAATGTGCAGGCAAGCTAGGGGAGACATGTGGCCATGTGTCCCCCCCAGGACTTCGCATCTGGACTGGCCTATGGCCTTTGTAAATAGTGTCCTTTTCTACGTTTTAATTTAATGCCGAATACAGCATTTTGTTTTTCCTTTGCACACTATTGATTTTCTGGTATTGATGTTGGTGCTGATGCTCCCTGAGTTGGGGTGGTGATAATGTGTTAGGTGTCTGGGAAATGTTGTAGTGTGCTGCTCATTGGGTGGACCCTGGTATCTGCGTGCCATCAAAAGGTCTCTGCAAATAATCTTTGGTCATGTATGCTCTTTGTGTTTGGAGACATTGCCACAAGGAGTGTTCCTTCCTCTGTGGCACCTGACATCTTCCCTGCAGGGAGTTGCACAATTGTTGTGCTGACCTGTGTCTACAATTCCTTGGTGGGTGACAGATCCCTTCAACTATGGCCATGCCTGCTCAGCAATGTCTCCGCCTGCATCGTCTGTGCCATCCTTGGTAGTCAATGTACTTGTATATGGAGTATGTTGCCTTGCCTTCATGTAGAAATGGTGCCTTTTACGCACTATGCATGTGTGTACTCCCAGCCTAGCACACATATGTTACTTGTTCTGCAGGGTATTTGGGCACCTGACTCACAATTGTGGGCATTGTATCTGTGGGAACTCCACCCTATTCCTTCCATGGGAGATAACAACTTGGTGGCTGTCCCAGCACCTGTACATTCCTATCAGTCCTCGAATGTGCGTGACAGTGTGTGTTCCCTTTGGCTCTCTTAGTTTAGTAGACTTTAACATGACTATACAGTCTTGTGGCATGCTCTCAGTGTGTGTACTGTGCTGCATCCGCAAGGGGTGGGTATGCATGTGTCATTTGTCACCACACACACATGTGGTGTGTCATGCAGTGGGGGAAGGACATCCATCCTCATGGGAGTGGGACACTGCTGCCAGTGATGTGTTGTTATGGCACTCTTAACATAGTCGCACATTGTGGATGCCTTCACACACCCATGGAGTTGTGCTCATCTGAGGATGATGTACACACCCCACTGCCGGGAGTGATAGGCACCCACCCCTCATATGTCTGGGCACTGCTGAGAGTGATAGGCACCCACCCCTCATTTGTCAGGGCACTGCTGGGAGTGATAGGCACCCACCCCTCATAAGTCTGGGCACTGCTGGGAGTGATAGGCACCCACCCCTCATATGTCTGGCCACTGCTGGGAGTGATAGGCACCCACCCCTCATTTGTCTGGGCACTGCTGGGAGTGATAGGCACCCACCCCTCATATGTCTGGGCACTGCTGGGAGTGATAGGCACCCACCCCTCATATATCTGGGCACTGCTGGGAGTGATAGGCACCCACCCCTCATATGTCTTGGCACTGCTGGGAGTGATAGGCATCCACCCCTAATTTGTCTGGGCACTGCTGGGGGTGATAGGCACCCACCCCTCATATGTCTGGGCACTGCTGGGAGTGATATGCACCCACCCCTCATATGTCTATGTCCTCTGCAGGTGTTCCTCTGCACCAACCCCCATGTCCCTGTCCACTGCTGGGAGTAATATGCATCCACCCCTCATATGTCTGGGCACTGCTGGGAGTGATAGGCACCCACCCCTCATATGTCTGGGCACTGCTGGGAGTGATAGGCACCCACCCCTCATTTGTCTGGGCACTGCTGGGAGTGATAGGCACCCACCCCTCATATGTATGGGCACTGCTAGGAGTGATATGCACCCACCCCTCATATGTCTCTGTCCACTGCAGGTGTTCCTCTGCACCCACCCCCATGTCTCTGTCCACTGATGTGAATCCTAGGCAGACACCCACCCACCCGCCTGCACCCTTGGTGCAGTACACTGCTCTCCTGGGCATACACCCCCCCAATACACTGGTTAGATGCTGCACCAGGCCCTATGACAACATTCGTGGCTTGTGTACATCTTGTTTCACTGATGTACTGGTGCCCCATGCTCTGAGAGCGTGTGTACGGCCCGTACCACTATTGTTGGGGTGACGTAGGGGTACGGCCCGTACCCATGCCCTCAGAGCGTGGGTACGGGTCGTACCACGCGTACCCCTACGTCACCCCAACAATGGTGGTATGACATGTACCCACGCTGTGATGGCGTGGGTACGGGCTGTACCACCATTGTTGGGGTGATGTAGGGGTACAGGCCGTACCCATGCTCTGAGGGCGTGTGTACGGGCCGTACCCCCATTGTTGGTGTGACGTAGGGGTACGGCCCGTACCCACACTCTGAGGGCGTGGGTACGGGCCGTACCACCATTGTTGGGGTGATGTAGGGGTGCGGCCCGTACCCACGATCTGAGGGCGTGGGTACGGGCCGTACCACCATTGTTGGGGTGACGTAGGGGTGCGGCCCGTACCCACACTCTAAGGGCGTGGGTACGGGGCGTACCACGCATACCCCTACGTCACCCCAACAATGGTGGTACGGCCGTACCCACGCCCCCAGAGCGTGTGTATGGGCCGTACCACCATTGTTGGTGTGACGTAGGGGTACGGCCCGTACCCACGCTCTGAGGGCGTGGGTACTGGCCGTACCACCATTGTTGGGGTGACGTAGGAGTGCGGCCTGTACCCACGCTCTGAGGGCGTGGGTACGGGTCGTACCACGCGTACCCCTATGTCACCCCAGCAATGGTGGTACGGGCCGTACCCACGCCCCCAGAGCGTGGGTACGGGCCGTACCACCATTGTTGGGGTGACGTAGGGGTACACGTGGTACGACCCGAACCCACGCTGTGAGGGCATGTGTATGGCCCGTACCACCATTGTTGTGGTGATGGGACGCGTCCACGTCCACTTCCGTTGTGGCGGGACGCAGGCCTTGGTGGACACGCTCCCCGAAGTGATCAGACCCTGGAGGTACTGTATGTACATGATATATGTGGAATAATTTGGGTAGGGGTTATGTTTCCTGCCCTCTCCCCCCCCTTTGCCCCTGGGTGTTGTTCTGACCTTCTGCGGCGTCTGCGTCGGTTTCTCTGCACCAGGTCGTAGGCTAGGAGGGCCGGGATTACACGTAGGATGGGGTCCATGGCTGTCCGTCGCGTACCGGCGCTCCTTCTTCGCGTCGTCCACAATTTCCCAGGAGTTTTTGGCTGCCGTAAAATATTAGCCGTGCGGAGTGACGTAGGCATGAATCGTACTTGCTGGTCCGTAAAACGCTGCCTGCCTCCATCCGGACGTCACGTACGCGATGTCCCAGATCGGAATTGTGGGTATTGTTTAGCCGCACGTAGTTTTGTACGATTCGTACGGAAATGGTATTTCTGTAGGAATCGTACTTGCTGATTTGTAAAGGGGATTTCCCGGGTACGAGTCGTTCGGAGAAAACGCTCCGTACGACCATTCGTACCCGGGTTTTAACGGATCGGAATCGGCACCTTACTGTAAAATTAAATAACATATATAGGGCCTGAGGTACAAAAGTATGTTTTTGGTATTCAGATATACCAATTTTTATAAAACATAATTTTTGAATCCCAAAATATGACGTACTATGCATTTCAGTTAACAAATAGCAATTTCCTAATATACAGTATTTAATTTTAAACCCAGGGGGATATGTACAAGAAAATGTCAGAGAGTGGTGCAATGCCAAATTTGGCAATGCCACGCTCTGACATTTTCAAAAAGCCGGGATGAGCAATATTTACAAAAATACAGCATACCCCTGCATTTCCCCTAGCGCTGCAGTAAAAAAAACTGTTGCAAGGGTGCCGTCACTTCAGGGGCAATGGTTTATGTGCAGGAAGGGACACCGTCCAAAAAATTAACAATCTTTAAAGGTGATCTGCTGTAACTTTGTGTGCTGCAAAATGCATAGAAAAAGCTAAATATGAGAAGAAATTAATAATGTCCTTTTTTTTACGGGGGAGTTTTATGAAGCGCAAACTAGAGCCAAAGGTATCAGATCGTTTTACATGAGCACTAGTTGCGTTACAGAGGGACACAATCATGTTTGTTAGGCACAGGGAGATTAAGTGATTTGCCCGGAATTACAGAATGTTAAGCATCCCTGCCGAGATTCAAACCTGGTTCCCCAGCTCCAAGGTCTGCTGCTCTAGCCGTTAGGCCACATCCTCCCCCCATCCTCGTATCGCTGTCCTAAGACCAGGTTTTTTTATCTGCCCTAAGTTTTTGGCTGTACCCAATCCTGGTAAATATGAGGCAGCATCAAAAATCAATGGGTGTTGCGGTGGAGCATTAAGTGGCTTAACACTACCTTGAAAATATGGGTATATGGCAACGCAACCCGAGCGTCAGAAAGAGTGATGTTAATGCCTTAAAAGCATTAGAGGCTTGTAAATATGCACCACGATTCCTTATTTGAAATTTGATTTTAACTGTTAATAGCAAATTGTCATTCAAAAATTGTTAGCTTTTCAGTGTCAGTGAATGATGACATCACAGATCGAGGATCTTTTCCAGAATCATTCATTCTGAGAATTGAAGAGATGCAGATATGTAGTGCTAATCCAAAAACATTGACATAAGGGAATGATCTCACAGGAGGAAGTCTGCAGGAGTAGGAAATGAAAATGAAAATGTAATTAGAAACATTTCATGGGGCACAGTGAGTAGCAAGGAGAATTAAATTGTGTCTGGGAGGCTGTTCCTTACAGTTTTGGAGACAACCAAAAAAGAAATATGGAGACAAATTTAGACCGGAAATAATGCTCTTGGGATTACCAATCGAAGTATAAGAGAGATAAGTAAGAGGTTATATGACTGTAGGTCGAGAAAAAAATCAAAAACAGGAACCAGGAGAAAGGAGGCAGCAGCAACAGATAGAGGGACCAACTTACTGCAAACATCATGACCCGTGGAGAAAATAAGTCAGCTCCCGAGTATGAAGCAGTATCAAGAGTTTCCAATAGGGATTCTTCTGCACTAAGGAAGAAAACTACAGGTATTTACATTTTAATTTTGTTAACTTTTAACATATATATTATAATGTAGAAATACATAACAATTTGTTGAAAGTTTATTACACAGAATCGAGACAAAAATGTAATGCCGGGTTTTACAAAACCTTTCAACAGAGAATTATGAGAGAATTATGGGCAATGTAACAAATTCTTTTTTTCTAAAGATTTATTAAACAAAATTGTTTGTCAATATTTGCAAATAAGAATAGGTGTCCCATGTATGCAACCCATCACCTGATTATAAAATTCTAAAAAAAAGAAATCTAACTCAGTGCTGTTGAGCTGTTGTGATGTGTTTGGTAAAGTTTGGTAGAGTAATATGAACATTTATTTTCAGCAGCATAGCATCTTGGAATGTTCTGAAAACCTTGATAAAACACCACCTGCTGTAGCAATTATCCTCATGTACCTGCCTGAAGTAAAACTATCCAGGGAACACAGGACCTGAATATGTGATGGAATTGCCTTACCTTGGTGTGTCCGTGAATAAAAATCATTGATACGGTCATTAAATACCTGAATGCCTACCTACAATGCCCATAAATAACCTCTTTTCTCTCATTAAATAGCTAGCAGTGAATTGCTACTTGGTAATTGCTATTTTGTTTCGCAATTTAACATTTTGATATTCATCAGTTCGTAGTATATATATAATGTTCTGTTTTTGTGTTTGCATGCCTATTTGCATCCGGCTTACTAATTGCAGAATATGTTGTAAAGATACTTATGTGTCTGACGCTAGCATCAGCTAGTGACAGCTGTGTATTCTAGAATGTAAAAGCTGCTCTAGCTGAAACTTAGAATGTGGTGAGGTTTTTTTACTGAGATGAGCCTGAGACGGTTTGGTGGCTGAGCTGTTTACTCATTGAACTCAAGATTAAACAACCAAAGACGATTTCCTGACTCCTGTGTCATCATTCACAGAGGAATTTACCTTTTAACACTGGCAACGAGAATGGGATACGAACCCTTTGTCTCCACTGCTTCTGTCTTTCAGCGAGTCATGGAGAAGGTGTTAGCCAATATACCAGGACTCTGTGTTTATCAGGACGATATTTTGGTACATGGGTGTGATGAATTGGAGCATGGGAAGAGAGTCCGACAAGTGTTAGACAGACTTTCTGCTCACAATCTTACCATTAAACGTGAGAAGTGCAAATTTGGTCTTGATAAAATTGATTATCTGGGTCATACCATAACAGCGGATGGGGTAGTTCCCAAAGCGAAATTGGTAAACACCATCAGAGATCTAACTGCCCCCACATCCAAGGAAGAACTCATGCGCTTCCTGGGGATGGAAGAATATTATAATAAATGTATTACAAATTTTACGGAAGTTATATTCAATATGAGAAATTTACTTAAAAAGGGGGTGAAATTTGTGTGGGACGAGTTGTGTGAAAAAGAGTTTATTGAAATAAAACTTAAATTACAAAATGCACCTAATCTTCAACATTTTGACCCCACAAAATGTTCAATCATCTCTACTGATGCCAGCCTTAAAGGTCTGGTGCTGTCTTGTATCAAGGTGGCACAAGTCCAGACAACACCATCATATTTATTTCAAGAAGTTTGAAAGGTGCTGAATCTAGGTATTCAGTTATTGAGAGGGAAGCCATTGCGGTCTTTGGGCCATAAATCTTTTTTAAAAGTTTCTATGGGGTGCCTCCTTTGTAGTAAGAACTGATCACAAGCCTCTGTGTGAAGTGTTGACAAGCAAAGGTATTGATTCAATTTCTCCAAGAATCTCTAAGTGGATTGTTGGGTTGCAAGGTTTTAATTTTTCTGTCAAACATGTTCCTGGTTTTGATAACTTTATTGCAGACACTCTTTCGAGATTAGTTCCCATGGCTCATTCTGATAATCATATTTATCCGGCTTTTGATCATCCTCATGATTTTGTTTGTGAGATTGATTATAAAGTAATTTCTCATGAGCGTTGGTTAAATGCTTGTCAAGAAGATGAAGTCATCCAAAATGTCTTGCATCTTATTTGTGATGGTTGGCATCATAAGGAACAGGGAGGTTTGTCTGTAAAAGATGTTTGGTCTGTGAGAGATCAGCTCTCCTGTTGTGAAGGAATGCTGTTGAGAGGTCACAGGCTAGTTCCTCCTGTGTCTTTAAGGAAAGAGCTATTAGATTTAGCTCTTGAGGAGCACTTAGGAATCTCTAAGACTAAGGAAAGAGTTTGCGCCAGTTATTTGTAGCCTGGCCTGGATGTTCAGATTGAGCGGTTGGTTAGAGAATGTATTCAATGTTCCCTTAGTGAGAAAAGCTTGAAGATCAGGACCCAACCCATAAAAAACGGTCTCGTCCCAGTGGTCCCTGGAAAGACATAGCTCTTGATATTTTAGGTCCTGTACGTGGTGATGGGTCTCACACATTTATCATTGTGGTGATGGATTTGTACTCAAGGTGGCCAGAAATATCTTTTGTTAAAAGTGTGGATACCAATACTTTGATTGATTTTCTGAAAAAACTTATCTCTAGGGAAGACATATCTGAAACTATACTGACGGACAATGGTGTTCAACTTGTCTCAAGGGATATGGAAGACTTCCTTAGTAATTGTGGTATAGTTCACAAAAAGTGTGCCCTATATCACCCTGAGTCTAATGGTACTGTCGAGAGACTTAATGGAGTTTTAAAATAAACGGTCTCATTAGCAAAGCAGAATTGTCTTAATTGGAAGGAAGAGGTTTCGAAAAGAGTTTGTGTGCATCGTTTTGCACCCCACACTAAAACTGGAAAATCTCTTTTTCTCTTGTTTCGTGGAAGACAATCTCTTGAACCACCATGGGTTAACAAATTTCTTTCTCTCAAGGGTGGGGTTCTGGATTTAACCTCTTTGAAGGAGAAGGAAGATCATAAGTGTTTGAAGAGCAAAGAGAATTATGATGTGAGACATGCTGTTAAAACTACAAAGGTTTTGGTCAGGGATCTAGTCAAGATCAAAAGGCCTGGTTTTTGTGTTTCTGGTGCAAAATTTTCGAAACCTTTCAAGGTTATTAAAGTGTCTGACAACGCTGTGAGAACATCTGACCACAGAGTTTGGAATTTGGGCCGTGTTGCTGTATGTGGGAAAAGTGATGATTTGAATGATCCTGCTGGAAATTTTGGTGACAAAAATGGTCCGGAGATTTTAAAGAGATCCAACAGAATTTCTCGCACTCCTTCATACTTGAATGATTATGTTGTATAATGGTTTATGTTATTTATATTGCTGTTCTTTTATTCTCTTTATTATTTTTCTCTGTATAAAGGAGGGAGATATGTTGTAAATATACTTATTTGTCTGACACTAGCATCAGCTAGTAACATCTGTGTACTCTAGAATGTAAAAGCTGCTCAAGCTGAAACTTAGAATGTGGTGAGGTTTTTTACTGAGATGAGCCTGAGATGGTTGGGTGGCTGAGCTGTTTACTCATTGAACTCAAGATTAAACAACCAAAGAAGATTTCCTGACTCCCGTGTCATCATTCACAAAGGAATTTACCTTTTAACACATGTGTACATTGAACCGTCAGTTTGCTTATTTTCAACGGTGTCCAGAGCATTTAGTAACCCCAGTTTTGCTGCACATTTGAGATGGCAAAAGACCCACAGACGATAGATGGAATGCAGAGCAAATCAGACATTCACCCCAGTCAAGAGCTCTGGGTTAAGCCCATGGTTATTTTGCTCACCATGCAACCCCAGATTAGACTCAGCCATATGCAAATCAGGCTTGACCCTGTGCCTCATGAGAACAGTCCAGCTCGAAGTGCCAAGCCAGGTCCTCCCTGGAATGATCACTGCGTCACTTTAGAAATGCAGGGTTGCACCATATTTATAAGATTATGGTGCAGCCCTTTGTTTTCCCCTGCGCTGTGGCTAACTTTAGCTGCCTAGACCCAATGCAGGCACCCTTTCACCATAGTGCAAGGGTGTCTTTTTTGAGAGGAAGATTGTTTATGTTCAGGAAGGTCCCCCTTCCTGAACATAAATAAACTTTAAATGCAGTTTTTTTTAACTTCTGTGTGTGCTGCTTAATGCAGCACACATAGAACTTGCAAAAAAGTTTTTTTGTTTTAAATGATTGTTTATGTGCAGAAAGGGGGACCTTCCTGCACATAGACAATAATAGGCAGTTTGTTGTTTCTATGTGTGCTGCACCAGGCAGCACACATGGAAACAGCAAAACCAAAGAGAAATACAGCATTTCTCCTCCTTTCGCCTGTTTAAACCAGGATTTCAGTGCTCTTAATTTTTGCGCTGCTTCCTATTTACGCTGTCCTTGTAAATAGGGTGCAGCATCAAAGTCAATGGGTGTTGCAGTGGAACGGCCACCGCAACAGCCATTACCCTCCCCTTTCACACTAAATACAGTGTGAAAGGGTGCCTTATTTAAAAGGCAGCGTTAAGCCACGTTAAGAGGCTTAATGCTGCCTTGTAAAAAAGGTGAGACCCCTATCGCCATCACAACGTCACTGAAAGTTACGTTGTGGGGGCGATAGGGGTTTGTAAATATGCCCCAACATGTACAACAGATCACTGCAGAACTGACTACTTAGACTACTCTGTGTGTGTATTGGAATACTGTGCAGATGCATACAGATTTTTCAGATAGGCTGAAGAAGGTGTCTAAGGAAGGCACAAGGATTCTCAGAAGGTGTCCTGAAAGTAGGTAGTATTTGCGTATTAAAACAAGGCATCTGCAAACCTCTGCTTATTGATTCTGTTTACCTACTATTCATTGTCCAACCATGCCAGTGTTTATGAAGGGGAGGGTCATCTGTGATTCCTGGAAGTAAAAGCATAGAACACATGTGGACAGTTAAAAATGCATAGAAGCATAGGTAATGTCCTTGAGCATTGCCACATACAAGAGTGGTCTATTTAATGGTAAACCTGCTAATGTCTACAGTGCACCTTACTAATTTCAGCTACGCTGTTCAACTGCTGGAAAATTGTTCTATTGGAAACGGTGCCACATGCATGTCTAGCTGCTTTTGAATCTCTAAACTGATGTAACTCCAAGGCCTGAAAACAATACAAAACAGCTTGCCTTACAAAAAAGAAGTGATTCACTTAAAATAACTATTTTACCAATGACATACATTTGAGAGAGCAAGGCAAGAGAGCTGATTTTAACCAATCACTCAAAAGCAAATCTCTTCCACTTCTTGAATAATCCAAACTTCTCGAAAAAGTCTACTATTATCAAACATTTGTAGGCCTCACTCTGACTATGAGGAATACCCTACTTGCACTTTCCCCCAAATATGTTTAAAACTAAACTATGGAATCACCTTCTGCCCCTGACTAAGGACCTGATTGTTAGTTTGGTGGTGAGGGAGGGGGCTGCCATGCCACTACCCGCTTTGACAACACCGCCAGATTAAGAGTTACCTTGTGGTCTGGCAGGTGGTCCTTTGGCGTTCCCACAACGGTACCTTAAAAAAAGGCATTGCAATGGGCGCGCCAAAGCCCGTTCCTGCATGGCATCGGCTGTGCACTCCATGCTGTGCAGGGCAGGGGGTGCATGTAGACAGGGGCATGCCATGGACCCGCTTGCATGCATCCGATGGCCCTGAGGCAACAGAGGGCCCTGTAGCGCCCCCATTTGTTCCTCAATGCAACAGTTTTCATAGGGACCTCACCACCTTTAAAACTGTGGTGGTGAGGAAACTCCAAATCTACTTGGCAGTGGCGCAGCAGCAAATTGGAGCCTCTGACCACCCCACCACCTCTGGGGATTGTGGATACCTGGCAGTTGTGGCAGTTCTATGGCGGTCTGACCACAGTAGTTGTAATACGAGGGTTCAGGACTGCCACCGCACCTCCACTGCAAATTTGGCGATCCGATAGACCACCAAACTCCTAATTAGGCCCTAAATCTCTCTTTCCAGTCCTACAACAGGATACCATCTATGTACTCAATTATCTAGGAGCCTCCCTCTTGTTTTAACACGATTCTCTTGTTCTCTTGAGATTGTATGCTTTCTGATCCAAACTTGCTGTTTTAAAGCCTCAAATTGTGATCTGGTTTCAATCCATGAAGGAAGACACAGGACCTGAAAGAAATATAGTCATGTTAAAGAAATATATTATCACTACAAGATGTTTGTATAAAGTAGGGTAACATTAATTGTTTTTCATAAAATTTGTTATATGACTTATTAAATTAAAGATCATAAATCTATGAGCCATAGCTTTATATTTCTGTTTTTACTTAGAGATGGTGTGACGATATTGCAACTGTCCGGGAAATAAGGGTAAAAAAATGTGCCTTTTACCAGGGCCCTGTCAAAGTGAAGAAACCTGATGGTAAGCAAAAGTTTATGTCAATGTTGGAACACTATAACTTTGATCTAACCCCTTATCCACAAGGCTACTTGTTCTGGCTGGTCTTTCATAGAAGTTCAAGCCTCTGCTTTAGTAGTATGTGAGAGCAGAATGAACTGGTGGGTCTGAGATATGGAATGCCTTGGAAACTAGGTTAATGTCCACAACTGTAAATGTGTTTGTACTCGCAAAGTTTTATAAGGCATGCTTCCAGCTTAGATGCAGTTGGAAAGTAACTTCTGACTAGGGAAGGAGAAAACATATATCCACATTGGGAAGGGGGAGATATCTCTGTCAAAGATTCTGCGGAAAAGCAAGAGGGCTTACTGCATACATAAAGTCTTTTCTTATGGAGAAAAAAAGGGCTTTAAAGTGCAATTATGTACTTAGGAAGTGTTTATATAAATGCAAACCTTAAAATGTTAAATAATCTAAACTACTCTTTGGACAGATTTGTCAAAGGATTGTGTTTCCCAATGTGTCACACAAGATGATGCAAGGGCACATGGGTTTTGGGATAATAGGAGCGTATCATCGGTAAATATGAGGATAGGCGTGTTAATGCCCGTAGATTTGGCAGCATCATGATTACAGTTTGCCAACCATTCTACCACTCTATTAATGTATAAACCAAAGAATGTGAGGTCAAGCACACAACCTTGCCCGACTGCACAATTTATTGTTATCCTGGATGAGAGATTCCCTCCTGCATTCCACCTAACTTGTGTACACGCTCCTGAGCAAAGGGTTTGCAAGATCTTCAAGAGATGACCTGGATACCATACGCCTCCAGCACCCTTCATAGATTATCCCTCAGGACCAGGTCAATGCCGCTCTTGGATCTATAAAGACAACATATAGGTGATCCTGCCTCAGGATGACATCGTTCCAGCAGATCGCCCTGAGCAGGACACCTTATTGATGGTACTGACCTTAGCCCTAAATCCTGCCTGTCTATCTAATAGAATGTGCTGGTCTGCTAGCGATGTTTGGAGCCTTAACAATATCTGCCTAGCAAATATTTTCTGGCTAATGTCAATAAAGCTGATGGGTCTACAGTTGGAGGGAATGTCCCTCCTCCCCTGCTTGTACATAGGAACAATGTTAGCTCCATGCCAGGAGGGAGGGATATTCTTGCCTCTCAGAATAGCATTTTCTAGGGCATTTAGTATGGCTCCCAGATTTCTGGTAGAGACAGATATAAGTCACCTGGGATGCAGTTAGGGCCAGGCGCCTTCTCCCTCTTCAACAATTTGAGCACTTGTGCCATCTCAGTGATGTCCAGTCCGGTGAAGGATTTAACAAGCAGCCCATCGCTTTGCTTTATGTGGTCTAATATACAGACTAAGGCTTTTTCTTTAGCCACACCTTATATGAGTCGCTGAAATGGGCTACCCATGCCTCAGGCTGAACCACAATATCAAGATGATTTTCAATTGCACGGGACCTAGCCGCTATAAGTTTCCAGAAATCCTAAGTATTCTTTTTTAGAGAGATTCTGTAAGTTGTTCCCACTGCTCTAACTCCCACCCCATTTTGGCCTTAGTCAGGAGTCCTGATATGTTCTTCTAGTATCAATGATCACCCTGAGGTTGCCTTTTTTGACAGCTTCAATCAGTAATACTTTGGTCTACAGTCACAAGAGTACCCCCCAGGAAGGTTGATTGTCATTTGACCCCTCCGCCCCTCCTTAGTAAAAAGATGTTTCAACAGTCCCACAAATTCACACTGATGGTTTACAAAGTTTTTCACACTTATGTGAGTTGTTTCTAAGGGGGCCATTTTTTACACAAAAATATTGTAGATTTGGAGCTGAACTGCATCTTTGTCCGCTATTGCAGCCCATTTCACATCCTTCTGTTGTTACAGATTTCAATCTTACTTATGGTGAAGTTATGTGCTACACTTACGTTTGTGAAAGATCTAGCGAAAATGTGGGTGCTCAATGCATTAATATCACTATCTTTTCTGAGGACAGCCTCCATATGACTTAAACTTGGTATAGTGTTTTTTCCAGAAGGATATAGTCAATGTTACTGGTGTACGAGCCTCTGTTTCATCTTGGGCGAGGAGGAAAGGTTGAATGAGTGAAGCCATTTACAACCGTCAGGCCATGGGCCACTATTGGATCAACAATTTGAGCTGCAACCTTGGAGTGCTTGATTACCAGATCGGTACATGGGTGGACAATGCCCTAGATGGTCATGATGTATGAGATCAATCATGCGTAGCAGTTGGTCCACCGTATCCCATTAATGGCTTGCCGTGACAGAGTGGATGTACACATTTATAATAGCAATATGGGAATAAGGGATTCTCTTTATTTTGGGGAACAGGTCTATCTTAAGACAAATTAGGAGACCACCCGAGGGTCTCCTTGTTGGTGATGGGGCTGCATAAGTAGAAAATGTAGGGGCAGATTTACAAGCCCCTCGTGACACTTTTGCAATGCAGATGCGTCACTTTTGCGATGCAATGGTGGCGTAAAAAATGTGGCAAATTTACAACATGACGCATCTAGGGAGATGCGTCACGTTGTAAAGGCCTGCATCAGGTATAATGTATGCAGGGTACCCGTTACCATGCAGGAAAGCCTTGTAAAAGTGATGAAGTGAAATCTACAAGATTTCAGTGCATGACTTCTGGGATGCCACTGTGTCAAAACCTTACGCCTGCTTGAAACAGGTGTAAGGAGTGATGCAGTGTATTGGGAATAGGCCCCAATACGCATTACTGGAATTGCGTTGTGCTTGTGGCATGACTCCAGCAATGTGTGACTTTTCCGCCAACAAATGCATCACAATTTCTGACGCATCTGTCAATCCTTGCACCATAGTGCGCCATATTGTAAATACTGCGCATCTATGGTGGCACAAGAGATTTTCAAACAGGCGCAAGGAAACTGACGCATCTACGATGTGTCGGTTTCTTGTATATCTGCCCCGTAATGTGCCCAGCTCTGAACACCAACTCTAATCTAATGCCCATGTTTAATGGAACAATATGTTATGGTGTTGTGCAATAAAGGCACCCCATTCAGGGTCCACTAACTCTGACACAAGTTTACCCCAATATGATGAGCTTGTGGGACGTCACTCTGTATCAAGGTCAAGTCCGGCTCTCCGGCAGACCCCCTTAAGCCTGAGCACTTTGTAAAATCACTGCCTGTGCTCCTTTCACCTGTGGGTCAGCTGATAAATCTGTCCTTATCCACGACAGTTGTCCCCAGGACTTGGAAGCAAGCCAAAGGGATCCCATTGTTAAAAAACCCAACCATGACATATCAAAGCCAGAAAACTTTCGCCCCATCTCTCTTCTGCCTTGGGTATCAAAGATCTCTGAGGCTTATATTAACTCCATTCTCTCTCGATTTCTGGAGGATAATAACATACTAGACTCCACCCAGAATAGTTTTCGTTCTGGCCACAGCACTGAGACTGCTCTCCTAGCTGTGATCGAACACCTGAGGAGAGCTTTAGACGAGGGCCGCACTTCAGCACTGATCTTATTAGATCTCAGTGCCTCGTTTGACAGAGTCTCTCACAAGATCATGTTACAGCGGTTGAAGGGAGTGGGCATTGTGGATTCTGCCCTGGAATAGTTTGCCTCGTTTCTTGCTGAAAGGACCTTCCAGGTAACAGCTCCCCATTTTGCTTCCATATTCCATACTTCCAAACATGGGGTGCCACAGAGCTCAGCTTTGAGCCCTTTACTTTTTAATCTTTATGTTTCACCTTTGGCAGCGGTGGCCAGGAGCAGAGGGCTCAAAGTGGTATCATATGCAGACGATACTCAGTTGGTAGTTGCACTCAAGGACGACTATGCACTGGACGCTTGTAAATTTCGGAGCGATCTTGAGGCTGTCGCTGAGTGAATGACTGCCAACTGTCTCCAGCTCAATGCCAGCAAGTCGGAGGTCTTGCTGGTAGGGAGAGATCCTGAGCTGTGGAGAGAATGCTGGTGGCCGGCCACCCTGTGATGTGCACCCACCCCTAAACAGGTGATAAAAAATCAAGTCTGGGTAGACTCTGCCAACCTTTCTGACCCACACCAAGAAAGTGGCAGGGGCCTGCTTTGGCATATTGCATGGGCTTAAACCTCTGCTGGGGTTGTTTGATCCGCCCATTAAGCAGGTTATTGTGCAGGCTTCTATCCTGTCACTATTGGACTATGCTAGCACACTTTATATGGGGACTAATAAGGTTGAAATTCAGAGAATGCAGAGGGTTCAAAATGCTGCTGCCAGAACTCTTCTTGGCTTTCCTAGAATGTGTTCTACGACGAATGCCATCCGTCGCCTTCCCTGGCTGCCTGTGGCCAAACGTGTAGAGTTTTAGTCCCTCTGCATTGCTTTTAACATTTTAAAGCTCTCTTCCCCTGGCATCCTCGCGAATTTACTAGCACCTTACATTCCTGCCCGCCAACTTCGGTCAATGGGGCAGTATCTGGCGGTTGTTCCTCGGGTGAGGAGGGTGCGCGCTGGTGGACGTTCCTTTTGTATTTTGGCAGCCAAACTTTGGAATGCGCTACCTTTACATATTCGTGGCATGGATAACTATTTGTCATTTCGTAAGGCAATCAAAATGTAGGCTTTCTTTCTGGTAGCTTTGCAGTTTTCTGCTATCAGTAATGGGACACCCCTTTGCTGGGGCAGCTGTGCGCTTTAGAAACGGTATACCATAACATAACAACATGTCTTCAATTGTCCCTAGTAAGGGAGCATTTATGGATATTCCCATGTAAGATTTATATATGGTGTCTGTCACAGGCGGCCTTTCTAGCAGTATGTTTTTCTGCCGAAGAAAGACTTACAGCTTGAGACTGACTTCTGCTAATAGGTCTCCATACTTCCTCTCCGCTATCGTTCCTAATTTACGAGCATCTATAGGTATTCCTATGTAAGGTTTGCAAAGGGTCTCTGTCACAGGGAACCTATCTAATGGTATATTTTTCTTTTTCGGCTGAAGAAATCCAGGAGCTTTAGGCTGCTTTTCTGCTAGTAAATCAGTGTCAGACAGGTTATCCACTTGAACAGCTGAATGGGAGGATGGTCGGTTAGAGGTTAGTGGGTTCAAAGTGTAAGCATTATCTGGAATAGTTTGGGGATGTTAGGCATTTACCTTGAGTCTTATAAGTGACTCTATTGGTGGCCTAAATCTATGCTGTAGGGCTATCCGTACTTCATCAAGCTCGTAATTTGGTAACTTCAATCCAATACGATTTAATGTTAAATGCCCCCTATTAAGCCTGGATGCATTTAATATGTCCTCTCTTATAATAGGCCTACAACCCCTGACCTTTCGGAGCCACTGGATAGCTTTATTGATTAATGAATCATGTGTTTCCCAGTTGGAAATTTTGGTACATTGATCATAAATATATCACATTGCTCAGTGATGGCTTCTATTGGTCTTGAAGTATGTCTATTAGAATGTGATGTTGGTGGAGCTTCCCTCTCATTTTGGGAAGGGCAAGAGTTAGGATTTCGCTCTCACTCTGGAAAGAGCAAGAGCATTCCCCCAGTCATGTTTGCTACATGGGTCCAAGTTTGAGAATGTCTTTTGGGGTCTTCTGTGGGCATACTTCCAAGTTTGACATCTCGGCTTGGACCCACAAGGTCAACCTTTCCTACACTTTGGGGTATGTTCGAGTTAAGATTAACATCCAAGGCCACTATATTACCCAACTTATCATTGAGAGTCTTGGCCAGCCTTCCCATGTAATCTCTTAAGGTAACTATCTCTTTCTTTAGTGAGGTTAGATGCACACTGGCAAAATCCCTTGCCTCGGGTGCAACACTGCTGTAGGATACTGGTGGCTGTGTGTTGACCATGCTTAATTCGTCCATTGGCTGTAGTGCTTTGTACCAATTGCTGCATTCAATTGTTATTACAGGCTCAGGGGTAGACAGTTCCAGTGGTTGGGTATTTATCGGAAATGATGTGCAGTCAAAGGAGCAAATGAGCTGCTTGTGTTAGTGTCTACGGTGTTGTGAACCAATATATTACTGCTTCACGCTTTCTTAAAAAATAATTGTTTACCCTTGGGTTTAATAGACTTAGAGGCTAGGAGGCCTTCAGCTTCTTCTAGAAGTGCACCTACTTTGTTCAAAGTGCAATTCTCTGCTGTCCTTGCTTTTTTATAGCTTTCCATGTGTCAGGGGACTAATTTTTGAATTTTCGTTTCACCCTGATGGCCAATAATGCTGCGTTCTTTAACACACTCTTTAGGTGACTACAGTGAGCAGGGGTATGCAACAAACATCCAACATTTCTAAAGTTAGCCACCCCAAAATGAACTATTTAAAGAGGGACCAGCTCAATCTATTAATTACTCAGTGGACAAAGAGAGTACTGAGTTCATGGTTTTGATTACTGCTGACGTGAATCCTGTTAATGGTGGATTAATAGTATAAATTAAACAATAGCAGTGAGCTTGTAGATAATATAAATTAAAACAGTTACACATGCTTTGAAATAGTCTTGAGACCACGATAAGTTGTTCCACACCTATGGAAAAAACACTAGGAAATTGCAATAGGTCCTGCAACATATGGTTTAGAGCAACAAAGGACAAAAAGCAACTTGCACGGAACCATTCGGTCCCTCGATACTTGTGGATGATGACTGTAAGCCCAGGGGTTCCAAGGGTCCGATCCTTCTAGTGGAAATGGGCCACCAATCACACAGAAAGATTGAGCCACCAAAGCCCAGACCTTCCCAAATAGCAAATGCAGTGGAGAGAGGCTGCAAAATGAAGCTTCTGCTGGCCAGAGACGATGCAGAAGTGGGTTACATATTACACCTCTCTAAGATAGAGAGGTAGATGTGCTGTGAAGGTAAGCATGTTAAAAGTGTTACACTGAGCCAGGAAATCACTGTGTAATAATGGGTCCTGGCACTTGTACCACCAATTATGCATGCCAGGAAAAGAGGAACAACTGGGAAAAGTGACCCTGTAAGTGAAGGCCACAGGGCAGCTTGTCAAGAGTTGACATGGTGTGTCCAATGGGGAGACAAGGGAAAAAGAGTCAAACTTACTGCATAAGGCTTGCGAGGCACACTTTTCAGAGGGTGCTGTGCTCAGCCCAACTTCTTTCGGTCACGGATGCTATGGGTGGGCCTGCCCTTGGCAATTACACGTTCTGAGTTGTGGGTGGAGAGGCAGCACTTTGAGAGTGATATAGGTGCATTCCCCATGCAGCACCTTTGGAAGTTGCACAGGAGGACCCTGGAACAATGAGCCCCACCAGGGCCTATGGAAGTGCTGGCTAGTAGGAAAATTAATTCTGCACCATGGTTAGAGAGGCATTGCTTTGAGCATGATGTCAGATCCTCCCCCTTACAGAAGCTGTGAAAGTTGCACAGTACCCTGGGAAATTAAGTCTCATTAGGGCTTGAGGAAGTGCTGGAGAGTAGGAAAATGTGTCATGGAATAATTTATTACTGTTTTGGATCCCTGTTTGGGTGGACTTGCTGCTTTGTGGGTGCCTACATGTCCCTCCCAAACCCCCTGCCTGTTCCTTCCTATACCCCTCCTTATACCTTCTTGTCACCCTCCCATTTACTAGTAATTATTTTACAACTTACAGCCACTCCCTCTTTCCCTCTTAAATTTGCTACTAAAATGTATACGTGTGTGGAGGCTCCGGAGTCAGGTGTAGATATCCACACAGAAAAAGACAGAAACTATGCAGGTTGGTTTGTGAATAATATTTTGTAGTTCATTTGTAATACCATTAAAGTACTAAAGCACATACTACAAAACACATTTTGAGAATATGTCCCTATGTGTTCAAGATAGCTCAGCATGCTCCAGTTCCTAAATGGCCCTTGCATGGTCTCAAATTAAATATGTACGGTTGGCACCCCTCTTTTTTTCCGCTAATATATGGAACCTTAAATGAGTTAATAGTTACGATATTGGCCACTGGTCTCCTGTCCAGCACATAGATGCATTACATCTGAATTCATTAAGAACTTTTGAAGCTTAAAGTTTGTCCACCGCCGCTTTGCCTAAGGCTTCAGACTGTATTTTACATTGCTCAATGTCATACAATCAGCAGAATATGCAAGGAACCCCCTTCTATTCCATCACAAATTACTTTAAACAAAAGGTGTAATTTGTTTACAAATTTCTAATGACTATAACCTCACTCACCCTAACAACCCTCAATATTTGCTTGAATGTATGCTCTCATAATGTGCAAAGCCAACTGGACATAGGACACAACTGAAGCTTTCCTGAGTTGTAAAATTACAGTGAGCCAAGACTGTAGATGATGCAGTGTCAACCTCCAATTGTCTCATTTGAGTGGAGTTTAGAGATGAGTCAGTGGGTCTTACCTTTGTTTGTAAAGAGGGTCATGTGTGCATAAATCTATCACTCTTCCCTGTTCCCAGTAGACTTTGCCTAGGAATGTAAGTCATTATGGTAAGCGGATTCTCCAGTCAAACTTTATGTTTGTTGTAGAACAAACTGACACTTGTCATTTCATTACTCCCTTTGGGCCACATGAACGAACAAGGCAATTTTCGAGTTCCTAATTGCGACTTTTAGTGACATGCAATTATGAATTTGCAAAATGCAGTGTACTAATGTATCTCAGAAAAATTTTGCGATTCCTAATGGGATCACAATTGACCTGCCGCATCAATATTCAAGAAGTAGGTAGCAATTTGGGACCAATTGTGAATTGCTAAAAACAGAGGAATGGTAGCCTGTTGGGGACAGCAGACCACCATATATGTGTTTGCTTTTAAATAATGCAACTTATTTTTAGAAATGCAGCCTGTTTTCCTTAATGGAAACGATGCAG
Source organism: Triturus cristatus (assembly GCF_964204655.1). Taxonomy (NCBI): domain Eukaryota; kingdom Metazoa; phylum Chordata; class Amphibia; order Caudata; family Salamandridae; genus Triturus; species Triturus cristatus. Next base: position 187,383,791 of record NC_140589.1, read on the forward strand.
TCCAAAAAGAAAACTGAAACCTTTCTGTTTCATTTTTTAAGAGCTGGGACCACTGCCTGCTCTTAAAAAAATGCTTTCTCTACCATCTACAAAGGGGAAGGGGTCCAATTGGGTCCCGTTCCCATTTACGACTGGCTTACCACCTACTTGAAGTAGGCAATAAACTGTGATTGTTGTGCAACTACATTCTGGCCTTAAAATATTCATCTATCCCCCTGTAGCACGCTGTTATGAAGGGATGCCCTTGTGCGCCCCTTCCTAATACCGACTCGCACTCCTATTTTAAGTGTCGATAATAGGTTAGCGACTCACAAAATAGGGTTAGTACATATCAAAAAGCATTTTAGCGGGTCCAAAAGGCCCGATTCTCCATTTGCAACCACTAAAGCTGGTCTTACATGGGGCCCCTACAGCCTCTCAGCAAAAATCCAAGATGCACTTTTTGCATGTTTGTAAAGGAGTTGGTACCCTCTGATTAGATCATTTTCATAAAATAAGATTAACTGTAACATTCCTGTTCCTGAAAGTTGTAAACATATTGACCTGGTTAATATTACAGTAAAATCAATTCAGCTTTTGCATCGCTGGCTGAGAATTACAAATTCCTTCTGCCTTCGCTAAGAGCATATTGCTTATAAATGAATCTAATGACACCATCAGACTTTGTTTGCTTTGGAGACATTCTTTAAAATGTTAATCTCAGAATATTACACGACAGCAAACATTTAGCTCATAGTCTGAGCTGCCATCAACTCTATAGCAGATATGAGCCTTGGTACACTGTAATATGACCCTGAAAAGTTGGACGTTTAACCAGGGAAAAATGAATAAACTCGAATATTAGTAGCACAGGAAAATGGCGCGTCACTTCATTCCTAATCCCCTAGTAAATAGTACATATACATTGTTTCACAGGAAAATCTTTCTAAGAAACAGCCTATACTTCAGAATCAAATGTAAGCAATATGGGGCATATTATCAAGACAGGCAATAACATTACCGCCGCTTTAGCTGTAGAAAACTGCCGCTAAAACGGCGATAATGGGCTTGATAATATGCTCTATGGAATTCCAATTGAAGCCCATGTTAGATGTGAAGGACATCTAGCCTGAGCTTCAATTGGAATACCACAGAGCATATTATCAAGCCCATTATCGCCGTTTTAGCTGTAGTTTTCTGCCGCTAAAGCGGGGATAATTTTATCGCCTGTCTTGATAATATGCCCCTTAGTACTTAATGGTTGTCGTACCAATCAGTCCAGTTAACATGCTTAAAAAGGAAATGAACGTGTTAATTGACAATTGAAAAATCAGTTGAATATCCACTCATGTGTTTGGTTTTATATAAAAGTCTTTGTAAAAGTAGGAAATTAAAGTTTATTGTGACTCCTATTTCATAGCAAATGTGCTTACTTTTTTTAAATGTAGATGATCTTTTCAAACTTGTTTTCTGTACACGGAACAGGACATCCATGAACCATTGAATCACATGAACCCCCTGAACCTTCACCTGTTGTTACTTAGATTATTGCATGAAAGCCAGGGCTGCATGCATGCATCTTCAAATATCATCAGCTAAATTAAGGGTCGGTATCTAAAACATTGTGCTTTGTAATTTAAACAGAGTAGTAAAATATATTGTTGTCATATGATGCAGAATTGTAGCTTTTCACGTTTTACGGATTGAAATTCTGCTGCTGGTATATTTTCGCGTGGTTCCGGTTGCGAGCTTCAGACACTGCATGCTTCTGACTTCGCTGTTCAGGCTGCTTCCTGCAATGTTGTAGTATTACATATTCTTACACCATTCATACAATTAAGTCATTTAATATGCTTTGCATTTTTTAGCAACTGTTTGTGGTGAAACCGTGCTCAAAACAAGGACTCCCATCTCATGGAGAGAAGTAATTAACAAGTGGTACAAAGAGGAGGAGAATTTTATATATGGTTCTGGGGAACGATTCCCTAATGCACAATATGGAGATTATATTCAGGTATGAAACCTCCTCTCGGTTATCGTATGAATTACACCTGTGTGACGTGTGATCTAACCTTACTTCTACCTGCTTTGTGAAGATGTCTTAGACATTTTCCCAAGTTCATGAAAGCTATGGAGGAAGAGACGTTTTAAAAGAAATCATACAATAATATTTTGTAGTGTTGACAAGAATCCGCCAAGTTGTGTAGTTCACAGGGTGATTTTTTGAAGTAGAGCCGAATCACTACAATGTGTACAAAGGGCCCAGGAGATCTTCATGACTGACCCATTGTTCAAACAGACACATATAAGGTTCCATTAAAGAACGCACAAGGAACCAATGGCCTTACAATCGATCATTATATCATATAACAAAGGACAGCAATGAAATTCATCTACAAATGCCACTTACCATTATTAGTAAGATATGTGAGAAACGTTCTCAGCAAAACCTGCTTTTGCAAGATGATTTACCCGTGAAAATATTATTACATTACAACTATTAGAACATTGGAATGTTGGAAGCTCCATTGAAAACAATGGAGTGCTCCGGGCTTATAATGACTGGTATAAGCCCAGAGCTGCAACATTCCAATGCTTCTTTGTGGCTGTGAACAAAAGCTTCAGGGAGCCTGAGGGGATTTCAATCCCATTGCGCTCCCTGAAGCCTTTGTTTAAAACATTCTGCCCTCTAGTGCCAGAATGTTCTAATAGCCTTATAGCCCTTCGTAGCAGCGCTATACCGGCTATTAATGTCCAGCTGCCTTGTTAAAGTCCCTCGCCTTCGGCTCGGGCCTTTAACAATGCAGCGGGCCTTTAAGAGCCGGAATAGCCTGCTACGGCGGGCTATAATAGAACATTAATACAACATTTCACAAGAATATGTTTTAGTCGGAAGAGTACCTCCCACTGAGGGGAATATTCACAAGAAAGTGGCGGTGTGCGGATTAGCTCCAAAGTTGCTAATGCCACGCTCCGTCACTTTAGAAACGCAGGGATGCACCATATTCACAATAATACGCAACTTCCCTGTGTTTCTCCATGCTCTGGTGCTAAATTCAGCCTCCTAGCACCAATGTGGGCACCCTTGCACCGTAGTGCAAGGGTGTCTGTGTTGAGGGAATGATTGTTTATGTGCAGTAAGGTGTCCCTTCCTGCACTTAAAGAACCAAAATGCAGATCGCAACTCCTATGTGTGCTGCATTGTGCAGCACACATAGAAGTTGCAAATGGTCATTTTTTAATGATTGTTTATATGCAGTTAGGGACACCTTCCTGCAACATAAACAATAATTCATAGCAATTTGCTGGTTCTAAGTGTGCTACACAATGCAGCACACATAAAAATAGCAAAAGCAAGGAGAAAGAAAGAATTTCTTCTTCTTTAGCCTTGTTAAGACCCGGTTGTCCCTAGTCTTAATTTTGGCTCTTCCTCCTATTTACGCCACTCTTGTAAATAGGGGGCAGCATAAAAATCAAAGGCTGTTGTGGCAGAACACCCACCGCACACCCATTGCCCACTCCTTTCACGCTAAGTCTAGCATGAAAGGGGGCCTTGTTTACAAGGTGGCGTTAAGCCATGTTAAGTGGCTCAACGCTGCCTTGTAAACAGGAGAGGCCCCTATCGGCACAGATACATCGGCACAAGTGACGTTCCTGTACTGATAGGGGATTGTAAGTATTCCCCTAAGTCTTTCATTTTGCAGTGAAGGTTACCTGTTGTCAAAGGTCTGAAGAATCCACAAACCTTAGGACATATTTACAAGAAAGTGGCAGAGCACGACTTAACTCCAAAATGACTAACGTTGCGTTCTGTCACTGTGGAAACGCAGCGATGCCCCGCATTTACAATAATACACCACTTCCCTGTGTTTCTCCCTGCACTGGTGCTGAATTCAGCTGCCTTGCCCCAAGGCAGGCACCCTTGCACAGTGCATGCGTACCTGCATTGAGGGAATGATTGTTTATGTGCAGGAAGGTGTCCTTTCCAGGAAGGTGTCCCTTCCTGCACATACACAATCCAAAATGGCGATTTGCAGCTCCTATGTGTGCCGCATTGTGCAGCACACATAGAAGTTGCAATTCATCATTTTTTTATGATTGGCAATTTACTGTTTCTATGTGTGCTGCCCATTGCAGCACACAAAGAAACAGCAAAAACAAGGAAAAATAAAGCATTTCTCCTCGTTTCGCCATGGTAAGACCAGATTTTTCCCGGTCTTAAATTTTGGTGCTGCCTCCTATTTACACCACCCATGGAAATAGGGGGCAGTGTCAACATCAATGGGTGTTGTGGTGGAACGCCCACCACAACACAAAGTGCCCACCCATTTCACTCCAAGTCTAGCATGAATGGGTGCCATATTCACAAGGCGGCGTTAAGCCACGTTAAGTGGCTTAATGCTACCTTGTAAATAAGATGAAGCCCCTATCACCACAGGATTTTTAAAAAAGTGACCTTCCTTTGGCGATAGGGGCTTCTAAATATGCCCACATGCACCTTCATTAAGCAGTAAAATTAACACAACTTCGCCTGCGGGCAATTACAAGTCCACTGCTCTGATGTTGACGTGTTTTCTATTTTGAAAAAAACAATGCATTTTACCATTTTAGACAATGTTTGTCTTTTGAAAGGTTTAACTCAAGTTATTTATTGATGACCTAATCTAAAAGAATCCTGAGTAAGTCTTAAAAGGCTAATATTCTAATGAGACTGTTTACATAATAATATTATATAAAATTTGTATGTGTCAGACAAAGGAAATCAGTAACTTAGGTCTTCATTGTATAGTCTCTGCACAACCTCTGCAAATCATGGTCAGTTTTTATCATTGGCACTGGCGTCTCAAGTGGCACATTAAAGGCGCCAATGTGACCAGCGCTCGGCTATCTTTGTCAAAATAACATTTACCAACACACTTGATACACCAGTGCAGTGGAGGCGAAGAGTCCATACTTCTATGAGATGCAACCCATGGAAACCTGCCATTAACTACCAGGGATTGTAATATTACATACAGTCCTGGGATACTCCCACTCAGAGGCTGTCTACAATCTGCAGTGCCCTTTGGGGCATTTGGCAGAGGGGATGAAGGATGCACACGATCCATTCAGTGCTCCAGACCTGTGGGGTTTGGGAGGAGAGCAAAGGCACTTTGGATCAGCTGAAGCCCTCTGCCGCGGTCAGCCTGGGGACAGAGGCAGCGTGAACTAAAAGTTACTAGATATTTCCATTTGAATAATTATTTATTCGGTTAAATATTCATGTATGTGTTTTTATTTTTTCATGTATTCATTTATTTTTAAGAATTACAACACAAGTACCTGCAAAAACATTTCCACAAGAAATGAACCTTCAAGTTGCACATGGTGGTTTGGGGGTAACCAGGTGGTTTGGGTTGCCTGAATGCAGGTTGCAAGTTCATACATATATGCAAAGGACAGAGGAGAGGTAGGTTGGGGTAGAGCCAATTAAGACAATGAAAACCAGTATCAGAGCCTAATTTAGCCAGCACATGTAAAGATAATTGTAGGTTGGAATGTACTTAGGAAGATCATAAAGGGTGGTTGTGGCAAAGTAATGTGACATGTAGTGAGCAGAGAAAGAGCAAAGTGGGAGAACCACCGAAAGGAGAGGACAAGTGAGAGGACAAGTGTGGACATTAGAGGTTTGATGTCTCAGAATTGGGGTTTAGTAGAAAGAAGCTAGTGCACACATGGCTTCAATAAAAATGAAACAGCTGTATGAGATAACGTGCACCTGGATGCAACAACAATACAGAGGCTTGGACAGACATAACGCAGCAACAGCACTATGCAAGCAGGGGTAAACAAGGAGACCATACAACGTGTCTAGTGGAATGCAGGGGAGGAATAGGGCTGACAGCCTTCTCTGCTATGAAGCCTGCCACCTATAGATGTTTGAGGTTGTTAAATGTATGTTGTGATATGTTATGTAACCTCGGATCAGACTTTCCAAACGATTTGTACAGGTCATTCATTAGCATCTTTTTCAAATGTGCAACTATTGCTATTATGCAAATCTATTTTGTGTGATAGTTTAGACAGTTAGAAAAACGTTCTATTATCAAAGACCCTCTTTCAAGCCTTGTTTTATTAATCGATTGGAAAAAAAAAAAGAAATTCGATGCAGAATGTAATGCACGTGTAAAATGGCAATACCATTTAGTGTCTGTTTTTTCGCAATTGCAGCTTGTTTGGGCCTTGTCTTATAAGGTTGGATGCACAGTGGCGTTGTGCAACATAGACTACACGTATTCTTGCAATTTCTGTCCTGGGTGAGTGTTGCCAAAATACAACGTTGATCCTAGAACGTAACTTTATTATTATTAAAACATGTACTTAACAACTTTAGTTGATAGTATAGTTTCTCAATTACATAATTGTTTTCGTACACACATGCTCACGTGTTGATGTCTCCATGCACATCGTAAGTAAATATTGTGTGTACATATTTGTGAGAATGCTGGCAATAATGTGCGGAAGTGCATATTGGAACTAAGTTTGATTTATTGGTCTGATAACCTCCTTATCCACAGGGTTTCCGAATAGGTAGATGCGAATAAAGCACAGGATAATTGAAAATGTACAAACATACACAATCTACACATAAAGGTTTTGAAGAACCCAATGGATCATATTGAATTGAACGTTGAAGGTCCCACTTTTTACTCATTGGTCTGCTTGAATAAGCAAATTTGAATATATGTTTTTTACAATGGGATTTCGGTTTATATTTTCCTGATGTATATTTTGAGGGAAATTATCCCAATTGTATGGTAATTGTATAAAGGCCTGCACAAATACACAATCAAGATTGTAAAGTGCAGTGTCATCAGTAGGTCCAATACCATAGTTGGATACAAACAATCAGAATACCTTCCCAGAAGAGCATATATAGGACTCACATTTAACTTGCTTGATTTTAAGCATGGTTTGAAATACCCACGCAACTCTCCATGAAATGCCTTTCCAGGGGAGAGTAACTCAACACAGTGATTTGTGCTGCGTTTCATTACTCAAGATTTTTGAAGCCAAAGTGTCTTTGCGTGGCTTCAAAAATCTGACTTAAGGTTTGAGTAGCTCTTGCAGCACGCAACTTCAAAGGTCCAAAAATTTGGCCCTATATGTTAAGCTTGAAAAAGTAATTTCACTATGTGAACCATGGATTTCCCATGGAATGTCAGTGCTATAGATACATTTTTTATGGAAACTGTGCTGTCAACTAAGAACTGTAAAGGGAATTCCAAGCGTCCTTGCTATTGCTAATTTGTTTGAATGACTATTACAAATTATAATATGCTGGGATAGATGTGGACCCATTTGAAGCAAAATATGTGAAGGCATGGTAGAAAGAAGAATCAGCTATGAATTGAGGCTTGTTTTAGTTCTGCTCTGTTCTACAACAATCTATCACAAATTGATACCTCAAACTTTGTAATATCATCTGTTTTGTCACGTGGAGGGATGGAAGGATTTAGAGTATGGATAGAAGGGTTTAGTCAACCAAGGAGCAACTCTTCCACCACAAACGCATGGCTGTTGAAACTAAAATACTTATGTCTCTGGTGAGTCCTTTTGGAAGATAACTAATAACTTTTCAAAGATGATGTCTGATCATGAGCTATTAACATAATTAAAGATGTGTCAATCAAGGGCAGGCCTTTTAATGTTTTTCCTATTATAGTTTAATATTGCAATTATCTTTCATTCGGGCAATGCGATTGCAAAATCTGGAGCCATGCCTCAACCTAAGTTTTATAGTACATGTTCAGTACTTTCTCGCATACTTGCTGGTAGCCACAAATTACCACATGTATATGTCGGTGGAAGTTGAGTGGGGAAAAGGTCTGTAATGAGGAAAATGTGCAGAAGTAAAGTGCATTATATCCTAAATAAAGGCCTAAAAACAACTAAAAGAACAACGATGATCCAGAACCAAATTGTTTAATTTGGGCAAAGGAAAACTATATTTTGAAATGTAACACACTTTTCATTTTACCAAAACTGACATTTCAGTATATCTATTGCCTTTGGCCTACAAAATGTTACTTAACATTCCCTCCCTCCAAGGAATTTGATATTATTCAATGCTGTTAGTGTGATGGCCCTAACTTTTCACATTTACATTAACAAATGTTTAGGACAAACGATTATTTGAGAGCACACAAGCCATATGAAGAAGGTGAGCCATGCGAAGCATGCCCTGACAGCTGTGAGGATGGACTATGCAGTAAGTATCAAAAACTCATTGACAACTTTTAGAGCTCAAAATATGTTATATTTTAAGTCAATTTCAAAATTAGTTGCAGTGCCAACATATTTAAGGTCTAAGGGATTTATTTTTGAATGAGCCCTTATAGCAGAAGTAATTTTTACCATAGCAAGATCATTCATGAGAATAGTTCCTGGGGTACTTGCTAGAACAGTGAGTAGGCATTTGTACATGCTAGTGCGCAGTGTGAGAAGAAACTTTACATGTCATGCAGAGGATATTTATATGGATGGAGAGATTTAGATGCTCAGTTTGTCTGATAAAAGGAGAAGGATTGCTGTGGGGTAAATCTTAGCAAAGGTGATAAGATGACGATGTTGTTGTGCTCTGTCAAGCACCTTTGACAAATTTCCTGGCTTAAAAATTGGTTTGTGAAAATGTCTCTCAGCTGAGTGATGAAGATGGCGCACAATTGGTTCTGGAGAGTATTCCACAGCAGTACCTAAAATAGTGGAACTATGGGACTCTCAATGTAGCACAAAGTTCCACACAGTGAAGAGAGTGTGACAGGGAGAGCATAGTGTACAGACAGAGCTTTGAGAGGTCAAGTGTTAAGGTGCCAAGACTGATTCATGTACAAGTATGAGTACCAAATATATGCTTTGAGTTTGAATGCCTAGGTTTGGTGTTGTGGGTGAGACTTTATGAACAATAAAGGCTTGCTTACAATTGTGCAAGATGGCTATTTATACCTAAAGTCCACAATAAATAGAGATATTTTAGGGGAAAATAAATTACCCCTATTTTGAGTTGAGCTCTGCAAAATGAGAATTACATGCAGATGGTATTGCTTTTTGCACTGGTACCTTTAGGGAACTTTTTCCTTATAAAATCAGAAGGTGTGATGAGCTAAAATCTACCTGGAGAAAACTCCAGAGTTGCAGTCTTTATTGCACCAAGTATTTACCAGATGTGGCAAACTCTGTAACCCCTGCACAAAGAGGTGCCTAGGCAGGCAATCACTTTATCAAGAGCTGAAAATGACTATTGGATTGCGAACTATTGCACTGATCTATAGTTATAATAGTTAAAATATTGAGCAAACTTCTAGAAATCTTGAAAAGGAAAGAAATGTATGCCTTAATGATTTAGTAAGAATGATTCCCAAACAACCAATACATTTCCACCTGCATCACATTTTTGTTCATGCCTTAATTCTACATCCTGCATTTTCCTACATGCCTCTGCTCAATACCTTTATTATCTTGATACAATGTGAGACAGCCTTATCTCTTCCCTGATGAACCACATTCTGTCAGATTTGCTCCATACACATAATCCTTGAGCAATCCCAAGGTAGGAGTATTTCGCAATTGATCTATTCAGTTACCCAAATATCATAGAGTCTCCTCACAACCATGAAAACTAAACATAGCATTTCTGTTGTCTTTTTCTGACATGCACTTAAAGCCATGGAAAGCTTAGAGCTGGACTAGTGTTGTTAGGTAGGACTTTCATGTTTGTGTAATCGTTACCAACTTTGGAATTTCATCACTAACGAGTACCATGGTCCATTATTGCCTCATAAAAAAGAATCCCAACAGAGAGTTAGCCGGTAAAATCAACAAGCTCACCACAGAAGCAGCGGAAGAAGGCTGGATCTGCAAAAAAAATAATCCAATTTCAAAATAAAAAAGATTGCAGAATCCCAGTCTTATGTGCCCTCCCCAAAAACCATAAAGATCCAGTCAACCCTCCTGGAAGACCCATTATCTCTGCATATGGGTCCCTCCTAGAACCATTGGCACACTATATAGATGTTTTCTTAAAGCCATTTTTGACTAACACACAGGCCTACACCAGGGACTCAATGGACATCTCATTAAGGGGGAAGGTCTTCCCTTTGATGAAAGTAAAGAGTATTTATTTACCTTTGATATTGAGGTACTATGCACGAATATCACTGCATAACATCTACCTTAGAAACTAGACCCACACCTCATGATATCCCAACCTAATTTTGGGTGTCCCTTGCCACACTATGCCTGAAAAATATTTGTTTTGTATTCAAAGAAGATCTATACCTGCAGGCAAAAGTGGTAGCACTGGGGTGGAGCTTCCCACCAGAAGTAGCAAGCTTGGTAATGGCCTGCTTCAAAAATAAATGGGTTTACAACAATGGAAACCCATACAGAACTAATATTAGACACTGGCTTCGAAAAACATCAGTGATGTACATATGATGTGGGAAGGAGATAAACAAATACTTTTAGCATTCTATGAGAGGCTGAACCAAAGGACAGCTGACCTAAACTTCACTATAGCAAGTTACACTAAGCAAGTTAACTTTTTAGACCTATGGATAATGGGGAAGGAAGGGAAGCTAGAAGTCAGACTCTACACCAAGCCTACTGACTGCAACATCCTGTTAAACTTCTCCAGTAGACATACTCAAACCCTTGTGATTTGGACTATTTCTCCGTATCAGGAGAAATTGGTTACATAAGAATGACTACTTTAAGATTGCCAGTATTTTGGTAAACACGTTAGTCAACAGAGGTTACCCCAAAAGACTTGTAACGGCTGCATTTAAGAAAATCTGGTTCACACCTAGAAAGACATTGCTGTTCCTCAAAATACAAAAACCAAAGGAAATGATGGACGGAGTGTTGAACATTGCAAGCACTCACCCCCAGTCAACTGATCTGGGTTTAATCCATCACCATTCTTTAGCCCACTCTGCCACCCCAGTTCAGACATGGCCATATGCAAATCAGTCTGACCCTGTGCCTCATGGGAACAGTCCAGCCCAAACTGCCAAGCCATGTCTTTCCTGGACCGGAAACAAGCTTCCTAGGACCGGTTTCTGGCATTTCAGCCGTCTTCAGCCAGGCTTGCTTGAATCCAGTGGCAAAGTGAGCAAGGGACTCACGTCTGAGCATACCCTGCCAACTTATGGCGAACAATGCAAAAACCAAAGGAAATGATGGACGGAGTGTTGAACATTGCAAGCACTCACCCCCAGTCAAGAACGGTGATGGATTAAACCCAGATCAGTTGACTGGGGGTGAGTGCTTGCAATGTTCAACACTCCGTCCATCATTTCCTTTGGTTTTTGCTTTGTTCCTCAAAATACACCAAGAAGGTACCCCTCTCCCTTGTGTTATCACCTACAAACCCAAAGCCAACAAAGTCAGGAACATAATAGAAAGAAACTGGAAGATGTTGACCCCTTTAGAAATACCAAACCTATGCTCTTATTCGGAAAGGGATGCAACTCACATGATCGACTAGTCTAAGCCACTGGCCCAGGCGAAAGGAAGAAAGACCTCAGAGAAATATTATAACTGCCCTTGTCATAGAACACTACAAATGTAATAACTGTTCAGCCTGCCAGTTTATTAGCGACACAAAAACCACCACTCTCAATGGCAAGGTACATCGCCAATTGAAGTTCCCCAATTACAACCCAAAAAACATGATATATTGCATACAATGCCCATCTGAACTAGTGTACATTAGCCAAAGAACCCAATCTGTGACAGCACGAGTATTACAGCACAGATCCAGAGTCAGACGTGCAGTGCAAGGTGTTCCCCTTGTAGAACACTACAGAAATTTCAACAACGCCCTCTGATCAGTACTATTTGAAGTCCACAGAAACTGCAGAGGAGGGTCCCTCGAGTTGATCTTAAAGAGACAGAAACCAGGATGATGCATTAATTTGGGACAGCCACAAATGGGCTGCACATCTTACATGAGATGTGGGCCTTACTCTAACTGAATTTCATGTGACTATATGAGCCAAATTATACCAGAATAATATATGTACTTCCTCGATATGCACTCTGTTCTGGTTGCACTATGTAACCATATATTTACAGATATGTTCTACATGCTAACTGTTAATACAATATGTTTGTAATATTGTTACAATATGTCTGAAATACTCATCTATGTATTTTATTTTTGTGCAGCTCTATAAATCGGATGCGCACTACATAGATGGGATTGGCCCATTTTTGCCCAGGTACCAATTGACACCCATTTTCCAAATTAATGATTCCAGCCACATTTCAGCCTCATTGTATCATCGCTTAATCTAACACTGATAGGCACTACCAAGAGTTTTCCTCAGCTGCCAACATGAGGCCTGCACTGCACATCTCCAAGCGGGGAGACACTCCAAGATGTCCGACAGGTTTCACTCCCCATCATGTGACTTGAATGGCATGTCTTTTTAAGCAAGCTCCAACCCCTGAACAATGCGCACCAGTAGATGTTATGTGGTCGCTCTACTAGTGCCGACTAAACCTATGTATTCCTAAATGCACCAGCTACGTAAAGACTGGCTCCAACACACGGAGGACTCCACAGCGCAGCCAAACTAATAAGTCCAGCGAGCTCCAAGATTTGCCTCACATGGCACCCCATTCTTCCAGCAACTGCTAACCCTCTGTGAATTATGTTCACAGCTCCCTTCCCTGCCCCAGAAAAGCTGACAAAGGTTTTCACTGCTTTTCAGTGCAACCCAATTGCTTACCGTGGCACACTGTGCAGCTCTCATTTCCTCATGAGCCTGCTGGGGAGATAACAAAGGTTTTCTCCACTCTGGGCTGCAGCCTTGATCCCTGACCAGGTCAGCCACATATGTAAATTCCTGAACGGTGATGGTTAATTATAATTATCTTGCCTCCCATTTGCTTCTCCCCTAGCGCAGGCCAAATGCTGATAATAAGAAACTGCTTTTTCTCCACAGACCCACGTGCATGCACCCTGTGCACCTGGACATCTAAACACCAATAGCCAACAATGCTATCAGGCAACTAAAGTGATTTTCCCAGCAGATAATTTCACTACTGATAATCACATCTACATGAGTACTTTTATTAAATATGCACCGTGCACTGACTGTCCTGCACGAGGGTCCTAGAGCAATGATGAACATGCAACACTTCTGCCATAAACTGTAGGCACTTTTAGGACACCAATTTATTGACACTCCCTTTCCAGCTGAATTTCATCATGATAGCTGGGCCTGCATGGGAGCTTGGTCCCTATGGTACAAACAGGTAGTGAACATATTGGTGACATAGTTTTAACCTTTTATATTCCGCGCTTTGCATGTACTAAACCCTAAGGTTCCCGTACCTGTTTTTTTATCTCCAGGCGTACAAAAAAACTTTTTAGCACCTGTAACCATTTTACAATGTACATATTATGTAACCATTAGGTTGTTGCAGGGATTCGCGGAGTTATGTAACTATGCTTGGGATCGTAGAACCTTAGTAGGCAGGGACTAAGTTATTCTACCACCTGACTACCCATGAGTTGGGACCGACTAGCTATAGTGTCTCACTTGCCCTCCTACTCATAGAGGAACAAATGATTAGACACCAGAACACAACACTCCTGACCATCTCAGGAATCGTGGTTGCCATTTATACCCTTTCAATAAGATCTGACAGAGACATGAGAAAAGTGTAAAATGTTTTATTTCAACTATTGTGCTTTATTATGCAGTATGCGTGCCACAATATGTAAGAAGATGCCTAACACAAATATTGTCAGCATAGTAAGTAGTCCATTAATCATAAAAGGAGCTATCATTATATAAAACAGGTTAGCCTAACCCCCTCCCCTTCTAAAGAAGCAAAGTGATTATAAATCAGACGATAACTGGGTGTTTACAGCAGACCCCATACCTTAGCATACACAGATTACATTTCGACGTCTCAGGTGCTGTCATAATCTCTTCCCTGGAAAGAGCCCTCTACAAGTGTTTCGTTACCTATCTGTGCATACCTATATGAAAAAATGATGTGTTCCAAAACAACAGCTGCATTTGCATGTTTTGTCTGGGTGCTAGGGCCTGACCAGATCAGAATAACAAGGGGCATTGTTGCTTGACCCTGTCTACAGTGTTCCGACTTAATCCCAGGAAAGAACAGAAAGCAAAAACAACAGCAGGGTCTGTGTGAAAGTAAAGTTTGGCACAAAGCAATATACGTTCGTATAGTAATGTGCACAAAGCAGAGAACAGTCTGCACTGGACATGTGACAAGGTACGTCCTTCTTCCATTGACCTGAGGAGGCCGATAGTAATGAAGTCCGAAATGCAAAGATATTTTCATTTTCACAGGAGCCTTCCAATCTTTTATGAAATAGTCAACTTTTTGGACACATACCTAAGAGCAGGTCCTCCATGTGACACCATATAAAGGACTACCTCCTATTTGGACTGCATAGTAAATAAGGAGCACCGGCACATTTCTCAAATCAACTGGAAGACTGAAGCAAGATTCTAGTTGTTACATTTATTTTGTTGCCTGTAAAATTTCAGCAATTGCTTTCCTTTTCTTTCTTTTCTATGTTTACTTTAATGTTTAATTTTTTTCCAAAAATATTTCTTTATTATTATTATTATATATTTCATTGCAATTATAAAAAAAAACAGCATTATTCACCTGAGCAAAACCCCAAACCCCCGCACAATATAACCATAATCACATAAAATGACATTATTACATATTACCATCTTAAAAAAGGGGAAAAACCCAGATTCTTCTGAAATGTAGCTACATAGCTACAAAGAAAGAACACTTCAAATTCTAAAAGTGCACAGTGCAAATCTTTCATAATTCATAATGCAAGATCAGCCACCTTGCCACTACAGCCACCCAGTTCAATCCAATATATAAGCAGGACACAGCTCGACAGTCCTTTTTTCCTACCCTGATCCTCTTTCTTTGAGGAGATTGCCTTTTCGAGATTATCGACTGCAAGAACTCAGGCTAACCATTGCTGAAATACAGGTGGGTTAGTATCTATCCTTTGGAAGTGTCAACATTTTTAAAGTTCTTCTACGTTTAGAACATGCCCAGACAAATTGCGACATCAGCTCTTTCTATCTCCTAAACCATATAGCCTTGATCTCTACAGGGATCACACAGAAAAAATATAGAATTTTGGGAGAAATACATTTTAATTACATTAAACCTCCCTGCTAGAGATAAGTGCAAGTTATTCAATCTGCTTAGATCTTTTTTCCCTTTTTCTATAAAGGGGTCTACATTTTCTTTAACAATTACTTCTAAGTCGGAAGAGATGGTTATTCCTAAATATACTGCACTTGTTGCTACACGATGATCTGATAGCGCAATTCCTTTATTAATAGTGATAAGGGATTTTTCCTTATTTAATGAGTAGCCTGAAATAGTCCCAAAGTGGGTCGCCTCGCTCTCTACCTTCAAAAGAGCTGTTGCTGGATCATGTGTCATAAGCGCTATGTCATCTGCATATGCTATCGTTTTAGTATCCCATACTTCAAAAGACAGAAGGAATTAGGATATTTTGCTTGATCCTGCGTACAAATGGATCAATATATAAAGCGAATAAGAGTGTGGAACAAGGACACCTTTGCCTAGTCCCCCGAGTGCCCTCAAATGACTTAGAGAGCTCTCCTTCTACAAACACTCTGGCTTCGGATATAGAGCCTTGACTGCTTGTAGAAATCCTGGCCCAACATCCGCTCTCTGCATTACAGCCCATAGAAATTGCCAGGAGACCCTATCAAAAGCTTTCTCCACATCCAGCAGAATCAAAGCCATAGGTTCTCCTGCAACCTGAGGGGTGTCAAAACTGGTAACTACGCTTCTAATATGATCGGTTGTGCCTCTCCCGGTTATAAACCCTTGCTGGCGTCCAGATACCACCTTATTAATTATTGGAGATAGAAGACAGGTCAAGATTTTCTAATAAACTTTGGAATCCCTGTTGATTAATGTAATTGGTTGGTAAGAGCCGAGTTGAGATACAGCCTTCTTTTTCTTAGGGAAAATGGCTATCTTTGCATGTGACCAAGAGCGTGGTGGAATAGCTTAATTAAATATTTGTGCAAACAACATAATTAAGCAGTCTTTCAGCTTTGGCGCACACACCTTCTAAAATTCAGAAGGCAAGCAATCAATGCCAGCAGCTTATCGACAGGGAGACCACTCAATGCGGTTAAAATTTCTTCCCACGAAGGGGACCATTCCAGACCCTCCCGCTCATCTTAACTGAATTTAATAAAAGGGACAGAATCCGGATAGATATGTACGATAGCTTCCTCTACCTTGATACTTTCTGCATATAAGGTTTGATATTACGTATTAAATGCAATCCTAATGCCTGCTGGATCGGAAACCATGCCCCTGCTTGACCTCTTGTTTCGCACACTTCATTTTGCCCACCCTTCTGCCTAACCCTTGTGGCCAGAGGATGTCCTATTGCTCGCAGCATTCATAGACTTTCCCTCTCCTTACTGTATATTTGTCGGCTATTTTTGTTGCTGGTATTTTATTAATCGTTGCTTTGGCTGGAGCTATCCCCATTGGGACGGCAGATATATTATCCTTCTGCTGGGTGGCTACAATTAGCTATCTTTCTTCAGCCGCAAATGTAGTATAGAGATAATACATTTTTTGTTTCTCTTTTTTCGGCCTGTTTAAATTAAACTGTAAAGTCTCCCCCTGTATCCCAGCTTTGATATGCCCCATACTACACCCAACTGAGCACTCCCCACATTCTCATCAAGGAATGTCAGGATCCACTTTCTCAAAGCTCCAATAGGTTATTTTCTTAACAAAACCCCCACTCTTTATTTCCAACACTAGGGGATCATGATCAGACATAACCCGCAGGAAGCTTTCAAAATCACATTCCTGCACAAATGTACGAGACGAAAAGAAATCTAATCGTACATGCGTCTGATTTGGCGCTGAAAAAAGGTTTATCCGATATATACCCATAAGTGGAACCTAATGTGATTTGTTTTCCCAGTGGATTGATATTCTACTATAACCCACCTCCTGCGACTATCTGTACGGACTTGTTAAAGAAACGCCCTTATGATTAATGAGCTAAAATTGCCACACTGCACGTGCATTTCCCTTGCGTTGTCCCACCAATCAATTTTTACCCAAGAGTATCTAACAGTGATAACTGCATCCTTCAATATTTATCTCCTGGAGTGGAGACAAATAATATCAACCTTTAACATTTGTAGTTTGAGAGCAACTATAGACTTCTTTTTCCTGTCATTAAGCCCTCAGATATTAATAGTTGCAATTCTCAGCTTACTCATTTTTTAACCATAATTCTTGCTATCCAGTTACATGTCACTACCTTTAAACACCTAGAATCTGGCAAATACACTCTTTCCCACTTCATAACACATCTCTGAGGGCCTCATTACGATGTCGGTCTGAAAGGCTCCGAATGGCATTTGGATTTTCCTAACCCGTGTCATAACCCATGTTTCTCACTGACTCAGAAACATTTCCGACTGACCGATTACGATAGAAGGTACCCGCTCGGTCTTTTTGACTGAGTTCAGACTGGCATTCTGAGGAACCAAGTCAGTCGGAGCCAAATCGTACAGCTCTACGGACTGCGTTTCTGACCAACGTATTATGATGTCGAAGTCGGAGAGCCTTTCCGACTTGGTTTGTCCGTCAAAGTATGGCTGTCAGAAACTGACCTCTACTTTTCAAGAAAAAGTGGGTTCTATCTTTTCTTCTTTTAGTAATTCACAGGCAGAAGACTCAATAAAAGATACCGAGGACTTTCCCGCAGATTGGAAGTCACTGGTACTGATGAATCATTTTGAGAATATGAGTGTTGAAGACACCATAAAACATTTGCAGGCAATTAAATCTTTGGTCACCCAGTTGGTGGCCCCAATCTCTGAGCTCACTCCCAGTTCCTACTGCAAAGGCAAAAAATCTGGGAATTGTGGTCGATTCCAGACTGTCTTTTGCTGACCAAATAAGTAAGGTGGTATCATCCTGTTTTTTAATTATCAGGATCATGAGGAAAATCAAACGTTTCCTGTGGATGACTGTCTTAGAACAGCAGTAACGGCATTGGTCATGTCCCGCCTAGACTACTGCAATGCTTTATACATTAATATACACAAAAGGCAACTCAGCCGATTACAGACGGCACAAAATGCTGCTGCCAGACTTCTTCTGGGCATTCCTAAGTTTGTATCTATAAAAAAGGGACTTAGTGACCTTCATTGGTTACCTATAAGACAGCGGATTGAGTTGAAGGTCCTTTGCATTGTTTTTAAAACTCTGGAAGGAGGTGGGCCAGATTTTATGAGAAAATACATACACTGGTATACCCCTTCCAGGGTACTTCGCTCAACCACAGCAAGACAGGTACAAGTTCACCGAATTAAAACAGCCAGTTGGGGGGGCAGGAACTTTTTCCACTGCGCTGCTAAGCTTTGGAATAATCTCCCCTCACAGCTGAGAGAGGCCTCCGGCCTGCTTGAGTTTAGGAGGGGTCTCAAGACCTGGCTTTTTCTCTAACACTCCCATTCACGAATCACGATTCTGTATTTAGTTATGATTTCACCCTCTGGATCAGCAGGCAATGCACTTTTTAGCACCAGGACACCTAACGGTAGCAGTGCGCTTTACAAATCCCATTAACATAACATAACTTTGGAGGCCCGTAACAGGCCCCCTTCACCGAGAGACCTCCGGTTGGAGCCCGTGGGGGTACCCATGGGACCTCTCTTTACAAGCATGCAAAGTGTGGCAGGCATCATAGGGTGTTTGCCACAGGGTGCAAAGTTTTCCACAACCACCAATGGCACCCTGTTTTGTTGGTGTTCTGAACCATCGTATTTGGTCAGTCGAACTCCCGGAACCTGAGTCTGTTGAAACTGATTCAGACAAGAGGTCAGTTGGAATGCTTTCTGACCGACATAGTAATGAGGCCCTGAGATATTAATCTATTTAATTGTGTAGTGCCCCCATCCCGCGCCCTCCAACTGCTTCCCCACACACCCTCTGACCCCAATCCATTCTCAAGTCAACATGCCTGAAAGATGACACCAGAGGGAGCTGACATCTCCCGCCACCACCCCATCCAGTCCCCAATCGGAAAAGAAGGAAAATAGCAGAATAGAAAATAGTTGACCAGGAAAGAGAAACAAACACAACATCATGAATAGAATGCAGATTATCCCGAGATCCTCAATCATACAGGGAAAGTGGCCCATTTATACCAAGACTTAGCCCCTCAAAGACCTAACTATTTTTGACAACAGTGCACGACCCCCGCTAAGGTCTTTTAGATATTCCTGGGCCTGAATCTCAGATGTAAAGCTACGAGTCTAGTCCTTATAAATGACTTTTAACTGGGTAGGGTTCTGAAGAAATACTTCAGCCCTTAATGTCTGGAAAGGGTTAAAAAGTTGCCATAGCTGTCATCGCCTCTCCACCGTGGCTTGTGCATAATCAGGTCTAATGAAGAAAGCTAAAACCTCAAACTCTCTCTTAGCATTGGGGCGAGCTAGATGGTATATTTCTTGATGTAACAAGAAATTCCCCCAAAAAACAACTTGGCCCGAGGTCTCTCCAGATCATTAGGCAGTGGCTTCTTCCTTATCAGTGGAAATCTATAGGCCCGTTGGATTTCCACATCCCACTTCCATTTGTTTTTTTCTGGGAAGGTTCCTTTCAGTAAATTGATCATATAAGCTCTTGAGTCCTGCCCCTTCGCCTTTGTTGTCTATTCTCTTGATCTTTGAGTTTCCAGAGTACATCCGCCATAACTGTTTCCTGAGAGGATTTCTGTGTTTTAGGGAGCATTCATTTCAGTCTATAAACACTCTGTCCATTCCTCCACCATGGTGATTCTTCCAGCAATGTCCGAGCAATGTCCGAGCATGTTTTATTTACTTTCTTAATTGTTTTGTATAGTTTTTTTGTAGCCAGCCATGCACGATGACTAGAACTCCGTGTTTCCTCCTGCAGTTGTTTTATAGATTGGAGTATTACAGCCAGGATTGATTCTACTGTTGATGAACCGAGTTACACACACCCAGAGGGTCCGATGTTTGTATTTGACATCTCCCCTTGCTTTTCTGCAGGATATACCAGTTGGGTTGCTGAATACTCCCATCACAGATTCTCCAGTGAGGTCCCCCCTTGCTCCCATCAGCATCCTCTCCAAAACTCTTCCTTCCATTTTTCTTTTTTTATCCCCCACCCCGATATTTTACGCTGTGTTAGACATGCCAAATTATCAGGGGCATCACTACAGGAAGAGTAGAAGCCGACTCATCAGTTGAGGATGAAGCAATATTACACAGATTTAAAAGGTCTGAGTCATCAGTCAAAGAAAATAAATTCTCCTCAATATCGGGAGACCTGGCCATGGTTTAAAACTCTGATGTATCTAAATTCCGACTCTTTGCTCCTGTCAATGTTGTTCCTGAATTAGTCCATGCAAAGGAATCAAGCCAAAATCCTCACTCTGCACATCCTCCTTATGTTTTGGAAAGGTTCTTGTCACATTTGGTGCCACCCAGCTTTCTGGGGGTTGAATTGTGCCCCTCAAAGCTGCATCCACCTTAAACTGGGTCGCAGCATTACCAGGAGTCAAGCCTAGATCCTCAATCTGTGAGTCCTTCTTAGAATTTGGACAGGTACTATCCCCATTTGGCTGAAACCGACTTTCTGGGGTTTGAATTGTGCCCCTCAAAGCTGCATCCACATTAACCAGGATCCGGGGGTGGCGGGTAGAAGAACAGATTCATCCCCACTCCTCTGTGCATATCCCTGGAGTGAGACTAGGCCCACCATTACCAGTACTGGGGCCTTAATGCCAGCTTAATGTTGCAGTCAATGGTTGTGTTACCACGGAGTCCCCAAGTATACCTGTTTTCCCAGGCCATTTGACTCTGTTGTGTCCATTATCATTTTTGTCACATTTCACTTTGCCCTTGCCAATGCTTTCTTCAGCTTTCCCCCCTCCTCGCCTCCTTACCGGGTTCACAGCGGGCAGTCGAGGGGGTGGGTACGGTGGGTGCAGCTGACAGGTTGGCCGATGTCAGTCACCTTGTTCCACGGCCAGGCATTCCATGTTCTTGGGGGGTTGCAGGAACAGAGAACAAGGGAGAGAACATGAAGAAGCTGTGGATTATTTCCACCACTGCGGTTGCCATAGTGCGAAGCAGTCAGCCTTGTTTGCTGCACAAGTTCACTCTGGATACGCCCAGCAGAGACTGCCCTCTGAAGCAGAAACCCGCTAGCATACTTCGGATCAACGCTCAATGGGACACAGGTCAGGGGAGCAGCAGGTAGCCGGCGTCTTACTCGCGCGCCATCTTGCTCCTCCAGTTTAATTTTAATTTTAAATGCACAATCCAGGTACCAGTATCAATAGATTATTATCCCACCAATGAGTAAAATAAATCATGTACTTTAA
The DNA here is from genome assembly GCF_964204655.1 of Triturus cristatus. Taxonomy (NCBI): domain Eukaryota; kingdom Metazoa; phylum Chordata; class Amphibia; order Caudata; family Salamandridae; genus Triturus; species Triturus cristatus. The sequence continues at coordinate 187,405,275 of NC_140589.1, forward strand.
AATCACCTATATACCAGTGATTAATTGAAGTATTCATTGAGGTACTAACTTATTTATGATCTTTTCCCACAATATAACATATTTATTTTTAATTTTTTTCAGGCCCAGGTATAGTGGGATCATTAGGGCACACCCCTATATGTTGATACATACTGAGTACCATGTAGCATTGAGAGTAATAAGTGGACACTTTAAGGATGGGCTTAATGGCAAAGGTACTCAGCTTCCCAAGAAGTAGAGCTCCAGAACTTTCGGGTCATTAAGTCACTGCTAATTAATCTCTATTCTTCAATATACATTTTATTTAATTAACTTCTTCATCCTAGGATGAAACTTCGGTGCCCAGTCCTTCGTTCCTTGTTGAAAATGTGATGAAGAATTGATTGTATTAACTTAGTGTTGAAGGATACACCACTTAAATGGATTATGGGGTGCTATGATGATCATTGATTTTTTAGATTTGTTTTTGACTTGGAAGAGTTGAAGCATTATTTGTCTCTAAATAGTGCAGTTTCTAAAGGTTGGCGATAAGCTATCTCTATATTGTAATAAAGGATGTGTATTAGCCTACATATTCATCTAATGCAGTAGTTGAACATGCATCTTAGATATGATTCTTGTCATATGATGGCTTTGGGTCTAATGTTCTTTTTTGCTAAGGCACTGCTTTCTCATTTGTGCATGTCTTGATAATGTATTGTGGAAAGATTTCTGGTTATTTACAAGCCTTAATCTATAGTTTGGAGCCCAACCACATTTAAACAATATTATTGGATAGTATTCTTCAGAGAAAAGTTCCTTACCCTTGGTAACAATACTTCTGGTGGCTAAATATTCTTGTTAATTTTTCATTTTATAACTATCCTTCCAGGAATTAAAATTGTCTGGAAATCTTTTCACTTGCATTCTCTCTCCATTACAATCACATAGGCATATTTCAGACACCAACCTATGTGCTGATGTCAGTTTCTAATAAAGTGCTTCCCAAACGTTTTACAACCATCACCCACTTTTTAGAACAACACATTTGGGAAACCACCGAGCTTTAACGGGCATGGGGTGGCAGATTTTTTAATGTAACTAAAGCACATTGTGGTAGCTCGCTATCATTTACAGACAACACATTTTGCCTTAAAATGGTCATTAGATTTGCACCAACATACCGTTTTACTGATAAAACAATATTGTACACAGGATTGTCCCATAATTCACTTTACTTAGTTTTTTTCTCTGACTGCAAATTTAGAGGAATTTGTAACCCCCCAGCCCCATGTTAAAAAACATAAACAGCACTTTATCAGAGGACAAAGCCTGACATTTGACCTCTGTCTTTGAAGCACAGCAAATGTGACAAGATAAATACATAATTGAAAAACATCTGTATTTATTACTAGAACTTTCACAACCCACAAAAAGCAGCACATAAACAGCTACATTGTGGGAAACACTGTTCTAATACTTTTTCTGTATCTCAGCAATGCGTCTTGATAGGCACTAAGAGAGTCTCAACAACTGTGACTGTAGAGTTTGGATACTTTGAGAACTGATTAATCATAGCACTAACTCAGCAGAGAAGAAGGGAAAGCAGTGATGAATCTGAAGGAAGATTATGTTTACACCGCGAATATATTTATTGGTAGTAAGTAAGATTTTCTTCTGATGAATACATATCACTGCTGACTGTGCAGCTTAAAAATGAGTTTAGCAACAGGCTCCAGGACGCGAGATAGAATAGTGCTGATTAATTATGGAGGAGATGCAACACAGCCCTGGTCATTTATCTATCACTGCATGCCTGAGCTACGAGGCAGAAACATTTCCAAAAGTATGCAAAGATGACCATGAGGTAACCTAGCAGATATCAGCCACCAGCAATGCCACTGATGAGTATAATTTTAGCAGCCATGTGGAATGGCCAAACATAGCAGATCTTAATACATGACCTGGTCATCCACTGTGTTCTAGTACATGTGGTTTATGTAGGAGACTGCACTCTTGGGGGCCTAGTCTGTGCTGCCACTCCTCTTTTTTGGAGGGATGAGCAGGAGATAAAAATGATGGAAGGGTGAATTTATGACCTGACCCTTTCTGCAGGGTTAGCCCAAAATATTTTGCCTTCACCCTCTTATTTTTCTGAATTAGTTGTTGTTGGTCTAAGGACTGCAACTTACCACTGCTAACCAGTACTTAAGTGTTTGTGCTCACTCCTTAAAACATGGCAAAATTGGGTTAGACCTGATTGGCATGTTTAATGTACCTATAAATCCTCAGTAAAGTGGTATGCCGCATATGTTATGTTATATCCTCTTTTATAGCGCACAGCTGCCCCAGCGAAGGGGCGTCCCGGCGCTGATAGCAGTGTCCGAAGAGAGCCAGGGCTGGACTGTAGGAAACAGGTGGGTTTTGATGGCTTTGCAGAAGGATGACAGGCAGTCTAAATGACGAATCTGCACAGGGAGGGAGTTCCATAACTTAGTGGCCAGATAGCGGAAGGACCTGCTCCCAGCCCTGGTGCGTTTCACTCGGGGAACAGTAGCCAGAATTTGCTCAGCAGTGCGTAGCTGGCGGGTGGGGACATAGGGGACCAGCAAATTGGATAGGATCTCAGGGGTGGAGAGTTTTACAATTTTAAAGGCTAAACACAGTGTCTTAAATTTGATCCTCTTGGAGATCGGAAGCCAGTGAAGGCGGCGTAGAGTGCACGACGCATAACATGTTCTGGGGAGTCTGAGCAGAACTCGGGCGGCTGCATTCTGGACTCATTGAAGGCGGTTCACTTCCGCCTTATTGGCACCTAACAGTAAGGAGTTGGCATAGTCAAGTCTCGACAAAATAGTCGCCTGGACTATCAGCTGACGTGTGGCTGGGTCAGAAAACCCTAATATAGGCCTCAGACCCCGTAGGAGTCCAAAGCAGGTGCCAGCGATCTTTTTAGTATGATCTTGAAATCCAAGAGTGGAGTCAAGCCAGATCCCTAGATTCTTCACCATCAACTTAGGGGTTGGGGCACAGCCCAAGGATACTGGCCACCACTGCGTACTCCAAAGCCCCTTGTCCTTCCCCACCAACAACACTTTAGACTTATTAGCGTTAAGCTGGAGGCAGTTCGTGGTCATCCAGCATGCGACCGCCTCTAGACCATTCCGGAACTGAATGGCATCCCGAGACTGGTCATCAGAAAGGGCCACCACCAGCTGGGTGTCATCAGCATAGGAGACCATGGTCAAACCGTGGTCCCGCGCGACTTCTGCCAGGGTAGGACATAGAGATTAAATAGAACCGGGCTTAACGTCGAGCCCTGGGGGACCCCCTGCTTGATGGAATGGACGTAAAAGAGGAAGGGAGGGACAGAGACCTGAAAAGATCTGTCGGACAAAAAGGACCGGAATCAATTCAGTGCCATGCCGACTACCCCTGCTTCCTCTAAACGGCGCAGGAGGATCTGATGGGAGACCGTGTCAAACGCGGCGCTCAGGTCAAGTAATATCAGCGCCGCCATTTGACCCTCATCCAGAATGGTCCGCAGATGTTCACTCACTGCTAATAGCGCTGTCTCAGTGCTATGACCGGCGGAAACCATTCTGGGAGTGGTCTAGGATCCTGCTGTTGTTCGAAAAAAAGTGAGCGAGGACTCTATTGGCGTGGGCCTCCGCGATTTTTGCAACCCAAGGCAGAAGAGAAATAGGTCAAAAAAATTCCGGCTTGGTGGGGTCCAGTGAGGGTTTTTTCAGAAGGGGGAGCACCTTTGCCTGCTTCCATGCCATAGGGACCACTGCCATGCTGAAAGAGGAGTTAATCGTCTGCCATAAGGGCGTAAGAAGTATAGGTAGACAGTCTCTAAATTGGGCCGGCCTCATGGGGTCCCGAGGGGAACCCGATTTGACCTTAGTGCTCAATGTCAGAAGCTCGTCCTGGGAGATGGAAGGTATTACTGCCAAAATGGTGATAGGCTTGGGTGCTGAAGGGGTCACCAAGTCAAGTTAACAACTGTGTTTTACTGAGAAACCTGCAACCCAGAGAGTTGACTGAAAACTATCCCCTTTCTAGCTGTAAATGTCAGAGCCCATCAAGCTAGCATAGAACAAAGAGGCCCAAAACATCAGGCCTTAGCACAGTTGCACTATATAGCATCCAAACAATAGTGCAAATAATCCAGATTATCCAACAGGGTGGCTACTTGGCCATTGACCTCCTTGCATGCCAAGATTTTATTAGATAAGGCAGAGACTGTGTTGTTATATTTGAACATAGGGTAGTTAGATCACCTTTGTACCAACTCTAGGTTTTCTTGGATCCATTCCATTTGGAAGTGGGGGGACTTGATTGTCTATAATACGTACGCTCTCATTATTTTACTGCTCTGCTCTTTTGCAGGAGGTCACCATATAGCTCCTTGTAGTTTTAGATAGAGAGGAAAGGAGTCTAGGGGTGATGTGTTACTTTGTTTGATGTCTCTAACTGTAGCCATGTGATTTATGATGGGGATATCTGTTAAGGGCAGTATTCTGAAAGGAATAAAGTTGGAGATTTGCATTTGTTTTTTCTTTATGAAAATGAGTTTCAAAATAGAGCCATTAATGGGACAGCGTAGGTAGAATGCAGTAGTAGGTTAATGTCCGACAAAAAGGATTTGAGGAGGGATGTGCGGGTGTCTTAGCCGTTTTGGAAATGGAGTTTGAAATTCCCCAAGAAAATGTGATCACTAGTGTAGATGAGTTGATCAGTGCTACAATTAAGAAAAGTATGGATTGAATTACTTATTTTTCCAGCCAGGAGAGAGTATTACATATTTAACCTCAATTGTTAAAAAAAATAATTTGTAATCACTAATGTGATGAATAGAGGGGTCTATTGATCTTATCTGTTTGTATCTAAGGAATATCTTGTGTAGCAGGTCAAACACTACACAAGTTTTCTGCTCTGCTGTGATAGATAATGCATCCTTGTAGTATGATAAGATCCAATAATGTTACTAAGGATGAACAGAACCAGGTTTCCTTGAGTGGAAAAGTATCATAGTCATAGCCTTAGATAAGGGCATCAGTCACATTAGAGTTTGGAATGGCAGCCTTCATTTGATATTTAAGAGATGACTCACTAAGTAGAGAGGTGATTACCCATTTTAGGTTTCTTGAGTAGATTGATTTTGGTTTGTGTTGAGGATGTCTAATTTTGGAGATTGTAGAAATAGAATGTGCTGTGACTTCTGATGGGCATTGTAAGGAACGTCTGTTTTTAGGAATGCTCCAGAGGATGGGGCTTTTCAGGGGTTATTGTGCTGAGTGTGGTGCAATGGGGTTCAAGGAAGTAATCCATGTGTAGGGAGGGCTTGGGGAAGAAAGAGAAAGAAACTGTCTTTTGCAGACCTTTTATTATCTCATATGCTTCACATTAATAACCAGCAGTTTGTTTGGGAGAATAAATATGAGATTTTAATTCTGGTCAATAGTGAGTGGTTGTAATAAAGTATGAGGCCAGCAGTAACAACACTCATGTGAATTATGCCTACGAGTAGCTTAGGCCTTCACTGGAGAGTCAGAATGTGTGCTGCTGTTTTAGTGTAAGCGGACTGGACTTGTAAGTTGTTTTTCTGGGCGAATTTCTATTAGGAAGTGATGGTGGCAACAGAGATTTGATCTTTAACAATATTTAATTCTGTCTCAGCGTGAGAGTAGCATTGTTACAGGCTAGCTTGAATTATGCTGGCTGTCTTCATTCCCAAGGGTATTTTTTTGTGACAATGATGAAATATGGAAATGAAAGAGAGTGAGACAAAGTGTTTTCTGTAGAGGTGATAGGCACCTTAATAAGATTCCTAGTCGTGGTGGTGGTGTTTAGTCCCAGATATCAAACAATGAGGTGAAGTTATGAAGGTTGATGTCTGTTAGTTAGATCATGAACTTTCCACTTATATGTAGGCTCATGTGTAACTCACATTTATGGCAATGTTAGCCTGAGATGGTGTGTTTTTTTAGTAAGGGATTTATATTCTCTATGAGTCTAAGAGGTAAAACAGAGCACGTCAGTTCAGTTCAAGTCAAGTCAACTTTTATTAGATTATTGGAAAATAATCTTAAAAGAAGAACGTACAAATTCAGTCAAGATAGAAGAAAACTTTAGAAATCCTTTGGTTAACCTTGGCACATTTAAAACAATATTGACCTACACCATCTGATTGCAGACTCTAAAAAACAGCCCACCAATCAGCAAACTTGTAAGTTGTGACGTATTCTTAAAAAGTAAATTCTAGGCTCACAATAATAAAATCTATAATTCCTAAGAGCTGTTATGTTTCATATAGGTACCTTAATATAGGCCCAGGTAATATCATATACCTTCACCTACATTATCTCTCTTATATTGCACAGTAACAAGCGTTTAGGATTCAACCTTTACCTAGTTCTAGTCCCAGGCACAGAAGGAGGGTTTTCACTGAACAATAGCGTCCTATAACTTCATCAATAGACTCATACAGTATGAATGAATATTCATAAGGGTTCTTGGAAACCAGAAAGAGGCTACACCTAGATAGGCATGGTAGGAGTACGCGCACACTTTTATCATGCATGTTATATTCATGTAGGCATTAAAGATTATTGCAAGATGGTACATTTTATGCTTAATTGTGCCACCTTTTGTGTCTTTGAATCAGTTTTAAACCTAGTATTGCAAGTATTCATTGTAAGACTGCACACAGTAAAACAAATTGCACACAATTAGTGTGGGGAAGTCTCGATCCGTGTTTACAATTGCCAGTATCAGCGCTTTTAATTCTGCAAACTGTTCTGTGCAGTCTTCTAGAGATTGCGTTTTGGTGCAACTTGGGTGGAACTTTCCATCCCGCATGCGACCTTTTCCACCGGTAGGCAATCCGCCTGATTGCCTACCGGGCGGAAAAGCATTTTATATGGTGGCGGTGTCTGGTAGACACCGCCATCCATATTAGTATGCAGGCAGGCGGTTTTTGCCATTGGGGGCCCGTAAGGGGCCCCCAGGGATCCTGGGGGGTGGGGGGTGCACATGGATAGGTACCCCCCGCAGTTCCATGCACAACATGCCATGTTGTGCATGGAACTGCACGACATGCCTTCTTGGCATTGTAGCGGGCCGTGCTGAGAGCACCGCCCACCATAATGTCAAGTATGCAGGATGTGCCCGCCAGTGTGGCGGGCGCATCCTAATGTCTGCAACAGGACCCCTGCACCGATGGCAGGCGGTCCCAGTCTCCGAGAGGATGGCGGGCGGACAAAGTGTGCCCGCCATCCTAATGACCCTCTATGTCTTGAAATGTGACATCTGCAAGCAGATGAAAGGCTCCATCATAACTTGCCCGGCACAGACACTGTTATTAAAATTAGACAAACTTTTGCTTGTGTGTATCTGGACCACTGCGCCCCTTTATAATCAGATGGGGCCTACAGGTAGTTGGGTCAATCATATATATGGGGTACAGCGAACTCTCAATAACCAGCCAAGAAGTTCTCTGGGGGTGTCACTCCATATGAGGTCTTTTTTTGGGACAAGAATGTGGGTACCTGATCTTGATTGTGAAGGCACAGTGGCGGATGAGAAACCATTTGATATCCATGATCGTTTGGCTGTTTTACAGGATCTAAATGAATCCAGGACACAACAAACATCCACCTGAAACAGACCACCACTGGGGAAGTCAAACCATTCACTGCAAGACCTGACTGGATCCCAAAAGTGGGGGATCTTGTCAGAGAAAAAATAGCGGATAAATAAGAATTTGGACCATCATACAGTAAGCCTGTACCTGTCCTAGCAATTCAAGGAACAAGAACTGTACTTCTACCGCCCCCTGCCGGAAAAAAGGAGAAACGATTTATCTCAATCGACTTAATCAAACCACACTATGTGGCCAATACTGAACAGTAGGCTTTGTGGACTCTGCTGTAGCAGACTCCCTCCTCTCGCTACAATTCAAGAAGTTTAAACTGAAAGACTCATCACGGTCGAAGAGCCTCCTGAATGGAAAGAAGGACTATGCAACCACGCTATTGAACTCATTCCCTTTGAACCCGAAGTTCACCTTCAAAATCAATCTCTAAATACCACACAAGTTGCAATAAGACCAAATACTGATGTTTACGTCAACATGCCTCGACAAGAGAAAACTACGATTTCAACAAATCCCGATGCAATTCCTGCAATTGATCAAACTGCTTCTGGCTGCTTCATAAACTTTGATACGTTTTCCTTGGATCCAAGTGAACCAGAAACAATGACAGCCCAACAAACACACAAGCAGCAGATTACAGACTTTCTGAACTTTCTCAAAAAGACTTACCCGGTATCGCCTTGGGTAGAACTCTGGGTAATCATTGGGATACTGTTTTTCTTTACTGGCTAAGCTTAGTTATAACTTTTAGCATGCTTATTAATGGATGATACCTTCAACAAAGACCTGCAGCCAAAAAAGTAAATTGGATTCTGAAGCCACATAAATCTTCTCATCGTGAACAAAGAAACTTGTCATCAGTGAAAATTACAGCATTTCCTATACCGGACGATATAGTTTGAGACAAGGTTGATTTCGATATATTCGGTCCAACTGAACTTCTCATGTAATTAAAATTTTATTGAGTGATACTATTACCTCTAGTACATTTTCTGATGTTTAGTGCTCTGAAACTGATAATAACATGTCTGTTATGTCTGCCGCATTTCCAAACACTGAAATGCTAGAAAGTATTTCAGACTATGACACTTTGTACTGTAACAACATTATGGTCAACATTTCTTGCACAAATCTATAACACCTGAAGGACGGGGCCCTCTAGGGCCACGCGGGTTACTCACAATCACTTGCTATGCCTTCCCAAAATGCCCATAATGGAAAACTACCGGCCTGAGCCGAACATGAACAAAGAGGCACAGTAGGATGAGTTCACACCTGCCAGTTGGGAACCTGCTATCAGGACTCCAAGGCCACAGTGCTGGGTCTCAGCATCTCCTAACGTGAGAGCAGAAGCTACACATTCAGATAAGCATTGTCAGGGCAAAACGGCCTATTCATTAGCAGGTTAGAAAACAGCCTTGAGCAACAGAGAAAAATAATAACGAAATACAGTGTTCTGCTGAGGCAAGCAATAGGAGAAACAAGGCCTAACTTGAGCCCAGTCTAAGCAGCCTTATAGGAATTACGAAATACAAAATGGAGTCACACTTGCTAACTGAAGCCTGCATATTATGTGGATAACACAGCAGGTTATATAACGTGGATGGGAATGATGTCTATTTAGCCACGCACTGCTAACCTAATATAGCATGAAACACGTGCATTGCAGGAATGGGAATTTTCAAATCCAACACACCAAGAACTGTTTGTGAGAAGTTGGTCTGGCATATGCTATCTCCTAGTTATAGGGGACACCTTGTACCAGTCCAATTCGACTCTTATTGATGATAGGTTTAAGACAACCTTTAAAGAAAGCTATCCTAGTGGTAGCTGTGGAGAGCAGCCTTCAGGCTAAGTCTTGAAGGAGTGTTAAGCTTATTGTTTTACCATAGATAACCTCTTGAATGACCAAATGAAAGAGTAGCCCACACAGGTATATATATAAAATATATGTATTTATTCTAGACAGAATCCCACAGTCTCTTTATGAGGCTAGTGGCAAAGTTACAATTCAAACAAGCATTTATAAACACAATAAATAGCACTGGAATCACAGGGCCCCAGGGGGGACCAAACCATATTTTAAAAAAGTGGTATAAGAACCACAACAATTCTACAGACAATGCCTAGGGCATTTAGGATCGCTGGCCCCTTAAGAATCCACCCCAGGTTATGAGGAAGGGCACCCACGGGAGGCGCGTGCAGTGGAAATAGCTGCTATCGGGATCTCTATTAAAGCCTATGGAGAATGTCGCGGTTTGATTTACACAGATTAAAGACACTTCTAGCAGGAGTTAAAAGTTAAAACTTTAGAGTTAAGCTTTTGAGGAGCCCACTACCACGAGAGTACCAAGGTACCACTGTTACCTGCCCCAGGGAAGCCAGGTGCATAGGTCGTTTTCGATGTCGGGTCGCGGGCTGATTTTCAATGGGAAAATGTTCAAAAGTGCTGCTAGCCAAAAGCGTCGATGATGCCGTGAAGATTGAGGTTGTAGAAGTTGTAGAGAAGAACCTGAAAGCAGAGGGGACAGAGTCTGGGTCACGGCACAGTGACCAGGGAACTCAAAGCAAAGAGCCCTTCAATGTCGGGTGCTTCAAGTGGAAAGAGGTGTAGCTTGGATCTTCAGCCACGGGCTCCGGGAGGCTTCAAGGAAGGCCAGCTTCTGGAGGGCGACTGTACCACATTGGATGAGGGTCGCTGCGGTGTTAGTGTCCGGATTGGATCCACTAAGCCTTGGCAACCGCAACCCACGCAAGATGAACAAATCAGCTACTGGTGCAGACCCACGAGGTCTGTGAGAGGTCTCCTTTGTAGAGACTGTAGAGCAGACCTGAAGCAACCAGGGGAACTCTTAGATGTCGAGATTGTCCTCCGCTCGGGCCCACAAGTCGAGAGACAAGGGACCGCAGAAGGCAGCAAAATGGAGTGTGTAAAAGGGAGCCCACGGGCCACCGGAGGGGGTTAGGGCGCTGATCTGTGGCACAAATGCTGCTTGGAGGTTGGCTCAATAATGGGCCCAAGCACAACCTTCCCACTTGTCAGGGTCATGTGCAACGCAAGAGGTGGCTGGTGTCCTGGGGTATTGGGAATCTCGGCACCCACGCGGTTCACGGTGCTCAGGTTCGCTGTGCACAATCACTGGCCTCTGAGATGCTTACGAAACCCACCTCAAGGGTGCTGGAAGTCGTCGAAGTCCCTAGCAGCAGCGAGGTTCCAACCGGGTCACTTGCAGTGTTTCAGTTGCCTGCCAAGCAGTGGGGTAACTCCTTTACCCCAAGGGAGATTTCTTCCGTCAGCTGGGCAGCAGCAAGTCGAGGTTCAAGACTGTAAAGTTCAAGATTAATCTGAGGCTCTGAGGCCACGTTATTCACCTTTATCCCCAAGATTATGGGAGTGTCCAAAGTAGTGTCCACCAATGAGTGGTGAGGCGGGAAAGGGTGGATACACCCTCTCCCCTTTGTGTGTTTCCCGCCTGGGCGAGGGGCAGGATGCCCCTGAACCGGTTCCAAGCGGTGTATGCAGAATGCAGGCGCTGTAGCTGCCTACGTGCAACTCTGAAAGGACATTTGGTGCACCCACCCTGTTCCAATCCACATATCCTGTCTGGGGAGATGCTAACACCTCCCTGCCACAGGAGCCCTATTGTCCATCTGGCGAGGCTGGGATTTTCCCCAGCAACAGCCAGCCAGAATCGTGTGGGTGGCGGGTAGTAGCCATTTTGTACTACGTGTGCACTTTTAAATTGGTGTCTAAATTCTGCCGCTTTTCCCATATTGCCCCTCTAGCAGGGGGGAATCGTGCCCTCATGCCCATAGCTGGACTGGGGGTATGATTCCTACATGTTTGACACCAGACACGATATGGCTCTGTGTAGCCATTCTCAAGTTATCGCGTTATCGCAATAGACTTATAATGCGGTTAAGAGTATATGGTATGGCTACACTACAAACAACCCAGCAATGGTTTTACGAAGGTTGCAGAGGGGCCCTACTCAGGTAGGGGTCTCCCCTCACACATACCTCAGCACCCTGCCTTGTAGGATTACCAAGGCCTGCTATAGGGGTGACCTATGAGAGTATATGTGTTGTAATGGGGTGGGATATAGGGTACCTATATCCCTGTAAGGGGTGCTAGCACCACCTTACCCAGACTACAGTAGTGGTCTGGTGGTGTCAGTTTGTATGGCTGTCCCAGGGTGGCACAATAAGTGCTGCAGCCCTGGTAGGCCTACTGAGGGACCCATGCCCTGGGTACCCAGGGTACCATCTACAAGGGACTGTCAGGGCATCCTCAGCATCCAATTGGTTTGTACCTAGGGTACTTACATCAGTTTTGGGGAGAAAGCAGATAGGCTGGGGTCCTGGATAGCAGGATCCCAGCCAGACTAGTCAAAAACCGCTCAAATACCAGGCAAAAAGTTGGGGGCAACCATTAGTCAGATTCCACCTTCCTACACTGTTTTTCGGTATCACCAGTGGGAACATTGCCCTACACCACCAAAAGGTAGTTCGCAAACACTTGCACAGAAATTCTCACATTTTTCAGGGTTTATCACTTCTGACCAGACGTAATTTTATTATAAAATCGCATCCACATCAGTACAGAAAATTATGTTGACTAACACCAAACAGATTTACTCTGCTTCCTTTAGCGCCTGATTGTCTGTATAGGGTTTTGACCTATGGAAGGACATGATAGACTTAAAATCAGTCTGGGGTTCTAGGGACTGGCAAGTCCAGGGAACAGAAGCGCTATTTAGAGCATGTATCATTCCACAGCAGATTATATTTTTAAATGACACTGCAACAGACGTTCTGTCTTGGACTAGCCAAGAACGAGGACCTGAACACACCTCGGTTTCCACCACCATCACAGATGGATGGGAGGCAAAATTCAACTTCACAAGAAGGGGTAGAAGTAAATGACATTTTTCGGTACAATAGATCAGATCCTAAATGGAAAGGATGGTTGGTTTGGCCCATAGACACAAGCAGATGTCAGCATAGATTCTTGGGTACCACCGAAGGGTTCAGCATCCATAGGCCAGATCCACGCTATGTACAAAGAGAACATCCAGGGGTAGTGACATCCTACAGTGTTGGAAAGTTGTGCCTTTTACAGCAAACTGTGCCCTTAACCTCCACCATGTAGACCCTTGATCTTCAAATTGCAAGGAACTTGGCTGAGATACAGGCACTCATACATACAAACTGCCAGGCTCATTTCACAAAAATGGTGGGACGTATCTTTAATGTGTCTGATACGAGTGGTATTGTACACCTATTTAAGACTATAGGGTCAGAATTTCCAAGCACTTTTCAGACAGTCCTCGGTGTTATTCCAAACTTTATACACTCTGTATTGGAAAGTATTTTTGGAGGTCTTCCGCTGATCCTACTCTCAGTAGCAGGTATCCTGATTGTTATGTTTCTGCTACTCAATGGATGCCCAATCACCAACAAGATGGCAAAAGCACTCCTGGAGCGTAAATACCATGAACGCATGGTACAACATCTGGGCACACCTCATCTGCAGGAACTGAGCACCTCATGGTTCCTATTGTTTAGACCAGTCTGTATGGACTACATCTTACCTGTATTTCAATGCGTGTTTTGCGGAGAAAAATGCGTGTTAGATATCTGTCTGACACTTCCATCGTCCATGCCACCGGACATGAATACTATGCTGGAACCCATGATGGCCCATGCTCGGCAATGTCCCCAGCGTATTCTTATCTTGATGGCTGCATTCCTCAAGAACCCGCAGGTGCCTTTTGCTACAACTGGGTTGAGCATCAGCTCTTCCACCAGCACTCAGGTATTGACTACAGCACCAGCTGCCTCTGCACCAACTATTGGTATCATTTGTGTTCTATTGACGTGCTCTGCGAGGTGTTACCGGGATTGTCCTCTGCAACAGCGAGCAACGGCGATGTTATGTCTCCCAGCCAGGACACTTAATCTATAATTGGCTCATCATGTGCTGTGAAATAATTTGTTGTTTTCCTTTTTGTTTGAAAACTCAACTAAATTTGGAACATTTCCTTTAATTAACACTTTTGCTGGGAAAGCATGGCCTTCTGACCCTTTTACTTGTTCGACTTATATAAACAAACTCAACTAGGACTTTGGCTTAGAGTGACCTTTGCAATACTAACTTTCAAAAACAATTTTTTCTTCCCCCATTAGACTATTGTTTAAAGGGTTTTAAAGACAATGTTTTATGAATCTCACTGATAGTTTTATGTTCTGCTACCTAGTAAAAAGAGTAGTTCACTAGCATTTTTATCATTGTTGATTGTTTGAAAGAGGAGTGGGTGTTATGTTTCATATAGCTACCCTAATATCATACACGTTCACCAACATTATCTGCCTTATACTACACAGTAACGAGCATTTAGGATTGAACCTTCACCTAGTTCTAGTCCTGGGTGCAGAAGGAGGGTTTTCACTGAACAATAGCATCCTATAACTTCATCAATAGACTCATACAGTATGAATGAATATTCATAAGGTTTTTGGAAACCAGGCAGAGGCTACACCACCTACATAATATCTACGTACAAGGTTCATCCCATATGTCATCCTCAAATCCACCAATGGCTAATACAAGAAACAAGGGACCAAGAAACCCTAGATACTCTCTGTATAAATACAGCATATTTTGCTAGGGTTATAGGAGGACACAGAGTCTTCCAGGCCGACATACTGACCAGAGAGGCTGTGGCTCCTGCATGCAGATGCTCCAGCTGACAGTGGCCTAACAAATCCCTTGCAGGGTGTCCAACTCGAGACCAGGACGGGGACCCACACTCTCCCACTTCAGGTAATGGGGTGAGACTAAATCTTAGAGGGATTCTTGGTGTCACACCTACCCACATGCTGGGTACACTTAGGTACATCTAGATAGGCATCGTAGGAGTACGCGCACCCTTTTATCATGCATTTTATATTCATGTAATCATTCATGATTATTGTAAGATGGTAGAACTATACTATCCTTTTATTTTCACTATACTGCTAATCATATATATCTGCTACTGTCTAACAGATGTTGCAGAACTTCTATTTTACACTAGAAGAACAACTGTGCAATAAATTCCCATTGTATCACGCCCGACTGTTTCTTCTGTGTAACTCTCTGAGACCGAATAAGTGAGCATGAGTGACTGAGCGACAAGTAGCACATTGTTTTCATGATCCTGGGGGATCAGGGTTGTCATGTCCTGAGGTCGCCAGAAACTATTTTCTCCCTGATAAGAGTAGATTGTAGTTGCACTGTGAGCTAGCTAAATCAGAAAGGCTAACATTCTCAGTGGGGGTGCTCAGAGTCAGTCTGCCACCAATCCAAACGTGCAGATCCCGTATGGGTAATACAGGAATTACACGACAGAGCAGGCAGTACCCAGCAAAGGTATCCAATAAACTGGTAAATTTTTCAAATGAATACATTCCTTAATAGGCCCAACAGATTATTGTAAACGTGTTTTTCCCAGGGGTTAGAAATCTGTGTTAAATGCAATTCCATGTCCTCAGTAGTTGGTCAGTTACACAATCTGTTATGGATGGTTTTTGTAACTTAATTGTGACTCTGGAAAGAGTCATATACTCTCTAAAGCAACTTTTGACCACCCATGATTTCTCACTGATGGTAAACACATTCCAAATATTATAGGTCTGGTCTACCTATAATATTTGCTATGTGTTTAATATACTGAAATCAAGGAATTGTGCACCTAAAATCACCGCTAAGCAGTCATCCAATATGACTTTGTTAGTTGGGGCATTTGACAAAACTGATAGCCAATAGTAGATTTGGGACAGATTTTATATGGTATTTCACATAGTCTAAACCCAGCTCCTTGTGAAGGAAAATATAGGGACTGCTGTGTAGCAGCACAATGAGTTCCTGCAAAAAAAAATTTCCTTCCCCTTGAAGCTATTTGTGGACAGTAGCACCAAGTAGCTGCTACATAAACTAAGATTTGGTGGGTGCTTCAGTTTATATATATCCAGAAAAACCTTGGTCAGCTTGTTGCCTATGTTCTGAGCAAAGTTAAACATACTGCCTACCCATTGGCCAAACCTTCAGCACCAGATTGCAAAACATTGTGACCAAGAACTCCAAGAATCAAATGTTAAACCTAAGAAGGGAAAGTAATGTATCACCCCAATTGTATTTCTCTAGATGGAAATGGCTCTGGTCTTGCAGATCTTTGGGCCACATTCCATATCAAATATTTTAGCAAAATATGTCTGGAGATGTCAGAGGCGTCCTTTTATTGCGAACACACAGGAGTAGAATGACGCTAGCTCCCAATGCCCTTCTCGGAACTTTCCCCACCAGGCTTCTTTAATTTCACCTTAGTAAGTGAGTACCGAGGGGGGAAAGGGGATGGGACAAAGAAGAGACAGCTCCAAAACACTGCGGTTCAGCACGAACCTCCTTCCTCTCTGGTAGTGTCTGCTGCAAACATGACATGAATCAAATGGCGAAACTACTATAACTTACTTGCGTTTTAAATCTAAGATAACTTATCTTACCAGGAAGTGTTTTTTGACTTGCCCCTCTTCTACTTCTCAACTTCGTTGTATGTGTCTGGAGAGAAGTTTAACTCTATGTTTGTTCTATCTTCACAGGAAGCCATGTATTCCCTGCTCTATGGAAAATGAGAAGACAAGGTGAGTGTGCATCGTTGTTTTTTACATAATCTGTGAATTGCGTCTTTTCCTTTTCACTATGTATACTCACTGGATAGTTATAGAGTTGTATTTTATAATTGGAGTCTATTGGTAAACAGTTCCAGAGTATTCTCTTGCCTTCTTTTGGAACTATACTTAACTTGGTTTAATATTTTCAGATGTAAGAAAAGACCCCCACGTTATTATAGGTTTAGCCAACCGAGAAGGTATTTATGACTTAAAGCGGACCGGCAAGCATCCACAGTCTTTAAAGTTTAGAAATGTTGAAGCAAGCAAGAATATTTCCTCAACTTCAGAAGATTGCTTCAAACGTGACCTTATCTATTTAATGGTTTTATTATTGCCAGCTGGTGTTTCTGTCAGAGCGAGAAAAGCCTTTATTTTAAGCTCACTTGTAACATTTAGCCAACAAGAATTCCTGTCAGACAAGCAAGACGTTAATGAATTAATTCTCTTGCGTGTGTTAAATCTCTTCCTCTGAACAAAGGCACCAAGACTCTGTGCCTGAAATGCTCTTCGTTTATGCAACTATTTTACACTGAGTGAATTATTTGTAAACGCGGCGAAAATGAAAGTAATCGCCTGCGTTTCTTTCCAAATGCTTCAACCACAGTTTTCTTTTAATTAATTCAAAAAGCCTTCTGCTGGAGGATTTTCGTAAATTAATCGTTGTTCACAGTTTTTGTTTCTGCAGGTATATGATAATTATATTTAGACTTATCACCTGACGAGTTTTGAATATTCAATACTAATTCAGAAATGCTCAATTAAATTTTAATATTTCACACTGACCTTAGATTTTAACCGACGAAACTAACCCCGAGAATGACGCCACTACCCTGACTAACTTCCTCGACGCAAGACACAGGTGCTGCTCCTGAAGAATCTTCGGTGAAGTGCACCATGGAATGTTTGAGCACACCTCACCAACTGTCATTCACTGCAAGACTAGACTGCTAAAGAGCAATATGCTATTGCAGCAAGTTGGCAGCCATGTTGGAATTTCTACGATGCCAACAAGCACTCCAACTCAAAGGATTGACAGCTTTCTCAGTTTGTAATGAGAGCATAGAGGCCACGGAAGCAGAGGGAGGAGGAAACCTTCCGTGATTCCTGACAGGAGATAAAGATTGCCTATAAAGAAGACAAAGTTATTAATCCCACTCCTAATGCAATTGGGGTCCAAGAGATTAAAATCGCATCATCTGAAAAAAGTGCAGCTATGGTGTTAGAATTTACCTTGGGCATATTTTATTCATTACTAATAAGAAATGTGTTAAGGTTGTTGATTATAGAAGGAACGAAATAGGAGTGAGGATACATCCAATCCAATCCAAAACAGCTTTATTCGACAAAAGTCATAAAAGCAATATAAGACAAGTACAGGACTTACACAATCATTAACAACATTAACAATGCATAAAAGGCCAAAATAAAACAATGTACAAGGTTACTTTAAAATCAGATACAGTAAAAAAAAAAAAAGCCCTCATAAAAATGTATACAAAAGTTAAAATACATACAAAGCTATACAGTTTCGAAGTAGATCGTGAAGGGAAACATCTGGCACAACTGGCACATTACTGGCGTATACTCTGGTTTCTTATAATCCATGCCCACCCCAGGAATTTAGCCACAGCCACAACAATGACTGGGTCAGTACTAGTACGGAGAATTCTTCCTGCTTCACCACTTTGTCTAGTGCCCAATAATTTGCAAATAGGTCTCAACCAAACACGCCTTAGAACCAAATAGGCAGGGCATGCAAAAAACATATGGGCAATTGTTTCTTCGTGGGACTTACAAACAGAGCATAGATTATTACTATTAATGTCCCACCGAGCAGTGAATGATCTTATAGGCAGCGATCCCACCCGCATCTGGAAATATAATTTCCTGTCTAGTACTTTCGTAACAAGGTCCCAGAAGAATTCTAATCTTGGAGCGGGTTTTATGTTCAAAAAACCATCAGATAGAGAAAGGGAGTTACTATCTGACAATACCTTAGCGTTAACCAACTCCCAATATTTCTCCTTCAACAATGTTTTTGATGGGAAAAAGGCACCCGAGGGATTCTCCCAAAGATCACTCATTCCCAGAGCCACAAGAGATCTTCTAAGTTCTTTGAACCATCCAATATTATGGGAACCAACCAAGGACATTACATCAAGAAAGCCCTCTGCATACTGGGCTAATGCCGGGGTTGTCCACAATCAACACCAATAGAGGATGGGACGTAATCTAGCTGTATCTGCAATGGGATTCTTTCCCAGGTCATGTCTTAGGGGAACTATGGGTGTGCTCTGTGGGAGAGAAGTGCTACTACGTAGTAACTTGTTTTCCGAGATGGTTAAGGAAGACAAGTTCTCGTATCCCCACAGTTCGGCACCATAGAGTGCTGCACTTACAGCTTTGGCACTATAAACCTGGAGCACGGGTCTAATCGGTTTCGTTAAAGATTTTTTGAATTCGCCAAATATTGCTCCTGCAAGCTGCCTATGTTTTAAGGTAGCCAATTCCTTCTGATGTTTCCACTTAAGATTGTTTTGTATGTTGACCCCTAAATAGTTAAAAGCCTGTACTTGCTCTAAGGATTGGTTGAACAATAAAAATTTATTTTTAAACAATCTGTGTGGACTGAAAGCCATGAGCTTGGTTTTTTTTACGTTAACTTCAAGGCCACGTTCCACACAGAAATTCTCAAAGATGTCTAATGTACGCTGGAGACCGCAAGGTGTCTTAGCAATTAGCTAAGCGTATCATCCGCGAACATTAAAATTGGGATTTTTGTGTCGGCGAGAGTAGGGGCGTCAGTGTTCGCTTTTATAAGGCATTCAGCTATATCATTAATGTATAGTGAAAATAAAGTTGGGGCCATTGCACAGCCTTGTCTAACCCCCCTTTGCACCGGGAAGTCCTCTGTCATCATACCCTGACCCCCCCACCTAATTCTAGCAGAGTTGTCATCGTAGAGCCCCTCTATTAAGGACAACAGTCCACGGTGAAGACCCAGATCTTTCAACGTCATACAAAGTTTGGGACGGGGGACTAGATTAAAGGCAGCCCTTAGGTCCACAAACACAGCATACAGATTCCCCTTGCCCAGAATCACAATTTTCCAATAGAGGAGAACAAAGCGGAATACATGGTCAACAGTACTTATATGCTGTCGGAATCCTGCCTGGAATGGGGACAAGATGTTATTTGTTGCTATCCAAGAGTGAACACGATTTAAAATCAGCCTGCCTATAATCTTCTGGATAGCATCGATCAGGCTAATAGGCCTATAGTTCTCTGGAAGCGACCGATCCCCCTTTCTGTAAACCAGGATTATCTCAGCCGCTTTCCATGAACTAGGAATTGGCGCACCCTGCGCCAACGCATTAGCAATCAATTGGATGTATCTCCCCCATTTAACCTTATCATATAGGAAGACATCCGCTGGAACCCCATCCGGGCCAGGGGCCTTTCCAGACGCCACACCAGCGAGCGCCAATTCCACTTCAACTCTAGTACAATTATCTTCCAAAGTGAACACCGGGGACAACCCAACACTTCCAGTTGCTTCGGGGAGGGAGGCGTACTGGGGTTTAAAATACTCAACCCACCTCCCCTGGGAGACATTGTTTTGAGGCCACTTAACTATACTCCAAAATAGTTTACTGTTGTTCTGGACACTTGCTTCAAGAAGACCCTGCCACTTCTGTTCATCCCATTGGTGTTTCGACCTGGAGATACTACTTTTGTAGTTTTTTCTACAGAGTCGCACTGTGCCTACATCGCCTTCCTTCAAGGCTTTCCCAAGCAAGAGCCTTGACTGTCTGCATTCCCCATTATACCAACTGGCTTGGCGATGAACAGCTCTTGGAACGGGTTTCCGTTTTTTTACAAAATGAGATTTCAGACAAAAAAGCTATTGTGGACTATTGTTACTTCCCTCATATCTCCATTGGAAGAAAGAATTTGTTCTATTGCATGTATCAAACCGTCAACCTCTGCTAGAATATTTAGCAGGGCAGTAGGGTTCTCCATTAAGCGGGACCACCTCAGCCGTCGCATATCGTTAGATGGCACAACATCTAAAGTACACGTCTCCCTTGCCACTAAGGGGCCACAATCTGCCTTCCACCACCTATGGGTTAAACAAAGGGGGTTATGGTCACTCTCTGGAAGGGCTAATATCTTCATATCGACAAGAGAGTGCCATAATTTCACATCGGCAAGGATGTAATCGATTTGACCATTGTTAAATGTATGGACACCCTCACGGTCACTGGGCATCCTACCATTCAGGGCCCTCAAGCCCTTCTCCATGCAAAGAGAGTTAATATATATTACTACTTCTGGCCACCTTTTTATGGGAAGCAACTCTAGAGGGGGAATGCCCCAATGTGACTCTTCATTGTCATGGGTATCCCACTCGGGTTCTACAAGCGGTTCAAATGTTACATTAAAATCACCTGCGACAATGATAAAGGTATCAGCTGAGTAAAGATCCAACAGACTCATTAATTTGTCTAAAACTGGAGATTTTGCACCTCTAGAGCCCCTTACGTACACATTATATATTTCAATTGTGCCTACAGATCCAAGCTCTAACCTTAACAATTGGATATCTCTATTCCCAGTAGGGAGAGACTTGCTATTTAAACATAGTTCTTGTCTCAGCCAAATGGTTAAACCCCCAGATGGTCGCCCATGGGTCCCTTTTATGGCCGGAATATGACAAATTAAATAGCCCACGCAAAAACGTGGTTCTAAAAGCCAAGTCTCCTGGAATAGGCATATATCATTTTTATTAATAAATGCAACCCAGTCCATAATGGACAGTTTAGCATTTAATCCAGCAATATTCCACGAGAATAAAGAACCTCCGACCAAGGGAGAACAATTGATACCAGGGATAGTAACTTGGAATTCAGGGGTTGGGCTATTATTGGATGAGACAGACCCCAAACTCGTCTCTGGGACAGTGGTAAAAAGATAGTTGTTAAAATCTTTATCCACTTGATGGACAGGGGTAATACAGGGGCCAATGCAAGGGCCACCCGTCATAGGCACTTGATGCTCATTATCCATTAACCCCTCTCTAGGGTCCCAGGAACCTGTGGCCGCCACACTACCTAGTCAGTCAATACTTTCAAAGGTTGATCCATCCTCCTTTCTATCACTCAGTTGATCACACTTCGACCCCCCTAGATCATACGAAATATATTTTCTTAATTGGATAGAAGAGCCCTCAGGGGAGCTAGACCTGAACTCCAAGACAAAAAAGATTTTCTGCGAGGGCATTACTTTTTAGGGTTAGTTCAATGCAATCAACAGGTACCCTAGGTGAGGTAGGTCTGGTAGCTCTAATAATATCCTCTCTAATTACTGAGCGGCAACCCCTGACATACCTTAACCAATGAATCGCCTTATTTGTCAACGAGTCGGAATTCTCGTGGCCACGATTATATGGCAGTTTTGGGACGTTAGTCATATATATTTTGTTGGAGCATTTAGTGGTAATACCCATGGGATAATCCTCACGAGCTCCCCAACCCTCCAAAACTCCTTGAACATGAGTAGCGGGGTCCCGTCCCACACCCACCCTCCTCTTGCATTTCGTTGTCTCATGCACAGTACCCACAGGGATACCTATTGGGCAGCCCAAGATACGACTTTTACCCACCTTTACCACATCACTACATGTTATCGCAGCATTACCTTGGGCACTAGATTTGGGGAGCCCCAAGAGATTAACCTGGCTGTCTAATGGATTTACTGGGGCAGAAGAAGAAATCACCTTAGGGTTGCAAAAGGGAGGACGAGGATCAGCTGGACACTTCCCTACTTTAATAGACAAAGTCTCTATCACTGCCTTCAGTGAGCCAATTTCCTCCCTCAACGAGTGGACCACTTTTATTAGTTCTTGTAAAGAGTTATCATAAATCTTGGCAGTACTACCTAAGGGAGCTATTGGAGAAGGCATCAAGGGACCAGCCATTCCCACACTGTTCTCTCCCGGCTGATTCATCAAGGGGCAGAACCTAATAGAACACAAAACAGCGGGTACAGTATCCCCTATTACAATTTCAGTGTTCGGTAATAAGTCATCCCCTCTGACCAGGACATCACCCACACCCGCTCTACCGGCCCCCCTACAAGCTCTTCTTTTAGGTTTAGTGAGGAACATGGCCGGGACAGTGGGGGATGAAATAGAATTAACACACCCCGGATCAGCTGGGGATACATCAGCTACCTCTCCATCTACCACCACTAACTGCTCAGACCCCAGAATAGCCTCACACTCCCCAACCAATAAACCAATACGTTCCAAAGCCCCCTCCGGATCGGGCTGCTTAGCTACTCATCGAGTTTTCTTACTTTTACGCAATTTAGACAGAGTGCTACTTTCCCCTCCTCCCCCTTGACTTTCAATAAACTTTCTTTTGCCCATCAGGTTGGAGGTTGCAGCAATACCCTAGCGTGACAATAAAGAAATCCAAGCAGTAGGGAAGATAGTCACGCAACGCAATCACACTACCTTCTTAGTACACCCTTATTCCCCATCAACGTTAATAGACCGACCAAGGGGAGTGCCTCAGCCCAGCCTCCTTCAGCCCCCGATGACCACAGACGGCCCGCCCTTTGTCCGGGCTTCGTCCGGCGCAACCGCACGTGTACCGGAACGCCCTGTTGTTTAAATAGCACTGGGGGTGGTGACAGAAGCTGGAAACAGATGAGGCAGCCCCTCAGTCCTCTGGGGCATGTAGTCCTGCAACACCCGGCTCTCCCAACACGACGCGTTTCCCGCGAAGCGGGAAGCGCTAGGTGGATAAGTAGGCACTGGGGTGGTGACAGAAGCTGGAAACAGGTGAGGCAGCCCCTCAGTCCTCTGGGGCATGTAGTCCTGCAACACCAGGCTCTCCCAACAACGACGCGTTTCCCGCAAAGCGGGAAGCGCTAGGTGGATAAGTAGGCGCTGGGGGTGGTGACAGAAGCTGGAAACAGGTGAGGCAGCCCCTCAGTCCTCTGGGGCATGTAGTCCTGCAACACCCGGCTCTCCCAACACGACGCGTTTCCCGCGAAGCGGGAAGCGCTAGGTGGATAAGTAGGCGCTGGGGTTGGTGACAGAAGCTGGAAACAGGTGAGGCAGCCCCTCAGTCCTCTGGGGCATGTAGTCCTGCAACACCCGGCTCTCCCAACAACGACGCGTTTCCCGCGAAGCGGGAAGCGCTAGGTGGATAAGTAGGCGCTGGGGGTGGTGACAGAAGCTGGAAACAGGCGAGGCAGCCCCTCAGTCCTCTGGGGCATGTAGTCCTGCAACACCCGGCTCTCCCAACACGACGCGTTTCCCGCGAAGCGGGAAGCTCTAGGTGGATAAGTAGGCGTTGGGGGTGGTGACAGAAGCTGGAAACAGGTGAGGCATCCCTCAGTCCTCTGGGGCATGTAGTCCTGCAACACCCGGCTCTCCCAACAATAACGCGTTTCCCGCGAAGCGGGAAGCGCTAGGTGGATAAGTAGGCGCTGGGGGTGGTGACAGAAGCTGGAAACAGGTGAGGCAGCCCCTCAGTCCTCTGGGGCATGTAGTCCTGCAACACCCGGCTCTCCCAACACGACGCGTTTCCCGCGAAGCAGGAAGCGCTAGGTGGATAAGTAGGCGCTGGGGGTGGTGACAGAAGCTGGAAACAGGTGAGGCAGCCCCTCAGTCCTCTGGGGCATGTAGACCTGCAACACCCGGCTCTCCCAACAACGACACGTTTCCCGCGAAGCGGGAAGCGGTAGGTGGATAAGTAGGCGCTGGGGGTGGTGACAGAAGCTGGAAACAGGTGGGGCAGCCCCTCAGTCCTCTGGGGCATGTAGTCCTGCAACACCCGGCTCTCCCAACACGACGCGTTTCCTCGGTCTAATGTGAATGAGTCACTACATTTTAGCCTTTCACCATATCTCACCCAAACCGAAATTCGCTTATAGTGTGCTCAAATGAGGTCAACAAAGGTCTTATCCAGGCCGACATTTGTTAAATGCCCCAAAGCTTTGACCAATTAACATAGTAAAAAGTGGTACTTACTTTCAGGACACCCCCCTTTACTATGATGTATTTGCATACTAGTAGGTAAAGGTTTAGGCATTACTCCATCATCCCGAGCCCCTCACTAAATCCATATTGCTCCTTTGAAAGGATATTTAGATCATCAGACCATGCCACAATTCTATCTATGACTATGCAGCCCACAACCTTTCATATTGAATCAATCATTGAGATGAGTATGTAGCAGTGTGGGTCTGGTTTGTGACCTCTTTTTAAAATGGGTACTACGGAAGCTGTGTGTCACAAAGCAGTGCAAGCTGAGTTCAAAGTATTGCTGAAAATGGTAGCCCAAAGGTCACTATGGGGCATGTTTACAAGCTGGCGATAAAAAATTATCGCCGCTTTTGAGGCCGCTTTCGGCCAAAAAGAGGCAATAATTTTATCGCCTAATTAGTAAGGCCACGCTAACGCGTGAAACCTTGCTTTAGCGTACGAAATCTTAACGCACAGCTGTGCATCTCTAATGAGATGCAAAGTGGGCGTTCTTGACCTAACATGACAGGAGAAATGTCGCTAAGCGACATTTCTCCTATCATTAAGCCCCACGCTATGAAGCATAGCGACAGGAAAAGTAGCGATAACCTCTGTTATCGTTACTTTCCTTACGCCTGCTTCAGGACTGACTTAGCCATGATATCCTATAGAAGGTGGATATCATGGCTAAGTTTGTGAGTCCCTATCAGCAAGCTAACACCACACTACGTGAGATTATCGCTGGGTTTCCAGCGATAATCTCACGTTAGGTAGTTAGCGCTAGGATTTTTATCGCTGAGGAGATAAGCGTTGCTAATAGCACGATATCTCAGCGATTGTTGCTGATATGCCCCTTTGTAATTTATTAAGGTCCATAAGGACCCCTTCGGACTTGGTGCCTTTCCAGAGTGACTCGGCAAGCTGATAGCAAGACTGTTAGTTGATGATACAAGATGACTACATTTCTTGTTGCCTTGGGTCACTAGATGGTCGATAGACCTAAAGTGAGCTACCCATTCATCTGCTGTGACATTCAGCTCTAGCCCCACTGCCGGTGCCCTATTAAATGTATCATTGTTAACTATTGCCCAGAATGTCTTGCCATCTTTATTGTTACCGGAGGTGGCAAGGTTCTCCCATGTCTCTTCCCCGTCGGCAAATTTTTGTGTTTATTAATGTGGCTTTAAACACAAGCCTGTAGCTCTCTACGTCATCCCTACCTTTAGGGATATTGTTGGAGGCTGTACCCAAATGCCTGTTTTCCGCCCTTCAAGCCATGTCAAACAGCTAGTGTGGCATCCTTCCCAGCTCAGAAGCATGCAAAGGACCATGCTACACACTGAGCTCTGGTTTGCAGGTCTTTATTCAACTGCATGTGACCGTTAACTGAACGTACTGCTTCATGAACTTTATTGACCAGACACACCCAGGTACCACCCTGTGATGCTTGTAAGGAGTCTTCTGAGAACCTCTAGAGTCTTTGTGCACATAAGCACACAACATGACATCTCCCCTTTGTTAACTTAAAATACTTGAGTTATGAAGAGTCTAATTCTGGGAAATGTCCAAGCTTTTAAATACAATTAAGAATCCCCAAGGTCCTGAGAGGAGCAGGCATGCCACAAATCCGATTATACCTGATGAGCTAAGTAAATCCACTTGAGTGTACTCACTAGTGCAACAAAAGAACACTGAGTCTCCTAAAACCTGCCTCCCTCAGCCTTGTGAAGAAGTGTATCAAATCATGCCTTTGAGTTATGCACGGAACATTTATTAAAGGGAATCCCTTTATGCACCGGCCACATAAATAAACAAGTGGATGTTTTATTGCACCATCTCAGAGATGGACTACTTTGTCACCAACCACCACTGTAAGGTGGATATGTAAATATGTGCAATTCAACAGTGGGCTGACCAAAAATGTGAACACTTTAAACAAAACATGACCCAGAACCCTCTCACAAGAGGTATTTGTCTAGACCAGACCCAAGAATGGATCCTACCTGTATCTTACAAAACTGAAAGTACAGTATCTCTCTCTTTTTTGCATGGTTGCATTAATTCAGCTGGACTTTTCTGATGTCTTTTTCAAAGCGGACGCTAATCAGAGAAACACCATCATTCCCCCATGCTTGAGTTGCAGAGCACCTGTACAGAGAACAGCAATCCTTAACTATGTTCCCATTACTAAATTCTTGGATGGCTCTTGGTTGCCCGCAGTGCTCGGGATCCCCCCCCACACCCATGTACCTTGAACAAAACCTGGGCATCGTGCTGGACTTCTTACTCTCAATGAATCACCAAATCAATGCTGTTTTGTCCTCCTGCTTCCACAGGCTGCGCCTGCTTCATAAGATTTTCAACTGAATCCCCACTGAGTCAAGGAAAATGGTCAAATATGCAATTGTCAGTAGCAGACTCTACTACGACAACGCGCTCTACAATGGCAGGATGGCGTCCAGAACGCCTCCACCAGACTCATCCTGAACATCCCACACTGCAACCACATGACCGGCCATGAGAGAGACCTTCACTGGCATCCTGTCAACAAAAGAATCACAATCAAGCTTCTCACGGATGCCTGCAAAGCCCTGCACAATGCCAAATCTAGATACCTCAAACACCACCTCTCCTTCTACACCCCCACCAGACATCTCCCCTCCACCCAACTAGCCCTGGCCACAATGCCACAGATCTGCAAGACCATGGCTGGAGGAAGATCCTTCTCCTACCTCACTGATAAGACCTGGTACTCCCTGCCTCTGCACCTCAGGCAATTACTATTGCTGCCGCAATTCAGGAAGAACCTCAAGACCTGGTTCTTCGACTGAACCACTGACCCATCCCCCCACCCCTACCCAGCACATTGAGACTAAGGGTGGGCGTAGTTCGCGAAGTAGCACTTCGCGAAGCTACGCAAAGTGAAGTTCGCACTACGCGAGCTACGCGTAGCACTTCGCGAACTGCGTAGTAACATGTTCGCACTGTGCAAGATGTTGTTTTCAATGATTGCACAGTGCGGACAAGCAACCGGCACTGTGCAATCATTGAAAATGGCATCTTGCACAGTGCGAGCTGTAGTTTTCTGCTGCTCGAGTAGATTTTTACTCGAGCGGCAGCTTTCTCAACGCGAACTGGTAGTTTCTCATCGCGAGCGGTCGCGAGCATACGCGACCCCTCGCAATGAGAAACCTGACCTCCTCGCGTTGGGAATCTCGCCGGGAGGTTTATTTTCCATGCTCGCGATCGCGAACAAGGAAAAAGTCTCGCCAGGATGTCATTTTGCTTGCTCGCGGTCGCCAACTTGACGTTGAGGACCGCGAGCAAGCAAAAAATGACCGCAGCACTACGCAACACTACGCTACGCGTGTTCGCACTGTGCTACGTGCAGTTCGCGTAGTGCGAAGTAGCGCGAACTTCGCAAACTACGCGAGCATAGCGTAGTGCTTCGCCCAGGCCTAATTGAGACCCTCTTGGGTGAGAAGTCGTGCTTTATAAGAACACTGATTGATTGGCTTAATAGCGTATATTCAGTCACTAGGCTAGAAATGGCTTGGTCCTACCTGTTCACTGAGAGCGATTATAGTTTGAAATAGAAATTCAGAGCGATAAGAATGATTAAAGTAATAGGTTTAATGAAAGTGTTGTCTGCCTGCACCATATTGCATATATACAAGGAAAGTACACTTCATGAAACAGAAGCTTTATTCTTTAAATAAAGTACTTCTCTGTCTCCATTTACAAGGAATTGATACCCTCTACAATGCTGTTTAGTAATGGAACTAACAACTACATGATGTTCCTGATTTAAACAAGTTAGTTAAACAGTAGGTGACAGCTGGGAGGCTAATCACAGAGGATATGGTGGAAAATAGTGGCAGGGACCAGAGACTGGACAACATGACATGACATCACATGAGACATAGTTAAGTACATTTCCCAGTGATGAAATGGCAAACGTCTTCACAGAGGACTGTGTCAAATGTTTTGGTGGACAAAATTGCTTGAACCTGCTAACAAATGATGATCACCCCAGGGAAATTACTGGCAACCAATGGCTTGTTTGCAAGAGTGTCCATGACATATATGCCCAAGTTGTTGCTGTAATGGGAAAATCATCAAGCACTACAGAGGTGAAAAATGTCAGCTTGACTCTAGACTTGTAAACCGATTTTAAAACTACAGATCATCTGGTCATGTTCTTCTCTAGTGCCAGTCAAAGATAGAACCGCTGTCAAGAGGTAGGTGTTATTATGGCACTTTGTGTATGCGTTAACTGGATGGCACAACCCACGGCAGGGTTTTTGTATGATAGATAAAGCCTGTGTGTGGGCACACTAGCTACATCAAGCACAAGTGTGAGCTGTGACAGCAGACATAAAGTGGATGTTGGACCTAATGATTTGAAACTCAATGCTGGTATTTGACTTGTAGATATAATTTACTTTTGTTGAAATTGATTGATAATCAATGTGAGCCTTTGTGCGATTCGCTTATTTTGGAGCCAAATAACTGTTCACATTTATGGTATTTGCTATGGGCAGAAGATACAATCTATGTATTGAAGATGTAGGACAAATTGACAATGCATCCGTTAAATACTTCTGTACATGTTCACTAACCCTGGGCAGTAAATTCCGCTCCGCTCGTGGAGTTTGCCAAAGTTTGGCAACTCCACGTTCCGTGGGGAACGCAGAATTGCCGTAAATCCCACGATCCGCGGCGGAGGGAAATTTGTGAGCATGGTCAAGGGGCTAAGCAGGAGGTACTGATTAGCCAGTAGAAAGTACTCTAGTTGAGTAGAGGTATTTCACAAAACGGTGGCATCTTCTTGGATAAATATGCAGGGAAGGATTCATTCTGGCACGATGGTCCTGTCACAAAAATTAAACCTCAACAGGAGGCACTTACAGCTATAAATAAAGCAGGTGCCCGATTGAAGCTCAAATTCGGTAACGCATTAATCAGCCCAAAAAATTCGTGAGCTCAGTCGAGGCTGGCCAGTTGTGCTTTCTCCCCATATCTACCGTCAAAAATTAGCCATGATGCTTGATGGAGGTCTTTGCATCCATGACTTTCTCGAGCGCCATCCTCATGTAGTTCATGAGACCAGGGGGTTCTCTCTCCTCATCTGCTGCTCTGATCAGTCTCTGACCTTTTATAAACAAGAGGCATGTGAACTCGCATAGAAACCCCGCCCCACACACACTAGCGGTATGCAACGTCTTCCCGCCCTTTACCCACTATGATGGACAGCTAACTCAAGGGACCCCGGCGCCTTTCAGCGTGGTGGCAAAGTTACAGACACACATGGTCACTGTAGACAATTCTTCTGGTGTTTTTTTTGTTATGCAGCTGTAGTGTAACGGGTGGCACAAGCAATTCCACAAGCTTGGGGAATTCTGTGTGCTCGCTGAGATTTTTGCCGTTTCGCTGAACTTTGCGTAACGCGACTGCGCAAATTCCTCCCACCCTTAATGTTCACCCACAGATGTTCATAATTTTAAATTAACATGCAAATCTGTGAATCTAAGCAAAGCAGTATCTTAAGAGAGAACACCATTGAGGTAAAGCCATTAGTACCCTCAATGCACAAGAACCTGAGTTAGAGCAAGCAGTACAGTAGTGTTTCAGTTTTGTTTTAGTCCCACTGAGCTAACTATCAAGACCTCCAGATTGCAGAAACCCTAGAAGAAATACTAGATGCATCATAGCTAATTTGATACATTATAACCATCCATTGACTAGAGCATGGGATTCAAAGTCCTCTAAAAAGCCTACGAGATCAGAGAGAATCAAAGCATTATCAAGTCTTTGTGATCACTCTCAAAATAAGAACATTTTTCAAGGCAGTGCTTATTGTGTAAAATATTAAGTGCCGGGACCCAAAGGACGTCATAGAACTCCACTAGAACTGGCACAAACAACAGCCCAGCCACTCCTGCCTAATTCCAGTACCAACATCACCTATGTACTAGATTTATAATTTCAAAATGAACACTATGCGAATAAATTTAGCTGAAGAATACACACACACCACCACCTTGTGGTGTAATCCTACAATAGGTCCCGGTGTATAGAAATAAGGGGCAGTGCCGAGCACCGGAAAACACTGTCACAAATTAAGCACTGTTTCAATGCCATGATGGTTAATATAACACTTACTAGTATAAGTGGTAAAGCATTATTTTCCAAACTTTATTTATTGAAGTTAAGAAGCAATAACCGTAAGACAGACAACCGTTACAGCAGTGTGTATGCAGCATCTAGAAGCATATACATTCATCATAGATGTATAATGTTCAATACTTTGTAGATCATTACATTATCAACATCATTATATGTGCATTATACTAAATATTGTTGATGGGTTGGTATATGCACCATGTTTGCCTTATTAACAAGCAACAGCATTGCAATACCGTGAGCATATAAAGCCTTAGTAATTCCTGCAGGCTAGTCCCATTCATGACTCAATTACCCACTCCTTCTCACGGAGTCTGGATGACTCTGCTAAATGTGTCTCTCCCTTGGAGAGGTTGTAGCATTATATAATATTGTCACCACCATCATTACACCACATTTTCAGCAGTTGTGTCTATTGTGCGGGGCAATAGGAATGCTTTCAGAGGTTCCCAAATGTCTTTGGGGCGTGATGCCAGAGGGAGCGGGTCCGCATAATTTAGCATCTGTTCTTGGCAGAATATTAAGTCCTTGACCCGCTCCTTGAACTTGGGAGCTCTACCTCGTCACCATCTACACGCAATTCTGCACTTGACCATCAGTAGTGCGAGAGCAACATACCTGCGAGAGGGTTTGTCTATGAGATTAGTGTACCCTAATAATGACAGCAGTGGAGATGGTTGCAGTGTCAGTGACGTCATCTGTTCCAGCGTAACAAAGACCTGACGCAAGTATTCATAAACCCCCGGGCTGCACCACGTCAAGTGGGAAAAATCATCTATCATTATCTCTGAGTTTATATTTGCACATTTTGGCTGGCGTATAGTACAGACGGTGTAAAAATTTGAAGTGGATAATCCGCATTTTGCTACTAGCCGACACCTGTTCTGTTGGGAAGCAGCAATACATTGCTTGTCCGATATTTCACACCCCTATTCCCTGTCCCAATGTATTCGATCATCTGCTGGGTGTGTAGTGCATGGTATAGCCATGAAATAGCGTGTTCAGGGGATGTGGACTGCAGTATCGTATGAAGTTGAGCCAAAGTAAGAGGCTCTAGTGGGTATTCTGGAGTATTGTCTTTAATGCCTTGCCTAAGCCTCACATGTAAAAAATCGTATAAGGGCGTAGGCGTAACAGCTCTGAACATCTGTTCTAGGGTGCAAAATTTCCCATTTTGATATAGATCACCCCAGCACTATGTTTGTTTTCGTCATGACTTTTCTGAACACAGTCTCCTGTAAGAGCTGCACGCATGGGTGATGTGCCAGTGGAAGCAGCGGAGAGTAAATCATGGGAGCCTGTAGCATTTTGGTAATACGTCTCCAAGCGGTCACCGCACATGTGACCGTCGTGGTGTCTTTCTCGCGAGGCTGGTTTTAAAGCATTTTGGGCTGCTATGGCCCTTCTTTTTTAGGGCCACATATTATTTTTTTTTTGCATTTTTCTTAATTATTTCAGCTCTACATTTTTTCTGATTTAGAGAGCAGTGCTTTTTTACAGCTCTGAAATGTATTTAGTGTTATAAATTATTGACATAAAATAGCTAAGTCACATATATTTACTTTACTTTAGAATGTCATTTATAACTTGTGACAAGCATTGCTTATAAGACACAGAGTACTAATCACCTCCTAATGAACGTCTGACTGCTCAACTACTCTTGCCTTGAAGAGTAAATACTTTGCATGAGCAGGTTATGCCTAAGTGGTAAACAACAGTTGTTCAATAGGGAATTAACCAGAAACTGTTGTTGACCCAGAACGTGGGAGACAAATGTCTGACATTTGGCCATGATTTTTAGTTAGGCATGTTCCACCAAAGATGCTGGTTCTACCAATTCTGCCATTTTTTATATTCGTAAAGTCACTGTGTTTCTTTGTTATCCTCCCATAAGCTTTCTCACATGAAGGTCTATGTTGCTATTATTGAAAGCAGCGTTTCTCTGAAAAAAATGCCAAATGCTTCACTTTCTTCACCTCAGTCTATTTGAACACCTGCTCAAATCACACTATTGAGTCTGTTAAATGAGTGGATTACAGTACACCATCACCTATCTATCTGTACGCTGGGAGGGAGAGACAGCTGAATGAACAAGAACTGCAAAAATAAAACAAATTGTAACCCAATCACTAAACAGTTTGTTCATTCTTTCTTTTTCCTTCTAGCAAATCCCTGTCTTCATTTAGATACGTTTGCAAACTGTGAAGCACTTAAAGATTATTGCTCTGATGTCGACATTATTAAGACAAAGTGCAGAGCTACTTGTCTATGCTCTTCTCAAATAAAGTAGAAACATCCCACCTGCCCTCCTGGAGCTGGAATTGGACCGCACCAGTATCAATATACTCATGAATATTGGAACAAATAATATATGCAATAGACTGGTATTAACTATGTCTAAAGTTCTGATTCATATTGTTTGGCATGCAATAACTCTGATGGTTTCCAAATAGTTCATTCCCAAATGCGATGGAGGTCTAGACTGCTTCTCTCCAGCAAGTGTGATAGACGTGTTTTTGCATGTATGTATTTTCCTGAAAACTGTAACACCTTGTGCTATAGCTTGGTATGCACAATTACTAAAGGGGAATCCTAATATTTAAACTAACTAATTGAAAATGTCTTGTTGCAGTTGATATGCATGTATCTGTCAATGTTAGACATAAGACTCAAGTGGTTTTATTAGTCATTAATTGATTATTTTTTGTAATATTATCTTTCATAAATGTCACTCTTTGGTTATCTGGGTTACGAATCAATGTCCCTTTTAATAAATATGTTAACGCTCTCACAAAGTGTCTGTTTTATCATTTGCTCTTTTATGGAGAATTAAGAACATATATCCTGCTACATTTCATTCATACCTATTTTTTATTGCATTTTAATTGTTTTATCAATCTAACCCATTTTTCTCACCCCCCAAAAAACACATTGGGGAAAAAGTACTTTGTGTCAATGAGTTTTATACATGGTCATTTCAATACTTATCCCCAAAAGGACAAGTTATATTCCCTAGTTAATTGACCGAGAATATCTAACAAGAGGGAAGATTGTGGGATGAGAAGCAAGCAATAATAAAGAACAGACCAAAACCACAAAACGACAAGTGCACTGTTCTGCAAAGTTCCAAGGTTATACAATTAACAAAAAGAAAAAGGTTTAATCAGGAGTTAGTGTTGAAACCCACAGCACTTTGTGATGATAAAATTAAATGAAAGCTTAAGTGATGCATTTGTCCAAATCATCTTGGTTTTGACAGAATATTTTAATATTTATTGTAAAACCATTTGAAATATAGTTGTCTATAATTCATAAACAATTTGTGATTCAGAAACCATTATCACATAAATGGAAACATTTGTATCCTAGGTAAAATCAAATCCCTTCTATCATCTTTTGACTGCTTCTTTCACAGGTTGCGCAGAGTTTTAGGATCTCGTTTCCAAATTAATAAAAAATCAGATATCATACGATTTGTATATATTTTGCGAGATGAGTTTGAGATGGAAATTGATGAAAGTCGTACATTCCTTGGCAGAATTGCACTCTCTTAAACTTGCATACAAATTCATATATTTAAAAAGAAATTCACATAAAAATTATTTTCTACATAGGGAAAGGTTTTATTGTCTGGAAGTATGGTAGTCTTTAAGGTGAAACTTCTTGCCCAAGTTACACACTTACATCAGCATGTTTTGCTATTTAATTTCAGTTTGTAAATTGATATGAAAAAATACTAGGATACTACTGACAAATATATGATACACTGCGTGTTCACCATTTTCCAAAATGGTTGCCTTGTCCTCCAGGAATATCAATGTTGCCACTCCTTAATCTACAATTACAACTAGAGGTAATCCTGTCTCAAAATCAATTCATATTTAGGTATGAAAGTTGCTGAAATAATGCTTTTGTGAAAACTAAGGTGTGATTGGGATCTGAAATTGTGAACTCTAAATCTAATTTTCTGCTGCTTGAAAGGTATATTTGTTTAGAAAATAAAAATAGAGACAATGGTCCATATCACAAGGATTGTGATTTTAATTCAAGTAGTACAGATGGGGCCAGAATTGCCATCAACCCATATGCATAATATGACTATTAGGCAAACCAAAACTATGCAAACAGCATATTGCCTGCCGGAGACACCATGCAATGCATACAGGGCAAGGTACTGGTGAATGATGAGCCACATAAAAACTGTGCAATATAACATAGTAGTCTCTCTAGAACTGGAGACAATGGCATTGGAACAAAGTGCCACTTAAAAGTAGCAGTACCGGCAGTCATATATAGTTCGGGTAAGAAGACACACACTGTTAGACTTTACAGACAATTTCATTGAAAACAAAGTGAGATGAATACAAACCATGCAACATGCCTGCTTACTTGCTTCTATTGTGGTGAAGTGGTCTAATAGAAATCCTTTAAAATAAGAAAAGACAATGAATAAGCTCTCTGATTTGAAAATAATTTTCAGGAGTCTGAGATTAATCAGTAATTTAAGAATGTTCTTTAGGGTTTATAGCGTGGCAAGATAGTTATTTACAGAATAATACATTATTGGGCAAAATGTGCTGGAATATTGCTAGATAAAGATAAACTCTAGCTGCTTCCTTTCTAAACAAATGATAAATTATCATCAAGAATCATTTTAATAGATAGGTACATTTGAAGATATAGGCATATAATATGGATAATATGATTTTGATCCTTCAATCCCGCTGACGATTTGGCAGGTATCTCAAGGTTGTGTTGCACCGCCATGAGAGGGATAACAGCAATCAGGAATAAAAACAATGCTTATAGAGATGACATTATGTGCCATCAGTATGTTAGAGAATAACTTAGGAAAACAGGTCAAAATAGAAATATGAACGAAATATAGTACAAAAGATTAAATTTCAAAGAATGCAAGTCGTGAAAATGGAATGTATTATGAAAAGAAGGTGGATCCCAGGCTTATTTTTATTGTGAGGGACAAAGGCAATACAGTAAAGGTTCACACTGAGATAGCCAGCCTCAAAGCAAAGCATGTTCCATGGTGAGTTTTACGTGCATAACATATGTAATTTACGTTTGAAATTGCTTTCTGAACTCAGTATGCTTGTTCATTACATTAGAGGTAAGAAGTAATATAGTAGAAATCACTACTAAAGGACAAAACAATATAGAGCTTGCTTCTCTACAAATCCCCCAAAATAGGCTTTGTAGATCGTTTGTTTGCTTGACAATGTCAGGTTAGGTTTTCAGACACTTTTCGACCTCACTACCCCGGTGTCCTTTGTTAACTTACACACAATTGATAATTCTAATTAAAATCATGGGAAAGGTAACTAACTATCTTCCTACGAAAAATGACATAAAATCCCTGAGGGAAAAGAAAGCAGTTCTATGGGCCCAATTCACAGAACTAACTTAAGACAAAATCCTAAACTTACTACCATTTTGGTATTCACAGAAGGCGCTTCCTAAAGTTAGGAGTCCTACCTTTACTACCCCTAAACTGAGAAAAATCCAAATTTTAAGACTTTCGGTATTCACAGAAGGTATTTAGGAGTCCTAAAGTTAGGAGTCCTAACTTCTGTGAATACCGAAATGAGTAAGTGCCTTCTGAGAATACCAAAATGAGTAAGTGCCATCTGTGAATACCAAAATGGTAGTAAATTTAGGATTTTGTATTAAGTTAGTTCTCTTCTACAGGGAAATTAAAGTGTGTCTGGGAAGACAACTGTGAGAAAGTCTTCCTTTTTGCCCTGAGCACTACCATTTTTTTTATAGAAACTGGTGGTAACTGACTCTGATTGTGTCCTGGGCTCCGCTTACCAGACCCAGGGCTAGTGCTCGGACTATAAGGTATCTAGTAATTAGGTTTGATTAGAATTGGTACTGGGAGCCTACCTGTAAGTCCCTAGTATATAATAGGGCATGAAGGTGTAGATGCTCAGTAAATTTAATGCACTCAAGTGTGCACTACTGTATTGCCTGCTGTCATTTTAAAGGCTGCCCTGCCTTTCAGGCTGCCTTTACATTAAAAAACGATATGCAAATTTGAATTTACAGTTAAAGGTACTTCCAAAGTCTCTTTATTGTTACATATAGGTCACTTCTATGGTCTCCCCCATGTGCCCATCGGTAGGGTGCTTTGTAACTGTAAGGAGGGACATTATAAAAGATGTTTTATATGCCCTGATGAGGCACAAACTGCCAATTTCATTTTTCCCCATCGCAGCACAAGGTCGTCATAGGCTACCATGGCAATCATTTAGTAAAGTACAATTATGGAAAGAAAAGAGCTAAAAAAAATACTTCAGAGTATCAAAATGATAGATGGAATAAATCCACAATCTGGAACTACAGTCCTGGGGATTTTACCTGGCTTCACAAGGAGTGGACTTTCTGACAGCAACAGGTTACCATAGCTCAGAATCACCATCTCCAACAAGAAGTCCCTAGTCTGGAGTGTGTCTCAGGGAGAGCAATCTGGTATTTCAGGGCACATATACCTTATCTCATTACCAATTGTAGCATCCTCCCACAGCCCGGGAGCATGCAAAGGACCACGCCACACATGTAGATCTGGTTTTCATGCCTTCATTCAGCTGCATGCAATCGTTAACTGAACATACGGCATCATGAACTTTTTTGGCCACATTCAGATACCACCCAATCGATTACGCAATGCTTGTAAGGAGTCCACTGAGAACAACTAAAGTCCTTGTGCACATAAGCACATAACACTACACCTAGGATTACTGGGTCTAGGGGGGTCTAGTGGATGACAGCAATACGTTTTTAATAAACCAGTCCAGGCAAAGGCTCTCCAATGGGTTTCCCAAGGCCATTGTCACTTGACAGACAGATATTGAGTAATGTTGCATTCTTTCTAACAATCTAAGCAAACAATGTTTATATGTAAACAGCTCTCAATCTAAGTCTCAATCCTTGGTCTAGAACAGTTAAATTGTTAGTGCCCTTGTTAAAACACCTTTAGTGATTTTCAGGTATAACTGGGTTATAGGCAGTAAAACCATTAATCTTAGTGTCCCCAGACTGAGCATAAGTATACAGTATCTTGGAAATAAAAGCATAATCAGAGTCCCACAACCCCAACTAATGACCTTTGCAATTTGGTTCTCAAATACCCTAAGGATTTCGGAGATCAAGCAAAAGAGAGCAAGTCAGTTGTAATAAAGCCCTGTAGTGGACAGCAAATTTAGGTACACTCACTCTTGGTCCAAAAGCATCCCGAGTGTGAAAAACCCTTAGAACACAAATCACACACACCTAAAAAATCCTTTATTTATGGCACCATAGACAAAGGATTTCAATTTGCTTTTAAGCATATGATGACTGTGAACGATTTTACTTAAGCCAAAGACTTCCAAGATGAATCCCACCTCTGCTGTGGTATTATGCACTGTACGATTGCTCAAATTTAATTAGGTGTAATTGCATAGCAGAGCACTAGCACTTTAAATGGGCTGCAAAGGTGCAGATTAAATAGACACAGTGCAAGCCTTTTTTCCTCGGGTGAAAGAGCATTGCGAAGGCCAAGCACACACCTCCACACCAGGGCCTCAAGTGCGCCAAGACTATTATTACAAACAACAAAACCATGTTGCTGTCCTGCTTAATATGGAAGGCAGGATCCTGGCCATGCTACGTGTATAAAACCTCCATGGTCCATAAGGTTTTGTGGGAGCCCCAGGTATGACACCCACAGATCAAACATTAGAGGTCCAGCTCAGGCCATGACCCAGCTGTATACTAACATATTTGCATGTAGCAACGCCCTCCAATTTCGTGGCGTCCAGTTTACTACCAAAACAAAGGACCTTTTTTTTCCACTTAAACACTAAAATTGTTTACATGTCAATAAACTATAGGATTATGATGCAAACCAGTTGGGGACCTGTCCACAAAACCAGAACATCTGCATAAAACAGTCAACCAACATGTTCCCCACTTATTTTTGAAAGTATTTGAACTCATCGCTTCTCAGTGGTAAGACGACTTAAACACATTAAACTGTAGAGGAAGCGTGTGCAACCCTTCCTTAAACTAGATGACTAAACATGATAATATGTACTATTAACCCAAGTTATAGCCAGCTAATCTTTTCCCCCCCACAGTTTATCTGCCAACGAAGTCCAATGAGGCATTCCAGCTTTGTAAGTGGACTGGTCTACAAGGCAACATGGTTAAGGGTGACGAGAACCCCTAGTCGACCTCAGGAATACTTGTACATTGGGCCACGCATTTGTATGGTGAGCACAGGAGGACATTTTGTTTAATATAGTACGAACTTGAACCGAAGGTATCAGAGCGCTTTACATGAGCACCAGTTCCGTGACACAAGGACACATTCATTTTTGTGAGGCACGGGAAAATTAAGTGATTTGGCTAGAATCACAAGATGTTGAAAGTCAATGCCGAGAATCGGACACGGTTCCCCAGATTTAAGATCGACCGCCCTAGCCTTGAGGCTACATCCTCTCCCCTGTCAGACTTTAGTAAAACATTGGCTGAAGGACATAAATTGACAGCTGACAATAATTGGAAAGAAAGTTTACATAATCTTTTCTACCTAGAAGGACCAATACTGCACTCCACTCTTCCATATTGCCGGAATATTTGTCTGTTTTGGGAATGGTGCACAAAATGAGGATGCTATCTACCCTCTTCTTGTTCAAAGTAGAACAGCATTCATCCCTGCCCTTTGATAATTTTGATGGGTAGTCTGCTTTTTGGTACACAACTTTCCAGTAAAATTTAGGAAGAGGGTAAGGGGGCAACTTATGTACGTTTTGCCAACATGCTGGGGACCTATCACTTTAAAATCCACCACTTGTCAAAACTGCTTTTAGTTTTATGGACCTCTTAGCTTAGCTCTTTAAAAATGCACCACTTGTTCATAATGCTTTTAGTTCTACTGACCTCTTAGCTCTTTAAAAATGCACGGCATGTCAATATTGCTTTTATCTTTATTGACCCCAAATTACCCTTTTAATGCTTCCCTAGGAACGTCTGTTTCTAATTATGTGTACATTGTAAATGTGCAAATTTCCTCCATAATGTTAAAAACGTTTTCTGGGAAAAACCCACAAAGTGGTCTTTGAAGCCTATGCAGTTGTGGCTAGTGTGTTTGTGGTCTGGTCTTTTAAAAATCAGTAACTAACATTTATAATGGTATATTTAAAATATGTTTCTTGCAGGTGAAACCCTAGTCTTCTTTTAAAATAGACTTTTGATATTTTTCATTTATCCAAATGTGTGGGTTACATGCTTTAAAAATGTGGAAAACAAAGGAGTGATGGGCAGTTTGCTTGAATTACTCTTGCTCACTGTTAATTACCCGGAGCCGCAATCCAGTCTGACATTTTTTTGCCCATCATCCCACCTCAGATAGAAAATAGCCATACACAAATTAGCCCTGGTGCTGCTCCAATAGGAACAGTTCAGACTGAACTGCAGAGACAGGTCACTTCTGAGCCAGAACACAAACAGCCCCATGACAGTAGTGGACGGTTAGCACGGGGTTAATCTTTTCTTGAGCTACACTGCAAGAATCACTTCGCCTTTGTAGTATAAAAATCGAGACTCAAGATATTTAGCTGACAGCATCATGGCAATAGCTTTCACAGATGGAGAA
This sequence comes from Triturus cristatus, assembly GCF_964204655.1. Classification (NCBI taxonomy): domain Eukaryota; kingdom Metazoa; phylum Chordata; class Amphibia; order Caudata; family Salamandridae; genus Triturus; species Triturus cristatus. The sequence continues at coordinate 187,445,511 of NC_140589.1, forward strand.
GTAAGAGCTTCATACTTTAAAAAAATCTCCCAATTACTTTCCTTGTATTTGCAGTTCTGGCAATGTAAAGCAATGTTGGAGCTTCACTAAAACATGCAGTTTTAATGAATAGCATTTCACCAAAAGGTTATTTTTTTTTACTTTACAATATTTAAATCCTATCAAATATAGTCAAACAATATGCATACTCATATCAGAATAGATAACAGTTGAGATAACCAGAACTAGATCATACGGTATCTTGTATTGGATATGGCATTGTACAACTCTGGCCCATAAATGTCAAAAATGAAATCAAAATGAAAGTGAAAACCTAGGCATGTAATGTCAACAAATGTGCAAAGTAGCAGCATCCAGTTTGTGCTATTTAGCAATGTCCATCCATTATCGAAGACCGTGCAGTACTTATCAAATCTCTGACTGTTCTACATCTGGAATAAGTTGCATTCTATCTCAGGGCCAACATCCTTCTTTGAAGGAGGCCATTAGGTAACCCTGTTCAAAGAAGGCTTTCTCAAACCATCATCAGGAACTGACTCCTCCCTTCCTCTAAAAAATGTCTGGGCCACATCATCAGCAAGCTAATTACTGCATTTGATACACAATTGAAGTTACCTATTACACAAGAGACAGTCATGGTAACCATGGACATGTTTCTGAGGTAAGATCCTCAAGCAGGAAATGCAACAGAAAGTCTGAGGAGAATTAATTGAGAGATATCTCCAACTTTCAATGTAAATAACTTCTTTACAGTTCATTCTGTACTCTAATGTGGAGCAAGGGTGAGCTTACAGCAGGTCTATTTTGTAATATTTAAGATGTTCAGACAACACATTATAACAGAGTAAGAATAGTGTAATAAGAACATCTCCACAGCTCAACAAGAGTGATTTTTGCCTCAGTTCAGCAGTCTTGATAACGTTATACACATTTGTATGTCTGTATCTATGTGGTATTGATATATGGCACATCTAGCCAAAAAGCAGAGGAGCAATGTATATGTTCAAAGTCTAGCATAAAGCCAACTATTGATAATTCATGTAGCTGGGTTTTGAATTGTTAACACATTAGTTTACAATATATAAGAGAAGAAGTTCTGAAAAAAGACATTGAATTATTGCAAGAATGTAGTTGGGACTGGGTGTAGGAAATTCTTTAATCACTGGCTAGTATAGAGGATGTATTCCAACTTACCATCACCTCCTCAGAAGATTATTGGACCTGAGATGAAAGCATCTTGAAGCAAGAAATATGTGTCTGAGTGCTGGAAGTAGAAGACCTAAGGACTCCTAACTCCAGGAACTGTGCTCCAAAGGCTAAGTGGTTGGTCTCATGTTATTTGCTGCAGGATCGCAAAAAGTAGAAAGACTACTTACCTGAAGAAGGCCCAGCTCATCAACAAGAACTGGACCCTGCAAGAACTTTCACTGGAGTGAGGCCTGGTGCATAGAAGCCTGCCCTGATGACCTAGAGCAGCACAAGTGAACAGTAGCAACTTTCCTAGCCTTTGGAGACAACCTTTCAACCTTCAAAGGATCGGGAAGAGGGTCTAAGGCTTCTTCTAGGCAAGAAAAGCAGGTTTGATCCGCTCTGAGCTTTTGCTGTACCAAAACTGGTTCTACAGGACCTTGCTTCTATTCAGCCTTATTAATATCGTCCCTAGTACAGCTTCCAGACTTGCCCCACTGGTGGATTTTAGGAAGCAAAACCATGACAATCTCCGAATGTAAAATCTTGGTAAGTTGCAATGTGGCAAATCTATCCAAGCAGTAAAGCAACATGATTGGCTATGGTATCCAGCATTGTCCCATTCAGACCTTTTTGCACCAAAATCAGAGGTTTCAGTGAAGGCTCAATAATGATGATGTCACCAGTTTCACCTTCTGTCTAGCTGAAGCACCTTGAGCTCCAGAAAGTAGTCCCAGGGTAAAAATATTGACTGCTTTGACCTGCTTGGAAAACCTTGCCTCTGTTCCATTGTGGTTGGCCTCAGCCGTGCTCCTCCGCTATAGTGGAGTAACGTCACCCCTCCCCCCCCCCGCCAGCTGCCTCAAAATGGCAGGAAAGGAAAAATAAAACGATAATAAACAAGTTTTATTATCAATTTATTTTCCCTTACCTGCCAAGTCTTTGGGGGCGGGGCCATGAGGGGACGTCAGGTACAGAAGGAGTGGTATTGCACTGTGATCAGTGCGCATGATGGTTTGGCTGGCCATCTCAGGCCAGCCAAACCATCTTGCATACTGAAGCTGTCAGATGCGTTGATGGGTTGGAGACAACAAGAACAGGCTCCCAGTCTCTCTGGGAGCGCAAATCCTCAGTGCTCAACCCAATCCTGATGGTGCTCTCATGACATGAGAGCAGCGTGGGGATTGGTGAGCAGCGTCAGGATTGGCGGCAGTGGCCACGAGAAGAGTAGCAGAAGAGCGTGGTATGGCTGGCTGCAGGTACGTTTTTCTTTATGTATTTTTTATCACCCCAGCCGACCCCTCTCCCCGCCCCGCCACTCTTCCACAGCATCAGCTGCTACTGGTTGGCTTGAAGTCACATCTAAATCTCAGTGTACAGCGAATGGATACTTATGATCGTCATTTTGCATTTTCTACGTGATGTTTTGTATAACAGTTTCAAAAACTCTTATCATCTGTTGCTCTTTATTATTATTTTGGGAATTTCAGATTCTTGTTTTCATGTAAGTATTGCTTGAATTTGAAATGCATTTCTCAGGACAATTACCTATTGATTTTGCCATAGCTACCAGGAAGTGGACAGAGTTTCTATTAGAATTCTTTTTTAACACCTTATCAGGGTGCGTTTATTAATCTGGTAAGGGCATGCCTTTCTAAATCAAGAACCCACTTTCCAACATCTACTAAAAACATCAAAAGTTCACATGTTTTATCTATAAAGGAAATGTACAATCTCTCCAAAAATAGGGCAATATACTGCTAAGTAACTGCTTTTTTCCTAAATAATTGGAATAAGGTCTTCTTAAAATATTTAAGTTATGAAGAGTCTAATTCTGGGAAACCTCCAAGCTTTTAAATACAATTAAGCCTCCCCAAGGTCGGGGGCGTGGTCTTGCCGAGCTGCGAAATGGCCGCTCTCTGAGAGGGTTTCGCCAGCTGAATCAACATCCGTCTAAATTCTGCCTGCAACCGGGAGTGTAGTTGCTGCAAACAGCAAGTAATCCATCGCCCATTACTTGAGGAGTGGATCGAGCCTTCTCTGGAGGCTCTACGTGGTGTAATCGGGCTACTGAAGGCTCGGCCTGGCCACGCTCCTGGCGGAGTGTGGAGGCTGCGGCCCGGGAGCGCATTGGCATGTAACTCGACATGCGGCATCAGTGCCGGCCCAGGGGGTGTCCCGATTGCAGCCTGTCCATGCCCCGGCTGGGAGGAAGACGTTGCACCCCAGGACCGGACCGGACTGGGGAGGCCTGGTCTCGGACGGGGAGGTCATGCCAGACTGCAGGTGAGGAGCAGGGGGCAGCACGGACGGCTCCGGCTGTAACAGCGGTGCTGTTGACGGTCCGGCACTGAGACTGACCTGCAGTTTATGAAGTCAGCCCCCCCACGTCTGAAGACCTCTGGCTGCAGGCTCCAGTGGTTGGATTTGGCTGCCAGACAGTAGAGTGCTGCCAGGCGGGAGGAGGCCACGGACAACACCTGGTGCGACTCTGAGGCCTGTTGCGTGCCAAAGCGTTGGGTGTGTATTCCGTCCCTGACTGCTTTGAAGCCAAAGGAAGGCCTGTGCGGTGAGAAGCGCCCTGGTGAAGGTGAGGCCTGTATGCGTTGGGGGGAGATCCAAGCAGAACGTGGTCACAGAGGCGCGCAATCCACGCTGAAGCCTCATATACATGTTTGTGTAGGCTGCGAACTGTAAGAACTAGAGACCCTACGAAACTTGGAGCATCAGTGCACCTTGAGGCCCCTCCTGTATTACTGCCTACCACTGGAGGCAAGCTTAATGGACAAGCCACTGTAAGGGACTGCTGAGAAAGCACCTGAGGCACCCTTGAATGCAACAAAAACAACTCAACCCTGGGGAATATGTTGGAAGGCAGGTGCTACCTACTTTAGATTTTGTTCCCTGCGTGGAGGTTGCGGTTCCCCCCCGACAGTGATCCGCAGATACAACGGTGGGTCTGGACTTGTGATGTAAGGCACTGCTGTGACCCACTTGCTGTGTTGTCGAGGGGAGGGGACTGGAGGGTGCCTCAGATTCTGGTAATACCGTGCCCTTTTATTTGGATCATTCTGCCGCAGGTGTCGGACTCCTTGGGATCGACTACAACAGGAGGTGAAGCCCAGCAAGAAAATCGGGAAGACGGACACAAGGCAAACCAAACTAACATTTGATAATAAAAGGCTCACCAGAACCGCAGATTGAGAGACTGACCCCGAAACTGAGCACAGAGAGGGGGGAGCTGAGGCCAATGTCGGCCTATGTTCCATCCTGCTTGAGGTGCAATCAAGCATCAAAACAATTGATGCAAAAATCGATAAACTTACAGACCGGCTAGACCAAGTTAAAAAACAAGTAGACACTCAAGATGTACGGATAGATAAATTGGAAAACTGTGTCTCCGACGCACATGAGTTCCAAACGGAGTCAAGAGAACAATTATTAAACATGGAAAAAATACTGAAAGTTATTGAGGCCAAAAATTTGGACTTGGAAGCCAGGTCCCGCCGCAATAACATCCGCATCACCGGAATCCCTGAAACTATGGCAATGGGCAAAGTGGAGGACTTTGTTGGAATGCTTCTTGATATTTTTGGATCATCTCTCTCAACTCTGTTCATTGTGGAAAGAGCCCACAGGTCTTTGGCCCCAAACCTCCTGTGGGAGGTATTCCTTGACCTATCTTGGCCAGGTTATTGAACTATCAGGATAGAGACAACATCTTCCGAGCTGCGAGAAAAATGGGCCAGATAACACACCAGGACAGCCAGATCTCTTTCTTCCCTGACTCTACACTGGCAGTACAATCGGCAAGAAGAGAATTTGCACCCGCAAAGTGTATCCTTCGACAAGCAGACATTAACTACGCCCTACCATACCCAGCCTACCTTAATCTCAACCACAAGGGCAACCAACAGTTTTTTACAGACGCTAAATCAGTCTTAAAATATGCTAAACACACTGCATGAAGCAAACGTCAGATGAAAACCTCAGGGCGAACAGAAGGAACACTTAGTGACAACGACTAACTTGGAGTCGTATGTAACTGGTTCGACCCAATGAACCCGGCGGTAAAGATAAAAGTACTTCCAATATATCCTGAAAAAGAGTCGGCAGAACTATGAGATTCCTCACCCCCTGATTTGCTGGATGGTCGTACTACAATAGACTAGATTGCCTTAGTCACACTCTCATTAACCATCTCAGCCACCTGGTTCCTGACCAGGGTGTAAGCCGGAGACACCTCGCCCCCAGGGAGATCTCCCACTAATGGTCTGTACGGTTATGTTGAGGGGTTGTTTGCAGTTTGGGGGGGAGGGAAGATTTAGCTCAACCTAATTGGGGATTTGTGTGGGTGGGGGATTGGGGTTGCGGGCGCAATACAGCAATGTTCAATCTTATTGTCACGCACCGCTTGTACCATGTGGCACATGTTTTGTGGGTCACAGTTTGGTTATACCTTGCAGATGTAAAATGACATCCCTGAGGCTTTTAAGTTGGAATATCACAGGTCTGAATGACCACACTGAGGCCAGCCTACTTGAAGCATATCTGATTCAACACACGATAGACTGCTGCTTTCTGCAGCAGACACATCTGCTTAATGCATCCAGCACTAGGCTGCAGCATAACTGCTGGGGAGGGACGTATTCCACGTGCTATTCTAACTATGCATGTGGGGTGGCTATATTGACACGCAAGGGATTGAATTGGAAAGCAACACATACACACATTGTCATGGAGGGAAGATTTGTTATACTTAGGGGCTCTCTCTGTGAGACGGAGGTCGTATTTGCGGCGATATATGGTCCCAACACAGACAACCCTGAGTTTTTTCACACAATATGGGCCTTATTGCAGGCTTGGGTTGCTACACAGTTATCTGGTGTAGGGACTTTAATGTAATCTTAAATGACTCCCTGCATAGAAGGATAGAATCTCGTAGCTTACGTCCATGGGCAAGAGCAGCACTAAACTCACTTATCCAGGTTAATGATCTGGTGTACATATGGAGACACCGGAACCCTGATAAAGCTGAAGGATCATGCATTACCTCACAACACAGTGCCTGGTCCAGGCTGGATTTCTGGGTGGTTTCTCGGCACACAGCAGCATAGACCTCAGAGGTTTCCCATCTCCCTAGAACTCTATTGGACCATCCTCCATGTCTGTTGAAGCTAGAGCTCCCTAAGTCACATAGGCATCCTTTCACGTGGAGGCTTCCTACTATGGCTTTGCTAGATAAAACCTTCCAAGAGGAGATTAGAAAAGATATTAGTGATTACTTCAATGAAAATGAGTGTTCTGTTGAATCGTCGGGACACTCTGGGAAGCATTCAAGGTGGTTATGAGGGGACGTTGCATTGCTAAACAGGCGGGTGTATTGAAGTCGATTAGACAGAGACTCCATACTCTTGAGGGTCAACTCAAGGACAGGGAGACATTTTTTTTTTAATACTGGAGCTGGAACACATATGGCTTCATTTAGAGAGTTGCTCTTCGAATATACAGAGGAGGCTAACCGAGAGGTAAAGTTTATGGGGAAATATAGCATAGCTAGAAGATATGGAGAAGGTGATAGACCTGGAAGAACACTGGCAGGCATGCTCCACCCACCAAGAAACACTAACATTATTATTGAGCTGAGAAACGAAGGAGGGGGATCATAACAAATATTGAATCATTTATCTGATTTCTACTCTAACTTATATACCTCTACCATTTCCAACACGCAGGAAGAGCTGCATAATTACTTTGACTCATTAGAGCTGCTCTTGCTCAGTAAAGTGCACAGAGAATATCTAGATGAACCATATACATTAGGGGACATAACACAAGTGATTAACAGCCTCCCTAATGAGAAAGCCCCGGGACTAGATGGTCTGCCGGACTCCTTCTAGAAAAGAATACTGTGACTTGCTAGCCCCACATCTGTTGGACGTGTACCAGGAATTGATGGAAACTGGTACCCTCTCACCCTCGATTCGTGAAGCGGTAATATTTACATTATTGAAGCCATAAAGATCCCACCAGCCGGGACTCTTACCGCCCGCTATCACTCATCAATCTGGATAATAAAATGTTGGCCAAATTAAATCGCCCAGAGATTACAACCATTGCTCCCCGTCATAACAAGGCCAGATCAATCTGGTTTTATACCCGGAAGGTCAACTGCGCACAATTTAAGAACCTTCTTTGCTCTACTTCACTACTTACACCCCCAGACTTCTGCAGTAGCGTTACTGCTGGATGCAACCAAAGCATTTTATACCCTCAAGTGGCCCTAACTTTTTGCTGTCTCGGCAGGGTGGGCCTCAGTCCTACATTCATAGCCCAAATCAGGCTTCTATATACTAGCCTCACTGCTAGGTTGAGAGTAAATGGTCTTCTATCAGAGGGATTGCCCGTTACAAGAGTCACCAGACAGAGGTGTCCTCTATCCCCACTCCTCTTTCCTCTTTGCCTTAGCTATAAAGCCTCTAGCAGCTCAAATCTGACAACATCATCCTAATAGAGGAGTGGGTTTCTTGACCAGTGGCCTGACCAACTCGCTTCACGCGGACGACATCACGCTTTACATAACAAATAATATAAACCCCATTCTCTGTAAAACGACCAAATTTGGAGGACTCTCTGGAATACAGATTAATTGACAAAAATCTAAAATCTTCCCTCTGACAGACAGCACAACCCCATTCCCACTGGACTATCCACTATAATGGGCCGGCTAAATACTTGGAAGTCTGGCTGATTCGGGATGTGCAGGAACTCTGGATGATGAATTTCATACGTACGGCAAGCTGGTTGGAGAGTAAACTTAAGACATGGGCATGACTGCCACTTTCCCTTACGGGTAGAATAGCTATAGCAAGGATGATTGTGCTGCCCAAATTTTTATACCCCTTTGTCAATCTTCCCATACTTCTCACTAAGGCATTCTTACCCAAACTCAGATCCTTGATGATAAACCTTGTGTGGGCCGGGATGCAGGCACGCGTCACTTGGGAACTTTTAACTTTGCCCTTGAGGCAGGGCAGACTGGGAGTACCAGACATTTCCCAGTAAGCCTATTGTGCGCAGGCTCAGTTACTGCACCATTGGGTATTTCCTACCCCATTTCAACAACATATAGCAATCGAACTGGGCAGGTCCACGCCGGTGCCATTAAATGTTGCAGTATTTTCCAAATTCAAAAGACCGAGAAAGGAAATAGATACCACTGAGACGCTCAAATGGGCCCGGAATAGGTTGCGCACAAGAGCTGGGTAGGATCTGCTATTCGCTCCATCTGCCTCTCTTACATATAATCCCCAAATACCGGCAAAGGCAGATCGGGAGGAAGTTTTTAGAGCTGAAAAGCTGGGCTGGAAGAAACTTGCTGATTTATCCCCGAGGACAATTTTCTCCCCCCACCCCAGATAGAGTAGGTGCAAGCACCATGTATTTTTCATACCTGTTTTTATACTACTGGAACAGGGCCACTTGCTGTATGCTGCATGACTCCTTTCCCACCCCTCCGCCCACCTTAACAGCATTAGAGCAGTCACTAACGAACAGTTCCCAGCACAAACTAATCACACAACTATACAATACTATGCAGGCTGATTTCCCTACAGCCATGCACAAATCGGTCGAGGGCTGGAATGAGGAATTACTCACACCGTTAACTGAGAAACAGTGGAAGTTTTGCTGTGGGCAGCTAGAGTTGCTTTCCCCAAACTACAGACTTCGTCTGATTCACTTTAAATTCCTGCATAGATGCTATAGAACAACTGCTCAGCTCTTGCGCATGGGCCTTCGGGAAGATGCTCGAAGTTGTAGTTTGCAATACACCACAAGCCCCCTTTCAACACATGGCCTGGCACTGTCCTAAGATAGCACAATATTGGGTGGAGATTTTTGCCTTCATAAACGGGATATTAGACCTTAGGCTGGAGCCGTCACCACTGCTGGGTCTCTTAGGATATACTAAAGATATCCCAGCTGAATCCTGGTGTCTACTGGCCATGGTGCTCCTGCTGGCGAAGAGACGGGTAGCCATGTCCTGGGGGAGAGCAGTGGTCCCACAAAAAAAATCATGGATAGATGATGTTACATATTGCCAGGAACAGATTGATACATTCTGGGAACTGATGCAGGTGGCATACAGGCCCCCGGATATTTGGGGTCCTTTACAGGATAGGGGCCGAGCTCGGATCACAACAGATGTTAGTGAAGTCGAGCCCTAGAGTTCTGCCACACAGAATCGTGAGTCGGGTTTAGAAATATGGGAGGCTACACTGAACCTGTGGTCATGGGGCTGCTCCTTTCCAGAGGACATTACATTTAGTTGTCAGCATGGACACTCTCCTTTCAATAACTATATTGCTGATTAAGTGGTGGATGTCTTGACTTTTTTCATCGCATGTGGTACAGTGCTGTATTGGTTTCCCCCTAAAGTTGGGGTCTCAACCCTTGTTGTAGTTCTGTTATCGCCTTTTTATTTAGTTTTTTTACCATATTCCCTTCCCTTTTATGCATTCTCCTATATTATGCGACATTATAATCATTGGATAAGCGTGATTAAGCACTGGACAGTGTAATGGTGATTAATCTGCATTAACATGCTCTGTATTTTTGTTTCGTTTGTGTAAGAAAAAACCCTTAATCTTAATTAAAAAAAAATTCAAAAGAATCCCCAAGGATCTGAGAGTAGCAGGCTTGCCACAATTCCGATTATTCCTGATGGCCTAAGTAAATCCTCTTGAGTGTACTCACTAGTGCAACAAAATGTAAATGTTGTATACTTGTAAAGCGCACAGCTGCCCCAGCAACGGGGCGTCCCGGCGCTGTATACCGCTGGGGAACCCATCCTGGCTTTCCCTGTGAGATGGTCCCTACTGGGCATCTCCAAGGTGAAGACAAGCATCCCCGGCGCTGATGGGGCCATAAGTGGAGATTAAGCAAGCTGTTGCCCAGAGTTGCTGAGTGGGATCCATGGTTAGAGTAGGCACTGAGGCGAGAAATATCGAGTCCGCTGACCTTGGCCCAAGACCCTGCCGCGTCGGGAATCGAACCCTGGTCCCGGGCCAACATCTGCTTACGGGTCTGCCACCTCTAACCAGTGAGCCACACCAATCCACATGAACACTGAGTCTCCAGAAACCTACCTCCTTCAGCCCTGCGAAGAAGTGTAACAATACATGCCTTTGAGTTATGCACAAAACGTTTACTACAGGGAATTCCTTAATGCGCCAGCCACATAAATAAAAAAGGGGATGTATTATTGCACCATCTCAGAGATAGTGTGTTACCAACCACCACTGTGAGGTGGATATTCAGCAATGGGTTTACCAAATGTGAACAATGTAAGCAAAACATGACCCAGAACACTCCCACAAGAGGGGTTTTACTAGACCAGACCCAAGAATGGATCCTGCCTGTATCTTGCAAAACTGAAAGTACAGTATCTCTTTTTTTTTTTGCATGGTTGCATTAAATCAGCAGGTCGTTTGTGATGTCTCTTTCAATACGGAGGCTAATCAGGGAAACACCTCCATTCTCCCATGCCTGAGTTGCAAAGCACCTATACAGAGAACAGCAATCCTTAACTATGTTCCCATTACTAAAATCTTGGATGACTCTTTGTGGCCCGCAGTGCTCGGGATCCCACCCCACACCTACAGACCACAAATGAAACCTGGGCATAATGCTGGACTACTCACTCTCAATGAACCGCCAAATCAATGCCGTTTTGTCCTCCTGCTTTCACATGCTGCGCCTCCTTCATAGGATTTTCAAGTGAATCCCCACCGAGTCCAGGAAAATGGTCACCCATGCACTTGTCAGCAGCAGACTCAACTACGACAACGCACTCTACACTGGCAGAACGGCGTCCAGAACTCCTCCACCAGACTCCACTGCCATTCCACACTGCAACTACAATACCAGCCACCTGAGAGACCTTCACTGGCTTCTTGTCAACAAAAGAATCACCTTCAAGCTTCTCACGCACGCCTGCAAAGCCCTCCACAATGCTGAACCATTGCCTCTCTTTCTACACCCCATCAGACATCTCCGCTCGACCCAACTGGCCCTGGCCCCCATCCCACAGATCCGCAAGACCACGGCTGGAGGAAGATCCTTCTCCTATCTTGCTGATAAGACCTAAAACTCCATACCTCTGCACCTCAGGTAATTTCCATTGCTGATGTAATTTAGGAAGAACCTCAAGACCTGGTTCTTCAATTGAACCGCAGACCCATCCTCCCCCCCTACCTAGCACCTTGCGACCCTCACATCTGAAAAGTTGCGCTTTATAAGAAAATTAATTGATTGGCTTAATAGCGTAGCCAGAAGTAGCTTGGTCCGACCTGTTCACTGAGAGCGATCATTGGTTGAAATAGAAATTTAGAGCGATGAGAATGGTTAAAGTAATAAGTTTAATGAAAGTGTTCACTGCCTGCACCAGGTTGTATATATACAAAGAAAGTACACTTTATGCAAAGGAAGCTTTATTCTTTATATAAAGAAGTACTTCTCTGTTTCCATTTACAAGGAAGTGATGCACTCTACACTGCTGTGTAGTAATTGAAATAACAACTATAGGATCTTCCTGATTTAACCGAGTTAGTTAAACAGTAGTTGAGAGCTGGGAGGCTAATCATAGATGATATGGTTAAAAATAGTGGCAGTGACCAGAAACTGGACAACATGACATGACATAACATTAGTTACATAAAGTGCCCAGTGATGAAATGGCAAATGTCTTCACTGAGGACTGTGTCAAATACTTTGGTGGACAAAATTGCTTGAACCTGCTAACAAATGATGATCACTCCATGGAAATTACTGGCAACAGATGGCTTGTTTGCAAGAGAGTCCCTGACATATATGCCCAAGTTGTTGTTGTAGTGGGAAAATCATCAAGCACTACAGAGGTGAAAAATGTCAGCTTGACTCTAGACATGTAGACCGACTTTAAGACTACAGGTCATCTGGTCATGTTCTTCTCTAGTGCCAGTCAAAGACAGAGCCGCTATCAAGAGGAAGTTGTTATCATGGCACTTTGTGTACGCGTTAACTGGATGGCACAACCCACAACAGAATTTTTGTATGATAGTTAAAGCCAGTGTGTGGGCACACTAGCTACATCAAGCACAACTGGGTGCTGCGACAGCAGACACAAAGTGGATGTTGGTCTTAATGATTTGAAATGTAATGCTGGTATTTGACTTTGTAGATATACTTTACCGAAAGTCTTAAAATTAGGATTTTTCTCAATTTAGTAGTCCTAAATTTAGGACTCCTAACTTTAGGACTCCTAAATGCCTTCTGTGAATACCGAAAGCCTTAAAATTAGGATTTCTCTCAGTTTAGTAGTAGTATAGTTAGGACTCCTAACTTTAGGACTCCTAAATGCCTTCTGTGAATACCGAAAGTCTTAAAATTAGGATTTTTCTCAATTTAGTAGTCCTAAATTTAGACTTAGTACTACTAAATTGAGAAAAATCCTAATTTTAAGACTTTCGGTATTCACAGAAGGCATTTAGGAGTCCTAAAGTTAGGAGTCCTAACTATACTACTACTAAACTGAGAAAAATCCTAATTTTAAGACTTTCGGTATTCACAGAAGGCATTTAGGAGTCCTAAAGTTAGGACTCCTAACTTCTGTGAATACCGAAATGAGTAAGTGCCTTCTGTGAATACCAAAATGAGTAAGTGCCTTCTGTGAATACCAAAATGGTAGTAAGTTTAGGATTTTGTCTTAAGTTAGTTCTGTGAATCGGGCCCACAGTGTTTATCACAGAAAAGGCAAGCCCTTTTCACCTCCTAATGAACATTTGACTGCTTAACTACTCTTGTCTTGAAGAGTAAATACTCTGCATGAACAGGCACTGCCTAATTGGTAAACTACAGTTGTTTAATAGGGAATTAACCAGAAACTGTTGTTGCCACAGAACGTGGGAGGAAAATGTCTGACATTTAGGCACAATCCTTAGTTAACCATGTTCCACCAAAGATGCTGGTTCTACCAATTCTGCCATTTTTAATATATTCGTAAAGTCGCTGTGTTATTTTGTTATCCTCCGATAAGCTTTCTCACATGAAGGTCTATGTTGCTATTACTTGAAGCAGCGGTTCCCTAGGACAAATGTATATTCCCTAGTTAATTGACTGAGAATCGCTAACAAGAGTGAACATTATCGGATGAGAAGCAAGCAATATTAAAGAACTGACCAAAACCACAAAACGACAAGTGCAATGTTCTGCAAAGTTCCAAAAAGAAAAGAGGTTTCATCAGGAGTTGGTGTTGAATCCCACAACACTTTGTGATGATAAAATGAAATGAAAGCTTAAGTGATGCATTTGTCCAAATCATCTTGGTTTTGACTAAATATTTTAATATTGGTTATAAAAGAATATCAAATATAGTAATCTATAATCTATAAACAATTTGTTATTCAGAAACCAGTATCACATAATCAGATATCAACAATTTGTATATATTTTGCAAGATGAGCTTGAGATGAAAATATATGAAAGTCATACATTCCTTGTCAGAATTGCACTCTCTTAAACTTGCATACAAACTCATATTTTTTTTAAAAAATCACCTAAAAAATATTTTCTACATACACACTTACATCAACATGTTTTGCTATTAAATTTCAGTCTGCAAATTGATATGAAAAAAACACTAGGATAATACTGACAATAATATGTCACAGTGGGTGTTCAGCACTTTCCAAAATGGTGGCATTCTCCTCCAGGAACATGTGTTGCCACTCCTGAATCTACAATTACAAGTAGAGGTAATCCTGTCTCAAAATCAATTCATATTTAGGTCTGAAAGTTGCTAAAATAATGCTTTTGTGAAAATGAAGGTGTGATTGGGATCTGAAAACATCAAATCTAAATCTAATTTTCTGCTGGTTGAAAGGTCATTTACAAGTAGAATCTGTTTTTTTGTGTATGGTGTCCACAAAGCTTGCAGTATATTTGTCTAGAAAATATAAATAGAGACAATGGTCCATATCACAAGGATTGTGATTTCAATTCAAGTAGTACAGTTGGGGCCAGAATTGCCATCACCCCATATGCATAATATTACTATTTTAGGAAAACCAAATCTATGCAGACAGCAAATTGCCTGCCGGAGACACCATTTAATGCATGCAGGGCAAGGTAATGGTGAATAATGAGACACATAAAAACTGTGCAATATAACATAGTAGTTGCTCTAGAACAGGAGACAATGGCATTGGAACAAAGTGACACTTAAAAGTAGCAGTACCGACAGTCATATATAGTTTGGGTAAGAAGACACATACTGTTAGAGTTTACAGACAATTTCATAGAAAACAAAGTGAGATGAATACAAACAATGCAACATGCCTACTTGCTTCCATTGTGGCGATGTGGTCTAATAGAAATGCTTTAAAATAGGAGAAGACAATGAAAAAGCTCTCTGATTAGAACATAATTTTCAGGAGTCTGAGATTAATCAGTAATTTAAGATTGTTCTTTAGGGTTTATAGCGTGTCAAGATAGTCATTTACAGAATAATACAATATTGGCCAAAATATGCTGGAATATTGCTAGATAAAGAGAAACTCTAGCTGCTTCCTTTCTAAACAAATGATACATTATCATCAAGAATCATTTTAATAGACAGGTACATTTGAACATATAGGCATATATTATGGATAATATGATTTTGATCCTTCAATCCCACTGACAAATTGGCAGGTATCTCAAGGTTGAGTTGCACCGCCATGAGAGGGATAACAGCAATCAGGAATGCAAACTATGCTTACAAAAAGGACATTATGTGCCATCAGTATGTTAGAGAATAATTTAGGACAATAGGTCAAAATAGAAATATGAACGAAATTTAGTACAAAAGATTAAACTTCAAAGAATGGGAGTCGTGAAAATGTAATGTATTATGAAAAGAAGGTGGATCCCGGGCTTATTTTTATTGTAAGGGACAAAGGAAATACAGTAAAGGTTCACACTGAGGCAGACAGCCTCAAAGCAAAGCAAGTTCTATGGTGAGTTTTACGTGCAGATAAATATGAAATTTGCGTTTGAAATTGCTTTCTGAACTCAGTATACTTGTTCATTACATAAGAGGTAAGAGGTAATATAGTAGAAATCACTCCTAAAGGACAAGTCAATATAGAGCTTGCTTCTCTACAAATCACCACAAATAGGCATTGTAGATGGTTTGCTTGCTTGATAATGTCAGTTTAGGTTTTCAGACACTTTCCGACCTCTTTAACATACACACGATTGATAATGCTAATTAAAATCATGGGAAAAGTAACTAACTATCTTCATACAAAAAATGGCATTCAATCCCTGAGGAAAAAGAAAACAGTTGTATGTCTTTAAATCAGGTGTAAAATTAACAAACTAAGGTCAGCTACTCTATATGAAGTCTTAAAAACATCTGTGAATGTTTTTGATATCAGCTATTAATAATAGCAAATGCAACTAGTAGCATCAAAAAGGTAATGAATCTGGTCATATTCTACATTGCCATCCCAAATCTGTATTTTCTTTTGGACAGGGACAATAATAAGGCTTTTCAGCAATATTTTCTGGATTCACTGTATAGCAGAATTGTATGCTACTTTTTTTAACTAAGCTTTAAATTCTCGTCTACAGGGAAATTCAAGAGTGTCTGGGAAGACAACTGTGAGAAAGTCTTCCTTTTTGCCCTGATCACTATAATTGTTTTATAGATACTTGTGGTAACTGACTTTGATTGTGCCATGGGCTCTGCTTACCAGACCCAGGGCCAGTGCTCTGATTATAAGGTATCTAGTAATTAGGTTTGAATACAATTGATACTGGCGGCCTACCTGTAAGTCCCTAGGGGCAGATTTATGAGCCCCTTGCGCCACTTTTGCGTCACTTTTCCCATGTTAAAAGTGACGCAAAAGTGGCGCAAGGGGCTCATAAATCTGCCCCCTAGTATTTAACAGGGCATGAAGGTTTAGAGGTTCAGTAAATGTAATGCACTTAAGTGTGCCCTACTGTATTTCCTGCTGTCATTTTAAAGGCTGATCTGCCTTTCAGACTGCCTTTACATTAAAACTATATGCAAATTCTTCTTTATTACCTACTGGCGGTCGCCAGTAGGTAGTTATAGTTAGGACCTAGTTAACATAGGAAAATGGCAACATTCTATTCCCAATAACTTTGGCGCCGACTGACGAATGTTCGTGAAATTTTCAAAACTAATTCTTTGTTGAGATCAGCTCCTATGTTGAAGGTTTGGGGGTGATTCGTCAAGGGGGGGCTGAGAAAAAAGGGGGTCCCAAACCGAGTTTTCTCCATGTTAATTTCCATAGGAAACTTTAGACAAGGCTACAGGTTGAACGGGTGAACGGAAATACCCCAAATTTGGCAGGGAGAAGGGTCTAGGTCTAGAAAGCACGCTTTTTGTTTATTTGTTGTAAATTCGTTCAGTAGTTTTTGAGAAGTATCAAAATGTACAGCTATTGATATTCGATAATTCTGCCATTTGATTGGCTGAGGTGTTAAGAGCACGAGCTTGTTGCTGATTGGCTGCAAGCTTTGCGAGCGGTTGCAACTAGGAAGTGTTGGCCACCATTTTGTGATTCCGTTGAAGCGATTAAGGTGAAAAAAGGGGGAAAAAAGGGGGAAATTGAAGGGTAGGAGCACTGTAACCTCTGTGGGGTGTTTAGGGTGTGCTATAGAGTGGGGTGCTAAGCGAAGTATTTACCCCTACCGGTTTGTAAGTGGTGGGATACGGAAATTAAGTGAGGTATTGGGTAGAGTCTGATGCGGGTAAGGTGAGCTGGTGCGGGACTCGGGGATTAAAGCGTGAGCCCAAATTGTGTGTCTTATGCTGTGAAGTCATGTGCCATGGCCGCTGCACTACAGTTGTGGAAGTAGTGTCCGGGTGTGTTTATAACTACTAGGATGAACTACTGACCCGTACTGGTATGAAAGTCCTGTGGTACGGAATATATTTGAGGTATTGTCTAGAGTCTCATGTTGCTAAGCAGAGCTGCTGCCGGAGTCAGGGATTAAAGCGTGAGCCCAAACTGTGTGTCATATGCTGTGAAGTCATGTGCTCTGGCCGCTGTGCCACATCTGTGCAAGTAGTGTCAGCATGTAGTTATAGGTACTTGGATGAACTTTTGTTTAGAACATTGTAGCTTGTGTATGGTGCTTAGGTGGTGTTGTATAGGGAGTGAGAAGGTAAATCAATATGGTTTTTGTAGAGCGCAAACTACTCACCCCTGAGGGTGAGTAGAGCTGGGTATCAAAGCGAGAGGTCTGTGCCGCAAAGTGAGATGGTCTGGCCGCTGCGCCACAGCAGTGTGGAGAATAAATTTTGGTGAGGGTGAGGGAGATGGCGTTATATGGCCCTAAAATAGGGGGCCTATGTTGTAAGTCATAGAGTGGCTCTAAAAAGAGCCCTTGTGTTCATTAGTTGGAGCTACATATATGTGTGGATGCACAGCTTCCAGTTATTCAGGAAAACTTGGATTCTCTGATCTGTGAAGTGTACTCTATCACTTCTGTATATATCCGCCATATCAAAACGTATGTTGTTGTTGTATATGGACCCCATGTTGTGGTCTCTGAGGTATGCAGAGACAGCTTTGTTGACTTTTTTCTGAGATTTTTCAATCTGAGGACAAAATTGTTTGGACCATTTCCACTTCTGTCTTTGGCATATATTGGAATATACAAAGACATTTTGAGGCAAAAGCAACATCAATTGTCCAAAGGTGTCCTTCATAAGCATTTCCAAATCTACCCCAGTCAATGTGAATAGGTCGTTTCCACCACAGTGCACAATCATGAGGTCAGGGTGTTGGAGATGCAAACAGGTTTTAACCAAAGGCAACAATTGGTGCCACTTCAATCCTCTCTGTCCAAACCATTTAATGTCCACATTTTGTAAACCTAGGTCTAAGTCAATACGTCTCTGTTCTGCATACCTCTTGCACCAGAAAACATAGCTATGTCCTACGATCCACACTAGCATTTTAAAGGTATGGCTGGAAGGTATGGAAAGATGTCTGTAGCTCATGCAGCTCCTTCGTAGAATAAGAGATATGTTTAAAGACGGGGAACTAGTTTCTTTTCGCATACAAAACGGTACCTGATTGGGCGATGAAAAGCATTGTTTTTTAAAAGTAGGGTGCACATTCGTTTTATGGGAAAGTATGTTTGTGATTGGTTAAGAAAAAGCAGTTTGCACGTACATATTATAGTACATATTATAGGATAAAATGTGCTCAACTCAACCACACCTGCTACTTTCATTTGGAAGGCACTGTTCGAACTTAAAACAATCGTGAACTTTTAACCTGCACGTGCTGTTAAATGTTCGAGAAAATGTTGCACAAACATATCGTTAGGTTTAAAAAAATTGATGAACTTTTAAACTCCACGTGTTGTAGAATGTTATAGGAAGTGTGTTGATAGAATACGTTGCATTTCTGACTTCGATGTGTGCTAGAATATTTAAAAAACTATTTGTATGGAAAAGTAGAAAGACAGTAATAGAGGGAATTTTTGAAAGCTAAAAGAATCAAGGAACTATGGTAATTTGTTCTTGATTACCTACTGTCGGTCGCCAGTAGGTAGTTATCACTGTTAACGGTCTGAAATTGCGGTGTTGCTCAGAGTGGCATGGTGGTGATATGATATGGTGCTACACTCGGGTATGAAACCAAGAGTCTAAACCATGAGGTCATTGCCGTAAAGTGATGTGGTCTGGTGTTTGTAGCATACGTGTGCAAGTAGTGCTATTAGGCGTTTATACCATACAGGGAGTGGGCAGCGAACTACTGACCGCTACTGTGTGTTGATAGTATACCGGAAGCGGGAAGCGAAGTGGTTACACCTACCGGTGTGAAGACTTGGGGATGAAGCTGAGCTGATTGCTGTAAAGTGATGGGCTCTGGGCAGTGTAGGATACTAGCTGCTGTAGTATAAGTGTGTAAGTAGTGTTAGTATGCGTTTATAGTATATGGGGAGTGGGAAGCGAACTACTCATCCCTACTGGTATGAAGACTTGGGGATTAAACCGTGAGCCTAAATTGTGAGCTCATTGCTGTAAAGTGATGTGCTCTGGGCGCTGTAGCATACTTGTGGAAGAATTGTTAGTTTACGTTTATACAATATAGGGAGTGGGAAGCAAAAGTCTTACCCCTACCGGTGTCAAGACTCGTGGATGAAACTATGAGCTAATTGCTGTAAAGTCATGTGCTCTGTGTAGTATTCCATTGTAAGTCATAGTAGAATGTTAGTATGTAATTCTACTAGAATCTAAGGGGCATATTATCAAGGAACGGGATTAAAATTATCGCCGCTTTTGCGGCAGGAAACTGACCGATGTGACTGAATGAGATCAGAGTTCACATCATTATGCACGGCAACATCGCTTTTTCTCACGTGTGCAGAACCGCCCTCAACAGGTGTCTGTAGGGCAGCGCTGGCCGTAGGTTCCGGCCTACCTTATGGTATAGCAGGTCTTTAAAATGAGACAGAGATGTGACTGTATGAGGTCAAAGATCACATCATAACACATGGCAATATCGCTTATTCGCATGTGCACAGTCTGGCTGATGCATCCCATCCCTCCAACAGCACCGCGCTGAAGAGGTGTCTGTAGGGCAGTGCTGCCCGCTGGCTCAGGCCTACAGTACAGTCCAGCAGGTCTTTAAAATGAGACAGAGATGTGACTGAATGAGGTCAAAGATCACATCATGCCAATATCGTTTGTTCGGACCTGCGCAGCTAGGCTGAAGCACCCCACCCCTCTCGCCGCAGCGCGCTCAATTGGAAGCCCTGTGCACCCAGGCCTCTCTGCTTACCTGCTGTCATTGTTGTGTGAGCAAACACTATGGGCACCAGTGCTCACAATTCAGATGGAGTGTTGATTGCAGGAGAGTGTACACCTCATGGATCCCTTTCGTAGACAACGGGCAGTAGGGCTCACAATTTAGAGCCCGTGTTGATTGCCAGGATGGATTACACCACTTGGATCCATTTCTTTTTTTTATTGCGCATTGTGATATGCGAGGTGGATGCGGCAAATCATTTGAGGTAGTGTAGAAGAAGAGGGACATGTGGCGTTGTGCTTATCATATTTCAACGTATGCAAAGTGGGCTGCGCTTGCGTATGCCGGGCCAGCGTAGGGGTGTGAATAATTATTCCAGGGGACTTGGGCGATGTTCAGTTCCTGCCTGGCCAGGAAGTGTACTTATGTGTGTTTCTTTTGTAGTTTTGAGCTCGCAGAGTGTGCAATTTAGATTAGTGTAGCATGTGTCGGGAGGGCGGAAACTATTATTAATGAGATGGCATGTGATCTAGGATGTGCAGTCTGCCCGTGGCTGATGATGCTCCTTAGAGCCAGCAATACGCAGACCGAAACACATATTTGTTTTTTGATGAACGTTTGAGATGCATTGCAATCACACGTGGAAGGCTAATGTACAGAGCATGAATATTGATCAAGATGATCTTTGAATGTTGTGTGTACTATAAGATAAGTGTATACAGGAAAACACTTTTCAAAAAAGCTTTCTAAGCAGAAGAGGTGTCTCTCATCAAACTCTGTAGAGAGAATGAGTAAAATGGATGGGGTCGTCCAACTGTTACAATGGGAAATGTTATAAACCATATCAAATGCTTTTTTTAAGGTCACATGGCAATCGCGCACCGAACGCGCAAGGAGGCCGCACCCGACGCGGTTTTGACAAAATATATTTATCATAATATACGTTTATTACAGTTATAAATATATAAGTGTTTAAAATAATTTAGATTTTCGTGTGCTCTCATATACTGTTTAAAGTTATTTAGATATACTTTTGAGACAAAAAACAAAAAGGGAATGGCGTACCCAGCGTGATACTATACGTCTGTGATGTAAAACAGGGCCTGGCAGCATGTACTCGTCGAATACGCAACGCGCAGCAGGCACGACCCCATACGTACAAGACGTAATGCGTGGCTTGGTACTGCGTACCCGTCAGATACCAAAGTAGTACCTGGGGTGACTTCATGCGTATGTGATGTTACGTGGGACACGGTGCCACAAACTTGTCGGATACGATATGCGCATCATTTACGAGTTTAGCAATATGGCAGATAGGATTTGTGTGGTGATGGAGCTTGGTACGCTACCAGTATGGGAGTGCAGTTTTCTCCCCTCCAAAAAAAATATATTTTTTTTTGGGAAGATTTAAAACATTACATGATTTTTCAAGCTAAAAACAAGAAGTATAATAGAGTTCCAAAATATTTAAAAATATAATAGAAAAAATATAGGTTTTATAAACATTAAAATATGAAATTAACATTTAAAAAAAACTTCCAAATTCACTGAAAAAACCGTAGGTTTTACAGACGTTGTAGT
Source organism: Triturus cristatus (assembly GCF_964204655.1). Lineage (NCBI taxonomy): Eukaryota > Metazoa > Chordata > Amphibia > Caudata > Salamandridae > Triturus > Triturus cristatus. The sequence goes on from NC_140589.1 coordinate 187,467,101, forward strand.
TAGCAATTAGCATTTAAAAAACCTTAGAAATTCACTAAAAAAGCATAGGTTTCAGGGATGTTATAGTTAGTTGAACATTTGACTCATACAAAACCAGAGAAATTTGCCTGTTATAGTTAGTTGAGCTAACTATAACTTGCGCGCCCGCAATGCACTGCTGATGATGTCACATATTACATCACTCATAACATGGTCAGTGACATCACTGATGACATCACTGATGACATCTCAAATGACATCACTTATGACATCACTCATGACATCATCCACGTTTTCCCCCCATACCCAACGATAGTCACCTAACTGAACGACCCTGTTTTTTATCAAATCCATCGGGCCTTCTAGTTAAATTTATTGAATGCGATCAAAAAACTGTTATTTCTGCCATGCAGAAAATAAAGTCCGGCTCCCCGGCTGACATTATTCCTGCTAAATATTTCTCCATAATAGCATCCACTGTCCTTGACAGTCTGGTTGCACTTTTTAACCAATCTTTGGCTGACGCGGTGTTCCCTTCTGTTTGGAAGGTAGCTAGTGTCAGACCAATTTTAAAGGAACCAACAGCGGACCCCGAGGTACTTTTGAATTATCGCCCCATTTCACTGCTCCCATACTTCGGAAAAATACTGGAATCCATCATAAATCAGCAACTGGTGGGCCATTTAGATAGGTATGAACTTCTGGACCCCTCTCAATCCGGATTTCGAGCAGCGCATAGTACAGAAACGGCATTGGTCGAGGTCACCGATAACATCAGACTGACACTTGACAAACATCAATCTGCTGTGCTTGTCCTGCTCGATCTTTCCGCGGCTTTCGACACCATCTCCCATAAGATTCTTGAGCAAAGATTGTGGGAGGTTGGTGTCAGGGGAAATGCTTTGAGGTGGTTTATCAGTTACCTATCTGAGCGCACCACTGCTGTCCAGTTGGGGAACTTTGTTTCCTGTGCGAAGCCAGTGAAAATGGGAGTTCCTCAGGGTTCCATTTTAAGCCCGACTCTTTTTAACCTTTATATGACCCCTTTAGCTGGAGTAATTAGATCACACGGGTTTGATGTCATATCCTATGCGGATGACACGCAGATTCTGGTCACTTTCGGTCCTGACCCAAGTGATACAAAAAAGCATTTTAAGGACTGTCTTATCTGTGTTGACGAATGGATGAGATCAAACCATCTTCAGCTAAATGGGGCCAAATCAGAGATCGTGCTTTTTGGAAAAGCCAGCAATTATTGGTCACAGGACTGGTGGCCTTCTGAGCTCGGAATCTGTCCTGTTCCGAAGAAGACAGTCCGAAATCTTGGGTTTCAGATAGATGACTGCCTATCTATGCGCAGCCATGTTAAGCATATTATAGGGACTTGTTTCGGCGTTATGCGCAGTCTCAGAAAGGTTTTTAGATGGCTCCCCATGGAGGCGCGTAAACCCCTGACTCAGGGACTGATCACAAATAGATTAGACTATGGCAATGCCCTATTGTTATCCATAAATGAAGACCTCACTGACAAACTCCAGGTTCTACAGAACACTGCTGCAAGACTGGTCCTGGACCGTCCATACAGGTCACCTTCGGCGGCCTGTTTAAATACTCTTCATTGGCTCCCGATAAAAAAACGAATTCACTTTAAGGTATTATGTCTTACACATAAGTCTATTTATGGAATTGGTCCAAAATACTGGCGGAAAAAATTACAATGGTATCAGCCTGCTAGAAGGCTGCGTTCTAGTGATGCGGCATTACTAACTCCGCTAAGAATCAATACCGTCAGACAAGGAGGTCGTTCATTTTCTTTTCTTGCACCGAAAACTTGGCTATACGTTAATTAGTCTGGTCTTTGCCCTCTTGAGCAGTCTAAACCGGCATGAGACTCTTGCCGAGTGATATGTTGCGCTATATACATTTTCCTTTGATTTGATTTGATTTGATGCACATACTGATGCTCTATTATTAACTTTGATACACCCATTCTAAAATGCTGACTACTATTTTTGAAACCATACACAGAGAATGCCATATACTACATAGCACTCACTATTTCCTAGGTCTACACACACATCCAGTCGCTTATACATATAGTTACTCATCAATAGAAGACTATAATATGCACTCATACAACTATATATGCAGTCACACTCTACCATTCATCCATAGAGTTACTCACACGTCTAGTCAGTAATGCAAAGAATGAATCACATACCCATTTAATCATGTATACAGTTATACACACCAACTTTGTTATTTTTAGACATACCACATCACTTATTTATACAGATACTAACACATATTTACTGTCTTATACAATCACTGATAGAAGCAGACACTTATTTATACACCCACTCTTGAAATAACTTAGTCTCACGTATACTCATTTATATACTCCAACACTCACATTTAGTGGCTTAAAACATATGTAGTTAGTCACAGCAGTGCACTGTGGGTGCGCGAGTTATAGTTAGCTCAACTAATTATAACAGGCGAATTTCTCTGGTTTTATATGAGTCAAACGTTCAACTAACTATAACGGCCCTGAAACCTATGTTTTTTTGTTGTGCATTGCTGTATAAAGATCACCTCTAAGGTCTCCCCTATGTGCCCCAGGGGTAGGGTGGTTTGTAACTGTAAGGAGGGACATTATAAAAGATGTTTTATATGCCCTGATGAGGCACCAACTTCCAATTTCATTTTTCCCCATCGTAGCAGAAGGTCTTTATAGGCTACCATGGGAATCGTTAATTAAAGTATAATTATTGAAAGAAAGGAGCTAAAAAATACTTCAGAGTATCAAAATTATATTTGGAATAAATCCACAATCTGGAACTTCAGCCCTGAGGATTTTGCCTGGCTTCACAAGGAGTGGACTTTCTGGCAGCAACAGGTTACCATAGCTCAGATGCACCATCTCCAACAAGAAGTCCCCAGCCTGGAGTGTGTCTCAGGGAGAGCAATCTGGTATTTCAGGGCACATATACCTTATCTCATCACCAATTGTAGCATCCTCCCACAGCCCGGGAGCATGCAAAGGACCACGCCACACATTCAGCTGCATGCAATAGTTAACTGAACATATTGCATCATGAACTTTATTGGCCACATCCAGATGATATGTTAATGAGAATTTGTAGAGCGCACGTTGACAAACATGTTTCTTGGCGCTGGGAGATGCCTTATTTCATCCTTGGAGACAACGCACTAGATGATCAGGTCTAACCGTAAGCTTGCGAAAAAAGCCGGTTCTTCAGCTTTTCCTGAAACACAGATAGTCAGTTTGTAATCTCAATGACAATGGCAGGGCGTTCCAGAATTTGGGTACCTGAAAGGAAAAGCATGATCCTCCCATGCGTGTACATCTAAAGCCCGGTACCACCAGTAGATTCTTGTGCATGGATCTTAGCATGCGCGTCTGGGTGTATCTGTGAATCTTAGAGGAAATTAACTCAGGGCCAGTACTATGAATGGCTTTGAACAGGATACAACCTGTTTTAAACATGGAGCGCTGCTTCACAGGGAGCCAATGCAGTTCCCTCAGCAGCGGTTTAATATAGCAGCCATCCATTGGTTTTGCATTGTCACTTGACAGACAGATATTGAATAATGTTGTATTCTTTCTAACAATCGAAGTATACAGGGGCTCATTTATGAGTCCTTGCGTCACTTTTGCGCCACCGGTGCGTCACTTTATGTGACGCATCAGCGGCGTAAAAACTGGACCTTGTTGCACCATATTTACAAAGTGACGCATCTAGGTAGATGCATCACTTTGTAAACCCCTGCGCTACATTATACCTGCGTCAGGTATAATGTATGCAGGGTGGGAGTTCCCACGTAAGTAAGCATCGTAGAAGTAACGCAGTGAAATCTACGAGATTTCACTGCGCCACTTCTAGGGTGCAAATGCGTCAATATCTTGCGCCTGCCTCACAGCAGGCGTAAGACTGACGCAGGCCCTTTCAACTGGGGCTTGCCCCATGTGAAAGGACACATTGCTGGAGTTGCGTCACTTTCGTGACACACTCCAGCAATGTGTCACTTTTGCGGCTACAGATACGTCAGAAATACTGATGTATCTGTGACTCCTAGCGACATGATGTGTCATACTGTAAATATGACGCATCATTGGAGTCGCAGGGAGGGCGCAGTGAAAAGTGACGCATCACAATTTTCACGCAGTGATGCATCTCTTTTCATAAATGAGGCCCACAGTATCTTGGAATTAAAAGCATAATCAGAGTCCCGCAACCCCAACTAATGAACTTTGCAATTTGGTTCTCAAATACCCCAAGGTTTTCGGAGATCAAGCAAAAGAGAGCAAGTCAGTTATAATAAAGCCCTGTAGTGGACAGCACATTTAGGTAAACTCACTCTTGGTCCAACAGCAGCCCGAGTGTGGAAAACCTTTAGGACACAAATCCCACACACCTACAAAATCCTTTATTTATGGCACCATACACAAAGGAGTTCAATTTTATTTTAAGCATATGCTGACTGTGAACAATTTTACTTAAGCCAAAGACTTCGAAGATGAATCCCACCTCTGCTGTGGTATTATGCACTGCCCGATTGCTCAAATTTAATTAGGTGTAATTGCATAGCAGAGCACTACCACTTTAAATGGGCTGCAAAGGTGCAGATTAAATAGACACAGTGCAAGCCTCGTTTCCTCAGGTAAAAGAGCATTGCGAAGGCCAATCACACACCTCCACACCAGGGCCTCAAGTAAACCAAGACTATTATTACAACAACAAAACCATGTTGCTGTCCTGCTTAATATGGAAGGCAGGATCCTGGCCATGCTACGTGTATAAAACCTCCATGGTCCATAAGGTTTTGTGGGAGCCCCAGCTATGACACTCACAGATCAAACATTAGAGGTCCAGCTCAGGCCATGACCCAGCTGTATACTAAGATATTTGCATGTAGCAACGCCCTCCAATTTCGTAGCGCCCAAATACCAGCTATATGTAATTAGTTTACTACTAAAACAAAGGACCTTTGTTTTTTCCACTTAAACAATAAGGGGCATATGCACAAGAAGTTAACGCCGCATTAGCGGCACTTTTCCGACAGTTTTGCGGCAAGATTTTTATCGCCTTATGTACAAGCTGCCGCTAACAGGTTAGCAGCAGTTTTCCAGCGAAAACGTTCATTATGAGGATCACCACTTCTGTTAGCAATAATGACATGCAAAGGGGGCGTTCCCGCGAAAAAATGGCCACTAACCCCACTTTGCGATATTAACAAGGGGATTCTTTAAGTGTGGAGGACCAAAAAGAGTCCCTCAATCTGCAGTTAGAGGCAGTTTATTGAGACCAGAAAATAGGTGGTCTTAAAATTGGAGATAACAAATGGGGCCTCATTTCAGCAGGTTTTGCTGCTGGACAGCGCTGCAAGCAATGTTGCTGTGCTACCCTGCGACAGAACTACAGGGCAAGACTGCGCACCATCAATAGGATAGTGCGCAGTCCTGGGCCTCACTCATGAAAAGTGTTGCAGCGCTGCGACAAGACAGCATTGCAACACTTTTCACTACCCCTTATTGCGACACCACGGATGCGCTGTATTCACTGGACAGTGCTCCATGACACAAATAATGACAGATACGTATGGAATCCTGATGTATCTGTCTGCGCTTAAGTCATGCATTGCTGTAGTCGAGTCACAACCATCACACAACTCCAGCAATCCATGGGGCCAGCCAATCCCTGTGGCATTGCGTCACCCTTAAGTCTGCCATCATGCAGGTGTAAGGTACTGACGCAGTGCCGTTCTTGAGGGGTGCCCAGGTGTCGGCGCAGTTGGAGATCTATCGGTGGCAGTTGCACGCTGCGGTGTCATCGTCTGTAAGCGTTGGTGGAGTGGTCGTGCTGAGGGAGTTGACGAGACGTACTTCGGTGGCCTTGATCCAGCTGCGAGGGGGGCGATGATGACAGTTGTGTACCTTGGGGATGGTGAAGATGTGATGTTTACAATGATGGTCGGTCCAGTGGTGTGGCTGTAGTTGAAGGTCCCGCTGGCAGAGGACACGTTATCGACCGTGTGTCCTGCTATGTGGCTTGCTGCAGTGATGAGCTGCTTGAGTCTGATGTTGAGGAGCTACCCCGGGAGTGGGTGGTGTTATGGTCACTGGGGTTGTCCAGGTGGAACTTGAGTTCGCCGAGTAGGATGTCATCGGTGGATGGGAGAGCCTGGTGTGCAATGAGGTCTACAATGGTATCGGAGAATGGGTGTCCATGTCCCGAGGGGCCTGCCAATGAGGGTGCCACAGCGGATGGGGTTGGGGTTGGTCCGGATCTGGAAATTAAGGTGTTCCATGGTCACCGTTGGGTCATTAGAGTGCATGTTCAGTCAGAGTGTGCTTCTTTAGGTGATGGCAATGTCTCCTCCTGGACGGTGGGGATGGTGCTTCAGGGTGATTTAGTAACTGTCAGTGATGATGATGGAGGTGTCCGGTCTAGAGCAGAAGTGGGTCCTGGCAGGCGATGTTGCATCCAGGGTTGCCGCATCGTACCGTCAGGAAGCCTGTGGGGACAGCATACCCCAGAAGCCTTTGCTGCATGCGCCTGGAGGCGCTGGGCTGACCTCATCCACAAGTGCCCAGGGGGGCATACTTAGCTGCTCGCCGCACCCGCTGCGCGGGAGCCGCATCGTACTGTCAGGAAGCCTGTGGGGACTGCATACCCCAGAATCCTTTGCTGCATGCGCCTGGAGGCGCTGGGCTGACCTCATCCACAAGTGCCCAGGGGAGCATACTTCGCTGCTCGCCACTGCGCGGGAGCCGCATCGTACCGTCAGGAAGCCTATGGGGACTGCATACCCCAGAATCCTTTGCTGCATGCCCCCGAAGGCGCTGGGCTGACCTCATCCACAAGTGCCCAGGGGGGCATACTTAGCTGCTCGCCGCTTACGCTGCGCGGAACGCGCGCGGGCACGCGCCGGGCGAAGCCCGGGCCAAAGGTGGGCCTGTCAGCGCCCGTCCACGATCGGCTGAGACTGGACCGGGCCATCCCTCTTACATCAAGCCTTTGGAATGGGTAAGCGAAAGGACCTCTGCTCTGCTGCATCCATTAAATATAAGGCTAAAATCCCACGTAACTGTGCCTCCATTATCACATATTTGATGGGGCTATAACGAATGAGATTCAAGATGTGGAGGCCCAGCTGGGGATGGGGATTGACATTATACCTGAAACTGTCATCGAGGATGGCATAAGCTTAGATATTGATCAAAGTCAAAACACAGCAGTACCCACAAACAACATTGAAGCTGCTCCCCTGTCTGGTACCAGTAGGGGACAGGAGTATAAGGGAAGTACGCATCTGCTAAGTGAGGGGGTTGTAGCTTCTGCAAAGAATGGGAGGAAAAAATATTCAAAAACTGTCTCGGCTACCAAAAGACATCCAATGCGGAAGGTGTGCGCTGATCAACGATCTATGGAGAGATTGTCTTCCACCAACTCGGCTAATGTAGACATGGAGCCAGTCCTCATACACATTGACAAACTTGTTGAATCGCTAAAAGATGATTTATTTAAATGTGTTAAATCTGGTTTGGACCGTGTAATGGCTAGTAAAATAGAGTCCAAACTTGATATTTTCAGCATGAGTGGGAGCCAGGTCTATAATACAAACGCAGGGGGTATTAAAACAGGTGAGGCTGTGGAAGTCAGAAGCCAATTTACACTGTGTAGTATGACTACTGATAATAATACTACGCTGACACCAACACTCAGGGGGCCTATTATTAGATCCACTGTTTGTAGTACCCAACCAGGCAATTTAATTAAAGGAGCTGGGAGCCTCATGGAACAGAAGCCCGTCACACTACCCCCCACAGGGCCTCATCTATCAACCCCAGGAGCATTTGTCACACAAACAGCTCTGGATTTGCCTCCGGAGGCCTCCCCTTTGGCAGTGGTCCTAGCAGGGGTACCTCCTATCAAAAGTAATAGCATCGAGACAACTGAAGAGCTTATTCGAAAAGTGATGTTTTGGTGTAGCAGGGCTTCTGAGGGAGGCTTAAGTGCTTCCACACATATTATAATGGCAAGACGGGTGGGTTGGGTGGGGAGTGGTCCAAAAACAAAGGACGGCGACTGCATAGTGATTAATTTTGATCGGCCAGGGGTGGCGGGGTGGGTCCTTTATGGGAGCTCTGACAGGGCCAGAGGAGGGATTACAGCTTTACCTTTGGGCTTTTTCTATCCACCTGATATAGGCACAAGGTTAAGAGATAGCATGGGGGCACCGAGATATAGAGTTGGTATTAGTGTATATGGTTTTGCTCCCCATCTCTTGCACAAAGATACTCAGTCTCCCAGACCAAACACCATGGCACCCATTCAAGACCATTTAGCAAAAGATACCATCGTAGATCATAGAGCTCTAGAGAGCAGACTCGTGACGTCAAATAGATTTGCCCCACTTAACCAGTTGGATAGCAACGACTGACTAGCTCCTTGTCCTGAAGGTGGCAATGGGGATGGAGCTAACAGTATGAGATGTCGGAGTAAATTTATCCAGGGCACTTTGAGTAACCCTGGACAATGTACCAAAATTTTAAGTTGGAATATAGCAGGTCTTAAAAATAAGTCTGATGATGCTAGGTGGACAGATTTTTTAAGCGAATTCTGTATCATAGGACTATAAGAAACCTGGGATACCGAGAATAACTTCTGGCTGGATGGCTATACAATTTATATGGAGTCAGCTAAACCCACAGCCATAGGCAGGGCAAAGGGTGGCCTTATGACCTTGATTTCTTTAAAAGTGGCAGGTAACCACTGTAAATTGGATTCAGGCTCACCTAATTGCTTAGTGGTACAGATTAGCTTCCCCAATGCTCAAAATCTGCTTATCGTTAACTTTTATAATTCATTCGATGGGTGGAATTTGCAAGATTCACTTTCGCAAATTATCGCGAAAATGTTAAAAATCTCCGCAAACACGCGGAAATATCGCGAAGCTGCGGAAGTTTTTTTCCCGCCCGTTTGCGGTATTTCCTGCATGGTCGCGGCTCGCCAACTTACCCATGTGGTTGCTCGCGGGCGCGGCCATCTTGTTTTCAGTTGTCTCGCGGTGCATGATCGCGAGAAGAAAGACGTGATCGCGCGACGCATGACGTCACTGCGGGCGCGAACTGTCGCGAGACAGCGCAAATGGCTACCAACAATCCAACATCTCATGGAGAACGCGACCGGATCGGGAAAACTTGTCGGCGAACGCGGAGATTCAGGTAAGGTGATCGCGTGCACGTGAGAATGTATTATTTTACAGCGCGAGCAATAAACAAATTATCGCTAAGCTGCGGAATGCGGAAATTTTGACATTTTCGCGCTTTCCACGGAACGCGAAAATGTCAAATTATCGCAATTTCCGCGACAGGAACAAAATTTTAGCCCAGGCCTAAAAATTATAATTAATGAACACTTGGTCAGTTTGAATAGTTTTCTTGACTCTTATAGCAAGAAACAATTGATTGGGCCCTACATTCAAATCTAAACAAGGTTATTCACTGTTGCACTCCCCCATAAATTGGTCTCAGTTAGTGGCTAGGGTAATTGCAAAATCATAAGTTAGAGAACATTATGCACCTCACACTGTTCCAACATGGCGGCTCTTGTTATTGGGTTAGCGCTCTAGTTGTTGCATCCTCGTTTGACAGTTCAGCTATATCGAGCGCGCTCACCTGATTTTCGACGCACTTCAACTGAAGACTTTCGCCGGCTGCTACGCGTCCTCCGTCTCCTCAGAACGCGCAGTTTTTTCCTGTTTGTTTCCAGACTCATTTGAATCTCCCAGCTGTATTTCCACGAGGTTCCAACGCTCGCATCATTACAGCGATGCTTATGGTGAGGTAACTTTGTAATTCCAGAAAAAGAGCATCCAGTTTCTCACTATGCTCCAGTCTCCTGAAAATGTATCCTTTTCTGTGAGGCAGTGCTAGTCAGCACATGGTCGTTTGGTCAGATAAAACCTCAGAGTGCAAGCGCAAGTCCGTGACTTGAGTTTTTTCTTCCAGTTAGACTATCCAGTTTGTTCCAGGAATATTGCTTCAGTGTTCCTACTTCTCCTCTGGAGTTTGTTATTTTTTCTCTCAAAAGGAAAAGCTATTCTTTGGATTTCAATTGAGACTTTGTTTATGAGAAGATTTCTACTCAACAAGTAAGCGGGAATATATATATATATTAGTACTTACCAACATCTTCAACACCGCAGTGCCAGCTCTGGAACTTTCTTTCTTGATGAATAAAGAATAAAGAGAAAAAGACATTATTTATCATTCTGCATTTAGTCACCACTTTAAGACTTTGTTTAATTAGAAATATTACATGAAAACACATATAACAAGAGAGAGGCAAGGTTCCACACAAGTCAAGGTAAACCACACTGTACTAGAAGTTATAATAGCAATCTATTGAGGGTCCGTTAGGAGTTCTGAGCTGTAATAATTTTGTGCTTAATGTTGCAGGTGCAGATAGCCCCTTTTTGGGTAGAATCCAGTGAAGACACCAGTGTGGCAGTCTCTCTTTCTGTCCCATTCCCCTTTCCCCCCGTTGCTTCTGATATCAGAGAGATTCTGGTTTAGGGGCATTGGGGAGTTGGGAAAAAATCATCGGGGAACTTCAGCCATTCGGTTCCTGTGGAAGAATCTAGATCAGGTATCGGGTTTGACAATTCGGGTATTATTTTAGGTGATTTTAATATACACCGTTGCTGTTTAAATTGTTATGTCTCGGATGGTTTAAGTTCTGTAGATTATTCAGAAATCCATTTTGAACATACATCGCAGGGTGGTCTCTTGGATAGCATCCTGGCGGATCATGATTTATTTTATCCTAACACAAGGCAAGAGGACGAGGACATCCCCTCTTTTAAAGGCAGAGGTGCACACACTATTATCGATTATATTTTTATCAGCGTAGCTCTGACCCCTTGGGTAAAGGATTACACTATTAAGTGGTCAGTGTATAGCGATCATAACCCCATTAGCCTGATATTGGTGGGCGGTTTCAAGAAAATTCAGAAACCGGATAGATCGGCTCGCATTCTGGATCTTCGTCCTACTGATCAGGCTCGCAGGCTCAAATGGTGCATGATAGTACCGGGGGATTTCCAGGCTAATTTGTTGCATACTGTCAGAAGAGAGATGAACCTCTGTTTAGATGTTAAATCAAGGGACAGGGATGTCCTTACGGCATAATTCAAAATCTGTACCCAGTTGGCTTCTGATCTTAAACGCCCGGTTAGGGAACACCAATTTAAAGGGGAGAGATGGTTTGATCACAATTGTTCAGTTGCCTATCGAAAGCTGTTAGCGGCCTTAAAATCTAACCCAGAAGCTTATACTCTGATGTTCACGGAGGCAGAAGTCGCGGAGGCCATAACTCAAATGACCGGCAATAAAGCCCCGGGACCAGACGGCGTTCCGGTTGACCTTTTCAAGTTTGACACAATGTCTTGGTCGAAAATACTGGCTCATGTTTTTAACTCTGCTTGTAAAAAAGGACTCCCTAGCTCATGGTCAGAGTCAGTAATTGTCACAATTTTTTAAAAGGAGATAGAGGGGACGCAAGCTGTTATAGACCAATATCGCTCATTGATTCTGCAGTTAAGGTACTTGGCAGGGTGATACTTGGTAAATTGACAGCATGGTTAGCTGAATCTAATACGCTCTTGACTTTGCAGTACGGATTTAGGAAAGGAAGAGGAACCATTGATCTATGCCTCAATCTGCACCTTTTAATTGGGAAGTATACCATCGCCAGGAAGGGAACACTCTACCTGGCGTTTATGGACCTTTCCTCGGCATTTGACCGAGTGAATAGGTCAAAACTAGCTCCTCGATTTAGGTATTGATAAAAGTATTGTATATTTCCTTGCCGACCTGCATAGGGACTTGACTGCCACCGTGAGGTATGACCAAAAGGGGAATTGTACTCAGAGAATATGTATTGTAAATGGTGTGAGGCAGGGGTGTATTTTGGCCCCTTTACTTTTTACTCTTTATATTAATAATCTTGAGCAAGTTTTAGGGCAAGCCAGTAAATTCATCCCGCATGTGGGTGCGCGATTGATCCCGGCACTCCTTTACGCGGATGATGCCGCATTGTTAGCCAGAACGGCGGTTGGCCTACAACTGCTTTTAAACTCTTTTGCTATTTTTATGCAATCCCTGGACTTAAGCGTAAACTTTGCAAAATCGCACACAATTATAATTGGCACTAAGCCTAAAAAGGTTAAAACACTTCATTGTGAGGGCAACGTGATCACTAGGGTCACAACTTTTCCCTATTTGGGCGTTCTATTTGATGAACGAGGCACATGGTTTCCGCAATTACATGCAAAGAGGAATGTTCTGGCAAGATCTACAACCGCAGTTTTAGCTTTTGCATGCAAATTAGGGGCAAAACCAATGCAAGCCCTTTTAAAAATATATGGAGCGAAATGTATCTCCATTGCAACCTATGGTTCGGACATATGGGGTTTTCGAAAGGCAAGTGAAATTCAAGTTGTCAAGAACAAATTTTTAGGAAACTTGTTAGCGGTGCCACAATTCTCACCTACTTAAATAATCCACCAAGAGCTAGGGATTGGCTTTGTTGAGTACCAAATTGCATTAGCACCCCTCCTGAAATGGATCACAACCTGGTTAAACCCTGAATTAGAACTAAATCGGGAGATACTAAATGATTGTCTGGCCTTAGATCAAGCTAGCCGTATTCCCTGGATGAGCCATGTTAAAAGTTTGGCGGAGAAACTGGGTCGGCCAGAGGTATTTAACTCACCAGCTAAAATAGTTAAGGGTGACTTGCAGTGGGTAAAGCGTTCCTATCTTTATATGGTTACCATGGAGAGAGAAGAAAGGGAGCTGACAAAACCAACTGTATGCGATCATCAATTATTAAAAACGTCTCCCGCAATGGAACCATATTTAATTGTGGTATCTAATCCCAACCACCGCTTCCTTTTAACAAGATTTAGACTAAATCAGTTACATTTTCTTCTTGCTGAACCTCCGGGTTGGAGAAAGGTGGAAGATTTGGGTGTGTGTTCATGTGATAACTTTTCTGTGCCGGATACAATACATTTTATCTTTTTTGTGAGCACTTTTTGCGCATTCGGAAGCGTTTTATTCTCCCAATTTTAAAAGACAAAGGCTTTTTACAAGTTAAACCGGCACTTATGTATTTACAGTTGCTGTCCAATGTCTCAGAGATCTTTAGTATAGCAAGTTTTCTTACTGCAGCAACTAGGATAAAGAAGAAAAAATGTGCGTTTTTTTTAAGACTGTGATTATATCGATTGATTCTACAAGGTGATATTTTTGCTTGTCTTTTCTGATTTATCAAAAAAAAAAAACTTTAATTGTGTAGACAATGAATTTGGGGGATAATAATGAGATTGATTTTATGTTACAGTCTAAATCAATTGACTTCTATGTTTTATGGGCTTTTATAAATGTCACACCATAGATCGTTTGTCCGTGATTATTCTATGTTATGATTGGTGTAAAAACTCTTACTGCTAATTGATATTTTAACAATTTTTCATCTCATGTATAGCATGCTTTTATGGTTTTAAATAACCAAATAAAGTATTTTGACTGACTGCATCCAGGGTTGATAGCTAGGAGGGTGCTGGCACCATAGGGGTGGAATGTCCGAGAGTAAGGGTCCTTGGTGCTGAGTGCGGTCCAAGGGCAGACGGACGCAGACGGGCTTGCCTATGGCTTGCCTTTGTCACGGAAGACATCCATTACAATGCATGCATTACATCATTATGCCTTTACAATGCAAATCTAATGACGCAGGTGCCGTTACATTGTATTTCATTACAACGCATTGTGAGGTCAGTAATGGGGTATTTTTAATTTTTAGGGTGGGTATGGGTTTCTAGTGTCGGAGATGAAATTTGGGGTGTATTATGGGGTAAAATTAGAAATGTGAGGGGTGTTTTGGGGTCAATCATTAAAATTGGGGCGTAAATGTGGGTCAAATATGAAAATTGGGGTGTGCATGTGGGTGAAATATGAAAATTGGGGTGTGCATTTGAATCAAATATGATTTTTAGTTTGTGTATTGGGGGCTCAAAGATGAATTTTAGGGTTTGCTTTGGGGTGCAAGGGTTAGTTTTAGGGTTGCACTCACTGAAGTGGGAATAGTAATGTTTACACCTCTGCAATCCAACACCTTCCCTACTGTTGCCATATGCCTAGTATTAGTATGAATTGTAATGGAATGCGATATAATGGTATGCGTCTTAACTCCATATATACCTTTGGCACACCAGTGGTATGGCCGCTGCGCATGGCCGCACAGCGCATTGAGAAGTGCTGCGGTGGTACTGGACAGCTGGGAAGTGGGAAACGGCGGAAAGAACAGTGGATGGGGCGTGGACACGGGGGGTGTGTGAGCGGGTGTTGTAAATATTTAAATGAGGGAAATCTTACCTCGAGGCCGGGTCCTGTGTTTTCGTTGCACCTGCTCTCCTGAGTCTGCTTCCAGGAACAGAAAGTAGGCAGCCAGGCTCCCTCCCCTAAGCCAATCACAACGCTGCAATGTAGCATTGGGATTGGTCATTGGCGCTGGGACGAGGTGTTCAGCCAGGGGCTGGAGGTGTGGGCATGTTCTCCATGCAGGCTTTAATGCAGCCTGCATTGCGAACAGGACAGTACACATGACTGCTTTGTGCGGCCTGAGCGGGCTGATCAAACAGTCACTGCACACTTGAGTGGGCATGCTGCTCCGCCCCTGGCCTGCTCCGTGAGTGAAGCAGCCCTACCCACCCACCCTCCGCAAAGGAAACATGGCACAACATCAGGTAATTGTCATCATGTGATGATTGTTCCACTTCTTGCACTGCTTGGAAGCAGTGGGGTGACGCTCTTCCGTCATAGCGGATGAGCTGACACTTGGGATGCATCATCTACTGGTGCTAGGCCTGGGCGACTCGACCCCCGGGCCTCCTCCATGATGTGTCACACCTTCTCCTTACCTGGACATTGACAGCGTAGCGTAATCCGCTAAACTCCCTCCAAATCTGTGGCTCACCCAGCAAGAGCCTCAGCCAGGTGAGATTTCACAAGCGTGGGTACAGCAGTCACCGCCAAGTCCGCTGGTGAACCTCCTGATGCAGTTGATACAGCAGGGGTCCCTTAGGCATGAACTTGAGGTGATCTCGCAACAAAAGTTTGGCTCAGTTCTGGGGCCTCAACCTCCACATCATCCGGCCAGCGCAACCTCATCCGGCCTGTGATGCAGAGAGGTGCCGCCCACCATTGGTAATCATCTCTGTGCACCCCGGTGTAGTGGTGAATCGTAGTAAGCATTGCAGACTTCCCTACGTTGGTGCGCAGGAGCGCCTCTACCATTCACAGCTCTAAAGGGCGCGAGGCGGTCTCCTCACACAGGTCAGCACTGTGTCTTCATGCTACCGGTCAGACTTCACCACCAGGTATGAGCGATCTCCTCACCTCAATGTCTACTGCCACGGCTCATCGACTCCACAGCTTCTTGGCATCCCACTCCTGTCTCCAGACACAGGTTCAGCGAGGCATCCAGGCTTCAGACGCGGGTTCAGCAATGCTCTAGGCTCCAGACGCAGGTCCAGTGAGGCATCCAGGCTCCAGACGCAGGTTCAGCGAGGCATCCAGGCTCCAGATGCAGGTCCAGCGACACACCCAGGCTCCCATCCTGGTCATCCTGGATGTTGGGAGGCTTGAGGGGGTTGGTGATATGTGCTGCACTTGGCCCTGGCTGCTCCATTCTGCATTTCATTGTTCCTTTTGCCTATTTTCTATTGGAGGTGGACTGATAGGTTATTTTTTCCAATAGATGCAAAAAAACTAATGTGTGTTATTTTTGCTGCTAATGGGCCTTTCATTGGTTTTCGCCCGCTAACGCCGGAATTCCTATCAACATCACGCTAATGTTAGCAACACTTTTCACTGCTGATCCCTGAAACTATCGCCATGTAGTGACATATTGTACATACGTCGCTAACAAGACGTTAGTTTTCAGAGGTACACAGCAGTAAGAAAACTGCCGCTAACTGGCGTTAGCAATAGTTTTCACCAGTTCTTGTACATATGCCCCTAAAATTATTTACATGTGAATAAACGATAGGATTATGATGCAAACCAGTTGGGGATCTGTCCATCAAAACCAGAACAGCTGCATAAAACAGCCAACCATCATGTCCCCCACTTAATTTTGGAGGTATTTGAACTCATAGCTTCTCAGTGGTAAGGCGACTTAAACACACTAAACTGTAGAGGAAGCATGTGCAACCCTGCCTTAAACTAGATGACTAAACATTATAATATGGACTATTCACCCAAGTTCTAGCCAGCTAATCTTTTTCCCCCATAGTTTATCTGCCAACGAAGCCCAATGAGGCATTCCAGCTTTGCAAGTGGACTGGTCTACAAGGCAACATGGTTAAGGGTGCCGAGAAACCCCTAGTCGACCTCAGGAATACTTGTACATTGAGCCACGCATTTGAATGGTGGGCACAGAAGGACATTTTGGGCCTTATTTATGAGGCCTTATGACAGCTTTGCACTTCTGTTGCATCACTTTTTGTGACGCATTGGCAGCGTAAAACATGCCTCCTGTTGTGCCCTATTTACAAAGTGACGCATCTAAGCAGATCTGTCACTTTGTAAACACCTGCGCTTCATAAATACCTGTGTCAGGTATAATGTATGCAGGGTGGGTGTTCCCACGTATGCAAGCCTCGTAGAAGTGACGCAGTGAAATCTACGAGATTTCACTGAGCCACTTCTAGGGTGCAAATGCGTCAATTTGTTATGCCTGCCTCACAGCAGGCGTAAGACTGACACAGGCCCTTTCACATGGGGCTTGCCCCATGTGAAAGGACACATTGCTGGAGTTGCGTCACTTTTGTGACACACTCCAGCAATGCGTCACTTTTGCAACTACAGATACGTCAGGAATATTGACGTATCTGTAACTCCTTGCGACATGATGCGCCATACAGTAAATATGACGCATCAATTATGTCGCAAGGAGGGCGCACTGAGAAGTGACGCATCGCTGCTTTCATGCAGCGATGAGTCACTTCTCATAAATGAGGCCCTTTGTTTTCTTAACTTTTTTTTTACATAGCACAATCTTGAACCAAAGGTATAAGAGCACTTTACGTGAGCACCAGTTCCGTTACACAAGGAAACATTCATTTTTGTTAAGCATTCGAAAATTAAGTGATTTTCCCAGAATTACAGGATGGTGAGAGTCAATGCCGAGACTCCAACACGGTTCCCAAGATTTAAGATCGACCGCCCTAGCCGTGAGGCTACATCCTCTCCCCTGTCAGACTTTAGTAAAACATTTTCTGAAGGACATAAACTGACAGCTGACAATAAATGGAAAGAAAGTTTACATAATCTTTTCTACCTAGAAGGACCAGCACTGCACTCTTCCATATTGCCCGGATTTTGTCAGTTTTGGGACTGGTGCACAAAATGAGGATGCTATCTACCCACTTCTTGTTCAAATGTAGAACAGCATTTATCCCTACCTTTTGATAGGTAGTCTGCTTTTTGGTACACAGCTTTCCAGTAATATTTAGGCAGAGGTACAGAGTACAACTTATGTACCTTTTACCAACATGCTGGGGACCTATCACTTTAAAATCCACCACTTGTCAAAATTGCTTATAGTTAATGGACCTGTTTGGTCTTTAAAAATGCACCAATTGTACATATTGCTTTTACTTTTATTGGCCCCTAACTAATCTTTTAACGTTTCCCTATGAACATGTCTGTTTTAGCCGTTGTTCTAATTATGTGTACATTATAAATGTGTGAATTTCCTCCATAATGTTAACAACGTTTTCTGTGAAAAACCCATAAATCGGTATTTGAAGCCTATGCAGTTGTGACTGGTGTGTTTATGGTCTGGTCTTTTAATAATCAGTAACTAACATTTACACCCCAGTCTCCCTTTAAAATAGACTTTTGATATTTTTTATTTTTCCGAATGTGTGGGTTACATGCTTTAAAAATGTGGAAAACAAAGAAGTGATGGGCAGTTTGCTTGAATTACTCTCGGTCACTGTTAATGAACCAGGGTAATCTAGTCCTCTATTTTTTTTAACATCATCCCACCTTAGACAGGAAATAGCCATACACAAATTAGCCCTGGTGCTGCTCCAATAGTAACAGTTCAGACTGAACTGTAGGGACAGGTCACTTCTGAGCCAGAACACAAGCAGCCCCATGACAGAAGTGGACGGTTAGCATGGGGTTAATCTTTCCTTGAGCTACACAGCAAGAATCACTTCGCAGTTGTAGTATAAAAATCGAGACTCAAGGGGGCATATTATCAAGAACGGCGTTAAAATTATCGCTGCTTTAGCGGCAGGAAACTACCGCTGAAGCGGCGATAATGGGCTTGATAATATGCCCTCCTGCCTGCTGAACCCCTATGAAGACAGGTTTAGTAAGCACCTTTATTAATTAAACAAACACACAAACTTTAAAGTGTGAGTATTGATGACTATCTAGGCATAGTTTTATTTTTGGGAACCTGCTCTCTTCTCATTTCGAAATAATTTTGAGGTTAAGTCAACTGGCTATTGCATCTTTAGACTGATCACCGTAAGAATAAGAGAAGTAGTGGTGTCACAGTCATTATCCAAAACTTCTGTTTGGTTTCTGTTCTAACTCCTTCTGTAAAAACTTTGGATAAAATCTTTGTGCCCATATTTTCATTGTGCCCATTTCACTCCCACAGTTCTTTTTACCTATCAAACTACTGGTTCTAAACCACAAACTCCAGCAGTAATTTAGAGAGAAGGCAACGTCAAAGGCCACTTCCTTCACTAAACTTCTCATAATCAGGGTTTTTGATCTCTACTTCTGTGCCACGCCCATCAGTACTAATACAGACTTCCAGCAGCAAACCTCAGCTTCTCTGAATCTAGAACCTGAAGAGAATTAGTTAAATACAATGCTGTAGTGGAATGGTTTCTTGGACACTGGAAATTCACCGACAACTGAACACACCAATTCTGCAAAACAAATGTTTATTCAACAAATACATAAAGGATAACATGTTGTGTTCAATACATAGATAAAGCGTATTCAAAAATCAAACTTTTAATTTTAATATGAAGTTTGGAGAATCTCAAAATGTGTATTTATTCCTAAAAGACAAAGCTATATCACGCTCTAACATATTGCATTGCTACATAATGCATTGCCTTTTTTTCCTCCTAATATATGCTCTCTTTTATCGGTGCATAGTAGGGCCTAACATTTCCGCTGCCGTGACACTGCAGCCTCTGCACCGCCAGCCCTGAATTACTATCAGAATCCGGCAGGCGGGAGACCGCAGGCTTGGCGGTCTTCTTGGGACCACCGCGTTCCTACAGGAAGACCACCAAACTTTAATCCTTCCCTAAGTCTGAATGAAAAGTTTTCACTAGGACAAACCTGGTCCTTTTTATGTGACACAAACTTTATCGCTGTCAGCCTTAACTTTTGACCTTGCCCCAGTTAAGCGCAACCAGATTTACACAGTTGCCACTAAAACATTTTGGTGCTATTTTGAACCTTGCGTTTTACAAATTCATAACTCCACTTCCTCTGATTGGATATTTGTACATGTGGTGCCATTTTATTTATTAACCCCTTCGGTGCTCATGACGGAACGGTTCCGTCATGAGCCACGGTTGAGCTGTGCTCATGACGGAACCGTTCCGTCATGACCACGCCCGCGCAAGATTCCGTCAGCACAGCGGCGGAATCTGCGCAGCATGGAAGGGGTTAAATTTAGTCTATTGTTTTTAAATTAGTTTGTGGTAGTTCTTTTGTTGTGTTTTAGCTCTACTATTATTTGAGTATTGCATAAATAACTTACACATTGCCTCAAACTTAAGCCTAACTGCTTGAGGCCTGGCTACCACAGGTTTAAGAACAGTTTTATATTTTGGCTTTTTTGGTTCAGCCTGACAAGGGTGGTGATAAGTATTTGAGGTGGGCTCTCACCTCCCTTAAATAATCCTCCAGTCTCTTACACCGGTGTTCTGTTCTTACACACAAAACACATGAAACACAACACACTCACTCTGAAGGGAAGATAAAGGCACTAGTTTTGGGGAAGGGTTGCTAGGTCGCCACAGGGAATACATGGAAAAGGGTCTGTACTGTCAATCAGTGGCCACTATCAGCCCATCACTTGCTATCCTGGTAATAGGCGGCAGTAGCCACAGTGGACAATGTGACCCTAATGCCAAGTTAAATCATTGTTGTTTAATAACGTTTGCATGCCGATTCTTAATTAGAGCTAGTGATACTTTTGGCAATGAAGAGTTTCGCCCATGAAATAAACATTTCAATGTCAACAACACCTGTGTTTATTAAGAGAGTTCCTGTTTTGCAAAGGCTGGCACGAGCTCTTGGGGCTTTTTCTCATTACAGCGAAAGTCTGCTCTGCCACGTGCTCATCTATGGCCAATTCACTGTATTGTATTCCAAGGTCTTTGACAGAAAACAACATTTGGATGCAGAATGCCTAATTTCTCTGGCCAATAATGTTCAGTGGAGTGACACTAAATGCTGTTGCCCACACTACGAACAATGCAGGGGAGCTCAATAGAATGTAGTCAGTTGTGGGATAAGTGGCTGTTAGACCTGGCACCTTGGCGTGAGTCTCCCTTCCACTTTTTGTTGCTGTGCCTCATGTGTTTTGCTGGTGTTTGCTGCTCAGAGCACTGTGCCACTGCCAACCAGTGCCAAAGTGCAAGTGCTCCCTGTATAAAATGTATATGTTGGTTGGATTCCATGATTGGCTTATTTGGTTTACTGTCAGACCCCAGTAAAGTGCACCAAGAGTGCCCAGGGCTTGTAAATCCAAATGATGCTAGTGGGTTTGCAGCACTGGTTGTGCCGCCGACAGAAGCAGCCTTGTAAAATGTGTCTAAGGTCTGCCATTGCACAACCTGCGTGCAGTCTGGTACTGTCTTGCTGACTGGGCAAGTGCACCCACTTGCCAGTCCCTAAACCTTCCCTTTACTTCATGTGAGTCACCCCTATGGTAGGCCCAATGGCAGGGTGCATTGTAAGTGTAAGGTAGGAAAAGCCCTGATGTGTGTGGCATGTCCTAATAGTGAATTACAGATATTTTTGTTTTTCACTATTGCAAGGCTACCTGTTCTCATAGTCCAGAATGTTACATTCTATGATCCTAACACTCCCAGGGAACATGGTAGAAATTAGAGTTTAGTATGCCTGAACTCAGAATAATAAAATTCATCTTTTAGTAAAGTTTATTTTAATATTCTGTTTTTGCAAATACCACTTTTAGAAAGCTGGTATTTGCTTGCCTAACCATTTCAGCCCGCCTCTGCTATGATGTGTATCTGCTGTCTGGTTTCAGTGAGTGACAGGGCTGGGGGATTCCAGTGGGCAGGACTAGGTAGCCTGGTGGTGAATATAGAGATTTACATCCAGATGGGTGGGAGGAGTGCACCTGGACTCTGAATAGGGCTGTGCTCTGCCACCACAATCCTGGCTCCACCTCCTGTGGAGCGTCTGATGTCTCTGCCCTGCACCCTGAATGGAAAGTCAGAGACATGTCAACAAAGTGCTCAGGAACTGGTTTTGGCTGGGCAAAGGCCTCTCTACCCCAGAGGAACAACGGAATTAGGGGTATAAGTATTGGGACCCTGCTCCCAAGAAATTAGATCCTGCTTGACAAGAAGAAACCTCTGCCGGAGGAGAAGGAACTGGGAAAGCTGTAAGGAGGAGTACTGTCCCTGACCTGGGGGATTGGCCTGCAGTGGTTGCCTTGCTGCTGAAGGAGAGGAGAAAGACTACAAAAAGACTTTGCTTCAACTTGTGCTTAAAAGATCTCCAAGGGCCTGAGTAGAGCTGGCCTCCAGTTAAGAAGTCCCAGGAACAAAATGACTTCACCCCCAGCCTCCCCCTGAACTCTGCGGTGTGAGTTCTGCCCCTCCTAGAGTGCTGGATCCAATTGTGGGGCCTCTGGAAGTTGTGCCTGCTGTTGGGAAACTGACCAAGAAGAAAGAAACCAAGGATCTCCACTTTTCAGAGAAAATTTCAGTTGCACCGCTCGTTAGCATGCACAATTTTATCGCTGCGAACATCATCGCAGAGCATGCTGCCGCTGAGCCAGATCATCGCTGGTGAAATCATCGCCCCGCTCATTAGTGGGCCGAATTTGATCGCTGCGGACATTGTCGCAGAGCCAGCCAAGATCCCCGCTCCGCTTGCTAGCGGGCAGAATTCTATCGCTGCGAACATCGTCGCAGAGCCTGCCGCCGCTGGGTGAAATCGTCGCAGAACAAGCCAAGATCATCGCACCGCTGATTAGCGTGCCGAATTTTATTGCTGCGAATATCGTCGCAGAGCCAACAAAGATCATCGCTAGTAAAATTACCGCCCCGCTCGTTATGGGGCCGAATTTTGTCGCATTGTTCCTTAGCGAGTAAATTCCTATCGGAAAAGCTATGCCTTGTTCCACACAAGTATCGCCTCACGCTCCATACAGACCGGATTCGTCGCCACGCCTGCCGCATGCCGCAGAGTTGTCGCATCGCCGCCCCAGGGTCTCAGGACTGAAGCCGTTACTTGTTTTTCGACGCCTAAGCGCCGCTACAAACTTTTATTGCATCACCAGGTACTGTTGGCTAAAATTGACGCTAAGGTGAATGATTTTGTCGCTAAACTAAGAACTCTTTTTGAAACCATATTCTTGAATTGTGTATGTCATTTTTGTCGTTATTTGGTCTTGTGCTAAGTCTTTACATAAAAGATCACTATTTTTGATATAAATCTAGTGTGGTGTTCATTTGTGGTGTTGTCACTGAGTTACTGTATATCTTCACAAATGCTTAACCTATAACGCCTCTGAAATAAGTCTTGTCTGCTCGCGCCAAGCTACCTAGAGGGAGAGCAGGGGTTCTTTTAAGAGGGTAATCCCCTTATCCTGACTAGAGGAGAGGGTCCCTGCTTGTCACAAGTACCTACCTGTGCCAACCAGAGACTCCCAAATTTAACAGTGGCCCCCTGCAGCAAAGAGGAATAGGTAAGGCTGTGTCAGAGATTACCCTGGGGTAATTATCTTGACCTCATGTGTTAAATGCCCCACTGTATACCGACAAACTTGCAATGAGGGCCTTATAGATTTCTAGCATCATATCGAGAGCATAACAAAGGGCCAAAAGAGCTTGATGTGACAGGAAAAATGGAAGATTAAATCTGACATTCAACAGCGCCTTATAGAAATGAAGTTCAGTTGGAGTGAGTGTGGGTGTAGGGTGCAACTTCCTCGGAATAGGGTCTGTTTGGGGTACGGTAGGGAAGCAATAGAGACGCCACAGAACAGGAGATTGTTGGGGGGAGGGAGATCACAGCAACTTTCAAAATACATTTCACTTCACCAAAAGTACGTACTTTAATTAGGTGCCTTTTTGTATGTAGCTGATTTCAGAAATACATTCTAAAGATGCCTGGTGACAGTGGCATAAAGATCTTACCAATATGAACCATGTCCCACTTATGCTTCTTGATCATCTTCATCATTAGTTTGCATTGGCTCTTCCTCATCGGATATTGTATCTATGCCTAACTGCAGCGTTGTGATGTGCTCAGATGGGTCTAGAGCCCTGTTGATGTTCTCAGAGGAGTTAGGAGCCGTGCTTATGTTCTCAGAGGGGTCATGAGCCATGCTGATGTTCTCGGATGGGTCAAGAGCCCTGCGGAAGTTCTCAGAGGAGTCAGGAGCCGTGCATATGTTCTGAGAAGGGTAATGAGCGGTGCTGATGTTCTCAGAGGAGTCACAACCATGATATCGGGGAATACATCTGCACATGGGTATATGAAATCATTGACACTAGTAATACACATTTTGAGTGCTTCTGCACAGTCAAAGTCATTGTAAGGATGACACTCTATTCAATGTATATGGGCACCATCATATCAATAGCAAGATTTTTAATTGCAAGATATGAGTTCAATCCGTTGCATTAACTATGGCCATTCCATGGTGTTAATTGAATTGAATGGGTTCATTCTTTCTAAAGAACCATGAAGTGTTGTTATATCTCCCTGGTGTTCGATATTCAGCTGTTTTTCAAAATTATGGAGTCTTGACTAAAATCCAAAGAGAAATAAAAGATAATCCTCACACATATATCTGGACATTGACGGTGTGTTGCATTGTACCGTTCTTGAACACTTGGCTTCCTACTCCTAGGAGGGACTAGTAGAAGGCATGCAATGTATGTCGCATAGCTCATTTGAGAAACATTCAATAGCATAAACTTTGCATTTGCTGTCTACCAGTCTGTAAGAAAAAGAAATCGCTGGCCAAGTATATTCATGCTTGCATTTGTAACCTGTAGCAGTATTTTAAAACAGGGACGCAGTGCCAACCCCCAGAGCCATGCCTTCTGTATGCTGAAATGAGACTGCTAAGAAAACAAATAGAATTGGAAGTAATACGAGTGTGAGTCTGGCAATCTGTTATGTTATTATATGTTATAAAGGTTTTATAGAGCGCTCGTACACCAGTTGGTTTCATGGCGCTAAGTCTAGGATTGGCTGAACCCTGCACAAACAGCCGAGTCTTAAGCATTTTCCTGAAACTCAGAAGGTCTGTGCATGACCGGATCTCTAAAGGGAAGGAGTTCCACAATCTTGAGGCCAAGGTGATAAACCTGCAGCCTCCTAGTCGTTTTAACTTAAAGGCAGCGGTAGTCAATTGCTGAAGATGGGCTGAGCGAAGGTTGCGTGAGGGAGTTTACCTAGATATGAGACTGTTTATGAATTTGGGGCTACGACCGTGTAGAGATTTAAAGAATAGGCATCCAGTTTTAAATGCACAGCTTTGGGGGATGGGGAGCCAGTGTAGCTTTCTTAGAAGATGGGTGGCAGATTGCCACTTGGGTTGCTGGTGAATCGGTCTAGCCGCTTGGTTCTGAACCATCTGTAACCGCTAGGTTCGAAAGAGTGGCATACTCAGGTACACTGAGTTTGCGTAATCTAAGTTTGACAGCACCATGGCTATCACGACCTGTATCAGTGCTGCTTGTGTAAGCAGCTGGCTGATCTTTCTGATCTTTCACAGCTGGAAGAACCAGGACGAGATCACTGCTCCGACTGCGTTCCTAGTGACAGGTCATTATTTATATTGACACAGAGACTCTTAGAAGAGGATGAGGGATTGGGGGCGGTCCAAGTTCTGTAGGCCAATAGTGTGGACCCCAGAAATTGTGGCTCCTCCCCCTCAGAACTAATCCAGACTTTCCTGGGTTGAGCTTTAAGTGATTGTGGTCCATCCAGTGGCGGATGTACAGCATAGTAGCCTGAAATTCAGAGACTGAATTAAATGAGTTGTCGAGGGTAAATATTAATTGTAATTCATTGACATAGTTGAAGGTGGTCACTTTCTTTTCTTTCAGGGACTGTATCAAGGGTAGAAGATAAAGATTAAACAGGTGGGGGGATAGCGAGGATCCCTGCAGGACCCCACATGTTGTTCTTAGCTTAGGTGCCGTAAACTGGGCTATGCTGACTGTCTGGGAGCGATCTTCAAGAAAGGAACTGTTCCAGCTAAAGGCTGAGCTCTGGATGCCAGACTGCCTGCCTGACATGGTCCTCCAATATACCATGGTCCACCATGTTGAAGGCGGCAGAAAGAGCTAATAGCACCAGGGCCTGAGGGGTACCTCTGTCCACTTTGTCTCGTAGGGTGTTCAATCTGTTACTTTTTGTATTGATGTGAGGCGCATAAGCAGGGTCCGCTTTAGCGATGGTGGCGCCCTGAGCAACAATATTTTGTATGCCCCCATTGGCTTCCCCCTTGGATTCACTCACTACCACCCTGAAAAAGTGCCTCTTATCTCTCCATGAAAAAAGAACAATTGATGGATAAAATGCAGAACAATGTCATACATTCACCTGAATACATATATCTGGGTCGTAATCCATTGTTTTTTTGCTCCCCATGCCATTCCAGTTTGAATCCAGTCATATGCAAATCAGTCTTGTCCCTGCGCCCGATGTGAATAGTCCAGCCTGAACTGAAAGACCAGGTCCTCCCTGGACTGGAAACAAGCATCCAAGGACCGGTTATGGGGTTTCACCCCTCATCAGCCAGGATTGCTTGACTCCAGTGACATGAGAGCATGGGACCCGCGTCTGGGCATACCCGTCCCACTCGAGGTAACAAATGCAAAAAGAACAATTGATGGACAGAATGCAGAACAATGTCATACATCCACCCCAGTACAGAGATCTGGGCCTAAATCCATAGTTTTTTTGCTCCCCTTGACATTCCAGTTTCGTTCCATAGTGGCTCTCTCACATTTATGTCATTTGTTTTACAGCACGGTTATCTATGATCTGCACGGTACCTGTTCTTAGCAGCAGGCATATTAACCCTCTGTGCTACTTTCAAAACTGACACTAGCAAAAACTCTGTTCCCTCAGAGCATTTATCACAATAAATATCTTGACATTTCTATTGCTGCCTGAAAGCTGGATGCATAAGGAACTCTGCATCTGATGCTTTTAAATCGTAAGTTATTGCTAAACACAGCAACACCCCTGAGGTCAGTGTGCCCCTTCAGGTCAGCGCCCAGTGTGGCCGCACCCCTGGCACCGCCCAAAAACTAGCCATGCTCATGAGTAGCTCTAGATGCAAGGAATGTGCTGCATGGTCCCGACTGACCTCAAGATCTACAAACACATATTTCTGCTCCCCTTCCCAGCCAATGTCATTGAGAAAGCCAACAACACCCAACTCTCCAATTTCATGGAAATGAACAACATCATGGGCCTTTCCCAATTGGTCTTCAGAAGCAATCACAGCACCAAGACTGCTCTCCTTGCCACTACAGACGTCATCCACACCCTCCTCAACCAAGGAAAGACTGCTGCCCTCATTTTCCTGGACCTCTCAGCCGCTTTCAATATCGTCTCCCACCACATCCTCTGCGCAAGACTCCATGACGCTGTTATCTGCAACAAAGCCCTAGAACTAATCCACTCCTTCCTCACCGGACGGATGCAGAGAGTCAGACTACCACATTTCATCTCGGAACCCATAAAGATCAACTGTGGAGTTCCCCCTACCACGCTGACAGGGAACTCTTGGTAACTCTGGACCTTGAGTCCCTATATGCCAATATCCCTCAGGGAGAAGCACTTATGGTGTTGCAAGAGATTCTGTCTGCTGAACCAGGAATCACCAACGTCCCTTTTATCATCCAATGTCTCAAGATAGTTCTCAGTGAGAACTATTTTGAATTCATTCACTGCTACTTCCAACAAATACAAGGCGTCAGCATGGGGGCTTCATGTGCCCCGAGTATTGCCTGACTTTATATGGGACACTTCGAGCAAAAAAACATATACAATGAGATGGCCCCTTTTTATGAGAATGTTCAAGCCCGGGCCCGATTTATTGATGATATCTTCTTCATATGGAAGGGGGACGATACCTCATTAGAGGATTTTATTCTATGGATTAATGCTGCTGATACCAATCTTAAGTTTATGGCCCACTCCAGCAATCTTAGACTGGAGTTCCTTGATGTCTGGATTGAGCATAGTCAAAATGAACTCTATGTATCTTTATTTACCAAACCTACTGCTAGAAACACGCTATTGCAGTATGGTAGCTATCACCCTTGCTGTCAAAGGGATAGTATCCCTTTCAGCCAGTTTCTTCATATACAAAGAAGCTGTTCAGACATCAAGGATTTTCTCAAGCAAGCTGATATCCTTAAAGAGAAATTCATTCACCGAGGTTATCCCCACAAATTGATTAAAGAATCTTTCAAAAGGGTGAGATACTTCAATCGTGATGCTATGTTTCTAACTAAGGAAAATAAATTGATGGACAAACTGGTATGTGTGACTAAACATTCCAATATTGACCATAAATTGAGACAAACCATTAACTCATGTTGGTATCTTCTAAACATGGGTAATGGAGAGGACATACTCTCCAAACCGATTTTCGTGTTTAAGAGAAACAAGAACCTCAAAAACTATCTAGTGAAAGGGAAGCTGCAGGAACCGCCAGCCCCACACCAGAAAGCCATACTTGGCACTGAACCCGTTCTAGGCAACCATCGTTGTGGTAGCTGCCAGGCTTGCCCTAATGCCCTCGTGGGTGATATTATCAATACACCTGAGCGCTCGGTCAAGCTCCTAAAGATGACGAACTGTCGTACCTCCAACATTGTGTATGTCATCATATGTCCCCGTCGTCTTGTTTATGTTGGGGAGACTGGACGCAAGTGCAGGATCAGAATTGGGGAACACAAGTCCAATATTCGGACCAAGAAACTGTCTGCCCCATAGTCTCCCATTGGCTTGAGAACAATCACTCTGAAAAAGACCTCAAGTGGTCGATTCTGGAAAAAGTCTTTGCTAATCCCGGAAAATACCCTACCTTGATCCGCAAAAAAAGAGAGGTGTTTTGGATCTACATTCTTAATGCGGCGAGTAAGGGGCTGAATGAACACTGCCCCTGGGAGAATGCGATAATATAATCCTCAGGTTTATTGTTCTCGCCTTCTGTACATGACGGGCACATAAGGATAATACAAGATCCACTTAGATCCTAATTGATTGCGACTCTTGGCTTCGTTGATCTTTACTTCTGTAGCCCACCTCGTTCTCCATACACTCCATGGTGGGTTCTATAGAATGTTTATTTGATTCTTTAGTCGCCTCCTGATTCATATTATATAAATAATATCTCTTTTTTGAAATCCTACTCTTGCCACATCTGCGGTATACATCTGTTATGTAACTTTCCGCTTTTCTCCTTTTTTTGGTTATTCCTAGGCACGATATTTGATGTATTTTCTAGCCTTAAAGTGGTCTGGACACTTGAAACCCTTTCTTTTGTCATGACCTTCCCCTATCTTCGTTTTTCCTTTTGTGTTTCCATTTAAAACTCCGGTTCTATTGATAGGATTCTTGTCTGCTATACTGAATCCAGTTTATTTACTACTGTAAGATGGCCACTATGCCTTTCTCGATTGTTTTCCGCACTCCTCTTTTTACCTTTACCTTTGTCGACTCCCAACCTCCCATTGGTTAGCTGATACCCGGAAATGGCTGATAACGCCATCACGTCCTCCCACCTATTACCCGCTACTGGAGGATGGCGATCCCATTGTAAATTGCAGAGACTAATCCCCTGCTGCACGCAAGCCCGTCTTATATCGAGGTAAGTTGTCTGGGACTTGCGGGGGACATTACTCCTGTACTCTTCTTTATCTCTGCTTGGTTCCCTTGCTCTCCCCGGATTTTACTGCGTTATGTACCTACACTAGTCTTCGATACTGTTGTACACTTCCCGGGAGGGGTTCCCCCGATCATCGCCCTATAGTCAGGCGAACCCTGGTTTTCTATGCACTGGCCTACTTTTGCCCCTGTAGCGACCTTTTATTATTCGTTCTACCCTTATAGCCTTCTTTTCGGAATATCTTTTGGGGTAGATGTCCCCTTTTAGAATATGATCTGTCCGTTTTTTCTTATTTAGGGGTCCTCAGCACGTATTTTCTTGACTACATAGGAGGTGTTCTAACCAAATTTATTGTTCTTAAATCTCACCCCCCCTTGTTAATGCAGTTTACTCTTTTTTCCTGATGATCTCGTATTCTCCTTGGAATCTCCTAGGTATTTATTCTGTCCATTTCGCAAGACTGGCATCAAGTTTCCATCATCGACCGTTATTGCCTGACGTGATAGTCCTTACTTTTACTTCCGTACCCTGGACCCCGACTATTTCCCTCTCGGGGTTAGGACCCTATTTGATCCTGATTGGTAGGTGGCTCCTTTCCTTGTCTATATGTGTGAATTTCATATATAACTAGGTCCCCTACATTTGACTATTCTCCTTGCTTCCTGTCACTTTATTCTTTTATTATTATCCCAGATACATATCTCAGGTTATCCACCGCCCTTGGAACCCAGTGAACAGGCTGTGGAAAAGCTGTTTCTCGATCCCCCTGAAAAGAATTCGACCCTTAGGTACCTATTGGCACCTTTTAAAGGAATGCTTTTTGGTATGTCACGTTTGGATGGGCTATAAGGTGCGCCATGTATTTTTCTTATGTTTTTAACACTCTTATTGGGTGTTTTTTCTATTTTCTTTATCTTTTACTTTTTTGGTGACGCATGTCTCTTTGACTATCCTATGGCTTTGAGATCTATGCACCATCTATTTTTTCAAGCACGTTCATGTTCTGAGAATACTTTTGTTGTCATTTTTTCCATCTTTTATCTTCCCCCCCTTTTTCTTACCTTCTCTTGGTCACGCACTTTATTCCAATTTTAAGTTGTCATGCTTCTCGTATAACTGAGCACCCCCAACGTGGCAGACAAGAAGTGACAAACAAAATATATCTATAAAAAAATTATTAAAATAAAAAATGTTGTAAACTCTCTCTGAGTATTGTATCGCTGCTTTGAAAAAAATTTTTTTTTTTTTGCACTCTGAAATTGTATATACCACTTTTTTGATAATAGGTGTGTTTGTCCCATACTACCTGTCCATCCTTGCCCTGATGAAGGTGTAACCCCGGCTGTGGCTCGACACCGAAATGCGCGTTGGCGTTTTTTAGGTTACTGGGTAGTTGAAACTTCACTGCCCACACTTTGTGGATGTTAACTGCCAACTTGTTATTCAACCATCTTATGGCAGCTTTACGATCTTGATGTTCTTTTATTTATTTATATGAACCAAATTTGTGAGTTGTTGTATATAGGATGATGTTATTGTGGAATGTGTGATAGTATGATTGTGGTTTGTGAATGAGATGTGTGGGACTTAGTTATCACTTTTATGTGAATTTTGAAATATTATCTTATAAATTTAAGTAAATGATGCTGATTATACAGAAAAATAAATACATTTGATTTATTAGTGTGATTAAACGACATCTTTGCTTCTAGAATTGTGTCCTGGTTTGCTACGATGTGTGGTTACCACTATCTGGACCCTTTATAGGGCCTTTTTTTAATAATCCTGGCAGGTATGTCTCTTTATCGGTTGTTCCTCAGGGATCCTACCTGAGCCCCACCCTCTTCAACATTTACATGGCATCACCTGCAGCCATCGTCAGAAGCCACAGACTCAACATTGTCTCTTATGCAGATGATACCCACCTGATTCTTTAGCTCACAGACAAACCCACAGCTTCCAAGAGCAACTTCTACAAAGGGATGAAGGTAGTCACCACCTGGATGAAGGACAGCTGCCTCGAGGTTAACTCATACAAGACCAAAGTACTCATCCACATCTTCATCTCCTGTTGAGAGGGGGTCGAGCCACCACTGGGTTATCTTCACCCTCGGTCATTTTTGTGACAAAGAAGTTTGTTTGAAGGGAACTAAGATAAGGCTTTATTTGCACAGTTTTAGGAACACTGTGTCCTTCAAGCTTGAAATAACCAATCTGCCAATAAATAGGATTTTTAGCCTATTCAGCTGTGGCGGAGTTTGTGCCCACTCTCTCCGGACATCTCTGGTGTTTTGAGAGTAGTGGTTACTGAGAAGTAGCACTACTGAACTACTCAGATTCTACTGTTAAAATAAGTACCCAACCAACATTGGTGGCACCATGTCGTGTAGTTCCTATAGTACCCATGCAGGACCTGCACGTTTGGATAACATAAACTGTGGGATTGGTGGCAGACTGGTTCTGTGCACCCTCACTGAGAAACGTTAGCCTGTTTGCACTAGCTAGCTCACAGTGCAACTAGTGTCTCCTCTTATTGGGGAGAGAATAGTTTCTAGCAAACTTAGAACTTGACAACCCTGAACCCTCAGGATCATGGAAACAATGTACTAGTTTTCGCTCAGTCACTCGTGCTCACTTAGTTTGTCTCAGAGATACACAGAATAAACAGTCTGGGCATTTCAATAAGGATTTATTGAACAGTTGTTATTCTTGTGTAGAATATATGAGCTGCAACAACCATCAGACAGTAGCAGAGATATATTATTAGCAGTACAGTAAAAATAAAAGCATAGTATAGTTCTACCATCTTGCAATAAGCATGAATAAATACATGAATATAAATTGCAGGATGAAAGTGCGCGTACTCCTATGATGCCTGTCTAGATGTACCTAAGTGTACCTAGCATGTGAGTAGGTGTGAAGCCAAGAATACCTCCAGGATTTAGTCGAACCTCATTACCTGAAGTGCGAGAGTGTGGGACCCCGTCCTGTTCTTGCGTTGGACACCCCACAAGGGATGTGTTAGACCACTGTAAGCTGGAGCATCTGCATGCAGGAGCCTCAGCGTCTCAGGACAGTGTGTCGGCCTGGAAGTCTTGGTTCCCTCTAGCTAACACCAGTAATATTGTGCTCATGTATTAGCCATTGTTAAATGTGAGGATGACTTTTGGGATGAATCTTGTACGTAGATATGGTGGGGTACCCCTGCCTGGTTTCCAAGAACCCTCATGAATATTTAATCATACTATGTGATTCCTTTGATCAAGTTATAGGACGCTATTGTTCAGGAGAAACCCTCCGTCTGCACCCAGGACTAGAACTAGGTAAAGGTTCAATCCTAAAGGCTTGTTACTGTGTAGTAAAAGGGAGGTAATGTAGGTGAAGGTGTATGATATTACCCAGGCCTATATTAGGGTACCTATATGAAACATAACAATGTTCTCAGAAGGGTCTTGAGCCATGCTGATGTTCTCAGAGGAGTCAGGAGCTGTACCGATGTTCTCAGAGGGGTTAGGAGCCATGCTGGTGCTCTCCGAAGGGTCATGAGTCATGCTGATGTTCTCAGTGGAGTCAGGAGTTGGGCTGATGTTGTTCTCAGAGGAGTCAGGAGCCGTGCTGATGTTCTCATTGGAATCAAGAGCTGTGCTGATGTTCTCAGTGGTGTCAGGAGTTGTGCTCATGTTCCCAATGGAGTCAGGAGCTGTGGTGAAGTTCTCAGAGGGATCAGGACCCGTGCTAATGTTCTCAGAAGAGTCAAGAGGTCTGCTGATGTTCTGAGAGGACTCAGGAGCTGTGCTGATGTTCTCAGAGGGGTTAGGAGCCATGCTGATGTTGTCAGAGGGGTCAAGAGCCATGCCAATGTTTTCAGGAGTCAGGAGCGTAGCTTATTTTCTCAACGGAGTCAGGAGTCGTGTTGATGTTCTCAGGGGGATTAGAAGCCGTGCTGATGTTCCCGGAGGAGTTAGGAGCCGTGCTGATGTTCTCAGAGGGGCCAGGAGCTGTGCTGATGTTCTCAGAGGGGTCAGGATCTATGCCACTGTTTTCATGAGTCAGGAGCCAAGCTCATGTTCTCACAGGAGTCAGGCGTTGTGCTGATGTTCTCAGAGCAGTCAGGAGCCATGCCAATGTTCTCAGAGGAATTAAGAGCTGTGTTGATGTTCTCAGTAGGGTTAGGACCTGTGCTGATGTTCTCAGAATGATCATGAGCTGTGATGATATTCTCAGTGGGGTCAGGAGATGGGCTGATGTTGTTCTCAGAGGAGTCAGGAGCTGTGTTGATGTTCTCGGAGGAGTCAGGAGCCATGTTGATGTTCTCACAGGAGTCATGTGTTGTGCTGATATTCCAAGAGGAGTCAAAAGTCGAGCTTATGTTGAGTCAGGAGCCATGTTGATGTTCTCAGAGGTGTTAAAAGCCGTAAGATCGGGAAATACATCTGCACATGGGCACATGGTCATATGAAACTTTTGACGATAGTAATACAAATTTGAGTGTTTATGTACAGTCAAAGTATCTGTAAAGTTGATAATCTATGCAAGATACATGGACACTATAATTTCAATAGCAGGATGTTTCATGGCAAGACAAGAGTTCAATCCCTTGCATTGACTATGGCCAGTCCCTGGTGTTAATAAATCTAAAGGGGTTCATTCTGTCTAAGGAACCATGTCCATAGGAGTTGATATATCTCCCTGGTGTTCAGTATTCAGCTGTTTTTTAAAATCATGAAGTCTGGAGTAAAATCCAAAGAGAAATAAAATATAATCTTTACATACCTATCTAAGCGTTGACAGTGTATTGCACTGTGCAGTTCTTGAACACTCACTTCCTGCCCCTGAGGGACTAGTAGAACATGAGCAATGTATGGCCCATAGCTCATCTGAGAAACATTCAATGGCATAAAAGTTTGCATTACGGTCTACCATTCTGTAGGAAAAAGAATATGCTGGCCAACTATATACATTCTTGCATTTGTAACCTGTAGCAGTATTTTAAAAAAGGCATGCAGTGCTAATCTCGCCAGCCATGCCCTCTGTATACTGAAATTAGGCTGCTACAAAAACATATTGAATTGTCAGTTATGCAAATGTGAGTCTGACAATCTGTAACTCTCTTTATGGATGTTTGGCTCATGAGCAGGGACGGTCTGAGCGCTGGTGGCGCCCGGTAAGACCATAGTTTTTGCCCCCTATGACCTCCTCCTGACCTCCTCTTTGGATTCCCTCACTACCACACGGCAAAAGTACCCCTCATCTCCCCATATCCTCTCTGTCATATATATTTAATTTGTTTTAAAGCAGTGGTAAAGGCTGACTTTACTAATTCACTTAGCTATCCACATAAAATACTAATGTGTGGTTTGCACAGTAATGTTCTGTGCAGGAGGCATATTAACCCTCTGTGCTACTTTATATGAGTCAAAACTGCCACTAGACAAAACTCTGATCTCTCTGTAGCAGGAACATTAATCACAAGAGATCTCTTCATATTTATATTGCTGCCTGACAGTTGGATACTCAATGAACTCTGCAGCAGATCCTTTTAAATCGTACGTTTTTGCTAAACATAGCTACCCCCCCACCCCGGGGTCAGTGCCCTCTACAGGTCAGCGCTAATTCAGCCGTACCAGGGGGGCAGCCCAAAAGCTGGACCTGTTCGTGAGTATCTCTAGGTGCAAGCAATGTGCTGTATGGTATTTATGTTGTGACCATACTTTCTTCCGAGAATCTGACTTGTTTGGTGACATGAATGTTGTCCTATCAGAGAGGATTATCCTCCATTTAAGGATGGCTCTGTGTATATTCTCTTTTTCTAGAAGCAAGGCATTTTGTATTTTTTTTCAGAATGAGTGTCTTGCAAAAGGGCAGAAATTGTCCCTTGCAATTCCTCTCTCATGGGCCACAATTTGTTTCTTTTCATTTTGTGTTAAAATGTTTCCTTATTTATCATATTTGATACCGTTCTTCATGCCCCTTGCATAATAGTGATAGGAAATTCTTACAGCACAATTGAGAAAAGGCCTAAGTTAATTTGATAAAGCTTCCATTATTATCTCAGGCCATTAATGTTTCATTTAAGGTGGTGGGCGGTGTTAATAAGTTTCTTTCCTTTAAAGTATCTTCCACACTAATATTTCCTCCACTGTTTCTTTCCAGGTATGTTGTGCTGCATGAATGATCCAGTCATACCAGTGTGAGTCACAGTCCTTTTTCTCACTGCCCATTTGTCCTTCTCCACATGCAGTCAGCAATATTAAGAAGTCCTAAGAGCACGAACAGAGCGGGTATGCGAAGCCAGCATACAGCATTCATGCCTATGGCAAATGCAGCAGGACGCACTGGAGCGACTAGACCAAGGTGTCAGACTCAATGCTACTTCATTGGCCTAGAACTGCTTATCCATTTAAAACAATTGTCACTGATGTTCAGTGTCATTCCTGTGGTGCGTCATTGACTTTGCATGATGGAAATTGTGACTGGTGTCTGGCCGATAGCTTCTTGCCCCTTATGTTTCACCAAAGACCCTGTCTGCTGAACCCCTATGAAGACTGGTTTAGTAAGCACCTACATTAATTAAACAAACACACAAACTCTACAGTGTGGGGTAT
Organism: Triturus cristatus; assembly: GCF_964204655.1. Taxonomy (NCBI): domain Eukaryota; kingdom Metazoa; phylum Chordata; class Amphibia; order Caudata; family Salamandridae; genus Triturus; species Triturus cristatus. The sequence goes on from NC_140589.1 coordinate 187,502,964, forward strand.
ATTCGCAAGAACGTGTGATAAACATCACTAAAAAATGCTAATGCAACTGTACACATTGCAGCCTTTCGTGGGTAAATAACCCTGTGTCAACGTGGTATTCACAACAAGGCGGTAGCATGCGATAGCCTGCTGAGTCAGCGGCCAATGTCCGCGACACAACCACCTCGACCGAGGTAAAAACACAAACCACAACACCCAAAAACTTGCGATGAGCCCATTCGTGATGAGGAAAGCAGGGACAAGCACTGCCAGGCCGGCGAGACACACACGGCAGGTGGGAATAAGCACAACCAAAGCCTGAAAAAGAAAGATGAACCAAACAGAAAACAAGAGCCAAGCACAATGGAGGCAACCCGAGGCAGCAGACAACCCCACAAGCCACATTGGCAACAAGATAATGTGCATGGCAGGCCATCGTGGTCAAGGTGAATGCAGCCTGAGAGCTGAGGAGGATATTGGCAGAAAACCAGAACATCCGGAATGATGCAAAACGAACAAATAAGCAGAAACACACCAACAAGAAGGCAGCAATGCACACCGGAGGTGGGAGGCCAGCGCCACACCTGGAGCTGTGTGACATGGAGGAAATGGTGTCCACTACATCAGTCTGGAGATGGTGGCAGGACTAGGGGCCCAGAAACTTCCCAAAACAACAGACAGAACAGCAACAGGGAGAGGAACGAGCAGGGACTGGGGGACGGGGGGAGATGGGCACAATGGCACACATGCACAATCAAGCACAGCACAACTGCACACAAACCATGCCCAAGAGTAACAACACCAACCAGGAGCAGAAGTCACACACCCCGGCAACATAACACCACTGAACAAGCACGGAAGTGAAAACCACACTCCCTGAAAGGGAGAAGGGTGAGCCAAATCAGAGCAGAAGGGACATCCCACACACAATGCAGCACACACACATAGGAAGCAGAGCACCCCAACCTTGAACACAATGTCGTACAAACACCAACATCTGCACCACCAAACACAGGACACATTATAAACAGCCATACACATCTGGCTAAGCATGAAACAGGGACTTGATAATGCACAAGTACTAACCCACCGCCCTAATGGGGTAGCAATGTCCGAATGGCAGGAAGCCAGAGAGTCCTTGACACACACCTCGGCATACTAATCAAGACACAACACAGTTGGAGACAAGTGAAAGTGCGGGAACTTTATCAAGAAGGGCTTCTCAGTACAGCCAAGAGGAGTGCCACAAGATGCAAACCAATGCAGCAGCATGTCTGAATGAGGAACATAGGAAAGCGGCCATGTCCACCTCGGGGGAGTCCATCACCAACACGTCAGTGCCAACCCGTGTTGGTTGTCCGCCCAGGGATCATGAGTTCAGGCCAATGCAGCCATGTCCACTATCGTCTTGAGACAATTGACCAGATTCACAACATGCTACCATGCATCCGGACACGTGCAATGGGTCACATTCAGTTGTAGCTGCAGGTACCTTGTCACTTGTCCATGAACGCGAGTGCAGCTGCGTAGGCCAACATCTCCAGTAAGCGATCGTCGTCCACCACATCTGACATGTCATCGACGTAATCCATCAGCTGACACAGACAGATGTGCTGACTCCAACCACTGGACCCAATGTGCACCAAATCCCAATCGGGTAGCGGCTCACTGCACACGACGACTCGTGCAATCTCCCAGGTACAGTTTCCAACCTACATGCCAAACACCCATGTATGCCATAGACGGGCATCACAGTGACACGCCTGCTCATGGTCCAACAGGGGGCGCACCTACACGTCAAAATCCAGGTCAGCTACCGTTACGTTGGAGAGGCAGACATCCATGGAGTACTCGAATATGCACGAGTGACAATGCAACACTGGCTGAATGCAGGTGAAGTTCGTAAGGCGGAAGAACAGCCGGTAACTGATCCGCCAACGGCAGTGCCCCCAGTACATGAAGCAGACGTGCATGGTACAGGTCCACGTGACTGGAGTTGAGTATGTGTCCGGGATGGTCTTCAATTGCGTCAGTGGCTCCGCTTGAAGCTGCAATGGCATACCCTGCACCAGTCCTGTGGATGAAAAGGCACAGCTCGGGGCAATGAGCAGTGTCTGTGTGCAACTGGTGCAGGCCTGGGGTGGGGTGGGAGTACGTGTGAAGGCTATCTCATGCATGCTAACTACGACCAAGGACTCCTTCGTGTGGGATGCGTACACGTAGGTCTCACGGCAGGCAGTGCATAGTGTGGTAGTCACAAGCAAATGCTATCATATCTGTCAGGGGGTGCTGGCCAAAAGCAAGTTCATGCTCGGAGCTGCAGATGTGCTACCTACCGCCTGATACTTCAGACAAAGGACTATTCATCCCTACAGTCACTTCACCATCTGCATGCATGCAGGAGAGGTACAGAGCCCTGTCGTGGGTGTGGTGGCATGCCTGCGACCCTGTGACTCATGGATGATATGCCCAGCACGTTGCACTTGATCAGCCTCCCTCTGTGTTATGCTGCCACACAGCTGCCCCTCCCTCTCATGATCTCCCACACCTGTGTGTGCTACGTGGTTGCATCACGTGCAATCCTACGGCACACCATGGTAATGCCTGTCTGCGCATGTCCAGCAAAATGCCAACAACACCGTGACAGTGGCCTCTGAGGGTGGACAGACACGTGAGTGCAGGCCAATAGTCCTGACAGGGTGGACACAGGTGTACAGACCGTGGTGGACTGGGATCGTGCAGCGAATGAGGCTAGGCAACTGACTCATGCATCTGCAGGACTCATACACATAACACCTGGCATGCATGTGCCAAGACCCAGTGCAGTCTTGCGCTCCTACATGTCTAGGTTCATGTGGCCCCGCCCTCCTGGTGCATGCCACATTGCAACATCAGTTACTGTGGCCCTGGTAGCAAAAACACCCCAACACAGAGACACACTTACCACACTTCCTGCCCGAGCCACGCCCTGCTCCCCCTGCCAAATCAGCACACCCCTGCACCTACCTGACGTGCGCTGGAACAGCACACGCCGCTTGTGCATGCAGGGGGTGGGTGCGAGGCTATATGTCCGGGGTCACTGCCAACGCTGAGGTGAAATGGTGGCGTCCACACTGTGAAGTTGCAGGTCCCATGTACATCATGCTGACACAATGACCACACTGACACACTTGCTCAGATGGTGTAAATGGCTACGTGCATGTGCGCAAGGCCACATTTATTAGCAGGCACACATACTAAGTGACACCTGTGTTGGGTGTGTGTGGGGTGTGCGCCTACCAGCCGGCAAGGGCTGCCTGTTGCAGTCAGACATAGACAACAGTGTACAGCGTAAAGGACACAACCATTCAACCATAAGGGACCTATGACTTGTGTTGCACAGGGTTAGTGGCCCCGGATACACAGCGTCCTGCACAGGCCTAACGCCACGGGCCGCTGACTTGTGGTGCACTGGGGCAGGGTCACGAGGGCAGAGCAGGTTCTCATAGATGACAGGGGGCTTGTCGCGGAGTGTCTCGGTGGAAAGTGGAAGGTGTGCCCCAAGGGCAAGATGCAGAGGGCAGGACCACGCAGAAACAGTCACTATGGCAAAGAAGAATGGAACAGACACATGTCGGACACCAAGTCCGGTCCAACCAGATGGAGATGCAGGGAACCACCAGCTTCTGGACTCATTCACCACCAATGTGCAACCAGATAGTACCCGTGACTTATTGCGCACAGAGTTAGTGGCATCAGTGCCTTTAGGGGATGCCGCCTGCGATGAGCATGCCCAATGGTGTTGGCTCCTCCATATCTTGGCCAGGACACAGTTCCACATGTGTGACATACTGGACCGCAGTGTAGGCCTGAGGCAGCGGTCAGCATGGGCCATTCACCGAGTGTCTTCAGCTTAGGTTGGATGGCCCCACTGGCCTGCGTAGTTCAGGTTCGGTAGCACCATGGCTCGCGGACTTGCGGTGAACAGGATTGATGGCACCAGGTCAGTTGTTGATAGTGTTCGATCACCTCCGTGACTCGGATCCGGCTTTCATCCAGACTGAGCCATATCTTCTTCTAACTCCTCTCCGTGCGTTCACTGGTGTGGACTCTGCCATTCATGATTCGCAAACAGGTGCTGGATGTGGAACCTACTGGTCCACAGGGTAGGCCTGCGCTCTCATCCACATGTCGCCGGCTGGCGTTGAACAGGGTTAGTGGCACCACGTGTCACCAGCTGGCGTTGAACAGGGTTAGTGGCACCATGTGTCGCCGGCCTTCCATATGGAACTATACCACACTGATTGAAGGGGTATGGTGCTGTGGCCCCTGCCACACCCTTGGGGTCACTGCCATTCAGTACTCAGGACACAGTTCCAAATGTGGAACCTACTGGGCCAGGGAAGGTCTGCTGAGGCTGCAGAGGTCACGGGACTGGTTCTTGGAGTTTGCACCGGCACGTGGTGGGCCCTCTTTGCCACATGCCAGTGTAGGCAGGTGAGCGGAGCATCAGTAATGCGCTGGGGCAGGCATGACGGGTCTGTGGTCCAGCGGCCCGGGGTGCAGCAGGCACACAGCAAAGCAGGCCCCGCCACGCTCAGCGCAGGAGTTGTGGTGGGCTGCAGGCCGCCTCCCTGGCAGGCGCGTTGTCCATTCAGAATGTGGACCACAACCGTTGCAATGGGCTTTTTGATCAAAACCCTATGCGGGCCTTGCGTACGCAGGTCCAACCCACTACACATGCACATGCAGGGGGGACGTAACGTACGATATTTCTGCGTTCTGCAACACAGCCTGTGAGGACATGGTGGCGTCCACTGACCACTACACTCCATGCACCAGCAGTTGTCCTCCTCATGGCCATTTCCGTGGTTTGCACTCTGTGGTCTGTCCGGCACCACCACGCCACACCTGGCATTGGGTGGGTTCACATTCCTTAATCACTTTCCGCTTTCACACGTGCCTGCTCCATGCCTCTACTCACATCCTGCTATTGTTTGTCTGTGGTGCCATGCGTGGCTGGGTTGTGTGCTTGGCAAGGCCGGATTCCCAAATGGGTCGTGTTGTCGTGTCTGGTCGGTTGGCATGTTTTGTGTCATGTTGTATGTGGTTGTGCTGCATGCCCATTGGCAGTGTCGTGAGTTGCATGACTGTGGGTTTCAGGACTGGGCTGGGCTCCCTTTCATGCTGCAGTTAGTCATCCTGCTTAGCACCAGCAGAAGGCAGGTATTAAATTCCTGCTGCTACTCCGGTATATCGCCTGTTTTTGGTTTCCATCACGGATCTGGCAGTTCGTTGTGAATGTGGTTTTGTGGTTTTTTACATGTTTTTTTTGCACAGGAATGCATACTCTGCATCTCATTAGTGTTAGTTGGTGGTGTCCGCCGTGGGGATAGATTTTGGGGCAGTTATCTTCTGAATACTGGCAATATCTGAAGTTTGAACTGGCTTGTGAATGAGGTGTTAAATCTATCTCCACTTTTGATGCGTTATGGTGGAGATAAATCAGAGATAAATCCTTGAGAACATGCCCCTGTAAGTATTGATAACTGTCTGGACATAGTTTTATTTTTGGGAACCTGCTCTATTCTCATTTCGAAATGATTTTGAGGTTAAGTCAACTGGCTATTGCATCTTTAAGACTGATCGAATATGACTTTTTACTTAGCATACGTTTAGTTCACATGCCATTAATACGCGGTCGTTAGTACGACCGCGTTGTTAGTTCGCATACCTTTACTACGCAATTCGGAACAACGAATTGCAGTAAGGGGGTGCTGGATGTTGGAATAGTATAATTTACTATTCCAACTCCAGTCTATGCGGACACTAGGGAAGGTGTTGGATTTTAAATCCAACACCTTCTCCCCCCTAACGCAAGTCGCTGTTCCGACTTGCGTAGTAAAGGTTTGCAAAGTAACAACGCGGTCGTACTAATGACCGCGTAGTAATGGCATGCGAAGTAACGCATGCTAAGTAAACGCCGTTTACCGACTGATCACCGTAAGAATAAGAGAAGTAGTGGTGTCACAGTCATTATCAAAGACTTCTGTTTGGTTTCTGTTTTAACTCCTTCTGTAATAACTTTGGATAAAATCTTTGTGCTCCATATTTTCATTGTACCTATTTCTCTCCTACAGTTCTTTTTACCTATCAAACTACTCGTTCTAAACCACAAACTCCTGCAGGAATTTAGAGAGAAGGCAATGTCGAAAGCCACTTCTTTCACTGAACTTCTAATAATCAGGCTTTTTAATCTCTACTTCTATGCCACGCCCATCAGTACTGATACAGACTTCCAGCAGCAAACCTCAGCTTCTCTGAATCTAGAACCTGAAGAGAACTAGGTAAATACAATGTTGTAGTGGAATGGTTTCTTGGACACTGGAAATTCACCCACAACTGAACACACCAATTCTGCAAAACAACTGTATATTCAACAAATACATAATGAATAACGTGTTCAATACATTGACAAAGCGTATACAAAAATCAAACTTTTAATTTTAATATGAAGTTTGGAGAATCTCAAAATGTGTATTTATTCCTAAAAGACAAAGCTATATCACGCTCTAACATATTGCATTGCTACATAATGCATTGCCTTTTTTTCCTCCTAATATATGCTCTCTTTTATCGGTGCATAGTAGGGCCTAACATTTCTGCTGCCGTGACACTGCAGCCTCTGCACCGCCAGCCCTGAATTACTATCAGAATCCGGCAGGCGGGAGACCGCAGGCTTGGCGGTCTTCTTGGGACCACGGCGTTCCTACAGGAAGACCACCAAACTCGTAATCCTTCCCTAAGTCTGAATGAAAAACTTTCCCCTAGGACAAACCTGGTCCTTTTATGTGACACAAACTTTATCGCTGTCAGCCTTAACTTTTGACCTTGCCCCAGTCAAGCGCAACCAAATTTCCACAGTTGCCGCTAAAACATTTTGGTGCTATTTTGAACCTTGCATTTTACAAATTCATAACTCCACTTCCTCTGATTGGATATTTGTACATGTGGTGCCATTTTATTTATTAAATTTAGTCTATTGCTTTTAAATCAGTTTGTGGTAGTTCTTTTGTTGTGTTTTAACTCTACTATTATTTGAGTATTGCATAAATAACTTACACAGTGCCTCAAACTTAAGCCTAACTGTTGAGGCCTGGCTACCACAGGTTTAAGAACAGTTTTATCTTTTGGCTTCTTTGGTTCACCCTGACAAAGGTGGTGATAAGTATTTGAGGTGGGCTCTCACCTCCCTTAAGTAATCCTCCAGTCTCTTACACCGGTGTTCTGTTCTTACACACAAAACACATGAAACACAACACACACACTCTGTAGGGCAGATAAAGGCACTAGTTTTGGGGAAGGGGTGCTAGGTCGCCACAGGGAATACATGGAAAAGGGTCTGTACTGTCAATCAGTGGCCACTATCAGCCCATCACTTGCTATCCTGGTAACAGGTGGCGGTAGCCAATCAATCAATCAATCAATCAATCAATCAATCGCATTTGTAGAGCGCGTTACTCACCCGTGAGGGTCTCAAGGCGCTGGGGGGGGGGGGAATGGTGCTGCTACTGCTCGAACAGCCACATCTTGAGCTGCTTCCTGAAGGCGAGACAGTCCTGGGTCAGCCGTAGGTGGGTGGGGAGGGAGTTCCATGTTTTGGCCGCCAGGTAGGAGAAGGATCTTCCCCCGATGGTGGTTCTGCGAATCCGTGGGACGGTGGCGAGGGCGAGGCTGGCGGATCGGAGCTGGTGGGTGGGTGTGTAGAATGTGAGGCGTTTGTTGAGGTATGTGGGGCCCATGTCGTGAAGAGCCTTGTGTGGATGGGTGAGCATCCTGAATGTGATTCTCTTGCTGACGGGGAGCCAGTGCAGGTCTCTCAGGTGGGCGGAGATGTGGCTGCGACGGGGGATGTCCAGGATGAGTCGTGCGGAGGCGTTCTGTATGCGTTGAAGTCTTTTCTGTAGTTTGGCTGAGGTTCCCGCATAGAGAGCGTTCCCGTACTCCAGACGGCTGGTGACGAGGGCCTGAGTGACCGTCCTTCTGGTTTCCATGGGGATCCACCGGAAGATATTACGGAGTATGCGTAGGGTGTTGAAGCATGAAGACGAGATGGCGTTGACTTGCTTGGTCATCGTGAGGGAGGAGTCCAGGATGAAACCCAGGTTGCGTGCGTGGTCTGTGGGGATGGGGCGGTGTCCAGTGCCGGGGGCCACCAGGAGTTGTCCCAGGCGGAGGGGGATGGTCCGAGGATGAGGACTTCCGTCTTGTCCGAGTTCAGCTTCAGACGGCTGAGCATCATCCATTCCGCGACGTCTTTCATTCCTTCCTGGAGGCTGGCTCTGGCGGGGTCGTTGGTGAGGGAGAGAATCAGCTGGGTGTCGTCGGCGTAGGAGATGATGTTGAGGTTGTGTTGGCGTGCGATGGCTGCGAGGGGGCTCATGTAGACGTTGAAGAGGGTGGGGCTGAGCGAGGAGCCCTGGGGGACGCCGCAGATGATCTCCGTGGCTGCAGAGCAGAAGGGAGGGAGGCGGACTCTCTGAGTTCTGTCTGGGAGGAAGGATGTGATCCATTTCAGAGCTTCTCCTTGGATGTAAATGTAAATGTAAATGTAGTTGAGCTTATATAGCGCACAGCTACCCGCAGTGGGTTTCCCGGCGCTTGCTTAGGGATCCCGTCCTGGTATTCCCCTGTGAGATAGCAGGGTATCCACAAGGTGAAAGTCAGGCATCCCGCCGCGAGGGGCCGTTGTGGAGATTAAGCAAGCTATTGCCCAGAGTCGCAGAGTGTGAACCCGTGAGTCGAGGAGGCACCGGGGCGAGAATTATCGAGTCCGTGGAATTTTTAGCCCAAGACCCGCCGAGGCGGGGAATTGAACCCTGGTCCAGGACCGATCTCAGCTTCCGGGTCTGCCGCCTCTAACCCCTGAGCCACACTTCTCCACAGCGTGGTGGAGGCGGGCTGTTAGTGTGCAGTGGCAGACTGTATCGAAAGCTGCTGATAGGTCGAGGAGGATGAGGGCGGCGGTTTCCCCTTTGTCGAGCAGGGACCTGATGTCGTCGGTGGCTGCGATGAGGGCGGTCTCCGTGCTGTGGTTTGCTCAGAAGCCGGACTGCGATGGGTCGAGGGAGCCGTTTGTCTAAAGGAAGGCGGTCAGTTGCTTGTTCACGGTTTTCTCGATGACTTTAGCGGGGAAGGGGAGGAGCGAGAATGGGCGGAAGTTCTTGAGGTCCGTGGGGTCCGCGGTCGGTTTCTTTAGGAGGGCGCTGATCTCCGCGTGTTTCCAGGTCTCTGGGAAGGTGGCCGATGCAAAGGAGTTGTTGATGATGTTCCGGAGTTGGGGAGCAATGATGGAGTCGGTCTTGTTGAAGATCTGGTGTGGGCATGGTCGGATGGGGAGCCGGAGTGGATGGTGTTCATCGTGTGGGCGGTGTCATCTGTGCTGACGGGGGTCCAGGTGCAGAGGGTGGTGGTGGTAGGGGGTGTAGGTTCTGTTGTTGGGTGCCTGGTTGGGTGCGTGGATTGGGCGCCGAAGCTGTTGTGTATGTCGGTGATCTTGTTGTGGAAGAATGAGGCGAGTGAGTCGCAGAGGTCTTGCGAGGGCAAGATGTCGTTGTAGTTGGCGCTGGGGTTGGAGAGTTCCTTGATGATGCAGAAGAGTTCCTTGCTGTTGTGGGTGTTGTTGTCCAGTCGTTCTCTGAATGATGTCCTTTTGGTGGTGCGGATCAGCTGGTGGTGTTTGCGGATGGCGTTCTTGAGGGCTGTCATGTTTACTGTTGACTGGTCGTGGCGCCAGGTTTTCTCGAGGCTGCGGCAGGATTTCTTGGAGTTTTTGAGGTCGTTGGTGAACCACGAGGCTTTCTTGCCGCCGGGTCTGTTGGGAGGAATCTTCAGTGGAGCGAGGGTGTCTGCACAGTTGGATAGCCACTGAGTGAGGTTGCGGGCTGCTTCGTTGGGGTCCGCCGTGTTGGCGGGAGGGTTCTGGCTCAGTGAGGTGGTGAGCTGCTCGGTGGTGACCTTGCTCCAGCATCTTCGTGGGCCTTGTTGTGGGTGGTTGACAATTGGGTGGTTGACAATGTGACCCTACTACCTAATGCCAAGTTAAATCATTGTTGTTTAATAACGTTTGCATGCCGACTCTTAATTAGAGCTTGTGATACTTTTGGCAATGAAGAGTTTCGCCCATAAAATAAACATTTCAATGTCAACAACGCCTGTGTTTATTAAGAGAGTTCCTGTTTTGCAAAGCCTGGCGCCAGCTCTTGAGGCTTTTTCTCATTACAGCGAAAGTCGGCTCTGCCACGTGCTCATCTATGGACAATTCACTGTATTGTATTCCAAGGTCTTTGATAGAAAACAACATTTGGATGCAGAATGCCTAATGTCTCTGGCCAATAATGTTCAGTGGAGTGACACTAAATGCTGTTGCCCACACTACGAACTATGCAGGGGAGCTCAATAGAATAGTTGTGGGGTAAGTGGCCCCCTGCAGCAAAGAGGAATAGGTAAGGCTGTGTCAGAGATTACCCTGGGGTAATTACCTTTACCTCATGTGTTAAATGCCCCACTGTATACCGACAAACTTGTAAATTTCTAGCATCATATCGAGAGCATAACAAAGGGGCAAAAGAGCCTGACGTGACAGGAAAAATGGAAGATTAAATCTGACATTCAACAGCGCCTTATAGAAATGAAGTTCAGTTGGAGTGAGTGTGGGTGTAGGGTGCAACTTCCTCGGAATAGGGTCTGTTTGGGGTACGGTAGAGAAGCAATAGTGATGCCACAGAACAGGAGATTGTTGGGGGAGAGGTGGACATAGCAACTTTCAAAATACATTTCACCTCACCAAAAGTACGTACTTTAATTAGGTGCCTTTTTTTATGTAGCTGATTTCAGAAATACATTCTAAAGATGCCTGGTGACAGTGGCATAAAGATCTTACCAATATGAACCATGTCCCACTTATGCTTCTTGATCATCTTCATCATTTGTTTGTATGGTCTCATTCTCATCGGACATTGTATCTATGCCTAACTGCAGCGTTGTGTAACATGCAACAAATGAGTACAAAGATGAGGCTTCTTGTCTGGTTGGTATGTTAGCAGAAACCTTCAACAGCCCTTTTATAGTCCAAAGGCACGTTCTACCACGGTGTGTGTCCTGACGTTCTCAGAAGGCTCAGCAGTCGTGCTGATGTCAGGGGCTAAGAGCTGTGCTGATGACAGGGGCTAGGAGCTGTGCTGATGACAGGGCTAGGAGCTGTGCTGATGCTCTTAGAAGAGTCAGGAGCCTTGCCTATGTTGTCAGAGGAGTCATATCCATGTTGATGCTCTCAGACGGATTTGGAGCCGTGCTGATGTTCTCAGAGGGGTCTAGAGCCGTTCTTATATTCTCAGAGGGTTTAGGAGCTATGCCAATGTTTTCAAGAGTTAGGAGCCGTGCTGATCTTCTCAAAAGTCAGCAGCTGTGCATATGTTCTCAGAGGGATTAGGAATTGTACTGATGTTCTCAGAGGAGTTAGGGGCCGTGCTTATGTTCTCAGAGGGGTCGTGAGCCATGCTGATGTGCTCAGATGGGTCAAGAGCCCTGCTGATGATCTCAGAGGAGTCAAGAGCTGTGCTGATTTTCTCAGAGAGTTTAGTAGCCATGCTGATGTTATCAGAGGTATTAAGAGCCGTGCTGATGTTCTCAGAGGGGCCAGGAGCCATGCCAATGTTTTCAGGACACAGGAGCCAAGCTTATGTTCTTACAGGAGTCAGGAGTCGTGCTGATGTTCTCAGGGGGATTAGGAGCCTTGCTGATGTCCCCAGAGGGGTCAGGAGCCGCGCTGAAGTTCTCTGTGGAATCAAAAGTTGTGCTGATGTTCTCAGTGGTGTCAGGAGTTGTGCTGATGTTCCCAATTGAGTCAGGGGCTGTGCTGATGTACTCAGAGGGGTCTGGACCCGTGCTAATGTTCTCAGAAGGCTCATGAGGTCTGCTGATGTTCTGAGAGGAGTCAGGAGCTGTGCTGATGTTCCCAGAGGGGTCAGGAGCCGTGCTGAAGTTCTCATAGGAGTCAGGAGCCGTCCTGATGTTCACAAAAGGGTCAGGATCCATGCCACTGTTTTCATGAGTCAGGAGCCAAGCTCATGTTCTCACAGTAGTCATGCATTGTGCTGATGTTCTCAGAGCATTCAGGAGCCATGCCAATGTTCTCAGAGGGATTAAGAGCTGTGCTGATGTTCTCAGTAGGGTTAGGATTCGTACTGATGTTCTCAGAGGAGTCAGGAGCTGTGCTGATATTTTCAGAGGAGTCAAGAGTCGTGCTGATGTTCTCAGTAGAGTCAGGAGCCGTGCTGATGTTCTCAGACTTGTCAGTATCCGTGCTAATGATCTTAGAAGGGTCATGAGCTGTGCGGATGTTCACATAGGTGTCAAGAGCCATGCTGATGTTCTCAGAGGAGTCAGGAGTCGTGCTGATGTTCTCGGTGGAATCAAGAGCTATGCTGATGTTCTCAGTGGTGTCAGGAGTTGTGCTGATGTTCCCAATGGAGTCAGGAGCTGTGCTGATGTTCTGAGAGGAGTCAGGAGCTGTGCTGATGTTCCCAGAGGGGTCAGGAGCCTGATGGGGTAGCAATGCACGTACGGCAGGCAGCCAGAGAGTCCTTGACACACATCTTGGCATACTAATCAAGATACAACACAGTTGGAGACAAGTAAAAGTGCAAGTGCAGGAAATTTATCAACAAGTGCTTGTCAGTACGGTCAAGAGAAGTGCCACGAGATGCAAATCAATGCAGCAGCTTGTCTGAATGAGAAACGGAGGAAAACGGCCATGTCCACCTCGGGGGAGTCCATCACCAACACGTCAGTGCCAACCCGCATTGGTTGTCTGCTCAGGCATCATGAGTTCAGGCCAATGCAGCCATGTCCACTGTCGTCTTGGCACATGTGACCAGATTCACAACATGCAACCATGCATCCGGAAACATGCAATGGGTCAAATCCAGTTGTGGCTGCAGGTACCTTGTCACTTGTCCATTAACGCAAGTGCAGCTGCGTAGGCCAACATTTCCATTGAGCGATCGTCATCCACCACATCTGACATGTCATCGACGTAATCCATCAGCTGACCCGGACAGATGTGCTGACTCCAACTACTGGACCCAATGTGCGCCAAAGCCCAATCTGGTAGTGGCTCAATGTGCTCACTGCACACGACGACTCGTGCAATCTCTCAGGTCCAGTTTCCAGCCTGCATGCTAAACACCCATGCATGCCATAGACGGGCATCAAAGTGACACTCCTGGTCGTGGTCCAACATGGGGCACACACACACACACATCAAAATCCAGGTCAGCCACCATTACGTTGGAGAGGCAGACATCAATGGACCACTCGAATATGCACGAGTGACAATGCAACACAGGCTGAACTCAGGTGACGTTCTTAAGGTGGAAGAACAGCCAGTAACTGATCCGCCAATGGCAGTTTCCCCAGTACATGAAGGAGATGTGCAGGGTACAGGTCCACGGGACTGGAGTCGAGCATGTGTCCAGGATGGTCTTCCATTGTGTCAGTGGCTCTGCTTGAAGCGGCAATGGCTTACCCTGAGCCAGTCCTGTGAATGAAATGGCACAGCTCGGTGCAATGAGCAGTATCTGTGTGCAACGGGTGCAGGCCTGGGGTGGGGTGGCAGTACGTGTGAATGCCATCTCATGGATGCTAACTACGACCAAGGATTCCTGCGTGTGGGATGTGTACACGTAGATCTCACGGCAGGCAGTGCGTAGTGTGGGAGTCGCAAGCAAATGCTATTGTATCTGTCAGGGGGTGCTGGCCAAAAGCAAGTCCATGCTCAGAGCTGCAAATGTGGTACCGCCTGATACTTCAGACAAATGACCATTCATCCCTATAGTCACTTCACCATCTGCATGCATACAGGAGAGGTACAGAGGCTTGTCGTGGGTGTGGTGGCATGTCTGCGACCCTGGGACTCATGGATGATACGCCCAACACGTTGCACATGATCTGTCTCCCTCGGTCTTACACTGCCACACAGCTGACCCTCCCTCCCACAAGCTCCCACACCTGTGCGCGCTACATGGTTGCATCACATGCACTCCTACAGCACACCATGGTAATGCCTGTCCGTGCATGTCCAGCAGCATGCCAACAACACCGTGACGATGGCCTCTGAGGGAGTGCAGGCCAGTTGTCCGGACAGGGCGGACACATGTGTACAGCCTGTGGTGGGCTGGGATCAAGCAGCGAATGAGGTTAGGCAACTGACTCATGCATCCACAGGACTCATACACATAACACCTGGCATGCATGTGCCAAGACCCAGTGCGGTCTTGCGCTCCTACAAGTCTACGTACGTGCCGCCCCACCCTCCTGGTGCATGCCACATTACCACACCGGTTACTGTGGCCCTGGTGGCAACAACATCCCAACACAGAGACACACTTACTGCACTTCCTGCTCAAGGCCAGGCCCAAGCCACGCCCTGCTCCCCCTGCCGAATCAGCACACCCTGCGCTGACCTGACGTGTGCCGGACCAGCACACGCCGCTTGTGCATGCAGGGGGGTGTGTGTGGGGCTACATGTCCGGGGTCACTGCCAACGCTGAGGTGATATGGTGGCATCCGCTGAAGATAGCACATAGTGAAGTTGCAGGGCCCATGCACATCATGCTGACACAATGACCACACGGACACACTTGCTCAGATGGTGTGAATGGCTATGTGCATGTGCGCACGGCCACATTTATTAGCAGACACACTTACTGAGTAACACCTGTGTTGGGTGTGTGTGGGGTGTGTGCACACCGGCTGGCAAGGGCTGCCTGGTGAAGTCAGACATAGACAACAGTGTACAACGTAAAGAACACAACCATTCAACCATAAGGGCGCCGTGATTTGTGCTGCACAGGGTTAGTGGCCCTTGATGCACAGCATCCTGCATGGGCCTAACGCCTCGGGCCACTGACTTGTGATTCACTGGGGCAGGGTCACGAGTGCAGAGCAGGTTCTAGTAGATGACAGGGGGCTTGTGGCAGAGTTTCTCGTGGAGAGTGGAAGGTTTGCCCCCAGGGCAAGATGCAGAGGGCAGGACCACGCAGAAACAGTCACTATGGCGAAGAAGAATGGAACAGACACATCTCGAACACCACGTCCGGTCCAGCCAGATGAGATGTAGGAAACCACAAGCCTTTGGACTCAGTCACCACCAAGATCCAACCAGATAGTGCCTGTGACTCATTGCGCACAGAGTTAGTGGCACTAGTGCCTTTAGGGGATGCCGCCTTGAATGAGGCATGTCCAATGGTTTTGGTTCCTCCACATCTTGGCCAGGACACAGTTCCACATGTGTGACATACTGGACCGCAGTGTAGGCCTGAGGCAGTGGTCAGCACGGGCCATTCACTGAGTGTCATTGCCTTAGGTTGGATGGTCCCACCAGCCTGCGTAGCTCAGGTTCGGTGGCACCACGGCTTGCGGACTTGCCGTGAAGAGGGTTGATGGCACCAGGTCAGTTGTTGATAGTGTACGATCACCTGCATGCGGCTTTCATCCAGACTGAGCCGCATCTTCCTCTTACTCCTCTCCATGCATTCACTGGTGTGGACTCTGTTATTCATGATTCACGAACAGGTGCTGGATGTGGTACCTACTGGTCCTCAGGGTAGGCCTGAGCCCACATCCACATGTCGCCGGCTGACATTGAACAGGGTTAGTGGCACCACGTGTCGCCAGCTGGTGTTGAACAGGGTTAGTGGCACCACGTGTTGCCGGCTGGCATTGAAGAGGGTTAGTGGCACCATGTGTCGCCGGCCTGCCATATGGAACTATGCCACACTGATCGAAGGGGGTCTGGTGCTGTGTCCCCTGCCACGCCCTTGGGGTCACTGCCATTCAGGACTCAGGACACTGTTCACTGGGCCAGCGATGGTCTGCTGAGGCTGCAGAGGTCACAGGACTGGTGCTTGGAGCTTGCACCTGCACGTGGTGGGCCCTCTTTGCCACACGCTGGTGTAGGCAGGTGAGCGAGCCTCATTGGTGCG
Source organism: Triturus cristatus (assembly GCF_964204655.1). NCBI lineage: Eukaryota > Metazoa > Chordata > Amphibia > Caudata > Salamandridae > Triturus > Triturus cristatus. The sequence goes on from NC_140589.1 coordinate 187,518,968, forward strand.
CTGGGGCAGGCATGATGGGTCTGTGGTCCAGCGGCCCGGGGTGCAGCAGGCACACAGGGACACAGGACCCGCCACGCTCGGTGCAGGAGTTGTGGTGGGCTGCGGGGTGCCGCCCTAGGAGGCGCGTTGTCCATTCAGGATGTGGACCACGACCGTTGCAATGGGCTTTTTGTTCACACCCCTATGCAGGCCTGGCAAACGCAGGTCCAACCCACTATGCATGCGCATGTAGGGGGATGTAACGTATGACATTTCCGTGTTCTGCAACACAGCATGTGGTGACATGGTGGCATCCACTGGCCACTACACTCCATGCACCAGCAGTTGTCCTCCACATGGTCATTTCTGTGGTTTGCACTCTGTGGTCTGTCTGGCACCACCACGCCACACCTGACATTGGGTGGGTTCACATTCCTTAGTCACTTTCCGCTCTCACACATGCCTGCTCCATGCCCCTCCTCACATCCTGCTACTGTGTGTCTGTGGTGCCATGCCATGACTGGGTTGTGTGCATGGCAAGCCGGGATTCCCAAGCAGGTTGTGTTGTCATGTCTGGTCGGTTGGCATGTTGTGAATCATGTTGTATGTGGTTGTGCTGCATGCCCATTGGCAGTGTTGTGAGTTGTTTGACTGTGGGTCTTCAGATCTGGCTCTTGGCTGGGCTCCCTTTCGTGCTGCAGTTAGTCATCCTGCATAGTACCAGCAGAAGGCAGGTGTAAAATCACTGCTGCTACCACGGCTTATCGCCTGTGTTTGGTTCGCATCGCAGATCTGGAAGTTTGTTCTGAGCGTGGTGTTGTGGTTTTTCGTGTGTTTTTGCACAGGAACGACTGCTCTGCATCTCATTAGTGTTAGTTGGTGGTGTCCATCGTGGGGAGAAATTTTGGAGCAGTTATCGTATGAATACTGGCGATGTCTGCAGTTTGCACTGGCTTGTGAATCAGGTGTTAAATCTATCTCCACTTTTGATGCGTTAAGGTGGAGATAAATCAAAGACAAGTCCTTGTGAATATGCCCCTGTGAGTATTGATGAATGTCTGGGCATAGTTTTATTTTTGGGAACCTGCTCTCATCTCATTTCGAAATGATTTTGAGGTTAAGTCAACTGGCTATTGCATCTTTAAGACTGATCACCGTAAGAATAAGAGAAGTAGTGGTGTCACAGCAACCCCCCTGAGGTCAGTGTCCCCCTTCAGGTCAGCGCCCAGTGTGGCTGCACCAATGGAACCGTACGAAAACTGACCCTGCTCATGATTAGCTCTAGTTGCAAGCAATGTGCTGCATGGTCTCGACTGACCTCATGATCTACAAACCCATGTCTCTGCTCCCCTTACCAGCCAAAGTCATTCAGAAAGCCATCAACACCCAACTCTCCAAGTTCATCGAAATGAACAACATCCTGGGCCTTTCTCAATTGGTCTTCAGAAGCAATCACAGCACCAAGACTGCTCTCATTGCCACTACAGACGTCATCCACACCCTCCTCGACCGAGGCGAGACTGCTGCCCTCATTTTCCTGGACCTCTCAGACGCTTTCAACATCGTCTCCCACCACACCCTCTGCGCAAGACTCCACGACGCTGTAATCTGTGACAAAACCCTAGAACTAATCCACTCCTTCCTCACCGGATGGATGCAGAGAGTCCGACTACCACATTTCATATCGGAACCCACAAAGATCAGCTGTGGAGTTCCTCAGGGATGCTACCTGAGCCCCACCCTCTACAACATATGCATGGCCCCCAACTGCAGTCATCGTCAGAAGCCACAGACTCAACATCGTCTCTTATGCAGAAGATACCCAGCTGATTCTCTCCCTCACGGACAAACCCACAGCTTCGAAGAGCAACTTTTACAAAGGGATGAAGGCCGTCACCACCTGGATGAAGGACAGCTGCCTCGAGCTTAACTCATACAAGACCAAAGTACTTATCCTAGGCTCCTCCCCTTCCACCTAGGATGACTCTTGGCTGCCTACAGCACTAGCCAGGAGGCAGATCCTTCTACTGACTCGCCGTAAAGACATGGAATTCCCAGCCTCTGCACCTCAGGCAGACAATATCACTGCAACAATTCAGGAAGGACCTCAATACCTGGCTCTTTGACTGAACCACATACCCCCCAACACTTAGCACCTTGAGACCCTGACAGGTGAGTAGTCGCTCTTTATAAGGTTACTGATTGATTGATTATGTTGCAGCCATATGTTCTTCTGATTCTTTGACTTGTTTGGTGGCATGAATCTTGTCCTAGCGGAGCGGACTCTCCTCCATTTAAGGATGGCTCTTACCATTTGGTGCTGTGTAGCTAAATTCTTTTGCTCCAGAAGCAAAGCACTTTGCATTTTCTTTCAGGATTAGAGTCTAGCAAAATATCAGGAAATGCCCCTTGCAACACTTCTCACAACCCACAATTTGGTTTCTTTTCATTATGTGTTAAAAATGTTTTCTTATTTCTCCTATTTGATACCATTCTTTAGGCCCATTGAATATATTTTTGTGCTGTAAGCATTTCCTGATTTAATTTGATATAGCTTCCCTTATTATCTCAGGATAATTAAAAGCTGTGCCAAAGATGTTCAGTGTCACTCCTGTGGTGTGTCATTGCCTTTGAAGGACATTTCAACTGGTGTCTGTCTGATATCCTCTTATGTTTCACTAAAGACCATGTCTCCTGAACCCCTATGAAGACAGGTTTAGTAACATACCTTTATTAAACAAACTCACAAACTCTACAGTGCAAGTATTGATGACAGTCTGGGCATAGTTTTATTTTTGGAAACCAGCTTTTCTTCTGATTTAGGCATTTTGAGGATCAGTCAACTGGCTGACACATCGGGCCCAATTCACAGAATTAACTTAAGACAAAATCCTAAACTTACTACTTTTGTGTATTCACAGTATGCACTTACTACTTTTGGTATTCACAGAATACACTCACTACTTTTGGTATTCACAGAATGGATTTACGACTACTGACTTTACGTCTGCACTCGGGCCGGAAATTCCGGCCCGAATGCGGAGCTTCTGGCCCGGGGGCGGAGCTTGCAGCCCGGAGGCAAAGCTTCCAGCCTGGAGGTGGGGATTCCGGCCGGTGGCGGAGATTTAGCCATGGCCGAAATCTCCACCTCCGGGCCGGAAGCTCCGCCCCGAGCCGGAAGCTCTGCCTCTGGGCCGGAATTTCCGGCCCGAGTGCGGATGTAAAGTTAGTAGTCGTAAATCCATTCTGTGAATACCAAAAGTAGTAAGTGCATTCTGTGAATACCAGAAGTAGTAAGTTTAGGATTTTGTCTTAAGTTAATTCTGTGAATTGGGCCCATCTATAGGATTGATCACCCCATAAAAAGAGATGTAGTGATGTCACTGTCATTATCAAAGACTTCTGTTTGGTTTCTGTTCTAACTCATGCTGTATTGGCCTTGGCTAAAATCCTTGTGTTCTAGGTTTTTAGTTTGCCTATTTCACTCCTACAGTTCTTTTGACCTTACAAATTACTGGTACAAAACAACAGACTCCATCATGATTTTAGGCAACATCAAAAGCCACTTCCTTCACTAAACTTCTTAAATCATGGTTTTTAATCTCTTCATGTCTTGCGCATCAGTTCTGATAAAGATTTCCAGCAGCAAACCTCAGCTTCTCTGATTCTCAAACCTACAGAAAACTAGTTAAAATACAGTGCTATTACAGAATGGTTTATGGGCCACTGGAGATTCACCCACAGCTGAACACACCAATTCTGAAAAACAACTATACATTACCACATACATAAATAATAACATATTGGGCCCGATTAGGATGTCGGGCGAACCGCCACTGACAGGCCATCTGTGGTGGTCCACCCAACAGCCAGGATAGCGGTCCGACTGCCACATCATGATGCGGTCGGTCGGAGCACAGTTCAGAGGGACCGGCTGATGCCTTCTCCAGACTCAATGAGCCCCTCGGAGTGTTGGTTCAACCGTAATCCCTTCAATGGGGCAGTGCCTTGCGAGGTACGGCCTTACAGATTATGAAGTCCCTTTTCCCTCTGCCTTTACATGTCAGTCTGACTGCCAAGATGCCCCAGGGTGAGTTGAGCGTTTTATAAACCATTTAACATAACATGAAAAAGGCAGACGGAAAGGGACTTTGGGGGCACCTGGCAGGGCCTCCGTTCCTCATGGGGCTCCACTATGGAGCCTGGGGGACACATGTGGTGCCGCCCTGAATCATCCGTGTGCCAGCACACATGATGCATGGATGTTTAAAAACCTATGTGGCTTGTGCTGTGACCATTTTCCAGGCTGCAGCGGAAGCTGCAATTGAAAAAGGCATGTTCCCTACCCCTTTACTGCGGTCGGATTGTTATAAAGTGGATGGAGCCACTGACTGCATGTCGAGTAGTCTCCAACCCGAAAAAATGGTGGCTGGACACTCGTCCGACAGCCATCGTAATGAGGCCTATTGTATTCAATACATGGGTAAGTTATACGTAAAAAATGTGGGGGTAGAGGTAATGGCTAGGTTTATCCTCTCTATTTCCTTACCACAGGCAAGTGACTTAAAAAGTTACTTGGTAATGTACGTGAATATAGGTGAACAGAAAGTCAGAAAAAGTAACATCTTATACTGCACAATATACAGTCAGTATAGAGTTAAAGATGTGTGTGTCGACGACGTTTCAATCTCAGTATGAATATTGGGATCTCATCAGTACTAAAAGAATAAAACAAGTGCCTGGGAAGTTGCCACGAATGAAGGATGGAGCTTGTCACCTGGAAGCCTCCAGGATGGAACGCGTGTAAGGCCACGGCTAAGAAGCCTGTGCTAGGTCAGGAACGAGATCGGAATAAGAGTAACGACCGGGACAACGACATGTAAAATCGTTGTCGTGTTTCTACCCGTAGAGGCTGGTGTGTGGGCAGAGTGGCGGGGGTTCGATGGAGATGGAAGAAGAAAACACTAAAATATATAGTGAAAAAAAGTACTTACCTGCTGCATCATCGCCTGCCGAAAGGCTGCTCTTCCGCTCGGACTCCCAGCTGCAGCACATGCTCCCAGACTCCCTTGCGGCCAATCCTGACGCTGTCCTCATACGTGAGAACAGCATCAAGATTGGTCTGAGCGCCCTTGATTTGCACTCCCAGAGAGACAGGGAGCCTGTCATTGCTGTTTCCAATGCAGCAATGCAGCTCGGGTTGGGGACAGCCCAGTGCGCATGTGGGTTTGGCTGTCCTGAGGCACCCTGCCAATCCTACATGCACACTGATAGCAGTGCACCTACCTACCACGTCTCCTCCATGATAGCCCTTCCCCCAAGACTCAGTTAATCAAAGAAAAATTAAATGATAATAAACATATTTTATTATTATTTTATTTTTCCAATTTTGAGGCTGGCAGGGTGGGTTCAAAAAACAGGAGGGGAGTTACCCCAATGTGCACCACACAAAGGGACGGGGTATATGCAGAAGAAATACACAAAGTGTCCCTATTGAAAAATTTATCGAAAACAACTCAAGAGTATACACAGAGGACTGTTATTTTCCTAACTGTCTGACGCTTCTCTGCCATAGTAGAGGAGCCGCCACTGAGACAGGTATAAGAGAATGAAGATTTTCAGATTCGATGAAGTCAGTTGAATAATTGTTATATACAATTTTTTTTATGCAGATGATTAAATTTTTTTAATCTCTGCTAACATGGAAATTAATATGATACATTGTTGTGAGGAGTAATTCCTTGTGTTATTTACCCTTGACTTAAATATTCAGAAATAAAGTAAAAAAGAATAACTTGTATTTTAAAAGAGAGTGTATTTTATGGAATTACTGACACATGATATTGGACAAAGCATAAAACGATTGAACAGGATATTAATGACTAGAAACTTATATGTGTATCATGGAAAAGGCTATTGATAAGAAACCAAAACATTGTATGCAAGGTCAATCGGAGTACAATAAGTGACTTGAGAGAAGAGGGGAAAATGGAATTAAGCCAAAGAGTGATCGACAAAATTAAAATTTTCATTGCTCTGTGTTTTCTAAATCTGCCTTGGTCAAAAGAAGAAAGAATTAGGTGTGAATTGAGCTGTAGGTCTAGTTAGGATTTCCTTTTAGAGCCAAGTTACGATCTGGTTAGGAAAGCATTCCCACCGAATCAGGTTAGGAACGCTTTCCGAACGATTCATATCCTGGGAGTCCTTCCGACCGATTACGATGTGTCTGGATGCTTACGGACTTGGTTCGGCCGGGCTCCCATTGAGATCCTGTGTGCCGCTTGAGAACACAAGCTCCCATCGAAAAAAGGGGTAGTTGGGGACAACTTTGCACCCAGTTGCAGGCACCCAATGGTGCCAGCTACACTGTGCTTGGTTGGGTAGGTGGGTGCCTTGGGTATTCCCATGTACCCCATCCGTAGGCCTATGGGTGCAGGGGGGCTGCTACTCGCCCCCAAAGACCGATTCCCACCGCTGTTTTGTCTCGGTCAGACCGATTCTTAATGACTGTTCGAATCGGTCATCGTACTCGCTCACTCGGAAACCGAGTCCATTGAGCTGTACGATTCGGCTCTGAAAGGCTCGACCGGTTCGAATACTTTATGGAACAGTGTACAAATCTGTTGGAAATAGGGGCCCCGAATCGGATTCGGGCTTGCCGGATCCGTTTCACAGCCCTTCCCAACAAGATTGGAATCTGGCCCTAAGTTTTTAATAATGAAAGATGTTTTAGATGTGTGATGTATTTTTGCATTTTGAGTATATTTTTGTTCATCAAGGAGAGAGGTGAGAAGCCGTGCCTGGACTGCTGCACCGCTGGGGGAAGACTACACTCCCCATCATCCCCTGTAGCCGCATTTTTGTCCAGCCTGGAGAGAGGGGAGAAGCCATGCCTCACTAGACTGCTGCACCGCTGGGAGAAAACTACTGTACCCATCATCCCCTTCGATGACTTCACGCGCATTTAATCATGACGCGGATTCGCAGAAAATGACACATGCATAGACGTGCCCAGGCAAAGCCTGGACCAAAGGCAGGCCCATCCATGCCCATCGTAGCCTGGAGGAGGCTGGACTGGTCCCGCCCTCTAACTTTGCAATATCATAGATGGTGTCCTAAGTCCATCATGGGCAAAAAGAAGACAAAGCAGCCAGTACCAGGAGGGAAAATTATTACCATTATAGATTCTTTCCTTGTGAAGGCGACACACGTTTTAACAAAGGAAATAGAGCTTAGCAAACAGAGACTTTCATTGGGAGGGGTGGGAATTGGAGAAGGTTTTAGTACTAGCCTCCAGAGATCTGGCCAGAGCGACCTATCCGCGGGTCCTCCTCTGGGTTTGATTACTTCTCATTATGGATTATGAGATTATGTAGTAATACCCCCCCAAGGAGCCTCCAGGAAAAAGGGAAAGAGGTGGGTCGAGAGAGCTAAAACCCACTTGTGGTGTGTCTCTTTGTATGACATCTGCATAGTCTGGAACCAGCTGATGTCATGGTTAGATTGCATGTCATATTGGAATACTATGTATAGCATGAAGACTGTCTTGAGTTGAGCTTCAGTTGAAGCTGTAACCTGAATCTTGATGGATGGGTTCTTCTTATGGAATACGTATACTTCACAAGTTTTCCACTTGTCTCACTGTGTACAGAATGCTTCACCACTAAAGCTAAAAAACCAAGGAAGGGCCCTGTAACTGGAACTCAGATTGACTTCCAAACACAAAAACAGGGCCTCCATATTCAAAATTTGTATGATATATATGAAAATATTACGTTTTTTATCAACCGTGCTTCAGCCCTTATTAACCCACCTGGAAAAGTTTGAACAGCGGGTAAACCAACTAATTGAGCAGGGAGGTCAATGCAAACATCAGGGCCTCCCGTGTTGGTTCCCAACACCCCTTGCATTTTGAATACATTTTCGAAACCATATGGGCTAACCTGGGTGGAGGGTGACAAGGTAGGGACAGGGTATATGGTTGCAAATCCTCAGTATACATCTTTGATGCCAGATATGGGCACTAGACAGCACGTGAACGCTTCCAGAGAGGAGGGGTCTGGGGCAGTGTTCTCAGGTGCCCCTGATAGGGGGCCCAACTTAAAACAACTTTGTCTCAGGGAAGTAGAAAGAAGGTCAAAAATAAGGGAGGAGTGGGCAAGAGAAAGACGTGTTTCCCAACAAGAAGGGAGGAAGAAGGCCCAGTTCTTAAGTCTCCCACTGGCATCGTGCCTGTATGTTGTTATTATGGTCAACATACTGGAGTTAAGGAACCCACAAGAAGAGTCAACAGAGCAATTAATGGATAAAGTTCTTTACTGGCTGTCCAGGTTTGCTAGATTGGTTTTGCATATACAGCGGCATCTCCTTATGGCAAAGAAAACACCATGGGTGGGACCAGCCTCAAAATGATTCCAGGGGATTGTATTGTAGCCCACTTTTTTAGTCCAAGGCTAGTAGGAGGCCTTTTAGGCCAACTACATATAGCGCCATCTATGGGGTCTCAGATGTACGCCTTACCCTTAGGGTTTTTCTATAAACCTCAAGATAAATCTAGGTTCCAGAAAGGGAGAGACTGCAATGTGTTTCCCCCTGTGTTAATTCTGAACTCCTAAGAGGATCACACGGCCTTAGTGGAATTTAACCCTGGGCGTAGTTTGTGTGGTCGCGCTACACGTAGCCACGCAAAGTTGCAAAAGCGGTTCGTGAGCTATGCGAGCGTGGGTAGTGCTTGTCCCGCCCATTCGCAATGTGTTTTTCTTGCTCGCGAACGCATATGGAGTGTTCAGCAGTCTGTTTGCGTGCTCGGGGGATAGCATCGCGCGAACTTACCCATGCGGTCACCTATGGGCGCGGCCATCTTGTTTTTCACTCTATGCTATGGTTCTGGGGCCTGCTTTTCTATCCTCCCTCTATCTTTGCCACCCTTAGGTTTTAACACTGTTTTTCTGATCTTTTTTATTTATTATCTATCCTTCTCTGTCCCTAAGTCTATATTTTGCATTTTATTTCTACTTTTACTGCATTTTTTTCACTTTTCTACTGTTTTATATTACTTCCTTCTTTAAGCTCCTACTTCTTCCCCTAACTTTTTTTTTCCCTTCTAAATTTTCTTTTCCACCTCCCGCTCACCCCAGAACCATGCCTAAGGGTACTGACGGGCACTCCAATGGCAAGGCGCCTGTGTCCAAGAGCTGCCTGCCTTGCGGAAGACTGTGCACTGCAGGGGTGCAGGCCCGGGAGCTTTGTGGAGAGGTGGAGGTGGCCGCCCTTGTGTTTTTTTGTACAGCGCCACCTCCCCTTGACCTTGGTAGCAGACCTGGCTCCGGGTACCCGACCCAGGAGCGTCACTGCCGGTGGGCGAAGGTGCGCCGGGCAGTGTTTCGTTAATCAGGGGTCCGGCGCACCCATAACCAGCCGGTGGTCAGACATCTTGGACCGGAAGCAGGACCTGCTGGACCTGCTAGGTATCGAGGTCGAGGGGCTTGGTGAGTAGCTAATATACTAGTAGTATAAGTATTGTGTATAATTTTTTTCCGAATTGCAAGAATACTGCTGCTTACATTGCAGGTAAATCACGTTTCAAAATCTTCAGTGATTGTAGGACACAGGTGCTTGGCGCTACTCTTACTTGTTTGCAACTTTGCGCGCGCTTGGGCTAATTATGTAAGAGTTTACTTAGAGAACATAAGTTAAGTAATGCTATTGCTAGAGAGACTCTAGTCCTTCCTTTGTCCACCTGTCACTAAGAAGAGATAGTGGTGGGTGGATTGATAGGTTTAGCTAGTATTAGTTGGTAATTTTTTTAGAGGTCTGCGTGACGCATCCTCTCTGTCACTGAGTGCTGCTTATCCCAGTCCTTAGTAGAACCTTTTATAGTTTGTTTAATGAGTGGAAAGGCTTAGCAGTGTCACTAACAGAACAACAGACACAACCAACCAACAATTTGGTGTATGCACAAATTTATGCATGTGTCCTCCACCTAAGCATTTTTGAAGGCTAAAATTTAAATGCAGCTTATTGAACAATTGGCCCGTCGGGAATATGTGGGCTAAGTGAGGTCAAACGGTGGTACATAGGCTTAGTTAGTATTCTGGAATGAGAATGGAACACTGGATTAGAGTTCATAAATAATAAGTAGACGGTCTGTGAATCCCGCAATAATACTACTAGTCGATCTGATTAGATAGGTTAATTTTATTGCAATTGTTGTTTCCTAAAATGTTTTTTGAGCGTTTTTTTAAATATTTTATTTATTTCACAGTACACCAATCATTAATGTTTGTCTCTTTCTTTATTATATCTTACATTATCAGCACCCAGGGGCAAGAATACGGGGTCACAGCCACAGGCGGTGGGACAAGAAGATCAAGATGCCTCCCAGGGCCAGGACCACTCCTCTACCGAGGGCTCTGCTGCTGGCCCCAGTAAGTGCTCCAGTACTTAATATTAATAATTATATTTCCTTAACTTTTACTGCACCTTATTTTTTCCGAACTATTATTTCTGTTTCCTAATTCTATTTTTTTCCAAATCTTCTTCGATCTAGACTGTTTCTAAATTCTTGTTGTTATCCCTGCCTCTAACTGCCTCTGCTATGAGCCTATGACTCTCTGTACTACTATTATTAGTCTGTCTGTAGCTAAGCTTGCCCAGTTGGCCACTCTTTATTTAAAATGATTTAAATAAAACTCAGATTCACCAATAGCTCTAGCCACGGAGTCCAGTCCTTTGGGTTGTCCTCTTCTGGTCTTCTTAATCTTTCTTGAGGCTTTTCGACAATTCCCACCAACAAAATGCCCAACCAGATATTTGACTATTTTTTATAGGATATACTACTACTGTTGTGGGGATTTTGCACAGCCACATACAGAACTATGCACAAGAAAATAGGATGTTGGTGATGGGAGGTTGGACCTTCCTCACACCTCAGTCAGAACCCAAAATCCCCTGACCGACTAGCTATAGTCTCTCATTAGGTCCCCGAACCCCCCCTGAAGATACCCAATGATTAGACATCCCAGAACATAATAACACCCTTTCGCTCACTCACTCACTCGTGTAAGTCCACCACACCAAGTACCACAGAGTCTATGTGTAAGTTCAAAAGGTTTATTTTCAACTAACAAGCTCTGTACGTTGTTCTACAATTCAATTCAGCATAATATACGAGCCAGCTCCAACAGCAAAATGCATATGATTAAAACAATAAACATTGTTACAAGTCCATCGAAGACAAAAGATCTCTGTGTGAATTCTGGGGGACCCTTCACCTTAGAACGTAGAAGTACTGGTTACATCATAAGCTCTGCAAAGCTCTGGTTCGTAGAAGGGAATCTTCCGCCTGTTATGAGAAAATGGTGCGAGTTAGATAGTATAATGCAAGCATTTCTCAGTCATGCCAAAAAGTGTAGCATGTTATGGCTAAGCAATACAGACTGACCAGAACTCCATAACAAAGTGGCTTGTTAATTTTTCGACCTCTTGTATGTAAAGCTCAGACAGTAGCTGTATGAGCTCATGTGGGCTCAAAGGCATCAATCTTACACAACAAGCTGCAAGGTAACGTCACGTGCGCAAAAGACATGAAGCTAAAATGGATGCATGGCTCACGCTAACTTTGCAAAGAGTAGAGTAGACTAGAATGACCCTAGGGACCATAACACTACTAGTGTCTACTCTACTCTAGTACCTGATTTGGACTAGTGATGTATGTTGTATATGATTGTATGTATTAACTTTATTTTCCAATTTTCCAATTTTTGTGAAAAAGAATAAATAGGGAGAGGTGTATATATGGCATCGAAAAATGTGTAATGTTTTTTCTAGGCGTATTAGCGACCACCAGTGCCGGGGCCAGTGGTGATGCGGCCATTCCGGAGGGAGCAGGAGATGCGGCAGCGGCACCTGCAGGAGCTACTACGGGGGTGAGCCAGCAGCAGCGGCGGGAGGGGGTAAGTTATATTCCTTACTTATTGACATTACACTAGCAGGAAGGGTGTACTGTACACTCACTGTACTGTTGAGACTTAGTAAGTATGAAGTTGTAGTGAACATTAGACAACGGTTGAAGAAGACACCCTTTACTTAGCAATGGCATTAGCAATAGCATTAGCAGCGTGAGTTGAGTAACCAATGGCCTCTTCTACCTGACTCCAACTCAACTGTGAAAGCTTTATGGAGAAGACTAAAACTCAAATCAGATGACCTTGATGAATGTGTTGAACAAAAAGGGAAAGAAGGGTGGAAGGAGGAAGGACGGGCGAGACGTAATATGACTGGCAGAGAAGGATACGTTGGAAGTATGCATAGGTGGCTGATAGGAATCAGATGCATCGGTTGTTGAAGGATGGGTGGAAGGTGAAAAAAGAGATGCCTGCCTGGGTGCCGACACTGTATGGGCGGATAGGATAGCAAGAATCGTCAGCGGTGTTTGGGTCAAACTCAAAGCCAAGGCAAGCAAGGAAGGACGCATGGGTGGTTGTTGGTGAAACAAACTAAGGTTTGTTGAGAGATTAAGAAGAATGATAGACGTTTACTTTGAATGGATGGATGCCTGAATGTATTCATCATAGATAGCATAGGTGGAGACTGTCACTGGATGCAGACCAGAGTCATACTTTGAAGAGAATGTAAAAGAAACCGAGCCACAGTAGCAAAGTCAAGGGGAATATAAGTTGTATTTTCAGAATACTCCCTTGACTCACAGTAGTTTGCAAGCACATATATATAAAAAAACCTTTGAAATTCAGTGAAAAAACCATAGGTTTCACACACGTTATAGTTAGGAATTAGCATTTAAAAAACCTTAGAAATTCAGTGAAAAAACCATAGGTTTCACACATGTTATAGTTAGCTGGACATTTTACTCGTAAAAAACCAATGAAATTGCCCCGTTATAGTTAGTTCAGCTAACTATAACTCGCGCGCCCGCAATGCACTGCTGATGACGTCACATATTACATCACTCATGACATGGTCAGTGACATCACTCATGACATCACTGATGACATCTCAAATGACATCACTGATGACATCACTGATGACATCATCCAGTGAATGTGGGTTTTTCTGAAAATTAAATATGTTTTATATATGTATATCTCAAGGTCAATGGAAGAATAAATGGGTATATAAGTGTCTAAATGGATGATTTGTTTTTGAAAAATTGATTGTTTAACTGACTGATTAAGTGTATCATAGTGAATACATGTTTTAGTGAGTAATGTTTAAATATGTATATATCTGTATCAGTCTCTCACTTTGTGTATAAGTGGCTGCATGGGTTGGTGAGTAGATACATGGGTGTCTATATAGGTTATTAGTTGGTTTTTTGAGTATCAGTCTGAGTGTCTGCATGGTTCGGTGGGGGGTATTACGTAGTGCATAGGTGTATGAATGAGTGACTCACTGTTTGCATGTGTTGAACACAGCATGTGTGCAGGACTGTATGGGTGGATGAGTGTGTGCATGGATGTGTTATTGAGTGAATGACTGTCTCAATAGTGTCTTTATGAGTAACTACATATGTTTTAAACTAGTATATGTGACTATTGGTGTATATATGTGAGTATATGTGAGAGTGAGAGATTGAAAGAGTTCTTGTATGAATAAGTATGTGTTTCTATAAGTGATTGTTTAAAAGACTAAGTATGTGTAAGTTTCCGTAGAAGTAAGTGTGGTGGTGTGTGTATAACTGTATATGCAAGTAAATGTATGTTTGATTCTTTGTTAGCATGAGTGACTATGTGTGTGAGTAACTCTATGGATGAGTGGCATTGTGTAACAGGATGTATAGGTGTATGAGTACATATGATGAGTGAGTATATGTATGAGTGACTGAATTGGACTGTTGGTGAATGAGTGGATGTGTATGTGGATCTTAGAATTACTGAAAAGGTTGTTTTATCTGGTATTGGTATGTCCATTGTTTTGAACATTGTAGTTTCTATTTTTGAATGTGTGTGTCAAAGGTTATATTAGGGGAAGAGGAGGTCTGCCACTCTATCACAAGGATGATGTCATCAGTGATGTCATCAGTGATGTCATTTGAGATGTCATCAGTGATGTCATGAGTGATGTCACTGACCATGTCATGAGTGATGTAATATGTGACGTCATCAGCAGTGCATTGCGGGCGCGCGAGTTATAGTTAGCTGAACTAACTATAACGGGGCAATTTCATTGGTTTTTTACGAGTAAAATGTCCAGCTAACTATAACATGTGTGAAACCTATGGTTTTTTCACTGAATTTCTAAGGTTTTTTAAATGCTAATTCCTAACTATAACGTGTGTGAAACCTATGGTTTTTTCACTGAATTTCAAAGGTTTTTTAAATGCTAATTCCTAACTATAACGTGTGTGAAACCCATGGTTTTTTCAGTGAATTTGCAAGGTTTTTTAAATGCTAATTTTTTTTTTATTCTTCAATTTTTTCAAACATATTTTTAATTTAATTTACTTACCTTTTATAAAGACTATGCTTTAATTTTTAAAATCCTTAAATATTTTTTTTTAATATATTTTTTAAAATAAACATGTAAAATTTATTTCCAGGTCTTTTTTTTTTTTTTTTAATTTTTTTTTGGTACGCGTACCGTAAGCTCACGGTAAGCGTACGGTTTACGCAACGTCCGTAATCTATCTACGCTGCTTGCGTATAGTTACGCACTTTGCGTAGCCGCGCGTACTGCGCGTGGGACGCGTGCGCGCTTACGCCACACGCGCACGTTACGCGGAAGTGCCGGGAAATGACTGTTATGCGCATGCGCGCAAGCGCGTGTCTTTTTTACGCGCACGCGTACTTTTTGCCGTAAGCGTACCGTAAGCGTACCGTAAGCGTACGGTAGGTCATGTGATCTTGAAACACAACTTTTGATTGGTTGAAACTACTTTCAGTTCTAGAACTCTCCTACACCACACCCATTCCCCTCATTTCTGCTTGTGATCCCTTGGGAGAAGGAGCTGGTTTGTCTTTGGGATACGATGGCAGAACAGCAGAGCTCTTCTGAGAGTGAGGCTAGCACTAGCAGCACTGTCTTGAGGCAGAGATCGAGGAAACAAAAGCCTTCTTATGTTTGGGATTATTTTACTTTTCCAGAAGGCCAGCAAAAGGTGAATGCACCCTTAGTTACTTGCAAGCTGTGTCAGCGTGTACTTTCTAGAGGTAATCCTAACAGGAAGTATTCCTTTGGGAATCACACCATGAAGAGACACCTCCAGGATGTACACAGAAGGACACATGGTCATCTTTTTGGAGGTAACTCTTCAGAAAGACGAGCCAGTACATCCACAGCAGCTCAGCCTGGACCATCACCTGCAGGGCTTACTCCTTCTTCTGCAGGTCAGGTGAGCCCTTCATCTGTGGGGGGAGAATCTCCTTTTGCTGGCCCTCTGGAAATGAACCCTCGATTTCGGAAGGTTGATATTCATTGCACATTTTGTAAAGATCTAATTTGCCTTAGGGAGACCAGTGTTTCCCTAGTGAACAACAAAATAGATCAGCACATTTGTCGCTTTGAATAATTTTCCCATGCTTCCTTTCCTCTGTCCCTGCATGAACACAACGGTTCTTTTAAGAGCCAACCTTATCTTTCATCTTTTTTTTACATATGTTTTTAAAAACTTTTTTTTATTTTTTTTTACCGTACGCGTACGGTGCGCGTACTTTTTTTTTATTTTTTAAAAAAAACACTAAAAATCATTTATCACATTACATTGTCCTTGAGAGACTACAATTATTATTATTGACTTACCATACTCACTGAAAAAATATTTATTCATTTCTTTTTTTAAGAAATAGTTTTAAAAATGTTTGTAGTTTTCGAAAATTTTCTATATCTATCTGGAAAAAAAGAAAAAAGTATTAATATTTTTTAAACATTTTATAATACAGTACACATATTTACATTTTTTACCAAAAAATCTTTTTGCCTTATTTTTGCTGTTTTCAGAATATATTGCATTTCACTATAAATTGTGAAAGCAATTGCATTCATCATTTTACAGCGGGCAAAAAAAAATACCAATCACAAATATTGTATTAAAAAAGCCCTGATTCTTTTTTTAATTAAACTTAACATTATAGAAATGCATAATATTGTAAAAAAATATCATCTAATACCAATACTTATTTCTTTAAAATACCGTCTGATATGTTTGTTTCAGAACTATAATCACAATATTATATCTCAAATAACTCCAAAATACATCTGATTTCATTTCCTTTAGGCCAAATAGTAATTTTTTTTTTTTTTTTGAATAAATTTCCAACGGAAATCCAATAAAATTCTAAAGTTTAATTTGTCCAGATCTCACCGATTCTCTGTAACATTTTGGTTCACGAAAATTTTTTGAATAATTTATTTAGACCACAATAGAATTGGTTACTTTTCCACATGGCCAAATAGTAATTTTTTAAATCATTTTTGAAAAAATTTCCAATGGCAGTCCAATAACATTCCAAAATTTAAAATGTGCAGAAGTTACCGATAATCTCTAAATTATTGGTTTTTCAAAATTGCATTAAAAATTAAAAAAGTCCACATTACAATTGGTTATCTTTCCATTAGGCCAAATGATAATTTTAAAAATCTTTTTTTTACAAAATTGCAATGGTAATCCAGTAAAATGGTAAAATTATTTTGTCCAGATCTTGCCAAGTCTCTCTAAAATTTAGGTTTCAGGAAGATTAGATAGGAATTTGCTAAATCAAAAGGCAAACGTTGTTTGAAAATCAATTGGGAATCATTACACAGTGTCCAGCCTTTTTCACATTTTAGATAAACTGTGTAATGTCCAGAAGTAACAGTAGGTCCATCATGGAAAATTATTGCAACAGTTACAAAAGTTTTTCCTGAAATTGATAATTGCTGTCCTGTAAACTTCTTTATTAAAGTATCCAATTTTGAACCATCAGCTCTACATCGTTGCATCATTAAAATTACATACTGTCCGTATTCCTTTAAAATTAATGTTGAAAACATGTCAGAATTACACTCACCACATTTCATGCTATGATTAGCATCTTTAACTAATTTTGCAAAAGTGACTGTTTTACTCTCTGGCAATGTCAAATAAATAAACCTTTCATTATCAACAATAGAGCCACATATATTATTACAATTATCACAACTATGTTCCCATTTATAAGAGAGACCAAAAAAAATGTCAATGGGAACTCCTTCTTCTTCCACTACCTGAAGAAAATACATCAAAAATTCATGTGCATCTTGCTGTTCATTTTGAGAAAACTGTGTTCGTCCTGAACATACATCTAAAAGTTTTCTAATGTCAGTAGCACTTTCTATTTGAGTTTTATCTTTACTCAACTTTTGAAAAAGGAGACTCAGCTCTGAACAGAATCTTTTTCCCTGATTTACTATTATCTGCTCTTGCAAACTTTCCAGATAAAATGCAACATTCAGCACTACATTTGCGTAGCAGTTGACACCAGAGCTATTTTCAAAATGACATCCTACAACCTGTTCTTCATTTTCCTTTTTCTTTTTGCTTGCAATTACATCACTCCTCTTTTTTTTCCTCTTCTCTACATCTTCACTACAGATATTCTCATTTTTTCTTTTACGAGAAACTACACGTTTCTCCAACACAGGATACTGACCTAAATGAGGAGCATAGCTTCTTCTTAATCTATTATACTCCTTTACACAATTTGTATCAGCACTAACTTTTGATTCTTCAAAGTCTATCATGAATAAACCTGATAATGTTTTGACTCGTGACAAAGCAACATATGCCATACCTTCTTTGAACACAGTTGAACCAATGTTCACAAATGCACAATCTACAGTCAATCCTTGAGACTTGTGAATAGTTACAGCATATGCTAGAGAAAACGGAAACTGCTTCCTACGTACATATAAGTCTTTCACAAGCATAAAACGAACTGTACAACGACAAATATCTTTAACTTCATCTATCTGATCAAATTTTATTTTTAAACATTCAATTCCTTCTTTTTTCTGATAATTAATAAAACCCACAACTCTTCCCATCGCTCCATTAACTAAACCTTTCTCAACATCCAAATTTCTCCTTAAAAACACTCTACAGTTCATGCAAACATATAGATTTTTTTCTAATCCAGCTGTTTTGGAGATGTTCTTCTCTAGTGAGTCCAATTTATTTTTCAGTTTGCCTGTTACTGTGACAGTAATTCTTCCATCCTCAATTTTGTCCACTGCTTCCAATTTCCTGATCTCTTCCTTTTCCAATTTCAAAAGCTCCTCATTGAATATTGAGCATTCACGTAGAGTAGGCATTAAGCAGATGACACTTTTGTTTTCTGCAATGTTCTTGTATATCTTCTCTGCAACTATTTCTTCCTTTGGAAATAAATTATGTAGCAGCCGAGTCTGTAATGCTTTTTTGCCAGCTTCTGTGAGTAGTCCAATCCTGATATCTTTCAGAATACTTCCATATTCTTCATCGTCTGCTTGCCTCATATTAGTTGTAAGTTCCTTGTACTCAAAGAAGGACCAAATATTTGTATTACCGATACTTCCCAATGACTTCTTCGTGTCTTCATGTGTCACAGTATTAAACACTGGTTGTCCTTTAACTGGAGTAAGTTGCAAAAGATCTCCAAAAACTATGACGTGTTTTCCACCAAATAACACGTCATAGTCTGTCTTCAAAATTTGCTGCATTCTTAAATGCACAAAGGCAAGCATTAAGTTTGATACCATGCTCACCTCATCAATAATGAGAACTTGCATCTTCTTCAATACTCGTGAAACTTCCAAGGATGCTTCTCCAGTTAGCTTGTTGAATTGTATTTTGTTCTCATGCTCCACTGGTAACATTAGCAAACGATGTAAGGTGATTCCTTTTATGTTATATGCTGCTAACCCAGTTGGAGCAGTAACCACACAAGACAAAGTAGAATCCGTTTTTTGCTTTAGGTAGCTTCTGATGACTTTAATTAGGAAACTTTTTCCAGTGCCAGCTTGTCCGCTTACATACATCCTGATTGGATGAAATGATGTGCATGAGCACTCTTTTTTTACATGTAGAAATCCGTGATCAATTTTGTTTTTGATCTCTTCATAAATTTGTTGCTGCTCTTGATTCAGTTGTCTTTCCAAATTTTCTAAGTCTATAAATTCTTCTTGAGCTTGATTCATAGCTGTTTCCACTTCATTCATGGCTATTGATGCTTCATTTTCAACGATTGGTTGTCCTAGGGGATCTTGACTGTGTGTTCCTGAACTTTGGCTGTCCTGAGAACTGTCTCTAGCTATTTCTGCTGCAATTGTAGTTTCCTGTTCAATTTCTTCATTTAACATTTGCAGATAAGTTGTGAATGTATTGCATTGTATGCTGTCTTTGCAAGCATTAAATGAATCCTCATAGCTTTGAAATTCTCCCAGTAGTTCATCCTCTGTACGCCATGGTTTAAACAACTGTAAAAGAGCCAAGTAGTAAAATTCTTTCTTGTCGGTAGTGTCGCAACTCAGCTTCCGGTGATTTATCAAACTTCCTTTGGTTTGCTTCACCAAACATCCTTCTTCACCAACAACTTTATATTTTCCATTATTAATGTCTTCTGCAGCTTTCCGTGAATAAATGTAGTTCTGCAACACTTCATAGAGACACATGTTCTCCAGATGATGACTTCTCTTGGGATAATATGTGTCCAACATGTTTGTTTTCAATATATCTGTACTTTCTGGGTCATTCTCGGCCAAATATTCTATTTCTCCAACAGATTTCAGTACCCGATTTCTCATTGCTGCAAGGCCTAAACTTGCCCAAATTATTCTTCTTGACTTCGAGTAGAGACTTGCAGAAGATAACCTATCTGAACATTCGTAGGATCCAATTTCTCGATGCGATAACATCTTCAAACTGAAACTGTACAGCTTCTTACTGACAGTCTTCTCGTGAGAAATCTCTTCCCACATTTCCTTCAATTCTGTTTTTTCTGATTTCGTAATGTAAGACGTTACATATCGTGCAACAGCAATGGAATTGTCAGCTACATACTGTATATCCATGTTAGCGTTCCACATGGATAAAATGACTGGGTTGTAGTCATTTATATTTTTTGATTCTTCTTTTCTTTTAAGGTTGTAGGTATTCTTAGGTGATTTTCTTGTGATAGTATGTCTCACAGCTGACATAAAACTGTTTACTCTTCCATTTGAAAGAACAGGTCTAGGAAATCCAAATCGACATTTAGTGTAGTATTTTTCTTTGCTCTTGTATTTCCGTCGACAGTATTTTCCACACCGATGACTTTGGAAACGTAAAACTTGCTCCTTTAACTTGTTCTCTTCTGTGCTTTTTGGTATACCACATGTTGCATATTCTTCAATGTAAGATAACACTGCTTCATCAGTATCTGTTCCAAACTTTGGGGCATCCTTGATCCACAACAGCATATGAATATGAGGAGCACCTCTTGCCTGGTACTCTTTTCTCCAAAAGAAATCCACTACTTCTCCAAGGGGTGGATTTTTTTTATTGCAGATGAAGGACATCATAGCCTCAAATCTATGATTGAAATATCTGCAAACATTAACCGGATCCAATGAGCACAGTTCTCCTGCTGTCTTGTATTCGATGTTTTTAATGTTTGAATTGGCCTCTCGTAGAAAATCCAGTAAATCATCCCAAGCGTACTCGGCACAGCTTAGGGTAAGGAACCATGTTGGTGTTCCTAAATTGCGTAACATGCATTTTAGTTCACCATGGCGTCGGTACCAATATTCATTTGTCCCACGCTGACAAGCCATCAGATTGATCAGTTGTGTTTCCAAATGATCATCTCGGTGCTGCACTTTCTCCATAAAATCCTTAGCAGACACATTTTGTAAATGTACTCCACTTTTTAAAATGTGATTTACTGCATAAGACAGTGCAGACAAGTCGCTTTCAAATAAAAGATGAAACAAATAAGGAATACTTTGTCGAAATCTGGGATCTTCAGCATATAGTCTTGTAGTCCGATACTCTGAAGCTGGAATCTGTTCTGGACGTTCATCGTATCGTCCTCCTTTTCCCGTAGGAAACAGCTGGGGAAAACATCGAGCTTCCAAGCTCTCCTCCCATACACTCACGGGAGTTCCTTTTGCTTTCTTCATCTGAAAGAGATCAATATTGTCTCCCATAACTTCTTTCGAATGAAGAGGATGTATGCTAAAATGTTCATAAATTTCTTCTTCCTTTGTCTTGTCCACTTTTTCAATTTGTCCAGTTGGTGTTTCTGTGTCTTCTTGAAAATCTTCGTCTTCTTCTTCTTCTTCTATATAAATTGATTCATACCATTTGTTATTTTTTTTCAAATACAAATTTGCTCTTTGTACTTTCCGCACATCTACCAGCTCCTGCCAAATCTTCTTATTCTTTGTAGGTACACCATTAACCAGAATAATTAATGGTTCAGTTTCCAAAGTATCCGCATCAATAGTTTCCATATTTTTTTTCAAATCCAAGGGCAAATACACCACTCTACCTTTTAAACCTCTCAGTAAATCTGAAGGAGGTAATTTACCAGTTTTGGGCTCCATACGTACTATGGTCTGGAACGGATGAACACATTGAATGAGTATAGACTCATATGTATTTAATTCAGAAAGTTCAGCAGGAATAGCATCCAATTCTAAATTATTATGTACAGCTCTGGTCGGCATTCTATTTTCCTCTAACTTGTTGTAACAGTATTTACAAATACGCTGATCTTCACCCAATTCAAAACAATTTTCAAGAAATATATATGTGGCAAAATCCATCCACTTATAATTATCTTCATTTTCACTCTTTCTGTAGAGATCAACATTCCTAGTTTGTTTTCTATAATGAGTTCTGCGGCAACAAATACAAGTAACATTTGGTCTTTCATTAGAGACTATTGCAAATTTTGTTATGTGATCATTAAATGTCTTACTTACAGAAGGTTCTACATTCTCTTCCACTTCTTCCTCATTTACTGTGTCCTTCTCTGCACTGTTTTGTTCAGGACCAAAGTAACAAAACTGAATTTCATCAACAACCTTCTCTACATCTGATACCGTTCCTCGGAACAGAGCCCTATTCAATTCATTTAACTTTATTGCTGGACTTTTGGCAAAATACAACCGTCTCACAAACTTTCTCATTTCAGTATGATGAACAGCCAGCATCCTAAAATGATGGAAAACACTATTGCACACTTTTCTAGATAGACAAGCCAGAGAATGACCCTGCAAACCAGTATTCTCTCTCACTCTGCATGGATCCAGACTTTGAAGCACCTTAATCTTCTGTTTTACACTTTTTTTACTATATTCTCTTAGAAACTCTCGAAATCTGTCAATAGATTCCTGACGCACAGTGCAAATACTACTACAATTCCAAGTGTACACTGGGGCTTTAGGACGTCTCCCCATTGCCTCATCTGCCATCACTTGTACCTCATCTCTTGGAACCATTATCTCCTTCTCCATTATGCAACCATTTTTTACTTCGTATGAACGACCTCTGGTGTCAACTGCATGCAGCAAACTATTACTTTGAAAATAGCTCTCTTCATTAAAAAAAGGTTCACTACTTGAACTATGCATCCACTTTCCTAAAAACACTTTACAAAAGTTTGTTCTGTTCACTACTCTTTTGCTTTTGCTTTGTGATTTCAGTACATTAACCATTTTATCTAATGTACGCATCCTATTCAAAATTAATATGAATAGTTTCCTTTTTAATTCTAATGCTTTTGCTGCAATGGCTTCAATTTCTTTTTTTCTCTTGTAATATTTTGCCTTTTGCTTATATTTCTTCACATCCTTTATCAAATTGGACATAACTCTTCTCTGACACATTTTTCTACGTATCTCTTTAAACGCTGTTTTTCTGTTTATGTAAAACTTTTCAGTTGCAGAAGGTATATTTGCATTAACTAAATTCTCAATTTTTTGCTGTTCTCTTCGTTTTGTTACATTCATCCCTGGACAGACATTTTGTACATTTTTCTTTGTTTTGAATATTTTTTTAAGAAATTCTTTTTTCTGCTTACCAGAAGATTTTTTCTTTTTCCCAACATGAGCATCTTCTACTAACTTTGGTCCTCCAGTTGTCTTCAAATATAGTTTTTTTTTAGCGTTTTTTGAACTCGAGATTTTGTAGGCATCTTAAATTTTGTTCACTGTTCTTCAGCAATACCTGAAAAAAACTAAAAAAAAATCCTTTATTGTATTTAAATATATTACTACATTTCTTTTCACAATAGTCACAAAACAAAATTTCTTTGCCAATTTGAATGCACACAAACTGCTCTTTTTTTTGGGCAAGTGAAAATCTCTTTTACAAACTGTCACATTATGAAACCACTTTTCAGATTTTTTAAAAAGCCCATGTCCAGAGTGCTACACTCCAGCAAGGGCAACCAGCCTTAGTGAAGCTCAATGTATTTGCATTACAGACTGAAACCTGAAAACCCCACTCGCTTCTAAATACTGTGCATGACTATACACGGCAAGCACATGGGTGTGTGCTAAGACTCTGCTTCTTCCCCCAAAAATTCACTCCCCCTTTCCATCTAATGCAACTGTGAAATCACCAGAGCAAGACGCAATAAATCTCTGCCTATAATTCCTCTATGCACACAGAGTCATGTTTTCACATTAGTCCCAAAACGAAATTTCTTTGCCATTTTTAAAGCACACTTACTGCTCTTTTTTTTTTCGGGGCAAGTGAAAATCACTTTTACAGACTGACACATTATGAAACCTTTTTTTTTAATTTATTTAATTGCACTTGTCCAAGCTGTTTTTTTCAGACCACCACCATGTGTATTCGCGGTGACTGCCTACACTCCAGCAAGGGCAACCAGCCTTAGTGATGCTGAATGTATTTGCATTACAGACTTAAACCTAAAAACCCCACTCGCTTGTAAATACTGTGCATGACTATACATGGCAAGCACATGGGTGTGTGCTAAGACTCTGCTTCTTCCCCCAAAAATTCGCTCCCCCTTTCCATCTAATGCAACTGTGAAATCACCAGAGCAAGACGCAATAAATCTCTGCCTATAATTCCTCTATACACACAGAGTCATTTTTTCACATTAGTCCCAAAACGAAATTTCTTTGCCATTTTGAAAGCACACTTACTGCTCTTTTTTTTCGGGCCAAGTGAAAATCACTTTTTACAATTGGAAATCACTTTTACAGACTGACACATTATAAAACCACTTTTTTTGATTTATTTAAATGCACATGTCCAAGCTGTTTTTTCAGACCACCACCATGTGTATTCTCTGTGACTGCCTACACTCCAGCAAGGGCAACCAGCCTTAGTGATGCTGAATGTATTTGCATTACAGACTTAAACCTGAAAACCCCACTCGCTTCTAAATACTGTGCATGACTATACATGGCAAGCACATGGGTGTGTGCTAAGACTCTGCTTCTTCCCCCAAAAATTCGCTCCCCCTTTCCATCTAATGCAACTGTGAAATCACCAGAGCAAGACGCAATAAATCTCTGCCTATAATTCCTCTATGCACACAGAGTCATTTTTTCACATTAGTCCCAAAACGAAATTTCTTTGCCATTTTTAAAGCACACTTACTGCTCTTTTTTTTTTCGGGGCAAGTGAAAATCACTTTTTACAATTGGAAATCACTTTTACAGACTGACACATTATGAAACCACTTTTTTTGATTTATTTAAATGCACATGTCCAAGCTGTTTTTTCAGACCACCACCATGTGTATTCTCTGTGACTGCCTACACTCCAGCAAGGGCAACCAGCCTTAGTGATGCTGAATGTATTTGCATTACAGACTTAAACCTTAAAACCCCACTCGCTTCTAAATACTGTGCATGACTATACATGGCAAGCACATGGGTGTGTGCTAAGACTCTGCTTCTTCCCCCAAAAATTCGCTCCCCCTTTCCATCTAATGCAACTGTGAAATCACCAGAGCAAGACGCAATAAATCTCTGCCTATAATTCCTCTATGCACACAGAGTCATGTTTTCACATTAGTCCCAAAACGAAATTTCTTTGCCATTTTTAAAGCACACTTACTGCTCTTTTTTTTTTCGGGGCAAGTGAAAATCACTTTTACAGACTGACACATTATGAAACCTTTTTTTTTAATTTATTTAATTGCACATGTCCAAGCTGTTTTTTCAGACCACCACCATGTGTATTCTCTGTGACTGCCTACACTCCAGCAAGGGCAACCAGCCTTAGTGATGCTGAATGTATTTGCATTACAGACTTAAACCTGAAAACCCCACTCGCTTCTAAATACTGTGCATGACTATACATGGCAAGCACATGGGTGTGTGCTAAGACTCTGCTTCTTCCCCCAAAAATTCGCCCCCCTTTCCATCTAATGCAACTGTGAAATCACCAGAGCAAGACGCAATAAATCTCTGCCTATAATTCCTCTATGCACACAGAGTCATGTTTTCACATTAGTCCCAAAACGAAATTTCTTTGCCATTTTGAAAGCACACTTACTGCTCTTTTTTTTTCGGGCCAAGTGAAAATCACTTTTTACAATTGGAAATCACTTTTACAGACTGACACATTATGAAATCACTTTTTTTGATTTATTTAAATGCACATGTCCAAGCTGTTTTTTCAGACCACCACCATGTGTATTCTCTGTGACTGCCTACACTCCAGCAAGGGCAACCAGCCTTAGTGATGCTGAATGTATTTGCATTACAGACTTAAACCTGAAAACCCCACTCGCTTCTAAATACTGTGCGTGACTATACATGGCAAGCACATGAGTGTGTGCTAAGACTCTGCTTCTTCCCCCAAAAATTCGCTCCCCCTTTCCATCTAATGCAACTGTGAAATCACCAGAGCAAGACGCAATAAATCTCTGCCTATAATTCCTCTATGCACACAGAGTCATGTTTTCACATTAGTCCCAAAACGAAATTTCTTTGCCATTTTGAAAGCACACTTACTGCTCTTTTTTTTTCGGGCCAAGTGAAAATCACTTTTTACAATTGGAAATCACTTTTACAGACTGACACATTATAAAACCACTTTTTTTGATTTATTTAAATGCACATGTCCAAGCTGTTTTTTCAGACCACCACCATGTGTATTCTCTGTGACTGCCTACACTCCAGCAAGGGCAACCAGCCTTAGTGATGCTGAATGTATTTGCATTACAGACTTAAACCTGAAAACCCCACTCGCTTCTAAATACTGTGCATGACTATACATGGCAAGCACATGGGTGTGTGCTAAGACTCTGCTTCTTCCCCCAAAAAGTCGCTCCCCCTTTCCATCTAATGCAACTGTGAAATCACCAGAGCAAGACGCAATAAATCTCTGCCTATAATTCTTCTATGCACACAGAGTCATGTTTTCACATTAGTCCCAAAACGAAATTTCTTTGCCAATTTGAAAGCACACTTACTGCTCTTTTTTTTTTCGGGGCAAGTGTAAATCACTTTTACAGACTGACACATTATGAAACCACCATGTGTAACTACAACAAAAACAATTCCCATTTCTATTATTCATTTCTTAAGTTACCACATACATCCCCTCTCAAACTGTAAACTCACCTTTAAAATTAGTTAGTTGTGAAAGAAATGTGACACTCAAACAGCAGATTATCAGAGCCAGGATCTCTGTTGTGTTCACCTCTCTCCTCTCAGCAGAACCAGATAATGGCAAACTTTCCCTCTATTTTTCCACACATATACATGTAAGTTTCAAATCTCAGTCCTTCCCCCTTTTTTTCAAATGTAATCACACATTTCTATTGGTTGAAAACCAACCCTTTTCCAAAAGTACCCTTCCCCCAACTTGACTTCTGCCTAGTACCCTTCCCCCAACTTGACTTCTGCCTGCTACCATAGCAACAGCTCATGGAACACTGCTGTGTAGAGTTAGGTCAGAAGTTCGACACACAATGTTTCAATTCCACAGAGCAAGAGTGCTTGACTTTTCAAACCTTACAGCAAATCCATAGTACTGTTCTTTGGTTACACATTTTTCTGTACCAATACAAAACATGCTTCTATTAATTTACACATACAGCCTAGTTTTTATTCTAGAATGGTATGAAACAGCCAATCAGTTCTTTTTGTTTTGAAAAAAATATGTATGCCTCCATTTCCAAACTGTCTTTCTTTTCATATTGCCATTCTACTGAAAGACACCTCCTGAGTGCATCCAGTTCTCCTTTGAAGATGTTCACAGTGTGGATTGTAGGGCACAGCTATGTCTTCTGGAGTGAAAAGTTTGCAGAGAAAACAGGTATGGTGAGAGACCTTGCTTTGCCAAATGTAGACATTAAATGGATTGGTCAGAGAGGGTTAAAGTGGCACCAATTGATGCCATTGGTGAAATCCTTCATTCAAATCCAACACCCTGACCTCATAATAGTGCACTGTGGTGGCAATGACCTAGGCACTTTGACTGGGGTAGGTCTGGAAATGCTTATGAAGGACACCTTTGCACAACTGTTTACACTTTTCCCTAAAACTGCCTTTGTGTTTTCCAACATATGCCAAAGGCAAAAATGGAACTGGTCCAATCATTTCTGTCCGCAGATTGACAAAGCAAGAAAGCACGTCAACAAATCTGTTTCTGCTTTCCTCCGTGACTATGGTATGGGTGCCATTTACCACAACAACTTGCGTTATGACATGCAAGACATTTATAGAGGAGATGGTGTGCACTTCAATGATGAAGGGAACAGAGTCTTCCTCTTGAACCTTAGACTCTGCATCGGTACTTACTTGTAGGTACCACTAAAAAAATGACTTCATAAACACAACAGCTCTTTTTAGAGCTCCCTAATTTCTAAACTCTTAAATCTGCTTTTCATTTATTTATTTTTATTTTTTTTACCGTACGCTTACCGTAAGCTTACGGTACGCGTACCCCGTGATTTTTTTTAAAATCAATAAATGTTTTTTTTGTACTTTTCTGTCCTTCTTTGACCCCCTTACAAATGTTAGGGGGTCTGTAACTCTCCTCATTGCCCCCTTTCCTTGTTTTCTCTGTTTTTTTTCTGAGTGAAACACACAAAATGGCGGCCGCCGCTTCCTGGTTTCGGCCGATTCGAATGTTTACTAAGATCTATGGGCCAATCAGAATCTCCTTCGCGCACGCCATGTTTCTTCCGTACGCTTACCGTAAGCTTACCGTACGCGTACCCCGTGATTTTTTTAAAAAATCAATAAATGTTTGTTTTGTACTTTACAGTCCTTCTTTGACCCCCTCACAAATGTAAGGGGGTCTGTAACTCTCCTCATTGCCCCCTTTTCTTGTTTTCACTCTTTTTTTTTCAGAGTGAAACACAGAAAATGGCGGCCGCCGCTTCCTGGTTTCGGCCGATTCGAATGTTTACTAAGATCTAAGAGCCAATCAGAATCGCGCTCGCGCACGCCACCGTACGCTTACCGTAAGCGTACGGTAAGCGTACCGTAAGCGGGCTCAGATATATATATTGATTTAAAGGCTATTTTCTCAGAATCTACTGAACAGATTTACACCAAACCTACAAAAGGCACTTCCTTGACCTAGGGACTACCTCTCTGCCAAATTTTGAGTAATTCTGTTCAGCCGTTCGGGCTGTAGCTCGTTCTAAAGGTCCTATGGAAAAATGCATGGGAAAAACGTGTTTTGGGACCCCCCTTTTATCTCAGCCCCCGCTTGACGGATCCCCCCGAGACTTTCAGGGTAGGAGCGGAGCATAGCGCCCCACCTATTTTGAGAAATTCGCGAGGATTCGTCGACCGGCGCCAAAGTTATTCAAAATAGAATGTTGAGGTTTTCCTATGGAAACGTGGTCCTAACTATAACTACCTACTGGCGACCGCCAGTAGGTAATATATATATATATATTCACTTAAAAAACCATAGGTTTCACACATGTTATAGTTAGCTGGACGTTTCACTCGTGAAAAACCATTGAAATTCCCCCGTTATAGTTATTGCAGGCAACTATAACTCACGCGACCGCAATCCTCTGCTGATGCTAATACTGTATTTAGACACTTTTTTACCCATGTCTTCTTCCATTAATTTTTAGCTATACATATATTACAAATATTTTTTTTTCAGAAAGACACATATGTCATCAGTGATGTAATATCTGACGTCATCAGCAGAGGATTGCGGTCGCGTGAATAATAGTTGCCTGCACTAACTATAACGGGGGAATTTCAATGGTTTTTCACGATTGAAATGTCCAGCTCACTATAACATGTGTGAAACCTATGGTTTTTTAGGTGAATTTGCAAGGTTTTTTAAATGCTAATTCCTAACTATAACGTGTGTGAAACCTATGGTTTTTTCAGTGAATTTGTACGGTTTTTTAAATGCTAAGTTTTTTATTTATTTATTTTAAGGTTTTTCACCGTGCACACACCGTACGCCCACGTTACGCAGTTCGCGGAATTTTTCCGTTTCTACCATACGCGCACGCTACGCGAACTCTGCGATTTTTCGTAAAAAATATAAAATACATTTTGGCCCTTGGGGGTCCTTGTGGGACCCCCTGACAAAGGCTAGGGGGTCAGGAACTGTCCACCCTGCCCCCTTTTCACGTTCTCCACCTTTGTTTTTCACCCCCTCAGACTGCGAGAGACACAATGGCGGCCGACACTTCCTGGTTTCGACCGATTCGAATGTTTACTAAGATCTAACAACCAATCAGAATCGCGCTCGTGCACGGCAGCGTGCGCGTACGGTAAGTTTTACCGTACGCGCACGGAGCGCGCCTGTAGATATATATATGCTTTTAAATGCTATTTTCTCAGGAAATACTGAACAGATTTACACCAGACCTGCAAAAGGCACATCCCTGACATGAGGACTACCTCTCTGCCAAATGTCAAGTAATTCTGTTCAGCCGTTCGGGCTGTAGCTTGGACTAAAGGTCCTATGGAAAAATGCATGGGGTAAACGCGTTTTGGGACCCCCCCTTTTTCTCAGCCCCTGCTTGACGAATCCCCCCGAGACTTTCAGGGAAGGAGCGGAGCGGAGCGCCCCACCTATTTTGAAAATTTCGCGAGGATTCGTCAATCGGCGCCAAAGTTATTCAAAATAGAATGTTGCGGATTTCCTATGGAAACACGATCCTAACTATAACTATCTACTGGCGACCGCCAGTAGATTATATATATATATATATATATATATATATATATATATATATTTTATCCAACAAAGTTCCCCAGCTTTGAGAGGGCACTCGACGATGCTCAGCCATCCGGCAATGTAATGCAGCTTGTTTGAATGCTCCCACTTAATTAATATTGCCAACGCGTTTCACGGCCTCTCGCCGCTTCTTCATGGGCTGCTCGGAAACACACACTGAAGCGCGCATTTGGTTTGCATTGTAGGCTGATTTTATTAACATGCTCGCCCCCAGTGGGCGTGTCTTAAAGAGCTTACTTTCCTGATGCATGATGGACTTAAAAGTTCCCAAATGCGAGATGAAGTTAATTCAATGAGTGTCCATTAAGAGCACATTATTTATTCCTTTTTTCAAACCTTGAGTAGGGGTAGGAACATCGCTGCAAGCTATTTCGCATATCGAGCATTGTGCTCACACGCTCTCGAATAGTTTCGAAATCACAAGCCTCAATCAGCTGGATACCTTCTTTTCCTGCTGACGATGGTGCCCCCTCCACGGCAGGGATGCCGTGCAATACGTTATCCAACAAAGTTCCCCAGCTTTGAGAGGGCACTCGACGATGCTCAGCCATCCGGCAATGTAATGCAGCTTGTTTGAATGCTCCCACTTAATTAATATTGCCAACGCGTTTCACGGCCTCTCGCCGCTTCTTCATGGGCTGCTCGGAAACACACACTGAAGCGCGCATTTGGTTTGCATTGTAGGCTGATTTTATTAACATGCTCGCCCCCAGTGGGCGTGTCTTAAAGAGCTTACTTTCCTGATGCATGATGGACTTAAAAGTTCCCAAATGCGAGATGAAGTTAATTCAATGAGTGTCCATTAAGAGCACATTATTTATTCCTTTTTTCAAACCTTGAGTAGGGGTAGGAACATCGCTGCAAGCTATTTCGCATATCGAGCATTGTGCTCACACGCTCTCGAATAGTTTCGAAATCACAAGCCTCAATCAGCTGGATACCTTCTTTTCCTGCTGACGATGGTGCCCCCTCCACGGCAGGGATGCCGTGCAATACGTTATCCAACAAAGTTCCCCAGCTTTGAGAGGGCACTCGACGATGCTCAGCCATCCGGCAATGTAATGCAGCTTGTTTGAATGCTCCCACTTAATTAATATTGCCAACGCGTTTCACGGCCTCTCGCCGCTTCTTCATGGGCTGCTCGGAAACACACACTGAAGCGCGCATTTGGTTTGCATTGTAGGCTGATTTTATTAACATGCTCGCCCCCAGTGGGCGTGTCTTAAAGAGCTTACTTTCCTGATGCATGATGGACTTAAAAGTTCCCAAATGCGAGATGAAGTTAATTCAATGAGTGTCCATTAAGAGCACATTATTTATTCCTTTTTTCAAACCTTGAGTAGGGGTAGGAACATCGCTGCAAGCTATTTCACATATCGAGCATTGTGCTCACACGCTCTCGAATAGTTTCGAAATCACAAGCCTCAATCAGCTGGATACCTTCTTTTCCTGCTGACGATGGTGCCCCCTCCACGTCAGGGATGCCGTGCAATACGTTATCCAACAAAGTTCCCCAGCTTTGAGAGGGCACTCGACGATGCTCAGCCATCCGGCAATGTAATGCAGCTTGTTTGAATGCTCCCACTTAATTAATATTGCCAACGCGTTTCACGGCCTCTCGCCGCTTCTTCATGGGCTGCTCGGAAACACACACTGAAGCGCGCATTTGGTTTGCATTGTAGGCTGATTTTATTAACATGCTCGCCCCCAGTGGGCGTGTCTTAAAGAGCTTACTTTCCTGATGCATGATGGACTTAAAAGTTCCCAAATGCGAGATGAAGTTAATTCAATGAGTGTCCATTAAGAGCACATTATTTATTCCTTTTTTCAAACCTTGAGTAGGGGTAGGAACATCGCTGCAAGCTATTTCGCATATCGAGCATTGTGCTCACACGCTCTCGAATAGTTTCGAAATCACAAGCCTCAATCAGCTGGATACCTTCTTTTCCTGCTGACGATGGTGCCCCCTCCACGGCAGGGATGCCGTGCAATACGTTATCCAACAAAGTTCCCCAGCTTTGAGAGGGCACTCGACGATGCTCAGCCATCCGGCAATGTAATGCAGCTTGTTTGAATGCTCCCACTTAATTAATATTGCCAACGCGTTTCACGGCCTCTCGCCGCTTCTTCATGGGCTGCTCGGAAACACACACTGAAGCGCGCATTTGGTTTGCATTGTAGGCTGATTTTATTAACATGCTCGCCCCCAGTGGGCGTGTCTTAAAGAGCTTACTTTCCTGATGCATGATGGACTTAAAAGTTCCCAAATGCGAGATGAAGTTAATTCAATGAGTGTCCATTAAGAGCACATTATTTATTCCTTTTTTCAAACCTTGAGTAGGGGTAGGAACATCGCTGCAAGCTATTTCGCATATCGAGCATTGTGCTCACACGCTCTCGAATAGTTTCGAAATCACAAGCCTCAATCAGCTGGATACCTTCTTTTCCTGCTGACGATGGTGTCCCCTCCACGGCAGGGATGCCGTGCAATACGTTATCCAACAAAGTTCCCCAGCTTTGAGAGGGCACTCGACGATGCTCAGCCATCCGGCAATGTAATGCAGCTTGTTTGAATGCTCCCACTTAATTAATATTGCCAACGCGTTTCACGGCCTCTCGCCGCTTCTTCATGGGCTGCTCGGAAACACACACTGAAGCGCGCATTTGGTTTGCATTGTAGGCTGATTTTATTAACATGCTCGCCCCCAGTGGGCGTGTCTTAAAGAGCTTACTTTCCTGATGCATGATGGACAGGTTTGCCCAATGGAGAGAATGATCGAATATCGTAAGAAGCTGTGATTGCATCTCGCAACCCACTTGGGATAATTAAGAGACTATTGGGGTGTTTTTCACATGGCGACTCACTGAAGGAAGAAAAACAGCACTACAGGATCCATCAGGCCACGGTGTTGGCCACGCCCACCTGGGCGGAGTTTCCCTATCAAATACGAGTGCTGTTCAAACCGCCGTGTCTTTCACTCTCCTCAAGCCCACAGCCCCTGACGAAGTGTGTATCCACGAAACGCGTTGGGCAGGACTACGATTTTAGTTGAAACAATCTCGCAACTTGTGATGTTCCTTTCCATTAAACGAGTGGCTACAGAAACTGACCTGTGTGGGCTCCTCATTGCAGGTAACTTTGCTGTTGGATGTATTGCGGCGCAGCCTGAGCCGCGAGTGAAGCCCTGCTGTGCCGAGGCACAGACCAGCTGACATGCCAAACGCCGTGTCAGTTTCAAGGACAGGTTTGCCCAATGGAGAGAATGATCGAATATCGTAAGAAGCTGTGATTGCATCTCGCAACCCACTTGGGATAATTAAGAGACTATTGGGGTGTTTTTCACATGGCGACTCACTGAAGGAAGAAAAACAGCACTACAGGATCCATCAGGCCACGGTGTTGGCCACGCCCACCTGGGCGGAGTTTCCCTATCAAATACGAGTGCTGTTCAAACCGCCGTGTCTTTCACTCTCCTCAAGCCCACAGCCCCTGACGAAGTGTGTATCCACGAAACGCGTTGGGCAGGACTACGATTTTAGTTGAAACAATCTCGCAACTTGTGATGTTCCTTTCCATTAAACGAGTGGCTACAGAAACTGACCTGTGTGGGCTCCTCATTGCAGGTAACTTTGCTGTTGGATGTATTGCGGCGCAGCCTGAGCCGCGAGTGAAGCCCTGCTGTGCCTCGGCACAGACCAGCTGACATGCCAAACGCCGTGTCAGTTTCAAGGACAGGTTTGCCCAATGGAGAGAAGGATCGAATATCGTAAGAAGCTGTGATTGCATCTCGCAACCCACTTGGGATAATTAAGAGACTATTGGGGTGTTTTTCACATGGCGACTCACTGAAGGAAGAAAAACAGCACTACAGGATCCATCAGGCCACGGTGTTGGCCACGCCCACCTGGGCGGAGTTTCCCTATCAAATACGAGTGCTGTTCAAACCGCCGTGTCTTTCACTCTCCTCAAGCCCACAGCCCCTGACGAAGTGTGTATCCACGAAACGCGTTGGGCAGGACTACGATTTTAGTTGAAACAATCTCGCAACTTGTGATGTTCCTTTCCATTATACGAGTGGCTACAGAAACTGACCTGTGTGGGCTCCTCATTGCAGGTAACTTTGCTGTTGGATGTATTGCGGCGCAGCCTGGCCGCGAGTGAAGCCCTGCTGTGCCTCGGCACAGACCAGCTGACATGCCAAACGCCGTGTCAGTTTCAAGGACAGGTTTGCCCAATGGAGAGAATGATCGAATATCGTAAGAAGCTGTGATTGCATCTCGCAACCCACTTGGGATAATTAAGAGACTATTGGGGTGTTTTTCACATGGCGACTCACTGAAGGAAGAAAAACAGCACTACAGGATCCATCAGGCCACGGTGTTGGCCACGCCCACCTGGGCGGAGTTTCCCTATCAAATACGAGTGCTGTTCAAACCGCCGTGTCTTTCACTCTCCTCAAGCCCACAGCCCCTGACGAAGTGTGTATCCACGAAACGCGTTGGGCAGGACTACGATTTTAGTTGAAACAATCTCGCAACTTGTGATGTTCCTTTCCATTAAACTAGTGGCTACAGAAACTGACCTGTGTGGGCTCCTCATTGCAGGTAACTTTGCTGTTGGATGTATTGCGGCGCAGCCTGAGCCGCGAGTGAAGCCCTGCTGTGCCTCGGCACAGACCAGCTGACATGCCAAACGCCGTGTCAGTTTCAAGGACAGGTTTGCCCAATGGAGAGAATGATCGAATATCGTAAGAAGCTGTGATTGCATCTCGCAACCCACTTGGGATAATTAAGAGACTATTGGGGTGTTTTTCACATGGCGTCTCAGTGAAGGAAGAAAAACAGCACTACAGGATCCATCAGGCCACGGTGTTTGCCACGCCCACCTGGGCGGAGTTTCCCTATCAAATACGAGTGCTGTTCAAACCGCCGTGTCTTTCACTCTCCTCAAGCCCACAGCCCCTGACGAAGTGTGTATCCACGAAACGCGTTGGGCAGGACTACGATTTTAGTTGAAACAATCTGGCAACTTGTGATGTTCCTTTCCATTAAACGAGTGGCTACAGAAACTGACCTGTGTGGGCTCCTCATTGCAGGTAACTTTGCTGTTGGATGTATTGCGGCGCAGCCTGAGCCGCGAGTGAAGCCCTGCTGTGCCTCGGCACAGACCAGCTGACATGCCAAACACCGTGTCAGTTTCAAGGACAGGTTTGCCCAATGGAGAGAATGATCGAATATCGTAAGAAGCTGTGATTGCATCTCGCAACCCACTTGGGATAATTAAGAGACTATTGGGGTGTTTTTCACATGGCGACTCACTGAAGGAAGAAAAACAGCACTACAGGATCCATCAGGCCACGGTGTTGGCCACGCCCACCTGGGCGGAGTTTCCCTATCAAATACGAGTGCTGTTCAAACCGCCGTGTCTTTCACTCTCCTCAAGCCCACAGCCCCTGACGAAGTGTGTATCCACGAAACGCGTTGGGCAGGACTACGATTTTAGTTGAAACAATCTCGCAACTTGTGATGTTCCTTTCCATTAAACGAGTGGCTACAGAAACTGACCTGTGTGGGCTCCTCATTGCAGGTAACTTTGCTGTTGGATGTATTGCGGCGCAGCCTGAGCCGCGAGTGAAGCCCTGCTGTGCCTCGGCACAGACCAGCTGACATGCCAAACGCCGTGTCAGTTTCAAGGACAGGTTTGCCCAATGGAGAGAATGATCGAATATCGTAAGAAGCTTTGATTGCATCTCGCAACCCACTTGGGATAATTAAGAGACTATTGGGGTGTTTTTCACATGGCGACTCACTGAAGGAAGAAAAACAGCACTACAGGATCCATCAGGCCACGGTGTTGGCCACGCCCACCTGGGCGGAGTTTCCCTATCAAATACGAGTGCTGTTCAAACCGCCGTGTCTTTCACTCTCCTCAAGCCCACAGCCCCTGACGAAGTGTGTATCCACGAAACGCGTTGGGCAGGACTACGATTTTAGTTGAAACAATCTCGCAACTTGTGATGTTCCTTTCCATTATACGAGTGGCTACAGAAACTGACCTGTGTGGGCTCCTCATTGCAGGTAACTTTGCTGTTGGATGTATTGCGGCGCAGCCTGGCCGCGAGTGAAGCCCTGCTGTGCCTCGGCACAGACCAGCTGACATGCCAAACGCCGTGTCAGTTTCA
Source organism: Triturus cristatus (assembly GCF_964204655.1). NCBI lineage: Eukaryota > Metazoa > Chordata > Amphibia > Caudata > Salamandridae > Triturus > Triturus cristatus. The sequence goes on from NC_140589.1 coordinate 187,555,289, forward strand.
AGGACAGGTTTGCCCAATGGAGAGAATGATCGAATATCGTAAGAAGCTGTGATTGCATCTCGCAACCCACTTGGGATAATTAAGAGACTATTGGGGTGTTTTTCACATGGCGACTCACTGAAGGAAGAAAAACAGCACTACAGGATCCATCAGGCCACGGTGTTGGCCACGCCCACCTGGGCGGAGTTTCCCTATCAAATACGAGTGCTGTTCAAACCGCCGTGTCTTTCACTCTCCTCAAGCCCACAGCCCCTGACGAAGTGTGTATCCACGAAACGCGTTGGGCAGGACTACGATTTTAGTTGAAACAATCTCGCAACTTGTGATGTTCCTTTCCATTAAACTAGTGGCTACAGAAACTGACCTGTGTGGGCTCCTCATTGCAGGTAACTTTGCTGTTGGATGTATTGCGGCGCAGCCTGAGCCGCGAGTGAAGCCCTGCTGTGCCTCGGCACAGACCAGCTGACATGCCAAACGCCGTGTCAGTTTCAAGGACAGGTTTGCCCAATGGAGAGAATGATCGAATATCGTAAGAAGCTGTGATTGCATCTCGCAACCCACTTGGGATAATTAAGAGACTATTGGGGTGTTTTTCACATGGCGTCTCAGTGAAGGAAGAAAAACAGCACTACAGGATCCATCAGGCCACGGTGTTTGCCACGCCCACCTGGGCGGAGTTTCCCTATCAAATACGAGTGCTGTTCAAACCGCCGTGTCTTTCACTCTCCTCAAGCCCACAGCCCCTGACGAAGTGTGTATCCACGAAACGCGTTGGGCAGGACTACGATTTTAGTTGAAACAATCTCGTAACTTGTGATGTTCCTTTCCATTAAACGAGTGGCTACAGAAACTGACCTGTGTGGGCTCCTCATTGCAGGTAACTTTGCTGTTGGATGTATTGCGGCGCAGCCTGAGCCGCGAGTGAAGCCCTGCTGTGCCTCGGCACAGACCAGCTGACATGCCAAACGCCGTGTCAGTTTCAAGGACAGGTTTGCCCAATGGAGAGAATGATCGAATATCGTAAGAAGCTGTGATTGCATCTCGCAACCCACTTGGGATAATTAAGAGACTATTGGGGTGTTTTTCACATGGCGACTCACTGAAGGAAGAAAAACAGCACTACAGGATCCATCAGGCCACGGTGTTGGCCACGCCCACCTGGGCGGAGTTTCCCTATCATATACGAGTGCTGTTCAAACCGCCGTGTCTTTCACTCTCCTCAAGCCCACAGCCCCTGACGAAGTGTGTATCCACGAAACGCGTTGGGCAGGACTACGATTTTAGTTGAAACAATCTCGCAACTTGTGATGTTCCTTTCCATTAAACGAGTGGCTACAGAAACTGACCTGTGTGGGCTCCTCATTGCAGGTAACTTTGCTGTTGGATGTATTACGGCGCAGCCTGAGCCGCGAGTGAAGCCCTGCTGTGCCGAGGCACAGACCAGCTGACATGCCAAACGCCGTGTCAGTTTCAAGGACAGGTTTGCCCAATGGAGAGAATGATCGAATATCGTAAGAAGCTGTGATTGCATCTCGCAACCCACTTGGGATAATTAAGAGACTATTGGGGTGTTTTTCACATGGCGACTCACTGAAGGAAGAAAAACAGCACTACAGGATCCATCAGGCCACGGTGTTGGCCACGCCCACCTGGGCGGAGTTTCCCTATCAAATACGAGTGCTGTTCAAACCGCCGTGTCTTTCACTCTCCTCAAGCCCACAGCCCCTGACGAAGTGTGTATCCACGAAACGCGTTGGGCAGGACTACGATTTTAGTTGAAACAATCTCGCAACTTGTGATGTTCCTTTCCATTAAACGAGTGGCTACAGAAACTGACCTGTGTGGGCTCCTCATTGCAGGTAACTTTGCTGTTGGATGTATTGTGGCGCAGCCTGAGCCGCGAGTGAAGCCCTGCTGTGCCTCGGCACAGACCAGCTGACATGCCTAACGCCGTGTCAGTTTCAAGGACAGGTTTGCCCAATGGAGAGAATGATCGAATATCGTAAGAAGCTGTGATTGCATCTCGCAACCCACTTTGGATAATTAAGAGTCTATTGGGGTGTTTTTCACATGGCGACTCACTGAAGGAAGAAAAACAGCACTACAGGATCCATCAGGCCACGGTGTTGGCCACGTCCACCTGGGCGGAGTTTCCCTATCAAATACGAGTGCTGTTCAAACCGCCGTGTCTTTCACTCTCCTCAAGCCCACAGCCCCTGACGAAGTGTGTATCCACGAAACGCGTTGGGCAGGACTACGATTTTAGTTGAAACAATCTCGCAACTTGTGATGTTCCTTTCCATTAAACGAGTGGCTACAGAAACTGACCTGTGTGGGCTCCTCATTGCAGGTAACTTTGCTGTTGGATGTATTGCGGCGCAGCCTGAGCCGCGAGTGAAGCCCTGCTGTGCCTCGGCACAGACCAGCTGACATGCCAAACGCCGTGTCAGTTTCAAGGACAGGTTTGCCCAATGGAGAGAATGATCGAATATCGTAAGAAGCTGTGATTGCATCTCGCAACCCACTTGGGATAATTAAGAGACTATTGGGGTGTTTTTCACATGGCGACTCACTGAAGGAAGAAAAACAGCACTACAGGATCCATCAGGCCACGGTGTTGGCCACGCCCACCTGGGCGGAGTTTCCCTATCAAATACGAGTGCTGTTCAAACCGCCGTGTCTTTCACTCTCCTCAAGCCCACAGCCCCTGACGAAGTGTGTATCCACGAATCACGTTGGGCAGGACTACGATTTTAGTTGAAACAATCTCGCAACTTGTGATGTTCCTTTCCATTAAACGAGTGGCTACAGAAACTGACCTGTGTGGGCTCCTCATTGCAGGTAACTTTGCTGTTGGATGTATTGCGGCGCAGCCTGAGCCACGAGTGAAGCCCTGCTGTGCCTCGGCACAGACCAGCTGACATGCCAAACGCCGTGTCAGTTTCAAGGACAGGTTTGCCCAATGGAGAGAATGATCGAATATCGTAAGAAGCTGTGATTGCATCTCGCAACCCACTTGGGATAATTAAGAGACTATTGGGGTGTTTTTCACATGGCGACTCACTGAAGGAAGAAAAACAGCACTACAGGATCCATCAGGCCACGGTGTTGGCCACGCCCACCTGGGCGGAGTTTCCCTATCAAATACGAGTGCTGTTCAAACCGCCGTGTCTTTCACTCTCCTCAAGCCCACAGCCCCTGACGAAGTGTGTATCCACGAAACGCGTTGGGCAGGACTACGATTTTAGTTGAAACAATCTCGCAACTTGTGATGTTCCTTTCCATTAAACGAGTGGCTACAGAAACTGACCTGTGTGGGCTCCTCATTGCAGGTAACTTTGCTGTTGGATATATATATATATATATACATATATATATATTGTGTATGTATGAAGTTATCAGTGCCTTCCTCCGACTCCGAGGACCACTCCCTACCTATGTTAATTTTACTGTCAGCCAGCCTTCCATGGGGGTGGCCTATCTGTTGGTTACACAATCAATCAAAACAAAGTACCTCATGTTGTCCCATATATAAGCAAAGATCATTGGATCAGATATATAATCTGCCTTTTTGTAGTAGTCAGGGCAGGGTGAAAGTGAAATTGAGCAATTGCCTTTGATGTAACAGAAAGAGTATGTCAAGTGCCACCCGTAATAGAAAAATACGAGCTTCCCCACCTGCAGACTGTAGTAAATGGAACTAACATGAGTCTGCGTCATGACTCGAGTATGTTTGCCTTGGGCGCAAGCTGACTGAGCTGTCATGCCGGCTACAACAAGGTTATGTAATTTCACTAAACTAAAGAGAAAAAGCAGACTGGTGTACTGTGCCATAGTCCTAGTATAATGCCTGAAACTCCCACAAATGTTAGAGGCTGAGGAAGTGGGAGGATAGATACATACCACAAATCTTATGTACTGTGCTTGCTAGTGCTACTGCTACTATGCCACTATGTGTTGAATTAATTTTGTGTTACTGTTTTTGTTTTGAGTATTGGTAAAATATTCTTTTTGTCTTTCTTGATATAGCTCCTCCAAAACCAACGAGGAAGAAGTTGGCAGCCATGGCCTGGCGCTAGAAGCTGGAGGCCATCTGCACCGAGTACTGGCAGCTGGTGGTTCTGGCAGAGGAGGAGGCGGCAGCAGCTGCAGCCTCCTCAAGTGCCCTGGGCCCCAGCCAGGCCCCTCCAGTGGTACGGCGCCACAGTCAGGCGGCCGCCCGCTGCCGCACAACAACATCTTCCAGCACTACTGCTGCCCCAACTGTGGATGCAACTGCAGGGCATATGCGTGCCGCATGCTCGTCTGGAATGCGCGACTGGAGAAGGAGGTAGAGGAGCTGAAGAAGAGAGTCAAGGTCCTGAAGAGGGAAAACAGAAGGGCCCTCCACTAAGTTAAAGAGTAGAGACCCTGTTTGATTGCCCCTTTTTAGGTCTCGTCTGCGTTGCAGCGCATGCGTTGCTTGCCTTGGCGAGATCTATAGTCGTTGGTTTTGTGTCCCGCTTCTTTGGAATCGGGGTTTGTGTCCGTCTTGTCTCCCTTAGGCCCCACCTACCCAAACTGGAGATTTAGCTCTCGCACGGCCGCCACCGCACAAGAGAAAGTGCAACACACTATTTCGTTTCGCTTTTTGGCCTTTATCCCTCCTGCCACTCCACTCCAAACATTACTCCCGAAAGAGTCTGTGTGTAGGGATGTAATGTACTGTAAAATAGGTGTGTGTGCCCAGATGAATTAACCTTATGGGCTTTAAATCTTCATTTTTTGGGGGGAGGGGGGCGCTAACTGTTTGCTGCGGCCCGAGGGGAACCTGTAGTCTTCCATGTGCCTACTCTTGCAATCCTAGGTGCGCACAGGGCCGATGACGGGGCGGTGTCATGCGTGGCGCTATCCATGACTCCGTGACTCGCTGTGTGCTCCTCATTTGTTAGTGTCACACGGCATGAGCCCAGGCGCCCATGACAAAGCGCTAACCTTTTAAAACCGACGCAAGTTTCGCCTTTAGGCGCCGAGAGTAATGTTTTCGCTCGGTTCGTTAATTATACACAAACGGGGAGACAAAGGCGGCCTTGGAGGGGACTTTATTAAAATCACCAGCGCGGCCGACATTCTTCAAATACCGTCTTCCTATATTTATCACATGAAGTGATATGAGGCGCCATGACGCCAAGAGGACTGGAAGGGCGAGGGACACAGGCGCTTAGAAACAAGAAAGTGGCACTACTAATTGTGTTCAGTATTAGATTAAGTTGTGAACTTCATCCGGGAGGGACGTCACTTCCTAGTTGTTTAGGTAACGTGGCCTTACCAGTACCAAATGGCAGCGGAGCTTGAAAGAGCAGTCTCTTCCCTGTTCGGGGCCCTAATACAGAGTTACATGCAGCCTCAGCGCTGCACCTTCCCGTCCCACCTCCCTATCTGGACCACGCAGCCCTACAAACCTCCAGCCATGGAGGAGGCATCGCTGATCAACGAGTCAGACCTACAGCTTCCAACGCATCTGGCCTGCTGCCGGCCTCCCCCGAGGGGACGGCACTGGCCTACGGGATCCTCATGATCATGGCGCTGTAGTGGCGGTGCGTCCATTGGGGGCGTTGGGGTGTTGCCCCACTAAGCTGGAACAGCCCCACGCCAATGGACGCACCGCCACAGCAGCTTCTGTGGTTGAATAAATTTCGCAGCCGAGCATCGCAGTCTGTGCCTGGGTCGGTGTGTGTGGGGGGTGGGGGCGGGGCTGCTGCTGACATCACGTGGATAGCGGTGCGCAGCAGTCCAGCACACAGCAGTGCAGTGGTGGGCAATGCGCATGTCATGTTTTGGGCTCTATTCTGGGATCCTGGCCCGAACATGCGCAGACGTGTGTGTGTGGCACTTAAAAATTTTGACTACTACACGACGTGACTGGGACCCGAGGGTGCTTCTCCTAACGCAGGCCCCCGGGTCTCATTATGGGCAGGGACTAACCCTGCTCTTAAGCCAATCCTGGCGCTGCTGGCACAGTGGCGCTAGTAATGCAGCGCCAGGATTGGCTGAGTTTATTCAGCGCGGTCTGCAGCGCGCACAGTGCAGCAGTTGAGGAGTGAGTCATGGTGCGCCGTGCGTATGGTATGGCCAATCACACTGCGGCAATGTGAAGCCATGCAGTAGTGATTGGCCATTCCAGTCTCTATGCTGTTCGGCGCACCACGTCACCGCGCCAGTGCCTGTTTTTGCCTGCCACACGAGACGGAGACGACACGACCACGAGGTGCGAGGCGAGGAGTCACGGTCAGAGACAGAGTCAGAGAGAGTCACACGACGAGTCGGAGCAAGCACGTCCGACGACGAGCAGAGACGAGACACAGACACAGTCAGTGCCGGAACCTGCAGTGAGTCAGTCAGTTTTGACTCTAGTATGTATCACGACGACACTCACTATGATTGTGGAGGCTTAAGTTTTTGTATTTTTTTTGTAATGTGTTCGTGTTGTAGTGTACAGTACACCGTCACGTCACCGAGCCCTTTCGACTGAGGCCCAGTCCTTGACCTGACCCTTTACATAAGAACCCCTCCTCACTTGCACTTAGTTACCACCAGGCCAGCACTATTCACGCCTTGTTGTGCGGACAGCCCCGAGCACCTTTGCGCAGTTACTATATTGCGCAGTAACATCTTTTACATGAAGGCATTCATGTGGGAATTGTGTGCCTTCTTATTAATTGAAAAACAAGGTTTGTAATTAAATTTTTGAAAATGGCTGGCTGAACCCAGATGTTTCCTCATGGTCAGCGCTGGACAGCGGTCAAAATGCATCCAAATGCCCCGCTAAATTGATATTTTTGTGTGCAGGCTTTTCTTCCTCATATTGAAAAGTTGATGTATGGAGCGCGCGGGAGTGTGCCAAAGTTCCATGGCGCTGAAAAGGGTATTTATTTGTCAAGCAGTGTTTCCTTCCAGTTCCTCTGGGTCCCTCCCCCCTTAAAATAGTCTAGTCCCGGTCCACCGTCCGTCTAGTGCTGGTGCCCCGAGAGGGTATTTCTCGTGATGTGGACGTACATGCTCACTGCGGCCTCGTGGTCTGTTTGACGTATGCTGCCCACAGCTCAGCTTCCAATCAGAACATGATGTGCACAAGGCCGCGGTTTGCACACAGGCGACAGGCCAAGCCACGAGCTACTGAGACTTTAAAAACTGCAAATATATATGAACTTTCCTTCGCTTTGCCATGTTCAAAGAGTAATTAAAATAACAGCATCCTATGATCCTACATGTTATTGTTATTATTTTAAATATGAATTGCCTCTTGCGTTTGGCTATGTGAAGTCAAATTAATTGACACACATTTGCAGGATTTTCTTCCGGAAAACAACCGCCACAGTAGGCGATACCTACTTAAATAATTCTTCCTCCATACAATTATTTAAGTAACATGATTGAGACTGAGTAGAGTACAAACACAAACTCCTTCCTCCTGGGGCTCATCATCTCATTACCCAGTGCCCATCTGCTTCATACAGAAAAGGATTTAATTACTTCCGCAGCAACTCAGGTTAAAGGAAATAAAATTGTAATTCTCTCATGCCGCGTGTCACCTGTGGATTTCAAACCAGCGCTAACTCCGATGCCTCTCTCTCATTGGAATATTTTTTTAAACATATTGTAAAAGGGATGAAGCATTGTTTCTGTTAATACACACATGGTGCCTAGCAACAGAGAGGCGCTCTGCTTTTCTGTGCAACAACCATGAGATTTATTCCTGTATATGTGGCTTTACGTCAGCTGTTGTGTTTTTCTTTAACAAATGTAGCTCTGTGCTTTAAAATTGCAGATGACCCACGCTCGCCCTTTAAAAGGATGTATGTATATTTCAGGGCACACCCCAAGGTTGACAGTGGTGAGGGCGGTGCTGGCACGTTTGTTCCTTCTGTATTTGTCCCAATCTTTCACTGTGGCCGCTGACAGGCGAGCGTGCACCTCATCCAGGATTCGGAGCAGGGATGATTGATGTTGCAAAACAGATTATGCCGGCGCGTAATCGGGAGATTCAGTGCCCGCAAGGCCCAGAACAATGACATGGGGCTCTCTGCAGTGCAAGTTAGGTAGCTACTGAAGAACGGGCACCTTCAGTCCTTGCCAGCAGTCCGCCCTCAGCTGGCAGTGGCACAGCCTGACTGAGCATGGCAACTTTAGGAGCACGAGGAAGCCAGAAGGCTTTGTGATAGGAAAATCCCACTAGACTGGAGAACACAAAAACATTTGGAGAGGCAATAAGCCCGAAATTTGATGTATAAACTTGTCACTTGCCTTTAGAGGTTACGAACATGGGTATACGTCAATGTGATTGTGACGTTTCGCTGGGCAGGATTTAAAACAAGGTGCTCTTAAAACTGGATTCTTCCCCATAATAAAATGTTATTCGCCCACCACCACGGGGGAATAAAGGTGTGTCTGTTCAACTGGTACTGAGTGCAGCTCTGCTGTAGTGTTTATTTGATTTGAGGAGTTTTATATGGCGCTAACATAACCCGTATCTGCGCGCTGTACAAACAGTCAACAGAAAACATGTTAAACATACAAATGTAAAAAGGAATAAGCAAAAAACAATGCATGTGTGATGGAAATCCTTTCTGGCATGTAAGGGGGGTGCGTTGCAGCATATTTCATGATTTCACAGTAGAGATAAAAAAGGATGTAGAAAGGAATGGTGAAGGGGGGGCAAAAGAAGAGACAGGGGAGAGAAAAGAGCGTATGCAGTGCAAAGGTGAGAGACTACAAGACAGAGAGGGGTGAGATGGGGTAGGACAAGGTCAATAAGATGAAGAGGAAGAGGAAGGAAGAAAGCAATTACGAGGGAGTAGAATGAGGAGCACGCGAGAGGAAGAGAGAAGAGATGCGTAGAAAGGGAAATGTTGTTATAGATGTAATGTAAATGCAGAGATGAGAGGAAGTGTGAACGAGCGAGGAAGGAAAGGGGCAAGGAATAAAATAAATAGAGAAGGAGGGGAGACAAGAAAATGGAAATACAATGTAACGGAGGGAATTTCTCAACAATTTAATTTCATGCCTATGGTCAGCATTTTTTGCATGTTTAACGGGAACCTGTTTTAATTTTTTTCTTCTCAAGTGTTGTATGCTAAAACACTGCTTCAGCGAAGTTCTTCCCAGTGGACCACCTTATTTATTTGATAAGATAACGCAGCGCTGCAGGCTGCAGCGCACACCACACACCAGAGTCTTAGATTCCCTCATGAATGCTGCCTGTGCAGTGCCACCCTTCTGTCTACAGTACAGTCTACTGTCTGATGTTGTTGCACCAAGGATATTGCTAATGTTTTTCCTAGAGAGAGATCAGAGTTTTGTGCAATGGAAGTTTTGACTCATGGAAAGGTAGTGCAGAACTTCAGAAGGTTAATGTGCCTGCAGCTGCAAAGAACATGTACGTGATGCAGATCACAAAATGCACATGATGTAAATAGGTCAGTGAGTCACTGCATTTGTCAGAGAGATCATTTTGTTACTTGAAGTTTGTAAGTTGTTATCCTAACATACAACAGTGAGCTATTATTAACGGTCATCTAAGAGCTGCATGCAAACTGCAAGCAGGTAAAAATTGTAGCGTTATGTTCCCCCCCCCCTAGTATTTGTTTGATTACCCTAATGTTTCAAAAATAAATTGTTATATTTTTATTTTCAGCACCTGGTAAAGCCTGAAACCTTAACTGAAGAACCACTACCTAAATTTGGGGCAATTTTTGGACAGAGAACAGTAGGACCCAACCTCATTTGCTGCTCTTTCATCCCGTCTACGGCCCAGCAAACAACAGTGTTAAAGGTAAGGAAACTGATGATATCTTTTTTTAGATTGGAACTAGGGCTATGTTTGTGGTCACTGGTCAGTCTAGATGGTGGTTGGGGTGGGTGCACATTCTGAAGATTGTTCTGTCAGTGGATAGCATTTACTAATACTGAGCCTTAGCCCTGTGCTTTGGGCAATAACGGTTGTTAAAGGCACTATCTATTCCTTCCTTGCCTTGTTCAAGGCCCTCAAACAGTCTATTTTGCAGTGTCTTCAGCAACCACTATGGCACACAGAGGCAGCAGGCAGTAAGGCTGTATTTTTAGCAGTCCTGTTGTCCAAAGGGGAGCTTTGGAGATATTTTGCGATAATGCACGATAGATGTACTTATACTGAAATTTGATATTATTGCACCAAATCTTATTCGTTGTACTTTGACTATTGACAGGCTTCTTTCATATTGGTAAGGACAGCATCGAAATCCATGATGAATACGGTAGAACAATTAATTACACGGTCATTCCATGCACGGCCACTAGAAGATAAACTACATATAAAGAGATTAGGACCTGATCGGCCAGACCTTCAACTACAACAAGTTACCCAGGACAGAGGAAAATTTTACACACGTACATTCTCAAACACCTGGTACACAAAAGCTGATTGGCTTACAGGGTGTCCATCAAGAAACAAACTGTTCTGCTTCCCCTGCTTGCTGTTTAATGGTGATTTTACTTGGACAAGAGAAGGAGTGATAGACTTGAAGCATCTGTCTGAAAAAATCAAAAAGCATGCCTACACAAGAAAGCATATGGAAAACGTGACAAGACTGGGAATGTTGGGAGACACACCGATTGAGCAGCACATAAACAGTGCATACCGCCAAACAATACAGAAACACAGTGAAACAGTTGATAGGAATAGGCACATACTATCAAAAATAATTGATTGCATTCGTTTCTGTGGTGCTTTCGAACTGGCATTGCGAGGCCATGATGAATCAGAAGATTCCACAAATCCAGGAATATTCAAAGGCCTTGTGGATTTAATAGCAAGCATAGACAAAGAAATGGAAGCACATTTAGCAACTGCTACAGTCTTTAAGGGCACCTCTAAAACTATACAAAATGAACTCCTTGAGTGTATGCTCGAAATTATCAGAAGCCATATTGTCCAAGAGTTGCAAAACACAGACTTTGTGGCTATTCAGGCTGATGACACCACTGATGTGGCCACACAAACACAGTCCGTATTAGTCTTTCGGTACCTGGACAATGGCAATAATGTTGTGGAGAGGTTCTATGGTTTCACTCAATTAAGAGACTCTACTGCAGAAACCATTACTGCAGCTATACTGCGTCAACTGAACTTCATATTTTCAGAGGTGCACCAAAAAAAAAAACTTATTGCACAAAGCTATGATGGTGCGTCCGTAATGAGTGGAAGCCTTGGTGGAGTACAGAAAAGAATTAGAGATGTGTACCCTTGTGCTCATTACGTGCACTGTTACGCCCACCAACTTAATCTTATTATGCAGCAGGCAGCATCAAAGATCTCCGAGACACAAATTTTCTTTCAGGATGTAGGAGGCATGGCACCATTCTTCTCACGTTCCCCAAAAAGAACGGAAGCACTTCAGGAGATTGTGGACAAAAGGGTTCCAAGGGGATCCTCAACTCGTTGGAACTTTAACATACGTACAGTCCAACTAATATATCAATATAGGGAGGACCTTGTGAAATGTTTTCATAATATAGAAGTCAATGAAACCTTTGATTTCAAAACTCAAAGTGAAGCCCGTGGCTTTGCTAGAACACTAGAAGATAGAGAGTTTCAGTTCTTTCTGTTTTTATTTCAAGACATAATGTCAGCTGTCGAAAATTTATACAATCAGTTACAAGCACGAGAGATCGATACTGTCTCTGTGAAAAGAAATACCGCTATGTTTGTCGAGCGCATAAGCATAGTGAGAAATGAGGTTCACAATTTAGACAGCAAACTGCCAGAGGCTTCAATTTTTGCAAACCACAGGAAAAACATCACCACTCTGGTCCGAAATGCAAAGGAGATATGTGACATTGTAATTGTGCATGCACAAGAACGTTTTGCTTTCACAAAACATTTGGTGAGTGCCGCATTATTGGAAAGTCAAAACTTTGCAAAATATGGTGAATCCTTCCCTGAGGATGCTCTGCATGAGGCTGTGGAAGCTTATCCTATGCTCAACCAAGAGGACCTCAAAAGTGAGCTGACTGTACTGTACTCAATGCCTGTGTACCGAAATGCCAGAGATGCCAGGGCTTTGCTGACTTTAATTCATAAACTTAATATGGAAAAGACATTTACAGAGACTTTACTTAAAATTGTCATAACCACTCCTATGACAACAGCAGAGGCAGAACGATCTTTTTACGCCTTAAAGAGGATTAAGACATTCCTAAGAAACACCATGCTTCAGGAAAGACTGAATGCTTTGGCAATGCTCTCTATAGAGAGCAAGTTAGTTCAAAATATCTCAGATTTTAACGTTCAAGTAATTGAAAAGTTTGCTGCACTTAAAGACAGACGTGCTGATTTTAGATACAAAAAGTAAACATATGTATGTTCAATGCTGCTAGTTTCCGACCACCTGTTTAGTTGTTTGTTAAATAAAAACACCTGTGAGGTACTCAGAAATGCATTATATCTCAAAGTCTGTTATGAAGCTCTGTGGTTATACTGAATAAGCAGCTACCTATGTTATATGACATGATCTCTTTATTACTGTAATAACTGCACTTTCTTCATTGCTTTTATTAACCTTTCTGCTTTCTCAAATTTGCTTGAAAATGCACAATTTTTCCACTCTTTTTTCAAAATTTTCTCGGGGGGAGAACCCCAGCGAACCCCCCTTAGGTTGTTCGGGCTCGCTCGCTACGCTCGCTCGCTATGCTGAAGTATGCCAAACATTTTACGCCTCACCACTTTCAAATGTCACCGTCCGCCACTGCCTATGTCAACAGCTAGGTATGGAGCTTAGAGCTTAGAGGGGTATGGTGTAGGTGAGAAGAGAGTGGACTAGTCATGTGTGTGCAGGATAAAAATGAAGGGGCAGTCCAAAGATTGGGATGTGGGCAGAGTTAGCCAATGGTGAGCGAGGTTAGGGGGTTAGGGGGCAACCTGTGTGGTTATGGGAGGAATGGTGTGTGGGTTGAATCTGACAGTGCACACAACGTTTTTCAACTGTAATTGGGCTCATGGCGACTCTTAAGGTTAAGGAGAAAAAGGGTCATTCTTGAAAAAAAGAGAAGGTAGGGAATATACGAAGACCAGAGAAGCCAGATTTAGAGACTGGCCGGCGAGAGTGGCAAATAAGCTTATATGAAAATTATGTAGACGGGACTGAGTCGCCAATGTAGGCAGAATATGTCTCAGAATTGTGGTGATTTTTAGTCCTAGTTGTTGCTAAAGCCATCTGCAAAACACATCGAGCAAATGTCATGTTTTCCTTGTGTTTCGAAATCTAGTGCTTTTGCTTATTGCCCCCAAACATGCGTTTTCAGCGGTTTTGATCCGCCGCTATTCTGTCCAAAAAAACCTTAAAGGGTCTCCCAGCGATGGGAAAAACAGTTTCCTTTACCCAGTCTTGCACCTCTAACATTCGCCAGCAACATGCATTCTAAAACGTTGCAGATGCTGTCTGTCTTGGTGTGAGATGTAATGTGATGCCAATAGTCACTTTACACCAGCACCTCCTTTTTGAAACAACATTCACAGACAGGTCTAGAACTCCAATGTTTTGGATCTGATGATGTCTCGATTTGGCAAGGAAATGTGGACGAACCGGTTAACATTGAACACTGATTTTAATTTACTTGTGCAAATAGACATTTGCAGTGTGTTTATAGCTTTATATTGACCTTTTTTAAGTGTTTGACCCCTCACAAAAACATACACCTTATGTTGCTTAATTCTTAGTTTTAGAAACCCACAGGTGAGACTATAGCTTAGGTTATGATTTACCACGTGTCGGATTCTGCATCCATTTATGTTTTGTACCATCAACCATTGAAATAAAATGAATGACTCAATAGTTGGCAAAATTCATTGGCACATAATATTTTCCCCCCACGAGAGGAGCATAGCGCTTCTAGTGGTAGATCATTCAAATTAGTGAACGTCCCTTAAGTCTTTGATACTTTTCTTCTTCAGGCATTGTTAGTGTATAACAAGTACCTAAGAGAAATACATCCACCTGTTTTCAGCACAAATGTATTTTGCTTCTGCTGAACTCAGAGATGTTTGCATAAACAATGGGATGTACTGTAGTAGGGTATAAATGTAAATACAAGAATACTATTGACATTATTTGGTAATATCTGCATGGGAGCAGGCCACTCATCTACACATGTCGCAGATTTTCAAAAGTTTCCTTTTCAAATGAAATGAGCTGTACCTTTTGCTGGTTTTTGGTCCTGGTATATGCTGGACTTATTTGTGGTGTTACTAGGCCTATAAGTGTCATCTTATCGGATAAGAAGCATATGCTGCTATAGCAAACCTCTGTGTCTACTGGATAAAAAGTACAGCCATTGCTTTGGGAAATTTCGATAGCTTCATTCCACAGCATGCATAAATTACACTTAAGCAATATCATGTTTACATTTCCGTCATTGCTTGATGCGTGTTGTAGGGGTGGGCGGAATTTGCAAAATTCACTTTCGCAAATTATCGCGAAAATGTTAAAAATCTCCGCAAACACGCGGAAATATCGCGAAGATGCGTAAGTTTTTTTCCCGCCCGTTCGCAAGATTTTCTGCATGGTCGCGGCTCGCCAACTTACCCATGTGGTTGCTCGCGGGTGCGGCCATCTTGTTTTCAGTTGTCTCGCGGTGCATGATCGCGAGAAGAAAGACGTGATCGCACGACGCATGACGTCACTGCGGGCGCGAATTGTCGCGAGACAGCGCAAATGTCTACCAATAATCCAACATCTCATGGAGAACGCGACCGGATCGGGAAAACTTGTCGGCGAACGCAGGAATTCAGGTAAGGCGATCGCGTGCACGCGAGAATGTATTATTTTACAGCGCGAGCAAGAAACAAATTATCGCTAAGCTGCGGAATGCGGAAATTTTGACATTTTCGCGCTTTCCGCGGAACGCAAAAATGTCAAATTATCGCAATTTCCGCGACCGGAACGAAATTTTAGCCCAGGCCTAGCGTGTTGTATGACCTTGCACAATAATAAGCATGAAGTGCATTGCTTAACAATATTCTATAAATATTTCCCAGTTATTGCTCTGTCGTGTTGCTTAACTAGGCACAAAACTAGGCCTCAGTTGACTCATGAACAATTGTTATAAGCCGGTAGGAAATCTGCCTTTTCTATTTAGTCTCCCCAGATTTTTTGCTGGACCCTATATTTGTGCTTGCTTTAGAACTCTGTGCTCTTTACCCCTGCTAAACAGAAATGGAGTTCCATTGCTCCCCCTTTAAACATACTTAAATTGGCTTATTCCTAATTGGCTCATTTAACTTTCCTGTAAGCCCCCAGTATATGGTGTAGAAAGTGTATTTAGGACCTGAAAGTTAAATGCTGCTTGTGGAGGGCAGCACCTGTTGTGACATCCACTATAGTAGCTGGATAAACATGGCTTCAGTCCTACCTTTTGTAGCCGGGCTGCTGCAGTGTAAAACCTGCAGTGCAACCTGTTTGCATAACCCTTTGACAGGTAAAAATGCTCTTTTAAATGTATTCCAGCTTGTGTAAGCCTGGTAACCTGCAAGGTAGGTTGCATGGTATTTAAAACAAGCATTTGCAATGCAATAGGTCTCGCATTTGCAAAAGTTTGAGCTATTGGCATTGTAAATGACATGCCTTTTATTTATGTGTTTGAAAACCTGCAGGCTGTGCGTAAACAAGCACATTGTACTTATAGTCCATGCTTATGAGAAGCAAGGCCGGCAGTCTCTTTTTTTCAAGGTCTATACGTACAAAGTGCGTGTTTATGCACCGCTTGCAGGTTTTCAAAACAAATGAATAAAAGGCATCGTCATTTACAATGCCAATAGCTCCAACTCTCGCAAATGCGAGACCTATTGCATTGCAAATGCTCGTTTAATCCTTTTTTTGGTGGATGAGAATTGGGCATTGGGCTTTATTATGGACATTGGTTACCTTTGGACTTTCTCGTTTTGGACATTGGATGGGGTTAGGGAGAAGGTTGGGTCAGGTGTTGTGGGATTTTGTTACATAGTTTATTTTTGTTAGGGGATTAAATTATATATATATTTTTTAATTTACATACGATGTGGTTAATGTTTTGTGGGGTTACTGTTTTATGTCACACTGTTTCCTTGCTGCTGCAGGGCCACAGCCAGTGTTTGATTTAAATAATTGGCTGACTTTGTAAGACACAAACAGAAGGATGCGGTACCCCTCACTGAGTGACTTCTCCTACTAGTACAGTCAGTCTGTCATCCAAGTCCATTATTATACCTCCACCAAACATCTTTTCTTTTGTTACCTGTGATTGATGTTTAAGTTAGGCACAGCGATGGCTGCATGACGATGCAGGTTGGGTTTACGAAGAGAATGCAGATGCCATGGTTGTGGTGGTAGTAGTAGACACTGGCAGTAGCATTTACAAAAAAAGAAAATGAGACAGTCAGTCGCCTGAGAGAGACTCTGGGAGGAGTAGTAGAGCAAAGTAAATAAAACATAATGGTGGAGGGGATAGCCGAGTACAACAAGTTACAAACTGTATTTGTGTCGAGTCACTCAACTAGGCCTACACTCGACACAAGCGTAACCTTTAGTGCTGTGTGTAATAGGATGACAATCGATGCCGGCAATTAATGATGATGGATTAGGTTCCTTTGTTAAAAAAGTTACCTCGCAAATATACTGATCATCATGGGTGGGCAAGCAGTAGAAGTTCCTCCCCCTGCCTTGAAATTGAATTAGTGTTGCTTTTTCCACATCCACCCAAGCAAGTGTGTGATCAATTATTGGTGTACATTTAATTTAGTCACACCTCAATAAACCACACAGCCCAGGGGGAGAGGGTTAGGGTTTGATCAATGGTTGGGAAGGGGGTTTTGGGGAAAGGTTTGACAAAGAAAAACCGTACGCATGGACAAATAAAAGAAAACACAATCTTTGTAGACTACCATATCCATAAATCTGTTAAGGGTGAAAAAGGAAATGCATGCATGATGATGATAACTTGATGGTTAATGATAAGTAAAACTTATTAACTACTACTAGACAATTAGACAGTGCAGGGCATCAGTATATTAATATTATGCAATTTGCCTTGCCTGTCTGCCCTCATAGAGACACGGATTACATACAGTTTGTGTTCTGTTCTGTTGTACCGGGCTTACTTTTAAAGGTAGCAAAGAAAATTTAAAAATAGCTATAGGGATGAATTATAAGCAGAGAGCAAACATAATTAATAATAACACCAATACACGGTAGTAATGATTGAAGACAAAAAAGGAATCAAATTATTTAAAAGATGATGAAAGTTGATACTGTTACTGTGTTATCCTGGTCAAATGGGGAGTTGCATCTCGGCATTCCTCTTGATCCACAGTCCCTTCCATGGATGCTCCGTCCATCAATCTTGGATGACGCCACTGCCTGCTGGTAAGTATGCCTTGTTTTTCCAAGTATAGCACAGGGTAAAAGCCGACCTGTAAGTGTAAATGGAAAAACAAATGAGATATTGAAAAATCAATGAATAAAAATAATGCATCAATTACGGTGGAGTGCAACAAGACAGAGAAGAGAACACTTTCAGACTGAGGCAGCATGGATAGATACATCATGTCTACTCTGTTTACAGCATTTTAAGCTACAACAACAACAGAACAGAGCAGGCCCACGGCACCGGGCTGTGACCAAACCTCCATTTAGCTTGAATTTTGACAGAGCCAGACAAAGCACATATACAGCAACCTAGCATTTCCAAAATTAAGTGACTAAATTAATGCACCACTGTCAGTCATATCACTGTACTCGACTCCACCACTACACGGACAAGTAGAAGGTCTGCTGTGGTTCTTGTTGACTTGTGTTTACCTTTTATGCCACTTCATGAAATGCAGTTATTCCATCAATCATCTCCGATCCTAAGTACTGACTGACTGTGAAGAGTATAGTATCTGGTCATCATGAGTCCAGAGTCCATATTCAAATATCCAATGGATCGCCCTGCAGTAGAAGTACAATTTTGTTATTAAACAACAAGTCT
This sequence comes from Triturus cristatus, assembly GCF_964204655.1. Lineage (NCBI taxonomy): Eukaryota > Metazoa > Chordata > Amphibia > Caudata > Salamandridae > Triturus > Triturus cristatus. The sequence continues at coordinate 187,573,307 of NC_140589.1, forward strand.
GAGTGTTTACAGCATTAACCAGAAACAGTTACAGGAGGACATGTATACAGCAGCAAAGCATTTTCAAAAGTAAGTAACTAAATCTCAACACACGGCTGTCAGTCATACCTCCACTACTACACTCGTGACTACATAACTTGACTCCACCACTACACAGACATGTAGGTCTGCTGAGATTGTTGACTTGACTTATTTACCTTTAATGCCACTTGATTTGAAATGCCCGGAGTCATTCCATCAATCATCTCCGATCCAACTGACTGACTGCGAAGATAGTATGGTCATCATCATGGTGTTGTACGTGTTGTCCAACAACTCCAACTCAGTCTGTAGTGTACCGAGTACGACTCCGACTAAGTCCATATTCCATATTAAAAAATTTAAAAATGCAACGGATATTGGCCTGCAGTAGTAGGAGTACAATTTGGTTATTAAACAACAAGAAGGTAAACATTGACTGTCACTTGAGTCACTTTTAGTTGGTAGATTAATTACTAGTACAGTTTAACTTCATGCACAATGTCATCAACACAAAAAACAGCAATCACTCTGAGTCTGCATCCAATGCATGCCATCATTACCTGTCTTGCTCTTCACTTTGGCTGTCAGATGCCTAGTTCTGAGTCTTACAGGTGTGTGTTTTTTTACAGAGGCAGTGGCCTCATTATTACTCCACATTAATGTTGAGTGTTAGTCGCTGTTTTGGTTTTCTTATTCATCTGTGGCACTTTGTCTCAGTTGAAGTTGGTTCACATGGTCAGTGCAGTGAGATGGGCCGCGGCCTGGGTAGCGGTCATTGGTTAATTGAGTTTGCAGAAATGTGACATGTCAGCAAGTTTCTTCAAAGAGTCTTGTCTTTCTCTGCCAAGTACCTTCTGTTCTGACATTGATGAGCTTTTGATGCCTGCCGACTCGGCGGTAGCCTAGTTCTGACAGTGATGAGTTTCGGCTCGGAAACAAAAGGAGGATAGCTATAGTCATGTTCCACTTCTTCTGGAGGGACTGTTAAAGGCAACATTTCTTGTACTATCCTCCATCCAATGTCTGGCTTCAGGGAAATGTATTTAGAGTGAGTCAGGAAGATGGAGCAGGACTCTGAGGAGTGGACTGTTAAATGCATAGAGGTGCAACTCCAATATAGAAATAAAGGAGAAGACGGTGGTGATAGATTTGTTGTGATCTGAACCAGGAAGACAGAGACACACACAAATAAAGGAAGGAAGAAAGTAACAATTTGAAAGCCTAGTTGTCAGGGAAGGGGAGCTCGTCCTCAAACTATAGTGGTTCGATCAGAAGTAGGTCATCTAACACAGAACTTCCGTCACCTAAGTCGCTCTCCTCTTCCTGCTGTGATTCAGATATTTTGTACTCTGGTGGTATAAAGTGTGGATTAATTTTGATCATGGTTAACCTCTCCACGCTTTTCCGCAAGAGACTGGTCCTTTTCACAGTTACAATGGCACCAGCAGCACTGAAAACACACTCAGAGGATACACTTACGACAGGGGAAGCCAGATACTTTATCGCCAGCCTGCTGAGAACTGTCCATTGGCTTCTTTCGCCATACCAATACATCAATGGGTTTCGACCCATGAAGACCTCTGTTGTGTCATCTAGATAGGCCTGGACCGTATGCTCAATGCTAATGGGAGCTCCAATTTGCCTGGCTTCTTTTGCCTGTGCATCAGCACTGGACTTGCCATACCCATGCCGTAGAAACCAATCAGTTGCCGATTGTACTGTGACTGGTGATGATCCTTTTCTTGCTATTGTTGATGTTAGTGGTGTTGTTGGTGACTGCTGGGATGCAAACGCACTGCCCTCAGGCTCTGAAGTAGAACTTGACTCTGGGTGACCTGTAGTACTCGTTCTGGCCTGGGGTGGCGGGCCTGTAATTACCAGCTGTTCGTTTTTGAAGTCAGTGGCTTCCTCAGCTATTAAAGTTTTATACTTGGCAACATTCACTTCCGAAAAAGGAATTACTGCCTTACTGATCAGAAATTTATTTTTATTTATTTAGGAGTTTATAAAGCGTACAGCTACCCCCGACGGAGGTGTCCCGGCGCTGACAACAGGAAAAATCAGAAGGTCAGAGAGGGGAAAAACTGGGAAGAAAAAATAAGATTAGAGGCGAGGAAAAAGCCAGGTATTCAGTTTCCTCCGAAATAAAGACTCAGAAGACAAAAATCTGAGTTCCATCGGTAATAGATTCCACAGCCTGGAGGTGGCCACGGCAAAAGCCCTACTACCAGTACGTGCCAGGCGGAATCGTGGGCAGAACATAAGGCGAAGATGATTAGATCTCAGATCCCGCGTCGCCTGGGTCAACCTGAGTCTGTGCCTTAAATATTCAGGGCCTCAACCATTGAGAGCTCTGAAAGCAAGAACTAGAGCTTTGAATTGAATGCGATATCTCACTGGTAACCAGTGCAGCTTAGTCAAATAAGGTGAAATAGAATGGTGGTAAGGAGTATTACAGATCAGCCTAGCCGCCGAATTTTGTACTAACTGCAAACGATTGATGAGATATGCTGGGGCCCCCACGTACAGACTGTTTGCGTAGTCCAAATGGGATGTTATTAAGGCATGGACTACTGTTTTACGGGACTCAAGAGGCAAAAAAGGAATTATTTTTTTAATCATTCTTAGTTTTCCAAAACAGGAAGAGGAGACTTTATTAATTTGAGTTTTACAGGAAAGTGCTGTATCAAATTGAAAGCCTAAATAACGGGCAGCTTGAACTGGCGCCGGGGGAGGATTTAGTTCAGATGGCCACCAGATGTTGGGAGGGATGGCAGCTTTTTGATTGAAAAAAAGAACCTCCGTTTTATCTGCATTTAATTTTAAGTTGTTAATGGACATCCAGGAAGCAATGTTAACCAGGCACTGGCGAAAATTAGCTAAAGAGCTATCAGAGTGGTCCTTAAATGAGAACACAAGCTGCGTATCGTCAGCATAAAAGATCACTCTGACGCCCCAGGATTCGACCACCTTCGCCAGCGGCCTGAGATACACATTAAATAGGAGGGGGCTCAGGGCAGATCCCTGCGGCACCCCCCATATCAGTGGTTTCTCTGTGGACACGAAGGATCCGAGGGCAACCTGTTGGAATCTGCCCGATAGAAATGATTTCACCCAAGCCAATGGGATCCCTCCAATGCCCACTTCCAGAAGACGATTTAACAAGATGCTATGAGAGATGGTGTCGAATGCTGCGGATAGGTCGAGGAGGACCAACATGGCCTCCTCTCTCCTATCCACACATTCGCGAATTGATTCCGTCGCTTCCAGCAGGGCTGACTCAGTGCTGAAGTCTGGCCTAAATCCTGACTGGGTGTCATGGAGCAGATGGTTTGTTTCTAGGTATTCGGACAGTTGCTCTTGTGCCGCCTTCTCTAACACTTTTGCTGGTTTAGGGAGAAGTGAGATGGGTCAGAAATTACTAAAACATAATGGGTCGGCACCCGTTTTTTTAAGGATTGGTAGCAACAGCGCATGTTTCCACGAAGAGGGAAAAAGGCCAGATTGCAGGGAAGAGTTCCAGATGACTAGCAGAGGTTTAATTATTAGCGGGGCAATTTCATTCAGAATCTGAGCCGGGGCTGGATCGAGCGAGGATCCGGACTTGCATTTAAGAAACAGGGACAAGGCCTGATCTTCAGACAGAGGTTTGAAAGAAGTAAATGCTTCCTCGCACGTGGTGTCATTAGCTGAGGTAACTACTATGGGAATCTGTTGAATAGTAGCTGTAATTCACGATTTTCTGATGAAAGAAATCTGACAGGCCATCGCTAAGTATTTGGCTGGGGATGACAGGAGCTGCCAAAACAGAGGGATTTGCGAACTCCTTAACAATGTTAAAGAGGGCCTTGGTGGAATTTTCAGCTCTTTTGATTTTATCCGCATAGTACTGTTTCATGACAGTGCGTTTAAGTTTATGAAACTCTTTGAGAGCAGATCTGTAGAGGTGTTTGGATCCTGGGTCGTAAGATCGACGCCAGATACGTTCCAATTTTTTACATTTGCTTCTACTATCACGTAGTAGCGTTGAGAACCAGGGGGCTGAGGGTTTAGATCGTGAGGAGGAAAGATTCTGCTTAGGGGCAATTTGTTCAATGGCAGCGGAGAGATCTTTATTAAAAGTAGATGCCATTACATTAAGATCATCATCAAGGGGATCAGAGCTGCTCCTAACAAATGTTCCAGGGCTGTACAGGTGATTTATGCCACTTTCTCCCCTGATCTCTGATGGTAGGGTACATCTTAGGTGGTCTAGGAGTAGATATTTCAAACGGAATCAAGTAATGGTCAGACCAAGTGAGGGGCATAGGTGCAAGAACGTTAAGGTCAAGCCAACTGGAGAAGATTAAATCAAGGGTATGTCCTGCCGAGTGAGTGGGGCCTATAACCTTCTGGGGTAGATTCAAACCTTGCATGGAGTCTAGGAGATTTATGGCGCGTGTACAATCATATACATCAACATGGTGATTAAAATCACCTAGTACAGTGAAGTGAGGGTATTTAAGGGAGAGATCTGCAATGGACGCCAGTAATGAGGAAATTGCAGGCTGGGGAGTGTTAGGTGGGCAGTATACAAGGACGCCTGAAAAAATGGCAGTGGAGGCATCTGAGATAGAAAAATAGAGTGCCTCTATAGGTCCTAAATTGGGAATTTTCCTAGAGGTGATGGTTAAATAATTCTGTAGAATAACAGCAATTCCGACTCCAGTCTTGCCTCACTCACGACTAATTCCCGTTAGACGATAGCTAGGAGGCAAGGCTAGGGCAATGTCTGGATTAGATGAGTCCTTGATCCACGTCTCAGTGAGAAAAAGTAAATCCCAAGACGTCTCAGAGAGTAATAGCCAAATGTCACTTGAGTGACACGGCAGCGAGCGGCAATTCACTAAGCCGGCCGTGTAGCGTCGTGTTGGAGTGGGAGGAGTGAATGTAGGGGTAGGAGTAGATTTATTAATTACAAAAGAAAAGGTGCATTGCTTACATTTAGAGTAGGGACGGGTAAGCGAGGTCAGATTACACCGTGCCTAGGGAATACACACTTCCTTGTTCATGGCCATAAGCTGTGATCTAGACCAGGAAAGCCTTTGAGTAGAATGGAAACCGGCAGCATGACTGGCCCTAGGCCCGGAACTGGCGCGGACGGGCGCAGACGGGCTCGCCTTCGGCGCGCCGCTGGCGCGCCCGCTGCGCCCGTCCGCTGCGCCTCCTTTGCCAGGGTACCATTTTTATGCCTGTGTGGCGGGAGGGGCCGAGCACTAGACCGCTCGGGAGCTCCTCGCCTCACCCAAGATGGCGCCCAAAGTCGACAACCCCACGTAATCGACCACAGTGGGAGAGATGTCGCTACGAGGAGGGCAATGGATTCCCAGCAAAAGAGTGCAAACTCAGAGTGCAAGAAACTTTTATATTTAAAAACACAATCAGTATAAAATCGAATTAAGGTGCAAGTGTAGGTACAAGTAGAGTAAAAGCAAAGTCACAATCTCTACATACGCTATCGTAGGGTCCCGGCTTCCGCCTCAGGACCTTCCCATTTAACTGTAAGTCAATGAGTGATGAGAAATTCACAGAGTTTTATGCCTGTGAGGCGGGAGGGGCCGAGCACTAGACTGCTCGCGAGCTCCTCGCCTCACCCAAGATGGCGCCCAAAGTCGACACCCCCACGTAATCGACTACAGTGGGAGAGATGTCGCTACGAGGAGGGCAATGGATTCCCAGCAAAAGAGTGCAAACTCAGAGTGCAAGAAACTTTTATATTTAAAAACACAATCAGCATAAAATCGAATTAAGGTGCAAGTGCAGGTACAAGTAGAGTAAAAGCAAAGTCACAATCTCTACATACGCTATCGTAGGGTCCCGGCTTCAGCCTCAGGACCTTCCCATTTAACTGTAAGTACAGTTGTACTTTGTATTGTGGATCCAAAACTGTGGCAGTAATGTAATGTTGATGTGACATAATGTTATTTTGAATCCTTGTATTTTCAGATAAGCAAACGGCTAAGGAGACCATCAAATAATACGCGTCTTGTTTTTCATCCACACCTGCGTGCATTTCAGACACCTCCTTCAGCTGTTGCTCATGTGCAACAATGGAATAGCTTGGCCCATAGTACAGTCCTCCCTGCTGACTTCACGTGTGAAGACCTCAAAAGGAAGTAGCATCTCTGTCAGGCATTTAACGAGGTCCCATTGGCCCATCTCAAAGGTCATGCCTCTCACAGTAGGATCTCCTAATCTTTGCATGACATAAGCATTGAGTGGTATGTAGTGCTCAAACAGACGATCAAGCATGTAATAAGTTGAGTTCCAACGTGTTGGCACCTCCTGAATGAGTGTTTTGACTGGCATTTTATGCTCACATTGAATGACCCTCAGCTGCTTCCGGGTTTTAAAAGAATGGCTGAAATATGTGCATATTCCTCTGCAGGTGGCCAGTAAGTTGCTAATTTTGTATTCATTTTTCAGAAAGTCTTCAACAACAATGTTAATGCAGTGTGCCAAACGCGGGACCCTGAAATAGCCACCGTCTTTCATGGCCCTAACTACATTACTGCCATTGTCGGTGGCAACAAAACCAATGTTAAGCCCTCTTGGGTGCAGCTACTCAAAGACCTTGCTGTTAAACTCATCCAAAATGTTTGCAGCAGTATGGGACTTCTCCATGGCAAACATGGCTACAGTTGCATGTTTGCGAGTGGCATGAAAAATCTCAGCAGCGTCAACACCAGCAGACATCTTTTCTCTAACCCCCACAAAAGAGATCCAGTGTGCAGTGATGCACATGTAATCAGTGGTTTGGCAACTGGTCCTCATGTCTGTTGTCAGGTGGATACTCTGAACAGCACTCTGGTTCAAGGCTTTCTAAGCAATTCCAGCACGTCGTGATGTAGTGCTGGAACAGCAACTCTGGCGAAATAGTAGCGGCTGGGAACCTGCCATTTTGGGGCAGATGGTTGTCACAAATTCCAGAAAAAAACCCCCTTCAACAAAAGTAAAAGGGAGAAGGTCCAGTGAGAACATTTTAGCCAGCTTCGCATTGTACAAACGTGCTATTGGGTGGTTGCGTTCGTCCTGCCCCTCTGACCTAAACATCCTGATAAAGGTAGGCTGCATGGTTTTCCTTTCTCTTAGGCTCAACGACACACTTTTTTTCATTGCGGCACTCCTTGCTGTCTCAGGCTGACTCTTACTTGTGCCACTGAGATGTTGCTGAGGATGTGGGTGATAACACTGCACCGCTGGGGATCTTCTACTCGTTTATCCCCACCAACACCAATGGTTTCAGTTTTTATGCCGCGAAGGTGGTCCTCCCAGTCGATCAAGTGATGCTTTTTCAGATGGGTTATTTGGCCTCCGGTACCATAGTTTGTACCAGGCTTACCCCGACTAACAGAGGTATTACAAATGGAGCATATAGCAATGTTCTCCTCCTTTTCGCCAACCGTAAAGAAGTCCCAAACTGGGGAGCTTAACTCTTGGCCCCCTCTGGAGGTGCCACTTCCAATGCCGGATGAACTGGAGGGTGTGCGTTTATTTTGACTCTGTGCTGTACCCCTACCTACTTCTACTGAGGTGGTGGTTGTGCTGGATATAGGTCGCGGCCGGGCCTTTCCTAATGCAAATATGGAAGCTGTAGGTCGTGTTGGTGTTACCTGTGTTGGAGGTATGCGTGCTACATCCCTCGCAGCGATTTTGGATAGGGTAATAATGTTGGTCTCCATCTCCTCGGGCCGGGAGTGATGTTTGTGATGACTGGCTCATCATCATCCTGCTGTTCTACATTAACCTCCATAAGTGTAAGGCTTTCTGGAGCCTTCCTTTTCCCTAGTCTGGTCTTGGGACGTGTCTTCCTCTCAGACTCAGTTTGTGGCTTCCAAGTGGCATCTAGATCATCAGAAGGGGTGGTTGGCGAAGAACTTTATGGACTAACCCCCCTTTTCTTTGCTGGGGATTTGGAGGACAATGGATCTTCTGAATGAGTGGCTTCCTCTTCTTCTTCCTCTGCATGAAGCTCAATTTCCTGAACTGCCCCTACTTCGGGAGAAACAACAACTACTATTGCGGGTGGTGGTTGCGGCTGTTGTTGATCACTTATCTGCTGTGTTGATTGGGTACTACTTTGAGATAGCGATAAGTTTATCTCATGCTCAGCATCACTGGTTTCCACCCTTAGGCTGGCTACCTCTTCCACACTCATGTGCTTGGGCCTGGGTTGGTGGGTTGGGCCCACTGATGCGGAGGTGCTGCCCCCATCTTGCCCCCCGGACACCGCTGCTGCAGGCGTAATTTTTGGTTTCCCAAAAAAGGTTTTGGTCGGCACACCAGACTAAAAGTGTCACTTCCTTCTTCTTTTCCTTCTTCTCAATAGCAACTTTCTTGGTACTGGAGGACCTGGTACCTGCTTTCTTTGGGGCCATCTTCTTCAGATGTCAGCAGCACTCAGTTGCTCAAGTTGCAGAGATGTCTGGTCAGGTCACACATCACATCGTGTACAGCAGCAGGACGTCTGTCTGGCAGCACAACGTCCGATGATGACACACCTCCTCGTCAGTCTTTTGTGCACCTAAAAGCAAAAAAGCCAGAAGAACATCAGTCAAACGTGGAATTTGTTGTGCTTAAATTACTAATAGTACAATCAAACTAAATTAATATATAATATATAACTTAGTGTGTGGTGGTCACAATTATAACATTTTAGTAACTCAGTGAAAAACAACAGTGTAGTCATTGATGAGTCTTTGACAACAAGGCCAGGGCTTTCCTGGTCTACTGTGTACACTCAGGAAGAATAAGAATAGCAAAGAACAAAAACAAAAATGTAGTGGAGCCTGTTTGGCCTAAATTTGTGCATCACGTGGGATGGATGCAGCATCAGGGAGCTGCAGCCGGCAATGGGGATGGATTTGGAAGCAGTAAGACAAGAGGAACAATGGAAAGACTCACAGGCCTATGTGGCAAAAACAGCACACTACTAACAACTACCACAAAATGGCCCCCAGCCACATGGTCACTCACAGGCACAAGGCACGGCAAACAATTAACTCAAGCAGGCCTATATGTCCAGACAAAGGATGCTTGATAAACAACGCAGCTTTAATGCAAAAACAAAAATCCACATGGCTAAAAACAGGTTGGAAAGTTACACAACAACCAAAACCACAACAACCACACATACACATGCAAAAAAGGCATTTATTTAACACATCCAAAAAGTGAAATACACCCCCAAAAACACCCCACATTTTGCAATTGAATCCAATGCCATCCATGCCCTAAATGAAATTCAACAGACACCACAGAAACAGTTGTTTCATGCACCCATGATGATTGAGGAGTACCTCTGGGCCTACTGGCTGAAAAGGCCTAACACACACCCAAAAGCTGAACCTCCCCACCACATTTTACAATTCAATCTAATGCCATCCATGCCGTAAATGATGTTTAAATTCAACAGACAACACAAAAACAGTTGTTTCATGCACCCATGATGATTGATGAGTACCTCTGGGCCTACTGGCAGAATAGGCCACAAGCTTGGAGGCCTAAGGGAAAAGCACAGTGGCTGGTCCCACAAAATGGCCGTACATGGCCAGGCCACCCACAATAGCAAGAAAGTGAAGACAAAGGATAGGACCAGGAAGTTGGAGACTCTGGGGAACTTCCTTCCTCTTTAAAAAAATTGTAAAAAAAGAAAAATGACTCCTTGCTCAAAAAACTACAGCCAAATGAGAACCTGAGGAGTTTTTTTAGCAAAATGAACAAAATCATCATTTTTATGATGGTTTTATGCTGCTCGAGAGATATTCTTCGCAAGATTACAAATTCTGCGTGTTCGGCATCACGATCTTCACAAAAAGTCGTTATTGCGTGCGTAAACACGCATATTGAGAGCACGAAGAAGAAAAAAAGTGTAAGTCCGCGTTGTCACGCAGTGCGGAGTTGCCAAAACTCCGCGAGCTGAATGCCCAGGGTTACCTACTGGCTGACATGGCCTATTTATTTAACACACACCAAAAAACTGAAATGCCACACCAAAAACCACATTTTGCAATTCAATCCAATGTCATCCATGCCATAAATGATGTTGAAATTCAACAGACAACACAGAAACAGTTTTATGCACCCATGATGACTACCTCTGGGCCTACTGGCAGACTAGGCCACAAGCTTGGAAGCCTATGGCAAAAGGAAGCACACTGCCTTGCTCCACAAAATGGCCCCACCCACATGGCCAGGCCACCCACAATAACAAGAAAGTGAAGACAGACAATGAATGCAGGCCTATGGCAAAAGCACACTGCCTGGATGGCTCCACAAAATGGCCGCTGGCCACCACAACAAAAAGAAATGGAAGACAGACAATGCAAGCCTATGGCAAAAGCACACAGCCTGCCTTCACAAAATGGCCACCACCCACATGGGCAGGTCACAACAACAACAAGCATAAGCCAAGGGGAACAAAGAAAAGACATGCAGGCCTATATGGAAAAAGCAGCACACTACTAAACTACCACCTCAATATGGCCCCAAGCCACTTAGTCACTCACAGTCACAACAGACCATGGAAAACAATGAACTCAAGCAGGACTATATATGACCAGACAAAGGAGGCCTGCTAAACAACACAGCTTTAATACAAAAATACAACAACGAAAATCAACATGGCTACGAAAGGTTTGAAAGTTACACAGCAAGCACACACACACATCCAACAAAGGTATTTGTTTATAAACACACACACACAAAAAGTGGAATACACCCCAAAAACCACATTTAGCAATTCAATCCAATGCCATCCATGCCCTACATGATGTTTAAATTCAGCAGACACCACAGAAACATGCACCCAGGCCTACAGGCTGAAATTTCAAAGAAAAACAACTAAGCCCCTACTGAAACTACAGGCCACCCACAACAATACATTTTAAAAACAATGAAAACCCTCCAAAAATGTAGGTACAAGCAAGCCCCAATCAAACAAACAAGTACACAAATTCTCCAACTTACTTTTAAAATCTCAAATCCAAAAGTCCTCACATCCAACCAAATGATATGCTGCAGCAGACAGACACAAAAAGTGATCCTTCCAGCTCCAAATCCAAATCCCAATGAAAGTGAACAGCACATGGACAAAGCACTGGGAGGAGCCTGCTGGACAGGAATAGGAAGTTGGAGACTCAGGGGCACTTCTTCCTCTTGAAAAAAAAGTAAAAAAAAGAAAAAGGACTCCTTGCACAAAAAACTACAGCCAAATCACAATCTGAGGAGTTTTTTTTAGCAAAATGATCATTTTCGAGAAGGTTTATTGATGCTCGAGAGATATTCTTCGACAGATTGCAGTTTCTGCATGTTTGGGATCTCGATCTTACCAACAATGCTGCTGGAAGCCAGATGGCGCGTCCGAATGACGTGTTCGCGTTCGCACACTCTCGCGGGATCGTGCGGCCAGATTCCAAATCTCGTCGGCGAATGCAGAATCACAGTAAGTCATTACTGCGTGTCCGAGAACGCATATTGAGCACGCAAAGAAGAAAAACAGCTAAGCTACGTTGCAGATTGTGTAGTATTTGGTAACTATGCATTCTACGCGAACCGCAAAGTTACCAAAACTACGCGAACTCCGCGAGCGTAGCATAGTTCACTGCCCAGGGTTAGTGGAATTCACACCAGAAATCAGTTTGCCCCTCTGGAGAGCTTAGAAGGTTACAAGTGACTCCCTAGGACAGGAAACAAGTTGGAGCAGGTTAGGGATTGTAGGTAACTAAGAAAAAGGGAGTAAGATCAAAAGCCTGAGGGATCACGAAACTGAAGTTGATACCATGGAATATTGTAGGGTATAGCTGCAAGAATGATAATAATGAATGGATAGAAGAGATTACATAAAATGAAATCTTTTGCCTCCAGGAAACCTGGGAGGTGGGTCTCATATCTCTGGATGGATATCAATTGCACCAAACCCTGGAAGTACCCTCTAGAGCCAGTAGGACAAAGGGAGGGATACTGACATTCTTAGCAAATACCCTCAAGATTAACATTTTAAAAAATGTTAATGACTCCCCTTATTTCCATTATTTGGTTTGTGAGGGACAAGGAGACTGGGACTTAGCAATTATAGATTACTATAACAATCACTTTTGGAATATTGTGTATGTGGAAGAATACGGTGAAAAGATGATTAGTCACCAACATCCTAAACCCTTGAAAATCATTTGGATGTGAGACAAATAGTTGAAAAACCGATTTGCGGAGAAACAGATTGTAACGGAGACCTTATTGTTCACTTTAGCCACTGCCCCTATGGGAATGCCTTAAATAGGGTTCTGATTACATGGAGATTAGTGGTTGGCAATAGGATAAACCCGCACACCAGATTAATGGTTAAAACGTTTGGAATGCACAGGAAAAGGTTCTACAATTGATTACATCATAGCCTCAGAAAATCTGAGAGACCGCATAAAGAATATGAAGGTACTGTCTAAAGATTTTAGTGATCATACCCTACTCACCAGTGAACTGGGCTTTGGAGGGCACATTGAATCGGTGGAGAGGAGAGTCCCAAAGCCAGTTTTAACTGGAAAAATGGTTTTACAGAGAGGATGAGGTTAACTTATTCACCTCAGTTCTTACATGTAATAAACTTGAGGTTACGACTTGTTTAGATGAAATGTTCAGCTTGTACGGACCCTATTTTTCAGGTACAAAGAAGTAAGAGGAAAAAGGCTGAAACACTTAAGCATGGGAGAATCTAAGGCACGCCTCTGCGAATATTGATAGCTGTGGGTTCTGGAAGGCTGTAAATGCCCCATTCTTAAAAGATGCAGGGGAGCCGTCTTTAGATGTACACATTGACGAGGATGGCTGGGTTACACATATTCAAGGCATTTTCCAAAATAATGAAGGGTTCATACATCTTGTAGATTGCCTGATGATGGTAAACAACCCCCACCTGATTTTTGAAGTGGTAAAAATAGAATAAACCCTAAAACAGTCATACACCTGAAAGCCCCTGATCCTGATGCGACTCCTGTTGACATCTTTTCAACTAATAAGCTGTTCTGGGGTCCATTACTGGTAAATGTTTTTAACTCTATAGTGAAAATGGGCCTGCCGACTTCTTGGAACCACTCAATATTTGTACCAATTTATAAAAAGAGGAACAGATCTAACTCTATAAATTACAAGCCTATGTTCCTAGTTGATTGTACAGCTAAATTAATGGAATGTCTCCTATTGAACAGGCTAGAAGAAAGGGTAGGAGAAAGGAAGATCCTCTCTGAGGCCCAATGCGGCTTCAGGAAGGGCAAAGGAACAACAGATCAATGCCCGAACCTAATGATGGGGTCTGCAAAATATACAATGGTAAAGAAAGGTCAACTCTGTATGGACTTTATGGACCTTTCTGCTGCATTCGACTGTGTGGGCCACAGTAAACTATGGGCCATCATTGAGAGCATGGGAGTGGATGCACCAATAATCACTTTTATAAGGTAACTGTATGTGGAAGCAACGGCAAGTGTTTAGTATGGGAAACAAGGGGAGTACTCAAATCCATTCACATTAAAAAAAGGCGTGAGAGAAGGTTTTGTCCTTACCTCATTCTTATTTGCCCTTTATACTAAACAACTGGAAATGGCCATGGTAGAGAGAGCTAAAGATATTCCATATGTTATGGCCGTCCCCCTCCCAATACTCCTCCATGCGGACGATGAAGTGCTTTTAGCCAGCACTCCATTGGCACTGCATAGTCTCATAGAAGAGTACATGAGCCTTATGGCTAGTTTGGACCTATATGTCGATGAGTCTAGAACATTTGTATTTATCACAGGGACAGGTCCTAAAAAATCCCTAAGATTCTCTATAGGAAATAGAAGAATAGAACTTGTGGAGAAATTTACCTATTTGGGAGTTCTTTTTGATTGTATACTAAATTGGAAAACTATGGTGTTAAATAGTTAATTTTATGCAAAACAAAATTGCTGCAATTTTTAGATTCTCAAAAAAAATTGGATCAAAACCCATCTTGGAAATACTAAAGATCTGTTCATCCAAAGCAAACGCTATTGCCACGTACGGAGCAACAATCTGGGGTATGGTGGATGTTGAAGCATTGCAGTGTGTAGAGGACTCCTGGAAATCCTGGAAATCTACCTCATTTCTATTCCAAAACATGAGCAGATCATCTATGAATCGTGCGATTCATAGATGATCTGCTCATCATTTGGAATGGAAATGAGGTAGATTTCCAGGAATACTATGACATTTTAAATACAAGCATACCCAATTTAAAATTCACGTATGACTCAAGTAATGAAAAAGTAGTCTTCCTGGACACAGAAATTTATGTAAAAAACAATTGCTTGGAAACTACAATACATCGAAAAAGTATGGCGACTAATGCGACTTTGGAAGCAACAAGCTTTCACCAGCCATCCCTCATTTCCAGCATACCCTACGGGGAGTTCCTCCGCCTGCGGTGAATCTGCAGTGAGGAGGAGGAATGGAAAAAGCCTTGTGACAGAACAATAAAAAGATTCAAGGATAGATAATACAGTAAAAACATCATAAATAAATGTTGGAATAGAGCAAACGAAAAAACAAGAGAAGAATGCCTGGAACCCAGAAATGTGGATGAACCAGCTGACGGGGAACCCATAAGACTCATTATGGACTTCAGTCAAGAGTCCAAAGAAATAGCCGAAATAATAAAAAAGAATTGGAAAATCCTTCGTTTGGATTGAACTATTGGCCAAAAATGGGTCCCCATCCAATAATAACATATCGGAGAGCCAAGAACTTGAAAGACCGGCTCATTCAAGCAGCCCATTGGAGGGCATTTAAATAGTGGGTGTGTCAGTACGCACATGGTTATGCCGAGCCTCTGAGGAAAGAGCGAAGGGCTCTGAAACGCGGCAGGCAGCAGATGGCATCCTGCTGTGGTCGAGATTGGCGAGTTTTGATGCCATAAAGGGCATGCTGGAAAGAACAGTTCTGTATTATGTGGATAGCTAAGTGGATTAGTAAAGCCACACAGTAGAAACACTTTTAAACAGATGAAATGTATTTTTGTGAGAGGTGCTATGGAGAGATGAGGGGCACGTTCACAAGGATGGTATTGGGTGCATCAAAGGAGGTCATAGTGTGCAATTGTAAAGCACACGTTCACCCATCTTGATGCCAAAATGATGGTCACACTGGCTTCCACCAGTGCTAAAAGGCTGCGATGATGAGTATGTGGAAAAGTAAAGTAATACTGTGTCTTTTTTCTGTCTTTTTCTTAGTCTTTTTGGAGAGCGTACGGATTTCGCAAAGGTAAGGTGACTTCGTCATTATTGACTGTTAAACACTTCACTCACGCACACACCCACCTACACTTTAAAACCAACAACCTATCTGCCTTCTACGTAGGATAGTGTTTTAAAAGGATAGTTTGAGGCACTAGCAGAGATGGCCTATCGTTGGATGAATGTGGTCCAGGCCCTTAATCTGGTTCTGGAGTCCAGCTCTGAGGCAGGATCAGAGACTGAGACAGCAGATATTGAGACAGCATCTGAGGGAGAGGACAATGGAGCCAAATCTAGGAGTGAATTTCAGTCGGCGCAGATCCATCTGATGACTCATCGTCCAGCGATTCTGAAGGAGACGATGTCAGTCGTGCTGTCCCTTTGCCAGCACAGTCTGTGCAGTAGGACACCCGTAACAGGTTAGAGCAATCCAGAGTGCAGGCCCGTGCGGCGGCAAGCACAGACAGAGTGCAGTCTTGGCAGCCTCCCAATTTAGTTCAGCCCCAAATTCCGCATTTCACTGGTGACGCTGGATGTAAAGTCGATACGGCAAATTTTTTGCCAATTGACTACTTCCATCTCTTTTTTTGGTGTTGACTTCTTAGACGAAATTATACAGCAAACAAATTTGTGTGACAAACAATTTCTGAGGGAGCAAGGAAGCACTCTTGAGCCTCATTCTAGGACGCGCAAGTGGACTCCCACTTCTGTGGGGGAGTTGAAGATATTTTTGGGCCCCACGCTTAAAATGTGGGTAGTGCATAAACCAACCTTGCTATCCTACTGGTCTACTCGCACGGTTTGGTTAACCCCCCATCTTCGCACCATACATGAGCAGAGATCGTTTTCTGCTATTTTAGCGCATGCTGCATTTCAATGACAATTCTGCTGCATTGTCCCGGGACCATCCAGACCATGACAGGTTGTTCCAAATTCAGCCTGTCGTGGAACATTTGTCTGCCAGGTTTCCAGAGGTTTTTACTCCTGGAAAGAATATAGCCATTGATGAGTCCTTGATCTTGTATAAAGGGCGGCTGTTTAGGTAGTACATTTCGAGCAAACACGCTCGCTATGGCATCAAGCTGTACATGCTGTGTGAGAGCTTGACTGGCTATGTGTACAGCTTGCAAGTGTATACAGGGAAGGACACAACTCTTAACCCTGTAGGTTTCTCTCCCATGCTAGGGGTCACAGGAAAGATCATATGGTAGCTTGTCCAGCCACTTCTTCACAGAGGTTATAACCTTTATGTGGACAGTTTCTATACAGGAGTAGAGCTGTTCAGTGAGCTCTACAAAGCTGGCACAGTGGCTTGCGGTACAATTCATTGTCGCCGCAAAGGATTCCTGAAGGAGCTTGTTTGCAAGAAGCTCCAGAAATCCCATAGCACTGCATTGCGTTCCAACGAACTGCTCGCAGTCAAGTTCTCAGATAGGCGTGATGTGTAGCTGCTCACTACAATTCATGCTGAGAGCACTTCCACTGTCACAGTTTGGGGTCAGATGGCCGAAGTCCACAAGCCCACCTGTATACTTGATTACAACAAGTACATGGGCGAAGTGGACAAGAACGACCAGGCTCTTCAGCCATACAATGCGAGTCATAAAACTCGCACTTGGTATAAGAAACTGTTTACACACCTGATCCAGATGGCAACATACAATGCGTATGTAGTTTATCGTGAGACCACCACAGGAAGACTCATGTCCTTCCTTGACTTTCAGTTGTCTGTGATTGAAAGTCTTACTGCTACAGAAGCAGCAGTCTCCACTTCATGTGTTCTGGAGGACGTGGCAAGGCTGCAGAAGTGAAACTTTGCAGATAAAATTCCTGCAACACCCAAAAAGGAGCGACCATGTCGTCATTGTAAAGTGTGCTCGATGCAGGGAAAGAGGCAGGAGACTCATGTTTATTGTTCCCAGTGCCTGCCTTCTGTTTTCCTACTTGCTTTATGTTGTATCACACTAAAGAAAAATACTGGGAAATTGACTTAGGTGGAGCTGCCAATAGGTAAACCTTTCAATTGGTATGAATGGATACCTACTGTCTGTGGCCCACTCCTTCACTATGCAATCAGCTGCCGAATATTTCTTCCTCTATTTCATAAAATCATGGACTTCTCAACACCCTTATCTGCTTTCATAACCTGGTAGTTGTTTTGTACGCAATTGACAAGTGCATTATGGTCCCCATGCAGCACATACTGGTGGACAGAACAAATGCCACGTTGTCATGGAGTACCTGTATTTCACATTCAACCGTTCTTCGTAGTTTATGTTGTTCTCTTTAGGAAGCTTTTGAAAATTTTCAGCAAATTTGCCTTCGTTTCAAAGGAAAATATGCATGCTCAGCTCGAGAAATGGTTTTGCAGCATTCTCAGGCACCTCCCAACTTGCATCGACAAACTGGAAGGAGTTGGATAGAGCATTGTGAGAGCATTGTTAGCACGTGACAGAAATGTTCACTCAAGCTTCAAGTAGCTAGAGATGGAAGGCATTAGTATTGGGTCTCTTCGCAATTTGACAGGATTAGTCAGGTCTCTGAGGATAGACCCACGAATGGGCTAGAACAGCTTATGGTAGGTGTGCTTTCCGAGGAATATTGCAAAGGTAGAAGGCAGATAGTAAAGGTAGTATAGATACACGTCCTGACTTCATCTTCACCCATGGATTCAAATCCATTGCTGCCACACTCACACTGAATTAACTGTATAACATATGGGTCAATGCTGCTTGTCATGTTCATTCTCCGTTAGAACTTAGCAGATGGTCAGTTTGCTGTATGATAAGTGCATTACAGTCACTGCACATAACGGTGGATTGGACATATGCACCGTGTTTCACATTCATCCGTTCTTCATAGTTTATGATGTTATCTTTTGAAAAGTTCCAGCATGTTTGCCTTAGTTTCAAAGGTAGATATGCTCGCTCAGTTTGAGATATGGCCTATAAGGATACTCGGACACCCCCCAACTTGCATCCACAAACAGGAAGGAGTTGGATTTAGCAGAGTGTGTGCGCCAAAGGCGAATGAAAGACATGTCCTCCTGAGCCTCATGTGGCTGTCTTGGAAGCCAGTAGTAAAGGCTCAGTCTGCATGCGTTCGGTAATGTTCAGGAAGAAGGAAGGGGAGACCTGACAGGTGGTAAAATGTAGTCAAACTCATTATGTCTTGTGGCATAGGAATGTGATGGGCCCTTGCATGGCGGCGGTATGTTTGTGTGAGTGGGAGTGATTTGGTTGTTTGGGCCCGTGGCTGGTGGTATGGAAGTCTTGTGTGTGGTGTGTGAAAGGCACGTGAATGGACCATAAAGCAGTTGGTGCAGTGACGAGGCTTTATGGCTCCCCTTCAGAGGCCTGGCTTCAATATTTTTATACTTTGATAAGTATTTGTGCTTTCAAGCCAGCGTTTCTGGAGGTGCTAAAACCAACCAGTGTAAGTGGTGGATAAGCTTTATCAAAATAGTGTTAGATATATAATTGTGGCAGTTTCATGGCCATTTGTAATCGTTTTTTTTTTTTCAAAATGGGTTGCTGGGGACTTTCTGGCCTAGCTCAGTCATCACCTACGCAAACCTTCACATTTTTGAGTAATAGACAAAGGTTGAAGTACAAGTGTGAATGACTTGTGTGGCTTTCACTGCTTTTTTTTTTACCCAACATGCCCTGCTAGCCTCACATTTAGTTGAAAAAAACTATTTTTCCACCCATTTTTGTGTGGGAAAGTTGTGGGATTCCTTGGGTTGACACAAATTTCCTTTCACCTAGCATTCCCCCAGGTCTCCCGATAAAAATGGTGCCTCACTCGTGTGGGAGGCCCAAGTACCTGCGACAGGCTAGGGCCCAAAATGTATTGAAGCGACATTAAAATTGCCTATCACAAAAAAATCTGGTTTTGCAAGGGGGTGGGGGGGTCACCTCGGTTTTTGGCCCCGTGCTTGGCGGCCAGCTAGGGAAACCTATCAAACCCACACATTTCTGAAAACTAGACACCCAGGGGGTTCCAGGGAGGTATGGCTTGCATGAATCCCCCAACGTGTTACCCAGAATCCCTTGCAAACCTCAAATTGAGCTGAAAAAAATAACTTTTTCCTTAATTTTTGGTGTGGGAAAGTTGTGGCATCACCGGGCTGACACGAATTTCCTACCACCCAGCGGTCCCCAAGGTCACTCGATAAAAATGGTGCCTCACTCATGTGGGAGGCCCAAGTACCCGCGACAGGCTAGGGCCCAAAACGTATTGAGGCAACATCAAAAGTGCCTATCACAAAATGTTTTGGGCCGTTTTTCATTGTGAAAATGTGGTGTGTTCACGTTGCGTTTTGAGCCGTTTCCTGCCGTGGGCACTATGCCTACCTACACAAGTGAGGTACCATTTTTATCGGGAGACTTAGGGTAATTCAGATTTGTAAAGCAACTGTTATTACCTATTGACTTTCGATGCAGTTCTGCCTTCCAAATGAAAGCCAATATGTAAAAAAAAAATCTTTTTGAAAAATGACCAATAATTCACATGCTAGTATGAGTATTCCCAGTTTCAGAAATGGGCAAATATCTACTGTTTCTAAACTCTATATTTTTTTCCCATTTCCGAAATGCATAGGAGTATTTCATACCGAATTTTCCATTTATACATTGCTATATACCCAGTACATAATAAAAAACCATTGCAAGACACTGCTCAGTTTTTGACTCTGGGTTCGTCGGGTTCTTGGTGAACCTACAAGTCCTAAATATCCCCATAACCAGTAAGGTCCAGTGGATGTAACGGCATATTGCTTTCAAAGCGCCGTCATAATTAGAAGAAGTTACAGGTGAAAACGGTGACACAAAAGGCTGTTTTTTTCAACTAATTTTCAATTTTTCCTATAATTAACTGTTAGTTTCTATAAAGAAACCTTGATGGATTTACACAAATGACCCCTAGCTGAATTCAGCATTTTGTCTACTTTTCTAAAAAAGGGCTCAGCACTGGGGGGGGAAAGGCCCAGCAGTTAAGGGGTTATATCTAGTTCAGTTAACTATAACTCGTGCCCCAGCAATGCACTGCTGATGACGTCACATATTACATCATTCAGGACATGGTCCGTGACATCACTGATGACATCACTAATGACATCTCAAATAACATCACTGATGACATCATTCACGTGAAAATCTGATCAACCGCCTCACACTCTAATATAACCTTTGATACACCCACTGCAAAATACAGACTACTATTTTCGAAACCATGGACACACCAATACCAGTTACTACATACACACATCCACTCATTCACCAATACAATCATTTGTACATGCAGTCACTCATCAATACAACACTATCATATGCATATACAGTGGGTGCGCTAATTCATTCCGCCATATTGGAAAAGTCAAGGAGCCGCATTTGGTTTGCAACGGGTGCGTGGCCCTTGGCCCCGCGTAACATCATATATGCAAGGGATCGCGTCATGTGCATGATTAGTATCCGATGGGTGCGCAGTGCCTGACCCCGCGTAACATCATATATGTATGGGTTCACGCCATGTGCGCCTTTGGTATGCGACGTGTGAGCAGTGCCGGGACCCGCTTGACGTCATATACGTGCTGGGTCGTGCCTGGTGCACGACTCCTGTAAAACATTTTATGTTGTGAAACTATATGTATATGATTTTCATGTACATATCAGGGCAAGAGATTATCTAAACTATTTATAAAAATAATATATTTGTACTTGTAATAAACTTATATTATTCTTAAATATATTTTCGCGATATCGCATTGGTTGCGCATTGTGTGCGCGACTCCCATGTGACCTTTAAAAGAAACCTTTAAAAAAAAAACATTTCTTTGGTTGACAAGGTTTTCCATTCTAGAACTTGGAGGACCCCACCCTTTTTAGTCATTCTCTGTGCTGCATCAGAGGAGAGACACCTGCTGTGTTTTTAGGCGCAATATTGAGAGGTTTTTTGGTGTTTACTTTGAAAACTTCTGCAATAGCTTCTTCTAATCCACCAGTAGACCTTCCAACTGATGAAGAAGATTTTGTTCCACCTCCAAAAAAAGACCAGAGTCTATTGTTTGGAAATTCTTCACAATTCCAGAGGGAGAAAGAAAAGTGAATGCAAGGAAGGTGAGCTGCATGCTCTGTCCCAGAGTTTTATCAAGAGGCAGCGAGAAGTACTCATGTGACACTTCTAGTATGTATAAGCATCTGCAGACTATACATCCCAAACAACTTGCAAGAGAACAACTGCGACATGCTAAAGAGGCCACACCACAAACTGACCAGGGAGCTGGTCCCAGTACTTCTGGAGGCTCAACCTCTACTTCTCGCGGTCCGGATTACACAGGCACACTAATTTGTTTCAGACTACCGTGCCTGAAACAAATTAGTGTGCTTGTGTAATGCAGGGGCGGCTGTTGCACTTCACCCCGCTGCCCTGCATTACATCTCTCCAAGGGGCCCATCCAATCCTGCATTCCAGTAGAGACAGGAACAAAGCGAAAGGAACATAATAAATTCCTTTCTTGCTGTTTCTGCCTCTGCTGCTGTGTTTCGCTCCAGTCCTTGCTGCTGGCTCGGCTCCTCTCTCCAAGGGCGGATCTTCAGGGGGGTTTGTATGGGGTGACCCCCCACCTCCCCAACCCAATTATACTTTTTATTTGGTCCGGTTCTATGGTGTTTATTCAGCCCAGGAGTTGATACAATTAAAACATTTGGGCAGCAGCGACTGGTATCTAGGCTAGCAGGCCTTTAAAAAATCACAGACATTGTATTTTCATTTTTGATGGCCCACTGGAGTTCTATACACTGTTTTGGTCTTCAGTATTTTGCAGTTTTTATGGTTGTTGTTCTTTATACAACTCTCCATTGTACACCAGAAGTGGGGTTTAGATTTGTACCTAACAAGCGGATTAGTGAATATCATGGGTTCTCACTAACATTTTTGTTTGCCTAGGATCACACAATTTGGAAAAGTGGGGAAGCCAGGATTAATCCCAGGTTTTCTGGTTTCACATTGTGCACTTGACCAGAAATCAGAAAATCTGGGATTAATCCTGGCTTCCCCACTTTACCAAATTGTGTGATCCTACGCAACTGTTTATACTTTCCCTCCTTTTACTTCATTATCACATATAGGAGAACCTCGCAATATTACTTCAGGATATGCGCTCTACAAAATCCTCCCCTGTGTTTGATTGATAAATTATAGTGATCATGTATAATAGGAACCCAGGCCGCTCAAGAGGATGAACATAAGTTCAATATTGGCATTGTTGTCAGGGTGGAGGGAAGAATTTATGTTTTTAAATTCACGTTTGAAAACTATCAGTTGTATAATCTGATGTAATAAGGATAAGTGGTTCTGCATGTTAATAAAATAACACTTTTTTAAATGGGAAGAGACTTTATATATTTACACTCTTGCTGCAAGATATGTTTAAAAATAAGTGTTGGTAAAGTTGAGTTGCAGGACACCCTAGTTACTTTCTTTCTTTAATGTCACTTAACCTTTAAATAAATGCTTGCATGTTTATTTAACATCTTTTTGATGTCAGTTCTTAGTCGAGTAGGCTGCAACCTAGTGCTGCTGTGTTGATCAGGGGCTGCACGTCAAGGTCAGTGCTGTATAGAATTCTGTTAGTCCATAACTAGAAAGATAAAGCATACTAAAAAGGGTGATACTGGTGGCCCTAAACATGGAATGTTTAGCCTACAGCAAACTTTTGTGGGTCATTCATGTGCCATAGGCCCTTGCCTCTCCCTCACACTGTTAGAGCCGTGCAGGCAGCAGACTCTTTTCACAGAGGTGCTTCTCGTGTCGGGACACAGGAAAGACACTGATGCAGGCAGAGATAGTCAGGATCAAACAAGTTAGGTTAGATGTGCTTCGTAGCTACACTGATTCTCCTCTACCCGCCCCCACCATCCGAATGGGCATCAGTGGTTATTAGAGCACCACTGTTAGAAGCAAGGCAGAGCAATGAGAGCAGACCTGCCCCAGGTTTAGCTGGTACTTGCTAGATGTTCAAGAAGTAGGGTGGGAGTTAGTGTTGTGGTTACTCAAAGGCCTAATGCATCCACTTAAAAAATGTGTGTTTGACCTCTTGGTCTCAGCTTTAAATCCTAAAAGGTTCCCTCAGCTTTTCATCCTTCTGAGGTCGATAAAATGAGTAACATTGACTTGGGTAATATATATCTTTCAGAAAGCACTAAACTTCCTCAAGGGATAAATGGTTCTACCGCCAATTGCCACTGATCATATTGGAAACCCTTTATTTATTTCAGACCTCCTCAACTTGCTTTGCTACTACGTAAGGGTCCATTTACTATAGTGAAAGGAATGGAGTTTCTTGGCTTGGGATTGGCATCTTCAACCATTTCGCCACGCCCCACCCCGGTTTCATCTGTATGCCCTTTAAATCAATACCTTTGTCCACCGCCTCTCCTTTTTAGTTGGATACTCAATGGTGATTGTTGGGAAATCTCAGGCTCACACCCCCCTAATATTATTCACTAGGCTAACCCCTGCCTCTCCCCATCCATCCTGCACAGGAGGGCAGCGAGACAGCTGTCTGCAGGGGGATTCAGTTGACTGAGCAGGTCAGTATGCTCCAGGAGGGAGCTGCGGTAATCTACACCAGATAGAGAGACTTAGAGATAGAGATGGACAGATGAGAGGACAATATATTACAGATTGAAGCAATTTGTCATTATTCGCACCCCAAAAATTATTGCGCCCTTTAAAGTTTCAATAGCCCCGCCCATTGTCCTGCCTCCTAGCCCCACCTTCTTACCACGCCCCCAGGTCACAGCTCAATTTGATGAGTACCTGCACTTTTTTTCCCATTTAAAGCACTGGCCGTGAGCCTCGGAGAGATTGTAGCAAAGCCATGGGGGAAGATTGAAGTTGAGATACCCCCACACAGAATTAGCATATCACCTCATGCTCATTGACAGACCGTTACTTTACCTTTTTCACCGTGGTAATATCTAACAAGAGCTTTGCACATCAATGCATTGCAAAACTTTATTAACACACAGCCTTGTCTCAAGGGCAAGCAACACGAACGATATTCACCACGCAGATTAGAACACTAGCAACCATTCCCAACACAAGATGGCTACCTACTTTGCCAAGTACACACGAACAACGTGGTAGTACATTCATTTCCTTTTCACATTAACCTAACAGGATTATTAACACATCATGTTACTATACGTTCTCATACGTATTAACTTAGCATACACCGTCCTTTTTCTAGCGTTTTAATTTTGAGCCCATTACGTATATAACACCAGTGCCAGTTCCTACATGGCCGCCAAACACACCTTTTCATACATCTAAGTTACGTCACATCCTCTCTTTACTCGCGACTTTCTTTACTAATAGTGAGGCATAGACACCCGCCAATTATTCACATTCAGACGAGAAGAAGGACACACTAACCCTTTACGAATACCAAGTAAGTGCCACTTCCCACGTTTTTTGCTTAATTTTGATAAACATACGATACGACCCTTCGGGAGTTATTTGCTTATATAACGCGTTACAGTGAACACCGCGTTGCAAGAAGAGTTCTACATTTTGAAATTGTGAAAATATTTATGCAACTTGGCATCATTAAACATCAAGCTACAACATTAGCGCATAGATTCCATAATTTTCCTAATAGGATTCACGTTACTAACACCTTTCGAACCTCACAACCTTATCCTTCAATCCAATATGATAATCCATGCCCTTTGTTTCTGCAAAATATGATCCAAACAAACGACGCACCGTGAATACTTAGTCCCTCCTCTTAAGCACTAACGCACATGCCTTGATAACATTTGTTGATAATATAATGATTACGCATAAACATGTATTAGAGATGTATTGATCTCCTCACTATGATTGCTTACTATGATTTTTTACAGATACGTCCCCGATGAAGGGTTCAATGAACCCGAAATTCATTGGACAAATCAGGACAAACGATAAACATCTGAATAACAAGATGTCTTGTTTAAACTTTGAACTATAAATGAGCGAAAGAATAAGTGATTCAAAAATGACAGAAAAACGCAATAAACAAAATTGTGGAAACCAACAACAACGTTTAATTGCATTTATATTACAAATTTGGCCTCCCAAAGGAGACCCACCAGTGTACTCAGGGGGACACATTCTAGCATGACTGTGCAACCTTTCCGGAAGATTGAAGGTCCCAGAAGAGAGTGCAGCAAGGCCATGGGGGAGAGTGAAGGTCCCAGGAGAGAGTGCAGAAGGGCCAGGGGGAGGGTTCAGGTGTAGAGCGCCATTACCCTCGGGGAGAGTGCAGCAAGGCCATGAGGGGGAGTGAAGGTCCCAGGAGAGAGTGCAGCAAGGCCATGGGGGTGAGTGAAGGTCCCAGGAGAGAATGAAGCAGTGCTGGGGGAGAGTTGAGGTCCTGTATAAATGTATTTGCAGCAAGGAAAGTACAAGTAAAGCACGTTTGTGTTTCTGAACTGTGATGGGAACAAAGATTTTAATTGGATCAAGACACCTTACTTGGTGATGCACAAATGATAAATGCTAACTGAAACCTGTTTTTCACACATTACCATGTGTGTGCTATATAATTTTACCAGTAGAACTGGATGTTTCAAATTTACTAGCCAATTCTACGGGAAATATGTGGCCTGTAAATAACAGTGTGATACTACACCAAGCTTTAGTAAAGTATTTGCAACAGCAGTCTTCAAAATGAGCTATGGCTACACACTACGTCCTGGCCACACTCTTTCTGAATAGGGGTTGTTCATTTGTTATACCTGTTTTTTGTGTCAGGTTTGGATTTTTCACAGTTCCACATGATTACAGTGATGTAAAATTGATGGCAGCATCCCCCCTCTGAGAATTGTTTGAGCACCACTGGCAACAAGGTGCAATTCCTTTGATCCTCGGCATCCGAAGTGCAGCTCACAGTTCAGGAAAGTTCCTTTCCCGTAAGGATTAGGCGCTATGTCACTCATTCCTCCCAGCGCCATCACAGCAAGATGTAGACCTCCATAAGAGGGTGTCCCCCTTACGCTGTCGCCCCTCAAACCCTGCAGGTCCTGAGGAGCGAGGCGCACCTCCGGTGTGTTTTCTCAAACTTATGAGAGTGCCTTGAAGGTGCCCTGCAGCTGTTGCAAGACACTGGAAAGATAGCCCTGATCCTGAGAATCACTAGGAGCTGGAGCTCTACATCCAGTAGGTTTACTGTTCAGAAGGGGCTTTTTCCAGATGAAATGTCAGCGTACATTCAGTGCACACTTCAGCACACGTATATTGCGAACAGGTAGCGAGTGGACTGAGCACTCTGACCACCCTACGCAGTAATGGAGTGTAGCCTGTTTATAAATCCCACCTGCCTGCAGGATGTTGCAGGCGTGGCATTGTGCAGGTGTGCAGACCAGGGTACAAGCAGAATCAACCCCCTTCCATCCGCATCTGCTGCCGAGTAATCCTAACCCATTGCCCCACCCTTTCAGCTCTGCCCTCTTGCTTCCTGCTGAAACGATCCTCGCGCACCTGGGAGAGGTCACATGCATCTTAGAGTGAAGATTTAAATCTCCCGCCTGAAGCATTAGCCTGAAACCTGAGAGTGTTGTGGGTGCATTTATTTATGCTGCCTTTGTTCGGCCATCTAATTGATGCTGGTAATTTCTCGCTCATCTCCATGAGAAAGGCCAGAAGAAACCATTGGCGGGTAGGGAAGCCATCTGGGCCCTGTGGGGTGGGGCAGGGGAGAGGAGGGCCGGCACTGGGATTGGGATCAAACTGCAGACAAGGTCACCCCAACCTTGCTTTCACAAGCAAGCATGGCAAGGTGTCCCCTTCCAACAGGACACAGCCCACCCCAATGCCAAAGGGTACAGCCCCTCCAATCCACATTATAAAGTGCCTCTGCTCTATTCCCACAGTGCCTCTAATCCGCAGGACACACTCTCACTCCATTCCAAACTGTATAGCGCCTTCTTCCAAAAGGACGTTATGTCCCAGCACCCCCACCCCCCAAGTATTTCTGGATATGCACCTTGATCCCAGAGAGCCAGTATCTCAATTCCTTGGGGCACTGTATTTTCAGTTCTAGTACCTCCATACCACAGAGTGCAGTGGCCGGGCTAGTGCTTTGAGAGCTAGCGCCTCCATTCCACAGGGCACAGTACCTTTCCATCTGCTCGGCCGCTGTTCTCATTCCGCAGCCCATGGTGGTTCCAACAGATTGACCCCAAACCCCAGAAACGGGTGTTTGGGGGAGGAGGGGTGTGCTCCGAGGTGTGCAGTGGTGAGAATGAGGAGGCGGACACAGGTCTGCGTGGGGACGGACAGCGGTCAGTAGGTGCAGCCCCCATCCTGCCCTGTAAGGTGCATGCTCTAATTATGCTACTTATTCTGCGCGAGATTCACGGAGTGTTCTCGTATCAGAATCCAAAGCTCGGCAGAGGGATCGACTACCTTTAGTGCAGTATAACCCTGCAGATAAAAAGACCACAGAGCAGCACTTAATAATGCACCACTACTGAAGACAACAATTACACGACTACTAATATTAATTGTAGCGCACAATAAACATAATGAGAGATCTTTGTATTTGCGCTTCTTGTTGAATCCTTGAAAAGAAGTGGCCCTGTGTTGCCGAACTGTGCGCTTTCTTTTACGAGTCATCGTAACTCACCCTAAAGGAGAGTAGAATGGCACAGTGTGCACATATGACCTGCCTGGTGTATAGTTAGATGCAAACACCCTTCTAGTGCCCGTTTGGAATGCTATTTTTATGCTGTAAATGTTTTTAGGCCAATCTCACATTAAACATTATATTATCTTAGCTTAAAAATTGAAAGCTGGTGAATGCAAACACCCTCATCACAGTTCAGGGTAATGTCCATGCGTGTCAGCTTGTGCTAACTTGATTCTGATATATAGGTAAATTAAAAACAAGGTACACGATAAGCACAACAAATAGGTGCATAGAGACAAATAACTTTGGTGTTTGATAAACATGGCTGCCTACGCATCCATCTTGTGCATTGTCTGTGAAACGTCGGCACTGGAGAGCGTGTGCCAATGGGGTACTGACATCGGCTTGTGATAAACACAACGCTACCCGGTAGACTAGTCAATTTGTTGCGGAACCTAGAACTAATTGCAATACAATTTCTGTGAGTGGATTGTTATTGAAATTTTTCCGTAGAAAACGATGGTGAAAAGTTTACCACTCTATCATGACACGTTAATCCAATATGGCGGATTTTTCAAAATGGCTGCCCAGTATTTGAGATATAGGGCATAACTGTTTATATGCTCATGTGTGGTATCTTTTTATATGTTTTCAGGGACGGGAAAGTAAAAAAAAACATCAAAAATTGTTTCTGATGACCATAATATCAAATAATCGCAGAATATGTCAGATAGACAAAGGTTGTATAATTTTTTCGTTGACTTATATGACATAGTGTGAAGGAACGTAAATAATACAATCAACTTTTGAAATAAAAAGTTTGCTATTGTTTGTGTTTTGTAACTTTGTTGTTATTGTTTGTTTTTTTGTTAATCAAAAATGTTTCATTTATGTGTTACAGGTTCTTGCGAGTTGCTGTGAGATACAGTGAAAATGAACATAGAAAAGTATTTCATTTGTGATGTGGTGTTTCAAGAAGATGACGATGTATCTGTACTCACTGAAAGAGGAGTGACTGGAATTCAAAAAACATGCGAGGAGAGAAAAATATCAAAGTTTCACGTTTGTGTTGGGCAGAAAGTTTACAAGAAATGTAGAGCGTGTTTTGTTAACTTGAAAACTCCGTTCCATGAGAAAGAATCGGATCCCACAACTTCTCGTGTTCTACGGTCGTGTGAAACCCCGTTTGATTTTAGAAAAAAAATTGTTTTTTCTGTGGTACTGAGTTCAGTTTATACTTCAGGGAGAGGAAAAAAAATGTGTGGTTTAATGCACGAACATTTGAATTCAAATCATCAGTTTTACAATAATGCAACAAATGCAATGATGAATGGGCAGACAAAGTTAAGAGACGTATCCAAAATGTGTCTGATTTACATGCTATAGATGCATGCTACCACAAACAGTGTTACGTCAATTTTTATACTGGGAAATTCATTCCCGGGCAGTTCACTGATAACTCTCCAATATCTTCAGGTCGACCAGAGGACTCAGTTCACCAGGAAACTTTTCTTCAAGTAGTTAAATACATGGAGGCAAATGATGAAGAACAAACTACTGTTAAAGAACTTGTTAATAATAATTACTGCCAGAAGATAGCCAACCATACAGTTTGAAGCATATGAAACAAAAACTCAAAGAGCATTTTGAAGATGAAATCTTCATAGGAACAGTTGCAGGGACTGCTGATGTCGTTACTTTTAAAAGTACAGCTGCTCGTGTATTGCAAGAGTACCACAGTCATAGCCATGAAGATGTTGAAGAGGATCGAAACAATCTCCTTATGGCAGCTGCTGAAATAATAAGAAATGATATTAAAGACATCCTTGTAGAACCAGAAACATATCCACCCATTGAAAACATGAGTAGTGTTGACTATAATGTGAGCTATATTCCTGATTCGTTAAGGCTCTTATTATCAGTTTTTGTTACTGATAAAACCAACAGAGAGAGAAAAGTAGCTTCTATAGGACAGGCAATTATACAAGCTGTGCACCCACGAGTCTTAGTTGCACCGTTGCAGTTAGGGCTGGCAGTTCAATTACATGACAACACAAGCTCGAGATTTGTAGTTGAACCCGTAAATCATATGGGATTCTGCAGCTCATATTCAGAAGTTCTTCGTTTTGAACGTTCACCTGCAGCAGAAAGAGGAAATACTATACCTATCCTTGTGGAACCTTCTGAAAGTCGTCCGAAATTCGTTCAATATGCAGCTGATAATATTGATCACAATATTATTACAATAGATGGCCATGGTACTTTTCATGGGATGGGAGATATGTGCTAAAAAAGTATGGCCAGGCAATAATAGTATTCGACGGATGTGGAGATACGTTTTCTACAAAATCAGAAGCCCATCTAAAAAGAAACAGAGGTATTGTAGGATCTAAAGTAAATTTCATAACTTCTACCTCCATCGCCATCCAGAAACAATTAATTCTGAGTAATAATGAGAATAAACAAGCCTTCATTGATCAATTTTTGCAAAAGTTACAAGAAGATGGGTGTAAAACAAAGCAAGCTCATAGTGATGCAGACTTCATGGTCGTTTTGGAGGCTATTGAGTCAGCCAAAACTCATCCTACAGCCATTGTTGGCGAGGACACCGAAACTTCTCATACTACTCTTTCATCATTTTCAAGAAACCCAATTTCATATTTTCCTTTGCCCAGAACCTAAGAAAGCTTCCAAAAACATAAACGTGTATGATATCAGGAAATTAGCAAAAGCTTTAGGTAATGACATCTGCTCTCACATCTTATTTGCTCACGCCGTATTAGGATGTGATACCACCTCCAAACTATTTGGATTAGTAAAACGTGACTCCATAAAGTTGCTAAGAAAATCAGGCAGCTTCAAAGAAAGTGCTGCCGTATTCCAAACTTCACAAAAATCAACAGAAGAAATTGAAAATGTTGGTCTTAATTCTTTTATAGAGTTGTATGGAGGAATAACAGGAGACAGCACACTACATGATAGGAGACTTCGAACTTTCACTTAAAAGGCAACAAAATCAACAATACATGTGAAACCGGAAGTCTTGCCTCCTACAGAGGATGCCTGCAAATTTCATTCACTCAGAGTATATCATCAGGTGCAGCAGTGGATGGGTATTCATATGGATCCATTACAGTGGGGATTTGAAGTGAAAGATGGAAGATTTGCTCCCATTAGAATGATTCAAGCCCCAGCACCAGATCATTTATTAAAATTTGTGAAATGTGGCTGTAGCAAGAGTCAATGTGCGACTCTGCAATGTATATGTAAAAGACAGGGAATAGTGTGCACAGATGGTCGCGGAATAAGCTGTTGCAATTCCATGGAAGTGGACATGGACGATGATTGAAATCATACTACTCTTAAACTGAGGAGTGCTGTTTGAATTTATCTCTTTAACAATTTTCATTTGTCAGTGTCATATTGAGAAGTGCTATATTATCTCGTTGATATTTGTTTATCCTTTTCAAATGATGTTAAAATAATGTAAATAAAAAACTAATGTCAAATCTATGTTTGGCATATTAACATATAATTATCGTTGTTTATTGTATTAATCCCAATTTGATGTTATAGTCATCAGAAACAATTTTTGATGTTTTTTTTGACTTTCCCGTCCCTAAAAACATATAAAATGATACCACACATGGGCATATAAACAGTTATACCCTATATCTCAAATAATGGTCAGCCATTTTGAAAAATCCGCCATATTGGATTAACGCGTCATGATAGAGTGGTAGACTTTTCACCATCGTTTCCTATGGAAAAATTTCAATAACAATCCACTCACAGAAATTGTATTGCAATTAGTTCTAGGTTAGCCCCTTTTTTCCACTAATTTGACTAGACTACGGAGCCTCATGCCGGCTGTCACAACAAGCACCCCTGTGCCCGGGTAGGGGCAGGGCCAGGCATACGGGCCCAACGGTGTGCACTATAATATTTCCACGCAAGTGGCACCCCGCCTTCTGCCGTGAGCCGTAGATACCCTCCCACCTTCTGCCCATGTCAGACTGGAGGGAGCGTCAATACCTTTCACTTTACCTCCACATGCGTCACCATGTTTCAGGCAACTCTCCTAAAATAAAATAAATTAAACCTACGCCCAAGGCAATGTTTGTGTGATTATTTTGTCTCATGGTTATTGATTAAATGTGCATTTTAGCAATGTCCGCCGCCGAAGGGGCCTCGAGGGCCGGTGCCACAATGGCCGCCAGAGTCCAACAAGGAACCGGTTTGTGCCACCGGGAAGCGCCCTGAGGTAAAGCGGGAAGCGCTACCCAAGCGGGAAACTCGCACCGGAGAGGCGCCAGGTCACCAGGCCAATAGGGGGCCTGATAAGGGTTTGCACCCCCGCCAAGAGCTACGGCGGGAAATGAGAAAGGGGGGATATAAGGCAACGCTCCCCATATTATAGCTCACTTCTGCATCGTGGAGTTGGGGAGCGCGCTGAGAGTTGCTAGAAGTTTTTTTATAGAAGAATTGGATGAGTTTGTAACTGCCGGAGATGCCAGCAATGAATCACGAGAAAAACGTCCGTGTGTCTGGACTTACCAGCACCTACAGCCAGAACGGCGGTGATCAGGGGAAGATCGCGGCAGGCATCACAGGACACCACGTGCTAACATGGCGGTGCTTATGGGGGCATCCCAGCCAGGGCACAGGACAATCTGACCGGGAGATCCTGCCAGGAGTGAAGACGGCCAGCAGGTCAGGTTTCACAACGCTGGTGGGTCGGTGCGGGCGGCGGTGCCCCCGAGACTGCTGATGATCATGGAGTAATCAGAGGCGTAGCTAGAGCTCGTGGCACCCGGGGCTATCCCTCAGGTTGCCGCCCATGGCATCCGCAGCCCTGTGATTGTGTGAGCTTATGTCTCGGACTCGAATTTTGAATCTCACCTCACTGTCAAATTTCGGGCACAAATATTTCCCACATGTATCATTGGAATGCTAGTTTTACATTGGTCTATTAACTAGTGCAAGTAAGTGTTAACTATCTGAACTCGCAGTTGTAGATTGGCAGCGCACAGCTCCCCGGGGCCACTCGCTTAATTATACTGGTGTGATTTTTTAAAATACTTTTAAACATATTTGTCATCCTACCTGCCTGTGACCGCTATGTGTGTCTCACAGGCTCTCCCAAGGCTTGCCCAGCAATAATGCTATCACGCACATGCTCACTGTGGCGGCCGGAGTCCTTAAGTCAGCTGACTAATGAATTTATGGTATAGGCCTGAGGCAATTGAGATTTGTGTTAGGGCCTCTCACACCCTGTTATAGTCTGGGCCCAGGTCCCATGTGAGACAGAGAGAGCAGCATGGAGTTTAGTGATTCTTCCCTCCTGGTTTATTATTTGAGCTCTCTCCAAACAGCCGCAGTGCCACATGTTCACAGACAGGTGCTCTCATCAGCGTGCGTCGTGACTGTCACTCGAGACAGACTACTTTTGCACTTACCTGCGTGAATCTGGATCTGAAGGTGGGGTGTTGGATTTAGGGGTCTTTCGACACTTGCTGTGCTGCAGGCTTTAAACAGCAATGCAGGGTGGACTGAATACCCGACTGAAGACCAAGCTGCTTCTTTGCCACGGGCAGAAAACAAAATGTCAAACTTTGCCTGAAGTGTTGTCTGGTGTATTTACACTTGGTGTGTAACTTGTCACTCGCTGTGTGACACTAAAGATATTTATGCCAGGACATCAGGGCAGGCTCTGGTGATGCTCCTGCATACTACAACTCTGAATGACTCATGTGCACCCAGCAATACCCCTTCTACATTGGTGGGGTCCAGTAAAGATCTGTGTTCTCTACTAAACTGTTGTCTTGTATTGTCAGAGGCACAGCTTCGCTCCAGTGGTTCTACAGCCTAACCGCAGGCCCTTGCTCTTTTTGGTGTTAATTCTTAGTGGAGCCATGTGACCTGCTTTCTAGATGTCCATAGCTGTCCTTTTAATTATTGTCAGCTGCAGCAGGCGTTTGCAGCAGTTTTAGATCTTCTGAGAGTTTTTCATTGCTCAAATGGGTCCAATTTCTGATATTTATGTTTCCTCATCTTTATTGCTTGATTTTTGCTCGCAAGAAAGTGTCAAATGTCCCTCATAACCACACTGAAATTAGGAACATGTCACACATAGCAATCTGAAACCTAGGTTAGTCCCCCCCCCCACCTCTTTTTATAGGACTTGTGCCTTCTGCCCTGCCACTCACCAAAGATCCTTTCCTCCCTTCATGACAACCGTTTAGCTCTTACCTTCCTCATGCACCAGTACTCCACAGTGGTGGCACGGTTTCTTCCGTAGGGGTTGGTTCTGCTGTAGCCTATCGCCCAGCACTGCCACTGCCCCAGACTCGACTCATAACTGCCAAGGTGCTATGTGTGCTATTTTCATACTTTAAGTGTAATTATGAGTTACATTGCAATGACTATGAGTGACACTTTCTCCTGAGCAAAATCAAGAAATTAAGATGAGGGAAACATATAAATATCAGAAATTACTCCCATTTGAGCAAAGAGAAACTCTAACAGCTGCAAAGCACCAGAAATGGAAGGGAACTACCCTAGTGCCCCTGTAACCTGATTGGACAGTGGCTTCAGACACTCACCTCAGACACTCTGCATCGGGCAAGGCTCAGGGGAGTGAGGGTGAGGCACACATAAGTTACAGCCAGCCAGGGCGGTGTTGTGTGTAAAATAGTATGTCCCGTTATGAGAAAATCCAAACATAGTAGACGCTGACACACCAAAAGAGGACGGGTTAATGTTTGACATAGGCAACAAAAGGGGTGTGCAGTTTCATTTTTTTTATTAATCCACCATACGTTTTGGCAGGAGGAGCACTTCTTTATCAGTTTCCCAGCTGACGACAGATGTCCCATTAATGTTAAACACAAAAGCCTGGAACAACTACTAAAGTCAGAAAGGCTAATGGTAATAATGTGGAAAGTGTCTAGACTATTGGCCATTCAGAAAATGACATTCCCCATTTGTAACGTTGAAGAGACGTCACGTCATGAGCACAGAGAAAGCTATATATGTATATGTACTGTAGCACATAAACAGGTAAGCGCTTTCAGCCAAACAGAGAGAAAATAAAAGAGCTGCATTGGAGACACAGTGGGTTCAGGTGCCTAGTGTCTGTGGACTGATGCTGGGCTGCACCAGTTGCCTTAGGTGATAAAATATAACGTGCACTGTTTTAAATCGCTTTCTGAGCATGTATTTGACAAGAATAACTTTCTGAATTATGTTGCTCAACGACACTAATGTATATTGCGATTTTCAGTGCTACAGGACGGTGAATGCAAAAGCAGAAGAGCTAATAAAACATAATACAGGTTGTGCTTTAAATTCATTTAGGAAGCAGTCACGGTATGGGACATCTATTCAGGGAAGCACAAACCTTTCCCTCCCAAAGCTCGAGGTTAGCACCTCTCAGTATGTAAGTCAAAGTATCAATTTATGAAAAAAGTGTCTTACTATCATGAAGCATATAAGTCAAGTGCCTGCTTACGAGATCCTAAACACCTTTCATCGCTGCCAAGGTTTCAGATTGCTTATGTGTGACATTTTCATAATTTCAATGTAAATATGAGTGACATTTCAATGACTGAGTGACACTTCTGCTCGAGCAAAATCAAGTAATGAAGACGACTGAAACATATAAATATAGGAAATTGCACCCATTTGAGCAAGAAGAAACTCTAAGAAGATCTGAAAACTGCTGCAAATGAACTGTGGCTTTGCTGTTACTCAATATTTGTGACTGCTGTAATTTCTATTTTTATGCTCTTTGTCTATCATATATGGCCCAACGCCATTGTGCGGTATCATTTATATGCCTTATATCATTATTTGTAAAGCGCTCTAATATTTTTCAGCCCCTCTCTCACAAATTGTTCATTTGTTTTCTATTGCTGCTCATACCAATGTAGGGTGCTAGAGCACTTTACACCAGACAAACATTGTACCACACAATGACTCTTTCATGGGTAATCCAGTCTAGCAAAATGTTATTTGTAGCACATCTCCCCTGACAACAGCTGAAGTGGTTTCATAGGTAGTTATGCAACTGAAGCGATTTGCAGTGTTCACAAGCATTTTGCCTGGTGTACTGCAAGAAATAGAACACACGTTTGAAAAGAGCAACTGGGGGCCCAAGCCAGCAGGATATTTGAAACTGAAAATATCCCGCAGTGTCACTTTAGTACTAACACAGGCAGGCACGCACAGGCTTTAACCCACCGCGCTATCTCACTCATACTGTTTTTTTTTGTCTAAATCTAGATGCTTATAAGGCGTGAGGTTTACGGCTAATTGAAGAGATGCGTGTGTTGTGTTGTCGTGGTTACGCACTTGTAATGTACAAAGGTCAATTCAAATGATATCATCAGTATCCTAATGACCATTATTAAAACTTCAAAAAGCCTTTCTATTTTGGCCACAATTTAGAACAAGACAAAGACAAAAGGGCGCCAGATATCATTGTTCACTGACTGAAAAAGAGTTCTAACATAATCAATTCACAATAATCCCCCTCCCTGACTGTGCCGCTCGCTGCCATTTATTGTGTAAATCAGAGAGGCTGGTGACACTTACTTGGGCAGTGGTCGCAAGGTCCGGAGGAGTGTGGCGGTGGCGCTCCAAGAATTGCTTGATGACACACCGTCTCTCACAGCAGTGGCTGCAGGCTCAATTATGCCACTACTGCACGCTGTGAAAATTCGGGTTTGCCGGCCGTCTCATTTAACAGTCACCCTCCTGGCTGGCAGGCCGGTGAGTCCCTGGGCGGGCGGGGCCATCTAATGGCACGCAGGTTATGTCCTGGCGGCCGCTGCTCCCCGGTCACTCACTTGATTTCTCTTTGACTCCCCATGGGTCTGGCATTATTAAATTGAGGGGGTTTAAGGAAAACGGCTGGTGATAGGACCCGGTGGGACTGGTGCGAGCGGCGAATATATGTCGTTACTACGCATTCCGTTCCAACGCATGCCTTTACCACGCATGCGTTACAACGGAATGTGTTTTCCACGCTTTGCCGTTACCGCGATTTTACCTTTGCTCCGCTTTTTCTTTTTTGGGGGGGAGACCGCCCCAAGCCCCCTTTCTTCTTTTTTTTCCTTTTTCTGCAGGTCTCCGCCGACACTGAAAACGGCTGATGCTTTTTTTAGGATTAGGATGACGTTGTTCCGTGATGACGTTGCTTGCGTGGTGAAGATGGTCGTTGAAGCATTACCCGTTGTGAAGACGTTTACGAGGTAAGTGTATCGTTGTAAATGTAATGCGTGGAAAATGCTTCGTGGTAAAGGCTGTTTCCCGCGAGCGGCATGCAGCAGGCGCGACGCTGCAAGCACCATATTTGAATACATTTGCGGAGCCGCGCAAATTCAGTGGCAGCAGGTTAACCAAGACTCTTAAATTCAGCGTTGTATAAGACATCGACTCCGGTCTGCACTCTGCAGAGGTGTATGCAAGGCTGGCTGCAGGCAGGTTCAGGCCATGAGTTACAGCGGGCCCGGGCCACGGCAATTTGATTTTGCCGCCCAGGAGCGGCCCGCCTCCAGTGATACTAGTGCTGGCGAGCGCGTGCGTGCGTGGTGGTGCAGCGCGTGACTCGCGCGAGGGCTTGCCAAACATTGTTCCCAGGGCCGTCATTGGCAACGCGCTACAAGATTGACGGCCCTGGGACAGGATCCACTGACAACCACAAACGGGGTAAGACGCGAATGCTGCACTGCAGGCAGGATTTACAAGGTGCGCCTACTCTTCACGCGGGGGCCGCGCGGCACGGGCGGCGGCCTTTATAATTTATTTGGGGGCACTGACACTACTGCAGTGTCAGTCAGTGAGTGTTCCTAAATAAATTATAAAGCCCGCCGCCCCCAAAATAGTGCTGCCTGGGGCGGACCGCCACCCCCTAGCTACGCCACTGAGTAAGGTGAGCAAGGGTCGGAAGTATTAAGGCCCATTTGGCACAGAGCGACAGGGAGGCGGGGCCACTTTGTATGCTCGGGTTAATCCCGCTTCAAGCGGAGCGCAGTTAGCCTGGCACAGGCAAGATCTTAGGGGCACAACATTTGCAGCAGGACACACCAGGGTTCCCTTCGGTCCCGGCGAAACTACCATGGAAGTGTTGAGGCCTCAAAGCGGCCTAGAATGGTTACCTCGGCCCCACTCCCCAGTGAGCAAGCGGCAAAATCTGTGTCGTGTCCTAAGAAGATCATACCCTGAGTGATCAGTTTCAGGGTTTGCAGTACCCTGCCTTATAAAGCAAGTTAGGTCTGGGGGTTGCGGGCAGGTGTCAGTTGCATACTACCAGGTGGGGGCACAGGCTCCGCTCGAGTTTGACTGCCCATGGTGATGTCACAGCTCAGCCTTTCATCCATTGGGGTCACGCTCCGGTATAATTGTACTATTACACGTTTTGGTGGGCAGGGGGTATGTTGCAGGCTCCCAGGTTAGGAAGCATCTTCTGCTTGTGTTTTACTTTTGACACTGCAGCTCAGCCTTTCATCCTTCATGGTTGCTACACTTTACTGTTTAGGCAAGCTAGTGTAGGTGTGTAGGGGCAGATGACTGTCACACGCTCCCACGTTAATAAACTGTCGGTGCCTGGGTTTGTCCACTGAAGTCAGCAGCCTGGCTCAGCCTTTCATCCTTCAGGGCACTAGATTTTACCAGACAAAGCAAGTTATTGTCAAAGCTAATTCTTATCACGTTCACGTGTGGGCGGGTGGGGGTTCACGGATACCCCCATGTTGGTGAACAGTTCCTGCCTCGGCCCAATTAAAGGGTGCGTATAAAAAAAGAAAAATGCTCCACAAACCATATGTAACCGTGCGTGCTAAAAGGAAGCTACAATTATGAACCCCCTGCACTCAGGTAGGAGAAGCATACCCATAGTGGAGACCCCCTAAAGGACGTGCATGCATGTGCAGGAGGCTTGGTGGACAATGAGGGAACTCCCTACGGGGCCGGCGCGCATGTCGTGTGCCCATATAGACACCAACAAGTGGCTATAAATATCCAGGTTCCCAGATCCAAGCCAAACGTGAGTTCTTTACACCGTGGTAGCTATCAAACCACCAGTAGTAAATGGGCTTCCTGGAGGGAGGCCAGAACTTTATTGGGTATGTTTAACGCAACACAGGCAGGACAGACGGTTGTGATGTCCTTTGGTTTGAAAAATGCACCTGCCACTTTCAAAAGGCTGGTGAATAAAGTCCTCACAGGCCTTGAAGACTACAGTACAGCATATCTTGATGATGTAGCTGTCTTTAGCTCCACCTGAGAGGATCACTTGGTCCACCTGAAGAATGTTTTGGAGGCTCTGCAGAAAGCAGGCCTCACTAGCAAGGCCACCAAGTGCCAGATAGGGCAGAGTAAGGTTGTGTACCTGGCCCACCTTGTGGGTGGAGACCAGGTTCAACCATTGCAGAGCAAAATCTAGACCATCATTGACTGGGTTGCTCCTACTATCCAGATTCAGGTCAGAGCTTTTTTAGGCCAGACTGGGTACTGCAGAAGATTTGTAAAAAAATATGGGTCTATAGTGACTCCCTTGAATTATCTTGCATCAAAGAGAATGCCCAAGAAAGTTCAGTGGACAGTTAGCTGTCAGAAGGCATTTGGGGGCATATCAACAACAACCGGCGATAATTAACGCTGAGCGCACTTAGCGCTCGGATAATTATCGCCGACTAGCGCCAATTGTTATCGCTGAGATAGTGTGCTATTAGCAACGCTTATCTCATCAGCGATAAAAATCCTAGCGCTAACTGGCTAACCTGAGATTATCGCTGGAAACCCAGCGATAATCTCACGTTAGCTAGTTGATAGGGACTCACAAACTTAGCCATGATATCCACCTTAAATAGGATATCATGGTTAAGTCAGTCCTGAAGCAGGCGTAAGGAAATTAGCGATAACAGGGGTTATCGCTACTTTTCCTGACGCTATGCTTCATAGCGTTAGGTTTGCTGATAGGAGAAAAGTCGCATAGCGACATTTCTCCTGTCATGCCAGGTCAGGAACGCCCACTTTGCATCTCATTAGAGATGCAAAGCTGGGAGTTAGGAATCCTGACGCTAAAGCAAGGTTAGCGTGACCTTGCTGATGAGGCGATAAAATTATTGCCGCTTTTCATCCGAAAACGGCCGCAAAAGCGGCGATAATTGTTTATCGCCTGCTTGTTGATATGCCCCTTGATGATCTCAAGCTGGGCATGTGCACTGCTCCCATTCTGCAAAGTCCTGACTATTCCAAACAATTCATTGTCCGAACAGATGCATCTGAGTTGGGGGTAGGGGCTGTGTTGTCGCAACTTAATGCAGAGTGTCAGGATCAACCAGTAGCTTTTATTAGCAAAAGGTTAACCCCAGAGAGAAACGTTGGTTAGCCTTTGAGAGGGAAGCCTTTGCTGTGGTTTGGGCTCTGAAGAAGCTGAGGCCATACTTGTTTGGCACTTAATTTATTGTTCAGAGAGACCATAAGTCCCTCTTTGGATAAAACAGATGAAGGATGAAAACCCCAAACTTTTGGGGTGGTCCATTTCCCTACAGGGGAAAGACTATACAATGGAACATAGACCTGGGAGTAACCATGCCAATGCAGATGGACTCCACTTTCCACTTAGAGCATGAAGACTCAACTGTGCAAGGTTAGTCTCATCTCCTTAGATTTGGGGGCGAGGGGTTGTGTAGGAAAGTTGGATCTTCTTCTTATGGTTACCCCCACTTTTTGGCTAGTCTGACTGGGATCCTGTTAATTAGGACCCCAGTCTACCTGCTTTCTCCTTAAAATGTTATGCATGTGCTTAGGTACACTCTCGATTGGATACTGGGGTGCCCTTGTCAGTCCTTAGTATATGCTACACATGTACCTAGGGCATAGGTACCCCAGAGGCCTCCCATGGGCTGAAGCATGTCTTATGCCACCCATAAGAAGCCATGCAAAATGGAACTACAGGCCTGCCATTTCAGCCTGTGCAAGCTGGTGCTTGCACCTTACTTTAGATATAAGTTTACTATAGCTGTAGGTCAGTACACTTAATACACTTAATACCTATAAGTCTGCCCTATAGCAGGGTTTGGCAATCCTGAAGGCAGGGTGCTGGGTTTTACATGAGAGGGTGCCCCTGCATGAGCAGAGCCCCTCTGCAGTCTTCGGAGACCATTCTCCCGAGCTGTCGGTGACACAGCCAGACATATAGGTAGAGATGCATTATATGCTTACCTAAAATGCTATCTTGAAAACGGCTGCAACAAAACATGTTGTGTTTGGTATCAAACACCTTGGATTCAAACCGCCACACTGGTAACCGGAGGTATGATTACACCCTTCTGAAGCAAGCTTCGTGGGGTCACCGGTCTTCCCGGTACCAGCCTTGTCGACCCGGGCAGCACAAAATGGTTGCTGCGACCAGAGACACATTTCTGCCCTCCTGCTGCTGAGCCAAGCTTGAGCAGGGGAAGGCAGGACAATAGGCCTCCTGTCACAGGGAGGTGTGACTTTGTGAAACTGCTAGAGGTCCCCTTGTGACTCCTGTGCCTTCAGCCTGTGGGTCCATTTGAGGGACAACACTGATTTATTTGGGCTCCCCTGGTTGCTCCAGGCCTGCCCTGACTCCCATTGCTGTGGTAAGTCTCCTGGTCCTTGCTGGGCCAGACTGTGACCTTTTTTGACCTTCTTCATTGGTTGCCGCTGCCAAGGCTTCTTGGTGCTCCTGCCGGACACTGACCCCTCAGCACTCAACATCCTTCATGGGACAGCTCATATCCAGCTCCTGTTCATCCTTGACATCTCCTGGTCCCCGTGGCTGCAGAGAAAAGGTTCCCATCTTCACACCTGAAGCACCCGACATCTGTGGCATTCGTCTACCGAGCCCCTGGTCACTCCTGAGTGACCCAGACTCTGTCCCCTCTGCTTTCAGGTTCCTTCCTTCAAGAATCCACCTGTGGGTTCCACCAGACACTTTTATTCTTTGTAGCAGTGGCATTTTGTTGAAGACTACCATCGAGAACAATGGGGGTTTCCGACGCCACTTTGGCCCTATGCACCCGGCTTCCCGGGGTTAGGTAACTCTGGTACTTTGGTATCCACGGTTGGGGTGGCTCTCCAACCTGCTATGTTCTATAGGGTTTCTTCATAATCCACTGGGAAGAGTCCTTAAACAATAAAACTGCAACCACAACTCTCCCACTGAATTGTACGTAGCACACTGCACCCATCCTCCGTGGGGTCCCTCCTTACTCACTTTGGGTGGTTCCTTTGGGTCCCAGCAATTCAACAACCTCTAGACACTGTCTTGACTTGAGTCGTGGTTCTTATACCACTATTTTAGTATATGGTTTGGTGTCCCCCTGGAGCCCACTGTGCATTAGTGCTACTCTTACGTTTGTTTCTGTTCTACAGTATTGTGTGTTTTGTGTTCATCTGCGTGTAGCAGATACTGTGAGGTATTTAAGGTGTGTTATATTAATAAATACATATGTTTATAACTACTGTGTGGCTCTCCTTTCATTTAACCAATACATTAAGGTTACATTATGGTAAAACAAGGTGCTTAACATTCCTTCAAGACTAAGCTTGAAGGCTGCTCTCCAAAGCTACCACTTGGATAGCTTTCTAAGGTTATCTTTGACCTCTTAAATCACCATAAGGGTAGTTTGGACTGGTACAAGGTGCCCACTTTAATTAGTGGACAACATATACCAGGCCAACTTCTGACAATGTTTTGTGCCATGCCTGTAATGTATATACAATCTTCTGCCTAAATGTATCCTTTGAAGGGCGGCCTCTTCAGGTTTTCATAAGTTAAGTAATGTACAATCTGCGTCTTACATTTGCCTGGTAAATGATAAAGTGAGTATTCAAGAAACAAAGTGATGAGTAACTTGAAGGTAAAAATAAAAGGCTACGCTGGGAGGATCAACTATCTGTGTTTTGTCTAAGCCTGGGCAAAGCACTACGCTACGCTCGCGTAGTTTGCAAAGTTTGCGCTACTTCGCACTACGCGAATTGCACGTTGCACAGTGCAAACACGTGCAGCATAGCGTAGTGCAGCGGTCAGTTTTTGCTTGCTCGCGGTCCTCAACGTCAAGCTGGCGACCACGAGCAAGCAAAATGACATCCCCGCAAGACTTTTTCCTCGTTCGCGATCTGCAACATCAAGTTGTCGATCGCGAGCGTTGAAAATAAACCTCCCGGCAAGATTCTCAACGCGGGGAGGTCAAGTTTCTCATTGCGAGTGGTCGCGTATTTTCGCGACCGCTCGCGATGAGAATCTACCAGTCCACGTTGAGAAAGCTGCTGCTCGAGTAAAAATCTACTCGAGCGGCAGAAAACGACAGTTCACACTGTGCAAGATGCCGTTTTCAATGATTGCACAGTGCGGACAAGCATCCAGCACTGTGCAATCATCCCCGAACAGGCTACTATGCAGTTCGCTTAGTGTTACGTGTAGCTCGCGTAGTGCGAAATGCACTTCGCGTTGCTGCGCAAAGCCCTACTTCGCGAACTACGCCCAGGGTTAGTTTTGTCGCTATGTGGAATGGGTTTGCG
This sequence comes from Triturus cristatus, assembly GCF_964204655.1. Taxonomy (NCBI): domain Eukaryota; kingdom Metazoa; phylum Chordata; class Amphibia; order Caudata; family Salamandridae; genus Triturus; species Triturus cristatus. The sequence goes on from NC_140589.1 coordinate 187,616,849, forward strand.
TGGCGGGTATGGATTGACAATCAGTGGGTGCGACTTGCGCATTTATGCACACTATGGGGCATATTATCAAGGCAGGCGATAAAATTATCTCTGGTTTAACGGCAGAAAACTGCAGCTAAAACGGTGATAATGGGCTTGATAATATGCTCTATGGAATTCCAATTGAAGCTCAGGTTAGATGTCTTTCACATCCAACATGGGCTTCAATTGGAATTCCATAGAGCATATTTTCAAGCCCATTATCGCCGTTTTTGCGGCAGTTTTCTGCCGCTAAAGCGGCGATAATTTTATCGCCTGTCTTGATAATATGCCCCCAAGACACTGGTACTCTAAGCCTGTCCTGAAACCTGAGCTCCACAATGTTAGATACAGATTGATGCTTCGAAGTGCACATGTTTTCATCAGCACCCTCACCCTGACACAGAGTTTCGCTGTTATTTTGCTTAAAAAAGGGAATAGAACATCAGTCCGGCAGGTTTCTGGCATAGACTCGTAGCAAACATCAGGCAGAAAGGGGATTTTAACTGTGCGCATACAGGGGCATATCAACAACAACCGGCGATAATTATCGCTCAGCACACTTATCGCTCGGATAATTATCGCCGGCTAGCGCCGATTTTTATCGCTGAGACAGCGTGCTATTAGCAATGCTTATCTCATCAGCGATAAAAATCCTAGCGCTAACTGGCTAATGTGAGATAATCTCACGTTAGCTAGTTGATAGGGACTCACAAACTTAGCCATGATATCCACCTTCCATAGGATATCATGGCTAAGTCAGTCCTGAAGCAGGCATAAGGAAAGTAGCGATAACAGGGGTAATCGCTACTTTTCCTGACGCTACGCTTCATAGCGTTAGGCTTACTGATAGGAGAAATGTCCCTTAGCATTTCTCCTGTCAGGAACGCCCACTTTGCATCTCATTAGAGATGCAAAGCTGGGCGTTCGGAATCCTGACGCTAAAGCAAGGTTTCACGCGTTAGCGTGCCCTTGCTGATTAGGCGATAAAATTATCGCTGCTTTTCGTCCGAAAACGGCTGCAAAAGCGGCGATAATTTTCTATCGCCTGCTTGTTGATATGCTCCACAGAGTTCTAGACGCAGGCGCATGTCACTCATGCATATCGCACACGTAGCATATGCATACAGCTCCCAGTAGACTCGTATGGAGAACACATAAACATGACATTTGATGGAATTCCGCAAAGCTCACTTACTAATTGCACATAATCCGGGCAAGCTAGCCGCAAATCTTGGTGCAATAGGCTCACCCTCATGACCTGACATACATATAGAAAACGCGCTTAAAAACACACACACACCTATGCACAAAAAGTCCACACACTTCACATAACAATACACAGAAAGCTGTCAGACCACAAAATATACCGTTCACAAATGCAAATATATCCTTGAAGTCTCAGCTGCTTCCTCCCATGGGCATCTACCTTTCTTTGTCCGTCCCCTTTTTCACACTTGAAGTAGGGCTGGGTTATAATTACCCGCACAGAAAGCTTATTGTGCGCACTGCAGGAGACGGAACTGCGCGGTGGAGGAAGGGATCACTCCACAGTCCAAAGTTCGAGTATCTGCACTGTGTGCAGTTGACAGGAAGGAGCAGTGCTATGTTCTGAGGGGCAGAGTTACGTTCCCTGGCGCATCCCTGCAAATCAGCAGGGATGCGCCAGGGAAGATGCGTCACGCAAGTTTGCCCTTGTGCCACTGCAGATGCACCGCATTTAGAATGCATCGTGGCGCAAGGACAAGCAGATGCGTGACGCATCTGCTGGCGTAAGGTTGGCGCAGTGCTGAAGCTGTGTCGCAAGCGCGACGAAACTCCAGCACTGTTCCAACCTGCCCTATCCCTAACATGGTGCGTCACGCCTTACGCCTGCTTGAAGCAGGCGTAAGGATTTGACGCACCAGCGTCGGAAAAGTGACTGCGTGAAATCTCGTAGATTTCACTGCGTCACTTTTCCGAGGCTTTTTCCGACGTAACGTCCACCCTGCATACATTAAACCTGACGCAGGTTTAATGTGGCGCAGGGCTTTACAACGTGATGCATCTCCCTAGATGCATCACGTTGTAAATCTGTTGCAGCATGGCGCTAGCTTTGCGCCGCCGCTGTGTCACAAAAGTGACGCAACGGCGTTGCAAAAGTGGCGCACAGGGCTTGTAAATCAGCCCCTGAGTGTGTAGATTTGGAGAGTACGAGGAGGACTGCGCTCTGAGCGCCTCCAGCCTAGCTCCGTGTATTCTCCTCTGTGGCTCAAACGAAAGGTAGCCTTTCGCATGCATAGCGCCACTTACAAAAGTGTGCGCTTCTAAGCACCCCTTAATTCATACCCGAGGCAAGGCAGCACTGGAAGCAAGGATTGGGACGAGATAGCGCACTCTTCGTGAATGCGCTTTAGGTCCTTGGCTTGATCTGGCAGTCGTAAAAAGAAGGTTGCCTGGATTTCACCTTCGCAGAAGGCACCTAGGATTTGGTACTTGGGAGGAGACTAGGAAATAAAAGCGCTGATTGTGTTTTACACTAAATGTTAATAATAATAACAGATTTGAACTATCAAGCCAACCAAGCCGATTCGTTTTTTATGTGTTTTGACAAATTAAACATGGTCTCCACCTATAGGTTTTTATACTCAATACAATTACACCCTTGTGCCTGCCACACACCTATATTTATGTATTTGTTTCTTCATCGGTTTTTGTTGGGTTTAATTTCAAGGATTCACGATCCTTTTTCAAAATCATGGCATTTTCTTTTACTAAACAGAGACTTTAATGTTGTGACCCATGTAAATATCCAGATTCACCAGCTCCTCCCCATTGCACTTCTGTCACACAGTATTCCGGATGTGCCCTCTGGAACTGGACATAACTACCCAGACGTGCTCTCCATAAATGTCTTTTTATGGCATTCTGTAGTATGGAGTATCCTTGTGTGTCTATTTAGCGCGAGGATACTCTGTGATATTTTGTGGTTTGTTCCACACTGAAAATGCTTCTAGCTTACACGTCAAGAATTTTCAATTCTATTATGGACACCTACTGCAAAATTATGTTATGTTATGTTATAGAGATTTTGTATAGCGCCTCTCACCACCGGTCTCTAAGCGCTTAAACAGAAAGAACATAACATACTGTCACCCCAAACACCCACTGCCATCTCTGGTTATGCCGAAAGTGATGCTTTTGTAAATAAGTACGTCTTAAGTGTTTTCCTGAAGGAAAGTAGCTGAGATTACAGCTGCTGATCACTTAAAAGTAAACAAAACTACATTACCCACTGTTGCAGGGATGCTGTACAAACACAGAACTATGCGCAGGATTATAGGACCTTGGTGTATAGGGACTGGGTCTTCCTACCACCTTGGTACCCACGAGCCCAGGACCGACTAACTATAGTGTCTCACTTGCTCTTCTCCTCACTCACAGAGAAACAAATGATCAGACACCCCAGAACACAACACTCCCAGATCTCTCATGGTAACAAGACACATCCTTTTGCTCGCACACTTGTACTTGTCCACAATAAGATCTGACAATGACACGAAACAGTTAAAAATATTTATTTTAACTAACAGGCCCTAACATGCGGTAAACATGCCACAACAAGCAGGGAAATGCATAGTACAAATATAGTCGGCATAGCAGCTAGTCCATAAATCATGAAGGGAAATGACAATAGAGCCTAACCTCCTTCCCCTTGCTATGGAGCTGTATTATTACATATCAGAAAATATCTGGGCTCTGTCAGTAGACCCCTTAACTTAGCTTATAGATGGTAGATCTACATCATAGGTGCTGTCTCTTTCTGCTCCCTGGAAAGGTCCCTCTCCAAGTGTCTGTCACCTATTCGTGCATCCCACTAAAAAACACAAAGTACGTTGTCCAAAGAGCTGCATCGGTATGTTTTGTCTAAGGGCTAAGGTCTGACCAGAACAAAATAATAAGGGACATAGTTGTTTGAGCTTGTACATAATGTTCCGTAAAAATCCCAGGAACATGCAGAGAGTGAACACAGCAATGAGTTCTCATGTGAAAGCAGCCATAGAAAATATAGCAAAGAAATAGACATGTAGTAACATGCGCAAAGCAGCAAGCAGGCAGAAACGTGCTCATTCTAACTTAGTGAAGACAACAATGTCCCTATGGGCCACGTGACACCAGGTAGCCTTATATGTCACAAGTCTCATTCCCCAATCACAGTAGGACCACCCACATAAGTACAGTTGCCACCATTTTGTGTCCCCTTTCTTTGCAAGGTGGTCGCTGATCACTCCAACAGGAAAACAGAGTATTAGTCACCAAAGTCAAATGCACTCTAAACAGGCATCCAACAGATTTCAGACGATCTAACAGGGATGTCAAATGACTAAGCTAGGCCAGCTGCAGACCTTCAAACTGGATCACCAGGATTGAAAAAGACACAATGAGCCCCACATGATTCCCAACCTGGAATTTGATTTGGTAAAATGAGTAATGTGGAACGTGACACCTTCAGGGGTAAAAACTATGCCTGATAAATCCATTCTTCAACATCAGAAACTCTTTTACACAATATTAAACATACAGAATAGTGAGCTTAGCCGATAGCTGCTTGCATGACAAATATCTATTCGCCAGCCAAAGCTCCAGAAATCTGAGAACAACTTTCATATTCCAAAGGGATGAGTAGTTGGGAGCCCCAGGATTGGACATATGAATGCCCCTCATTAACTTGCAGACCAAAGGATGCTCACCCACCGGGTTAGCGTCAACTAGAAGATGGCCTGCGGATATCGCAGACCTGAAAATAGTCACATTCCTTTATGCCAAACCAGAAGATGGTATGTCTGAAAGGAAATTTAGCACCGTGCACACTCTGAACCCCATGGGATCAACACCCCGTTCATTGCACCAAGGACACCATCTCTTCCATGCTGATTACATTTGTGGGTGTCCATGCCTGTCTGATTAAAACAGCAACTTATTGCAAAAGTCCTAGGGGAATACCATCTTTTCCTGAAACCATCCAAGCCATCAACATGAGCTGACTGGATAACACTAAGGGATGAGGAAGACCCTTAGGGTCTAATAACAGATCTGGACAGGAGCGGAAACGGAGGAGCACTCGCTATAGCTAGGGCTACCGGGAACCAAGGTGGAGCTCTCCAAAAGGGAGTCACCAGATTTAATCTCAGATTTTTACGCCTGAGTTGTACCTGGACTCTGGATGTTATTAGGAATGGGGTAAAGGTGTAACCCCGGAATTTAGACTAGCCCTGGAGAAACACAATCATAGCCTGGGCATCTGGGTCCAAATGCCAACTGAAGAATTTTGAGAGCTGACAATTGAGTCAAGATGCAAACACGTCTATCTTGCAGAGACCCCACAAGTAATGAAGGTCCTGGAATACTGAGGGGTTCAGCTTCAAATCACTGAAATCCCATACATGATGGGCATGCCAATCACCCACAGTGTTTCTCTTGAATGCAGTGGCTGAAGCAGAAGTGCCAGAAATTCTTGGCAATCTCTCCTAGGAGATGGCACTTCATCCCTCCCAGTCTGTTGACATATCAAATGGCTAAGATGTTGTCCATCCTCAGCAAATATGCAACAAGCTGTCTTTGAAGGAGAATGGGGTAGAAGATGGATTCAGTTGGCTCCCCATACCAGCCACCTCTGCCTCAGGGGTAGTATCCCTGCTCGGGCATTGAAAAGATCCTCGGTCTAACGCAAACCCTCTTTGCATAGTGCCTCTTCTGAACACTCTTTTAAGAGACATTTGGGCCGTGTCAATAGAGGACGAAGTGGAGTAAAACCTGTCTAGTTCCTTAATGAAAGGATATGGCCAGATCAATAAACTTTGGTCTATCTGCATGAGAATAGATCTCCAGCATTCTGTGGAAATTGCGCAGATGGCATTCCCTAACTGGCAGATAGTTCTCTGGTCCCAGCACACTAGGGCATCACGTTTCACTGAGGAATTAGATTATTTGGCCTGGTATGCCAACTGTCAACCAGTTCTGCCCCAGATGGTGCATTTGCAGAGTGGTGGAGAAAAGTGGTGTGGCCTCTGACAACCTCTTACTCTTAGCAATCCGGGTGTGTGGGAGTTAGTGGAGGTAGCAGGAGGGTTAGTTGGCCCCCAAGGACCCTCAGGAGTAAAGTGGACTTCATCCCCCAAACAATAGTGCACTAGGAGGCATGTTAGAAGAGTGGTGGAGAAAGGAGGCATTATAGAAAAAACAAAGGTTACGTTATAGTTAGGCTCAGATTTCTTTCTACAAAACCAGAGAAAATAGCTTACTATAACTTATACCCCGGCAACGCACTGCTTATGAACTAACATATTGCATCACTCATGACATGGTCAGTGACATCACTCATGACATCTTAAATGGCATCACTGATGATATCATCCAGTGAGTGTCAGTATTTTCTACCAGTTTATAATTGTTAAACATATATACTAAGCTACTTCAAATGTTAAATTAGTATACTAGATGTACTACTAATGAGTGTTACTACTTCTAGCATATATTATGTGAGTTGCTTTGTGACTGTGTGTATCTATGTGTGAGTGTCTGTATAGGTGTGTGAGTGTCTGCATGGGTATATAAGTGGGTATGTGAGTAGCTTTGTGGGTGAGTTAGTGTCTTTGTGAGTCGCTGTATTGGTGAGTGAATGGGTCTGTCAGTGGCTATATGGGTGAGTGAGTGGCTGTGTGAGTGGCTGTATGGGTTGGTGAGTAGGTATGTGACTGACTGTATGGGTGAATAAGAGTGTCTGAATGGTTGTATGAGTGAGTAACTGGGTTTGTAAGTGGCTGTATTGGTGAGTGAGTGGCTGTTTGAGTGTGTGTTTGCTTAAGTGAGTTGGTGTGTGAGTGACTGTATTGGAGAGTGAGTGTCTGTCTGAATGGTTGTATGGAAGAGGGAGCAGATATCGGAGTGTGTGTATGGATGTGTGAATGTGTATGTGGTTGTGTGAGTGAGAGTGTGAGTGCTTATATGGGTGAGTGAGTGTGTTGAGAGGCTGTATGGGTGAGTGAATGAGTGTTTGAGTAGCTGTATTGGTGTATGAGTGGATGAGTAAGTAGTTGTATGGGTGTGTTTGTGGCTGTGTGAGTAGCTGTATGGGTGAGTGACTGGTTGTATGAGTTGAAAGTAGGAGTGAGAGTGTCCGAGTGGCTTTGCAAGTGCATCTATGAGTGTGTGAGTTCTGTGAGTGAGTGCGTAAGTCTCTGAGTAGGTCTGTGAGTGGGTGTGAGAGAGGATGAATGGTAATGTGAGTGGTGTATGAGTGGGCTTGTGAGTAGGTGTGAGAGTGTGAGTTCATTTGTGAGTGGGTTCATGAGTGTCTGAGTTGGTCTATGAGTATGTGTCTGATTAGGTCTGTGAGTGGGTATGTGAGTGGGTGTGTGTTTGTCTGTGTGGGTCTGTGAGTAGTGGGTATATCAACGCCTGAGTAGATCTGTCAGCGGGTGTGTTAGTATCTGAGTGTGTTAATGGGTGCCTAAGTGTCTGTGTGCATATGTCAGTAGCTGTGTCACTGACTGGGCCACAATGGAATTGCACCTGTTCCTTTAACCAAAAAGAGTCCACAGTTTTGCACAAAATATCTACCTAAGTGGAGTACTTTCTACTGGTTAATTACTAAGTACTACCTCCTTAGGTAAATGTCCAGTATGTATCATACAATACAGCTGTACACTGGAGCATGCAGAAATGCCACCAGTGTCCGTGTGTGGGTTGTGGCAATGTGATTGTTTCTCATGCATCCTTATCCAGAAATTAGAAATGGCTCTCCGCCAAACAATGATCCTTCCATTTAACTAGATGAAGTAAGTGCTTCTGTGTTTAGTGGAGCTGTCCCCATACCCCTTAGCATCAAGAACACACCACCAAAATCGATGGGAAACACACTGGGTTGCTTTTTGGTAAGATGCCCGTCATCCTTGCAAAAGGTGGGAAGACCACTGCATACTGCTAAGGTGGATGAGGCGGGTCCACACTGGCAGAGCATCAGGTGAATTTGCACATTTGTGTAATTGTAGTCATTTAAAGGGAGAATTATGGACTCTACCCTCACCAGGTAAAGACAAGAAGGAACCCACTCATCACAGTCACTGCACATTGACCTCCAATAGATCAAGGCAAGGATGCATTCAACTTCACAATGCATTTTAGATTGTCTTTCAACGTGAAATTGCAGATAAAACACACTTGCTTTGCCTTTGTCAAGTCCCTGAGGTCAAGATCATTTGTCCTTTACAGAAGTGGAGCTCCAATTTGGTCACCTGCTATGTTTATACATGTAAGTTTTTCCCTTGAGGATCAATTTCTGTCCAAATGAAGTAGGTCCTCATGCCAGCTCCCAATGCTACAGTTCTCCTGTCTAGCTTGCCTCCAGTCCGCTAACCTCTGCTGCCTGTCTACCAGCTGCCCTCTATTTGTTCTTCCTGCTCTGTTTTTCATTCTTCTGCTCATTTTTCTGCCCTCCATTTTGCCTTCTCTCCTCTTTTTCTGCTTTCTGTTTTGCCTTTTTTTCCGCTCGTTTTTCTGCCCTTTGTTTTGCCTTTTTCCGCCTGTATTTCTGCCCTCTGTTTTGCCTTTTATGCTTATTTTTCTGCCCTCTGCTTTGCCCTCTTCAGGTCTGTTTTGCCTCCTCTGCTCATTTTTATACCCTCAGTTGTGCCTTATCTGCTTGTTATTCAGCTCTCTGTTTTGTCTTTTCTGCTAATTGTTATGCCTTCTGTTTTGCCTTTGTCTGTCCTCTATTTTCCGTCATTGCTAGTTTAATTGCCCTCAGTTTTGCCCTCTTCTACTTTGTTTTGCCTTTTCTGCTTGTTTTTTCTGCACTCTCTTTTGCATTTTCTGCTCATTTTGTTGCTCTCTGTTTTGCCTTTTCTCCTAATTTTCCTGCCCTCTGTTTTGCCTTTCTTGCAAATTTTTCTGGCGTCCATGTTGCCTTTTCTGCTTCGCGTTCTTCCATTTGTTTTGCCCTCTTCTGCTCTGTCTTGTCATTTCTGCTTGTTTTACTGGCCTGTTTTACCACTTTGTTCCTTTATCTGCCCTTTGTTTTGCCCTTTCTGCTAAATTTTCTGCCCTCTGTGTTGCCTTTCCGCTTATTTTCTGCTCTCTGTTTTGTTTTGTTTTCTGCTCATTTTTCTGCCTTCTGTTTTGCCTTTTCTGCCCCTCATTTTGCCTTTCTGGTCATTTTCTGCTCTCTTTTGCCTTTTTTCTGCTTGTGTTTCTGTGTTCTGTTTTGCCTTCTTCTGCTCTGGGTTTGCTGATTCTGCTAATTTTCATGCCCTCTGTTTGCCTTTTCTGCAAATCTTTCTGCCCTCTGTTTTTCATTTCCTGCTTGTTTTTACACTCTCTGCTTTTCTTTTTCTGCTAGCTCTTCTGCCTTCTGTTTTGCCTTTTCTGCCCTTCATTTTGCCTTTCTGCTAATTTTTCTGCTTTCTTTTGCCTTTTCTGGAAATTTTTCTGCCCTCTGTTTTGCATTTCCTGCTTGTTTTTCTGCACTCTGTTTTGCCTGTCTTGCTTGTTTTTCCGCTCTCTGTTTTGCCTTTTCTGCTATTTTTCCTGGCCTCTGTTTTGCCATCTTCTGCTCTGCTTTGTCTTTTCTGCTTGTTTTTCTGCCTTCTGGTTTGCCCCTTTGCTAATTTTTCCGTACTCTGTTTTACCCTTTCTGCTTGTTTTTCTTCTTTCTATTTTGCCTTGCCGCTCAATTTCTGCTCTCCATTTTGCTTTTCCTTCTAGTTTTTCAGCCTTTAGTTTAGCCTTTCCTGCTCATTTTTCTCCCCTCTGTTTTGCCTTTCCTGCTTGTTTTTCTGCACTCTGTTTTGCCTGTCTTGCTTGTTTTTCCGCTCTCTGTTTTGCCTTTTCTGCTAGTTCTTCTGCCTTCTGTTTTGCATTTCCTGCTTGTTTTTACGCTCTCTGCTTTTCTTTTTCTGCTAGCTCTTCTGCCTTCTGTTTTGCCTTTTCTGTCCTTCATTTTGCCTTTCTGCTAATTTTTCTGCTTTCTTTTGCCTTTTCTGCAAATTTTTCTGCCCTCTATTTTGCATTTCCTGCTTGTTTTTCTGCACTCTGTTTTGCCTGTCTTGCTTGTTTTTCCGTTCTCTGTTTTGCCTTTTCTGCTATTTTTCCTGGCCTCTGTTTTGCCATCTTCTACTCTGTTTTGTCTTTTCTGCTTGTTTTTCTGCCTTCTGGTTTGCCCCTTTGCTAATTGTTCCATATTCTGTGTTACCCTTTCTGCTTGTTTTTCTGCCTTCTATTTGGCCTTGCTGCTCAATTTCTGCTCTCCATTTTGCCTTTCCTGCTAGTTTTTCAGCCTTTAGTTTAGCCTTTCCTGCTCATTTTTCTCCCCTCTGTTTTGCCTTTCCTGCTTGTTTTTCTGCACTCTGTTTTGCCTGTCTTGCTTGTTTTTCCGCTCTCTGTTTTGTCTTTTCTGCTAGTTCTTCTGCCTTCTGCCTTCTGCCTTCTGTTTTGCCTTTTCTGGCCTTCAGTTTGCCTTTCTGTTTATTTTTCTGCTTTCTTTTGCCTTTTTCTGCTAGTTTTTCTGCACTCTGTTTTGCCCTCTCCTAATCTGGGTTTGACGTTTCTGCAAAGTTTACTGCCCTCTATTTTGCGTCTTCTGCACATTTTTCTGCCCTCTGTTTTGCATTTCCTGCTTGTTTTACTGCACTCTGTTTTTCCTGTCTTGTTTGTTTTTCCGCTCTCTGTTTTGCCTTTTCTGCAGTTTCGCCTGGCCTCTGTTTTGCCATCTTCTGCTCTGTTTTGTCTTTTCTGCTTGTTTTTCTGCCTTCTGTTTTGTCTCTTTGCTCATTTTTCTGCACTCTGTTTTACACATTCTGCTCATTTTTCTGCCTTCTATTTTGCCTTTCTGCTCTTTTTCTGCTCTCCATTTTGCCTTTTCTTCTCGTTTTTCAGCCTTCAGTTTAGCCTTTCCTGCTCATTTTTCTCCCCGCTGTTTTGCCTTTTCTGCTTTTGTTTCTGACCTCCATTTTGCCTTTTCTACTCATTTCCCACCCTTTGCTTTGCCCTCCCCTGCTCTGTTTTGCCTTTCCTGCTCATTTTTTTGCCCTCTGTTTCACCTTTTCTGCTTGTTTCTTTGTCTGTTTGCCTTTTCTGCTTGTTTTTCACCCCTCTGTTTTGCCTTTTCTGCTAATTTTTAACCCACTATTTTGCCCTCAAGTGCTCTTCATTCCCTTTTTCGAATTGTTGTTCTGCCCTCCGTTTTTTCTTTTCTGCTAGTTTTTCCACCCCATTCTGCTCTGGTTTGCTGTTTTTGCTAGTTTTTCTGCCCTCAGTTTTAGACTTTTGCTCTTTTTTATGCCTGCTGTTTTACCTTTTCTGCTAATTTTTCTGCCCTCCTTTGCTGTTTCTGCTTGTTTTTCTGTTTTGCCCTCTTCTGCTCTGTTTTGTGTTTTCTGCTTGTTTTTTTCTACCTTTCTGTTTTGCCCCTTTGATTATTTTCTACACTGTGTTTGCCCTTTCTGAATGTTTTTCCGCCCTCCATTTTACATTTTTTGCTCATTTTACAGCCCTCTCTTTTGCCTTTTTTCTGCTTGTTTTTTTGTCTTCTGTATTGCCTTTCCTGCTCATTTTTCTGCCCTCAGTTTTGCCTTTCCTGCTTATTTTTCACCCTCTATGTTGCCCTATTATGCTCTGTTTTGCCTTTTCTGCTTGTTTTTCTGCCCTCCGTTTTGCCATTCCTGCTTATTTTTCTGTCCTCTGTTTGACCCTCTTATGATCTGTTTTGCGTTTTCCGCAAATTTTTTTGCCCTCTTTTGCCTTTTCTGCTTGTTTTTCTGCCCTATGTTTTACCGTCTCCTGCTCTGTTTTGCCATTTCTGGTAATTTTTCTGCCCTCTGTTTTGCCTTTTCCTCTCATTTTTATGCCCTTTGTTTTGCATTTCTTTTTCTGCACTCTCACCTTTTTCTGCCCTCTGTTTTGCCTTTTTCTGCACATTTTTCTGATCTCTGTTTTGTCTTTGCTGCTCATTTTTCTGCCCTCTGTTTTGCCCTTCCCTGCTCTGTTTTGCAGTTTCTGCTTATTTGTCTGCCCTCTGTTTTAGCCTTTTCTGCAAATTTTTCTGCCCTCTGTTTTCCTTCATGGCTTGTTTTTCTGTTCTCTGTTGTGCCTTTTTTGCTTGTTTTTCTGCCCTTTATTTTTCTCTCTTCTTTTCTGCTTTGTCTTTTCTGCTTGTTTTTTCTACCCTTTGTTCTGCCCCTTTGCTTGTTTTTCCACACTCTGTTTTGCCCTTTCTGCTCATTTTCTGCTCTCTGTTTTGCATTTTCAGCTTATTTTTCTGCCTTCTGTTTTGCATTCCTAATCATTTTTCTGCGTACCATTTTGCCTTTTCTTCTTGTTTTCTGCCCTCTGTTTTACCTTTTCTGCTTATATCTCTACCCTCTGTTTTGCACTCTTCTGATCAGTTTTGCCTTTTCAGCTTTGCCCTCTTTGCCTTCTCCTGCTCATTTGTCTGCCCTCTGTTTTTTCTTTTTCTGATTGTTTTTCTGCCCTCTGTTTTGCCTTCTCTGATTGTTTTTCTGCCACCCATTTTGCCCTCTTCTGCTTTGCTTTGCCATTTATGCTCATTTTTCTGCCCTATTTTTTGCCTTTGTTTTCTTGTTTTATGCCCTTTGTTTGACATTTCCTGCTTGTTATTCAGAACTCTGTTTTGCATTTTTTTTGCCCTCTATTTTGCCTTTCATGCACATTCTTCATTCTCTATTTTGTCCTTTTATGCTCTGTTTTGCCTTCTATGCTTGTTTTTCTGCCCTCCGATTTGCCTTTCCTGCTCATTTTTTTACTCTGTGTTTGGCCCTCTTCTGATCTGTTTTGCCTTTCTGCTCATTTTGCTGCCCTATGTTTTGCCGTCTTCTGCTGTTTTCTCATTTCTGCTAATTTTTCAGCCCTCTGTTTTGCCTTTCTTCCTATTTATGTTCTTTGGTTTGCCTTTCCTGCTTGTTTTTCTGCAATCTGTTTTGCCTTCTTCTGATTGTTTTTCTGCCCTTTGTTTTGCGTCTTTTGCACATTTTTATGCCCTCTATTTTCCTGTTTCTCCTTGTTATTCTGCCCTCTGTTTCACCTTTTCTGCTTGTTTTTCGGACCTCTGTATTGGCTTTTCTACTCATTTTTCTGCCCTCTGTTTTGCCCTCTTCTGCCCTGTTTTAGCCTTTCCAGCTCATTTTTCTGTCCGCCGTTGTGCCCTTTCTGCTTAATTTTCTGCACTCTGTTTTTCTCTCTTCTGCTCTGTTTTGTCGTTTCTGCTTGTTTTTTCCACCCTTTGTTTTGCCCCTTTGCTCTTTTTTCCACACACTGTTTTGCTCTTTCTGAATGTTTTTCAGCTCTCTGTTTTGCTCTTCTGCTCCTTTTTCTTCTCTCTGTTTTGCATGTTTTGCTCATTTTTCTGTCTTCTAAATCGCCTCTTCTGCTCTGTTTTGTCTTTCCTGCTCATTTTTCTGCCCTCTTTTGCCTTTTTGCTGCTCATTTTCTTGCTGTCTATTTTGCCCGCCTCAGCTTTGTTTTGCCTTTTCTGCTCATTTTTCGTGCCTTGTTTTTCCTCTTCTGCTTGTTTTTCTGCCCTTTGTTTTGCCTTTTCTGCTTGCTTTTCTGCCCACTGTTTTTCACTCTCCTGCTCTGTTTTGTTTTTCCTGCTTGTTTTTCTGCCCTTTGTTTTGCCCCTTTGCTCATTATTCTGCTTGCTGTTTTGCCCTTCCTGATCGTTTTCCTACCCTCTGTTTTGCCTTTCCTGCTCGTTTTTTCTCTCTCTATTTTGCCTTTTCCTCCTCATTTTCTTCTCTCTCTTTTGTCTTTGCTGTTCATTTTGCATGGCTGATTTGCAGGTATCTGAAGGGTTCAGATGGCGCCAGTTGCTATTCCTTTTGAAGATCGGCAAATGTGACAAGTCCACATATTCCTTACAGTCGAGATACCAATCAGAACCCAATTGTAAAATCGCGGCAGGTACTCAGGCGGCCCAGCCACTCAGGCTCGCAGTGTGGGGCTACTAGTGTAATTTTTTTGTCCCAGCCCAGATTTCTGTGACTGCATGCCAGATTTCTATTATTCGCCCCGTGGGTCCCGTGAGGCCTAGTGTTTTGGGGTTTGTATATAAGGCTCTTTGGTATCCTACCTGTCCCATTAGCCATAAATCAGTGCGGATACTTGGCTCATCTTGGGAACTATATACCCAGCAGTTAATCACTGTTAATTGTGATGCCCAATAGTAGAGCTTAGGGTCGGGCAGTGCAATCCCACCATCATACAATCCAGCTGTTAACCTCTGCAGTGCAATACGTGGTGCCCATCCCATAACAGAGTACGGACCGCACTGTCAATGTCTGAGAAGTAGGAATCTGGGACCTTAAATGGGGTATTTTGCAATGCATATAGAAAGCAGGGTAACACCAGCATTTTAAAAAACGCTGCTCTACCCAGCAGAGTCAGCGGGAGGCCACACTAGTGTTTGACATCAGATCGTAGGTATGCCAGGGGGCCCTGCAAAATGGTTTCATAAAATGTAGCTGGGTCAAGGGTTATAAATATCCACAAATAGCGGAATCCGGCTTCCGCAATAGGGATGTCGAAGTCTTTAGGCAGTTTGGGTCTAGTGCCATACAGTAGGAATAGCTGTGATTTGGACCAATTTATCGTATAGCCCAAGTGGTTTCCAAATATGCGGAAGATATGAAGTTTGCAGTGGATTGAGGATGCCAGGGAAGGCATATATAATAAAATGTCATCTGCATAGAGGGATATTCTGTCCTCATGTGGGTGTTTCCATTTTAATCCCCTTATCAAAGGGCCCCCCCTAACTCAAACTGCCAGGGGCTCCAACACTAATGCAAAAATCACCCATGAGAGTGGACACTCCCGTCTGATTCCTCTACCAAACCAAATCTGTCATAATGATTGGCAATTAACCACTAATTGTGCACTTGGGCTGTATATAAAAGCATGATCCATCCCATAAATTTTGGTCCAAAACCCACTCTTTCCAACATTTCAAATAGGTATGGCAATTCGATAGTGTCAAAGGCCATTTTGGCATCTAGTGACAACAGGGCTACATCTTCCTGTGTCTTTTCATCCCAGGACGCCATGCAGGTGACGTAGGTTCAAGGCGGTGTTTTGGTCGGTCATGAAGCCCACTTGGTCTGGGTGTATCAATTTATTGATCAGTGGGGTGAGCCTATTCGCAAATATTTCGCAAGTTCCTTGCCCACTGCCGTCAGGAGGGAAGTGGGTCTGTATGCTCTACAGACATTAACAGGTATACCCTGTTTATGTACCACCACTATTAAGGCGAGTTGAATCTCAGCTGGCAACAGACCTTTCTCATAACTCCCTAGGTGCATTTGTTGGAGGTGGGGTGCCAATTTAGTTGTCGCCAACTTAAAGAACTCAATTGGGAGCTCGTTAGGTTCCAAGGCTTTACCCAAATGTATATCTCGGATTGTTGTCTGTATTTCTTCCACTGAGCGATCTCCCTCAAGAGCATTTCGCTCCTCGGGTGAAAGGGCGGTAACCTGGATGGTTGCTAGGAGGTTTTGGTTGTCCGCCAATGTTGCAGTTGTTCCCGTGGTATAGATTGTTTTGAAATGGGTCGCAAATGTCTCCGCAAATTCTTGTGGACTATGCATGTCTTCCCCAGCGGTACCTCTGAGTTGGTGGACCCATCCTCTCACCTGCACCGCTCTTTTGAGCATGCTAGTAGCATGCCTGTTCTGTCCCCATGCTCATATTTCCTATGGTATGTAGTCCGTTGTTTGGCTCTGGCTGTCTCCGTAAGTAGTAGTCTAATCTCTTAGCCGCAAGCGCCTGTTGGGCAATGTCTCCTTCTCTAATTGTTCAATTCGCTCTGTTATTTCTTTTTTGTGACCCACCATGAGTGCCAGCACTCGTCCTTTTATAACTGCACCAAATGTCCAGGGTCTGGGATGACGCTACTTAGCCCACATTTTCTTGAAAGTATAAATCTACGTCATGCAGCAGTTCTGTCTTGATGTGTGGGATTTGTAGTGCCCATGGGTTCATTGTGAGAGTGGTTCTGCGTGCTTGAGACCCCCATTGCATCCTAGTCAATACTGGGGAATGGTCCGAAATGCATCTAGCCAGACAACAGGCTTCCATAAAGTCACGACTGTCGGCCACGTGAGTGAGCATATAGTCTATGCGGGATTGAGTGCTATGGGCCCCCGAGTGAAAAGTAAATTGGCTGGTACTGGGGTTAAGTTGTCACCAGTTGTCCACCAGTCCGAGAGCGGAAAGAAAAACAGCTAGTTTGGACCCAACACTTTGGTCTCTGTGTGGGGGTAGCTGTCGCAAAGTGCCAGATTAAAGTCGCCCCTGATCACTAAAGTGCCGATAGGAAGGTCTAAAATGAACTTGCTGAGGTCTTGTAGAGTGGTTTGCTGTAGTGCTGGTGGGACATATACTGATATTACTGTTAACGTTTTCCCTTGCCATGTTCCGGTGGCTGCTACAAATCGACCAGATCATATGCCCATGTTTTACTAATCATGTACGGGCACTTCTTGCGGAGAAGTATACCTGTTCCCCGAGAACTAGGAGTGACCCCAGCATGTGATACGGGGCGGTAGCCCCATCTGTTTAATACTTTACATGTAGAGCGACATCAGGAGCATGTCACTTCATGTATTGAAGGACCATTCCACTCTTCAGTTGATCCCCCAGGCCGTTTACATTTCATGTAAGAAACTTCAGGTCCCTAACCACTTTATTTGTAATAGGTGTGGGTACGTCGTATATGTTAGAGTATAGTGTAATGCATGCCTCAGCATCCTTGTATTCAGTATATGTTGGTCTCAGTTTGGTTTCTCCTGTTGCCAGGAGCAAAGATACTGGACTCATCCCCTCCCTCCAAGTCCTCGCAACATGTGGAACATACATGTGGCTCTCTTTTACCTTTCAGTTTTGGCTCTGTGCAATTGTGCTGGTACATGCACAATCTCAACTGTGTTTTATGTGACCTATTCCTTTTCTGTGCTAACATAAAACAATAAACTAAACTAGTGTTCCCCCTCCTAAAACACCCCCCACCCTGCCTCCCTGCTGAATGGAATCCAATGACCCGCTTCCCCAAGTACGCAGAGTGCCAGTTGCCCTCCCATCCCAGTGTGGAAGAGCCGTGGCTCAACATTCCCGTCACATCTAACCTTATGCTACATAGTCATCACACATACTTAACAATATGTTCATCTGCTTTTTCAAAGTTCGGCACAAGGAGTCTCTCTTGCTTTTTACTGCAATTTAGCTAGCACAATTTCTAAAGGTGATTAGTGTTGTGGACTTCCTTATTTGTCTTAATTTCCCCCTTCCCCTCTTTCCTCTTACTTACAGTCTTGTGTGACTCAATATCAGGTTGCTGGTCTAAGTTGCAGTTTATCCCCTCACTGGGGGAATCATGGCCTCAATCTTGTTGCCGCTCCTTTTGCTCATTCAGGATCCGCCTGCGACATGTTGGTCTCCATCGTCTTGTGTTAGGTCTTGTCGCTGTTGTTGCTTGACTACTCATCGCTCCTGCTGATCTGAAGTTCCTCTGGATCCCACTCGTCGCCAGCCATCCAGCCAGTCTAGGGCCTCCTCTGGCTCCAATAAGAACCAACTTTTGCCCTCTGCCTCCACTCGCAATTTTGCTGGAAACAGCATGGTATACTTAATTCCCTATGCCCTAAGTGCTTTTTTGGCCTTCAAGAAGGAGAGTCTCTGTTTCTGCACTTTGGCGGTAAAATAAGGGAAAAACGATATGGTGCTTTTTTGATATTTAAGGGGGTGCCTTGGAGGATGACATCTCGGTCACGAAAGTTGAATACCCTTGCCAGAAGAGGTTTGGGCCTTCCCCCTGGTATGCGGTGAGCTTGCTCGATAGGGAAATAATTGGAGAGGTGTTTGGGTTGCAGGTGATTTAGCACTAATTCTTCAACAAATAAATCTACTGCTGGACCCTCTGCACTTTCTGCACACCTAGAATGCAGACGTTATTGCGCATTGAGCGCCCCTCATGGTCATCGAGTTGCATTGTAAGTAGTTTAGTTGGATTTTGCAGATCCGCGACTTGTTTTTTTAATCTTGATGTATCGACAACAAGACCACCTCCTGCACTCTAGAGTCCATTTCTCTTAGGTCTGCTCTAAGCAGGGACATGTCAGTGGAGAATGAGTCTATACGCTCTTCCAATGAGGTACGAACTCTGGTAATCGTCGCCATGATATCATGAAGCATCTGGGAATCTTGTTCCTTTTGTTTCAATTGGCTTTCCTGGTCGCTGACCCTTCTTCCTGTATCCTGTAATTTGTGGCAAGTGAATTTGTCTTTCTTCGGCTGCTGTGAGGGACGACCCCCTTTTGCTGTCGCCATTGGTGAGTTGGATCCGCTGACTCACTACGGGCAGGTACTCTCCTCTCCCTACCATGAAATTCACGTGGCCTGTCGGGTTTCCCCTTTCACTACGTCTCGGTATGGAAGTACTAATCTGTGTAAGTTGACCACTGCAGTGCCGGCCGGCACTTCTGTGTTGTATTGCTAGGTCATAGTGCCTTACTCCCAGTTTTCTTTGTGTTGGTCCGACCCCTGACTGTTGATCCTTATCTCCTCGATAGCAGGGTTTATCTTATGGACTTGATTTGTTCCTGGTCAGGTGCGGCCCCAATCAGCGGGGTAAACACCCCCCCAATTCCTTTCCAGGTCTTAGTTAATCGGCCTCTCTCCAAACAGCCATGGTTGTTAGATCATTCCTAGGCACTGTATAGCCACGCAATTGCAATTGGAGCTCAATATGAGGGACAGTCCGGTGTCTCCCACCACTGGCCTCTCAGTGTAGGTGAATTGCCAGGAATCACAGCCCTATCGTCATAGGGCAGCTGCAGGCGTATTGTCTCCCCTGGGCGGCAGTCGTCTCTCAGCACAGCCTTTGAGGTCATTAGTTTATGCCGCAATTCAATGTTCTTGTTATGTCCCTCTCCCGAGTGATTCAAGGGGTTATATCAATATTATAGTGTCCCGGGAGCTCCGATGTGTTCTCCACGAGGCTCCCCGGTGCGCCGCACCTGCGTCACTGCAACAGCGCACTGAACGCCCTCGCACCGCAGATTAGTAAAGGGGTTACTGTTGAGGTTTTCAATTGCGTGCTGCCATGGTGTATTGTCCATTGTCACAGCGAGTCTCTGTGCAGTCTCCGTCTCTCATGGGCAGGGCGAGCTGCTCACTCGACTCCGCAGTCTATCGCGATGGTTAGGGCGCACTCTCATCGGCTCCCGTACTTGTTCCGTAGCCATATTTATACGACAGGGTCAGGTCACCCGGTGCTCTGCACCTTTTCTTCACTCTGTGTGGTGGTATGTGCCGGACGCTTTACAGGATATTTGTCAGGGAGGGACGATTGGAGCCGGAGCCACGCTAGTGTGTTGTCATTTCTCCCGGCTAGTGGCAACGCCCCATCCCCATTTTGCTTTTTCTGCTTTTTTCTCTGCCCTCCATTTTTCCTTTTTCTGCTAATTTTTCTGCCATCTGTTTTGCCCTCTTCTGCTCTGTTTTCCTGTTTCTGCTTCTTTTTTCTGCCCTCTGTTTTTCCTTTTTCTGCTTGTTTTCCTGCTTTCTGTTCTGCAGATTCTGCTTGTTTTTCCGCCCTCATTTTGCCTTTTCGGCAAAATGTTCTGCCTTCAATATTGCACACTACATCTCTGCTTTGCCTTTTCCACTTGTTTTTCTGCCCTCTGTTTTGCCTTTTCTGCCCATTTTTCTGATCTCTGTATTGCCTTTTTTGCTTGTTTTTCGTCCCTATGTTTTCCCTTTTTTTGCTTCTTTTTCTTCCCTTCGTGTTGCCTTTTTGCAAATTTTGTTACCCTTTATTTTGCCCTCCTCTGCTCTGATTTCCTTCTCCTGCTTGTTTTTCTATCCTCTGTTTTCTCTTTTCTGCTCTTTTTACTGCCCTCTTTTTTGCATTTCCTGCTTGATTTTTTGCACTCTGTTTTGCCTTTTTCTTCTTGATTTTCTGCCTTCTGCTTCGCTTTACTTGCAAATTTGTTTGCCTTTGTTTTGCACTCTTCTGCTCTGTTTTGCCTTTCCTGCTTGTTTTTTTGTCCTCGGATTTGCCTGTTCTGCTCCTTTTTCTGCCCTCCATGTTGCCATTAGCTACTCAGTTTCGCATTTTTCTGCACATTTTTCTGCCCTCTTTTCCATATTTCAGCTTGTTTTTCTGCCTTTTGTTTGCCCTCTTCTGCTCAGTTTTGCTGTTTCTGCTCATTTTTCTGCCCTCTGATTTGCTTTTGCTGCTTGTTTTTCTGCCCTCTGTTTTCCCCTTTGTTCATTTTTCTGTCCTCTGTTTTGTCTTTCTGCTTGTTTTCTACCCTCTGTTTTGCCATCTTCTGCTTTGTTTTTGCATTTGCTGCTCATTTTTCTGCCCTCTGTTTTGCCTCTTCTGCTTTTTTTCTGCCCTATGTGTTGCGCTCTTCTGCTCCCTTTTGTCTTTCTTGCTCATTTTGCTACCCTCTGGGTTGCCCCTTTGCTAGTTTTTCTGCCCTCCGTTTTGTGCTT
This sequence comes from Triturus cristatus, assembly GCF_964204655.1. NCBI lineage: Eukaryota > Metazoa > Chordata > Amphibia > Caudata > Salamandridae > Triturus > Triturus cristatus. Next base: position 187,637,411 of record NC_140589.1, read on the forward strand.
CTGCCCCCTGTTTTGCCTTTTTCTGTTAATTTTTCTGTCATCTTTTTCCCTTTTCTGCTAGTTTTTCTGCCCTACTGACCCACTTATGCTCTATTTTGCTGTCTCTGCTGTTATTTTTGGCCCACTGTTAAGCCTTTTCTGCTAATTTTTCTGCCCTCAGTTTTGCTTTTCCTGCTCATTTTACTGTACAACCAAGAAAAGCCCACCTCAAGGAGGAGTGGGGGCTTGGCGGTGCCGGAATCACCCGAGTCTACTCTCACCCTCCTTATATAATAAAGTGGACCCAGAAACCTTCGTCTGCAGAGAGAACCACCTTTATTACAATAGCCCGGGCTATGGAACAGAGTCCCAGGCTAGTCCGAGACAAAACCCAGGAGGCTGCTGCTTTACTCCACAGCGAACAAGCCTTACATACATTTTTACTCCACTCTTTTGGCATTCAGTCCATTGTTCAATCAGGGCGGTGTTTGCAGTTGATAACCTGATCAAGGCAATGTTTGTAGTTGAAGACCTGATCAAGGCGGTGTTTGTAGTTGATGACCTGATCAAGGCAATGTTTGTAGTTGATGACCTGATCAAGGCGATGTTTGTAGTTGATGACCTGATCAAGGCTCGGCATTCAGACCATTGTTCAATCAGCTTGATCAAGGCTCGGCATTCAGATAATTTTTCAATCAGCTTGATTAAGGCTCGGTCAGTCAGACCATTGTCCAGATAACCTGATCAAGCTGTCAAGGATGTTTACCAAGCAGGAAGCAGAAGATGAAAAACAAGCTTGTTTACACAGGGTGTAGGTGTCTCATGGCTTTCTGTTGATGAATTGGCTAACTGTAAAGAACAGGGGGACTTAGGTATGCAATAGTTTTGAGCGTCAGCAGAAATGGAGGCTGTAGGCAGGGTTTTGTCACGAGATGGCAAGGAAATGGAGGAATGTATGGAAATTAATCCCCATCTGGAAAGGAGGCCCCAAATCCAGCCCATGAGGGACCAGTCATCTTGTTGTTGATGAATCTCAGAGGAAAGTTTATGCAGACGTTGGATAGCTTGATAGACTGATGGAGCGTTATCAGGTATGTAAATGCAGCAGCTGGAGCCGATCAGTTTACATACACCACCACGGTCAGCAAGGATGATGTCAAGCATCATTCGATGTTGTAGCGTCATCAGGCGGTCCGCCTGAAGCTCCGCGGTGATGTTGCCAAACGCCCCTGCTGTTTCATTAATGGTGGCCTCCACCACTCGGGTACGGTGTTGTATGTTGCGGCTGTTGACCATAGGACCCAAGAACGGCAGGAAACCTTTGAATAAGTCCCCCGCCTCCTGTCCTGCAGTGTCATCGGCTTCAATTACTCCCCTAGGCATATGATGGTGGAGGTGGGGATTGGTCAAGTGATGTGTCCCAACAGCAGTAAAGGTAGGGTGAGTAGAAAGGCCAAATAACACACACCTGACCAATTTCCGGGAAGCCAGGTTTAAGCAGACTGTCCACAAACGAAATATGTATTTGGAGAAGCGATTAGGAGTGGTGGTGAGGTAATATTCAGTGTACTGACTATTGCGCAGTCACTGACTCCTACCTCCCGGGTCCCCAATCCTTTCAGGCACACCTGGCCATGAGTGCTGATCACATTGAAAGCCTGCAATTTGGTGGGAACTTTGCGTCTGGACCGGAAGCAAGAAAAGATGATTCTACTCGAGGTGTTGAACACAACCATCTCATTGCGTTCAGCACGAGAAATGTTCAAGATGTCAGATGTCGTAGTAGGGCAGAAAGGATTACTGACATTGCCTGTTCTGTTTCGGGTGAAAGTGTCATAAAAATCGCCAATGATGGAGCTAGTTGTTCCATTGATCGTATATGCATCGGTGACGAGCATCCTCCAAGCCAGACAGGACCCAAAAACAGAGAATGGATAGACAAAATAGGGGCAGCGTGTGTCATAGAGTGTGGCATGAGCCCACATACCCAACAGTTCGAAGTATTAATCACAAGCTGATGCTGGTGCAATAATTGTACAAAAGTATTGTTCATGAATTCCAGGCGTCGTGGTAGTTCATGGGGTGACAAAGTGGCGTGGAGATGTTCCGCAGGTGTCGGTGTCATAACCAGAGGAACTGGGGGAGAGGTCAGTAACAGAAGCCATCCCACAACCAGCAGGATGAGGAGGGCAAAAAGGATAACTATCGTGAAAAGGAAATATTTATTGTTCAGAAGTTTAACATATTTCTTGTGCGCTTCAGATCCTCAGACTGCTGCCATTCTGCTCCGCCTGTTGTCACTAGCGGCTGTCTGTGATTGGTGGTTGCTTCACTGGGTGTGGATACCAGGAGTCCCATGGACATCCCCTTGGTCCAGCAAACCAGCACCGGTCTCAGCCGGGATATCACAGCCCTACAGCCTATAGACACCAAACAGAGTCAAGGGCGAGCCCCTTTTCTTGGTCTAAAGTTGTAGCGAGTGGAAAAAGGTACGGAGTGGTCTGGAAAGAGAGCTTCTTGTTCCTTCCCCTGATCCTGCAGAGGAGGGACGACTGGACCCCCCAAGATTCGATCAGTTTTAGCTTCCGTAGTGGTGTAATGAAGTCGAGCATCACTGAAAGGGACAAAGGTCTGTACTACTTCTGTGTCACAATCCGGCAGTCCTTCTTTCACTCATTGGTCGTATGGAAAGGGGAGAGGCACCCTCTTGCAGTGGGTAGCATGAATCCAGTTCTTTCTTCCTTCGACTTTTACAGCAGTGCGGGTGGCCAGAAGAACCTGTCAGGGGTGCGACCAACGGGTCTCCAGACACTTGGTACGCTGGAAATTTTGGATTACCACCCAGTCACCTGGCTGGATGGTGTGACCCGGGCCTTCGCTCTTGTCGGGGATAGCAGCGTGTACCTGATGATAAAGAGTACGAAAGGAATCATTTAACTGGAATAGGTAATCAGTCAATACTGGGAACTCAACATCAGACAATTTCTTTGGCCTTGGTATGCCCCATACATTAGCTGGTCTACCGAATACCAATTCGTAGGGAGATAATCCTATCCTTGAGTGGGCAGTCGTCCATACTGACAAGAAAGCAAGGGGTAGGGCATCTACCCAGGAAACACCTGTTTCCGCCACTATTTTGGCCAATTGTAATTTAAGTACCCCATTGTATTTCTCCACCAACCCGGCTGACTGGGGGTGATTAGCAGCATGAAACTTTTGTCTGACACCAAGCCCGGAACACGCAAACTGGACCACATTGGCTGTAAAATGTTGGCCATTGTCACTCCAAATCAAACGGGGCAACCCAAATCGGGGAAAGTATTCTTTCAATAAAACTTCAGCCGTTGTAATAGCTGTGCAATCCTTGGTGGGGTAGACCTCCACCCATCTTCTGAAGGCACAGACCACTACAAGGACATATTTCAAATTCGCACACCTGTCCATGTGGATATAATCCATCTGGATGGCCTCAAAAGGAAACATAGGCGGGGAGAAGTCACCAGCGGGGGTAACTGTACCTTTTCCTGGATTGTGCATAAGGCAGATCATACATGACTTAACCACTCGGTCAGCATATAGGGGTATTTTTTCATTATACCATGTTGGCTCCAGTAACTTGCATATTCCCTTCGCACTGATATGGGCAGGGCCATGGGCCATAGTGACAACCGGGGGGACATGACTGTTTGGTAACATCCATTGCCTCCCTTGGATATACACACCCAACATCCCTCTATCTCCTTCTCTGTCAGATGTTCCTCCCACGTGTGCAGTTCTTTTGCAGTGGCATGAGATTGAATCTCGACCACACTCTGACTAGTATTTTCCAACAGTTCTCCTTCCACCACCCATCTGGCTGGTCCTGTAACAAACATTCCATCTGATTTACTTAGAGCAGTCTGTCTTGCTGTTTGGTCTGCAAGGACATTGCCTTCCCCTACATCATCAGTCTCTTTCTGGTGGGCTTTACATTTAATCACTGCAACTTTTCTAGGTAGTGTCAAGGCGTCTAGAAGTCTGTGTATCAGGGGACCATGTTGTATTCTAGTCCCAGTGAGGTGAGAAAATGTCTTTCTTTCCAGAGTCTGCCAAAATTGTGAGCCACCCCAAAGTTGTATTGACTGTCCGTATAGATATTAACAGTCATGTTTTTACTGATTTCACAAGCTCGTGTCAAGGCCATTAATTCAGCCGCATGGGCCGATGCCTGTGGAATTTGTGCTGTTTCAACTGCTGTAACAAGAGTTGTGAGGGCATATGCAGCAGATGTAGTTCCATCCGATCTTTTAAGACATGAACCATCTATGTATAGTGTTCCCTCAGCGTCTGTTAGGGGGATGTCTTGTAGATCCACACGACCCTTTGTCTCTTCTTCAGTCCGTAATATGCAGTCATGAGGGTCAGAATTTTTCCCTTGTGTCTCAGTAGGGAGTAGTGTAGCTGGGTTTAGAATATTACATCTCCTAATGTCAATGTGACTGGTAAAAAGAGTGAGCTCATAACCTGTAAGTCGTGCACTGGTAAGGTGTTGTGTCTTGGGGTTGTTGAGCAAGGTATCTACTGCATGTGGGACCATCAAGGTCAAGGGTGAAGACATAACAATACCTGCGCTCTGGCGGACCATAAGTGCAGCAGCAGCAGTTGCGCGTAAACATCCAGGGAGGACTTGGGCTACTGGGTCAATTGTAGCCGAGAAATAAGCACAAGGGTGATGTTTGTCTCGAAAAATCTGAGTTAAGACCGAGCAAGCGCAGCCATGTGTCTCATGGACAAAAAGAAAAAATTGTTTGCCATAGTCTGGGGTGCCTAACACTGGAGCTGTACATAAGGCATCTTTGAGTGTCTGAAAGGCAGCCACATGTTCAGTTATCCATGGAAAACCTCTTTCTGGCATATCTTTAGTAGTGAGAGCTAAAAGAGGTTTGACAATGGCCAAGAAGTTAGGGATCCATTGTCTGCAATAGGAAGTGAGGCCTATAAAGGCACGTACTTGTTTCTGTGTTAAAGGGGGAGGCATGGAGGTAATAAGGGACACTCGGTCAGCGGTAAGTTGTCTTCCCTCCTTCGAGAGAAGGTGGCCGAGGTAGATCACTTTCTCTCGACAAAATTGCAATTTGTTCAAGGAAACCTTATGATTGTGGGAGGCAAGGTGGTGAAGCAGACGTACTGTTGCTTGTTCACAAAGTGAAGCAGAAGTGCCTGTAATTAAGAGGTCATATTGCAACAGAGTGGCTCCTGCTGAGAGCGTCAGGGAGTCCAACTGATTCTTTAGAGCCCGACTATAGATGCTGGGGCTTTCAGTAAAACCTTGGAGGGAGCGGCAGAAACGGAAACTGCGCCCTCCAAGGGAGAAACCAAAAAGATGTCTACTGTCCGGATGTATGGGAATGCTGAAAAACACATTCTTTAGGTCAATGACAGAAAAATGAGTGGCGGTCGCTGGGACCATGGTCAAGAGGGCTGTGATATCAGGGACAACGGGATACTGTGAGACTGTAATTTTGTTGAGAGCCCGCAGATCGATGACAAACTGATAGATTTTGGGGGCCGCGGGAGAGGGATCAATACATTTTTTAAGAACTGGAATAATTGGGCTGTTAAACTCATTACCACGTGTCTCCTCAACTACTCCCGTCTTCACGAGATCTGATATTATAGATAATAGGGCAGCTTCACCTTCTTGGGGAAGGCGATACTGGCAAAGCCGGGGCAGTTGGGCACCTTGCAGGATACGGACAGTATGCAGAGAAATGTCGAGATGTCCTAAATCAGTGTCAGAAGTGGCCCAAAGTGATGAGGGTAAGGCCTGCAGAACGGGAGGGAGGGGTCCAGAGAGGAACATAGTGGCGGAGGAATCTGGTGATATGGTAAGGGACACACCATCAGGACTACAAGTAATGGTAGCATGTAAAAACTTTAACAAATCCATACCCAGCAAATTTTCACTACATCCAGTCGTGAGAGTCAAAGGAGCATCCCCATATGAGCTGGACCGAGATCCAGCGGGAGAGGCTTAGAGACAGGGTTGGTGACAGGGACCCCAGAAAAACCCACGGACACATTGAGAGAGACAGAAAGGGGTGCCTCCAGTATCAAGGTGTGCGCAACAGAGGATCTAGTAGACCCAGTGTCTAGGAAAAACTTCTTTTTATCCCCTGCAACTGACATCCGGACTTAAGGACCTCGCTGATCCACAGGAATTGGCACTCTTACATTACCCCTTTCCTGGCTTTCCTATGGCTGGTAGAAACCTGTCTCATCGGTCTCATCATAATCATCGTTAAAGTATGTCCTAGTGGCCTCATACCTGTTCTCAAATCTGTTAACTGTACCCTGGGGCGTACCCATACGGGGTCGAACATTAGGATCTGGTGCACGTCTCTATGCCCAGGAGGTCCCATATTTCCTTCCCTTTGGGTTCGGGCCTAGTTTTTCCTGACTGAATATTCTGGGCTAATACCGGGCATTCAATAACCCAGTGTCCATAAGCGGGCAGTGGTCTTTATCAAAGGGACCTGCCGAACTGATGGACGTCTGTAAAGGAGACTGAAGGGGAGCTGGGGCAGCCTCTGGAACTGGTCCGAAGGCAGACCTTGGCCTCTAGCATTTTGTCCCCGGGGTGGATAAGCTTGTTGTAACAAAACTTTAGTTTTAAGGTCCTTGTTCTTCCTAACCTCTTTGTCTTTATCTTCATTCTCTCTATTCTCATGATATTGGGCCATGGCAAGGATACCTGCCATAGTCTGAGCTGACCACGTACTCTTAACCTTCTTAAGGTGGGCCGAGAGATCCGGTAATAAATTAGATACAAATTTATCAATAAACACTGAACCCAAGCCAGGGGATCTAGGGTCCAATCCACTGTGACTTTTGTACCCAGTTTCAAAGCAGGTGAAAAAATCAGCAACAGACTCATCCTTACGTTGTTTCCATGCATTTATCTTATCCCAATTAACAGCTATTTCGGGCAAAAGGGTCTTCATGAATTGCAGCAGATGGCCTGGGAGAGCCAGAATAGCCGGATCATGCTTAGTCCCTCCCTCTCTGTCATTCTCCATCCTCTCAAAGTCGGTCCAGTCACCATGCAAAGCGGCATTATGGATGACATGGCGTATTTTGTCCCATATGTCGGGTGGTACGACTGACCCGAACAATAAGTCAATATCCTCTAAGGTAAACAATCTGACCTAATTCCTGATAGTAAAGAGCTGGATTCTTATGGGGGTCTGGTAATTGGGATTTTAATTGAAGAACATCTGCTCTTTTCCATGGGACATGCACCCACATCCTACGCCAGTGGGCTGGGGCTGCTCCAACACCCTGTTTATTGGCGAGCACTGCAGGGATAAAGACGGGTGCTGTCTCTCTCATAGGCATGGCTTTGTCATTCGGAGGTGGCAAAAAAGCTGTTCTGTTTCTGAATGCAATCATGGTAACAAGGGCTTCATGCATATCATCTCCTTGAACATGACCCTTGGTAATAGTTAGTTTTAAATCAATCAATCCCTGGGGAGTATCTATGAACAATGCTTCGTATCTCTTCATTATAAGTGTTCACATATACTCAGCCATGTCTGTTTGTTTTATGGCCGTCCATTGTCTAAACGTCGGCCAGATATCTTTAACGCCATAAATATTACCATTATTTATCCAAAGTGCACATTGTTTTTGCATAGCGTCCCTCTCACTACCCCCAGCGAGTTCAGCAGACCTCAAAGACTCCTTTCTAGTGGTACCGAAGAATCCAAACAGGGTATTGGGCATAAGAGAGGACCATCTCATTCAGTCCGGGGTGGCATAAGGGTGACCAACAGGGGTACCAATAGACTGATTATCAAGCCGACGGGAATGTATGGTCGGGGTTGGGTCAATAGGTGGGGCGGTATGAACAGTTGGAGGGAGGGGTGCTGGCAGGATGACGGGATTTAAAGGATCAGGCAGTGGTACAATGGGTGAGGCAGCCTGAACCACCACTGGTGGGGGTGGAGCGTTAAGAACATTTTGAGGAAGAACGGGATACATAGGAGCCGGACCATAGGCAGGAGGTGGACCATCAAGAATAGCATTGAACAATGAGTCCCCCTCTTCTCCTTCAACCTCAAGGTCCCTGGGAGAACGAGCGGGTTAACATTTTGTCGCCTTAGCCCTATGATGCCTATCTGCCATTTCAACCCCTTCCTGAACCTTTTACACTTTCGCATGATCAGCCATAGACATCCTCTCTTTCTTTTTATTCAACGCTTGCTTTTTTCTCATTCTTTGATCTGTTTCTTTCCTCCACAACGCGATGGCGTCAAAAATGGCTTTACGAGACTGTTTGCGAGGCAGCTGCTCCTCCAGGCTCGAAAGGGCCTGGAGATCAAAGGAGCCAAACTGTGGCCACTGTAATTCAACATTGCTTTGTTTCGTATATGTTACCAATAAGGAAGAAAACATGATAGCAGATGGCCCATATTTAACATACATCTCATAACTTGGAGTTCCTTCTGGAGGAAGCGGGCAGGCTGCCTCCAGAAGGGAGTCCTCTGTACATACGCAACAACATAACTTTCGGAACTTACTACTGACTGGCATATTTTTACTTCAGGCAGACAACAGTGGGAGAAAAACACTCGCCTCACTGGCTTGGCTTTTGCAAAAGTCAATACAGACAGAAAACAGAGCACAAGTGGTGGATGACAAGTCCACCCTTACCCGAAAATGTTATTCTCTTATGCAGACTTAGGCACGAGTCCAGATCCAGACAGAGACCACACTTAAGGGGAAACCAGCGGGACACAGTCAGGTGGTCCAGACCGGATGGGGAAGACCGTGTGCAAGACTTCTGGTCTACCTGACTCAAAATGGTCCCTCGGGTAGGGTACCTCCGTTAGACTTCCACCACGGGCCCCCTCATGACCACCGGGCCAGACCTACATCTCCGTGGTGTCCCTGTTCAGGCGCCATTTGTAGAACCAAGAAAAGCCCACCTCAAGGAGGAGTGGGGGCTTGGCGGTGCAGGAATCACCCGAGTCTACTCTTACCCTCCTTATATAATAAAGTGGACCCGGAAGCCTTCGTCTGCAGAGAGAACCACCTTTATTACAATAGCCCGGGCTATGGAACAGAGTCCCAAACTAGTCAGAGACAAAACCCAGGAGGCTGCTGCTTTACTCCACAGCGAACAAGCCTTATATACATTTTTACTCCACTCTTTTGGCATTCAGTCCATTGTTCAATCAGGGCGGTGTGTGCAGTTGATAACCTGATCAAGGCGATGCTTGTAGTTGATGACCTGATCAAGGCGGTGTTTGTAGTTGATGACCTGATCAAGGTGATGTTTGTAGTTGATGACCTGATCAAGGCGGTGTTTGTAGTTGATGACCTGATCAAGGCTCGGCATTCAGACCATTGTTCAATCAGCTTGATCAAGGCTCGGTCAGTCAGACCATTGTCCAGATAACCTGATCAAGGTGTCAAGGATGTTTACCAAGCAGGAAGCAGAATATGAAAAACAAGCTTGTTTACACAGGGCGTAGGTGTCTCATGGCTTTTTTGTTTATGAATTGGCTAACTGTAAAGAACATGAGGACTTGGGTATGTGATAGTTTTGAGCGTCAGCAGACATGTAGGCTCTAGGCAGGGTTTTGTCACGAGATGGTAAGGAAATGGAGGAATGTAAGGAAATTAATAGAACCTAGTAAAAACTAATTTTCTTCATTACTAACCTCTATTTTGCCCTCTTCTGCTCTGTTTTACCTTTCCTGCTAATTTTTATTCCCATGTTTTGCTTTTTCTGCTTGTTTTTGCGTCGTCTGTTTTACCTTTCGGCTAGTTTTTCTGCCCTCTGTTTTGCCTATTCGGCTTATTTTTCTGCCCTCCATTTTGCCTTTCTGCTCATTGTTTTTCCCTATGTTCTGCCCTTCTTCTGATCTGTTTTGCCCTTTCTGTTCATTCTTCTGTGCTATGTTTTGCCTTTTCTGTTTCTTTTTCTGTCCTTTTTTTACATTTCCTGCTTGTTTTCTGCTTTTTCTGAACACTTTTCTGCCCCCAGTTTTGCCCTCTTCTGCTCTGCTTTTCCTTTCTGCTAGTTTTTCTACCCTCTGTTTTTGCTCTTTCTGCTTGTTTTTCACCCTAGCTTTTGCCTTTTTCTGCCCTCTGTTTTGCCTTTTCTGTTACCCTCTATGTTTCACTCTTCTGCTCTGCTCTTCCTTTCCAGCTCATTTTTCTGCCATCAGTTTTCCCTCTTTCTACTACTTTTTCTGTCCTCTGTTTTGCATTTTCTGCAAATTTTTCTGGACTCCATTTTGCCTTTTCAGCTAATTTTTCTGCCCTCTGTTTTGCCATTCCTGGTTTCCTTTCTGCCCTTTGTTTTGCCTTTCTGCGCATTTTTTATGCCCTCTATTTTCCCGTTTCTGCTTGTTATTCTGCCTTCTGTTTTGTCTTTGTTGCTCATTTTTCTGCCCTCTGTTTTGACTTTCCTTTTTGTTTTATGCTCTCCATTTTGCCTTTTCTGCTCACATTTCTCCCCTGTTTTACCCTCTTCTGATCTGTTTTGCCTTTTTGCGCATTCTTTTTTTGCCCTCCCGTGCCGTTTCTGCTCATTTTTCTGCCCTCTGTTTTGCCTTTACTGCTTCTTTTCTGTCCTCTATGTTGCCCTCTTCGGCCTTGTTTTGCCTTTTCGGCTTGCTTTTTCTACACTTTGTTTTGCCCCTTGGCTCGTTTTTCTGGACTCTGTTTTGCCCGTTCTGAATATTTTTCAACCCTCTGTTTTACCTTTTCTGCTCCTTTTTCCGCACTCTATTTGACCTTTTCTGAACATTTTTCTGCCCTCTGTTTTGCCTTTTTTCTCATTTTTCTTCGTTATGTTTTGCCTTTCTTGTGGCCTCTGGTTTGCATTTTTTCTTGTTTTCTGCCCTCCTTTGCCTTTTCCGATCATTTTTCTGCCCTCTGTTTTACCTTTCCTGCTCGTTTTCTGCACTCTGTTTTAACCTCTTCTGCATTTTTTACTTTTTCTGCTGATGTTTCTGCCCTCTGTTTTTTCTTAATTTCTGTTCATTTTTCCACCCTCTGTTTTGCATTTTCTGTGTTTTTTCTGCCCTCTGTTTTGCCCTCTTCTGCTCTGTTTTGTTTTTCCTGCTTTTTTATCTGCCGCTGTTTTTCCCTTTGCACATTTATTTGCCCTCTGTTTTACCCTTTCTGCTCATTTGTTTGCCCTCTGTTTTGCCTTTACTGCTCGTTTTCATGCTCTCTGTTCTGCCTTTCTTTCTTTTTTCATTCCTCCATTTTGCCTTTTCTGCTAGTTTTTCTGCCCTCTGTTATGCACTCTTATGCTCTGTTTTGTATTGCCTGCTTGTTTTTCTACCCTCTGTTTTGCTCCATTGCTTGTTTTTCTGTCCTCTGCTTTGCCTTTCTGCTCATTTTTCTGCCCTCTGTTTTGCCTTCTCTTCTCACCTTTCTGCCCTCTGCTGCTCTGTTTTGTCTTTCCTGTTTGTGTTTCAATACTCTGTTTTCCCCTTATGTTCATTTTTATGCCCTCTGTTTTGCCTTCTCTGCTTGCCTTTTTGCCCTCTGTTTTGCCTTTTCTGTTTGTTTTTCTGCCCTCTGTTTTGCCTTTTCTGTTTACTTTTCTGTCCTCTGTTTTGCCATCTTCTACTCTGTTTTGTCTTTTCTGCTTGTTTTTGTGCCCTCTGATTTGCCCTTTTGCTCTCTTTTGTCTTTCGTTCTAATTTTTCTACCCTTTGCTTTGCCCCTTTACTTGTTATTCTGCCCTCTGTTTTGTGCCTTCACTCGTTTTTCTGGCCCCTTTTTTGCCTTTGCTGCTTGTTTTTCTGCCCATGTTTTGCCTTTTCTGCTTGTTTTTCTGCCCTACTGGCCCACTTATGCTCAATTGTACCATCATCTGCTCTGTTTTACCTTTCTACTCCTTTTTCTGCCCATGTTTTGCTCTTTCTGCTAATTTTTCTGCCCTCTGTTCTTCCAATCTACTGCTCTGTTTTGCCCTTTCTGCTCATTATACTGTTCTATGTTTTGCATTTTCTGCTTGTTTTTCTTGCCTCTTTTTTATATTTCCTGCTTGCTTTTCTGTGCTCCGTTTTGCCTTTTCTGAACACTTTTCTGCCTTCTGTTTCACCCTATTCTGCTTTGCTTTTCCTTTGTGCTAATTTTTTGCCCTCTGTTTTGCCCTTTCTGCTTATTTTTCACCCTCTTTTTTGTATTGTTCTGCACTCTGTTTTGCCTTTTCTGCTACCCTCTATTTTGCCCTCTCCTGCTCTGTTCTTCCTTTCCTGCTCATTTCTCTGCCATCTGTTTTCCCTCTTTCTGCTCATTATTTTGTCCTCTGTTTTGACTTTTCTGCTAATTTTTCTGGACTTTATTTGCCTTTTCTGGTCACGTTTCTGCCCTCTGTTTTGGCTTTCCTGTTTCTTTTTCAGCCCTCTGTTTTGCCTTTTCTGCATACTTTTCTACCCTCTATTTTACCATTCCTGCTTGTTATTCTGCCCTCTGCTTTCCTGCTCATTTTTCTGATCTCCGTTTTCCCTTTTATGCTTGTTTTTCTGCCCTCTCTTTTTCTCTCTGCTGCTCTCTTTTGGCCTTTCTGCTTTATTTTTTTACCCTTTGCTAATTTTTCCGCACTCTGTTTTGCCTTTCTGAGATGTTTTTCAGCCCTCTGTTTTGCGGTTTCAGCTACTTTTTCTTCTCTCCATTTTGCCTTTCTGCTCATTTTTCTGCCTTCTGTTTAGCCTTTACTGCTCATTTTTGGCCCTATGTTTTGCTATCTTCTGCCTTGTTTTTCCTTTTCTGCTTGTCCTTCTGTCCTCTGTTTTTTCTCCTCTACTCTGTTTTGTCTATTCTGCTTGTTTTTTCTACCCTTTGTTTTGCCGCTTTGCTCATTTTTCCGCACTCTGTTTTGAGCTTTCTGAATGTTTTTCAACCCTCTGTTTTGCCTTTTCTGCCTTCTGTTTTGCCTTTTCTGCTCATTTATCTACCCTGTTTTGCCCTCTTGTTATGTTATGTTATGTTATCTGGTGTTTTATTGAGCGCTCAGCTACTCAAGCAGAGTGTCCCGGCGCTGTGTACTGCTGGGGAACCCATCCTGGCTTTCCCTGTGATATGGTCCCTTACTGGGCATCTCCAAGGTGAAGACCAAGCATCCCCGGCACTGATGGGGCCGTTAGTGGAGATTAAGCAAGCTATTGCCCAGAGTTGCTGAGTGTGATCCATGATTAGAGTAGGCACCGAGGCGAGAATTATCGAGTCCGCTGACCTTGGCACAAGACCCTGCCGCGTCGGGAATCGAACCCTGGTCCCTGACCGACCTCTGCTTCCGGGTCTGCCGCCTCTAACCAGTGAGCCACACCACTCCATCAAATTTTTTCTTTTCAGCTTGTTTTTCTGCCCTCCTTTGCCTTTTCCTGCTTGTTCTTCTCCCCTCTGTTGTGCCTTTTCAGTGTGTTTATCTGCCATCTGTTTTTCCACTTCCTCATTTTTCTGCCCTCTTCTTTACCCTTTCTGCTCATTTTTCCACCCTTTGTTTTACCCTTTCCGCTCATTTTTCAACCCTCTGTTTTGCCTTTACTGCTCGTTTTCATGCTCTCTGTTTTGCCTTTCTTGCTTGATTTTCATTCCCACATTTTGCCTTTTAAGCAGAAAGGGCAAAACAGAGGGCAAAAAAAAGTAGCAGAAAAGAAAGAGAGGAGCAGAAAAAGGGAACAGGGGTGCAGAAAGAGGCAAGAGAGGTGCAGAAAGAAGAAAGAAGTGAGCAGTAAGAGGCAAGTGGGGTACAGAAAGAAGTAAGAGAAGTGTAGAAAGAAGCAACAGAAGTGCAAAAAGATACAAGAGGAGTGAAGAAAGAGGCAAGAGATGTGCGGAAAGAAGCAACAGAGGTGCAGAAAGAGGCAAGAGAGGTGCAGAGAGGGAGAGGGGTGCATAACAAGGCAAGAGGGGTACAGAAACAGGCAAGAACAGTGCAGAAACAACCAACAAAGGTGCAGAAACAGACAAAAGGGGGGCAGAAAGAGGGAAGAAAAGTGCAGAAAGAAGCAACAGATGTGCAGAAGGAGGCAAGAGAACTGCAGAAACAGGCAAGGGAACTGCAGAAACAGGCAAGAGAATTACAGAAACAGGCAAGAGAGGAGCAGAAAAAGGGAACAGGGGTGCACATAGCGGCAAGAGAGGTGTAGGAAGAGGGAAGAAGGGTGCAGAAAGAGGCAAGTCGGGTGCAGAAAGAAGCAACAAAAGTGCAGAAAGAAGCAAGAGAAGTACAGAAAGAAGCAACAGAAGTGCAGAAAGAGGCAAGAGAGGTGCAGAGAGGTAAGAGGGGTACAGAAAGAGGTACGAGGGGTGCAGAAACAAGCAAGAGAGATACAGAAAGAGGCATGAGGGGTGCCGAAAGAGGCAAGAGGGATGCTAAAATTTGCAAGAGAGGTCAAGAAAGAAGCAAAAGCAGTACAGAAAGAACTAACAAAGGTACAGAAAGAGGGAAGAGAGGTACAGAGAGGGATGAGGGTTACAGAAAGAGGCAAGTGAGGGGCAGACAGAAGGAAGAAAAGTACAAAAAGAGGCAACGGAGCTGCAGAAAGAGGGAACTGTAGTGCATAAATAGGCAACAGAGGTGCAGAAAAGGCAAGAGGGGTACTGAAAGAGGCAAGGGAAGTGGAGAAAGAAGCAACAGAGGTGCAGAAAGAGGCAACAGAGTTGCACAAAGAGGGAAGAGGGGTGCAGAAATAAACAAGAGAGGTGCAGAAAGTAGCAAGAGAAGTGCAGAAAGAGCAACAGAGGTATAGAAAAAGGCAAGAGGGTTACAGAAAAAGGCAAGAGAAGTGCAGAAAAAAGAAACAAAGGTGCAAACAGAGGCATGAGAAGTGCAGAATGAGGCAAGAGAGGTGCAGAAAGAAGCAAGAGTAGTGCAGAAAGAGCAACAGAGGTGCAGAAACCGACAAGAGAAGTGCAGAAAGAAGCAACAGAGGTGCAGAAGGAGGCAAGGGACCTTCAGAAAGAGACAATAGAGTTGTAGAAACAGGCAAAAGAGGAGCAGAAAAAGGGAACAGGGGTGCAGAAAGAGGCAAGAGTGTTGCCAAAAGAAGGAAGAATGATGCAAAAGAGGCAAGAGGGGTACAGAAAGAGGCAAGAGAGGTGCAGAGAGGGAAGAGGGGTACATAAAGAGGAAATGGGGTACATAAACAAGCAAGAGAGGTACAGAAGGAGGCAAGAGAAGTGCGGAAAGATACAAGAGAGTTGCAGAATCAGGTAAAAGATGTACAGAAAGAATCAGGAACATTGCAGAAAGAACAAACAGAGGTCCCGACGTAGGCAAGAGGAGGCCTGAAAGAGGTACGAGGGGTGTCAAAATTAGCAAGAGAGGTCACGAATGAAGCAAAAGCAGTGTAAAAAGAACCAACAGCGGTGCAGAAAGTGGCAAGAGAGGTGCACAGAGGGAAGAGAGGTGGAGAAAGAGGCAAGAGAAATACAGAAAGAAGCAATATAGGTGCTGAATGAGACAAGAGAAGTGAAGAGAGAGGCAAGAGAGTTGCCAAAACTGGAAAAAGAGGTGCAGAAAGAAGCAAGAGAGTTGCAGGAAGAGCCAAGAGAAGTACAGAAAAAGGGAACACGGGTGCAGAAAGAGGCAAGACAGGTGCAGAAACAAGGATGAACGATGTTGAAAAAGGCAATAGGGGTGCAGAAAGAAGCAACAGAGGTGCAGAAAGAGGCAAGAGAGGTGCAGAAAGAGGCAAGCAGGTTACAGAAAGAGGCAAGAGGGGAGCAGAAAGAAGCAAGAGCAGTACAGAAAGAACAAACAGAGGTGCAGAAGGAGGCAAGAGGTGTGCCGAAAGAGGCAAGAGGAGTGCCAAAATTTGTGAGAGCTCCAGAAAGAAGCAAGAACAGTGCAGGAATAAGCAACAGAGGTGCAGAAGGAGGCAACGGAACTGCAGAGAGGCAAGAGAGTTGCAGAAACAGCCAGGAGAGGTATAGAAAAAGGGAACAGGGCTTCAAAATGTGCAGTGCAGAAAGAAGGAAGAAGGGTGGAAAAGTGGCAACAGGGCTGCAGAAAGAAACAACAGTAGTGCAGAAATAAGCAAGAGATGTGCAGAAAGAAGCAACAAAGGTGCAGAAAAGGCAAGAGGGGTGTGGAAAGAGGTAAGGGGAGTGCAGGAAGAAGAAACTGCGGTGCAGAAAGAGGCAACAGATGTACAGAAAGAGGGTTGGAGAAAGAAGGCATGAGGGGTGTGGAAAGAGGCAAGAGGGTGCAGAAAGAAGCAAGAGCAGTGCAGAAGGAACCAACAGAGGTGTAGAAGGAGGCAAGAGGGGTGCTGAAAGAGGCAAGAGGGGTGCTGAACTTTTCAAGAGAGGTGCAGAAAGAAGCAAGAGCAGTGCAGAAGGAACCAACAGAGGTGCAGAAGGAGGCAAGAGAACTGCAGAAAGAGGCAAGAGAGGTGCAGAAAGAAGAAAGAAGAGAGCAGAAAGAGGCAAGAGGGATGCAGAAAAATGCACGAGAAGGGCAGAAAGAAGCAACAGAGGTGTAGAAAGAAGCAACGGAGGTACAGAAAGAGGGGTGGAGAAAGAGGCATGAGGGGTGCAGAAAGAGGCAAGAGGGTACAGAAAGAAGCAAGAGCCGAGCAGAAAGAACCAACAGAGGTGCAGAAAGAGGCAAGAGAAGTGCAAAAAGAAGCAACAGAGGTACTGAAGGAGGAAAGAGATCTACAGAAAGAGGCAAGAGTGTTGCAAAACAGGCAAGAAAGGAGCAGGAAAAGGGAACAGGGGTGCTGAAAGAGGCATGAGAGGTGCAGAAAGAAGGAAGAAGAGAGCAGAAAGAGGCAAGAGGGGTGCAGAATGAGGCGAGAGAAGAGCAGACAGAAGCAACAGAGGAACAGAAAGGGTCAAGAGAGGTGCAGAGAGGGAAGAGGGGTACATAAAGAGAGGAGAGGAGTGGAGAAGTGTGGCTCACTGGTTAGAGGTGGCAGATCCATAGCAGAGAATCGGCCAGGGACCAGGGTTCAATTCCCGACGCGGCAGGGTCGTGGACCAGGGTCAAAACGGACTCGATAATTCTCACCTCGGTACCTACTCTAACCAGGAACACACTCGGCAACTCTGGGCATTAAGCTTGCCTCATCTCTACAACGGCCCCCCACAGACGCCCGGGATGCCTGGTTTCACCATGGAGATACCCAGAAAGGGACCATCTCACAGGGATAGCCAGGATGGGTTCCCCAGCGGTCTATAGCGCCGGGACACTTCCGAGTAGCTGTGCGCTGTATAAATGAAAATAACATAACATAACATAACATAAAGAGGTAAGAGGGGTACAGAAACAAGCAAGAGCAGAAAGAACCAACAGAGGTGCAGAACCAGAGAAGACGGGTGCAGAACGAGGCAAGAGATGTGCAGAAAAAAGCCACAGATGTGCAGAAGGAGGCAAGATAATTGCAGAAACAGGCAGGAGAGGAGCAGAAAAAGGGAACAGGGGTGCAGATAGAGGCAATGGAGGTGCAGAAAGAGGGAAGAAGAGTGCAGAAAGAGGCAAGACAGGGGCAGAAAGAGGCAAGACAGGGGTAGAAAGAAGCAACAGAAATGCAGATAGAAGCAACAGAAGTGCAGAAAGAAGCAACAGAAGTGCAGAAAGAGGCAAGAAGGTAGCAAAAAGAGTCAAGAGAAGTGCAGAAAGAGGCAAAAGAAGTGCATAAAAAAGCAACAGAGGTGCAGAAAGAGACAAGAGAGGTAAAGACAGGGAAGAGGGCTGCAGAAAGAAGCAAGAACAGTGCAGAAAGAAACAACAGAGGTGCCAACGGAGGCAAGAGGTGTGACAAAAAAGCAAGAGGGGTGCCGAAATGTGCAAGAGAGGTCCAGAAAGAAGCAATAGCAGTAGAGAAAGAACCAACAGAGGTGATGAATGAGGCAAGAGTGGTGTAGCAGGAGGCAAGATACGTACAGGAACTGGCAAAAGATGTGCAAAGGAAGGCAAGAGAACTGCAGAAAGAGGCAAGAGAGTTGCAGCAACAGATAAGAGAGGTACAGAAAAAGGCAAGAGGGGTTCAGAAAGCAACAAGAGGGGTGCAGAAGGAGGCAAGAAGGATGCAGAAAGAAGCAAAAGGGGTGCAGACATTTGCAAGAGAGGTACAGAAAGAACCAACAGAGGACTAGTAACAGACAAGAGGGGTGCATAAATAGGCAAGAGAAGTGCAGAAAGAAGCAACAGAGGTGCAGAAGGAGAAAAGAGAACTGCAGAGAGGCAAGAGAGATGCAGAAAAAGCCAAGAGAGGTACAGAAAAAGGGAACGGGGTGCAGAAAGAGGCAAGAAGGGTGTGGAAAGAAGCAGGAGAAGTGCAGAAAGAAGCAACAGAGGTACAGAAAGAGTCAAGAGAGGTGCAGCAAGAGACAAGAGAAGTGCAGAAAGAAGCCACAGAGCTGCAGAAGGAGGCAAGAGAAGAGCAGAAAGAAACAAGAAGGGGTAGAAGGAGGCAAGAGAGATGCAGAAAGACGGGTGCAGACATTTGCATGAGAGGTCAGAAAGAAGCAAGAGCAGTGCAGAAAGAACCAACAGAGCTACAGCAACAGACAAGAGGAGTGCAGAAATAGACAAGAGAAGTGCAGAAAGAACCATCAGAGGTGCAGAAGGAGACAAGAGAACTGCAGAGAGGTAAGCAAATTGCATAAACAGCCGAGAGTGGTACAGAAAAAGTGAACAGGGGTGTGTGCTCTTCTTCCCTCTGTTTTGCCCCCTTCTGCTCTGATTTTCCTGGTTTTTTATCTGCCCACTGTGTAGGAGAGTAGGATCTGCTTCACATGGGTGCCCCCACTTTTTGCTGGTGTTTCACTGTTTTTCGACTTTAGTTTGGCTGTGGCCCTGCTAATCAGGACCCCAGCCTAGCTGCTCCCTCTCTAAAATGGTTTCCATGTACATTAGGTACATTTCTAATTGGATTCTGGAGTGCCTTATAAGCCCCTTGTATATGGTATACTATGTACCTAGGGCATAGGTACGTCAGAGGCCTACCAGGGGCTGAAGCATGTACTATGCCACCCCTGGGAAGCACTTCAAAATGGCACCACAGGTCTGCTACTGCAGCCTGGGTAAGGTGGTGCTTGCACCCCTTACAGTGGTATAGGCTACCTATATCACTACCATTGCACACACATATAAAACCTACAAGTCATTCCTATGGCAGGCCTTAACAATCCTGAAGGCAGAGTGCTTGGTTTTTATGTGAGAGGGTGCCCCTGCATGAGCAGAGCCCCTCTGCAGCGTTCGGAGTACCTCCTCTGATGCTGTTTGTGGTGCAGCCTGACCATACACTCTTAAGTGCATTATAACCTCGTGGTAAATGCTAACTTTGGACTGGCTGTACGGAAACATGTCGTGTTTGGTGTCAAACGCTTTGGAATACTACCCCCCCTGCGAGTTCTGGCAGCGGGGGTAGCATTCCACCCTTCTAGAGGGAGAGTCATGTTTACACTGGTCTAACCCGGTAGGATCTTCTACAGCCCTGGCATCACAAAATGGATGCCACTGCTACAGACACGGGTCTGGCCTCCTGCTGCTGACTGAAAATCCAGCAGGGGAGGCCTGGACAATAGGTTACCTGTCTCAGGGAGGTGTGACCACCTCCCCAGACAGGCAGATGTGTATTGGGGCTGGGCCGGAGCACTCTCTGGTGCTTTGAAGTTCTGCACTGGGGGCACACTTGGTGTTCCTGTGCATAGTCCAGTTCAAACCCCTGCTCTTGTGCAAAACTGGACAAAGGAAATGGGTGTAACCACGCCACTTTCCAAACCCTCCCATAGGTGGGTCCCTAGAGTATGTCCAACCACCAAACTTTGTATACGTATGGGAACCCAATCCTTGCGACTTTAGTTTATCCTGGACAAAACTCTGCAACATACATCCTGGACCTTCAATGTTCTACTTTGCCAAGAAGACTGAAGAAATCTCCCTTGGGGTCAAGGAGTGACTCCCCTGTTTGACAGGCACCAAAGAAGCAACTGACCGGTCTGAATCGCTGAAACTCCCGCCGGACGCCAAAGTCTTTGCATCACCAAAGTTAGATTTCCAGACTTCCCCGAGGCGACCTTGAGTCCACAGCAAAGCTGGGGCCCGTGGCAATCGTAGGTAACGTGGAACTGTGACCCATGGACACGTGATCTTTTGCTGATCCGTCATCTTCCTGGTCTTCCTTGAAGAGTAGTCCCAGCCTTGAGCACCTCTTGCACCGAAGATTTCTGGCCTCCAGTCCATG
Source organism: Triturus cristatus (assembly GCF_964204655.1). Lineage (NCBI taxonomy): Eukaryota > Metazoa > Chordata > Amphibia > Caudata > Salamandridae > Triturus > Triturus cristatus. Next base: position 187,657,603 of record NC_140589.1, read on the forward strand.
AGTGACCCATGGGCCAGGTTCCTGTACGACCACTTGAGGCTCCTTGGCGATCGCTAGCCCGTTGGTTAGTAGGTCCCCATGAAGGCAACTCCTCTTCTGATTGGGATTTCCTGGTTGCTCCAGATGTGCCTCGACTTACCCTTGCTGGGTGAGTCCCCCAGACCTTGCTGGTCTGTACCGCCGCCCTTTCTCTGATTCCCAGTGACTTGCCGTTGCTAAGGCTTGTTGGGTTCAATCTGGTCGCCGACACCGCAGCACTCGACAGACGTTGTGGGACAGCTTGAATCCAGCTCCTGGTTGTCATCACCACCTCCTGGCCCTCGTGGCTGAATAGTCAAGACACCCGTCAACTCACCTGAAGAACCCGACATCTGTGGACATTGGTCATCGTGCCCTTGGTCACTGGTAAGTAACCCAGACTCTATCCCCTCTGCTTTCAGGTTCCTTCCATCCTAGATCCAGGCTTGGATTGCTTCAGACACTTCTCCTCTTCACGGCAGCAGCACTTCTTCACCAGCTCCCATTGAAATCGACGACGCGACCCGACACCAAAAGACACCTTGTTGGAGGGAGGCCCACCGGGTAGTCGGGGAGACTATTCCGGCACCTTCCTACCGCAAAGTTACAGCCGAGCGCCGCTGAGAAGCCCCCTCGGGGAGGTCTTTCTCCTATGATCGTACTAGGCCCAGTAACACCACTACACAGGACTCAATAGCTGTTGCGAGATTAGATTCTTTATCGGCAGTAATACGTGCAATATTTACAGTGGGATCGAGGGATCCTGTCAGAGTCTCAGTGTACGTTCAAGAGGGTAGGGTAGCGGGACAGTCTTAGTGCCAGCCAGGCACGGGAGGGCTCTGCGCCAGACCTTGGATGCTGGTCTCAGAGCGGCTCGGACGTGGAGAGCCGCGACGTCGTCTGCAGGGCTCGGATGGTGGTTCCGCTTAGGTTGAGCCGCGACGAGGTCAGCTGGGCTCTGGTGGTAAGGTTCAACAAGGTCGGGCCGCGACGGCGTCAGCAGGGCCCCAAAGGTTCGTGAAGGTCTTTAAGCACGGTGGAGCCGCGACGTCGTCAGCAGGGCTCAAGTGGTGGTTCAGGGTGAGTCTTCTTCCATAGGGTCAGCCGCGATCCGATCAGCAGGGCTCTTGACTCCAGGATACAACTACTGCCCTGTTGTCGGGTCGCCCCAGATATAGGACGGGAGCCCTTTGATGTCCGGGCCCGGGCGCCCGGAGGGGGCGGAGAGGCCGGGTAGGGAGCGGCCAGACGCCCAGCAGGAGAGGCGCCAGGCCCCAGAGAGCTGTGGAGTGATCACACCTAGGTGTGGAGAGACGGTAGGGGGTCCCATCGATACTGCCCTCCGCCGGGAGTGGGAAGGGCTCACTTGGTATCCCCCGAGCCAGGGATTGGCGTCTCGATGTCGGGCCTCGCTGGGACCGAGGCCGGGTAGAGCAGGGTCATACAGGTGGTCACGTGGAGTGACGTGCAATCCAAGATGGAGGAGCCCCGATGTGCATGGGACCTCGTGCGGCTGAGCGCGGGGAAACAGGACCACGCCACAAGGCCGGCTCCCACACGTGTCCCCCCAGCTGAAGGCAGGGAGAGTCACCCATCTTCTTGGGGGTTCTCCTCGCCGAGGCGGAAGAATCGGGACAGGCCGTCAGCATTGGCGTGGTCGTTGCCGGGCCGGTGTTCAACAGTGAAGTCCATCCCTTGCAACGAGATGGACCAGCGTAACAGCTTGGGGTTCTCGCCCCGCATTTGCATGAGCCACCGCAAGGGCCGGTGGTCAGTCTGGACCCTGAAGTGGGTACCGAAAAGGTAGGGCCGGAGCTTCTTGAGAGCCCACACCACAGCGAAGGCCTCCCGCTCGATGGTTCTCCACCTCTGTTCTCGCGGCAGCAGTTGGCGGCTGATAAAGGCCACCGGTCGGTCGAGGCCCTTGGCGTCCAGCTGGGAGAGGACTGCCCCGACCCCGTACTCCGAGGCATCGGTCTGGGCTACAAATTCCTTGCTGTAGTCGGGGGCCTGTAGCACAGGGGCAGTGCACATGGCTGCTTTGAGAGCATCAAACGCGGTCTGGCAGCGGGGCGTCCAGTGCACCGCCTTGGGTTGTTTCTTCGAAGTGAGTTCCGTAAGGGGGCCCACAATGCTGCCGTAATCCTTTATGAAGCGTCGGTAGTAGCCTGTGAGTCCCAGGAATGCCCGGACAGCAGTTTGGGTGGCGGGGGGCTCCCACGCCTGGATGGCGTCAATTTTTAACCGGAGGGGGGGCCACCTGGCCACTCCCCACCTGGTGGCCCAGATAGGTCACAGATCCTTGACCGATCTGGCACTTGCTGGCCTTAATTGTGAGCCCGGCTCTTTGGAGAGCAGCCAGGACTTCCCCAAGGTGTCCGAGGTGCGCGGCCCAGTGGTCGCTGAAGACAGCAATGTCATCAAGGTAGGCCGCGCTGAAGGCTTCGAGACCGGCCAGGACCTTATTTACCAGCCTCTGAAAGGTCGCTGGGGCGTTCTTCATGCCGAAGGGCATCACCCGGAAGTGGTAGTGGCCGTCGGGGGAAGAGAAAGCTGATCGTTCTTGTGCGCCGGGAGTGAGCTTGATCTGCCAGTACCCAGCGGTGAGATCAAAGGTGCTTAGGTAGCGGGCGGCCCCTAAGCGATCAATCAGCTCATCGGCTCGTGGCAAAGGGTGGGCATCGGTCTTGGTAACTGCGTTCAGGCCCCGGTAGTCGACACAGAATCTGAGTTCGGAAGCTGTGCCGGGGGCGGCGGCCTTCGGCACCAAGACTACCGGGCTGGCCCACGGGCAGTTGGAAGGCTCGATGACTCCGAGGGCGAGCATCTTGGCGACCTCTGTCTTTATGCAGGCCCGGACTCGGTCAGGCACTCTATAAGCGCGGTGTCGTACAGGGGGCTATCCCCCGTGTCCACGTCGTGGACGCACAAGGGGGTTACCCCGGGCGTGGGAGAGAAGAGGGCAGCGAAGGGTTGCAGTAGCTTCTGGCAATCATGGCGCTGTTCTGGTGTCAGGGAGGCAGAGAGGTGGACGCCCTCCAAGGAGCCGTCTTGGCTCGAGGACCCCAGGAGGTCGGGTAGGGGCTCGGAGTCACTCTCACCCCCATCGTCGGTAGCCAGTAGTAAGCTTAGTTCAGTTCGGGCAAAATGGGGCTTGAGCCGGTTGGCGTGCAGGACCCTGAGGGGGTTCCTCGGAGACTCCATGTCGACCAGGTACGTGACGGGGCTCTTTCTTTCAACTATCTTGAAGGGCCCGGTCCACTTGTCCTGCAGGGCGCAAGGGTCCACGGGTGACATGACCCAGACTTGCTGGCCCGGCTCAAACTCGACGGCTGAGGCATTCTCGTCATACCAGCGTTTCATATCTTCTTGGCTGGCTTCAAGGTTGGCTTCTGCCAGGGCACGGAACTTTCGAGTCTGGTTCCGCAGGGTCAAGAGGTACCGGTAGACGTCGGGCGGGGCACTTTGGACGTTCGCCTCCCAACCCTCCTTGACCAGGCTGAGGGGCCCTCGGACGGGGTGTCCATACAACAGTTCGAAGGGGCTGAAGCCCAGGGACTTCTGGGGTACCTCCCGGTAGGCGAACAGGAGGCAGGGCAACAGGACATCCCATCTCCTCCTGAGGGGCTCTTCCAGGCCCTTGATAATCCCCTTCAGGGTTCGGTTGAACCGTTCGACCAGTCCGTTCCCCTGGGGGTGGTAAGGGGTGGTGAATTTATAGGTGACCCCACATTGTTGCCAGAGAGATCTCATGTACTTCGAGATAAGGTTCGTCCCCCTGTCGCTCACCACTTCTCGGGGGAACCCCACCCTGGAGAAGATGCCCATCAGGGCCCGGCCCACCACTGGAGCGGTCACAGTTCGGAGGGGGACAGCTTCTGGGTACCGGGTGGCGTGGTCGACCAGTACCAGGATGAAGCGGTGGCCCAGGGCGGTTCGGGGGTCGAGGGGCCCCACGATGTCTATCCCCACTCGTTCGAACGGGGTGTGGACGGCTGGAAATGGTTGCAGGGGGGCTTTCACTCGTCCCCCAGTCTTCCCGCTAGCTTTGCAGGTCGGGCAGGACCGGCAGTGCTGGTCCACGTCTCGTCTCATTCGGGGCCAATAGAAATGGGTCACGAGGTGGCTGTAAGTCTTGTCCCGCCCGAGATGTCCGGCGAGGGGCACGTCATGTGCCAGGTTCAAGAGGAATTCTCGAAATCGGAGGGGGACCACCAGCACCCGGCTGTCCCCTAGTTCGGCGACTTTCTGCTCGCTATACAATAAGTCATTGTCCCAATAGACCCAGTGGGTTCCCGAGGGGTCCCCCGCAGCCTGGGCGGCCGCCTGCTGTCGGGCCCCCTCGAGGGATGGGCAGCCCTTCTGTTCTTGCTGGAATTGTTCACGGGTGGGGCCCCCGTCGTGGCGCCACTGGGCCAGCTCGGGGATCTCGCTGAGGGGAGCGGCCTCATTGGAAGAAAGTTCGGATGGCCCGGCCTCCTCGTCAGGTTCCTCCGGGCTGGAGGAGGTGGATGGTTCAGGGCCCGCCGGTTCGTCGGGCGCTGCAGCTGGCTGGACGGTCATGGACCGGGTGGTGGCGCAGGCCCACTCGGGTAGTCCTAGCATCCCCAGATGCTCTCGGCGTTCCACCTGGGCCCAGGGGGAGCTTTCTAGGTCATTCCCCAGGAGGCAGTTCACCGTGGCGTCGTCGCGGACAGTCACCTTTAGGGTGCCGGACACTCCTCTCCACTCGAAGGGGATTCGGGCCATCCGGCACATGCTCTCGGTGTTGTCGGCGGTCCGGACAGGGCAGAGGACATGTGGCAGGATCTGTTCGGGTGTCACCAGATGGCATCGGACAGCGGTCACACTGGCCCCAGTGTCCCGGAGGGCCTCGGCCCGTCGCCCATTGATGGTGACCCACTGTTGGTACTTCTGGGTGTTGCTTGGGATGGTGGCGCGGGGCACCATTTCTCGGGAGCCTAGGCATACAAGCGACATGGCGGCTGGTTCCCACTCGGGGGACCCGTCGTTGTGGTTCTCCTCCTCGTCCTCTTCCTCCCCCAGGGCTGCGGCGGCGATTTGTCGGGGAGGTGGCCCCGTGGTCCCGTTCCGTCGGTTCACGGGGCAAGCCGGGTCACTTGCATAATGGCCGGTCTGTTGACATCCAAAGCAGGTTACTGTTGGTCGTGGTCCAGACCGGGCGATCGGGGTCCCTCTTCGGCCCTGGGTCGGGGAAGCGGGGTTGGTTGCTTGCCCTCGTGGCGGACTTCTGGGCGGTCCAACTGGGAATTCTCGACTGCGGTGGGATCCCCCTCCCCCGCCGCGCTGGTGGGGAGGTCCCGTGGTGCTCCGTTGGTAGTCCCCCACGGGGTTCCGGGGGACCCGGGTGTTGACCCATCGGTCCGCTTCGGCGGCGAGCTTCCGGGGCTCGGTCAGTTTACTGTCCAGGAGGTGTTGCCTTAGTTCCACAAAGCAGTTGTTGGCGAGGTGCTCCCAGACAATGAGGTCGAACAGTTCGTTATATGAGGTGACCTTGCTCCCCTTGATCCATCCTTCCAACGCTCGACTGAAGAAGTCCACGTATTCGACCCATGTGGTACCGGGGATCTTCTTGCAGTCCCGGAAGCGTTGCCGGTACATCTCGGCCGACAGTCCGTAGCGTGTGAGTAGGGCTTCCTTAATGTGGTCGTACGAGGTCATCACTGCGTCGGGGAGTTGCAGCAGGGTATCCCGTCCCTCGCTGAGGAACCTCCCCCATAGGCCGGCGCCCCAATCCTTCCGGGGTACCCGATGGGAGGTCATGGCGACTTCGTACGCTCGGAACCATTGCTGGATGTCGTCATTTTTATAGTACTCCTTGACGACATCCTTGGGGATGTGAACCTTTGGCTCGGTCGGGGGCAGAGCGTCCCGGGCTCCGGGGTTGCTGGGCTCCCCAGTTTTAGCTTTTAGTTCAAGTTCTTTAAGGCTCCTCTCGTGCTCGAGGGTTAGCCGTCTCTCCTCCAGCTCCCGATGTCTTTTCTTCTCCTCGATTTCTTCTTGTAGTCGTAGTTGCTCCAGGGCTATCTTTTTCTCCGCCAGTAGGAGCTCACCGTCCAGCCGGAGCCGGGCAAGGTCCATTTCGTGTGTCCGGCCCTTTCCCGTTCTCGTATCTCTTCGGGGGAAAGGCTGGTGTCTGGGATGGCTCGCTCCCCGTTCGTCGGGGTCGTGGTCGGCAGGTTTCCGTCCCGGGCCGAGGTCCCTTCGGCTCGGGGTGGAGGGGTCTCGGTTTCTGCCCAGGCTTTCAGGGCTTTCTGCATTTCCTCCTTGGTGCCCAATCCTGTGGTTGGGATCCCTTTGTCTTTGCAGAATTGTTTGAGTTCCTTGTGGGTGTATTCCTCCAGTTTCTCCAACTGGAAGGTTGCGGCCACGGTTGCTTCTTGGCCATCCATGGTTCCCTTTTTCTCTTCTCGTCTGGTCAGGTAGTGGTTGCGTTACTTGCTTGTACGATTGCGTTTGCTCAGATCCCGTCGCTGGCCACCAAATGTTGGAGGGAGGCCCACCGGGTAGTCGGGGAGACTATTCCGGCACCTTCCTACCGCAAAGTTATAGCCGAGCGCCGCTGAGAAGCCCCCTCGGGGAGGTCTTTCTCCTATGATCGTACTAGGCCCAGTAACACCACTACACAGGACTCAATAGCTGTTGCGAGATTAGATTCTTTATCGCCAGTAATACGTGCAATATTTACAGTGGGATCGAGGGATCCTGTCAGAGTCTCAGTGTCCGTTCAAGAGGGTAGGGTAGCGGGACAGTCTTAGTGCCAGCCAGGCACGGGAGGGCTCTGCGCCAGACCTTGGATGCTGGTCTCAGAGCGGCTCGGACGTGGAGAGCCGCGACGTCGTCTGCAGGGCTGGGATGGTGGTTCCGCTTAGGTCGAGCCGCGACGAGGTCAGCTGGGCTCTGGTGGTAAGGTTCAACAAGGTCGGGCCGCGATGGCGTCAGCAGGGCCCCAAAGGTTCGTGAAGGTCTTTAAGCACGGTGGAGCCGCGACGTCGTCAGCAGGGCTCAAGTGGTGGTTCAGGGTGAGTCTTCTTCCGTAGGGTCAGCCGCGATCCGATCAGCAGGGCTCTTAACTCCAGGATACAACTACTGCCCTGTTGTCGGGTCGCCCCAGATATAGGACGGGAGCCCTTTGGTGTCCGGGCCCGGGCGCCCGGAGGGGGCGGAGAGGCCGGGTAGGGAGCGGCCAGACGCCCAGCAGGAGAGGCGCCAGGCCCCAGAGAGCTGTGGAGTGATCACACCTAGGTGTGGAGAGACGGTAGGGGGTCCCATCGATACTGCCCTCCGCCGGGAGTGGGAAGGGCTCACTTGGTATCCCCCGAGCCAGGGGTTGGCGTCTCGATGTCGGGCCTCGCTGGGACCGAGGCCGGCTAGAGCAGGGTCATACAGGTGGTCACGTGGAGTGATGTGCAATCCAAGATGGAGGAGCCCCGATGTGCATGGGACCTCGTGCGGCTGAGCGCGGGGAAACAGGACCACGCCACGAGGCCGGCTCCCACACACCTATGCACCCGGCTTCCCTGGTTGAGGTAACACGAGTACTCCGGTGATCCCGTGGGTGCTAGCTCTAAAACTTCCTAAGTCCAAAAGGGTTTGATCCTGACTCATATCTAGGTGTCCCTAATCATTAAATTTCCAACTGCGACATTGCCCCAACATGTTTCTGTGACAACAACTTCAGATCACTTGGTATTCTACATACTTAATGTGCCTGTATTTCTTTTTTTTTTTTACAGGTAATGCCCTGGTAACACTGAGGGGGATTATGGTGAGGGGTAATGAAGAAAGAGGGAAGATAGAATATTCATTGATTTTGTTGTTTCTGTTACAGATCTCCCTCCCGGCTGATCCCTACGTTTCCTTCCCCCGCTTAATAACTTCAATAGTCTGTGCTAGTATAGCTCTCAGACTTGAAGCTAATGAGAGGTGGACCCATACTAGAAGCACTTCAACCATGAGGATACAGACACCAGGACAACATTTGGGCCACAATTCTTGATCCACTGTACAAACCATTACTGGAAACTTTCATTCCCTTTTCAGACAGGGATGTTGCCAGCTAGAAAACTTGCATAGCTGTGCAACCCAGTCAGCTGGAAAAAGAACGGCCGGGAAATAAGGGCCCGCTCCTCCAGGGAAAAACAAGTACTGCAGGGCAGCCTTCAAGTTCAACTTCAAAGCCTGAGATCAGTGCGGTTGCCTCACAGCAGCCAAAACCACCAACAACACCAAGAACAACATCAATAATGGCAAGAACAGGAGCACCAGCCCCGAAATCTGCTCAGGAATGGTTTCTAAAGGCAGGGCTTAAGTCCAGTGCTGAGGCAAAGGCAAAAGAGGCCAAGCAAAGTGGAGAACCCATGACCATTGAGAAGGTGGTCCAGGCCTATCTGGATGACCCAACAGAGGTCTACTTTAATCAAAACCAATTGCTGTATTGGTAAGGGAAAAGGTGCCTATGGCCAGTGCTCAACATGCTGGCGATAAACTATCTGGCTTGCCACGTAGCAATTGTCTCTGATTAGCGTGTTTTTAGTGCTGCATGTGCCATTCTGACAGTGAGAAGGACAAAGTCTCTTGCCCCAAAAAGTGGAGAGGTTAACCATGATCAAAATGAAACAGCACTTTATAACACCGGATTGCACCATATCTGAAGTAACACAGCAGGAAGAAGATGATGGTGGCTCAGTTCATAGAAATAGTGAGTTAGGTGACCTACTTCTGGGTGAACTACCAGAGTTTGAGGACGAGCTCTACTACCCTGACAACTAGGCTTTCAAGTTATTTTCTTTCTTCCTTTGATGCCCCAAAAAAAGATCCCAAAAAAATATAGCTAAGTAAAATTATTTACTTTATTATTTGTGTGTGTCACTGTCTTTCTGGTTCACAAATCCATCCCCACCATCTTACTCTTTTATTGCTGGATTACGGTTGTAACTATGTGCAGTCAGTCAAGAAGTAAGTCCACTCCTCCTGACTCGCCATGGAGCCATTTCCCTGAAGCCAGACATTGGATGGACAATGCAACAAATGTGAAATGTGTGCCTGCCTCCAAACCTGGTCCCTGACTATATATCTATCCTTTTCTAGCCTAGAGGGCCTGCCCTGGAAGAACAGGTAAATGATGGCATGCATTGTTGTTTGTTGTGAATGATGTCTACAGTTCTAAACACAAAAAAAGTGACTCAAGTCAAGCTTTCCCTTGTTCAATAACAAAATTGTACTACTGCAGGATGATCTATTGCATTTTTGTGTTGGGACAAGTCTGGAACTCACTTGGGATGCTGTTGGTATGAGTTGGACACCATACCATACTCACAGTCAGAGTCAGGAGGATCAGAGATGATTGATGGAATAACTCAGGGCGTGAAGTGGCCTAAAGGTAAACAACAATACCAGACCTGCATGTCTGTGTAGTGATGGTGGCGAGTGTGGTGTGACTGACAGCAGTGCATTGATTTTTTTACTCAATTTGGAATATGCTATGTTACTATGTGTGTGTTTGTGTGTGTATGTGTGCTCAGTGTTATTGTTATTGTTAATTGTAAAGTGCACTGTAACCCTACGGGCATCCTGGCGCTGAGATACATATACACTATCACCATACTCTCTGCAGAAAACATGCAAGGTTGAACCTGCTTAGACTCTAGGGAAGAGCCAGGTTTGTATTTTCTTACGAAACAGTAGCAGGTCCCTCACCTGTATCAATTCAGAAGGCAGACCATTCCATAGCCTGGCAGTTGCGATACTAAAGGCTCTTCCCCCCGAATTTACTCTTTTGATCCTCGGTATTTTTACCAAATTGGTAGAAGAAGAGCGAAGAGTACGGGTAGAAGCATACAAACCAAATTTGCTCTACAGCGTTTTAGGCCCAAGTCCGTGCAACGCCTTATAAACGATGCAGAGCGATTTGAATTGTATCCTCTGTAAAACAGGAAGCCAATGCAGCTCTGCCAAGGCCTGGGATGCTGATGACTGTCGTGGTCTCATTAGGGCAAGCTTTGCCACCACAGTCTGAATTCTCTGGAGCTTCCCAATCAAATACCTGGGAGACTCCAGTAGCAAAGCATTGCAGTAATCCAGATGGTTCAGAATACTACTCCTTACTAACCCCGGGCGTAGTACTCCGCTTCGCCCACGGAGTGTACGTAGCGCTGTCTGCTTCGCGGTTTACGAAGTAGGCATAGCAGGCAGTGCTACGCACATGCCAGGGCGAAGCAGAGCTGCCTGCTGCTCGCCGCCCTCCTCCCGCCCGCCCACCTTTTAAAATAAGGTAAACTGTGATAAAATAAAATAAAATTCCTTACTTGCAGCGCGGCGTCCGGGGGCTCCCTCTTCCTCGTTGACGACAACTTCTTTTCACAAATGCGCAAAGTAGTAAGTTCATTCTGTGAATACCAGAAGTAGTAAGTGCATTCTGTGAATACCAAAATGGTACTAAGTTTAGGATTTTGTCTTAAGTTTGTTCTGTGAATTGGGCCCTCAGTCTGCAGGTCGAGGGAATTCTGAATGATCAACATTTGCCTCCAGTACATTAGCCATCAAACTGCAGGCAGGCCCGGTTTAAGTTATAAGCAGAATTTCTCGCGCCCCCTTCCTGTGTGTGTTCCACCACTCCTTTAGTCATTCCTAAATCTAGCACTTTCAGATGTGCAAATAGGTGAAGATAAACAGGATGATTGTACTTCTAAATATCAGAGCAATGACTCGGGGCATAGCACAAGTCATTGGGCTGTCTTTGAGTCTCACCTATGGACCATAAACAGCCCTGTTTGGATACCACAGTCCATACGCAGATTCAGGGATGATGGCTAATGAAGGTACCTCTATCAAGTCACATAGATATTGGTCTGGTCTTGTAACTGGGTGTCCAGTTCTGACTCCACGTTTTCCTTAGGAATGATAATGCATTTTAAATGCAAGTATGTCATGACATGTACTACTATAACCCAAGTGGTCGCCTAGTAAGACTTAATATGAATATTATTTGTAAATTTTTAAACTGTGAACAAAACTGATTGATGTTGAATTGTTAAGAGCTCTGACACCCAGGATTGGGTCATGTTCACGCTATAGAAAACACAAAATAAATAAAGAAATAAAATAAAATAAATAGCTTTTCCTTGTGACGCTGTATGCGTTGATTTTTGTCTTGGTGCCTGGGCCCTTGAGAATGTGTTTCAGGGCTCTTCGGGGCAAGAGGGTCTCTTCCCTCACTGCAGAAGACATCTTCCACACAGAAACCTGGCTAAACGCTGACTCTACCCAGACATCGCCATTCATGTGCCCCAGGGCTACAAGATAACGCACCGTGACCGAACCAACAAACACAGAGGAGGAATCACCATCATCTACAAGGACACCCTCCCCTGCACAACATCCCCTGATGACCCGACACCGGTAAAGGAACACTTCAACTTTTAACTCCACACAAACGGAAAGTGCACCCTTGCCTCCCGACCACCAGGACCTCACCCTAGCTTCTACAACACCATCCCAGAACTCATTGCCCAGCTCCCAATCAACACTAACCACTACATCTTCCTAGGGGACCTCAACTTCCACCTTGACAGCCTCAGCCACCCCAACATCACTGACCTTCTAGAGAGCATGAGCAACATCGGCCTCAAGCAGCTGGTCACTGACCCCACCCACATCGCAGGACACAAACTTGACCCCATTTTCACTTCCAGCAACAGAATCAGTTACAACCGCACCACACAACTCACCTGGACCAACCAGCACAGTGTACACTTTACCATTTCTATATCAACCCCCTGCAGCTCTGCACCCCACGGATCTAACCGGAGAGACAGGAAAAGGATGCTGAAGACCAGAGAAACAGCAACCTTTGCTCCAGCCTCCCAGTCTCAAATCACCTCCCAGAACAAATAGCAAAGTACTTAACCCCATGCATCATAGAACGCACCAACACCATCTCCCCTGCCAAGACAACCAAGGCCAAATACCCAAGCAAAAGCGCCATCTGGTTCACTGAGGAACTGCACTTCGCCAAATGCAACGTTCAGCATCTTAAAAGGAAGTGGAGGCTCAGCAGAAAAAGGGAAGACCACACCGCCTTCAGAACCGCTCTCAACCAGTACCACCACCTCCTGAAACAAATCATGAAAAACCACCCTAGCAGACCGCATCAATGCTAGCGCAAACAACAGTAAAAAATTCTTCACCATCATGAAGGAATTCACTAATCCAGCAGCTATCGAGAATGGCATCACTCCCTCGCAGGAAGATCTTGCCCATCTATGAAAACTTTGGACCCCAACCCTCCACCACCAACAGCATCAGCATGTCCCACCCACAAACACAAACCCCTAACACCTTCTCACCCACTAGGACATCCTCACCAAGCAAGACGTGATCTCAATCTCCATGCACTCAGGAGTACCCACAGACCCCTGCCCTCACCACATCTTCAATCTAGAATGTAAGACAATCAGCGATGAGCTCAGGAAGGTCCTGAGCATCTCCATTATTGCGGCCTCCTTTTCCCAGGACTAGATATACAGTAAAGTAACGCACCTCCTGAAAAAACTCTCTCAGCCGACCTAGCCAAACTAAAGAACTACCAGCCCATCTCCTCACTTCCCTTACCAGCTAACGTCATAGAGAAAGCAATAAACCAGAAACTCACCCAACACCTAGAAGATCACAACCTCCTGGACCCCTTTCGATCAGGATTCCAAGCTAACCACAGCACCAAGACAGCCCTGATTGCAGCCACCTACAACATCAGAGCCCTCCTGGACCATGCAGAAATAGCAGCGCTCATCCTACTGGACCTGTCAGTCGCAATTGACACTGTCTCCCACCACATCCTGATCAGCAGACTTCACCACATCGGGATCCAAAGAAACGCCCATAGATGGGTAGCCCCGTACCTCACCAGCAGAACCCAAAGGATAGGCCTCCCACGGTTCACCTCCAAGCCCAAGAGGATCGTCAAACAATCATTCAGGATTTATAAAGCATGGCAAATCACCCTCAAGGGTCTCATGACAATGGAGTTGCTAGCTGCTTCATGTAAAAGCAGATAAAAACAAGGCAAAAGCAGGAGAAAGCACTCAGAAAACAGGAGGAGAGGAAGAATAAAGCAGTAAAAAGCATGGCAAAAGCAAGAGAAATCACTAAGTGACACAGGGAAAAGGATGAAGAAAGCAGGAAAAAACAAAACAAATCATGAAAAAGCACTCGTAAAAATGGGGGAGAGGAAGGAGAAAGCAGTAAAAACCAAGTCAAATGCAGAAGAAAACACTCAGAAAAACAGGGGGAAAGGAATCAGAATCAGTCAAATATGAGGAAAAGCAGGAGAAAGCACCCAGAAAAACAGGGGGAAAGGAAGGAGAAAGAAATAAAAAATGAGGGTAAGCAGAAGAAAGTACCGAGAAAAATGGGGATGAAGAAGAGCAGTGCAGCAGCATGGGAGAGCTGGTCCTGCGGAGTCCCCCAAGGATCATCCCTAAGCCCAAATCTCTTCAACACCTACATGACTTCCCTGGCCAAGACCATCAGATCACACAGATCATCTCCTACGCTGATGACATACAACTCATCTTCTCACTGTCCGAGGAATTCTCCACCACCAAAGCCAACTTCTGCAGATGCATGATGAACGTTACAGACTTAATGAAGGACAACTGTCTCAAACTCAACATGGACAAAACAGAAGTCCTCATCTTTGGAAACAAGCACATCCCCGCCCCAACAGACTGTGCCTGTAACCTCTGATTCATCCTGGATAGCAAGCGTTGTATGAAGAAACAGGTCAGCACAGTATCATCCGCCTGCTTCCACAACCTTTGCATGCTCTACAAGATCGTCAGGTGGCTCCTGACCAGCACCAGAAGGACTGTCACTCAATTCTTCATTACCAACAGATTGGATTACAGAGAAACACTCTGCATAGGAATCACAGCACACCTCCCAAAAAGACTTCAGACAATATGGAACGCTGAAACACGACTTGTGCTCGACCTCCCCAAAAAGACCCACATCACACCCCATCTCAGGAACCTACACTGGCTCCCAATTCAGAAGAGGTGCCAGTTCAAGATGTTGACCCACACCTACAAGTCTCTGCTCAACAAAGGACCCGCATAAATCAACAAACACCTGACCTTCGACCATCCAACTCAACACCTCTGATCAGCATCCCTCTCCCTTGTATCACCCTGCACATCTGCCTAGCCAACAGCAGAGGATGCTCCTTCTCACACGTGGCAGCCAAGGCTTGCAAGAACTTCCCCCTCCACCACATGACTGCTCCATGGCTCCAGGAATTTCAAAAGAGAGCTAAAGACCTGGATGTTCAAATAAACAACCCCCTATGCAGCAACCATCATCTCTAGTGCCTTCAGACCCTCATGGGTGATTTGCAGTGCTCTATAAATGTCTCGATTAAATTGAATTTGATTGAGGGTTTTTGTCTACAGCCGGAAGATCAGAAGGGCACTGGAAAGTGTCCATGTCCCCTTCACATAGTCCATCCAAAAAGGCCATAAGTTCTCCTGGATCAAAGAAGCTCTTGGATTTGCTGTCCATGGTGATCCACATGCATGCCGGCTCAAAGTGGCCGAATTTGATGTTCCATTTGCGGAGTGAGCATGTCTCTTTCGAGAAGTCTAGTGCAACCTGTATCTTGTGAACAACAAAGTCCTAGGGCCAGTGAGCAATTGCCACTGTCAGGATCTGATGCACCTGCTCATGCTGAAGGAAGGAGGCAATAATAGGTCTTAGGCCGGATGAGGCCGAGGTTTTCCGTGGTCTTATTCTATGTGCTATACCCATCTCAAGTAGAGGCGAGAAGGTGATCCCAAGGAGGGTTGGCAGGAAATCACAAAGAAATCCTCCAACATCCGCACCTTCTGCCCTCTCAGGGATCCCAAAGAAGCATCCATTATCCCTCCAGCTCCGATCCTCATGGTCCACAATTTTGTTGTGCAAATTTCCAAGTCCCTGTCTGAGAGACAGGTTGCATCGGGCTGCGGGGACCCAAATTCAGTGCGTCCCCTCAAATATCAGGAGAGGTCAATTGCTGCTGGTATTGCTAGGCCTTTCAGAGCTATGAAATGGAGGCAGGCTGGTTGCTTGTTCAGGTGGACAGGGAGCCCAAGTATGCCCCTATAAAGAGAAAGCCCTAAAAATGTCAAAAAAGATTGAGGGGAATGACTAGGCCCTATTGACTGCAGGTCTTCTGAACCCCATCAGGATGGCCACTAAGGTAGGAGCAGGGGTGCTCAGTAACCATTCTAAGCAGGTATCCTGGTGTAACTGGTCTGTAGTTAGCTGGCACTTTACTACAATTGATGATGTGCTTTAATGTATGTTTAATTTTTGTAGCAGCTGCAGTACATTTTTGTAAACTTTGTTCTGTATGTTAGAACACATGCTTTATTCAGCATCAGGCATGCTTTTGTTTTTAGTACTATAGTCCTCTTGGAGAATCTTGAATTTTTCAATTGATATGTTGTCATACGTATAATTTGCTATGTGGAGATTTTGGTACAGCTAACTTTGGGTCCCCCTGGCCGTCAGAGTTAATAAGGACAGGCTGGGGCTATTGTCCCATAAAATATCATTATGCTCTCAGTACCTAAAATATCCCAAGTGCGAACACAACATAAAATTTCCTGACTGCATAGAGTTAAAGTTAGTTCTTATATTAAAGTATCACCTGCTAATGTGTCTTTGTATCACAGTCTGACAAAATCACATGGCCCCCAAAGGAATTGTACTGAGCCACATACAGGCCATTACTCTGTATTTCCAATACCACTTTCGGCTGTCAGGTGATACAACAATAAGCAGAAATTCCATGTTTTCCTCTCAGCAATGACTTGCAGTTTGCCTGGGAAGAGCATCATGTATTTTATCCCATGATCCCACAGCGCCATTATTTCTTTTTGGAGCAAAACCCAAGGAGATGATGGATGGAGCACTGAAACTTTTCAGACACTCACCCCCAGTCACAAATTTGTGTTGAATCCATCATTGTTCTTTAGCTCACTTTACCACTGCAGTTCAAACCCAGCTATATGCAAACCAGTCTTGACCCTGTACCTCATGAGAACAGTCCAGCCCAAACTGCCAAGCCAGGTCTTCCCTGAACCAGAAACAAGCATCCTGAGACCGGTTTCGGGTTAACACCCCTCATCAGCCAGGCTAGCTTGAATCCAGTGGCAATACCCTGCAAACTTTGGGCAAACAAAGCAATCAAGCTATCCTGGCTGATGAGGGGTGAACCCTGAAACTGGTTCTAGGATGCTTGTTTCCAGTCCAGGGAGGACCTGGCCTGGCAGTTCGGGCTCGACTCTTTCCAATGAATGCAGGGTCAAGACTGATTTGCATATGGCTGGCTTCAAACAGGATTGGCATGGGGCGCAAAAAAACTTTGGAATTAGGTCCAGATCTCTGTACTGGGGTGAATGTATGACATTGTTCTGCATTCTGTCCATCAATTGTTCTTTTTGCATTTGTCACCTCGAGTGGGACGGTATGCCCAGACGTGGGTCCTGTGATCCCCATGCCACTGGAGTCAAGCTATCCTGGCTGATGATGGGTGAAAACCCGAAACCAGTCCTAGGATGCTTGTTTCCAGTCCAAGGAGGACCTGGCCTGGCAGTTTGGGCTAGACTGTTCCCATTGGGCGCAGGGTCAAGACAGATTTGCATATGGCTGGGTTCAAACTGAATGGCATGGGGAGCAAAAAAAACAATGGATTTAGGTCCAGATCTCTGTACTGAGGGTAATGTATGACATTGTTCTGCATTTTGTCCATCAATTGTTCTTTTTGCATTGTTTCTCTACAACCAAAGAAAAGTTTGGGAAAATACATATTGCCATGCTTTTGAATTTCAGGTCTCCTAGGTTTTGGGTCACCTGTAGAATGATGTCTTGATCCTGGAACATGAATATCCAAGCAATTACTGTCCAAGGTGCCTGTCCTGGCCGGGAGGGAGGATTGGAGCCCTGTGGGCGAGATCCAATGAGAAGAATCTGGGGAGGCCCCTCAGTTTAAGATGATTCGTAATAAGCTCCATCACAAATAGGTCAACACTGGGGCCCTTAACCCCCTCAGGCATCCAAACCAAGCATAGGTTGTTTTGACATGATCGGCCCTCTGCATCCTCCACTCAGTTCGTTAATGTGGTTTTCCCTTGTTTCTCTTGCAGCTGCATGGTTGTTGTCTAGTGGGCCTCCCGTCCCATAGCTTCTCTCCTGCGGGAGTTTAGGGAGGCATATTTTTCAAGTTTATTATGTTGGACCCTCTTTGCCATCTTCTCTCTGCACATGATGATGGTGCCAAATGGGGAACTGCACTTGAGGTGCTAGGGAAGGTGTCAGACTCAGTTGTCTCCCCCACAGGACCTGTAGATCAGCCCCTCTCCCATTTGGCCAGGAAAACAGCATGGAGCATCTGCAAGAGAGCAGGGAGGGGAGGATTGGGGTCCTCATAAGGGCAGTAGCACTTCTGGGATTAGGATGAAGTCCCCTTTCCTGGTCCAATGAGCCCCGTAAGTAGCATCAGCTATGCAGGACAGGATGCTGTGTATTCCACTTGGGTGTGGGTCCAATTCAGCGCAGCAGTGGGGACAGAATTTCTTGGGCCCCTTAGCAACAACCAGGGAGCATATACAGACTTGTACATCACTGAATGTAGGCTGCAGGTTTTCTCCTGAGGTCTCAATCTCCCTCAATTCAGCACCATATAGGTTGTGGCAGTGAAGCCCACTCTAGCTACCCAGCTCCTGTGTCCTGGGGGGATGCCAAAGTTGGTCTTCCTCTACCCCTCTTTTTGTTGTCCCAACCAGTGCTGCTGCAGCCAGCTTGTTCCGCTGAGGCCTTACTCAACTCTCATGCAAAGCCAGAGCCCACTGCGGTACACCGAGAGAGGCTGCAGCAAAGAGCCCCGAACAGTCCCTAGCCCGCACCAGGATTAGGTCTCTCCAGGGGGCTCTGAGGTGGGTTTCACACACTCTCCTCAGTTTCCCAGGCAGCAGCCTCAAGATCCCTCACTCCCCTCACTCACTTGCCAACTGTCGCAATCCACTTCTGACACCAGCATCTGCCCCTCAATCAGCCCACTCCCAAGGACTGTTTCAGAACAGAAAGTCCTTCTACTACTATAGAGTGCCTGTGCTATTGTTACACTCTTCGATGGCACTTGATTTTGAATGTTGTGCAGGATTTTAGGAGATATTGAAAGCTTAGTGCGGCAAACACACTAGAATGCAGACGTCTTGCTCAATGCTCGGTCACGGCCCTCCCTACATACCTTTTCAGTAGTTTAATCTTGCCCTACTGTAAACAGGCCCAAAATGCCATGTCATGGTCTTTTTAAAACAGTGAAAGTCTTCGGCCACACCCACCAAACGTGGACTCTGAGGGCTAGCTGTGTATGTGGGAGTTTTATAGTGAACACACTGTGTCCTCCCACATCTAACACTAAAATTCTATTTTAAGAAGGCCCTTGACCAACAAAAACCAGAAGAGAGTGTCAAGTGATATAAAGCGAGATACCACATTGTCCAAATAGGAAATACACAGTAATTGTTCTCTTGTCCTGTTTGATCCCTTTCAAAGTGCAAGCATTTTAAATGTTTTTGAGACAGACCTGTTGGGCAGGATTGGACACTGTTGTGCCAACAGAATTCCCCCAACCCCCACCCTAAATATTCTGCTGAACTCAGAGGAGTTATCCCTGCCCATTCAGGTTGACTGAACTGTCAATCAAGCTGACCTCTTGTTAGCTTCTGGGTGGAATTTCACACTCCGTTCACACCACATTCAGGACAAGTACTGGTTGGGAGTTGTCGGGGAGTTAATGCAATTAGCCTCCAGGAGTATTAATCAGGGTGAAGATAACTTTCTAAAATATTTATTACTATTTACTACAAATCTGACTTCACCATTGATTTACATTTTAATAACTAATATATACAGTGAATTAAGTTTTCTTCTAGCCGGCCCCATTCCTGAGTTGTAGCATTATTGTATAGATTTGTAAGCTGGTTTGTTTTCTAAGTAGCACAGTTAGGCCTGCCCCAGTGAAAATAGCTCTTTGGGCCTTGTCAGTGTAAAGCTATTGTAATAATAATGTTCTGCATGTCACACTTATGAATTCTATGCACCCTGCCTTGTGGACTACAAGGCTTACATAGGGGTGACTTAATAATATCTAAAAGGGAGTTCTTTACATGTCAGAAAAGGGTTATTTAGATGAGTCCCACTGCAAGTTGTACACAGCAGCAGTCAAGCTACTCAGTGTAGGCCTGTAGCCATGTTGCACTGCCACTATAGTGGATGGCACAGTAAGTGCTGCAATCCACAAGAACCATTTTACTTTCAGGCCCTGGGTGCATTTCATAAACCATATTCTGGGGACTTACAGGCAAGTTAAACGTGACAATCAGGACTAAGACAATTTAAACATGTTTAAAGTGGTAGCAGTGGCACTTTACTGCTGCTTAGAAGGGGAAAATGGCACAGAGTTCTGAAACCAGCAAAAATAGTGTCTGGAAAAAGGCAAATTATCGGATTGACCATGAGAAAAAGCAGATTTCCAACACTTATGTTCTTTCCAATGAGTGAATTACAAGTATGGCCTGTGTTGTATGTGGGTGCAGTGATATATTGTGAAAAAGCTCAGCACAGCCAGGTCACATGCATTCAGATTTGTGAGATTGACAATGTGCATTCTAAAGTTTGAAACATCACTGCTTCCTGGTTGGCATTAATAGTGTTACATAAATAAACTAGTAATCTTGTATAAGGCAACTGTCATAGCTTAGTGCCTGTATAATGTTATAATTTGAACACTAAGCCCATTTCTACTCTCTCTGTGAAGTTCAGACCTTCACCATACACCTATCTGCTGCTTTGTGTTATCTAGTCACTATCTGTATGGTGAATGACATCGTTTTTCCAGAACTAAGCTTTCTCTAATATAGTCTGAAGTGAGTTCAATGAAGTTACTACAATAAGGTGACAGTATAAATATAATATTACAGTTGAATACTTGAAATCGGGGCCACCTGGGAGGCCCATCATGTGTTCAATATGAACAGGCACAAGCAACTACTGACAGCTGTATATGAGTGTAAACAGATGATAACACAAAGAGATTTAGTCACTTCCTGACATGCTGCATGAACTAGAAGAGCATACGTTCCTTTTAGGGCAATTTTCGGCAAAATCATCTTAGTCTCCTGCCATGGTACTACCCTAAAATATATCCAGAAAATAAAATTTCTGTAAAGTCAATTCAGAGAAGTCATTTCAGAGAAGATACAGGAGTGCTTCGATGTGAAATTCACAAAGATGCTAGATATTGGAGTGATTGAGCCTTACTTGTGTCCCAGACAAAGCCAGACTGCTTGTCTCAGAGAAGGGGTCAATAAACCTTTGATACAATGCTTATTGTAGAGGGCTCAGCTTCTCTAAATTGAGAACCTCAGTGATAAATTAGATGTTTCTCATTTGCAGAGTATCTTCAATTGACTAATGGATTCTGGCACATTGCCCTGACAACTAATTCCAAAGAGAAGGCTGTTTTCTCCCATTAAGAGAGTTTGTTCCAGTTCAGGTTCATGCCTTTTAGACTGAATTACACACCTTCCAATTTCCAATGGTTAAGTATTTTGATAGTGAATTATATTTCATATAATGTAAAACAGAAAGAAGAAAAAAGTTAACTTAATTTAATGTACTTATAATTAGTTTTGGATTAGAGTTAAATATTTATCTTATTCAAAATCCACAAGATCAGTTAGTTAATCCAGAAAAAAATCACAAATATTTGTAAATTGAGATTTGGAATCAAAACTGCACCTTAAAAAACCTTTCCAAATGGGACCTTAAAATTCAGAAGTGACAACAAGAGTGTGACTCAATAGGAAATGACTTATAACAAAAGCTAAATAGGCTATGACACCCCTTAAATAAAAAAATTACCCTAGATAATTTACTAGTCACGTGCACAATTCTTTAATTCATCAATCTGTTGTATTAAAACTTGCTTGCAGGGAGACTATATAAACACTCAAAAGTTTGCCATTAATGTCACCTTTGATACTTGAATTGCCTTCTCCACTGCACAAGCATGGTCGTTAAAGGAAGGGGTCTCCCATGAGTAGGCCCACAATCCTCTCCCTAAACAGGATCTATGAATTGTTTTGTGATGCTCCAAGAAATGTATATAAAGACGCTCAAAACAGTTATACTTTAAGACAGTCCTCAGACCCCGACTCTGTAACTGTGCCCCCGGCTGTAGGGTTTGATTAAACCAAATGTTCCTTTTTTGCCAAACGCCTCTTATCTTTGCTTTTTTAAGGCAAATTCATATTCGAGCAACACCACGTCTAAAGCTCCTGGGGTCAATGGATACCAGGCAGAGTACTATAAAATAAACAGGACTACAATAGTCCCTATACTCTGCAAGATGTATAACAAGATTTGGGATGAGCCCCCCCGTTTCGGGATGCATAACGAGCAGGGATAGTTGTATTACTTAAACATGACAAGAACCCATCAGACTGTGCCAGCTACAGACCGATCCCTTTCCTTATTTCAGACCCTTACACTTTAGCAAAAATATTAGCCAACCCATTAAAGAGCTCTTACTGATATTAATTCATAAGGATCGGATGTTCTTTTTTTCATCCCCATTCCTCGGTCTCCCTGTTCAGAGCATTGGCCCATGCTCTTTTTATGTCAAATCTGTTTATTTAAGAGAAATTTTTCAAAGAACAATAGTCATCACAGACAGCATAAAACACTGGTTAAATCTTACGGCATTGACAGTTCACTACAGTGGCAAAGGGAATTGAGCTATGGTTAGGAGTAGGAATTCGTCAAGTACCTTTGTGGAGGAACCATACAATATACAGTAGGTATGACTTATAAAGACTTTGGGTGAGGTAAGCCATGATGTGTAGTTGGGTAGAGAGTTCATCTGTAAACCAGTGTGGCAGATTGAACGTTCGTGGGAGGTGATGAAATTCCGCTGACAAGAACCAAATCGAAGAACAATCGGGCTAACCAGATATCTAAGTGAAGGAGAGCAGAAACAGGGGACAGGGGGTGGGGGGATGTGGGGTATGCTCAAAGTGTAGTTAGGGGAGTCGAGTGGAGAATTTAGGAGGGAGAAGAGGCCCCATCAGAGTCATGGTTCAGTGGGGATGGTTGGAGGCCCCTCTAGTGTAAGGCAGGTGAGAGTCTTCAAACAGCTACAGAGCCCGCAGCCGAGGGGGAGCAAAATGGGAGTGCTCTATCAAAGAAAGGTGTTGAATAAGTGGCTGCCAGGTATGAGCAAATTTAGTGTCTGTGTGATTAAGACGGGCAGTTAGTAGTTCCAGAGCCATGACATGCCAGAGACGGAGGAACCATGTCAAGATAGGTGAGGGTGAGGGTGTTTTCCAATATAGGGTTATAGATTGTCTTGCTGCCCCCAGCATCTGCGCTATGAGGCACCAATCCAAATGGGTCATGGCAACCAGCTGAGAGAGCCTAATACCTAGTAAGGTCACCATGGGAGAGCTTGGTATGGGAAAACAAGCAGGGTGTCCTTAAATGACTGAGGACTTCTTTCTAGAAAGTCGACAGGTTGGGGCAGGTCCAATAGATGTGGAAAAAATCGCCAGTCCTCCCCTGACATCTCTCATGGAGAGGTTTGGAGCTATCTTCTGGAGGCGGACAAGAGTATCATCGCATCATCAATTTGTAGGCCGATTCGCGTTGGGAAATGCTTTTATAGATTTTGGGAATATTGCGCCAAAGCCGATCCCAATTTTCTGGCGTGACCTCCTACCCAGCATCCGTGTTCCATTGCCTCTGGTATGTGTGGAGTTGAATCTGGTGCAACAGTTGTAAAACCTTATAGGTGCAGGAAATTAGACCTTGTGAACCCTCAAAGGCCTGGACTAGGGCTTCAAAAGGGGAGAGTGATTTGGTCGCTCCCTGTACATAATTGGGGGAAAGCAGCCAGTGGCGAAGTTGATAGTACTGCATCCTCAAAGCGTCTGCAGTATGACAAGATAGCTCAAATGTTTTGAATGTTTTCCCATGAAATAAGTTC
The DNA here is from genome assembly GCF_964204655.1 of Triturus cristatus. Lineage (NCBI taxonomy): Eukaryota > Metazoa > Chordata > Amphibia > Caudata > Salamandridae > Triturus > Triturus cristatus. Next base: position 187,680,734 of record NC_140589.1, read on the forward strand.
TGAATTGTGCGGCATTCTCCATCTGACCAGGATAGGAAGGCATGCAGCGGAAAGGTGGGGTTATGTGTTATACGGATGTTGGGAGATAGAAACAATGTCAGGCCTCGAGAAATCACAAGTTTGTCCCATATGTCAAGAACTGTTTTCGTAGGAGTAGTTATATATGCCTATCTGGGAAGCCAAGCTAGGTCCCATTGAGGCCTACAGGAGGCCGCTCGATCCATATGGAACCAATGTTTTTCACTCTCGTGAACAACCCATTCCGAAATATAGAGGAGATAGAATGACCAATAGTATTCAAGAAGGTTAAGGCATGCCAGTCCTCCGCAATCACAGGGAAGCATAAGTAGTTTATTTGAAAAGCACGGGCAACCTTTGTCACATATTAATGCAGTTAGATCTCATTGGAGAGCTTGGATATCCAGTTGTGGTACTGGGGTGGGAAGGGTTTGAAATAAATAGAACACTTTTGGGAGAAGGTACATTTTAATTGCGTTAAGTCGCCCCAACCAAGAAAGAGGAAGATTCTTCCACTGGCGTATATCCTCCTGCATGTCACATCTAAAAGGACGGCCAGTTGGCTTGTGTCCAAGAGGACAGGGAGGGGGTCATGACAAGGCCTAGATACCTTATCAATTGCTCAGCCCAGTCTAGAGGAATCAGGACTTGTAGTCCATGCACCTCTGAAGGTGAGAGGGTAAGGTTTAGGACATAGGATTTGGCTATGTTAATCTTGAATCCCGAGGTTCCTTCTATGGAGTGGAGAAGCGAGGCCAGTGCCAGAAGGGAGGAGTCTGGAGCAGTTAAGGAGAGGAGAAGATCGTTGGCAAAGAGAGATGTTCATAGCCTCCAAAGGGTTTCCCCAAAATGGCTGGCGATTGGCATATTGCGATTGCAAGAGGCTCCACTGCCAGGGCAAACAAGAGTGGAGAGAGCGGGTACCCTTGCCTGGTGCCCCTGTGTGAAGAGATCGGGGTAGTAAGTCAGCCGTGACATGGATTCTCGTGCACGGTCGAGCGTAGGGGGCCATCATAGAGATCATGGCTGGGCCCAGGCCGATTTTGTAAAGCACAACGCATAGGAAGCGCCAGTCCACCCGATCGAACGCCTAGTGATACCAGGCAAGCCAGAATATTTCTATGCTGTACCTTTTCAATGAGATGGGCTATTTTGTCCGCCCTTTGGTGATGTCAGATAAATCTCACTTGATCTGCGTCTATAGTACCAGGGAGATAGGGTTCAAGACGATTTGCAAGGATCTTAGTGAAAATCTTCGCATCTGTCTTCAGAGGGTAATGGGTCAGTATGATGTGCAGAGTGAGGGGTCCTTTCCCGGCTTTGGGATGAGTACCACCTCTGCCCCTGACATAGCGGGGGTGAGGCCTGTGGCTTCATAGAAACTATTGGAGAGGTGTAGGAGATGGCTTTGAAGTTGGGGGAGAAAAGTACAACAGAAGGTGACAATAAGTCCATCCGGTCCAGGGGTTTTCCCTGTTGGAAGCTGCTTTAGTGCCCTAGTCAGTTCATCCAGCGATATTGGCTCATACAGAAGTCGTGCATGGTGAGAACTAAGAGGTTCCCGAGGACAGGCATTAAGGAAGGAGGTGATCTCTTCTGGGGTGTGAGGGTTATCAGTGCATAAATATTTGTAGAAATCAGCAAATGCCAACCCCTTGTCATGTTCAGAGGTGACCAGGAACCATCAACCCGTTTAATTTTAGAGATATGAGTTCTTGTGGCTTGTGCCCGCAGGCTACGCGCTAGACTGGTGCCCACTTTGCCCCACCCCATGTAGAATTTCTGTTTAAGGGCCAACAGGGAGCGTTGCGCTTTGTTAGTGCGATATAGGCGCAGTTGTCCCCGAAGCATAGCAAGACGCTTTTTATTTTGAGTCGAGGGCTGATAGTGATCTGTTGTTATGTTATGTTATATTATGTTAATTGGTCTTGTAAGGCGTGACAGCTACCCAAAAAGGGTTTCCCGGCGCCAGCCTGAGAGGAACAGAAGGAAGGGCAGAGATTATCGGTTGAACAGCCAAGTTTTTAGGCATTTACGAAAGTTCCTGTAGACAGTTTTGTTGCGAAGCGACACAGGGATAGAGTTTCAGAAGGAGGGACCCAAACAAGCAAAACATCGACCATCCATGTGTCACAGTCTGATCTGGTGGAGAAGCTGCTTCACATCTTGCAGTGAGCAAAGAACTTGGCGCTTGCCCTCCCAGATGAAGATTAGCATGAAGCAATGGCCTCATCAATATTGAATTTTGAGTTTGCGTAGCTTGTCCTTGACTGGTTTGAAATCCTTATGCCTACAAAGTGTGACAGGGGCTATGTCTTGGAAGATCTGGATCAGATAGCCGTTGTAGGATAAATCCATGACTCAATGCACCTTCTGTAGAATGGCCTCTTTCTCAACAACAAAATAGACTTTCGTGAGAATGTCAGGGACAAAGTCCGGGCACCCCTGGGTCCAGGGACTCGATGGGCTCTGTTGAGGGCCGGGGAATAGTCGTCATCATCTTCCTGAACCGTTTGCAGGAGATCTGCTATAAAGGAAATAATATCTTGACGCTCTGCTCTGCGGGAGACCCCCCTGATGTGCAGATTATTACATTGGCTTCGACTTTCGAGGTTCTCCTGCTTGAGCTGTAGGTTGATATGCTGGTCCTCAAGCTCCACCATTTTGCACAAGAGACTCTTATGATCCTCCGCCCTCATATCCATCGCGCGATCAAGGACATCCACATGACCTCCCATCTCCATAACATCTCTTCGGATTTCCCGTATGCAGGATTTGAAGTATTGTTTGAGAGATCTGATTTCTGCCTTGATTTCCCAGAGGAATGAGCTAATAAAGGCCTGTGTGATCGGAGCCGTGGATGGGTCCCCACCAGCAGTGGCTCCCGGAGTGTCAGAGGTGGATAGCGTCGGGTGTTGGACTTCAGCCACAAGGAGGCTACAGGATTATCTTTTGCCGCAGTAGGGACCGGGTCTTTGCCAATCTTAAGGTGAGGCATGGCCAGAGAGGTGATCCCAGCAGGCCACAAGCCTCACATGGAAGATGCAGTACAGGTGTAGACCTATACTTTAGAAAGTAAAGCTCCTTCGACTTCTGAGAGTCTGATGCAGCTCAGCAGCAAGGGAGCGGCAGGCCACAGGGGTCAATGTAGAGCAGGCCAAAGGTTTTGGGCAACCGACCAGACCCGTCAGACGCTGTGGGGAGAAGAGCCCTCCAGAAGGGTCCTGCACCAAAGGGAAGCATGTTCACCAAGTCTCGTTGGGGGGTGTCAGAGAGCTGCGGGAGATGCAACAGTTGAGGATTGGTTAGCTGTGGAGGTCCCTCCTATGTAGATGAAGCTGCTGCAGGTAGATGCCCATGCCAACTATCCACCTGATGATGAGCGGGGGTAAGGAGACCAGGTATTTCAGATGGCCTGGCGTAAGTTCAGGCATATTTGGTCTCATACCTGGTTGATAAGTTTCCTCCAGGTCTATGGACCAAGGGCTACAATGCAGTCACCTCCTGTGTGTCCGCTCCATAGGCCAGCAGACGTCCGGCGGCACCTCCAGGGGGCGAGATTAGCCAACCACACCAGGGCATGCAACAATGAATCCGGCCACCATCGCCCCACAGGCGTGCCTGGCAAAGGAGAAACAACAAATTACAACGCAGTCATTACATCACACTACCTTTACAACGCAGTCATTACAATGCAACATCCTTTACATCGCATGCCATTACAACGCATCCATTACATTGCATGCCACTACAACGCATGTCATTACAATGCATGTCACTACAAAGCATACCATTACAACGCATACCATTACAATGCATAGTTTTTACCCTTACACTAGCCAACACTTACCCTACCGTTGCACTCACTGGAGTGGGAATAGCAATCTTTACCCCTACACTATCCAACACTTACCCTACTGTTGCACCCACTGGAGTGGGAATAGTAATTTTTACCCCTACACTATCCAACACTTACCCTACTGTTGCACTCACTGGAGTGGGAATAATAATTTTTACCGCTACACTATCCAACACTTACCTTACCTGCAATGTACTAGTATGCGTTGTAATGGTAAGTGTTGTAATGGTATAATGCGATGTAATGGAATGCATTGTACATGTAGTTTCTGAAAATGCATTGTGATGGCATGCTATGTAAAATCTTGCATTGTAATGGATGTTGCGATGTAAAAACTGCATTGTAAAGGCATGTGTTGTAAATGTGTGCATTGTAACTTCATACATTGCTCGTAGATCAGCCCCAAACAGCATAGGCCGCAGCCGTTGTCTTCAGAGCAATAGGGGGGCAAACCCCAGGTAGCTGGAGGAGGCCTAGTGGGTGAGTATCAGGAAAGGGGGAGGAGTGTGCTGGCATGCTGTATGATCCCTACAGCCGGTCTCCCCAGTCAGTGAGACAAAGTAATGGAGCCCCCGCACCACGGCTCAGTGGGCCCGAGTGTACCATGCACGGACTCAAGTGTTCCCAATCCCTACCACGCCCCCAGTGGGCTCAGGGAGGGCAGGTCCCCAGGTGCCAGGCTGGGCCGATGTAGGGCCCACCAGAGGGGGTGAGAGGAAGCAAAGGACCCCCGCTACGTGAACCTCACAGCCGATTGCTCTCACCTCATATCTTGCAGGTTAGGCTGACAGCGTCATCGAGGAGGGCGAGTCTTGGCTGGGTCCAGATCTTCACATGCGTTGTGGGGTCCACAGAGAGATCGGCCGCCCCTCCGCCAGCAGCAGGTGCCCAGTGACGTCTGGGCAAGGGGCTCCAGGTGTTGTGTCCTTAGCTAGGCCGGACATCGGGTAGGCAAGCTTAAGCAGTCCACAGAGGAGCGGAGACTCAGCTGGACATGTCTCACTCCATTCGCGGCTTGGCTACTCCCCTTTGGCACATGTTTTTTAAATAGGTGCCTGAAGACGCCTGTGATAAAATCCTGGTCTCGCTTTATGCCAAAAAGACTTTAATCGGGTGGAATTTGGTTACCTCCTCTACCTATTCTGCCCGATAATGACTGGGATACGGGTTTATATCTAAGATTAAATGGCTGTATGCCTCACCTTTGGCAGTGCTCTCTTGTCACTGCCATGCATCACAACGCTTTGACATGTTCATTTTAAAGACTTTATAAAGTGCGCTTATACCAAAATAGGCGTCTTTGGGCTATTGGCAAGAACCCTAAGCATTGTCATCTCTATGGGAATGCAGCAGGGGTGTCCACTCCCTCCCCTGCTCTTTGTCTTTGTCTTAGAAGCACTGGCCATCACGATCCGCCATTATCAAGAGATTTTTGGCATACTCACGCAAGCGGGTGACCTGAAAGCACTACTCTACACTGATGATACCTCTATGCCATCAGAAAACATCTTTGACACACAGAAGGTCACACATGTCCACAGTCTCATCCTTCACTGGGTATCGTATCAACTGGAGGACGTGTGAGGTCATGCCTTTGAACCGCTTCTCTTCTAAAACTGCTTTGGGGCCCTTCCCGTTCCGATGGAAACCGGAAACCATCAAGTAATTAGAACTCTTTTTAATCCCGGGTCTTTTTAAGGTCATGAAAGTTAACCTCCGCCTCCTACTCTCGAGACTTAGACAACACGTGCAGCTATGACAAGCTCTCAACGTGTTTATTTGGGGAAGGACGCAGGTGGTCAAAATGAATATTACTCCAACATGTTTGCACGGATTTCCTTTTTTAGCCCAAAAGCAATACTCTTGTACCTCAAACTGTTTCCCCGACCGGGCGCTAGTTTCTTTTAGTGGGAAGGTTCAGTTGCTTTTTTAATGTGTATGTACCAGTACTTGAAATGGAAAAACAGAAGTGCAGGTACTCTGTATCAGAGTACCTGCTTGTTTCTGAGAAGTGCCGGTACTCTACAATTAAAAGTATAGCATTTCTCTTGAGAAGTGCCGGTACTCTCCCTCTCAAAATAAAAAAGTGCCGGTACTCAGTACCGAACAGTACTGGCCCATTTAAAGCACTGGTATGTACTACACCAGAGACAGTAGTGTAATGTGTTTCCAATTTTCATAATAAACTGATGAATAGTTCTGTATTTCTGACGATGCTTTCTGTCTCTAATCATGATGAACAGGGGCTTGAGACCCTCACGTGTGAGTAGCTGACTATACATAACACTGATTGATTGATTGATTGATGTACGCTCGTATCATTTGCCTTATATCCTTGTTGGGTTGGGAGATATTTACCTTACATTTTTCTCTTTGTGAATATTATTGTTGAAAGCCCAATAAAGAATAATTGTTACAAAACTTCCTCCATTAATTTCGGAAAGTGGACCGAGATCCCGGAATCTTTTTTACTTAATGGAAAATCTGTCCCCTCCTTGGAGGCGCGCTGACCATGCTTGAGGAACAATGCCGTCAGACTAAATGCACACTCGGAGGTTAACTCTGTGCACACAAAAGCAATGTGCTTTAAAGTCTGGTCACACAGATGATCCTTGAACCACTCAACTAATTTCCCAAAAGGATGTGAACTCAGTGACTGGGGTGAAGAGGAGACTCAAATGCACACATTAAGTTCTAACCCTTCCCTCCACTCCTCAACTACTTTTTCCCTCAACGCACTTGGAAATTCTTTTCTGCTAGAAATCGTCCGGGTCGTTTTTTAAGACATTTTAATGAGATGAGACCAAACAAATACTATAAACCCTATGTAGCCCCTTTATTTCCTATCACTTCAATAAGTCTAACTCTTTCAAGCACTCACAAAAAAATGCGGATCAAGAGTTAATCAGTACCTCCAATTTTGATCCCTATTTGTGTTTTAACCAATACTGAACCTTCCTGTAAAGACATGATGGTGAATCTTTCCATTGGCAAATTCAACTCAAACATACTTGTGACTGAGCTTGATTGAGACAAATAGAAATATGCAGTTAGTTTACCTGAGAACCCTGCATGCCCATGTATAAGGCTTGGCATAGGCTTGTCATTAATTATAAAAAGTATGAGATTGTATTGTCTTGCAGGTTAGCAATGATGGAACCCTTTTGGCTCCTGATAGATTCCGCAGCGCTGTGACGCAAGTACTAGAGTGGAATGGAATGAAGGCTAGTTTAGAATGCTGAGTTCGGCGTTACACGCGGAAGAATATACTTGGCGTTTGGCATAGTCATTGCAGTTACCCACGCTGGGGAGGACGTCACAACTGGCGATAAGATCGGGGATAAGTAGACCGATGATCGATAGTGTTCTCTCAGAGAGTTTGCTGTGGCCCAAGCAAACTGCTCATTTATACCACATGTGCCGTTATTAAAGTATGGAATTGATGCTTAACGCATTTGGAGTCAAAACACAGATCCCGCCAATGCAAAACAACTGAAGATAATGAAAGCGGTGCAGAGAACTTACAAGTTGTCGGCCAAGAACCTGTTGGTCAGTGTTAGATCTGGCATCATTGGCATGAGTCTCTCCTCCATTTTTTTTTCTGTTTGCCTCCTCTGTTTACGATGTTTTTGCTGGTTTATTGCTTTGGGCACTGTGCCACTGCTGATCAGTGCCACAGTGCAACTGCTCCCTATGTTAAATTGTTACATTGATTGGTGTTACCATGATTGGCTTAGTTGACTTACTGTTCAGTCCCTAGTCTAGTGCACTGCGTGTGCCAAGGGCATGTAAGTTACCTGCTGCTGGTGGGCTTGCAGCACTGGTTGTGCCACCCACAGAAGCAGCTTGTAAAATGTGTCTCAGGCCTGCCACCGCAGAGCCTGCGTGCAGTCCCTGACTGCCATATCGACTTGGCAAGGAAACCTACTTGCCAGTTTCCAAACCTTCACTTTGCGACATCTCAGACACCTCTTTGGTAGACCCTAGGGCAGGGTGCATTGTTGGTAAAAGGTAGGTCATGCCCTGATGTGTGTGGCATGACCTAATAGTGAATTACAGCCATTTTCGTTTTTCACTATTGAAGGGCTACATGCCTCCCATAGGCCAGAATGGGCAGACGGATTATTAACTCCATTATAATCTATCTGACTCAGGGAGCATGGTAGCAGGTCGAGTTTAGTATCCCTGAACTCAGAATTTAATAACACATCCTTTAGGATGGATGGTTTTTAAATTCAATGTTTGAAAAAAGCCCTTTTTTGAAAGTGGCTATTTTCTTGTCCAACTATCCACCGGTCTCTGCTGGATTGGTGTGTGTGTCAGGGGCTGGGTGGCTCCAGAGGTCTGAATGAGTCAGTGTGGGGTGAATGAGGCATTTACACATAGAGTGAGGGAAGAGTAGCCTGCCCTGCCTGACACAATACTGGCTCCGCCTCCTGCTGGGCGGCTGAGGACCCTGCCCTGCTCAGTGAATAGGCCAGGTGCCTCTGCCTGGCAACACCCACAACAAACCTGAGATGGGGGGAATTTCCCTGCTTGGACAAAGGGAACAAAGGAGAAATGGGGTATAAGAGAAGGACCCCTGAACCAAGAACTCAGATCACTTCTGACAAGGAAACCTGTACCAAGGACAAGAAGCCTGCTGATCTAAGGACTTGCCTCCCCTTTCTGCCAGAGTGTTGTTTTGCTGTGGAGGAACCTGAAAGCTGCTTCTTTATTTTTGCCAAGGAACAAGGAGAGAGGAACTTGGTGTGTACTCTCTAAAGCTTGCTAGAAAATCTCCAAGGGCTGGAAGAGTGCCAGCCTCCTGTTGAAGTCACAGGGCCAAAGGACTTCACCCTCTACTGAATTGCTGAATTGCTGGAAAGTGTTGTTTCCAGTACACAAGGGAAAATCTGCAGTCTCGACGCCGCCGACGCCGCCGAATCCAGCTCGACATCGTGAGTAACGGCTCCCGTGTCCCGAGCCTTCGACGCCGGCCGCCGGGCCCGATCAACGCCAGCAGCGACGCCAGTGAGCAGTGGGTATCGGCCCCAGCTCCAAGTGACCACGTCCTGACGCCGGTCTCGACGCCAGTGAGGAGTGAGTATTGGCTCCACCTCCAAGCGACCCCGTCTCGACGCCGCTGCTGATTGCATCGACTTGACGCCCTTTTCGACGCCGTGAGCGCTGCTCCGGCCCGACATCCCTCGACGCCGCTGCGGATTGACCCGACTCCGAGGTACGATCGACGCCGATCTCGACGCCGTGAGCGCTGCTCCGGCCCTCGACGCCGCTGCGGATCGACCCGACTCCGAGGCACGATCGACGCCGACCTCGACGCCGACATCTCGACGCCGTGGATCGTCGTTTTCTTCATTTCCAAAAGGTACTGTGTTTGTGGGGTCTGTTGCAACTCCAGGCTCGACGTAGCGCTCCTCGCGGTCGACGCCGAACCTTGGGAATCTCGTAAACTCGACGTCGTGTGACTCCTGTGGGGGTTACATTGTTGCCAGGAACTGTGTTTTCAGAAGAATACTTACTTTTGTTGCTAAAGACTTATTTCCTAAGAAGAAACTCTACTTGAACTATTATTTTTCCTTCCAAAGAGTATTTATTAAGATTGTGGTATATTTTTGTCGTTATTTGGTCTTGTGCTAAGCCTTATATAAAAATACTATTTTTATAATAACTCCTGTGTTGTGTCCATTTGTAGTGTATTCACTTTATTACTGTATGTGGTCATAAATGCTTAACACACTGCCTCTGAGATAAGCCTGTCTGCTCTGCCAAGCTACTAACGGGGTAGCAGGGGTTATCTGAGTGTGTAATCCCCTTGCCCTGACTAGAGTTGGTGGGTCCCTATTTGTCAGAAGTGTATACCTCTGCCAACTAGAGACCGCCGGTTCTAACATTGGTGGTCAGCGGTGAGGATTTGAACTTTGCATTTATGACTCATGTGCAGTGATTAGTGTACGCTACATAGTGAAAGCAGACCATAACGCAGCCACATTCTGTTTTGGTAGGATTGCCTATTTTTGTTCTCCGCTTTCCTGGAGCTTATTTTTTAAACACTGCCAGTTTTGACCATGGAGAATGCCGGAGCTGCTACACCTGTGGAGATTGTTGTGGGGGAATTTGATGAGGAGAAGATAGATTCCTACACGCTAAAAGATCTAAAAGGATTTTGCAAGCAGTTTAAAGTTCCTACCACAGGTGTCACAAAGAAAGACGGCTTCCTCAAAGCGCTGAAGGCCTGGTTAGAGGCCAGAAATCCCTTTGATCCGGTGGTGGTACCGGAAGAGGAAGAAGAAGAGGAAGAGCCCACAGGTGGGCCAATGTCATCTCCAGGCAGTAGTGCGTCCTCTAGGAGCCTTTCCCCTGAAGAATTAGAAGACAGGGAGAGGGAGAGGGGGTACAAGTTAGAAATGGCAAAACTTAAATTAGGAGGGCAGTTGGAATTAGAAAAAGCAAAAAGCCTGAGAGAAGCTGAAATGGAGAGCAAAAGGTTAGATTTTGAGAGAGAGAAGTTAGCGTTTGAACATGAGAAAATGATGAGGGAGATGGAGCTTAAAACTAAGAGTTTAGAGTTGAATCCCTCTGGTGGCAGCGCTCCATCTGTGCCTGCAGAAAGTAGGTTTTATTTTCCTAAAGATGTGATCAAAGATTACAGTAAGAATGAAGATATTAGCCAATGGTTTAAAGCATATGAGTTAGCATTGTTGGCCCACCGGGTCCCTGAGAAAGATTGGGGAACGGGGTTGTGGAGCCGCTTTACAAATGAAGGGAGAGATACCTTGTTGAGCATGCCTGAAGAGGAAAGGGCGTCTTATACTCATATGAAAGATGCTTTAATGCTGAGATATGGCTTAACTCCAGAAAAATTCTGACAAACCTTTAGAGAATGTAAGAAGTTGCCTGGTACTACGTGGGTTGAATATGTGTCTTTTTTTTGCAGAGCCATGGATGGTTGGATAAAGGGTAGCAAGGTTGATAGTTATGATGCTCTTTATGATTTGTTTGCTTGGGAGCACTTGTCTAATAACTGTTTTCCAGAGCTACACCAGCACCTTGTTGATAGCAAGATATCTAACCCTAGAAAACTTGCTGAGGAGGCGGACCGCTGGGTCAGTACCAGGGTCCACAAGGGTCCAGTGGGAGACTCAGCCAAAGGTGGGCAGGGTCCCCAGCAGAAGAGTGGGGGGGACAGGGGTAAACAGAGGGAGTTCCAGAAAGGGCCCCAAAGTAATCCCCAAGGGAACCAAGGGAAGGGTTCCCAGCATCCCCCTGGAAAGAAGCCAGAGGTCCCGACAGGTAAACCCGTTCCCAGGGGCCCAATGACCTGCTACGTTTGTAAGCAGGTGGGACACCGTTATTATGATCCCCAGTGTCCCATGAAGGATTCGAATGCACCGCCGCGTGCACCCCCCGCCAGGTAGCGAGTGTAGCCCTGGGAGGGAATGAGATGGGTGCCCCCGGTGGGTGGGGTCCCGCAGAAGTGTCCCTGGTCTCTTTAGGAGACGTGGAAATGGTCCCTCTGACTAGTAACACTAAAAAATATAGACAGTGGGTGACCATTAATGGCCATAGGGTGGAAGCTCTCAGAGACACCGGAGCAAGTGTGACAGCTGTCAAGTGTCACTTGGTGTCCAGAGAGCAGGTGGTCCCTCATGCATTCTACCCCGTTGTAGCTGCTGACAACTCACAGAGTCAGTGTGAGGTAGCTCAAGTTCCCTTTGAGTGGGGGGGGGGGGGGTCTCAGGTACTCTTCAGGTTGCTGTGAGGCCCGCCATGCCTGTTGATTGTCTCCTGGGCAATGATTTGGAGGACTCCCCTTGGGCTAAGGTGGAGCGAAAATCGCATCTGGAAATGTTGGGTCTGCCTGAGTGGGTGTGTGCGACCACCCGGTCCATGTCAGCTAGTAAGGGTGTTGATGGGGGCCCAGAGCCTGAAAGTATGGCCCAGGTCCCAACCGTGAAGAGAAGAGGCAGGGGGTGCGGGAAACCGTCCCCCATCGTTCCCGCGGTCCAGGAGGGAGCAGACCCTGAGGGGGATGCCCTGGAACCGACAGGAGAACAAGTGGCCGAACTGGTAGGCCTGCCCGAGCTGACCCATTGTCAGCAGGCTGGTGGTCCCTCCAGGGAGGAATTTTGTGCTGAACAGAAAGTGTGCCCTTCTCTTGTGGGTATGATGCAGCAGGCCTCAGCCCAAACGACAGGTGATCAGTCAAGGTCACATTGCTTCAGAGCCTTCCTACTGGCGTTGGCTCATGACGTTTCGTTAGCTGGACATCTGGGGCAGGACAAGACCTATGACAGGCTTGTCACCCATTTTTATTGGCCCCAGATGAGAAGGGATTCAGATATCCATTGTAGGACCTGTCAAACTTGCCAGGCAAGTGGGAAAAGTGGGCGGAAGCAGAAGGCTCCCCTCCAACCTTTTCCCGTGGTCAGTACCCCCTTTGAGCGAGTGGGGATTGACATTGTGGGGCCACTGGACCCCAAGACAGCCATGGGCAACAGGTTTATCCTGGTCTTGGTGGACCATGCCACCCGGTACCCGGAAGCCATCCCTCTCCGCACAGTGACGGCCCCCGTGGTGGGACGGGCACTGATGGGTGTTTTCTCCCGCATGGGGTTCCCCAGAGAGGTGGTGTCAGACCGGGGCACCAACTTCATTTCGAATTATATGAAGTCTCTGTGGAAGGAGTGTGGGGTAACCTACAAGTTTACCACTCCTTACCACCCTCAAGGTAATGGGCTGGTTGAGAGATTCAACCGGACCCTGAAAGGCATGATCATGGGTCTTGAAGAACCAGTGAGGCATAAATGGGATGTCCTCTTGCCATGCCTACTGTTTGCTTACCGTGAGGTGCCACAGAAGTCTCTAGGGTTCAGCCCATTTGAGCTTTTGTATGGACACCCGGTAAGAGGACCTTTGAGTCTGGTCAAAGAAGGCTGGGAGCAATCTCCCAGGAAACCTCCCCAGGATGTATACTGTTACATGCTGGCCTTTAGGAACCAGACTCGGCGCTTCAGAGATCTTGCTCAGGCAAATCTGGAGGCCAGCCAGGAAGAGATGAAGCGGTGGTACGATCAGAATGCCACTCTGGTTGAGCTTCAACCTGGTCAGAAAGTTTGGGTCATGGCCCCTGTGGAACCTTGTGCGCTCAAGGACAGGTGGACTGGACCATTTGAGGTTGTGGAGAAAAAGAGCGATGTCACCTACTTGGTGGACTTGAAGTCTCCCAGGAACCCCTTGAGGGTCCTGTATGTCAACCGGTTAAAGCCCCACTTAGAAAGGTCCGAAGTGGGCATGCTCCTAGCCACAGATGCTGGAATGGAAGAGGAGAGTGAGCCTCTTCCTCACCTCCTGTGTGCAAAAGAGCAAGATGGGTCAGTGGATGGTGTTGTCCTCTCTGACACACTGACCCTTGAGCAGCAGCAAGATTGTCGCCATCTGCTGGGACAATTCCCTGATCTGTTCTCCTTAATCCCTGGTGTCACTCAGTGGTGTGTCCACGATGTAGACACCGGGGACAGCACTCCTGTGAGGCACAAGGCCTACAGGGTGACTGACAAGGTCAGAGCATACATCAAGGAGGAGGTCTCCAAGATGTTTGCCTTAGGGGTGGTTGAGTCCTCTAGCAGTCCTTGGGCCAGCCCAGTGGTCTTGGTCCCAAAGGCTGCAGCGCCTGGTGCTTCACCAGAACTTTGATTCTGTGTGGATTACCGAGGACTCAATTCTGTCACCAAGACTGACGCGCACCCCATCCCCAGAGCTGATGAGCTCATCGATCGGTTGGGGGCTGCCCGGTACCTTAGTACGTTTGATCTAACGTCTGGGTACTGGCAGATCGCCTTGACAGATGGGGCAAAAGAGAGGTCTGCATTCTCCACACCAGATGGGCACTACCAGTTCCGGGTGATGCCCTTTGGGATGAAGAATGCCCCAGCCACATTCCAGAGGTTGGTTAACCAGGTATTGGCCGGGCTGGAAGATTTCAGCACCGCCTACCTGGACGATATAGCAGTGTTCAGCGCCAGCTGGGAGGAACACTTGCGCCACCTCCAGGAAGTGTTGTTGGCCCTGCGCAGAGCAGGCCTCACAATCAAGGCCAGTAAGTGCCAGATTGGGCAGGGTTCAGTGGTGTACTTGGGGCACCAAGTAGGGAGCGGCAAGGTGGCCCCCCTGCAACCCAAGATAGATACCATCCTGGCTTGGAACCGCCCAAAACCCAGACTCAGGTGAGAGCCTTCTTGGGTCTCACGGGTTACTACAGGAGGTTTGTCAAGGGGTATGGCAACATTGTGCACCCCTTGACCTCGCTGACTTCCCGGGAGCAGCCGAGACTTGTGATCTGGACTGACGCCTGTCAGAAAGCCTTTGACACCCCGAAAACTGGAATGTGTACAGCACCGGTCCTCCAGGCACCCGACTTTTCAAAAGAGTTCATTGTCCAGACAGACGCTTCAGAGCATGGTGTGGGGGCTGTTCTAGCACAGATGAATGAGGAGGGCCGAGACTTACCTGTAGCCTTCATCAGCCGGAGGTTACTTCCCAGGGAACAGAGGTGGAGTGCGATAGAGCATGAGGCATTTGCTGTGGTCTGGGCGCTGAAGAAGCTAAGACCCTACCTGTTTGGGACTCACTTCCGGGTTCAGACAGACCACAGGCCCCTCAGATGGTTAATGCAGATGAGGGGTGAGAACCCAAAACTGTTGAGGTGGTCCATTTCCCTACAGGGGATGGACTTTACGGTGGAACACCGCCCTGGTACAGATCACGCCAATGCTGATGGTCTGTCCAGATTTTTCCGCCTTAGTGATGAGGACTCCCTGGGTGTAGGGTAGTTCTCCCCACATTTCAGCTGGAGGGGACACGTGTTAGACCTGGCATCATTGGCATGAGTCTCTCCTCCATTTTTTTTTTCTGTTTGCCTCCTCTGTTTACGATGTTTTTGCTGGTTTATTGCTTTGGGCACTGTGCCACTGCTGATCAGTGCCACAGTGCAAGTGCTCCCTATGTTAAATTGTTACATTGATTGGTGTTACCATGATTGGCTTAGTTGACTTACTGTTCAGTCCCTAGTCTAGTGCACTGCGTGTGCCAAGGGCATGTAAGTTAACTGCTGCTGGTGGGCCTGCAGCACTGGTTGTGCCACCCACAGAAGCAGCTTGTAAAATGTGTCTCAGGCCTGCCACCGCAGAGCCTGCGTGCAGTCCCTGACTGCCATGTCGACTTGGCAAGGAAACCTACTTGCCAGTCTCCAAACCTTCACTTTGCCACATCTCAGACACCTCTATGTTAGGCCCTAGGGCAGGGTGCATTGTTGGTAAAAGGTAGGTCATGCCCTGATGTGTGTGGCATGACCTAATAGTGAATTACAGCCATTTTCGGTTTTCACTATTGAAGGGCTACATGCCTCCCATAGGCCAGAATGGGCAGACGGATTATTAACTCCATTATAATCTATCTGACTCAGGGAGCATGGTAGCAGGTCGAGTTTAGTATCCCTGAACTCAGAATTTAATAACACATCCTTTAGGATGGATGGTTTTTAAATTCTATGTTTGAAAATAGCCCTTTTAGAAAGTGGCTATTTTCTTGTCCAACTATCCACCGGTCTCTGCTGGTTTGGTGTGTGTGTCAGGGGCTGGGTGGCTCCAGAGGTCTGAATGAGTCAGTGTGGGGTGAATGAGGCATTTACACATAGAGTGAGGGAAGAGTAGCCTGCCCTGCCTGACACAATACTGGCTCCGCCTCCTGCTGGGCGGCTGAGGACCCTGCCCTGCTCAGTGAATAGGCCAGGTGCCTCTGCCTGGCAACACCCACAACAAACCTGAGATGGGGGGAATTTCCCTGCTTGGACAAAGGGAACAAAGGAGAAATGGGGTATAAGAGAAGGACCCCTGAACCAAGAACTCAGATCACTTCTGACAACGAAACCTGTACCAAGGACAAGAAGCCTGCTGATCTAAGGACTTGCCTCCCCTTTCTGCCAGAGTGCTGTTTTGCTGTGGAGGAACCTGAAAGCTGCTTCTTTATTTTTGCCAAGGAACAAAGTAGAGAGGAACTTGGTGTGTACTCTCTAAAGCTTGCTAGAAAATCTCCAAGGGCTGGAAGAGTGCCAGCCTCCTGTTGAAGTCACAGGGCCAAAGGACTTCACCCTCTACTGAATTGCTGAATTGCTGGAAAGTGTTGTTTCCAGTACACAAGGGAAAATCTGCAGTCTCGACGCCGCCGACGCCGCCGACGCCGCCGACGCCGCCAATCCAGCTCGACATCGTGAGTAACGGCTCCCGTGTCCCGAGCCTTCGACGCCGGCCGCCGGGCCCGATCGACGCCAGCAGCGACGCCAGTGAGCAGTGGGTATCGGCCCCAGCTCCAAGTGACCCCGTCCTGACGCCGGTCTCGACGCCAGTGAGGAGTGAGTATCGGCTCCACCTCCAAGCGACCCCGTCTCGACGCCGCTGCTGATCACATCGACTTGACGCCCTTCTCGACGCCGTGAGCGCTGCTCCGGCCCGACATCCCTCGACGCCGCTGCAGATTGACCTGACTCCGAGGTACGATCGACGCCGATCTCAACGCCGTGAGCGCTGCTCCGGCCCTCGACGCCGCTGCGGATCGACCCGACTCCGAGGCACGATCGACGCCGACCTCGACGCCGACATCTCGACGCCGTGGATCATCGTTTTCTTCATTTCCAAAAGGTACTGTGTTTGTGGGGTCTGTTGCAACTCCAGGCTCGACGTAGCGCTCCTCGCGGTCGACGCCGAACCTTGGGAATCTCGTAAACTCGACGTCGTGTGACTCCTGGGGGGTTACATTGTTGCCAGGAACTGTGTTTTCAGAAGAATACTTACTTTTGTTGCTAAAGACTTATTTCCTAAGAAGAAACTCTACTTGAACTATTATTTTTCCTTCCAAAGAGTATTTATTAAGATTGTGGTATATTTTTGTCGTTATTTGGTCTTGTGCTAAGCCTTATATAAAAATACTATTTTTATAATAACTCCTGTGTTGTGTCCATTTGTAGTGTATTCACTTTATTACTGTATGTGGTCATAAATGCTTAACACACTGCCTCTGAGATAAGCCTGTCTGCTCTGCCAAGCTACCAAGGGGGTAGCAGGGGTTATCTGAGTGTGTAATCCTCTTGCCCTGACTAGAGTTGGTGGGTCCCTATTTGTCAGAAGTGTATACCTCTGCCAACTAGAGACCGCCGGTTCTAACAGTCAGGCCACACATAAAAGTACCATGCTGTCACGCAAAATAAAGTAATATGTTATACGGGGCATTACTGTCAAAAGTTGATACGTACAGATACCGGAACGAACAGCTAAAGACTGCAGTAGTCAAATACTAACAAAATATTTAAAAGCGCTGGCTAAACAATTAACAAGAAAGCATATTGTCATTGCACTTACCAGAGCCTCAATAAGCGGAGATCTATGACCTCAGCACAGAGTGAGGAGACCCAAGGAGAAACTCAGCTGTCCACTACCTGAAGTGGCACACCACCAAAACTGCCAGGTGGTGGCTCAGAACAACTTCAGAGGTCTCCAGAAAGTGAAAGAGTCTGATGGAGACCAAGAAAGAGGTCACCATCCCACAGATCGTCAAGGATGAACCAGAGACCGATCCATTACAGGGCCTTAAAGATGAAGCAGAGGATACATATTCTAGTGGACAGCCAACAATATCTGAAAGAGCTCCACCTTCAATGTCAGCCACTGCCATAAATGGTTACAATGCTGCTGCCTTACCGCCTTCAGCATACCGCCAAACAGCAAAATATTGGCAATAGATGGATTGTTTTGATAGAGATGTTAGATCAAAATAAAAACATATTAAACCAGACTTTTGCCTAGATATTAACGTGAAAAATGCATAATAGAGTAAAACGTAGAGAAAATGCACCTTTTTTAAACATGTAAAATGTTAATGCGCAGCTTTATTGTTTTGCAGAAAGCTCTCAATTTGACCAAATTTGCACTGCTAGGCCTGACTAGGCCTCGTTTATACTTTTCTTTCCATTCCAACTTTAATAAAATAAATGTATTTTTTAGAGAATGCTGATCTATGCTTGTTGAACTGCTACAACTCTTCATCACCGTGAAATGTACTGTTTAAAATGTTTTATTCTTTCCTTCCTCACACCAAATGATTTCATCGTGTTTTAGATTAAATTTGTCTACCTATTGCTTATAATGCTGAATAAAAGAACAGTGTATTAGAGCAAACAATGTTTGGTTAAAGCTTGATTCTCAATATATAACCAGGACATTGGGAATAGAAATTGCTTCATTTCTTAGAATAGTCCATAGTTACACGAAATAGCTAACAGAGTAGGCTTACAAGATTCTCATGAGAACTTTGCTCAAATGTCTGAATGTTTAGAAGCAGCTAAGTAGCACCATGTCGAATTGTGCGTTTACCGTTTATAAAAAGGAGAAGCTGCAGACCATCGGAAGATTCTTCTCCCTAGGTTCAAGATGACTTAACGACATGCTGCTGCCTGGCACTTTGTTAGGTGACTATTTTGCTTATGCTGAAGATAATAGCTACTGCTATGATTACTATCCTTTAACTTAACCCCTTGCCTGCTCATGACGGAACCACTCCGTCATGAGCCACGGGTGCCGTGTGCTCATGACGTAGTGGTTCTGTCATGCTGCGGCCGTTGGCAGCCGCTCCGCCCACGCGGCAATGATTCCCCGCCTGTGCGGGCGAACAATGCAAGTGGGCGGAGTCGTGACGGAACCACTCCGTCAGGAGCACAGCGCGCCCGTGGCTCATGACGGAGTGGTTCCGTCACGAGCATGGTGGCGCCGCTAACACCCCGAACCCCCCCAGCGCAGCGGCAAAATTTGTGCCGCAGCGAAGGGGTTAATTTAGAGGGTTGGCGCTGCACCTATTTCTGGGGGAGTTCAACATCCTATAAATTCTGATCTCAAGCTCCAAAATTCCAAATTCTCTATAGGTTCTGATAGAATAAGGACTCCTTTAGATTAGAATAGGGACTATTTGCTTTATGGAACACGCTGTCATTTCTCTGCTGTCTTTAACCAATATTTACTTGATATTTCTGTAAATGGATTTATCTTTACTAACTAAATAAAAAGCTGAATACCAAATACTAATCTTTTAACAAGTAATAAAGGTTTTGAAATCTTTAGCAAACCTCTCATCATTGTCTAAGAATAATAATGCTAATAGTTGATATTATTGAGATGTTTTAATCCAGTGCTCCATTCTAAAACTGTGGCAAAGATCTATTGACCTAAGGAGAAGTTGGCACGTAGTTCAATATCTTCAATTGTAAGTCATGAGTAGCACTGTCAATTAAATACTCATTTCCACACAATCAGAGACATTTCATGATTTGAGTGATGCACTTGAAGAGACTGATGAAAAAGACTATCAAGTATCACAAAATCTTACTGCTTTAAAAGAAGTCATTAAGAAAATGCTGCTAACTGACCACATACCATCAGATTAAAGAAGTTTGAATCTCAAATTTAATCCAACGCCAAATGTTGATTACAAAAGGATACATTTTCAGTCAAGAATGACAGAAACTTGGCAAAACCACTAATTAATTTGTGAAGGGACTCAACACACTCATCAAACACTGTAAGTTCAATCAACTTAATGATGAGGCAGCTATATGACTTACTGTCATTGATGGATGTGTGTAGATTCATTCTGATGCCGAAAGCTGAGAAAAATACTTGGGGGCTTATTTACAAGCCCAGTGTGCCATCAGAAAGTCACTTTTTATGAAGTTCAGACGGCGCACTGGGCTTACCCATATCTACAAGACCACTTAAAGCCACCCTGCATGGCTTTTCATGGCCTCGTAGATGTGATGTGAGGCAACCCAGCACAAGTCAATGTGTTGCCTCAGACTGAGATGGGGAGGCATGCCTTGGGCGCCATGGTGGGTGTTTCCAAATAAGCTCAAAGCATAAAAAGTGTCAAAAACCTATGCCTCCCCAGGTGCAGCCTGAGGGTTGTTCTTGTGAAGGAAGGTGTCCTTTCGCCCACAAAAACAACCTGATTTTAATACAGACACCCTTTTACCCTTGCACCCTGGCAAGAAGAACGTGGCTGGGTAAATCCTGTGCATAACCATATTACATTTCACAAAGCACAAATGAAAGAGTTGCTCAAAGTATTAAAAATGATCACTTTACGCTTCTATATAGAAGACAAAGACTCCTAAAACAATGATAAAGAAATCCTGAGCAAAACTATTTAAATCCAAGTGTCCATAAGTTGTTGATGTAGATACATTTTCCACTTCATTCCCAGTTTCGTTAATAACTGTAAAGCATCCAACATCTAAACGAAAAATGCAGCCAACACGTGTTTCGTCTGTGGAGATTTTACCACAGACTTTATCAGGGCTGCAAAACAATTATAACCAATCTTAGCATTTTTACATTAAATTCACAATATTCAAATATAGTCCTCATAGTGTAAATACAACCCAAGTCGAAAGAAAGAGCTCATAAGTAACTTCTTGAATTATTAGTCATGAGATTCTGCATGTGGCATTTAAATAACCAGCTATTTGCGATCATGAGTAAATCACAATTAAAGTGCAAGTAAAACAATACAAAGAAAACAGATTAAACAATTTTCATTATGCATAGGAAGGCATGCTAAGTCATACACCACTCTATTGTGAGTAGAGATAAGGATGAGATGTGACTGAATACAAGTTCCCCATACAGCTTTCTCTACTCACCAAACATGCCAAGTCAAACATCACCATGCCATGAGTAAAGAAAAAAGACTCACCTGACACATTAATAAATTCAGGATATGGTGCAAGGAAGAAGTGAGTGACCATCTCGGAATGTAAGGAGTGCAACTTCCTCTAGTAATATTTCTAGTAGCAGGGATGAAGGATCTGGTGAAGGCACATCAAATCAACCAATAGGGAATACTTTTTAAGGGAAGTCCAAAGAAAAAGAATTGGAATCAAGGACATAAGTTCCAGAGAGGAAACAAATTGGAAAAACTAAGAGGGGAGCGAGGGGAAGAGGGAACACCTGTGCTCATGAAGGAATGGTTACGTCATGAGCACAAGTGCAAGTGTACTCATTACGGAACCGTTCCGTCATGAGCACACTTGCACAAAATCCCTCTGCTGCAAACAGGAGAGGGATTTCCCTTTTTCTTTTATGCCCAACCTCCTAAGGTATATTTTTTGTTTTCCTTGTAATGACGATGGCGCTCATGGCGTGCTGACGTCATTACAACAAAAACAAAACTGAAACTTAGTTTGTTTCACTGTTTCGGTGTTTGTGGAGCTATCTCAGCCCCGAGCACCGAAACATATGAGAGAGGTATCGTTGGAAAGGGGAGAATCTCCCCTTTCCAACGGTACCATTGGAAAAGGGAGATACCAAGGGGAATCCAGAATTACGTGACTTGTACGCCTTTCACCATATTCTGCTACCCAGAATTGCTTGCAAACCTAAAACTTTGTAAAACAAAAAACACATTTTCCTCACATTTCTGTGATGGAAAATTCTGAAATTTGTGTGGATACACAAACTTCCACCCATCCCGAATTCCCCTAAGCCTTCCGATAAAAATGATAACTCACTTGTGTGGGCCAGCCTAGTGCCCGCGACAGGAAACGGCCCAAAACACAACATGGACACACCACATTTTTACAGTGACAACTGACCTTTTCCAGGATGGGGTGACTTGTGACTCACCAGGTTCTGTTTTCCAGAATCGTTTGGACACCTCAAACTTTGTAAAAAAAAACATTTTCCCACATTTCTGTTATGGAAAGTTCTGGAATGTGCGTGGGTTCACATACTTCCACCCACCCAGTATTCTCTAATGTCTTCCCATAAATATGGTACCTCACTTGTGTAGGTCGGCCAAGTGCCCTTGGCTGGGAAGTGCCCAAAACGTATTGTGGTGACATCAAAATTACCTATTACAAAATGACCTGGTTTTTCAAGGGGGGATCACCTGGGCTTTTGGCCACCAAACCCACACATTTCTGAAAATTAGAGACCTCGGGGAGTCCAGGGAGGCATGGCGTGAGTTGATCTTCAACGTTTCCCTACCCAGAATCCACCATAAACCTAGAATTTAGCTGAAAGAAATCACTTTTTCCACAATTTTACTGTTCTATTATCTAGGTAGGTTATCTATGTAGGATTATTATCCATCATAGAGGCATCTGCCCATGCTTATTTTCTAACTATACATAATATACATAATCTAGTTTCAGATTTTCCATTTGATAGACTCAATGTGACTGTATTCCCCTCTTTCCAAATAGACTGACGAGTACAACACATTATCGTGTACATTTGGGATATTCTTACCAACTATTCGGAAAAAGATCTTTACTGAATTGAGAGTATCCCATACCTGGCAAGGTGGGTCTCACTTCAGCTGGGTTTTGCATGCCACATCTCCTTGCTGCCGTATTGGAAATAACCACAACAAGATAGCACTCTGTATTTTTTATTTGTGTATTTTTTATTTTTTATTTCAACTATCACAGGTGTTGGTCTCAAGTACCACTTTTCTATTCTTTATATCCGGGTCTAATCGACTTAGGGACTACAGTTGCACTGTGGTTTGTCCCTGACTTCATCAACTCCCTGGACCGTTAATTCTCCCTATATGTTTTGTATATCTATATCTGAATAACTATTAATTGTAAAGTATATTCTTGACTTTACATCCTTTGTGTTATTAAATTCAAAGCCTTGAAAAAGTCACGTTTGTGATGAAACATGTGTCGGCTGGTTTTCTGAAGCAAGCACCTATTAAGAAATGGATTGTATAGATGAACATCGTTTTACCTCATGTGTTGAATGCATTTTGTTTCCACTGCAATTACCTCTGTGTTCAAAATTCTAAATTGTTTTAATACAGCTTGAGTTGTCTAGTTTTGATAAATGGGATACTACAATGTTCCATAAGAAACATACGTTTCTTAATGATAATCTCACACTAAATGAACATAAAGCATTGAAGGAGTTGTGTTCTGAACAGAACCTGATTATAAGGGAGGCTGAAAAAGGTGGAAATATGGTTGTATTGGATAAGTCTATATATGATGATGATGAGATCTATGGAAAATTGAAAGATGTTCTATGTTATCAAAAACTGAGTCACAATCCTGTTTTTGAGATCATAAGGTCAATTGATATGAATTTGAAACTGTGGTTAGGATCTGGCTCACAGAATGATGATGAATATATCTACTTGTTGATAGATAGACTTAGGTACCCATGTATGTACGCCTTTGCTAAAATACACATGAACCATGTTTCCCCTCTGGGAGGCATATTGTTTAGGTACTGGGGGCCAAACAGAGAGACTATAAGAATTTGCAGATATTTTCTTGCAACCTTATGCAAGAAATCTTCCATTGCATGTTCATGACACAAAACACTTATTGAATATACTCAATGATGAGGTCTGAGACTCCAACATGACATAAGTCACTATGGATGTTGTTTCAATGTTTACTAACAGATCCCATCAATATGACCTGAGGACTCTGAGACATTTTCTTTTCATAAGACCTGCAGACCATATGGAATATTCGGAAATGTTAATTACTATATTCCAAATGATTCTTGACAATAAAGTCTTTTTGTTCAATGGATAATGTTACAAACGTGCAAACGTGGTTCGAGATTGTGCACACCTGGGGCCCATTAAGCTCACAATGTGATGATTACATCTTTTACTTTGGACATTATATTGATGACTGTCTAATGGTTTGGACTAGCAGTAAGGCAGAACTAAATTACTTTTTTGGATTTATCAACAAAAACCACTTATAATATGTCCTTTACAATAGAACATAGTCAAGTAAAATTGAGTTCTTGGATGTTGAGCTATATATAAGTGGATGTAAAATTAACAGTAGAATCTACAGGAAGACAACGGCTTGCAATTTTGTGTTGCATGTTAGTAGTTCACATCCGAGATGTCAAATTAATTCAATTCCTTTTGGATAGATGATTAAAGTGAGGCAAAAATGTAGTGAAGATTCAGAATTTTTAAGCACTTTGGCATATATGGAACAGAGATTTTTAATACGAGGTTATGATGGAGGTGTAATCTCGAAAACTAGAAGGAAGTCTCAGAAATTGAAATGCAATGAAACCCTTAAAGACATTAAGCACTTGACAAAGAGCAAGAAGAAGCCAGTGAGTTGGCTACAGGTTTTCATTCAGCCTCTCAAAATGTGTATAATATACTCAGACAACATTGGACACTACTTAAATCAGATCGGACTTTCCAACCCTTTATAACAGATCACCCAAGCATTACTTATTGGAAAGAGAGGACATTACAGAATATGGTGAGCCTCAGTTATTGCAAAACACAACAGGCAAAAGAAACATGGTTGCATAGAATACTGAAAGGCTCGTATAGATGTTGCAATTGCAGCATGTGCACATTTTCCGTAAATGGTTTTACTGAATTTGAGTATAATAACTCATGCAAATGTGCTATATGTATACATACTGATTGCACAACTAAATTTGTTGTTTATGCCAATTTCTGTAAAAGTTGTAAATTATAAGTTGGTAGTACCATCAGATCACTGACAGACTGTATTTCAGATGTGCATTTCAGAGCTTTGAAACAATTAGCTGAAAGGTGTCCCATTGCAATAGATGCGAGGGATTGTAAAGCTCAAGATATTCAGTTGAGTTGTAGATTTAATGGAATTAATCTGTACTCACTGATATGAGGGCTAGAAACAGTAAACTTAGGCTCAGACAATGTGAAGCCCAATGGATAATGAAATTGCATGCAGTTGTAAAGGGTCTAAATACAGACCATGCATTTCAATATTTTTGAGTATATAAATTGCATATGGGGCTTACTAATACCTCCTAATCTGAGTTTACATACTTTTAGGTGTCTCCCTTCTCCCTTCTTCCCTTTCTTTCCTCTCCTAAAGGACTAATATCAAATCATGTTAACAATAAGTTTAGTTTGAATATTAGGAGAATGACTAAGCTATAGTAGGCGATTGACATATATATGGATACTATGACTGCAATAGTTAGGCTGTGTTAATGGTATTGTGATGGTCATGGTGACAGTAATAGGATGCTGGCCTGGGATTTCAATGACAATCTCATGGTGTCTATCTCACATTAAGGAGATATTATGATATAAAAGTACTTTTTATATGATATTTCACTCAAACTAAGAAACAATATTGTACTATGATGACACTGATATAGGGCACTTTTGTCAAGAGTGTTATGAGCTGGCACTAACATCATGTCATGTGCATTCTTCTGGTGTATTTACAAATGTACAGGTGATTAGGATTCTGACATTTAACATTGTTTATTATACTCAGTATGAGAAACAATACTGTACTATGACGGCCCTGATATAGGACGCATTTGCCAAGAATAGCACGAGATGACACTAATATGGTATGTCATGTGCGTGCTTCAGTTGTATTTACAACCTTACAGGTAATTAGGATTTTGACATGTAACATTGTTTATGATACAATGTAAAAGAATATTTACATTATAGGTATTACTAGTTACATCGATGGGACAAATAGGAGTACTCTTCCGGTCTTTTGTTTTTTTATATGATCTTACAAGTGAGAAATGATGACTTCTTATTGAAACTTAATATGGGACAAATTTTTGATTCAAAACAATTTCTATTGATAGGTTAGACGTTACCCCTAAATTATGATAATAGGTTTATCACCAGGATGGCGTTGTTTTATTTTAAATTTATGACATCTTTCCTAAGTTAAGATGGCGCTTATAGAGGAAACCCTTTTTGACTTAGTCTGCTGATGCTGTCTGTTTACAATGTAAATAAAAAGACATTTAAACATGGTGCTGTTATGGCACACTGTTTATGCCAGGAGTACTCTCCTCCTTCTCTGTTATGATTTATGGGTGAGTTGGAACTATACGCTACTAACATTTGTTAAGGTTATGTACCTTTATGAGACTATTAGTATATTTTAGATAATTTATAGATGGTTTTGATGTCATTGGTTAGATTAAATGCTGTCTCGAGATGCTTGAATTGTATATTGATCATTTATTTGTAGAGAGTTGGACATTAGGTTACTTGGATCTAATTATACACTAATGATATTATTATATTACAGATTGAAGAAAACATTTTCTATTAATGTGTTAACCCTTAATGCAGGCTGTGGTCACGAGATTAGATATGATTTGAATTTAGATCTTTAATTTCTAGTATCACAAATATTATTTGGAATAATAATAGGATTATATTTCTGTTTAGCACTAGGAGAAGGACTTGACTGCATTACCATTTGCAGAATTATGAATTAACGATAACTGATGAGTTAGGTGAGTCTTTTTTAGGGGTGGGCAGAATTTGCGTAGTCGTGCTACTCAAAGCTACGCGAAACGGTAAAAAACTCTCCGCGAGCATGCAGAAATTAAGCAAACACGTGGAATTGCTTGTTCACGATGCTTTTTTCCTGTTCGCGAACCGTGTTTGCGTGCTCGGGGGGAAATAACTTGCAAACACGTGTCGTGTGGACGTGAACAAGCAAAAACTGCTGCGTAGCTGCGCAACGCAGAATTTTGGGCAATTCCGCGTTCTCTGCGTAACTCGAAATTATCCAAATTACGCAAATTCTGCGAGTGAAACGGAATTTACCGCCCAGGCCTAGTCTTTTTCTCTAATCATGGCGATGTTTGACTTGGCATGTTAGGAGGGTAGGGAAAGCTGTATGGGAAACATCTCATCTTTATCTCTATTCACAATGGGGTGGTGTTTTACTTAGCATGCCTTCCTACACATAAACAGAATTGTTGATTCTGTTTTCTTCGTATTGTTTTACTTGCACTTTAATTTTGATTTACTCACGATTTCCAATAACTGGTGATTTAAATGGCATATGGAGAATCTAATGACTCGTAATTCAAGGTGGTACTATGAGCTCTTTCTGTCGGCCTGAGTTGTATTCACACTATGAAGACATATTTGAATATTGTGAATTTAATTAAAAAATGCTATGATTGGTTATAATTATTTTGTAGTCCTGATGAAGTCAGTGGTAAAATCCCGACAGACGAAATGTGTTGGCTACATTTTTCGTTTGGATGTTGGATGCTTTACTGTTATAAGTGGAAACTGCATTTCGTATTGAATGTTTGGTGCTTTGTAATTACAAACAAAACTGGGGATATAGTGGAAAATATATCTACATCAACGACTTGGGGACACTTAAACTTGAACAGTTTTGCTCAGGATTTCTTTATCACCATGGTGCAGCCATTTGTGTTCCAGCATTATGAAAGAGGACAGGAATGACCCGTATCTCATTGACGTAGAGCAGAAAAGCAGGAAGGCTTGAGGTACTGCCGTATCCCAAAAATTAGTAAATGAGGCCCTTAGTCTGGCGTGTTGATGGCTGCCAGAGCTGAAGGGCATTCTGATAGACAAGCTGCGGACATTGAGGCAGGAGGTGGTTCCCAGAATGAGTCAGTCATGAATATGAAAAGTAAGCCAAAGACTGAAGGACACAAAGTGATCTCTACACATAAAAATAAGTTGTGTTTTAGAATTGGATTTTTGTTTCCACACAAAGGTAAATGTCCTGCCATTGGACAGATATGTAAAGGATGTGGGAAGGAGAACCATTTTGTTACCATTTACAAAGCAAAGTAAAAGTAAGTACATCATGGCGCAAAGACAAAATGGCCACCAGAAAATTTCAGAAACTGTGTTTGACATGCACCCACAGGGACAAGAGGCATCATCAGTTAAGACAAATTGACACTGAACAAAGTCAATCAGCATTCGAATCATCCTCAAACAGTTCTTCTATATGAAGGTTGACTGAAAATGAAGAAGATGGTTGTACCATGTTGATGTTTACCTCAGAAAAGCATGCACGTGTTGGACCAGCAGCATGTGAAAAACAATGTCAGTCAAAGGAAAGGTGACATGCCAAATCACCAAAGTCATTTAAAGATTGCCCGAAGATTACACTGAAAATAAATCGTTGTTTGATACCTTTCAATATTGAAAGTGGTCCATCGATGAATATTATGCCTGAGGAGAAACATAATGAATCGTTTCCCTTACAGTAACTTATGCCATTAAAAACCAAAGTGTATGCATGGCCTGCATCAGCGCCTTTAAAAAGTCATGGTGCCTTTGCAACTACAATGAACACAAGAAAATGATGGTGCAAGTACCCATTCATGTGCTCCAAGGCACAGCGTCAAGTGCCTGTCTGCTCAGTTTCAGCACAGCTGCAGATATAGGACTGATTTCTGTAAACTACAACATGAATGCTCACCATTAAATAGTGAGTCAATTTCCTTCATTGTTTAGTTAGCAAAGCTTAAAATTGTGAAAGTAAAGTTGCATATTAATGACATCAGTCCTGTTGCTCAAAGACATAGACACATTTCTTTTCATTTACAAGAAGCTGTTGAAAAAGAACTTGAATTGTTACTTAAAGATGGTGTCATTGAGTGTTCTACTGGTTTAACGCCATGGGCTTCTCCCATAGTGGTAGTGCCCAAAAAGTACAGTGAAGGAGCTGTACGCATATCTGTTGACATGCATCAGGCACACAAGGCAAACAAATGGGAATTACATCCCGGTCCACACATTCATTTCTGACATGATAACACAATTAAATAATGCATCGCTTGCTTGAGTTTGAATAAAGGTTAGCATCAGTTGGAACTTGAAGAGAATTGCAGGCACATTACAAACTTTTCTGCACATTTTGGTCTGTGCAGAGAAGTGTTAGTTCCATAAGATAAAGCTAAAATTCTTTGGCCATATCTTTTCTGATAGGAGTATGTTAGAAATGGGATTCCAGGTTGGCTGAGGTATGCACCCAGGCCAGGCAGGAACCACCAATCTAGTCAGGGTAAACTAGAGACACACTAAGACATAACCTGTGCTCACCCTCTGGTAGCTTGGCACAGAGTAGTCAGTCTTATCTGAAGAGCCAATGTGTAAAGTATTTGTGCAACACACACACATACACACACAGTAACACAATGAATACACCAAAAAAAGACTCCACAGAGGCTTAGTAAAATAGAGAATAATTATCTGAGCAAAACAAGACCATAAATACAATAAGTAGAAGTCGAGATATGAATTTTCAAAGATTAAATGCAAAAACAGTGCTTAGAAGTCACTGCCGTCAAAAGGTGACTTGAGATCATGAGGGGCTGGTACAAATCCAAAGATCAGGCCAACTGCGATAGAGGGCAGTCCGGCTACAAGACTCACGAAGGGCATGCTGAGAGAGTACCTTGGATGGGGCAAAGCTTCAATGCTGAGGGCATGATGCGTCAATCTTTTCCATGCAGTGAGGTTTCTGCATCGTCATTGAGCTTTGCTGAGGTTAAGGCAATGCATCATCATCTAGCCGCACAGACCGTTGTCATCGGGCTGCATAGGCTGTAGAACCGTTCTCATCAAACATCCTCTTTGTCGAAGGGCAATGCATTAGTTCCGATCGGCACAAATGTGATGATGTCTCAGGTGTTGTAGTCAAAGAGCTGAGGAACCCACTTGTGAGGCCCAGGATTTGGATAGGGGGTTTCAGGCAAGGGCAGGACTTACAGAAAGCAGAGTCCAACAGCACCAGCAGAATTTCAGGAAATCCTTTGTGTCTTTGAGACTTCAGAATACAGGAGATGAGCCCTCAAGCCCTTGGAGATCACTTTGAGGGAAGGCAGAGCCCAGCTCTCCTTCAGCAGAGTAAGGGAGTAGCAGGCAGCAGGGCAACAAGGAGAAAAGCAGTCCTTCCAGAAAATCAGTCCAGTTGAGTCCTTTGAGTAGCACAGAAGTTCCTCTGACAGAGGTTTAGTTCAAGATTCAGAAGTGTCTGACTTTAGGGGGTCAGAGACCTAACACTTATAACCAAAAGTGCCTTTAATGTAGGGGGTGACTTCAAAGCTGCTCTCTGCAGTGCACAATAATCCCTTTCAACCCAGTCCTCTCAGCCAGGCTATTAGTGGGGGTACATCAATGCTTTGTGTGTGGACAGGACACTTCCTATTAAAGTGTAAGTATCAGCCCCTCCCATTCCTCCCTGCCCAGCAAGACCGATATGAATGCAGATGAGTGCTCAGAATGCGTATGAGCCATACCTTCCTGTGTTTGTGGCTGTCTTGAGAAAATGCACAAAGTGTAATTGTCACCCAACGCAGTCGTGTATTGGAGACAGGTTGTCAGTCACATAGAGCAGGAAGTGCAGAGAAATGTTTACTTTCTAAAAGTGGTATTTCCAAAACAGTAATGTTAAATCCAACTTCACCAGTAAGGAGGTTTTATCATTACCATTCCGAATATATGAAACATGAAAAAGCTGCTCATTTATGATCAGGAAACACAGCTTAAAAATAGATTAAGCAACTCCCAATGCTGGCCTATGAGAGTTGAAGGCCTTACAGTAGTGGAAAACAAAATAGGCTGTTTATCACTACCAGGGCAAGTAAAACATTAAAGTACATATACTACCTATTACCTACATGGCACCCTGCCATTAGGGTTAATTAGGGACTACCGTAGTGGTGATTTATCTCTAATGAAAGGAGAGTCTGATGGCCTGGCAAGTAGTTTTGATTGCCAAGTCAAAGTGGCAGTAAACTGCACACCCTGACACTGCAGTTGCAGGCCTGTGACAGGTTTGAAAGGCTATTTCTGTTGGTGACATAGTCATTGCTGCAGCCCACTAGTAGCATTTGAAGTACAGGCCCTGAGTATATGGTATCCCACTTTACAAGGGACTTACCAGTACAACAAGTATGCCATACATCAACGTACTCATGTTTAGGGGTACAGCAGATGCACTTTAGCAGTGGTAAAGTGCTCAGAGTAATAAGGCTAACAAAAAGAATCAGCAAAAAATGGGAGGCAAAACCTCTGCGGAAATACCACCCTAAGGATAGCAGGTCTAACAGGGTATGACACCCTGTCCTGCTAAAGTACAAGTGCTGTCAAATGTAACACTGGACGCAGTGGGCGTAGCGGGGCTACGTGGAGGCCCACGGAGTTCCAAACAAACTCCCTCCTATATTATCAATTAATTCTACATGACTTAAAATTTACTTACCTGGCATGTTCCGTCCCCGGGCTGCCCTCCTCCTCTTCCTCGCGTCTGGGTAATTCTTTTAGAAAACTGCGCATTTGCACGCACCTGCGCATGTGCATTTCTTGCATAGAATTAATTGTTAATATAGGGAGGGCGGAGATGGGGGCTGGCCAACTCCGCTCCACAGCGAGTGTGTGGAAATTTGCCTACTCTGCGTTCTCTGCTTTGGAGGTAAATCTCATCACACTCCGTGGGAGGAGCAGAGGTCTCCGCCCGGGGTTAGCCAAATGCTGATCGCCCACAAGATATTTCTAAAGCGCATTTATTTCTTGGCGTGGCCAGTTACTCTTCCAGATCTATACAACACTCTGCCACTGTGAGTACTCCATTGAGAGTCACGACGAAAAAGAATGATTCATTTCAATGGTCACATGAATGTGAGAAAAGTTTTAAGAACATCAAAACAAGCTATTGAGAACGCTGCTGAAATGGCACACTTCAATCTGAAGCTTCATGCAGAAGTTTATGTTGATGCTAGCCCAGTTGGTTAGGTGCTATTCTTGCACAACACAACAGACACCCAGATGGTCAAAGGCATATTGTGGCATATGGAAGTAGAAGTTTGTCACAACCCGAACGTGCTTATTGACGACCTGAAAAAGAAAGATTAGAAGTGTTCTAAGCTCATGAGCATTTTCATGTATTTCTGTATGGAAAGACCTTTACATTGGCAACTGTTCATCAAGCTTTACTTACTATATTTGGCAATCCAGAGGCCAAGATGCTTCCTCGCATTGAACAATGGGGACTATGATAATATGAGTTCATTTATAGCATTTTACATAATACAGGGCCTGATCGGAACCCTGCTGACTACTTTTTAAGAGTGCCTATAAAAGGTCACTGTAAACCATCCAGGACAGCTGAAGCCTATATCAATTTCATTGTAAAATCAAACAAACCAACTGCCATTTTAATTACCCCAGAATATTACTGCCGCCAGCCATGATAGTGACATGCTAAATTTGAAAGACATAATCAGTCATGGAGCCAACAAACTTGCTGTCTCACCAGTGATGGTAAATATCAAAAATACAAAAATGTCAATGATGGACTGTCCATAACTCAAAAAGGAGGTAGATTGGGAAGGTCGAGAATCCTGATTCAAGAGTGTCTGTGACAGAAAATAATTGAAGTGGCCCACGAACGATATTGTGGAATTGTTGCCACAAAACAGGCTCTCCGAGACCGTGATTGGCTTCCTTTTCAGCATGAGAGGGTTGAAAAAGAATTGAAAGGCCTGACATCTATGCAACTGCCTTTCATAAAAAGTTACTCAATATACCTTAAACATGTTAGAAATTCTGAAGCCCGCATTGGAGAGAGTTGCCATTTACTTTTTTGGTCCACTTGACAATGCACATTTCCTGATGGTGATTATGGATGAATACTCACAATTTCCCTTGATTGAAGATGTCCCCTCTACCACTCAAGACCGAGTCATTGAGAGACTAGATGGTTCTTTGTGACATGAGGTGATTCAGCCAAAGTGAAATCTGACAATGATTTGCCTTTCAACAGTTTAGAGTACAGAGATCTCCGAGAGCATCAGAATATAAATCATCAAAAAAGCAACCCTTTGTGGACGAAGGCCAACAGACTTGTTGAGCACTTTATGAGTATGCTAAAGTAAGCAGTGCAGACTGCAACTCTTGAGAAGCTTGATTTAAGAACTGTGCTAAACTCTACTCTAATAGCTCATCGTTCAACACCTCACTCAACCACCGGTGACAGTCCTGCGAAAGTGCAAGTACAACAGAGTTGCCTCAATGGACCAATCAGAGAGATAAAGGCAAGAATGCAACTCGTGGGAAGGACTTGGTTTAAAAACAAAAGATGAAAGTGTATGCTGACAAAAGAAGACATGCACAGAACATTGTTTTTAAGAAATTAGATCAAGTTTTTACCCGGCAAATGCAGAAAAGTAAATCTGATGCACAATTTGATGCAGAATCTTTTCAAGTGATGTCTATCATGGAAAACACATGACTGCCCAGCGCACTAGGAAGTCTATTATCAGAGATGCTTCAAATTTTCGGAATTCAACAATTTGTTCATCAGATCTATATGTTGAAAGCAAGACTGTTTCTGACACATCAAGGGCACCTGGTGCCTCTACATCTTCAAAGCAGATCCTGGACATTGATGGTGACTATTAACGACATCATCGTGATCTCCGGCATCACTGTGAAAACCGAAAAATTGGTTTTAGAGATGGTTTTTATACAAACTCTCTAGAAAAACATGATTTTAGAGAATACTGTAAAAAAACAAGTGTGAAATATAATGTAATATGTGTGCATATATGTATTTTCACTTTATTGAAAAGGTGCGATCGTGCGGTTAACGATTTCGCCACAGCATCCCGAATACTAGTGAAAACAGGAAATCGGTATGAAAGATGCATTTTAAAGAAACTTAGTACAGAAACATGAGTTTGAATATGTTTTACAGAAGTATTTATATAGATATATCTGTAGGGTAATGTTCATAATGCATTTTTTGCATATTACTTTTTGGACGTGTTGGTGGTCATTGAAAGCCTGCTTTTTAGCCATTTTTGCGACGTGCCCGCGGGGTTCGCAATGTTCTTGTGAAGATTGTCAAAAACAAAAACAAAAAACATTTTAGAAAAAAAGGTCACGATATTTCTGGTACTAGGGTGGTCTGACAAGAGCCGTTATGTTGGGTTTGTGTATATGAGTGCTATATATAAGACCGGATGCAAAGTTTCAGGTTACTTAGAAATACCCTGTTGCCTTCATCTGTAAAGTGCACACCCTCATTTCTTTAAATTAAATGCATGTCAAAACGCAGATTGTTGTTATAGATACAGCCCATGCACTGGTCTCTGAGGAATGCAGAAACCGTTGTATTAATATGTTTCCTAGCTATGTCAATCTGTGGACAAATTGATATGACAACTTCCATTTCTATCTTTGGCATATGTTAGAGTACACCAAGACAGTGTGAAGGAAAAGTGACATCAGTTCTGCAAAGGTTTCTTTCATTAGGATTTCCAACTCAACTCCAGTCAATGTTCCTAAGTCATTGCCACCACAGTGCATAATCATGAGTTGAGGAGCTTGGAAATCCACAATGGATTTAACCAAAGCCAGCAACCGATGAAACTTTAACCCTCTCTGGTCAAACCAAGCAATATGCATGTTTGGCAAAACCAAGTCCCTGACAATAACTCTCTTTTTTGCAGCCTCTTTAGCCCAATAGATATAGCTGTGGCCCACAATCCATACTCTAAGCATTATGAAGTGAAGGAGCAATAGCAGTCAAGAGAAGGCTGGAGCAGAATGAAGTATGTTTTCAAAGGAAAAGCTGTTAAAATGGAGATGTTTTTTTTAAAAGATATATATCATTGGATGCTGTCAGCTTGAAAGTAAATAAAACTAGGTAGTGTGTTGCATACCTTTGGCAAGAAGTCTTATTATTGACTGTTTTTTAAGAAAATAAATGAAATACAGACATGAATATAAATTTGAATCTGTAGAGTAAAGCACAGCTTGTGTATCTTATTTGGAAGCAGCATGTTCCTACTAGAATGTGCTGTCAACTTCTGACCTACTGGTTCTACTGGGTTGCTAGGTACACTGAGCTAAGACTGTATTGGGGGAAGGGGGTTAAAAAGACAGAATTTTTTTTTTTAAGTTGAGGAGTGTTAGCACAATTTAAGTAATGTAAATGTGTTTGTACTTATGTAGCGCACTTCTACCCAGGGGTCTCATAGCGCTGTATTCATACCACTGTGGAACCCTTCCTGGTTTTCCTGTGAGATGCCCACTCCTGGGCGCCCCCAAGGTGAAGCCAGGCATCCTAGCGCTGTGGGGGCCGTTGTGGAAATTAAGCAAACTATTGCCCAGAGTTGCATAGTGGGACCCATGATTAGAATAGGCACCGAGGCGAGAATTATCAGGTCCGGGGAAATTGAATCCAAGAGCTGCCGAGGCGGGAATTGAACCCTGGTCCCAGGCCAGACCTCTGCATCAGGGTCTGCCGCTCTAACCATTGAGCCACACTTCTCCATGGCAAGTTTTATTTTACAACTCAGGACTATGTAATAAACTGTTGTGTAGTATTTAAGTTTCAGAAAAATGAAGGTAGATATAGGTTTGAACTCGATAACATCGTGAAAATGCCCCACCAGGAACCACATTTTGAAAGAGAGTGGACATGTGAACAGATGCTAACCATTCACAAGTATAGATGCAGTAGTCTAAAATGAAACACATTATTTCATTTGCTGCCTTTCTCATAATGATAGAGTGGAAAGTTGAAGAGATTGCCATTTTAGAGTCGCTTTGTATGCGAGTGGTGTACCATTCTTGTGCTTAGTTTTTACGTATCTGAACAGTGTCAAACTATCCAGAAAGAGCTAAAACAACAATACGATCTACAAACTCAATTCACTGGTATTTCTATAGCTTTGTAATTATTTTAAAAATGTACATTAGAAATTAAGATGAATATGAGAGTTTGATTAAAAGGAGTGTCCCAGTGATGAGAAAAAATATATGAGATGTTCTGTATTAGAGGGTATGTGTTTAAGAGGTTAGTGGTGAATGGGTTGGGAAGTAAGAGAAAAATGAATTAAGGCGTCTTTATTACATTGTGTATTTTATTGGAAAACAACAGTACAGTCAAGTGGAAAGTTGCAATGAAGAACTAAGAATGTTTTAAATGTCTAAATATAATGTGTAGAATAGATACATCTGTTATTTGCATTTTGGAAGTTTCAGTACTTTTAGTAACATTATGAAACAGGAATAGTGTAGTAAGAAATAAAAGATAAGAAGATGTTGTCCGCCTGTATATGAAATGGAAAGTAGTAATATTTGTTAGGTATGCATTGGGAAGTGTTTGTCAATGTGGTTTTTAACTTATATGACCACTTTGCATATGCTTAGAAGGTGAGATATGGTGTTTGCAATTACACATAGCTATATATACAGTGAGACCTTTGAGTTTAATTAAAGATGCAGAGAGGTATATATTTTTTAAAAGATGTCTTGAAGGTGTACATCTATTAAAAAATCACATATATATTTACATGGTAATATATGTTCAGTAAGGCTGATGAAAATTTCATGTGTAGGGTGAGGATGGTGTTTTTCCTTAAACATGGTTTGTTTAAAATAGAGGAGGATTAATAGTGCAGAATGTCTCAAGAGTTCTTGTTCTAGCTTCATTTCAAGTGTAACGTTTGTTTGAGATATACTGAATATGTTTTAGACAACAAAACAAAAAGAGTGCCAATGCTGCACTTAATTTGGGAAAGAATTTTAACCATGAACTGAATAAAACAAGTTCAATCTCAACCACTTTTTCCGTTGAATTTAATCCACGTTATTTTCATGCAATAAATTGATTTATTAACTTGCACGGTTTCACTATAACACTTATAGCATTTCACAAATAGAAAAACAATACACCATTGATATATACATTATATACATACATGTGAACGACACCACCACTAGCATACTCCAATCATTCGGACAAAACCATACACACTTTTCAAACACACTGACTATACTCTGTTGAGAACAACGAATAACAATTAAATGGGATGGAAAAACATCAGGCCATCAGCAAATATCATTTCGAACAGTTGTAATATATTTAATTGTTTAGTGGATGATTGGCCAATGGCGAAGATAGGTCTACGCGTTTCGAATCCCTTGGCATGTGGGGATTCTCATCAGGACCAACACTCTCTGAAACAAAACAGACACAAAACTGAATTAAACCTAATGACCCTGGCCCAATCGAAGACCGAACTGCACACCTTTTTTCCAGCATCTTACCTACAACTGAAAATGCACAATCAAGGCTGTCAATATGGATCGTAAATCCGTCCAAAGCCCTAAAAACAGAAGGGTGGAGAAGGAGAAAGGGGGAAGTCAACAAAAATGGCGACTATGACACCCACACTTAGAAGTACAGTGGTTATGCTGTACAGGAGTCTTACTTGTCAGTCTAGTATGGTGTCTCGACAATGCTTGTGTCATCTGGCATCAGGATTGACGTGAACTGTGTTCATGGTTTAGCAGTCGGCAGGCTATTTAAGGAAAAGATTCTCTTCTTTTTAATTTTGGATTGAGTCTTTCTAAAGAAACCGGAAGACATAAAAGGACAGCCTTCCGTTAGTTGTAATTATTGTTCGCTTATTACGAGTTCCGACTATTCTCACTATGTTTGAGGCTGCAGTGGCGCTTACCTTAGAACAATCCTCGCAGAGCCTTGGGAGAACTCTCCGTCCGTACTGACGCCATTGTGGTGAAATGTAAATCCAACAGGGACTGGCGTCTGTTTTGACTTCCCATGTTCCCGCCAGGGAGGAATTCTGGGATATGTAGTTTCGGGGAAATGGTAGGCTAAACCATATTACGCGCGTATCCTTGGCAAAATGAAGGCTAAAAAGAGCCTGTTGTTAATCGGTATTAGATGAATTTAGACTACAGCAGTTCCGTGGTAGTGGTGGAAAGGAGCCTGAGTCAGCATGTGAGGAAGCTCAAAGGCTCATGGGGATTGTAGTTCAATGAAAATGCGTGTTGAGTGAACAACACACAACTTTATTAAAAACGAGATGCGAACTCCAAACAGGGCCTAGGTCGGCTCGATAATGATTGTAGACGAATTGTGGACCAGACAGATGCAACATTAATATATTGACTTTGAAGGACCCCCTAGAAGCCCAGTGTACACATTTTTAAAGGTCTGGATGTAGTGTCACCAAGACATCAAAGGAGAATCACAAATTGTAGATCTCAGAGATTTCGTTCAAACCGTCTACTGACGTATTGAATTTAATAATGAGCATGGCTTCCCTTTTTAATAATTTAGCGTCAAGGTCGCCCCCTCGGCTTTCTTGTGTGACTTTAGAGATAACAGTCCATTTTACATCTTTTTCTGTGTGGTTATTGAGATGCCAATGATTCACCAGCGGGGCATTTTGCACATTCTTACGTATTCGAGATTTGTGTTGTTGAATTCTGAGCCTCGTCTCCTGATTTGTTTTTCCAATGTATAGTTTGTCGCATGGACATAGGGTTCCATACACCACATATCTCGTTTTACAATTTGAAAAGGTATCATGTTTCCAATGAATACCCTTGTGGGTTTAATGGTTACCTTCCATAGTGGATTCGCAGCATACACATGTACCGCATTTATGATGACCTTGAATTGGAGGGAGACTGAGGAAACTTCTCATACTCAGGCTTTTAGTTTTTGGAAGTGCGGCCCGCACTATCTGGTTGGCAATGCTTTTATCTTTTTTAAAAGCGAATAGCGGGGGTTCTTTAAGTGAGGTGTCAAGATTCTTGACCAGATGCCAATTTTGGGAAATGATCTTTTTGAACCAGTTGGATGTTGGGCTAAAAGTGGATACGCACACAATCCTGTCTGTTTTAGATTTAACCTTCTTTTCTAGAAGTGCCTCACGCGGGGTCCACCAGGCTCGTTTGATTGCTTTCTTTAGTAGCTTTTTAGGATACCCTCTGGCTAGGAGGTTGGTTTTTAAGTTTTCAGCATGGAAAAAGTATTCGTCCTTGAATGTACAATTCCGACGGATTCGCAAAAATTGGCCATAAGGCAAATTGTCCCTTAGGCTGCGTGGATGGTTGCTTGAGTAATGCAATGCTTTGTTTCTATCCGTTTTTTTCTTATACAGTGTGGTAACAAGGCAGCCCTCACTTGGATAGATCTCAACGTCCAGAAATGGCATTCTAAGTTTAGAATAATTCAGGCTAAACTTTATATCTGGTGTTCTGCTGTTTAACCAGTCTACAAAACCTTGTAGTTGATCTTCGTCTCCAGTCCAGGTTAAAAAAACATCGTCGATGTATCTCACCCAATTTCCGATGTAGATTGAAAAGGGGTTGTTGTTTTATACGAATCATTCTTCGTATTTATACATATACAGGACTGCCAGCTCTGGGGCGAAAGGACACCCCATTGCGACGCCTTTGATTTGCAGGAAAAATTCATCTTTGAAACAAAAGTAATTGTTTTTTAAAGCAAAGGTGGCTAATTCCATGATGAATTGTGTCGGAACCTTTTCGGGTTTGGGTCTGCAGTTGAGGAATGTCTCCAAACCAGCCAGCCCTTCATCTTGTGGTATCTCCGTATATAGTGAGGTTACGTCTAGCGTGACAAGGAAATGTAGATTTTCTTCAAATTCCATTGTGCTCAGTTTATTTAAGAAGTCCGTAGTGTCTTGTAGGTACGATTTTACCTCTTGCATAAAGGGTTTAAGGAAGAAATCCACGAATTTCGAGATTGATTCAGTTAGTGACTCACAACCCGAAACTATCGGACGTCCTGAGGAAATATGAATTTTGTGATCAGTTATGTCCCCTATCATAGACCCCAACGGCTCCATGTGCATGCTATAAGTACATGTATGTTCCCTCCTGCTCCAGTTTTGAAGACGCAAATATATGTGCGTCCACCGTTAACATGTCCTCTTTCAGATCCACCATGAATGGGTCAGATATTCCATTCCTAAGTATGAAAGGCCACCGACTTTATGTGGTTCACTTTCCACATTTTACAGATTCAGGCGAGTAGGCCCGAATTCTGTCATCAAGCCTTTTTCTGCCTTCTGCCTCTGAAAGCTCCAGTCTGAGCCTGCATCTGTATCCATGAACTTTGTCCTACTCCCTGCGCGGCTAACGGTGCCTGATCCAGCCTGTCGCCTGCCAAAAACTGTATTTCACCTTCAAGATTATCTCCTCCGCTCCTCATCCGATGCATTCCTGTCTAGCAGTTTAGGTAAACATTCCTCCAGCTACCGTGCAAAGGGCCAGGCCTCACTGCACTCATGCAAGTAATTCATAGCCCCGTTACCATGGAATATTCCTACCCCCTCGCATCTAGTGTAGACACTTAGACGCTTGTACACGCACTAACAGTCAGTATAGAATAGATTCTATCCTAGAGACCTCTCCTTTTGGATAACACAGTTCTTTAAACATAGGATATTAGATATGATTTGGGATTAGGTTGACACGACCCCCAGACTTCTGTCTCCACATGTAGAGCTAAATGTCAAGTCCCCTTCTCCCTCTAGTTGCACGTCAATCACACGTCATGCGGCTGCGCGCGCATCTCTGCCAACTATTTCTGCTGACATTACAGGATTCTTTTATGGATCCACCCACTTGTGACATCATGTATGATGACGTTTATTAAATTACGCCCATGTATACGCCTCTATTAGCTACGTATGCACCTTTTATCTATACTATCAGCTGTTACGCCTCTTGCCTCTGTTTCACTGTAATGTATTTTCTATAAAACTGCCTATCTGTCAATAATATATGCCCTTCCTTCCTGAACTTTCGTGGTGATGGAATAGAATGCCTACAATTCGAATTGTATTCCTTTGTATAGGAATAAAGCCTTTTAAAAACCTCTAATACCACGGATTCTGCCTCTTATATTTACTGAGTTATTCTTAATAGACTTTACCGCATAAAAAATAGTACCGGTAATGAAATATTTACCACATAAATTGGCGCCCGAATAGGGACACTTTCTCATCTCACGCGCCGGCGGTGCGTTGCAGGCCCGGTCTCCTGCCACAGCTGAACGGACAAAAACGCGTACCTGCAGGATTTCCTGTATCTCCCTCCGGCCAAGCGGGGACGACTGAGGCTGCGATCAACACCCAGACGAGGCGGTGAGAAGTGCGAAGTATCCCGACCAGAGCCTAGCTGAGAGAGCAAGATCCGAGGTATACAGAGACCCGCCAGGTTCCGAAGTTCCGAGTCCAGTCGAGTCTAGTCCAGTCCGGTCCAGTTTCAGTTCTGTTCCGAGGCCTTACGTTCCGAGCTACCCGGTGAGTACCATTACCGGGGAGGCATTTAACGTGCACATAGTCTGTGCCGGTCAAGACGGGTTTGGGTACACAAATCCGGTCTGCACTGTTTTAGCAGTGTATCTGTACTGTTTAGCAGTATATATAGTATGTCTTGCATATAAATAAGTACTATCTAGTGTCAGTATTATGTCAGTAACTAGTTTTCTATTAGTTATCATTGTTCGTAAAACTGTTAAGTGTTAAATGTTTTAAAAATACGTTCTATATACTGTGGTGTGAATGACTGTTCATTATTGTGTTTTTTGTATAAAGTGTGTTCTAGTAATAAGGTCTAAAAATGCCGCTCTTTTCGAAACTAAGACAGATCAGAACTAGAAAAGGTGTACTCGAAGAAGCTGTTCCCATCCCACCTATGGACACTCCAGGGTACTTTATGTATCATAAGCATGGCCTAGATGCCGTATTATTTCTTGATTTATGGGTGGACTACACCAAAGAATTACCAGAGAGTCAGAGATGGCCCGCAGCGGGGACCTGGGATGCAGATTGCATCATGAGAGTAGAAGAAGAATTATGGAAAAAGAAAGCCAGACAGTCACAGAAAGATGCCATTGAATTATGGCGTAAAGAATCATATAGACGTACCGAAAAAGCACTCAGACAGGAAGAGAAAGGTAGAGAGAATTCAAACAAAACCCGAGAAAATCTATTACTTGAGGAAGGTACCCGAGTAAAATCAGAACAAGTAGATAGACAAAGAAACGCTCTTATGAATGGTATGTATCCTCTTCTGGCCGAAGGGTTACCTAAGGCCACTCCGGAAATACCAAAAGACTTAACTCCTCCATTGCTCCCGATAAAAGCACATCCCAAAACTCATCCCAAAACAGCAAAGGACGTTTTCCTTTCCTCCTATTTAGATGACGCAGCTCCCGAGTATGCTAATGCCATACCACCCACACCGCTTGCCGATGGTGTTCAACACCAAGAGCATCCGTCTGTATCCCCGCAACTACAAACTCCTACACAAGTTCCAACAGGCCCGTCCGTTTCTACAGTTTTTCCCGCATCTAC
Organism: Triturus cristatus; assembly: GCF_964204655.1. Classification (NCBI taxonomy): domain Eukaryota; kingdom Metazoa; phylum Chordata; class Amphibia; order Caudata; family Salamandridae; genus Triturus; species Triturus cristatus. The sequence goes on from NC_140589.1 coordinate 187,722,689, forward strand.
AATCTCTATCCTACACCCAACGAATCCTTTCGTGCCTAGCACCTCAGATGGTGCTATAGGAGGTACGACAGACATGTTTGCCACCCCGCCGCGAAATAAACAGACCCTTAGAGATTTAGCACTCCAACGTACACCCCAGCTAGCGACATCCGACATGTTTAAAGAACAGCTTGTGGATTGTAGATACGACCCAGTACCAGGTAGACAGGATAAATTGCTCATATCATCACTACGTATAAGACGAGCTACATTATATTTAATGACAATACCAGGAATGGGTGAACACCTAGACGAAATATATCGCTTTGTCCAAACAGGGCAAGGTCCAGAAAGTATTAATGAAGCTATGGAATACCAGAAAGTGGATGTCCAAAGACAACTACTACGTTTTTTCATAAATTGTGTAATTAGGAATCAAGACAGGCCTGGGGCAGATCACGATACCATGCAAAGACTTGCCAAATGGGGTCAGAACATATCAGAAGAGAAACATGATAGACAGGCGTGTATAATCGCCATGTGTCGAAAGATCCACAAGGAAGTAGAACGAATACATAAAGAAAGACGAGAAACCGACAGAGTAGAATCAGAAGAAGAGGAGGAGCAAGAATCAGATCAAATAGAAACAATAGCTTATGTAGGTAGAGGAAGACCCCATAATAATACCAGAGGTTTTAACGACCCGATACGTCCAATACGTCCAGAATATAATAGACATTTTCCAAACCCCATGCTAAATACGAAATCCCCTGAACACCTATTCCAAGCCGCTGATAAATTACTCCGAGATCGAAGGGGGTACCACATGCTCGATTCCATGGACGAACAAGAATTAGCCAGGTCAGCAGTACAATGGGCTGACAGTCCCGGCGAATACAATGATGACGTACTTGCACACACGTTTCTGAATCTAGACCCATATGAACAGCGTTTAGCTAGTATATACATGATTCAACACCTCCTTATATTATATAAAAGCCAACACTCCGATCCAGGACCCTTACCTGACATATTGACAGAACTACTCACGAACATATGGAGAGGGTCAGGTACTGATTTGATTAAGGAAATTCTAGAATCCCGAAACCAATATTTAAATTTCGTATGCCCAGAACACGTTCCAGTTCCCATCATGGGAAGAAAAATGTATCATATAGATAGACAGAACCCGTTACGCGAAGTGCACCCAATCAGAGGTGCCGGTGATAATTTTACACGCGTGTTTGTGTACACGCCTATAACTAAACTGGAATTATTAGAAATGAAGAAAGTAGTACCCAGCCATGACAAGGACCCAGCAGATTTCCACCGTGAGATAAAAGACATGTTACTCATGGGAGAGTATACCTACCCCGATATTATGAAAATATTAAAAGTCCTATTACCCGCCGGTGTTTATGAGAAACTCAAAGAAAAGGAATGGGAGGTGGGAGACCAAAAGATAGATTGGACAGCATTAGAAAACGAAGAAAAGGCCCGAGCTGCAGGAGCAGGGCTTGGGGAAAAGACTACAGCACTAGCAGGATTACTAATACAGGTACTGCCACGCTTATTAACTACGAAAAAGGAAGACTGGGGTGCAATCTCAGCCTGTAAACAAAAACCAGATGAAGACACTAGTGATTTCTATTCCCGATTTGAAAAATGTTTTAGTATAAATAGTGGCATAAAAGCCAGTAGTGAGTCATATCCACATCTGTTTGTAACAAAATTAGTTGAAAATTCTCTGCTACAAGTCAAGAATAGAGTATTGAAATTCGAAAGTACCTGGCAAGGTAATACCCCATCACAGATGTTACAGATGTTACAATATCACCACAATAGAATTAGAGAAGAACAAGAACACGAACAAAGACGTATGAAAGATACAAAAATGAAAATGCTTGTTGCACAGTCAGTTTCAGCCGATAGTCATCAAAAGGGTGATTCCGCAGGTCCTGCGAAAGGGACATGCAACTATTGTAAACAACCAGGTCATTATATACACGAGTGTCCAGTCCTGAAACATAATATTGCCACAGGTAGAACGCAGGAAAGACCACGTCCACCTAGACAGGATCAGAATCAACAACAAATCCCTCAGCTTGCACAACCTAGGTTAGCTCCGCAACAACTAGCTCCGCAACAGGCAGCTCCACAACAGATCGTAGCACCACCACAAGCGCAGCCTATTGCTGCAACACAAGCAACAACACAACAGATGTATCAGTATGCACAGACAGATTATCCCGATTACCAGCGATACTCATGAGATAGCCTAGAGAGGGAAGTTGGCTTACCCCTTATTGAGGTTCCTGTAGACCAAGAGGGACCTTATGTACATAGTGAACTATTAGGGGAAGACAGAAAGTTTTTACTTGATACAGGGGCAAGCAGAACAACTATAAGACGCAGTGAAGTTCCAGGGGCACCCCTCTCAGGCTCACAGAATATTTCCCTTGGATTCTCAGGAAAACCTATAATCAATGACGTAACACAACCTCTTCCACTTACAGTCGGTCCATTGACACGTACTACAGATTTATTGCTTACTAAATCATGTCCAGAAAACTTGTTAGGTATAAAAACATTGAAAGCTCTAGGAGCCATAATATGTTGTTCTCCGGAAGGAGTACGACTATTTTTACGTGACTTTAAAGGTCACTACGTGTCCAGAGACATGGATCACCGACTGCAGAATTTACCTACACATTTATGGGCACAAGGCCCCACTGATGTTGGTTGCATGAACATTACACCATATCGAGTTACACTGAAAACAGGAATAGTACTACCACGAATGCGACAATACAAGTTACCACCAGATGCTGTAGTGGCTTTACTGCAAATCATTGACGAGCTCATTGCACAAGGAGTGGTTGTCGAAACCGACTCCAATGTATGCAATTCCCCGATAATTCCGATTCTTAAAAGAACGGATCCAAAAGCACCACCAGTATATCGATTAGTTATTGATCTGCGCGAATTAAATAAATGTATTGTACCACAATACCCTGTGGTCCCAGATATCTCTTCATTACTCACAGCTATTGACTCAGAAGCAACGTTCTTCACTGTAATTGATCTCAAGAATGCTTTCTTTAGTGTCCCAATCGATCCGGAAAGTCAATATTTGTTCGGATTCAGTTTAAATGGACGAAGTTTTAAATTCACACGCGCACCTCAAGGATTTACAGAAAGCCCCAGCATCTATAGCCAAGCACTGAAACGAGAACTTGACAGTATCCACATGCCAGTTAACACTGCCTTGCTTCAATATGTCGATGATCTGCTGATCACCGCCCGAAGCGAACCTGAATGTGAGACAGCGTCACTGACGGTTTTGAAATTTCTGGCTGACAAGGGCACAAGGTGTCCCCTTCTAAGCTGCAATTCTGTGTCCAGCGAGTTGTTTACCTTGGGCACTCGCTGTCCAAGGAGGGAAGGCAGCTTACATCCGACCGCATCCAGTTAATTGCTAACATGCCACCACCCAAGACACAAAAGGAGGTGCGGGCTTTTATAGGCCTCACTTCATACTGTAGGCAGTGGATCCCTCAATATGCATTTCTAGCAAAACCACTCATCCAGTTGACAACACAGGAGGCAGCCACATCGACTGTCCTCCCTTGGACTCAAGAACATACACACGCTTTTGAAAGCTTAAAGAAAGCTTTATGCCAAGCACCTGTCCTAGCAACACCATGTTACAGTAAACAGTTTACACTCTTTGTTACAGAACGCGAAGGTACTGCTTTGTCAGTACTCACTCAGGAACAAGCAGGGTCACACAAACCATGTGCTTATTTCTCTAGTACATTAGATCCAGTAGCTCAGGCACTTCCAGCGTGCCTGAAATCGGTGGCAGCAACAGCTTTAGCAATCAGACAAAGCGATGCCATAGTGCTAGGACATCAATTGACAGTACAAGTACCACACGCAGTAGAGGTTCTCTTGAACCGCACACAAACACAACACTTGACCATAGCGAGACTCACCGGTTACGAATTGACATTGTTTCAGCCACACATAGAAATCAGACGTTGTAATACGTTAAATCCTGCCACACTGTTACCAGTAGGCGGAACAGATCCATTGGCACATGATTGTGTCGAAGTCATTACTATCACGACGAAACCCAGACAAGACTTGACAGACATCCCTTTGTCAGATCCAGACTTAACATTGTATGTAGATGGGTCATGTATGAGAACAAGTACAGGAGAGTTAGTGGCCGCCTACGCAGTCACAACAGACACTGAAGTCATTGAAACAAATTGTATTAACACTTTGTCAGCTCAAGCAGCAGAGCTCACCGCTCTGACACAAGCCTGTATTCAAGCCACAAATAAAAAAGTCAACATATACACAGATTCACGTTATGCATTCGGAGTCGTCCATGACTTCGGCGTACTGTGGCGAGAGAGAGGTTACTTGACTTCTCACGGTGCCCACATCCAACACGGACCCCTCATTCAAGCCCTATTAGACGCGATTCATCTACCTACTGCAATAGCGATTATGAAATGCAAAGCCCACGCAAAAGTTACCGATATCATTTCTCAGGGTAATGACCTAGCTGACAGAACAGCTAAACAGACTGCTCAGAATCAGACTCACACAACTGACATGACAAAGACAATAAATCCGACACCAACACATTGCATGACAGTTAAGGATCCCGCCCTTGATGTAATTGACATACAGACACATGCTACACCAGAAGAAATAAAGAAATGGACTGAATTAGGAGGGATCCAAACAGATCAAGGATGGATGACGAAGGAAAAATCTATATGGTTTCTTCCCGACTCAATGGTCCAAGTCATCATTAACACTATACATAGTCCAGCGCACCTAGGAGAAAAAGCTATGCTAGACAGCATTCAACACATTTGGTTCAACAAACATTTACGAGCCGCAGCTAAACAAAAAGTTCGTACCTGTATGATATGTTGCCAGTTTAATCCAGGTAAAAGCATCCCCGTAGAACAGGGTGGATTTCAAACTCCCGATCATGCTTTTGAAGTCCTCCAGATGGATTATATCCAGATGGAACGATGTCGAGGATTCAAATATGTTCTCGTAGTTGTCTGTGCTCTTTCCCGTTGGACAGAAGCATACCCGGTTTCAGATTACACTGCCCCGACTACTGCCAAACAGTTAGTTCGAGAATTCTTCCCACGGTACGGTTTACCATGTGTTGTCTACTCAGATAACGGCCAGCCTTTCTCATCCGAACTAATGAAACACGTTTCCCTTTTATTAGGCTACCAATGGAAATTCCACTGTGTCCGACATCCCGAGGCAGCAGGTCTCGTGGAACGCCATAATCAAACTCTGAAAATTAGATTGTCCAAGATATGTAGAGAGAAAGGAGTCGATTGGATAGTAGCCTTACCAGTTGCGCTCTTTTACATGAGAATGGTAGCACATTCTCGAACAGGGCTATCCCCGTACGAGGTGATCTTCGGTAGACCGCCAAATATGTGGGGGACGCCTATACCTCGCAAAATCACTGATGTTGACTGTAATATGCTGACAGATTACCTAGCTTCCTTGATGTCTGCACTACAATCTTGTCGTTCACAGGTATCCGCAGCTTTTCCCGACAATACTGAGGTGAAGCCCCATGACGTGGTTCCTGGGGACCTGGTGCTGGTCAGGAATTTTGACCGGAAGACCCAACTGGATCCTAGGTGGAAGTCACCGAAGTTGGTTCTACTCATCACAAGGACAGCCGTGAAAATCGAGGGACGGAAAGGGTGGTTGCACTCGAGTCATATCAAGAAATTTTATGGACTACCATCCAGTGTAGATACTCAACCCTGTATTCCCTCACAGACAGACTCAAAGCTCCCCTTGGCTGAATTAACAAAACCAGAACTTTACAAACTAAAATTGAGGTCTAGTAAGTCAGACAATTTGATTGTTTAAGTCCTCTCCAAGGTGAATCGGTTGAATTTGTCTCTGACATGTATCCTCTAGACCGGAATAGAGAAAGAAATCATCAGATGCAGCTCAAGAAGCATGCGTATTGTAAATCATTTCGTAGTCACTGCACAGTAACATTATTAATTTTGTTTTTTCTAAGTCTTCTGATCATCATTGTCAGCATACTATTGCACATGTATTATCCTATTTTTAAGCGTGCTTACAATATAACTGCAGAACATTCTTTTAGCGAATTACCTCCACATGAATTGTCTTATAGATTTGCGCTGCGCAACAACACATTCATTAGTATGTTACATCATTCCCATCAAACCAGCAATGCCACAAATTGTTGGATATGTGGCCGACTCCCTCCCTATCAGAACTATAAGGGAGTTTTGCCCCTCTTTCCCTATCCGTTCACACACAATGGCTCCTGTGGAGCATGGTTTAGTTTGATTAATTCCCTAGATTCAAATTCCGCAGTTTATCAAGACAACTGGGTATGGGGAAACCTGAACTTAGTTTTGCTTAAAGTCTGCTACCCTAACAAGGAGGGACTTCCCAAAAGAACTGGAACTGATCTAGAAAATGAAGTATATGGATTAGGTAATTTTACACTTAACCTTATGATCCTGAACGTTGAATCTGAAGCTACACCAATCTTGCCCGCCATGTCAGTATTCCCAGTAAAAGGGGAATTATGTGTAAGAAAGAATGGCTCCATACACATGGGCCATAGTAAATGCACCACTGTAATAAAATTCAGTGATCAAGGCAAGTCTACATTTAGAGCTTCCCGTCATTCCTACTTTATATGTGGCCAGACCGCATATATACGTCTACCTTTAGATTGGGATGGTACCTGTTACATAGCATTCCTTCTACCACCTGTTTTCCTAGCCCCTCCTGATTATCATAGAAATACCCATTTAGTACACAATAGACAGCAGAGAGATCTCCCAATTGTCGATTACACTGAAACAGCATGGGAAAAATACACAGATTTCAATAAAGGTTTCTTTCCCTATATAGGTACAGTTACTAATAGTAAGCTGATACGTAGATTAACCAGAACCCTTGAAGCAGTAGTGAACGAAACTATTTCCGCCTTAGGCAATTTAACAGAAGAGCAGTCTGCTATGCGGATTGTTGTGCTTCAAAATCGTCTTGTCCTTGACGTCATCCTGGCCGATAGGGGCGGAGCTTGTAGGGTCATCGGATCAAGTTGCTGCATTTTCATACCAGAAAATTCACCGTCAGTATATAAAGCCATAACTCGCCTTCATAAGATTGTAAGCCAGATACACCAGAGTCCAGGCACCTGGACTTGGTCCGGTTGGTTCTGGGGCGTGTTGTCAGCCTGGGGATGGAGAATCCTATCCTTCCTAGGTATTGGCTTTCTCATACTATTCAGTTGCTGCTTATGTCTACAATGTGGGCCAGCGATTTGTGGTCTGTGTGCCACCTCGTGTATCCCACATCCAAGTTTTCGTTCGAGATCCCGGAAGAAGAAAGAAGAACAAATGATGCTATATGAACAGATCGATGGATTGATGAAGATCGATATCTCCTGAGGGTCCGTAGGGGACAAGGAGGGAATGAGGAAATATGAATTTTGTGATCAGTTATGTCCCCTATCATAGACCCCAACGGCTCCATGTGCATGCTATAAGTACATGTATGTTCCCTCCTGCTCCAGTTTTGAAGACGCAAATATATGTGCGTCCACCGTTAACATGTCCTCTTTCAGATTCACCATGAATGGGTCAGATATTCCATTCCTAAGTATGAAAGGCCTCCGACTTTATGTGGTTCACTTTCCACATTTTACAGATTCAGGCGAGTAGGCCCGAATTCTGTCATCAAGCCTTTTTCTGCCTTCTGCCTCTGAAAGCTCCAGTCTGAGCCTGCATCTGTATCCATGAACTTTGTCCTACTCCCTGCGCGGCTAACGGTGCCTGATCCAGCCTGTCGCCTGCCAAAAACTGTATTTCACCTTCAAGATTATCTCCTCCGCTCCTCATCCGATGCATTCCTGTCTAGCAGTTTAGGTAAACATTCCTCCAGCTACCGTGCAAAGGGCCAGGCCTCACTGCACTCATGCAAGTAATTCATAGCCCCGTTACCATGGAATATTCCTACCCCCTCGCATCTAGTGTAGACACTTAGACGCTTGTACACGCACTAACAGTCAGTATAGAATAGATTCTATCCTAGAGACCTCTCCTTTTGGATAACACAGTTCTTTAAACATAGGATATTAGATATGATTTGGGATTAGGTTGACACGACCCCCAGACTTCTGTCTCCACATGTAGAGCTAAATGTCAAGTCCCCTTCTCCCTCTAGTTGCACGTCAATCACACGTCATGCGGCTGCGCGCGCATCTCTGCCAACTATTTCTGCTGACATTACAGGATTCTTTTATGGATCCACCCACTTGTGACATCATGTATGATGACGTTTATTAAATTACGCCCATGTATACGCCTCTATTAGCTACGTATGCACCTTTTATCTATACTATCAGCTGTTACGCCTCTTGCCTCTGTTTCACTGTAATGTATTTTCTATAAAACTGCCAATCTGTCAATAATATATGCCCTTCCTTCCTGAACTTTCGTGGTGATGGAATAGAATGCCTACAATTCGAATTGTATTCCTTTGTATAGGAATAAAGCCTTTTAAAAACCTCTAATACCACGGATTCTGCCTCTTATATTTACTGAGTTATTCTTAATAGACTTTACCGCATAAAAAATAGTACCGGTAATGAAATATTTACCACAGTCCCGGAGGGCAATTTTGATCCTTATGTACTTTTGGAAGTACGTAAAAGATAGGTATGCGAGGATTTTTGTTTTTTAAGAATTCATATTCTTTTTTGCCTAGAAACCCTTGATCAGATCCTTTTTGAAGAATATTAAAGAGTTTGCCTTGTAGTTCGACAGTTGGATCTTTGTTCAGCTTCCTGTAGCATTGTTCGTTTGAAAGTTGTCTCATCACTTCTGCTGTATAGCGTTCGATGGCCCAGATGACAATTGACCCGCCTTTATCGGCTTGTTTGATTATTATAGATGGATCGTTTTTGAGGTCAAACAACGCTTCTTTTTGGACTCTAGTCATATTAAATTTGACAAATCTCTTTTTCTGATTTTCAGCTTCAGCGATAGCTGATAGGACTACTTTCTCAAACATAATTAATTCCTTCGGAGTTTTTGCTGTTGGTGGGCAGAACATAGATTTTTTCTTCAGTCCTGTTGTTTCTACATTGGCCGTCAATGGATTGTCCAGAAAGAAAGTTATTAGACGTATCTTTCGGCAGAATTCAATAAATTCCGTCTTGAGTTGAACAAAGTTAGTTACTTTGGATGGTACAAAGGACAAACCTTTTTCAAGTACACTGCATTCGTCCTGTGTCAGAATTTTATCTGAAAGATTGAAAATGGACGAAGTATTGCATTCAAGTGGTTTAGGCAGGGAATCAGTCACTGGGGTCCTTAATTTTTGTAGTTTTGGCGTCTTGTGGACATTTCCCATGGCTGGTTGGTGAATCTGGACCTGCCACGGGGTTTCCGCTGGCCTCGTCCTAAAAAAGACGGTTGTTGGAAATTCTGTTGGAAATTTTGTTGGAAATTGCCGCGTCAATTAGACTCGCTCCTTATATTGGCGTTGTCTGTATCACTACCGCTCGATGAGGAAGATGTTTCAGAGAAGGTGATGAAATTATTTCTAGATCTCCCTTGGAAGTCCGGTAGAAATCTGCGCGATTCGGGTCTTGTATAAAAGTCACTTTGTAGGTACGGGTAGACTTTTTCCAATGAAAAGTTCTTTTTGTCCTTTTCGAATTTGGTGCCCTTTTGATTAATTGAATAATCTCTAAATTCTAGGATATCTTTCTCAACTTTCTCTAGAAGTGCTTTGGCATCCATGATAAGTTGATTGGATTTAATTTCATTCTCTAAACTGGCAATTTCTTCCAATTGTTGTTTGGAAAGTCTTTGTGCTGTCTCGACAGTTAGGACCATCAAATCTCTACTACATTTCGTTTCGATCTGGCTGTATCCTTTTTTTTAAATTGGATCTTCTGTAAATATGACTGGGACGTTGCGCATCTGAAGGCCTCCTAGGATAGTTCCTGCTCTCAGGTGTTCAATTAGAAAATGCCCATTTAGATCTGTCCTAATTTGTTTTTTCATCAGTCTTATGAGTCTTTCAGATTCGTTGTTAATTTTTGCCGTTGTACTCAAGACGGCAGACGAAAACAATGGGGGGGGCATTGATTAGTTTCAGTATGTGTTCCTCGCTGTATGCAAACGTGTCGCTAGCTGACATGATGTGAAAGGAAAACAAAATAGGAAAAAGACAAAAGCAATAGACCTTAACAACACTGTGCTTACACCTAAAACAAATACACCGTGAGAAATTTAGAAACCTGCAGTCAACGACTGCTTATCGTGTGTACAAACAAGACCTATTAATCTAAATTCAAATATTGTACAACCTCGCGAGTAGGTACCCGCCAGACAACCTGAAGAGCAAACTTGGGTTTTGACTCACTGGCAACAAGGCCAAGCCATATATAAACAACAAAACAAAAAGAGTGCCAATGCTGCACTTAATTTGGGAAATAATTTTAACCATGAACTGAATAAAACAAGTTCAATCTCAACCACTTTTTCCGTTGAATTTAATCCACGTTATTTTCAAGCAATAAATTGACTTATTAACTTGCACGGTTTCACTATAACACTTATAGCATTTCACAAATAGAAAAAACAATACACCATTGATATATACATTATATACATACATGTGAACGACACCACCACTAGCATACTCCAATCATTCGGACAAAACCATACACACTTTTCAAACACACTGACTATACTCTGTTGAGAACAACGAATAACAATTAAATGTGATGGAAAAACACCAGGGCATCAGCAAATATAATTTCGAACAGTTGTAATATATTTAATTGTTTAGTGGATGATTGGCCAATGGCGAAGATAGGTCTACGTGTTTTGAATCCCTTGGCATGTGGGGATTCTCATCAGGACCAACACTCTCTGAAACAAAACAGACACAAAACTGAATTAAACCTAATGACCCTGGCCCAATCGAAGACCGAACTGCACACCTTTTTTCCAGCATCTTACCTACAACTGAAAATGCACAATCAAGGCTGTCAATATGGATCGTAAATCCGTCCAAAGCCCTAAAAACAGAAGGGTGGAGAAGGAGAAAGGGGGAAGTCAACAAAAATGGCGACTATGACACCCACACTTAGAAGTACAGTGGTTATGCTGTACAGGAGTCTTACTTGTCAGGCTAGTATGGTGTCTCGACAATGCTTGTGTCATCTGGCGTCAGGATTGACGTGAACTGTGTTCATGGTTTAGCAGTCGGCAGGCTATTTAAGGAAAAGACTCTCTTCTTTTTAATTTTGGATTGAGTCTTTCTAAAGAAACCGGAAGACATAAAAGGACAGCCTTCCGTTAGTTGTAATTATTGTTCGCTTATTACGAGTTCCGACTATTCTCACTATGTTTGAGGCTGCAGTGGCGCTTACCTTAGAACAATCCTCGCAGAGCCTTGGGAGAAATCTCCGTCCGTACTTCTAACGCCATTGTGGTGAAATGTAAATCCAACAGGGACTGGCGTCTGTTTTGACTTCCTGTGTTCCCGCCAGGGAGGAATTCTGGGATATGTAGTTTCGGGGAAATGGTAGGCTAAACCATATTACGCGCGTATCCTTGGCAAAATGAAGGCTAAAAAGAGCCTGTTGTTAATCGGTATTAGATGAATTTAGACTCCAGCAGTTCCGTGGTAGTGGTGGAAAGGAGCCTGAGTCAGCATGTGAGAAAGCTCAAAGGCTCATGGGGATTGTAGTTCAATGAAAATGCGTGTTGAGTGAACAACACACAACTTTATTAAAAACGAGATGCAAACTCCAAACAGGGCCTAGGTCGGCTCGATAATGATTGTAGACGAATTGTGGACCAGACAGATGCAACATTAATATATTGACTTTGAAGGACCCCCTAGAAGCCCAGTGTACAAATTTTTAAAGGTCTGGATGTAGTGTCACCAAGACATCAAAGGAGAATCACAAATTGTAGATCTCAGAGATTTCGTTCAAACCGTCTACTGACGTATTGAATTTAATAATGAGCATGGCTTCCCTTTTTAATAATTTAGCGTCAAGGTCGCCCCCTCTGCTATCTTGTGTGACTTTAGAGATAACAGTCCATTTTACATCTTTTTCTGTGTGGTTATTGAGATGCCAATGATTCACCAGCGGGGCATTTTGCACATTCTTACGTATTCGAGATTTGTGTTGTTGAATTCTGAGCCTCGTCTCCTGATTTGTTTTTCCAATGTATAGTTTGTCGCATGGACATAGGATTCCATACACCACACATCTCGTTTTACAATTTGAAAAGGTATCATGTTTAAGGAAATCAGAGCCAGGATTTTCATATTAGAGTGGTTGTAAATTTCTTGGGATATTTTAAAAAGTGTCGAAGAAGGAGAGATGGAGCAAAACAGAAAGAACGAGTTGAGAGTGTAATTGATAAGGCTTTTGCTTTGAAGAGAGCAATTTTAATTTGGATTCTAAATAGAATGAAGACTGGACAAAATAGTGTTGTGCATGAGGAGACAAAACTAGAAAAAGAATATTAATGAATAATAGTAACTTTTGTATAGTTTGTAGTAGAGAATGGATACGTTTTTATTGCACAAAGCCTCTCTTTAATAAAGAAAGCTATCTCCAGGACAACAGATTAGTTAATGCGATTGATGATAGAGGATGATGTTATTGAATGAAGAATGGTACTCCTATAGCAAAAGAGGTGATGTTGCCTAGAAATGTAGAGGAAGCTGTTGCAGAAGAGGTACAAGGAAGGCGTAGTCAGCCTCAAGTATACAAATGGAATTATAGTGGTGTTTGTTGTATTGGACAGCAATCCATTGATATATTAAGAACATTCCTATGTATCTTTCCAAGGAGAAGTTTACAACACAAAATAAGTTATACCAGTCAACAATGCAAACTTTAGTTAGGAGGCTGTACTATATGAAAACTCCTGCTTTATGTTTAGGATAAATAAATAGAGCACGTTTACATGGTAGTGTGGGAGACGTAGAAAAGGTTTGTGGTGATGTGCAGTTTTGTTTCTTTGGTCCTGAGCAGTATTCTTGGGAAAATGAAGAGTTGTTAAGAAGAGGATATGCAGAACAGGACACATATATTACAGTTGATAGTTTTAAAGAAGAGATTATAAAATTGAACACAGTGTTGGCTAAAAAAACAGAGTTTGCATATGTTGTCAGAGCAACAGTTTGACTTGTATATGGCAAGTTATATGTAAGTAGTGTTACAATAAATTAGAAGATAATACAATGAACAACACATACATATTAGATAACCATTTGTAAGACAATAAAATGTTTGCTAATATAGGAAAACTATGACGGGCCCAAAAAATAAAAATCAACATTTATTATTCTTTACAGCATTGCGAAGAGCCGTTATGGACTACTCTCCAGCACTCACTACAAAACCACAACCCCCGCAGTATGATGCCATCAGGGAAAATTGTGGAGCCGCATCATGAAGTTGAGATTGGAGTTTTGAATGGACTCTCTACTTCGGTGTTGCTGTGGCTGCTATTAAAATCAAGGGTCCTTCAGCTTTGCGTTACCTTTTTGCTGCTTACTATAAACTTCTCTGAAGTATGCTCTACATAGATAAGTGGGCATTTTCCTATTCTTTTAGTTGAAAAGTGTATTATCCAATTATATTACTTTAATTCCTGGTGACATGATTTTCTGTAATGTTTTTGAATTTAGTTTTTGCACACAAGCAGTGCATTGCGGAAGTGCATGTTATAGTTAGCTCAGCTAACTATAACTGCTACATTTCTCTGGTTTTGTGTGTGAAATTGGAGCCCAACTATAACTTCTCCTCAACCTTTGTTTTTAGTGAATATTTAGGGATTTTTTAAATCCTATTTCCTAACTATAACAGCCCTGTAACCTTTGTTTTTTTCCAGTGAGAATATATATATATACTTGGCACTTAAGCGATATAGAGATGCATCCACACGGTGTCTTTACACACCCCCCTCACACCCCTCCTCCACCACCCTTTCTGTCGACTTGGCCATGATTTTGTGCTGTCATTGTACAGTGGCCAGGTTAGACTTCACACGGCACACGACCTTTTTTGCTGCTGAATTTCTATGGGGCCACATCCTTTGTACAGCTGAATCATGTCTCTGTATAAGTATGGCATCATCATTCTACATTATATACATTTGTGTATATCAATGAATGTATGTGCTGCAATTTACAACTTGTGCATGTTTCTTAGATGTTGTACTGTGATAGTGGGCCATTTTTAGTTACAATGACTCACTTTATAGAATTCAGGCATTGTGTTAGTTATCCTATTCACGCACTGTGTGGTTTACTCGTGTTATATTGACATGTTTAGAAATGGCCGCCACCTTCCCCCATGATCAGATGCATTATGTGCTAGAAGTCCTTTCTTTGTGTTACTTCACTGCTATCTAATGCACTTCTTAGTATCTACTCGTTGTGTGCTCAAGACAGTGATACTGTCGAAACGAGTTGTAATTGAGTAAATAAAACTCTGCATGAGCAAACCTTTAATCTGAGTGTGCGCCTTATTGGACTTTCATTTAGATTCATATGTCCGGCTGTGGTTCCACCGGCTTTGCGTAGCACCTGACAACGGGCTCGATCCCGGAAGGAACTTTCTCTTGTTTGGCTAATATATATATATATTGGAAAATAATGTTTTTACTTGCCTATAACTTTGGCGCCAGTTGATAAGTCTTCATAAAATTGGCCAAATTCACAGCAAAAAATCCGCTTTCAGCAAGTGAGATCTCTGAAAATGCTCTAGTTTGCTGGAAGATGAGCTTTCGCCTGTTTCCATGCCCCCTGTCAAGCAAGCAGGGAAACAAACAAATTGCTTTCACACACAGGGGCTTGCATGTGTAGCAGCTCCCTGTGTGTGAAAACAATGCCGGCTCTTGCAGCAATTGGAAGCTGGTTTGGACCATGGGGGCCTTGAGGCTCCCCCTGCAGTCCCTGGGGAAAGGGAGAAAGAGGCAAAACAAAAGTCAGAAAGGAGCAGAAAGATGCAGATTAAAGATCAGAAATTAGCAGAAAGAGGCAGGATAAAGGTCAGCAAAGAGCAGAAAGTGGCAAGATGAAGGTGAGAAACGACCAGAGAGAGGCAGGAGAAAGGTCAGAATCAAGCAGAAAGAGGCAGAATAAAGGTCAGGAAAAAGCAGAAAGTGACAAGATAAAGGTCAGAAAAAAGCAGAAAAGCCGGAATAAAGGTCAAAATGTGCAGAAAGATGATAAATATAGGTCAGCAATGAACAGAAAGAGGTAAAATAGAGGCCATCAGTGAGCAGAAAGAGACAAAATAGAGATCAGCAATGAGCAGAAAGGCAACATAAAGGTCAGAAACAACCAGAAAGAGGCAGAATAAAGGTCAGAATCGAGCTGCAAGAGGCAGAATAAAGGTCAGAAGCTAGAAGCAATATAGAGATCAGCAACAAGAAGAAAGAGTCAAAAATAGAGGTCAGAAACGAGCTGCAAGAGGCAGAATAAAGGTCTGCAACAAGCAGAGAAAAGCAAGATAAAGGTCAGGAACGAGCAGAAAGGCAAGATAAAGGTCAGAAATGAGCAGAAAGAGGAAGAATAAAGGACAGAAATGAGCAGAAAGACGAGAAATAAAGGTCAGCAGTGTGCAGAAAGAGGTAAACGAGAAACCAGCAATAAGCAGAAATAGGCAAAATAGAGATAAGACACAAGGAGAATGAGGAAAGATAGAGGCCAGAAACAAGAAGAAAGCAGAAAAATAAAGGTCAGAATAGAGGAGAAATAGACAGGATAATGGTCAGCAATGAGCAGAAAGAGGCAAACAAAGGTCAGAAACTAGCAGAAGGAGGCAAAATCAAGGTCAAACATGAGTAGAAAGAATCAAAATATAGATAAGCAATGAGTAGAAAGAGGCAAACTAAAGGGCAGAAACAAGCAGAAAGACGCAGAATTAAGGCCAGAAACGATCAGAAAGAGGCAAAATAGAGATTAGAAGTGAGATGAAAGAGACAAAATAGAGAATAGAAGCAAGCAGAAATAAGCAAACTAAAGCTCAGAAACAAGCAGAAAGAGGCAAAATGAAGGGCAGAAAGAGGCAAAATAGACATCAGAAGCGAGCAGAAAGAGGCAAAATAAAGGCCAGCAATGAGCAGAACGAGGCAAAACAGAGATGAGAAACTAGCAGAACGAGGCAAAATAGAGGTAGGAACCCAGCAGAAAGAGTCAAAATAATAGTCAGCGATAAGCAGAAAGAGGCAAAACAGAGATGAGAAACAAGCAGAACGAGGCAAAATAGAGGTAGGAACCCAGCAGAAAGAGTCAAAATAATAGTCAGCAATGAGCAGAAAGAGGCAAGATTAAGATCAGAAACGAATAGAAAGAGGCAAACTACAGGTTAGAAATGAACAGAAGAGGCTAAATAAAAGCCAGCAAGGATTGGGGAGCTGTCTGGGACCGCAGGGTCCTGCGGTTCTCCCCGCAGTCCCTGGGGATGATCAGTTTGACATATCATTAGTGATGTCATCAGTGATGTCACTGACCATGTTATGAGTGATGTAATAAGTGAGGTCATAGCCAGTGCATTGCAGGGGAGTAAGTTTTAGTTAGCTCAGTTAACAATAACTGCTGAATTTCTCTGGTTTTGTACGAGCCTAACTATAACGTCCCTGTAGCCATTGTTTTTTTCAGTAAATGTCTAAGCTTTTTTAAATTCTATTTCCTAACTATAACGTCCCTGTAAACTTTGTTTCTTTCAGTGAATTTTTAATTTAAGGTTGTTCCAATTTTGTCTCCTAAATATAAATAACTTGTAACCTTTGATTTTTTTAAATGAATTTATATGTTTCTTTTTTACTAGTAGTCGCATTTGCAGAGAGATGGAGAAAGGGGGTGGGGCCTCTGACCAGTTCTATTGAATCCCCCTGTAAGAGACATACTGAAGGTAACAGAAGGGCTTCTTGGCCCCTCAGCATCCAAGGGGACTTCATCCCCCAAGCAGTAGTGTGCCAGGAGGCACGTTTGCAGAGTGGTAGAGATGGGGACATGGCCTCTGAAGTCTAGGCCTGGGCGGTAAATTCCGTTCCGCTTGCGGAATTTGCAAAATGTGGGTAATTTTGCATTCTGCGGAGAACGCGGTATCTGCCCAAAATTCTGCGTTGCGAGGCCTTACGGAATTTTTCGCTTGTTTTTGTTCTCAAAATGCGTGTTCACAAGATATTTACCCCCGAGCACGCAAACAGCATTCGCGAACAGGAAAAAAGCATCACGAACAAGCAATTCTGCATGTTTGCAGAATTTCTACGTGGTTGCAGAGATTTTTTAATGTTTTGCGGAGCTTTGCATAGTGCGACTATGCAAATTCCGCCCACCCCTATTGAAGTCCTTACAAAAGACTATGCTCTTTGGGACTTAATTCAGGTAACAGGAAGAGTAGCTGGCCCCCAAGGACTCTCTGGAACCAAGTGAACTACATACCCCAATAAGCAGTGTGCCAGGAGGGGCGTTTGCAGAATGGTGGAGAAAGGGGGTGTGGCCTCCAAAGTCCTCTCAGCAATCAGGCTATGTGGGACTTACTGGAGGTAACTTGAGGGCTTGTTGGCCCCCAAGGACCCTCTGGAGTCAAGGGGACTTTACCCCCCAACCAGCAGTACACCAGGAGGCACGTTTGCAGAGTGGTGGAGAAAGGGGGTGGACCTCTAGCGTCTTGCTGTTCTTTTAAATTGTTTTTCAATTTCTATCTTTATTTGGGGAGCGGGACCACTTGACAATCCTTCCCTAGTGTGGGTGCCCTGGTCCCACTCAGGGCTCCTGCTTGTCACTGGTGAGGACCGTGGGGGAAGCCTCGTGGCCCCCGTGGTTCCTGCCATCTCCCTGTGTCCTGCGAGAGCTGGCATTGTTTATGGACTGAGGGAGTTGCTGAATGTGCCCCTGAGACCTGGCCCACCCGGGGGCCAATTAACAACAAAGCACAGTAGCCCATGCTTCATTTATTTTGTATTTTAGGTGGATACAGCGCAACTCCCACCAAAAAGTTTAACAAATGCTTTTAACCCCAGCGGGGTTCCTGTGGAATGCCTAACTTATGTTAGCTTCAATTGGCATTCCATAGAGCATATTATGAAGCCCATTATCGCCATTTTAGCTGCTGTTTTCTGCCGCTAAAGAGGTGATAATTTTATCGCCTGTCTTGATAATATGCCCCTATGTTATCCATGCAACTAAGTAAATAACTTTTTTAAATTACTCCAAAGTAAATTTAGTTAATCTAATTTTACTTGTACTATAGCTATTGTAGTCTTTGGTTTGAAATGACTATCATTAGTCAAGCCTAAAACATAAGTTAGGCATTCCACTGGATTATCAGTTGAGAGGGGTGAGAACCCGTCTGAAGCACAACAACAATCCCTGTCAGGGTGAGCAACAAAGATTACAAAATTATTCTGCTTAACCCTCTGGTAGCTTGCCACAAAAGCAGCCAGGCTTAACTTAGAGAGGCAATGAGTAAAGTATTCATGCAGCACTCAAACAATAATAAGGTGAAGACACAACACAAGAAAAATCCTGCACCAATTTAAAAACACGGAGAGAACTGTAATAAATAATTTGACACCATAACAACAATAAGCCAATCAGGAGAACTGAAGTTATGTAATTTTAAAGTTTTTAGTGAAAACTAGTGCCTAAAATATCACAGCTGTAACCGCAGACATCTTGCCTTATAAGACATCATCTAGGTCTGAAGTTATGGGGGACCACAATGGAGGTCAGTTCGGAAAAGCAAAGTGGATTGGGCTCTGTCCCTGTTTGCCATCAGATTTAAAAGAATCTTGGAAGAAAAATGTCTGATAAGGTAAAGATCAGCTGGGCAAGAAAGCCATTGGTGCCCGAGGAGGAGGTGTCACTGTTGGGGAACCACTAGACAAAGTTGCAGTGTATATTCCTATGTACAGACGTAGGGGGCGATACCAATGCGATCGGAAACAACTAAAGTTCCAACCGCATCGGAATAGGCTGTTCTGATACCTTTCCAAGTGACCCATTTTGAGGGGGTCAGTCGGAAAGAAATCCAAACCGGATTTCAGAATGGCTTGCAATGGGCTTGGAGAGGCCGACTGCCTTTTGTAAATCCTCCATCAATCCCTCGGGTGGCTCTTTCCAGCCGAGGGAGTACGATGGAAGATTCCCACAGCCTTTCTGTGCTGGCCTTTCCGACACAAAAAGGCTGTGGGAATCGGACTTTGGGGGCCCCTAGCAGGGGCTCCCAAATTGCAAGGCCTCCAGATGGAGGCCCCCTGTTGATCCCTGCACCCTAGGGCAGGCACCTGAAGGAGGTGCCTGCCCCCGGTGCAGGGATGAACTGCACCTCTTCACTTTACAGTGAGAGCATGCATTCCGGTCGGAGCTGTGGTGCTATGATGTGAGGTCTTGCATGGAGGGTGCATTGCAGAGTGGCGGCTCCTAGGAGTTGTGGGGCTGTGATGCGGGTTCCTGCATTAGGATGCATCACGCAGAGGTGGTATCAATGCAGAGCTGAAGGTGATGCGTCGCAGTGTGTCTGTTCTGCTTGGACCAAAGCTGGGCAGACAAAGCAGCTTCAAAACCACTTTGAAGGGTCCAGGGCTAGAGTGGCACCACTTGGGGGGCAAGAATCACAGCAGACAGAGTGTAGGTGCTGGGTTTAAGGTGCTGGGAGTGTTTCCTGTCTCTGAGGCTCTGATCAGGAGTCCAGCCAACTAGCCCTTGGAGTCACTCTGGTGGTCTTAGGTTCCAGATGCAGGTCCGGTACTTTTCCCTCACTCAGCAGGGCAGAAAAGTAGTAGGGCAATACAGTAGCAGCCCTTCTCGCAGCAAAGCAGCACAGTCATTCTTTCTGAGTCTTCCACAGGTCCAGAGGTGTACTAAAGATTTGGGTCTGAGGGTTCATTATTTATACTTGATGTAAGCTTTGAAGTAATAGAAAGTTCTGGAGGATTCCACCCCAGAGGTGTTTGGAATTTCCTGCCTCCCTTCCCTGGCCCGGTTTGTCTGGGGGGCACCAAAGACTAGTGTGAAACTCTTTGTAAGAAGGGTCCCTTCTGATAAGCAAGTGTGGTAAATGACAGCTCCACCCCCCATCAAGTCAGAGATGGCCTATCTTACCAAGACCTATCCCCCCTTGTGTCACTGTCTGGGAGAAATGCACAAAGACCAACTGGCAGCTACATCTAGTCATGTGATCCATAATACAGGCTGCAGGCACCAAATGGTTAGGACAAGAAAATGCCAACTTTCTAAAAGTGGCATTTTCAGACATGCGACTTAAAATCCGACCTTATCATTAAAGTGGTTTTACAATTGCAATTATTTAGGCACCATACTTGATATTCCTACCTACTCCCAATTGAATATTATCACTTATTAAATGTATTAAGGTAACCCAATGTTATCCTATGGGAGAGGTGGGCCTTGCAGTAGTGAAAAACTAATTTAACTGTTTTTCACTACCTGGACATGTAAAACTTAAAGGTACATATCCAATATTTTAAGTACACTGAACCCCGTCATATGGGCTGTTTAGGGTCTATCCTAGGAGTGACATATAGATATTAAATCAAAATGGCATTTTAAAATTGCACATACAAGCTTCAATGACAGGTCTAAGGCATGTTTTAAGGGCTACTTATGTGGGTGGTACAATCAGTGCTGCAGACCCTCTGGTCGCATTTATTTCTCAGGCCCTGGACACATGTAGCACCATTTTACTAGGGACTTACAAGTAAATTAAACATGCTAACTGGGTGTAATCCAATGTTACCATGTTTTAGGAAGGAAGCACAAGCACTTTAGCACTGGTTAGCAGTGGTAAAGTGTGCACTGTTCTAAAATTCAACAAAAAGTAGTTCAGAAAACTGGAGGGTGAATCAAAACATTTGCGGATGACCCTGCAGAGACTGCCAGGTTGAACACCAGCCAATTTGCCTTTGGAGTCACTGTTGTAGTCTGGAGATCAAGTAGCAAGGCAGACATCAAGCAGCAAGGCAGTCCTCTGAGGGTATCAGGTAAGATTTAGACAGCAGGGCAGTCTTCTTGTAGCAGCAGGACAGTCCTCTGAAGTACAAAGTAGGCCTCATGCAGCTGGCCAGTCCTCTGAAATACAAGATAGTCTTTTCGGGGCCCTCAACACGCCTAGGAGTAAAATGAAGAATGGGTCTGAGGGTTCTATTTTTATATCTGGTAACAGCTTTGAAGTTAAACAAACTTCTAGAGTTTCCCCACACAGAGGCTTCTGGAATTTCCTTTCTCCCTGCCCAGGCTCCAAGGGGCCATAAAAACATAGTTTGAGGCAACTAATGTAAGTGGGGTATGGAATAGCTCTGCCCCATACATCCTGGCAGGATGGCCCATTGTACAAACCACTAGTCCCCCTTTGTAACTCTGTCTGGGAGGACTACACAAAGGCCACCGGCTACAGATACTAAAAAGTTAGGACAAGAAACTGCCAACTTTCTAAAAATGGCATTTTCAGAATTGTGACTTAAAATTCAACTTTACCATTAAAATGGATTTTAAATTACAATTATTTTGAGTCCAAACTTGGCATTTCTACCTGTTCTGCATCAAATGTTTGAGCCCATGTGACTCAGTAAAAGTGATATCAGAATGGATAATGAAGTGAGCTTGCAGCCCAAAGAGAAGTGAGAGCTTAAAGATGAAACATGACCATGGCAGAATGACAGAGCTGAGCAGAAACACAGGCGATGGTCCAGCCTGGAATTCTGTGATACATGCAAGAACAAGACTGCAGTGCCTCAGATAGAATATGCAAAAAAAGCAAGGTGATGAAAGGAACGCCTAAAGAAAATATCAACCACTGGCCCATCACTCGGGCCCCAGTCCAGACCATCATTTAAATTTTATATCCACTGTGCCATTCTAGACAGAGATTCTCTTTGTGCATATCATTCTTAGTCCTGGTTAAATAGCCTTTTGTCCTGCTTAAATAGGTCCTACTTCAATAGGAACAGTCCAGCCTGAACAGCTCTGACAGGTCCCCTCCAAATGAGAACACCAGCAACCCCAGACTGGTTGCTTGTGATAGACTGAGATGTGGCCCTGAGTAATAACCATTTGCTGAAATTATATTAAACATTCCACCTATTGCTTTTTTGTTTCCAATACAATGCCCAGAATGCAATGGGTATGCCTATCTGTGGATCCTGGCCTCATTGTGCCTCTGAAGCCAAGCTGCACCCAACTCAAGGTGCCTAAATAAGCCTAAACTGTTCTTCGGTGGCTTATGCTCCATTTCAGAGAGGACCTGACTTGGCAGCTTGGGCTGGACTGTTACTATTGGAGCAGAGACAAAGCTGATTTGTTTACAGCTGGGTCTAATTTGAGGTGGTATGGTGGTCAACACAATGATGGACTTGGATGCAGTTAGAGTAATTACCAGTGGTTTAGATTAACTGAAGCATTCCATCCATTGGCTTTTTGTTTGTTTCAGGGCAAGGCCCTAATTGTGAAAGGTATTCCCAGATGTTGTTCTCATGCTCACTGTGCCACTGTTACCATGCTGAACCCAACTGAAGAGGTTTGAATAGGTAGAAACTGGTCTTGGGTTGCTTGTGTTGTGTTTTGGAAATGATCATGCTTGGCAGTTCAGGCTGGACTGTTCCTCTAGGAGCTCAATCAAGTGTGATTTGCATATGGCTGGGTCTGAGGTGGCTTGGTGGGCAAAATAATATTGGACTTGGATGCAGCTGGAGTAATTACCTGTGGCTATGATTAATCTAAGCATTCCACCATTCACTTTTTTGTTTCCTTGAGTGCAACGTCTTATGTGTTATGGATATGTCCATATGTGAGTCCAATGCTCACTGTGTCACTGTAAGCAAGTTACACCCGAAGGAAGAGGCCCAAATACATTGTAATTATTCTTGGGTTGCTTGTGTTCCAGTTAAGATAGGACCTCGCTTGGCCAATCAGACTGGACAGTTCCTACTGGAGCAGGACCAAGGCTGATTTACATAAGGCTTGGTAAAATCTGAGATGGCATGGTTGGTAAAATTAAGATGGACTGGGAGGCAGCCCTGAGTAATTACGAGTGGCTGGATTAATTCAAGCATTCCAGCCATAGAATTTTTGTTTACTTCATTTCAAAGCCTACATTCTGTGCCTGTGTGTGTGTGTGACTGAAGAGATCAAAACAGCTTGGGTCACTGGTGTTCTAGTTCAGAGAGGATCTGGCTTGACCATCAGATTGAACTATTCCTTTTGGAGCGTGACCAAGGAGGATTTGCATATAGCTAGGTTTAATCTGAGATGGCATTCTAGGCAAAACAATGATGGAAAGGGAGACAGCCCTGAGTAATTATCAATGGCTGAGGTTAATTCAAGCATTCCACCGATCGCATTTTTATTTACTTCATTTCTGTTAGAAATGGGGGTCTCTAGTTGGCAAGGGCTTGCACCTTTGTCCAAATAGGGACCCTTCTTCCTAGTCAGGGTAAGGGAGTTACACTCCTAAAATAACCCCCGCTCACCCCTTGGTAGCTTGGCACCAACAGTCAATCTTAGAGGCAGTGTGTAAAGCATTTGCACATAACCAACAGTAATACAGTGTAAGCACTACAAAAGGACACCACACCAGTTTAGAAAAATATCCAATATTTTTAAATACTTAAGACAAGACCAAAACGATAAAAATCCACAATACAGTACTTAAAAATCTTCAGTTATCAAAATAATCTTGTAAAACAGTTCCTTGATGTCGATAGTTCCATCCTGGGCTATCACGGCGTCGTGAGCAAACAAATCCAAACAGTTCTGGCTGACCCCGGCGTCGCAGGCCAGCTACGGCTTTGGGAAGACCCACAATCAGTACCTTTCAGAAATGCAGGGCGTCAATGACCTCTCGTTGATCTTCCGAACACACGGCGTCGGATGGCATCGGTTCTGGAGGTCGGTGCAGAAGTCATCTGGGTCCTCGAAGTCACACGCGTTGCAGATCGATCTCCTCTCTGATGGAGTCAGGAGCGCTATCGTTGGCAGGTGTCGGGTGCTGCGATGCGAAGTGCAGCGGTGCGGCGTGAGGTGCCCTCAGGTCGCGGTGGGATCAGTGGCACGGTGGTGGCGTCAGATGGCATCGTTGTTGAGACCAGCGTTGCGGTGTGAGACGAAGGTGATGCTCGTCACGGTGCTGGCAGGTCCCAGTGCAAGAAGAAGCGTTGTCAGGGCTGGAGCGCTGTCATCAGCTGATGAACTGTAGTCCGGCGTCGGTAGGCCAAGGCTGCGGTGCAGGATGAGGGCAGTGCGTCGCGTAACTTTACGAGCGGTGCCCTCGAACCACGGTGCAAGCAGCGGCGTCGATTCCAGCGTGGAGCGTCATCAGGGATACCAAGGCGTCGTCGTGAGGCGGTGCAGAATGTGGTGCCCACAGGTCGTGGTGAGAGCAGCGGCTCGGTGGCGGCGTCAGCAGATGTCGTCGGGAGACCAGGCTCACGGTGCGGCGCTGCGGCAGTGCCCTCTGTGGTGCCGTCAGGACACAGAGATGGCAGCGGCATCGTTGACATTGTCGGGTTGCTTTTCTTCTGTTGCAGCACAAAACACAAAGTTCCCAGTGCTGAGGGCAGAAGAGCTTGAAGTCTTTGCTGTTCCTGAGACTTCAAGAACAGGGGGCAAGCTCTATCTCAATCCCTTGGAGAAACTCACAAAAGTAGATTGCAGAAAGTTCAGTCCAGTTCTTTCACTGCCCAAGACAGAAGCAGCCACTGCAGGCCAACACAGCAAAGCACAGAGCAAAGTGGTAGTTCCTCCTCACAGCTTCTACAGCTCTTCTTCTTCGCAGATTTCGTGATCCAAAAGAGTTCTTTGAAGTCTTTTCTTTCCCTGAGACTTCCACCAGGAGGTAAGCTCTACTTCAAGCCCTTGGAGAAAACTCTAACAGCAGGATGATGAAAGCACAGTCCAGTCCTTTCCCTACCCAAGACAGAAGCAACCGCTGCAGGCCAACCCCACAACACGCAGCATAGGGGCAGTATTCCTCCTCCAGCTTTCCCGGTCCTTCTTCCTGGCAGGTTCCTTAGTTCAAAAGTAATCTAAAGTTCTGGGATGTGGGCCCCAATATTTATTCCACCAAATCCTTTGTCCTCTGAAGACAGAGGGTCCTGTACCTAGTTCAACCCAGTTCTGGGGGCATTCTGCCAGGGTGCACCTTCTCCTTCCACAGGAGGTGGAGCCAGCATTGTGGAAGGCAGGCACAGCCCTATTCAGACCCAGGTGCAACTCCCCCACCCATCTACATGCAGATAGGTCTATTAAGCCATGTGCTGACTCACCCTGTCTCCTGGAGTCTCCCCCAGACGCTGTCACTCACAAACCAGATAGACAATACACAAGCTAGAAGAGGCAGGCTGGATGGTTAGATAGGAAAATACCTAAAAGTGGTATTTTCAAACACAGAATATTAAAACCATCTTCACTAAAAGATGTATTTTATTATTCTGAGTTCAGTCATACTAAACTCGAATTCCTACCATGTTCCCTGGGTCAGTTAGGATTATAGAATGTTATAATCTGCCCATTCAGTCCTATGGGGAACAGGTAGCCTTGCAATAGTGAAAAACAAAGCAGGCTGTAATTCACTATTAGGACATGCCACACATACCAGGGCATGTCCTACCTTTCACATACAATGCACCCTGCCCACAGGGGTACCTTGGGCCTACCTTAGGGGTGACTAATATGTAGAAAAGGGAAGGTTTGGGACTGGCAAGTGTGTGCACTTGCCAGGTCAACATGGCAGCCCCAGGCTGCACACAGGCTCTGCAATGGCAGGCCAGAGTTACATTTTACGGGCTGTTTGCGTGAGTGACACAATCCAGTGCTGCAGCCCACCAACAGCATTTGATTTATAGGCCCTGGCACTTGCAGTGCACTTTACTAGGGACTGACACATAAATCAAATAGGCCAATCATGGAAACACCAATACATAACACAGCACTCGCAGTGCACTTTACTAGGGACTGACACATAAATCAAATAGGCCAATCGTGGAAACACCAATACATAACACAGTTTACACAGAGAGCATATGCACTTTAGCACTGATTGGCAGTGGGAAAGTGCCCAGAGTCCTAAAACCCACACAAACAGGTCAGGAAAAAATAGGAGGAAAAAGCAGAAAGTGTAGGGATAACCCTGCAAAAAGGGCCATTTCCAACACAACCCCCTTCCAGCCTAAAGCCAGGGAAGACCAATCCATACCTCGATGGACTTCCCTGCTTGGGGCGATAGAACATGGAACCTGGCCAGCAACAGCAGGGTTTTCTTTCCTGTTCTATGCCTTCCTGAACCTAGTTGGATTCCTCTATCCACACTCTCAGGGCTCACTAAGCTGACCCATGGGGAACCATTCTCCTCACGTGTAAACTCCATCTGTGCAGCACCTAAACTTACTTTGCTCACAGATGTGTCCCAACAGGCCAACAGTGCCCACATAGCCAACACAGTGGTGTGGCCCTGTCCACCCTTGGGGTGTGACTCCTGTCCCCCTTCCAGGGGCAACCCTGTCCCCCAGGACAGCAAGCCACAGTGGCTACTGACAGTTGTCAGTGGGGAGACCCAGGCCTTATGCCTCTCAGGGCTCTCTAACCTCTGTGACGCTGAGAGTGGGGGGCGGTATCCCCAGGTGCCTGGCACACTTTGTCCACTCTCCCTCTTGACAGGTCAGGGATGACATCCTGGCACTGACCCACCAGCCCAGGGTCTGTGCCCTGCGGCTGGACAGGAGACTGGGGTGGGTTCTCCCACACCCTGTCCTCCTCCCTGGGGCTCTGTACCCTCCCACCTGGAGGGGTACCCCCTTCCAGAATTGTCAGGCCACCTGTGGCAGGTGTTCTGCACAATTCGCCCACCAGTTCAGGGGTGCTATTCTGCAACTGGTACACCAGCCCAGGGTCTGTACCCTGTGGCTGCACCGGAGACTGGGGTGGGCTCTCCCACACCTGGCCCTCCTCCTTGGGGCTCTGTACCCTCCCATCTGGAGCGGCACACCAGAAGACAAACTGGTAGGGGGACTTTTAGCAGTCACCCCTCCCTCCAGGTCAGGGGGGACACCCTGAACCTGGCCCTCCAACCCAGGGTCTATGCCCTTAGGCTGGACCTGTACCTGGCAGCCCAGGACTTATGGGGGAGTACACCAACCCCCCAAGGGAAACACACTCCTCATGAGTTGTGTGAGAGTCTGCCTGGCGCAGGTCTCCAGCCTCCTGTCCACCTGCCAAAGCATGAAGACATCCCAGGCCAGAAGTGGCCTCACCAGGGTCAGTCCTGGGGTGCTTTGACCTCAGAGCTGGCAACCCCTAACCTGCTGGTCCTTCCACTGGGGACGGCATCCGCCACTCACTCTTTTGTCTGGACTTATGCACTCTCCCAACTGGAGCAGTGCTGCCAGACACCAGAACCGGTGAGAGGCTGGTTACAGCAGTCCCCCCAAACACTAGGCGATCCCCCTCAATGGGTGGCCTTTCAGTACAGCCTAGGCTCCCCACCTAGTGTTCCCTAATGGAACCACCCAGGCTCTGGGACCGGATTTCAGGCACCTTGGACCTCAGCCCCTTCCCACTCCTCCTCCGGGGAGACAGGACGTGAGTCCCTACACCCTTCCCACGACACCGGGACCTATCTGGGCTACCATGAACATTTCCCACCACCCATGGTTGGGAAATACCTAAGCCTTTTCCTTCCGGGTCACCCCCAGATGCTTCTTCAGACCCTCTGGAATCTACCACAAGGTCTGCCTCCAATGCAAACTCCCTGGGGTTAGAAAACTCACACTCCACCGGGTGTTGGCATAGCTCTGTAAAACAGGGACTTAAAATATGCTCTCCAACAATTGAATCACACAGCTCCACACAGGTGTTAACCAAACTACCCTAACCCAACCACCCAGTGCCTCAGAAAAGTACCCACATCCTTCTAACAAGACTTATGAGACAGTGTCTGAATGTTGCTGTCTCGCAACCCATGCTCTTCTGGCTGGTCTCTATACTCACTTACCAGGACTTCTATCACGGGGGAACCCCTCTCCCTGGACCTCTCATCTAGAGTCAGTAGGGTGTCGATCCCACTACCAGGAATATGATCCCCTGTGCCAGTTCCCCAATCCACCTCAGGGACACTGCATACCACTGGAGTAACCTCACAATCCTGAACCCCCTGGTGTATGTCAAACCCCGTCCTTGAAGCAGGAAACCCAAATTTGTGTGTGCGTGTACCTCCCCCTCAGTACTGGAGACTAAATTTTTGCTGCCACCATCTGGGCTGAACAAAGCCCTACGGCTTCCCAATCCAGCTCTCTCATTTTAAGCTGACGATCCAAGATCATCTTCTTTTCCTCCATGGCTATATTTTTGTCTTCCATTTCCCTCTCCATCCAGAGCTTTTCCAACTCAAACTTCCTTGCTTCCCGCCTGTCCTCCAGCTCCTCTGGGGACAAGCCACTGCTACCTGGCCTTGAGGGTTCCCTCCCTCCTAAAAGCACATCCACCATAGAAATAGGCTCCTCCGCCTCTCCACCGAGACCACCAGATTGCCCACTGGCATGTCTGGCTGCTACCCAGGCCCTCAGCACCTTTTGTAGCTCATCCTTCCTGGTGAGGCCTCTGACCTGGACTTTCAGGTTCTTGCAAATCGCTTTCAATTCTTTTCCGTTGTAGGATTCCAAACTATCCTCTTCAAAGGCAATTTCCATTGATGCAATTGATGATGCTCTAGATTCAGGCATGTTGAAGTAGCAAGTTCAAACTTGCAAGATCAAAAAACAGGCCAAACAGAAAAAGAACCAGTATGTTGTATGCAATGGTCTGTGAGATGGTGGTAGTGCACACCAATCACTAGTAGTCAAGTGCAAACACAAGTCCTATCCTCACCGCTGACAACCAATGTTAGAAATGGGGGTCTCTAGTTGGCAAGAGCTTGCACCTTTGTCCAAATAGGGACCCTTCTTCCTAGTCAGGGTAGGGGAGTTACACTCCTAAAATAATCCCTGCTCACCCCCTTGGTAGCTTGGCACCAGCAGTCAGGCTTATCTTAGAGGCAGTGTGTAAAGCATTTGCACATAACCAACAGTAATACAGTGTAAGCACAACAAAAGGACACCACACCAGTTTAGAAAAATATCCAACATTTTCATATACTTAAGACAAGACCAAAACGTTAAAATCCACAATACAGTACTTAAAAATCTTCAGTTATCAAAATAACCTTGTAAAACAGTTCCTTGATGTCAATAGCTCCGTCCGAGGCTATCAGGGCGTCATGAGAAAACAAATCCAAACAGTTCTGGCTGACCGCAACGTCGCGGGGCAGCTACGGCGTTGGGAAGACCCGCAAACAGTACCTTTCAGAAATGCAGGGTGTGGATGACCTCTCTTTGGGCCCGATTCACAGAACTAACTTAAGACAAAATCCTAAACTTACTACCAGTTTGGTATTCACAGAAGGCACTTATTAATTTTGGTATTCACAGAAGGCACTTACTCATTTCGGTATTCACAGAAGTTAGGAGTCCTAACTTTATGACTCCTAAATGCCTTCTGTGAATACCGAAAGTCTTAAAATTAGGATCTTTCTCAGTTTAGGAGTAGTAAAGTTAGGACTCCTAACTTTACTACTCCTAAACTGAGAAAAATCCTAACTTTACGGCTATAGGTATTCACAGAAGGCATTTAGGAGTCCTAAAGTTAGGAGTCCTTACTTTACTACTACTAAATTGAGAAAAATCCTAATTTTAAGACTTTCGGTATTCACAGAAGGCATTTAGGAGTCCTAAAGTTAGGAGTTCTAACTTTACTACTACTAAACTGAAGTACCCACATCCTTCTCACAAGACTTATGAGACAGTGTCTGAATGTTGCTGTCTCGCAACCCATGCTCTTCTGGCTGGTCTCTATACTCACTTACCAGGACTTCTATCACGGGGGAACCCCTCTCCCTGGACCTCTCATCTAGAGTCAGTAGGGTGTCGATCCCACTACCAGGAATATGATCCCCTGTGCCAGTTCCCCAATCCACCTCAGGGACACTGCATACCACTGGAGTAACCTCACAATCCTGAACCCCCTGGTGTATGTCAAACCCCGTCCTTGAAGCAGGAAACCCAAATTTGTGTGTGCGTGTACCTCCCCCTCAGTACTGGAGACTACATTTTTGCTGCCACCATCTGGGCTGAACAAAGCCCTACGGCTTCCCAATCCAGCTCTCTCATTTTAAGCTGATGATCCAAGATCATCTTCTTTTCCTCCATGGCTATATTTTTGTCTTCCATTTCCCTCTCCATCCAGAGCTTTTCCAACTCAAACTTCCTTGCTTCCCGCCTGTCCTCCAGCTCCTCTGGGGACAAGCCACAGCTACCTGGCCTTGAGGGTTCCCTCCCTCCTAAAAGCACATCCACCATAGAAATAGGCTCCTCGGCCTCTCCACCGAGACCACCAGATTGCCCACTGGCATGTCTGGCTGCTACCCAGGCCCTCAGCACCTTTTGTAGCTCATCCTTCCTGGTGAGGCCTCTGACCTGGACTTTCAGGTTCTTGCAAATCGCTTTCAATTCCTTTCCGTTGTAGGATTCCAAACTATCCTCTTCAAAGGCAATTTCCATTGATGCAATTGATGATGCTCTAGATTCAGGCATGTTGAAGTAGCAAGTTCAAACTTGCAAGATCAAAAAACAGGCCAAACAGAAAAAGAACCAGTATGTTGTATGCAATGGTCTGTGATATGGTGGTAGTGCACACCAATCACTAGTAGTCAAGTGCAAACACAAGTCCTATCCTCACCGCTGACAACCAATGTTAGAAATGGGGGTCTCTAGTTGGCAAGAGCTTGCACCTTTGTCCAAATAGGGACCCTTCTTCCTAGTCAGGGTAAGGGAGTTACACTCCTAAAATAATCCCTGCTCACCCCCTTGGTAGCTTGGCACCAGCAGTCATGCTTATCTTAGAGGCAGTGTGTAAAGCATTTGCACATAACCAACAGTAATACAGTGTAAGCACAACAAAAGGACACCACACCAGTTTAGAAAAATATCCAACATTTTCATATACTTAAGACAAGACCAAAACGTTAAAATCCACAATACAGTACTTAAAAATCTTCAGTTATCAAAATAACCTTGTAAAACAGTTCCTTGATGTCAATAGCTCCGTCCGAGGCTATCAGGGCGTCATGAGAAAACAAATCCAAACAGTTCTGGCTGACCGCAACGTCGCGGGGCAGCTACGGCGTTGGGAAGACCCGCAAACAGTACCTTTCAGAAATGCAGGGTGTGGATGACCTCTCTTTGGGCCCGATTCACAGAACTAACTTAAGACAAAATCCTAAACTTACTACCAGTTTGGTATTCACAGAAGGCACTTATTAATTTTGGTATTCACAGAAGGCACTTACTCATTTCGGTATTCACAGAAGTTAGGAGTCCTAACTTTATGACTCCTAAATGCCTTCTGTGAATACCGAAAGTCTTAAAATTAGGATCTTTCTCAGTTTAGGAGTAGTAAAGTTAGGACTCCTAACTTTACTACTCCTAAACTGAGAAAAATCCTAACTTTACGGCTATAGGTATTCACAGAAGGCATTTAGGAGTCCTAAAGTTAGGAGTCCTTACTTTACTACTACTAAATTGAGAAAAATCCTAATTTTAAGACTATCGGTATTCACAGAAGGCATTTAGGAGTCCTAAAGTTAGGAGTTCTAACTTTACTACTACTAAACTGAGAAAAATCCTAATTTTAAGACTTTCAGTATTCACAGAAGGCATTTAGGAGTCCTAAAGTTAGGAGTCCTAACTTTACTACTACTAAACTGAGAAAAATCCTTATTTTAAGACTTTCGGTATTCACAGAAGGCATTTAGGAGTCCTAAAGTTTGGAGTCCTAACTTTTCCACTCCTAAACTGAGAAAAATCCTAATTTTAAGACTTTCGGTATTCACAGAAGGCATTTAGGAGTCCTAAAGTTAGGACTCCTAACTTCTGTGAATACCGAAATGAGTAAGTGCCTTCTGTGAATACCAAAATGAGTAAGTGCCTTCTGTGAATACCAAAATGAGTAAGTGCCTTCTGTGAATACCAAAATGGTAGTAAGTTTAGGATTTTGTCTTAAGTTAGTTCTGTGAATCGAGCCCTAAGAGCTTCCGAACACACAGCGTTAGTAGGTGTTGGTTTCGGAGGGCGGTGCAGAAGTCATCGAGGCCCTCGAAGTCACCTGCGTTGCAGATTGATCTCCTCTCTGATGGAGTCAGGAGCGCTGGCGTCGGCAGGCGTCGGGTGCTGCGGTGCGAAGTGCAGCAGTCCGGCATGCGTTGCCCTCAGGTCGCGGTGTGAGAAGCGGCTCGGTGGCGGCATCAGATAGTGTTGTCGTTGAGACTAGGGTCACGGTGTGAGATGAAGACGGTATTCGTCGCAGTGTTGGCAGGTCCCGGTGCAAGCAGCGGGGTCATCGGGGCTGGAGCACTGTCGTCGGCTGATGAACTGGTGTCGATGGCACCGGCGTCAGTAGGCCACGGCTATGGTGCAGGACGAGAGCAGTGCGTCATGTAACTTTACGAGCGGTGCCCTCGAACAACAGTGCAAGCAGCGTCGTTGTCGGGGATACCAAGTCGTCATGGTGAAATGAGGCAGTGCAGAGTGCGGTGCCCACAGGTCGCAGTGCGAGCAGCAGCTCGGTGGCGGCATCAGCAGGCATCGTCGGTGAGACCAGGGTAGCGGTGCGGCGTTGCGGCGGTCCCCTCTTCGGTGCCGTCAGGGCAGTGTCGTCGGATCGCTTTTCTCCTGTTGCAGCACAAAACACACAGTTCCCAGTGCTGAGGGCAGAAGAGCTTGAAGTCTTTGCTGTTCCTGAGACTTCTTGAACAGGGGGCAGGCTCTACCTCAAGCCCTTGGAGAAACTCACAAAAGTAAATTGCAGAAAGTTCAGTCCAGTCCTTTCACTGCCCAGGACAGAAGCAGCCACTGCAGGCCAGCACAGCAAACCACACAGCAAAGTGGTAGTTTCTCCTCACAGCTTCTACAGCTCTTCTTCTTGGCAGTCTTCTTGATCTAAAAGAGTTCTTTGAAGTCTTTTCTATCCCTGAGACTTCCAACAGGATGCAAACTATACTTCAAGCCCTTGGAGAAAACTCTAACAGCAGGATGATGAAAGCACAGTCCAGTCCCTTCCCTACCCAAGACAGAAGCAACCACTGCAGGCCAACCCCACAAAACGCAGCATAGAGGCAGTACTCCTCCTTCAGCTTTTCTGGTCCTTCTTCCAGGCACGTTCCTTAGTTCAGAAGTAATCTAAAGTTCTGGGCCCCAATATGTATACCACCAAATCCTTTGTCCTCTGAAGGCAGAGGGTCCTGTACCTAGTTCAAACTAGTTCTGGGTGCATTCTGCCAGAGTGCACCTTCTTCCATTGTCAGTGTGGACCAGGGTCATCAGACGCACCACAGGAGGTGGAGCCAGCATTATGGAAGGCAGGCACAGCCCTATTCAGACTCAGGTGCGACTCCTCCCACCCATCTACATGCAGATAGGTCTATTCATCCCTATGCTGACTCAACCTATCTCCTGGAGTCTCCCCCAGCCCCTGTCACTCACAAACCAGACAGACAATACACACGCTAGCAGAGGCAGGCTGGATGGTTAGGTAAGAAAATACCTAATTTCTAAAAGTGGCATTTTCAAACACAGATTGTTAAAACCTTCCTCACTAAAAGTTGTGTTTTATCATTCTGAGTTCAGGCATACTAAACTCGAATTCCTACCATGTTCCCTGGGTCAGTTAGGATTATAGGATGTTATAATAAAACTGCCCATTCTGGCCTATGGGGAACAGGTAGCCTTCTTGCATTAGTTAAAAACAAAGTAGGCTGTAATTCACTATCAGGACATGCCACACAAACCAGGGCATGTCCTACCTTTCGCATACAATGCACCCTGCCCACAGGGGTACCTTAGCCCTACCTTAGGGGTGACTAACATGTAGAAAAGTGAAGGTTTAGGGACTGGCAAGTGTGTGCACTTGCTAAGTCGACATGGCAGCCCCAGTCTGCACACAGGCTCTGCAATGGCAGGCCAGAGTTACACTTTACGGGCTGTTTGCGTGGGTGGCAGAATCTAGTGCTGCAGCCCACCAACAGCATTTGATTTATAGGCCCTGCCACTCGCAGTGCACTTTACTAGGGACTGACACTTAAATCAAATAGGCCAATTGTTGAAACACCAATCCATAAAACAGTTTACACAGAGAGCATATGCACTTTAGCACTGATTGTCAGTGGGAAAGTGCCTAGAGTCCTAAAACCAACACAAACTGGTCAGGAAAAAATAGAAGGAAAAAGCTAAAAGTTTAGGGATAACCCTGCAAAAAGGGCCATGTCCAACAAGTTCATAGCCTAATTTTGGTGGGCATGCCCAGATGTGGGTCTCATCTTTACTGTGCCCTGATCAAAGAGGCCAAAATAGCCCAAAAGAAGTATTAGGTCGATTGTGTTCTGTTTGGAGAGGACCAGGACTCAAAGGCCAAAAAAGTCTTGCTAGTATTGGAGGCGGTGGAGCTATTCACCTCGCTGGTTGGGCGGATATAAACACCTCACGACGCGGGATGCACCTGAAGAGTGCCAGGACTCAAAGGCCCAGAAAGCCTCACTGGTATTGGAGGCGGGGGAAGATTTTGAGCATGCCAGCCTGACACACATGTACACCATTAACTGTGTGGCATAGGACATGCTTGGAGAGGGGCAGGACGGAAAGGCCCAGAAAGCCTTGCTAGTATTAGAGGCTGGGAAAGATTTATAGCACTCTAGTCAGATGCATATAGGTGTCACATTCACCACATGCACGGGCTGTGCATGTCGAAGGCCAGGACTCAATGGCCCTGAATACCTTGCTGGTATTGGAGGTGGGGGAAGTTGTTCAGTGTGCCAGTCGGGCACAAAAAAGCCCCACTTACACCCTTGTGAGTGGGTGGCAAGGTTACAGGGATTCTGCACAAATCCAAAACTATGAACAGGAAATGGGACCTTGGTGAATAGGGACGGAGTTGCTTCATCATCTAGGGTGGGCGTAATTTGCGTAGTCGCGCTACGCAAAGCTCCACAAAACGGTAAGAAATCTCTGCGAGCATGCAGAATTTTCGCAAACACATGGAATTGCTTGTTTGCAATGCTTTTTTCCTGTTTGCGAACGCTGTTTGCGTGTTCGGGGGGAAATATCTTGCGAACACGCATTTTGAGAATGCAAACAAGCAAAAAATTCAGCAGAATGCAGAATTTTGGGCAATTCCGCATTCTCCGTGGAATGTGAAATTACCCGAATTCCAAAAATTCCGCGAGCGGAGCGAAATTTACCACCCAGGCCTACTTAGTACTCACGAACCCAGGACCGACTAGCTATAGTGTCTCACTTGCTCTCCTACTCACTCACAGAGAAACCTTTTCGCTCACTCTCTTGTACTCGTCCACAATGAGATCTGACGGAGACACAAAACAGTTTAAAATATTTATTTTAACTTACATGCAGTATACATGCTACAACAAGCAGGAAAATGCATAGTACAGATATTATCAGCATAGCAGTCAGTCCATAGATCATGAAGGGAGATGTCATCATAAAAAGACAATGGAGAAAGGACTATAGCGTCTAACCTCCCTCCTCTTGCTAAGAAAAATTATTATTATATAATAATAGATCTCTGGGCTTTGTCAGCAGACCCCATACCTTAGCCTGTAGGTGGTAGATCTGCTCCATAGGTGCTCTTCTTCCTGGAAAGGTCTCTCTCCAAGTGTGTGTCACCTATTTGTGCACCCCACTAAAAACCCAAGTCGGTTGTCCAAACAACAGCTGCATCGATGTGTTTTGTCTTAGGGCTCAGGAATGGCCAGTATAAAATAAGAGGGGGTATTGTTGTTCGACCTTGCACATAATGTTCAGACAAAATCCCAGGAGCATGCAGGGAGTGAACACAGCGATGAGTTCTCATATAAAAACATTCTTTGAAATTATTGCAAAAATAAAGATGTGCAGTAATGTGTGCAAAGCAGCAGGCAAGCTGCAACATGCTCATGCTAAGTTAGTGAAAAACAACAATGTCCCTATGGGCTACATGACAGCACCTCTTTCAAGAGGGCCATGACACAAAGGGCCAAAATACCTTGCTGGTATTGGAGGAGGGGGAAACTTTTCAGCATGCCCGACAGATGCATATATATCTCACATACACTTTGCAGCATAGGACAGGCTTGGAGAGGACCAAGACTCAAGGGTCCAGAAAGCCTTGCTAGTATTGGAGGCAAGGAAGCTTGTCAGTGCGCCAGCTGGGTGCATACAAACACCACTTACACTCCATGGCACATGGCGTACTTGGAGAGGGCAAGGACTCAGAGGCCGAGGAAGCCTTGCTGATATTGGAGGCAAGGGAAGCTTAGCAGCATGCCGGTTGGGCACATATACATGCCACATATGCCCTACAGCACATGCCTGGGCAAAGGGTGGGCCTGTCTTTGCCTGTCATCACCCAGAAGACGCTGAGATGGCCCACCTCCATTTTATTTTCTTACTCTAGAGGTTTAATATCCCTGCTGTCATGGGAAAGAGGACAACTACGTAGTACAGCCCCTGCAGCTATTGTTACAACAATAGATTCCATCTTGGAGCCCACAGTGGGTATAATTGCAAATGAGATTACATTAAGTGAAAGAAAGCTATCAATAAAAGGGGCTGGTCCTCCTGATCTTGTTAAACAGAATGAAATGGCTGGGATCCATGCTTCTGCAGATAAGTATTATGCTTGTTTGCCTCTTCAATAGGAAAATTCCGCTAGCACCCAACCAGAGTGCACCTACACCTAAACCTCCAGTCAAAATGAAAAAAGGAGGTGTTACAAAAAAGATGGAGTTAGGCGGCAGTAAAGCAGCCAGATCCAAGTGGGACATTGTACACTGTGGGACTGACTTGGATTACTTAGACTTAGGGGCCGATTACGATCCTGGAAAAACCCGGTACAAACCGTGGGTCGGAGCTTTTTCTCCGTCCGACTCGTACCGGGTTGTAAAACTTTACAAACATGCAATTACGATTCGTTCGGAAACACCATTCCCGTACGATTCGGAAAAAAGACCAACCGACAGAAAAATACATACAAATGTGATCTGGGACACCGCGGACGTGACGTCCGGACGGAGTTAGGCATGTTTTTACGTACCAGCAATTACGATTCGCACCGACTGCAGTCCGGATGGGAAAATTTTTACGGCACCTAAAAAGTGCCGGAAAAGCTAAGTACGCAGCGATGCGAGCTGATTAGGGGGCCCGGTACGCGCCGTACCCCCCCCGCCCCCCGTATGTACGGAGCGTACTCCCACCCCCATATGTACGGAGCGTACCCCCACCCCCATATGTACGGAGCGTACCCCCCAGCCCCCCGTATGTATGGAGCGTACCCCCCAGCCCCCCATATGTACGGAGCGTACCCCCGTACCCCCCGTATGTACGGAGCGTACCCCCCAGCCCCCCATATGTATGGAGCGTACCCCCGTACCCCCCAGCCCCCCGTATGTACGGAGCAAACCCCCCAGCCCCCCATATGTATGGAGCGTACCCCCGTACCCCCCAGCCCCCCGTATGTACGGAGCGTACCCCCGTACCCCCCCGTATGTACGGAGCGTACCCCCGTACCCCCCAGCCCCCCGTATGTACGGAGCGTACCCCCGTACCCCCCCGTATGTACGGAGCGTACCCCCGTACCCCCCAGCCCCCCGTATGTACGGAGCGTACCCCCACCCCCGTATGTACGGTGTGGACCCCCAGCGCTACGCGCTGGGGGTCCGCACCGTACATATGGGGGTGGGGGTGGGGGTACGCTCCGTACATACGGGGGGCTGGGGGGTACGCTCCGTACATATGGGGGTGGGGGTGGGGGTACGCTCCGTACATACGGGGGGCTGGGGGGTACGCTCCGTACATATGGGGGTGGGGGTACGCTCCATACATACGGGGGGCTGGGGGTACGGCGCGCCCATCCGCGGGGGGGGCTGGGGGTACGGCGCGAACATACGGGGGACGGGGGGGAGTACGGCGCGTACCAGGCACTTGTTTGGACATCTCCATGGTTGCTATGGGAGTTCGCTCCGGACGGTCTTTTTTCCATACAGTTGTACAATCGGACGGATGGGACGGATCGTAATTGCGCATTGGGACTTCAGTTTTCCCATTTGTACGTAAAAATGTCCGGGGACGTGTCGGAGACTTTTCCCGACCCGAGGACGTGTGGTGGAATTTTCCCAATGCGATTTGTAGGGACTTTTTCCCATACGAATCGTAATTGGCAGTTTGTACGGCGCTTTTACCATTTGTAAGGAAAAAAGTCCAGATTCAATTCGGTTGGGGAAATTTTTTCCAGGATCCTAATCGGCACCAAACTGTGCTAGATTTGAATAAATGTTAAATGCAGACATTGAGCCTTTTTTAGATTGGTTAGACACAATTGAATGCAACGATCCACAAACTGAACCTATAGATGCATCTTATGAGGCTAGGGGTAGCTTATCTGGTATATGCTCAGGTACACAGAAGGCATACACTGGTAACATTATTTCCTCTAGTTCATCTTCTCTACAGCCACCCATTTCTTTAATTCCTCCTCCTTCCTTTCCTATTCCACCTAATCCGCCTATTTCCATTGATCCTAATTGTACTAATTGTAACGGCTGCACTGCTCTTCCTGAGAAGGATTCCCAAGGGACACAACATTCACAGAAGCAGATTCTTTTGAATTTGTACCCTTCAGCTTGCCCTTATGTCTTAATCCTGGCGAATGTCCCTAAACTTAAACAAGTAAGAGATAAGTCTTGTGAGATTTGTCTGGTTCGATTGGCTATGGTGAGCAGTCTATATATCGACTTTTTAATATCGAGGGACATAAATATCGAGTCAAAAATATCGGATGTCCAAAATATCGAAATAGCTAATATCGATGTGAAAAATATCGTTTTTTTTTTTTACTTATATGTCGATGTAAGTAATATCGTTCGTAATAATATCGACATGTGAAAATATCGTTATTGTGTGTTTAGTAAATATTTTGAAGTTGTTTGTATAAATATTTAAAATGTATATAATATGAGAAATATTTATATTGTTTTAGGGGCGGGATGTTGGGTTATAGGGGATAAGGGTGGGGAGTGTTTTAAAAAAGTTAATATTTTTTTTTTAATATATTGTAAAATTTAATTATTAAATTTAATTTAAAATGTGAAATGTATATTTAATTTTAGGAGCGGGATGTTGGTTTATAGGGGATAAGGGTGGGAAGTGTATTAAAAATGTTTATATATTGTTTGAATTTGTTGAAAAATTAGTTAAAAATTGTAAATTAAATTTAGAATTTTAAAAAAAAATTTAGGAGCGGGATGTTGGTTTATAGGGGATAAGGGTGGGAAGTGTATTAAAAATGTTTATATATTGTTAGAATTATTTTACAAATTATTTTGAAATTGTAAATTAAATTTAGAATTTTAAAAAAAAATTTAGGAGCGGGATGTTGGTTTATAGGGGATAAGGGTGGGAAGTGTTTTAAAATATTTTATATATTTGTACATTTAAAAAAAAAAAATTCTAGAAATTCTAAATTATATTTTGAAATTTTTAAAAAATTTAGGAGCGGGATGTTGGTTTATCGGGGATAAGGGTGGGAAGTGTATTAAAAATATTTATATATTGTTAGAATTTTTTTGAAATTTATTTAGAAATTGTAAATTAAATTTAGAATTTTAGAAATAATTTTAGGAGCGGGATGTCGGTTTATAGGGGATAAGGGTGGGAAGTGTTTTACAAATGTTTATATATTATTTAATTTAAAACAAAAACATTAATTTAGAAATTGTAAATTAAATTTTGAAGTTTAAATAAAATTTTAGGAGCGGGATGTTGGTTTATAGGGGATAAGGGTGGGATTTTTTAATTTTTTTTTTATATATTTGTTAATTATTGTTTTTAAAAATTTATAAATATGAAATAAATTTTCGATTTTTACAAATATATTTCGCTGCGGGATGTTGGTTGATAGGGGATAAGGGTGGGAAGTGTTGTAAAAATGTTTATATATCTGTTAATTTTTAAATAAATTAATTTAGAAATTGTAATTTTTTTTAAGAATGTTACAAATAATTGTAGGAGCGGAATGTTGGGTTATAGGGGATAAGGGTGGGAAGTTAATTTAACATGTTTATATATTGTTAATTTCTAAAATATTAATATTTAGAAATTTTAAATTTATTTTTGAATTTAACTAATCCCATAATTAAATATAGATTTCAGTCAGAGTATTACATTAATTAAGTTCACTGTCCAGCACTTATTTTAATTTAATATAGAATGGAGTGGGAATAGTAAATTAATTTAGTTCAGTGTCCAGCACATACTGTAATTAAATATAGGTTGGAGTGAGAATAGGAAATTCATTAAGTTAAGTGTCCAGCACTTATTTGAATTTAATATAGACTGGAGTGGGAATAGTAAATTAATTTAGTTCAGTGTCCAGCACCTACCCTAATTTAATATAGGTTGGAGTGAGAATAGTAAATTAATTAAGTTCAGTGTGCAGCACTTATCTTAATTAAATATAGATTGGAGTGGGAATAGTAAATGTATTCAGTTCATTGTCCAGCACCTACTGTAATTTAATATAGTTTTTATTGAGAATAGTAAATTAATAAGTTCAGTGTCCAGCACTTATCTTAATTAAATGTAGATTGGAGTGGGAATATTATATTAATTTAGTTCAGTGTCCAGCACATACTCTAATTAAATATAGGTTGGAGTGAGAATAGTAAATTAATTAAGTTCACTGTCCAGCACTTATTTTAATTTAATATAGACTGGAGTGGGAATAGTAAATTAATTTAGTTCAGTGTCCAGCACCTACCCTAATTTATTATAGGTTGGAGTGAGAATAGTAAATTAATTTAGTTCAGTGTCCAGCACTTATCTTAATTAAATATAGAGTGGAGTGGGAATAGTAAATTAATTAAGTTCATTGTCCAGCACCTACTGTAATTTAATATAGTTGGGAGTGAGAATAGTAAATTAATTAAGTTCAGTGTCCAGCACTTATCTTACTAAAATATAGATTGGAGTGGGAATAGTAAATTAATTCAGTTCAGTGTCCAGCACATACTCTAATTAAATATAGGTTGGAGTGAGAATAGTAAATTAATTAAGTTCAGTGTCCAGCACTTATTTTATTTTAATATAGACTGGAGTGGGAATAGTAAATTAATTTAGTTCAGTGTCCAGCACCTACCCTAATTTAATATAGGTTGGAGTGAGAATAGTAAATTAATTAAGTTCACTGTCCAGCACTTATTTGAATTTAATATAGACTGGAGTGGGAATAGTAAATTAATTTAGTTCAGTGTCCAGCACCTACCCTAATTTAATATAGGTTGGAGTGAGAATAGTAAATTAATTAAGTTCAGTGTACAGCACTTATCTTA
Organism: Triturus cristatus; assembly: GCF_964204655.1. Classification (NCBI taxonomy): domain Eukaryota; kingdom Metazoa; phylum Chordata; class Amphibia; order Caudata; family Salamandridae; genus Triturus; species Triturus cristatus. The sequence continues at coordinate 187,764,267 of NC_140589.1, forward strand.
ATTAAATATAGATTGGAGTGGGAATAGTAAATGTATTCAGTTCATTGTCCAGCACCTACTGTAATTTAATATAGTTTTTATTGAGAATAGTAAATTAATAAGTTCAGTGTCCAGCACTTATCTTAATTAAATGTAGATTGGAGTGGGAATATTATATTAATTTAGTTCAGTGTCCAGCACATACTCTAATTAAATATAGGTTGGAGTGAGAATAGTAAATTAATTAAGTTCACTGTCCAGCACTTATTTTAATTTAATATAGACTGGAGTGGGAATAGTAAATTAATTTAGTTCAGTGTCCAGCACCTACCCTAATTTAATATAGGTTGGAGTGAGAATAGTAAATTAATTTAGTTCAGTGTCCAGCACGTATCTTAATTAAATATAGAGTGGAGTGGGAATAGTAAATTAATTAAGTTCATTGTCCAGCACCTACTGTAATTTAATATAGTTGGGAGTGAGAATAGTAAATTAATTAAGTTCAGTGTCCAGCACTTATCTTACTAAAATATTGATTGGAGTGGGAATAGTAAATTAATTCAGTTCAGTGTCCAGCACATACTCTAATTAAATATAGGTTGGAGTGAGAATAGTAAATTAATTAAGTTCAGTGTCCAGCACTTATTTTAATTTAATATAGACTGGAGTGGGAATAGTAAATTAATTTAGTTCAGTGTCCAGCACCTACCCTAATTTAATATAGGTTGGAGTGAGAATAGTAAATTAATTAAGTTCACTGTCCAGCACTTATTTTAATTTAATATAGACTGGAGTGGGAATAGTAAATTAATTTAGTTCAGTGTCCAGCACCTATCCTAATTTAATATAGGTTGGAGTGAGAATAGTAAATTAATTAAGTTCAGTGTCCAGCACTTATCTTAATTAAATATAGAGTGGAGTGGGAATAGTAAATTAATTAAGTTCATTGTCCAGCACCTACTGTAATTTAATATAGTTGGGAGTGAGAATAGTAAATTAATTAAGTTCAGTGTCCAGCACTTATCTTACTAAAATATTGATTGGAGTGGGAATAGTAAATTAATTCAGTTCAGTGTCCAGCACATACTCTAATTAAATATAGGTTGGAGTGAGAATAGTAAATTAATTAAGTTCAGTGTCCAGCACTTATTTTAATTTAATATAGACTGGAGTGGGAATAGTAAATTAATTTAGTTCAGTGTCCAGCACCTACCCTAATTTAATATAGGTTGGAGTGAGAATAGTAAATTAATTAAGTTCAGTGTCCAGCACTTATCTTAATTAAATATAGAGTGGAGTGGGAATAGTAAATTAATTACGTTCATTGTCCAGCACCTACTGTAATTTAATATAGTTGGGAGTGAGAATAGTAAATTAATTAAGTTCAGTGTCCAGCACTTATTTTACTAAAATATAGATTGGAGTGGGAATAGTAAATTATTTCAGTTCAGTGTCCAGCACATACTCTAATTAAATATAGGTTGGAGTGAGAATAGTAAATTAATTAAGTTCAGTGTCCAGCACTTATTTTAATTTAATATAGACTGGAGTGGGAATAGTAAATTAATTTAGTTCAGTGTCCAGCACATACTGCCAACTCAGTCAATTGTGGTGTACCGGAAACTCACCTCAGAACCCAGAACTCAGTCCCTGGCTAGTATTAGTGTCCCATTCGTTATCCGAGATTAGGCTCAGAAATCACAATGAAAAGACAACACAGAACTAGCGACTCAGTATCCTCTCAGGAATGGTGGGAATCCGAAATACCTGTCCGTATATTATTCTCACATCAGTCCACAAGAAGAATCAACAGAGACACGGGGAAAATAAAAAGAGTTTATTTTTATAGACCACGTGTCCTAAAATGCAGTAGGTTGGCTAATACAAGCAGACAAATGATTAAAATCAAAACCATCAGCTTCGTTACAATACCATAGAATATAAAAGGGGTGATCATATTATAATGACAGTGGATAATATCACCTTCCCTTTACTAAGAAGCTAATATTATTATTATGCTAATAGAAGGTCTCTTAGGCTTCAATAGGGGACCCCATACCTCAAAGATCAGCTTAGTGAAATCACATCACAGGAGCATCAGGAGTCTTCTCGCAGGAAGGCTCCTCTTCGGTCTGAATATTAAACATGATGTGTGCATTATTAAAAGCACCAACTTTCAGGCATTCGCAGCTGCCTGTGTGTTATGGCTAAATAGTGGATCGATCAACCTGGAGTGGAAAACATGCTTTGTCTAACGACCCAGACTGTTTTGTCACGCCATGTACAGACCAAGGTCCATGCGCAGAGCTCGGGATGGTAATAACAGATTGCTTCCGTGTGAGGCAAAGCTCGAGTCAGCAGTTTGTTTAAGCAATAACATGTAAACGCAGTGTTGTGCGCAAAAGCGGCAAGATGGATTTCTAACATCTAACGCGGTTATGCTAACTTCACAATGTATGTACGTATTAAGGGAGTCCTCACTACATGCCCCCTTGATGGAAGCACTATACAGTAGGCAAGAAAAAAGAGAATGCAAAGTTCAGTTTCGACAGAGCAGAACAAGGTGTATTCAATTAATAAACAATTTATAGTTCAGGCAAAAGTAGAAAACATGAAAATCGAAAAGGGGAGAAAAAAACCACAAACATGTGATGGGAAAAATTAAAAATTGTTTATGTGGACAGCAGTCCAAAGGCACGGGAGAAAAAACATAGAGGACCACAGTTTACTCAATCCATGAACGTATATGCAGCATACGTGGCCACTGCTTCCAACAAGAAATCGTTTGCAGAGCCATGAAAAGTTTCAGCCATCCAATTAATCAAAGAAAAGGAACATACATGTTCTTCAATGAGCGGAGCCTCTAGCACAATCAGAGGGCAACCCAATTGTTCCTCCAGATAGCTCATATTCAAGAAATTATAGGCTGCTCTTGCGATGTCCCAATTACCCAGGATACCATGCGCCGCACCACAGGCCATAATCCGAACACCAGAACAGGCAAACTCGTGAGACACTAAGGGCCTCATCAGTCGATCATAATCCGGCACCGGAGACACCATGTTGGTTAAGCACAAATCCAAAGGCCATTCAAAGGGACAATCTAGGCAGTGAAAGACTGGCTGTACGCAGGTGAAGTAGGAATACCGGAAGGATAATCCATACGCCAGGCTCAAAGTCGCCAATGGTAGCGTACCATAATATTCAAGCATCCTGTCACGGAGAAGATGCAGACGGGACAGGTTGTCGTGTGGCACAGAAAGAGCAGCCATTTCGCAGTATGAAAAGTAAAAGCAGCACTCCTGCCACAAGCGCCAGAATCAGCGGGACACCTCCAAAGATGCTCGAGAAAATAGAGTGAAAAAATGCCGCAATCACACCACAAATAGTTTGGAAAGAGGTCACGAGGCCCGAGCCCACAAGCTTAAAAAAATGAGCTAGGCCAGTCGTGGACGAGGAATTGAAAATTGTTTGGATCAAAGCACCAAAATGTAGGGGGAGGTCAGTATTCAAAAGCGCCTGTACCTCAGTACGCGTATTTGCAACGTGAAGGACAAATGTTTCACCGGAGGAAGTCAATGGCACCTCCTTTTTGGACAATAGCGCCTTTATTCTGCTCATTTTGTTGAACTCTGCTTTCAAGGTTGGAATCTAAGGCCAGATGGAAACATCCAGCAGCCCATGCGGGGGTGGAAATAGAACATTATTGCAGCACACAAGTCTCTGCGATACAGTCACTATGTAAGGGATTCCCACTAACATCCCGCAGCAAGCTTCATTGTTCAGAATTAAATAACTACCGTTTGCAAGCAGCGTGAAAGATGGCGTAATCACTGGCACTGGGATACCTTTCATGACGCAGGCCAAATTTGGAGTTTGTACATTGTATGCACTGTGTAATTGAATGTGTCTATATACTACAGAATGATCAGGTGTCGTTGTACATTCTTCACCTGTCAGAGAAACCTCAGTACCGTCCCTTGTACATCTATACATAAAAGGGAGGGACCAAACCTCATGTATGAAAGCGGTGCCCAGCTGTTGATATCTACCCAGAGCATAGTTTTTTATACAGGACGTAAACTTGAAAAGCGCGAATGGGAGAGTGATCAACCCATGTAATAACCACACGCCTGTATCCAATTCCGCTACAGAGAAAGGTAAAGGTTCAAATTTTTCAATATGTAACAATGAATATGTAGCATCTTTCATGGACATTAATTGCTGTTTTTCAGTAAGGTTAAAGGGAAGCAATAAAGATGTTGTATTAAACTAGTCCCAGGGGACCTTCCCTGCCTTTAACGTTTGTAATGTCCATGTTATTGGTTGTTTTCTGTATGTTGCCTTTCTATTGGATGGTTTGATTTTTTTTTTGTTAATTGGTTTCCTTTTATAGAAAATGCTAAGTAAGAGTATATTTAGTTTTAAAGGAGGAGAGTTTTAAATCATTATATATAAAAAGATTGTTTATAATGTGTAGTGAATGTTTTTTAAATGTGTTCGAAATGCCAATGTGATAATTATTTCAGTGTTTTTTTATTATGTTGTTAAATATTGAGATCGCTATAAATGTTATGTTTATGTTTAAGTAGAATCTCATTTGAAAAATGTATGTTTTGGGAAAATATTGTCTTTATGTTGTTTAAAATATTGGTTTTATTAGTGTTAGAATAGTCGATATTTTTTATAAAAACGATATTCTTGATGTCTATATTTTGGTTATCGATATTTGTGACATGTGTCATATTTATTTACTCATGTCGATATTTAGTATTGCGATATTAATGTGTGCGATATTTGTGTGATCGATATAATTGTATTACGATATTGTAGTGTCGATATTAGTGTAGTTTTTTAAATAAGTATACAATGTCGATATTTTTGATGTCGATATATTTGATGCGATATTTGTGTAGTTCGATAATGTGTCTGTCGATAATATGTCAGAGATCCATTGGCTATGTTACTCTAATTACCTTCATTCGGAGTTTAGTCTACCACATCTTTTTGAGACACAAGGCTTTTGCCCGCATTCTATGCATCGCTCTACCCTCTTTTGCTCATTAAGATGTGCATGTCCAGGAGATTCAGAGTACCATGTTGCACCGGACTGACATGGAGAGGTAAGCGTGTGATGCTCCATGTCCTGGCACAAGAAGAGTAGCACTGTTGGCTGTGGGCTTGGAGGCGCAACAGATGCCAAGCAGATTCCCTTGCATTTAGTGTAACTTTTTTATATACTTTCAATAGGTTGATATAGGTAATAACACACATAACACGTGTATTTGTAAAGCGCACGTTCACCACTACGGGTATCTTGGCGCTGAATAACAGATGTTTATTGTTACCCAACTCAATGGTACTCATTTTATCGACCTCAGATGGATGAAAGGCTGAGTGGACCTGCCGGGATTTGAACCTGTGACCATGAGGTCGAACACAGGCCCCTGCAGCAGACGCATTAGTCCACTGAGCCACCAGACCCAGCCTGATCTGGTCATCAGGCTGGTAAGGTTTGAATAATTGTGTTTCTCCTATTCGATTGATAGCCTGATAGGAACTCTACGTGGAAATATAATGCAACTAAACAGTGAAGGTTACACAAAATTTCACATCATTTATGATTTGTTTTTAGTAAACTTCTGGCAGACTAACATGTATTTTAGGCGCTGCTTTTCAAGACTGATGAAGAATGGACAAGACGTTTGAACAATACTCAAACATTAGTCAAAGGAGAAGGCAATAAACTGTACTGAATTTGCTGCTTAAGTATTGAATATGCATCTTTCTAAGAAAGTGTCATACAAACACCTATTAGAGTTAAGTACAGTATACAATGTCCTGGACATTGTGCTGAATATATATGCTGAGAAAATCTGGATAATTATAGGTAAGCGCTTTTCAAAGTAATCTTAACGATCATGTAAATACTGAGGATGGAGAATTGCACATTAAAAAATGTATGACATTATGACACAAGGATGGCAAGGAAAACTGCATACTTTTAAAAAGTACAGTGTGTAATCAAGCAGCTGCCTTTAGACTGTAGCAACAATTTCATGTTCATTAGTATCAAAGAATTTAAAACATTTTAAACAATTGTCTTAAACCGGAAACATGATGCAAACTGGTAAAGATAGAATAAAGTTTCAGCCCAACTCTTGAATAACAATCTAGTAAGTATGTGGTGAGAGATTACCTGTCTTCTGCCTCATAAATCTAATCTGAAGCTAAGTTTACCTAACCTAAATTAAAATAAAATATTTGCTCCTTATCTTTCTCGTATGATTGTGCACTCCCACTTCCTGACACCATAACACGCATGGGTATCCTCTCACCGTCCTTCATTGTCTGTCCTGTGCTGAGGTGATAACCTTTCATAATCCAGTCCATCAAGTTAAGTCATTGTATTAAAGCTGGCTTTAGACATTGCTGCCCAGAAAGGTCACACATCTAGGCTCCAGCCTGCACAATGAGATTATCAGCTCATTTTGCTCACAAAGAGTTTAGGTCTGACCCAAGTGGACCTCCATACCCTCCCTTGGACTTCCAATATCTGTTTCGGCACAGTTGCATGCCAGTTTACCTGTGATGAAGGAGCACTGTTGCAGGACAGTGGTGCCCATTTGGGGTGATCAGTGCCTGCTTATGCAAGATCTTGGGACTTCTTTTTCACCACTTATGAAGGGATATTCCTCCTGGGAGTTTAGGTTAAATTTTGGTTTTATTGTTTAGAAATAATACAAATAAGGTTTACAATAAACAATCTAGTTAAAAAAAAAAAACATCATGAAGTGAAAGTTCCTCATCGGTATAATTTACTTTTAATGTATCTGTAAAGGACGGTAAACTTGATCCATGAACTTCATCAATGTGCTGATGTATTGGCAGTCTTGTGAGCAGAGACAGCTTTTCTAATAGTCCCACATTTAGCTCCAATAAATGACCACTTCAAATATTTCTCAAGTCCAACAGAGATGGATGCAGACATAATGTATTCAAGGGTGTTCTCGTTATACCCTCAAAGTCTGCATATTTTTATTTGTAAACACTGTTAGTTCCATGATCCTTCGAATTGTGCTATCGAAATATACAGAAGATACAATAAAAAGTAAAAACTAGACATTCCAGAATTTTCGTGGTGTGTGTTCCGTTTGGGAAATCTGATTGTTTATAATTCTCTAAAGTGTTTAGATTAGTCACTCTGTCATTGGTGGTCAGGATCTTTTGTATCGAAGTCTTACACTCCTGGCAAGGGATGTTCACTGTGGGAATTTGTGGGTCACTTTGTCCATCTTTTTCTTCTCACATTTAGAAGCATGACACAGTCTAGACAAGTGGCTCGCATTTGCAATATAATTGCAGACCACGGCCTGATATCAAAATATTGGAGGGTTTTCCCTATTCTAAGGATTCATTGATAGGGATTGATGGTATGCTAATTGAAGTAGCTGTGAGGAATTCCCTAGCACCTTGCAAGTCTGTCTAAGATTCAAACCAGTGGGGGCGTGGGGGGGTGCAAGAGGGTCCAAGGGCAGCAACTACTGCCTCCCCATGTCATGACTTTCTGCTGAATCCACTTTTCGCTCCAGGTGTAAAAGAGGGTGATGGGAGAGAGAGCTGGAGAAGTAGTACCAACCACAAACAGAAGAACTAAATTAGGAGGAGGGGATTAGAAAAGGATGCGCTGTTATTGTTCCTAGTCTCTCCCCTTCCAATCCCCACTTCCTGTTTGAATGTCATACTGTTACTTAGAGCCTGATTTAGATCTTGACGGTAGCACCACCATCCAACTTTTGCAGTGGTCCTGAGTACTCTGTCAATCTGACAGCAGACCATCAGTGGATTTTAGCTGTATGCGGGCTGACTCACAGCTGCCTTAGACAGAGTGGTCTCCGTCACAGCCACTGCTCACCGCAGCTGACATGGCAGACACCAATGTTGAAAAATGGTACTTCATCACCATCAGGGTGACAGGGTTGCGCCAAGCCTATTTAGGTAATATATTTGGGCTGGTGGTCTCATAGCTCCAGTCTGCCTACGGAGTGAGTCTGTTGTGGGATGCGGTTAACATTGCACTGCTTCTGTGGCCTGATGTAAATTGCAGAATTGTGAACACCTGGCTACTACACTATAACACACATCCAATTTCAGACCATGATCTTTTGCCATTCTACAGCACAATTACACTAAAGCTGATTCCCAGAAGTCAAGCATGTTTTTCTGATGTTCTCCCTGTTTCTTTTTTTTTTTGTTGCAGAGTTATATATATACCGCAAACTTGACCCGAATCAGGTATCAGAGCGCTTTACATAGCACCAGTTACGTTACATGAGGACACACATTCATTTTTTTGTTAGGCACGGGCAGATTAAGTGATTTGCCCAGAATCACAGGATGTTCAGCGTCATTACCGAGACTCAAACCCAGTTCCCCAGGTCCGAGGTCGAGAGCCCTAGCCGTTAGGCCAACTCCTCTCCCCTTTCCTCCTCTTCTTCCTCTTTTTTAAATTAAATGTTTCCCTTGTGTTCATTCAATTTCATTTAAGTATAATATTTTCTCTATAATGCCTGTCCCAAGAAATCCTTTTTTCACAGAGGGAGAATTGTCAGTCATGGTGGATGAAATCATAAGAGTAGAGCCACAATTGTTTGGAGCCCAAGTCCAAAACACACCCTTGTCTCCGAAAAGGATAACGTGGACCAGAACAGTTAACAGAGTAAATGCTGCTCCTTGCAATCTGTGCACACAGGATGAAATTGGGAAGTGGTGGAACGAACTGCGGGGTAGAGTGCATTCCCTGGCCACCAAGCATCACATGCTGGCCCAGAGGACTGGTGTTGGTTCTCCCAGCCCCCATTACATCTCATGCCCTGGGAGGAGAAGGTCTTGGCCATCCTACATCCTGATGACTTCGCAGCAATCCCTGGTGGAGTGGAGTCTGGTAAATTAGACCTTTCAATGTGTCACTAAAAACAAATCTCGTCTTTGCTTTTGACGTTAGTTGTTGCTAATGTGTCATACACAATTGTTTGGACATAGAAACCCACATAAATCTGTAACATCTTCTTTGGCGTGTTTGTTTGAATGTATTGAGTTGTATTTAAGATAACTGATTTCAATAGCCATCACACTGCAGATGATGGTATGGTGCTGGTAAGTGTTTATACTCCAAATAACGTATGTGTTTCCCATAGTAATTGTTAGGCCTGGGCGTAGTTCGCGAAGTAGCACTTCGCGAAGATACGCAAAGTGAAGTTCGCACTACGCGAGCTACGCGTAGCACTTCGCGAACTGCGTAGTACCTTGTTCGCACTGTGCCAGATGTAGTTTTCAATGATTGCACAGTGCGGACAAGCAACCGGCAATGTGCAATCATTGAAAATGGCATCTTGCACAGTGCGAGCTGTAGTTTTCTGCTGCTCGAGTAGATTTTTACTCGAGCTTCAGCTTTCTCAACGCGAACTGGTAGTTTCTCATCGCGAGCGGTCGCGAGCAAACGCGACCACTCGCAATGAGAAACCTGACCTCCTCGCGTTGGGAATCTCGCCAGGAGGTTTATTTTCCATGCTCGCGATCGCCAACTTGAAGTTGCTGATCGCGAACAAGGAAAAAGTCTCGCCGGGATGTCATTTTGCTTGCTCGCGGTCGCCAACTTGACGTTGAGGACCGCGAGCAAGCAAAAAATGACCGAAGCACTACGCAACACTACGCTACGCGTGTTCGCACTGTGCTACGTGCAGTTCGCGTAGTGCGAAGTAGTGCGAACTTCGCAAACTACGCGAGCGCAGCGTAGTGCTTTGCCCAGCCTTAGTAATTGTCTGTTCTCCAGATTTACATACGGTATGTTCAAGTTACAATTTAGTGTGAATGTTGATGTGTATCATCTATAACTATCATGATACCTTGTTTCTGTGTAGAGGGAAAATAATATTGCAATTTAATTTTACTCATTCTTTCCTTTTTCATCAAATCTTCCCATATGATAAAGTATCATTCACTCATCAATCTCTATTTAATGCTCTCTTTTGAAAATTCTTTGTGATGAATTTTTGATTATTTATAATCAAAAGAGGGGGAGAGAGAAGCTGTGACTCATTCGGCTTCCATCCGGTAAGTAAATGATCAAAGGAGAATGAATCACTTGTCTTGTCATTAACCAGGATTTTAGGGTCTATCCGTCTTTAAAAAAACCCTCATTCACGTAGAAGACATATCTTGATTATCCGCAAGCATTATGACGTGAAAAGCAACCTCATCATTTCTTTAGTTATGCTTTACTCCGCCTGGAGAGAGACCAACTGTTATTCACAGTTGTGATCAGTGATTTTAAAAATGAGAGTAAAGTGAGTTTAAAAATACATCCATCTAATCAAGTTGCCTTTTATTATGTTGATGATGGGGCAAGGTTAAAGGTGAGGTGATGCTTAAATAGAAGGGTCACTGTTCTATTGCACCTGTTAAAAAGTGTGGTTGGTCAACATGTTTCAGGACAATGTGTGACAGCACACTTCTTTGTGGTGTGCATAGGTAATTTGTTCACTTACCCTTCTTCTTGCATGTTCTGAATAGCACTGTGACTTGTTGTAAGTGATTGTAACTGTAACTTATTTTCATGGCAAGAAGCTCCATCGGGGGAAGGGTGGGGTGAGACTGTCTCTACTTGAGATGTCTTGTTATCAACTTGTGCTGGCTCCAACTGCTATACCCAGTGCTGCAGGACATTTATACCCATCTGTACAGGGCTTTTCCTGCACCATCTTTCCCTTTCTGTGGTCCAACTCCATATGGCCCTACTCCATTAGCCTCAGCCACAGAAATGGAGGCTCTGCTACCAGAGGCAATACCTGCAGCCACCTCAGTCGCTGCAATTGCTGATCCACTAACCACCCGCAGGCGCACACATTCATCCAGACCATCATGAGAGGATAGCAAGACCCTCACCAGCAGCAAGAAACCATGATCCTAATTTCATCCAGTGGGTGACTTCCATCCATTCTGTGTACTATTTCTGGTTACTGAGGGCAGGTGTATTTTGGACGTTGGACTTAAAAGTTATTTAGTCTCAGCAATCATGGATTGATTCATCATGACTGAACTTTTTTTATTTTGTTTGCTTCAGCCCCGTATTTTGATTAATTTCCCTTTGTGCAATAAAAGAAAAAGCAACAATAGAATAAACTGGTGTCAACGTTTTTTTTTTGCATTTAGGCTATTGCTATAAATTCCATCATACTTTTCGAAATGTTTACAACAAAAGGTTTGTGTATTTATAAGTGAAGTGCAAGTAAGTAAGGTTACCTAAATTTTGTACCAATATAAGTAGCAAAAATCTCATCACCTACTATTTAATAAAGTTTGCAACAGATTGATCTGGCATATTTGTATGAAACATAAAACACATAAATAATACAAATATTCTATGCCACTTTGACTTTTCCAGTTCCACACCTCTCTACCACGGATGAAGGGGATATAATCAAAAGTTTCAGATTCAATAGGCAACATATATTTTGATAATGTCATAAGCTGGAACCACATTTCTAGCCTCACAATAGAAATTGCACAAAAATAACATCAATTGTGCGAAATCCTGGCAGTAGTCAAATTTGTGGACACAGGATCAGTCTAACACACTCTTGCAGTATCTGGGGGAATGTCACAACCTACCTTAAGTTGTGCACAATTAAAAGAAACTTCAAATATTTCATACCCTTAACACAAAATGAGCATTTTGATAATGTGAAGGTGGAAGACTGCTTTTGGTTGATTACCATATTTGGTTGCAGCAAATCAAGCAGCACCTATTGGCGTGGGTCCACCATTCTACAGCGAACAAGTCCAATGCAATCTTCAAAACTTTCATTCAATTACTGTACAAATTGTCTCAGTACAAGATATGTACTTCCAAAGTCTCTGTGTGTCTTCCACAGGATCAACCCATTTCCCTATTGTACTTTGCAACAGCAGCATGTGACTGCAAATGTCGCAACACTGAAATGACCAAATGAAGATGACATGGTGGGGATCCTGAAACAAATCAAAATGAAAAAAGATCATGTTAAAGAGATGATATATTAGACACATTATAAATCCGTACTTCAGAGGATACATTTTTTTAAAACAATCAAACTGCAACGTTTGTAATTAACCTAGTAGTCAATATGTCAACACTTTGAGAAACAAATATCTTGGGCCTAGATTTCATAAACGTTCCCTCTCTGAAAAATGCCCAGCACAGACTGTTCTCCTCATGAGATTAAAAGTTGGTTTCAGCTTAATGTCATGAAGATCTACTTACACTCAGATGAAGAAGTTGGTAGTAACAGCTTGACATACGTCAACATCTTCTTTTTTACTACTATCATCTTCATTTCCCATTACAATACCCTCACCCACTGGCTCTTTAGGCTCTTCATCCTCTGAGATGTATGGGATGTTTTGACACAAGGAGACATTGTGCAACACGCAGCAGGCCACGGTGAATTGGCACACTTTATCAGGAGAGTAGAGGTGGGCTCCACTGGTCTGGTCCAAACATTGAAATCTGGCCTTCAGGAGAATATATGTCGATACAACGGAAAACGGTATTTTGCATGCTTTTCCTATGAAGTTTTTACTACACAAATACATTACAACGCAGGTTTTTAGTTCTCAATCAGTTAGTTCGCAACTGCATATAAGTGTATTTTAAATGCTTTTACAACGGTCTCAAATACATCGCATACGTTTACTACGCATTTTTGAATGATAATAACTATCTAAAATTTTAAAAAGTAACCTAACCCCTGGGACGGGATGCTTTTAAAATAGGGGTTTTTGGTGGGGGAGTAGCGATACCTCTACTAAGTCTTTAAATATACTTTTTAAAACCCTCACCTGTACAACGCTCTTCCGGGCTTCTTTTCCTTTGCGCAATTTACCCCAAAGAATATCTGTCGATACAATGCAAACATATTTTTTTCATGCTTTTTCAACGCCTTCATCATGCTTTCCATCTTGCTTTACTCTACATTTCTATTTAATAAATACTTTCCTTTTATAATCTACACAAATACATCATTCCACCCTCCTCTCACTTTACATTTAGCCGTACCTCTACTAACTTTTATATTAAAAATTTTTAAGCTCTTACTTTGACAATGCTCTTCTGTGCTTCTTCTCCCTCGCATGATGATTCTCCATTTGACGTTTTTATTACATACTTACGTCTGCGTACTGCATTTTCCCAAAAAAAGAAGAACAATTCCTCCAAAAGAAAGCTATGAAAAACCATGAGTATACTGAATATACTTTTCCTTTTCCTAAATAAGTGCTTGCAGTCAAAACCTTTATCCTTTCACCTATATTAAATTGTAGCAAACTGTGCAATAGGAGAGCCAAAAAGCAAATAATTACGAATAGCTGGCATCTGACAGCCATCAGTGCCTTGCTTTGACTGAGAGCAGAACTCTGAAACTTCTAGGCTAACATGTAAAACAACCATCGCTACCTGGAAAAAACACGCTAGCAACTCCTCCTTTGATAAAAATACATCACAAACCATACATAAACTGATTTTTTAATGAGACATTCCAAAATGAGCCAGGTGAAGTACTTAAAAAGTGCTTGCAATCAAAACGACCAGCCTGAGAGTTCAGTTGTGGCGTACTTACCCGATAATTGCGAATTAACAGTAATTGTGAAGTAACAGTAATTGCGTTGTAGAAGAATGCGTAAAAAAAACATGCATTGTAATGATACCTGTAAAATAAAAGATGCGTCGTAAAGGCAATTTGTAGTAATATCCGCGTAGTAATGGTAGTTTACCCCTTCAGAGCCTAAAAACCTACTTAACTGGCCTCAGAATTCTTCCATGGGTCTCATTAAAGCAGACTTCCCATGGCGTCTTTGGATTCCTCAGCAGTGCCAACAACCATGATCGGTTAGGATAAGCTGAGTAACCTCAATGGAAATGTAAACATTGGGCTAAACAAGTAACACAATTACAGATGTTTCTCCTAGTTATTACCTAAACAATTCCAAACTGCAGGTTCTTTGCTCCCAGTGGTTAGTATTCACTTTGTCATATGTACTAATGTAAGGCATAGCCCTTTGTTAGATGAGACATTTTTGAAGTGCAAAGAAATTTTGAGGCAAACACTTCTTATCATGGAACATTTTTCTGCACTTTCAAACAAGTCACATCTGAAAAAGAGCAGTGTCTTGCATTAGTACTGATGACACTGTCAATACTGGCAACTGGGAGAAAGTGGGCTGAAGTTAGACAGTGCAGAGAGTAAGTCTGTGTGGAAAAATCTGTTGGCAAAGGACACACTATTTCCCATATGTGGTACTGTCCTTTGGTTAACACAAAGAAACAACTGTATGTCCATTTGAATTGGGGACATTTTTGGTGCAGAGAAAAATTCTATCAAACACTTCTCAACATTGAACCATTTACTGCACCTTCACATTCCCCCAAAACAAAGCATGTTTGTGTCACCCATGCAACAGTACCACATATGGGAAAAAGTGTGTCCTGTACCACAATGTTTTACCACACAGACTGTGTCATCCGTACAATGTCAGCCCATCCCTAGGTACACATGTTCATGCATACCCAAAGAGCACACTCTCAATGACACTCATGGCAGACATTTTATAGTACCCTTCATTGTATGTACTTCCAACCAGATTGTCTGGGCCTATGATCTTCACGAATCAAGTCAATGAAGATGGCCATGAGGGGGTATGCTAAAAATGCACAAGTTGCTTGGCTGTGAGTAGCTCACAATGTTTTGCAGTGATATGAAGTAGCTCACATATCTGAAAATGTAGGTGACTATGCCATCCATGATTTCACTGTGTGGATGTGTGAGTGTAGGAAGTGAAAAGGGATGAAGGTAGTCAACAGGTCACTCCAAATGAATGCATTTAGATATTTGTCTTGATCAGCATGTAGTCAACGGGTCACTACATAAATGTGCATTTAGATATTTGTTTTGATCAGCATTTGAAGATGCACATGTGGTGTGTTAACTTATGAGTCAAGCTCGGGATAGTGTAGAAAAATTGTGTGACATCACTTTAGACAAACAAAAAGTCACAAACCCAATCTTTTTACTTTTCTTTCTTGTATCCATAAAGGTCAACACCCATCAGAAGCAGGACATCTGGAAGGCGATCACCAGGAAGGTGTGGACCATAGTGCAGCATTCACTGCAGGAAGTGGTGGGAGGACCTAGGACGCTGGAGCCGAAATATAGCTGAAGTCCAGCTTGGTGAGGCCTCCTAACATGGGAAGCATGTGCGCCACACACTGATCCCCCTTAATGGCCTGCATTCTTGCGGTGTCCTATCCGGTGCTTAGTGGGCAATTGAAAGCTGAACAGCAATAGGGTAAGTTGTAGTGTGAGTTGAACATATTAACAAACTATTTTTAGCTACAGCAACTACATGTGACACCTACATGAAGGTTAACACATGTACAACGCAGAAGAGTTTTTGAAGATCTAAGTTTGGCACAAGTTGTATGATTAAGTGTTTAGTACATGTATTTGTAGAAAAGTATCCCACCTGCTTTGTGTTTACTACTAATGGACTGGCTTCAGCACACACATGGCTGCCTAAACAACAGTTTCTTATGAGGCTTTGTTTGGATGTAAGTGTGACAGTTGTACTTAACAGCCTACTAGTTCTTAATGTGTCAGGTGTGATGGTCCTTTCCTATTGTGAATGATCCTGGCTTAGCCCTAATACAGGTGACATAGCATACAATGCAATCATGATACAGTGGATGGTTGTTCCAGAAGTCACCTTGGTAAGTTGGTTTCATACGCACACTATAGTGAGCAAGTGAGCCAGACTTTCATATGCCATCGGATTCAATAGCTAGATTTTAGGTTATACACATATCAAAAATGTGCTGAGACTCATAAATATATGTTCATTTCTATTACAAGTGACAGTTTTGCATGATGTCTTACTCCTTCACAAGTGTGGATATCAGCCTGCCTGGGTTCTCATAAAAATCTGTGATAGGCATACACATTGCAGAACAATGTAGACAGAAATGCATGCACATTAGTGACACGGTAACATATAAACAAAGCCATTGAGCATTGTCCTTTCTTGTGTCCAGAAGCTGAATCCATGATAGAGTCAAAGAGAAAACGTACAAGGCCCTTTGGTAATGGAATGTTCCATCAAATGTATGTAAATAAATAATAAATACATATCTTTATTTGCGTGATTGCGAAAATCCTTTGCAACAGTAAAAACAACATCTGATTTCGCCACATCGAAAGACCATGATCAAGATTAAAGTTAAAACCTTTACATCAGTAAAACAGTAATAGTCAATTCTTCCGAGTTGAAAGCCTTGGTTATCTACCGGGATTTGCAGTTCGTCTTTGTCGAAACGACGTTATGCCGTTGTTAAAAGGATTAATTGAGATCAAAGGGTTAAAGACTGCAGGGCTACAGAAAATCAAGATTGATGGCAATGTGTGAAGCCCGCAATTTACAGGTTTTCCTCCTGAGCAGCACATTCAGGGACCGCAGGATGCTAAATCGAGCTCCCAAAGGCCAGAGTGGGCAAAGTGAAAAATCAGCATCGGATGAGGTGACTCTCTTGGGTGCTGGAACAATTCAGGCTGTCGCTTAGATGCTTGTTTTGAGAGCCCAATTGGACAGCTAAGTACTGATGCTTCATATTTTTTTCCGCTATGCCCATAAATTGAACAAGATGGCAGGCTAGCTGGACATCCCCGCCTTCAAAGCATGATTTCACTTCCTGCCTGCATGTTCTTATCCCCTTGATCTTTAGGGAAGGTTTTAATAGTAGTCTGCATTCCTTGTTTAGGCTCCTGCATGTGCACAGTAATTGTAGCACATCCTCTTTTGATTCTCCACATAATCAACAGTTGCTTGTTATCTGTGGTCGTTTCCATAGAGGCATATGAAGCAATGATGGTAAAATTCCCAGCCGCAGATGAAGATATTTTTCCTTTGTCGCTTTCATAAAACTTGCACCTAGGTAAGATTGAGGGGAAGCTCTGGAGTAGCTCTGTGGCACAAACCATCCGTGTGCCCTATTTTTTGATGCAGCTTTGTCCTCCGCTAGGGACATCATTTTTACCCAGCACTTTCCCAGAGATCTCAAAGGGCCAGACAAACTATTGAGTCCTGCAAATAGGTCATGGCCACAGTGCCTTTTTTTAACTTGAGCTCCTACCAAAGAAACGCATTCAGAGTCCCAGATTCCGCTACATTGATTTTGTGCCAGGATTTGGCAAAGTCAACTTTGCGTGCAATTTGTTCCTTCTGCGGGCCAAATTCTGATCTTATTTGTGCTAGTGAAGTATATTTAGGTAGACTTAATATTTTTCTTATCGCCCTAGCTACCGTGCTATCCAGTGTGCCGGTGTCTCTTCCTCTTAGGCGCTCGCTCCTATAGGTGATTGCGTGTATGAGCTTCGCTTGAGTCATCTGTAGCAAAGGCGTGAGACTTCGGCCAGCTATTTTGAGTTTAATATTTTTGAATGCTACCGCCATTCCTATACCTCTCCTTGTTATGACTTCTTTTTGTTCCAAAAAATTTACATTTACTGTCCATTATAACGCCCAGGTATTTGTACTCTTCAACAGTTTCCAGCGGGAGTCCTCCCGGTTGCCAGCGATGTCTGTGTGCACTCTTTTCCTGGCTTAGCCCCATCACTTTCGATTTATCTAGATTAACACATAATTTGTTGTTAACAGAAAAATTGTGCTTAGTATACATTAAGTGCGGCTGATCAGTACGAGATCATCGGTGTTAAGTAAATTTGAAAGGGTAAGCCCACCCATTTTTGGGGCGTGGGAGTTGCATTTGTCCAGTTCAATCGAGAGGTCTGACATCAAAAGATTAGACAAAGTCGGGGCCAGAACGCAGCCTTGTTTCATCCCCTTCATCATTAGTAACTTTCTGGATAAATGGTCGCCAGCTCCCAACTTTATTTGTACCCACTTGTCGGTATGTAGGAGAATCAACTGAGTCAGGAGATCTGGTGGGACTTTTTCTTTTGAATAGTTGAACCCATAGTTTATTCCTGTCAATGTTATCAAAGGCGGATGCATAAGCAATGAAGCAAACAAATAGTGGCCGGTTGGCATTTTTGATCGCATCTATCAGCAGGGATAAGGCAAGTATATTTGTTGTATTTCCAGTGAGTTTTTAAAATCTCTTTTGGTTGAGGGGGACTATTGCCATTTCAGTCGCCCAATCTATAAGTCTTCCAGTACAAGACCAGCATAGTATTTGGCGTCATTATCGATTAAGGCGACAAGCCTATAATTTTTTGCTTCATTCTTGCAATAAATTGGGGATATGTTGACCCCTTCCAAGAGTCTGGTACTCTTTCCACCTCAATAATCTGTTTGAAAAGAGGTAGTGATGCTGCCGCCCAATAATCTGGGACTTGCTTGTACAAGATCGGGGGGATACCGTTGGGGCCCAGTGCCCCCTCTGATCTAATTTCTCTATCCTGTTAGTGAACCATTTGATCGTGAATATAAAGTGAGCATTTTCCAGCGGTTTGTCCAAACAAAATAGGTAGCTCCTGGCTCTTTGCTCTCTGTGCGTAGTGTCAGCTAATTCTGTATTAAAATGGTGCCAGTGAAAATTGCCCAGGCTTCTACCATCAAATGTAAGTTAATTCCAGGTGCACTTGGGTTCTGTAGGCTATTCATGGTGCACCAGAATCTTGTGCTGTTGTTTGCTTTTGTATCGTATAGAAGTTAGGCCCACAATCTATCTTCTACTTCCCTTTTTGTTTGCCAGATGAGTTTCTGCTTCCTGATTTTTAGCTTCCTTGGTTCCTTTTGGGTGCCGTCATCTGAGGCTATTTGACAGCCTTAGACGCGTCTTTTGCATAGTTGAAAGTTGATTACATTGCGTGCTTTGAGACGCAAGAGGGATCCTCAGTTGAAGATTTTTCCCTGTTGTTAAATGAGACTCTTCTCTTTTTTTCAAATGTATGTAGTGATTTCCCATTTTGGAAACACAGAATCAGGCTCAAGACGTATTAGTGAAAAGTAGAAATCTATAAATATGTAATATGCTGTATATTGTATAGTTACCGTTGTCTCTTGCAGGTGATCATGATATATTTATCAGTGTATGTACTATTTACTGAGATGTTGTAGCAATTTCCACCTAAAGTGCAAGCGACCATATTTTGTGACAGCTGTTTTTACACAATTAAAAGTTTTATCACTCATGTGAAAATGTTTATGATATATTATGAGACGTACTACCAATGTATCAAGACCTATGTATTTACTTCTGCTGTGGAAGTAAAAGGACAACCCAGCCTACAGAGTGTTACAAATAAATCTTCTACAGCATAGGTATCAACATGCGTTTAGACATTGATAAGCTATGTCAGTACAGAAATAATATAGTCATTTAGACATTTGACAAATACTTAAATAACTTGGAATAAGTGCTAGCCTTGGGAAAGAACCACACAAAGCAAACAGGCTTTCAGTGCATACAAATGTTGGTACAACATTGCAGTTTTTGTTGACACATTTATACCTGTATACCCTTTTTGTGGCTGCAAAACATGCAGAATGTTTGGGCTTGTAAATCACTGTTCAAAGATTTTTTAGGTTGATATCCGTATGCTGAGCTAAGTTCCTTATTCTATGCAACAAAGGCCAAACATTCAGAAGTATTAGATGATTTCTGTACAAATGTAATGGATAGGTGACAGACAAGATCACCCATGATATAGGAGCTATCATGTATTATGACCAATTGGTATTGATAATGTCTAAACAAAGTTGAAAAGCCTGAAGCTGCTGTATTGTGAACTATTGTTAAATGTATTGTAATCTAAGTTAGAGGAAAAGTATTGTAATCGTGTGGGCTTGCAGCACTGATTTTGCCACCCACCAGAGCAGCTTGTAAAGTGTGTCTCAGGCCTTCCATTGCAGAGCCTGTGTGCAGTCTGGTACTGCCATGTAAACTTGGCAATTGCACCCACTTGCCAGTTCCTAAACCTTCCCTTTTCTACATGTTAGCCACCCCTAAGGTAGGTCCAAGGGCAGGGTGCATTGTATGTAAAAGGTAGGACATGCCCTGATGTGTGTGGCATGTCCTGATAGTGAATTACAGCCATTTTCATTTTTTCAACTATTGCAAGGATACCTGTCTCCATAGGCCAGAATGGGCAGTTTAATTATAACACCTTATAATGCTAACTGAACCAGGGAACATGGTAGTAATTTGAGTTTAGTATGCCTGAACTTAGAATGATAAAATACATCTTTTAGTGAAGATGATTTAACATTCTGTGTTGGAAAATACCAGTTTTAGAAAGTAGGTATTTTCTTACCTAACCATCCAGCCTGCCTCAGCTTGTGTATTTGTGAGTGACAGGGTCTGGGGGATTCCAGGAGACAGGGTGAGTCAGCACAGGGCTGAACAGACCTATCTGCATGTAAAGTGGTGGGAGGAGTCAGCACCTGCGTCTGACTAGGGCTGTGCCTGCCTTCCACAATGCTGGCTCCACCTCCTGTTGTGCGTCTGATGTCCCTGGCCCACGCTGTCAAAGGAAAGAAGGAGTCCTGTAAACAATGTGCTCCAGGACTGCACAGAACAGGTTTGGACTAGGTACAGGCCCCTCTGCCTTCAGAGGACAAATGATTTAGTACTATAGATATGGGGACCCAGATCCCAAGACTTTAGATCACTTCTGGGAATCAAGACAAACCTTTGCTGAGGAGAAGAACCAGGACGCTGAAGGAGGAGACTACCCCTGTGCTGTGTGTTTGGGGGATGGCCTGCAGTGGTTGCTTCATTGCCAAAGAAAGGAGAAGAGGACTGAGGGTGCTTTTCATCAACTTGCAGAAGATCTCCAAGGGCTTGAACTTGAGCTTGCCTCCTGCCTGAAGTCTCAGGGATACAAGACTTCACCAACCAGCTCTGCCCTGAATTCCCTTGCTGGGAATTGAAGAGTCTGCTGTTGTGCTGGACCTTCTGAGAGACTGCGTGTCACTGGGAGCTGGAAGCGCGACTCAACGACGAGAAACGTGTCGCCGCCGCAGCAGTTGCCGTCGCATCGCCAAGGAAGCGTGCCGCCGCTGTCGCTATCGCATCGCTAAAGCGCAGCGCACCCCCGGAGAAGCGTGCCGCTGCTGCAGAGGTCGCCATCACATCACCGGAGAAGAGCGTTGCAGGGCCTGTCACGGCTCAAAAGATAATGAGTCGCCGCACGGCCGCCGGGCAGGCACACATCGCCTCAACGTTGTCGCATCGTGAGCAAGACGCCATTTTGTCGCATCGCACCAGAGAAGAGTATCGCATTGAGGCGCCATCTTGTCGCATCATACCGGAGAGCAGTAAGAAACCGACGCATCACCTCCCCACACAGTAAGGAAGCGAGCTCAACAAACCTGCGCACCAGTAAGGAACCGACGCATCCACTCCCCTGAGTATAAGGAACCAACGCATCACCTTCCCTGCGACCTTTTTGTTTGCTTTGTGTTACGCATCCAACGTACTTTGAGAGTAAAGTGTCGCAATTACAACTTGAGAGAACTGAGCTATTTTCTACTATTTTAGAGTCTATTTTTGAGAACATTATTGTGGATTTTTGTCATTTGGTCTTGTGATAAGTCCATATAAAAATACTTATTTTTATAATACAACCTGGGAGGTGTCCATCTGTAGTTTTGTCATTATATTACTGTATGTGTTCACAAATGCTTTACACACTGCCTCTGAAATAAGCCTTCCTGATGGTGCCTGTTAGACCTGACATCCTTGGCGTGGGTTTTTCCCCTATCTTTTGCCTCTGCTACCTGGATTTTTGATGCTGTGATGGATTTCGTTTTTGCTGGTTTAGATGCTTTGGACACTCTGCCACTGCTAACCAGTGCCAGAGTGTAAGTGCTCCCTGTGTAAAATATCATATTGATTGGATATACCTGATTGGCATATCTGTATCACCATGAAGTCCCTAGTAAAGTGCACTGTGTGTGCCAGGGCTGGTGATGACAGATGCTACTAGTGGGTCTGCAGCGCTGATTGCGCCACCCACCTGTGTAGCCCTAAAATGGTGTCTCAGGCCTGCCACCGCAGGCCTGCCTGCAGTCCCCGGACTGCCATGTCCTCCTGGCCAGTGTCCACACTGACCAGGCCTAACCCTTACCTTTTTATACACGTCAGTCATCCCTATGGAAGGCCCGAGGTACCCCCCTGGGCAGGGTGCAGTGTATGTAAGAGGTAGAGCATGTACTAGTGCAGGTACCATGCTCTGGTAGTGAACCGCGGCCATTTTGCGTGTTCACTGCTGCGAGGTTATCTTGCTCCATAGGCTAACATGGGGAGGCTGGTGCCGATGGCTATCCGCCTATCTTCTCATAGGAACAAGATAAGACATGAGTGTTTGATATCCCTGAGCTCAGCATTTAATAACACATATTTTAGGAGAGGTTGTTTTTAAATCCTGAGTTGGAGAATAGTACTTTTTAGAGAGTAGCTGTTCTCTTGTCTGACCCTTCTGTGTGCCTGGGCATGCTTGTGGATTGACTGTCTGGCTTGAGAGTGACAGGGGCTGGGGATCCCCCAGGAGGTTGGCTGAGTCAGCCCGTTGCTGAATGGCGACATTTGCAAGTAGAGTGGAGGGAGGAGATAGCACCTGGGAGTGAATAGGGCTGTGCCTGCCTGCCCCACTGCTGGCTCCACCTCCTGCTGGGCGGCTGACGACTCTGCCCCTCACTCTGAAAAGAAAGCAGAAGCCAGGAAAACAAAGTGCTCCAGCAGCACCCAGAACTGGATCAGACCGTGCTCAGGACTCACCTGCACAAAGACTTCAAAGACTTTTAGGGGTATAAGTACAAGACCCCTGACAACAGATTTTTAGATTCTACCATCAAGAGGAACCTCTGCTGAAAGACGGACCGCTGAAGATCTAAAGGAAGATTGCCTTGCTGTGTGCTCTAAGGGCTGACCTGTTCTGCTGTACAACTGAAGCTGAGGAGGAGAAGGGGTCTTGCTGTGTGCTGACTCTACCCACTTGACCAAACAAGACTTTGCTGTGTGCTGTGTCTTAAACCGAATCTCCAAGGGCCTGAGAAGAGCTGGCCTCCTGTTTCGCAACCCAGGGATAGAAAGGTTGCCCCGAACCCAAGACTCTGCTGTGTCCCCCCTGCGCTGCTGTGTGCTGCAGGGGCCGTGGACTGTTCTACCAAGCTTCTCAACATCTGCCGGTGAAGTGGGCTGGCTGCTCTCTGCCTTGCTGGAGAGTACCGCGCTGATCCGGGCCTGACACCGGTTGCCGCATCAAGAAGACCGACGTGCTCATCGGCACGTGCCTTGCCACGACCCGGAGGCCTGGAGCAGACCGAGAGTCGTACTTCCCTGCTCTACGAAGCCGCGCTGTGAGTAGCTGACTCCGGTGACGTCGACATCGTCACGGAGGGCTCGTCGAGGGAGTTGTGGAAACCTTGCTCCGAACAGCCAGAGGAGCGCTTTGTACAACGAGTGCAGTGACACCGACGGAGCAACGTAGCTGCCTAAACAACAAGAGCCTACGAACTGATTCATTCTCAGTGAGTATTGAATCACGCAAGAGACTAGAGACTATCGTCTTACGATCCCGACCAACCAAGAAAGCGAATATGGTGTAAACCTGTGATACTTGATTTCAACTGCGGAAACTAGATAAAGATATATTATTTTTGATATAACTCACCTGTGTGGTCTAAGTTTGTGGTGTGCGGAGGGGGGATCATTGTGGTGTCTACGTGCAAATTCCTTACACATTGCCTTGGGGATAAGCCTGTCTGCTCGAGCCAAGCTACCTAGAGGGTGAGCAGGGGTTATCTACCGTGTGTGTCCCTGTACCCTGACTAGAAGCAAGGGTCCCTATTTGGTCTAAGGTGTATACCTCTGCCAACTAGAGACCCCCAGATCTAACAGTGCCAATCTACCAAGGGGGTGAGCATGGGTTATTTTAGGAGTGTAGCCCCTTACCCTGACTAGAGGCAAGGGTCCGTATTTGGTCAAAAGTACCTACCTCTGCCAACTAGAGACCTCCAAATCTAACTGCAGATGAACTCATTCGAGATCAGTTGATAGTTCACTGCCATAGCAAGAAGGCGCAAGAACGACTTTGGGCCCACTTCAAAGGATGCCATCTCTATTGCCAAAGTGGTTGAGGAGTCCAAGTGGTGCGTGCTCGCCATGAGCAAGAAATACTGTGCTATGGATGAGGTAGCTGCTGTTGGAAAAAAATATATTGCAACAAAGTTCACAACTGACAAGTCTAATCCAAGGATCGTGAGAGGTGCAAAGTCAAAGGGCTGCTTTAGGTGTGGCAGTTCATTCCATGCAAGTGATTCAAAGTGGTGTTTTGCAACAAAACAAGAATGCAGGCAGTGTGGACGCAGGGGACACTATGAACGGATCTGCAAAGCTACAGACAGGTCAAGAGTTGCATTCGCCGAGGTCTCTAGCACAGACGGTGACGGAGAAGAACATGTGTTAATGGTCCTTCCCAGCAGTGGTGCTGAAGTGAAAAGGCGGGGACCAGAGGTTGTTATCGGAATCCAAGGAAAACAAGTAGGACTGATGGTGGACTGTGGTTCTCTATACACCATTGTACCAAAGTAGATGTGGAAAAAAGAGTGGCCACAAGTTACTCTCCTGCCTAGGGACATCAACCCAAGAGGGTACCAGGGCGAGTCTATTGGTGTGCTTGAATTCTTCCCTGCTCCCATATTTTTTAAAACAAGACAAGTGGTGTTGAAGGTTTATGTTGCAGAGGATGGGGCCCCCATTCTGGTTTGGGGGCATCAATTCGACCTTCACATTGTTATCGATCCCCATGCTGAAGGTCAAGTCTTATACCTAGCAGACGCATCCACTGAAGAATTTTTGAGAGAGATGGATGACGTTTTTGGAAGGGGGCTAGGCGAGTTGAAGGGGTATACCCATAAGATCATCTTAAAGGAAGGTACCATCCCTATCAAGCATAAGTTGAAGAGGGCCCCGGGCTTGTGAGGGATAATGTCAAAAAACTGTGGAATGACGTCCTTAAAGATGGGGTCGTAGAACCGGTTGAGGCGAGTGAATGGGTCTCTCCAGTGGTCATCACCAAGAAGAGCGATGGCTAGCTCAGGTTCTGTGTGGACCTTCACAGTTTGAACCAGCATATTGTTACTGACACCTTTCTCCTTCCCAACATTAATTAGCTGTTACTTTTGCTCAAGGGTGGCAAGTACTTTAAAAAACTTGATTTGAAAAGTGCTTGTCACCAAATACATTTTCATGATGAATCCAAAGACCTCACAATGTTTATCACCATGGAGGGCACTTTCAGATTTAAAAGGCTGCCCTTTGGGCTGATTTCCGCTGCTAGTGTTTTTCAGCGAGTCATGTCTGAGGTGTTGAGAGGTATTGAACATGTAAAGTTTTTTCAGGACGACAATCTTGTGTTCGGGGAATCTGTTCAGTCACACAACAAAGTTTTGTGGGGAGTCCTGGGCAGATTAAGGGAGGCTGGTCTTATCCTTAGGAAAGAAAAGTGCAAGTTTCTAGTGGAGGAGATCGAATCCCTTGGCCATACTATCTCAGGGCAGGGTGTTCCCCCCAAAGTTGACCTTATTGAAGCAATCCACAATACCACTGTTCCCCATGACAAGGACTAATTACGGTCATTCATGGGCTTAATAGAATATTATGCAAAGTTTGTCAACTGTTTTGCCACTAAAACTGAGACCCTTAGATTGTTGTTAGGAAAGGGGTGTACCTTTGCCTGGGGTGATGCTCAACAGTGTGCTTTTGACCTCATCAGGAAGGACATTTGTGAAACTGGGGTTCTTGCACCCTTTGACACCCACTGGTTCACTTTCCTTACTGTCGACACCAGTGCATGTACACTGGGAGCTGTCTTGTCTCAAGTCCATACCGGGTGTGAGAGAACAGTGGCGTTTGCCTCCTGCTCCCTGTCCAAATGCAATAGCAACTATTTGGTCATCGAGCGTGAAGCGTTAGCATCTGCTTGGTCTGTCGAACATTTCAGGACCTTCTTGTGGGGACTTGATTTTTGCATTCACACCAACCACAAGCCCATGGTAAAAGTGTTAAGTCCAGGTGGAGCCGGTAAAGATTCAGCTAGATTAGCCAGACTTGCCTCTCGGCTCCAGGAATACAGGTACTGGGTGACTCACATTCCGGGCTGGAAAAATGCTCAACCTGACAGCTTGTCTCGAATGTCCCTGAAGTGTAAGGGTGGTCAGAGTAAAAGTCCCAGTGGGGGACAGGATGGAGATGTAGCCACCTTCTGTGATGTGGAGGAGTGTGTCAATGGAGCATTTATGGCCAATGAGTGGCACAAGTGTATGGACTCCACTCTCAAGGATGTTGAACCCATGTTAGTCTCAGGTGGCAGAAGAGAAAGCACTGTGACCCCCTCTGTAAGGCCGTTCATTAAGATATTGGAAGAATTGAGCGTTAGTGAGTCCGAAGTTTTAATGAGGAATGGCAAATGTGTCCCTCCTTGCGGTTTAAGGCCCAAGATTATTGGGCTTGCCCATGAAGGACATCTTGGACAAACCATGACCAAGAAACTTGTGCATGAAAATTTCAGGTGGCCTTGCATGGATGAGCAGATTACTAATTGTATAGTCAAATGTGAAGTGTGCTTGGAGAGTGAGAAAATGCTCAAAACCGGTGATTTGGCCTCTTGTGAGCACATTGAAGATCCTGGGCTGCCATGAAGTACAGTTTGCTTAGACTTCATGGGGCCCATGCATGGTGTGGAGGAGAGGTTGAGTAACGCTTGGTTATGGTTGATGTCCACTCCAAATGGCTGGTTGTACGTTTTATGGCTGATGTTATGTTTTGCAAAACCATAGAACAGCTCAAGGTTGTCTTTCAAGAGGAGAGTGTTCCACGGATCCTCATCACGGATAATGGAACTCAACTTGTTTCCCACAAAATGAGGGATTTTCTTTCCAAGTGTGGTATCACCCATTACCGCACTGCCCTTTACAACCCACAAGCCAATGGCATGTCAGAACGTACCAATCTCTTGGCTAAGGGTACTATCTCCATGACCATTCAGAGTGGGAAGAGTGTCAGAGAAATGGTTGAGGAGATGGTTTGGGTGCATCGCACCACTGCGCATAGTGTGACTGGTATTTCACCTTTTGAGAAAATGCGTGGTAGGAAGCCTGGCACCAAACTCTTACCCACATTGCTTATTTCTCCTAAATCAACAGTTACTAAGAGTCTAAGTGACAGTCTCAACGCAAAGGGTGTATGCGCTGGTGACTGGGTAAAAATGAAACACGGAAGACCCGGCAAGGGGCTGTCCAAGTTCATGGGGCCATGTAGAGTGAAGCAACCGTTCAACAACTATGTCTTGCTTGACAATTGTAACAAGTGGAACAAGTGCAAAGGTGGTGACAGAGTAGCCAAAGCTACTTGCCCACTTTGCAGAAATTCTGGTGTCAGTGCAAGTGGATTCTGGCTTATGAGTGATGTTGATCTAGGGGCCAACAATTCTGCAGGGAGTTGTGATGATAGCTCTGGTGTTGCTCCCAGTTCGATTCCCTGTAGTTCTTTCCCTTCTTTGGAGCCTGAGTCATCCCGCCCTTGCTGGTCATGTAGACTGCCTTGCTATTTGGCCGATTACATACTTACCTGATTGATTTCCACTTACTCATTATTTGCATATCTACCTCATGTATTGCTTTTCGTTCCTTGCATCCACTGTTTTGTACCTTTGTTTTTCTTTTGGGTTGAACGGAGAGGGGTGTGTTGTAACTGGTATTGCTATTTCCCTGGGTTTGGCTGCGTCCAGCCCCACGTTCATCATTTAGAATGTTCATGTTCAATGGTTCCGCGAGCGACAGTTTGTTTTACAGTTGGTGTCGTAAGTTGGAGTCTGGCTGGCGATGGTGACTGACGCTCCGTTAGTGCCGTGAAGAGCTTCTGCAAATAAAGTCTCTTCTGTATCTAGTGTTTGGTGTCGGTGTCATTACTACACATTCCCAAGTAGTATCAAACCCACCAGGAAGTGTTACACCTTCATCCTTGTCCAACACCGAGTCCCATCTACACCCTCTCTGGTGTTTCACCCTCATTTGCCGCTCTTGCGATCCTAAAAAATGTGTGGTCTCCTTTGCCCCAGACGCCTCACCCCCTGGCCCTGTCCCGCAAGCTGCACTCAGTGAGGGGCTTCTATACGCAATTGCAGTAGGGCAGACTGCCATGCTGAATGCCATTATGGGGCTTAACTCTCATATGCAGCAAATATCAGCTTGCCTGGCAGACATTCACAGTGGTATGTATGCCCTACAGTGGTCGTTTCTGGCTCTGGCCTCCTCTCTGACTGCAGCCTTGCAACCTGTCCAACCTCCTGCCCCACCTCCCATCCCTTCCCCATCCTCATGCCCAGCCCTGTCTAAAGCACATGCAAACATTCAAGTGAAGCCACTTCAACAGCCCAAGCAGCACACACACAAGAAAAAAAAGAAACAAAGGCACACTGACAAACATGCATGCACCGTACCCACCACCAGGGACATACTCATCAACCCCTCCACTGACACACCCACTGACAGCATACCCACCACCACAGACACACTCACTACCCCCTCCTCTAACACACCCACTGGCAGTGCACCCACCACCACAGACACATCCCTCACCAGCACATTGACAGGTACCACAGCAAACACTACACACACATGCACCACCCCCTCTACATACACCACACCCATACCCTGCACCTCCACAAGTCACACATTCACACATACACATTAGAAAGCACACCTCAGAAAAACCAAATGCCAACGCTCAACCACACAACGCACACCTAGCAAACAACAGACCTACAGGTACCTGCACCAACAACACACAGTAGATATATCCACTCCCTCTTCCTCTCAAACCTCAACCCCTCCCGAATATCCCACCCATTTTCCGCGAGGTCTTCCTGTTTACACTTTCCCTAATGCCAACCATGTCACAAATCTGCCCTCTAAATAAAAACAAAACTCACCCTTCCCGTCCCTAGACTACCACTAAAAAAACTGAAACCCTCCCTTCAGAAACCCCCACCCACCCCATGCCCTCCCAAACCCAAACGTTCTGGTAAAAAAAGGACTAAAGCTCCCCTGCTAAAACCCAAACCCCTCTCTTCCCCTCCAAGCCCAAAACTCCAGGGAAAAAAAGAAAGAAATCCCCTGCCAAAACTCAACCCCACCTTCCCCTTCGAAGCCAAAAACCTCCCCTACCAACCCTAACACCCCCCTCCCTTGTAAGATCTAGAGTTGCCTGCTCTGCCACATAGAATCCCCTACCTGAGGAGGTTCCCATGGTAGTCCCTTAGGAGGCAAGTTGTTGAGCCAGTGCACCGCAGTGCAAGAGACACTTTTTGACACTTATTTACTTTGGTCTGGCAGTTTGACAATTTATTTTTGAGAAAATTATCTCCATTTTGCAAATACATATATTGTTTAATTTTCACCAAGTTTGTTGTGTTAAAAATATTAATTCACAATTGTTTGATTCCTAACACTGTTTCTAACTATAATGTGAACTACTTCTTTTTCTTTACCATGGTGGCATGTAATCTTGCTAGATTAGTTAATGTGTAGTTGGTTAAGTGCAAATACTGGTCAACATAGTATGTGATGGCCATTTGATGTAAGTGCATGCTTTCATCATAGTAAGTGCCACATACACCAACTAATTGATGTTGAACAATTGTTTTTCTAAATGTGTTTGTTTGACCTTTATTCCTGCTCAGTCTGAGCACATATGCACTACACCTTATCAAGTATTGTGAACTGACATTGATTTCAGTGTTAATGAATAAGGCAAAGGTTACAGTTTGTTCATTGCAATTTGTACATCAAGTTACACATGGCACTTCATATGTTTTTGATGGTGCAGTTTGTATTTTTTGGAGGGGTTGTTATCTTTTTTTTTGCATGTGTAAATTTGCTTGAAGGCAGCTTGCACCAGATATTTATATCTAATGTGTAGATGTAGGTGTGTTTCTTAACTATCAACATTTCAGACATATGCCATACACATTGGTATGCCATTGCTTGTAAGCACAGTTTTCTGAAAGAAGATACAGCGCTTCACTTCTGTAGTAAGTAAAAAGGTAACAAGTAAAGGTGTTGCCTACCATAGATTCCGTCCACAACGGTGTTGATTTTCTTCATCCTCGATCAGCATGGTCAGGGGAACCAACTGGTAGATTGGATTCATGGCTGTGAAGGACAGTAAACGTGAGTAAAGATGAGTCTGTGCCTTAAATCCATCCCAAAGCGCCAAATCAGGTATAGCGGCTTGACAGCCACAGTCACATCAGCGGGAAGGCACATCGTGATTGGCTGGGGGTGAACGTGGCGGTCTGCCCTCCAACAGCCGCTTTAGCCTCTTGAGCTGCCACAGCTGGTACAGGTAAGAGTGGTGGAGATGTGGGGTTGGGCGCACGGTGGGACTCGACATACGACGGGATAGGGAAAGTAAAATAAGTAATACCACTTACCTTGCACTTGCCTCATCGCAATGGTTTCATTTATTTATTTTCCCTATCCTGTCGTATGTCGACTTCCCCCTGCCTCTCCCCTGCCGAGTCCCACTGTTCCTAGCTGTACCTGCCATGTCTGCTCTTGCGCCATCGATGTGGGAAAACATCCCTGGCGGTGTCGGCGGGACCGTGACAGTTGTTACTCCATCAAACCACCAGCATTGTGATAGAGTGGGTGGACCACCAGGTAGGTGTTCGGGAAGACATTCAAAAAAGCCCACTCCATCGCAATCCGGCCAACATCTATATCAGGCTGTTAGTCTCACATTGCTTCTCTGCTCCAGAGAACATTGTGAAATCGTGTAGCTTTGTGTCTGTGCCCTGGCAAAGAGTCAGACACAGATTTTTAGCCTAATAAAAATTCAAACTGTGTCTAATTTCTTTCTGGGGCAGAAACACACAGTTCTGTGCCACAGTGAGGAACCTTGTGCTGCTCCAGCAAGGAGTGTCTGGCTCCTTGCTAGGGCACATGAATATACATTCATAGATGCCACCACTTTATCTTTCCCAGAATTACCTGCACAGGACAAACTTTTGCTCAACACAAGAATTCCTACACGGCACCAGGAGAGACGTATTTCGCAGGCGGCGTACCACTCTTGACGAATGTGTGACTACAGAGGGTCGCTCTCTACTCCAGTGCCATTTCTAGCGACTTGCTTAATAAGCTCTGTTCCTATTGGAAGAGTAAAGTTACAAAAACCCTCCAGACTTACAGGTGGAGTATAGCCCACTATAGTGGGTAGTGAGAGGGGTTTTGGAAAAAGGGCATAGGGATCCAACTTGTCCTGAGGAATGCCGGAGATTAAGCTTTGAACCGGCTGAAACATGTTGACCGCTATGCAGAATGGAGGGGTGGTGAGCACTTAATTTACTCACTCCACCACTATCCATTAGGTATATATTCCTTTATATACCTTTTTAATCCTGACTAGGGAATCCATGAATACAATTATTATAGAGATATCCCTGACCCAGTTTTAAAACTCACGATTTATCTGCACTTTAGGATACTGTCTTTTCCGTTTGTCTTTATCACTGTTGTATTGTTTACCCCTCCCTATTCCTCCGCCTCTAGCGTTGGGTTTGCGCAGAGGCGTCAGTAGCAGCCCTATGATGAAGCATGCCACAACTTGTTGTGGGTGAGGGCAGTTTTTACAAAGTGTGTGTGCTCTTTTGAATCCATTACAATTGCTAACATATATAGGCCGCTTTTTTGTTGCTCTACCTCCTAGTGTGTGTTTACGTACTTTTCGAGGAGGATGAGGTAGGGTTTGTGCCTTCTCCCCCCTTTTCTTTGTTGTGGGTACTCATTTCTTTCTGTGGCAGTAACACACAGTTCTGTGCAACAGTGAGGAACCTTGTGCTGCTCCAGCAAGGAGTGTCTGGCTCCTTGCTAGTTATTATATAAATACAATGGTTCTGTCGGGGAAGTTTCAATTGCTTTAGGGTGTTCACAGTATAAATACATTACATGTAACACATATCCATAAGTAAATATAACAAAACACACCATCTTGCTGCTTTTGCACAAAGGGATTCTCACGGAGGAGCTTACCTGTCGCCCATCAACTACTCGGCGCACCCGCTTCGCGGGTGCCCCTTCGCCCGTTTTTGAGGAGCGGTTCACAGACAACGACTGGGAGGAGTCCGGAGGGGGAAACCAGCGGTTGGTGTGTGGCTGCAGCGGGGCTGCGAGCGTGCGGGGACTTCATTGCCCAGAAGTCCCTGCCAGACCGTCAACGAGCTTCCGGTCCGCTCTCCCTGCTGCCCCGCCCCCCACCCGCCCTCCTGAGGCTTAAAAACACCTCATTGCCACGAATCAAGTGGGTCATCTTGCTGCTTTTGCACAAAGGGATTCTCACGGAGGAGCTTACCTGTCGCCCATCAACTACTCGGCGCACCCGCTTCGCGGGTGCCCCTTCGCCCGTTTTTGAGGAGCGGTTCACAGACAACGACTGGGAGGAGTCCGGAGGGGGAAACCAGCGGTTGGTGTGTGGCTGCAGCGGGGCTGCGAGCGTGCGGGGACTTCATTGCCCAGAAGTCCCTGCCAGACCGTCAACGAGCTTCCGGTCCGCTCTCCCTGCTGCCCCGCCCCCCACCCGCCCTCCTGAGGCTTAAAAACACCTCATTGCCACGAATCAAGTGGGTCATCTTGCTGCTTTTGCACAAAGGGATTCTCACGGAGGAGCTTACCTGTCGCCCATCAACTACTCGGCGCACCCGCTTCGCGGGTGCGCCTTCGCCCGTTTTTGAGGAGCGGTTCACAGACAACGACTGGGAGGAGTCCGGAGGGGGAAACCAGCGGTTGGTGTGTGGCTGCAGCGGGGCTGCGAGCGTGCGGGGACTTCATTGCCCAGAAGTCCCTGCCAGACCGTCAACGAGCTTCCGGTCCGCTCTCCCTGCTGCCCCG
The DNA here is from genome assembly GCF_964204655.1 of Triturus cristatus. NCBI lineage: Eukaryota > Metazoa > Chordata > Amphibia > Caudata > Salamandridae > Triturus > Triturus cristatus. The sequence goes on from NC_140589.1 coordinate 187,797,249, forward strand.
CCCCCCACCCGCCCTCCTGAGGCTTAAAAACACCTCATTGCCACGAATCAAGTGGGTCATCTTGCTGCTTTTGCACAAAGGGATTCTCACGGAGGAGCTTACCTGTCGCCCATCAACTACTCGGCGCACCCGCTTCGCGGGTGCCCCTTCGCCCGTTTTTGAGGAGCGGTTCACAGACAACGACTGGGAGGAGTCCGGAGGGGGAAACCAGCGGTTGGTGTGTGGCTGCAGCGGGGCTGCGAGCGTGCGGGGACTTCATTGCCCAGAAGTCCCTGCCAGACCGTCAACGAGCTTCCGGTCCGCTCTCCCTGCTGCCCCGCCCCCCACCCGCCCTCCTGAGGCTTGATAATAACATTCTACTCCCGCAGCGCGGGACGCAGCCCGGGCTAAGACTGGGCAAAGACAGGGCCGTTTGAGGCCGTTCGAGACTGGAGACACTGGGCTGGGCCACCCCCCCTAATATTCCAGTAAGTGTACGAGATTGAGTCCCCCTCATCCTCTCAGGCGGGAATAATGTCCAAAAATAAAATTCCCACCGCTAGCACATCTATGGCAGGGACCCTGGACAACTTCATTGTTAGAGCTGCAACCATCCTAGAGCGAGAGATAGACCTTACTGAGCGTCGTCTATCGCTTGACCCTTTTACAACCAAACGTTCATCTCTAGGGAAAATTGCCTCATCAGTCACACCAGGGGTAACTACTACTAACCCCATACTAACTGAATGTTTGTCCAGTGATAATGATAGTGCCGACCTCAGTATGGAATTAACTGTTGGCAGTAACAGTAATAGGCGCGGCGATTCTAATAGGATAACTACACCTATGACTACTACGGCACCGGCCGCTAAAAATCAAATTGAAGGTGTTTCTACCCGCGCACAACTACATGTTATAAATGAGGCCACCTCACTTTCTTCCTCCCCTCCCTCAAATCTAGGAGCAAAACCGAAAACCAAGGTTGCTCCGCAAACAAAAGGGGGGAGACAAACAAGAGGGTCAAAAAATAAAAATAAAACATCTGTCTCTAAATTTACCCTGGGCGCTGCTGAACACCCTCTGATTGAAGTTACCTCAGATAAGTCCAGGCAACTAGATGTCGGGTTCCAGGCTAAAATAATAGAGGTGTTTGAAAATTCAACCCGCCTAATTCTGGACAGACTCTCCAAAATTGAGGAGCGTCTACAGAAATTAGAAAAGACTACCTCTGCTAGTCTAGAAATTAACAAATCGTGGAGGACAGACTTCCTCAGAGAGCTCCAAGAACACCCTCTTCCCGTCAAATCTGCCAGTCACTCGAAAGAGAAAACCCCTTCTCTTATGGCCTTGCCTTTAATTGACAAGCACCTGGATCTTACAGGGGACAATTGTCCAAATACAGCCTGCACTGAAAAAACCACGTCCAGAAGTGGCCCCCAAAATCTTCATGTAGGAGTAAAACCCCAGCAGAACCCATCGGAAGTTAATAACAAATCCAACAATCCTACTCCACAAGATAGTCACGAGGTAGCAAATAGACCTGCTCCCGTCCAAGATGCTGTTCCTAAATTACCCACCTTAGACCTTCCCCCAGAATCATCACCATACGTCATTATACTGGCGGGAGTACCTGCCTTGCAGGGAAAAACCAACGAGTCTTATCTGGAACTCAGAAACAAGATTATCCATTGGCTTAATTTCAACCGACCCCTCCCTCCTAACATTCACACTAAAATCTTGTTTGTTCGGAGAGTTAGCTGGGTGGGTAGAAGGAGTAAAGACATACCGGGGGACTGCATAATTGTTAATTTTAGGGACACTCAGGCTGTAAAATATATTCAGCACGCACAATCCTTTGACCCCAACACAAATATCACCCCTTTACCTCTCGATTACTTTTATCCTCATTACCTAGTAAATAACCAGTGGGAATTAGTAGGGAGAGCAAACACACATATAAACCAGGCAAGAGGCATGCTGCCTATACATAGACAAGGCTGGTTGGAAGCCTTCCCACTGTCCAATAAGTATAGCTGTTTGGACATGGTTGATTGACTACCCCTAAATTTTAATGTTGTTGATCTTGTGGGGGAAGCCACAGTGGGTGATAAATCAACCCCTGTGACTAAATGCTGGCCCGCAAAACCGCCAATTTCCTCAAAGAATAACGTAGGATCCTCCCTCATTAACACGGAGGATAACGAGAAAACTGACCATCTTTCACTGTCAAGTAGCGAATCCACCAAACGTGGTGCTCCTGGTGCAACACCCATAGTGACTTTATCTCCAGTGGGTGATACACGCCATTCAGTCGGACTTTTATCCTGGAATGTTGCAGGGCTGAACTCCAGGTTAGCCGACATAAACTGCGCTTCCTTTATTAAACAGTTTTCGATTGTCTGCCTTCAGGAATGTTGGACGGTTGAGCCTATTCATATGAATGGCTACCGCACTTACCATACACCAGCGGTACTCACTCTGAGAGGGAGAAATAAAGGTGGCCTTTGTACTTATGTCTCAAACTGTCTTAAGGAAACTAAGATCTCCTTTTTCTCTAATTCCACCTTTTACCAGATCCTGCATATCACATTGGGAGGTAACGAACATATTAACCTGATTAATCTCTATAACAATATTCCGAAAGATGCTTGGGCCTCGACCTATAAAGAACTACTTGAGAGCCTTAAAAATATAGATGAAAAAGAACGCACTGATAGCTGTGTGATCTGGATGGGCGATTTTAATTGCTCCTTATGCCCATTGAGCGATCACAACCTATGTGGACTGGGAGAGATGGATGAAATCACCGTGACACACTTTTCACATACATCCCTGGGCAAACACCTTAATGAGATTCTTTTCTCCCTGGACCTGGGTTTTGTGAACGAACTATGCTCCCCACCAGTCTCTTTTAACCCCACATTTATTGGACGGGGTTGTAAATCAACAATTGACTTTATGTTAATCTCCAAACGCTACTCTCACCATATTCTTGCGTTTGAAACATGTGAGATAGCAATGAGCGACCACCTACCACTTAGCATGTCCCTTGGTATAATGCTGGGTAAACAGAACATGGTTACTAAGACCCAGACCCTGTACGACTTCAATCTTGAACTCGTGAAAAAGAATGGCTATACCCTTAAATGGGACAAAGTGGAACCAGCGGTCTTCCTAGGCAAACTAATTGGCTCAAAGGAAGAGGAATTTAATATCTGTCTTGCAGAGCTCATTGACCCTCCCAAAGTCAATAATGCCTTCCTTGCCATCTCGGAGGAAATTAAAAAGCTACTCACGAGACCACAGCATTCTGGGGCAAAAAAAATTAAGAGATGGTTTGATAGAGAGTGTAGCAAGACCCACGCTCACTTAATGGAACAATTAAAAAGGGAGCCTAGGGTAATGGCTGAAGTTAGATCAGCCAGATCTGCGTACCAACTGGCAGTAAAAAAAAGGAAAAAGCAAATCAAACAGGAAGCTTGGAGTACCCTCCGTGAAACCTGTATTTCCAAAAATAATACTGCATTTTGGTAAGCGGTGAATGCTCCATTCTTCTCCAAAGATTCCACAGACACTATTGTAATAGCAATCTCGGAAGAAGGCTGGCTGTCCTTCTTCCGAGAACTCTACACTAAGGACTCTCAGGTCGAGTCAGAAGGGGATTTTAATTCAGGCAATGAGGACACAGTATTCCACCCAATAAATATCGACTTCACTATGGAGGAAGTTATGATAGCCATCAATAAGAGCCCAGCAGGTAAGGCCCCGGGGCCGGATGGTGTTCCCGTAGATGTCTTTAAGGCTAACAGTAAGTTATGGGCCCCCCTGCTAACCAACGTTCTTAATAGCTTTAACAAAACGGGGTTCCCAAAGACCTGGCAGGAAGCCATTGTAGTGCCTATCTTCAAGAAAGGAGATCGCAGTTCACCTAAATGCTATAGACCGATCTCTTTACTTGATTCACTTATGAAGATAGCGGGGAGAGTCATACTGGACAAATTACAAGTATGGGTGAACGACACAGGCACTCTCTCCCAATTCCAATATGGCTTTAGGGAAGGTCTAGGCACAATTGAGCAAGGCCTGAACTTAGCACTCCTTGTAGCCAAGTACGTCGAAGCAAAACAAGAGAACTTATTTCTTACATTTGTAGATTTGAGTTCGGCCTTTGACTGCATCAACCATAACAAACTCTGGCTAACTATGCAGGAAATGGGAGTGGACTCAAACCTCCTCATTTTCATCAGAGAACTATATCGGGAGGCGGGCGCGAGGGTTCGTTATGGGGAAAAGGGGGATTGTACATCCAAATTCTCCATAGAAAAGGGCGTGAGACAAGGCTGTATTTTAGCACCTTTTTTATTCAACTTATATATTAACTCGGTCGCGTCTCACCTCCTGGCAGACAAACAGGATTACCCAAAAATTGGCAACTCCTTTATCCCCATTCTCTTATATGCAGACGATGCGGTAATTATGTCCCGGACCCAAATAGGTCTCCAGAGATCGACCACTAGCTTCTCCGAATATATGGGTAGTAGAGGCCTAAAGATCAACATAACCAAAACATTTAATATGTGTTGCACAAAAAAGAAGAGCCTTAGCTGTAATACATTTTTATCTAACACAAAAATCATGACTGTTAATACTTTTTCGTACTTAGGTATCACTTTTGACAGTAAGGGAACTTGGATTGCGGCAGGTGATTCCCGTAAGCTAGCCTTCTCACGAACAATTGGGGCGGTCAAACATTTTTCAAATAAGGTCGGAGGCCGCCCGGTACCAGTCTTGCTCGATATTTATAGAGCTAAGTGTGTATCTACTGCAATATATGGTGCAGGAATTTGGGGGATTGTTAACACCTCAAGCACCCAAATCCAGACCTGTCAAAACTTTTTCCTGCGATACTTACTGGCTGTCCCAGGGTCAACTTCTGCTTATGCCTGTCATCAAGAGCTGGGTGTGCCCTACATTGCTGACCTTATTAAACTGGAGCCCATCTTGCTGTGGCATAAAGTCTGGTCTGGAACTGAGACAGCCCTAAACAGGGAAATAATAAAGGACTGCCTAGTCTTACATGGAGCATTGAAAATTCCCTGGCTTAACTATGTTAGGAAATTTTTTATCGAGCTAGGCCATCCGGAGTTCTTTAACTCTCCAGCAAGCATGACGAATTTCTCTAGAAGGAAATTCAAGCAAATTTGTTTGCACTTCCTTTCAGAGGCACGCTGGATGTTAGAGAAACACAAGAGCTCTGTCATGGCCAATCAGCTACTCATCACTCACCAGGGCATACAACCATATTTGAAAGTAGTTCCCAGCTGCTATACCCGTATGCTGCTATCCCGTTTTAGGGCTGATATCTTCCATAGAATGGTTACATTCCCCGAGAAGAATTGCTGGCTCAAGGAACTTACTCCATGTCCCTGCGACCATATTTCTGTCCAAACTTCCCTTCATTGTATTCTCTTTTGTAAATTTTACTCGGAACCTAGAAAAAGTATTTTACGACCAGTCTTGAAAAAGTTAGGGCTGAGACAATGTAGAGCGGCTCTGGTCAGACTACAAATGTTAGATGATGAATTTCTTATCTTTTCGGTCTCTACTTTTTTAAAAACTGTTATTAGATTCAGGATTTCTATGAATTAGCTCATCTTTATCATGCTGCTATTTTTAACTCTGAAAATTTGTATTTTATGTATGAAATCTGATGTATATATGCTTTTATGGTTTTGAAACTTAAAAATCGAATAAAGCTGTTTCTGATTCTGATTCTGAACAAAACACACCCAAGCTGAATTTTTCAATCTGTATTATTTTTAGAAAAAAGGAAATAACAAATAAACAAGGCTACAGTTATACAATTGACAGATTTGTGAAGAAAGAGTGACATGTAGTGGTAAATACAGACGATACACTGTAGTATGACAGATAGAGAAATCACAAAAAGGTTATTTTGGGAGGATACAAATTTTGATTATGTCCATATGATTGTTCACATATGCTTTATCATCAAGTTAATTTTTGAACTGAAGCATTGTGTAGACTCATAGTATGTGTCGAAGTTTCGACCCTATGTAAAGCTCAATATTTAATCCGCGTAAGCACCACTACCTAATAGAACATCTATTTATTTTCTGTTCTTTTAAACACACACCCTTAAATCAGCTTTTCATTTCACTCCATAGGCTACACACCTACCCCCCTGTCCCGAGGAAGACTGGCCGTGACGCGTATTAAATATTGCGCTTTACATCAAATGAGCAGTGCAACATTAACAGTGATGCAGACACATTTACATGATCTGCACTAATAATAAACAATAATTCAGAATACATTACTAATGAATTTCCCACACATATTAGATATTGCATGACTAAAGTCCTTCATGGGAACATTTAGCTGAGTGGGGTTTGGGACTATATGAAAAATGCAAAAAAATAGTGAGCACATTTGTTGAAAAACTAAAAATATCTCCACATTTTTCATAATATTTTTAGGGGGCTGTGAGATAAAGACTCGGTATTTGAACCAATACATAGCCATGGCTATTGATTTCTATGGGTGCATAAAGCGACCAAAGATGTGCTTGAAAAATCGAATGGTGATTTTATAAAAACCAAAAAAGTCTGGCATGTAGGTGTGCAAACACCCCAGCAGTGAAAGGGTTAAAGGGATTACCAGCCACTTCTAATAGAAATACACAGTCAAAATAGCCTTCTTTTGTAATACTTTCTTTTGTTTTGCTGTAAACAATACCACAAAATCTTGCACTGAGGTGCTGTATTCTTGCAGTGATCTGTATTAAACACAGGCCAGGAACTGGGGGTGTCTGTAACACTAAAACAAGGGGACGCCATGAAGAATTGTTGCCTGGTTTTATGAGTTTAATTTGTATGAGTCAACATTAGTTTGACTAATTGATTACAGTAGATGCTGTGCATCCTTTTAGTAAGGCAAACCATACATTCCAAATTCATGTCCTTGCTGCCTCATGATATATGTGTGGCACCGTGCTTATTATGATCCTCTGGATATGTGTGAAAATTTACACATACTGAACACCTGGAGTTTGCTGTCATGTCAAATTTTTCCTACCTTCAGCCATGGTATTGGACCATGGGGTCTCAATGCATAAATGTTTATCTAGTTGCACTCTAGACTATGATTATTAGACTAGTGTTTAAATCTGTGTTGATGGATTCATCCTAATGGTCATTGCTCAGGCTGGAGTCCCTTCCCATGCCTCCTGTTATTTGGAACTTTGTCCTTTTCTCATTAGTTAGACGGATCAATGGACATCTTGGATTGACACAGTTTCACATCCTCCTCTTCAAGGATTCAAAGGCATGGACCAAGGAATCTCAGTGGTTCTCTCTGGTTTGCTATGTAGGAGAATCTGTTTAGCATATCCAACTGTCTGTCTGTTAAGGCCTGTTACCTTTTTGCCCTTCTTTTTAGTGATGATGTTTCAGTGTCTCTCTGGGGGTGGTGGTGGAGAGTTGCCTCCTTCCTCAGTTCACCAACACTTAGCTTAGTCTAGTCCCAATGGGCCTGCTGGTTAATGGCCTTTCCAACATTTGCAACAGATGGTGTAGATCCTAAATATTGAGTTCAGGATATTGTGGGGCACTAATATCACAGACAGAATACTGAGAGACAAAATATAGATTGGCAAGCAGTTATACTTTTCTATGCCTAGTTCCACATATATGTGCCTTGCCTGTGTATGCATCTTCAAATACATAGATGGGAAGTTGAGAATAATAATTATATACTTCTACATATGCACATAACCATTGGATATTCTGTCCCTCAAGATTTTGTCTGTGATATTAGTGTGTCACGATATTCTTGGCCTCTCAAAACAGACCAAACAGTACTTCTGCGATTTGATAAATGAGAAAAAAGAAAAAGAAAACAAAATACACCCTTCCTTTGTCTAAACCTGGCAGCCATGGACTTGCACTAGAAACGTTTGATTAAAAAATAAAAATAAAACACTGCCACACATTATCTTAATGGTACAATATGAGTGCTAGCAAATAGATGAACCTAGACAGGTTTCAATGATATCACAGGTGAATATGATTCTTGTTGGTGCAAAAAAAAAATGTATTTGCTGTAACTTTAAGATGCAGGTCCTGAGACACAAAGGTATGCATACACTCTGTGTAAGTTTACTCGTTTTTGGTATTCACAAACTATGAGTTAATAGTAAATTTACAACTGCGAAGACTCCACAGTCGGGGGGAGAACTCTGCTCAAAAAAAGATAGTACAGGCCTTTTCTTTTTATGTGGGGAGTTCTCTGCTCCGAATGTGTAGTCTTGGCAGTCATAAACTTACTATTAACTAGTTTGTAAGAAACAAAACAATAGTAAACTTATACAAAAGTGTACTTTTACTGTTGTGAAACAGGCCCATAGTTCAAACACACAAGAATAACTAAGAAGTAAAAGTATAAGAATAGAAATATAAATAGCTTTCACAAGGTATATATTAGTCCTCCAGCACTGGCACTCAAGTACACTTCTTTATAGGTGGATACATATGTGATCGGGCATAAACGGCTGTCACTCACAGTGCAAGAGAGCAATGCTAAAGTGAGCTGACCCATGTTCCCATGATGTATGTTACAATGTATAGAAGCAAACTAGAAGTGACAGTTGACCTGACCAGTGGAGGAAATGGGCTGGCAAAAACTCATTTATGAATGCATGCAGACAGGGAGAGAGAAAGAGTGAGTTTATTATGACCAGAGGTCATGATATCGCATAATATATAGGAGAAATTAAATTGAGTTGTTGGTTGACTGGGTTGGGAGCCCTGGTCAAGCACCAGCCACAATTCCTGGCAGGGTGAACCATAAAAGGCATTACATTAACCTGTGCTTAACACTGGGTAGCTTTGCACATAAAAAACAATCAGGCTTAAATTGAATGCAATGTGTAAAGTATTTATGCAGCACTCAAACAGTAATAAAGTGAAAACACAGCACAAAAAATCCCATACTGATTTAGAATACATTTTAATAAATGATTTGGCACCACAATGACAACAATCAAATCAGTAGAATCACAGTTCTGAATTTTTAAATGTTTTTAGCAAAAACTAGCACCTGAAACATTAAAGGGCCAGCTGCAGACAACTAGTTGCGCGAAACTGGGTAAAAGTAAAAACATTTGTCCAACTGCGATGGATCACAGCTCGGATAGAAGAAGCGGAGGGAGCGTCACCGCCACGGAGCCTCTGGATAGAACTGCTGTGAAGATGTCTACATTTGGACTTTTTTGCAAGTAAAAAATCTCCAGTGGGATGAGGAGGCTCTGCTGAAGACTGGTCCAGGAGGTCGGATTCCGCTTTGGTCAAGGAGGCCCAAACAGGATTTGCTGCTGCGTAGAAGAACATAGCAGGAGCAGCCACAAAGTAAGGCTGACCTTGGGTGGATCAACAAGCAGGATGTTCCCAGTCTTCCCTTGATCCTCAAAGTAGTTATTAGCCAAAATATTTTGAGTCTTAAGTTTTGGATTTTGACTATCTGAGCCTCTTTAACTTAGGGGATCAGGACTCATTCAGGCTGGGTCTAGGTGCAGGTTCAAGATGGTGTGAGCCTTTTCTGTCCCTGTGGCTCTGAACAGGAGTCCAACAAACTAGCCCATGGGGTCACTCTGATAGTGCCAGGTCCAAGTAAAGATGCAGAGATCAAACATCAGGCTTGACCTCTGGGAGTTCAAAGCATGCTCCAGGCAGAAAAGCAGTCCTTCCAGGTGCAGTAAAACAGTCCTGTGGAGTACACAGCAGGCTACAGCAGCATGCAATACTCTTAGAGTACTTCCCCAGGTCCAGAAAGTTAATTGAAGAGTGGGTCAGACGGCCCTACTTTTATATCTTGTGCCTCTTTTGAAGTTATGAAGATGTTTCTAGAGGTTTCTCTTTGGAGTTCTTGAAATGTTCTGAAACCCTGTCCTGGCTCCAAGTTGGATGCAGTGATAATGAGGAGGTGACAAGCCCTTTGTGTGAAGGCCATGCACATCCTATTTAATTGCATTTGGAGTTGTGCCCAGTTCCGCCCGCCATCCTATCAGCAGATGGCCCATTCAGACACACCTAATCCCTCTATTGGGTGACTTTCTGGGAGGAATTCACAAAGTCTAACTGTCAGTTCCACCCAGTCATGTGACCTAAGACAGACGTCAGCCACCAAATGTCTAAAGGCAGCAAAATACACAGTTTCTAAAACTGAGGTGGCCCTGAATAGTTACCTGTGGCTGAAATAAATTGAAGCATTCCATCCATGACTTTTTGTATTCTTTAGTGTGTTGCCCTAGGTAGGACGGGTTTGCCCAGAGGTGTCACTGGAACCAAGGTTTACCTGGCTGATGAGCCCATAACAAGGGCTAAACCAGTCCCGAGTTACTAGTGTTCCTCCATGGCGGACCCGGCTTGGCACTTCAGGCTGAACTGTCCCATTGAAGAAGATTCAAGACTGATTTTCACATAGCTGGGTCCAAACTGAGGTGCATGATATGCAAAATAACAATTGATTGAGATGCGGCCCGAGCAATTAAGAGTAGCTAAGATTAATTCAAGCATTCCATCCATCACTTTTTATATACTTTATTGTGTTGCCCTAAGTGGGATGGTTATGCCCAGATGTGGGTCCCATGCAAACTGTGTCACTGGAAACAAGATGTACCTGGCTGATGAGCCCATAACAAGGGCGAACCGAGTCCTGAGTTTATTGTGTTCCGGTTTAGGGGAGGACCTGCATTGGCAATTTGGGCTAGACTGTTACCATTGGAGCAGAGTAAAGACTGATTTGCACATAGCTGGGTCCAAACTGAGATGGCATGGTATGCTGAGATTAATTCAAACTTTCCATCAATCACTTTCTGTACACTTTAGTGCACTTTCTAAAAGTGTCATTTTCAAAACTATTATTTATAATACACCTTCACCATTAAAGCAGATTTTTTGTTACAATTTCTTAGATACCAAACATGAAATGCTTATCGGTCCTCAATCAAAAATGTGCACTTAATTAAATGTAAGAAGGCAAGCCATTGGTATCTTATGTGACAGGAAGGCCTCACAAGAGTGAAAAACAAATTCAGCAGTCTTTCACAACATGGACATGTAAAACTTAAAAGAACATGGCAAACCTTTTAATTACAATACACCCTTCCCTATGGGCTATCTAGTTCCAACCTTAGGGGTCGCATATAAGCAATACAATTCTTCTCCCTTAACCAGTAATCCAATTTATCACATTGGTGTTCAGGGGTGATTATTAGGACTTATGTTTGTGCAGTTCCATTCAGCAATTTTATGTTACACAAAAAATCCCAGATACATAATCTGAGACCAATTTGAGTTTTAAATTCTCCCAGATTGGCCTTTTTGCTTTTTTTCAACTTCACCCTTTTCCTACCTGATTGTTTGTGCCTGGGATTTGATCTGCAAACATGGAATTTAAGCTCCTTAACCTGAAGGGCTACACAGTAGCTGAGCTAAAAGAATTTTGTAAGCAGAGTGGGTTGCCTGCCAAAAGGAGCACCAAGAAGGCAGAGCTTCAATAGGCTCAGAGGACATGATTGGAGACCCACCAGTTTCCCACACCATGGAAGACCAGTATGGGGAGGATAATATGGAGGGGCAGGAGAAGCAGCAGCCATCTGAGGGGTATGACATGACCCCGGAGTTGGACCTCCCTGCTAGAGCAAAGAGCATTATGTCTTCTTGAGGCCTGTCTCGAGACAGGAAGGCAAAGAGGGAGTATAAGCTTCCAATGGCCCAGTTACAAATGTAGGAGGTTGCTTAGTGTAGAGTCCGGGGAGGAGATTTCCCCAGGTAGAACGGGGGGCAGTGTAGAGGTTACCTTAGTGTCCCAGGGTGATGGAGAGATTATGCAGGGAACTCACATGCCTAATAACACTAGTAAATACAGGCAGTTAGTCATCATCAATGGCCAGAGGGTGGAGGCTCTTAGAGACACTGGAGCCAGAATGATGACTGTCAGATGTCACATGGTGATCATAGAGAAGGAGTTTCCTAATGCATTCCGCCAGGTTCTTACAGCTGACCATGCAAGTCACTACCCAATGTTTCTGGTTGCCTTTAAGTGGGGATGAGTATCAGGTTCCTTGAGAGTAGCTTTGTGAGTCCATCCATGCCTGTGGATTGTCTGTTTGGCAGTGACTTAGAGCACATCATCTAAAAGGAGATGGAGCTCAGGTCAAACTTGGAGATGTTAGAGTTGCTTAAGTGGGTGTGCCTTATCACACGGTCCATAGCTGCCCAAGACGGTAATCAGGAGGGCCTGGAAGAATGGCCCAGGCACCTGTCAAAAAGTGGAAGGGCAAGGGGTGTGCGAAGCCCACTCCTGAAGGTTCCACGGTCTGAGAGGAGGCTGAGCCTGAGGGAATGCAAAAAAACCTACAGGGAAGGACCTGGCCCCCTGTGGAACTTACCTGAACTGCTTAGCTGGCAGAAGGAAGGTGGTCTCACGAGGGAGGAGTTCTGGAATTTGCAGATAGAGTGCCTTACTCTGGAAAGGCTACAACAGCAGGCTAAATCCCAGGCAACTGAGAACACATGATCTATTGGAATATTGGTCTCCTGTGCAGCTTGCCTACATTTTCTGACCCTGGTGCAACCCATGTGTTGGGGGTTCCCAGTGTTAAAGGGCCTTACTACGGAAGCTGGTTCATTATGTTCCCATGGTAGGTCATCTACGGCAGGAAAAGACCTTTAAAAGGCTTGTCACCCAATTTTATTAGCCCCAGATGAGGATGACCTTAGATGCCTTATTCACGTCATGCCCTACCTGCCAAGCCAGTGGCGAGTCAGGAGAGAAGCGCAAGGCTCCCCTGCAGCCATTTCCAGCTGTTGGAACTCCCTTTGAACAGGTATGCATCAACATTTGTGGGCCGCTGGACCCCAAGACAACGCATTGCAACAAGTTCCTCCTGATCTGGTGGACCATGCCACCCAGTACCCGAAGGCTATACCTCTGAGTTAATTTGCAGCATCAGCAGTGGTCAGGTGCCCTTTCCTGCACAAAAGCAATCCTGCATGCAACAGAGACACACTTGCAAGGGTGCCTACGTTGGCGCTAGGCTCCCAAAATGGCACCAGCACACAAAAGGACAGGAATGCACCATATTGCTTAAACATGGTGCATTCCTGCCCTTTTACCTTGGTGTAGGGCAACGCGCAAGATGCCTTGCTGCACTACCCTAATACAAAATTCCATAAACACACCCTGTAGTTTTTTGTGAGAAACTTGTTTTTTACTACTGAAAGGCCTGCCTCTCCTATAGGATAGCATTAGAGGTATCTTATTACAACATTAAGTGATAATTTCCAAATGGGAGCAGGGAGGAAGTTAATGTTTGGTGTCTTTAGCATTTTAAAATTCACTCTCTTGGTAAAGTCAGATTTTAAATTACAATTCTGAAAATAACACTTCCAGAAAGTTGGTATTTTCCTGCGTTAGCAATTGTGTGCCTGCACCCTGTCTCTGAGTCACATAACTGAGTGTAGCTGACAGATGGGCTTTGTGTATTCCTTCTAGACTGCCACACACAATAGGGATCTTAGGTGTTACTGGATGGGCCTTCACTTGGTGGATGGGAGGACGGAGGTGAGCACAGCCCTACTTACTCTCGAATAGGCCTCCATACAAAGAGCTGCATACCCCCCTGTAGTTCGTGAAGGAAGGCAGAATGCTTCCGGATTTCAAAGGGAAACTTCTAGAAGCTTCTCCCACTTCAAACAAAGGCCCAGGTATAAATATTGGACCCCAGATTCTAACACTTTAGTACACTTATGGACCTGTGGCTATTCTTCCAAGAAAGATAGCTGTGCTGCTTAAAGGACTGACACTCTGCTGGACTGACACTCTGCTGAACTGCAGCCCTGAACGACTGTTGCCGTGCAGTGCTGACCTGCTACTTGCTGCCTTCATGCCTGGGTAACAAGTGGTAGATTGTTAAACCCGGGACCCCAGAGTGACTCCAAAGGCTAGTTGGCTGGCCTCCTGACTAATACCTCCAAACTAGTTCCTCAGGGACAGATACTTGGAAGACTGGAGACTTGGAAGTGGGCCTGGGGGTGCTCTGCCAGCCCATGTGTGGATCTGATGCATCTCCTCTTCTGTGTGATACAATCCAGAGCCAAACCCATGTATGGCCTCTGCTGCAAGGGTTCTCCCAGCACAAGGACTCCACATCGAACTCGCAGCCCGCATCTGAACCACTGATGTGTGGAGTTTCACTGAGGCAGTCCCTCACATTGCAAGTTTCTTTAATGTTGAAGGCAACCTCAATGACAACGAAGGTTCTTGCATTACAGCCTCGCAGCTTTTCAGAACCAACGCATCGCCTCGACCACTCGACGCATCCTCAATGCCAGACTTCACATCACAAACCCTCATCGACGGTATCCTTGAACATGACACAGGACCTTGCATTGCAGTTCTGCAGCACCTTGGAACCAACACATCACCTAGGCTGTACGATGCATCATTGACATTGGACCTCGCAGTGTTCCACAACCAGGATTTAAGGTATTCTTGTTTAGCAGTTGGACTGAACTTCTGACTTTTTTCCAGGTCCAGCGCAAGCTATTGATTTATTTATTTTAGAATGCTCTATTTTTTAATTTGGTGTGAGAGCTTTTTTGTATTGTGCTTTCACTTGATCACTGTTTGAAGTGCTGCATAAATACTTTACACATTGTCTTAAAATTAAGCGTGACTGCTCTGTGCCAAGCTACCAGAGGGTTGAACACAGATTAATTGAAAGTTTGCATGTGCCTCACCCTGACACAGATAATGTTTTTTGCCAGACTAGGCTTTCACCCCCTCAAGCAATAACACATTTTTCACACAAATCAATACCTTGATTAGCTTCCCTGCTTAGGCAACAGAACGTGGACAATGGCACTCTACTGCGGAGACAGTCGTCAGCTCTACGCCCTTCTGAATTCAGAACCCTTCTCCTCAACCATGGAACCCATCTTTGCAGCACCTAACCATTGCAGAGCTGTTGAAAAGTAGTCCTCCTCAACCTCTATTTCCTCCTCCACCTTACCCAGTATATTCTCCTCATCATCACCCTAACGTGTTACAGCTTTCATTCTGCGGACCTCCTCCCAGGCTTTGATGCTCAAAGTTTCGAGTGCCCTTAGGGGGTCTCAGTCTCCTCTCTCTGGAAATCTTCCTTAGCTCAGCCATGCTGTAGTTTTCAATAGCATTGACATCCAACTTCATCTTGGAAGGCAAGAGTCACGGCACACAAAATGTCAGACGGGGAAAAGATGGCAGCTGGCTAAAGAGCTCAGTCGGGAGCCCCAAGCTCTCCAGATGGTAAAAACTCAACACCACTCAAAGGAATGAGGAGTGGAGCACAGGAAATAGGCACACACAACACAGGCAGAAATGTAATGAGGCGGGGGCACGTACCCGGACAGGTCACAACAAGTATGGCAAGCGTGGCAGAGGACCCGACCAAGCGGGAGGAGGTGGCTTTGAGCCACAGTGCAAACGGCCCATTCGAAGTCTGGGTGGAAGCGGTTGCTGCAGCAACCGGAGGACCACTGCCAGAGTCTCCTTCCGGGGGAAAACCTCGGCGCCAGACGCATTGGCCAGAGAATCACTGCCCCACTCTGAAAATTGGAGAAACAGCCCAGAGACCGCTGCGACAGCAGGAAGACACCGGGAGTACTGCATGAAGATGGTAAGTGAAGTTGAGGGAGGCTCTGTTTCGATAACACCTCTTCAGGGCATAGGCATAAGCATACTGGTGGCCAGAAAAGAAAGCGAAGGGGGAGAAAAAGCAAAAGCAATTTCAACCTACACCCTAATGCAAACGACCTGGACTGTGCTCCAAATAAAGGATTTAGGGACTGCCTTTGAAAGAGGCATTTGATACCCGTTACCTCAAACAATCTCCCTAAGGGTCAAAGCAATATAGCTGTAAGTACTAAGAAGAAGGGAAAAATGCATATCTCAGGTCAGCCATTAGCTCCCCTGTCCAGGACTCAACAAATTAAGTCAGGGGGCTCAGGTCCCAAAATTAAAATCACCCCATCCCTGAGGTCCTTCTTTAAAGTACAGGAAAAACAAGATGCCCCAATCCTCGAGCAGAAGGGCTGCCCAAGAAGGATAGGCAAGGGGGGAGGAACTACAGGAGGAATGGACAGTAATAGGTTCCAGGTCCTCGTGGTAAAAGAGACTGCTGAGGTAGAAATAAGCGTGGAAAGCCTAACACCAGCCACAAGTAGTCCCCGGTCAGAAGAGCAAAATATTCAGGCCCCGCAGAACAGTACGGAGAAGTTAATGGCAGCCATGTTATTGGAGATGAGGGACCATACAAAAAAACACCTTAATGGAGAGAGTAACCACAGTTGAGACCAAGGTAGAATTACTAAATAAAGAATGGGAAGCAAACCAAAATGAAATAGATCTCAGGGACAAAATAGAATCCCTCAAAATTCAAGCTAGTAGGAATAATCTGAGAGTTCTAAATGTCCTGGAAGGGCTGGAAGGGGATGACATTAAACAATTCATGATTACACTACTAGTGGAAATTTCCCCTGGGCAAAATCAGCTGCCCTATCAGAAGACATACACAGGATACATTGTGATCCATTCGGAAAGGGAATGTGAGGAAGAACCCTCGGAATATAATTATAAATTTCAAAACCTATGTCCTCAAACACAAAATCTTAAATGTCGCCCTCAAGGCGGGTTCCTATACCAAGGGAGACTGGACATTCAAAATCAGGTCCGACATCTCCAAGGCAATGCAAGATAGGCAGTGGGAGCTAGGCCAGTAAATGCAGCAATTGTGGTTTCTAGGTGCTACTGTCCAGATACGTTTCCCTGCCTCACTAAGAAGTATGTTTAAGAACAAAATGCACAATATAAGAGAGACAAAAAAGGTGGAGTACTTTATTGAATAAAATAAAATCACAACAAAACAACACTACTTAAAGCCTGGAGAGCGAAGAGCTTGAAGGGGCAGAAATCCTGCCCAGTGAAGATAAAAGGGAGGCTTCTCCTGGGAGAGGGGCGGTAAGAAAGAGAAAGACTCATGTCAGAAAGAAATGTGTTACAGAAAATGTACACTAGGGTGGGGAGCACATTAGGGGAAAAAACAAAGTGCAAGTAGTGCAAAATTGAGGAGGAAGGGTCTCTGGAGTGCAAAATTGAGGAGGAAGGGTCTCTGGGTGCAGCTGGGAAAGTCATGGCCCATACCTAAAAAGCAAAAGATAAAAGATCCAATAATATTTAATATCCTATCATGGAATGTTAATGACCTCAGAATCAAGAGCCGCCGGCAAAAAATCATGAATATTTGAAAACAATAGACAGCGAAATAATAATGGTACAGGAAACCCACCTCCCAAAGGAAGAATGGGCAGATGTAATCAAGAATGATAAATGGGTGGACACATATGTATACACAAATCAAGATTGCTGCATTAAAGGAGTGGCTATTCTCTTTAAAAAATAACTTAAAGTAAGGATAGAAGCAAAAGACACGGACACGAAGGGGATATGGGAAATGGCGAGAGTTAGATTACATATTAAACTGTATACAATAGTGGGATACTATGGCCCCAATACGGACGACCCTGTTCCGCTCCAAAAGGTTTAATCATGTGTATTGGATGCTCAGTCCCCCATAATTATGGGGGAGGGGGGGTTGACATAATTATAAATACAAGAGAGGACCGACTCCCAACTATGAAAACCTTTAATTTGCCCAGAACGAGTGAGTGGTTTGTATTGTATATTAAGGACTTGGGGCTAACTGATATTTGGAAAGAGAAGGGGGATAAGGTTCATCGTTTCACTTTTTGAAACAAAAATGTTGGACTTGCCTCCAGAACTGACTTTTTTTTGATAGACAGGTCCTTGACCAATAAAAGACAAAAGGTAGAGCATCTAGCAGCACACCTGTCTGATTGATCATTCAGCAGTCCTATTACAAGTCCAGTTTAGATCTCCCTCGTCCCGCACAAGATGTACAGTAGACCGTACTGTATTTCGTGATCCCCTAAATATGGAGGCACTCATTAAACAGAAAGACCAATTCTTTCTATTAAATAAGGAAGGAACCACAAGACAATTAGCTTGGGATACTTACAAAGCAGTTATTAGATGGAAAATATTAAGCCTAGTGGATTATAAACATAGGAGTACAAAGATCACTATTAGCCGACTGGCAGAAGAAATAAAAATCCTAGAAACAGAAATAATGAAGGGGGTGACCCCTCAGGAGATAGGCATGCTGGAAGAAGAAAAGAAAGCAAAGAAGGAAGCCCTTTCTGATTCCCTGGAGGCCATAGCAAGAGGTAAATGGGAGGCAAGCAAACTGTAGCATTATGAAAATGGGGAGGGCTGAGGTAAGATGCTTGCCTGGAAAACAAAATCAGATCAATCCAGGAAAAAGGTAGCAGTATTCAGACCAAGAATCGATGTGCACATACTTTCGAAGATTCTGTGATCAAGAAGGCTTATGTGAACTTTTTTGAAAATCTTTATACAGAGAGGATACCACTCCTTCAATGGAGCAAATCAACAACTACCTAGAAAAGACAACCCTCTCAACTCTGTCTGAGGAACAAAGAGAGGATATTAATGGGAGGTGGCCGAAACAATCAGGGGTTTAAAAGGGGGAAAGCTGCTGGCCATGATGCTCTCCCTAATGAATTGTACACAACACTGAGAATAGTTTTGATTCCCCCCTGATGGAGCTCTTATATACAAAATTTCCGGCAAAAATGCATCTACCAGGCTCATGGAATTAAGCTATCATTAGAATACTGCTGAAACCCTGGAAAAATCCAGTCAGGTGTGAAATCTGCCTCCCTAAGGAAAAACATATGTTTACCGTACCTAGTGCATACTGGTCACCTACAAGGCTATTAAAACTAAGCAAACAGAAGGTGAAATGCTGCCAAAAATGTGGAGAAGAGAGAGCAGATGAGATGAACATGTTTCGGCAGTGCTCCCAGCTCGAGAAATTCTGGAACAACATTGGTAAGGTTCTCACGAATTTGCTTGGCCATCCAAGATAGGTAAGCTTAGATTTCGTTATTTTTGGGGTTGGGTATTCAACTGAAGGCTGCCCTAAATCAAGCAAAAAACAGGAAAACCTCCTTTTCCTTTTGGTGCTGCGGGCTAGAAGAGAAGTCTGTATTAAATCGATAAAGCCTATACTCCCAATACAAGGGGAATGGTTGTCATCGATCCAGAGGGTAAACAAGCTTGAAAAAAGCGGGAGGATAAGTAAGAGGTAACATTTTTGGGATATTTGGGAACAGGATAAACAGATTACATGAGGAATATCAAATAATCTTGATGTCCAATGATTGTGAAATAGCAATAACCAACAAGCAGAGGCTTGTATGAGCAGCCATAATGGCTAGTTCCCCCCTGCGCAAGGTAAAAACTGGAAGTGGAATCAAAGGGGCCCTGACAATCCAAAAAAAGGGCAAATCTCCCCTCCCCCAGGCGTCTCCACAAGGGGTTGATCCAAGTCGAAACAGAAAAGCCAAGGGCCCCCGATACCTCTTACTCCAATCTTATTGTACAATGAGGACAAAAAAAATCAGACTGGAATCAATTTTGAAAAAGGGAAAAAATATGGCAAATCAAGGACAATTTAATGAGAGGTCAACTCTGGTGTCAAATGATGTACCTGGGCTTTTTGAGTAGTACAAATCACTGTATGGTACTGCGCAAACACAAATTCTGTTGCACACCTCCGAACACCAATGTGAGAAATTGGGTTGTTAGTTGACTGGAGTGTGAGCCCTGGCCAAGCAACAGATACAATCCCTGGCAGAGTGAACCACAAACGTCTCTAAATTAACCAGTGCTTAACCCAGGATAGTTTGGCACAAAAAGCAATCAGGCTTAAGTTAGAGGCAATGTGTAAAGTATTTATGCAGCACTCCAACAGTTATAAAGTGATAACACAACCCAAAAAATATCCCACACTAATTTAGAAAAATAGAGTAAACTTTAATAAATAATTTGACACCAAAATGATGAAAATTCAATCAGAAGAATAGGAGTTATGCCAATCGCGGACATCTAGTCATCTGAGAACAGATAAAAGTTGCAAAACATGGCCAACTATGGTGGAGTTCAGTTGAGATACAAGATGTGGATTTGGCCCTCATCAGCGCTTACCATCCGAATTACAAGAATTTTCAATAAGTAAAGTTCAGCAGGGCAAGGCTGCAGGTGGTTATCAAGGAGGGAGATTCATTGTTGGGGAGTCTCTGGACAAAGTAAAGGTGAAGATTTCAATTTTCTGACTTAGATCATTTTTGAAAGTGGAAATCTCAAGCTGTACGAGGTCATGGGCTGTAGCCTAAGTCAGCTCCAGGAGGTCGGATACCCCTTTGATGAAGGATGGCTGAACAAGATTTGCTGTTACGGGAAAAACTGTAGCGGGAGCAGCTGCAAAGTCAGGCTGACCAGTGATGGACCTTGAGCAGGTCCACTAGCAGGTTGGTCTCAGCCTTCTATCGGTTCTCATAGCAGTTTTTAGCCAAAAACATTCCAAGTCTCTAGCCCATATAGTCACTCAGTTAGTCCTGTGTTCAGGTGAAGATGTGGGGATCAAAAAGCAGTACTCGCCTCAGAGCGCTCAAGGCAGGCTCCAGGCAGTAAAAGCAGAACATTGCAGCAGGCAGTCCTCTATGTGACCTTCCGCAGGCCCAGAAAGTAAACTGAAGTGTGGGTCAGAGGGCCCTATTCTGATATCTGGTGCCTTCTTAGAAGTTTGGAGAAGTTTCTAATGTTCCCTCTTTGAAGAGCATGTTATATCCTGACACCATGCCCTTGCTCCAAGCTGGTTGCAATGGCAAAGTGGAGGTAACAAGCACTTTGTATGAAGGCGGAGCACAGCCTATTCAATTACAATTGGGAGCTCTGCCCAGCTCTGCCACCCTTATATGCAAAAAAATGGGAGTTTAGGTGGCTATATTGTCAAGTAGATCCCGCAGTTTAAAGCTACATTCAAGCTGCAATGGTAGATCTAGGGCTTGTTTTAAGGAGGTACTTAAGTGAGTGGCATAATATGTGCTCCAGATCCACTAGTAGTATTTCATTTACAGGCCATGGGTATACGGTATACCACAATACAAAGGACTTATAAGTAAAATAAATGTCCCAATCAGGTGTAAGCCAAATTCACCATGGTTAGGGGCGTGAGCACAAGCACTTTAGCACTGCTTAGAAGTGGTAAAGTGCACAGAGTTCTGAGGCAAACAAAATCGAAATCAGCAAAAAGGTGGAGGGTAAAGGCAAGATGTTTGCCTCCAGAGAGGGCCAGGTCCAACAATATATGATAGTAAATATAATTCAGACTTGGAAAATTAAATACTAAAATATAAGATTGTAATACAACAAAGTTAAAAGTTCATCCCAAAATCAAAATTGAGTAAGAGAATGCTTAAACAGGACTCCTATTCACAGGCAAGAGTATCCATTCTAACCCTGCTTTTAACACACTTCTAACTTGTCTCTGATCTTGACTGCTACCATAAGTTAACTGGATACTGCAAAACATAGTAAAGGAGAACTGAGTGTTAGTAAATTAAAACTTTACAAAGGCATCTCTGCCTGCAGATCTCAAAACCAACCTCAAGAATTTACATCTTAGTGAACTATAAAATAAAAAAAAGAGAAATGCATACATGACTGAATAGAAATTGGGTCATGGCCTGGCAGTTCGGTCTGGACTGTTCCCATGGGACACAGGGTCAAGACTGGTTTGCATATGGCTGGGTACAATCTGGGGTGGCGTAGTGGGCAAAAGAATGATGGATTTAACCCAGATCTCTTGACTGAGAAGAATGTTTGCATTACTGTAAGACAAACAACTTGGAGCATAAGTCTCAGGAGCTGTTTTCCTCTGGAAGCTAAGCAGTCCTGCTCTTTGGCCAATCTTGATGTGAGTCAGCAATTTCCATTCATGTGGCCTGTAGTTCAATTTAAATATGGGTCTTGTCCCAAGACGGGTTTTGTCAGAATATATGCTCTAGCAGTTATATTTTTGAACACCCATGACACCATTTGAGATTTCCCTGATAGGGGTTGTGGCCTGTGTAGAAGTCCAAAATAGGATCCTAATTACTACTGGGCTCAAACAAATGTGTTATCCTAGCTCTTCCTGACACACATAGTAATATGTGTCACCCAAAAATTTGAATAATTCAAAAAAAGACCTGCCCACAGGGAATGATACTCGAATACAGCAAGAATCTACTACATTTGTTTACTAGAAAAAAGGCTTTTTTTCTAGAGACCCCTCACCCACTAGGGTTGTCGATAGGTGGCATGCTTCATCAGTGAGGTTCATCCCAATCCTCTACGGATTGAGGCATGCTACGACGTGGTGATTACGCAGGAGCAGTTACTGGTTGAATATCAAACAAAGGTGGAGGGGAGTGGAAAAAAGAAGTTATAAATGTCTAACCAGTGGACCACTATTTTATTCCTGCCCCTGGTTGGCAAGGTTAAAAACAGGGGTGATTACCTGTAAGAAAAAATACACCAATGAGTCTAATTATCTCGTTCATATATGGTGAACATGTTTCGAGCCATTCCCCTACAGGCTCTTCCTCGGGACCAAACAGGAACCAGCCCCGTTAGTACCACTCCTAACAAGTCCTTTAATAAGACCACACTCGTTCATACAAATTGTGCATGCATACATACAATATAAAGGATTATCCTGTATCTGAAATAAAAATGAAAATCACTAAAAATGACATACCGTTCAGTGGGGCCGACAGGTCACAGGGTTACCCTGAACTATAATTCACCAGATGCTGTGGGTGCACAGTAATTTTAACCAGTGATCACTCTCTTAGCGTGAAAATATTGTCGCCACATTCTGTGGTTAGTGATGAAAAATACACCAGCGAGACAAAACAAGGCCAGTAACACATAGGAAATAATTACTCCAAAAAATGTACTTAGGAAACGCTATACTATAGCCTCATGGTCAAAATCAGGGTCGAGGGGCCTGTAGTCAAAGTCTGATGAGAGAGAGAATTTCACCAATGAGAAAAACGAACTGCTGACGGCAGTGTAAGTTAAGTAAAGCAGTGTTCGCCATGTGGGCAAACATCCTGTAGGGAAACCTATATTACTGAGATATTTAGACTCATTGAGGTCATTTTTTTCTTACCAGTAATCACTTCTTTTTTTAACCTTGCCAACCAGGGGCAGGAATAAAATAGTGGCCCTTGGTTAGACATTTTTAACTTCTTTTTTTCCACTCCCTTCTACCTTTGTTTGATATTCAACCAGTAAGTGCTCCTGCATAATCACTGAGTCATAGCATGCCTCAATCCATAGAGGATTGGCATGAACCCCAATGATGAAGCATGTCACCTAGGGGCCACCCTGGTGGGTGAGGGGTCTCTAGAAAAAAAAAGCCTTTTTTCTACTAAACGAATGCAGTAGATTCTTGCTGTATTTGAGTATTATTCCCTTTGGGCAGGGATTCTTTTTAATTATTCAAATTTGTGTGTGACATATTTCAAGAAGGAGGATAAACCTAGCCGCTACCTCTACCTCCCCCTCCTTTTGTTGCATGACACAGTTATATGTCACAGATAGGAAAGCTAAAGCTTTTATTTTCTATTGCCTGAAGTCAAAGTGCATCCACATAGCTCAAAATACAGCACCATATAAGAGTAGCAATACTTTTGGCCTAATCAATCGTAGATGGTAAATGTAAATGAGTATTTCAATCAAAATAGGCATTCCTTTTAAGATGAGAGTCATGTAACCACCACCTTGGATTTGTTCACATTAGATGTCAGAATTAGGAAATCATACATTGCACTAGCGATAAAGCACTGCAGACTATCTGATAATGAGATATAAGTACAGAATAATCTGCGTACAAGTGCAAAGGCAGCTGCCTGGCCCCACTTCTTGTTCATCATGTCCACCCAGGATATGAGGGGTCAATAAACAGAGTAAAAAGAGCTGGAGCTAGTACACAACCCAGCAATTCACCCTTACTAGATCTGAAGGAGGAGGAGCACTCCCCTCACTTGTCATGCCTCACTGTTGCTTGTAAACCCCTATGCCAGAATGATGAATAATCTATAAGGCCCCCCTCGCCGCCATCGCCAGACTGCATGGACTCAGCATAGTATCGTACGCCGACAACACCCAGCTCATCCTCTCCCTCCCCAAGGACCCAATCATCACCAGACTCAATTTCTAGGAAGAAATTATGGACGTCGCATCCTGGATGAGCCGAAACTGCCTGAAGCTCAACTAGGAGAAGACAGAAGTCCTTGTCCCTTGGCATGGGACAACACATGGTGGCCTACCGCCCTTGGCAGCTCCCCCACTCCCACGAACCATGCCCGAAACCTCAGCATCGTACTCGACTCCTCCCTCTCCACGACCCAACAGGTCAACGCCGTTGCCTCCAGCTGCTTCAACACCCTCTGAATCCTCCGTAAGACCTTCAAGTGGATCCCCCACGAATCAAGGAAGGCTGTCACCCACGCGGTCATCACCAGCAGACTGGACTACGGAAACATCCTCTACGCCGGGATCAACAATTCTCTGATCGGCAAGCTAAGTTCAGACCATACAGAACACCGCAGCCAGACTCATGCTCGACATTCCTTGACCTGAGCACACCACCCAACACCTATGGAACCTCCACTGGCTCCCTGTAAAGAAGAGAGTGACTTTCAAGATACTCACCCATACCTACAAATGCATCCACAGCACCAGACCCCAATACCTCAATGAGAAAATCTCCCTCCACGTACCCAAGAGAAACCTCCGACCCATGGACTTCGCCCTCGCCAGAATCCTGTGCATCCGCAGAGCCAGAAGAGGTGGAAGAAACTTCTCCTACATTGTAGCCAAGACCTGGAACGAGCTCCTGCTCAACATCAGACGTGCCCCCTCCCTGAACATCTTCAGTAAGATGCTCAAGACCTGCCTCTTCAACTGAACAGAGCTGCTTACCCCCCCCCCCCCGACCCCCCAGTGCATTGAGACCCTCACAGGCGAGTAGCGCGCTTACAATTACCCTGATTGATTGATTGATTGATTGATTGATTGATTGATACAAGTGCAAGTTCGTACTTGTCCATCATGCCAAACACAGCTGACAGGTACATATATTCCAAATATAGAAACATTACTCTACAAATTGTATATTTAAAGATCACCAAGACAATTCTATTGATGATATATTTGCAGAGAACCAAATATCAGTTGGATATCTGAAAACATGCCATCCCTGAATGCGCACACACAAAGCCTTCTTTATGAGCATGACCGATGAATCTATGAGTTATTAGTTAGTAGCAAGTCAATCATCTCTCTTTTCCTTCTTCAATTTGGGGATGATTTTTGAAGATCCTTAGGTTCTAGGAAATATTAGCAAGTCATAAAATTAAAACCTTGGTCATTAGGGTTAGTCCAGAGGTCCATATTGGATTTATAGGTGTCCTGTTGGTACACCATGTGGACCAAGGCTTTTATTGGACAAAAGCTTGCTCAGATGCACATATTTTCAAGCTACCATGGCTTATGTAATAAACACAAAAAAGGGTCTTGACAAGCGATACTGAGAGATGGACTGAAGTCCTCATATAGGTTGATCTTTCTTCCTCCAGGACTTGAATGAGTTGAATTGGTGTACTTAAAATGAAAAGGAATGTTTTGCTTTTATTACATGGATTGAGCTCAATAAACTAGACCTGTGTTGGCTATGGGAACAAGCCAATGATCAAGGCTTAAGGCCTGATTGGTTCAGTGGGAAAAGTTATATCTGATGACATAGGTCTGATATGTTTATTATAAAAATATGCAATAAAGGCAGTTGACCCGACCTATTTATAGTGAAAAGCCAATAAGCCTTTAAGGGTGGATTACTATTGGACTATGTTCAGTCCTGTAGGTATGCATTTTGTTATATGGAATCAGCAGGTCTTGGAAGTATGAAAGGATTTTGGTGTTGGTTACTCCCTGTGACAAACCCTGAGTGCAGAAAATGTTTGCTGTGATAATAACAGTTCTGCCAAATGAAACTTTGTAAATATTTATACTTTTATGACTTTGTGCCTGATGGCCACTGTGTGGGATATGTTATGCTCAATACAATAAGCCTCAATTGGACATGTTGTCCAACCAATGAAAAAGTCTATAGGCCGGATTGTTTCACTGTGAAAAAGTGTCGGATTGCATCGATCTGATCTGTTTATCAAGAAATGTTAAAAAATTAAATTTATGTATACGTCCCTAGTAAATGGTACTACCTATATTCAGGGCATGTAAATTAAATGCTATTAGTGAACAGCAGCACTCATTGCGCCACCCACTAAAAGTAGCACTGTGGAGCATGTTTTAAGCTTAAAGCCTGCCTCTTCGGCCTGCAGGCCCGCTTAAAACTGATATTTCAACCTGGCAAATAAACTTTTTACCAGTTCCTAACCCTCCTTTTTAATACTTATAAATAACCACTAATGTATGTGCATATACTCTTTATGTGTCCCAGCAGTGACAAACTGCTAAAGTAATTTTTTACTGTTGTGTGGCCTATCTTTCCAATTGACAAACACTGGGTTAGCTTATTGCATTTAATAAGTGCTAACATTACATTGGGAACAGGTAGTGATATGCTGTTTAAGCTCAAATTAATTGTAATTTAAACTCTTCAATGGTGAAGTTGGATTTTAGGTCACAGTTCTGAAAGTTTGCTTCTTCTTTTCCCCAACAATTGTGCCTTCTCCAGTGTCCTGGGACACATGACTGTGAACGGCTCTGCTGTTTGGGTTTGTGTATTGCTTCCAGACAGTGATACAAAGAGGGCTTAGGTTTTGAGAAGATAGGGCATCCTGCTAGGATGGCTAGGGAGGAGTTTTACCCAGTCTCACTTATACTTCAAAGGGCTTTGCCACCAGCACACACAAAGGAACCTAACACCAGGTCTGCCTGCCTTTTTGTCACCCCGAGACAGTGTGGAGCCTTAACTAGGGGAAGGGACGATCTTTCAAGAACCAGATGAGGGGTAGGACAAGGGGTCCTTCCACACATGAATGTTGGCCCCAGGAATATATATTAGACCTACAGAGCTACTCATTACAACACTCGTGGAGCTGTGGATGTTAGAGAAAGACTACTCTGCTGACAGGCGACTGCCCTGCTATTTAAATGACTGCTTTGATGTCATAGAAGGAAGGCTGGACCCGCTTACCTTACTCCCAAACTACCTGAGGTGGCTTCAAGGGTATTTTGACTGGCCATCTGTGTGAGCTAAAGGGACACAACCAGCATCAGAGGCCTCCCTGCAACTACCCAGCTGACTGACTACAACTGGACCAGCCTGGACCTGCAACTAAATCTACCTGAGAACTGCTATCCTCTGCTAGAGTGAGTCCTTGATCCCGAAAAGGTGCCTCCCAAGGTACTTGAATCTTGAGTTTCATTAGAGCAAACTCCTCCTCAAGAAAAGGTGAAAATCTTGAAGTTTAGGCTCCTTGCATCCACAAACTGGCATGTTCATTCCAAATCTATGCCGCCCGCAAATACCACCAACTTGAAGCTCTGTGGAGACCTGCTCTTTGCACTATAGCACCCGTCAACAACATCCAGCAAAGAGAGAGCTGCACTTCATGCTGAAACAACAACAGCCCATGGTGACAACCAATGTGCCACTTTATTATGGTTTGAAGTGCTGCATAAATACTTTACACATTGCCTCCAAGTTAAGCCTGACTTTTCTTGTGCCATGCTACTAGAGGGTTAAGCACAGATTAATTTGGCGTTTGCTTGTGTCTCACCTTGACAGAGATTGTGGTTGCTGCTTGAGTTGGGTAACACCCCCATTAACCTGTAACTCAATTTACAACAGGCAACAATCTGCGACACCCTACCTGCTCCTTGTGGCCTACTCCACTGCACACAGAACATTTCGCACCACACTCAGAAGGTAACTCTATAGAAGAATATACATGGTCCCTGTACAGGGCCGTGCTTTATCATAGGCAGCCTGAATTTGTGACTCTACCCTGCTCTAGTGTGACCAGAAGGCTGCAAGTGGTGCTTGGTGGTTTTATGTTCCATTTCTAACTCAAACTTTACATTTCAGTGTCTCCGGTTCTACTGATTAAATTTTTGTTGTTCTTCTATCATTTTATTTAATACACTTTACTTTATTTTTATAAAATGGTTTGGGAATTTTTCTTGTTTTGTATTTTCACTTTATTACTGTTTGCGTGCTGAATAAATACTTTACAAATTGCCTCTAAGTTAAGCCTGACTGCTTTGTTCCCAGCTGCCAGAGTGTTAAGCACTGGATAACCATGTGACTCTTTGTTGTTCACCCTGACAACAATTGTGGTTGTTGCCTCAGTGGGGTTCCCACAAACCTCAGCCAATAGCACAATTTCTTACACTAAACATCTGTTTACTTCTTCTGCACAGTCTCTCTGTTCTCGCGAGGAACAATCAATATTGATAGAGCCCAGGAAAGTTAATGCAAAGGTACACACGTAGAAATCAAGTCAACCCAAAGAAGCCACATTTAGCCATCACTTTCTAAAAGCTCTGGCAGCCAATTAAAAGGTATTTGTCTTTGGACAAAAACAACTCCACCTTATAAACTGCCTGCACCTGCACCAACATATCTAGGCTTTGTGATACGTCTATAAAGAACATTCACTTGCCATATTTTCAATATGTCGAGTAAGCCAAGGGGAGAGGTTTACATCACTGGAAACTATGGGGCTGATTCACAGAACTAATCTGAGATAAAATCCTAAACGTATTACTTTTGGTATTCACAGAGGCATTTAGTAGTAGTAAAGTTAGGACTCCTAACTTTACTACTATTAAACTGAGAGTAAATCCTAAACTTACTACTTTTGGTATTCACAGAAGGCATTTAGTTGTAGTAAAGTTAGGAGTCCTAACTTTACTACTACTAAATTCCTTTTGTGAATACCGAAAGTAGTAGAGTTAGGATTTTGTCTCAGTTTAGTAGTGGTAAAGTTAGGAGTCCTAACTTTACTACTACTAAATGCCTTCTGTGAATACCAAAAGTAGTAGGTTTAGGATTTTATCTCAGATTAGTTTTGTGAATCAGCCCCAAAGGCTCATTTTGTGCTAACTTTTTTTGTCAGAGTTCCTAGTGCCTTGTGGGCATGCCCTTTGGATATTAACACTGCCCAGGAAATCAAGGGTCAGTTTGTCTTTCAGTTTGGCCTGATTGTTAAAGTAATTGCAATTCTGAACTAATTTAGGGGCATATTTACAAAAACATATTATTTTTTTTATCGTCGTATTTACAAATTGTCGATAACTCATGTTCGCGGCAGTTTTCCAGCGTAAACGTGAATTTTCGAGATCGCCACTGCTGTTAGCGGGACTTAATGAAAATGAGATGCAAGGTAGGGGTTCCTGTGAAAAAGCTACCGTAAAACACACAATGCAACATTTACAAGAAAACCCCAGTATGCCGATAAACCCAAAATGGTCAATACCTACCTGGTCTTAAAAATGGTGCAAACACACCGGTATATCAGGAAGACAATCCCAGATCATCATTGGCAACCTCAACGACACCCTGGAGCCTCTGCTACTGCAACTTGGAACACCAAGAAAACCAACTCCCCCACCCACTACCACTACCCCCACCACCACCACCACTGAGGCAGTGGCGTAGAAGACAGCGGTTCTACTGCCAAAGGGTCACCCTCATACACCTCCGTCCTGATGAGGTCATACCCCATTACAGGCTAAAAAGGTCCTCCATTGTACGCCTCCTCAACCAGATAGAACCAAAGGCTGCAGGCGACCTCCCAGCATAGCACAAACATCCCTCCGCACACCAAGCTACTTGCTGTGCTGCACATGTTGGTATCAGGCACTTTCCAACCTACCACTGCCAGAGTGGCTGGAGTTTCCCAGGCATCCTTCTCCAGGTTTCTCCCCACTTTCCTGGATGCCATCATCAGCCTGACGCTGCAGCATATACACTTTCTCAACACTGCATAAGAACAGCTCAACAATAAGAAAGTCTTCTATGCCATGTGTTGTGGACAATGGACTGCACCCATGTGCAACTTGTGCCTCCTGTGAACACTGCACGCATCTACAGGAACAAGAAGCACACATACTCTATGAATGTGCAGGCAAGAGTTGACCATCTTGGTGTGTTCCTGGATGTCATGACCATGTACCCAGGCAGTGTTCATGATTCATTTATCTTCCGCCAATCGTCATCAACCAGCGGTTCCAGAATGGCATCTATAGAGATGGACTGCTTTTTGGTAAGTACAAACTGAACACACCACACACCTCACGTCACTCAATCATGGAGCTCAGCTATATGAGAATGCACATGTAGTAAATTGCATGGTGTATATATTGTTACTTGGCCAACTACCATAAACAAACACATACTGGCAAAGAACAACATATATGTAATTGGTCCCGACAAAGAAGTAGACTAGAAATGCATTCACAGCCCACTGAATCACTCTAGGAATACAGATCTTGCAGAACTCATCAGCCAAAAATTGCAAGAAATCAATGTAGCAGGTGCCACAAGCCATATGCCTGTGCTGTGCTGCATTATTTCTGAAATAAAGGGATGTGCCATATGTACAACATTATGATGGCTCACTCTGCTTTCCCCTGCGCTGGGCCACAATTAGCTGACATGCCCTCACGCACTCACCCCTGCACCATGGTGCAAGGGTGCCTGCGTTATGGGGATGAAAGTATTTCTGCATGAAGGGACACCCTATTGCACATAAACAATCACTAAAGGTGTTGTGTCAAAATGCAGCATGCATAAAAAGAACAAAAAAAAGAGAAATGTAAACGTATCTCCATTGTATGCATTCCTATGCCCCCACTGTTAAGGCATACCATTCTAATGCATTTCCAGATGTATGATTTTCCAGAACGTTGTAAATGTAGCCAAATAAATGGGTGTTGTGTGGGAACACCGACGTAAACATCCATGGCCCAACCCAAACACACAAACTATCTGGTTTAAAGTTGTCATATGGCCAAGGACATGAAAGGACATGTAGTTTGGCTTTTCATGTCTCAGTAAGTACAGTGCAGCAGGTAGCTCTGCCAGTGCGTCTCAAACAGTGAACCATTTGTGGTGCAAGGGGCTTGTAACTAAGCCCAATTGAATTCAAAATTTAGCATTCAACTGCCTCTGGTGCCAGCTACCGTAAGTATAATGTCTCAAAATGATGTATATTGCAGATGTACATTCATAGTAATGTGCAAAAAGTGCACATTCAGCAGTGACATTTGATCACTACATACCTCACCCATTCAAAATATGGATGCCACAAAAAATATGAATCAATATCTCCAATCCCATGTGCAGCACAATCTCATTTAAAGTCATACCTCACCATGGTCCATTCTCTAAAAATATTGAACACCTCCTAGTTTTCTTTATTGCTCATTTTCATGTTCAAATATTCTGACCTTCCGCACAATAAGTAATTCATTTCCATGCTGTTAAGTCCAGTTAGATGAACTACCTCCAGTCCTTCCATCATCAATTCTTACCTTCATTCACCAACTTTGGTTTGACCTCAATTCATCCAATCTTACTATACCGACGTTCAATTCCTTGTCCTTCCACACATCACTCATTCCCATGTGAAATCTGATTGGTCTGCTTACCAAATTACACTGACCAATTTTCTTTCCTTCACATCAAATCACAATTTCAAATAAATGTGTATAACCCAATACATTTATTGAAATTGACCATGATCTATGATGCATGTGCAGTCAAAGTCCATCCATCTCCAAATAGCTTAGCTTTCACACTCATTTTCTGTCTAACATTATTCTGTAGTCCTGTTGCCATGTCTTCGTAAGTAACAATAGTTTATCCATCAAGTGTTCATAATTCCAGGTTAGTGGGTCACAGTCCATAAACCCTCTGAATCACAATTGTAGCCTAATATTATGTTTTTCCCACTGTAGTTAAGTTTCTCCTTATTCCATACAATGCCAGTCCTTCTACAGATGACAACCATGTATGGGATCACAAACACATCTGTCACAATCTCCCTTGCTCAATTATGTCTAGTGTGTGCTAACCTATGCCCTTATGTTGATCATGGAGACATTCAACAAGTCATTGCGGGCAACAGAAACCGGTCTCCTGGGATGAGGGATAGTCATCTAGCATGCTGCCATGGTGGAGGACATTGCCATTGTCCTACGTCCTGATCATGTCTAGAATTAATACTGAGCGTACAAAATAACAATATGTAGTCATGTAAGGCAACCTATTAGTACGATGACTATGAAATCAGAGATTATACCCAGGAGTCGGAGTGGACTTCCGGTCACATTTATTGACGTTGAAATTCTGTCATTCTCGTGACTATTTTTGATTTAATTTCCCCTTACTTTGGATCACGCTTCTGGTGTGCATTTACCATTACCTCACCAGCCTACTAGGAAGGACATCACACACTTAGCAAATGGTAACATTGGCTTACGTGGACAATTTATCAGTCTGCACCATTCAAAATATCGTGAGACCACAACATAGCCCACAAATGCAGCACATACATTCGAAAAGCTGAAAGTGTTGGGTCACCCTCCTGAATCCCAAATTAGGATACAGAAGCATAGGGGTCATCCTCATATACACCATGGTTAGTACATTGAACTTGTATCCCATAATGTAAGAAGGAGCAACTCAGCTCATATAGCAAGATCAGTCATTCAAATACTTCAATCGGTAGATATGTTTGAGTATGAACAACATGGATGTTGTGTATGTCAGACAAAATCACATCACCACTCTTTGCTCTGTATTCAGGTTAGTTCAGCCCTCTACACAATCACAGATGTATAGTGGCACACTGAATCTCATGACAAGCATTTGCACATCCAGATATTGTTTGGGACATGTATGTAAGCACAATTTAGATTCAACAGCTAGCCAATGAGACTGCAAATCTTCCCTGTTGTGAACTCTGTGGGCCCCAAGGTGTTCCCATGGTCAAGAGGAGAGATGACATAATACACTCATCTGAGTAAGCTAATAAATCACAGACACCCGTACTGCACTAGTCATGCTAGGCAATACTGCCAATGATAACACAAATAATGACATAAATACAAGAAAAACACAAGAAAAGTTCCTTAGAAACTACATCACCCTAGCTCTCATCCAAGGGAACAGACTGTGCAGCCAGTACACATCACATTCCATACACACAACACATCTCATCTAATCAGAACTGAGAACAACAACTACAAGGGCATTTCGTGTGTGTCAGAGTGGTAAACAGAACTGCATGTGCCAGCGCAAACACGCAATGAATGGATAACAAACAGAGTCCAAGACATCATATATACTTGTGCCAAGGTGTCTGGACTTGCAGTGTATGCAGTATACTTGTGACAATGTCAATGTCAAAACTCCATATGCACCAAGTAAAATGTATCGGGTCCCAAAAATGTCTAGTATGCACTTACATATGATGATCAAAACTCACAGGATCAAAATGTTCTGCTTTCATGTCCATGCCTGACCCATTGCAAGTTTAACATGAGGGTTATCAAAGCCAATAACAAATTTGGCAGAGATTGAAGTAGCCTCCAGAGCCATTGACATGTCTCATGTGGGGTAAGGATGATGAGTGTTCGCTTTTTTGTAAAGCTACCCATACATCCTGACAGTATCAACATGGAGGTATTACACAGGACTGGGCCAATGGCATTACAGTAATATGTAGGCTGACAACTATAGGCAATTCAATGGCATAGATGCAGGTCATTTATATGTACCACAACATGCGCAAGGAGGATGTATTAAGCTGCACAATGGACACAAAGTCTACAAATCTCCACTGCTACGTACACGGGTGGGGGTACGACTCGAACGTACACGGGGGTTCGACTCGAACGTACACGGGGGGTTCGACTCGAACGTACACGGGGGGGTTCAACTCGAACGTACACGGGTGGGGGTACGACTCGAACGTACACGGGGGGGTTGGACTCGAACGTACACGGGGGGTTCGACTCGAACGTACACGGGGGGTTCGACTCGAATGTACACGGGGGGGTTCGACACGTACACGGGTGTACATACAGGGGGGTTCGGCGCATACCTACGGGGGCTGGGGGGGGGGTCGGCGCGTACCTACGGGGGCTGGGGGGGGGTCGGCGCGTACCTACGGGGGCTGGGGTGGGGTCGGCGCGTATGCGGGCACGTCTCCATGGTTGCTATGGGAGTTCGGTGCGGACGGACGGTGATTTTTCCATCCGGTTGTGACCTCGGACGCACGGGATGGATCGTGATTCCTCGGTCGGACTTCACCTTTCACGTTTGTACGGTAAATCGTCCGAGGACGTGTCGGACACATTTTCCGACCCGAGGACGTGTGGGAAATCATTCCCGATGCGGTTCGTATGGACTTTTTACCATGCGAATCGTGATTGCCAGTTCGTACGGCACTTGTACGATTCGTACGGTAAAAAGACCGGATACGAGTCGCACTGGGATATTTTTTACCGGATCGTGATCGGCATCTTCTTGTGCAAATGTTTCACCTCATTAGCATTAGGTGAACAGGGTTAATGTCTAAACACAGCAATGAGCAACTGGAATGTGACAATGTGCACTAACACCGATAGCAGCATTTCTGGACCCTTTTAATTAGTTTGAGTTAGAAGACATAGAAGATGCTGGATTATGTGAGCTATCTCAACTCTTTGCCAGGGCCTCGAAGGTCTTGTGGTCTGGATTCCTCTACATTCACTTGCCACATCAGTGTAATC
This sequence comes from Triturus cristatus, assembly GCF_964204655.1. Taxonomy (NCBI): domain Eukaryota; kingdom Metazoa; phylum Chordata; class Amphibia; order Caudata; family Salamandridae; genus Triturus; species Triturus cristatus. The sequence goes on from NC_140589.1 coordinate 187,832,100, forward strand.
TGAAGGGTAGTTATGTGGCATAAGAAATACATTAATAGTATATGTACGGCCTCAATAAGGCTGAGAGATCTCTGACCTGACCCTAGAAGATGCGATCGTAGAGAGAGATAGCTCTGCTGTTTATGAAGGTCGCTGTGAATACGTTTGTAACATGTGGTTAGTTCCTTCTACAGCACGAGAGCAGATTAATTTAAATATTATCTTTTCAAAGCTAGTTTGGCGTTCTCTAGCCATGTTTCTGATCTGGGCTAACCAAATCAAACCTGGGGCTTGCAGACTTCAGCCTCACGTGACGCCAGTTTTATGGTCAGTTACCAGGAATTGGCTTCTTCCTTGGGTAGGGGTATTGTACAAGTTACAGCGCATTGGCATGCAGCTTTAAGAGAGTTTCATTTTTTTCTTGGCTTGGATGGTAATGCAGACGTGACATCCCTGCTACAGTGTGCCAGTCTGTGGCCAGGAGGGCCATGCCAAGGTGGCGACGGGCCAAGAATCCCAGTAAACAAAATACCCTTGTCTGTGCCAGGCCTTCATTAGGAGGGATTCTGTGCTGGTAGAAAACAACCTGGGAGGCTTCCAGCAGAGGAGGGGGTGTAGTCTTGTGATTCTAGATCCTGGAGACCAGGCTTCTCAACCGGATTTCTAAATGTGACACGTGGTGTGACCCTAAGCACATCAACCTATCTGTCAAAATTTTAAAATAAATCAAAACGGACTAATGCCTGAAGCTCTAAAGAAATAACTAGACATTTGCAACTTGAGTATAGAAGGCTAGGAACGCTCAGTGGCATGCTGTGCATGGATCAGTAATCTCAACAGGTGACATTTCAAAAGTATGACATTTCAATCAATAAGCGAGGCAGACGTCTTTGACAAACACTCTTACTGATAAACTTTCTGAAAATGCATATATTCACATCTAACTTCATTAAAAATAGGCTATTCAGATAAAATCGCCAACCATAACAAACAAGCATTGGCATAGACAATAGGTCTCGCCTTTGGGACCTTATAAGTGTTTAGCCATGCAACAGCTGATGTTGTTGCACCAAGGATATTGTGCTGCATAACTAAAATACTTAAAAGGTCCCAAAAGCGAGACCTATTGGCTATGCCAATGCTTGTTTATACTGCTTTTAAAATTTACCTGCCATTGTCTTGAGTGTGCTCGATCCCTGTAGACGCTCTAGCCGGTGTGTCTTCTTTCCCTCACTTCCTGTTGAGACACCGGGTGAGCACCATTTTGGTTGGCGCTCTAGCATTCTAGCGCAATAACGATCCTTCCCTCTTTAAAAGGGAGACCCATGCAAGCGCGCAGCGGGCGCATGCAGCGGGCGCGTCGATGGCGCGCCGGAGGCATGCCCCTCTGCGCCCGTCCGCGCACTGACCGTGCACAGTGCCAGTCATGCTGGCAGATCGCTCTCCCAGCCCCCACGCCCTGCTAGTGTTTGCTATTCCAAGGACCAACTTATGAAGCTTGGTTGGCAGAAGTCCGAGGTAGGGGTTAAGGCTGGGAGGGAGGAGGACCAGGCCTCGCATACTGATGTCTCACTGATTGAGGTAATTTGCAGTCTTGTGAATGCCAGGTCTCTAGTTAAACACTTTCAGGAAATACACATCCTGCTGAAATGTCACGACCTGGACGTACTTTTTATCTCAGAAACCTGGACCCGCACTGATTCTTTAGTTGAACTAGGACTTGCTTGCCCCCCTGGGTATAATGTTTTTCACAAACCCCGTATATCAGGGAGAGGAGGAGGGTTGGGAGTAATTTTCAAAGATAAATGGAACTTCACCCCTCTTGAATTAGATGAGGCCGAAGGGTTCGAACTCCTGGGGTTTTCCTTAAGGGAAGCTCACGGTCATCTATTAACCGGTATGCTTTGCTACAGACCCCCAGGAGGACCTAACTCTAAGTGCTCTGCCCTGATTGATGTGGTGTGTAACCTGACCTTGACACACTCTAAACTGATCATCCTGGGTGATTTCAACTTGAGAGCTGATGGCCCGCTGGACACGGCGGTTAAGGAATTGTCGGAAGCTTGCGCAAGTTTCGATATGCTCCATCTGGTGTCGCAACCTACGCACCAGGGTGGACATATATTAGGTCTACTGTTTGCTAATTCCAACATGGCTACAATTACAGATGTTCTACCACTGTGCTGGACTGATCATAGTCTGGTAAATTTTAGGCTTACTCTGCCAAATGTGTGTTGTAAAATCTATCATCAGAGACAATATCGGCTGGGCAGAGAATGGGCCACATTAAGTAAGCTTAAAAATTCCTTGCATTGCAATGACTTAGACAGCCTGCACCCCAGTAGGTCGGTGGACTGGAATTACCAATTCCACTGTGTGCAGATCCGAGACAGGCTTGATAAGCATATTCCTGCAAAGAAGCTAAAAAAGAGAGAGAAACCCTCAGCCCCCTGGTTTAACGAGGAATTGCGAGCACTCAGGATGGGTTGTAAAGTGGCTGAAAAAGCCTGGAGAAAAGGATATAGTGATTCAGACAAAAATACTTTTAAGAATCAACTAAAGCTGTACAAAAACACTATAGCGAAAACTAAAGCTGAGTATTTGCTAATACCATTCTTCTAGCAGATATTAGCACCAAAGCTATATTCAGCTTAGTAAAGAGTCTGTCTAATCCTCACTGTGCTAATAACAAAATTCCTGTAATTCAAGCTTTATGCGATGAGTTAGCTTCCTATCTGGAGGATAAAATCGACAAGATAGTTAGGGATTTTGATCCACCAACAGAGTTGGACTAACCTGATCCTCAGTTGTCCAATGCTGAGCAGTGTTCTCTGCCATCACCAGACTCTAAGCCCAGCAACCCTACCATTTTAAAACACTGCCAGCATACTCTGGATTGCTTTCGCATTCCGGACGAGAAAACATTTGATACCTTAGCCAGGGGTGTCTCCTCTGGGTCCCCCCCTGGAAGGAATACAGGGCCAAGCTCTTTCCCTATTTACGACAGATCTGTGGTTTATCCTTGAGTACGGGGGAGGTCCCTAAAAACTAGAAGGAAGCAGTTGTGACCCCTCTTCTAAAACAAACCACGCTTGACCCAGGGTGTGTGGCCAACTATCGGCCAATTTCTTTATTGCCATATCCTGTTAAAATTCTGGAACGCATCATCAGTAAGTCTCTATCCCAGTATCTTGAGGAGTATTCGCTCCTTGACAAGATGCAATTTGGCTTTCGGCCTAAGCACGGTACTGAAACAGCACTTGTTACCGTGCTTGATGATATGAGGATGCGGGCAGTCAGTGATCTTTGTGCTGTTGGACATGTCAGCGGCTTTTGACACTGTAAACCACGGTATACTGCTGGAGAGACTTAAAGACCAGGGTGTGACCGGTCGCGCCCTTTACTGGCTTTGTTCTTATCTAACAGACAGGACACAGACAGTGTGCCTTCAGACGTTCTCTGCAAACAAGCCTTCCTCACAACAGGGGGTCCCGCAGGGCTCAGGGATTAGTCCTGTGCTCTTTATCATCTATTTGCAGCCTCTCATTCCACTTATTAGATCTTTTGGAGTGGAGGTGGTGAATTACGCGGATGATACCCAGCTCGTGTTTTCCTTGGAAGGGAATGATTTCATTTCCTTGGAAAGATTTCACGAGTGTATGACTAGCACCACGAAGTGGCTTATGAAGAACTAGTTACAATTTAACAGCTCTAAAACGGAAGTGGTCCTGTGTTCTTCCAGAAGATCTGATCAGCCTGTTTTACCTATCTTTCATCTGTCCCCTACTGGCGCACCTATTTCCCCTTCTAGCACAGTACGCAATCTGGGGGTGATGGTGGATCAGGATCTCCAACTGAATTCTCAGGTTTACAAAATGGTTGGCACTTGATTCTCGCTAATCCGAGTGCTCAGAAAGATCCTCCCTTTCTTTCCTAACTCTGCTAGAACGCAGGTTGTGAGATGCGTAATTCTCAGCAGAATTGATTATTGCAACTCTCTATATCTGGGTGCGCCTATCACCCTGATCGGGAAGCTGTACAGAATACAGGCTATTGCAGCGAAACTCGCTTTAAATAGGCAGCGTGGGACCTCAACCACATTAGCCATGCGAGTTTTGCATTGGCTGCCGATCCACCAGCAAATTCAATTCAAAGCTCTATGCACTGTCTTTAGGGCAGCTCATGGAATGGGCCCTACGAACCTTCAAAGAAAATTCAGCTGGTATTCTCCAGCTAGAAACCTTCGTTCTGCTTCTGCATTTCTGATGAATGTAGTCAGGTTCAGGCGGTCGAGAACAGGTGGCAGATCCTTCTCTGCCGTTGCTTCACGGCTATGGAACACTCTACCTTTGGATCTACGTCAGATCCAAAGTCTTATGGATTTCAGGAAAAAGTTGAAAACGTTTTTATTCCCTAGGCTGGAGTAATTTTTCCCTCTGATATTATCTCTCTTTTCCTCCCTTCCTGTGTCACACCTCGGCTGCCCCTATTAACTTCTGGTGGGGACTCTCCTTTTTAAGCGCCAGGATACCCGTCGGGTGATAGAGCGCTATATAAGCACCTCATTACATTACATTACAATATCTGGATATGCATCAATGTGAGGAACAAGTGCATGTTGACAGCTCAAGATTACTGATATCAAGACATATCAGAATGACTAACGTCACCTACACAACACAGATCACATGCCAAAGCCATATGGTGTTGCCAGACATGCAATATCCTGTTATATGGTACATTTGCTGTTTAACTAGCACCTAGCGGCAAATTTTTTTGCTGAATTTTCACGTAAGGGATAATTTTTTAATACCCGCTAAAGAAAACACTTGCAAAAAATGAATAAAAAATTCCTGCTTACCCCTTAACAGCAAAACGAACTGCAAACACCCAGGGAGTGATGTCAATATGCATTCTGTTTCATGGAGGAGTACTTTAAACTTTCACTTTCTCTTTTAACCACACTGTTAGTGTCTGTTGAGAGTGTTGGAGGTGTTTAGAGGTATCTGCTGGTTTTGTGGTGTGTGTGAGAGTGGTTTGGTCTCTAGTCTGTTGTCCCTGCCAAGCCCTGTGACACTGTCTTTCTGTGTTTTTTGAGTATTTGTAATTATCTTGTTGGGTGTTTTTCTAAGGGGTATATTTGTTAGTTATGTAGTTTTTGGTGGTATTTACTTTTTTTTTTTTTTTTGGGACACTTAGTTTAGTTGTGTTGGGTGAGATGTTGGGTGAGCCGTATGTTAGAGGGGACAATGGGGGGGGTTCCTCTGGCTGGAATTTTTTTTTTTTTACCAAGTATAATGGAGAGTAGGTGGCGGGTCATGCAGGGCTATGATGTGAAGGTCAGGAAGTTGCGGTGGGAGCACATCTGCCACCACATGATGCGCATCCTCGGGGTGGACAGGACTGTCCACCAGTGGAAACACGGATAACAGGATTGTATTGGATGTGATCACCTGAGGAAGTCAGGTTGTTCCATCTGTGGAAGGTCTGCTATAAACATATTTGTCGAGTGGCTAAGGGGTACCATGCCATGATGAGCCAGTACAGTGAGGAGGGGGAATCCGGATGTTGGAAGTCCATTTCGGATTTAAAAAAAGTAGACGAGGGGCGTGGCCAAGATGGCGGGGTGAGCGGACGCTTCCTCCCGTAGCTCCTCCGGCCCGGCCAAGCTTGAGCCCTTTTCTTACGCTTTTCTCCCCCTGCTGAGGCTCAGCGCGGGAGGGGAGAGTGGCGGAGCATCAGGGGTGCATATTGGTGCTGTTTTGGTTCGGATCACCTCGGGGGAACCCCCCCAAAAGTTCGATCGAGTTCAAGGGACGACGGCGAGCCCGAGGGGCGGAGCGCATTGGAGTGCTGTCCGGACGCCTCGGTTGGGCCTGGTGCTGAAAGTTGCGATTTGGAGGGGATCTGGCCCGCCGCTCGACGGAGATTGAAGGAGCCTTGCGGGAGAGGACCCGACGGGGCGGAGGGCTTGAGACGGGCGCCCCGGCACTCGTACTTGTGACGGCGACACCTCGCACTGCGGGGGCCCCTAACCCCTAGCCGAGGTACAGCGGACTCCCTGACGGGGTTGGACCATCTGGGCCCTGTGCGTGACGGACTGGGGCCGGTGGTGGAACTTATTTGACTGTGGGGTGCTTCAGGGGCCCCGGTGGTGTCGTCGGGCCTGGTCATTTTGGCCTGCTCCGCCCTGCCGCCATTTTGTCCCCGAAGGAGCAGTGGTGGCAGCCTTCGCCGGGGTCCTGGCTGCTGGATGCAAGTGACCCCCGCTGCTGCTGGGCTGACTCTCGGAGGGATGTGCTGATGAGACCCCCCCACTGCGGCCCCCTTGGTTGTCTCGCATGGGCTCCCGCGGCTGACGGTGACCGGACTGGGCCGCCATTTTGTCACCTGTGACGCAGCGACTTCGCTCGTGGGGGATACCCACGTCGAGTGCTTGCCGGCGGCTGAGCACCCCTGGGGCACCTGGATCTGTGCTCGACTGCGGAGCTAGCGATGTCTGGAAGAGGCGGCCCGAAGAAAGGGGACCGTACCCTGCCGGACATGCTTGGCAGGGCCCAGCAATTGCGGGACAGGACGCAGCCCTCGCCGGGGTCCTCCCGGGCTCCGGCGGATGTGACTGGGGGGGAGCCACCCGTCACGAGGGCCTTTATGGAGGAACTGTTTAGCTCCCTCAGGGAGGACTTCCAGACACTGAAGCGGGAGGTGGCCAGCGAGGTCCGAGAAGTGCGCAGGGAGGTGGAGGGCCTTGGCGAACGTGTTGAAGCGGTGGAGACGGAGGGCCAACATCGAGCGGAGGAGATAGTCCATCTACAGCAGGACGTTCTCCGCCTCCGGGAGCAGTGTGTGGAGCTCCAGGCCCACTCTGAGGACCTTGAGAACAGATCTCGGAGGAACAACATCCGAGTGCGTGGTGTGCCGACTGCGGATGAGGGGTCCGATCTGAGGGGCTACCTGCAGGCCCTGTTCCGAGAGATCCTGGGGGAAGCTGCAGACTTTCCCATCAGCATTGATAGGGCGCATAGGGTCGGCCGGCAGCGCCAGTCATCGGCACCTCCACCGGACATTCTGGCCTTCCTGCCCGACTTTCCACTGAAGGAACGCATCATGGCTGAGGCCCGCAGGAAACAGCCCCTGACTTTCCGGGATCGGCCGGTGGCGCTTTACCAGGACCTCTCCGCCATCACGCTGCAGAAACGCAGGTCCTTTAGGATTGCCACTGACTTTTTGCGCGAACACGAGACGCAGTACTCTTGGGGTCACCCCTTCCGCCTGATTTTTCGGTGGAATGGGGTGTTACACCAGCTACGCTCCTTGCAAGACATTTGTGGTGTCCTGGGGCTCACGGCGGCGGAGGAAGAAGGAGCTACGCCGTCGTGGAGGTCCTCGGAGAGACGGAACCGGCGGAGGTCAACGAGGCGGCGCTCAGCGGCCAGCGTGGGGCGTCCGGACTCCCCTACCATCAGGGCGGACATGGCCGACGCTCTGAGGGCGGCGGCCGGGGACTCGACCGGCTCCTCTGGCGTGGCCTTGACGGCCTAACACACACTCCGGGGGGAGATGTCTTTAGCTTCTTTACATGCTTGGTACGGGGCGGGGGGGTTGGGGGGGAGCGGATGGAGGTGAGTGGCTGGACGTCCACTTCGTTCCTTTCTACGGACTTGCCCGTCTTGGGGCTTGACTGAGACAATGGGGTGTTTGAGTTTGTGGGTGGCTAGTTGCCAGGGTTGTGTTTGGGGTGGGGGAGGGGGTTGTTTTGGGGTTGGGAAGGTCCCGTCCGATGTTGTCTATGCCCGCTTTGTTTTGGCTTGTCCTGCGCGGCTGCCCCGCGCGCCCCACCCGCTGATTCCCTGCCCATTGCATGGCGCTCCCGATCCCCGCGAGGAATGCCGGGCCTAAAGGTAGTGACCCTTAATGTTCAGGGTCTGAATAACCCGGTGAAGCGCAGAGCGATCCTATCGTTGCTGGAGGGGACGCAGGCGGACATTTGCCTTTTGCAGGAGACACACTTATTGCCCCGAGATTGCCATAGGATGCGTTCTGCCAGGTTCCCTACCCAGTTCTTTTCCTCAGCAGCGAACAAGACGGCGGGGGTAGCCATTCTCCTAGCGAGCTCCTTTCGGGGGGAGGTTTTGCATAAGTGTGCTGAACAGAAGGGGAGGCTTCTTGCGTATCGCATGCGCCTGGGAGGCATAGCATTTACGGTCGGCTCCGTTTATAGTCCAAACGATCACCAAGAGCGCTTCCTAGACTCCGCGCTGGTGGATGTCACTGCTTCCCCCGACCGCCACATTATCTTGGGGGGGGACCTTAACATTGTCTTCGATTCTGTGATGGACAGATCGGCGCAGTGCTTCCCGCAGACGGGGGAACTGTCCCAGGCTGGGAGGGCCCGGATTGCGGAAATGGACTTGCACGACCTCTGGCGCTCCATGCACCCCACGGATAGGGACTACTCTTATTTCTCGCACGCACACCGAACCTACTCACGGCTGGACTACCTCCTGGTGAGTGGACCGATGCGTGCCGCTGCCACGGCGGCGGACATCGGGGTCCTGACCCTGTCTGACCACTCCCCAGTCACCGGCGTTTTCCAGTGGCCGGCGGCCTCCCCCTCTCGGGGGGTGTGGCGCCTCCGGGATACCCTTCTACACAAGAAGTCGGTGGTGCAACGCATCGGGGAGGTCATACGGGACTATCTCACCCACAATAGCAACACTGACACCTCGCAGGCGACACAGTGGGCGGCATTGAAGGCAGGCCTCCGGGGGGAATTTATCTCTATCTCTGCAGCTGAAAATAAGGAGCGGCAACTGAAGAGGGATGAGCTGACAGCTCAGGTCCGGGAGCTTGAGCAGGTCCACCGCCGCACGGGGGCGCCGAGGGTGTGGAGGCAGTTGAAGGCAGCGAGGAAGCTCCTGTCGGCTCTGGATCTTGACAGGGCGGAGTATGCCGCCCTACGCTTGAAACATGCCTACTACACTGGGGGGGACAGATGTGGCAAGCTCCTAGCACACCGGCTCCGGGTCGCGCAACAGCGTAGCGTTGTGAAAGAATTGGTGGGCACGGACGGGGGGGTTGTCTCCGGGGACGCGGAGGTAGCGGAATCTTTCCGCGGCTTCTACGAGGCGCTGTATGCTGAGGAGCCCTCCTCGCCACGGGATGCCGACGGCTACTTGGAGTCGGTGACCCTCCCGGTACTGGATCCGGCTCAGGCGGACCACCTGGAGCGGGACATCCATGTTGAGGAAGTGATTTCCGCTATCGCGCGGCTGAAACATGGCAAGGCCCCGGGCCCGGACGGGTACACGTCGCTATTTTACAAGACTTTTTGCACGGTTGTGGCCCCTGTCCTTACTCGGCTATTTAACTCTTTCTCCGAACCGGGAGCCATCCCTCCGGATCTCCTGAGGGCGACGGTCGCGGTAATCCCGAAACCTGGGAAGGACCGGGCCCTCTGCGGCTCGTACCGACCCATCTCGCTTTTAAATGTCGACCTAAAGTTGTACACGGGGATTCTCGCGTCCAGGCTGAGTCCACACCTCCCCGGTCTGGTGGAGGCGGACCAGGCTGGTTTTGTGCCCGGCAGACAGACGGTTGACAACACCAAGCGGGTGACGCATGTTCTGGAGAAGGCCTCAAGGATCTCGGGGGAGCGGATGTTGCTGTCCGTCGATGCGGAGAAGGCCTTCGACAGAGTCCACTGGCCGTATCTTGAGCTGGTCCTCAAGAAATTGGGAATAGGCGATAAGTTCCGCACCATGGTATTTAACTGCTATAAGCATCCTTCAGCGTCGGTGCGGGTCAATGGGTGTAGCACCGGTGGCTTTGCCATCGAGCGCGGCACGCGGCAGGGCTGCCCTCTTTCGCCGCTCTTGTTTGCCCTCTACATGGAGCCGTTTGCTCAGAGGATTCGTAATAATCCGGATGCTGTCGGGGTCCGGATGGGCCAGTACGTCCACACCGTCAGTCTCTACGCGGATGATGTCCTGTTGACCTTGGACGACCCTAGGAGGTCGCTGCCTGCTTGCCTCCGGGAGCTGGACGCCTTTGCGGGGGTGGCCGGCTTCAAAATGAATATGAGCAAGTCGATGGCGTTAGACATGTCCCTGGCTGCGGATACCAGGAGGGATCTTCAGCGGCTCTTCCCCATGCAGTGGTCCTCGTCCACGGTGCCGTACCTGGGGATCCTACTGGCGCCTACATTACCGGAGATGGTTACGGCCAATTATGCCTCCCTCAGCAGGAAGATCAAGGATGAGCTTGGCCGCTGGAACAAAGGCCTGCTGTCCTGGCTGGGGCGAATCGCGGCGGTCAAGATGACGGTGTTGCCCCAGATACTATATCTTTTCCGGGCCCTCCCGCTCCAACCCCCGGTGGGCTGGATACGACAAATGCAGGCTGACATCTCCCGCTTTGTCTGGCAGGGCCGCAGGCCACGCATGAAGAGGGTCCTCTCCACACTTGCTCCGGAGGCGGGGGGTCTCGGTATTCCAGACCTCCGTAAGTACTTTCAGGCGGCACAGCTACGCTATCTGGTGGAGTGGAGCAGGTGGGAGTCCGACAAACATTGGCTCTTCCAAGACCAGGCAGTGGCGGGCCGCACCTTACAAGAGGTTCCATTCCTGCGCCGCGCGCATCGCCCCCCTAATCTTTACGCTTCCTTTGTTACGCGGCTCCCCCTGCGTGTGTGGGACGCGGTCTGTGAGGCCCGGGGCCTTACCACCTTCCCTTCGCCGCTCACGCCCATTGTGGGCAACCCGGACTTCTCCCCAGGGATGGAGCCGGGGGTTTTCTCCCACTGGGTGCAGGCGGGCTGCAGGGCACTCTGCCAGATCTATGGCCCGGAAGGAGTGGTTCCTTTTCAGCAACTCCGCCAGGAGTTCGGCCTGACGGAGCTGGACAGATTGCGCTACATGCAGGTTCGGCATTGGGCCCTCCAGCCCCAGGTGCGTGCCACCGCCGCCCGTCCAATTACACCGTATGAGAGGTGGTTGGCTACTCGGACCTCCGACGCTAAGCTAATTACCGATCTGTACAAATACCTACAACCCCCGCCGTTTCACTATTACAACCCGGGGAGGGAGCGCTGGCACAGGGAATTGGGTAGGACACTCAGCCACAAGGAATGGGACAAAATTGCGTATCGGGCGCGGCACTCTGCATATCACACGGGCCTTACGGAGACCTTTACTAAGGTGTCCACATACTGGTACTACACCCCGGAGAGACTGTATGAAATGCATAAGCACACTGACAGGGGGTGCTGGCGGAGCCGCGGGCAGGAAGGTACCCTTTCACACATTCTTTGGGATTGCCCAGTGCTGACCGCCTATTGGAAGGAAGTTCTGGACGAGGTGGATAAGCACTTTGGGATAGAGCTGCCGCGACTCCCGGCGTATGTCCTGTTGGGCCTCCCCAATGACCTAATGTACCCACTGAAGTCCCGTAGGGGTAGGCAGATCGCAATTGCGCTGGGGTCTGCGGTTCAGAACATTCTAATCCACTGGCGCACAGCCACCGTCCCCTCCATCACCGGTTGGCTGCATAGGCTTTGGCATGTGCTGGGGATGGAGAAGCTGTCGCTTACGGTTGCGGGGGAGATAGACCAATTTGAAGAGCTGTGGCAACCCTTTCTAGCGCTGCTGTCCACTGAATTCCGGGAGCTCACCTGCCCGAGGTATCTTAGGCTTCTCAGGCTGACGCCGCCGGTGACCCCGGCGGACTAGTTTACATGTGAGGCGGGGACCTCCCAGGGAGGGGGGGGGTGCGGGGCTTCCTGGTGAGGATTACTCTGGTGCGGGACCATAGGACGGGCGGGGGGCGGTGTGGGTTTTTTTTTCGTTACTGGGAGGATGGGGGATGGGGGGGGGGGATTGTGTTCTGTTGAGTTGCTGATGGCTTTCATTGCTCAGATTTGGGGTGTCGGATACGCGGGCGGGGATTCCATAGCTTGCATTTCTAGCCTTCATTTACTGTGTTTTTCCCCCTGACTTACTGCGCTATCTATTGCCAACCCTCTGGAGTTGCACCCTTTTTCTTTGACTGTATTCCATGTATCCTGACCTCCTATCCCCCTACCCCATGGTTTGTTTTTGTTTCAATAAAAACGTTTTAAACATAAAAAAAGTAGACGAAAGAGTGGTGTCCTGCCTGCCTCTTAAATGAAGCAGAGGGACAAAGATGCTATGCCGGGCCCTTTTGGTGTCCAACATGGAGGCACACATTCTCACCTGTCTGCTGCTCACCAAACTACCACACCTGCCCAACCTTCTACAACTATATTAGCTCTGCTATCAGCTGCCCCATCACAACCTGCATGCAAAGCACAGCATCTCAACCGGCTGCAGCAGCACCATCGCAACAAAGACAGATAATTGGCTACACCAATGAGGACTAAAGGTTACTTTTGGACATTAACGTGCGCATAGCTACTGTGGAACGAGACATATTGGAGATGAATATTCCCCTCCAGGACATAAAGGCTGCCCTGGGGCTCCTCTTCTGAGCCCAAACCAATTTTACAGTCCACCTTGTACAGTCCCCCTATTCATTGCTGTTTACTTTTCCCTTTCTTACTGTAGGATATTAGGTAGTGTTAAGTGAAGTTTTAGAATAGGTTTAGATTAGTGTTAGGTGTAGGATAGTTTTTACATTTTTCATGCATTTTACATAGTTTTTTGGGGTAAGTTACCTTTTACTTTGGGGGGGTTAAAGTTTCAATGTTTTTGTATTTCATTAAAGAAAAATATATATATATATATATACATATATTTGTTTGGGTTTATATGTTTAGTTGTTATTTGAGTAGGCTAAGTTATCTTGTTATCTTATGTGCCTTAAGGGGGGTGGATGTTTAATGTATGATGTTATGTGTATAGTTTAAGGTAAGGTAGTTAGTTTAGTGTTTATATTAATTAGCATACGTTACATTAGTTTAGGTTAGTGTAGTTTATTAGTAACAGGTTTAAGTTAGATAGTATTTTTTTGATGAATAAAGTAGTAGTGTTTAATGATTTGTCGTGTCACTGATGGTTAAAGGGAATTTATGAACTTTTGAATTAGAATTTGGATACATCAGATTCATTCCACCAACATTCTATTGATTATCTCAAAACTGAGTGATTTCAGCTTCTAGGGACAGACTACTGTCATCCTGCTGTTTGATTGTGATTTACAAACATGTATGATATGTAGGTTTGCAAAGTTAATTCGAGACATTGCATTGGGATAGTGTGCTGAATGAGCTGTCATCTTCAATGAAACTCACCAAGACAAAAAAATACCGTGAGGCAATGGAGGCATTGAGCTCACACCTCGTTGGCTTCATAATGTAGGTGTGTTGTGTGGTGCTTAGGGGCATATTTAAACGCCCCTATCACCCTATCACCAACCCAACGTCACTTTTTCAGATGTTTTGTTGGCGATAGGGGCTTCGCATTATTTACAAGGCAGCATTAAGCCACTTAACATGGCTTAGCGCTGCCTTGTACAAGGGGACCAAATTCACGCTATACTTAGTGTGAAAGGGAAGGGCAATGGGTGCTGTGGTGGCCATTCCACCACTAAACACCTTGATTGTGACGCAGCCTCATATTTACAAGGGTGTTATAAATAAGGGGCAGTGTCAAAACTTAGACCACGGCAAACCTCGACTTAGCCTTGCACAACAGGGTTAAATGTCCAATTTCTCCTTGTTTTTGCTGTTTCCATGTGTGCTGTGTTGGACAGAACCCACGGAAACAGCAAAACATAATTATTTTTATAGGTACAGGCAGGAACCCCTTCCTGGACATGGAAATAACCTCACCTGCAACGCAGACATCCTTGCACAATGGTGCAAGGGTGCCTGAATTTGGAAATGTTAGATCAGGCGCTGGAAGGAGCCCCCTCCTGCAAATACACTGACAGTCATGTTATTTTATTGTCTGGACATGTCCAGCAACAATCTGCACAACTACGTATGTCAATCACTGTTTTTTTCAACAGCATTTCTCCTCTTACAGCAACATTAGTACATCATCTTTAGGAATGTTGTGATGTATCTATCTGGAACAGTGTTTTGGCAGAACAGCCATCACCACATCCATTGTACAACACATTGACACTGAGTATTGGTTCTTAGTATGCCTTGTCAGCTAGACAAGGTTAAGTCACTTCAAGTGGCTTTACACAGACTTGTTTAGTGGGCCAAGGCCCTATCCCCACATGAACATAGTGAAAAGAGACATTACAGTGACAATGTTTCCTTGAAGATCTAAGCCAGTGTGTCATTCACACATGTCCTGTCATCTCACTGCTTATCAAGGAAACAGGCTCAGCAGACCACATGTTTGGTAAGCACTCTGGCTTTGTTGTGCTAGTTACACTGCTTAGGCATTGTTGACACCTCTCAAGTTTAATGGTCACAGACAACACGCATCATGGAAATGTAATTGCCCTTTTATTTACATGTATGCATTTGAAATAGTCAGACTGGATCAGTTATTTTGACAACAACCCCCAAAATGGATACAAAGCCAGGTGATGGTCAGATAGAGTCCTTGTGAGGGGACATGTCATGAGACATGTTGAGGAATCAGAAAACTTCAGTCAGGAGTATGATTGCAGTGTCATTAAGGATCAATGGCCATATTGACAGTCCATGAATTGAAAGATGAATGTAGCAAAGTCAATGTGAGGACAGTGACTGGTGATGTTCCAAGGCTTGAAAGGCTAAGCAGAAACTAGCCATTTGTCACAGATGAATGCTAAACCTGGCTTTTCCGTATCATTGTTGCATCATCCACATCTTCTTTCTCTGATGTGCCTGGTGCCTCCCGTGCAGGTGGTGTAGAATTTGTGGCAGCCCAGGGACACACAGACACATTAGGGGCAGAAGAGGTGGATGCTGTAGGTGCAGCAGCATTCATCTGTGCCATCAGATGAGGCATCACTGCAGTGAGCATTGTCCTGTTGTTCCTAAAAATACATAGGATCTGAGTGTATAGACAACATAAACTAAGGGAATGGTGTGTAGACTGATTCCAGACACCCCCATAGGATATGTTAGCCTGTAGACCAGCTAGCTCATAGTGCCACCATAAGCCCCCTAATCTTACCAAGGAGCGAAAAGCTTCTGGCAACCATCAAACTTGACAACCCTTGATCCTTCAGGGATCGTGGAAACAGTACAGTACTTTTCGCCCAGTCAATCGTACTCACTTAGTCTCAGAGATACACAGAATAAACAATGGCGACGTTTTCAATAAGCATTTATTGAACCAGCGTCATTCTAGTATAAAACATATGTGCTGCGACATCCATTAGACAGAAACAGGTGCATAAGATTACAAGCACCAACAGAGTAAATAAAAGGTAGAATTCTGCCATGGTGCTAAAACAGTGAATATATGCAGACATATTGATACATGGCAGAAATCAATCATACTACTACAATGAAAACCCTACCTAAGTGTACCTAAATGTACCTAGCATGTATGTGGGTGTAAAGCCAAGAATCCCCTAGGAAAGAGCCAATCCTTTTACCTGATGGAAGTGAAAGAAGGACCCAGTCTTGGTCTAGAGTTGAACACCACACATTTGATGTGAGGCCACTGCGTGTTGTAGCTTCTGCAGGCCAGGAGCTCAGCATCTAGTGTCAGCGTTGAAGCTTCTCCTCTGCCTATCTTGTCTTGGTATGTTTCTTTAATACCATAAAGATAGCCCCGGGTTCCTTACATCATCAATGTGTTGTGAATATGATTATGCAAATGAGCCTGGAAAAATACGTGCTATTATGCAAAGCAGTTCTTTCGCCCTATGATGAGGATGACCATGACTTTTACACAGGGTATGTTCATGCTGTCATCTGATGTCCTCTGTCTGGAACTATGAAGTTGACTTTGGGCATTCTGAATATCATTGTTGCCTTCACCTTCCTGCCCTTTTGGGGTGCATTTCTAATTTTTACCCCGGTCCTCCAATTCCATTTGGCTCACATCATGCCTATCTGCTAGCCAGGTTGCTGGTATCTTCCATGAATCATGCCTGGGCCCAGGCAGCTTACCCTGTGTTAGGTACTTATACTCTGTGGCTACTCCTTAGCCAGAGTCCCTCCATGTTCTGCCTTACTCTGAGTATTCGCCATTAGTTCTGTGTTTTTTAAAGACCCATCGGTTTTTCTCCTTACCTTGCGGAACGTTTTTTACCCTTTGTTCTGTTAGTGTTCTACCCCTGGGGGTATGTATACTTTTATTATTACTTTGTATGTATCTTAAATATTTCTTAGACGCCAATTTGTTTCTCTTTTCAATATGGCCTCTGTATTTACCCTTCGATGTATGGCAGACTACAGTCCTCCGGATCCTCTCACTATCTTTCGGGTCAAGGTTTTTTTTAAGCGTGTGTCTCTGACCCTATGCCATGGATCGGTTATTGCACATCGCCAGGCCCTTGTTACTTTCCGTTGAGGATCTGCCTAATGTAGCAGGTATTCCATCCAATGCGGTAAGGAGTCATGGTAAGCTCTGTCACTAAGGGTTTTCTATCTTTTGTTAAGTTGGGGCATTTTAGTACCGTCTTTTAGAGTTCCCCATGATGATGACCTCCCTTCTTGGGGTGCCATCTCTCTCCCTTTTTTAACATTGCGTTGGCAGTGCACCAGCGTTGCCATCTACACGGGAACCGGCTTTGTTTATAGTGTGTGGGTGTACACTAGGGATACTTTGTTTTTTTACACACTGTGTATACCCCTAACTGGTGATCCCTTGTTGCCCATTATACACTGGGTCTTTGTTACTCTGCCCTGTTCTCCTTGTCTTTCCGGGCCTCGGGCATGTTTCTTCCCTCTTTCTATCTTCATGTATCTGTTTTTCAGCTCTGATACTAGATCATTGTTAGCCTGTTGCAACTATGTGGATCCAGCCCCTTAAACTATCGTCTACTGTGGTGTTTTTGTTCTATTTCAAAAATGTTTAGGTGTAATCTGTTTTGTGGTTCCAGATTCTTGTGTGCCATCAGCGCTCTCACCTCAGCCGGATTTTCATTTTATCACATGAGCACACCTGTGTTATGTAAGCCGCACTGAGAGCCAATCGCTCCTTCTTTTCCATCAGGATTGAAGATTTGCATTCCATATATCATTATTTCCTAGGTAATTTGGTTGTACCATTGCATCCCCTGTATAGTCTCTGGCACCACTCCTTCTACTTTTCCAATGTTTTATGCTCCTAATTATCTCCTTTCTAGAGTATTTTCTCCCCTGTTGGATCTTTTACTGTAGCAGCTTCAATTTTGAGCAGTTGTTAGACGATGATATCATAACTGACTACAGGTACCAGCTATATAGTCTTGATCTATTTTCTGACTTTTTGCAATTTATGTTTATCAGGTTACTAGCCCATTGGCCTTGCCTACCTTCAACCTTTCTCCATCTCGCTCTTATAGGATGGTGTTTGGACACTCTCTCTATCGGGTGTGGGCACTTCACCTCATGTTGTCTACTACCATTCAGTATGGTTTTTGTCGGTTTCACTATCTGGTGAAGTGGCATGACCCGGACGCTTTGTACTTAGCTTTGTGAGGAATAATTTCCCCACTTTTTATAGTATCAGTGTGCATGGTTTTTCTAGGGGGAAAAAATTGATACTAGTATACTCAGGAGTTGTTCGTATCATTCCTTAGACTCTCCAGGTTTATGATGCCCCACTCGCTACCAGTATAGCGCCCTGATGTAAATGTCAAGGTACTTATAGAGCACACTGTCACCAGACGGCCACCTTGCGGTGTCGCCTTTGCGGTTTCCTGGCGCTGATACTCATACCGCTGTGGAACCCCTCCTGGCTTTCCCTGTGAAGGGTCCACTCCTGGGCACCCCCAGGGTGAAGCCAGGCATCCTTAGCGCTGTTGGGGCCGGTGTGGAGGCTAAGCAAGCTATTGCCCAGAGTTGCAGCGTGGGGCCCGTGATTAGAATAGGCACCGAGGCGAGAATAGACAGGTCCGAGGAAATTGAGCCCGAGCCCCGCCGAGGCGGGAATCAAACCCTGGTCCCTGGCCAGAACTCTGCTTCAGGGTCTGCCACTCTAACCATTGAGCCACACTCCTCCACATGATGAAGGTGTGACCCGTGTATCAGGGTCTCCACGCTGAAATGCGCATCGGTGCATTTTCTGCATAGGACTGGTGCTACTTCCCTATGAAATCTGGATACATTTTGGAATACAAAGTACTTTATAAAAAAATGTGTATATAATAATTTTACAAAATTAGGATATTGCATGTACTGATATTTCCATTGCTCTGTACCAGGATAATGTTATTATATAAAAAAAAATATTCATGATTATTTATGTGTTGTTGTTTTGTGATTATATGTAGTTGCCCAGTCTTATTCTGTGTTTTGTCCATGCGTTGGTATGAATGGGTTATGAGTGGGGTTACTTTTGAATTTTCGATTTTTTTTTTTTTTTATAAACACTATTTTGATTTCTATCTATGTTGGTCTGGGAGTTGTTTCTGTAGCAAAACTAAGGCCCAATTCACAGAACTAACTTAAGACAAAATCCTAAACTTACTACCATTCACAGAAGGCACATACTCATTTCGGTATTCACAGAAGTTAGTAGTCCTTCTGTGAATACTGAAATTCTTAAAATTAGGATTTTTCTCAGTTTAGGAGTAGTAAAGTTAGGACTCCTAACTTTAGGACTCCTAAATGCCTTCTGTGAATACTGAAAGTCTTAAAGTTAGGCGTCCTAACTTTACTACTCCTAAACTGAGAAAAATCCTAACTTTAAGACTTTCGGTATTCACAGAAGGCATTTAGGAGTCCTAAAGTTAGGAGTCCTAACTTTACTACTCCTAAACTGAGAAAAATCCTAATTTTAAGAATTTCAGTATTCACAGAAGGCATTTTGGAGTCCTAAAGTTAGGACTACTAACTTCTGTGAATACCATAATGAGTAAGTGCCTTCTGTGAATACCAAAATGAGTAAGTGCCTTCTGTGAATACCAAAATGGTAGTAAGTTTAGGATTTTGAATTAAGTTAGTATTGTGAATCGGGCCCTTTCTGTTTTGTATATCTTTTTTATTCAATATTTATTATCTATGTGCAAACCTTCCTAAAATGGTTGCATTATTGATTTGCACAATAAATCATTACTGCATATTTTGAGTAAAATAAAAAATCGGTTAGTACTTAGGGGGTTATGTTTGTTGTTTTGTCTACACACTGTGCTGGCTCGAAAGTGAGATGGTTATTTCTTCCCCCTTTTTGCAAATCAAGAAGTTGCGGTATAGAATAAATAGGTTTTAGGCAGTGGGTTTGATTATTGATGCTTTCCCCTGTGCCTAGGTATCAGTTCAGGCGACTTCTGTGTGGTTGTTACATGCTGTTATGTACGTCATGTGAAGGGACTTTTCTAAGAATCATCACGCATAATAAATGGGACGAGTTTCCAAGAAACTGATCAACATTTATTCAGCACATAACTGGGTAAAAGGTCAGTGCTAGTACCAATATGCAGAGCAAGGTAGGACAACTGTAGTTAAAAGGTAGTGTAGCTACCTAGGCCTAGATTGGGGTACATTGGGGTACATAATTTGATGAGCTGCAGGGCTTACAGGACTCCAGCAATGTCTCAGTGGTAGGCAGCCATGGTAGCTAAATGGGAATCCTGCTTCCCTCCATGTTCTCCAGTATCTTCTGGATTGAACCAACTCTTTGGCCACATCGCTGATGCCACTTTGGCAGGACAGTTGTTGCTGCCTCTGCGTCATGGCACTAGCAATTTCAGTCAGGGACTGCTGGAGGCCATTGGGTCTGAGGGACCCAAGGATCCCCTCCAGTTTAGCTGCCATGCTCTCCAATCCTGTCCGCACCAGGTATGCCATCTCGCGCTGGGTTCCTACCCCAATACATTGAAATTGTATCTATAGGTCCTCAGAGTTCAGATTTGTGGCTGTAGTGGTAGGTGGTGCTGTGATATTTGGCAGGCTGCTGGAGATGCCACAACGCTGCTGGATCTCCCCGGGTCCGGAGATGGGTTGCCTATGGTGTCGAGCAGGTCTTGGAGGCTGTCCTGATCGATGGTTCTGAGCGCTTCTTTACCATCATCATCATCATTGTAGAGAGGGACAGGCTGCTGAGCAGAAAGTGATGTTTCATCCTCTGCAATGTGAAGGGCATATACTGTTGTATGTGTCTGTTCATTTTTTCCAGGCATTTTACAATCCAAGTGTGTGACACTTTCCATTCTCTTGTGTTACATGGAAAACCAGTTACAGGCAGGTTTGTATGTCAGTGTTCAAAGTCCAGGACTGTTGCAATTAGATTGGTCATTTGTTTGACATTTTTCATGTATGCCAATAGTGCGAGTAATATTTATAAGCCCATACTACACCTGTAACTTCATCCATGCAGAAATTCCTGTGGTGCTTGTTACTTCACCTTATTTACACTGCTGCATTGAGCTACTTCACGTGGATACACACCGCACTGGTAAATATGACCCTTCCATACTCTAATTTGTGTATAATTGTGGATCCTTGAGGGCCTCATTTATGAGGGCCTACCGGTATTATTAAGATGCCAGTCCATCACTTTTTTGACATTACATTAAGGCATTGTGACACAGGCAGATTATAAGGTCATGGCAAGCCATGTTACATTTGCTTTGCATGGGCTTATAAATCTGTGCCCCTTTTACATTGAAAAATACTTGAAAGGGATGTTCCTGGGATGTTGCTGGGGCATTCCCAGCAACATCCATGGCTTTTTTTATACTGCCGCAGCTTTAGGAGTAGTTGTAAGTCTGAGGCTGTCCAAAAAACGTACGCCGTAACAGGGGAGGCATGAGGGAGGAACAGGGAGAACAAATCTCCTTATTTCTTATCATTTTTGCTTGTTTTATGTGTGCTGCATTCAGTGGCACGCATGCAAAGAAGAAAAAGGCTATTCTGATTGATATTGCACAGAAAGGTTTCCATTCCTGCACAAAAAGTGACCATCCACGCAATGCAGGCAACTTTGCACCATGATGCAAAGGCTTCCTGCATTAGCACAAATGCAAAAACAACAGTTGATGGACAGAATGCAGAACAATGTCATACATTCACCATGCCATTCGAGTTTGAACCCAGCCATATGCAAATCAGTCTTGACCCTGTGCCTCATGGGAACAGTCCAGCCCGAACTGCCAAGCCAGGTCCTCCCAGGACTGGAACCAAGCATCCTAGGACCGGTTTCGGGGTTTCACCCCTCTTCAGCCAGGACAGCTTGATTCCAGTGGCATGGAGAGCACGGGACTCACGTTTGAGCATACCCGTCCCACTCGGGTGACAAATCCAAAAACAACAATTGATGGACAGAATGCAGAACAATGTCATACATGGAATGAGCTAAAGAATGATGATGGATTAAACCCAGATCAGTTGACTGGAGGTGAGTGTTTGATTTGCTCAAACGCTCCGTCCATCATCCCCTTTGGTATCGCTTTGTTTACCATAAGTTGACAGGGTAAGCCCAGACGTGGGTCCCTTGCACTCTTTGACACTGGATTCAAGAGAGCCTGGCTGATGAGGGTTATGAACCTGAAACCGGTTCCAGGATGCTTGTTTCCGGTCCAGGGAAGACATGGCTTGGCAGTTCGGGCTGGATTGTTTCCATGAGGCACAGGGTCAGACTGATTTGCATATGGCCATGTCTGAACTGAGGTGGTGGAGTGAGCTAAAGAATGATGATGCATTAAACCCAGATCAGTTGACTGGAGGTGAGTGTTTGATTTGCTCAAACGCTCTGTCCATCATCCCCTTTGGTATAGCTTTGTTCGCCCTAAGTTGGCAGGGTATGCCCAGACGTGGGTTCCATGCTCACTTTGCCACTGGATTCAAGGGAGCCTGGCTGATGAGGGTTATGAACCCAAAACCGGTCACAGGATTTGTGTTTCCGGTCCAGAGAAAGCATGGCTTGGCAGTTCGGGCTGGACTGTTCCCATGAGGCACAGGGTCAGACTGATTTGCATATGGCCAGGTCTGAACTGGGGTGGTGGAGTGAGCTAAAGAATGATGATGGATTAAACACAGATCAGTTGACTGGAGGTGAGTGTTTGATTTGCTCAAACGCTCCGTCCATCATTCCCTTTGGTATCGCTTTGTTCGCCCTAAGTTGGCAGGGTATGCCCAGACGTGGGCCCCTTGCTCACTGTGCCACTAGATTCAAGAGAGCCTGGCTGATGAGGGTTATGAACCCGAAACCGGTCCCAGGATGCTTGTTTCCGGTCCATGGAAGACATGGCTTGGCACTATGGGCTGGACTGTTCCCATGAGGCACAGGGTCAGACTGATTTGCCTATGGCCATGTCTGAACTGGGGTGGTGGAGTGAGCTAAAGAATGATGATGGATTAAACCCAGATCAGTTGACTGGAGGTGAGTGTTTGATTTGCTCAAACGCTCCGTCCATCATCCCCTTTGGTGTCGTTTTGTTCGCCCTAAGTTGGCAGGGTATGCCCAGACGTGGGTCCCTTGCTCACTCTGCCACTGGATTCCAGAGAGCCTGGCTGATGAGGGTTATGAACCCGAAACCGGTCCCAGGATGCTTGTTTCCAGTCCAGGGAAGACATGGCTTGGCAGTTCGGGCTGGACTGTTCCCATGAGGCACAGGGTCAGATTGATTTGCATATTGCCATGTCTGAACTGGGGTGGTGGAGTGAGCTGAACAATGATGATGGATTAAACCCAGATCAGTTGATTGGAGGTGAGTGTTTGATTTGCTCAAACGCTCCGTCCATCATCCCCTTTGGTATCGTTTTGTTCGCCCTAAGTTGGCAGGGTATGCCCAGACGTGGGTCCCTTGCTCACTCTGCCACTGGATTCCAGAGAGCCTGGCTGATGAGGGTTATGAACCCGAAACCGGTTCCAGGATGTGTGTTTCCGGTCCAAGGAAGACATGGCTTGGCAGTTCGGACTGGACTGTTCCCATGAGGCACAGGGTCAGACTGATTTGCATATGACCATGTCTGAACTGGGGTGGTGGAGTGAGCTAAAGAATGATGATGGATTAAACCCAGATCAGTTGACTGGAGGTGAGTGTTTGATTTGCTCAAACGCTCCGTCCATCATCCGCTGTGGTATCGCTTTGTTCGTCCTAAGTTGGCAGGGTATGCCCAGACGTGGGCCCCTTGCTCACTTTGCCACTGGATTCAAGCGAGCCTGGCTGATGAGGGTTATGAACCCGAAACCGGTCCCAGGATGCTTGTTTCCGGTCCATGGAAGACATGGCTTGGCACTTTGGGCTGGACTGTTCCCATGAGGCACAGATTCAGACTGATTTGCATATGGCCATGTCTGAACTGGGGTGGTGGAGTGAGCTAAAGAATGATGATGCATTAAACCCAGATCAGTTGACTGGAGGTGAGTGTTTGATTTGCTCAAACGCTCCGTCCATCATCCCCTTTGGTATCGTTTTGTTCGCCCTAAGTTGGCAGGGTATGCCCAGACGTGGGTCCCTTGCTCACTCTGCCACTGGATTCCAGAGAGCCTGGCTGATGAGGGTTATGAACCCGAAACCGGTTCCAGGATGTGTGTTTCCGGTCCAAGGAAGACATGGCTTGGCAGTTCGGACTGGACTGTTCCCATGAGGCACAGGGTCAGACTGATTTGCATATGACCATGTCTGAACTGGGGTGGTGGAGTGAGCTAAAGAATGATGATGGATTAAACCCAGATCAGTTGACTGGAGGTGAGTGTTTGATTTGCTCAAACGCTCCGTCCATCATCCGCTGTGGTATCGCTTTGTTCGTCCTAAGTTGGCAGGGTATGCCCAGACGTGGGCCCCTTGCTCACTTTGCCACTGGATTCAAGCGAGCCTGGCTGATGAGGGTTATGAACCCGAAACCGGTCCCAGGATGCTTGTTTCCGGTCCATGGAAGACATGGCTTGGCACTTTGGGCTGGACTGTTCCCATGAGGCACAGATTCAGACTGATTTGCATATGGCCATGTCTGAACTGGGGTGGTGGAGTGAGCTAAAGAATGATGATGCATTAAACCCAGATCAGTTGACTGGAGGTGAGTGTTTGATTTGCTCAAACGCTCTGTCCATCATCCCCTTTGGTATAGCTTTGTTCGCCCTAAGTTGGCAGGGTATGCCCAGACGTGGGTTCCATGCTCACTTTGCCACTGGATTCAAGAGAGCCTGGCTGATGAGGGTTATGAACCCAAAACCGGTCACAGGATTTGTGTTTCCGGTCCAGGGAAAGCATGGCTTGGCAGTTCGGGCTGGACTGTTCCCATGAGGCACAGGGTCAGACTGATTTGCATATGGCCAGGTCTGAACTGGGGTGGTGGAGTGAGCTAAAGAATGATGATGGATTAAACACAGATCAGTTGACTGGAGGTGAGTGTTTGATTTGCTCAAACGCTCCGTCCATCATTCCCTTTGGTATCGCTTTGTTCGCCCTAAGTTGGCAGGGTATGCCCAGACGTGGGCCCCTTGCTCACTGTGCCACTAGATTCAAGAGAGCCTGGCTGATGAGGGTTATGAACCCGAAACCGGTCCCAGGATGCTTGTTTCCGGTCCATGGAAGACATGGCTTGGCACTTTGGGCTGGACTGTTCCCATGAGGCACAGGGTCAGACTGATTTGCCTATGGCCATGTCTGAACTGGGGTGGTGGAGTGAGCTAAAGAATGATGATGGATTAAACCCAGATCAGTTGACTGGAGGTGAGTGTTTGATTTGCTCAAACGCTCCGTCCATCATCCCCTTTGGTATCGTTTTGTTCGCCCTAAGTTGGCAGGGTATGCCCAGACGTGGGTCCCTTGCTCACTCTGCCACTGGATTCCAGAGAGCCTGGCTGATGAGGGTTATGAACCCGAAACCGGTCCCAGGATGCTTGTTTCCAGTCCAGGGAAGACATGGCTTGGCAGTTCGGGCTGGACTGTTCCCATGAGGCACAGGGTCAGATTGATTTGCATATTGCCATGTCTGAACTGGGGTGGTGGAGTGAGCTGAACAATGATGATGGATTAAACCCAGATCAGTTGATTGGAGGTGAGTGTTTGATTTGCTCAAACGCTCCGTCCATCATCCCCTTTGGTATCGTTTTGTTCGCCCTAAGTTGGCAGGGTATGCCCAGACGTGGGTCCCTTGCTCACTCTGCCACTGGATTCCAGAGAGCCTGGCTGATGAGGGTTATGAACCCGAAACCGGTTCCAGGATGTGTGTTTCCGGTCCAAGGAAGACATGGCTTGGCAGTTCGGACTGGACTGTTCCCATGAGGCACAGGGTCAGACTGATTTGCATATGACCATGTCTGAACTGGGGTGGTGGAGTGAGCTAAAGAATGATGATGGATTAAACCCAGATCAGTTGACTGGAGGTGAGTGTTTGATTTGCTCAAACGCTCCGTCCATCATCCGCTGTGGTATCGCTTTGTTCGTCCTAAGTTGGCAGGGTATGCCCAGACGTGGGCCCCTTGCTCACTTTGCCACTGGATTCAAGCGAGCCTGGCTGATGAGGGTTATGAACCCGAAACCGGTCCCAGGATGCTTGTTTCCGGTCCATGGAAGACATGGCTTGGCACTTTGGGCTGGACTGTTCCCATGAGGCACAGATTCAGACTGATTTGCATATGGCCATGTCTGAACTGGGGTGGTGGAGTGAGCTAAAGAATGATGATGAATTAAACCCAGCTCAGTTTACTGGAGGTGAGTTTGATTTGCTCAAACGCTCCATCCATCGTCCCCTTTGGTATCGCTTTGTTCGCCGTAAGTTGGCTGGGTATGCCCAGACATGGGTCCCTTGCTCACTTTTCCACTGGATTCAAGAGAGCCTGGCTGATGAGGGTTATGAACCCGAAACCGGTCCCAGGATGTGTGTTTCCGGTCCAGGGAAGACATGGCTTGGCAGTTCGGGCTGGACTGTTCCCATGAGGCACAGGGTCAGACTGATTTGCATATGGCCATGTCTGAACTGGGGTGGTGGAGTGAGCTAAAGAATGATGATGGATTAAACCCAGATCAGTTGACTGGAGGTGAGTGTTTGATTTGCTCAAACGCTCCGTCCATCATCCCCTTTGGTATCGCTTTGCATTGGCACAAGGCAGCACATTGTTCACCACCACAGGGGAAAATTACAGGAATACACCATATCTAATAGATACAGCCCCTTCATGCCCTTTTCTTTAGCCGTAGGACAGCACAGTAGTAAGACCTGCTGCACTGCCCTATGGCTGAATACATATGAATGATGCCTAGAGTTTTGATGTGGACATTCCACTGAACTATTGCCAATGCCACCTATTTACTAGTGGGGCTTGAGGATGAGGCCACTCGTGCACTTGAGCCCAGGGATACAGTAATTTCAAGGTTGTTGAGACAAGGTGATTTGTTCCAATTAGCATGATCCGAGATCTGTCTATGTGTTTGTATGTGTGAGGCACACATTGACCCAGGTCAATCCCAGTAAGGGATGTTTGAGTGCAGGAAGGAACACCTTCATGTTCATTGACAGTCATTCTCTCTATGCAGACCCCCTAGCTCTTTAGTCCAAGGGTGCCTTCGTTAACACAAGGTAGCGTCAAAACACACGTTTACCATTACAATTGCAGGGGTGAAGCTTTAAGTGGGAAATCTACACAACCCTGATTTTTCATGGTGGTGAAGCACGTTGTTAGCACATTGAATTAAACACACACTTTGCCTTTCTGGTGTTAAGGTAGTACAAAGTGGCTACATCCTAACCTATGCTTCAAATGAAAATCACAGGCATCCTTTGTATTGCATTGTTTCAAGTGTTGCTGTTCAGCAAGATGTGATTCAGCATAGGTATGTCTTCTGTACACGGATATGTGTTCATTGAACCCTCTGTGTATTTGAGACTGAGATCAGGACAAACAACTGACTGTCACACAGTTATGTAACCATGGTACTGAGTATTGTGTAATGTGGCTACTGTTCTTGCATTTTTAGTGTCTTGCCACAACAGGAAGGTGTTGCAATCTGTTAGAGGGTGCCATATGTCTTTCAGAATACCAAGGGATGCATTATTTGTATTAAAGGTGTGATTTGACTACATCTCTTAGACAAGATTTAAATTGTACATGGTGCTAGAAAATTATTGAAGTGCTTATTCAAACATGTGTCTACAGACAGAGAGTGGGCCAGAGTGAAGTAGTGCTTGCCCTTCCCTTGTGTTTTCCACAGCAGTGACAATGATGACTTGATGTAAGCAGGAGGACATGTGACTCTGAGGCATGCTTCATGAATTGGTGCATTGTTGCGCATCAGACCTTTGTTGGACAGCACAGGGGTGTGCACTTCGATGATATGTACTGTAGTGTACCGAGTACTTTGAAGCATTAGTTACTGGCCACATTTGACTTTAGGTAAGACCTATGTTCCACACATCTATCTACAAGTCATTGACCACCAACCCCAGGCCCATGTATACCATGACATGTTGCCAATGGAGCATCCCATTACGCAACCTTCGTGTTGATAAGTGCATTTTGAGTAATAATAGCAAGACAGCCAGTAGCCAAGTAACGTGCAATGCAACATTATGAATGAGGACCTTTCCCTTACCATAAACTGAATGTGGAATGTGTGGTTAAATGAGCACTGCGTAAGCAACAGGCATGTGGATATTTATGATGAACCCATTCCTACAATGCTGGGGCAGTTAACAATACTGGACACATCTGCAAACATTGAAAACCCCTTGCACCTCCAGTATGTAATGTGTAATTATTAGGGAATGTGCACATCCGCAAAGCAAGGTGCTTGCATTGTTTGTGCAGCTTTTCATGTGAACAACAAGGGTGAGTCACCTTCAAACAGTTCTATTGTACATTTGGAAAGTGGTTTTATGTACTACATTCACCTGCACACATCCAAACAGCAGATGAGGAATTCATGTTAACTGTGGCATATTTCCAAACCACTGTCCCAGCAGGACCATCCCTCTTTAGGAATTTACTGTGTGAAAGCATGCTTCACAATATTTACTAGGCAGTGTAGAGCCACCTGATGTGACTTTTTTAACACCTTGTAATAGTGGCACACTTTCACACTGTACTTGTGGGCATATGCACAATACTGTGACAGAGCACAGTGTTAGCCTTCTTGGCTTGATTTGATTTATACATTTATAAAGCACGGGCTGTCACTCCGGAAGGAGCATCCTGGCGCTGGGCGGAAGAAAGTTAAGGCAGAACAGGGAGGGGACCCTATTTTAGGGAATTTGTCTGAAGATCCAAAAATCCAAGTCTTCAGTGCCTTCCTGAACTGTGTTTCTGTTTTCAACAACCTCAGATATGTTGGCATGAGATTCCAGGCTTTAGTTCCTAATGCGGCTACCGTTTTTCCTCCCTTGGTTTTATACCTAAAACAGGGGGGTTTTGAGGAGGTCTGCTGATGAGGATCTGAGAGACCTGGACGTGGTCTAAGGGATGAATCGAGCTGAGAGGTACGTTGGGCCTAAGTTTAAGGATGCTCTGAAGGTTATTAAGATTATCTTGAATAAGATTCTCTTATGCAGTGGAAGCCAATGGAGGGTTTTTAGTGCTGCAGATGTGGAGGACCTACGTGGTAATTTCAGGACTAGGCGAGCCGCAGCGTGTTGTACCACTTGTAGTCTCTAGTGTTAGTTTATTTGCTCCCGCTAAGAGGCTGTTACAGTAGTCTAGACACGAAAGGATCAGAGCTATCGCAACTGTCACCCTTGCAGGAAGGGTGATGAAATGTAAGATTTTTTTTTGTATCTTGATTAGATTAAAGCAGGTCCCTGCCACAGTTAAGGCATGTGGTCGGAAGGAGGGCGAGGTATCGAATTGCACTCCCAGGTCTTTTGCTACTTTAACCCCTTCGCTGCTAGGCCTTTCCCCCCCTGTGCTAAGCCTTTTTTGGGCTATTTGGGGTAGTGCGCGCTTAGGCCCTGTAACTTTTTGACCACATAAGGTATCCACACCAAATTTGCATCCTTTTCTTGCAACATCATGGGGATTCTAAAGGTACCCAGGATTTGTGGGTCCCAGAAATTTGCCAAAATATAGCAACATTTTCTTTTTTTTTGAAAAGTGGGAAAAACGGGCTGCAAATTAAAGCGTCTGGGGTTTTCTCTGCAAATGGTATCAAAAAAGGGTTTGTGGGGCTGAAATCACCATTTTCACAGCTTTTAGGGAATGACAGACTTTTGTCAGAAAACCAACATTTTTTACACAGTTTTGGCATTTTTCTGGGACATAGCCTATTTTTGCTATTTTTTGTGCGTTCAACCTCCTTCCAGTTAATGGTAGAAATGGATCTGAAAGCAATAATGGATCCTGGAAAGCTATACATTTGTGAAAAATATTTACAAAATTCTGAATTCAGCAAGGGGTGATTTGAGTAGATCCATCAAGGTGTCTTTATAGAAATTAACCGTTAAATATAGGAAAAAATGAAAATTAGTTGAAAAAAACAGCCTTTTGTGTCAACATTTTTACCTGTACCTTCTTCTAATAATGACAGCTCTTTGAAAGCAAAATACAGTTACATCCGCTGGACCGTCCTGGTTGTGGGGATATATAGGACTTGTTGGTTCACCAAGAACCCGACGAACCCCGAGTCAAAAACTGAGCAGCAATTTGCAATGGGTTTTTATTATGTTCCGTGTATATTGCAATTATTGTGGGGAAATGTATACATGGAAAAATCTGTATGAAAGACACCTATGTATTTCTGAAATGGGAACAAATCTTAGAGTTTAGAAACAGTACATATTTGCACATTTTTGACTTTGGGAATACTCATACTAGCATGAGAATTATCGGTAATTTTTCAAAATGACTTCTTTTTTTCACAAAGTCTTTCATTTGGAAGGCAGAAATGCATCAAAAATCAATAGGTAATAACAGTTGCTTTACAAATCTGAATTACCCCAAGTCTCCCAATAAAAATGGTACCTCACTTGTGTGGGTAGGCATAGTGCCCACGACAGGAAATGGCTCAAAACCCAATGTGAACACACCACATTTTCACAATGAAAATTTACCCTTTTTTGCGAAGTGTCTAACTGTAGTTTTTGAACACTAGGGCGCCGATCACGATCCTGTAAAAACCGGGTACGAACCGTCGGACGGAGCATATTCTCCGTCCGACGCGTACCCGGTCGTCAAAATCTACCAACATGGAATTACGATTCGCACGGGAACACCATTTCCGTACGAATCGTAAAAAACCCCGACCGAACAAAATAAACATACAAATGCGAACCGGGAAAGCGCCGACCTGACGTCGGGACCCACGCAGCCTGCCATTCACGAACCAGGAATTACGATTCGCACCGACGTCATCCCGCACGGTGAATATTTTCCGGCAGCCAAAAACTGCCGGGAAATCAGGACGACGCGAACAAGGACTACCAGTACGCGACGGACAGACAGGACGACGCGAACAAGGAGGACCAGTACGCGACAGGACGACGCGAACAAGGAGGACCAGTACGCGACGGACAGACATGGACCCGAACCTACGAGTCATCCCGGCCCTCATTGCAGTCGACCTCCTCTACAGGTTCCGACGCAGACGCCGCAGAAGGCCAGAACAACTAAGGGAGGGGGGAAAGTGGGGTGGGGTGGGGGTGGCAGGACCAGGGCAGGCCACAAACCCCCCACCAAAGTCACACAGCACACCTGCCCTGGACATACCTGACTCCCAGGCCCTGGTCACTACGAGGGGGTGGGGGCGTGTCCAGATAAGCCAGCGACCGCCACAACGGAAGTCCGTCACGACGCGAACCGGCAACACAACCAGACAGGTACGTCCCGTACCCACGCCTGAAGAGCGTGTGTACGAGTCGAACCACGCCCACACCCACGTCACCCCAACAATGGCGGGACGGCTCGTACCCACGTGGCAAAGGCCTGGGTACGGCCCGCACAAGCATCACATAGCGTGGGGACGGATATGTACGGACCCTAACCCCACCCGTATGCATGGAGCGTACCCCCACCCCAACAGTGTAAGTACGACCCGTACCCACACCCGCGTACGTATGGAGCGTACCCCCACCCCAACAGTGTAAGTACGACCCGTACCCACCCGCGTACGTATGGAGCGTACCCCCACCCCAACAGTGTAAGTACGACCCCTACCCACACCCGCGTACGTATGGAGCGTACCCCCACCCCAACAGTGTAAGTACGACCCGTACCCACCCGCGTACGTATGGAGCGTACCCCCACCCCAACAGTGTAAGTACGACCCGTACCCACACCCGCGTACGTATGGAGCGTACCGCCACCCCAACAGTGTAAGTACGACCCGTACCCACACCCGCGTACGTATGGAGCGTACCCCCACCCCAACAGTGTAAGTACGACCCGTACCCACCCGCGTACGTATGGAGCGTACCCCCACCCCAACAGTGTAAGTACGACCCCTACCCACACCCGCGTACGTATGGAGCATACCCCCACCCCAACAGTGTAAGTACGACCCCTACCCACCCACGTACGTATGGAGCGTACCCCCACCCCAACAGTGTAAGTACGACCCGTACCCACACCCGTGTACGTATGGAGCGTACCCCCACCCCAACAGTGTAAGTACGACCCGTACCCACACCCCCGTACGTATGGAGCGTACCCCCACCCCAACAGTGTAAGTACGACCCGTACCCACACCCGCGTACGTATGGAGCGTACCCCCACCCCAACAGTGTAAGTACGACCCGTACCCACACCCGCGTACGTATGGAGCGTACCCCCACCCCAACAGTGTAAGTACGACACGTACCCACACCCGCATACGTATGGTGCGTACCCCCACCCCAACAGTGTAAGTACGACCAGTACCCACCCGCGTACGTATGCAGCGTACCCCCACCCCAACAGTGTAAGTACGACCCGTACCCACCCACGTACGTATGGAGCGTACCCCCACCCCAACAGTGTAAGTAAGACACGTACCCTCACCTCGAATGCATGGAGCGTACCCACATCCGTCTATGTCATGAGCGTACATATTGTGAAATTGGAGAGGTGGGTGCAGAGTCCTCCCAGCAGTGCCCTGAGACAGGAGGGGTGGGGGCCCATCACTCCCAGCAGTGCCCATGGAACGCAAAGGGTGGAGTAGTCACAGATACCATGCCCACAAATGTCAGTAAGGTGCACAAAGACCCTGCAGTACATGTACCACATGTGTTCGAGGCTGGGAGTATACGCATGATAGCGCAGAAAAGAATACATGTACACATGAAGTCATGTCAATAGGCCACATACACAAGTACAATGACTACCAAGGATGCCACAAATGACGCAGGTGGAGACATCGCTTAGCATGCATGTGCAAAGGTGAAGGACTACGTCACACACCCAGCTAATGGACACACAGCTCTGTGCCAAAGTCAGGGGACACCCTGCAGGGAAGAAGTCAGGGTACACAGAGGAAGGAATACACCTTGGGACAATAGCAACATGCAGCAACTGCATACATGAATGGAGAAAGGTAGCTAACACCGTGTGATGGCACACAGATCCCAGGGTCCCCCCATGAGCAGCACACTACTACATTTCCCACACACCCAACACATGACCAACACCCACAACCATGTAGCAGCCCCACCAACAGCAAGGCCAGCAATGCAGGAGTGTTCCAAGGGCAAAAATAAATAGCTTTATTCAGCATGAGAAAAAAACTAGTATGACGTGAGTCCAATTTCAACAAAGGCCATAGGGCAGTCC
The DNA here is from genome assembly GCF_964204655.1 of Triturus cristatus. NCBI lineage: Eukaryota > Metazoa > Chordata > Amphibia > Caudata > Salamandridae > Triturus > Triturus cristatus. The sequence continues at coordinate 187,864,784 of NC_140589.1, forward strand.
AGGAGTCCCAACTGGATGGGGGACACAGTGGGATGCGTGTCCCCTAGCTTGCCTGCACAGTTACAATCCGTCGTCTTCCACAGGGGTCAGGGCATCATGTGGGGGGGAAGAAACAGGCACCGCAGGGACAGGAGGGTGAAGGGTAGATGTCGTGGGTGCAGGGATGGAGGACTCCACCACAGGCGGTGGGGCAGGGCCAAAGGCGGAGGCCAGGATCTCACTGCACACCTTAGCAAGGTCCTCCAGGGACTCCCCTGCACCCGAAGGAACCACAGGCCCCAAGGAGGGGGGGGGTCAGAGGGATGGGTCGCAGCGCCACTGTGGGAGGGTGTGGACAGGGGGGGGGAATCAAGCACCATGACCGGGGAACTCCTTGACCGCTTGCGGGGTAGTGTCACTGTGGGGCTCAGGGACAGTCTTTGGGGGAGATGTGGGCAGGAGAGCTGAGGGGAGGGGATTTGGAGGGAGTGGATTGGGTGGAATGCGGACTCCCACTCTGGCTGCGTGTCACACGTTTGCCCCCCGACCCAGTGGGTGTGCCTACTGCACCCTGTGTGTGCGTGTCAGGAGGTGTGCGGCCGACCTTCCCTGCTGGTGTGGTGCCTGTGTCTGTTGTGGTGGTTGCATGCTTACGTCTGGGTGTATGTTGGACAGGCATGCGAGTGGGAAGTGTGGAAGGAGCAGGGGTAGGGGGTGGGACGTAGCGCTGCAGGAGACCCACTGCTGCAGTCAGTGTGGAGTCTATGGACCTCAGCAAGTTGCGTTGGTCAGCCTGCGATGAATGAATGTCCTCCAAGTATGCCTCCATGTTGTTGAGGACCTGGCTGTGGCCATGGAGGACATTAAGGATCGCAGTCTGACCAATCTGCAACTGCCGCTGGATGTCCACAGACTCAGCATTGGCGGCAGCAGTGGAGACAGGGGCAGGGGGTGCGGTGCCTGGCAGGAAGGAGACATGTGGTGACCGGGCACGTTGGGAAGGGACACGAGCACGTGGGAGACGGCTGATGCCAATGGAGGGGGCGGTGCCAGATGTAGGGCTGCTGTCAGATGGTGGTGCAGCCACCGCCCACTCGGAGTGATCATCCTCGGACCCGTCCGCTTCATAGTCTGTTGTGCCAGTCGACAGGTCCCCGGGGTCACTCTCCACCGCCTCTGACCCACTGACCCACTCGAAGTGCCAGCCCCGATGTCACCGCAGGCACTGGTGCTCGGTCCCTCCGCGCCGTCTGTGTCCATGTCTCCCACCGTGTCCCCCGACGATGCTGTGGGCAGGGTGAAGAGACAGAAAGTAATCATACACCTGTATACATATGTCACATGAGTACAATCTACGTAGGTTACAGTGCATAGCCTGAAACAAAGGATGAGTTACAACTACAAAACAAGGTACATACGTAGGCCCTGCAAGACACAGTTGTGTGACCCACCATGGCATGGAAAAACTATGGAGAGCATGACACAATAGCAAATGAGATGACATGGCATTCTGACTGAGGAGCAAGGCCCTGGGGACAATACAGCACTGCATCTGCACCACACAGCGTGGCAGGAAATTGGGATGAGCAGGGACCAAATCCAGGCACTAGAGGCACATGCAGCATAGGTAATACTGAGAACATGCCCACCCTGACTGGCACAATGCACCTTGAGTGTATGTCCAGACAAACATCACACACTGGCCAGTCCGAGCAAGGAGATGACAGGTCTTGACATGTAGGCCATGGCCGCCCCACCCACCCCCTACATGAGACACATCTGTGGAGACACTTACATCTCTTAGTCTGGGTGAAATACACATGGGATGCAATAAATCAAGATTGCACACCAAATACCCAAGGTGCGGCTCTCCAAAGAATCATGTACAAATGGGCATCATCAGATGATTGCTACAAGACACACAGGCAATGGCCACAGTGAGTATGAACTTGGAAAATCATGTCAGGCTGGACAGTGGACACTTGTAATACATCTCACGTCAATAAACATGGTGCCAGGGGACAATGGCACAGAGCACAAGCGATGCTGTAGACACAGAGATTGTCGGCATTCTCGGATTACACACATGATACCTAGGAAAAGATGCCGCTGGGGACAGTAGTGGCAACACAACTCCATGCTCCTGAATGGAAATGACTGCAACACACGCTAACATCCCTGCACTATGCGTAACGCACACTCATGCACATCATGTCACAGGCCACCACATGGGACATGCCTGCTAGAAGGCCTCGCACTCAAGAGATTAACTCCCATGTCTGAAATCAGCATTAGTGCCAACTGACATGGAACCCACAAGTCCAGAACTGGACAGGGCACAGGCAAGGTCACTAAACCTCTTACACACAACCCCCACACATGATGCTGCAGGCATTGTACACTTGGAGAAGGTGTCAGGCTACATTACTTTGTGATGGAGTGACTACACAGAGACCAGGGAACACATTGCAAGGTGGGGAAGGGAGGCAGATGATGCCTGCAACACTGTGGGTAACAGGTTCGTCACAACACCATAAACCCTGGAAGTGTATCCATGGAACAGTGCACTTACAAATGCTGGTGAAACACAACAAACACACACATGTACCTACCCCCTTCCGGCTGCTGCATGTCCTGTAGGCGCCTGTCCAAGTCAGGAAAGACCACCGCCAGCACACGTTTCTGGATGTGGGAGAGACGGCGGCACCCGCGGTTCTTGTGGCTCTCAGGTGAGTCCCCCAGCAGGACCCGTGCGATCCTCTGCGTCCAGCACCGGATATCCTGCCAGCGTTTCCTCACCTGGGACAGGTGCCGCCTCCGACCATCCGCACTCCTCACGGCGCTGACGGCGTCCAGCCATATCTGCTCCTTGGCAGAGGCGTCTACCTGTGAGGATGAACAAGTGACACTACATCAATACACCTTGCACATGTCACGGGGACACAGATTAGAACACATTTGCAGTTTACAACAAGGCATAGTATGCATCCAACGCATTGCAACTTTGTCATAGGGACATGATCCTGTGGGGGAAGGCCAAATGCAGTACGTGCCATTGAAAGGACACTGGTGGAATGAGGGCAACTACACAATCAATGATCCAGGCTCACACTGTGCATCACACCCACCCCTCCTGTCTCAGGGCACTGCTGGGAGTGATAGGCCCCCACCCCTCCTGTCTCAGGGCACTGCTGGGAGTGATAGGCCCCCACCCCTCCTGTCTCAGGGCACTGCTGGGAGTGATAGGCCCCCACCCCTCCTGTCTCTGGGCACTGCTGGGAGTGATAGGCCCCCACCCCTCCTGTCTCAGTGCACTGCTGGGAGTGATAGGCCCCCACCCCTCCTGTCTCAGGGCACTGCTGGGAGTGATAGGCACCCACCCCTCCTGTCTCAGTGCATTGCTGGGAGTGATAGGCCCCCACCCCTCCTGTCTCAGGGCACTGCTGGGAGTGATAGGCACCCACCCCTCCTGTCTCAGTGCACTGCTGGGAGTGATAGGCCCCCACCCCTCCTGTCTCAGGGCACTGCTGGGAGTGATAGGCCCCCACCCCTCCTGTCTCGGGGCACTGCTGTGAGACATCAGGCATTCCCCCCCCTGGGACCCCCCTACAGTACAAAGCATGTGTGTCACACCTGGACACAATGGCAGAAGTCACAGTCACTAAAAAGGGACACAGTCTGTGCCAGTGGACACTGAACTCACCTGATAACCTGGTCGCCCATACAGCATGGGGTACCGTGGGAGGATCACATCCACCAAAGCCATGTTTTCCTCCAGGGTGAATGGCTGTGACCTCTCCACAGCCCTTGACATGGTTCCAGGGAATCAGTAGCAGCAGCTGGGTCGTGGAATACAGAGATGTGCAGGCAAGTGCTCCCTCATGGGACCTGGCTGCCTTATATCTGCCTTGCTGGCCCATCTCATGCACAGGAGTACAGAGTGATTGGTCACTCACATTTGCATCCTATGTTTCCTCCAATCCCTTCAAACCTAGCAGTCTGTGGGTTCTCTATCGGTTTCATTCTCCTGCATGATGTCAGCCCCACAAACACATTGCAACAAAGTAGATTCATTCCAACTGACTACTGCTGTGCACCTTCCAGAACACATTCAAATTTTGAACTTGGTCTCCATGACAACCAGCATGCATGTAGGCCTTAATACTTGTCCCTCATGTGTCCCCTATGTAATTTGGAGCTCCACACACAGGTACGGTGCGTTCCGGGGCCCTAGGGCACCCCAAATGCATTGCAACGGACCGTACACGCGTGCCTACGTTCACTATCACTATGGGTGTCCTCGCGTATGCGTAGTCGTAGTGGTACGGGCCGTACACACGCCTGTACACTCCCTATCACTACGAGTACGCATACGCGAGGCCACCCATAGTGATAGGGAGCGTACAGGCGTTTGTACGGCCTGTACCACTACGAGTACGCATACGCAAGTACACCCATAGTGGTACAGGCCGTACACACGCCTGTACGCTCCCTATCACTATGGGTGGCCTCGCGTATGCGTACTCGTAGTGGTACGGGCCGTACACACGCCTGTACGCTCCCTATCACTATGGGTGGCCTCACGTATGCGTACTCATAGTGGTACGGGCCGTACACACGCCTGTACGCTCCCTATCACTATGGGTGGCCTCGCGTATGCGTACTCGTAGTGGTGTGGGCCGTACACACGCCTGTATGCTCCCTATCACTATGGGTGGCCTCGCGTATGCGTACTCGTAGTGGTACGGGCCGTACACACGCCTGTACGCTCCCTATCACTATGGGTGGCCTCGCGTATGCGTACTCGTAGTGGTACGGGCCGTACACACGCCTGTACGCTCCCTATCACTATGGGTGGCCTCGCGTATGCGTACTCGTAGTGGTACGGGCCGTACACACGCCTGTACGCTCGCCATCACGATGGGTACACATACGGCAGCACTCCCATAGTGATATGGGAACGTACACAGGCCCTCTTCGCAGCAGTACAGCGGTTTTCACACATCACAGTGGTGACAGGCGGCACACAGGTAGGGATAGGGCGGACATACTTGTCCATGGATGGACATACTTGTCCATGAATGAACATACTTGTCCATTAATTGACATCAAGGCATCGTCTGTGCATTACTACATGTGTGGGGCACAGGTGTGACGGCCTGTGATGTGGAACATTACTCTTGAGTCGAGAAGGCACCAGATGTATGATGAGATGTGTACAGATGTACTGTGTGATGGTGCAATGTGTGCCAGGCATGCCCTTGACTCCTTTGACATGTGTGCATGTCGTACTGCACACTTGGGGTGAGCGTCACTGGCATGGCACGGACACCAACACACGGACGTGTCCCCTGATGCCCGGTACAGGGCTTATCACACCTGACTTGTCACTACCCACGGTGCACAATGTATCTATGTCATGTATGTGTGGGGGCTTCCCATCAGGTTGATGTTGGAGCACCCTCAAAAGCTGCAGCCGTTGCAGCAACCAACATGTGTCTGTGTGTAGATTGTCATTGCACACTGTTCCGCACATCATGCCACATGTGGTATCGGATGTGAGGTGCACATGTATGCATGGGACACGGAGTAGCGTGACAAGGACATGTCAGCATCCTCACAAGGAATGTGTGGTGAGTCATGACATGTGCACCTTCATGGCAAGGTGTGTGGGCTGTCCTAGTGTAATGTCATGTGACCTGTGGCTCCAGTGTTCCGCTACCAGTCTCTGCAATCGGCATCCTACTGCTGCTGATGTGTGGGCGTATGTCACTCCTGTCTTGCGTCTGGCTGTTCACTTGCACTGGGACACAGATATTCCCATGGCGTGGCATGGGGAGGTTCTCAATCTCCGTGTGTAGCTGGGTCTTGGTAGGAGTGTCACCTTGCATCCATACGTGTCCTGGGCATGTAGCACATACCTGACTCCCTATGTAGCATATGTGTATTGACAGATTAACATGTGCTCAGTACATATGATTTGTTGTCGTAGTGCACTCACTCTTTGTCACTTCCAAATTACTGCAGAGCGCCGTCTCTTGCCCGACCAATTCCGGACTTGGCTGCCATGCAGGAGAATGACAGCATCCGGCTCTACCGCTTCACCCAACCGTTGATTCTGGAGTTGACGGCGAGACTGGCACCACACCTGCAACCGCAGCACAGGTATCCTACGGCACTGACACCCCAGCTGAAGGTAATGGCTGCCCTACATTTTCTTGCCACGGGTACCTTTCAAAATACCATAGCTCAGGTTGGTGGCATGTCCCAGAGCATGTTCTGCCGTGTGCTGCATGATTTCTTAGAGGCCATGTTGATTCCCCTGGATGAGTTCATCAAGTTCCCAACCCCTGAACAGATGACTGCGGTCAAGCGTGGATTCTATGCCCTGGGAGGGATGCCCCATGTCATTGGGTCCATAGATGGGACACATGTAGCTTTGGTACCACCACACGCACGGGAGGTGGCGTACCGCAATCGAAAGCACTACCACTCCATCAATGCTCTTGTGGTGTGTCAGTCCAACATGGTGATTTCACATGTCTGTGCTCGTTTTCCAGGATCAGCACACGATGCCTACATCATGAGGCGTAGCAGGATGCCTGAAATGATGATGCAGCTGCGCAACGAACGAGCATGTGTTGTTGGTGGGTACAGTCTGTCTGTCCTGTATTTTGCGTAGCCTACCAGCACGACTGCTTCACCACTTCTAATGATGTCCATGTGCTTCCCATGTAGGGGACGCTGGCTATCCTAACATGCCTTGGCTGCTCACACCTCTCCGCAACCCCAGCACGCCGGCCCAGCTCCGCTACAACACCGCCCATGGCCGGACAAGGCGAGTGATAGAGAGGACGTTTGGCCTGCTGAAGAGCCGATTCAGGTGCCTACACAAGACCGGTGGCGCACTCCCATATGCCCCGGCGAAGGTCTGCAAGATTTTCATGGTCTGCTGCATGCTGCACAACATGGCAGTTGAAATAGCTGTGCCACTCATCCTGGATCAACATGACGAGGACCATCCACCCGTGGAGGACGAAGGGCTTGGCAATGGGGCTAGTGATGTGGAGGATGTGGAGCCGCAAGAGGACATCCGGACTCGGCTCATACGCAACTTCTTTGCTTAGTGGTGAGTACCAGTGTCTGAGTGTGCACGCATTGGTCCCCGTGTGGCATGTGTTGTGATGTGTGTGTCCACCTGCATGTATGGCACGTGAGTCAGAGGTGTGTGTGGGTGTGTCACTGGAGTGATGGTGGCAGTGATGGTTGTATTTCCCCAGTCATAATTGTGACCTAGCATGTTGTCATCCATACATGTGTCGAGTAAATGCACATGCAAGTGGCTGTGCTTTTTGTTGCTGACTTCTTGTGTGTCTCTCTTCCCCAGGTACTTGCGCATGCCGTCTGCTGCTTGCATTGTTGTGGCACTGCTATTCCTCATGGACATGACATCGTGGGCTGACTCAGCGTTACAGGCACGGACACGTTTGGAAGTCTCCATAGGGTAAGGGATGCATCTGGGGTGTATTGGGTGTGGCAGTTGTTCACAATGTATGCACACTGCCCCTGTCGATGTTTGGTTCCTCTGCAGCCATGTAGCATCACCATGGGACACGACATGCAGCTGTGTACACCTGAATAGATGGTCTGCCTGGTTGACAGTCATCAGTGATGGGATAGGGGATTGTGATGATGGCATCAATGTGTGTGACACTGCCCTCGGACACATACGGTTAGCATTGGCTTGACATGGTGTGGGACTTCCACATCAGCGGATCTATGGTGTATGGCAGGCTCTCCGTGAGCAGCTGTGGGTGTTTAGCTGTTAGCCGACGCTTGTGTGCCAGTTCCATGGCGAACACGCATTTGTGCTGCAGAAGGGGGGTGCCAGTGTTGGACCCACATGTTACTCCACATGATGTGTTCATGTGTACTTCAAGTTGCCTCTGCAATCCCGAAAATATGACTAATAAAGGTGTCCCTATGCCTCCAAGGTGCCTCTTCTCAGTCAATGCTGGTGTGTTGCCACGGTGCATCCAGCATGTCTGGCATGGTATTCCCTGATTGTGGCTATGTGTCAATGTGTCGAGTACCAAGATGCATGCTGTGTGTGTGGGCTGAGACTGTGTATTGGCCATGATGTCCATGACTGTGTGGGTATTGTGACATGTGCCATCCCCATGCATCCAACGTTGTCCAGGACCCCATTCTCTGCATCCACCGGACTCAAGCTTGCAGGACATGGTTCTGCCACCTGTCTACACATACCTGGGTGCCCCCCAGGACACTGGACTGGATCCCTGACCTCTGCGCATGACTGTTGCTGTACTCAATGTGTCTGTCAGCACGGTTGTTCGGCCACCCCATCAGCTGGTTGGGCCCATCACGGGTGTGTATGGTGCTCCATGTCTGTCTTGCCTAATACACTGTGACCCATGTGTCCTGTGCCCGACTCAGGCCCCAGGGTGTGGATGGTTGAAGACAAAAGATGACTCAGGCATGTTTAGACTTTACAAGACACATGTTAGGTAATAATGCAACCAGCAGGCATCTACTCTTCATAGTGTGATTTATTATTGGGGGGGGGGGGACAAAGTGAGGGGCTTTCCGGGAGTTTGGAATCCAAAGTTCAGTAGGGGAGTTGGTGTCCTTGCCATTTGAAATCCTCAGAGTCCATGCCACAGTCTTTGTCAACATTGGTCAGCCAGTGACCAGCAGGGCCATGTGGCAGAGAATGTCTCTTGATGCTGTGATGCTGTTGGTCCAGTGGGCCAGGTGCCAGGCCAGGTGTCCTGGGAGATGGTGATGTAGCGCCGACCCTCACGGTCCTTTCCGTGGACGACCCGGCCTCCTGCGGGGACCCTCAGCAGCAGGCCGTGACGACGTCTGGGATGCTCCATCGGATGTTTCCTCCTCCTCCTCCTGATCCCTCCCTGTGGGTGGTGATGTTCTCCGCCTTCTGGCACAGGGAGGGTCGGCCATGTTGTCGGCCATCCGACGGAGTGTATCGTGAATCCCCTGGAACGCCGTCACTTGCTCAGCCTGTCTGTCCTCCATCCTCCGTTGGTGTCGCAGTAGACAGGCATGTTGCTGGGCCTGCTGGGTCTTCATCTCATCGAGGGTCCCCTTGATCTCATTGAGGGTGGACACAACCTGGGCCATGCCCGTGGTGTCCTGCCGGTATGTGTCCATGATGTCACGGACATGGGCAAATACCGGTTCCCCAGCCAACTGGTCAGGCTCGTGCCTCCGCCGTCCTCCACTCCCACCACCCCTGCCCACTTGCACCTGGCCTGCCCTTGTGGGTACATCGGGTCTCCGGGACCCCTGAGGGGTGGCATTGGCGTTGTCGCCTGCCTCCTCCTGGGTGCCCGGGACACCGTGTCCCTCCTGGCCAGCCTGGCTGCATTGTGGTGTTGGGGCAGGGATCCTGGGTGTCTCCTGGGATGTGGCAGGAGTGGGGGTGGTGGTTGGCACAGTTGTACCTGACGCAGGTGCTGCAGGTGGTTGGACACCAGAGGGGCCAAGTCGGTCGGGGTCGTCCACAGAGTGGTGAGAGTGGTCGCTGCCGGTGGGATCGGGCTCCCGCAGATCCGGGTCCTGTGAGTCTTCCCCCCAGTGTTGGGGGGTGAACCACGACGTTGACCTGTGTGTGAGAGAGACAATGTTAATTTTGGTCCATGCAACATCCATGTTTCATCAGTTTCAAAGTTGGGACATTTCCTCTTGGCATTTGGATCTGTCTTGCATTCCACTCACAGTGCACTTGTGCATGGGTGTGTCCCTTGGGCACCACTTTGGCCCCTTTAACTATGTGTGGCACGGTCTTCCTTGCTGCGTCAAGTGTGACTGCAGTCAGCAGTGGAGTGGGCAGGTGTGGCGAGCCATGCATTGGCGCCTTCCGTGTAGCACTGTACATGTGCACATGGAGTAGATCCACACACTTATATGGTCCAGGTAGCTGTCGTTGTGCTCGTGAACAGGTTGTGACATGGCCCTGTGTTTTGCCATGGGGAAGAGGGGGGGTTCTGGGACTGGCCACCCTTGTCTACATGCACGCAGTCTACCTGCTGACGAGCAGACATTCGCACACGCCACACGGCTGATTTGCTCTCCCTGTGTCTCGCTCCCTCTCTGTCCCCCTCTCCCTCCCTCTCTGTCCCCTTCTCCCTCCCTCTCTGACCCCCTCTCCCTCCCTCCGTGTGTCAGCCTCCTCCCTCTGTCCGTCTCCCTCCCTCTCTGTCCCCCTCTCCCTCCCTCTGTGTCCCCCTCTCCCTCCATCTGTGTCAGCCTCCTCCCTCTGTCCGTCTCCCTGTGTCTCCCTCCCTCTCTGTCACCCTCTCCCTCCCTCTCTGTCCCCCTCTCCCTCCCTCCGTGTGTCAGCCTCCTCCCTCTGTCCGTCTCCCTCCCTCTCTGTCCCCCTCTCCCTCCCTCTCTGTCCCCCTCTCCCTCCCTCTGTGTGTCAGCCTCCTCCCTCTGTCCTTCTCCCTGTGTCTCCCTCCCTCTCTGTCCCCCTCTCCCTCCCTCTGTGTGTCACCCTCTGTCACCTCAGCCCAGCTTCCTGGGCACACACTGTTAGCAGATCTTTGAGTGGCCCTTGGCTTGTTGATGTGAGTTTGTTTCTGATCTCCAGGCACCCATTGGGTGTGATGTGTGTCTGTGCGCTGCTGCTGTGGTGGTGTGTGCTGCCACTCTTTCACAATGTTGGCTGTTCATTAGCTGCTGTCATGTGCAAATCAGTGCCTTCACCCCCATGTGTTGATGCAAGGCGTCCGCCATTTGCTGGCAAGTCATTCCTGTGTTGGGACACACTGTTTGTCTGGCTGTGACCTAGGCCATATGGGCAGAGGGCATTGTTGTCTGCTTTGGAGTTGCACTATGTGATTTTTGGGGCCCAGCCTCCCGCCATCCGGGTTACCGTGTCATGTGTTGGTGTCTTCTGTGGCCTGTGACTTGACATTGTCCAGCTGGGTGCATGGGGCATGGTGGCAGCAGTGGCATGTGCGTGCTCATGGAGTGTGGTTGAGTCATGCGATGGCTTGGGGTGGTTGCGTGCCTGTTAGTGATTTTGGTTGTGGATGCCGTTCCCCCCATGTGAGGTGCGTTGTTTGTGTACTCACCCGGGTCTCGGAGTCCTTCTAATCCTTCGACTGCCTCCACCGGCAGTATGGCCATCACCCTCTCCTCCCAGGGCTGGTAGTGTACGGGTCTGCGGGAGGGCCCTCCTCCGGTGGCGTTGGCCTGGTCGTGTTCCTCCTGCCTCTTGGCTCGGACCCTCCTCCGCAGATCGTACCACCTGTTCTGGCATTCCTGCCTGGTCCTTCTGGTGTCCCCAACAGCATTCACAGCATCGATGATGGTCTGCCACATGGCTGTTTTTGCTACCATGCTGGTGTTTCTGACCAATGTTCCAAAGACCTGTGGCTCGACTCTGAGGATTTCATCAACAAGAACCTCCAACTCTCGGTTACTGAACTTTGGATTCTTGGTAGTGGGCATGGTGAGGGGTGTGGGTGTGGATGGTGGGGGGGGGGTGTGGATGGTGGGGGGGGGTGTGGATGGTTGTGGGTGTGTGGGTGTGGTTGTGCAGGTGTGTGTGTGTGTGTGAATGTGATGAGGGTGTGTTTGTGAAGGGGGTTGTGTGGAGATGTGCAAGTGTAAGGTGTGGTGAAGCTTGTAGTAAGGTGCTGTAAGTTGTCTGTGGTGTCTGGCAGCAGTGAGTCTGTTGCAAAGGCTCATGGTTTGTGTGTGTGGGCCCTTTTTATTGGTCCATTGGTGGGTGTGGCTGTGTTTGAAGTTTGGGTGGGTGTGTTATGAGGAGTGGTGGTGTTTAGGGCCACTGTTTGTTTTTGGCAGTTGCAGGTCAGTGTATGTGTTTTTTTAGTGTTTGTTGGCCATGTTTAGTGGCTTTGTGCCATTCGAATAGTGTATTCTTGTGTTGTTTTGTTTTGTCCTGGTTGTGTACGTGCGTTTTGAGCGTGTGTACGGTGTGTAGATGGGCCATTTGGTTGTACGGTGCTGTCCTTGTGTGTGGCTTGGCACGACTCGTACATGCGGTTGTGATGTTGGGGCATGGGGTGCGCTCCGTACTTAGGAGGTTGTGGTGGGGGTGCGACTCGAACGTACTGGGGTGTGGGTACACGGTGGTACAACACGTACAGGGGTGGGGGTACGACTCGAACGTACTGGGGTGTGGGTACACGGTGGTACGACACGTACAGGGGTGGGGGTACGACTCGAACGTACTGGGGTGTAGGTACACGGGGGTATGACACGTACAGGGGTGGGGGTACGACTCAAACGTAGTGGGGTGTAGGTACACGGGGGTATGACACGTAGAGGGGTGGGGGTACGACTCGATCGTACTGGGGTGTACTTAGACGGTGGTACGACACGTACAGGGGTGGGGGTACGACTCGAACGTACTGGGGTGTGGGTACACGGTGGTACGACACGTACAGGGGTGGGGGTACGACTCGAACGTACTGGGGTGTGGGTACACGGTGGTACGACACGTACAGGGGTGGGGGTACGACTCGAACGTACTGGGGTGTGGGTACACGGTGGTACGACACGTACAGGGGTGGGGGTACGACTCGAACATACTGGGGTGTGGGTACACGGTGGTACGACACGTAGAGGGGTGGGGGTACGACTCGAACGTACTGGGGTGTACTTAGACGGTGGTACGACACGTACAGGGGTGGGGGTACACGGTGGTACGACACGTACAGGGGTGGGGGTACGACTCGAACGTACTGTGGTGTAGGTACACGGGGGTATGACACGTACAGGGGTGGGGGTACGACTCGAACGTAGTGGGGTGTAGGTACACGGGGGTATAACACGTAGAGGGGTGGGGGTACGACTCGATCGTACTGGGGTGTACTTAGACGGTGGTACGACACGTACAGGGGTGGGGGTATGACTCGAACGTACTGGGGTGTGGGTACACGGTGGTACGACACGTACAGGGGTGGGGGTACGACTCGAACGTACTGGGGTGTGGGTACACGGTGGTACGACACGTACAGGGGTGGGGGTACGACTCGAACGTAGTGGGGTGTACTTAGATGGTGGTACGACACGTACAGGGGTGGGGGTACGACTCGAACGTACTGGGGTGTGGGTACACGGTGGTACGACACGTACAGGGGTGGGGGTACGACTCGAACGTACTGGGGTGTGGGTACACGGTGGTACGACACGTACAGGGGTGGGGGTACGACTCGAACGTACTGGGGTGTACTTAGACGGTGGTACGACACATACAGGGGTGGAGGTACGACTCGAACGTACTGGGGTGTGGGTACACGGTGGTACGACACGTACAGGGGTGGGGGTACGACTCAAACGTACTGGGCTGTAGGTACACGGGGGTATGACACGTACAGGGGTGGGGGTACGACTCGAACGTAGTGGGGTGTAGGTACACGGGGGTATGACACGTAGAGGGGTGGGGGTACGACTCGATCGTACTGGGGTGTACATACACGGGTGGGGGTTCGACACGTACACGGGTGTACATACAGGGGGGGGTGTACATTAACGGGGAGTACGACTCGAACGTATGGATGCTGGGGGGAGTGTTTGGCGCGTATGTGGGCACATATCTCCATGGTTGCAATGGGAGTTCGGTGCGGACGGTGTTTTTACCATACGGTTGTGAGTTCGGACGCACGGGTGGGATCGTGATTCCTCGGTCGGACTTGACTTTTCACGTTTGTACGGTAAATCGTCCGAGGACGTGTCGGACACATTTTCCGACCCGAAGACGTGTGGGGAATGATTCCGAATGCGGTTCGTATGGACTTTTTACCATGCGAATCGTGATTGCCAGTTTGTACGGAACTTGTACGATTCGTACGGTAAAAAGACCGGATATGAGTCGCACGGGGATTTTTTCTACCGGATCGTAATCGGCACCCAACTCTGCCGGCACCTAGTGAAATGTTGCAAACCTATACATTTTTTAAAACTAGACACCCAGGGAAATCCAGGATGGGGTGACTTGACTGCCTCCCACCAGGTTCTGTTACCCAAAATCCCTTGCAAACTTAAAAAACTGTCAAAAAAAACAAATGCTCCCCACATTTCTGTGGTGGAAAGTTCTGGAATCTGCGTGGATCCACAAATTTCCATGCACCCCGCGTTCCCAAAGTCTTATGAGAAAAATGGTACCTCACTTGTGTGGGTCGGCCTAGTGCCCGCGACAGGAAACTGTGCAAAACGCAACGTGGTGACACCTCAATTTCGCAGTGAAAAATGACCCTTTTTTGGCAAAGTGCCTAGCTGTAGTTTTTGAACCCTAGCTCTGCGGGCACCTTGGGAAACCTAGCAAACCTATACATTTTTGAAAACTAGATACACAGGGGAAACCAGGATGGGGTGACGTGACTGCCTCCCACCAGGGTCTGTTACCCAGAATCCCTTGCAAACCTAAAAAATTGTCCCATAAAAACATATTTTCTCCACATTTCTGTGGTGGAAAGTTCCGGAATCTGCGTGGATCCACAAATTTCTACCCAGCCCGCGTTCCGCAACGACTTACGAGAAAAACGGTACCTCATTTGTGCAGGTCGGCCTAGTGCCCGCGACAGGAAACGGCGCAAAACACAATGTGGTCACACCTCAATTTCGCAGTGAAAAATGACCCTTTTTTGGCAAAGTGCCTAGCTGTAGTTTTTGAACACTAGCTCTGCGGGCACCTTGGGAAACCTAGCAAACTTATACATTTTTGAAAAGTAGACGCACAGGGGAATCCAGGATTGGGTGACTTGACTACCTCCCACCAGGGTCTGTTACACAGAATCCCTTGGAAACCTAAAAGCTGGTTAAAAAAAACACATTTTCCCCACATTTCTGTGGTGGAAAGTTCCGGAATCTGCGTGGAACCACAAATTTCCACCCACCCCGCGTTCCCCAAAGTCTTACAAGAAAAATGGTACCTCACTTGTGCGGGTCGGCCTAGTGCCCACGACAGGAAATGGCGCAAAACGCAACGTGGTCACACCTCAATTTCGCAGTGAAAATTGACACTTTTTTGGTGAAGTGCCTAGCTGTAGTTTTTCAACCCTAGCTCTGCGGGCACCTTGGGAAACCTAGCAAACCTATACATTTTTGAAAACTAGACGCACAGGGGAATCCAGTATAGGGTGACTTGACTGCCTCCCACCAGGGTCTGTTACCCAGTATCCCTTGCAAACCTAAACAATTGTAAAAAAAATATATATTTTCTCCACATTTCTGTGGTGGAAAGTTGTGGAATCTGCGTGGATCCACAAATTTCCATGCACCCCGCGTTTCCCAAAGTCTTATGAGAAAAATGGTACCTCACTTGTGTGGGTCGGCCTAGTGCCCGCGACAGGAAACTGTGCAAAACGCAATGTGGTGACACCTCAATTTCGCAGTGAAAAATGACCCTTTTTTGTCAAAGTGCCTAGCTGTAGTTTTTGAACCCTAGCTCTGCGGGCACCTTGGGAAACCTAGCAAACCTATACATTTTTGAAAACTAGACACACAGGGGAAACCAGGATGGGGTAACTTGACTGCCTCCCACCATGGTCTTTTACCCAGAATCCCTTGCAAACCTACAAAATTATCAAAAAAACATATTTTCCTCACATTTCTGTGGTGGAAAGTTCCGGAATCTGCGTGAATCCACAAATTTCCACCCACCCCGCATTCCCCAAAGTGTTACGAGAAAAATGGTACCTCACTTGTGCGGGTTGGCCTAGTGCCCGCGACAGGAAATGGCACAAAACGTAACGTGGTCACACCTCAATTTCGCAGTGAAAAAAGACCCTTTTTTTGGCAAAGTGCCTTGCTGTAGTTTTTGAGCACTAGCTCTGCGGGCACCTTGGGAAACCTAGCAAACCTATACATTTTTAAAAACTAGACACCCGGGGAATCCAGAATGGGGTGACTTGACTGCCTCCCACCAGGGTCTGTTACCCAAAATTCCTTGCAAACCTAAAATATTGTCAAAAAAACCACATTTTCCCCATATTTCTGTGGTGGAAAGTTCCAAAATCTGTGTGGATCCACAAATTTCCACTCACCCCGCATTCCCCAAAGTCTTACGAGAAAAATGGTACCTCACTTGTGCGGGTCGGCTTAGTGCCCACG
Source organism: Triturus cristatus (assembly GCF_964204655.1). Lineage (NCBI taxonomy): Eukaryota > Metazoa > Chordata > Amphibia > Caudata > Salamandridae > Triturus > Triturus cristatus. The sequence continues at coordinate 187,880,891 of NC_140589.1, forward strand.
ACAGGAAATGGCGCAAAACGCAACGTGGTCACACCTCAATTTCGCATTAAAAAATTACCCTTTTTTGGCAAAGTGCCTAGCTGTAGTTTTTTAACCCTAGCTCTGCGGGCACCTTGGGAAACCTAGCAAATTTATACATTTTTGAAAACAAGACACCCGTGTTCTTCCTGGGAGGTATGGCTTGCGTGGATCCCCCAACGTTTCCTTACTCAGAAACCCCTGCAAACCTCAATTTTAGCTGAAAAAATCACTTTTTTCACACATTTTTGTATGGGGAAGTTGTGACATCACCAGGCCCACTCAAATTTCCCACCACCCAGCATTCCCCCATGTCTCCCGGTAAAAATGGTGCCTCATTTGTGTGGGAGGCCCAAGTACCCGCAACAGGCAAGGGCCCAAAACGTAGTGAGGCAACATCATAATTGGCAATCTTAAAATCACCTGGTTTTGCAAGGGAGGTCACTTGGGTTTTTGGCCCGGTGCTCGGCGCCCATCTAGGGAAACCTACCAAACCCATACATTTCTGAAAACTAGACACCCAGGGGCTTCCAGGGAGGTATGGCTTGCATGGATCCCCCAAAGTTTCCTTACCCAGAATCCCCTGCAAACCTAAATTTTAGCTGAAAAAATCGCTTTTTTCACACATTTTTGCATGGGAAAGTTGTGGCATCACCGAGCTCACACAAATTTACCACCACCCAGCGTTCTCCCAGGTCTCCTGGTAAAAATGGTGCCTCACTTGTGTGGGAGGCCCAAGCACCCGCGACAGTCATGGGCCCAAAACGTAGTGAGGCGACATCAAAATTGCCTATCGCAAAACCACCTGGTTTTGCAAGGGGGGTCACCTGGGTTTTTGGCCCGGTGGTCGGTGGCCATCTAGAGAAGCCTACAAACCCCATACATTTCTGAAAACTAGACACCTGGGGGCTTCCAGGGAGGTATGGCTTGCGTGGATCCCCCAACGTTTCCTTACCCAGAATCCCCTGCAAACCTCAATTTTAGCTGAAAAAATGAATTTTTTCACACATTTTTGTGTGGGAAAGTTGTGGCTTTCCCAGTGGCTGTGCTCATGACGGAGCGGTTCCGTCATAAGCACAGCCCAACCAATGCTCATGACAGAACCGCTCTGTCATGAGCATCGAAGGGGTTAACAGTAGTAGGCGGTGCTGTTGCATCTTCCGGCCATCAAAAATTTGGCTGGAAGGGATTGTTCTTTCCTATCAGGAGGATCTCGGTTTTGTCTGTAGTACACCTGAGATGGTTGACCTTCATCCACTGGATGACCTCAGACAGGCATAGTTTTAAATTGAGGTCTGCATTGGTGGAGTCTTTGCACAAGGATACGATGAATTGTGTGTTGTTTCTTAAATATCAAAAGAAGATATCAAGGAGATGAGAGGGGCCATGTATATTTTATCAGCGGGCTGAGAGAAGAGCCCTGTGGGACTCCTGATGTGATGGGACGTTCGGCAGAGAGGAACAACCCAAGCGACACTGCTTGCCTACGATTGGTAAGAAAGGACCTAATCCAGGCCAGTACAGTGTTAGAGATACCACTGGATTTTAGCCTTGTAAGGAGAATGCTGTGTGAGATGGTATCAAATGCGGCAGACAAGTCAAGCAAAATCAAGACTGCCTTCCTGACTTTGTCAGCTATAGATTTTAGTGTGTCCGATATTTTCAGAAGCGTAGATTCTGTTGAAAGCTTGGGACGGAAGCCTGATTGCCGCGGATGGAGGATCGTGGCAGTTTCAAGGAAATTAGACAGTTCTCTGTTGACTAATCTTTCTGCGATTTTGCCCAATATCGGTAGTAGTGATATTGGACGAGATTGGAGAGATTAGATGAGTCTATATTTTGCTTTGTTTTCAGTGGTTTTTCCTAAGGCTAGTTTCCATTCATCTGGGACTATGCCTATAAGTAACGAGGTTGACACCACCTGTCTTAAAATTAGCATTTTTCTCAGTTTAGTAGTAGTATAGTTAGGACTCCTAACTTTAGGACTCCTAAATGCCTTCTGTGAATACCGAAAGTCTTAAAATTAGGATTTTTCTCAATTTAGTAGTAGTAAAGTTAGGACTCCTAACTTTAGGACTCCTAAATGCCTTCTGTGAATACCGAAAGCCTTAAAATTAGGATTTTTCTCAGTTTAGTAGTAGTAAAGTTAGGAGTCCTAACTTTAGGACTCCTAAATTGAGAAAAATCATAATTTTAAGACTTTCGGTATTCACAGAAGGCATTTAGGAGTCCTAAAGTTAGGACTCCTAACTTCTGTGAATACCGAAGTGAGTAAGTGTCTTCTGTGAATACCAAAATGAGTAAGTGCCTTCTGTGAATGCCAAAATGGTAGTAAGTTTAGGATTTTGTCTTAAGTTAGTTCTGTGAATCGGGCCCAAAGGCACTATCCCACCCTCGTGGTGACTGTAGACTTTCCAGGGCCTCACAGGGAGGAGAGTGAGACATTATTAATTTCATGAGGATTAACCCAGAGCTCTGTTGTTAAGCAAAGAGTCTACATTTTGTGCTCTAGTGTGCAGCGGGTGCATTTGGATTTCCTCTGAACCCATTGTGTTTTAGCACTGCCAATCTGTTCTATAAAGTGCCCATATATGTTCATTTACACAAATGGAAAGACACAATTTGACTGTAAAGACATAATCTGTTTGACCCTTGTCCAACCTTTGGACCCCCAACAGTCTCCTATTTACTGCTAATCGGCAAAGGGGAGTGCAGGGGCTGGAAATGATGTAAAAACAACATAGAGAGTGAAGTGCTAGATAAGAGCAAATGGTACCCATAGCTATGCCCAACTCATTGTTCATGCGGATTTGGCCTGTGATCTATTGTATCCCCTCCCAAGCTGAATGCCTGTTCTTTTTCAGGTTTGCTATACATAATAGGCTCTAGGGGCTCTGGGACAGAGGCAATGAGCAGACAGTCAGACAAGTGTTCCCTTTCTCAGATCAACAGGGGAACATTAAATGCAGCAACGGCAGCCCCAGAGCCTGCTGCCCAACATGGCCCACCATACAGTATCTGCAAAGGTTCCTGTGCTTCAATCTACCTCCTTCTAAAACAGATGGTAAATGTGATGGGAATGTTCCATGGAATCTGGGAAAACCTGCAGTGTTTACCTCGCAATTCGGGGTTCATGCAGTTATTCCCCATTCCATTCGAGGGACCATGAGAAGGTACTAACTAGAATCATTTCTTCTGCCCCAGTGTCTCCCTAAAGAGTTGAAAACCAACTCATACCAGCGCCCTTGAGTGACAATAGTGGAGGAATTGGCATTCTCTTAGGTACTGTAATATTTTCCACGATTTGTCCCTATTGCTAGAACAGGTTTACAATCTACTCCCCTTTGACCAGACAGGATTCGTGGCAAAATCAGGAGCTTTAACAAATCTGCTTGCAATATCAATGTTGAAGGCCAAAGCGACGGCCTCAAAAACTCTAATTGACTGCTGCTTGTTGATTTTAAGGCAGCGTTTGATCGCATGCCAAAGGGACTATTATGGTCCAAACTACAGAAATGAGGGATTCCATCTCCCCTACTGGTGGCTATCATCCAGCTCCACACAAACACATGTATCCATATAAAATTGGGAGAGGGAACTAACATCTCAAGGAAAATACAAACATCTTGTGGATCAAAACAAAGGTGTGTGCTGGCCCTCTTCTTTTTAATCTTTTTGTTTGGGATGTATCGCAATCATTTGACGATATCACCTGCCACCCTCAAAAAAAGTGTACCATTTGAGTCAGTAAATTGCTGTATGCAGATGAACTTGTCCTGGTTAGCCACACAAGGGTAGTCTTGCAGTAGCTGCTTGACCAGCTGTTTTGTTGGCACAACTTCAAATAAACTGGAGCTAAACCTATGAAAACAAAGGCAGTCACCTACAGGACAAGAAAATACCAAGGAGGTGATGGCTGTTCAATGGTAAAGGTATTGAAAGGGACTCCTCCCATACATACCTAGGCGTCCATATAGACAAAAGGTGAGCCTTTTTAGAAGATCGACAAGAGGTTGGAGCTAAAGCACTGATCCTACAGGTAGCATTTACAACGCTAGCAAAACGTCTATCCAGCCCAGGTCTGACTCCCCCAAGCAAGAAATTGTTGAGCTTGCCGAAAACTTCATCTCCTGCCCAGAGAAGACTTGAGTTTGGCCTTTTAGACCAACGGGTGGCTAGGGATGGAGCCTTCATCAAGCTATGCAATAAACTACCTTTGTCTAGAATAGCAAACTTGGAGGCAATGCTGTGGCATGCAAATATCTAGCAGTCAGTTGGGACGAAAACATTGTTGTCTCCTAGAAAATTCCCTGCAGCTTTTTGAAGCGAAAGAATTTTGGGATAGTAAGTCACCTCAGCAGGTCCTTAAAATGTACATTAAGAAGAGCATTTGTCTCTGGTCCTTCCACTCAGACAGAGCACAATTGGCAAAACGTAAACATGCATGGTCGATTATGTCAGGGTTCAAGTCAGGGATCACGGTGCCATACCTGTCTTGCACCAATGCAGTTTTCTGCAAAAAAAGAGTTTTGTCCCTCAGGATGGGGGAGTGGCCCTTTCTGCATCATCTACATAGTTGATGCTGTATAAACAGTAACACAATGTGCAGGGGGGGCGGACCCAGTACGGAATCAATTAAACACGTGGTATGTCTCTGCCCAGCACTGCTCAAAGAACGAAGGGTCCAGCTACGGGGCAAATGGAACAAACTCAGCGTTCGCTCCTGTCAACAAGCTCGTACTCGAGGTTTCGGCGGGAGAGCTGTATACGTGACGAGGAAGACATACATGTAACTCAGACTACACGGTAGAACAAGCTACCTCATGTATTGTTGAATTGAGAGCAATACGGGTATCCCGTGCCGTAGTAACCTGTGGGTTGGAATTATCACCACAGCTCAAAAAATATACCTGAAGACAGTCAAGCCTTGAAAAGTCACATGTACATACTTAACAAGAAGCGACGAAACACGTGTTGTCTCATGTCTTTCTGATCTGAAGTGACTACTGAAGACCAATAAAAGAATCAAGTGTCGACTGTCATTGGTGAATATATGTGCATTGACTTACTGTTAGACTTGGGGGTCTCTAGTTGGCACAGGTATGCACTTGTGACAAATAGGGACCTCCTTCTCCAGCCAGGGTAGGGGAGTACACTCCTAAAATAACCCCTGCCCACCCCCTTGGTAGCTTGGCACGATCAGACAGGCTTATCTCAGAGGCAGTGTGTAAAGCATTTGTGAACACATACAGTAACCAAGTGACAACACTACAAATGGACACCACACAGGTTTTATATTAAAAATAAGTATTCTTTATATAGATTTACCACAAGACCTTTAAATGACAAAAACACACAATACGGTTACTTTAGATGGTAGAATTTTGCTTAGTTCTCTTAAGTTCTTAAATGCGACACTTTAAGTCAATGTACCTTTTAGATGCGTTGCGCTTCCACGACAAGCAATGTTTCAGCGATGGAAATGCGGCAAAGTTCTGGTGCAAAAGAAATAAAGACGTGAAGATCTTCCAGATGCGTTATGCTTCTCCGATGTTGTGAGAAGACTCGACTCGATGCTTCAGCTGCAGCGGCGACACACTTTACGCGATGCGACGACAGCGGCCTTGGCAGTGGCACTCTTCTCCGACGTTTGCGAGACTCTCCTGCTCGATGCAATGTTGCAGCGGCGACACCCCTTTACGCGATGCGACGACAGCAGCTCCGATGGCGGCACGCTACTCCGTGGATGCAAAGTGCTTTTCTTGATGCGGTGCAATGCGACAACTACGATGGCTGCGATGGCGACACGCTTCTTCCTCGATGCGAGACTCTTCTCTTAATGCAGTGCAATGCGTCAGCTACGATGGCTGCGATGGCGACACGCTTCTTCGGCGTTGCGAGACACTTCCTGGATGACGCAAGATGCTTCCGCTCGATGTGACGCTGCAGCGGCGACACACTTTACGAGATGCGACGACAACAGCTCCGACGGCGGCACGCTTCTCCTTCTTGAGTCGCGCTCCCAGCTCCTTGCGACACGCAGTCCCTCAGAAGGCCCAACAACAGCAGCAGGCACTTTCAAAGAACTCTGGGGAGCTGGGGGGTGAAGTCTGTTGTTCCTGAGACTTCAGCAGGAGGCAAGCTCTTTTCCAAGCCCTTGGAGATCCTTCACAAGTAGAGCAAAAGTACACACAAAGTTCCTTTCTCCTCTCTTTGGCAGTAAGGCAACCACTGCAGGCCAATCACCCAGGTTCACGGATAGTTTCCTCCTCAGCTTCTTCTGGTTCCTCCCTCAGCAGAGATTCTTCTTGTTTTCCCAAAGTGATCCAAGTTCTTGGGATCAGGGTCCCAATATTTATACCCAGAAATCCTTTGTCCTCTGAAGGCAGAGGGGCCTTTGCCCAGTCCAAACCAGTTCCTGAGCACTCTGTTTACCAGACCTCTCCTTTCCTTTCACAGTGCCGGGCAGAAACATTAGATGCCCCACAGGAGGTGGAGCCAGCATTGTGGAACGCAAGTACAGCACTGGAGCACTTTGTTGACAGGATTCCTTCTCTTCATTCACTGTGCAGGGCAGAGACACCAGCCGCTCCCCAGGAGGTTGAGCCAGCATTGTGGAAGGCAGGCACAGCCCTATTCAGGTCCCAGGTGAAACTCCTCCCACCCATCTGGATGCAGATCTCTCTATTCACCACTGGGACACCTCACCCTGTCTCCTGGAATTCCCCAGCCCTGTCACTCAAACTCCAGACAAAGGAATACACACAGCCTAGCAGAGGTAGGTTTGAATGGTTAGACAAGAAAATTCCTACTTTCTAAAAGTGGCATTTTCAAACACAGAATGTTAAAACCAACTTCACTAAAAGATGTATTTTATCATCCTGAGTTCAGGCATACTAAATTCGAATTTCTACCATGTTCTCTGAGTCAGTTAGGATTATAAGATGTAATAACCAAACTGCCCATTCTGGCCTATGGAGAACAGGTAGCCTTGCAATAGTGAAAAACAAAAATGGCTGTAATTCACTATTAGAACATGCCACACGCACCAGGGCATGTCCTACCTTATCCTTACAATGCACCCTGCCCTTGGGCCTACCATAGGGGTGTCTGATATGAAGGAAAGGGAAGGTTTAGGGACTGGCAAGTGGGTGCACTTGCCCAGTCTGCATGACAGTACCAGACTGCACGCAGGTTCTGCAATGGCAGACCTTAGACACATGTTTACAGGCTGCTTCTGTGGGTGGCACAACCAGTGCTGCAAGCCCACCAGCAGTATTTGGATTACAAGCCCTGGGCACTCCTGGTGCACTGTACTAGGGTCTGACAAGTAAACCAAACCAACCAATCATGGAATCCCAAATTATACATCAATTTACAATAGGGAGCACTTGCACTGTGGCACTGGACAGCAGTGGCACAGTGCCCTGAGCAGCTAACACCAGCAAAAAATACATGAGGCAAAGTGAAAAATGGAAGGGAGACTCACGCCAATGTGCCAGGTCTAACACTTACTAATGCTACTGTTGTCATTTCTATGTGTAATTTACTTTAACGTGTGCTAGGGATTCTTAGTACTTGAGTTGCCGCTTTTGCTGCAAGATTTGGGGAGGCAGGTGGTTCTTCCCACCTTTTAGCACCGTACGTATTAGTCTGATCTACAGATATTTGGTGGATATACCCGTTGGGCGCCTTTCCCTATATACAATACCACCTTCTCTTTGGTTAATTAAAAAAAGATGACAACCAGTATTTCCCATTGCTCTAAATGATAGCAGCCTTGTCCGTTACACCGGCTGCCAACTCAAAGGCTTTGCACTTCCTCTGATTTTAGAGCTCATGCTATCTCTTGTATGGATTTGCCCTATTATAAAAAGAGGTGCAGAACCAGGGGATCTGCTAGCAGGACCTTCGCGATAAATCACACGTCCTCTTTTTAGTAATGAAGGTAAAGTTTAATTGTTTATTAATGTCCCTCAATCGAGAACCAACTGGAAGGGCCTTTGGTTTGAATTAACTTTATGACACCTCCAAAATGCTGTTTAATTCAAGTAGTATGGAATCAGAAAATTAATGAAATTTTTGTGGGTGATGATTCGTTTTGTTTTAAGTATTTTTTGTTATACATTTCAACCATCTACTACTGTCCCCCAAATCTGAAGCAATTAAGCGACTAAGGGTTGTACTAACGATACCCATAAATCGAGTAGAAAACAAGTATCATGGACCTAGAAACCAATCAAATTTTAGAGGGTGCACATATTTTAACTATCTATTGGTATATAACTCTGGGGCATGTTATCAAAAACGAGCGATAAATATCGCTAAACGAGTCTAGCGCATTTCTCATTATCGCCGTATATCGACGGATCACATCGCCACGTTAGCGGCGTATTTGCAATGATTTGCTTAACAGGCGATGTGAAATCCGGAGATATACGGCGATTGTCATCAACATCGCATGAAAACCAGCGATGTTTGAACAGCGCTTAGGAAAACGTTGTCAATAGGAAGAAGTGGATGTAACCTTACAATCCACCTCCCATTATGTACATGGCGAAGTCGAGAATTTGGCAGACGTTAGTATTAGGCGATATCCACGCTTAGCGCGTTTTTTTACATCGCTAAGCTTTTTCACGGCCGGCTTGTAAATACAATGATGGTGCGGTCAGCGATCATTTTCCTGTTGTTTCCTGAATGTTCGCCTACTTTGCATCTAATTAGCGATGCACAGCGAGGTGTTACTAAAAAGGCAGCAAACATGAGCTAATGCATGTTTGCGCTGCCTTGTTAATAGGGTGATGGCATTATCTGAGCTTTAGCGGCGAAAAGTGCCGCTAAAGTCCTTGATAATATGCCCCTCTATCTTTTATTATAATGTGGGAATTAGCGTATGGATGATCGCCATTGTAATGATTTTTATTAATCAAACAATAAAGTATTATTATTATTAGGTTTAAAATGAAGCTATCAATGACAAGTTTACATGTTTATTTTTTTATCCTATTTACATTTTTCACCGTTCTAACACAACGTGCCTTTGCAAATTAACACTGATAGATCCTGAGATATGCTAATGTGTGGCGCTCTGCTGTTTGCTTTTGAGTCGCTCCCTACCATCTGTGCAATTGCCCTCACAACCGGAACTCACATTTAAATGTTCACATTGATGGAATGGAAGAGAAATCTAGCTGGAATGTGGCCATTCTGGCAATTATCACTTCTATCACAAGTCATGGAACCAGAGCTTTAATTAGTCTTCTTTGTCCTGAGCACCATGTCCAAGGTTTAAGTACCTCTTACGTAACTGCAGAACCACCCAGGGCATTAAAAGAGTGCCAAAGGCTCTGTCCACTTCATACTCTATCTGGACTATCGCCCCTCGACACCGGACCTCCCAGCAGACCCTCACCATGAACGGTAAGTCACTTCTTGATATGTGCAGAGGCACCTGCAATGAAAGGGACTTTACAAACCCTTATATACTTGTTTTTATTGCAGTATTGTTAGAGTAATATTCTTTCTGGCCAAAATACTAACCTATTTTCATCACGTCGGACATATTCAAAAAGCAAATGGCAATGTAATTGCGTTGCTGTACGCAAATTGTGCTATGTTTAACAGGTTAATTTGAGTTAACGTAACGCAGCTCATATCTCTATTCATTAAATATTTCTCATGAATATCTTCAAAATATTTTTAGCAAGTAGATTAGGTATTTTTTAGATATTTGTGCATTTACCAATGCATTTTGCGATAGTATTAGTTCGGAAACCATCAGACAGAACACAATGCATCGCAAACCTTTTTAAGTTATGCACAATCCTTAGACTGCAATTTTTTTTAACAAGCTGAATACGAGCGCCATGGGTCATATTGTTGTGGCTATGTTAATCCCCCACCTACAGCCAGCTAGACCGTGTGCAAACGAGACACTCGAGAAAGATGGACACCTTTTTGGTATTGGGTTCTCGTCGTAGAAACTGTCATGATTTAAACCTATTTCAGAAAGTCTGGAGAGAGTAAGATACTGGATTGGGAATGGGATACGTTGTGGGAAAAATACAGACGACTAGGGAAGGCAGATGGAAATAGAAAAGTTTAGAGATTTATACATTTAGGACCAGAGATTATGAGAGCAAACGTAATTTATCACAAGGTGCAAAAGGATCAGACATGAGACCAGAGCTGTCCAGCACAGGTCTAGGTTCTAGATTTCATGGTATCTGCAATGTTTTAACTGCAATTAATTGTGAGCCATTGTGGTTAACCAGAAAATCTCATAAGAATACGAATCTAATGGGGTCATGTTGGACACTTACTTATAATCGAGAGTAGTTGGATGAACATAAAAAGTAGGAATAGTCTATTTAGGATATTAATAATTGTTTTTTGTTGAATGTGTTATTGGTGTTCTCTCTTCCCAAGATACATCATCTAGATCCAACCACTTTTAAGGTGTTATCCGAATACAGGTCTAAAATGTTGGTAAGGACACGGTTGGTAGGGATTCAGCAATTTTTTAAAAAGGAAGCAAAGAAAGGAGGCTGTCAGTTGTAAAAGTCTAGCTTCAATGGAGTTATATGCATCCTGAATTGTACTTTATATTAAATGAAGTCCCATCTGTTTGAAGTGTATTTTTTCAGGTCATCAGTACTAAACCATATATTTCTCGTTATAAGCATATCTGTCTATGTTATATATACGTTATCTTAAGGCCACAGTCTGGTACATAGTGATTGCTGATATTTAACTAAGCTAAATGAGAAAAATGCTGTTACTAAACCACCATTCAGTGTTGTAGTTCCTTGTCAAGTGGGTGCATAGTAGACACAGTATATTGTTTTTACATGTATTTTGATAGTGTAGAACTATTCACAAATATTTTGTTTTTAGGTTGAGCCTAGCGTTGCAGCGCATGCACTGCTCGCTTTGCAATGCATGCAGTATCCAGTATGGCGTGGAAGCTCTGTGAAAGCTCTGCCCACTCTCCGCCCATCTTTTTTTATTGGCGTTTGTCTTAAATGGTGCCATCCGATTGGTTTGAGGCTTGTTAGTCCCTCCTCATGAAGGCCATGTCGTCATTTGTATCCTTCCATTGTTACTGGACCCTTTACTTCCAACACTATTTTCTTCCACTGCCTCTCTCCTCCCCCTCCCGCAGTCCGTGACTTCTTGGCCGCCCCACACTGACCCCATACTCCTGTTCATGCCTTCTTTCCCAACCTTGCCAATGGTTGTTTCGAAAGGCACTTGTTGGAAATTTGCCCTTTCTGCAGGATCACCCCAGATGTTTTCTTTCCGTAGCTAAACCTGCTTTTTTTGGTATTAAAAACATTAGGTGCAATTAACGCCTGCTAAACGGTAGTAAAGTGCTTAGGATCTCCCTTTAAACCTTAGTAAAATTGGTGTACACCTGATTGGTATATTAAATTTACTTGCAAGTCCCTGATATATGGTACTACAAATACTCAGGACATGTACATTGAATACAGCTAGCTGTCTGCAGCACCTATTGTGCCTCCCACTAAAGTAGCACTGTAAAACATGTCTCAGTTTTGCCACTGCAGACTGTAGTGCACTTTTGAAATTGCCACTTTGACCTGGCAAAATAAACCTTTTGCTGGGCCTAAACCTTCCTTTTCAATACCTATAAGTCACTCCTAAAGTAGGCCCTTAAGGCTCATATGGCAGGGTGCTTGATACTGAGAAAGTTGGAAATGTTTAGGGCTACAGCTACATAGCTTTCGGGTTGCGATTATCTAATAGCAAATTTTTGCGATTCGCTATTTGGTAATTGCAAACAGCTATGTACAAAAGTGATTTTAGCACAGTTAGCAAATCCTAGTGGGTTACAAATACACCTACCTCATTAATACACCTGAGGTAGGTCTCGGTTTGCAAACCAATTGCAATCGCAAAAATCCCAGGGACTGTGGCCTCCTGGGGTTAGCAGACTACTGTGTCTGTGATTGCTTTCAAATAAAGCTATTTTTTTTTAAATTCAGCCTGCTTTCCTTAAAGGAAAACGGGATATGTTTCAAAGTGAGAAATGAAATGTTTTCCTTCAATTATTTAAAAGTAGGCAGAGGTCTGTGGGACCTGCTCTTAAAAAAAATTTCACCAACATTTGCAAAGGAGGAGCATGGTCTGCCGTGCTGCAGAATGGCCGCTCTGTAAGCGAGCTCCGCCGGCCGAGATATTATCCTGCATACATCCATGCAAAATAGAGAGTTGGAGAACTGCTCTGGAAGGAGCGGTATACTTGCAGCAACTAGCAGTGAAGACATCGGGAGCCGAGGCCGCCCCGGCGCTGAGTTAAGCGCCATAGAGTGTCCAGCGGAGAAGCAGGCAGATCCGAAGTGCATGCGGAGGGGCGGCTGACACTACTGGAGGCCGGGGTCCTATCGGTGTTGAGGGCCTCGCATTGATGGGCTCCGGCGACCGTTGCTGTTGAAGCTGACCGCGAGCAGCGAGGCAGACCCCAGCGACTGGAACACTCACCGGTGAGGTGCAGGGGAGGATTGAGCAACACCACGGAGTAGGCTGCGGAGCCTGTCTGACCTGATGGGTGCCATTTTTGGGTTGAGGGAGATCGGGAGCTCAGACCGAGGGTATATGCTCAGAAGAACGCCGCATGACTGCCTTGTCAACTCGAGGGGGCCTATTGTGCATTTTCTAGAAGCAGAGCCCTGATTCAAGCTGAAAGCATACTCTACCGGCTCGTGCAGTCCGTGATCACTACTGGCGCCATTCTAGACCTTCCTGTGCAGAACGGAGAGCTGGCTGGGCCTGGAGGTGGCCTTGTGCACTGAATAAAGCTGCGCACTGAAATTTGGTGGCCGTCTTGCTGCTATCGGAGTCAGCCGTGAATTGCGAGACAGGCCTGGCCGACTGGAGCATTTACCGGTGAGGAGAGGGGGGGATTGTGCAGTGCCGCCTTGGAGTTGGCGGAACCCCTCTGACCCGGTGGGTGCCATTTCAAGGAACAAGGAGATAGGGAGCTCGGACCGGCGGTTCTGGGCCCGGACAAGAACCTCATGATTACCTTGTGAAGTCGAGGAGGCCCGTGGTGTATTCCCTGGGGGCACAGCCGTTGGTGGGCTTGCGCGACCCTTGATTGACACTGATGCCATTTTTGCCCTTCCTTCCCTTCCTCGACATGACGGAGAGCAAGCTGCACCTGGAAGAGGGCCCGTGCAATGACTACTGATGCGCACTGCTGATTGGTGACTGTTTTTCCCCGCAGTAGTGTCGGTGAGAATGGCATCTGAAGTTGGCCTACTTCATGATTCGCATACCATGGAGTGCGCTTCCTGGGAGTAAGTGGGGGTAATGTAGGAGTGCTGGTTGGAGTCCTGAAATAAGCAGACAGTCGATGGTCCTTTTAGGACATGACACCAGATTGAACCCTTAGTGTAGCGCACCAGTGTGCCATCGGATATACACGCGGAGAGTTGGGGCAACTACTGGACATTGAAGAGCGCACTACTACTCGATCGTTGGGCGACGCCCTCCGTGGATTTCCTGGAGCACTGAACAAGGCGCGTAGTCTGGAGCCGAACGCGAAGCTGTGTCCGAGACTGGCACATCAAGTTGCTCACCCTAACCTAATTGGGGGAGAATAGCTTCATAATCATGGGCAAACAGGACGCAAAACAGCCCAAACTTAACTTTGAGCAGCGGAGGACGACCCGCCTGACGGAACCTGACCCTCAATCGAACGCAGGAGGGAGTGCTGAGGGGCAACTCGAGGATCAGGGTGAAGATCTCTGCACATTAATGCTCGACATGAGATCTAGCCTTCGTAATATTGATGCCAAACTGGACACATTGACGGCACAACTAGACACAGTTAAGGCCCAAGTAGGGGTTCATGAACACAGGCTAGATGTGCTGAAAAATAGGCAAACAGATTTCCACGAATTCCAGGTTGAGACGAAAGATCAGCTGCTGCAGATGGATAAACTCTTGGGCGTAATCCGGGCAAAAAATTAAGATTTAGAGGCGAGGTCCCGCCGAGATACCCTCCACATTACAGGCATTCCGGAGACTACGGCAATCACCAAGATGGAGACATACGTGTCAGACATGCTGAAGGACATATTTGCTGCACATCTATCACCGGTCTTTGCGGTAGAAAGAACTCATCAGGCGCTGGGCCCTAGGCCCCCAGTGGGAGCCCCTCCGCGTCCCATCCTGGCAAGACTTCTTAACTACCAGGACCGAGATATGATACTACGCCAGGCGCGCGAAATGGGGAAGATTACGTATCAAAACAACCACATATTCTTCTATCCGGACTTTACACCGGCAGTACAAGTGACGAGACGCGAATTCTTGCCTGTAAAACGGATCCTGTTGCAGGCACAGATCCCGTGCTCGCTGCTCTACCCTGCTAAACTCAAGGTGTCCCATGATGGCTCCTAACATTTCTTCACGGATGCCAAATCCACCCTAAAATTTGCTAAACATGTGGGTGGCAAACAGGCAAAAAGAGGTCCAAGATTGGAAGGCCAGACGGATAACCAGCTAAGTGACAATGATTGAGGTTGACATGTTCTGGTGGGCTAGGGTGGTCTTCTTATCCGATGTGAGTTCTTTTGGGTCCCGAGGAGGGGGGGTTCAGACCACCTTGTTCCTCCATTTGAAGTTTGTCCTTGTTCACATGTTACAAACAGCAGGATGTAGTAGCAAGATGATACCTTTTAAGTCGTTGTTTCTGTACAAATGAATGATATATGTGACATGGCTTTGATTTATTAGGTGGGTGGGGGGATATTCACGATTGATGGTGCTTAATCTCTATCCATGTCCGGTTCGAATGGAGATGCAGTGCACGTAAATATGCGGGGGTAAATTCGTATTGTATGTAGTTGCACAATTATTACTCTAAGGTGTAGCAGGCTCCACTCTCTGCAGCTTCTTGGCCACCCTGCTCCCCATGGGAGTTTTCCCTAACTCATGTTGTTGCATAATGTTTTGTTTTTGGGGGGAATTCAACCTGATTGGGGGGTTGGTGTGGGAGGAGGGTGGGGGGATGGGTATAGCGTTGAACGTTCTGCCGGTGTATCTTTATGCTATCAGGGCAAGTACATAGTAAGATTTGTGATTGACAATTGTTGCCTCACACACAATGATTTTATATATGACGCCTTATTGTCTGACACATGTATAATGTGAACTGTTTATCTTGGAACATATGAGGCTTAAATGACAGCAGAAAAGCCAGACTAGTACATGCATATCTCGTGAGGCATAATGTAGATTTGTGTATGCTACGAGAAACTCACCTCCATGATCGTATATCTCCTAAACTAAAAAACAAACGTTGGGGGTTTATCTACTCCTCGGTTTACTCTAATTATGCTCGTGGAGTGGCTGTGTTGGTTAGGTGGGGCATTGACTGGAGGGAGAGCGAACTCCACACGGACCCTGATGGCAGGTACATTATTTTAGTGGGCTCGCTGGGTGTGGTGTCACTGGCATTGGTGGCGGTGTATGGGCCTAACACAGATTCTCCAACCTTCTTTCAAGACACGTGGGCTAAAGTTAAGGCGACTGGCTGCAGCACGATACTGTGGGGGGGACTTCAATGAGATATTGAATGATACACTAGATAGACAGGGGATGGCGCGAACTCTGCATCCTGCTGTTGGGAAAGCCCTGAATGCAATAATTGATGATGGGGACCTCTTCGACGTGTGGCGATCTCGTTATCCCCAGGCTAGGGAGGGAACCTGTTTTTCTGAGCATCACGGGGCATGGTCGCAGCTGGACTATTGGCTGGCGTCACAGGATTTGGCGAGTTGGGTGGTTGAGGTGACACACTTGCCGAGAACACTTTCGGATTACTCCCCATGTCTCCTGAAACTCTCACTCCCGAATTCAGCGCGCAGAATGTTCTCCTGGAGTTTGCCTCCGCATGCGTTGTTAGATGAGTCGCTTAAAGAATAAATTCGCAGCAACATCGTTAACTATTTTTCGTTGAATACAGGATCAGTTACCACTGAAGCTTCTTTATGGGAAGCATTCAAAGTGTTAATTCACGGACAATGCGTCGCTAGGCAAGCTAGGGTACTTAAGGCAATTAGAAGCACGCTGCAGTCCATTGAGGCCCAAATTAGAGAGCTTGAGACGCACTTTTATTCTGATGACTCACCTGCAACACTAGCACTGTTGAAATCCAGACTCCTGGATTATGACGACGAAGCGCAGAGGGAAGTGAAGTTCCTTGGGAAATACACAGTGGCGCGTAAATATAGGGAAGGGGATAGGCCAGGGCGGACGCTCACTAACATGATTTGCCCTACGCGATCTTCGGCCTACACTCCCGAGCTGGTCAATAAGGAGGGCAATAGTGTGAGAGGTCCTGAAGCAGTACTTCATGAATTTGCCTCCTTTTACTCACACCAATACACGGCTACACAAACCAGCTGCCTGGAGGGTATGCAGGCCTTTTTAGACTCTCTGGAACTGGTTTGGTTTAATAACAGACATATGGAATATATGAACTTACCATTTATGGTGAAGGATGTGGCCGACGTGATTGGCAGTCTCCCCTTGGACAAAGCCCCGGGGTCTGACGGGCTAACGACGGCCTTTTACAAAGTATATGCGGACGAACTCGCGGCTCGGCTTCTTGCGGTGTATGAAGAAGCCCTTGAATCGGGTATACTCCCCCCCACAATGCGAGAGGCGATCATCATAACTTTGTTGAAACCTGAAAAACCGGCTTCTGAGCTCGATTCGTATCTCCCTCTGTCGTTGATTAACGTAGATGTCAAGATCCTGGCGAAACTAATAGCAAATAGGTTACAGCCTATGTTGCCTATTACAGCACGCCCAGACCAGTCGGGATTCATACCGGGGAGGTCTACCTCCCATAACCTTAGAACTATTTTCTCGGTGTTGCATTACTTACACCCAGATGTGCAGGCTGTGGCAGTGTTCCTAGACGCGACCAAGGCCTTCGATTCGCTTGAATGGCCTTATTTATTCCAGATATTACAGCGGATAGGTTTTAGTCCTCTCTTCATCAACTGGATCCGACTAATATACACTGAGCCAACAGTTAGAATACGTGCTAACGGCCTCTTGTCGGATCCCTTTCCGATAACGTGGGGTACGCGGCAGGGGTGCCCCCTATCTCCCCTGATGTTTGCTGTTGCGATGGCGCCGCTGGCTGCACGCATCAGACAACATCATACCGCGAGAGGGATAGGTTTCAGTTCCAGAAGCCTTTTGATATCGCTCTACGCAGATGATGTTACACTGTATATTCTAAATCCCGCACAGAACTTAGATGTCGTCCTAAGAGAATTCATTAGGTTCGGAGGATTGGCAGGCATTTCTATCAACTGGACTAAGTCGGTAATATTTCCCTTGACTGATAACACCAGGACTGTAACTTTTGAGTTCCCACTGAGGTGGGTGGCCGAGAAAGTACAATATTTGGGGATTCGAATTAGTCGGGACCTCCAGGAGGTGTGGAATTTGAAATATTGAAGGGCGATAAATTGGCTGGAAGACAAGGTAGCTCTATGGGCCAAACTTCCTTTATCAGTGGCAGGGAAGATAGCATTGGCGAAAATGGTGGCCATGCCTACATTTTTATATCTTTTCGTCAACCTACCGATTATTCTCACCCAACCATTTGTCTGCACGCTGCGCTCATTGATGGTGTTTTTGGTACGGACGGGCAGACAGGCTCAAGTCTCATGGGAGCTGCTATCCCTTCCGCTAAAACAGGGCGGCCTATGTGCCCCAGACATGAAACTATATGCTCTTTGCGCGCAAGCTCAATTTCTGCACTATTGGGTTTATCCTACACCCTTCATGCCACATGTGGCTGTGGAGAAGGATGCAGTAGCACCGGTTCCGCTTCAAGTTGATGCTATACCAACCGTATCATCGGCCCACAGAGGGCATTGACACCCCCAAAACCCTACGTTGGCCCTGGGATGGGCTGAGGAGGCGTGCAGGAGCCCAGATTTTATATGCCCCCTCCATCCCCTTAGCGCAGAATCCAACGTTGCCCAATGTCAAAGACGAAATCAGCAAAGCATTTGCGCAGACGATGCAACTACACACGTTTGCGGATCTTTACCCGGGAGACACTTTTAGAGACCCACCGGCGGTGGAGGAGGGTGGAAGGGTGCCTTTTGGGGAATTATTTCTTTCCCACAAGTTACAGCTTGCTTGCCGCACATTGCTTAATGACTACCTAGACCCGCCACCCCCTTTCACAGCCCTAGAAAACTTACTTCACTCACCATCGTCATGTAGGCTTATAACCAGGCTCTACACACAATGGGAAGAAGTGTGGTGCAGCGGCCAGGGCGACTGACGCCAGACGCTGGGGATCACGGTTCGTTCCCCGGCACTGACGGCAGGTCAGCCCAGCACCATGTGACTGTGGGCAATAGCTCGCTTAATCTTCCCAACAGCCCCCAGCGCTGGCATGCCTACGGGTAGCTGTACGCTTTACAAATACTGGATTTACCTTTACAAATGCAAAACACAGCTCCGGTGACGGCACCTAATGCTTTGGTAAGATGGAATGCGGAGCTCCCAGACACACTGACAGATGACCAATGGGTCTACTGTAGTAATTAGTTAAATGCATTATCCCCAAACTATAGGATATGTTTGATCCACTTCAAGTTTCTCCACCGGTACTACAGAACACCGATAAGCTTAAACCGTATGGGGCTGCGGGACGATGACTGCTGTTGGAGGTGTGGGCTGACTGCCGCCTTCTTTTTACATATGGCATGGGCATGCCCTGCACTCACTGGCTACTGGAACAGGGTATTTGAGGCAATAAACCAAATTCTGGGCATTTCCATGTCGCCATCCCCGCTGTTGGGGCTGCTGGGTTACATCAAGGAGACGCATGTCAAAAAACGAAAGCTACATGCTATACTGCTACTCGTCGCTGAACGCCAAATTGCAGTCCACTGGGGGAGGAGGAGGACACCCAGCATCATGGAGTGGATTAAGGAGGTCACATATAGCCACACACAGCTGTCCACGTTCTTGGAACTAATGCCACCCACGTCAAGACCACGAGACATTTGGGAACTGTTTCTCACCTGGACTCGGGAGAAGACAAATGCAGATGGGACTTTTGCACTCAACGGTGTCCACAGCGAACAGGTATAACTACTGTGGTATAATGAGGGTCTGTGGGCTCGACGGATGTCAGGAAGATAGAATGACACCTGGGTATCAGATCGAGACATTTGTGTCTCTACAGGGATACTGCTTTGATGTTCCATTCTGAAGCTGTCAATTCACACTGTTAAAGTAGGCACGTGTTTTAAACTTGCTACAAGTACTTTGATTAGCTAAATTTATTGCAGTTTTACACCTGGCATGTTTTTGTGTTTCGTTTTGCACTGAAATGTGTATTATTTTGTGTTTGAAATACCAATAAATAAATAAACAAATAAAACATTTGCAAAGGAGGAGGGGTCCCTTGCTGACCCCTTCCTTTTGCTATTGGGTTATCACTAACTTGGAGTTGGTGGTAAAATGTAAACAATTTTTAACTGCATTTTGATTACAGAACATTCACCCATACCACTATGATGTCGCTATTAGGAAGGGACTCCCTAAACACGCCCCTTCTTAATACCAAATTGCAAACCCTACTTGCGATCCGGTAATAGGTTACTGAATGGCAATTGCGCCTTTGTACATTGATAAAGCCTTTTTTGTGGTCACAAATGACCCAATTCTTCTCATTGGTCTGTTGGAGACCTCAAAAAAGCATTGTACTCCTGGCCCTTAAGTCTTACATGCCCTGGCTGTGAACAAATACCAAAGCTGTTTTTCACTGTGGTAAGGCTAGCCTCCCATAAGCTAACACTGGTTTACCTAATTATGTGTAATAAGTGCTAAATGCAGTATAGGAGCAGCTAGAAAAATAATCATTCAACTCATTTGAATTGTATTTCAAAATCATAAAGGTAATGTCAGATTTTTAATCTCTATTTTGAAAATATCAGTTTTAGAACATTGCCATTTTTCTGCCTAATCCAAATGTGCCTTTCTGCTAGTATCCAGGGTAACATGACTGTTAATGTCTCCCCTCTGGTGTGATGTCTATTCCTTTCAGGCAGGGCACAAAAGGACCTTGGGTGTGGGGAAGGGTGTTCCTCTCATTAGCAGGATGGCCGGTGGGTTGTACCCAGCCCTTCCTAAGCTTCAAAGGATAGCCTGAGGGCTGTACCCAGCCACTTCCTGACTTCAGAGGATGCCTGCCCCATCACCGGCAACCGCTGCTCACACCTGAGCCTGCCTGCCCTTTGTTTCACTAGCACACTGAAGCAATACCCAGGGGAAAGGGAATAAAACATATGAGAACCAGTTTAGGGTGCGACAAGCGGCTGACAATGGGCATCCAAGTGGCAACACCAGAACCTTTCATCAGAATACCCCTGGACCTCTGAAGACTTAGAACAAGAACTGCCATGCTGTCTGAAGCCTGAAGCTTGACTACATCTGCTTTCATTGAACCCAGAAGTTACTCTAGGGGGCAGTGGGCAGACCTGTTTGAGCTACAAGGACACAATAAGCTTCCAGAGGCCTTTCCTTACCACTGACCAGTAGACCAGTACCAACTGGTCCGGCGTGGACCCTGCTGCTAGCCTCTTTTGGAGTGAGCTGTATACCCCAAATGGTACCTCTAGGCCCTGGAGCATTGGCTGGTGTGAAGAATACACTTCTCCAACCTTAAAACTAACATAACTGGACATCAGCTTAAGAACCAGAGGCTCTAAGCTCTGAGCTCTTTGCGTTGAAAAGACAAATCCCCATGAATATACTTCACCAAGGTCAGCATGTGAACTGCATCTGACTGGATTGCCAAATTAACATTCCCAGGTACAGAACCCTAGATTTGCCTGCGTGGAGCTCTCACATCGAAAATGACAGACTCTTGTTTCCCACAACCATGACATTTCGATCGACACCCAGTTTTTTGCAGCACAACAACAGCCCAGCAGCCTATCAATATGAACTTCCAACTGAGGCCTAGGACTTCAGCAACCCACCATCAACTAGCCATACAGTGGATCTAGTCTGCAGAACGGCCTGCTAACAAGATCTTCTTGTGTGAAACAGGACTAAGTCTGAAGGTAAATTGTCCATCAGGACAAAGTTGGTCCCTGTATCAAACACATGCTACTTGGCAGTCACCCTTAACCTTTGACTTTAACCTGATCCGGCACAACCAGATGACCGAGATTGCTGCTTTGTGCTTTTTTTAAAAACTTCAAAACTAAATTAATATTTCTGGTTCTAATTATTGGACTTTTGTGCTTTTGGTGTAATTTTATTTATTAAACTTTTCTCTATTTTGTATATTGGTTTGGGGTTTTGTTGTGTTGTGTTTTCATTTTATTTTATTGCACAACTATGTTACATATTGTGTCTAAGTTAAGCCTGATTACTTTTGTCAAGCTACCAGAGGGTTGAGCACAGGCCTATTTAGTGACTTTTGTTGTTCATCCTGACACAACATGTGATTATTACTTGAGCTGGGCTCCCAACTCTCTCAACTATTAACCCAGTTTCTTACAGCACATTTTTCTGTTTTTGGTACCTTGGTCAAGTTCAAGGTTAAACCCTCTAAAAGGTACATGAGAATTAATGAAACACTCAAGTGTATTAAGCTATCAAGAACCTCGGGTGCAGTTAGATCCGCTGGGAGTAAAATACAGCTATCCATGATCTAACATCCTTGGTGTGGGATTTCATCAAACATTTAGCCTTCACCCCTCCTGTTTTGCTGAATTTGTTTTTGTTGGCAGTAGGCCTCTGTGCACTTTACCACTACTAACCAGTGCAAGAGTGCTGTGCTCTTCATAAAACACTGTACAAATATCCTACCACTGATTGTCAAATTAAATTTACTTGTAAATCCTCAGCAAATAGTACTACCTGTTCTCAGGGCCTGTGAATTAAATGCTTCGGATGGACCTGCAGCACTTATTGTGCCACCCCCTAAGATAGCCCTTTAAAACATGTCTCTGGCCTGCCACTACAACCTGTAGGGCAGTTTTAAACTGCCAATTCAACCAGGCTGAAATCTTCCTTTTATTGCTTACAGTCACCGCTAAGGTAGGCCCTAAAGGCTCACAGAACAGGGGGCATTACTTTCAGAAGATAGGACATTTGGGATTACTTTTTTATGTGTTCTGGTAGTAAAAAACTCCTAAAGAAGTTTGTCAGTACTGTAAGGCCTATCTCTCCCATTGACTAACACTGGATTACCTCATTACAATTAAGAAGTGAAAACCTTGGATTGGGAGCAGATAGAAATATGGTGTTTGTTTACACACAAACAAATTACAATGTAAAAACCTCTTCAATGGTAAAGTATAATTTTATGTCACAATTCTGAAAACACCACTTTTAAAAGGTTGCAGTTTTCTTGTCCCTCCAGCCCCCTTTCTATACTCTAGGGAAAAACTACCCAACATTAGGGAGACCACTAACTTAATTTGCAGTCACTCGATCCCCATGGAGACCCTTCAAGAGAAATGCCCAAACTGTTTATACAAATTCCCCCCAATGCTAAGTAGCCTCCCACCTACAGGGAACCAATTCAACATGGCTCTGCTGAATTGCAGCTCCATGCCCAAACATGCAGTGGAAATTTCTATATTGCTACATGACATAGGACTGGATGCTCTGTTCCTTACGGAGACTTGGTTGTCGCCTAGTTCAGACCTTGATGCTGTTAAAGCACTCCCCCCGGGCTACCTGATCCAGCGCTTAGACAGAACAAGCAGCAAGTGTGGATAGATCGATTTTGTTTACAAAGATCATTTAGTTTGCCGCATCCTAGATAGCCCACTGTCAGATTGCGAAAACGCCCTATTCTCTATCCAATTTACCCCCTCACTAACTTTACTGGCATTCTCCTTTACGGCCCACCAGGAGCACAGGGACAATTATGTAGCTCAATACGTGAATCTGTCCTAAACCTAGCTAGTGCGTCGCCCAATTTTAATCTTCTTGGGGATTTCAATCTACACTTTGACAAGCCTTTAGATAAAGTGGCTGATGACCTTGTCCAGGATCTTGCAGCCTACCAGCTGCATCTAAAGAATCACCTCGCCACTCATACGAAGGGTCATCTTCTCGACCCTATTTTCTCAAGCATAGCAGAATTAAAAGGAAAGGAGCCCATCCCCCTCCCTTGGTCAGACCACTTGCTAGTCCCTTTTTCATGGTACCCGTCCTCCACGCGCACTCACCTACTGGCATCCCGCACCCAAGCTCGCCACTGGCCCAAACTAAGCATTGAGGATTGGACTCGTGAATTGAGACTGACCTCACCCTCACACGACCCCGATCCCTCAATTGCCAACAGAAAGTTCTGCACATGGACAGAGAACTCACTATATGTAGTACTCCCTAGAAAAACCAGTCTACAAAAAACCGGACCCAATAAATCTCCCTGGTTCACCCTCGACCTTCGCAAATTGAAACCGCAATGCAAAGAATGAGAACGAGTATGGAGGAAAGACTTTTCAAGCCAGAAAAAAATAGCCTACAGAGCATCCATTATCTCCTACAAAGCAGCACTTGAAGCAGCACAGGCCGCCTACTATGAGGAAAAAATTCAACCGTCCTCCAACTCTTCTAAAGAAATATTCCAGATCGCAAATAAACTCTTGAGAATTCCCGACTTCCCCCAGCCCCTGACCTGACCGGCCATCGTTGTGAGGAATTGGCAGGTTTCTTCTCCACCAAAATCAAAAATATCCTTAACCTCCTCCCCCCTGCTAATAATGATCACTTTCCTGAGCTCCTCGAATTGGAACCTCAGAATAACACCATCCACCTAGAGGCATACGCTCCACTCTCTGAGGAACTCCTCCCTCACATCTTAGACTCAATTAAGAGTGGTTCCCCGAGCGACCCTGCCCCTTTCAATATTCTGAAGCTAGCAATGCCCACTATTATCACTCCTCTCTAGCAGCGGGTATAGTCCCCCAGGACTGGAAAAACACCATGGTGAAGGCACTACTAAAAAAGACCCCACCTAGATCCCACGGAGCTGGGCAACTACCGCCCCATCTTCTTACTCCCTGGAATTAGCAAGGTCGCAGAAAAATACGTAACTCACCTAATTTCTGTGCACCTCGAAACCTTTAAACTGCTTCATTCCTCCCAGACCGGCTTCCGACCCGGCCAGGGCACCAAGACTGCACTGATAGCGGTGGTGGAGGAGTCAAGAAAGATTCTTGAGGCCGGAGGATCCTCAGGCATCATCCTCTTGGACCTGAGTGCAGCCTTTAACACGGTGAACCACCGTATCCTGATACACCGTCTCAAAAAAGTGGGAGTGACAGGCAAGACCCTGACCTGGTTGGAATCATTCCTGGAAGAAAGATTCTTTCAAGTATTCGAAGGCAACACCCGGTCCCAACCAGTACCACTCCAATGTGGGGTCCCCCAGGGCTCTTCTTTGAGCCCTACCCTTTTTAATGTGTACACTAGCACAGATAGTTGCCCCTTTTGGAATCCAACTGGTCACCTACGCAGACGATACCCAGCTTATTGTGACTCTGGACCAGGAAGAGCAGTCTCCCACGAACCTCTGCTCATGTCTCAAAGAAGTCGCCAGCTGGATCAGCTCCTCCCACCTCAAACTTAACGGTGACAAGACCGAGCTCATGCTGTTGGGCAACCAAGCAACTTTTAACTCTAACAATCTGTGGCTGCCGTGCATGGGGCCTGCACCATCGCCAAAACAGGAAATAAAGAGCCTGGGCATCTGGCTCGACCATGACCTTACCTTTAGAACACAAGCTAGGAAAACTGCCACCACCTGCTATGGCATGCTCCGTACCGCAAGGAAGGTACTCCCTCTTTTACATGTGCCCTCCAGAAAGCTCTTGATTCAAGCACTCATTCTTTCTAGGCTGGACTACGGCAATGCCCTTTATCTGGGCGCGCCCAACTCAGTTATTTCCAAACTACAGGTGGTCCAAAACTCGGCAGCAAGGCTCCTCATGGGCACTAATAACCACTGCTCAGCCAAGCCTGCCCGGAAAGCACTCCACTGGCTCCCGATGCAAGAAAGAATACACTTCAAAGCCCTTTGCATCGCACATAAAAGCCTTCAGGGTAAAGGTCCCCCCATCATCAAAAACCTTATTAAGCCTTATTAAGCCTTCTTTCCTACAATGCCTCAAGACTCTGGAACTCCCTCCCTCTCTCTATCCACAAGGAAGCCAATTACTTAACATTTCGCAAACAACTGAAGACATGGCTATTCCCCTAATTCCACCTGCTCCTTTACGCTCATCCGCAGCGCTGGGATGCCTCCGGGTAGCCATGCGCTATATAAGAATATTTAGATTCATTCATTCATTTGTGCCTTCTGCCAGTGCCCTTGGTCACATTGCTGTGAATGGCTCTTCTGTTGGGGTTTGTGTATTCCTCCTAGATAGTGACACAAAGGGGACTATATGTAGACAGGATGAGCCATTGAGCTTCACTTACACTTCATAGGGCCTAGACACCCGCATTTTGACACACTACATTTCTAGGTGTCTTGACAGGGGAAGGGAACAACTTTCCAGAACCAGATGTGGGGGTAAGACAGGGAATCCCCCCACACATACAGAGGCTGGCATCAGGTATAGATTTTGGACCTTGAGAGCCACTCTTCTGGACAATCTTGGACCTGTGGATGTTACAGAAGAAGGACTACACTGCTGCCAGGGGATTGCCTTGCTGCTGAGGACTGCCTTGCTACCTGAGAAGGAAGACTGTACCTGCTTACATTCATCCCAAGCTAACCTGGGTGACCCCTACTGTTTGAGCTGCAGGCACATAACAACCTTCAGAGGCCTCCCCGCAAGTGCCTAGGTGACCTATTGCAAATGAACATTCCTGGATCTGCAACTAGACACTGAATGTTCTGCTGGAGCGAGTTTCTGAATCAGAAGAGTTGCCTCCTCAGGTCCTAGACCCTGACTACCAGCGATGACTAGCAATTTAAGATCTACACTTCATGCTATAGCAACAACAGCCCTCAGTGACCACCAATGCAAAGATCCAGCATTGACCAGGCATGATGACCAACTGGTCTCTGTGTTACAGCGAAGACTGTCCAAAATGCCCAGCCTGCACTTTGTGCTACAGCGACGACCATACGCGCTCTCCCTGCTCCTCCACCGTGAAGGTTTTTTTTGCACTGGACTATAAAAAAGTAACTCTTTCAGTGGGAATAGCCCACATTCGACCTGAATTCCAGTGGCCTGAACTTGTGTGTTTACCCTGATCTTGCACGTCTACATGACAGAGAGTAGCGATTTGTGAAATTAGGCACTACAATTACTTAAAACCTGAAAATTGAATAATTGAATATCTATGGTTCTACAGATTGGGTTTTTGTAATTCTGGTATCATTTTACTTATTTAAACTCAAACTTCAATTGGTCTGGGTTTTCTTTGTGTTATGTGTTCACTTTACTACTGGTTGTGTGCTGCATACATTTTTTTACACATTACTTCTAAGTTGAGCCTGACAAGGATTGTGTTTGTTGCATGGGTGGGGCCTATGCCCCCCTCAATCAATAACCCAATTTCTTACACCATTTTATGGAGTGGAGGGTTAGTCTCCTAATTTGTGATGTGACATATTGATGTCTACTGTGCATACAAATGTTGAAAATATTCTAAATTGTTTAGTAGGGGAGAAGGGCCAATTGTCCAGCTAACACAAGGAGGCTAATGCCATGCAGTTGTCGGAAATCCTGATTTAATGCTATTGTACTCATGAAGCACAGCTATCCCAGAACATATACAGATGCAGGTTGTATCTTAAGTTAGTTCCAGGGACTCAACTGAGCACAACAGGAGTTGTTACTCAATCATTACCAAGGTGCATAAAAGAATTCAAGCATGAGGTATTTCCCCTGACACATACATTTCTGGTGTAATGCTTTCTTACACTGAAACATAGAACAAACAGTGTTACTGGCTTGATATTCACTTTGTGGGTGCTCGAGGAAAATACATTTTAAGATGAAGATAAACAAAATAATCAAACTTATTCACAGCGTTGAATTCACAGCAATTTCTCTAACAATATAAAATATGGCTGAGTGTAATCCAAGATGGCATTGTGGGCAAAAAAACAATGGTTTCTGATGCAGCCCCCAATAATTACTAGTCGCCGAGAATAATTTGAACATTCCACCCATCACTTTTTTGGTTATTTCAGTGCGACACCCTAAGTTAGGCATGTATGGTCAGACGTGTCCCATAATCACTTTGCCACTGGCAACACAGTAAGGCTGACTGAAGATCCTCCAACTAAAGTGAAACTGGTGTTGGGTTACTTGTGGTCCATTCCAGAAAGGACTTGACTTGGCAATTCAAGGTGGCCTGTTCGTACTGTAGCATCATCTAGGTTGATTTGCATATGGCTGTGTCTAATCTGAGGTGGCATTGTGTGGAAAACAAAAACAGACTGCAAAGCTGCCCTGTGAGAAAGTAGAATATTTGTTCAGTTGGATGATAGTCCACCTCAAATAACAGTGTCACTATTCTTGTTAGGTCTGGTAAAGGGTTCATGAATTTTAACCTGACATCAACCCCTGGTAACCATGGCACAGAGCAGACAGGCTTAACTTAAGAAAATATCTAACACATTTAGAAGTACCAAAACACCTAAAAAGTCAAAAACACAGAAGAGTGTAATGAACAAAAGGACACCAAAATGATTAAGATCCAATAATGGGAACCAGAGGTATACATTTGTAAACTCCTAAAGAAAAAATAGTGGCAAAAAGCAGTAAACAAGAACAGGAGTAGCCTAGGCATGATGTAAGGCTTACTGCAGGGTTCAGATACAGATATCCAGTGCATCCTAGTCAAAGATTTCCTTCTGACATAGTCTCTGAATTGAAGTAAAAAAACTTCAGAGGGGCAAGCCACCAGGTTGTGGCTGAGAAGGGATCCACAAGACAGGGTCGCTGTCAGATAAGGTTCAGGTGAAGATGTTGAATTTTGGTGGCAAAGCTCCTAACAGGAGTAATGCAATATTCAGACTCAGAGAAGGTCTCTTGCTGGCCAGATCCTTTTGGTTCCTCCACAAGGAGGTGATTTCTACTTTTGGACTCAGTCACCTTTTTGAACGTCGGATTTCTCCAGCAGGGCAAGGTTACAATGGGTAGCCCTACAGGGCTCACAAGACTCTAAAGCGCCTAGCAGGAGAAATGCAAAATTCACGTGTGAAGATTGGCCCTTGCTGGTTAGATATGTTGTTGTCATCTAGGCCCAGAGAAGATTTCTACATGTGGACTTAGTCACTTTTTTGAAGCTCAGATTTCTTCAACAGGGCAAGGCTGCAAGCAATAGCCAAATAGGGCTCAGAAGCCTGGATACCTTCTCTGCGATGCCCAGCTGATGTGGACTTGCCACTGTAGAAAAATTCCAGACTGGGAACAAAGGGAATCTTTCGCCCAGGGGCAACATATCCGCATCAGACAGGTTTGGCAGGTTTCTCCTAGTACCCAAGAAGTCTTTGGAGTCAAAACATGTATAACTCCCAGGTCTTTCAGGATGATTGGAGGAGTATACTTTAACAGAGCCAAGGATCTCAGGACCTCAGGAGAAGCACTTGGAGATCAAGACTCTCTCTATCAAAAGCTACCAGCAGGGTCCATTTGCAACTGGTCAGGTGGGTTCTCCAGGAAAAGGTGCTTCAAGCAGTTTTTTGTTTCCCTGTAGCTAACAGGAGGTCAGCCAACTGAGCTTTTGTGTCACTTTTCTGTCCTGGGTTCAAAAGGTCCAGTGTTTCAGCTCTCCTCTGAGAACACAACAACAGGTGCACTTCTTCTTCTATCTTCCACAGGTCCGCCGGGGTTCTGAATAGGGTATCCAGCCATGACACTTCGATACGTAGCACCAAGTAGGGGTTTAGGTAACCTCTGGCCCTTCCCTAACGAATAGGGAAAAGTTCCCAGGGTTAATGCTGCCCATATTTATAGCAGTTCAGGTGTCCCACAGTGCCCCTCTATACCTAAAGCCAATGTGAAGGAAACTTTCTTCTTCACCCAGAGCTCCTGTGCCCACCCTAGATGTGTGTCCAGGGAAATGAGCAACCCTTCTTCTGTGGTCACTCAGAAATAGTTCCGAGGGCAGATTGTCTACCACTAGGATTGTTGCATCCCTGACTGGGGAGCATTAAGGGGCACTGCCCAAATTTTAGGTAACATCAGTTTTTAAGAGGGTAGGCCTCTTTGACTGTAAGTTCCTTGCCACTGCCCAGATTGTCATCCTGCCAGAGAAACAGATACACCTCCCCACTCTCAATTCCTTTGTCCAGCTTCCAGATCCCACTTGACAGTTGGAACAGCAGCGTCACTATGGGGTGCAGGGGGTGCGGACCGCACCGGGTGACACCCTCGCATGGGGTGACACCAACAGGGCCGGTGTGTGTAGAGCAACCTAACCTTTCAGGAGGAGGAGGTGCCTGTGTGCAGTGCGCACTGTCTCCTCCTCCGCCACGTCTGCGCTCCTCTCTAGGCCCGGGTGCAGGCGGCTGATGTCATTCCCGCATGCGCATTGGGCCCTAAAAGTGCGCGTGACTAGCCTGCAGCAGCATCACGAGTGACGAGGAGCAGAGGCACTGTCTTGACCACCAGTTTCTGGGCCACCAGCCAACATAGCCCCCCTGTCTGCCACCAGCACAGCAGGTGAGTCTCTCTGGCACCAATTGATTAATGATAGTGGGTCGTCAAGCAGTTATGCTGCCTGTGCTGTGCGAGTTATGAGTGAGTGACTTCTTGTGTAGGGCGCAGGGCGGAGGCAGTGCAGAGCGAGGTTGCCTGCCTCTGATCACTGATCACAGAGTTGTGGGCCCATCTCTTGAGCTGTCGGGAGGCCTGCGAAGATGACTTTCAGGCACAGCAGCTCTGTGTACATGCTGAGGCCTCTCGCCTGCTAGCCCGGCAGTTCTTCTCTTACTGAAAACAGTGGCTGCAAGACGGGGTTCTCACTCTCTTTCCTCTCCTTTCTTTTATTTGCTTCCCTGTGAAATGGATCCAAAAAAGAAAATCACTTTTGCTGGAAAATCAATGTCGTATTTTTCTGACATTTAATTCCAAAGTGCAGCATCGGGAATAAAAGTTTAAAAATATGAAAAAGAAATAACTAAATAAAGTAAGACAGAGTGGTAGCAAACTGGCCAGATTGATTTAATTCACACCCAAACACATTAGCGCCACTTTTACAGAGTTTGCCAGTGAAGCGCTATTTTTGTTGTCTTGGCTTTGTTTTCCCTGGGCTTGGAACTAGTGCTCCAATCCTGGAGGTACTGCAAAGTGAGGATTCAAAAACAAAATTTGTACTGCTGCTCTGCATCTAGGAATGTTGTCTTTTTTTACCATACTGCTTACGTTTTCTAAGGATATAAGCAATGGCCATTGGAATGGGTCCATTCAGGGCTCTGTTGTCATGTCCTTAACTTTTCAGGCAAAAGCACTCACTGATTTCTGAACAGTGAGTGTAAAAGCGTTAAGGTAACCATGTTGTTCCTGCTTACATTTCACATGCTTTGCAAAATTTTGCATTCCCTATGATTGTTTGCTTTTTCCAGGATGCTGTCACTTTTTTCTTGTAGGCCACATATTGCTCTTGCCCAGTGCGTAATTTAAATTGAGCCGCATCCAGGTGTTTATAGCTGGCAACAATTGGGTTGTAGTTGAAGGCAGTCTGAGTTTTGCTCAGTGGGGCAGTATGGTGTTCAGTCGGGGAGAGGATGTGGCACTATGGTCAGAGCTGCTGATTTTGGAACTGGGGAACCAGGTTCAGCCTTAATAACCAGTCCACCAGACCACTCTCCTGAGAGAGCACTATCTCATGCTAGACCTTAGAAGGCTTCGCAAGACATTAGAAGCCCCGGTGTCGTAGCACCAGCAGGTGGACCCTAGCATGACAAGTGTAGGTTAACCTTCAAGACTTGTCCACCACTATTCATACTGAAGTTCACCTCCAGTCTTGCGGGCAGGCCTATGAAGCAGCACACCCGAGAACACAACAGTTACCCTGTCACTGAGATCACAGGACCCTTGAGAAGGGCCAGCTCTAGGGCGGTGCAACCGGTGTGACCGCACCAGGTGCTGACTTTAGGTGGAGGCATCATTTTTGCAAGTATATTATGGTTTTAAAAGCGCTTGCTGCCTCCTTCCTGGCCTCCAGCAATTTTCAGTAACAATAAAAATGTCATGATGACTCTGGTGATTAATGTTCTTCCTAGAGAGAGATCGGAATTCTGTCTAATGGAAGATTTGACTCATGGAAAGGTAGCTCAGAGGGTTAATGTACCTGCTGCAAAGAACATGTACCATGCAGATCACAAAGTGTACATATTGTAAATAGGCCAGTGGGCTACTGCTTTTGTCAGAGATATCCTTTTGTTACTTGCAGTTTATAAGTTAAAATCCTAACATAGAACAGTGAGCTATTAACTGTCATCTACTCCGCAGCAACACGTCACATTTTTTATTAATTTTTGATACGTTTGAGCTACAAACAATTTATTAGTTTAAATGGTCAGTTCATGCTGCAGATCTTGCATTATGAGGCAAATACGGCAGAGCCATTATTATTTAGAAAACATTTGCAAAGTAGGATTTTTAGCCATTCATGTTTGAACTGCTGTTTTGGAAAAGGGGGAAGTGTTGATGACAGAAACTCCATGGCTCGAAGACAAATGGCTTGTGCTTCCACATTTTATCGTATTTGGGGACCTTCTGTGATTAGAAGCATATCCTACTTTGTGAATACATTTTACTGTCAATAACTCCTTATAACCTTAAATAATCATGTGTATCCATTGGTTGATAAAACTGGGCAGTGAAACCAAACAATTGGGATGTTTGCGCATTCTGGCCCCACCTCTGGCTCCGCCCACTGATCCAATCCTTGGGTTATTCCCGCCCTCTGATTCTCCGCCCACAGTTCTCCTACTTTTTTCCCCTCACTTCGACCACTGATATATCGTGTTGCTGGATAGTGGGAACACCACACCAGTACAAAGTACCATACATATGATTTTATAGATTTCAATAAACTGTTGACTAGCAGGGAGCCCACTTTAAAACCTGATTAATGAGTCATTATCACACTGTTGTTAACAGGCACATTTTCTAAATATAGGACCTACATTTACAAACGTTACTAAGGATTCTGTATGGTCCCGTTATTTGCCAACTGTGTCCACTGGCAGACTCGGAGCGGAGGAGGTCCATGCGGTAAGTCGTGAGGGGGTGACACCATGAGTTACCCGCACCGGGTGACACCAACCCTAGTGACGCCACTGAGTTGGAAATCATGCAAATGGTACTCCTGAAAATTAAGGCAGGGGAAATGTATCGTTCTAAAAGCACCTTTTTCAAAATAGTTATTCAATCCAGCTTTACCAGTGAATTGAGCTTTTAAATAGTATTTCGAAAAAGCTCAAGATTTAACTTTTCAGGCATTTCCTAGACAAAGATAATATTATTTTAATACATATTTCATCCCCTTACTTTCCTATGGAACAACCAACCTTGCTAAAGTGTAAATAGGTTTTTTGACTTTTTCACTAAAAGGACATGTGCTACATTAAACTTTTAATGTTCTACTTTAAAAAATACCATGCATCCTGCCTATTGCCAATAAGGCCTACTTAGGGGTGTCTTATAAATATTTAGAAGGAGGTGTTTGGCTTCTCAAAAGGAGTTTTTTGACAGTTCGAATTTTTAGTTTAAAAACTGACCAACCAGGCTAAAAATGGTAGGCCTGCATTCACGTTTGCACTATCACTGCAGTGGGTGGTACAATGGGTGCTGCATTTCATTGGTGACATTTAACTTACAGACACTAGGTACACTTTAAACCATCTACTAGGGGCGTATAGGTAAGTTGAAAATACCAGAGGTATGCCATTTTATCATGTTGAAAGGGGAATCATAGGCACTTTACCACTGGTTAGCAGTTCTATGGCCAGCATATTAAGGTAAGGCAAAAATCTGGGGGTACACCTTGCAAGAGATGGTAATTTCTAACATCACCTTTGTCAACAAAAAGGTCAACATAAAAGAGTTTTGTGAGCTGTTAGTCTGCATTTCCATTATAAGGTATTGCATCCATTTCCTGCACGTTATTTGAATTTAATCAGGAACTGGTAGGCCTTTTATTCCACTGGGCATTTCCCTGGTGGGCTAGAGCCCTTTGGGACAGGTTATGAAAGCCCAAGGACATACTTTGTGCCTCTGTAATCTTTCCCATGCTCAGCCAGGTAGAGGGATGGAGAGGCTTCAAAAGAGGGAGGGTGAAAGTATAGAGAAAGTGATGAGCGAGGGAGAAGGAAGAGAGAGAAGAGAAGTGTAGAGAGAGAATCGATGGATGAAAAGAGATTTTTGGCAGGGCTGCTTTTGATTCCTCGGTCTGGCCCTGCATACAAATCTTCTAAACCACATTTGCACATTTATTGAGTGAGGCCTAAAGGGCCAAATGAAGTGGAAAAAGCTGCATGCATGTGCATCACCAAAGGAGGTAGTGCCAAAAGAGAACAAGGCACACAAAGCAGCTTTATGAAGACAGAAGGAATGCATATTTGCTCGCTGTTTCTCAAAAGACTGACAGTTGTTAGTACAGAGGTTGACGGTAACATATCCTCCTGGACCTATAACAAGTTAATTTGGTCAACTATCACTCCATCAAGTTACCATAACAAAGACACATAGTTTAAGGTAATTCTTTTGGTATTGCCCAGATACATTTTTCTTGACTAATTTTTCCTGCAAACACCTGCAAATTTTTTGTGTTGTGATGTTTGGGGTAAACTGTTGTCGCGGTTAATCTTGACCTTAATGATTGCAACATGGCCAACACAAAAAGCCTTCAATCACCCTGGATTACTTTGCCAAAATCCTGAAGAGCCCTATTTAAAGTGGAAACTAAGGCACAATCAGCCTCGATTGCTTTTAAAAATACTGAAAAGCCTGCATTAAAATGGAAACAATGGCACTGTGTATTTGAAAACTATTTAATGGCCATCATTCCTGATGGAAAGAAAGAGTTAATGTTGGTCTTTAAGGAGAAGCTGGGGAAGAGACGTTTGATAAATTGCCACGTGGCCCTTTTGTTTTATGGGGTGAATGTATGGAGGCTGTTGGGCATTGACAAAAACATTTAACTGAAGCACACTTGTAGACATTTGGCAGAATGTATAGTTGAAGTAGACTAATATCAACACAAAGGCTTCAAGGAAATATAATATCTCAGTTCTGTGGCATTTTGAATATTTGAGTAGGCACCTGGACACCTAGCTTGGCACTTGCCAGCAGCCACTAGATTCCGTTCCAGCCTGATCCAGCTGCCACTTTTTGACCTGATGACACCACCAATTCCTGGGTTTTTCTACCTCACCTTTTCGCCAAAAGAATCTCTACCCATCCCAGAACTTACTTAATGCAGGCCACTGTGCAACCATGCAGCGACCATGGTACTGCCTTGCCAAAGGCAAGCCCGTCGGCTCCTGTCCATGCATAGACCACATCCAGCGCTATGAACCCTGGCCCAAAGACCATCCAATGCAACACCACATCCTCATCCGCCACCGGAGCCAACAAAAGCTGCCACTACTCCTTCGCCATCCTCCAAAAACTCAACAACACACACCGGCAAACAAGCTGCTGCCACACATTCCCAAGTATCATGGTAGGACCTTTCTCCTGCACCCATTACAATTTCACCTGCAACACCTTAGATGCTGACTCAACCAACTCTAAACAACCGACGCACATCACCATCCCGCACCAACTATCCACCATGCTCCTCAACATCTCATACCTGTAGAAACACTGCTCCCAAATGTGGGACCTCTTCAACAAAGACACGCTTGACATTATTTTCCAAACTGAAACATGGCTCAACCCAGCGTGCAACGTGGACATCACTTCAGCCATCCGCCTGCCTACAAAATCACACACCAGGACCAAACCCACAACTAGGCTTGCGATCATCTACAAAAATATGAACGACTGCACCACCTACACAGACTCAGATCCAAAATTCATGAAACACCTCCACTTCAAAATATGAATGGATTACAATGACACCCTTAAGGGTACCCTCACCTACCCCCAGACGGGCCCTGAGCAGAATTCTCCAACCACATTGCAGACTTCATCACTCCCCTCTCCATCGGCTTAACCAACTACATACTCCTCGGGGACCTCAATTTCCATCTAGAAGTCACCACAGACCCTTACTCCATGGCCATGCTTGACAGCCTCAACAACCTCGGACTCACCCAGCTCATCCAAAGACCAACCCACATAGCAAGCCACATTCTCTTCCCTTTTTTCTCACCCATCTCACATGGTCTGACCCCTTCATCATACATTTCAAGATATCCAACCACCAAGCCACCCCAGCAGAAAACCCTATAGCACCATCAAGACACTGGGGCATAATATCAGAAGAAAACAAGACCAAGACCTTACAGAAAACATCAACCCTTCCACACCGGTAACCTCAATGTCGACACCAAACTCTTCAATAAATGGCTAATTCACTGTGCAAAAGCACCCCTCCCACCAGTAACAAGACCTGCAAAAAACAACAAATGACCCAGCTGGTACACAGACTACCTCAGGTAGCCCAGGAGTCAGTGCAGAGAACTTGAGAGACAATGGAGACTTGACAAAAACACCACCGCAAGTTACACCTAGAAACCCGCCCTCAACCTCTACCACCAACATCTACAAGATGCAAACAAAAGGCCCTAACTCTCAGACTTGAAGCCAGCTCCAAAAATGGAAAATAATTCTTTACCATCATCAAGTTCTCCAATGCCACAGCTGCCAAGAACAACATCATTCCATCTCAAGCATGCTGCACCAACCTCTCTAACGTCTTCAAACAGAAGACTGACAAGATCTACAACACATTGGACCAAAAGCATACCAATGTGAATTCCCCCAACTAGCCGAACAACTCCTTCACTGCCAAACAGCAGCTATGCAACTGGAAGCCCCTCTTGAACAAAGAAACCACCTCTTGAACTGCTGACTACTATCCATACAGGAGCCCCCTCAAACACATGCCCCTACTTAATATACAACCTTGGAAGAACCATCATCCCAGATTACCACTATCATCAACACCTCCATAACCACAGCCAGCTTTCCGTTTTTCTGGAAAAATGCAGAAGTCAATGCCATACTGAAGAAACCAGCAGCACACCCCAACACACTCAGCAGCTACAGACCCTTCTCGCTCCTGCTGTTTCCAGCTAAAGTCATTGAGAAAGCCATCCATATCCAACTCGCAGAACACTTAGAACTCCACCACGATTAAGACAGCTCTCAATCAGACTTTTGCACCAACTACAGCACAGAGACAGCCCTCAATGTGGCCACCGATGACATCAAATGTATCCTTGACTGTCGAGAAATGGCCTCACTCATCCTCCTCAACCTCTCTGCAGCTTTCGATGCAGTCTCCCACAAGTCACTCTTCAAGAAAGCTTCAGCAGATGGATATCGACTGACTGGCCCTCATATGGATATACTCCTTCTTCACGGACAGAACTCAATGAGTTAGACTTCCTCCTATACCTCACACCCCAAGAAATTCATCTCTGGAGTCCCTCAAGGATCGTCGCTCAGCCCAACACTCTTCAGCAACTACGTGACATGCCTTAGGGACATCATCAGCGACCACGGCATCAACATCCTATGCCAATGACACACAGCTCATTCTCGCCCTTGCCCAATCAACCAGAACCCCCAAAGCAAACTTCATCAACTAAATCAGCAACATCACTGCTTCGATGACAAACACTTACCTCCAGCTCAACACAGACAAAACCGAACTCCTAATCTTCCATAACATCTACTTCCCTTGTGGTACCTCTTGTGCGCCCTATGAACATGGCCCCCAATGACCCATGCAGTACATGCCAGTAACCTTGAGATCATCCTGGACACCAAGCTCTCTTTAAACAGACAGAGCAATGCCATCTCCTCATCATGCTTCCACATCCTGTGAATGTTACGTAAGATCTTTAAGTGAATCCCCACTGAACACCAAATGAACGGCCCCCCATTCTTTTATGACAAGTAGACTTGATTACGAAAATGCCCACTATGTCAGAATCACCCAACAACAACTCCAAACCACCCAGAAGGCTGCTGCCAGATTCGACCTGAACATCCAGTGAAAGCCACATCT
Organism: Triturus cristatus; assembly: GCF_964204655.1. NCBI lineage: Eukaryota > Metazoa > Chordata > Amphibia > Caudata > Salamandridae > Triturus > Triturus cristatus. The sequence continues at coordinate 187,918,178 of NC_140589.1, forward strand.
CTCCATGCCACACCAATCTCCACTAGTTCCCAGACCAGGAAAGCTGTAAATTAAAGCTATTCACCCACGCCTACATAGCTGTCTACAACTCCAGTCTGGCTTACCTCAACCACCGAAATAACAACAGCCACCTGGACAAATCACTCTGTTTTCGATCAGATCCTGAGGCACAAGGAGGTATTCACATCGTGGGGAATAGAATTAAAAAAAGTGGAACCTCCCCGCTATCCCAGCCCCCTACAACATCTCTACAGTACAGAGGGCGTACTAAAAGGAGCAAAAGGCCCTGAGAATCTGGACCAAATGTAGGACGACGCCCAATCTATAAGACAACTTACGATTACAATTTTACACTCAGAAACAGCTAATGAAAAGGATATTCAGCTTTGGAGAACCCCAAATACACATTAAGGAGCAGCATGAAGAAAACAAATCCATAAGAATCTAAACATATTGCAGAACTGTAAAATCTGCTCCTGGAATGTGAACGGCCTAGCCTCTAAAATAGAGGATATCGATTTCACTGACTTCATCCTACAGTTCGACATACTGTTACTGCAAGAAACTTGGCAGATAACACACACTCCAATTGTAGGTTACAAAGAACACCTCATCGCAGCTAAAAAGGAGTCAGTACATGGAAGAGCCAAAGGAGGCCTCTCAATTTACATCTCAACAGAAATCTTATGGGAAGAAGACAACATCGATTTAGACTGCTGTTGGTTGCAATGTCTTAAACTCACAGCCTCAATTACCTGCACCTTGCTAATCCTGAACATTTACATGCACCCAACTTATAAGCAAAAGGGGAGTGATAACTGGAAGCAGCCATTAAATCCTTAAAACTAATTTACCCACAGGCCAACATAATATTGTCTGGGGATTTTAACATGAATTTGATGCAAGTCCAAGAAAATAACCTTCCCCCACCATAAAGGTCAGGCATGCCAACACATCCAGGCGCGATACCTTGGGTAAGAAATGCGCCACACTATTAAATAATCAATCATTGTATACTCTAAACGGTCGAGGTCGATTAGACAGCCCGGCAGCTTTTACTAGAGTGACGCCAAAATCAGGAGCAACCATCGACTTCACTCTAGTTGATTCAGATCTATTTCCACTCATCACAAATTTTCAAATAATAGAAAGAGCAGGCAGCGACCATTATCCTCAATCTTTTATATTAACCAATATTCATGAAACGCCCCGGTCAACTACCGGTCTCACACAATTCACCAATTTGTACAATTTAAACCGATTAATAATACCGTAGAGGCAATTATGGAGCACTGCTCGTTTTCACTGGCCGCCACCGATGCAACTTCACCAGAGATTGAGGCGTGGGAGTCACTTATTATTAGCCTGAATAGTAAGTTCTCACAAAGTTCTAGAGATAAAAATTTGGCGGGACAAATGGGTCAGCATGGTACACTCACGCCCTAAGGATAAAAAAAAGACAACTAAATAAAGCCCTCAGACAAACCCGAACTCACGGCCAACAACCTTCTCGGGAGGCTCTGATTACAATTAAACAAAAGAGAAAAAAAAAGAGATTTGTGCAGCGAAATGCACACATAATGAACAACTTTGGTCAAAAATTCTTCACGTCAGCCGACAACTGAACTCAAAAGAGTTTTGGGCCCAAATTAATGTCCTATTAAATGGAAAAAATCGGCATTACAACTCCGACATAACCGAGCATGCATGGAGAGCCAACATAGAGGCTACGTTTAACACCCCGAAAGCCCTTGGGACTATTGTAAAAAACGACTCACTGGAGGCAAGAAGGTTCAGTGCCAGTGACACTTTTATTAGAGAACATCGAATGGCGGAGACACCGAAACTAACCTCCCAGACCTCAGACCCCATCACTTGCAAACTAAATTTGAACGTGCGTAGTAACCCCCAAGTTAAACAACCTGAAGGTAAACCTCAGTGAGGTCCACCTGAAACACTAGGGTCAGACCAATCAAGTCTTGAGCCACAGATCACACAAAAAGAAGTACTGAACGTCATAAAAAAACAAAGGTCTGATGGAGCGCCGGGACAAAACGGCCTGCCCAACGCCCTATTAAAAAAAGATCCTGTATTTTGGTCACATCACTTATCATCACTATTCGCTAATATTTTGGAATCTCACTCAATCCCAGATTCTTGGCGAGGAAACATAATACACCCACTATTTAAATCAGGGGCTCGCTCAAATCCCTCCAATTATAGGCTAATAGCCCTCATTGATGTTGAGGCAAATTTTGCCGCAAATCTGCTGAAAGACCTGGAGGATTGGGTTGACAGCATCAAATTGATCCCTAACACACAAACAGGCTTCCAAGCTGGAATGGGCACCTTAACAAATCTATCTGCCGTTACGCTATTGGCCAACCAAGCCATCGCCAACTCCAAAGTCCTGTATGCATGTTTTGTGGACCTCAAGGCAGCCTTCGACAAGGTCCCCAGACAAGATCTGTGGGCAAAAATGAAATCTTGGGGAGCTCCTACAAACCTATTGGACGCAATTATTAACCTCTACTCCAAAACATGGGTTCAAATAAAAATGGGAGATGGTCGAACTTTAACAAACAAAATCACCACTACCAACAGCCTAAAACAGGGCTGCGTCCTAGCCCCCAGTTTATTTAACATATACACAGCTGACATAGATAACAACTTACGCTTGATATTAGGAGACCCCCTAAAATTGGGGGACGTGAGAATAGCATGTCTGCAATATGCCGATGACATTGTGCTGCTATACCAAACGCCCCGCGGCCTCCAACGTTTGATAAATCAATTAGCAGTATACACAATTTCAAACCAATTAGACATAAACTTTAAAAAGACAAAGGTTATGTGTTTTGCGAACCCACAAAAAAAGATACCAAACTTTAAATGGACAATTACAAGTAATTGCTTGGACCAGGAGGAAACATATAAATGGAAGGGAAGCTTACTTATTTATCCCTGGGCCGTGGTGGTGTCAAGCTGACCTTTTCCCTGGCAAGTGCTCGGCCCCCTGGTTGACCGGTCTCCCGCCGCCGCTCTCACACCTACAGCGGCCGCGGAGCGGTCCTTGGACTTCAACACCCAGAGCCCCTAGCGGCAGGAAGTCGCCGCCGCCGCCGTCTTTCGCGCCAGGAGGCGCATAAGAATCGCCTCTGACTCCGGCTGAGCGGGAAGCTTACTTATTTATCCCTGGCCCGTGGTGGTGTCAAGCTGACCTTTTCCCTGGCAAGTGCTCGGCCCCCTGGTTGACCGGTCTCCCGCCGCCACTCTCACACCTACAGCGGCTGCGGAGCGGTCCTTGGACTTCAACACCCAGAGCCCCTAGCGGCAGGAAGTCGCCGCCGACGCCGTCTTTCGCGCCAGGAGGCGCATAAGAATCGCCTCTGACTCCCGCCTCGCGGGACGCGCGCGGGTGGCGCCGGGAGAAGCCCGGGACAAGGGCGGGCCCGTCTTACGCCCGTCATCGCCAGGAAGAGGCAGGGCTGGGCCCCCCCTCTAAGTCCTGATTTACATAGACAAAGGTACTGTGATCACCACGGGGTGTGGTATCCCCATTTGTTGGGACTTTGGGATTGCGTCCTAATGGTGTACTAATTTTGCAGAGGCTGTTTGTCTGCTTCACCTAATAATTCGTCACCATAAAGTTCATTGTCCAATCTCATTGGGTTTTGCATTAGTGCATCCAGGTGTATTCATCATCCTATTAACATAGCTACGTCAATGTTTTGTATTGTTTGGCTATTTTAAACTATACTACTTTCCATCGTAGTCTGACTTTTTAGTGTTGTACTTTGATCGCCATTTTAACCGTAAATAGGCTTATGGCAGGAAGGGGTAAACGTACGGGGGGGGCTGGATCAGTTATGGGCACCTTAGACCAGTTCATAACACGAGCTGCTTCAGTCCTAGAGCAAGAAATCGCCATAACTGAGCGGCGACTCTCTACTGAACCAGCGCTGACAAGACGTTCATCTATTGGGCCTTTGGCATTAGCTAAATCACCTACTAGATTAGACGTGCTTATGGTGGATAATCCCTCCCAGCTCGAGATTCTTGAGGCAAGTTCCATTCTGATCCAGAATAGTATAAGGATTTCTGAGGCCTCTGGTGAGGCCGCCTCTGTAGATGAAAACTCTACTAGATTGAATGAAATATACCCCCAGACTCGAGCTAGTAAGAAACTTAAATCTAAAAGTACTACTTATCCCAAAAGGAAAAGAAACGAGGATATTCAAGGTGGGAGGCAGTCAAAACTCCCTAAAAAGAGTTCTAATCTAAATAATGTTTCTAGCACTTCTTCTATGAGGGATTGTGAAGCCAATGCTGTGGGTAACAAGAACTCCCCTGTCCAGCTGAATCCTGATGAGTCGATTACCCAAATTGAGCAGATGGTCCGTTCATTATTACTCCCTTTGGTTGAGAGGGTCAAATTGATTACCACAAAAGTTGAACGCCTCGAGCAGACGATGCTCGACAATTTCTGCTCTTTAAAAAATGTCATCAAACTTGCTACGCGAGTGAGAGACAATCCTAACCATAGCCAAGCAGCTTCGCCAGCACCCATCACAAATACCTCAACTGTCCCCGTTGCTGACCCTGTTGCAGCCACTAGTGAAAGGTTAGGGACTGACCAACCTATCGCCCCGGTTAACTCCTGTCACTCTAAGCCTCGGACAAGCTTTTCTAGAAGTAAACAGGGGGGTAACGACCCTGTGGAGACTCTCATTAGGACAAGCAGGGGTGTGGAGGCAGGATCTAGCAGTTTAACATACACTGACCCAGCGAAACCTCCAAACGTTCACATCCATCTTCCACCAGATTCTCTTCCTTATACAGCAGTATTAACGGGTGTCCCGGTACTAAAAGATGGCAAGTCTGAATCTTACCCTGAACTCAGAAATAAAGTGACCTTCTGGCTAAACAATAACAGACCGATCCATGCTGGTCTGGATGGGAAGATCTTATTTGCCAGAAGGGTCTGTTGGGTTGGAACGAGACAAAAAGACGTTGAGGGTGATTGTATTCTTGTAAATTTTCGGGACAGACGCATAGTGCGTCTCATCTGTGATGATCCACTCTCTGAGGGCCAACCGGGGATAGGAGTGCGCGATCTGGACTATTTTTATACTCTAGGCACTAACTATGAAGAAAGACCCCTCTATCATCGGGGGGTGCCGAGGCTGCTCTCTGAGTCCACTATTCCTCATTCTGGTTATCACTATCCCAACTACAATCTAGGCCATTTTGTCTGACCGGTACTCCAGTTCCCAAGCAAAGCTATGACAGAAACAGTTGTTCCTATGACCAAAAGGGCCGAAGTCGAGTTCCCCTTAGCCGGGATGCCAAACATAGTCAGGCACTCCCCTTTGCAAACGTGTATAGAACAGTCAAAACATTATACCAACAGGACGAACATTGTTTGCCAGGTTAATCTGCCAGGTACAGGGATGGGAACAATGCTCTCGTGGAACATAGCAGGGCTGAAGTCAAAGATGGATTCACCAGAGTGGGTTCAATTTATTGGTAACTTTGATGTTTGTCTCCTCCAAGAGACCTGGTCCTCTGAGCCCCAGTTTCTCCCGGGCTTTCTGAATTTCCACGTTCCTGCATCTAAGGGACCCAAAGGGCGCCCTATGGGCGGCTTAACAACATGGGCACGCCAAGAATTATTCACGGCGGCCAATGAAATTCACACAGGGTCTCCCGACATTCAATTGGTCAGGTTATCCTTGGGTCTAGTGGGTGACGTGGATATTTATAACTTGTACCTGAAAGGGACCAATGGGGCAAAGTCCAGGACTCTGGTTGCATTGGATTCCCTCATCGCCTAGCACTCATGTGAGAGGGGAGTGCTTGTTGTGGGGGATCTGAATGTAACCTTTGAACCGCTTCTAAATCCAGACTCCTGTTGGGGACTTGACCCCGAGGAAGATCAGTTTTGGGGGATCCCGGGCCTCGACATGGACCCAATAAAACGTTGGTCTGAGATTGTAGTGCAGGTCAATGCTCTCTGTTTTGAAAGAGGCTTGAGGGCTTTGAATGGAAGAACTCCAGGGGACAAGGAAGGGGCTTACACTTTTGACAATGGCCGTCACAGGAGCAGAATTGATTACGTCCTCTGCGGCATGAGGTTATGGCAGCATGTAAAAGACATGGTAGTCGAACCTAGACCTGAAAGTGATCATAACCCCCTATGCGTAACGCATTGCTGGTGGATAAATGGAGATGCTGAAGTAGAGGAGACGATACTCCAGCCACCAGAAATATTTCCCTCCAATGATATGCGTAGGCTTAAGTGGAACATGGTAAAGACTAATGGTAAAGCCGTTGATACAATTGACAACTTGTTGTCCAAAGCAGTAGTGGAGGTTGAAAGCTGCAGATTTATAGATTCAGGTATCTCATTAATCACCGGTATTCATGAAACATTCTTTGAGGAACTACGACAGTTTTTCCTTAAACCTGTCAGGAAAAATAATCGACTCCCACCAAAGCGCTTACGGTGGTATGACAAGAATTGCAAGAGTGCCAGAATCAATCTTACTACAGCTCTCTCTAGCGTTGACATTGATTGCATGAGGGAAGCCCGCCAATCGTACAAAAAATGTATAGCCCAGGCTAAAAAGAACTGGGACGAGCTTTACTGGTCGGACTTAAAAGATGCCAGCGACGCGAGGGACTCACGGCTATTCTGGAACATTATTAAGTGGGGCAGGGGTGGGTTACCTGATCGCCCCCCAAATTATGTTTCACAAGAAGACTGGGTAAATTATTTCAGACCCCAATATGCATGCGAGTCCCAGATAAATCTTGCAGGGGAGATACCCCTTGTTTTTTTCTCTAGTGGTCCTTTCAGCATTAATGATACCTTATTGGCTTTACGATCTATAGCTGCTGGGCGAGCTCCAGGACCAGACGGGATCCCATCTGATCTTTTCCTTCACAACAAAAAGACCTGGAGCGAATACATTACCTCTCTGGCAAATGCCATTGCTGTAGGCGCCCCTGTCCCAAAATCCTGGGGGGGGGCTGTTATAATTCCCGTGTTTAAGAAGGGCGATAGAACCCTCCCTGGGAATTATCGACCTATAAGCCTAATCGATACCATGCAGAAGGTCATTGGGAGAATGATTCTGAACCAGCTGTTAACATGGGTTGATGATAATCAGATTCTCTCTCCCTTTCAAGCTGGTTTCCGTAAGTCAACCAGTACACTGGATCACGTCTTTCGATTTGTACAACTCCACTGGAAAGTAGTTATCTTGGGGAAAGGCAGTCTCTATGTAGCCATTGTGGACCTAAGAGCTGCCTTTGACCTTGTCCCTCGCCATCGGTTGTGGGTGGTACTTGAAAAACTAGGGCTTCCAGTGGAAATTCTGACCCTGATTAAGAGACTCCATGACTCGAACTTTGCTAAAATCCAGTGGGGAGGTGCGGGCGAAGTCACCCCAGAATTCCCGGTTGAACGAGGTGTGCGGCAAGGCTGCACTATGGCCCCTACCCTCTTCTCCCTGTATATCAACGGGATGTTTGCGGATGATACGCTCATCGTATCAAAAACCCCAAGTGGCTTACAGAAAGCTCTACTAGTCTTTGAGGATTTTTGCCTTGGCCACGGATTGGAGGTGAACGTGGCTAAGACGAAACTCATGGCCTTCAATCCGCATCCAAGTTTTAGAGGGAGAAAGTTCTTTCTGGACGGGCAATCAATAGAAATGGTCCCCAATTTCGTTTATTTGGGCATACACATAACCAGTAGTAACAAATGGGATAAGCATATCGAGGTAGCCGCCCTGAAACTCAGGCAAATCTCGGGAGCCTTAATTAAAGAACATAAAAAATCTTTTACCAAGCCCGTAAAACCTGTGCTTCAAGTTTATGAGGCGAAGGGCTTGGGTTCAGCTTTGTATGGGGCAGAACTATGGGGGCTTAATCAGCTGGTCCCTTTAGCCTTAGCCGAAAATTCATTTCTTCGCGGCATAACAAACCTCCCCCAGAGCTCCCCTATGGTTCCATTAAGGTATGAGTTGGGTAAGAGGGCTATCGTGGACATTGCAAGACTTCGTCCGGTTTTATACTGGCGAAGGCTCTGGACTACGCCTGAGCTCACCCTGTATGCCCAAGGGCTCATGAATGTTGTTGTGTCAGATGTTTTTCATAAAATCGATTGGCTGAGGCAGCTCCGCCAGACCCTGACACTAATGGGCATGGTGGGGTTATGGAGCGACCCAGCAACTGCTCAGTTTCCCACAAAGAAAACCATAAAAGTTATTTACTGGGAATGTGTCGACCGACAGGTGTGGAGTCAAGCTAACCCTAATGGGATGACCGGCCGCTATCTAGAGGTCAAGATCACGCCTGCTCTTGAACAATATTGGGACTTGATCGTGCATCCCAGAGACAGGAAACTCTACTTTCAGCTTAGAGTAGGTTCTCTACCGCTTAAGTCCCTCACAGGCAGGTGGTCTAGCCCCCGAGAGGTAACTTGCCCTGCCTGCGGGTTGCAGGCAGAATCTATTGCCCATTTCTTGTTTGTTTGCCCTGTGCTAGCTCCTCCTAGACGAGTGTGGCTGTCACCACTGTGTAGAAATTTGGGCACTAGGAGCAGTGTTGTTGCTTTAAGAATCTTATGCACCAACACTTCCCCAACTATTGCTATACCGATGGCTAAATTCTTGGGTTGGGCATGGTCCTTAAGGGCGAAAGCTTGTGTCAACCCCCTGAAAATCCCCCACCACACATCCGAACTTGCTGTTATTCAGAGCATACCTTAATTAATTGTTTCCTCAAACTAATATAGCTGAAGGGGGTCTTTTTATTATGTATTATCACACTTGTTGTTATTCTGATTAGTTTAATGTCTTTTAAGAAAAGAATTTGTAAACTACTTATTCTAAATATTTTAATGTATTTTAAATGTATTGTTTGTATTTATGCTTGTCTTTTATGATTCTTTTTTTTAAATCGAATAAAGACTGATGATGATACATATTTGGGAATAATTTTGGATCGTCACCTTAATTACAAGCAACACTTAGAACAGCGGAAAACAAAAGCCAAACAGTTATTATTTGCATTTAAAACCCTGCAAAACAAACTCAGCGACTGCTCGACGTCCCATCTATTAAAGGTTGTGGCGGCAAAATTCTTACCTTCGATCGAGTATGGCTCAGAACTCCTAAACACAAAGGACGCAACAAAACTGAACATTGCCCAAACTAGCCTCTTCAAAAAATTATTTAAAATTCCGTGCCACATCCCTCAAGCCCGGATCAGATTAGAATTTGGGTTAAAAAATCAGATTCCGTCAAGACAAGGAGGGCTGGTAAAATATTATTGGAGAATGCGGGCAGCAGAGGAAGAGTCTCTGGCACATTATTGTTGGCTGGAGGTTGAAAGGCAATCTAGACTGAGCAACTCTGTTTATCCATCCTTAAGGAAATCGATCGAAGCTTTAAAGCTAGAGGAAGCTTGGCACACAATCCCATCCTACCCGGAGTTCAAACGTACAGTTAACCTCAACCACCGCCTTAACTTCTACCAAGCCACCAGACACCTTCGATCTGCATCCTAGACATCAAGAAGACCAGTAGCAGAAGACACCCCTTCTCATACCTCGCAGCCAAGACCTGGAACAACCTCCTGAAACACCTCAAAACCTCTCCCTCCTTCATAGAGTTCCAAAATAACCTCAGACATGGCTTTTCCAGATGAATCAGGTATGATCTACACCTCAAGCCTCAGGACTGCCCTACTTAGCGTCTTCTCAAGGGTGATTAACCATGGTCAACAAATTCACAAAACATAACATTGAAATTTATGGGTTGCACTAAACACGCTCAAACATATATGGATGAAAAAGGGTGCAACATAAAGGAGTGTCAATATTTATCAAAGTTAATAATTGTTCTTAAACCAGTGATAGGCTTATTTTCACTCTTTTACCCAGTGGTGGCGATATTAGCTCTATACTGGAAAAGAATAAAAAAGTGCTTGCATTGCGGATTGGCTGTATCAGGGGTAAGGAACATAGAATAAAGTTGAAAGAGGGGACAATCCTCGTGGTTCATAAATTTAGACCCAAACCTTTAATTGCCAGGAGTGATGCTAAAAATGTTTTAAATTCATTGTAAGATAATGGCATTATTGAGCCTACTGATTTAGCTGAGTGAGTTTCAGCAGTGGATATTGTGGGAAAAAATGTCTTGGAAAATCTATCATTGCACAGATTTGTTCTCCCTCAGTAAAAATATTGTCATTGACTGTCATCCACTTCCTGAAATACACAAACATTCTGGTGGCATTTGGTATTGCATGCTTTTTCTTTAAACCTGGTTACCATTAGGTCACCCTGCCCAAGGAGTCACTGGATATAGCAACGTGTGTTACTCAATTTGCGCTACATACTTATTTAAGATTTCCCTTTGATGGTCATCGGCTGGCAGCATCTTACGAATGCTCATGGATATTTTGTTAAGGTGCATAGTTATAGGACAAATGTTTCTAGATGACGAGCTGATTTGTGTTGGAACCGCTCAGGAAAATAATTAAGTAATAGATACGTTTGAGAAAATCCTTCTTTTTGAGTGATCACCCTCGTTCTTGGCTGACTGGTATTGCTGTTTCTTTTTTAACTTTGCACACTTGGGAACTGCTTTGCAGTGCTTAGTGTGTTTGATCCAACCCCTAAAACTTGCTAAAATAGGCTACTCCCCAATTGGAAGAGTTGACTTTCCAGTAAGGCCAAAGCATATGGTGCAGGAAAACTCACCAATTGAATGGGACGGTAAATGTCACTTGTTGTGACATGTGACATATGTTTTACCACATGTTATGCCATCCACTAGGCTAACATGGCTTCAAACCTACTTTTAGTGTAAACCTACTCCTGCAGCTTTTGGACCTGCAGGCAAACCTGTTAAAATAACCCTTTTTGACAGGAAAGAGCCTACTTTCATAGATTACATAAGTCATCTCCAAGGGCCTGATTACAAGTATAGGTGCTATTTATCACACTTGGTAAACAACAATATCATGGGGTGCATTATTTATCGGGTGCAATGAATAGCACCTAACATGAGTTTCTTGGGACTAACATGCAGATTTTGGTGTTTAACACACCAAATCCGCATGATACAGTAGTTACGGAATAGTTTTCCCAGGGTTGACCTGCCGAAATTTACCAACAGTTGAGGTATTTACCACACTCGATAATTATGTGATATGTTAATTAACACTCAACTCATAATTCAGACCCATGCATAAACGGGGTGGCACTAAGATGCTGCTTAACTAGCACTACTGGTTGCTAGCCATTCTCAAGTGGCGTTGTAGAAGTGATTAAGTGTAAGGATAAGTTTGTTATCAGATAACACTGAAAGGTTTCAAAAGAAACAATGAGTGTTACTCCTCATCGAAGTAAAACCTGGGAGAAAGTTGCAATAGATGTCACTAGTCAACATAATTTGTCGGCATTGCATATGAGATAATTCATTGCAATCATTTGCCACTTTTATAAAGTGGATTCAATACGTTTTTGAGAACACTCATATAATACACATTGTGATATTTTTGGAGGATTTACTTGGAAATGGAAAATGTTCCAAATGTCCTGGTCTCAGACAAAGGGTTACAACAAAATGTTGAGTGTTTTAAGGTTCTATGATATCAAGCAGAGAAAAAACTGCTCTATTGTCCATCTGTTAATGGTTTGGTCAAACATGGTAATAGGTTTCTTAACGAAGTGTTACTGACTGCCTTCACAGCTAATCTGAATGTGAAACATGTATGGAAATGACACTTTTTGCATGATCCCCATTTTCTGGACTGATGCTGTTGTTTTGTTAACTCTGTGAACTGGAACTCTGCTAACCTTCCCCCAGTGTTTGTGCAATGATCTGTAAAACATTTTAAAATTGCCTCACCTCATAACTAGCACATGTAACTTACCTATAAGTCTCTAGTGTATGGTACAAAAGTGTACCCATGGCTTGTAAGTTAAATGTCACTGGAGGACTGCAGAATATATAATACCACCACTAAAGTGACATGGCAAAACATGATTGCAGGCCTACCACCAGTAACCCGGCTGTGCAAATGACCCATTTGACAGGCCCAAACCTCTCTTTTACATATGAAAAGGTCACCCCTAGGTATGTCTTAATGCCCAGAAAGGAAGAGTGCATGCTATTTAAAAGTAGGATAAGAAAAAGATTATGTTAAAACATGTCCTTACAATGATAGGGCCTCAAAATATATTTTCAGTGTAGCATGCTTAGCTTTTCCATTGATAAGCAGTGGCAGGGAATATTAAAATTAAATAATGTTATCCTTGCCAAGGAACCAGATACATATTAATTCTCAGACTTAAAAAAATATGTATTACAAATCCATTTCATTGCTAAAGTTGCATTTGTAATAAATATATTACAAGATGTACTTTTAACAAATCAGATTGTATTTGCCTATAGAAGCCCATTTGCATGAACTTCCAGCTGTCACCCAGAAGCTGACTAGCTCATTGATGAGGTGTGAACTGGCTCCAAGAACTGAGATAAAGGACTTGAGTATGGGGAGGTGTTCTTTTGACAGGATGGCCAATTTAGCAGTGCCCAGGGACTTACAATCTTCACAGAGGCCAACACTGTCACTAGTACATGTGCTAACACCTAGGCCTGCCCCTTTTTTCCTTGTAGGCAGCCAGGCACCAATCCCATGGGGAGAAGAGCTGCTCCAAAAGCCAGTTTTGAGTGACTGCAGAGTAAGGGTTGCTCATTTATTTGGCCTCACCTCTTGGGTGGGTGTATGAGCTCTGCACAAGGGAGGAAAGGTTTCTGCCATCTTGATTTTAAGTACAGAAGGACACTGGGATTTTTTACAGTATGGCCACATACTTACTACTACAAATGTGGGTTATGTTGCCCCTAGGAACTTTTTCCCTACTGATTAAGAGGAGGTCAGGAGTCATCCCCAGCTACAGGGTAATGTGAGGTATCAATGTGGCACTCCTGAGTATTCCTTTAAGAAAACTACTGGACCTGTGGAAGACACATGCTGGTAAAACCTGTGAGGAGAAGCCTAAGTGCTAGACCTGCTCCTACTTGTACCCCATACAATGATATGGACTCCAATGGTAATTTGGCTGACTTTCTGTTAAAGTATAGGAATACAAAAGCTACATGGATGTTTGACTCCCTAGCTCTGCAGGCTACACTGGCATTGAGATTGTTTCTTGTTCTCCTTCATTTTGTGGTGGCTTTATAAAGGTGCTGAAGTCCATATTGCAGCATCAGGGAGGCTGTCTCAGATTGCTCCTCCAAACAAGATGTCCACAGGTTCTCTTTCGGTAGTGCTGTGTGGAGTGCATTGTTATGCACCAAGGGTCTTATGGATGGAATCCTCCACATACACTTGTTCACAGTCAATGCAGATGGTTTTGTTCAGTGTGTGCATCACCTTTTCAATTTTACCCCTTGCTTCGGCTCAGCAGGGTGTAATTTGCATGTGGGTGATAGTGAGGGACTGCAAATAGTCCTTGAAGGATTGTCTTTGAAATAGGGGCCCCTTGTCTTCCTTGAGGGTATTCTGGATCCCAAAAGTCACAAATGTATTGTTGAGACACCTCCTGGTGTGCCCAAATGTGGTCACTTGCAACACTATTAACAATTGGGAATGTGGAAAATGCATCTGAGACTACCAGCATGTGGCGCCCATTGAGAAGTGAGACAAACTTCACTCTAATGTCACACCAGGGGCCATCTTTTGGGCTGTTGGTCACCACCAGAGAGGGGCAGTCTGGTGATTTACAATGACACCTGGCGATCAAGTCATCGACTCTGCCATCCCGAGCTGGGAAGCAGACTTTTTTGCCTCAAGTGTATTCCCATCTTAGTTGATACTTGGTGGCCTGTGTGTGCCAGGGCTAGCATGGTTTCCCGTAGTGAACGAGGGACAACAATACAATGTCCATGAGGGAGGAGGCCTGGTTCCATGTTGCAGAGTTCACAGAGCAGAGAGGTCACATTAAGTGATGTCATCATACTTTCCACTGTCTCAGAGAAAGTCTTTCCATTTTCCTGACACGGTGGGCTCTTAGATCTTCAGGAGGCATTGGTCTAATGCTGCAGCGCTACAATGTCTTTGAAGGATACAGACTTAATACAGCTTCTTCCGCAACTCAGTTTGCGTACTCATCTGCATAAGACAGGGGTCTAGAGGGGCCGGTAAAACGGTTTTCAGTGAGTGCCTCAATGGTAATCATTAGGATTGTCAGATTCTGATTGAAATCAATGTTCAACTGGTAGTTTTGGAGCTGCAGGGCTCATTTATCAATGCTGACTGGTGGATGTAGCTACCAACTCAAACTCTTTTGTGGGGTTGAAGTAAGCCATCAATGTGACTTGGAGAAGTGCTTGTTGGCTTGGAAGACATCATCTAGAGTATGTCATCATGTCAATGGAGTGGATGTTTTAGTGAAGCATTTTGGAGGGCATGCCAGCATCGCCAAGTTGGGGATGAACCTCTTATAGTATGTTGCGAGGCTGAGGAAAGACCTAACTTCAAACGCAGAAAAGGTCCTGGAAGCTTCCTTGATATTTATGCACTCTATGGATCGAATTTGATGTCCTCGTTAGAAAAGATCTGAATAACTAGATTTTTCCAGTGGAATAACTGGCACTTCGATTGGTGGTGAGGCCAACTACGTCAATCGTTTTCAGAACTACATGCAGACAACTGCAATAGTTGTTGAGGGTGGGGTCTTGCCTGAGGATGTCATCACTGACTTCCTAGATTGCATTCTGGTATACTTTTGCTGCTGATGAAATTCTGCAGTTGTGCCTCTGGTAGCTAGCGGCAGACGCCAACATGAGTGGACAACTAGGAGCTGTATCTGCTGCCCTCATGGAGTTCGAGTTGATGGTAACCTTAGTTGAGGTCAAACTTTAAGAACCACGTTGAGCCTTTGATGTTGGCAATCAGGTCAGCAATGGCAGGGGAGATGTGTTGTTTCCGCTTTATGGCATTATTAGGAAGGCGCTTGGTGATACAGATTCAGATGCATCTGAGTTGTTTAGTTCTGTTTCACTGAGATACCCATGGGGAGGCACCGGACACTCTTTCAATGATATCAGAAACTTTGAGTAACTGCAGATCTCGTTCCACCACCGGATGGAGGTCTAATGGAAACCTGCATGGTCTGAGCACAACTGGTTGGAGCGCGGGGTTGATGTGGAGGGAGACTGGGGGGCCTTTTAGGCAACCAGGCTGTTGAAAAGGTTTTGAAAGGTCACTGTCAAAGAAGAGGTCCCTAATGGAGGCAGTGAAGAGAACAAATTCCAAAGACTCCACTGCATCACCGCTGAGGAGTGTCTCTGAGTCCACTGGGGTGGGAAAGAATTTGGTCAGAAACAAGTGACTGCCATGGGACATGAAACAGGTGAAGGTTCCTGTCAGAGGGATGGGTGTCAAGCTCCCATAGGAAAATATGTGGGCCACTGTAGGCCGCAGGGGGGGTTGTGTCTCTAGGGCATTGAATTGTTCCAGGCTGATGATATTGACTGACACTCCCATATCGATGAGAGATGTGACTTGCGCGAAACCAAGCTAAATTTCGCAAGTACGGCAGACCTATCCCAATGGTCACCCAGGTTCCAGGATACATGTAATCAGGAAAATATTGTCATGTTCGTCTTCTGTAGCGATGTATCCATGGCAGGTGTTGGATGTGGTGTACTCTTGGTCTGGTTATGTTATGTTATAATCCTGAGGGGGCCGGAGTCGTAAGGGGACCCTGGTTTTGCTCCAATCAGGAGGGAAGCGACTTGATTAGGAGAGGTGGGAGAAAATCCAAAGAAAGGGCAGTAGTCCTGCTCTGTCTGAAGTACATGATCATTGGAGGCCAGGTGATGAGAGGTATCGAATTTATTGAACATTTGGTTAAACTTATCTTTAAAGTAAATGCTAGGGTATCGCACAAGTGTTGGCTTTGTGTGGTCGCCTCTCTTTATGGGCGGAGGTGAGCTTAGTGACCACCTGAAAAAGATCCTTGGTGGAATTAGAGGCATTTTCAATCATCTGTATGTAACAATTACTTTGCTCTTTGATGAGAAGATTTTTATATTTGGCTAAAGCATATTATATTATCGTTTTTATTAGGCATCATAGTGCTTTCACCCGCTCCTTTCCTGACATCTGCAGGCTTACTTCTCCAGCCTGAGGGCTTCAGAAATCCATGGAGTAGAGGGTTCCTTCCTGTTGGAGTAGTGAGAGGAATTAGGAGGAGCTAGCTTAAGAATGGTGAAGTTAAGCCAGTCCATTTAGTGTGTGGATGCTAGCTCAGCATCTGGAGGGGGGGGGGATAAGTAATTACGTGCCAAAATCTGTGGTAGAATGTCAATGTTTAGCTTGCTCCAAGCTCTGTGAGTGATGGACTCAACTGGATTGGCATGGTTGTAAAATTTGTGAAGTGTATTAAGCTCAAGGATAATGGCTTTGTGGTCATACCAGCTGATCAGGGGAACCCTTTTACCAGTAATGTGGGGGTTTCTAGTGAAGAGCCCGCCTAGGGTATGTCCAGCTGAATGTGTGGATTCCTTAATAAGTTGATTAAGTCCTAATGATTAGCAGATTTCCAAGAGGGCTTCTGTGTCTTTGTCCTCTTTGGTTTCCAGATGAAAATTGAAATTTCCTAGTATAGAGAAATTGTCCGACTGGAAACTGTACTCAATACTGACTGAAAACTATTTATAAAGTTGTTTTTAGTGCGAGGGGGCGATATATAAGTATGCCTTCAAAGGTCAGCTGCTTATGGCAACCTAAGCTAAAGAAGAGAGCTTCACAGTCAGTGGAAGGGGCAGCAGAACAATTTGCAGTAAGGCCACTGTGGTATATCAGGGCAAGGCATCCGCCTCTTTTTAAAGGTCTATTGAGTTTGAACAGCGAATGGCCAGTCGGGACGACCACCACAAAATCCAGGTGGGATGCCTCACCACCCCAAGTTTCAAGGTGATCATTGTCCTGTGGTAAATAAAATATCACGCTGTCATAATTTTTCAGATATCAATAAGATCATGCATAAAGCAAGAGGCTGAGTCTGTGGTATCAGATTCATAAAGGGCTTTATTCCAATAACTCGAGTCAAAGGGAGAATATCTCCATCACCAAAAAGGATCTGGACGGGGCTGAAAAGTATTCTCAATATTCTCAAAACATTATTCACAGAGTACAGTATATATACATTTCTCAATTGTACGTAAGCAAGAGAGCAAGAGAGAATGAGATAAGAGCATGTGGGCGTGTAAGTAGGCGTGAAGGTGGGCGTCCATGTGGGCGTCCACTTGATGATAAGGGGTAAATTGTCATGTGTGGGTGGATACCTGGAGATGATTTCGCAATGTCAGCAGAAATACTTGGCAGAGATGCGCGCGCAGCAGCATGACGTGTGATTGACGTGCAACTAGAGGGTGAAAGGGACTTGACATTTAGCTCTACATGTGGAGACAAAAGTCTGGGGTTATGTCAACCTAATCCCAAATCATATCTAATATCCTATGTTTAAAGAACTGTGTTATCCACAAGGGAAGGGCTCTCGGACAGAATCTATTCTATACTGACTGTGTGTGCGTGTACAAGCGTCCAAGTGTCTACACTGAATGCGAGGGGATGGGAATATTCCATGGTGACAGGGCTATGAATTACTTGCATGAGGGCAGAGAAACCGGGCCTTTTGCTTGGTAGCTGGAAGAATGTTTACTTAAACTACTAGACAGGAATGCATCGGCTGAGGAGCAAAATAGATAATTCGAAGGTGAAATACAGCTTCTTGGCAGGCAGGCGAAAACTGGCCGAGGCAGGCACCGTTAGCTGCACAGGGAGTAGGACAAAGTTCATGGATACAGATGCGAGCTCAAACTGATGCTGTCAGAGGCAGAGAGCAGGGAAAGGCTTTGAGGACAGAATCGGGCCTACTCTGCCTGAACTGCAAAAATGGAGTAACTTAGCCATAAAAAGTCGGTGGCCTTTCATACTTAGGAATCGAATATCCAGCCCATTCATGGCGGATCTGACAGAGGACATGTTAACGGTGGACGCACATGTGTTTGCGTCTTCGAAACTGGAACTGGAGGGAACATACATGTACTTGTAACATGCATATAGAACCGTTGGGGTCCAAGATAGGGGACATAACTGGTCAGGAGAATCCACATTTCCACAGTCCAGCAGATCTGCAATTTCATACTTATGTTTGGGCAGGGAACGTGCATTGATTAAGGCAAGATGAAGCTTGGTTCCATTTTTATTGGAGGGGGGCTGGCCATGTGAAGTAGTCAGGGGGTGTAGTGGCAGTCCTGTTATATTTGTGTTGCACTTAGGGCATGTCAAACATGGCAACTGATGCAGAGAGGCCATGGAGAAATTTATACAGTGGGGGGAGCAAGGAGGGCATAGAAATAGATTGGTCTTACCTGAATATTTAATTTAGGCTTCTTGATGATGGGGTAAAGATTCAGGGGTTCTGACCCTGGGCCTGCTCCAGGCATGGATGGGTGCAGACATGCTTGCTGTAGGCCATGTTTAAATACTCTATTAGAACAGGGGGCGTGTCCAGACTAGGTGCCAGAGCATGAAAGAGAAAAGTGAGTGGCCAAAACAAATGGGGCTTTCCAACTGGAGCCCAGCAACCCCTGCAGCACCCATAGACTCTCCTGTGGGTGTTGCCACTGGTAAATAATATGTTGAGAAGAAATAAAATATGCAAGCAAACCTATAAAATGATTGAAAACAGGGATGCAGTACACCAGAGATGGCTCAAGCTATGTCAGGAGCCAGGCTCCTCCTACAACAGGAAATGCAAGGGAATTCGATGTTATGTCTGTGTTCTAGCATGCTCAGGAGAAGATGGTGACTGATCATGTCTGATTGCTCTCACTCCTTGATATCTAAGCACACAACAGCCTCTATACATGTGTGGTCAGCATCCCCCTCAGTAGACTTTCGCAAAGTGGTTGGGGTGATGGTATGTTGAGCAAGTTTTGCCAGCAGTACCCAAGAAGTCTTTAGGGATTTCCCCTAAGGGGGTGGGCCTGTGAGTATTAGGCATGGAGGCCCTTTTGAATCAGCAGCGGTGGTTTCAGCCTTGATTGGTCATGAAATGGGTTCCTGTGTGGGGGAGAGCATCTGGAATGGCATTTTGATCTTGTTCACTCGATCGTTGGATAGCATGTGAGAGTCAGTGAGCATTAGGTTCTCATCAAGTGGCATGATGGGGCGGCGGAGGTTGTTGCAATTGAGGGTGGTGGACCAGCAGGTCTGTATGAGGTGAGCACACACTTCTTTCTGTGGTTCATCTTTACTGCGTGTGCTGGCCAGTTCCAGTGAATAGGTCCATGGATTCTCCCTAACGCTGATGGGCTTGCCACAGTTTGAAACTTACAACGTCTGGCTTCATCTGGGGAACAAAGCAAGCACTGAATGCTGTGATGGCACTGTTCTAGTCCTCATTAGTGCCAATCCCACGTTTGGTTCAAAATAGTTTGAAGATCTCCTCATCCGCATAATGTTGCAACAGGGAGCACCTTGTTTCATCGTCAGATGCTTTATAATAGGTATTCATGCGAGTTACTCATGCGTTCCAGAAAGGGGCAACCATTGCAGGGTCGCTGTGCTCACTGAAGGGTGGCAATGGATTGGATGTGCTACCAATAGCATGGGCTGACATGAGGCACAGTGGTGGAGGTGAAGTGGTGTGGGGAAATGGTGGACCATGTTGGCAAGGCGCATCTGGAGCATTCTCCTGCTGCTCTATGCTCATTGGAAAGGGTGGCTGCCCTCAGCAGTGGGCTGTGACCACAGTGAGAGCACTGAGCAGTGAAGTGGTACTGACTGTAAGGAAGACAGCAGGGGGCTGCATCTGGTTAGCAGCATATTGTTAAGAGTCATGCGCCCCGTGGCATGCTTTAGTGCAGGGGGGATAAATGCAGCATGAAACAATCTTCTACAGGGCTACGTGATGCAGGTCTCAGAACACCTGACAACTGATATTTGCCTCTATGGCTGTGTCGGTTTGGGCTGAGAACCCCCAATGGATGGAGGCATGGTGGGCGCATATAGCATGATGGAAACTGGAGCAGGTTACTGGCGTGCACCAGGGCTAGCTCCAACTCGTTGCCACTTTTATGAGGAAGGCCAGTGGGCAAAAATTAAACAGATGCAGCTGCTGAATAAGAGACAGAGTTAGGGAGTGCATTCTAACACTCCGAGTGTGTGTTGACGGGCAGGGCTTCTCCCCTTTTTATTGCTTGCACCTGACCTCAAACCGTGGAGTCAGGGCATGAATGCCTGTTTGCGTGCATGACCCTGTGCTGTACTACAACACTAAAAATTAAATTACATGAATAGCCCTTAAAAAGCCACGGCAGAGCCTCACTCATGTTAACATTGCATTGGTATGTCATGTCATATCATGGTATGTTATGGTATGATACGTTATGTTATGTTATGAGGATTTGTATAGCTCACTTATCAGCCAAATGGGTATCCAGTAGCTAGAGCAGATGTGTAGGTTGGTCAAAGCTCCTACTTGTACAGAAAGGTCTTCAGTTTTTTGCAGAACATGAGTAGAAATAGGGAGGTCCTTATGTGATGAGGAAGGCTATAACAGGTTTTGGTGGCAATGCAGGAAAAAGAGTGCCCTCCTGTTGTGCTTCTGTGATGTGTGGTATCTGTGCGAGGCAGAGTGTGACTGAACACAGTTGCCTAGTTGGATTTTGGAAGTTAAGACAGTTTTTGAGGGGGCAGGTTGGGCATTGTAGGCATGGATGAGCATTTTGAATTGGTAGCGCTTCCCGATGGGTAGCCGGTGTAGCTCTTTGAGGTAGGGCTGCAAGGGGCCTTAGAGTATGAGGCTGGCAGCTGCATTCTGGACAGTCTGGAGTCTTTGTATTAGTTGGTTAGAGATAATGGCATAGGGTGCCTACTGTAGTGCAGTATGCTGGTGATGAGGTCCTGGTGACCGTGCATCTGTGGTTTGTGGGGAGGCATTTGAATATGTTGCGGAGCATACGTAGGATGAGGAAGCAGGAAGAGGATATGGCGTTCAACTGTTTGGCCATTGAAAGTCTATCATCTAAGGTGATTCCGAGGTTTCTGGTGTGATCTCTGGGGTTGGAGGTGGGTCCCAGTTTGGTTGACCACCAAGAGGAGTACCACAGAGAGCTCTTGTTCCTGACAATGAGGACTTCCCTTTTGTCAGTGTAGAGTTTTAGGCACTTTTGTGTTGTTCAGTTTGCCAAGCTTGACATGTAGGTTGTGAAGTTGGTCCTTGTGGGGTGGTTTTTGTATGTGAGGGAGAGGATGGGGTGAATGTTGCCTCTATAGGAAACAATGTTGATTGCATTGGCTATGTGGGCACGTGGTACCATGTAGACATTGAAGAGGGTAGAGTGCACGGATGACCCTTGAGGGACTCCGCAGAAGACGTTCTTGGGTTCGGAGGTCTATGGTGGGACTCTGACTCATTGGGTTCTGTCGGAGAGGAAAGAGGCAAGTCCTCTCAGAAAGGCGATGAAAGATTGTCCTTGGAAAAAAGAATATGCATGAGGATGGAGTCGGCAGGTTCCTGTTGTCATACTTCACTGTTTTATTTGCAATACAGTGTCAATTGCATATTTTCATTTGACAAGTAAGCTGTTAAAGAATGTGCTTTTATTGTATGCATTGCGTTTGTGTTGTGATCGCTATTGCATAACATTTTAAAACCCACCACAATGATCAGCAAACATCTGACAGTCTACTTTTTCTTTTCAGGAATGGCAGTGCTGGCGGTGGAGTCTGTAATTTTAGCTTTTGTTATGCAACAATGTGCAGGGCAGGTATGGAATTCAACTTTAAAAATGATAACAGAATAACAATGAACATTTGCAAAAAAATTTGCAGAACAAAATAGTATTTAATAAATATAGAACAAGAAAGTATCATGTGTGTCATGACAACAAAATAGCATTTTAGGAGAATTTACCTCTAATGTAAAATGCATACTGAATGGCATGTTATGTTTGTGCATATTTGTTGTGTGGTATTCTGTTGAGGAGGTGATGTATTATTTTTTTAATTTCTTTACACTGCAGTGTGTTTATGCCTTATTATTACAATGCGATGTGCCTTGCAACTGGGGAACCGGGTTCAAACCTCCGCTTCGGCTGAATATCCTACAATGAAGGGAAAATCATCTAATCTCTCCATGCACAAAAAAAGGTGCAATGTAACTTGTTTCACTTGTAAGGCCAAGTGCTTGCTCTATAAATACAAACACATATATTCAAATAATATGAGGTGCAGCATTTTTGCATAACAACTAAGGTTTTAACCATACACTGTTTTCAAATGGAAGATAGATCTGCCAAAGAAACAATTTTCATATTTGAGGTTGAAAAATGATTCTTAAACCAGGAAAAGTGAGCAAAGTGTTTGCTCAGTCTCAAAATGGTGTAAAATATTGTTCAAAAATGTATGATGAGATCCATTGTGCTTTTCACAGGTATGGAGGGCACACAGGTTTTATATGTGTGTATCTAAGTTTCTTTATTGGCTAATAATCTCTTAGTTCATAACACTCATATCTCTGCTACATTTGAGAGCTAGCCTTTGTTAAGTGCATTATCCACACGTCTGTGTTCCCTTCTGGTACCAACATTCTCTGTTTATTTTCCCCTTCCTGGAATTGATGTCTTGTGATTACATGATGCAAGATTTTGAGCCCTTGGGATGTTCCAGCAATATTACAATAACCCCCAAAACACCTGATTTGAAAATCATAAATAGCCTCTTATGTTGTACATATTTAAATCTCTTTGATCAGCTGCAATAGATTGTTTGGATGCCCACATTGACCATCAGTGAGGGTGTGTCACATCCTTGCCATAGGCTTGATTTGACTCAGTGTTATCGCTTGAAGTAGTAGTATTGATTGCATCAATGATGTGATTACTGTTGAAGTGATGATTTTAAACTGTGATACCTTGCGGGCCACTCATCTGTCCTATGCATGTGAAGTCAAAAATGATTCATTCTAGATAATTACTTCTATTGAAGTGCTGGCATATCTGTAGTCCATCTTTCACATCATCATCATTTTAACCAGTATCAAATCACCTTCTTTTATGTCTAAGTGACAAGTTGCCTTTGTAGATCGGTATCATAGTATCCTTGTGCAAACTTTGCGACCAAGCGTAAAGTTGACAGGACACAAGTGGTGCCTTGCAGTGTGTTTTGATACTGATGCAGTACTCAAAGCCTGCTTGACTTGCGGATGTCAAAACAAATTGACACTGATGTTGCACCATACTCCTTCCAGAAGAGGCAACATTTGCAGTGAGACTTGTCTTCTATACTGACGTCTGACATCCTCATAGTATGCTTTCAATTGTTTGGTCACTAGGACTCTAACTTGGTCACGTAGTGCTATTTTGGTCACTTCTATTCCTTAATGTCCCTTGTGACCCAGGTCAACCACTTCTCTAAAGTGTTGAGGGAATTACATTTTTGTTGTCCCAAAATACAATGCCACAGCTTGACACTTACAATTTCCTCCTGCGAGTTTCAAAATGCAACACTTTTTGTTGTCTCATTTATCTACAGTTTTCTCCTTTTCTGTGTTGTGCTCTGAGGGTCAAATTAGCTATGCTGGCAGCACTGCTGACTTTCCTTTTGATTTCATAAAATTCTTCCTCATATTCCTGAGTTAATTCACAACTTCGCTGTTGCTTTTTCAGTTCTCTGAGATGATTGACTTGCTGATGGTGACCTTACGAAAGTGGGCTACTGGTTGACTGGGGTGTGAGCCCTGGTCAAGCAGTGACCACAATCTTTGTCAGGGTCAAATGTGTTTACATAGCCTTGTTATTTCATCTAGATATAGGATACATTGGTGAGAAGGAAGGAACAATCCTTCACATTTATATTTCCTTTCATATAAGTGGGAATGTTAAGCAATGTGCATAATTTATTTAAAGAAACCAAAATTTTACCAAGGTTTACAATTTTCCTTTACAATTATAATATTCAAACGACTACAAATGTAGAAGTTAATGAGAAGGAATAGACTAAGTATACTTCATTTGAGCATCTTTAGTAGTATACATCCAGCTATTCACAGACAGAGAAGAGCATACGTTATCCGAGATAGCGCTTGAGGGTTTACTTGCTGTCATAGCTTGGTTTCATTTGATTCCTTCAATTTTCCATAAGCGGCATATCAAAAGCCTGTACTCTCACTAACTTAGACAAGTATCATTCTCTAAATTATGCTTCAAAAATCATCTGTTCAATACCTTTCCTCTGCAGATTGTTGAGAGAAAGTTCCATATATGACTAAGGCAGCACACCCCACTGATAATCACAAGTTTAGGCCAGGTATCCTGTAGTAAGTTGATCTTGTGGATAACAGTAAGTCATTGGGTTTTATTTTCTATAACAAACTTAACCTCCAATTCCTAAGTTAGGCCATGCCTAAGAACAACCAATTCCATTTTAGTATGTCATGAGGTTTAAGGCAGTTTATTCCTGAACAAAACCTTACAACATTGGTACAAGTTCTCTCTAGCCTAGCCTATAGTAACTCACTCCGCAGAGGCCTACCAAAAGTAAACCTCATAGTCCTTAGGGCTTACTTTATATCTGGATGGAAGGATTTTGATAATGACCTATCATTGCTCCTACTCATTGATGTTTTATTTACCCTAGCCTTTACTCTACCACTTTTAACTGGTCCCTATTTTTTCCACTTTTAGATTATGTTTATGAGGGGCTTTGATTGAGCATTTATCGCAAAACACGTTCAGCGCGTTTGTTTTTATTGCCGCCTATCGCTGGATATTTTCGCGGAGATAACATGCTATTAGCAACGTTTATCTCCACTGTGATAAAATATCCAGCTCCCATTGAGGAAACAGGTAAGTCATGTTTTTAGAAGGTGTTAAATACTAGCGATATTCGTGCTTAGCGCGACTTTTTATATCGCTTCGCCTGCTTTGCTAATAGGGGGAAATTGTGTTAGCGACTGTATTCAGTCGCTTTTAGTTGGCAACGCCTACCTTGCATGTCATTAGCGATAATTATCGCTGGCATGCAAGGCTATAGGAAAACCGGCCACTATCGCTGCTTTAGTGGCAAAAAGTACCGCTAAAGCGGCGATAAGGCCCTTGCTAATATGCCTGCCAGTGGGTTGGCCTCTCTGCAGAGCACACAGAACAATGTTTGTATATTCCATTCGCAACTGAAACTCTGTGGATATGTGTGTGAAGGGGGTACACAGATGTCAAAATATTTGCAAGGCAATAGTATGAGAAATTAAAGTGCTTAAATTTGAGGGAGTGACGTGCATGTTGGGGAGGTGAAGTGACAAAGATGCGAGGAGGTCCATTCGGGGAAGAGTGAAAAGAGGATGCTTAAGTCAAAGAGAAGGGGTTGAAGATGTGCAGATGGACAAGATATGCAGAGAAAAAGAGGATACATATCTAACATAAAGCACACATGATTGAAAGGCCAAAACTCCTTCCTCAGGCCTCAATGCTATTGAATTCACAGACTCACTATTTCAGAAATGTAAACACTTCCAATGTGAAATATTTATACGAAATCATTGTTACTCATTTATCTTTATCAGCTAACAGGCTTTAGGTGTGTTAGTTTTTGTGGCATTTATCTGGATAAAATTACATCACAGAGAGAAACCAAAATACAGGTCACGTGGCACACTATGGGAATCACAGAAATGTAATTGACATGTTCCTTTACAGAGAGCACCCACTTTTTTCATCTTAAAGACCTGTCTGCACATATTTCTATATGACTGGTTACATTCAGTATTTGTGGGTGCCTCTTGAAGTCTGGTCAGAGCATATTTTCCAAGAGTTAATGCTGCATGCAATACAAGACAGTGGGCAAGCATATATTTTAAAGGGCCAAAGTTCTCATACTGAACAATTTATACATTACATTAACTGTTGAATACATTAATGCAGGAAGATATGGGGCAGTTTTTAATGTGTTTAATATTTCAAGACCATTTGCCAATCTTTTTTTAATTTCTTTCTCTGGAGAGGGACTCACATTGGACCCCAGATTGGTCCATTGAACTTGTTCACATCGCTTGCTATATAAAAGTCATGCCCAACGTTTATGCCCCACCATTTTCGAATGTCACCAGCCACCACTGGCTCAAGCCTCAAAGTATGCACAGAAAAAATACAGATAAACGACAACATTATAAAATAGCTAACTCTTGGGGAATTCAAAAGCATGTGAAATAAGCGAGGAACTAAATAGCTGAAATGCGTTCCCTTGACGTTTTTAACTAACCCTGGGCAAAGCACTTCGCTACGCTCACGTAGTTTGCGAAGTTTGCCCCCACTTCGCACTACGCGAATTGCACGTAGCACAGTGCAAACACGCGTAGCGTAGTGCAGCGGTCATTTTTTGCTTGCTCGCGGTCCTCAACGTCAAGTTGGCGACCGCGAGCAAGCAAAATGACATCCCGGCGATCAGCAACATCAAGTTGCCAATCGCGAGCGTGGAAAATAATCCTCCCGGCGAGATTCTCAACGCGGGGAGGTCAGGTTTCTCATTGCGTGTGGTCGCGTATGCTCGCGACCGCTCGTGATGAGAAACTACCAGTCCGCGCTGAGAAAGCTGCCGCTCGAGTAAAAATATACTCGAGCGGCAGAAAACTACAGCTTGCACTGTGCAAGATGCCGTTTTCAATGATTGCACAGTGCCGGATGCTTGTCCGCACTGTGCAAGCATTGAAAACGGCATCTTGCACAGTGCAAACAGGGTACTACGCAGTTCGCGAAGTACTACGCGTAGCTCGCGTAGTGCGAAGTGCACTTTGCGTAGCTACGCGTAGCGCTACTTCGCGAACTACGCCCAGGGTTATTTTTAACATTCATTGTTATCCAAGCCAATACATGTTTTTGGCTCAGGGTTAACTTAGGGGCATGAAGACAGGACCAGTTTTAATGTCATACTGTCAACTGGCCACTGTAAGCACATGTTCCGCAGTAAACACATATCTCTCACTTTGGGCTTGCATCCGATATTTGGATCAACTTGACAAGGGAACAATAGCGAACCCTGCTTCCTATTTGAATCCATTTCACAAGGAAGCAAATGCTGCAGCTCCACTTCTAAAGGAGCAAGCGATGTGTAGCAAGGGCATGGGGTGTCACAGTGGGGGATGTAGCGTGATGAGGGGTCTCATAACAATATACATTACACTGCATTATGTTTGCAAACACTTAACCATTACAGAGAACAAGGCACTGGATCAGAAGTGCTTGCATCCACTCTCACATGTGACGAAAGGGTTTAATCTACGCCTTTGAATGACGGACGTCTGAAATCACAGAGGGATGAAGTCTTCAAAGCATGCAACCATGACGCTTATTGCATCACTGGCCTACAGTGTGCATACAACCCTAGACCACGATGGCAATGAAGGGCTTTTAAAATTAATCCCTGAGTAGTGCATACCATTAAGAAAGTTGATTTACTGCCTGGTTTTCATCTCCTGCTTCAGAGCGAGGCAGGGTAGGCATCCTGAAACAGACAGCCCAGACTTAAATACATCAATTTATTTAGAGATACAATCGTACCTCTAAATAAATCAATCTATTTAATATTTTTTTATGTAAATGTGTAGGAATTTCAGCGGGGCACAACCCCTGAGACCAAATGGAGAAATTGCCCCTGCAATGAAGGGCTTTTAAACAGAAATCCCTGCGTCGTACATATTGTTAAGAAAGTTGATTTACTGCCTGGCTTCCGTCTCCTGCTACAGAGCAAAGCAGGGCAGGCAGCCTGAAACATACAGCCCAGACTTAAATAAATCGATCTATTTAATATTTTTTTATGTAAATGTGTAGGAATTTCAGAGTGAGCAGCCCCTGAACCCTAATGGAGAAACCGTCCCTGGAATTGTGGAAAATTAATTACTGCTGGATAATAAGCACATTGGGGTCCTGATGAACAGTGTTGTTGTATTCTTTATCCTTGCATGTCACTGGGTGTGCTTTGTTGGTCAGGTGTACACAGCACCTATTTCTAAACAGCAGTATGCATTATGGACAGTCCACCATATGGTGGTTCTGTGTGTCTATTTTCTTTTAGTAGAGTTCATTAGTTGGTCTTATAACAACTTAAAATACCTAAAATAACGATGAACTAGAGTTTTCAGGCCATCGCTACAGTTTAAAGTAGGGTTCTTCAGATTTTTAACATAGCTAAATGTAGTTATCATAATAATCTGGCATGGGTCCGACCCTCCAGGACCAACTTTGGTTTAGAGTGACATTTGGGTAGTACTAGCTGCAGTGGACTTATCTGAAATTCCTTGAGCCCTGCCAATTCATTTTTTTTAAATGAATCACTGGGTGCACCTTGAGTTCCCAATTCTATGGCTGTTTTTGATCTTTGTAAACTGGACATAGCCCAGTTCTGTAAGACAGCTTGCTTGAGTGGCTGTTCCCCTTTCATAAGGGTACAGCAAAGTGTGAACAAGTGAAGGCCTACAGCTCAAGGTGTTACACTAAATAGTTAATGTACAACTGCAAGAATTCCAGCCATAACTATTGTGTTTAGTTATTCTGAAAGAAATGGAGTATCCAGACGTTGACTTCCATGCTCCTTCTTACCAGGAACCAAAGCTGCACATCACTGAAGAAGCCTAATTTGGAAGAATCTATCTCTGGTTAGATTTGTTCCATCCAGCAGGAATGTGGATTGCAGCTGAAACTAACTGTATCCCCTGGGCTGCAATTACAATGATTTGCCTAAGGTTGAAGAGCAGACATGGGGATGTAATGCAGCCAAGAGTGCATATTCCAATACCTGGCACTAGAGTGCAAACACTCTCATCACAACCGCTGCCTTTCATTAGATCTGTGTTCAGCCAGGGAAAAGTCGGACAACTAACCTGGATGACACAAAGAACAAAAAAAACTGGCTAATCAAAATCTTAACATTTGATAAAGTCTTGTTCCTTGGACACATATAACAATTCATTCGAAATACTCCTCTATCGAACCCACATTTAGTCATACAAGCAGCAAAAATGTAGATTTATGTTGGCTGCATTGTAAACATATCACACAATGAAATTACCATGCCACAAGGCTGGCAAATGACAACATAGTGTGAGATGGATTAAGCCACGCCCTATTTACAACACTAAGTTAGCATAACCGAGATCATGGTTAACAAGCAAGCTTGTCGTTTCTGCTGCGCTGCACACGACACTGTTGTTATGTGTTACTCATTTTAGAAATGCTGACTCGACTTTGCCTTACAGGATAACGAACTGTTGTTGCACATTCTTAACCGTGAAATGTGCCCTTGGTCTGTACATCATGCAAAGAACGCGTCTGGGTCACTAGAAGGTACAGAGTGTTGTATTTAGATTGATCGTACCACTTGTTAGACATATCATGCATACACTGCCAATATTTGAAGGACAAGCGTCTTTAATATTGCAGAACAGTTTGGTTTTACATTCATTCGAACAAGAAGAGCTGATGCATGCTGAGAGAGCTGATCCTTTGATGTGATTCTACTAAGCTGATCTATACGGTATGGGGTCCCCCCTGTTAGCCTAAGAGACCTTCTAATAGTCTAATAATAATAATGTATTAGATTATAATGAAAGGAGTGTGGCCGTATACAACTGTCATTAATAGAATAGAATAGAATAGAAGAGGCATTTATAGAGTGCATGGCTACCCTAAGGCCTCCCAGCGCTAAGAAACCAGACGACCAGAGGCAGATCAGATTATGCCATAGGAAAGAGGTGCGTTTTCAGAAGCCGTCGAAAAGGCAGATATTCTTCCTCCATACGGATGGAGTCTGGGAGGGTATTCCATGTCTTAGAGGCGACATAAGAGAAACCGCGACCTCCACATCTAGGGCCATATGTAGGTGGCATACACTTTACCGATTCTAAAATACCGAATTATACCGTTTCGGTATTTAAGAATCGGTAAAGTGTATGTAGGTAATAATTCGGTAAATGTTACCGAATCGGAGTAAGTCGGTAATTACCGAATCGGTATTTACCGATTCGGTAATGAGGCATACCTTCCCATTGATTGAATCAATGGGAAGGTATGCCTCATTACCGAATCGGTAAATACCGATTCGGTAATGGGGGGAGCACATTCAAGGGTGGCAGGGTGTCACATTGACACCCTGTTGCACCCCTGATTCGTCCATGTGTGCACATGTGGCGCACATACATGCCCTAGGGGCATGTATGTCTGCCACATTGCACACCTCACAGTGTACAATAATGCATTTTCACACATATTCGTCATTTTCCACCAACTATTAGTTGGTGGTAAATAACGAATCCCCACACCCACCACACAGTCCCCCTACATCTCATTTCTGTATTCGGTATTTACCGAATCGGTAAAATTACCGATTCGGTAATTTTACCGATTCGGTAAATTACCGAATACAGAAATGATCCCCCTACATCTCAAAAGCCTAAATGCCGGTCGGTAACGGTATATTTACCGAAAATCGGCCATTACCGACCGGTATTGGGCTACCTACATGAGGCCCCTAGTCCTGGCAATTCTCGGTACCATAGCAAGGCGCTTATTTCCGGAGCGCAGGTGCCTTCTGGGATGATATGGGGAAACTATCCTTTGAAGGATTAAAGGGCCATTCGCGGCCATGATCTTGTGCGTGACACAAAGGGCCTTAAATTTAATCCTTTCCAAGACAGGCAGCCAATGTAACTGTTTAATTGCTCTTCTTACTGATTCTCTCCGTGGGATTTTCAGGAGGATTCTGGCCGCACAGTTCTGGACCTTTTGTAGTATGCCTATTGGGAACTGGGGGGCTCCTAAATATAGAGCATTAGCGTAATCCAGACGTGACAAAATCAGAGCCTGGAGGAGTAGTCTTCTTGCATGAAACGGGAGAAGGGGCAAGATGTTTCGTGCCGACTTCATAATCCCGAAGCAGCACCCGGCTACCTTGTTAGCCTGTATCTTCATGTCAAGTCTTGTATCCAGCCAGACTCCTAAGCTCTTAATGTGATTTTTGGGAGTAGGTGGGTATCCCATACAGCCAGGCCATGCCAACGGCATGTCTGGGGGTAAAGGTTTGCCCAGCAGCATAAGGTCTGTTTTGGTTCCATTAAGCTGGAGGCAGGATTTTTTCATCCAGACGGATATTTCCTCAAGGCATCTGGAAAGATTGCTTCCTGGTTGTCCTGAGTCTTTGAGGGAGACAATCAGCTGGGTATCATCAGCATACGTGACAATTTGTATGTCAAATGCCTCTACAATTTTGGCTAAAGGACACATGTAAATATTAAAAAGAGTGGGGCTAAGTGAAGAGCCCTGAGGTACTCCACTCTTCAAAGGCACAATCCTGGAGGTAACGTTCTCCTCGAAAAGCTGGAATGTCCGACCTTCCAGAAAGGAGGCAATCCAGCTCAGTGCGGTACCGTTCATACCCATCTCGTGACATCTTGCAAGAAGAATTTGATGGTTGACGGTATCAAAAGCCGCACTGAGATCAAGGAGGATTATTGCAGCTGATCCTCCTGAGTCCATAATTTTCTTAGCCTCTTCAACTACAGCAATCAGGGCAGTTTCAGTGCCCTGACGAGATCTGAAACCAGTCTGTGTCGAGTGCAGGCAGTTATGTTCCTCCAGATAATTGGAGAGAATGGTATTAACATACTTCTCTGCTATTTTAGCTATTCCCGGGAGCAGGGAAATAGGGCGATAATTAGCCATAACCTCAGGATCAGATCCAGGTTTTTTTAGCAGGGCCTTCACCATTGCTTCCTTCCAAAGTGAAGGAACCTTGCCCGTTGCCAATGAGGAGTTAATAAGAGTTGCAATAACAGGGGCTACTTCTGAGGCAACCTTTTGCAGCATCGTGGGGGCGCCTGGTCATTAGGGGAACCTGATTTAAGTTTATTAAGTAAGGACATTGCTGTATCTGAATCCAGGGGCGGGAAAGAAACCAGGCTCTGATCTCGACGGACTCTAATATCTTCCGTCAAAGCATCAAGGTCAAAAGTGGCGACTGGCGGAAAGGCTGAGTAAATCACCTGTACCTTATCCTGGAAATACTCTGCTAAATTATTACAGCGACCTTGTACATCAGTGGGGATCATTGTGGAGAATGGAGGGGTGGTTAAAGATTTAAAAATTTTAAAAATTTCTCTAGGGGAGTTAGGTGCAGATAAAATTTTTGTTTCATAAATCTTGGATTGTGTTTTCGTGATCTTGGCTTTATATAGTTTTAGTGCATCACGGTATACTTTCTTTTTCTCAAGTGAAAAGTCTTTCCTCCATTGTCTCTCAAGTTGCTTACAGTTCCGTTTAAGATCTCTCAGCTCCCTAGTGAACCAAGCAACTTTCTTTGGGCCCTTTTTAGTATCCCTGAGTTTTAAAGGGGCTAATACGTCCAGTGAATTTTTAATCCAGTGATTAAATTGCAAGTTTGCCATTTCAGGGTCAGGGTCGAGATGGGGGCGTGTTGCTTTGAGAATGGTGGTCCATTCCTCTACGGAAATATTGGACCAATTCCGATTCAAAATTTTGGAATGGTTTTCCGCCTTCCTACTTGTGAATGCTGACCAGGCGAATGAAATTAGATAGTGGCCCGTCCAGGGGAGCGGCTGGGGGTCGTCTACCTGAATGTGGGTATTGGTAAATATCGGGTCCAGCAGGTGCCCTTTAACGTGAGTTGGGCCAGTCACTTTCTGGGAAAGAAGTAGCACCTCTAAGGCGTCCGATACTTCCTCCACAGGTGGCATCGCGGGATTCAAGGTGTAGGTTAAGGTCTCCCAGGATAGTGAAGTTTGGCAGGGAGCT
The DNA here is from genome assembly GCF_964204655.1 of Triturus cristatus. Taxonomy (NCBI): domain Eukaryota; kingdom Metazoa; phylum Chordata; class Amphibia; order Caudata; family Salamandridae; genus Triturus; species Triturus cristatus. The sequence continues at coordinate 187,951,078 of NC_140589.1, forward strand.
GACCAGTACAGATATATTATCCACCAAGTCCCCAAGGAAGAATCCTATCGCACCTGGGGGACGGTATATTAACATGTCTGAAAAGGTGCAAGTAGGTGTGAAATTAATTGAAAAGGAACAACTTTCACAGTCCCGGATGAGCCCATCCGAGATCCTACAGCTAAAAGAATCCCTATGGATAATGGCAAGCCCTCCACCTCTAGTAAGGGAGCGATCTTGCCTTTGAATGATGTAACCTTGGGGAAGTGCCTGAACAACCGCTGAATTAGACCAGTCCGTGAGCCAAGTCTCCGTGAGGAACATTACATCCGGTTTGGTATCTTCTAAAAGCAGTCTAATTTCTAATGAATGTTTTGACAATGAGCGGCAATTTACCAACTTCATTTTGAAATCAATGTTTACAGGACATGTCTTTCCTGCCTGATCATTTGGTTTTAGGGAGAAATTGCATTGAGTGCAGTGATTCTGGTCAAAGGGGGGGCCCAAACAATGATGACAGTTATACGTGTCCTGCAGTTCTCTTAGCTGAACGGACGTATAGGGGCGAAGTATAGCGGGAGCAGGGGTCGTGGCCTCTGGTCTCGTTCGGGCGCGGACGGGCGCAGACGGGCTTGCCTTTGGCGCGACTTCGGCGCGCCAGCGGCGCGTCCGCTGCGCGTTCGCCACATCCGCCCCTTTTGAGCCCTGACGCACAAGCTCTCTGCGGCAGCTGCACCGCTAACCTCCATCTCCCAAACTCCACCCCGGAGTATTGTACACAACTCCGTCCCTTGAGCTCCCTGCTTCCCGCTTCAACTGTCCCCACAAATTAAAAGCAGGTAAGGTGCAAATAGCAGCGTTTTTGAAAAAGTTTTAAAAAATAGCTTTTAAAATATTTTACAATCTTAAAATATATCGCACAGCTCGAGAACACAACAGCTTCCTTCAACGTCGCCTAGGTTCCAATGCGCGCTCGCCACATCCGCCCCTTTTGAGCCCTGACGCACAAGCTCACTGCGGCAGCTGCACCGCTAACCTCCACCTCCAAAAATGACCTCCGCCCCCGGAGTATTGTATGATTGCTCCTTTCATTCTATATGGTATTGTAATAATGCTCATGATTCTGATCTGTACTGTTAGTCTGCTAGTGTTAGCCAAAGTACTGCATCTTAGGACGCGAGGTTTATAAAATAAACTCTTTAAACTTTACCGTGTCTGTATTATTATGTTGTGGACTAATAAATAAGTACGAACAGGTATTTCGGATTCCCACCACTCCTGAGAAATATCTAAGTCGCTTGTTCTGGTTTGTCTATACATTGGGACCACCTAGCTAGATCTAGGTTAACGAATGAGATACTAAGCTAGTCGGATAAGGGGTTCTGGGTTCTGAGGGGAGTTTTCTGGTACACCACAATTCTCTGAGGTCCTGGTCTCCTGCGCATAGTTCTGTGCAAAAGCAGAATCTCTGCAACATGGCGCACCTAACGTTTGGTCTTAACGTCTGAGACGCTTAGTAGCGCTGATTTTAGTCCACAACAACCCTCGCTCTCGTTTCCGGAAAACTTGAGTGACGGTTTAACCTACCTAGGGTTAGACTAAAGGTTCTATCAAGCTTGAGAATTAAAAAGGTTATAATTTTTGAGCCCAAGTGCTACTGTGAAAATCGTTGTTACTCTTTAAGGAGTCCTTATGGCGGTTAATATTCCCGCTCATAGTAGGGTTCCTCTGCGCGCTCATTTGAGGACGTATGGGGTACCTGATGACGGGATGTCCGTAGTCTTTGTGGTCAGTGCTGATACCACCTACCCGTATGAGTTGTTTTACTCATGGGTGACCTTTGCGGAGGTGGATACAGACGATAATTTGTTCCACGAATATACAGCCTCGGCTGTACCTGCGGCTTATGCCCCATATCAGACTCTGGAAATTCCTATTTCTGCCTGGCAGCATACAATTTGGTTTAATGGCGCCCTCCCCCATGAGGTCGTATCGGCGAGAATGGGCCCGTTGTCAATTGCGGGAGCTACATGGCCGGTACTGGCAGGAAATATACCCCACACCCACGCTACCTGACGGTGGGAGTGGGTGATTTACGAACGCTATACACAGCCCTGATTACGGTCCATAGGGCTTTAGTGCAGTATGTGTCACGCACGGTTCAGGTGGGAACACCTGCGGTTGCTGGACACGGGGCGGATCACCATCACGTGGTGGTGATTAGCCCTGTTATGGTTAACGCGGTTGTCGGCAAGCGCCCCCTCAGTAAGGATGAATTTCCTTACTGGCTTGCGGAAAAATTTGATCAATTAGAAGCCGTGTTTCCAAACACTACACTTGTGGATAAACACAGGATACTCACCATTACTTTGCCGAAAGACCTAGTCCCTGAACTTGTTGATTGTGACAAGTGGGGCAAGGTCTTTGCTGCGACATATTCGAAGTGCTACGGCACTCCGTCTATGGCTGTACTACCCTCCGTCATCAAGAAAGTTCAAGAAAGTCATGGTGCGGAGGCAGCTATTGAGTTGGGAATGAGGCTTGTCGACAGTTTCGATGTGGTTTGTTCCATGGTAATGGGCAACCTCAAAGGAGATGCCATGCAGTTCCAAGTTGGCAATATGCTGGAGCTTCTGGCTGATGAAGACAAGCCTCGGCAGTTCGCAAAAATTATTGCAAAAGCCTACACGATGGTTGGACGTAGTGCCTTAGGTGTAAAACCCACCATCAAAATTCCAGATGTAGTGCAACAAACTAAGGTGAGTTCGTCTACAAAAGACGAAAAGCCCAACTTTCCTAAACAAAGTTAGCGAGCCAAAAAACAAGAGAAGCAGCAACAGAAACAGGTTTCTCGCCCTGCCTCACTAGTTAAGTCGTATAGTGAACGCACTTATGATTTGCGCGATCGTACTCGTATTAAGTCACCTGATAGGTTTCAGGTTTCTGAACAACGCTCTCCTCGTTCTTCACAGGAAACATCGACTTCGCACTCTGGTGGTGGAGATCGAGGAAGAGGACGGGGCACTCAAGGTCGAGAACAGCCCCGCCAGACTGACGGTAAAGGCAAGCAAGAAGACGCTGCCAGACCACGTCCACCGTTTCAGAAAAAGAAAGTTGCTGCTATCTCAGCGAGATATGCCTCAGATGGTCAGGACATAGCTTCGGAACCTGACATGGGCACTAACGCTGCTAGACAGCGCAGCGGAGGTTACAGTAGTGCGGGAAGCATTGCGTCCATTTCTGGAGGCGACAGCAACTGACATATATGTGACAGTTGAAACTGCTGATACTCGCGTAGCCCCCCCCGAAAGATTATTTGAAATAGTCCTTAATATTGAGGGTGACATACAACGCAAAATTAAAGGAGTTTTTTGGGATAATCTTACCACCACATATGATATTCTTTTGGCGGAGAAAGATTGGCCTCCGGCTTTCGTTTTGGACGCCCCTAGGGGCGAGGAAGTTATACTTCCTTCCTTTGGGCACGCAGTGCCCACGGTGGAGTCTACTAGGTTGGCCGGGGAGTGGGCACAGGTGCTTGCGCCTGCGTTATATCGTAATCAGGTTGGCTGGGATAAATGTTCTCCCAATCACGAGATTCCATTGCGATCCGATCCCCAGCCTCAACCCCAATATCCCATGCGTCGCGAGGCTAGACCTCACGTCGCGTCAATCCTTGAACAATTGGAATATCAAGGAGTAATTGAGACATGTGTGTCACCCATGAATAATCCTTCATTCACTGTAACGAAGCCTGACGGATCGTACCGCCTAGTTTTGGATTACCGGCATTTAAACTCACATTGCCGGACGTGTGCGGTACAAAATACTCATAGTTCGGCTCTCGTAGATAGTCTTGTGAGAAAACGTTTCAAAACTACGCTTGACTTATCCAATGGCTTTTATTGCCATAATCTGGCCCCTCTTAGTTATGAGTGGACAGCATTCACCTCGGGTGGCAAACAAAAATTGTTCAAAAGGCTCCCAATGGGCTATAAGAACAGCCCTGGAGTTTTTGCCGCTCGCGTGGTCTCTCTCTTGGAGATGGTAGACCCAGAAGCATACTCGTATGTCGACGACATCTATCTGACAGACGACGAGTTGCTTCCACACCTTGCTCGTGTGGATAACATAGTGACTATGTTTGCAGACTTCGGTTACAAGTTTAACTTTAAGAAGTCGCAAATTGCTGAATTTACAGTGTTGTTCTTGGGGTACGAACTCAATAATGAAGGTCGAGGCTTGGCACCGCAGTTCCTTGAGAAATGAACAAACCTTCGTATCCCTACGACATTGAAAAAATTACAATCCTTGCTGGGTTTTCTGAATTTCAGTCGATCCTACATTCCTGATTATGCCCAGCGTATCAAGACACTTTATGCCTTGATTCAACCAACTTATACCAGATCTTGCTGGCTGCCAGAGCACACGTTGGCATTATATACTTTGCAAACTGATCTTCTTACGGCTAAATATCTAAAAACTCGTGACAACCACACCAACCTGGTCATTAGAATTGTTCCAGGCGCGGAAGGTTTCACGTACTTAACGTTCAATGAGGGTGACACAGTCCCCATTGCTTACAAATCTCATCTGTACACTTCGGCTGAGCTGCGATTTTCCACTGTTGAAAAAGTATTGACAGCAGTTCAGATGGCGATCCTGAAAGAAAGAGCGCTATCACAAGGAAAACGCATGCTGGTGGTAACACCGTTTCCTGCTCTTGAAGCAGTCACTAAGGCTAGTGTACCGAATTCTAAGGCTTTGCATCCAAGGTGGATACAATGGGCGACCTCCTTAGCTTCGCCCGACGTCGAATACATCTTTGACGCGGCGTTGCAGACTCAGGAGAGTTTGGAGTATGAATTTGTTCATCCTGCTCCGCAGTCATTGCGCCCCATCGAAGAATACCATTGTGTCATATACACTGACGGGTCGGCGTAACCCGCAACTGGATCAAGGCACGCTTATTCAGCGGCTTGCGCAATTGTAGTCGGTACTTTCGTGAATGGAGAGTTCAAATCTGATGCAGTGCATACGCAGTCATTGGGTGATTGTACCGCGCAACTGGCGGAGCTTCGTGCTCTGGTGCTTGCACTTGAGTTTGCTGATCACAGAGTCACTACTCTTATAGTGAGTGACTCTTACTATTGTGTTCAATCTTACAACGACAATATACTTTTTTGGATTATGAATGGTTTTCGTGATTCCAAAGGTTGCTCAGTAAAGCATAAAACAATTTGGGCTCGAGTGTCAGAACTCAAAGGGAGTCTGCCACTTGTGGATGTAATTCACACTCTTGGTCACCAACGAGTTGGTGTCCATGCTGTCGGTAACAGTTTGGCTGACGAGGCAGCTAAAACCGCAGTGGCGACATATTTAGTAGCAGCAGTTACAAGATCAAAATCTAAGATAGATGCAGACATCTTAGCAGCTATTGCGGCAGCAGAGACAGGGACAAACTTCCCTAGAGGTTTCCCTTCTTGATACCATTATCACTTAAGTCCTGATAACGTCCCATTAGTGAGGATTAACGACGTTGGTGATAGATTGATTCCCAACGCGGACTGCAGACCAAATCTGATAACAGCTGCCCACGAAGGTGTTGCGTCTGCGCATGCTGGAGTGTCAGCAACTGTCTCTCTTTTGCAGCAACGTTACTGGTGGTACGGTTTGTATAAACAAGCGCGGGCTTATGTACTTAATTGTGACATTTGCCAGCAGATCAAACCTTCTTCTGTTGCACGTCCACCTCCGACGCAGCTGCATATATCTAATCAACCACTAGCGTGTGTTTATTTAGATCACTGCGGTCCTTTTACCTCTGATACTGCGTACAAGTACATCTTGGTTGCAGTGGATTCGTGCACACATTTTCTGTGGGTGTGGCCACAAAGGAGTCCTGATGCCAGGACTGTCATCAAAGCATTGCGTGTCTTTGTAGGGAGTTTTGCGTGTGGTACCTTACACTCTGATCAGGGCCCGGCGTTCGCCTCTAAGGCTTACAAAGAGGCTATGAGAAGTTTGGGGGTCCAAGTCAAATTTTCGTCTCCATACCGGCCTGAGGGCAATAGTGTTGTGGAACGGATGAACCGTGACCTAAAGCAATCGTTGACAGCCAAGGTGTTAGGTACAGGCTTGCCCACTTGTATGACGTCCAACGTGCACTTAATAATCTCCCTAGAAGGTCTCTGGGTGGGCGGACCCTGTACATGATGCTCTTTGGAGTGAGAATGTTTGTTCCGGACCTTGATGGTCTAGACATGGCGGCAGCTGCCGCACCTTTTGACCTCGATGACCACTGTGCTGTATTACAGAATCTACAAGAAGCAAGAGACACTCTAGCTAAGGAACACGTGCCCTCTACATCTGAAGAAGCGCTCCTGATTCCGGTAGTCGGCTGGCTGCCTCGAGTTGGTGATCTGGTCCGTGAGAAGGTGGAGAACAAGAAGGAGTTTGGCCCCTCTTATCGTGCACCAGTCCCAGTGCTTGGAGTATTGGGTACACGTACAGTTGTTTTACCACCGCTTCCTGGTCGCCAAGAAAAAAGGTACATTTCAATTGAAAATGTCAACCTACACAGGGTGGCCGATTCTACATAGTATGACACCTTCGGTTTCCTGCCCTTCAATGCTGAGAAACTCTGTTGTGGTGCCACCCTCTATCATCGTGCCTGATCCTGAGTATGCTTATCCTACAGAAGTCGCTTTGCCCCTTTTAAATACAACAACATTCACCCAGTCAAATTCTTCCTTTCAAACTGAATTATTGACTTCCACTGTCCCTTCCAAAATCTCTATATTTTTTGGCTGGTTCAAGAGACATTTTTTGGTTGCACCTTGGACTTACATCTGGTTGGTGCTGATTTGTATTATTTTATTCATGACAATTGGCTTTGTGGTAGTGTTTTTTAGACTTATCAATGGACACTACCTGAATGAGCGTTCTACAATTCAATTAATTGATGGAACTTTGGCCCCCCATTCCTCATCACACATCATGAAAAGAGACCAGACGTTTGTGAACATCACCGCCTGGCCTGTACGTGATGGGATTGTTTGGGATGCGGTGAACTTTCAAATTCATGGTCCCACCGAAGTTATTAATGTGCCAACTGTTTTTCGTATTTCTATGGGTGATGTAGTTAAACAAAACATCCGCTCAGATGATTGGGATGTACAAGCAATAGAAGCACTGTTTTCTGATTTAAAATATTATGCTGCATTTGATGCTGAAGATCTGTATTTAAATACTGCAAACTATGATGAGCAGTTTTGCTTTCAACATTATGGCACACATTTCCTACACAGAGCAAATACATTTAGAAATTTTGTTAATTCCACACAATGGGAACATTGTCCGGTCCCTATGCCCGGCAGCTCTGCCACTTTATTGAAAAAATTCACATACTTTTCGGATTTTAGTGTGTCAAACCCTGAGTCTTTTCATTTTAAGGTAGCGGTAGAACCCACTTCTAAGGTCAGACTGACACACACAAAATTATTATATTCCAAATCCTTTATGGAGGAATTGGCTATTGGAGGTTATGACGTATGGAAAGCTACTGTCGATCTTAAATCAGTTTGGGGAACTAAACCATGGCAGGTACAGGGAACAGAAGCTTTGCATCGTGCCCGTCTTATCCCAAACCATATTTTATTTTTAAATTCATCTATTTTTCAGACCACCTGTTTTGGATTGGCTATATCTAAAAAATTAATTACCCCCTCGATCCCTGATCTGGGTGCTTATCCTGGTTGGGAAAATCACTCAGATCTGTCCCTTACTATGTTGCAGTCGCTTGTTTCCAATGCAACCTTCAATATTTCAACATTGAATCCTGAGGGTTGGTTGATATGGCAAACAAGCTCAGATTCCTGTCAACGTCGGTTTCTGGATTTGGCTCCAGGATATACACAACTTAGGGTTGACCCTCGTTTTACATCTTCACACACAGTGACTACCTACTCTGTAGGTAAATTATGTCAGTCATGGCTGCAAAATTCCACGTTAACTTCAGTTAAGCTTCATTTAACACTCTTAAAAGACAAAATAGATTTAAATGATTTTATTAAGGGTCCTGCAAATGGCAGGTCTAAACGATGGGCTTATGCTATTTACAATGAAATCTGGAAATTGTCGCAAATTGAAGCTGCTTCTAGATTACGTGCTATTGACCAGGCCAATATGGAAAAGGTATTGGCTGTGATAGATAATAGTATTAATACGTTGTCTTCTAGAATTTATACATTAGATAATATTGTTTCTTCTGTTGTAGACATTGTGCAAGATGATGTATCTGTGTTGTATCATGGTCAAAATCAGTTGCGTTCAATTATGCAGTTTGCATGGACATTGCAAACGTTAAAGGCAGGGAAAGTCCCTTGGGATTACATGAATATTTCATCATTGTTCCTTCCGTTTAATTTGACTGAAAAACAGCAGTTCATGTCCATGAAAGATGCAACTTATGCATTGCTGCACATTAAAAAATTAGAACCTTTACCTTTTTCTGTAGCTGAGTTGAATTCAGCCGTGTGGTTAGTTTACGGATTAGTAACTTTACCGTTCAGTTTGTTCAAGTTTAGTTCGTGCATGAAACACTATGCTATCGGCAGATATGAACAACTCGGTGATGCGTTTCTGCATGAAGTTTGGTCACTTCCGTTCACTTACAGATGCGTGAGGGATGGCAAGGAAGTTTACTTAAAAGGTGAAGAATGCACTTCCGCTCCTGATCACTCTGTTGTTTGCAGACATATACAATTACATGGCGCTTGCAATATACACGCTCCTAATTTAGCTTGTGTCCTAAAGGGGATTCCAAAGCCAGTTATAACGTCTTCTTTTAAGCTGCTTGCCAACGGTAGTTATTTGCTTTTAAATAGTGAAGCTTGCTGTGGGATGCTAGTGGGTATTCCTTCCATAGTGACTATTTCACAAAAAGTAGTTTGCTGTAATAACGTCCTTTTCCTGCCCCGCAAGGCCGACTCGATATATCCATCTGGCCAGCGATTCCAACCTTGAACGCAGAGTTCAATAGGATGAGCAGAATAAGGGCTCTTTTGTCTAAAAAAGAGGTTGCGTTGACTTCATCCCGTGAAACATTTCTTCTTAATGTTGCGAACACACGCACTGAGGTACAAGCACTTTTAAATACCGACCTCCCCCTCCATTTTGGAACCTTGATTCAAACTATCTTTAATGCTTCGTCTACGACTGGCCTTGTTCATTTTTTTAAAATTGTGGTCTCCGGCCTCGTGACATCTTTCCAGACTGTTTTTGGTGTGAACCCCGCATTTTTACATTCTATTTTTTCGAGTGTCTTCGGAGGTTTCCCCTTGCTCCTCGCTTTGGCGGCTGGGATCCTCTTGTTGATTTGCGCACTTCGATATGGCTGCACACCGGGAGTTGCAAGACAGAATGCTGCACTTGCTCCATCTTCGTAGCCGGATGCTTGATTTCTACGGCACCTTACCACTAGCTGTGTTAAGCGTCAAGTATGGATTGTGTTTCCGGTTTCCCTTATTTACTTGTGTGCAACCTGTCTTTCATTGCCTAGATTGTCCCTTCCAATGGGCTCTGGACTTGTGCCTGTCAAACTTGGCGTCACCTGACCCGGATTTTGATGAACTAATGTGTCCCTTAGTGGCACATGAATTCGACTGTTCTGGTGTCGGGTTTATGGCTTTGGGTGCTGCACACGGAGTCCTTAGAAACTGGGATATCGGAGAGGCAGCTATTGATTTCCTTGAAAGGAGTTATATCGAGGATGCTGACATTTGTCCTATCATGGTGCTGGATGCCCCGATAGTTGAGGAACATGTGTGTTCCTTTCCCTTGCTCAACTGGATGGTAGATACTTTTGCGGAACGCTCCAATGATTTCCTCTTGGAAGCAATCGCAACTTACGGTGCATATACCTTCATGGATTGACTGATTGACATTGTCAATACAGCTTGCATCCATAATTGTTAATTATCTATGAAAATTTTGCTTATTTTTTAGCACATCATTTTTCATTTTCTATAACGAACATTTTTTTATACTCGGACTTTACACTTACCTTATATGCCCTTGGTTCCGCTCTAAATCACTTGAACTCTGCGTTCTTGATAAGTGTATCCCTATTGGTTAGTGCTCCGATCATGGGGGGGTGTGAGATGGATTAAGCCACGCCCTATTTACAACACTAAGTTAGCATAACCGAGATCATGGTTAACAAGCAAGCTTGTCGTTTCTGCTGCGCTGCACACGACACTGTTGTTATGTGTTATTCATTTTAGAAATGCTGACTGGACTTTGCCTTACAGGATAACGAACTGTTGTTGCACATTCTTAACCGTGAAATGTGCCCTTGGTCTGTACATCATGCAAAGAACGCGTCTGGGTCACTAGAAGGTACAGAGTGTTGTATTTAGATTGATCGTACCACTTGTTAGACATATCATGCATACAGCTGCCAATATTTGAAGGACAAGCGTCTTTAATATTGCAGAACAGTTTGGTTTTACATTCATTCGAACAAGAAGAGCTGATGCATGCTGAGAGAGCTGATCCTTTGATGTGATTCTACTAAGCTGATCTATACGGTATGGGGTCCCCCCTGTTAGCCTAAGAGACCTTCTAATAGTCTAATAATAATAATGTATTAGATTATAATGAAAGGAGTGTGGCCGTATACAACTGTCATTAATAGTATGATTGCTCCTTTCATTCTATATGGTATTGTAATAATGCTCATGATTCTGATCTGTACTGTTAGTCTGCTAGTGTTATCCAAAGTACTACATCTTAGGACGCGAGGTTTATAAAATAAACTCTTTAAACTTTACCGTGTCTGTATTATTATGTTGTGGACTAATAAATAAGTACGAACAGGTATTTCGGATTCCCACCACTCCTGAGAAATATCTAAGTCGCTTGTTCTGGTTTGTCTATACATTGGGACCACCTAGCTAGATCTAGGTTAACAAATGAGATAATGAGATACTAAGCTAGTCGGATAAGGGGTTCTGGGTTCTGAGGGGAGTTTTCTGGCACACCACAATTCTCTGAGGTCCTGGTCTCCTGCGCATAGTTCTGTGCAAAAGCAGAATCCCTGCAACAATAGAAAATCTACAATAGGACTAGATCTTCCTTTTATCTCGTGGGATACCAGGCTGGATGTGTGTTTATAGAATCTAGTTCTTTTATCTGTCATTATAGAAATCAAGATAAACATGAATCATTATCCAGTGCCTCTCCCTTTCTTGAACATTGCGTTTGACTTTTTTTTATGGCACCAATTGTTGTACACACTTTTCTGAATGATGGACAAAATTCCAGAAAACATGAAAAATGCCATTGCCGTGTTGTTTTTACCATGATTTAAGACTTTTTTTGCTCCTCTTATTTCACCATATTTTTCTTGGTTAGATGTGGATGGGTGAAAAAGGGGAACTGCCTGATCATCTGCTGAAACGGGTGATGGGGGGGTCTAAACCTTCAGAGGGCTCCCTACTCTGAAGGGGGTTCCATGCAGCCCAAATCTAATGAATATCTGTGAGATATGGGAGACTCAGGGTCTCATCTTCGCATTTTGCAGGAGGGCTCCATCATTTTGTGTTACACCACTGGGGTTTAAATGTAGATTTTTAAATAGGGCATTAATGATGTGCCAAGTTTTGAAAATGGTCAGTGATTCAGAATATAATCACAAAAGACAATGGGTGTATTCAAGTCACAATGGACTAAGTGACAAGCTGCAAAAAGTATTAATAATTTGTGCACTGAATTTTGTGACCTGTTTCTGATTTTGTCATGCAAACTTTATAGTAATAGGTCATGTATCAAAATCTCCAGTTGAAGGACATTGCAGAACGATCTGCCTCATGAATACTAATTAAGTTAATCACTCCACAAATACATGGATGGTAGCGTGCATGTAATAGCAGAGGGTCATTAGTGTTTGCATTCCCAAATGACAATAATTTATTTTTTCGAATGGAGACAGTGTTTCTTGAAGCAAACAATGCTGCACTAAAAAAAAGGTTTCTCACATAGGAATAGGAATGAGCAGACAGGGGTCCTGTAGAAGCTTCTATGATGTAATATTGAGGTAAACAATATTGCAGCAAAAAATAAGGATAAAAATGGCAACTTTATTTGCTCACTATGTAAATTTCTAAAATATCGTCTACAAAATATAGTGTACAAAAATATTAAAATTACATTGGCAAGTATATATTTAAAACTATGTATCAATATAATTACTAGGAAAATATTAACTTAAATAAATATGAATAAAGAAAATGTAAAACTCAATGTAATAACTTAAATGTAATATAAAAAATACCTTACAAATCAATAATAAATGTACCACAAAACAAAAATAAATACAATATGACATCAAACTATACTTCAGTAAAAATAAACTAATAATTTACAATTGATAAAACACTATCTGAAACATTTTTCGAAGTGTAAATCAAGAAATATTGAAATTGAAATTGCATTTATATAGCACTAACTACCCCTGGTGAGGCATAGAACAATTTTGCGGTGAGAATCAGGCTACTTGGCAGCCCCTGAGATAGTGGTAAGTCCACTGGTTATGAGCGATCGTTTTACATGTTAAAGTAAATCATTCCATGCATTTACTTCAGTTTGTTTTGTGGTACGTTAATGACTGATATGCAACCCTTAGTAGGGGCTATGTGAGCAGCAATTTGTTAGGTTGCAGGGATATCATTTCAACAAGAGACCAAGTCAGAAAGACATAACATTTAGAGAATTGTGCAAAAGTAGGTCGCACACTGCTCGTCACACCAGCAAGTTGCCCCAAAGGACTGTGGGAAATGTAGTGGCGACGGCGGGTACGCCTATGCCACGATGTGTAAAAAGAACAGTATGTGTTGCGTTAGCCATCCCTGGACACGTGTTTCGAGGTAGTTGCCTCTCGTCAGCAGGGAGCAGGTCAGTGTAAGGGGGTGCCGTGTGGACTGCCAAAATGTAATTAAAAACAGGTCAAGTACCTCTCATGGCGCGCAGGTGCAGATCCAAGGCTCGTCAGCCCGTTGGCTCAAGGGAGCCGTAATAAATTGTGCAAAAGTAGGTCGCACACTGCTCGTCACACCAGCAAGTTGCCCCAAAGGACTGTGGGAAATGTAGTGGCGACGGCGGGTACGCCTATGCCACGATGTGTAAAAAGAACAGTATGTGTTGCGTTAGCCATCCCTGGACACGTGTTTCGAGGTAGTTGCCTCTCGTCAGCAGGGAGCAGGTCAGTGTAAGGGGGTGCCGTGTGGACTGCCAAAATGTAATTAAAAACAGGTCAAGTACCTCTCATGGCGCGCAGGTGCAGATCCAAGGCTCGTCAGCCCGTTGGCTCAAGGGAGCCGTAATAAATTGTGCAAAAGTAGGTCGCACACTGCTCGTCACACCAGCAAGTTGCCCCAAAGGACTGTGGGAAATGTAGTGGCGACGGCGGGTACGCCTATGCCACGATGTGTAAAAAGAACAGTATGTGTTGCGTTAGCCATCCCTGGACACGTGTTTCGAGGTAGTTGCCTCTCGTCAGCAGGGAGCAGGTCAGTGTAAGGGGGTGCCGTGTGGACTGCCAAAATGTAATTAAAAACAGGTCAAGTACCTCTCATGGCGCGCAGGTGCAGATCCAAGGCTCGTCAGCCCGTTGGCTCAAGGGAGCCGTAATAAATTGTGCAAAAGTAGGTCGCACACTGCTCGTCACACCAGCAAGTTGCCCCAAAGGACTGTGGGAAATGTAGTGGCGACGGCGGGTACGCCTATGCCACGATGTGTAAAAAGAACAGTATGTGTTGCGTTAGCCATCCCTGGACACGTGTTTCGAGGTAGTTGCCTCTCGTCAGCAGGGAGCAGGTCAGTGTAAGGGGGTGCCGTGTGGACTGCCAAAATGTAATTAAAAACAGGTCAAGTACCTCTCATGGCGCGCAGGTGCAGATCCAAGGCTCGTCAGCCCGTTGGCTCAAGGGAGCCGTAATAAATTGTGCAAAAGTAGGTCGCACACTGCTCGTCACACCAGCAAGTTGCCCCAAAGGACTGTGGGAAATGTAGTGGCTAACGCATACACATACTGTTCTATTTACTTTTTGTGACATAGGCGTACCCGCCGTCGCCACTACATTTCCCACAGTCCTTTGGGGCAACTTGCTGGTGTGACGAGCGGTGTGCGACCTACTTATCCTCATAACATTTAGAGAAGAAGCATGCATACGGTACAATGGGAGGGGAGGAGCATCCAAATAAACAAGAGAGAGAAATAGTAAGTTTAATTCAAAGTACATTTTTCATGCAGAATTTATTTATGGAAAATAGCAGGTAGGAATTGTTAAAATAGCATGCTATCTGTAGATGTAAACTTGTAGAAAGAAAGAATTTTAAATTCTGCTCTAAAGAAATGTGTCTTTTTTTATAGTCTTTATAGAGGAACCTAACTTTTAAGGAGGTGGCAAATACTTGACTCACTGCTAAGACATAGCCCAGTGCTTGTTGGAACCTTTTTACAAATCACCATGACGCAGTGTGACATTTAAGCATATCTCACTACCCGTAATTACAATTTCATCACAATCGCCCAACTGTAAAAAAGCAGTACTTTTAAAGTGAAAAATACCTCTATGTGTGTATACTACAGCAGCATATTCAATGGAATAAAGTTTTTTTACAGTTTATGGAAATAATTTTATAACATACATAAATTATACATATGTTATTCAGTGCCTTGATTCCCTTGGGTGATACATGTGCTTTACAAATACACATTATCTGGCACATGCATCAAGCAAAAATCAGCTCGCAAAAATACCGAAACGCAAAAATCGCCCGTTAGTGAGTGGCAAACAACGGATCCCATGGCATCAACACCAATAGCGAAAAATTAAAGAATCGCAAAAATAATCCCCGTTAAAATAAAATAAAGAATCGGAAAATAAAGAAACGGCAATACCGAAAATGCAAATAGCGCCTGGCATTAGCGAATCGCAAATAAAGAATCGCAAAAGAATGCATCAAAACTCGCAAATACCGAAAATCTCAAAATTCACTATTTAGCATGAGCAGATTAAGGGGAGGTAAAGTTGCAGAAAAAGTAAAAAAAAAAAAAATAATTTGCACAAGTGTACGACAGATGTAATCAATTAGAAAGCCATGAAATGTGGGCCTGGAGACCCTGTTTTCTTTCACAAAATGGCAGCCCTCTACGTGCTTGCAAGGAGGATGAGGATAAATGCAGCAGCACAGCGCAGGAGAAGGATCCAGGAGAGGGTATTCAGAGTGCGCATTACATTGCTTGGACAAAATGAGGATGAAGTATACAACAAGTACCATCTCAATCGTGCAATGATAATGCGCCTAATTGCTGACCTGGAACCACTACTGCAGCACCAGACACGTCGGACCATTGCCATTCCTGCGCACGTCCAGGTCCTATGCAGCCTGCACCTACTGGCGTCTGGAAGTTTCCAGGTGGTCATAGCGGTAGCGGGAGGCGTATCACAAAGCGCACTTTCACGCTTCTTCCGTAAATTCATTGATGCCATGCTGACAATGATACATACCCACATCAGCTTCCCCACAACCCCACAGCAGATGGACCACACCAAACAGGAATTCTACCAGGTGGCCCAATTCCCCCATGTCATAGGATGCATTGACTGCACGCATGTCCCCATCTGTCCCCCCTCAGCCAATGAGTACATCTTCGGTAACAGGAAGTCCTACCACTCCATCAACGTGCAGGTCGTGTGCGATGCCAAGCACATCATCACAGGCATAGTGGCACAATTTCCAGGGAGCACACACGACTCATATATATTCAGACACAGTGGCATCCATAGGCGTCTGCTCAATGGAGAATTCGGGGAGGGACTCCTGCTTGGTACGTACTCATACCTATTCATAACATCTGTATCACACATGTATCATCATAACAGATGCTAAGCCTTTGATTCCCCCCTGTAGGTGACAGTGCATACGCCCTGCGGGAATATATCCTCACCCCCTACATCAACCCAGCTACACCACAGGAACAACGCTACAACGCGGCCCATATTAGCACCAGAAATGTGATTGAGAGGACATTTGGGATCCTGAAGAGTCGCTTCCGGATCTTACATAAGACTGGTGGTGCTTTGCAATATAAACCAGACACCTTCTGCAGGATTGTAGCAGTATGTGCCATGCTGCACAACATTGCAACCAGAAGGGGGATACCCATAGAGGTGGACAGGAATGACAACTATCGGGATGATCAACCACCCGCACAACACCGACAGGCACACGTTCCAAACACAGCTGAAGGTCAAAGGAGGCGGACATACATCACACAACATAATTTCAGAGCCGGGTAAGAATGAGCCATGACGATATCATTAGGAGTGCTACTGTTTACTTCACATGAGCACTTATGTGAATAATGTAACATTAACATGCTATTTAGAGTTCCCCCACACATTGTGGGCAAAAACATGACCGTTGGCTTCATGGGAGTTTTAAGGCTAAATTAAAGTTGCCCATGGTTACCCCACCATGGTCAGGGATGCAGGACTGAATGTCTAGTGGCGCTTCCCACGAACACCCAACCTCCTATCGCGTGTCTCCTCCACCTCAGCACGCTGTGTCTCTATGGCTGTGGAGCAGCGCAAACTGCGCCTCCTGGTACAGGTCTCTAGCACTGACACGCTGCTCACACTGGATGCAGCCTCACTGCCCTCCTCCCCTCCCAAGTTGCTGCCACTGAATGTCCCTGACTGCAAGTGTTCCACTGCAGTGGTCACCTGGCCTAAGGCCTTTGTCACATCCCCACAGTTGTGGCCGAGGTCCACCTGCAGTGACACTGATCGGCGGGACAAAACAGCAGTGCTATTGCAGAGCTCTGTGATGGCCCTGGTCGATGCTGTGGTACAGAGCAAGTTCTGCCTATGCCTCCTGCGCTCCCTGTGTTGGCCTGCTCGGATGGCACGGTTGAGCTCCTGAAGGTTCTGGCTTATGTGCGTATTGCCCTCTGCCACAACTGTGGTCATGTGCCGCACAGCGTCAGTTAGAGTGCACATATGTTTTGCAAGTTTTGAAATATTAAGGTTCATTGTCCCCATGTGTCTCCCCTGCAGGCGCTGAACACGCAGCATCTGGGCCTCGACACTACCATAGATGTTCCTTGGCTGGTCGCCTCCCTCGCCAGTACTGCGCATGGACCTGCGCCGCTGCGTGACACGGCCACGTGCTGGTTGTGGTGCTGGCGGTGTGACACGTGTCTGACTTTGGCCACTTGTGGGTGCAGGACTCGGGACTGCATCCATCACCTGCAGGGAGGGGACATGTGCCCTGCGTCTTGGTGGTATTGTCGCTGGTGGTGGTGGTATTGTCGCAGGTGGTGGTGGTGGTGGTACTGTTGCTGGTGGTGGTGGGGATTGACCTTCCTTTTGGAGTGTCGCCATCGGTATCTGCCGGAGTCTCGGAGATGATGAGGTGCTCACTCTCATCCGAATCACCAAGAGATGCATCTGTGTATGAAACAGTGCGTTGTTAGTTTTTTTGGTGACTACATCTGTTTGTCATTCTGCATTTATTTCCTACAATGAATTACATGATTTGACACTCTGTTGGCCCTGTACTGCTGATCTCATTTATTGTGCATTGGTGACTATACATGCACACTTGGCTGACATGACTACGACTCCCATGATGCAATACTAATGTGAGGGCATATGTGTTATGCACTTCTCCCTGCACACTGTGATTGACCTGGGGGGAGGGGTATACGATATGCAGCGTATGGGGCAGGCATTCATCTTACCTTGTTTTGTGGTAGCTGCGCCAGAGGTGTCCATCTGCGTTACTCCGACGACCGCCTCTGGCTCAATGGTCCCCTCAATGAGCTCGTCCAGGGCAGTGTTGGCAGGTACTGTGGATGGCCCCCCTCCTGGGCCAGCTGCCTCCTTGACCCTTTCGGCAATTAGTTCCTTTGCCCTCTTCCTGAGGTCATACCACCTCTTCTTTAGGTCGTCGATGCTGCGGGGCGTCACTCCTACGGCATTCACCCTCTCCCTGATGCGAAGCCAAATCTTCCTCTTTTCTGCTTTAGGCACCTTGAGTGACAGCTTCCCAAACAGCTTGTCATGCTTGCTGCTCACCCCCTCGATCAGGTGCTCAAGTTCCCTGTCAGAGAACTTTCTCTTTCTCTTCCTGGGCGTGTCTTAAGTGGCAGGTGCATCCTCGTCCATCCTGGATGAAGTTAGGGTGGATGGTTTCAGTGGGTGAAGTATCTTGCCTCAGCCTGTATGCTCGGCCTCGTCCTGTGAGCTCCTCAGGGCAGTGAATGAGGGTGGGGCTGGTTGACTTCCTGGTTGTGATGTCATCAGCCCGCTTCTAGAGCGACCTGTTTTTAGCGAATTCGCTAATACCGAAATCGCTAATACCGAATTCGGTAAAACCGATTTCGGTAATTGCTAATATTTATTTTAAGGAATCGCTATTGAGTTTTCGGTAGATTTTAGCGATTTTTAAGGAAACGCTAAGATTTACCGAATCTGTTCATGCATTCCGAAATGCGATTCCTTATTAGCAATTCTTTATTTTTCGCTATTACGGAATCGGTATTCAGGATGTTGATGCATGTGCACCTATGTTGTTATATAATACAAAAGAAGTGGCAGTGAAGACTACTGATGCAAATTAAACACCAAAAGAGAGATGCCAAATAAATATTAGGTGCAAGGCTAGAAAACATCATCCCTTTTTAAAAGTCCCCATTTTTTTTTATTTTGATACAAACTATGCAGTTATGCATTTTTGTGCTCTAGTTATTGCCTTAAAAAATGAACAAGTAGTTAAAAAATATAATCCAAGTTCCTAGCATATAGCTTAAAAGAGAAAAATGATGTGGCCTCTATAACAAACTTCAGGACTCCTAGGAATATTCAATTAATGTTTTGCACTCTAGAAAAAAGCAGTAAGTAACTTTGATACTGTTAGAAATTGGGTCTCTAGTTGGGAGAGGTTTGCACCCTGCTCAGGTAAGAAACACAATCCTAGTCTGAGTAAATCAGATACACAGCCTAAATTGATCTGTGCTCACCCTCTGGTAGCTTGGCACAGAGCAGTCAGGCTTAACTTAAGAAGCAATGTGTTAAGAATGTGTGCACATTTTAATTACAGTCACAGTGAAAACACCACAAAAAGACTCTACATCAGTTTAGAAAAATAGAGAATAGTTATTTGAGTAAAGCAAGACCAAGAAGACAAACATCCAATCAGTAGAACTCGAGCTATGAATTTTCAAAGACTAAACTGCAATATAGTGCTCAAAAGTCAAAAGCGCTTAGGGGTAACTTGATGTCACACTGTACCGAGAATAATCCAAAGTTTAGGGCCAACTGCGATGGAGAGCAGGGCAGCTTCAGGATCAATGCAGGGCAGCTTCCAGATCCATGCAGGACCCACTGAAAATGTACCTTGGATGGAGCAAGCGTTGGCGCTTCAAAGCATCAATTCTGATTCACGCAGTCAGGCTGATGTGTCACCATGGAGCCTCACAGTTTGGTCCTGCATTGTCGTCTAACCCTTTGCGATGCAGATGCTCCTTCAGTGTTGGACCTTGCAGTCAGGACTCACGTCGTCAACAAGCTGTGGAGGAATGTCCTTGTATCGGCGCTGCGTAGGCATTGAATTTCAATGCACTGGTTCTGATCTGCGCATAGTCGTTACTGCATTTTTACGACATACAGCGGCAGAACCCACTTTGAAGGCCCATGACTGGATTGGTAGTCTTTTGCATAGTAGGACAGACAGTTGGCAGAGCCCAGCAGCTGAAGCAGAGTTGAAGGAAGTCTTTGGTTGCCCTGAAACTTCAAGAACATGGGGCAAGCCAGCGAGCACTTGGAGAAACTTGGGTTCAAGGATGTGGAAAGCAGGTTCAATCCTTCTCATTCCCAGGCAAGAGGCAGCAGGCCAGCACAGCAGACCAGTTAGCAAATTGGCAGTATCTCCTGCAGCACAGCAATCAACAGGCAGAAGGTCCTCTTACTGGGTGAATGTCCTTGGTTCTAGAAAAGTTCTGATTTGATGGTATGAGGGGGCCAGTTGTGACCTTGAAGTAGGGGGATTTCAAAGATTCCTTTGAAGGTCCCAAGGTCCCTGCATTTTCCTGTCCTGGCTCCAGACTCAATATAGAGGGATATGCAACTCTTTGTGTGGGGATAAGCATAACACTATTCAGATGCAGGTGTCAGCACTTCCTTCCCAGTCTCTACCTCCAAAGGGCCCATCTGCGTAGTGATCTGCCATCAGGATGTAAATGTTACACCCCAGCCCCCTTTGTCAAGAGAGAATGCACAAAGCCCAGCTGTCACCCAACCCAGACATGTATTCACAGACAGGCACAGAATTGTTAAAGTAGAAAAATTACAACTTTCTAAAAGTGGCATTTTCAGACTTACAATTTAAAATCCAACTTTAGCATTTTAATTTGTGAGTCCAGAGATGTCAAATTGCAAATTTCTATCTTTCCCCAATAGGAAATTACACTTAAAAGATGTTTTAAGGCAATCCCAATATTTATCCATGGGAGAGATAGGCCCTGCAATAGTGAAAAACGAATGTAATAGTTTTTCCCTACCAGGACATGTAAAACTAAAAGGTACCTTTTACATACACTACACCATGCCAAAAGCTGCCTAGGGCCTACCTTTGGGGTGATTTATATGTAGTAAAAAAGAAGGTTTGGGCCTGGCAAATAGGTTAACTTGCCAGATCGAAATGAAGGATTCAACTGAACACACAGGCTATGCAGTAGCCTCTCTGAGCCATGTTTAAAGGGCTTCTGAAGTCGGTGGCACAATCATTGCTTCTGTGCTGCAAGCTCACTAAAAGTATTTAATTTATAGTCCCTGGGCACATATATTGCACTTTATAAGAGACTTATAAGTAAATTAAACATGCCAATTGTGGCTAAGCCAATGTTACCACATTTTAAGTTGAGAGCACATGTACTTTAGGACTGGCTAGCAGTGATAAAAGTGCTCAGAGTCCTAAACCCAACAAAAATACATTTAGCACAAAGGGGAAGAGGACAGAAAAACGTTTGGGGTGACCCTGCAGAAATACCCATTTCCAACAGATACAGATACACTGAAGATTGATGAGCTGTCATGATTTTTCAAGGGTGCAGGTTGGAAGTGGTGTAACCAACAAGAAGGACCACCTTCGAAAGAGTCAGTGCTCATCGCTCCCACTGCCACTTTTATTGTACAGTTTTATATAGCACAAACCTGAAAGAGGGCATTGGAGCGCTTTATATGAGCACCAGAAAATATTTATTTTTTTCTCTTGGCACAGTGTGATTCAGGTCCTGATTTAGATCTCGTGGACGGGTTATTTTGTCACAATGGTGACGGATATCCCCTCTTCCAAAATGTAAATCCCACAGGACATAATGAAACTTACATTTTGGCAAATGGTATATCTGTCACCGTTGGGACAGAGTAATCCATCCACCAAGTTCTCAATCAGGCCCATAGTGTTTTGCCCAGATTGACGAGGCAATCTCAGAATGCTAAACATAGTTACCCAGTTCCATATAATTACTAAATCATAAAAATTATTATGCGCATGTTACTAAAAGTTACATTACTGGAACAAAAAATGCTAAAATAATTTTAATATGTCAAACACTGGATTACAGACAAATATCTTTAAAAAACTAAAACAAATGCAAAACAATAAAACCTATTTTTTTACGTACATACAACTTGAACACAAGGGAGTAAATATTTTAAATTTTAACCTCAACGTTTCCAACAATACAAAATATAAATAGAAACCTTTCTAACTCATTTCAATCAGAAAATTCAAAAATTCATTAATGAAAATCAAATGTACTATTCCCACTCTGAACTGACACAACAGAAGAAAAAGTGTAAGACTTTGGAGGGGCCAGAATTACTGTTCCCGCCTAAACCTGAGCAACAGAAGAATATGCGTTGAAATTTGAAGAGATCAGATCTACTATTCTCACTAAAACAGGAGCAACAATAGGGAAAATGTTGAATTTGAAGGAATGAAACATATTTTTCAAAACTCAACATGACAAGCAAATAAAAATGTTTTGGACTACAAAAAAATCTAATTTGCTATTTTCAAGATCAAGAGAAAAGAAAATTAAACAAAATATAAACTAAATATAAGCTAAATATAAACAAATTAAAAAACAAAAGTAGTAAATAATTAACACTAACATCATATCAAATATAATAGGTTGATTAACATATAAATTAACATACAAAATATATTAATTATTAATTTAGAAATGAACATTTTACTTCTAAAGCCACAAAATATGAAGCAATAGCATAATAAAGAATAATAACTACAATAAAACCTTTTTCATATTTATAAAAAACTGAAAAATATGCATTTAAGTTATCTACCTTAAATGCATTACAATATAAATATATTGCAAACTATAATCAAATACATAAAACCGTCAGAACTAAATATATTTTTTCTAATGTAATCAATTATTAATTAATTAATTTTCCTAAATAATAAAAATATACATTTGTAGATATTATCAATCATAGGGGCCGTTTACGATGGCGGGCGGATCGCTCCTGCTGGGCCAGCATTGGTCACCGTCGGCCCGGCGGGGGCAATCCGTATGCCATTCTGACTGCAAAAACCCCCTGCCATATTATGATGGCTGGGGGGTCCACGGCAGATGGAAAGACCGTCCGCTGCTTTTCTGCCGGTCGACTCGTCGACCGGCGGAAAACAGGTTTAATATGGTGGCGGTGTCTGGAAGACAACGCCATCCATATTTCGATGCAGGCTGTGATCAGCCTTTCCATGGCTGCATTGCCGCCATGGAAAGGCTGGTGGTTCCTGCTGGTGGGGGCCCATTGCGAGCCCCCAGGGTGTTGCGGGGTGGGAGGTGCAAATGGGGGTACCTATGGTACCCCCCTTCTTTTGCATGTACAATGTGGCAGGCACCGAGCGGTGCCTGTCACATTGTGCATGTAAAAGCACAACATGTACTTTTTTACATTTTGATGGGTGCTGCTTGCAGCTCCGCCAGCCGCAATGTAAAATATACAGGATGCGCCCGCCACACTTGCTGGGTGGTGCATCATAATTCATATGGTGGGACCGCTGCAACTATGGCGGGCGGTCCCATCGTAATCGGCCCCTAAGTTCCCTAAAACACAGCAACCTACAGTAAAACGAAATGCTTACAACAATTATATAATTAAGTGATTCACACATCTTCAACACAAACAGAATATAACTAAAGAGTATTTAACACAAATATTAAAATAACAATTATGTTCAAAGAAAATTAATTGTAATTATTTCCATATTCAATAAAAAAACTAGCCAGTTATCAAAAATAATAAATTACAAACATTTAAATATACATATGTAAAACACTAATGGGCGGATTGCCCTAAAACAACCCAGAAAAAATATTCAAATTATGGTATATAAGTGTTACAGTGAAAATAGTAAATTACTTAAAATATTATAAAATGAATACATTACAAAATGGACAAAAAAGTGTATATTTACATTGGCTAATTACATTGCATGATGAATAATCAAATTAACAAATTAAAATGTAAACAATTAGGTATCAATTTATTATTATTATTTTTATTATTATTTATTAGTTTTGAGAGGTTTATAGAGTGGATACATGTCCTGAAGGTATCAGAGCACTATACAGTATGCACATATTATCCACAGTAGATTGACAGTTACATGTAATGAAGGGTTACAGTTTGCGTCATATACAGGTTCTTTATCTCAATATATACATGATGCCATTGGCAGACATATTTACACTGTGACTGGTGTTTCTGGTCTGTTTGTTGTTGCCATCTATCTGCTACATAGTTCATTCAACTATTTGGGTTCAGAGTGTGCAGCTCGGTGCTGGTGACGGAGAGTGGTGAGGAATTTATTTTCCCACCCATCATAGGGGTCTTTCTGATAATAGTTATTAGATGCTTTTTTTACAGTGGACGGCTTGCACATCTGTCTAGTGAAAGAGAGTTTCGAATTCCAGTTGTGTTTCCAGTAAAGGAGTGTGCGTATGCCTTTTATTTCTTGGTTCTGGGTGGTTTCAATAGGAGCTAGTCTTAAGAGACAATAGTTCCTGATTTCATTATTTTTTTGGGCATGTATTTCAGTGTTCCTAGCTGTAGAGCTTCGTGTGTAATGCAGGCTGTCTTGAAAATGCATCTTGCTTTAGCTGGGGGATTTGCCAGTTTTGGGACTATGGGTGCAATGGCTTTCACGGAGCTTAGGTGGGTTTTCAGTGTTCCCTTGATTGTGGCATTGCTATAATCTACTTTGGATATTACTTGAGATTAAATGACAATCTTGAGGTCGTCCTCTGTGATGAAGAGTTTGATCTTTTTTAAATGTTTGCGGCTGTACAGTGCATTTTTCAGCATTGCATTTATGTGGGCATATATGCTCAGGCTTCTGTCAAGAGTAATCCCAAGGGATTTGGTACAGTCAATGATTTTAGATGTTTCCATTCAGAGTATTGATGGGATGATCCATTTTTGAATAGGTGGGCAGTTGCCTCATGAGGAAATCAGTAGTGCATTTGTTTTTTATGTTGAGCTTTAGGTGATTGACCAATAACCATTTTTATATAAGGATTTTTTCTGATATAGGTTATCATTGATGGATGTGAAAGGTATCTAGATTATATTTGAGGTTGAAGTGTTTAAGAGTTGCTGTTAGAGCTTCTGAGCTTCTATGTGAAGGTTGAAGAAATATGGGGTTATCATTGACCCTTTGGAGACTCCCTAGCTGTGGGTGCAGCTCCACTCCCACTGGGATTGGTGAATACCTGACTAGAGGGCTGAAAGTGGGGCTTGCTCAGGCATCAGCTACATTTGCCAGGGGCTGGGTAGGCCTTTTTGAAGTTAATCAAGTTCCTGGGCACAGATCAGATGGACTAAAGAGTGAGTCTCTTTGATTATTTGTTATTGATTACTGCGGAATGAAGTGCACCATTTTAACAGTATGCCACT
Source organism: Triturus cristatus (assembly GCF_964204655.1). Lineage (NCBI taxonomy): Eukaryota > Metazoa > Chordata > Amphibia > Caudata > Salamandridae > Triturus > Triturus cristatus. Next base: position 187,976,118 of record NC_140589.1, read on the forward strand.
AATGCCCATTTTAATGCCAGGGTGTTTATAAGTGTTTTGTAGTTGACTGTGTTTAAAGCATCTGCGCCCCTCCACTATGGCGGAGTAGCCTCCCTCCCCCTCCCCGCCATTAGGAGCAGCTGCAAAATTTGAAAAATAAACTGATAATAAAGCAGGTTTAATATTATTTTAGAAACACAAAGCTCTGAGAGGCAACGTAAGCAAGCTTCAAAAAGTTGAAAAGCACAAATGCTCAATTTCTAGACAAGAGTCGGGAAGAAATCTTTAGGTATTCATTCCTTTATTTCAAATAAGATGTTGGGCAGTCAATACAGCCAACGCTTTTCACCCGTTGCGGGCTTCTTCAGGGCTGCGATATATATAATAATAATAAAAAATACCACACATAATGTGTACAAAGAAAGCTAACCAAAAAAAACATATAACAATTGAACTACAAACGATATAACACACTACAACAAATGCAGACAGGCAAGTATTCTTAAAAGAAAAACTCGAAAGAAAATATCACAATTTAAAAAAACACAAAAAATTATGTCTAAAATACAAATACAAATAACATTATTGCTGCACAAGTTCACTGTTCAATTGAGAAACTAAGTGAGAAAAACACATGCCATAGTTACAGGTAGATTTTTAAAGGTAAAAGTTTGTTCATAGAGCATAATAATCAACTGTATTTCAAATTAGCTATAGTTCTTCATGGCCCATTATGTCCCAATGTCCAAACAGATTATATCCTCAACTTACCATCAAATGAAGAGAGAGACTCCTCTAGATAGTATATTCAATGTTGCGGTGGAAAAATAGAACTACAAGCTAAAAGAAAAAGGAAGAAGACAAAAAATCCACTTAATCAGTGAGGACATTAAAAAAGGAAATCTGTGGAAGTAAGGAGCATAAAATAATCCTGACACACAAGAATAAACACCCGAATCTACCTATGTTATGGTAAGAAACAGAGAAAATAGAAGAGATGGAAGTCATCTCAACAAGATTAGTTAAGTCTCAATCTAGGGACAAAGAGAGACAATAACAGAGCATGGTCATACCTGTGTCTGACAAAATATTTTCTTTGTCGTAGTCCAGGGGTGACAAGATATATTTAAATAAAGAAGAATTTTGTTTCTTTTTTTCCTCCTTTCAAAGAAGAACTTGAATATTGTGCAACACCAGTAACCATTAATAAAAACAAACATAATACAGAAAAGGACAAAAAATTGTGACTGCAACATACCGCATTTCAAAAGTAAGAAGCTACAAAGAAATATAACTTCAGAGGATGTAAGAGAAATGAATTTTAATCTGTCGTGCATATATGATAGAATAAAAATCAATGACTTCAATGCATACAATTTTATAAAGTGTTCTAAACCTAGTGCAAATCACCGATGACAATTATCCATCGAATTGTTAATGAATATATATTTCATTAAAAAGACGGACAGTGACAAAAGAGCGATATTCACAAAGTACCTATTTGTCAAGAGTAAGGTACGAACTATGCTAATTATGTGGAACCATCAGCCACATCTAGACCGGACCTAGAAAAAAATATATAAGAGTAAAAGCCAAAACAATATTGAGCAGATCTATCCCTTATGCTTAACTCCTTGTGTGCCCATGACGAGCTGGACTCGTCATGGAGCACAGTTGCGCTGTGACCATGACGAGTCCAGCTCGTCATGAAGCATTTTAGTGAAAATAGCCTAGGGAGCTGGGGAAGAACTTCCCCAGCTCCCGAGGCCCACCTCCTGCTTTCAGTGTAATGACAATCGGCGCGCACGTCGCGCCAACGTCATTACACTGAAACTGAAACTGAAATGAGCCAAAAGGCTCATTTCAGTTTCACTTTGTACGTGCTCAGGGGGCTATCTCAGCCCCCTGAGCACATAGAAAGACGGGAGAGGTATCGTTGGAAAGGGGAGAATCCTGCTTGGGGATCGCCACAGGAGGGCGATCCCCAAGCAGGGATCCACCCACTAGACACCAGGGAGGGGGCAAGGGCCTTTGCTCCCCCCAAATAATTTTGGCCAAATTTAGTCTTTTTGGCGCCCCGAGGGGGCAGATGGGGCAGCAGCCCCCAATTGGCCCCCCGGGGGGGGCAAAAAGCCCACTAGACACCAGGGAATTAAAAAAAATAAAAATAGGGGTGGGGGCTGCCCAAAACTGGCAGGCCCATGCCCCCGCCCCACCCCCCAATTATCAGTCTTTCTGCCCTCCCTGGGCGCAGATGGGGCATTGGCCCCTAATCTGCCCCTTCGGGGGGCAGAAAGCCCACCATACACCAGGGATTTCTTTTCAATTTTTTTTAGGGTGGGGGCTGCCCGAAATGGACACGCCAATGCCTCCACCCACCCACCACCATTACAGCCTTTCTGCCCCCCCTGGGGGACAGATGGGGTGTTGGCCACCAATCTGCCCCCCCCGGGGGGCAAAAAGACCACTAGATACCAGGGAATTTTACAAAAAATAAAAAAAGGGGTGGGGGCTGCCCAAAACGGGCAGGCCCATGTCCCCACCCCACCCCCCAATAATTACAGTCTTTCTGCCCCCCCGGGGGCAGATGGGGCATTGGCCCCTAATCTGCCGCTTCGGGGGGGGCAGAAAGCCCCCTAAACACCAGGGATTTTTTTTGCGCAATTGTTTTTAGGGTGTGGGCTGCCCGAAACGGGCCCGCCAATGCCCCCACCCTCCCCCCCACAAAAATGACAGTCTTTCTGCACCCCAGGAGGCAGATGGGAGCTGTAGCCCGCAATCTCGCCCCCCTGGGTGCGCAGAATGCCCACTAGAAACCATGGATTTTTTTGTTTTAATTAGTGTAGGGGTAGGGGCTCCCCAAAATGGGCATGACAATACCCCACCCCACCCCCAGAGAAATTCCAGTCTTTCTGCCCCCCCCAGGAGGACAGATGGTGGCAGTGGCCCCTGATCTGCCCCCTGGGAAACGTTGGGGGATCCACGCAAGCCATACCTCCCTGGAATCCCCCGAGTGTCTAGTTTTCAGAAATGTGTGGGTTTGGTAGGTTCCCCTAGGTCGCCGCCGAGCACCGGGCCAAAAACCCAGGTGACCCCCCTTTGCAAAACCAGGTCGTTTTGAGGTAGGCAATTTTCATGTCGCCTCAATACGTTTTGGGCCCTTGCCTGTCGCGGGTACTTGGGCCTCCCACACGAGTGAGGCACTGTTTTTATCCGGAGACCCGGGGGAACGCTGGGTGGTAGGAAATTTGTGTCAGCCCAGTGATGCCACAACTTTGTCACACAAAAATGTGTAAAAAAGGTGATTTTTTCAGCTAAATTTGAGGTTTGCAGGGCATTCTGGGTAAGGAAACGTTGGGGGATCCACGCAAACCATACCTCCCTGGAATCCCCCGGGTGTCTAGTTTTCAGAAATGTGTGGGTTTGGTAGGTTTCCATAGGTGCCGGCAGAGCTAGGGTTCAAAAACTACAGCTAGGCACTTTGCCAAAAAAGGTTCATTGTTCACTGCGAAATTGAGGTGTGTCCAAGATGCGTTTTGCGCCGTTTCCTGTCGCGGGCACTAGGCCGACCCACACAAGTGAGGTACCATTTTTCTCGGAAGACTTTGGGGAACGCGGGGTGAGTGGAAATTTGTGGATCCACGCAGATTCCAGAACTTTCCACCAGAGAAATGTGGAGAAAATTTGGTTTTTTTGGCAATTTTTTAGGTTTGCAAGGGATTCTGGGTAGCAGAACCTGGTGGGAGGCAGTCAAGTCACCACATCCTGGATTCCCCTGGGTGTCTAGTTTTCAAAAATGAATAGGTTTGCTAGGTTTCCCTAGGGGCCGGCAGAGCTATGCTTCAAAAACTACAGCTAGGCACTTTGCCAAAAAAGGGTCATTTTTGACAGCGAAATTGAGGTGTGTCCACGTTGCGGTTTGCGCCGTTTCCTGTCGCGGGCACTAGGCCGACCCACACAAGTGAGGTACCATTTTTCATAGAAGACTTTGGGGAACGCGGGGTGAGTGGAAATTTGTGGATCCACGCAGATTCCAGAACTTTCCACCAGAGAAATGTGGAGAAAATGTGTTTTTTTTGGCAATTGTTTAGGTTTACAAGGGATTCTGGGTAACAGAACCTGGTGGGAGGCAGTCAAGTCACCCCATCTTGGATTCCCCTGGGTGTCTAGTTTAAAAAAATGTATAGGTTTGATAGGTTTCCCTAGGTGCCGGCAGAGCTATCGTTCAAAAACTACAGCTAGGCACTTTGCCAAAAAAGGGTCATTTTTCACAGCGAAATTGAGGTGTGTCCACGTTGCGTTTTGCGCCATTTCTTGTCGCGGGCACTAGGCCGACCCAAACAAGTGAGGTACCATTTTTCTCTGAAGACTTTGGGGAACGCGGGGTGGGTAGAAATTTGTGGATCCACGCAGATTCCAGAACTTTCCACCAGAGATATGTGGAGAAAATGTGGTTTTTGTGGCAATTTTTTAGGTTTACAAGGGATTCTGGGTAACAGAACCTGGTGGGAGGCAGTCAAGTCACCACACTCTGGATTCCCCTGGGTGTCTAGTGTTCAAAAATGAATAGGTTTGCTAGGTTTCCCTAGGGGCCGGCAGAGCTATGGTTAAAAAACTACAGCTAGGCACTTTGCCAAAAAAGGGTCATTTTTGACAGCGAAATTTAGGTGTGTCCACGTTGCGGTTTGCGCCGTTTCCTGTCGCGGGCACTAGGCCGACCCACACAAGTGAAGTACCATTTTTCTCAGAAGACTTTGGAGAACGCGGGGTGAGTGGAAATTTGTGGATCCACGCAGATTCCAGAACTTTCCACCAGAGAAATGTGGAGAAAATGTGTTTTTTTTGGCAATTTTTTAGGTTTACAAGGGATTCTGGGTAACAGAACCTAGTGGGAGGCAGTCAAGTCACCCCATCTTGGATTCCCCTGGGTGTCTAGTTTTCAAAAATGTATAGGTTTGATAGGTTTCCCTAGGTGCCGGCAGAGCTATCGTTCAAAAACTACAGCTAGGCACTTTGCCAAAAAAGGGTCATTTTTCACAGCGAAATTGAGATGTGTCCACGTTGCGTTTTGCGCCGTTTCCTGTCGCGGGCACTAGGCCGACCCAAACAAGTGAGGTACCATTTTTCTCGAAAGACTTTGGCGAACGCGGGGTGGGTAGAAATTTGTGGATCCACGCAGATTCCAGAACTTTTCACCAGAGAAATGTGGAGAAAATGGGTTTTTTTTGGCAATTTTTTAGGTTTACAAGGGATTCTGGGTAACAGAACCTGGTGGGAGGCAGTCAAGTCACCACATCCTGGATTCCTCTGGGTGTCTAGTTTTCAAAAATGAATAGGTTTGCTAGGTTTCCCTAGGGGCCGGCAGAGCTATGGTTCAAAAACTACAGCTAGGCACTTTGCCAAAAAAGGGTCATTTTTGACAGCGAAATTGAGGTGTGTCCACGTTGTGGTTTGCGCCGTTTCCTGTCGCAAGGCACTAGGCCGACCCACACAAGTGAGGTACCATTTTTCTCAGAAGACTTTGGGGAACGCGGGGTGAGTGGAAATTTGTGGATCCACGCAGATTCCAGAACTTTCCACCAGAGAAATGTGGAGAAAATGAGTTTTTTTTGGCAATTTGTCAGGTTTACAAGGGATTCTGGGTAACAGAACCTGGTGGGAGGCAGTCAAGTCACCCCATCTTGGATTCCCCTGGGTGTCTAGTTTTCAAAAATGTATAGGTTTTATAGGTTTCCCTAGGTGCCGGCAGAGCTATCGTTCAAAAACTACAGCTAGGCACTTTGCCAAAAAATTGTCATTTTTCACAGCGAAATTGAGGTGTGTCCACGTTGCGTTTTGCGCCGTTTCCTGTCGCGGGCACTAGGCCGACCCAAACAAGTGAGGTACCATTTTTCTCGGAAGACTTTGGGGAACGCGGGGTGGGTAGAAATTTGTGGATCCACGCAGATTCCAGAACTTTCCACCAGAGATATGTGGAGAAAATGTGTTTTTTTTGGCAATTTTTTAGGTTTACAAGGAATTCTGGGTAACAGAACCTGGTGGGAGGCAGTCAAGTCACCACATCCTGGATTCCCCTGGGTGTCTAGTTTTCAAAAATGTATAGGTTTGATAGGTTTCCCTAGGTGCCGGCAGAGCTATCGTTCAAAAACTACAGCTAGGCACTTTGCCAAAAAAGGGTCATTTTTCACAGCGAAATTGAGGTGTGTCCACGTTGCGTTTTGCGCCGTTTCTTGTCGCGGGCACTAGGCCGACCCAAACAAGTGAGGTACCATTTTTCTCGGAAGACTTTGGGGAACGCGGGGTGGGTAGAAATTTGTGGATCCACGCAGATTCCAGAACTTTCCACCAGAGATATGTGGAGAAAATGTGTTTTTTTTGGCAATTTTTTAGGTTTACAAGGGATTCTGGGTAACAGAACCTGGTGGGAGGCAGTCAAGTCACCACACTCTGGATTCCCCTGGGTGTCTAGTGTTAAAAAATGAATAGGTTTGCTAGGTTTCCCTGGGGGCCGGCAGAGCTATGGTTAAAAAACTACAGCTAGGCACTTTGCCAAAAAAGGATCATTTTTGACAGCGAAATTGAGGTGTGTCCACGTTGCGGTTTGCGCCGTTTCCTGTCGCGGGCACTAGGCCGACCCAAACAAGTGAGGTACCATTTTTCTCGGAAGACTTTGGGGAACGCGGGGTGGGTAGAAATTTGTGGATCCACGCAGATTCCAGAACTTTCCACCAGAGATATGTGGAGAAAATATGTTTTTTTGGCATTTTTTTAGGTTTACAAGGGATTCTGGGTAACAGAACCTGGTGGGAGGCAGTCAAGTCACCACATCCTGGATTCCCCTCGGTGTCTAGTTTTCAAAAATGAATAGGTTTGCTAGGTTTCCCTAGGGGCCGGCAGAGCTATGGTTAAAAAACTACAGCTAGGCACTTTGCCAAAAAAGGGTCATTTTTGACAGCGAAATTTAGGTGTGTCCACGTTGCGGTTTGCGCCGTTTCCTGTCGCGGGCACTAGGCCGACCCACACAAGTGAGGTACCATTTTTCTCAGAAGACTTTGGGGAACGCGGGGTGAGTGGAAATTTGTGGATCCACGCAGATTCCAGAACTTTCCACCAGAGAAATGTGGATAAAATGTGTTTTTTTGGCAATTTTTTAGGTTTACAAGGGATTCTGGGTAACAGAACCTGGTGGGAGGCAGTCACGTCACCCCATCTTGGATTCCCCTGGGTGTCTAGTTTTCAAAAATGTATAGGTTTTATAGGTTTCCCTAGGTGCCGGCAGAGCTATCGTTCAAAAACTACAGCTAGGCACTTTGCCAAAAAATTGTCATTTTTCACAGCGAAATTGAGGTGTGTCCACGTTGCGTTTTGCGCCGTTTCCTGTCGCGGGCACTAGGCCGACCCAAACAAGTGAGGTACCATTTTTCTCGGAAGACTTTGGGGAACGCGGGGTGGGTAGAAATTTGTGGATCCACGCAGATTCCAGAACTTTCCACCAGAGATATGTGGAGAAAATGTGGTTTTTTTGGCAATTTTTTAGGTTTACAAGGGATTCTGGGTAACAGAACCTGGTGGGAGGCAGTCAAGTCACCACACTCTGGATTCCCCTGGGTGTCTAGTGTTCAAAAATGAATAGGTTTGCTAGGTTTCCCTAGGGGCCGGCAGAGCTATGGTTAAAAAACTACAGCTAGGCACTTTGCCAAAAAAGGGTCATTTTTGACAGCGAAATTGAGGTGTGTCCACGTTGCGGTTTGCGCCGTTTCCTGTCGCGGGCACTAGGCCGACCCAAACAAGTGAGGTACCATTTTTCTCGGAAGACTTTGGGGAACGCGGGGTGGGTAGAAATTTGTGGATCCACGCAGATTCCAGAACTTTCCACCAGAGATATGTGGAGAAAATATGTTTTTTTTGGCAATTTTTTAGGTTTACAAGGGATTCTGGGTAACAGAACCTGGTAGGAGGCAGTCAAGTTACCCCATCTTGGATTCCCCTGGGTGTCTAGTTTTCAAAAATGTATAGGTTTAATAGGTTTCCCTAGGTGCCGGCAGAGCTATCGTTCAAAAACTACAGCTAGGTACTTTGCCAAAAAAGGGTCATTTTTCACAGCGAAATTGAGGTGTGTCCACGTTGCGTTTTGCGCCGTTTCCTGTTGCGGGCACTAGGCCGACTCAAACAAGTGAGGTACCATTTTTCTCGGAAGACTTTGGGGAACACGGGGTGGGTAGAAATTTGTGGATCCACGCAGATTCCAGAACTTTCCACCAGAGAAATGTGGAGAAATTTGGGTTTTTTGGCAATTTTTTAGGTTTACAAGGGATTCTGAGTAACAGAACTTGGTGGGAGGCAGTCAAGTCACCCCATCCTGGATTCCCCTGGGTGTCTAGTTTTAAAAAATGTATAGGTTTGCTAGGTTTCCCTAGGTGCCGGCAGAGCTATGGTTCAAAAACTACAGCTAGGCACTTTGCCAAAAAAGGGTCATTTTTCGCTACGAAATTGAGGTGTGTCCACCTTACGTTTTGCACCATTTCCTGTCGCGGGCACTAGGCTGACCAACACAAGTGAGGTACCATTTTTCTCGGAAGACTTTGGGGAACGCGGGGTGGGTGGAAATTTGTGGATCCACGCAGATTCCAGAACTTTCCACCAGAGAAATGTGGGGAAAAGGTGGTTTTTTTGGCAATTTTTTAGGTTTGCAAGGGATTCTGGGTAACAGAACCTGGTGGAAGGCAGTCAAGTCACCCCATCCTGGATTCCCTTGGGTGTCTAGTTTTCAAAAATGTATAGGTTTGCTAGGTTTCCGTAGGTGCCGGCAGAGCTAGGGTTAAAAAACTACAGCTAGGCACTTTGCTAATAAAGGGTAATTTTGCATTGTGAAAATGTGGTGTGTTCACGTTGGGTTTTGAGCCATTTCCTGTTGTGGACACTATGCCTACCCCTACAAGTGAGGTACCATTTTTATCGGGAGACTTAGGGTAATTCAGATTTGTAAAAGAACTGTTATTACCTATTGACTTTCGATCCATTTCTGCCTTCCAAATGAAAGACATTGTGTAAAAAAGAAGTCATTCTAAAAAATGACTGATAATTCTCATGCTAGTATGAGTATCCCAATTTTGGAAATGTGCAAATATCTATTGTTTCTAAACTCTATATTTTGTTCCCATTTCAGAAATACATAGGTGTCTTTCATACCGATTTTTCCATGTACACATTTTTACAGAATAATTACTATATACCCGGTACATAATAAAAACCATTGCAAGTTGCTGCTCAGTTTTTGGCTCTGGGTTCGTCGGGTTCTTGGTGAACCTACAAGTCCTATATATTCCCACAACCAGTAATGTCCAGCAGATGTAACGTTATATTGCTTTCAAAGAGCTGTCAAAATTAGAAGAAGTTACAGGTGAAAACGTTGACACAAAAGGCGCTTTTTTTCAACAAATTTTCAATTTATCCTATTTAACTGTTAGTTTCTCTAAAGAAACCTTGATGGATCCCCACAAATGACCCCTTGCTGAATTCAGAATTTTACCTACTTCTCTAAAATGTATAGCTTTCCAGGATCCATTATTGCTTTTGTACCCATTTCTACCATTATCTGGAAGGAGGTTGACAGCACAAAAAATAGCAAAAATAGGCTATGTCCCAGAAAAATGCCAAAACTGTGTAAAAATTTTGGGTTTCTGACAAAAGTCTGGTATCCCCTAAAAGCTGGGAAAATGGTGATTTCAGCCTCACAAACCCTTTTTTGATAACATTTGCAGGGAAAACCCCAGATGCTTTCATTTGCAGCCCGTTTTTCCCATTTTCCCCAAAAACCCCAAAATTTTGCTGTATTGTGGCTCATTTCTGTGACCCCTCCAGGGGAATCCACAAACCCTGAGTACCTTCAGAGTCCCCATCACGTTGGAAGAAAAGGACGTAAATTTGGCGTGGATACCTTATGTGGTCAAAAAGTTACAGGGGCCTCAGCGCGCACTACCCCAAATAGCCAAAAAAGAGCGTGGCACAGGAGGGGGAAAAGGCCTGGCAGCGAAGGGGTTAAATTTGAATTCACGTCATCAATGACGTGTTAATAAATAAAATAGTGCCAGAAAATACCCAATGTATCAATAAAGGTGTAGTCAAACAGCAGACAGACTACCAATAGTCTTAAAATCAGGCACATTAAATAATTTAAGTTTGTTGGATATTCCTACATTCATCTAGAGAAAACAGAAAAGGGGTCATAGATAGTAAAATGGCATGTTTTCCACACTAGTCACAAGAAATTAAAAAACTAAGCGTTAAGAAAAGCAAAATGGTATCCATAAAGGAAGGATTGTCAACCTACAGTTCCCACAATGCACCGACACAGTATTAGTATCGTCTGAATTAAAGGAGAGTCTGTATGTTTAATAGCGATGCTGAAGTCCACACACAAAAATGCCCGATATTCCAAAACGCCACAATGCGCAAGTCAAAGACCAAACAATGCTTTCACTACTAGCAGCGCCGAATGCACCCTACAAAAAGTAACATTCCCGAATGCTCCCACAACATACACATTTCCCAAAGATGTAGTCCGAATCCCACGCAGGAACACTATCAAGCGGAAAGCCAATTATACGGCTAAGCCGTGCTTCCAGTCGGGCGCTATTAAAAATAAACTATAGTTTAGCTCCAGTGTCTTACCCGTACTCCTTTCCGGCGTCGCAATCTCCACGGATTCAAAGGACAGCGTCAACCTGAACACGCCTCCAGTGCGTCCTTATATACTAAAAACGTTACGTAACCAAACAACTAGAACGTCTTACCCGGAAAAATGTATTTTCAAAATATGGATCTCCATCCGCATTTCCGTTATACACGTTGGGTAAACTAGAGCGCTAAAAAATGGAAATGGCGACAATTGAATTGAAGTTCTATGCTACATTTCTGTTCAATTCCAATTTGAAAGACTAGAGCGAACAAGTACTAATTATATTTTGCAAGTGTCAGAACTGACTTTGAAGTTTTGTATCTTTACTGACAAAGAAAAAATTCACAATGTAACTATGCTGTTCCTTATCGTATTTCAAACTATTTAACATTATTATAATGATGGCGGAAAATAAATAAACAGGGATAGATATAAGTTGATGATCGCAAAAATAATATTATTAGACGTATTAGACTCCGTAAAAATACTAGTTGAACTATGATGTGTCATAAAAAGTTCGCTGATCTAAAAGCACTGAGTCTTTAATTCACAATTTTTTCTTTGTCAATAAAGATACAAAACTTCAAAGTCAGTTATGACACTTGCAAAATATAATTAGTACTTGTTCGCTCTAGTCTTTCAAATTGAAATGGGAATACGCATTTCCCTTTCATTGGCCGATGTTTTGACTACTAAAGGTGCAGTTGTCGAAATGACACTAAACAGAAATGTAGCATAGAGCTTCCAATTCAATGGTCGCCATTTCCATTTTTTAGCATTCTAGTTTACATAAGGTGTATAACGGAAATGCGGATGGAGATCCATATTTTGAAAATTAATATTTCCAGGGTGAGATTTTCTAGTTGTTTGGTTATGTTTTTAGTATATAAGGACGCACTGGAGGCGTGTTCAGGTTGATGCTCTCCTTTGAATCCATGGAGACTGAGACGCCGGAAAGGAGTACGGGTAAGACGCTAGCGTTAAGCTATAGTTTATTTTTAACAGCGCTCGCCTGGAAGCACGGCTTAGCCATAAAATTGGCTCTGCGCTTGATAGTGTTCCTGCGTGGGATTCGGATTACATCTTGGGGAAATGTGTATGTTGTGGGAGCATTCGGGAATGTTACTTTTTGTAGGGTGCATTCGGCGCCGCTAGTAGTGAAAGCATTGTTTGGTCTTTGACTTGCGCATTGTGACATTTTGGAATTTCGGGCATTTTTGTGTGTGGACTTCAGAATCGCTATTAAACATACAGACTCTCCTTTAATTCACACAATACTAATACTGTGTCAGTGCATTGTGGGAACAGTAGGTTGACAATCCTTCCTTTATGGATACCATTTTGCTTTTCTTAACGCTTAGTTTTTTAATTTCTTGTGACTAGTGTGAACAACACGCCATTTTACTATCTATGACCCCTTTTCTGTTTTCACTAGATGAATGTAGGAATGGCCAACAAAATTAAAATATTTAATGTGCCTGATTTTGAAACTATTGGTAGTATGTCTGCTGTTTGACTACACCTTTATTGATACATTGGGTATTTTCTGGCACTATTTTATTTATTAACACGCCATTGATGATGTGAATTCAAATTTAAGCATAAGGGATAGATCTGCTCAATATTTTTTGGGCTTTTACTCTTATATATTTTTTTCTAGGTCCGATCTAGATGTGGCTGATGGTTCCACATCATTAGCATTGTTCGTACCTTACTCTTGACCAACAGATACTTTGTGAATATCGCTCTTTTGTCATTGTCTGTCTTTTTAATGAAATATATATTCATTAACAATTCGATGGATAATTGCCATCGGTGATTTACACTAGGTTTAGACCACTTGATAAAAATTGTATGCATTGGAGTCATGGATTTTTATTCTATCATATGTGCACGACAGATTAAAATTCATCACTTACATTCTCTGAAATTATATTTGTTTGTAGCTTCTTGCTTTTGAAATGCGTTATGTTGCAGTCACAATTTGTTGTCCTTTTCTTTATTATGTTTGTAATTATTAATAGTTACTGGTGCTGCACAATATTCAAGTTCTTCTTTGAAAGAAGAAAAAAAAAATGAAATTCTTCTTTATTTAAAATTTCTTGTCACCCATGGACTACGACAAAGAAAATATTTTGTCAGACACAGGTATGACCATACTCTGTTATTGTCTCTCTTTGTCCCTGGATTGAGACTTAACTAATCTTGTTGAGATGACCACTATATCTTCTATTTTCAATGTTTCTTACCATAACATAGGTAGATTTGGGTCTTTATTCTTGTGTGTTAGGATGTTATGCTCCTTACTTCCACAGATTACCTTTTTTAATGTACTCACTTGTTAAGTGGATTTTCTGTCTTCTTCCTTTTTCTTTCAGCTTGTAGTTCTATTTTTTCACCGCAACATTGAACATACTATCTAGAGGAGTCTCTCTTCTCATTTGATGGTAAATTGAGGATATAATCTATTTGTACTTTGGGACATAATGGGCCATGAAGAACTATAGCTAATTTGAAATATAGTTGGTTATTATGTTCTATGAACAAACGTTTACCTTTAAAAATCTACCTGCAACTATGGCATGTGTTTTTCTCACTTAGTTTCTCAATTGAACATGTGCAGCAAAAATGTTTTTTGTATTTGTATTTTAGACATGATCTTTTGTGTTTTGTAAATTGTGATATTTTCTTTTGAGTTTTTCTGTTAAGAATACTTGCCTGTCTGCATTTGTTGTAGTGTGTTATATCGTTTGTAGTTCAATTGTTATATGTATTTTTGGTTAGCTTTCTTTGTACACATTATGTGTTGTATTTTTCATTATCATTATATATATTGCAGCCCTGAAGAAGCCCACAACGGGTTAAACGTGTTGGCTGTATTGACTGTCCAGCATCTTATTTGAAATAAAGGACTGAATACCTAAAGATTTCCTCCCGACTCTTGTGTAAAAATTGAGCATTTGTGCTTTTCAACTATTTGAAGTTTGCTTAGGTTGCCTTTCAGAGCTTTGTTTTTCGTGTTTAATTATTTGTGGTTTCATGGTGGCATAACCATAATCTGAGGTGGGCAATCACAAAGTGTCTCATGTGTTTTTGCAGTTATTTCTGACTACACGGAATAGTGCGATAACAAGTTCCCCTGGCCATCATTGTTTGTTCTACTTTAATATTATTTTATTTTTCTTTCCTGTCCGAGACTTGGGGGCGGGGCCTGATTCATGATCATCATGGAGGAGAATGTGCAATGCTATAAGTGCGCATGTGGGTTTGGCTGGCCATCCTAATACGGTAGTTCACCATACATACACCATACATAATATTAATATCACTATTCTTGTTAGATCCAGTACAGGTTTTAGTGCTTAAAAAGTGAGCGTAATCCCTGGTAGCTATGGTACATAGCAGATAGGCTTAATCTAAGAAAAAGTGTAAAGCATTTAGAAGTACCAAAACCGTTAAAAACTCAAATACAAAAAAAAAAATCTAATCCAGTTAATTAAAATAGACAAATGCTAAAGAACAAAATTACAACAGAATAACAAAAATCCATAAATGGAAACCAAGGGAAGAATTTCTAAAATTGAAATTTAAAAATAGCACCCAAAAGCAATAAGCACCAAGAAAAGTCGTCTGGTTGTGCTTTATCAGGTCTTAGCCACAATTCAAGGTGGACCACGGTGGAGTGTAGGTCACGTACAAAAAACATGTTTGTCCCAGTCAGAAGTTTTACCGCCTGACTTAGGCTCTAAAATGACAGTCAAAGATCCTAAACAGGGCAAGGCAGCAGGCTGTAGCTGGATAGCAATCGAATGAGGTCCTGGTGAATCCATCGCATTTTGTAGGGAAATCTCTGACAAGGAGAAATTCAAAATTCACTCCAAGGAAAGATTCCTCACCAGCTGTATACTTTTTGCACCTTCACCCAGTCAAAATTTCTACTTTCGGTCGTAGCCACTTTTTTGGAGATCAAATTCATCAAGAATGTGAGGGCTGCAATCTTAACAAGGCTCTTTGAGGGAGGATACCTTTGCCGCCATGTCCCTCTGAAACAGATTTTCCCCTTCAGTAATTATCCATGCGGCTGCAACCTGGATAGCCTGAATAATTGGCCTTTTCGTCGAAGTGTCTCGGTAGGTTTGTACCGGTCCTCCAGAGGTCTTTGGATCCTAAAAGTTTTCAACTCCCAGAAGATTAGGAGGAGTGCTCTTTGGCCAAGGGTCCCAGGAACTCAAGAACAGCACTTGGGATTCAAGACTCACTCCAGCAGAAGCCATCAGCACGATCCAGGGCAGGTCCATTTGGAACTGGTCAGCTGGGCTCTTCAGGAAGAGGGCGAAAAGCAGCTTCTTGTGTCCCGTTAGCTGAACAGGAGTTCAGCCATCTGACCCTCGGAGTCCATTTCTTTGTTCTCTGTACAAGTGGGAGCAGGTCCATCCTTTCAGGTCTCCTCACAGGTTTCCTCCCAAACCAATAGGGGAAAAGTTCCCAAGGGTAACCCTAACCCTTTTGCAACAGTTCCTGTGTAGGCTTGTGTAAAAAATCCCACAGTGTACCTCTCTACCTAAAAGTAAGTTGGCAGAACGTAACTTCTTTCTAAGCACACCCCATAGGTGTGGCCATGGAAATGAGCAATGCCACCCCTGTGGTCCCTTCAAAACAGCTCAGAATGTAGCTCCTCTCCCACTGGGATTGGTGAATACCCACCTTAAGGGACAAAAGAAAGGCATGCTCGGGCATCAGCTACATTTGCCCATTACAGGGTTCCTGGGCACAGCTCAGATGGTCGTCCTGCCAAACGGCCATAGCACCTCCCCACATCCAAGGCATTTGTTCTGCTTTGTGACCAGTTTTCACACCTCATCAAGGGGGCATTAAGCTACCAAGTGACAGTGAGAGCTCATGCAAATTGTCCTAGGCACAGAAAAGGTATTTTCTAAAAATACATATTTCTGAATATTTATCACAATTCTGACTTTATCAGTGAATTGGGCATGTAAAACACTTTTCAAGAAATGCATGAATGAATTTTGTAGCTTGTACGCTGCTGTTGATAACATTATTACATTTTAGTATTGCATTTCAGTGCTTTCTGATGGAACAGCTAACCCTGCTAGAGTGACTTTAGGCTTTGTAGCCCTTTCCCTGTAAGAACATGTTGAAAATTAAACATTTACATGTCCTACTTTTAAATACCATGCACTTTGCCTTCTAGGTCATAAAGACTGTTTAAGAGTGACATATTTTTAACTATAATGAAGGTTTATGCTTGTTAAAAGGGATTATTTTGATGGTTTAAATTTGCAGTTTTAAAACTGCATTGTTATGCTAAAATGATAGGCGTACAGTCATGTTTGCATTGTCAGTGTAGTGGATGGCACAATGGGTGAAGAGTGCATTAATCACTTTTACCATTCAGGCTGTAGATACAATTTGTATCATATATTAGGAATTTATAGTATGTAAAATATACCAAATTTCACATGTTTAATTGGTCAGAGCACATGCACTAGGCACTGGACAGCAGTGTTGCAGTATGCATAGTCTAAACACCAGTGGCAAAACTCAGCAACAATTGTTAGTGATCATCCAAAAAGAGCACTTGCCTACACCGTATCTATCTTTAAGCGGTCTGGAATTGTTTCTTCTATAGTTGAGGTATTGATTAGGTTGGTCCATATAGGCGCGATAAGGCTGCTGATTTCCATTACTGAGGCTGAGGGGAAGGTGTCTGACATGTGGTGTTGGATTTTGGCCTGAGATGAATTTGATGGGTTAATGTTTTGAGGGAGTTTGAATTCTTGCCATGTTGCAGTGTTTTTCAGAGGCTGGGGTCAGACATGAGTAATGTTTTCTGGGGCAGTCATTGGTCCTGTAGGTGGTGTGTTGTTATTAAGGTTGCTGTTGGAAATTGGATTACCGGCTGAGGGGGGTGAAAGCCTACTCAAGCAGCAATCACAATTCTTGTCAGGGTGAAACACAAGAAAACCCCAATTTAACCTGTGCTTAACCTTCTGGTGACTTGGCGTAAAAGCAGCCAGGCTTAACTTAGAGGCAATGAGTCAAGTATGTATGCAGCACTTTAAGCAGTAACAAGTTGAAAACACAATGCAAGAAAAATCCTACACCAATTTAACAAATGTTGCAGAGTGTTGCATGAACCCCCATCTAGGATGCATTACACAGCAGCAGTTCCTGTGGAGTTCTACATCATGGTCGAGGACATAATTGACAAGAGTCAGAAAAGTAAGAAAGCCTGCATTGAGGAAGCATCACACAGCAGTGGTTCGAAGACGCAATGTGAGATTCAGCATTGAGGATACAATGCCCTGTGAAGATTCCAAAGTGGAGCTGCAAAGAGATGCATCATGCTCTGTTCGTTTCTGCTCATCTGGGCTGACAGAGCAATTTCACACCAACTTCCAAGGGTCCAGGACTGGGGTGGCAATCTTGGGGGGCATGGATCACTCAGGCAGAGTCCAGGTGCTGGGCTCAAGGTAGTTGGAACCTTTTCTGTCCCTGAGGCTCTCATCAGGAGACCAGTGCACAGACCCAGCTTCTTCAGTGCCCAGCATAGACCTCCCACTCAATACCAGTCCACCTCCGTTCCCAGGGAAGGAATCTCTTGCTAATCAAGTCTATTTTTTGGTCTAGGCCTCCACGTGATGCTCCAAAGTGTACTATTGTACAATGAATTCCTTAGAGAAGTCAGTAGCCTTAAGTACAGGTGCCACACACATGGCTTCCTTGAGGGAGCAAAAGACTTTAAGACAGGCCTCAGTACAGATCACCTTTTTGGGCTGCTTCTTTGAAGTCAGCTTTGTTAATGCCATAACCCATAACAATCCACCAGTAACAGCCGGTGAGGCCCAGGAAGTCCCTCACCTCAGTTTTTGTTTTGGGGGTTGCCAGGATAGTTTCTATCTTGGCCTGGAGAGGCTGCAACTTGCCCCCGCCCACCATGTGGACCAGACATACCATGATACCCTTCCCTATCTGACGCTTACTTTCCATGACAGTCAAGCCCGCCTGCTGCAGGACCTGAAATACCTACTGCAGGCGGTACCGGTGTTTCTCTCAGCTGAAGACAGCTATATCATATCGACTGATGTCACAGAATGTCTCCTTAATATCCAGGCCCATGTTCACCAACTTCTGAAAGGGGGCAGGGCCATTCTTTAAGCCCAAGGACATCACTCAGAACCGGAAGTGGTCCTCTGGGGTTGAGAATGCAGATCTCTCATTTGCCCCCACAGTGAGACAATTTGCCGGTACCATGATGTGAGTTTGAAAGTACTGAGGAATTTGGCAGCACCCAGCTTGCCTATGAGCTCATCAGCTGAGGAGATGGGGTGAACATCCGTCTTGGTGATTGAATTGATTCACCTGTAGTCCACACAAAATAGAAGTTCTCAAGTGGTGACCGGTAGGACAACCGTGGGTACCAGAACCACAGAGCTGGACCCGGGACTGCTGGAGGGATCAGTAACCCCTAAGACCATCATCTTAGAGACCTTTGCCTTGATGCTGGCTCTTACCTTGTGCGATAACCTGTAAATGTTCTTCTCATGGAACATAATGTCTCCAGTATCTATGTCATGGCTACACAAATGTATAAGCCCAGGAATTAGGGAGAAAAGAGACACAAACTGCCCCAGTACTTGGGAAGTACCATTCTGCTGTTCTAGAGTCAGAGTAGGAAGAGGTTAACAACACCCTCTACTAGCCCATTTGGCTCCTGGGTAGACAGGAGGTCGGGGAGAGCTCTGGGTTCTACTAGCTCACTTTCACATCATGGGCATCGGCAGGCCCATTATCATGCCTTTGAGGGTCTTGAAAACCTCTGAACAAGCCTGTTTGTTTAGGGTAAATAGGTGTATAGAACTTGTAGGTTACTCCACACTCATCCAACATGGAGTTCAAGTATTCTGATATGCAGATAGTGCATCAGTCAGTCACCGACCTCAGAGGGATGGCCTTTAGGTACTGCATGGCATGGTCCGAAAAGAACAGGGTGAATCTGTTCCCTAAGGCTGTCTTGGGGCTCAAGGGACCAAGAATGTTGATGCCCATCCACTCAGAGGAGTTTGCAATGACAGGTAAGGGATTTAGAGATGCCGTAAGCTTTTTCCTTGCTTTTCCACTGACCTGGCATATGGAACAGGACCTGCAAAATGTACCTGAGGCCGTCTTTATCCGGGGTCAATAGAAGTGGGAAACAAGTCTGGCAAAGGTCTTGTCCTGCTAGGGGTAAATCTTAACCAACTCCTTTAGAAAGGCCCTGTATTACAGGGGAACAACCATCACTTGGGCTACCACAGGTCATTCTCTCTATAGATAAGGTGATCTCCATAGATATCACCTGCTGCGTGTGCCTCAGCTTGCTACCTTAAGACCTCCAGAGTGGAGCAGTCTTTCTGAACTTTGGAGAATTCCTCCATGGGGGGCCCGCCATCAACTTGCCATCCAGAAAGCTAGGGCAGGTCTTCAAGGGTGACAATGTCCTCACAGGTAGGCTCAGGGGCAACGCCTCCCCAGGTGTCCCGTCAACCTGAACCGTGGAAACTTCAAGGACGGATTTACTGTGCCTCTTGCCCTTTTTCTCCTTGGTAGCTGCCTGGGCCATTGTTCCAGGCCCCAGACTTCCTTGACTCTGCTCTTGAGCAACCTGGACGTTGTGGTCATACAGACCCATTTAGGCAAGCCTAACATCTCCAGCTACACTTGCCTCCAGAATGAGTACTCTAGGTCGATGCCTAACAGACAATCTACAGGCCTGGCTGCACTCACAGCTACTTTTAGAGAACTTGAAACCCCCCCACTCAAAGGGAACCAGAGCCACTGAGTAGTGACTCTTATGGTTGTCTGCAACTATGACCTGGTGGAATGTATTATGGATGACCTGCTGTGAGGCCACCAGATAATGCTTCACATTATCCATACAGGCTCCTATGTCTCTTAGAGCCTCCAGCCTTCGCCCATTGATGATTATATGTGGATGTAATGGAAGGCATATGGGCTTTTGACACCATCTCTATCCCAAGGGACACTAATGTAATCTCTGTACTCTCCCCCATGCTAACTGGGACCACCTCCTCTCTAAGCCTTACACTCACCAAGGCAGGTGTCTTCCCATCAGTGGAGGACTATGCCCTCTTAGGACATCGTGTGTCTCTCTTGGAGTGCCCATACTTGTAGCACTCAGCACAGTGGGGGACAGACCTCCCTGTTTGCTTATCAAAGAACCCCTTCTCCATTGGTTCAGACTGGGACTGGTTACTATGGTTCCCTTGGGAACTATTTTTGGGGCCTTTAGAGAGCGGCTTATTTTTAAGTCCCTCCCCCCACCTTTCTTCAGCTGAAACCACTGCCCACCCTTTTGATGTTCCCCTCCCAGATATTTTTTTAGACACTCTGGTGCTGGCCCAGAAGGTTGCCTCCTTAGGTGGCTCCTTGGGGTCAGTGATCTGTCCCCATTGCTGTCAGCAACTGGTGAACTGTCCTGGTCCTCAGATCTTGCTGAAGCTTTGTCTGATTGTCATTTCCCTTCCCTTACAGAACTGCTTTAGCTTAAACATAATGAAGCCATCCAGGTTAGCCAGCTCAAATTCCATCACTGCAGGTCATAGGCAGCCAGGATGAATGGGAGTAGATTTGGAAAAAGCAAAAGAGCCACCGAAGGAGAATGAAAAAGCATATCCAAACTGTATCAAATTAATTATCTGGAATTTTTATTGCGCCACAAACTAACTATATGACACTGCATGAACACTGGTCCTAACCACTAACACTGAACAACAATGTTGGACATTTGGTTACTGGTTCAGAGGGAGGCAAAACCCTACTCAAGTAGCAACCATGAGTGTGTCAGGATGAAAAAGAAGCAAACCCTAAATTAACCTGTGCTTACCCCTCTGGTAACTTGGCAAAAAAGCAATCAGGCTTAACATAGAGGCAATTTGTAAAGTATTTGTGCATCAATTAAAAAAATAATAAAGTGACAACACTACACAACAAAAATCTCAAACCAACTTAGAAAAATAGAGTAACATTTAACAAATTATCTCAGACCAAACCCATAAAGATCCAATTAGTACAGCTGGTGATAGCCAATTTTATAAATTGGAGTGAAAATGGTGCCGAGAAGCACAAAGTGTCAACTGTGGTTGTCTGTTCATGCCGGGATGAATCACAAGTACGGGCTGACTGTGATGGAGTGTGGGTCGGGTACAGGGATTAAGTTAGGCCCACTGAACAAAGTACCTTAAATCTTGGTTTAAGAAGCTCTGTGTGAACCTGCGTTGTGAAGCGAAGATTCTGAGGGTGCTGCAGGCCTGTGATGCTGAGTCCTGTATTGTTATTTGAAGATGCCAGTAACAAGGGGCTTGTGATGCTTAATCCTGCATTGAGGATACGTTGCACAGTGGCGGTTCTGAGGAGACTGCAGACTTCAATGTGAGGCTTGGCATCGGGGATGTGTTGCGCTCTGGTGGTTCCGAAGTGGAGCTGCAAAGAGATGTGTTGCTCTGCATTAGTTCTGCCCAAAGGACCACAGCTGGGCTGATAGAGCACATTCTTGCCCACTTTCAAAGTTCCAGGACTGGGGTGGCACCACTTGGTGGGCAAGACTCGCACAGGCAGAGTCCAGGAGCCTTGCTATCCCTGAGGCTCTGATCAGGAGACGAGCCAACCATCCCTTGAAGTCAATCTGGTGGTCTTGGGTTCAAGATGCATGTTAAGTCCTTTTCATTCAGGCAGCAGAGCAGCAGAATAGCAGTCCTTCTTACAGAGCAAAAACAGCAGTTGGTGGACAGAATCCAGAACAATGTCATATATTCACCCCAGTACAGAGATCTGGGCCTAAATCCATCTGTTTTTTGCTCACCATGCCATTCCAGTTTGAACCCAACCATATGCAAATCAGCCTTGACCCTGTGCCTCATGGGAACAGTCCAGCCCGAACTGTCAAGCCAGCTCCTCCCTGGACTGGGCTGGAAACAAGCATCCTAGGACCGGTTTCGGGGTTTCACCCACTGGAATCAAGCTATCTTGCATATGCTTCTTTTTTGGCATAGTAGGGTGACCTGCAAGGTTGAAGGATTGTGTCTCCTTCTCTTTTTTATTACTATAAACTGTCTTCTTTCTTCATTTGTCTTCGTTGAACCATGAGCATGATGATTTGTTCTTAAACCTCTTGAGTTTTAGTGATACAACTTTGTTGAATATGTTAGACATCGTATTGTTGTAGCGTGTAGTCAGGTTATCTACAGAGTGTTGGTTGTTTGGATGCATGAAGTGGGAACTGAACTTTGTAGCTACTTTAGCAATATTGATTTGTATGGTATTCCTTGTCCAGCATTTCGGTCTGTATATTTGTTCTTTTGTTGCTTGGTAATCAGATTGTAGATGAGTACGATATGGTGATCCAACCTTTTTATAGGTCGGATAAGTCTGTGCTGAGGGTGACAGTATCAGCTATGAGTAGGTCAATAGTGGCCACTTTTAGTTGCATGGGGTTCTTGAAGTGTTGTGGAAGGCCATTGTTTGCCAATACATTATTCAATTGTGTTATGAGTGTGTTCTCAGTGTTGTTCCATTGTATTTTGAAGTACCCAAAAAGGATGTTATAAGTTTTGAGGCAGGCTTAATGTATTATGAGGTCTATCAGTTGTTCCGTGAAGAGCTGTTGTTCAGTGAGACCAGGTCTCTTCCAAGGTATGGCATTTCAAGATAGACTATATCTTCTTTGTGAACTTGTTGATTTGGATTGTATACCTGTGAATTACTGCATCTCTCCTTCTCTGTCTGCCCTCCCTGTGTCGAGCCATTTTATTGTGTAGCTGGGGTTTGGCAATAGGAGGTTTATCAGATTTATAGTGAAGTAATTTGGCCAGATCTCCATGAGAAAAGTAATGTAAATTTCTTCTGACATGGTCTCCTCAGCTGTATCTGTGTTAGTTGCAGATCTGCCTTTGTTGATTAGGTCATGGAGTGTGGCTGAGTCAGGGGTTACTCTTTCTGTCTTTGTCTTGTTTGGCTTATTATCACTGGTATCTAGGGCATGTCTCTGGGTAGGTTTTTTTTAGGTGGATTTGTCAGATTCGAGGAGTGTGTTTGTTTCTGCTTTTGACAGTCTGATGTTGGCCCCTATTGGTCCAAGTGTGCTATTGCGTAGTGGGATGGAGTTCCAGGGGCAGTTGTTCTGGTTTCTATTGGAGTTTGGGTTAGCTGAGGGGAGTAAGGAGGTAGTGGAGGGGATGGAGCGAACTAGGGAGCAAGTTGTGCATCTTGTAGAGGAAACTAGGTAGTTTGTGGAGGTGTTGATAGATGGATTAGGTAAGTGCTTGCTCTGACAAACATGGGAGAGTGTGTGGTTTTGAATGTGAAAGTTGGAGTGGAATCAAAGTTGGTGCCAGGGCTGGTGGGAGTTTGCCAAGCCTTATTTGTTATCATGGGTGAGGTTTCTATGATTAATGCTGGGTGGTGGGTGTAGGAGTAAGTGCAATGTTACAGTGTTTAGTCTGTAGTGCTGCATGGAGGGGAGGATAACAGAAGGGGTTTTGATATGGACTGAATGGTACCCTGTCTTCATACATGTTCGAGGAAGGTGAGTTGTTTTACGGTCTGGGGGCCTCGTGCGATTCTATAGGGTTTGTTCTCCATGTACAGGTTTAGAGTGAAGCTAACTGAGCAAGGGGAGGGATATCTTATGTGTGGTGGGTTGGATGTGCAATGTTGCATTTCTGTTGGGGAAGTCATGTATGTGTGGGGAAAGTAGATTCTGTTTGTAAATAGGTCTGTATTACTAATTAAATAGAAACTTTCTATTCTTACCTGTGATAGTCTGTCCCATGATTTTATTCAAATATTTAAAAAACAGCACTATTTCCCTAAGTGCACTCAAAAGTATTTACAAAGGAGAAAGTGTCCCAGGGAGCACTGTGTTCCTTTGCGAATCAGTTACCACCTCCATTGAGGTGTTGGTAGCTGATCTACAGTTTGCAACCACTGATACATACCATATCAAATTCCAGCCAAGATGGAATGCCCTTTTTCTGCCCCTTCCTAATTGTGATTCAATGTGGGTCAGTAAACTAAAATGTGTTTTTGCAAAACGCCAATTTCTGGTTGCAAAACCTGCAACTTTGCAAATTGAAACGTTTGTAATCACAAAATGGCTTTGTAGATCTCACACCACATGTGTCAGTGTAGGTTGGAGATATAATCTTCCACTTGGGCTTCAATAGGTGTTTTAAGGAGTGACAGACCCAAAACCCTTTGCCTAAAAATCATTGGATAACAACTATTTGAAAGATACGCATTGCTTCACTCAAGCCTCATCATTTAACCTAACACCTTTCCATTGGGTGAATTATTTTCTTGATTATCTTTTTCAGAAATTATTGTCAAATTTGGACACAATGAATGGACATGTTCAAAATAACATTGTCAACCTAATGAATGACTTGAGAAGGAATGTCAAGCCAAAATCTTCAAACATGATAAAACTGGTAAGACGTTATTTTATATTAAAAAATGTATTTGCGTTCCATTAAATCAACTACATGGAACAAGACAATGTCAAGTTAAACATAATATTTTTTTTCATGGTGGAATAAGTTCATAATGACCATTTTTAAATGAGTTGTACATTCCTTTTTCTCTTGTCTACCAGTAGATATTGGCGCAGACCTAGGCTATCCTCTCTGGCTTCTATGATGCAGTTAACTACATCTACTTTGTACTTGGTGTGCTGTTTGCAACATGAAACTCTAATTAAATTAAGTTCTTCAAGCACCTGATGAGCCAGCACTCGCTTATGGCATGAAAGTCCTTTTACATTTTCCAGGAGTAGCGACTGCTATCCTACACCTGTACCTTGCAACCCCTGGTACTGTCCTTGCTACCCATGGCCTCAAAGGTTACACATTAAGGGGCAGATTTACAAGCCCCTTGCGTCGCTTTTGCACCGTCGTTGCGTCACTTTTGTGACGCAGCGGCAGCGTAAAGGTTCCGGCCCATTTACAACGTGACGCATCTAGGGAGATGCGTCACGCTGTGAAACCCTGCGCCACATTAAACCTGCGTCAGGTTTAATGTATGCAGGGTGGGCGTTCCGTCGCAGGAAGCCCCGTAAAATTGATGCAGAGTCACTTTTACGTCCATGCTGCGTCAAAACCGTGCGCCTGCTTGAAGCAGGCGTAAGAATTGACGCAGCATGTTAGGCATAGGGCACCCCTGAGCATTGCTGGAGTTCAGCAATGCGTGACTTTTCTGTCAACAGATGCGTCAGAATTTCTGACGCATCTGTCAATCCTTGTGCCATGGTGCGCCGTATTGTAAATACGGCGCATCCATGGTGACGCAAGGATTTGGCATGTTGGCGCAGGGAAAGTGACGCATCTCTACAGATGTGTCACTTTCTTGTAAATCTGCCCCTAAGTGTGGGAGGCTTTCATGAGCCACTTACCTTTTGTTGCTCCACTAGAACAGGAAAACCGAAATTCTACTGATTGTGATTCAGACTTCAAAATGTTTTATTTTGCAACATAAATATACATTTTGAAGTACAAGCGATTAACTTTCTGCATCACCCTTTAATATTGAAGCTAGAGTATCGAGGTACACAAATATTGATGACAACATTTCAAAAGGTTTGTGTAGGTTTTGTATACCTAACTCCACATATATGTACCCTGACAATATACTTATTGTCAAGGTACGTTGATGTAGGTGGGAATGTAGAGCTTCCATCATGCTCTGCACCTAGGAGGTCACTTCGGGTGAGGCCGCTGTTCAGTTCTCGTGCAGCACTGCTAAGGGCATTTCCAGTGAGTGGTGAAAAGTGAGCATCCTGGGGGCCCGAAGAACAGGAGAGAGCTATGGAGTGCAGCCCCGTTGTCAGGACGCGTAGCGACAGGCGAGGGGGAGGACGCTCGGTTTGAGCGCTTACAGCACAGCCAATTGTCAGCAATGCCATGAATGGAGAAGGCTGAAAACAGGAGAATGCCTCGGTAAGGAGTGTGCTAAGTACCCCCCCCCCCCCCAGTGAGGTGTGGGGCTAGGGTAGTGGTGGAGGCAGCCTTCCTACATTTAGGTCTGGCTTGTAGCTGCCCGCTCCCACCTATTTTCCCTCTGATTAAAGTTGGATAAAGACTCTTTTTGTAGCAATTATTTGTGGGCAATAGATTTCAAGAAGTTCACAGAATGCCCACTAAAATTAGTAATAAAAGAAGACGAAGAAGGAAAAGATTAAATAAAAAAATATATGTATGGCATACCTGAGGAACTGCCCCCCACCCCCACACCCCTGGCTTTATTGAAGCAGCACCCAGTTCTCAAGGTTGCGGGGAAAACTCGCACCCCAGCAAAGGTTTTGAAAACAGCCAAAGTGAGCAAACTGGTTGGGGAATATATTCACAGGGGGATAGTGCCACCAGATCTTCATTTTTAGTGACGTTCTGGTGGCGCCATGTCCTTCTCCAAATTTAAAAATAGCATGCAATGGATGTTGCTGTAGGCGTTCCACCACAGCACCCATTACTTTTTGTCGCTGCACCAGATTTAAAAGGATGTGTAAATCTGAAGTCACGTCAAAAACAAACGCCATGCAAAAGCATTGTGAAATAAAGAGAAATACTTGTATATTTCCTCGTTTTTGCTTTTTCTTTTGCAAGAGCAAAACGCCATTATTGATTGTTAATGTGCAGGAAGGTCAGCCTTCCTGCACATAAAAACTCATTAAATAATGACGATTTGCTACTTCAATGTGCGCTCATTCTGCAGCACACAATAATAATTTGCCATTATGGATTGTTTATGGACCCCTTCCTGCACATAAACAATCATTCCTTGCTATGCAGGCACCCTTGCACTATTGAGCAAGGGAGCCTGCATTGCCCCAGGGTAGGTAATTTTATCACCAACACAAGAGAAAACACAGGGGTGCGTAATAATTGTGTAAATATGGCGGATCCCTGCATTTTGGAATTATCGTGACGCAGCGTTGCCAAATTTGGCACAGCTCTGCGCTCCGACATTTCTTCGTAAATGGAAGAAGAGAGAGGTGAAGGTAGCCCAACTGCTATTTTGAGTGTGACAGAGGGACTTGCGCCAGATCTAGAGCATGGTGTAGGGGGCAACTCTTTTCACAAGGCATGACTCTGCAGCTACAGGATAAGGATGATGTTCTGGGTGATTGCCAGACATTGGCAGCAATTACATTGCTGAACCCAAGGCCCAGTGAGAAAGCAACATACCCACTGTTTGGGTCTAAGGCGAGGACATCCTCAGCAGGGGACAGCAGGGTATAATCTCTGGTGTTGGGGGCAGGAACGATGGAGTTGGCTCCTCTGGCCCCCCTGGCTCCAGTAGGAGATCAAGCACCCTAGTTGTCAGAAGCAGTGAACATGCTAAAAGAAAGGTTAGCATCTCAAACTGGCGTTATTCATGAGACCTCCGAAGCTCATACATGTGTAAAAGGGAAATAGGAGGAGCTGCAGTAGAAACTCAGCTGGGAGAAACTCTCCAAGTGGTCTTGGAGGAAATGAGAGTGATCAAAATGCACAAGAGAAGGCTTACAGTGAGGCCAGATATAGCTTGGGATCATTGACAACAATATCCTGTAACTAAATCAGAGACTTACACAAGCAGAACATCATATATCGGATTTAGAAGATGCCCTGAATTTATTTTAATCATTTCATGTGAAGCATCGGCAGGAGATGTCAGAATATCAGATAAAGCTTGATGAGATTGAGAACTGCTCCAGACACTCAAATATACAATTCACAGGCAGCTGACAGGGCAAGATCCCATAAAATGTGTTTCTGACTTAATTCAAAGCCATGTCTTCCCAGGCTGTACCCCCAGCATGGATCACTACTCGATCATGAGGGCTCAATGCGTTCCATTTCATCAGCCAGTTAAAACTAAATACCCCTGCACATTTTTGTTCAACTTTGGAGACCTTCGTATAAACGAATCAATTTTATTGGCTACCATTAAGCAAAGGGGATTCCATATGTCAGAGAAGTTCTGAACTAATATCTTTTCTGATATGTCAGAAATGGCAGCTTTGCGCCATTGTGAGTTTAAATCTATGCTGAAGCGTTTAAAGAAGCGAGGCATTCAAGGGGCTATGGTGCAACACTCTTAACTGAAGTTCTTGTGAAGGGGCTGTTTCACATCTTGGGTTAGATTCATTAGGCGAGCAAACTTCTGCAGCATTTAGCTCATGATAAAGAAAAATTGGTTTTGTGCATGTCTAGGATCAAGTGTATAAGTGTTAGGACGTTCAATGCTGCTGCGCCAGTCTTGTTTCGAGGCCTCTAACAGTGCTTCATTTAGATAAGTGAAGGAGTGGTGCCATCACCAGAGAGTAGACCGTACGTGGAATTCCAGGGCACAATATAACATGAGTGGCAAGGGGGTAAGGCGGGCAATTTCCCCCTCCTAGGAAAGAGAAGCTGCCATGGGGTCATGGGGGTTCCTGCGGGTGGGTTTGTCAGAAAGCGGTGGGGAGCTTTTGCATAAATTAAAAAAGAGCAGAAATAAGATGGGAAGGAAAGAGGGTGGTTGCGGTGGAAAAGATGGCACGGTTGGGATGTGGATATCATTTTTAAAAATACCTTAGGGATTGGTTGAAGTATCTAGCCAATGAGGAGATAGAGCTGCGGCAGGCAGTATGTTCTATTTCACTTGAGATGGTGAAGGTTAGGGTAGTTTCTTCTAATGCTAATGACATTACAAATAAGTGAAAATACAGGAGTTTACTGAGGTGGAAGTCATCTTTTCACAGGAGGCCTACCTCAAGAGTAATACTTCAAAGATTCATATTCTTCATACATACTCCCAGGTGCTCAATTTGCAGTAAGGGAGGTTGCACCCTATTTGGGTTGAAGCATTGATTGAGATGTCCAAGAGGTGATTCACAATCCTCAGGGTAGATGGCTATGGGTGAGGGTTGGGTTGCTGTGAAGGGGATGCGTTTAAACTTAGCCAACTATTACAGTCTTATCAGCAATGATGTAGACTCACTCTCTCAGGTCCAGGATACAGCATTGGGGGCAGTTTGCCCGTAGATTTGGGGAGGAGATTTTAAAAGTAGCTGAAATCGAAAACCAAAAAATGATTGATGTACTTCAAAAAAGCTTTCAGCTGGTAGATCCTTGGTGAGAAGATCACGAGGCTTCGTACAATATACTTGCTACTCCTGCCGATTTAGAACTGTGGCCAGCATAGATTTGTTTTTTAGCCTCTCAGGCGATCAGCAGGGTGTGAACGGATACTTGGGCAATGCCTTCTCTGATCACTCAGTGCTTCTCGGATCCAGTAGAGATAGGCTGAGGCGGCAGCTCAACGTCAAGGACACAGCGAGAGGGATGGTCATCACCTTTAAAGTTAGTTGAGCTAAAGAACGTGCATGCCAAATAATGGGAGTACAATTAGCAGTAGATAACACCACAAAATCAAGCAGAAGGTTGCTTGAGTAGAGCCCCGCGTTGGACAACCAGCTGTGGCAATACAATATCTAAGAGATTTCTTCAACCTGGAGGAACTAAATAATTCTAATACTTTCCAGCAACAATATGACAAAAACCAGCATATAGGCAAGTTCACAGCCTGGTCTACCTGAATTAAAAATGAGAAAGTTGCGATAAAATCCTTTGAGAACCCTACCACCCGTAGAATAGCAGTAGAACAGTAAGAATTTGCTCATGTATTTCTTCAGCATTACACAGATATTTACCAAATGAAATATACAATTTCTATAGCTAGTATAGAAGAGTACTATGCCTCCATCCAGCTCCCTCAATTGCCGAATTTTTTATCTCGTGCAATGCTGGATATGATCACGCCAAACGAAGTTTATGAAGCAATTCAAAGAGTGCCTGATGCTAAGGCATGGGAGAATGATAGATTTTCCCCAGGGTTTTAAAAACTTTCACAGAGAGGTCGTGGGTCCTTTTTTGCTGAGCTTTGTAAGTATATTAAAGAAGGTAGGGAAGTGCCTGCTTCTTTTAACAATTCAGCTATTGTAAGCCTCCCTAAGAAAGGTAAGAATCTGAAGAATGTTAACTCATACCAGCCCATTGCCCTCTTAAATACAGACTACAACCTTCTGATGAATATTTGGGCAACTCCAATACTGCCTGCTGTGCAACAGTTAATCCATAAAGATCAGTGCAGATTTGTTGCAGGCTGTCTCATGTCAGCAAACACCGAGTTTTTGATTCTGGCAGTAGAATATTTTTCAATTAATTAAATAAAAGTGTTTATTATGATGATGAATGCTGAAAAAGCATTTGATCTGCTGAATTAGGATGCCCTATTTTTTAGCCTGCAAATGTTTGGATTCCCTTCTCAATTCACCGCAATGCTGGTTAATGTATACCAGGATGCATAGACCAAACTTGGTGGCAATTCCGATCCTGGAAAAACCGGGTACGAACCGTCGGACGGAGCGTTTTCTCCGTCCAACTCGTACCCAGGAAAAACACCGTACAAACCCGCAAGTACGATTCGTACAGAAACACCATTTCCGTACGAATCGTAAAAAACACCGACCGGCAAAAAAACACATACAAATCGGATCCGGGACACCGCGTACGCGACATTCGCACGGAGTCAGGCAGCGTTTTACGGATCAGCAAGTACAATTCGTACCCAGAGCACTTCGCACGGCAAAATTTTTACGGGACCCAAAAAGTGCTGGAAAAGCTAAGTACGTCGCGATGCACGACGAAAAGGGGGCCCAGTACGCACCATACCCCCATCCCTACATGTCCGCACCGTACCCCAGCATCCCCCCCATGTCCGCACCGTACCCCCAGCCCCCCCATGTCCGTATCGTACCCTCAACCCCCCCATGTCTGTACCATACCCCCAGCCCCCCATGTATGCGCCATACCCCCACCCCCTTATGTACGGAGCGTACCCCCACCTCCGTAGGTACGGGGCATACCACCACCCCCCATATGTATGGAGCGTACCCCCACCCCCCGTATGTACGGAGCATACCACCACCCCCCCGTAGGGTAGGTACGGAGCGTACCCCCACCCCCATAGGTACGGGGCATACCACCACCCCCGTATGTACGGGGCGTACCACCCCCGTATGTACAGAGCGTACCCCCACCCCCCGTATGTACGGGGCGTACCACCACCCCCCGTAGGGTAGGTATGGGGCGTACCCCCACCCCCGTAGGTATGGGGCGTACCACCACCCCCCGTATGTATGGGGTGTACCACCACCCCCCGTATGTATGGGGCATACCACCACCCCCCCGTATGTACGGGGCGTACCACCACCCCCCGTAGGGTAGGTATGGGGCGTACCCCCACCCCCGTAGGTATGGGGCGTACCACCACACCCCGTGTGTATGGGGTGTACCACCACCCCCCCATAGGTACAGGGCGTACCACCACCCCCCCGTATGTACAGGGCGTACCACCACCCCCTGTATGTATGGGGCGTACCACCACCCCACCGTATGTACGGTGCGTACCCCCCGTATGTACGGTGCGTACATACGGAGGGAACGCACCTTACATACGGGGGTGGTGGTACGCCCCGTACATACGGGGGGTGGTGGTACGCCCCGTACATACGGGGGTGGTGGTACGCCCCGTACATACGGGGGGTGGTGGTACGCCCCGTACATACGGGGGATACGCACCGTACATACGGGGGGTGGTGGTACGCCCCGTATATACGGGGGTGGTGGTACGCCCCGTACCTACGGGGGTGGGGGTACGCTCCGTACCTACTCTACGGGGGTGGGGGTACGGCACGTACTTGGGGGGGTGGGCTGGGGGGTGTTCGGCGCGTATGCGGGCACATGTTTGGACGTCTCCACGCTTGCCATGGGAGTTCGCTCCGGACGGTGTTTTTTACATACGGTTGTGCATTCGGACGGACGGGACGGATCGTACTTGCGCGCTCGGACTTCAGTTTCCCGATTCGTACGTAAAAATGTCCGGGGACGTGTCGGACACTTTTTCCGACCCGAGGACGAGTCGGGGAATTTTCCCAATGCGATTCGTATGGATTTTTTAACATACGGATCGTACTTGCCAGTTTGCACGGGACTTGTATGATTCGTACGTAAAAAAATCCGGATACGATTCGTACGGGGAATATTTTTAACGGATCGGAATCGGCACCCTAATGGTGAATTCTAGAATGGCTGGCACCATTTTAATAAAGAGAGGTGCACACCAAGGGTGCTCTCTTTCCCCAATTTTATTTAAAAATTTTATTGAGCCTTTGGTGGACAAATTATGTAAAGGAAGTATGAGGGCACCAATGGAGGGGATGGCTAGACTTAAGCTTTTGCAGATGACATTATTCAACCAGATGAGCTAAACATAAAGCGTGCAGTGCAGAGGATGCAGAAATTAAAAGGTATAGGAGGCTATAAAATAAATCAAAGTAAAACAAAAATCCTGCTTTTGATATCTTGGGATATTTGACACGAATAATTGTACCCATCTGTTTCATCTGAATTATGAGACAATGCTCAGAAAAATTAATGGGCTATTTGAGAGATGGTCACTGCTCCCATTAACCATAATTGGAGGAGTCCCAATGATCAAAAAGTCAGTTTTACCATTTCCTATATTTCTTTTTTCCAATGTTCCAATCAAAACTCCTAATGGCTCTTTTCAGGAGCTAGATTTGCAACCAGGGTGAAATCGAATGTGCTACAATTGGAGAAAGTACAAGGTGGATAAGCACTTCCCCATATGCAGAGCTATTATGAGTCAGCCTTAATGGATATGTTAGCAAGGTACTTAGGGGCATATCAACAAGCGGCAGCGATAATTATTGCTGGCCGCCCTTAGCGTGAGGGATTTTATCGCCGGCTATCGCAGATAATTATCGCCATGCTAGCACTGTATTACCAACACATAGCGCAATGGTGATATTTATTCCTGTGATAGCGATGTTTTCCATGGAACATCGCTGGTTTTCCAGCGATGTTCCATGGAAAACGGCGATATCCTTGTTGATAGGGCTGGGTGGTCTCAGCCCTATAATCCACCACCCATTGACTAACATTGTTTAGTCAAAGGAAAAGCATGTGTAAGGAAAGTAGCGTTAACCAAGGTTAGCGCTACTTTTCTTATCGCTATGCTTGTTAGCGTGCCCATTGATAATTGGCGAAATGCCGGTTAGCGACATTTCTCCAGTTATTTTGGGACGTAACACCCACTTTGCATCTCATTAGAGATGCAAAGATGGGAGTTACGGGAAAGGGCGCTAAGGCAAGGATTCACGCGATAGCGTGACCTTGCTGAGAACGCGATAAAATTATCGCCGCTTTTCGTCTGAAAACGGACACAAAAGTGGCGATAATTTTTTATCGCCGCCTTGTTGATATGCCCATTAGATTGAGAGAAGGGTATTAGATGATTTTTTTTTATTAAACTGGTGCATTAATCTTAAATAGGTTTACCAACTTTTATTAAAACAGCAAAGCTACCCAAAAAACCCAGATACAAGCCTTTCTCGGAGTCCTGGAGTTCAAAGGACAGATATGTGGCCGCAGTAAATCATATGAGTTTTGCTACCTTTGTTCTTTTTTACAGCCCCAGGGGGGCAAAATCTAACTCTATTGCTATCAGATATGGAGATTAGGTTCTGGAACTCAATCGGTTTTGAAAACTTTCTGGATTTGCCTTTACTGGGTAAAGTAATTTCTTCGGATGAGCTCCTCGCCAGGAGTGGGGAACAGTGCAACTGTTTGTTCTTGAGTTTTGGACAGATAGTTAATTTCTTTGCAGCCAATATCCAGGATGATAGTCAAGGGCAATACTTTATCAGTCGTGCACTGTTAAAAAGTAAATTGACAAGGATAGGATACTGGATAGATATTGGTAGATCTCTGTCCAGGATTCTGTAAAAAATATAAAGCAATTTATCCGAAAGTGACTGCCGCTCGATTTCAGAGATTGTATATAAATCTCTACAAGCTGCAAACTACAAAAGAATGTCACTATTATTTTGCCTCGTATTATACCCCAGCAACTGTCCATCAGATATATCCGCCGGTGCCCAATAACTGATTCCGTTGTCATCAGCAAAGTGCAGGAGGGTGGCTCCCTATGTTTTTTTCTTGCCCGCAATTTTCCGTATTTTGGCTTGAATTATTTCAGGTCATTAGCCAGGCTCTACTGTCCACCATGCTTCCAGAGGTGCTGTTCGGGGTCTCTAAGGAAAGTCAGTGGTTAAATAAGGGAGGACAGTATCTTGCATCTATTGTACTGATGATTGCACGCTCCTTTTTTTTTACAGAATTGGAGATGCAGCCTTATTCCAGGCCAGGCTTTATTACAGGGCTGGAAGGCTACAGTGTTACATTCTATGAAACTCGAGGAAGCCTACCCTAAGTGGGTAGGGGGTTTGAAGAGGTTTGAAGCTGTAAGGCATAATTTGGAGCGTATTGAAAGCTAATAATCCTACAATTGAAGATGTTTATTTTTCCATATATGTGAATTGTAGTCTGGGTGATATATTTTCCAACCATTTTTGCACATCGCAAATTGCACTTTGTATGCACAGAATTCACTTTTCATACAACGCACTTTAATTCATTATGGAATGTGATTTGGTATTCTAACTCTGGTCTGATGGGCTAACATTATTGCACTTTTATAAGTGTTTTTTGCACATAAACCTCTGATGAAATTAATTGTTTTTGGTATGTACAATGTATCATTATACAAATGCCTCCTTTTCACACACAAAATATGTATTTATTTCTACACTCTAAAAATAAAAAAATAAAAAGGGACGCAGATCTGTAGTTAGGAACAGTAAATCTACGCATTTGCCTTTAAATTCTTTGGTCTTTGATATCTTGTCCGTGATATTCTTGTCACTTGGTATTCTTAGCTTCGAAATTCAGTAATACAATCAAACTCTCAAATGAATCACAATGGTTCTCATGCAGTAGGGGCCTCATATAATCCTCCTAATTTCTGGGCTCCACAGCAGCACCAGAGTTTGCTTCACTTCTTTGCTGATGCTGTAAGTAGCTTTTCTCTTCCCTCCTGACAGGAGAAGGAAAGCAAGTCAAGCAAACAGCAGGGTGTCAGGGTGACTTGCCAGGAAATAGGGGAGGAGCCCTCATGGAATTATCTTGACCCAGGTCCCACTGCATGGTGTCTAGCATGAGACTCTCTTGCTGACCTCTTTTCTCTATACCACGATATAGCTGCCAGGTTTTCAGAATTAAACAGATATGTAGCTAGGGTAGTAATATTCAGCGGCAGATTTATAAGCCACCTGTGCCACCAGTAGATCACTTTTTGTGATGTACTGGAGGCGCATTTCACTTCTCCATATTTACAAGGAGAGGAAAAGTCACCCTGAGTGGCTTTTCCTCTCCTTGTAAATATGGCCCCTTCACACGCAGCACATTGCGTGGAAGGGGTGTTCCATGGTTGTTGCTGTGGGTGTTCCCACGCAAAACCCATGGAACGAGACACATTTCCAGGTGTACGAGGAATCGTAAATCTGGAAATGCTTGTCAATGCTACGCCTCCCCACGTGTAGTGAGGCGCAACGAGGAGAAATGTTTTCATTTCTCCTCGTTTTTTCCTCTTTCAAAGCATGCTGCATTATAGACCACGCATTGAAAGAGGAAAATGCAAGGATACCTGCGTCAGCGCATGGCTGCAGTTTGTGCGCCAGCGCAGGGGAGAGCACAGGAATGCGACACATTAATGTATATATGTTGCATTCCTGTGCTTCGGAAGTGCCGCAGCGTGGCGCTGCCAAAGGGCTTGCATTGCCAAGCTGCGGCACTTCCTTTTAGATCTGCCCCTCGGTGTTTTTCAAATTGATCACTCCGATTCTGGGTTTCGCTCCTATTTCCTCTGCAGTCTCTAACTGTAACACATATGCCATTTTTTCTCCCCGCTTCTTGTTAAAATCCTTATTCTGTATATCTTGCTCTTTCTGTTAATCACAGGCTTTCAGTTATTTCTGCTGCATGTACTTCGTTGTGTTACCCTCTTGCCCCACACACACCCATACTTTCACCGGATCTGTAAACACAGCATTTTCTTTTCTTTTGGAGTTGTCATTATTTCGAAAGCTGTGTATACCTCCTTCACACACTTTCATATAAATTGGCAACTAGGTTAGTGACATATATGGACATCACTGTGCGACTTGCAAAGACGCTGAGGGTTGGATGAGCATGTAGCCTGAACATATTAATGACCCACTGATGAGCACTGTGAGAAACCCTCCCTACCTTCAGCCTCAGCTCCAGAGCTCTCAATGGTGACCCCTGATAAACATCCACTTATTACTTCGACTTACCAACACACCCATTTGTGACTCAGTTCTCCCCAGTATGCGCGACAGAAGAGTCAGATGCTTCATGAAAATACTACAGAAACGATATCATCTGAAAATTGCAAATTGCAAATACTCCTAAAAATTGTGACATTTAAATCAGGCCCTAAGTTTTCCAGGGATAGTCGGAAGGCACCAGCAGGACTGCAAAGGTGATCAGAGCTCGAGCGGCGCTACAAAATTCAAGGACACCCTCCGCGTCGCGGGTCCGCGCGCGGGCAGCGCCGGGCTGAGCCCGGGCAGAGGGCGGGCCGCCTGTGGCCGTCCGGGGCCAGAGGATGCCGGGTCGGGACACCCCCTGTGGATCTTCACTTGCGGTCGACTGATATGCCAGGTGACACCGTCTAACATTGTCGTGCAACTGATTGTATTATATGCGCGTTAGCGAGGTTAAGGGGCACCTTATTCATACATCATGAGCAGACGCAAGGGCGCGGTAGGGACATTGGATGCTTTCATGATCAGGGCTGAGAGTTTATTGACACACGAGATTGAGCTAACTGAGCGGCGTCTATCCTTAGACCTTATGACGGCCCAGCGACGCTCATCTCTTGAAGCCGCGACACAGGGCGATATGATATGCCACCGCCTCTCTGTGTCACCATCCCTGCCCCCAATGCCTGCAACACATGCTCACCAACTGTCTCCATTAGTCGCCTCAGCTATACCCTCTGACATTCGTCCTAGTGGCCAAAAAACCCGCACCAGATCTCACACCTCTAAATTAATTGGAGTGACTAAACCTAGCGGTCCACCGGCCAAACGGAAAAGGGGTGCCAATAACAAATCTAACACCCTCTGCTGGACCGTTAATTGTAATAAAACGGCATTACAAACAATTGTTGTTCCTAACACTGAGTCGGTGGGCACCCAAACTGATGAGCCCATTCCTACCTTTCATAGTAAGGATGATATCATGGCAGCTCTGGAGTCGGGTTTAAAAGCCATAGTTAGCCACTCTAAGACTTTATTTGATGCACACTTTGTCCCTTTAAATGAGAGACTCTCACGCATGGAACAATTGTTAATCCGGGAGCTAGCCCCTGTTTCATCAGCTGCTGACTGCACTTACCTATCTACCTTGACGTGCTTACCGGGGGGCCCTGACAATTTAGGCACCGGGACAGCCAATGTTAACAATAGTACTCAGCATTTACACAATGGTTTTTTACAACATCTCCCGGCGATTGTTCCGCCCCTCCCATCGGACATTGATGCCAGACCACGGCCCACCGCACCAGTTCTACTGAAGACTCTGCCCAGTACTGTGACTTTGAACCTCCCCCCGCATCATACCCCTATGTCATAATTCTAGCCGGAGTCCCCTGTTTGCCTGACACAAAGAAGGAATCATGGGTGGACCTTCGTAATAAATGTGTGGACTGGTTAAGGAAACATAAGGGTTTTGAACCGGCCAGATTGCATGAAATTATAATGGTGCGGAGAGTGGGATGGGTGGGCAATTCGGCCAAAAATATCAACGGGGATTGCATTGTCATAAATGTTTCCATACCCCATATTGTTCAGGCTTTAATGCGTTCCCCTGAGTTATTGCCAGGGCTTACGACGAACATATGCATGTTTTCCCTTGGCCATTTTTATAAACCTATCTCCAATAATCGTGTGACTATACCAATGGCCCTCCCTCTGGATAATCGCTTCTTGGCTCTGTCCGACTTAGATATCCCTGATTGACAACCAAGACCGAGTAATGAATTTTCTGCCCTGTCGCTGATTGAGGACCCTATCCTGCTGTTAGCACCTGTACCTGTCCCCTCTGATAATTTTGTTAAATCATCAGAGCGCACAGTATTAAGGACAGGTACTTTAAATACCTTAAATATTGTAAGTTGGAATATAGCAGGCCTCCAGCAAAGGCTTCTTGACCCCGGGTGGGTCAACTTTATCCAGAGCCAGGACATAATCATGTTACAGGAGACGTGGGCAACTGTTAACTTACATATTAATGGGTTTCAGTGTTACAATATCCTTGCCACCAAACCTAGAATGGGCCGTCCCTCGGGAGGTTTATCCATTTGGATTAACATCTCTGTTGGAGGCTCTTCCAGGGCCTTGCAGACGAATAATCAGAACTTCCAGGCTATTTTATTTAAACAGAAAACTAGTCTTTTTCTGGTTAATTTTTATAACAATGATTTTAGCTTATCATCTAATTTACATTTCAAGAATCTTTTTAACTTTATTACCACTTTGGAGTCTAGGGCTGATTTTAACGATACCTCTGGCCTTGTGTTGGGTGGCAATTTTAACGCTAAACTAATTGATGTTTGTCCAACTACTAAGGACTGTAACTTGGGCTCGGGGTGCCAAAGGGGTGCGGAATTAACTACCTTTTTGAACACACATAACTTGGAGAATGTTATGGACCGTTTCTCTACTGTTCCGCTAGTGCCCACATTCCGCTAGTGCTCACAAATGCTCTTAGGAAATGCAACATAAAGCAAAACATGAAATGTAAACTTGGACTGCATTGCTGACATAGATTATTTAGAGTCAGCTGCTGCTTTTAGCATCGTGCCAGACCCGGCTGCAAAGCCAGATGCAAATATACATGACAATCACTGTCTGTGACTTACCCTGGTATCCGGACTCAAGGTGATGTAATGGACACATCCAATCATACTCTCCGGCCATGACGAAGAATATAACTGTGGCATATCCTGCACGCAACACTCGCTGCCTGGGAGAAGCCTTCTCATGACGGCAAAACTGATATGAAAAGGAAGTCAGAAAGGTGCATTGTAATCCCCATGGCGGTGCCTGAGCAACCACCCCCTCCATTCTGGGGATTACGATGCACCCACTGCCCCAATGGGTTCCTTGAGCCTGTCTGAGGCAGAGCAGATTCCCCCCTAGGCATTGGTTGGTCTGCCTGTATCCTATTACGGCGGTCAGACTGATGCCTCATAGGTAAGGCGGACCGCCACCGACAAGTTGTCGGATGGCCTTCAGCCCGACATCGTAATGAGGCCCTATGTCTTTTCTGAGCACTATAGTGCCTCAGTTGTCACACAATTCAGAGAAGTTTCATTAGCCACGGTGACTGCATTTTAGCGTGGTGATGCCAGCACAAAAATGCCTGATACGATTTGCAATTAATGGCACTTCTGATGGCTGTAATTTTTTAATGTGTAATAACCAAGGTTGGAGTGAACAATGCTCACTATTCCCTATGAAGCCCTTGCCAATTGATGTCAGGAGCAAAGATCAATAAAATGCAACAAGAAGTTCACCTCAAAGTTGCGTTTAAAAATCATAATTGAAATACATTTGCTACAACTTATACCCTCATTATGACTTGGCTTAATTTGGTGTGGAGATGCCTGTGTGCTGGAAACTCCCATACTAGGCCAGGGTCCGTACAGCAAATTCCAGCAATTACATTTATTTTCCAGGAATGGTGTTTAATATTTGGACCCAGAGATACTTGGTCCTTCCTGGCACATTTTCAGAATTTCCAAGAATACTGTAATTTTCCAGCTGCTCAGATCAGGAAGAAAGTGTCAGCTGGAGAGTAACAGGGAATGGGCGATATGACTGAGTCTAGGCATGCTCTTGCCTGCCTAAGGTGGAGCGGAGTCTGCTCTCCAAACGCTACTGCTGTGAGGCTGCCAGTTTAAGCATAGTCAGGTACGGTGTGTCCAGTGCAGGACTGTTGCAACTAGAGTTTGCAGGCCCGATAATTTGTGGCCAGAAAGACTTGTGACAGAATCCTGCATGCTGCAGCAGGTGGTGTCCCTGCTACATGTATAAGCACGTCATTCACTCATACCATGCTGTACTTGTTTTGTGTATATGAGTGTAATGAAATGTCTCTTTTTGCATTATTGATGTTGCTGATTTTTCGACTCTGTGGGTGTGTCCTGTTAAGCAGGCTTCGGTGCAAGTGCTCTAACCCTTATAAAACATATCTGGTCAAATGGTTTATACTCAATTAGAACAGCAGAACTTACTTATAAGTCCCAAGTACATGATACCAGGGCCTGTAAGCTACTTGCCATTTAAACTAATTGCAAAGCCCAAACCTTCCTTCTTAACATATATATAAGTCACTCCTCAGACCGGCTTATTGAGTCCTACAGCAGGGTGCAGAATATTATGAAGCCGACAATATGTTTTACATTTTCTAACACTTAAAGTCCTAAATTGTCGTTTTAGTGTGAACAGCGTTAGGAGCCTCATTGGCGCATGCAGGATTACACACTGATAACTCGGCAGTGCTAAATTTTGAATGAGACTACTAAAAAGAATACTTCATGGTATTTAAAAGAATGGTGACATTAAATTGAGCTTAATCTCTAGTTCAAATCTTATGTGCATTTTCAGTATAAGACAACTTTAGGATGTTGCTGATCTGTTGTCAAAGTTCCAGTGGCTGTTTACAGTTGCTGGCCACAAAAAAGCTTTCTCCCCTACTGAAGGAGAAGTGGGAGCAACTCCCAAGAACAAAATAAAAGGTCCTGTCATGGTAAGAGGTGTGAATCTTTTCCTAGCAGGAAAGCCAAACAGGGTGTTAGCCCAAAAGGCGAGCTTCAAAGGCAAAGACTTTGGCTAGCAGTGAGTTCCTGAGCGATTTGGAATGTATGTATGAATAGGGTGTAGACTGATTGATACATGCTCTGGGCCTGTGTTCTATACATTTGTGTGATGGATTGTTGTTCAGTTTGGAAAATGTTTGAATATCTGATGATTATTGCTGGTTTTATTGGCAGAATAATTACTGTTCTTCTGATGCATTATTCATATATGTGAATCATTCTTCTTCAATATATTGGTTGGTTTGGGTATCAAATTCATCGAAATCCAAGATCTCAAGGTGTTGTGACTTTACTTGTCTGCATAAGGTAGTGTGTAGTGCAAGGCATTTCATGCACACAGTTAGAGTATTCTAGGATTGTGTGACCAATTTAGGTTAGTGTATCTTTGCTCCTAAGTGCACAGGAGTAAGGGCATTAACTAGGGTTAATTACCTCTGGACAGCAGTCTACCTGGTATAAATTGTGATTTTAGGACACTACTGTGAAAGTGGTTTCATTTTTCTCTTACAGGCTACTAGTCGTGAAATTTGCCTTGTTTTAATGCAACCTTTTGACTTTCTTCATGTAGGTTAGATAGACAATAGTTCTATACAGTTTAAAGTTGTTCCAAAAGGTTGTGCAATTGATCTCTGTGTTCCCAGAGAAGTTGCACTGTGATTGGTTAGTTAACCAGGAAGCCTTGAACAGATGTCACCACAAAGCCACACTGTCATTGGTTGGTTGCTGACATGGCAATGGTTTGATAGGGTAACCTTAGAAAGTTGTGTTGGGATTCATTGTTGTTTGCTATCTTCTTTATTGTACTTTTGAGTTTATTTTCAGCATGAATAATGGGGATTTGTGGTAATCAACATGAGTTCAACAAGTGGTGGTATCAAAGAAATATTTATTGAACAACAGAAGATTCAACGTTGTAGATGCAAAGGGCCCAGGAGACATAAAGTAACTGACATAAACTTCAAAGCATAAATTGACAAAGTTGCAAAGCCGAACACTGTCATAACTAATAAAAAATCAATAAGTAAATAAATCAACAATGGAAAGAAAATACATCTGTTGCAGCAGATGCCTCACATCGTTCCCTTTTTTTAATTAGACTTCAACCACAACACACCAAGACAAAATGAAGATGAACTGGACAACAACATCAATCACAACAGAAGACACATAAAAACAGCAAAAACAAACTACATACAACAACCTGATATAATGCGATAAGCAAGTCAAAGGGAATATAAGAGAAAATTACTCTCAATATTTTCGTGGTACCTCAATAACACAAGCACTTTGCCTTAAAACAATCCCCTGACCTTTCCCGGAAACATGCAATTACTTATTATTTGAAAAAGCCGGGACAGACAACTGTATGTCTTTTGTAGATCTCAATTTGTAACTTTCAACATCACTCTTTCCCTTGTTAGATAACCTTTCCACTTTCCACTTTTAACAAAATGGGTTATTTAACTTGTACCCAATCTTTTAATTCGAATTTGACTTTCCTGACAACCTTTCCCTTGAAACGTCTTTCTCTCTGACATCGAGCAATACTGTGTTTGTCACTGAAAAGCTTAGCTTTGCCACTAGCTGCAGAAACATTGCAACCTTGGACCACCATCTTCCAAAAAGGACACAAAGAAGAGACTACTTTCAGCCCAAACTAAATCTCTGATCACAGCATCACAGTCTACTCTATATTTCAATGCACTTTGGATACACTCAACCACCACCTTGCTAAATCTCTTCACCTTGCCACTGGCTTGAGGGTGAGATAGTGGTGTACACAAATCTTTCACCACACACTTCCTTAGAAATTCAGTCATGGTGGATGATGTAAATTGGACAACATTATCCGTAAGCAAATCTTCAGGGATCCCTTCTCTAGAAAACTCTTCATGGAAAAAACAAATCACAGCATTAGTATTAGGTTCTGTCACTGCACGCATCCCCACTTACTTGGAAAAATTATCCACCATCACAACAAATTATCTTATGTTACAAGGTAGTATGTGAAAAGGTCCTAACAAATCCACAGCAATCCTTTGACATACTATATCTGGACATATTGTAGTTACCATATCCAGCACAGCAGTAACCAAATGTTTTCTACTGCAACAGCATTGCACACACTCCCACACTAATCTTTCTACTTCCATACCACCTGAAATCATTCCTAACCCTACGTTTAGTAGCACTCATACCCAGATGGCTCACATGAGCAGTCTCCAAAATCTTTTGCCAGAAATAATCAGGTGGTACCAATCTATCCCCTCTGATCATCAATCCTCCTTCCAAAGATAACTTGTTGGCAACTGTACTGTAAGGCTGCAATGGTACATTCAGGTATTTCTCCTTTGGCCATCCATCTTTCACAGATCTCATGACACAATTCAGCAGAACATCCTCCTTCAATCAATTGCACCACAGCAACGTATCCGAACAAACGACCAGATCCTCAATTTGGCAATAATACACTCCTTAATTTCTTCCTGTTCATCCAAGTCACAAGAGCTACTTTCAATGGGTAAATGAGACAGGAAGACTGCCCTTACATTTTTGCCTCCTGCAATGTGACACTCATTAAAATTAAATTCTAATAATTTGGTCATTTATCTGGCTAACCTGGTAGTGGCTTTCTTAACCTTGTTGTCCAAAAGTTTGTCCACAAGGAGTTTATGATCTGTCCTAAAAAAAAACTCCAGCCCCGAAGATTTGATTTAAAAATGTGTACACCAGAGACATGTGCTAGCATTTCCTTTTCTATAAGTGAGTACCTTGTCTTAACTTCCTTCATTCTTCTAGAGGCAAAATCTATCGTGACTTCTTTGCCCCTTTCTTTTTTTAGTTCAAGTACATTTTATTGAAATTTTCGCAAAATGAACAGAGATAAAAAGCAGAGAAAGAAAGTACAGTAGTAAGTGATAAATTAACCAAAAAACAAACACAAAATACAATGAAGAAAGGAAGGTTCCATCTTGCACCCATGCTACAAGGAAGAGACTTAAAATACACAGTGGATAGCAACAGGACCTATGATAGGAACACAACCTAGAAGTACATTAGGAAAGATGACGTCATGGCATTGTATCAATCACTGTAATGAATAGGTCCCACAGATCAGATATATAAATATACAAGTATATACTGTTTGATGTTTAGCTTTACAAACTTAATATACTCAATCCTATCACATTATTGTTTCCATCTTACAACCCTAATATAGAGCACTTTAGTATGGATTGTATAGCTTGTCTAATTTGACATAAATGACAAGTGGTACAATGAATGAAAACATCATATGTGTCAGTGTATGCCTTAGAGGGAGGTAGACAGTTTGTCCAAGTAGCATTCGCATATTGTCATCATATTTCTAATTGTGACAACACAGCTCCCATGTTTCATGCGCTAGCATCCCCTGTCACAAATATTTCTTGACCTTCAACATAAGATTGAAGTGAAGGAACAGCCACTATACTCTGTTTAATGCAATCAAAACATTTTTGACCCCTC
Organism: Triturus cristatus; assembly: GCF_964204655.1. Classification (NCBI taxonomy): domain Eukaryota; kingdom Metazoa; phylum Chordata; class Amphibia; order Caudata; family Salamandridae; genus Triturus; species Triturus cristatus. The sequence goes on from NC_140589.1 coordinate 188,020,213, forward strand.
AAAGTTTGCATTCTTCTTCAATAATGACCTAAAACAGTCTGTCATGTTAGCAAAATTAATAATAAATTTCACGTAAACCTCACAAAGACCTGAAAACTACCTAAGGTGGTCTTTGTTAGTGGGATGCGGGGTGTTTCCATTTCCTTCTACAATGCTTGGTTTAGGTTTAGCACCCTCTGAAGCCAAAACATGGCCCACATACTCAATTTCATTTACTCAAAAAATGCATCTGTCATTTCTAATGGTGACCCTATTTGATTCCAAAATAGTTAATACTTGTACCACACATTTGTCATGCATTTTGTTGGCATTATCAAATATCAAAATGTCATCTTGAAAAATGACTACATTTTGAACCATCTCAAACATTTTTGACATGACTTTCTGAAAAACAGATGCACCTGAGGCCAGCCCTAGAGACATGCAACAAAATTGGAATGTTCCATCAAGTAGGACCAAAGCTGTGGGGTGACGCCATTTTTCATCCAACAATTCTTGATGATATGCTGGTCGCAGATCCAGTTTTGAGAACAATTTGGACTGATCTACATTATTAATCAAGTATTCTATACTCGGCAGCGCAAACTTTTCTACCAAAATGGCAATGTTGACAGATCTTAAATCAACACACAAACGTAACTCTACAGATGATTTTGTTGCTAGGACTACTGGGGAAAGCCACAACAAAGCATCAACAGGTTCAATTATTCCATCATCTTGCATTTTCCTTACAATTTGAGACAGTTCACCTGTAACACAATGGGGTACATTGCGCAGTTTGTTCCAAGTTCAGCTTCTTACAACACGATCTTTATTCAGTTTATCAGGCATAATCTGTGTGTAGATTTTAAAGTTGTTCTTCAGCAAATAAACTTGTCTGTGTAAGAAATTGGGTGTTGAACTTGGATATCTTTGCAGGGTCACCCTAAACCTTTTTGCCTTCACCACTTCTGTTTTCTGAATTTCACATTTGTTGGCATTAGGACTCTATGCACTTTACCATTTGTAACCAGTGATAAAGTTCATATACTCTCTCCCTACAAGAAAGAAATATTGGCTACATCAGAGAGAACTCTTTCTGGATTAACAGAAGTTTTCTTCAAGTACCACCCAACGGGAAGCTGCTGAAAGCTTCATCAGAACTGACACAGAGTGAGGCAAAACCCCATAAAGCCCCGCTGCACAGCTTCAAACTTCATTGGAATTCATGCTGAGCAATGCAAAAGCCACGCAACGCCTCGACACAAAGAGGAAAGTCTCATCAGAACTTATTCAAAGTCTCGCAAAGCAACACTGTGAAGACATACCATTAAGAACATCAGGTAAAATATCAGTAAGTCAAACTTGGTCCCGTGCCCTGCCTGCACCATATCGCTGTCGGCATGAACTTGTTACTTTCTCCAGGTCCAGTGTGACCAGATACCATTAATTGGTGCATTATGCTTCTAAGTGCAATACTTACCTAAAACTTTGAAATTCAATATTGTGGGGCTTCTGGTTGGATTTTTGTCGTTCTCGTATCAATTTATTTATTAAAATATTTTGAACTTTTCTAAATTGGTTTGGGATTTTTCTTGTGTTGTGTCTTCGCTTTATTACTGCTTGTATGCTTCATAAATATATTACCTCTAAATTAAATCTGAATGCTTTTGTGTGAATCTATCAAAGGATTAAGCACAGGATAGTTTAGTATGTGAGCATATAAAGAAGCAAGAGGCACACTGTTGATGAGCACTGTAAAGATTTGATTTTGGTTTTATTTCTTATACAGCACACCAACACCAAAGGTTTCCAATCACTAAGACACAGATTTTGGGGCTGATTACGAGTTTGGCGCAGTTGCTCCGGCTCTCCGCCTGCACACCTACACCAAACCTGCGCAAGGACCGATAGCCGTATTGTGAGCTGAACTCATGTACGGTGGATGGTCCTTTGCCTTTCCCATGGCGGTGCCTGAAAAACAGGTACCGCCACAGGATGGCAAAAAAAGTTCTAGCACGGCATGGACAGTGATGTCAATGCTTTGTTGGAACTTTGAGGTAATACAGACAGGGGGACACATGTTGTGCCCCCCTGCCATGGGGACCCTGTAAAGCCTCCTTTGTTCCTCCATCACCAGCCTTTTCATGGCGGGGCTCCCGCCATGAAATAGCTGGCATTGGCAGAACTTGTAATATGCTCAGCAGGACTGTGCTAGTCCTGCTGAGCATCTTACATTGTGGCCGCTGCCAGGGAATGGCTGCTCCCTGGAGCAGCCGGTGGTCCTACACCAGAACGACTTTCAAAGTTGTAATGCGGCAGATGATGAACTGCCACCACAGGACTTGAAATCAGGCTCTTAGAGTGTCCACCACAGAAGAATATAACAAAATAAGTGGATTTTCAAACATTTCTTGACAACCACAAGTTCCGTAATCTGTGTGAGGTGGATAGGCAACTGTTTTCATGGTTTGCTCCTGGAATCTTAAAGGAACCTTCAACTTGCCTGCCATGTTTAGTGCCTAGACTGGTCTATGTTCTATTGATAAAATGGCTATCTAGTATGCAAACATGCAAGTGAGTCGCAGTACCCATTGCCTTTGTCACTTGCTGTACAATGATCTGGCTTGCATTCAAACGGCAGGACTATGTTTGACAATATTTACACATACAGATTACAAGTCAAAGATGAAAAAGGGGAGTCATGTGGCACCCACACTGTGATGACTGTGCCCTTAAAATAAAACTGCTTGTATCTTATCCTTCAAAAGGATTCAAACCATATCAATACAGTTCCCACAATTCCTACCTTTCTGAGGCGGCTGATCATAATATTATGGTCAACCATATTAAAAATTGCTGAGAAGTCTAGGAAGACCATTGCTACCATGCAACCTTTGTAAGACCAGAGAGACTCTTGGTACCCCAAATGTTTGTATTCCTCCTCCACTTTTCTCACCTGGTTTTTCCTGGTATTAGGACTCTGCACACTTTACCACGGCTAATGAGTGCTAAAGTGGTGGTGCACTCCCCCCTAAACATGGTAGTATTGCTTCATAATCAATTGACATATTTAATTTACTTATAAGTCCCTAGTAAAGTGGTAATACACGTGCCCAGGGCGTGCACATTAAATGCTACTAGTAGGCATGTAGCACTGATTGTGACATCCCCTTAGTTAGTCCTTTAACCATTTCTCAGAACTGCCACAACAGAGCCTGTGTGTGCAGTTTACACTGCCATGTCAACCTGGCAAAATAAAACTTTAGCCAAACCTGAACCCTCTTTTTTTATATCCCTAAGGTAGGCCCTGGACATCCCAGAGGGCAGGGTGCAATGTATTTAAAGGGCATTGCATGTACTTTTATCTTTTACACGTCCTGGTATTGAAAAACTCTCAAATTTGTTTTTTACTTCTACAATGTCTATCTTTCACATAGGATAACATTGGGATTACCTTATTGCATAGTATAAGAGTAATTTCCAATTGTGAATAGATAAATCCTTCAAGTATGATGTCTCTGGAAACACAATTTAAAATCCAAACTTATGATGAAGTCGGATTTTAAATTGTTATTCTGAAAATGGCACTTTGAGAAAGTTAGCATTTTCTCGCTATGGCCATTTGGTGCCTGTTGCCTGTCTCTGATCACATGACTGGGTGTAGTTGGCAGTCAGGCTTTGTGTATTCCTCCAAGACAGCCAAACACAATGGTAGCTTATGTGTGTCTTAATGGACCATCCCTGGCAAGATGGGAGGGAGCAGCTCGGCATACCTTCTCTTACAGCTGAATAGGATGAGCCCTGTCCACACGCAAAGGGCTGCATATGTCCCTGTAGTGGGTCTGGAGCATGGACAGGAAGGGAGAACAACTGTACACTACCAAGGTATGTCTTTGAAGTCTCCCCCAACTTCAAAGGCACCATTGGGTATAAGTTCTGAACGTCAGAGACTACCACATCAGTACACTTCTAGAGCTGTCAATACTCTGCCAGGAAGAAAGACTGATGTGCTCCCGAAGGACTGCCACTCTGCTTGACTCCTGCTTTGCTGTGCTCCTGAATTCTTGCCTGGGTGAGAACTACTGGACCTGCATCTTTTGAACCCAAAACCCAGAGTGACTTCAGATCAGGCTGATCTGGCAGATCCTGATCTGCCTGATCCTAATCTGCCTGATCCTGGCAGATCAGGATGCCGCTCTGAGGCCTGTTAAGCCTCATGGACATAACAGGCCTACAGCCACTTGCACCTGGACTCTGCCATCTGTAAGTCTACCGTACCAAGTGGTGGCACCCCAGTCCTGGAACCCTTGGAAGTGTGCCTAAGGTGCTTGCCAGTGCAACCATGGCATCTTTTGTGCTGTCCGACGCATCCCCGCGATGACCCGACACATCTCCTTGGCTGAGAGGCACATCCATGAGCAGAAATGACGCATCACCACTGCTGCATGGATTGGACCCATTGCAAAAGACCTGCATCGCTGCTGCAACCTGAATTTTGGGACCGATGCATCTCCTTCAGAACTGCCGCTGCACAACACTTTCCCTGGTGCAGCTCCTCGTATCTCTCATCAACAGTAGCCTCGACGACAAAACTCTGCATCGCTGCTTCATAGCTCATCGCAACCGATGCATCGCCTTGACTGCGCATAGCAACCCTGACACCAGTCTTGCATTGCAAGCTCCATTAATGGGATCATCGTAACAAAGCAGCAGGACCTCGACCCACAACCTCGCCGCAACTCGGAACCGACACATTGCCTCGGCTGCACGACGCTTCTTCGAAGCGGATCAATGCCACACTCTGCAACCGAGATTTAAGATACCCTGTGCAGCGGGCCTAAATGGATCCCTGTAGCTGGCTGGCACTCCATCACAGCTGACCTGAATGTCTGACTGTGTCCTTGTCTGGTGCCACCAGATATCCCCAATAGCATTTTGTGCTTCTTTGCCCTATTTTCACCATAAATTTTCAATATCTCTGGTTCTACTAATTGGATTTTTGACGTTTTGGTCTTGTTTTAGATCTATTTTTCTAAACTGTTGTGGAATCTTTTTGTGTGGTGTTTTTACTGTTTTACTGTTTTACATACTACTTCTCATTTAAGCCTGACTGCTCTGTGCCAAGCTACCAGATGGTGAGCACAGGTTAAATTGAGGTCTGCTTGTACCTTACCCTGACTAGGATTGTGGTTCCTGCTTGACCAATGCTTACACCCAGTCATCCAAATACCCAATTGGTAACAACCTTCATCTAGTTTCTTCTGTTTTTTCTTAGATGCTAGCGTGAGTGCTGTCTCTGCCCCCCCCCCTTCCTGTGCGGAAACCAGAGTCCATAGATGTGTGTCCACCAGTTTTTTAAAGGTTGTACCCAGTGCAGGGAACAATATATATAGTTAATAGTTATCGGTCTCTTTGCGGGAGAATGACCTTTTCAATATTAAAGTGGTTGAGATAGCCAAATAGAAGGATTGTAGATCCACTTCTGTGGTTAGAAACTGATTATAGCATTTTCACACAAAGCCTGACAGAGTGTCTGTTTAGTTGGCTGAATTAATCAATCATAAACCTGTCTCTACTGTCTGCCTTGAAAGGAGGCTGAAGCTTGCCTATTTCATATATGATGCCCCACCTAGCAAGTCACCCTGTTGCCTAAGTATTATGTTCTGACCTACTTCTATATCTGGGTGTTTGGTTTCAACTTTGGATTGGAAAATTCTGAATTCCTATAACAAAACCCTTGAGAGATATATATGGAAAGGCAAATACATTTGGATCAAGGAATGACTTCAATAATAGTAACAGCTTTTGTGACAGGAGACCTGCCTTCTTGATCTGCTTTGCTAAAAAGATGGATTTTAACATGAAAAGTTTGATTTCGTAGATGATCATTACATATATTTTTTTTTTACAAATCGAATGTCAATCATCACTATAAGATCTGCATCACTGTCTTTTTGTCTGGTTGGCCTTCAATTTTCCTACTTTTAGTTAGTGGTTCAACCAGTCATAGTTAGGATGAATTGTGCAGTGCCTGAGTGTCAGCTGCAATAAAAACAAGGTGTTAGAAAAAATGATTGATTCAATCTGAGCAACCAATGATATCTCAGAACTGCATTCCAGCCCGTCGTTTTGCAAGCACTATGACTCACAGAGACGGCCATATCAAAATTAGTCTTGGACCTGCTCCAGTAGCTACAGTCCAGCCTGGACTGCTGGCTAAGTCCCCACCAGATGCAAGCACAAGCATTCTCAGACCAGTTTAGCGGGGCGAGTGCAACATAAAACAATGCAATAGAACAAATGGATTAATTTCAGCCACTGGTGATTCATTAGTGCTACATCACAGTCCATCATCTTTCACCTACTATGCCACTTGAGACAGGGGTCAGCTATGTGCAAGTCAGGATTGGTCCTGTAACAAAAGAAATACTCTTTTTATGAAAACTTGAAGTCATGTCGGCAGAAAACGTTTGAGATGGTTAAGAGGAAGGCATGCTGCAGTGTTGTTTTGGTAAATGTTGATTCAGGGCCGGCTTTAGTGCTGGTGGCACCCGGTGCTACAATCCTTTTTGGCGCCCTCACACCCCATGACTGCCTGCTCAGATTCTCTCACTGTCACCAGGAAAAAGTGCCCATCCTCTCCAATCATAAGTTATTGATAAAAACAGCGCCCCCCACCCTGAGGTTAGCACCCCCTTCAATGATCAGCGCCCTGTGCGGCCGCACCTGTTGCACTGCCCTAAAGCCGGCCCTGTGTTGATTGCTCAGAAAGGTTTTGTATGTTAGATAATGCTTTCTGGATTCATGTTGCTGTACATTTTTATATTTTAGATTGGATACAGAGTGCTAGACATTAAAAGTCATAGGCTTGCAAAGGGCACTAGAAAAACTTTGAAAATACAGCTTAAGTGGATTATTTAAATCATGAAAACTGTGTACATCTTGTAAGCCACTCACATCATAAAAAGATTTAAGGACCTGTACAGGATGTGTAGTAAGCAGACTGGCTATGGTCAAACCTAGTTTATGTTTGATTCTTGCAATGAATGACATTGTTGATATCCCTGAGAATTTGTGATAAGGAGTTTGAAGCTGTTCACTTCAACAAGATTTAAGGAGCGAGGTAGAAGTAGGTGACAATTAGATGAGCATAAAAGTCTCAGATTTGTGTTTGAGGACAGCAAAATGGCTTATAATGATAAACTTTAAGGTCTAGAGGTCAGACGTACAAAGAGTTCCAGTGGTTGCAAACCCACAGATTCAGTAAATTTGAGGGTTTGCAACCTCTAAAACTCTTATTGTAATGTAATAAAGCCAATTAACAATTTGTAAAAGATTTTCTGAATGTATAAATGTATTAAGTAAACTTTAAGAAATCGCTGTTTGGAAGGAATGTGTTTGGGAGCCCCTTCAAAGTACCGAATCCTTAAGGAATGCATTAATGTTTTGTGACTGAAATCCCATTCCAAAACATTAACATTTTACTACCAAATCAAAATTGATGGTAAGTCATTTGTTAACTGGAGCCTTTCTCTTTGAAAATGTTGCCAAAAATGCTTTTAAGGAGTAGGCAGTGGTCCATGGGACCTCTGCCTACTCCTAGAAAAGGTTTGTTTCACTCTTAGTTTTTGGCACTATGATTGTTTGGACTTTCCATCTATGGATGCATTTAAAAAGGTACTGCTGCCTGAAATTGGGTTACTAATTCTAGATATAGTGACCCCTGCTCACTTAATAAATACAGTATGGTTAGGTCAAAACACAGTTGTTAGATGAACTCTGTTCAATCCCTTCATGGTACAAGCGGCAAGAAGGGTTGAACTGGCCTGTAGGGCATTCTGGCAATGCCCAAAGAACTGGTCTAACAGGTCAGTATGTGGGCAGTTTTGGGGCCACCTGTGGGTCTGCTTTATAGTCTGTGGGACGTTTTATACTGTTGATTTCCCTGATATTTGCACAAAGTGCCTGCAGTAAGCACAGATGCATAGTCGCCCATACCTTGCAAAACCTTTATACAGTGTCAAGTTTGACACTGACACTTTTTGAAAATGTGGAAGACATTTTATCTATCTGATTTGCTAATCGAGATCACTTTTATTTTTGTGAGTGGGGCCTATTTTCTGTCCCAGCTGACCTTGACAGAAGGCAATCACCAGAGTTGTATGTGTTAAGATCAAGCAGAAAAAACAATTTGAAAATCAATAATACAATACAATACAGCCCAGCCCAGCCGTGTGTCCTGTACTCACAGTGCCACTGAAACCAAGCTACACCTCGCTGAGGAGCCCTTTTCAGGGTGAAACTGGTCCTAGACTGCTTGTGTTCCGATTCAGTGAGGACTTGACCTGTCAGTTCAGGTTGGACTGTTCGCAGGAGGAGCAAGGTCAAGGCTAATTTGCATATAGATGAGTCCAAACTGAGGTAGCATGGTGAGCAAAATAACAATGGATTGGAATGCTACCTGAGCAATTGTCAGTGGTTAGACAAATTACAAGCATTCTTCCATCATTTTTTGTGTGTTTGATGTACCGCCCTAATTGAAATGGTATGCTCAGACCTGGGACTCATGCTCACTGAGCACTGCGACCAAGCTGTACCTGGCTAATAAGCCCTGTAGTATTTCTGTGCTCACAATTACCACATCTGGCATTTGTTGAGCCGTTGATCCTGGGTCTTAAAACACCAGGCTACTGAGAATGACCTTGAGCAGTATCCCGATCCACCCAGTGGCGTAACGAAAGTTGAGGGGGCCCCCCTGCAAGGTACCTGGAGGGCCCAACTCCGGATTTAAACCGGAGCTCTCAGGCCAGAGTACCTTGCTGAGGGGGCCCCCTGCAGCCCAGCCCCCTGCACGGTGTGGGCTGCGGGGGCCTGTGTTACGCGCCTGGATCCGCCCAGGGATACAGCTTCCCATCATTCGTATTGAAGGCCTCAGAAAATCTGGTTGCTCCTTTTCGGGGTGCAGACATGAATATGTGAAAGGAAGGCTGGTATTTCAAGTCTTCAAGATAGTGTTATATGAACATGGTAATAGAACATTGATTTGTCGGCGAGGTAAGTGGGAATTAAAAGGTACTGATTTTGCGCTGTGTTTACATGTACATGAAGGGGCAGATTTACAAGCCCCCTGCGCCTCTTTTACGCCGCCGTTGCATCACTTTTGTGACGCAGCGGCATCGCAAAATCAGCGCCATGCTGTGGGGTATTTACAACGTGACGCATCTGGGAGATGCGTCACGATGTAAAGTCCTGCACCAGAAGTAGCTGTTCCTGTGCAGGGGGGGGGGGCGTTCCGTCGCAGGAACGCCTCCTAAAAGTGGCTTACTGAAATCTACAAGATTTCACTCAGTCACTTTTGAGCCCATGCTGCATCAAAACCCTGTACCTGCTTGAAGCAGGCATAAGGATTGACCCGGAATTGTGAAGATAGAGCACTCCAGAGCCTCGCTGTAGCTGCGTCGCGCTTGCGACACAACTCCAGCAATGCGCTGCATTTACGGCACAGATGCGTCACGCATCTGAAGTTTTGCCCCATGGTGCGCCGCATTGTAAATGCGGCGCATCCATGGTGGCGGAGCCGTGACGCACAATAACTGGCGCATCCCTGCTGATATGCAGGGATGCGCCAGTTATTGTAAATCTGCCCCTAAGTGTCTAACGATGATATAAGTATTCTTGAACTGCTATTCATGTTTGAAAATGTATACAATGTCAACAGTTAAAAAGTGACTGATGAGGGGTTTTATGGAATTATGGAAGCATTATTTATGTTATAAATAGCTATCTTGATTAGAATTTTTTTTTTATTCACTGGTCCAGTTCGTGGCACAAGCCCGCCCTGTTGAATAATTGGAATTGTTTTTTCCCAAAATAACACGAGTTAAAATGGCAATTGTATTTTATTTTTTACTTAGACATGGAATGAAGAAGCTGCAACTTTTGCTGAAATTTGGGTTCGAAAATGCATCTTTAACCACAGTCCTCAAGCACAAAGGACACGTAATGGTATTATTACATTTTGTTAAATATTTATTCAGTATCAGAAAACACAGCTTCTGTCTGAACCGCATTTCAATAGCTAATCCGTGCTAACTCTTCAGTGTTGATTCTGCCCTATCCTGTCAGTTTCTCATTTTAATCAATTCCTAACGTCAGTGCCTCCACTTCCAATTTTAATGTGTTGGGGAAGCGAAGCAGGGATACAAAGATTTATCCTCACTCTTTTTATTAACTTTTTGTTGCCCTGTCCCAAACTGTTGCCACTAAGTGGAACTCTAAAAAGACGAGGAGGAACAAAGATTAGCTAAAATTAGCAAAAAATAATACAAATCATACAATTTTAAGTTATAAGGATGCAAGTTAAATGTTTTGTTCCCATGACTTTTCCCTATGAACATTTATAACTACGTACAATGGGGCAGATTTACAATAACTGGCGCATCCCTGCATATCAGCAGGGATGCGCCAGTTATTGTGCGTCACGGCTCCGCCACCATGGATGCGCCGTATTTACAATGCGGCGCACCATGGGGCAAAAACGGACAGATGCATGACGCATCTGTGCCGTAAATGCAGCGCATTGCTGGAGTTGCGTCGCAAGCGCGACGCAGCTCCAGCGAGGCTCTGGGGTGCCCTATCTTCACAATGGTGCGTCAATCCTTACGCCTGCTTCAAGCAGGTACAGGGTTTTGATGCAGCATGGGCTCAAAAGTGACTGAGTGAAATCTTGTAGATTTCAGTAAGCCACTTTTAGGAGGCGTTCCTGCGACGGAACGCCCCCCCTAGACAGAAACGCCTACTTCTGGCGCAAGGCTTTACAACGTGACGCATCTCCCAGATGCGTCACGTTGTAAATACCCCACAGCATGGCGCTGGTTTGGCGCTGCCGCTGCATCACAAAAGTGACGCAACCGCGGCATAAAAGAGGCGCAGAGGGCTTGTAAATCTGCCCCAATGTCTTTATTTAGAACATACCCACATTATTTTTGCTTTAAATGCTTTAAGTCTATTTTACTTAAATGGATACAATTATTCACAGTATACCCGATCCACAAATACCTTGTGCTTGAAACAATGCATCACTAGCAAATAGCTCAGTATTTTAGTTGACATGTACCCTGAAGTATTTTGGGGGCCCACTTAAAAACTTATAGATAATTATATTCAGTGCTTAATTCAGGTCACATCACCCATTGCTCCTAACAGCGCTACCTATGACGTTAGCAACACAATCACTAACCATCACACTCCTATAAAAGTGACAATTCAGACTTTTATTAAACATTAACAGTGACTAATACCTGCTACCCAAGCTATGCTTATAGCATTGGGTGGCAGATATTAGTTAATTTCAATGCACATGGAATTATTACACAAGTATGGTTGTGCTCGCTCGATAGTTACACAAACAGCACCGCCATGCGGCAGGCTTTCATAAGTGCTGGTGTTAACGATAAAGTGCTGGTGCCAAGCACTGGAAACCACCGGCTCAAATTAATATGATATTAGACACCTTAGAAAACATATCAGTTTTTCTTGTAAGGATTTTAGGTTTGCCCACATCTTCTGGACTTGTTCTAGGTTATTTTGTGTAGAGTTTGCTTTGTTCTGCTACATTCCACCACTCTCACTAATTTGAAGTTCGAGGGGAAGTTACTCCCTCACGAACATGACTGATATCCCTTCCACCATAATATAAGTGCAAACCCTGACAGATATCCTGTCCGCCAAATTACAAGTGCCGTAAATGCGCCTCTAATACAGTGGACGGGATATCCATCATGTTTGTTTTAGAGTAACCCATCCACCGCACTGTAAATCAGGTCCTTTATCTTTAAAAACATTTATAGATAGTCCATAACTTGTTTATTTGCATTCATCTAGTCAATGTTTGTTATGGTTATACCTGCTGTTCAGCCTGTGTGACTGGGTATGTGGAATGTTGGTGTGATGAGGCTGTGGAATGTTGGATGAGTGTAGTGTTAGTTGGAGGATGGGCTGAGCAGCAGGAAGGCTGATCCTGGTGGGATTCTTCTTATCATCTTACTTAATAAACCTATTTGCCTAATCTACTTTGAAACTGGACATCCTCATTGTACAACATATTTTGGAGAAATTGGTGAAATTCTGTTGAACGTCTCCTCATCTTTTTGAGTGATTCAGCGTAAAACGACCAATAATAATAACTTGCTCATGTGTTCTGCATGCACTGACTTTGTGGGAAAGCTGGAAAGTGACTCAGCATTAATTGACTAATCATAATAACTTGCTTGGAACCTCTACCTGAGCTGACATTGGGAGAACAGCAAATTTTCTCTTGACTGAAAATCAGTTTCAGTTCAAAGAGCAGCTGAATTTTCACTTGTCTTGGGGTTAGTGGGCTGTCTAACATCCTCACTGTTGGAATTATCAATGGTGTGTTCTTTTGTAGAAGTAACCGCTCTGATGCAGGGGTAGGTTCATGTTGTGGACCCATTTTAAAGTTGTCACGTTGAGGCCCAAAGTATTGACCTCTTTAGTTGCAGCGCACAAGCTTTAAATTGTAAAATTGTAAATTATATGTACTCTAGAGGATTGGCTTTGTATACTTTGAGTTGAGTGTGGCAGAGGTAGAGTATATTAGAGTTGAGAGCACTTGGTAAGTTGAGTGCCTCATAGGTTTGAGATCCAGAGGTAATCTTGCGTGTTACTGAGTATTTGTGTATAGACATTGAGTATTCTTGGGTTCTTGGGGGTTTGTGTTCATAACAGTATTGGTGATTGAAGTTTGCTTTTTCCACCCTTCTACTGGTTAAGGGTGAAGGGCAGAGTTTAAGCCAAATGAATGTCTTTGAAGTTTGCTGATCCACCCTTCCTACGGGGTAAGGGTAAGGGGCAGGTTTAAGCCAACACTTGAGTGTTTGGAGATTTATTGTGTTAGTGAAATTGTTTTTATTCCATCCTTCCTACGTGTTAGGGGTGAAGGGCAGCGACAGAGCCAACACAGGCGTGTTTCAAATGTTTTAGTGTGCCATCCTTCCTACGGGGTAAGGGTGAAGGACAGGAGTTGAAGCCAAACGTCTTGTGATTGAAGAGGTTTTTTTCCATCTCTACTATGGGTTAGGGGTGAAGGGCAGTGATTGAGCCAACTGATGGGTGTTCATGGGTATATTATTAAGTTGTCAATTAAGAGTTTTCCATCCCTACTTTGGGTCAGGATGAAGGGCATCATTTAAGCCAAACATTTTTTTCCCGATGCGTTGTTCAATCCTTACTTTCGGCCAGGATAAAGCACATCATTTAAGCCAAACATTTTTTTTTACTGAAGCGTAGTTCCATCTGCACTTTGGGTCACAGTGAAGGGCATCATTTAAGCCAAGGTTTTCCATCTGTTACTATGTTTTCTTAGTCATTATGAACTGTCCCTCACCGCACCTTCGGTGGTGAGTTTCCCTGCTTGCTGTCTTTTATGTCAGCCTGGCCAGCCGGCGCTTTTGTGGCATTAGGGGTAAGCCTGGGCATAGTTCGCGGAACCCTGCGAAGTGCAAATAAAAAGCTCCATCACGCTATGCAGAGCTCCGCGAGCAGTGGAGTGCTTTAGATAAATGCCACTCCCAGTGACTTTCAGTGCCAGGTGCTTATCCACACTGTTCAATCATCGCAAACGGCACCATTACTTAGCGCAATCAAGAGCTGCTTCCTTTCTGCCGCTGGAGTAGATTTTTACTCGAGCAGCAGCTTTCTCAACGCGAACAGATAGTTTCTCAATGCGACCGGTCGTGAGCATAGCCGAACACTTGCAATGAGAAATCTGACAGCCCGCATTGTGAAATCTCTTCAGGAGGTTGATTTGCCACGCTTGCCGACTTGATGTTGACAATCGCGAACAAGGAAACATCTTGCAGGGAAGTGGATTTTCCTCACTCGTTCTCGCTAACTTGACGTTGACAAACGCGAGCGAGGAAAAAAACTCTACTCTGCAACACGAAGTGGAGTTTTTCGGAACTACACGAGCTCCATGTAACGCGGAGTGCAGAAAACTCTTCAAACTCCATGAGCGGAGCGGAGTTCACTGCCCTGACTGAATTAGGGGTTTGATTGAGATTTTCGTGGTGTGGTTGTTGATGGCCAGAAAGGGAGATGTGTGTATTCCTGTTTGTTTGCTTTGTAAAGAAGGGTGATGTGATTGTGTTCTTATTTGATGGTTAATTGTGATTCCTTTATTTACTGTGATCACTTGCTTGGTACTTTCCTTTTAATATGTTATGACATGTTGCTTATTCTTTTATGCATCATGTGTGAAATGTTTCCATCTTTAAATTTTTTCCATGCCTCTTTATGATGTCTAGTTTGCTACAGTGTAAACATGCATGCAAGATCTTCAATTGGTATTCTTTGCTTTAGTGATGCTTGCATGCAAGAGCTTCTACTTTTATCCTTTGTGAAGAAGGGAGACTTGTTATACCTGCTGCTCAGCCTGTGTGTCTTGGTATGTGGAATGTTGGAGTGATGATGTTGTGGAATGTTGGATGAGTGTAGTGTCAGTTTGAGGATGGACTGAGCAGCAGGAAGGCTGCTCCTGGTGGGGTTCTTCTTATCATCTTACTTAATAGACCATCCCTGCTTATTATTAGCTCAACATTTGACTGCAAAGTGATTTGTCCCTGCAACTATTTAAAGCATTTGGCATTTAGCAGAAGAAGCAGACTTCGGAGTAAGAGACAGGGGCTCCAAGACCCAAGAGCACACAACAAAAGTAGAGTGTTTAAGTGTCTAATTCTTATGAATGTCTATAACTGTCTTTAATTAAAATTCAACTATAAATCTAGGTTTGAAAAACCCGCTTGCAAATTATTGCAAAGGGCTTTGATTGACTGTGATAAAGTACTCTATTTTTGCGTGGTCACCACCATTTTGTTTTTGGACTGATGCTGTTGTTTCTTTTTAACTCTGCACATTGGGGTACTCCTGTACAGTACCCAGGGCATGTGCTCTGTACTCTCAAATATGGTAAAATTGGTTAACTATTAATTGGCATCATTAGCTTCCTCAGTAAGACCATACTATATGGTGCAAGAAATAAACTGATGGCATGGAAAAGTTAAAAGTCACCTGTGAGGTATATTACAGGTTGCGTCATCCACTGAGCTGGCAAAGGAAACATGGCTTCGTCCTACCTGTGTAACCTGACTCTTGCAGCTTTTAACCAAGCAGGAAAACCTGCCAAAAAAACCTTTTCTCTAGAAAGAAATCTACCTTCAAATATTAAAAAGGTCACCCCTATGTAAGCCTTGGAGCCTACAGGTCAGGATGTGTAGTATTTAAAAGTTTTACATACAGGAAATAAATATCATGTACCTACAGTGACTAACCCCCAAAAATGTTTTTTCTCTGTAGTCGTCTGTATCTGTACTATGAGAACAACTGGACTTTAGAACAGTTTCACAATCCTGCTATCCCCTATTTGGGACTAGCTACTTGAATAATTCAATCACTATTTGTTACATTCATCAAAAATAGAATTCAATGGTGAAGTTGTATTTTTAATAAACATTTAGAGAAGGAACAATGGCTTAGGCCTTTTCACAGGAAGAGATGGGTGCAAGGCATGCCCATTAAAGTTAAGGGTAAAGGGTGTCCTGGGGAAGAGAAGGTTTTTGTTCCATTGGACCTCTGTAGTCAGTTTGGTACCAGCCCTGGGTTGGGGGGAAGTGGGGTAGCTAGCCTCAAAACCAGTTTTGTATATCTGAAGAGTATGAAACTTCTCATTTCTCAAACACATCCCTGGGTGGCATACATGCTCCCTTCAGGGGCAGAAGAAATCTGCCATGTTGGATTTGCCTCAGAATAGTGCAAAATGGGACAGTTCGCTGTAAGGCAAAGAGGATGTGCTGGAAAAGTGAGTGGTAAGGGTTATGATTATGGAAGCAGATTTCACAATTGAGGATTCTGCTCTTTACATTAATAGTAATGAGATGCAAATATAATGTTCTTATGGTGTCTAATAATAAAGTTTATTAAGGCGACATGAGTGTGGCCTATTTGTGTTTGTGTTTTCATACTGCATATTATAAATGTATGCGAGGCACAGTGCCTGACACTAATTTGTTTCTACCCTCCCTGCTTGTGAATCAAAGAGCTCAAATGTGAACCTCATTTCTCGATTAATTGTAAGGATTCAGTTAGCTCTACTGGTTTGCTTGCACAGTATCCTTTTTAGGTCTCGCCTGACCAGCGCTTTAGCGCTGCTCTGGCGAGACTTATAGTAAGCGCGTTTTGGAAGTGCAAACAGTGGCTTTGCAGGCCTCCAACTACAGTGCATGTGACCCGTCCGGGCGCGCGCACCATTTGGAGTCCTGCAACCACTTGTTTCATTTCGTGTCAGTAGCGTTGTTCGTTCTTGGCGGTCATTACGTATATTTTCCGTTGCCTTGACAACGCTTGACGCATTGACGTAGACTTTTCTCATTGGTCATTGCTCTGTATCGTCATGAACGTAATGTGACTGAGCTTGTTTTTTGAACGAAGAACTGAAACTTTATTGTATTGCCGCTGTGTTTAAACAAAGTTTTTTGGCTACGACGATGTTTCATAATTAGATGCACGAATGTTTATAAAGTTGTTACGGCTGTTGGTGTGTGCTTAGCACTCCTCTTTTTATTTCCATGCTGTTCCAAGACACCTTCCCGTACTTTGTGGTCTTTACATGTTTACAGTTGCCATGGTGACGCGCAACACAACGGCGTGGACTCTTCTGGTTAGCCTGCATATCCTTGAGCATTGCTGTGTTGTTTTTCAAGTGACAACAATATCTTAGTGGATTTTTGTTCAAAACATAGTTCCAATTTCTTTTTCATAGTGAATGGGTGCACAGACGCATTTGGAATTCCCGGGATCCTTAAATGATCAGTATGTTCCCGTGCATATGATATCTATGTTTTCATGCCTCGGCGTCATCACAGATGTTTGTAATGATTCGTCTGAATGAACCCCTATTTTAAGTGTATTTATTGCACAAGTTATTTCTTTTGATGTGGTTTAACTTGACTTTCACTTTGTTGAGTTGTTCTCACTAAATATATGGAAATACAATGAACTCTACATATTTACAGATATCTCCATGCTTTTGACATTAGGGGCAATATTTTATATTCAAGTTTTCTTATCCACAGTTGATCAGTTCTGACATTTCATTTAGGCCATTTTCAGTTGTCCCCAAAAATGTGATGGTTTTTGCCTCAGTTTTAGATAGGGCATAATCTACATTATTTCCAGTTATGTGGCGTAGCACGGTCCACTTCATTTCATTTGGGTCATGTCCTTTTTCTATGCAATGTGCCACCATAGGTGCATTCGGAGTCTTGCATCGCAAGAACGATGTTGTGAAATGCGTTTATTTACAGGCTGACTTGTTTTGCCGATATACGCTTTGGCACATGGACAAATGACGCAATAGATGATGTTGATATATACCCGGGAGGGTATCTTGTAACCGAGGTGCGAATCTACCCAAGCACTTGGCACAGTGGGACTACTCGAAACAGGGCCGGCTTTAGCGCTGGTGGGGTGTTATCTTTATGGGGCCATGTGTTTCAAACACATGGCACCATAAAGACAAGAGATCCTCTTTCACATTGAAGCAGGCACGGAGCGCATAGGGTCACGGGGAGGACAGGCTGCTTATGCTGCCCACCGCCTCTATCACTGGCTGGGAGACCTGCACACACTTACAGGCTGCTGTCTCCACTTCCTTTAATGTGTGTTTCAGGTCGGCGCATCTGGAGGGGGAGTCGCCAGGTTCCCTTCCCCGCACCTCACTGGAATTATCAAGGACGCAGCCAGCCCCCTTGCTTTCTGTGTTTGCATTCGCAGTTTGGACCAGGGTCAGGTTGCAGCTCCTATCACCCCAAGCCTACACACCACGATGCTTAATCCCTGCCCACCTTTCCAGTACCTTAGCAATAGATGTCTCAAAAGGGTGGTGAAACAGAAGCATTTCTTTTTTTTTTTAAACTCCGGTCTTTGCAGCTGTGACTGGTCGCTTGTAAAGCGCTTTAGAATCTTTGGATAATGTCCGGCGCTATATAAAACTTCACGCATAAACGAATAAACAACTCGCGTGATTTAATAATGTCTAAATAAACAAACCGTATGCCCGGCAAACAGGTACATCACAGCAAAACGGAGCGGAGCAAAGCAAGACAAAGCCCCAGCTAGAGCCATGACACCGCTCGGCGTGTATCTTATGCTACAAGTGACTTAAAGAAGAACAGACATTCGTAATATTATTGTGTGTGGAAGGCAGTGTTGAGCACGGATGCTTCTTAACAGTCTATGATGTTTTATTTTGCGCCTATATTTTTATATAATACTTAAATTTTTTTTTATTTCTGACGGAATCTAAATCGACTCGCTGCTATTGGAGGAGGCTATTATTTATAAATTGCTTAAAACTGAGGACTCTGAGTGTGTGCGTTTGCTCCACATGTGTATCAGTAGGTGCCACTGGGGACGCACTGTGACATATCTGCCTGTCCGACCCCGTCCGTGTGCTTTGTGTGTGTGTCAGTTTTTGACTCGATTAGTGTGTTCTGGGTGTGCATCAAGTGCACTTGTGTATTTTTGAGGGGCCCGAATCTGTGTATTTGCTCCTTATGCATGCGCGTCTCAGTACATTTTATTTGTGAGCGAGCATCGGAGTGCGCATTTTGCATTTGGACGTAAGGACTTAGGTTCACCTAAAGTGAAAGAACTAAAACGAGTCCCATGACAATTGATCCACACGCAAGATTGCTACCAAGCGTTGCTTTTTATTTTATTTTTTATTAATGTAAGTGAGTGAAAGGGAGCACTGGACACGGTTTAACCTGGGAGCACATGACTCGCAGTGGCCCAAGCTTCCCACTTAAAGCACCAGAACCTGCAAAAACCCACCCAGGAAAAATAAGCATTGGCAGTGCCAATAGGTCTCACCTGTGGGAGAGCTATAGGCTATGTACATTTACTTATCAGTTTTGTACACCTGATTAGCTGCTGTGCAGCATGGCTGAAAGTTAGAAAAACAACAAGCATTTGCAATGCAATAGGCCTCGCAATTACGCAGGTTTGAGCTATTGGCACTGTAAATGACAATGTCTCTTATTTATGTTTTTGTTTGTAAAACAAATAAAACGCATTGTCAATTACAATGCCAATAGCTCAAACTCCCGTAAATGCGAGACCTATTGCATTGCAAATGCTTGTTAATATATATAATTATCTGTTCACGTTGTTCCTGGAGAGAACAGAATTACAATTGTATGCAACTGAAGATAACTTCTTTAGGGAGAACAGAGGTGCCCCTTATATTTTTAAATGTGTTATTGCTTTATCTCGAAAAAGTAATACAGCATTATTAATTAGATGCAGAGTAAATGTGATTTTACCCTTTGATGTCTTTTCTGTTGTACAGTTGGTTTATGTAATGTAACTTTCTTGATCGAAAGCCCAGGCTAAGGCAGATATAAATCAGCGCAAAAATCAAGGAAATGATTATGTATTCTATAGCATAAACTGTCCATCACTCCCCAAACACAAGTCAGACATTTTCGACATTTTGGTCAATGAACACCCTGACGCCATTTTTCTTACGGAAACCTGGTTACAGGACCGGACATTGCGTTTGCTTTACCTCCCAATTACTTAATAGTCAGGAGGGAGGTGGTATTGCTATTATTTATAAAGATTGCTACACTTTGCAAATTTGAAGACTTACCTTTTATTGGCTGTGAGTCACCACTACTTAAACTTATCATTAGTCCTAATGTTACTTTTTCAGGTATCTTGCTTTATCGCCCCACGGGAGTGGCCGGGGTATGGGCGGGCACTTTTCCCGGATCTAGTTGCTCCGTATCTCCTGGACACCGCTAATTTTACCATTTTGGGGGACCTTACCTTGCATTTCGATTATCCAGCATGCTCCATTAGCGCTACACTCATCTCAGATTTAGCAGCCATGAATATTTTGTTATGTAATTCCGGTTCTACACATGTAGCGGGTCATTTACTAGACCCCATTTTTTCTCACCTGCCGAACATTAGTTGTCCTCCAGCACGTTCTGTTCTCTGGTCGGATCACTTTCTGCTGAGTTTTCGAGTCAGTAAAGTTTCCCTGAGCCCTGCACCCTATACGTGTAATGACATGGCTAACTTTAGAAACTGGGGCAAACTAAATATGGATGCCTTTAATAAGATTTTAACTGCGGGTACCCCCATCAACAGCCCAATTTCGGTAGCCAATGTGGAGGTAGTACATAATTGGTTACTTAATTCAGTCGATGTCTGTCTACCACTTTCGGACAAAAAGATGAAGAACCACAGGCCACCAGCCCCGTGGTTCTCTGAGAGTTTACAAAAAGAAAAAAGTAAACGTAAAGCGTCTGAGAGACGCTGGAGAAATAACTATACCCCAGATACTAAATTAGCCTATAAATCGTCAAAAATAAATTATCATGCACTTTGTAAAGCGGCATGAGCTGAGCATGTGACATCCACTATTACTAATGCTCAAAAAAATCCCAAAACACTATTTAAACTTGTAAAAGAACTATTGGGCGCAAAGTGCCTGCCTAAAGCTCCGGATCTCACTGAATCACAATGTGATGACATTGCCAAGTTCTTCCTCAACAAAGTAGAACATATCTATGCCACATTGAAGCCAGTCCAACCAGCTGATAGCCAACAGTACATGATGACTCCCCATTAGCCTATTATAAGTACGGCCCCTCGGGCTAGTAGCTCTTTGACAGCCACTAGCAATCTAATAACTTGGGCACCTTTACACATCAACTCTTTTAGGCAATTTTTGAATAGCTTGAAATCTGGTTCTCCTAGGGACCCCGTCCCTCATTGTGTTCTCCAGAAATTTGAAACGTCACCCCTGACACTAATTATGGAGTTGCTTTGGGGGCGCTAGGTGGCGCGCGACCAAGATGGCCGCACACCAGTAAGGCTCTTGCCAGCCGGGAAATAAAATCTACAACAGTCCCATCCTGATTCATCCGCTGGGCTCTTACCTGAGCCGAACTGCTGCCGGAATCCCTGGGGGTCCATTTGCCTTAATGCGAGCTGAGGGATGTATGACGTTACAACGCATACTATTACAACGCATACCTTTACAACGCATTTTTTACAACGCACAATCCATTACAACGCATGACATTACAACGCAGGACACTACAACGCATTTTTAAAAACTACCTTTACAACGCATATCCATTACAACGCATACTACCATTACAACGCATACCATTACAACGCATAATATAAAATTACATTTAAGGTAAGTATTAGATAGTATAGGGTTAAAAATTACTAATCTAACTCCAGGGGGTGCAACAGTAGGGTAAGTGTTGGATAGTATAGGGTTAAAAATTACTATTCTAACTCCAGGGGGTGCAGCAGTAGGGTAAGTGTTGGATAGTATAGGGGTAAAAATTACTATTCTAACTCCAGGGGGTGCAACAGTAGGGTAAGTGTTGGATAGTATAGGGGTAAAAATTACTATTCTAACTCCAGGGGGTGCAACAGTAGGGAAAGTGTTGGATAGTATAGGGGTAAAAATTACTATTCTAACTCCAGGGGGTGCAACAGTAGGGTAAGTGTTGGATAGTATAGGGGTAAAAATTACTATTCTAACTCCAGGGGGTGCAACAGTAGGGTAAGTGTTGGATAGTATAGGGGTAAAAATTACTATTCTAACTCCAGGGGGTGCAACAGTAGGGTAAGTGTTGGATAGTATAGGGGTAAAAATTACTATTCTAACTCCAGGGGGTGCAACAGTAGGGTAAGTGTTGGATAGTATAGGGGTAAAAATTACTATTCTAACTCCAGGGGGTGCAACAGTAGGGAAAGTGTTGGATAGTATAGGGGTAAAAATTACTATTGTAACTCCAGGGGGTGCAACAGTAGGGTAAGTGTTGGATAGTATAGGGGTAAAAATTACTATTCTAACTCCAGGGGGTGCAACAGTAGGGTAAGTGTTGGATAGTATATTACTATATTATGCGTTGTAATGGTATGCGTTGTAATGGTAGTATGCGTTGTAATGGTATGCGTTGTAAAGGTAGTTTTTAAAAATGCGTTGTAGTGTCCTGCGTTGTAATGTCATGCGTTGTAATGGATTGTGCGTTGTAAAAAATGCGTTGTAAGTGTAGTGCGTTGTAAAAGTTGCGTTGTAAAGGTTGTTCCCCGAGCTGAGACGGAGCGGCGGATGCTTTGCAGTGGAGCTGGGAGGCTCGAGACCTGAGTCGGCGTTGGTGGCCTGCGGTGCTGAGGCGAGTCCGCATGGAGTGCGGCACCGCGGTCTGCGGCGGAGGTGTGGGCCCGTGTCCCGCCACGGCTGAAACACTCTGCACTGCCAGCGGAGCCGAATTGAATGTGTAACCTGCTCCGATCGGGAACTGCATATCCGAGGTGAGGAGGTGTGCAGGGGGTCTTATCTCCGGAGCGACGCCGATGGTAATGGAAGGCGGAATCCCCTAACTCCCTTCAGATACCTGCCGAAGCAATAGCGGGCGACTTTTAAAAGGTGTGTCAAAGGGGTCGGCCCTCTGTTAAGTGTGAGAGCTAAGCTGTACGACTTCGGCTGACAGCGTGTTCATACATGCCAACATTTCAGAAGAGCAAAGTGGGAGATTTAAAAAAAAAAAAAAAAAAAATCGGGAGAATGGGGCCTTCAATCGGGTTTCTGTCATGTATGGACTTTGGAAGTGTGCTGCTGCAGGATCGGACATTTGAAAGCAAATTCACGTGTTTTTTTTATCACCTTTCAGAAGCATGGAGCGCAATGGCAGGCAGAGAAAGAGGGGGATGCAAGAGTTGTGCACTGGCCTGGCAGGTTGCGGTCAGTGCATACACCCCCCCCCCCCTCCCCCGTCAGCCCGGGCTGAAACAGCTTCCGGGCACACACACAGCCGCCCCGCCCCCCCCCCCCCAGTACTTCACAGGTGTTTGAAAGACCATTCGGTTGTTAATGGGGCTTTGTTGGTTTTTCACCCCTTCTAGAGCCCCTGCATCGCCATTCTGACTATTGCTGGAAGAATTAGCACGTTACACATTACCAAGCCCTGTCAGCTGAAACCCCGAGGAATCAGGTTTTTGCTTGAAGGAATCGGGAGGCGGGAGACTAGCCTTCAAATCGGTAGTCTCACGCCTGAATCGGGAGTGTTGGCATGTATGCGTGTTAGATGCCGCGCCACCCTTAAAGCGCATCGGAATTGAGGCCCAATCTACGCGCGCAAATTGTTATTTAAAATGGTGGCGTAGGCTTTGCCCCAGCCAGTGCTGGCAGCGCTGCCAGCGATGCGGCCCTGAAGTACGGTGGCGCCCTTGCTCATTACCTTTCCCCGCGGTGGGGAATTACAGTGAAGCTGCTCAGACTGCTCAGGGGGACCTGTCCACGTCAATTGCTGACAGACAGAGCATTGGGGCCGTGCGTGAGGAAAGGGAGCAACTCCTCCATTTCACCCCCCCTGCCTCTTCAGCATACGAGTTCTGATTGCACAATGTAAAGTGTATATCATCGAGCAGAGGCTAGTATTTGACGCCATATATGCCACGACTAGATTGTGGGGGCAATACAGCAGTGGTCCACCCTTGGAACATAATTACAGAACCTACACCCCCTCAGTCCCCGAGTGTCAGAGACTATTTACACTCCTGTGGTGGGGGCACAACTGAAATACAGAGAGCACGATGGGCAGAACTGATACAAAACAATCTAAACTCCCCTTTGAGGCGCGCAAACCATCTAAATCCGGTGCCGCGGACCTTACAGAATTTGATGCGACGGAAAGCAAAGACGAAGACTGGAAGGCGCTACTTCTCAGTTTGAAAACCAGCCTGAAGTCCATAGACGCGAAAATTGAAACCATGAAAGCGCGGCTGGATTCGGTGGTTTATAAGCTGGACCAGCATGACCACAGGCTCAAAGAAGCGGAAACCAGGATATCAGACCTGGCGGATGGCACCACAGAGAGCAGAGAGCGGGTCTTGCAAATGGATAAGCTTCTCAAGATCATCACAGAAAAAAATGAAAACTTAGAGGCCCGCTCTAGACGATATAATGTCCACATCCTGGGCCATGCAGAGATGACTGCTACAGGCCGAATGGAGGACTTTATTGAACGTCTCCTAGTGGAGCTGTTTGGGAGAGAATCCTTCTCTGCACACATAGTGATAGAGCAAGGGCATAGGTCCCTGACTGCACGTCCACCTCCAAGAACGCCTCCACGCCTGGTGATAGTTCGATTCTTAAATTATAGGGACCGGGACACGGTGCTACGTTTAGCATGGGAGAAGAAACAGTTCCCCTATAAAAACGCAACACTTGCTTTCTACACAGATTTCACGCAGCAGGTACAAGAGGCGAGGCGTAAATATGCTGCGGTTAAAAAAAATTACAAACTCAGGATATCCCGTATGTGATGTATCCAGTGAAACTTCGTATTACTCACCATGGAAAACACTCGATCACGTGATGATGATGATGATGATGATGAAAGGGAATTTATAATGCGCTACTTTGCCCGAAGGCGTCAAGGCGCAACTGATGGAAAACAATCAGCCAGATCCAAGATACAGAGAGAGAGAAGCATTAGGGATAAGCTTCAGAGAAGAGCAACGTTTTAAGGCCTCTACGGAATAGGGTAAGAGATTCCTGATTCCTGAGGTTCAAGGTCCCACTCTCCAGTGCCGGCTCCAGACTGAATGCTATACCTTACATCCTGATGAACTGCTGACTATCTATACCTGGACCCCTAGCAGTTATTTTCTTTGACCTAAATTACCAAACTATTGCATACAAAGAGACTCTTAAAAACATCGACCGCCTGAGTACTCACCTTCCTCCCACAAACGCTACTGGGTTGACGATGTTCTGGTGGCAGGTGGGTGTGACACAGGAAGGGAGTTGCCATGTCGCGGACACCTAGTGTCTGCTCCGAGAGGGTGATCCCTATTCTTTAGTTATCTGTTGAATTTTAATCTAGTCTGTAATTGAGTAGGGTGGGAAGCTATGCCCGACAAGTTGGGTAAGTCGGTGTGGGAGGGGGGGAATGTTACGCCCTGTGATGCCTGACGATAGCCTGTTACCTAGCCTTCAACACAATTGTACAATGTCTATTTGTTCAAAGGGAGGACATGACTTACACGCCAGAAATCAATAATCAGATGCACATACTCTCTTGGAATGTCTGGGGGTTAAATAACCCACGGAAAAAACAACAGATCATAGGGTACATAGAGAGACATCACATTCACATAGCCCTCTTGCAAGAAACCCATCTAGACCCCACATTTTCCCCCATGTTTGCCGCAAGATGGGCCACACACCGCTGCTTTGCGTCCTACTCCACATACGCTAGAGGGGTCGCAATCCTTATTAAACGCAATACAGCCTTTGTTTTGGGAGAGACTGACGCAGACCCTCAGGGATGTTATTGCTTGATTTGGGGGCGACTAGCTTCTAAAGACATCACGATTGCAAATTATTATGGTCCTAATACAGATGATCCACAAATTTTAACTGCACTATGGAATAAGATTCAGACACTTGGCTCAACTTACTTATTATGGGGGGGGGGAGATTTTAATACAACCATGTTCCCGAACATGGATCGATCTAACGCTACCGGATCACATTATACATCAACTCAAAAGCTGCAGGAGGACCTTGTGTCTTCGCACTGCCTCCTTGACACGTGGCGATACACACACCCCACACAAAAAGAGGGAACACACTACTCTGCCGTACACTCTTCGTGGTCCAGAATAAATTCTGTGTTTATATCAGTGGGAATGGCACATTGGGTAGACACGGTCACTCACCTAGCACGTACATACTCAGACCACTCGCCTGTTCATGTAGCTTTGAAAGTTCCAACAGACCGAACCCCTTACGCCCGGTGGTGTCTTAACCCTACGCATCTCCTGGATATGGTTTTCAGGACTGAACTCGACCAAGAAATACAAGATTTTTTTACACGCAATGCGGCCTCGGTCCCTAGCTTTACCACAGTATGGGAGGCTTTTAAAGTCACGATCAGGGGCTACTGTATATCAAAGGGGGGATCCTTAAAAACATACGGAGAGAACTGAGCCGGCTGGAAAAGGACATTAAAACCTTGAGTGGAGTCTTTCTTCCGCAGAGATGGGAGGCCCGTGCCAAACTGCGCGACAAGTTGACAGAGTACGCAAATACGGCAGACAGAGAACGCAAATTCAGGAATAAATATCAAGTAGCACAAGTGAATGGGGAGGGAGATCGCCCAAGGAAGGTTCTAGCTAATTTAATTCGCCCATCCAACTTCACAAATTATATAGCTGAAATACGGGACTCAGATGAGATAACCCACAGGAACCTCCCAGACCAATTGCGTACATTTGTACAGTTTTACGAGGCCTTATACACCTCTCAACGAGGACAAGCACTTGACCTCCCTCAATATTATGAGGACACGGCTTTAGCGTGGCTCGGTGAAACTCAACGGGAATTTTTAAGCACCGCACTGGAATTAGGCGAAATCACTACGGCCATAATGGAAATGCGTTCAGGGCCTTCCTACAGAATTTTATAAGACATATTTGCATCAACTGGCCCCCATACTAAAAGAGGTCTTCTAGGAAGCCAGGGAGGAGGGGTGTCTTCCGCAAACCATGAGGGAGGCTCAGATTGTCAAACCAGATAAACCCCGACCCATTGCGAGTCCTATCATCCCCTCTCACTTCTAAACTGCGACACCAAAATACTGGCGAAGGTACTCTATAACTGGTTTACTCTCCTGATGGAGAGACTGGTCCTGCCGGACCAGTTGGGGCTCATCCCTAATCGTGCTACATCTCATAACCTCCGAACGCTCCTGGCAGTGCTACAAGATATAGACCCCAAATGTTCCACTGTTGCGGTTTTCCTTGATGCCAATAAGGCATTTCATTTGGTGGAGTGAGACTATCTCCTCGGCACCCTACGATATATGGGAATGTCCCCTGCTTTTCTGGGTTGGGTGGAACTGTTGTATACAAAACCGATCGCCACTGTACTTTCTCAATGGTGCCTGACCGGCTAGTTTCCCCCATTCGAGAGGCACACAACAGGGCTGCCCTCTCTCCCCCATTTTGTTTGCCCTAGCAATTTAACCCCTGGCGCCAAAAATTAGACAGCACCACAAGGAACGGGCATTAGTATATCCTTCCAGGAAGCTCCTCGTCTCACTATACGAGCACTATATGTTAAGAATCCACAGAACAATTTTAATCCTATTTTGCGTGACATCACTAAATTTGGGGTCATCTCGGGCATAAACATAAATTGGGCCAAGTCGGCAGTATTCCCTCTTAATGATGTGAGTAAGCTGCACCAATTAGACTACCCATTGGTCTGGAAGTGTGATGAAGTCAAGTATCTGGGTATCCGAGTCACTAGGGACAAAGAGGAGCTGATGCGAACAAACTACGGAGGCACAATGGACAAAGGAACGGATACCATTACGCAATGGATATCCTTACCCCTTTCAATGGCCGGGAGGATCTCATTAGTTAAAATGACTTTCTTACCCAAATTTTTATATATTTTTACTAATATTCCATACAATCCAGGGAGGTTCTTTTTGAAACGCTAAAAACGCAAGTTACTCGGCTAATCTGGGGGGAAGACAAGCGAGGCTGAGCTTAAGCACACTGATGCTGCCATACGCACAAGGGTGGTTTGAAATACCCAATTTTGAATTCTATTACTACTGTGCTCAGGCACACTTTGCAGTGTACTGGTTTCACCCGCCCCCATTGATGCCGAAGATGGTCATATGGCTCCTACACCCCCTTCAGGCTACCTCTTTACTTCAGGAAGGTACCGAGTACGGGAAACGTCCACGGTCAATAGCACCAACATGACCTGGAGGAAAATTGCGGCCAAACTGAATTCTCCAATGCTGTATTCACCCAAGATACCCTTGATGTGTCACCCGTCCCTGCAGGTTACCTACTAGGGGCAGTGTCGCCGGATGCTAGAGGCGTTAAAGTGCTCTACATGGGGGATCTTTACATAGGAGGCAACTTCCGCACGAGAGAACAATTTTTGGGCGCTCATGATCCTACTCCAATAGACCTCTTTATATACATTAGACTCAAGCAGAGTATCCGAGCTGCTGTACCGTTGTTTCCCTCAGAGCCACCCACGCTGCCACCACTGCATGCACTTCTACAAACGGAGCCCCCAGGACACGTCTTCTTGCTTCTATACAAACATATCCAAAAGACCCCGCCATCTTTCACCCCACTTGCCCGTGCGGAATGGGACACAGACCTAGACATACCGTTAACTAATGATCAATGGGAATTTGGCTGCAAACAGACAGACGCCCTTAATGCTAATAGTCGATTACGGCTCATTCATTATAAATTTTTACATAGATTATACTATACCCCGACTAAACTTTATAAGTTCGGACTAAGTGAGGAGGATAGGTGTGTGCGATGCGGGGAGGAGGGTGCGAATCTTTACCACTTGGCGTGGCAATGTCCGCAGATATATGACTACTGGCTACAGGTGTTCGAGGGCATGTCCTGAATGTTAGGTATATAGCTTCAACCGGACCAGGCAGTGGCGCTACTGGGTTGCATACAAGGCATAGTTACTGTTCACAGAAAGTTCCTTGCATTGGGTTTCCTTACAGCCAAATGCAGAGTGGCTTGTAAATGGGGACGGGGAAGAGCCTCTAAATTCAAAGAGTGGATACAGGACCTGACTACCTGGCAGGAGCAATCGCTGTGTTCTGCCGAGATGCTCCCGGTCAAGTCACGTCCCAAAAACATTTGGTACCCACTAACCACATATCTCCTCTCTCAGGAGGAAACTACGGAGTCGACCCAGGAGATGGGAAGGGATGGCTCATGTCTTGAGGAGTGAGGCACCCTGGACTCCCCTCCCTATGGGGGTGAGAGGGAGACACGAAATTTGTGAGGAGGTATCATGAGGAAGGGTCCAGATAATGTGCTGGGGGAGACATGTTCCCTGGGTTTTTCAAGCTGAATTAGTCATGACCTGTCCCCCGTTAGTTGATGTTTCCTATCTGATGTCGCTGTTATATCTCTCTAGAGTATAGGCTTGAAGGTGTTGATCTTTATTAAAATATACTGCTGTACGGGCTTAAAAGGCTTGGGGGAGGAAGTTGTTTTCACTTATTTCCCAGGGAGGGGTTGTTTGATAAATGCTAGAATTGATGGTCCTTCATAATGATCATTTGGTGCTGAATCTTCGGGAAAGTTAATAAAGAAATGTAATAATAGCTTGTCCCAACTGACCCGGCCATCCAATGTGGTTGTAGGTGGCTTGCTGTGTTTCCTTCCCCCGCCTATAATGCTTGCAGAACATAACTTTGCGTTGCCGCATGTTCAGGGATGTAGGCACCATGCTGTGATCAATACTTCTTACCTCCGATAAAGGTTTTTGGAAAATTAAAAAAAAAACAATTATGGAGTTGCTTAATGCCTCCCTAATGGAAGCCAAGGTACCATCTATGTGGAAACACGCAATGGTTATTCCACTCTTAAAAAAGGTCAATGCTGATCCTACACAACTATATAATTTTCGGCCCATCTCTCTGCTCCCGGCCTTTTCGAAAGTGTTGGAAAAACATGTTAACATTCAATTATCATCTTTTGTTGAATCGCATAATTTCCTATATTGTTTACAGTCTGGTTTTCGACCAGGCTTTTCAATGGAGACCACCTTACTAGGTGTTACAGAAATGCTATGCAACCGTGTGGATAATACTCCTTGACTTAAGTGCCGCATTTGACACGGTCTCTCATGGGCTGCTCTTGCAAGCTTTGCAGGCCTTGGGAGTAACTGGTGCAGCACTTAACTGTCTAAAATACTTTTTGGGGGATTGCAACTTTCAAGTCTTTTCTCCTACATCCAATTCCAAAACTTACTCCTCACCCTATGGTGTCCCTCAAGGCTCTATTTTGAGCCTGTTGTTATTTAATATCTATGTTAGGCCTTTGCCGTTGATTGCTGAGGAATCGGGGCTCTCCCTTTTTTCCTACGCTGATGACACCCAGATTATCTTCTCTCTATCAGCTGGTAGTGCATCCCGCCCATCCTCTCTTCAATTGGGTTTAAGACACATTGCAGGATGGATGCAATCCAACCTGCTTAAACCAAATGGAGAGAAGACTGAGGTGTTAGTACTGGGCAGGAAAAAGGATTCATGGGGCCCGACACTGTCCATCCGAAATGGGTGTCCTACCCCAACCCCGTCAGCAGGTTCGGAACTTAGGGGTCATAATCGATTAACAACTTTCAATGAGGTAGCAAGCTGTGAAAGTATCATCCACTTGTTTCACCATCCTTAAATGGCTCAGGAAAATCCTCTAGATAATGCCATCATCCGCACAACATACTGTGGCCCATGCCCTTATTACATCCAGGCTGGACTATGGCAACATTCTTTATCTGAGAGCCAACAGGTCTAAAATGCGGTGGCCAGGCTGCTCAGCAATATCCCCAAAACAGTTTCCGCATCAGGCGCCCTTCACGACCTGCATTGGCTCAGGGCCGAGAACCATTTAAAGTTCAAAGCCTTGAGCTATATGTTTAGAATCAAAAGTGGCAAAGCGCCTCAATATCTGAGAGCTTTAGTTCATCTTTACCTTCTATCACGTACTCTTTGTTCAGCCACACAGGTTAATTTCACAGATCAGGCTGTCCCGTATGGGCGGCCAGTCATTTTCCTATCTGGGTCCATTGCTGTGGAACTCCCTTCCGATGGTACTTCGGACTGAAACCAGTTACGGAAACTATCGTAAGGGTTTAAAAACCTGGCTGTTCAACATATAGAGCCTATCTTTCTTGTCCTTTTCTGCCCCGACAGGCGCCGCCGGGAAACCCTTAGGGGTAGTTGTGCGCCTAATAAGACCAAATTAACATAAAATAACAGTGACTATACAGTTTCTCTGAAAGTTTAAAAAGATTCTCTATTTGGAAAACGAGCCAGGTGGCCCTCTAAGAGCGCAGACTCCATGTTAGCCTGTTTACCAATCTACAATTAGAACATTTTGAATTTCTTCTCTTCTTTTTTGAGCAGTACTTGCAAAAATGGTCCTTGACAATTATTTTGTTTTGTGCTAGGACATATTCAGTACTGGCAATTTAATTAAATACAGCTTGCATTCTGCTGCCAATTACATTTTGTACTTATTTGCTTTAGAAATATTTTGAATTGTTTGATTAACCATATATCATTTTGACTTCTGTAATGATTCTTAAACTTAAATAAACTTTCATGGTTTGTTATTTGAAACATGTCTCATGTTGATTTCCCTGTATGGATTTTTCAAGTGATTTCTCTAGGTTAAATTTAATTGTGTTTAAGTCTTAAAGACGTACACATAGCCAGATCCATTAATCAGACCATTTGATGTGAAAAGCACAGACACCCCTGGGATCATATTGGATTAAGGATTGTCCAGGTACCACCCTCATCCACTGGCTAGTGAAACCTACAAAGCTGGCACCTCACCCACAGCTCATTAGAACACTGTCTGGGCCTGTGGAAGAGCAGAAAAGAAATAGACTTGTGTGGTGAGGTGATTAACTGGAACTGCTCCTACGCGTACCCAGAACTATGAAGTGGACTCCAAGTTCAGTTAGCTGACCTTATGTTTGGCTACAGGGCCAGAGAACCTGCAAACATTCTTTTTTTTCTGACATGGCCAGCTGCTCAGTAGCAAATGGAACAGGACTGGATCCTGATGGTGGCCTCTTCTGAAACAGCCTCTAATTGCTGGTCTAGAGATCTTGGGAGCCTTAGACATAACCAAGAGGAGATGCTCCAGAAACTGGGTCAATTGTGTGAAAAGCACCACCTAATTAAAGGTCTTCAAGCCTTTCTTGCCAAAACCAACAGCTTCAGCAGGACTTTGGCTGATAAAGTATGCAAACTTGACATGATGAAGGATTTCGATTTCCATTTTAGAGATTAAGTCAGAAGGTAAACTCTTAGACCAGAATGAACCCGCTTGGTGTATCTGACCATGGTCCATCTCAATTGGCCTGACATTGTACCTAAATGCTGGCCAACAACAAACAGTGACACTGATTGGCCCTTTTAATATTTTTGGTGCTTTTTGTGTTAAATATTTTTAAAAAATCATATCTATGGTACCCCTTATTTGATTGTTGTCATTTTAGTGTAATGTCACTTATTACATTTTTTGCTATTTTTTATAATTTGGTTGTAGGATTTTTGCTGTCTTGAGTCTTGAATGTATAATTGTCTTGTTACTGCTAAATACTCTTACACATTTTCCTAAGTTAAGCCTGTCTCCTTGTGATAGTTGCCAGGTGATTAAGCACAGGTTTAAAACATCGAAACTTGTGTTTTACCTTAACAAGTTTGTGGCCTTATTCCTTGTGTGGTCTCCCATCCACCCCAATGTATTGTCCACTTCCCAACCTGAACCATTGTGCAGAAATGGATTTACAGTTCAGAAGCCTGGCAGACATACAAATGTGCCCTGCAAACCATGATAAAAGAAGACATCAAAAATCAGTGTCTCCATTACTCCCCTTGTGGATAAGCACTACACATTACTGTAACAAAGTAAGCCTTAATCTTGGGCCGCTAGTCAAGTTGGCCTCAGTTTTTTGAAGCACACAGTTTCTTGGTGGTGCTTTGTAAAAAAAAAACTGCTCTGCTGACTCATACAGCTTTGAACGTATTATGGTTGGCAATGTATGGGGACAATTGTCAATAGTGGAACAGTAGCGTTCAAAGATAACTTGTCAGTCCAGTAGCACTTAAAGAAACCAGGTCACACATTGGCTGGCCTCTCACCCTCTAATATTCCCCTTAAATCTGTCTTAAATAAGTTTGTCGTGCACCCGTGTTTACAATCGTGCCGCTGAGAATATTTCCTCGCTGAAAGTTAGTATCGCTTCAAAAAAAGTCAAAAGTTTGCATAAAAATAGATTTTTCTTTTTTTAGCAAAAACATTTTAATTTAATACATTCTATACAGTGTCCGGTGAGCAGGTATACCACAACCACTAAAAAAGTGAGGGGTATATTCACCAGAACGTGTGATAACTACCGCAAGAGTAGCGTAACACAACTTTCAATATCGCAGCCTATCACGGGAAAATAACCCCGTGCCAACGTGGAATTCATAACAAGGCGGGAGTATGCGATAGTCACCAGATAATCCGCCAAATCTCCGTGTGAAAATCAACGCCACGCCACATAAATGCGGTACGCAAACGCAAAAAACATGCGATGAGGCCAACCGCGCTACAAAAAGTAGCGAAAAACTGCCACAGGCCTGCAAATCTCACGCGTCTGATGGAACAATGCACCATCAAAATCACAGAAAAAACACGCCAAAAACAATCCAAAGCGCGTAGCGACATGGATGCACCCTGACATAGCGCAGGGGCCAACTCAAACCCCACAACCCCCACAGACTACCAGCAAGAAACAATGGGTTCGGGGAAGGCCAAGGAGCAGAGGTAGAGGAAGACGGGGTGCAGACCGCAGGAAAACAAGACCAGCATCACAGAGGTGACAGAACACTACCAGCAACTGACCCACTAGCAGACCACCTGGATTGCAGTAGGAGTGCCAAGGAGGCCAATCCAGGAGGCCAATAGGTGCTGGCATGACGTGTCCACCTAAACCAGGCACAAACCCGCTGCCAACGGGAAGGGAACAACGGAGACAGGAGGTGGCAGTCCTGCGCCACCTGAGGAGCTGAAGGAAACCGAGGCCACAGTCATCAGTGAGGAGACGGTGCAAGGAGTAGGGAGTACGGACACAGCTCGAGAGGACCTGACACAACATCAACAGGGAGTGCAATGAACAGGGACGGGGGGACAGGGGGAGTGGACACAATGGCATACATGAACAACGAGGTGTAGCACACTGCACACCCACAATCACCCAGGTCCATGGGCCCAATCCCCTTGGCACACTGCAGCACACACACATAGCATGAACTGCACACCCACATTGACGACAACAAGGAACAACGCGCATAGCCGACACTGCAGAACAGAGGACACAACTGGCTCCGCACATTCACAGAAACATGCCTACTACATCTGACGGACCCGGAAACTGTGAAATGGAAATGTACGCATACAACATCACATCCATCATATAGACCAAATGTACACTGTCCCCCAGAAGAATCCAGCACCCCCAAACAGTCACAATGTACATTGCCATACATTCTGTATGCAAACCTGCACAATGCGCCAACATACATGTCAAGGCAAAGTCAATACACACCTCTCCTTCACATCGCAGAGGGGCACAAAACACCTTCAGCAGAGCACAGAATACAACACATCAGTGATGCTGGAAGGGACCACCACACTATCGACACCAACGCCCTACAACAGCACATGGATATCCCAAGCAACCCCCCACCAGGACCCGGACAGCCAAGCTACTCAGAGAAGAACACCGAGCCTGCACCAGACCACACCGGTGGAAGCACCCGCAAGCACAGCTGGACCACTACACTTCATGCACCCACACATCGCACCCCAATGCCATGTTCCTGCATGCCAGAAAGAAGGTGGCACCCACAGGTGTAGGTGGGGCCAAACCAGGACACATACGTAGGCGTCTATCACCCTTCAGGGGCCACCAACACCCCACAAAGGAGACCCACACTGCCATAGAGACACATGCAATTGCACATTCACAGTACAGAACCACGGGCAGGGGCACTCAAATTGCAGTCACACACCCATGTTGGCTCTGCATAGGATGGCCCTGGCCACTCCCCTTACGAATTGAGTGGGTGACGACAAAGCTACATGTCCAAGCTCCAACCCGCTGCCTGCCGGGACATGTCTGCATCCGATGAACACAGCACAGTGTAATGTCCTAGGGCCTAGGGCCCTCATGCATATAACAAGACCACAGGGACACACGTAGATATCATGTCGAACTGGCTACGGGCACGTGCACCCTTTATTTGCAGGACCACATGTACAGTGACGCCTGTGCTGGATGTGTGTGGGGTGAGTTTAAGCCAGTCCACACTGAAAGCTTGGTGCTGGCAACAACTTGAACATTGGACACCAGTGCAACGGAAACATAAAACACATGCATAACAGAGTCAACTGCACAGCAACATGGTGGGAGCCGGAGTAAGGACAGAGGTTCCCCAATATTCATTCAGGAGGTTCCGTGAGTTGCAGTGCACTGAGATAGGGGCACTAGAGATGAGCACGCTCATGTTAGGAATTGCTAGGATTGTGTCCCTTCTAGTTAGTCCTGATGCAGATGCAGTGGGGTGTGTTACACCTGCATCAACTTCCTCATCAATGTCCCAGGTCTCCCACACTGCCTGAGGTGACTGTTGCATCCGCAGTCCACAGCTTAATACCCAGTAATGGTTCCGGGTGTGTGACTCGACTACCACCTCCAGTCTTCATTCCTGCCTTGGGGATGTTGCCTCCTACACTCCCATTGTCTGTGCCGTCTCCCGTACAAACACTTGACACATCTTCCCCATCATATTCCCAGGTCTTCCACACTGCATAAGGTGACATAGCTATGCAACATCTCCACAGCACAGAACTCAATCACAAACGGACAATGGCTGGAGGTGCACTGAGTCACTGGCACCTGGAGTGCTGAACAGGGTATCAGGCCAATGATGGCATCCACGACAGGTCTGAGCAACTCCGTAGGTCTGTCAGGACCACTGTATCAACTCTGGCAGATGGCGTTGGAGGTGGTCTTTTCGGTGGTGGCGTGTGCCTCCTGCGGTGATGCGACGTCCAGGCCGGTCAGGACCCGAATATATGTGTGAGCCCTGGTGGCCCGCAGTTGAGGCCAGAGGCTGCGGACAGCGCAGGGCCACAGACACATGGCATTGATGACCCCAAGGCCAATGCTTCAGGGGCCATCCAGTATCTCAGAAGAAGGGGTCCCGGACCTGACCAGCACACAGTTAGTGGCCCTGGATGCACAGCGGCCGGCACAGGCACTCAGCCACGGGACGGTGACTTGCGGTGCAGTCAGATGGGCCATGCGACCTGAGCGGGTCACCATCAATGTCCGAGGTGTATGTTGCGGAGGCTATTGGGGGACAGTGAAAGGTGTCCTACAGGGCATGACGCTAAAAGGTTTGATTTTATCCAGAAGCAGCAAATGGAGGAGTGGAATGCGACAGCCTCGTTGCCACCACCAATTAGATATCAGCTACATGAGGATGAAAACTGCCCCCCAGTCCATAGACACAGACACCTCCAAAGTTCGAGCAGAGAGTGTCCAAGATTGTCGGGGAACAGACTTAGTGGCACCGGGGCTGAGAGGGGGTGCTGTCTGCGATGATGCCGGTACGCTAATATGAACTCAGCCATTGCAAAATGAAGACTCTGTGACCTACTGGACCACAGAGTAGGCCGGAGGCAGCAGTCAGCAGTGGCCCACAGCCACGTGTCATTGGCTGGCGAGGCACAGAGTTAGTGACACAAGGGCAGTTGTCGGTTGTGTTCGATCACCTCCGTAACGATGATCTTGTTCCCTCCAGACTGCAACACGTCATCCTCATACGCCTCTCCGTGAGTGCGATGACATGTATTCTGCCTTTTGATTAACCAATGTTCAGTTCCAAATCTGTGACCTACCTGACTGTGGTGTAGGTTTGAGGCAGTGGTCAGCACGGCCCCTTCACTGAATGTCGCCGGCATAGGTTGGATGGCCCCACCGGCCTGCATAGTTCAGATTCAGTGGCACCACATGTTGGGACACCTCCGTGTATGTGACCCGGCTTTCGTACAGACTGAGCCACATCTTCCTCTTACTCCTCTGCGTGCGACCACTGGTGTGGACTCTGCCATTTGTGATTTGCGCCTAGGTGCTGGATGTGGGACCTACTGGTCCGCAGGGTAGTCCTGGTCCCTCATCCACTTATCTCCGGCTGGCGTTGAACAGAGTTAGTGGCACCATGTGTCACAGGCTGGCGTTGAACAGGGTTAGTGGCACCATGTGTCACAGGCTGCCATTGAACAGGGTTAGTGGCACCACGTGTCGCAGGCTGGCATTGAACAGGGTTAGTGGCACCACGTGTTGCAGGCTAGCGTTGAACAGGGTTAGTAGCACCACATGTCGCAAGAAGCCCATATGGAACTATGCCTCACTGAAAAGGACTAAAGCGGGACCATGTCGTGGAGGCCGTGCTTGTCTGAGGAGGCTGCCAAGGTTGCGGGACTTGGGCCTGGAGCTTGTCCGGAACATGGTGGGCCCTCCTTGACACACGCCGGTGTCAGCAGGTGATCAGTAAGGCCCGGCTGCGCAGGGGTGGGCCTGACAGGTTCGTGGTCTGGCAGGCGCACAGTGTCGCAGGCAACTCCGCTCTAGAGGACGGCGTCGGCCTCGTGGCAGGGTGACAGGTGCCGCCCTGGCAGAGATGTTGGGCTTTCCGGAAGAGGACCACGTCCAGGGCTACGTGCTTCTTATTCACACCCCTACGCTGGCGTGGTGTACGCTGGGCCATCGCACTCCGGTC
The DNA here is from genome assembly GCF_964204655.1 of Triturus cristatus. NCBI lineage: Eukaryota > Metazoa > Chordata > Amphibia > Caudata > Salamandridae > Triturus > Triturus cristatus. The sequence goes on from NC_140589.1 coordinate 188,057,742, forward strand.
ACGCTTAGGGGGGTCGTAACAGGCAAGATTTCCGCGAGGTCCCCCACTGGCTGTGGTGACATGGTTGCGTCCACTGTCCACTACACTCCATACCCCAGAAGTGTATGTTGCCATGATATGGGTGTGTGCTGCATACTGTGGTCTGTCCAGCACATCTCCGCCACTCTTGGCATTGTGTACTTCCCCAATCATGGTACTACTGCATCCATCACACATGCCTGTTTGCCACCTCTCCCCACATGCCGATGTTGTGTGGCTGAGGTGCCATGCTGTTGATGGCTCATGTGCATTGCCAGAGTTGTGATTTGCATGGTTTTGGAGTTGAGGTGAGTGGGGTGTTCATTTGGAACTTGCCAAGGGGCTGTGCATTTCCCTTGTTGCCATCCTGGGTACACTGGTTGGTGAGGGACGGTCAGAAGATGAAGGAATCATGCACAATGGCTGAGTATTTAAAGGTGACGTTGGAGGTTCCACAGTGTTCTGTTGTTGCCTGCACATTGAGTTGGGACATGTGCTTTCTGTTGCGGTGATTGTGTGCTGTGTCACCAGGGAGCACAGGTGGGACATGTGTGCTGTGGATTGCCCTGAACACGTGTGTGCATCCTGTTATGGCGTATGATACTTGCTTGGTCTCCAGCGTGACCTGTGCATTGTGGTGGACGTATGGGAACTGGGGTACCAGGGTGATGGTGATGTCCAGGACAGGTGTGAGGGACTTGGATGTGGCTGGCAGTGACACTCCTCCGACTCTGGCGGGTGTTGGTTGGGGGGGTGCCAGGGGCCAACAGGTGCAGCCAAGCCAGCAGCCTAGTGTGGGGTGGGATGTTGGTTTTCCGCTGTGTTGGTGCCATTGGCCTGTTGGGCAATGATAGTCAGGATGCGTGGGATGGTTGTCTCTTTTAGCCTGTAGTGGATGGTGATATTGTCAGGGGTTGGGTCTGTGAGGCTGGTATGCTTCCTGGGGGTCTGCTGTCTTTGTCTGTGCTGCGTCTGTGGTGGTCCGGGGGGTGTTCCGGGCGTGGGTTGTGGTCCCGGGGTGGTGTCGGTGGGTGTTGTGGCCCTCTTGGGTGTCCAGGCCGCATGATGGGTGGCTCCATGGCATATGTTGACCTTCCGATGTGGCCCTGGGCTGTGCTCCCTTTTGTTGTGCAGGCTGCCGTCCGACTTTACACCAGGTCAGAGCAGGTGTAGATTTCCTGGTGCTAACCCACCTTATAGCCTTTTTTGTGTTTTTATCGCAGTTCTTTCTGGTCGTTGAGAATGTTGAGGTGTGATGTTGTCACGGCTTTTGCCACGGGAATGCCCACTCTGCATCTCATTAGCAATAGCGGCAGTGGGCCTCAGTGGCGATGTTTTTTGCGGCTACTATCACGGGTAAACTGGTGCTGTGGGCTGTTTACACAAGCTTGTGAATGGGGAGGTATTTTTATCACGACTTTGGCGACGATGAAGTGACGTTAGTTCGGCGATAGTTTCTTGTGAATATTCCCCTGAGTGTCTCAATGAAACTCTGACCAGCATAAATATAAATGTATATTTTCTGTGCTATTTTAGGGGAGGCCAAAGATCGTGCTTATAAGTTGGTGTTTTTTTTTAGGGGTTCAGCTATGTGTTTTGACCCCAGCCTCGTTATACACAACTGAGATAGCTGAGGGGGTTTATCCACTGGCTGCCTTCTGAGTTCCTCTGAACTAGAACATGGAAATCCCTATTGTTTACTCCATTGAATCATAAGATATAGAGCAGTGAGCGAATGCACCTGCGGCGAAGATCTCTTTTCAACCTGCACATTTCAAATCTGGTGGAATGAATCAACAATCATCTTTCAGAGGTCAACAACACACAAACATAGTATTTAGGATTGTAGCGCAACTAATTACTCATAGCACTAAGAAGCACCAAAACTGTTTTATCATTCAGAATATCAATGTTAATGTTCAATATTATGTTTACTTTCAGGCTTTCACATATAAAAATATAACAGAGGCAACTGGACATTTTAGGCAGTTATTGCGATGGTGCCAAAGTCCACTGCACATTTTGATAAAAAGCAGCTCATTATTTGTTGCTCCAGTATCTCCAGAGTTGAACAACATTATCTGAGGAAATTAAGAAAAAAACGAGTCGAGATTTACATAGTAGGGGACAATGGCGGCTTGCTCTTCTCTAACACTGATGGTGTTATAAAACTTACCTACAGATGCACGAGCTTCCTGTTTGTGCTCATGCAAGGAAATATACTGCAAACCTCCGCATCTGGCACTTTTTCTCAGGAAAGAATGCAGTGGCGGATGGCATGGTTCCCAAGTGGTAGGGCAGGTGCGGGGGTCATGGGAGGGGGTGTTACAAGGGGGCTTACGGGAGGCTTGTGCGGGGAATTAAAAAAATAAAATAAACTTACCTTGAGGTCGGGTCCTGTGTCTCAGTTCCTGCTCTCCTGCCTCCGACTCCAGGAACAGGAAGCAGGAAGCCAGGCTCCCTGCCCTAAGCCAATCACAACTTATAGTCTGAGTGAACAGTGAAAGTGCACATGAGTGGTTTGGGTGGCACGAGAGGGCCGACCAACAGTCATTGCGTACTTAGGGGTGGGCAAACCACTTCTTCCCTGCTCCAAGAGCAGAGCAACCCTGCCCACCTGCCCGGCCACAAAGCAGCAGGACACAAATCCTAAGATGATAATAACTCTAAGTTATTATCATTTTATGTTTCTACATGGCACTGCTTAAAAGCAGTGGGGCGACGTTCCTCCGCCATGCCGCCGCTGAAAGCATGGGAAGCTGAGATCGGGAGCCTCGCCAGTACATAACTCAGTTATGTGGATCAAGACCAGTGGCTGGAAATTACAAACTCCAGAACTGTGTGGCATGTTCCCTTGAGATCAACACCATGGAATTCAAAACAAATGACACACGTATGCACTAAAGACCTTCACGAACTGTCGCTCCACTAATGTTATCTATGCAATACGATGCCAATGCAACCATGTATACATCGGGCAAACCACATAAATGGTCACACAGCACATCATTCAACATAAAAGTCGCATCCTTTGCAAGGTTGACAATGCTCCCCTTGTTGCACACTACCTTGAAAAACAGCATAGTGAGTTTCACATGATTTGGCAAGTAATTGACCAACCTAAACTACCTGCCGGGGGCAGCAATCAACAACTCCTTAACAAGTGTGAATGTAGATGGATCACATGGTGTAACTCTGTCAATCAAGGTCAGAACACCCTGGATGAGTGGCACAACACTCTTCATCTCTAAAGGAGCATTATCAATACGATAAATTTGACCTGGTGCACTGTCAGAATGCCCCTCAAGCTTGCCAACCCCCATGTATCTAACAAGTTTTCTGACATCCTTCCCTCTGCTCTGTACATTATCCCATTGGACATTGCTCGATCCACACTTATACTGTGGCTCCTCACTATCTAGCTCACTCCAGCTACATGTCTCCAATCACGCTTCCATTGCATAGCTACTTCACCATGGTTTTACTGGTGATCCTAATTTACATTTCTCGAATTATTAATTCATGTATGCTATCCATGTAAGCATATTTTTGATTACATCGTTCATGCATGCTTACAATGTAATTGTTCTCAAAGTACATCATGAGTGTTCACTTAAAATGTCTACTGTTAATTAATTGCCATGTGTTCTGGCCACTTTCATCTTCACTAACTCTTTATTACCTGACCTATTACCCGTCCAATCTCTTCTAACTAAACCGGTTTCCAAATTAACTTCATCTAATCTCTGCCTTTACTCTGGATATTCATCTCTCAGGGCTATGCTGAACCTTTAACTAGATTCCCACTTGTACGCCCACTCTGAAGTACATGCCTCACACCATGACATCATTCCAGCCCGGGCGGGTTACTTCCTGGTTCCTTCAATTGCGCACCGACTCGGACTCCAGCCGATCCGGCTTGCCAGCCCCCAGAGGATCCTGTCAGGATCTCTGTTGCTAGTCATTGTTTTGCCCGACCTACCCACCAGGTAAGTGCTTCTACAAATCACGCCATTGCCACCGAGTCAACGCGCACCAATTGCAACTTCCTTTGACTCTTAGCTTTTCCCTTTTTTATCTAGCCCCCGAATGCTTCCCTCTGATGCCAGTAGTTGGCTGCAATATCCCCCTGGACCCGATGGACATGCTTCAACACCGGCCTACTTTTATGTGAGCACCCTACCTTACCATGACCTTTGCCCCCGACCCTTCCCATCCGACCTGCACATGGGTCTTATTCTTGAAATTAATTCAACAGCCCCCAGACACCTAACCTTGCCGCTGGTGACTGGCTACATATTTTTCGATAAAAGAACACCTGTGTGTGTTAACACTGATCCTTCTACACTCTCATGGATGGTGACCTTCTGTTGAGTTAACACACCCTAACCGCTAACAGGGTAGTCCTCACCTCCCAGAACCCTTCTCGCTACCCCTTCTCCTAGTCCACCCAGAAGGGCTGTCCAAACTTCCCACCTTGACCATTTCCCCTTTTTCTTTCTCATAGCACATACCACTGATGCACTACAGCTGGCAGTACATCATTACCCTGGACCTCCTGCCCACAGTGCATGATTCAATTAGCCTGTTCTTCTTCCATATCAGGTATTTTTAATAAGTAATCCGTCCGACTCTTCCCTTTCCTTCTGAACTCCTTGCTTGATCCCTCCCTCACCCTCACCCTCTGCTCCTTACTTCCTTTTTGTACATCGCGAACAAAATGGTAACCTGGTCCTGAAGATGACCATAACTTGCTATGGGTCAAAACGCAGTTGACTTACCAGCTCAATTTTTGGCACTAAGCGCTGAATCACAAAATGTTAAATCCTCTGTAACTCTTGTAAATAACCACTTGTGAACCTAAAGTACTTAGTAAATATTTTCACTATTGCTTACCCTGTGCCACTCATCGGTGTGTCACTTGTCACTTGCGCTGTCCACCTTGTGTGTCATGAGCACTTGAGTGCACTACATTTATTTGGGTTACGCCCACATTTAATGTTAACATTGCTGATACTACTGTTTCTCTATACTTGTTACAAATACATGGTGCCCCTGGCACATCTTTGAACCTTTGAGTCTACCTGCTCATTCCTTTTGCAACTATATGTGCATATTTATTTAACAGCCTATTAAATAACACCTGCTGATATATTGTTTTTGTTACAATCAGTTATGTGGATCAGCACATCTGGGGCCAAACCACTGTGCAGGCTTCATCCCTGAGCTTTCTAGCTACAGCACCCCCTGCTGTAGAACCCCACCCATCACCAACATGTTGCAAGAGGGGGAGGAGTCAGTGGGACTGGCTGACCCCATCCTTCCCTGTGACAATTTGTGAAAGGGTGGGGTCTTAGGGCTCAGGTCCAATGATTGACATGTAGCTCCAGACACTGCAGGGATTACGTTTGAGGCACCTATGGCTGGTTTTCTCTACACATCAAAAGTACCTCCCAAAATGGTCACTGGGAAAACTACCTACCTCAGCCAATCAGAAGGACCTCATTTTTAATTTTCAATACAGCATGACTCCCACAGGACCAACCATTCAAATATGCTTAACGTTTTAACCCCTTCAAGCTCAACATGAACATCTCTTTAAACACAAACGTCTCGAAAACGGTTGAATGGACTTCCACAAACTGTGCATATAGGTGAAAATGTTAGCTAAAACATACAGTAACTATAACTCATGCCCTCAAGTAAATATAACCATGCCTGCTATCCATAATATTGTTATTAAAGATGTAATTTCAAATGTTGCAGTGCTTGACAAGGGCGCAAGTTATTGTTACTTTAGGGAATACGTTATAGTTCCTTGAGATAACTATAATTGGTGAATTTCAGTGGTCCTGTTTGTTAAAACGGTATGCTCTAACTGACATTTTCACCTAACTATACCGTCTCTTTCAACTTTGTGTCTTTTAGTGAATTTCTAAAGTTTTTTTAATGTAATGTAACATATTGAAGAAATTCCTATAGGCAGCAAAATGAAAACAACCACAAGAGGGCCCAGCACTCCAGCTGAAGATCATAGAGCTCCAGCTTGAAGTGCATTGAAAAATACGGCAAGCTCTCCTGGGGACATGTATATATTACTGTGTGTTTTTTAAATTTTGCTGCAGGGCTGTTGTACCCCTGCGGCCCTCCCCAACAGTAAAAGTAATGCTTGGTTGTGCACCTACCCATTTAGGTGTCCTACCAGCATAGAGAAAAATAAAGAGGAAACTCTTAAAGGGCATTTTGGGGGCCTTCTTGTCTGTAGCTTTCAATAATACATGAGTGACACCTGCTGCTCATATAGCACTCCTTGTTTAAAAAAAATGTTCCCTGCCCTGGTGCTTACCTGGGGCACTCTCACCTTTTTTTTAATCTTCAGGGCTGCAGCAGGAGATTGGAAGCCTCATGGGCACCGCAGCACCTGCTGCCTTCCCATCCACCACCATGGCGGGAGCCAGTCATTTTTTATTTTAAAGTGGGTGCCCTACAGTCCATCTGGAGCAATCACATCTAGCAAAACATTGGCAGCCATAAAGGGAGCTCCAAAGCTGCAAGGACTAGCCAGAACCTATTGTGGTGATGATAGGACCAGCAACATTCTCCTTTGCTTCTGCATGGACATAGCAGCTGATTTCACTGCTCTTGCCCAGACAGGAGCAACAATGCATTTTCTGCCCACAAGAGTGCAGGCAAAGTATGCCTGCACTCTTCCAGGCAGAAAGTTGCAGTGTCCTGGGGGATGGCATCCTCTTCCCTGGGACTATGCTTAGACCATGCCCCGGGGGATGGAATCCCTTGGGCAGGTCAATGGCACGAGGTGTGGGGGCTCTATGCCCCTCCCCTAATTTTAAAGCCATGGCCCCAGGAAATGGGGTCACTGGGGCCTCACAAAGGCATGGGATGAGGGGCCAGAGACCACCCTCCCCTTATCTTTAACACAAGGCCCTGGAAGATGGGATCCCTGGGGTTTCATAGAGGCATGAGGACGGGTGTGTGCCCCCTCCTCAGCTTATTTTAAAGATACTTCCTCAGGGGTTGGATCCCCGGGTCCACATAGAGGCATGGGGAGTGGGGTCTCTGCTATGCTTCCCCCATCAATATATTGACACCCCCTTGATGGCCTGGGTCCACCCCAGGGGGGATTTATAATAGAAAGTGGGAGCACAACATTTTTTTTTATCGGGCCCATGAAAAATTTATATTTTTTTACCGCATGGGAGGTCCCTCTGAGATATCCCCACACCAGGCATAGGAGCAGGGTATCTCTACCCTGCCCCCCTTATGTTTCTTTGTACTTTTATCTAGGGTAGGAGACTCAGTCCTTGAGTCCTAGGAAGGGTGCCACCATGGATCTTATCAAGAGATCTGGCAGCTCCATGGATCCTCCGCAGCATGAAATATACAAAGATTTTAAACCTTCATTTTTCAAAAACTACTGAACTAATTTACTCCAAATCACAAGAAGCTCAGTTTCTGGACCAAGATCTAGCTTTTTGCCAATAATTTCTCCTTTTTCTCTGCCTACGATTGATGGATCTCCCAAACACTTTCAAGGAAGGAATCTTTTGAGAAGAGTTGTTAAATGGTGCCAAAGATATTCACATGCCAAAATATAATTTTCCTATGGAAATGTAGTTTTAAGTATTAACACTCATTAGCGACCGCCAATATAAATTACCAAGTGGCAGTTGGCTAGGTATTTTATACACAAATCAGATTTTCCATAGGAAGAGCATTTCTGGTTTGCTAGCAACTTTGGTGCCGTTTTTAAAGTCTTCACTAAAGTGCGTGCATAAATATATGTGACAAAATATGTGCAGAATCACGTGAATATTTTAAAACAGGGTCTGGCCAGCATTTGCACAAAAATAATGCATCATCTTATTATTCCCTCATGTACAATATGATCTACAGCAGTCTTTAACTTCAGAAATGACCACAATCCTATTACCAGGGAAAACAAAACTGAATATATTGCATATCCTAGGTTTTACAGAAGTACTTAACATATTTCTATAAACTTACCAATTTGATAATGCCATGGAACTTTTATTACTGTAAATCCATTTAGCCAATCTTAATGTGGCCCTCCTATGTCTCTGTAGTATAAGGGTGCCCAGCTTATGTGCAGTAGGTTCCCCACATGGTAATAATTGGGGGATTAATTGATACTAGTCCATAACATTAATCATTGTGATGACAGAAAACATCTTACCTCCTTTGTTTTTTCCATCATAGCTATGTTAGTTAACGTGTCGCTCAGTTAGTATTGAATTGCCTTTGTATGTGCCTTCTGTGCAACATAGATGGCATCATGTGCTATGTCAGTTGGTATATATTATTCAATGGCGTTAAAATTGTCTTGGCACTTAAATGTTAACATTTGACCACATATGCGACTCTTTAAAAAGAATTGAAAATAAATATCTATATATATGCAAATTAATTTGTGTCAATGTGTGGTGATATGTAAATAGTATAACAGCAAGTGATAACTCATAGGAAATAAGTTAATTATAAATATGTTGGAATTATATATTTGGAACTATAACCAAATTACAGTGCTTGTAGCAGTATCTCTCAAATGTTGCATGGTTCTGGATGAAACTCCTACCTCTACCTGTAAATTCCATTCTGCTGGAAAACACATCTTGTACAGCACTCTCTTGCTTTGCATCAATGATCAGGTTAGATCAGGGAGAGTCGTATGCCATCTATATGAAAGCCATGTTTGTATTTTGCCTCAATTAAAATCTTAATATCTGTGAATAAACCACATGATATGTCCCAGATGTTCCAAAACTTTATTTTCCTCTCAGCTCTAAAGGCAGATATAATGGTGTCGGAGTAAACAGTGAAAGAATTTAAACAACATATTCTGATTCATTCCCTACCAATATGCCTGTGAGTGATGACAAACGTACCACCCACTTTTTTATCTCAAATAACTATTGTCTAAATAATGTGCAAGCATAATACAATCTCTTAACACAACTTCAAAACATGAAGTGTCACATCCAGTACTCATTGGGAAAACACATGCAAAATTCCTAGCTGTGGATTAAATTGATCATTTATTATTAATCCAAAAGTGCTATCCCTGTCCCTCTTAAAGGGAACTAGTAACACCAATGTTAAAGATGGTGCCTCTCGATCCTGCAACTTTCACTAATGTATGACCTATTACTCTGCAGACTAGCTTGGAAAGGTTTCTAAAAAATGAGTTTGTGCATGAGTTGAAGCTTGTTTGGAAGAACATAAATCTTGGACTTGCATGGTATGGTCTTTCAGCTTAGGTATGATACTGAGACCACTTTGGTGGAAGTTTGTGACAGACTGTTATTGTTATCCCTGCTTGTTATCTTGCAGCTGTGAAATGCAGTTGCTAATATTTACTAAACATTCTAGCTGATGAGGCTGCAGACTATGCCACATTGTGGGGTTGTTGCTCTTCGGTCTGGTTCACAACGTTCAGTGCATGTGACTATGTCCTTATCATTTTCTAAGAAGGGCAGACAGATATCTGTAAGAAGAACTTTATTATAAGTTCATATGTACAACCCCTAGACAGACAGGTCCTCTTTCTGCAACTGCCAGCTCTCCTCTTCCAGCCAACTCAGAACAAGGCATCCTGGTTGCTATGGAAGGAATATTGACATGTTGCCTGGTTACATGCTAAGACACAACACATCTTTCCTCCTTAAAGAACAAAAAGAAGATATATATATATTACAATTTAAGGATTAACAAAATCATAAAGTTAAATTAACAACATGTGAAATTCATTATATACATAAAATAAAATACAACATCTGGACGATTAATAAGTCACATAATCATTATGCCAATTATGAATTTTCCTGACACGTTTGTCATTGTTTACAGTGTCACAACCTTTGTTTAGTTGATTGTTGCCATCCCCATCCAACCAGGTGTCAATTTCCAGTTTGTTGCACAAGGTCACACATCGAGTGTTCCACACTTTACCATCACTCAGCCAAACATTGTTGCCACTAACCTTCTTTATGCATTTTGGAACAGACCATTTTGATAAACCTCTTTTTCTGTACACCTACACTATGGTGCCGATTCCGATCCGTTAAAAATATTCCCCGTATGAATCGTATCCGGATTTTTTTACGTACAAATCGTACAAGTCCCGTACAAACTGGCAAGTACGATTCGCATGTTAAAAAATCCATACGAATCGCATTGTGAAAATTCCCCGACACGTCCTCGGGTCGGAAAAAGTGTCCGACATGTCCCCGGACAGTTTTACGTACGAATCGGGAAACTGAAGTCCGAGCGCGCAAGTATGATCCGTCCCGTCCGTCCGAATGCACAACCGTATGGAAAAAACACCGTACGGAGCGACCTCCCATAGCAACCATGGAGACGTTCAAACAGGTGCCCGCATACGCGCCGAACACCCCCCCAGCCCACCCCCCCAAGTACGTGCCGTACCCCCAGCCCCCCCATGTACGCGCTGTACCCCCAGCCCCCCATGTACGCGCCGTACCACCACCCCCGTAGGTAAGGCGCGTACCGCCACCCCCCCTTAGGTACGGCGCGTACCACCACCCCGATAGGTACGGCGCGTACCACCACCCCCCCGTAGGTACGGCGCGTACCACCACCCCCGTAGGTACGGCGCATACCACCACCCCCGTAGGTACGGCGCGTACCACCACCCCCCCGTAGGTACGGCGCGTACCACCACCCCCCGTAGGTACGGCGCGTACCACCACCCCCCGTAGGTACGGTGCGTACCACCCCCCCTAGGTGCGGCGCGTACCACCACCCCCGTAGGTACGGCGCGTACCACCACCCCCCCGTAGGTACGGCGCGTACCACCACCCCCATAGGTACGGCGCGTACCACCACCCCCCGTAGGTACGGCGCGTACCACCACCCCCATAGGTACGGCACAAACCACCACCCCCCGTAGGTACGGCGCGTACCACCACCCCCCGTAGGTACGGCATGTACCACCACCCCCCGTAGGTACGGCACGTACCACCACCCCCCGTAGGTACGGCACATACCACCACCCCCCCGTAGGTACGGCACGTACCACCACCCCCATAGGTACGGATCGTACCACCCCCGTAGGTACGGCGCGTACCACCACCCCCGTAGGTACGGCGCATACCACCACCCCCGTAGGTACGGCGCGTACCACCACCCCCCCGTAGGTACGGCGCGTACCACCACCCCCGTAGGTACGGCGCATACCACCACCCCCCGTAGGTATGGCGCGTACCACCACCCCCGTAGGTACGGCGCGTACCACCACCCCCCCGTAGGTACGGCGCGTACCACCACCCCCGTAGGTGCGGCGCGTACCACCACCCCGTAGGTACGGCGCGTACCACCACCCCCCGTAGGTACGGTGCGTACCACCACCCCATAGGTACGGCGCGTACCACCACCCCCGTAGGTACGGCGCGTACCACCACCCCCCCGTAGGTACGGTGCGTACCACCACCCCCGTAGGTGCGGCGCGTACCACCACCCCCGTAGGTACGGCGCGTACCACCACCCCCCGTAGGTACGGCGCGTACCACCACCCCCATAGGTACGGCGCGTACCACCACCCCCCGTAGGTACGGCGCGTACCACCACCCCCATAGGTACGGCACAAACCACCACCCCCCGTAGGTACGGCACGTACCACCACCCCCCCGTAGGTACGGCACGTACCACCACCCCCCGTAGGTACGGCACGTACCACCACCCCCCCCGTAGGTACGGCACGTACCACCACCCCCATAGGTACGGATCGTACCACCCCCGTAGGTACGGCGCGTACCACCACCCCCCCGTAGGTACGGCGCATACCACCACCCCCGTAGGTACGGCGCGTACCACCACCCCCCGTAGGTACGGCGCGTACCACCACCCTCGTAGGTACGGCGCATACCACCACCCCCCGTAGGTATGGCGCGTACCACCACCCCCGTAGGTACGGCGCGTACCACCACCCCCCCGTAGGTACGGCACGTACCACCACCCCCGTAGGTGCGGCGTGTACCACCACCCCGTAGGTACGGCGTGTACCACCACCCCCCGTAGGTACGGTGCGTACCACCACCCCATAGGTACGGCGTGTACCACCACCCCCGTAGGTACGGCACGTACCACCACCCCCATAGGTACGGCGCGTACCACCACCCCCGTAGGTACGGCGCGTACCACCACCCCCCGTAGGTACAGCACGTACCACCACCCCCCCCGTAGGTACGGCACGTACCACCACCCCCCCATAGGTACAGCACGTACCACCACCCCCGTAGGTACCTACGGGGGGGTGGTGGTGGTACGCGCTGTACCTATGGGGGCCGTACCTATGGGGGTGTGGGTACGGCGCAGACATGGGGTGGGTGCTGGGGTACGGTGCGGACATGGGGGGGTGCTGGGCTACGGCGCGGACATGGGGGGGTGCTGGGGTACGGCGCGGACATGGGGGTGGGTGCTGGGGTATGGCGCGGACGTGTTGGGATGGGGGTTCGGTGCGTACCGGGCCCCCTTTTCGCCGTGCATCGTGGCGTACTTAGCTTTTCTGGCACTTTTTGGCTCCCGTAAAATATAATCCGTGCGGAGTGACGTGGGCACGGATCGTACTTGCTGGTTCGTGAAACGCTGCCTGACTCCGTCCGGACGTCACGTCCGCGGTGTCCCGGATCCTATTTGTATGTATTTTTTTGCCGGTCGGTATTTTTTACGATTTGTACGGAAATGGTGTTACTGTACGAATCGTACTTGCGGGTTTGTAAGGTGTTTTTCCCGGGTACGAGTCGGACGGAGAAAACGCTCCGTCCGACGGTTCGTACCCGGGTTTTCCAGGATCGGAATCGGCACCTAAATGTCTTTACCCAGTCTCCAATCGTGAATTTACAATCTTCACCAGATTGTTCAGATAACTGTACACATTCCTTTAAGGCTCTATTAAATCTCTCCACAAGGCCGTTTTCCCTAGGATTATAGACAGCTGTGGTATGGTGAGTGATACCCGTGTTGGCTAGATGAGTTTTAAACTCACTGGAAATGAACTGTGGACCATTGTATGTGATTAAAGTGCTAGGACGTCCTTCCCTGCAAAATATTTGGTCACAACATTTTATGACATTACGTGCTGTGATGTCCCCTGTGAATGCTACTTCCGGCCATTTGGAATGGTAATCTATGAACACTAATGCGTACTTGTTGACAACTCCCTTGGCTAAGAATGGACCACAAATGTCCATGGCTACTTTTTCCCATGATCTTCTAGGAAAAGTGGTTTATGTTATGGGTGATTCCTCTACTCTCTGAGATTTGTCACAACACATGCAATCTATGCATCCACGTTTATGTTCTTCTATATTTTTGTCCATTCCTGGCCACCAAAATATTTCTCTGGTTTTCCTCTTCATAGCTGACATGCCACCATGTCCTTCATGCAATAGTTTCAGTAATCTCTCTTACAAGCTATCTAGAACCACTAATCTGCCATTCCTTTGTAATACACCATCAAGCAGCGATAATTCAGACCATACAGTCCAAAATTCCCCAAATTTCTTTTTGAGTATGATTTTGGATACAGATGGATTAGATAACTCAATTATTAAATTCTTGAAGATAGAATCATTTTTTACAGCCTCTTTCCACTCATCACATGATACGGCACCTTTACACACTTCAGTTACATTCGCTACTCATCATTGATTGATTGGCTGGAAGAGGAGAGCTGGCAGTTGCAGAGAGAGGACCTGTCTGTCTAGGGGTTGTACATATGAACTTGCAATAAAGTTCTTCTTGCAGATATCTGTCTGTGCCTCCTTCGTCGCCACTTTTAAGAAGCGCAGACAGATATCTGTAAGAAGAACTTTATTGCAAGTTCATATGAACAACCCCTAGACAGACAGGTCCTCTCTCTGCAACTGCCAGCTCTCCTCTTCCAGCCAACTCAGAACAAAGCATCCTGGTTGCTATGGAAGGAAGTTGACATGTTGTCTGGTTACATGCTAAGACACACCATCATTCAGTTCCAGAGAGAGTTATTCACAAAACCAGCATTTTTCTTCTTGTTTAATTTTTATCAGGTGAAAATGCTTCATCTAGTTCAAGCAGATGGTTTTAAAATCCACTCTTAAATAAGCAACACTCATCCACATATGGAGAAGATATAAATGTTTCGCTACTTCAAAAAGTTGAATGAAGGAGAGGATCAAAATAATGCAGTGGGATTACAAGCATTTATGATTTTTGCAATATGTTTGCCCCTTCCTCCTCCACTCCTTGACAGGCACATTTAAATATCTTGTTGTCACTAGGGAGGCCAAATAGAGCTTGGGACTCAATATTTCTATAATGGTTAAATACTTAATTCAAATTCTTCCAACCTCAAAGAGTTCTCTTTTTTTCTAGACTCAGGTATGCCATATTTGAAGGCTTTATGATACCCAGCTTTTATATCGCCTGTGTGTTCAAATTACTGTTTTATGGCTGGTATTTGGTCCTCAAACATGCAAGAGACTATAACATTTGAGAAAGACCTAGGTTACCAGTGAAGGCGACTGTGAAGTTTAAGATCTTCACTATTGTCAACAAGCAAGTTCATGGTTTAGCACCTTAATATTTGGCAGTCAATGTCAGCCTGCTATTGTCTCAGGCAGTAGCTCTTTTAAAAGACCTTTTGAAATATCTGCCGTGAAATCTGCCTTTTACGTAAGCACAGGGCATGGGGTTTGTACTCCTATCCTGTCATGGCGACAACTCTAAAGGTATGGGATGCCACAGGGATCTGGCATGGGCTTACCACTTTCCCCTCCCCGATGACTTGGCTGATTGACAACCCCGGATTTCCCACCGGGGTGTGAATCTGAATCCTTCCAGTGATGGCGTGAGATGGGCTGTAAAAGGGTGGGTTCCCTCTTTCATCAGAAGGGGCTTATCCCTTTCTTTCAGCTTCAGGCGGATTATCCAATCCCAGCGGTGGACTGCTATATATACCAACAAGTGCGACACTGGGCAACATCTTCAGAAGTGAGACCCGGGGCCTCACGATGGTTAACACCATTTGAAAAGTGGCTCGTCACTAAAGAACACGGCAAGCACCTTATATTGGAACTCTAGGCATGCCTCTCCTCCGGCACCTCTCCCACAAGGACTAAGTGACAGGTAAGGTGGGAGGAAGAATTAGGCAGGCACCTCACAAGCAAAGAATGGCAGGACATCATCTACAGAGCACACCACACAGCACATGACATGTCAGGTACATAGGTGGCATATAAGGTGGCCGCGTATTGGTATTTAATGCCAGCTTGACTCAATTACTGAAATAAAGTTCACTCAGCATACTGCTGGTGGGGCTGTGCTCAGACTGGGTCTCTAGTGCATCTTCTGTGGCATTGCCCCAAGCTAGTGTGATATTGGGATCTAATATTACAAGACATCAATGATGCCTTCAATACGAACACTCCACGCTTCTCTGCGTACACACTGCTAGGCCTCCCAATCGCTTGACCTTCCCTTTGCGCTCCTTGAGACGGAGACAGATAGCCATACCCCTGAACGACACGCGTCTAGAGTTATTAGCTCACTGGGGATCCGAGCAAGTTCCAGACTACTCTTCGTGGCTTAGACGATTGTGGGCGGTGTTGGGTATGGAATGGTTATCGTTGGTGGCAGACAGCAAAGCAGACGTTTTTTCAGGAAGTCTGGGCTCCTTTTATAAATATCCTCAGTAAGGAGTTCAAAGAAGTAACCTGCCCTAAGCTCCTACAGCTTTTACGCCTCATCGACACAGACCAGCTTCATAAGACACGCTGAATAATAGGCAGGAGCTCCTACAAGATCTCCACGCGGGGCTGACACAGTGTGCGGAAGAGACTGGGGGGTATGGGAGGGGGGTATTGTTTCTTTCTTGGTTTTGTTTCTTCTCTCCTCTCTTCTCCCGAAGGCTCGTTGCCAGTTCTTATGTCTGGGTAAGCGACGAACATTGCTATCGCATAGCCCGAGTTAAGCTCAAGAGATCTGAGATTATAGTGCAAACTCTGGATGAGTAGCCTAATGTAGCCGTTAGGCCACGCTGCCTGCCTCCGGGTTGTTGGCTTACAGCTGTGTCAATTCCATAAGGCCGGTGTCTACACTGTTGACTACTGACAATGTCTTAAAATATGTTTAATTTCTCTCGATATTATGTCTTGATGTAAACTAATAAAAAGAGTTATTCCATAAAAGACCTTTTGCTACTAATTGTTCCCCAAATCTCATGCACCATACAAGTAGTTCCCAGAACGTGGGAGAGAACTAAAAGTAGCAGAACAATAATAATTATTTGAATTTTCGCTATCTGGTCTGACTCCTCCAAAATCTTTCCCCTGTCCTGTACTTCTCAGCAGAAATTGGTCCAGAGTCGACCTGAAACGCTTCTTGAAATCCTTAACTTCCACTCTCCCCCTTCCCCATGAAAGTATTGTTAATCATGTGGAAAACATCTCCAAATGGCTTACTGCAGCCGGTAATGTATTTGCTCTTCTTCAGTAATCAAAACAGCCTCGACACCATGATGCATCCAAATGGTTCTCAGAAGATTTAAAAATTGCAAAAACCACCCTTCGTAGTGCTGAATGGAAATGGTGGACCAACTATTCAACTGAGGACTAGGAACTTTATTAATCACACCTAAAGATTATAAAAATCTAATCAGACAAGCTAAGACCATCTTTTTCTCCACCAAAGTTTTGGCCTCCTCGAATGAGTCCAAAGAAGTCTATAGTATGGTTTCTGAACTGTCCTATCCTGACAGGGTGACTAACCCTATTTAACCGACACAGATTTTGTGTGAGCGCCTTGAGACCCTCCGGGTGAGTAGTGCGCTTTATAAATGCCTTTGATTGATTGATTGATTGATACTCTTAATTCTTTCTTTATCAAGAAGATTGAGATAATAAAGGACGGTATCTCTGCCATCCCCTGCCCTATTGTGACACCTACTGAAAATAGTAACTCAGTTAAATGATCTGATTATCCTGCAGCTAGCAAGGATGATCTCTTGCACTTGTTATCCGAGATAGCTACTTCTCTTCTCAATCACTCCCATAGTCAAGGCATGGTACTTAACATCTTCAAGAATGCTATAGTGGTCTCACTCTAAAAGAAATTGGGTGCAGACCCACTTACCTGGAAAAATATCCAGCACCTTTCATTGTTACCTTTTTTGGTGAAAGTGCTGGAGGCACATGTTACTAGACAACTATGTTCCTTTTTAGAGGAATCTCACTTTCTTGACCCTCATCAGGCAGGTTTTTTGCCAGCTCACTCAACCGAAGCAGTTATTCTTTCAGTTATTGATGATATG
Organism: Triturus cristatus; assembly: GCF_964204655.1. Taxonomy (NCBI): domain Eukaryota; kingdom Metazoa; phylum Chordata; class Amphibia; order Caudata; family Salamandridae; genus Triturus; species Triturus cristatus. The sequence goes on from NC_140589.1 coordinate 188,075,104, forward strand.
TGGGAAGAGGCTGACAGAGACACCACAGAAGTGCAATTCACCTTGATCTGTCTGCGACCTTTGACAGGATCAACCACAAGCTTGTGATTGGCCCTGTTTGACACACTGGCCTCCAGGACTCAGCGCTGGCCTGGCTCACATTCTTTGTGAGAGGTGTGGTGCAGCAGCAATAGCGGCTGACTCTGGCACATGGGGCTCACAGTTGGATCCCCAGAGCCGGCGGCTGCTCATCTCAGCCTCATGTGACTCTGAGCAATGGCTCACTTCATCTCCCCAATTCCCCAATGGCCACCAGTACCGGGATACCCTTAGGGGTGATAAATCACGCTTTACAAATATGGATTTAATTTTTAATGGATCGCTTCCAATCTGTCCGGTTATCCCCTTTTAAATCTCCTAAAGGCCCAATCACCCTGTGGAATTCCTCAGGGATCTTCCCTGTCTCTCCAACTTTTTAAGTTATGCATTTATCCATCGGAGTTTATAATTATGCGGATGATCTTCACTTGCTATTCACCATCAATCATTCCTCAGAATCCATGGAAATCTTTCAGAACACAATGCTATTTATCCGAGATTGGATAAATAGCAACCAGCTTAAACTCAACTCTGATAAAAACAGAGGTTGTCACCAACCACAATAAGTGGACCCGTGAATCCCTCTTTCTGGCCCCCTATGCTGGGCACTCCCCCTAAGCCCAAGAACTTTGGTAAGAGTCTTGGAGTCCTCATTGATGGGAACCTGTCTATGAAACGCGAGCTTGGAGCGGTCACGTCCTTCTGTTTTGTACAGCTACTCAAAATTAAGAAAATTGGCAGATTCCTTATATTTGAAGCCTTGGTCCAGGTCACTTTGGCATAATCAGCTCCAGGTTGGACTATGCCAACTCTCTTTATCTTGTAAAGGCCTCAATTGAAGACTCCAGCTAGTCCAAAATCAGGCAGCTAGACTTATTTTTCAATAACCTAGATGTTGCTGTATCACCCTCTGTTGAGAAAGCTCCATTGGTTACAACAACAAGCCATTTTCAAGACCGGCTGTATTATCCTCAAATCCCTCTATTGCAAATACCCTTCTTTTTCACTTCTTGGATTAAAACATATGCCCACAGTGGCAATCTAAGGTCCAGACACTTGAATCTCCTTACAATCCCCAATTGAAAAAGAGGAGACTGGGAGGGAGTGGGTCAGATTTTCTGTTCTTGACCCTCCAATTTCGAATGCTCTTCCCCCCAGATTAGATTCACTTCTAATTACATTAGATTTTGGAAGCTTCTAAACACTTGGCTCTTCAGATAAGCCTAGGATTACGTTGTTGTAATGTTGTGTGCTGCTTTCTATTACTTAGCTCCAAGAAACCTTTCTGATGACCAACAGCTCTATAATAACCATTAGAACATTGGAATGTTGGAAGCTCCATTGAAAACAATGGAGTGCTCCGGGCTTATAATGGCTGGTATAGGCCCGGAGCTCCAACATTCCAATGTTTCTTTGTTCACAGCTCTGGCTGTGAACAAAGGCCTCAAGGAGCCTGAGGGGATTTGGATCCCCTCACGCTCCCTGAAGGCTTTGTTTTGTTAGAACATTCTGCCCTCTAGTGGCAGAATGTTCTGATAGCCTTATACCCCTTCGTAGCAGGACTATACCGGCTATTAAAGTCCCACTGCTTTGTTAAAGTCCCTCGCCTTCGGCTCGGGCCTTTAATGCTGCAGCGGGCCTTCAATAGCCGGTATAGCCCGCTACGGCAGGCTATAAGGCTATAGTAACATTACATAACAATACAATGGCATGTGGATTACCCTTTAGTACTTAGGGCTTTTTAGAAGAACAAATGGCATGATTCACTAAAGTAACTAACACTTTTGAGTAATTTACACTTTTAAGTCAGTTTACTCTTTTTTGTTTATTCATAAAATGTAGGTTCAGTGGCAAACCCTGTTACTGCAATACCTTTGCATAGAAATTGGAGGTACCGAATTAAAATAAAAAACTTAGGAAAACATTTTAAATGAAATGAAATGAGTTAAATTAGTTAAAAATATAAATACATATATTTTAATGTAAGAAATGGATAAAAATAGTACATATTTTTTGTAGCAACACACTCAGATTTAGTGAATGAGAAAAAGTAGTAAGTTTACTCAAAAGTGTATATTACGCAAAAAGTGTAAGTTATTCTTGTGAATCATGCCCAAAAAATTGACTTATAAAACATCTTTTGTCACCATCAGCAAATAATATTATTCCTTGAGGCTAGCTTTGGCCCACAACAAACCAAAGGCAACATTTAACCCTACCACCTTAACCCCTTCGCTGTGGCGGGAATTCCGCCGCAGCGCTGGGGGGTGTGGGGGGGCAGCGCGGTGGCGCTGTGCTCATGACGGAGCCACTCCGTCATGAGTCACGGTTGAGGTGTGCTCATGACGGAGTGGTTCCGTCATGACTCCGCCCAGTTGCATTGTCCCCCCGCACAGGCGGGGAAACAGCGCCGCGTGGGCGGAGCGGCCGCCAACGGTCGCGGCATGACGGAACCGCTCCGTCATGAGCACACGGCAACCGTGGCTCATGACGGAGCGGTTCCGTCATGAGCGGGGAAGGGGTTAATCTCACCATCTACCTGCCCACAAATCTTCTGAATACATAGATACCATTTCCTCTGTCAGAGCTAGCATTCCAGAAAACGTCTGTTTCACATGGTACACAGTCTAAATACTGAGTTTTAAATATCGAGATGCCAAAATATCGAGTTTTAAATATCGAGAGGATAGAATATCAACTGTCAAAAATATAGTGGTACAGAATATCGATATGCAGGTAAGAAATATCGTTTGTCATAACATCGCAGTTAGTAATATTGTCAGTCATAACATCGTTGTTAAAAATATCTATTTATTTTTAGTTTTTTACATGTTAGTATATGTGTTAAAAGTCTATATTATTTTTGTAATGTATGTTTGATTTTTTTTTTAAAGTAATCAATCAATCAATCAATCATTAGATTTGTAAAGTGCACTACTTACCCGCGAGGGTCTCAATGCGCTGAGGGAGAGGAGGGGGGGTTGTCGCTACTGGTCGAATAGCCAGGTCTTGAGTCGTCTCCTGAAGGTCAGCAGGTCTTGGGTCTGTCGTAGGTTGAGGGGAAGGGTGTTCCAGATCTTGTCAGCGCTGTGGGAGAAGGATCTGCCTCCGGTGGTGGTTCTCCGGATGCACGGGACTGTTGAGGTAGGCTGGGCGGGTCTTGTGGAGTGCCTTGTGTGCGTGGATCAGGAGTTTGAAGGAGATTCTCTTGTCAACGGGGAGCCAGTGCAGGTTTTTCAGGTGGGGGGTGATGTGGCTGTAGCGTGGAATGTCGAGGATCAGGCGTGCAGAGACGTTTTGGATTCTTTGCAGTCGTTTGATGAGCTTGGTTGGGGCTCCTGCGTAGAGGGCATTTCCGTAGTCCAGCCTGCTGCTGACGAGGGTCTGGGTGACTGTTCTCCTCGTGTCTGTCGGGATCCACCTGTAGATCTTGCGGAGCATGCGGAGGGTGTTGAAGCAGGAGGAGGAGACTGCGTTGACTTGCCTGGTCATGGTGAGCGTTGAGTCGAGGATGACTCCCAGGTTGCGTGCGTGGTCGGTTGGTGTCGGGGGTGCCCCTAGTGACGAGGGCCACCAGGAGTCGTCCCAGGCTGATGGGTTGGAGCCGAGGATGAGGATCTCCGTCTTGTCTGTGTTCAGCTTAGGTCGGCTGCACTTCATCCAGTCGGCGATGCTTTCATTCCTTCGTGGAGGTTGAATTTGGCGGTGAGGGGGACCTTGGTGACGGAGAGGATCAGTTGGGTGTCGTCAGCATCAGAGATTATGTTGAGGTCGTGCTGTCGGGCGATGCATGCGAGTGGAACCATGTAGATGTTGAACTGTGTCGGGCTGAAGGAAGATCCCTGGGGTATGCCGCAGATGATTTCAGAGGCTTCGGATCGGAATGGGGGAGGCGGATGCTCTGGGTTCTGCAGGAGAGGAAGGAGGTGGTTCAATTTAGGGCCTTGTCTCGGATCCCTGCGTCGTGGAGGCGTGTGCGTAGTGTGCCATGGCAGACAGTGTCGAAGGTGGCAGAGAGGTCCAGGAGGATGAGGGCCGCCGTCTCGCCTTTGTCCAGCAGGATCCTGATGTTGTCTGTGGCGACGATGAGGGCGGTCTCGGTGCTGTGATTGCTGCGGAATCCTGACTGGGAGGGGTCCAGGATGCTATTATCTTCGAGGTAGCGGGTGAGCTGTCTGTTGACGATCTTCTCGATGACCTTAGCTGGGAATGGAAGCAGGGAGATGGGCCAGAAGTTCTTGAGGTCGCTCGGGTCCGCCTTGGGTTTTTTGAGTAGGGCGTTGATCTCGGCGTGTTTCCAGCATTTTTTTAGGAGTGGGTTGAAGGTTGATAGGGGAGTAGGGTGGGAAATAATTTAATTTTTCTTAAAATGTTTAATATTTTTTATATAATTAAAAAAAAAAGTTATTTCATAGTGTTAATTGTGTGTTAATTTATATTTGATGGTTATTAATTTTATCATTAATTGTTATTTGTTAATTAGTTAATTGATAATTAATTATGTTAATTGATTAATATTTTACAATATTGGTGGTTAAGTTTATAGGGGAATATGGTGGGAGGTACCTTTTTTTTAAATTAATGAATTGTTAATTAATGTTAATTTTATTGCAGGAGTGCGAATACTAAATTAATCCTCTACTCTACTCTCTCCAACACTTTCACTACTGTTATACTTGGTGGAGTGGGAATAGTAAATTATTCCCACCCACTATCCAACATTTTCCCTACTGATGCACTCGCTGGAGTGGGAATAGTAATTTTACTCACTTGCTATCCAACACTTTCCCTACTGTTGCACTCGCTGGAGTGGGAATAGTCATTTTTACACACCCGCTATCCAACACTTTCCCTACTGTTACACTTGGTGGTGTGGAAATAGTAAATTATTCCCACTTGCTATCCAACACTTTCCCTACCGTTGCACTCTCTGGAGTGGGAATAGTAATTTTTATCCACCAGCTATCCAACACTTTCCCTACTGTTGCACTTGTTGGAGTGGGAATAGTAATTTTATCCCCTACGCTATGCAATGTTTTTCCTACTGTTAGAGTTAATGTAGTGTGAAATATTATTTACAAAAAATAAAATGTTTAATAATTTCATTTATTATATATAAAATACATTGTTATATTTATATTACAGGTTTATTTAGATATATATAATTATTATTTAAATTATGTTTTTAACATTTTGTAATTAAATTTAATAATTATGTATTAATATTATTACGGTAATCTACATCTACAAAATTAATTACTCATGTTTATTATTTTTTACATTACATTTATTATTTATTAATTTCAATTTTTTGTACATAATTCTAAATATATTGTATTTAATTATATTTATAATTTAATTAATTTTATATTATTTTTAAGACATTAAAAAATCGATATTTTATACAACTATATTTTTAACAACAATATTTTGATTTCGATATTTTGATACTTACCTTTATAGAGATAGGAAGTCGATATTTTGCCCATTGATATTTTGGACATGATATTCTGGTAACTCGATATTTTGACTGACGATATTTTCACATATCAACATCAATGGCTAATGTGATAACTTGTACCTTCTACCTATTTGGAAAACTTTCTTATTCCTTCAATTTCTCAGTTTGAAATGCAAATCTGGGTCTTATATAGATCCTATTCCAATACAAATTATTCACAGCAAAATTCCTGAATTCAATAAGGCTACCAAATGATTAAATGTTCACTCAATTCTGGTAATAAACCCACTGAGTTAAAAACTGATATATTCAATCCTTTATTCAAGAAGTAAAAGTTGAACGCCTATGACAAAACTAACTACTATCTCATTACATTCTTACCCATTCTTGCGAAAATCGTGAAAATAATAGTTGCAAAGCAACTTGCTTCATTTTTGGAAGATCATGTACTTCTTTATGATGCACAAATGGCTTTTAGAGCTGACATAAGTACTGATTCCGCCAAAGTGGTTGTGTCATATGGCCTCAAATTAACAGCAAATCAGCATCTGACAACAACAAGTTGTGCTTTGATTTTGTTTTACTTGTCATGGACCATCATATCCTGAGAACCAAGTTAAAGCAATGTGGTATTGTTGGAAAGGTTTTCAATTGACTTGCTATGATCCTCGGCCAGATATCATAAAAAGTGATGATATGTTATGTTATGTTAAAAGTATTTATTAAGCGCACGTACACCAAGCGCTTTCATGGCGCTAAGAGCAAAGGGGACGCAGCATTGACAGGACAATTACCTTACTGATATGCTTGGGAAAACAGCCAGATCTTAACCTTTTTCCTGAACTGAGCATAGGGGGTCGCCGACCTCACTTCCATGGGAAGCGATTTCCAAAATTGCGGGGCCAGGACCGCAAATCTGAGCCCTCCATTCTTTTTGCGTTTGAATGGTAGAGTGGTCAATAGGTTTAGATTGGAAGAACGCAGTTCTCGGTAAGGGATATAACGCTGAATCGTCGAAGAAATAAAAGCTGGGCCATTCCCTGCAAGGGCTTTAAAGATTGTACATCCCAGCTTAAAAGCGCAGCGTTTGGCCTCTGGAAGCCAATGTAGACTCTTCTTCAAAGGTTTGACATGATGTCGGCTGGACTGACGGGTGATTTACCTGGCCGCGTGCTTTTGCACCAACTGCAAACGGTGAAATTGATATGCTGGACGACCAACATATAATGAGTTGGCGTAATCAATACACGAGATTACCAAGGCTAGGATGACCAAAGTCAAAGCCTCAGTGGTCAAGAATCTACTGATGTTCCGGAATCTGCACAGGTGGAAAAATCAGGCGGTGACCACAGAGCCAATCTGGGCTTTCATGGACAGATCGCTACTAATCACAATCAACAAGCTCTTAACGGAGCCTGCTGGAAGTGGGGAGCTACTCAGAAATGGAGGCCAAAAATTAGAGTTCCACGGGTTCGCTGATCCACCTGTCAAAATGAGCTCAGTTTTATCAGGATTCAATTTCAGTTGATTGTCATTCATCCAATCACTAATAAAGCTCAAGGTAGACTGAAAATTAGACACTGAAGAAATGGAAGAATTGATATCAAACACCAGATGCAGATCGTCAGCGTAGTTAAAAGTTTCAACCATTCTTTAACATATTGACCAGATCAAAGGTAATAGGTACAAATTAAAAAGAAGGGGTGACAGGGAAGACCCCTGAGGGACCCCACAGGCCAGTTTAATTTTTTTGGATGAGAAATTGGCAAGGCGGACTGCTTGAAATCGTTTGCTGAGGAAGGAGGAAATCCACTTCAGCGCCAGACCCTGGATCCCGGCAATCCACACGGTCAATCAGGAGACCGTGATCAACCGTTTCAAAAGCAGCTAATAGATCAAGGAGTTCCAAGGCCTTGGTGAGGCTCTTGTCAACCCCCCTTCTGAGCTCATCCATAACTGCAAGGATAACTGACTCTGTTGAGTTTGCAGGTCTAAACCCTACCTGATGAGGATCAAGGAAGTGGGAGTGTTCAATGAATGAACTAAGACAATTCACTACATGAGCTTTCCAAAAAAATTTCTAGGTAAGGTAGCAGTGAAATAGGGCGGAAAATACTAAGAACCAGGGGATCAGAGTTGGGCTTCTTCTTTTTTTCTTTTTTTTCCTTCAGAATTGGAACAATTTCAGCACTTTTGAGGGTGTTGGGGGCGAAACCAAATCAAGGTAATTGTTAAGAAGTACGAGAGGAGGGTCCGGGCAGGTAAGAAAAGCTTCACGTAATATGTGAGGGGGGCAGCAATCGGTGGGAGAACCGGAACCAACTTTTTTAAGTAGAGCAAAGAAGTTTTCTTTAGAAATGGGAGGGATTTGATCAAGTAAAAGTGAGTTGGAGAGGCCAAGAAGAGATAGAAGAAGGGATACTGGCCTTAATCGTGGCAATTTTCTCAATGGAGTAGGAATTGAGAGAGTCGTATAAGGATTGCAAGGTAACCAGTTTTGCCATCACTCTATCCGGTTTGGCGAGTTCTTCAACTATGGAGAAAATATCCTTGGACTTGTTTGCCGAGTTTACAATTTTTGAGGAAAAATATTCAGCCTTAGTCTGAAGGATCGAATTTTTATATTCGTTAAGCAGCATTACATAAGAGGCATTTTTGTCTAAAGAGTAATCACGTCTCCAGCTACGTTCAGCTTGCCTTAAGGCTAGTTTCTTTAATTTAAAATCGTTAGAATGGTAGATACCCTCTTTTCCCCTATGTTATTGTGTGGCTCACCAGGGATCCACATTGTCAATTTATTTATTCAGCATCTACATTCCTAAATTAGCTCAATTGATCAGGACTCACAGCTTATGTTTCATGTCAGTGAATCAAGTAGGCAACATCTTGTTGTAATGTATTACCTATGCAGGGTCAAACATTGGAAGTCTGTCAATGGGCTCAATCTAGAAAAGTCTTAATAATGGAGAATAATGTATTGGGGTGCAAGTTGCACTCTATAAATAGACTTTCACATTAACAAGCAAGGGGAGCAGTGGAAGGATACAAAACAATCAGTCAGAACACTGTGAGATCAAAATTCTCCTGAGAGGGACAAGAATATGAAGGAAAGCCGTCAATTTAAGAGAAGACAACAGAGAGAGATAACATATTTGTAACAAATTGGTCCATTTAATCCCACTATGTTTTCAAATTTGACTACCTATTTTCTTTTTTTTTTTAACTTTTATTGTGAGTGAGTCTCACTACCTGAGTCTCATTCACAGTACATTCATGGTAAATTGACTGAGAGTGATAACTACCAGGGCCCTCCTTTTAAGTTAAGGCTATTGCTGAACAGCTAGTGTAGGAGGGTCCGGCGCTGGTTAGTCCTCAACACATGAGCACATGCCTGTGCTGATGAGTGCGGCTGCTAGTGTGGGGTTACTGTTATGCGCAGCTCAGTATCTGTGTAAGGGTAACTTGTTACATAGGAGACGCTTGTCTTCTCTGGGGTAGGCCTAATAAATGTGAGTAGGCATTCATAGTGTAGGTCTGTTACGCTTACTGAAGGTCAGCCCAGGGTGCTCAAACTGTATTTAACATTATAGTTGAAATCTACACTTGAGTGCAGTTTCTCACCGCTTGGACCAGCAAGGTATCAACCTAGCATCAGCATGCACCCCCAGTGTAGATCCACAGTCCCTGATATCATTCATGCACTCCTTATGACACTTTAATAATTGTCATCTTTCCCTGACTCAGCTCAGAATCAGAATTCAGGCTTTTGTCCCCCCTACTTGGCCAAGCTAGTTACACTTCTCCCCAGTACAAGGACCATAGGCCTCCCCAACGCAATAGTACTTCAACCCAGTTTCTGGGAAAGGAAGGGCTTGAGAGGAATTCTACTGTTAACTAGTTTGTCATGCTGCATCTGGGCTGCTTACTAAAATAAAGGAGGAGGGCCAGACCTCTGGAGCCAAACACAAGAGGGGGTCACCTTTGATGTTTTTGTGAGGAGGGGCCAGGCATCCATATGAGCTAGGGGCGGAGCTGAGGAACTCAGGGGAGCATTTTCAACAGATAACTTTAAATCTCCATATTGGAATTTCCCTGGGATGGTTTGTGAGCGAGGGGAAGATGGTTTATGAGTGAGGGGGACATGGTTTGTGAGTGAGGGAAAAGGAAGATGGCGGATTGACGCCGCCACCGGGAAAACACTGCCAAGCTCCCGGGGGAAACTGACCGGCAAGCAGTGTAGACGGCGGAGATGACATGGTATAAGTTCAACAAGTTCAATATTTAAGAAGAAACGCAAGGGACATTGATTAGCCAAACAAAACAAAGGATCTTTACTGGCGCTCTCCTCCCGCCTGCTCCCAGCCTGCTTCCAATTTGTTTGCTGTGCTTCAGGCTGACTTTTTTTCCAGCGTGTCAAGGGAAAAAGTCAGGAGGTGCGGCGGAGATTTCGATTTGGATTAGCAGACTGTGGTGGTGTCGGGCCATCGTTGAACTAATGGGCTAACTCAAAAGAAGATACAAAAGAAGAAAAAAGAGAAGGGGCTTGGTTTCGACATTTGATTCAACATCTGAGGATATTATAAACTGCTTGTATGATTCTTTTTGCTGACCGGACTCCACTCCGGGTTTTGCTGCTTGCCACTGGCTGTCCTGGGTGTTCTAGCCGATTCCTTCCTCAACTAGATTACAATCTGCCGAACAACTTTCTTTGCTGCAAAGTCTGGCTCATGGGACATCCAAAATCAAACCTTGTGAAGGGAGGGCACGCTGGCGGTCGGGCGGCAGCAGTATTGGCAAGCGCAAGTACAGGGGCTGTGGAAAATGTAAACGAGGAAGGAGAAGATAAAGGAGAAAAGGCTGACCTAACACAGTGTGCTTCATGGGTAGGTCGGTCTATTTGAAAAGTATTACAGTCCAGGAAGGCTTCATTTGTGATTAATCCAGGTGGCGCAGCTACTTATCCTCCAGAGTCGGATATGGTGAGTGCGTTAATTAAGGTAGTGTCTCCATCTGCGAGTAAGGAAATACAGATGGATACAAAAATATTTAAACTTACGGTTCATAAAGTACTAACAGAACCAACAGAATCAACAGCCTCAGGGGAGATCTCGACAGCGTCTACATCTTTATCTGCCTCTGCCCAACATCTTACTCTAAATATAGAGACTCCTGGGGATATCCAACTGTTACAATCTCTCCAGACTTTGCAGATTATTCAACTTAGGCCAACACCTTTCTGCAAAGATGGCTATGGCGTAGTCTCTGAAAATCAAGAGGAAATATCTGGTGATGTGGATCAGGGTACTGTTAGTGTAAATGAGGACTATAATCAATCTGTTTCTCAAACTTTGGAACAAAGTTCTAGTTGCTCATATGCTGGAGGGGCAGATATCTTAGTAATTAATTCAGGGATCAGGAAGAGCCACAAGGTCCAATTCCTGCTATTAATGAATGGATAACTGTTAGCTGTGATGAATCGATTGAACATGGCAAGGAGGGAACATCGCTAAACAAACAGAATTAAGGGACTGCTAAATCAAGGGCTCAGAGACAGAATAAAAAGAAGATTGGAGATAAGCAAGGAGACACTTCCCTTAAAACCACCAAATCTGCTATAACTAGCAGCCTGCTTCACAAGTGGGTTACAAAGAAGGGGGAGGTGAAGAAAATAATTTCACGATTGTCTGGCTCAAGTCCTGAACTGCTCCTTCCAACTATTCAGGCTTTTCCAGTTCCCTCAGTGATAGATGAGGGTAACAATGGTGATGTTACTGGTTGTAAGGATACTAGAAATATTAATAGTCAAAAACGATCACCGGTGCTCTCCCCTCCAACATCTTTGCCAAATGCGTTATTCATTCAACAAAATTTGGGAGAGTCGGTGGATCAGACTGACCAGATTGACAGCTCTAGCCAGGCAACTGAGCATACTTCGCTACAAGAAATACTTAAAATACTACAAGTACAAATGGCAAAGGGCAGAAGCTCAGGCGTACTATGCTGAGGCTAGAGCTGACAGTTCCGCCATCAGATCAACTCTCACAGAGGTGAAAGATCAGATAGCTTCTATCACTTCTGATATCACAGAGCTTCAACAGAGAGCATCTGGCACTGAAGATCACTTGAGTCAAACATCAAAACGTATGGACATACATGAGACGCAATTAAGATCGATGCAGATGAAGGTTGAAGATTTAGAAAATCGACAATGACGCAATAATTTGCGAGTATTTGGGGTACCAGAAGGAACGGAAGGGACGGACTGTCAAGCATATGTGGTTGATCTGTTCCAGAAGTCTTTTCCAGGGCTGGCTGATTGGCACTGGGATAGCCAAATACATCAGGCTCATAGGCTCCCACTGGTTACTAACAGACCTCCTGGCCACTTTCCAAGACCCATTCTGATATGTTTAGGTAACTTTCTATTATGACAAGCAATATCAATCAAAGCCAGACCTACTACCCCAGTACGCACAGAGTCTTTTTCAATGTTTGTTAAATCTGACTTCTGCAAAGATACTATGGATCATCGCTGGATACTTCGGCATCTTATCGATCCTTTGAAAGCAGCAGGGGTGCAGGTCTATCTCCAGGAGCCTCGCCACCTAAAGATAACAAAGGATGGCAATACTAAACTGGCGTTTTCAGAGCAAGAGGCTCAGGAAGTTCTGAGGTCTTGGCAACAGGAATCGGGGAAATAGCTGGGACAATCATGGGTCTACTTTCTCTTTTTTGTTTGGCATAGTTAGTCGGAGTTGACAATATTTACTCTGCATACACTTGTCATCCTGCATGCCTACACTGCTTGAGGGGAGGGGAGGGGAAAATATTTTCCTATTCCCTCCCTTTTTTTCTCTAACACTCTGCAGCTGGACTTCCTAAAAGGCTGTCTTTCAGACAGTAATGAGGGGGCTGATTCCTTTCTTAAGACACGGGGTGGTGGGAAAGTGAGGGTTGGGGAGGGGGATGTTGGGCACAGGGAAAATGCAAAGGATTTAAACAGGACAATTTATTTTTAGGGGGAGTGGTTTTTCGTGAGTTTTTGAAGAAATGTGCAGAAATTGAATTTATTGCTATAAAATGGCAGTGATCAAATTCTTGTTGGAATGTATCTGGGCTGAATGCTACTCGTAAAGCGTCAACTTGTGCGGGAAGAGTTGAAAATGTACCGCCCTCACTTTGTTTTGTTAACGGAAACTCATATTTTCTTCAAGGACCGTACTCTGCTTAACCAATTAGGGTATATTACTGTGGTTTGCTCATCTCAAACAGAGTCAATGAGAGGGGTGGCTATTTTAGTTAGTACATTTTTACAGTATAAAATTGAGCGCGTTATGGCCGATGTGAGGGGAAGGTGGGCTATTGCTCAACTATTGGTCTTTGGGATGAAATATGTCCTAGTTGCAATATATGGGCCTAATATAGATGACCCTGCAGTTTTTTTATACGCTTATGCTTAATTTACTTGAATTTCAGGGAACACTAATAGTTATGGGAGACTTCAATTGCATTATGGATCAGAGGTTAGATATAACCTCCCGACGATTAGTTGTTAGGATGTCGAAAGTGTAGAATGTAATCTTGGAAATGGCGAGGCTCCATGACCTACAGGATGCTTGGAGAGCCCTTTATCCTAACTTCCCAGGCTTTACATTTTATTCTTGCCCACATAGGCAATACTCAAGGTTGGATATGGCGTGGGTTAGCAATATGGTGTTGAACATGTTAAAGATGGAGATCTTCAGATCGTAACCGAATATTATTAACAGCCCAAGCGTCAATGGTTGCTAAGATAGGCCGTCCTTTTTCTTTTCCACGCTATTTACTATCTGAGGATGAATATATTCTACATATGGGGAAACTCTTGGCTGAATGTATGAGTTTTAATCTTGGCACAGCATCTTCTTATATCATCTGGGACTCTTTGAATGCTTACGTCAGAGGCATTACTCAGAAATTTATATTATCTAAGAACAAAACTAAAGAGGCTGTCACTAAGGCGGCCCTAGTTACTTTACTGGCTTGAAATTATCTCATGCCCAAGCTTTTAGAAGACAGGATGAGGATCAATGTTCAATCTATGTGAAATTTGTAGAAGCAAAGGAGAAGGCATTAGGGATTATTAAGGAAAAGGCGGCAGTCATCTTTAATAAATTCTGTTCTGAACAATATGAATAAAGCAAACAAATCGGGAGAGTATTAGCCTATAAAATTGCAAACAAAAAAGCTAAAAGTAGGATTGTGGAGATTAAGGGGGCAGACAATGTGAGTCACACTGGACCTGGGGCGATTTTGGAACAATTTGCTCTCATTTATGAAGATCTATATGCGCCTTCAAATGTGACCGACCAAGGGGAGATCTCTGGCTATTTAGATAAAGCTCAAATTGCATCATTAACAGCCAAGGAGGTCACCCAATTAGAGCAGGAGATATCGGTAGAGGATATATGGTCTGCCTTGGCGTCTCTTCCGACGGGGAAGGCTAAAGGGGATGATCAGATCCCGATAGAATTTTACAAAGTTTCAAGAACATCCTAACTCCACTGTTTGTATGAGTTATTAAAGAAAAAGGAGAAACAGGTATGGTGGCTCCTTCATGGGATAATACAAACCTGTTTTTAAGAAAAAACTAGCCATCTGCATCTTGTGGATCGTACCGCCCGATTTCTCTTATTAATACTGATGCCAAATGGTTAGTGAAGTTCTTGGCTAGTCGTCTCTCTCCCTTTATGGAAAAGTTGGTTTCGGAGCAACAAAATGGCTTTATTAGAGGAATGGACATGACTACTCATATTAATACAGCCATTATGGCATTTGATTTAGCGGAGCAAACTAATGTCAAAATGGGAATGATGCTCTTGGATGCAGAAAAAGCGTTTGGTCGGGTGACATGGGCTTACTTATGGCATACTCTTGTAGCTATGGGAATCCCAGATCGATACGTGACATGGGTAAGAGTGCTTTATTGTTCACCCCAGGCTAAATTAAGCTATCAGGGTTTACAGTCTAGGGCGTTTCGTATTAATAGGAGTACAAGATAGGAGTGCCCTTTCTCTCCTCTGCTGTTTGCCTTGTATCTTGAACCTTTTATTCAAACACTTATGATGCATGAAGGTATCCGAACACTATCCTCTGGACTTAATGAGTTAAAACGTAATGCTTATGCGGATGACATCGCAATCTTCTCTACAGACCCAGCCAGGTCTGTAGAATTAATTAATCAAGAGGCTAATAGCTTTGGCGTCTTTTCTGTATATAAATTAAACATCAATAATACCCAGATTTTGTTTTACTATACACCAGAAACCCCCATAATGGGACATTGTCCAGAATCTAAGGGGTCCATTAGGATGGAGGGCAGATGTCCTGCGCCGGGCGGGCGGTAGCAACTGCCGGATCAGCGGCAGACATCCGCCCGCCATCGAAGCCCTGAACACCGCCGGTGCGATTAGCATTGCGGTCGTTACCGCAGCGGTGTGATTTTCCGCCTGCCACTTTTCCACCGGTTGCAGTCCGCCCGCTTGCCTGTTGTGCGGAGCTGGACCACTACAATTGTGGCGGATCAGGGCCAACCACCGCCGGCACGATTATGATGCCGGCAGTAGCCAGCTTTCCGCGGCGGTGGAACCACCATGGAAAGGCATGCGGAGAATGTCTACGGGGGTCCATTGTGGACCTCCAATGTGTGGGGGGATGTGGGTGCACTGGGGGCGTACCCATGGTACCCTCCTACATGTCCCTGTACCAGATGGCATACACTGTGCAGTGCCTGCAACACAGTGCAGGGACATGCAGAACATGCTTGCTTGGACATCGCGGCGGTGCTGCTAACAGCACCGCCCGCCACAATGTTAACTGCCGCTATCCGACCGCTGCGGTCAGATTTCCACTGCGGAGCATAATAATTGGACCAGCTGTTTTCCCGCGGTCCTGGCAGGCGGTGTTTTCCCGCTACCATGGCGGTCGGGATGCTTTTCCGCCTGTCATCCTAATGGACCTCTATGTATCTTGGTGTTCATCATACTCCTCAGATACAAAGCATCATTAAATTAAATTACGAAGCTTTATTGAATGATATGTCTAAGAATCTTGAAAAATCACATAAGCTTCCAATCAGTATTATCGAAAGATGTAATATCGTCAAAATTACGATTCTTCCCAGGTTTCTTTACTTATTTAGATCTATTCCTTTGAAACTTCCGAATCTGTTTTTTAAGTAACTGGATGGTATAGTAGGTAGTTTTATTTGGGGATGCAGGCGGGCAAGGCGGGCTATCAAATTTTTTAAATATCCATTCAGCCAAGGTGGTTTAGCACTTCCTGACTTTAAAATATACTATTGGGCTTCATTTACGAGCCAACATTGTGGCCTTTTTTCAACAAAGACCAAGATTTCAGTCACAGGTTTTTATTAAATCAAGATTCTAGCAGATTTCTCTATCAAATACAGGATCCCAAATATTTCAAGATGGTATGATCTAAAGAAAAAGAAAAAGAAAAAAATGGAGTGGAGGGATGATGCTGCACCCTAGGATTGGCTAGGAGTGCCTTGCTTCTACAATTTTCCAAGCTGAGTTAACAAACCCTGCACAAAATATGAGAAGACGATCGACCTAGGAGTAATGAAAAATAAAAACCTAGGAATAATGCTGTCGAATAAATTATCAGCTAGGAGAAGCAACCTGATACCCTGTGATGAGGGACTTTGGGATTTGAGTCCAGCTGACCACATTGGGTCTCTTCAGGCCCAGTGGGCTAGGAAGATACTTTTGCTAATTTCAAGCACTTGTGGAGCCTGTACTTTTGTACTGAGGTGCTGCAAATCAGACCCCCCTGTTGGTTGGTCCCAAATGTGCACTATCAGCATGACAAATGTAAAAGTACTCTAGACATATTCTTTTGAACACAGTGTTTTATTGACAATGGTAATGGTTGACAATGCAGGGTTACAGAATAATGAATGTGATTGATTGCCGGTACTACCCTCATTGACTTTAATGGTGGGTCTTAGCATGCACTTTATATTGGTACAATCCCCGTTGACTTCAATGGTCTTACATATGTGAATAATGTTGCTGCTTTTACTGATGTGGTGACACCCTGACAAATCCAGTAGGCCTGTCCCATTGATAATGACATCCTGGTATCTTGTGATAATGCATCCAGTACAGTTCCGGGGCATTGCGGTTGAAGGATTCAGGACCTACTAGAGGTGTTCCATGCTTATGAGGACGTCACCAAAGGGATTTCCATCTACCTGTGAGAGTCAAGTGCTACAATGGGGTACTTGGTTCTAGGTAAAAAGAGGAGCACAGGCTTATTTCTTGGGATAGACTCACATCCTTTCCAATGTCTTACAAAAGCCATCCAATAATGAGTAAGGGGCTTCCCAAAGCACACTCTAAGGGCCCGATTCACAGAACTAACTTAAGACAAAATCCTAAACTTACTACCATTTTGGTATTTACAGAAGGCACTTACTCATTTTGGTATTCACAGAAGGCACTTACTCATTTCGGTATTCACAGAAGTTAGGAGTCCTAACTTTAGGACTCCTAACTTCTGTGAATACCGAAATGAGTAAGTGCCTTCTGTGAATACCAAAATGAGTAAGTGTCTTCTGTGAATACCAAAATGGTAGTAAGTTTAGGATTTTGTCTTAAGTTAGTTCTGTGAATCGGGCCCTATGTATATTAGAAATAACAGATCCCGCTAGCAGACAGCTAAAACTTTTTGGAGCTGAGATTTAACAATTAATTAAGAAATCCGTAAACAAATACAAACATGAAACTTCAAAATTCACTCTGATACTAGATTTGGTGCCTTGAAGAGTAGATTTCTTGCCAGGGGCAGTCTTGAGAAAGGACTATCAGATTTTCTTATTCTTTCTTGTTAAATATTATAGTTTTTAAATATCCACTTACATCACTGTCGAGCATAGGCGTTTTAGGTCCAGTAATGAGTTGAATTATTACATTGCTTGTGGGAAAAGGCTATTTAATGCCATTTGGCAGCTATTGGAGTTGGATGCTACTGTCCTGACTGAGAAAGTGTAGCTGAAGCAGCCCCCACATTGGTGCAAGCAGGACACATGGTGGACCGCTGGCACCCCTGACAGGCATGCACTCATCATGTCTTGCACTATCTTTAAGTCAAAAACTAAGAGTGTCTTTCACCAGTATCTTTTTAAACCCTTTGCGGAACACTCTGTTCAGCTGGGCACAGTATCATGCTTTATTGATATGTAGCACTCAAATGAGTGAAGAGAGTGGTGGTCTGTATAATGAGACAATCTGTAAGCATGAAGCATCAGCCTCGCCACTCTCTGCATCTCCTTAGTGCAAATGCTGCCCATCAGCTTCTGATGACAATCTGCTCTGCCCTCGAGAAGGAGGGTTTTTTTTTCTTCGCAGTTTTATACTGCAAAAACTCAACCCAAAGGTATCAGAGCGCTTTACATGAGTGAGCACCAGTTGCAATCCAGACGGGCACAATCATTTTTAGGCACAGGGAGATTAAGTGATTTGCCCAGATCACAGGATGTTTGAGCCTCCAACCAGTCTCAAACCCAGTGGTGTAGCTAGACCTTAAACCGCCCATGGCGGTCCCTGTGTTTTCTGTCTGCGGCGGCCGCACGTAAAAGCAAGGCGGGTGCTAGCAAGTCCTGCTTTTGCTGCCCTGCGACAGTGCAGGTAAGAGGTGGGGTGTGAGGCTGCCGCCCCAAAAATCATGCCACTGCTCTAGCCATTAAGCCACATTCTCTTCCCTTCATCATGTACTAAAGTAAATATAAAAAGCAGAACAAAACACTGGAGCTAATGGGGAATGGCGAATGGTGAACGAGACAGGTAAAAAACAGCCATTATGTCAGAGTCTTCCCACATAGACCTAGCTCATGGTTGTGATCTTTCACAATAGTGGGAGTAAGAAACTTGGTAAGTGTCTGGGGAGGGCGCCTGCCAGGAGTAAGCCGGAAGTACTACAAGAGTCCGTAGCAGCGAAATATTTGTGAATTAGACCTATTGTTGAGATCAAATCACAAGCTGGCAGCAGTCCTTGAAAATGGGGTGCACAATAATTAGGATACCACCTAAACCAGTAAGTAGGGCTGGCACGAGTGTGTCTTGCATACAGCTTTCATACCCTTCTTGTTCTGTGTCCTTTCTCTGTTTTAGCAACTGCTTGCGGTGAAATAATGTACAAGATAAATTATCCCGCCCCATGGGAATACGTAATTAAAACCTGGTATAAACAAGAGGAGAATTTCACATACGGGATTGGTGAACGGACTCCAGATGCATGGATCGCCCATTACACCCAGGTATGAGATAACTGTTGGTTTAAATTAATCATTTGCATACATCTATATAGTGTAACAATTAAAAGGGAAGAAAATTAACATGAAGTCACATTTTAACATGTGCTCTGCAACCTTTAGCATGAATGTTGATTAATAAGCAAGTCCACGTTTGCCACCTTTTGTAGAGAAGATACTGGAAGTTCCCATAAGTTCTAGTCCTGTTCTAAAATCAAACTCCGATGGTTATTTTTCACAGCATGAAAATGTAAAGGGATGAAAGTTGTTATGAAAAAAATCAATTAAACAATAGCTTTCTCTTATCCATAATAACCAAAGGACTACTTCTTCAAGTTAGGTTGTTTTATTACGGTGCCAAAAATAACTGGACATAAAGACCTCTCAATATAAGGGTATAGAAATGCAAACATATCAGCATGAGCCAAATCTGCACAACCAATTTAGATGGGTGTAGCATAAACAACACAATTAGTTCAAGAAGTAAGATACAGAAAATCAGGAAGCATGAGTCCAAGTTTCCCTGCATTAAGGGTTGGTGAATGATGACCATTAAATCTCTAACACTAAGGTGACATCCCTAATTAAGCAAACACAAGGAGATAATAGACGGAGTGTTAAAACTTTTCAGACACTCACCTCCTGTCACAGACCTGGGTTGAATCCATCATCCTTCTTTAGCTCACTTTGCCACCTCAGCTTAGACCCAGCTATATGCAAATCAGTCTTGACCGTGTGCCTCATGGGAACAGTCCAGCCTGAACTGCCAAGCCAGGTCTTCCCTGAACCAGAAACAAGCATCCTGGGACCGATTTTGAGGTAACACCCCTCATCAGCCAGGCTAGCTTGAACATCCCTAATTATGCATTTTCAGAAAGGGTAAAAGGTGTCAGCAGATAGAGTCTTCTTAATAAGTCTCTCCATGATCCACTGGTCAAGTAGCATAAAGATACCAAGACAGATCTTGTTCTAAGATGCTCTCTCTCTGAAGGCAAGTAAAAAATGGGGCTCTGTCTATAATTCCAACAACCAGTTATCCACCAGTAGCACTCCCATGGTGCATTTTGAATTACGCCATCTGCTCTGAGTACAGTCCTGAAGGTATTTTTCCACAGTCGACGGTGTACCTTCCTCACTACAGTTTGTCCTTGGTTCCCAAGCTTATTCCTCTGTGGAATACACGGCCTTCCGTTATCAACTCAACCAACCCAATTTTAACTTCTTATCTCCTTGCCTAGCTTATAAAACAAAGACCTTATTCTGTCTAACAAAAGTGCTTCTTCACCTGCAACACAAAACGTGAGAAAGAATATATGCAACAGCACACATGAAATTCAAACTTTTAATTCTAAAACGAGAGTTCTCAGGGACCTGCATTTCAGTCTTATGAATTTCAGCTAATATAAGAATGCACCATGAAGGCTTTTCGAATCCACATGAAAGTAATGCAATTTCAACTAATACATCTGCCCACTTATAAAATCACCTAATTAATAAGTATATTTAGTACGCAAATTTTCGCCATGTTAACGTTTTCTACTGATACATTCATTTTCTATGTTACTTTTCCATGCTACTGGTCAATGGCCTAAACTATGTCACGTATTCATGTTAATACATTTCATAATTCTGGCACTTCACTTTAACACAATAAATGATAATATGGGGGTGACTTTACACGTGATTATGAGGCACCCCTACACATTGAATAAGATTTCCACTTTATCAGTACCCTCCTCTGATGATGTTGAGTCATCAGAAAACACTCCAGAATATCCCTGTACACCGATCTAAATAGATGTCCTAGCTAATCTCCTCTGTCTGAACTCCTCCAATCGGTTCAAATTCTCGTAACGATTGTCATGCAGTCTTTCTACCCTTCTCTCTCTTTCCCTTAAGGAGTTCACCACTTGCCTCTCCTTGTGTCACTTGCATACCCTTATCATCCCTTCCAAAATAATAGCACAGATCACAACAATTATTAACAGCTTCAAGATGTATCCAAAGATCCCACTTCCTAGGTTTGCGAACAAACTTCTAACTTTGCCAAATCCTTTCCCAATCTTATCCTAAACTCCTCCACCTGCCAGAGTTTGTATCACATGATGTATATCAGTGATATTGTTGATATATCCCCCCAGATCTCTAATTCTATCAGGAATATAAGTAAAACACTGCATTCAACAGACTCTGTCTTCTTTTGCCAGTAACACATCTAAAGAATATGGTTCTGCATTACCATTGCCCTTACCGAGACCATCTTCCCATCTATGAATAGAAAAGACTGAGCTGTGATAGCAGAAAACTTATGCACGATAGTAGACAGCCTCCTAATCTTGATGTCATGCAATAACACTCCCAGACTAGGTCTCATTTCTCCAAATATGTCTCCCACAACTTCACCAGCACTCAGTCCTTGTTTTTCTCTACTGTTAAATTTTCTTTCCAAATCCTCCACATGGCATATCTTTGAAAATGATCATACACTCTCTATCCCATAAATACAGTATCATAACAGCTCTGAACTTGACGTATGCATAACTTGCCTCGTTGTTCCCAATCCAAAACTATAGAACTAGAACTTCCCTTAGCTTTTTGAGCAAACTCCACCTTGGTCCTCTCAGAATTCTTGCCCTTGTTATCAGATTTAACAACTGATCCCCTATGTCTATCTTCTACTTGATCCATTACAGTATTTGTTCTGTCTGTTAATATGCAAATTAAGTTACGTCCATGTGCGTTAGTGGTGTCTAATGTTACTGTTGGAGCAAAGTAATTTTCCATTCTCTCTATTTGCTTATAACAATCATATTTGTTCAAGCGTTTCTAGACTGGTATTTCTGAGAGTACCACATCTTAATTTGAGAAGTAGTACTCATAATTGCCTTTTCTGTAAAACATACTAAGGAGTAAACTACAACTATTTTCATACTCCAAGAGTAGGTGGTGATAGCGAATTCCCTCTTCAACCGAAGAAGGTAATTACTTGCACATATCGCAATCTCTCACTTCCACATTGTCAACATGCTCATGCAACAATTTATCATAAGCATTCAGTGTATATTCACCCTTGGATAAATCTACATGAAGAAAGCCACTAGTTTGCTTTAATAAGCCTTTTTCAGATCCTAATGTACCCTCCTTTGAGACAGCAGTGGTAGGTTTGGATGTCCCATGTACCCTCACTCCATGTTCCTCACCTTTGCGTGCCCTTAAAATGGACTCAGTAATTACTCCAGCTATTACTACAATTACTCCTACAATGAGTGTACCGATGATACATTTGTACCTATGATTCGAATTTCCAAACTCCCATTTTTAAAGTAGCTCGGATTCAGTTAGTGAGATGATCAACACACAAAGTCTCTTTTCTCCATCTCTTATTTACGGGTAATAAAGTCTTTGAGCAACTTTCTTTGAGGCCTTCGAAAATTCTTTTAAACAGTCTTGAGTACAGTATTTACAGCTTGGAAAACTTCCCTGGCCCTCTTTCTTTTTCTAGATGAAAGTCCCTATTTTTATTCTTCTTCCACTTGGGCCTAGGTTATCTTCTTTTAAGCAACTTATTTACAGTTCAAAGTTCAATTTCATCCCCTTTGAGATCAGAGCCAAACTCCTTAATGACTTGATGTAACAGTTCAGCTCTCAATGCTGCAATCTCTTGAGGAGACTGTGGTGCTCCAAAGCTTTGGAATTTGATGTCTGCCAAAATCAGAGTCCGTAAGCGACCCAACCTTGGTGGAAAAGGTACAGTCAATGACAGAAGTACATTAGCTCCAATTCCAGGAATTCTCAGCAAAATCTTGACAACCAGTTTCGAAATCTCAGACCTCGCTCTCCTTGGCATTTGTAGTCCACTCAGGAGAGGAATATCTCTGACATGGCACTTAAGCTCTCCTGGACCTTGTAGCACCGTGTGTGGTTTGCTCAGTTTCACTCAGTTCCGACTCTGAAGGTTCATCTATTGGTGCAAGTTCTCTTTCAGATACATGTCTCAGATTTCTTCTCCTTTGTCTCACAGGCCACTTTTCACCTGCAGCATCCTTCTTGCTCAACTGCACACAACCCTTTGTCACACCAGTCTCTTCTACTGAGTCAGACTCTATGTCACCCTCAATGTTACCGTCTCCCTCAGAGTCTATACCAGGGTCTTGTGTAACTTGACCCCCCCTCAGATCAATCTGGTGTATATCCATCCTCTTCAGGTACCTCCACAGCTTGGCTTGTCCCCTCTGGTGACCTGTTGGTCATAGCTGGAAATACGTCTGGGGGTGAAACTGTTTCATCTGAAGGACCTGTAACTCTTCAGTTATGAGAAGCGTGGACCCAGTTTGGTATTCCACCACACTTCATAGCAGTGTTAGCCATTAGTATCACTTGATATGATCCACACCACCCGAGAGTCAAGGCAGTTTTTCCTCACGTGTTTTCTGATGAGAACCCAATCTCCTGAGCTCAGGTCATGGCAGCAGACTTTTGATGTGTGTGCATTCGGGGCTTCAACCTGATGAGACACAGAACAAAACACACCAGCCAATCCTTTACAGTAGTCAAGGACCAAATCATCTGTAATGTTCACTAATGCAGTGGCAGGCACAGCAGGCAAATGCATTGCTTTTTCCATCAGTAACTCATGAGGTGACAACTCTCATTAACACCAAAGGAAACACATCATGCCATTTCAGAGACGTCGAGGCACACGCTTTATCCAGCCTCACTTTCAAGGTACAGTTGATCTGCTCCATCATTCCTGATGACTTCAGCCTGTAACTACAATGCAGTCTTTGATCCGACTTCATGACTTCATTGTGGAAGTGTATACCTCTATCCGATTGCAATGTAGTTGGAAAAACGAATCTAAGAATGAGTTCCCACAACATCTTTGTTACTGTGAGACTATCACACATTCTAGTAGATACGCTTCATCCCATCGAGAAGAGATGGACACAACAACCAGGATATATCTCAACCCAATACAGAGAGCCATCTCAACGAAATCTAATTGCATCCTATTGAAGGGACCCCTCTGACCTGCCAATGTGATTGAACCAAGTCTGTCTGAACAATCTAACCATCGCATCCCTTCCTAAAGGAGCTGCTCCATGAGTTTGCCTTGCCATTTGAAGTAACAGACAATCTGGGAATATCATCTCCCTGCCATCAACTGATGCCCAAATGTCATTTTCTCCTTTTTCACAACCTGATTTAATCCAACCTGCTTGTTCCTTGTCTGTGGCTTCCATTTGCAAACGTCTCACTTCATCCGATGTGTCAGCAACAGTTAGCATCATGCTGGGCTCGGTCTTCTCTGTACTCTCGCCAGTATATTCCCCATTGAAAACACATGCATGAATAGCACAGAAACGTGCAACTTCATCTGCGTACCTAAAGCATCTTCCCTTCCATCAGATGCACACTTAATGACAGCCACTTCCCTTGTCGATTACAAAGCTTCCAGCTGTTGTCTCACATACTCCCCGTTCCTGATCGGAGACCCTGATGACGTCAAGAACACTCTCTGCGACCATAGCTGTCCAAAGTCATGAAGCACACCAAACCCATACTGGCTATCGCTTCGGTATAGATGGTGACTCAGATCTGTTCAGAAACTCGACATAAATGGGTCAAGCCTCTTGTGAGGAGTGAGCAACTTCCACCACTCCAAAAATGGTGCAGACAGCAAACACTGCTCTTAAATTCCCTTCATTGTCCCTTAAGCATGAACCATCAACAAAAAAGACTGATTGGGATCAGACAATGGCTCAAAGACAGTGTCAGGTCTCGGCTTTTTGCAAAGCTCAGTGACATCCAGACATTCTTGGTCTTCACATTCTTCCCCATCAGCATTTGGAACAGGCAACAAAGTAGCAGAATTTAAAACAGAACAACGCTTCAGTGTGACGTTCATGGCAGCGAGTAGCACTTGCTCATACCTTGTCAGCCTGTTATTTGTCAAATGCCGTGTTTTGGTTCTCGTCATCAGGAGCTCAAATGAATGTGGCACATAAACTGTAAGAGGATGATTCATCACAATGCTTGCAAATCGTTTAATACTGACACCTGTTGCAGCAACAGATTTGAGACAGCCAGGCAACTCTGAAGCTACAGGATCTACTGTAGCTGAGAAATAGGCCACTGGTCTACGGGCACCTTCGTATGCCTGGGAAAGTACTGATAGAGCACAATCTTCTCACTCATGGCAGAATAAGGAGAATGCTTTGTTGCATTCAGGCATTACTAAAGCTGGAGTGCGACACAGGCACTCTCTCAACTCCAGAAAAGCAAGCAGACAGTTGTTATCCCAAGGTACCGGATCACACACATCCTTGTGGGTCAGCATCTGTAAAGGATTTGCCATCAAGTAGAAATTAGGAATTGTCAGCAGTAGCTAACCATTCTGTGGAAATGTGGATTTTCCTGATCAGTTATGTCCCCTATCTTGGACCCCAACGGTTCTATATGCATGTTACAAGTACATGTATGTTCCCTCCAGTTCCAGTTTCTAAGACGCAAACATATGTGTGTCTACCGTCAACATGTTCTCTGTCAGATCCGCCATCAATGGGCTGGATATTCGATTCCTAAGTATGAAAGGCCACCGACTTTATATGGCTAAGTTACTCCATTTTTACAGTTCAGGCGAGTAGGCCCGATTCTGTCCTCAAAGCCTTTCCCTGCTCTCTGTCTCTGACAGCTTCAGCTTGAGCTCGCATCTGTATCCATGAACTTTGTCCTACTCCCTGTGCAGCTAACGGTGCCTGCCTCGGCTAGTTTTCGCCTGTCTGCCAAGAAGTTGTATTTCACCTTCGAATTATCTATTTTGCTCTTCAGCCGATGCATTCCTGTCCAGTGATTTAGGTAAACATTTCCTTTAGCTCACAAGCAAAGGACTCAGCCTTTCCGTCCTCCTGCAAGTGATTCATAGCCCTGTTGCCATGGAAAGTTTTCTGCCCCTCGCATCTCATATAGACACTTAGACGCTTGTACACGCACACAGTCAGTATAGAATAGATTCTGTCCGAGAGTCTCTTCCTTGTGGATAACATAGTTCTTTAAACATAGGATGTTAGATATGATTTGGGATTAGGATGACTTGACCCCAGACTTCTCGTCTCCACATGTAGAGCTAAATGTCAAGTCCCCTTCACCCCCTAGTTACACGTCAATTACACGTCATGCTGCCGCGCGCGCATCTATGCCAAGTATTATCTTATAGATCCACCTATGTCTGATAATTCTAACCAATCATGTTTCTTTTATTCCTTATTACGCCTAGTTTCGATTATGTCACTGTCACGTCATTTTTCTTATCAAATGTTACGCCTTCTACATTCGTTTCATTGTAATGTACTTATTATAAAAATACATGTCTGTTAATAAATTATTGTACTTCACTTCCTGAACCCTCGTGGTGACGGAACCTGAAGGCCGCCACTCGAGTCGGCCATTTTGAATGGAATAAAGCCCATTAGAGAACCTCTTATACCACGGATTCTGCCTCTTGTTATTTTGAGCTATTTTACTTTATTTTAAGACTCCGTACGAAATTCAGTCAGGTAATATTTATTTTATTTACCACAAAATGGCGCCCGAACAGGGACACTTTCTCATCTCACGCGCCGGCGGTGCGTTGCAGGCCCGGTCTCCTGCCACAGCTGGACGGACCATAAACGCGTACCAGCAGGATTTCCTGTAAGCTCCCTCCGG
The DNA here is from genome assembly GCF_964204655.1 of Triturus cristatus. NCBI lineage: Eukaryota > Metazoa > Chordata > Amphibia > Caudata > Salamandridae > Triturus > Triturus cristatus. Next base: position 188,101,665 of record NC_140589.1, read on the forward strand.
TCAAGCGGGGGCGACTGAGGCTGCGATCAACCCAGACGAGGCGGTGAGAAGTGCGAAGTATCCCGACCAGAGCCTAGCTGAGAGAGCAAGATCCGAGGTATACAGAGGCCCACCAGGTTTTCCGAAATTCCGACGTCCAGAGGGTCCGATGTCCGCAGTTATCGAGTCCTGTCCATTCTCTGAGGCCTTCCGTTTCAAGGAGCTACTCGGTGAGTACCATCGCCGGGGAGGCGTGTTGACGTGCACATAGGTTGTGCCGGTCAAGACGGATTTGGGTACACAAATCCGGTCTGCACTGTTTAGCAGTGTATATGTACTGTTTAGCAGTATATCAAGTATTCCGAAGTATTCAGTTATTGTCAAGAATTCAGCGTGGTGATTAGTTAGGCAGACTGTCATCATTGTCGATCATTGTTATAATGTTTAATGTTTAATGTTTAAAGTATTCAGAAAATGTCTTGCATATTGTGGTATGAATGACTGTTCATAGTTCACTGTTCATTATTGTGTTTCTCGTATTAAGTAAGTTCAAGAGTAAGTATCAGGTCAGTTGTCAATATGCCGCTCTTCTCGAAGTTAAGACAGATTACTACCAGAAAAGGGGTGCTTGAAGAAGCAGTTCCTATTCCTCCTAGAGACACTCCAGGACATTTCATGTACCATAAACATGGCTTAGATGCCATATTGTTTCTTGATCTATGGGTAGATTATACCAAGGGATTACCGGAAAGTCAAAGGTGGCCCGCAGCGGGAACCTGGGATGCAGAGTGCATCATGAAAGTGGAGGAAGAGTTATGGAAAAGAAAGGTCAGACAGTCACAGAAAGACGCTGTCGAGTTATGGCGTAAAGAATCTCATAGACGAACAGAAAAAGCACGTAGACAAGAAGAGAGGAGTAAAGAAAGTTCAAATAAAGTTCAAGAAAATCTATTAATTGAGGAAGGTATCCGAGTGAAATCAGAACAAGTGAATAGACAAAGAAATGCTCTTATGAATGGTATGTATCCCCTTCTAGCCGAAGGACTACCTAAGGCTGTTACGGAGGTGCCAAAAGACTTGCCACCCGCATTATTTCCAATTAAGGTACATCCAAAGGGGCATCCCAGAACCGCAGAAGATGTTTTTCTTTCCTCATATCTAGACGATGCAGCTCCCGAGTATGCTAACGCCACACCACATAGACCGTCTGGCGGAGGGGTTCAACGTCAGGATCAGGTATCTGTCCCCGTGCAACAGCAAGTCCCGACGCAAGCTTCGGCAAGCACATCTGTTTCCGCATCTGTCTCCGCAGTCGACTCTACAGGGGTAACAACACCCATAGTTGCTGTGTCACGTTCAACGAACCCATTCACACCCGACGCCCCAGATGGGGCCACGGGAGGTGCTAGCAGTACTTTTACACCACCTAGAATAAATAAACTTGTCTTTCAAGAGTCAGCACATTCACGTACACCTAAGTTCGTAAATGAACGTGCGCTTAAGGAACTCCTTGTAAATTGTAGATATGACCCCGTGGTTGGTAAAGAGGACGAAATGGTCCTGGCATCATTACGTATCAGACGAGCCGCAGAGTATTTAGCAAGGTTACCAGGAATGACTACGCATCTAGATAACATATATCATTTTGTTCAAACAGGACGAGATCCAGGATGTATTAACAGAGCTATGGAATTCCAGAAAGTAGAGATACAAGGGGAACTGTTACGTTTCCTCATAAACTGTGTGATCAGAAATCAAGATCGTCCGGGGGTAGACCGGAATGCAATGCTTATTCTTACAAGATGGAGTCAGAATATATCAGAAGGGAGACACGATAAGCAAAATTGTATAATAGCCATGTGCCGAAAAATACGTAAAGAAATAGAGCGTATTCATGAAGAGAGATTGGGAACAGACGAGTTTGAGCAAGATGAAGTGTCCGAATCAGGGGACTCTGCAAGACAGTCAGAGACCATAGCCTATGTAGGCAGAGGAAGATCTTGTGAAAATACTAGATGTTTTTCTGATCCAATACACTCTGTATGTCCAAATAATAGCAGAACGTATCCGACGCCTGTAATAAATCTGAAATCTCCTGAACATTCGTTTCAAGCCGCAGATAAAATACTACGAGAACGAAGGGGTTATCACCTCCTCGATTCCATGGATGAGCAAGAATTAGCCAGATCAGCCGTTCACTGGATTGTTAGTCCTGAAAAATACGGTGATGAGACCGTAGCACACACGTTTCTCAATCTCAGTACAGATGAACAACGTTTAGCTGGAATCTATATGATTCAGCAACTCCTCATATTATATAAGAGCCAACATGCTGATCCTGGTCCTTTACCTGATATATTAACGGAACTACTCAGGAACAGATGGAGAGGTTCTAGTAACAAGTTAATTAAAGAGATATTAGTGTCACGTAAACAGTATGTCCTTTTTGTAAGTCCGGATTCTCTCTCGCTGCCCCATAGAGAAAGAACGCCGTACTATATGGATAGACAAAATCCTTTACGAGAAGTGCACCCAATAAAAGGCGAAGACAATGAGTTTCACCGTGTATTTGTTTACACACCTATATCAAAAATGGAATTATTAGAAATGAAGAAAGTAGTACCTAGCCATGATAAAGACCCAGCGGGTTTCCACCGAGAAATTAAAGACATGTTACTGATGGGAGAGTACACCTTTCCTGATATTATGACGATATTAAAGGTGCTTTTGCCTGCTGGCATTTATGAAAAACTGAAAGAAAAAGAGTGGGAAGTGGGAGACCAAAAGATAGACTGGACAGCATTAGCAGAGGAAGAAAGGGGCCGAACTGCAGGTTCGGGGCTCGGGGATAAAGTTAAACTGTTACCAGGTTTACTAGTACAGGTACTGCCACGTTTATTAACTACAAAAAAGGAAGATTGGGGTGCAATCACAGCCTGCAAACAAAAGCAAGATGAAGACACAAGCGATTATTATGCTCGATTTGAAAAATGTTTTGGTATAAATAGTGGTATAAAAGCAAGTAGTGACTCATATCCACATTTATTTGTGACAAAATTAGTGGAAAATGCATTACCTCCAGTAAAGAATAGAATATTGAAATTCGAGAGTACCTGGCAAAGTAACACTCCGTCGCAAATGCTACAAATGTTACAGTATCATCACAATAGAATTAGGGATGAACAAGAACACGAGCATAGACGCATGAAGGATACAAAAATGAAAATGCTAGTTTCTCAGACAGTACCAGCAGATGGTCACAAAAAGGGTGTGACACATTCTGGTGATTCTGCAGTTCCTGTAAAAGGAACCTGCAATTACTGTAAACAACTGGGCCATCATGTACACGATTGTCCAGTCCTGAAACGTAATATAGCTACAGGCATTACAAAGGAGAGACCACGATTAGTTAGACAAGATCAGAATGAACAAGGAGCTATGCAGCATGGACAGTCCATGCCAGCCTCACAGCAACCCATACAGTTTGTGCCAGCTGCACCACCGTTGCCTGCTACTGCCACACAAACCGCAACACGACAACTGTATCAGACTGCACAGTATGAATACCCTGAATACCAGCGTTACGCATGAACCAGCCTAGAGAGGGAAGTTGACTTACCACTTATCGAGATTCCTGTAGATCAAGAAGGACCTTATGTACATAGTGAATTATTAGGTCAAGATAGAAAATTCTTACTCGATACAGGGGCAAGTCGAACAACTATAAAACGTAGCGAAGTTCCAGGGGCACCCCTCTCAGGCTCTCAAAATGTTTCCCTTGGTTTTTCAGGAAAACCTATTGTTAATGAAGTATCAAAGCCTCTACCACTTACAATAGGACCTTTGACACGAACTACAGATTTGTTGCTTACTAAATCATGCCCAGAAAATTTGCTAGGAATTAAAACTCTGAAAGCACTAGGAGCCATAATATGTTGTTCTCCGGAAGGAGTAAGGTTGTTTTTACGTGATTTTAAAGGTCACTATGTGTCTAGAGACATGGATCCCCGACTACAGACTTTACCAGTACATCTATGGGCACAAGGCCCTACGGATGTTGGCTGCATGAACATTACACCCTATCGAGTCACACTGAAAGCAGGAGTGGTACTACCACGAATGCGACAATACAAGTTACCGCATGATGCTGTAGTGGCTTTGCTGAAAATCATTGATGAGCTAATTGCCCAGGGAGTAGTTGTAGAAACAGACTCCAATGTATGTAATTCACCGATAATTCCGATTCTTAAACGAACTGATCCTACTGCCCCACCAGTGTACCGATTGGTTATTGATTTGCGTGAACTAAACAAGTGTATTGTACCACAATTCCCTGTGGTCCCTGATATATCATCATTATTGACAGCAATTGATTCCGAAGCAACATTCTTTACTGTAATTGATCTCAAGAATGCCTTTTTCAGCGTCCCAATAGATCCGGAAAGCCAATACTTGTTCGGATTCAGTTTAAATGGGCGCAGCTTTAAATTCTCACGCGCTCCTCAAGGATTTACAGAAAGCCCCAGCATCTACAGCCAAGCACTGAAACGAGAACTTGACAGTATCCACATGCCAGTCAATACTGCACTGCTTCAATATGTCGATGATCTGCTGATCACCGCGAGAAGCGAGCCAGAATGTGAAAAAGCTTCTCTGACAGTTTTACATTTCCTAGCCGACAAGGGGCACAAGGTGTCCCCTTCTAAGCTGCAATTCTGTGTTCAGCGAGTTATTTATCTTGGTCACTCGCTGTCCAAGGAGGGAAGGCAGCTTACACCAGATCGCATCCAGTTAATTGCTAACATGTCAATACCCCAGACACAAAAGGAGGTGCGGGCTTTCATAGGCCTCACTTCATATTGTAGACAGTGGATCCCTCAGTACGCATTTCTAGCAAAACCACTCATTCAGTTAACCACACAGGAGGCAGCCACATCGACTGTTCTCCCTTGGACTCAGGAACATACACAAGCTTTTGAAAGCCTAAAGGAAGCTTTATGTCAAGCACCTGTTTTAGCAACACCATGTTATAGCAAACATTTTACACTCTTTGTTACAGAACGCGAAGGTACTGCCTTATCAGTACTCACTCAGGATCAAGCAGGATCACGCAAGCCATGTGCTTATTTTTCCAGTACATTAGATCCCGTAGCTCAGGCTTTGCCTGCATGCCTGAAATCAGTGGCAGCGACAGCTTTAGCAATCAGACAAAGCGATGCCATAGTTTTAGGACACCCATTGACAGTACAAGTACCACATGCAGTAGAGGTTCTTGTGAACCGAACACAAACACAACACTTGACCATAGCAAGACTTACTGGTTATGAACTGACATTGTTTCAACCACACATAGAGATCCGACGGTGTAATACATTGAATCCTGCTACACTATTACCTGTAATTGGAACAGACCCACTAGCTCATGATTGTGTTGAAATCATTGAAATAAAGACGAAACCTAGACAAGACTTGACAGACGTTCCATTGTTAGATCCAGACCTGACGTTGTATGTAGACGGATCGTGCATGAGAACAAATACAGGAGATTTAGTGGCCGCGTATGCAGTCACAACAGACACTGAAGTTATTGAGACAAATTGTATAGATACTTTGTCAGCCCAAGCAGCAGAACTTATTGCTCTAACACAAGCCTGTATTCAAGCCACAAATAAGAAAGTTAATGTATACACTGACTCACGTTATGCATTCGGAGTTGTACACGACTTCGGCGTACTATGGCGAGAGAGAGGTTATTTAACTTCCCATGGTGCCCACATTCAGCACGGACCCCTCATTCATGCCTTGTTAGACGCAATACATCTACCCACTGCTATATCAATTATGAAATGTAAAGCACACACGAAGGTTACTGATACCATTTCTCAAGGCAATGACTTAGCTGACAGAACAGCTAAACAGACTGCTCAGAATCGCACATTAGACATGACAAAGCCAATAGTTCAGACACCAACACAGTGTATGACAATTAAGGATCCCGCACTTGACGTAATTGACATACAGACACATGCCACAGCAGAAGAAATAAAGAAGTGGACTGAACTAGGAGGGATCCAGACAGATCAAGGATGGATGACGAAGGAGAAATCTGTATGGTTTCTCCCTGATTCCATGGTTCAAGCCATTATAGCTACAGTTCACAGTCCAGCACATTTAGGAGAGAAGGCTATGCTAGACAGCATTCAGCACATTTGGTTCAACAAACATTTACGAGCAGCAGCTAAACAAAAAGTTCGTACCTGTATGATATGTTGTCAGTTTAATCCAGGAAAGAGTGTTCCCGTAGAGCAGGGTGGATTTCAGCCTCCTGACCATCCTTTTGAAGTCCTCCAGATGGATTATATTCAGATGGAACGTTGTCGAGGATTCAAATATGTCCTCGTAGTTGTCTGCGCTCTCTCCCGTTGGACAGAGGCGTATCCCGTATCAGATTACACTGCCCCGACTACTGCCAAGCAGCTAGTTCGAGAATTCTTCCCACGGTACGGTTTACCACGTGTTGTATATTCAGACAACGGCCAGCCTTTCTCATCCGAATTAATGAAACATGTCTCACTTTTGTTGGGATATCAGTGGAAATTCCACTGTGTCCGACACCCCGAGGCAGCAGGTCTCGTGGAACGACATAATCAACTTTTAAAAATCAGATTGTCTAAAATATGTCAGGAAAAAGGTGTGGACTGGATAGTAGCCTTACCAGTTGCGCTATTCTACATGAGAATGGTAGCACACTCTCGAACAGGGCTATCCCCGTATGAGGTGATCTTTGGTAGACCACCGAATATGTGGGGGACGCCTATACCCCGTAAAATAACTGATGTTGACTGTAATATGCTGACAGATTACCTGGCTTCCTTGATGTCTGCACTACAATCTTCTCGTTCACAGGTGGTCGCAGCTTTTCCTGACAACACTGAGGTGAAACCCCATGACGTGGTCCCCGGGGACTTTGTCCTGGTTCGGAATTTTGATAGGAAAAGCCAATTGGATCCTAGGTGGAAGTTGCCTAAGCAGGTCCTGCTGACGACCAGAACAGCTGTGAAGATCGAAGGACGGAAAGGATGGGTGCATTCCACCCATATAAAAAAATTTCATGGACTTCCTCCTGACACAAACAGTACTTCCCGTGTGTCTTCCCCCATTGACTCAAAGCTACCTTTGGCTGAGGCCAGTAGCACCGAACTCTATAAACAGAAACTCAGGTCCAGATCTAAACTGTCGGACGATTTGATTGTTTAAGTCCTCTCCAAGGTGAAGCGGTTGAATCTGTCCCGACATGTATCCCTTAGGTCTGAATGATGTAGAGTCCAGAATCATAATGAAACGACATGCTTATTGTAAATTACTGCGTAACCACTGTATTGTGACTTTATTAATTTTGTTTTCCTTGAGTTTTTTAATAGTTATTGCAAGTATATTGTTGCATATGTATTATCCTGTTTCTAAACGTGTTCTCAATATAACTGATGAACATTCTTTTAGTGACCTACCGCCACATGAGTTGTCCTATAGACTTGCGCTGCGCAATAACACATTCATTAGTATGTTACATCATTCCCATCAGACTAGTAATGCCACCAATTGTTGGGTGTGTGGCCGACTCCCTCCCTATCAGAATAACAAAGGAGTTCTGCCTTTCTTTCCACATCCGTTCACACACAATGGCTCCTGTGGAGCATGGTTTAGTTTATTAAATTCCATAGACCCAGACACAGCAGTTTATCAACAACATTGGATATGGGGAAATCTGAATCTAGTTTTATTCAAAGTCTGTCACCCTAATAAGGAGGGTTACCCCAGTAGAACAGGAACTGATTTAGAAAATGAAGTGTATAAATTAGGTAATTTTACACCTAATCTTATGATTTTGAATGTCAAATCCGAAGTTGAACTAATTCTGCCCACTATGTCAGTACTTCCAGTTAAGGGTGAATTATGTGTTAGAAAAGTTGGTTCCAAACACATGGGCCATAGCCAATGCGTTACTACAGTAGAATATAGTGATCAAGGCAAATCTTCATTTAGAGCTTCTCGCCATTCTTACTTTATATGTGGTCAGACGGCATATATGCGTCTGCCTCTAGATTGGGATGGTACCTGTTACATCGCATTCCTTTTGCCACCTGTTTTCCTAGCTCCCCCTGATTATTATCGAAATGTTCATTTAGTACACAATAGAGAGCAAAGAGATCTCCCAGTTGTCGATTATACTGAGACATCATGGGACAAGTATGTAGATTTCAATAAAGGTATCTTTCCCTATATAGGTACTATATCAAATAGTAAGCTGATACGCAGACTCACCAAGACTCTTGAAGCTGTAGTAAACGAGACTATAGCCGCCCTAGGCAATCTGACAGAGGAACAATCAGTGATGAGAATTGTTGTTCTCCAGAATCGTCTTGTCCTTGACGTCATCCTGGCCGATAGGGGCGGAGCTTGCAGGGTCATCAGATCCAGCTGCTGCATATTCATACCAGAAAATTCGCCATCTGTATATAAAGCTATAACACGCCTTCATAAGATTGTAAGCCAGATACACGAGAATCCAGACACTTGGACGTGGTCCGGGTGGTTTTGGAGTGTGATATCAGCCTGGGGATGGAGAGTTCTATCCTTCCTAGGTATTGGCCTTCTTATGCTCTTCAGTTGTTGTCTATGCCTGCAATGTGGACCAGCGATTTGTGGTCTGTGTGCCACATCGTGTATTCCACATCAAAGTTTTCGCTCAAGATCCCGGAAGAAGAAAGAAGAAGAAATGATGCTCCATGAGCAAATCAATGGAATGATGAAGATTGATGTCTCGTGAAGGGCAAGAAGGGGACAAGGAGGGAATGTGGAAATGTGGATTTTCCTGATCAGTTATGTCCCCTATCTTGGACCCCAACGGTTCTATATGCATGTTACAAGTACATGTATGTTCCCTCCAGTTCCAGTTTCTAAGACGCAAACATATGTGTGTCTACCGTCAACATGTTCTCTGTCAGATCCGCCATCAATGGGCTGGATATTCGATTCCTAAGTATGAAAGGCCACCGACTTTATATGGCTAAGTTACTCCATTTTTACAGTTCAGGCGAGTAGGCCCGATTCTGTCCTCAAAGCCTTTCCCTGCTCTCTGTCTCTGACAGCTTCAGCTTGAGCTCGCATCTGTATCCATGAACTTTGTCCTACTCCCTGTGCAGCTAACGGTGCCTGCCTCGGCTAGTTTTCGCCTGTCTGCCAAGAAGTTGTATTTCACCTTCGAATTATCTATTTTGCTCTTCAGCCGATGCATTCCTGTCCAGTGATTTAGGTAAACATTTCCTTTAGCTCACAAGCAAAGGACTCAGCCTTTCCGTCCTCCTGCAAGTGATTCATAGCCCTGTTGCCATGGAAAGTTTTCTGCCCCTCGCATCTCATATAGACACTTAGACGCTTGTACACGCACACAGTCAGTATAGAATAGATTCTGTCCGAGAGTCTCTTCCTTGTGGATAACATAGTTCTTTAAACATAGGATGTTAGATATGATTTGGGATTAGGATGACTTGACCCCAGACTTCTCGTCTCCACATGTAGAGCTAAATGTCAAGTCCCCTTCACCCCCTAGTTACACGTCAATTACACGTCATGCTGCCGCGCGCGCATCTATGCCAAGTATTATCTTATAGATCCACCTATGTCTGATAATTCTAACCAATCATGTTTCTTTTATTCCTTATTACGCCTAGTTTCGATTATGTCACTGTCACGTCATTTTTCTTATCAAATGTTACGCCTTCTACATTCGTTTCATTGTAATGTACTTATTATAAAAATACATGTCTGTTAATAAATTATTGTACTTCACTTCCTGAACCCTCGTGGTGACGGAACCTGAAGGCCGCCACTCGAGTCGGCCATTTTGAATGGAATAAAGCCCATTAGAGAACCTCTTATACCACGGATTCTGCCTCTTGTTATTTTGAGCTATTTTACTTTATTTTAAGACTCCGTACGAAATTCAGTCAGGTAATATTTATTTTATTTACCACAATTCCCAAGAACATCCAGACCTCTTTCTTGGTACTTTCTTGTGACACTTTCCTCTTTCTTTTTTCAATTCGATGACCCAAATACTGTACTTTATTTAGACAGTACTGAAGCTTACTCAGACACATTATGTCCATTGTCAGCAAGATGGTTTAGTAAGGTGACATTATTCCCCCTGCAAGCTTTCTGCGTTTCAGACGCAATAAAGAGGTCATCGATGTACTGGTCTAACACTGAGTTTCGGGGCAGAATCAAGCTCTCAAGGTTATTTTTCAAGACCTGATTGAATATGGATGGGCATTCAGTATACCCTTGTGGGATTCAACACCTTGTAAGACACAATTTTCCAGGCAGAAAGCAAATAAAACTTTGCTCTCCTCATTAGGGGTGGGCGGAATTTGCGTAATCGCGTTACGCAAATCTCCGCGAAACGGTAAAAAATCTCCGCGAACACGCAGAAATTCCGCGAACACGCGGAATTGCTTGTTCGCGATGCTTTTTTCCTGTTCACTATCGCTGTTTGCGTGCTCGGGGAGAAATATCTCGCGAACACGCATTTTGAGAACGCGAACAAGCAAAAATTTCGCGAATTCGCGGAAAGCGGAATTTAGGGCAATTTCGCGTTCTCCGCGGAACGCGAAATTACCCAAATTCCGCAAATTCCGCGAACGGAACAGAATTTACCGCCCAGGCCTACTCCTCATGCAACAGAATGGTGAAAAATGCCTGACAAAGGTCAATCACCGTAAACCATGCAGCTATGCAAACAATCTGAAATAGGATCACAGATGCATTCAGTACCACGGAACACAATGGCATCACTACATTGTTTACCTTTCTAAGGTCTTGGAAAATGCAGCATTTCTCACAAAGCTCCTGCAATCCCATGATAGGAGAATTGCACAGACTTCCCATGATCTCCTTTAGGATGCCCTGTGCAGTCATGGACTCAATTACAGGTGTAATCCCTGCCATGGTTTCTGATTGTACTGAGGCATTCTTGGAAATTCTGCATTTGGCTTGAGCTGTATGTGGACTGGTTCGACTTCTCAAATAAGTCCAATCTCCTCCCCTGAGAAGTCCCATACCACTGGAGAGACGGTGTCTTTCAAATTCAGCGGCATGTCTTCCATTGTCAGTAATGAAAACATGGCTTTATAATGATACTGATTAGCCAATTTGAAACCAATGTCCTCATCATTAGTCTGCAATTCAATCCCTTTTGGTGTGCAGTAGATGGTACAATTGGATTTGAACAACAGATCAGGCCCTAGCAAACAGACTGGACTCGAATCACACACCAGGAACTGATGGTGATCCTGAAATGTTCCGATTTTCACCAACACCTCTTTCGTCAAAGGGTTTGTCATTCATTTTCTTAGAGACTCCTATAACTTGGATCAATTTTCCAGAGAGGGAAAGCTCTGGGGCTACTGCAGATTTCACAGTGGAATGGGCAGCACCAGTGTCTACCAAAAATGTAATGGGATGACCATTCACTTCTGCTTCTACGTATGGTCCACTGTGGGCTACCTCGAAGACTGCTCCAAGTGTACAGTCTTCCTTCCCCCCCTCAGGCACCATCATAAGGATGGGTACAGATCAATTCCATTCAGAACTTCCATTAAAGGCATCTGGTGACATGTTTGATTTCCCTGCAAGATTCCTATAAGTTGAGGCACTTGGGCTAACTGATTCTGGTTCCCTCCTGCATTAAGCGATCTTGGCCTAGTCACACAAGAACTCCTTCTTGCACTTGATTCGCAGGCTTGAGATGACACTTGAGCTTCCAATGCCAGATCTTGTGACAAAAATGAAAGGCAGTGGTCTTCTTCAGGGCTGCATCATCTTTCCCTGTCTTAGGATCCATGGAGACACCTCTTCCTCTTCCCTGTCCCGTTCAACCCAGCAACTGATGTTACTTAGACACCTCCTGGAACATTCCCTTGACCACAAGCTACAGTTCACACTTTTGCCTACACCTGCTCTCCCTTTTGGGCATTTTGCATTTGGACCAGCATCAATTTCTCCTTTATCATCCGTTGCTTAAAAGCCACCTCAACACTCCAGTATCTAGCGCACCATAGGATTTCACCCACAGATTCATTTTGCCAACATAGTAGATACTGTTGGATCATGAGGCTGATCTCCTACAGGCTGATCTCCGTTCTCAATCCAGTCACAAATTTGGACACAAATTATAACATATCTTTAGGGTCGAGCGTATCTAACCCACTGTACTGCTTAGTGGCTTGCAACAGCCTCTTATAATCATGTATCACTCCTTAGGTTCCTGTGTTGTTCATTCTATCTTAACCCAATCAGTGTATTTAGGGGCTATTTTGGACTCCAACCATGTGATCACCTGAATGTACTTCTTCATAAGCAATGGCGAAGGACCATGAATGAATGAATGGATACGCACTTATATAGCGCATGGCTACCCGAGGGCATCCCAGCGCTTAATGTAGCGCCTCAGTCAACAAAGCACAACTCAAGAGAAAAGGAAGGTTTTACGCTGTTTCCTGAAACTAAAGTAGTTAGGTTCCATGCGAATATTCTCAGGGATTCGGTTCCATAACTTGGCTGCATTGCATGAGAACCGCCGACCTCCTGTACGAACTCGCTTACTCATAGGCACTATGAGTAAGCATTTATGGTTAGATCTCAGCATCCTATTGGGGTGATAAAGTTGAACCATGGACTGGATCAATGGGGAGCCTTTTGCAGAGATGGCTTTGTGAACAATGCACATCGTCTTAAAGCTAATTCTGGCCTGAACAGGAAGCCAGTGCAGACTGGTAAGGGCTGGTTTGGCTGAACTGCGTTTAGGGATGTTCATTAATAGGCGGGCAGCACAGTTCTGAACAATTTGTAGTCTGTTGGCAGTTCCCTGGGGTGCCTCGAGATACACTGCATTTGTATAGTCCAGTCAGGAGAGTATCAGCGCCTGGACTAACACCCGTCTAGCATCAAAATGAAGAAGAGGAAGGATCTTCCTTATCATCCTGATAAGTCCATAACAACTAGCTGCAACTTTACGAGCCTGTTCTTTTAAATCTAGCTTACAGTCGAGCCATATTCCCAGACTCTTAATATGATTTTTTGGTACAGGTGGGGGGCCCAGACAGCTGGGCCAAGATGCATCAATACTGGCAGGGACAGTATTCCCAAGGAGCTCTGTTTTGGCTCCATTCAGTTTCAGAAATGACTTATCCATCCATCCGGAGATCTTTCTCAAGCATGATGTGAGACCAGGCTCAGATTTGTCCTTCTGACTAAGGGATACCACTAATTGTGTGTCCTCAGCGTAAGTGACGATCTGGATCCCCCAAGAATACACCAATTCAGCCAAAGAACTCATGTAAATGTTGAACATGGTGGGACTTAATGATGATCCTTGGGGAACTCCACACTGCAAAGGGGTATGCTGATGCAACTTCACCTTCATAGACACAGATGCAGCGATTTTCGAGGAAGGACTGGAGTCAGTTTAACGCAACTCCTGCCACACCTGCCTCCTTAAGTCTTTGAACCATAAGTTGGTGATTGACAGTGTCGAAGGCTGCGCTAAGATCTAACAATATAAGCACAGCGCAGCCTCCGTCATCCATGATTTTCCTGGCCTCTTCTATCACAACAATAAAGGCAGTTTCAGTGCCGTGTTGACATCTAAAGCCTGTCTGAGAGGAGTGCAGACACTTATTATTTTCCAAAAATTTTGACAGGACCAAATTGACATTTTTTTTAGCTAACTTGCTGATTCCAGGCAGCAAGGAAATGGGCCGATAATTCGCCCAATCCTCAGGGTCAAGATTTGTCTTTTTTAAGAGTACCTTGACCCTAGCCTGTTTTCAAAGAGGGGGCACCACTCCGCTAAGGAGGAAGGAGTTTATCACACCCCGTATGACTGGGGAAAGTATTTCGGGAATTAGATTTAGAATAGACGGAGGAGCAGGGTCTGTGGGAGAGCCCAATTTCAATTGTCTGAGGAGTTCCTGCGTGGATGATAAAGAAAGAGGGGGAAACTCTTCCAACAGGGTTGGCTGTTTCAGGATAACACCGTCATTAATGGGGTTAGGATGTGAAAAAGTCTTATAGATCTTTTGGACTTTGGCCGAGAAATATTCCGCGATTTCATCACACCGCTGCTGGGAACTATCTGGGGCAGAAATAGGGCTGGGAAGTGTGAGAAGAGATTTTGTGATTTTAAAAATTTCACGGGGGGAGTTGGCTGCGGAGACAATCTTAATAGCTCGATTGAGCAGCCTCTATTTATTTTTTGTACAGTTTAATTGCCTCTCTGTATTTGGCTTTTTTTATTTGCAGAAAAATCCGTTCTCCATGTCCTTTCACATTTTTTGCACGATTGTTTAAGTTGCCTCAGTTTCTGAGAATACCAGGCTTTTTTATTAATTCCCACTCGATGGAAGGATTCTTTCCTGGGGAGCACTGTATCTAGAGAACATTCAAGCCAGTTATTATAATTATTATTGCCAATAATGGGGTTAGCCTGAGGTGAGGGGACTGAATTATTTAACTCGGTGATCCAATTTTCTACCGGTAATTTAGACCATGTGCGACTACATTTTCTTGTTTTTGCAAAAGGCAACAGGGGCTCAGGCTCTGGCTCAGCAGCAGACCACTCAATAGCTGTATGGTAAGCAGACGAAAGATCACTAGGAATCACAATTTCGAACAGGGGTTTCAAGTCAATTCACAATACTTTAAAGGTCTTAACAGAATGATTGACTGTCTTATACCACTCAGCAGGCTTCTCTGTTAACCTAAGGAAAACATTTGTGAAAGCCACAAGGTCACCCCGACTCCGGAAACATGCACATACCCTCCACTAGGCACTTTCCGTAATGGATATGCCTCTACCTCCTGGAAGTAGTGTCTCTCCTGTCACCATTCATGAATTTTCTTTTTTGACCATCTCTCCTCCCACTTATTCAGCATACTTTGAGCCCTTACTCCTATTACCAAATCTCGGATGTGTGTCTTCAACCCCATCACTCTTGTTTCCTCTAACTCTTTGTCACTGTAAGTAAGCATGTGATTTCCATGCAGTGACTTCGTTTGAGACAAATCTATTCCATACCTCTGAACCAGCTCCGACAACTTCTCATGTGCTTCTCTTGCCCTTCAGGTGACATCCTTCACTACAAACAAGGGATCATCTGTCTTATGGGTCTCTATTCTGTCTAAAGGTAAATTCCCACTGATGATTTTGTCTACTTCAGCCTTCAGCCTCATCATATCCAGTAGCTTCGCCTTCATTGCAGCCTTAATTGTACCCTGACTCGAAGTGCTACTCTGACTCTCCTTACTGTTATCATGGTCTCTTAACCAGGACTCCAAGTCTGCATCGTCAAGAACATGCTGAATTTCAGAGGTTCGCTGACTAGTGCTTGCTTCTAAAGTCCCATCTCTTATTCGTCTCCCAGGGGTTTACCACATCTGCAGATCTGAACAAGTGCCTACCATGGGCATGGACTGTATAGTACTGGAGCCAATGTGTTCTCCGGAAGGGTCAGCAGTAGTCGCCAAAGGGGTACTAGATTTCATAGGCACAAAGGAATGGCCATTCCCATTTGTGCTCCCTGTTCTTACCAATTCAGTCCCTTCAGCATGTGTAGGCTGTTTCTTAACAAGGTTTGCCACTGAACTTGGGTCATAAATGAGAACAACAAGACCAATGGTAACTGGTACCATAAGAGCTTCCAGCAACCACGAAGCAGCTCCAACACCATTCTGTTCCATACCTTCCAAACCAGACACTCCTATTCCCCTTACTCCTGCTGATATTCTTCCCACGACTCCTGGATCAGGACCCACTTGAGCTGCTGCACTCCCCACATTCTCAGCACTTTCTGAGCCTCACCCCCTTTGTCCGATTGTGGACTGTAAGGTGGAGGATGCTCAGCTAGCAACCCATCCAGCAAGCTGTCTTCATTGTCAGTACTGTCACTCCCATTTGTCCTTTTACTCCTGTTTGTTGACTCCCCATCTCCTACCACTATTGGGTACAACATTTCTCCCTGAATGGTATCCACACTCCATCACTCGAGCTTCGCATCCCACTGCACATCCTGGTATCCCCTCACAGTTTTCCTCATCCTCCCTTGATATTTCTCCCTCTGCTTGGCATGAGCTGCACGCATCCGTGCATCTAACTCTTCAAACTGTGTTGCTCTAGGCATAGGTCGCAGAACTAACATTGCTCCTCTGAGCTGATTCAATGCATCCGACTGAAATGGAAATGAAAATTCACCCTCCTTTTCAGTGATCTTATGCCAATTTTGAAGCCAAATTATAGTGTGGAGCCCAATGTTTGTCGGCATATAGTGAGCTATCCTCTGGTGGTGCTTCTTCGCCCACTTTAGTAACAACCCCCTCATCACCCTTGAAATAGTCCTGCAACACCCTAAAACATCGCACGATTCCAAATTACAGTTTACTGTTCACCAAGTTACGATGGAAAATCATTTTCAACCACAAACTTCCCGATGACTACCAGCAAATGCGTTACACCAACCTACCAATCACAGTGCGACACACTCTGACGTCACTTTCACTCCTCACAGCAGCTCACCTTCTTCACAATTTATCCACACACATTCACTCACAGTCATCTTAAGTCGGTAACTTTCTGGCACCTAAATGGATCAATAGAATTTCAACCACTCAAGAACCTTTACACACAATGACCCTCAACCATTGTGGATCACCCGAATCAGCATAGTTAACCGCTGTACACAAGGTCCACTAGACGATTCCCATATTTCCCATTCACACTAAGGGATCTATTAGGATGGCGGTCGGAAAACAACCCGACCGCCATGATAGCGGAAGTAAACCGTCCGCCAGTACCGCGGCAAAACCTGCGGTCCGATTAGGATCAACCGCCCAAAAAATCCGACCTTGGCAGAACGAGGCCACCAAAGATCGCCCATAGCGGGCAGAGCAGGTGGAAATCCATCAGCGGCGGTCGGATTTGTGGCAGAAACACACCAAACCACCGCCAGGACAGCGGAGAGACCGCATGGAAAATTAGGATATCCCCGATGTGACCGCGGTACGTTCCGCTGTTCCCGACCGCTGCCGTCACAAACAGTGATGAATGGGAGATCCGGCAGAAGGGCTGTAGCATAGTCATCGCTGCGGACGCTCCGTGAAAAAAATTGTGGCCGACTAAAAAAAATCACAAGGCTGCCATGTGCACAAAGCAAACTAGCCCTGCCCCCAAACACACCTAACACATCCCAATGACACACCCCCATGGCAAATTTAAAAATACAAATCCCAGGACAACCCACACAACACACCTGACAGCAATACTCTATCTTGACACACCCACATAGCTGAGCATAAAACCAGCCCCTTCCCTGACCAGAATCCTTTGCAATACTCCACAACTGAAGCGCCCAACACCAGAGCACAAAGGAGAGGCAAACCTGCACACATCACACCAGCACAACAACACACACACACACACCACCCACCCCCCTCACAACTGCACCCCAAAACATTAGCACATCACACACCATGGCACCACAGAAAATACCAAATTCACAGAGAGTGAGTTTTAAGTCATGGTAGATCAGATAATCAGAGTAGAACTACAAGTGTTTGGTAGCCTGGCCCAACAGACACCATTAACCACAAGAGCACAAATGTGGGCAAGGTTAGTCGACAAGGTCAATGCAGTAGGGACCACCCCGCGCTTCAAAAATGAAATCAAGAAGCCGTGGCATGACCTGAAGAGGGTTGTCAAACAGAAGAAGAACAAGAACCGTGAGCTGGCTCAGAGGATTGGGGTTGGCTCTGCCATTGCACCAAAAACATTCACTGCATGGTAGGAGAAGGTGCTTGCCATACTTCACCCAGAGAGTCGCACAGGAATAGCCAGGGGAGAGCAGGCTGGTAAGGACATGCGAATGTAAACCATCACACTGCCATATACTGTCTTGCACAACTACAAAGCTACACCTCCTAGGCCTAAGTACATTCAAATCCACCACAATACCCAACACAGGTACCACAGATGTAACACCCACTCCATCTAAACACCCCAAAGGTAGCCTGAAACATTCCCAGGGTTGCATGTGTTCAGGCAGCTTGCACAACAACTCCCACCAGGCTGCCCTGTCCCACCCCTGAGCAGGATGGAGTACACCCTCCCACCCAGAAGCATGTGGCAGCCATTGCATTGTTTACTTCAAACTAACAGGTAGGTAGCCATTTTCCAAGGTTGTTCTGTTTGTGGGTAGGAGGCCTGCACTACCATTCCCACCATGCTCCCTTGTCCCCCAACTCAGCAAGATAGAGCACTCCCTACCCACCATGAAGCATGTGGCAGCCATTGCATTGTACACTTCAAACTAGCAGGTAGGTAGCCATTTTCCAAGGGTGTTCTGTTTGTGGGTAGGGAGCCTGCACTACTACTCCCACCATGCCCCCTTATTCCCCAGCTCATCAAGATTGAGCACTCCCTCCCACCCAGATGCATGTGTCATACATTGCATTGTTCACTTCAAACTAACAAGTAGGTAGCCATTTTCCAAGGTTGTCCTGTTTGTGGGTTGGTGGCCTGCACTACTACTCCCACCATGCCCCCATGTTCCCTAGCTCATCAAGAAGGAGCACTCCCTCCCACCCAGATGCATGTGTCAGCCATTGCATTGTACACTTCAAACTAACAGGTAGGTAGCTATTGACCAAGGTTGTTCTGTTTGTGGGTGATAAGCCTGCACTACCAATCCCACCATGCCCCCTTTTTCCCTAGCTCATCAAGATGGAGCACTTCCTCCCACCCAGATGCATGTTTCAGCCATTGCATTGTACACTTCAAACTAACAGGTAGGTAGCCATCCTATGCTTTCTTGTCCCACCCCTGCACATGATGGAGCCCTCCACCACACACACAGAGATGTGTCACAAACTCCATCCAAATGCGACAACAGAAAAGGTAAGGAGACAGTGCATGCACCCAGCCATTCCTCTCAAACAGCATGGTGCCATATGGCAACACCAGCCCTCTCATCCCACAAAATTTCACACAGATCCAATTGCCACTTACAGTGTGCAGACAGCTAAGCGAATCTAACTGTCGCAGCAAACAAAGTGTGACTCACTAATTCACATGTTCATGAAAGTCTGTGCACAATCATGCACAGCACTGACTGCTATGTGTAAGTGCCATGGGGGCAGAGCATCAAGGACCATATGAAAACAAAGCAAGCATGGTCTGTAGTACAAATTGAGATTTGCACATGACATGACAAAGGTATGCATGAGATAACAATGGCTAGTTCATGCTCAGATGTAACGTCTGCCAGTCAGAGTAATCAACAAAGATACTTCACATAAATTTCTTGTGGCGCTAGTCGTTAGATGACAACATGTCGTTGTAATCACAAAATATGCATGTGGCGCATGGTATGTATTGACATGTCACACCAAGGACAAGTAATGCATGTACCTCCACATCATGTCATGATGCACAGTAGTGTGCAGACATACAATGTGATAACTTGTAAACTATGTGGTGTATAACCTGTGAGTAACATACATTTAACACCAAACTTGAGGGGTGCACTTCAATGACCATTTCTCCTCAGTCCCACAGGTGACCAAGAACTGACTGCAGAGGATGATGACAGCAACCTGCAGAGCCAGTCTCCTCCCCTGGAACATGGACTCTCGGATGATGACTCCATGGATTCTGAGGACACGGAGCTCGAAGCTGGCCCATCTGGTGTGCCAGGGCACAACTGATCCCAGGACCCCATTGTCCCCCCCAACCACATCTGCAGCAACACCAACATCTACGCAGACCCATGCTGTAACGGCCTGTGCGGCCTCCACCACCACCACCAGTGCTGCCTGCAACACTCTCCCTGCCCCAGAGGATGACCACCCCACATCACCAACTGAGGAGGGCAGGGAGAGTAGGCAGGTGCCTACAATGGTGAGGCAACAGGTCCATGGCAGCAGGGCAAGTGGGAGGGCAAGGGTCAGTCAAAAACAATCAGACACTGGGACCGAAGCCCTGGACAGCATCACCAGAGTCCTTGGGGCCTATGAACGGGCCCAGAGATGAACGGGCCGGGCTGAGGAAAATTCACCTGAGCTCCGCCTGCTGCTGAGGTCCATGGACACCCACATGGGCCAAATTGTGGACTTCTTGGGCCAGCTGGTGGCGGTACTGAGGGACAGGTCAGAGCCACAACCAACACCTCCACCTCCCCCCGGTGGCCCGCAGGATGACAGTTCACCATCCTCTCCTGCGGCCACAGAGAGGGGGGAGTCCTCAGATCCCACTGGCTCCGTAGCAGAGGGCCCTCCTGCCAAAAGGTCAAGGGGACACCCCAAGAAATCCCAGGGAGGATCCACTGGCAAAGCACCTGCCAAATGCCAGTCATGGAGCCTGCCATAATGACAACCCTCTTCACTACTGCATTGACTTTTTGGACTGTCCTTCCCCACACTGCCTTGTGAATGGCATCCGTCTGTTGGACTGGGTCACCACATCAATGTGGTGACTACTCGATAGGCTCATGTACCATCACTGACAACTCACTGCTTCTCTTATCACCTCATTGTAAATATTCACCCCCCATCTCATGTCCCCATTGTAAATAAACACTCCCTATACAAACATGTTGTTGTGTCTGTTCCATGTTCATTCCAGGATGTGTAGTCTTCACAATGATTACAATGTACCTGGAGTATGGATTGTATGTAGGCAAGGAGAGGCTGAAGTGACCTAGGAAAACACAACAGAATATTCACTAGTCAGGTGTTGGCATCACAGCCATCACACAACACTTGTCATCAAGGTACTCCAATCTGCACACATTACAATGAGCAACAGTACCAACATAAACATCCTGTAGATGTGCCAAACTACCCTGTCTCAGAAACATTGGCAGCCAGCACTGAGTCAACAACAGGCTGCAGTCACAAAGCTCACATACACCTTGCTAACAACAATGACATCAGCAGACAATGGCTCCATTGTACATTGTCACTCACCTTCAAGTGAAGTAGCGGTTGATGAGCTGTTGACACAGGTCGACACCTTCCTCCTCTCCACTATCCTCATCACTGGACATGGGATGGTTTGCAGGCGGGGGTCTTGGCTGCTCATCAGCATCCAGGAGAAGGGGGATCTCCTTGCACAAGGCCAGGTTGTGGAGCATGCAGCATGCAACCACAATCTAACACACCTTCTTGGGCTTGTACATCAGTGCACCTCCAGTCTTGTCCAGCCAACGGAAACGTGACTTCAGGAGACCGAAAGTACGCTCCACCACACGACGTGTCCTCCCATGGGCATCATTGTAGCGGACTTCAGCTGGTGTCCTGGGATTCCACAGTGGGCTCAGAAACCAAGGATGGTTGGGATATGCTGAATCACCTAGGTGTGAGATACACAGAGCAACTTTGTGATGTAACTGTGGCAGAGGACAGCATGTCTCACACACACAGCATGCTACCAGACTCTTCGTACTCACCCACACTCCATACAATGCTCCAGAAGCAGATTATCCATCGGTCGTGGCACAATGCTGTTAATGGGCCGAGCATGGGAATTTGGTACAGACGTGTGAGATGATTATATCCACCTGGCACACCACTTGCACATTAATGGAATGGAAATGCTTCCTGTTCCTGTAGATGTGCGCACATGCCTGTGGTGGAACTAGGCCAACATGTGTACAGTCAATGGCACCAACAACATTGGGGATGTGCCCAAGTGCATAAACATCTCCCTTCACAGCCACCAATTCATGCTTCCTTGGGAAATGGATATATCTGTCCTTGAAGATCATCATAGCGGACAGGACATCACGTAGCACCATGCTGAACATAGGTTGCAACATCCCACCTGCACTGGACACCGTGTACTGGAAAGATCCTGAAGTAAAAAAATGCAGGGCCGCCATCACCTTAGACGTTGGTGTGAAAGAACCCGGATATGTCCTAGAGGCTGTAGGTGGGGCTCCAACATAGCACATAGGTCATTTAGGGTGGCTCGATCCAGACGGAATTTCCATATGACCTCCTCATCCGATGCACGTTTGTCTTCCTCCTAGGTGAGATTAAAGCAGACAATAGTCAATACAATCCACCAAGAGATGTGTCCAACATCTTAGGTTTTGACAGACACGACGCAAACAATGACTAGCATCATAGTTCAGCTTACAGCACAACTTACATGTAGGGACACCCTTAGCTACACCATCCGTACACCTGTCCACTTTTCACACAGCTAGCACCTCACAAACAATATACGACTATGTGAATGCACAAAGGGATATGACCACATCTTGCATGGGCAGCCCTGAGAGTAGTTCCAACTGCATATCTGTGAAACTGCCACACTACTGTCTCCTACCAAACTGCTGTACCCGCCACACCTTCTGACGTAAGTTGAACCGGGCACACATCAACAACACAATGAGCCCAGCCTGTGTGTAAACAACAAGTCTGTGCATGAGCCACAACAAGTAGACAGTCAAATATGCACAATGGGTAGTCAGACATTCATCACTGTGAGTTGCTCTGCCCTTTCACACATTAACATGTGTACCCATTGTAGAGTCCATCACAACACTGTTCTGTGTACATACCCAGCAATATCACAAGTGACATGTGAGAGATTTCATGCCAATGTTCAAAATCATATACACAAACATGGCGTATGTAGTCATCAGTGGGGTAAATGTTACATTGGCATTGTGTGCACAATCATGTGCCATTAATCATGTGGCCACTGTGCACTGTTGAGAACTGCCCATTGGCCATTGAAACAGCATGATGTGTCCACAGGTGCTGTCAAAGTGCTCCGCCACCCAAATCACTGTCATTCTCAGTAATGTATGCCAGCCATATCGCGGTAGCTACCACCTGGCCCCTGCGGTGTGTCACCGCCGATGCCCAAGCCCCACTCGCGGTAGTGATAGTGATATGTGTATTGCCAAATGGCAGTTGGCAAGCTCCGCCACCCAAATCATGGTCATTCTTAGCAATGTATGCCTGTCATATCATGCTAGCGACCGCCTGGCCACTGTGGTGTGTCACTGCCAATGCCAAAGCTACACTTGCGGTAGTGATAGGCATATACCCATAGTCAAATGGTGGTTGGCATGCTCCACCACCCAAATCACTGCCATTCTTAGTAATGTATGCCAGCCATATCGGGGTAGCTACCGCCTGACCCCTGCGGTGTGTCACCGCCATGGCCCATTCCATTACAGCCAATGGGAACCGCAATCGTGGTAGACTAATGCAATTTTGAAAATCGCAGTAGGCGTGCTCCGCCACCGCGGAGCCGGTCACTGGGTGCATTTGAAAAAGGCTCACCTGGAACACCAATTGCAGCAGCTTAGAACCACTGAAACTACCCCGGGGGCTATATATGTGTGGGAGAGAGCCTCACATTTCCACAGCTCCTAGAGCCTGCTGCCTGACACCCCTCTCCATCAACTGCTGCTTCTCCTGTCTCCAGATGCTGCTGCCTGACACCCCTCACCACCAACTGCTGCTGCTCCTGTCTCTAGAGCCTGCTGCCTGACACCCGTAACCAACAACTGTTGCTGCTCCTGTCTCCAGAGCCTGAGGCCTTACACTCCTCACCGCGAACCGCCTACTGCTGCTGCTCCTGTCTCCAGAGCCTGCTGCCTTACACCTCTCACCACCAACTGCTGCTACTCCTGTCTCCTGGACCCAGTGATGGCAAAGACTGAGAAGATCCGGGCCAGCCCCTTCACCATAGAGGAGCTGGAGGTCCTGGTGGATGAGGTGCTCACACAGTACGGGAGGCTATATGATGCTCCAAATGTCGTGGTAATTGTTTCAGAGTGGAAGTGAGAGTACAGGGGTGCACACATGACGTTGATCTGCTGCAGTATGGGGTGTATCATGCACTGCCTAGCATGCTGTCTCCAGGGGAAATGGGTGTGTAGCCTATTTCACACGTTTCCCTGCCTGCACATCAAAATTGGAGGGACATGTATTGTCTGGTCAGCCATACAGTGACGCAGCAAGTTGGTAATGCAGGAGACAGGACAGTAATTGATTGTGTGAATGGATGTGTGAGTCCCTGATGTCCTTCACAGGCTTATCTGTGGCCTTAGCAAGGGTTCACGTCAGGGGGTAGTGATGGAATTGTGTTTGACTCAAAATTTGCATCATGTATAAGTCAGCACTATGCTCGGAACTTTAATACCAGAGGGTGACACTCTTGGTGGTAATTTACCTATGACACAGCAGATTGTCGTACTTTTGGGCACATCCCCTTCCATTTCCACCAGCATGTGTACTGACTGCATGTGTAGGCACTGTTTATGCTCTCAATTTGTCCCTTCATGTGACATTTCTGATGCCCCACGTTGGACCTCAGTGTGATCCCACCAGGCCTGCACAGTCACTGCCCAATCTAACAAGGACACATCACTGAATGTACAGAGTGTAACATGTGCGTTGTTTGCTAGACTATCCATCAAAGAGCCATCTCAGCCCTGTAGATTGCACACAACAGGCCTTGTGAGACGGGTGTGGGACTGTAAGATCAAGTCCCTCAATGTGGCCTCCATGACACAGTGAGCAATTCATAGGGCAGGGACATTGTTGGCTGTGCAGTGTTGGACACAGTGTCCCTAAACATATATTGTATATATTTCTGTGCTGTCATTCTGAATGTGTATGAGATGGTCAGATACTGTGTCCACCCTCATACCTGCATGCATTTTCATATGATTCTCCCATGATAATGTACCATGTGAGATGCTGTATTGTCTCTATTAGACATATCTGTGAAGTTGGGCTGAGTTAGTATCATGGTCCTGTACTGAGAGATAGTGGTACATAACACTGTGTCACTGATTTTTCCCCCTCTTGTCTCCCATGCCTGCAGTTCTAAGTCCACCAGCATAAGGCCGTGTGGAGGGCCATTACACGCAAGGTGCGGGCTTTGGGTGTCTCCAACCGATGGCGCACACACTGTCAGAAGAGGTGGGATGACATCTACCGGCTGAGCAAAAACGTGGCAGAGATGACGCTGGGGCTGCTCCCTCGGACTGGCAGGTTGGCGCGCAGGAGCATGACACAATTAATGGCCCGCATCTTAGCTGTGACACAGCCTGAGCTGCATGCGCGTTTGAAGGAGCATCAGCAGCAAGCTGGGGGTGAGTATTCTAGAAAGGGTGACTTTGGTTGTGAGTGACTGCATGTGTTCACAGCTTGGGCCAGCAATGGGCTCTGTGATGTTGGTAGTGTGATGCAGTGGCTTGTAAGTGGCCTCTGTGTTGGGTGCAGCTGTCATGCATTTTCCCTACCTGTACTTTCTCATGTCATTGGAGTAATGGCCCTTGACATTGCATTCTGAGTCATGGCCTTCTGGCATCGTCTGCATTGGGGTAGTCAGGGACATCCCATGGAACGGAACGGCAGTGTGCATCATCTGAGTGTGCTTAATCAATGTGTGTATTGCCTGATGTCAGAATTGTGAGGATTAGACATCTGACACCAATGTGCAACTGTAGTGTGCCCCAAAGTACGACGTGGTGGATGGCATGAGCTCATGTCCATTGTGGACTGTTGTGTTAGAGTCTGTATCTGTGTTGCCCACTTCTGTTCCCTCCAGATGTGACAGTGGCAACATGTTGGGAGGTACATCTTTTCCCCCCTCAGGGCCCTAGGTGTGCTCAGAGGGATTTGTGTGTCTGATTCCACTGAGCTACCGGCAGGCTATTTGGCTGTGTGGTCATCACATGGGTCACATATGCCAAGTTTGCATGATAACACGCAAAATTTGATTTTAGAATTGAGGTTGCACACGGTTACTGCACAGGGTGGTGTGCAACATGGGGATATCATCATCTTCTCGTTTAGTGTTTTGCTTGCATATGATGGTTGTGTTGATGCCACTGAACTAACCCTACATCTCTGTCTCATGCAGCATCTCCCGTGGGCATGGAAGGACAGGGGACGGACACCAGTGGTGAGGCATCAAGCACGACTGCTACACACGAGCCCAGTGACACTGATGTGACCAGCGCCTCGGAGGGGGACAGGAGTCTGCTTGAGGAATCACAGCCAGAGACATCAACCGCAACGTCATCTGAAGCCAGCGGTGACGCATCTATGTTGGCGGGCACAGGGAGCAGGAACTCTGCCTCCTCTTCCACCACACAGCATACAGTCCCCACCCTCCCACCTACTTCCACTGGTGCTGCCCGTGTTCGCACCAGTAAGAAGGGAAGAGTGTCCTTCATCCCAGGCACCACTGCCCCTGCCCCTGTCTCCCCTGCTGCCATCAGTGTGAAGTCTGTGGACCTTTTGCGCCAGCTGTATGTGGGCCAGACAACTCTCAACAATGCCTTCCTAGACCATGACAAAAAGTTGGCACAGGTAGTTGCTTTCATGGAGGGCATTCATTCAAACGTGGGTGGGCTACACCGGACTGTCCAGTCTTTGTCTTCTGCAGTGATAGCAGCAATTCAACTGGCACAATCTCAGAGTCCAGCTCCAGTCCCTTTGGCCACCCCCCTGCCAGTGGCTACATCTGACGATAGTGACCACACACCACAGACCTCACAGCCCATGCAGCACACAACAGCAGCAGCCCAAGCGGTCCAGGGCTCAGACACCATCCCCCCAAAAAACTAAATCCACCCCAGAGCGCAAAGGCAAAAGCCCTTCAGGCGACACCCAGGGCCATAGAGCCAAGACGCAGGCCTCAGGCTCACATGCTTCAGAGGCATCCCCAGCCAAGAACTCTACTTTCTCAAAAGCTTCTCGCAAAGACAAGCAGACAGTTGTCGTGCCCGCTGAGAAGCTGGTGCCTGCTAAGAGTCCACATAAAAAGAGCTCCAAGGCAGATTCACTCACAACCTAATTTCTCATCCAGAGCCCTGTGAAGCAGGGAAAGGAGGGCACTGTAGGGGGTATACCTGATAAACAGAGGATGGAGGGGCAAAGGCAAGGCCAGGCCAAGCGTACCCCTGGATCCAGCATGTTCCCAGAGGAAGGGCCACCGGCTGCACCTGATGCAGCTTTGGTGGAGAGTGTGCCTGTAGTGCCCGCCACACTTACCACTCCTCCCAAGACAGTTCTTGGCTATCGAGTCCCCAAGAGGTGGAAAGGTACCCCTTCACATTCTCCCACCCACACTGTATCTCACAGCAGCATGACTTCACCTCCATGTGCCACAACACCACCCAGTCCAAGCAGCCCTCCGGCTTCCAAAGCCACTGATGCCTCTACCTCAGCTGGGCCTCTCTCGCCCCGGTCCTGTCCTCAAACTGGCCCCGACACTCAGCCAACTCCTAGTCCGACCGATAGCCAAGTCTGAGTGGAAGCCCCCTCATACACCTGTCTCTACCACATCCGTGTCTGGAGTGCCTATTGTTACACCCCCTGACTGTGTTGCTGGCCATGGCAGGGTACAGTCTCATCCATTCCCTGTGCAGGATCTCATGTACCTCATCTGCACCTTGGACTGGCCACTGGCCTTGATGTTCACTGCTGTTTGCCCATTCCTTGTGCAGCTTCTCATGTACCTCATCTGCACCTTGGACTGGCCACTGGCCTCGATGTTCACTACTGTTTGCCCATTCCCTGTGCAGCTTCTCTTGTACCTACTCTGCACCTTGGACTGGCCTCTGGCCTTGATGTTAACTGCTGTTTTCCCATTCCCTGTGCAGTTTCTCACGTACCTCATCTGAACCTTGGACTGGCCACTGGCCTTGATGTTAACTGGTGGTTGCCCATTCCCTGTGCAGATTCTCATGTACCTCATCTGCACCTTTGGACTGCCCACTGGCTTTGATGTTAACTGTTGTTTGCCCATCCCCTGTGCAGCTTCTCATGTACCTCATCTGCGCCTTGGACTGGCCACTGGCCTTGATGTTCACTGCTGTTTGCCCATTCCCTCTGCAGCTTCTTATATACCTCATCTGCGCTTTGTACTGGCCACTGGCCTCGATGTTCACTGCTGTTTGCCCATCCCCTGTGCAGCTTCTCATGTACCTACTCTGCACCTTGGACTGGCCACTGGCCTTGATGTTTACTGCTGTTTGCCCATTCCCTGTGCAGGATCTCATGTACCTACTCTGCACTTTGTACTGGGCACTGGCCTTGCTCTTGTCTACTTTCGGTGCCTATCTGTGTAATATGTGAATAAAGACAGTTACTCCTGTTGTCTGCTTTGTCAGTGTACTTGCTAAATTAAGGGTTTTCTGTGTGGGTATGGTTTAATGTGACACATGCTCTGTATGCCACTTCAACATTGCCAATGGCTTGTTTCACTTTTCCAGAGCTTTGCAGCGGTGACAGGCACTTCAGTGCCTCTGAGGCTTGGGGGTGCAATGATGGTGGTTTGTGATAGACTCCTGTTAATATAATCATTCTTTGGTCAGGTTAGCTAAATTGTACGTGTCATGTTTGGATGCACTGGCAGCACAAAGTGGGATTCTATCCACAGGATAGAATCCCACTATCCTGGCAGGCAGGCTGGCCAGGACCATCATGTTTGTGTGATCTTTCTTGATGTGTGAACAACAGTGTTGGTGTATGGTCATCTTGTGATGGCCAGTCATCACAGTCACATGGGTACATTTCAATGTGTGCACTTGAGTGGTCAAGAAGTGTGCAGTGTGAAGGGGGAGACTTTATCAGTAGTGTTGATGTGTGTGTGCCCCTGCGATGACAACTGCACACATGTGTCACCCAGGAGTTGAGTGCCTGTAAGTTTGATTAGTCAGCCCTGTGCTTGTGATTGTGTGCACATGTGGGAGTTGTAGGTTGTGTACTGTGCAGTGTGCTGGTGTGTCCTTGCACTTCTGGGGGACACCTACTTGCTGTTGGTGCCAATTTCGAGTATGCAGAGTGTGTGACTGGCAAGTCAGTGTTGTGTTTTGTTGATCAGCCATGTGTCTTGATACTGTTTGTCACCACTGTGCAGACCTGCTCAGCCATACTGACATTGTGGGTGTGTGTTCTCATGCATTGCTGTCACTTGTGGCTTTTTTGGCTCCAGTATGGCATGTGGGGTGTGGAGTCATAACAGCCCCCATCTGTGCTTCTGATGCCTACCCATTATGAGTCTGCACTCCATTCTATTTTTGTATGGGGCACTCCCCACCTGTCCACTTCTGACATACACACTACTTCAATCTCATGTCAGCTGTCCCATTGGGTTGCCAGTGTGTGTGCCTCCCCACCACTTCATTTGTTACACGATGTTCTGTGGTGCTGATCAGTGCACAGGACCAATGTGCCTCTCAGGACATTTTCTCAATTGGTTATATGTGATTTTCTTGTACTGTTTTTCAGTCAAGGTTGCTCATATGCAGTTCAACTGTTTGTGCTGCACAGTCCTCTGGTCATGTTGTTTTCACATGGGTGTCACAGACTCGTGCATCTGTGGGTATTGGGTTAGCTGTATGGGTGTTTGCTGAGGTACTGCTTCCCTTCCTGAGTGTGATGTTGTCTGTGTGCTGTGCTGATTTGTGTTGTGGGGGTTCATGGTGTGTCACTCATATCTGTGAGGAACTGGTATTATTGGTGTGCACACTCTGCTTGTCGTGCATGCAGTGCTGTAAGTATAAGTTGCCTTGTCCTTGACTGGTGTGCATCCCCTGATGTCCAGCTGTGTTTGCAATGTGATGTATTGGAATTTGCATCTGTTGTGTGTTTGATGTGGATGTGTGCAGTGTTTGGGCTGTGTTGTCTGTTGCAGCTGACAAATGCTCTGTTTGTGATGGTCTATTTGCATGTGGGTGTGGGTGTTTTGTTGGTGTGTTTTGATTCATTCCGATGTGTGTTTCCAGTGTAGGGTGCATTACTTGTGTGTCTGTCACATGCACTTACGGCTATTCTTGTTCCTGGGCATGTTTTGGGTGCATCCTTGGGGTTTTCTGCTCTCATATTTGACCTGTCACTTGTCAGGATTGTGCATGTGCAATCATGTGGTAGACTATGACACCATGTTGACTTGATGGGTGGTGTGGTATGTCTGTCTGTGGTTCATTGTAGGCCCATTGCTCCCAGTTTGTGTCCATGATTGTTTAGAGATGATGCCATTCTTGTCTGTGTTGGGGTATGTTGTCTGTTCATAGTTCCTGACTGATGATGTTGTGTACTCCTGTTCTGTCTGGGCTCTCATTGCCTTTCCAGAGTTTTGCTGCACTGGTCTGGTCTGTGTATGTTGTTAGTGAGTTTTGTGTTTGGCTGTTGTTTTTGTGCCAGCATTGGTTCAGGCATCCCTGTGTGTGTGTGATATTTGTGGATGCCCCCCAGGGAGTGTGATTGTTTGTCAGTGTATTGACTGGACAGTATTGGCACCCTTCTGTGTGTTTGACACTGGTGTTGTGTGCTGCAGGTGTGGGGTAAGTGGGGGGTATGTGTGAAGGATCCAAGTTGTGTTTGACAGTCATGGAGTGTAGCAATGGGCCCTGTGTGTTTTGCTGCTGACATACACCTGTCAAGTAGTTGGATACAGATTTGTGGCTGTTCACTGTTTGACTTCAGAGACTTCCTTCATCCCTGTGCCTATACATGGGTTGTCTTGCTGTCTCCCTGAGTTGTTGCACAGAGGTGACTGTGGTTTAATTTCACTCACTATGCCAGCCATGTGTGATTTGATGGGCTAAGGGTGTTGTTATATGTTCCTTCTCTTGCATGTGATGTACACATGCTTAGTGGTTGGCTCCTTGGCCTTCCATTTGTGTGCACCTCACTCTAGCTTTCCTATTTGTTGTCCTCCATTGCTGCTGACATCTGGTCTGTGTATGTGGCTGTGTCTGTGTGGGGTATGTCTGTGTGACTTGACAGGCTGTGTGTCCAGCTGAGTGATTGTTCTGATTCTGTATGAGTTTTCATTATGTGCTTGGACTCAGTTTTCTTTCCATGAGTGTAGTGTAGGTGTGGTGTGAGGGTTCTCCTGGCCCTGTGCTTCTGTGTTGTGTGTTCCTCTGCAGCCCCACCTGCTGAGGCTGTCTCCCTAGTTGTTTGGTGTGTGATGCAGTGTGTGGGTTCACCTGGCTTGTTATTGTGCATGGCAAGCACAGGAGAGGCACATGGCATGTCCCTTCATGTTTGGGGATGCTAGTGTGTGGAGGCCGGAGGTGTGGCCCTATGATCTTTGTGCACTGCCCATGCCTGGCGCCGGCCCTGCCTTCTTCATTGTGCACATGTTTTCTCGCGTCTTCACCGCTGCAGTGACGTGACCGGGACATTGCATCAATATCGCGGTTAGTGGGTGACCTGGATGCGGAGGGGTGAATTGGTGACAGGTTCCATGGGTGGGTACACTTGTGGATGTCTTCCTGTCCCCACCAGTGTGTCTGGTGTGGACAGGGACCTTATATCTGCCCATGACTTGTGTGTTTTTGTTGTGTGCGGAGTTGTGTTATTGCGTACCTGCGGCGGCATCCGCGAAGGTGCATGACTTGCTGGTAGTGTATCAGGTACAGCACCGGGAAGACGTGTAGAGCTGGATCCATTGCGGTTGGGACCGGATGGAAGGGACCTGGAATCTGGTTTCACGCTCCACAGTCCTGCTTCCGCCATCTCTGGTTGGGTGGTTTCTCCGCAGCGGTGTGACTGACTGTTTGGGGCATCCTGATGTGTACAGTAGATGGGACATGGCGGGGGGGTCTCCATTGGCTCCCACTGCTGTGGTGGTGGGTGCATTTCGATGGCGGTTCTTGTCGCACCATGGTGAACGGGAAATGGGCTATGTTTGTCCATACTAATATGACGAGTGTGAGGACCGCTTCTAGAGTGAGGAAAATGGCATTTTCCGCCAGCACCGTGGTGGTGCCTCCACCCGCCATCTTAATGGGCCCCTAAGTTCCCTATCCTAGGTGTAACTGCTGTTAATGTCTCAGGAGAACTCCTTAATTCTTCAGTCAGACAATCGGAATCTCTGTGTTTTCTACACCTTTTAATTTCTTGGGATCTTAGGCCACTTCGGACCTGTAACTCAAATCTCAATCCTTGTACCACGTCCGGTCCGAAACCACATTTATCTGATTCTCACTCTAACTCTGAAAGACATCACACCATCAAACCATTTCCACTATCTAACATACCACATACATCCTATTGATACTCACTCCTCCTTCCGCTGCTGATTTCGCTGCACCATCAGACTCTGTCGGTCTACACCAGATGTAATCATTGGGCTCTAATTTTGGGCTTTTGGGTTCTAGGTTCTACCTATTCAAGATTAGTTCTAGAGTCTCCCCTTTCTTCATGTGCAAATCATCCTCTGCTACTAACTGAATGGGCCAGGCCTATAAGTTCTAAACCTGTTCTAGAGTCACACTCTGATGGTTCTTTTTTGCAGCATGAAAGTGGAAAGGGGAAAAAGTCGATTAAACAATGCCTCTCTTGGATGCATAATAGCCCACGGACAACTACTTCAGATTAGGTTGATTTATTACAGAGCCAAAAATAACTGGACATAAAGACACCTCAACACAAGAGTATGGAAATATAAAGGAATTAAATTGAAGCCAAATCTGTGCATCCAATTTAGACAGTGTAGCATAAACAACGCAATCAGTTCAAGAAATAAGATACAGAAAATAAGGAAGTTTCCCTGCATCGAGGGTTGGTAAATGAAGAGCATTAAATCTATCCCTACTCGAACACTAAGGTGGCATCCTGCATTTTCAGAAAGGATAAAAGGTGTCAGCACGTGGATTCTTCCTAAGAAGTCTCTCAAAAATCTCAAAGATCGAAGGGTCAAGTCGCATAAAGCTACCAAGGCAGAGCTTCTTCTGAGATGCTCTCTCTCTGAAGGTAGGAAAGAAGATTGGTACCATCCCTAATTCCAACAACCAGTTATCCACAGGTAGCAGCACTTCCATGGTGCATGTCAAATTACGCCATCCGCTCTGAAGGTATTTTTCCACAGTCAACAGTGTACCTTCCTCGTTACAATTTGTTCTTGGTTTCCAGGCCTTCTCCTGTGTGGAACACTCGCCCTTCCTTTATCGACTCAAGCCACACTATTGTAACTTCTTCTCTCCTTGCCTAGCTAATAAAACACAGACCTTATTCTATCTAACAACAGCCCTTTTTTTCACTTGCAACACAAACCATGAGAAACAACAGATCCCTCAGCACACATGAAATACAAACTGTTAATTCTAAAGCAAGAGTTTTCAGGGAATGAATTTCAGGACCACGAATTTTGGCTAACATAAGTACGCACCATGAAGGCTTTACTAATCCACATAACATTAATGCAATTTAAACTAATATTTGCCTACTTATGAAATGGCATAATTAATAAGCACATTTAGTACGCAAATTATGATCAGCTTCACAACACGAGTGCTTCATGTTAATGTTTTCTGCTAATTACATTTATTTTTGATGTTACTTTTCCGTGCTACTGGTCAATGGCCTAAAATACATCACATATTCATAATAAAATGTTGGCCAGTTACACTCGTAGGTGTATTTCTAGCACATGTTGGTATGTGCATCTCTTATGAATTCAGTGGAACGCTGTCCTAGTCACAGGTTTCCTATCATAATTCTGAGAAATGTCTTGTGACGTTTGCTATTTTCCCGTTGCTGGGCTGTTCAAAGTCTTTTTTCCTTCATTTGGGAATGGAACACCTTGTGGACATGCACATTTTCCATGTGTAGAACTCACTTCTTAAACACTTCCATGACATTTGGGGGTCTTGCTGGAGTAAATCTTTGACATTTTGCTTGGTGGAGAGTGGTTAGAGACCAGCAGCAGACGGTTCAGGTAGGCGCGGTGAGGCAGTGGGGCGGGGAGGATGTCAACAGATGACAGAATACAAATAATTTGTGTATATAATTTTCCCTTTTCGATTCTCTGTCGACATTCCCCGTGCCCCACCTGACACCACTGCGCTTACCTGCACCGTCCGCAGCTGTTGGAGACAATACTTAATTTAGTGATTTCCAGGACTTGGCACAGACACCTAATTGTCAACACCAGCACTAATGAAAGTCCACCACATAGTGGTGCTGTATGAATAATTTCGAGATGGGTACAGTGTATAATAACACAATATAAATTTTTAATATCATTCTTATAGCTTTGAGTGGCCTGTGCTAGTTTGAATTATCACACTTGTAGTGCGATAATAGTTGTGTTGGTACTGTAATTGGCAGCGCTGGTAAGGGGAACAAATGGGTGGTGTAGGCTGCAGTGGCCTCCTACGAAGAGCCCTGTCACTTAAATTTTTACAAATTAAGCACTGGCAGATAGGAGTTTTGAAAAGCACAGAAACTCACATTTGCGTGCGTTCACAAATTCTCAAGGCAACCTAAGCCTTAAACCTTCCACCCCCAGGTATTGTGTGAGTATACTACTACATAAATGTACGCAGTAATTGTGTGCGACTGCATGGTAGGTGTACCAGTTTTGTCTGATAGCATTCAGGCATCAATGGAGCCATTTTCAGCTGTAAATTACTTTGAGAATCAGAGCCTTTATTATTATAAACACACAGCAATTTGTGAAAGGAAACTCAACACATCAATTGTTGCTGAGGAGCCTATGAATGTAGGGTAATACTAAAAGAAGGAAAGATATGCACAATAGCCGGTAATAAACAAAGACACTGGAAGAAAAGGTATAACTAAAGAAAGCTGTTGAACATGAAGAGACTGTATGACATGCGGAAATCAGCTGGGCTACAGGAATTATGCAATTCTGTGGCTGCAGCGTTTTCAGCAGCGTTTTCAGCATAGTTATAGATTTGTCACTGTTGTAAAGTGGATTATTAGTAGTGGCAAATGTATATCTTCATCTGATAATAAGGCTACAAACACAGTCTAGGTCTCAGTACAGGTCTCAAAAAATTATTCTCAGGCTCAACCCTGGGTAGCTTGGCTGCGAGGAGGAAGGCTTAACTTAGGAGACAGGTATGTAAAGCATTTAAAAACACCAATTCAGTAAAGAATTAGGACACAGCACACAATAAAAATCCCACTCTAATGTATAATAATATGAAAGCTTTTTATCTTTAAAATGAAACCAAAATGAAAAAGATACAATATAGGGAAAATGAGATATGATTTTTTAAAGATTTAGCACTATATAGTACTTAGAAACCTGTAGTGCCAACCTGGGACATCTGGTCGTGCTTATCTGGGACAAAGTCAAAGTTTAAGGCTGACCGTGGTGGAGCCCTGCTTAGATTCCCCTTGCGGTAGGCCTTAGTCAGAATTTCACCTTCGGACTTTCTGACGCTTTTTCTGCTGGGGTCCCTCGATGCTCTTCACCAGGCCAGATTCTGTGAGGGTTCCCTAACCTGCTTTTGAGGGAGCTACCAGTCAAATTCTGAAAGTCGGACATCCAGAGCTTTTCAGTGGGACAAACCAGCATGTCAGGACAGCTCGCAGTTAAAGGTTGGCCGGCTTGACTCTCGCGTTTGAGTAAGTTCCAAAGTTCCTCCAAACATCTGGAACTTCTTCCTGAAGTTCATCTTGGGGGTCCAAAGTGTCCAAAACACAACCCAAGGGTCTGGAATCTCTAAGAAGGTCCTTGGAAGGTCGAGACCACAATTCCCACAATGCGCCTGCACAAAACCCTTACAAATCCACTGGATGCACTCCAAGCAGGAGATTTTTGATCCGAATGAGCTCTGTTAACCTGTAGCTTGCAGGGAGTCCACTATTTATTCCTCTAGAAGCAAGGGACATCCATAGGGCTGTAGCTCCAGATAATGCAGCAGGTACAGTCAGTCGTAATGCAGGGCCTCAGGGTGCAAATCAAGTTTATAGCTTGGCAAGTCTTCTTCTTTGCTCAGTTTCAAGCAGAAGAACAAAGAGGCTCTGCCCCTCTCACATATTTATTCAGTGCACTTCCGTATCAGGTACAGGGCAACACCCCAGAACATGACCACTTTCTCTAAAGTGTGGCATAATCTTCTCCCAAAAAGCATTATTCCTCTAAAATTCAGTAAAGCTGAAATCTCAGCAGAGGAGCAAGAACTAGTTAAACCAACCTCCAGTAGGGCTCATTTCCATAGCTTTCCTCCCCCTACCACCTGCAAATTCCTGCCTTAAGCCTGCCATCTGGCTGGGTCAAAAAGACTGGTGGGTAGATTGACCTGGCATTCCTGCCTGTCCTATCCCCCTTTGAAGTGTCATGCTTTACAACCCTTCATCCCTGTTCTCCCATTCCTACATAGCAGAGCTCTCTCCACAAGATAGCCTCTCCCTGGGTGAGCCACTTATCACTTCATCAACCTGGCTAATCCTGTGAGCACTGACCAATGAGGGAAGAGGGCAGGAAGGCTGAATTTTAGCTTACAGACAAAAAAGCGTTAACGTCTTTTCTGTACAATTTCGGATACATTCATCAATGGCATATTACTGGATTTATCAATACCATTCTCTAAAGTCCTTGACTGATATATTAATTTAATTCCTAGCGATATTTATACATTCATAAACTATTGCATTGATATCCTATGGGGCTAGGTATCTACAATGGGGAAAATTAAATGTGCCATTTCTCCATCACCAGGTCATATACAAATATTTTATAAAGGCCCTGCTTATAGTTACATGACACCCTACACCTGGGCCACATAGGGGAGAATTAAGGGGTCCTGAATAGGCACATATAGTGTAGATCCTCGCCCCACAGTGCTCCTAGCACCAGTGTCGATCTTAGGAGTCAGTTTACTACAATGGGGAAAGTGGAATGGGCAATTTCTCTATCCCCAGGAAATATACAACTTCTTTCATAAGGGCCCTCCTTATAATGACATGCCCCCCCCCCCCACCCCTGCGACACCTAGGAGAGACCCTCGGGGTACCCAGAATGACAAGATATTGTAGTTTATCACTTTTTAAGTGCACCTACCACCAAAGTCGAATTTGGGCACAATTCACTTCTAAAGTACTGCTGCAACACAGGGCTGCATTTAAAATGACCTCAGGCTCTCAGCAGTGCACACATGCAAGTGCAAAAAAAGTTGCTAGCCTCTAAACCCACATGCCCTATTATATACTAGGAACTTAAAGATAGTTTTAATCCCCCTGCCTTTGTATCTACTAGGGACTTATAGGGTAGGGCTTGCCATTCATAGGTGTTCCCCAATACATAGTGTACCCTAATCGTTGTGTGTGTTATCACTTGTGTTTTCAACATAGCACTGGCCCTGGACCTGCCCAGCAGAATCCAGGGCACTCTCAGAGTCAGAAAACTAGCATCCAGAGGTCTCAGATGTGGTAGAAAGTGAGGGTACACTGCAAACTGATCCTGATTTCTAACAGCAACATTTGCCACGGAACCCATCCTTTGCTGCGTAATCTGCAGATTTTAACAGACAAAATGTGTTTCTAGCTCAAATGGAGCAAAAGTTACTAAAAACACATGAACACTTGTTGCTGCGCAGCTGAAGGTCCATTGCAGGTTGACTGGTCCTTTTTCTGTAGCTTATTGCCGCATATGGGGTTTAAATTGGTACTAATGAGGTGAAATTTTTGACCAGTGTTTGCCGGTGCATGCATTAAAGACAAAATAACGAAAAGTAATAATATCACAAAATGTGACGCATTAAGCCTCATAATTTGCATTTTATTTATACTTAATTTAGTCAACCATGTTGCATAATTTGGTCCTTCCCAATGAAATATTTCCAGTGTCTCTGGGTATAACATGAAGAAGTGGCTACAAGGGCATTGTAATCCTGTGATATTGTGCTCCTTTGTTTCCATAATTGTGATTATTTATTATAAGATACCGTATTTAATGTCAGCTCTAGGCCAAATACTATAAATATGTTGGTTCTGTTTTGTTGTTATTTTTCATAATTCAATGTTTCCAGATTTTACAGTATGCAAAAACCGTGTGCAAAATATGTAACTCACAATACTGTGCAGACATGTCTGTGTTAGTGATTTTTTATTTTTATTCTGTCACAAGCAAGTGATTAAGGGATGTGTCTTAACTTTTTGAAATTGATGGCATTATTAAATATCCACATTTCCACTGTTTTAGCTTGTTTGGGCCCTGTCTCATGAGGTCGGCTGTCAAATGGCATTGTGCAACAAGGATTTCATATATTCTTGCCATTTCTGCCCTGCGTGAGTATTTTCTGCACCTGCTAATGATTCTTAACCTATTGAAAAAAATCTGAATAGGGCACATACAAATAATGTCTAATCCACGTGAATCAATCAATTGTGCCTTGCTTTTTAACTTCTTTTGCAACTTTCTGCGCTACAACCACATTTGCCTGTGTAAAGAGAGGGTGCTTGTTAGACCTGACAGCCTTAGGGTTGTCTTCCGTCCAACTATATTCCTACCTCCTCCAGTTTTCTGACCTTGTTTTTGCTGGCTTTAGGACTCTGTGCACTTTCCCACTGCT
The DNA here is from genome assembly GCF_964204655.1 of Triturus cristatus. NCBI lineage: Eukaryota > Metazoa > Chordata > Amphibia > Caudata > Salamandridae > Triturus > Triturus cristatus. Next base: position 188,140,076 of record NC_140589.1, read on the forward strand.
TACTAGTTGTAAAGTGCTTGTGCGCTCTCCTTTAAACATGGTAATATTCGCTTATTGCCAATTGACATATTTACTTAACTTATAAGACCCTATTAAAGTGCACTACATGTGCCTTGGTGTGTAAATGAAATGCTACTAGTGAGCGTTCAGCACTTACTGTGCCACCAATTTAGGTATCCCTCTAACCATGGTTCCGGCCTGCCATTGCAGAGCCTGTGTGTGCAGTTTACACTGCCATTTTGGCCCGGAAGATAATACCTTCCCTATGTATACATATAAGACACCCTTAAGGTAGGCCCTAGACTACCCAGAGGGCAGGGTGCAGTGTATTTAAAAGGCAGGACATGTACTATTACATTTTATATGTCCTGGTAGTGAAAAACTCCCAAAGTCGCTTTTCACTACTGCAAGGCCTATTGCTCTCATAGGATAACATTGAGATTACCTTATTACATCTTATGAGTGTAATTCACAAACTATAAGAGATAAACTTTTCAATGTTGGTGTCTCAGTAATCACAATTTAAAATAACAACTTATGATGAAGTTGAATTTTTATTTGCAATTCTGAAAATGCTACTTTTGGAAAGTTGCATTTTCTTACTGTAGACATTTAGGGCCATATGTAGGTGGGCTAATACCGGTCGGTAACGGCCGAAAATCGGTAAATTTCCCGTTACCGACTGGTATTTAGCCCTTTGCGATGTAGGAGGCTGGATTTAAGGATTCGGTAAATTACAAATTCCTTAATTTGAGGAATCGGTAAATTACCGAATCCTTAAATCCTATGTAGGGAGCACTCAAGTGAGTGCATTTTTAGGCATTTTTAGTTTAAGGATTCGTTATTTACCACCAACTACAGGTTGGTGGTAAATACCGAATACCTTTTAAAAAGCAATTTTGTGCTTTTTTAAAAGTGCCATGTGCCATGTGCCCCACATGTGCACACATGCACGATTCAGGGGTGCAACAGGGTGTCAATGTGACACCCTGCCACCCTTGAATATGCTCCCCCTATTGCCGAATCGGTATTTACCGAATTGGTAATAGTGAATGGCTTCCCATTCATTCCTATGGACTTTCAGGCCCATAGGAATGAATGGGAAGGTATTCCTTATTACCGATTCGGTAAATACCGAATTGGTAATAACTAATAACGAATATTACCGACTCGGTAAAATCTACCGATTTTTTACCTACATTCTATTTACCGATTCTTAAATACCGAATCGGTAAAATCCGGTATTTAGGAATCGGTAAATAGAAATTACCTACATATGGCCCCTGGTGCGTGCTGCCTGTCTCTGATTACCTCTCTGACAGCTGGACTTGGTGTATTCCGCTAGACAGCCACACACAATGGAAACTTAATGGTGATTTCAAAGGGCAACCTGAGAGGATGGGAGAGAAGAGCTAGACCCAGCCTCACACACACCTGAATAGGATGTGTCCTGTCCCAACACATAGGGCTGCATACCCCCTGTAGTGAGTCTGGAGCCAGGTCAGGAAGGGCAGGACCGCCATGCACTTCAAAGGAGTATCTTTGAAGTCTTCCCCACTTCGAAGGCCTAACTGGGTATAAGCATTGGGCCTCTGACTCCAGTACACGTCTGGACCTGTGACTACTCCGAAAGAGTGACTGCTGTGCTGCTGTAGAACTGCCAATCTGCTGGTTTGTTGGATCCCTCTCTTTCTGTGATGCTCTGCTGCCTACTGTTTTACCTGCCTGGTTGAGAAGGACAGGACCTGCATCACTTGAACCCAGAGCATAGTAACTCAAAGGGCTTGCTGGCCGACCGTGATCATGATCATGACCTCCTAATCTGAAGTCTCAGGGACATAAAAGATCTCCAACCACCTTGCTTCTGCACCTAAACTCTGCCATCTGTAAGTCTGCCCTGCCAAGTGGTGCCACTCCAGTTCTGGACCCTTGGAAGTTGGCCTAAGGTATTTGCTCCAGGACAACCAAATTCATCCCCTGCTGCATGGATCAGAACCACAAACGCATTGCCACTACTGTGTGAATCGGATTCAATGCATCACATTTGGAACTGTCACTGCACAATGTTCTTCCTAGTACAAGCTCCTCACATCCCTGTCAACGTCATCCTCAACAAAGAAACTCCACACTCACACAGCTTTCCCGCTCATTGGAGCTGACGCATTGCCTTGAATGCCCAGGGTGCTTGACGTCAATGCATCAGTGAATCGCACCACAGCCTCGCTGCATTTCAGAACCGGTGCATCACATCTGCAGCTCAAAGCATCCTCAACCCGAACCCACACAATGCTCTGCAATCTCGGGTTAGGGTACTTTTCTTCAGCAGGCCTACCTGGGTCCCTCTGTTTGGCTCATACTCCATCACAGTTAGCCTGAACATTTGACTTTGTCCAGGTCCGGCACTACCAGATATCCCATTTTAATGCTTTATGCTTCTTAGCGCTATTTTTACTTAAAACCTTTAAAAATCAGTATCTCATTTTCTACTTAATGGATTTTTGTTGTTATGGTCCTGTTTTATTTATTAAAGTGAGAACTATTTTTCTAACTTGGTGTGGTATCTTTCTGTGTGTGTGTGTTCACTGTTTTACTGTTTAAAGTGATGCACAAATATTTGTCACACTGCCTCTAAGTTAAGCCTGACTGCTCTGTGCCAAGCCACCAGAGGATGAGCAAAGGTTAATTTAGGGTTTGCCTGACACTTATCCTGACTAGGATTGTGGCTGCTGTTTGACTAAGGTTTGCGACTCAGTCAACCAACAACCCACTGAATGTGAGAAACTGGGTTGTTGGTTGAGAGGCATGTGAGCCCTTCTCAGTCAACAGCCCAATCCTTTTGGGGTGAACCTCATAAAGTCACAAATTAACCTGTGCTTATCCCTATGGTAGCATTGCATGAAATGTGTCAGAATTAACTTAGAGGCAATGTGTAAGGTATTTACTCAGCACTTAAACAATAATAAAGTGAAAACACAACACAATAAAAATCCCACACCAATTTAGAAACATTGAGTATATTTAAATAAATTATATGACACTAAAATCCCAAAAATCCAATCAGTATAAAAGGAGTTATGAATTTGTAAGTTTTGAAGTGAAAACTAACACCTAAATGTTCAAAGCGATGATTGACGGCATCTAGTCACCCAAGACCATGGCTAAGTCAAAAGTTATGGCCATCCACAGTGGAGTATTGGTCATATACACAAAGTGGATTGGGCCTGATCTCTCCTTATCTTTGGACTTAAGACCTGATTTCTATCTTGGCAGATGAGTTACTCCATTACAATGTTGACGGATATCTTATCCACCAAAATATAAATCGCATTATATCCTATGGTATTTATATAATTTGACGGACGGGATAAACTGTCACTGTTATGATGTAGTAACCGATCTGCCAATATCTAAATCAGGCCCTGAAAAGAAATGTTTTAAGAAAAAGTCTAAAAAGGTAACGTTCAGTGAGCCAAGGAAATCGGTGGTGTCCGATGAGGAGGAGTCATCGTTGGGAAACTGCTGGTTGAGATTGCAGTAAAGATTTCTACATTTGAACTTAGGCTCCTTTTTAGAAGTTAAAGAACTCCAACAGGACAAAGCTGCAGGCTATAGTCCACAAGGGCGCAACAAGGCCAAATATGCTTTCTGCGAGGAGCGGATCAGTGATCAGGTAGGTCATACTCTCCTCATGGTTCTCAGAACACGTTTTGGCTTTAGTCACTAGTTATGAACTCAGGCTATCTGGGAACCTTCAATACCACTTCCAAAGGTCCAGGACTGGAGGGGCACCACTTGGACACTCAGGCTCGGTCCAGCTAGGGGTTCAAGATAGTTGGAGCCATTTCTGTCCCTGACGCTCTTATCAGTAGGCCAGCCAACTCGCCCTTGGAATCTCCCAGGAAGTCTTGGGTTCAAACAGGAAACTTGTCACCAGCATCAGGTCAGTTCTCTGAGGGCACAGGGCAGGCCACAGACAGCAGGGCAGTCCTCTAAGAGTCTTTACACAGGTCCAGAAGGTAACTGAAAAGTGGGTCTGTGGGTCCTATTTTTATGCCTGGAGTTTTACCCCCACTGAAGTAGATGCCACATCCTGCCTCCCTACCCTGCTGTCTGTAGTCACAATGGGCTAGTGTGAAGTTCTTTTAGTTTGTTTTGAGGCTGTTTCTTTGGAATGCAAGAGTGGCTTTGCAAAGCTAGCTCCACCCCATGTGGGGCTATGCACAGCTCACCCTCCTCATCTAGCTTGGATGGCCCATCCTACGAACACCCAGGCCCTCCATTGTGGCTGTCTGGGAGGAATGCACAAAGGCCAACTGTCAACTACACCTTGACATGTGATCCAGGAAACAGGCTGCAAGCACCAAATGGACAACTTAAATATTAATTTGTATTTTACATTACAGTTCCCAAGACACTAAACATGACATTTCTACCTGCTCCCCGACAAAAGGTATCACTTATCCGACGAGAAGAAACGGAAAGGAAAGGAAGTTTTGGAAACCTGGCTCAGGATTTATGGGTCCAAGTGCAATACACTTCATCCTATGAATGTTTTGGAAACTACACAGTGACTCAAAATTTAAAAATAAAAGCCCTGATGAAGTTCCCTATCGGGGAATGAAACGCGTTGGCTGGGCATTTTTATACCAGATGAACTCTTTAAAGTTAAAATAAAGAAGTTATTTTTCTACAACTGCTTGCCTCTTGGACTCTCTGAACTGTGCACCCCCATTTATTCCTAATCACTTATTAAAGGTAATAGAATACCTCAATGTTATCCTATGGGAGAGGTAGGCCAGTAGTAAAAATGTAAATGGGAGGTTTATACTACCAGGACATGAGAAACATAAAGGTACATGGCTTACTTTTTCAATACAATGCACCATGCCGTATGGGCTGTTTAGGGAATACACTAGGCATTACATATATGTCTGAGATTTATTTTTTCAAGTCAAATTGCCAGTTTTAAACTCCACACAGGCTAAAAAGGCAAGGCCTGACACATGTTTTAGAGGGCCACTTAAGTGAGTGGCACAAGGAGTGCTGCAGGCTTATTAGTAGCATGTGTAGCCCTGGGTATACGGTATACCACTTTAGTAGGGACGTATAAGTAAATTAAATGTGCCAATTAGATGTAAGTCACTTTTACCATGTTTTAGAGAGTGAACACAAGCAGTGTTCTCAGGTCAATGACAATTAATTCAACTAAGCAGGAAGGGAAAAGGCAAAAGATTTGGGGGTAACCCTGCAGAGAGGGCCAAGTCTAAAACTGACAATATGGAACAATAGCTGCATTCTCAAATCCATAGTTAGGTGACAGGTTTTTGGGCATTCCTGTATGAGTCATCCTGGAAATTGCGGATAAATAGATGTGTACGTGTAGGTATTCACACTAAGACATTGCAAATAGTGTTCTGCCTTTGAAAAGCATGTGGATTCATGGCTAGCCTGGTTATGGTGTATTTTTGTATTGGGAATGGGGAAAAATCACTGCATGTATTGATTAATGTAAAGGAGAAGGTTTCTCTTCTGAAGTAAATCTTTTCCCAGCTGGGAAACAAACACAAGCTAGAAGTTTAAATGCATAATCTTGTTTGCTTTATAAATTAAAATATTGCAAAAATATGTCTCTAGTACATGTGGAAATATTTAATCATTGCCTATTAAAGGAAACATGCTTGTGCTGGATTTTGTTGATTACTTTTCGAATTCCTTGAACATTTTTAATATTAAGAACTTTTCTACAAAGTAGGCGTAACCCTACTGGAGAATGTTTCCACCTTATTCCAAGAAGCGTTTTTGACTCAGTGTCTCAGTTTCCCTGTGACTGAAAAGTCACAGGTAAATAAGTGTCATATGATGTAATTAATTTGAAATGTTTTCAGGATCTGTAGTGTAAGGTTACTGTTAGTGTACATACTCATTCATTATCATTTCCTCTACCACTAATGTGTTCAACTATTGAATTGTATATGATTTTATGTACCAATATACTATTGTGTAGAGTGTCCAAAGAAGACATGCTTGCTAACAAATACATGTCTGGAAATGCGGTTTATGTATAATGTGTTCAATCCTCCATTGTATACTTATTGCTCATTCTGGATCTTTGATGTGTAACATTCTGATTTAGCTCAAACCTCACCAAATCTGTGACTGAAAGAATGCATGGACCTCAGGGTGAAAATGAGTTGACCTAGTTTTTCAGGTATATAAGTAGTTGATAACGTCATCTTCCTCAATGGTAAAAACAACCATTGTCCCCTATTTCTGCTCCGCCTGTCTGCAGCTTTTAACACTGTTAATCATCCAACAGAGACCCACATGCTAAAAGCGTTATATGGGTACAATCCTTCAATTATTTACATCGGATCTCACCAACCAAAAGCATATCATTCAAGCATATCATTCAAACAGGAGCAACCATATAAGGGACTCCATCTGTCATGTGCAGAGTCCCTCAGGTCTCCATTTTGTCACCCGTCATTTCACCCCCTTTATACAGAACCCTTGGGAGCTATCCATATAGTTATCGACATCAATATACACCACTATGGTAACAACACAGAACTCTGTCCTCAAATCTCCTCAACCAATAATATTCACAGACTCAAAGTCTACCTCTAACACATCGAAACATGGATGTCAACAAATTACCTGATGTTAAAACCCATGAAGGACGGATTCCACCAGTTTGCCAACAAAGTCAAATGTTCTTTAATTCAATCATGGCTTTCTGACTTAAACCTAACAGGTTTCACACCTTCATGGAAAAAACAGGGCTAATTTCTTAGATTTACCCTAAATTCAAACCTCCACTCAAAGAGCAGCTTTCCAAGTAAATCAAAACTCTGTCTCTTGAAAAAATGTAAACCCTTTCTCTCAGAAGAAAAATGCAGAATGACAGTTCATGCCCCACTCCTTTGCCACCCACATGAAGGCAATACCTTGTTGTTAGAAATTGGGTGCCTCATTTTCAATGTTTTGCAGTATGCCAAAAGTGACGTACTGGCGGTGCAGGAACTTTTTAAATGAGGACCTGGGTTTCTGCTTGGCAGAGTATGCACCCTGCCCAAGCATGAACCACAATCCTAGTAAGGGTAAGTCAGATACCCATTTTAAATTACCCTGTGCTCACCCTTTGGTAGCATGGTGCAGAGCAGTCAGGCTTAACTTAAGAGTCAATGTGTTAAGTATTTGTGCAATACAACAACAGTAAAACAGTCAAAGCACCACAAAGGGACTCCACACAGGTTGAGAAAATAGATTGGGAGTTTGTAAATAAAACAAGAACAAAACGACAAAAATCCAATAAGTAGAAGTTGAGATATTATTTTTTAAGATTAAAGATTAAATGCAGTTCTGCACTGAACAGCAAATAGCACTTAAACTGGTCATCAGGTCTCCCTGGACTGGGACAAAGTCAAGAGTTTAGACCGCCCGCAAAGAACCACAGACTGGCTACAGGACCCATGCAGGGCCCGCCGAGCAAAAGCACCTAATTCATTTTGTGAAAGACAGGAATGATGAAATCACTTTGGCAGCAATAGAATTAGAAAACACCTTTGATGCCATAAATTGGGCATACATGTGGGAGAGACGTTTCTAATGGGTTTAATCTGGCCTTCTGTAAATGGATGAATTTACGTCCACTGTACATAAAGGCCATTGTCAGAGTGAGGCTGGGTAAAATTGCATGCCCTGGCTATTGAGCCACTGATGTAATGGCTCAGGTTGGAAATGGAAGAATTGGGAACATAACCATAAGGGATGTTTCCCACCTGGTTTCCCTCTATGCCGACAATGTAGCATTCTATTTGCGACCCCACACCAGTCCATTCCTCTACTAGTAGCTTGCTTATGGAGTTTTGGAGAAGTCGCGAGTGAATATCTGGAAGAGACTACTCTTGCCCATGGGGAACTAGTCTAGGCCTCCACTTGAGATGCTGGATCTGGGGCTTCAATGAAAACATACAAATTTCACTATTTATGGATCCTGGTGGCCCATTGATCAGAAAACCAGTTTGATTACAGCATGGGATGAGTACTGCAATGCCACCTGACATTCATTGGGTTGTGAAAATCCCCTCTGCCCTCTGAAATCTTCCACATTTAAGTACCATCATAGTTTAGAGGTTGCTCTGAGCTGGGCTGGTTACCCTTACTCTTCTAAAATAAGGATGTGAAGGAGGGATGACTGGGGCTCCCCGAACTTGGAGGCATCTTATCAAGCATCCCACATTGAACGCATAGCCAGTGCATGAGGGGTAGCTGTGAGAAGTTGGCCTGGTATATGCTGTCCACTAGTTATAGTGGGCACCTTGCACCAGTCCAAACAACCCCTAATTGATGATAGGTTAAAGACAACCTTTATTGAAAGCTATCCTAGTGGTAGCTATGGAGAGCAGCCTTCAGGCTAAATCTTGATGGAATGTAAAGCAGCTTGTTTTACCAGTCTATAATCTCTTGAATGGCTAAATGAAAGGCAACCACACCAGGTATATATATAAAATATATGTATTTATTTCTAAACACACCCTACTAGTCTCTTTATGAGGTTAGAGGTCAAAACACATAAGTTACACTTCAAATATTACAGTAAAATAGCACAAATACACGTTAGGCCCTAGGGGCGAGCCAAACCAGAAACTAAAATAGTGGTGTAAGAACCACGACTTAACTAGACACAAGGCCTAGAGTCTGTAGAATCACTTGGACCCCAAGAAACCACCCAAGGTAGTGACACAGGGGACCCACGGGGCCGTGTGCAGTGTGAGAACACAGCCGAGAGCTCCCGTTAGCTTCTATGGGGAAAGTCGCGGTTAGATTTTTATTGATTAGGGACACTTAGAGATGAACTAGGACCAAACCCTTTTGGACTTAGGAAGTTCTAGGGTCAACACCCACGGGAGCACAGGAGTACTCGAGTTACATCACCCAGGGAAGCCGTGTGCATAGGTGTCAAATGATGTCGGGTCGCGTCGTCGTTTTCTATGGGAGCTGGCGAAGAAGTGCTGCTGCCGGGAAGATGCGAAGTGTCCGAAGATATCCAAGCCTGGATCGAAGATGAGAAGAACCTGAAAGCAGAGGGGACAGAGTCTGGGTCACTAGCCAGAGACCAGGGGCACGATAGACAAATGCTCAACGATGTCAGGTGATTTCAAGTGAAGAAGGTGAAGCTTGACTCAGCCACGAGGACCAGGAGGCATTGAGGATGACCAGGAGCTGGATTCGAGCTGTCCCACAAAGGATGTCAAGTGCTGCAGCGTCGGTACCCAGATTGGACACAACAAGTCTTGGCAATAGCAACCCACGCAGAAAGGAGAAAGTTGCTTCGGTGCAGACCAGCAAGGTCTGGGGGACTCACCACGGGGTGGGAAGTCAGGGCACATCTGGAGCAACCAGGAAAGCCCAAGGAAAATCAGAGTTGCCTTCACAGGGACCCACCAGTCATCGGACCAGGGATCGCAAAGGAGCCTCGAGCCGAAATGCAAGAAGTGGGCTCACGGAACACTCGTGGAGTGTAGGCCCACAATCTTCATTGTAAAAGGTGCTCCGGGCTTGGGCTACAGGTAACCCAAAGCACAACTTCAAGAGACGTCGAGAAGTCAATGCACTTGCAAATGTGCACGGTGACCAGGAGTTCCGGTTCCACGTTACTCACGAGGGCTGCGGGTCTCAGCTTTGCTGGGGACTTGGGTCAGCCTCTGAGAAGACTGGAAATCCTCTTCCTGGGCTGCAGATACTTCGGAGTCCGACAGGAGCTTCAGAGATGCAGACCGGCAATTGCTTTGTTGGTGCCTGCCAAGCAGGGGAGTCACTCCTCGGCCACAAGGGAGATTACTTCAGTCCTCTAATCTTGAGTAGAGCGTCAAAGTTCCAGGATTCAGTTGCAGAGTTTCATCCAGGGATGTCTAAAGTTCTGTTGCCAGGGGTTCCTTACTTATACGTAAGAAGGGGGTTGGACTAACTCAGGGGACCCACCTATGGGAGGGTTTGGAAAGAGGGGTGGCTACACCCATTTCCTTTGTCCAGTTTCACATCAGAGCAGGGGCTGGTAGCCCCTGAACCGGTTTGAGCTGGACTATGCACAGGGACACCAAATGTGCCCCCAGTGCCGGACTTCAAAGCACTCTCATAGTGCTCCCACTCAGCCCCAATACACATCAGCCTGTCTGGGAGGTGGTTACACCTCCCTGTGACAGGAAACCTATTGTCCAGGCCTCCCCTGCCGGAGTTTTGGTCAGCAGCAGGAGGCCAGACACGTGTCTGTGCTGCAGCATCCATTTTGTGAAGCCAGGGCTCTTTTAAATTGGTACCGGGTATATCGGTGCTGTCATGTCTCTCCCTCTAGAAGGGTGGGATCATACTCTCACACCAGTTACTGGTGTGTGGGTATGATTCCAAGGTGTTTGACACCAAACACGACATGTTTCCGTGCAGCCAGTCCAAAGATAGCGTTTACCGTTTGGTTATAATGCACTTAAGAGTATATGGTCAGGCTGCACCACTGACAACCCCAGAGGATAGATTCCAAAGGCTGCAGAGGGGCTCAGCTCATGCCTGGGCACCCTCTCACATATAACCAAACACCCTGCCTTCAGGATTGATAAGGCCTGCCATAGGGGTGACTGATAGGTTTCTATGTGCAGTGATAGGTGAGATATAGTGAACCTGTATCTCAGTAAGGGGTGCATGCACCACCTTACCCAGGCTGCAGTAGCAGACCTGTGGTATCATTTTGGAGGGCTTTCCAGGGGTGGCATAATAAATGCTTCAGCCCCTGGCAGGCCTCTGGGGAAACTATGCCCTATACTAGGGACTTATAAGGGCACCTCAGAATCCAATCTGTTATTTACCTAGGGTACATGGAATCAATTTAGAGAGGAAGCAGCTAGGCTGGGGTACACAATAATTGTCCAATCCTGTTCTCTCTCCCTTTCAAGTGTGCCAAAGTGTTACAGGTTGCTCTATAGATCTGTCAGGCAGTAATTGACACTATGGTGTCAACAGATTATCCACCGACCCTGCAACCCCAACCCTGCATATTATATTAGGCTCAGAGGCGTCATCTCTGCCCAGCAGATCAGCCTATTGTACTGACCTGGGAGGAAGTTCAATCCTCTTTCACACCTCTTCCTTGGCTGTCCATAGGCTGGGAGTTGGTAGAGGCTAATGCTAATTAGCCTCGTGACAACTGAATCAAGTAAAGGTATTTATTAAACGTCCAAATACAGCACTGAATTGAATTTTAATAACTGCTACAAATAGTGGTGTCATGGTATTTCTAGCTGATCCCAGTCCGTAGATATAATATTATAATTTTAATTATATCAAGGACAATGATCTTCTTGACAATTTCCAGTCCGGCTTCATTCAAAACTGCAGTACTGAAACAACCCTGCTGCTAGTGATTGATGACGCGCTGCGGATACTCGATTCAGGGGAGTCTTGTCTTCTAATTCTTCTTGACCTTTCTGCAGCCTTTGACACTGTCAATCACAACACTCTCCTTAACACTCTTCAACAGAGAAGGGGCATGGAGAGCACTGTGCTCAAATGGTTTGCCTCCTTCCTCTCTGATAGATCCCAAATGATCAAAATAGCGAACAGTCTTTCATCTCCTTTAGCGGTCAGTCAAGGTGTCCCTCAAGGCTCTATACTTGCACCCACACTATTCAATCTCTATTTAGAGCCGTTGGGAAATCTCCCGAGTAAATCCGGGATCCAATATCATCTATATGCGGACGACACTCAAATCTACCTTAAGGTGGCCTCCACTCACGATCTCTCCTTCCTAAGCTCTACTCTGGACTCCATTCAAAACTGGATGTTAACTCATCAACTGATCCTGAATCTCTCCAAAACTGAATTCCTCCTCCTCTCCTCCTCACTTTCTCCTCCCCCAGTGCAATCATGGATGGATCAGACTAATCTACTGAACAATAAACCCATCATTGTCGAGAGCGCAAAATCCCTTGGTGTCATACTCGACAAAAAACTCAATCTACTCTCCCACATCGATTCCATTGCAAAGTCTGCTCGATACCAACTGCGCCTTCTTTGGGGGATTCGTCGCTTCTTCCCGGAGCACGACCTTAAAATCCTGGTCCAATCGCTGGTTCTCTCCAGATTGGACTACTGCAATTCTCTTCTTACTGGCCTCCCCAAAACCCACCTGTCCCCTCTGAAGTCTGTTCTCCATTCAGCAGCTCGTTTCATTTATGGGGCCAAAAGAAGCGACCACATCACACCCATTTTATCCACCCTCCGTTGGCTTCCCATAGAGGCAAGATCTATCTACAAGACTGCCTGTATCACTCACAAAGCCTTGCCCTCCTCCTCCCCTCGCTACCTGGCGAATAAACTGAAACTCTCTGGAGGCTCCAGACCTTCACGTAATGCAGAAAATGTATTGCTTGAACCTCCCACTTTCAAGAAGGAAAGATCGATGGCCCAATCCTTTTCAGGCAACGCGGTGAGAATCTGGAACTCGCTTCCGCCTCATCTCCGGACCACCACCTCTTTCCAGGCCTTCAAAACTGACCTCAAAGCTCTCCTCCTTCAAAGACACTTCCAAATTTAATCTACGTCCTCTATCTTCTGAAGGAAGTCCTTCCGTTTTAGGAAATTCTGTTCTCCATGCCTATAGAAGTGCATTCCCAGTGTGTTTTTGTGTGTTGAGTGTCTGCCATTTAGTGCAGTATTATACCTCTACTTGTACTTTGCACTCTTGTATAACATGCAGACGTCACTTTTCCTTTTGTAACGTATCGTTTGCTACCTCTTGTATTTTGGGTTGCTTTTGATACTTGCACAACGGCCACCACTGCCTCATGTAACGTAACTTTTGTTTTAGTGTTTTGAGTGTCTGCCATTTATTGACCTCTGTGTACTTTGTATGCTCTTGTAACCTGCACACGTCACTTTTTTTTTTTTTTTTTTTTTTTCTTTTGTAACGTATCGTTTGCTACCTCTTGTATGTTGTTTGCTCCTGATACTTGCACTAATGTCACTATTGCCTCATGGACCGTAACGTTTGATTTTGTAACATGTCACTTATAATTTTTCTCCTTATGTATCATTTCTGCTCCTATTGTGAAGCGCTCTGACACCTTCGGGTAAAGTCCGCGCTATATAAAAACGCATTAAATAAATAAATAAATAAATAAATAAATAAATAAATAAATAAATTCTGCATAGGCCAGCTCGGTTAGCCATAATGAAAATACTTTTTAGGGCTTTGTCACTCTAGGGAAATGGTAGCATTATTTTTCTACATGTCCCACTTTTTAAAACCATGTACTCATTGCGGTCTACAAAAAAATACATAGGAGTGACCTACTAATATTTAAAAGGAGATGTTTACCTGTCAAAGGGTGTAATTTAGGTTGCTCTGTAGGTTTAAACGGCAGCAGTGATAGGCCTGATGCCATGTTATTCTTTGTCACACTAGTGAATGCCACTGTAAGTGCTACAATCCACAGATGACATTTTACTTTTCATGCCATAGGTGTATTTCATCACCATATACCGTGGCCCAATAGGACAATTGAATAAAGCAATGTGGGATTTGCCAATTTCAACATGCTTTAGGGATCAGAGTACATACACTAGGCACTGGACAGCAGTGCCCCAGTCAAACACCAGCAATACAATTCAGTAAAAACATTGGAGGGCAAATCTATAAAAAGTGAATCTTCCTTAGAATATGCAATAAAAAAAGTTTTGCAAAAGAGTATTTGGGATAATATGATTTTTTACTAATTACTCATAACTGCTCAAAATTGTTGAAGTGTGCTTTTTTCTCTGTTTTCTATGAAATTTGCTACACTTCTCACTTTTTCAGAGGCAATGAATACACAAGGATGGGTTTGCCATATGAATCAGGCACTCCGTGTGCAAGATGTCCGACAAATTGCGATGCGGGGCTGTGCAGTAAGTTTCTCTGTGACAAAATATATTCAATCTCACTCCTGGAGCTTGTGTTTTTCAAATTTCAAGGAGTTTCCAAAGTGATAGAAACTTTGTACATAATAGCACTATCAGTTTACAACCTCACCTAAAATGGATGTAATCTTATGTTATGCTGACTTTTAATTCCGCTGCATAATACCTCTCAGCAAAGACATTTTGACAGTCCAGGATATCTCCATCTTTTATCCCCCAAATCACTGAAAGTTTGTCTATTTACTGTCTTATTATGTACCCTACCTCCTACCCTAAGCAATAGCATTCTTCGACTCTTTGCATATGATGAAATTATCTGTTACAGGTACAGTTCTAGACATGCAAGTAGACATGGTAGTTGCTTACAGCAGGACAGAAATTGAGAGAGAGTCCATAATCTGTATTAGAACATTGGAATGTTGGGACCTCCACTGTAGACAATGGAGTGCTCCCTGCTTCTACGGGCCGGTAAAGGCCCGCAGAGCAACTTTCCAATGTTTTACAAAGGCCTCTTGGAGCTCGAGGGGGTTTAAATCCCCTCAAGCTTCGAGAGGCCTTTGTTTTATTTGCTAGAACATTCTGCCCTCTAGTGGCAGAATCATCTAATAGCATTATAGCCCTTCGTAGCAGGGCTATACCGGCTATTAAAGTCCCGGTTCCCTTGTTAAAGTCCCTCGCCTTCGGCTCGGGCCTTTAATAGCCGGTATAGCCCGCTACATCGGGCTATAAGGTTATAGTAATGCTACCTATAACTTCATGTGATCACTTCAAAAAATTTGTGGGCAATCAGGAATAATTCAAATTATTGAGAATAAAATGAGATTTATTCACAGTGGTCAGGTGGGATCCTGACAGCATTATATTGTGTTCATATTTGTATACTGTTTTCTTCATAACAGCATACACAAAGGCATCAATAATGGCAGCCCTTTTACATTTATGCACATGTGAAGTGGAATGACAATCCTGCATCCAACAATCCCTCCAAATTAGGAAAGAGATGTAGGGAAATCTATTTGATTCACACTATATCAAATATAGTATTGGGCCACTTTCACTCTCAAAATGGAGCTAACCCTCTCTTTATTAACTACACCTTTACCATGACTATTTACAGTGCTCCACTGACTGTGGGAAATAAACAACACTGGGGTAAAGCAGTGTGATATAAGAGATAAAGTACCCCCGCTGTACATTATAAGGATTCTGCAATTCACCAAGAAGTTCCATCTGGTGCTTTAAACAGCTACGTTAATTATTCTCAGTGACCTGACCTGTCTTTCACCTCAGCTTCTGGCAGCAGACATTGTGATGTCAGAACTCGACTGTAACAGCATTCATAATTGGCTCCTTGGTGCATCACAATTCGCCGATTATAAACAAATTAGTGACTGCTGTTTATACAGGCATTACAGAATTCCATAGGATAACAATGTAGCCTCTGAAAAGTGCTGACCTTTTAAATACCAATGTATTTCTCTTGAAAAACGTGCTTAGCTGATCGTATTGATTCTGGGGCCAAAACATCTATAAAGATACCTGCTATTTTCATAAATTGGTGGGAATCATAAAGTGAGAATACCAATTTGAATTCCGCTGAGGGGTCACCTATGAATTATTTAACCCAGTAGAAGTAGTAATGCTGCAAGCCAACCGCCTATATTGTACCATTAACGTCCATTTTATGAGGTGTAAACACTGAGAGGTTTGAAGAGGTTTGTGTGTTTTTCTTCTAAAGTATCCCCTTTAACCAGTGTTTTACTTTTTTTTATTTCAGCCAATCCTTGCCCATACACCGACAAATATATAAACTGTCAAGCCCTAAAAGAGGACTGCCGCTCTGACTCCCTAGTGAGGACTGGTTGCCAAGCTACGTGTATGTGTACCACTGAAATAAAGTAGACATAACAAGATTACCCTCCTGGACACCACTGTTTAATTCATGAACATTCTGCAAATATTCTAGTAGTGAAGGACAGTGCCAACCGCTTATTATTATAACAAATTGTATGTTTGCCACTGAAGTTTCCATAACGCTAGTTCCAATTTATATCAGGTACATCTTAATGCACCCTTTTTCCAGATCCACTCATTTTCCATATTCTAGTTTAGAAATTTCTTCATGTGTCTCCAAAATAGTCATAAAAACATATCAAGGAAATATAGATTTTGACATACTTGTGAACTTTTAAATTAAACGGGTACTGATGTGCACTTATAACACAATTAAATCATTTAGAAAGTTATGATTTTATAGAGTTTATAAGGTTGTCAGATTTTAATTCATATTAACTGTGTAGCCATCAGTTTATGTGTACTTATATGTACAGGAGGTTGACATGTTTTATATTGGGTTAACGTAAGACCAATATACATACAATAACAATTATTGCAGCACAGCATTTGCTTTTAGAACTGATAATCTGTTAGATCACATTATCTCAGACATGAAATAAATCACAAATCTCTGCCAATAATTTTTTTAAACAAGTTCATGAATGTATACATGAATAAATGAAGCCAAGGTGCTCAGTGTTCAAGTGACATTTTGTGAAGTGACAAAATGTGTAAATACAAATAACGGGAAATTGTTTAAGGCAGAAACAACCAGGACAATTCCTAATTGAGATGCCTGGGCCACATATCATGAATTAGTGACCAAATAACGCCTTGTGATGAAATTGTTTCAACCTCAAAAAAAAGGTCGTAGTCAGGACATAAATAGAGACCACCAGTGCTAAAAATAAGGGTGAGTTTGCCAGCCGGTCAAACTCACTTGTCATCGATACACCGTTTCCAGTGATAATGGTAGATCGAATGGTAGACTTGCTTTTTAACATGGTCTGACTCTAGACTGGTTACCTGTGGTATTCCATTTTTCTGGAATATTCTACCACAAGCATGGCAAAATTGATCATCTTTCCTGGTGGAGATACCTAAGAATGTGGAAAAATCTTATCCCGCCTATTTCCATTTAGTGGAACTGTTTACCAAGTTCTTTCAGTTGATTTAGATCCTTTAAATGTAGTGTGACCGGCTGGCACACTCACCCAAATATTAGTCTTGGTGCTTGGACTCTAATCCTTTATGTCCTAATGATGACCTCTTGATTTGTTATAAGGACAAAACACTGAGGAGACAAGGGTTATTTGGTCAATAGTTTGTGATATGTAGCTCAGGTATTAATATTATGAATTGTCGAGATGCCTGCTGAATGTTTGGGAGCCTACGGACCTTAACACATACACTCAGCAATGGGCCACGCTGGCGTACATGATCGCAAAAAGGAACATTGCACAGCTGTGGGGTGCCGTCCGGGCACCCCTTTTGGGGAGGTGGAAAGAAGACCTAGACTGGTGCATGTTTAGAGAAAAAGCAGTGTTTGTAGCTAGGGGGTGCCCTGGGAAGTGGAACAGGATATGGGGAGCCTGGAATCAGTATAGAGGGAATATATGTCCCCCACCCTGCCAGCGAACTGAAGATGAGGCTATGGACAACCCCTAACCGCCAGGAAAGATGCTTGTAATTATTCTTGAACTGTAAGACTCTAATCTGATTGGAAATATCGCCTTCTACTGTGTCCTCTTATGTATGACAGTTGAAATGGTTAAATAAAAAGAAATTTAAAAAAAAATATTATGAATTGTCCTGGTTGATTTAGCTTTATCTAATTTGTTTATGAATTTTTTCACTTCCAAATATATCACTTTGTGATCACTTGAACACTGAGCACCTCAGTGGTTTTTGTTCTTGTAAACATTGATTAAATTGTTTAAAGCAATTGCTAGCAAAGAGTGGTGATTTATTTCATGTTTGAGATATTGGCCCTGATTTAGGTGGACGGCCCATGGCTCCGCTATGGGGAAATGCCACCCACCTAATTTATAAATGAACTCCAAGCAGGTGGTAATTTACAAATGCAATGACAGGAACTGATATCATGGCGGTTCCTGTCAATGCATTTTACTGTTTCTTGCAGGGCTGGGTCAGAAAGGCAAAGTCCTGCAACAAACAGATTTCTTTTTTTTCTCAAAAAGAAAATCCTGAAAAATGAACAAAGTAATGGTCGCCATGGGAGGCTTCTCCCATGGTAGGGGGAGCATTAGAATGCTTTTACAGTTTCTTATCACCTGGTCTTACCTTGTAGTACAGAACAGCAAAAAATGATGTCCATCCATCTAAATTGGGTGGGTAGATAAAGCCATTTCACTAACGGTCCTTACTGCTCAGGGCCATCAGAGAAGTTTGGCCATGTCGGAGACAGAGTAGTCTCTGCCGTGGCCAGACTTAAGATCTGCCCACAATTAAATTTGATGGGCAGACCATTATAGTGGCGGGGAGCCCCTATGTTGTTTTCCCCATACATTACCTGTTTTGACAATGCGTGATACCACTGTAAGATTTTGTTGTGTATATATATTGTATACCTAAAGCTCTGTTTGATTGAGTTGGCCATTCCTGCTTTAAGAGATGGTCTACTTATTTTTTTCCTAACAAGTTTAAAAGAATTGTAACTTGTTGTACAGAATATCTTGCAATAATATCTGAACGCCGATTCACAAATCTGTTTGTGTGCTCTATGTGCAGATGCAAATTAGATTTTTAATTAGTGTGTGATTCACATAGCATGGATTTACAGTTGTAAAAAGATTTACTCATACATTTTTCATGTGATTAAATCATCTGAGTGGTGGGTGTTCCACAGTGGGGTTATCTTAGAAAGTTTGTAAACACATCACACACATGTGCTCTAATGCGGGTATTCCCAAAGTATTCCCAGCCCATACCCACCCAGAAAAATGGGTTTTACTCCATTTAACTACAAGAGCGATTTTGTTTTCAGGTCTGCAAATGGTATTCACAAATAGAGGGGCATATTATCAAGAAAGGGAGTTAAAATTATCGCTGCTTTAGCGGCAGAAAATGGGCTTGCTAATATGCCACAAAGAATTCCAATAGAAACCCATGTTCTGGTGTCAACAAGGGATTCTATTGGAATTCTCTAGTGCATATTATCAAGCCCATTATCGCCGCTTTAGCGGCAGTTTTCTTCCTCTAAAGCGGCGATAATGTTAACGCCGTGCTTGATAATATGCCCCAGAATTCTTCCGAAAACCAGCAATAGTTGAATCCTTCCAAGGAAACCTTTGCAAATTCCCAGAAAGTTGAAAGTTACTCTAAACATAGAGAAAATCTACAGAAGTGCTTTTCCAAATTTCCTTTTGAGTGGCGCAATATGTTTATAATTTCACCAGATAAAGCTTAATTGACTCAGCAGAAAAGTGTTTATCTTAAAGCTTAACTTGTCTAACAAATTAATTCAGACTGTTAGCAGTATTGTGAGTCATTGACTAAATTGCTGAATAGTTTCATGTTAGTTTTCATACATACTAATGTGTGTTTTGCTGTTCTTTTAGTACACAGTTTTAAATGTCCATTTGGTAAAGTATGTCACAATCCATGTCCTGTTCAATAAAGATGATGCTCCTGTCATATTTTCTCATTTTTGTCGTATCATGTTACAATATCGTTTATTTATAAAGTTGAAGTTTTACTCACCAAGACTGGTGGTCAAGGAAGACAGATGGTGTTAGACACATACCGCATTTGCTAGTTAGATAGCCAGCAAAATGCTTTTAGACTGTTTGAGAGCAGATGGGTCCCCATCAGAGAATTGGTGCAAGGATGTCCATATATGTTACTGAATTGAAGACAGAAGTAGTAAATATGCCTAGAAATGTTTTGGTAAATGTTTAGCATCTCTCTATCAGGTCTGCATGATTAATGTGGATCAGCATCATGGGGCAGATTTACAAGAACTGACGCCTCTCTGTATATCAGCAGAGATGCGTCAGTTAATTTGCGTCACACAAAAAAAAACCTGCGCCATCATGGATGGGTCTCATTTTCAATGCGGCGCACCGTGGCGCAAGGATTAACAGATGTGTGATGCATATGTTGGCGTAAAGGTAACGCATTGCTGGAGTCATGTCACAAGCATGACGCAACTCCAGCAATGCTCACGGGCGGCTTATACTTATTGTGCTGCGTCACTTGAAGCAGGTGTAAGGTTTTGACGCAGTGGTGTCGCAAAAGTGACTCAGTGAAATCTTGTAGATTTCGCTGCGTCACTTTTACCAGCCTTTCTTGCCTGAGAATGCCTACCCTGCATACATTATACATGATGCAGGTATAATGTGACGCAGGCTTTACAATGTGACGCATCTCCCTAGATGCGTCACGTTGTAAATGTGTTGGAATGTGGCGCATTGTTTATGACGTTGCTGCGTCACAAATGTGATGCAAAAGTGGCGTAAAAGTGTTGCAAGGGGCTCGTAAATCTGCCCCCATATACCTTTAAACAATATTGATAGCCATTCCTTGCATATATATTCAACAAACCAAATAAAACACTATTTCATGGTCCTCACTCACATCTTTCATATCGACATCCTACTAACCACCTGGGGGCATATTATCAAAACAGGTGATAAAATTATCGCCGCTTTGGCGGCAGAAAACTGCCGCTAAAACGGCGATAATGGGCTTGATAATATGCCTATGGAATTCCAATTGAAGCCCATGCTAGAAGTCCGTCACATTTAACATGGGCTTCAATTGGAATTCCATAGAGCATATTATCAAGCCCATTATCGCCATTTTAGCGGCAGTTTTCTGCCCCTAAAGCGGCGATAATTTTCTCGCCTGGCTTGATAATATGCCCCTTTGTTCCTTCATTGGTCTAACTACATACTCACAAGTCTTCAGAATATGACCAAATTGAGAAGGGCATTAAAACTATAATTATTTAGCCAATGTCTTAATTTTTTTATTTTATCACCAGAAGTCACCTTAGGGGCCAAATCACAAAGCATTTTTAACTGTCGCTATGCTAAACACCCTTTACCACCGTATTAAGAAAACAGAGGGGCATATCAGTAAGGCGAGGCGATAGAATTATCGCCGCTTTTGCTGCCGTTTTCGGGCGAAAAGCAGCGATAATTTTATCGCCTAATTAGCAAGCTCACGCTAACGCGTGAAAACTTGCGTTAGCGTAGGAATTCATAACGCCCAGCTTTGCATCTCTAATGAGATGCAAAGTGGGCGTTCCTGACCTGACATGACAGGAGAAATGTCGCTAAGCGACATTTCTCCTATCATCAAGCCCAAAGCTATGTAGCATAGCGGCAAGAAAAGTAGCGATAACCCCTGTTATCGCTACTTTCCTTACGCCTGCTTCAGGACTGATATGGAAGGTGGATATCATGGCTAAGTTTGTGGGGCCCTATCAACAAGCTAACGCCACATTGCGTGTGATTATTGCTGGGTTTCCAGCGATAATTTCCCATTAGGCAGTTAGCGTGAAGATTTTTATCGCTTTTGAGATAAGCTTTGATAATAGCACGCTATCTGAGCGATAAAAATCCACGCTAGCCGGCGATAATTATCCTAGTGCTAAGTGCGCTTAGCGATAATTATCGCCGGTTGTTGCTGATATGCCCCAGAAGGCTGGAGGTGCACGTTTGCTGTGTGGCACTTTCTTGTGCTGGTGACGTGTACATTTGCCATTTGTGCTGTTATCTTTTTGATCTGCGTTATTGCAATGTGATTTTTGTTCTGCAGTTTTTGTGCTGCATTTTTTAGATTGTTTTGTTGTGATGTGCATGTTATGCTCTATGTGTGGTGTTATGCTCATTTGTGTATGTGACTGTGTTAAATTTGGTTGTTTACTCTACATATGTCAGAAAATTGTGCTATATTTCCATCAAAAAGCAAGATGTAACTGGAAAGTTCCTTACCACTCTTTAAGGTGATAAAATAGCACTGCCCTGGCTCTTCACCCGCTTAAGACAGAAGTCAGGCCAAAATTGTGGCTGCTACAATGCTCCCTTTTTGCGATATGGCCCTAGATGTTTTATTTACTATATTCGTCCATTCAAATAAAACTGGTACATTGCAATTAATCGGAGGTTGGCTGATCTGTTTCTTTACAGAATGTATTAGTGGAAAGAGAAAAACCAGATGTGGCTTTGAATGTCATTGTATCTGCCACTTGAATTTCAATTGCTTCTTAGTTTCAAACAGCTGAAGAACACATATAAGGAGTTCACTGCCGTTGGTTGTTAATCAGTATCCTGTCACTGGAATATTACAATTCTTAGGTTTTGCAGTGTAAACACTCTTAATGTGAGAAAGGTATTGCTGCTTAAGTACTAAGGGGTCTTTTCACAAAGGGACACTTCCTTGGTGAGTTATCCACACATGGACATTTACACCTACTGCCACATGGATGGTATTCACCAATTCCATGCAGCAATACACTCTGAAGGTTAGACTTTCAAGTTTACACTCCTCCAAATGAGGAAGCGAAGCCTCCTATGGCCAGATATGTGACTGCAAAGTTACTACAAATAACTTTCCACCTCTCTGGAGGTTTAGCCACCCCTGGGGTGAAGGATCCCAAATAGAAGGGAATAGAAAATACCACCCACCTGACCCAAACCTCATACATCTATCGTAGATTAAGCATAAAAAACCAGCTTGAATACCTTTACATAACATTGCTTCCACAGGACCACCTCATTTACAGAATGCAACACTACCCCTCCAAAATTCGAAGTGCAACCTACCCCACTTAAGAGGAAGAGGCACCTAAATCCACTCTTCATTTCACTTCTGGACCTGCAGAAGGATCCTCAGAGAACTTTATTCAGGACTAGGTGAAAATGTGAAACAGTTTCAAGGCGGGTAAGCACTGAAGGATAATTTTCCTCACTATTTCCATAGCCACATTAAAGATTTATATATATACTTGTGGCACGATAACTAAGGAGTGCATGTGGAAACGTGTATCAAATTTTTGTTTGTAACACTTGTCTCTCTATAGGGACGACGCTGACCCGCAGACTCTGACAATTGATGCATCAACCTATTACTTGGCTGTAACTTTTTTTTCCACTGTCCAGTTCTGGTATGGTGGTATGATTCACACACCCACACTGTTCAAATTTTCACCTGGTCCTGAAGAAAGCCATGTCACCTCTGTGGAGGGCATAGGCTGAAACATGTCGACCAATCGACCACGTCGAAAGCATGCTACGTTAAATATTCCTGTCATGGTCCACATATATCTTTAATTCTGACCCCTGGATGTTTCATTAAAATTAATCTTCAACATACCAGATAGTTAGTTTTATCTTCACTGTCACTCATTTCACATACTCCCTCCATGCCCGGCTCATTTGAAGGTTTTTATTATACCTCCCTACAATCATAAACAAAAGATCCCTGAGCTACTCTCTCACAGTGAGGGGGTTGTAGCCCGCACTGCGACTAGGTTCGCAGTGCGAGGCGGTTCAAGATGATGAAGCATGTCACTTACAGGTGGTTGAGGCAATTTGTCCTATAAAAGGGACTCCCCTGCACTCTGCTGTCACAATATTGACCCAGGGTGGCTTGTTTGTGTTGCCATAAAAATAAGACCTTCAGACTGACTCTTCAGTATACATCCTAGACCTGGCAAAGGACTCTAAAATGAGTGCCAGCTGCTGTGGCCTGCTGTGTACATCAGAGGACTGCTTTGCCGCACCTAGAAGGACCGCTTTTGCTGCCTGAAGCCTGCCTCGAATCCTCAGATGCCTGTCTTGGTGCTGCTCCACCTCTTGAGCCCAGGACTAGCACAGGGACTCTAAGGGCTAGTTGACTGGTCTTCTGATCAGAGCCTCCAGGTCAGAAAAGTCTCCCTCCATCTTGAACCTACACCTGTAATCAGATTGATTGAATCCTGACTCTCCAAGCGGTGCTTCTCCAATCTTGGACCCTTGGAAGTGATGGCAAAGGTGCCCAGATAGCCACATTTTTGGGCTAATAACTACACTGAGAACCGAGAGGAGACTGGCATCAACATGCCTGTCTATCCTCACTATGTACAACACCGGCCAGCCTGACTTCACACTAGATCGCGCAACATTCTTTTTAGGGGCAGCGGCAAACCCTGTTCAGCAGTCCTTTGCAGAAGGTGTATCCTGTCGAGTGGAGTCTCATCCCACTGGAGAATTTTGACTTAAAAAAAAGAGACTATGTCCAAACAAAGAAATCTTCACTGCCACTCCATCCAGTGAGTCACCAACAATGATGTCTCCTCCTCAGACAATGCCTGCAGCCTTGCCCTGCTGAACATCTGCCTTCCCGCAAATTTTTGGTGAAATGTCTTCCAAGTCCGAAGGTAAGCACTGACTGGGCCCAACCCACTTTTATTATCTGACTCGCGCTCCTTCGTGGTCGGCCATATTTTTCAACTTTGACCCAGTCTCTCACGGCAAGATGTCTGCGGTTGGCGCTTTGATCTTTTAGGTGCTAGATTTTTCCTAAAACTTAAAAAATTCATAACTCCTGCTCTACTGATTGGATTTTTGCTGTTTTACTGTCAAATGTTCTCTATTTTTCTAAATTGGTGTGGCATTTTTCTTGGGTTGTGTTTTCACTTTATTACTGTTTCTGTGATATTTTACACATTGCCTCTAAGTTTAGCCTGACTGCTTTTGTGTCACGCTACTAGAGAGTTAAGCACAGGTTTATTTAGTGACAGGGATTGTGGTTGTTGCTTAAGTAGGACTTACACCCTTTCAACCAAGAACCCAATTTCTCACAGTTAAACACAGGTTGAATTAATGCCTGTATGTGGTTTACTTTGACAAAGAGTGTGGCTTTTGTTGAGAAGAGCTCACCCCCACCCCCCCCAAGCCAACATCCCAATTTCTCATAACCTCAGTTTTAGGCAGTGGTGGGTGTGGGAATTCCCTACTTCCTTACAATATTAGATATGTTGAATGCATTCATCACCTGGCTAGAATATATGCATAACTATTATCAAGGTCGAGGTAGTTCCTCTTTGGCCAAAATGGACGCCAAAGTTTGAACCAAGTGGCTGGTATTCCTGTTGCAGGAAGACCTGAAGTTCATATCATGGTGCCCTCACACACCTGTTAGGGTGTCATGCTTCATTATTGGGCACTCCTCATCAGGCCAGCGCTGCAATGCCTGACGGGCCTGGGGGCTCTTTGTCGGAGATCGTTTGATATGAAAAGCGCCATATAGATGAATGCAAGTGAGGGAGTTAACTAAACGTGTAACTAGTGGAGTGAGTGAGTGTTGACTAAAATAGGCTCTGATATCCTAAAAGGAAATCTTTATAGCATAAGGGTACCAGGACTGAATAAAAACAGTGGTGCTATCATGTGGTCATCAAGTACCAGGATAGCTACTAGTGAAGTGTTGCCAACATATTTCATGCCTCGACAGCCCAAGGATCAGGCGGCACTTTGTTAGGACCAAAAAAACAATCAAGTTATGCCCCTACCTGGGGCTTCAGGTCTCCTTAAGGGATGACCTAACAATGTTCACCGGTCTACTCCTAAATGGTTGCCGGCCTATGGTTCCACCTAAAATAAAGGGAAACATAAGGTCGACAAATACATGCAAAAGGCAATTAAAAATCAAGTTCTCGGTCCACTATAGTGGTACATAGGTGAACTCATTAATGCCTCTTAAATAGGTGATGTGTGGCTGCACGGCCAAACACTGAGGTATCCAACACTCACAGTGCAAAGCTCAACAGACATGCAATAAAAGTGTCTAGGTTGCGATACGTGGAGGTATCATGTGGATGGTAGTCCAATCGCATACATCAAATCTGCTCACATGATTCAGGGGGTAATAGGCTTGCACACGTAATGTAGCAGAATCTCTGTGTTGGTATGAACGTGACTTACCTCAAGAGAGCCAAGGTATTCCTCCTTAGGCAAGATGGAGGGACCCGATCAATTGGAGGGACATCTTCATAGGACAGAAAAAGAAGCATCTGAGGTCATAGGTTAAAACAAACTATCAAATGCCAAGACTTTCATGTTCCCATTGTTAAGGAGCAGGAGTTAGCTCTGTGTCATGTCACAGAAATAGGAGTAGAAAGCTTATCAGAATTATGTCACTAAAATAGAAAATGGCCCACATGCGATATGTATTGTTATAAAGCAGGTCAAAGGTGAGTGCAATAACCATCATACGCTGTTGTTTAGGATTGATAGGACAATCTAGAGTCCTGTAGACACTCAGCAGCCGGGGATGAGTGTGCAGTATGAAATTCCCTCAGGTGAGGGAGTGCCCCTAGTGTTGCATATATTCTTCTTCAAGGGAGTTAATGTTGCTGAGCAGAAATCACCTATTTGACGGTCCAATATATGATGTGTGAAAGTGATTGCTTAACATTTTACCGACATCGATTTTTCCAGTACCCTGCCCTAGGGTTACCAGAGCCACAATGGTGTGTTGCAATGTGTGACTCTGCAGACAGTAACGGGAGACGAGGGGTAATAACAGCCAAATAGCGAAGTAACCAGAGGTACCATGCCCTAGGGCACAAAGGCTGTGGCGTTGTGCCATAACATGCGATTCAGTGATCAGTAACGGGAGACAGGGGCAATCACCCACTAAGATTCACCATGTCTGATTTTGAACTGATACCATAACATGCAATTCGGTGATCAGTAACGGGAGACCAGGGACACTAACCCGCCGAGATTGGCTGTGTTTGAATTGGGGCTATCATATGGTTGTGCAAACAAAATTAGAAGATGCCTCATCTCAGAAGACTTATTTGTCGGCGATTGGGACTCTGTGGTATCACCTACCTACCTCCATTTACCTGGAACACTGCGGCTGCGAGGCGGCGTCCCTTTCATAGAGGTGCCTGTCAAGTGATCATTAAACTCATCGATTATACTGGATCCACGTAGGATGGCCGGACGGTACTGCGGCCAAATTGAAGGGGAAAAAAGTATATCCTATTTTACCGTAGAAACTATAGTTCCAAAGTTAATGTAGTAGAACATGGGATAAGGGTAATGGAGGGATATGTGCCAGTAGGCCACTTCTCTAACATTGGCCATAGGTGGTCCGTACTCAAAATTTTAAAATGAACTCATGTGTTAATAGGAGTAATAGCTAACTCAGCAGCCATATTGGGAGTGATAGTAATATTGGTGTTGTAGGTGCGAGAAGACGAGAAGAGATAGTCTCCAAGTCCAAATGACACTATCAGAAAGTTGACGTAAGTAAACGTCATATAGTGGGAACACGGGCTAAGGAAAGAGCCCTGTGTTAATGTTATCATAAATCCCTGTGTGTAGCCAGGAGAGATAGTCTCCCAACCCTAATGACACTCTCAGAAAATTGACGTAAATAACCACCATATATTGGGACCAGGGGTTAAACAAGGACCCCTGTATTAGTGTTATAGTAATTCCCTGGGTGCTCACCCCATAAGGGCCCAGTCGGAATACAACCCAGAGTGTGGGGCTAGGGTATGCACAGACAGAATAGAGTACTGCAGTAAATGTTAAGGTATTCAGCTCGTGCCACGGAATTTCATCATTCAAGCCTATGCTGTTCGTGAACAGGCAGAATATCCAGCACAGCTCCACCTCGAAGAGTTTCTTCTTTTACCAAGATGTATTGGTTTCAAGTACCATCCAGTACATGTCCTCCGCTGACTGAGGATGATCAATGAAATGTGCACTCATTTTTATGGTGTTTCTTTGGCAGCAGATATTGCTCTGGTGTTCAATAATTCAGGCTTTTACTGCTCCAGTGGTCATGCCTATGTACCTCAACGGACATGGACTTTCGATCAGGTAAATGCTATTTTTTGTATTGCAATAAGTAGGAGTATGCTGGGTCCAAATCTGGTTCTTGTTGAGGACCACCTCTTTTGAGTGTTTCATCAGGTAACTCACTCAGCATTGACCACCGGGATAGTGTCCCTTGACCGGAGTCAAGTTCCAAAGTGTTCTTTGTGCGGGTTATTCCTTGTTTGTCGGTCGAGTATGGCCAAAATGTCCCGCAAGTTGCTTGTCCGCTTAAAGGGGAAGTGTGGCATAGGGATATCTAGGTTCCCAGATCAAATGATCCACCAGTCTTTCCTTATCACCTTATGTATCCTATTGGAGTTGGGTGTGAATATCGTTAATTAAGTGTAGTGATGATATCTTCCTACTCTTTATGCCTTGGCTTCAGTAGTGCCTCTCTGTTGTTTTTCGAAGCCCTCTTCTGGGATTTCTTTATCATGGATGTCGGGTAGTTCCTGGTTTCCAAGTCCTTACTCTGTAATGTGGCTTCATTGTGGAAGTCGGCAATGGAGCTGCAGTTTCTGCACAGACATAAGAATTGGCCAAAAGGAAGAATATCCGGAAGCGCTTTGGGGTGATGACTGTCGTAGTGCAGTAGGTTATTACAATCCATAGGCTTTCTGAAGGTATTAGTCGCCAGTTGTCCATTTCTCAGTGTTATGGTGAGATCCAGGAAGTGAATCTCTGTTGAAGAAACTGTGCGTTTGAACCTTAAGAAAGGATCCAGTGTGTTAATCCACTCATAAAAGGAATCGCAGGTTTCTTCATCTCCCTTCCAGAAGTTGATGATGTCGTCTCTGTAGCGACGCCAAGTCAGGATGTTGGTAGAGCAAGGGTTGTTATTATGAATGTGTATTCGTTCGAATTCAGCCACGTACAGGCAAGCCAAACTCCCAAACGGTGTCCCATGGATCTGGTGGTACATGGTGTTCTAGAACAAGAAGAAGTTATCTCTTATCGTTATAATGGCACATTCCATTATGAGGTTTATCGGGGTTTGGGAGGTCAAATTCTCTGCTGAAAGACACAACTCCACAAAAGTCAGTGTAGCTTCCTGGGGTACGTTGGTATATAATGCCTTCAGATAGCTAATCTTGTCTCTTCTTGCCGGCCCAGTGATCATGTTTAGAGCATCTCTTGTGTCTTGAAGGTATGGTGGAATCTTTTCCACAAGAGGCTGCAAGAAGTGATCGCAGAATTTGCTAAAGGTTCTAGAAGAGACCCTATGCATGAGACAAAGGGACGACCAGGCTGCGGAAAGAAACCCTCGTGGATTTTTGGTATGATATAGAAGTAAGGGGTCCTTGGTCCCTGTTGATAAGGAAACCCTCTTCATTAGGTAAAATCCACCCTTGTGCTTCAGCCGAATCCACAAGGGACTTGATCCTTGTGGACAAAGAATTTGTAGGATCCGTGGTAATGCGTCTGTAGTATCTTGCTTCTGACAGTTGATGTAGGCATTCCTTGTTGTAGTCCACTGGCTTTATTATGATGGAGTCATTCTCCGTCAGTTGCTTGGTGGCTCTCCTGGGATGAAAGGTTGTTGTATTTTGTCATAGTATCCATAGAGCTTATGTCCTTGATGACAGCTTGTTCAAAAGCCAAGATCTCATGTGGCGTCATATGTCCATGTGGTGAGAATTTGGATGGAGTGCTCAGACCTGTGTCCTTATAGGTGCGGGGTTCTTTGTCCAGGCAATATGCTCCTAGTCTCCATTTCATAAAGAACCCATGGAGTTCTCTGATGAGTTGGAAGCGGTCTCATGGGGAGCTGGTACAAATCCCAGGCCTCTTTCTAATACTTTTTGTTCAATCAGTGTCAGCACCTTGAGTGACAGGTTCACCACTATCTTCGTTGGTTGTTCTTGCTCCTGAGTTCCATTTGTTGTGATGATTGGGGTTCCGGTTGGCCTTGTCACTGGACATGTTTGTGTCCTCCTCTTCTCCTGCCTCTGCCCTGGCCTCTTCCTAAAAAAGGTTGCTGATAGGGATTGTGTTAGTACAGAGGGCTTAAGTGTGGTTGGAGCATTTGGAAAATTGGGTTCTATGGTGGTTGATGTCCAAAGAACGGGCCCATTGGGTATCCAAACATTGGTTGTGTTGGGTGGCCTCTGTTGCTTCTGTGGCTGTTCCAGCTATCAATACCTGAAGAGCAGCTGAATTATCCATGCTGTGGGTGGCTGTTGAAGAAGCCGTCATCTGAGGAACTGTCGCACCCTGGAACTTGAAAGTCTTCTGTAATATAGGGGTAGATATTCTCCTTATCAAACCTTTTGATATCTTTCTGTAGTTTGTTAATCTTCTGACGCAGCAGATGATATGTGTGTTCCTCCATCTCAGAATTGATTTTGGCAAGTTTGCTCTTGTAGGTGGAACTATTAATGCCTGATTTTAGATTATTTTCAGCCACTGTACATTACAACTATTTGATTTATTGTTTTCATTTTTAAATTATAACTTAAATAATGAATTTTAAAAATATATTTATGATATGTTTATTACATGTTTATTTTTTAATATGTCCCCACCCAATTTCAGTATTACTTCTGAAGTTAATAAAATAAATTAAAAATAAATTTCTTAAAGTGTTAGTTAGAATTTAGCATATCATACAATATTTTGTATTAATCCTTATGTTGTGTTAGTGTTATTCCTAAATAACACTAGAATTGAGCATGTGTCGTCAGTAGTAAAACTATAGTGTATACTGGTGCAACGTTTCTGAATTGCAGTTGCCATATGTTTCACACACTCAAGATTTTGCTTACTGGCAAATTGTTGTAGCATGACAACTGTGATAGTCTTCTTTTATTTGTCTAATTGTATTGACCATTTGGGTGCAACGCTTGCCATACAGAAAAATTAAGCCTTTAAAATATAAAAAAGTTATTAATGTACATTAAGAGTAGATTATTAACAGTTTCACCGCTACATGTGAAGTCCTCTTAGGGGTTAAAACTGCCCTCACTCACTAGATAGTGTCATACATCATCGAAGGGCATGCTATAACACTCTGGCATAAACCAATGCTCAGAGTGGAGCAACAAAAGTATTTCTTTGTTAAGGGCATAAAATAAGCCCTAAAACCACTGGGACCCTCCCAGCACACAAAAGGGTTTAAAATACATAAGAGAGTGCTGATTGCATTTTATTCACGGCTATTCTTGGTAAGATTGAAAACTACTGGTCAGGGTTCAATTGGACTATTAGTATCTTGAGTCCATGCCACCTTTGTTCATCAAAATATTTGGGCCATCTAACAGCCCCTCAAGGAAGTTGGCTTTCATCAGAATGAAAATCGCTATCTTATTTTTCAACCCTACTATGCCCCCTTTAGCTTTTTTGGCATAAATGGGTATAGGGAATCAAATTGTGGCCCTACTTGCCACTCTCAGGAACAACTTGTAGAAAGAAATCTTACCATCAGCCACAAGCCTTTAGAGGGTCGGCTCCGGGTAAATTATCACATACTCAAATGTGCTTCAAGCCAATACCTTATCATGGACTCCGACTGTGCACTAAATACCCAGTGGATGACACACACGCACACAAACATTTGCATGCCAACACATATGACTCAGGCTGTTCGCTCTGATCTCACTTTCGGGTTTCATACCCGAGTTTCACCAGAATATTTTCAAATCCGCAAAGGAGTGGGAGCATCACCCTTTATTCAGAAGCTGAGTGAAAAAAGAAGCAGAGAACACAAAACACATGAGCTTTGTTGAACAGAGCAGAGCCACTCTATCTCTACTGCCTCTATCCTACTGTTATTCTTTGGACCTTAGTGTGTCCTCTCATGAACCTCGTGCTCCCCTGTCACCTTTTCTCAGTCGTGCATTTGTCATAACTCGTAAAACCACATCCCTGAGACCCCACCCGGGATGAAAATCACATAGGTTTATGTTTGTATTTCAATCTCTGTTGGGTGACTTGGGGTCCTACCTGTTCCTCTAATCATCCTGCTGTGCTCATATTTTCAGCTCTTACATAGTGCGGTCTTTTCCAAATGCACTCTACATATCCACAATCTGGCCGTCGGGTTCTCATTCTACCCGAAGTTCCCATTTTCTATTGACATTACGGTACGGAGAATTGCCCCATATTCCACTAGTGTAATTGAGTCTTAAATCCTTTGGAAGTCACTCTCTCTAGTTTGCTATGTGGGCTGGGGGTCACCCTCCCTCCTGCTGCACCCTCACCAACTTTGTCAAGGGACTAACGCTGCCTTCCGGCAACTCGCTGCCCTCCAAAGTGTGAGACATTTCAACACAGCCGCCATTATTAGTTCTTGATTTCATCGGTCAGCATGTGCCAGGTGTTTGTTGCAAAGAACACTAGAGTTCTTACTATTCTTGCCAGTGGCTCCATAAAAACCGCCATCATGGAATCCTGAGTGCCCCACATGTTGATTTTTTAGTCCTAACACAGACTTTCGTTAGTGTATATTATACACCGCTGTCTGGTCTGAATCACTCATGATAGTGAGCCCGGTTAACATGTTTATCTGCAACCAAAATTCAATTACAAAAAAAGTAGTTCAGCATGGTCCATTATCATGAGGCCACCTTGACCAGTATTAACAGGGCATTTTTTAATATACCGCTGCTATCCATCTTAATCCTATTTCCTATTTGATAGAATTCAGGAAATACCTTGGATATGTTTTCATTACTTTTAAGTCTCTATACCCAATGTTGTTCATGTTTTAAATGAAGATTTTTTGCATCTAATTTTGCTTTGGGGAAAAATGGTTTATCAATGACTATTCATTTTAAATCCTCCACTGTATGTATACTTTCCAGATACTCATGATCCTAATCTTCATTTTCCTGGTGGTCATCCCAATATATACAATACATTGCATGGGCACCTAATGAGGTAGATAACATTTTTTTAAGTTTCATGTTGGGTAATTAGTAATTATCCTAGTGGACTTCATACCTAAGTCAACTGACCCACAGTTTTGGCTCAGCCACTGCTTTGCCTATACATGGACTTGTATGTAACAACAGAATCCTAATGCTGGTCTTTTCCGCGATTAAAACAATAGAGATTCCAAATGTAGACCATTTGAATTGACTAACTGCCAATTTTTTGATACAATCCTCATCACCATAGCTAAGGCCGTGCTAAATGTTGTTATACAAATACGAATGTTAGTCCTTTGATTCTCATGAGTCTCTAGCAAGGCAACTCTGTTGTTGTTTTGGGCTCTCTTCCATGCCCTCCTTACTACTTTTCTAGGATAGTTTTGATCCTTCAACTTAAATGTTATGCCTAAATTTGAGCTCTCATCTTCAAAAGCAGTGATCTCTTTGCAGTTCCTTCTGAATTGCAGTAATTGCCAGTGAGGCAAATTTTCTCAAATGGCCTTAGGATGAAAGCTATGAAATGACATTAGATTTTCCCTGTCTGTCTGTCTGTTTATGATGTGCCACTGTAACTAATCTGCCATCCTTGGGTCTGATGACCAAGTCCCAAAAATTGAGAGATACTTTGTAGATTAACAAAAGTAAAAAACAATTCCTGCTGTTCAACCACACCAGGAGCCTTTCAATGGACTCCTTGTATCCTTGTCAAATGATCAATACATCATCATGTATTCAGAAAAAGGGTTCGCCTGGGAGTAGAAGTGTTTTCTTTCAAAACTTGAGACGTACAAACACGCAAATGTACTCCCCATGGAAGTTCTATGTGACGGAAAATAAATTGTGTCCTTGAACTTAAAAAAGCTTGCCATTTGAAATTTCTAATTTTCCTAGTACGGGAAACTTTTCCCCACTTGCAAGGTTTCTTCCTGAGGAATATTTGTATACAGGTACTCAATGTTGAACCCTGCCAGGAACTGAGTGAGGACTGAATGTACTATCTTCTTTAATCAAATTAAGTACTTCCCTGGTGTAGGACGGCATCTTCTCCACAATTGGTCTTAAATAAAAATCACAAAAACAAGACAAATGTTCTAGAACTGAGCCAATGCCCAAAACGATCGGCCTTCCGGGAGGGGGCTCTTTGTTCTTATGTATTTTCGGTAATGTATAAAAATACGGTATTACTGGTTGCTCATTGAACAAAAAAGAAGCTTCATTCTGGGAAATCCCGTTGTTCTGTAATGCTTATTCCACCAGCGTTCTGATTTCCCTATGTATTTCCAGGGTGGTATATTTCTCCAGGATCTTGTAATTTCTCTTATCCTCCAGGAAACACAGGCTTTGCAAATCATAAGGTTCCTTGTCTGTATGAAGAAGGCACCTCCCTTGTCAGCCAACTTTATCACTCTCCTGGGGTCATCATATAACTTCTGTATAGCCTATCTGTCCAATCTCCTCAAATTCATAAAAGATCATCTCTTTCTCTGTATTTCCTGTTCAATCTCAGGGATGACCATTTGATCAGAGGCCCCTATCTCACAGCCTCCAATATGGTGAAGAAGATTGTGTCAAAAAGTTTGTGGTTAGTCAATTTAAATGGTCTAAATTTGGAACCAAATTGTTTTTATTTCCGAAAAGAGCTAGCATTGAGAATCTGTTGGTACACATGAGACCCCGTCTAGGCAAAGCAGTCGCAGAGCCAAGACTGTGGGATCTCCCGTCTGTGACAGGACGTAATGCCTCTGGGTCAGATAAAGCATGTCCACTAATGAGCAATGTTAAGTCAGTTGACTTAGGTAGGAATTCCTCTTGGATACTACCTCATTAGGTGCCCATGTAAGTCATTGTATATTGGGATGACCCCAGGAAAATAAAGATATAGGATCAGGAAATA
This sequence comes from Triturus cristatus, assembly GCF_964204655.1. NCBI lineage: Eukaryota > Metazoa > Chordata > Amphibia > Caudata > Salamandridae > Triturus > Triturus cristatus. Next base: position 188,174,476 of record NC_140589.1, read on the forward strand.
TATGAGTAATCTGAGATGCCAAAAATCAATAACAAAATTGACCACACATTATCTACAAAGGAAACATACAGTGGATGGTTTGAAATGGCTAGCAATTAATAAACCTTGGATCCTGAAACAATATCAGACGCAAAAAACGTTCTTTTAAAGCATGGAAAACATTGGGTATGCAGACTTAAAAGTAATGAAAATGGATTAAATAACGATATCCTGTGGCATTTCCTGAACAGTATTAAATAGACAATAGGATTAGGAATGAAGCAGTGATATGTTAAAAAACACCTTGTTAATACTTGTGAAGGGGTCTCATAATAATGGGTAGGGCAGAACTACTTCTTTTGTAGTTGAATTTTGGTGGCAGATAAACAATTAACCGGGTTCACTAACATGGGTGATTCAGACCAGACAGCGGTTTATAATACGCACTAGCAAGAGGTCTGTATTAGGTTTAAAAACTCGACATATTGGGGCATGCAGTATTCCAAAATGGCTGTGTTTTGAGGCCACTGGCATAGTAATAATGGAATAGTAAGCAATACTCACATGACACGGGCCAACTGATGAAACCAAGGACTAATAATGGGAGCATCGTTGCACAGTCTCACACATCGGAAGGAGGGGAGTGGCTAGACAGCAGCGTTAGACCCTTTGTGTTCGCCTTTTCTTTTTTTCACACAGGTTGTGACTACTGGGCGACACTTCCATACTTACCCCAGGTTTGGAAATACTCTGATGAAAGTTGGGTAGGAAACCCAAAAGGGAGATCAGGGTGAACACCCTGAGTCATATGTGTTTGCATGTATATGTTTGTGTCATCCACTGGGTGTTAGTGCACAGTGGGAGTCCATGATCAGGTATTAGATTGAAGAACTTTTGAGTATGTGGTAAATTACCAGGAGCCTGGCCTCTGAAGGTTTGTGTCTGATGGTAAAAGATTTTTCTAATGGTTGTTCCTGTAAAGATTCCTGAGAGTGGCAAGTACGGCCACAATGTGATTTCCTGTCCCATTTATGCAAAGAAAACTAGAGGGCACAAAGTAGGGTTGAGAAATAAGATAGAGATCTTCACTCTGATGAATGCTGATGACCTTGAAGGGCGGTTAGATGGCCAAAACATGTTGATGAATACAGATGGCAGGGGACAAAGATACTAATAGTCCAAATGCACTCTGGTCCATAATTTTTAATCATACCAAGAGTAACCCTGGGCGTAGTTCGCGAAGTAGCACTACGCGAAGCTACGCAAAGTGCAGTTCGCACTACGCGAGCTACGCGTAGCACTTCGCGAACTGTGTAGTACCCTGTTCGCACTGTGCAAGATGTCGTTTTCAATTATTGCACAGTGCGCACAAGCAACCGGCACTGTGCAATCATTGAAAACGGCATCTTGCACAGTGCGAGCTGTAGTTTTCTGCCGCTCGAGTAGATTTTTACTCGAGCGGCCGCTTTCTCAACGCGAACTGGTAGTTTCTCATCGCGAGCGGTCGCGATCATACGCGACCACTCGCAATGAGAAACCTGACCTTCTCGCATTGAGAATCTCGCCGGCAGGTTTATTTTCCACGCTCGCGATCGCCAACTTGATGTTGCTGATCGCGAACGAGGAAAAAGTCTCGCCGGTATGTCATTTTGCTTGCTCGCGGTCGCCAACTTGACGTTGAGGACCGCGAGGAAGCAAAAAATGACCGCTGCACTACGCAACACTACGCTACGCATGTTTGCACTGTGCTACGTGCAATTCGCGTAGTGCAAAGTAGCGCAAACTTAGCAAACTACGCGACCGTAGCGTAGTGCTTTGCCCAGGCTTAACCAAGAGGGGCCATTAATAAAATGAGTTGGGCACTCTCTTAGGTATTTTTAAAACCCTTTTGTGCGCTAAGAGGATCCCAGTGGTTGTAGAGCTTATTTCTTTTGCCCTAAAAAAAAAAGAAATACTCTTTTGCACCACTGAGCATTGGTGTGTGCCAGAGTGTTGTTGCACGCCCTATAATGAAGCTTTACGCTATCTGGTGTATAAGTGCAGTTTTAATTCCTTAGATGACTTCCCATGTAGAAGTGAGGCTGGTGATAAATTCCTCTCCCTTTTCTTGTGTGTGAGATATACATTTTAGGGAGGACAAAAGGAATGGTCATACCTATTGCCCCTCTTTAAGTATGTGGTTGTACATTAAAAAGCACAAATGTATTTGCAACTCTGAATATATGCATTGCAACTTTTTTGAACCTTCAGGAAAGGGGGCATGAAATGAGTTTCTCTTTCATAGCAATCCTAAATGAGATGCATCAAGGAACTGATTGGATCCAACATTCAAAGGTGTATGACATCCATTGTGAACCTGGAATCGGTCCATGATTGACATCCTCGAATCTATGAATGCAGGTTTCGGTCATTCACTGAAGCACAATGTGTTCCAGGGGAATACTGGATAATCCTTCCAATGCCTTGTACATCATTATTATTAAATTTAAAAAATAAATGTCTGTCTCTCTAAATAAGAGTTGCAGCAACGGCTGTAATTTTAGAATTCCACTGCTGAAAAAAAGGCCAGTTGTCTCTCTAAGTCCTTCTTCCCTGAATTTACAGCCACTGGGTAGGATTTTCAATTGCATTAATATGCGGGAGGTAGGATTTTTGTAAATCCTACCAAATATCAGATTTTGCATCATGACCTATTAGCCGATCTGTTGCTGCATAAACCATTCTCAGATCACAAACTGGTTGCTGTGCAAACACTGTGATTGCTTTGTGACTCAATAATTGTAAATCAGGGGGTGATATTGCACTGGCTTTGTGTCAGAGAAGTGAATCAGACTAGCATATAATATATATTTTTTATTTACTTTCCAGCCGTGAAGCAGCATGAAGCTTTGCTTCGTATTACTTAGCATCAAGGGGGGCATTTTATGGGTGTGCCCATGCAACTACCCACAGTTTTTGATGCAAAAACCTATTGACTAAAAATGTGTGACCATGTTTTGCGTAAAAAATAAAGCCTTTTGAAACCTGGTGTCAAAATGAGAAATGTTTTAATTTCTTCTTTCTTTTCCAACTTTTAATGTGTTCTGCACTGTTCAGCACACATACAAACTAGGAAAAGTTTTAAATGTTTTCTTGGCATAGTATTTCATACTTTAAGGGAACCCTTCCAGTACAAAACCTATGCAAGACTCTCACACACACCCTTGCACTACGGTGCAAACGTGTGTGTTGCACACGGAGTAAAATTCTGCACCAGCACTAGGGAACTTTAGAAAAACTTCTCCCAAGATTTTAGTTGTATGTCCCAGGAGTCCCCTATTTCAGAAGATGTTGTATAAAATGAGTTACACTTGGGTCTTTTTCCACTTAAGTGATGGTAAACAGTCTGTGATGCGGACGGTGGTTCAGCCAGCACACATCTAAATACGGTGGGCGAGACACCATCAGCTCGACGGGATGCTTGTAACTGCTGCCACGGAGATACAATGGAAGTGCCACCAAGATCTAAATCAGAACCTAAGTGCTCTACTGGGGATCCTTGGGGTAGACTGTGCGTCATGAACATACATGCATGTTTTTCTTTTCACACTTGTACTTTTACTGGTGCATAGATAATTTTTGAGTTGTTGGAACATGCTTTTCCTATTTGCCATACATGTGGGTCCATAGATGCGGGGATATGTGACATACTGCCCGTAATGCTGTTGCTTAATTTATGTACAAACTGATATGTTCATTGTAACGTATATCATAAAATCAAAAAAAAGATGCTTAAAAAAAATTGGGGCTTGTAGTTATGCTATATATGCCAATAAGGGGTATGCCAATTTCTTCATGTTGAAAAGCAGAGCACAGGAACTTTACCGCTGGCTAGCAGGATTAAAGGGCACACATTTCAATAGCCTGCAAATACACAGTAAAGGTATAAATCCTCTGGCGCAACACACAAAAGAAAATTATTTTCAATAAATACCTTAGCCAAGTCCAGCTATCGAAGTATCTCCTTTAGGTCTGTGGTAAGATTCCAGATCTCTTATCAATAACATTTTATTCCCCACACTATTGAATGAATATGCTCAAACTGCAATTCAAGGATTCTTCTTCTTCTTGACAAACCTTAGAATGCCTTTGATAGGTTTCTCAGCTTTAGAGATGGTTTCCACCAAGTACTTTTTCCAGAGATTTATGACACAATAGCACCAACACATGTACCTGTTAAGGAATAGACACTGGCAAGGTATGTTGAGTCCACATCGTAACTGCCCAAGGAAGACCCCTCCTCTCGGTACAGAATAAAAAACATGAAAGATGTCTAGTGTCCCATTAAGTGGGTCTCAAAAAGGAAAAGATCACAAAGGTTAAAATAAAGTTTTTGCCATTTGTATTGCTCTTTATTGAAGATGTAGAAAAATTCTTAATTTAATAGTAAGCCAGCATAGTTCTCCTTATGTTAGCAAAGAGGGAAGCACAAAGCAAACAATATCAATATGTACATCCAGTAGAAGTTTCAACAGTTAGACATTAAAACCAGGGAGAACAATAGTAGCAACTATTTCTCACATCGTGGCCTGCACCAGGGACATACATCCCACAAATGACATGTGCTGAATGAAATGGTCCCTGGTAGCTGAGCCCCCCAATCGTTTGTCCGCCATGAGAGAAGAGTGGAAATCTTGCTTAGCAGAATTGTTCAAAATGTCCTCTAGGTGCAACAATTGGTCAAGGGCTACTTACCGATCCACACAATAACTCGTTTAAGAAAATCTTATCCTACTTTACAGTCCCAGTAACAAATACAGGCAGGCGTTCCTCTACATCAAAACTTTGATCGACAAGGAGTGCAGATGATTGCATAGGCTAATGGGTAAAGTGATAAAGACTAGGGATATGTTGCGGACTTGTTTGGCAAGGTAGCACTACAAACTGACACAGGCCGGCCAAAAGGGAATGGTATGAAGGGAGGTGGCAAGAACTGAAAGTGGCTTGCACCGTTAAACTTAATTTCTCCTCCCGCCTGGGTCCACCATTTCTCTAACTTATACTCTGGAAGCCATTCTCCCACTATAGTGGACAATGAGTTTAGCATCTCCCTCATAGACAGCTCCCTTGCCCTGCCAATGCCTTTATTTGAGTCAGCTGGTGTCTCCCTTGCCCTGTAAGTAATTGCTAGAGGTAGAGCACCAGGACCAGATGGCATACCAGCTGACATATTTTTATAGGACAGAGTAAAATGGTCCAGGTACATTCCTATTTTGGCAAATGCCATTGTGTGTGGAGCACCTATATCGGATTCCTGGAACGGAGACAAAGTCATCCCGACCTATAAAAAATCTGTCGGATGTCTGCCACGCAACTATATGTTCCAAGCTGGCATTTGACTTAGTCCCCTGAAAGAAGAAATGGGAGGTTCTTGGCCACATGAGCATGCCACCGGACCGCATGCATGACCTTACTAGTTCATATATATGAGGGCAATTATGCTCAGGTTCGATGGGGCAGTGAGAGCAAACTTACTGACAGATGTTCTGTCAATAAAGGTGCTCACCAAGGCTGTGTTTGTTTTTATTTCTTAACATTTTGCACTTCCTTTCTTGTTTTCCACTCATGCTCCCACTTTGGCTGGTGCAAAAACACCTATACTGTTGCTTCTGGAGCACACTATTTTGATCTCCAAAACACCAAGCAATGAGGAATATTGAATAGCGCGTGGATTGGAGATCAATTCCGCAAAGACAAAGTAGGTGTCTTTAATTACCTGGGTTACCTAGTCTTCGACCATTTTATGGAAACCTCATGTGGATATAATGTGTGTTAAGCATTGGCAGATTACTGGCTCTACCCTCAAGGAACTTAGGGGCATATCAGCAAGGGAGTTATCTCCCTTTTTTTGGCTTTAAAAGCCAGAAAAGCGGAAATAAAACCATCGCATTATCAGCATGAGGGTGCTGACATGCATATTAGCATGTTAGCACCGTTTTTTCCTACGCCGACCTTTGCATCTCTAATGAGATGCAAAGTGGGCGTTCCTCCCCAGAATAATGGGAGAAATGTCGCTAAGCGACATTTCTCCTATTATCAAGCCTCACCCTAACCTGCAGAGCGATAAGAAAAGTAGCGCTAACCTCGGTTAGCGCTACTTTCCTTATGCCTGCTTTGAAACTGACTTAGCCATGATATCCTATGGAAGGTGGATATCATGGCTAAGTATGTGTGTCCCTATCCGCAACGTAGCGCCAAACGTTGTGCGATTATCACTGGAATCCCAGCGATATTTGCACATTTGGCAGCTAACTCGGTTGTTTTTATCGCTCTTGAGATAAGCGTCGCTGTTAGCGCGCTATCTCTGCGATAAAAACAAGCGATAGCCGGCGATAATTATCCTAGCGCTAAGTGCGCTTAGCTATAATTATCGCCGGTTGTTGCTGATATGCCCCATAGTATCTCTTTCAGTAAACCAATTGCACCAGTGTTACAGATTTATGATGCCAAAGCACTGTGCTCAGTGCTCTATGGCTCGGAACTTGGAGTTTTCACAACATTTCTTCCCTAACAAGTTCAGAGAATACGCTTTTGAGAAAACTAACACACCTCTCACCTAGAACTCGATTGAAACCCATGAATATGGGAAGGGAAGGCTAGTCGACAAGTTAGACTCCCCCCCACTGTTATTCTGAAGAAGGCTGTGGTCCACACTTGAACTAGTTCAGCATGCCACCGCCTTAAAGAATGTCATGGATGCTGACAGGTTTAATAAAAGGCGTAGCTCAAGCAATTTAAAAAGCTGCCATTTGTAATAGGAATAAGAGAGTTCTAGGAACAATCATGCTTCAAACTCATTCCTAAAGCACTATTGGTCATGGGTATTGCAGAATGAGGCTTGATTGAGTGTGAGCTCCTCACTGACGGAGCAGTTTTTAGATTTCAAGTGTTGTAGATTCCTACAATCATATTGGGATACCATTACTATGCCATTTGATAGGAAAATTCTATCTCTAATTCAGGGTTGACACACTGCCACTGAAAAACTTTACTAGTTAATAAGCTTCAAAATAGGGTGTTTTGTGCCCCACGTGTAATTGCAGAGGCTGCCCCCAAAGGGGGCCTCGAGGGCCGGCACCATAACTGACGCCGAGCCTTAGAACAAACTGGTTTTTGGCGCTGAGGCACCCAGAAGCAGGGGAAACACCCACACCCCCCCCCCACGGCGGCCGCCAGAAAGGCACTGATCATCAAGAATCTGCAATTCTAGTCCTTTTGGACCTGTCTGCAGCTTTCGATACCATCTCCCACAGCATTCTTACACACCGGCTGTGGGAGGTGGGTATCAGAGGGAAGGCCCTTAAGTGGTTTGAGAACTACCTGGCTGACCGTTTTACTACGGTATCTGTCAACGGTATTGCCTCTAAAACTCACCCAGTTACAATTGGGGTTCCGCAGGGTTCTATTCTTAGCCCAATGCTGTTTAATGTCTATCTAACCCCTCTTGCTGACATTATTAGGACCTACGGATTTGAAACAATTTCCTACGCTGATGATACTCAGTTGCTTGTTACCTGTAAGTCGGATCTGACGGATGTGCGAGCTCGCTTCAAAAACTGTCTGATCCGTATTAAGGACTGGATGAATGAGAATAAGCTTCAACTAAATGGTAGCAAGACAGAGGTTATTCTATTCGGAAAAGCAGAACAGCTCTGTTCCATTGATTGGTGGTCGGAAGAGCTGGGCATCTGTCCGCAACCTAAGCAATCAGTGCGTAATCTCGACATCATGATTGACAAGTCTTTGTCCTTGAGGACCCATGTAAATCAGGTGCTTGGGACCTGTTTCGGGATTATGCGAATGCTGCGGAAGATTTTCAAGTGGCTACCCCCGGAAGCAAAGAAACCTCTGGTTCAGGGTCTCATAATTAGCCGCTTAGACTATGGCAATGCCCTATTCACTGGGCTTAGCCATGATATGCTTTGTAAACTTCAGTTTCTACAAAACACGGCCGCCAGACTGGTTCTTGATCTTCCTCCTCGGTCCCCCTCTGCCCCTACTCGCAAAACTCTGCATTGGTTACCTGTTCGCCAAAGAGGGCGTTTTAAAATTCTTAGTCTTGCCCACAAGGTAATGTATGGAACTGGTCCACTGTATCTTGCTAAGAAGCTCCGATGGTATGTCCCCGGACGCTCTCTGCGATCTAGTTCTAGATTTACTCTGGTTATCGCGTTATTAACAACGCTAACCGCGTAGGCGATAACAAATCCAGCGATGGCGGCATTTTGGGAGGTTATCGCTGTTAATGCAGCGATAAAACTACAAGGATAGGGATATCCTTGTTGATAGCCCATGGTGGATTTAGCCATGTAATCCACCTCCCATTGGATTACATGGCTAAGTCTGAAAATTAGCAGACGTAAAAAAGCAGCGTTAGCCGTGGTTAGCGCTGCTTTTTTTGTCTCTAACAGGGTTAGCGCGACCCTGTGGTCGTATCAGCATAATCCACCCCCAATGGTAAGTATAGGTAAGTCTGCATTTTAGCAGATGTTAGTTTTTGGAGAAAACAGCTGTTTTCTCCAAAAACTAACGTCTGCTAAAATGCCTGGGCAACCTTGTAAATATCGTGATGTGTATATCAGCGATATTTAGAAGGTTGCACTGCCCAGTGACGCCCACTTTGCATCTCATTAGAGATACAAAGGGAGGTGTCGGGTAATAGGGTGCTAACATGTGCTAATGCATGCTATCACCCTCTTGTAAATAGGGCGATATTTTTATCTCTGCTTTTTTGGCTTTAAAAGCCAAAAAAGCAGAGATATGGCCCTTGTAAATAGGCCCCTCAGTTTCAAAGCAGGCATTGCAAACCTGCGATAACCGTGGTTAGTGCGGTTTATTTTATTGCTTCGCTGGTTTGCTTGAAGCTTGCTAATATTGCGCTGCTGTGTCAGCTCTGATTTCCAAGGAGAGATATGAGGGAAGGCCTACTTTGCATGTCATTAGCGATATTCATCGCTGACATGTAAAGTGGCAAAAAGACGGGCGCTATTGCCAGTAAACTGTCGCTACAGCTTGCTAATAGGGCGATAAAAATATCGCCGCTTTAGCGGCAAAAAGTGCCGCTAAAGCGGTGATATTGCCCTTGATAATATGCACCTACATTCCCCTATGTCTCGGCTGGAGTGGTGGCCTCAGCTCCCCCCCTCGTCCGCAAAAGTTTAGTGCTGCTAGCATCCAATCTCAGGCGGGCGCATAAGCTAAACATGGGGAAACTGAGACTGATTTGGCTTTACTTTATAAAACGTGCATCCAGGGTGCAGGGAATATCACCGGCAACTTGTAGCTCACGGAAGCATCCCGCATTAACGCCGTGGGTTAAACGGCAGGTGCATCGGCAGGGGGAGAGGCATCTATTCGGGATAACCGGGATACAAATTTCAGTTAAGCGTAATAAGTTACGGTACAAAGGAGCGAGGAAGGGTAGCTCGCTTGTTTTGAAGTTGACATAGTAGCATCGAAAATATTTGACTGTTATTAGTATAATTAATGTACCAATCCCATCTAAACATGCGGTGGTGGGTCTAAGAGTACGACTGAAGTGCACTACTGTCGAGATTTCACATGCTCCTCCCAGATGAGTGAACACGAACACCCACGTCTTACACAGGGCGCCTCAGTTTAAGAGATTTACGGCCAGATACCTGGACAGGGCACATTTAGCACAGCCAAAAGTGACAATACTAGTCACCCAGCCGGGATACTTTTTCCGCCGATGCTCTTAGGAATTTACGTTAAGCAAACAACTTGACCAATTGGGGGTACAAAAGCACTGAGGGACAGATTTACAAGCCCCTTGCGCTACTTTTGCCTCAATTCTAACATGGGAAAAGTGACGCAAAAGTGGGGCAAGGGGCTTGTAAATCTGCCCCTGAGTGCCTACGTGCTGTGTGTTCGTGTAACCTTCACAGGGCCTCTTTGGAAGATGGAAGATGGCGGCCGCGTGATACCGAGTGAAGGTCGCTCCCGCTGCCGGGTCTGAACAGCAGTCTCTTGCATACACGTCTATGGACTAAAAGACATGCCTTTCTCGGAATTATTTTAGCGATAATTCATTACTGATGGAGTTTGTTACCTCTGCTTAAAACGGTCCTAACCCAGGAGGAAAAATACCGATGCTCACCGTTCTTCGTTTTCACCAGCCCTGGCTACGGGTTGTCTCCGCCTCCCTGAGCCGCGCACACCTGAGGGCTTGGCGGGTGTGGCTTACGGTGGAAGGGAGGAACGAGGATTCCGTGTTTGGTAGGATGCCTACCCGCAAAAAACGGAAACTCTGCAGCAGCGGCAGCGAAACTGACAGAAGAGCCGCTGGTGGTTGGTTCTGGTGTAGGGGGAAAGAAAAACCCTGCTGCTGCGGACAAAGCGGACACCACTGGCAAGTCAGAGAAGAAGGGGAAGCCGGCAGAAAGGATTCCAGCGGTGAGTGCGCGCAAAGCCTCCCTGGCTAAAGGAAAGATAGGAGATAAAGCGGACAAAGCCTCTCAGAGACCACCCTGCAATAACCCTGCTAAAGCTGTTAATCAAATAGGAACAACACCCTCTATTCCGGACAGTTCTGTATTTGTGAAAATGTTAACGGTCCCTGGGATGTTTTCCGGAAAGAGCAGGGTAGTTAAAAATCAGTCAGAGGTCTCTTCAGTATCTGTTACACATACTGTAGGCTCACTAATCGAGGGAAATGAAAACTCTTTGGATTTGGTGACTGAAAATAATGAAGGGGATGCTAGAACCGTTGGGGGACTGGCTAGTATCGAATGCTCCTCGGGATTACCAAATGCTAAGGTCCCTCAAATAAGTAGTGAAGTAATTAGTAGAGAGAAACATGGGGGGTTAAATGATTCTGCTGTAACTTCTCACACTTTTCAAACCCCCATTGGCGGGAGGGTAGAAAAGAACAAGGGCCCTCTGCTGGAATTGATCGACGTGGACAGCTTCTTTTCTGTGGCAGAAGAGTCAGATATTGAGTCTGAGGAAGGGTCTATTAATGAAAATTCAACTTCCAGTGGTGAACTTGATAGCCCCCCGAGAACGGCAAGCACTTCTAAGAAGGCCTCTACCCGGTGCAATAATTCTAAAACCGCTTCTAAGCGCAGTTTAGGGGACGAAGATAGTGATGGTTCTGAAAACAGTAATAAACTTCAGTGGGATTATTCTCAAGTTGCACTGAGTTTGGCAGCCTTAGAGGAACCTAGTGCTCACAAAAAAAAAGGGGGGGGGGAAAGCGAAGATCATGAGGAATTTAATTCTCCTCCCTCTAATTCTGCGATTTATGCCTTGTTAAAATCAATACAAGGGGAGGCGCGACAAGAACATAAAAGGGCTCAACTTGCTACAATGAAGATCCAGGGCGCTATTCGAAGAAACACAAAAGCATGCTCTGAGGTCATTGCCCAGACTACGGCATTGGAGGAAAGAATTGTCGATCTTGAGATGGGATTACAAAAGACTGATATCAAAACCACATTAAACGATGATAGACTGGCTGATATAATGTGGAAACTCGAGGACTCCGAGAATAGACTTCGAAGAAATAATCTTAGATTATTGGGAATAGAAGAGAATGTTGAGGGGGCGGATATTAGATGTTTTGTTTTAAAATTATTTAAAGCTGCCTTTCCAGAACTCTCCCAATGGTCATGGGATTCGGAGATTCAGAGAGTCCATCGGTTTCCCTTAACTTTGAAAAAGAGCCCTGAATCGGGAGCCAAACCAAGAGCAATTCTGATTTTTTGGGGGAATTTTTTATTGAGACAAGCTATTTTTGAGAAAGCTCGTCCTGATGCTAAAAGATCTGCAGAAGGGCATACTTTTTTTTGTTCGCCCTGATTTCTGCCATACAACAGTGGAAAGGAGATGGCGACTCCGATCCCTGATTACTCCTTTTCAAAAGAAAGGGTGCGAGGTGTTCTTAATGAACCCCTCACGCCTGAAGATTATATTTTCTGGCAGAACACGGGTATTCACATCAGAAATTAAGGCTGAAGAATATCTTAAGGGACTTGGGGAAGGCTAAAAGATTTAATTAATGTGTTAGATAGGGGTTATTTTTCTCATTTTATCTTTATGGGTATGCTGAATAATGGACTTTAGAGGCGGGGAGTGACCTTGGGTCACTCGGGTAAGGGAAGCCATCATATGGGTCTATTGACCTATTTTGCCTGTATTTGGGGGGGTAGGGAAGAGCTTTTGAGGGGTGATGGGCTGCGGACAGAGATTTGTTTTGGGAGAAATCAGAAATTGATGGTTATGATAATTCAACTAAAGTTGAGCTTGTGTAAAGGGTCGAGAAATGGCTACTGGATGTATTTTTCTTTTTTTTCTGTATGGCTAATTTAAGAATTCTATCAATAAACATTTGTGGACTTAATAATTCGTCCAAACGACGCCGGATAAGGGAACATTTACGCTTCCTGCGGGCAGATGTTCTCTGTCTACAGGAAACACATGTCGAAGCCAGTCAGCATAAACTTTTGGAGATTGAGGGATTTCAACTTGTGTCTTGGACCAAACTTGAGGCTAAGACCAAGGGTGTTGCAATTCTAGTTAGACGAGGAAAGGTCAATATTACTCGCTCCTCTGCGGACAGCTTAGGTCGTTGGGTAATAGTTTACGGTAATTTCCAGGGTAAAAATTTTATTTACACTTTGTTCTATTTATGGTCCTGTTTTGGATGATCCTACTATAGTTAATTGGCTCAGCTTAGGCTGATAGGCTGGCCATCCCCGTTTATAATATGCGGAGATTTGAATATTAATATAGAGGGTGGCACTTTAAATCAATTAGGGAGTGTTTATACTGGGAGGAAGCCTAGGGTATACCGTGCTTTAAAACACTTAATAGATCTGCATGGTTTAACGGATGCATGGGCTCTTCTTTATCCAGCTGACCCCGGCTATACATATTTTTCTGCACCTCATAGAATGTGCTCAAGGTTGGATTATTTCTTTGTTTCACCCGTACTACTTCAGGGTTCTGGTATTTTTAGATTTCCACGTGTAATGTCGGACCATAATACGCTCTTGCTTGAAATAAACACAACGATCTGTAGGAATCAAACTAATATCTGGACGTTTAACCGTGCCCTGCTTAAGGATATAGAATATATTGATAATATGTCTTTATGGATCACTAGGTTTTTGGAAGAAAACATCGATAGCACAGGTATTCAGAATGTCTGGGATACATTAAAGGCAGGGATAAGGGGTGAAACAACACGGTTTGGCTGGGAATCTCAAAAGAAGGAAAAGGCCGAAATGCAACGATTATATATAGCACTTGCAGAAGCAGAGCAGAATCTGGTTACTCAGATACGGATGGGTGGTGATAGTGACGCTGCTCAAAACCGGATTATTTTAGCAAAATCAGCCATAATCGAACTTTCTCAGGCTAAGACAGCCAGTAAATTTCTAATCTGGAAATCTAAAATGTTCGAAAATAGCGAGCGAGCAGGGCACTTGTTAGCCTCAAGAATCAAAGAAAGAGAGATAGCCACGCGTATTCAAAATATTCAAGATCCAGATGTTGGTTTGGTGTCCGGGGATGGGGATATTTTGCTTGCTTTTCAAAAGTTTTATCAACATTTGTATAGTGAAGATATTAGTAATAATGATGTGCATCAGATGGAAATACAAGAGTATCTGTGGGAGGTTGGTGTTGGCACACTACCTCCGGAAGAACGTGATGCATTAGAGGCTGAAATAAGTATGGAAGAGCTTTTGCAAGCTATAGATTCTCTCCCGGGCGGGAAAGCTGTTGGTCCAGATTATCTACCAGGAGAATACTATAACATTTTTCGCCTCCAACTTACTCCTGTTATGTTGGCTTTGTTCAAGATAGTCCAGAAGGGGGAATCTTCCCCTGAGTCCTGGCAGAAGGCCCGAATTATTACATTTCTAAAGAAAGATAAAAATCCAACGGACATGGGCTCATACCGTCCAATTACGCTTATCAACAGTGACGTTAAAATATATGCAAAGGTGATTCTCTGGTGTGATCAAGTCGTTGGTCTCTGTTCATCAACACGGCTTCGTCCCAGGACGGGAAACAATCAATCATATTCGCCGCACAATTACATTATTTGATTTTTCTAGGGTTTCAGGGGATCCTATGGCCTTAATCCTGCTGGATGCGGAGAAGGCGTTTGATAGGGTCTCCTGGCCCTTTCTATGGGCGGTTTTAAGACATTATGGTTTTGGAGAAGGATTTATTTCTGCAATACAAATTATGTATAGACAACCCACAGCGCAAATTTCAATTATGGGGACCCAGTCGGGAACTATTAATATTTCAAGAGGTACTCGACAGGGTTGCCCCTGTTCCCCTTTATTATTTGCTATTTATATAGATCCTTTAATTAAAAAATTTCTTTTGAATAATTTGATTAGTCCAGTGAGATCCAAGGGTGGTGAAACTAAAATACTGGGCTATGCAGATGATCTTGCTATCTTAACAGATTCACCCGTAACTGCTTTAGTGGAAATCCAAAAATTGACATCTCAATTTGGCAAATTGTCCGGCTATCATCTTAATGAATCCAAAACCCAAATTATTTGTAACAATAAGATCTTACTGGTGGATCCCAGGGTTACTGAGACTGCTAAATATCTTGGGATTTTAATAAATTCAAATCCAGAAGTAATTGTGGAGATTAATCTGAATACTATGTTGTGTAGGATTGAAAAAGATGCCCGGAGGATGAACAATCTTCACCTAACACTTATGGGGAGATGCAATGTTATAAAGATGCTCTTTCTACCAAAGATATTGTATCTCCTCAGAGCTATCCCTGTTTTATTCGACTTAATATGGTTTAAAAAAATAGAACGTATTGTCTCATGGTTTCTTTGGGCAGGGAGAAGACCCAGACGAGCCTTTAAATTTATGACTCTACCAAGAGAAAGGGGTGGCTGGTCCGTGCCTTAATTTTCAGATTTATTATTGGGCTATCACCTTGAGACATATCTCTGTACTGCTTGATGGCCCTGATTTTGAAGAGCGGGAAAATTCAATATATAAACTTGTTTATGGAGAGGAAGTTTCAGGGGTTTTATTTAAGCATATAGATTTTGCATACTTTAAACGTGTGAGGTTTAAAGGTCTATTAGCCGCTTTTAAAACTTGGACATCTATCAGGAAATTATTTAACATTGGTAGAATACATATATACACTCCAGTTAATAGAAATATTCTTTTGCCTCAAATTTTTGCTGATGGATATTTTAGAGAATGGAGGGCCCATGGTGTTCATAAGCTAGGGGACTTGGTTTCGGATGATGGGGTAAGGACTTTTGAATACTTAAAACAGAAATTTAATCTTAGTAATCAACATTTTTTTAAGTTTTTACAGATCCGGGATTTTCTCTCTCGGAAGACGGTTAGTTGGACTTCTATTTCGCTACTTGAGGCTATTAAAGGTGGGCATTCCACAATATCCTCAATTTATAAAATGATCAACGAAAAAAGAAAAGACGACTTAGATAAACATTTTGGCCGATGGTATACAGGATTGCATGTTGGGCAGGAGGTCTGTGAAAAATCATTACGGCTTAGCTATATTTCTACCCTATCTGCAAATCTCCAAGTCCAATGCTTTAAAACCTGGCATAATTTGTATATAACTCCACAGCGTATACATCAATGGGGTGGGACTATGGGAGTTAACTGTCCCAGATGTGGTGAGGTTGCGGTTGATATTATCCATATGTTCCCTTCTTGTCCCAATTTGATTCCTCTATTAAATAAAGTTGAACGATGGCTGGAAATATTGTTTCACCGTACGGTTCTACTTTCATCTCAGGCAGTTATATTAGGGGTAACTGAAGTGGACATGACGCTCCCTGAGCAAAAGTTATTTTTTGTTTCAATGGCTTTACTTAGATTATGTGTAGCAACTGCTTGGCTAGATCCATCCCCTCCATCAGAACATGAGTGGTTTAGTAAATTTATATAAATGTTGGGAAGTGGGAGCTTTTGGTTTTTAGAAAGAGAGGCCCAAGGGCCCGCAGAAATGGGGAACTGATTTGGGCACCTTTGATTAACTGGCTGGATTGTGTAAACCATTGATTCTTGAAATTAGTGTAGTATGATAGTAATGTATATATATATATATACATTTTGTGTATGTATCGTGTACATTGTATATAGGGTGTTAAGTAGCTATCAATCTATTGAGATAAAAGGTTCTTCTTTTTTTTTTCTCTTTCTCTTGTCTCCAGTCCTCAGCCCTCAAGGGTGGGTTGGGTGGATTCAGGGTGGGGTTGGGGGTTAATTTGCTAAAATAAGAGCTATGATACAGATGATGTAGTTGATGAAAATTATGGTTAAGTGCTTGTATTTCTTTTTCTTTTTCTGTGATTTTTTTTTTTTCCATTGTGATGAATGATATCTGTGTGATGATACTCTGCAATAAAAAAAAAAAAATAAAAAAAAAAAAGGAAGATGGAAGTGCTCACCTCTGCTGTGCTGCTCCAAAAACACTGGTTGTGCGCCGGAAACAGGACCCGTCGGTGGACTAGAGTGAGAGTCGAGTTTTCTCAAGGTAACCCAAAGGGAGGAGAGCTGATTTCTTGTTACAGAACCATTTAAATATTAAGGGGCATATTATCAAGCCAGGCGATAAAACGGCGATAATGGGCTTGATAATATGCTCTATGGAATTCCAATTGAAGCCCATGTTAGATGTCCTTCACATCTAACATGGGCTTCAATTGGAATGCCATAGAGCATATTATCAAGCCCATTATCGCAATTTTTGCGGCAGTTTTCTGTCGCTAAAGCGGCGATAATTTTATCGCCGTGCTTGATAATATGCCCCAAAGTGAGCCGAACGAGCGCGGGTAGGTGCAGAGAATCGATTCCAGACCAGCCCCCTAATATAAAGGGAGTTAACAGGGTGGTCTTATATGTCAAGCACTTTACTTCAGAAATAGCGGGATCATATTTGGGAATTCTTCGAAAATGTTCATTTTAAACATAAAAAAGTTTGCATATATCATCCTTGTAGTATTAAAAATGTGTTGAGTAGAAACTGTTTTTCTAACTCACAGTGTTGGAAAAATTAAGGGGCATATCATCAAGGAGGCGATATAAAATTATCGCCGCTGTTACTTCCGTTTTCGGACGAAAAGCGGCGATAATTATATCGCCTTATCTGCAAGGTCACGCTATAGTGTGAATTCTTGCATTAGCACCTGTTTTCTGAATGCCTAGCTTTGCATCTCTAATGAGATGCAAAGTGGGCATTCCTGCCCTGACATAACTGGAGAAATGTCGCTAAGCGACATTTCTCCAATTATCAATGGGCAAGCGCACCTGCAGATCGACAAGCAAATTAGCCATAACCTCTGTTATCGCTACTTTCCTTACGCCTGCTTCAAGACTGACTTAGCCATGATTTCTTATCTAAGGTGGATATCATGGCTAAGTATGCCTTGCCCTATCATCAAGCTATCGCCAAACTTTGTGAGATTATCGCTGGATTTCCCACACTCAGAACTCTATGTGAAGGATGGCGTGCATGTGTCAGAGGAAGGCATGCAAGTGTTCTGGGACAACCTGTGGAGCGCCATGGCCTTAGCAGGTTGCAGATAAAAAGGAGTGAGCAGAGCGTGGGGGAGCCGCAGGAAGACCTAAGCCTCCTTGGTGGCGTGGCGAAGAGCTACGGGGACAATGGTTGGTACGGAGGCACACCGGAGGGAGGTGTGCCGGAATAGGACCACTCACCTTCGGATGCCTCACGGCTGGGTGAGTTGGCCTAAGGGCAGTGCGTAGAACCACTCACTTTGGGATGCCTCACGGCTGGGTGAGTTGGCCTACCAAAACTGGGTAGCAAACGGAGATGGTGCTCGCAGCCCAGCTCCCGCCGGATGGCAGGGCTCAAAAGAGTCTAACAAGGTAGCAAGTTGTGGCATAACTCTGGGACAGAAGCTACCCCCGTGCAAAGAGAGCGCAAATCCAACCAAACAAAGAAATGACCCAGAAGGGACAAGAAACAAGGAAAGCCTGCAAATGAGCTAACCAACAAACTGTCAGTCTAATTTGCTAATGGGCGATATACATATGATTTATGGCAGATATGATGTATGACAAAAATGCATCTGATTTATGACGCAAATATGACAGTTCACCAAGGATGATTTATGACCAGAGCATGCAAATTATGCCAAGTATATACATGTTTTCCAAATAAAACTGCGGCCAACAAATGACCACTACAAGACACAATTGCATGTTGGCTTATTCATTCTAAGGAATGCAGTGGGGGAATGTTGCATGTACTCTGGAGTGGGCACAGTGCGGGGGTTATAGCTCTGCAGAATCTATAGCCAATGTCCTGTTTGCCTGCCCGGGCTATGTAGGCCCCTGCCAGACAGGGATTAAACTGCTTTGCAGACACATGGGAATAATTAGCAGTTGCTCTGCTCTAAGAATACTCATATCAGACCCTAGACCATTCTTTATGTTTTATTGCTAAGTTTGTGGGTCAGTTGTCGGTGCTAAGAGCTAGGAACTAGGATGCATGCTGCTTAGTCCAACTGGAGATATTCTAAATCTTGCTAACGCTATTTGGGAGGCTTCCAAAACATTGTCCACCGAGAGTTCTTTTGCAAACCTACACTCCCCGCTGTGTGCTCTTATATTACCAACAGAAGCACCTTTCTAACTATGTTTTACCAAATGTTTAAAACCATGAAAGTATACTGATAGCATGGTTTGGTAGAACAAACCTTTACAGCTATGTAACTCACACTACCCATTGTTGTTGTGGCACTTAACTTATGTTTTAGTAGGGCCCTATCAATCTTTAACATTGCTTGTTTCACTGGTATTGTCATATTGTATTTTTCATTTTGTAATATATTGTTTTTATGGTCTAGCTTTATACTCATTTTGCTAAATCATTATGCAAGTATAAATTGTAATGATTTGTCAGAGGGGATATAATTTTGATTAGAGTAACAATAGCTTTTTATGTATGTTGCAATGCCCAGGCTTTCGTACTTGAATGTACTAGCATTTTTGATAGATAAGTCCTCTTATCAAATTTTAATCGTTGTCGATCTTCTTTAATTGTTTTTAATTGTTTTATGGTACTTCATAGGTTTGCTCACCCATGTAAGGACATTAATTGTGGGGATGTAATGATGTTACCAGTATCAGTGCAAATTACTATTTTCATCTGTATGCTGTGATCCTACGGCTCTCATTGTTACTAGAATTAATCTATCCTTGTTGAGTGTAAGGCTTATGTATTTAAAATACTTTATTGATTTATTTCCTTTTATGGTATAAATTACTGAAATAAAACTTATTGAAACAATTGTAAACACCATGGAGAACAATAGTAGTAACGGGGATAGGAATGCGATGCAACATTAGGGAGCTTGGAATTGCATTCTTTACTTGGAAATGCCTACTTACAAATAAATAAATCAGGAATAAAAAACTCTACTTCATTTTGAGCTGGGACTGTCAGATAGCATTCTCTGGATGGAACAACATCTTGGAAAGGCCAGTTTATATGGCTTGTCCATATCCCTTTCTTGAAACTCATGTCAATCATTTGAAAATTTGCCAAGTGCAGAATTCTGCAGTTACCCCAGGGACCTTCGGGGCATATGTATCAAATGATTTTGTATTCGCAAACCCTGCGATTCGCCAAAAAACAGCGTTTGCGAATACAAAATCGCAAAATGAGATGTATGAGCCATTTTAGCATTGCATTATTAAGGAATCGCTAATTTTGCGATTTCTTAATTTTGCGTAAGCATTTAAGGAATTGCAAATTGCGATTCCTTAAATGCTATGTAACACGCACCCAAGTAGTGCGATTTCTCCTTTAGAAATCGCAAATTACCACCAACTTCAAGTTGGTGGTAATTTGCGATTTCTTTGAAAAATGCACTTTTTGGCATTTTTCAAAGTGCCATGTGGCGCACATACATACCCTTAGGGCATGTATGTGCGCCATATGCGCACACATGCTAATTTCAGGGGTGCATCAGGGTGTCATCATGACACCTTTTCACCTTTGAAATTATTCTCAATTTGCGATTAGCAAATTGCAATTCGCAATTTGAGAATGACTTCCCATTCATTGCTATGGGCCTCCTGGCCCATAGGAATGAATGGGAAGGTATTCCTTAATTGCGATTTCGCAATTTGCTAATCGCAATTAAGGAATATTAAGAATTCACAAAATATGTGCGAATTTTTAAATACATCCCGTTTTGCAATTCTCAAATAGAGATTCTCAAAAATCGCTATTTGAAATTCGCAAATGGAGATTTTGATACATATGCCCCTTCATGTCTTCTGCTCTTCACTGCTCATAGAACACATCTCTGGGTGACCAGTGTGGAAATTCAAATGTGGTCTAGACAGCAAGGACAGGTAAACAACAAACACGGGGTGCATCATGGAGCAATATGCTGCCTGGCAGTGCGAGGAACATTTTTTATTCTGAACACATGTGATGTCAGTGAGGTCTTACTCATCCTTTGTCCCAGATGTAGCAAAGTGTCCACCTTCTGAGGGTCCAGGATTACCAAAGTGCTATTGTGACAAATGGCAGACCAACCAGGGTGCAATACCAGAAAAAGCATTTCCCAAAGAAAGCTTAGTAGAAGAATATTCTTTCCAGTGCATCAGAAATGAGAGAAGGCCTTGAAACTTCAGAGAATCCCAAATTTCTTAAACGTTATATTCTGATTGACTTTGTATTGTAACTGCTGAAAGGTCAGAGAGAAGCTAATGATAAGGATCAGGAACAGATGGATGTAGTTGGATGAAGAATAACCCAAAATAATCTTACAAAGGCACAGCGGCAGCTGCTCCATTAGGGTGGAGGAGCACCACCCCTCCTGTCACCATCAGCAAACAAAATGATAATACAATGGGTTTTTAAAACGTTTTAGTGTCATTTTATTTTAATCCTTTGGACCCGCCCCCAGGACTCTGACGAGTCTTTTGGGCGGGTCCAGGGGATGACACTGCTGGTGGGAGAGTGGTGATCACTCCTTTCTCTGTGCATGAAGGTTCAGCATGCCGTCTCAGGCTGCCCAAACCGTTATGCGCACTGAAGCTCTCTCCAGCCCCAGCTGGATTGTTGGGGCTTGAGAGAGCCGGCACAGGCTCCCAGTCTGCACAGGAGCGCAAGTTGCCGGGGCTCAGGCCAATTCTGATGCTGCTTTCATGCAGCGACAAGATTGGCCGCAGTGCAGTCTGGGAGCCAGTGCCCAGAAGAAGAAGGCATGAGCGCGATACGGCGGTCGTCGTCGGCGACGTTCAGGTAAGTTTAAAAAAAAAAAGACATTTTGTCTCCCAAACATCCCCACATCCCTCATCAATCCTTCAGCCCGGCCTGTTGCCTTTTGGCAGGTGACGGGCCAATGCTGCAACTGCAAGACAACTTCAATATATGGCCACATGATAGATCCTATCAGTTGACACAAATGTACCTAAACATTGTGCTCGAAATTTAACTGAGATTGTATGCACAGGTAAAAACAGTAGACAGGGAGACATTTTCTCTAGGAGTGGAAAGAAAAGAATCTAAGCTTGATTTATTGTCATATTTCTTTATTCTAATCTCAAAATGGTGATTCACACAGTCTGTTCCCACTTGAACCAAAGGATCACTGCAAGAAAATGGAAAAACACATGCACAACATTCTTGCGTAGAAAAAAAGGCAAAACTTTGGTGGCACTATGGTTTGCAATTATATAAAAAATCCATAATTGTTAAATAGGAAGCCATATTATTTTTAGTGTAAATATAGTGACACTGTTGATATCGCTCCAAACTATTATTATGCTCTACTTGCTCATTCGACTGGAGATGACAACTTGAAAAAAAGCTTGTCCAACTCCCAATGCCTTGCACAAAGCTCTCCTAAAATGAGAAATATATTGAGTACCACTATCAGAAATAATAGTATGTAGAAATCCATGAGGATGAAAAATATCAGTCTAAAAATATTGGATCATTGATTCAGCAGTTGGTAAATTGGAGAGAGAGAGACTTGGGCTATCTTTGAAAAAGTGTGAAGGGTAACCATTATCACATAGTATCTAGCTTGGGATTGACAGTCTGTATAAAAGGAGAGTAGTTGACCTAACGGCTAGGGCTGTCGACCTCGACTCTGGGGAACTGGGTTTGAGTCTCAGCAATGACGCTAAACATCCTGTGAGTTTGGGCAAATCACTTAATATCCCTGTGGCCCAAAAAAAATAAATGAATGTGTCCAAATGTAATGCAACTGGTGCTTCGTAAAGTGCTCGGATACAAGATTCGGGTAAAGTTCGCTCTATATAAAATACTGTAAAATAAAAAATAAATAAAAGCTGCAGAAATTGTATCCTTAAGTTCAGAAGCCACTGATATTGGCTATAAGTGTCCAAATACGTATAATGCAAGGATTTCTGATGACCACAGACAACAGTAATGAACCCATTCTTGTACACTAAAATAAACCCACAAAGAAATAAAAACAATTCTTAACCTATATACAACCACGCATGGCTCTGTCATTGCATATTTGCATTACACCCAGATATAATTCCTTAGCCCGTTTTAAATATGACAATGCCAACCAAATATACCACCAAAGAACCTTGGGTAATTAGAGCATAGGCAAAACAGTGGTTCATGGTAGAGTCATTCAACACCAGTCATTCAGTTGCATGGTAGTGACTTAAACCAGAATGCACTAACTGCTATATAATTCCAGCCATACCTACAAGAGAAATTTCTGAGAATATTTCAGAACATCTTTATTCATATTTATATAAAAATGCAAAAAGGGTGGTCCAGGTATCCAGCTATGTGACTATATGGACTCTGAGGCATTTAGAGCACATTGCAAATAAAAAGGTAGTCAACAGGAATGAGAAAGATGGGAGCACACGGGGTTGGAAGATAGAAAACTATGCAATTACCACTATATTTGGGCAGGACAAACACAATGATTGCAGAAACCCTGTAAAACTTACTGTGGCTCAAAGGGCTCCAGAGGAGGTCTTAGAATGACAGACAGGAAAATATGACTAGAGTGATAAAATAGGTCACCATGAGGTATACATTAATTTATGGTAGGAATCATTGGGTGAAATAAGATCCCTTTTGGGGGGGGGGTCACAGAATGACTGGATAAATATAAAATTAATAGATTAATAATTGATTTTGGAAAACGTGACTAAAGGGACTAGCTACAGCAAGCTTGAGGAACACTTCTTACACAGTTCAGGAATCAATGTGTATCCACAGAAAAAGGAACATAATTGGATAAGTAATTAAAAAATACGACGGCATAAATATGTGCATAGTGTAACAAAGGAAAGTTGCTACCTTCACAAGGGGCAGAGATATGTATAGGGCACAAAGTAGAGCGATGGTGGCCATTTACCTCTGCAAATACTGGGGTGGCGTATGGTGAGCTTGACAGTGCTGTAGTTGGTTCTAAGACTAGGAGCAGAAACACAGCATGACACGTACATATGTCCAGGCAGGGCCGGCTTTAGGGCGGTGTGACCGGTGCAGCCGCACTGGGCGCTCACCTGGAGGGGGTCACTGACTTGGGGGTTGGAGGGGGCGCTGTGTTTAGCAATAACTTAAGATTTAAAGCACCTGCTACAGAGTACCTTGTGCATCCAGCTTTCAGGCAGCAATACAAATGTCAAGATAACTCTTGTCATTAATGTTCCTGCTGAAGAGAAAGAGACAGACCGGAGTTTTGTCCAGTGCCAGTTTTGACTTGCCTTGAAGTAGCGCAGAGGGTTTATGTGCCTGCTGTAAAGAACAGATCTGTATTTTATGTGGATAGCTGCGTAGATAAGTAAAGCCAGCCTTTACCAGCACTTAAAAAAAATGTATGTGGGAGAGGTACTATGGAGAGATGAGGAGGAGTTCATGGTGGGTGCTAAAAAGATTGTCGCACCGGGCGCCACCAGCACTAAAGTCGGGCCTGTATCCAGGTTGGAAATAGAAGGCGTTTCATCACAAGCATTGGTGGAGAAAAGCAGTAAAAATCAATGGTAGTCAAGCAATAATTAATATGACATTTAGAGTTAATGGGGTGACCCTGTGTCCATCAGAACCTGGGTATTTATGATATAGAAAACAATTGGCCCTGTTGGGTAATACAATTGCTGTGATCTGTGTGTTTAAAAAAAAAAGAAAACGCTATATCACAATTGATTTTCAACAAATGCAAATCAGTTATTTTTGAAAAGGAAAGGGAAGTGAAACCTTATAATAAGAACACACCAGGAAAAGAAAATTTGCAAAGATAACGTTTTTTACTTTTTTGTTATTTCCAAAGAAATTGAGTAAGGCTGTCACAGATACAATTGAATTACGGCGGTACAAATGTGACTAGTGAAAATAAGTGACGTGTGGTGACCAGTGAAGCCAGTGGTGCACTATATACATGACATACATAAGTCACATAGATAAATTGGATTCAAAACAATTTTTTTATGTCCTGTCCCTTGATTTTTAACATGAATATTAGACCCAATGATGATTTTATGTTAGGGTCAAGGAGGCCGTATGGACAAGTGTAACAGTAATGTCGACGTTTCAACCCTGGAAACAGCGCGGATTGTGTTGCGTCAAAACGGGTCTTTCTCAGGACTGTGAAGGGTGCAGTGCACAGCCTATGAAATTAATTTAAGAGGAGCCAGGTGTGTTCTAAAGGTCAAAAGAACTTGATGTGTATATAGCTAATTATTATAGCTTTACATGTAAAAGGACAATCCAATTTAGTGAACTAGAGGGGATAGTTCCACTCAAGGTCATCAAAACCTCGGTAAAAGCTCAGGTCTAATATTTTGGTTGGGAAGCGGCCTTACCAGAAATCCTGCAGAAAATCAGGATGTAGTTGAAATATAATGACAGTATCCAGAGGTGAATGAATCAATTCACTTAACTAGGGACCATAAGTTTGCAGACGTCCACCAACCAGTCTAAGTCAAGGATATAAATTGAATTATCCATCATTATATAATGAGGCTTGTTTGTTATCGTATGTAAGGGACTCAAGTATGAAAACATACCTTATTGCATTTAATACAAGGAGTTAGGAAATCAAAAACGTGATCAAGAAGTATTGGAATCTGGTAGGCACGGAAATCAAAATAAAAGATGAGCCACTATTTGCCTTCAAGCGAGTCAGAAACATTAAGGACTATGTGGTCAGCTCCTACTTGGAAACACCAAAAGTCATATTTTGATAACTGAATCCTACATGTTGGTGTGTAGTTGTGCAAGCCACACAATTATTGGATTCATGATGGTCATTGACTGGTAGAAGACCCCATAAGTGTGCGATTGATAGGTCAGAGGAAATGTTTTCTAATTATCTTCTCCACCCTATTTGAGAGAGAACAAAATGAAGTTATGAAGGTCAATCTTTCAAGAGATTTATTTTCCTTATTAACCAGAAGGCCCTCTCTAGAAAATGTAGCACTCTATTGTCATGGGACGTCTCACCAGTTTTACTGGGTATCTTCTCACTATGAGTTTCTTACAGGGAAGCCTAGCTTCCCTGTAAAGAATTGTCTTTCATTTTCCAATGCTGGTGAAGTAGAGTGAACTTATCAAACGGAGGCTCACCCTTAAGAGTTCTAAGATGATATCAAAACATTTCTCTCTGTAGGTTTTATATGGAGGGTGGTGTACAAGTGATTATTGTCGGTCATGACAGCCAACCCCAAGACATTAATGATGACCCTACTCCTGTTGTATGTAAGCCATAAAGAGCCAGTTAGAGAGTGCAGCAGGGTTGCCGGACCAAATCAAGAAAATATTCTCTTTATATACTTTCCATGTACAGATATTTAGATGTATGCAAGATAGGACATCAACAAACAGAATTGCAAAATTCAGAGCCATAACTGCTCCCATTTAGGTCCTCTTGGAGATAGATGGTCCCAGATGAAGTTCATTGTGAGGGCAATGCGAAGAACATAGTATGTGTTTGAAATGGAGCTGGTTGAGTGCATAGCAAGCCCTCTATAATGACAAGACTATGATCCTGTATAGTATCCAGGGTTTCATTTACCGGGTCAAAGTGAGTTCCTAAATAAACTTGATACAGTGGGAACTTCCCATGACATAGGTCTATGTTAAACCCATAATGAATGAAAGCAACGCACTGCCCTAGGGTTTGAGAACAGGGCCACACCCAGAAAGTACAAGTCTCCCCAGAGATTTAGATATATGTTAGATGTATCTTCATATGGGTCCTTGCTGAGAGTACAAAGGTCAGGTTTTCTAGGATTCCTATTGTTCAAGAAAAGGAATTATTTGAATAGGAGAAAGGGGTTTGGAATCAAGAGGATGGTACACTGTTGACAGAGTATCTTTTAATTGTACTTACCATTGTCCCCACCCTCCTTATATTTATGGTTTATATTAATCTAATAATCATCCTTAAGGTAAAAAAAAGCCTTTCTGTCAGCAAAGCCCTCATCGGTCAAAGTTGAGATGTTTTTTAAAACCAAGGGGCATATTTACAAGCCCATTTTCGCCACTTTAGCGGACGATTTCGGCCGAAAAGCGGCAAAATAAACACCTCACTATTTTCAAGGACACGCTAACGCGTGTTTCCTTGATTCTGTAGCCGTTTTCTCTCCATTTTGCATGTCAGCAATTATTATCGCTAATGACATGCAAAATGGGCGTTCCTCACAATGTCTGCATGATTTATGTGACCGACAGACCTTCGCACTATTAACAATGCTGCCCCAGCGATGTAAAAAACCGCGGTAGCTGCGGTTATCGCATTAACTTTATGTCTGCTTTTTCTTCTACTGAGATATGCTGCTAATGGGAGGTGGATCGCCATGTTAAGACCACCCTCCCCTATCAGTAAGCATCTCCATAATCATCGCTGGATTTCAGGCGATGTTTCTGTTTCTCACCGTCTATCGCTAACACGGCGATGTAATTCAGCGATAGACGGCGACAAACAGAAATGCGCTAAGTGCGCTTTATGATGTTTACCGCTCTTCCTCGATAATATGCCCCCAAGTAATTCAAAGCTGAAATCGTTTAACATTCTGTGATGGCAGGGCACTGAAAGTATCTTTTAGAGATTATAAAACAAGTGCAGTGACACCCTTCCTTATTATAGGAAGGCTAACTTTGTGTGTAAAGTATTCATCAAGGAGGTAGGGAAGGGGTTTTCTTTGCTGCAGTTTTTTAATTATTTAGAAACTTTGGGCTTGATTTAGAATTTGACAAAAGGTACGCCATTCGTCAGGGTGGCAGACAACATTACCTCCAAGATCCTGATGGACTACTGTCTGTCAAATGTATAGAAGTTATGTTATGTGTATTTGTACAGCACGCTTATCACCTGTGAGGGTTTCCAGGCACTTTGCAGGTGAGTTAGGCAGCTATCGCCTTGGTGAGGTCATTCGAAAAGCCAAGTCATCAGCTTCTTGCTGAACTCAAGAAGCAATAAGGAGGCACTAATGTGGTGAGGGAGTTCGTTTCATGCTTTGATGGAGATAAAGGAGAAGGCGCAGCCTCTGGCTGGTGGTTTGTGGATGCAGAGTATGCGTGTAAGAAAGCCTCCAGCTGAGCAGTGGTGCCTGGCAGGTGTATGGAAGTAAATGCAGGTTTTAAGTTAGGCAAGTCCAGTGTTGTGCAGCATCTTTTATGTGTGTGTGGTAAATATTTAAATTACCTGTACTATTTTTTATGCGGTAAAGTCTAGTAAGAATAACTCAGTCAAAATAGGAGGCAGAATCCGTGGTATTAGAGGTTCTGAAAAGGACTTTATTCCTTACAAAGGAATTATGGTTCGAACCAGGCAATCTTATTCCATCACCACGAAGGTTCAGGAAGGGATAGGCAATACATTATTGACAAGTAAGGATATATATATGAAAAGCATTACATTAAGACAGATGCAGGAGGCGTAACAGCTGATAATACAGATAAGAATACACATACGTAATGAAAATAGGCGTATACTAGAAACGTCATTTAAAATGATGTCACAAGTGGGTGGATCCATAAGAGAATCATGCAGTGTCAGCAGAAATATTTGGCAGAGATGCGCGCGCAGCCGCATGACGTGTGATTGACGTGCAACTAGAGGGTGAAGGGGAATTGACATTTAGCTCTACATGTGGAGACAGAAGTCTGGGGGGTCAGGTCAACCTAATCCCAAATCGTATCTAATATCTTTGTTTAAGGAACTGTTTTATCCAAAAGGAAAGGTCTCTCGGACGGAATCTATTCTATACTGACTGTTAGTGCATGTACAAGCGTCTATGTGTCTACATGAGATGCGAGGGGGCAGGAATCTTCCATGGTAACAGGGGCTATGAATTACTTGCATAAAGACAGCGAGGCCGGGCCCTTTGCTCGGTAGCTGGAAGGATGTTTACCTAAACTACTAGACAGGAATGCATTGGATGAGGAGCGGAGCAGATAACTTGAAGGCTGAATACAGTGTTTTTGGCAGGCAACAGGCCGCGTCAGGCACCGCTAGCCGCGCAGGGAGTAGGACAAAGTTCATGGATACGGATGCAGGTCCAGGCTAGAGCATTTCAGAGGCAGAAGCAGGAAAAGGCTTGATGGCAGAATTCAGGGCCTACTCGCCTGAACTGTAAAACGTGAAAAGTGGACCATATAAAGTTGGTGGCCAATCATACTTAGGAATGGAATATTCGACCCATTCATGGCGGATCTGAAAGAGGACATGTTGACGTTGGACGCACATGTATTTGCGTCTTCATAGCTGGAACTGGAGGGAACATACATGTACTTGTAGCATGTACATGGAGCCGTTGGGGTCTAAGATAGGGGACACAATTGACCATAAAAATTCATATTTCCTCATTCCCTCCTTGTCCCCTACGGACCCTCATGAAATATCCATCTTCATCAATCCATCAATCTGTTCATATAGCATCATTTGTTCTTCTTTCTTCTTCCGGGATCTTGAATGAAAATTTGAAGGCGGGATACACGATGTGGCACACAGACCACAAATCGCTGGCCCACATTGTAGACACAAGCAGCAACTGAATAGTATGAGAAAGCCAATACCTAGGAAGGATAGGATCCTCCATCCCCAGGCTGACAACACGCTCCAGAACCAACCGGACCAAGTCCAGGTGCCTGGATTCTGGTGTATCTGGCTTACAATCTTATGAAGTCGAGTTATGGCTTTATATACTGACGGCGCGTTTTCTGGTATGAAAACACAGCAACTTGATCCGATGACCCTACAAGCTCCGCCCCTATCGGCCAGAATGACGTCAAGGACAAGACGATTTTGAAGAACAACAATCCGCATCGCAGACTGCTCCTCTGTTAAGTTGCCTAAGGCGGAAGTAGTTTCATTCACTACTGCTTCAAGGGTTCTAGTTAATCTACGTATCAGCTTACTATTAGTGACTGTACCTATGTAGGGAAAGAAACCTTTATTGAAATCTGTATATTGCTCCCATGCTGTTTCAGTGTAGTCGACAATCGGGAGATCTCTCTACTGTCTATTGTGTACTAAATGGGTATTCCTATGGTAATCAGGCGGGGCTAGGAAAACAGGTGGCAGAAGAAATGCAATGTAACAGGTACCATCCCAATCTAGGGGTAGGCGTATGTATGCGGTGTGACCACAGATGAAGTAGGAGTGACGGGAAGCTCTAAATGTAGACTTGCCTTTATCACTGAATTCTATTACAGTGGTACATTTACTATGGCCCATGTGTATTGAACCATTCTTTCTTACACATAATTCGCCTCTAACTGGAAATACTGACATAGCGGGCAAGATTGGTGTAGCTTCGGATTCAACATTCAGGATCATGAGGTTAAGTGTAAAGTTACCTAATCCATATACTTCATTTTCTAGATCAGTTCCTGTTCTTTTGGGAAGTCCCTCCTTGTTAGGGTAGCAGACTTTAAGTAAAACTAGGTTCAGGTTTCCCCAAACCCAGTTGTCTTGATAAACTACTGAATTTGAATCTAGGGAATTAATCAAACTAAACCATGCTCCACAGGAGCCATTGTGTGTGAATGGATACGGAAATAGGGGCAGAACTCCCTTGTATTTCTGATAGGGAGGGAGTCGGCCACATATCCAACAATTTGTAGCATTGCTGGTCTGATGAGAATGATGTAACATACTAATGAATGTGTTGTTGCGCAGCGCAAATCTATAGGACAACTCATGCGGGGGTAATTCGCTAAAAGAATGTTCGGCAGTAGCATTGAAAGCACGCTTGGAAATAGGGTAATACATGTGTAATAATATACTGGCAATAATAATCAGAAGACTTAGAAAAAACATAATTAACAATGTCACTATGCAGTGACTACGAAGTGATTTACAGTACGCATGTTTCTTGAGCTGTTTCTGTCTATTTCTCTCTCTATTTCGGTCTAGAGGATACATGTCAGAGACAAATTCAACCGATTCACCTTGAAGAGGACTTAAACAATCAAATTGTCTGACTTGCTAGACCTTAGTTTCAGTTTATAGTTTTCTTTTTCTGGCTTATCAACCAGGGGGAGTTTTGAGTCAGTCTGTGAGGGAATGCAGGGCTGAAAATTCCAGTCAGATGATAGTCCATGAAATTTTTTGATATGGCTCGAGTGCAACCACCCTTTGCGTCCCTCAATCTTCACAGCTGTCCTTGTGGTCAATAAGACGAGCTTGGGCGACTGCCAGCGAGGCTCCAGCGGGTTCCTTCTGTCGAAGTTCCTTACAAGCACAAGGTCCCCCGGAACCACGTCATGGGGCTTCACCTCAGTGTTATCGGGAAAAGCTGCAGCTACCTGTGAACGACAAGATTGTAGTGCAGACATCAAGGAAGCCAGGTAATCTGTCAGCATATTACAATCAACATCAGTGATTTTACGAGGTATAGGCGTCCCCCACATATTTGGTGGTCTACCGAAGATCACCTCATACGGGGATAGCCCTGTTCGAGAGTGTGCTACCATTCTCATGTAAAAGAGCGCAACTGGTAAAGCTACTATCCAGTCAACACCTTTTTCTCTACATACTTTGGACAGTCTAATTTTCAGAGTTTGATTATGCCGCTCCACGAGACCGGCTGCCTCGGGATGTCGGACACAGTGGAATTTCCATTGATATCCTAACAGAAGTGAAACATGTTTCATTAGCTCGGATGAGAATGGCTGGCCATTATCTGAGTACACGACACGGGGCAAACCATACCGTGGGAAGAATTCTCGAACTAACTGTTTGGCAGTAGTCGGGGCAGTGTAATCTGAGACGGGATACGCCTCTGTCCACCGGGAAAGAGCGCATACAACTACAAGGACATATTTGAATCCTCGACATCGTTCCATCTGGATATAATCCATCTGGAGGACTTCAAAAGGGTGATCGGGAGGTTGAAATCCACCCTGTTCTACAGGTACGCCTTTTCCTGGATTGAACTGACAACAAATCATGCAGGTACGTACTTTCTGTTTAGCTGCTGCTCGCAAGTGTTTATTGAACCAAATGTGTTGAATACTGTCTAGCATAGCTTTCTCTCCTAGGTGCGCTGGACTATGTATTGTGTTAATGATGACTTGAACCATGGAGTCAGGAAGAAACCATATAGATTTTCCCTTCGTCATCCATCCTTGATCCGTTTGGATCCCTCCTAATTCAGTCCATCTCTTTATTTCTTCTGGTGTAGCATGTGTCTGTATGTCAATTACATCAAGGGCAGGATCCTTAACTGTCATGCATTGTGTTGGTGTCGGAACTATTGTCTTTGTCGTGTCAGTTGTATGAGTCTGATTCTGAGCAGTCTGTTTAGCTGTTCTGTCAGCTAGGTCGTTACCCTGAGAAATAATGTCAGTCACTTTCGTATGGGCTTTGCACTTCATTATCGATATTGCAGTAGGCAGATGTATTGCATCTAACAGAGCTTGAATAAGGGGACCGTGCTGGATGTGGGCACCGTGAGAAGTTAAATAACCTCTCTCTCGCCAAAGCACGCCGAAGTCATGGACGACTCCGAATGCATAACGTGAATCTGTGTATATGTTGACTTTCTTATTTTTGGCTTGAATACAGGCTTGTGTCAGAGCGATGAGCTCTGCTGCTTGAGCTGACAAGGTATCGATACAATTCGTTTCAATAATTTCAGTATCTGTTGTGACTGCATAAGCGGCCACTAACTCTCCTGTACTTGTTCTCATGCATGAACCATCTACATACAATGTCAGGTCTGGATCTGATAATGGAATATCTGTCAAGTCCTGTCTGGGTTTTGTCGTAATAGTAATGACTTCAATACAATCATGTGCCAATGGGTCTGTTCCACTTAATGGCAAAAGTGTGGCAGGATTTAATGTACTACAACGTCTGATTTCTATGTGTGGCTGGAACAATGTCAATTCATAACCCGTCAGTCTTGCTATAGTCAAGTATTGTGTTTGGGTCCGGTTCAAGAGAACCTCTACTGCGTGTGGTACTTGTACTGTCAATTGATGTCCTAACACTATGGCATCGCTTTGTCTGATTGCTAAAGCTGTTGCTGCGACTGATTTCAGGCACGCAGGAAGAGCCTGAGCTACGGGATCTAATGTACTAGAAAAATAAGCACATGGCTTGTGTGATCCTGCTTGTTCCTGCGTGAGTACTGACAAAGCAGTACCTTCACGTTCTGTAACAAAAAGTATAAAACGTTTGCTGTAACATGGCGTTGCTAAAACAGGTGCTTAACAGAAAGCTTTCTTTAAGCTTTCAAAAGCTTGTGTATGTTCCTGAGTCCAAGGGAGGACAGTCGATGTCGCTGCCTCCTGTGTTGTCAACTGAATGAGTGGTTTCGCTAGAAATGCATATTGAGGGATCCACTGCCTACAGTACGAAGTGAGGCCTATGAATGCCCGTACCTCCTTTTGTGTCTTGGGTGGCGGCATGTTAACAATTAACTGGATACGGTCGGGTGTAAGCTGTCTTCCCCCCTTGGACAGCAAGTGCCCAAGGTACACAACTTGCTGGACACAGAATTGCAGCTTCGAAGGGGACACTTTGTGCCCCTTGTCGGCTAAGAAATGTAAAACCGTCAGTGATGCTTTTTCACATTCAGGTTCGCTTCGGGCGGTGATCAGCAGATCATCGACATATTGAAGCAGGGCAGTGTTAGCTGGCATGTGGATACTGTCAAGTTCTCTTTTCAGTGCTTGGCTATAGATGCTGGGGCTTTCTGTGAATCCTTGAGGTGCGCGTGTGAATTTAAAACTTCGTCCATTTAAACTGAATCCGAACAAATATTGGCTTTCCGGATCGATTGGGACGCTAAAGAAAGCGTTCTTGAGGTCAATTACAGTAAAGAACGTTGCTTCTGAATCTATGGCTGTCAGCAATGAAGAGATATCTGGGACCACGGGGTATTGTGGTACAATGCATTTATTTAATTCTCGCAGATCAATAACTAATCGATATACTGGCGGTGCTTTTGGATCAGTTCGTTTAAGAATCGGAATTATCGGGGAATTACATACATTGGAGTCGGTTTCCACGACCACTCCTTGTGCAATGAGCTCGTCAATGATTTGCAGCAAAGCCACAACAGCATCTGGGGGTAACTTGTATTGTCGTATTCGTGGTAGTACTACTCCTGTTTTGAGTGTGACTCGATATGGTGTAATGTGCATACAACCTACATCGGTGGGGCCTTGTGCCCATAAATGTGCAGGTAGATTCTGTAACCGGTGATCCATGTCTCTAGACACGTAGTGACCTTTAAAGTCACGCAAAAATAATCGTACTCCTTCCGGAGAACAACATATTATAGCTCCTAGAGCTTTCAATGTTTTTATACCTAACAAGTTTTCTGGACATGATTTCGTAAGCAATAGATCTGTAGTCCGTGTTAATGGACCGACTGTGAATGCAAGTGGTTGTGATACTTCGTTAATAGTGGGCCTTCCTGAAAAACCAAGGGAAATATTTTGTGAGCCTGAGAGGGGTGCCCCTGGGACTTCGCTGTGACTGATAGTTGTTCTGCTTGCCCCTGTATCAAGTAGAAACTTTCTGTCTTTCCCTAATACTTGACTCTGTACATAAGGACCCTCTTGATCTACGGGAACCTCAATAAGGGGTAAGCCAACTTCCCTCTCTAGGCTATTTCATGTGTAGCGCTGATACTCTGGATAGTCATTTTGTGCATACTGGTACATCTGTTGTGTCGTGTTTTGTGTTGCAGCAGTAGGCTGTGGCTGTTGTTGTGGTTGTTGTTGTGGTTGTGGTGCGGTCTGTTGTACAGCTGGCATAGGCTGTATATTCTGAGGTACTTGTTGTTGGATCTGGTCCTGTCTAGGCGGACGTGGTCTCTCCTTCGTTATACCCGTAGAGATATTATGTTTTAGAACTGCGCAATCGTGTATATAATGACCTGGCTGTTTACAATAGTTGCATGTCCGTCTAACAGGACCCGCTGAATCATTGGACTGCGTCGTACCCTTTTTATGACCGTCAGCTGGAACTGACTGCGCAACAAGCATTTTCATTTTTGTGTCTTTCATACGTCTTTGTTCATGTTCTTGTTCTTCTCTAATTCTATTGTGATGATATTGTAACATTTGTAACATCTGTGACGGTGTGTTACCTTGCCAAGTACTCTCGAATTTTAATACTCTATTCTTAACTTGGGGCAGGGAATTTTCAACTAATTTTGTCACAAACAGATGTGGATACGACTCACTACTTGCTTTTATGCCACTATTAATACCAAAACATTTTTCAAATCGGGAATAGAAATCACTAGTGTCTTCATCTTGTTTTTGTTTACACGCTGAAATTGCACCCCAGTCTTCCTTTTTCGTGGTCAGTAAACGTGGTAGTACCTGCACTAATAATCCTGGTAATGCTGTAGTCTTTTCCCCAAGCCCTGAACCT
The DNA here is from genome assembly GCF_964204655.1 of Triturus cristatus. Lineage (NCBI taxonomy): Eukaryota > Metazoa > Chordata > Amphibia > Caudata > Salamandridae > Triturus > Triturus cristatus. The sequence continues at coordinate 188,209,383 of NC_140589.1, forward strand.
GCAGCTCGGGCCTTTTCTTCGTTTTCTAATGTTGTCCAATCTATCTTTTGGTCTCCCACCTCCCATTCCTTTTCTTTGAGTTTCTCGTAAATACCGGCAGGCAATAAGACTTTTAATATTTTCATAATGTCAGGGTAAGTATACTCTCCCATGAGTAACATGTCTTTTATCTCACGGTGGAAACCTGCTGGGTCTTTGTCATGGCTAGGTACTACTTTCTTCATTTCTAATAATTCAATTTTAGTTATGGGCGTGTACACAAACACGCGTTTAAAAGTATTGTCATCACCTCTGATTGGGTGCACTTCGCGTAAGGGATTCTGTCTGTCTATGTGATACGTTTTTCTTTCCTTGGGGGGAACTGAAACATGTTCTGGGCATACGAAGACAATGTACTGGTGTCGATATTCTAGAATTTCTTTAATTAAATCAGTACCTGAACCTCTCCATTTATTCGTGAGTAATTCTATCAGTATATCAGGTAGGGGACCAGGATCGGAGTGTTGGCTTCTATATAATATAAGGAGGTGTTGTATCATGTATATACCAGCTAAACGCTGTTCGTCTGGGGTGAGATTCAAAAACGTGTGTGCTAGCGCATCATCACTGTATTTTTCAGAACTGTCAGCCCATTGTACTGCTGACCTGGCTAATTCTTGTTCATCCATAGAATCGAGCATATGATACCCCCTTCGGTCTCGAAGTAATTTATCAGCAGCCTGGAATAAGTGTTCAGGGGACCTTGCATTTAACATAGGGGCTTGAAAATGTCTGTTGTCTGGACGTATCGGACGTATTGGATCATTAAAGTATCGGGTATTGTTACAAGGTCTTCCCCTACCTACATAAGCTATCGTTTCTAATTGTCCTGTGGGCATTTCTGATTCTTCCTCCTCCTCTCCCTCTGATTCAGTTTTGTCTGCCTCCAATCTGGCTTTATGTATTCGTTCTACTTCTTTGCGGATCTTTCGGCACATAGCTACTATACACGTCTGTTTATCATGTTTTCCCTCTGATATATTCTGACCCCATCTGGTAAGTACTTGCATTTCATCCTGATCTATCCCAAGCCTATCTCTGTCTCTGATCAAGCAGTTTATGAAGAAGCGTAACAGTAATCTCTGTATATCCACTTTCAGGTAATCCATGGCTTCGTCAATACTTTCAGGGCCTTGCCCTGTTTGGACAAAGCGATATATATTGTCTAGATGATTAACCATTCCTGGTAGTGTCGTTAAATACAGTGAAGCTCGTCGTATACGTAGTGATGATAGCAGCATTCTGTCATTTTTACCGGGCACTGGATCATATCTACAATCCACAAGATGTTCCTTAAACATGTCGGACGTTGCTATTTGGGGTGTACGTTGGTTTGCTAAATCTCTAAGGGACGATTTACTTTGTGACGGTGGCGTGGCAAAAATTGCTGTCGCACCTCCTGTCGCACCTTCTGAGGTGCTAGACACGAAAGGATTTGTGGGATGTAAGGTAGAAACTGTGGATGTAGGAAAAGCGGTGGAAACAGACGGACCAATTGGAATGTGCGGAGGAGTTTGTTGTTGCGGAGTCGGGGGCGGATGATCTCGGGGTTGAGCACCCTCGACAGGTGGCGTGTGTGGTGGAACATTAACATATTCGGGAGCTACATCGTCTAAATAGGAGGAAAGGAAAATATCTTTTGCGGTCTTGGGATGTGCTTTAATCGGGAGTAATGGGGTTGGTAAATCTTTCGGTATTTCCGGGGTGGCCTTAGGTAAACCTTCGGCCAAAAGAGGATACATACCATTCATAAGAGTGTTCCGTTGTCTGCCTACTTGTTCTGTTTTTACTCGGATACCTTCCTCAACTAATACGTTTTCTCGGGCTTTATTTGAGTTCTCCCTACTTTTCTCTTCCTGTCTGAGCGCTTTCTCTGTGCGCCTATGCGATTCTTTACGCCATAGTTCAATGGCATCTTTCTGTGACTGTCTGGCTTTCTTTTTCCATAATTCTTCTTCTACTCTCATGATGCAATCTGCATCCCATGTCCCAGCTGCGGGCCACCTCTGACTTTCTGCTAGATCCTTGGTGTAGTCCACCCATAAGTCAAGATATAATACGGCATCTAGGCCATGTTTCTGATACATAAAGTACCCTGGAGTGTCCCTAGGTGGAATGGGAACAGCTTCTTCGAGTACTCCTTTTCTAGTTTTGATCTGTCTTAATTTTGAAAAGAACGGCATCTTAAAACCTTGCTACTTGATTCTTACTCAAACTGGACTTGAACACCATTAATACGATAAACACAATAATGAACACTCATTCATACCACAATTTTTGAACACAGTAAAACATTTAACATTTAACATTTAACGAACAATGATAATTAGAAGAAAACTAGTTACTGACATAATACTAATACTAGATAATACTGGATTATATATATGAACATACTAGATATACTGCTAAACAGTACAGATACACTGCTAAAACAGTGCAGACCGGATCTGTGTACCCAAACCCGTCATGACCGGCACAAATTAATGTGCACGTCTAAATGCCTCCCCAGCAACGGTACTCACCGGGTAGCATGGAACGGAAGGCCTCAGAACTGAACTGAACTGGACCGGACTGGACTCGACTCGACTCGGAACTTCGGAACCTGGTGGGCCTCTGTATACCTCGGATCTTGCTCTCTCAGCTAGGCTCTGGTCGGGATACTTCGCACTTCTCACCGCCTCGTCTGGGTGTTGATCGCAGCCTCAGTCACCCCCGCTTGGCCGGAGGGAGATACAGGAAATCCTGCGGGTACGCGTTTTTGTCCGTCCAGCTGTGGCAGGAGACCGGGCCTGCAACGCACCTCCGGCGCGTGAGATGAGAAAGTGTCCCTGTTCGGGCGCCAATTTATGTGGTAAATATTTAAATTACCTGTACTATTTTTTATGCGGTAAAGTCTAGTAAGAATAACTCAGTCAAAATAAGAGGCAGAATCCGTGGTATTAGAGGTTCTGAAAAGGACTTTATTCCTTACAAAGGAATTATGGTTCGAACCAGGCAATCTTATTCCATCACCACGAAGGTTCAGAAAGGGATAGGCAATACATTATTGACAAGTAAGGATATATATATGAAAAGCATTACATTAAGACAGATGCAGGAGGCGTAACAGCTGATAATACAGATAAGAATACACATACGTAATGAAAATAGGCGTATACTAGAAACGTCATTTAAAATGATGTCACAAGTGGGTGGATCCATAAGAGAATCATGCAGTGTCAGCAGAAATATTTGGCAGAGATGCGCGCGCAGCCGCATGACGTGTGATTGACGTGCAACTAGAGGGTGAAGGGGAATTGACATTTAGCTCTACATGTGGAGACAGAAGTCTGGGGGGTCAGGTCAACCTAATCCCAAATCGTATCTAATATCTTTGTTTAAGGAACTGTTTTATCCAAAAGGAAAGGTCTCTCGGACGGAATCTATTCTATACTGACTGTTAGTGCATGTACAAGCGTCTATGTGTCTACATGAGATGCGAGGGGGCAGGAATCTTCCATGGTAACAGGGGCTATGAATTACTTGCATAAAGACAGCGAGGCCGGGCCCTTTGCTCGGTAGCTGGAAGGATGTTTACCTAAACTACTAGACAGGAATGCATTGGATGAGGAGCGGAGCAGATAACTTGAAGGCTGAATACAGTTTTTTTGGCAGGCAACAGGCCGCGTCAGGCACCGTTAGCCGCGCAGGGAGTAGGACAAAGTTCATGGATACGGATGCAGGTCCAGGCTAGAGCATTTCAGAGGCAGAAGCAGGAAAAGGCTTGATGGCAGAATTCAGGGCCTACTCGCCTGAACAGTAAAACGTGAAAAGTGGACCATATAAAGTCGGTGGCCAATCATACTTAGGAATGGAATATTCGACCCATTCATGGCGGATCTGAAAGAGGACATGTTGACGTTGGACGCACATGTATTTGCGTCTTCATAGCTGGAACTGGAGGGAACATACATGTACTTGTAGCATGTACATGGAGCCGTTGGGGTCTAAGATAGGGGACACAATTGACCATAAAAATTCATATTTCCTCATGTGTGAACAATTTGAAATATTTTTGTTTGAGGATTGGGAGACTGTGCAATTCTCTTAGATGTGGGGGATGTGAGTGTGATGTGGGAGGGTGAGTATGAGTCTTGCTGCATCATTTGTAATGGTTTGAAGCCTATTCAGGAACTTCTTAGTGATTCCTGCACACAATCCATTGTCATAGTCAAGTCTGCTGGTAATCACGGCCTGTGTAATCATTTTCACAGTGTTCTCTTGCAGCCATCTGAAGATCTTTTGCAGCATGCTAAGGATGTGGAAGCAAGAGGAGACCATTGTATTTTTTGGCATTCATATCAAGCTTGTCTTCCTGGATGATTCCAAGATTTCATGTCTGGGTAGGGGGAGTTGGTGAGGGACTGAGGTCAGTTGACCACCAAGTGCAGTTCCTAACAGAGGCTTTTCTTCTGAAGATCACCACTTCAGTTTGGTTTGTTTGCGGCAGTTGGATTTCATCCATGTTTTCAACTTGGTCATGCAGGTGGTGAAGTTGTTTCCGTAATGGGGCCTTGTCTGACAGGAAGAGTATCAGTTGGTTGTCTTCTTCATAGGAGAGCATGTGGATGTTATGTGATCTGATGAGGCCTGCCAGCTGGATCATGTGCATGCTGAATGACGTTGGACTGAGAGATGTTCCATGGGGAACTCCACATATGAGTTTCTTGACCTCTGACATATAGGGTGGCTGTTAGACCTGGCATCTTTGGCGTGGTTTCCACTGACTTTTTGCCTCTACCTCCTGTATTTTTGACGCTGTGCTGGATTTCGTTTTTGCTGGTTTAGATGCTTTGGGCACTTTGCCACTGCTGATCAGTGTCAAAGTGCAAGTGCTCCCTAGGTAAATTGTTATATTGATTGGTTATCCATGATTGGTATATTTGTTTCACCTGTTAGCCCCTAGTAAAGTGCACTGAGTGTGCCAGGGCTGGTGATTCAAATGCTACTAGTGGGCCTGCAGCACTGATTGTGCCACCCACAGGATTAGCTCTAAAATGGTGTCACAGGCCTGCCACCGCAGTGCCTGGGTGCAGTTGCTAACTGCCATGCTGACCTGACCAGTGTCCACACTGGCCAGGCCTAACCCTTCCCTTTCTGTACATATTGGACACCCCTATGGAAGGCCCTAGGTACCCCCCTGGGCAGGGTGCTGTGTATGTGAAAGGTAGAGCATGTATTGGTGTAGGTGACATGCTCTGGTAGTGAATTACAGCCATTTTCGTTTTTCACTATTGAAAGGCTATCTTGCCCGTAGGCTATAATGGGGAATGCAGAGTATAATGTTTACCTGCATATCTTCCCATAGGAGTAAGATAGAAAATTAAAGTCTGGTATCCCTGAACTCAGAATTTAATAACACATCTTTTAGGAAAGATGGTTTTTAAATCCTGTGTGTGAAAACAGCACTTTTAGAAAGTGGCTGTTTCCTTTTCTGCCCTCTCTGTTTGCCTTGGCCTGTTTGTGAATTGACTGTCTGGTTTGTGAGTGACAGGGACAGGGATGGCTCCCAGAGGCTGAATGAGTCAGCCCAGGGCTGAATAGGGAAATTCCCCTGTAAATCAGTGGGAGGAGTAGCACCTGGACCTGAATAGGGCTGTGCCTGCCTTCCACAATGCTGGCTCCACCCCCTGCTGGGCGGCTGACGACCCTGTCCCTCTCTCTCAAAGGAAAGAAGAAACCAAATAAACAGAATGCTCCTGGACTGGCCAGAACTGGTTCTGACTAGGCCAAGGCCCCTCTGCCTTCAGAGGACAAAGGATTGTGGGGTATAAGTATTGGGACCCAGACTACAGAAAATTAGATCATCCTGGAATCAAGAAGGAACCTCTGCCAAGGAGAAAGCTGGAAGTCTGAAGAAGAAGGACTGACCTGCTGTAAGGCTGACCTGCAGTTGCTTTGCTGCCAAGGAGAGTGGAAGGACTTTGCTGTGTGCTGTGTCCCCTGGTTGAAGGAATCTCCAAGGGCCTGAGTAGAGCTGGCCTCCTGTTAAGAAGTCCCAGGAACATAAGGACTTCAACCCAGCATCCCCCTGAACAACTCTGCTGTGTGAGTTCTGCCCTTATACTAAATAAAATTATACCAGAACAACAGAAATCTAATCAGTAGAACCGGAGATATGCAATTTTAAAGATTTAAGTAAATATACCACCTAAAAGCACAAATGGCCCACCTGATCGTATCTGATATAAGGTGTGCACAGCGTTCCATCAGCGGTTCTGACAAAGCTTTCAGCTGTATGGCGAGGATTTCCAGTGCTTTGCATCACTACGCATTGGTTCTGACGGAGCTTTCAGGTGTGCAGTGAGGCTTTGAGGTGCTTTGCTTCGCTCGACATCTGTTTTGATGAAGCTCTGAGCTGTGTGTCGCGGTTTTGCAGTTATTTGCATCACTTGGCATTGGTTCTGATGCAGCTCCCAGCTGTGTGACAGAGCTTTGCTAGGTGTTGCGTTGCTTGGAATTGACTCCAATGAAGTTTGCAGCAGTGCAGGAGGGCTTTCTGGGGCTTTGCGTTGCTCAGCATCAGCTAAGATGAAGCTCTCGGCTGAGCAGCAAGGTTTTGCAGGGTTTAGCATATCTTTGCACCAGATTTAATGCAAGCTTCAGATAGGCAGGTAGGTGTACTATATGATGCCAGCCAAGGGTTGAAGACCTGAGGAGGCACCTCTTGGGTATCAGGGACTTACTTCAGTAGAAGCCTGCAGGGCTCGGGCAGTCAAGTTTCAGTTCCAGCAGGGAAGCAGGTCAGTCTTTCCAGCAGCAGGGAAGCAGGGCAGCAGGACAGAAGGACAGCAGGGCAGCAGGGCAGTCCTTCTTCACAGGTCCAGAAGTGAGCTGATGAGTAGTTCAGGGGGTCCAATATTTGTGCCTGGTGCCAGCCTTTGAAGTGGGGGGACTGCCTATACTACCCATCTCTGGTTCTGAAAAGTCCTTCACTTCCCCTGTTAAGACTCCAAGTAGTCTAGGATGACAAAAGTCTGGTATCAAGCTCCTTGGCATGTGGGCTTGAGGAGTTCCATTTAAATGTAAGTGGGGCAGGGAACAGTTCAGCCACACTATCTGGTCAGGGTGGCCAATACTGCTAAATCCTAGGCCCCTTTGTATCACTGTCTGGGTGGGATACACAAAGGCCAACAGATAAGCTAATCCCAGTCCTACGACCCAAGATACTGGTCGAAGGCACAGGGGGCTGGGCAAAGGAATACCACATTTCTAAACATGGCATTTTCAGAAAATGTGACTTAAAATCCGACTTTAACATTAAAGAGGATTTAAATTACAGTTCATTTGAGTGTAAACATAATTTTCCTATCTAATCCCAAACTTACGTTATCACATATGAAGTATATTAAGTTATCCCAATGTAATCCTATGGGAGAGTAATGCCTTCCAACACTCAAAAAATAAATTTCCTACTGCTTCAATAAAATGCACCATGCCCGGTGGTTCATTTAGGGCCTATCTTGGGGATGACTTGTATGTCTTAAAAAAAGGCCTAGCAAAAAGTTTATTTTGCCTGATTGAATTGGCAGTTTTAAAACTGCACAACATGCTGCACTGGCAGACATGAGACATGTTCTAAAGGGCTACTTAAATGGGTGTCACAATGAGTGCTGCAGGCTCACTAGTAGCATTAACAGGCACTGGGCTCATGTATTGCCAAATAACAGGGACTAAATCTTAAGTAAATAAATATGACAATTAGGTGTAAGCCAATTGTATCATGTTTTATGGAGAGAGCATAAGCTTGTAAGCACTGGTAAAATGGAAGAGTCTTAATGGCAACCAAATTCAGAAAGATGTGAAGGCAAAAAGTATGGCAGGGACCCTGCAGGGATGGCCAAATCCAAAATTAATGTTACCTCCATAAGGTTCGGTGAGGTGCATGGAACACTAATCATAGCAACAATCACGGTCTTCAGAGGTTTCTACTTCTACAAAAATTGGAGTGGTGAATGGTGTGCTCTGCAGTAAAATAGTTGCTATCTTGAAAGGGAGACAAAAACAGCATGTCACACCATTGAAGAAATTCCTTAAAATGGTATCTGTCAACACGCACATGAACAAGTGTCTGCATCAGGAATGAGAGGGGTACAGGAAGAGACATTACAGGAATTACTAGGAAAAACAATGTAAGGGCTTTTCACAAAGGTGACTACCACATTTGGGTAATTTACATATGTAATTTACACTTACAAGTAACTTCACACTTGTGAATAGTCAAAAGCAGTATACAATCCCAAAAGAGAAGTGGTCTTATTCAGAAAAGTAACTAACACTTTTTTGATTAGGTTTGCTACGTTTTTCTTATTCTCAAAATCCAAGTATATGTTTTGTCCAAAAAATAAACACAATAGTAAGTTCAACACCATGCATCACCAACCACTTGTCCTGAAACACTCTCACATACAAAATAATCGAGGTGGGGAATAAACATATAACCCCTAGGAAATAATGATACATTAAATTAAATTATTCAATCTATTTAAAAATATAAAATGTTTATAGATGTAAAACTAGTACATATTTATTATTTAGATAGAAAATAATATAAAACCCTATTTTTAATGTAAAAAAATAATGTAACAACAAACTTACTCAGAAGAGTACAGTACCAAAAAGTGTGCGTTCCCTATGTGAATCAGGCCAGATATTGTTCAATTTACACTTTTGAGTATGTTCACTACTTTTTGCTTATTCAAATAATTTGAGATTAATCTACTAATAAAAAACAGTAGTAAATCCACCACCAAGCATGGTCAAGCACTTGTACTGCAGCACTTTCTCATAGAAAATAGGGGAATAAAATAAGGTAAACACAAGGAGATGATGAGCAGAGTGTTGAAACGTTTCAGACACTCAACCCCAGTCACAGATCTGGGTTGAATCCATCATCATTCTTTAGCTCACTCCGCCTCCTCAGTTCAGACCCAGATATATACAAATCATCCTTGACCCTGTGCCTCATGGGAACAATCCAGCCCGAACTGCCAAGCCATATCTTCCCTGAACCGGAAACAAGCATCCTGGGACCAGTTTCTGGGTAACACCCTTCATCAGCCAGACTACCTTGAATCCACTCCATCATCTCCTTGTGTTTGCTTTGTTCGCCCTAAGTTGGCAGGGGATGCCCAGACGTGGGTCCCTTGCTCACTTTGCCACTGGATAAAAGACGGTGTTGGTGAGGTGTCATATTCCAAGTCGAGTAAGGTTCTATATTGTTGACAGTTTTCACAAAAATTGCATGTCGCATAGTGTTTCATTAGTGCAGAATCCTCGTGGTCTGATGAAAACTTATCCCTAAAAGCATTTTCAACTCATTTGCATCAAGGCGAGTTATACTAGAAGGTTTGTCATACAGATTTGACCTCACTAGAATCTGTATGTTATGTGCAACGTATGCCAGCCATGGAATCAAGTAGGATTTATCCAGTTTTAAGCAATCCTGCAAAATCAATCTGCTAAGATCCAGTTCCTCATGTCCCACCCAATAGCCCCTCACATATACCTCCCCACATGATAAAAGTACTGAATCTAATAGTGCGGGCCTCAATGCCCCAGCAAAAGGTATAGCTGTCCTTTCCATGCTCCAGGACTCCCAACGTGATGTCTGCCTGTTGCAGGAAACAGATCTCATTAATTGTGACAGGAAGTGGTTAAAATCACACTGGTTTGATCGCTAATACTTCTCTATAGGCCCAGGAAAAAGAGCTGGGGTGGTGATTGTTCTCACCTCTACCTATTGCAGGCAGGTTCTCTAGACACAGGCGGAGCAAGCAAGGAGACTCTTCTTACTACAAATCAAGATACATACACACACATCTTCACTTTCAGCTACTATATGCCCCAATGAGCACCAAGAACAGTTCATTCTCAGTGATGAATTAATAGGTGGAGGCTTCAATTTAGTCCTACATTCATGAAAAGGCCATTTGGCACAAAGAATAAGGCAGACTTGACTCCTGAGGGCCTACACTGGCTACACAAGGTGGGCCTGATGGATATATGCCACTCACGGAATCCCAACAGCAGAGACTACACTTTCTTCTCTGCCACACATCAAACCTATGCTAGAATTAACTATTTCCTGGCCACAGTGCACTTCTTTGTGTGAAATACTCAAGTTGACATAGGTGTCGCAGCACAATCTGACTGCTCCCCTAGCTCGATCGTGCTGAGCATCCCAGAAGGACCCCCAACCCACCAGGCATGGTGCTTGGAGCAATAGCTATTAATGTATGACTCCTAAGTCAAAGAGATTGCAGAAATACATGACACCTTTCTAAACACAAATGACAACCCTGACACCTCCATATCACTGCTATAGTGCACTCTAAAAGCAGTCCTTTGAGGAGCATTGATACCCAGAATCAATAGGTATAGGAGAGAGATGCGCACAGCTCTGGAAACCCAAGTGAAAGACCTGGTGGACACCCCAAACAATATGGCTCCCACATGGTGAGGAGACAACTCGCTCGGACCAAAAAACAGCTCAGAGCCCTAGACACAGATAAAAAGAAGTATGCCCTGCTCTACACCAAACAAAGGTATTAAACTGGAGGCAATAAAGAGGAAAGGCTCCTAGAACATGAGTTGAGAGCCCAGGTACATAGAAATAGAATCCAGGCATCCTGGGGACAGAAACTATACACAGACACAGCTAATGTGAGGGCATTTGAGCCCTTCTATGCATGCTTTTAATATGCAGAGACTCTAGGCGCAGTTGAGGCTGCGGTATATCTATCTAGATGCCCCTGCCTGCAAGGGTCACCCTCCTTTTGTAGAAAGACATCCTGGAGGACAAAGTGCTTGTGGCCATAGCCAAACCTCAGCCAGGCAAAGCCCCAGGGCAAGATGTATGCACAGCCGCCCTCTTCAAACTGTTAGCACCCCATCTTGTCCCTCTCTTCTCCTGCCTCTACAATTCATTTAATGACACGGGCACACTTACTGACACAATGAAAGCAGCAGTCATCACTGTGATTCCCAAATCCGGAAAATATCCCACTATCCCATATCCTTATTAAATGTAGATGCCAAAATCTTCACAGGCATGTTACCTGCTCACCTTAACCCATACATGCAGGGCCTGATGGACCCAGATTAAGCTGGGGTCATACCAGAGAGGTGCTGAACAGAGCTCTGCACAACCCCAGTTACATTTCAAAGAAGTTGCCTCAACACAAACACAAATAACTTTACTCTTCTGAACCCAGATACAGTGGAGCCTGGGCAGGTAAGCAGGAAATTCCAGGACCATCTTTGGGGAGATAAGTCTAGACATTACTGCCACTTCAAAGCTGGGACTAGGTATAATAATAGGACTCTCAGACCCCCTCTTCAGTTCACTTATGGACCCGTGGAGGACTCTCAGAGGACTGCACTACTGCCTGTGGCCTGCTGTGTGCTTCAGAGGACTGCCCTGCTGCTTCAAGATGACTCTCATGCAGCCTGAAGCCTGCCATGTGCCCTCAGTAGAATGCCCTGCTGCCGGAGACTTGGTTTCGGCTTGAACCCAAGACCACCAGAGTGACTCAAAGCTTATTTGCTAGCTCTTTGATCAGAGCTACAAGGACAAGAACAGCTCCAACAGCTTTTAAAGTGCACCTTGAACCAGTATTAAGGGGGTCCTGACCCTCCAAGTGGTGCCCTCAGTGCTAAAAGTGTCCATCCAGCCGGAAATCCAAAACTTGGGACTTGAGAAACCTTCTACCAAAAAGTGGTTTGTAAACCAAGCGGAGCTTGGGACCTACCCATTCACTGATCTGTCCAATGTCAATGTGCATCGGCAGTAGCCGTGACTTCACGGTATCTCCCCCTGCGTTCTTCTTTGCAGCAGCAAATCATGTTAGGCAGCTCCTCTCTGGAAGGATATCGGGCCTTGAAAAGGGACTTTGCCCCAGATTTGCTGAGTTATTACGCAGAACCCTGCAGCAGGCTACACTACATAAGACGAAGTGAGCAGGAGAGCACCATATTTACAGAAATATGGCACTCTCCTCCCGTCTCCCTAGTGCTTGTGCAGCAAAGTGCTCCAGTGCACCATTCACACATCTTTGCCTTTGCACCATAGTGCAAGGATGTACGAGTCAGTCTAGCATATGTTTTGTACTGGAAGGATTCCCTTCCAATACAAAATACTATGCTTAGATTAACTTTAAAACTTTTCCCACCTTGTATATGTGCAGTGGACATGTAAATTTGGAAAGGAAGGAGAAATAAAAGCATTTCTCAGTGATAGCGCCTGGTTGAAATGGGTGCTAGTTTTTTTACTCAAAACCTGTCTGCTTTTTTTTGTTTTGAAAATAGGGTTTTGAATCAGAATCCTTGGGTGGTTGCATGGGAATGCCCATGTAGCACCCATGGGACATTCCCTTGGTGTTAAGAAATGCAAAGCTGTGCTATGTGCTGCTTTGCGCTACTTTCAAGTCATTTTACCAGTACAAAATAAATTCTGCGATGGAAAGTAAATTAGTAAAAAAAGATTTTACATCAATTTGCATCAGTTTTGTCATCCAACCACAGTCCTAAATTTGAGTACATATAGCCCCAAGCCCGAATGTGGTGGGCCATAACTTTAGACTTTGCCAAGGTCTCGGGAGACTAAACAGCTGGCACTTTGATCTTTTTGGTGCTAGACTAAAACTTTTAAAAATTAATAATGTCAGTTCTGCTGATTGGAGTTTTGCCAATTTGGTGTCAAATACGATTTTTACATTTGCTCCATTTTTCTAAATTAGTGTGGGATATTTTTGGGTGGTGTTTTCACTTTCTTACTGTTTAGGTGCTGCATGCTATATACAATGCCTCTAAGTTAAGCCTGACTGCGTTTGTGCCAAGTTGCCAGAGGGTTAAGCACAGGTTTATTTAGTGATGTTTGTTCACTCTGACATTGATTGTAGATGTTGCTTGAGAAAGGTACATACCCCCTTCAACCAACAATCCAATTTACCACACATCTTGTGAGGTGTTTGGGGCCTTCGGGGTCACTCACTTTCAACATTCTGCTTGGAGCCTAAACAACCCTCCTTGTGGTTATGCCCTGGTGCCTTCTTTGACACTCTTTGAGACTATTAGGTGCTGGTGCAACTCTGTAAAGAAATCAGTCAACATGTGCTCCCATAAGCAAATTACCATCATACTCCTCTACTGGCCTTCACCAAATCATCCAGTTCCCTACTTGACAGGCCTGCAAAAACCTCCTAAGACTCGTGGGTGGGTTGGTGATTGTCTCATTCTATCCCTGAACTTTAGGTGATACTTCTTTGAGCTAGATCAAATTTGCTTGTCAGGGCTTCCTTCACGGGGTAATACTTAACTTTGTTAGCTGGATTCAAGACCAATAGTATATTTCTCCCAATAAAGAGCATGTACTTCCACAGTCCTCCTCTGGGATTCTGTACATCTACAAGGCCATCTAATATGCTGCAAATAATTTATCAAAGTCATCCCCCACTACGTAACTAGGCACCAGATCTTTTGAGTTGAGGACCCCATGTTTACTTCTCCTAAACACTTCCGAATCTCTGCTATCATCCTCATCAATGTACACTGACACACTACTGGTCCTCATGTCTATCTTGTACCGGCTTGTTTTATGGGTTAGCAGGACCTTCTACCCTTTTAAGGCCAAGCAATGTTTTTCCCCTCTGCAGCCAAGTCCTACCTTTTCTCCTCATCAGCCAAGCCAACTTTCTCTCCTCCAGGGTTGCCAGCTGTAATCCCATGGCCCTCTCAGCCTGGATGACCTAGAGCTCTGACGGGGCCAAACTGCGAAAGGGGGCACTCTTCATTCCTTCGACAACACAGGTGATGCTGTTGATTGAGGACAATACCCCTCTGGCAGTGGAGCCTTCTCAACTCCAACCTCATTGTCCTCTTCAGCTTCTCCTCTAGGGTGGACTGTAGCTGATGCACTTCATCCTGAATCAGAGGCCAATGTAGTAATCCTTCTTCTTAACTTCCTTGCTCAGATTCAGCCCTCGTTGTTTGCACATGAGACTCCATGTCAGTCAGATCTACCTCCTTGTTTTCCAAAGAATTAAGTTAAAAAATTAGTTGAAAGAGTGAATTTAGAAAGACATTGAACATTAATAAATTAAAACTGAAAAAGAACAGAAAAATCCAAATATTTTACTGACTATTTAGAATTTTTTTTTAATTTCAACTTAAATCACTGCATGGTGCTGCAAAATATAAGCCATGCATCCCACCACTGAATACTAAATTAAGAATGGATTAATATTTGGGGATTTTCAAGAGAACCTCACAGTCACTAACTAAACGTGAGCTCGGCCTTTTGGTAGCTATAGGATAAAGCAGATAGGCTTAACTTAGAGGCAACGTAAAAAGTATTTATGGGGTACCAAAAGAGAAATAAAGCCTAAAGAGAACACAAGAAAAAACCCAACCCAATTTAGAAAACTTGGAGTAAATTTTATTGAACACAATTACACCAAAACATCATAAGTCAAGTGGAACTAGAGATATGATTTTTTTCATTCTCAAATCAATATACCATCAAATAATGTTAAGCACCAAACAAAGTCAACTGGTCACTGTAGACCAGGACCGAGGTGGGATTTGAGGCCAGACATGAAGGAGCACAGGTCAGCTACAGGAATCAGAATCAGCCCACTGCAAAGTTTTACCTTCGAATTTAGGGCCTAATTTAGATTTTTGGGTGTGGTCTGTTGCTCCATAAGGGAGAAAGAGTAAATTACTCCATCACCCTAAAGGAGATGTTGCCTGAGTACTTTAGAAATGACCACCAAGCTGCCAGTAAATAAAGCAATGCCAGAAAACACAATCACAGAGGTTCCTGTCATTTCTTTTTGTGGTTTGGTGCATGGCTCTGTGAACATAAAAAAACCTTGCACCCAATTTCGACCAGCACCAAAGACACCCTCAGCACTGCCGAATACCTGCACTTCCAGATCCACAACAATCCCAACACCACCCTCAGAGGAACCCTTGGCTACAGACCCCCCAGATCCCAGCACGCACGCCCTTGCGTCCACAGACTACATCCTCCATCGAGACCTGAACTTCCACCTCAAGAACGCCAACAACAGCAACTCCACCACCCTGCATGACAACCTCGCCAATTGTGGAGCAAGGTTTTGTATAAAAAGAAACTTGCTTGTATGCAATCCTCTCGAATAACCTGTAACATTATTACCAACCTGTATGTAAGTACTAATTTTACATATCGTATCTAGGGGAAGCTTTTCTATGTGCTTCACTAATGATTAACCTGAGTGTCCTTAAAATGGGCACTAAAAACGCGGGAACTCTTCTGCGCATGCATCTACTACATCTATGTAGTATGACATCTCCTGTTGCTTGGTGGGAAATCTTTGCAGCTGCACAATAGTTTTTAACATGGCTGCTTGAAACATCACATTAACGCACATGCTGTGCTGAAACTAACCTATGCAAGTTTTAATAAAGCTATTAATGTAAAGAATATATTAAGTAAATGGGGTTAGAGTAGAAGTAAGTATTATAGAGTGAATTCATTTTAATTTTGTATTCTAACATGTTCTTCTCTGACTTTATTAATAGCTCGCATTTGGGCCTTGGAGGGTGACCGATGTCCTTATCCTTTGTGTCAAGTACGCATGCGCGCAACTTCCTTATTCTGAAACTGATGAAATTATTGAATGGCTGCCAGTCCATGTGCTCAGCAAGGACATGGGAAGAACAACTCCTGACCCTACAAGAGGAAGAACCCGAAACATTGTATTACAGATTTATCGATCCACATATGAAATGCTTGTGGGAATAAAGCTTGTGGGTATTAAAATTAAGGGGCGGGGAATTAGACAATAGAACCAAAGAAGAGTATTGCACTTAGTATGGTGTGATGTCCTCACCCCACTGCTTGGTCCAATCAATTTGAGGGGTGTACATGGAATTGTAACATTTGGGGGTGGATCATACATTTGAATTGGTATAACAGAGGTAAGTTCTAGTTAGTTAGACACACTTGACCCACTTGATGCCGATGCTATGCTGAGATGCTACCCGATTTTGCTGCAATCTGATTGAAGAATCCAACACTAGGGAAAGATCGTGGCACAACCGAGGAGGCACATCTAGAAAGGGGTCCGGACGAGCCCGAGCAGGAGAGAGTAGCACCAGAGAGGGGTGTAACACTGGCATTACACTAGAAGAGGTCACCTTTCCGGTCCTGAACCTGTCTCGAATCCTTGATACTCTGATGTCTAGGTCCTCAGACCATTCTAGGTAAATATGGTTCTGTAGGGTTGTGCTTCGTATTTGCTCTCTGTTTCTTTCTCCCATCTGGTACTGTCATCACATGAGATTAATTAATGTGAATTGTGTTCTAAACTAATTGAACTACTTTCCTGATGGAGAATCTTAATGTATCTACGTGTGTTTTATTTGACTCACAAAATTATTAATTCAGATAAACCCTTTAAACCTCCTACTGAGTCTGTCGTTCTCTGAATAAAAATTGAATGTATTGTTATTACTATTATTGTTTTCCTCCCTATTCTAATCTACTACTAGATCTTTCGACAGGTACATTTACTTAGGAGACAGGGTTGGTAAGAATACTGGTATAAGAGGTCTCTAAGGTAAATAAAAATTGGTGTCCAGCGGACATTTGCTAGCTCATTGAATGTATGAATGTATATGGGCCCAAATTGAGTGTTGTGTGTATGTATGTACAGAGCTGGTAAACTCCGCTGTATCAGTTTTTCTTGGTAGCAGAGGCATGGTTAGTATAGATAGTTAGGTGAGGATTGTATTTGAAATTTGAATTATTGATTTATGTTTTAACCAAAACCCGTTATGTATTGTTTTATGTTGTCTGGAAATTCCCGGGAATATTGAATAGCGGGTGGTAAATGGAAGCCACGCTGCAGTTATTGGTCTGGATCGAGAAAGTGCTGAAAGTTACGCAGGACTAGAAGCACTACGTTAGGGAATGATTTCTTGAATGCTAGTGAGAGTAGTTGATAGCGAGGAGTTCGCTGGTGAAAATTTGGTATTATATCACCTAGAAAGGGTAATACTGAAGGAGTAGCAGGTTCCCTGATGCTTGTGTGAAGGGTAAGCGGAAAGGTTTTACTCGTAGTGTGTGAAGAGTAAGCGGAAAGGTTTTACTCGCAATGAAAGAAATGTTACTATACTTTCAATTAGTGGGTCAGACACAATAGAGAAAGTTTATACGTTATTGATTAATGAAAATCTTGTGAGAAAATAAGTTTTCGCATTACCTTGTATAGGAGGGGTCAGTTGCGGGTATGCACTTACGTCCCTGAGAGCCGCGCTGGGATTGGTTGAAACAGCGGGCATGTAGTTGATGCGAAATTGTAAAGGAGGGGTCAGTAGTAAGGAGTGATACTGACGTCACGGAAAAGCCACGCAAGCATTGGCTGAGGGAGCAATCATAGCAGAAGTTGATTGGTCCTCAGACTAGAAAACACGCTGGTATTGGAGAATTATTAGAATTAAAGAGAGCGTCTGATTGGTCATCAAAATAGAGGTTCCAAGTTTAATAATAGACAGTGGAAATTGCATGTATGACCCAACATTTATAGGGACTCGACCAGACAGAAGATTTATAGGGTTTGCTTATGAACAGTACCTTAACAAGCACAAACATGCAATGTATGTAGAAAAGAGAAAAATTTAATTTATGCAAAAAATTATTGCAAAAAGTTAAGAATTATTTTCAAAAGTACAAACCCATTAAGAGTAGAAAAGGTATTCTCATTCCTCCTCCTAATACACCTGCATCATACATTATGGTGGAAAGAGGTTATCATACCTGTGTATGGTTAGAAAATTGGGTAGAATACACAAAAAATGATGGAATATTAGCATTTCCTGAGTACTGAAGCTTTAATGGAAGAATATTGTACAATTTAAGAACCCAGATGAATGAATTAGAAGCCAGACCTAGATTGACTCAGTATGAGGCTTTAGAAGAATGGGAAATGAAAGCCTTTAAACGTGATAGACCATGAAGTAACAGGACATTAAGCAAATATTATTCGAAATTTCCCCGAGAGACAAGAGATAGTCAAATGAAACAGTGGAGACAGGCCATGGTGGCAGAAGGTTTATATCCTGTGTTAACATCTGATGGGCAGATGGGAGGTAGATGTGCAGAAAAAAACAAGCACTTAACCATGATAGGTAGCGGAGAAACCGAAGAAGGATACTTAGAAGACATATTGATGAAAAGTCCTCCACCTTATAATGAAGGATTTAACAGAATGACTCCTAGTGCCCCGATGAGAAACACACTTTTGGTTCCACAAATAGTACATGACACAGCAGACAGGGTACTTTAAGAAAAGGAAAGGGAAGCAATAAATAAGAATAGAGATGAATTGATCCAGAAAATAACTCAGATGAATATACATCCGGATGCATTGACCATACCAGTAACCATAGGTCCAGTAGTTCCATTGTATGGTGAAAAGTCCAACTGTTCTAAAGTTCCTATAATGCCTACCCCAAGCATAGAACCTAGAAAAGAAAAGATGATAGTAGATGACCTAGCAAGTGAATGTGAATCAGTAATATCATTAATTGATTTGCCCTTAAGAGAGCCAATAATGGAAACCCCGAAAAGAAATGTGCCCAGTTGTTCGAAGTAAGTTAGACTAGAAACCTCCACAGGAGCTAGAAGTGCCAAAATAGTAACCCCAGAAGATATAGAGAGATGGTCTCATGAAATAGAGAAACCAAAGTCATAGCCGAAAATATTAGACATTTTTAAATTACGAGTGGAATTAAAAGAAATGGTTGCTGGAAATGTGGGTCTAGACAGGTTAAACACATACAGTGAGGAAAAATTACTGTTTATTTGTAGAAGCATTACACGAAACACAAAAACATTCCATGAAAAACTGACAAATCTGGCATCTGAAATGGGAATTGACATAGGGAAGTCAAAGGTGTTGCAGAAACCATATAGAGCAGAATTTTCTGATAAGGATTTAGAAAACATGAATGTGTCTGGAAGAAAATTACAGATCAGGGAGTTGTTATTTCTGCTACAAAAATGGGGGGATCTTGAAAGATGGAAAGTTAGGTGGGCAAAGTAAAAGGAAGAAGTTCAGGTAAATTGAATGACATCTGAATATGCGATGAGAGAAACAGAAAAGGCTGAGAGGTTGTATCCGATGAAGGAAGTACCCGGAGGGGGGTACATACATGTACCATGGACTAGACAGGATATTTTGTCGTTTACAAATGATTTCCCAAAATTGAGAGAGAAACCAGTGGAATGGTACAGACAAGTTGAGAGGTTTGTGAAAGTTTCAAAGGTTTTATTGAAGGATCTGGATGGTCTGTTTGACATAGTAGTACCTGCGTATTTGTGGACAGAGTGTAAAATTACTATAGATTGGCCTAGTGAGGAATATCCAAGAGATTCCAAGACAGGAGCCCTGTCAGAAGATGTAATGAAAAAATATCATCAAGTAATCACTTTTCTGAAGAGTAAAATTCCCCCGAAAGAAACTGACTGGGTAAAAGTAGACAGAACAACCCAAGAAAAGAATGAGGGCCCGATTCACAGAACTAACTTAAGACAAAATCCTAAACTTACTACCATTTTGGTATTCACAGAAGGCACTTACTCATTTTGGTATTCACAGAAGACACTTACTCACTTCGGTATTCACAGAAGTTAGGAGTCCTAACTTTAGGACTCCTAAATGCCTTCTGTGAATACCGAAAGTCTTAAAATTAGGATTTTTCTCAGTTTAGAAGTCCTAAAGTTAGGACTCCTAACTTTACTACTACTAAACTGAGAAAAATCCTAATTTAAAGGCTTTCGGGAGTCACAGAAGGCATTTAGGAGTCCTAAAGTTAGGAGTCCTAACTTTAGGACTACTAAATTGAGAAAAATCCTTATTTTAAGACTTTCGGTATTCACAGAAGGCATTTAGGAGTCCTAACGTTAGCAGTCCTAACTATTCTACTAGTAAACTGAGAAAAATACTAATTTTAAGGCTTTCGGGAGTCACAGAAGGCATTTAGGAGTCCTAAAGTTAGGAGTCCTAACTATACTACTACTAAACTGAGAAAAATCCTAATTTTAAGACTTTCGGTATTCACAGAAGGCATTTAGGAGTCCTAAAGTTAGGACTCCTAACTTCTGTGAATACCGAAATGAGTAAGTGCCTTCTGTGAATACCAAAATGAGTAAGTGCCTTCTGTGAATACCAAAATGGTAGTAAGTTTAGGATTTTGTCTTAAGTTAGTTCTGTGAATCGGGCCCTGAGTCTGTACATGTCTAATACGAACGTCTTTTACAGGTGTTCAAATAGTATAGTGGGTTTGAAAGTTTAGAGAACAAGGACATGACACATTTTGTGTATAGATTTGTGACAGGGTTAAGATTGGACATATCTCAAATGATTAAGCAGCACATGCTGTGCTGGCATTTAAAGCCCATTGATGAGATTTTAAAATATGCTAAATATTGTGGGGATGAAATTGAGAACAAACTAAAAGCTTTAGAAGAAAAAGTAATGTGAGCGCAAGTTATAATTAGATGAACAGCAAGAGCTCCAATTAAATAAACAGTCTGAAAATCAAGGAAGAGCACAAGGTCAAGGTGATAATAATGGGGGAAAACCACGGGGAAGGTTGAATCGGGAAGAGGCAAAGAAAATATTTCCCTGCCACGGGTGCGGGAAGTTGGGGCATTGGAAAAACAAGTGTAAAGCCTTACAAGTTAATAATGGCCCAAATCAAAATTTAAATCCACAGACCCAGAATGAGGTGTTAATGAGTCATCAGCAACAGCTTATAGATCTTCAGACACAATTGCCACCTGCCCCTAAGTCAAATTTTGTAAGTCAAGCCAAGTACAGAGTGGACGCCGGATTTCCAGAAGGAAGTGGTAAAAAAAAGTTTGTAACATCGCAGTTTCTTTTGCATGATGCACTAATTGAATATGAGCAGGAATGACGGTGCCTGAGGGGGGAGGAAGGGGAGTGTGTACTTATCGCATCCCTACTGGTAGATCAGTCAGATCCATACGTAGAAAGTAAAGTAGAAGGAAATGATATTACTTTCTTGTTGGATACTGGTGCTACCAGGTCTACTGTGAGAACAGCAGACATTCATAACCTGCCCCTCTCGGGTGAAGACATCCAAGTTGTAGGTGTGTTGAACAAATGGATTAGAATTCCAATCACAGAACCAATGGAGTGCACATTGGGAATTTTAAAGAAATGCATGTGTTTTTGGTGTGTGACTCAAGCCCTGTAAACTTGCTTGGAAGGGACTCGTTGTGCAAAATGAATTGCACCATATTTTGCACACCGGATGGTGTTGCAATACACACCCCAGATGAAGATGCAGTTTACAAGTTCATGTTAGCTAAAAAGGGAACAGAATTAATTGAATTATATTCGATGGTGACACAAAATGAATTACCTGCCGAAGTCAAACTGACTGTAAATGCAGAAATATGGGATTTTACTAGGAAAGAAATAGGATTGATGGAAAATGTAGATCCCGTAAAAGTGACAGTGAAAGAAGGTGCTGTTTATCCGAATACTCGACAATACAAAATGAGTCCAGAAATAAAGGCAGGTGTTGCCGCAGAGATTGAGCGATTAGTCGAACAAGGCAAACTGAAAGAAATAATGAGTATTCCTTGTAACTCACTTATAATTGGCATTGAGAAACCTAATGGGAAGTATAGGGTGGTTCAAGATCTTAAGGAAAATTAATAAGATTGTTGTACCTTGCTGTCCAGTAGGGCCCAACCCAGCCGTGATTCTTTATCAGATACCATGGAAAGCAGGTTGGTTCACAGTAATTGATTTATGTCATGTATTCTTTTCTATTCCATTGCATCCAGATAGCCAGTTCTTATTTTCCTTTAAATTTGAAGAGTATGTTTAGGTGTGGAATCGTGTGCCTCAAGGGTACACTGAAAGTCCTTCAATCTTTAATCAGATTCTCAAAAGAAGCCTTGAATCTCTTGTATTGCCCAGAGAGTCAGTCCTGGTGTAATATATTGACGACGTATTGGTGGCGTCAAACACTCGAGATGACTGTGTTACTGATTCAATTGCATTGTTAAACCATTTGGCAAAGGGCAGACATATAGTGTTCCCTGAAAAACTTCAGTTTTGTAAAAACTCAGTTAAATATTTGGGACATCAAATAGAGAGAGGAGTTAGAAGAGTGACCTCTGAAAGAATCAGAATAATAAGACAAATGCAGTTGCCTCGAACCCAAAAGGAAATAAGAATTTTCTTTGGAGTTATAGGATATTGTAGGCAGAGGATTGTAGGGTTTGCTTTACTAGCTAAACCCCTGATACAGATGACCAGAAAGAAAGCGAAAGACCCAATAGAATGGGATGATGAAAGTATGGGATCTTTTAAAAAGTTGTGCGATTGTTTGTGTGAAGCATCTGCTTTAGGAATGCCAGACTTCTCAAAAGAATTTGCATTATTCTGCTATGAGCGGGATAACTGTGCACTTTCAGTTCTGACACAGAGACATGGATTAATGAGAAGACCAGTGGCATATTTTTCTGCTACTCTAGATCCTGTAGCCTGTGCATTACCGGGTTGCCTGACAGCTGTAGCCGCATCTTGTGTGAGCATAGAACAGAGTGAGTCAATTGTGATGGGACACCCTGTCAAGGTGTACGTTCTACATGCAGTGGTGAACTTACTGACCAGAACTCAAACGCAGTACCTTACTCCCAGTAGGATAACTAAATGTGAGAGAATAATACTGGGGCAAAAAACGTGACTATAGTGAGGTGTACTGTTCTCAATCCAGCCACTTTACTACTTGATGCTTACCAAGAAGAAGTGAAACATGAAGCTGAACATGAATGTCTTGACGTGACAGAACTTAGCACCAAACCACATCCTGACATACAAGAAGAACCCTTGAAAAATGCTGATCCTGAGCTATTTGTAGATAGCTCATGCATGCAACATGAGAAGGGAGGATTGAGTGCTGCTTACGCTGTCTGTAAATTAACCGGAATAGTCGAAGCATCCTATTTACCAGAAGTTAGATCTGCACAAGTAGACAAATTGATTGCTTTAATAAAAACATGCAAAATTGGGAAGAATTGGAGAATAACCATATTCACAGACAGTCAATATGGTTATGGGGTTGTGCATGATTTTGGCCAGCTATGGTTGCAAAGGGATTTCCTGACTTCCTCAGGAACTCCTATTAAAAATGGAAAGTTTGTGAGAGAATTAATTGAGGCAATTCAATTACCAAAGGAGGTGGCTGTGGTTAAGTGTGCTGCTCACCAATCAGGAGATGACTCTGTGACAGCCGGTAACCGATATGCTGACCAGGATGCCCAACACTGTGCGAGGTATAAAATTGCCCTAAACAAGAAAGTCGATACCTGTGGAATCAGCTGCAAACTTATGCTACTTGCAGGAGTGGGAACCTGGGAGGAGGTGAAGGATCTGCAGGATGCAGTAGGCATGAGAGAAAAGGAAGAGTGGGTAAAAATAAGATGTCAAAGAAGGGCAGAAGATGGTGTGTAGGTTTGTTATGATGGCAGACCAGCAATGCCAGACAGTATGCTTGCACGGATGGCTAGAATGTATCATGGAGACACACATGTGGGCAGAGATGCAATGATTCGACTTTTCAGACAAGAATGGTTTAACGCAAAATTCAGGAATGTAGCAGAGAGTCTTTGCCAAAGATGTATAACATGTCAACAAATGAATCCCGGCAGGAAAACTGTGGTTAGTATGGGAAAGATTGGAAAGGTCCTTTTGTAAGACTTCAATTAGATTTCATTCAACTGCCTGCTTGTAAAGGGTTGAAATATGTACTTGTCATAGTTTGCTTATTTTCAAAGTGGATGGAAGCATACCCGACCCTAAGAAATGACAGCTTGACAGTGGCCAAACTTTTATTAAGAGAATTCATCCCTAGATTTGGTTTTCCAGTAATGATTGAATCAGATAGAGGGTCTCATTTAAATAATGAAATAATTCGACAAATTTGTGAAGAATTCAAAGTCGAACAAAAATTGCACTGCGCTTACCATCCAGAGGCTTCTGGGGTGGTAGAACAATGAAATGGCACGATCAAGTCAAGACTCAGAAAGGTGTGTGCATCCACCCCACTGGAATGGCCTGATGCTTTACCTCTGGTTCTGATGGGATTCAGAAGTATTCCAGACAAAAATACTGTATTGAGTCCCCATGAAATACTCATGGGAAGAGCTATGAGACAAGCATGTGTACCAGGACACAAGCTGTTGAATATAACTGATGACTTGGTTTTGGAGTATTGCAAAGAGTTGGCTGACAGAGTGCGTTCAATCTCTCATCAGGTTGGGGAAGACGCAGTCAAAAGACAGCTGAGCCAAGCACATGATCTGAATCCCGGTGACTAGGTAGTTGTGAAGAATCAAACTCGCGAATCGTGCCTAGCACCAAGGTGAGACAAACCGCATCAAGTTATGCTGACTACTTCAACAGCTGTAAAGTCTGCAGGATTGCCTAATTGGATTCATGCAAGTCACACCAAAAGGGTACCAGCTCCTGAAGAAGAAGAATTTCAATTGAAATGAGAAATTGAAGTTGCTGAAGGTTGTGCAGCTGGAGAACTTCCCATAGAAGATCCTGAGGTAGCTGCCCAAGAACAACCGAGCACATATCAGGATTACTGGATCCCAGTGGTGGACATACCTGAAGTATTTATAAGAACTAGGAATCAAACACAGTTATATAGACAGGAAAAGAATGAGGATCAGTCAGGTGTAGAATAATTCGCTCAGGAAAGTAGGGAAATGACTATTAGGGAACCTGAGCAGGAACAGTTAAGGAGAGAACAATATACTCAGACAGAAGAAAACCAAAGCCCCATTCATGAGTCTGAGGAGGGACAGATAGGGTTTAGAGAAAAAGTTCAGGCAGAAGAAGGTAAGGAGTTAAAAAGACCTGAACAGGACCAGATAGGCATACAAAAACAAGTTCAGGATACAGAAGTAAAACCAGACATCACCAATCCTGAACAGGGTCAGATTGAGGTAGATGAACCAATCCAGGCAGAACAAACCAGAACAATAAGCCCTGGACAAGGTCAGATAGAGAGGAAATCCGAAGACGAAGATGATCAAGGTGTGCCGAAAATAAAGGAAAATAAAAGAAGCCTTGAAGAACCTGGCAGTACTGTGAAATTTAAGAAAAGAGACTGAGATACGGTCTTAAGACAACCAGTGAAGAAACTGATCAAGTAAACAAAGTATCTAGTGAATCTGGACCTTCTACAGTAACACCAAAACGAAGGAGTCAAGGGTTGAAAAGATGGATTAACAAGTTCAAGGGTCCTGAGTGGACATATGTCATTCTTGAAGATTTCGAAAATCTCGACTTAAATGAAGAAAGTGATGAAAAGCTGAACGACGAACAAATTAATGAAGAAGTGAGACCGACTTGAAAGGGAGAGAATACGCTTAAGGTGTAATCTCATACCAAGTTCTGAATTAAAGAACAGAAAAATCTTCTTGTCCAAAATTTCTGATACTAAAGTTACTGGAAAACCAAAACAAAGCTGTATAAAGAAGTGTCGTAGGATCTGTATATGTAGCCTATTAGTTTTCATAATGTGGGTAGTATTCGCAAAATCTATTCCCTATTTGATGGTTACTGACAAACAGAATAGTACTAATGCACATAAGAAAGTAGCAAACATAAAAGGAGATAGAGTAGACTTAGAAACAACAGACGAGTTAGATTTACATCACACTGTAGACAAAAACAAAACTGATTTAAATGTATTTGCGAATGTCTTAGTACACTATGTAGAAATAATGGAAGTTAGTGATTGTTATGTTTGCATGAAATTGCCAAACTCAGTAGCTGAAGGGGTAACTTATCATCATTTACCTTTGACATATGGTATTTCATATAGGGTATTAGCTAGTTAATTTTATAGAACTGGAAAACTGCAGTATTATTTTTCAAATGTAGATGTAATGTTTTCAGAAGTCCCTATGCAGAAGAGCATGAACCCTGTCCTTAGTACTATAGACTCAAAATTCATGGGTGAATATTTTCTAACAATGAAGACAATAGACATAGCCGATGCACATAAACACAAACTAACATGTAAATTGCATGAAGAAGAAAAGATATTTTTGAACTTTGTAGAACAAAGGAGACAGGACTACCAAAGAAGGGCCTCAGAACCGAAACCTCAGATACCTAAATGGGCTGAAAGGGAAGATCTTTTGGTAACTGGCAAGACTCATGCTGCTATGTCTCTGGATTTTGAAAAGAAAGAGAAAAGCTGTCTCCATAGACTAAAAACAGAATATAACAATGTATTTATTGGTTCCAGTGAATGTGAACATAACTTCTTAGTAATTGGGGGTTGGGGACTAAAAGGAGGAACTGATCCAGTATTTCCTGGAATTTATTATATTTGTGGAAACAAAGCCTATTTTAGATTCCCTGATCACTGGTACAGGAGTTGCTATTTTGGAATAGTATTCCCTAAAGTTTATCATGTTAAAAGAATCACTGGAAACAATAATGACAGTAATGGACTAACCCGATATAAAAGAGCTCGTTTTTCAGAAATAGTAGGTGATATATTTGGTGCATTGATACCTTCAGTGGGAGTTCTGCTGAATTCTCGAAAAATCTGTCAATTGTCAACAGTAGTTGATCGGTTATCTACTCACACTGCTGAAGGATTTTTACTGATCAATTCAGAATTAGTTGCTGTTAGATCTATGGTTTTGCAAAATCAACTTACCCTTGATATCTTATTAGCAAAAGAGGGTGGAGTCTGTAAAATGTTGAAAGCGCAACATTGTTGCACATACATACCTGACAAAAGTGTTCTCCTCTAATAGTCAGATGATATCCTGAAATGCAATAAGATGATTAGAAAGTGTACATAAAATATACCGGACATTTCACACAAGACAGTACAGAGGTGAAATGTGAATTCAACCATTCCAAGCCCTAGGGCCTAATATTCTGACCTCTACTCAGCTTCAAAGGATATATAGCATTAGTCATCATATAAACATCGGAGAGTAAATTTATACACTTATATTCACCATACAAAATTACGTACCTTAAACATTTTTTGTAAATAAAATTGGATTTGTGAGAGAAATTGCATCAATATCATCAACTAACAAGGATGGGACATCATACAAATTTAAACAGAAAAACATTTGTAAATATAGCATTATATAGAGATTGATCAATACATAACACTTTGACATACGTGAAAATGTACTAGAACGAGAGAATGAACAGGATAACAATGCAAAATTATTCTTAAGAATCAAAAGCAAGCCATCATTGTAGTTGTAGTCATTTTGATTAAACATTAACAAGACTTGCACATTTGTAATGTAAACATACCTAGGGAAAATATACTGATAAAAAAGAACAGACATTTACATTATAAAAACACATTTATGCAATATGTTATTTGTAGACACACTTACAAGCAACATTACATTATAAGATGTACTAAATCATTCAATACAGCTTGGAATATGTATATATTTATATATATGGAACAAAATAATCCTGGATTACCACGATACTTGGTAACTTTGAACACAGCTACGGACCACAGCAGTGCAAATTAAATTATTTTCGCTTTATTTCGCCCAGTCAATGATTCAGCATGACGCGTTTCGGCCGCGTCGCCGCAGCCTTGATCACATTTATATATATGTACATATAAAACATATTTAAACTTTACAGAAACACACAGTCACCAGATGATGTCATCAGTGATGTCATCAGTGATGTCACTGACCATGTCATGAATGGTGTAATATATGACGTAATCAGCAGTGCATTGTGGGGGCGCGAGTTATAGTTAGCTGAACTAACTATAACGACTGAATTTCACTGGTTTTGTACGAGTAAAATGTCCAACTATGGTTTTTTCAGTAAATTTCAAAGGTTTTTTATATGCTGATTTCTAACTATAGCGTCCCTGAAACCTGTGTTTTTTTCAGTGTATTTCAAACGTTTTTCAAATGCTAATTTCTAACTATAACGTCCCTGAAACCAGTTATTTTCTTCAGTGGATTTCTAAGGTTTTTTAAATGCTAATTTCTAACTATAATGTCCCTGAAATCTGTGTCTTTTTCAGTGAATGTCTAAGGTTTTTTAAATGCTAATTTCTAACTATAACGTGCCTGCAACCTATGTTTTTTCCAGTGAATTTCAAAGGTTTTTTAAATGCTAATTTCTAACTTTAATGTGCCTGAAACTTATGTTTTTTCTGTGAATTTCAAAGGTTTTTTAAAATTCTAATTTCTAACTATAACATCCCTGAAACGTATGTTTTTTTCAGTGAATTTCTAAGGTTTTTTAAATGCAAATTTCTAACTATGCCTACAGAGGTAGGACATGTGCAGAAAGAGGAAGAAAGGCGCAGAAAGAAACAAGAGAAATACAGAAAGAGGCAACAGAAGTCCAGAAAGACAAAGAAAGTTGCAGAAAGAAGCAAGAGATATGCAGAAAGAACCAACAGAGGTGCAGAAAGAGGCCTTGTTGCAAAATCATCCTGTGCCCCCAACTTTTTGCTGATGGGTACTGGTGGTAACTGACTCTGAATAACCAGGCCTAGAGCCGGTGCTATGCTAAAAGACACTTAGAATACAGTGAAAAAACCTACATACACTTGGGTACACCATGGGTTGGGGTAACCCTGTGAATGGCATGACCTCCCCTGTAAGGCCCTAGTACATAATAGGGCAGGGGGATTAAAACTACCTCTATGTCAGAGGTGCAGAAACATGCCTATTTAACTGGTAGTCACGTTTGCAGAGTGGTAGAGAAAGGGTGCTGGGCCTCCAACCTAGATCTCAGGAATTCCGCTGCCTAGGACTTACAAGAGGTACCAGGAGGGCTTCTTGGCCCCCAAAATCCCTCAGGAATAAAGTGGAATTCATCCCCCATACCGTAGTCTGCCAGGAGGCGCATTTGCAGAGTGGTGGAGAAAGGGGGCAAATGGCCTCCGAAGACATCTTAGCAATCCTACTGTGTGGGACTTACTGGAGGTAACAAGAGGGGTACTTGGCCCCCAAGGACATCCTTGGGGGCCAACTACCCCCCCTATTACCTCCAGTAAGTACCACACAGCAGGATTGCTAAAATCTCATAACAGGCCATACCCCATTTGCCCACCACTCAGCAAACGTGCTCCCTGTCGTGCTCTTCGATGGGGATTGAAGTCCCTTTCCCTGCTGGGGGCCAATTAACCTACCTCTTATCTCCAGTAAGCCCCACACAGTGGGATTGCTGAGTGGTGGACACAGGCCACGCCTCCTTTCTCCACCACTCTGCAAACGCACCTCCTGGTGCACTCTTGGTTGGGGGATGAAGTCAACTTTCCTCATGAGGGTCCCTGGAGGCCAGCTAGCCCAACAGGTACCTCCAGTAATCGCCACACAGCTGGATTGCTGAGAGTGGTCTGAAGCCATGCCCCCTTTTTACACAGGATCCAAGGGGACTTAATCTGCCAACTTAGAACGCGCTAGGAGGAGTGTTTGCAGAGTGATGCTGAAAGGGGGTCGGGCCTCCGGGGAGATGCCAAATTTTTTTTTGTTAGAAAGGGGGCTCTGTGGCCCCCCTTCTTTTAATATTTTTGGGGCCCTGGGGACCCCAACCCCCAGGGACTGATGTATGTTCGTACATCGCGAACGATGTCAACGCATGCATTTACCACGCGTGTAAAACATCGCAATGACCATTACATCGGCATTTTTAAAAATGCACGGCGTTTCAGCGCCAATGCGTTGTTTCCTATTAAAGTACAATACCTCGCACACAGCCAAAGCGCACGCCATTACAATGCATGGTTGTTTAGAAACGCATGGTTATTTTGAAAAAGCGTGATCCTGCCTCTAACCCCCGGCCCCCACTGCCCCCCCTTCCCACGACGCTGATTCTTTTCTATTTTTCTTTTTTTTTGTTTGCGGCCAATAATTCTACAATTGAAAAGCGTACATTACCTCAATGTTTCCCTTCACCTCCCTAAAAATTTCATGGGGGGGTATAAAATGTGTCGGACACCGTGTTTCCAGCCATTTGCGACACCATTGCTCATTAGCTATTATTATCTTTGAAATGTATTCTGGCTGTCACGTCGTTGCAGTCTTGTGAGCCGCTGATTGTCTGATCATCTGCCAAGGAATATATAATGAACAACGTCTTTTAGTTGTACTCGACATCATGTCCAAACAGTATGACAACCATCTAGTAGACGACACTGATTCACTTTTTATGACAGTTACCAGGGCAATACAGCTACCTACTGCGAGTACCTCATCAAACACCACGTTATAATACTTCATTGCCCAAAGCCCTAAGTGACAATTGTGCATAGGTTACTGTTTATGATACATTGATTAGCTTATTGCCTCAGGTTGATAAATGATGTCTTTTTAGAAGACACGGGCACTGGTGAACTTGTCATCTTTCACGTGCCCTTAACTGAATTGCAACACAGCCCAGCCTGTCCATTAAGGCCCCCTAAGAGCCAGTGGGATAGAGAGTACCAGTGTTTTTGTATGACATACTGTTTAATTCTATAATTTCTCTATCATTTCTTTCTTTTGTTTTCCTGCTCTGTTCACGAACAATATTTTGAAGCAGACCCATGGTTTGCTTGATGTACTATACAAAATATTAACATAAAGTTCCACTTAAAATCGTTCCCAGGCCCCCTTCACTATATGAAGTTTCAGGCAAAGCAGGTTTTTTTGTGTGTCCAGCCGTCCCCCAGAGGCCAAACATTGAAATAATGTTATACGAATGCGTCATAGTAATGATCACTGTCCATTAATACGATTGGAAGAGGCCAATGACGTCACCATACGTAGTAACCCAATTAATGTCCACTGTCCATAAATACATAAATAAGTCATATCACGCTGTCACAATACGTAGTAACCCAATTAATGTTCATTGTACATAGTAATGATTAATATTTGTGCTACCCAATGAATGTTCATTGTCCCCAATTAATGTTCACTGCGGAAGAGGACAATTACGTCACCATACGTCAATGAGTAATAGCACGCTATGGTTTCAATATTACTTGTCAATATTACCGTATTGTCTGTGTGCCCAATTAATGTTAACTGCGGAAGAGGACAATGACATCACCATACGTAAATAAGTAATAGCACGCTGTGTTGTGTTGTTAATATTACAATAAGTAATAGCACGCTGTGTTGTCAATATTACCGTATTGTTCCCAATTAATGGTAACTGCGGAAGAGGACAATGACGTCACCATACATAAATAAGTAATAGCACGCTGTGTTGTGTTGTCAATATTACCGTATTGCCCCACGTCACCATAAGATCAATATTAACGTATTGGCTCACGTCACCATACGTCCATAAGTAAATGCCCCATGTCACCATACGTCCATAAGTCACCATACGTAAATAAGTAATAGCAGGCTGTGTTGTCAATCTTACTTGTCAATATTACCATATTGTCTGTGCCCAGTTAATGTTAATGCGGAAGAGGACAATGACGACAATGACGGCACCGTAAGTAAATAATTAATAGCACGTTGTGTCAATATTACCGTTGTAATAGAACGTGCAATGTAACAGCATGCGCGTTGTAATCGCATGCGTTGTTTCGTAATGCAATGTTAATGTTACCGCGATGTAAAATGTGCGTTGTTATGCACCCGCGATGTGCGCACATCGTTGTAATGGGTGTTCACCTCCAGGGACTGACCACATTTTAAAAAACAGGAAGGGGGCTGCGTGGGCCCCCTCCCTTGGCCGATTTTGGCCCAGAGGACCCATTCCCCAGGGTTGGCCTCTTTTCAAAATAATAATAATCATACGGGATGGGGGCCGCGTGGCCTCCCATTTCTGGGGCACTATAGGCCCCCCTACCCAGGCCGATTTTGGCCCCGGGAGCCACATCTCCCAGGTCCCGGCCATTCATATTTTTTTTATGAAGTGAGGGGGCTGCGTGACCCCCCTCCCGGGCCACTTCTGGCTCTAGGGACACCATTCCCCGGGTCTGGCCCTCAACAATGGGGACCGTGGGAAAGCCCCAATGCCACATGGTCCCTGCCGGCTCTCAACCTCATACGGGAGCCGGCATTGATTTTGGGCATAGGGGAGCTACTGACATGCAGCTCCCCTTGCCCAAAAGCAATCTGCTTTGCTTTGTTGAAGAGACAGCAGGTTTCCTGCTCTCGCTTCAACAAAGCAAAGCAGGAGTTTGCTATGACAGGGCGGGAACTGTGCTTCCACTCTGTCATAGCAAACAGCAATGTCCCGGGGGTGGGCACCCCTGGACATTGCAGGAGCTGGCCCTGTGGGGTGGCGTTCCCCAGGGCCATGGAGAGTTCCAGGAGGGGGGCCATGTGGCTCCCCTCCCAATGTTTGTAATGCCCCGGGTAGGTGGTGGTCCCCGGGGGTCTGCAACAGACCCTTATATGTAAATAAAGTTTACCCCTGGGAGGTGATGGTCCCCGGGGCAGTGTGGGGGGACAGGAGCCACCCCACACTTTGTTTATATATTTAAGCCCAGGGAAGGCGGCGGTCCACGGAGCTTGGAGGGGCCCGTGAGGCCCCCACACACAAATCAAGATTTTCCCCAGGGGAGGTGGCAGCTCCCGGGGCATGATGGGGGCAGCATCCCCCCATGCATTTTTACAAAGAACCCCTGGGGAGGTGTGGGTCAATGGGGCTGTGGGGGGCCACATGCCCCCATGCATAACTAATAAAGCCCCAGGGAGGTGGCAGTCCCTGGGGCTGTGGGGGCCCACCCAAGAGCTTTAAAAAAACGAAGTGCGGGAGTCCCCGCTTTGTTTTTTTGTTTTACTCAGCCGGATTTGTGCATCCAGCGTGAATTCGCCCGATTTCTGTTTTTTTAAAGAAATTGCTTTTTTTAGCCCCCTGAGCCGGCCGAGGGGGTTAGGGTGTTTCTACCCTTTTCTTGTTTTTTAACCCTTTTTCCTCTGTTTTCTTGTGACTCGATTACCGTGTCACAAGATGGCTACCGACATATTCTGGTTTGGAGTGTTGGCTGCTAATCAGAATTTAGCTTGTGCTCGGGAGGGTTCGCAAACCCTCCTCGGTGCTCAGATATCTATATTTTTATTTTTTGAATTTCTCAGCAACTACAGAACGGATTTCTACCATTTTAAAAAAGGGTGGTTTCTGCACAAAGAGCTTCCTTTTTGCCAAATTTGGTGTAATTCTATTCAGAAGTTCGGGATGTAGCCGAGTTTAAAGATTCCTATGGAAATTAACATGGAGAAAACGCATTTTGGGACCCCCCTTTTTTTTCTGCCCCCGCTTAATGATTCACCCCAAAACTTTAAAGACAGGACCTGACCTGAGTGAACCTTTTTGGGGAAGATTTTGCAATGATTCGTCAATCCGCGCCAAAGATATTGGCAAATCAAAATACGCTTTTTCCTATAGAAACTATGTCCTAATTATAACGACATACTGGCGACCGCCAGTAGGTAATATATATATATATATATATTACCTATTGGCGGTTGCCAGTAGGTAGATATAGTTAGGACCTATTTTCCATAGAAAATCCACAACATTCTATTTGGAATAACGGTGCCGATTGACAAATCTTTGCAACATTTTCCAAACTTTTGGCCAGCTCCGGTCCGCTCCTATCCTGAAAATTTCACGGTGATTCGTCAAGCGGGAGCCGAGAAAAAAGGGGGGTCCCAAAACACGTTTTCCCCATGCATTTTCCCATCGGACCTGTTGACGCAGCTACAGCCCAAACTGCTGAACGGAATTACACCAAACTTCAGTTCAGACTCATGCCTTTTGCTTAAATGGTGTGAATCCGTTCAGTAGTTCCTGAGAAAATCAAAAGTAAAATCACATATATATCTGGGCAGAGCCTAACCACACATCTCATCGTGAGATCTGATTGGCTGTCAGCACTTCATCCAAGAAGTGTTGGGAGCCATCTTGGGACCAATATACATGATAGCACCTCATTAAAAAGCATTGCAGTTAATAGAAGGTTTTAAGATTTTAGTTACATTAAAAATCATTTGTTGATGGTACCATACTCATTTTAGGAATTGTGGTGTGTTCTAAGGTGATTTTACCATGTGAAAAAGCCTTCTGCTGTGATATCATGAATCATGTTTGAGAGAAAACTATTTTCTCATGCTTTTCCGACAGAGGTTTGGAAGGTGATCTATAAGCTAAACTGAGAGCAGAATTTCTGTAAATTCACATTATCTTTCTCAGTCATGTGAGAATGAAGTCTGACATTCTCAGTAAAACATGTACATCCAACAAGGGCAGAGACTGTCAGTTGATTCCTTTGTGTTCTACTGCAGCTTCCCAGAGTGTTCTAAAGAACAACTAGAGCGCTAACAGTCCTACTCATGATAAACTTATGGCACACCTGAAGCCATCTTGGTTGGAATAAAGTGGTAACTCTTAAAACATTTAATATCAAAAGGGACAAAATGAGGGGGTTCATTTTGCCATAGAAAGTATGATTAGTGCTGCAGAAAGAAAAATTAGGGCACATTTTGTGTGACTTCTCAAATCCTCTTCTATTTCATAAAAAATTCTGACATGCAGACTGAAACATGCACTTTGAATACCAGCAGCAGACTTCCCTGGTGAGCAGTTGCTTTACTACAGTGAGCTAATAAGCAACAAGAGTAGTAACATTCTGAATTTATGGCAAATGTGTGACACATCTGAATGCCTTCTTGATGGAATCAAAGTAAAAAACTGAAAGTATTTCCTACTGAGGAGACTGTAGTAAATGAGGAAATTAGGAAACATCATAACAAATAAGTCTTCCAAAATGGCCACCAGAGACAAAAGAGCCCAAATGTAGCCCAAATATCACCCAGATGTAGCCCAAGTATAGCCCAATGACAGAATGTCCCAGAGTGTTCTTAAGAACAACTAGAGCGCTAACAGTCCTACTCATGACAAACTTATGGCACACCTGAAGCCATCTTGGTTGGAATAAAGTGGTAACTCTTAAAACATTTAATAACAAAAGGGACAAAATGAGGGGGTTCATTTTGCCATAGAAAGTATGATTAGTGCTGCAGAAAGAAAAATTAGGGCACATTTTGTGTGACTTCTCAAATCCTCTTCTATTTCAAAACAAAATTCTGATATGCAGACTGAAACATGCACTTTTAATACCAGCAGCAGACTTCCGTTGTGAGCAGTAGCTTTACTACAGTGATCTAATGAGCAACTAGAGTGCTAACATTCAGAATTTATGGCAAATGTGTGACATATCTGAATACATTCTTGATGGAATCAAAGTAAAAAACTGAAAGCATTTCCTACTGAGGAGACTGCAGTAAATGAGGATATTAGGAAACTTTGTAACAAATAAATCTCCCAAGATGGCCACCAGAGACAAAAGAGCCCAAATGCAGCACAAATATCACTCAGATGTAGCCCACATGCAGCACAATGACAGAAGTGTGCAAAACACTTTTGTGTATTTGCAGTTTTATATAGTGCAGACTTGTCAGGTATTGGAGTGCTTTACATGAGCATTGGTTACATCACACAAGATCAAATTAATTTTGGTTGTAGACATGGGGAGATTAAGTGATTTGACCAGAATCACAGAATGTTGAGCTGAAGCAGAAACTCCAACCTGGTTCCCCAGTTGCAAAGTCTGCAGCTCTGGAAGTAACACCACATACTCTCCCTTAGGTGCAACATTTAATCAAGTGGTCAACTGGATAAAAAAAACATAAAGATTACAAATAATGTAAAAGTTCTTTGTCGCTATTTGAAAACTCAGAATTTATGTCCTCATTTTAGTTTTTTAGAGCACTAACCATAATTTTGATGCAAATTAGACCCTCTCATATATGTAATTTCTAAAGGAAATACTCTAGGTATTACAGTTTTGCGCCGGGACGCTCCTTGGCTGGAGTAGCTGTGCGCATAATAAATCAATATAACATAACATAACATAACATAACATAACATAACATAACATCAAGATGACGTCAGGCGTTTCACACTTTTGTAATAAATATAGAATGTTAGCAATCTAGTTGTTCATTGGGATACTGTTGAGAGGCAGAGGCCAGGGGCACGGACTCTGAAAATTGAAGTCAGGTAGGAGAGTGCAGATGCAACAATTTGACCACACTGGGCAGGCAGGAAGAGCAGTGGCAGCACAACAGACTATGGAGGGCAGTGGAAAGGGGGATGGGGCAACAAACCAACAATACAGGACGGGCAAGAGAGGCTGTGGAAATAGAATAGACCATTGTGGGCAGAAGGAAGAGGCAGTGGTAGTACAACCATACATGCCAACAGACCCGTTTCAACCAGGAAACGTCCAATGTTTTTAAGCTCAAATGGGCTTTATTTGATCTGTCTCCTGTCCACAATCTCCTCTTTTTCAATGTAACTCAAAGGGGAAAATCAATACCCCAGTTTTTTTTTCAAAATCTCCCTCTTACCAAGTTCAAAATGTTCGCAAGTATGGTACATTGGATCATGGTAGGCAGGAGGAATTGGGGTAGGGACATGAACTCGGATAACAGAGGACAGGAGGGACATGGAGAGGTGCACCAAACTGACGCTACAGGGCAGGCATCAGGGTTTGCAGCAGAACAATACACCACACACCGCATGCGGGACGGGAGTGCAGCACAACAATCCATAGAAAGCAAAAGGGAGGGGACAGGACCATGCACATGGACAATCGAGAACAGAGGGGAAAGAGGCAATGGTAGCTAGCTGCCCATAATGGACAGACAGGAGAGAAAGCTGCAGCATAACAGACCATAAAGGGCAGGAGGGACGGATCAGGGGCATTACAATGGAACAGACAAGTCAGGAGGGAGGTAATAGGGGTCTGCACATGGAAACAGAGGGCTGGGGGCAAGGGGGCTGGGCAGGAGCAGCAAGATGGCCATGCAGGTCAGGCAGGATGGGCACTAGAAACAAACAAAATACACCATGGAGAGCAACAATGAGACTATGATGGCATACACACAGACCATGGAGGGAAGGTGGGAGGGGTTCAGGGGCAGCTAGCTGACCACACAGGGAAGGTGGGAGGGGCCATGGCAGCACAGAAGACCATGCATGGCAAGCGGGAGGGTTAGTGGGAGCACAATGGCTATGATGCTCAAGAAGGACGGTGCAGGGGCATGCACAATCGGAGGGCAGGGGGAAGGAGAATAGGGGCAGCAAGCTAAGCACAGAGGCTAAGCAGGAGGTCAATGATGGGCCATAGAATTGAGCAATGGAGGGCAGGAGGAGTGGACTGGTACATCATGCTAAATGGAGGGCAGTGGCAGCACATCAGACCATGCATGGCAGGAGGGAGGAGGCTTGTCCATGGATTCAGACACCAGAGGATAGGGAGGAGGTGGATGGGGCAGCAGGCTAACTGTTCAGAGAAGGTGGGTATTAGGAACTTTATTGTTTTTAAAATGTGTGTCTGTGCGAACTACTTAAAATATGAACAAGTATGCAGCATAATCTCACTATTATTCAGGAAGAAGAGCACATTTGTGACTGTGACTCTGGGCTCACTTGGCAGAAACACCCCCTGACCCTCCACCCACCATCGCAAAATGTAATGCCCGTGAAAAGGGTAGGTGGACGCAGTGTTATATAGAACATAGTCCTGAGAGCACGATTGAAAATGAAAACTAGATATAGTATATGGTATAAACTATGCACCAAAAAGTGTGATATAACATGAACCGGGGCGTGAAATATAATATGCAATACATTGTGCGCGATGACAGATACATTGGAGAGCGCGAGATAGCACAGGCACTAGCGCGTGCTATGCGATATGCGCCTTGGAGTGTAATATGCACAGGGCAGTGTTGTGTAACCTAACTAGTCTCTAAAGTTGTAATATAAAATATGTGCTAGGGAGTGTAGCGTTGCATATGCACTGTAACAAAGATATGGATCCCAGATTGTAATATGTATGGCATAGCGCTGTGCGTTATAACATAGGCATCGAGGAAGGCACGTTAGATGGGGCAATATAACCCGTGCGAAGGCAAGTGTGGCATGACATATTCACGGGGTGGTGTTACAGTGCACATGGGCTAGAGAGTGTCATAGCATACGCACTAGCTGGTGGAATACAACACACAGGTGTGAGGCACTCGGCGGGCACTGGTGGGTGTAACATAATTGGGCTCAGCCAGGAGCACGCTGTGACTCTCAAGTGAGGTTCGTCTCCTTTCCATAGAGTAAAATAAAAAGTATTACACATCCGGCAGTGGATGTGTGTTTTATTAACCGTGAGGGGGGTTTCTTGCATAGTTTGGTCGAATTTTTGTCGAATCCTCTTTGAATGGCTTGGTGTGCGTGTATATTAAATGTGCCAGTCAATAGCTACCCATGTTTGTATAAATAAACGACAAGGGTGTCTAATTGGAAAGGGACCCACCGGCGGGGGCGCTGGTATTAGGCACAATAGGGCGTCAGACACGTCAGAGCTTCACTAACGGTGTAAATACATTCCACGTGGATTCATTGTATGCATAGTCGCATTTAATGAATATCACGCAAATCGTCATGGTGATAGGTACATACGGTTTGTCCAGCATGTCCTAGGTGTTTCTATAAATATATTTTTAACAAAAATAATAAAATACAAAGGCCGGCCCCGGGGGATGGGGTCCCCGGGGCCATAAGTCAATCAATATAATACGTTTATTGTGTGATTACTTAAAATCATTACAAAAACAACACAAAACAAACCCCCCCCTAAATAAATACCACATTGAACTAAAATCTTATTGTCCAGAGTAAAATCCACATCAATTATCAGTAGGATTCAAGTTAAAAACAATTACATTAATAGCTTTTGGATGGGACGACAGAGGAATAAGAACCCAAGGGGGTACTGGTGATCTCATTAGACTCAAGTTAATTAATCTCTCCCTCAAATTGCCGTAAAAGTCTGCAGACTAGGTTCATGTATTTAGTTCCACGGCAAGCTAGTATCGACGAGGTACCCTCTAGCCAGCAAATCACCGCTTGCCTGATAGAGCGAATGTTCAGCTCAATAAAAATTGGTTTCAAATACTTTCTCCTTTGGTCTAAAGTGGCTGTACATGCGCATGTTAAATGGATTAATGATTCTTTTTTAAAGCCACATAGTCTGCAGGATTCCGTTTTGAATGGCGTTTTCCACTGGGGGTATAAATCCTTAGCCTCATGCACACCCATTCGGAATTTAAAAAAACTGGTTTTTAGTTGTGAGCTGAAATGGGCGGATAGATACCGTTGTGGCCTCAAGAATCTATATGTATTAATTACTGTCCCCCCATGCCGCCGCTTGGAGAACTCTTGTTTGTCTGCCCATGGGGATTTCTTTTTGGCTGCGCTATTTACTATTTTGCCAAAGCTTCCTCGATCCAGTCTTTTGGCCCATGCTGTTTGTAGGGCCATCTCAGCTAGGGACTCTCTCAGAAAGCTTCCCCAGAAGTTGGATGTTACATGATCCCCCTGGAGCTTAATTTCTTCCCAGCATAGGCTATTTAAAGAGTTCGTATCAGAAGAGCGGAGCATGTGGCACAGTTTAATAAAACTGCTCATTACTCGAAATTTCTGGTGCTGGAGGCCAAATTCCAGTCTGACCTGCGAGGGCGAGACTGATTTAGGCAGGTTAAAAACTGCTTTATAGATCTTTGTCTGCAATGTGTGCAATATGTGCACTTCTTTACCACGCCATGGAGCCAGGCCGTAGGACAATTTAGGTAGTATTTGGGCGGCCATTACTTTGAGTAAATGAGAGAAATTTGGACTGTCCACCTTTTTGCAAAGTAATTTATATGCAAAAATTAAAGAATGTGCCTTTGCTGTTAGAGCCAGTTTGTGATCTTTGTGGGTTGCACCCTGCCCAATTATTACACCCAGGTATTTATATGAGTTGACTTCTTCAACAGTTGCCCCTTAGCCGACCATTTGAACTTGAGTTTCTTACGATCAAATAGGCGAACTATTTTTGTTTTTTCTTTATTTAACTCCAGTTGTTCCTTATCCAGGTAGGTCACGAGGTTGTTTATTGATCTCTGAAGGCCAATGGGAGTTTGGCTCAACAGCACTATATCGTCCGCATGTTGTAATATGGCGATTGGCTCGTTGACCAGTTTCGGGGGGTGAGACTCTGGTTTTTCAATGTGCGGAGCTAAGTCAGATAAAAACAGATGAAATAGGCTGGGGGCTAAAACGCAGCCTTGTTTTAAGCCGCTTTGCGTCTGGAGGCTTGCAGTTGTGCTTGACCCATTGCCTAACTTGACTCTTGCCCAGGTGTCCGTGTATAAGGCAATTATGGCGTTGAGCATGGTAGATGGCAAGCCCCAGTCACTAAGTTTTTTCCATAGCTGGCTCCTGCTTACCCTGTCGAATGCAGATTTAATGTCTACAAAGCAGGCGAACAATCAGGAATCCCTTTTTTGGGCTTTTTCTATTAAAAGAGCAAGGGTTACATGGTTGGTTATGGTGCCCATGCCTTGCCTAAATCCTGTCTGAAACTTGGGGATTATGTTTTTTTCCTCCATCCAACGTTTCAGCTGAGTTAACAGGCACGAGGCGTACAATTTTGTTTCCACATCTATCAGTGAAATTAGTCTGTAATTTCCGGGGTTAATATGATCTCCCTTTTTAAAAATGGGGTGCATGATGTTCCCCCTCCAAGAAGCCGGGATGTTAGACTGATTATAAATCTCATTGAAGAGTGGAGCAAGATAGGAGGACCAAAACTCTGGATCGTTCTTGAAAAAGGCGTTGGGAATACCGTTGGGGCCAGCCGCTCCCTCGGTTTTAAGTTTCTGTATTATCCCTCTTAATTCTTTCCCGGTTGTCAAGATGTTTGTCCCATAAGTGGAAGGAACTGATTGTAATAAGCTTTCTTCCATCTTTACTGGAATAAAAGGGACTTGAGTTGCTTTTGGATCTTTGGCTTCTCCAGGGGGCCTTCCGTTAGAACTAGTTCCTGCCTTATTATATAATGAGAGTACATGTTTGGTCCAGATGTATGCTCCAATTCCTGCTTCTTGCAGCAGTTTCGGGCCGGATGACAGTTTGTTAATTATACCCCAAAAGTCGCTACTGTTAGGCTTTTTGCTGGCGGATAATAGTTTAAGCCAAATGGATCCTCTGTGCGCTGTTTTTGCCTTCCACAGGTTCCTCCTGAATGTTCGCCTCAATGCATACAACTTTGTTTGGTCTGTTTTGAATCCCATTTTATTTGCTTGTAATAGCAATTTCAGTTCTCTTACAATTGCTCTTTTTTGAATTCTAAGGCCGTGATTAAACCAGGTGTCTTTTCTGTTCACCACACTGGGGGTACGTCCCGAGGAGGCTGAAAATTTGTGAACTAAAAGATGAGCCAAACACTCCCAGGATTTAACGCGATCCAACTTGGCTTTGCAGCCCTGGTTAGCAACAAAAGCCTTAGCTGTCTCTTGAATGGCCTGGGGTACCACTCCCCGCCATTTTAGTTTTTGAAGGTTATATTTTTCTGGGAGATGCACTATAGAATTTATTTTTGGTGCATGATTGACTTTTTTAAACATGTTTAAAACAAGAGGCAAATGGTCGCTTTCAGCTCTTGGGATGATGTTGAGTTTGTTAATTTGTGGGAGCAGATTATTACTGATAATTATGAAATCTATCGTTGAAGAGATTTTGCCGCTTAGAAATGTTGCAGCTGCAGGGATGTCTCCCAAAGCTTTTCCGTTCAAAATTGTTAGATCAAGTGATTCTAGGTTATTTACAAATGCTCTTGTTCCCTGGTTGATTTTTCTTTTACTTCCCCACTGATTGACTAAAAGGTTACTGTTAAAGTCTCCTGAGATCAATAATTGGCAATTCTCGAGGCTTCTTTGCATAGAAGTTATTAATTTGATTAAAATTGTGTATTTTCCCTTCTGTTTTTTCCTCTCAGGGTGGATGTAAACGTTGATTAATAGAAGATAGCAGTTTGTTTCATTGCACCTCAGGTTACTACTTAGTTTGGTCATTTGGATCCACTTGACCCCAGTGTCTAATTTTTCGATTACCCAGTTCCATTTGTGTGAGATGAATGTTGATAGGCCCCCTCTCGGGTGTCCGAGGTGTGAATATCTTTCTGCCATACAATGGTGATCTGAATAACCAGGAACTGAGCTTGTAGCCAATTTCCAGGTTTCCTGAAGCAGAATGATATCATGTTGGATCACAAATGAGATTGATTCTTGGTCTTGCCCCGTATCGTTAAATCCATGGATATTCCATGAACAAAGCGAAATGTTAACTGTACCAGCAACTTCCGTTTTGTTGGTCATCCTCCACTCTGGTTTATTGATTGAGGTTGATTGGTAGGCCTGGGCCAAAATTCCGTTCCGTTCACGAAAATTGCGATATTTTGGCATTTTCGCGTTCCGCGGAAAGCGCGAAAATGTAAAAATTTCCGCATTCCGCAGCTTAGCGATAATTTGTTTCTTGCTCGTGCTGTAAAATAATACATTCTTGCGTGCGCGCGATCGCCTTACCTGAATCCACCCGTTCGCCGACAAGTTTTCCAGACCCGGTCGCGTTCTCCACGAGATGTTGGATTGTTGGTAGCCATTTTGCGCTGTCTCGTGACAGTTCGCGGCCGCATTAACGTCATTTCTCACGCGATCACGTCATTTATCGCGCGATCACGTCTTCCTTCTCGCGATCATGCACCGCGCGTGTATGAGAAGATTGAGATCTCGAACACGTCATTCTACATCGCGAGCGAGAAGGTGAGGACGCGGGCAAGTCTAATCGAACGCGAACAGGAGAAAGAGACCCCGAACACGTCATATCCAGCGCGCCAGGGACAAAGAGAACGCGATCATGTCATTTTCGACACGACGGCGGAAGTAATGTGAAGCTCGCGATTTCGAACATGTAAAATTTTCAATTTGGAGAGGAATATCAGCTCTAGCAGCATGAAACCTTCTGCAAATGCTGATTTTGGATGAAAACAACTCCTTACATTGACATTTGGCTGTCCTTTTTTGTACAAGGAGTCCTTTTTTTAAAAGGTGGAGAGAGGGAGGAAGTGACACAGAATCTCCAACTTCCTGTTTCTGTCCAGCAGGCTCCTCCCAGTGCTTTGTCCATCTCCTGCTCATTCTGCCTTTGGATTTGGAGCTGGAAAGATCACTCTTTTTGTCTGCTGCATCATTGCAATTGGATTTGAGGATTTTTGGAATAGGATATTTTACAAGTAAGTGGTTGTTGTGTCTGTTTGATTGTGGGCATTGCAGTTGTTGTAACTACAATTTATTTTTGATAATTATTATCATCATTCCTTTTTTTTAAAATTTTGTGGGTAGTAGTAGTAGGCCCGAGCTAGCCATGGGCATGGCCTCATGGGTGTGTGCATGATGAAGCAACTGTTCCTTTGGTAGTTTTTTTAATGTATTTCAATTTCAAGCACATTTTGGGCATGGATGGCATGGGATTGAGTTGGGGAAGTGTGCTTTTTGGGGGTGGCCTTTCTGATGTTGTTGGGCCTGGCCATGTGACTGGTGGCCATTTTGAAGCCTAGGCCTGCAAGCTTGCCTGGCCTTGTCCGCCAACAGGCCTGCTTTCATCCACTAGGACCAGAGCAGGTAGCCACAGCTTTATTAATCTACTGTTTTCTGTGTGGTCTGTTGAATTTAGACTTCATTTAGGGCATGGATGGCATTGGATTAAGTTGGGGAAGTGTGCTTTTTGGGGGTGGCCTTTCTGATGTTGTTGGGCCTGGCCATGTGCCTGGAGGCCGTTTTGAAGCCTAGGCCTGCAAGCTTGCCTGGCCTTGTCCGCCAACAGGCCTGCTTTCATCCACTAGGACCAGAGCAGGTAGCCACAGCTTTATTAATCTACTGTTTTCTGTGTGGTCTGTTGAATTTAGACTTCATTTAGGGCATGGATGGCATAGGATTGAGTTGGGGAAACGTGCTTTTTGGGGATGGCCTTTCTGATGTTGTTGGGCCTGGCCATGTGGCTGGTGGCCATTTTGAAGCCTAGGCCTGCAAGCTTGCCTGGCCTTGTCCGCCAACAGGCCTGCTTTCATCCACTAGGACCAGAGCAGGTAGCCACAGCTTTATTAATCTACTGTTTTCTGTGTGGTCTGTTGAATTTAGACTTCATTTAGGGCATGGATGGCATTGGATTGAGTTGGGGAAGTGTGCTTTTTGGGG
Organism: Triturus cristatus; assembly: GCF_964204655.1. Classification (NCBI taxonomy): domain Eukaryota; kingdom Metazoa; phylum Chordata; class Amphibia; order Caudata; family Salamandridae; genus Triturus; species Triturus cristatus. The sequence goes on from NC_140589.1 coordinate 188,253,688, forward strand.
GTGGCCTTTCTGATGTTGTTGGGCCTGGCCATGTGGCTGGTGGCCATTTTGAAGCCTAGGCCTGCATGCTTGCCTGGCCTTGTCCGGCAACAGGCCTGCTTTCATCCACTAGGACCAGAGCAGGTAGCCACAGCTTTATTAATCTACTGTTTTCTGTGTGGTCTGTTGAATTTAGACTTCATTTAGGACATGGATGGCATAGGATTGAGTTGGGGAAGTGTGCTTTTTGGGGGTGGCCTTTCTGATGTTGGTTGCCTTAAAGACATGCTTTTTTTATGTGTCTGGTCACTGGTGTGTTGGTGTGCAATGCATGCACCCTGCAGAGCTTTTTGGGGCCTGTGAATGTTCGTATTTACATTTTGTTGCATTAAAAAGGCAGAGCAGTGTGCTTTAGCAGGCATCCTTTACCTGGCTTTTATAGGCCTTTTGTCAGCTCCTGGTGTTTCCCAGGCCCCCGGCTTGTTTGTGATTTGTGTGTGTCCATGTGGGTGGTGGCCTTTTTTGGTGTTTGGACTGTGAGTTATTAGTGTCCTGCTTTTGCCATAGGCCTGCATTGTTTTCCTATTGGCTCTTTGGCTTACTGCTTCCATCCATCCACCCCCTTTGCCAGCAGCAGCTCCATGGATGCTGAGATGCTCAAATAATGCAATGGTCCACCCCACTTCCATTACATTTTTATTTTGTCGTTTATTATTAACTTTCCTATCCTTCCTGAGAGTGTAGTGTGTGGCTGTACACAGTACTAGTAGTATAACATAGCTCTAGTTAAAAAATAAAGTCATAAATGGCTAGACTATCTTTTGTTTGCACTAGTACAGTACTAAGTAACTGAGCCACAACAACCAATGCAACATTTCACTGATGTTCTTCTCCTGTCTTATTTGCTTTTAGGTGCACAAAAGACAGAGTAGGAGGTGTCATCAGCATCACCCGGCTACCCGTTGTACTGCCAGCCAGACAGAAGTCCTGCTGCGCATCACGTCCACGTGTGACCAGAACTTGTTGTGCATCTGCATCCTGCCTGACAAGAAGATGGCCCCAAAGAGAGGTACCAGGTCCAGTACCAAGAAAGTTGCCGGTGAGAAGAAGGAACAGAAAAAGGAAGTGCCATTAACCACGACTGGTGGTGTGCCGGCCAATGTTTTTTTTGGCACCAAAGCGTTGTCCGGGAACCAAGCTGGGAGCAGCACAGCGGTCCAACCCCACCAACCTAGGCCCAAGGGCTTTAGTGTCGCAGAGGTAGCCAGTCTACTAACGAGCAGCGATGTTGAAGAAATGTCATTACCGCAAAGTAGTACACAATCAAGTTCAACGCAGGCGCAAACTCAGCAGATCAGTGTCAAGCCACGGCAACAAGAACAGCAGCAGCCGCCGCAACAAGAACAGCAGCAGCCGCCGCAACAAGAACAGCAGCAGCCGCCGCAACAAGAACAGCAGCAGCCGCCGCAACAGCCCACCATAGTAGTTGTTGCTCCTGATGTAGGGGCTTTTCAGGAAATCGAGCTTCCTGCAGACAAAGTGGAGCAAAGTCAAACCACTGTTTCAGAAGATCTATTGTCTTCCAGACCACCAGCAAGGAAAAGGAGGCTTAGTCCATCATCTTCTTATTCAAGCCCCGCTTCTGAAGATCGTGATGACACTTGGGTCCCACCAGCTCGGTCTGAGAGTGATATACGCCACAAGACAATGCTTCTGAAAATGAAGGTCCCAGAAAAACTTAGATTTATGGAGGTAGATGTAGAAGAGGGGGGTGATGATGTTGATGAAGACGAGCCAGTCATCACGCACATTACTCCTGCCCCAAAGGGATTGGAGACCGACATTCTCACCCTATCCAGAAAGGCTGCTACTGAGCGGGATGTAGCACGGATCTCACCAACACAGGTTACACCACCACTACCTCCAGCTGCCATATTTTCCAAGGCCCGGCAGGGACCTACATCCAGCTCAACCATCTCAGTAGGTAGTGGTAGTAAAAGTCACAGTGTAGGTGGAAAGGGTCACATATTTTCAAGCACCCCCTCAAGTTCATCTGGTGTTGAAAGTGGCACATCCAGCAGTGCCAGAAAGTTCTCCTCCCCAGTTTGGGACTTATTTTCTGTTAGCGCCAAGGAGGAGAACGTTCCTATATGCTCAATTTGTCGGCAAGGTGTTTGGCGTGGTAAGCTTGTTACAAACTATGGTACCGGAGGACAAGCAAGTCATCTCAGAATACACCACAATATCGTGTGGGAGGCTCACCTACTTAAGTTAAAAGAAAGTAGAAAAACTCAACCCATTGAAGTTGGTCAAGGTGAATCAGGGAGCGATATTATTGCGGTGGAAGGTGAAGAAGAGGGAGGTATTTCTAGCCCTGTTCCCAGTAGTGTAGTGGTAACGCCCACATCCTCCTCAGTAACATCAGAGTGGCACCGCAGTAAGAGCCATACTCAGAGTCTGGGTGAGACACCAAGGCGACAGGCGAGTACCTCAATGAGACAATCTGTGTCGTTGAGCCTTAGTGGGTTAATGAAAACAGCACCACTAAGGAAAGTAAGCCAACCTACCATTGAGAGCATGTTTAGGTTGGAGGGGCAGTTCCAACGCAACCACCCAACGGCACGATTGTACAATGCGAAGCTGGCTAAAATGTTAGCGCTGGACCTTCTTCCTTTTTCATTTGTAGAAGGGGTGGGTTTCCTTGAATTTGTGTCTGCCATCTGCCCGAAATGGAAAGTTCCCAGCCGGTCCTATTTCGCAAGAATTGCTGTTCCGGCACTACATCATGATGTGCTGGAATTGGTTGGTCAAGGTTTGCAGCAGAGTGCTGTGCACAATATCCACCTGACAACAGACATGTGGAGCAGTTGCCAAGCCACAGATTACATGTGCATCACTGCACACTGGATCTCTTTTGTGGGGGTTAGAGATAAACTATCTGTACGAGGTGTTGTTGACACAGCTGCGATTTTTGAAGGTACTCGGAAACATGCAACTGTAGCCATGTTCGCCATGGAGAAATCTCATACGGCTGAAAACATTTTAGAAGAGTTTCGCACCAAGGTTTTGGAATGGCTGCGGCCCAGAGGGCTTGGTATTGGTTTTGTTGCCACAGACAATGGCAGTAATGTACTTAAGGCCATGGAACTTGGTTCCTATTTCAGGGTTCCGTGTTTGGCACACTGCATAAACATTATAGTTCAAGACTTTCTGAAAAAAGAACCCATAGTCAGCAATTTACTGGCCATCTGCCGAAGAATATGCCCTCATTTCAGCCATTCTTTTAAAGCTCGGCAGCAGCTGAGGATCATCCACCGTGAATTTAGGATGCCAGTCAAGGCACTCATCCAGGAGGTGGCAACACGTTGGAAATCAACGTATTACATGCTTGATCGTCTGTACGAACAGCACAGGTCACTCCATGAATATGTCTGGTACAGAAGCAGGGATACTAGTGTTAAAGGCATGACCCTTGAGAGGGAGCAATGGACCCTAATTAAATGCCTGACTGAGATGCTGTCTCCTTTTGAGGTCTTCGCACGTGAAGACAGCAAGGAGCACTGTACAATGGGCCAAGCTATCCCATTGTTGTAAATGCTAGAGCATGAGCTGAATAATGTGTCTGAATCATACAAAGGTGTAGAGGACAGAAGGCAAGCCCATGACTTGGTGGAGAGCTTATTCAGGCGCTTAACTGAAAATGTAAGGATACAAAATAAAATTTTGTCACAAGAACATTACATTTGTGCCACAATTCTGGATCCACGTGCAAAAATAGGACTAGTGAAGACATTCCTTGCTTTTTCCGACAATGATGTTGCCCGCTACAAAAGTTGTATAGCTGAAGCAGCCATTAAGTTTGAAAACGAAGGGCTGCTAATTAAAAGCCCGCAACATCAACCCACAACAAGTACTGATACTGAAGCAGGCCATGCAGAATCAAGTGCAACTTCATCGGCTGAGGGCAGTGCGGTTGGCTCAGAGTCACAATCACAACACTCACCATCACTATTGACTTCAGAAACAATAACTGGATCATTAGGCCGAGTACAATCATTACAGGATTGGTATGTAAAGATGGGCCTTTGTAAGCACAGTGCTGATGCACAGAAAAAACAGCACAAAAGCTTGCCAGCAGCAACCCTGAACATTGAGCGGATGGTCCAGGCCTATTTGGACGACCCAACAGAGGTGTACGTTGATCAAAACCCATTGCAGTATTGGTATAGGAAAAGGTCTGAATGGCCACAGCTCAGCAGGCTGGCGATAAGCTTTCTGGCTTGCCCTGTCGCAAGTGTCTCTTGCGAACGTGTTTTCAGTGCTGCTGGTTCCATTGTAACATTGAGAAGGACCAGTCTATCTCCAAAAAACGTAGAGAGGTTAACAATGATCAAAATGAATCAGCACTTCATACCACCGAATTACACAATACATGAATCAACAGAGGAAGATGAGGACAGCGGCTCAGGTGACGGAAGTATTGTGTCGGATGATTACCTACTACTGGAAGAACCCCCAGAGTTTGAGGACGAGCTATACTTCCCTGACAATTAGGCTCGCACTTACTGTCTTCCTCCCTTTTTTCCCCCTTTGTTTATGTGTCTGTCGTTCCGGTTATAAACTTGTGAAACACAACAAATCCATTACCACCGTCTTCCACTCTTCTAATTTATTATACAAGTTTCAGGTGTCTGCTATTTGATAGTACAGTCCTCCGAATCCAGCTCCTCCGCTCCATCATACTGAATCTCCTGCTCAATTCCATTTCCCTCATGAATGATGATTGGATGATGGTAACAACAAATTCAAACTTTCCGCGTCCTTCCAAAACAAGTGGACCATGAATCAGATGACTACTATAGCTATCCTCCTTTTAGAGCCGAGAGAGATTAGCCACTAACTGAAAATAAGATGGAACAGGTAATGATTGATGCCATGCATTGGACGCAGAGTCGCAGACTGAATGATTTAGATTTTGTTGTGTTTGTTGTGCATGAATTTATGTAATTGTGCACTGCCACTAATCAACTTCCTACAGAACACACTCATTTTTCCCTTCTTGCAAATAAGAAATTTGTACTGCTCCTGCAGCTTGGTGATACATTGCTTTTAATTCAATACAGGAAGGGGACTCACTCAATCTGCGCAATGCGTATGACTGAGACACAACCGCACCGTCCATGATGATGATGGCGAAATAGACGGCCCGTTAACTTAAGATGAGAAGGAACAGGTAATGATTGATGCCATGCATTGGCCGCAGAGTCGCAGACTGAATGATGTAGATTTTGTTGTGTTTGTTGCGCATGAATTTATGTAATTGTGCACTGCCACTAATCAACTTTACTGAACACACTAAACTTAACTCAAGGTGAATTCAATTTTCCCCTTCTTGCAAATAAGAAATTTGTACTTCTCCTGCATCTTGGTGATACATTGCTTTTAATTCAATACAGGAAGGGGACTCACTCAATCTGCGCAATGCGTATGACTGTGACACAACAGCACCGTCCATCATGATGATGGCGAAAGAGATGGTCCGTTAACTTAAGATGAGAAGGAACAGGTAATGAATGATGACAATTAATGGCATGCATTGGACACCTGAATCTGAGCTATTGGTCTTTGTGTTTGCGTTGTTTGTTTGTTGTGCACAAAGTGATGTCAAAGTGTACTAGTAGCAATCTAGCTTTCTGTACACAATTAAGAATGACTCAAGTCAGTAATATTTATATTTCTACTCTTGTTGTGTCATAAAAATGTTACTTATACTGCAGGCCGATCTTCACAGTCAGTCAGTAAAAGTATCAGAGATGATGATGAAGTCAGGAGGATGTTTCAGGAGTGGCATAAAACGGAAAAGCCTAAAGGTAAACACGTCAACAACAACCACAGCAGACCCAAATGTCTGTGTAGAAGTTGAATAGAGTGTAGCGGTGGGATGACTGCAGTGCATTGATTTTACTAACTTAAACTGTAAAATGCTATGTTTGGAATGGATAATGTGCTTTGCGTTTGTCCAACTCTTTGAGAGAAAAAAAAAGGACTCTAAAGTGTTAACGTAGGATGTGCTAATGCTAAGTACTGTGGGCCTGCTCTCTCCTGTTACTGTTGAAGGTCAATGCTGGAAACAGACTAGAGTAGAGATGATGCATACATGCCACCTCGGAAAGTGTTCTTGTTGCACTACACCATCACTTGTGCATTTGTTTTAACTTTCTTTCTCAATATCCCCTTTGGTTTTCCATCTACAATTACAGGCCGCGCCTTGCCCTAAACTTTGTAAAACATTACAATGCATATTAATTACCTTACCAATCCATCACCTTTTTTTTTCCAGCCGGGTAGTGGCAAGGCGACACACCCAAGATTGATGGACGAGAGGAGCAAGAAGAATGCCGAGATGCAAATCCAGTCCACATTTTTTACCAGGATAAGACAGTAACAGTATCCACTTTTATCTTTTTTTAAATAATTTGATTAATATCTTGTATACAATCTTTACAACAGTGTGTTCTTGGAGTTGTTATCATCATTAGGTTTGCTCTGTGTTTACGTTTCTTCCCTACCAATATTTAAAATTTCTATTTGCTATCTGTTAAAGTATTAAGGCCGGAACAACAGAACAAGAACTTGAAGTGTATGTAATCCGTGTCTATCATCATCATGCATGCATTGCCTTTTTCTCCCTTAACATATGGATATGGTAGTCTAGTCTTCAATGATTGTCGTTTGTTTGTCTATGAATGCATACTGTTTTTCTATGTCAAACCTTTCCCAAAAAACCCCTTCCCATCCATTCAACAAACCCTAACCCTCTTCCCCCGGGCTGTGTGACTTATTGTCGAGGTGTAACTAAATTAAATGTACACCAATACTTAATCACATACTTGCTGGGGCGGATGTGGTGAAAGCAACACTACTTCAATTTCAAGGCAGAGCGATGATCTTCTTCTGCTTGGCCACCCATGAGTAGGATATTTCAGAGGTTATTTTTTTTAACAAAGGAACATATACCTCAGCATGAATTGCCGGCATTGATTGGATTTGTTTGTTATCATTCCTCATATACAGCCCTAACTGTTAGACGTCACTGTAGGCATAGTCAAGTGACTCGACACAACTATAGTTTGTAACTCTGTCTAGTAGGCTATCCTCCTAACCACCATTCAGTTTTTTTGTCAAATATTTGAGCATATTATTGTTGCTCGGTAAGTTCTGTACTGTACTTCATTCAACTACTCCTCTAACAGTCTCTCAAAGGCGATTGACTGTCTCCTTTTCTTTTTTTGGAAATGCTGCCGCCCTGCCAGTGTCTACTACTACTACTATACTACCACCACCACCACCACCACCCCAATCATGGCATGTATGAAAAAGGAAACCATCTTCACCATACAGTCAGTGCTGTGACACAGTTGGACATAAACATCAAGCACCGGTAAGAGACAAGTTTGGGGGAGGCAGAATTAATAATGGACATGTCAATGATTTCGTTTTCACACACCAGTACAAAGAATGCACAGACTAGAGGACAGACTGAAAGTACTAGAAGGACCAGTCAATGAGTGAGGTGTGTCTCTCATCTATCTGTTTGTGTCTTATACAGTCAGCAAATTATTGAAATCAAACACAGGCTATGGGTGGCCATGCACCAGCAAGGAAACAGTGTGATGTTAAACAGTTACCCCACCTACAAAACATTAACAACATTGCATGTAACATAGAAAAATATATTTAATTTACCCTAACAAAAATAAACTAAACCCCCTCCCTAACCCCAACCACTGTCCATATTAGAAAAAAGTCTGTAACGCCCAAACGAGTTAAGAACAAGAATTTAAAAAGGGGCAGAACAGGATGACAGGGACTAACTGGTGGGGCAGGACTCGAGGAGGACACGCATCTGGCGCATCTCGCCCTCTAAACGGGCGACGCGGCGTTTAAGGGTGAGGCAGTTGCAGCCACAGTGGGGGGGCACCGGAGATGGCACGGTGGCAGCGGGCAGCCGCCAGACGGTGATGCCGTACCGCTGGAGGGTGGTGGCTGGGGCCCGGGCCACGGGAGGAGGCTTCCACAATTGCAGCCGCAGTCTCCTCCTCCTCCTCGGCTAAGACCACCAGCCGCCGGTATTCTCGCTGGATTGCCTCCAGCTTCCAGCGCCGTGCCTTGGCGGCCAACTCCCTTCGATTTAGTTTAGGAGTAGCTGTGTATCAAAAAGAAAAAAACAAGACAATTGTAAAATATACTCTTAGAAAAACAGTAAGACAAGTTAATTATTTATACACATAGTGGCATGGTAGAGTAGCACTATAAAGCACAGTAGTACATAACATTTTAAATCGCGCCCGTCCTTCTTCCTTCCACCCGTCAACAGTGCACCAGGTGCTCTTCTCCATAAAACTTTCAAAGCTGAGTTGAAATCAGATAGATGAGGCCATTGGTTACTCAATACTCCGGCTCCTATGCCAATTAAAGGGAATTCTAGTCTTCTAGTTTACTCTTCAAACGTCCCCAACAACTCATACTTACTTACGACATCGGATAGCGGGCGGACTTTGTCTGCCCGCCATCCTCATGCTAAAAAGGGTGGGGGTCCCGTGGGGACAATTAATTAGGATGATGCGCCCGGTACAGTGGCGGGCGCATCCTGTTTTTTTTTACATTCTGGTTGGCTTTGCTGAAAGCAATGCTAAAATGTTGTGCTGCTTTTCCAAACACAACATGACGGGCCCCCCACCGAGCCTGTCACGTTTTGCTTTGAAAGGCGGGGGGTACCATAGCATAGGTAGGTAGTACCCTCCATGGGGGCACCCAAGCATACTCTGCAATGTCTGTATGCCTTTCCGTGGTGGACGGCAATGCCGCCACGCAAAGGCATTCCAAAATGCAGATTATATGGCTGGCGGTGTGTTCAGAAAGACACCACCGGCATATTGAACCCTTTTCCGCCTGGTCGACATGTGGGGGGTCTGAATAATTTCTACAGGGATGGCGGAGGTTTGCCCCTGCGGTGTCGGCAGTGAATTCCAGCCGGCCCGGCGGGGGCAATACGCCCACCATCCTAATGGGGCCCTAAGTCACAACTGTACAGTATACATATACATACAGTACACCCTTGCAGTGAGTGTGCTGTCAAGTTCAACAATAGTTAAGGATTATTTATCTAACTTACCACCGCCTGCCACTGGTGCTGCCACTCCCCCTACCGCTCCATCGTCGGTATCGGCAGCAACTGCCGCATCCTCGCACTCCGCGTCGCCTTGTTCGCTGGCCCCGGCACTGGTGGTCGGTAGTGCACCTAGAAAACATTACATATTTATTAGGCGTCATATACACCTCCCCCCTATTGATCAGTTGCAAGGTTGAAAAATGAGTTAATACTAACATACATCACTAGTACAAATCAGGTAGTAGTAGAGTAGACACTAATAGTTATATATGATCATTGTAGCCTTTGCTTAATTAGCCCTAGCCATGCTACCATTTTACCTTTGTGGCTTTTATTTTTGCACATGTGACGTTACCTTTACCTTGCAGCTTCTTAAGACACCTTTGAGCCCACATGACCTGCCTCACACTGCTACTGTCTAGTCTACGCGCTGCGTACAAACGGTCAACAAACATTAACAAGCCACTTTTTTAGGAAGTACTGGTGTACTACTGTTACTGTTAGTCCATATTGCTTTTCCATAGATGCTACACTTTTTGGCACGGCTGAGAAATGCTTGCAAGTTGCAATATACTAACGCACACCATTTCTTTTTTCGCATTACAGACGCAAGATTCCCTTCTATGAACCAGTGCTTCTGAATGATGCAACAACTACCAGTACTAGGTTCTTCTAAGGTGAGGGGTCCCTTCACTCACATCTTCATTTATAAATTTATATAAACTAAATTGCTATGGGATGTTGGTGCTGCCTTCCACCACTGTTCAGTTATCATGATTTAATTCCCAACTGTGTAAGTGTAACAATGTATATTGTTTTAATGTTATTGATTTTCCGGTTGGTGCTGCTAAGAAAACAGTGTACAGACCTTCTCAAATTGAAATAAACAATTGCCCAGATCTCTTGACTGGGGGAGAATGTCTGCATTTGTTTGTTGTAATGCTTTTCGCCCTAAGTGGGATGGGTATTCCCAGACGTGGGACCCGTGCTCACTACGCCACTGGAGTCAAGCTATCCTGGCTGATGACGGCTGATAGCCAGAAACCGGTCCTAGGATGCTTGATTCCGGTCCAGGGAAGACATGGCTTGGCAGTTCGGGCTGGACTGTTCCCATGAGGCACAGGGTCAAGACTGATTTGCATATGGCCATGTCTAAACTGGGGTGGCGTAGTGGGCAAAAGAACGATGGATTTAACCCAGATCTCTTGACTGGGGGAGAATGTCTGCATTGTCAGCATTCCGTCCATCATTTGTTTGTTGTAACGCTTTTCGCCCTAAGTGGGATGGGTATTCCCAGACGTGGGACCCGTGCTCACTACGCCACTGGAGTCAAGCTATCCTGGCTGATGACGGCTGATAGTCAGAAACCGGTCCTAGGATGCTTGATTCCGGTCCAGGGAAGACATGGCTTGGCAGTTCGGGCTGGACTGTTCCCATGAGGCACAGGGTCAAGACTGATTTGCATATGGCCATGTCTAAACTGGGGTGGCGTAGTGGGCAAAAGAACGATGGATTTAACCCGGATCTCTTGACTGGGGGAGAATGTCTGCATTGTCAGCATTCCGTCCATCATTTGTTTGTTGTAACGCTTTTCGCCCTAAGTGGGATGGGTATTCCCAGACGTGGGACCTGTGCTCACTACGCCACTGGAGTCAAGCTATCCTGGCTGATGACGGCTGATAGCCAGAAACCGGTCCTAGGATGCTTGATTCCTGTCCAGGGAAGACATGGCTTGGCAGTTCGGGCTGGACTGTTCCCATGAGGCACAGGGTCAAGACTGATTTGCATATGGCCATGTCTAAACTGGGGTGGCGTAGTGGGCAAAAGAACGATGGATTTAACCCAGATCTCTTGACTGGGGGAGAATGTCTGCATTGTCAGCATTCCGTCCATCATTTGTTTGTTGTAACGCTTTTCGCCCTAAGTGGGATGGGTATTCCCAGACGTGGGACCCGTGCTCACTACGCCACTGGAGTCAAGCTATCCTGGCTGATGACGGCTGATAGCCAGAAACTGGTCCTAGGATGCTTGATTCCGGTCCAGGGAAGACATGGCTTGGCAGTTCGGGCTGGACTGTTCCCATGAGGCACAGGGTCAAGACTGATTTGCATATGGCCATGTCTAAACTGGGGTGGCGTAGTGGGCAAAAGAACGATAGATTTAACCCAGATCTCTTGACTGGGGGAGAATGTCTGCATTGTCAGCATTCCGTCCATCATTTGTTTGTTGTAACACTTTTCGCCCTAAGTGGGATGGGTATTCCCAGACGTGGGACCCGTGCTCACTACGCCACTGGAGTCAAGCTATCCTGGCTGATGACGGCTGATAGCCAGAAACCGGTCCTAGGATGCTTGATTCCGGTCCAGGGAAGACATGGCTTGGCAGTTCGGGCGGGACTGTTCCCATGAGGCACAGGGTCAAGACTGATTTGCATATGGCCATGTCTAAACTGGGGTGGCGTAGTGGGCAAAAGAACGATGGATTTAACCCAGATCTCTTGACTGGGGGAGAATGTCTGCATTGTCAGCATTCCGTCCATCATTTGTTTGTTGTAACGCTTTTCGCCCTAAGTGGGATGGGTATTCCCAGATGTGGGACCCGTGCTCACTACGCCACTGGAGTCAAGCTATCCTGGCTGATGACGGCTGATAGCCAGAAACCGGTCCTAGGATGCTTGATTCCAGGTCCAGGGAAGACATGGCTTGGCAGTTCGGGCTGGACTGTTCCCATGAGGCACAGGGTCAAGACTGATTTGCATATGGCCATGTCTAAACTGGGGTGGCGTAGTGGGCAAAAGAACGATGGATTTAACCCATATCTCTTGACTGGGGGAGAATGTCTGCATTGTCAGCATTCCGTCCATCATTTGTTTGTTGTAACGCTTTTCGCCCTAAGTGGGATGGGTATTCCCAGACGTGGGACCCGTGCTCACTACGCCACTGGAGTCAAGCTATCCTGGCTGATGACGGCTGATAGCCAGAAACCGGTCCTAGGATGCTTGATTCCGGTCCAGGGAAGACATGGCTTGGCAGTTCGGGCTGGACTGTTCCCATGAGGCACAGGGTCAAGACTGATTTGCATATGGCCATGTCTAAACTGGGGTGGCGTAGTGGGCAAAAGAACGATGGATTTAACCCAGATCTCTTGACTGGGGGAGAATGTCTGCATTGTCAGCATTCCGTCCATCATTTGTTTGTTGTAACGCAGATGACTCCGGTGGCCTCAGATCTGAACAGGGGGAGGTGGACTCTCTGGGTTCTTCCGGCGAGGAACGAGATGATCCAATCCAGTGCCTTCTCTTGGATTCCGATGTTGCTGAGGCGTTGCACTAGGGTGTGGTGGCAAACAGTATTGAACGCTGCGGAGAGGTCCAGGAGAATGAGGGCCGCTGTTTCCCCGTTGTCGAGCAGGGATCTGATGTCGTCAGTGGCTGTGATGAGGGCGGTCTCAGTGCTGTGGTTGGCCCGGAAGCCGGACTGTAAGTGGTCGAGGGATCCGTTCGTCTCGAGGAAGCCGGCAAGCTGTCTGTTGACGGTCTTCTCGATGACTTTGGCAGGAAATGGGAGGAGCAAGATGGGGCGGAAGTTCTTTGTCGGTGGGGTCCGCTGTTGGTTTCTTCAGGAGGGCACTGAGCTCGGCGTGCTTCCAGCTCTCCGGGAAGGTGGCGGTGTTGAAGGAGGTGTTGATGATGTCCCGGAGTTTGGGTGCGATGATGGAGTCGGCCTTGTTGAAGACATGGTGGGGGCAGGGGTCGGTTGGGGATCCGGAGTGGATGGTGTTCATCGTGCGGGTGGTGTCTTCGGTGCTGACCGGGGTCCAGGCGCAAAGGGTGGTGGTGGGGGGCGTTGGTTCAGTGGTTGGGTGCGTGGTCTGTGCATCAAAGCTGTTGTGTATGTCGGCGATCTTGCTGTGGAAGAACGAGGCGAGTGAGTCGCAGAGGTCTTGCGAGGGTGTGATGTCGTTGTTTCCGGTGCTGGGGTTCGAGAGCTCTTTGATGATGCTGAAGAGTTCCTAGCAGGTGGGATTCCGGCCGGCGTTGAGTGCGTGGAGGGTGGCGGAGTCGTAGGTGCGTCTGGTGCGTTGGCATCGTCGAGGACTAGGGGTCCTGGCGCTGGGCACGGGCCAGGCGCGGATGGGAGCAGACGGGCTTGCCTTTGGCACGCCTTCGGCGCACAATCGGCGCACCCGCTGCGCACGTCCGCTGCGCTCCCGTGCGTCGACCTCCATAAATGGCGAAGTGGGAGGGAGGAGCAGCTGGGAGGCGGGAGCGGGGTGGCCAATAGGCGGGTTACAAAAGAGAAAAGGGGCGGGGCCGCAGGGGAGCAGCGGCAGGGAGCAGGGAGGGGGAGAAGCAGCAGGAAAGGACACTAGGACGGCGAAAATGCAAGGGCACAGGAAGGCACAACAAAATACAAAATCAGGGGCACAGGCTAGGAAAAAAACACAGACAGGCAAAGAACCGGCAGAACAGCAATCCAGGCAGACGGCTGTGCGAGGCAGCAGTGGAGGGGTCAGGGGTCCCGGCACTCACGGAGGGAGCCACGCAGTGTGTGGAGCGACCGGCCCTGCAGGCAGGGGCAAAGGTCACAGCTCACCACCGTGCGTCGACCTCCATAAATGGCCAAGTGGGAGGGAGGAGCAGCTGGGAGGCGGGAGCGGGGTGGCCAATGGGCGGGTTACAAAAGAGAAAAGGAGAGGGGCCGCAGAGGAGCAGCGGCGGGGAGCGGGGAGGGGGAGAAGCAGCGGGAAAGGACACTAGGACGGCGAAAATGCAAGGGCACAGGAAGGCACAACAAAATACAAAATCAGGGGCACAAGCTAGGGAAAAAACACAGACAGGCAAAGAACCGGCAGAACAGCAATCCAGGCAGACGGCTGTGCGAGGCAGCAGCGGAGGGGTCAGGGGTCCCGGCACTCACGGAGGGAGCTGCGCGGTGTGTGGAGCGACCGGCCCTGCACGCAGGGGCAGAGGTCACCTGAGGAGGGGGGCAACGCAGCCCCCTCCTAAAGAATTTTTTTAAAAAAGGCCATGACGCGGGGGTTGGGGTCCCCGGGGCCGATTAAAACCTTGGGAAGGCCAAATTTATTTTTTTCAACAAAAAAAAATAGGGTGCAGCCCTGGGGGATGGGGTCCCCAGGGCCAGTAAATTAGAAAAAGAAGGGGGGCCACACAGCCCTCCTTCTTAAAAAAATAAAATAAATAAAAGACCGGCATCGTGCTGGAGGCCACGCCCCCTTCTTGCAGCACTCTGCAAACGCGCCCCCAGGCCAGTTGTAAGTTGGGGAATTAATTCCCCTTCAATACTGAGGGTCCCTGTGGGCCAACTAGCCCAACAGGTATCTCCAGTATGCGCCAGGGAGCTGCGTTGCAGACAGGTGTTCTGAGGCCAGGCCCCTTTTTACACTTCTATGCAATGCAGCTCTGTGGCGCTTACTGGAGGTACCTAGTGGGCTAGTTTGACCCCAGGGACCCTTAGGATTCAAGGGGACTTAATCTCTCAACTTAGAACGGCCACAGGGCGCCTTTACACAGTGGTGAAGGGAGGGGACGGGGCCTGAGGTGACGTGTGCAAACACGCCCTGTGGCGCGTTTTAAGTTGGGGAAATAATTCCCTTTCAATCCTGAGGGACCCTGGGGTCCAACTAGCCCACCAGGTGCTTCCAGTAAGTGCCACTGCTCTGCGTTGCAGAGAGGTGGTGCAGGCCGTGCCCATTTTTACACCTCTCTGCAATGGCGCTTACTGGATGTACCTAGTGGGCTATTTTGCCCCTAGGGATCCTCAGGATTCAAGGGGACTTAATCTCCCAACTTAAAAAACTGCCACAGGGCATGTTTACACAGTGGGGAAGGGAGGGGACGGGGCCTGAGGTGACGTGTGCAAACACGCCCTATGGCGCGTTTTAAGTTGGGGAAATAATTCCCCATCAATCCTGAGGGCCCCTGGGGGCTAACTAGCCCACCAGGTGCTTACAGTAAGCGCCACTGAGCTGTGTTGCAGAGAGGTGGTCCAGGCCATGCCACTTTTTACACCTCTCTGCAATGCAGCTCTGTGGTGCTTACTGGAGGTACCTTGTGGGCTAGTTGGACCCTAGGGACCCTCAGGATTCAAATGAACTTAATCTCCCAAATAAAATCGACCACAGGTCGTGTTTACACAGTGGTGAAGGGAGGGGACGGGGCCCGAGTTAACGTGTGCAAACAATCCCTGTGGCGCGTTTTAAGTTGGGGAAATAATTCCCCTTCAATCCTGAGGGTCCCTGGGGGCCAACTAGCCCACCAGGTGCTTCCAGTAAGCGCCACTGCGCTGTGTTGCAGAGAGGTGGTCTAGGCCGTGCCCCTTTTTACATCTCTCAGCAACACAGCTCTGTGGCGCTTACTGGAGGTACCTAGTGGTCTAGTTGGACCCTAGGGACCCTCAGGATTCAATGGGACTTAATCTCCCAACTTAAAACGGCCACAGGGCGTGTTGACACAGTGGGGAAGTGAGGGGACGGGGCCTGAGGTGACGTGTGCAAACACGCCCTGTGGCGCGTTTTAAGAGGTAGTTTTAATCCCCTGCCCTATTATATACTAGGGGCTTACAGAGGAGGTCATGCTGATCACAGGGGGACCCCAACGCATAGTGTTTCCTAGGGTATGTAGGTGTTTTCACTGTATTCTGAGTGTCTTTTAACATAGCACTGACTCTAGGACTGGTTAGTCAGACTCAGTTACCACAGCATGTGTGCATGACTGTATGGGTGGATGAGTGTGTGCATGGGTGTGTTAGTATATGTGACTATTGGTGTATATGAGTGAGTATATGTGAGAGTGAGAGATTGAAAGAGTTCCTGTATGAATAAGTATGTGTTTCTATAAGTGATTGTTTAAAAGACTAAGTATGTGTAAGTTTCTGTTGAAGTAAGTGTGGTGGTGTGTGTATAACTGCATATGCAAGTAAATGGATGTTTGATTCTTTATTAGAATGAGTGACTATGTGTGTGAGTAACTCTGTGGATGAGTGGCGTTGTGTAACAGCATGTATAGGTGTATGAGTACATATGATGAGTGAGTACATGTATGAGTGACTGTATAGGACTTGGTGAATGAGTGGATGTGTATGTGGATCTTAGAATTACTGAATAGGTTGTTGTAACTGATATTGGTAGGTCCATTTTTTTGAAAATTTCTATTTTTGAAAGTGTGTATCAAAGGTTATATTAGGGGGAGAGGAGGTCTGCCACTCTATCACAAGGATGATGTCATCAGTGATGTCATTTGAGATGTCATGAGTGATGTCATGAGTGATGTCACTGACCATGTCATGAGTGATGTAATGTGTGACATCATCAGCAGTGCATTGCGGGCGCGCGAGTTATAGTTAGCTGAACTAACTATAACGGGGGAATTTCAATGGTTTTGAACGAGTGAAAAGTACAGCTAACTATAACGCCCCTGAAACCTATGGTTTTTTCAGTGAATTTTTAAGGTTTTTTAAATGCTAATTCCTAACTATAACGTGCCTAAAACCTATGGTTTTTTCAGTGAATTTCAAAGGTTTTTAAAATGCTAATTTCTAACTATGCCTACAGAGATAGGACATGTGAAGAAAGAAGAAAAAACGCACAAAAAGAAAAAAAAGAAACATAAAGAAGCAACAGAAGTCCTAAAAGATGAAGAAAAGTGCAGGGAGAAGGATAACGTGCAGAAAGAACAAACAGAAGAGCAGAAAGAAGCCTTGTTGCAAAATCATCCTGTACCCTCAACTTTTTCAGATGGATACTGGTGGTAACTGAGTCTGACTAACCAGTCCTAGAGCCAGTGCTATGTTAAAAGACACTCAGAATACAGTGAAAACACCTACATACACTAGGGAACACAATGCGTTGGGGTCCCCCTGTGATCAGCATGACCTCCTCTGTAAGCCCCTAGTATATAATAGGTAGGCTTTCCTGTTTTCAGTTTCTATTTTTGGTGAATTCTGGTGGTGTTTTTTCAGTGTTTTCCAGTGATTTCAAAACCTCAAAAAAACAGTGCTTTTCAGTGGTTACTCATTTTCGCGCCATAAAAAACAGCAGAAACTGTGTTTTACCGGTGTTTTACCGGTGTTTATGGAACGCTTTGCGTTTATTATTGCTTGCTTTCTTCATTGATGCATGGTATATAGAGAGTGTACGTACAGTGTAGATGAGGTCCAAATACATTTTTTTTTTTTCAAAGGTGTTTTTATTTTTTAGTGATAATCAAACAGAAGAAGAAAAAACAAGCAGTAGTCCCGCACAACTTCCCTCGCAGAGGGTACGCAAAACATGAGGGGAGGTCATAGAGAGTAAAGAGTGTCCAGTTCTCCGGCCCTGCCAATCAACAAGCCACAAAAATACAGAGGGTCCAAATCCAAGCCATAAAGACAAAGCTATTAGAGGAGCCCAGCTCCCGCTCCCCGTTAAGGTTCAGCAGAGTTCAAGCTACTGGGGCCGGTCATTCCAAACCTCGCACGAGCAGGCTCCCCCCTCCGCCGTCCAGGGGTGCCACAAGGAACCAAAACCAAAAAAGGAACCCCCCTACCCCCCAACTACCCCCGCCCATCCCCCCTCCCCCCCAGTGGTGGTAGCTCTCAGACATACTTACTACAATCCTCTGCCAACACTCATATCTGAAACAGATGGAGGGCTCGAACTGAGGGTGGACACACCGCTGCTGGTAATCCCTTGGAAAGAAAGCGAACCAATGGTCCCCAATGGAAAATGAAATTCTTAAAGTTCCCCAGAAAGATGTCCGCCATCCGTTCCATGCTCAACAACTTCCACAATCTCGCATGCCACAAAGAGAGTGCCGGGGCCTCTCTTTTCTTCCAGGCCGCCGCCTGGGTTATCTTGGCCGCCCCCAGACAAAGCCAGAGGATCTCTTTGTCCGCTCGCGTCTGATGTTTGAGGAGTGGATCCCGAAGGCCCAACAATACGTGGGTCAAGGAGTCCACGATCGGGTACCCCAGGATCTCCTTAAAATGGGACAAGATCTCTTCCCAGTAGGGGCGGATGATCGGGCAGTCCCACCAAATATGGCGAAAGTCCCCCAGCAGACCACAGCCCCTCCAGCATCTGTCCGAAGAGGTAGGGAAGATGCGGTGCAACCTGGCAGGGGAGAGGTACCAGTCCATCATGGTCTTGAGATGTGCCTCCCGCAGTTCCACCGAGTGGTTATGCTTGGCCATGTCCCTCCACAAACGGGACCACTCCTCACCCGGGATGGCGCGACCAAGGATGTCCTCCCATATGCCAATGTAGCGTGGTCTCGGGGAGATAGCAGTGGCCAAGAGGTGGCTGTAAATAAAGGAAATGGCACCGCGCATGGTCGAGGTGCGGGAAAGAAAGGCCTCAAAGGGGGTGAGCGGCCTAGTCGCTGCTTCTCGAACTGATGAGGACAATGCCCAGTGCAGCATTTGAGAGTGGCGGAACTGTTCCGACTGGGGGACCCCATAATCCCGCCCACAATTCGCAAACGTTAGCGGGGCAGAGCCATGAAACAGATGCATGAGAGCGAGGCAGCCCCCCTCTCTCCAGGCATCAAAAGGCCCCTCTTGCAGTGCAGGCGGGAAGGCCGGGCTGAAGTGTATGGGAGTAAAGGGCGACGGGAACGGAGTCCACCGCTCATCTCCAGAAACCGAATCCCAGACCTTAAGGGCGGTACCGGTAGGTGTGCTGATGTACGCATTCTTGGGCCTATCCCCCTTGGGCTTCCACACCAAGTCCCATATCGTTCGCCCCGCCACACTTCTATCCATGTGCAGCCAGTGTTTCTCCGAGAGGGGTTGGGTCCATTCCACCAATATCCTCAGTTGCGCTGCCTTGTAATAGAGGTGCAGGTCCGGAAGGCCCACTCCACCCTCCCCCAGAGGGCGCCGGAGAGCGGCAAAGGAAAATCTAGCCCGTCCCCCCTGCCAAACGAAACGGAGCATAAGAGTCTTAATGCGACGAAAGAAATCACTGTCCAAGACAATGGGGAGAGCTTGAAATAAATATAAAAGCTTCGGGAGGAGCGTCATTTTAATCGTATGGATCCTGCCCAACCAGGAATTAAATAACGGCTTCCAGCGATGTAAATCAGCCTGGATTGTAGCCAAGAGAGGGGGGAAATTGGCCGAAAACAGTTTCCCCACCGTGGGCGTCAAGTGGACCCCTAAATACAGTAAAGAGGAATGGGTCCATGGCAGGGGCAAAAGCGGTCGGAGGCGGTCCACCTCCGCCGCAGAAAGAGTGAGGATAAGAATATAAGATTTGTCGTAGTTCACCTTGAAACCTGCTATCGCCTCGAAACACGTCAGAGCCGTCTGCACGTGAGGGAGGGAGTGCGCTGGGTCTGCAAGAGAGAGCAAGACGTCATCCGCAAACAGGGAGATCTTATGTTGCTCGCCCGTGAAGGGCAATCCTCGTATGTCCAGATGCTCCCGTATCGCCAACGTCAGGGGTTCAATACTCAAAGCAAATAGCAAGGGGGAGAGGGGACACCCCTGCCGCGTGCCCCGCGAGTGCGAAAAGGACAATAAATATATATTAACCGTGACTCTAGAACGGGGGTCGTTATAATTGGCCTTGAGCATGGTCAGGAATCTGTCCGAGAATCCAAATGCCTCCAAGGTTCGGAATAGAAACCGCCAGTCCACCCGGTCAAATGCCTTCTCGGCATCTAGACCAACCAATACCGCCGGGATGTTAAAGCGGTTGGAATTCTCGATGAGGTGGATCCTAGTGTTATCATGGGTTTGACGCCCCTTGATAAAACCCGATTGATCAGGGTGGATAAGAGCTGGCATCAGGTCCTGCAAACGAGTCGCAAGAATGGAAGAATAAAGTTTGGCGTTGAGATTGAGCAGGGCTATCGGCCTATACGACGAACACGCAGAGGGGTCCTTACCAGGTTTGGGGATTACCAAGATGACCGTTTCCGCCATGGAGGCCGAGGAAACCCCCGAGTCAGCCATAGCATTGAACAGTCGAACCAAGAAGTCGCTAATGTCAGCTGCAAAGGTTTGGTAGAAGAGGGCCGTAAATCCGTCCGCCCAAAGGTGCCTTATGGGGTTTCAGGGACCTGATGGCGCCCAGCACCTCCTCCCTAGAGATGGGGGCGGAGAGCAGCTCATTCCATTCATGAGAGACACAAGGGAGCGGGAGCGCGCTCAGATAGTCCTGTTGGGCGACGGAGTCCAGGGTATCTCCCGAATACAACGTCGCATAGAACTCCCCGAAGAGTTCAGCCTTGGCAGCATCACAATGCCGCAACGTGCCAGTTGCATCCCGGACACCCGCTATATAGTCCTTCTCCCATTTATGGCGAAGTTGGTGGGCCAAATGTCTTCCTACCTTGTTCCCCTGAGAGTAGGAGAGATGGCGGAGCTTCAGGAGGGTGAACTCCGCCCTGTTGTTGTAGTGAGCCCGGAGTTTGCCCCTAAGGGCAGTCAATGGCCGCAATGTGTGTCTGGAAGGTTTGGCCTTATGGGCTTGCTCCAGCGCAGAGAGTTCCAACTCCAACGCCTCCCTTTCCATCCTCCGCAGTCAGCAGCTACCCCGCATTGACGCCTTGAAGGCGTCCCAGGTAGTGAAAACCGAGGTGTCCTGCACAGGGTTAAGCTCCAAGAATTCCTTAATCGCCTTACGGCGCTCTCTGCATGAGGACTCGTCCCTCACCAGGGAAGCCGGAAAGTACCACTTGCGCGGGGCATTCCCCTCCGGTGCCCACTGAAGGCCCAGCACGAATAGGCTATGGTCAGAGACAGAAAGAGGAAGGATTTTGGCCTCTCTCAGGGACCCCCGGAGGGATTGACTATAAAAAATATGATCCAAGTGGGAATAAGAGTGGTGCACATGGGAGAAGAAAGTGTAGTTCCGAGAGAGAGGGTGCAGAGAGCGCCATCCATCTAGCAAACCCAGCTCTGCAATCCTCCGGCGTGTCTCGTCGGAGAAGAGAACGGCCTCTGCTCTCTGCTGGTGAGAGCTGTCTAAGTCCTTCTCCCATACCAAATTGAAATCTCCCATCACGAAGAACACCCCCTCCACAAAGACCTCCACGGTTCGCAGCAGCTCCAGGAGGAACCTGTTTTGCCCCACATTGGGGGCATATAACACAAGGAACGAGCAAGTCTTACCGAGCAGCACACCCTTGACAATCAGCCACCTACCCTACCTGTCGCCCCGGACCCCCAGAGGCTGAAAGTGAAGTGTCGAGCGGATCAATAGGGCCACTCCCCCATGCTTTGAAGCTGCCGAAGACCTATAAATAAGGGGGAATTGCTTGTGTTTCAATCGGGACTCATCCTTCCGGGCCAGGTGGGTCTCCTGAAGGCCAACCACATCAAGGTGGTGATCCAGGATGTACTTCCAGACCGTTTGGCGTTTCTGGGGAGAATTCAGCCCCTGCACATTCCAGGTTCCTAGGGTAACAGGCATTATTCACACATCACGTCCCCCAGCTCCGCCAGGCCCCCCCGTACAAAGTACAGCAGTCGTCTCGCCACAACACAGCGGCACCCCATCTCTCCACCTCGCCCAGAACTGAAGCCCCCTCCGAGCAGGCCACAAAGCCCACCCCATGGTGCTAGACAACCCACATCCACCCTCCCCAGCCCACCCTGCCGTCCCCCCGCAAGTCACGGCCCATACACACCTCCCCCAAGCAACAGCTGGCTACCACCACTGACCCCTCCCCACCCCGTCCCCACCCAACCCCTCCCACGCCTCCCCTTCCCTCTCCCAAGACCACCCCAACAAGGACCCAAAAAAGGACAAAATGCAAAGGGTAGAAGAACAAACAAACCCCAAAAAAAGAGAAACAATAGAACGCAGAGTTCCATAGAGAGGACTAGCATTGAGTCCCTCAGAGAGCGGGATCCCAGGTAACAGTCGGTGTCCCATTTGCTCCTCGGTCCGGGGCGTCTTCCCCAAAAGTACATAATCACCCACGGTACCTGAATGGAGGGGGGGTGTCCCTCCGACGCTAGACAGCCTTCCCTTTACGCTCAAGCAGCCGACGAGCTGACCAGTGACGGTGCTACCGTCACATTCACCACGGAGGCCACTGCACCATTTCTTTCTTGCTGGATGGCCATGGGGTCCGGCCTAGACTACGCCGTGGGTCGCCCCACTCTTTGCCAGGTGGAAGAACGCCGACGCCGCCACGAAGGTGAGCGTCCATCCCTCGGAGAAGGGGCAGCGTCGTCCAACCCAAGGAGGTCCTTAGCAGCCTGCAGGGATCTAAGTTGGACCAGTCTATTCTGCCATCTGAAGATGAGGCGAAAGGGATGGCCCCAGGAGTACCTAGGGGTGCCCACCATGCAACCACATGGGCCACCTGAGATAATCCAACGGGGGGAGAGGGGGGAAGCACCCCGGGGGGCCAGCGACAACCAGGGAGGTCCCCCGCGCGGTACACAGTATCTAGGTGAGCTTCCAACAGGCCACCAACATTCCAGGGCAGGTGCACCCCCCAGCGACAGCTCACCGTGGGCCCGGCCAGTCCAAGGGCCCCACGTACCCGCGCCGCACCTCAGGTCCCAGCTTCCGGTCCGCTCGACGCACCTCCGCAGCTCTTCACGGGCAGGGCTGCCACGCAGCCCGTCCGCCTCAGGCCTCCGGGCCACTCCGCTCTCGGGGGGAAGGCGCACTACAGTCCCCACACCATCCGCCGCTGGGGCAGAGGCAGGCACACCACCATATCCGCGCCGCAGTCCCGGCCAGCAGCCCCCCGACAGGGCACTCTATGCAGGTCGCGGTCCGGACCCGGCCCAAGCCTCCGGCCTCCAGTACGGCTCAATGGGCCGTCCGCCTTTCGCCTCAAGGCTCCTCCCACACTACCTGCACTTCGGCGGGTCCAGCAGGGCACTCCGCAGACAGCGGCTCCGCTACCACGGCGCTGCAGACGGCGCCACCCCAGCCGCATCGCCACACAAGGCTCCCGGCTCCTGCCGTCCGGCCATGCCGTAGGCCCCAAAGCAGCCGGGGGGTCCTCCTCTCCGCCACCAGGGCCGCAGATGACACCGAACCTCCTCCAGTGCATCCGGAGGAAAGTCGCGAACTCGGGGTCAGCCAGCAGGGTCCAGGGAAGGCGCTGGACAAGGCTAAGCACTCACGGCGGCGGAGGGACAGAAAGCACGTCCTACTCCGTCGCCATCTTAGACACGCCCCCCCCAAATACATTTTTACAACTCGAAGGTTAAGTCAGCACTTTCTGAAATTTGCCTGAAAAGGGTGGCTCTGTGCAAGGCACACCTCTTGAACTGCGGGATACAGAGAGAATGTTTTGGAAACGAGAGATTTCTGGGGGTGTTGGGCGTTGTAGGCAAGGCAGGCAGTTCTCATAGTTCATTTTGAATCAATGTGTTGTCATTTGAAGAAAGTGAGAGCTTGGTGAAATGTTCATGGTTTTGGGCACTCCTCACAAATCATGTAGCATGATGGCACGGCTCTGAGTAAAGCTAGGCTGGTTTTCACTGCTGTTTTTTTCCACTCTGAGATTTATATAGTGCTAACTCGACCTGAAGGTATTGAAGCACTTCACATGAGCACCTCAAGCGTGTATTCCGAACACCTCGCGGCTGTTGGTGGCATGCCCCCATTGTCATTCCCCGTCCCCCTACACTTCCCCAGTGTGTTACCAAACAAAGGCCCGGGCCCTCCCCTTTCACGGAACAGCGTGACTACGGGCAGTGCGCCCCGAGCTCTCGTTGTGAGTGTGCTACAAGCAGACACGCGTTTGTTACCAGTGGCGTAAAGACCCACGTCACGACTCACGCGCCATAGTCCCGGCAAGGGAACCCCCGGTCTCTGACTGCCGTTCGGACAGCGAAAGGCAGGAACCATCTAGGCTTCGGTGCCACTGCTCCTGCTGCATTAGTGATCGCCACGCCCCTGTTTATTACCGCTGGAATAGATTACTTTAAGGAGGCAGCCTAAAGGAAACTTGTCAATGGATAAATACATTTTGAAACCCCCTTGAAGGGCAGGGCATATGCAGATCGACTGAGGGCTCTCTAGTTAAGTCAAACGAAGAGGCATAAAGGGATTTGATAAAATAAATACAATGTAAGTGTTTTATCTCATGAAGAATGACATTTGAGGAGGTTGTTATCTGAACAGGTATTTCAGGCAAACAGCACCGTGGACACGAATCCGTTTCTAATCAGTAAACAGGAAACGTGGCTACAAATTAGTTGTAACTAATGTGACTGGTCTTTCTGGTATTGTTTAGTTCTGACACATTTAGACGCCGAACTGTGGAAAATGACAGCCCAGTAGGCGATGTGGAAATGTCAGAGATAGTTTGGTTCTAGGCGCCATCCTTGCTAATTAGCAAGCAATGAAGACTGTTTCTGCGCTCAGCCCCAGCCCCCAAGGGCTCTGAGAAGGGGCGAAAGAAGAACAAAGCCTCGTTATGTAAATGGTCTTTTTAAAGACCTGTGAAGTACTCGGGTGCGGCCGCAGTCAGACAGACGGCAGACCACAACAGCTCCTCTCCCCTGTCAACTATGAAAATCAGAGACACTCGGTTTAAACCGGGGGTCACTGATTTTCATCCGGTAGGGTACTGTCGGTCAGAGTCGGTTTAAACCGAAATCCGGACAGCCTAATAATAGGGCAGGGGATTAAAACTACCTCTTAAAACGGGCCACAGGGCGTGTTTGCACACGTCACCTCAGGCCCCGTCCCCTCACTTCCCCACTGTGTAAACACGCCCTGTGGCCGTTTTAAGTTGGGAGATTAAGTCCCCTTGAATCCTGAGGGTCCCTAGGGTCCAACTAGACCACTAGGTACCTCCAGTAAGCGCCACAGAGCTGCATGGAAGAGAGATGTAAAAAGGGGCACGGCATAGGCTACCTCTCTGAAACGCAGCGCAGTGGCGCTTACTGGAAGCACCTGGTGGGCTAGTTGGCCCCCAGGGTCCCTCAGGATTGAAGGGGAATTATTTCCCCAACTTAAAACGCGCCACAGCGCGTGTTTGCACACCTTAACTCAGGCCCCGTGCCCTCCCTTCACCACTGTGTAAACACGCCCTGTGGACGTATTTAGTTGGGGGATTAAGTTAATTTGAATCCTGAGGGACCCTAGGGTCCAACTAGCCCACTAGGTACCTCCAGTAAGTGCCACAGAGCTGCGTTGCAGAGAGGTGTAAAAAGTGGCACGGCCTGGACCACCTCTCTGCAACACAGCTCAGTGGCGCTTACTGGAAGCACCTGGTGGGCTAGTTAGCCCCCAGGGGCCCTCGGGATTGAAGGGGAATTATTTCCCCAACTTAAAACGTGTTTGCACACGTCACCTCAGGCCCCGTCCCCTCCCTTCCCCACTGTGTAAACACGCCCTGGGGCGGTTTTAAGTTGGGAGATTACGTCCCCTTGAATCCTGAGGGTCCCAAGGGGCAAAATAACCCACTAGGTACGTCCAGTAAGCGCCATTGCAGAGAGGTGTAAAAAGGGGCCCGGCCTGCACCACCTCTCTGCAACGCAGAGCAGTGGTGCTTACTGGAAGCACCTGGTGGGCTAGTTGGCCCCCAGGGTCCCTCAGGATTGAAAGGGAATTATTTCCCCAACTTAAAACGCGCCACAGGGCATATTTGCACACGTCACCTCAGGCCCCGTCCCCTCCCTTCACCACTGTGTAAACACGCCCTGTGGCCGTTCTAAGTTGAGAGATTAAGTCCCCTTGAATCCTAAGGGTCCCTATGGTCAAACTAGCCCACTAGGTACCTCCAGTAAGCGCCACGGAGCTGCGTTGCATAGAGGTGTAAAAAGGGGCGTGGCCTCAGAACACCTGTCTGCAACGCAGCTCCCTGGCGCATACTGGAGATACCTGTTGGGCTAGTTGGCCCTCAGGGACCCTCAGTATTGAAGGGGCATTAATTCCCCAACTTATAACTGGCCAGGGGGCGCGTTTGCAGAGTGCTGCAAGTAGGGGGCGTGGCCCCCCTTCTTTTTCTAATTTATTGGCCCTGGGGACCCCATCCCCCAGGGCCTGCACCCTAATTTTTTTTGTTGAAAAAAATTAATTTGGAAGGGGGCACCCCTCCCAAGGCCTTAATCTGCCCCGGGGACCCCAACCCCCGCGTCATAGCCTTTTTATTTTTTTATTCTTTAGGAGGGGGGCTGCGTTGCCCCCCTCCTCAGGCCACTTTTGGCCCCGGGGACCCCATCTCCTAGGGCCGGCCTTTGTTTTTTAATATTTTTAAAAAATATATATTTATAGAAACACCTAGGACATGCTGGACAAACCGCATGTACCTATCACCATGACGATTTGCGTGATATTCATTAAAAGGCGACTATGCATACAATGAATCCACGTGGAATGTATTTACACCGTTAGTGAAGCTCTGACGTGTCTGATGCCCTACCGTGCCTAATTCCGGCGCCCCCGCCGGTGGGTACTCTCCAAGTAGACACCCTTGTCGTTTATTTATACAAACATGGGTAGCTATTGACGGGCACATTTCATACACACGCACACCAAGCCATTCAAAGTGGATTTGACAAAAATTCAACCAAACTATGCAAGAAACCCCCCTCACGGTTAATAAAACACACATCCACCGCCGGATGTGTAATACTTTTTATTTTACTCTCTGGAAAGGAGACAAACCTCACTTGAGAGTCACAGCGTGCTCCTGGCTGAGCCCAACGCTGTGTTACACCCACCAGTACCTGCCGAGTGCCACACACCTCTGTGTTGTATTCCACCAGCTAGTGCGTATGCTGTGACACTCTTTAGCCCATTTGCATTGTAACACCACCCCGTGAATATGTCATGCCACACTTGCCTTCGCACGGGTTATATTGCCCCATCTAACGTGCCTTCCTCGATTCCTATGTTATAACGCACAGTGCTATCCCATACATATTACAATCTGGGATCCATATCTTTGTCACAGTGCGTATGCAACGTTACACTCCCCAGCACATATTTTATATTACAACTTTAGAGACTAGTTAGGTTACACAAAACTGCCCTGTGCATATTACACCCCAAGGCGCATATCGCATAGCACGCGCTAGTGCCTGTGCTATCTCGCACTCTCCAATCAATCTGTCATTGCGCACAATGTATTGCATATTATATTTCACGCCCGGTTCATCTTATATCACACTTTTTGGTGTATAGTTTATATCATATACTATATCTAGATTTCATTTTCAATCGTGCTCTCAGGACTATGTTCTATATAACACTGTATCCACCTACCCTTTTCACGGGCATTACATTTTGCGATGGGGGTGGAGGGTCAGGGGTTGTTTCTGCCAAGTGAGCCCGGAGTCACAGTCACAAACGTCCTCTTTTTCCTGAATACAAGTGAGATTATGCTGCATACTTGTTCATATTTTAAGTAGTTCGCACAGACACACATGTTAAAAACAATTAAGTTCCTAATACCCACCTTCTCTGAACAGTTAGCTTGCTGCCCCATCCACCTCCTCCTTATCCTCTGTTGTCTGAATCCATGGACTAGCCTCCTCCCTCCTGCCATGCATGGTCTGATATGCTGCCACTACCCTCCATTTAGCATGATGTACCAGTCCACCCCTCCTGCCCTCCATTGCCCAATTCTATGGCCCATCAGTGACCTCCTGCTTAGCCTCTGTGCTTAGCTTGCTGCCCCTATTCTCCTTCCCCCTGCCCTCCGATGTCTTTGTGCATGCCCCTGCTCCATCCTTTTTGCCCACCATGTTCCATGGACCTGCCACTCCTATCTACTCTGAGTGTTCTGTTGAGCTGCCACTCCCCTCCCACCTGCCTAGCATTGTCAGATGACTGTAACCTGTCCCTGCCACCTCCACCCTGCCTGTCCACATGCCATGCCCCTATCCCCTTCCTCCTGTCCTCCATGGTCCATTTTACTGCCACACCCTTCTGCCCTCCCTGGTCTGTTGTGCTGCAACTGCTCCTCCTACCTTCCCCGCGCGGTCTGTTGTGAGGCCCCTTCCTCTGAACTCTCTTGTCTGTGCCCAGGTCCTGACCCTCCCTTCTATCCTCCATGGTCCTTTGTGCATGCCTCTGCACCCTCCTTCTTTCCCATCATAGCCATTGTGCTGCCACTAACCCTCCCGCTTGCCATGCATGGTCTTCTGTGCTGTCATGGCCCCTCCCACCTTCCCTGTGTGGTCAGTTAGCTGCCCCTGACCCCCTCCCACCTTCCCTCCATGGTCTGTGTGTATGCCATCATAGTCTTACTGTTGCTCTCCATGGTGTGTCTGCCCATCCTGCCTGACCTCCATGGTCATCTTGCTGCTCCTGCCCTGCCCCCTTGCCCCCAGCCCTCTGTTTCCATGTGCAGGCCCCTATTCCCTCCCTCTTGGCTTGTCTGTTCCATTGTAATGCCCCTGATCCGTCCCTCCTTCCCTTATGGTCAGTTATGCTGCAGCTTTCTCTCATGTCTGTCCATTATGGTCAGCTAGCTACCATTACCTCTTTCCCCTCTGTTCTCTGTTGTCCATGTGCATGGTCCTGTCCCCTCCATATTGCTTTCTATGGATTGTTGTGCTGCACTCCCGTCCCACATGCCCTGTGTGGTGTATTGTGCTGCTGCAAACCCTGTAGGGTCAGTTTGGTGCACCTCTCCATATCCCTCCTGTCATCTGTTATCCGAGTCCATGTCCCTACCCCAATTCCTCCTGCCTACCATGATCCAATGTACCATACTTGTGAACACTTTGAACTTGGTAAGAGGGAGATTTTGAAAAAAAAACTGGGGTATTGATTTTCCCCTTTGAGTTACATTGAAAAAGAAGAGATTGTAGACAGGAGACAGATCAAATAAAGCCCATTTGAGCTGAAAAACATTGTACGTTTCCTGGCTGAAACGGGTCTGTTGGCATGTATGGTTGCACTACCACTGCCTCTTCCTTCTGCCCACAATTGTCTATTATATTGCCACAGCCTCTCTTGCCAGTACTGTATTGTTGGTTTGTTGCCCCTGCCCCCATTTCCACTGCCCTCCATAGTCTGTTGTGCTGCCACTGCCCTTCCTGCCTGCCCAGTGTGGTCAAATTGTTGCCTCTGCACTCTCCCACCTGCCTTCAATTTTCAGAGTCCATGCCCCGGGCCTCTGCCTCTCAACAGTATCCCAATGAACAACCAGATTGCTAACATTCTATATTTATTACAAAAGTGTGGAACGCCTAACGTCATCTTGATGTAATCAAAACTGTAATACCTAGAGTATTTCCTTTAGAAATTACATATATGAGAGGTTCTTATTTGCATCAAAATTATGGTTAGTGCTCTAAAAAACTAAAATGAGGACATATTTTCTAAGTTTTCAAATAGCGACAAAGAAATTTAAATTATTTGTAATCTTTATGTTTTTTTAACCAGTTGACCACTTGATTAAATGTTGCACTTAGGGGAGAGGATGTGGTGTTACTTCCAGAGCTGCAGACTTTGCAACTGGGGAACCAGGTTGGAGTTTCTGCTTCAGCTCAACATTCTGTGATTCTGGTCAAATCACTTAATCTCCCCATGTCTACAACCAAAATTAATTTGATCTTGTGTGATGTAACCAATGCTCATGTAAAGCACTCCAATACCTGACAAGTCTGCACTATATAAAACTGCAAATACACAAAAAATAAGTGTTTTGCACACTTCTGTCATTGGGTTACTATTCTGGGCCAGATTGCGGAGGACCCCTGAACTTGCTAAATATGCGGCAGGCCTAGATGATCTTCTATCAGCAGACACTGGGCGGAGGTTAAAATGGTTCACCCACATAAAGCAAACACTGAAATCCATTGGCTACGAAGATTCCTGGGTATCTCAGGTACCCCCTCAGAAACAGGATCTTAAGGAAGCTTATTGGAGTTGGGTAAATACAAGAGATCTGAACAATCCCAAATTGGGGAAGTTGAGTGTGGCTTTCTTAGAACATAAGCCCGTTTGTAAACTTGAGGCATATCTCGACTTCATCCAGTCCCCTCTGGACAGATCCCTGTATGTACGATTCAGATTAGGGTCCCTCCCCCTTAATTGTGTGACTGCTGGTTGGAAGCGATCCCCACTCCCATCTGCTGGCTGTCCGAGTTGCACAGCACCTAGTGAGTCTATCCCTCATTTCCTATTTGCTTGCCATCACTATCGAAGGCCAAGAGCTAAATGGCTCCGTCCGATCTCCAGAATGTTGGGATGTCGTGACTACTGTACTGCGCTACGCATTTTGCAGACGGATACCTCATCCCTTACAATTGTCTGCGGCATTGCCAAGTATTTGGGCTGTGCGTGGTTATTGCGCAAGAAAAACATTCCATCCCAACTGCACTGACCCATTTATGAGATCGACGGCTGCCATGTATTTTAACGAACTCTAAATAACCAAGCACTTTATTCTCTGCTTTTTATATGTTGTTTTTAACTGTTTTTATAACTTTTTAAGACGTTTGTGACTACTGATGTTTTTTATGTACACTTGATCCTCTTTTTTATCATTGTATGTTGTGCTTTTATGATATTTTATATCGAATAAAGCTTTACCTACCATTGGGCTACATGTGGGCTACATCTGGGTGATATTTTGTCACTGGTGGCCATCTTGGGAGATTTATTTGTTATGAAGTTTCCTAATTTCCTCCTTTACTGCAGTCTCCTCAGTAGGAAATACTTTCTGTTTTTTTATTTTGGTTCCATCAAGAAGATATTCAGATGTGTCACACATTTGCCATAAATTCTGAATGTTAGCACTCTAGTTGCTCATTAGATCACTGTAGTAAAGCTACTGCTCACCAGGGAAGTCTGCTGCTGGTATTCAAAGTGCATGTTTCAGTCTGCATGTCAGAATTGTTTTATGAAATAGAAGAGGGTTTGAGAAGTCAAAATGTGCCCTAATTTTTCTTTCTGCAGCACTAATTATAATTTCTATGGCAAAATGAACCCCCTCATTCTGTTCCTTTGTAAATTAAATGTTTTAAGTGTTACCACTTTATTCCAATCAAGATGGCTTCAGGTGTGCCATACTTTTGTCATAAGTAAGACTGTTAGCGCTCTAGTTGTTCGTTAGAACACTCTGGGACATTCTGTCATTGGGCTACACTTGGGCTACATTTGAGTGAAATTTGTGCTACATTTGGGCTCTTTTGTCTCTGGTGGCCATCTTGGGAGATTTATTTGTTATGAAGTTTCCTAATTTCCTCATTTACTGCAGTCTCCTCAGTAGGAAATACTTTCAGTTTTTTACTTTGATTCCATCAAGAAGTTATTCAGATATGTCACACATTTGCCATAAATTCTGAATATTAGCACTCTAGTTGCTCATTAGATCTCTGTAGTAAAGCTACTGCTTACCAGGGAAGTCTGCTGCTGGTATTCAAAGTGCATGTTTCAGTCTGCATGTTAGAATTGTTTTACAAAATAGAAAAGGATTTGAGAAGTCAAAATGTGCCCTAATTTTTCTTTCTGCAGCACTAATCATAATTTCTATGGCAAAATGAACCCCCTCATTCTGTTCCTTTGTAAATTAAATGTTTTAAGTGTTACCACTTTATTCCAATCAAGATGGCTTCAGGTGTGCCATATTTTTGTCATAAGTAAGACTGTTAGCGCTCTAGTTGTTTGTTAGAACACTCTGGGACATTCTGTCATTGGGCTATACTTGGGCTACATCTGGGTGATATTTGGTCTACATTTGGGCTCTTTTGTCTCTGGTGGCCATTTTTGGAGACTTATTTGTAATGAAGTTTCCTAATTTCCTCATTTACTACAGTCTCCTCAGTAGGAAATACTTTCAGTTTTTTACTTTGATTCCATCAAGAAGGCATTCAGATGTGTCACACATTTGCCATAAAGTCAGAATGTTAGCACTCTAGTTGCTTATTAGACCACTGTAGTAAAGCTACTGCTCACCAGGGAAGTCTGCTGCTGATATTGAAAGTGCATGTTTCAGTCTGCATGTCAGAATTTTTTAATGAAATAGAAGATGATTTGAGAAGTCACTCAAAATGTGCCCTAATTTTTCTTTCTGCAGCACTAATCATACTTTATATGGCAAAATGAACCCCTCATTTTGTTCCTTTTTAAATTAAATGTTTTAAGAGTTACCACTTTATTCCAATCGAGATGGCTTCAGGTGTGCAATAAGTTTATCATAAGTAGGACTGTTAGTGCTCTAGTTGTTCTTTAGAACACTCTGGGAAGCTGCAGTAGAACACAAAGGAATCAACTGACAGTCTCTGCCCTTGTTGGATGTACATGTTTTACTGAGAATGTCAGACTTCATTCCCACATGACTGAAAAAGATAATGTGAATTTACAGAATATATGCTCTCAGTTTAGCTTATAGATCAGCTTTCAAACCTCTGTGGGAAAAGCATGAGAAATAGTTTTCTCTCAAACAGGATTCATGATATCACAGCATAAGGTTTTTTCACATGGTAAAATCACCTTAGAACACACCACAATTCCAAAAATGAGTATGGTACCATCAACAAATGATTTATAATATAACTAAAGTCTTGAAACCTTCTATTAACTGCAATGCTTTTTAATGAGGTGCTATCATGTATATTGGTCCCAAGATGGCTGCCAACACTTCTTGGATGAAGTACTGACAGCCAATCAGATCACACGATGAGATGTGTGGTTAGGCTCCGCCCAGATATATCTATCTTTTTAACTCTAATTTTCTCAGGAACTACTGAACGGATTTACACCATTTAAGCAAAAGGCACGAGTATGAACTGAGGACTACCTCTTTGCCAAATTTGGTGTCATTCCGTTCAGCAGTTCGGGCTGTAGCTACGTCAACAGGTCCTATGGGAAAATGCGTTTTGGGACCCCCCTTTTTTCTCGGCCCCCGCTTTACAGATCACCGTGAAATTTTCAGGATAGGAGCGGACCGGATCTGACCAAAAGTTTGGAAAATGTCGCTAAGATTCGTCAATCGGCGCCAACGTTATTCCAAATAGAATGTTGCGGATTTCCTATGGAAAATAGGTCCTAACTATAACTACCTACTGGCGACTGCCAGTAGGTAATATACATATATATATATATATTTTTTTTTTTTTTTCAGTGAATATATATATTACCTACTGCGGTCACCAGTAGGTAGTTATAGTTAGGACCTATTATCCATAGGAAATTGGTAACATTCTTTTTCCAATGACTTTGGCGCCGAATCACAAATCTTCGCGAAATTTTTAAAACTGGTGGGGTGCTCTGGTCAACTCCCATACCGACAGGTTGTGGGTGATTCGTCAAGCGGGGGCCAAGAAAAAAGGGGGTCCCAAAACATGTTTTCTCCATGTTATTTCCTATAAGAAATTTTGGAACAGGCTATAGCCCAAACTGCTGAGCGGAATTACACCATATTTTGCAAAAAGGTATCCATTGGCTCAGAAAGAGACCTTTTTTTTAAATGGTGTAAATCCGTTCAGTAGTTCCTGAGAAAATCAACAAATAGAGGTCAAAAAATCAATTTCCCATAGGAAAGTTTAGACACAGTTATAGCAAAAACTGCTGAACGGAATTATACCAAATTTGACAAAAAGGTACTGCTTGCATCAGAAAGTGTCCTTTTTAAAAATGGTTTAAATCCGTTCAGTAGTTTTTGAGAAATTAAGAAGTGTTGGCAGCCATCTTGTGCCTCGGTAGAACTGAGGCACAAGATAACAGAAAAAGAAATGCGAAAAACAAGAAAAGGGGGCAGGGTAGAAACACCCTGACGCCGTAGGCCTGCTCAGGGGGTCCCACAAGGACCCCAAGGGCCCAAAAAAACTTTTTTTATTTTTTTAAATCTGCGAGATTCGCACACCCAGCACGAATTACGGCCGAAAATAAAAAAAACGAAGCGCTTCGTTTAATTAGGCCCCCGGGTGGGCCAGGTCCTCGGGCAGTTAAAAAACTGCCCCGGGGACCGCCACCTCCCTGGGGCTTGATAAAAGAGGTGCGGGGGCATTCAGCCCCCCTGCCCTAGGGTCCACCACCCCCGGGCTTTCATTAATTGTTTGCGGGGGGTACAAGGCCTGTTTTGGGGGACCTCCACCTCCCTGGGGTACTCAATATTCAAATTAGGGTGTCCGTTATGGACCCTCGAGCCCTGGGGACCACCACCCCCGGGGCTTTGTATTAAGTGGGTGGGGGGCCCCCCTCCTGGAGCCAGTGATGGCCACCAGGTACCTCCAGTAAGCGCCACAGGCCTGTGTTGCAGAGAGGTGGTACAGGCCATGCCCTTTTTACACCTCTGTGCAACACAGCTCTGTGGCACTTACTGGAGGTACTTAGTGGGTTAGTTGGACCCCAGGGACCCTCAGGATTCACGGGGACTTAACCTCCCAACTTAAAATGGCCACAGGGTGTGTTTGCACACATGTCACCTGAGGCCCCCCCCCCCTTTACCACTGTGCAAACGCGCCGCATGGCGCGTTTTAAGAGGTAGTTTTAATCCCCCTGCCCTATTATGTACTAGGGACTTACAGAGGAGGTCTTGCTAATCACAGGGGTACCCCAATGCATAGTGTTCCCTAGTGTATGTAGGTGTTTTCAAATAAAAAGAACTGTGTGGGTGGGGCTCGCCCCCCCACACACCCCCCCACACACCCCAGGGACTGCCACCTCCCCAGGACACACATTTTTAAATGCAGGGGTCCGTAATGGACCCCCGAGCCCCAGGGACCACCACCCCCTGGGGCATTCACAATGTTGGGAGGGGCCCCCCTCCAGGAGCCAATGATGGCCCTGGGGACCGCCACCCCCCAAGGCCGGCTCCTGCAGTGTTGCAGGATGCCCACCCCCGGGCCACCGCAGTTTGCTGCGCCCTGTCATAGCAAACTCTGGTTTGGTTTTTGGAAGAGAGAGCTTCCAAAAACCAAATCTGATTGCTTTTCCATATGGGGAGCTGCATCTTAGCAGCTCCCCGTGTGGAAAAGCAATGCCAGCTCCTGCAGGAGGTGGGAGCCGGCGGGACTGTGGGGGAATTGGGGACCCTTCAACGTTCCCAATGAAGTGGCCAGGCCCCAGGGGGTAGGGTCCCCGGGGCTAGAAGTGGCCAGGGAGGGGACCACGCAGGCCCCTTCCCCATAATTAAAAGAAAAAAGAAAATGTAAAGGCAGGCCTCAGGAGGGGGTCCGCACAGCCCCCCTCCAACTTAAAAAAAAAAAAAAAAACACTGGCCATGCCCCAAGGGATGGAGTCCCCAGGGCCAAATATGACCTTGGGAGGGGGGCCACAAGGCCCCCTTCTGTTTAAAAAAATACAAAAAGGGGTCAGGCTCTGGGGGATGGGGTCCCCAGGGCCCATAAAATAGAAAAGGAAGGGGGTCCACACAAACCCCTTCTTAAAAAAAAAAAAAAACGCGATCGTGCCAAAGGCCCCGCCCCCTCCAGCAACACTCTGCAAACGCACCCTGTGGCACGTTTTAAGTTGGGGAATTAATTCCCCTTCAATACTGTGGTTCCCTGGGGGCCAACTAGCCCACTAGGAACCTCCAGTAAGCCCCACAGGGCTGCGTTGCAGAGAGGTGGTCCAGGTCATGCAACTTTTTAAACCTCTCTGCAACGCAGCTCTGTGGCTCTTACTGGAGGTACCTGGTGGGCTAGTTGGACCCCAGGGACCCTCAGGATTGAAGGGGGCTTAATCCCCCAACTTAAAACATGCCACGGGCGCGTTTGCACAGTGGTGAAGGGAGGGGGCGGGGCCTGAGGTGATGTGTGCAAACACGCCCTGGGGCATGTTTTCAGTTGGGGAATTAATTCCCCTTCAATCCTGAGGGCCCTTGGTGACCAACTAGCCCACAAGGTGCTTCCGGTAAGCGCCACTGCGCTGCATTGCAGAGAGGTGGTCCAGGCCATGCCCCTGTTTACACCTCACTGCAATGCAGCTCTGTGGCGCTTACTGGAGGTATCTGGTTGGCAAGTTGGATCCTAGGGATGGTCAGGATTGAAGGGGAGTTAATCCCCCAACTTAAAACGGCCACAGGGTGTGTTTGCACACGTCACCCCAGCCCCCCCTCCCTTCACCACTGTGCAAATGTGCCCCGTAGCGCATTTTAAGAGGCAGTTTTAATCCCCCTGCCCTATTATGTACTAGGAACTTACAGAGGAGGTCATGCTAAACACAGGGGTACCCCAACGCATAGTGTTCCCTAGTGTATGTAGGTGTTTTCACTGTATTCTAAGTGTCTTTTAGCATAGCACTGGCTCTAGGCATGGTTAGTCAGAGTCAGTTACCACCAGTACCCGTCTGAAAAAGTTGTGGGCACATGATGATTTTGGAACAAGGCCTCTTTCTGCTCCTCTGTTGGTTTTTCTGCACGTCTTGCTTCTTCCTGCACTTTTCGTCTTTGCGCACTTCTGCTGCTTCTTTCTGCATTTCTTTTGCTTCTTTCTGTGCATTTTTCTTCTTTCTTCACATGTCCTACCTCTGTAGGCATAGTTAGAAACTAGCATTTGAAAAACCTTTGAAATTCACTGAAAAAACCATAGGTTTCAGGCATGTTATTGTTAGAAATTAGCACTTAAAAAACCGTAGAAATTCACTGAAAAAACCCTAGGGTTTAGGGAAAGTTATAGTTAGTTGGACATTGCACTCGTACAAAACCCATGAAATTCCCCTGTTATAGTTAGCTCAGCTAACTATAACTCGCGCCCCTGCAATGCGGTGCTGATGATGTCACATATTACATCACTCATGACATGCTCAGTGACATCACTGATGACATTACTGATGACATCTCAAATGACATCACTGATGTCTATATAGGTGTATGAGTGCATATGATAGTCCTGTACTGAGGGACTGTAAGTATGAGTTATTGTAGAGGTGAGTGAGTGGATGTGTGTGTAGACCTAAGAATCAGTGAGTGACTATGTAGTTATTGGTATTGGAGTGTCAATGGTTTTGAGAAAGGCAGTCTGTAATTTATAGTGGGTGTATCAAAAGTTATATTAGGGTGTGAGAAGATGCATGACATTTTCACATGGATGATGTCATCATTGATGTCGTCAGTGATGTAATTTGAGATGTCATCAGTGATGTCATCAGTGATGTCACTGACCATGTCATGAGTGATGTAATATGTGACGTCATCAGCAGTGCATTGCGGGGGCGTGAGTTATAGTTAGCTGAACTAACTATAACAGGGGAATTTCATGGGTTTTGTACGAGTGCAATGTCCAACTAACTATAACTTTCCCTAAAACCTATGTTTTTTTAGTGAATAAATATATATATATATATATATATATATATATATATATATATATATATATATATATATATATATATATATTCACTGAAAAAAACATAGGCTTTAGGGAAAGTTATATTTGGTGGTTAGCTGGTCTTCGGTGACTTTGCTCCAGCGGCGGCGAGGCATCTGTTGGGTGCGTTGGTGGGTTTCTGGAAGGTGAAGTGGATGCAGCGGTCGTCAGTCCAGTGGAGTTCGGTGGTGTGGTTGAAGGAGACGTGGGGGCTTGCAGAGAAGATGGGGTCGAGCGTGTGGCCAGCGGAGTGGGTGGGTGTTGTGACGAGTTGTCTCAGTCCGAGGTTGGCTAGGTTGTCGATCAGGGTGGTGGAGTTGGTGTCGTTTTTGTTCTTGAGGTAAAAGTTCAGGTCCCTGAGGAGGATGTAGTCCATGGAGGCGAGGGCGTGTGTGCTGACGAGGTCAGTGTTGGAGTCGCTGAACTGTGGTCGGGGTCCAGGGGGTCTGTAGATGAGGGTTCCTCTGATGGTGGTGTTGGGGTCGGTGTGGATCTGGAAGTGCCGGTGTTCGGCGGTGCTGAGGGTGTCGTCGGAGTTGGTCGAGTCTCTGAGGGTGGACTTGTGGATGATGGCGATTCCTCCTCCAACTCCATTGGTGCGGTCTCTGCGGGTGATCTTGGTGCCGTTCGGGATGGCTATGGCGATGTCAGGTGCCGAGGAGGGGTTCAGCCAGGTCTCCTTCAGGAAGGCGACCAGTGAGGAGGTTGAGTCGAGTAGGTCCCAGAGTGCAATGGCATGTTTGCGGGCAGAGCGGGTATTCACAAGTGTGCAGCGGAGGTGGTTGAGTCCGGTCCTGGTTGGCGTATTGGTGGCTCTGGTGCTGGTGAAGCTGCAGTTCCAGCAGGAGAAGGGTCCTTTGGTGCGCTTTGGTGTGGCCTGGAAGCAGGTGTGTTCTCATCCGGTGTTGAGAGCATGGAGGGTGCTGGCATCATAGCGGAGTTGGGCATTGTGGCATTCGCGGGGGCCAGGGGTTCTGGAGCTGGGTGCGGTCCAGGCGCGGACGGGCGCAGACGGGCTTGCCTTAGGCATGCCTTTGGCGCACTAGCGGCGTGGCCGCACAGCGGCCACCATAAGTAGGGAAGGTGGGAGGGAGGAGAAGCTGGGAGGGGGATTGGATGAATGGGCGAGCGGGTGGGCGGGGCCGCAGGGGACGCAGCGGTGGGAAAACGGGAGGGGGAGACGGCAAAGGGAACAGAAGGCAAAAGGCACAAAAAGGGGGGAAGCAAAAGACGATCACAGAAAAACAATTGAGCAATACAGGGCAGAAGCACACAATTATCACAGAAAAACAAACAAACAATACAGTGCAGAGTCAAAAAAACGATCACAGAACAACAAATAAGCAATACAGGGCAGAAGCAGATAAGTCAACAAAAACAGTGCAGATACTGGACGCAAATACCTACGGCCTACCACTGGCCACCAGGGATGAGGCGCAGGTGGTAGCCTGAGGGTGGAGGCGGTCCTCAAACTCCTTCAGCAGCAGTGGCAGCTGGGCAGAGACACGGGCGCAGACAGGTGGAGCTGCGCGGTGTGGCGAGCGACCTGTCTGGAGACAGGGTCAAGGGTCGCTCTCTTCACCGTGCAGCAGCCGCCATAAAAAGGGAAGGTGGGAGGGAGGAGCAGCTGGGAGGGGGAATTGGGCGAATGGGCAAGCGGGAAGGCGGGGCCGCAGGGGACACAGCGGCAGGAAAACGGGAGGGGGAGACGGCGAAGGGAACAGAAGGCAAAAGGCACAGAAAGGGGGGATGCAAAAGATGATCACAGAAAAACAATTGAGCTATACAGGGCAGAAGCAAAAAACGATCACAGAAAAACAAATAAGCAATACAGTGCAGAGGGAAAAAATGATCACAGAACAACAAATAAGCAATACAGGGTAGAAGCAGATAAGTCAACAAAAACAGTGCAAATACTGGACGACAATACCTACGGCCTACCACTGGCCCCCAGGGAAGATGCGCAGGTGGTAGCCTGCGGTTGGAGGCTGGCCTCGAACTCCTTAAGCAGGAGTGGCAGCTGGGCACAGACACGGGCACAGACAGGTGGAGCTGCGCGGCATGGGGAGCGACCTGCCTGGAGACAAGGTCAAGGGTAGTTATCTTCAACGCGCAGCGGCCAACATAAGAAGGGAAGGTGGGAGGGAGGAGCAGCTATAAGGGGGGATCGGACGAATGGGGGAGCGGGGGGCGGGGCCACAGGGGACGCAGCGGCGGGAAAACGGGAGGGGGGAGATGGAAAAGGGAACAGAAGGCAAAAGGCACAGAAAGGGGGGAAAGCAAAAGACGATCACAGAAAAACAATTGAGCAATACAGGGCAGAAGCAAAAAACGATCACAGAAAAAAAAAAAGCAATACAGTGCAGAGGCAAAAAACGATCACAGAACAACAAATAAGCAATACAGTGCAGAGACAAAAAATGATCACAGAACAACAAATTAGCAATACAGGGCAGAAGCACATAAGTCAACAAAAACAGTGCAGATCCTAGAAGCAAATACCTATGGCCTACCACTGGCCACCAGGGATGAGGCGCAGGTGGTAGCCTGCGGATGGAGGCGGGCCTCTAACTCCTTCAGTAGCAGTGGCAGCTGGGCAGAGACATGGGCGCAGACAGGTGGAAAAATGGGCATGGCCTTGACCACCTCTCTGCAATGCACCGCAGTGGCGCTTACTGGAAGCACAAGGTAGGCTAGTTGGCCTTCAGGATTGAAGGGGAATTAAGTCCCCAACTTAAAATGCGCCACAGGGCGTTTTTGCACACGTCACCTCAGGCCCCGTCTCCTCCTTTCACCACTGTGTAAACATGCCCTGTGGCCGTTTTAAGTTGGGAGATTGAGTACCCTTGAATCCTGAGGGTCCCTGGGGTCCAACTAGCCCGCTACATACCTCCAGTAAGTGCCACAGAGCTGCGTTGCACAGAGGTGTAAAAAGGGGCATGGCCTGGACCACCTCTCTGCAACGCAGGCCTGTGGCACTTACTGGAGGTACCTGGTGGCCTAGTTGGCCCCCAGGGACCCTCAGGATTAAAGGGGACAGAATTCTTCAACTAAAAACGCACCACAGGGTGTGTTTGCCACATGTCAACTCAGGCCCCGCCCCCTCCCTTCACCACTGTGCAAAGGCGCCCTGTGGCAAGTTTTAAGTTGGGGGATTAAGTCCCCTTGAATCCTGAAAGTCCCTGGGTCCAACTAGCCCACCATGTACCTCCAGTAAGCACCACAGAGCTGCGTTGCAGAGAGGTGGTCCGAGGCCATGCCCCATTTTACACCTCTCTACAATGCAACTCTGTGGCACTTACTGGACATACCTGGTGGGTTAGTTGGCCCCCAGAGACCCTCAGGATTAAAGGGGACTTAATTCCCCAACTTAAAACGCACCACAGAGCGTGTTTCCACACTTGTGACATCAGGCTGCACTGCACCCCTGCACCACTGCGCAAGCACACCCCCTTGTGCATTGTAAATTGGGGGATAAAGTCCCCTTGAATCCTGCGGGTCCCTGGTGTCCAACTATCCCATGAGCTACCTCCAGTAAGCGCCACAGAGCTGCATTGCAGAGAGGGGTAAAAAGGGGAGTGGCATCTGAACACCTCTCTGCAACGCAGCTCCCTGGCACATACTGGAGGTACCTGGTGGGCTAGTTGGCCCCCAGGGACCCTCAGTATTCCAGGGGAATTAATTCCCCAACTTACAACTCACCAGGGGGCGCGTTTGCACACTGGTGAAGGAAGGGGGTAGGGCCTGAGGTGACATATGTGCACGTGGCCCTTCATGGCCTAGGTACCCCATCCCCGGGGCCTGGCCTCTCGTTGGGGACCGTGGGGTGGTCCCCAATCCCCCCACGGTCCTGCCGGCTCCCCGCGTCCTGCGGGAGCCGCCATTGCTTTTCAACATAGGGAGTTTCTGACATGCAGCTCCCCTTATTGAAAAGCAATTCTGCTGTGCTTCATTGAAGCGAGAACAGGTTTCCCTGCTCTCGCTTCAATGAAGCAAAGCAGTGTTTGCAATGACAGGGCAGGAGCCGCAAGGGTCCCGCCCTGTCATTACAAACAGCAGTGTCCCAGGGGTGGGCACCCCTGGACACTGCAGAAGCCGGCCCTGGGGGGTGGTGGTCCCCAAGACCAACACTGGCTCCAGGAGGGGGGCCGCGTGGCCCCCTCCCATCAGTTAACATAGCCCCAGGAAGGTGGTGGTCCCCGGGGCTCGGGGGTCCGTAATGGACCCCCAAATTTGCGTGTTCAGTGCCCCAGGGAGGTGGTGGTCCCCGGGTGTGTAGGGGGACTTGAGCCCCCCCACACAGGTCCTTTTTAAAAAAAAAGAAACAAGCCTGTAGGGTGGCAGTCCCAGGGGCTGCGGGGGGGCTGTGTGCCCCCCGCAAATATTTTTAGAAAGCCCCGGGGGGTAGTGGTCCCCGGTGCTGCAGAGGTCCCCTTGGGCCCCCGCAAATATTTTTTGAACATGCCCCTGGGACTTTGCCCACCCGGGGGCTAATTAATAACGAAGCGCAGAAGCCGACAATTTTCGGCCGGATCCGCGGATCCTCCGTGCATCCCGCTTGTTTTGTTTTTTTAAATGCTTTCTTTGGCCCTGGGGGTCCTTGTGGGACCCCCTAAGCAGGTCTAGGGGGTCAGGGTGTTTCTACCCTGCCCCCTTTTCTTGTTTTGTGGTTCTACAGAGGCACAAGATGGCTGCCAACACTTCCTGGTTTGAAGTGTTGACAGCCAATTAGAATGCAGCTCGTGATCGGGAGGCTGCGCGGATCCACCGCGGCCATAGATATCAAAACTTTTATTTTTGATTTTCTCAGCAACTACTGAACGGATTTAAATCATTTTTTAAGCAGTACCTTTTTGCTAAATTTGTGGTAAATCCATTCAGTAGTTTCGGCTGTATTCTTGCATAAAGTTTCCTATGGTAAATTGATTTTTTCACTCTTATTTTTTGAATTTCTCAGCAACCACTGAACGGATTCACACCATTTATAAAAAGGTCTCTTTCTGATCCAAGGGCTACCTTTTTGCAAAACGTGGTGTAATTCCGTTCAGCAGTTCGGGCTGTAGTCGTGTCTAAAGTTTTCTACGGGAAATAACATGGAGAAAACATGTTTTGGGACCCTCCTTTTTTCTCGGCCCCCGCTTGGCGAATCACCCCGAAACTTTCAGGATGGGAGCTGACCGGAGTGAGACCAACGTTTTAAAAATTAAGCGAAGATTCGTCATCCGGCGCCAAAGTTATTGGGAAAAGATAAAATGCTTTTTGAATAGAAACAAGGTACTAACTATAAATAACTATAAATACCTACTGGTGACCGCCAGTAGGTAATATGTATATATGAATATATATATATATATATATATATATATATATATATATATATTATATATATATATATATATATATATCCTCACATATGCAGGTTAACCCATTCGAAAAAAGGCCACAGGAAGAAGAATTTCTCTCACGTAGTTTAATGGCAGCATGCAAGCAAGTGACTTCTCAGAGACCCACATCAAACAAAATCCATACACCAGACACGTTTCGGGAATCTCACAGTCCCTTCTTCCGTGGCGTGTTGTTCTTGGAGAATGAATGCACTGTTCCATAGCGCGCAGATTCATTTAAACACCTGCCTCAGTGGGCGAGGCCGAATGCACGGCCTTCTGGATGTCGTAGTGCGCTGCCTGTCCTGCCCAGTGGGTGTGCTAATCATTTCCAAAATTAAAACAAAGTTCTTTCCCAAGTGGGTAGAGGCGAGAACCTGCAGTCATCTGCCCCGCTTTTTTGCTGTCATTGTGAGTGAGCAGGCACCACCCTGCAATGTGGCCACCCTTTCTTCCTTCTTACTGTTCAAACACCAAATCGGCACTTGCTCGGACCCGCACAACCG
Source organism: Triturus cristatus (assembly GCF_964204655.1). Lineage (NCBI taxonomy): Eukaryota > Metazoa > Chordata > Amphibia > Caudata > Salamandridae > Triturus > Triturus cristatus. Next base: position 188,296,928 of record NC_140589.1, read on the forward strand.
CGGTGGGCCTCGCTTCACGACCGGATTCAGCCGTTATAAATCCACACATATGCAGGTTAACCCATTCAAAAAAAGGCCACAGGAAGAAGAATTTCTCTCACGTAGTTTAATGGCAGCATGCAAGCAAGTGACTTCTCAGAGACCAACATCAAACAAAATCCATACGCCAGATGCGTTTCGGGAATCTCACAGTCCCTTCTTCCGTGGCGTGTTGTTCTTGGAGAATGAATGCCCTGTTGCATAGTGCGCAGATTCATTTAAACACCTGCCTCAGTGGGCGTGGCCGAATGCACGGCCTTCTGGATGTCGTAGTGTGCTGCCTGTCCTCCCCAGTGGGTGTGTTAATCATTTGCAAAATTAAAACAAAGTTCTTTCCCAAGTGGGTAGAGGCGAGAACCTGCAGTCATCTGCCCCGCTTTTTTGCTGTCATTGTGAGTGAGCAGGCACCACCCAGCAATGTGGCCACCCTTTCTTCCTTCTTACTGTTCAAACACCAAATCGGCACTTGCTCGGACCCGCACAACCGCGGTGGGCCTCGCTTCACGACCGGATTCAGCCGTTATAAATCCACACATATGCAGGTTAACCCATTCGAAAAAAGGCCACAGGAAGAAGAATTTCTCTCACGTAGTTTAATGGCAGCATGCAAGCAAGTGACTTCTCAGAGACCAACATCAAACAAAATCCATATGCCAGATGCGTTTCGGGAATCTCACAGTCCCTTCTTCCGTGGCGTGTTGTTCTTGGAGAATGAATGCCCTGTTGCATAGTGCGCAGATTCATTTAAACACCTGCCTCAGTGGGCGTGGCCGAATGCACGGCCTTCTGGATGTCGTAGTGTGCTGCCTGTCCTCCCCAGTGGGTGTGTTAATCATTTGCAAAATTAAAACAAAGTTCTTTCCCAAGTGGGTAGATGCGAGAACCTGCAGTCATCTGCCCCGCTTTTTTGCTGTCATTGTGAGTGAGCAGGCACCATCCTGCAATGGTGCCACCCTTTCTTCCTTCTTACTGTTCAAACACCAAATCGGCACTTGCTCGGACCCGCACACCCGCGGTGGGCCTTGCTTCACGTCCGGATTCAGCCGTTATAAATCCACACATATGCAGGTTAACCCATTCGAAAAAAGGCCACAGGAAGAAGAATTTCTCTCACGTAGTTTAATGGCAGCATGCAAGCAAGTGACTTCTCAGAGACCAACATCAAACAAAATCCATACGCCAGATGCGTTTCGGGAATCTCACAGTCCCTTCTTCCGTGGCGTGTTGTTCTTGGAGAATGAATGCCCTGTTGCATAGTGAGCAGATTCATTTAAACACCTGCCTCAGTGGGCGTGGCCGAATGCACGGCCTTCTGGATGTCGTAGTGTGCTGCCTGTCCTCCCCAGTGGGTGTGCTAATCATTTGCAAAATTAAAACAAAGTTCTTTCCCAAGTGGGTAGATGCGAGAACCTGCAGTCATCTGCCCCGCTTTTTTGCTGTCATTGTGAGTGAGCAGGCACCATCCTGCAATGGTGCCACCCTTTCTTCCTTCTTACTGTTCAAACACCAAATCGGCACTTGCTCGGACCCGCACAACTGCGGTGGGCCTCGCTTCACGACCGGATTCAGCCGTTATAAATCCACACATATGCAGGTTAACCCATTCGAAAAAAGGCCACAGGAAGAAGAATTTCTCTCACGTAGTTTAATGGCAGCATGCAAGCAAGTGACTTCTCAGAGACCCACATCAAACAAAATCCATACGCCAGACGCGTTTCGGGAATCTCACAGTCCCTTTTTCCGTGGCGTGTTGTTCTTGGAGAATGAATGCACTGTTCCATAGCGTGCAGATTCATTTAAACACCTGCCTCAGTGGGCGTGGCCGAATGCACGGCCTTCTGGATGTCGTAGTGCGCTGCCTGTCCTCCCCAGTGGGTGTGCTAATCATTTCCAAAATTAATTATATATATTTTGGGGTGTAGCGGCTGTGAAAGGAGTCGGCAAGCCAGCGTTTCTACCATTGAGCAGGGCTGCAGCTTGAGGCCCGTGATCAAGCTCGAGTGCATCTTGCAAGTTTGGGTCAAGCAGGAGCTACATATTCAGGCGGCGCCCTGGCCACCGAGGTGCACCACCCGCTAATATGGGGGCCACGAGAGTGGAGCACGACCGCTGATATTAAGAAACGCTTGCTCGCTGAAGCCCATCGGTGGGCGTTTAAATCACCAGCAGTACATTTATGCACACAGTATAAGGGGATATCTACATCCCTCCATGACTACAGCCTCCAGAAAGCAACGCACAGGCTCATTCAGAGCAGCCCAATGGGGGCGCACGATCGTGTATTTCAGAAGCTGTCAGCACCGGACTGTGCGTCATTTCCCTCTCACCACCAGCCTCTGATGAAGAAATTTGAAACGCGTCAGGCAAGGGTGTAGCGGCTGTGAAAGGATTTGGCATGCCAGCGTTTCTACCATTGAGCAGAGCTGCAGCTTGAGGCCCGTGATCGAGCCCGAGTGCATCTCGCAAGTTTGGGACAAGCAGGAGCTACATATATATATATATATATATATATATAAATATTATTTTTTTTTCACTGAAAAAAACATAGATTTTACAGACGTTATAGTTAGGAATTAGCATTTAAAAAACCTTAGAAATTCACTGAAAAAACAATAGGTTTCAGGGACGTTATAGTTAGTTGGACATTTGACTCATATAAAACCAGAGAAATTCACCTGTTATAGTTAGTTGAGCTAACTATAACTCGCGCGCCCACAATGCACTGCTGACGATGTCACATGTTACATCACTCATGACATGGTCAGTGACATTACTGATGATATCACTGATGACATCTCAAATGACATCACTGTTGACATCACTCATGACATCATCCCCATTTTTTAAATGACTGGATTGTAGTCATTGATATAGTTTGACACTTTTGTTCTTTTTAAATTGTAGGTATTCTTTAGAGATTTCCGAGTTATTGTGTGTCTCACAGAAGAAAAAAATAATTTACTCTTTCTTTGCAAATGACTGGACGGGGAAAACCAAACTGACATTTGGTGTAAAATACTTTCCACAACGGTGACTTTGGAAACGTAAAACTTGCTTTCTCAAGCTTCTATCTCCTCCTTCTCTTGGAATCTCAGATGTCACATACTGTTCGATGAAAGACAATACTGTTTCATCAAAATCAGTTCCAAATTTAGGTGCATCCTTGACCCATAGTAGCATATGTATATAAGGTGCACCTCTTGATTGGTACTCCTTTCTCCAAAAGAAATCGGTTACTTCTTTTTATTACAGATAAAAGACATCATACCTTGAAACTTACGATTAAAATATCTGCACATATTTACAGGAGCCAATGAACACAGTTCACAAGGAGTCTTTATTTCAACGTTTCTCATATTAGAATTTGCTTCTTTTAAAAACCTCAAGCAAATCTTCCCATGCATACTCTGCACAGCTAAGTGTGACAAACCATGTTGGTGTACCTAAGTTCCGTAACATACACTTGAGTTCTCCATGACGACGATACCAATACTCATTTGTTCCACGCTGACATGCCATCAAATTGATTAACTGTGCATCTAAATTTTCATCTGTTTCTTGAACTTTCTCCACAAATTCTTTCGCAGAAAGAAGTGATTTATGAACTCCAGTTATAAGTATATGATTCACTGCATACGAGAGAGAAGACAGATCACTTTCAAACAAAAGTTGAAATATGTACGGAATACATTGTCGAAATCCAGGATCTTCAGAATATAATCTTGTTGACCGATATTCTGAATCTGGAATCCGTACAGGTTGGTCATCATATCGTCCACCTTCTCCAGTAGGAAACAACTGTGGAAAATAATGAGCTTCCAAGCTTTTCTCCCATACACTCATTGGAATTCCCTGTGCTTTTTTCATTTGAAATAACTCAATACTACTTCCTATCACCTCTTTTGAATGCAAAGGACATATTGTAAAATGTTCATAAATCTCTTCAGTCCTTGACTTGTCCACTTTCTCTATTTGATCACATGAAATTTCAAAATCATCTTCTAAACGTATTACCTGTTCATCCACATTTACATTTTTGTAATAAATATTGTTCTCTATAAGAAATAAGGTAGCCTTTTCAACTTTATTAACATCCACAAATTCTTGCCATATTTTCCGATTATTTGTGGGTACACCATTTACTAAAATAACTACTGCCTCATCTTCCTCTTTTTCTCCAGCAATAGTTTCAATGTTTTTCTTAAAATCCAAGGTAAGTACACCACTCTTCCTTTCAGCCCTCTTTGCAAGTCTGTTGGTGGCAGTTTACCTTTTTTAGGCTCCATCTGAATTATAGGTTGAAAAGGATGAACAGATTGAATTAGAACCGACTCATATGTATTCAATTTGGGCAGCTCCTGCGGAATAGCTGCTAACTCCAACTTATTATGCACTGCACTAGCAGGCATTTTGTTCTCTTCTAATTTGTTGTAACACAATTTACATATATATTGATCACTACCTAACTCAAATCGACCTTCAACAAACAAGTAAGTTGCAAATTCTTCCCACTTACTATTGTTCTCCTTTTCACTTTTCAAAAACAAATCAACATTCTTACTTAGACTTTTATAATGAGTACGTCGACAACAAACACAAACATAGTTTGGTATTTCAGAGCACACTACATTAAACTTTCCAATTTCTTCTTCAAACTGATCAGTGCTAATCACTTTCTCATCTCTTCCAACATCTGTAATTGTCAAACTTTCACTTTCTATGAACTGCTCTTCTGAACCAAAATATCGCATTTCAATATCATCACACTTTTTTGAACATCTGACAAAGAACCATATAAAAGACTTCCATTCAGTTCACTTAAACTTAATGCAGGACTTTTTACATAGTACAGTTTCTTTACAAAGTTCCGCATTTCTGAATGGTGTACTGCTAACATCCTCAAATGATGAAAAACACTTTTACAAACTTTTCTTGAAAGACAAGCCAGAGAATGCCCATACTTCTCAGTATATTTTCTTACATTACATGGATCTAGTCTTCGTAACAACTTAATCTTCTGTTGAGTATATTCTCGTAGCAAATTTCTCATTATATCAATGGATTCCTGTTGAATACTACAAATGCTACTACAACTCCACTTATACACAGGAGCTCGTGGACGTTTCCCTTGCACTTCTTCAGCTATTAACTCTTCTGCACTTTTACCAACCATTTCCTCCTTTGGAAGAGGAACACCATCCTGAAGTTCATAGCAACGACCTCCAGTATCAACTGCAAATGATAAACTATTTTCCTGGAAGTAACTTTCTCATTAAAAAAAGGCTCAGTACTAGAAGTATGTCTCCAATGTCCATTAAAGATTTTACAAAAGTTGGTTCTGTTCACAAGACTTTTTTATTTTTTATTTCTCTACTTTTGTCTTTCAATACTTTCACTACTTCCAGGACTGTGCGGTGGCCGGCGGTGCTGGGTGCGGCGCAGGGCCGCTAATCCTCGGACTCCAGTGAGCACGCAGGCGGGCTTGCGTCACTGTGCGTGTGGCCTGCGAGCTTGATGTGCGGTGGCTTGTCCTGCCGGGCCTCGATGTTGCGGCCCGTGCTCGGGCACTGAGGCAGGAAGGACGAGGACAAGACACCCAGAGTGCTGCCGCGCACGGCGGTGAAAGCGAGAGGGGCGCCTGGTACGGTCAGCACCTCTGTAATTCCGCGGCCCTAGTGCCGAGAGGGGCCCGACTAGGAGAAGACTTGGCCTCCATTGAAAGAAGCGTGAGCGGCGGTCGGAGCCGCACGTGTAGTGATTGGGGGCTAGAGGCGAAGCACGGGGGACACTGAAGTTGCAACCGGAGGATGCAGACTGATGCCATCGTGCAGATGGAATTCCCAGCCGCAGGCTGCTTCGATAAGACTCGGAAGTAGTGGCAGTGAGGCGCGGTTGAGCGGTGATCACCGCAGCAGAGACTGGAGGACAGCGTTGCAAGTGATGCTTAGCGGATTGGCCGGCCGGGGCACTGGAGGGTCGGTGCCCCTGGGATAGCCTGAAGCTACTGCTGCACACGGTGAGGGAGCGTTGGCTGCAGGAAAGTGCAGGGTGCACGAGTGCATGGAAATCTGGAGCGAAGCTCGTAGTTGGGCAGCCTGGGAAGCTGAGAGGGAGCAACTTTGCCAAAACGCTGCTGATCTGCAGGTTCAGGAGAGCGAGGAGTAGGCGGAAGCCATCGCGGTGAGCCCCCCTCTGGCACAACCCTACCGCCCTTAAATTGGGAGGCCAGGAGCATGAAGAGCATCGCTGCGTGTGTGGTGGACTGGTGGGGCTTCCTGGGGAAGCTGTGTGGCGACACCAGTTGAGGGGTGAATCACCAACGACGCTGCACCCGCACTGAGAGCCCCCCCCCCCTAGGGATGGAGACCGGGGAGGGCAGCGCCAGGTGAGACTCATTGCGACCACAATGGGCAAGTCGGACATGTCCCAATCGAAACTCTCTTTTGAGAAGCGACGCCCCAAACCTCAGGTCGCTGCCGAGGGGGCAGACGGTGGCGCCTCTGTCCCGCCGGAAGAAGAACAAGATGTTCGGGGCCTGCTGCTTTCCATGGAGAGAGGACTGCCAAATGGTATCACCTCCTTGGGCGCAAAAATCAACGCTCTCTCATACAGGATGGATCGCATGGGGGAGAGAATTGACAAGCATGCTGAGAGACTGGATCAGTCGGACCAACGTATTGCTGTAGTTGAAGAAGCACAGACTTCGTTGGAAATGGACCACAAGAAACTTGGATGTCTTATGCAGGTGTTACAGGATAAAACAGAGGACCTTGAGGCGCGTACTCGTCGCTGCAACTTGCGCATTACAGGCCTGCCGGAGACGACGCAAACTGGCAGAATGGAGTGTTTTGTGGAGTCGCGACTGGTTGAGCTGCTTGGTCAGGATGTGTTCTCAAGGATGTTTGTGGTGGAGAGAGTGCATAGATCCCTGGGACCCAGGCCTCCTCCGGGAGCCCCGCCGCGACCAATCATAGCGAAACTACTGAATTACCGTGACAGGGACACGGCTCTCCGTGTGGCCCGGGAAAAAAAGACATTGGTATATGAAGGGTCGACCATCTCACTCTATCAGGATTTCACTGCCAGGGTGCAGGAGGGTAGTTCGTCCCCATCAAAAAACAGCTGCGGGACCTTGGACTGGACTATGCGATGTTATATCCGGCCAAGCTGCGAGTCAACAGGCAAGGGAAATCCCACATCTTCCTGGACCCAAAGGCACTCCAGAAGGCGTTGAAAGACTGGAACAGAGAGCAGAAGCGTAGTCCAGAGAGACACCTGCCGGGGCAGGTGGCAGATGGCTCACTGGAGGAGCAGGACTGAACCTGGAGGACTGACAAGCATGTGTGGCATTTACTTGGTGCCTGGGGATGTGGGGTGGGGTGGGGTGGTGCGGGGGGTTGACGGGACGGGGTGCGAACAGCGACTGTGGGATAGGCGCTTCCTGCGGTTCTGCCAAATAACCTATAGACTGTGCAATGGGAAGTGATGGGTGGCATATAGGCCTAGAGCTCGGCGGGCAACGCGTCAAGTACTGTATTGGGGGTGCACGGGGCGGGTGCGCAGTTAAGGATTGCGGGGTGCGTAGAAACGTATACATGGCTGTGAACATTGCAAGGCGGTGGGGCAGACATTCGTTTGCTGCGCCTGGGGGTCGTAATTGGGTATAAGGTGATAACCCGTTACAAACTGAGGACTGAGCGACCTCCGCCCACAAGTGAATACCACAATTTGGGGGGGGTTAATTTGTTCATGGCAGGGTGGCGGGAGGAGCAGATAGTCCCTATAGGGGGACGGCATGGCCGAGTTGGGGGTGGTCTGCTGTGGGAGGGGGGAGGGTGGTGGGTGCCAGTTTTCTTTTATCATGGTCCGATTGTCAGTGAGCTACATGGTGCAATCTTTACTACACATGTCGCATATAGCACGCTGTGCGTCTCAGACAGGATGGCAATGACTAGTAAAACCGTTCCAAGTGTGATGCTCAATTCTGTGAGAGTAGTGACCTGGAATGTCAGAGGCCTGAATGATCACCGGAAGCTTCGTGAGGTGCTACACTACCTTAACAGACATACTATTGATATAGCCTTTCTACAGGAAACGCATCTCCCCAACCATAGCCACATGCTGCGTACGAGAGGGTTGATGGGAAATGTGCATGCAGCTGGTTTCACCACCCACGCCAGGGGGGTGATGACTTGGTTCAATCCTAAGTCAACTTGAAGGTCGCATCAGTTGTCGGCGGACGGCGGAGGCAGGTTTGTGCTCTCGCGTTGTCAGGGTAGAGGTCTGGACTTATTACTGGTTAATGTTTATGGCCCAAACTATGACTGCCCGGAGTTTTATACGGCGTTAGCTAACGCAGTGAGGGACTGTGGAGTGCCGCATATGTTGTGGGGAGGAGATTTTAACATGGTTATGAATCCGGGCCTTGATAGATCGGGAGGCCTGGCTAGAACGCAGGCTGCAGTGGTTAAAGTAGTTGGTAGGGAAATGCTCCGTATGGCCCTTGCGGATGTGTGGAGAACCCTTAATCCGACGGAGGGGGGCTTCACGCACTATTCTGCTTACCATAACCTGCATACGCACATAGATTACTGGCTTGCGTCGACGTCTCTTATATCACAGGTACGTTCGTGCCAGGGGCTGCCGCGCACTCTATCGGATCATTCCCCTATATTGCTGACATTGGCAACACCCAGGAAGACCATTCCTCCATTTATATGGCGGTTTCCCCCGTACTCACTGTTGGACCCCCTTTTTAAAGAAGAAATGGCGGAGGCGATCACATTGTTCTTTGATACCAATATTGGTTCAGTGGATAGCTTCCAAACGATTTGGGAAACATTTAAGGTTTATATTAGAGGGGTGGCAATAGCCAAGCATTCTGGGGTATTGCGTGACATCCTGCGGAGGCTGATGACATTGGAGCGCAAGCTGGGGGACTTAGAGACTAGGCAACAGTCAGATGCATCGGAAGATACGGCAGAGGAGTTGAAGGCACTGCTAGTGGAGTATCATGAGGCAGCAGATGCGGAAGTGCAGCATTTAGGAAAGTATGCTACGGCCAGGGTGTATGGGAGGGCGATAGGCCTGGCTCAGTACTAGCTAATATACTAAAAGCCCGGAGGGGCAGAGCTGCTGTCACCAAGATTAAATCTGACGAAGGTGTGCTATTAACGGAGGAGGCGCTTCAAGATGTTTTATACTGCCCTCTATGCTTCTCGACAGACCGATATGGAAGAGAGCATAAGAGACTACCTGGACCATATTCAGTTACCCTTTCTCACTAATGCACACAGGGAATTTCTGGCCCTTCCCATAGAGAAGGATGAAATTCTCGAGGCGCTGGCGGGCATGAAGGCGAATAGCTCCCCAGGGGCGGATGGCCTCATGGTCGCCTTTTACAGAACCTTTATAGACCAGCTGCTCCCACAGATATCGGCACTGTTCGATGATATGTGTGTTACGGGCCACATGCCACAGTCTATGAGAGAGGCCATTTTGGTCGCTATCCCCAAATCGGGTAAGCCACTGGAGGAGTGCAGTTCATATCGACCGCTATCTTTGTTAAATGTCGACACTAAGCTATTTGCGAAAGTCTTAGCCACGCGCTTGGCCCTGCTCACTTCGGAGCTGGTTGCGCTGGAACAGGCAGGGTTTGCGCCTGGCAGCAACCTCACGTATAATTTGCGGACGGTGTTTGGCACAATGCAGCATGGAAGGTGGGATACGCGGGCACTTGCAGTCTTCCTGGACATGGAGAAGGCTTTCGACTCGGTAGAATGGCCATTCATGCAACAGGTTCTGACCAAAATGGGACTGGGCCTGGTCTTTTTACAAATGATCGGGGTGTTATATAGGGGACCTACTGCGAGGATACGGCTAGGCGACCTGGTCACGGACACTATTCCTATCTTGAGGGGAACGCGTCATGGTTGTCCCCTGTCGCCCATATTGTATGCCCTTATTGCGGAGCCTTTGGCGTGTGCCCTCTGGGAATACCACAGCCTTAGAGGAGTGTGCTACCCTACACACAAGATTGTGGTCTCCACATACGCAGACGATACTCTGCTTTATGTCAGAGACCCGGAGAACAATTTGGCACCGGTGTTGCGGGAGGTGGTGCACTTTGGGGCGCTCTCTGGTCTGAAGGTAAATTGGACCAAGTCCATCGCTTTTCCGTTGACCCCGTCCACTGGTCCATTTGAGATGGAGTACCCGCTTCAGTGGTCGGACGACGCGGTTAGATACCTTGGGATACAACTGCATATGGACCCTGAAGTAGTGCTCTCTGAGAACTATGGCAGGGCCATTGATAAGCTGGAGGACGAAGTGGAGACCTGGATCGGGCTACCCCTGTCATTGGTGGGTCGGACATCCATTATGAAGATGGTGGTACTTCCCAGATTTTTATTTCTGTTTACTAACATCCCTATTGTGTTGTCGCGCGCCTTTTTTGCTAGGCTTACTAAATCCTTGTTGCGGCTGGCTTGGGCGGGTAAGCAAGCTCATGTTAGTTGGCGAGTCTTGATGCTGCCTTACCACATGGGAGGCTTGGGGGCACCCGATTTAGAACTGTACTACAGGATAGCACAGGGAACTCAGGCGCATAGCTGGATACATGGCGATGAATCGGTCCCACATCTAAAAACAGAAAGATTTTTCGCTGCATCTCTCCTGCTGCCCGCGGTCATTTTTGAGCCGACCGATCGCAGAACGGGATTCTTAGATTCACTAAACTCAACCCGGCATGCATGGAATAAAATATTGCAGCAAACGGCGGGGGCATTATTATAATCCCCAGCAATTCCACTGGACTGGGCGGTCTGGTTGACCCCCTGCAGGGACCGTGGGTTGGTGCAATGCCTCGGGAGCTGGGTATACACGCGCTGGGGGACCTGTTTTTGGACGGCATTGCTAAAACATGGGAAGAGGTCGCTGCCACAGTGAAAACCACTACGCAACTGCAGCGCTTCCAATTCCATAGGGTGAGGGGAGCATGGCGGCAACATCTAGGGGACGATATGTCCGAGCCCACTGAGGTTCTGGAATTATCATATCTCATTAAACACAAAAGCCCCCGTAGGCTGGTGTCTAAACTATACAGCATGGCGATGTCGCAGAGAGCACAGAAGAATACCAAGGCCAGATTAGCCTGGCAAAGGGACCTAGACACTGTAATAGACGATGCCATGTGGGCGTATTGCTGTTCTGGGATATGTCGCATATCACTGCACGGCAAGCATAGGCTGATTCATTTTAAATTCATAAACAGAGTCTATTACACGCCGGAGAGAATGCATAGGTATGGCCTACGGGAGGAGGCGACTTGTGAGAGGTGCAGCCACTCAAAGGCTGACTTCATTCATTTAGCGTGGGACTGCCCAGGGGTCTACAGCTTCTGGGAGGCCATTTATCAGCAGATAGGAAGAATAGTTGAATTAGATCTCACTCCAGACCCAGCAGTGGCTCTACTGGGACACTCCAGAGTGCTCCCCAGGGCAGCACGTAAACTAGTGGATATGGGTATGCTTATAGCAAAGCGCAGGGTAGCAATGTGTTGGATGCGGGGTCCCCTGCCCACTGTGGCGCAGTGGGCGCGAGACGTGCTTTACTGCTGCACGCAATCAGAGAAGTTTAGCGAATTGCTCCCCCCGCGGAGCAGGCCAAAGAATTTTTGGGGATTGTATGCCGACTATCTCGGGAGGGGGGGTGGAGCTGTGGAGATTAGGACGGGGACAAAGGACGAGAAGGCCCCGAGCACAGCTATCCCAGGAGAGTCTCTACAATGACAGGGGATTGAAGGCAGGCGAGGAATGCAAAGACCATTTACTAATGTACACCTGTCTGATATGAAAAACAAGGTATGGAAGTCTCCTCTGAGTGGAGACGATACGGTTCAGTACTGAGTGCGAGGATAAATCTTATGCGGGTCGCTGACAGGACACCTCAACGGCTATAGGTAGGGGGGTGGGGAGGGTGCTGTTTTTTTTGTTTTTTTGTTATGTTCAAATTAAAAAAACTCTGAGCCCCTTATGGGGGAAAGTCTACAGGAAATGACATACAAGATTGTAAGTTATGAAGATATGCTGTACTACAACTTTTGAACACAGCGATGCCCAGCCTCCGGGATGTGGGATAAGCTGTGATATGACACGCCCATAAGCAAACACAGCAGCCGGCCTCAGGGTTGTAGGCGCACAGCTATGTACGTCATCAAGTGTTGTCAGCTTAAAATAAAATAAAAAAATAAAAAATGTTAGCCAATATTTTCAATCTCTTTAAATCAAAATGAACAACTTCTGTTTCAAATTAAAAACAGTATCCACTATACTTTCAATACACTGCTTCTCTTTGAATTGGAACATTCTTCTTTTATATTTGCAGCATGTTTTCAATAAATTCTGAATCACTCTAGATCGAAAAAGTCTCTGACGAATTTTTTGAATTTGTGTTTGTCTCCGAGTACCAGATACTAGTTCTTTATCATCTTTCCTTTTCCTCGTATTTGAAATTGAACTCTGCTTCACCTTACTTGAAAAATTCTTCTTTTTGCTTTGTGTGATGTTTTTCTCATTAAATATTCATAATATTTTTCTCAAAAATTGTCTTTTGCTTTTACTCAAACAAATAGTTTCTCTACTACTCACATTTTTTTCTACTTCAAGATCTTTCCTTTTTGTCAAATATATATTATTCTTCTCTTTTCTTTTTTCTCACTTCTTCTAGGCATTTCCAAATTTCAATCCAAACGAAATATTTTTTTAAAAACAAAAAATAGATTCAACTCTTTTTCACATTTCTTCACTATGTTAAAATAATTGCAAAACTTCCACTAACAACTTCCAGACCCATTGCTGCAACGTGATGGAGCACGACAGCTGAGCACTAGGATGACAAGTAGTGCCATATTTTTAATCTATGTACTTAGAATGATATTATCAACCAAACAGCACACATAAAAATTTGCATTATTACCTAACAATTTTATCTACAACTTTGCAAACATCACACTGCACCCAGGGCTTTACCTGGAGGGGGTGTCTGTGGGGATGTGACCACCAGCACTTGGGAGCCTCGAAACGGGTCTTTATAGGGCTCTATTTTCCGACCTCACAAACGCAATCCGTTTTTTTTCTTTATTGCACTGCAGTGACACTGTGAGAGCATGCACATTGCTCACTACTTAGAAGTGAGACATCATGCCAAGTGACTCGCATTGTAGAAGAAGGGAAATCCTTACAAGAGAGCCATTTTCTCTCAGTATTTCCCTTCTCTTTTTGCAACGCACCAGCAACATCATCGTGGGGTGATTAGCAGACAGACCACCAGGCGTGCAACGCCCATTGCCCCGGACTCTCTGACACAGCTTCCCGGGCGCACACACAGAGCTGCACCCGAGTACTTCACCGGTCTTCAAAACATCATTTTTTGTAAAGGAGACTCTGTTCTTTTTCACCTCTTTTTACAACCCCTACATGCCCACTCTGCCTATTGCTGAAAGAATTAGGCTCCCCCAAAATTTCCCTCTGATTGCACCTCTGCAAACGACCACAACAAGGCAACTCCAGCACGAACCTGCTCTCACCTTACACACGGTCTTGTTTTAGTGCTACAAAAACACACACTTTGACTGCCTCACTAAGTTCTCAAACCCCCTCTTTAATATGAACATAAAAGCTTTCCAATTACTTATATATTCCTATACTGTACTTCACATGGAAATATAGAGCTCAAGGTTCTCACCACCCCAAATTAGCTCTCTGGTATACTTTCTCAAATATAAGAAGTACAAGTATTCAGTATCTGTCAGTCACGGCCACTTTAAAACAGTGTACCTATAAACAACTCGACAAAACGGTATGTTTCTAAATTAACGTATTACACGTAAAAGCTCCTTTACATTTCTTTTGCTAGATGTACCTTTGTTTAAAACACCACCAGAGAAGGGTGTTGAAGTATGCTCCACAAAGAGTAACTCAAAGCTTTGTTATTCTTTATTAACAAATCTGCCTGGCAATGCTTTTCGGAAGCCTTTTCAACACCTTATGAGGGTAGCTGTATGAGTATAATACGTTGTATTTAAGATCGAGGGCGAACGATGCACGGAAATAAGAATGTATAGTTGAATAAAGGGCGAGTGGATGCATGGCCAGATGCATCAATGGATAGATACATAGATCAATGTATCAATGTATGGATGGATGGAAGGATTAATGAATGCAAAGACCATTACTTACGATAGACGGGTGCCCTGATAAATGCTTAGGATTGATTCTCGGACAGATATATCTATGCATATATAGGCGTATCGCTGCATGAATGGCACAGTGCTTAGTATAGGCGAGTGCGCTCATAGATGCTTAAGATAAGCGGACAAACAGATTTATGTATATATATATATATGAGTAGGAATATATCCATCAATTAAAAGATGGTTGAATGGCGCAGTGCTTAGGATGCATGGATACTGCGCTTTAATTGGGCCGGGTCTGGGGACCGGCACTTATTTTTAGGCAGCCTCCAAATGACTCTCTACCAGGCTCTATTTTCGGCCCTCTCAAAGATAGTCAATTTTTTTTTTATTACACTGCAGTGACAGCATGCACATCGATGTACGCATGCTTATTTTACTCACTACAGAGAACTGGAGACATCACGCTAGGTTACCCACGTTGTAGAAGAAAGGGAAATCCTTTAAACAATGTTTTTTTCCAAACCTACGATAATTGGAGAGGATTTTCTAAAGCACACAATGATACTTATCTTGATTTAGACCACGCCCCAACTTGCATAGCCCACACCCCTCTAAGAGCTTTGCCCCCCCCTTTAGAGCACCCCCACCTTTTTTTCTCCCACTTAGAACCCTAACTACACCATAGTAACAAACAAACAGTGTAACCTTCCAGTAAAATGTACAATGGCACCAAGTTTCATAATTTTCCATCAACGCTATCAGCCTTCTACCACAGTACAAGAGTGTCTATCAGCACGAAGATGTCTTATCCACAGAAATGTTGTGTCATTTCTATATCTGTCTGCTGGAACACTCAACACCAAAACGTATTAAAACATGGGAATTTGCCAGAAAAACATATACCATACCATAGAGCGATTCATAAATGGGCACACTGCCACTGCACCACCCTCTTCCCCATCCTTCCTTAACTTCACAAAATTGAAGAAAGAGCCACACCAAACCTAGTAAACACACTATACCAATACAAGAACTTAATTTCAACAACCGTCTACCGGAACGCTGATGAGTAAAGCGTATTAAAGCATACAAATTTGCGGGTAAAACATATACCATGCCATAGGGCAATTTATAAGTGCTCCCAGTGGTAATACATCACCTTCAGTAGCTCGACATCTGCACGTTACTAAATTCTGTGTTTTAATCAGAAACATACCCACCTCCCGCACACCCACCCCCACCCTTCCTTAACCGTATGTAATCAAACAGAAACCCCCATCATTCCTAGTAGCACCACTATACCCATACACAGGCTTAATTTTAACAGGTGTGTACCGGAACACTTATCAACAACAAGTATTCAAACATGCAATTTCGCGGGAAAAACATAAACAATACCATAGCACGGTTAATAAATAGGCCCACTCCAACTACATTACCTTTACTAACTACACATGCCCACGTTACAAATGTCCGACTTATAATCTGCACCATACGCACATCCCCCACCCCCACCCATACCCATGCTTAACCTTACGAAATCAAACAACGAGTCCCTGCACTCCCGTTACCGCCACTATAGCCATAGATAGACTTAATGTCAACAGGTGTCTGCTGGAACGTTCATCAGCAAAAGCTATTAAAACTTACAATTTTGCAACTCAAACATGCACCATACCATAAAACGGTTTATAAATAGTCACAGTACCACTACACCACCTCAACACCTGCCCTTGCTTAACTTTACGCAATAAAAGAAAGAGCCCAAGCAAACGTAGAAGCGCCACTATAGCCATACACAGTCTTAACTTCAACAGATGTCTCCTGAAAAGCTCATCAGCAAACCATATTAAAACATGCAAAACAGATACCATGCCATAGGGCGCTTTATAAGTGCTCCCAGTGGTACTACATCACCTTTAGTAGCTCCATATCTCCACATTACTATATTCTGTATTTCAAACAGCAGCATAACTACCTGTCACACACCCACCCCTGCCCTTGGTTAACAGTACAAAATCAAACAGAAACCCCACATTCCTAGTAACGCCACTATACCCATACACAGGCTTAATTTTAACATGTGTCTACTGGAACACTTATCAGCAAAAACTATTCAAACATGCAAATTGGCGGGTAAAACATAAACCATCCCATAGCACTGTTTATAAATGGGTCCAGTGAAACTACATTACCTTTAGTAACTACACATGCCCACGTTACAAATATCCGTCTTATAATCAGCAACATACGCACCTCCCCCACCCCTACCCATCCCTTGCTTAACCTTACGAAATCAAACAACGAGCCCCAGCACTCCCGTTACCGCCACTATAGCCATTCATAGACTTAATGTCAACAGGTGTCTCCCGAAACGCTCACCAGCAAAACGTATTAAAACATGCAAATTTGCGACTAAAACTTATCCCATGCCAAAGGGCACGTTATAAGTGCTCCCAGTGGTACTAGATCACCTTTAGTAGCTCGACATAAGCACGTTACTATATTCTGTGTTTCAATCAGCAACATAACCACCTCTCCCACACCCACCCCGCCCTTGCTTAACCGTACGAAATCAAACAGAAACCCCCACCATTCCCAGTAGCCCCACTATACCCATATACGACGTTAATTTTAACAGGTGTCTGTCGGAACACTTACCAGCAAAAAGTATTCAAACATGCAAATTGGCGGGTAAAACATAAACCATCCCATAGCATGGTTTATAAATGGGCCCAGTCGAACTACACCACCTTTACTAGCTAGACATCTATATGTTACGAAAGTCGTTTAAACACTCTGTAGAGTGTATAGCAGGGCATGGGGAGAGTAAACAAAGTTCTAATTCCCAAACTTTTGATATACAGTCCCTTTACTGCATCTATATTAAAGATATTAAATGGAATGAATAAATTGACCAGTGTCTCAAAAGGGATAGTGAAGCTCACCATCAGTACAACACGAACCACTTCAACACCTACATATATCCGCCACAGCGACACAGCCTGATAAATAGTATCACTTATAAGCACATGTAGTTCTCTAATGTCAACAAACTCATACAGAAAATGTACCGCACATTTACATTTTTTTTATCTCTCACACATTTATAAAACGTCTCTTCTAAAGAAGCACTCCCCAACCACTTCTATTCCATAAGAACAGACAATAATTAATACGTTTACTACCATATATTTTAGTATATCTACCTTTTCATTATTCTGCAAAACTACAAAAACTATTCATTATACCCAAATGCAAACCAGAAACCATATTCATATTTATCTCAACTTAGGATCACATGATTCAAACTATGCGCACATATAAAAGGAACGTACCACTTTTCCTATCTCCATCTCCTCTCCATGTAATCTCCAAACACTGTACACGGCCCCACTGTACAACATCCTACCCTGACTTACATTCAAACCTATCTCTCAGTGTAAAAAATAAGACCACAACCTGCCCACATAACATTTCTGCATTTCGTTTTATTGCTTTTACTAACACATACATCTCTCTCCACCACCACCCCCACCCCACTATTTCCACAAAAAGTATCAGTTGCAAACGTGCGACATTTTCTTAATCTCCCCAAATACATTACAAACTCAAATTAACGCTGTACCTCATTTTCAAAACAATACAATACAGTCCTATAAAGATGACAAACTACACTTCTTCTCTGTGAAAAATTCCTAAACATATATAAAATACTTATATAACAACAGCTCAAATTTTATGCATATTTCATAACCAATATCAAACACCACACTTTACTAACACTATATTACTTTGAAATAAAAAATACTTTCAAAATTAAAAACATCACCTCAAATACTTAATCAATACATAAAACACATAACACACCTTGTTAATTTCTACCTCACCTTTGTAGTTGTTATCCAGATTTCAAATGACACACGCATACAATTCTCTCTTTCTCACATAGTATATGTAAAGCTCCGACTTCATCGAGAATGAAACCAGGAATGGCACAATTTCTCTGTCGCTCCACACATAAATACATGTAAAGAGCAAATCAGAATACTTAATTCCTTCAACTACATTCCAAAACTTACCTCCATTGGTTCATTTTAAATTTTCCTTCCGAAAAGCTACTTATTATTCCGCACCACATACAGGTCACAAGTTCAACCTATTTTATCACGACACTTTCTGGAACCTTCTACAACACTTGCAGGTTAAACGATCATCATTTTTTTTAACCTAACAATATACTTTTGCAACATTTTATCAAATATTCAACGGCATGTGCACTTTAAAACTTCACAATAGGGGTCAGTAGTTCATCAGCGTTATTCCCAAATCCAGCAGCACCTCACCTTATGCCCCTAGCACCATCAGACCCGTAGGAGTCAGTGCTTTCCACTTTCCAAATACCGAATTCATTTCATACACACAAATTTACATTCACAATCCCTATATAACACCCCCTAAGCACCATACACAAGTTACAATGTTCGAAACAAACGTGTCTGACAGCAGCTCAGCTTAGCAGCATGAGACTCTACACACTACCTCACATATTTTCCGTACCCCAGAACTTTCAGACCAGTACGGGTCAGTAGTTCGTCCTAGTAGTTATAAACACATGCTGACACTACTTCCACAGCTGTACTGCAGCAACCACGGCACATGACTTCACAGCATGATACACACAGTGTAGGCTCACGCTTTAATCCTCGAGTCACGCACAAGCTCACCTTAGAAACATCACACACTAGCCAATACCTCACTTAATTTTCATAGCCTAGAACTTTCACACCGGTAGGTATGATTAGTTCACTTCGCACCCCCTCTATAGCACACCCTAAACACCCCACAAAGGTTACAGTGCTCCTACCCTCCTCTTTCCCACATTGTTTGCCCTTTTCACCCTTACTCGCCTCAACGGAATCACAAAATGGCGGCCAACACTTCCTAGTTGCAAACGCTCGCAACGCTCGCAGCCAATCAGCAACAAGCTTGTGCTCATAACGCCTCAGCCAATCAGATGGCAGAATTCCCAAATATCGATATCTGTAAATTTCAATATTTCTCAAAAACTACTGAACAGATTTACACCAAATAAACAAAAACGTGCTTTCCAGACCAAGACCCTTCTCCCTTGCCAAATTTGGGGTAATTCCGTTCACCCGTTCGACCTGTAGCCTTGTCTGAAGTTTCCTATGGAAATTAACATTGAAAAAACATGTTTTGGGACCCCCTTTTTTCTCGGCCCCCCCTTGACACATCACCCCCAAACATTCAACATAGGAGCTGATCTCAACAAAGAATTAGTTTCGAAAATAGAATGTTGCCATTTTCCTATAGCCCTAATTATATCTACCTACTGGCAACCGCCAGTAGGATATATATATATATATATATATATATATATATATATATATATATATATATATATATATATATATATATATATAGAACAAACTTCTCTCTCGCTTCACCCTTAGTCCTAGGGTTCGTCGCAATGAAGGAAAGCACGGCACCACAGAGAACACTTGAAGTGTTTATTCAGCAAAATAACATCAGTAACACGCACAAAAGGACGGTCGACGCGTTTCGGCACTCAGCCTTCAACTGGACCATAGAGTCCTAATGTCCAGAGTGTCTTTTTATAGAAGCATTTTTTTATACATGAAAAAAACGGAAAATAGAAAGTGAAAACATACTGGACTTGAGATACATCGTTGATCAAGGTATGTTATTTGAAAGTAAATGAAGTTTTTAGATCACAAAGAACCACAATAATTCATCCATCATGGTGATTGCTGTAAATTAGATGGTAATGTGAAATTAATGTAATTTAAGCAGAAATAATTTTAAAGGATTTAAGAAAAATCGCAATCAAGGTAAAGTACCTATAGGCTCTAGAGGAATCGATTGGAATCAGACAATTTTAAATAATTTTGACGAATTCTAAATAAGGAGATCCTATTTGGCAATTCATGAAGTGAGTGATCACAACTTTAGACCACACACTGAAAAAAATTGTTAATCATTAACGAATTTACATAAAGTATGTAAAGTCAAGGTTGATTATTTGTCAAAAAATTCCAAATGTTACCAACATATAATTGTTTCAACTGTTACAATGTAAAGTTCATATGTAGATCACAACAGCAATCAGAGGAGAGAGAGATAAAATTATTGTTATGAGAGCAGGCGAAGATTTGCAATGTTTTGATCAACAGTGGGATTTGTATATTAGTATAAAAGGGAGAACAGGGATGAGTCCATCATACTTGATCAATTAAAGATGAATTAGAGGTGCACATGTAGTTCAGCATCCAAATTATGTCCTAATTGATTTTCTGTACCCATTAGTAATATCATTCTCGACTCTGCTCTTCTTAGCTCAAGAATGCGGTTTCCACCCCTTTCTTTTTGTTTGATGATTTTGATACCTGAGTACTTGAGTAAATTACTGTCACTTGAGTGAAAATCAAAGAAATGTTTAGCAATGGGATATGTGAAGTCCTTATTCTTGATAGCACGTAGATGTTGTAGGATGCGAAGTTTGAGTTTGTTAATTGTGCTGCCAATATAATATTTTTGACATGGACATCCCAGTCTGTAAATTACATATTTCGATTCGCAAGTGATGTGATCTAGAATCTTTTCATGATGGCCATTCTGTAATTGGTAAGAAGTGATGTTTTGGCCCTGTTCACACGCCTTACATTTTGAACATTTCCAAAATCCCGGTGTCGTTAACCAGGATGTGGTAGTTTGTGGTTTGATTTCAAAATGGCTGTGAGTCAGAATATCTCCCAGAGAGGCAGTTTTGCGGTAAGTAATTCTAGGTCCAGCTGGGAGAATGTTTTTAAGGGTATCATCTAGAAGCAGTACATCCCAATGTTTGGAAATGGTTTTTTGGAATTCTTTACTTTGGTTGTTAAAGTCGATTATGAGTCTAGTTATGGACGCAGTGTCCTCTTTGATTCGGCCTACTTGGAGTAATTCATCTCTATTTTTGTTTTTGACTCGGTTGATTGCTGTTAGAATTACATCCATAGGGTAGCCTCGTTGTAGAAAACGTTGACTCATCTCGACTATTTGTGTGTTAAAATCTGAGACTTCTGAGCAATTTCTTCTGGCTCTTAGCATCTCCCCGTAGGGGATACTCCATTTGAGTTTGGCTGGGTGTCCGCTGTTAGCATGAAGGATGCTATTGCTAGCCGTGGGTTTTCTATGCATTTTAGTGCAGAATTTACCATCTAGTATGTATACTTCGACATCCAGAAACACAATTTTAGTAGTGCTGGTGGTGAAAGTAAAAGTCAATTGGTAACTGTTGGTGTTAAGAGAGACCAGAAAGTTCGTAAAGAGCTCAATATCGCCTTCCCAAATGATGAACAGGTCATCAATATATCTTGACCAAAATTTGATATTTTTTGCACGAACATCTTTTAAGACTTCAGTTTCCCATGTTGCCATGAGGAGATTGGCATAAGTTGGGGCAAATGAAGTGCCCATCGCGGTCCCTTGTTTTTGCAGGAACACTTCTCCTCTGAACAGGAAGACGTTGTGTGTCAAACAGTAGGTTAGCATTTCAATCAACATCTCAGAATGTTCCAAAAAACAAATTGCTCTGGTGTCAAGGAATTTTTTTACTGCTGCAATGCCATCAGAATGACGAATCGAAGTGTAAAGTGATGCAACATCAATGGAGGCCATGATGTAGTTGTCGTGCCACTGAAACTGATCAATTTTTTGCAAAAAGTCCATTGTGTCCCTCAAGTATGATGGGAGAGCTGTAACATAATTCATTAAAAAGATGTCAATGAACCGGGATGTGGATTCTAACAAGGAACCAATGGAGCTAACAATGGGTCTACCAGGTGGGTTGATAATTGACTTGTGGATCTTTGGTAAGAAATAAATGGTTGCCGTGGTGGGATGATTGGTTTTTAAATACAAATATTCTTCCAGATCAATAAGTTCTCTGTCTTTCCAAGCGGAGAGTTTCAGATGATATTCCTCTGTCCAATCCCTGATAGGATTCTTGGATAATTTTTCATAATGATCCTTGTTATTGAGTTGTCTGGCAGCTTCTTTAATATAGTCCTCACAATTTTGAATAACGATGTTACCCCCTTTATCAGAGGCTTTGATGATGATGTTTTGATCATTGCGTAGTTCTTTTAATGCATTGTGTTCTTCATAAGTGAGGTTCCATGTCTTTCTCATGTTCTTGGATTTGGTTGTAGATTTGAGCTTTTTAGTAGATGACATAAGGCAGTTAGTAGACATTTTGTTGATCTCCTCCACCATGATTTCCTGAAAGAGATCAATTTTGTTGCCAGGAGGAAGTTGAGGACAAAAAGTTGATTGGTTTTTAGAACCGCTGTTTCCTCCTCTGTTAGTTTCAAGGCCAGTGTCTTGACAATATTGTAGATCCGACATGGAAGAAAGGTTGCTGGCACCAACTTGAGTAGAAGACTCTGTTTGTAATGAGGTGGCTGTTCTTAATGCTGGAATATCTTTAATACTTAAAGATTGAATAGTTTCGCTTGGTGGGGGTGTAGAAGATGGTTGAGAAGGTCGTTCTTCAAAATATTTTTTAAGTTTAATTTTACGGCAAAATTTGTACAGGTCAATGCGTATGTTGGCAAGATCCATGTCCTTGTTGGGACAGAAAGAAAGGCCCTTGTTGAGCAGTGAGGTTTGCGCTTTATTGAGAATTTTGTTGGAGAGATTCACAATGAGGTTGAGATTTTGTGGTTTTAATTTTACTTTGCTCTTCCTCTTCCTCTTTTGGGTCTGACCGCCTCTCCTGGTTCTCCGTTTCGGGTTTGTGGTCGTCCTCTCCCCCGTGATGGTCCTTGGCCGCGCCCTCTTTGTCGCGTTGTCATCTGCATGAGGCGCATTTCCCCGGAAAAATCCAGGCTAGAGGTGGTTTGATCCTCATCCGCTGAGCTCAATTCAGAGCTTTCTTCTGACACAGGAGTTTCTTGTCCGCTGTGTTTATCCATGACTACACGATTTCTAAATGTATCGTATTTTCTGGCAAAAGTGTAAATTCGGCCATAAGTGTAGTCGAGTCTGTCCCTGTTAAATTTGTTGGCTTTACGTTTTTCCACATCATCTTCATGTTTATTGACTTTCTTTTCCATAGATTCAATTGATTTAGTAATTTCCTCATCGGTGGGAATTTGATTCAATTCAGTCTCCAAATCTTTAATAGTTGTGGCAATCAAAGCTAGTTTCCTATCGGCGTGAGCAATCAAGGTGGCCATTAGTCTGAATGAGCATTCGTTGGTATCGGTTTGCCATTGTTTTATTAAATCTATGTCCAGGTCATTGAGGGTGGGCATAATGAGAATTCTCAAGCCTCTGGGAATTCTTTTGAATTCGATGTATTTTTCAAGTGTAGTTTTCTCCCACCATATATATTTGTTTTCACAACGGTGAGCAATTCAGGTCAGTCCGAAAGAAGGACAGCACTCACGGGAATTATTTTGTGTGTAGTTTATTCATGCGAAAACCCCCCCACACCAACAGATGCGTTTCGGCGTTGCCGCCTTCCTCGATGTCGGTAAGAAGTCAGAACATATTGGCCGCAGACAGCCATGGTGGAAAAAAGAGAGGGGGGGGGAGAAGAGGGGGGAGGGGGGATGGGTTCTATTGAATCTTTGAACAGAAAATTCATCAATGCATCTATGGAACCCATTACATTTTTTTTAGGAAATTTCAATTTGACATGGAATGCATGTTTGTGACTAAAAGGATAGATGAAATACAGAACCCAAAACCTAGAGGGGAAAGGTCAAGGTCAAACAGAGGCTATACAGGTAACCCACACTACTGAACATGTCAACCTAGGTGTTAAAGTCAATGATATATTTGGGCTCCATTTACTGGAGAGTCCTGACCCTGTCCCCGCCTCTTTCTTGTTTGGGGGCCTGATCTATGCAAAAGAAAGTCAACAGGTTCAGATTATTGTTATATGTTGTCTCAAGGTGGCGAGCCACTGGGTATGTGGGGTCCTTTTTTCACAATAGCGCGCATATGTTCTAACACGCACTTTTTTGTCGGATGAATAGTGCTCCCCACATATTGTTTCTGACATGGACATTCCAAACAGTATATCGTCAAATCTGAGTTACAGTTTAACAACACCTGATTTGTCTTTGTGCTGTGGATCCCTCATTGGTACTGTAAATTTGCAGGCCTTGCATTGCATACACGGATAAAATCCATTAATGTTGTCTTTCCTGTGTGTCTGTCCACGATAGTGGCTTGAAACCAAATAATCAATAAGTGATTTGCAGCATTTATAGGTGATATATATACACACACATTGAGAGCGATGAGTCCAAGATGAACCCCAGGTTGCGTTCATGGTCAGTGGGTGTCGGTGCGGCTCCCAGAGCTGCTGGCCACCAAGAGTCATCCTAGGCTGAGGGGGTGGAGCCAAGGATGAGGACCTCTGTCTTGTCCGAGTTCAGTTTCAGGCGACTGTTCTTCATCCATTCGGTGGCGACCTTCATTCCTTTGTGGAGGTTGGTTTTGGAAGTGGCGGGGTCCTTCCTGAGGGAAAGGATCATCTGGGTGTCGTCGGCATAAGAGAGAGCTTAGATGTGCTTGGATGAGCCATCACTTGCAGGATAGAAGGGCAGAGGTAGGTACAGCCCCACTTACAACTGAATAGGCTGTGTTCTGCCTTCACTCAAAGGACACCCCTTTAGTTTGTCTGGAGCCAGAGAAGGGGA
This sequence comes from Triturus cristatus, assembly GCF_964204655.1. NCBI lineage: Eukaryota > Metazoa > Chordata > Amphibia > Caudata > Salamandridae > Triturus > Triturus cristatus. Next base: position 188,321,903 of record NC_140589.1, read on the forward strand.
GGCAGAAAACCTGAACCCTTCAAAGGGAATCCTCTGGAAGGACATTTCTCCCACTTAAAAGAAGGTACCAGGTATAAATATTGGACCTCACACACCAATACTTTAGTACACTCCTGGACCTGTGGATACTATTGAATAAGGACTGTTTGTGAACTGCTACTCTTCTGCTGCCTTCTGATCTGCTTGCTGAGTAGGAAGATTGGACCTGAACACTTCACCCCCAGCTGAAGTGACTGCAAGGGTCAGCCAGCTGACCTCCTGCTCTGTACAGAAACACAACAAGCTCCAGAGTCTCCCTGCAAGTGCCCAACTGAACTGCTGCCTAGACTTGCAACTGAACCTGTCGAGCCCTCATGGCATTTACAGGAGTGCATTCCTAATCCCCAAGCTGTGGCTCTCATGTTGAGGACCCTTCATGCACCCTCAGTTGAGCTACCCTGTAGTTTTTGGCCTGTTCATAAATGAAAACAGGCCTGCGGGTGCCAACACCTTGCCGCTCGCACTCACACCAATGCAACCTTCTGGCAAACTAACTTGTCACACTATAGCATTGACCACCACAGTGACCACCAAAAGGAATCTCCAGCCACCAACAGGATCTTCACGCTACAGCGACGACCATCTGTGATGCCTTGTCTGCTCTCTGTGCTACATTGATGACTGTCCACAACACCGTTCCTGCTCTTCGCAGCCCCTTTCCATCATGAACAAAACTCTTTGCGTTGCACTTGAAGGTAACTATTTTAGCAAGACTAACCTGGTCCCTGCATCAAACCCACACTCCATCACTGTCGGATGGAACGTGTGACTTTCACCTGGTCACCCGAGACCAGACAGCTGCAAGTGTTGCTTTGTGTGTTTTGTGTTTTTAGGTGCTATTTTCACTTAAATATTTAAAAATGCATTTCTCTGGTTCCACTAGTTGCATGTTTGTCATTTTGGAGTGAATTATTTACCACATTTTAATCTATTTTTCGATAAAGTGTGAAATGTTTCTTGTGTTGTATTTTTATTATTATTTGAAGTTCTGATTAAATACTTTACACATTGCCTCTATTTTAAGCCTAACTGCTGTGTGCCCAGCTACCAGAGGGCTGAGCACTGGTTAATTTGGGTCTTGCTTGTGACTTTACCCTGACAAGTTTTGTGGTTGCTGCTTGAGTAGGGTATCACCCCTCCCAACCAGCAATGTATCTCCCTGAAGAAATTCTTTAATGTGTGAGTGAAACACATTGGCTGACATCTTCTTTCATGGTCAAGAATATAATATGAAATAAAGAACCACAAGGACTCAAGTATCTGGAGTTTTCATTAAATTATTTTACTCTCTGAAAGAAAATAAATAGGAGTGATTATATGGTTTTGGTTGCCTTTTCCCGCTATATTACATTAGTGAAAAGTTTGACTTGCTCATATTTTGAATGCCACCCCAATTTAATTGATTATACAGCTCTACCTCCCTTTTATCCTACTTATTGTGTTTTCCAGTGATAATAGAAAGAAACACTAGGGGGCATATTATCAAGAGAGGCGATAAAATTATCGCCGCTTTGGTGGCAGAAAACTGCCGCTAAAACGGTGATAATGGGCTCGATAATATGCTCTATGTAATTCCAATTGAAGCCCATGTTAGATGTCCTTCACATTTAACATGGGCTTCAATTGGAATTCCATAGAGCATATTATCAAGCCCATTATCAGCGTTTTAGCGGCAGTTTTCTGCCGCTAAAGCGGCGATAATTTTATCGCCTGTCTTGATAATATGCCCCTAAGAACTCTAGAGGAAGCCACCTCAGTTCCTTTTTTTGTTCATACAGGGTCAGAAGTTAAGATCAGGAGATAATATTTTAATTCTGTATTGGCAACTGTTTGCCTAATATCTGTTTAAATCTTCTGTACAACATCCATGTTCTAGTGAGGAACAATAAATCTTGATAGTACTCCAGAAAGATAATGTTAAGATACACATCTTAGTAACCAATTCTGCCAAAAGAAGGCAATTTCGCTGTTCCTTTCTAAAAGCTCGGACTACTAAATAAGATCTATTTTCTCCTTTTTAGGGCAAATATGACTCCATGGTCTAAGATGATTGCACCTAGACCAACATGTTTTGGCCATGCCGTATCAGCAGCAATGTTCTTGAACTTTCCCTTGCCACTTTTGCAAAATGTCAAGGAGGCCTAGAGGAGATGCTTGTGTCAATAGAAAATATTACTCATAGTTTGATACATTTTTTTTTTAGATTTCATGTTACACTTTAAGCAATAATGTAACCCTGGGTGTAAAACTCTGGTCCCCTCACGGAGTTTGCTGATTTTTGTCAACTCTGCGTGCCGTGTAGAACGTGGAGTTGCGGTAGTTATTTTTGTGTTTGCGCCCAAAATGTGAATGTGAAGAACGCGATCCCGAACACTGTAATCTGGAGAAGGTGCTCTCCCCAGCAGCATCAAAACCTTCTCGAAATGACGATTTAGATTTAAAAAAATCCTCAGATTGACATGTGGCAGTACTTTTTTGTGCAATGAGTCCTTTTTCTTTTTTTACTTTTTTTTAAAGAGGTAGGAAGTACCCCAGAGTCTCCAATATCCTGTTCTTCTCCAGCAGGCTGCTCCAAGTGCTTTTTCCATCTTCTGTTCACTTTTTATTTGGATTTGGAGGTGGAAGGATCACTCTTTGTGTCTGCTGCATCGTATATCATTGGATTTGAGGACATTTGAATTTGAGATTTCACAAGTAAGTTGGAAAATTGGTGGTGCTTGTTTGATTGGGGCCATGCACTTAGATTGTTTTGTACATTTCATCTTTTTTTTAATTTATTCTGGTGGGTGGCCTGTAGTTTCAGTAGGGGCCTAGTTGTTTCTTTGTAAGTAATTTTTCTTATTTTATAAAGGAAACATGTTGCACATTTCACTACATTTTCTCCAACTTTTGAAATCAATTTGCAACATTTATTTACCCCAGTAGTTTGCCAATAGGCTTTTCAGCCAGTGGGCCCAGAATCACTCATGGGTGCATGAAACAACTCTTTCTGTGGTGTCTGTTGAATTTAAACATCAGTTAGGGCTTGGATGGCATTGGATTAAATGCAAAATGTGTTTTATTTTGTATTTCACTTTTTTTCATATGTGTTAAATAAATGCCTTTATTAGATTTGTGTGGTTATTGTAATTTGAAAACCTTTTTTAGCCCTGTGGATTTTAATTTTTGGCATGCCACCTTTGTCTGGCCAGTGTGTGAGTGTCTTTGTAATATCGGGCCAGCATTTGCCTCGGCTGAGCCTCCCCATGTGACTAGGGCCATTTTATAAAGTCTATTTCCATATAGGCCTGCTTTAATTCATTCTTTTCCAGGCCTCCTGCTTGTTGTTGTTGTCAGTGACCATGTGGCTGGTGGCAATTTTGTGGTGGTAGTTGGTGTGCTTTTTCCATAGGCCTGCATGTCTCTCCTTTGTTCCTCTTGGTTTATTGCTTCTTGTCATGATTGCCTGACCATGTGGCTGGTGGCCATTTTGTGAAGGCAGCCAGTGTGCTTTTGCCATAGGCCTGCATTGTCTGTCTTCCCTTTCTTGTTGCTGTGGCCTGGCCATGTGGCTGTCGGCCATTTTGTGAAGTCAGCCAGTATGCTTTTCCCATAGGCCTGCGTTTTCTGTCTTGCTTGCTGTTGTGGCCTGGCCATGTGGCTGGCATCCATTTTGAAAAGGCAGCCAGTGTGCTTTTGCCATTGGCCTGCATTGTCTGTCTTCCCTTTCTTGTTGTTGTGGCCTGGTCATGTGGCTGGCGGCCTGCAAGCCTTCTTTGTGGTGGCCATGCCTTCTAGCTGATTGTTGTTTTGCATGCACGTTTGTCCTCCTTTATCCAGCAAATAATTTAGCACAGTTCACTACATTTTCTAATAAATTTGGAATTTTATTGATTTTAAATGATTTACTATGTGGCCTAGTCTGCCAATGGGTTTTCCAACCAATAGGCTCAGAGGCACTCATGGGTGCATGAAACAATTGTTTTTGTGGTGTTTGTTGAATTTAAACATCATTTAGGGCATCAATGGCATTGGATTAAAATGCAAAATGTATTTTTTTGGTATTTCACTTTTTCCATGTGTGTTAAATAAATGCCTCTGTTGGATGTGTGTGGTTATAAATTGCAAACCATTTTAGCCCTGCGGATTTTCATTTTTAGCATTGTTGCATTAAAGCTGTGTTGTTTAGTCTGCCACCTTTGTCTGGCCAGTGTGTGAGTGTGTTTGTATTAGTGGGCCAGCCTTTGCCTTGGCTGAGCCTCCCCATGTGGCCAGGGGACATTTTGTAAAGTCTGTGTCTAACTCCATATAGGCCTGCTTGAGTTCATTGTTTTCCAGGCTTGTTGTTGTGACTTGTGAGGGACCATGTGGATGGTGGCTAGTTTGTGGTGGCAGTTATTGTGCTTTACTGCTTTTGCCATAGGCCCGTATGTCTTTCCTTTGTTCCTCTTGGCTTATTGCTCCCATCCATTGTCAGCTGCGGCTCCCTGAATTTTGCATCCCACGTGATGCACAATGCCAAACCGGGTCTGTTAAATTTGTGTTTTTATTCTTGTTCTTCTTCTTTCCTATCCATCCTGAGTGTACTGTACAGTACACCACAAAAGCCCTTGTTGTTGTCAAAGTCTCACAAATGGCTACACTGTATTGTTCTCTTTTTTTAATTACTGAGGTAATATGTTGAATACTATCAATATCACTAACAAGTGTGACCACACACTAACTTATATATTATATTTGTTTGTTTGTACTAGTAGTAATTGAATCACAACAATGAATGCCACGTTTCACTGATGTTCTTCTTGCTTCTTTGCTTTTAGGTGCACAAAAGAGGAGAAGACAACATCACCCATTGTACTGCCAGACAGAAGTGCTGCTGCGCACAACGTCACGTGACATGTGACTACAGACATCTCTTCAACTTGTGCCAATGCATGCTGCTGACATCTTCAAGATGGCCCCAAAGAAAGGTACCAGGTCCAGTGACAAGAAAGTTGCCAGTGAGAAGGCACTGCCACTTACCAAGACCGGTATGTTTCCCAAGACCTTTTTTGGGAAGCCAAACTTTTCGCCTGCAGCAGCAGTGTCCAGCGAGCAAGCTGGGAGCAGCACCCCCGCATCAGTGGACTCAGCCCACCAACCTACGCCCAAGACCACGTCTGTCACAGAGGCAGCCAGTCTAATCACAAGTTCAATGCCGACAAGCAGTGATGTGGAATTTGACTTATTGCTATCGCAAAGTAGTACCCAGTCAATGCAGGAAATTCAGATAAGTGGGCTACAACAGCCACAACCACCCCCAATAGTAGTTGTTCCTCCCAAAGTTGAGGCAGTTCAGGAGATCGAGCTTCCTGCAGAGGAAGAAGAAGAACAGGCCATTCTTTCAGAAAATCCATTGTCTTCCAGATCCCCAGCAAGGAAAAGGAGTGTTAGTCCATCAACTTCTTCTGCAAGCCCCCTTCTGATGATCTAGATGCCACTTGGAAACCACGTCAGTTTGAGAGTGAGACACACCACAAGACAAGACTAGGGAAAAGGAAGGTTCCAGAAAGCCTTAGAGTTATGGAGGTAGATATAGAAGAGAAGGATGATGACGAGCCAGTCATCATGACCATTACTCCCGCCCACATGGAGACCGATATTACCCCATCCCAAATTGCTGTGAGGGATGTGGCACGGATACCACCAACACCACCTCCAGCTTCCATATTTCGTCTTCAGCGACCTACATCCTCCACAACCACTTCAGTAGAAGTAGGTACTGCAGAGAGTCAAATGTCACCTACCAATTCATCCGACTTTGCAAATGGCACCAGCAGTGGCAGAAAATTGACCTCCCAGTTTGGGACTTTTTTTTGGTTAGCAAGAAGGAGGTGAACATTGCTATATGCCCAATTTGTGGACAAGGTGTTAGTTGCAGTAAGCTTGGTACAAATTATGGTACCGGAGGCCAAACAACCCATCTGAGAAAACACCACTTGATCCAGTGGAGGTGCACCTTAGTGGCGAAAAACTGCACATGTTGTTGGTGGAGGTGATGAAGAAGAAGAAGATCCGATCATGGTGGAAGGTGAGCATGAGGGAGCCATTTTCTCTGCTACATAAAGTAGCCCTGTCCCCAGCACTGCAGTGGTACCACCCACATCATCATCAGCAACTTTGCAATGGCACAAGAGTCAGGCTGACACTTAGCTCCCAGGGTTTTTGAAGAACAACTCACAAAAATCCTGAACAAAGTGATCAGGGCAGGACATATCCCCACTGAATGGAAGGCAGCATCCATCCTGCCCCTGCTGAAAAAAAACAATCTTGATCCCCAGGAACCGTGTAGTTACAGCCTCATCTCCAGACTTCCTTTTCTAGCGAAACTACTTGAAAAAACACTAAATAGCGAACTGATGGCTTGCATTGACAGTAACAATTTTCTGGATCTCTCCAAATATAGTTTTAGAAAGGTTCACAGCACAGAAACAGCCTCAGAAGAACTCAGATGGATCATGAATAATGGTGGCCAAGCAGTCCCGATCTTACTCAATCTCTCGGCGGCCTTTGACATGGTCAACCACACCATTTTGATCAAATGACTAGTGGAGTTGGGAATAAGAGGCGCAGCTCTGACCATACTTAAAGACTTTCTAACTGACAGAAGAAAGCATGTGGCCTTGGGCAATTTTACATCAAAACAATTCAGCTTACCCTGTTGTGTACCACAAGGCTCTTCACTGAGCCACACCCTCTTTAATCTATATGTTGCCCCACTGGTCAAACTACTTAAGTCCCTAGATTTTTTAGTTGTGTCCTACGCCGATGACACACAAATTGTTGTGTCAATCTCCAAAGAGCAGAAAGAAGTGTGTCATAGATTCAGCTTCTGCGTGGTCAAAATAGATCATTGGATGAAAACAAATTGCCTAAAATTAAACGCTGGTAAAACAGAGGTCCTACTATTCGGAAATAATAGATACTTTTGGTCGCCAATTTGGTGGCCTCAGAATATGGGACCCTTACCAATGCCAGTACAAAAAGGAAGGAACCTGGGAGTTATCTTTGATGATAAACTCCACTTTTACCATCAAGTAAAAGCACTTTCTTCTTTTGTTTTTTATGCACTAAAATTAATGAAGAAGATCTATCTATACATCTCAAATGAACAGTTGTCACTTTCCTGATTCGGGTCATGTTGGACTTTGGGAATGCTCTAAATATTGGTATCTGAAAAAAGTCCTACAAATACTTCAAACACTGCAAAATGCGGCAGCCTAACTTCTTTCTGGAATTACCAAGCATAAGTCAGAGGCTCAAACACTGTTCAATATGCACTGGCCACCCATATCAAAATTACTAGAGTTTAAGACCTTATGCATCACCTTAAAAGCACTGTCTAACTCAGGACCAAGCTACCTTTGTGAAAAATGTGTTTGCTCTTCCCCAGGCAGAAAGCTCAGGTCCCCAGATGCAATGTTGGTATCCCTCCCAAGAGCAAAGCACACTACCTGGGGCAGCAGGAGATTTCTACTGAAAGCAGCTGCACTGTGGAACGGCTTACCATTGACCATAAGGAAATTCTCTGACTTCCTGACCTTTCAAAAGTAATAAAAACCTGGCTGGTCACAAGCTATTAAGTAGCAGCTACCATTCTCCCTTCAGCACCGCACAAGACAGCAGCAGCGCCAAGATGCCTCCTAGCATTCTAGTGCTATACAGAACCAAAAATCAAATCAAATCAAATCTGAGATACCAAGAAGTCCAAGGCAAGAGAGCACCACAGCAAAAACATGCATTGAGCCCAATATCTGGTGCCAAGAAGTCACCTGCATCAGTGGCACCAGAAAAGAAAAAAATTCCATGCTACCATTCTCAGCATGTTTAGAGGGGCACTATGAATGCAAACACCCAACGGCACGTTTGTACAACGCGAAGCTGGCTGAAATGTTAGGGCTGGTTTGCTTGAATTTGTGGCAGTCATCTGCCCGAAATGGAAGGTTCCCAGCCAGTCCTATTTCACAAGAGTTGCTGTTCCAGCACTACATCCTGACATGCTGGAATTGCTTGGACAAGCTTTGCAGCAGAGTGCTGTCCACACTATCCACCTGACAACATACATGTGGAGCAGTTGCCAAGACACTGATTACATGTGCATCACTGCACACTGGAACTCTTTAGTTGGGGTTAGAGAAAAGATATCTGCAAGTGTTGACGCTAATGAGATTAATATTGCTTCTCGAAAACACAATCGTAGCCATGTTCGCCATGGAGAAATCTCATACTGCTGCAAACATTTTGGAAGACTTTGACAGCAACGTTTTTGAATTGCTTTAACCAAGAGGGCTTAAGATTGGCTTTGTTCCCACGGACAATGGCAGTAATATAGTTAAGGCCATGGCCGATGGTGGCTATTTCAGGGTTCTGTGAAGCAACTTACTGACCACCTACAGAAGAATCCGCATACATTTCAGCCATTCTTTTAAAGCCCTGAAGCAGCTCAGGATCATTAAACGTGATAACTGAATGCCAGCTAAAGCACTAATCCAGGAGGTAGCAACATCTTGGAACTAAACTTATTACAGGCTTGAACATCTGTACAGCAGTACAGACCAATCAATCAATAGGTCATCGAAAGAGGGGATGCTACAGTGAAAGGCATGATCATTGAGATGGAACAATGGGGCCTAGTTAAATGCCTTACAGAGATGCTACTTTCTTTTGAGGTGTTCACATGTGGAGTCAGCAAGGAGGACAGTACTATGGGCCAAGCTATCCCATTGTTGCACATGCTACAGCAACAGCTTAAGGGGGTGTCTGCAATGTATACAGGAAAAAAGAAGCATATAAGTTGGTGAAGAGCTTAACCCTTCGCTTATCTGAAAATACAAGGGTGCAAAGAGGCATTGTGTCATCCAACTTTACATTTGTGCCACAATTCTTACGCCAGAGTACAAACCATTACTGCACACTTTCATTCATTTTTCATCCTCGTATGTTGCCAGCTACAAAATTTGATAGCTGTGCAAGCCAGTATGCTAGAAAAAGAAAGACTGGGAATTGGAGGCGCGCTCCTCCAGGCCACAACAAGTACTGTAGGTCAGCCTTCAGGTTCAACTTCAGAGCCTGAGGGCAGTATGGTTGGCTCACAGCAGGCAAAACCACCAATAACGCCACCAACATCAACAAGAACAAGTAAAGGAGCATCAACCCGAAAATCGGCACAGGAAGGGTTTCTACAGGCAGGGCTTAAGTCCAGTGCTGAGGCAAAGGCAAAATAGTCCAAGCAAAGGAGAGTGCCCATGAGCATTGAACGGATGGTCCAGGCCTATCTGGATGACCCAACAGAGGTCTACTTTAATCAAAACCCATTGCTGTATTGGTATGGGAAAAGGTGCCAATGGCCAGTGCTCAGTAGGCTGGTGATAAACTGTCTGGCTTGCCCTGTTGCAAATGTCTCTACTGAGCATGTTTTCAGTGCTGCTGGTGCCGTTCTGACAGTGAGAAGGACCAGTCTCTTGCCCCAAAACATGGAGAGGTTAACCATGATCAAAATGAATCAGCACTTTATACCACCGGATTACACCATACCTAAATAGCACAGCAGGAATAAGATGACGGCGACTCAGGTCATAGAAGTAGTGTGTTAGGTGCCCTACTTCTGGGTGAACCACCAGCGTTTGAGGATGAGCTCTGCTTCTCTGACAACTAGGCTTTCGAGTTAATTTCTTTCTTCTTTTGATGCCCAAAAAAAAAAAAAAAAAAGATATAACTAAGGAATATTATTTACTTTATTATTTGTGAGCATCACTGTCTTTCTGGTTCGAATCACAACAAATCCATCACCACCGTCTTACTCTTTTATTGCCGATTGGAGCTGCAACTGTGTGCAGTCAGTGAAGAAGTAATTCCACTCCTCCTGACTCATCCTACATTCATTTCCCTCGAGTCCCTCCAAACCTGACTATAAATCCATCTTCATTTCCAAGCCTATAAGGACTGCCCCGGAAGAACAGGTAAATGATGGCATGCATTGCACGCTGACTCTGAGTGATTGGTGTATGTTGTGGATGATGTCTAATAGTATGCTACACACAAAAAAGTGACTCAAGTCAATGTTTCCCTTCTTGTTGTTCAATAACAAAATTGTACTACTTCAGGCCGATCCATTGCATTTTTGAGTTTGGACTCACTCAGAACACTACAGAGTTGGACACCATGACCATACCATACTCACAGTCAGTCAATAGGATCGGTGCTGATTGATGGAACAACTCTGAGTGTTTCATGAAGTGGCCTAAAAGGTAAACAACACCAGACTTACATGTCTGTGTAGTGGTGGAGGCGAGTGTGGTGGTGTGACTGACAGCGCTGCATTGATTTTGTTACTTAATTTTAAAAATGCTATGTAGCTGTGTTTGTATGTATGCTCAGTGATGTCTGGCTCAAATTCTAAGCTAAGCGGAGGTTGGGAGGGTGGACCTGCTCCCGTTGTTGGAGGTAACCGCTGGAAACAGACATGATTTTACTATGCCGCCTCTGAAAGTCGTCTTGTTGCACTCCTCCTTAATTTATGCAGTTTAGCTTTTCTCCTTACTTTTTCAATGGAATTTTTGTTTTTCCATCTACAGGCCGGCCTTTAACCTGTGCTATACTGGGAAAAAGAACTCACACATCCATCAGGCAGGCACCCCAGATTGACAGACGAACAGTCCAAGGAAGGTCCAAGAGGAATGAGGAGATGCAACTCCCAATTTGGCAATAATTATAGTCTCATTTCATTTGATTTCTTTTTTCTTCAATCATTATGACTGTGTGTGTTATTGTTTATGTTTGCTTATATATTTGACTCCTACAGATATTTTTTAATTTTCTTTTCTATCTTTCAAAGGAAGCCCGGTACAACAGAACATAAAATGTATGTAACTTGGGTCTCTCTGGGGGCAGACAGACAAAGCAATTGCATACTATTTAATAATATACTGCAGTGTACTAGCCTACTACTACTCATTAAGTCATCATCATCATGCATGCATTTCATTTTTCTCCCTTAACAGATTTATGATGGTTGACTGCCAAGATTATGTGTTGTGTGTTGCGCATGTGTAGTGTTTGTCTTTGTCAAACCTTTCCCTCAAATCCCCCTTTCCAACCATTCATTAAACCCTAACCCTCTTCCCCAGGGCTGTGTGATTTATATAGATGTGTGACTAAATTAAATTTACACCAATTATTGATCACACACTTGCTGGGGCAGATGTGGTGAAAGCAACATTAACTTAAGGCAGGGCGAGGATCTTCTTCTGCTCTAAGTATATATACTATAGCCATCACTGGCAATATTGGATTGCCGACCCATGCACAGTATTCAATATTCAATTTGTTTTCCCAGAGGAACATAATCCATCATAATATAATTGGTTCCAAGCATCTAGTCATCAATCATCCTAGTTCGAGCACTAATGATTACAAAGCTGATTGTCCGCCTAATAGCTCAAGTCGACTTCAGTTTGTAGCTTGTACTAGGCTAGCCCTCCAGGCATTCTGGTTTATTTTACTTTAGCATTGCTTATCATCATCATGGTTTCTTGTGTGGCAGTCTTCTTGTGTACTGTACTTCTACTACTTGTTCCCTAGTCTCCCTCAGGTGACTGACTGCCTCATTTTCTTTATTTGCAAATGCTGTTGTCAGTGTCCACTACTACTACCACCACCACCATGGCACCTCGGGAAACCAAACCATCACATTGCAGCCAGCTTCGCCTAAGTATAAACATCAATCACTGGTAAGAGAATACATTTGGGGGAGGCATAATGTATTGATTATGGAAATTAATAAATTTACACACCCACACCCTCCTGAGTCCATAGAGGTTTTAGCTGCAGACTGCATAGACTAGGAGGAGAGAGTGACAGTACTAGTAGGACATGTGAGGGTACCCCATCTATCTGTTGGTGTCTTACACTATTGGCAGATTTCAATCAAAAACTGGCTGCAGACCTGCAGCAAAGGAAACAGTGTAAAGTAAAAGAATAACCCCCCACAAAAGATTCACATCATATGTCAACTATAAATAATGTATTCCCCTACCAAATAAATGGGAGACCTCTCTGCATCGCACAGCACAGCAACCCTTTAGAAATGGACCATTGCCGGACCCTCGCCAGACCTGCACTCAGCACTTTCTTCCTGGCCCCTGGAGTTTGGCGGATGCTTTAAAAAGCCAGAGCCGGTCCCGCAGAGTGGGAGACCTCTCAGTACCGCACCGCACAGCAGCACTTTAGAAATTGACCCTTGCTGGACCTTCGCCAGACCTGCACTGTGCACTTTCTTCCTGGCCCCTGGAGGTGGGCGGACTCTTTAAAAACCCAGAGCCGGTCCCGCAGCGCGGGAGACTGCTCTGCACTGCACTGCCTACCAGCACTTTAGAAACCGACCCTTGATGGACCCTTGCCATACCTGCACTGTGCACTTTCTTCCTGGCCGCTGGAGGTGGCCGGACGTTTTAAAAACCCAGAGCCGGACCCATAGCATGGGAGACCGTTCTGCACCACACCGCACAGCAGCACTTTAGAAAAGGACCCTTGCTGGACCCTCACTAGACCTGAACTGAGCACTTTCTTCTTGGCCCCTGGGGGTGGGCGGACGCTTTAAAAAGCAAGAGCTGGCCCCGCAGTGCGGGACGCACACGGGGCATGCCCGGCTCGGCCCGGGCAAAGACCGAGCTAAGACGAGCCCGTCTTAGCCCGTCATAGGCCGGAAGAGGCTGGGCTGGGCCCACTCTCTTGGTTTTGTTCTGCGGGGTGCTGTGACGCACTGATTTGCTGATCAGCGTGGGTGAGTTCTTTTCGTCACCTTGTTTTTCTCTCATCTCCATACAAGCTTTCTTTGAGTCCAAGACATTCTATTCCCTGATTCAGACATTTTTGCATAAACTATTGCATAAACTATTGCATAAACTAATGTGGTGGGACTGTAACTTACAACTAGACTGAACGTGCTATACAGCCCACTGGTTGACTACCCGTGACAAAGGTTGCAAGCTCAAGAATATATTATATTTATTGTTAAAAGTCCGAGACTGATAAAGGAACTTAAGTATAACTCCTGTTTTGTTTATATAGTGTTAGTTCAGTAAAATGGGCAAGAGGAAAGCTACAAACTCCTGGGCCAAAACACAGCCCAAGCCGGGAAGGGGGACTCGTTTGACTTTGTTGAATTACCTAACGGGGGCAATGGGGGCCATGAAACAACAGATTATCTCTTTTGAAGAGGACATGAACCCGTAAAAAACAGGCTGCTCAGGGTTCATGTGCCTCTCCACTAAAAGCACTCAGTAGTAAGTCAATTGTAAATGGTTGCATACTGAATGTGTCTGAGCACATTTCAGTAAGCGACCAGGGGGGCGATTCTTAACCGCCTACAAAGCGCTCAAGAAACCCAGGCACCCTCCCCAATATAATAGAGGAACTATTACCAGAGCCAAGGGCGATACCCCCTACCTCTCGTAAAAAGGCACTCAAAAAGGATAAAATTCCCCTTCCACATAAGCAATGAAACAAGGAAAAACCTCTATCTAGTGTTTACTCGTGTGCTCAGAGCTATTTCTCTAAGCTAAATGCCAAATTGGACGCACTAGATATTTATCTTAAAGATACTTTAACGAATCTAACTAGTAGAGTCGGAGTGTTAGAAGATTCACTAAATGGATGCCTGAATAATTGCCAGTTAAACACCACAAAACCGGACACTATTGGTAACATCGGACCGGATCATCCAGAAGGCAGTAGCTGGACACATACTCGATCCGTACCTACAGCACCCACTAATCAAATAAATTCAGTGGAGGCTTTTTGTAACAGGGACCAACATATATGGACTGCTAATCTGCCTACTCTTTATATCTTAATAAACTTATCACCCGCTAGGCCTTTATAGACCTATACATCTTCTGATGACATCACCACATTAGCGGTTGAGAGTAAAAATCCAGGAGTGTACTCTCTGGCCTACTCTGGTGCTAAGAGCACAAATTTATCCATACCTCCTAGTAGCCATGAGCCCGAAATGACCTACTTGGACCTACCTCCAGCTGTAACACTGTAAACTGTAGTGCTAGCTAAAGTGCCTAGGCTACCCTCTGGGGAGATGGAGTCATGGGACTCTTTGAGAAATAAATCCCTATTCTGGCAGGGATCAAAAGCGGGTCTAAGTAAGAAGCTTTTCGCTGATTTCAAAATGGCCAGAGGAGTGAGTTGGATAGGTAAAGGATGTAAGAACCTTTGTGGAGATTGTGTGGTACTGACCTTTAAATCCCGCAGCTTTCACAAACGATATTGAGCAGAGCAGGCAATTATTCTATCTCAGTGCAAGGTATCAATCTAGTCCCCCTGGGATATTTTTACCAGCCTGCTAATAACAACTACATCAAAGCAGCTAGCGGGCCCCACAATGCTAATCATGGTCCCTTATATAACGTTCCAGCTCACAATTGATTTGAGATACTCCCAAACTTAGAAGAGGTTGATTGACTACCATCAGTAGCACTAGGTCTGCCGAGATAAAGAAAAAAACACAGATCTCCACACAAGCAACACATCTAGGCATTCAGTCCCTAGAAACATCAAGTGCCTCAATCAACAACCAACATATTTTATCCAAACTGTCATCACCTATCTGCAGGGTTCCTGACACTCTAATTATGCCTGATGGCCCTGAGACTTATATCGATAATCTTCCACCTTCAGCCCCATCTGATGTTCCCACATTACCTTCTGATGGCCCCAAGATAGAGATGAATAAAGGACATAAGAGGAAAGATCATTGCCATGTAATGTTTTGGAATGTTGCAGGTTTAAAAATGAGGGTAAATAACCAAGTATGGTCTGACTTTGTTGGGAAATTTGATATAGTTAGCCTTCAGGAAACTTGGGTGGAAGAGCCTATTTACATCAATGGTTACAAAACCTATCATAAGGTGGCAGTTACATCGTCCCGTGGAAGATCAAAGGAGCGTCTATGTACCTATGTCTCAAACTGTATGAATATATGTAAAAGTTTATTTGGGATGTCGCAGATAGGTATTTCCAACTTATTACCTTTTATGTTGACAAATCACTCCGTATTGCCTTATTGAATTTTCATAACAATGTTCCCTATGAATTGATTGAGGGAGTACTGAGAAGAATAAGATATCATTTACAAAGCTTACAGGCCTCCACAACAAAGGACGTACTTATTATCTGGGGAGAGGACTTTAACTTTGCTTTATGTCAACACGCTGAAAGAGGTGTCTGTGGTATCCCGATTAATGAAGATATTAGTCTTTTACACTTTCTGCACGCAATCCATGGGGATCTTTTGAATGAAATGTATTTCACTGTTGATCTAGGATTCGCCAATAATCTATGTTCTCCACCTATTTCTTGTAGCACCACTTTTAACAGCTGCGGTACATTTTCAACTATAGATTTCATCTTACTGTCAAGCAGACATTCCTCTAGAGTCCAGGATTTTTGTACTCACGCGATCCCCCTGAGTGATCATTATCCACTGAGCATAGGTTTATCAGTACATAGAAATGTGATAAACACAATTGATAGTCCAACTCACATTGTTCAGAATATAACTCTGAGTATGTTAAACGAGTACTCGCTCCATTGGGCAAATGTGGACCCTGATGAGTTTACAAAAAAGCTGTGGTAAACTGAAAACCGCCTTTCTTGCTTGCCTTGATGACACAACTCCTTACAAAGACATCATAAAAGGCTTTCCCAAAATATCAGATCTTATTAAAAAAGCTAATTTTGTGAAGACTAATAAAAAATTTACTAAAGAAAAAGGGTGGTTTGATTCTAAATGTACCAAGGCCTACTCAAAACTTAAAAATACCCTACACAAATCAGTTGAAAATCGAGACGATATTAGATAAGAGGCCAGAAAGGAATATAGGTGTGCATAAAAAGAACGGAAACATGCACTAAAAGAAGAAGCTTGGTGTTCCCTACATTTAGCCTCTGAATCTAGAGATACTTCTGCCTTGGAAGGCAGTTAATGCTCCCTTCCTGGTTGATAGAGATACAGTGTCAATAGAGATAGATATTAGCGAGGCTGAATGGGTGGAACATTACTCCGAGCTGTACAATAAAACACTTTGTGATGTAGCTGGAGAAGTTGGCATAGTTGGCGTGTTAGAACTACTGCCAAGTAGCCACCAAATTGACATACATTTCGACCTTGCTGAGGTTAATCAGGCTATCATGTCGAGTATGGGAGGGAAGGACCCTGGACCCGACTGTATTATTATTATACTATTGGTATTGCAGAAGGGTCTGCACAAGCGTC
Organism: Triturus cristatus; assembly: GCF_964204655.1. Taxonomy (NCBI): domain Eukaryota; kingdom Metazoa; phylum Chordata; class Amphibia; order Caudata; family Salamandridae; genus Triturus; species Triturus cristatus. The sequence continues at coordinate 188,338,248 of NC_140589.1, forward strand.
TGTGGCCCCTTCTGTGCTACTAAAGTCCCCCGGGGGCATGCAAAGTGGGTTCAAATGCCTGTTTTGCCCCCCAGGGCACTTTATGTAATACGGCCCCTGGTATCTGCTCAAGGAGCTTACAACCAGCTCATAAAAGGACCCTTATATGGCAATAGAAAAATTGGCATACTGTGAGGTATTATGGTTTTTAATGTTTGTGGTGAAAGGGCTCAGCAATTACCATAATTCCTTCTTACTATCTGATATGAGTAAGAATGTTTACATTGATACTACCTATGATACATTTTTCATGTATAGTGCTTTATCCTATTTGCATTCTTCCCCCTTCTAACACAACATGCCTTTTCAAAAAGTATTTCTATATGATAGCTCCATTGTCTGGGTCTGGTGGCTCAGTAGACTTATGTGTTCACTACAGGAGCTTGTGTTTGACCTCATGGTCACAGGTTCAAATCCCAGCGAGTCCACTCAGCCTTTCATCCATCAGAGAACAATAAAATGAGTACCCTTGGGTAACAATAAACGTCTGTTATTCAGTGCCACGATACCTCCAGGTGAACGTGCGCTTTACAAATACACATGGTATTTTATTGTCATTGTAGATATCCTAATTTGTGGAGCTCTGCTGCCTGCCTTGGAGGAACACCATACCAGCACTACATTGCAATTTTCACCACAGCTAGAACTTAATTTCATATTGATGAGGATCAAAGCCAGAAATATAGCTGGAATATGGCCATTATGGCAATTATCACTTATTAAACATTGTTGGACACAGTGTTATTTTATTATTATTCTTTCTTCTGTGTACCTTGTCCAAGGTTTATGTACTTCTTATGTAATTGCAGAACCACCCAAGGCTATAAAAGAGTGCCAAAGGCACTGTTCCACTTCATACTCTATTTGGACTATCGCCCCTTGACACCGGATCTCTCAGCAGACCCTTATCATGAAAGGTAAGTTACATCCTGGCATGTCTGAATGCACCTGCTATGAAAGAGACTCAACAAAAGGATTATGTATTTGGTGTTTGTAGCAGTATTATAAGAGTATTATTCTTTATTGCCAAAATACCTGTTAGGAATATTTTTTGATCACGTCTGACATAAACAAAAGGTAAATGGCACTATAATAGTGTTTCTCCGGACCATATTGCTATGTTTATTAAGTGAATGTGAGTTTAAGTAGGACAGCTCGTATCTTTATTTAATTGAATATTTCTCCTTTGTCTCTACAAAATATTGACTGAACATACATTATGTGTTTTTTGTTGATATTTATGCTTTTACCAATGCATTTAGCCATAATATCAGTCAAGAAGTATTTAACGTTGAGCATTTGGCCAAAACATACAGTGCTGAAGAATATTATGTATATCATACTTTTTAAGACATGCACAATCCTTCAGCGCAATGTTTGCTAATAAACTGAATAAGATTGACATGGATCCTATTTCATGACTATGGTAATCTACTTCCTTTCATCTAAGCAGTGGTTGCTAATAATAGGGCAAACAGGTGCAAATGAGAAACATGAGGTACAGCTACACATCTTTAGTAAGGGGTTCTCATAGTAACTACAGATTTATTTAAAAAAATAATTCAGGAAAACAAAGTTTAGTGAAACACTGAAATTAGATACATTTTGGGAATGATACATATGGCTAGGAAAGACAGCTTAAGATGAAAAACCTGGAAGTGAAAAAGCTTAGGACCAGAGATTATGAGTGAGTAGACGTGCAATTTATCGTAAGGTGCAAGAGGATCAGACAATAGACCAGTCCTCCTCAACATAGTTTAGGGTCTAGATTTCAGGGTATCTAGTTTTGAAACATTTTCAAACAATGTTTTTGGAAGAAATGAACTGGTATTTGAAGAACATAAAAAGTTGCAAGGGTCTATTAAGGGTATTATTAAGGAAGTGGCTATTTATTAGGCCACCTCCCAAATAGTGCAGAAGCTCTGCTATTTACTCAATGGTTGTCGAAACAGTATATATTATCTGCTATTTCGCCATCAGCCGGCTAAATATCTGAGGAAAGATTATTTGCTATTTGACAAGTGGTCACTTTACTGCTTAAGTGTGTATACACATGTACAGTAGTATGTATAAAGGTAAGTGAATGAGTTCACTAAGATGTTTTCAGATGAAAAAAACAGAAAAATTATTTTGAATAAGAACATTTGTATTATAATATTAAAACACAAAATATAGGCATCAAAACTTTTGTTTCAGGAGCTTCAGATATTTTATGCTGCAGTGTAGGAGTATGTGCCTGTCTGCAAAGAATAACGAGTATGGTTTTAAACTATGTTACATAAATGTTGCCTTTACTTATGAGAATATATTTTTTTATGGTGATAGTCTCTTTTTGATGCATTTTAAAGTCTTGGCTCATTTTGGGCTTCTTATAGTAGGCCTTGTGCTAGTTCTAGACTTCTTTTTAAGAAGGATTGTGCTTGCTTAGATCAAGGGCACAGGCCTGACAACATAGCAGCAGTTGACAAGCACCAGCAAACCGGAAATGCAGAGAGATGGGTAGTAACTGGGCCACAGAGGGAGGGACACCTACAGGGGGATTTGGCGCTTGGGTGTGCAGTGCCTTGGGACTCTTACAGTTGGTAAATTGAGTGAGGCACAGTAAAAGGGCCTCTGTACAAAGTGGAAGTGAAAGCCGGAGACAAGTAACAATGCATTTGGGTACATCATGGGAGAGGTTGCCTGCAGAATAAAGACTCTTTTTCATGCTATTCTCCCAGTATAGTGTGCTTCAGGCATAGATGCCTATTGGTCTCATGTCCAAAATATCTTGGGAATGGTAGTTTTGTTTTTAAAATGTTATGTGGTGTTTTAAATGGGAGAGATCCTTTCTCTATTGAGCCCTCATGTTTGTCCTTGACAGTGGTGTCTTAATGCAAAAATCTGGAAGCCAAACAAAAGTATAAATCCTAAGTGACAGGCTTGGATGTTATTGACTAAAGTCATTTTGAAGGGGCCCAGGAGATGGTGGGCTGGGAGGTGGATCACTGGGAGGTGTAGGGCAACCTGGGCCTTGGGAACTAGGACAGGAAGAACTAGGTTGCCAATGCCAGAAGACACCAGGAGCCAAATAGACCAGGAGGAAATGGACAAGGAAACAGTAGTGGGGTACTAGCATCAGGATGCAAACTATCATGATTGCCAGGAGGTTTTGGAGCAGGGGAATCACCACCCAGTGGAAAAGGGACCAAATAAACTGAAGGATTAGACGTAGAAGGAGCAAAGGAACCTAGAACCTAATAACAGGGAGGGTAGTACGTCTCAGGTTCACTAACTATTGAAGGAGACGCTTAGTGAGTTCAACGCAGACCTCAGAACGCATTGTTCAATGATTTAGGAAACTGCATCTGGTTTAGGTTTATTTTCGCATCGCTGCACCGCGCCCTTCGCTGACGCAAGGGTAGGTACAAGCGCTTCGCTCGGCCTTGACATTGCTGGCACTTTGTTTTAATTGTTGCGAAAATAATTTTAATATTGTTAAATTGTGTACTGCCCACTCACTTGCACTATAAAATACTGGAACATCACATCGCTATTAGTGAGACGACCACGAGACTCCATTAAGCCAGTGCCATCCACCGAGCGCCATCTTGGTTAGCGTTCTAGTGGCTGGCTCTATTTAAGTGGGGGGAATGCAAGCGCGCCTGGCTACTGAAGGAGACGCTTAGCGAGTTCAATGCAGACCTCAGAACGCATTGTTCATTGATTTAGGAAACTGCACCTGGTTTAGGTTTATTGTCGCATCGTTGCACCGTGCCCTTCGCTGACGCGAGGGTAGGTACAAGCGCTGCGCTCGGCCTTGACATTGCTGTCACTTTGTTTTAATTGTTTTTATTGTTGCGAAAATAATTTTAATATTGTTAAATTGAGTACTGCCCACTCACTTGCACTATAAAATACTGGAACATCACATTGCTATTAGCGAGACGACCACGAGACTCCACTAAGCCAGTGCCATCCACCGAGCGCCATCTTGGTTAGCGCTCTAGTGGCTGGCTCTATTTAAGTGGGGGGAATGCAAGCACGCAGCGCGCACGCGCAGCAGGCGCTGCGATGGCGCGCCAGAGGCAAGCCCTTCTGCGCCCGTCCGCGCACCGGCTGTGCCTAGCGCTAGCAACGCTGCCCAAATTCGCACAGGTAGGATTTGCTACTCCAGGGACTCATTGCTTAACATCAGTTGGGGGGGCGAGGGAAATACTAGTGTGCTTTGACATGTGGCCTGATTAAGCAGCAGGTCCCTGATAAAGCATTATCAGGAGATTACTAACCTGCTGGAAGATTTGGACCTAGATTTTCTATTTATCACACAAACTTGCATTAACCCAGGCATTACTTGATACCATTGCCGCCTTAGCACTGACACACTCCAGACTGTTATTTCTAGGAGACTTCAATCTCTGGGATACAGGAAGCCTGGGGAACCATCTGCAAGCCCTGAGCCAAACCTGTGAGAATCTTGGCCTACACCAGCTTATTCAAGAGCCAACCCACCAGGGAGGGCATATGCTCGATCTAGTCTGAGTCAGAGGTGCTTAATATATTACCGTTAAGCTGGACCGATCACTTTCTGATACACTTTAGGATAACTATACCTAGAACTACACTGGTTAGGAAAGACCAAACTACCTTCCAGTGGGGGAGAGACTGGGTGAAACTTTCAAAAGAGGGTCCAGTTTCTCTCTTTCCTAAACAGACTCTGTTTAATCCGGATGAGTCAGTAGTGGAGAACTATAATTGATATAGTAATTTTGTCAACAATACCCTTGATGGATGTATCCCCAGGAAAAAGCTTAAGGTTAGGAGAACACCCTCGGCCCCTTGGTTTAGTGAGGAGCTGTGATTGTTACGCTCGGCTCACCAACAGGCCGAGAGAAGGTGGCGCAGATCTTACTCAGTAACAGATAAAAAAAGCTTCAAAATCAGCACAGGCTCAATACAAGCAGGCCATTAGGGGGGCTAAGTCACAATTCTATGCTAGCTCTATCCTACAGGCACCCAATGGCACAAAGGCCCTCTTTAATATCGTGAGGGACCTCTATAATCCTGGGTGCATGGCTAACAGAGTTCAGGCATCACAAAAACTTTGCGACGAAGTTGCTATGTTCTTCGTTGACAAGGTTGCGAAAATTGTGGGAGGGTTCGGCCAGGGTACCATTGGAACCCTGTTGACTGATGAGGAAGTTAGAACTGATACATCTCTTGAATATTTTCAACCCCTCACTGAAGATCTCTTTAATAGTATAGCCCAGGAGATATAATCCGGATCGCCCCTTGACCCTCTTCCTCATAAGATCTGGAAGGAGTATGGCCCTGATTTATTTCCGGGTCTGCGGCAAATATGCTGCCAATCCCTGAATGAAGGAGTAGTGGCAGAGTGCTAGAAGCAGGCGACAGTTACCCCTTTGCTGAAGAAGCCGTCCTTAGATCCAACAATGCCAGCCAATTTTCGCCCCATATCCCTCTTGCCGTTTCCTATTAAGATTCTGGAAAAGATGGTTAGTAAGTCCCTGTCATGCTACCTGGAAGAAAACTATCTCTTGGACAGGGACCAGTTTGGATTTCGGCCTGGGCACGGGACAGAAACCACTTTGACAACCGTGTTGGATAAACTTCAAATGCGAGCCGACAGCGGGAACTCTTCGGTGTTGGTGTTACTGGATATGTCGGCCGCATTCGACAAGGTTAGCCATGCGGTATTGGTAGTGAGATTGGAGAGACAGGGGGTGAAGGGCTGTGCCCTGAAATGGCTACAATCTTATCTGTAAAATCAACAGCAGGTGGTTACTATGACGCCATTTGCTTCCCCCTGGTCCCCAGTCTGCTATGGAGTACCCCAGGGCTCGACAATCAGCCCGATTCTTTTAAATGTCTACTTAGGCCCCCTGATCCCTATTATAAAATTTTATAGGATCGACGTGGTCAATTATGCCAATGATATCCTACTGTTATTCTCCATCGAAGCAAAGCATGCATTGCCTATGAGCTCCTTTCAGGCATGTATGGGGCGGGTTTCAGACTGACTGAAGGCTAACTCCTTACAGCTCAACGCCGGGAAAACAGAGCTGTTGTATTGTTCTGCAGCGAAAATGTCTAAACACTTAATGGGCGAATTCAGGTTTAGGGCAGAGGATTACCCCATAGTGGCAGCAAAAACGGTTCGTAACCTGGGGGTCATGGTGGATGAGGACCTTCAGATGCAAACCCAGGCCAATAAAACAATCGGCATCTGCTTTGCCCTGATGAGAGCTCTTCGGCAAATTCTTCCTCTACTACCAAGCGAGGCCAGACCTTTAGTGGTCCGAAGCATAATTCTGAGTAGACTGGACTATTGCAACTCCTTGTATTTGGGTGCTCCTCAATACATTCTGCAGGGGTTGCAAAGAGTCCAGTCTATGGCAGATAAATTGGCTCTTAAGAGACAGCGTGGCTCCTCCGCGACTTTAGCGCTGAGGGACCTACATTGGCTGCCCATCAAAGACAGAATTAGCTTCAAGTCTCTGTGTATGGTCTACAGAGTAGTACACAATATAGGTCCGCTACCCATACGAGAGCGATTCTCCTGGTACGAGCCCAAAAGACTCCTCCGGTCCACTAGCCAAAGCCTGGTGTCCATCGCTAGAGTAAAGCTGGCAAGGATGGGAGGTAGGGCTTTTGGTACGGCAGCAGCACGTCTCTGGAATGAGATCCCCCAAGACCTTAGACAAGCTGATTCTCTGCTGGACTTCAGGAAGAACCTTAAGACCTGGCTATTTGCCAGGAACAGGTAGCAACATTCCTGATCAGTGGTCCAGTCGTTCTGTTGTTACACGTCATCATGGTCTCCAAGCACCAGGATACCCGTTGGGTGATAGCTGCGCTATACAAAAGTGTATACAATACAATACAATACTAACAAGGTCCAGAGAGAGGTGGACAGCCAGGAGCAGGAGCAGTCGATGGTTGAAGCAAAGAGTAGAAGTACCAGGAGACCAGTGTAAAAAAGGACAAGAGACAGGAAGACCAAGAACACAGAGATTAGATCAAAGAGGAGCAAGAGGGCCAGAAGCAAACGAACCAATACTGGGAAGTCCAAGACCGGAAAGGATCAGGACTAGTAAGACCAGGAGACCCTAAACTGACAGGAAATGGGGAAATGTATAGGACCAGGAAGTCAAGATCCAGTGGGGCCAGGAATCAGAAGGTACATGAGAGTCAGACAAGGGGGACCTTAAACCATGGCGACAAGGACTACATGAACTAGGGTTAGCCGCAACATATGAACTAGAAGGACCAGTGTCACAGGGATGAGGAAGACCAGACACAGGACGATCATTACTAGGACAACGATAGTAGAGAGGACCAGATTCAGATAAACAATAACAAAGTAAAACAGGCAAACTAGGAGACCAGGACTAGTAGGACAAGGCAGTAGAAGCAGGAAACCAAAGGACAGTGGGAACTGCACCAGAAGGCCTGATAAGGGAGGTCTAGAAAGAAGAAGACCAGTACTAAGACCAGGACTACATGGACAGGAGAGCCAAGAGCAGAAGGATTAGAAACAGGCAAACAGGAGATTAGATATACTAGGGAAGCAGGTCTAGGAGGACTGATGGATGAAAATGATGGCAGGAAAGATTGAATGGTCCAGGGCCGGGAGCCTGTGAAGCAGAAAAACAGGATCCAGATGACTAGAGCATGAGTACATGGGAATCATGACTTGAGAGATCAGAACCACAAAATAAAAGGCCAGCACTTTCTACATTTAGCATAAACTATGTCACGGTAGATCACAGCTAGTGTAGATGAGGATGACCTGTGGTGGGTCAGGACAAATTATTGCACAATCACAAGGACAAAGAGCTGGAGGACTAAAGTCCAAGAGGATCAGGGTAATTGGCCACAGAATCTTGAAAAGGACATGAGCTATGAAAAACAAGAAAAGGACAACCATGGCCAGGGGAACCAGGCAGGTGAGACAACCGACACAGGCATCCAGAGCCAGAAGGAGCAATTCTAACAGAACCATGAAACAAAGGAACAGGAAGATCAGGGCAAAGAGTACCTGGACCAATAGGACCATTATGAGTAAGAAAAGGCAGAACAGGACCAGGGACATCAGGTTCACAATTACCACAACCAGGAGTACCAGGCCACAAGGTTGGGAACTGGCACCAGGATGACCAAGCCAGGTGGAAAACACAGGATGACTTGAATAAGGAGGATCAGTATTACGTGAAAAAGTTAGTGCAGAACCAGGATGACAGGGAGCAGGAGGACCAGGCCAAACATTATGACAAGATGGAGGAAAGTTATAAGAAGTATTCAGATCAGGTGCATGTGTACTAGGACCTTTAGGACCTGGGAGCAGATTGGTGTGATTAGGTGTACAAAAAGCATCGGGACCAGAGGGGACAGAACCGAGGGGACAATGACCCGAAGTACCAGGGAGAGCAGGAAGACCAGGAGCTGTGAGTATCAGACTAGTGAGTATCAAGGTGACCAGGACAACCAGAACAATGATGGACAATGGGACCAGGCCAGGACTAAAATGTATTTTTTATTTTATTTATTTTAACAACTTATAAAGCACACAATTACCCGGAGGTGTCTCGGCGCAATAATAAAATAAAATAACCAGCCCCAGGCAAATAGGATATAAAGAAGATCTAAGACCAGTAAACACAGTACCAGTTGAACTCTGAGGACAGAGGCCAGGACAAGGAGAATCGTAAGAACCCCATCCAGGAAGACTAGGAGTGCCAGACCTAGGAGAGCTAGTAAATAGGGATAAGTGGAGACTGACCCAGCAGACCAGTAGGATCGGGGTGGGGTTCTCCAGTAGTGCCAGTATCAGGAGGCACAGGATGAGCTAATGCAAGGGCCAGAAAGACCAAGGTCAGGAAGGACTAGAACCAGGAGTATCAGATTAAACCAGTAGCACGGTAACTAGAACTAGTCAGTCGATGGCCACATAAATTCAGAAAATGAGGACGTTGAACAGGACCAGGAAGAGGATAAACTCCAGAAGGCATAGAAGGGCCCTGGAGGAGAACTGAATATCAGAGAAAGTTCACCATATATCCTTTGGCTTCTAAATAGCCATTACCTATTATAAATGAATCTGTATGAAAAGAAGTGGTGTGGTTCTTTCTTCCAAAGACAACTGGTCTAGATCTAAATACTTCTGCAATATTATCCCAACAAAGGTTTAAAATAATATTAAGGACTGAGGGGCATAGTATCAAGGACGGCGTTAAAATTATCGCCGGTTTATCGGCAGAAAACCGCCGCTAAAGCGACGATAATGGTCTTGATAATATGCCCTGGAGAATTCTAATAGAAGCCCAGGTTCACACCGGAACATGGACTTCTATTGGAATTCTCATGGGCATATTATAAAGCCCATTATCGCCGCTTTAGCGGCAGTTTTCTGCCGCTAAACCGGAGATAATTTTTAACGTCGTCCTTGGTAATATGCCCCTGAGTTGGGAAGGATTCTGCAATTTTCAGATCACCTTTTTTAGTGACCCATGAGGGACAGGAATAATCTGTTCCAGACATATACGTTCATACACTATTTTGTTTGTCCAGGCTTTGACTAGGAGAGAAGGAGACGTAGTGTACAGAATAAAATGTAATGGGCACTAGGGTAACAAACTCTGCTTTTGGGCTACTCACCACTGATTGACTTGTTGGTCTAGGAAGCCATATATGTCTAAACCACATTTGAATGTCTAAGACTGACAGTAAGAGGTTAAAATAAGGTTGTGTTTTATTTACATTATGTAAGTTTTGAACTACCTCTTGTAAAATTGATTGTGATGTTCCGCAGTGTTCGTGCATTTTTCTTTTGTTACATAATGTTGACTTTTTTCCTCTGGCCAACATCATGTTCCACCCCGAGTTCAACTTAAGCATCTGTTTAAGTACAGCTCTACTTACATATCAGCCAGGATGATCTGCTACTACCATACTAACCAAGTACTTTTTATTTTTATTTTCTAGAGAGGAAAATTATTCTACACATTTACATGACTGATAGGTCTGTACAATAGTCTCATCTGTTCATCTAGATAAATCCCCTCCTGTCACTTTAAATATCCTCTAAATCCAGCATAGAGTCCTTATATTAATACTGTTGTTTTAACAATCTTGGGAACTACAGTAAGCTATATCTTCTGATTCATCAACTCACCAGTTCCTCAGGCCTCAGGGTGAGTCACTTGTAACCCTGGGCGTAGGACTATGCTAGCGTAGTTTGCGCAACTATGCGCTACACAAATTGCACATGGCACAGTGCAAAAACGCGTAGTGTAGCATAGCGTACCGGGCATTTTTTGCTTGCTCGCGGTCCTCAACGTCAAGTTGGAGATCGCAAGCAAGCAAAATGACATCTCGGCGAGACTTTTTCTTCGTTCGCGATCAGCAACATCAAGTTGCCTATCGCGAGCGTGGAAAATAAACCTCCCAGCAAGATTCTCAATGCGGGGAGGTCAGGTTTCTCAAGAAACTACCAGTCCGCGTTGAGAAAACTGCTGCTCGAGTGCAAATCTACTCGAGCGACAGGAAACGACCGCTTGCACTGTGCAAGATGCCGTTTGCAATGATTGCACAGTGCGGATAAGCATCCGGCACTGTGCAATCAGTGCGAACAGCATTTTACCTACCGCACTACGCAGCTCGCGTAGCAACGCATAGCTTGCGTAGTGCGAAGTGCACTACGCCCAGGGTTAGTCACTTGTAGCTGCTAAGCTGAGATAAGGCCTCACCCACAACAAACAAATTATCCTTGGCTTGGCTTGCAGTTCATCTATGAAATGACTCTGGCGAAATAGCACCTTTGCATATTTAATCATACTTACAAAATACAGCACAGAATGTTTAAGGAGTATGCAACACTAAGCACACAATTGAAAACTCCATATCTCAGTCCATGTAGTAGTAATCTTTATGATAATTACTATAACATAATCACCCTTCAGTATCACTGTTTCTAGTAAACTGTTGGAATTGTGTTGAAATGTGTTTTGATAGTCTAGATCTGTTCACCAGCACCTTGTTTTTTTTTAAAGGCACTCTTTTCTGTTTTTCGTACATGGGGCAAATTCAAGATCAAACCGTGCAAGATGTACTTGAGAAGGCATAAACAGTCAAGCATGTCAAGCTACGAAGAACAATTATATTGCATTTAAGTGCACAGGGAGTAAAAAGAAAATATCCATTTCATGGAGTGTATGGTTAGTCTGCTAAAGTAAAGGTTTGTCTATTAAAGTTTACAGTGACAACAAAATGCTGTAAACATTCTACATGGGTTAGTAGGGGAGCATGGCCAATGTGATACAGTCATCAAAGATCTTGATTTAAATGGTACTGTACTCATGGAGCTCAGTTCTCCCAAGAAAGAGACAGTTGAAGGTTATATCTAGGGGTGACCGGAACCCGCAGAGTTTTCCTCGGCTGAAATCTGGGGAGTTACGTGAAAACCCTGTGAGAGACGACAAAGTTCCTTGAACAGGCTGAACTTGGTAGGTTGCGCTACTTGCTCTAATTTTTAGTACCGGCAGATTGTTCCACACTCCAAAATTAGCACAAGCGGACCCACACGAAGCACCAGAGAGTGCTGCTTCTTTACTGCTGCTTAGGTAGATTATCTACACGAGTGGCAGCTTTCTCACCGCGAACGGTCGCGACCGCCAGCATTGAGAACATTGGATGACTGACCATGAGGGTCAAAGAGCCAGGTTTTTTGAGCTTCTTCTTGAAGTCCTCCAGTGAAGGGGAGGTGCGCAGGTGGAGGGGGAGGTCATTTCTGACTTGATGGCGAGAAAGGAGAAGGACCGATCTTTGCAGCAGCTTCGACGGATCAGGGTGGGAGAGTAGATATACAAATGAGCATATCGGCTTATAAGTATGCATGCAGCACAATGAAACTTCTACTTACATGTGTTAGCTTTTATGCACATAGAAGCGTACCCTATGGTTTAGCTATTGGCTACCTTAAGGATGGGTTATATGTGCTAGAATGGCCGGTGAAGACTTGTGAAATGGTTTTAAATGCCAACTCGGCCTAGACGTAGAGCTGGATACACAAGCTCAAATGTGTCAAGTCTGAGACATGTTTAAGGGGCTACATTTCTGGATGGGTGACTTGCAAATGTCACTGCTTTGGTAGATATCTGAATCGATGTCTCAGTCCTTATGTGAGGGTGTATTTCCATAGATAAGTAAGCTTGTTGGTAGATCAATGGCTCTCTTTGTGACTGTGTCAATCTGTAAATGTATATGTAAGGGGTGGCATGGATTGCCTCCTGGATGAGTTAGTTACTATTGGGTTATTTAAGAGAATGTGCCCCACCTTCATTAGTGCTAGCTACATAAGTGCTGTATCTGTGTGTGTGAGTGAATGATTAGATGCTTCTGACACTCTCTGAGGGGGTGTAGTACTGGTTCTCTCCCATTTGTATCAACTTATATGAGATTCAAATCACGGTGAAAGACTGGATGTATAACTGAGCATATGGGTCTGTAAGTGTGCATGTAACTCACTGAAACTTTTAACTGCATGTGTTAGCTTTTATGCACATAAGAGCATACCATGTAGCCTGGCTACAGTCTACCTTACAGGTGAGTTATATGTGGTGGAACAGTAGGGTAAGGCTTGTCAAGGGGTTTTAAATGTCATGTTTCCCTAGCAGTATAACTGCATACACAAGCTCAAGTGTACCAGGCCTGAGGCATGTTTAAAGCGCTACTTCTCTGGATGGGTGACTTAGTAGTGTCAGTTCTTGAGCAGATACCTGAATTGGTGTCTCAGTGGCTATGTAGAGGGGTGTTTCCATATATAACTGACTGTGTTGGTACATCACTGGCTTTTTTTGTCACTGTAAGGGTCTGCAAATTTCCATGCAAGGGGTGGCATGGATTGTCTCCCGGGTCTGTTAGTTACTATTGGGTTATTCACATGAGTGTGCAACTGCCTCCATTAGTGCTAGATATATAGGAGTTGTGTCTGTGTGTTGGTGAATATTTAGATGCTTCTGAAACTGAGGGGGTGTATTAGTGGCTCTCCCCTTTTGTATGTAATTATATGAGATTCAATTCAGGGTGGGAGACTGTGTGTATAACTGTGCATACGAGCCTATAAGTGTGCATGTAGTTCAGTGAAACTTCTATCTACATGTGTTAGCTTTTATGCACATGGCCTAGCTACTGCATACCTTAGGGGTGGGGTATATGCGGCAAAACAGCAGGTTAAGGCGTGTTAAGTGCCTGTAAATGTCAAGGTGACAAAGCAGTAGAACAGCATGCAGAGGATCACTTGTACCTTGCCTGGGACATGTTCAAAGGGCTACTTTTCTGGATGGCTCACTTGCTAGTGTCAGTATCCGTTTCCAAATAGGTATAAAAGTTGCAAAATAGGTATGGGAATACATGTAATGTTGGGCATATCAGACAGTAGGTTGGGGGGCGTGGTTAGCCGTCTGTCATGGCGGTCGCATCACAGTAGAGCTCCGGGCCCTCGGGGGGGAATCTAAGTATCCTTTAGCGTCCCACAGACTTTTGTGGCCGGGAGACGGGCATCTGGGAGCCCCACAGCCCCCAGCACGGAGGAGGATGTTTGGCAGCCCGAACAGCGGCACTCCGGTGTGGATCCTGCCTGGGGCCTGTCAGCTGCTGGACCCGAGCGGAGGCTGGGGCCTGGAGTGACGAGGGCGCCCGAGCACAGGATGAGCGCCTGGACGTGTTCCCCCCTGAGACCCGCACTCAGCGTGGGACTTGGGGTCCCTTCTATGCCCATTCGAGGGCACCCTGCGTGGCCTGCGCCTGCCTCCAAAAACGAGCACAGGGCCTGACCCCCCCTACCAGACAGTGGCTGTGGGGCGGACGGCCTGGCGGGGGAGCGGCCTGGCGCTTCGCATCGAGCCTGAAGCATCATCGCCCGGGAGAGAGCGGTGAGTGGGAGATCCGGAGGCAGCTGAGCTGACCTACGCGCCCAGGCCCCACATCTGCGACCTGCTGCGACCCATGAACCGTTCATCCCGCAGAGAGGAGGTTGGCGCAGGCCTGCTCGGGGCCGCGCCTGGAGAGAGGCCAGGACCTGTAGCGGGACACGGGTGCTGCGACGTGGGCATTAGGCAGAGACGGCGGTGGTGGAGTCCGTTGGCCTGGCTCCTGCGCCGCATACTTTTATGGGACGGCTGCATGGCGGAGGACTACTGGAGGCTCACAGCGGAAAGACACACAGCCCATGGACTGGAATGGACCCCGGAGGAGGTGCGATTGGGAGGGCACGGAGGAGCACCGGGGGAACCTGTCAATGGTCAGTACAGTGCCAGATATAGTGCCACGGTACCGCGTAAGACCCCTGCGGCCTGCCATTGAGCCCCAGGGGGTACAACCCTGACCCTTTTCTTCTGCCAGTGGGCTGCCTGGACCTAGAGGGTGGCTGGATTGCCACGGAGCCCCTGGGGGGGACTGCGAGACGGATGCCGAGATGCCTCCTCCCAGTACAACCCGAGGTGTAGAGCTGGCTGGCGGGGGACCCTGGGCGCCCCTGCCACTGTCCTTTGCCGGAGTACAACAATGCTGGACGCATTCCCTACGGTAGACCGAGTATATTCTACACGTGCTAGGGCGCCACACATATCGAAGGACATACGGATGGGGCCCTAGGGTGTCATATCACCTAACAACTTTAGGATACCTCTGTCCATAAACACTGGATCTACCTGTTCTGCCTGGACATACACAGCAGACTACCGCCTCCCCTGACTCCCTGTCCCATCGGCGATACTCATCCAGGGAGCACTGAAAAACACTTAGGCTGCGCCATAACACTACGGGGGACACTACCGGAGATCCCGAGGACCCGACCATAGAGACGGCTTAGTACGAAGAATGGCAGCAACGTTGCGTCATGGGCAGGCATCGGGCGATGACGCTGGAAGGACAACAAGACCCTGACCACTCTTCCGCCATGACGGGCCACACTAATTGGCCTTTCTCGTCAGAGGCAACATCCACCGGACACACAGAAGCGCCACCGGATACACTGGACCTCATTCTCAAGGAGATCCGAGACTCTAGAACAGCGCTGGAACTACAAATGGGTACGCTCGCCAAGGGGCTCACGCTGCTGAAGGCAGACCATAATAAACTGGCGGACACGGTAAAAGACCACGGCCAATCTATCACTGACCTTGCCCCCAGCATAGCGGAACACTCATCCACATTGCAACACCTACAAAAGCAGGTGACGACGCTCCTGGATCGGGTGGAGGATGCAGAGGGCAGGAACAGACGCAATAATGTCCGTGTCATTGGACTGCCGGAATGCTGTGAAGGGAATAGGGCGGCAGACTTCATGGAGACATGGTTCAGAGATCATGTGGCACCTGAAGGACTTTCCCTGTACTTCTCTGTGGAACGGTCTCATCGAATTCCAACGGGACAGCCCAGGCCCGGCACACCGCCCGCCCTCTGATCGTGAAAATACTCAATTATAGAGACCACGATGGCCTACTACAGAAAGCTAGAGAAAAGGTACTAATCCAGTATGAAAACGACCGTATATCCTTGTATCCCGACTACACAGTGTGGGTACAGAGACAAAGATCATCCTACCAGGCTGTGAAGAAAAAACTACAGAAAGCACAACTCAAATACACACTTTCATATCCTGCCCGGATGAAGGTTATACATGATAAGAAAACCCACTTTTTTGAAAGCCCAGCAGATGCTGAGGAATGGTTGGAAGTAATGTGCATCGGTTCTAGACAAACCAGCAACCTGGATATCTCCTCGCAGGATTCAGACGCACTCCTGAAAAAGACCTCTCGCCGAACTCAGAACCCCGACCGGAGTAAAGGAGGCGCCGGCCCATCACGAGAACAACAGCGACGACATCAGGAGGGAGCGATTGCGGTTGCTGGTGCCTTCCGTGAAGACTCGCACAAAATCTCCACTGATTCTGAGGACAGTACTACTCACTCGGACTCCGAGCACAGTGCAATTCTCTTCCCCACGATCACACCGAGGGAAGCTGATGATATGATCGACAACTGAATATAGGGGACGAGTCAACGACGCCTGAGTCAGAGGCTGTGGGACTTGGACTTGCCCTTGCCACTGGCGTGAGCTCTGCACCTGAGAGACTATCGTATCCTTTAGCTTATAATGATTCATGTGTATGCTGATGAACTCCGTGGCTCAGTCTGGGGGTGGGTGGGACTACAGCCTTATGTCCTATTGATACAACTGCTGCACTCTGATACATCTGGGATGTGCGCTATCTGAGGAGGGACTTCGTAACACTTTCCATTATGATGGAGTATGCCACTTATTATGTCCCCACCACATCTGCACACACTCCCCCCCCCCGGGGGTAGCCGTAGTACCGCTGGGTTGCAGACCCTCCTACGACCATGATTAGGTATTGGGGTGGCTACCTCCCTGCTTGCGTACGCACCATTATTTGTTTTGTACTATTGGTACTCCAATGTTGGGCCCAGCGCAGTTTAGGCGCTGTGCCAAGTTTTGTTCAGGTTATGGGAAAGGGGTCTCATTGTCAGGTCTGCTCTACTGGCTCCACGGGTATGGGAGCTCCACAGTATACTTTGAAACATGGCAGGGAACACTAACACACCAGGGTCGTATAACCTAATCACATGGAATGTACGGGGACTAGGTGCAATCCAGAAAAGGCACCGTATTCATGCATTCCTCCTTCGACAAAAGACACAGGTGGCGTTCCTCCAGGAGTCCCACCTAACCGAATCTGAAACACAAAAGATACGGAAAAAATGGAGGAGACTATTTGGATACACCACGGGGTACCCTTTCTTGAACTGGAGCGCCGGGTAGATGACCAGGGCCGTTACATCCTGGTGAAAGGCCCCCTCGATGGCTCCCCGGTGGTCCTTGGCAGCATTTATGCCCCTAACTTCGACCAGGACCGTTTCTTGGGTAGGTTGGGTGCAGTCTTAGCAGACTGGGATGGGATACCCTGGATACTGGGTGGGGATTGGAATGCGGTACTGGACACTGCACTAGACAGGTCACACCCCCCCCACATGGCATTAACGCTAGTAAATTAGCGGAGCAATTCACGACATGGGCTAGCGGGTGTACACTTTCTGACGTTTGGCGCAGCCTTTACCCAACCCACAAGGAATGTTCCTTTTACTCCCCAGTACACAGTCTCCACACTAGAATCAACAGGTTCCTCTGTTCGAGCTCCATCATAGCGAAGTCCCACCACTCCACATATCTAGCAAAGACCTTCTCTGATCACAGCCCCCTCGAGCTCACACTCGGTTGGGGCATGGTGCCTACCCCAGTCCCCACATGGGAGTTGCATCCACACCTACTTGAAGACGCCCCATTCCGTACGACTCTCTCTAACACTATCACTAATTATTTGGCTGAAAACTGGAACACAGCCTCCTCCAATCTGACTTGATGGTTCTCTGCACTCTGTTGTGTTGCCGCCTGCTGCCTGCCCGCCCACAGAGAACGTCGGAGAAACGTCGATTGCGCCGATCGCGCCGATCGCATCCCGCCGATCGCGCCCCGCCCCACCCCCTGAGGCCGAGGGGATCGCGCTGCAACGGAGCACGGATGCTGAAGGATTACGTTGAAGGTTTACGGCACCGTGTAGTGCAGCCTTTACAGGAGAAGAGAAGTTAGTTCCGATATATGCTCTCGGGAGTCGGTGGACCTGGAGGACTTGGCGGTCACGTGGCAATGGAGTAAGGGAAAGAGAGGTAACCCTAGCCCTTTCAGGTACCGGGAAGCTGTATTGGAAATCGACCGTGGCCCCCCCCTCCTCTCTGTAAAAAGAGAGAAGTAAGAGGGAGGCCCCAAGGCCCTAAGGACATTTGAGTCACTTGAATCATTTAAATTTGAAGCATCTAAGCCACAAAAACTACAAATTGCAAATCTTAAGGCGCTTGGTGGGCAAGGCAGGTTAGCGGCACAACAGAGGTAAGTGGATGTGGATGAATGATTATTGACCCTGAACATTCCCCCAAAAGTATATAGACTTAACTGCCTAGGGGGTAGTAAGGGAGGGGAAAGTCAAGCGAGGAACACATAAGTCCATCCAATAGAATATACTTATTTGCGGCTATAGTTATGGGGCCAAAAAGAATGCTAAGAATCCGAAAAAAACAAACGGAGCGGAGTCCCGGCTGGAGAGAACTACTTGGAAAATCAAAGTCTACAGAAGAGAGCCTGGAGAGTCAGGTTAGCCCCAAAGCAGGTGCCAAAACAATATTGCAAAGGAGAAAAACTAAAAAAGCTAATAAACAAGCTATTATAGAGACCGAGCAAGTAAATAAAGGATGTTTATCAGTCTCCAACCCTGTAAAGGATTTTTTAGGGAAACATTACAAAAGAACTGATACACCTATGAGAGCCATGTGTATGGGGGCAGCGCAGGTGATCGGAAATGGCACTGTAGAACTCGTGGAAGAACTACAGGAGACATCACTTCTGTTAAACTATTCACAAATAGGTCAAAGTGAATTGTTAATACCGCCGCGACTGTCTTCATCCCCCAGATTATTCCGGTCACAAATCCAGGGTCTCGAGACCTCAGGTCAAATGGAAAATATCAGTGAAACATCAAGAACTGATCGGAGTGAGGTATTAAATACATCGGCTCAACGGTCAAATGAAACTCAGCAGGAACCTTTGAGAAGCACAAGAAGTGATGACCCTGAAAGAAATAGCCTACATGATTTTGACATTTCCGCTACTCCTTCCTCGTCAATGATGGACATACTGTTGATGCTTCAGAAAACCCTCCAGGGTATTCTAGAAGTTACAATGTTAAACAACGGGGTTCTAAAAACGCAAAAAATATATTTAAAAGAGATAGAGGAGGAGTTGCAAGGAATTCGAGGACAAATGCCATATATGATGAGACCGGTAGAAGATTTACAACCTGTAGAAAAGCTAGGGAGTGCAGAAACGGTAGTACCACTCCATAATGTATATATATCTAAACGCCCGATGCTGATAAGAAGAAGAGGAGAAATCCCCAGATATAGGTTTATGAACTATAGCTGTCAAGCTAGGTTTACAAACTATAGTGGCCAGGCCAGAAGAACGTTAGGTAGAAAGCAGGGACCCAAAGGTACTCTAGGGGTAAAACAGCAGGTAAAGGAAGTGGAGAAAAAGCCAAATCAAGCAGTAATATTAGCATCCGATAAGTCTGCAAAAGAGAAAAGTAAGAGGAAGGGCCCCAAGGACCAAGTAAAGAAACAGATCTGTAAGGGACCAAGAAGAGAGAAAGTAGAAGTAAAACCTCCATTAAAACAAAAAAAAACAAATGGGGATCAGGATAAATACACCCAGAAGACCCGAACCCTTGAAAAAGCCGCTCCGCAATCAGGAAAGATAGGAGTGAAAAGTAACCAGGGCAAGGCTATATGGAAGGATAATAGACGGTTAGGTATAAAAATACCTAACATAAAGCCAACCCCTCTAAGTAATAAATGGCTATACTTTGAACCAGCCCAACCAGAGAAAAAGGGAAAGAAAACACGAAAGATCCAACCCATAAATAGGTCCCAAATCCTGTTTTCCTTCTCAAAATGTCCAAGCTTGAGGGTAATAGGAACAAAAGATCTAAGACAAGTAGGCTTTGTAGAAGATACAAATGGGAAAGAAATTACAAGAGTCCTTGTTTACTCAGACTTGGTGAAAATGACAGTATGGAAGGCAGAGAGCGAGTTAGAGCAGGAAGGGATACGATTACTGTCAGAGAAGGAAATGGAAAAAAAGATGTACCCAGATGGCAATTTTTTAAATTACCATGCAGGACTTGGGAAGAGACAAGTGAGGTTAATGGAGGAAAGCAGAGAGGGGGGAGGTACTCTAAATATAGCAGTGAATAATACAGAATTTGACAATACTTGGGGTAACTGGAGCCAAAGAAATAGTCCTGTAGGCCCCTCCCAGTGGTATAATGAAGATTTGGCAGAGGATGGAGGTTTAAGTGAGGTAGAATAGGATGAAGGGGTGTCGCATAGCCTTAAGTTCTTAACTTGGAACATAAATGGTTTGGGCGATAGAGCAAAACAGGAATGTTTAAGTAAGCTACTAAAGGATGTGGAAATTATGTGTTTGCAAGAAACTTGGCTTTGCGACGAAACCCCAACATTTGATGGTTTTACCCAACTGCATCGATCAGCCAGGAAAAAAAGATTTGGGCGTCCGGCGGGGGGGATTATGACCTTATTGTCTACAAAAATAGCAACTAATGTGACTCCGGTAAAAGTAAAATGTAAATGGCTTTTGGTATGTAAACTGTCATTATTGATGCTAGGGAAAAAATATGAAAATGTAATTATTATAAATGTGTATATGCAATGGGGGGACATCAAGGAGTATGAAAGTGAGTTGGAGTATTTTAAAGAAGATATAGATGTTTTATGTGAAATGTATGAATTGGATATGTTTTTCATAATGGGAGATTTTAATCACAAATTGAGTCCAAAGAAGGTCGATCTCTGGTATAGGGATATAATGGATGCATATGAGATAAAACAAGCAATTTTTCCGGTCTGCGACCCCCAAAGACGGGATGAATGGCTGGGAAATTATTTAGGGTCGAAGGGCCTTTATTGTCTGAATGGTAGATTTGAATCTGATTGCCCAGCAAAGAAAACATTTAAAATAGGTACACAAAACTGCCCAATAGATTATATGTTTATGTTTGCTTGGAACTTCCCTCTAATAAGGAAATTTAGGATACTCCAGTTAGAAGGGAGTGATCATCATCCCCTGCAGCTGACAATCGAAGGTGGACGTACGAAACCCTGTGATAAGGTAATTGAACAACAAGTTGAATACCCAAAAAGAGTGACAACTAGATTAACGGAAGAATATTTAGAAAAATTAAGGAAATTGCAAGAGAAGATACCTTTAGGAGATATAGCGGGTCAAAATCTGGAATGGTACGAGGGAAAAATAGCGCAAGTGGTGCAATGTCTACGAATCGAATTGAAGAGAAATAAAGTAAATCAACATACAATCCCTGTAAACTGCTTGAGATGGTTCACGGTAGATTGTCAGAAGAAAAAAAGAGAGATAAGGAGAGAAATTAGAAGTAGTAAAAAATCTAACTGGAAGAAACAAAGGCATCTTGAAAAATTGAAAAAAGAATATAAAAAGTTACTTAGAGATACAAAAAGAGCCTATAGAGAAAAATGTTGGGAAAACTTATTGGTGTCTATTGAAACGAAGAACCTAAGACAGTTTTGGAAACTAGTAAAAGCAGCAGAAGACCATCCTGTCGGGACCATGAATTGTGTGGTAGACGAGGCAGCATGGGAAAAGTATTTGAAGGTATTGTACGGCGTACGTAGAAGACCAGAAGAAACAGCCCCAGAGCAATGGCCAGGGCTAACGGATGAATTAAAATCAGATTTCTCAGAACAAAATGTAAAAAATGTTATAGCTGATTTAAAACTAACACGGGCTGCAGGGCCAGATAACCTCCCAGCAATAATAATAAAGTCAGAGATGCAGTGGTGGGCGAGTTTTTTTTCTCAGATGTTTTCGGTAATTTTAGAGGTAGGGAAAATACCTAAGAATTGGAAGGGAGCCGTAATAAGGCCAATCCATAAAAAAGGTGATATGAGCGCACCACAAAACTATAGGTTAATTAACCTGTTAGATATTGGGGAAAAAGTTTTCTCAAAAATAATTCTGAATAGATTAAAGAACTGGGTGGAGGAATTTTCAATTGTACCAACTGAACAGGGGGGCTTTAAAGAAGGACACTCCACAATCGACCACTGCTTTGCTTTATGGGCAGTCGCACGCAAGTCATTGGAACAAAATGGTAAGATGTGCTGCTGCTTTGTTGACTTTCGAGCAGCGTTCGATTCAGTTGATCGGAACTGCCTTTGGGAAACTCTAGTAAACAAAAACATCCCCGTGGGGTTGCTGAGTATAATAAAAGAGTTACATTGTGGCAATTGGGCCCAAGTAATAAGAGATACAGAGGGGTCACTGACACCAAAAATAGTAATTGAAAATGGCCTAAGACAGGGCTGCGTGTTAGCCCCCCTGCTCTTTGCAATATTCTTGGCTGACCTACCAGCAACCTTAGAGGTTGAAAGAAGTGCAAGCCCAAAAATGGACGGTAAGAAAATTTCATGCTTGCTATATGCTGACGACCTGGTGATTTTGGACCAGACCGAAATAGGCCTCCAGAGAAAATTACATGCGTTTAGAGAATACTGTGAAGGGAAAAGTTTAATTGTAAATATGGATAAAACAAAAATTTTATGTTTCGGAAATAAAGACACGAGTTTTAAATGGATGTTAGGAGATTTTAAACTGGAAATAGTGAATGAATATCGCTATCTGGGCGTATGGTTTGACAGGAAGTTAAAATGGTATACACATTTAGAAGCTCAAAAAGCAAAGGCCGTCTCATCAATCTGCGGATTGAAGAAATTTAATCGGGACTATGGATATATGTCACATAGACCGCTGTTAAAGGCTTTTAGCTCTATGATCCCACCACAGGTGTTATATGGAGTAGAGATCCTTTATCTAAGCGGTAAGCAAGTTTGGGACCAAGAGGAAGGTATGTGCCTGAAAACATTGTTGGCGTTACCACGCTCTTCGATGATCCAAGCAATAAGAACCGAGATAGGTACAACTGCTTGGAGTATTCAGGCTCAAATGGCTTTGGTCAGATTTTGGAAACGCCTGGATATAGAGACAGGCCAGAAGATATCACATTGGTGTAGGAAAGAGATTATATCAAGTAGCCTAAAATGGGCGAAAGATACAAGAAAGAAATTATTACAGGCCAGTGAGAATCTAAAGGTAAAAATCACCCAGAGCCAGTTGCAGGTAGAGTTCTCTAAGAAGGAGCTCATAAAATATGGACAAGAAGCCTCAAGAAGAGGAGATATGGTCTACTTGGAGAAGAAAAAATCTGTGCAATTAATGAGGGATTCATGGCGAAAAGAAAATTGGTTCCCCTATCTGGAAATTTTACCAAACATGGGGTATAGACAGGAGATTTTAAGAATAAGAATAGGTATAAATCCCTGGTTGGCAAATGAGGAACTGAAAAGAAAAATGTTATATTTTGATGGCCATTGTAAGTGTAATTTGGGCACTAAAGGTGATATATTGCACATTCTGTTGGACTGTACAACGCTACTAGAACAGCGTAAATGTTATCTCCGCCCAATATTTTTAAAATATGAAATAAGGCAAAGGAATAAGGCAGCAGAACTACTTACTGAAATGCCAAATCTTGATATAGCGATTGCAATTGGGAAATATATGAAAGAAATTAAAAATAAATGAATACATTTCCTAGCAATGAATTAGTTAAAAGATTTAATGATTTTAAACCATTTTAACTTTTGTATTATGGTATTAATATCGTATTTTATAAGAATATCTTTATATTGCATATATTTTAAAATGTGTTGAGCCTCCCTGAGCAGGAAAACTGGATTCATGTACTATCTATTGAAAAATTGATCAATTCCCTAACATTGATAATGTATATATTGTGATGTTTTTTTTTTTTTTTTTTTTAATTGGTTCCATAATTGTTTAAAGACCAAGGTCTAAATAAACATTGTTTTTGACTGACTGACTGAGTGGGATGCTCTAAAAGTGGTGGTGAGGGGGGCAACGATTGGACAGTTAGTTGGTGCTAGACAAGAGACACATCAAAGGCTGAAGGACGTTGAACATAGGCTACATGCACTGGAGAGGGAGGCAGTGTCAGACCCTGACAAACAGGGGGCATTGCAATCCGCACACACAGAGCATGCGGAGATGCTGGAGACACTGCGGACAATAGACTACAGGGCATTTCTCCAACGAAAACACACCAAAGCGGATAGATCAGGTGAACTACTTGCCCCCATTGTTAGAGCTAGACCAGACCCTCCAATCATAACTAGAATCCGAACCCTAGCAGGACATATAGTCCACACACAAGAAGAAATAAATGCGGCCTTCCATGATCACCTTGAAGCTCTCTATGCACCCCCTGTTCCGGTAGAAAGCTCCTCAATCACTGAGTTTTTACAAGACCTCCCATTCCCAGTGCTATCTGCTGATGTGCAGAAAGAGATAGTTGGTCCTATCACTCAACTCCGCGCTGCAATCAAGGGTCTAAACCGTAACAAGATGCCTGGGATGGATGGGCTCCCTGTAGAATTTTACCAGACCTACTGTAAATCTTTGGTACCCGCACTGGAGGCCGTATTCAAGACCGCTTTTGAGATTGGCCGCCTGCCAGATTCCACCATGCAGGCATTGGTCACGTTCATACCCAAACCAGGGCAGGACGGGTTGGAGATGTCTAACTACAGACCCCTCTCTATGTTATCAACAGAATATAAAATTATAAGCAAGGCCCTGGCTAATCGCATACAACCCTGTCTTACTACGCTTATCCACCGAGACCAGTGCAGTTTCCTACCAAACCGCAGCACCGCTCTGAACACTAGACGGCAACATTATGTTATGAAGGCCACCCCACGAGCTTACCAATACGCAGGGTGTATGGCGCTGGACCTTAAAGAGGCATTCGACTCCCTCTCCTGGGACTTCATGTTCACGACTCTGAGACGGTTTGAATTCGTGGACACATGCCTTAAATGGGTCTGCTTATTGTATACGGCCCCTACGGCCAGGGCTCGCACAGGTCGCTACATTTCAGACCATTATAATATCTACATAGGCACGAGGAAGGGATGCCCTCTATCCCCCCTGCTATTCGTCCTTGCACTAGAGCCCTTGGCCCTAGCCTTACGGGTCTCCGCGGACCGGCTTGGCATTCCTATCGATGGAGTGTGACACCTGATGTCCATCTATGCAGAGTACATCCTCCTCTACTTACGAGACCTGACCTCTGATAATGCCCCTCCCCCTAATATATTTGCCACCTTTGAGCGATTGTCGGGCCTGGCCATAAACCCTGAGAAATCGATGAGCTATTTCTTCCAAGAGGCACCACATCTAACCCGCCTGCAATTCGGCACCTATACCGAACTGGTAACTCCTACCACCTTTAAGTGCCTAGGAATCCAGGTCTATAGAACACAGGAGGATCAAATTGAGGGCAATATACAGCGGGCAATAACAGGGCTCCGTGCTAGTGTATGGTTTTGTTCCTCTCTACCTTTATCGGTGATGGGACGGATCGCTATCTCAAAAACGGTGATGCTGCCTCGCCTATTATATTACTTTGTGAATCTACCCGTGATCCTCCCGCAGTCCATTTTTAACACATTAAACACTATACTGGTGAGTCTTATCTGGGGTACCGGCCGCAGATGAGTAAGTCTTCGGAAGCTCCAACTGGAAACACATAATGGCGGCCTGGGAGTCCCTGACTTCCGAGGCTACTACTACGCAAGCCAGCTCCAGTGGCTCTCATACTGGACCGCAGGGAGGAATTTGCAGGAGATTGGGTTCACGCTGCAGAGGCTAGATCGAGGGGAGCTGCATTCCTTGCTGCTGCCGAGGGCTAGGATTCCACCAGACTGTCCTCCCCTACTGAAGACTGCCTATTATGTTGGCCCTATCTTATACATCTACGGCGATCCCTTATGCCGCGAACATTCCCATCCTTAGTATCCCTACACCGCAAGGCAGATTCACGAAGACCAAAATACGAGACTGGACAGACAATGAGGTTGAAGGGGTGGGGGCGTTCTTTGGGGATGGCGCCATGCTGGATCACAACTCCTTCATGCAGGCCACGGGAGCACCCCCCGCTTATATCTTTTACACGCTACTATGACTCATTACCTCAGAACCGCATGGGCCCCACAGAGGAATGAGCCCCACAACATGATTTGGTACACCTATTATACTATATGGGACCCGGGGGGCATTTAGTATGCTGGCTATACACTGGAGTCATGGCACATGCAGCAATTGCACTTACCTCCCTTAGGGCGCACTGGGTGGAGGACTCTGGAGTTGAGATTACGGATAAAGCATGGAAGAGTATACTGGAGCACTCCCAAAAAGTATCGCGTAATGTGAAACTCAAATTTATTCAGACGATGATCCTTCATAGGTCATATCTCACCCCAAAAAAGATACATTGCATGTTTCCAGACTCCACCCACTGTTGCCCCCACTGTAGGGGAGACGAGGCGGACTTTGTCCATATGCTGTGGTCTTGCCCCTGCATACGGGGTTATTGGGAGAGAGTTCGCCACTCATTGACGGTAGTAACGCAGCTCCCGGTTCCGGATGAGGCCCTGACTTCCTGGTGGGCCTTCGAAGGCGCTCAGGGGTGCAAAAGGTGCGGTTAAAGTTCTTGGACCTAGCACTCATTTTAGCGATCAGAGTTCTTACTATGAGGTTCGAAGTCCCCCAGATGCCCGGTGGTCACTGTTTGGTAAACTGACATGCTTCAGTGGGGACGGGCGGAGGGTGCAGGTCTTCGCAGAGAAGAAGAGAGAGGGCTAAGAAAGCATCCCATCTCACTGGAGAGGGAGGCTATGATAATTGAACTGGAAGCACTTGATCTGTCCCCTATATAAGCTACCCCGACCCAGCAATACACAAGGACGCCTTATGGCCTTTCGGACTTAGGTCCTGAGACCCGAGAAAATATGTTCTTGCCATGAAAATTACATCCCTTATGAGAATAATGTACATAGACTAATTACGATCACCGTGTAAGTTGAAGTAAGAACGACCAGGCGTGGGGTAGGGAGGGCTGGGGGGGGGGGAAATGAGTTAGAATAAGCTTTATTAGTTGAATGTTAATATACACAACTTTGTAATGACACTAACGAGAGAACGTTTCCACTGTTTGCTTGGTAGCATTATTGCCACAGAATGCGACCCTTGGTCCTTTTTCTCTTGTTTATAGCATATAGGACAATGGAAACAGAACTTCTGTGTGGGCATATGTATTGTAGTTGATGTACTAAGAGAAAAGAACAAAACAGACCGTATCGACTGAATCTTGCTTATGCTATGTATCTGGCATATTGCGTTCATCAATAAAGTGTTAAAAAAAAAAATCAGACAGTAGGGCCACAAGAAAGACACTGAAACATATAAGTATATGTCATATATTTTTAGCATATCTCTAATTGCCTACAGCCTATATTAGGGGTAACTTCTATGTAGTAGAAGGCTAATTTGTAGACTTGAAAACATGTTGTAAATGTCAAGTCTGCCTACCAGTAACACTGCACAGACAGGCTCCCCAGTAGCAGGCCTGAACCATGTTGAAAGGGGAAGTAGTCTGCATGGCTGACTTCTTAGTGTCAATTCCTCAGTACATATATGACTGAATGCATCAGTCCCTTCCTGGCTCTGTCTTTGCATATTGTAGGTAGTACGCTAGCATCTGAGTGCCTCTCTTACTGACTGTATGGGTCTGTGAACTTGCAAGGAGAGAGCTTCATGGATTGGTTACTAGCTGTATTAAAGAGTATTAGGGTATACCTGTATGTATGTGACTGCTCTATTAGGCCTATTTACATTACAGCTCTGTGTGTCTGAGAGTAAATGTTGTAGTAACTCGGTGGATGTTTTTCTTGTTCTGTAAGGGCCTGTATCCTTTTCCAAATTGGTATGTGAGTTCCAGGATAGGTGTAAGGATGCAATTAAAACTGGACATTTGAGTCTATAAGTGCACATTAGAGACACTGAAACTTGAAAGTATATGCCTTATGTGTTAAGCACATACCTCATCACTGCCTATGATCGGTTTACAGACTACCTTAGGGATGACTTATATGTGGTAGAAGAGTGATTGTTAGACTCGAAAACATGTTGCAAATATCAAGTCTGACTAGCAGTAACACTGCACACACAGGTTGTCCAGTAGCAGGCCCAAGGCATGTTGAAAGGGCAAGTGGTTTGTGTGGCTGACTTATTAGAGTCCATTTATCAGTACATATCAGAATGAGTACTGTGTCCCTGTTTGGGTGTGTCTTTGTATTTTAGGGCAGTATATTGGGACATGAGTGCCTCTCTTAGTGACTCAATGCAATCTCTAAATCTGTATGTAAAGGGCCTGCATAAATTGGTTACTGCTTGAGATATCTCTGTGTGCAGCTGCCTTCAATAGGCCTAGTTACAAAATAGCCATGTGTTTCTAGAAGTGGACACTGAACAACCTCTGTCCATGTCTGACTGGGTGTGTAAGAGACTGTATGCTTTTTCTAGATACCCATGAGAGCTGCAGTACAGGTGTGAGAGAGGATGTATAATTAGATACATGGCTCTGTAAGTGCAGATGGGAGTCACTAAACCTTGAAACTGTATGTCTTATGCTTTAAGGACATACCTCACTGCCTATGGCCTATCCTACAACCTATGTTACTGATGAGTTATAAGAAGCATAAGAAGACTTAATCGACTTGAAGAAATATTTTAAATGTGAACTCTGCCTATCAGTAACACTCATACACATCTTATGTTAGAAAGTATATACGCACACACATCACGCAATATCCTTTATGTACATACTAGATTACAGTTCTCTTTCATATAGGACAACAGCAACTTAACATTTGTCAATGTTTTTTTAAATCTGAAACCAAGCAAGTAGTAACACTTTATACATATACACTACAGTACCAGATCATACCACAAGTACAGTACTAAAGTATAATCTTACAAAGTAATTCAATATACCAATTGCAGATAAGGTATCAAACTATATAGGACATACAAATGTTCACTAAACCACCACCAACGTTTTCGGTCATCTAATTCAAAATAGATGATTCAGCGGATAACTTTTTTGGCTACTGACTGTTTGATTATTTAAATGCCTTTGTATGTTACTCTTTACATTTATATATCAATTACTTTTCAAATAGTTGACTAGCGCTATATCCATTTCCTTTCATCTGTAAAAAAAAATTTCAGGCTCTTTAAATGTATGTCATTGCTTATATCAGTAATACTTTAAATATCCTACTTAAAACTGTCACTTATAACTAACTATATATATATTCACTGAAAAAACCATAGGTTTCACACATGTTATAGTTAGCTGGACATTTTACTGATAAAAAACCAATGAAATTCCCCCGTTATAGTTACTGTAGGCAACTATAAATCCTCTGCTGATGCTAATACTGTATTTAGACACTTATTTGCCCATGTCTTCTTCCATTAAATTTTAGCTATACACATATTACAAATATTTTTTTTTCATAAAGACACATATGTCATCAGCAGAGGATTACGGTCGCGTGAGTTATAGTTGCCTACAGTAACTATAACGGGGGAATTTCATTGGTTTTTTATCAGTAAAATGTCCAGCTAACTATAACATGTGTGAAACCTATGGTTTTTTCAGTGAATTTGCAAGGTTTTTTAAATGCTAATTCCTAACTATAACGTGTGTGAAACCTATGGTTTTTTCAGTGAATTTGTACGGTTTTTTAAATGCTAAGTTACTTTACGCCACTTCGCGCACCGTGCGCACATGGAGGAAACATATGCTGAGCATCGTTGTGACAGGTAAAATATATGCTTTGTTTAACACTAATAAGCCATGCAAAAATGGTGCCCTGCGGGCACCATTTGCACACGGGGTGGGGAGAATGTGGATTTTTTTTTTGTTTTTAATTATTTGCTACCGTACGCGTACGGTAAGCGTAATCGGCGAAATTTGCGAAAAAATTAAAATCCCCTTTTTTCACTTGGGGGATCGTTGGGGACTCCCTCGATATGGCTAGGTGCTTGGGAGCTGTCTAAACAGCCCCTTTACATGTTTTTGCACTTTGTTTTACAAGCCCCTGTCTGAGTGCGAGGGAGAAAATGGCGGCCGCCGCTTCCTGGTTTCGACCGATTCGAATGTTTACTAAGATCTAAGGGCCAATCAGAATCGCGCTCGCGCACGTCACCATACGCGTACGGTAAGCGCACCGTAAGCGCACGGTAAGCGCACCGTAAGCTGCCACAGATATATATATTGATTTAAATGCTATTTTCTTAGAATCTACTGAACAGATTTACACCAAACCAACAAAAGACACTTCCTTGAACAGGGGACTACCTCTCTGCCAAATTTCATTAAATTCTGTTCAGCCGTTCGGGCTGTAGCTGTGTCTAAAGGTCCTTTGGAAAAATGCATGGGAAAAACGCGTTTTGGGACCCCCCTTTTATCTCAGTCCCCGCTTGACGAATCCCCCCGAGACTTTCAGGGTAGGAGCGGAGCGTAGCGCCCCACCTATTTTGAAAAATTCGCGAGGATTCGTCGACCGGCGCCAAAGTTATTCAAAATAGAATGTTGCGGATTTCCTATGGAAACGTGGTCCTAACTATAACTACCTACTATAACTACCTACTGGCGACCGCCAGTAGGTAATATATATATATATATATATATATATATATATATATATATATATATATATATATATATATATATATATATATATTCACTGAAAAAACCATAGGTTTCACACATGTTATAGTTAGCGGAAATTTTACTGATACAAAACCAATGAAATTGCCCCGTTATAGTTAGTGCTGGCAACTATAACTCACGCGACCGCAATCCTCTGCTGATGCTAATACTGTATTTAGACACTTATTTGCCCATGTCTTCTTCCATACATTTTTAGCTATACATATATTACAAATATTTTTTTTTATAAAGACACATATGTCATCAGCAGAAGATTGCGGTCGCGTGAGTTATAGTTGCCAGCACTAACTATAACGGGGCAATTTCATTGGTTTTTTATCAGTAAAATTTCCGCTAACTATAACATGTGTGAAACCTATGGTTTTTTCAGTGAATTTGCAAGGTTTTTTAAATGCTAATTCCTAACTATAACGTGTGTGAAACCTATGGTTTTTTCAGTGAATTTGTACGGTTTTTTAAATGCTAAGTTACTTTACGCCATTCGAGGCGTGCGCGCCCACTTAACGCAGTGCTTTCCGTGCACGGTTTTTATCAACTTTAATAAGCCCTGTACATTTGGTGGCCTTCGGCCACCAAAAGCACGGGGGGTGGGGTCAATGTGGATAGTGTTTTTTTTTTCGATTTTATAATTTCATGTTGCCAAAATATAGTTTTTTTACTGATGTAATAAGCCCTGTACATTTGGTGGCCTACGGCCACGAAAAGCACATGGGGGGGGTAATTGTGGATAGTGTTTTTTTTATTTCTATTTTTTACCGTACGCTTACGGTAAGCGTACGGTAAGCGTACTCGGCGAAATTGCCGAAAAAAAAATAAAACCGTTTTTGATCTTGGGGGATGTTTGGGGACTCCCTCAACATGACTATGTGGGAGGGAGTTGTCAAAACAGCCCCGTAACATGTTTTTGGGCATCATGTTTGATAAATAACACTCAGTGCGAGAGACAAAATGGCGGACGCCGCTTCCTGGTTTCGGCCGATTCGAATGTTTACTAAGATCTAAGAGCCAATCAGAATCGCGCTCGCGCACGCCACCGTACGCGTACGGTAAGCGTACGGTAAGCGTACCGTAAGCGGGCTCAGATATATATATTGATTTAAAGGCTATTTTCTCAGAATCTACTGAACAGATTTACACCAAACCTACAAAAGGCACTTCCTTGACCTACGGACTACCTCTCTGCCAAATTTCTAGTAATTCTGTTCAGCCGTTCGGGCTGTAGCTCGTTCTAAAGGTCCTATGGAAAAATGCATGGGAAAAACGCGTTTTGGGACCCCCCTTTTATCTCAGCCCCCGCTTGACGAATCCCCCCGAGACTTTCAGGGTAGGAGCGGAGCGTAGCGCCCCACCTATTTTGAGAAATTCGCGAGGATTCATCGACCGGCGCCAAAGTTATTCAAAATAGAATGTTGTGGATTTCCTATGGAAAAGGGGTCCTAACTATAACTACCTACTGGCGACCGCCAGTAGGTAATATATATATATATATATATATATCATGCTCCGTGGGGTGTCCGACAAGCGAGCAGCACTCGAAACCACAGACCGCTTTTTCCCCAATAAAAAGCCTTTATTGGTATGAGCAGTACACATTTCAGTCCATTAAAAGCAGCCGACCGCTGCCTGACGCGTTTCGAGATTAACTCTTCCTCATAGGCAATGGCGGTCGAGAGAAGGCAAGGAGGGCTGCCACTTCCTACTTCTGCTATATCGTGGGATCTGATTGGTCCGCTCTGGATGAGCAACACGTTGCAGTCTGGGAAATGCAGTCCTCAATAGGTCCTCTGATGGATGCCTTCTTAACAACAGGGGGCCACTGAGCTCGATACACGGGACTCAATTGTGGAGCACGGATCTTGGATCTAGAGCAGTGACGCATTCCAGGGCTCACTGAGGGCTTTATCGAGCATTTAACAAGAAGGCATCCATCAGAGGACCTATTGAGGACTGCATTTCCCAGACTGCAACGTGTTGCTCATCCAGAGCGGACCAATCAGATCCCACGATATAGCAGAAGTAGGAAGTGGCAGCCCTCCTTGCCTTCTCTCGACCGCCATTGCCTATGAGGAAGAGTTAATCTCGAAACGCGTCAGGCAGCGGTCGGCTGCTTTTAATGGACTGAAATGTGTACTGCTCATACCAATAAAGGCTTTTTATTGGGGAAAAAGCGGTCTGTGGTTTCGAGTGCTGCTCGCTTGTCGGACACCCCACGGAGCATGATTTATTGGCGGCCGTCCTGCCGCCGAGCAAGCACCATCCCAGAAACAGGGGGCCACTGAGCTCGATACACGGGACTCAATTGTGGAGCACGGATCTTGGATCTAGAGCAGTGACGCATTCCAGGGCTCACTGAGGGCTTTATCGAGCATTTAACAAGAAGGCATCCATCAGAGGACCTATTGAGGACTGCATTTCCCAGACTGCAACGTGTTGCTCATCCAGAGCGGACCAATCAGATCCCACGATATAGCAGAAGTAGGAAGTGGCAGCCCTCCTTGCCTTCTCTCGACCGCCATTGCCTATGAGGAAGAGTTAATCTCGAAACGCGTCAGGCAGCGGTCGGCTGCTTTTAATGGACTGAAACGTGTACTGCTCATACCAATAAAGGCTTTTTATTGGGGAAAAAGCGGTCTGTGGTTTCGAGTGCTGCTCGCTTGTCGGACACCCCACGGAGCATGATATATATATATATATATATATATATATATATATATATATATATATATATATATATATATACATTATCAATCTCATTATTAACATACCTGTTAATTATTGCACTCGGATAGGTGATTTTGTTGGGTATGTGGCACTCTTAGACTTGTATCACACTAATATGATTAAATAATATTTAACCTGCGATGCTTAAAGAGGAGAAAGATTCACCCTACTTCTCTTAAACTGATCAAAAAGATTGGTAAAACAACATTCAAATCTCTAGCACATGCAAACTCAGTCCATGTTTAAATACAATAATTATCAGTGCTTCTTTGAAAATTAATGATTCACATTTGAAAATATGTCTTTTATTTTTTGCCCACTGGCCTTTTCAATTACTTATTCAGGCAGCCAACATGTGTTTCGTCTTTTGGTGGAGTACCTGATGACTTCCTCAGAGCTAAAAAACATAAGAATGGTCCCCAATGTAATGCACATTCATTAACATATTCCTGTAAACATTGCAAAAGTCTGTGGACATTGTGTGTCCATTTGGAATTCTTAATTGCATTGTGGTAATACAATGGAATCCCATGATTCATTATCTTGCACTATCAGTAAGACATTGCCTATTTACAATGATTGCATACCACTATGCAAAATGCTTTTATATTATAAAATATCCTATTATATTTATTTGTGGAAACCATAAGAAGTGTGGCACAACTCCAGTAATTCACCAAAACTTTAATACAAAACACTGCCTGTGCACCAATCCATAGACCACTAAAGTAAAGAACCATGCAATCCTCTCCAAGTACCTGATAGCTTCTTTCAATCTGTGTGCTCTGGATAAATCCTGTAAGATGAGCAACAATATCTGATTACCAACATGTATCACACTCATCCATACCCACATCCCACTCAGTAATACATCATTATTCATACCTGCAAACCAGGTTCTACTTCCTACCCATATGTGCTGTATTGAGGTAATTCCCAACTGAATCCTAAATATATGTTAAAGGAGAGGGGTTCTTAATAAAGCACTACTTTCCATATGTATCATTTTTAAGAAGCCAAAATTGCCCTAATTAAATATTTTCCTTATAAAGCCATTATGAAAAGCACACACACTCACCAAATCTCATGGAATATATTTGTTGAACGAAATCCTAAGACTCTGACATTGGAAGCACTTAATATACCCGCTCGATCTCTGAGTGAGCTCCATAGAGTGCAACCAACATGTGTAGCTGCAGTGGCAGCTCTAGCTCACCCGATTGAGGCCCAAACTCAGCCAACTTCATCATCAGCGTTGAAAAATATAATTAACCACAGAAGTAGGGCCTGTGGGCCGTGTCTTACAATGAATGAGCAAGTAAATGCACAAAGGGAGGCTCGAACTCCACAAGATATTGGCCAAAGGGATATATTACAACAGGTATCCCTAGTGAGGGAGGAATCAAGACCACCCAACCTGGCACCATGAACATGAAACATTTACCCCACGCCTGTAGGCGATTACCCGCTACCAGTTCTCCACCCTCCACCAGAAGCCTCCCCATTGGCATTGGTCTTGGCTAACGTACCACCGCTCAGGGACAATCAGTTTGAATCGACATCACAGTTAATGGACACATCCCTCCATTGGCTTTCAAACAATCTTAAGAACTCGGGCATTAGGAACCATTATCTGGCCAATAAAAGTATCATGCCCAGAATAGTGGGGTGGGTGGGCAGCTCAGCAAGGACTATCGAAGGGATTTGTGTAGTGATACATTTTAACTCCGCACAGGTGGGCTATATGCTCCTGGACAATCTCCATAGGTCTCCCTCCAGGTGTACCCAGATTATTCCCCTACCATTGGAGCATTTCTATAAGCAGGCTATAAGCTCAAGGGAGGGTATGAGGCCAAGGTTGGGTCAACCCCCAATAAGACATATGGAGGGCTCTAACATCTTCTAGGGGATAAGGCTCGAAAATAGTTTGGCTCCCCTTTCTGACCTGGATTCATGTGATTGACCACCACTGCCCAATGGGAGAACATCTATATCAGTTGGTCCAGCACAGGTAGTGCAGACAACGCTCATGTCCTCTCCCTTGCAACATATAGTAGAAGAAAATAAGATTACACTAGCTTCCTGGAATGTGGCAGAAATTGCCTCAAAGGTAGGCAATGAGCAATGGCTGAACCTTTGGAATTTCCTGGAGATTATCTGCTTCCAGGAAACATGGGCTTAGGAGCCGGTGTTCTTCCCTGGATTCTGCACTTTCCATACTCCTGCAGTAGCATCTAACTCAGGTAAAGCAAAGGGGGGATTTTTGACTTTGATTTCAAACACCGTCCCCCTACTAGTAAAACAGGTTGGTTCACCAAACACCCATTTCCAGTTCTTATATATTGACCAAAGAAATGAAGGACCCTGGATTTTAATCAATTTTTACAACAATGAATTCGGGAGAAATATGAAGAAAGTGGTAGAGTACCTAAACAGGGAGCTAGGTAAAATTATGAAAATCCAAAATAATAGTCCTTCCCATATTATTTGGGTTGGGGACTTTAACACACACCTTTGCAAACAGAAAGAGTCTAAGGTGTGTGGCTGAGCTGACCCTCAGGGTAATCCTCTAACACACTTCTCACATAATGAGTATGGCGACAGCCTAAATAATCTCCTATTTGCGAGCAATCTGGGAATAATTAATAATTTAATTGCAGGCCAGACAGGGAAAACATTCAGGCGGGGCAGCCAGGAGTCAACAATTGACTTAATTTTAGTCTCCTCTTTGTTATGCGGAAAAGTGGCCCACTTAGATAACCTGTTCACATGATACAGTGATCATGCCATCTTATTTATGTCTCTAAACCTTCCCTGTAAGACAAAAAAACACCAACAGATAGTAGACAATATATCGCTAACTAGGAAAAATGGCTACCAGCTAAAATGGGCACTGGTTTTGAAGCTGAACTTGGGCAATGAAATAATACCCCACGCAAAGGAAGATATTATAAAGTGCCTGATTGAGGGGTGTTCACCTTTACACATAGTCACCCAGTTCATAGCCCTCTTAACGAAATTAAAACTGGCACTTATTCGCCCTAAGCCTGCCAATTCTAATCAAACCATAGGATGGTTTGACCATGAATGTTCCACATCAAGGAAGGACCTCATTACAGCCATAAAAGCTCCCCACAGAGATCCAGCAGTGATAAAATCTCTACGAAACAAATATGAGCAGGCGAGGAAACAAAGAGAGAAGACCATTAGGGAGAAGGCTTGGAATGACCTTGAGCAAGTAGCTGCCTCGGGCAGCAGCAGGAAATTATGAAGAGTTATAAATGCCCCTTATTTTAAAGATGTAAAGGACCCCTGTTTGGACTCACACGTTGATGAGGACACATGGGTTGGCCACTTTGAAAGTATTTTTGGTTCCAACACCCCCCTAGTCCCACCATCTACGGACCAATACCGATCGCTACAAGGCACCCAGATATTTTTGCTAGCAGAGGATAGAAGAGGGCTGGAGTCTTGTGCACCTGGGAAGGCCCCGGGCCCTGATGGGATCCTGATCGATCTTTTCCTGCAGAACTATGATATGTGGGTCCCCCTACTAATGCATGTTTTTAATAGTATAGCGATAGAGGGTCCTCCCCCATCCTGGAATCAGAGTGTAATTGTCCCTATCTATAAGAAAGGGGATAGGGGCATTTCTAAGCACTATCGCCCTATTTCCCTTCTCGATACCACTGCAAAGCCGATGGGCCGGCTCTTATTATCTAGATTGGAGGACTGGGCTGAAGGGAACAATATATTGATGCAGGCCCAGTATGGGTTCTAGAAGGGAAAGGGGACGGTGGATCAATACCTTAATTTATCACTCTGCATTGAAAAATACACCAAAGTGAAAAGGGGGGGTATCTACATGGCCTTTATGGACCTCTCGGCGGCCTTCGACTGTGCGTCCCATCAGAAGTTGTGGCCTATACTGGAGGGGATGGGGGTTGATCCCTTGATAATCTGCTTTATTTGCCAGCTGTACGCCAATGCCACTGCCTGTGTTCGTTATGGCGCAAATGGGGAATGTACACATTCATTTAAGATCGAGAGGGAAGTCAGGCAGGGATGCATCCTCACCCCGTTTCTTTTTTCCATCTATACAAATGGGGTGGAGCGCGCCCTGACTGGGTCACCTCTGGACGTGCCTACATTTGATAACACCCCCCCTTTCAATACTGGCGTACACTGACAATGCGGTTTTAATTGCCAGGAAAGGGGTTGCCTTACAATCTCTTATAACTTCATATGCTGCAATCATAGCCTCATTAGATCTTAGAGTAAATGAAACAATATCATTTGTTATCATAGCAGGAGCCAATGGAAGAGCAAAATGCCCCCATTTCCAGTTCGCCTCGAAGTGGTGGACTCCTTCCCATACCTGGGGGTCTAATTCAATAAGAACCACTCCCGAAGAAATCTGGTGGCAGCAAGAGCTCTAGGTATGGAGAGGAGTCTATAAGCTATCAAGGGCTTTGCAAGGAAGCTTGGAGCCAGTCATCTGGACATGATTAAAAACATCAATTGTGTTAAAACTAAGGCAATGGAAACATACCAAGCGGGAGTTTGGGGGATGGCATCCTTGGACCATCTACAAAGTATGGAAGACACCTTTTTTTATAATCAGGTGTCATCACTCCACTCACGTTCGAACTATATTTTGCATCTTGAATTGGGGTTACCCTACTTGCAGGATACCATCAGATTGGCTGCAATCTTATTTTGGCTTTCAATCTGGCGCAGGTCCATTGTCAATTTATCTCAACGTATAATTTGCACTCGTCTGAAGCTGGACCACTATAATAGGATTGGGTGGCTTAGATATGTGGAGGCTATGTTGACCGCACTTGGGCAGGGAAAGCTGTTCAGGGACCCCTCACTGTGTGGGAAGGTCTCTAAACAGCAAATCATTGACCTATTTCTTCAGCGGGCCAACTTCCTTTGGAGGGAAAAGAATCAGCAACAAAAGGCGTTATGTGCATATGACCTTATTCCACCCAGATTAGGGGAAGGATTTTCATACCTCTTGTGTATTAGCTATGTACATCATAGATTTATACTATTGTGCTTTTATCTGAATTACATCCCCCTGATGTTGGCCTTACCAGTGAGGAAGTTTAAACATTCAGATCTGCCCCCCTGCGATAATCACTCACCCCAAACGGACTTACATGTAGTTTTATTTTGTAAGTTTTATCAAAATGAGAGGGAAGCTTTTATCCTTCTGATTCCAAGTGTCAGAATTTTTCGGAATGCAGGGTGGCACTGTACTTTTTAAAGGGACTCTCTTATCTCTTTGTCTGCTTCTCTGCAGCATGTTTTCAATGGGCATGCGTGAGAAAGAGGAAGAACCGGGGTATGCTGATTTGAACCGCTGCATAAACGGAATTATCATTAGTAATGTGAACTTAAGAAGTCAAAACATCTCAGAAAGACTGTGTCTGTTCTTTTATATGGTTTTATATATTACCCCTTCTGTGCAGGTCCCATTGGTTGACACTCATAATAACTTCATAACTTCACAAATATTTTAAATGTTTTAACTGTTTTTTATATGGTTTTATAAGATTATGAATGGTGTACCTGATGAAATGATGCTTTTATGATCTATTTTAAAAAGAGATCGAATAAAGAAATATTTGATTTGATTTGACTTATTGTATCCAGTATTGGGGGACTGACAGAAAGGTTATCTGAATATGAGGATATTTTTTTGCAGACCTTTGTTTCCAATCTTCCTTCCTTTATCAAAGACACGAAACACATACTGAATTTAATTACTGATGTGACCTAGGAGCATGGATTGATTTTAGTAACCATGTATGAGGTAGCCTTAGCCACAACAATTAGACATGACATAGGAATGAAGGCACAGGGAAATATATTGAACACAAGATCGGCATGCCTGTGGAAACATACTGATATGCATATAGTAATGACTGAGCTAACTCTTGACAATAATGTGTTTCTTTTTTTAAATGAAAGGCACCCTCAGAGACTTATTCACTCACTCACAGGCCCACTCAAAGACTCATGTCCTCACTCACAGACCCAGAGAGACAGGTATGCAGCCACTCCCAGGCCCACTCAGACACACACACCCACACACATTGAGACACTCAGGTACTCACTCGTCCAATAAGACACTCATGCACTCAGTCACACACTCCCTCTAAAGGTTACAGATTACTGTTAGAATAACACTTAAACACATTAAAAATTCAGTTAACAAACCAATAGTCACATGTTCGTTACAGTTAGGAAATAATAAACCTTAGAAATTCACTTAGAAAACCAATATTTACAGGGATGTTATAGTTAGGAAAGAGAATTGAAAAAATCTTAGAAATTCACTGGAAAAACCAAAAGATACAGGAACGCTTTATGGTTCAACACTGTTTTATTTTATTTCCTGTTCTCGCTAATATGTCAGTGTTTGCGAATACGCCAGCCTTTGAGAATATCACATGACTATGGGCAAAAGGCATTTCATTGGACAAGATACATTTCAGTATTCTGGAAATGAAGTCCCCCCCCAGTTTTCTTTTCTTTAGCCTTTCAGTGATGATATTGGAAGTTTGCATTTCAACACCTGCTCTTTTCAATTTGAATATTGATTCAGTTTATTTTTTCAAAATTATTTCCGAATAAAATGGCAACTGGTGGAACAGAAGATCAGCTGGCACACCCTGATGAAGACAGTTCTTTAAAGGAACTGCTGGCAAAGAGGCACATTTTTCACCATCTTCTCCAGAGAGCTGAAACTGTTGGAAAAGTATGTTAAATACTCTTTGTGTGACAAGACCCTACCCAGGGGTACATAAAATAAATATTTGTGTAGCACAACAAATATGTTGACTCACCTGAAGAAGCACCATTCCAACCACTTGGCCATAGCCCAGAGGGAGCACAATGAAGTAAATTTATATACATCAGGTGCACACCCATTGCACCAGGAAACCCTATACCTACTGAGGTTCAGCAACTTCTCCCTGAGAAGTCCCTGAAGCTGCTAAGAATCAGGACATTTTGTTTGAACTACAAAAAAAGTCCTCACTGCAGGTGAACAACTGGTTGCTGCAGTTCTGGAGGTAGCTGTAGTGCTAGAGGCACTCTTGTGGTCTGACACCCTGTGATGATCTGGGACTACCATTATTTTAATTGACGTTGGTGTGTTATTTTACCCTAGCCTGAATGTACGACTTCCTGCACATGCCTTCTTGCAGTCTTTCAATGGGAGCTGTCGCGGAGTAGAACAGCCTTGCCAAGAACAGAACGAGTGGTATGTGCAATTGAAAGCATGAGAGAGAGAGGGGTGTGGAATGTATTTTTTGGTCTGTGCAGTGTTATGAGCAATGGTGCACAAATGTGCACTGTGTTGTACATTGAGAGATGAAGTATGTGATGCTATAAGCAGGGGTGCACAAATGTGCATTGAGTTGGTCATTGGTAGTAATATTAAGTTCTTACTATTTGCTTTGACATGGCCTCGTGTCATCCTGAATTCTGACTCTGCCTGGCTTAAGCTTTATCTGCGTGCACAGCTGGCCAGTCCTAGTAAGATTCCTTTGGTGCAGGGGGGAAGGTTCTCGAACCTTCTAGTGTGTGTTTTTGAGACTATAAAGCTGAGGTTTGTTGACAGCTGAGTTGCTAGCTCACTTATAGATTAGACGTACTGCTGTAAGAGAAACAGAACTTGAGTCCTGGTCGAGAGTCCAAGCCAGCTGTGAATGGGCCCCCCAGCGAGAATAGGCAAGGATGTCGAGTGAACGATTGGGTGAGGTGACTTGTTTCTGACTAGTGCCATTGTGATGCGTGGTTCCTGTGGCTGTGGTCATTTGAGGTGTGTGAGTTTTGATTATTGCCACTGTGATGTGTGGCCAGTGGCTTTGATCATTTGAGGTGCCTTCTTTGTGATGTGTGACTGAGTGAGGTGCACATCCAAAGTAATAATTTGATGTATCTAGTGTATATATCTTTCTGATCTCTTGCAGGACATCCATAATAATTTCTTGAGTCTCATCTCATATTATTTGCTGCTTGTTTATTTATTAGTATTATATATGGATTTAACTGTTGCATTTATCAAGTGTGTTATTATTGCTTGCATATAAATATATATATATATATATCTCAATATATATATATCTATGTGTATTTGAATTTTGTGCATTTGGCATCTGGGAAAGCCTTTCTGCGAGAGAGCTTTTTGTAAAATAAAACCCCCGGCCTTATTCTAAAAAGAGAGTCTTTGCATTTTGTAAAATAAAACTCTTTTCTAGGTGTTGTTGTGTAATGTCTCCTGCTTCCCCGTGGGTTTGAGCCACTGTGTGGGAGATTCTGTATGATCTGAAAGGTGAAGCACGACATTTGGCGTCATTCCACGATTCAAAAAAGTGCAATTCTAAAAGGGGAATATGCTCTCTAAAATGCCTATGTTTTAAGTTGCAGAGTCCCAGATGCATTGTTTGAGTGAGAGATTGTCTCTAATGCATGTTAAACAGATGAGAGGCAAATACAGATATTGAAAAGTATGCAAGATTTTTATCTTAAAGAGGTAAAACACCTTGGTATTTCAAACAGAAATAGTGGTGTCATTTTGAATACATTGCTTAGCATGTATCAAAAATGTGAACGATTGGAAAAAGAATGTAGTGAGCTGAAAAGAGAGTTAGAGGACGCTCAGTTTGAAAACAACTCTTTGAAAAAAGAGTTAAACATGTTCCAAGCTCTGAAGCCATTTACTTTGCTAGGCTGTTCAGATAGCCAGAGGGATTAATTCATAAAAAATGTGGATGTAGAGATGCTGCGAGTTAATCTGCAGGATTCACAGGAGGTTTTAATTAATTCTTTTGAGGGTGTTTCACAGCCAGAAATTAATTTGAAGCAAGAAAATGTAAACGTGCAGGAAGATAAACAAACCAGTCTGTTAGATTTAGCGATCGTTGGTTGCAGTTATGCATCAGACATGTTAGTGAATAACAAATCTTGCTTTACATGGAGATATGCTGTTTTGAAAACAG
Organism: Triturus cristatus; assembly: GCF_964204655.1. Taxonomy (NCBI): domain Eukaryota; kingdom Metazoa; phylum Chordata; class Amphibia; order Caudata; family Salamandridae; genus Triturus; species Triturus cristatus. The sequence goes on from NC_140589.1 coordinate 188,380,434, forward strand.
AAAGGCAGCAATGTGCTTTTGAGTCTGCAAAGGAGATTGTGCAATGTGTTTTAAATGTATGGCCAATACAGAAAGTTGACATTAAATTTTATGTGATTGTTCAGGGGCAGTGTGCTACTTTGAGTATGTTTGAAAAACAAGGAAGGAAGTGTCTGCTTTTAGACTAGTGGACTGAAATATTTTAAAATGCTGGAGAATATTTTGCTTGCATTGTGACAGATGCAGGGCAAACACAGTTGATTTTGACTTGTGCTCTGATAGATACAGGACAGATACAGATGCTTTTGTGCTTTTGCACGCTGACAGACACTGGGCAAATGACAATAAGACATGATGTGATTTTGAATTTTGAATGTTCTCAAATGCAATGGCAAGAAACAAACGTGATCAAGTGGTACATACAGACAGAAACTGCAGTTTTGCATGAACAGTTGGTGCTGGTCCCACTAGGAAGTCCAGGGGTGGTGTTTGAGGTGCCTGAGACAAAGGATTCCCCAGTGAAGTCGCACATTTTTCCACAAAGCTCAGCTGCTGTGTATGCTCATGGTTCTATACATTAACTAGGCAGAACCTTTAATTCCCTTACAGATGAAAAGGCTAAAACCTTGGAGACAGAGGTGGTGACACACGATTCTGATTTGGTGTGCATGACTCATTGCGAGCACCTAGGAGAGAAAGACCATACAAACAGGTGGGCAGAGACTGAAGGGATGCATATCCCCTTAGACTTACTTACAACTGTGATTCCTATGTGTCAGTATGCACAGCGTGAACCAGTCCCACAGAAGGTGACAGGCCAGTTGAAGAAAGGAAAATTACCAGAGCAGATAGAGAAGATGTATTGCCTTGGGCTCACACCAAATGATAAAAGGAGCACGTATTCAGTAGTGTGTGGCTAAATAGTCAGCCATTCTTACTGTGCAGGGAAAAGGAGAGTTTCACTCCAATACCAACAATTCAGAGGCCATAATGTGGGTAGAATTCCCAGATAATTCCCCACAGCCAGCAGAGAATCGTGCAGACAGGAATGATACTATTTTGCCATCAGATCCAAAACAGAGAAAGGAAAACGTGCTGCTTTTTGAAAAATATTTTTTGCAAGAAGAGTAATGCTTGTTTCTTTTCCAGATCATACTGCGACATGTTGGTGTACCTGATCTCCCTGTCCTGCGAGTGGGTGCCTGTGACTGAGTGGGTTGGCGAGGGTGTGGACCCCCTCCCCCCCAACCATGGAGTGATCACCGGACGATGCAAGCTGACATCCTTTGTCTGAATAAACCAGACAAACTTAACAAGCCTTATTTCTGAAAAAGAACAACAAAACATATTGTGAAATTGAAAAGGAATTAAAATGTTCAGTTATAATTTTGAATGCAAGAAGGTTGTGTGTCTTTCACACAGAAGGACATTATTTGTTCAGTTTGCAGAAAAAAAAGAAAAAAAAAACCTTTGTGAAATTGAAATTGAATAAGATGTTTTTTAGTTTAAAGCCTTTGTTTTTTAAGCACAAAATATATATGTTTGGCTGCTTCAACAGTAGAAGTTCCAGAATTAGCCATTTGTGACATTAGGAGCATTACTGAGTTTATTTGCTTGATTCTATTTTGTGTATACATCATATATTTATTCTTGCTGAATATTGAGATATGCATGAGCTATTTTTCAATGCCTTAAAATAATTTTTACGTGCTTTGATGATTTCACAGTTTTAATGTGTGTTTCAATTATATTTGTGTTTTCAGTTCAGCACATGAGTCTATAATGTTACTTTTCGATATTTGCTTCAATCATAGTTGTGCTTTCAGTTAAGATGTTCAGTTTTGTGATATATGTATGTTATAGTAGTCAAAGGTCATGGGTTGGAATGGAGTGCCAGAGGCACTCTTGTGGTCTGACACCCTGTGATTACCTTTAACTGCATCATGTTAATTTACTTTTGTGTGTGTTTTTTACCCTAGCCTGAATGTACGGCTTCATGCATATGCCTTGTTTCTCAGTGGAAGCTGTCACGGAGTAGAACAGGAACCTGAGTCCCGGTCGAGAGTCCAAGCCAGCTGTGAACGGACCCCTCAGTAAGAATTGGCAAGGATGTTGAGTGAACGATCGGGTGAGGTGAATTGTTTCTGACTAGTGCCATTGTGATGCGTGGTTCCAGTGGCTGTGGTCATTTGAGGTGTTTGAGTTTTGATTATTGCCATTGTGATGTGTAGACAGTGGCTTTGATCATTTGAGGTGTTCTCATTGTGATGTGTGCACATCCAAAGTAATAATTTGATGTATCTAGTATATATATATCTTTCTGATCTCTTGCAGGACGTCCCATAATATTTTCTTGAGTCTTATCTCATATTATTAGCTGCTAGTTTATTCATTAGTAGTATACATGCATTTAACTGTTGCATTATATATATATATATGTGTGTGTGTGTATTTAAATGTTGAGCATTTGACATCTGGGAAAGCCTTTCTGTTAGAGAGAATTGTATAAAATAAAAACCCCAAGCCTTATTCTAAAAAGAGCGTGTTTGCCTTTTGTAAAATAAAACCCTTTTCTAGGTGTTGTTGTGTTATGTCTCCTGCTTCGCCGTGGGTTTGAGCCACCGTGTGAGAGCTTCTGTATTATCTGAAAGGTGAAGCAAGACATTTGGTGTCACTCGACGATTCAAAGACAGTAGCAAAGCATCACAAGTGTTATGTTCTTTGTTTTTTTCTACAATGACACTTGTATCCCCAGTTTTCAGCATTTTCTTTAATTACTTTTTCCATTTGCCATTTTTTTTTGTAAAAAACAAACATACATAGTGTTAAAAAACAAAAAGAGTTTGGAAAAATCCCAAAGAAAGTTTTGTATTAGAATCATCTTTCTTGGTTTACAAAACTATTAACTGTATATGTGTGCATGTACACGTGTGTAAGTAAGAGTATGAGTGAGTGAGTTTATGTGTTAGTGAGTGAGTGGCTACATTATTGAGTAACTGGATGTGTAAGTGTTTGAGTGAGTGGATGAGTAAGTGGGTGTGATAGTGGCTGTATAGGTTTGTGAATGAGTGTGTGAGTGTGTGAGTGGTTATATGGGTAAATGAGTATGTGAGTGGTTGTATGAGTAAGTTTGTGGATGTATGAGTGGCGGTATTAGTGAGTGAATGGGTGTGTGAGTGGGTGCATGGGTACATCAATAGCTTTGTGAGTAGCTACATGGGTAAATGAGCAGATGGATGACTGGCTGTATTGGTGATTGAGTGGGTGTGTGAGTGGATGGATGTGTGGGCATGGATGTGTGAGTGGCTTTATGGGTTTGTGAATGAGTTTATAGATGCGTGGCTGTGTGAGTGGCTGTAAATGGTGCATTCGTGGCTGCATGAGTAGATGTGTGGGTGAGTGACAGAATGTGAGTGTCTGTATGGGTGAGTGATTTGGTGTGTCAGCGGTTACATGGAAGAGTGATTCAGTGTGTTGGTGATTGTATGTATGACTGAGTGGGTCTATCACTACCTCTATGAATGAGTGAGTGGATGTGGTAGTAGCTGTATGAGTGGGTGATTGGGTGTGTCAGTAGTTACATGGGAGAGTGACTGTATGTGTTTTTGATTGTATGGGTGACTGAGTAGATGCATAGGTGACTGTGTGGGTGAGTGACTTGGTACATGAAACGTCTCAGAGAAAACATGAAAACTATGCATGAGAATGGTAAACCACTCTCATGCAAAGCAACCATGAATGGCAACCTTCTCAGCTTTTCTCTCACTGATACTGTTGAAGTTAGCAAACAAAAACATCCCCTTCATGTTTTTCTTTTGTTAATACACTTCTTAAAAGTCATTATTTCTTAACCCTTACTTGCAATTCAATTCAAAGTGCTTTATTCGAGAATTACTCATAAAAGCAGACATACAAACATATAATAAAAAACAATTAAATCTGAGATGTCATATTGACAAACGCACAGTTCTTAAAAAGATACAAATTATTTTCAAAGATAAGATAAAATTAATCACAATAATAAAATTCATTATTATAGATAATGCAATTAGGTACAGTTTATATAATTTTTGTGCTATTGAGAGAGCCACTTAGACATATATTTCACAGGTGTAAAGTTCATTAATGTTGTTAGTACAATTAAGTATAATTTTATAAAATCTTTGTTCTAAAAAGAATCATTTAAAATTGTTTTTTCCAGATGACACGATAAATTACACTAAACAGAGAATAGACAATACTCTAGCAGTCTCTGTTCTTCTAGGCAGAGAGTAATCACCGGACTAGCAATCTCTGCCTGATTGTCCATGCCCACCCCAAATACTTGGCGGTGGCAATTATAATCCAAGTTAAAGTTGTCGATCTTACTATGCGCAAAGCCACCATACTACTCTTGGTACCCAGATTCCTACACATAGGCGCCAACCATACACGCCTTGGAGTAGAGTATGGTTTGCAGGAAAACAAAAAGTGGCCAAGTGTTTCATTACCTTCCCCACAAGCTGGGCATATAGCAGGGCCTCCTTCCCTCCATTTAGATGTTAGGTAACGAAGAGGAAGAGAGCCCGCCCTTAATTGAAAAAGCAATTTCCTATCCAAAGGTTTGGATATATAATCCCAATACAGTTCATACATGGGGTACAATTTAACCTCGAGAAAACTAGCAGTCATGGCCCCACAATTGATACTGAGGAGACTTTTGTTAGCGACATTATCCCCAAAAATATTTTTTAGGGTTGCCTTATTCGGGAATGATGCCCCAGCTGGGTCGGACCATAGTGCATTCAGGCCTAGTTCAAATAGTACTAGTTTTAATAGTTTGAACCATCTGATTTTGTTAAAGCAATCTGCTCTAATAACATCAGTGAACCCGGATGCATAATGAGTGAGCTCAGGTGTGGTCCATAACCTACGCCAGTATAGAATTGGTCGTAGTTTGGCCATTTCCGAGATTTCTTTTCTTCCAAGCTCGTATCTCAGAGGCAATAACGGACTACTCTGAGGAGTACCCGTTAGTTTCACTTCCATAAAGAAGCCCAATCTCGTAGTGGTTTTGGGAGTTTTCACAAATTCGCTATGATCCTCAGCTCGGACCCCGGTGTAGCTTTGCAAATATTTGTGAATACCTATGGGAGTCTGAAAAATTACACTCTTAATGCTTTACAACTAATGTAATCTTTATTACATACATGTGACTGAGAAAATAAACCCTTGTTAATATATAAAGACTCTATGCCACTCTAATTTTAGCAAACAGACTACAGTCTCTTTAATACCTTTCTCCCATTCTCTTTTAGAAGAGATTCCAAAGAAACCTCCTTTAGAGCATCCTCTTGAACCAGTAGGTCATAAGTTCACAGCACATTCAAGAAGCAGCATATTGCTCTTCAACTCAACTACAGCAGGTATGGTTGACTGTTTGCAATAAAAAACATACCAAGGATTGCATAGATTTTTTTTTATTTTTACCAGAGCAAATCACAGACATATTTACTGTTCCTCAAAATTCAATACCTAATTATAGCTATCTTCATATTTACACCCTCAATCAAATATGTTATTTTGTACCACCAGTACTTGACCTTAACTGCCTTCAATTTGAAAACAGTCTCATTCTACTCCAGCCTGTCTCCTGTGTACTACTCTTCCTTGCCTTTAAAATGGTTAGAGAGTGAATTGTGGGTCACAACTTTGTGTCTTGAGCTAGAGAGTGTGCTAGAAAGAGAGACAGACAGGGACTTTGGTTTGCCTAATATGGACATTACTTGGATTGGCCAGAGTGGGTTAAAGGGTCATCAATTGCTGCCTTTGGTTAAAAAGCATTGCGGTTTGCGAATACCCTGACCGCATGATTGTAGACAGTGGTGGCAATGACCTAGGCACACTTACTAGGGTAAGACTGGAAATTCTAACTAAGGATATCTTTCCTCAATTAATGGTACTTTTCCTTCAGACTGCCTTGGTATTCTCCAACATATGCAAAAAACAGAAATGGAAGTGGTCAAATGAATTCTGTCCACAGATAGACAAAGCCAGGAATCATGTAAATAAAGCTGTTCTTGCATTCCTCAGAGACCATAACATGAGCTCTGTCTACAACTTGAGCTTTGACATGGACGGTATTTATAGAAGGGATGATGTTCACTTCACAGAGAGAGTCAACAGGGTGTTCCTCAACAAATTGAAACACTACATCATGTTTTATGTGTAGTTATCATCTACACATAATAAACACAACGGTTCTTCTCAGAGCCACCCCATTTACAAAACACTGATTCATTTTCTTTTAAAATCTCTTTTTTAAGTAATTTTTCAAATTTGCGAATACGTCTCAAATTCACAACACAAAAGCAGACATTCAATAGACACAAGCACATTCAAAATTCAGTACTGTATAAGTGACTCTGTGCTTGTGACTGGGTGTGTTAGTGTGTGAATGGGTCTGTGAGTGAGTGCTTGAGAGTATGATTGGTCTGTGAGTGGTTGCGTTCCTGTCTCAGTCAGTCTGTTAGTGGGTATGTGACTGTCTCAGTCAGTCTGTGGGTGGGTGTTTATGTCTCTGAGTGGTTGTGTGATTGGGTATTTGAGTGTCCGATTGGGTTTGTGAGTGAGTGCATGTGTCTCTGAGTAGGTCTGTGAGTGGATGGTAAGTCTCTGAATGTTTTTCTGAGTGGGTGCATGCGGCTATGAGTGGGTCTGTGAGTGGATATGTAAGTGTCTGTGTGGGTCTCTGACTAGGTGCATGAGTCTCTGAGTGGGTCTGTGAGTGGGTGTGAGAATGTGTCTGTGAGTGGGTTTATGAGTGTCTGTGTGTGTGAGTCAGTGAGTGGGTGCTAGAGTCTCTGAGTGAGTCCATGAGTGAGTGCATGAGTATCTAACTGGGTCTGTGACTGGGTGCAGGAGTGTTTGAGTGAGTCACTGAGTGGGTCTGTGAGTGGATGCATGAGTACCTGAGTTGATCTATTACTGCTGGATACATATTTCCATGTGGGTGTGTGAGTGACTATGTGCATGTCTCTGTTGCTGTCAGACTAGATGCATTAGTAGCTCTATGCTTTTAGACATAGGTATGTGAGTCAAATAATGGGTGGGAGACTGGATGTATAATTAGAAGTATGAGTCTGTATATTCATGTGTTGCTCACTGAAACGCCAAAGTAAAAGTCTTACCTTTTAAGGTTTTAAGGACATAGCAACCTAGGGTTGACATATATGTTGTAAAAGGGGAGTTTAAGGCATGGCAAAGGGGTTTTAAATGCCAAGTCGACCTGGCAGTAAAACTGCACATGCAGGCTACACAGTGGCAGGCTGAAGAGGGTGCATGGGACTCTGAGTGGGTCTGTGAGCAGGTGTGTGAGTCTCTGAGTGTGTCTGTGAGTAGGTGAGTGAGTGCCTGAGTGGGACAGTCAGTGGGTGCATGAGGCTCCCAGTATGTTCTGAGCAAGTGCATGATCCTCTACGTAGGTCTGTGAGTGGGTGTGTGAGTATCTGAGTGGGTCTCTGAATGAATGCATGAGTCTCTCAGTAGGTCTGGCAGTGGGTGAATAAGAGTCTGCATAGCTCTGTGAGTGTGTGTGAGAGTCTCTGAATGGGTCTGTCAGTGGGTTCATGAGTCTCTGAGTTGGTTTCTGAGTGGGTGTAGGAGTCTATGAGTGGGTCTGTGAGTGGATATGTTTGTGTCTCTGTGGGTATCTGTCTAGGTGCAGGAGTCTGTGAGGGGGTCTGTGAGTGGGTGAGAGAGTGTGAGGGTGCGTGTGAGAGTATCTGTGTGAGTCTGTGAGTGGGTGCTAGAGCTCTTTGTAGGTCTGTGAGTAGGTGTGTGTGTGTCTAACTGGGTTGGTGAGTGTGTGTGGGAGTGTCTGAGTGTGTTTGTGAATCTCTAAGTGTGTCTGTGAGTGGGTGCCTGAGTGGATCTATCTGTGAGTGGGTGCATGAGTCTCTGTTAGGTTCTGAGAGTGGTTTGTGAGTTTCACAGTATGTCTGTAAGTGGGTGCATGAGTATGTGGGTTTCTGAGTGGGTAAATAATTGTCTGAGTGGGTATGTGAGGGGTGCATGAATGTCTTAGTAGGTCAGTGAGTGGGTGTGTGAGTGGGACTGTGAGTGGGTGCAGGAGTCTCTGAGTAGGTGTGTGAGTGGGTGCAACAGTTTGAGGGAATCTCCGAGTGAGTACAGTAGTAGCATAGTGAGTATCTGATAATTTTTTTGGCAAAGATATTCATTAATACCTCTCAATGTTACACAGAGGAGTTGCAACAACTTCGCAATTATCGTATGTTAAAAAAAAACAATAGATGTTTGATGCATTGGTCACATAAGGGCTCTCTCGAAGACCCGTTTTTGATACCCACGGGGTCAGGATAACTCTACCCTGATCCCTATATATATTCTAATATTTATTTTGAGCCCCCATTGATGGTGAGCCAATATATAAAATTGGGGCTGCAACTACATAGCTGCATAGGTTGCAGCAGCCAATCAAAGCATTCATGTTGGTGCGCATATTCCTGATATGTCACAAATTAGTCGTGAAGGCTACAGGCATACAAAGTTAGATTTTCTTTAATATCTCAAGAAATCCTGAATGGATTTCCACCAAATCACAAAAGGTTGCTCTCTTCCCATGCACAACTAGAATCAGGAGGTCACTTTTATTTGGAAAGTTTCATGAAGATTCATCAAAAGGCACCAAAGATACAGTCAAGTCAAAAAATGGTTTTACTATGGAAACTTGGTCCTAACTTTAACTACCTACTATATATATTACATAATGGCACAAGATATAGTTTGTTCAGATAAGTCTAATTATAAGTATAACTATAACTTCCGAAAAGCCATAGTTTTGTATGGGTAAAACATCAGCCTAACTATAACAATCCTGTAACCTTTGGTTTTATCAGTGAAATTCAATGTTTTGTTTTGGATTTTTTTTCAACTTGGGCCAAAAGCTGCAAAAGCTCTGCGGATTTTAACTTTTCATGAACAAAAAAATGTGCAATTTTGTGCTCTTGAGGTGTCCCTCAGGGACCATTCTATGTGTTCTATGGGATCATGATACCTCTAGCCTGACCCCTTTTATGTGTTTTAGAGTGAATTTTCAATGCACCCAGCTGATCTGAGAAAACAAAATGGTTGACATAACTTTTCTTACAGTCTACGGCCAGCAAATCAGGGACTCCCTTTCCCCGCCAAATCCTCGGATCATCCATGGATGAATACGCAGTTCCTTCACGTTCTTAGATATCTATATTTCTGAACCTTTAATATCTTTAAAACTACTGAACATATTTATACCAAATCACAAAACACACACTTTCTAGACCGAAATCTAACTTTCTGCCAAATTTGGTGCCAGTGGTTTGATCTGTAGTCCCCATAGACATAGCATGGGGAAAAAGTGTTTTTGGGACCCCCTTTTTCTCCACCCCTGCTTGACAGATCACCGCGAAACCTTTAACACAGTAGCTGAACCACCTAAAATAAAAATTTTAAACATTTTGTGAAGCTTCGCCAAGAGACGCCAAAGTTCTTGGCAAAACAAAAAATACAATCCCTATTGAAATGTTGGTCCTAACTATAACTACCTACTGGCTACCCCGTTTATGCTGAATGTGCTGCATAAATTATGCTAAAATTAGACTGGGAGCTCTGTGTAGTTCCCAAGTTTAGGTGGAGTGAAGCTCCTTTATATGGAGCCAGTACCACTGATACTCTGAATCTGTGCACATAAAATGTTTGTTTCTCAAGTAGAGTTCTTAAGCATAAGATTACAATAGTGTCATGCACACTGAGCCTTTTGCCTTTTTAACAGATGTAAGCACCATCCAAGCCAAGCTAAAACATAGCAAAAGCCTCTCAGCAAAGAATTACAGCTTTAGATTAGTAAAACAACATCCTAGTCAACCTGGAATGAATTAAAGCTACCCCTGACTTGTGTTTCACTCTTGTCAGAGAGGTGTAGATTTGTCTTAACCCTACAAATGAAGAAAATGACCACCTGCTCACCACCTGGAACAAGCTCACCATGTACAACACCACAGCCATCATGACTTCCATCTACTGAGGAGCACCCTCTGACCGTGTACCCACCACATCTTCAACCTCCAGAGTAAAACGATCAACAGTGAGCTCACCTCCATCCTCAACACATTGATCATCAGGGCCATTTCCCAAATGAATGGAAGCATGCAAAGGTCATGCACCTACTCAAGAAGCCATCCGCTAACCCCAGTGACCGTAAGAGCTGCAGCCCCATCTCTCTACTCCCCTTCCTAGTCAAAGTCCTCAAGAAGGCCATCAAACACCTAATTACAGAACACCTGAGGAACCATGATCTTCTGGACATGTCCCAATCCAGGTTCAACACCAAACACAGAACTGAAATTGCCCTGATTACAGCCACAGACAACATCAGATCCATCCTCAACCAGGGTAAAATGGTGGCCCTGATCCTCCCTGACCTCTTAGCAGCTTTCAACACAGTATCACACCACACCCTACTCTGAAGGCTTCACAAGATCGGAATCAAAGGGTATGCACTCAAGCGGATCGGCTCCTTCATCACAGGCAGAACATAAAGAATCTGCCTCCCACCCACAGGCGTTGTAAGATCACATGGACTTAACATCAGATCATACGCCGGTGATACCCAGCTCATCATCTCCTTAACAGAAGACCCCTCCGCAGTGCTGAAAATCTTCAGCAAATGCATGAAAAACATCACAAAATGGATGAGGAGCAACTGCCTACAACTCAACAAAGAGAGAAGTGCTGATCTTTGGAAACACTTCTCTATGGAATCATGTCAGGTGTAACCCCAAAATGGGATCCGCACCAACACTCACCGACCACACCCTCAACCTCGGCATCATTCTGGACAGCAAGCTCACCATCAAAAAAATGAATCAACGCAGTCTTACCAATCTGCGTCCACATCCTCCACAAGATTTTAAAATGGCTCCCCATCTACACCAGGTGCACCATCACATAGGCCTTGGTCACCAGCTGACTGGAGTACGGCAACGCACTGTGTTGTGATCTATGAAGATAGACACCTGGAGCCAAGAGGTATTATTAAGTCTTCTTTATTCAGTCAACCAATGCCCAAAAGCATAACGTAGAGTAGCGCTAAAGGTAGCATAACCTGCAACTACAATCCCAAGAGAAAGGGAAACAAACATATATATGGGTCGTCACCCATAAAAACTCCTGTGAAGGGATGTACATTAGTACTGCGCACAACTATTTATGGACTAAACCATAACCCAACCCAGTGTAAGGGTTAACCTAGATACTCCAACCCCCTTGTAGAGGTTACATACCCCCATGTAGGAGTAACCAAACATAAATACGAAAAGAGCTCTTGACCCCCTTGTGGAGGTTACGTACCCCATATGGGAGTAACAAACGTAACTAGACAAAGGGCTGTTACCCACAATCTTCCCTCGTGTAGGGAACAATGTGATGACCACCCACAGAAAATCAAGGAAAACCCATCCTTAGAAAAACGTAAACATGTGGCATCACGACATCAACTGTACTGTTGAAGAAAATTACAAACACTAACCCCTAAGAGATAAGAACTCTATTGCTCTAAACATAGCACTCTAGGCCAATTTGCGAAGATAATGACGTATAGCAACACTGTAAACATTTAGATAGATAATCAGTTCAAATCCTTTGTCATTAGTTATAAACCATACAGTAGCCAAAATTAATGGTGCATGTTCTTCTGTGCCGAAAATCCTACACATTTGTTAATGCAGACTAACACACAGTCAGATGACGTAACTTGCCAGATATACGGCACAGAATATTTAGTCAGCCGGTCAATGACAACACACGTCGGAGACACTGTCAAGATGTGCATGTTGATGTCACTGCCAAAGTACAGAAAACTTGAGACAACTTCAAAAGAAATACGCTGCACGGAAAAATAAACTGGTGGCAGAAGAGCACCTAGTTCCAAGTATCGTGGTTATGACATATGGCCAAACCGAACAAGCGGGCACTCAGATATAGAGAAAAGACAAAGCACTTTACCTCCGACATACATGAAACGGAGGATATCCAAAACAAAATTCCGAAATAGACGATCTTGGATAATGTTCATGTAGTGAAGACATCGCTTTGTCCCCGGCCCTCAATAATGTTAAAAAAAACTTTATTGGGTGCAGCCTGAACACCGTGGTTGGCTAGAAAACCAGAGGGCAGCAAAGAACGTTATGTGACTATGCGCCACCACCAACCCTAAGATGGTGGCATGTTTTTTACGTTGCACCGGGTGGCTCCCGGCACGTAGATGCTCCAAAAGCGTCTTGTGTGGAGCTTGACCGTCATAGAGGATCCCACGAAGATGAGCGCGTCATGCAGAATCCCACGAGAAAACATCGGGTAAGTTTGCGCACGCTGTTAGTGACTCGCGCCCAGTTTGAATTTCAAGTGAACTGTTAAACTAACCGTTAAGCGCTGCCAGACATAAAAAATAAATGAAAGGCTCACCTCAAAAAGCGATGAAAAGTTTACAATTGACAATTCCCTCTGTATCTTGCCGCAAATCAATAAAAAGAACTGTACACCCACTCGGCACTGACGATGCCAAAATAGCGAAGCGTTGTGTGTCACCGCAGGGCAGTGTGCACACTCCATGTTCTCCCACAGCTGTGCGGCAACTTCAACACGCTGGCAATACCGCACCTGCAAACTCGTGCCCAAAACACCGATCATACACCTCGCCTCTAGAGTAGACATCCAAAGGTTGGCAAATTCGGGGCAAGACCGTTGTTTCTTTTAACAAACTGTTGCATCGTAGCACTTGGTCGCCAAAATTATGTTGTGATCTATGAAGATAGACACCTGGAGCCAAGAGGTATTATTAAGTCTTCTTTATTCAGTCTCCAGTACAGGTCACATCTGTCTTTACTCCAGCCAGCCTAGTGTGGTACCAGCCCCACCAGGAGCAGCCTGCCTAGCTGCTCAGCCCATCTTCAACTGCCAACACTCATCCACTCAGACACCCAGGCATTCCATGCATCACAGGCACACCAACATTCCATGACCATCTCACGCTCTGGCTGAGCAGCTAGAGGCAGCAGGGCTGAAGTACATGTTATACAATTAAGTAGGGTATAACACACTGTATGCAGGAATTATCTCACACCTCCTGATGAGACTGCAGATGATACAGAATGCAGCAGCCAGGCTTGTCTAGACCTCCCCAAGCAGTCCCACATCAACCCCACCTCTGGAAGCTCCACTGGCACCCTATTAAAAAAAGATGCCAGTTCAAAATGCTCACCCATGGCTTCAGAGCCCTCCACAACCAGGGACCTGCATACATCAACTACGGCTGAACTTCTATTATCCCTCCAGACACCTGTGCTCCACTTCCTTCTGCCTCACCACATACAACACATCGGCCAGAGTTACAGTGAGGGTCACTCTAGATTGATTGACTGATTGTCCAGATACGTGGGGGCACCCTATAAGTAAAGAGAGTACAATTTCAAGCTTTCGCCTGGGGATCCTCCGCAAATTTGCTGCAAAATGTATGACATTTATATCTTTTTTCCACCTTTTTTACAGGTCTCCCGAGGCCTAAGACTGTTGCCGCTGCCACATCGTTGTTGATGTGATGTGGTGATAGTCAATCATGTCTCAGCTTGAGATCTATTGGGTCTACCAATCCACCGCAGCTTAATATATACAAAGTTATTGACCATTAATTACTCAAAAACGACTTAATGGATTTGCACTGTCACAAAAATACCCTTTCTGAATGATGATCTAGCTTTCTGCCAAATCAGCAGTTTTAGTGGTTTTGATTTTTAATTTTCTGAATGAAAAATGAGTAAGGGAAACACATTTTGAGATACACCCTATTTCTCAGCTCCCCCTTGAGGAATCACCCCAAACCTTTGTAGAAAGGAACTGAGGTGGATGAGACTTTTTTGGGGAAACATTTCATAAAGATGACCCCATAGAACGGACAGCTAAAGACCATGCACGGCATGTGGCTGGCTGCCTACAGAGGCATTAGAGGCTGAGCCATTACTTTATATCTAAAAGAAAACTATGAAATCCACAAATAAAATTAAAGTTTAAAGTGACAGTAAAGTAAAGTATGGTAATAATATCTTACTTTGCAACACAAAACCTTAGAAATTCAACAGAGAAAAAAGTTAAAGGGACACTATAGTTATGTGAAAATGTCCGTTTCAGATATTGCCAACAAAGCCAGGCTAGCAGGTGCCCCTAGAGGGGACTGGGGCACCCTCGAAAAAGTTGAGAAATGTCATGCTCTGGCAAGGGGAGCTAGCAGGGCCACTGATGCCCTGTGTCTCCCCCAACATGAAAAATAGTTAGAGTGCTCCTGGGGGGCCCTAGAGCACCCCAAATGTGTTAAAAAAATATATTACCATGCCTGCTCCAGCGTGACCCATGGCTCTTCTGGGTGGACATTTGGAAATACAAAAATAATTTTAAAAAAAAGAGAAAAACATGAATAAATGGTGTGCTAGAGGCACTCATGTAATAAGCAAGCAAGCAGTTGCATTTATAATAACAGCTACCTGTGGTGTTGTGTGCAAAAGCAGCAAAGCGGCAAGATGGCGTTTAACATCGAAAGCGCTTATGCTAACATAGCAATGTGTGCAGGCAAAACCCTGTCTTCACTACAAGCTTACTATAATTTTTTAAGCAGTCTCAGCTGGAGCTCTATGCTCTCCAGCTTGAGTGCAGGGCTCTCTTGTGGTTGTTTTTGTGACTACACATTGTGGACTGAAAAATGTTAAAAAATAACTCAAAGACATTGATTTCTTTTTAATACAAACTCTGATAAACATTGTTTAAGACAATCACTTTAAGTAACATAGAATTGCATGAATTAGTGAACTATGCATTTGACTATAGTCAATCAAACTAGACTGCAAACCGGGGGCGTAGGGCACTCACAGGGTGTTACGTGCAGTGTCTGACCACAGTCCTGCCCCACCTTCATGCCACAGACCACAATCAACATCTTACTTTATGTTGAAAAATGCAGACATTCACTGTAAAAGACAAAGGTAATGTTATAGTTGGAAATTTTGATAATATGCTACTTTCCTTTTTGTTTTTAAACTGATAAATGCACTGAATAAAAACAAAGGTTAAAGAAACATTATAGTTGGATGAAAATGCCAGTTAAAACATAATTTCAAGCCGTGCCCTAAAGTATCTATGACTTGTGCCCTCTCCATGCACTGCTAATTATCTTGCATAGTACATCACTAATGACATGTCCCACACAATCATTGATAATATCACTACAACAAATGAAATGATATCATTTATTCATGAGAACACTGTGAATGGCTAGAGAGCTTTTATAGTTACTTTAGTGGTTTTATTAATTTAAAACTGTGATTTTTAGCTTGCATTTTCACCAAACTATAACAACCCTATAACTTTTAATTTTCTTGTGAATTTATTCGTTTTGAAAAAAAATGTAAAGTAACATATTATTAACATTTCCAATCTCTAACTATAACATTACTTTAACCTTGGTTTTTTACTCTGAAAAAAATAGATGTATATATGGTATGACTGCCTCTTACTTCAGTGACTGATGAAAGAAACCATGTCTCTGACTCGTTCAGAAAATTATGGAGAGCTTGTAATGTGTTTTTGAGTCCAAAGAAATTAAGCTTATTTAAGCTGCTCTCCATGAAATGTGAGGTTAATTCATTCAAGATATTAGTCCAAGGTACCAGATTGATCAGCATGTGTTTTTTTTTATCTTGTGCTGTTAGCTCACGTGGAAACATTAAAACATAATACAGATTTAACCTGAAATAGGCAGTGCTTATGGCTTCATGTTACAAATGCAGTCAATTTTCATAGGTCCACCCTAAAAATGCAATTACTTGTGCGGCAAAAAGAAATTCTATCCTAAAGGCACAGCCTCACTCATTTTAATACTGAAGTCCTCAATAAGAGCTCATCCTTCGCAAGAAGTGCAGGAGAAGAGAAGGCGCATGCACAAAGAAAACCTTGAACCTACACCGCAGAGTCTATTGGTTCATATAGTCATAGTTAATTGTTTCATTTTACAGTACTTTGCCTGTTGTATATTTACATTTCATAAGTTAGTTATTTTAGAATGTCCGCTCATTGTATATCTTCTTTGGCATACACTGTTTGTGTATTACTACAGCTACGTTTCAAAATCCAAATGAATGACCAGCACACATCTCACATTCTATTTTACCTTACAGGAATGGATGCACTGGCAGTGGGGACACTCCTTCTGGTTTTTGCTACGCGACAAATTATGGCAGAGGTATGGAATTCCACTTTCATACTGAAAACAAAATATTAATAGACATCTTAAAAAAATACTTAAAGAGTAAAATAGTAGTAATAAATAAACAAGAGTGTGTCCAATAAAGCATCTTATGAAAGTGTAACTCAAATGAAAAATGCACATTTAATTACTAATGTTTAACTCATTTTATTAAAATAAAAATAGCTGATTTCACCTTAATATTTTAACTTCTATTCTGCTGTGTTAATCAGCTGAACACTAACATAGAGGAGACAAAATTCTATGGGGCCGGGTCACAAAAGATTTTTGCCTGGTGCTGTTTCATCTAAGACAAGGATTGTTGAAACATCTCTTACCACCATATTATAAATAAGGCTCCCGGTTTTCCGTTTAAACGGATTTTTACATATAAATACAGACGGAAAAATATTTTTCCTTTGTCTGCATTTATATGTAAAAACGGAAAAATGCCAATAAATACGTTTAACTTTGTTGTAGTCTTCGAGGAGAAGACCAGTCTGTCCGAGCGCAGCTGGGGAGAGGGCTTATCGGATTACAGCCGAGTCAATACAAAGGTCAATGTTAAGGGGCCATTAGGTTTCCTTTTGTTTAAGTATCCTGGCTTGGAGCAGAGGTGCGGCGGGATGCACTCTGTGTGACCTCCTCTATAACTTATCGGGGAGGCCACATAGAGTTACCTTGAAGTGCTAAAAATGGGGCACCTGTTGCGCTTTCAGTCCGTTGATTACATGGCCCCAGGAGATAAAGGATGAAAGGGGCAGGGAAGATTACCTACTAAGTCTCATCTTTCACTAAGAAGGGCTTGGTGTAGGATACGGCTATCGCAAGTGCACGTAGGAGTAAAATAGGGAGAAGTGATTCTCAGCAACACGCCTGTTAGTTTGCTACCTGCAAAAATATGACAACACAATACTCATGTTCTGTTATCCTCGAGTTTTAGAACTATTGGAGACCTGAATTATTAGTTCAGCACGAATGACAAGAGGAACTTCGATAGCACTGGAGAGCTACTTTATACGTACATGTATGTAAACAGTAAAAGGGTTTCAACAGAACAAAAATGTTTTTCAATCGGTGTAATGTCTGGAAAATCATTTTCAGTACTCTTTTTTTTACTTGTTACAGCCTGATTTAATAACATTATTTGCTATTGTGATAGAAAAGATTGTCAGCTTTCTGGGTCACAAGTGTGGTGTGCACCGTTTAACTAATGTTTGTTTTACTCGACAAAATAAATATGGATAAATACAGAAAAAATGACCAAAAAATAAATATGGATAAATACAGACGGAAATGTTAAAAAAATAAATACCATAAAACCGGGAGCCCTAATTATAAATATAGGATTCTGGCAACATATGGCAATGTGTGACAAGAAAGTTTGTGCATATTTATTGTGTGATATTCTGTTGTGGTGTTGATGTGTTCTCTTGTTTTTTTATGCTGCTGTATTTTTGTGCTGTATTATTGCACTGCGATTCCCTTGCAGCTGGGGAACCTGATTCAAATCTCAGCCTCAGCTCAATATCCTGTGATTCTGAGAACATGGTCTAATCTCCTCATGCCCAAAAAACAAATTTAATCTGGTTCTCTTGCAACACTGCTCTAATACAGTAGGGCCAAGTTTGTGCTGTATAAACCTAAGGGAAAAAATAAATAAAAATAAATACATTTACGTAATATGAGTTGTTGCATTGTTGCATGATAGACAATGATTTAAAAACACATTGTTTGTAATGGAAGACAGATCTGCCATACGGAAACATATTCAAGTGTAAGGTTGAAAAACATATCCACATGACATAATTGACCAATGTGGATGTTCAAATAAAAAATAATTTGAAATATTGTTCAAATAATTTATGACCAGGACCACTGTGGTATCTACAGGTATGGATAAAACACAGGTTGCAGTTATGGGTATCCAACTTTCTTTATTTGCAAATGAGGCCTCAGTACACTATACTCATATTATCACTATATGAGAGAGGTAGCCTCTATCAAGTGCATTCCCCAACCTAAGTGTATGTCTGTGTCCCTTTCCAGCACTTTTTGGTTTTTTCCACTTTCCGGAATTGATGTCATGTGGTCACCTAATGCACTTCTCTCGAGAGTTTAAGGTCGTTTGAATGTTCCAGCTATATTACAATAACCAGTCAACCTCCTGATTTCAAATTCAGGAGTATCCTCTTATGTTGTTCACATTTAAATCCCATTGATCACTTGAAATGGTTTTTTGGATAATCTAGTTGACCACCATGGTGGATGTGTCACATCCTTTCCAATGTTAAGATTTGAGTCATTGTTATCACTTGAGGCAGTAGTATAGACAATTTCAATAATGTGATGATTGATAGTCACTCATCTGTTCCTCACAAGGTAGGTCACTCTTGATTTGTTCTAAATAATTACTTGCAATGGCATGCTGGCATATCTGGAGTCTGTCTTGCTCATCAGAACCATTTTAACCAGCACCCAATCACCTTCCTTTATGTCAGAGTGACAAGCTTTTCTTTGTAGATCTGTATCATAGTATCCTATTGAAAACTTTATGACTAAGTAAAATGGTGGCAGGTCACAATTGATGCTGGACAGTATGTTTCGATACACATGCAGCATAGTATGCAAAGTCTGCTGGGCTGCTTCACAGTCCAGCTCAATGTGTCATAATGTTTACTTCTGGATGATTTTGAATCTGTCAGCCATGCCAATTTGACTAAGACCAAAATCGGCCAGGTAACACCACTACTGAAAAAAGCTGACGCTGACCCAAACGATCTCAATAACTTCAGGCCTGTCTACAATCTCCCATTCTTAGCCAAACTGCTAGAAAAATGTGTTCTCCGTCAACTTGCCCAACACATGGACAACAATGATCTTCTAGACCTTCACCAATCGGGCTTTAGAAAAGGCTGCAGCACAGAGACGTCCACAATTCACTCGACATGGACCACTGCTGTCTACTTATACTCCTGGACCTATCGGCGGCCTTCGACACGGTTGACCACAAGCTACTCATCCACGTACTTCATGAATGGGTAGGAGCAGAAGAGGTGGTCCTACAGTAAAAAATTAGAAACTTCACATTTGACCTACGCACCATAAGCAGGGTCGTTCCCCAAGGATCAGTTCTCTCTCCCGCACTCTTCAACATCTACATGGAGCCCCTCACCACCATACTAAAAAAAGCCAACATACCCTTCCACCTCTATGCTGACGACACCCAGATCTACCTAGAAACCTCCACCAGGGCAGACATGCAAAGACTTGATGACACCCTAATAGAAGTCCAACAATGGCTCTCCCAAAACCATCTGAAACTCAACCAGGATAAAACCAAAATACTCCTTATAGCCAACAAAGAGCAGACCCCCCAAATCACAGAATGGCTCAAATCTATTGACGCTCTCAACTGCACTCTCATCCTCGCCGACTCCGTGCAATCACTGGGAATCACTCTGGATCCTAACCTAGACATGGTCAAACACATCAAGAACACAGCAAAGTTGTGCTTTCTTCAACTTAAAACTACTCAACAAAATCAAACCCTTCATCCCCCCAAAAGACCTTAAGCAAGCCATGCAATCTCTTGTGCTATCCAGATTACATTACGGTAATGCGACCCTCACAGGCGCGGTAAAATAACACCTTGCTCCTCTCAGAGCTACCCTAAATGCGGCAGCCAGAATGGTGACAGGAGTAAAGCAATTCAAACACATCTCCCCCGTTCTCTGAGAGCTAAACTGGCTCCCAATAGAAATGCGCGCCAACTTCAGAACTGCCTGCCTCACCCACAAAGCTCTGCACACTGGAAAACACACCTATCTGGCCTCCAAACTCAACAAAGCTGGGCAGACAAGAAATCTCAGGAGCACCAACACTCTACTGCTCATCCCTCCGAAAACCCGCAAAGAACCTTATCACGCTACTTCTCTGGAAATGCGCCCAAAATTGGGAGCAACATCCCTGTCCATATCAGGACTAACACCTCCTTCAAAAAATTCAAAAGTCAGCTCAAAACCCTCTTCCTCAATCGAACCCTTATGAAGTGAGAGAGGTCACACAAGATGGAATCGCGCCCACCTGAGCATCCAATCCCTGTGACAAGAATACCTTCTTTCAACATCTACCTCTTGACTCACACCTATGTCCCCCCACTGAACAAAACCTGCTACGATTCATTGTGCTTACCAACACTACTCTCTGTACTCAACTGCTACCTGACAAATCCTGAACATTGATCCGTCAAGAATCACTGTATTTATTATTACTACTCTTTGTACTCGATTGCTACTTTACAAATGTTGTAAAGCACTCCGATACCCTCGGGTTTAACCAGAGCTATATAAAACTACTAAAATAAATTAAAATAAAAAGTCACGGCTGTTAAAAAGGAGGTCCGTTGTCTGCCTTCATTAATTATGGGATTCCACTCACTGCAATATTTTATCTAGATCTGGAGTTTCTACCTGGTTACTAGTGATGAAATGTATTTTCCCAGTGGGAATCTGTAGTATGTATCTATCTTGATGAGCCCATATTTTTGTTAAAGTTATGTTGCTGCCTACTACATCAAGGAGAGGAAACATCTGCAGCATTTGACACTTGTCATCTTTAATGATGTTTGTGGCATCCTCACTGGGAAATACGCTTGGTCATGTGGTGCTCTTGTGGTCACTACTATTCCCCGTTGACCTTTGTACACCAGGTCAACTACTTGTCCCCAAAGAGATATGAGGATGGCATTTCTTTTGGCCCTCAGTATAATGCCACAGACGCCCACTAAGAATTTTCTCTGAGGAGTGTCAGACCCTCTAAGGGAGAGTCACAATTTCAGTACTTTTCAGTATATTAATTTATAAATGTTCTCACATGCTACTTAGATAATACAAACCACACATCTCAAAGACATCAATGATAAAAAACAGCAAATGAAAATTCATTAAGGCAGCAAAAGACCACTATTATTCACAAACAACTGGGATCCTCCAATTCATGAGATATTAATCTAGGCACAAATCTGACAAATATGCACTCAAACACATGTTAAAATAAGTACAGTACACATAACATGATATAATAGATGGAATACCAAGCAGCACCCTATATTAGACACCCAACAACTGTATAGCACAGCCCACCCCTGACATAAAAAAACACATAAATGCTGAGCAGGACAAAGGTAGCAGTAGAGAAAATGATAACTTGACATGGCTGGTTGAGAAATATGACCAACTATGCAAAAATGCTTTAAAACTTCGTGCTTAGTACATAAAAAATGAATTCATACGAGGGATAAATGTCTGCCACCCTCAATAGTAAAATACCTACAGAGAAGTGCAACCTACATAAAAATACACACTCTCTGAAATAAATAAGAACAATAAAAGCAAAATAAAAACAGCAACAGCCCTTCTTACCCAAACGGGAAATCACATTCTTAAGAAAGGGTGCAGGGAAGCTCACCAGCTACCACTGTCAAGCATGGTGCCAGAGCCCAACAGACCGTCATATTATTACAGTGCAAAATATATTCATTAGGGGGCATATGTATCAAGCCCATTTCCCGTTGGCAAACGGGCCGATTCTCTGAATCGGCCCGTTTGCGAACGGGAAAAAGCCTTTTTGGATGTATCATCCCAAAAGGCCCTCACAAAATGGGGAATTGTAAAATGTGCGATTTCCTTCTTTGCAAATGCATTTAAGGAATCTCAAATTACGATTCCTTAAATGCACTGCAGGAAGCACCCAATTTGTGTAATTTTGGCTTAAGAAATCGCAAATTACCACCAACTTCAAGTTGGTGGTAATTTGCGATTTCTTTGAAAAATTTACTTTTTGCATTTTTCAAATTTCCGTGTGGCACATATACATGCCCTTAGGGCATGTATGTGTACCACATGTGTACACATACATATCCTTTTGACACCCTTGCACCCTTGAAATTGCATTCGCAATGTGCGAGTACCTAATGGGTACTCGCAAATTGCGAATGTCTTCCCATTCATTCCTATTGGCCTCTAGGCCCATAGGAATGAACGGGAAGGTATTCCTTAATTGTGATTCACAATTTGCGAGTCGCAATTAAGGAATATGTAGGAATCGCAATTATTATTGTAATTCCTACATACATTGCATTTTGCGAGTCCCTAATAGTGATTTGCATAAAATCACTATTAAGGACTAGCGAAACAATGTTGTGATACATATGCCCCTAGGTCCCTAATACGGCACACCTGCACCCTTCTAAATTTCATCTTATGTTACAGATAAAGGCAGAAAAACAAATAAGATGCAAAAACGATAATGTTGCAAAATTACAGAAAGGGAAAACATCTCTGACCCTTCCCCTCCCGGTTGGACCCAACCCATCTAATAAAGGCTCAAACCTGCCCAAAGCGAACATTCAGAGCCCATCTCTTCACGTGTATACCCATCATGTCCTTCAAATACAATTGCCTTAAACCACTATACTGCACTTCCACTAGGTGCTGCCATTCTTGCTTACATCAATTGAATCTCTATAGAGGGAGTGCTCTTTAATTAAGCGCTTTAAAGCTTGTTCCCATGGTGATGCCTACATGTCCAGCGTAGAATGTCAAGTGAGTAGATTCAGAGACACTTCCACTACCCATATGTTATTTACCCAGAAGTGGAGAAGTGTGGCTCAATGATTAGAGCGGCAGACCCTGATGCAGAGATCTGGCCCGGGACCAGGGTTCAATTCCCTGCCTCGGCGGGTCTTGGGCTCAAAAGTTCCACGGACCTTATAATTCTCGCCTCGGTGCCATTCCAATCATGGAGTCCCACTCTGCAACTCTGGGCAATAGCTTGCTTAATCGCCACAACAGCCCCCACAACGCTAAGGATGCCTGGCCTCCACCTTGGGGGTGCCCAGGAGTGGACGCCTCACAGGGAAAGCCAGGATGGGTTCCACAGCGGTATTCGTACAAGCGCCTTGAGACCCTTGCGGGTGAGTAGTGCGCTATACAAGTATCAATTTACAATTTTATTTACCCACTATCCCTTGGGTTTCCCTTGCCGGTGCAATAAAAGAAGATACCTCAGGGAACCTTCTTGAGCAGCCACTGGCTATGTTTGCCAAAAATGTTAATAAGGCTCAATTCAAGTCTCAGCGCACTACTCACTCAGCCTGTGGCTGACCCCACCCATTTTTTTCAAATAGTTGTTTCAATTGTTGTAAGCATTTGACTTCTTAATGCAACAAAACCTTACACCCATTAAGCAACAGGGAGACTATTTAACATTATATGACTCTTTCAGCACTTCTGCTGACTTCTGTCCCATGACCAAGACTAAACTCTGGAGTGACCTGTGTTGGCCTTTGCCCTCGATTCCTGCCACAAGACGTGGCCCCAAAAGTCAAGGATATGGATAAATAACACACCAAGGTATCTATATTCCCAAACGACATCCGTTTGGACACCTTCCATCCGCCACCTAAACCTCAGGGGAAGCCTCACACCTTGTGAAAAAAACATTACCTTCATTTTGAATGTAAAAATCATTAAATCATTCCAATTACAATAATGAGAAAATATATCAAATTGCCATTGCAACCCAACCGGCATAAGGTCTAATAGCACTGTGTCGTCTGCATAGAACAATGCCGGTATGGGCACCATCCTCAACTTGAGCCCTAACCTGTCCAAAACTGTCCAAAGTGTCTACTGTATAGATAGAAAACAGAACAGAAGCAGGATCAAAATACACCCCTGTCTCAATTTCTTAGGTGTGCTTATGTTTTTTGGACCCCCCCCCCCAAGTTACACTCTAATCGAAGATCCTTCATGCAATTGGGCTATCAGCTTCAAGAGTCCCGAGGGACACTTCCGTCTGGCCATCTTTTCCCATAAAGTGACTCTGTTAACGGTGTCAAATGAGGTAGACAAATCGATATAGGCTGCATACAGGGACTGTTTCCATGAGAGGGCATAATCCTCCACCAGCAACTTTGATATCACACAGCCATCGGTAGTCGAGTACCCTTTTCTATCGCCCATTTGGGTTAATTGGTAAAATTCTGGCTCACTCACCGAATCTTTCAAAAGGGCTAACAGATGCCTAGCCAAGATTTTACCCAGAATATCCAAAAGGGTAATCATACGATAATTAGATGTTGGTGCTCTGTCACCCCTCTCCATATTTCAGGCAATTTTTGTCCCCAAATTATTTCTCCAAAACAGTGGAGGTAGGAGGCAAGAGAAGAGGATTTAGTTTAATGATGTTGGCGCTAATAACATCTGGTCCTTGTGCTTAGAACTTCACAAGCCTTTGATCACTTCTTTGATCTCACAAATGGTCGGAAGCTGAATACTCTCAGCCAATGCCTTAACCAGCGGGATTACCTGTGGAATACTGGGTACAGTGCCAAAACCTTCTTTAATTTTGTAATGGTCTACGATGAAACTAACCATGGTTTCTTGGAGTATTAACACTACTGTAATATGAGTAACAGACTCAAGTATAATATTAGAGATATGCCAAAAGCCCTTGAGGTTACCAGTGCGGAGGCAAAAGATAGTCTTCATCCATAAAATCTAACTTTCCCTCAACTTAATTTGCCTCATTTCCTTCCTGAATACTTTCCTATAATGTTTGATCAGGCTCTCCCTGTGTTACCCACCTACCCTAAACACCTCCATTATGTTCTTATTAAGAAAAACTTTAGCCCAAGACTTTTCTGAACTTAAAAAAATTCATTCTACAAGGCCTGCAGCCACCCAATCCGTTATGGAAGAATACGTGTTTCGAAAGCCTTTACTGTGTGATGTGAAAGACCGTTAAGTTGATCGATGATTAGCCCCCTCAAAACATCTATAACATGTCTTTTTAATTTGGCTGACTACACAATTCTATACATCCTTTTGCAGTGCAGGGTAACAGCTGTTGGGCCACCTCTCACATGTCATAATTCCTCTAAATAGTTTGAAGACAAGGTGCTTGTGGTCACTTCCCCAAGGTTGCCCACAAATAAATCCTTCACTGAATCAAAATGCTCAGAGTATATTATCAAATAATAAATCAGGGATGTTATCCTCCAAAGTCAAACATCGTCCAAGCTGGCTGATCCCCAGGGCACCTACTGTTTATTATGGTCATATTGCAACTATTAGGGAGGGTCTCCAATTGCCCTTCTGAGTTCCCGAGACCTGACAGGGAATGTTCAATGCCATCTTGTAATCCCCCTGAATGGAATTCCTCCTCTGCCTGGGAGGAATCCTTTCATTTAAATCGCTCATTAAAAGGACACTTTGCACAGGGGCGCTTATATGGGTGGCACCTGGGACCCCTTTTAAACATCTGCATCACATGCTAGACCCAGAAGTGAGATATATCATCTTACATGGAAAATGGGAGGGATAGGAATTATGCATTATAAATGTATATGCCCCTAATTCTGATTGCCCGATTTCTTCCCGGCGCTTATAAAGGCAGTGACACCATACTTGGGTGCGGAGGTTAGCCTCACTGGGGATTTTAACTGTGTTTTTGATGCAACATTGGATAGAGAACTCCCGAGGAACAACACAAAACCTTAAATGCTGGTATCTCTGATGACCATAATGCAGGGCATGCATCTGTGAGATGAAGGGAGGGCACGTAACCCAAAAAAAAGAGTATTTTCCTGTCACACCCCAGCGTCTAATACATGCAGCCGCAGCCCCGATCTGTCCCCAATGGTGCATGGACTGTCCTATCTGCCTCGATATCTGTCAGATCATTCACTGATCCTGCTGACCTTGAAGAGTGGTGAGGGCTGCTCAGCGATAGCATTGTTGCTCCTCCGGGCTGAGGCGCTGACAGACCCACCTTATGCTGCAATATTCTCAAAGGCCTTAAAACACTATTTTGAGGAAAACTGGGAAACGGCATCCAACGGATCCATGGAGTGGGAGGCTATGAAGGTGGTCATATGGAGGGGTGTGCTTGAGAACAACATATGGGGTACCAGAGCAACTAGAAAGGGATATACAAACACAGGAAAGACAGCTGAAGAAGGTGGAAGATACCTTATACATTAGACCCCAAGATTGGGTTAAATGGAATAAAGCCAGAAAGGAGCTATTAGAAACATGGTGCAGGTTGGAAACATTTACATATACAGCATATAGGCAACAACTCCATCTGGAGTGGGATAGGATGGGTGCACTCCTTGCAAGGTTAATAGAAATGGAGAATGAGGCAACCCCGATACTCCAGAAATAAAGATGGAAACAAGGTATGCACTCAGGGGGCAGGTTTAGGTGAACTAGCCAGACACCTAGTGGTGGTATGGAAAAACAAACTCTCCCCACCTAAACAAACATTATTGGATTTCTTGGATAACCTAGAACTGGCCAAAATAGCTATGCTAGTCCTTTTCGATTTGTCAGCAGCCTTTGACACCATCTCTCATAGTATCCTTTTGGATAAGCTGCGAGAGATTGGTGTCAGAGGCTCGGCCTTAAACTGGATGCATAGCTTCCTGACTGAGAGAACACAATGTGTACAATTGGACACAATTGTATCTCAGTCTATAGCGGTTGACAAGGGGGTACCACAGGGTTCCATCCTAAGCCCCACCCTGTTCAATATTTATGTCTCCTTGCTGGCCCCTATCATCAGATCGTGTGGGTACCATACAATCTTGTATGCAGATGACACCCAGGTCTATAGTCCCCATAGGAAAAGACCCCGCTCTGACTAGAGACAGATTCAAGACCTGCATGCTAAAAACTGCAACCTGGATGAGCAAGAATTTCTCACAGTTGAACTCTAGTAAAACTGAGGAGTCATGGTCCTCTGAGTGGTGGCCGGAGAAAATGGGGGAAGCCCCCATCCCAAAGAAATGCGCTAAGAACCTGGGCGTGGTGATTGACGATAAACTCTCCATGGAGGAGCATGTAAAAATCAGCTTGTGCAAGTGTTTCGGCATGATGTGCATACTGAGAAAGGTCTTCCCTTGGATCCCCCTTTATACCAGGAAAGTTCTCATTCAGGCGCTTCTAGTCAGTAGACTAGACTATGGGAACTCCATACTGGTAGGGATTAGAGAAGATCTGTTATCAAGGCTGCAGGTTGTAAAAAATACGGCAGCGCACTTGGCCCTAAACAAGCCTGCATGAACCCAATCATCACCCCTACTGCGTCAACTGCACTGGCTTCCTAGTAGGAAAAGATCAATTTTTAAACTTCTATGTCTGGTATTCAAATCTCTGCAAGGACACGGACTGGCATATTTAATCAAAAAGCTGCAATGGTACTCCCCAGGGCGCCTTTTGAGATCCAGCAGTCAAAAGCGCCTCCGCACCTGCAGAATAAAAAAAGCTAAGATGGGAGGGCGTGCATTCTCGCCTCTACCTCCTGCCCACTGGAATAGTCTACCAGAGGATCTACGAGCATGCCCCAACCTGGCACAATTCAAGAAACTTCTCAAAAGTGGCTGTTTTGTTAGTGCTCTGTCCATTCTGTAATCTGTCTCCCAGGCGCCGAGAGATCCCCTTGGGGATGATTCGCTGCTCCTTACAAATATTAAATATAAATATAGAAATATAGAAAGACGCAGACACCCTTGGGCACCAATTGCCAATGAAGAAATATTAGCAGCTATCTGAGTACTTAAACTGGAGAAATGCCCTGGCAGCGACGGACTTCTGGTGGAATTTTACCAGAGGTTTTCTCTGTTGCTGGCTGACTGACTGCTGGGAATATATAATAAGGTCCTGGAAAATAGGGCCCTGCCTGTGACTATGCATGAGGTGGTGCAAATGACATCGAGCAAGACACATCAAGCAAGCATTCGACTTAGTAGAATAGGAATATGTACGGTCGACTCTAAGAAAGATGGGTTTGGGGCAGAGGTTCGTCCAATGAGTACAATTAATCTACACCAATCCAACAGCTCGGCTGAGGCTCCGTTGTATGGTATCGGAACAATTTGCACTAACAAGAGACACTCGCCAAGGTTACCCCCTATCCCCACTTATATTTTCAATAGCAATGGAGCCCTTTGCTGCAACTTTAAGGTGAAAACGGGGGAGATGGGGAATTCAACTGGGGGACACCAAACATGTGGTCTCATTATATGCAGACAATACACTGGTGTATATGCATCGCCCACGTCTCGCACGGGGGACCAGTGAAGCAGCAACCAGCGCCAGCAATCACTGTACCTGGAGCCTGAGGGGCTGAGCGAACTCCTGTGGCCCCGCCCCCTGATACCGGGGAAACTTTATCTGTGGCTCGCGCCTCCCGCTTCGCGGGAGACGCTTCGTCTCGCACGGGGGACCAGTGAAGCAGCAACCAGCGCCAGCAATCACTGCACCTGGAGACTGAGGGGCTGAGCGAACTCCTGTGGCCCCTCCCCCTGATACCGGGGAAACTTTATCTGTGGCTCGCGCCTCACGCTTGGCGGGAGATGCTTCGTCTCGCACGGGGGACCAGTGAAGCAGCAACCAGCGCCAGCAATCACTGCACCTGGAGCCTGAGGGGCTGAGCGAACTCCTGTGGCCCCGCCCCCTGATACCGGGGAAACTTTATCTGTGGCTCGCGCCTCCCACTTCGCGGGAGATGCTTCATCTCGCACGGGGGACCAGTGAAGCAGCAACCAGCGCCAGCAATCACTGCACCTGGAGCCTGAGGGGCTGAGCGAACTCCTGTGGCCACGCCCCCTGATACCGGGGAAACTTTATCTGTGGCTCGCGCCTCACGCTTGGCGGGAGACGCTTCGTCTCGCACGGGGGACCAGTGAAGCAGCAACCAGCACCAGCAATCACTGCACCTGGAGCCTGAGGGGCTGAGCGAACTCCTGTGGCCCCACCCCCTGATACCGGGGAAACTTTATCTGTGACTCGCGCATCCCGCAACGCGGAATGCGAGCGGGCGGCGCCGGGCTACACCCGGGCAAAGGGCGGGCCGTCTGTGGCCGTCCGAGGCAGGACGTGGCAGGGCTGGGCCACCCCCCTAAGATCCATTCAGTAAAGGTACTGTAATATTTGTAATTGATATCCTGATTGGGAGGATGGTAAAAAGGAAAATAAAAGGTGCCAATGCCAGTGGAGGGGGCGTAGCTACATTGGACTCATATATGGTGAAAGTATCCAGTATGCTCAACGACGCATCGCCCAAAGAGAGCGGTCCCTGTCCTTATGGGAGAACTAAAGGAATTGGGGGTGTTATAGGCCTTCACCTCAATCCTGGGAAATTTTATGTATTCCCCATGGGGAGACTGGCAGAGAAGCCAGAGAGTGACCTGCCCAATGTGGGTCTGTCTTGGGTACCTGAAGGTGTCAGATACCTAGGAATCTGTCTGATACACACAGCCCCGCAAATCTAGAGAATACCATAGGGAGGGATGTGGAGGGTATTAATAATTCTATAAAATTTCTGGAAGGAGCTCCCACTGTCCCTGATGGAGAGAATAGCACTAATAAAAATGGTTATCCTGCTGAGATGCCTGTATGCCCTTCAGCACTCTCTATATACAATACCAAATCAGTACTTCTAAAGTTTGATAGCATTTTGGTTGAACTGCTGTGGGGATTCAAATGAAAATGAGTAAAACCTGACATACTCCAAGGAATATGAGAAGCAGGAGCAATGGAAGTGCAGCAATTAGAGCTCTATTATATGGTCTCACAACTTCAACACGCAGTTCACTGGTTAGATGAGAACAATAACTGGGAGAAACAGCTTCTGGCGGGTACACATGGCAATGCCACCCTTCCAGATCTTCTCATGCTTGGAGCATGGGTGCCCGGGGCCTATCCATATATCATCCATCTTGAAGCAGCAGAATGGGAGACAGCCATCACAAAGGTTATCTGGTATGCTCCCTATGCCCCAGATATGCCATTGTGGGTGGTAAAACCCTTTTAAAAAAGATAGCAGTCTCAATGTTTATTGAAAAATGGATGGAGTGGAGTTGGAGATCTATACAGTAATGAACAATGTATAACCCGAGAGGAGGCTGAACACACCTTTGAGCTTGGAAGAGGGTAGTCTTACACTATGGGAATATTGCAGTGGTGGCTCGCGATTTGTGGTCCTCTTTTCCACAGGAGCCTCCCAGCACCTCATTGCCAAGGGTAATGCTTTACATGAAGGGAGGTCACCGTTTGGTCTCACATATTTACAGGGCACTGCGAGTCGACCTCCCAGCGGGGCTCTTCCAAGAACAAGCGAGATGGGAAGAAGCACTAGACGAACCTCTGACAGACTGGGAGTGGATAAAAATACACAAAGAATACAAACGGTGAGTTCCAACATGAAATTTAAACTAATACAATATAACATTGTACATCAAACGTATTTAACCCAGCGGACTATAAGTAAAATTTATCCAGAATGGATGAACTCATACCCTAGATGAGGTCAAAAAGATGCACATCTCATTCACATGATATGGAAATATCCAGAACATGTGCAACACTGGGTAGATATACTAGACCAAATGCAAATTGCCACAGGGTGGAGGATCCCCAAACAGTACGGACTGTAATATTGGGGCTGCTTCCTACGCCCAAATCTAAAAAACTTAGCAGAAGATTTGTGCTACTGGGATTGGTGCTGTTAAAAAGATGAATAGTGATTAGATGGCTATGCTCTGATCTACCAACAATGGAGGGTTGGCTGAAAGACGTAAGCAGATGAGCAACCGCAGAATTAGTTAGAATGAAAAGGGTCAGGAAAGACGATAGGATTAATGAGGATGCACGAGCCTGGTCACTCATGATGGCGGACACAAGGGACCCCCTGACCCAACTGTGGAGGGGGTTAGAGGAGGTGAAGATGAGACATATGAAGAAGGGGAAGTCAGGTGAAGAAACAAGACAGGGAATGCAAGATGATTCTCAACACCGAGACATGACCGGGGGGGGGCAGGAGGGGAGGGAGTTAGTACAACTAAGTTAGTACAATCTGTATGGCAAGGAGAAGGAAATGGCCAAAGCAGACAACAGAACTGTGGCTGACCCTCGGTTCAGCACCTCAATCCCCATTCAATATGTGTAAATGTCCTGTGCACAACTCTTCCGAAGTCCGCCGCAGTTGGGCTCCACTGGAATCCAGACAAGAGATTTGTGAGAAAAATGGAAGGTGCACCAGGAAAAGAGTCCAAACGCTACTAAGAGAGTCCTTTAAGTTTCTTTTTATTCTTTCTAGTAAAACAAACACTCAGACATCAGCCAGCGCGTTTCACTCTTTACAAAAGAACTTCTTCAGGGCTGAAATAATTGACACAGGACAATACATAAATATATACAAAGACATATATAAACAAATATGTATATAAAAACACTAATACAGAAGAAACAAGACACCACTGTACTACATATATAAATACAATTGACAACAAATATATGACACATTATATACACATATATAAATGTATGTGCATCCATCTCATGATTAAATCAAATCCTTATTCCACATACACTATATTGGACCAAATACCGTTAAGTTCTAAAATTCAACCGAACTCTAGATTGTAATATAAGTATAGGTAACCAATATACAAAGCACCACCTCGTGTGCCAACTCTCTGTGGTACAAGATTCCACTAACAGCAACCAATATATTATCTATGCACTTATACACAATAATTCATTTTTTTGAAAAAAATCAAATTTTTGAACATTTTTAAGAAATACTTTTTAAGAGTTGTAGGTTAGCAAAAAGAAGGTAGACGAGAAGGCAGCATGTAAGGTAAAAACCTTAAAAACTGGCAAACAAATGGGAATACAAATTCTCACTACACCTCTTGATTAAATCAAATCCATATGCCATGTGTTGCGAACAAACCCTAGAGGGAGACGTTTTTACCTTTGATAGCATCAATTGGAAACATAATACATTTACAAACTGCAGAACCAAGAATGTCGTGTACGCAGTAACATGCCCATGTCCAAAACTTTATATAGGAAAGACTACTCAGGAAGTACGGCAGCGGATCACTCAGAATAAGTCGAGGATTCGACGGAGAGTTGAAAACGCTCCGCTAGTAAGCCACTGGATCTCGATGACACACCGTGAAGAGGACTTCAAGTGGACAGTGTTGTCCAAAATTGAGAAAGACCCACGTGGCGGTGACCTGGAGAGACTCTTGAGCCAACGAGAGGCTTTCCTTATCATGAAATTCAATACGACAACTAATGGTCTCAACGAAACAGCTGAGATCTATAGACCGATTACAACTTGAATATGCCCTTTATGATCGTCCTTACAGTAATGGACATAATAGCGCTACAACAATTGCGCAGCTTTGCAGAATTCGTTTCACCAAGTTCACAGTTTTTTAAAAAAAATGCCAGGTCGGCATCACGCCGGCAGCGAACTACATTTCCCACTTCTCCGTTAGAAGTGACTACAGTTCCCATGAGCCAAGGGCAGCTTTTTGACCCGGTGAAATCCATCGTATTCACTTCCTGATCGGGCGAGGTGTTCCTGATGCGGATGCACGGGCTCGCGGCACGCCGTTAATTGAGAGAAAATTAGGTAAGCGAAGGGTTGACCCCCCCGTTTTTCACATCTTTTAATCACCAGCGCCGTCAGAATTAGCTGAACATTCCTACTGACGACGTCCTTCATTTTGATTTTTTAATTCCAGTTCATGTTAGAAGCAAAAGAAAAGGGACACGACTAATTAAAGTCAAAGCAACGCTGGCACGAAAAATTACATCAGCCCATTTGATGAGTCGTACTACAGATTGCAGGGTGAGCGAAAATTAGTGCAGCTGTTGTGATGTCCGTATTTGTTTGTCATCGTATAGAAAGAATGACAATATGAGTGGGTACATTTTTATAATTGGTTTTCCACAGCTCCGGCTCGAGCTGGTTGAATCGTTTGAAGACCAAAGCAGGTCAAGGTTCCATTCTGACACTTGTCCGTAAGGTGGGTGTGCTAGGCCGCTGGTGGGGGCTGGCTTGAGTTCTTAAACTGTCCACCGGTTTTTTCATTTATGTTTATTTTATTTGTATTGCAGAAATTGATTGGTCCTGAGGAGAACCTCATAAAGATAGAGGTTCGAAACGCGTCGACCAGTCGGTCCTTCGCACATCCTCTTTGAAAGCTCTTCCCTAAATGCTTTTGTGGTTCTTTCATTGTATATGAAGAAAGAAAATGTTATAATACGCATAAAGGGCGGATAACAATTTTTGTTCAAAAGGGAGAGGTGTCAAAAGGACCGTCCAGTTTAGTGTATGTGAGTTTTTGGTATGAATGGATTGGCCAAGAATGCTTGATGATTGAATGTAAAAATCCGCTAGGGTATCGTCTAGTTTGTTGTCATTGGATTTGAATATATTTGTATGTGTAATGTATAGTTTTTTGTAAATTAAAATTGCTGTTCACACAAAAAATAAGAATATGTAATAAACAAAAGTGTTTTGAGTAACAGGCAATCCGTAAAGCCTTCCTTTCGTGTTTCATTTCATGATAGGTTTTTGAAAATAGTTTGTTGTCTAATAGATTTCAGTTGGGACAAGATGTTTTGTTGGTTAGTTTATTCGGCTCAGTCCGGCTGATTAATTGAGCCAAAGCCCAGTTTTGGTTTATAGCATCTCCAAATCTGGCAGGCCATGGAACACTAGACTTGTAATCAAGCCCTTAGTGATTATTATTTAGGAACCCTTTTCTTACCTCTCAAGGGAAGGCTCTTCTCAATAACCTTTAGAGTCTCATTCTTGCCATGCAGCCAGCTTTATTTATGACTTACAGCAGGTTTCCAGGAGGAATTGTCACCTTAATGGCATCCTACAACCGTGTGGTATCAGTTAATCTACAGACTGAGTAGCATTCCTGATTTGAGCGATCATGAGTTGATTGTGTTGACCCTCACACACTATTAGTGTCATGCCCCATTATCAGCCCTATCCTGATCCCCATAAGCCAGGATGGACTCTACCATGTTCCAGGAAGCACATTTGACATGTAACTCTAGACGGGGTCTACTATAGTATAGATGAAAATACCTAGCGATCGCCAAGGTGTCCCTATTCTACGGTGCATCTGGTACGGATAAAATATGTAATCCTTGGGTTTCAATAATAAAGTGTAATGAATTGTTACACCTCAACTTGTCAGTCAACATGTTTCAGCCCTTCGTAATTGGGCCACTTTGGGTCTGGGGCGTTAATCAGGACCTAAATGTAGTATTTTGGCTCCTGACCCTATTTAGTCAGAGCCAGTGTAATAAAGACAACATGTAGCATTGAACATACATTGCCAGGCCTACCTGAGTGGGCTTCTGATAAGTGCACTTATTAATGCTTGTGTTGAGAAAAACAAAGAAATGGCATATAAAACAGACAAATCATTAGTCGCAATCAAACATCTTTTCTCTTGTGAGGAATGATAAACGTATAACACTGAATTCATTTTGCACGCTGACATGCAAATATTGATTGACTAACCAACACGACTTTGGTCAGTATGCAATAATGTAATGAAGCACACATTTGAAAAGATATATATAGTAAAAAAGGACCCCTGCTTTAGGGGTAATGGATCCTGGGGGTGGGCAAGAAATGTAAATAGACAATACTGTGGTAACGATAAAATATAGGTTGCACTTTAGCCAACAAACTGTCTTTACCCCAGTTGATATCATTCCATACCCCACTGGAACAGGCAGAGGCATGCCTCTATAGTCACACTCAAGTGAAGAGACCCAGGCAGTGCCTTACAATTAGTATATGTCCCCTTAAATGTTAACTAAGATTCATCAGTGTTCTTTTACTGCTCACCACTGCAAGGGAGCAGCACTACTGAAAATACCTATATTATCCTCAGTTCTGTATGATCTTATTGTATAGTGTTCAATGTCTCTTTCCCTTGGCCTTCTATCTTTCAAGGGAAAATGTGTAGCTATGTGCCCAGTGTCTGGGTCTGCAGAATGTTTGGTGTCTAGCGTTTCCTCGGAGATCATGAGAACATAAGTCTGTTTCCTACCAACTACAATGGTCAAGTAGGATGTTCTTTATTTCAACATTTTTTCTATGGATTCAGGCAAAAACAGACCCAAAGTACCTTCAAAATTCTTGCGTTTGAGTCCCTTGAGGGCTACTTTTAAGCATTTATGATACCTACAATGAGGGTATGAGAGGTAATGGAAACTGGTATTTTTGGTGGTGTGTTTCAAATATTTATACGACAGTGTTATCAATACATATAATATACATTTCACAACAGGTAATTTTCTTTCGTTTACTCTCATTAGAAGTAATAGGTATTTATTGATCCCAAAAGTGGATGTTACTAAATATATTTTAGATGTGAAGAGTGTAAGAAAGCCATCCATTTTGCCCTGATCACCCCCCATTTTTTAACTGATACCAGTGGTAATTAACTCTGACTGCACACTGGGCTCTAATAACCAGGGCCAGTGCGCTGATTAAAAAGGTATATGGTAATAAGGTGTAATTGCAATTGACACTGACAACATACCTGTAAGTCCCTGGTATATGGTAGGGCATGTAGATTTAGAGGCCCAGCAAATGGCATGCACTTATGTGTGCTCTGCTGTGTTGCCTGCTGTCATTTTAAAAGTCAGTCCTGCTGTGCAAGCTGCTTTTAAATTGAAATTAAATGCAAATTCGGCTTTGAATTTAAAGGTACTGTAGTAGTATAAAACTACCTTATTTATACATATGTCACCCCAAGGTCTATCGTAGATAATCCCAGGGAGGGTGCCATTTAAATATAGGCAGGGTCATTCAAAAATATATTTCATATGCCCTGGTGAGGGAAAAAATACCAATTTCATTTTTCCTTCTTGCAGCTTTTATAGCTTCATAGGGTAACATGGGAATACTGTAATACAGTGCAAATCTTGATAGGAGCGAGCGCAAATAATATTGCAAGAACCTACAAGATTGGAAATTATGAACCCAACAACTTGCCACTGTTGAATTTGGCAGAACTGGTACGGAAAAGTAGTTTTGAAACTTGCTTTCCTATGAGCCAAAATCCAGCATGCTAGCAGCCTCTCCTGGTTGAGCCACACTACTTCAATGAGCTGATAAGTGTCCTGCATCGGGACAGAGGTTACCTGGTGGGGGATCAGCATGCCGAAAACCAGTCAGAAAAGGGTATGGGTAATGAAGCTGATCATCAAAGAGAGCAGGACAGTAAGAATGCAAGCCAAGCTTACCCTAACGTCCTCTACTTCCAAATCCAGTTGGGATCCCAGGAATGGAATTTGTAGAAGATCTGGAAGAGAGAGTGTTAAGGGAAATGAGCCACACCAGTGTGTTGACTTAGCCGGTCTTCACTGCATAGAGAAACATTCTCCATGTTGAATATTAAAGTGCAGTGCTTTGTGGGACAAAAATATGCCACACTTTGGAGGAAGCTGTCATGCGTTTGAGGTGCACCCTGTACCCCATGGGACAGGGCTGCCCCACGTGCCACCCAACATGTTAGATAAATAGGTGAGCGCTGCATAGCAACTCAGATCTGCTGCCTGAAACTGCAACAAAAAGAAGGACTGCTTTGCTGGACCCTGGCCTACACCAAGAGAACTGCACTCTGAATCACTGTGCCTGGTGCACACTAAGAAACTAAAGCCCTAACAATGTTGCCTTGCTTCAAAAGGATAAGGAGTGGATTCTCTGAAAGCAACCGGATAAAAAAGCTCAACCTGCATCACATCCAGCAAGAATAACCCAGTTGACCACCTTCAAAAAAATATGCCTGGTGGATTGTGGGAACTGTAGTTCCAACTTCTGAGGAGCAAATCAGTTATGTTTTGGGCACTTTGAGCCCTCAAGAGGAACATCAGGAAGAGGTTCCAGAATTTTGGAGCAGCTTTGAGAAAAAGGCCATACGGTGACTGGCTTGAAGTAGAGAGTCAAGCCAACTATGTCTTACTGTGACTCAGCCTGAATTTCAGGTTCATCCTGTTGAAAGCTCCGTAGCTCAATACTTCCAGGAGTTGAACTGGGTCTTCTGTGGAACCAAGCCAGTGAATACACTGCAAATACACCCTGACGAAGTGATTTGCTCACTGTCGAGGGAAAAGGCTCCAGAAAAGTGTGAAGGTAAAGTTTTGATGAGGCCTCCAGATGCAGGGATTGTAGGAGAGTAGGGTCTGCTATCCTATGGTCACCCCAAATTTTTGCTTTTTGCTTCACTGGTTTTTGACATATTGATGCTGTGGGCCTGCCAATCAGACCCCCAGCCTGCTGTTCTCTCTACTAAATTTACACTATGCACCCTAGGTGCATAACCAATTGGAAGTGGATCACCCTGTGAGCCTCTGTACCAGTGTACACTAGGTACCCAGGGCATTGGTGTCTCCAAGGCCTGCCAGGGGCTGAAGCATGTATTGTGCCACCCCAGGCTTGGCCTAACAAATTTGACACAACTGGCTGATCCCTCAGCTGGGGTAAGTTGGTGTAACCACCTCTTACTTAGGTGTAGTATACCTATACCTAACCTTAAATGGGACACATGTTAACCTATAAGTCACTCCTATGGCAGGCCTTGACAATCCTGAAGGCAGAGTGCTTGGTTCCATGTGAGATGGTGCTCTGGCATGAGCTGAGCCTGTCTGCAGTGGTCGGAACCACTTCCTTCTACTGTTTCCAGATATCGTCATACCATATACTCTTAAGTGCATTATGAACCTCGCAGTTAAATGCTATCTTTGGTTTGGCTTTATCAAAACATGTCGAGTAAGGTGTCATACGAATTGGAATACTAACCCCTCGCCAATTCTGGCGACGGGGTTAGCATTCCACCCTTCCAGAGGGACACGACATGTACAGTACCTGAAACCCGGGTAAAATCAGACATAGCCTCAGCTCCACAAAATGGATGCTGCCACCACAGACACAAGTCTGCCCTCCTGCTGCTGGGAGTCCTTCCAGCTTGGGAGGTGTGGACAAAGGGTTTCCTGCCAGGGGAGGTGCATGCACCACCCCAGACAGGATTTTGTGTATTGGTCAGGTAGGACTTGAAAGAAACCAGACATGCCTGAGGCTCACAAGGAGCCTCGGTGCATATGCCAGTTCAAACCGGTCCTGGGGCACACCAGCCCTGGACCTGGGGCGAGCTGGACAAAGGATTGGGGGTGTAACCACCCCCCTTCCTGGTCCCACCCTTAGGGAGGGACCTAGCAGGTAGTCCGGCCCCTAGAATCCGCTTAAAGGTAGGAGCTGTGTCCTAGGACTTCAGACATCCTGGAATCAACTTGAAACTAAGAAGAAGACGGGAACTTCGACATTCTGCTGCACAGAAGACTGAAGGAAATCTCCCCTGTGGTCAGGGAGTGACCACCTTGCTAACGCAAGCACCATCCAGCGAGTCAACGTCTGCTTTGCTGCCGCCTCCCGCCGGAGCCCGTGCCCAGAGACTGACAAGACCTGGACCTCCAGACCTCTCACCGCCCGATCCACAGTCCCTGAAAAGAGGAGACCCGTGGAGGCACCGAGACACGTGGAGCCAGCCATCTTGAAACGACCACGACAAGCTGCAAGCGCAACAACCGAGGCTCCCTCCAAGTTGTGCTTTGGGATCTGAGAAGCCCGACCCTCGAGCAGCATCTGCACCAAAGATGAGCCCTCCAGCATCTCCACGATCTGCGTGGGGCCCTTCTGCATTTTGCCACTCGACGCACCTAACCGGTTGCTGGCCCGCTGGCTAGTGGCCATCTTGGCAACGAACTTCAAGAAATACCCCACTGGTCTGGTTGCTCCAGACTGGCCCTTGCTCCCCTCCAAAGGAGCAATCCCTCTGACCTTGCTGGTCAGAACCATCAGCTTATGTCGTTTTCCACAACAATTGCTTTTGCCAAGGCTTGTTTGCTTCGATCAAGTCGCCGACACCGCCGACAGCAAGAACCTGCGTGGGACAGCTTGTGAACCGACTCCTAGACGTCGTCGACCTTCAGGGACCACGTGGCTGCAGAGACAAGCTGCACCTTTCTTCCTGTTTGCACCCGACATCGCCTGGTACCCACCTGGTGCCACGCTGGTCACTGGCTAGTGACTGTGAACACTGTCCCCTCTGCTTACAGGTCTTCTACAACTCTGATCCACCCTTGGATCCACCGCATCTCTTCCGGACCGACCGCCTGCAGCATCTTTGTCCACAGGCTCCACTGAACAGATAGAAGAAACCCGACGCACTTCGAGACCTATGCACCCGCTTCCTGTGGGTGAGGTAAAGCTGGCACTCCGGTGCCCAAGTGTAGAGTAACATCGCTAGTGTCTGTGTTTCGAATCTTGAGTTCATAGTCCATCCGGAAGATCCTTTTTGCAGTAACTTTGTACTTTTTACGCACCCATTGAAAACCTATGGGAGCTCGCGTGTGACTATTGGCTCTGCACATGCCACCCGTGGACCTTCTGGTCACTAACTGAAGTTAGCTCCTTGTAGGCCCAGCGATTCTAGAGGCCCTAGGCCTTTTCCCTTTTCTGTTCGTGGTACTTATACCACTATTTTAGTATATGGTTTGAGCGGCCACCAGGGCCTATCCATATAAAGTGCAACTTCTGTGTATTCTACTGTAATCTTGTTTGACGATTTGTGCTCCTGTGCTCATAAAGAGACTAGGGGTTACTTTGAGAAATAAATACATATATATTTTGAATATATATCTGTGTGGTGTCCTTTCATTGGTATAAAAGGGGGTTGCATTTGGTAAAACAGCTGGCTTAACACGCTTCACGAGTTTAGCCTCAAAGACTGCTTAGCCTACGCTACCACTAGGGCAGCTGGTCCGAAAAGGTTGACTTACAACCACACCATAAGGGTTGCTTGGCATGGTACAAGGTGGTCACTTTAACTAGTGAACATCATATACCAGGCCAACTTCTCACATTGGTGGCAGCGGTGGGATTTGAGCTTGCTGTGTTTTACCATTGTAATCTCTTGGTTACCAATTGAAATATCACATAGGTACCTGTAGGTACATATAAAACAAGATTAGATATACTTAAGTTCTACTGAACTTAGTTGTTGTAGAGCAAAGGGAGTAGCACACCCTGACCACAACTACTAGATAGGTTTAGTAGGTAAACCCAAGTGTAGGTAGATTGCAACACATCCACCCACACTTAAGAGCAATGGCTGGGACAGAGGGGTCCACTGTACCCATCTCTGTTGAGAGTGACCCCCAGAGGGCACCATCCATCTTTGCTACCCTTAATCAAAATGAGCTCAGGCAGTTGGCAAATATCAGGGGCCTTAAACAGCCCAAGAATCCTACTTCTGCTGAACTCAGAGAGCTTTTACAGGCTGATGAAGATCAGAAAGCTCTCAGGAAAGCCTCCCAGTTAGGCCCCTTAGGGACAGGAACAGGAGGCCCCCCTTCTGAAGATGCTACTGAAGTACCCCTTTCCAATAGCCATCCCTTAGATGAGAATCATACTACAGAGGAGGAAAGTGGTGAGGATACAGAAAGTAGTGAGGATGAAGGGAGAACTAGCCCAGTGCCAAGTGTTATACTTGGCCCAGCTAAACTAAGGCTATTGGGGACTGACAATGGGAACACCCCATTGGATCTCCCCAGTGGACTTAACCAGGGGCTTGGGAGGCAAAGGAATCACTCAGGTGACTCTAATGCTTCTCATGCCTCTAGAGGCTCTCAAGGTCACTCCAGGAGAAGGATGACCACCCCTCAGAGGAGGGAACATGAGGCCAGAATGCAGGAAGCTCAGCTGAGAATCAGGAAACAGGAGCTAGAAGTAGCTCTGATGGAAGAGAAACTGAGTAAGGCTAGGCGACCTAAAGAGAGTGGGTCTATACCCACTGGTGGCAGCATTGTCCCTAGGGACAAAGATAGGGTATTTGATAATAGGAACCTGTCTAAGGTTGTGCCCCCCTACAAAAGTGGGGATGACATCCACAAATGGATGACTGCTCTTGAGAGAGCCTGCAAAGTGCAGCAGGTTCTGAAGACCAGTGGGCAGCAATCCTCTGGCTCTCCTTTGAAGGAAGAGGCAGAGGCAGACTCCTCACTGTTAGGGAGGAGGATGTCAGAAATTACAGAGTCCTGAAGAGTGTCCTAGTTGATGGGTTAGGCTTAACCACTGAACAGTACAGGTTAATGTTCAGAGACACCCAGAAGACACAGACTCAGGACTGGTCTGAATACATTGAATGTGCCACTAAGGCTTTGGAGGGTTGGTTGCTGGGAAGTAAGGTATCTGATTATACAGGATTGTACAATTTGATGATGAGAGAACAGATTTTAAATAACTGTCAAAACCAGCAACTGCATCAACACTTGGTTGACTCTGATCTGACCTCTCCCCAAGAATTGGGAAAGAAGGCAGACACATGGGTCAGAACCAGGGTTAAGCAAAAGAACCAGAACCAGGGCCAAGGGGGTGATCAGAAGAAAACAGACCAAAAGGGTGGAGATCAGAAATCTAAAGACCAGAAGTCTTCAACAGGGCCCCAAACTACTGCTAAGGAGGGTGGGTCCCAACAACAATCCAAGGGAAAGAACAAAGAAGGTCAAAAGAAACCCTGGTGCAATCATTGCAAGAATACAACTCACTGGACTAGTGATTGTAAGAAGGGTGGAGCCCCCAACACTGTTGCCCCTAAGGCACCTGCTCCCAGTACTACTGTTAGCAGTGTTGGTCACCAGACAAAGGGTGTAGTGGGAATCACTATGGGAACTGAAGGAGATTCTGACTTAGACAGAACCCTGACCCAGGCAGTCCTGATCTGTGATGGGGACATTGATTTGTCCCTGACTGTGAGCCCCAGTAACCTGGGCAAGTACAGACAGACTCCTTTAATTAATGAAAAAGTGTCTCAAGCCTACAGGGACACATGTGCCAGTGTCACTATGGTGACACCAGGCTTTGTGGACCCTGGACAGTACATACCAGGTGAGAATTACCTGGTGACCAATGCCAGCAATGCCACTACTTCACATAGTGTGGCAGTTGTTAACTTCTCATGGGGAGGGGTAACTGGCCTTAAAAGGGTTGTGGTTAGTGCAGACCTCCCAGTAGAATGTTTGTTGGGCAATGACCTAGAGAGTTCTCTATGGTCTGAAGTGGAGTACAGGACACATGCAGAGATGTTTTGGAAATGCACTAGGGACTGGCTGATTTTAATTATAAATACAGCTAAAAGGATTGCAGACGCCCTTTTAATTAGAATCCAAACAGCCGAGGGAGCCATCAAGGTGACAATTCAGACGGCAGTTTACAAGAATAAACTAGCAGAGATAAATGCGGAACTTGCAGAGAACCGGGAATATCTTATGAAACAAAAAATCACCAAGTTACAAAAAGATATTCAGAAATTCTCAACTGAGAAAGTCTACCCCTATCTCAAAGCAGACTATACAAGCTCAGCAACTGGATACTCCTCAGATGATAGTTCTAATACTTCACGGAGGGGCTCTTCCTCCAGTAATGACTCCAACACTGGGAGCTGGAACAATAGGAAGACACGTACCTATCAACCATCCAACTTTCCAACCTTTAACGCCCCGCCCTATTCGGGACCCCCCTTCTGGCAGTACCCTATATATCCACAAGGCCCACCACACTTCTACCAGACCGGACCTGCACCTCCTTTTTTAGACAGAGGTTGGGGCAGAGGAAGAGGGCGCAGAAGAGGCCAAAAAAGAGTTCAGTGGCAGGACCAACCGACAGGATCGGTGGAGACCAGGAGTCAAACCAAGGGGAAAAGAAACTGATTGTGAATCTATCCTCCAGAACCATGTCACACATTGAGGAACAGGTTCTACAGAAGGGGTTAGGTTTTGTTCCCACTCCCAGAATAGACACTTTCAGGGTTCGGTGCGAGATTCAAACCTTCTTTCGCAAAATCCGTCTACAAGCCTTCTTTCAGGATCAACCAGCACATATTGCTACTGATTCTGGACTCCACAAACCGTCAACCTTCACTCCCACTAGCAGCATGGTCCCCAACGAGGTCCTCACATTTGAACAAGCTGTTTTGAAGGATTTCAATTCCAATACTAATTCAACATCCTTTCATAATCTCTCCACGGCGGAGACGACAGCCATTAAAACACTGGCACTTGACGAGACTATTACAATCAAACAAGCTGACAAAGGTGGGGCCACTGTTATTATGAACACAGTAGATTACAACATCGAATGTGAGAGACAACTGAGTGATAGAAGATACTACACTCCAATAAGAGAGAATCCCACACAGAGATTACATAATACCATCACTGCTATGACCTTCTCTGCAGAATCGGAAGGATGGATCTCGAAAAAAGAAGCAGGGTTCCTAATAACCAACGATCCAGTCGTGCCCTACTTCTATTGTCTCCCTAAAATACATAAACGGACGACACCAGTACCAGGACGCCCCATCGTGTCAGGTATAGGGTCCATACTAGAGCCCCTCTCCAAGTTTGTGGACCACTTCATACAACCTTTTGTCAAGGAAACACCTTCCTATGTGAGGGACACGACTGACGTGTTACGTCTCCTAGAGGGGTTTCAACATCCCAATGAGGTGAACCTTCTGGTGACATTGGATGTTGAGGCCCTATACACGAATATCCCTCAAAGAGCCACTTTGGAGGTTCTCGAAGATATTCTAACCACTGCTGAGTGGAGTTCACCTACTCCAGTTTCATTTATTATGGAATGCGCCACTTTA
Source organism: Triturus cristatus (assembly GCF_964204655.1). Taxonomy (NCBI): domain Eukaryota; kingdom Metazoa; phylum Chordata; class Amphibia; order Caudata; family Salamandridae; genus Triturus; species Triturus cristatus. Next base: position 188,424,353 of record NC_140589.1, read on the forward strand.
GCGCTCACAGAAAACTATTTTCAGTTTGGTACCCAACTTTTTCATCAGACCCAGGGTACTTCAATGGGGAGTACCTTTGCTCCAAGCCTGGCATGTTTGTACATGTCCGCTTTTGAGCAACGCAAGATTTTTGATATCAATAATCCATATGGTTCTAACATCTTATTGTGGAAACGGTTTATCGACGACATCCTTATCTTCTGGAAGGGCGAGTTGATTGAATGCAACAATTTTTGTACGTGGATCAATACCTTGAATCCCCACTTGAGATTCACCAATACGATCTCTGATAAGGAGATTCCTTTTCTTGATCTCATGATTAAATTGGAAGCAGGGACAATCTCTACTACCCTAGATCGAAAACCTACAGACAGAAATAGTCTGCTTCTTTTCAGCAGTCATCATCCCAGGGCATTGAGACATAATCTGCCTATAGGCCAGTTTCTTCGCATCAGAAGGAATTGCAGCACCCTCGCTGAATACAAAAAGGAAGCAAATACGTTGAGACAAGATCTCCTCCAACGTCAATACCCTAAACAGGTGATCAATGATGCTTTTAAAAGAGCACGTAATAATAATCGAGAAGGATTGTTGGAGGTTAGGACAAGAGAACCCGACACTACCATCACCTGTGTCACCACCTACACACCAGACTCGAGTCGCCTGAGGAACATTATTCGCAAACACTGGGGTATTTTGAACACCGGTTCACTGAACCTTGCGAACCCTAGGTTTGCTTTTAAGAGGACCAACAACATAAAAGACATGTTGATACACACCAGACCTAAACAACGCCGTGACACAACACAGAACACCCTATGGCATTTACCACCAGTACAGGGACATTTTCCTTGCGGTTCATGTTCTGTTTGTCCCCAAACCAAGGTCACAAAACAACTGAACCTTCCTAACAACTTTCTGTGGCATTTGAAAAAACACACGAACTGTAACACAACCAACTGTGTTTATTTGATGCGCTGCCCTTGCAACCTTATTTATATAGGGATGACGACAAGACAGGTTAAGCTCCGCATGATGGAACATAGAAGCACTTTCAGGTGTGCTAAGACTAACACTAGAATGACCACCCATTACAAAGAAAGTCAACATCCTCCTGACTCCTTTGAGTGGTGCATCCTTGAAGCACACACAGGCATGACGAAGGATGCCTTGTTCCGTTTGGAACAACGTTGGGTCCTGAGACTGTCTTCTGACAGAACAGGACTTAACAAGGAGATTCCATGGAGCATGCTGACCCCCAGAAACTAAGGGGTACTCTTAGTTGTCACTCTCAGCATGTTAAATTTATATCACAGACTCAGTTAATGCAAATAGTAATTGTATTAATGGCTTACTACCTGGAGTACAATTCCCGCCTCCATTAAACATCTGACCATTTATATACATTTCTTGAATTAACTAAACCCACCGAACGTTCACATGGTCCAAGGGCTACACGTCATTTATCTCCATTAATATGTGGGCACTGTCTTGGCATAAAGCATTCATTATGATTGTTAAACCACCAGAATTGGTAAATACTTTTATAAGCATTCGTAGGATTGAATGCATGACCCTTCGAGATCACATGCATAGCCATTGTCTTTCCTCCTTTACCGTTCGTTATTTATCTCCATTAATATGTGGGCACTGTCTTGGCATAAAGCATTCATTATGATTGGTAAACCACCAGAATTGGTTAATACTTTTATAAGCATTCGTAGGATTGAATGCATGACCCTTCGAGATCACATGCATAGCCATTGTCTTTCCTCGTTTACCGTTGGTTGCCCGGCCCCGTCCACACTTCCTCAATATGGCGCTCCAGAATGTGTAGCGCTCTAGTCCTTGCTTGACCCGACCCGGAAGTATGGATCATGCACCCAGTGTCCTACTTCCCTTTTTAAGCACCATTAGTGATTCCACGGTCACCGGACTACTTGGACCGGCCGTTACGCAGGGGTAGGGTTAACGATACAATCCAACTGCAAAACCGTGAGTAATACCATTCCTTTTAAACCCCCTTCGTGGTCTGGGGTTTCTTAACCAGATTTTACTACTAAGAGACACGCGATATCCGCTTGTCACGGGTTCATACTAATCGACCCAAATTCCAATCGAGCACCATTACAATACGTAAACTGCTCTGCAATGTGTTTATGGTACCATGGCTTTCTCTGATCTTTTGGGCACAGATGTCAGTACAGTCGGCCAAGTATCGTTTCATAATGTATTTGAAATTTACTTAATGATGTGTGTTACCGCTCCACGGCTGCCTCTGTTGGTTCGAATTTCACAATCAACGTTACCATGGAGCTCGTATGACCCTTACAGAAGTTACCATCTTCACCTGGGTCCTAATAATGAATTCGCTGTGGTTTACACCCCATTATGGGTTTGACTTTAACATGCTTTTACCATATATCATGACATTAGACAGCAGTGCTGGCGGAGACCGGTACCAATATGGCCCGGCACGGATTGAACGAGGGTGAGACTCATTTTGATGAGATTATATCCTTATATCTTTATGTTCCAAGTACGATGTTTATTTTCTGTCTTCCTTCGTACTTCTGTTGTTTGCTTCACCACTGTAGTGCAGTGTCCTTCCATTGATTGATCACTGTTTATTGCACTTTAGCACGTCACTGCACTCAGTCCCAATGCATGTGTTTTTACACTACCACAAACTACAGTATTGGGTTGAGTGACTTTCATTGTAATAGCATTTTAATGGATTGTTTTTGATTATTCTAACTGTGTTTTTATTTCAGGTTAAGCATTGCTTACCCCGGTTGACACCAAGGTACCAACCACCCCTACACATTTTTTAGGGTGCTGTAATGGTGGCCGCTCCTTCACTATTCGCTCTGGGTGACCACCACCAAAAAATGTGGAGGTAGTATAACATTAGGTCCTGAGGAATTGCCATCGACTTTGATAAATAGGCAAGAAACATGTCGACCTCTTTTTAGCGTATCACAACACAACATTGTAGTGACGATACGTGCTATTCTCATTTTAATTAGGGGAGTAACCATACTCATTAAAAATTCTTTTGAATTGGATTATTTTTCCCTATTTTAACGCACACAACACCTTCACGTATACTGACACTAGGATCCTCACTTGCACTTCACCCATCGGCTCTGGAAAAAAGATCTCCGAGAAGTAGGCCCCTCAATGGGTGCCTGATCGGGCATTGCAGCGCCGGCCCGAGTAGGAGCAGACCCGATGATGAAGCAAGACACCTACTTGTCAGGTGTGTGAGGGTCTTATTCCAATAAGGAGATCACTCTCCGAATTTCCATCGGTTTCAACCACACAGTTAGCATTTCTTTCCTCTTTTCGTTTCACGATAGGAACTTCATACTCAGTGTTTGAATATATGTTAGGTATATCACCACATGTCCTTGCTGTGACCAGGTCACAGGCCAAAAAGTGCCTTACTGAACCTCAGGTCTTGGATCCTGGAACAATGGACCAAGCACCTACCAAGAAGAAGAACAGGAGGGTCAAGGCTGTGCCTTCCCCCCTGCCTCAGAGTGATGATCAACCTTCCCAGGAAGCTGATCTAGAGGACCCTGAAGGAACTGTCCCTGAAGAGCTTGAACCTGATCAGGTTGAGTTTCTGGGGACAGGGGGACCTTCAAGGGCTGACTTGAGGCAGACTCAGTTATCCTGTCCCTCTCTTGAACCCCTCAGACAGCTGGCTGCTGCTGAGGCTGCTGGGAATGCTCAAGGTACCCATAAAGTGTATTGGGATGAAGGGCTCCTTTATTCAGAGGCTAGAGACCCCAAGCCTGGTGCAACCAGGAGGTTGGTTATACCTCTGCAATTTAGGGGCTTCCTTCTTACCTTGGCCCATGATATTCCTTTAGCAGGACACTTAGGCCAGAACAAGACTTGGGACAGGCTTGTCCCTCACTTTCACTGGCCTCACATGAATGAAGATACCAAGGAGTTTTGTCGCTCCTGTGTGACCTGCCAAGCCAGTGGCAAATCAGGTGGCACAACAAAGGCCCCCCTGATACCACTACCTGTGGTGGGGGTCCCCTTTGAAAGAGTGGGAATAGATATAGTGGGTCCCATGGATCCTTCCACTGCATCTGGGCACAGATTTATACTGGTGGTAGTGGATCATGCCACCAGGTATCCAGAGGCAATTCCCCTTAGGACCACTACAGCTCCTGTTGTGGCCAGGGCCCTGCTGGGAGTATTCTCCAGAGTGGGGTTTCCTAAGGAGGTGGTTTCTGACAGAGGTACCAACTTCATGTCAGGATACTTGACAGCTATGTGGAAGGAATGCGGTGTTAACTACAAGTTCACCACCCCTTATCACCCACAATGCAAGGGGCTTGTTGAGAGATTCAACAAGACCCTAAAGGGTATGATCAAAGGATTACCTGAAAAGCTCAGGCGAAGATGGGACATCCTTCTACCCTGCCTTCTGTTTGCTTACAGAGAGGTCCCACCACAGGGGGTTGGCTACAGCCCCTTTGAATTGTTGTTTGGGCTCCCTGTAAGAGGCCCACTGTGTTTAGTGAAGGAAGGATGGGAGTTACCTCTCAAAAAGCCTAAACAAGACATAGTGGACTATGTACTTGGTCTCCGCTCCAGGATGGCTGAGTATATGGAGAAGGCATCCAAAAACCTTGAGGCAAGCCAGGCCTTACAGAAAGCTTGGCATGACCAAAAGGCTGTCTTGGTTGAGTTTCAGCCAGGACAGAAGGTATGGGTGTTGGAGCCGGTGGCCCCAGCAGCACTCCAAGACAAATGGTCAGGACCCCATACAATCCTGGAAAAGAAGGGAGAGGTCACCTACTTGGTGGACCTAGGAACTCCCAGGAGTCCCCACAGGGTACTCCATGTTAACAGGTTAAAAGCATATGTTGACAGGGCAGACATGGGCTTGCTCATGGCTACAGATGAGGGACAGGAGGAAGAGAGTGACCCTCTCCCAGACCTGTTGTCTCAGAACCCTGAAGATGGCTCAGTTGAAGGAGTGACCCTTGGAGGAAACCTCACTGCCCTCAGCAGACTGAATGTAGACAAGTTCTACAATCATTTCAACATCTGTTTTCCCTAATACCTAGCCAAACTGACTGGTGTACCCATGTGGTGGACACTGGTGACAGTCTGCCTGTAAAGAACAAGCTTTACAGACAACCTGACCACGTCAGGGACTGTATAAAGGCTGAGGTACACAAAATGCTGGAATTAGGTGTCATTGAACCCCCAGAGAGCCCCTGGGCTAGCCCAGTGGTTCTGGTCCCCAAACCTCACACCAAAGATGGCAAGAGAGAGATGAGGTTCTGTGTGGATTACAGAGGACTCAATGCTGTCACCAGGACAGATGCACACCCTATTCCAAGGGCAGATGAGCTCATAGACAAACTAGCTTCTGCTAAGTTTTTGAGCACATTTGACTTGACAGCTGGCTATTGGCAAATCAGATTAGCTGAGGAGTCTAAGGCCTAAACAGCATTCTCAACCCCAGGTGGGCACTACCAATTTGTGGTGATGCCCTTTGGTCTGAAGAATGCACCTGCCACCTTCCAAAGGTTGGTGAATCAAGTCCTTACTGGGTTGGATGACTTTTGCGCAGCATATCTTGATGACATTGCTGTCTTTAGCTCCACCTGGGAGGATCACCTGATCCACCTGAAGAAGGCTCTTGGGGCTCTGCAAAGGGCAGGCCTCACTATCAAGGCCACTAAGTGCCAGATAGGGCAGAGTAAGGTTGTGTATTTGGGCCACCTTGTAGGTGGAGGCCAAGTTCAACCACTGGAGAGTAAGATACAATCCATCAGGGACTGGTCTCCTCCAACCACCCAGACTCAAGTTCGAGCTTTCTTGGGCTTGACTGGGTACTACAGGAAGTTTGTTAAGAACTATGGGTCCATTGTGACTCCTCTTAATGATCTGACATCCAAGAAGATGCCCAAAAAGGTTCAGTGGACAGTAAGCTGTCAAAAGGCATTTGATGACCTGAAGGAGGCCATGTGCTCTGCACCTATCCTGAAAAGTCCTGACTACTCCAAAGAGTTTATTGTCCAAACAGATGCTTCTGAGTTGGGTGTGGGAGCTGTGCTGTCACAACTTAATGTAGATGGTCAAGACCAACCCATTGCTTTTATTAGCAGAAGGTTGACCCCCAGAGAGAAGAATTGGTCAGCTATTGAGAGGGAGGCCTTTGCTGTGGTGTGGGCCCTGAAGAAGCTGAGGCCATACTTGTTTGGCACTCACTTCAAGATTCAGACCGACCATAAGCCCCTCTTGTGGCTAAATCAGATGAAGGGTGAAAACCCCAAACTGCTTAGGTGGTCCATTTCCCTACAGGGGATGGACTTTACAGTGGAGCACCGGCCAGGTACTGACCATGGGAATGCAGATGGTCTCTCCAGGTACTTCCACTTAGGACATGAAGAGAGAGTGTTAAGGGAAATGAGCCACACCAGTGTGTTGACTTAGCCGGTCTTCACTGCATAGAGAAACATTCTCCATGTTGAATATTAAAGTGCAGTGCTTTGTGGGACAAAAATATGCCACACTTTGGAGGAAGCTGTCATGCGTTTGAGGTGCACCCTGTACCCCATGGGACAGGGCTGCCCCACGTGCCACCCAACACGTTAGATAAATAGGTGAGCGCTGCATAGCAACTCAGATCTGCTGCCTGAAACTACAACAAAAAGAAGGACTGCTTTGCTGGACCCTGGCCTACACCAAGAGAACTGCACTCTGAATCACTGTGCCTGGTGCACACTAAGAAACTAAAGCCCTAACGATGTTGCCTTGCTTCAAAAGGATAAGGAGTGGACTCTCTGAAAGCAACAGGATAAAAAAGCTCAACCTGCATCACATCCAGCAAGAATAACCCAGTTGACCACCTTCAAAAAAATATGCCTGGTGGATTGTGGGAACTGTAGTTCCAACTTCTGAGGAGCAAATCAGTTATGTTTTGGGCACTTTGAGCCCTCAAGAGGAACATCAGGAAGAGGTTCCAGAATTTTGGAGCAGCTTTGAGAAAAAGGCCATACGGTGACTTGCTTGAAGTAGAGAGTCAAGCCAACTATGTCTTACTGTGACTCAGCCTGAATTTCAGGTTCATCCTGTTGAAAGCTCCGTAGCTCAATACTTCCAGGAGTTGAACTGGGTCTTCTGTGGAACCAAGCCAGTGAATTCACTGCAAATACACCCTGACGAAGTGCTTTGCTCACTGTCGAGGGAAAAGGCTCCAGAAAAGTGTGAAGGTAAAGTTTTGATGAGGCCTCCAGATGCAGGGATTGTAGGAGAGTAGGGTCTGCTATCCTATGGTCACCCCAAATTTTTGCTTTTTGCTTCACTGGTTTTTGACATATTGAGGCTGTGGGCCTGCCAATCAGACCCCCAGCCTGCTGTTCTCTCTACTAAATTTACACTATGCACCCTAGGTGCATAACCAATTGGAAGTGGATCACCCTGTGAGCCCCTGTACCAGTGTACACTAGGTACCCAGGGCATTGGTGTCTCCAAGGCCTGCCAGGGGCTGAAGCATGTATTGTGCCACCCCAGGCTTGGCCTAACAAATTTGACACAACTGGCTGATCCCTCAGCTGGGGTAAGTTGGTGTAACCACCTCTTACTTAGGTGTAGTATACCTATACCTAACCTTAAATGGGACACATGTTAACCTATAAGTCACTCCTACGGCAGGCCTTGACAATCCTGAAGGCAGAGTGCTTGGTTCCATGTGAGATGGTGCTCTGGCATGAGCTGAGCCTGTCTGCAGTGCTCGGAACCACTTCCTTCTACTGTTTCCAGATATCGTCATACCATATACTCTTAAGTGCATTATGAACCTCGCGGTTAAATGCTATCTTTGGTTTGGCTTTATCAAAACATGTCCAGTAAGGTGTCATACGAATTGGAATACTAACCCCTCGCCAATTCTGGCGACGGGGTTAGCATTCCACCCTTCCAGAGGGACACGACATGTACAGTACCTGAAACCCGGGTAAAATCAGACATAGCCTCAGCTCCACAAAATGGATGCTGCCACCACAGACACAAGTCTGCCCTCCTGCTGCTGGGAGTCCTTCCAGCTTGGGAGGTGTGGACAAAGGGCTTCCTGCCAGGGGAGGTGCATGCACCACCCCAGACAGGATTTTGTGTATTGGTCAGGTAGGGCTTGAAAGAAACCAGACATGCCTGAGGCTCACAAGGAGCCTCGGTGCATATGCCAGTTCAAACCGGTCCTGGGGCACACCAGCCCTGGACCTGGGGCGAGCTGGACAAAGGATTGGGGGTGTAACCACCCCCCTTCCTGGTCCCACCCTTAGGGAGGGACCTAGCAGGTAGTCCGGCCCCTAGAATCCGCTTAAAGGTAGGAGCTGTGTCCTAAGACTTCAGACATCCTGGAATCAACTTGAAACTAAGAAGAAGACGGGAACTTCAACATTCTCCTGCACAGAAGACTGAAGGAAATCTCCCCTGTGGTCAGGGAGTGACCACCTTGCTAACGCAAGCACCATCCAGCGAGTCAACGTCTGCTTTGCCGCCGCCTCCCGCTGGAGCCTGAGCCCAGAGACTGACAAGACCTGGACCTCCAGACCTCTCACCGCCCGATCCACAGTCCCTGAAAAGAGGAGACCCGTGGAGGCACCGAGACACGTGGAGCCAGCCATCTTGAAACGATCACGACAAGCTGCAAGCGCAACAACCGAGGCTCCCTCCAAGTTGTGCTTTGGGATCTGAGAAGCCCAACCCTCGAGCAGCCTCTGCACCAAAGGAGAGCCCTCCAGCATCTCCACGATCTGCGTGGGGCCCTTCTGCATTTTGCCACTCGACGCGCCTAACCGGTTGCTGGCCCGCTGGCTAGTGGCCATCTTGGCGACGAACTTCAAGAAATACACCACTGGTCTGGTTGCTCCAGACTGGCCCTTGCTCCCCTCCAAAGGAGCAATCCCTCTGACCTTGCTGGTCAGAACCATCAGCTTATGTCGTTTTCCACAACAATTGCTTTTGCCAAGGCTTGTTTGCTTCGATCAAGTCGCCGACACCGCCGACAGCGAAAGCCTGCGTGGGACAGCTCGTGAACTGACTCCTGGACGTCGTCAACCTTCAGGGACCACGTGGCTGCAGAGACAAGCTGCATCTTTCTTCCTGTTTGCACCCGACATCGCCTGGTACCCACCTGGTGCCACGCTGCTCACTGGCTAGTGACTGTGAACACTGTCCCCTCTGCTTACAGGTCTTCTACAACTCCGATCCACCCTTGGATCCACCGCATCCCTTCCGGACCGACCGCCTGCAGCATCTTTGTCCACAGGCTCCACTGAACAGATAGAAGAAACCCGACGCACTTCGAGACCTATGCACCCGCTTCCTGTGGGTGAGGTAAAGCTGGCACGCCGGTGCCCAAGTGTAGAGTAACATCTCTAGTGTCTGTGTTTCCAATCTTGAGTTCATAGTCCATCCGGAAGATCCTTTTTGCAGTAACTTTGTACTTTTTACGCACCCATTGAAAACCTATGGGAGCTCGCGTGTGACTATTGGCTCTGCACACGCCACCCGTGGACCTCCTGGTCACGAACTGAAGTTAGCTCCTTGTAGGCCCAGCGATTCTAGAGGCCCTAGGCCTTTTCCCTTTTCTGTTCGTGGTACTTATACCACTATTTTAGTATATGGTTTGAGCGGCCACCAGGGCCTATCCATATAAAGTGCAACTTCTGTGTATTCTACTGTAATCTTGTTTGACGATTTGTGCTCCTGTGCTCATAAAGAGACTAGGGGTTACTTTGAGAAATAAATACATATATATTTTGAATATATATCTGTGTGGTGTCCTTTCATTGGTATAAAAGGGGGTTGCATTTGGTAAAACAGCTGGCTTAACACGCTTCACGAGTTTAGCCTCAAAGACTGCTTAGCCTACGCTACCACTAGGGCAGCTGGTCCGAAAAGGTTGACTTACAACCACACCATAAGGGTTGCTTGGCATGGTACAAGGTGGTCACTTTAACTAGTGAACATCAGATACCAGGCCAACTTCTCACAGGGATCCAGCATGGTTGGCCTCAAGGCCAGACTTTTTCCTCGTCAAGCATTGCCAGATGTCCAATTTGGGGCTCTTGTTTTTTAAGCACTAGAAAGTGTTTATTCTTTAAAAATACGTATTTTTGGTTCCCTACAGTGGATTGTTGTCATTGAGTGTAATTTTAAAGACAAAAATATGTCCTATTTTTCTAAATTGGTGTTGGATTTATTAATGTGTATGTGTGTTTTACGTATTTATTGTATTGATGTTTTTACATGCTTTACACACCTGTATACTAAGTTAAGCCCACTTGCATGTTGCTAACTAACAAGAGTTGAGCAAGGGAATCATTTATTAAGACCTTGCCTGGGCCTTATATTACGTTGGGGCCCATATTACTAGTGGTGAGTGCATACTTACCCCTAGTATATATATATATATATATTCACTGAAAAAAACACAGGTTTCAGGGACGTTAAAGTTAGTTGGACATTTCACTCGTACAAAACCTGAGAAATTCAGCTGTTATAGTTATTTGGGCTAACTATAACTTGCTCCCTCGTAATACACTGCTGATGACGTCACATATTACATCACTCATGACATGGTCAGTGACATCACTGATGACATCACTGATGACATTTCAAATGCCCAACTAACTATAACGGCTAAATTTATCTGGTTTTGTATGAGTGAAATGTCCAACTAACTATAACATCCCTAAAAACCTGTGGGTTTTTTCAGTGAATTTCAGAGGTTTTTTAAATGCTAATTTCTAACTATAACGTCCCTGAAACCTCTGGTTTTTTCAGTGAATTTCAAAGGTTTTTTAACTGCTAATTCCTAACTATAACGTCTATGAAACCTCTGTTTTTTTCTGTGGATTTGTAAGGCTTTTTAAATGCACATTTTTCAATATGCCTACATAGGTAGAACATGCAGAAAAATGAAGAAAGGCGCAGAAAGAACCAACAGAGGTGCAGAAAGAGGCCTATTTTGACTGTACTTTACAACAGACTCATACAAAGTACCCTAATCACTAATCCTTCTCCAAAGATGTCTTAAACCTCACTTTTCTCTTGAAGGTTCACTATTAATCGACTACTCAGAATGTTAGGCCTACCAAATATAAAACAGCAATCCTAAGCATATCACTGTTGTAAGTCGGACCAAGTTTGTGAAGGTATGCATACGTGTCTATGCTTTTACCTAGTGACATGTTAAATTAAAATAAACATATAAACACTTGAATACCTGTGTTTCAAACAGCATACTCTGTAAATGTGTGTAAAAGAAGGTGTATGCATTTTTTTCTGCTCCCAATACATTGTACATGGGTATTCAATAGTTTATTTGAGGGGCTCTATAACACATATATACATAAGACATATCTGCCTGTGCAACTGAACGACAGAGCAGAACTGAGAAGATTTGACCACCTATTAGAGAAGTTATCCGCTGTTTAAGCTACAATCTTCAGACTCATAACACATGTAAGAATACATACACAAGTAGACATATAGACTTAGGCAAGAGAGGTGCAGAAAGAGGGCAGAGGGGTGCAGAAAGAGGGAACAGGGATCCAGAAATTTGGAACAGAGGTACAGAAAGAAGCAAGAACAGCGCAGAAAGAACCAACAGAGGTGCAAAAAGAGGCAAGAGGGGTGCAGAAAGGGGTAGGAGAGGTGCACAAAGAGGCAAGAGGGATACAGAAAGAACAGGAGGGGTGCAGACTGAAGAAAAAGAAGTGCAGAAAGAAGCAATAGAGGTGCTGAAAGAGGCACGAAGGGTGCGGAAAGAGGCAAGAGAAGTGCAGAAAGAAGCAACAGAGGTACAGAAAGAGACAAGAGTGGTGCAGAAAGAGGGAAGGGAGGTATAGAAAGAGGCAAGAGAATTGCACAAAGAGGGAAGAGGGGTGCTGAAAAAGACAAGAGCGGTGCAGAAAGAAGCAAGTGGGGTCCAGAAAGAGGTAGGAGAGGTACAGAAAGAGGCAAAAGAGGTGCAAAACCAGACAAGAGAAGTGCAGAAAGAGGCAAGGGAATTGCTGAAAGAAGCAACAGAGGTGTAGAAAGAAACAAGATAAGTGCAGAAAGAGGCTATTGAGGTGCAGAAAGAAAGAGAGGTACAGCAAGAGGGAAGACGAGTACAGAAAGAAACAACAGGGGTGCAGAAAGAAGCAAGAACAGTGCAGAAAGAAGGATCAGAAGTGCTGAATAAAGCAACAGGGTGCAGAAAGAGGCATGAGAAGTGCAGAAAGAAGCAACATAGGTACAGAAGGAGGCAAGAGAATGGCAGAAAGAGGCAAGAGACTTGCAGAAACGGGCAAAAGAGGTACAGAAAGAGGGAACAGGGGTGCAGATAGAGGCAAGAGAGGTGCAGAAAGAGGTAAGAGGGGTGCAGAAAGAGGCTAAATGGGTACAGAAAGAGGCAAGAGGGGTGCAGAAAGAAGCAAGAAGTGCAGAAAGAAGTAACAGAGATGCTGAAAGAGGCAAGAGGGGTACAGAAAGAGGCAAGAGAAGTACAGAGAAAAGCAACAGAGGTGCAGAAAGAGTCAAGACAAGTGCAGAAGCAGGCATGCAAGGTACAGAAAGGGGGAACAGGGGTACAGGGGTACAGAAAGAGGCAAGAGGCATACAGAAATGTACAAGAGAGGTACAGAAAGAAGCAAGAGCAGTGCAGAAAGAAGCATGAGAAGTGGACAAAAAAGGAAGAAGGGTGCAGAAATAGGCAAGAGGGATGCAGAAATCTGCAAAAGAGGTGCAGTGCAGAAAGAACCAACAGAGGTGCAAAAAGAGGCTTTTGACATATTGATCTATGCAGTACCATTGGCTTCTCTATAATCTAAGGGTTCACCACTGGCGTGCTTGCTGCAGGGAGTGGAGAGATACGCTGTATAGGCACATATGTGCTGTGAAATGCCGGTCTGTCTTCAGGTCCCTCTGACCCATGACGTGAGCCTTGTAAACCATTGCAGAAGCCTGTCCTGTGGTACTGTCACTTGCTAAGCATCTACATGCATTGTACCAAAGATCTCGGGGACAAGATGGCATGACTTCACAAATGTTTAGAGTTAGGTAGAAAACAAGTGGGAGAATTAGAAAAAAAATATATATAATGGGAATAAAACAGGAACATATAGAAAAGGCAAGGGGGCGTGAGGAGGCTGACAGTTGGAGTGCTCTTAAAAAGGCAAGTAAAGTAGAAAACAGAACAGATGCTCACATAGAAAATGATGGTTAGAGGGGCAAGAGGGGAAAAGAGGCAGATTGGTCAACTGTCACAAAAGGCAGGCAGAAAAAATTAAGATAGATAGAAAATGACAAAAGACAGACAGAAACAAAGGTAACAAGGGAAACACGTAGATAAAAAAATTAAAATCACAACAAAGAGACAGTTACAGTGAGCTATGGCTAAAGCGGAGGCAGGCAGATGGAAAAAAAGGCAAAAGGATGAACAAATATTCAGATGGACAGGTGCCACGCAGCAAAGAGACACAGGAAGGCAGAGAAAAGGCAGAGAAAAGCTAGCTATGGAAAAGTAAAAGCAAATAGAGAATGACAATGGAGGCAGACAGTTAAAGAAGGGATACATAAAAGTAAACCAAGAGGGGAAAATGAAGAAAGGCAGGATAAGGGACAGATACACTAATATAAAAAAACAGGCCAATTAAAAAAAAGCCAAAAAATAGGTTTAACCAGGCAGACAGACAAATAAAAAAATGACGAAAAACAGACTGAAAAGTAAAACAACCATTAAGCAGTAGGACAGAGAATGGGCAAACGGCACACAAACGCAAAAGGGTAAAAAATAATGTTGGCAAAAAACAAATGGAATGACAAACGGATGGGAACTCAGACATAAAATGGCAACCATACATTCGGGCCACCATGCACAGCTTGAACATAGGAGAATCGGGCGAGACAGAGAGACACTCATGTACCTATTCACCAACCCATGCAGCCACTTTCACACCAACTGACAGACTGATACAGATATTCACACAGATTAGTCACTCACTCATACATTCACCCAGCCATGTATAATCACTCACTTATACAGTCAGTCACACGCTGACTGAATCATCATATATATATCTCATTCTTAAACTTTTTAGAAACACTCACAGTCACTGGATGATGTCATCAGTGATATCATCATTGATGTCATTTGAGATGTCATCAAAGATGTCATCAGTGATGTCACTGACCATGTCATGAGTGAGGTAATATGTGACGTCATCAGCAGTGCATTGCAGGGGTGTGAGATATAGCAGCTGAATTTTTCTGGTTTTGTACGAGTGAAATGTCAGACTAACTATAATGTCCCTGAAACCTGTGTTTTTTTCAGTGTATATCTAAGGTTTTTTGGAGTGGAGCCACACTTTTAGTGGAGAAGTGTGGCTCAATGGTTAGAGCGGCAGACCCTGATGCAGAGATCTGGCCTGGGACCAGGGTTCAATTCCCGCCTCGGCAGGTCTTAGGCTCAATTTCCTCTGACCTGATAATTCTCGCCTCGGTGCCTACTCTAATCATGGGTCCCACTCTGCAACTCTGGGCAATAGCTTGCTTAATCTCCACAACGGCCCCAACAGCGCAGGGGATGCCTGGCTTCACCTTGGGGGTGCCCAGGATTGGACATTTCACAGGGAAAGCCAGGAAGGGTTCCACAGCGGTATGAGTACAAGCGCCAGGACGCCCCGTTGCTGGGGCAGCAGTGCGCTATACAAGTACAAAATTTCCTTTCGTTTCATTTCATTTCATTTTAAATGCTAATTTCTAACTATAACGTCCCTGAAACTTGTGATTTTTTTCAGTGAATTTTGTATATATGTATTTAATCTCCCCTCACTCTTACAAGGAAGGAATCAGCACTCGGGTTGTAGTTTGGAAGTATTTAATCTGCAAAGGACGCAATCCATTAGTTTCGGCTTGTCCGAACCTTGATAACGATACAAGACGTCATTGTAGCTTCCTTATTTAAATGTACAAATGCCTCCAGTTGCCAACATTAACAAAGGACTACAATCCAAAAAGCTGGCGGCAATATTGGCATGGTCACGATGTGAAAATTCAGGAATTGATACAATAAAGAAAATAAATCAAGTGTAAACATGCACAAAATGTAATTTCAGAATAACTTGGCCCATGACCGCCATACCTGTATGTTCAGCAACGTGACTTATTCATAATAAACATACTTAGGATTGGAAACATCAACATAAACAATGGACTACATTACTTTAAAGTGAAAGGCTATCGGCCATATCGATCTGAGCACATTGCGTATTATAATGCTTCTTACACGAAAGAAAAGAAAAAAAGGGGTGTTAATACACACACACTATCCCTAAATAAAGTTCTAGCGATTATAGTTCCATTCCATTCACAGCTCATTTGAGATGTCATGAGTGATGTAATGAGTGATGTAACTGACCATGTCATGAATGATGTAATGTCTGAGGTCATTAGCAGTACATTGCGGGGGCGTAAGTTATAGTTAGCTCAGGTAACTATAACTGCTGAATTTCACTGGGAGTGAAATCTGAGTCTAACTATAACGCCCCTGTAATCTTAGTTTTTTTCAGCAAATTTATATTTTTTTACCCCTAAGTAAGATGCCTCTCACAATGGATGGTGGGGGGTTGGAAGCAGGGCCTGGCCTGGCATTATGCTGCCCCCACCTAAGCTTGCTGCTCCTGCCTCCCCTCCTCCTAGCCATCCATTTTCCAAGCCCATGTCCCTGCTCCCTTATTACAGCCCTGTGTGGCTGTTGTTTTGCCACTGACATTCCCGCCTTCTCTGAACAGTTAGCTTACTGCCCCATCCACCTCCTCCCTATCCTCTATTGTCTGAATCCATGCATTAGCCTCCTACCTCCTGCCATGTATGGTCTGATGTGCTGCCACTGCCCTCCATTTAGCATGATGTCCCAGTCCACTCCTCCTGCCCTCCATTGCCCAATTCTATGCCTCATCATTTACCTCCTGCTTAGCCTCTGTGCTTAGCTTGCTGCCCCTCTCCTTCCCCATGCCCTCTGATGTCTGTGTGCATGCCCCTGCTCCATCCTTTTTGCGCACCATGTTCCATGGACCTGCCCCTCCTATCTACTCTGAGTGTTCTGTTGAGCTGCCACTCCCCTCCCACTTGCCTAGCATTGTCAGATGACTGTAACCTGTCCCTGCCACTTCCACCCTGCCTGTCCACGTTCCATGCCCCTATCCCCTTCCTCCTGTCCTCAATGTTCCATAGTACTGCCACGCGCTTCTGCCCTCCCTGGTCTGTTGTACTGCCACTGCTCCTCCTGCCTGCCCCACGTGGTCTGTTATGAGGCCCCTTCCCCCGAACTCTCTTGTCTGTGCCCAGCTCCTACCCCTTCCTTCTATCCTCCATGGTCCTTTGTGCATGCCCCTGCCCCCTCCTTCTTGCTCATCATGGCCATTGTGCTGCCACACACCCTCCTGCTTGCCATGCATGGTCTTCTGTGCTGCCACAGCCTCTCCCACCTTCCCTGTGTGGTCAGCTAGCTGCCCATGATCCCCTCCCACCTTCCCTCCATGGTCTGTGTGTATGCCATTATAGTCTCACTGTTGCTCTCCATGGTGTTGCTTCTAGTGCCCATCCTGCCTGACCTCCATGGTTAGCTTGCTGCTCCTGCCCCCTTTCCTCCTGCCCTCTGTTTTTTATGTGCAGACCCCTATTCCCTCCCTCCTGACTTGTCTGTTCCATTGTAATGCCCCTGATCCCTCCCTCCTCCTCTTTATGGTCTGTTATGCTGCAGCTTTCTCTCCTGTCTATCCATTATGGCCAGCTAGGTGCCATTGCCTCTTTCCCCTCTGTTTTCTGTTGTCCATGTGCATGGTCCTGTCCCCTCCCTATTGCTTTCCAAGGATTGTTGTGCTGCACGCCCATCCCGCATGCCCTCTGTGGTATATTGTGCTTCTGCAAACCCTGATGCCTGCCCTGTAAGGTCAGTTTGGTGCACCTCTCCTTGTCCCTCCTGTCCTCTGTTATCAGAGTCCATGTCTCTACCCCAATTCCTTCTGCCTTCCATGATCAAATGTTCCATACTTGCTACTATTTTGAACTTGGTAAGAGGAAGATTTAGAAGAAAACTGGGGTATTGATTTTTCCCATTGATTTACATTGAAAAAGAGGAGATTGTAGACAGGAGACAGATCAAATAAAGCCCACTTGGGATTAAAAACATTGGGCGTTTCCTGACTGAATCGAGTCTGTTGACATGTATGGTTGTACTACCACTGCCTCTTCCTTCTGCCCACCATGGTCTATTATATTGCCACAGCCTCTCTTGCCTGTCCTGTGTTGTTGGTTTGATGCCCCTGCCCCCCTTTCCACTGTCCTCCATAGTCCATTGTGCTGCCACTGGCCTTCCTGCATTCCCAGTCTGGTCAAATTGTTGCCTCTGCACCCTCCTACCTGCCTTCAATTTTCTGAGGCCGTGCCCATGGCCTCTGCCTCTCAACAGTATCCTAATGAACAACTAGATTGCGAGCATTCTATATTTATTACAAAAGTGTGGCACGCCTGACGTCATCTGGATATGATCAAAACTGTTATACCTAGAGCATTTCCTTTAGAAATTACATAGATGAGAGGGTCTTATTTGCATCAAAATTATGGTTAGTGCTCTAAAAAACTAAAATGAGGACATATTTTCTGAGTTTTCAAATAGCGACAAAGCACTTTTAAATTATTTGTTATTTTTATGTTTTTTATCCAGTTTACCACATGATTAAATGTTGCACTTAGGGGAGAGGATGTGGTGTTATTTCCAGATCTGCAGACTTTGCAACTGGGGAACCAGGTTGGAGTTTCTGCTTCAGCTCGACATTCTGTGATTCTGGTCAAGTCACTTAATCTCCCCATTTCTACAATCAAAATTAATTTGTCCTTGTGTGATGTAACCAATGCTCATGTAAAGCACTCCAATACTGGACCAGTCTGCACTATATAAAACTGCAAAAACACACTTCTGTTATTGGGCTACACATGGGCTTCATCTGGGTGATATTTGTGCTACATTTGGGCTCTTTTGTCTCTGGTGCCCATGTTGGGAGACTTATTTGTTATGAAGTTTCCTAATGTCCTCATTTACTGCAGTCTTCTCAGTAGTAAATACTTTCAGTTTTTTACTTTGATTCCATCAAGAAGGCATTCAGATGTGTTACACATTTGCCATAAATTCAGAATGCTAGCACTCTAGTTGCTCATTACATCACTGTAGCAAAGCTACCGCTCACCAGGGAAGTCTGCTGCTGGTATTGAAAGTGCATGTTTCAGTCTGCATGTCAGAATTTTTTAATGAAATAGAAGAGGATTTGGGAAGTCACTCAAAATATGCCCTAATTTTTCATTCTGCAGCACTAATCATAATTTCTATGGCAAAATGAACCCCCTCATTTTGTTCCTTTTAAATTAAATGTTTAAAGAGTTAACACTTTATTCAAATCAAGATGGCTTCAGGTGTGCAATACTTTTGTCATAAGTAAGACCGTTAGCGCTCTAGCTGTTCTTTAGAACACTCTGGGAAGCTGCAGTAGAACACAAAGGAATCAACTGACAGTCTCTGCCCTTGTTGGATGCACATGTTTTACTGAGAATGTCAGACTTCATTCTCACATGACTGAGAAAGATAATGTGCATTTACAGAAAATATGCTCTCATTTTAGCTTCTAGATCACCTTCCAAACCTCTGCGGGAAAAGTATGAGAACATAGTTTTCTCTCAAACATGATTCATGATGTCCCAGCAGAAGGCTTTTTCACAGGGTAAAATCACATTAGAACACACCACAATTCCTAAAATTTGTATGGTACCCTCAACAAATGATTTATAATGTAACTAAAGTCTTATCACCCTTTATACGTTCTCCTTTTGGTCACGCTCAAAACCTTCCATTCACTGCAATGCTTTTCAATGGCATTCTATAATGTATATTGGTCCCAAGATGGCTGCCAACACTTCTTGGATGAAGTGCTGACAGCCAATCAGATCTCACTATGAGATGTGTGGTTAGGGTCCGCCCAGATATATAAATTTCTTTTTCCTTTAATATTTAAAAAACTACAGAACAGATTTACACCATTTAACAAAAAGGGCTCTTTCTAAACCAAGAGCTACCTTTCTGCCAAATTTGGTGTAAGTCTGTTCAGCAGTTCGGGTTGTAGCTTTGTCTAAAGTTTCCTATGGAAATGTACATGGGGAAAACAGGTTTTGGGACCCCTTTTTTCTCGGCCCCTGCTTGACGAATCACCCTGGAACTTTCAAGACAGGAGCTGACTGGAGCGGGCCACTAGTTTTAAAAATTTCGCAAAGGTTCGTCAAATGACGCCAAAGTTATTAGGAAAACAAAAAACACTTTGTGAATAGAAACAAGGTCCTAACTATAACTACCTACTTGCGGCTGCCAGTATATATATATATATATATATATATATATATATATATATATATATATATATATATATATATATATATATATATATATATATATATATATATATATATATATATATATTCCCCCATTATAGTTACTGTAGGCAACTATAACTCACGCGACCGTAATCCTCTGCTGATGCTAATACTGTATTTAGACACTTATTTTCCCATGTCTTCTTCCATTAAATTTTAGCTATACATATATTACAAATATTTTTTTTTCATAAAGACACATATGTCATCAGCAGAAGATTACGGTCGCGTGAGTTATAGTTGCCTACAGTAACTATAACGGGGGAATTTCATTGGTTTTTTATCAGTAAAATGTCCAGCTAACTATAACATGTGTGAAACCTATGGTTTTTTCAGTGAATTTGCAAGGTTTTTTAAATGCTAATTCCTAACTATAACGTGTGTGAAACCTATGGTTTTTTCAGAGAATTTGTACGGTTTTTTAAATGCTAAGTTACTTTACGCCATTTGTGGCGTGCGCGCCCACTTAACGCAGTTCGTTCCGTGCGTGCACGGTGCGCTTCGCGCACCGTGCGCGCACAGTGAGCAGGCGGTGCGCTTCGCGCACCGCGTGTCTACGTTACGCTAGATGGGCCATGAACGCACGATGCGCTTCGCGCACCGTGCGCACATGGAGGAAACATATGATGAGCATCGTTGTGACAGGTAAAATATATGTTTTGTTTTGCTCTAATAAGCCATGCTCAAATGGTGCCCTTCTGGCATCATTTGCACACGGGGTGGGGAGAATGTGGATATATATTTTTTTTATTATTATTTGCTACCGTACGCGTACGGTAAGCGTAATCGGCGAAATTTTCGAAAAAATTAAAATTGCCTTTTTTCACTTGGGGGATCGTTGGGGACTCCCTCGACATGGCTAGGTGCTTGGGAGCTGTCTAAACAGCCCCTTTACATGTTTTTGCACTTTGTTTTTCAACGCCCTGTCAGAGTGCGAGAGAGAAAATGGTGGCCGCCGCTTCCTGGTTTCGACCGATTAGAATATTTACTAAGATCTAACGGCCAATCAGAATCGCGCTCGCGCACGCCACCGTACGCGTACGGTAAGCGCACCGTAAGCGCACCGTAAGCTGGCTCAGATATATATATTGATTTAAAGGCTATTTTCTCAGAATCTACTGAACAGATTTACACCAAACCTACAAAAGGCACTTCCTTGACCTGAGGACTACCTCTTTGCCAAATTTCATTAAATTCTGTTCAGCCGTTCGGGCTGTAGCTCTGTCTAAAGGTCCTATGGAAAAATGCATGGGAAAAACGCGTTTTGGGACCCCCCTTTTATCTCAGCCCCCTCTTGACGAATCCCCCCGAGACTTTCAGGGTAGGAGCGGAGCGTAGCGCCCCACCTATTTTGAAAAATTCGCGAGGATTCGTCGACCGGCGCCAAAGTTATTCAAAATAGAATGTTGCGGATTTCCTATGGTAAGAGGGTCCTAACTATAACTACCTACTGGCGACCGCCAGTAGGTAATATATATATATATATATATATATATATATATATATATATATATATATATATATATATATATATATATATATATATATATATATATATATATATATATATATATTCCATCATTTCACAACAGGATTCGTTTCCGGGATCCATCTCCCATAGTCAGGTGGCGTGTTGTACTCGGCCAATCCCACCGCCGAGTTAAGAATCAATAAAGTTTTCAGCTCCGGTAAGCAAAACACGCACTCAGAAAAGTACAGCTCGTTGGCGTTTATTCACAAGGTAACGCTACGCGTTTCAGCACAGAAGTGCCTTGATCACATATATATATATTTATATATATTTATTTATATATATATATATATATATTTATATACACACACACACACATACATATAGATATATACATTTATACATATAATTACATATATATGTATACATATGTATGCATGTAAATATGGATGTATATGTATGTATGTACATATATATATATATTCACTGAAAAAAACATGGGTTTCAGGCACGTTATAGTTAGAAATTAGCATTTAAAAAACCATAGAAATTTTCTAAAAAAACCATAGGTTTCACGCACGGTGATGTTATTTGAGATGTCATCAGTGATGTCACTGACCATGTCATGAATGATGTAATATGTGACATCATCAGCAGTGCATTGCGGGGGCACGAGTTATAGTTAGCTGAACTAACTATAACACCGAAATTTCTATGGTTTTGTACGAGTGAAATGTCCAACTAATTATAACGTTCCTGAAACATATGGTTTTTTCAGTGAATTTCTATGGTTTTCTAAATGCTAATTTCTAACTATAAAGTGCCTGAAACCTATGTTTTTTTAGTGAATTTCGATGGTTTTTTAAATGCTAATTTCTAACTATAACGTGCCTGAAACCTATGGCTTTTTCAGTGAATTTCAAAGGTTTATTAAATGAAAATTTGTAAGTCTAATGTACCTTAATCCTATGGTTTTATTTTTCTATACATATTTATTTTAAAAAAATTGTGATACATTTTTAGTTACGAAAACTATATTTATTCTTATTTTTTATAATATTATACAGAAGTCGCGCAACCTTCTTGCATCCTACCCGATGGCTGCGCACATTCCGGTAGCCATTTTGAAAAGTCGTGCTGGGTCGCGACTTTGGCGTAATTTGTAAAGTATGAAATATTTTTAAATTAATTATAAATAAAAGTTTTCCTTTAAGAGTTTGTCTAAATTTATTAATAAAAGTATTATTAAATTATTATTTTCAATATAATTTCAATGAAAGTAAAGTTACGAAATGCGCGGTGTAGCCGCTTAATGTGCACAACTTCTCCACATGTGTATTTCCGGGGTCGTGCCGTGATCGCGCTGAGATCGAGCTGAAGTCAAGACTTCGACGTACTTTTAAAGTTGAAAAACTTACTATAGAAAGTTTGAATATGATATTAGACTGAACAGTTTTGCTAATATACTTATTAAAAGTTGATAGAATTTTTTATTTATAGTGTAGAAAGATATATATGATTTTCGCGGGAGCGCGAAGGTTGCGTGACGAGTGCGTGCACCCTACGCGACTTCATGTCAGGAAAAGAAAAAAGGAATCTGATTGGTTGAAATCAATTTCATTGTGAAAGAGGGAAGATCCATCTTTCTGATATTTCCCTTACTTTTAGTCCTTGATAGAGAGACCTGTTTCTTGCTTCTCTTTATATTGATATACCTTTTTTGTGTTTTTGTTTATTTTTAATACAATTATGGCTTCTAGTTTTGCCGAAGTTGATCCACTTGCAGTTGAGGAGGAAGAACAGATGGTGCAGAAGAAAAGAAAGGAAAGCATTGTTTGGTCCTTTTTTAGTGTACAAGAGGACCTGCGATGGATGCTGCTTCTGCATCATGTAACCTAGAAAGGCACAGTACGGTCAAACTGCGGTGGGATGCACACTCGTTGACCTCTCATGGCACTGTTCCACACTTCGGGGAGGACGCTTTCCATTAGCTGTGTTTTCTGATGACGTGTCGCTCTGAGGAAATTCGATTTTCGATTTCGATCGTATTGACCCGCCATTTTGTAAACCGCCGCCATTTCGTGTTGCCCTCACTAAGGCAGCATGGCGAACGAAGTCTTTTCTGCTTTTCCTGCAGTATCGTGTCAAAATAGCCTTCTGCCTCTGTTTACAAAGCTGCTGTTAGGGACTGGCCGAGTACACTAATCCCTGTCTGGTTTTTCTAATCCCTGTCTCAACTGTCTGTTGGTTCACACTATTCTCTTCTGACTTTATCTTATCTTCTGGCCTTCGCTGTCCTCTCCTTGTATTCTCTCGTTTCACAGCTGTCCTCCAAAACACACATACTATCTCGCCACCTGCGAGTCAGCTACAGACACGTTAATAAATTAACCCGTAAGGTGGAGCGACAAACATAGTTGAAGGAGAGGCCTCTTTGGGTTACTCGATACCTTATTTTACATTCTTTCTATTGGCTATATTTTGTTTTTGACATTCGCTTATTGGTTCTTCATGTATGTTTTGGGTGTGTTTCTGGTTAATCTATATGCTATCTACCTGCTATATAAGATTGTGCGCCACAGAGTGAAGTGGCAGTCTCCTGAGAACATACCGTGTGTACTTCTAGGACAACTGTACTAGCTGCAGCTAATAAAATCTGATCTTTTACGCCAACAGAGTGTCCCCGTGTCTCTGTTAGCTGAAGCAGGAGAACCCAGGAGATTAAGGCATACCCTGCGCCGCCAGGCCCATAAGGTTCTGGTTCTTCAACTGGCACCCAACGTAGGGCCGTTTCAGAGGTAGTGGTTCTGCCTGAAGGTCGTGAGGAACCCCGCAAGAAAATTCTGGAGGAATTGCGAGCCACGTCAAGCAACCTCTGTATGTCAAAAGTGGTCCGAAGGTCTTTTGCAGCGTGGTTACTCCTTCCTGACGGCTACTGACGACTGCTGCCCTGACTAATGCCCCGCCTTGGCCCTCTTTTTGGTGATGTATGGTAAGGCGAGACGATAGACGGGCCTCTGTTGGTGTAAGAAGACATCTTAGTTAAGTATTGGTGGGTCGCTCCCACATTGGTTCTTTGGTTCTTTGGTCCTTTGGTTCTTTGGTTCTTAGGTTCTTTGGGTCTTTGATTCGGGTATTGCAATAACCGAAGTCGAGGGGTAAGTACATTTGTGCTGTGTTAAATGATTTAACCCCCTTGATGTTTGTGAACAGTCCAGTGAAATAACGATGCCTGGTCTCACTAAGTTTAAGAAACTTTGTTGCTTTGGTTGTAATAGGGATTCCCGGCTGAAGGACTCTTGTCCAATTCCTTCGGTTGGCACTCCCACTTATGAGCTCTATTCTAAACATGGTGTTGGCCCCATTGCCTTTAACGAGGCATGGATCCGATACACGAAGAATGATGGTGTTTTAAAATGGCCAGAAAATGGTAGTTTTGAGCCTGACATACTAGATAATTTGGAAGCTAATTTATTTAAAAGAAAAGCCCGGCCGGCAATGTATGGCTCTTTCCGCCTTTGGTGTAAGGAAGCCAAACAGAGAAAAATTAAGCAAGAAAAACGGGATAGGAAAACACAGGGTATGACAATTATACAGGCTGCTCAGCAATTTAAAGACAATGAAGTTGATAATGCGATGGAAACTTCAGAGAGACAGCATCGTATGGCAATAGATAAATGCTATCCGATGTTGCCAGCTTCCCCTTCCGATAAAAGAAAGGATTTAGAGGAAGATCCCTTGATGTCTCATTTATTGAGATTGCCTCCGCCCTATGTACAAGGTGCTAATGCACCCCCGTTGTTACAACCTGTTCAGCCGCCAGCTGCGCCTCCGCTTGCTCCGGCTCTTCCACATTTGCCCCCTCAAGTATTGCCACTTCTGCCAGCTTTGCCTTCGACTCCTTTGCCCTTATCCTCTTTGCCCTCTGCTCCCCTGGTAATTACTGATTCCTCTTCAGTTAGTTCGCCTAATACCTTGTCCCCTATCCTTATGTCCAATTCTCCGTCTATGCGTAAACGACTCACAGATACGGTCTCTGGTCTTTTATCTCCTTTCTGTGAGGCTTTAAATGTGTCTCTGGCTTTTTCTCGAAGACAGTCTCGTAGTCTGTTTCCAGCTTCCGAAGAACGAGAAAGGTTGGACTCTCTCGCTCGTAAATGGATTGAGAAGGGTCCCCAGTATAATGTGCCCGACATTATGCCTACCTTCTCAAAGTGGAATGCGCCTACACAGAGATATGTTTTCAATGTCATGTGTGATACTCTCGTAAAAGGATGGGAGGATATGGATTTGGGTTCGGTTCCTCAGGGTCTGTTAGATGTTCAGGCTGATTTTGATAAGGGTCTCATTGTGGGTTCCAAGGTTGAGGTCGCTGTAAAGCGACTTGTTACCTTTAGAACCTTATTTACCTCACAGACTTTTCTTGACTCCGATCCTACGGTTAGGTTGACACTGAAAAATTACCCAATGAGAGAGGTTCCACCAGTATGGAGAGAAGAGGTTGCAGCAGTAGGTGCTAATCCAGCTATTCCTGCTCACTTCCAGCGTATATGGGTACATGTCCCCTGGAAAAGATCTAAAGTTTTGGCTCTTAAACAGTCTCTACCGGATCCTCGTAAGAACCCTGCAGGTTATTATAAAGAATTGTCACAGACCGTTGATGCCTGTATTATGAATTTAGCAGACATTGACATGTTGATGGGGAATGTAGTCCCACAAGCATTATGGGCTAGAATTCGTAAAGAGAATCATGCCCAAGAATTAGGTGGAGATTGGAATGCTATAACTGCCGCAGATAGAGACCAAGTGGGTGGTGCAAAGCCCGATGCTTTGATTTCAGAACTCCCTGGTAGGATTATTACGTTAATGAAAACAATGATGCCTGCCTTGAGAGTTAACTGGGATAAACTAGCCGCGTGTAAACAGAAGAAAGATGGGGTGTCTCCGATTTCTTCACTCGTTTCGAAGAGACATTCATTGATCACAGTGGTCAGGATATGACTACGGAGGGTGGACAGCGATTATTTGTAGATAAGTTCGTATTCAACCTGCTTCCCGAGCTGTCGCACAAGTTAAAAGACTCCGAGAGTTCATGGGATGTTTCTTCTTCAGCCCAGATATTGGCTACTGCTCAATATTATGAAAATAGAGATAAAGAAGAAAAAGATAAGCAAGAGAAAAAGACTAATGAATTGAAAACTAAGGTTCTCTTGCAACAGGCTTATCCCCCTCGTAACGCTCAGCCCCAGTTTCAACAGCCTCCACAGTTTCAGAGGGTGTATCATAAGCCTGAGCCATATATTCCGCGACCTTCGTTAAGTCCTAATCAATGTGCCTATTGTAGGGAGGAAGGTCATTTTAAGAATAGTTGTCCGGTTTTATTGCAGCGCAATGGCACACTATCTGCTCCACGAGGTCGTGGTGGCCTCCAGTCAGTAAACAGAGGTAGAGGTCGAGGTATGTCGACCCAAGAACAGCGTTCCCTTCCTCCTCCTAATTCCGTGAATGACTTTGATCAGCAAAACGCTCGGTCTACACAGTATTACAATGAGGATTGTTATGTTGAAGGTGAGAATGAAGGTCTTCTTGCTAGCTAGGACAGCCATGGACAAAGTAAGGGAGTTGTGTCGATTCCAGTAGATCAGAGTGGACCTTATATTAATGTCACTGCAATGGGTGTTTCAGAGTCATTTCTTTTAGATACTGGTGCGATGAGAAGTTCTATCATTCATTCAAAACTCCCTGGGGCACCTTTGTCTGGCTTAACAAATGTATCTGTAGGTTTTTCTGGCGCCCCAGTTCGTAATCCGGTTTCCTGCCCATTGCCTATTTCAATTGGCCCTTATGATTTGGAAGCTCCGCTTCTCTTAACGAATGGTTGCGGCGAGAATCTATTGGGTTTGGATCTACTGAAAAGAATACATGCCACGATATCTTGTTCTCCTTCTGGTGTATATCTTACTCTAGGACAGAGATTGACTTCTCCGATGTATTTGTCTAAAGATCAATTCCCACCTGAATTGCTCTCTCTGCCTGCAACGCTTTGGGCTACGGGTCCAAATGATGTTGGTTGTCTTGAGATTAGGCGTGGGCCAAAATTCCGTTCCGTTCGTGGAAATTGCGATATTTTGGCATTTTCGCGGTCCGCGGAAAGCGCGAAAATGTCAAAATTTCCGCATTCCGCAGCTTTGCGATAATTTGTTTCTTGCTCGCGCTGTAAAAAAATACATTCTCGCGTTCGCGCGATCGCCTTACCTGAAACCCCGCGTTGGCCGACAAGTTTTCTTGACCCGGTCGCGTTCTCCACGAGATGTTGGATTTTGGTAGCCATTTTGCGCTGTCTCGCGACAGTTCGCGGCCGCATTAACGTCATTTGTCACGCGATCACGTCATTTGTCGCGCGATCAAGTCTTTCTTCTCGCGATCATGCACCGCGCGAGTATGAGAAGATTGAGATCTCAAACATGTCATTCTACATCGCGAGCCAGAGGATGAGGACGCGGGCACGTCTAATCGAACGCGAACAGGAGAAAGAGACCGCGAACACGTCATATCCAACGCGACAGGGACAAAGAAGAGAACGCGATCATGCCGTTTTCGACACGCCGGCGGAAGTAATGTGAAGCTCGAGAACTCAACAACGTAACATTTTCAATTTGGGGAGAAATATCGGCTCTAGCAGCATGAAACCATCTGCAAATGCTGATTTTGGATAAAAAGAACTCCTTACATTGACATTTGGCTTTCCTCTTTTGTGCAAGGAGTCATTTTTTTAAAAGGTGGAGAGAGGGAGGAAGTGACACAGCATCTCCAACTTCCTGTTCCTGTCCAGCAGGCTCCTCCCAGTGCTTTCTTCATCTCCTGCTCATTCTGCCTTTGGATTTGGAGCTGGAAAGATCACTCTTTTTGTCTGCTGCATCATTGCAATTGGATTTCAGGATTTTTGGAATAGGTAAGTGGTTGTTGTGTTTGTTTGATTGTGGGCATTGCAGTTGTAACTACAATTTATTTTTGATAATTAATTAATTATCATCATTCCTTTTTTTATTTTTTTTATTTTGTGGGTAGTAGTAGTAGGCCCGAGCTAGCCATGGGCATGGCCTCATGGGTGTGTGTGTGCATGATGAAGCAACTGTTCCTTTTGTTTTTTGAATGTATTTCATTTTCAAGCACATTTAGGGCATGGATGGCATTGGATTGAGTTGGGGAAGTGTGTTTTTTGGGGGTGGCCTTTGTGATGTTGTTGGGCCTGGCCATGTGGCTGGTGGCCATTTTGAAGCCTAGGCCTGCAAGCTTGCCTGGCCTTGTCTGCCAACAGGCCTGCTTTTTCATCCACTAGGATCAGAGCAGGTAGCCACAGCTTTATTGATCAAGTGTTTTCTATGTGATCTGTTGAATTTAGACATCATTTAGGGCATGGATGGCATTGGATTGAGTTGGGGAAGTGTATTTTTTGGGGGTGGCCTTTGTGATGTTGTTGGGCCTGGCCATGTGGCTGGTGGCCATTTTGAGGCCTAGGCCTGCAAGCTTGCCTGGCCTTGTCTGCCAACAGGCCTGCTTTTTCATCCACCAGGATCAGAGCAGGTAGCCACAGCTTTATTGATCAAGTGTTTTCTATGTGATCTGTTGAATTTAGACATCATTTAGGGCATGGATGGCATTGGATTGAGTTGGGGAAGTGTATTTTTTGGGGGTGGCCTTTGTGATGTTGGGCCTGGCCATGTGGCTGGTGGCCATTTTGAGGCCTAGGCCTGCAAGCTTGCCTGGCCTTGTCTGCCAACAGGCCTGCTTTTCCATCCACTAGGATCAGAGCAGGTAGCCACAGCTTTATTGATCAAGTGTTTTCTATGTGATCTGTTGAATTTAGACATCATTTAGGGCATGGATGGCATTGGATTGAGTTGGGGAAGTGTGCTTTTTGGGGGTGGCCATGCTGATGTTGTTGGGCCTGGGCATGTGGCTGGTGGCCATTTTGAAGCCTAGGCCTGCAAGCTTGCCTGGCCTTGTCCGCCAACAGGCCTGCTTTCATCCACTAGGACCAGAGCAGGTAGCCACAGCTTTATTAATCTACTGTTTTCTGTGTGCTCTGTTGAATTTCGACTTCATTTAGGGCATGGATGGCATTGGATTGAGTTGTGAAGTGTGCATTTTGGGGGTGGCCTTGCTGATGTTGGTTGTCTTAAAGACAATCCATGCTTTTTTTATGTGTCTGGTCACTGGTGTGTTGGTGTGCAATGCATGCACCCTGCAGAGCTTTTTGGGGCCTGTGAATGTTCGTATTTACATTTTGTTGCATTAAAAAGTCAGAGGAGTGTGCTTTAGCAGGTATCCTTTACCTGGCTTTTATAGGCCTTTTGTCAGCTCCTGGTGTTTCCCAGGCCCCCGGCTTCTTTGTGATTTGTGTGTGTCCATGTGGGTGGTGGCCTTTTTGGGTGTTTGGACTGTGAGTTATTAGTGTCCTGCTTTTGCCATAGGCCTGCATGGTTTTACTATTGGCTCTTTGGCTTACTGCTTCCATCCATCCACCCCCTTTGCCAGCAGCAGCTCCATGGATGCTGAGATGCTCAAATAATGCAATGGTCCACCCCACTTCCATTTGATTTTTATTTTGTTGTTTATTATTAACTTTCCTATCCTTCCTGAGAGTGTAGTGTGTGGCTGTACACAGTACTAGTAGTATAACATAGTCTAGCCATTTATGACTTTTTCTTTTAACTAGAGCTATCTTTTGTTTGCACTAGTACAGTACTAAGTAACTGAACAACAACAACAAATGCAACATTTCACTGATGTTCTTCTCCTGTCTTATTTGCTTTTAGGTGCACAAAAGACAGAGTAGGAGGTGTCATCGGCATCACCCGGCTACCCGTTGTACTGCCAGCCAGACAGAAGTCCTGCTGCGCATCACGTCCACGTGTGACCAGAACTTGTTGTGCATCTGCATCCTGCCTGACATCTGAAGAAGATGGCCCCAAAGAAAGGTACCAGGTCCAGTACCAAGAAAGTTGCCGGTGAGAAGAAGGAACAGAAAAAGGAAGTGCCATTAACCACGACTGGTGGTGTGCCGGCCGATGTTTTTTTTGGCACCAAAGCGTTGTCCGGGAACCAAGCTGGGAGCAGCACAGCGGTCCAAACCCACCAACCTAGGCCCAAGGGCTTTAGTGTCGCAGAGGTAGCCAGTCTACTAACGAGCAGCGATGTTCAAGAAATGTCATTACCGCAAAGTAGTACACAATCAAGTTCAACGCAGGCGCAAACTCAGCAGATCAGTGTCAAGCCGCCGCAACAAGAACAGCAGCAGCCGCCGCAACAAAAACAGCAGCAGCCGCCGCAACAAGAACAGCAGCAGCCGCCGCAACAAGAACAGCAGCAGCCGCCGCAACAGCCCACCATAGTAGTTGCTCCTGACGTAGGGGCATTTCAGGAAATCGAGCTTCCTGCAGACAAAGTGGAGCAAAGTCAAAGCACTCTTTCAGAAGATCTATTGTCTTCCAGACCACCAGCAAGGAAAAGGAGGCTTAGTCCATCATCTTCTTCTTCAAGCCCCGCTTCTGATGATCGTGATGCCACTTGGGTCCCACCAGCTCGGTCTGAGAGTGATATACGCCACAAGACAATGCTTCTGAAAAGAAGGGTCCCAGAAAAACTGAGAGTTATGGAGGTAGATGTAGAAGAGGGGGGTGATGATGATGATGTTGATGAAGACGAGCCAGTCATCACGCACATTACTCCCGCCCCAAAGGGATTGGAGACCGACATTCTCACCCTATCCAGAAAGGCTGCTACTGAGCGGGATGTAGCACGGATCTCACCAACACAGGTTACACCACCACTACCTCCAGCTGCCATATTTTCCAAGGCCCGGCAGGGACCTATATCCAGCTCAACCATCTCAGTAGGTAGTGGTAGTAAAAGTCACAGTGTAGGTGCACAGGGTCACATATTTTCAAGCACCCTCTCAAGTTCATCTGGTGTTGAAAGTGGCACATCCAGCAGTGCCAGAAAGTTCTCCTCCCCAGTTTGGGACTTCTTTTCTGTTAGCGCCAAGGAGGAGAACGTTGCTATATGCTCAATTTGTCGGCAAGGTGTTCGGCGTGGTAAGCTTGGTACAAACTATGATACCGGAGGACAAGCAAGTCATCTAAAAATACACCACACTATTGTGTGGGAGGATCACCTACTTGAGTTAAAAGAAAGTAGAAAAACTCAACCCATTGCAGTTGGTCAGGAAGATGAATCAGGGAGCGATATTATTGTGGTGGCAGGTGAAGAAGAGGGAGGCATTTCTAGCCCTGTCCCCAGTCGTGCAATGGTAACGCCCACATCCTCCTCAGTAACATCAGAGTGGCACCGCAGTAAGAGCCATACTCAGAGTCTGGGTGAGACACCAAGGCGACCGGCGAGTACCTCAATGAGACCATCTGTGTCGTTGAGCCTTAGTGGGTTAATGAAAACAGCACCACTAAGGAAAGTAAGCCAGCCTACCATTGAGAGCATGTTTAGGTTGGAGGGGCAGTTCCAACGCAACCACCCAACGGCACGATTGTACAATGCGAAGCTGGCTAAAATGTTAGCGCTGGACCTTCTTCCTTTTTCATTTGTGGAAGGGGTGGGTTTCCTTGAATTTGTGTCTGCCATCTGCCCGAAATGGAAAGTTCCCAGCCCGTCCTATTTCGCAAGAATTGCTGTTCCGGCACTACATCATGATGTGCTGGAATTGGTTGGTCAAGGTTTGCAGCAGAGTGCTGTGCACAATATCCACCTGACAACAGACATGTGGAGCAGTTGCCAAGCCACAGATTACATGTGCAACACTGCACACTGGATCTCTTTTGTGGGGGTTAGAGATAAACTATCTGCACGAGGTGTTGTTGACACAGCTGCGATTTTTGAAGGTACTCGGAAACATGCAACTGTAGCCATGTTCGCCATGGAGAAATCTCATACGGCTGAAAACATTTTAGAAGAGTTTCGCACCAAGGTTTTGGAATGGCTGCGGCCCAGAGGGCTTGGTATTGGTTTTGTTGCCAAAGACAATGGCAGTAATGTACTTAAGGCCATGGAACTTGGTTCCTATTTCAGGGTTCCGTGTTTGGCACACTGCATAAACATTATAGTTCAAGACTTTCTGGAAAAAGAACCCATAGTCAGCAATTTACTGGCCATCTGCCGAAGAATATGCACTCATTTCAGCCATTCTTTTAAAGCTCGGAAGCAGCTGAGGATCATCCAACGTGAATTTAGGATGCCAGTCAAGGCACTCATCCAGGAGGTGGCAACACGTTGGAACTCAACGTATTACATGCTTGATCGTCTGTACGAACAGCACAGGTCACTCCATGAATATGTCTGGTACAGAAGCAGGGATGCTAGTGTTAAAGGCATGACCCTTGAGAGGGAGCAATGGACCCTAATTAAATGCCTGACTGAGATGCTATCTCCTTTTGAGGTCTTCACACGTGAAGTCAGCAAGGAGGACTGTACAATGGGCCAAGCTATCCCATTGTTGCAAATGCTAGAGCATGAGCTGAATAATGTGTCTGAATCATACAAAGGTGTAGAGGACAGAAGGCAAGCCCATGACTTGGTGGAGAGCTTATCCAGGCGCTTAACTGAAAATGTAAGGATACAAAATAAAATTTTGTCACAAGAACATTACATTTGTGCCACAATTCTGGATCCACGTGCAAAATTAGGACTAGTGAAGACATTCCTTGCTTTTTCCGACAATGATGTTGCCCACTACAAAAGTTGTATAGCTGAAGCAGCCATTAAGTTTGAAAACGAAGGGCTGCTAATTAAAAGCCCGCAACATCAACCCACAACAAGTACTGATACTGAAGCAGGCCATGCAGAATCAAGTGCAACTTCGTCGGCTGAGGGCAGTGCGGTTGGCTCAGAGTCACAATCACAACACTCACCATCACTATCGACTACAGAAACAATAACTGGATCATTAGGCCGAGTACAATCATTACAGGATTGGTATGTAAAGATGGGCATTGGTAAGCACAGTGCTGATGCACAGAAAAAACAGCAAAAAAGCTTACCAGCAGCAACCCTGAACTTTGAGCGGATGGTCCAGGCCTATCTGGACGACCCAACAGAGGTGTACGTTGATCAAAACCCATTGCAGTATTGGTATAGGAAAAGGTCTGAATGGCCACAGCTCAGCAGGCTGGCGATAAGCTATCTGGCTTGCCCTGTCGCAAGTGTCTCTTCCAAACGTGTTTTCAGTGCTGCTGGTTCCATTGTAACATTGAGAAGGACCAGTCTATCTCCAAAAAACGTGGAGAGGTTAACAATGATCAAAATGAATCAGCACTTCATACCACCGAATTACACAATACATGAATCAACAGAGGAAGATGAGGACAGCGGCTCAGGTGACGGAAGTATTATGTCAGATGATTACCTACTACTGGAAGAACCCCCAGAGTTTGAGGACGAGCTATACTTCCCTGACAATTAGGCTCGCACTTACTGTCTTCCTCCCTTTTTTCCCCCTTTGTTTATGTGTCTGTCGTTCCGGTTATAAACTTGTGAATCGCAACAAATCCATTATCACCGTCTTCTACTCTTCTAATTTAATATACAAGTTTCAGGTGTCTGCTATTTGACAGTACAGTCCTCCGAATCCAGCTCCTCCGCTCCATCATACTGAATCTCCTGCTCAATTCCATTTCCCTCATGAATGATGATTGGATGATGGTAACAACAAATTCAAACCTTCCTAGTCCTTCCAAAAGAAGTGGACCATGAATCAGATGACTACTATAGCTATCCTCCTTTCAGAGCCGAGAGAGACTGGCCGTTAACTGAAAATAAGATGGAACAGGTAATGATTGATGCCATGCATTGGCCGCAGAGTCGCAGACTGAATGATGTAGATTTTGTTGTGTTTGTTGCGCATGAATTTATGTAATTGTGCACTGCCACTAATCAACTTTCTACAGAACACACTAGTAATTTTCCCCTTCTTGCAAATAAGAAATGTGTACTTCTCCTGCATCTTGGTGATACATTGCTTTTAATTCAATACAGGAAGGGGACTCACTCAATCTGCGCAATGCGTATGACTGTGACACAACAGCACCGTCCATGATGATGATGGCGAAAAAGACGGCCCGTTAACTTAAGATGAGAAGGAACAGGTAATGATTGATGCCATGCATTGGCCGCAGAGTCGCTGACTGAATGATGTAGATTTTGTTGTGTTTGTTGCGCATTAATTTATGTAATTGTGCACTGCCACTAATCAACTTTCTACAGAACACACTAGTAATTTTCCCCTTCTTGCAAATAAGAAATTTCTACTTCTCCTGCATCTTGGTGATACATTGCTTTTAGTTCAATACAGGAAGGGGACTCACTCAATCTGCGCAATGCGTATGACTGTGACACAACAGCACCGTCCATCATGATGATGGCGAAAGAGATGGCCCGCTAACTTAAGATGAGAAGGAACAGGTAATGAATGATGACAATTAATGGCATGCATTGGACACCTGACTCTGAGCTATTGGTCTTTGTGTTTGCGTTGTTTGTTTGTTGTACACAAAGTGATGTCAAAGTGTACTAGTAGTAATCTATCTTTCGGTACACAATAAAGAATGACTCAAGTCAGTAATATTTATATTTCTACTCTTGTTGTGTCATAAACATTTTACTTATACTGCAGGCCGATCTTCACAGTCAGTCAGTAAAAGTATCAGAGATGATGATGAAGTCAGGAGGATGTTTCAGGAGTGGCATAAAACGGAAAAGCCTAAAGGTAAAGACGTCAACAACAACCACAGCAGACCCAAATGTCTGTGTAGAAGTTGAATAGAGTGTAGCGGTGGGATGACTGCAGTGCATTGATTTTACTAACTTAAACTGTAAAATGCTATGTTTGGAATGGATAATGTGCTTTGCGTTTGTCCAACTCTTTGAGAGAAAAAAAAGGACTCTAAAATGTTAACGTAGGATGTGCTAATGCTAAGCACTGTGGGCCTGCTCTCTCCTGTTACTGTTGAAAGTCAATGCTGGAAACAGACTAAAGTAGAGATCATACATGCCACCTCGGAAAGTGTTCTTGTTGCACTACACCATCACTTGTGCATTTCTTTCTCAATATCCCCTTTGGTTTTCCATCTACAATTACAGGCCGGGCCTTGGCCTAAACTTTGTAAAACATTACAATGCATATTAATTACCTTACCAATCCATCACCTTTTTTTTTCCAGCCGGGCAGTGGCGAGGCGACACACCCAAGATTGATGGACGAGAGGAGCAAGAGGAATGTCGAGATGCAAATCCAGTCCACATTTTTCACCAGGATAAGACAGTAACAGTATCTATCCACTTTTATCTTCTTTTAAATAATTTGATTAATATCTTGTATACAATCTTTACAACAGGGTGTTCTTGGAGTTGTTATCATCATTAGGTTTGCTCTGTGTTTACGTTTCTTCCCTACCAATATTTAAAATTTCTATTTGCTATCTGTTAAAGTATTAAGGCCGGAACAACAGAACAAGAACTAGAAGTGTATGTAATCCGGGTCTCTCATCATCATGCATGCATTGCCTTTTTCTCCCTTAACATATGGATATGGTAGTCTTCAATGATTGTCGTTTGTTTGTCTATGTATGCATACTGTTTTTCTATGTCAAACCTTTCCCAAAAACCCCCTTCCCATCCAATCAACAAACCCTAACCCTCTTCCCCCGGGCTGTGTGACTTATTGTCGAGGTGTAACTAAATTATATGTACACCAATCCTTAATCACACACTTGCTGGGGCGGATGTGGTGAAAGCAACACTACTTCAATTTCAAGGCAGAGCGATCATCTTCTTCTGCTTGGCCACCCATGAGTAGGATATTTCAGAGGTTATTTTTTGTAACAAAGGAACATATACCTCAGCATGATTTGCCGGCATTGATTGGATTTGTTTGTTGTCATTCCTCATATACAGCACTGACTGTTAGACTGTAGGCCTAGTCAAGTGACTTGACACAACTCTAGTTTGTAACTCTGTCTAGTAGGCTATCCTCCTAACCACCATTCTGTTTTTTTGTCAAATATTTGAGCATATTATTGTTGCTCGGTAAGTTCTGTACTGTACTTCATTCAACTACTCCTCTAACAGTCTCTCAAAGGTGATTGACTGTCTCCTTTTCTTTTTTTGGAAATGCTGCCGCCCTGCCAGTGTCTACTACTACTACTATACTACCACCACCACCACCCCAATCATGGCATGTATGAAAAAGGAAACCATCTTCACCATGCAGCCAGTGCTGTGAAACAGTTGGACATAAACATCAAGCACCGGTAAGAGACAAGTTTGGGGGAGGCAGAATTAATAATGGACATGTCAATGATTTTGTTTTCACACACCAGTACAAAGAATGCATAGACTAGAGGACAGACTGAAAGTACTAGAAGGACCAGTCAATGAGTGAGGTGTGTCGCATCTATCTGTTTTTGTCTTATACAGTCAGCCAATTATTGAAATCAAACACAGGCTATGGGCAGCCATGCACCAGCAAGGAAACAGTGTGATGTTAAACAGTTACCCCACCTACAAAACATTAACAACGTTGCATGTAACGTAGAAAAATATATTTAATTAACCCTAACAAAAATAAACTAAACCCACAAAAGCTGACCCACCCCCCTCCCTAACCCCAACCAATGTCCGTAATAAAGTCCAGAAAATAGTCCAAAACCCCACGCCCAATTCCCACCCACCCAAACAAGAATTAAAAAAGGGGCAGAAGACAGGGACTAAGGTGTGGGGCGGGACTCCAGGAGGACACGCATCTGGCGCATCTCGCCCTCTAAACGGGTGACGCGGCGCTTAAGGGTGCGGCAGTTGCAGCCACAGTGGGGGGGGCACCGGAGATGGCACGGTGGCGGCGGGCAGCCGCCAGACGGTGGTGCCGTACCGCTGGAGGGCGGTGGCTGGGGCCCGGGAGGAGGCTTCCACAATTGCAGCCGCAGTCTCCTCCTCCTCCTCGGCTAAGACCACCAGCCGCCGGTATTCTCGCTGGATTGCCTCCAGGTTCCGGCACCGTGCCTTGGCGGCCAACTCCTTTCGATTTAATTTAGGAGTAGCTGTGTATCAAAAAGAAAAAAACAAGACAATTGTAAAATATACTCTTAGAAAAACAGTAAGACAAGTTAATTATTTATACACATAGTGGCATGGTAGAGTAGCACTATAAAGCACAGTAGCACATAACATTTTAAATCGCGCCCGGCCTTCTTCCTTCCACCCGTCTTTCACTTTTTAGTTGAACAGTGCACCAGGTGCTCTTCTCCATAAAACTTTCAAAGCGGAGTTGAAATTAGATAGATGAGGCCATTGGTTACTCAATACTCCCGCTCCTATGCCAATTAAAGGGATTCTAGTCTTATAGTTCTCACTTCAAACGTTCACAACAACTCATACTTACTACTTACGACATCGTATGGCGGGCGGACTTTGTCCGCCCGCCATCCTCACGCTAAAAAGGGTGGGGGTCCCGTGGGGACAAATAATTAGGATGATGCGCCCGGCACAGTGGCTGGCGCATCCTGTTTTTTTTACATTCTTGTTGGCGGTGCCGAAAGCAATGCTAAAAATACATGTTGTGCTGCTTTTCCAAGCACAACATGACGGGCCCCGCACGGAGCCTGTCACGTTTTGCTTGGAAAGGCGGGGGGTACCATAGCATAGGTAGGTACCCTCCATGGGGGCACCCAAGCATACTCTGCAATGTCTGCATGCCTTTCGTGGCGGACGGCAATGCCGCCACGTAAAGGCATTCCAAAATGCAGATTATATGGCTGGCGGTGTGTTCAGAGAGACACCACCGGCATATTGAACCCTTTTCCGCCTGGTCGACATGTGGGGGGTCTGAATAATTTCTACAGGGATGGCGGAGGTTTGCCCCTGCGGTGTCGGCAGTGAATTCCAGCCGGCCCGGCGGGGGCAATACGCCCACCATCCTAATGGGGCCCTAAGTCACAACTGTACAGTATACATATACATACAGTACACCCTTGCAGTGAGTGTGCTGTCAAGTGCAACAATAGTTAAGGATTATGAATCTAACTTACCACCGCCTGCCACTGGTGCTGCCACTCCCCCTACCGCTCCATCGTCGGTATCGGCAGCAACTGCCGCATCCTCGCCCTCCGCGTCGCCTTGTTCGCTGGCCCCGGCACTGGTGGTCGGCAGTGCGCCTAGAAAACATTACACATTTATTAGGCGTCATATACACCTCCCCCCTATTGATCAGTTGCAAGGTTGAAAAATTAGTTAATACTAACATACATCACTAGTACAAATCAGGTAGTAGTAGAGTAGACACTAATAGTTATATATGATCATTGTAGCCTTTGCTTAATTAGCCCTAGCAATGCTACCATTTTACCTTTGTGGCTTTTATTTTTGCACATGTGACGTTACCTTTACCGTGCAGCTTCTTAAGACACCTTTGAGCCCACATCACCTGTCTCACACTGCTACTGTCTGGTCTACGCGCTGCGTACAAGCTGTCAACAAACATTAACAAGCCACTTTTTTAGGAAGTACTGGTGTACTACTGTTACTGTTAGTCCATATTGCTTATCCATAGATGCTACACTTTTTGGCACGGTTGAGAAATGCTTGCAAGTTGCAATATACTAACGCACACCATTTCTTTTTTCGCATTTCAGACGCAAGATTCCCTTCTACGAACCAGAGCTTCTGAATGATGCAACAACTACCAGTACTAGGTTCTTCTAAGGTGAGGGGTCCCTTCACTCACATCTTCATTTATAAATGTATATAAACTAAATTGCTATGGGATGGTGGTGCTGCCTTCCACCACTGTTCAGTTATCATGATTTAATTCCCAACTGTATAAGTGTAACAATGTATATTGTTTTAATGTTATTGATTTTCCAGTTGGTGCTGCATTTATAAGAAAACAGTGTACAGACCTTCTCAAATTGAAATAAACATTTTGAACTTACATAGACTTGGTGGTATTTGCTGTGGACTAACTTACACGAGTGAGCAAATTAAAGTAAGGGTGTGCACTGTGCATGTGAATTGCTTCCACGACTGAGAGGTTGGGTGTGTTATTTTCTGGGTTGTCTACTTGTTGGGTATCTTGGGGGGAGGGTTCTGAGACATAATAGTTATGACAAGACAGTACTATAGTCAAGCAGTGGAATTGGGGTGGGTGCGGAATTTCTGATTGAGGTGTGCAAGGAAGGTCCAACCTACCATCACCAACATCCTATTTTATGGTGCAAATGTATGTGCAAGATCCCTACAACAGTAGTATGTCCTATAGGGTATCATATCAAAATAGTGATAAGTCTGGTAGGGCTGTTGTTGCTGTGAATTTTCAAAGCCTCAAGTTCAATAAGAGTAAAAGTAGTACAAGACGACGACCCAACGGATTGGACTCAATGGCTCGAGCTACTGGTGAATATGAGTTTTATATTCCAACCTTTCACAAAGAGTGGCATTGGCCAACTGGGCAAGACTAGCTACTACAGTACAGACAGACTGATAGTATGTAGTAGTAGTAGTACTCAGAGTCATCATAGCGGAGGCAGAGATAAGATTTTTGAAACCGTACAGATCGAAGGATAATTGGTGGTAAAAAAATACCATTTGGAAACAAACAATAGTTCTGGAAAAATATGGGGCAGTAAAAGTTATGGAATAAGAAATATTATTAAAAACAAGAAGACTTACTGGGGCCTGCAGAGGAGCCCTCAGCGGTGTCCTCCTGGTGGTGTTCTTCCTGTCCCGCCGACTGCCCAGTCCCTGTCGGTCTGCCCCTGGGTGCTGATGAACAGGAAAGATATAAGAAAGAGACAAACATTGATGGATGGTGTCAAACAAATACAATATTTATCAACAACGGTCAAAAAACACTTATGTAAACAACAATTGCAATAACTACATTGACCGATCTCATCTGGTCAACATGTAATATCGGGGGATTCGCAGTTCGACTACTTAAGTTACTATTTATCAACAGTAATCCAGTCTTTCATTCTGATTCCAGAAAACTAAGTTACAACTAAGCCTAAGTACAACGTACCACCCAACCTAGCCCACCTAATCCAGGCATGCCAATTGTACATTAAGTATGCACCACTGTATTCCTCAACAATGCGTATGGTCAAATCATGGAGGACACATGAACATGACTACATTTTTTGTATACACCAAATTTTGGTTTGATTGATGCTGATCTGCTACTGCTAAGTAACTGCTAAGCCTACCACCACTCATTGAACAAACTAGAAAAGGTTCTAAAGACTGCCGTACTAGCAGCACGTCACGTAACTGAGTGAGGGGGCATCACGCATACCACTAACAAATTAGAAGCTCATACAAAGTAGTTTACCTAAACATCAATCCACCCCTATCTATTAGTGACGGGACAAAGTAAGGAGTGGACTAGAGTGACTGTAGCATTACGTAACTTAATTTCTCTAAAATAAACTCGTGAAGAATCACGCTAAGCAAGCGCAAACGCAAAGCTGCAAACAAGTAAGATTAGTAGTAGCGCAGAAGAGCATCATAATCACAGAAGACTTTTAAACGTTATTAACCTGGAATGTATTGTAAGCAGCAACATTCTAGCTGGTTGGAAGGAAAAAAAATATTCACAATATATAACACAGAGCAGAAGAACAGACACAAAGTTGTAATAATTAAATATGTACTCACCAAGCCCCGGGACCTCCACTCCTAGCAGGTCCAGCAGGTCCTGCTCACGGTCCAGGATGTCGGACCACCGGTGCGTCAGCTGTGCCTGGGTGCGCCGGACCCCAGAGATGCACGACACTGCCCGGCGCACCTTCCCCCACCGCTGCGGACGCTCCCGGAGGCCGTACCCGGACCCAGGCCTGCCACCTGCTGTGTAACATCCTGGCTTTCTCGGGGTTGGGACAAACAGACGACGGACCAGAGAAATGGAGGTTAAGGATGATTTAATAAACAGATAAACAACTACTGACAACAAAGAATACTGGTACTGGAATCACCAGTTAAAGTACGATACCCATTCACAGCTCTTCTAACCGTCCTCCGCATGCACACCGGTATGCTCCAACGGAGGGCACAGTGCTAAGCAGTGGCCGACAATGCCACTCGACCGCTGTGAAGGGTAGTTCCAAGGTTGTGGAATCTACGGGGAGGCACGTGGGAGT
This sequence comes from Triturus cristatus, assembly GCF_964204655.1. Taxonomy (NCBI): domain Eukaryota; kingdom Metazoa; phylum Chordata; class Amphibia; order Caudata; family Salamandridae; genus Triturus; species Triturus cristatus. Next base: position 188,465,531 of record NC_140589.1, read on the forward strand.
CACCCGGCCGGGCTCTCTACCACCTGGGAAAAGCCGCTCTACCAGTATCCCCAGAGTACTGCCACAACACAAAGACGCTGGGAACACCTCCTAGTGCGCGTCTCTTGTATCCGTGTTTTAAGTGATGATACCCAGGGTGGTGCAGACAATGGATGGGAGCAGCCGCTCTACCTATCCCAGTTCTCCTACGAGTGTCGATGGCTAAGACGCGGAAACACCTCCTGGATAGCGTCTTAGCCCTAAGCGTGTGTTTACCCAAGTAACGAGGGTTGGGAGCTTCGGCTCGCACCAACCTCGTTTTCTCCAAATTGTCAGGCCGTTGGGAGCTTCGGCTCTACCAACGGTACTTGTGCCCAATGACGTTGAATACGGCTCGCAGAACGGGACAGGACACGGGCAGGAAGCACACGCCAGCACCTCTCCTCCGCTCCTTAGAATGTTCCTTCCGCCGCTCAACTCTCCAACGGGTCCGTGTACCTCAACCAGGTACTCCGGCAAAGATCAGAATATCCGACGCCGTGTCCCAGTGATCTTCTCCTTAAGTAGTACTCTCGGCATTGTATAACCATGACTCTTGAGTTGCATAAGCGTTACAACAAACAAATGATGGACGGAATGCTGACAATGCAGACATTCTCCCCCAGTCAAGAGATCTGGGTTAAATCCATCGTTCTTTTGCCCACTACACCACCCCAGTTCAGACACGGCCATATGCAAATCAGTCTTGACCCTGTGCCTCATGGGAACAGTCCAGCCCGAACTGCCAAGCCATGTCTTCCCTGGACCGGAATCAAGCATCCTAGGACCGGTTTCTGGCTATCAGCCGTCATCAGCCAGGATAGCTTGACTCCAGTGGCGTAGTGAGCACGGGTCCCACGTCTGGGAATACCCATCCGGGCTGGACTGTTCCCATGGGGCACAGGGTCAAGACTGATTTGCAAATGGCTGGGTTCAAACTGGAATGGCATGGTGAGCAAAAAAACGATGGATTTAGGCCCAGATCTCTGTACTGGGGTGAATGTATGACATTGTTCTGCATTCTGTCCATCAATTGTTGTTTTTGCATTTGTCACCCCGAGTGGGAAGGGTATGCTCAGACGTGAGTCCCTTGCTCTCCATGCCACTGGAATCAAGCTATCCTGGCTGATGAGGGCTGAAAGCCCGAAACTGGTCCTAGGATGCTTGTTTCCAGTCCAGGGAGAACCTGGCTTGGCAGTTCGGGCTGGAATGTTCCCATGGGGCACAGGGTCAAGACTGATTTGCAAATGGCTGGGTTCAAACTGGAATGGCATGGTGAGCAAAAAAACGATGGATTTAGGCCCAGATCTCTGTACTGGGGTGAATGTATGACATTGTTCTGCATTCTGTCCATCAATTGTTGTTTTTGCATTTGTCACCCCGAGTGGGAAGGGTATGCTCAGACGTGAGTCCCTTGCTCTCCATGCCACTGGAATCAAGCTATCCTGGCTGATGAGGGCTGAAAGCCCGAAACTGGTCCTAGGATGCTTGTTTCCAGTCCAGGGAGAACCTGGCTTGGCAGTTCGGGCTGGACTGTTCCCATGGGGCACAGGGTCAAGACTGATTTGCAAATGGCTGGGTTCAAACTGGAATGGCATGGTGAGCAAAAAAACGATGGATTTAGGCCCAGATCTCTGTACTGGGGTGAATGTATGACATTGTTCTGCATTCTGTCCATCAATTGTTGTTTTTGCATTTGTCACCCCGAGTGGGAAGGGTATGCTCAGACGTGAGTCCCTTGCTCTCCATGCCACTGGAATCAAGCTATCCTGGCTGATGAGGGCTGAAAGCCAGAAACTGGTCCTAGGATGCTTGTTTCCAGTCCAGGGAGAACCTGGCTTGGCAGTTCGGGCTGGACTGTTCCCATGGGGCACAGGGTCAAGACTGATTTGCAAATGGCTGGGTTCAAACTGGAATGGCATGGTGAGCAAAAAAACGATGGATTTAGGCCCAGATCTCTGTACTGGGGTGAATGTATGACATTGTTCTGCATTCTGTCCATCAATTGTTGTTTTTGCATTTGTCACCCCGAGTGGGAAGGGTATGCTCAGACGTGAGTCCCTTGCTCTCCATGCCACTGGAATCAAGCTATCCTGGCTGATGAGGGCTGAAAGCCCGAAACTGGTCCTAGGATGCTTGTTTCCAGTCCAGGGAGAACCTGGCTTGGCAGTTCGGGCTGGACTGTTCCCATGGGGCACAGTGTCAAGACTGATTTGCAAATGGCTGGGTTCAAACTGGAATGGCATGGTGAGCAAAAAAACGATGGATTTAGGCCCAGATCTCTGTACTGGGGTGAATGTATGACATTGTTCTGCATTCTGTCCATCAATTGTTGTTTTTGCATTTGTCACCCCGAGTGGGAAGGGTATGCTCAGACGTGAGTCACTTGCTCTCCATGCCACTGGAATCAAGCTATCCTGGCTGATGAGGGCTGAAAGCCCGAAACTGGTCCTAGGATGCTTGTTTCCAGTCCAGGGAGAACCTGGCTTGGCAGTTCGGGCTGGACTGTTCCCATGGGGCACAGGGTCAAGACTGATTTGCAAATGGCTGGGTTCAAACTGGAATGGCATGGTGAGCAAAAAAACGATGGATTTAGGCCCAGATCTCTGTACTGGGGTGAATGTATGACATTGTTCTGCATTCTGTCCATCAATTGTTGTTTTTGCATTTGTCACCCCGAGTGGGAAGGGTATGCTCAGACGTGAGTCCCTTGCTCTCCATGCCACTGGAATCAAGCTATCCTGGCTGATGAGGGCTGAAAGCCCGAAACTGGTCCTAGGATGCTTGTTTCCAGTCCAGGGAGAACCTGGCTTGGCAGTTCGGGCTGGACTGTTCCCATGGGGCACAGGGTCAAGACTGATTTGCAACTGGCTGGGTTCAAACTGGAATGGCATGGTGAGCAAAAAAACGATGGATTTAGGCCCAGATCTCTGTACTGGGGTGAATGTATGACATTGTTCTGCATTCTGTCCATCAATTGTTGTTTTTGCTCTTGAGTTGCATAAGGCAATTGTTGCCGGAGGGCATTCTGGGAGTTGTAGTCCGCTTTCCTCCAAGCGCACCAGGTTCACGGAAGTGGAATCGTGGGAGGGAATCCATGTGCGGGAGGGGATTCCTGAGAGTACATCCCCCTCCCATCAGCGCCCCCATCAGCACCAGCACAGGAAGGATATCGACGATGGAACGACGATACCAGACGAGGAGCGTGAACCCCCGCCGCAGATTCCCATGACTGCTCCTCGGGTCCGTACTAAGGGTGGGCGTAGTTCGCGAAGTAGCACTTCGCGAAGCTACGCAAAGTGAAGTTCGCACTACGCGAGCTACGCGTAGCACTTCGCGAACTGCGAAGTAACATGTTCGCACTGTGCAAGATGTTGTTTTCAATGATTGCACAGTGCGGACAAGCAACCGGCACTGTGCAATCATTGAAAATGGCATCTTGCACAGTGCGAGCTGTAGTTTTCTGCTGCTCGAGTAGATTTTTACTCGAGCTGCAGTTTCTCAACGCGAACTGGTAGTTTCTCATCGCGAGCGGTCGCGAGCATACGCGACCCCTCGCAATGAGAAACCTGACCTTCTCGCGTTGGGAATCTCGCCGGGAGGTTTATTTTCCATGCTCGCGATCGCGAACAAGGAAAAAGTCTCGCCAGGATGTCATTTTGCTTGCTCGCGGTCGCCAACTTGACGTTGAGGACCGCGAGCAAGCAAAAAATGACCGCAGCACTACGCAACACTACGCTACGCGTGTTCGCACTGTGCTACGTGCAGTTCGCGTAGTGCGAAGTAGCGCGAACTTCGCAAACTACGCGAGCGTAGCGTAGTGCTTCGCCCAGGCCTAGTCCGTACCCCTTCCATGCCACCAGATACCATAGTTTGCCCCTGCGCCACTTGGAATCCAAGATACCAGCCACCTCGTACTCCACCTCCGAATCCACAGTCACCGACACCGGCGTACGAGGCCTCACCGCGTTCGCGGGTTTCAAGAGGGAAACGTGGAACACGGGATGGATCCGCAGGGACTGGGGCAGGCACACTTTCACGTTCACCGGGCTGATGCATCGAAGGATCCTATATGGGCCCATGAAGCAGGGATGGAACACGCTACTTTTCTTGAATCTCATGTGCCGTGTAGAGACCCAGACATAATCTCCAGGTTTGTAGACCGGTCCAGGCCTTCTCCTCCTATCAGAAAAGGCTTTATACATGGCTTTAGCCCCCTCCAGGGCAATTCGAGAACTCATCAAGGCCTCCTTGATGCGGGCCACCCTCTTGGCTGTTGTCGGCAATCTGTCTTCCCTGACCGGGTGCAGAAACGGCAAGAACCGGGGATGATGGCCGTAGTTACTATAAAAAGGGGAGGCCTTGGTGGAACAATGTGTGGCGTTGTTGTACGCGATTTCCGCGATCCAAAGTAGGTCCACCCACTCATCCTTCCCTTGCTCTACAAAACAACGTAGATATTGTTTGAGCGACTGGTTCAGGCGCTCCGTCTGGCCGTCCGTCTGCGGGTGATAACTCGTGGACATGGCAGACTTGACGTGTAACGCCGAACACCAAGTTTTCCAGAAGTGCGACGTGAACTGAGATCCCCTGTCTGACACGATCACGTTGGGTAGGCCATGTAGTCTCACTACATTCTTCAATAACAACGACGCCAGCTCTCCTGCCGAAGGTACCTGTTTGCAAGCGAGGAAGTGCCCCATCTTCGTGAGATAGTCCACCACCACCAGTATGGCCGTCTTTCCTTGATCCTTTGGTAGCCCGACAATGAAGTCTAAGGATATGTTTTCCCAGGGTTTTGTCGGTGTAGGAAGGGGTTGGAGGAGTCCCTGCGATCTTCTGTGGTCCGATTTCATGGATGAGCAAACGGTACATGATGAACACCAATTCCGGACGTCTGTTCTCATGGCAGGCCACCAGAACTGCCGTCCTAGGCTCGCTACCGTCTTTTCGACACCCAGATGGCCGGCACAGGGAGACACGTGGCACCAGGTGGAGGCCTGTTTTCGAAGCCTAGGCGTGGGTAACAACATACATCGTCCTTTCACCAGAATCCCGTCCTTCATCTGCCACTCCTTGTGACTGTGAAGCCACCTCTGCCACATGAAGGTACGGGTCCCCTTCTGGACCCCACTGAGGAACGTCTGTGGTTGAATCACCCCTATCACAACTCCTGGAGGGATGATGGAATGTTCGGCAACCAGCAGCGGATCCCTGGCATTCGATTACCTCGAAAGCGCATCCGCTTTTGTGTTCTCCGTACCGGGTCGGTATGTGATGTGGAAATTGAAACCGGAGAAAAAGATCATCCACCTCATTTGACGGGGAGACAAATGCTGTGCCGCTGTCAGAAACTGGAGGTTTCTGTGGTCCGTATACACTGTAACCATGTGTCTGGCCCCCATTAACAAATGCCTCCACTCAGCAAATGCGTCCTTTATTGCGAGTAGTTCCTTCTCCGCAATATGGTAATTGCGTTCCGCGTCGTTCAATTTACGAGACATGTACGCCACAGGATGGAGCAAACCCGACACCTCATTCCTCTGAGATAGAATGGCACCCAGCGCCACATCAGAGGCGTCTGCTTCTACCACATAGGGTAATTCCGGATTCGAGTGAGCTAGCACCGGGGCGGTGCTGAAGGCCTTCTTGAGGGCCACAAATGCTTTTTGTGCTTCCGGTCCCCACACGAACTCCTGAGACTTCCTTAGTAGTTGCGTGATCGGGGCAACCAAGCCAGAAAACCCCTCAATAAAACGCCTATAAAAGTTGGCGAAGCCTATGAAGCTCTGGACTTCCTTTACTCCTCGGGGCACCGGCCACTCCTCCACCGCTCTGATCTTGTATTCCGCCATCTCCTGTCCGTTGGGGCTCAGCATCACCCCAAGGAATTCCACTGATGTGACGTGGAAGTCACATTTGCTGAGTTTGCAGTATAGCATATTTTCCCTCAGTTTTTTGAGAACCGCGGATACGTGCTGTACGTGTTCTTCCTCAGAGTTGGAGTAGATGAGAATGTCGTCTATATAAACGACCACGTAGATATCCAATACCTCCCGGAACACCTCAGTGAGGAAGTATTGGAAGGCGGCATGGGCATTGCATAGTCCGAACGGCATGACGAGGTACTCAAAGAGCCCGAACCTGGTCTTAAAGGCGGTTTTCCATTCGTCGCCGTCCCTCATGCGCACAAGATGGTATGCCCCCTTGAGATCAAGCTTTGTGTATATTTGGGCCTTTTTTACCTGTTCCAGGAGAATGTTTATGAGAGGCAGGGGGTACCGTTTTTTTATGGTTATCGCGTTCAAGGCCCTAAAGTCCACGCAGGCCCTCAATTCGCCATTCGCTTTCGGGATGAAAAAGAGAGGCGATGCAGCAGGGGATTTCGACGGCCTGATGAACCCCAGCCCTAGTAACTTATCCAAATATCCCCGTAGATGTAAATTTTCGGGTTCTGTGAGCGCATACAGTCTGCCGCTGGGAACGCTAGCCCCCGGAACCAGGTCGATTTGGCAGTCGAACGGTCTATGTGGAGGGAGCACCTCCGCTCGGATTTCATCGAAGACGTCCCCGAAACTGTGATACACTCTGGGCAGCTGTACGGCCTTTTCTGCTGCCGTGGCGACCATGTGACCTTCGCCTACCTCACCTACATGGGGGTCCTGCCGCATGCCGCACCATTGTTCACAAAACGGGGAAGTCATCTCAATGTGATGCGTAGGCCAATCCACCGTTGGGTTATGTTTTTGGAGCCAGGGTAGACCCAAAATGACCCCGTACTGCGGGGCTCTGATTATGCTAAAATCGATACGTTCGTTATGCAGTTTTCCGAACCTCACCGGTACTTCTCCTGTGTGCTGTCCGATAGGTCCGGTCACCAGACTTCTCCCATCCACTGCATACACCTCCTCTGGTATCTGTTTGGGAAGGAGAGTGAGACCCAGTCTCCGTGCTTCATTGTAGTCCATGAACATGCCCGTGGCTCCTGAATCAATCATGGCGACCACAGGTAAACACTGGTCCTGCACTCCTACGTGTAAGGTAATAAATAAATGTCTACGCCCTTTTTGATTCGGGCTCAACATGGAAGGGATGTGGGTGTGACTCCAAGATGCCCCTTCCCTAGACCCGGAGTCCCTCAGTTTTCCGCCGGTGCGTCCACCACTGCTGTCACCGTTTTGTTCGCTCGGTATCGTGAGGTTTTTGGCTTGGCTGGACACTCACGTACATAGTGCCCCTTTTTCCCGCAGTAAAGGCAAAGGCCTTGCTTGCGGCGTGATTCTTTTTCAGTGGCTGTAAGGCTCGCCCTTATAGCTCCTATGTCCATGGGTTCCGTCCTGGTGGAGGAGTTGGTCTCAGGGCCACCCATCGAAACATACGATGGCAGCGCTTTCCCTTTCCTCTTGTGATCGCCCTTTCTTTCGTTCAATCTATGGTCCAGCCGTAGCACCAGGTTGATCAAGCCTTCACATGTCTTGGGTTGGGGGTAAATTTGTGCTACCACATCTTTGAGCTGTTCGCTCAAGCCCTGGTGAAACAGCGCGGTTTGTTTGGCTATGGGCCACTTGGTTTCGGCCACTAACCTTCGAAAAGCATTAAGGTACTGCACCAGATCATTGTTGCCTTGCCTCACCTCCAACATCTCTCGATCGGCAGTATACGAATCCGCCCTTCGATCAAACACCTTCAAGAATTCCTCGCGGAAGGCTCCCCAATCACATAGGATAGGGTCGTCCCTGCTCACCAGTGGGACTGCCCATTGCGCTGCGTTCCCAGCAAGATACGAGATCAGAAAGGTCACTCTGGCTTGGCTGGTAGGAAAGGCCTTTGGTTTGCAGGACAGATGCAGTGCTACTTGAGTGAGGAATACCTGCACTGTGTTGGGGTCTCCGCTGTACCTCTCTGGTGTCGCCAAAGGAATGGCTAGGGGCATCTCTACCACAACCGCAGGAGCCGTGGCCGTGTGAGAGGCACCCGCCTGTAGCGGATCATTCTGCAGAGCGTCCATTCTAGCCTTAACGTCTGCTGTTTCCTGTCTGGAAGCGGTGAGCTCGATTTGCATCGCGGCTAAGACGGCCAACACATCCTCAATCGTGGCCATGTCATTCGCCCAACCAGGAGATAGTTATGGAAGAGGTCGGATATTATGTAACGTCCTGGCTTTCTCGGGGTTGGGACAAACAGACGATGGACCAGAGAAATGGAGGTTAAGGATGATTTAATAAACAGATAAACAACTACAGAAAACAAAGAATACCGGTATTGGAATCACCAGTTAAAGTACGATACCCATTCACAGCTCTTCTAACCGTCCTCCGCATGCACACCGGACCCGGTATGCTCCAACGGAGGGCACAGTGCTAAGCAGTGGCCGACAATGCCACTCGACCGCTGTGAAGGGTAGTTCCAAGGTTGTGGAATCTACGGGGGGGCACGTGGGAGTCACCCGGCCGGGCTCTCTACCACCTGGGAACAGCCGCTCTACCAGTATCCCCAGAGTACTGCCACAACACAAAGACGCTGGGAACACCTCCTAGTGCGCGTCTCTTGTATCCGGGTTTTAAGTGATGATACCCAGGGTGGTGCAGAGAATGGATGGGAGCAGCCGCTCTACCTATCCCAGTTCTCCTACGAGTGTCGGTGGCTAAGACGCAGAAACACCTCCTGGATAGCGTCTTAGCCCTAAGCGTGTGTTTACCCAAGTAACGAGGGTTGGGAGCTTCGGCTCGCACCAACCTCGTTTTCTCCAAATTGCCAGGCCGTTGGGAGCTTCGGCTCTACCAACGGTACTTGTGCCCAATGACGTTGAATACGGCTCGCAGAACGGGACAGGACACGGGCAGGAAGCACACGCCAGCACCTCTCCTCCGCTCCTTAGAATGTTCCTTCCGCCGCTCAACTCTCCAACGGGTCCGTGTACCTCAACCAGGTACTCCGGCAAAGATCAGAATATCCGACACCGAGCCCCAGTGATCTTCTCCTTAAGTAGTACTCTCTGCGTTGTATAACCATGACTCTTGAGTTGCATAAGGCAATTGTTGCCGGAGGGCATTCTGGGAGTTGTAGTCCGCTTTCCTCCAAGCGCACCAGGTTCACGGAAGTGGCATCGTGGGAGGGAATCCATGTGCGGGAGGGGATTCCTGACATGCTGCCAGGGTTGAGGGGAGGTGGCGCTGCACAAAGAAAATTAGTGCAGCCAACTCCACCTCCCCAAATAAGGCCCGTGCCTGCACCCCTTGTGGGCGCCGCCTTCCGCAAGGAAGGCGGTCGCGGCTCTGGCTGCGACGTCGACCAGCCCTCTTAGACATGATTCTGGGGTAAGAAACTTAGAAAAGGTAATAAAATTAAAGAAGTAAAGGAAATATATAATAGAAGGCAATAGAAAGAGAAAAAGTAGCTAAAAAAACAAAAAAAGGAGACAAAAACCAAAAATATAGACGCTGGAAAATAGCAAGAGAAATAATAAATAAGAAAGATCAAAAAAAAGTGGGTTGAAACAAAGGATTGAAAAGATTTGTAAAGGATAGAAAATCAGGCCCCAGAACCATGCAACAGAGTGAAAAACAAGATGGCCGCGCCCATTGCGACCACGTGCGCAAGTTCGCACAATATTTTCTCCCCGAACAAGCAAAAAGCAACGCGATCAAGTAAAAGCGGTCGCGAACAGGAAATATCGTCCGCGAACGGGCGCGAACATGCATTACGCGACCCGGAACAGGAAGTAAGCATCGCGAGAGGGCGGGACAAGTGAAAACAAGATGGCCGCGCCCGTGAGCAACCGCATGGGTAAGTCGGCGACCCGCGATCACGCAAAAAATACCGCAAACAGGCGGGAAAACAACTTCCGCGTCTTCGCGATAGTTCCGGCGTGTTAGCGGAGATTTTCAGCATTTTCGCGATAATTTGCGAAAGTTAATTTCGCAAATTCCGCCCACCCCTACTTGAGATCCCACAGTATGTTGTTACTCTCAAGCCCAATGCTGAATTGCCACGCGTTCCTCAATATAGAATTTCCACTGAAGGTGAAAGAGCGCTTTTGGAAATCATTCATGATTTGATTCAGAAGGATGTGGTTGAGGAAACAAGAGGAAACATATGCAATAGCCCTATTCTTCCTGTTCTTAAACACACTGATCCTTCTCAGCCTCCTGTTTATCATTTTGTGATTGATCTTTGGGAGGTAAACAAAATTGTTGTACCACAGTTTCCTGTTGTCCCAGATATCACTGCACTGTTGACAATGATACCTTCCACAGCAGTTTGGGTTTCTGTTATCGATCTGAAAAATGCTTTCTTTAGTATTCCCATTGCCGAAGAGACTAGAGATATTTTTGGCTTCTCTCTTGGAGGCCGAAGCTTCCGGTTCAAGCACGCACCTCAAGGCTATTGTGAAAGTCCCTCTATTTATAGTCAAGCTCTAAAATGTCATCTTGATGCTTTTTCTTTGCCATCTGGTGCTGCTCTTATTAAGTACATGGACGACTTGTTAATCGCTGCTGATTCAGAGGAAATATGTAAGAATGTGACGGTTGTATTGTTGCGACACTTGTCCGATCTTAATCATAAGGTTTCACCTTCTAAGCTACAATATGTTTGCCGAGAGGTTACCTACTTGGATCATCTCTTATCAAAGGAGGGAAGATGATTAACCCCAGAATGTATCCAAGCAATTACGCAAATGTCTGTGCCATCCACACAAAGGGAGGTACGTGCCTTCCTGGGTATTACTATTGTAGGCAGTGGATCCCTAACTTCTCTCTGTTGGCCAAACCTTTGTTGACACTCACTTTGAAAGATAAGCCTCAGCCCCTTCCGTGGACTGACGAATGTCAGAGGAGTTTTACTGACTTACGTGCTGCTCTATGTTCTGCTCCTGTACTAGGTACTCCTGATTACAGTAAGCCTTTTACGCTCTATGTTCATGAAAGAGAAGGCTGTGCGTTGTCAGTCTTAACGCAGCGATTTGGAGACAAACAGCGGCCATGTGCCTATTTCTCGGCTACGTTAGATCCAGTAGCTAAAGCATTGCCCAGTTGTCTTAAAGCGACAGCAGCAGCAGCAATTTCCATTCGTCAGTCGGCTGGAGTGGTGCTAGATAATACTCTCATTGTTATGGTGCCGCATGCAGTGGATACTTTGCTAAACAGAACAAAAATGCAGCAACTTACGAGTGCTCGTTTGTCTGGATATGAGCTGACGCTCTTGGCTAGCCACGTACACATCAAACGATGTAACACTTTAAATCCAGCTACTTTGTTGCCTCTCCCAGAAGAGAAAGGTGTTCAAGAACAACACAATTGTTTCCTCCGTACTGAGGAAGAGACAAAAGGTAGTATTGATTAACAGATACGCCATTAGTGAATCCGGATGGAACGCTATGGGTAGATGGTTCTTGTTTTAAGCTTCCTAATGGAGAGACAACTTCAGCCTATGCTGTTACTACCTTGCATACAGTCGTGGAAACAGCACGCATCAGACATAATTCAGCTCAGGCAGCTGAACTGATAGCTTTAACCAGAGCGTGTGTGTTATCCAAAGGGAAAAGAGTGAACGTGTATACCGATAGCCAATACGCTTTTGGTGTAGCGTTCAATTTTGGGCGTTTGTGGAAAGAAAGGGGATTCCTTACTTCCCATGGCACTAAGATACAACATGGTCAGTTGGTGACTGACCTTCTTGAGTCACTTGCTTTACCTACCCAGATAGCAATTGTGAAGTGTAGTGCGCATAAGAAGATTACTGACGATGTTGGTCGCGGAAATGCTTTTGCGGATGAAGTAGCGAAAAAGACAGCCAGAGATGCTACAAGTCGCATGTATGTTGCGGGCCCTGCAAATTGGGTCAGAGAAAGAGGAATGTGTGAGGACACAGTAGAGAGTGTGAGATCAATTCAAGAAGAGGCTACAGAGAAAGAATTGAGTAAGTGGAAAGAAAGTACAGGAATGTTAGATGAGATGGGATGTTGGGTAGAATTATCAGAGCACCAACGTTGGCTGTTACCAGATGCCTATGTACTACCTGTAGTTACTATGGCGCATGGTCCAGCCCACCTAAGTGCGAAAGGAATATGCAAGCTTTTGGCTCCAGTGTGGCAGAATGAGGGAATACCGAAGTGTGCAGACAATGTAGTGAAACACTGTATCATTTGCTTAATGTACAATCCTGGAAAGGGAACCCCAACTCCAGCAGGTCATTTTGCTCCTCCGACCTATCCATTTGAGGTGTTGCAAATCGATTACATTCACATGGAACGATTCAACAATCTCAAATATGTTCTAGTGGTGGTATGTGCCTTTTCCAGATGGATAGAGGCATACTCCCTGAAAGACAATACTGCTTTATCCACAGCCAAAATACTTCTAAAAGAGTTTTTTCCTAGATTTGTGTTGCAGCTGGAGTGACAATGGGAGTGAATTTGTGGGCCAAGTCATGCAAAAAGTTGTGCGGGTCTTGGCATCAAGCAAAAGTTCCATGCGGCAAACCATCCACAGTCAGCGGGTCTAGTGGAGTGCTATAATGGTACTCTAAAACTCAAGCTTGCTAAAATACAAGCCAGTACAGGCCTTAGTTGGCCCGATGCCCTACCTTTGGCTCTTCTATCCACCAGAACGGCTGTGCATTCTCGTTTGGGACTTAGCCCTTATGAGGTTGTTTTCGGACGCCCAGCTAATGTATGGGGAGTCCCTCGCCCTAAAAAGTACTCTGATATACCATACCCGATGTTGATTGACTATCTGCACGACCTCACAACTAAATTGCGTATTCTCCATAAACAGGTTCAGAGCACTTTGCCAGAGGCCTCCACAGACTCAGGTCATTCCATCCAACCAGGTGACTGGGTTTGTGTGAAGAATTTCCAAAGGACGAAGAATTTGGAGCCTCGCTGGATAAAACCTCGTCAGGTGCTCCTAACAACCCATACAGCAGTGAAAGTTGAAAGAAAGAAGAACTGGATTCACGGTGTGCACTGCAAGAAGGTGCCTTTGCCTTTGCCTTTCGATCAGTGGGTCCGCAAGGGTATAAGTGACTCTGAAAGCAAGAAGGTTCCCCGATTCATACCTTTTAGTGATGCACGCTTGAATGGAACATTGTCAGAAAAAGAAAACGACGACATTCTCCAAGAAGCTGTACCACCACATTTTTGTCTGAATACCACAAATCCACGAACATTGTTTCAGGATCAGACTGTAGCTGATAAGGCTCGTTACAATTTAAGACCTAGACTGCAGAAGAAAACTTGAGATTCTCTCTTCCATGTTGTTTCTATCCCGGTTGCAGGGTCACGGTAGGAGTCTTGGTTGTGACCTGAGTAGTGACAATAGGTCTGCAGGACGTGCAGTGTCATAGGACGACAGATAATTATAACCAAGTGATTGAGGAAGATTGCCGTGAGCATCCACTTAGAAGATGGAGACTACATTAAGAGAAAGAGAGAACAAGGACAAGATGAAAAACTACTGTAAATTAATGTATAGTCGTTGTGGTATAACTTTATGTATTTTCATCTTATTGTGTATTTTATTGGCGTGTATAGGTTGGATTGTTCATGCTACGCAGCAAAAAGTTGTCCTTTCTTCTATCACTGTGCCTTCTTATTATACTATCTCTCCACATCTTTTTCATACACTTCCTCAACATGAACTTGTTAGAAGAACCGAATATTACAATAATTCATTCATACAGTTATTACACCAACACCAATTAGTAATTAATACAACCGACTGTTGGGTGTGTGGACTTATGCCTCATACCACAGAAAAAGGAATGCCATATTTAGTCCTTCCGTTCTCTTATGAAGGTTCTGCTTGGGCTTATTTTGTAATTTTCTCTAATGCCTATCAAAGCCGATTAAAACGACCTGTCAGTTCTTATATTGGTGGACCAGATTTCAGTCATAGTTCGTTGATAAAGGGAATGGTACCTATGGCTAAAATCATGGAAAATAGTAAAATTTCTAGTGATGAGAGAAAAGCATATACTAATTGGAACATCACTCATTATATCACTAGTCTTAGTGATAAGGTTAAACAGGGAAAATCTCCACCAATTTGGACTGTACCTCATCAAGGCAATTTCAGTTTGCAAATAAATGGTCACACCGCTGACACCGAACAGAGAAAAAGCTTTTGTTCTCATACGTACATCCATTCATCTCAGAATTCGCCGCCGTTAGTGCCATCTCAGGGCACGTATTTCATCTGTCACTATAGAGCCTATACGTGGTTGCCAACGGGTTTTTCTGGAACTTGTTATATAGCTTTTCTTCTTCCCCCTACATACACTGCTTCTTCAAATTATCATAAAAACAGATATGGCAGAGGAATTATTGATTCCAAAGATACAGCAGGACAAGAGGGAGGGGACTTCCTAAAAAGATTTCTTCCTTTTTGGGGTCCTATGGCAAACAGCAGGAATATGAGACAACTGGTTCGTGTAGTAGAGACTACCATAGAGATCACTGTAGGAGCTTTGAGTAATATTACAGCGGAACTACAGGCGGATCGTCTTATGACATTACAGAACCGAGTTGCCTTAGACGTTATTCTTGCAGATCGTGGTGGAGTCTGTGAATTGATCAAATCAAGTTGCTGTATTTATATACCTGACGATGCTCCGACATTATACCAGGCCATCTCTAAATTACATATAATCTCCGAGTCGGTTCATCAGGATGAAGGAGATTGGTCGTTATTGGGGTGGTTTTGGGGACTACTGTCTAAGTGGGGTTGGAAGGTATTAACATGCCTTGGAATGGTTTTGGCCATCATTTTCTCTTGTTGTCTCTGTATGCACTGTGGCCCCGCCATTTGTGGCCTTTGTGCTACTATGTGCATCCCAAACCCTAAGTCACAGAGAACAGAGAATATTAAAATGATGTTGCAACAACAGCTTGATGACCTCATGGCCATTGACATCGACTCAGATTAGCATGAGTGCGTGTATTACTGCCTGAGTTCTGGCAAAAGGAGGGTCTGAGGAAATTCGATTTACGATTTCGATCGTATTGACCCGCCATTTTGTAAATCGCCGCCATTTCGTGTTGCCCTCACTCAGGCAGCACGCCGAACGAAGTCTTTTCTGCTTTTCCTGCAGTATCGTGTCAAAATAGCCTTCTGCCTCTGTTTACAAAGCTGCTGTTAGGGACTGGCCGAGTACACTAATCCCTGTCTGGTTTTTCTAATCCCTGTCTCAACTATCTGTTGGTTCACACTATTCTCTTCTGACTTTATCTTCTGGCCTTCGCTGTCCTCTGCTCGTATTCTCTCGTTTCACAGCTGTCCTCAAAAACACACATACTATCTCGCCACCTGCGAGTCAGCTACAGACACGTTAATAAATTAACCAGTAAGGTGGAGCGACAAACACAGTTGAAGGAGAGGCCTCTTCGGGTTACTCGATACCTTATTTTACATTCGTTCTATTGGCTACATTTTGTTTTTGACATTCTCATATTGGTTCTTCATGTATGTTTTGGGTGTGTTTCTGGTTAATCTATATGTTATCTACCTACTATATAAGATTGTGCGCCAAGTGGCAGTCTCCTGAGAACATACCGTGTGTACTACTAGGACAACTGTACTAGCTGCAGCGAATAAAATCTGATCTTTTACGCCGACAGAGTGTCCCCGTGTCTCTGTTAGCTGAAGCAGGAGAACCCAGGAGATTAAGGCGTACCCTGCGCCGCCAGGCCCATAAGGTTCTGGTTCTTCAGCGCCGGCCCCGTCCAACAACAGAGCTACTTTAGATCGAAACCGACTCTTCCACTCTCTCACCGGAAGTTAAACTAGGCCACGCGGACACTTTCAGAATACAACAGACGGGAATGCACTTTTCGGTAAAAAACACATTCCTTACTCCCAATCAAATAAAAGACTCACTGAAGAACAGGGGCCAGTTTCAATCGGTAAACAGCTGTTACAACGAATTTTAACTTTGCAATATCATTACAACGCATGCATTACCATGCATGCGTTGTACATCGCGAAGTCATTACTATGCATTTTTTTACAACGGATGGTCATTTACCATGCATGCCTTTACAACACATTTCATTGTAAAGGTATGTATGGTAAATGACCATGCGTTCTAAAAAAATGTAGACTATCCACGTCGTTGTAAGGAAACATAGGCCGTTTCCTCACAACGACATGCACCGCCCCTCTGAGACGATGTGAAGCAGGAACCACGAGGAGTGACAGGTAAAGGGGATTGAGCATGGGGTGGGGGTTACTTATCTAGGGCTTAGGGTAGTGCAGTGGTGTTTGGGTAGTGTATAGGCCTGGGCGGTAAATTCCGTTCTGCTCGCGGAATTTGCGGAATTTCGGTAATTTCGCGTTCCGCGGAGAACGCGAAATTGCCCAAAATGCTGCTTTCCGCGACTTCGCGAAATTTTTTCTTGTTCGCGTTCTCAAAATGCGTGTTCGCAAGATATTTCTCCCCGAGCACGCACAAAGCATCGCGAACATGCAATTCCGCGTGTTCGCGGAATTTCTGCATGTTCGCGGAGATTTTTTACTGTTTCGCGGAGATTTGCGTAACGCGATTACGCAAATTCCGCCCACCCCTAGTAGTGTATGGGGTCGTGGCGGGGTAGTGTTTTAGCGTTTAGGGTAGTGCAGTGGTGTTTGTGTAGTGTAGGGCGTCATGCTGGGGGTAGTGTTTTAGGGCTTAGGGTAGTGCAGTGATGTTTTGGTATGTGTAGGGGGTCATGCTGGGGGTAGATTTAGGGTTTAGGGTAGTGCAGTGGTGTTTGTGTAGTGTAGGAGTTGTGCTGGGGGTAGTGTTTTAGGGTTTAGGGTAGTGCAGTGGTTTTTGGGTAGTATAGGGAGTCATGCTGGGGGTAGATTTAGGGTTTAGGGTAGTGCAGTGGTGTTTAGGTAGTGTAGGGGGTCATGCTGGGGGTAGATTTAGGGTTTAGGTAGTGCAATGGTGTTTGTGTATTGTACGGGGTCCTGCTGGGGTAGTGTTTTAGGGTTTAGGGTAGTGCAGTATTGTTCGTGTAGTGTAGGGGGTAGTGCTGGGGGTAGAGTTTTAGGGTTTAGAGTAGTGCAGTGGTGTTTGTGTACTGTAGGGGGTAGCGATTTAGGGTTTAGGGTAGTGCAGTGGAGTTTGTGTAGTGTAGGGGGTCATGCTTGGGGTAGTGTTTTAGGGTTTAGGGTAGTGCAGTGGTGGTTGTGTAGTGCAGAGTCCGTGTTTTAGGGATTAGGGTAGTGCAGTGGTGCTTTGGTAGTGTAGGGTTCATTCTGGGGCTAGTGTTTTAGGGTTTAGGGTAGTGCAGTGGTGTTTGGGTAATGTAGCGGGTTGTGCTAGGGGTAGTGTTGTAGGGTTTAGGGTAGTGCAATGGTGTTTGGGTAGTGTAGGGGGTCATACTGGGGGAATTGTTTTAGGGTAGTGCAGTGTTGTTTGGGTAGTGTAGGGGGTCGTGCTGGGGGTAGATTCTGGGTTTAGGGTAGTGCAGTGGGGTTTGTGTAGTGTAGGGGTAGTGCTAGGTGTAGTGTTTTAGGGTTTAGGGTAGTGCAGTGGTGTTTGTGTAGTGTAGGGAGTCGTATTTTAGGGTTTAGGGTAGTGCAGTGGTGTTTGTGTAGTATAGGGGGTCGTGCGGGGGGGTAGATTTAGGGTTTAGGGTAGCGCAGTGGTGTTTGGGTAGTGTAGGGGGTCATGCTGGGGGTAGTGTTTTAGTGTTTAGGGTAGCGCAGTGGTGCTTGTGTAGTGTAGGGGGTCGTGCTGGGGTAGTGCT
Organism: Triturus cristatus; assembly: GCF_964204655.1. Lineage (NCBI taxonomy): Eukaryota > Metazoa > Chordata > Amphibia > Caudata > Salamandridae > Triturus > Triturus cristatus. The sequence continues at coordinate 188,483,286 of NC_140589.1, forward strand.
TCACGGTTTAGAGTAGCGCAGTGGTGTTTGGGTAGTGTAGAGGGTCATGTAGGGGTAGTGTTTTAGGATTTAGGGTAGCGCAGGGGTGTTTGGGTAGTGTAGGGGCTCGTGCTGGGGGTAGTGTTTTAGGGTTTAGGGTAGCGCAGTGGTGTTTGTGTAGTGTAGAGGGTCGTGCTGGGGGTAGCGTTTTAGAGTTTAGGGTAGCGCAGTGGTGTTTAGGTAGTGTAGGGGGTCATGCTGAGGTGTTGTTTTGGGATTTTGTGTAGCGCAGTGGTGTTTGGGTAGTGTAGGGTGTCGTGCTGGTGGTAGTGTTTTTAAGGTTTAGGGTATCGCATTGGTGTTTGGGTACTGTAAGGGGTTGTGCTTGGGATAGTGGTTTAGGGTTAAGGGTACCGCTTTGATGTTTGGGTAGTGTAGGGGGTCATGCTGGGAGTAGTGTTTTACGGTTTAGGGTAGCGCAGTGGTGTTTGGGTAATGTAGGAGGTCGTGCTGGGGGTAGTGTTTTAGGGTTTAGGGTAGCACAGTGGTGTTTGGGTAGTGTACGGGGTATGGTGGGGGTGATATTTTAGGGTTTTGGGTAGCACAGTGGTGTTCGTGTACTGTAGGGGGTCGTGCTGGGGGTGGTATTTTGAGTCTTTGGGTAGTGCAGTGGTGTTTGGGTAGTGTAGGGTGTTGTGCTGGTGGTAGTGTTTTAGGGTTTAGGGTAGCGCAGTGGTGTTTGGGTAGTGTAGAGGGTCATGTAGGGGTAGTGTTTAAGGATTTAGGGTAGCGCAGTGGTGTTTGGGTAGTGTAGGGGCTCGTGCTGGGGGTAGTGTTTTAGGGTTTAGGGTAGCGCAGTGGTGTTTGTGTAGTGTAGGGGGTCATGCTGGGGGTAGCATTTTAGGGTTTTGGGTAGCGCAGTGGTGTTTAGGTAGTGTAGGGGGTCATGCTGAGGTGGTGTTTTGGGATTTTGGGTAGTGCAGTGGTATTTGGGTAGTGTAGGATGTCATGCTGGGAGTAGTGTTTTACGGTTTAGGGTAGCGCAGTGGTGTTTGGGTAATGTAGAAGGTCGTGCTGGGGTAGTGTTTTAGGATTAAGGGTAGCGCATTGGTGTTTGGGTAGTGTAGTGGGTCGTGCTGAGGGTAGTGTTTTAGGGTGTAGGGTAGCACAGTGGTGTTTGGGTATTGTAGGGGGTCGTGCTGGGGGTAGTGTTTTAGTGTTTAGTGTAGCGCAGTGGTGAGTGGGTAGTGTAGTGGGTTGTGCTGGGGTGGTGTTTTAGTTTAGCACAATGGTGTTTAGGTAGCGTAGGGGGTCGTGCTGGGGGAAGTGTTTTAAGGTTTAGGTAGCGCAGTGGTGTTTGTGTAGTGTAGGGGGTCATGCTGGGGGTATTGTTTTAGGGTTGTGCAGTGGTGTTTGGGTAGTGTAGAGGATCGTGCTGGGAGTAGTGTTTTAGGGTTTATGGTAGTTCAGTGGTGTTTGTGTAGTGTAGAGGGTTGTGCTGGGGGTAGTGCTTTAGGGTTTAGGGTAGTGCAGTGGTGTTTGTGTAGTGTAGGGGGCATGGTGGGGTGATGTTTTAGGGTTTTGGGTAGCACAGTGATGTTTTTGTAGTGTAGGGGGTCGTTCTGGGGTGGTGTTTTGAGTCTTTGGGATGCGCAGTGGTGTTTGGGTTGTGTAGGGTGTCGTGCTGATGGTAGTGTTTTAGGGTTTAGGGTAGCACATTGGTGTTTGGGTAGTGTAGGGGGATGTGCTGGGGTAGTGTCTTAGGGTTAAGGGTAGCGCAGTGGTGTTTGGGTAGTGTAGTGGGTCATGCTGAGGGCCCGATTCACAGAACTAACTTAAAACAAAATCCTAAACTTACTACCATTATGGTATTCACAGAAGGCACTTACTCATTTTGGTATTCACAGAAGGCACTTACTCATTTCGGTATTCACAGAAGTTAGGAGTCCTAACTTTAGGACTCCTAAATGCCTTCTGTGAATACCGAAAGTCTTAAAATTAGGATTTTTCTCAGTTTAGTAGTAGGTAGTTAGGACTCCGAACTTTAGGACTCCTAAATGCCTTCTGTGAATACCGAAAGTCTTAAAATTAGGATTTTTCTCAATTTAGTAGTCCTAAATTTAGGACTCCTAACTTTAGGACTCCTAAATGCCTTCTGTGAATACCGAAAGCCTTAAAATTAGGATTTTTCTCAGTTTAGTAGTAGTATAGTTAGGACTCCTAACTTTAGGACTCCTAAATGCCTTCTGTGAATATCGAAAGTCTTAAAATTAGGATTTTTCTCAATTTAGTAGTCCTAAGTTTAGACTTAGGACTACTAAATTGAGAAAAATCCTAATTTTAAGACTTTCGGTATTCACAGAAGGCATTTAGGAGTCCTAAAGTTAGGAGTCCTAACTATACTACTACTAAACTGAGAAAAATCCTAATTTTAAGACTTTCGGTATTCACAGAAGGCATTTAGGAGTCCTAAAGTTAGGACTCCTAACTTCTGTGAATACCGAAATGAGTAAGTGCCTTCTGTGAATACCAAAATGAGAAAGTGCCTTCTGTGAATACCAAAATGGTAGTAAGTTTAGGATTTTGTCTTAAGTTAGTTCTAGCGCAGTGGTGTTTTGTTATTAGAGGGGGTTGTGCTGGGGTTGGTGTTTTAGGGTTTAGAGTAGCGCAGTGGTGATTGGGTAGTGTAGTGGGTTGTGCTGGGTAGTGTTTTAGTTTAGCACAATGGTGTTTAGGTAGCGTAGGGGGTCGTGCTGGGGGAAGTGTTTTAAGGTTTAGGTAGCGCAGTGGTGTTTGTGTAGTGTATGGGGCCATGTTTTAGGGTTTAGGGTAGTGCAGTGGTGTTTGGATAGTGTAGGGGGTTGTGCTGGGGTAGATTTAGCGCTTAGGTTGGAGCAATAGTGTTTGGGTAGTGTAGGGGGTCGTGCTGGGGGTAGTGTTTTAGGGTATATGGTAGCAGACTGGTGTTTGTGTCCTGTAGGAGGTCATTCTGTGCATAGTGTTTTAGGGTTTAGGGTAGTGCAGTGGTGTTTGTGTAGTGGAGGGGGTCGTGCTGGGGGCAGTGTTTTAGGGTGTTTGTGTAGCGCAGTGGTGTTTGTGTAGTGTAGGGGTCGTGCTGGGGGTAGTGTTTTAAGGTTTAGGGTAGAGCAGTGGTGTTTGGGTAGTGTAGGGGGTCGTGCTGGGGTAGATTTATGGTTTAGGTAGTGCAATGGTGTTTGTGTATTGTAGGGGGTTGTGCTGGGGTAGTGGTTTAGGGTTTAGTGTAGTGCAGTAGTGTTTGTGTAGTGTAGGGGGTCGTGCTGGGTGTAGTGTTTTGGCTTTTAGAGTAGTGCAGTGGTGTTTGTGTAGTGCAGGGGGTTGTGTTTTAGGGTTTAGGCTAGTGCATTGGTGTTTGTGTAGTGTAGGGGGTCATGCTGGGGGTAGTGTTTTTGGGTTTAGTGAAGTGCAGTGGTGGTTGTGTAGTGTAGAGCGTCCTGTTTTAGGGTTTAGGGTAGTGCAGTGGTGTTTTGGTAGTGTAAGGGGTCATGCTGGGGGTAGTGCTTTAGGGTTTAGGGTAGTGTAGTGGTGTTTGGGTAGTGTAGGGGGTTGTGCTGGGGTAGTGTTTTAGGGTTTAGGGTAGTGCAGTTTTGTTTTGGTAGTGTAGGGGGTCATGCTTGGGGAAGTGTTTAAGGGTTTAGGGTAGTGCAATGGTGTTTGGGTAGTGTAGGGGGTCATGCTGGGGATAGTGTTTTAGTGTTTAGGGTAGTGCAGTGGTGTTTGTGTAGTGTAGGGGGTCGTATTTGAGGGTTTAGGGTAGTGCAGTGGTGTTAGGTAGTGTAGGGGGTCGTGCTGGGGTAGATTTAGGGTTTAGGGTAGTGCAGTGTTGTTTGGGTAGTGTAGGGAGTCATTCTGGGGTAGATTTAGTGTTTAGGGTAGTGCATTGGTGTTTGTGTAGTGTAGGGGGTCATGCAGGGGGTAGTGTTTTAGGGTTTAGGGTAGTGCAGTGATGGTTGTGTAGTGTAAGGGTTCGTGGTTTAGGGTTTAGGGAAGTGCAGTGGTGTTTTGGTAGTGTAGGGAGTCATGCTGGGGGTAGTGTTTTAGGGTTTAGGTTAGTGTGGTGGTGTTTGGGTAGTGTAGGGGGTTGTGCTGGAGGTAGTGTTTTAGGGTTTAGGTTAGTGCAGTGGTGTTTGGGTAGTGTAGGGGTTCATGCTGGGGGTAGTGGTTTAGGGTTTAGGTTAGTGTGGTGGTGTTTGGGTAGTGTAGGGGGTCATGCTGGGGGAAGTGTTTAAGGGTTTAGGGTAGTGCAGTGGTGTTTGGGTAGTGTAGGGGTTCATGCTGGGGGTAGTGGTTTAGGGTTTAGGGTAGTGCAGTGGTGTTTGTGTAGTGTAGGGGATTGTATTTGAGGGTGTAGGGTAGTGCAGTGGTGTTTGGTAGTGTAGGGTGTCATGCTGGGGGTAGATTTAGGGTTTAGGGTAGTGCAGTGGTGTTTGTTTAGTGTAGGGGGTTGTGTTTTAGGGTTTAGGGTAGTGCAGTGGTGTTTGGGTAGTGTAGGGGGTCGTGTTTTAGGGTTGAGGGTAGTGCAGTGGTGTTTGCATAGTGTAAGGTGTTGTGCTGGTTGTAGATTTAGGGTTTAAGGTAGTGCATTGGTGTTCGGGTACTGTAGGGGATCATGCTGGGGTAGTGTTTTAGGGTTTAGGGTAGCACAGTGGTGTTTGGGTAGTGTAGGCGGTCATGCTGGGGGTAGTGTTTCAGGGTTTAGGGTAGCACAGTGGTGTACGGATAGTGTAGGGGGTCGTGCTTGGGGTAGTGTTTTAGGATTTAGGGTAGCACAGTGGTGTTTTGGTAGTTTAGTGTGTCGTGCTGGGGTAGTATTTTAGGGTTTATAGTAGCGCAGTGGTGTTTGTTTAGTGAAAGGGTTTTGCTGGGGGTAGTGTTTTAGGGTTTTGGGTAGCGTAGGCGTGTTTGTGTAGTGTAGGGGTTCGTGCTGGGGGTAGTGTTTTAGGGATAGGGGAGCGCAGTAGTGTTTGTGTAGTGTAGGGGATCGTGCTGAGGGTAGTATAAGGTTTAGTGTAGCGCAGTGTTGTTTGGGTAGTGTAGGGGTCATGCTGGGGCCAGTGGTTTAGGGTAGCGCAGTGGTGTTTGGATAGCTTAGGGAGTCGTGCTGGGGGTAGATTTAGGTTTTAGGGTAGCGCAGTGGTGTTTGGGTATTGTAGGGGGTTGAGTTGGGGGTAGTGTTTTAGGGTTTAGGGTAGCGCAGTAGTGTTTGGGTAGTGTAGGGGGTAGTGCTCGGTGTAGATTTAGGGTTTAGGGGAGTGCAGTGGTGTTTCTGTAGTGTTGGGGGTCGTGCTGGGGGTAGTGTTTTAGGGTCTAGATTAGTGCAGTGGTGTTTGTGTAGTGTAGGGGTTTGTGCTGGGGTAGTGTTTTAGGGTTTAGTGTAGTGCAGTGGTGTTTGTGTAGTGTAGGGGGTAGTGTTTTAGGGTGTGTTGTAGTGCAGTGGTGTTTTTGTAGTGTAGGGGTCATGCTGGGGGTAGTGTTTTAGGGTTTGGTGTAGTGCAGTGGTGTTTGTGTAGTGTAGGGGTCATGCTGGGGGTAGTGTTTTAGATTTTAGGGTAGTGCAGTGGTGTTTTTTTAGTGCAGTGGGTCGGGTTTTAGGGTAGTGGAGTTGTGTTTGGGTAGTATAGGGGGTCGTGTTTTAGGGTTTAGCTTAGTACAATGGTGTTTGGGTAGTGTAGGGGGTCGTGTTGGTGGTAGTGTTTTAGGTTTTAGGGTAGTGCAGTGGTGTTTGTGTAGTATAGGGTGTAGTGTTTTAGGGTTTAGGGTAGTGCAGTGGTGTTTTTGTAGTGTAGGGGGCCATGCTGGGGGTAGTGTTTTAGGGTTTGGTGTAGTGCAGTGGTGTTTGTGTAGTATAGGGGTCGTGTTTTAGAGTTTAGGGTAGTGCAGTTGTGTTTGGGTAGTGTAGGGGGTCTTGCTGGTGGTAGTGTTTTAGGGTTTAGGGTAGTGCAGTGGTGTTTGTGTAGTGTAGGGGGTTGTGCTGGTGGTAGTTTTTTAGGCTTTAGGGCAGTGCAGTGGTGTTTGTGTAGTGTAGGGGGTCATGCTTGGGGTGGATTTAGGGTTTAGGTTAGTGCAATTGTGTTTGGGTAGTGTAGGAAGGGAGGACGGTGGCAGAGTCTCCCCGACCCGCTTTACTATCTGCTGTGATTGTGACAGCGCTCTGCGCTCCCCACTAGCCGGTACCTGTTTGTGTGTGTTTGCACAGTCTAGCTTTTAATTTGTCACTACGATATTTTAAAAACGTTTGTCATACTTACTGCCATTACTGTGAGACTGTGCTGACGTTCTGACTCCTTGAGGGCTTGTGCTCGATTCTTCCCCTGCCCCGCCCCGGTCCGACACGGCAACCAGTGCCGATTGAGCGGAGGGCGGGACAGGAAGAGCCAGTGACCCCACCCACACTATCGTGCTGCTAGCGCTCTAGCTGACTGCATCAGGCAGGGCATTTAAGGCGGCGAGGAGCAGCGGGAGCTTGCGGAAGGGAGGACGGTGGCAGAGTCTCCCCGACCCGCTTTACTATCTGCTGTGATTGTGACAGCGCTCTGCGCTCCCCACTAGCCGGTACCTGTTTGTGTGTGTTTGCACAGTCTAGCTTTTAATTTGTCACTACGATATTTTAAAAACGTTTGTCATACTTACTGCCATTACTGTGAGACTGTGCTGACGTTCTGACTCCTTGAGGGCTTGTGCTCGATTCTTCCCCTGCCCCGCCCCGGTCCGACACGGCAACCAGTGCCGATTGAGCGGAGGGCGGGACAGGAAGAGCCAGTGACCCCACCCACACTATCGCGCTGCTAGCGCTCTAGCTGACTGCATCAGGCAGGGCATTTAAGGCGGCGAGGAGCAGCGGGAGCTTGCGGAAGGGAGGACGGTGGCAGAGTCTCCCCGACCCGCTTTACTATCTGCTGTGATTGTGACAGCGCTCTGCGCTCCCCACTAGCCGGTACCTGTTTGTGTGTGTTTGCACAGTCTAGCTTTTAATTTGTCACTACGATATTTTAAAAACGTTTGTCATACTTACTGCCATTACTGTGAGACTGTGCTGACGTTCTGACTCCTTGAGGGCTTGTGCTCGATTCTTCCCCTGCCCCGCCCCGGTCCGACACGGCAACCAGTGCCGATTGAGCGGAGGGCGGGACAGGAAGAGCCAGTGACCCCACCCACACTATCGCGCTGCTAGCGCTCTAGCTGACTGCATCAGGCAGGGCATTTAAGGCGGCGAGGAGCAGCGGGAGCTTGCGGAAGGGAGGACGGTGGCAGAGTCTCCCCGACCCGCTTTACTATCTGCTGTGATTGTGACAGCGCTCTGCGCTCCCCACTAGCCGGTACCTGTTTGTGTGTGTTTGCACAGTCTAGCTTTTAATTTGTCACTACGATATTTTAAAAACGTTTGTCATACCTACTGCCATTACTGTGAGACTGTGCTGACGTTCTGACTCCTTGAGGGCTTGTGCTCGATTCTTCCCCTGCCCCGCCCCGGTCCGACACGGCAACCAGTGCCGATTGAGCGGAGGGCGGGACAGGAAGAGCCAGTGACCCCACCCACACTATCGCGCTGCTAGCGCTCTAGCTGACTGCATCAGGCAGGGCATTTAAGCCCTCTCGTCGCCCAAGCGCGCAGCGATTGCGCGCAGGGGGCGCCTTAGTCGCGCCTGAGACGAGCCAGACAGGAGCCCGTCCGTGACCGCACGGGGCCAGGGGCCATGACCCCTGTCATCACGGCTCCTCCCGCTGGCGGTTCCGACAGACTTAGGTACTCTTCCAATGACCTACGTAATTTGTGGCACCCGCCGCTGAAAGGTTGCGCTCAGGACCCTGACTTATGTCCAGAGGGCCCTTTCTCATGTAGGCATTGCCGTTACCAGTCATACCCATGCCCTCCCCTTTCAGGCACATTGACCCCTGGGGACTTGTGTCCCAGGTCTCCTAGGGGCAATAGCATATTATGCAATATAAGATCCCTCCCGAAGCATCACTCGGAGGTTTGGGACTTAATCCACTCGGCCCGCCCTGATTTCTGCTTTTGTACAGAGACCTGGCTCAAACCCCATCTGGTCCCTGCCATCACCCTGGGGATCCCTATGGGGTACAAGATTCTTAGGCTCGACCGCCCTGTCAAAACCGGCGGCGGGGTCGCAGTAATCTATAAAGACACTCTTACTGTCACCTTTCTCGACCAATGCTGTACTAGGGACATTGAAATCCTTGTTTTCAGAATTGGTTCCTTGTCACAAGCTTGCTGGAAGGGAGCACTGGTGTACCGTCCCCCTGGCCCTTGTGGGGAGGCTTCGACTCTCCTTCTGGAGACATTAGCTCCTCATATCAGCATAGGGACTAATTTTGTACTCCTTGGAGACTTCAATGTCCACAGTGAATTGGCTGACAATGCAGATGCGCGCAACTTGCTGGCTGATCTATCTACCCTTGGTCTTAAACAGTGCAACCAGGGTCCGACCCATCGGGCCGGTCACACCCTCGACTTAATCCTGTCCAACTCGCACCTCCTGTTGTGTTATCCTTCTACGCAGGTGGAATGGACCGATCACTTTGTAATTAATTTCTCCCTCCCTGCCCTCTTTACAGAACGTCCCCAACCTGCTCCCCTTCCGTTATGGCGCAGGCAGTGGTATAAGGTGTCCGCTGACACTTTTAAATCTACTTTCGTACCTCCCGATTTTCTCCCCTCTGACTCCACCAGTTCGGCTCTGTCTAAATACAATGATGCCTTGATCACGGCGGTCAATCTAATTGCCCCTTTAAGACGCTGTAATCAGCGCTCTGACCGCAGGCAGGAACCATGGTACTCTGACCTACTGCGTGCGGAGAAAAAGGCCTGCAGGAAGTTGGAGAAAGCCTGGAGAATCTCACGCAGTATGACCGATAAAGATCGCTATGGCTCAGCCATGAGACTCTATCATAAAAACATCAGAGCCGCCCGTAAATCCCACATTGTCTTCCAACTGTCTGAGGCTGGCAACGACCCTAAACTACTGTACCAGGTTCTTTGCACATTTACCAAGCCCGTCGCCTGTGACAGTCCTGAAATGCTGACCCAAAAACTGTGTGAGGATACCGCTGGGTTTTTTGCCAATAAAATCGATTCCATTTATCGTAACATCTCCCAAATAAGCCCACCTACTGAGGAGACGGTCCCCTCTTTTAGCCCCCAGCCCGGAACAGTCGGTGCTGTTTCCGCTACGCTGTCCTCTATTCCCGAGATTAGCTTGGACCAAGTCAACTCCCTGATCGGGACTATTAAATCAGGCAGCCCAGTGGACCCTGTTCCTGCCCGTGTCATGCACCTCATTGGGAGTGTCCTCAGTCCTTCCATTCAGACGGTGATCAATCGCTCCCTCTCTGAGGGACTGGTCCCCAGGGAGTGGAAGGAGGCCATGGTCAAGCCTATCAGGAAAAACACCTCCATCCCCTGGTCTGATATGACTAATCTGAGGCCTATCTCCCTCTTGCCGTTCATCAGCAAATTGATGGAGAAGCATGTGAATCACCATCTTTCCAGCTTTATTGAGCAGGCCGGCTGTCTGGACCACTCTCAGTCGGGGTTCAGGCCCAGGTATAGCACCGAGACGGCTCTCCTCTCCGTCACGGATGCTATACGCTTGTCCCTGGACAGAGGGATGTCAGTGGTGTTGGTGCTGCTGGACTTGTCCGCAGCTTTCGACACCATATCCCACGCAATTCTCCTTACCAGATTAAAGGAGATTGGTATTGATGGAGCCGCCTTGGCGTGGTTCACCAGCTTTCTCTCTGAGCGTACCCAGAAGGTGAATATGGGTTCCTTCAGCTCCCCCTCGGCCAGCATCACCAGAGGAGTCCCGCAGGGCTCCTGTCTCAGCCCTACGTTGTTTAACGTATATGTCTCCTCTTTGGCTAACATTGTGAGGTCTTTCGGGTTTATGCCTATCTCCTACGCTGACGATACGCAGCTGCTGTTCACTTTTAAAGACTTTACCCCGGAGATAAGACAAGCTTTCTCCAACGGCATGACTGCGATCGCCAGCTGGATGGCCCAGAACTTTCTCCAGTGTAATGTGGGAAAGTCTGAGGTCATGCTATTCGGAGGGGCAAAAACCCTGTGGACCCCTGACTGGTGGCCCCCCAGTCTGGGTCAGGCCCCATCCCCTAAACAGGTGGTGAAAAATCTGGGGGTCCGTCTAGATCATGATCTCACCCTTGCTCATCATGCCAGCACCACGGCGGGTTCCTGCTTTCACATTATTAGCCTCCTTCGTAAGGTGTTCCCCCTTCGACCTGACCATACAAGAAAGACCTTGGTCCAGGCCCTCGTTTTGAGCCGCCTGGACTATTGCAATGGCCTATTCTTAGCAGCCAACGAAGGAGTGCTTAATAAACTTCAGGTGGTTCAAAACACTGCGGCCCGCCTGGTGACCAATGCCCCCCCTAGAACCCCATCCTTGCCCCTCCTTAAGGCCCTCCATTGGCTTCCCATCCGGAAACGGGTGGAATTCAAGATTTGCTGTGTGGTGCACAAGAGTCTTCACAACCTCGGTCCACATTACCTGGCCGAGAAATTTGTATACCACCGCCCCTCCCGCATTCTTAGGTCTAGCAATCAGCTATTACTTCAGGTTCCTAGACATAACAAGACCAGACAAGGAGGTCGCTCCCTCTCCATCATGGGCCCACGTCTGTGGAACAGTCTTCCTCTTTCCCTCAGAGATTGCCCTAGCCATCTAGCCTTCAGGAAACACCTTAAGACTACCCTGTTCTAGTTGGAGCGCTGCTCTACCTGTTCCTTCACAGCACCGCGCGGAGATACACCTTCGGGTGTGATGCCGGCGCGTTACAAGCCCATAAATAAATAAATAAATAAATAGGGTCTCCTGCTGCGGTAGTGTGTTAGGGTTTAGGGTAGTGCAGTGGTGTTTGGTTAGTGTAGGAGGTCATGATGGGGGTAGTGTTTTAGGGTTTAGGGTAGTGCAGTGGTGTTTGGGTAGTGTAGGGGATCGTCGTGCTGGTGGTAGTGTTTTAGGGTTTAGGGTAGTGCAGTGATGTTTGGGTAGTGTAGGGGGTCGTGCTGGGGTAGTGTGTTAGGGTTTAGGGTAGTACAGTAGTGTTTGGGAAGTGTAGGGGGTCATGCTGGGGTATTGTTTTAGTGTTTAGGGTAGTACAGTAGTGTTTGTGTAGTGACAGTGCATCCACTGCATCGCTAGACAAGACCTAAAAAGCATTGCACCAAGATGGCTGCCAACACTTCCTGGATTGAAGTGTTGGCAGCCAATTAGAACCAAGCTTGTGCTTCTGTAGTTAATTCCCGCCCAGATTTATAAAGATTTTTTTGCTTTAATATCTCAAAAACTCCTGAACAGATTTACACCATTTAAAAAAAATGACGCTTTCTAAACCAAGCACTACCTTTTTGTCAAATTTGGTGTAATTCCGTTCAGCAGTTCGAGCTGTAGCCGTGCCTAATGTTTCCTATGCGAAATGCTTTTTTCAACCTCTTTTTTTTTTATTTCTCAGGATCTACTGAACGGATTTACACCATTTAACAAAAAGGTCTCTTTCTGAACCAAGGGTTACCTTTTTGGCAAATTTTGTGTAATTCCATTCAGCAGTTCGAGCTGTAGCCGTGTCAAAAGTTTCCTATGGAAAATAACATGGAAAAAACACGTTTGGGCCCCCCCTTTTTTCTCGGACCCTGACGCTTTTCAATGCAGAAAACATCTTCCTCATAGGCTTCCACAAATTACCAAAGGAAAGGTTCTCTTTTATGTTTATTTGCGCTTGGAAAACTTGTCCCAGCTGTTGTCTCGGTATAGAATGAAGCAGCTGGTGGGGAATCTTCTGCGAACCTGCTGTTAAACACCAGAAAGTTAATGTGTCCTAGGTCTTCCAAGAAGCACCTAGATGTTTGGCTTGGTCTGCCATGTTGGCTCTTTTTCTGGTCGGGGATGTTCCAAATGGCTGACTGGGCAGAATCTCTTCTGAAGGTGACGAGCCTAAAAGATGGAGATTGAAATCCCTGATAGAATAAAATTGGAAATTTCTTGTTCCCTTATAGTATCCAAGAGATGATCCAGCAAATTCTTGGTATCTTTGGTTTTCTGTTTCGTGTTCATGTAAGTATTGAAAATGATCACTTCCGAGGACCTGGGAGTCGCTCTTGAGGCAAGATGGCACCTGCATCGCTGTTTGCCTAGCCAGCGTTCCCGGACCCCCCATTTAAAATCTTCTCCTCCTGCATCCCCTGCAGCCCTGGAAGAATAACAATCACCTCTGGCTCCCACAAGGCATGTTTTGGTGCTTTTTGGCGGCCCGTTGGTCCTTGACGCGATGGCTCTTCGGTTCTGTCTGGCGCCCTCCCTGGCTTCTGCATTCCCGTCGTGCAGCAGAGAGCTTCTTCTGGGATGATTCAACAACGGAGTGGCAAAAATGGCACTACAGGCACTACAGGAGAAATGGTGGAGGAGAAACGAGAAGGTGCACAAGGTGTAGACTTTGGTAAGCGCAACAATCCTCAAAAAGGTGCAGGATTACTGTTCATATAACGCATGAGACAAAAAACCTCCAGACCCAGAGCAATCCTAATATCCATCTCCAACTTCCTGGCTCGCCAAGCAGTGTACTAACTGGCATGTCCTGATAAAAAGAGGGTTGGAAAGGTGTCAGAATTTTTTATGAGACCAGAGTTTTGCCACCAGATGGTGCAAAAATGATGGCAGCTGCAACAGCGTATCTCTCTGTTTCAGGGAAAAGGGGCGCAAGGCTTTTTACTCAACCCTGCCACGTTGAAGGTCATATATAATGAACATACTCAATTTTTCACTTCAGAAATGCAGGCCAAAGAGTATGTACAGTCTATTAAATAAGGCTTTAGTATAAAGGTGCATTATCTGTCTCATACATCTTTGGCTGGTTTCCCTGCCCATTTTTTATTTACATTTTTCTTCTCTTCACGTATCTCTGAATATGGGGATGTGGTTTATTATGCTTGTTGATATCTAAAAATATTTGTGTGCGGGCATCCCTGGGTAACGCAAGCTACCCATCACAGGGACCATTTGCCCTAATGCCTCCTTGCAGGGTGGGTGGGTGCAGAGAAGCTTCGGAAGCCCTGCAATGGTGGGGTGGGGGAAGGTTGGGGGGTCGAGGGGGGTCTGCGGGAGCATTGAAAGATAGAGATGCACAGGTGCATGAAATTATGTGGCAGGGTCAGCTATTGGAGGGAGTTGGCAGTATATGATGGGGGATAGGACGATGCCCTCAGAATTGTGTATATGCTCCTTTGTGGGCTAAATAACAATGGGAAACGGCTACGGGTGGCTGCTAAATTACTTGTGATCCAACCCGACCTGGTGTGCTTACAGGAAACCCATATCCTGTGGTGTAAACGGAAGATCTTAAATGAAGTAGGTTATTCGTTATTGACCTGCACACAACAGTCTACTATGAATTGTGGGGTAATTCTCTTGGCTAAACACGGGATCAAGGGCAGGGGTAGAACACTGCCAGATAAACAAGGCTGGTGGGCTGTCATTGAATGTATGTTGGGGGCTGTTAAGTTTGCCCTGTGCTCAGTTTATCGATCTAATTTGGAGGAGGCATCAGTCCTGAAAGGACTCAATTTTGAACTTGCATCATGGCCCACCCCACTGATCTTGTGGGTAAGGGTGGGCGTAGTTCGCGAAGTAGCACTTCGCGAAGCTACGCAAAGTGCAGTTCGCACTACGCGAGCTACGCGTAGCACTTCGCGAACTGCGTAGTAACATGTTCGCACTGTGCAAGATGTTGTTTTCAATGATTGCACAGTGCGGACAAGCAACCGGCACTGTGCAATCATTGAAAATGGCATCTTGCACAGTGCGAGCTGTAGTTTTCTGCTGCTCGAGTAGATTTTTACTCGAGCTGCAGCTTTCTCAACGCGAACTGGTAGTTTCTCATCGCGAGCGGTCGCGAGCATACGCGACCCCTCGCAATGAGAAACCTGACCTCCTCGCGTTGGGAATCTCGCCGGGAGGTTTATTTTCCATGCTCGCGATCGCCAACTTGATGTTGCTGATCGCGAACAAGGAAAAAGTCTTGCCGGGATGTCATTTTGCTTGCTCGCGGTCGCCAACTTGTCATTGAGGACCGCGAGCAAGCAAAAAATGACCGCAGCACTATGCAAGACTACGCTACGCGTGTTCGCACTGTGCTACGTGCAATTCGCGTAGTGCGAAGTAGCGCGAACTTCGCAAACTACGCGAGCGTAGCGTAGTGCTTTGCCCAGGCCTACTTGTGGGGCGACTTCAATATCCACCTGGGCTGCCAGGGCTTTCACGCATGCTGAAAGAACTATAAAGGTAGGAAACCCAAAGTTATTAAGACATCACATCACCTTCTAGGGGACCATGGCTTAACCAATGCATAAGCCACATTACGGCACCCAGACCCTGGTTTTACCTTTTATTCCAACCAACATAAATTAGTGCGGCTAGACTACTACGTCACCTCATCGGCATTACTTGCGAGAGCTAAAATTCAGGTCTACCCAAGGATTACTGTGGATCATGGTCCAGTGGTGATGGATATTCTGATTATTAATACATTCTTCTCTCCAAGATCTTTCCTGTTTGATAGGAAGCTCCCTATGCCCTCAGAATTGTGTATATGCTCCTTTGTGGGCTAAATAACAATGGGAAACGGCTACGGGTGGCTGCTAAATTACTTGTGATCCAACCCGACCTGGTGTGCTTACAGGAAACCCATATCCTGTGGTGTAAACGGAAGATCTTAAATGAAGTAGGTTATTCGTTATTGACCTGCACACAACAGTCTACTATGAATTGTGGGGTAATTCTCTTGGCTAAACACGGGATCAAGGGCAGGGGTAGAACACTGCCTGATAAACAAGGCTGGTGGGCTGTCATTGAATGTATGTTGGGGGCTGTTAAGTTTGCCCTGTGCTCAGTTTATCGATCTAATTTGGAGGAGGCATCAGTCCTGAAAGGACTCAATTTTGAACTTGCATCATGGCCCACCCCACTGATCTTGTGGGTAAGGGTGGGCGTAGTTCGCGAAGTAGCACTTCGCGAAGCTACGCAAAGTGCAGTTCGCACTACGCGAGCTACGCGTAGCACTTCGCGAACTGCGTAGTAACATGTTCGCACTGTGCAAGATGTTGTTTTCAATGATTGCACAGTGCGGACAAGCAACCGGCACTGTGCAATCATTGAAAATGGCATCTTGCACAGTGCGAGCTGTAGTTTTCTGCTGCTCGAGTAGATTTTTACTCGAGCTGCAGCTTTCTCAACGCGAACTGGTAGTTTCTCATCGCGAGCGGTCGCGAGCATACGCGACCCCTCGCAATGAGAAACCTGACCTCCTCGCGTTGGGAATCTCGCCGGGAGGTTTATTTTCCATGCTCGCGATCGCCAACTTGATGTTGCTGATCGCGAACAAGGAAAAAGTCTTGCCGGGATGTCATTTTGCTTGCTCGCGGTCGCCAACTTGTCATTGAGGACCGCGAGCAAGCAAAAAATGACCGCAGCACTATGCAAGACTACGCTACGCGTGTTCGCACTGTGCTACGTGCAATTCGCGTAGTGCGAAGTAGCGCGAACTTCGCAAACTACGCGAGCGTAGCGTAGTGCTTTGCCCAGGCCTACTTGTGGGGCGACTTCAATATCCACCTGGGCTGCCAGGGCTTTCACGCATGCTGAAAGAACTATAAAGGTAGGAAACCCAAAGTTATTAAGACATCACATCACCTTCTAGGGGACCATGGCTTAACCAATGCATAAGCCACATTACGGCACCCAGACCCTGGTTTTACCTTTTATTCCAACCAACATAAATTAGTGTGGCTAGACTACTACGTCACCTCATCGGCATTACTTGCGAGAGCTAAAATTCAGGTCTACCCAAGGATTACTGTGGATCATGGTCCAGTGGTGATGGATATTCTGATTATTAATACATTCTTCTCTCCAAGATCTTTCCTGTTTGATAGGAAGCTCCCTATGCCCTCAGAATTGTGTATATGCTCCTTTGTGGGCTAAATAACAATGGGAAACGGCTACGGGTGGCTGCTAAATTACTTGTGATCCAACCCGACCTGGTGTGCTTACAGGAAACCCATATCCTGTGGTGTAAACGGAAGATCTTAAATGAAGTAGGTTATTCGTTATTGACCTGCACACAACAGTCTACTATGAATTGTGGGGTAATTCTCTTGGCTAAACACGGGATCAAGGGCAGGGGTAGAACACTGCCTGATAAACAAGGCTGGTGGGCTGTCATTGAATGTATGTTGGGGGCTGTTAAGTTTGCCCTGTGCTCAGTTTATCGATCTAATTTGGAGGAGGCATCAGTCCTGAAAGGACTCAATTTTGAACTTGCATCATGGCCCACCCCACTGATCTTGTGGGTAAGGGTGGGCGTAGTTCGCGAAGTAGCACTTCGCGAAGCTACGCAAAGTGCAGTTCGCACTACGCGAGCTACGCGTAGCACTTCGCGAACTGCGTAGTAACATGTTCGCACTGTGCAAGATGTTGTTTTCAATGATTGCACAGTGCGGACAAGCAACCGGCACTGTGCAATCATTGAAAATGGCATCTTGCACAGTGCGAGCTGTAGTTTTCTGCTGCTCGAGTAGATTTTTACTCGAGCTGCAGCTTTCTCAACGCGAACTGGTAGTTTCTCATCGCGAGCGGTCGCGAGCATACGCGACCCCTCGCAATGAGAAACCTGACCTCCTCGCGTTGGGAATCTCGCCGGGAGGTTTATTTTCCATGCTCGCGATCGCCAACTTGATGTTGCTGATCGCGAACAAGGAAAAAGTCTTGCCGGGATGTCATTTTGCTTGCTCGCGGTCGCCAACTTGTCATTGAGGACCGCGAGCAAGCAAAAAATGACCGCAGCACTATGCAAGACTACGCTACGCGTGTTCGCACTGTGCTACGTGCAATTCGCGTAGTGCGAAGTAGCGCGAACTTCGCAAACTACGCGAGCGTAGCGTAGTGCTTTGCCCAGGCCTACTTGTGGGGCGACTTCAATATCCACCTGGGCTGCCAGGGCTTTCAGGCATGCTGAAAGAACTATAAAGGTAGGAAACCCAAAGTTATTAAGACATCACATCACCTTCTAGGGGACCATGGCTTAACCAATGCATAAGCCACATTACGGCACCCAGACCCTGGTTTTACCTTTTATTCCAACCAACATAAATTAGTGCGGCTAGACTACTACGTCACCTCATCGGCATTACTTGCGAGAGCTAAAATTCAGGTCTACCCAAGGATTACTGTGGATCATGGTCCAGTGGTGATGGATATTCTGATTATTAATACATTCTTCTCTCCAAGATCTTTCCTGTTTGATAGGAAGCTCCTAATGGACGTAACATTTGTTAATCACATGAATAACTGGATTAGGCGATTCTTAGAAAATAATAGAAATATGACCTCACATGCTTATGGGTGGGATGCTCTAAAGGCAGGGTTTAGGGGAGAGCTCCTGCGCTTTAATCTACATAAACAGAGAAAACTGAAAGTGGAGGTACAAGACTTACAAGGAAAACTTAAAACAGCCGAAGAGAACCTTATGCGGGAAATACAGGCTGGTGTTGCTACTACACTGCTGCAAACTGAGGTCACCCGTAATAAAGCCAAAGTCAACCTGCATTGGAGTAAGTAAATAGCCATCAAATACAAGCTGTACAAGAAAGAAAGTTGTGAGTTTGGGGAGCTCTAAGAAAATGGTACAGGGAATTAAGGCTACGAAGGACAAGGGCTATGAAGGACACACAGGGTAAGATAGTTGAGATCTTGAAAGTCTTTCATACATTTTTTGAGGCTTTGTACACAGAAGACAACTGTAGGGGGCAGGCAGGTGAGGCTCTCCTTCAGGATTTAAGCAATTCTGGACACCCCTAATAGTATGGAGGAGCTTGAGGAGGCAATAAATAATTTAGCGAGTGGCAAAGTGGTCGGCCCAGATAAGCTACCCCTGGAGGTTTATAGAATCTTCTTTCAGGAATTAAAAATGGATATGTTGGCTTCCTTGCAGCAAGCGCAACTTGGGAGTGCGCCACCATCTTGGGACAAGGCAAATATTATTGTTTTTAAATAAAAGGCTAAGCCTGTAGATCTCCCTGGGTCTTATCAACTTATTTTCCTGGTGTGACGGGCAGATCTCTATTGAAAGTTTGGTGTCCCGTTTGGCTAGGTTTATTACTCCACTGGTTTCGATAAGACAACATGGGTTTATACCCACCAGGGGCACGGTCAATCACATCAACAGGGTGGTGACCCTGTTTGACGCAGCCAATGTGCCAGTACCACTCTCCGCCTGGTACTGTTAGATGCCGAAAAAGCATTTGACAGTGTCTCCTGGGATTTTTTATGGGCGGTTTTACAACATTTGGGGTTTGGTCCTTGCTTATTACTTCAAGTCAAGTTATGTATAAGACCCCCGAGGCTAGAATCCATATAATGGGCCTAGAGTCTGAAACAGTGCGCATATTGAGAGGTACGAGGCAGGGCTGACCGTGCTCCCCACTGCTATTTGCATTATATATAAACCCCTTTTTAACTATGTTGGAGGGGAGCCCAAAGATTAAACCTGTTGTTTGTAGACAAGAGCAGTTCCGAGTGTTTGCTTACACAGATGACATAGCGGTTGTAACATCTGATCCAGCGATAGCTATACCAGAGATAGAACAACTTGAGCACAGGTTTGGGTCCGTGTCTGGCCACAAACTTAATACATCTAAAACACAGATTATCTGTACAAAACAAGCCTGCAGCTTGGACCCTAGAGTGACCGATTAGGTAATATATCTGGGATTAGAATTAAGACATGCTTAAAGGATTCGGTGGAGGTTAATTGGGGCTCTATTCCCACTAGTGATGAACAACAATTAGAGAAAGTTGAGTGTCTTCATCTGTCAATGGTGGAGAGGTGTAACGTCCTAAAGATGACTATCTTACGCAAAGTGCTTTACTATTTCAGATCTTTACCACTAGAGCTTACTCAGGGACAGTTACAGCAGCTTCAATCACACTGAACCAGGTTTCTATTGGCCCAAGGGAAACCCTGTAGAGCAATGTGTTTTATGACATTACCCCATGAGAAAGGTGGCTGGCTGTCCCGGACTTTACACTCTATTACTAAGCCTGGATATTGCAAAATATGAAGATAAAAGTTAACAGGGGAGGAGGTCGAAATCTTGCAGAGACCCCATCTATATATCAGATGTTGTTGGGTGTGGAGGCCAAGAACTGCCTATTCAAGAGGCTGGAGTCTAGCTATTACAAAAAGACCTGCTTCAAGGTTTTTGCAACTGTTTTTAAGGTCTGGAAGTCGGTACGACGAAGTTTGCAGATGGAGGAGGTCTGTCACTACACACCCATAGCCGCATCAACTCTACTCCCTGCTGTCTTTTGGGATAGGATAATAGATAGGTGGCGAGGCAAAGGGATTTTATATATAGGTGATCTGGACGAGGATAGGTACCTTCTCACATTGGTTGAAAAGTATAAGCTCCCTAAAACGTAATTTTTTAAGTTTCTACAAATGCTTGACTTTTTATGTAAAAAACAGAGGGTCATAGAGCCGACCCCTTTAGTTGAGGCCATCTGACGCAAAGATCGGATTGGAGTTGTATCTAACTGCCTGCTAGACATGCAGAGGGAGACTTAGAGGCTCAAAATCTGAAATAGGATAATTGATTGAAGTGTTGAGGTTTTTGTGAGGAACAATTGGTTGACATGGCTAGGAGGCTATTAGTCTTTGCTAATTTAAAGACACAGCACTTTAAAACATTGTTTAATTTGTCTCATACCCCTAAAATGCTGAAATGGAGAGGAGCTAATGATGGGAAGATGATACAGAGTAGGCTGATATCGTACATATCTTTTATATGTGTGGAAAACTAACTCAAATAGTGGGGCATATGGAGAAGTTCCTCTTGGAAATCACAGGGGTTGGAATAGGAATCATGCCACCCACCATGTTGCTGGGCACAGGGGATTGAGGGGTAGCCAGCCTATGAATTTCGCTATTTGATTTTTTTGCTGTGGCGCGGCATTGTATACCCTTTATGTGGTTACAGAAGGAAGTCCCGACCTTTGAGATGTGGAGAGCCAGGTTTTATGTTATTTTTAATTTGGAATACAGTCTCTACTCTCTCAAAGGGTCACATAGATGGAAACTGGGTT
The DNA here is from genome assembly GCF_964204655.1 of Triturus cristatus. Taxonomy (NCBI): domain Eukaryota; kingdom Metazoa; phylum Chordata; class Amphibia; order Caudata; family Salamandridae; genus Triturus; species Triturus cristatus. Next base: position 188,503,478 of record NC_140589.1, read on the forward strand.
CACAGATATGGGGCCCCATGATTGAGCATATGAAAGACTGGTATGAATATTTTTGATAATTATTTATTATTATATGTCCCTCACTTTCTGTATTTTATCCTGTCTTTACCTTGCTGATGTATTGCTTCTTTTCTATGACATTGGTGCATTTTGATATATGTGTCTTACGAAATGACATTGTATCTATTCATGTTATGGATTGCAATAAAACAAAAAGAAAAAGATAAAAGAAAATTATAATTTCCTCGTTTTTTCCATCTATGTTAAGTGAGACCTTCTCAATTGTCTTGACCAGAGAGGAGGCAGAAGGGATTTTCTTGGCATTGGATGTACTTGTCATAGAAACTTAAGTTGCCAGCCCGCCTGAAAGGTGCCCGCATTTTGCTTTCCTAGTTGCTGATGCGTGAAACCCTATAAACCCCTCTAGATGATATGGTTCAGAGGCCCATGTTTCCTGAAGCAGCACTATGTCATATTATCTTAAACATGATACATATTCATTACTTTGCTTCTATTGCCACTGATGTTCTCGGAGCAAAGGCAACAGGTGGTGTTAGACTGCCTAGCCCTTCTGTCTTGAAGAGCTGTTTGTCATCATCATCAACCATCATCAAAACCACTTTAATCGATTAATTAAAATCATAAAAGTACATCACAGTATTACACGAGCTGTTTGTCATTTTGTGTGGCTTTTGATAGTTCAATAGACCTGTTGGTTAACTGGAGGTGCCAGTGGTTGACATGATCGTTGCCTAGAGTAACCAGAGTGATCTGTATACCCCTGTTCCCTAAGCGGTGATTGGCTGCGTGCTCCCCTTAAGACAGAGTGGGAGATGCCTCTAAGGTTGTTATTATCGTTCTTCATATTACCGAGCAAAGGAAAGTGGTATCCTACTTTACAGTGAGATGACATTCTTATCACCCAAGACTTGAATGTTTCCCTTGCGCTCAGCACCTGATTCTACATCTCACTCCCTCATGCATGTCACCAGTTAGTGCATGAGTGTTTTGAATCACTATTGCAGATTAAACATCAACTGGCAAATGCATACTGGCCACCATGTAGGCACTGATGCTGATGGGATCAGTGATATTTCCACTCTCATTTCACTGTATAACCAGTACATAACAAAGGGAGCTATTGTACAGTCTTTGCATTTACTGTGAACTTTATATCATGCCACATGCAATAGGCTCACCATCAAATGAGAGACAGTAGTGAGAAAACATCACTCCTCACACAAGCAAGACAGTTTGCCTTTGTGGTACAATTTTCACCCCGATCTACTGAGAAAATGAGATGATGACTCACTTCACTCAGGCAGATGCCTGCTCAAAATGAGAGAATTGGATGTGGACAGGATCCTGCTGTATTTTAGGTCAGAAACACAATAGCCACAGCACAGCACATGCACCTGCTTCCACCTTTACACTAACAATGACTCATTTTGTGTTTCATATGGGCTGCCACTAATATGACTTGTGAAATGCCTGTCTATGACACTCAAAATTGGCAATATGACATGTATGACTCTGGCCAGGACTCACCCACATGTAGCTGCTGTTTGGCCACCAGCTACCGATCAAATATCTCAGATGTGCAATAGACCTATACAGTGGTTAAGCAACACTATTTTAAAAGTGTCAAAAGACATGTGTGAGTAAGGGGACAGTTATAAGTGACAGATAAACATTGACACTGTGGGTAGATAGAAAGAAGTATCAGGTCAGGGGATCACCTCAGTCACCATGCCTCATATCATCCATGTAACAGCTATCAGGTCTACTAATTGTACAGACAACTCTTTCTGGAACAGCCATGGATCGGCAGGTGCACAGAGACATTACTCTGTGCATCAGTTCTCCTGCCACAACATTGCTCTCTGCAGGCTGAGGCTACTTACCACACATGAACCTCACATTTCCACTCATCCAATACAGAAACAAGAAACAGTTATGTGGCACTTTGAAGGGGTCTGTGAGGTGTACCTACCTCCCACATAATTGTTTACAAAAACTGATGTGGGCTGAGTGAAGAGTGGGATGGTACACTTGGCCAACATCATCCTCAAATGTTTATAACAGTATACAGACATGGCTCCTGGTGTAAAGCCAAAACATAACAATGCACATATACCATGATACGACATGAGACCTAATTGTAGCTACTATAAACTTGAGCCCTGCATAAAGATATTTTCAGTTTTTTTAATGTATGCAGACGATTGCGTACTCATGGCACAAAGAGAGAGGGGCCTTCAAAGACTTTTAAACAATTGTGTATATTTTATGACTGACTTAGCTTAGGCCTTTCTTCAAACAAATTCAAGTCTTATGCCATGCAATGCGGTCATCCGAGAAGTAAGTTGGCTCATTTTCACATAGGCGATACACTACTCAAATGTGCTTCCACTTTCACCTACTTGAGGTTGCCCTTTGATCCACATGGGGCCATCTGAAGTCTGTGAGAGTTACGTGAAACAGGAACTGAGACCGCCCTCCTCACGGTTACGGAGGAATCGAGAAAAATCCTGGATCAGGGAGGATCAGTGGCAGTGATCCTCCTTGACCTCAGCGCGGCCTTCGATACGGTCAGCCATGATACCCTCCTCCATCGCCTGTCCTGCGTCGGAATCAAGAACAAAGCCTGGCGCTGGTTTAAATCCTTCCTTGAGGACAGATCCTTCCGAGTCTTTGACGGTGAGGCCGTCTCCACCAGTAGACCTCAGGGGTGTGGAGTCCCCCAGGGCTCCTCTCTGAGTCCCGCCCTTTTCAACATCTATATGAGGCCACTGGCCGATGTCGTCCGCCCTTTTGGGATTAAGATCATCTCCTATGCGGACGACACGCAGCTAGTGGTCTCACTGGCACAGGGAGCCAACCCTCCCATGTCAAGCGGACTCAGAGACTGCCTAATAGAAGTAAAAAGCTGGATGTCCTCATCGTCCCTAAAACTGAATGGGGACAAGACGGAACTTTTGCTCCTTGGCCCCTCCAACCCCCTCCTCCTCAATTCCCTCTGGCCATCCGCCCTAGGCCCCCCCCTGAACCCAAAGATAACATCAAAAGCCTTGGGGTTTGGTTGGACAGTTCCCTTTCATTTAAGACTCAAGCCACTAAGCTCTCGGCATCCTGCTTTGGCCTCCTCAAAATGCTGAGGAAAATCCTGCCTCTCCTCCCTATGGAAGCCAAGCAGGTAGTCACACAGGGTCTGATACAGTCCCGCTTGGATTTTAACAATGTGTTATATCTCGGCGCACCGGACTACACCCTACGCAGACTTCAGATAGTGCAGAATTGCGCGGCCAGACTACTGCTCGAACTCCCTCGCAGTCAATCCGCTAGGGCCGGGTTGGTTAAACTGCACTGGCTGCCAGTGCGTCAAAGAATTTGTTTCAAAGCCATGTGCATTGCTCACCAGTCCTTTTGGGACACAGGCCCCTTGATCACCCGCGACCTAGTCAACCATTACATACCTACCAGAAACCTCCGTTCTAACCACACCTTCCTTGCGAAACTTCCCAGAATAAAAAAGTCCAAGTCAGGCGGCAGGACGTTCACCTATAACGCCGCTAAGTCCTGGAATGCTCTCCCTCTCCATCTCAGAGCCAACTCCAACCACTCGTCATTCCGTAAGGAGTTAAAAACCTTCCTTTTTAACCTTCCCTATTAGGCCCTCTCAGCCACCTTATTAGGTTCCTCTCCAGTATCTATTAGCGCTTGGACGCCTCCGGGCAGCAATTTGCGCTCTATAAATATACCTCCATTTCCATTTCCATTTCCACGTAATTTGAACAGGCAACGTCATCACTATTCAAATTTGCATCCATGCCTTCAGAGGCTGCTTTTCGGTTTATATAGCCAGACCAGTAACTATTATATCATATAGTGCTGGCATTTGGGGGCACACTGTTTGTTTGCAACTGAAGATTAGTGAGAACAAATTTTGGAGAAAATTGCTGTCATTGTCCGGTAGTGTTCCTTCATTCATAGCTAATAAAGAGGAGAGAGAGAATTGCTCCAATAGTTCTCTAACTCTCAGTTTGGGCCAGGCCAAAAGCTTCACTGATGCAGTCATTGTTGTCCTATTGTCTGGGGATAGCAGGGATGCACTAAAGCAAGTGGTGTATGTGTTTTAAAAACACTATATTAGAAATTGATAGATGAGTATTATGTCCTGTGATAAAACAATTATTAGACAGGAACTTCTTAACCAACTTAAGAGAGGGAAGGCTTACGTCTTAAACAAGTATGATGCCAAAACAAACTGGTACCTTGCCCTTTACAACTCTATTACTTCTCAATTGCAACTTCATATATGGTTCTTTTGTGGCCTACACCGGCAACAGAGATCTTAAAGTCACAAAATTATAAACAGTCTCATCCAGCTTTTATCTTCAGTTGCTGCTAACTGATCAGATCTGTTTTATGGTGTACAATCATTTTGCTACTGTGGTGAAAGCTAGAAAGAGGGTGCGCAAAAAATATGTCTTGATCATGTTTGTCTTTCTTGTTCCTTTTTATATTCTATATTTAACCTGTATTTTATATTATGATTGTCAGGGGAGTAAGCAATCAATTCAATGATGATCTGATTCATTGCGCTTTATCAAATTATTGTAATTTGGGATTTTGCATTCATTTTTATATATTTGTGCTTTGTTTTTATAGCGCAATTTATCCAAATAAAGCTCATATTGAATTGTCTTGAGATATGCATGTAACACAAGCAGAAATCAAACTTATCACACATTTCAATGGTGCACTTTAGTCTGCACACAGTCCAGGGTCCCATAATCCATTACAGGTGTGCCCTATGTAGGGGCTACAAAATGTATGCAATCAACAGAATGCTTACACTCTGACACTCAGAGGCACATTGTAGCCTATGTGAAATAGAATGAAATATGTATTTAAGAAACTTACCTGATCCTCTGGTGGGCCATAGAGCTGATAATCCAGGAAAAGGACTTCATCCACAATGGCATCCAGCTCCTCTAGAGTGAAGGGATGGGCCCTCTCCCCTGTGGTGCATGACATGATTGCTCCTAGAGCTGGCACAAAGCAGCTATAATGGAGGAGGTATTGATAGCAGCAATGTCAGGAGGCAAGTGTGATTTTGTTTCCAACTGCTGCGTACATGTACGCAATGCACGTGGTCATCTGCGGTGGTGCACACAGCAATTGGGCTGAGACCGCCACTCTCCCCATTAGCCTATGGCTGTGTCCACCGTGCAATTGACCGCCCAACGCGTGGTTGACTACCGCCGGCATTAGAAGCTCGAAATTTCCTTTAATCAAGGTCAGGAATCCGCCATTTTGGCAGTTGGAAAAATTGTATTGGTGACAGTTAAGTGCATCACCACCACTACAAATAGGAACAGACATGTTTACATTTGGAATGCCATGTGATGTCCAGCACAAAACTTCATCCGTGTTTTGCATTACTGTGCACATAGGCAAAATGTGTGCAGCACACTATTCACCGTGGTTGGTGGTATTTCACATGAAATGTTATGCTAACCTCATTATACAGGCATTTAAAAAAAAAATCTGAATTGATGATGTGCATGTTTCTATTACAGACCTGTGAACGTCACCTTTGTGGTATGTCCAAGATTTGACAATGATGATGTAAAAGAGGTATTGCTTCATGAAGCAATAATGTTCAGACACATGACTTTTGCCTTACTCTTCACATATGTTACGCTGCATACTGTGACCAATCTACATTTTTGTGTTACCCCTCACAAAAGTACCCTGGGAGAGGGAGAAGATGCCAGGCTCCAGTGGAACACCCAGTTACAGATCTACAGACCATGGTAGAGCGGTATGTCAACCAGAAGTTTAGTTTGAATTGTCAAACACTCCTGGATTTATGTCATCAGTTGGAGCCTGACCTCCTACCATACATCAATAATCATACATCATACCCACCACTTATTAATCTCATGTCTGTTTTGCATTTTTTGGCCTCAGGCTCGTTTCCATTTACTGTTGCTATTTCAGGTGGAATGGCATAACCTATGTTTAGTCTACAAGAGGTGCTAGCAGCACTTTTGAGCTTTGAGCCAAAAGGTATTTAGGAGTAGTAAAGTTAGGATTCCTAGCTTTACTACTCCTAAATGCCTTTTGTGAATACCGAAAGTCATAAAGTTAGGATTTTTCTGAGTTTAGTAGTAGTAAAGTTAGGAATCCTAACTTTACTACTACTAAATGCCTTTTGTGATTACCGAAAGTCGTAAAGTTCGGATTTTTCTGAGTTTAGTAGTAGTAAAGTTAGGAATCCTAACTTTACTACTACTAAATGCCTTTTGTGATTACCGAAAGTCGTAAAGTTCGGATTTTGTCTCAGATTACTTTTGTGAATCGGGCCCAGAGTTTTTTACTGGCGGTGGTGGCTGACTTGCCATTCTCACCACCTGGAATCTTTCCAAAAGAGGGGGATATGCAAATGTTGAGACAGGGGCATGTTCAGGCATGTGGTCCTCTGACCAGGCCTCCTTTCTGTGGCTGCGGCAGATGTTAATGGCCTGGTTGGATTTGGACAACAGGAAGAGGTATATGCAGGTGGAAAAGCCCTGCAGGGAGGCCATGTTGGTGTTCATGCCGGCAATCTCTTTGTGAATGCCAGCCATCTTGGTGTGTATGCCGGCCACCTCCTGGTATGTGTCCCTCTGCAGCTCCTTGATTTTCCGGATTTCAATCAATACTTGTGACCACTGTTCCCGTTAACGTGTGCGCGCGCGCGAGCGCACCTCTATTATCGAGAGCGCGCACTGCCGTATGGGCAGCGTGCACACACCCACGACATCCCGCGAGTGAATCACGCTGCTGCTTAAAAAATCCAGCGGTGCGAAAATCACTCACTTCCTGGATGCGGTGTCGGGACTGGGAGTGAAGGTAAGGTGGGGTTTGGGGGCTTGCGGCTGTCGGCACCTGCGGGGAAGATTGTGGGCTTTTAAGTATTCATGTTAATCACAGCCCCTTCACGAGCTGTGATTAACATAAATACTTATACAAAAGCCCACACTCTTCCCCACCAGGCCCGGTTCCAGCCAAACAGGAGCCTTGGCCCTCGCAGTGAGGGCTTGAAGGCATGCGCGCAATGCCATGGGGCTCAAAGTGCTCCAACTCCCCCCTCGTGTGTGTCAGCCCGGGACGAGACAGCTTCCCGGGTGCACACAGACAGCATTAGAGATTATCGCAGCCGCACCCGAGTACTTAACAGGTCTTTAAAAGACCATTTACATGTTAACCTGGCTTTATTCACTGTTTCACCCCTTCATCTTCACATGGCGAAAGGCGACAAATCCTTTCTTTAACAATGGTAACCATCGCCTACTGTTCTGCTGCGTGGATTTTTCTTTTTCTATGCAGCGCAGGAGAGAAGTAGTTTATTCACAACCATAAATGATATAGTTAGAACTTCCGCAGTCTTTAATTATTCTAATGTTGCTAAAATGAGTATGTTCGGGCAGATATACATTTTTATCAGTAAAGCTGACCCCCATGGAATACTCTTTAAATCCTAAGGTTGTGTTTCCCCAGACCAAACCCTCTTAAAATATACTGCCCACCAGTATGGATGACATGTGATTCCTACACCTTGTAATCCTCATTGGCTTATGTGACATTCCCTGTAGACTGATTTACATACTTGTATGATTCATTGTCTCTGTATAATGTGTGCGTGGTGTAAAGTACTGACACACACTACACTATGAGTAGCGCTATACAACAAATGAAATGCATATGAGAGACAGGCTAAGTAAAGATGAGGGGTACTGTTGGAGGGTGGCAGTGAGGGAATCCGAGGAGGAGGTCATAAGGGGGAGGGGCTATGGGGAGATGAGGGGCACTTGTGGCATGTGGCAGTGAGGGAATCGGAGGAGGAGGTCAATAGAGGGGGCCATGGAGGGATGAGGGGCACTGTTGGAAGGTGGTAGAAAAGGTATTTACAGAGAAAGAGGTTATTGGTGTGGCACCAAAAAATACTTTTGTATCAGTGCTGAAGCCGGCCCTGTCATGGCCTTTCTGTTTTTGTTTATTTAATTAGCAGTCGGGTCATAAGGGCTACTGTGGAACATACTTTAAAGTGAGTGCTAATTATATTTACTGCTATATTCAATGTTTTAAGTTTGTAGGCGATTTTACTAATGTTTTTACCGGGAAAAATGAAAGTGGAGTCCTATGGTGCCTGATATGGGGCTGGGGCCCAAGGTCAGCTGTGAGATAAGGTGCACTAGAGAGGAGTAGTGGATAATCAAGCCTGTACATATCTTTTTAGCTGTGTGTGTTGTTTAATCCTGTGTAACTTTCTATGGCATTTTATATATATATATATGTATGTGTGTGTGTTTGAATTTAAATAGTGTTATTGTGCTACATTTGGGTATATAGTATTTATGTATTATGTGCGATACAAAACTTACAGTGGTCAACTACTGCACTTAGAAAGGGGACTTTTATCTGACATGAGGGGGGATTTTCTGGTGTGAAAATCCACGCAGTCTGGTCCCTTTTGGAACTTTCAACCAATAGCTGCATTATTTTCCCACTGTGAGAAGAAAGTGGCAGATGTTTTTTCTTATGTGACATCCCTTTGATAATTCTCTTATAAACACTATTTGTATTGCAATAAGTGTATTATGCAAACACAGCAGTGAAGCCTAATTTGGGACCCATTTATTTATTTATTCTTTTAAAAAGGTAAACGTATAAATATTTGTTTAAGTGTCCGACATATTGGCTGGCTGTCCTGTCTAATTTCCAAGACAAAACACATTACTCATGAATATTACTCTGTGGAGTTATTTCAAGTCTCTAGCAAATTACCTTTGCTCACCAAGGACTTCAGCAGCCAGTGAGTGCCATTTCCACCACAGCAAATAAATAAATATGATCAACATCAAGTTACAATTCTTCTACCTGGGGAGCCAAGTTGTTTTTTGTAATCAAGGGATGTTTCAAATATTTGTATATACTTTTAAAATTGTGGGTAGTATAAATTTGATTGGTCTCAAAAAATTCCTCTCACCTCCACTCTGATTTCCTCACATACCACATGCAAAGGTTTGTAATTATATTATTTAATTGAACCCAGACTATCTGAAATAGTATTTTTGGGTGTGAATCATTCTGCTTATCGTAAAATACATTGTTCTCTTTAACACTGGTCTTGTCATAAAGATATGGCCATTGTTGAGGTTTTAAAGATTTTTCAGCTTGGAATAAGTAAAACACAAACTTTTTTTTACAGGTACTGTATATTTGTTGACCATGATTGTTATGGGTGAACCTCAAATTGATGACTCACTGTATACAATGTATGCACTAAGAGGTGGCAGTATGGAAGAAAATTTGTAAAGATTCTTTGGGCGAGGATGATCCACCGCATGCTTTGGTCTGCCTTTGTTACTTGAGGGGGATGAACCATAAACGTGGCTTTGTGGCATATGGCCACATTAAAAACATGAGAAATATGGGTTATGCAAAATCAGCAGTTGCATTGTGGGTTGTTTCAGATTCTCATTCATTCATTTTTATGTTATTTTATGATGCTTGTATATCGTGGCAGCTACCCACTAGGGGTATCCCTGCGCTTTAGCAGCAGGTAAGGTTACTCAGGCTCAACTAGTTCAGAATAACCTGGCGTGCTGTGGGTGAGGTAGTAATGAAGAGGGATTCTCCCTGAAAGCTCACACAGAGGGAGCCTGAGAAGTGTCACTTGCCTGATACTCCCACCTCAGAAACCTCCTCTTCCCAATAAAGGAACATTACATGGAAAAAGCACTTTTTGAGAGTGATAATATTTAGAAAGAGATTTGGAAAAAAGTGTGTTTTACTGGGCCGTGTAAGACTAAGAAGAAATAAAGGAGGGTCCGGAAGCAGGCCTGCCTAGACATATCTGCGACAAATCAAGCCCGCAGTGGCCCACCCAAATGCACCCTTGGCCCACCCAAATAAAAATTCCTGGAGCCGAGCCTGTTCCCCACATGGCGCTTTACAAACAAAAGAGTAGAGCAAGTTCAAAAACCCAGTGTGTACTTTCAGGAAGTACACGCTGTGTTTTTAAAGTTGCTCTTCTCTTTGCAAGCTGCAGCCCCTCTCCCTTGTGGTACCTACAGCATAGCAGGAGGTATGGGGTCGAAAATGCAGAGCTTGAATTCTAGCTAGTCACTTTGTGGTTGGAGACGTACAGAGGTTGGCTGTTATTTAGGCATCTATTTTAATATTTGTGGAACTCCCTTGAATCGGCAGCCCTACTGTGCCTTGTTCTGTGTTTTGTTTAAATGTATCTTCAAGTAAAACATGATTGAAGGTTATTCCTCTTGATGCTGATTTCTAAATTTCAGGCTGAATTTTTCTATTTACTGTTCAAAAACACCCTTACGTTCTTACAATCAAAAGCTATATTACTGTTCCGCTCGGGTGGTCTGTCGCAGGTTTTTTGCCATTGCAATGAATGGAAATGCAGCTCTTTGATAGTTAATAGCTTACTGTTCCATATTAGGATTCAAACTTCTAAACTGCAAGTAACAAAAGGGGCAACATTTCCCCACCCAATGAACAGTGCTCCAGTTAAGAATCTTTAGTAAAATCTTATGATGGTACCACCGTTGGGGGCATATTATCAAGAATGGCGTTAAAATTATCGCCGCTTTAGCAGCAGGAAACTGCCGCTAAAGCGGCGATAATGGGCTTGATATTATGCCCTTGAGCATTCCAATAGAAGCCCATGTTCACACCAGAACATGGGCTTCTATTGGAATTCTCAAGGGCATATTATCAAGCCCATTATCGCCGCTTTAGCGGTAGTTTCCTGCCACTAAAGCGGCGATAATTTTAACGCCTTTCTTGATAATATGCCCCTTGGAGTCTTGTGCTTTTCTAAACCTGAAGTGTACTTGCCTGTGTAACCAATTAATGTCATGGAGTGTTTATCCAATTTGCAAACCGACCTTAAGACCCTTAACGTGGCGCTGTATGTGTAAAAATGCATCATCTTTTCAGTTTTTAAAGTAAACGTTTGGAGTGACATTTGGCGCTGCACACGCGTGCGGTCTGGTTCCTGGCACACATAGCCAAGGGTGCAGCGCACAGAGACCCTCCACTGCCGCACACAGAGGAAAAAAATTAGAGGGAACATTGCTTGTGACTTTATACTTTGGTGATGGCAGCCTGGGTGTTGGTGTGCCCAGTGGTCACACTTTGCGGGCCCACAATTACCCTCCCACTACACATATCCCCACAGGCCTTTTGCCCTTTCAACAACTGCACACTCCTACTGGGTTCTGGTTCCTCCGTGATTGGTCGGTAATAGCCGGCTCAGAATACAGGACTTTGGGCAGAGGATGGCATTGACTGTACTAGGTGCACAGTTTGGGGGGACAGTGGTTGGCTGTGTTGTTGCAGCTGTGATGGGAGGTGTTGTTGTGGGCACAGTGAGCCTCACTTTTAGCATCTGCCCCGGCTGAGTATATGGGTCAAAACCTTCATACCTGTTAACCTCTTCAGCAGTGTTTTCATCACTGAGGGCTTTGTACTAGGGTGGAGATGACCTCTGTTCTGTTTCCAGCCTCTGTGCTGGTGTAGTTGCGGCTCAACCTGTTGAGAAATAGAGAACATTGTTAATGGTGGAAGCGAGGTATCTACATCCACGTTGTTTATGTAAAAGTAAATAGGGACCTAGAATCGAACAGAAAAGATAGAGATTAGTATTAAGAATAGACATGACATCTCCAAAACTCTGCCACAAACACACTGTAGTCATATCATGCGTATTTGTCCATTCCGAGGTCTAATTGTGCCTAATACAGGCAAACATCCAGCATGGTTGTATATTTAGCATTGTTCATCATGTGAGGAGTATACCATCAAGGGATCACCTGACACTGCTATTGAGCTGAGTTTTCTTCATGGCTCACATATATTAGAGGTAGGTCATTGTTATGGTGTCACTCATACCATCATTGGTTCAGTAGATGAGACCAGGACACCATCCAGCATTCAAACGTATATCTGAGTGGAGCATTGTCTGCACATTGTACAGTCCATGCTGAGTGAAGATCAGTAGTAATATGGAAGACAAGTAAGAAGGGGCAAAAGCAGCCTAGCATCTTGGTTAGTGACGGACTGAGAGGGCGTCATGGTAGTTATAGCAATTTTAATCTCACTTAACCAACACTTGAAAAATGGTAACGTGTATGATGTGTGAAGATCAGTTGTACATGGCAGACAAGTGAGAAGGGGCAAAAAGAGTCTAGCATCTTGGTTAGAGTTGCAGTGACAGAGCCTCATGGTAGTTGTAGTCACTTCAATCTCACTTTACCAATACTTGACAAACAGTTATTGTTCTATACCTGTTGGCAACATACATTTGGGATGGAGCATACTTTTAAATATTCACACATATCATGGGCCCTAGATTGGTATTTTGATGGTAATGCACTTACAGCCAGCATTGCATTATGTGGCATTTCATGGAGTTGGATACATGTGCTCCTATATGCAACAATACAGATGGATACAGACAAACCAACATCTACATCTCAGATACTTTGAGTATGCATGTTAAGAAAGTAGTTAGAGGACATAATAGCAAAAGCAGAGTTGAGAGCAAACAGGATGTTGTGGTATTCTGATATTGAAGTGTAACTTACCAGAGGCTACTCTCACACCTATTCCTATGTAGCCCTCAAACAGCAAGATGGTCAACACATTCTCCTCCCAGGAAAAGCATTTTAATGGGACACTGGGCGGGCCACCACCAGTCCTCTGGCCTTCCATGTGGTGGGGGTTGTACCTGATATGCACCCTCAACCTAAGGTCAGTTTACCTGCTAATATTGTTGTCCTGTGTGCGCAGGGTGGTACCAACAGCATTCACTCTGTTAACTATCCTGTTTCACATTTCCATTTTCCTACTGAGAAGAGTTTGCTGGACTAGGGAACCAAAGAGTTGGGGCTCTACTCTAATGATTTTATCCACCATGACTGTCAAATCTTGCTCTGTGATGAGTGTTTTTATGAAAGGCATGATGAGAAAATAAATGTGAGTGTGTATATGAAAGGAAAAACAAACAAGTGATACAGGGAAATAGGTGCAAAACAAACATTTCAGGTGGTGGAGAGTGCTAAATGGGAAGATGAAAAAGGGTAGCAGAGAAAAGGACTGCCTTTCTTGTGAGCTGCAGCTGGGAAGCAAAGGATGCTGCTCAGGGATGGAATGTTTTTATAGTGTGAATTGCAGGAGTGTCCACTTGCCAAAACACATCAGCTGTCTTGTTTTTAAATCCATTTAATGGTAACTGTTGGGGTGTTTTTTCTTTTCACGTACTGCAGCTGTCAATAGCTGTTGGGTAACCGGAGTTTGTTAACTGCCAATGGGAAACCACGAGTATGATTTTGTAGTCATAGTATGCGCGGCGGTTGGACTGTGGACCTGATGGCGTTACAGAACACACAGCAAAGATTGCAGACCCCGCAGTCTTGGAATAAAGACTGCCATGGCCGGCGTTTCAGACAGCACAACCCAAAATGCAGCAGCGGTAGATCTCCGGAGCAGTGGTGCCGCAGAGGACAAGGATGCAGTTGTCGGCAGTCAGAACGCTAAAATCGTAATCAGGGCATATTGGGCCAACATTTACTATTCCCATTACAATCTAATCAAACTCAGGGAAGGTGTTGAACACTAAAGGGGTGGATTTTACTATTCCCACTCCAATCTAACTAAACTCAGGGAAGGTGCTGGACACTAGAGGGGTCAAAAGACACACAATTGATGGACGGAATGCAGAACAAATCAAAACATTCACCCCCAGTCAACAGATCTGGGTTAAATCCATCATTCTTTTGCTCACCATGCCACCCCATGTTAGACCTGGCTATACGCAAATCAGTCTTGACCCTGTGCCTCATGGGAACAGTCCAGCCCGAACTGCCAAGCCAGGTCCTACGTGGACCGGAAACAAGCATCCTAGGTCCGGTGTCGGGGTTTCACCCCTCTTCAGCCAGGATAGCTTGATTCTAGTGGCACAGTGAGCCCAGGACTCACGTCTGAGCATACCTGGTGCACATAGGGCGAGAAAGCAAGAGACAAGCAATTGATGGACGGAATGCAGAACAAATCAAAACATTCACCCCCAGTCAAGAGATCTGGGTTAAATCCATCATTATTTTGCTCACCATGCCACCCCAGTTTAGACCTGGCTATATGCAAATCAGTCTTGACCCTGTGCCTCATGGGAACTTTCCAGCCCGAACTGCCAAGCCAGGTCCTCCATGGACCGGAAACAAGCATCCTAGGACCGGTTTCGGGGTTTCACCCCTCTTCAGCCAGGATAGCTTGATTCCAGTGGCACAGTGAGCCCTGGACTCACGTCAAGGGGTGACATTTATACTCCCACTCCACTATAACTCAACTCAGGGAAGGCGTTCGACATTGAAGGGGTGATATTTACTAATCCCACCCCATTTTAAACTAACTGAGGGAAGGTGTTGGACACTAAAGGGGTGACATTTACTATTCCTACTGCAACATAATCTAACTCAGGGAAGGTGCTAGACACTAAGTGGGTGGCATTTACTATTTCCACTCCACTACAAAATAAGTCAGGGAAGGTATTGGACACCAGTGGGATAACATTGCAATTATCACTAGCAGAGTTAAGAAACATATAACTATATAAATAAAAACACACGTAATATTTCCAAATTAAAATAAACATCCTTAACTACAATAATTGTTTTACAAATACATTACATATATTTTATACTACATATTATGCAATTATATTTTTTACAACACTTCAATAATTTAATACACTATTTAAAAAAACTATTAAATATCTCATTATAAAATAAAAATAATTCCCTTTTTCTATTTAAAAAATATATATTTTCAACATCTAATAAAACAAATTGCAAATAGTACTATATTTGATTAATACATGTAGTTTTTTTGCAATACAACTATATATGTTTTAAGTAATTGAAAAATGTATTCTTCCAATTTTTCAAAAATCTAAGTGTTCATAATTATTTAGACAACATTGTAAAATTATAATTTGAAACAAATTATTTCATATTTGAACATAAACAAATATGTTTTACATATGTTGCACATTATAGTACTTTTGATAATACGTGTTTAATATAATTATAAATCTTTCTCCAATACAATTCTAAATATGACATATTTTGTTTACATTTATACATTTTGTTTAAAGCTATTTAAAAATAATACAACCATTTTTAGGACAAAATGTTTTTGTAGCAAAATGCAATATTAAGGAATAATTTTAAAATATCTCACCACCCTTATCCCCTATAAACCCAATATTTCACTACTAAAAAATATTTTTAAAATTTGAAATTAACATTATAATAATAACTGCAAACTAAATATGAGTTCATATTTTTAAATATCTCCCCACCCTTATTCCTAATAAACTAAACATCTCGCAATGAAAAAAACATTATTTTTACATATCAATATTAACATTAAAATAATTACAATTATAAGGAAAACTTTTTTAAATATACATAATATTTTTTTTAAATACAACATTAAAATAAAATATCACAACATATAAGATATAAAATACAATATATACCACACTATTTACAACAAAAAAATGATATCATAAACAACGATATAAACTACATCGATATTAAACAAATTGATATTTTGAACAACACCTAAAATGATATTTTTGAAAATGATATTAAAAACAGCAATACTTATGTAACATGATATTTTTGATTTGATATTTTGCCCAAATACCAGACGTAAGGTGAAGATCTGTTTCCACGTTCCCTTGGGGAGTAGAGGGTCACGTTGTATGTTGCCAAAATCACCTGCTACTCAGGGAGGGTAAGAAGTTTAGGTGAGGCACTGTGAGCTAGCCAGGATTTGGGCTGACGGATATGCATGTTGTAGAGAGACCTAGTCCCTAAAGTCTGATGTACTGTCATCCCAAACCACAGTTCTTCTTTATCATCAGAATCCCTGTGACACCACCCACATTGCCAAGTCCATGTAAAGTTAAATGCACATGCACTGCAGGTCTGCAATTAGAAGCTATAGGTATTAATTTTGATGTTGTCATCAATAATGAGTTAAAGGAAACAGAGTGAAACACTAATATTCGTATACTTTTAAAGGTTCAAACTTGAACAACCAACAGAAAAAACGTTGTACTTTCTGAAATACTGTGGAGGATTAATCCCTAAAACTATGGACATCTCCGATAAAGGTATATAATGGGTACCAAAGGTACACACAAGTACTACACAGGAGACCTGTTAAAGAGGTACCTGACCAACGTTGGTAGTGCCATGTTGCACGGATTCTGCTGGTAAAGTAGAACTGTGAATTAGGACAGCAGGATGTCAGAGTGTAGCGACTGGGGTCCCAATTATAATCATGGTGGTCAGACCACCAGACGGTAGTGTCGGCCGTTGGGAGAACACTATCAAGCAAGCGGCATCCCGACCGCCGTATTATGACATGACCGCCATGACCACGGCGGGCTGTCAGCGGTGGTATGCTCAGGCTCACTTCTATGTGAGCCTGAAGGTAATACTACTGCAGTGCAGTGCCTGCACTAGCATGCACGCACTGTCACAATGCACAATGTCATGCATAGCACACAGTGCATACACAACACTATATGTGCAGTGTGGCACAACATGTGCCACCTTGCACTGCCCCCCTTTTGTTGCTTACTTACTCATACATGCCAATGGTGAACACAAGAAAGACATGAACAAATTTACAATACATTTATTGAAACTATCATAGCCTATTATGGAGCAAATGTGCAGCAATCATTAGGGAGATGCAACTAAACAACGTAATTAGCATTACTAACAGAGTGTCTAGGACAAACATCCCAACTGTGGCAAATTATGTATCTAGCTAAATCTACCCTCACTGTATGAAAACAGGGATATATTTGTGATCTCTGGGATTGGCCTCAGACCCAATACTTAGAGTATGTAATTAGGTGGTCCGCATCATGAGTGTAAACTTAGTTTATGAAGGGCTGCATGTCAAGCACTGCTGTAAATCCAGAACAGTCCTCTCAGCTGGAATCCTCCTCTCTAGACCCCAAGGGGAAGGTGCATAGTATTTATGATAAAACCTACTGTGTTGGAAGATGCAGTTGTGCAACTGTGTTATGTATAACATTAGGAGCTGCTTCTGAATGAACAGAGAAAAAGAGTTCACTATGGCCCTGATTAGGATGACAGTCAGTAAGCCTCCGACCACTCGTCGGAGGCTTACCGTTCGACATCCTTGGTTTGAAGTCCGACCGTCATATTATAATGGCGGCGGTCAGAGTCCAAACTGGACGGTCAATCCAACTGGCTTCTGATTGGCTCAAGGAGCCCGACAGCCCGTCGGAACCGACACATAATCCCTTACGGATAGCGTTTCTGCCGTCAGGGTTATGAAGTCGGTTTCCGACAGGCTTTTCATGTTGGGGTTTCTGGCATGGAAAGCCTGTCTGAAAGCGGCTTTTGTAGCCCCTAGCAGGGCTCCCTCTCTCCGTGTCCTATGGTTCTGGGGTGGGGGGGACATGTGGTGCCTGCCACACAGTGCAGGGATTTACATTAACTCCCATTTCTTTATGGAAGCTGGTACTCGGCCTGTTTACGACCACCGCATAAGCTCTAATAGGGAAATCAGAGTTTGCAGCACCACCATGTGTTGTTGCATCATAATTGTGGTTTCAGACTGCCGACCCGAGGTCGGTCAGGTTCCGAAACCGCAGAGATGTCAGTCGGAGGCAACTCTTACCAACATCATAATCAGGGCCTGCTTTTATGTATTTCGAGCAAAGTTGTACAAAATGCACAGACCGAATCTCAAGAAGGGTCCCTGAATAACAAGCAGCATGTACAACATATTTCCTGAACAATGTTGCAAAAACAAATGTATTATATGAGACTATGTAAAGCAAAGGCAAAACATGCTAAGGAAGAACCAAAGTTGGCTCAGAAGGGAAATCACTACCCATCTGTACGGCGTAGCATGGAGAAGCTGGCAGTTGTTGAGGTGGTTGGTGAGGCATCTGTTGACCAGTTTCTTCTAGACCTTGGCAAGGTAAGGTAGAAGGGATATAGGTATGTAGTTGGAGACAGTGGCTGGGTCAGAGAATGGTTTCTTAAGCATGGCTGAATGTGGCATTAAAGATGGGTGTTAGTGCTTGACTGATCACAATGAGTCCTGTGGTGAATGTGTGGTAGGGGCAAAGGTCAGTTGAGGCACCTGAGTGGATGATCTTCATGGTAGGAGTGATTTCAATGGTGGTTATGGCAGGCCATAGGATCGGGGTTCATTCTTTGGCTGTGATGGAAAGCTGAGTTACGACGGTGACAGGGTCCAGCTGAGGGAAGAAGTTGCTATAAATGGTGGTGATTTTTTTACAGGTCATAGTATTAAAACACAAAGAAGGGAGCATAGAGGTCAGCAAAGAGGGGACCTATCCTCCACGGTACTATATAAATAATCAAAAAGGTACCCTCTATCCAGAGAAGAAGGGGGTATATTGTTTCCTTGCCGGAACACAGATGGAAAAAGAAAAATTTATTATTTCCATTATTTTCATACGACCCGCAACCACCCGGTGTTCCCATTGGAGGCATGCTTCATCATTGGGTCCATCCCTGCCCTCTACGGACAGGGGCATGCTACTACCAACGAATACGCGGTAGCACTGAATCATAAAATACAGGGTGTCCCTATACACCTAACCACTTATGACCAATCAGAATGAAGTGTTTTTTTTTTCAAAAGAAAGGAAAAAGGTTACAAATACCATATTAGTTGGTCCAAAACTATTTTATTTCCTACCCCCAAAATAGTGTACTAAAATCTGGGATCGTGTGGGAAAACCCTAGGCGTGAATACCTATTGTTTACCTTTATAGTCAACTAGTTTCATGCCTTTCCCCAAGGCATTTTGTCAGTACCTAGAAAGGAGAAATTATGTTCTCACTCCAGGGGTCACAATAAACACAATAATAATCAAAATTCAAAATAAACATTCAGCACCTAATTGGCCTGCATTAAATATCAAAAAGACCAGCAAGGATATAAGGAAAAATAAAAAATAAAAAAATACATAACCCTCAGGTCCATAAGGTATTTCAATCCGTGCTTGTGGTGGTCAAATATATTTTTTTCAAACCATGCCATAGGCGTGCGTGAAAACTGTGGAGATAAAACTTACTAGACAATACTAACATAAAACATATAATACACTGTCACCAGCATAGACAAGTTTAGAATAGTTTATACTTAAAATGCGACCATCATTGGGCCTCATGAGTCCATCGAGGAGTTAAAGGAGGGACGCCTGTAGTGAAACCCTGCATATGTGGCCAAAAGGGAGAAATCCAATCAAGGTTTGGGATTAAAGCAGAAAAATTTAGCGTGTGTCCTGATGACGGCAGGACACCCCTACTTACTCCGTCAAGGCTAATCCCTCTCCGTAGACCTGACCACACTCACCCGAGGCTCTGATGTTGCTGGAGCTGGAGACAGGGT
Organism: Triturus cristatus; assembly: GCF_964204655.1. Lineage (NCBI taxonomy): Eukaryota > Metazoa > Chordata > Amphibia > Caudata > Salamandridae > Triturus > Triturus cristatus. The sequence goes on from NC_140589.1 coordinate 188,523,040, forward strand.
GGCTTTTTAGACACGTGTGCGTTGCACATGTCAAATTGAAACATAAACTAGACCCCGTACCGCCATTCACATTACCCTTGCCGGTTAGTTTCCTGTTTGTTGCAAGGTTACCTAAACTCGAGTGAAACAGATTGCCAACTGAGGTTACACATGGATGATAAATTTAAAAGGGCTTTAAATCAGAAAACTTCTAATCTAGAGTAGAGAAATAATAGAGAAAATTGAAGTCTTTGTGAAACTAGAATTATGCGCTAAAAAACTTTATTGACACGGGTCTGGAACACCGGGAGGACACCTAGGTGCCAATTCCGATCCGGTAAAAACCGGGTACGAACCGTCGGACGGAGCCTTTTCTCCGTCCGACTCGTACCCGGTGCGAAATCCATCCGAAAATGCAAGTACGATTCATACGGAAACACCATTTCCGTACGATTCGAACAAAACACCGACCGAACAGAAACTAAACACAATTCCGATCCTGAAAGGAGCCGACGTGACGTCGGTACGCATCCAGCCTACGTTTCACGAACCAGGAAGTACGATTCGAACCGACGTCATCCCGCACGGAAAATATTTACCGGCTGCCAAAAACTGCCGGGAAATCAGGACGACACACGCAAGGAGCAGCTGGACGCGACGAACAGACATGGACCCGAACCTACGTGCCATCCCTGCCCTCCTAGCAGTCCACCTGGCGTACAGGAACCGACGCAGACGCCGCAGAAGGTCAGCACAACAACCAGGGGCAAAGGGGGGGGCAGGGGCAGGACACACAACACCAACACATGGTACCAAATCACACATGGCCTGGACATACCTGACCATCAGGGCCTGGTCACTTCCAGGGGGTGGGGGCAAGGCCAGCAACGCAAGCGTCCGCCACAACGGAAGTGGATGGTCACGCGAACCGGTACGTACCCTACCCAGGCCGCAAGAGCGTGGGTACGGAACGTACCACGCGTCCCCCTACGTCACTCCAACAATAGCGGTACGGCCCGTACCCACGTCAGAAAGGCCTTGGTACAGCTCGTACCAGCATTGCTGGGGTCATGTAGGGGTACGCGTGGTACGACCCGTAGCCACGCCCCCAAGGCCTGTGTACGGTGCGGACCCCACGGCCCGCAACAATGGTGGGACGCACCGTACCCACACACCAAAGGCATGGGTACGGCCCGTACCCAGGCACGCAGAGCGTGGGCAGGGGTATGTACGGACCGTACCCCCACCCGTGGAAGTACGGCCCGTACCCCCACCCGTGCATGTACGCCCCGAACCCCCACTCGTGTATGTACGCCCCGAACCCCCACCCGTGTATGTACGCCCCGAACCGCCACCCGTGTATGTACGCACCCAAGCGCCACCCGTGTATGTACGCCCCGAACCCCCACCCCACCCTGGTATGTACGCCCCGAACCCCCACCCGTGTATGTACGCACCCAAGCGCCACCCGTGCATGTACGCCCCGAACCCCCACCCCACCCTGGTATGTACGCCCCGAACCCCCAGCCGTGTATGTACGCACCAAACCCCCACCCGTGTATGTACGCACCAAACCACCACACCAGCCGTGTATGTACGCACCAAACCCCCACCCCAGCCGTGTATGTACGCACCGAACCACCACCCGTGTATGTACGCACCGAACCACCACCCGTGTATGTACGCCCCCGAACCCCCCCCAGCCGTGTATGTACGCACCAAACCCCCACCCGTGTATGTACGCACCTAACACCCACCCCAGCCGTGTATGTACGCACCGAACCACCACCCGTGTATGTACGGACCGAACCCCCACCCCAGCAGAGTATGTACGCCCCGAACCCCCACCCGTGTATGTACGGACCGAACCCCCACCCCAGCCGTGTATGTACGCACCAAACCACCACCCGTGTATGTACGCACCAAACCACCACCCCAGCCGTGTATGTACGCACCAAACCACCACCCGTGTATGTACGCACCAAACGCCCACCCGTGTATGTACGCACCAAACCACCACACCAGCCGTGTATGTACGCACCAAACCCCCACCCCAGCCGTGTATGTACGCACCGAACCACCACCCGTGTATGTACGCACCGAACCCCCCCCCAGCCGTGTATGTACGCACCGAACCACCAGCCGTGTATGTACGCACCAAACCCCCACCCGTGTATGTACGCACCTAACACCCACCCCAGCCGTGTATGTACGCACCGAACCACCACCCGTGTATGTACGGACCGAACCCCCACCCCAGCAGAGTATGTACGCCCCGAACCCCCACCCGTGTATGTACGGACCGAACCCCCACCCCAGCCGTGTATGTACGCACCAAACCCCCACCCGTGTATGTACGCACCAAACCACCACCCCAGCCGTGTATGTACGCACCAAACCACCACCCGTGTATGTACGCACCAAACGCCCACCCGTGTATGTACGCACCAAACCACCACACCAGCCGTGTATGTACGCACCAAACCCCCACCCCAGCCGTGTATGTACGCACCGAACCACCACCCGTGTATGTACGCACCGAACCCCCACCCCAGCAGAGTATGTACGCCCCGAACCCCCACCCGTGTATGTACGGACCGAACCCCCACCCGTGTATGTACGCACCAAACCACCACACCAGCCGTGTATGTACGCACCAAACCCCCACCCCAGCCGTGTATGTACGCACCGAACCACCACCCGTGTATGTACGCACCGAACCCCCACCCCAGCAGAGTATGTACGCCCCGAACCCCCACCCGTGTATGTACGGACCGAACCCCCACCCGTGTATGTACGCACCAAACCCCCACCCGTGCATGTACGCACCGAACCTGCTATAAGAATGGGGTGTGCAAAACACCCCCAGCAGTGCCCAGACACAGGAGGGGTGGGTGCAGGGTCCTCCCAGCAGTGCCCAGACACAGGAGGGGTGTGTGCCTATCACTCCCAGCAGTGCCCAGACACAGGAGGGGTGTGTACCTATCACTCCCAGCAGTGCCCAGACATCGGACAATATACCCCATCAACAAGTTCAGTGACCTACAAGGGTGATACCCCAGATGCAGGCGGAGCCATCGCTGAGCCAGCATGGCTATATTGAAAGGCAACCCTCACACATCCAGGAAATGTAGACACAGCACAGCACAGCATTTGGGAGACACCCTGCAGGAAAAATGGCCTGGGCCACAGAGGACGGAACACACCTTGGGACAATGTCACCATACAGTGAGAGCAAACATGACCAAATACCATTTGCAGAGACCTTTGTGATGGCACGCAGATGGCAGGGTACACCCCATGAGCAGCACACTCCAACATTTCACAGACCCCTAACACATTATCACCACCCCAACGCAGGGAGCACCAGCACCAACAGCAAGTCCAGGAAAGCATCAGTGTGCAAAACAAAAAGAAAAGGCTTTATTCAGCAGGAAAATATATCAGAGAAAATGTCCACTATGTACAAGGGCCATGGGCCAGCCCAGCAGCAATGTCCGGGGGGGGGGTACACATCGGGACGTGTGTCCCCTAGCTTGCCTGCACAGTTCACAAGTCCATTTCATCCACAGAAGAGGGGGCATCAGGGGGGAGGGTGGAAACAGGCACCGCAGGGACAGGAGGGGAAAGGGTAGGTGTTGTGGGTGCAGGGAGGGATGAATCTGCCACAGGGGGGGTGCCAGCGCCAAAGGTGGAGGACAGAATGGCGCTGCACACGTCGGCAAGTTCCCCCAGCGACTCCCCCGTACCCAATCCAACCACAGGCCCCAAGGAGGGGGGGGGGGCAAAGGGATGGGTCGCAGCGCCACTGGGGGAGGGTGTGGACAGGGTGGGGGACTCAACTCCCCTGGCCGGGTCCCGCCTCCACCGCTTGCGGGGTGGTGTCATCCTGGGGCTGGGGGGCACACTCGCAGTGGATGATGCTGTCACTGACTGTTGGCCAGGAGAGCTAAGGGGAGTGGATTTGGAGGGAGTGGGTTGTGTGGAATGCGGACTCCCACTGTGGCTGCGTGTTCTACGTTTCCCCCCCGACCCAGTGGGTGTGCCTTCCTCACCCTGTGTGTGCGTGACAGGAGGTGTGCGCTTCGACTTCCCTGGTGGTGTGGTGCCTGTGTCTGTTGGGGTGCGTGCACGCTGACGTCTGGATGTGCGTGGGACAGGCACGGGAGTGGGAATTGTGGATGGGGCAGGGGTAGGGGGTGTTACGCAGCGCTGCAGGAGATCCAGTGCTGCAGTCAGTGTGGAGTCTATGGACCTCAGCAACTGCCGTTGGTCAGACTGCGCAGCCGACATGCCCTCCATGTATGCCTCCATCTGGGTCAGCACCTGGGTGTGGGCATGGAGGACATTTAGCATCGCAGTCTGACCAACCTGCAACTGCCTCAGGATGTCCACAGACTCCGCACTCACCGCAGCAGTGGTGACAGGGGCAGGGGGTGCGGTGCCTGGCAGGAAGGAGACATGTGGGGACCGAGCACGGAGGGAAGGGCCACGAGCATGTGGGAGGCCGGTGATGGAACCTGAGGTGGCGGGGGGATGTGGAGGGCTGCCATCAGCTGGGGGGGCAGACTCCGCCACCTCTGGGAGCTCAGCCTCGGACCCGTCTGCGTCATAGTCTGTGTTGGCAGTCAACAGGTCCTCCGCCTCACTCCCTTCGGCCTCCGTGCCACTCCATGTGCCAGACAGGACAGCACTGCTGGTACTGGTGCTCAATCTCTCCTCCCGGTCCGTGCTAGTGTCTCCTTCCGTGTCCCCCGGCGATGCTGTGGGCAAGGTGAAGAGACAGGAGAAAATCAGACACCTGTACACTTATGTCACATGAGTCAAATATACATAGGTCACATTGCATAGCCTGAAAAGCAACAGGAGTAACACCTACAAAACAATGTACACATGTAGGCCATGGAACACACAGTTTTTCTACCCACCATGCCACTGAGACACAATGGAGATCATGACACAACAGCAAATCACTGCACCTGAAATTTTAGAGAGGAGTCAGCCTCTGGGGACAAATGTGCACAGCACCTGCACCACACTGCGTCGTCAAAAAGGGATGAGCATGAATCATATCCATTTACTCTTGCCGCATGCTGCAAAGGCAATACATGAAACCAGGCCACACATGACAGGGTCACTGCACCTTGAGCGTATGTCCAGTCAAACATCACACACAGGCTAAACCCAGCAAGGAGGATGAAGCTTCTGACATGTAGGCCTTGTACGCACAAACCACCCACACCTGAGACAATCTCATTGAGACGGAGAAAGTATGTACACCTCTTACTCTGGGATGGAAACACATGGCCTCCACTAATTCATGACTGTAAACACACAGCCCCTGGTGGCCATGTCCACACATCATTGACAGGCAAACATCATCAGATTGTCTCAACAACACACACAGGTAATGCCCACTGTGAGTATGCACAAGCAAAATGGGTCCCCCTGTACAGTGGACACATGTAGCAACCTGTAGGTCCTAACAGTTGAGCCCAGGGTACAATGCCACCCTACGCAACCCATGGCAAAGACACAGTGAATGGCCATATTGTTGGATGACGCACATGATACCTAGGAAGAGGTGCCCCAGGGCACAGTAGTGCCCACACTCCTCCATGGTCCAGGATGGACATGACTGCAAATTAAGCAACCGTCCCTGCACTTAGCAGGCCTCCCACTCAGGCACATCATGTCAGAGGGCACACAATTGGACATGCATGCTGGAAGGCTGTACATTTTGGAGACACACCCCTATGTCGTGATTCACAATCAGTGCCAAGTGACATGGACACCACAATGACTGAAATTGGCCATGGCACACGCAAGGTCCCCATACCTGTGGCACATCACCCCCACACATGATGCTGATAGCATAGGGCACCTGCATGAACTGCCTGCATAAATAACCTTGTGCAAGAGTGGCGACAGACCAGGGAACACATTGCAAGGAGGGGAAGGGAGGGAGTGAGAACAGCACTGTGCTACTTTGTGGAGAAGTTGACGCACTGCACAATCAAACCCTGGCAGTGTATCCATGCAACTGCACACTTACATTGGCTGGGGACACACAACTGACACACATGTACCTACCCCCTTCCTGCTGCTGCCTCTCCTGTAGGCGCCTGTCCATATCGGGGAAGACCACCGCCAGCACACGCTTCTGGATGTGGGTCAGACGACGGCGGCCACGGTTCTTACGGCTCTCAGGTGAGTCCCCCAGCAGGAGCCGTGCAATCCTCCTCGTCCAGCACCGGATGTCCTGCCAGCGTTTCCTCACCTGAGACAGGCTCCGCCTCCGACCCTCTGTACCCCTCACGGCACTGACGGCTTCCCTCCAGATCTCCCCCTTGGCAATGGCGCCTACCTGTGAGGATGCAAAAGAGAGAATACATTAATCCACATGAGCAAAGACACAGAGACACACATATAGAACAATCCTCATTATGAACAGGCCATGGTATGCATGCAACTAATTGCACCTTTGTCATAGGGACATTATCCACTGTGGAAGGCCAAATGCACTACGTGCCAGTGGAAGCACACGGGTGGCATGAGGGGTACCACACACTCACTGACCAGGGATCACACTGTGCCTCACAGGCTACACCAGGATTATGTACAGCACCTCACAGCAGTCACCTGCCCCAGCACACTGATGCTACCTCAGCAGAGTACACAGACACACACAGGTACAGGACAATCACATGGCATTGCCAACTGCGGGTACACACCTCACTCTGCCCATGTGCCAGTAGACGGGGGTGTCACAGGTGTGGGGCTGGCTCAGCACGGCATGCACACAGCACTGCTCCCTGCTCACATCCGATGGCCAGGCCATATCCATCCCTCATGCTGCTTGTGTGCAACACTCCCCATATGCACTCACCCACATGACAGGGGACTAACACACACACCAATGTGCAGGGGACGAACACGGCCTTTGGACACTCACAGCACAGGTACACTGAACAAACACACATCCATGGGTACTGACACCTGTCACACTGGGGGGAACACAGGATCACATCAGGACTGTGGAAACAACATCCCCAGGAGGAGTATGCAGGCAGAATGTGGCATGCACCTTGCATTCATTGTCACAGTAGGCACTATGCAAGTGAGGAGTGCACACAGGAAACACAGCATGCTCTGCATGGGTGACATGAGGCCTTCCACACCCTGGGACCCACTCCAAACAACAGTGCATGTCTGTCACACATGGACACAATGCCAGAAGTCACTGTCACACAAAAGGGGCACAGTCTAAGCTAGTGGAGTCTGCACTCACCTGAACCCCTGGTCGACCATACAGGCTCTGGAACTGTGGGAGGATCACATCTATCAGGGCAAGGTTCTCCTCCTGGGTGAATGGCTGTGACCTCTCCACAGTCCTGGACATGGTGCCAGAGGAATCACTATCAGCAGCAGTGGTCATGGATGAATGGATGTGCAGGCAAGTGCTCTCTCATGGGACCTGGCTGCCTTATATATGCCTGGCTGGCCTGTTCATGTATAGGAGTACAGATTGATTGGTCAGTCACATTAGCATCCTACGTTTCATCCAATCCCTTCAAACCTACCCCAGTGTGTGGCTTTGCATGGTTTCAGTTTTGATAATGATGTCAAGTCAACATCCACATTGCAACAATGTAGATTCTTTCAAACTGACTTCTGCTGTGCACCTGGTGCTCAAATTCAAAAATTTAACTCAGTCTCCATGGCAACCATCAGGCATTTAGGCCCTTATACTTGTCCCTCATGTGTCCCCTATGTGTTTTCATACATTTACACACAGGTACGGTGCGTTCCACGCCCTAGGGCACCCCACAAGCAGTGATACCGACCGTACATGCGCTTGTACGGTCCGGATCACAATATGGGCGCTGGCGTATGCGTACGCCACAGTAGTACGGACTGTACACGCGCTTGTACGGTCCGGATCACAATATGGGCGCTGGCGTATGCGTACGCCACAGTAGTACGGACTGTACACGCGCTTGTACGGTCCGGATCACAATATGGGCGCTGGCGTATGCGTACGCCACAGTAGTACGGACTGTACACGCGCTTGTACGGTCCGGATCACAATATGGGCGCTGGCGTATGCGTACGCCACAGTAGTACGGACCGTACAAGCGCGTGTACAGTCCGTACTACTGTGGCGTACGCATACGCCAGCGCCCATATTGTGATCCGGACCGTACAAGCGCGTGTACAGTCCGTACTACTGTGGCGTACGCATACGCCAGCGCCCATATTGTGATCCGGACCGTACAAGCGCGTGTACAGTCCGTACTACTGTGGCGTACGCATACGCCAGCGCCCATATTGTGATCCGGACCGTACAAGCGCGTGTACAGTCCGTACTACTGTGGCGTACGCATACGCCAGCGCCCATATTGTGATCCGGACCGTACAAGCGCGTGTACAGTCCGTACTACTGTGGCGTACGCATACGCCAGCGCCCATATTGTGATCCGGACCGTACAAGCGCGTGTACAGTCCGTACTACTGTGGCGTACGCATACGCCAGCGCCCATATTGTGATCCGGACCGCACAAGCGCGTGTACAGTCCGTACTACTGTGGCGTACGCATACGCCAGCGGCAATATTGGCCCAGGGACCCTATACACGCGCTCCGAGCGTATGTACGGTGCGTATAACAACTGTCAGTGGTGACAGGCGGCACACAGACAGGAATGGAGCGGACAGGTATTGCCAAGGGTGGACACCAATGCATTGTCTGTGCAATACCACCTGTGTGTGACACAGGTGTGTCAGGATGTGATGTGGCACTTTACCCCTGAGGTGTGGGCAAAGCACATGTACGATGAGCTGTGTACACATGTCGTGTGTGATGGTGCGCATTGTACCACACATCCCCTGCACTCCTTTGACATGTGTGCATGTCGTACACACTAGTGGAGCCATGAGTCACTTGCATGTCCCAGTCACGGACACCCGCACCTGTCCCCTGATGCCAGGTACACGGAATATTACATATGACACGTGTATGGCTGCGTTGCATGCTGCAACCATGTCATGTGTGTGGCATGTCTTTCCATGATTTTGCTGTAGGTGTGTGATTCAATGTGTCAGCAGTTGCTGCTGCCAACATGTGTCTGTGTGTCGATGGGCATGGCACACTGTTCCGCACACCAGCCCACATATGTGATTTGCCATGAGGTGTGTATGTATCCAACTACACGGAGTATCAACACAAGTACATATCCACATGCTCCCTATGTATGTTCTGTCTCGACATGTACTCCTCAAAGGCAATGTGTGTGGCCTGTCCTATTCCTATGACATGTGACCAGTGCATATCGCATCCAACTACCTGTCTGTACCATACGCATACTACCTCTGCACATGTGTGGATGTCTGTGAATCCTGTGATGCGTGTGCATGTTCACTTACACTGGCCCACAGCTAGTCTCATGCCATGTCATCGTGATCTTGCCCCCCTCCGTTAGTGGCTGTCCCTTGGTAGGAGTGTAACCTGACTGGCGTTCGTGTCCAGGAACTGTGGCACAGACCTGACTCACAACGTGGCATATGTGTATTGGCTGTGTAACATGTGCTCAGTGCATTGACGATGTTGTTGTACAGTGCTCACTCTTAGGTGTTCCTTCCATTTCACTGCAGGGCTCCGCCTCTCCCTCGACGTATGCCAGACATTGCTGCCCTGCATGAACGGGACTGTATACGCCGCTACAGATTCAGCCAACGGTTGATTGATGAGTTGACTGGCCGGCTGGAAGCACAACTCCTCCCGCGCCACAGGTATCCAAGTGCACTGACACCCAAGTTGAAGGTGATGGCAGCCCTACATTTCCTTGCCACGGGTACGTTCCAACATACCATTGCTGATGTCGGGGGCATGTCCCAGACGATGTTCAGCCGTGTTCTGCATGATTTCTTAGAGGCCATGTTGGTTCACCTGGATGAGTACATTAAATTCCCAAATCGTGAGCAGTTGACAGATGTCAAGCGTGAGTTCTATGCCCTGGGAGGGATGCCCCATGTCATTGGGTCCATAGATGGGACACATGTTGCGTTGGTACCACCACAGGCACAGGAGGTGGTGTATAGGAATCGCAAACATTATCACTCCATTAATGCCCTTGTGGTGTGTCTGTCCAACATGGTGATTTCACATGTCTGTGTTCGCTTTCCAGGATCAGCACACGATGCCTTCATCATGAGGCGTAGCAGGGTGCCAGAAATGATGCTGCAGCTGCGGAACGAGCGAGCATGTATTGTTGGTGGGTAGACTCTGGCAGTTCAGTGTTTGGCGTCATCTTCCAATCTCACTGCCTGTGCTGACACACTTCTGTCCATGATGTTTCCTTGTAGGGGACGCTGGCTATCCCAACATGCCATGGCTGATGACGCCTGTCCGCAACCCCAGCACGGCTGCCGAGCACCTCTACAACAACGCACATGGGCGGACCAGGAGAGTCATTGAGAGGACGTTTGGACTTCTGAAGAGCCGATTCCGGTGCCTCCACAAGACCGGCGGAGCACTCCCATATGCCCCGGTGAAGGTGTGCAAGATCATCATCGTCTGCTGCATGCTGCACAACATGGCAGTGGAGGAAGCTGTTCCACTCATACTGGATCAAGATGACCAGGACCATCCACCCGTGGAGGATGAAGGGCTTGGTGACGGGGCAAGTGATGTGGAGGAGGAGGAGGCTGTGGAGGACATGCGGAGTCGGCTCATACGCAACTTCTTTGCTTAGTGGTGAGTTCCAGTGTCTGAGTGTGCACGCATTGGGCCGTGTGTGGCATGTGTTGCAATGTGTGTGTCCATCTGCATGTCTGCCAAGTGAGTCAGTGGTGTGTATTGAAGTGTCACTCAAGTGATGGCGCAATGGAAGGATGTTGTCTGAGGGTCATCATTGTCACCTGTCATGTTAACAACATGATACGTGTTAAGTACATGCTTGCGGATGTGCTCCTTTGTGCTGAATCCTTGTGTGTCTCTCTTCCACAGGTCCATGTGCATGCTGTCTGCTGGTGGCATTGTTGTGCTCCTGCTACTCCTCATGAACACAGCGACATGTGCTGATTCAGCGTCACATGCACGGGCAAGTGTTGAAATCTCCTCAGGGTAAGGGATGCCTCACGTCGTTTTGGGTGTGTGAATTGTTTGTAGTCTGTGTGCACTTCTCCGGTTCATGTGTGTTCCATTTGCATACATGGTGATCCTACATGGGGAACATGACATGGGGCAGGCTTCACCTGGAGCCATGCTCAGACTTGGTGACTGTCATGTGGCAGGGGATTGGGGATTGTGATGAGGCCATCATTGTGTGTAACACTGGCCTCGGAAACATACAGGTTGCACCGGGTTGACATGGTGTGTGATTGCCCCATCAGGGCCTCAATGGTGTATAGCGGCCTCTCCGTGGCAGCAGGGGGTGTTTAGCTGTTATCCGTCACTTGTGTGCCAGGTCAATGGGATGCCAGCATCTGTGTTGCAATGGGGGGTGCCAGTGTTGCTCCCACATGTACATCCACATGACCTGTGTATGTGTTGACAGAGTATCATTGTCATTCCAACACACATGACTAATAAATTTGTCCCTCTGTCTCCAAGGTGCCTCTTCCCTGTCAATGGTGCCCTGTTGCCACTGTGCGTGCCGCAGGTCTGGCATAGTTTTCATAGGTGGTGCATATGTGTCTATGTGTAGAGTGACAAGATGCTAGGGGTTTGTCAGGGAGTGGGAACTGTATTATGCACAAGATGCACAGTTCCATCCACCTCAAGGCAAGAGAGACCATCCCCCAGGGAAACTACAACATCTGTGTAGAATCCTACCCTGCAGTCTACGGACATGTGCCTCACGACTCCCATGGTACTTGTCCATATCCGGAGTGCATCTGCACAGCTCTGCTACTGCGTCGGGCAACCAGGCCACATCAACGTCCTAACGGGATGGGGGGAATGTTTCACAGCCAGCTGCAGGATGACCTTCTAGATCCACGCCCACACTCATGATGCAGCCCACAACCCCAACACAACCATGTGGCACAGTGATCCTAAACTGCATTCTGGCATCTCCATGCATCCAACCTTGGCCTAGCCACCATTCTCAACATCCGCCTGACGCAAGCATGCTGCACATTGTAGGGACACATGTCTAGACATACCTGGGAGCGGCAAGCCAGGTCACTCCACATGATCCCTGACCTCTGCGCATGACTGTTGCTCCCCTGAATGTGTCTGTAGCCACAGTTGTGCGGGAACCACTCAGCTGGTTGGGCCCAGCACAGGTGAGTTTGGTACTCCATGTCTGTATCAGATGAGACATTGGGACCCATGTGTGTCCTGGGCAAGACTGCGACCCCACGGTTTGGATGGTTGGAGTTAATTCTGAGATCAGGCATGCTTTGACTGTACGACACACACATGTATTGTAATAATGTAGAATCACGGCATCATCTTGTAAGTGTGATTAATTTATTTGTGGTGGGGTACGGGTTTGTGGGGATGACAAGAGGTGCACAGCGGGAGTGTAGAATCCAAAGTTCACTGGGGGAGTTGGTATCCTTGTCGTAGCAAAATGTCAGAGTCCATGCCACAGTCTTCGTCAACATAGGTCAGACAGTGACCAGCAAGTCCATGTGGCAGAGAATGTCATGTGCTGCTATTGGGCCAGAGGGCCAGGTGCCAGGCCAGGTGACCTGGGAGATGGTGATGTTCTGCTGACTCTCACAGTCTTTTTCGTGGACGACCCACCTTCCTGCGGGGACCCTCGGAAGCAGTCCGTGACGATGTCTGTGACGCTCCGTCGGATGAATCCTCCTCCTCCTGATCCCTCCCTGTGTCTGGTAATGGCCTTCGCCTGGTGCCACAGGGAGGGTTGCCCATGTTGTCGGCAATCCGACGGAGTACACCGGTCATTTGGGTTTGCACCGCCACGAGCTCAGCCTGTCTATCCTCCATCCTTCCTTGGTGTTGCAGTTGACAGGCATGTTGCTGGGACTGCAGGGTCTTCATCTCCTGGAGGGTCCCCTTGATGTCATTGAGGGTGGACGCAATCTGGTCCATGCCCCTGGTGTCACGCCGGTATGTATCCAGGATGTTGCTGACCTGGGACACTACCGGGTCCTGAGCTGCCTGGTCAGGTTCGCGCCTCCGCCGTCCTCCACTCCCGCCACCCCTGCCCACGTGCACCTGGCCTGCCGTTGTGGGTGCATCGGGTCTCCGGGACCCCTGAGGGATGGCATCTGCGTTGCCGCCTGCCTCCTCCTGGGTGCCCGGAGGACCGTGTCCCTCCTGGGCAGACTGGCTGGGTGGTCGTGTGCGGGCAGGGCTCCTGGACGTCTCCTGGGATGTGGCAGGAATGGGGGTGGTGGTTGGCACAGTTGTACCTGACGCAGGTGCTGCAGGTGGTTGGACACCAGAGGGGCCAGGTTGGTCTGGGTCATCCACGGAGTGGTGAGAGTCATCGCTGGCGGTGGGGTCATCATCCCGCGGAGCCTGGTCCTGTGTGACTTCCCCCCCAGTGTTGGGGGGTGTTCGTCGACGTTGACCTGTGTGTGAGAGAGACAATGTTAACAGTGTCACATGTGGCATCCATGTTGCATGCATTTCTGATTTGGCACTCTTCCTCTGGGTAGTTGGATCTGTCCTGCATTCCTCTCACAGTGCACTTGTGCATGGCTATGTCCCTTGGCCACAGCTGTCAGGGCTTTACGCATGTGTGAGACACAATCTTAGTTGATGCATCTATTTGGGTACACAGTCAGCAGTGTGGTGTGCGGGCGTAGCGAGCCATGCAGAGGCGCCTTACGTGTTGCACTGTACGTGGCCAAATGGTGTTTTGGCAAGGCAATTTGATGTTGCAGGTAGGGGACTGAAGCATTTGTGACAGGGTTCTTACCGACACGGTGGGTGGGTATACTGGGTGTGTGGTTAGGTCTGTGCCTGCAGCACGGATGGACTCGTGCACAGATTGACACATGGACCGGTCTTCATCTACGGAAGGGGGGGTTGAGGCACTGCCAGACCTGGTCTGCATGCACACAGTCCACCGGCTGACGAGTGGACATGGCCACACCACCCAAGGGTGATTTAGTCTCCCTGTGTCTCCCTTCCTCCCTCCCTCTGTCACCCTCCTCCCTCCCTCTGTCGGTCTCCCTCTGTCACCCTACTCCCTCCCTCTGTCTGTCTCCCTGTGTCCCCCCTCTGTCTCCTTCCCTCTCATTCCCCCTCTCCCTCCCTCTCTTTGTCACTCTCTGTCACCTCAGGCCAGCTTCCTGGGCACACACAGTTAGCCGGTCTTTGAATGGCCATTGGCTTGTTCATGTGAGTTAGTCCCTGTTCTCCGGGCACCCATTGGGCAGTGTGTCTGAGTGTAGGCTGCTGCTGTGGCGGTGTGTGCTGAGACTCTATCAGAGCGATGCATCTTCATTGTCTGCTGTTATGTGCAAATTGTGCCTTCAGACCCATGGCATCCTGCATGGCAGCCATCATTTGCAGGCAAGACAGTACTGTGTGGGTACACACAGTTTGTATGGCTGTGCCCTGGGCCATATGGGCTGAGGGCATTGTTGTGTGCTTGTGAGTTGCTCAATGTTAGTTTTGCTGCCCCCACTCCCAGCATCGACCACATCCTGTGTTGTGTTGGTGTTTTGTGTGGCCTGTGACTTGGCATGGCCCTGATTGATGCATGGGGCATGGAGGTGCCAGTGGCATGTGTGTGTTTGTGGAGTGTTGTTGTGTCCGGTGGTGGCTTGGGGGGGGTGGCATGCATGATTGATTGTGTATGGCATCCCCCCCATGTGAGGTGAGTTGTTTGTGTACTCACCAGGGTCTGGGAGTCCTGGCAGTCCGTGTAGTCCCTCCACCGCCAGCGTGGACATCACCTTCTCCTCCCAGGGATGGTATTGTACCGGTCTGGGGGGCGGCCCTCCTCCAGTGATGTTCCCCTGGTTGTGATTGTCAGTCATCTTCCTCTTGACCGTCCTCCGCAGATCGTACCACCTGGATTGGCACTCGTGCCTGGTCCTTCTGGTTGTCCCAACAGCATTCACAGAATCGACGATCCTCTGCCACATGGCGGTTTTTTCGGATATGCTGGTCTGTCTGACCAATGTCCCAAAGAGCTGTGGCTCGACTCTGAGGATTTCGTCGACAAGGATCTCCAGCTCCTCCTTTGTGAACTTTGGATTCTTGGTGGTGGACATGGCGTGGGGTGTGGTTGTGGGGGTGTGGGTGTGGATGGCTGTGGGTGTGTGGGTGTGGTAGTGGAGGTGTGTGTGTGAATGTGATGAGGGGGTGTTTGTGTAGGTGGTTGTGTGAAGGTATGCAAGTGTGAGGTTCAAGTATGGTGGTGTGGGTCGTCTGTGGGCTCTGGCAGCAGTGGGTCTGTTGCAAAGGCTCATGGTTTGTGTGTGTGGTCCATTTTTATTGGTCCATTTGTGGGTGTGGCTGTGTTTGAAATTTGTGTGGGTGTGTTATGAGGAGTGATTGAGTTTTGGGCCTCTGTTTGGCAGTTTGGCAGTTGCAGGTGAGTGTATGTGATGTTTGTGGGGTTGTTGGGCCTGTTTGGTGGTGTGGGGAAACTCTACTTGACTCTCCTTGTGTAAATATGGTTTGTCCGGGTTCAGTACGTGTTTTTTTGGCGTCAGTACGGTCCGTACATGCACTGGTGGGGGTGCGGTCCGTACATTCCCTGGTGGGGTGGTGGTTAGGTGCGTACATACACGGCTGGTGGTTCGGTGCGTACATACACGGCTGGGGGGGGTTCGGGGGCGTACATACACGGCTGGTGGTTCGGTGCGTACATACACGGCTGGGGGGGGGTTCGGGGGCGTACATACACGGGTGGGTGTTTGGTGCGTACATACACGGCTGGTGGTTCGGTGCGTACATACACGGCTGGGGGGGGGTTCGGGGGCGTACATACACGGGTGGGTGTTTGGTGCGTACATACACGGCTGGTGGTTCGGTGCGTACATACACGGCTGGGGGGGGGTTCGGGGGCGTACATACACGGGTGGGTGTTTGGTGCGTACATACACGGCTGGTGGTTCGGTGCGTACATACACGGCTGGGGTGGGGGTTTGGTGCGTACATACACGGCTGGTGGTTCGGTGCGTACATACACGGCTGGGGGGGGTTCGGGGGCGTACATACACGGCTGGTGGTTCGGTGCGTACATACACGGCTGGGGGGGGGTTCGGGGGCGTACATACACGGGTGGGTGTTTGGTGCGTACATACACGGCTGGTGGTTCGGTGCGTACATACACGGCTGGGGGGGGGTTCGGGGGCGTACATACACGGCTGGTGGTTCGGTGCGTACATACACGGCTGGGGGGGGGGTTCGGGGGCGTACATACATGGGTGGGTGTTTGGTGCGTACATACACGGCTGGTGGTTCGGTGCGTACATACACGGCTGGGGTGGGGGTTTGGTGCGTACATACACGGCTGGTGGTTCGGTGCGTACATACACGGCTGGGGGGGGTTCGGGGGCGTACATACACGGCTGGTGGTTCGGTGCGTACATACACGGCTGGGGGGGGTTCGGGGGCGTACATACACGGGTGGGTGTTTGGTGCGTACATACACGGCTGGTGGTTCGGTGCGTACATACACGGCTGGGGGGGGGATTCGGGGGCGTACATACACGGGTGGGTGTTTGGTGCGTACATACACGGCTGGTGGTTCGGTGCGTACATACACGGCTGGGGTGGGGGTTTGGTGCGTACATACACGGCTGGTGGTTCGGTGCGTACATACACGGCTGGGGGGGGGTTCGGGGGCGTACATACACGGCTGGTGGTTCGGTGCGTACATACACGGCTGGGGGGGGGTTCGGGGGCGTACATACACGGGTGGGTGTTTGGTGCGTACATACACGGCTGGTGGTTCGGTGCGTACATACACGGCTGGGGGGGGTTCGGGGGCGTACATACACGGGTGGGTGTTTGGTGCGTACATACACGGCTGGTGGTTCGGTCCGTACATACACGGCTGGGGGGGGTTCGGGGGCGTACATACACGGCTGGTGGTTCGGTGCGTACATACAGGGCTGGGGGGGGGGTTTGGTGCGTACATACACGGCTGGTGGTTCGGTGCGTACATACACGGCTGGGGGGGGTTCGGGGGCGTACATACACGGCTGGTGGTTCGGTGCGTACATACACGGCTGGGGGGGGTTCGGGGGCGTACATACACGGGTGGGTGTTTGGTGCGTACATACACGGGTGGGGGTTCGGGGCGTACATACGCGGGCGGGGGGTGGTGGGGTGTTCGGCGCGTATGCGGGCACATGTCTCCATGGTTGCTATGGGAGTTCGGTTCGGACGGTGTTTTTTGCGTACGGTTGTGAAATGGGGAGGACGGGAGGGATCGTACTTGCGCAGTCGGACTTTATTTTTCCGCACGGTGGGTTTCTCGCCCGGGGACGTGTCGGTGACTTTTCCCGACCCGAGGACGTGTGGGGAAATCTTCCCAATGCGATTCGTATGGACTTTTTTCCGTTCGAATCGTACTTGGCAGTTTGTACGCTACTTTGACGATTCGGACGGAAAAAAATCCGGATACGAGTCGGACGGGGAATTTTTTTACCGGATCGGAATTGGCACCCTAGTGTACTATCTGAGCACTCAAAAGAAGCATTTGATCTAACTGCTGGAATGGGCACAAAACTATTAGTGACACCAAAGGATGTTAGAAGTATACTGGTGGGTTAAAAGCCACTAATGTCAATAACTTTATTGACAAATGAGGGGACACAGGATCAATCCTTCGTGACCTTTCTGGATTCTCAACAGTGTGCATGTGCCGAGTCCAAAGGCGTTTACACCCAACGCCGTGGATCAAGGTTAAGAAAAATAAGGGCATTGTTAGCTTAATGTGCCCACAAAACAATGTTGTTAGTTTACAAAAGTACTGCAGGTAGTACTAACAGACAAATTATAAAAAAATAAAGAAAATCACATTGGTACAAGGGTTTGATTATTTGTGTGGATGACAATAATGAACACCCTTAAGTTGGGAGCCGATGTACCCAGTGAAATGTAATGAAAAGATGCCTGATCAGATGTTAACAGATGCAGAGGAAGGAAAATATCAGGGGCTATTGGGTTGATGAAAGAGTGCTGTATTTAAGTAAACTGACCCCACAGTATATTTTCATTCAATCCATTGTCATGTGATTTGAGTCTATAGACCCATCTCTGCTCCTTTTCATGAAGGCCAGCTTCATTGTTAATCAGTTCAATAACAGTCCATCTCAAATCCTTCAGAGTGTGTTTCTTTTCCCAAAAATGAGAGGTCATTTTAGTTGTCACGCGTTGGCACCTTAGGTTGCTGCAATGTTCGCAAATATGTGTTTTCACCTTCCTTGATGTCATGCCCACATAATAAAGGTTGCAGGGGCCTGTGATCAAGAATATAACGTTCTTTGAATCACAGTTGGTAAACTTGCATTGTTCCCAAAATTGTTTTTGGACCCACTAATCTGGTATTTTTAACATTTTCATTACTTTTGAAAAAGAACCACTCCATTCTGATTTGTCATAAGTGGTTAAGTGTATAGGGACACCCTGTATTTTATTATTCAGTGTTCTCGCGTATTTGTTGGTAGTAGCACACCCCTGTCCCTAGAGGGAAGGTATGGACCCAATGATGAAGCATGCTACCAAGAGGAAACCCGGGTGGGTGAGGGTTTTATGAAAATCAAAATAAAATTATTTTCCATCTGTGTTCCTGCAAGGAAACAATACAGTTCATTCTAGTCAAAAAGTTTTGAATAGAGTCAAGAAAGAGTTTAATTTATTGTAACAAATAACTGAAATTAGCAATTACATGTATAACAACATACTCACAAATCTAACATGTACATTGTTGTGGCTAAGTATGCAAAGCTTTTTTCCACCTCCCGCTATATTCATATATTTTCACATCTCGGCCTACATGTGTCAGTGTAGGTTGGAGATCTAAACTTCCATTTGAGGAAACACCATTGGATTACAACTATCTGAAACTGTAATATTGCTTTGTTCAAGCCTCATTATTTAATTTAACACCTTGCCACTGACATCCAATTGGTGAATCATTATCATGAAATTATCTATTTCAGAAATTATTAGCAAAGTTTGACACAATGAACCAACGTGTTCAAAAAGAAATTGTTGACCTAATGAATAACCTAAGACGGAATGTGAAGCCAAAACCAGCGAACATGCTAAAACTGGTAAGACTTTCTTATTTACTAACAAATTTACTTGAGTGGCATTAATGGCATTCCAGTGGGGTGGACTAGGGAACCAAAAGTAGCCATGACAAAAATGTTCAAACCAGCCCGTTCCTTTTATCTCCTTGTGCACTCTTTTCCCATCCATCCATTCTCTTTCTCGCCTAATCACATCTCTCTCTTTTTCTCTAATCTCTTCCTATCTATCTTCCCCCTGCCCTCCTCTGTTTCTCTCTCACTTGAAGCCTTCCCAGCCCTGCTGCAATTAACAAGGGAGAGCTCATGATAGTGACAGAGGCACCAGGAGCAGCACTGGAGTTTCAAAAAGGGCCTCCAAGTGCTCCAGCCCACTGGGGAAACACCCTGTGAATAAAAGGCCTGTCCGGCCCTGCATGCCAACTACCTAAAACAATATCAAGTTATACATAACTTTTAATTGTTTATGGTGAAGTAAGTTTGTAATGGTCAACCTCAAATGATTGGTGCAGTTCTTTATTTTCCTCTGCTTAAGGGAAGATATTGGAGCAGACCTAGCCTATTATTTCTGACTTCTATGAACCAGTAAATTACATGTACTTTGCTTTTAACTCCAGTTAAGTGACGTGCAGTTTGTAACACAGAACTTTATTTAAGTAGAGGATCCTTTAATATCAGGCTCCATTTGACCGAGCTGTCACTTAAGATATGGAAGTAATTTTACTCTTGCTCCGGGTAGCAGTTGCTATCCCTGGCTTACATCTTGCGAACCCCTGGTACTGCCCTTGCAACCCCTGGTCTCAAAGGTTACAGAGTAAGTGTGAGGATTTAAAGTAAAATAGGCCTCTCTAGATAGCTTCATCTTTATGTTATTTCACCTGGACAGTGATACCATAATTCATGGTTTAAAATGTTTTTATCTTGTAAATGTAATACATTATTAAGTATGCGAGATAAATCTCTAATTAATTGGAATGTTTGTTATCCTGTAGGGGTACAATCAAAACACCAGTGCATTTCTGAACAACATATTAGTTACAGAGGGGCATATTTACAAGCCCCTATCGCCACCACAACGTCACTTTTAATGATGTTATGGTGCCGACCCAAACTTCGCCAAATTTACAAGGCAGGGTTAAGCCACTTAATGTGGCTTAATGCTAACTTGTAAATAAGGCACCCTTTAACCCTATACTTAGCGTGAAAGGAGAGGGCAATGGGTGTTGCGGTGGCATTCCACTGCAACACCAATTGATTTTAATGCTGCCCCATATTTACAAGTGCAGCGTAAATATGGGGCAGTGCCAAAATTAAGACCAGGGAAAACCTGTCTTGAACATGCGCAACCAGGAGAAATGTTTAATTGCTCCTTATTTTTGATGTTTCTATGTGTGCTGCGTTGTGCAGAACACAAAGAAACAGTAAAAGGTAATTGATTGTTCTGTACAGGAAGGTGAGCCTTCCTGCACATAAACAATAAATTTAAAAAATGACATATTCCAACGTCTATGTGTGCTGCATTATGCAGCACTCATATAAGTTTCAAAATGCCATTTCAGATTGTTTAGGTGCAGGATGGGGCACCTTCCTACACGTAAACAATTTTCTCCTACAACGCAAACACCCTTGCACTATGGTGCAAGGCTGCCTGTATTGGCGCTAGGAAGCTAAAATTAGCAACAGCGCAGAGGGAAATGCAGGGCTGCAACCTATCCTTGTAAATACAGAGCAGCCCTGCATTTTGGAAGCAGCAGAGCTCTGCTTTATGCTAACATCACACTCCACCACTTGCTAGTAAATATGCCCCAGAGTTTGTTTAATTTAAATGCTGTCAGTAGGTTGCATGTGAGATTCTTTTTTCCACTGTGATGGGAAAACAAAGCAAGTCTAGCCTACAGCAGGCCACCAAGTGTGTGGCTTTCCTGGAATTAGGGATAGGACTAGCTTAGAATGAACTTGACTAAGGTCCTACTGCATGGTGTCCAGTGTCTGTAACTTGAATAAGTACGATACACCATATGCTGATCTTCTTCTGAAGTTTATTCTTCGTCTTACATCACCCACAGCATGGGCTCAGAGGTCGGACAGAAACTGACACTTGCCATTGAAACCCCTTCCTCCACTAGTCTAGATACAGTCAAAACAAAATATTATGCATTACATAGACATTCCAAATCACCCCACGTTAACATCATCATACTACATCACTCCCCCTTAATAATCAGCAATTAACAAAAGACAAATTGCATTGCATTTCTTAATTAAAACCCACTCACCAACTGACCTGTCTTTGCCAGCAAGACAACACTTTTTGTCAAAATTATTTTTCATAGTGATTTGTTTCTCAACCACTTTAGATGATACTTTTTCAGTGCTAGACATATCATTTAAGTTCACAGTTTTCATTTCACCCAACCATGACGGGAATAAAGGTGTGTGTACCTCCCTGACCCTTAACAAAGCAATTGCAGTAACCCCATGGTGCAGTGTGGTAACATAATATAATTCCTCACCTTCTGTTCAAGGAACTCCCTCACATCCAAACCTCAAGAGCTGGCAGTCTTTATACCGTCCTTCATCATTTTGTTGCCCCACTCCACCAAACCATTTGAACCATTTGAACTGGGTGAGTATAATGCCTCCTTTGAGGTGTTTTAAGTCCTGTGTGATTATGATCTGAAACAAAATGCGTATAAATCTGTGACTATGACCTTAGGAGCACCTGCAGTTAAAAGCATTTTTCTCAGGAACTCAATGTTAGTATTCATATCTGGTGTCCTATAATACATCCATTTCGAGAAATAATCCAAAGCTAGGATTAAGTACTTCATAACTGAGGGCAAAACTGTATATGGACCTTAGAAGTCCAAACCAATCTTTTCCGATGCCGCATTTGGAAATTGAGTTGGATGAAAAGGCACCTGTAGTATCTTCCAATGTTTATCTGACATTAAACATTCCAGACATTTATCAACCAATATTTTACCCTGACTATCAATAGCAGGCTGCCAATAATGCTGTTTTCAATAGCAGGCCACCAATAATGCTGCTTTACTTTCATACTAGTCCTTGTGGAACCCAGATATCCCTGATGTGCTTCCCTTATGAGTGTACTACGAAAATCAGTAGATGGAAAAAATTGATCATCCTGCATTACCAAGTCATTTTCTACCGATAACTCCTCTTCTATCTGTGCAAAAATGTTCAAATCCCCAGTTAAGCACCTTGACTCTGGCCACTTATGGGTAATATACTTGCCCACCTTAATCAGAATCTGAACCTTTCAGCAAGCCTCCCTCCGATCCTTTTCAGTTATAACTGACCCAAACTCTGCTATGGCATCCACCAGCACTACACACTCAACATCATCCCCCTGCAAATCTTCCTCATCATCCTTTTCTATTGGCATTCTGGAGAAATAATTTGCCCGTAAATTCCCCCCCCCCAAAAAAAATGCATGATCTCAAAATGATATTGTTGTAGTTTAGACATTTATCTTGTAAGCCTGGATGACATATTATTGCTGCTCTCCCTACTAAAAATATAAACCAGTTGCTTTTGATCTGTATATAACACAAACCTGCAACTCCAAATGTACATTTTAAACTTTTCCACAGCCCTTCCCGATGAATTGTACTTTACTGACATTCAAACTGCTTCAGGGACCTTGATGCAAACACCACTGTCTGTTCTCGACCACCTACCCTCTGGCTGAGCACCGCCCTCAGACCATGTACGTTAGCGTCTACAGTTATAAATACCGTGCAATGCTCACCGAATGCATGTAGGGCCTAAGCAGTTATGATTAACTCCTTCACCTTTCCAAACAGTTTTTCTAGATCTTCTGACCATTTAAACACCTGACCCTTCCTTAGTAAAGTACGTAATGGCTCAACTGTTTGGGCATAATTAGGCACAAACCTGGCATTGTATCCTGCCAATGCCAGAAACGAGTGGGGAGTATCCCTATCCATGGGTGCTTTAGCATCGCTAATTGCTCTAATCACTGAGAACTTTTATGTCAGCATCCGATGCTGTGCGTCCAAATCCCTCACAGCAAACTTGCCCTTGTCTGCCCTGACAGTCATATCTTATGCTTTTGAAATAGATATGACCTCCCTCAATATCTCGTTATGTTCCTCCAAGGTCTCTGAATGTATCAGGTTAGCATACAGATAGGCTTGTACCCCCTTGGTGCCCTAAAATAATGTTTCCATAGGTATCTGGAACATGCTGACTGCTAAAGATAGACCAAACGGAAGTCTCAAAAATGTATAGGCACCAAAGGGTGTCACAATCATCGTCAACTCCTAAAATTCAGTCGTCAATGATACTTGGTGATAAGCTGAACTCAAGTCAATCAGGGAAAACAACTTAGCTACCCGAGATTCACCAATAGCTCGTGAATTCTGGGCAGTGGGAGGCAGCCTACGACAATATTTTTGTTCAAGGCATGTAAATCAGCACAAAGCCTGATCTCTCCTGACTTTTTCCATGCAACAACTATGGGTGCCACCCACTGCGATGAATCCGTTGTCTGGATGATTCCTTGTGAGCACAAACTTTGTAAAGTGACCTTTAACTCTTCCCTGACACTCATAGGCACAGCACATACTTTGTGTGCAACTGACTGAGCATTAGGTAACAACCTTATTCAATGTTCCACGTCCTTAGCTAACCCAACCTGGTCACTAAACATAGATTGAAATTCTTCTAAAATACCCTTAATAGAACCATCCACTCTATCCACACTGCAAATTGACAAATCTCTTACCCTTATCTGATTCTCACCTCCAGGAACCAAATACAAGCCAATGTGTGCCAAATCTCTCCAACCAATGATATTACTTCTTTTAACAGCCACGTACACCTTTGCGTGAGTTTCTCTGCCCAAATATTGTACTTTTCTCAAACAAATGCCCATTCATTTCAATTTCTGTCCTGGGGTTCACATCCGCCCACTAGAAAGTAAAATCCTTTCCCCATTTGTCATAAAAGGTTGCTTCTCTTCGGATAGTTATAGGCGATCCCAAATCTACTATGACCTGTAAAGCAATGTTATCAATGGTAGCAGAACATAATGGGCCTTTAACCACTCTGGACCCATCATCACAATCCAGTGTTAGAACCATGTTATTGAGGGAATCTAAACATGTATCAACCTCTGTGTCAACACCACTAACCCTTACTGACTTCTTATTACTCCTGCAAACATTCTGAAAATGTCCAAACTGTTTACAACTCAAGCAACGCTTGTTGCCAGACTGACACCCTGTGCAATTGCTCAAATGACTATGTGGCCCACATCTATAACAAAAAGTGGATCCTTTTTTTGACATAGATTTTGATGGTTTTCCCTTCGTGTTAACCATACATAGCACTACCTCTGGCTCTGCGTCTGCTGAAGAAACCACACAGATTTCTGAGTCTTTATCCGCCTGCATGGCTTTAGTAGAGATACTTGACCTTTCAATACCTGATCCAAGCCAATTACTTCAGATAGTGATAGATTTTTGCAGCTCAGTAATCTTTCCTTAATTTTTTGTGATACAATAATAAATACAAATTGATCTCTAATTTAGGCATCTGATAAAGGGACAAAACCACATGTAGTTGCCAAAACACTTAACACTGAAATGTACTCCGCAACCTTCTTACCCTCCATTTGCTTTTGTTTACAGAAATGATGGCGCTCTTGCATAATGTTAGGCACATCAGAAAACTGTTTCTTGAGTCTTGCAATCACCTGCCTGTCCCAGATTCCTAAATAGCATAGCAAACTTACGAGCTTGAGCATAAACCATGGCATCAATGGCCACAAAATGGCTCTTGACTAGCCTGTACCATTCTGACCACATCATAGCCGGTTTGCCTGGCTTACTTAGGAACGGTGGCAGCTGAGTGATCTGTTATGGCATTGCATTGGCCTTTGTAAGCTTTGTTCAAGCCTAGAATCCCAAAAGAATGCTGCCTGAGAGCCTGAAAGCAATTTTGCGATTTGGAATAATGAACAAATATACTTTTATTTGATTTCTTAAGATTATAAAAGGGTGGAACATACCACCATGAGCTACACAGTGTAATGCGGTTAAACTTGATTAAAATTACATTAAAGCATTTTTTTAATTAATAGTGCCCCACACGTAATGTAAGTAATTCCAAGTCCCAACATTTTGTGATAAAATACCTCAACCAGAGGTCTTTAAAATGAATTATAAATGTGTCTATGCCTCTTGCTTCAGGTAAAGTGCTTGTGCTGAAAAGGGGAAGGGGAGAGATGAAAAGAATGGATTGGAAGCTCTGGGGAGGACTCAACCTGACTGCATGATGGAATACTGGTCATCTGTCCTTTTTAAGTTCTTTTGTCGCTGAGTCCTTTATTTCAAGTTCTTTTGCTGCTAAATTCAATTATTTGATTGTCTGTCTTGCAAGACAATTGAATAGAGGAACCACTGAGACATTTTATGACTGCCTCTCTTCAATTCCTTATTTGTTCTTTTCAGGATTGGCCGTAAAAGGATCGTCCTCGTATTATGTAGAGCTGGACAGATGCATAGTAGGTGTAATAGAGACTCTACTCCATTGTCACAGAGGTGGCAATCCATGGTTGACCAGGTCTGTAACCATTTTGGAGTAAGATCTTTTGTCGTGAAGGACCCCAGTCTCAATAGGGTCAGTTTCCGATTATAGTGATCTGTGAAACCCTCTTGTAAGTATGGTTGCAGTTTCAGCTGTTTGTAAGTAGGCATCACCATCCATGCATGATGTTTGCCGGCCACTAAGGCTTTATCTGTGTGCAGTGATAGTTGTTTTATTTCTTCATTAGTGATTTGTTTGAATGCAGAGTATGGCATTGGTGTGTGCCAGGCTTCCTTGAGCTTTAATGTTGAAGGAGCTTGTTTTAAAATTCGAAATATGGACTTGTTCTACCTTGATTGTTTTTCAACCTCCTTCCAGCAATGATGGGCTAACGTGTTTTCTTCAGCTGCCCTCGTTCTCCAGTAGTATTTGGCCAGGGTTTCTTGTCTAGCCTGTATCTAGTTTTTTAGACCGTATTCCAGATGTATCTGAGCCTGGGAGATGTGACGTGGGATTGTGAGCCGTTTATTGAATAATCTGAATTGGACTATGTTTAAAGTTGTCGACTCCTTGGTGTTTAGCATTTCCGAGCTGTATGTAATAGGTGGCAAAAATGTAGCTGCCATGACCTTTAGTAGGTGGTTTGTTGAACTGCTGCTTAATGTTTTCTGCAGAGTTATAAAGGCAAATAGTAGTTGTTTTGCTTTTGTTTGCCAAAGGTCTTGATGTTTGTTAGATCTGGGGGTCTCTAGTTGGCAGAGGTAGGTACCACTGTCCAAATAGGGACCCTTGCTTCTAGTCAGGGTAAGGGGGTACACTCTTTAGATAATCCCTGCTCACCCCCTTGGTAGCTTGGCACGAGCAGACAGGCTTATCAAAGGCAATGTGTAAAGTATTTGTCCCAACACTCACAGTAACACAGTGAAAACACCACAAATGGATTCCACACCAGTGTAGATAAATAAAGTACTTTTATATAAACTACACAAGACCAAAACAACAAAAATTCAACATACACAGTTCAAGAATATGGTTTCAAAAGAGTTCTTAGCTTAGCGACAAAATAATCCACATTAGCGTCGATTTTAGCCAACATTACCTGGTGATGCGTTAAAAGTTCCTAGCGGCGCCCAGGCGTCGAAGAACAAGCAACAGCGTCAGTCCTGAGACCCTGGGGAGGCGATGCGATAACCCCGCTGCACGCAGCGGACATGTGCGACGAATCTGGTCTGTATGGGGAGTGAGGCGATACTTGTATGGATTCCAAGGCGTAGCTTCTCTGGTAGAAATTTACTCGCAAAGAGATCTCACTCAGCGGCGGCAGGCTCTGCGACGATACTCGCAGCGACGGGAATTTTCTCGCTATGTCGGCGGTGCGTGAAAAAGTTGCAGATCTTTTACTTCTTTTCTCTTGGTCAGCTTCCCAAATAGCAGGCACAACTTCCAGAGGCTCCACAATTGGATCAAGCACTCTAGGAAGGGCAGAACTCAACCAGCAGAGTTCAGGGGGAAGCTGGTGGTGAAGTCCTTTTGTTCCTGGGACTTCTTAACAGGAGGCCAGCTCTACCCAGGCCCTTGGAGATTCCTTCAAGCCAGGGGACACAGCACACAGCAAAGTCCTTCCCCTCTCCTTGGCAGCAAAGCAACTGCAGGTCAGCCTTACAGCAGGTCAGTACTTCTTCTTCTTCTTCTTCTTCCAGCTTTCTCCTTGGCAGAGGTTCCTTCTTGATTCCAGGATGATCTAATTTTCTGTAGTCTGGGTCCAATACTTATAC
Organism: Triturus cristatus; assembly: GCF_964204655.1. Lineage (NCBI taxonomy): Eukaryota > Metazoa > Chordata > Amphibia > Caudata > Salamandridae > Triturus > Triturus cristatus. The sequence continues at coordinate 188,550,577 of NC_140589.1, forward strand.
CCCAAAATCCTTTGTCCTCTGAAGGCAGAGGTGCCTTGGCCTAATCAGAACCAGTTCTGGTCAGTCCTGGAGCACTCTGTTCACTGTAAATGTAAATGTAGTGCATTTATATAGCGCTCCGCACACCCCCGAAAGGGTCTCTCAGGCGTTGTGCACATACCGCTGTGGAACCCTTCCTGGCCTTTCCCTGTGAAGTGCCCACTCCTGGGCACCCCCAAGGTGAAAGCCAGACATCCTAGCACTTTTGGGCCCATTGTGGAGATTAAGCAAGCTATTGCCCAGAGTTGCAGAGTGAGACCCATGATTAGAATAGGCACCGAGGTGAGAATTATCTGGTCCGGGGAAATTGAGCCCAAGACCCGCTGAGGTGGGAATTGAACCCTGGTCCGGGCCACCCCTGTCCCTGTCACTCACAAACCAGACAGTCAATTCACAAACAGGCCAAGGCACACAGAAAGGGCAGAAAAGGAAACAGCCACTTTAATTTTCTATCTTGCTCCTACGGAAAGATATGCAGGTAAACATTATACTCAGCATTCTCCATTCTAGCCTATGGGCAAGATAGCCTTTCAATAGTGAAAAACGAAAATGGCTGTAATTCACTACCAGAGCATGTCACCTACACCAGTACATGCTCTAACTTTCACATAAACTGCACCCTGCCCAGGGGGGTACCTAGGGCCTTCCATAGGGGTGTCCAATGTGTACAGAAAGGGAAGGGTTAGGCCTGGCCAGTGTGGACACTGGTCAGGTCAGCATGGCAGTTAGCAACTGCACCCTGTCTAGTTTTTGGAAATGTGTGGTTTTGGTAGGTTCCCCTAGGTGGTCGCTGAGCACCGGGCTAAAAACCCAGGTGACCCCCGTGCAAAACCAGGTCGTTTTGAGGTAGGCAATTTTTATGTCGCCTCACTACGTTGTGGGCCCTTGCCTGTCGCGGGTACTTGGGCCTCCCACACAAGTGAGGCACCGTTTTTATCGGGAGATCCGGGGGAATGCTGGGTGGTAGGAAATTTGTGTCAGCCCGCTGATGCCACAACTTTCCCACACAAAAATGTGTGAAAAAGGTGAATTTTTTGCCTACATTTGAGGTTTGCAGGGCATTCTGGGTAAGGAAACGTTGGGGGATCCACGCAAGCCATACCTCCCTGGAATCCCCCAGGTGTCTAGTTTTCAGAAACATGTGGGTTTGGTAGGTTTCCCTAGGTTCCGGCAGAGCTAGGGTTCAAAAACTACAGCTAGGCACTTTGCCAAAAAAGGTTCATTTTTCACTGCGAAATTGAGGTGTGTCCACGATGCGTTTTGCGCCGTTTCCTGTCACGGGCACTAGGCCGACCCACACAAGTGAGGTACCATTTTTATCGGAAGACTTTGGGGAACACGGGGTGAGTGGAAATTTGTGGATCCATGCAGATTCTAGAACTTTCCACCACAGAAATGTGGGGAAAATGTGCTTTTTTTGCAATGTTTTTAGGTTTGCAAGGGATTCTGGGTAGCAGAAACTGGTGGGAGGCAGTCAAGTCACCCCATCCTGGATTCCCCTGGGTGTCTAGTTTTCAAAAATGTATAGGTTTTCTAGGTTTCCCTAGGTGCTGGCAGAGCTATGGTTCAAAAACTACAGCTAGGCACTTTGCCAAAAAAGGGTCATTTTTCTCAGCGAAATTGAGGTGTTTCCACATTGTGTTTTGCGCCGTTTCCTGTTGCGGGCACTAGGCCGACCCACACAAGTGAGGTACCATTTTTCTCAGAAGACTTTGGGGAACGCGGGGTGGGTGGAAATTTGTGGATCCACGCAGATTCCAGAACTTTCCACCAGAGAAATGTGGGGAAAAAGTCTTTTTTTGGCAATTTTTTAGGTTTGCAAGGGATTCTGGGTAACAGAACCTGGTGGGAGGCATTCAAGTCACCCCATCCTGGATTCCCCTGGGTGTCTAGTTTTCAAAAATGTATAGGTTTGCTAGGTTTCCCTAGGTGCCGGCAGAGTTATGGTTCAAAAACTACAGCTAGGTACTTTGCCTAAAAAGGGTCATTTTTTGCTACAAAATTGAGGTGTGTCCACGTTACGTTTTGCGTCGTTTCCTGTCGCGGGCACTAGGCTGACCCACACAAGTGAAGTACCATTTTTCTCAGAAGACTTTGGGGAATGTGGGGTGGGTGGAAATTTGTGGATCCACGCAGATTCCAGAACTTTCCACCAGAGAAATGTGGGGAAAATGCGTTTTTTTGGCAATTTTTTAGGTTTGCAAGGGATTCTGGGTAACAGAACCTGGTGGGAGGCACTCAAGTCACCCCGTCCTAGATTCCCCTGGGTGTCTAGTTTTCAAAAATGTATAGGTTTCCTAGGTTTCCCTAGGTGCCGGCAGAGCTATGGTTAAAAAACTACAGCTAGGCACTTTGCCAAAAAAGGGTCATTTTTCACAGCGAAATTGAGGTGTGTCCACGTTGCGTTTTGCGCCGTTTCCTGTCGCGGGCACTAGGCTGACCCACACAAGTGAGGTACCATTTTTCTCGGAAGACTTTGGGGAACGCGGGGTGAGTGGAAATTTGTGGATCCATGCAGATTCCAGAACTTTCCACCACAGAAATGTGGGGGAAAAGTGTTTTTTTTTGCAATTTTTTAGGTTTGCAAGGGATTCTGGGTAACAGAAACCTGATGGGAGGCAGTCAAGTCACCCCATCCTGAATTCCCCTGGGTGTCTAGTTTTTAAAAATGTATAGGTTTGCTAGGTTTCCCTAGGTGCTGGCAGAGCTAGGGTTAAAAAACTACAGCTAGGCACTTTGCTAAAAAAGGGTAATTTTGCATTGTGAAAATGTGGTGTGTTCACGTTGGGTTTTGAGCCATTTCCTGTCGTGGGAACTATGCCTACCCCTACAAGTGAGGTACCATTTTTATCGGGAGACTTAGGGTAATTCAGATTTGTAAAGGAACCGTTATTACCTATTGACTTTTGATGCATTTCTGACTTCCAAATGAAAGACATTGTGTAAAAAAGAAGTCATTCTAAAAAATTACTGATAATTCTCATGCTAGTATGAGTATTCCCAAATTCGGAAATGTGCAAATATCTACTGTTTCTAAACTCTATATTTTGTTCCCATTTCAGAAATACATAGGTGTCTTTCATACCGATTTTTCCATGTACACATTTTTACAGAATAATTACTATATACCCGGTACATAATAAAAAACCATTGCAAGTTGCTGCTCAGTTTTTGGCTCTGGGTTCGTCGGGTTCTTGGTGAACCTACAAGTCCTATATATCCTCACAACCAGTAATTTCCAGCGGATGTAACGGTACATTGCTTTCAAAGAGCTGTCATAATTACAAGAAGTTACAGGTGAAAACGTTGACACAAAAGGCGCTTTTTTTCAACAAATTTTCAATTTATCCTATATTTAACTGTTAGTTTCTATAAAGAAACCTTGATGGATCTACACAAATGACCCCTTGCTGATATCAGAATTTTGTCTACTTATCTAAAATGTATAGCTTTCCAGGATCCATTATTGCTTTTGTACCCATTTATACCATTAACTGGAAGGAGGTCGAAAGCACAAAAAATAGCAAAAATAGGCTATGTCCCAGAAAAATGCCAAAACTGTGTAAAATATTTTGGGTTTCTGACAAAAGTCTGGTATCCACTAAAAGCTGGGACAAAGGTGATTTCAGCCCCACAAAACCTTTTTTGATAACACTTGCAGGGAAAAACCCAGAAGCTTTCATTTGCAGCCCGTTTTTCCCATTTTCCCCCCAAAAAACTAAATTTTGCTGTATTTTGGCTCATTTCTGTGACCCCTCCAGGGGAATCCACAAACCCTGAGTACCTTCATAATCCCCATGATGTTGGAAGAAAAGGACGCAAATTTGGCGTGGATACCTTAAGTGGTCAAAAAGTTACAGGGGCCTCAGCGCGCACTACCCCAAATAGCCAAAAAAGGGCGTGGCACAGGAGGGGAAAAGGACTGGCAGCGAAGGGGTTAAAATAGTGATGTACACCAATTACTGTGGGTCAAGTACAAATACAAGTTCTAATCCTCACCGCTGACCACCAATGTTAGATCTGGGGGTCTCTAGCTTCTAAACATCATAATATGTGGGTTGCACTCCGTCTCTTATGATTAAGAGACGGAGTGCAACCCACATATTATGATGTTTATAACAGTTTAGCCCACAGAAACGGGTTGGCACCCACAAAGAACAGAATACTAAAACAGGAACTTCTTGGAAATTACATTATTCATCCTCATGCAAGGCGGAACATCTTCGTTCACCAAGGACTGTTTAGATCGGTGTCAGACAGACTGGGAAACATTAGCAATGAAAGTTGAACATTTCACATGTTTACAATTATATTAATATTTCTGAAATGGCTTTAGTTGCATCAACCACGTTTTTAAATTGTGTATTACATGAACAACAGATTACAACGTATGCGTAGTAACCGGGTGCATTATGGGGGTTGTAGAGTTCAACAAACTGGAGGTAGACTTGGGTGATTAAGGGGCTACATGTGAGCATGATGACATGGATGAAGTGGGAGGGTATTGGATAGGAGGGCGGACTGCCGCGTTTAAAAGTAGGGCGGTTAAAAGGGAAAGTGAACTCTGTTGGTGAAAGACAGAGGAAGACGGTTGTTTTTTGGCAGGTATGTGAACGGGAGACAGAAGGTAGTGGGATGCACAGTGCAGAAAGGGGAGGGGAGATTGTGTGTGGATGGGTGATGAGGATTTGGGATGGAGGCAGATGGAAAGAACGGGTGGAAGGCCGGGTTGCAAGGTGGCAAATCGTGGCCAGTGGGAAGATGAAGGGCAATGGTGAGGAGTGTAGAGTTTAGTTTGGTGAAGGGGGTGTAAGCACGGAGGGGATTTAGAGGGAGAGATATTGAATTGGGCTGCAGAATTGGAAGGGTTTGGAAGAAGGATTATGGAGGTGGGATGGGAAAGAAGGTGATGAGAGGAAAGGGGGTTAAAAGAATAGGAATAAAAGGGGTCATGATACTGGAAATAGCAACCTAATGACATTGAGTCTTACAAAAACAAGAAATATGGAAGGGACCATACACTGCTATAAGTACCAAGGGGATATCTATGGAAACGTTGTAAATATGCAAACATTATTAGTGAATATCATGAGTGTTAGCCAAAGAGTAGAGAGGTGTAACCAATATTCTAAATAACATTTTGTACATACATGGAGGAATGGTATAATAATGCATGTTTTATTGTTATTTTCAGTTACCCCTGACGAAGGGCCCCAGTGGCCTGAAATGCATTGGGTTTTAATAAACTGCTTTGATGAACTTGCACTAGTACGTATTCTTGAATAGAGGTTCGGATGGCCCATCTTGAATATGAGAAACTTTGGAAAATGCATTTCCTTGCATGCGGATTGGAACCAATTTCAAATGAATGAATGACTGGATGATCGATGGAGAAAAAGTAGCTAATTGGAGATCAATGGAATAAGAAATTAAGCAGAGGCAGTATTGGCTGGGCCACGGGTTTGGGGTGAAAAGGTCGTCCCATCAAGATGTTGGTTGGTCTCTAGCTTCTAGTCAGGGTAAGGGGGTACACTCTTTAGATAAACCCTGTGTAATAATGAAAGATGTCTCGTAGACAGGTCACGTAGAACAAGTTACAGGTTTATTCATTAAGTCATAAAGTCCATGTAGAACCAGTAGATCTCCTGTAAAGCCTCTGCTAACCCCCAAGTAAAGCCCACCCAGGAGCAGCCTCCCTGCTGCTCAGCCCATCTCTTCCAACTGCCAACTCCTCCAGTCCCACACACTCAACATTCCAAGTGACATCACACATGGCTGAGCAGCAAGGGACAGGACAGTAATGAGGAAGATGCACCAACAACAACAATAGGTTATAGCACATCTCCCTTCCTTAGAAAAACTAAGCAAAAGATATAAATGCATTAAGTCAGGATAGCACAAAATAACTTTGCTTGCATAAACAAAAATAAACATCTTGAAAGACTTAATAAGGAAATACATCAAGCAATTGAATATACATAAGGCACTCAAATTAGAGAATACTCGCAAGAAAATATAATGAGCCCCAATCCCATCCTCGTCGCCAGTGTAATAATGAAAGATGTCTCGTAGACAGGTCACGTAGAACAAGTTACAGGTTTATTCATTAAGTCATAAAGTCCATGTAGAACCAGTAGATCTCCTGTAAAGCCTCTGCTAAGCCCCAAGTAAAGCCCCACCAGGAGCAGCCTCCCTGCTGCTCAGCCCATCTCTTCCAACTGCCAACTCCTCCAGTCCCACACACTCAACATTCCAAGTGACATCACACATGGCTGAGCAGCAAGGGACAGGACAGTAATAAGGAAGATGCACCAACAACAACAATAGGTTATAGCACCCTGCTCACCCCCTTGGTAGCCTGGCACGAGCAGACAGGCTTATCAAAGGCAATGTGTAAAGTATTTGTACCAACACTCACAGGAACACAGGGAAAACACCACAAATGGACTCCACATGTGTAGATAAATAAAGTACTTTTACATAAACTACACAAGACCAAAATGACAAAAATCCAACATACACAGTTCAAGGATATGGTTTGAAAAGAGTTCTTAGCTTAGCGACAAAATAATCCACATTAGCGTCGATTTTAGCCAACAGTACCTGGTGATGCGATAAATGTTCCGAGCGGCGCTCAGGCGTCGAAAAACAAGCAACAGCGTCAGTCCTGAGACCCTGGGGAGGCGATGCGACAACCCCGCTGCATGCAGCGGGCGTGTGCGACGAATCCGGTCTGCATGGGGAGTGAGGCGATACTTGTATGGATTCCTAGGCGTAGCTTCTCCGGTAGAAATGTACTCGCAAAGGCACGATGTGACGATCTTCGATGGCTCTGTGACGATGTTCACAGCGACAAAATCCGGCCCGCTAACGAGCGGTGCGAATGATGGAGCAGGTAGTGCAAAATGTTGTATACCTCCTCTATTTTGCATGAAAGTATTAATTGAATAACCTAATTATTATAATTTACTAATGGTGCGCTGTGAAATATTAAAATTAACCAACCTGCATACACAAATTACACGTGGGAACTTGCTATTTGCATGGCAAAATAACTCTAATAACTAAAATACGTACGCATATTAACAGTAGTATATGTAATAATTATGCTTTATGTTGCTTTTGTGACATTTGCACCTTCGTAGAGGACCGTAAAGGTGAATATACTGCTTTAAATGTCGCTATATGCTAGGAAAATAGTAATACATAAAGGGATTAGTGAGGGTATAACATTAGAGGCAGCATTTCTTTGTATCAATTACTTTTGTGTTTGTTTCGCTTAAGTTGACATTTTGGCCTATCGAAAGCATGCCGTCAGAGACCGAGTTCAGAAGTGGCCACTGTCTCATGAAGAGCAAAGTCTACTGCGCCGAATCGGATGGCGCCGTGAACTTCCTAATGACCTCTGTACACACCGTTCCTGTCATGGATAGGTTATTGGTGGACTGCCAAAGGACCCCAGATATTAGAAACCGGTATAAATGAACAATGGACCTTTTAAACTAGAAGTTGAAATATTGCAACAATCGGAATTTGGTCATAACCGGAAACATATCAGCAAAATCCATGTCAACCTGGACTATACAAAACAGGACGTTTTCCCCCGACCAATTGGAATCTTTCTCCGCCCAAAAATGTTTCATGTTATCCCAAAATGTATTATAAAAAGAGTAGTAGATTAGGGAGGGGCTATCTATTCTATTCTTTCCAGACCTTTTCGACTACATTCGGCGGTTATTATTACTGCATACCCTTTTTGACCCCACAGGCGATGACGGATGCTGGCACGATTTCTGGTCCTTTGACGATCTTTGGGACTATAACGTGCTGAGCAAAGGACTTTCGGACTCTGAGATCTGACCTGTTCCTTACGACAAAATTCGATTATGCTGTGCCAATGAAATAGAGAAGACCCAGATAGCCAGAATAGGTAAATATGGTGTTCTACGATTTAATTAAATTGATCTAGAAAATCTAAGATTTGAAGAGACAAATGGTAATTTAATGAAATTTTAGATAAACAAATATTGATTAACAGAAATTATGAGTTTGTGGTTCTTTGTTAAAGAGAATAGAGGATTCTGAGTCTTAAATGTGTTTTAGCTGGTTCTAAATCACCATCAACCAATCCACCTATTTGGTCCGATCGTCCAAGTGGGCGGAGTGCCTTGATGTTTAGGATTAGGAATCTATAGGTGGTGAATGTTAATGTATATGATGTAAGATAATTTTTCTCTCACTATAGGTTATAAGGTACTTCCACCCACATGTCCAGCGCATCATTCCTCCTCCTGTGTGCAGACCTGTGAATGTGAAACGTGCGAGTGAATGTGTTATGGGCCCCACCAATGAATGCGTGTGTGAATGAGTTAGTGTGATGGCGGGTCTGCGACGCAAGGAGGGTAGTTGCGTTGTCACTTTTTCCCTGAGTTGTTGTTTGTGCTGGATTACGACGATCTTCGATGGCTCTGCGACGATGTTCGCAGCGACGAAATGCGGCCCGCTAAAAAGCGGTGCGACGATCTCACTCAGCGGCGGCAGGCTCTGCGACGATGCTCGCAGCGACGGTAATCACGAGATCAGTGTCGCAGGTGCAGAAGAAATGAGTGCCGGTACTGTAAGTCAGGATGATGTTATACCACGGGATGTCATCAATCTTGAACCTAACACTCTTGTTTCTAAGAAGAGTAATGATGTTTCTGTAATTAATCTGTCTAAACTAATTTTGAGCAATGCTGAGATCAATGTATTGAAAAAGGGATTACATTTCTGCCCAATGTCCAAACCTGACTTTACCCAAATTCAGATAGATTTGTTTAAATTCACACGCAGGCTTAAATTAAAGAAATTCTTTGATAAGCAGAATAAATTGTGCCCTATTCCTATATATACTACTGGTGCCAGTGGGAAAATGATACAGAACATACAGAACATACATATGTTACTATCACTTGATAATAGTCTTGATGAAGTACCTAATATGGATGAAATTCTGCAGGAATTAGATCTCACTACGAATCTACAAACTGACAGTGGGCTAAAAACCAAATCTTCATTTATTCCAACTTTATCTCCAGACAACTTAATTGATTGTTTTCTTAAAGCAGTTACAACTGATTTTTGCAAATTGGAGGACAGACTACATCGTGCCCCCGGTAGATTTAGGGATAATCTCACTAAATATGAGAGAGATGCCCATTTTCGAGTTGAAAAACTATTCCCACTTGACAATCAAAGAAGCTGATAAAGGTGGGAACATTATCCTTATGGACAATTAATATTATCTTAGTGAAATTGATAAACAACTATCAGATCAAAAAGCATATACTAAGATTGCTCATAATCCTATGAAAGTAGTTAACACCTTGATTGAGAGAATTTTACGATACTGGTTGGATGCAGGGCTCCTTTCAGATGTTGAATTCAGATATATGTTCAATTTGACGCCAAGAACTGCATACATATATACCTTGCCCAAAATTCATAAAAATATTGCAGCACCACCAGGTAGGCCGATTATTTTTGGATTGGGCAGGCCTACTGAGCGTATATCTGAACATTTCGATATCTTTTTACAGCCCATCGTACGTCAGTTGCCAGCATTTATCGTGGATACCAAAGATCTTTTGAATAAATTAGAACACTTTTCATGGACAGATGATCTCACTCTTGTTACCTTGGATGTGAATGCATTATACACCAGCATTCCATTGGACAATTGCATGGAAGCCTTGACATACTTCGTATCTAAATGAGACGCAACCCTATATGATCACACGAGAATGGTAATTGAGCTAACCAAACGAACGCTAGAAAATAATTATTTCAAACATTTGGATACGTGGTACAGGCAACATTCAGGAGTTGCAATGGGGGCACAATTCTCTCCCTCGTTTGAGAATATTCATATGGGGTTCTATGAACAACATCACATTTGGCGATCATGTCTATCTCATATTTCCAACCATATTTTGTATTGGGGTCGTTTCATTGACGACATCATACTTATATGTAGGGGAGATACAAAAACCCTGGATGATTTCATCTGTCATTTAAATATTAATGAGTAGAATCTTAGTTTCACTCACAACTACAGCAAAAAAGAAATTGACATTTTAGATGTTACTCTGTTTGTTGAGAAAGGGACATTGGAAACTAAACTTTTTCGTAAAAGTACTGCGTGCAATTCATTTCTACATGCTAGCAGTGCACATCCCGCCTCCCAGATACGTGCCATCCCATTCGGTGAAATGACCCGATTGAGGAGAAACTGCAGTACTGAACAGATTTTTCAAAAAGAGTTAACTTATTTGAAAGCACGATTTATAATTAGGGGTTATGATCGAACAACGCTTGAGAAAGCACATACCAGAATAAATAGAACAGAACGCACTAAGCTTCTCAAATCCAATAAGTCAAACAGTAAGTTTTCATCGCCAAAAAAAGTTGCTGTTATTACACAATTCCATTCGTACAGTAATGAGATATATTGGAAAATTCATAAACACTGGCCGCCTTTAAAACTTGACCATGATCTGGACCCATACCTCAGCAATAAACCCCACATTACATACACCAGAGGGAGGACTCTTAACAACATTCTAAACTCTAAGCATACAATACAGACAGCAAATCAACCAACAAGTACCTGGTTACCTCCTAAACCTAAGGGTTTTTTCAAATGCACTATGTGCAATGTGTGTCAATTTGCACACGATAAGATGACAAGCTTCAGTTATAATACTGGACAAGTACACAACATTAACAATTTTATTAATTGTAACACTAAATATGTTGTATATTGTATTGTGTGTCAATGCAATTTGATCTATGTTGGTAGCATGGTAAGACCGCTTAAAGATCGCATTCAAGAACACATTAGAGCGATCAGGAACAACAATGGAAATTATCCGCTGGCAGTTCATTATAACTTAGAACACAAACTATCAGAAGTACTACATATCAAATTTCATGCTATAGATACAATTGCTGATGATCCTCGTGGTGGTAACAAAACCTTGGCTCTGAGGAAATTAGAGTCTAAATGGCTTATTAAATCAAGATGTGTGGATCATGGACTCAATACCGACAGGGAAATGCATGTTTTCCTGAAAGATTGAATACACTACATAGTAATGATATATGATATGGATAATTGATATATACTGATGGATTTGTCTGATATGTTCAATCATTCTGAAGTTGTTTCAACTTACTTGTCAGGAGATATATGTTAAGTGTCATCTAATACAACTCACTTGAAGTTTGGCCTGTCCTAATACTCATGTATGTATTATGATTTCATATTGAAGTTCTTTTATATATCAATGACATAACTCTATCTACAATTGTTAGACATGCGATGGTGTCCAATATGAACTATGCTCATGATTTGGGACCATTCACTTATTCACGTGGTTTGGTTTGATACATACATGGTTGTATATTGATATTTAAAGTTTTTGATTAGTGTAATCTATTTCTCACACTTTATTGGGATGTGCAATTGACTACACTAACAGAGCTAACATCCTTTTATCAGTATTAGGGGTGAACAATCTCTCAGTAGAGAATTTGATATTTTTCCAGTTTTCATTTTTCATGCTCTCTGCCTTCCTCCTCTTTTTCTTCCTATTTTGGCAATAAACAAATAGTGGTGTATGAAGAATATAACATCACGTATTGTCTGCTTCTTAAATGACGCACGTGACACGGGTGTTCGTTCGTGTTAATTTTAGATTGATTGAGTAGATTACCGTCATTATGTACTTTTTAAGGTGTCTTTTTCATCATACATGACTGGGGTCTGACTTGGTACCTCATTTAGAATTATACCGCCATTCAACACATACAGATTATATATGCGCCTAGCACTTCCTAAGGTAAATGACATAATAGGTAGGAATTGCCTATTATACCAACATGGCGCGTGTTGTTCTTTTGGGGAGTCCTGTTTTTATTTCACTGATTTCACTCGCGCGTAATTGAATTCTCGCAATAGTGATCTCTTACTTTTAAAGATGGTGGATTTGAATCACGGTTGCTACTTCTTTTTAGCGTTATCAAGCGCGTTTCGATATATTACGACTCATCCCCACAGTAAGGAGACTGGGATAAGCGCTGATTCCATTCGCGCGTAATTGAATCCTTGCATTATTGCTTACTTTGAAATAGGGTGGGCTTGCATTATTGTTGTTATTTGTCTATAGGGTCATTATACATTTCTGGTTATATGATTAATTATCCCCACAACAAGACAGGGATAATCACAACAGTGTTGGAGTTAACTTATGGGCTTGTTTATGTAGAATGATTTTGACTGAATGTAAGTTTTAGCTTGGGCACCTCATTGACAACGTGATTATTATTCGTATGATAGACAATAGTTATATTGTTATAAATGTGATTAGTTACACATTCTATCTACCTGATTATTGGCGGTCGATTTACACTCAGTTTACATACTTAGACCCCCTTCTGGTTGTTTGTTTATTTTTGGTGTGTCCAGGATCGGTACATATTATCCACTCATCACTTTTGTGTGCTTTGGGACCTAGTTTGATCAACATGGACGACTATAGATCTACGTTGGAATGTTCTTGGTGAGTGTCCATGTTTATAACTTCTGCACACTTTTTTGAGTTTATTATTTTCAATTGTGCCGGATATTTGATGCATGGTAGTTCCTAACGCTAACATATTACTGACAATTAGCATGTTTTCATCATTTATATTCATTTACGATTGATTTGTGTATCATACCAATATCGTTTTGTGCACTCTTGTAGGAGAGAGGTTACGTTGATACACAATTTGTATTACAGAACGTGATCTCCTATGTCCAATTGACTGAGGGGTTTTGAATCAGCTTATTAGGGTTTTTACATATAGAGATATTATCATTTTATCCTTATGTAGTTGTGTTCTCCTTTTAGGAGTATTTTTAGACATACCAGTAGTTTATTATACATTAACTTTTGATATCTATGAGGAGACCACAATAGTATATTTATATAGCTATTCTTTTTATGCTTGTGATTAGAACTGACGGCATCTTTGTATATAAATCATGGATACATGTCATTGAACCATTACCTTATCTGGATGTCGCTAATTCAAGTCAGGATTTGACTAATCAACCATTAGGTGGGTGCTATTGGCTATTTTGGCCTTTTGGAGTATAGATATGACTTTTTCTTTTTATAAGTATTACACATGATTTTGTGTGGTTTGTCCTAGTAGCACGGGCGTGAGAGTATGGCACAATCACACGTTTTAGGTAATTTATAGGGAGTCTATATGATAACCTCACTTATATATCTTAGAACATACGCTCAAGAGTCTAATATTTCTATATCTTTTCAGTGGATTTCTTTCTCTTTTTTTTATAACATCAGGTTTCACTTTGGTGACTTTGGTGGCACACTATCTTTCTTTCTCTTTGGATCTGTATCTGAGCACTATTTACATTTCGGGTGACTTCTGCAATTGGTGAGGTTCTGTTTCTAGCAGGCTTTTAACATTATAATTTGAAAGTATTATCTTATATTATCTGATTGATGATATATGCATTTTTATGTCTATAGCCTTGAGAAAGTCAAAGTACTTATCAAGTACGGACGAAACACGTGTTGGCTGTTGCGAATTTGGATATGAGTTTGAAAATCATTAAAAAGAATACATTTTTGAAGATTTGACGTCCATGCTACCTATTTTATGGAACTTTGGAACACTCCAGATTCTTGAAGGACTTTGAGAGATTGCTGGTCTAATTATTACAAATATTGGTCCTAAGACAAGAGTTTGATATAGAACTGTTTGTACTTCCAATATGGGTGTGCGTTATTAGCTGTTTTTTTAAAAATGATGTAAGATAACTTTTCTCTCCCTATAGGTTATAAGGTACTTCCACCCACATGTCCAGCGCATCATTCCCCCTCCTGTGTGCAGACCTGTGAATGAGAAATGTGCGAGTGTTGGTGTTATGGGCCCCACCAATGAATGCGTGTGTGAATGAGTTAGTGTGACAGCGGGTCTGCGAAGCAAGGAGGGTATTTGCATTCTCACTTTTTCCCCGGGTTGTTGTTTGTGCTGGATCCGTTTTTCTGGTAGTGGAGGATGGTTTTATTGCATTGGTTTGGTGATTATTGCTTGTAAATTGCTTATTGATTATTGACTGTGGATAAGTATAGGTTTATGCATTAACACTCTATGTTGAGTCGCGTTGCGTTCCATGTTGTATGACGATTTCTGGGATGTAGGAAGTCGGAAGTTTGTAACGATTCCATAGTAGAGCAGAGGTAAGTGCTGTTCTCTGGAAAAACGGAAATGTTGTTGTTGCCCTGTAAGTACACGGGGAAAACGTGTGACGATTGAAGTTGCACGACGCATTGTCTGGGTTCGATTGATTACATCGTTGTGTGTTGCCACTATAGACATTTTCTGTTTGGGAGAGATATATGGTAGCGGAAGGTCATCTGTGAAATTTTGGTCTTAAGTACCAGGAGTCCAAAAGGAGCTCTGATTACGCTTATCACTGGAAAGGTAATAGGTGTTCCCTAAGCTTGCTAGAAGGATAAAGTAGAGGGAAGTACTACTTTATTAACAAATGAAATAATCCTGTAGTAGGGTAGAGGTAAGCGCTGCTCTCAGGAAAGACAGGATTCTGTGTGAATGAACTACATTTTCCGTATGAATGTGTGTAAATGAAATAGCATTCAGGTTAATTGTGAACTCTGGTTTTAATTCTCAGGAGCATTGGGTCTCCAACAGGTGTTTTATTTCTGGAGAAACGGTTAGCTAATGCTTGCTAGAAGGGTGAAGAAGAGGGAAGTGCTACTTTATCAACGGATGTAACGATTCCGTTGTAGGGCAGAGGCAAGCGCTGCTCTTGGGAAAGACGGAATTCTTGTGAAAAAGGTCAGGACTATCCATTTGTTAGCGGAACAGATAATGGTGGCGTTTTTATGTCGTTACTAACAGAATTTTAGTAAAAGTGAATGTGAAAAGATTGCCGATAAATTTTGTAAAGAAGGGGTCAGCAGAACCAGGAGCAGCAAGAAAAGCTGACATCAGAAAGACCGCGCTGGGATTGGACAGTCAGTAAGTGACATAGATGCTCTGGATTGGTGCATTAGTGTGTGCCCAACTAGGAGTGGAGAATTACAGGGTGACTTACACGCTCCGGATTGGTGCGTTAGTGAGAGTCGCGCTGGGATTGGAGAATTGAAATAGTGACATAGACGCTCAGGATTGGTGCGTTAGTGAAGAAAACTAGCGATACAAGAAAAGAGAAAATGATGTATTTCGATCCACCAGAAAAGGAGAAAAAGTCCTGGTTTGGTAAAATCAAGAACATATTTAAAAAGGACAAACCGATTGTGACTAGAGAGGGTCAGTTGCTCCCTCCAGCGAAATCACCTGCATCTTTTATGATTACAAAATATGGTTATCATACATGTATTTGGTTAGACAATTAGGCAAAGTATACAAAAGATGATGGAGTTTGGGAATTTCCTAAACATGGTTCATTTAATTTATCGGTTTTGAAGAATCGGAGAGAAAGAATGATGAAATTAAAACCGAGACCTGGACCTACACAGTTTGAAGCATTGACAGAATGGGAAGATGAGATGTATGACACAGAACGACAACGGAGTGGCGGAAGGTATAGATATATGTTTGGTAGATCATATGGACAAGAAAATCATGATGATAGAATGAAGAGATGGCGAAGTGCAAATATGACTGATGGGTTGTTTCCTATGAGAAATGTGTAGGAAACCACTAGTACAAAATGTACGGAAAAGAGAAATAATACAGGATCGGAAGGTTATAAGTATGGTGTGCATGAATCAGAGGATGATGTGCTTGAGAACATGTTTTATAAAAAGCCACCCCCATATCAACCAAATTCCACAATGACACCGAGTGCCCCAGTAAAAGAATCGCCACAGAATATAAAATTTGAGACAGTACCACATGAGGCAGGAAGAAATAATCCTTTTAGAGAAACAGAAAATACTCAAGTTAGTAAAATGGCTAATGAAAATTCAGCTGAATTAGCTAGAACTACTTTAGAATTGACTGAGAAGATTAGAGAACTAACTAAAAATATGGAAGCAGTAACTGTACCTGTAACAATAGGACCTGTAATGCCGATTTTTGATAAACAGAAGGATTGTCTGACGATTCCTTACAATGGAAACAGAGAAAATGAAATACAAAGACGAGATACAAGAGAAAATTTGTGGGGACAAACGCTAGGAATTTCTGAACAAAGTACTCCTAAAATTTTGACAGTAAATCAGGGTTTAGTAAATAGAGCAATAATGATGACAGTCATTACCAGGATCACCAAAAGGATTAGAACAGACACAAAATGAAATGATTACTGTAGGTCCTACTTCTGATGAATTAAGCGATTGGCTGAGAAGTTTGCAACAAAAAGATGCTGAGCCTAAACCTTTAGATGTGTCCAAATTAAAAAAAGTATTAGAGGAATTAATAGTAGGGACTATTCCTACAGAAAAATTAAAGAGCTATCAGGATGAAGAATTAATGTTTCTATGTAAAAGCATAACATGGAGAGCCAGAAATGTACATGAAAGACTTGAAGAAGTGGCAAATGAAATGGGTATTGATTTTGAAAAGGTAAAGTCATTACAAAAATCATATAGAGTAGATTTTTCTGAAAAAGACATTGAAAACCTAAACACAACAGGACGAATGATTCAGATTAAAGATTTAATCATATTACTGAGAAAATGGGGTGATGTAGACAAATGGAAGAGTAGATCATTTCGAAAACGAGATGATGCAACGGATAAAACGTTTGCAGCTTACCCAGTAAGAGAAAAGGAAAAAGTAGTAACTGAATGTCCCATGAGAGAGATTCCAGGTGGAGGCTATGTACATGTCCCCTGGACTAGACAAGATATTTTGTCCTTTACCAATGATATTCCATGACTGCGCGAAAAGCCAGTTGAGTGGTACAGGTTCATAAAATTATCAAAGGTTCTATTGATTGATTTGAACAATCTTTTTGATATAATAGTGCCTGCAGATTTATGGACAGAGTGCAAGGTAATGATTAGCTGGCCTACACAAGAATACCCTAGAGATCCAAAAACAGGTGCCCCTGATCCAGAAGTAATGAGAAAATATGAACAAGTAATTACTTTTCTGAAAAATAAAGTACCTCCTAAAGAACTGATTGGGTAAAAATTGATAGAACTCATCAAGAAGCGAAAGAATCGGTACATGCTTACTATAAAAGGCTGATTCTTGCCTTTAAGCAGTATAGTGGTGATGAAAACTTGAGTGAAAAGGATTTGAGTTATTTTGTATATCGATTTGTGTATGGATTGCAACCAGAAGTGAGTGAAATGATTAAACAGCATACAGTTGATTGGCAAAATAAAAAGATAGACGAAGTACTAAGACATGCAAAATATTTTAGTGATGAAATTGAGGTAAAGCAGCATAAATAAAAAAAAAAAGCCATGTGGGCTCAAGTAAAAGTAGCAGAAAGACAGGAAGCACAATTGATTGAACAAGCAACTGGTACAGGTACGAAACAAAAATGTATTATTGGAAAAGGGAAAGGACAATTTAATACAAATGAAGCAAAAAAGAAATGGCCATGTCATAATTGTGGAAGAATGGGGCATTGGAAATCCGAGTGTAAATTTCCCCCGAGTGTTAATGGTGATAATACATCATTGAATTCACAGGTGTAGAAAGAGGTGAGTTGTCAACCGCAGCAACAGCAGCAGGTTGTTCCCCAACAGAATTAGGCGCCAAAACCGCCTTTTCTTCAGAGCGTAAATCATCAGAAATACAGTAATGAGACAGGATTCTACAACGAAGAACAGGTAACTAAACTGCCGCGCGCTAGTGCTTTTTCGCAGTATTGGCTACAACGTGATGAGAGTGAGTCAGAAGAAGGTTATTGACGGTGCCGAGGGGAGGAAGAGGAGTGCGTACTTGGCGCTACTCTAGAAGTAGACCAGGCAGGCCCATTTGTGGATGGAAAGGTAAATGACGAAAACATTACTTTCCTAGTAGATACTGGTGCTACTCGTTCAACTGTTAGGTCAGCTGATGTTAAAAATCTTCCTCTCTCGGACGAAACAATCCAAGTAGTTGGAGTATCCAACAAACAGATAAAAACGTATCTCACTGATCCAGTAAAAGTTAGCATAGGGAAATTTTCTGAAATGCACCGCTTTGTCGTGTGCGATTCAAGGCCTGTAAATTTGTTAGGGAGAGATTTGCTGTGCAAGATATATTGCACTATATTTTGTACTCCCGATGGTGTAGCATTTGAGACTCCAGATGAAGATGTACTGTATAAAATGACTATGGCTAATACGGAACCTGAGATTACTGAGGCATTTGCTGTATTTAACCCCGAAGAGCTGCCTCAAGAGCTGAAAAAGACAGTAAAAGCGTAGGTATGGGATTTCACAGGAGAAGATGTGGGATTAATGAAAAATGTAGATCCAGTGAAAGTTGCTATAAAAGAAGGAATAATTTACCCAAATATTCCCCAGTACAAATTGACACCCGAGATAATTGCAGGAGTTACTCCTATAATAGACAGAATGATCAAGCAAGGCATTCTGATAGAAATAATGAGCAGTCCATGTAATTCACCAATTATGGGCCTGAAAAAGCCTAATGGAACATTTAGAATAGTACAAGACCTGAGGAAAATAAACAAAATTGTTGTGTCATGTTTTCCCATTGTACCAAATCCATCCGTGATTTTGTATCAGATTCCTCATGATGCAGAATGGTACACAGTGATTGACTTGTGTCATGCTTTCTTTTCTATCCCACTGCATCATGACAGTCAACAAATTTTTGCGTTCCGATTTGGTGAACGTATCTTGGCATGGTGCCGAATTCCACAGGGGTACACAGAGAGTCCCTCAATATTTAATCAGATATTGAAAAAGTCTCTAGAAGATTTAAAAATGCCTGAAAGTTCAGTTCTGGTACAAGATATAGATGATTTGCTTGTAGCATCAAGAACTCGAGAAGCTTGTGTAGTGGATACCATTGCTCTGCTGAATCATTTGGCAGATGGAGGACTTAAATTATCCCCATCGAAATTGCAATTCTGTCAGAAAGAAGTACAATATTTAGGCCACAAAATCGAAAAAGGACTGAGAAAAGTAACTGCAGTTAGAATCAAGATAATAAAAGGAATGAGAGCCCCAATGACACAAAGAGAAGTGAGAATGTTTCTTGGAATGGTTGGATATTGTCGTCAGTGGATAAGTAACTTTTCCCTGATTGCAAAACCTGTGGTACGCTTGACGAGAAGTGATGTAAAAGACCCCATTCAGTTAAATAAAGAGGAATTAACGGCTTTTAAATAATTGAAATACAGTTTGTGTGAAGCACCAGCACTTGGTATGCCTGATTATGAAAAGGAATTTGAACTCTATTGCAGCAAAAGAAATGAATGTGCACTTTCTGTATTAATACAAAAACATGGAAAACTAAGGAGACCAATTGCATATTTCTCAGCTATATTAGACCCTGTAGCTGTAGCATTGCCAGGTTGTTTGAAAGCTGTAGCAGCCACTTGCAAGAATTTGGAACAAAGTGAAGGAATTGTGATGGGATATCCTGTGAGAGTGTTTGTACCACACGATGTGGCGATCCTTTTAACAAGCAGCTGCACCCAGTTTATGACGCACAGTCGTCTGACTAAATGATGAGAAAATCATCCTAGGTGCAACAAATGTACGCCTGGTGAGATGTCTGAATGTGAATCCTTCAATGTTATTACCTGATGCTGAGAATGTGGAAGTCATAGATGATGTGGATTATGACTGTTTGGAAGTGCTTGACTTCTGTACCAAACCACAACCTGATATAAAAGATGTACCTTTGACAGAAAGTGACTATGTGATGTTTGTGGATGGATAATGCTTGAGAACAGATGAGGGAATTCTAAGTGCAGCATATGCACTATGCACAGTGGCAGCAGTGTTGGAAGCATCGTGTCTTAAAGGAGTAAAACCAGCCCAAGTTGCTGAACTATTTGCCTTAACAAGAGCATGTAAGTTGGGAAAGAATGTGAGAGTGACTGTGATAACCGATAGTCAATATGGCTCCGGTGTAGTGCATGATTTTGGCCAAATTTGGTCACAAAGAGGATTTTTGACATCAAGTGGAACTCCTATAAGGAATGCTGAAGTGGTTGGAAAATTGCTTGAGGCGATACAGCTGCCTAAGCAGTTAGCTGTCGTGAAGTGTGCAGCCCACACAAAGTCCAATGACTATGTATCGGCTGGCACTCAGTTTTCCAACGATATGACTCAATATTGCACACGGAATCAGAATTCAATAAATAGGGGAAGAGAAAGAGAAATGAATTCATGTCCCTTGTTGTTTACTAACACTGTAAATACATGGGAGGAAGTAAGGTAGTTGCAGGAAGAAGCAGGAGATGAGGAAATGAGACAGTGGGTAAAAGCAGGATGTGCACCACGGGAAACAGATCATGTGTGGATTTATCAGGATGGAAGACCAGTTATGCCTGATAGAATGGTGTCTGCCATGGCACGGATGTATCATGGACAAGCACATGTAGGAAGAGATGCAATAATCAGACTTTTTAAACAGACATGGTATAATGCGAAATTTAGACTTGTAGCTGAAAGTCTTTGTCAGAGATGTCTTATATGTCAGCAGTTCAATCCTGGAAGAAAAACAGTGGTAAGTCTGGGAACGATAGGTCGAGAAGGAGGGCCTTTCACCAGAATGCAGAATGACCTCATTGAAATGCCCCCCTGTAACAGGTTGAGGTATGTCTTAGTGATGGTTTGTCTGTTCTCACGGTGGGTGAAAGCATACCCAACGAGAAGAAGTGATGGAATTACAGTAGCCAAGCTATTATTAAGAGAGTTCATTCCTAGGTTTGGTTTTCCAGTCACAATTGAGTCAGATAGAGGAAAACATTTTCATAATGAAATCATGAAGTCGATTTGTGAAGCATTGAATGCACAACAGAAACTACATTGTGCCTATCGCTCAGAGGCTTCTGGTGTGGTGGAACAAGTAAATGGCACCATTAAAAACAGGCTGGGAAAGATATGTTTAGCCACAGGTTTGAAATGGCCTGATATCTTGCTTCTGGTACTCATGACTATTAAATCAATTCCAGATAGGAATACAGGTCTGAGTCCCCATGAAATTGTCATGGGAAGAGCAATGCGACATGTTTTCATACCAGTCAACAAACTATTGCCTTTATCTGATGACTTGGTATTGGATTATTGCAAGGGGTTGGCTGATTCCGTTCATCGGATGCCACCACATTGAAAAGAAGCCAGCTTGTGATTTGAGCCCAGGGGACTGGGTGAAAATAAAAGTGCACAGAAGACGAAACTGTTTGGTCCCACGTTGGGGAAAACCATGTCAGGTGATCTTGACCACGAAAACAGCAGTAAAATGTGCATGAGTGAAGAACTGGATTCATGCTAGTCACACCTTGCGAATTCCAAACCCCGTGGATAATAAGGAGGGAGAATACTTTGAAGAACCAGATACAAGCTCTGAATCAGATACTGAAGAAATAAGAACGAGACAAATTCCTGAAAGGGGGGAATCAGAACAAAGTCAAGCTATTGCACCAGAGAACCTTCCTTTAAGAAGAAAGTTACAGATTTCTGAAACCAGCTCAGAATCAGACACCGAACCGGTCCAAGCACAAACGAGAGAGATTAAAAACAGTGAAGAGACTGTGAAAGAAATTTTTGATAAGACTGTCCCGAATGAACGTTCAAGAGAAATTCCACCTGAAGTAATAAAATTAGATGGTAAGGTACCAGATACAGAGAGTGAGGGAAAGATATTTGTGGAAGACCCCCGAGGAGTTGTAGGAAACTCACACATCCAGTTAGAGGAAGGGACAGTTAGTCAGCAGGAAGATTGTGTGGAAGAACCACGAGGAGGAACAGAAATAGGTAATAAAAAAGAAGTGGTGGAAAGAGGAACTACTGAAAGTAAAAGTCGCGTTGGAACTGAATCAGAGGACAGTGATGAAGAGGTACCAGAAGGTCGAGTCCTGAGAAAGAGAGCATGGAGAACTGAGAAGAATGAAAAAGGAAGTAAGTTGAAAAGGCCAGCAAGAGATGAAATTTGGCCTAACAAGATAAAGAGATTAAGATACAGATTGACACAAGTAAATTCATCTAGAGCTGAACAGGTGAATGAAGTGTCTAGCCAAGAGAAATTGAAAGACGTGGAACAAACGACAGCAGAAGAAAATAAGAGAACGAGAAAACCTAGCCAGAAGTATAAGTCGCCGGAATGGTCATATGTGGCACTGCCTGAAATAAAAGAAGAGGCAGACAGCCAAGGGGATCTAGAGGTTACTGTACCAGGAGTGGTTGAGGAAGACGAAGAATCGGAAATCCTGAGAGTTATCTTGTCCGATATCGGAGAAGAGACGGATGTTCAGGAAATTCTGCAACAAGACTACGAAAGAAAAGTAAATGACAATCAAATGCCAAACTGAAGAGATAAAAGTGTTAAAAATGGAGAAACAATAAATTACCGGAAAGAAATAAAACTGAAAAGAACCAACTAGGAGCTTAGAGCCTTGGGTTAGACAAAACTAGTTGTGAAGTAGAAGAGGCTAAGTCAAAAGACACTGATCATTTTTCGAAATGGCAAACACAGAAAATAGAAAATCTAAATGTGTGTTCCTTAGAAGATGGTTCAAAATGTGTTGTTGTTGAACAGGATTACTAATGCTTCTGTGGAGTGCGTTAGCTCTAATGGTTTCATTTAAGGTTACACTAGAAACAATAGAAGGACATAGCGAGAATACAACTAATGTAGAAGAGACTCAGAAGGTATATCCGACTAAAATAGATAGAAATTATTTACATAAAGATAGGTCTAAAACTGATTTTTCTAAAAATGTATTTTCAAAATTACTATACGAATATGTGAAGACGATGGACGTGAGGGATTGCTATGTCTGTATGCAGTTGCCAGCGTCTGTATCTGAGGGAGTGACTTACCATCACCTCCCAGTAACATATGGAATAACATGTAGTGTAATAGCAAGTTTGTTTTACAAAATAGGGAAATTAGAATATTATTTTTCAGACGTAGATAATGTATTTTCATAAGTACCTGTAATTAACAAGTTGAATAAAGTAAAACCTGCAAATGTGTTAGGTGAATTTTTCTTAGAAACTAAAGAATTAACATTAGCATCAATATTTAGAAATAATCTAACTTGCAGTTTAAAGAAGGAGGAGAAGGTTTTCTTGGATATGAAGAAAGGGGATTAAAAATGCAAAGGAAGGTACCTGAGGGAAAAGAAGAAAAGACAGTCTGGGATGTTGAAAGAGAAAAACATTTGAAAGGAGAAGCTAGTCCAACAATGGCTTTAGATTGGCCTCAGAAAGGGAAGTTGTGTATTAGAAGGAATCAAACTGCATATGATAATTATTTTGTAGGCACCAGTGATTGACATGATACTTATAGAATCATGGGAGGATGGGGATTTAAAGGAGGAAATGATCCAGTTTGCCCTGGATTATATTTTATCTGCGGGAACAAAGCATATTGTCAATTACCAGATCATTGGTATGGCACATGTTATCTAGGCCTGGTTTTCCCAAAGATATTCCATGTGGGAAGAGGAAAAGATGGTGCACATGAGTTAGGTAGTCAATTAACACATAGATAAAGAGAATCTTGGTCAGAAATTGTAGGAGACATTTTCGGAGCATTGATACCAGCAGTGGGAATATCTCTGAATGCACACAAAATTAGAAAACTATCAGCAGTAGTGGATCGCTTGTCAACAAGCACCGCTGGAGGATTTTTATTGGTAAATACTGAAATGGTTGCCATGCGTGCCATGGTAATGCAAAATCGACTTGCCCTTGATATAATTTTTGCAAAAGAGGGTGGAGTCTGTGGAATGCTGAAAGTTCAACATTGTTGTACTTACATTCCTGATGAAGTCAAGATTTGAAGACATACATTAAGAATATAACTGATTTGCATGATGAAATTGTTCCACTGCAGGATGAAGGTATTTGGGAAAAGATTGGGAAAAAGTTTTCTACTATTAAGAACTTCTTACTTAATCTAGGTAGTACCTTTATTGGTAAGATATTATTTTCAGTAACATATGTGATTATTTTAGTATTAATTCTAAGACTAGGATGTTTATGTAGCAAGAAATTAAATTACAAAAACATATAAAAAGAGAAACTGTAAGAAATAAAGAGAAAGAAAGAAAAGAAAGAGAATTTGAAGAAATAGAATTAGAAGAGTGGAAAGACAATATGTATAGAAAAACAAGAGAAGAAGAGACCGGGGAAACAGTAATGTAATCTAACAAATGAATAAGAGAAGGGAATTCATTTCTTTTACTCATTTTTTTTTCAAAATTTAAAGGTAGTGTGGTGATGTTAAAAATCACCAAAGGGGGGATTAATGGAGCAGGTAGTGCAAGATTATGTATGCCTCCTCTATTTTGCATGAAAGTATTAATTGAATAACCTACTTATTATAATTTAGTAATGGTGTGTTGTGATATATTAAAATTAACCAACCTGCATACACAAATTACACGTGGGAACTAGCTATTTGCATGGCAAAATAACTCTAATAACTAAAATATGTACACATATTAACAGTAGTATATGTAATAATTATGCTTTATGTTGCTTTTATGACGTTTGCACCTTTGTGGTGGACCGTAAAGGTGAATATACTGCTTTAAATGTCGCTATATGCTAGGAAAATAGTAATACATAAAGGGATTAGTGAAGGTATAACATTAGAAGCATCATTTCTTTGTATTAATTACTGTTTTGTGTTTGTTTCGCTTAAGTTGGCATTTTGGCCTATCGAAAGCATGGCGTCAGAGACCGAGTTCAGAAGTGGCCACCGTCTCATGAAGCGCGAAGTCTACTGCGCCGAATCGGATGTCTCTGTGAACTTCCTAACGACCTCTGTACATGCCGTTCCTGTCAAGGATAGATTATTGGTGGACTGCCAAAGGACCCCGGATATTCGGAACTGGTATAAATGAACAATGGACCTTTTAAACTAGAAGTCGAAATATTGCAACAATCGGAATTTGGTCATAACCGGAAACATATCAGCAAAATCCATGTGAACCTGGACTATACAAAATCGGACGTTTTCCCCCGACCAATTGAAACCTTTCTCCGCCCAAAAATGTTTCATGTTATCCCAAAATTTATTATAAAAAGAGTAGTAGATTAGGGAGGGGCTATCTATTCTATTCTTTCCAGACCTTTTCGACTACATTCGGCGGTTATTATTACTGCATACCCTCTTTGACCCCACAGGCGATGACGGATGCTGGCACGATTTCTGGTCCTTTGATGATCTTTGGGACTATAACGTGCTGAGTAAAGGACTTTCGGACTCTGAGATCTGGCCTGTTCTTTGGACAATTTTACGACAAAATTCGATTATGCTGAGCCAATGAAATTGAGAAAACCCAGATAGCCAGAAAAGGTAAATATGGTGTTCTACGATTTAATTAAATTGATCTAGAAAATCTAAGATTTGAAGAGACAAATGCTAATCTGATGACATTTTTGATAAACAAATATTGATTAACCGAAATTATTAGTTTGTGGTTCTTCTCTAAAGAGAATAGAGGATTCTGAGTCTTAAATGTGTCTTAGCTTTTTCTAAATCACCATCAACCAATCCAACTATTTTGTCCGATCAACTAAGTGGGCGGAGTGCCTTGATGTTTAGGATTAGGAATCTATAGGTGGCGAATGTTAATGTATATGATGTAAGATAACTTTTCTCTCCCTATAGGTCATAAGGTACTTCCACCCACATGTCCAGCGCATCATTCCCCCTCCTGTGTGCAGACCTGTGAATGAGAAACGTGTGAGTGTTGGTGTTATGGGCCCCACCAATGAATGCGTGTGTGAATGAGTTAGTGTGACGGCGGTTCTGCGACGCGATGAGGGTAGTTGCGTTCTCACTTTTTCCCCGAGTTGTTGTTTGCGCTGGATCACGACGATCTTCGATGGCTCTGCGACAATGTTCGCAGCGACGAAATGCGGCCCGCTAAACAGCGGTGCGACGATCTCACTCAGCGGCGGCAGGCTCTGCGACGACGCTCGCAGCGACGTGAATCTTCCTGCTCCGGGGGCGATGCGCTCTGAAGACGAACACAACGTGGACGTTGCAGCGGCGATAGGCGCTGCGACGATCTTTGCGGCGACGGAAATGTTCTCGCTAAGCCGTCGGTGCGGGAAAAAGTTGCGGATCTTTAACTTCTTTTCTCTTGGTCAGGTTCCCAACAGCAGGCACAACTTCCAGAGGCCCCACAATTGGATCAAGCACTCTAGGAAGGGAAGAACTCACACAGCAGAGTTCAGGGGGAAGCTGGGGGTGAAGTCCTTTTGTTCCTGGGACTTCTTAACAGGAGGGGTGTCCAATGTGTACAGAAAGGGAAGGGTTAAGCCTGGCCAGTGTGGACACTGGTCAGGTCAGCATGGCAGTTAGCAACTGCACCCTGGCACTGCGGTGGCAGGCCAGTGACACTATTTTAGGACTACTCCTGTGGGTGGCACAATCAGTGCTGCAGGCCCACTAGTAGCATTTGAATCAGCAGCCCTGGCACACTCAGTGCACTTTACTAGGGGCTAACAGGTGAAACAAATATACCAATCAGGGATAACCAATCAATATAACAATGTACCTAGGGAGCACTTGCACTTTGACACCGATCAGCAGTGGCAAAGTGCCCAAAGCATCTAAACCAGCAAAAACGAAATCCAGCACAGCGTCAGAAATACAGGAGGTAGAGGCAAAAAGTCAGGGGAAACCATGCCAAAGATGCCAGGTCTAACAATGTTGTTTGTAGATGAGTTGGCGATCTAAATGAAAACCCAAATATTTACATACGTCCACCAGAGATAAGATGCTGGAATTTTTCCTCCACACAATTTTGGGGCGTTTTTTATGGATACTGGAGAAGTATAAAATGTTCGATTTTTTTAAATTAATTATTAGTTGTTCTTTTGAGGTGTAAATCACTAGTTGAGAGATCAGACACTGCAAATCAAGGGTCGTTTGGGAGAGCAGCAAAATGTCATCTGCATATTGCAGGCTAACTATTGGGGCATTTCCCAACTTATGAGAATTGCCCTAAGTTAGGCAAAGGTTGCTCTCTAAGTCGGTGGTGTAGATGTTAAATAAGCTGGGCACCAGGACACATCCCTGCTTTAGCCCTTTGGTTCTCAAGAGCTTCTTAGTTAAGCTCCGGCCATCCCCTTTTTTTATTTGAACCCAAGTTTGCGAGTACAGGTTAATGATTGCTCCTAATATATTCGAAGGGGCACCCCAATCTTTCATTTTGGCCCATAGCTTGGATCTTGGCACTTTGTCAAAAGCTGCTTTGAGATCTACGAAGCATGCGTAGAGGATGTTTGAGTTGACAAATTGCTTGAAAAGGGAAGTATATTTGTCAAGGTGCCCATACCGGCCCGGAATCCGGTCTGCGTTTTCGGTATCAAGTTTATGCTGCCGACCCAGGTCTCCAGATCTGTCAATAAGCTTCATGCTTAGATCTTTGTCTCTACATCAATGAGGGCTATCAGTCTGTAGTTGCTTGGGTCTGAGCTGATTTGTATATGGGCTAAAGGATATTGCCCCACCAGGTGTCGGGGATGATACTGGTCTCTAAGATGTGTAAGAACAGCGAAGTTAAGTGACTAGACCAAAAAGCTGGATCGTTCCTGAACAGGGCATTCAGAAGGCCATCAGGGCCTGGGGCCCCATCTGATCTCAAAAGTTTGATTATGTTTGAGACCTCCTTTTGAGTAATCTGTGCTTGTTCTTTCCTTAGCTCATGCTTGGTTAGGTCTCCACTTTCTTTTTGGGTTTCTCTGACTTCTTCTTGAGGTTTCTCTTTGGCTAGATTTTCTGAGCCATTAGCTAATGACTCCTCAGATGGTTGTCTATGAGAAGAATCTAGTTCCTCTTTAATGCTTTGGTTCAGGTCGTCGGATTTTATGCTCGAACTAGTATGCATTTCGATCTTGTTTGGAGCATCAGCAGTGCTAGCTGCACTCGTGGGGGCTGTGATATTATATCAATCAATCAATCAAGGCATTTGTATAGCGCGCTACTCACTCGGAGGGTCTCAAGGCGCTTGGGGAGGATGGGTCCGCTACTGCTCGAACAGCCAGGTCTTGAGTTGCTTCCTGAAGGCGAGGTGGTCTTGGGTCAGGCGGAGGTGGGTGGGCAGGGAGTTCCACGTCTTGGCGGCCAGGTAGGAGAAGGATCTTCCTCCCGTTGTGGCTCTTCGGATGCGGGGGACGGCGGCGAGGGCGTGACTGGTCGATCGGAGCTGGCGTGTGGGAGTGTAGAAGTTGAGGCGGTCGTTGAGGTATCTTGGGCCTTGGTTGTGGAGGGCTTTGTGTGCGTGGGTGAGGAGTCGGAACGTGATTCTCTTGTTGACGGGGAGCCAGTGCATGTTTCTTAGGTGCGCGGAGATGTGGCTGTGTCGGGGGATGTCCAGGATGAGTCGAGCTGAGGTGTTCTGAATCCGCTGGAGTCTTTTCTGGAGTTTTGCAGTGGTTCCGGCGTAGAGGGAGTTGCGGTAGTCCAATCAGCTGGTGACGAGGGCCTGGGTGACCGTCTTTCTGGTTTCAGTGGGGATCCACCGGAAGATCTTCCGTAGCATGCGTAGGATGTTGAAGCATGACGAGGAGACGGCGTTGACTTGTCTGGTCATGGAGAGGGAGGAGTCCAGGATAAAGCCCAGGTTGCGTGCGTGGTTCGTTGGTTTGGGTGCGTTGCCCAGGGCAGGGGGCCACCAGGAGTCGTCCCAGGCAGAGGGCGACGATCCCAGGATGAGGACTTCCGTCTTATCTGAGTTCAGTTTCAGGCGGCTGTTCATCATCCACTCGGCTACGTCTTTCATCCCTTCGTGTAGGTTGGCCCTGACGGTGGCGGGGTCGTTGGTGAGGGAGAGGATCAGCTGGGTGTCGTTGGCGTAGGAGATGATGTTGAGGTTGTGTTGGCGTGCGATGGCTGCGAGGGGGCTCATGTAGACGTTGAAGAGGGTGGGGCTGAGCGATGATCCCTGTGGTACGCCGCCGATGACTTCGGTGGCCTCGGATCTGAACGGGGGAGGCGGACTCTCTGTGTCCTTCCGGCGAGGAAGGAGATGATCCACTCCAGTGCCTTCTCTTGGATTCCGACATTGCTGAGGCGCTGCACTAGGGTGCGGTGGCAGACAGTGTCGAACGCCGCGGAGAGGTCCAGGAGGATGAGGGCCACTGTTTCCCCGTTGTCGAGCAGGGCTCGGATGTCATCAGTGGCTGCGAGGAGGGCGGTCTCGGTGCTGTGGTTGGCTCGGAAACCGGACTGCGAGAGGTCGAGGGAGCCATTCGTCTCGAGGAAGGCGGCCAGCTGTCTGTTGATGGTCTTCTCGATGACTTTAGAAGGAAATGGGAGGAGCGAGATGGGGCGGTAGTTTTTGAGGTCGGTGGGGTCGGCTGAAGGTTTCTTCAGGAGGGCGCTGAGTTCGGCGTGCTTCCAGCTCTCCGGGAAGGTTGCGGTGTCGAAGGAGGCATTGATGATGTCTCGTAGATGGGGAGCGATGACGGAGTCGGCCTTGTTGAAGACGTGTTGGGGCAGGGGTCGGTTGGAGATACGGAGTGGATGGAGTTCATCGTGCGTATGGTTTCTTCGGTGTTGATCGGGGTCCAGGCGCGGAGGGTGGTGGTGTGGGTGCTGGTGCGATCGTAGGGTGCGTCGGCTGTGTGCTGAAGCTGTTGTGTATGTCTGCGATCTTGTTGTGGAAGTACGAGGCGAGGGAGTTGCAGAGGTCTTGCGATGGGGTGATGTCGTTATTTCCGGCGCTGGGGTTGGAGAGCTCTTTGACGATGTTGAAGAGTTCCTTGCTGTTGTGGGTGTTGTTGTCCAGCCGTTCCTTGAATGCTGTTTTCTTGGTGGAGTGGATCAGTTGGTGGTGTTTTCGAGTGGCGAGCTTGAGGGTGGTCATGTTGTCTGGTGTCGGGTCTCTGCGCCAGGCTCTCTCGAGGGCTCGGCAGTTCTTCTTGGAGCTCTTGAGTTCGTCGGTAAACCAGGGTGCTTTCTTACAGCCGGTTCTGCTGGGCGGGGTCCTGAGAGGGGCGAGGTCGTCTGCGCAGTTGTTGATCCACTTCGAGAGGTTGTTGGCGGCATGGCTGGGGTTCGCTGAGCTGGCGGGAGGGTCCTGGCTCAGGGAAGCTGCGAGCTGGTCGGCTGTGATCTTGTTCCAGCTTCTGCGTGCAACCTGTTGCTGGTGGTGGATTGTGTTCTTTCTGAAGCTGAAGTGGATGCAGCTGTGGTCCGACCAGTGGAGTCCGGTGGCGTGGCTGAAGGAGATGTCCTTGCTGGAGGAGAAGACGGGGTCAAGCTTGTGGCCGGCGTAGTGGGTGGGGGTGGTCACCAGCTGCTTGAGTCCGAGGTGTTGCTTTAATGTGAGCTCTCCAGTTTTGCTCCGTTAAATCTGAGTTGAAGTGGTGATGTTTGCCATTTAGCAGAAAGTCGATGTTTACCCAAAACTGTTTAGAGTTTCTCTGCTTACTAGCGGGGAGCATGTTGATCTCAAATTGTTCCTTGTGTGTTCGCTTGGCCACCTTAATTTCCTGTTTTAGGTCCTTTTTTGTTTTTTCTATTGTTGTAAGGATCATTTGTGGCAGTTGGGAACCCTTGGTTCGAAGTGTCCTTAGTTGTTTATTTAGCAGTGTTTTTATAGTCCGTAGTTTTGATGTGTACCACGGCGCCCCGCCGCTTTTTGGGGTTTTGGGGCCACTGTAGTTAATTTGAAATTTCTTGTTTATGTTAGTAACAAATGACTCCCAGGTCTCTATTATGTCTTGATCTGCTTCTGGGGATGTTAATAATGAGCAGCAGGTGTCCATTATTGAGTCGATGTTGTTTTCATTCCAAGTTAACCGTTTCAAATTATAGAATTGTGTTGATAGTGTAAGAGGCTTGGCTCGCTCTGACCCATTCGGACTGATGGTTAGTGTGAAGGTCAGAGGGTAGTGGTCGCTTTCAACTTGTGCCTGTATATGAAATTCCGTTATGTATGGAAATAGATCAGGGTACACTAGGGTAAAATCAATTGTTGAGCCTGTTTTCCTTGTGACCCTTGTAAATGCTGCTGGTCTGTCTAATGAACCTCGGCCATTTAGTGTGTACAAGAAGAGGTCGGCCAGTTTTGCGGAGCATTTCTATCCCAGGGTATCTTGTCTACTTGTATTGCCCTGTCTTGGCTGTGTGAAGCTTGCTAGGTTTCTCTCCTGTCCTTGAATAAAATTCATTTTAAAATCCCCCGTTATTATTATATTTTCGCTTGGATAGGTGAGTTTCAGCATTTTGATTACAGCGATTAATTGCTTGATTCTTTGCCCCTTCTGCTTTCCTGTAGGATGGATATAAATGTTCATGATTAGCAGGCACATTGAGGGCTGAAGATCTAGTTTAGTGCATTGCATCCAGGGGGAGTCAAGGTCGATGATTGCATCTTTCCAGAGAAAATCAATAGATATGAAGGTCGATAAGCCACCTTTTGCACTTCCGTACTGTGCCTCCTTTTTTGCTGGAGTGAGGATTTCTTTGTAGCCTACTAATGGGGAATTTTTTTCTGCCAAGTTTCTTGAAATAGGAGTATATCATACTGGTAGATGAATTCTACAAAATCGTCTTCTTCTAGCTTTGTGACAAAGCAATTTACGTTCCAGGAGCACATCCTGCAACCCTGCACTTTCCCAAAGAGTGAGCGTGGTTTGGCTCATGCTTCTCCATGATGCTGTGTTGACGGTGTCACATGAGGGTGCACCTCAAGGTTCGCTGCTTCTCAGTGTGCTATCGTGATTGTAATTTGTCTGAGTATGTGTCCCTCTTCTGCCTCGGTATTGGTCTGGTACAGGGCTTTTGCTCCTTTTAGGACGCCCAGTATTTTTTGTCAGCTGTTGTAACGGACTTAGATAATGAGGGGGGTTCCACCTTTTTTAGCCCTATACCCCAATTAGAGAACTCTTCCCTGTGCTGCAAAATCTGTTCTATGAAACTATGATTGGTCCAGGTGGTGATTATGGATGATTCTGGGCCTGTTTGATTTGGATTCGATTTAAACTCAGTTCTGTCCAGATCGCAGGATTTTATGTGACTCAGGGATGGGAGTACTTCTAATAGTTTTAATATAGCCCTTCTATCCAATATGTCATTTGCTTCCCTCTTGCTGTATTGTAGAATTTGCTCTATTTTTTTGCTTTTATCTGGCCATGCAGAGTGTGTATATTGTTTTTTGCCCGATTACTTGATGTATCAAGTGATGCCCGGATTGAGGCTCGGTCCTGTGGGGCTGGGTTAAGATGATAATGTGCGCTGTTTCTTACGATTCAGCGAGAATTCGCGGCCGACGCGGCCTCAGTTCCTCCCAGCAATGGATCTCTTTTCTTGTCTCCTTTCGACTGGCTGCTCTCCTCTGGGTCCACTTGTCTACTGGTGATTACCTCTTATAGACTGAGGGTACTTGTGCTTGCTGGATAAAATCCCCTAACTAGAAAACTCGAGCCCTGACGTGCAAACTAGGTCAAAATCAGCGCTGCAGCCAAATTAATTAAATGACCTCCTGTGTGTTGTGTTCCAGGACTCTGCAGGGCAGCAGGGCAATAGCTCACTGGGGGGGGGGGGCGCGCCACGTGTGTGTGGCCTAGCACGATCAGATGGCACAATAAAGACACCAACTCCATCTTACATTAGGGCGCGAACTGAACTGTGCACCCGCCCCTTTATTTTTATACCAGCGTGCTCACGTCCTCCGACGTGAGCGCAAACTATGCGTTCTACCTAGAGCGCTAACTGTAACATCCCTCTCCAAGTTAGTCCTTGACAACAGTTCAAACTTTAGTTCGCAGCGTCACTTACTTGACATGCAAAGTCTCGCAATCGGCTGCTGGGCCTGGGGTTTTCTCTTAGCCCATACCTCGCAGTTCCCCGAGGAGCCGGGGCTTGGGTCGTTGGCGCGGCCTCTTGCTCTGGCCCGCTGTCCGGGCGTTCGGTACTGCTCGGCTCGGCCCTTGGGTTACCTCGCGAGATGGGGCTAGGCCCACTCGCTGGGAGGACCCCTGGGTCAGGCTCTTCACCCACGACGGTGGCTTCATGGTCGACCGCGGGCCTCCTCACCACCTTGAACCATGAGATGTTCCGGGTGACCAGCTCGCCTCCCCGGCGTGCTGTCACCATGGTCCCTTGCCGGTCGACTGTTCTCCAGTAGCCCTGTTCATACCGAGTCTTGAACTTTCCTCCGGGCCGCCGCTCTCATAGAACCACAGTATCCCCGGCGTGGATCTCCCTGGGCACCGCCCTTCGCGCTTTGCTGACCTTGTCGTTGCGCTCCTGGCGCCTCCGGAACCCCCTCTCCGCGTCGAACGGTGGGGCTGTCCAGTCTGGGGCGACTGGTAGCCCGTCTCGGCGAGCCCCTTGGCACATCAGGGCCCACGGTGCTTGACGAGTGGAGCAGTGGGGGGTACTGTGATATTCCTCCAGTTCTTGTTCCGGGTCTGACTGTTCCGCTACAGCGATGCGCAGTATTTTGTTGATGGTGCGCATGAGCCTTTCTACCTCTCCATTGGCCTGTGGCCACTGCGGGGTGATGCGTCGATGGCGGATGCCATGTGCTATTAGGAGCTCCCTAAACTCATGTCCTTGAAACGGGGGGCCCGTTGTCGCTCCACAATTCTTTGGGGCACCCAAACATCCCGAACATCTTTTCCAGGGCGGGGCCCACGTGCACGAAGGCTGTCGACGGCAACGCCTCCGCTAGTGGGTACTTTGAGTAGCTGTCAATGATCACTAACGTGACTCGTCCGTCAGGTAGACTCCTGAAGTCCACGCTGATCTTCTCCCATGGGCTTCTCCCATGCTCCTCGGTGATGATGGGAGCTGGCGGTTGGGCCAAGCTGGTCAACTGGCATGACTGGCAGCTGCGAACCGCGTCGTCTACGTAGGCATCCATGGTCGGGAACCATACTTTCTCCCTCATCCGAGCCTTCATTCTCTCTGTTCCCTGATGTCCTTTGTGCGCCAGTTGCGTGGCTCTGGTCCTGAGGGCAGCCGGGATAACGATTCTGGATCCTCGGCTAATGAGTCCCCCTCTAGTCACGCTCAGCTCGTGACGCACTCTCCACATGTGTTGGAGATCGTCTCTCCCTTCATGAGACCATGAGTTTGCTGCCTGGAGAAAACGCTGCCAGGTTCCCGCAAGTATGGTGTCCTTGACCTTGATGAGCACCGGGTCTTGTTCGGCCGCCTCCATGATTTCTTATAGCGTTAAGGCCCGGGGGTACACTAGGGCAGCTACCATGTCTAGATGGCTTTCAGCCTCCTCTTCCCCATCCATAGGTATCAGTTTGCTATGGGTCTCGGGGTGTCGGGATAGAAAGTCTGCTGGGTTTTTGGCCCCTGGCCTGTATACCACAGAGGTGTTGGTATTGTTGAAGGTTGATGGCCCATCGTTCTATTCGTGGGGGCGGGTGTGGCGCCGTTCCTCGGAATAGTGGCACTAGCGGCTGGTGGTCCGTCACCACTGTGAATGGGTGCCCGCACACGTACAAATGAAAGTGACGGCAGCTCCACCGAATCACTAGGGCCTCGCGCTCGATTTGGGAGTAGCGCTTCTCCGTGTCTGTGAGGGCCTTGCTGGCGTATGCCAGTGCTGCCCACTGCCCCGGTTCCTGCTCTTGCATTAGGACCGCCACTAGTCCTACCGGGCTGGCGTCTACTAGGGCTTCAGTCTTCTTGCTCGGGTCAAAGTAGACCAGTGTGGTCTGGTCCAAGAGGGCTGTCTTGATCGCCTCAAACGCTCCCGCTTCTGCATCTGTCCATCGCCACATTACATCGGTTTTGGTGAGGTGTCTGAGGGGTTCGGCTAAAGTGGCCAGGTTCGGGATGAACCGCCCACAGTAAGTGGCCATCCCAAGGAAGCTGCGGACCTCAGCAACTGATGTCGGAGCTGCGGCCGCTTTGATGGCATGGGACTTCCGGGGATCCACTTGGATGCCTTCTTTGGTGAAGACATAGCCGAAGAATTCGATGGTTTGCTGAAATAGTTGGCACTTCTCCCGGTGCAGGGTGACGCCATGTTCTTGCAGCCGTGACAGTGTGGCTCGGACGTGCCGGTAATGTTCTTCTACCGTCTTGGAGTAGATGAGGATTTCGTCACTCACGTTTAAAACTCCCGGTAGCCCGAGCAGGATATCCTTGATGGTGTTTTGGAAGATCTCCGCTGCCGAGGAGATTCCGAAATTCAGGTGTTTGTATCGCCTTAGTCCTAGGTGCGTGCTGAACGTAGTAATGTAGCGGCTTTCCTTTGCCAAGGTGAGCTGGTGGTATCCCAGGTTCAAGTCTAGTTTGGAGAACCACCGAGCTCCGTTTAGATCAGACACAATGTCATCCATGGTCGGTGTGAGGTGTCTCTCGCACTTGATCGCTTTGTTCGGGAGCCGCATGTCTATGCACAAACGGATTTTCCCCGGCTGACGTGGTTTTTCTGCGATCACCATGGGTGATACCCACGGTGTGGGTCCGGTCACCTTCTCGATCACCCCTTGTTCTTCCAACCTTTGGAGTTCCTCCTCCACCAGTAGATGGAACGGGATCCGCCTGTGCCTAAGGGCTGTCGGAGCCACCGCGGGGTCGATGTGCAGGTGTATCGGTGGCCTTTTAATCTTCCCTAGCCCTGAGAAGAGGTCCTTAAATGTATCCAGCAGGTCTTCCGCTTGCTTGTCCTGGATCTTCCTGAGGAATGCGATCAGCCCGAGATCTTCGGCTGCGTGACCGCTGAGTAGTGTAGCCACCTCCTGGTCAATGACGTGAATGTCAATGACTATTTCTGAGTTTTCTGCACTCACCGCTACCGTCATCTTCCGTTTTAGCGGCAATGGTGTGTCGCTCCCATAGGCGTAGATCCGGGCCTTGGATTGCCGGAGCTCCGGTCTCGGCCTGAGACGGTTGTACTGCTGTACGCCCATCACCATCACAGACGCTCCCGTGTCTATCACAGCGTTGACTTCTGTCCCTGCTATTAGTAGGTCGCATCGTGGCTGCGGTCTCCTGGTACTCTTCAGGGCTTTGTGAAGGATATGAAATACGTTTCATCACCATCCTCCGACTCCGTGCTCGAGTCCTTGTGGCCCCTGGCCCTCTCATATCTGGGCGGCGGTTGGGATGACAGCGACGTGTGTGAGAGCTGTCTTATGAGCTTCCTCTGCGGCTTGTCCCCCTTGTTCCCGCCCTTCTGTGTCTTCCTCCGGCAGACCGACGCAAAGTGGTTTTCGATTCCACAGTTCGTGCACACTTTTCCTCTTCCTGGGCACGACTTGAGCGGGTGATCTTCGTACCCGCAGTACCCACTCAGTTGGGTTTGGGCTGGGGGTCGCCGGTCTCGGGGCCTCTGCGGTCTTTCCCGCAGCCACACCGCATCCACCTTTTCTGTTTTCACCTCCACTGGTTTGTCTGTTCCCTTCACTAGGGCCTGGTCCATTTCCTCTGCTCGCGCCACCGACAGATCATGTGTCCGGGCCAGGACCAGGATATCGTTCATGGTGATGTTGGGCCTGCGAAGGATCAGTCCTCGAAGCGTCTTACTCCGGATCCCTAGTATCAATTGCGCCCTAATTTCTTCTTTGGCCCTTTCACTAACGAGGTGCGTATCCGTGAGGGCTCTTAAGCGTGTATGGAAGGCGTCCACGGACTCCCCTTCGCTCTGTCTCGCTTGGCGGAGTTTAAAATGCTCATAGTCCAGATTGACCTGCGGGTCGAAGTGCGCATTCAGAGCTGTCACTGCCGCTGCGTAGTCATCCTGGTTCCCCGTGTTAGGCAGGTGCTTGAAAAGGAGTTATATTTCTTCCCCCGTGTAGTGGAGTAGGAAGGACCTCTTCACCGCCCCGTCTGTTTCCCTTGAACTAATGAAATAGTTCTCCAGTCTGCCCAGCCAGGTTTGCCACCGCGGGGCAGCTGTCGTGGGGTCAGCGGCTTCGCTGAATGGGGGTAGGACCCCTGTCGGAGGGTGAAGGGGCAGCGCTCTGGCTTGGTCCTGCTGTTCCGTGTCACTCATTGTGGCGCAGGGATCACGTGTTCGGAGCACAAGTACAGCGGCCACTGACCTTTTCAGCCAACTAATCCACTTTTATTCTGGCGTGCGCCGCGCCGCCTTGCTGGGCGATGCACACTTCTGGCCTGTAGACCTTCAGGTGTTCTGTCGGCTGGAGCTGTGGCCTCGCGACCTCCAGGCAGGTCGTGTGAGCGTCTCCGGGTGCCAGCAGCTGTTCTGTGGAGGAGTTGCTGGGCTGCCCGGAGCTTCGGAGATTAGTTTATGAAGGGGTGGGGTGGGGGCCCACTCTCGTCGCCAGTGTTGTTGTGGTAAATAATTTAATTACCGGGACTTAATTTGATACAGAAACATAATAAAATAGCTCAGTAAATAAGAGGCAGAATCCGTGGTATTAGAGGTTCGGAATGGGCTTTATTCCAATGGTCGATTATAATCGGTTGCTCCAAGTTCCATCACCACGAAGGTTCAGGAAGTGAAGTACATACATTATTGACAATCAATTACTTTTATACAATAGGCATTACAGTGAAGCAAATACAAGAGGCGTGACAATTGATAGTGTTGATAATATATTCGTACGTAGCAAAAATAGGCGTAACTGGGAGTGATGAAAGAACGTCATTAGATGTGATGTCATAATAGGGTGGTTCTATGAAAGAATTTCGCAATGTCAGCAGAAATACTTGGCAGAGATGCGCGCGCAGCAGCATGACGTGTAATTGACGTGCAACTAGGGGGTGAAGGGGACTTGACATTTAGCTCTACATGTGGCGACAGAAGTCTGGAGGGTCAAGTCAACCTAATCCCAAATCATATCTAACATCCTATGTTTAAAGAACTAAGTTATCCAAAAGAGAAGTCTTCTTAGAGTAGAATCTTATTCTATACTGACTATACTGACTGTTAGTGCGTGTACAAGCGTCTAAGTGTCTACACTAGATGCGAGGGCGGAAATCTTCCATAGCAATAGGGCTATGAATTACTTGCATAAAGACAGAGAAGCCTGGCCTTTGCTCGGTAGCTGGAAGAATGTTTACTTAAACTACTAGACAGGAATGCATTGGGCAGGGAACGGAGCAGATAATTTCGAAGGTGAAATACAGTTTTTGGCAGGCAGCAGGCTGATGTCAGGCTTCGTGAGCCGCGCAGAGAATGAGACAAAGTTCATGGTCACAGATGCAGGCTCAGACTGGAGTTTTCAGAGGCAGAAGGCAAGAAGAGTTTGATGACAGAATCAGGGCCTACTTGCCTGGACTGTAAAATGGCATAAGTGAACCATATAAAGCCGGTGGCCTTTCATACTTAGGAATGGAATATCCGGCCTATTCATGGCGGATCTGACAGAGGACATGTTGACGGTGGACGCACAAGTGTTTGCGTCTTCATAACTGGAACTGGAGGGGACATACATGTACTTGTGATTCATACATGAAACCGTTGGGGTCCAAGATAGGGGACATAACTGATCAGAAAAATCCATATTTCCACATTGTGTTCCAGGACTCTGCAGGGCAATAGCTCACTGGGGGGCACGCCACGTGCGTGTGGCCTAGCGCGAGCAGCGCGCAATAAAGACACCAACTCCGTCTTACAGTCGGGCGCGAACTGAACTGTTCACCCGCCCCTTTATTTTTATACCAGCGCGCTCACGTCCTCCGACGTGAGCGCAAACTATGCTCTCTACCTTGCGCTCTAGCCGGAGGCTAGAGCACTAACTGTAACACTGTGAACCTGATGCTGCAGATGAATGACATTGCTTTCCTGTTCACGCTCACCAGGATGCTGCAGAAAGATTCACGAACCTCTTAAACTTCCCATTTCTCGGACCATAACATATATACCCGCTACACCCAGCATGATGATGTCACCTGCCAAGGGCGTGTCTGCCGGTCAAGGTCAGTCACATGCGGCGAACAGTGACGTGCAGATGTTTGCGCTGATGATCGCCACTTGGCGCCTCTGCACCATTCACAAAAAGGCCTCAAACAGCACCGCTCGTTGGAATGAGTGCGCCGGACTTACTCCTATCAGCAGCTGCACAACAGCACTTGCCCTCCTGTGCTTTTCTGGAGCTTTTCTGCAGACTTCACTCGAACAGTAGCCCAATTTCATGGGTTCTGCCGGTGGGTGATGTCCCCGATCATCGCCAAACAAAGTACATATTATGCACCATATGCTGATTTTCATCTGATGTTTATTCTTCATCTTAGATAACCCACAGAATGCAGCGTCTCACTGGCTCGGAGCTCGAATCGCAACTGACACTTGCCATTCGAACACCTTACCAGCATCCGCTCCATGCGGGAGTCTAGCTACAGTCAAAACAATGCTCATTATATAGGAATTCCAAATCACCCCATGTTAACATAAACCCTGGGCGTAGTTCGCAAAGTAGCGCTACGCGTAGCTACGCAAAGTGCACTTTACACTACGCGAGCTATGCGTAGCACTTCGCGAACTGCGTAGTACCCTGTTCGCACTGTGCAAGATGCCGTTTTCAATGATTGCACAGTGCGGACAATCATCCGGCACTGTGCAATCATTGAAAACGGCATCTTGCACAGTGCAAGCTGTAGTCTTCTGCCGCTCTAGTAGATTTTTACTCGAGCGGCAGCTTTCTCAACGCGGTCTGGTAGTTTCTCATCGCAAGCGGTCGCGAGCATACGCGACCACTCGCAATGAGAAACCTGACCTCCCCGCATTGAGAATCTCGCTGGGAGGTTTATTTTCCACGCTCGCGATCGGCAACTTGATGTTGCTGATCGCGAACGAGGAAAAATTCTCGCCGGGATGTCATTTTGCTTGCTCGCGGTCGCCAACTTGACGTTGAGGACCGCGAGCAAGCAAAAAATGACCGCTGCACTACGCTATGCTACGCTGCGCATGTTTGCACTGTGCTACGTGCAAACTACGCGAGCGTAGCATAGTGCTTTGCCCAGGCTTAGTTAACATCATCATCATACTACAGTGATGCAATGAGGTTCTCTTGATGACCTCTTTTCTCAGTCAAACAACATTGTTGCCAAGTTTTCAGTTTGCTTATGTGACATTTCTAAGGTTTCAGTGTATGAGTGACATGTTTCTGTCAAGTGTGTGATACTTGGAGTGACTCTTTCTCATAAATAAATAAATAAATAAAATAAAAGTGCTGAATATTGGAGTGCCTGCCTGTGATCTTTCAAGTTTTTATAACCAGACATATCGCACTAAAACAAGCATGCACATAAAACAAGTCAGTTGTTGTTAACAGTATCAGCTAAAAGTGTACTGATAATGATTTTGTCGTGGATAACTAGCATTACAAATTATTCAAATCTGAAAATATGTGACTGTGATTTAAAGGTTACTAACATCTGTGGACAAGGGATAGGGTCTTCAGTGTTTCTAACCCTAATTCCTCCCAGTGTACACCCCCCACCATTTTCCTCTGCAGCCACTCACGTTTAACCCCGTATGCCCTTTTTCTCTCCTCATTTTTCTGACATTCAACATCTGAATATCTTACTCGTCATCTCCTTTCTGTTCATCACTGTCTTTTCACTTTCTTCTGCATGCATTTCCTTGTATCGCCCTCTACAGCACAGACCCATCCACTCTCACTCTCACTTCATCTGTAAACATACCATTTTTATTTCTTTAGTGCCTTTAAGTAGTTCAACCGCTGTGTATCTCTTCTTCACAGACTTTCATATAAACTGGCAGCTACATTTGACACATATGTGAACATTAATGAGCGCTCTGCAAATAGGTTGGATGAACATGTAGCCTTAATACATGTATGATCCACCGACAAGCAGTACTCTGAGTAACTCTCACTGCCTTCAGACTCAGCTCCAAAGCTCTCATTTACGATCCCTCATAAAGACTCCGGGGCAGATTTATGTTCTCTGGCGCATCCCTGCAAATCAGCAGGGATGTGCCAGGGAAGATGCGTCACGCAAGTTTGCCCTTGTGCCACCGCAGATGTGCCACATTTACAATGCAGTGCATTGTGGCGCAAGGACAAGCAGATGCATGACGCATATGCCGGCGTAAGGTTGGCGCAGTGCTAAAGTTGTGTCGCAAGTGCGACGCAACTCCTGCACTGTTCCAACCTACACTATCCCCAACATGGTGCGTCACGCCTTATGCCTGCTTGAAGCAGGCGTAAGGATTTGACGCACTAGCGTCAGGAAAGTGACTGCGTGAAATCTTGTAGATTTCACTGCGTCACTTTTCTGAGGCTTTTTCTGACGTAACGCCCACCCTGCATACATTAAACCTGACGCAGCTTTAATGTGGCGCAGGGCTTTACTACGTGACGCATCTCACTAGATGCGTCACATGGTAAATCTGGCGCAGCATGGCGCTTGCTTTGCTCCGCCGCTGCATCACAAAAGTGACGCAACGGCGGCGCAAAAGTGGCGCACGGGGCTTGTAAATCTGCCCCTCCATATTTTAAACTTACACAGGCACCTACATCCGATTTAGCTCCCAGCACGTGTTGTACAATAGTCATGTGTTTTACGAAAATACTACAGAAACAACATAATCTGGAAAATCAATCAACCAGGGTTTGTAAAGCGTGGCTATTCTCCTGTGAAGGTCTCAAGGTGCTGTGGGGGGGGGCGGGAGGGTACAGCAGATCAGACTAAGTGCTGAGTTCATCCAGAGAGGCAGGTCTCGAAGTCCTTCCTGAATTGTGTCAGCGAGCGTCATTTCCTGTGGTGGATGGGTAAGGTGTTCCATGTCTTGGAGGCGAGGTAAGAGAAGAACATTCCTCTGGGGCTGGTTGTGTGAATTCTTGGGATGGTAGCCTGGGAAAGCTGGGCGGAGTAGATGTGCCAGTTGGGTACATGGAATGTGAGGCGGTGAGTCAAGCATGCGTGTTCAGTATTATTAAGGGCCTTGTATGCGTGGGTGAGAGACGTTCACACCCCATTTTCACCCTGTCCATGGATTCACTCCTGTCCTTTGTAGAAGTAAATGTCAGTGTAGCATATTTGCTCAGCCA
Source organism: Triturus cristatus (assembly GCF_964204655.1). Classification (NCBI taxonomy): domain Eukaryota; kingdom Metazoa; phylum Chordata; class Amphibia; order Caudata; family Salamandridae; genus Triturus; species Triturus cristatus. Next base: position 188,592,783 of record NC_140589.1, read on the forward strand.
TAAACTACACCACCCACATAGAGTTGATGTAAAGATGCCTTAATTACTGTGAGTTGACATTTGTGGTGGGTTTTCAAGCACCTTATGGCTTGCTCAGCGGAGTGGGAGTGGCTTTTCCAAGGTGATAATGCAGAGAAAAGCGAGCAAACGGCCACAACTTGCAAATGTGAGGGTAGGCACGCATGTTACACCCTGGACAGGTTGGTTAATCAGTCCTAACAAACACAGAAGTAGTTCTATATTGAAGTTGGGAATGGGGAGATAAACATCCAAACGTAGTGGGGGTGTAGGCAGACTTCGAATTGGAATATGGAAGTGCAGATACTCACTATCCCTGACTACTTCTTTGCTGCTAGAAAGTGCTCGTACTCGTCCATTTCGCAACTGGGCTGAAAAGTGCAAGAACTTGCCCTCTCAAATTGAAGTGCAGATACCTGGTATTTCACCCTAACTGCCTAAATGAAGCACTGGGTGTAAGAGAGGAATTTATTTTTGTGGAAACTTTTCAGCAATGGGAAAAAAAGTAATTAAAACACAGGTGCATTTGTGAATGTACATCTATTATATTTACGCATTCTGCATGCCTTTGCAGGATAGGAATATTTAAAATTCACAAAAGAACCTTAATTAGCACTGAAGAAAAATCACTGAAGTGAGAAATGTTATGAGACATAGACAGCATCGGGACGAAACCACCTTCCACACAACCCACAACAGCACAATGCCTACCTACAAACGTGTGGTGCGCAACTCTGATTCAAAAACAAAGAGGGGCGGCGGGCCGAGGCCAAGGGTTCTCGGCTCCCAACTGCTGGAAAACAAGGTCTAATGGAGCTTAACACTTGCCGTAATAGTGATGGGATTTATCTGATGTCCTTGCTGCAAGCAGTGGGAAGTCACGAGCTGGGCAGGGGAGACATCTGGCAGGAAGAATAGAAATTAATTTTTTTTTAAGTTTTAAAGAAGATTTTATTGAAGAACATACAAGTTCATAACTATAATAACATACAATTGTAAAAATACTAAATCACAGAAAATTCCATAAAAGCTAAAAAGAAATAGAAAGAGGGAGAAGAACAGAAGACGAAAAAGAGGGAGGTCACCAGGAAACTATTACCACAATATATATTAAAACAAAGGCAAGTGAAATAAAAATAGTTACATTATTAAAACATTAATAATTCAACAAGAAGCAGAACAAAAATGATAATCTACAATCAATAGTAATAACAATTTCAAGGAGGTTTGGAAACTTCTTCATTGCAAGGGTTATGTAATGGAAGGGATTGGGCAGACATATTCAGAAAGGTAGTAATGGGTAGCCATAGTAAGTCCCGTTTAATGGCCAGAGTAATGGGATGAACATAAGCCCTGTCTAGCCTATGATTCTAGCAAACCCCATACCACCAGGCTTGAAAGGAAATATTTGAAGTATCCTTCCACGCCTTCGTAATTTGTTGAAATGCTACAGCTATAAGGAGATCAACAATGGAAGTGTTGGTGGTAGTGGACGACCATACTTGTGAAATACTACCAAGAAAGATATGTGAAAGAGAAAAGGGAAAATTAGAAGAGAAAATGGTATTAATTTGTTGCCACACTTTACCCCAGAAAAGATGAACAGCAGGACAAGTAAACAGCATATGTTTAAGATCGGCTATCAAGGCCGAACAGGACCAACAGGTAGAAAGGATAGAAGAATCAATCTTATGTAGTTTGGATGGGGTAACTAAAAGTCTATTATATACAAAAAATAAAGTTTGGGTGGTATTCGCTGCTCTAGAAGACTTCCTTATTTTAATCCAAATGTTATCCCAGGTAGAAATGGAAAAAGAATCATCCATATCTGACTCCCAAGCACATTCCACAATAGATTTCTCTCGAGGAGCAGACGTATCCTGCAATTTAGTATAAATCTGAGAGGCAGATGGGGAAGAGTGTAAGAATGTTAAGGCAACAGGAGAAGAGGTATATTGTATGGAGGTACAAGTAAGATCATCATAGGCATTTTGAGCCGCCGTCCTCAATAATGTATATTTGGGATAAAAAGATATGGGGAGAGAGAAACGAGTTTGAAGAACAACGAAGGAAAGAAAAGATCCATCTTGAAAAAGCTGATGAAGCCATTTAAGACCAAGAATTAATCAGTCATTCCAAAAAATAGACCTATTATTAATTTTGATAAGGTGATTATACCAAATAGGAGATTGTAAAAAGCGGGTACGATCATCTAAATTATGCAAAAGAATAGGACGAAAAGTTTTCCGAATGTTTATAAGGATAGGAAGAGAAAACTTCTTTGGAGCCTGTGTTAAGGAAATAAATTCCTCAAATGTAAAAGGATGAAAAAATGAGGATTCAACCTCTACCCACAAAGGCTGAGAGGAAGGATGTGATCAGAAATGAAGGACGTAGAGTGTTATACAAGAAGAAGTCAGCAAAATTAACACCACCTAAATGTTTAGGGGATTTAAGTTTGGAAAGAGACATTCTGGCTGGCTTGTTTTGCCATAGAAATTTTGATAATATGGAATAAATACTTTTATAATAAGATTTAGGAATATTAACTGGAAGATTCGACAAAAGAAATAAAATTATTGGAACTAACATCATTTTAATAGAATCTAATCTACCCCACCAGGATAAGAACAGAGGATGCCATCTGTTTGTAGAGACAGTGAGAGATGATAATAAATTCTTTAGATTTAATGCTACAGTGTCCTTAATCGAAGGAGTAAACCAGAGGCCGAGATACTTGATTTTAGTTGGACTCCAATGAAAGGAGGAAGATAAAAAGTCAGCATGAAAACAAAACTTATTTAGGGGAAGAATTTCACATTTATCTACATTAAGTTTATAACCTGATACTGATGCATAATCCGAGACCTCCAATAAAAACTTCGGCAGAGAAGTTTGTGGATTTGAAATGAATAAAAGAATGTCGTCTGCGTAAGCAGAGATCTTTAGATGTTTAGTACCATAGGGAAAACCAGAAATTTCATCATTCATACGAATTCTTGTTAGGAAAGTTTCTAAGGCTAAAATGAATAAAAGCGGAGAGAGTGGACAACCTTGCCTGACACCTCAGAGAAGAGGAAAAGAGGAAGAAACAAGACCATTCGCTAAAATAAAAGACCTAGGAGAAGAATAGAGCAGGGAGACATAGGAGCGGAATTTAGGCCCAAAACCAAACCAAGAAAAAGAAGAGAAAATAAATTGCCAATTAACTCTATCAAAAGCCTTCTCAGCATCCAATGCAACCGCTGCTAATGAAGTCTTATGAGAGTGAGATTTACTTAAGACATTAAAAAATAGACGAGTATTGTCAGAAAGATGACGGCCTTTAATAAAACCACATTGCTCTCTACTAATTAATTGAGGAAGAATTTTCTCCAAACGAAGCGCAAGAATTTTTGCAAAAATGTTGCAATCTAAATTAATTAATGAGATTGGCCTATAATTTTTACATAAAGTGTGGTCTTTGTTATCTTTAGGGAGGAGACAAATTAGAGCTTCTTGAAAAGAACCATCAGATTTCTGCGAGGCAATAAAGGAGGAAAATAATTGATAACGTTTTGGAAGAAGTAGAGAGGAGAAATGAGAATAGAACTCTATGGTTAACCCATCTGGGCCAGGGGCTTTACCTCTTTTAAGAACTTGAATAGCTTCCAGAATATCTTTATGTGTTATATTAGTTTCTAAAGGAGAGAAATCAACATCGGAAGAGGAAGGCGAAGGGATGGAAGACGAATAGCGAGTAATGTCAGATAATAAAGGTGAAGATTCAGGAGTATATAATTTTTGATAAAAATCAGTGAATTCAGCTAAGATATCCTCATCTTTATGAACCATAACATTAGAGGAAGTAACAATGGATTCAATTTTGGTACGTTCTTTTTTAACTTTGAGGTAAGTAGCTAATAGATTACCGGCTTTATTTTGTACACAGTAATATTTAGCACTAGATTTAAGTAAAAATAAATTGGCAGAATCAGTAGAAAGTTTGTTAAAGGAGAGTTTAGCCTTAATAAGATTGTCGAGATCAGATTGGTTTTTAGATAAATAAAAGGAGTGCTCCAACCTTTTAATCTGGTTGCTAAGTAAAGAAATAGACTGAGAAGCTGTACGCCGTTTCCGGGCAACAAATGTAATAATGAAGTCTCTAGAAGCAGCCTTAAAGGTATCCCAAATAAGAGAGGGAGGTAACTGGGGAGAATCATTTTCTTCAAAAAATGAAGAGGCAAATTCGAGAAAGGCTTGTGTAAATTTAGGGTCCAATAAGAGGGAGTTATTAAATCTCCATCTCCTAATGCCTTTCACAGGAGGGATTAAATCTAGACTTAAAGAAACAGGGGCATGATCAGAAATTAAAATAGAACCTATATCAGAGTGTGTAATGAGTTGAGTAAGGGCTTTGGAAATAAAGATATAATCTAACCGGGACTGGGAGGAGTGAGGGGGTGAGTAGAAGGTATATTCTCTAAGTGTAGGGTGACAAAGTCTTCGAGAGTCTACAAGTGCTCTTTGAGAGATAGTAGAGGTAAATAGAGAATGCATAGGAGAGGAAGAAAATCTAGAATCAGATCTTCTATCCAAAAATGGGTCCATAACCATATTACAATCACCACCCATAATAAGATAGTCATCAGTATGTTGCATGAGCATGGAGAGAATATGGGGCCAAAATAACTTATCGTGAACAGTGGGAGCATAAATATTAAAAATAGTTAGAGGAATTTTATTAATCAATAAAGAGACCACTACCCACCTACCCTCCGAATCGGCATCGTGCTTAACAAGTTGAACATCCAAACATTTATGACATAAAATTGCAACACCATTACGTTTCCCAGAACCAGGAGAAGCAAAAATATGACCAACCCACTGACGACGCAATTTAGAAACTTCAGTATCTTTAACATGAATTTCTTGTAATAACGCAATGAACCCCTTTAAATGTGCTATATGTGACAGAACTCTTTGACGTTTGATAGGGGAACCAAGACCTTTAACATTCCAAGATAAAATATTCAGAGTCATCTAAGAAAAAGAGCTAAGAATTAAATGTAGATAAAATACAAAAATGTAAGTTATTAAGAAAAAATAAACAACACCTGGTATATTTATAAAAGAAAGCAAAATACCACATTGCAAGCATAAGAATTATTAATATATGAAAGGAAAATAATTGACATAACCACATACATAATTGAAGAACTGCCAGATACAAATTATACTTGAAAACATAGAAGTAAAAAAATAAGGAAATACATGAACCTGGAAAAGAAGAAAGAAAGTGAGATAATAGGATGAAAAAGAGAATAAGGAGAAATAGAGAAAGCGAAATACAAGAGCTGGGATTAGGAACAAAGGAAAAAGTAGAGAAAGCAAGAAGAAAAAAGATATGAAGAGAAGCTAAAGAAAGGAACAAAACAAAGATAAGGAAACAAGTCAAAAGAAGTCGTAAAGATGAAAATGAGACCATAATAATAAAAGACATACCACAAGAAGACAAGAAAGATGAGGGTGGTGGAACCACACAGGGGAGAACGGACGCTGAACGGGAAACCGCAGAACAACAACGACAAGAAGGTCGTCATCCAGGAAAAATGGAGGAGATACCACACAGGGGACCACATATCTATATCTAATGAGAGAAAGATAAAACAAATATGTTAAACATCATATATCATCAATGCCAAAATACAACAGAGCAGACATCAAGTATGAAGAGACTAAAACATTTACGATCTGGAAGCATCCATAGAATCATGACGACAGGTATTCAAAAATTGTTGAAGCACAGCTGGATCTTCAAAAGAGGTTGTCTTATTGTTATAGGTCACTTTGAAAAGACAAGGGTGGAAAAGACCGTATCTAGCATTGAGACTACGAAGAGTAGGTCTCATCTCCAGGAACTTTTTCCGACGATCTGCAGTCACTTTGGCATAATCCTGAGCAAAAAATAAGCTGGAACCATGCCACGAAAGCTTTCCTCTTTGCTTGGCAGCTTGAAGCACCTTGAGTAAGTCAGTATATTCCAGAAAATATAAAATAATTCCTCTAGGTTTTGCTGAAGAGGATGAAGAGTTAGAAATCCGACCTAGGCGATGAGCGCGCTGAATATTTAATGGAGGAGTTTCAGGAAGTCCAAGAAGAGATGGTAAAAATGATTGAAAAAACGAAATTGGATTAGAACCTTCAAGACCTTAAGCCAGACCATAAACGCGTAGGTTGTTGCGTCTATTACGGTTTTCCAAATTTTCAACCTGTTGCTTGAGGTGACCAATCTCTGTATGTAAAATGGGGACCTGAGTCATGGAGTCTTGGGCTGCGTCAACTCTCTGCTCAAGGACCCCAACCCTTTGAACAGTGTGAGACCAATTGTCTTCAAGATTTTGCAAACGCAAATTGGTTTCCTCCATATAGGGTTTCAAAGTGCGAATTTCATCAAGTAAAAGCTCCATAGATACTGAGGATGGTGGATTAGTAGGGGAAGGCGGATTAACCTTCAGCCTTTTGCCAGTTGTAGAGGATGCTGACATTTTGGAAGCCTGTTTAGGACGAGTGCCTGAAGCGGCCTTAGACTCAGAGGGCTCACTGGGCATTTCCTCCATAGTATCATGCAGGACATTAAAAGGATTATTATCCGCCAATGACGGGTTACCAACTGGTTGCGCCACATTCTGAGTGCCACGAGGCATTGCCATGAGGAAAATAAAGCAAAACATCCTTTAAGAATGGCAGCGAAAGTCACAGGGGAAGTAAGGCTCCAAATAACAATAACTTTCAAAATCAGAAAAGTCAGCAAGAAACCTCAACGAAAACTAAAAAAATAAAAATACGCCAGAAAATCAGGAGAAAGAAAACTGCATGGAGCACATCATGAACTTCTGCGAAAATTGCAAGAAAAATGTCACAAAAACATGTGAAAAAACCTTCGCGCAAAACATTGGCAACAGAAACGTGAAGATTGAAGTGTCAGGAACAGTGGCAGCAAGACGAAAGAGGCATTGAGGAAATGCTTTGAAAGAACAAAATGGCGGCCGCAACTCTGACAGACCGCATTTGAGGTGAAAAAATCAGCGTAACATCGTAAAAATGCTCCGCATACCTTTACAGCGGAAGCAGAGATGTTCCGACAGCTGAAAAGTCGGTTTCCGCCGTCCGCTACATATGAAGAGAAGCCCGGAGAATCCTTGTTGTCTATGCTGTCGCGGAGCTCCCGAAAACGGCGGCCATTTCCGATGGCTCCGAAGCCACGCCCCCCAGGAAGAATAGAAATAAAGATGCAGGTGTGTGGTACGTACCCTGCCATTCCCCACCTTTGGATGCAACAGCACAGCGCCCACTGGTTCCTTCTCCCGGTATCGATCCACAGCCTAATTGTGGAGTTTGCGTCCCGCCGAAGTCCTGCCTCCCTGGTTTTCTCCCGCAGGTTGCTTCATGTAAGCAACCCTTGGCTCTATTTACAATCACTTGACTGGATGGGAGGACTCGTGCCAGGATATGTCGTGAAAAAAGCAGTACGCAACTCAGTAAAAAAACAGCACGCAGAGATTGGCAATTTAAAGACACGCACAATATCGCAGATGCAGCTTGGAAAAATGTTGCAGTAAAACAAGCAAATGGAAGATTAAAAAAATATCCACATGGAAATATTCGCGCTCCTTAAATGCAGAGGCCCTGGCTTCGTGGTATTCTGCCACCAGCTAGCGCCTAGAGACCGAAGTTTTTTAATAAAAGTGGTGTGCGGAGTTGCACACAATACAGCCTCGTTAATCCCGCTTGTGTATGGGAATTGCCATTTGAGGATGATGGATTCTGGTGTAGAGGCTTCAGCGCCCTGCATGACCCTTGCAAACATTAACACATCCACTCCAGGTGAGACACATCCCCGTATTCTTTAGCCACCACTGCAACGCTCGCGCTTGGGTCCCAGTGACAGACAGATGCCTTCCGAGTCCCACCTGCATTGTCCCCGCCATCTCGTGGCTTTGTTCTCATCTTGAAATGTTTAGATGCCGAGAAGGGAATGACGCTGCAACACTAGCCACAACGTGAGTGTCACCATTTTTCTGTTTTTATTAGGTCTCGCCTGACCCAGCGCATGCGCTGGTCTGGTGAGACTTTTTGAGAGGGCTCCAAAAAGTGCTACCAGGCCATCCTAGAGCTACAGTGCATGTGCGAGGGCGCGCACACCGCGCTTGACCGCAATTACTTTCACTTTCACTTTGATTGCAATCACTTTCGCGGCCGCACGGCCGCTTGGCATAGCCAATAGGTCTCGCTTTTGGGACCTTATAAGTATTTAGTTATGCAACTGTTGCATTGCTAAACACTTATAAGGTCCCAAAGGCGAGACCTATTGGCTATGCCAATGCTTGTTAAATCTCTCTCCCTTTGCCATGTGATGGAGATTGAAAAAAACTTCTGGGTCTCATGACCAACTGAGACAAGTGAGGAGCTGCTTAGAAAGTGAAAGTGTGCATGGGGTGCTGTATGTTACAGGTAAGAATGCCGTGCCTGCCATAGGAAAAACGTATTAAAGAAAGTAGCGCTTACAGACTAAATAACATGTCCTGTGTAACAACAGAAGTAAAAGGGCCAGTAGCCCTGGGAGGTTAGAAATGAAGACAAGGTGGTGCTAAGGAGGGACTAACAAGCTGATTATTAAATCAGAAGAATGCCTTCACGAAGGACAAAGACAGAAGCCAATGAAAAATATGGGCGGAGAGTGGGTGGGGCTTCTCTTCCATACTCCACTACAGCAGCTCCCCAGAGCAGCGCATGTGCGCAAACTCAGGCTCAACCTACAAAGGCACAAAGAGTAGGAGGAAAGGGAAAGAGAGTGCAAGGAAAAGACAGAAGCAGCAGAGAGACATAGAGCAGATGAGCAGAAGAGCAGAAAATCCCTCCCACAGTACCACCAGGGATGTGGCACAGGCAGGCCTGCTGGTGAAGGATGGCCAGAAGACCCAGAAGGTACAGAGCACACTCAGGAGGCAGCTACTTAGTGGTGGACCTGCGCGGGGATGGCAGTGACACTGACCCGCTCAATGGGCTTGCAAATGGGAAAATTCAAAAGATTTTATAAAATGTGAGGCATAGGAAAATGTATTTCTAGAAAATTGGGTTTTCTGATAATGTCTGGTTTTGGGGAGTCAACAGTGATTTACTCAGGGTTGTGGCCGTGCCTGGGGCCATGATGGCGTCTCAAGCCCAGAGCTTCCACGCCGAGCCCTTTCCATGTGCACTGGATGCTGCAAAGAGAAGCTTGCATGAAGATTTAGAGCGACGGAGGGAAGTGCGGTTCATGGTGGATCCCGGAGAGCCCTACTGGAACACACCACATGCTAGCTACAAAAAGCCTGCAATAAGCAGAGGCCTATATCTACAGGGAGGCCTCGGAGGCATGACCGCTACATGGGAGGTTGGTTAGCCTGAGGCATCTCCCCCTGGTCGTCCATATGGGCGGGAAATTTAGCCTTGCTATAGACGTTGTGCTCCCACCACCTTCTCCCACCTTTTTGCTCACCAGTGGACTACACATCCATTTTTCATAAGAACTCAGAATTACTACTCAGCAATGGGGAATAATGTTTGGACTCAGAGTAACTGATCCTTTACCAGGAATATTTTCATGATTCTGCGAAGAAAAAAACAGATATTTTCTACCTGCTCTGTGCAGGTAGAAAGTGCCAGTGGGAGGGCAACAGGGGTCGAAAAGGAATTACTGAGGAATCTGAGCATGCTTCCTTCTGCCTAGGGGGTAGCATTGTCCACCCCCACACTACTGCAGGTCCAGTCTATGCTTTTGTTTGAAGTCTATAACCATAGAGTGGTGTTTCTGGGACCAGAGTTATTAAACCTGGGGGCCTATTATGGAGAAGTGCCCTGGGGCGCAACCAGTGGCGGCTCACAGAGGGATTGCTACGGGGCGGTGGAGCGGGGTGGGGGAAGGGTAAGGTGGACTCAGACATACGATGGAATGGAGTAACCTAAGTAAATAAATAAATAAAACTATTTACCTTGCGCACGCTGCATCACCGATGTGATGCAGCACGCGCAGGGTAAATAGTTTATTTATTTTTCTACTTAGTTTACTCCATTCTGTCGTATGTCTGAGTCCACTAACCCCCCACCCTGCCCCTCCCCCGCCCTGCCCACTGCCCCACAGCACTCCCTCTGTGAGCTGCCACTGGGCACAACGGTCATGTGCACATGCTTTGTACGCCCCCAGGCACTTTGGTATTACAAAAAGGCCTGCAGATGCTAGTGCAGCCCTTTCAGTAATACAGATTGCACTGGTGCACATTTAGCACCAGTGCTATCACCTGATGGTGTTCCCCTATTTGCATGGTGGTGTGGCCCCATGCAAATGAGGTAAACTCTGTGCCTCTGTAACCCCGCTGTATTATAGATCCATGGGCAGAGGCAAAGAAGCAATCAGGAGGCACACTGACAGTGTACCACAAAAAGGTTGCACACTGTGGGGACACCCCCTGATAGCAGCCCTCTGGAGGGACCAAGGAGGTCCTATGGACCCCACAGACATTCCCTTGCAGGCAGATGCAGTCACTCACTGCACTCACCTGCAAAGGGGTTGCCGCCTGCACAGTGTAACATTGAGCGACTGCTTCAAAGCTGATCTGTATTTCGCCTGAATGTGCTGCCCCCAGGGCAGCACAACATTGCAGCTCCGCTGGGGACAGCGCATTTAATATAATACAGTGCACTCTCCTTGTTTGTGCAGGGGGCACCGTGTGAAAGATGCACCTCACGCAAACAATGAGAGGGGGCCGTATTCTAAATTTGATCCCCGACGCTGCATTACATAAGCGCCCGGGGGTGCAACGGACATTTGTGCCTCCTTTATGGGCCACTGGAGGTGAATGCTTTGATATATTCTGCATTCTATCCATCAACTGTGTGTCTTTTGCTTTCTCACCGTAAGTGCGCCGGGTATACCCAGATGTGGGTCTAGAGCTCACTGTGCCACTGGAATCAAGCTATCCTGGCTGATGAGAGGTGAAACCACGAAACCAGTCCTAGGATGCTTGTTTCCGGTCCAGGGAGGACCTGGCTTGGCAGTTCGGGCTGGACTGCTTCCATGAGGCACAGGGTGAAGACTGATTTGCATATGGCCAGGTCTAAATTGGGGTGACATGGTGAACAAAAGAATGATAGATTTAACCCAGATGTTTGACTGGGGGTGAATGTTTTGATTTGTTCTGCATTCTGTCCATCAACTGTGTGTCTTATGCGCCCCTGTGGCACTTTGGTATTACAGGAATGGCCATAGATGCTTGTGCGGTCCCTTTTGTAATGCAGATAGTGCTGGCACACTTGTTACACCAGCGCTTTCAATAGCAAATGTTCCTTCATTTGCATGGAGTGTGGTCCCATACAAATGAGAGAATCACTTTGCCTCTGTCCCAGCGCCATATTACCACCGTGGATGCAGAGGCAAACTCGCCTTTAGAAGATGCACGTGTGTCATGCAGGCTATCTTCAGATTGATTTTTGCTTCAAACGCAAGCCAATTTAGATGTATAGTAATGTGGTCAAATCTACTGGATCCCCTGATGAGCCTGGCAGCAGAGTTCAGTATGGCCCTTAGCAGCATTAACCTTGCTTTAGATAAGCCTGCAAGTGTAGTACTCCCGTAGTCTAGTCGAGATTTGACTAGGGATTGGACAGCTAAGTGAAAGTCATCCGAATGCAAAAAGGGTTTGAGTTTCCTTAGTGTGTTCAGATGGTAGGTGGCTCCCCTGGTGGTAGGCCTGGGTGGAGATCATGGAGTTTCACTCTGCAGAATCTCGCAGAATTACAGGAAAACTCGGCAAGATTCTGCAGAGTACTGCGAGCAGGCAGAGTACTCTAAACATTTAGAGTTCAGGCCCATTATGTACTTGTGGACTAATATGTGCTTCAAGACAATCTATATGCGAAGATTCCAACTGAAAACTAAAGGATAAAAAAGCAAGGATGTCAAAAAGATGTACGGACACATCTACAAGTCTTCTGCCCTGTTCCACAAAAGCCTCCATAGTATCCTGAAATGTCACTTTAAAACTTAAAGCAAAACAGACTGTACTCATGGGAAATTAATTATCAAACACATGCAGGAATTGAAAGCACCAGAAAAGCTTTAAAAAATGTAAGCAACAAAATAAGGAACCAAAACCCAGAGAGTGCAGCAGGGGTGCTGCACCTCTGTCCCTGCAGGGATCTTGGGGGCACACAGGGGGGTGAGCTTCCAATGCATATACCTGGCGCCAGGCAGTGTCTGGTATCTCCCTCCTACCCAAGGTTCCTGGTATCCTGTGCAGCTCTCAAGGGGACCGAGGAATCACAGTGAGTGCTCTGGGCAGAGCAGAGGAGGTGGACCAGTGTCCCTCACTGTACCATACCCCAAACACTGACAGGTGATAATCTTGGCTCAAAGCAAGAACTGACAGCGCCGTACGCATTGAGATTAAATCAAACAAAACAGAAGAGTGAAAGTGCACGCCCTGAAACGGACGAGGCATTCTCTGAATTAATTTGAGTCTTGTGCCAGGTGAAGGTTTCAGAATTTTGGTAATAGATTCCATGAACAAGTTGAATAATGAGGGGGAGAGCGTGGATCCTTGATATACTTGAATCAGAACCAGAGTATTGTCAGAAAGGGTTTGGTTGACTTTATTTCTTTGTTTTCTGTTATCTAGAAATGAGGAGAACAAGTTTAGAAAGGGACCAGATACCCCCATCCTATGCTCCAGAAGGCCAATCATACTGTCATGCTTGACCGTATTGAATGCAAAGGAGGGATCAAGAAGTATAAGCTGGCACGATTTATTTTGATCAAGCAATTTCAGGGTGTCAGCTGCAATGTATGTATGAGCCGTTTCATTGCTGTGTCCTATTCTTAATCCAGATTGGCAATGGTCAAGGAGATAAAACTGCTTATGTGGTTGCAGAGTTTCAGGTATACACATTTCTCCAGTAGTTTTGATAGAGTTGGGATGTTTGTGATTGGCAGACATTGTTGAGGTCTGATAGGTCCACATTCATTTTTTTAGGATAAGGGTATCTTGACCTATCTTTAAGCAGTCAGAAATCATGGCTTGAGAGAGAGAGATGCATTGACAATCTTAGACCAGAGCTGGAGTATGGAAGATCTGATCTCTCTGATGAGCTTAGCAGGCAGAAGATCATTGAAGTGAGTGGAGGGTTTATTGAGATTAATGTTTGGAATATTTCAGCTTCATCTGGTACATTGAAGACCATCCAAGCTGCATTATGTATTGTAGAATGTACAGTAAAAGGGGATCTCACCAGGTGCTGCACCTGGAGGAGGCTGGGCTGAACCTGGCATAGTAGACGCGGTGATGCAAGTTGTAATTCAGCTTCAATCTTCTTAGTCTTTTCAGTGAAATGGGTGGATAATTCATCTCTGCTGGGTAATGGTTCTGTGTCTGCCGAGAGGTGGTTAGGTTTGTCAACTGTTAGTTGTGTGAAGATTTAGAATAGTGTTTTGGGTCTATTTTTGGCATTTTCAAGTTGCGTCCTAAAGTATGAGCTTGTTGTGAGAGCTTCTTGTCGACCTCAAGTGTTTGATGTGTGCTAAGGAGGAAGTGATTCTCCATGATCTCTTGGCAAGCATTAAGTGGAGCCTTTCCTCTTTAAGGTTACCGTTGAACCAGGGTTTGGCACTGTCTAATCAGTATCTTATCTAAATGAGAAAGGAGATCAAGTAGTGATCTGATCAATCTCAGGGGATATGGATTCCAATTGTATGACATTATCCTTGGCTATGATTAGATAGAGGATAGAACCTTATTTATGTGTTGGGCCTGCACATGGCTGGGTGAGGATGGGGTCCAAAAAGAAGGTCTTGAAGGCGTTCAGTATGGGGTCATAAGAGTTGTTTCAGTGTTTGGGGCTCACTTTCAGATTCATACAGACTACAGGCCCCTCAGGTGGGTAATGCAAATGAGTGGTGAACATCCAAAAGGGTAGAGGTTGTCCATCTCCCAATAGGGAATCGACTTTACGGTGGAACAAAGACCTGGGTCAGACCACTCCAATGTTGATGGTGTCTACAGGTTCTTACGCCTTAGTAATGACAGCTACCAGGAGGCTGTGTAGATCTCCCCACTTTCTGCATGTCAGACCTGTCAACCTAGTAGGCTCTTCCCCCAAACCTTCTGTCTGCTTACCTCCAATTTTGCTGAATTCATTTTTGTTGGCCTTAGGAATGTTTGCACTTCACCACTGCTAAACAGTGCTTGTATATAGTCCCGTAAACATAGTTTGATTGGTATATTCCCAATTGCCATACTTAATGTATTTGTACGTCCCTTATAGAGTGGTATATCATACACCCAGGGCACTGGTAGCACTTAAAACATTGTCCCAGGCCTGCCATTGCAGCCTGAATGCAGTGTTCCACTGCCATGCAGACTTGGCTTCTAAAATCCCTTATCAAACCTTAAACACCCCTTTTAATACATATAAATTATCCCGAAGGATGGCCCTATGTAGCCCATAGGGCAGGGTGCTATGTAAGTAAAAGATAGGGCATGTACTTACACGTTTTACATGTCCTGGTAGTGAAAAACTCCCACATTTGTTTTTCACTACTGTAAGGCCTACCACTCTCATAGGATAACATTGGGGATTCCTAATTACCATTATTAAGCAGTAATTCCTAATTGAGGGGAGATAAATCTTCCATGTTTGGTACCTATTGAATTGCATTGATCAATCCTCTTTAATGGCAACGTCAAATTTATCACTACATTTTTAAAAATACAACTTTTAGAAAGTTTACATTTTCCTGCTCTTAGCCTGGTGTGCCTGCCGCCTTTCTCTGATTCCATGTCTGGGTTTTGATTACAACTGGGATTTGTGTATTCCCACTAGACAGCAACACACAATGGGAGCTTAGCTGTGACTTGATGAGCCTTGTTGAGCCATCCTGGCAAGATTGGAGAGGAGCTGGACACCACCTGACACTTAAACCTGACTAAGCTATATCCAGTCACCACAAAAAGGGCTGCATATAAACCTGTAGTTACACTGGAGCCATGGCGGGAGGGGAGGACCTCTACTCATTTCAATAACCTTCTTTGAAGTCTCCTCTACTTCAAAGACACCACTTCTGGATCATTGGATACTCTGCCAGGAAGAAGGACTGTTGTGCTTCTGAAGGACTACAACTTTGCTGACTGCTGCTATGGAAGAACTGCCTTCTTACTGTGCTGACCTGCTGCTTTCTGCCATCTTGGTCTGGGTGATAAGCACTGGACCTGTATCACCTGACTCCCAGAACCCAGGGTGACTCCAGGGCTCGTTAGCTGGCCTCCTTATCTGAAGTCTCAGGGACCTCCAACTACCTGCTTCTCCACCTGGACTCTGCCATCTTTGAGTAAACCCCGCCGAGCAACTCCAGTCCTGGACCATTGGAAGTGGACCAAAGATGTTACTCCAGCTGAACAAATGCATCAACGTTGCCTTGTTGACCAAAATTAGTGCATCTCCATCACTGTGAGGGTTAGCACTGACTCATTGCGGCCGTTTGCAGATTGGAACTGGCACATTGCCATTGTTGCGCGGATCAGAGTCGACCCATTGCCACCATTGTGTAGATAGGAACCAGCGCATCACTATTGCTGCTTGGATCAGAGCCGACGCATCACGTCGCCTGCACCCCGCATCTTTGCCATCAACAGCATCCTCAACATTGATGGATTTTGAACAAGGAAACTTTTGTTCAGCCTGAAAACCTGGTCCCTATAACTGGCCTGCATTCCATTGCTGTCATCCTGAAATTTTGACTATGTCTCGGCCCAGCGTGACCAGATGTCGCTTATTGGCGCTTTGTGCTTTTGGAACAGGCATATTGCCATTGTTGCGCGGATCACAGTCGACCCATTGCCACCATTGTGTAAATAGGAACTAGCGCATCACTATTGCTGCATGGATCGGAGCCGACGCATCGCGTCGCCTGCACCCCGCATCTTCGCCATCAACAGCATCCTCAACATTGACGGATTTTGAACAAAGGTACTTTTGGTCAATCTGAAAACCTGGACTCTAAAGCTGGCTTGCACTCCATTGCTGTCATCCTGAAATTTAGACTTTGTCCAGACGCAGCGCGACCAGATATCGCTTATTGGCACTTTATTCTTTTTTATAGCTATTTTCATTTAAATATTTAAAAATCAATATCTCCTGTTTTACCCATTGGATTTTTGTCATTATGGTGTCAAATAATGTAATAAAATATGTTCTATTTTGTAAGTTGAGTTGGGATTTTTCTTGTGTTGTGTTTTCACTTTATTACTGTTTGTGGGCTGCATAACTACTTTACACAGTCCCACTACGTGAAGCCTGACTGCATGTGTGCCAAGCTACCTAGGGTTAAGCACAGGTTAATTTAGTGACTTTTTCTGGTTCACCTTACAAGTGATTGTAGCTTTTGCTTGTCCAGGGCTCAGAACTCAGTCAACTAACATCCCCATTTCTCACAAATAGGAAACCAATGAAGACTTCTGTGCTTCTTCTGCACTTCTAAATCCTGATTGATTTTCATCTTTATAAAGATTGGCCACATTTTGCACACCTTGTAATTTTACTTTCTGCAGCCTGCTTCAACTTGCATGTGAGATTTATTAAGAAGGAAAAGAAGTGTTCTCTTTAGAATTCATAAACATTGTAGGCTGGCTGTACCGACTGTGTTAATCTAAACAAACTTGCTTTCCAAAATAACACCCACATATTTTGCTTTAGTAGTTTTTGGCCATATGAAATACTTCAATGTATCTATGCTGCAAGGATTTAAGTTTTTCCTATCCATCTCCGGACAGCCAGAATTCAATCATTCAAGTTAATGTCAGTGTCCAAGGCCTTTGTCACATGTGAGGAATATGTTTGATGATAGGTGTACAAACAGATTAAAAAGCAAGGATAAAAGAGGGGAGTCCTTGTGCCACCGCACTGTGATGATGGTGCCATTAAAATAAAAGTTGTGAAGATTAAATGCCAGTGACATATCCTTCAAAAGGCTTTGAACCATCTCAGAGCAGCTCCCCCAATGCCTACGTTTCTCAGGCAGTTCATTTGACTATTATGGTCAACCATATAAAAAACTGCCAAGTGGTCTAGGAAGATCATTGCCACCATTTGACCTTCATCTAGTGTCTTCCGTAACTCCTTAGTGGATAGGATGAGTGCTGTCTCTGTCTTCCTGTCCTGAAGTCAAGTTGACATTCAGTTAGCACCTCTTTCTACTCCAAGATCCCCAGAGCTGCTTAGTCACTAGTGTGTCTAAGGGTTTGCCCAGTGTAGACAACAATATGTTTGTTTAACAGTTATAAACCTTTTTGGGGGTGAAAGACCATGTCATTAATAAATTGGGTATGGTTTACATATTCCAGGCTTGCAGAACCACTACTAAGGCCATACAGTCATTCCCGCATTTTTTCACAAAGCTTGAAAAAGAGTCTAATGGGGCTATAGAATAATTCAATCCTAAGGCTGTCTCTACTATCTACCTAGTCAGCACGCTGTAGCTTTTCTGCTTTCCGTGTGATGCCCTACAACACACGTCACCCTATTGCCTAAGTATTAGGGCCTTGGTAACTTCTATATCTATGTTTATGGTTTGAACTTTGAATTGGAAAAATCTAAATTTGCATCACGAAGCTCTTGAGAGATAGATGTCAGAAGAGCTCTACATTTGGGATCACCGAGCTACTTTAAGAATCATAACAGTTTTTAGGACAGATTCAGGGCCAGATATAAAACATGCCAAAGAGCGCCTTGCAAATTGCGTCGCATTTGTGACTCGCAATTTGCGAGGCACTATTTGACATGTACGACAGTGTGTTTAACACTGTTTGCGATTCCCAATGGGGTCACAAATTGAGAGGCTCATGAATATTAAAGAGCCTCTCGCAATTTGCGAGCCCATTGGGAATAACAGGCCCACCAGGGATGGTGGCCTGCTGGGCTCAGCAGGTCACCATGTCTGGGACTGCTTTTAAATAAAGCAGCTCTTTTTTTTCTTTTAAAGCTGCCTGTTTTCCTTAAAGGAAAACGAGATGCATTTGAAAAATAAATAAAATGAAACGTTTCCGTTTCATTTTTTAAGAACAGGCAGTCTGCCTGCCCTTAAAAATATTATTGCATGCATGTGCAAAGGGGAAGGGGTCCCCCGGGGACCCCATCCCATTTGTGAATGCATTACCACATACTTGAAGTAGGCGGTAATTTGCGAGTGTTTTGCGACCGCAATTGCGGTCACTAAAAATTGGTACATAGCTTTGCAGTCACTATTAGGAAGGGAACGCCCCTTCCTAATAGTGAGTCGCAAAACAGTATTTTGCGAGTCGCAAAATACTGTCTTACATGGGCCCATCTAAGACCCATTTGCCCACGCTAAAAAGCGTCTCACATCTGGCCCTCAATGCCTTGTTAAACTGCCTTTATGGATTTTGCCTTAAAAAGTTTGATTTTGTAGATCATCAGTTGGTTTTTTCGTTTAAATCCTACAATAAACCTCACTATACACCCTTGTCTTTACGTTTGTCTGGTGTTTAATTTTCCAACTGTTAGCTGATGGTTTAACCAATCATAGTTAGGGCTCTGATAGACCCATTGTTGAGACTTTCAGGGTCTTGCTAAACCTTTCAACAAGCCCATTGGTTTAAGGATCATAGGATGTGGAGAACTTGGAGGTTACGCCACACTCATTCCACAGTGACTTAATGTACGCAGACCTGAAGTTGGTGCTTTGGTCAGACACAACCTCCATAGAGAGATTATTCTCCCAGTAGATGAAGTAATCAGCAGAGATGTCTCTATTTGCCTGGGCTTCAGCCTGCGCTGAAATCCCTAGAGAGTGGGACACTACATCTGTGCTTGGCAGAATTCTGATGAGAAGGGGTCTCCTTCAGCTTGTGAACTGGCCAGATCAGGTAGGTCACCAAGGGCAGAACAGAAATGTCTTCCCCCGTAGGTTCCAGAGCATCCCCCTTAGGTTCTACTTCCTCCTGGACCATGAGCCTCTCTGGAATAGGTATCCTGTGACCCTTGCCCGCCTCTTCTTGGCAGTTGCCTGGACTATTGTTGTAGGCTCCAGGACCTTGGGATTTCCTCTTGGGAGGCCATGGACCATGTGGTCAGGGACACCCACTCAGGTAATCCTAGCTTCTCCAATTGTTACCGGAGCTCCACCTCTTTTCCAGTGGTGGCTCCACATCATTACCAACAGACTGGACTCACACCTACCTTCAAGGAACCTGAACCCACCACATTCAAAGGGAACCAGAGCAACTGGGTAGTGACACTTGTGGTTGTCAACAGTAATCACCATATGACACCTGACAGTAGTCTTACAGGCTCCTGTGTCTCCCAGAGCCTCCATTCTCTGGCCATTGATGGTGACCCACTGCATATACTTCTTATTATTATTAGGCACAGGAGTCCTAAGTACCATCTCTCTCTCTCTCCCAGGGACACTAAGGTGATCTTTGCACTACACCCATACTAACTGAGACAACCTCCTCCCGAGCACTACACTAGCCATTCCTGTGGTCCACCCTGCAGCAGGGGACTGCTGCCATTTCAGGCAGTTGGGGTCTCCCTTTGAGTGCCCATACCTGTAACACACAAAGTACGTAGGGGTGAATTGATTTGAGGGCTTCTTCCTATTGAACTCTTCCCTCTTCTCGTCATTATTAGGCTGGCAATCCTTTCCCTGGAAACTATTTTGGGGACCTTTTGAGAACTTAGATGTTTTGATTCCCCCCTCTTTTTTTCTGGTGGGGTCCATGTCTACTCTTTGGATGATCCCTCCAATATGACCTGGTGGGACTTTGAGTTGAGACAGCGGCCTGCCTCCTTGGCAAGTTCTGTAGGGCGTGTGAGCTTGCTGTCTATCAGGTGTTGCCGTAGCTCTTGAAAACAAAGACTAAACATGTGCTCTTTGGCAAACAAATTGTACAGCTCCTCAAAAGTGTGTGATTCACTACCCTTCACTCAACCGTATAGTGCCTTGCTGAAATACTTCACAAAATCTACCAAAGTCTGGTGGAGCAGTTTCTGACTATCCCGAACTTCAGCCTATACTTTCCAGGGGTGAGTCCATAATTTTGGATAAGGGCAGCCTTCATGGGCGTGGGGGAGGGGTATTTCATCCTAACACCCTTTCCTAGGGCCAACAAAGAATCCTTCCTCTTTGTAGGTATGTGCCTCCACAGACTGGCTCCCCAATCTCCGTTAGGGATCCTGCACATTTCTAAGGCTACTTCGTAGTCCTCATAAATCTAAGCACCAGGTTTTTAGTTATGATAACTGTCCTTTCCTCTTGACACAATGTGGTTTTACTGCCACCATTGTTGCTGGACCCTGTACTTTGTTTGGCTTTCAGGTCCATTACTTGTTTACTCATTTGATGAGCCAGCAGAATTATTTTCTCCTCCAAGGCCAGTTTCTTTTCTTCTAGTGCCCTATAGGCTTCCACATTTCGCTTTGCAAAGGCTCTCTCTGCCTCAGACTCCTCCTTTTCCAAGTATCTCTCTACCTCAGCCTTTCTTTCATCTGCAGCCCTGTGGGCAGATGCATCCTCCATTTTGAGACTGGCCATCTGCAGCCTAAAATCCCTTTCCCATTTCCTGTCTACCAGTTCCTAAGGGGAAATGTTGTGGGCAGACATACTGATACCTTTTATTCTGGGCTCTCCTCACCCCTTTGGGGCCACCAGCAGGGTATTTTCATCCTCTCCTTCCTTACCCTCTCCTTCTCCTCCTTATGTCCACCCTGGGGTGGCCGGTAAGTTTTGGAGGAAGGGTGGCGAAAGGGACGCACACATATGCACACATACACATAACACTCACAACCATGCATGCACACACGCCCGCTCACACACACACATTCATTCACAACACTATTTCCCAAACATTCATACACGCACACTCCCATGCACCAAAAAATTTAAAAATAAAACAAAACACACTTACCTGCAGCCAGCTCTGTGCTGCCTTCCCTCATTGGCTGACCGTAGGTAAGGCAGCAGTCCCAACATCATCACAGAGTGGGATGGGGTTAGTGAGACTACTGCCCTGCCCCACTCTGTGAAGAAGTGTCACTGATTGACATTTGACCCTAGGCACTTCTGGGCTTAAAACTGAAGCGCCCAGGTGCGAGCCAATCCGCCTCCAGGCCAGAAGCCTCGCCTCCGGGCCAGAATTTCCGGCCCAAGTGCGGACGTAAAGTTAGTAGTCGTAAATCCAATCTGTGAATACCAAAAGTAGTAAGTGCATTCTGTGAATACCAAAAGTAGTAAGTGCATTCTGTGAATACTAAAAGTAGTAAGTTTAGGATTTTGTCTTAAGTTAATTCTGTGAATCGGGCCCTATGTTTAGGTCAAATCAGCAGGCAATCGCCCAGGTTCTGTTTGTTAAATTCAAGCATTAAGAACAATTTGAAAGTCAAGAAAACAATAAAATAAAAATCCTCAACCAATTTAGAATACTAGAGAAAGAAATAATGAGATAGAAGGCATCAAAATTATATGAGAGGGACATGTGATATGACTTTTCAAATTGTAAGATAAAAAAAAACCTAGAAAACGAAAATGGTCCTTGAAATTCAATATTTGGGGGGGCGTGGCTTCGAGCCAGGTGAAGATGTACACCTGAAGTGTAATGCCATGGGAGATCGATCTACCGCTATCCAACACCAATGTGGCAGAAATGAGCATCAGATAACCAATTGAACCAAAACAGCCGTTTTCTGAGCTCTCAAGACACCCCTTTATGACGATTGATGGCCAATCGCAGAACCACTAACAGGGTTTGTGGGGCAAGGACATGGCAGCCGCTGTGCCATAAGGATCGGCACACTCACCACAAGCCCACCACCCAGAGTGCGTGTGAACTGGTCCCCAAATGCCAGGAGGGTAAAGCAGTCACCCCATTACATTATTGCAAACCCCCTAAGTAGTCTGCAAATCCCCTGAGGCCTACTGCAATTTAAACTGGCAGGATGACACCATGGAATCACTTCACCTTGCTCGATCATGACTAGTAGCGCCCGTAGAGCACAAAACAACTGTCTGGAACCCCACAAGGAGAATTTAAAACACATATGTTCACCCCAGCATCCTTAACGCACCCCTAGAGTGAGCTTGCATCTCTGACACTTGTAGCTCGGACACTGGTCCCGCATTGAGTCTCTAACTCATGGTCCTGACACTTGAGCATACCTCCAAAGCTCAGTGCCCGAGCCTCGAGGCAGTTAATTGACACTTATAGCTTATACACTGGGCCTGCGGTGAGTCTCTGTCTATGAATTGTGCTCCCTCGTACTTGTGCACACACGTGCAGCTAAGTACCCAAGGTGAGGGGCAGTCAATTGCTGCCAGCACCCACCGCAACCTTTTCTCCTCGTATCTTTTAGAGGGTGGCATTCACAAGGAACATGCACCATGACGTTTATGGCTGAAGGCCTACCATAAGGCCTATAATGACCCCCTGACAATTTAAACCAGCCATATCGGCCAGTGCTTAAAGCAGCAACACACGCACCTGTGCAGGTCAGTGCCAGAGGCAAATCTGAAAGCAACCTTCTCTCTCCTGCAACAATGAAGGTGTATGTTTATTGAGAACCAGCAGCCCTGAAACTGGACCTAAGGCCTACAAGGATCTCTACCGGCAAAATGGCACCACAGTGATTCACCATCCAAGGCACTCGTAAGCTATACTATACAGTACGATGAAATTATTGTGTAACCACGGATACTCAGCAACTCGCATCTCAGTGACCCAAAGTAATCTTGCAACCAAGTGCCCAGAAACAGTCATGTGATCATGAGCTCCCGAAGGTGCCCCAACTGTTCTCTCAATAGGGTTAAGTCAGCGCCGGGACACTCGTAAGAGTAGCCGTGCGCTTTACAAATACCCCTATAACATAACATATAACATAACGTCAATGGCCTACCGCAGGATCCATACTCGCAATTCCACACCATAGAAGGTGTGGGATGTGATGTACAAGATGTACCTTCACCCTTAATTCAAACACCCAAAGTGGGCACATACCAAGGAAGGAGCATCAGGTAGGCTCTCCCTGTGGCGAGGCGACGTAAGACCGTGACACGAGGTCTTAAGTAATGTAATGTAATGTAATGTAGCGTATATTGAAGTTCCTGGTAAATAGAGAAGATCTTAATATTAGTGTTGCAGGGAGTTGTTAAACAGAGCTTCTACCCATATATATCCTTGTATCATGATAGATATAACAACACACACTGTTCCCCTACTGCAACTTTCCTGCTACTCTCACTGTGCCCTGTATCCCCCACATCAGAATCAAACTGACACACTACAGCACTGAAGAGTAGGAGAACTGAGCACATTGCAACTTCAACACTCCCTCATTGAGATCCAGAGCACTCCGCTCAAGAGCTGAGATTGGAGGCTCCAACCAGCAGAGCCTATTACACTACTGCCCAATTTAACCTACGCAGGCTATCCATAACCTCTAGCAACAGGACAGAACCTAACACTCAGATCCACAATGGTGAACAAAAAAACCTCAAATCCAAGGACTCAAAAGCCCACTAAGACATTAAGGAACAGACGGTATCTCTGTAAAGGGCTAAACAAAACCCACCTTCAATTGAGCCAAAAAAAGCCCTAGACACTAATGATAAAATGGACCTAATACTACAGAACTTCTCGTCACTACTAGAAATGGCACAAAGCACCAAAAGTGAACACCAAATCACAGGCCAGCACTAAAGCATAAAGCATAGCAGATTTAAAAAACATGAACAGAAGGGAAAACCTCAGAATCTTTGGCCGACCTGAAGGAACTGAAAATCAATCCTCCTCATGTTTGTTCTTCCTGGAACAATGGATACCACAAACCCTATGGATAGAATATGAGAGACCATTCCAAATCAATCGAAAGATCACATAGAGTGCCATCCAGACCAACCCTTAGATTCCAGCACTCCAAGACTTTCAACACACATGAGGAAGTCTAAAGCACTAACCTGGAACGATTTCAAGATTGGAATATCCCAAGAATATATATAAGGGACTGTGTTTAGCAGGAAAGTCTTCCTAGCTCTAAGGAATTCCCTAACAGCGCTGAACATCACCTTCTCCATCATCTGCCCAGACAGATTTAAAATCACACACAGCTGGAGAAACTTTGATCTTCGATGACCGAAAGCTCCAAACTTACATCAAAAATCAACAGCAACAAGAAATGGTATCCTGATTTGATTGCTCAGGCAACCCTATCAGACATACCAGTTTACTTAACATCCCAATAGATAAGACTTAATGTTTTTCAATTTCATCCTGGTTTATGTACAATGCCTATATATGCAAGCTTGTCTTATGTATTGCATGCACTCACCCTCCTTAAGCCTATGTGTGCCATTTTCTGCAGCGTGACATTCTTTAATGTTCTCAACCCTTGTCTCACAGACACTCCTGCGTGCTCTTTCACTCATCCAACAATATGACTGCAAGTTTCTATGTCCCTATAATGTTCACTCTCCTACCCCAGGTGCTTTACCCACCTCCTTACACATACCCACACAAACACACCCTCACACTCCTGCCTACACTCCTATCAGACACACCCATCTCACCTACCCACATTCACACATACACAAACTCACACATACACACACACTCTGCCACACATCCATCCATACATGCATGCATAAGCTCACACATGCTTTCCCACCTACACTTATGTGGATATATGGACCTCACATAGATTAAAGGTAAATTGCAACATCCCAGCTAGATAAAGCCATTGCAAATCGGTACATCAAGCCTCCATCTGGCACGATCAATAACACAGCCACCGTCTCGCCACCCACATGGCATCATCTGCGAAAGGACAAATAAATAATGTTCAAATATTTTCAAATGTGTTCATCTGGTTCATTGCCCCACCTCAACCATGTTGAACTTGCCGCACTTGCTGTATTTGTTAACAACAGCTGGTTTCTCAATGCGTAATCATGGCAGGCCTTCTGTGACGACTTTTGTAATGCCTACCTTACATATTACCTTCCAGTTGATGCATGTAAGATATTAGGGCGGCACTACTAGGTAAACATAATCTCTCTAATTAACCAAACCTCTAATTAAATCTCTGATTAACAATGAGCTATAACATCGAACTACTTAACTAACCTATGATGTTGTATTCTCTGGTACGTTTGAAATGTTTTTGAAATGTTTGCAATGAGATGTGAAATTTTGTATAGTATCTGTTTGCTCACATATTTGCTCACATTAAATGTTTTGAAGAGTTTGTAATAAAATGTGAAATGTTTGTATAACATCTGTCTGCTCACATGTTTGCTCACATGTAACCTATGCAGACTAACAACCCAAATGTATCTCCCAGTCTTCTAATTTTTGCCAATATAGTTCTTAATAGCTGAAACATTTAGCCTTCCCACTTTGAATCCCTGTTGCTCCCTGTCCACCACCTCCCCTCAGCAGCTTTATTTCTCCCTCTGCCCTCTCGAGCTCTCAGAGGGCAGGTCCATGGCTTCCACTGCCCCACTTTCCATCTTGGGATGGGAAATTGGGTTCTCTAGTTATTCTATTTTCTCGCTTTTCTCCCTCCCCAGGGAATCCCAGGCCTAAGCATCCAAATCCATTCTTCTCCAAACACTGCATGATGTGCCGCAACCCATATTACACCATTCATGTCTTAGAACATACCATACTCCATCGATACCCCCACAGCATATATTACGTCAAATAACACTCCTAAGGTTCTTTCATTAAACATAAAAGGGCTAAATCGCCCTGTCAAAGGAAGGAAAATCATAGAATGTTGCAATAAAACTAAAGGCAATATCCTTTTACTCCAAGAGACCAGAATAGACAGCAATATTGCCCGCAACCTCCTAACAATTGGCACTCGCAATTGGCATGCTCCACTGACTCTGACAAGAAAAAGTTGTCACTGTTTTTGCCAGTTTGGCAGGCATTAAATTCATTAAAACCATACATGACACAGAGGCAGATAGGTCATTCCACAAATATTCAAACACAATCAGGAATTATTCACTGTCGACATCTATGTGCCCACCTCTGATTTCCCCTCATTTTGGGTCAACCTAAAACAAAGACTAAACGAAATTCCAAATGGGTCAAACATAATATTAGGAGGAGACTTTAACCTTCATATGGGCCTACTGTTAGACAGATTATCTGTCGGCAAACGCAGCCCATGAAAATCCCATAAACAAATGAAAAATCTGTGCTCTGCACATAACGTCACAGACATATGGAGGCTATTCTCCCCAAAGGTAGCAACTTAACTTTTTACTCCCACCCACATAGCTTCTACTCAAATTCAAATTCAAGGTACTTTATTTCCAAGAAATATATTCTTATAGGAATATTACACACATTTTCCTAAAAGGAAGAAAAAGAATGGCAAAGGACACAGTTATAATAATCTAAAACACAGTGCATTGTTATATAGTCTAAACTCACTCCTTCCTGCTCCAACCCCATAATTGAAACCATCATTATTTTGGACTACTCCTGTATTTCACAAGACATTACAATATCTAATGCCTAAAACCCAGATAAACTATGGTGCCTTAATGAGATGCTACTAAGTGGCCCAACTAATAGAGAAGAAATATGCTCTGCAATCGTAAACTACTTCAAAGAAAACGCCTCTTTTGGGATCGCTCCAGAAACGCTCTGGGAAGCCATGAAAGCAACAATCAGGGGTAGAATAATTAGCATCATGACCAATAAAAACAAGGCAGCTAACAAAAAACTTGAAGTACTAGAATCCAAAGCGAAGCAACTTGAACGTCTTCTAATCTCAAAACACTCCACCGCAACGATTAAAAATCTGAAAGCCCTAAAATTCCAATACAACAAACTAATAAGTGAGAGGGCTCACCTATGGCTGAACACTAATAAAACAAAAAAACAATTCAAATTCAACACAGCAGGGAGATTCCTAGCCAACTACCTAAAGGTCAAAAGCCAGAACTCCTTGATAACTGCAATTAAAGGAAAACAGAGACTGGGGCAAGAAACATAGCAAGCTGCTTTGCAGGCTAGTGTAAACAGCTATACAACCTCAATTGGTAACCAGATATTACAGATTGTGAAAATTACTTCGAAAACAAGAAACTTTCCTCAATTAAAGAGGCGAAGAGACCTCCTTAACAAACAATTTGAGACACAAAAAGTAGAGAATGCGATCAAAGGACTTAAAGTAAAGAAATGTCCGGGCCTGGCAGCTTCAAAAGGTCATTTTTACTAAACCTCCCTGCCACCTCTTCAACTATTATTCCTCCAAAGGCCAAACAGGTCCTATCTTCTCAGAGGTCATAATAACAGTCATCCACAAGGAAAACAAAGACACATTAGAACCCAAAGTTACAGGCCCATATCCTTACTCAATGTAGATTGTAAAATCTATGCAGAAATCCTAGCTACAAGACTGGAAAAATGGCTCCCCTTATTAATGCACGCATCCCAAATTGGTTTCATGAAGGGAAGCCTTGCTTCAAACAATTTGCTAATGTTCTAGAAAAAGCCTGCTTACTCCATTCTCCAGCGATTGTTATGGCCTTAGATGCTAAAAAGGCTTTTGATACAGTGTCTGAGCCTTTTCTAAGATCGGTGAGCCACAAATTCAACATAGGACCGACCTTTGAGCGGATGGTATTCATACTATATGACAAACTGTTGGCCAGAGCCAGGGTAAATAGATACTTATCTTGTTATATTGAAGCTATCCCAGGGTGCGAGGCAAGGCTGCCCCCTATCCACGTTACTCTTTCTCCCAGCCATTAAGCCCCTCATAACTGAATTACATAATAATACCATTTTCTTCTCCAAAGATAAAGACAAAGCAATACCCGAAATCCTAAACCTGATCAATGCCTAAGGTAAAGCTTTCGGATACACACAGAATACAGTAAAACAGAGGTCTTCCCCATAAACCCACTCAGCACACGTGTACTTCTTGGTAACTGTAACCTCAAATGGCAAAACCATCACCTAAAAATACCTATGCCTACAACTCTGTAAATTGAGGCCAACTCTCGCACTCCTTACAAAATACAAGATCTCATCAAGACATGGTTACCCAAACATATGACCTGGTGGGGTAGATTGGACTGCACCAAAATGCTAACAGCACCTCAGGTAAAAGTCATAATAAACATGTTCCTAATGCAACTCCAAAACCTTTTTAGGTTGAGCCTAGAGCCAGCGCGCATGCGCTGCGAGACTTGTTGTGGTGGAGTAGTAAATAGAAGCCCTGCCCACTCCCTGCCCATATTTGCAATTGGCTTGTGTCATTGTCCATCCTAAATTCTGGCTTCTAATTCGTAAAGTCCCTCCTTATTACTGACGTGTCTTCATTTATAACCTCCCATGGCGACTGGCCCCTTACACGGTGTCTGTTATTCTGTCTTGAAGCACTATTTTCTCTGTCGAGTTTCTCATACCGCAGGCACGAGTGCCAACACAACTCTCCCTCCCGTTCTCCGTGCCTTCTTCACCCACCATCCTGCCTTCTTTACACGCCACCCCCTGCCCTCCGTCCCATTGTCCGCGCCTTCCATTTCCGGGTCTCGCAGTATGGAGTTTCTATCCGGTGCCCAGTCACATGACACTTCCCTAATTTACACAATGACACAAGCATCCTGTGAAAACCAGCAGTGTAATATCGCAAAGCTTACATTCTTAGAAATGTGGATCTGATTTTTGTGGCAATGGCCTTTGCCTTAGTCTTGTTTGTTGCAGATGGAGGGTGTCTATGCGTTTTATTTTCGGGTGGTACAATGTGGGTGAGTGTTGGGTGACTCTGTCCGTACTTTCGTGATCCGTGCACGTGATGTGTGTCATCATGATTCTGTGCACTTTCTGGTTCTGTCTTTGCTGTAATGCCGTCTGCGGGGCTGGTTTGGAGTTTGCCATGTCCTGGATCAAGTGGGGCATCTGCATAAGCACATGACTGTGTGAGGTGTAATCATTTCGCCATATTGTACAGTGTTCTTTCATGTTTTTGTTCACCTTTTTAGCAGCTCTACTTTCTCCCTATACTGTGCCTGTCTGGCCTCAACGAGGCTACTTTGTATTTAATCCTTTGTATTATCTAAATGTTTCTATGTAGTCTCTACGGGAGGACGAGGTGTACTTCAGTGGAAAATCAATAAAGAAATGCATATAAAAAAAAAAGAAATGTGAATCTGAGTTTTATAGTAACTCTTTTGTACTACCAATTGGAGCAGTAATTTACAAGTTTGTGTGATGTAGAAAATTTGCTTGAAACGATAGCTCATCTGATGCTGTGGATGGTTTGTGGCATGGAACAGACTTTGCTGTCATGGGCAATACGTCTCTCGAAGGCAGACTCCAAACTTCAGATCATACGGTCTGGACGCGGTACTCGTTTGAATGATGAAAGGGGGCATTGCACTGTATTACTAGGAGTTTTCTGCACTAGTGCACTGTGCAGCGGAGATTTTTCTCCGCTTGCGATCGCGAACGGTAAGTTTGCGATCGCGAATGGTAAGTTCGCGAACGGTAATTTTGCGAGCGCAAGCTACCGCTCAGGTAGATTTTCTACCCGAGCGGCAGGAATACCATCACAAACTGCAGTTCGCACTGCACTCTGCAACTCGCAAACTACGCGCAGGCCAGCGTATTACTCCATTCACGTCACCAGACGACACTCAAGCGATTGATGAAAAGTGAAGAGCTGCGTTGGAAGTCTTTTCAGTGCTCAGCGTTCTGTACATGGAAGGCTGGGGGGCAGCTCAAATTCAAGGCATTATGAAATTGGATCGGGGTTCTCCTTTTATTTTGTTGATAGAAGTGCTATTAGGTGTAGTGAGACAACCCCAAAAGCTCTGAGAGAACTACGTATATAACCATCTATCGCCTGGAGCTGATAATTGGAGGGCAATAATTGCAGTTTCTTTTTCTTTTCCCTGTCAGTGCTCTCTGCGCGTGGCACAAAGGCAGAACTGCAGAGCCGGCACTTTATCGTTCAAAGGGAAATGACAAATAATAGAATCCCTAACAAAGTTGAAACCTTTTGAAACGCTTTGCATCACCAACTCCTCCTTGAAAGCATAAACTTACCCCCCCCCCCCCCCATGAAAAATAATGAAGGAATAAGTGAATTTCCAAGGCAGTAAATAAAGCAGAAAAACAAAATAGTTCACAGAAATTTGAGGGAAGCCGTTTCTCCATCTAAAAAGTAAACCCCTAAAGAACGAAAGTGTTAAATGTTCTCATGCACATTTCCTCAATACCAAAGCTTGATTACATGCTGAAAGTTAGGAATGCATGGACATCTAAATGTTGCATATATTTCCACATATACCTCTGAAGGATTTTGCCAATCTCTTAAAAGTCAGAAATATGTTTTAAGTCATAGGATGAAACTTAGTATGTCTAGATTTTCCTTTGTCAAGTGGCCCTATATTTTCAGGAGGATGCATGGTCATCATTAAGGGGTTGCCAGGTGCCACAGCTGTGAACCCTCATTTGCTCACTGCATCTACTGGCCCTGCCTTTGCTATCCCTTCCCTCAGGGGTGGATAAATCAGTGCCAAGAAGGCAGGGGAGTTGTTGTCCTCCTTGTTTATACTTGTTTAGGTCGAGCCTGGGCCTCAGATGTGCTGCTCTGCGAGGCATGCTGTATTGGAGTATTAAATTAAAGCCCCACCAACTCTCCACCTGTAGTTGGTATTGGCTTGTGTCATTGCCCTTCATAAATGCTGGCTTCTGATTCGT
Source organism: Triturus cristatus (assembly GCF_964204655.1). NCBI lineage: Eukaryota > Metazoa > Chordata > Amphibia > Caudata > Salamandridae > Triturus > Triturus cristatus. The sequence goes on from NC_140589.1 coordinate 188,623,613, forward strand.
TAATAGGCTTGTTAGTCCCTCATTGGTACCACCTTGTCTTAATCTGAAACCTTACATGAGGACTGGCCCTTTTAATTCGGTTGTTACATGGTACATCTTTTTTTCTCCTACTGCAGGCACGACATGCTTTCCTACCATTCAGCGCTCCATGCTTGCTTTATTTTCCCATAGCAGCCCGGTACAACGGTGGCCGCTTCTTTGAATAGGCCTCACATTAACAGGAGTTTGAGCTATTGGCATTGAAAATGACAATGCCTTTCATTTATGTGTTAATTAGCAAAACATATAAATAAAAGACATTGTCATTTACAATGCCAATAGCTTAAACTCTTGCTATTGCGAGACCTATTGCATTGCAAATGCTTGTTTAAACTCCTCAACAACACTATCACTCAATTTATTTGGCGTAGTAAAAGGCCCAGAACTTCAACCAAAGTTCTCTTACTGGATAAAGAATAAGGTGGAGTCAATCTTCCCAGCTTCAGCAAACTTCAACTGGCATTTATACTCAGACAATCTCTACATTGGCAACAGTCGAAACCCCCCCCCCCTCAATCTGGGCAGATATCTATAGAGGACTCTTTCCACATTCACCCCCTATCTGCTATCGCAATTAAACACTTTAAACCCCTACACTCCTCAAATGTGATCAGAGACAGGATAACAGCAGTTAAACGCTGCTATGTATTGACAAAAATCAAATACTCCTCCTATGCCTCACTTTAGCAAAACCCACCAATAAAATTGACTGTTAAACTCTCCACTGGCACTCTTGGTCAGCACATAACATTTTGTAAATTAAGGATGTTGTTAATAGGACCAACCCAATCCCTTTCTCACACTTACAAACAGATTTTAACATACCTGACAAAGAATTCTACAACTTCCATTACCTAAAAGTTACGATTAACCAGAGCTAAGTCTTCCTGAGCCCACAAGTATTCTAATAAAACTAATCTTAATCGCATCTCAAGAAAACCAAACTTCTAAACTTTATAAAATCCTTCAGGAATACACTTGTAACACCTCACAAAAATCTCAAAAGAACTGGTCTGCCCCAGCCTCAAAGAAGGATTCACCCATCTAGATAAGTAAAACTGGTCTCCTAAATGGAAACATGTAACTAAGCTCAAAATCTCTCCCATAATCTCATAGTGTAAATATTGTCTGTTACACAGATCCTTCTGGACCCCGGACAAACACTTCAAACTAGGTTTAATAAACTCAGCCAAGTGTTGGAACTTTTTAACCAGAATAGGTGCACTCATTTTATTTTTCTGCCTGAGGCTCCACTCATAAAGGGAAGACATCAATAAAGCCATCAACAACATTTTCTGCTGTAAAGTGACTCTGGACCCAGTCCTCATATACGTAGGCCCCTGGATTGTTCATAATCCCCACTCCCACTTAAAAAAGCAGAACTCCTATTATTCAATTTACTACTTACATTAGGGGTCAAAAAGATCCTTTGTGATTGGAAAGACTTTAAATCAATTTCCTATCACACTTGGTGGACCTGGGTATACTTTCTCAGAAGCTCGGACAACACTATTCTCAACCAAAACTCTAATCACACCTGGTCCGGACAACGTTGCCTACCCCTGGATACCTATTTAGAGACCAACACCCGCCTTTATCCAGGCCATGACCCCTCCTCACTCCTACCCTCTTTTGCTATTGCTCTCACACTTTCCTCTCCTCTCCTCTCACACGGGAAGTGCATCACCACCAAAACATGGAAGCTAGCCACGACAGCTATATTACCCAATGAATTTCACAGATTTGTTCTTCAATGGCCAAACATTGTAATGAATTTTATCTATGCCTATTATTTATTGGCTTCTCATGTACAGTCAAAATACTGCTGTGCTTTTTACTTCTCGTATCTGTTTTTTGCATTTCTGTAATGTTTTTTTAATGAAAATGTTTAATAAAATGTGAAAAGAAAAACAACAGTTCATATTTGACCAGGACCTAGGCATGATTTTAGGCCTACCATGATGAATTGGTGGTGTGGCGCACTGAGGGCAGTATCAGTGCTTAACTTGAGCCGGTGGTAGTAGGAGAGACCCATCGGTACTCATTTTTTGGGAACAGCACTAATATTTTCTCATTAGACTTTGACTGAAAGCAGCAAAGGAAAACATGCAAAAGGGAAAGAAGGAGGAATAAAGAGTGAAAACTTTTCTAAAAGGAGACATTATGAACCCAAAAAGTAAGAAAAAGGGTCTTGAACTGTTTGGTGGTAGATTAAAGAGACATGAGGTGATATCAGGACTAGGCAACCTTTCTATTCAGCATGCTGACATTCAATAGCACTGACCAGAGACTTTTGAGCAAAACTGTGGGCCCTGGAAACATAATTTATACAAACTAAGCACAAGGTAGTCCTTGTCAAAGATTTTACCTTTTGAATTAGGAGAAAGCTTATTAATATTTGACTCAACACAGAGCAGCATCCAATGTTACTCCACTGTGTTACATTAGGGGGAGAGCACAGAACAGCACCAAATCTACTTAGATACTGCTTTCTTTTTCTCTCCCTCTATGCTGGCGCACTTTTTGCTGCTTTACACCACGTAGACTCCCTAGCACTACAGTGCAGATATTCCTGATCCCAGTCACTTTTCTAGGCATTTACCCACACAAATTTACAACCAGACTAGAACAGAGGGTACATTTCAGAGAGGGAAGTGTTGTTTAGTTGGGATGGTGCACCGTGGGGTCTTCCAGGGCCAGGAGAGGCTGTCATGGGTGGGGGAGCACTTGCAGTTCTCCTGTTATTGAAGAGGGGAGATGAGGGCCATGCTTCAAAAATTCCAGTAGCCACAGCATGTATGGGCCTGGGTCTAGAGTTTCTGTGCTTATCATTACCACATCTTTTTTTTGATGATTCATTAATTCTGGGTCTTAAAACACCAGATTTTTTATGGGTCTTTAAAGTCAAAGCAATAAATAAAGATGCCTTTAAAGTGTGTATTTATCTCATCACATTTGCTGGGCTTCAAAGACAGAGGTCAAGCGTCAAGTTATGGCTTCTCATAAAAGTGAATTATGTAACAGTCTTACTGTGGTAAGGACACGCTGTAGGATGTCATTTTTTGTAACACACAACAAAATTTTAATACCTGTAAATAAACTGTTTACATTCAGCAGTTAGGAAAGTAACAATGAAGCACTTTTTTTGTAATTCCGATGTGTGATGGAAGGAAAGATTTTCATAATAGGATCAAAACAAAACACAACATTTTAGTTTTTGATGACCAAAAGATAAATGTTTAGTGATTTTGCGATATTGTTTTATCAGTAAAACATTGTCTGTGCAAATCTACTGGCCATTTCAATGGGAAATATTCAGTCTGTAAATGACAGTGCGCAGACACACGATGCATTAGTTATAATAAAAAATCAACTTCCTCATGTCAACAGCAGGTAGGTGGGTCAATAAAATTTGGTGTTCTAAAAAGTGGTTAGTGGTTTTAAAAAGTCTGGGAACCACTGACCTGGAGAGTCAACCCACACCGCTAAGGGTACAGCAATGAGTCACTCTTATTCAAGGCCTTAGAGGAGTTGTCTGCTCCTTTCTGATGTGAAAGAATGGTGAGGTGAAAGGAAGGATGGTGCTTCAAATCTTCAAGATAGATTTATATGATATGGCAGTGAAAGTTTGATTTGTCATTGAGGTAAGTGAGAATTACAAAGAACTGAGTGTGTGCTGTGTTTACATGTACATGAAGTGTCTAACGATTGATTATATACATCATTTTGAATTGCTATTCTTCTTTGAATATTTTTACTCTGTCCACAAAGTGCTTGATAAGATGTCATATGGAACTATTGAACAAGAAATAATTGTATTGTAAATTAATTGTGCTACAGGACTAGAGTAGCTATCCTGATTAGAAAGACTAATTTCTTTTACTTGTCCATTTGATGGAAAAAAGTAGGCCTGGGTGGCAAATTCCGTTCCGCTCGCGTAATTTGCGTAATTTCGCGTTCCGCGGAGAACGCGAAATTGCTCAAAAGTCTGCTTTCCGCGATTTCGCGAAATTTTTGCTTGTTTGCGTTCTCAAAATGCATGTTTGCGAGATATTTCTCCTCGAGCACGCAAACAGCAATTGCGAACAGGAAAAAAGCATCGCGAACAAGCAATTCCGCGTGTTCGCGGAATTTCTGCGTGTTCGCGGAGGTTTTTTACCGTTTCGCGGAGATTTGCGTAACGCAATTACGCAAATTCCGCCCACCCCTAGAAAAAAGCCGTCCTGTTAAATATTCTGAATTTTTTTCACATGAAATACAACAACGGAATAACAATCACATTTGTATTTGTCTTTTTACTTAGACATGGAATGAAGACGCTGCAGGTATTTCAGAATTTTGGATTCGAAAATGCAACTTTAACCACAGTCCTGCCTCACAAAGGACAATTAATGGTATTGATGAAAATTGTTAAATATTAATTCACTATTAGAAAAACATACCTTCTGTCTGAGCTGCATTTCAACATCTAATCCATGCTAGCTCTACAGGTCTGTGTTGAATATACCACTATTCTGTCTGTTTTCCATTTGTATTAGGACCTCAAGTCCGCATCTCAACTTCTAAGCTTATGGTGTCAGGGAAGGAAAATAGGAGCTAGGTAGGATGGCCCCCAGTTTAAATTGAGATTTTGTATGAAACTTTTTTTGGACCTATCCAACCTGTTGCCAACACCATTAAGTGAACAGCAGGAAAAAACATCACTTTTAAAACCACCAAATAAACAAACACATACATAGATAATAACATATTAAGTTATGGGGATGCCTGCTACCAGGCCCTGCTGCCAACCACCCACTGTGCACAGGATTTGGCTTTACTTTTGAAAATAAAACATATATTGAGGAGCCTAGCGCGCAACCAAGATGGCCGCGTAGGTGCGAGGCTCCCGAGGACCTCCGCGACCTCCTGCATAAATCCTGACCATATCCTGTCCCAGACGAGGGGACTGTGTTCGTGAGACCGAGCTGAGGTGCCACCCGTTTTCCGTTTCCAAATCGGACCTCGGACACCGGCGGGAGCATCGATTGAGGTTTGCGGCCTTCTCCACGCCGGCCCCCCGGATTGGAGTTGTGGGGCGATCCGGAGACAAAGTGAACAACAGCGGCGGGTGAGGCTGGGCGACTCGCGTACCCCGCACTTTCACTTTCGCTTTCGCGCCCCCCTTGCTGCCAAGCGAGGTAGGGTCGCGGGGCGGCGTGCGGTGGTGTGGCTTCGTCGGGGTGCCCTGCCGGCCTGCCAGCTGTGATCCGCCCTTCGGAGCTGTGGTCGCCCCCCCCCGGAGCCCGTGAACTGGTTTGTCAGCCCCTTTCAAGGAGATTGGCACGATTTGGGGACTGGAGCCATGTCCACGAAGCAAGATGGCGACCGGGCAAAGGTGAAATCGACCCGCCGTGGCGCAGCCCATCAATCCAACAGCATGGACCGCTACACCCTCCAGAAGGGATCTCCAGAGGCGCCGCGTAGGTCCCCTGTGGGCCCGACTGATGCTCCTGCTCTGCCCGCGGATCTGACCCTCCGAGACGTCATGGGCGCCATCGCCGAGATGAAGGCCTCGGTGGACCAGCGCTTTGACACTCTGGCGCAGAAGATTGACTCGGTCCTCGTGGATGTGGGCCTGGTGAGGGCCGATCTGTCCAAGACGAATGACCGGGTCGACTCTTTGGCCCACACCACCTCGGGCCTCACAACGGACGTGGCGGCCCTCCAAAAGGAGGTGCGCCGACTTGGCCAGGCGAGCGCCCTGATGGATCGTCGACTGGAGGATTCCGAGGGTCGGGCCCGGAGGAACAATGTCCGCATTGTTGGGGTGCCGGAGGGACGTGAGGAGGAGGCGGCGGATCTGTTTGTGGAGGACCTGATCCTCACCCGTCTCCAGCCCCGGGGGCTGAGTAAACTCTTTGCGGTGGAACGTGCCCACAGGGTCCCCGGAGGAAGACCTAAGGCCGGAGCCCCTCCGAGGCCTCTCATTGCCCGGATCTTCAACTTTCGGGACAGAGACGCTATCCTGCAGACTTCTAGGCAACAAGGACCGGTCAGACTCGATAATGTGGACGTAAACTTCTATCCTGATTTTACTCCGGCGGTCCAGAAGCAGAGACTGAGTTTTCTCGGAGTCAAACGTCGCCTACGGGACCTGAACCTCAAGTATGCGATGCTTTTTCCAGCGAAGTTGAGGGTAGAGGTGGATGGCCGCACGCACTTTTTTGATCGTCCCGAGGCGGCCGGGGACTGGTTGGACACTTTGCCCGGGGATCGGGGCCGGGGGGGTGGGGGGGCGCGGTTGGTGGGGAGGGCTTGCCGGATCAGGACTGAGGGACTAACAGTAGGCCTTGCTCTGGACAACATTATTGTCATCATTGACTGATTGTGTAAGTTCCCCTCCCGTGGAGGTCGTACGGGGTCCCTTGGGGGCTTTCCCTCCTCCTCTGGGGGACTAGTTAGTTTTCTCATCTATGGGGCGACAGGCACACTGCACTTTGGGGGGGCTGTTTGGGCTCATGCAGGGGTGCAGGGAGGGGGGAGTTCTGTTGGGACGGGTGGGTTGGGGTGGGGTGTTGTTCGTTTTTACCGCAAGGCAAACCCTTTACTGTATTGGTGTTTTTGAGGTGCTCTCGGGGGGACGAATGATGGCTTCTGTATGTGATGGGGGGTAGGGACTTGACTTTGTTGTCTTGGAACGTCAATGGACTGGGGGATAGGATTAAGCGAGGTGTGGTCCTGCAGTATCTGAAACGAATCTCGCCAGATGTGGTCTTTTTGCAGGAGACACACCTTATTGGTAATTCCTTTTGTGCCATGAATCGGCATGGCTATCGTTTGGTGGCCCACTCGGGCTTCACGTCTGGCTCGCGGGGGGTGGGCATCATGGTTAAGAACTCGCTCCCGCTGGAAATAGACGAGTTGCGCCATGATGAGAGGGGACGCTACACTGCCTTGGTGGGGAGAATGGAGGGCAAAGTGGTTGTCTTTGTTTCAGTGTACGTCCCACCGGGGCTACAGTCTACCACTTTTGCGGACCTGGGGCGCCTCCTCCTTGACCTTCCGGGGGGGCTCCTGGTGGTTGGGGGGGATTTCAATGCGGTGGTTTCTGGGACTATGGATCGTCACCCCCCTAGGGACCTCCCCCGGGCGCAGGCGTGGCTGTCCGGCCTCTTAGATACATTGGGATTGGTGGACTGCTGGCGCTTAAAACATCCCACGCAGCTGCAATACACCTTCCATTCGGGTGCCCATGGTAGCCTCTCGCGGCTTGATCATATCCTTGTCCCTGCGGCCTATGCTGGGAGGGTGGGAGAGGTGCGCCATCTGGCGCGGGGTATTTCAGATCACTCCCCGCTCCTGTTGCACTTTGGTGTCCTCCCGAGGGGGGAGGGCAGGGTAGCTCCAATCAATGCCTGGTACCTGCGCGACCCCACCATTCGTGCTGACTTGATTAAATCCTTGCAGCGGTATCTTGAGGAGAATGTGGGGTCTGTCCCTTCGGCTATCTCCCTGTGGGAAGCCTTCAAGACAGTTCTTAGGGGGGAGGCCCTCTCCTTCATATCCCATGCCCGGAGGCGCGAGCAGGAGGAGGTGACCCGGGTGGAGGCCGAAATTACTGAATTAGAGGGTGATCTGGGGAGTGGGGTGACGGATGCTGCACTGCATGTTCTACACCTTAAGCAAGCGGCCTATAGGGCCCTCGTCACGGAGGCAGCCAGGGGCCTCAGTAGAGAGCAACAGGGGCGACTGTATGATGTGGGTGATAAGGCTGGTAAATTGATTGCGTGGTTGGATAAAAAGGAGAGAGCGAGTCGTGTGGTCCCGCTGATTGAGAGGATGGATGGTGTACGTGTCACCGAGCCAGAAGACATTGTCTCTTGCTTCGCGGATTATTTCCGCGAGGTGTATTCCCCGGTCTCTCCCTGCTCGGAGGCGGATTCCCATGCCCTGCTTCGAGATATCGCGCTGCCCTCCCTTTCGGTGGAGGACAGGGAGTCGTTGGATGCTGCTCCTACCTCGGACGAAATTGCCCTCGCCATACGCTCGGTCGCATCTGGCAAGGCCATGGGCCCGAACGGCATCCCTATCGAGTTGTATAAGCTGCGACCGGATGTACTGGCACCCCACCTCCGCGCGATGTTCCTGGCGGCCCACTCGCGGGGCTCCCTCCCGCCGGACCAACGTCTGGCTACAATCGTGGTGATCCACAAGGAGGGGAGACCCCGAGACCGGGTTACCTCCTATTGGCCTATCTCGCTCTTGAATGCGGAGCCCAAAATCCTTGCCAAGGTGCTCGCCAACCGGCTGGTCGGCGTGGTGGGCGATTTGGTCCACCAGGACCAGTCCGGCTTTATTCCCCATCGCAACACGGCCCGCAATCTGCGGCGCTTGCACGGGGTGCTCGCGCGTGTTCCGTTTGTGCGGGAGCCGGCCATCTTGGCGTCCTTAGACGCCACCATGGCGTTTGACACGCTCGAATGGCCATACATTTGGGCGATGCTGGCGAAATTTGGATTTGGACCGGGATTCATCAGCTGGGTCAAATTGTTGTACTCGGGCCCATTAGCGCAGGTGGTAGTGAATGGACGAGTCTCGGCCCCATTCGCGCTGGGACGGGGCACGCGACAGGGTTGCCCCTTGTCGCCGCTCCTGTTTGCATTGGCCTTGGAACCCCTGGCGGAGTGGCTGCGGTGGCACCCTTCCATCCGTGGTCTCCGTTGGACCCCCGAGTATGAGGACCGCGTGTCCCTCTACGCTGACGATATCCTTTTGTACCTAGCCTCCCCACGCAAATCACTGATTGTCCTGGTTGATGTCCTGCGCTCCTTTGGCCGTAACTCAGGCCTCGTCATCAACTGGGCTAAATCATGTGTCTATGTGCTTTCCGGGGAGGCTCCTGTCCTCCCGCGGGGCTGTCCGATCCAGATTGCCTCGCAGGGGTTTCGGTACCTGGGTGTCTATATCACGCTGGACCCGGAGGCCCGCTACGAGCGGAATTTGCTTCCCCCCCTCCAGCGCTTGAAGGAGGACGTCGCGCGCTGGCGGCGCCTGCCGCTTTCGCCGCTCGGCCGGGCGGCATTGTTTAAGATGATGTTGTTGCCGCGCTTCCTGTACGCTCTCCAGAACACTATGGACCTAGTCCCGGCGCGCTACTTCCGTGAGGTGGAGAGTCTACAGCGCCGCCTGTTCTGGGACGGGAGGCCGCGTATAGCCCTGGCGAAGTTGACGCTCCCGTGGTATGACGGGGGGATCGCCCTCCCGGACATTAAGCGGTATTACTGGGCCTCCCAGCTAGCTGCAATTAATCACGGCCTCTATGGGCCCGCCTTGAACCCGGCATTTGAAATGGACAAGATGCTCCTGCCCGGTGGCGACTACAATAGAGCGCTCTACTCTGGCGCGCCGGATCCCCGCTTGGCGGGGCCCACGCGTGTCATGGTGCGGGTGTGGCACGCGGCCAATGCAGCTATGGGGTGGAAGGACCGTTTGACCCGGGCGTCGCCGTTGTATGCGCCTCAGCGGTTGGGCTCCCTGTGGACCTCGAAGGGCTTCGAGAAGTGGGACATGATCGGCATCAGTAAAGTGGGGGACCTCTGGACGAGAGGGGGATTTAAAACATTCGAGACGCCGCAGGCGGAGTTTCAGCTGCAGGGCAGTGAATACTTTCGGTACTTGCAGGTCCGTCACGCGCTGGGCTCCGTCTTCCCAGACGTCGCCTCCATCCCGGAGTCTTCCCCCCTGGAGGATAGAGTGCTGGATGGCCACGTTCCGGACAGCACGATCTCCCTTATTTAAAAAAATTGATTAATGACCGCTCGGGCCTGCTGACCGGCCTCCGTGAGGCTTGGGTTGCCGACGGGCTGGAGTTGGACGACGAAGACTGGAGTTCCGCGGTGGCCTCTCCGAAGGAGGTGGCCATACCGGCTCGCCTTCGCTTCGTCCAGCTTAAGATACTCCACCGGGTTTACATGACGGGGCCAAGGCTTCTGCGTATGGGTTATGCTGAGGATGGGTTGTGTAAGCGTGGGTGTGGTGCTTTGGCGACTTTTTTGCATATTTTGTGGGAATGCCCGAAGGTGGAGCGATTCTGGCGTGGTGTGCATGAGGTCCTGCGACTGGTTACGCATGTCGCGCTGTTGCCTGAAGCGAGGAGATGCTTGCTGAATGTGTGGGAACCAACTGATTACTCGGTTCCGCAGACGCGATGGGTGACTCTGGGATATATGATAGCTAAGCGTGACATCGCTCAACTGTGGGGATCCCAGCGACCCCCGGCGGTGTCGGCCTGGAAAGAACACATGGATTGGTGCATGTTCCGAGAAAAGGTGGTGTATGTGGCGAGGGGTAAGCCTGGGGCGTGGGTGAAAGTATGGGGCCCCTGGAACGCCTACCGCGGGGGTATCTGCGAGCCACCACTGCTGCCTGCTGCCTCACCGGCTCCGTCCCCCTAGTTGACCCCCTCCCCCAGCCCCGGGCACAGAGTTCCCCCAGTCCTGGATTTGTTTCCCTTCCCCCTCTTTAGATTCCTGTGGATGGTCGGGGTCCCTCATTTGAGGAGCACGTGCGGTTACTTTCGATTGCGGGTTGCCTTGCGGGTGTGGTTTTTCTGTGTTGTTGTGTTTATATGAAATGAAACCGTATTGTGGGCTTAGAGTCATGTGGCCCACGTCATTGATACCTCCTGATTTACTTCTCTGCAACGCCAAGTGCCTTTTTGTACGTTTGTCAGGTGCTCCTGTCACTCTAGCGGCCGGCCGGAAGGTTGTAGGCCCATACTTGTATATACTTGGAATTGCAATAAACGGTTTCAAAAAAAAAAAATAAATAAATAAAAAAATAAAATAAAACATATTACTTTACGTTTAAAAAAAACCTAGGAATTCACTGAAACAAAACCAAGGTTAAAGTGACATTGAAGTTAGGTGAAATTCTCCAAGTCAAAGTAAAGTTTTAATGGAAAAAAAACAGTGTAATTCACCAGTTATAGTTATACCTAGTAACTATACCTTGTGCCCTAAGGTAACTATAAAATAAATTCCACCCTCGCCATGCACCGCTAATTACCTCCTATATTACATCACTCATGACATGTCCTATGACATAATTGATAATATCGCTGCATCATCTAAAATGACATCCTTGATGATAAGTCATGGTGGGGGAGTGAGTTATAGTTACCTAAGGGCACAAGTTATAGTTACTAGAAATAATTATAACTGTTAAGTTGGCACTGAAATATTCACCTAACTATAATGTCACTTTAACCTTTTGGAATCATTTGCATATCCACTCACAACCACTCATACACACACCCATACAAACACTCACACACCCACCCACTGATCCATAGAGCCACTCACATACCCAGTCTTTCACCCTTATAGCCACTTATTTTACAACTACTCACACAGCCACTTACTCACCTATGCAGCGGCTCACAAGCCCACTTATTCACCCAAACAACCACTCACACACCCAGTCACTTAGTCACACAGACACCTCTCAAAAGAGCCATTCACTCACCCATGCAACCACTCAGACACCCACTCACATGTCCATACAAGCACTCACACATGTACTCACTAACCCGTACCTTCACGCACATAGACACTCACTCTCCAATACAGCCACTCACACAGTCAATAATTTAACCAAACACCCACTCAAATAGCCTCTCAGTCACCCATACAGCCACTTACACACACAGTCACTCACCTATACAGCCACTCACATAGCCACTTAGCCACTGACACAGCCATTCACATATCCACTCACAGACCCATACAGCCTCTCATATACCTGCTCACTCACCAATACAGACACTCACACTACTAGTTACTCATCCAAAGAGTCACTCACATACTCACTCACCCAAACAGCCACTCACTCACCTATACAGCCACTCACACACCTATCCAGCCAGTCTCACAGTCTCCCCCACATCCATTCATTTACTCACACAACAACGTATTCACCCATACAGGGATTCACACACCCACTTATTTACCCATACAGCCACTCACCCATCCACCCATACACCTGCACAAGCCACTCAGACATCCACTCAGACACAGATACACACAGCCACACAGTCACTCACATAATATATGTTAGAAATAGTATCACTCAGTAGTATACAAGTAGTACACAAAGTATGGTAATTTAACTTCTGTAGTACAATAGTATATATTTGTAGCACTTATAACTTTTAAGAAAACACTCACAATCACTGGATGATATCATCAGTGATGTCATTAGAGATGTCATCAGTGATGTCACTCAACATGTCATGAGTGGAGTAATATGTGAGGTCATAAGCAGTGCATTGTGGAGGTGATGTTATAGTTAGCTCAGGCAACTATAACTGCTGAATTTCACTAGTTTTGTACAAGTAAAATCTGAGCCTAACTATAGCGCCCCTGTAGCCTTTGTTTTCTTCAGTGAATTTCTGAGGTTACTTTTTAAAATTGTTAAGTAAGGTGCCCATCACAATGAACAGTGGGGGGGGGGGGTAGTAGGCTTAGTGCCTGGTCTGGCATTCTTCTGCCTCATCCAAGTTTGATGCTCCTGCCCCTTCCTCCTTGCATCCATTGTCCAAGTCCTTGCCCCTGCTCCCTCATCACAGCCCTTTGTGGCCATTGTTCTACCACTGCCCTTACTGATTGCCCTGAACAGTTAGCTTGCTGCTCCATCCACCTACTCTTTACCCTTTACTGTCCAAGTGTATTTACAAGCCACCTCCTTCCCACCCTGCATAGTCCAATGTGCATGCACTGCCCTCCATTTAGCTTTATGTTACTCCTCCTGCCCTCTGTTGCACTTCTATGCCCCATCATTGACCTCCTGCTTAGCCTTAGCTTGCTGCCCCTGCTCTCCTTCCCCCTGCCCTCCGAAATCTGTGTGTATGCCCCTGTCCCCTGCTTTTTTCTCACCATGGTCCTTGGACCTGCAACTGCCTGTCCTTTCTAATCTGAGTGTTTTAATGAACTACTGATGCCCCATTCACTTGCCTAGCATGGTCAGATGGCTGCCGCCTGTCTCTGCCACCTCTACCCTACCTGTCAGGTTTCCCTGGCCTTATCCCCTCCCTCCTGTCCTTCATGGTCCATTTTGCTGTCACTGCCTTTTGCCCTCCATGCTCTGTTGTGCTGCACCTGCTCTTCCTGCCTGGCTTGTGTTGTCTCTTGCGAAGCTCTTTCCTCTGCCCTCGCTTGTCTATGTCCTGCTCCTACCCCTGCCTTCATTCCTCCAAGGTGCTTCATACATGCTCCTGCCCCCTCCCTCATGCCCACCTTGGACATTGTGCTGCCACTACCCCTCCCGCTTGCAACGTAGGAACTTCTATGCTGCCACAACCCTTCCCACCTGCCCTGTGTGGTCAGCTTGATGTCCTAATCCACACCCTTCTTCCCGCCATTGTCTTTTTGTATGCCATTATAGTCTTACTGTTGCCTCCCATGGTGTGTTGTGCTTCCAGTGCCCATCCTGCTTGCCCTCCATTGTCAGCGTGATGCTTCTGCCCTGCCTCCTTACCCTTGCTTTCATTTTCCATGTGCAGATCCCTATCCGTTCCCACCTTCCTTCTCTGGTCTGTTGTTTTGCCCCAGCCCCCTCCCTCCTGCCCTTCATGGTTCATTATGCTGCAACTGTCCCTCATGTCTGTCCGGTATGGTCAACTTGCTGCCCTTGCCTCTTTCCCCCGGCACTCTGTTGCCCATGTGAATGGCCCTGTCCCCTCCTTTTAACTTTCCAGTGCCAGTTGTGCTGCACTGCTGTCCCACTTGCCTTGTGTGGTGTATTGTGCTTCCGCAACCCCTGGCGCCTGCTCTGTAAGGTCAGTTTTGTGCCCCTGCCCATCTCACTCCAGCCCCCTGTTATCTGAGCCCATGTCCCTACTCCATTCCTCCTGCCCTCTGTGGTCCAATGACCATACTTACTAACAGTTTGAACTTGGTAAGAGGGACATTTTTAATATAAAACCAGGGGAATTGATTTTCCCTATTGACTTTCATTAAAAAAGAGTAGATTTTTGGCAGGAAACAGATCAAATAAAGCCTTTTTAGGATTAAAAACATTGGGTGCCTCCCACCTGAATCAGGTCTGTTGGCATGTATGGATGTACTGCAACTGTCTTTTCTTTCTGCCCTCAATACTCTGTTATATTTCCATAACCTCCATGATCTGTTGTGCTGCCCCTCCCGCATGCCCAGCACGGTCAACTTGTTGCCGCTGCACCATCCTCCCTGCTTCAATTATCCGAGTCCATGCCCCTGACCTCTGCCTCCCAACAGTATTTTAATGAACAACTAGATTGCTAACATTCTATACTTATTACTAAATTGTGATATACCTGAAGTCATCTTTATGTAATCACAACTGTTATACCTAAACCATTTTCTTTAGAAAATATAAACATGAGGGTATCTTATTCCCATAGAAATTGTGGCAATTGCTCTTAAAAACGCAAATGAGGACATATTTTCTGGGTTCTCAATTAGCAATAAAGCACCCTCAAAATATATTTGCTATCTTTATGTTTTTTATTGAGTTGATCACTTGATTATATGTTACAATTAGGAGCGAGGAGTTGGGGTTATGGCCAGAGCTGCAGACGTTGTAACAAGGGGCCAAATTCAAGTTTCGGCATAAGCTTGACATCCTGTGATTCTGGGCACATCACTTAATATCCCCATGCCTAAATTCAAAATGAATGTGGCCTTGTGTAATGTAGCTGATGCTCATAAAAGCACTCCAATACCTTCGGGTCAAGTCTGTGCTATATAAAATTGCAACAAAACGATAGAACTAAGTGTTTTTGAACAATTGTTGTCATTGGGCTATATTTGGGTGATATTTGTGCTACATTTTAGCTCTTCTTTCTCTGGTGGCCATCTTGGGAGACTTATTTGTTATGAAGCTCCCTTGTTTCCTCTTATACTGGACTATCCTCAATAGAAAATGCTTTCAGTTTTTCACTTTGATTCCATTAAGATGGTGTTAAGATGTGCCACTCCTTTGGCATAAAATCAGAATGTTAGCAAACATGCTCAATAAAGCACTGTAGTAAAGCTGCTGATCATCAGGGCGTTAGTTGGCAGTTTGCTGCTGGTGTTAAAAGTGTATGTTTCAGTCTGCATGTCAGAATGTTTTAATGAAACAGAAGATATGATAGTTGAGAACTCACTTAAAATATGTCCTAATTTCACTTCTACAACATTAATCGTACCTTTAATGACAATATGAACCACCTCATTTTGTTCCTTTCTAAATTAAATGTTTTAATTTTTACCAGTTTGATTCAATCAAGATGGCTTCAGGTGTGCCATATGTTTGTTTTAAGTAAGACTGTTAGCTCTTTAGTTGTTCTTAGATGACTCTGGGAGGCTGCAGTGGAACATAAGGAAACATAAGGTAATCAACTGACAAGCTGCAGCTGTTGGAAGTGTATGTCTTACTGAAATTGTGAGACTTAATTTATCATACGGCTGAGAAAGATAGAAAATATGCTCTGTTATCTTCTGAAGCACCGTCCATAACCTCTCTTAGAAAATCATGAGAAAACAGTTTTCTCTCAAACAGAATTCATGAAATCATAGCAGAAGGCTTTTTTACATAGTAAAATCTACTTAGAACACATTACGATTCCCAAAATCAGTATGGTACCATCAATAAATGATTTATATTGTAATTAGTATCCTTTATCACTAGTAGTGGGCGGTAAACTCCGCTCCACTGGTGGAGTTCATGGAGTTTTCGTGGAGAAGTGTGGCTCAATGAGTGGAGAAGTGTGGCTCAATGATTAGAGCGGCAGACCCTTATGCAGAGGTCTAGCCCGGGACAGGGTTCAATTCCCTGCCTCGGCGGGTCTTGTGCTCAAAAATTCCATGGACCTGATAATTCTCGCCTCGGTGCCATTCCAATCATGGGGTCCCACTCTGCAACTCTGGGCAATAGCTTGCTTAATCTCCACAACGGCCCCCACAATGCTAAGGATTCCTGGGCTCCACCTTGGGGGTGCCCAGGAGTGGGCGCCTCACAGAGAAAACCAGGATGGGTTCCACAGCGGTATTCGTACAAGCGCCTTGAGACCCTTGCGGGTGAGTAGTGCGCTATACAAGTATCAATTTACATTTTTTGTCACTCTGCACTCAACTTGGACAGCGGAGTTTGGCAAAACCTCCACCTACGCAGCATAGCGGATTACACCGGCACCAACGTGACCCACCACTACTGTTAATCATGGATTCAAGTATCATGTGAGCATGTTTTGTAGGGCTGCCCCTCCAGCAGCACTGAGCATGAGCCTCGGGAAAGTCTTTCACCAGGATGCATGAGAAATAGTGTTGAACCTGAGGGCTTAAGGGATGCGCTAGCGTAGTGTAGCGGGATCCCATCCATCCGCATGCGTTATATTACTCTGCACACAATACTGCACATCTCTGCAGTGAGCACCTGAGCATGAACATGATACGCCCTGGATGGGGAGCGTGGACTCACCCCGTTTGATAGGAGAAGAACGAGTTTGGGATAGAGTGAGGAGGTGACTGATTTCCCTCATCAACTATCTGTCACATTTGAGATGAGATAAACCACCAGCCAAACTCTGAATCAGGCCTTAATTCTTAACACCAGCACTTGTTTAGGACTTACTACCACATGGTGGTGAAGTCTGTCTATTTGCAAGCAGTGCACAAGAGTAGAGAACTTAGCAATTCAAAATACATAAAAAAATATTGCCAGTGTTACCAGAAAGTTCTTCCAACGTTCCGTGACTTTTTCTCCCACTCGTTATAGCGTGATGGTAGTAGGTAACATTGGAACTGACATTGGAGAGCACTGGTAGGGGCAATGGATGGTGCAAACAGCAGTGGCCCCCCCTGAAATATCTTAGGCTGTTGCACTTGTTATTTCATAAATCAAGCACCATACCAAATGTGCAGTCTTGGACCTGGCCCTCTCTGCAGGGTCACCTCTAAACCTTTTGACTTCCCCCCTCCTGTTTTGGTAAAATTGCTGGTTTCAGTACTTTGTACACTTTACCACTGGTAACTTGGGCTAAAGTGTTTGTGCTTTCTCTCTAAAACATGGTAAAATTGGCCTGCACCTGATTGGCACTTGTAAGTCCCTAGTATATGATACTACATGTCACCAGACGGTGGGGTTGGTGTTATGTATGGTGATAAAATATCACTGTAAGTTAACCCCCACCCCCACAAATTCATTGAAAGAACAAACGTTAAAGTGACTTTATAATTAGGTATTTAAAATTTGTTTTTGCTGGTTTCAGTACTTTGTACACTTTACCACTGGTAACTAGGGCTAAAGTGTTTGTGCTTTCTCCCTAAAACATTGCAAAAGTGGCCTGCACCTGATTGGCACTTGTAAGTCCCTAGTATATGATACTACATGTCCCCAGATGGTGGGGTTGGTGTTATGTATGGTAATAAAATATCACTTTAAGAATAACCCCCAACCCCACAAATTAACTGGAAGAACAAAAGCTGAAGTGAGTTTATAATTAGGTGTTTAAAACATGTCTCAGTCATGCCATTGCAGCCTGTAGTACAGTTTTTTAGTTGAAAAGGAAATTTATTGAATATAAGTATAAATACAACAATCCTACATTTCCATGTAAAGAAGTAATACAAAAATGGAAAAGTATACTGTATACAATAAGGAAAAAAAGAAAAAGGAAGGGAAGGGAAGAAGAAAAAGAGGGGGGGGGGGGGAGCCAAAAAGATATAAATATCCAATAATAATACAAATGAAAAAATTGGTCAAAGATATAACTAGTATATCATATGTATCTCACTACTAACAAACAATATTATACATTTGAGAATAAGCACAGACTATATTAATAGGCAATTAACCTTACTTCAGGGTGGATTAGGAACTTCTTCTATGGCTGGAGTATGCGCCGGTAATGATTGAGCAGACATGTCTAGAAAGTTAGTAACAGGAAGCCATAATAAATTACGTTTAATGGCTAATGCAATCGGATAAACATAAGCTCTATCCAGTCTGTGGTTATAACAAACACCATACCACCAGGCCTGGAAGGAAACATTTGAAGCATTTTTCCACGATTTAGTGATCTTCTGAAAAGCAACGGCTATAAGTAAATCAATGATGTGGATATTAAGGGAGGTGGAAGTAGACCAAATTTCTGCAACACTACCTAGAAAAATATGAGAAAAAGAAAAAGGGATATGTGTGTGAAATATTTTGTTAATTTGTTGCCAAACACTAGTCCAAAAATGATGAATAAATGGACAGGTAAATAACATATGTTTAAGATCTGCAACATGGGCCGGACATGACCAACAAGTAGGAGGAGAGAGAGGATTAATCTGATGTAATTTGGCAGGGGTGATTAAAAGTCTGTTATATATGAAAAATAATGTTTGGGTAGTATTTGCTGCCCTAGAAGATTTCCTTAATTTAATCAAAATTTTATCCCACACTGAAGTGGAAAAGGAAGTGTTTAAATCAGATTCCCAACTAGATTCAACAGCAGATTTGTCGCGAATCTGATCAGTGTGCCTCAATTTGTTATAAATTTAAGAAGCTGAAGTATTCAATTGTAAGAACGAAAGAGGAACTGGAGAAGGACTGATCTGTATGGAAGAAGTCTTGAGCGTGTCATAAGAGCTTTGAACAGCTAGGACCAATAATATATATTTAGAAAAATATGAAGAGGGAAGGGAGTACCAAGTTTGCAAGATAGAAAAGGGTATGCAGGAATCACCAAGAAAAAGCTGATAAGTCCATTTAAGGCCAAGATTAAACCAATCTTTCCAAAAGAGAGTTCGATTTTTAATCTTAATAAGATTGTTATACCAAATCGGAGATTGCAAAAAACGGTCTCGGTCATTTAAACCATCGAACATAAAAGGATGAAAGGTTTTATGAGTATGTTTAAGAATGGGAAGAGAAAATTTCGAGGGGTATTAGATATGGATAAAAATTCATCAAATGAAAGAGAATAAATGAAAGAAGATTCAATTTCTACCCACAAAGGCAAAGACAACTAATCAGTCGAATTCTGAGATAATAAAGAAGAAGAATTCTTAAGAAAGAAGGAAGTATGATAAGACGCAAAATCAGGGAAGTTAACACCTCCTAAGTGTTTAGGTTGTTTAAGTTTGGAAAAAGACATTCTAGGTTTTTTGTTCTGCCACAGAAAACGTGATAAAATATTATACATTTTTTTGTACCAGAATTTAGGAATGTGAAAAGGAAGAATAGATAAGAAAAATAAAATTATAGGGACCAACATCATTTTGATAGAATCTAGTCGACCCCACCGAGATAAAAACAAGGGATGCCAACGCGTCGTGGAGTCGGTTAAAGTGGACTGGAGATTCTTAAGATTGAATGATATAGTGTCTTTAATAGAGGGAGTGAACTATAAGCCTAAATATTTAATCTTAGTAGGATTCCAGTGAAAAGAAGAAGATACAAAATCAGCATGAAAACAATATTTATTTAATGGAAGAATTTCACATTTATCTACATTGAGTCTGTATCCTGAAACTAAAGAAAAAGAAGAAACTTCGGAAAGAAAAGCCGGTAGAGAGGTCTGAGGATTAGAGATAAATAAAAGAATATCGTCAGCATAGGCTGAGAGTTTTAAATGTTTATCACCATAGGGAAAGCCAGTAATAGTGTTGTTCATCCGGATTTTAGATAAGAAGGGTTCTAAAGACAAAATAAATAAAAGGGGAGAAAGAGGACAACCTGGCCTGACACCTCTGAGAAGTGGAAAAGAAGAAGAAACAAGACCGTTGGCTAAAATAAATGATCTTGGGAAAGAATAAAGCAGCGAAATATAGGAAGAAATTTAGGGCCAAAACCAAACCAAGTAAGAGTCGAAAAAATAAACTGCCAATTGACCCTGTCAAAGGCTTTCTCAGCATCTAAAGCCACAGCTGCTAACGAAGAATTATGAGAGTGAGATTTACTAAGTACATTGAAAAAGAGACGGGTATTATCAGAGAGGTGGCGACCTTTAATGAAACCACATTGTTCTTTACCGATTAAGTGAGGTAGAATATTATCCAGACGAAGCGCAAGAATATTTGCAAAAATTTTATAGTCCAAATTGATTAAAGAAATAGGTCTGTAGTTTTTACATAGTGAATGATCTTTACTTTCTTTAGGAAGAAGACAAATTAGAGCCTCTTGAAATGAACCTTCAGAACTCCTGGAAGCTATAAAAAACAAAAATAATTGAAGCAATTTGGGAATAAGGAAACTGGAGAAGTGAGTGTAAAATTCTATAGTAAAGCCATCAGGACCCGGAGCTTTCCCCTTTTTAAGTGATTGAATAGCATTGTGAATGTCTTTAGTGCATATGTCTGATTCTAGAAAGGAGAAATCTACATCCAAAGAGGTAGGCGGGGGTATAGAAGCTAAATACTGATCACTGTCCGAAACGGGAGGAGAAGATTCAGGAGTATATAGTGACTTATATAAATCGGAGAATTCCAAGAGAATGTCTTCATCCTTGTGGAGTACATTATTAGATGAAGAAGTGATAGATTCAATTTTAGTACGTTCTGTTTTGATTCTGAGATAATTAGCAAGAAGATTACCAGATTTGTTTTGAGCACTATAGAATTTAGCACTAGACTTGAGTAAATATAGATTTGCAGAATCAGTAGAAAATGTATTAAAAGAGATTTTGGCGGTAATGAGTTCCTTTAAAGTAGATTGGTTTTTTGATAGATAATAAAGATGTTCCAATTTCTTAATACATAAATTAAGTGCCCGAGACGAAAGAAAAGCCGCACGTCGTTTTTGGGCAACAAAAGATATGATAAAGTCCCTAGAGGCAGCCTTAAAAGAATCCCATACAAGAGGAGGAGATAACTTAGGGGATTCATTTTCATCAAAAAATAAGGAGGCAAATTTGAGAAAGGCTGGTGTAAACTTAGGATCCAATAAAAGAGAATTATTGAATCTCCAGCGTCTAGTACCTTTAAGGGGAGGAAGGAGATCCAAACTTAAGGAAACTGGGGCATGATCAGAAATGAGAATAGAACCTATGTCTGAATGAGAAACGTGTTGAAGTAGAGCCCTGGAAATAAAGAGGTAATCTATTCGGGATTTCAATGAATGAACAGGTGAATAATAAGTGTATTCTTGTAATGTGGGATGACAGATTCTCCAGGAGTCTACAAGGGCTCTCTGAGAAATAGTGGAGGTGAATTGAGAATGTATAGAAGAGGGGACAAACCTAGAGCTGGAATTCCTGTCAATAAAGGGGTCCACAACCATATTACAATCCCCACCCAGGATCAAATACTCATCAGTACATTGCATTAGAAGGGAAAGAATTTGGGGCCAGAACAATTTATCATGTGTAGTGGGAGCATAAACATTAAAAATAGTGAGAGGAAACTTATTAATCAATAAGGAGGTCACAATCCATCTACCATCGGAATCATTATCCTGTTTTATGAGCTGGACATCTAAACGTTTATGACAGAGAATAGCAACCCCATTACGTTTTCCTGAGCCCGGAGATGCAAAAACATGTCCCACCCAGTTCCGTCGTAGTTTAGTTATTTCAGTATCCGATACATGAATTTCTTGTAAAAGAGCAATATCTCCCTTTAAATTTGAAATATGTGACAAAACTCGCTGACGTTTGATAGGAGAACCCAAACCTTTAACATTCCAAGATATAATATTTAATGACATTTAAATCTTACGTAAACTGAAACAAAACAGGTCGTAAAATAAAATGCCAATTGTAAAGGCAAAAACAGTGCGAAAAATATGACAACGTGTGAAAAAAGAACATTATGATAAAGAGATAGCAGTGAGAAATACAGGAAACCAAGAAATAGCATAAAAAGTGAGGATAAGAAAAAAGACGAGATGAATGAGAAGCTCAAAAGGAAAGCTAAAAATAGAGATGAAACAGAGGAATGAGGAGAAAAGGAGGGAAAGAGCAAAGATAACACGAAATAGAAGAACAAAATAGACTTATCAATTGATAAAACAATATAATAGAAAGACGTACCACAAAAGAACAAGAATGACGGGGGTAGGTGGAACCACATGGGGAGAGCCAAACGCCAGACGAGAGGGCGTAGGACGCGAAGCACACAAAGAACATTGTCCAGGCGAAGTGAAGAACACTGAGAATAAGGGAACGCAAAAACCACAACCTGATAAAAAAGGAACAAAGAAGAAATAATTTAGAGTGAAAAATTATAATGACACCAAAACTTACGAAAGCCACTGAAACAAAAGAAGTTCACATTTAAGGACAAATACATAAAGACCATTAA
Organism: Triturus cristatus; assembly: GCF_964204655.1. NCBI lineage: Eukaryota > Metazoa > Chordata > Amphibia > Caudata > Salamandridae > Triturus > Triturus cristatus. Next base: position 188,645,944 of record NC_140589.1, read on the forward strand.
ACCATGGAGATAAAAACATTCACAACAAGTTATGATTTAGATATGTCCATAGAAACTCCTTTACAAGAGTCCAAAAATTGTGAAGTACAGCAGGGTCTTCATAGTTGGTTGTTTTGTTGTTATAAGTCACTTTAAAAAGACAAGGATGGAATAAACCATAACGAGCGTTCAAGCTGCGAAGAGCCGGCCTCATATCCAAAAACGTCTTCCGACGGTCAGCAGTTATTTTGGCATAATCCTGAGCGAAGAAGAGATTGGAGCCATTCCAGGAAATCTTTCCTCTCTGTTTGGCTGCCTGCAAGACCTTAAGCAAGTCTGTATACTCCAAGAAATACAGAATTACTCCCCTGGGTTTTGTTGAGGAAGAAGAAGAACGGGGACTCTGGCCCAAGCGATGTGCACGTTGGATATTTAATGGTGGGGATTCTGGCAAACCAAGGAGAGTTGGAAGAAAGGATTGAAAGTAGGATATTGCGTTAGTACCTTCAAGTCCCTCAGCCAGACCATAAATGCGTAAGTTATTGTGCCTATTACGATTTTTCCAACTGTTCAATTTGTTGTTTAAGATGATCCACCTCCTTATGAAGAAGAGGAACTTGCATAGCAAAATCTTGCACAGAATCAACCCTTTTTTCTAGAACATCAACTCGCTGCTCAGTGTGAGACCAATTGTCTTCCAGGTTCTGCAGACGAATGTTGGTTTCTTCCATATGGGGTTTGAGAGCGCGAATCTCTTCAAGAAGAAGTTCCATCGACAAAGGCCCAGAAGAATTAGTAGGAGAAGGAGGATTCGCTTTACCGCGTTTTCTAGGTGCGAAAGGGACTGAAGACGGCAGTTTGGATCCCTGCTTGGACTTAGCCGAGTCACAGAAGAAGAGGGACCTTGTGTAGCAACACAGTCCGTGGGGAGATCATCAGCAGTGTCTTGTAAAATATTGAAAGGATTAAAATCTGCCAGTGAAGCACCACTAGGCTGCGGAGCCTCCTTACGGTTAGAGCGAGATGATGCCGTGGTCAAAACTGAAAGGGGATAGCGACTATCAAAGTTCAAAGAATAAAATTAAATTTGTAAACAGTTGCCAGATGTAAGGTAACACACAGCGACACTATGAGTGAGGAAAAAAAAATGATGGCATTAAGTCCAAAATTTCCAAATTCAGAGAGTATTGACCACCAAGGTGCGATGATAACAAAGCATAGCCAGAAAATAACAAGCATATCCTGTCAGGCTGACTGAATGACGAAAGTTGCAATGCTCCAAAGCAAAAATAGCAAACCAGGGCTTGGAAAAATAAAGAGGCTCAGAGGCAGCATAATAAAAAACAGGTTAGGTAATTAAACTACCAAAATTGACATCTTCTGAGTTGAAAAAGGGCAGCAGGCAGAAAAAACACCTCAAAAAGAAAAAACAAAATGGCGGCCGCGAGAGCAATATAGCCGAGAAAAAGCCAAAAAACGCTGTTTTAAGCTCACCATAGAGCAGCAGCTACATAATTTCCTATGGAGCCGCACTTCCAACGATCTCGGAGGTGGTTTCTGCGTGCCGAGAAGAAGTGAAAGTATCCTGAAGCGAGTCCTTCGCCTCACGCCGCCACGGAGCCCTCGGACGTTGCGGCCATCCCCGAAGGCGCCGAAGCCACGCCCCCCCTGTAGTACAGTTTTAAACCGCCTTTTTGACCTGGCAAAAGAAACCTTAGGCCAGGCCTAAACCATCTATTTTAATACACAGATGTCTCCCCTAAGGTAGGCCCTAAAGGCTCATAGGGCATGGGGCATTGTATTTGAAAAGTAGGATATGTGGCTTTAAGTTTTACGTGTCCTGGTAGTGTAAAGCTCCTTATTTTTCTTTTCACTACTGGAAGGCCTAACTTTCCTATTGAACAACATTTACCAAGTGCTAGCCTTTGATTGGGAGCTGGTAGAAATTTCATGTTTGGACTCAAATGTCCTACACCATGGTTTATGGACCCAAAAATACCCTGTATTGTCTCCATTACATTGCGGGGCTCCCCATCTCAAAATTTAAAAAGAATTTCAGAATTTTAATTATGTTGGGGTATTGTTGTCATGTGACTTAAAATGAAATTAACTTCTGAGCCTGAGAGTCTGTAAGATGAAGGGGAAACTAGAGGCAATCCTTCAATTTTCAAAGAAGCCAGGTCATAAACCAATTAAAGAGCTAACAACCTATTACAGATCTAAGGGGCACATGCATCAAGCAAGTTTGCTATTGCAAACAGTGCGATTTGCAAAAATCGGCCATTTGCAATCGCAAATGGCTGTTTTCAATGCAGGTTATTAAAGTTGCAATTTAGGTAATCGCAAAAAATTGCAAATGCAAATAGGGAATCGAAATTTGCGATTCCCTAATGCACATGCAGGAAACTTTTCCTAAATGTGAACTGTGCATTTAGGAAATGCTAATTACCATCAACTTCAAGTTGATGGTAACCATGTGCACACTTTGAAAAATGCACAAAAATGCATTTGTCAAAGTGCCATGTGGCGTACGCATGCCCATAGGGCATGTGCACTTTTTTTTTAGGGGCGCCTTAGGGGAGCCTTAGGCCTCCAGGCACCCTGGCCTTTGCATTAACTAATTTGCGATTACCAATTAGGTAATTGTAATTTAGGCAATGCAAGACCATTCTCACCTATGGGCCTTGAGGACCATAAGAAAGAATGGAGTCGCAATTGCAAGTAGTGATTCCCTAATTGCGTTTGCCAGTTGGAAGCGCAATTAGAGAATCGCTATTGGCACTCTTTATTGGTGCATTGCATTTCACGTTTACCAAATAGCGATTTTGAAAAAATCGCTATTTGGTTATCGCAAAATGTAACTTTGATGCATGTTCCCCCTAAATCTGTATCCTGGGGGATATAGCGGGAAAGAATCTGGGGATATATTCTGCCAGGCCCATTGTAGACTACAGAAAATAAGTTACTGTGTAGGCTACTCACCATCCCAAGGTTTACAGCCAGCCTAATTTCTAACCTGGAATCTGGGCTTCCTTATCTCGAAGATACAGTTTTAGCTGCCCCTTTTCTCCTGTGGCTTAAAATCTGGAGCACCTCATGTACCTGTATTTTTTCAAAGAGATATTGGAGGACTGTGCAAAATTAGATCATGCCGCTTCTATTCCATGGCTTATGTCAAAAAGTCTGTTATCAACCTCGGATTTCCTTATCTCTATTTCTTTCCTAATGAAATCATGGGTAGCAATAAAAATCAGAAAAAAATATGCATTCTTTCAATACAGAATCCAATTGAGACTCACTAAGCAAATTCTTCAGCTTTAGTATCCTGTTATTTAGGCAAGAAGTGGGAATTCAATGTTGTTACTTTGGGTAATCAACCCAAAACATAGATTCTATCTAACAAGATTCAGATCAGGTATTGTTCCCTTTTTGATAGCTTCCCCTCAGCAGGGATAATGGTTTAATAGCTTACTGCCCTTCCCCTGTGATGGTATCATTAAACAATCACTTGTCCCCTTTGCATTTTTCTGTGGGGTTTACACCTAACCCAGAATACCCTTCTTATGGCTTGTTTTGAAATCAACTGGTGTCAATTTGTACAGTACTTGTTTGTCATGTCTTTTATACCTAGTGTCAGAATTGCAAATCTGTGGCATTACAAGCTTTGGTCGTGGAGCTTTCAAAGTCAAGAAATCTAAAAGCTAGAAAGCATGTCAGCTATTTTAATTTTTTTTTATTATGTGATTTTAATCACTGCTTGAATTTTGTATATATTATTCTCGAGCATCAACTACAGTTGCCTAAATACCCCTTTTAAATATTTTGGGCCAGATGTACAAAGGTTTTTTGTGGGCGCAAATGGGTTCAAATGGGTTTTAGATCCTTTTGTGCCTGCAAAAAACCTGTGGCCCATGTACTAATCCTATTTTGTGAGTCGCAAATCAATTTGCGACTCGCTACTAGGAAGGGGTGTTCCATGGGCATCCCTACCTAATAGTGACTCCTTAAGCTATGTAAGACTGTTTTGCAACCACAATTGCAAACCACTTGAAGTTTACCACCCTTCTCAGAGGGTGGTAAAGCACTCGCAAATGGGATGGGGTCCACAGGGGACCCCTTCCCCTTTGTGAATGCATGCACACATTTTTTTTTAAGGCCAGGCAGTGGTCTCAGGCACCACTGCCTGCCCTTAAAATATGAAACTGAAAAGTTTAATTTTTCTTTTTTAAATGCATCCCATTTTTCTTTAAGGAAAATGGTCTGCATTAAAAAAAACTGCTCTATTTAAAAGCAGTCCCAGACATGGTGGTCTGCTGATCGCAGCAGGCCACCATCCCTGGGAGTGCCAGCCATTCCCAATGCGGGCGCAAATTGTGACAGCCAGTTAGAATCCGGGTTCTCTGGTTGGCACAGGTAGGTACTTGTGACAAGCAGGGAACCTTTCCTCTAGTCAGGATAAGAGGGTACACTCCTAAAATAACCTCTGCTCACCCTCTAGGTAGCTTGGCACGAGCAGACAAGGCTTATCTCAGAGCGTTATAGGTTAAGCATTTGTGAACACATACAGTAACCTAGTGACAACACTACAAATGGACACCACACAGGTTTTATATTAAAAATAAGGATTCTTTATGTAGAGTTACCACAAGACCATTAAACGACAAAAATACACAATACTGTTTCTTTAGATGGTTGAATTTTGCTTAGTTCTCTTAAGTTCTTAAATGCGACACTTTAAGTCAATGTACCTTTTAGATGCGACATGCAGGGCAACGAACGTGTTGCAACGATGTTGATGTGATGAAGTTCTTGGTGCAAAGAAATAAAGACGTGAAGATCTTCCAGATGCATTATGCTTCTCCGATGTTGGGAGAAGGCTTGACTCGATGTGTCAGCTACAGCGGCGTCACCCTTTACGCGATGCGACAAAAGCGGCCTTGGCAGCGGCACTCTTCTCCGACGTTTGCAAGACGCTTCCGCTCGATGCGATGTTGCAGCGGCGACACCCCTTTACGCGATGCGACGACAGCAGCTCCGACGGCAGCACGCTTCTCCGTGAATGCGAGGAGCTTTTCTTGATGCGGTGCAATGCGACAGCTACGATGGCTGGGATGGCGAAACGCTTCTTCCTCGATGCGAGACTCTTCTCTCGATGCGGTGCGATGTGTCAACTACGATGGCTGCGATGGCGACACGCTTCTTCGGCAATGCGAGACACTTCTTGGATGATGCGAGACGCTTCCGCTCGATGCGATGCTGCAGCGGCGACACACTTTACGAGATGCTCCGACAGCAGCTCCGACGGCGGCACTCTTCTCCTTCTTAAGTTGCGCTTCCAGCTCCTTGCGACACGCAGTCCCTCAGAAGGCCCAACAACAGCAGCAGGCACTTCCAAAGAACTCTGGGTAGCTGGGGGGTGAAGTCTGTTGTTCCTGAGACTTCAGCAGGAGGCAAGCTCTATTCCAAGCCCTTGGATATCTTTTTAAGCACAAGTTGAAATAAAGTCTTTGTAGTCTTTCTCCTCTCCTTCAGCAGCAAGGCAACCACTGCAGGCCAATCCCCCAGGTAAGGGACAGTACTCCTCCTTACAGCTTTCCCAGTTCCTTCTCCTCTGGCAGAGGTTCTTCTTGTCAAGCAGGATCTAATTTCTTGGGAGCAGGGTCCCAATACTTATACCCCTAATTCCTTTGTTTCTCTGGGGTAGAGGGGCCTTTGCCCAGTCCAAACCAGTTCCTGAGCACTTTGTTGACATGACTCTGACTTTCTATTCAGGGTGCAGGGCACAGACATCAGCCGCTCCACAGGAGGTGGAGTCAGCATTGTGGTGGCAGAGCACAGCCCTATTCAGAGTCCAGGTGCACTCCTCCCAACCATCTGGATGTCAATCTCTCTATTCACCACCAGGCTACCTAGCCCTGCCCCTCTGGGTTTCCCCAGCCCTGTCACTCACACAAACCAGACAGGCAGATACACATCATAGCAGAGGCGGGCTGAAATGGTCAGGCAAGCAAATACCAACTTTCTAAAAGTGGTATTTGCAAACACAGAATATTAAAATAACCTTTCCTAAAATATGTATTTTATTATTCGGAGTTCAGGCATACTAAACTCGAATTTCTACCATGTTCCCTGGGTCTGTTAGGATCATAGGATGTAACAATCCTGACAGCCCATTCTGGCCTATGGGAACAGGTAGCCTTACAATAGTGAAAAACGAAAATGGCTGTAATTCACTATTAGGACATGCCACACACATCAGGGCTTGTCCTACCTTATGCTTACAATGCACCCTGCCCTTGGGCCTTCCATAGGGGTGACTAATATGAAGTTGAGGGAAGGTTTATGGACTGGCAAGTGGGTGCACTTGCCCAGTCAGCATGACAGTACCAGACTGCATGCAGGTTCTGCAATGGCAGACTTTAGACACAATTTACTAGGCCGCGTCTGTGGGTGGCACAACCAGTGCTGCAAGCTCAACAGCAGCATTTGTATTTACAAGCCCTGGGCACTCCTGGTGCACTTTACTGGGGTCTGACAGTAAACCAAATAAGCCAATCATGGAATCCAACCAACATATACATTTTAAATAGGTAGTACTTGCACTGTGGCACTGGTTGGCAGTGGCACAGTGCTCTGAGTAGCTAACACCAGCAAAACACATGAGGCACAGCGACAAAAAGTGGAAGGGAGACTCACGCCAAGGTGCCAGGTCTAACACAGCCTTATTAATATGCATGAGGCATGCAATTTGCGACCCCATTGGGAATTGCAAACAGTGTCTCAGACACGGTTGTACATCCCAACTAGCAAATCGCAAATACGATGCAATTTGCGACTCGCTAATTGGTGGGTCCTACATCTGGCCCTTTATATTTTAATGTTATAGAGTTTAATTGTGATTTCTTTATTGGTTTATCACTAATGTATTTGTTTGTATGGTAAGTTCCTATCTTTTATGGCCTTTTGCAGAATAAAGTTATACTGACTGACTGACTCAAATGCATTGTAATTTAAGATCCTTTTTAATGGTGAAGCCAGATTTTAAGACACAATTCTGAAAAAAAAACACTTTTAGAAAGTTGGCATTTATTTTTGCCCTATCCATTTGGTGCCAGTGCCAGTGTCCTGGTTCACATGATTGTGAATGCTCTGCTGTTGGGGTTTGTGTATTTCTGCCAGACAGTGAGACTAAGGGGATTAGATGCAGGCAAGATGAACCATCCTTCCTGGATGGCTGGGGGCGGAGCTTTTCCCTGCCCCACTCACACTACAAATGGCTTGTCTCTAGCACACACAACGTAATCTGACTCAAGTGTTTGTTCACACTAGACGTCTTGGATCCTTCACAGGGAAAAAGAAGAACCTTTCAGAACCAGATGTGGAGCCAGCCCAGGAAGTCCCACAACTTCAAAGCCTGGCACCGGGTAAGAATATTGGACGCTCAGAACAGCCTGAAGTATACTCCTGGACCTGTGGAAGACTTCAGAAGGACTCCTTGGACCCCCAGAAGACTGCCCTGCTGCTATCAGAGGACTGCTCCGCTGCTTGAGGACAACTGGGCCATCTCTGTGTACCCATGACCATGAGAAGTGACTCCTCTGGCTAGTTTGCTGGCCTCCTATGTAAGCTACAGGGATATAACAGGCCTTAGAGACCTTGATCCTTGCATTTGATCTCTGCTGGAATGAATACTAAACCCCCACGTGCTGCATCCTAGGTCCTGGACCCTTAGATATTGTGTTAGAGGTGCTGCTCCTGCCTACATCTAAAATTTGGGAGTTGGAAAATCTTTCACCATAAAGTCCCCTGGGAGTCATCAGAAGACCAGGACCTAGGCCAGATGATAAAACAAAGATGCATTGCTGGTCAGTCTCACTTCGCAGTAGCTCCCTCTACATTTTTCGCAGAAGAAATCCTGTTCAGCTGGACCTCTCCGTGAAATTATCCAGCTCCAGAAAGCCCTAGTCTTACGGCCTGCAGCTTCTTCCCGCTGGAAATATTCAACTTTCAAGGCGCTATGTTATGTTAATCACTTTTAAACATATAACTCCTGTTCTACTGATTAGATTTATTTAATTTTGGTGTCATGATATTCAATAAAATTAGCTCTTTTTTACTAAATTAGTTGGGGGGTTTTAATGTGTGCGTTTTCACTTTATTACTGTTTGAGTACTACAAAACTACTTCACAGATTGCCTCTCCCTTAAGCCTGACTGCTTTTGTGCCTTTCTACCAGACGAAGCATAGGTTAATTTAGTAACTTGAATAGGGTTTTCACCCCCCTCAACCAATAACCCGTTTTCTAACATGCAGAATCCCTTGAATATTTGAAAATGGATTTTGGCCAGCATTTGCACTAAAAGAATATTTTGTCTTAGTACTCACAGTGTACAATATGATCTATAGGTCTTGTTACCTTAGGAAATGTCCACAAACCTAACACCCGAGAAAACAAAACTATATATTGCATATCTTAGGTTATTACATAGGTGGTTGACATATCTCTAAGTACCTACTGATGGGATTAGGCCATTGAACTAGATTTTGTGTCACAAGTTTTCCATTTGGCCACTATGAATGGGGCACAGGGCTAAAATTATGCCCTCCGGTGTCTCCTTAGTACAGGGCTGTCCATCTTCTGTACAGTAGGTTCCCTACTTGAAAATAGAGGAGGGAATAATTGATTCCAGTGCATACTATTAAACATCATGATCTCACAAACTTACTTTCTCCAGCATTACTATATGTTATTTGACATGGTTCACAGTGAGTCCTGATGCACTTTTGTCACTAGGAACATATTTTTCAATAGTATCAAAGTTGTGTTGGGACCTAAATGGTAATAATATACTGCATTTGTGACTTTTCAAAAAAGGATTTAAAAATATTTTATGAAAATTATGTTGTGTCAATGTGTAGTGATATATGTGAATAGTGTAAGAGCAAAAATAACTTCTTGAAAAAAGTAAATTATAAATATGTAAAATATTATACATATGCTGACATCATATATTTGAAACTGTGCCCCAGTTACATTGCTTGGATAAGTTTCCTAAGATAAACTGTTAAGATAAATAAAAAAACATTGAAACCTGGTATTGCTGCCTATACTGTCGGCGACGTAATAATTTGCTGCTGTAGATCCACTGCCCCATTATTTTTTTATCCTGAATACAAAAATGTGTGACTTACAGTTCTATTAACATTTTTAAAAAGCTTCATATTGCCTAAAGATACTTTCATAGCAAGAGTGTAACTCATCTAAACCTCTGCATACAATATCAGGGTCATAGTATGTACATGGTGCACTACCTTTGTCTGTGCCATGGTGCAACTTTAACTAGGCATGCCGGGTACAGACCTGGCCTGTGGGCCCAATTGCAATGAATGTGCTGTCCACAGAAGCAGCCAAAACTCCAGTCTGCCCTGGGGACAGCCCACTAGTGAAAATTGGATCTGCTGTTTGAATCAGCTAACCTTACTTTCATCGTGCAGGAGACAACCAGCCTGCTTAAAAGGGGAACATACATCCCAATAAAGGTGGGTGAAGAGGGACTGAAACTGTCTGTAGAGGGTTGTTTGTGTGTGTCCATGGAACCCTACTTTCACCATTTCGCAAGCACCCTTCAGGGTTGAATTAACTATGTACCCTCTTTTTGTGTTCCAATGTTTATATGCCAAACGCTTCTTTGCCTCTGTGCTGGCATCTGTAATACAGCATGGTTGCAGAGGCAAAGTATCAGCGCATTTGCATGAGGTGAAACCCCCTCAAGATTATGCTAGTGTTACAAGTGCACTGGTTCAATCCACCTTACTGAAGGAGTAATGCAAACATCAGCTGCACCTTCTGGAATAGCATTGTGTCCTGGTGCTGTAGAAAGTGGTGCCTATTTCTACAGCATCAGGATTCAGGCAAGCCGGGCCGACGAAGGCTGTGATGCCAGAAACCGGTCCCCGGAAGCTTGTTTCCTTCCCAGTATAAGAATTGGCTTGGTAGTTTGGTTTGCCCTGTTCCCATCATGCACTGGGACAGGTACAGACTAATTTGCATGTAGCCAGGTTCTGAGCTGGGATGGTGCAGTGAGCTAAAAAACGGTGATGGATTAAAACCATGATCTCTTGACTTGGTAAGAGTATTCTGCATCATTCAGAAACTCTGTCCATCACCACCCCCTTTTCCCAAATCGATTTTATCCACACTCAGTGTGGGAGGGTATGCTCAGACGTGAGTCCCTTGCTCATTGCACCATCAGGATTCAGGCAAGCCGGGCCGACGAAGGCTGTGATGCCAGAAACCGGTCCCCGGAAGCTTGTTTCCTTCCCAGTATAAGAATTGGCTTGGTAGTTTGGTTTGCCCTGTTCCCATCATGCACTGGGACAGGTACAGACTAATTTGCATGTAGCCAGGTTCTGAGCTGGGATGGTGCAGTGAGCTAAAAAACGGTGATGTATTAAAACCATGATCTCTTGACTTGGTAAGAGTATTCTGCATCATTCAGAAACTCTGTCCATCACCACCCCCTTTTCCCAAATCGATTTTATCCACACTCAGTGTGGGAGGGTATGCTCAGACGTGAGTCCCTTGCTTATTGCACCATCAGGATTCAGGCAAGCCGGGCCGACGAAGGCTGTGATGCCAGAAACCGGTCCCCGGAAGCTTGTTTCCTTCCCAGTATAAGAATTGGCTTGGTAGTTTGGTTTGCCCTGTTCCCATCATGCACTGGGACAGGTACAGACTAGTTTGCATGTAGCCAGGTTCTGAGCTGGGATGGTGCAGTGAGCTAAAAAACGGTGATGGATTAAAACCATGATCTCTTGACTTGGTAAGAGTATTCTGCATCATTCAGAAACTCTGTCCATCACCACCCCCTTTTCCCAAATCGATTTTATCCACACTCAGTGTGGGAGGGTATGCTCAGACGTGAGTCCCTTGCTCATAGCACCATCAGGATTCAGGCAAGCCGGGCCGACGAAGGCTGTGATGCCAGAAACCGGTCCCCGGAAGCTTGTTTCCTTCCCAGTATAAGAATTGGCTTGGTAGTTTGGTTTGCCCTGTTCCCATCATGCACTGGGACAGGTACAGACTAATTTGCATGTAGCCAGGTTCTGAGCTGGGATGGTGCAGTGAGCTAAAAAACGGTGATGGATTAAAACCATGATCTCTTGACTTGGTAAGAGTATTCTGCATCATTCAGAAACTCTGTCCATCACCACCCCCTTTTCCCAAATCGATTTTATCCACACTCAGTGTGGGAGGGTATGCTCAGACGTGAGTCCCTTGCTCATTGCACCATCAGGATTCAGGCAAGCCGGGCCGACGAAGGCTGTGATGCCAGAAACCGGTCCCCGGAAGCTTGTTTCCTTCCCAGTATAAGAATTGGCTTGGTAGTTTGGTTTGCCCTGTTCCCATCATGCACTGGGACAGGTACAGACTAATTTGCATGTAGCCAGGTTCTGAGCTGGGATGGCGCAGTGAGCTAAACAACGGTGATGGATTAAAACCATGATCTCTTGACTTGGTAAGAGTACTCTGCATCATTCAGAAACTCTGTCCATCACCACCCCCTTTTCCCAAATCGATTTTATCCACACTCAGTGTGGGAGGGTATGCTCAGACGTGAGTCCCTTGCTCATTGCACCATCAGGATTCAGGCAAGCCGGGCCGACGAAGGCTGTGATGCCAGAAACCGGTCCCCGGAAGCTTGTTTCCTTCCCAGTATAAGAATTGGCTTGGTAGTTTGGTTTGCCCTGTTCCCATCATGCACTGGGACAGGTACAGACTAATTTGCATGTAGCCAGGTTCTGAGCTGGGATGGTGCAGTGAGCTAAAAAACGGTGATGGATTAAAACCATGATCTCTTGACTTGGTAAGAGTATTCTTCATCATTCAGAAACTCTGTCCATCACCACCCCCTTTTCCCAAATCGATTTTATCCACACTCAGTGTGGGAGGGTATGCTCAGACGTGAGTCCCTTGCTCATTGCACCATCAGTATTCAGGCAAGCCGGGCCGACGAAGGCTGTGATGCCAGAAACCGGTCCCCGGAAGCTTGTTTCCTTGCCAGTATAAGAATTGGCTTGGTAGTTTGGTTTGCCCTGTTCCCATCATGCACTGGGACAGGTACAGACTAATTTGCATGTAGCCAGGTTCTGAGCTGGGATGGTGCAGTGAGCTAAAAAACGGTGATGGATTAAAACCATGATCTCTTGACTTGGTAAGAGTATTCTGCATCATTCAGAAACTCTGTCCATCACCACCCCCTTTTCCCAAATCGATTTTATCCACACTCAGTGTGGGAGGGTATGCTCAGACGTGAGTCCCTTGCTCATTGCACCATCAGGATTCAGGCAAGCCGGGCCGACGAAGGCTGTGATGCCAGAAACCGGTCCCCGGAAGCTTGTTTCCTTCCCAGTATAAGAATTGGCTTGGTAGTTTGGTTTGCCCTGTTCCCATCATGCACTGGGACAGGTACAGACTAATTTGCATGTAGCCAGGTTCTGAGCTGGGATGGTGCAGTGAGCTAAAAAACGGTGATGGATTAAAACCATGATCTCTTGACTTGGTAAGAGTATTCTGCATTATTCAGAAACTCTGTCCATCACCACCCCCTTTTCCCAAATCGATTTTATCCACACTCAGTGTGGGAGGGTATGCTCAGACGTGAGTCCCTTGCTCATTGCACCATCAGGATTCAGGCAAGCCGGGCCGACGAAGGCTGTGATGCCAGAAACCGGTCCCCGGAAGCTTGTTTCCTTCCCAGTATAAGAATTGGCTTGGTAGTTTGGTTTGCCCTGTTCCCATCATGCACTGGGACAGGTACAGACTAATTTGCATGTAGCCAGGTTCTGAGCTGGGATGGTGCAGTGAGCTAAAAAACGGTGATGGATTAAAACCATGATCTCTTGACTTGGTAAGAGTATTCTGCATTATTCAGAAACTCTGTCCATCACCACCCCCTTTTCCCAAATCGATTTTATCCACACTCAGTGTGGGAGGGTATGCTCAGACGTGAGTCCCTTGCTCATTGCACCATCAGGATTCAGGCAAGCCGGGCCGAGGAAGGCTGTGATGCCAGAAACCGGTCCCCGGAAGCTTGTTTCCTTCCCAGTATAAGAATTGGCTTGGTAGTTTGGTTTGCCCTGTTCCCATCATGCACTGGGACAGGTACAGACTAATTTGCATGTAGCCAGGTTCTGAGCTGGGATGGTGCAGTGAGCTAAAAAAACGGTGATGGATTAAAACCATGATCTCTTGACTTGGTAAGAGTATTCTGCATCATTCAGAAACTCTGTCCATCACCACCCCCTTTTCCCAAATCGAAAGTGGTGCCTATGCCAGTTGTGCTCAGGTGTATTTGTGCAATACAGCCACTTGATCCCTTTGTAACAATATCTCTCAAATATTCTATGACTGTGAATAAAACCCCTGCCTGTAATTCCCATTCTGCTGCATAATACATATTAAACAGCACAATGTTGCTTTGTAAAGATGATCAGAGACATATTCATCTTATCGACCGGCAGATACTTAGACTCTTTCATGACTCCAGGCGGCACAGCAGGGTGAGTCGGGGCGTAATTTATTTTCCTTTAGTGTTTGTTCTTTAACTTTTAGTTCAGACAAGCTTCTTACTTAGAGCTCATCAATCACGCTCTTTTACAGATATTTTGAGTTATGCACGACTAAATAACATTGCGGTAAGCATACATCTTCTGACTTTAAGCATTATGCTCTCTCTTTTAAACTGCTTCTTTGACACAGACTTTGGTGAGATTTCACTTTCTTCACACGCTAACCACTTGATGAGGGTTCCCATCCTACGATCTTCTCACGAGTGCAAATCCTATAAATTCAACATATATGTCATTTTACTAATTGTATTCATGTGGCTTTTGTTGTAGCTCCGGTTGGAGGCTGAAAGAACTTAAAAGAGGGCAACTTCATTCATTATACATTGTTGCTTGTGAACGTATATATATATCCCCTGACAAAGGGTTAGAAATTAACCCGAAATGCATTGGGACCTTGTTTGTTACAATTGCTGAACAATGTAATTTGATTTGGATTGTAATACAAATATACTACAATTGATGTATTGTGACGCTAACAGTACAAACTGAACCAGTTAAAATATAAACAAACAGTGGTAAAACCAGTTATTTGTTTATTGCTTTTACGCCATTTGAATCTTGTTTCACTGTATAATAGTTGCACATTTTGAATATTTCCGGTTTACTTTTATTGAGACCTTAGGGTCCTAGCTGTGATTCACGCAGGCTCTGGTCCTTCCAGAACCTCTTTCAATTATTGTCACAAATAGGGACGTAGACTCACATCCCTCAGCGTGAAAGCACGCTTAAAACACATTAAAAGAATTTTTTTCAGATTTTTCATTATAATACACCAGCTCATAGAATAGGTGTGCAGGCCCACTCAACCACATAATTTTCATGCTATTGAGTCCCTGTGGTCCAGCACCCTTCAACAAAAATGTCTTGGAAAGACATAGCAGATCTGACTACCAATCAGGCACAAACGAAAGCTTATACACCTGATGAAGCCACATCTATTTATTCTCTTGTCAAAGAAACACGCACTTTCAGCTCCTCCGCTAGAACCACAACACAACAGTTACGACAATTGGAATATATCATGAGGAAAGAAATTAATCAGCGTCTCCACGCTACCACGCTCATCGAGTACCACAAAGTAAAAAGAATCCCCAGAGGCTTAAGAATCGCTTTAAAACCCATGCTCTTTAAATTCAATAAACATTTCATGTCTCGTTGGTATGCAATCTTGAACAAATGCTCCTTGGATCTTATATTACTTATAGTTGAAGAAATCTCGTCCATACTCCAAGAATTAGATCAAGACATCAACAAACTGAAAGATGAAATAGCTGAAAATATGGAACAGGAAGATTGGAATAAAGTTCTTGAAGACATCAATAACAAACTTGATGTCCATGCCAGGGAAGTACACGAGCGCAAAATCAGAAAATTTAAAAGGGACACAATCGATTACAAACTTGACGAAGTCTACTCATGGGCTGAAGTTTATGCTCAAAAACGCCCTTTCAAAAAAACCGGGAACTCCTCCTCTGAAGAAAGTGTTGTTAATGAACAAGATCTGTTACTCCACAGACCAACAGTTGGTTCAAGACTTCAACCTGGTGATCAAACAGAAGAACCAGACACCGCTTCAACCACCAAACCGTCTTTTTTAGCCGAGGGCCAATCTTCGAAATCCCCTCCAGACAAAACCAACACACCAAGCGACAACGCACCCGCAGGGGAAAAATCCAAAAAAACCACCGAAACGGGCAGACCACAGAGGAGTGTCAAGAAAACAATTCCCTAGTTGTAAACATTTCCAACAAACAACTCAATACAGTGTGGGAGGGTATGCTCAGACGTGAGTCCCTTGCTCATTGCACCATCAGGATTCAGGCAAGCCGGGCCGACGAAGGCTGTGATGCCAGAAACCGGTCCCCGGAAGCTTGTTTCCTTCCCAGTATAAGAATTGGCTTGGTAGTTTGGTTTGCCCTGTTCCCATCATGCACTGGGACAGGTACAGACTAATTTGCATGTAGCCAGGTTCTGAGCTGGGATGGTGCAGTGAGCTAAAAAACGGTGATGGATTAAAACCATGATCTCTTGACTTGGTAAGAGTATTCTGCATCATTCAGAAACTCTGTCCATCACCACCCCCTTTTCCCAAATCGATTTTATCCACACTCAGTGTGGGAGGGTATGCTCAGACGTGAGTCCCTTGCTCATTGCACCATCAGGATTCAGGCAAGCCGGGCCGACGAAGGCTGTGATGCCAGAAACCGGTCCCCGGAAGCTTGTTTCCTTCCCAGTATAAGAATTGGCTTGGTAGTTTGGTTTGCCCTGTTCCCATCATGCACTGGGACAGGTACAGACTAATTTGCATGTAGCCAGGTTCTGAGCTGGGATGGTGCAGTGAGCTAAAAAACGGTGATGGATTAAAACCATGATCTCTTGACTTGGTAAGAGTATTCTGCATCATTCAGAAACTCTGTCCATCACCACCCCCTTTTCCCAAATCGATTTTATCCACACTCAGTGTGGGAGGGTATGCTCAGACGTGAGTCCCTTGCTCATTGCACCATCAGGATTCAGGCAAGCCGGGCCGACGAAGGCTGTGATGCCAGAAACCGGTCCCCGGAAGCTTGTTTCCTTCCCAGTATAAGAATTGGCTTGGTAGTTTGGTTTGTCCTGTTCCCATCATGCACTGGGACAGGTACAGACTAATTTGCATGTAGCCAGGTTCTGAGCTGGGATGGTGCAGTGAGCTAAAAAACGGTGATGGATTAAAACCATGATCTCTTGACTTGGTAAGAGTATTCAGCATCATTCAGAAACTCTGTCCATCACCACCCCCTTTTCCCAAATCGATTTTATCCACACTCAGTGTGGGAGGGTATGCTCAGACGTGAGTCCCTTGCTCATTGCACCATCAGGATTCAGGCAAGCCGGGCCGACGAAGGCTGTGATGCCAGAAACCGGTCCCCGGAAGCTTGTTTCCTTCCCAGTATAAGAATTGGCTTGGTAGTTTGGTTTGCCCTGTTCCCATCATGCACTGGGACAGGTACAGACTAATTTGCATGTAGCCAGGTTCTGAGCTGGGATGGTGCAGTGAGCTAAAAAACGGTGATGGATTAAAACCATGATCTCTTGACTTGGTAAGAGTATTCTGCATCATTCAGAAACTCTGTCCATCACCACCCCCTTTTCCCAAATCGAAAGTGGTGCCTATGCCAGTTGTGCTCAGGTGTATTTGTGCAATACAGCCACTTGATCCCTTTGTAACAATATCTCTCAAATATTCTATGACTGTGAATAAAACCCCTGCCTGTAATTCCCATTCTGCTGCATAATACATATTAAACAGCACAATGTTGCTTTGTAAAGATGATCAGAGACATATTCATCTTATCGACCGGCAGATACTTAGACTCTTTCATGACTCCAGGCGGCACAGCAGGGTGAGTCGGGGCGTAATTTATTTTCCTTTAGTGTTTGTTCTTTAACTTTTAGTTCAGACACGCTTCTTACTTAGAGCTCATCAATCACGCTCTTTTACAGATATTTTGAGTTATGCACGACTAAATAACATTGCGGTAAGCATACATCTTCTGACTTTAAGCATTATGCTCTCTCTTTTAAACTGCTTCTTTGACACAGACTTTGGTGAGATTTCACTTTCTTCACACGCTAACCACTTGATGAGGGTTCCCATCCTACGATCTTCTCACGAGTGCAAATCCTATAAATTCAACATATATGTCATTTTACTAATTGTATTCATGTGGCTTTTGTTGTAGCTCCGGTTGGAGGCTGAAAGAACTTAAAAGAGGGCAACTTCATTCATTATACATTGTTGCTTGTGAACGTATATATATATCCCCTGACAAAGGGTTAGAAATTAACCCGAAATGCATTGGGACCTTGTTTGTTACAATTGCTGAACAATGTAATTTGATTTGGATTGTAATACAAATATACTACAATTGATGTATTGTGACGCTAACAGTACAAACTGAACCAGTTAAAATATAAACAAACAGTGGTAAAACCAGTTATTTGTTTATTGCTTTTACGCCATTTGAATCTTGTTTCACTGTATAATAGTTGCACATTTTGAATATTTCCGGTTTACTTTTATTGAGACCTTAGGGTCCTAGCTGTGATTCACGCAGGCTCTGGTCCTTCCAGAACCTCTTTCAATTATTGTCACAAATAGGGACGTAGACTCACATCCCTCAGCGTGAAAGCACGCTTAAAACACATTAAAAGAATTCTTTTCAGATTTTTCATTATAATACACCAGCTCATAGAATAGGTGTGCAGGCCCACTCAACCACATAATTTTCATGCTATTGAGTCCCTGTGGTCCAGCACCCTTCAACAAAAATGTCTTGGAAAGACATAGCAGATCTGACTACCAATCAGGCACAAACGAAAGCTTATACACCTGATGAAGCCACATCTATTTATTCTCTTGTCAAAGAAACACGCACTTTCAGCTCCTCCGCTAGAACCACAACACAACAGTTACGACAATTGGAATATATCATGAGGAAAGAAATTAATCAGCGTCTCCACGCTACCACGCTCATCGAGTACCACAAAGTAAAAAGAATCCCCAGAGGCTTAAGAATCGCTTTAAAACCCATGCTCTTTAAATTCAATAAACATTTCATGTCTCGTTGGTATGCAATCTTGAACAAATGCTCCTTGGATCTTATATTACTTATAGTTGAAGAAATCTCGTCCATACTCCAAGAATTAGATCAAGACATCAACAAACTGAAAGATGAAATAGCTGAAAATATGGAACAGGAAGATTGGAATAAAGTTCTTGAAGACATCAATAACAAACTTGATGTCCATGCCAGGGAAGTACACGAGCGCAAAATCAGAAAATTTAAAAGGGACACAATCGATTACAAACTTGACGAAGTCTACTCATGGGCTGAAGTTTATGCTCAAAAACGCCCTTTCAAAAAAACCGGGAACTCCTCCTCTGAAGAAAGTGTTGTTAATGAACAAGATCTGTTACTCCACAGACCAACAGTTGGTTCAAGACTTCAACCTGGTGATCAAACAGAAGAACCAGCCACCGCTTCAACCACCAAACCGTCTTTTTTAGCCGAGGGCCAATCTTCGAAATCCCCTCCAGACAAAACCAACACACCAAGCGACAACGCACCCGCAGGGGAAAAATCCAAAAAAAACACCGAAACGGGCAGACCACAGAGGAGTGTCAAGAAAACAATTCCCTAGTTGTAAACATTTCCAACAAACAACTCAATACAGAACAACTTAGAGTATTGAACAGAGGGATATCGTTTGTGCCAACCTATACATCCATCAGCTTGGAAACTGAAATTGCATTCTTCAAATTCATGCGCAAACTACGACTTAAATGGTTCTTTTCCATTAACCCCAGAATTGAGGATGAGACATCTACTACACAATCATTTCGACCAAAAAGTAAATTCATGTCTCCTTTGTCACACAAAACTCTAGATACCTTTGAGATCTTGGTTAAAAAGGACCTGGAATCAATCAAGTACAACAAACCTCAACACTCGAACCTCTCCGGGAAAGAATCACGTATCTTGAATGCATTACGACAAGACATGTCCATCACATTCCAACCAGCCGACAAAGGCGGAGCCCTAGTGGTTATGGATACTGATTTCTACATAAAAAACGTTGATGAGCATGTGAAAGATGTCAATACATACATAGCCATGGACCAAGATCCCACAAAAGATTTTCTCACAATACTCAATAGTATTTTACAGAAAGGAGAAGAAGATGGCATCATTGATGTAAACACCCGGAAATTCCTTTTTCAATCCACACCAAAGGTTCCGCATATATATATGCTCCCTAAAATACACAAAAATAAACAAAATCCACCATTTAGACCTATAGTAGCAGGCTGTGGATCCATGCATGAAGCTACAGGTCAATATCTGGATCACCATTTGCAACCTTTGGTCCAAACTTGGGAAACGTACATCAAGGACACAACTGATTGCCTATTAAAATTGGAATCGATCAAAGAACATCTGGACACTGATTATCTCCTTTGCACAATTGACGTTGTGGCACTTTATACATCGATAGCCCACGATGAAGGTCTCGAAGCTGTAGAATGGAGACTTCTTAACTCATCATTTACCAAAGAAAAAAGCATCTTCCTTTTGGAATTACTACATTTCGCATTGTACCACAGTTACTACTCATGGAAGGACAAATACTATCTTCAGATCACAGGCACATCCATGGGCTTTCCAGGAGCCCCAGCGTACGCGAATACTTTTATGGCTTACTTTGAGCATCTATACATTTTACACAAACCAGTCTGGCGAGCCAACACAATTCTTTTCCTGAGATATATTGACGATATCCTAGTCATTTGGAAGGGTTCCAGAACTCTTTTGGAGCACAGTATCGCTGAGTTGAATCAGTGCAACCCAAGAATTCAATTCACTCATGACATTCAACATGACAAGATTAATTTTCTGGACATTGAAATTCACAAATCTACCCATGGCTTAATCACCACGATATACAGGAAACCCACAGATGTCAACAATGCACTGCATTTCAGCAGTGCCCACCCATACTCTTTGAAGAAACATTTACCGGTGTCTCAACTTACGAGAATCAAAAGGATTACTTCAGACAACCACCAATGTGAGATGGACATCAAACAACAGTTGGTTAAATACAAAAACAGGGGCTATCCTGATAACATCCTTTTAGAGGCAGAACAAAAAGTGGCACAAAAAAGACGAGAAGATTTACTTCTTACTACTTCTAAGGCCTCTCCTAAACGGGAAGTTTTTGTATTAAGACACTCTGTGCAATCCAAAAACATCAAATCGATCATTCGCAAACGATGGGACATCATTGCACAAGAAGCTGATTTTCACGAGTTGTTTAAGGATCCCCCTATGTTTGCACATACCAGACCAAAGAATTTGAGGGATCTTCTTAAAAACAAAGTCAAACCTCAAACGCGAAAAATACAGGGATGAAAAAATGCCACAACTGTGGGCAATGTGGCAATGTCATAGCAGGCAAAGTTTTCACACATCCGCACACAGGCAAAACAATCACATTACAACATACATCAGATTGCAATACTGAGTGGGTCATTTATGCCATTAAATGCCCTTGTGGCTTGGTATATGTAGGGAGAACGAGTCGTAAGATCAAGACTAGAATTATCGAACACAAGAGCAGAATTCGTAATAGGAACATGACCTCCTCTTTGGTTACACACTGGATCAACACACCTCATACCATCCCCCAATTACGATTCACCATTTTGGAACGTCTTCCCATACTGTCAGACAGAGATATGAACACAGTTCTTTCATGTAGAGAAACATATTGGATAAAATTCCTGGGAACGGTGATCCCGGGTGGTCTGAATGACCACTACGAAATGTTATGTTTCATTTGAAAGTTTTGTGACATCATGTATTCCATTTCTTTGTAAAGGATTTGAACTCGGAATCTATTTCATTCAGTTTTTAATTTCCCAACCTGTGGTAAATATTTTCTTTACCGGAACTGAATTTAATACAGAATCTAAATAAAATAGCTCAGGAAAATAAGAGGCAGAATCCGTGGTATAAGAGGTTTCTGAATGGGCTTTATTCCAAAATGGCCGACTTGAGTCGCGGCCTTCATGTTCCGTCACCACGGGGGTTCAGGAAGTGAAGTACATACTTTATTGACAAGAAGTAACTTTTATAGTACATACATTACAATGAAGCGAATGCAGTAGGCGTAACAATTTGATAAGGAAAATGACGGTTTATCTGCGTAACCAAAAATGGGTGTAATAAGCAGTAAAAAGGAACATAATTGGTCATGATGTCATATATAGGTGGATCTATAAGATAATACTTGGCATAGATGCGCGCGCAGCAGCATGACGTGTAATTGACGTGCAACTAGGGGGTGAAGGGGACTTGACATTTAGCTCTACATGTGGAGACAAAAAGTCTGGGGGGTCAAGTCAACCTAATCCCAAATCATATCTAACATCTTATGTTTAAAGAACTATGTTATCCACAAAGAAGGACTCTCGGACAGAATCTATTCTATACTGACTGTGTGTGCGTGTACAAGCGTCTAAGTGTCTACACTAAAAGCGAGGGGGTAGGAATATTCCATGGTAACAGGGCTATGAATTACTTGCATGAGGACAGAGAAGCCGAGCCTTTTGCTCGGTAACTGGAAGAATGTTTACTTAAACTACTAGGCAGGAATGCATCGGCTGAGGGGGAAGCAGATAATTCGAAGGTGAAATACAGTTCTTGGCAGAGAATAGGCTGATGTCAGGCTTCGTGAGCCGCGCAGAGAATGAGACAAAGTTCATGGTCACAGATGCAGGCTCAGACTGGAGTTTTCAGAGGCAGAAAGCAAGAGGAGTTTGATGACAGAATCAGGGCCTACTTGCCTGGACTGTAAAATGGCATAAGTGAACCATATAAAGCCGGTGGCCTTTCATATTTAGGAATGGAATATCCGGCCTATTCATGGCGGATCTGACAGAGGACATGTTGACGGTGGACGCACATGTATTTGCGTCTTCATAACTGGAACTGGAGGGAACATACATGTACTTGTGACATGCACATAGAACCGTTGGGGTCCAAGATAGGGGACATAACTGACCAGAAAAATCCATATTTCCA
This sequence comes from Triturus cristatus, assembly GCF_964204655.1. Lineage (NCBI taxonomy): Eukaryota > Metazoa > Chordata > Amphibia > Caudata > Salamandridae > Triturus > Triturus cristatus. The sequence continues at coordinate 188,668,185 of NC_140589.1, forward strand.
CATTCCCTCCTTGTCCCCTACTTGCCCTTCAAGAGATATCAATCTTCATTAATCCATTGATCTGTTCATATAGCATCATTTGTTCTTCTTTCTTCTTCCGTGACGAATGAAATCTTGGTGGTGGAATACACGATGTGGCACACAGACCACAAATCGCTGGTCCACATTGTAGACATAGACAGCAACTGAATAGTATGAGAAGGCCAATACCTAGGAAGGATAAAACTCTCCATCCCCAGGCTGATATCACACTCCAAAACCAACTGGACCAAGTCCAAGTGCCTGGGTTCTGGTGTATCTGGTTTACAATCTTATGAAGGCGAGTGATGGCTTTATATACAGATGGCGAATTTTCTGGTATGAATACGCAGCAGCTTGATCCGATGACCCTACAAGCTCCGCCCCTATCAGCCAGGATGACGTCAAGGACAAGACGATTTTGAAGCACAACAATCCGCATAGCAGACTGCTCTTCTGTTAAATTGCCTAAGGCGGAAATAGTCTCATTCACTACTGCTTCAAGGGTTCTAGTTAATCTACGTATCAGCTTACTATTAGTAACAGTACCTATATAGGGAAAAATGCCTTTATTAAAATCTACATACTTGTCCCATGCCGTCTCAGTGTAATCGACAATGGGGAGATCTCTCCGCTCTCTGTTGTGTACTAAATGAATATTTCTGTAATAATCAGGAGGAGCTAGGAAAACAGGTGGCAAAAGGAATGCAATGTAGCAGGTACCATCCCAATCTAGAGGTAGACGCATATATGCAGTCTGACCACATATAAAGTAGGAGTGGCGATAAGCTCTAAATGAAGATTTGCCTTGATCACTGAATTCTACTATAATAGTGCATTTACTATGGCCCATATGTATGGAACCAACCTTTCTTACACATAATTCACCCTTCGCTGGGAATACTGACATGGTGGGTAAGACTAGTTCAACTTCGGATACGACATTTAGAATCATGAGATTAGGTGTAAAATTACCTAATCCATATACTTCATTTTCTAGATCAGTTCCTGTTCTTTTGGGGCGACCCTCCTTGTCAGGGTAGCAGACCTTGAGTAAAACTAGGTTCAGGTTTCCCCATACCCAATGATCTTGGTAAACTGCTGTGTCTGAGTCTATGGAATTGATTAAACTAAACCATGCTCCACAGGAGCCGTTATGTGTAAATGGGTGTGGAAAGAATGGCAGGACTCCTTCATAATTCTGATAGGGAGGGAGCCGACCACACACCCAACAATTAGTAGCATTACTAGTCTGATGGGAATGATGTAACATACTAATGAAAGTGTTATTGCGCAGCGCAAGTCTATAAGACAATTCATGCGGAGGTAAGTCACTAAAAGAATGTTCAGCAGTAACATTATAAACATGTTTAGGAATAGGAATATCGACAATATACTTGCAGTAATTATTAAAAGACTCAAGAAAAACAAAATTAATAATGTCACTATGCAGTGGCTACGCAGTGATTTACAATACGCCTGTCGTTTCAACATTTTCCGGGTATTTTCTCTACTCAGGTCCAAGGGATACATGTCAGAGACAATTCAACCGCTTCACCTTGGAGAGGACTTAAACAATCAAATTGCTCGACTTGTTGGGCCTAAGCTTTAGTTTGTAGTTTTCAGAATTATTCTGTTCAACAAAAGGAAGTTTTGAATCAGTCTGTGAGGGAGTGCAGGGCACAATGTCTATATCCGAGGATTGTCCATGAAATTTCTTGATATGACTTGAATGAATCCAGCCCTTGCGGCCCTCGATCTTCACGGCTGTCCTTGTGGTCAGCAGGACCAACTTGGGTGATTTCCACCTGGGCTCCAGCTGAGTCTTTCGGTCGAAATTCCTCACAAAGACGAGATCACCCGGAACCACGTCATGGGGTTTCACCTCAGTGTTGTCGGGAAAGGCTGCAGCTACCTGTGAACGACAAGATTGTAGTGCAGACATCAAGGAAGCCAAGTAATCTGTCAGCATATTACAGTCAACATCAGTTATTTTGCGTGGTATGGGCGTCCCCCACATATTTGGTGGTCTGCCGAAGATCACCTCATACGGGGATAGCCCTGTTCGAGAGTGTGCTACCATTCTCATGTAAAAGAGTGCAACTGGTAACGCTACTATCCAGTCGACACCTTTCTCTCTGCATATTTTGGACAATCTGATTTTTAGTATCTGATTATGTCTTTCTACGAGACCTGCTGCCTCGGGGTGTCGGACACAGTGGAATTTCCACTGATATCCTAACAGAAGTGAAACGTGTTTCATCAATTCGGATGAGAACGGCTGGCCGTTATCTGAGTGAACAACACGTGGTAAACCGTATCGTGGGAAGAATTCTCGAACCAACTGTTTGGCAGTAGTCGGGGCAGTGTAATCTGAAACCGGGTATGCCTCTGTCCAACGGGACAGAGCGCAGACAACTACGAGAACATATTTGAATCCTCGACATCGTTCCATCTGGATATAGTCCATCTGGAGTACTTCAAAAGGGTGATTAGGAGGATGAAATCCACCCTGTTCTACGGGAACGCTTTTTCCTGGGTTAAACTGGCAACAGATCATACAGGTACGGACCTTTTGTTTGGCTGCTGCTCGTAAATGTTTATTGAACCAAATGTGTTGAATGCTGTCTAGCATAGCTTTTTCTCCTAGATGTGCTGGACTATGTATAGTGTTGATTATAACTTGGACCATTGAATCAGGAAGGAACCATACAGACTTTTCCTTCATCATCCATCCTTGGTCCGTTTGGATCCCTCCTAATTCAGTCCATTTCTTTATTTCCTCTGGTGTAGCATGTGTCTGTATGTCAATTACGTCAAGAGTAGGATCTTTAATTGTCATACAATGTGTCGGTGTCGGGACTATTGTCTTTGTCATGTCGGGGGTTTGAGTTTGAGCAGTCTGTTTAGCTGTTCTGTCGGCTAGATCATTGCCTTGGGAAATGATATCAGTAACCTTCGTATGAGCCTTACATTTCATAATTGATATTGCAGTGGGTCGATGTATTGCATCTAATAAGGCATGAATGAGGGGTCCGTGCTGAATGTGGGCACCGTGGGAAGTTAAATAACCTCTCTCTCGCCACAGCACGCCGAAGTCATGTACAACTCCGAATGCATAACGTGAATCAGTGTATATGTTGACTTTTTTACTCGTGGCTTGAATACAGGCTTGTGTCAGAGCGATAAGCTCTGCGGCTTGAGCTGACAAAGTATTTATACGATTAGTTTCAATGACTTCAGTATCGGTTGTGACTGCGTAAGCGGCCACTAACTCTCCTGTACTTGTTCTCATACATGAACCATCTACATACAATGTCAGGTCTGGATCTGACAATGGGACATCGGTTAAGTCTTGTCTGGGTTTTGTCGTTATTGTAATAACTTCAATACAGTCATGAGCTAGTGGGTCTGTTCCGGTTACTGGCAAAAGTGTGGCAGGATTCAAGGTGTTACAGCGTCTGATTTCTATATGTGGCTGAAACAATGTAAGTTCGTACCCTGTAAGTCGCGCTATAGTCAAGTGTTGTGTTTGCGTTCTATTTACAAGGACCTCTACTGCGTGTGGTACTTGAACTGTCAATGGATGTCCTAACACTATGGCATCACTTTGTCTGATTGCTAAAGCTGTCGCTGCTACTGATTTCAGGCACGCAGGCAAAGCCTGAGCTACGGGATCTAGTGTACTAGAAAAATAAGCACATGGTTTGTGTGCTCCTGCTTGTTCCTGTGTTAGTACTGACAAGGCAGTACCTTCGCGTTCTGTAACAAAGAGTGTAAACTGTTTTCTGTAACATGGCGTTGCTAAAACAGGTGCTTGACATAAAGCTTTCTTTAGGCTTTCAAAAGCTTGTGTATGTTCCTGAGTCCAAGGGAGAACAGTCGGTGTGGCTGCCTCCTGTGTGGTTAACTGAATGAGTGGTTTTGCTAGAAATGCAAACTGAGGGATCCACTGTCTACAATATGAAGTGAGGCCTATGAAAGCTCGTACCTCCTTTTGTGTCTTGGGTATTGACATGTTAGCTATTAACTGAATGCGGTCCGGTGTAAGCTGCCTTCCCTCCTTGGACAGCGAGTGTCCAAGATAAACAACTCGCTGGACACAGAATTGCAGCTTAGAAGGGGACACCTTGTGCCCCTTTTCGGCTAGAAATTGTAAAACTGTCAGTGATGCTTTTTCACATTCCGGTTCGCTTCTCGCGGTGATCAGCAGATCATCGACGTATTGAAGCAGAGCAGTGTTAACTGGCATGTGGATACTGTCAAGTTCTCGTTTCAGTGCTTGGCTATAGATGCTGGGGCTTTCTGTAAATCCTTGAGGTGCGCGTGAGAATTTAAAGCTACGCCCATTTAAACTAAATCCGAACAAATATTGGCTTACCGGATCTATTGGGACGCTGAAAAAAGCATTCTTGAGATCAATTACAGTAAAGAATGTTGCTTCGGAATCAATAGCTGTCAGTAATGACGAGATATCTGGGACCACAGGAAATTGTGGCACAATGCATTTGTTTAACTCGCGCAGATCAATAACCAATCGATATACTGGCGGGGCCTTAGGATCTGTTCGTTTAAGAATCGGAATTATCGGTGAATTACATACATTGGAGTCTGTTTCTACAACTACTCCTTGGGCAATGAGCTCGTCAATGATTTGTAGTAGAGCCACTACAGCATCTGGTGGTAACTTGTATTGTCGCATTCGTGGTAGCACCACTCCTGCCTTTAATGTGACTCGATATGGTGTAATATTCATGCAACCAACATCAGTAGGGCCTTGTGCCCATAGATGTGTAGGTAAAATCTGCAGTCGGGGATCCATGTCCCTAGACACATAGTGACCTTTAAAATCACGTAAAAACAACCTTACTCCTTCCGGAGAACAACATATTATGGCTCCTAGAGCTTTCAATGTTTTTATTCCTAGCAAGTTTTCTGGACATGATTTAGTAAGCAATAAATCTGTAGTTCGGGTCAGAGGTCCTATCGTAAGTGGCAGAGGTTGTGACACTTCATTAACAATAGGTTTTCCTGAAAAACCAAGGGAAATATTCTGAGAGCCTGAGAGGGGTGCCCCTGGAACTTCACTACGTTTTATAGTTGTTCGACTTGCCCCTGTATCAAGTAAAAATTTTCTGTCTTGACCTAATAATTCACTATGCACATAAGGTCCTTCTTGATCTACTGGGATCTCAATAAGGGGTAAGTCAACTTCCCTCTCTAGGCTTGTTCATGCGTAACGCTGATACTCAGGATATTCATACTGTGCGGTCTGATACATTTGTCGTGTTGTTGTTTGAGTGGCAGCAACAGGCAACGGTGGTGCAGCTGGCACGAACTGTATGGGCTGTTGCGCGGCTGGCATGGCCTGTACATGCTGCGGAGCTCCTTGTTCATTCTGATCCTGTCTGAGTGGCCGTGGTCTTTCTTTTGCAATACCTACAGCTATATTACGTTTTAGAACTGGACAATCGTGTACATAATGACCTGGCTGTTTACAATAATTGCATGTCCCTTTTACAGGAACTGCTGAATCTCCGGAATGTGTCGCACCCTTTTTGTGACCATCCGCTGGAACTGTCTGGGAAACTAGCATTTTCATTTTAGTGTCCTTCATACGTCTTTGTTCGTGTTCTTGTTCATCTCTAATTCTATTGTGATGATACTGTAACATTTGTAACATTTGTGACGGAGTGTTACCCTGCCATGTACTCTCGAATTTCAATACTCTATTCTTCACTTGAGGCAAGGAATTTTCCACTAATTTTGTCACAAATAAATGTGGATATGACTCACTATTTGCTTTTATACCACTATTTATATTAAAACATTTTTCAAATCGGGCATAGAAATCACTAGTGTCTTCATCTTGTTTCTGTTTACAGGCTGAGATTGCACCCCAGTCTTCCTTTTTCGTAGTTAATAAACGTGGCAGTACCTGTACTAGTAAACCTGGTAATGCTTTAACTTTATCCCCGAGCCCTGAACCTGCGGTTCGGCCTCTTTCTTCGGTTTCTAATGCTGTCCAGTCTATCTTTTGGTCTCCCACTTCCCACTCTTTTTCCTTAAGCTTTTCATAGATGCCAGCAGGCATTAGCACCTTTAATATCGTCATAATGTCAGGATAGGTATACTCTCCCATCAGTAACATGTCTTTAATTTCTCGGTGAAAACCCGCTGGGTCTTTATCATGACTGGGTACCACTTTTTTCATTTCTAACAATTCCAGTTTAGATATGGGTGTATATACGAATACACGATGAAAATGATTGTCCTCGCCTTTTATTGGGTGCACTTCTCGTAAAGGATTCTGTCTATCCATGTAATACGGCGTTCTTTCCTTGTTGGGCAGCGAGAAAGGATCTGGGCTTACAAAAAGAATGTACTGCTTTCTTGATACTAGTATTTCTTTAATTAACTTATTACCAGAACCTCCCCATCTATTCGTGAGTAGTTCAGTTAAGATATCAGGTAAGGGACCAGGATCGGAATGTTGGTTCTTATATAATATAAGAAGTTGCTGAATCATATAGATTCCAGCTAAACGCTGTTCATCTGGGCTGAGGTTCAAAAACGTGTGTGCTACTGTCTCATCACCGTATTTTCCAGGACTGTCAATCCAGTAAACGGCTGACCTAGCTAATTCTTGTTCATCCATAGAATCGAGGAGGTGATAACCCCTTCGTTCTCGTAGTACCTTGTCAACGGCTTGAAACGAATGTTCGGGAGACTTCAGATTTATTATAGGTGTCGGATAAGTTCTGTTATTATCTGGACATATCGAATGTATTGGATCAGAAAAACATCTGGTATTATTACAGGATCTTCCTCTACCTACATAGGCTATGGTGTCTAATTGTCTTTCGGAATCTCCTGATTCAGACGCTTCGTCTTGCTCGAACTTGTCTGTCTCCAATCTCTCTTCATGTATACGTTCTATTTCTTTCCTAATTTTTCGGCACATGGCTACTATACTTCCTTGTTTATCATGTCTCCCGTCTGAGATATTCTGACTCCATCTCGTAAGAGTTTGCATTATTCCCTGGTCCACCCCCGGTCGGTCTTGATTTCTGATCACACAATTTACGAGAAAACGTAACAGTTCCCCCTGTATCTCCACTTTCTGATATTCCATAGCTCTGTTAATGCATTCAGGGTCTTTCCCTGTTTGGACAAAATGATATATGCTATCCAAATGCATAGTCATTCCGGGTAGTTTCCCTAAAAATGATGCAGCTCGTCTGACACGCAACGATGCTAGGACCATTTCGTCCTCTTTGCCAGGCACCGGATCATATCTACAATCTATCATAAGGTCCTTAAGCATGCGGGGATTTACAAGTTTGGGCGTACGTGTATGTACTGGTTCTTGAAAAGTAAGTTTACTTATTCGGGGTGGCGTGGAATAAATGCTAGTAGCACCTCCAGTGGCCCCCTCTGGGGTACTGGACGTGAAAGGATTCGTTGAACGTGCTACAGCAACTACAGGTGTGGACACAACTGCAGAATCGGTTGCGGGGACAGATGCGGAAACAGATGTGCTTGCCGAAGCTTGTGTCGGGGCTTGCTGTTGTACAGATGCAGACACCTGATCTTGATGTTGAACCCCCCCAGCAGACGGTCTATGTGGTGCGGGGTTAGCATACTCGGGAGCTGCGTCATCTAAATATGAGGAAAGAAAAACATCTTCTGCGGTTCTGGGATGCCCTTTAGGATGTACCTTTATTGGAAACAATGGAGGTGGCAAGTCTTTTGGTATGGCCGTAGTAGCCTTAGGCAATCCTTCGGCCAGGAGGGGATACATTCCTTTCATGAGGGCATTTCTTTGTCTATCAGTTTGTTCTGCTTTTACTCGTATACCCTCTTCAATCAACAAACCTTCTCGGACTTTATTTGCACTTTCTTTACTTCTCTCTTCCTGTCTTAATGCTTTTTCGGTACGTCTATGCGATTCTTTACGCCATAATTCAACAGCGTCTTTCTGTGACTGTCTGACTTTCCTTTTCCATAACTCTTCCTCGACTTTCATGATGCACTCTGCATCCCAGGTCCCCGCTGCGGGCCACCTCTGACTTTCTGGTAATCCCTTGGTGTAGTCTACCCATAAATCAAGAAATAATATAGCGTCTAAGCCATGTTTATGATACATGAAGTGCCCTGGAGTGTCCCTAGGAGGAATAGGAACGGCTTCTTCAAGTACCCCTTTTCTAGTAGTGATCTGTCTTAATTTCGAAAAGAGCGGCATATTGACAACTGACCTGATACTTAATCTTGAACACACCTAATACAAAAAGCACAATAATGAACAGTCATTCATACCACAATATGCAGGACGTTTTAACACATTAAACATTTAACATTAAACATTTTAACCTTTAAAATGACCAACAATGATGATCGTCTGCATAACTAAATCACCAAGCATAATTCTTGACCATAACTAGATACTTCGGAATACTTGATATACTGCTTAACAGTACAGATACACTGCTATAACAGTGCAGACCGGATTTGTGTACCCAAATCCGTCTTGACCGGCACAACCTATGTGCACGTCAGAACGCCTCCCCAGCAATGGTACTCACCGGGTAGCTCGAAACGGAAGGCCTCGAAACGGACTGGACTCGATTACACTGCGGACATCGAATTCTCTGGACATCGGGACTTCAAAATCTGGTGGGCCTCTGTATACCTCGGATCTTGCTCTCTCAGCTAGGCTCTGGTCGGGATACTTCGCACTTCTCACCGCCTCGTCTGGGTTGATCGCAGCCTCAGTCGCCCCCGCTTGACCGGAGGGAGCTACAGGAAATCCTGCTGGTACGCGTTATGGTCCGTCCAGCTGTGGCAGGAGACCGGGCCTGCAACGCACCGCCGGCGCGTGAGATGAGAAAGTGTCCCTATTCGGGCGCCAATCATGTGGTAAATATTTTCTTTACCGGAACTGAATTTAATACAGAATCTAAATAAAATAGCTCAGGAAAATAAGAGGCAGAATCCGTGGTATAAGAGGTTTCTGAATGGGCTTTATTCCAAAATGGCCGACTCGAGTCGCGGCCTTCATGTTCCGTCACCACGGGGGTTCAGGAAGTGAAGTACATACTTTATTGACAAGAAGTAACTTTTATAGTACATACATTACAATGAAGCGAATGCAGTAGGCGTAACAATTTGATAAGGAAAATGACGGTTTATCTGCGTAACCAAAAATGGGTGTAATAAGGAGTAAAAAGGAACATAATTGGTCATGTGGAAATATGGATTTTCCTGGTCAGTTATGTCCCCTATCTTGGACCCCAACGGTTCCATGTGTATATCACAAGTACATGTATGTTCCCTCCAGTTCCAGTTATGAAGACGCAAATACATGTATGCCCACCGTCAACATGTCCTCTGCCAGATCCGCCATGAATAGGCCGGATATTCCATTCTTAAATATGAAAGGCCACCGGCTTTATATGGTTCACTTATGCCACTTTTCAGTCCTGGCAAGTAGGCCCTGATTTTGTCATCAAAACTCCTCTTGCCTTCTGCCTCTGAAAGCTCCAGCCCGAGCCTGCATCTGTGACCATGAACTTTGTCTCATTCTCTGCGCGGCTCACGAAGCCTGACATCAGCTTACTCTCTGCCAAGAACTGTATTTCACCTTCGAATTATCTGCTTCCCCCTCAGCCGATGCATTCCTGCCTAGTAGTTTAAGTAAACATTCTTCCAGTTACCAAGCAAAAAGGCCCATCTTCTCTGTCTTCATGCAAGTAATTCATAGCCCTGTTACCATGGAATATTCCTACCCCCTCGCATTTAGTGTAGACACCTAGACGCTTGTACATGCACGCACAGTCAGTATAGAATAGATTCTGTCCGAGAGTCCTTCTTTTATGGATAACATAGTTCTTTAAACATAGGATGTTAGATATGATTTGGGATTAGGTTGACTTGACCCCCCAGACTTCTTGTCTCCACATATAGAGCTAAATGTCAAGTCCCCGTCACCCCCTAGTTACACGTCAATTACACGTCATACTGCTGCGCGCGCATCCATGCCAAGTATTATCTTATAGATCCACCTATGTATTACATCATAACCAATCATGTTCCTTTTTACTCATTATTACACCCATTTTCGGTTACGCGGACCACACGTCAATTTCCTTATCAATTGTTACGCCTACTGTATTCACTTCATTATAATGTGTGTACTATAAAAGTTACTTCTTGTCAATAAAGTATGTACTTCACTTCCTGAACCCCCGTGGTGATGGAACTTGAGGCATCCGATTATAATCGCTTATTGGAATAAAGCCCATTCCGAACCTCTAATATCACGGATTCTGCCTCTCATTTTACTGAGCTATTTTATAATGTTTCTGTATCAAATTCAGTCCCGGTAAAGGAGAAATATTTACCACATGATGGCGCCCGAACAGGGACACTTTCTCATCTCACGCGCCGGCGGTGCGTTGCAGGCCCGGTCTCCTGCCACAGCTGGACGGACAATAACGCGTACCAGCAGGATTTCCTGTATCTCCCTCCGGTCAAGCGGGGGCGACTGAGACTGCGATCAACACCCAGACGAGGCGGTGAGAAGTGCGAAGTATCCCGACCAGAGCCTAGCTGAGAGAGCAAGATCCGAGGTATACAGAGACCCACCAGTCCGAAGTCAAGCCCAGTGTCCGACGAGTCGAGTCGAGTCGAGTCCGGTCCGGTTCAAGTTCAAGTTACTGAGGCCTTCCGTTTCCGAAGCTACCCGGTGAGTACCATTGCTGGGGAGGCATTTCTGACGTGCACATAGGTTGTGCCGGTCAAGACGGGTTTGGGTACACAAATCCGGTCTGCACTGTTTTAGCAGTGTATCTGTACTGTTTAGCAGTATATCAAGTATTCCGAGGTATTCCGAAGTGTCTAGTTATTGTCTAGTTATTGTCGAGAATTAAGCTTGGTGATTAGTTATGCAGACGATCATCATTGTTGTTTCAGTTAAAGGTTTAATGTTTAATGTTTAAAGTGTTTAAGTATATCGTGGTATGAATGACTGTTCATTATCGTGTTTATTGTATTAAGTCTGTTCAAACTCAAGTATCAGGTCAAAATCAAGTAGAAGGTCAGTTCTCAATATGCCGCTCTTTTCGAAATTAAGACAGATCACTACCAGAAAAGGGGTTCTCGAAGAAGCCGTCCCTATTCCTCCTAGGGACACTCCAGGGCACTTTATGTATCACAAACATGGCTTAGACGCTATATTATTTCTTGATTTATGGGTAGACTATACCAAAGGATTACCAGAAAGTCAGAGGTGGCCCACAGCAGGGACCTGGGATGCAGAGTGCATCATGAAAGTCAAGGAAGAGTTATGGAAAAGAAAAGTCAGACAGTCACAGAAAGACGCCGTTGAATTATGGCGTAAAGAATCACATAGACGAACAGAAAAAGCACGTAGACAGGAGGAGAAGAGTAAAGAGAGTTCCAATAAAGTTCGAGAGAATCTATTAATTGAGGAAGGTATCCGAGTGAAATCAGAACAAGTAGACAGACAAAGAAATGCCCTTATGAATGGTATGTATCCCCTTCTGGCTGAAGGATTACCTAAGGCTACTCCAGAGATACCGAAAGACTTGCCAACCCCATTGTTCCCAATAAAGGTACATCCTAAGGGGCATCCTAGAACGGCAGAAGATGTTTTTCTTTCCTCATATTTAGATGACGCAGCTCCCGAGTATGCTAACTCTGCCCTACATAGACCGCATACCAGGGAGGTTCAACGCCAAGATCCAGTATCCGTATCCCTACAGCAACAAATCGAGTCACAAGTTCCGGCAAGCACATCTGTTTCTGTATCCGCTCCTACAGCTACTTCTATGGCTGTGTCCACACCTGTAGTTGCTGTGTCACGTTCGACGAATCCTTTTACACCCGACGCCCCAGATGGGGCCGCGGGAGGAGCTACCAATGTCTTTTCTACGCCACCCAGAATAAATAAACTTACTTTTCAAGAGTCAGCGCATTCACGTACACCCAAACTCCTTAGTACCCGTACGCTTAAGGAACTTCTTATAGATTGTAGATATGACCCGGTGCCTGGAAAGGAGGACGAAATGACCCTAGCATCATTGCGTATCAGACGAGCCGCAGTGTATTTAGCGAAGTTACCAGGAATGACTGCGCATCTAGATAATATATATCATTTTTGTCCAAACAGGGCGAGATCCAGAATGTATTTACAGAGCTATGGAATACCAGAAAGTAGAGATACAGGGGGAACTGTTACGTTTCCTCATAAACTGTGTGATCAGAAATCAAGACCGACCGGGGGTAGACCCGGAAGCCATGAAAATTCTTACAAGATGGAGCCAGAATATATCAGAAGGGAGACATGATAAACAAAATTGTATAATAGCCATGTGCCGAAAGATCCGTAAAGAAATAGAACGCCTACACGAAGAGCGATTAGAGGTAGACGAGTTCGAACAAAACGAGGAAGAAGGGTCAGGACTGCCCACAGGGCAGTCGGACACCATAGCCTATGTAGGTAGAGGAAGATCTTGTAATAGGAGTAAGACTAGATATCACACTGACTCAATACATCCGATATGTCCAGATAATAACAGGAATTTTCAAATAACTATAATTAACATAAGGTCTAACGAGCATTCGTTCCAAACCGCCGACAAACTACTCCGAGAACGAAGGGGTTATCATTTCCTCGATTCTATGGATGAACAAGATTTAGCCAGGGCAGCTGTCCATTGGGTGGACAGTCCCGGAAAATATAGTGATGATACAGTAGTACGCACATTTTTGAATCTTACCCCAGATGAACAAAGGTTAGCTGGGATTTATATGATTCAACAACTCATTATACTATATCGGAGTCAGCATTCGGACCCTGGTCCCTTGCCTGACATACTGACTGAATTACTTATGAATAAATGGAGAGGTCCAGGTACTGAATTAATTAAAGAAATTCTAGAATCAAGAAAGCAGTATATTCTTTTTGTATGTTCAGAACATGTTCCATTGTCCGTCAAGGAAAGAACTACGTATCACATAGATAGACAGAATCCCTTACGAGAAGTGCACCCAATAAAGGGTGAGGACAACGAGTTTAAACGCGTATTTGTATATACGCCTATATCGAAAATAGAATTGTTAGAAATGAAGAAAGTAGTACCCAGTCATGACAAGGACCCAGCGGGGTTTCACCGAGAAATTAAAGACATGTTACTCATGGGAGAGTATACCTACCCCGACATTATGACAATATTAAAGGTGTTGATGCCTGCTGGCATTTATGAGAAACTCAAGGAAAAAGAGTGGGAGGTAGGTGATCAAAAGATAGAATGGTCAGCATTAGAAGCAGAAGAAAGGGCCCGAGGTCCAGGTTCGGGGCTTGGGGACAAAACTAAAGCACTACCAGGTCTACTAGTACAGGTACTGCCACGTTTATTAACTACGAAAAAGGAAGATTGGGGTACAATTTCAGCCTGTAAACAGAAGCAAGATGAAGACACTAGTGATTACTATGCCCGTTTTGAAAAATGTTTTGGTATAAATAGTGGCATAAAAGCAAGTAGCGAATCCTACCCACATCTGTTTGTAACAAAATTAGTAGAAAATGCTCTGCCCCCAGTAAAGAATAGAGTATTAAAATTCGAAAGTACCTGGCAAGGTAACACTCCAACACAAATGTTACAAATGTTACAGTACCACCACAATAGAATTAAAGAGGAACAAGAACATGAACACAGACGCATGAAAGACACAAAAATGAAAATGTTAGTTTCCCAGACAGTTCCAGCTGAAGGACATAAAAGGGGTATGACACATTCCGATTCAGCAGGACCTGTGAAAGGGACATGCAATTATTGTAAAAAGCCAGGCCATTACGTACACGATTGTCCAGTTTTAAAACATAATATCGCCATAGGTAAAACACAAGAAAGATCACGGCCACTCAGACAAGATCAGAATGAACAAGGAGCTATACAGCATGCCCAGGCCATGCCAGCCGCACAACAGCCAATACAGTTTGTGCCAGCTGCACCCCCATTGCCTGTTGCTGCCACACAGACAACAACACGACAAATGTATCAGACCGCACAGTATGAATATCCCGAGTATCAGCGTTACGCATGAACTAGCCTAGAGAGGGAAGTTGACTTACCCCTTATCGAGATTCCTGTAGATCAAGAAGGACATTATGTACATAGTAAATTATTAGGTCAAGATAGAAAATTTTTACTCGATACAGGGGCAAGTCGAACAACTATAAAACGTAGTGAAGTTCCAGGGGCACCCCTCTCAGGCTCACAGAATATTTCCCTTGGTTTTTCAGGAAAACCTATTGTTAATGAAGTGTCACAGCCTCTTCCACTTACGATAGGACCTCTGACCCGAACTACAGATTTACTGCTTACTAAATCATGTCCAGAAAACTTGTTAGGAATAAAAACGTTGAAAGCCCTAGGAGCCATAATATGTTGTTCTCCGGAAGGAGTAAGGTTGTTTTTACGTGATTTTAAAGGTCACTACGTATCTAGAGACATGGATCCCCGACTGCAGACTTTACCTACACATCTATGGGCACAAGGCCCTACTGATGTTGGTTGCATGAATATTACACCATATCGAGTCACACTAAAGGCAGGAGTGGTGCTACCACGAATGCGACAATACAAGCTACCACCAGATGCTGTAACGGCTTTACTACAAATCATTGACGAGCTCATTGCCCAAGGAGTAGTTGTGGAAACAGACTCCAATATATGTAATTCACCGATAATACCGATTCTTAAACGAACAGATCCTACAGCGCCGCCAGTATATCGATTGGTTATTGATCTGCGCGAGTTAAACAAATGCATTGTGCCACAATTCCCTGTGGTCCCAGATATCTCGTCATTACTGACAGCCATTGATTCCGAAGCGACATTCTTTACTGTAATTGATCTCAAAAACGCCTTTTTCAGCGTCCCAATAGATCCGGAAAGCCAATATTTGTTCGGATTTAGTTTAAATGGGCGTAGCTTTAAATTCACACGCGCACCTCAAGGATTTACAGAAAGCCCCAGCATCTATAGCCAAGCACTGAAACGAGAACTTGACAGTATCCACATGCCAGTCAACACTGCCTTGCTTCAATATGTCGATGATCTGCTGATCACCGCTAGAAGCGAACCCGAATGTGAGAAAGCATCACTGACAGTTTTACAATTTCTGGCCGAAAAAGGGCACAAGGTGTCCCCTTCTAAGCTGCAATTCTGTGTCCAGCGAGTTGTTTATCTTGGACACTCGCTGGACAAGGAGGGAAGGCAGCTTACACCCGACCGTATTCAGTTAATAGCTAACATGCCAATACCCAAGACACAAAAGGAGGTACGGGCTTTCATAGGCCTCACTTCATATTGTAGGCAGTGGATCCCTCAGTATGCATTTCTAGCAAAACCACTCATTCAATTAACAACACAGGAGGCAGCCACATCGACTGTTCTCCCTTGGACTCAAGAACATACACAAGCTTTTGAAAACCTAAAGAAAGCTTTATGTCAAGCACCTGTTTTAGCAACACCATGTTACAGAAAACAGTTTACACTCTTTGTTACAGAACGCGAAGGTACTGCTCTGTCAGTACTCACACAGGAACAAGCAGGAGCACACAAACCATGTGCCTATTTCTCTAGTACATTAGATCCCGTAGCTCAGGCTTTGCCTGCGTGCCTGAAATCAGTAGCAGCGACAGCTTTAGCAATCAGACAAAGCGATGCCATAGTGTTAGGACATCCATTGACAGTTCAAGTACCCCACGCAGTAGAGGTTCTTGTAAATAGAACACAAACACAACACTTGACTATAGCGCGACTTACAGGATATGAACTTACATTGTTTCAGCCACATATAGAAATAAGACGCTGTAACACATTGAATCCTGCCACACTTTTGCCAGTAATCGGAATAGACCCACTAGCCCATGACTGTATTGAAGTTATTACTGTAACGACAAAACCCAGACAAGACTTGACCGATGTTCCATTGTCAGATCCAGACTTGACATTTTATGTCGATGGTTCATGCATGAGAACAAGTACAGGAGAGTTAGTAGCCGCTTATGCAGTCACAACAGATACTGAAGTCATTGAAACTAATCGTATAAATACTTTGTCAGCTCAAGCCGCAGAGCTCATCGCTCTGACACAAGCCTGTATTCAAGCCACGAATAAAAAAGTCAACATATACACTGATTCACGTTATGCATTCGGAGTTGTACATGACTTCGGCGTGCTGTGGCGAGAGAGAGGTTATTTAACTTCCCACGGTGCCCACATTCAGCACGGACCCCTCATTCATGCATTATTAGATGCAATACATCTACCCACTGAAATATCAATTATGAAATGTAAGGCCCATACGAAGGTTACTGATATCATTTCCCAAGGCAATGATCTAGCCGACAGAACAGCTAAACTGACTGCTCAAACTCAGACCCCCGACATGACAAAGACAATAGTCCCGACACCGACACGTTGTATGACCGTTAAAGATCCTACTCTTGACGTAATTGACATACAGACACATGCTACACCAGACGAAATAAAGAAATGGACCGAGTTAGGAGGGATCCAAACGGACCAAGGATGGATGATGAAGGAAAGGTCTGTATGGTTCCTTCCTGATTCAATGGTCCAAGTCGTAATTAACACTATACATAGTCCGGCACATCTAGGAGAAAAAGCTATGCTAGACAGCATTCAACACATTTGGTTCAATAAACATTTACGAGCAGCAGCAAAACAAAAGGTCCGTACCTGTATGATCTGTTGCCAGTTCAACCCAGGAAAAAGTGTTCCCGTAGAACAGGGTGGATTCCATCCTCCTGATCACCCTTTTGAAGTCCTACAGATGGATTATATCCAGATGGAACGATGTCGAGGATTCAAATATGTTCTTGTAGTTGTCTGCGCTCTGTCCCGTTGGACAGAGGCGTACCCGGTTTCAGATTACACTGCCCCGACTACTGCCAAACAGTTGGTTCGAGAATTCTTCCCACGATACGGTTTACCACGTGTTGTCTACTCAGATAACGGCCAGCCGTTCTCATCCGAATTAATGAAACACGTTTCACTTCTGCTAGGATATCAGTGGAAATTCCACTGTGTCCGACACCCCGAAGCAGCAGGTCTCGTAGAAAGACATAATCAGACACTGAAAATCAGACTGTCCAAAATATGCAGAGAGAAAGGGGTCGACTGGATAGTAGCATTACCAGTTGCACTTTTTTACATGAGAATGGTAGCACACTCTAGAACAGGGCTATCCCCGTATGAGGTGATCTTCGGTAGACCACCGAATATGTGGGGGACGCCTATACCACGCAAAATAACTGATATTGACTGTAATATGCTGACAGATTACTTGGCTTCCTTGATGTCTGCACTACAATCTTCTCGTTCACAGGTAGCTGCAGCTTTTCCCGACAACACTGAGGTGAAACCCCATGACGTTGTTCCGGGTAATCTTGTCTTTGTGAGGAATTTCGACCGAAAGACTCAGCTGGAGCCCAGGTGGAAAGCACCCAAATTGGTCCTGTTGACCACAAGAACAGCCGTGAAGATCGAGGGCCGCAAGGGCTAGATTCATTCAAGCCACATCAAGAAATTTCATGGACTATCTTCGGATATAGACATTGTGCCCTGCACTCCCTCACAGACTGATTCAAAACTTCCTTTGGTGGAAAAAACTGAAAGCGAACTTTACAAAGTTAAGTTAAGGCCTAGGACGTCAGACGGTTTGATTGTTTAAGTCCTCCCCTAGGTGAAGCGGTTGAATCTGTCTCTGACATGTATCCTCTAGACCTGAATCATGAACAATCGCGAAAAATGATGAAACGACAGGCGTATTGTAAATCACTGCGTAGCCACTGCATAGTGACATTATTAATTTTGTTTTCCTTAAGTCTTTTAATAATTATTACCAGTATGTTGTTGCACATATATTACCCTATTGCCAGAAATGTTCACAATGTTATTGCAGAACATTCTTTTAGTGACTTACCTCCGCATGAATTGTTTTATAGACTTGCGCTGCGCAATAACACTTTCATTAGTATGTTACATCATTCCCATCAGACTAGTAATGCCACCAATTGTTGGGTGTGTGGCCGACTCCCTCCCTATCAGAATTATGAAGGAGTCCTGCCTTTCTTTCCACATCCATTTACACATAATGGCTCCTGTGGAGCATGGTTTAGTTTAATTAATTCCATAGACTCAGACACAGCAGTTTACCAAGACCATTGGATATGGGGAAACCTGAACCTAGTTTTATTCAAAGTCTGCTATCCTGACAAGGAGGGTCGCCCCAAAAGAACAGGAACTGATCTAGAAAATGAAGTGTATGGATTAGGTAATTTTACACCTAATCTCATGATTCTAAATGTCGTATCCGAAGTTGAGCTAGTCTTACCCACCATGTCAGTATTCCCAGCAAAAGGTGAATTATGTGTAAGAAAGGTTGGTTCCATACATATGGGCCACAGTCAATGCACTACTACAGTAGAATTCAGTGATCAAGGCAAATCTTCATTCAGAGCTTCTCGCCACTCCTACTTTATATGTGGTCAGACTGCATATATGCGTCTACCTCTAGATTGGGATGGTACCTGCTACATAGCATTCCTTTTGCCACCTGTTTTCCTAGCTCCTCCTGATTATTATAGAAATATTCATTTAGTACACAACAGAGAACGGAGAGATCTCCCCATTGTCGATTACACTGAGACGGCATGGGACAAGTATGTAGATTTTAATAAAGGCATCTTTCCCTATATAGGTACTGTTACTAACAGTAAGCTGATACGTAGATTAACTAGAACCCTTGAAGCAGTAGTGAATGAGACTATTTCCGCCTTAGGCAATTTAACGGAAGAGCAGTCTGCTATGCGGATTGTTGTGCTTCAAAATCGTCTTGTCCTTGACGTCATCCTGGCTGATAGAGGCGGAGCT
Organism: Triturus cristatus; assembly: GCF_964204655.1. Lineage (NCBI taxonomy): Eukaryota > Metazoa > Chordata > Amphibia > Caudata > Salamandridae > Triturus > Triturus cristatus. Next base: position 188,687,195 of record NC_140589.1, read on the forward strand.
TGTAGGGTCATCGGATCAAGCTGCTGCGTATTCATACCAGAAAATTCGCCATCTGTATATAAAGCCATCACTCGCCTTCATAAGATTGTAAGCCAGATACACCAGAACCCAGGCACTTGGACTTGGTCCAGTTGGTTTTGGAATACGGTATCAGCCTGGGGATGGAGAGTTCTATCCTTCCTAGGTATTGGCCTTCTCATACTATTCAGTTGCTGTCTATGTCTGCAATGTGGACCAGCGATTTGTGGTCTGTGTGCCACATCGTGTATCCCACATCAAGATTTTCATTCAAGATCCCGGAAGAAGAAAGAAGAACAAATGATGCTATATGAACAGATCAATGGATTGATGAAGATTGATATCTCTTGAAGGGCAAGTAGGGGACAAGGAGGGAATGTGGAAATATGGATTTTCCTGGTCAGTTATGTCCCCTATCTTGGACCCCAACGGTTCCATGTGTATATCACAAGTACATGTATGTTCCCTCCAGTTCCAGTTATGAAGACGCAAATACATGTATGCCCACCGTCAACATGTCCTCTGCCAGATCCGCCATGAATAGGCCGGATATTCCATTCTTAAATATGAAAGGCCACCGGCTTTATATGGTTCACTTATGCCACTTTTCAGTCCTGGCAAGTAGGCCCTGATTTTGTCATCAAAACTCCTCTTGCCTTCTGCCTCTGAAAGCTCCAGCCCGAGCCTGCATCTGTGACCATGAACTTTGTCTCATTCTCTGCGCGGCTCACGAAGCCTGACATCAGCTTACTCTCTGCCAAGAACTGTATTTCACCTTCGAATTATCTGCTTCCCCCTCAGCCGATGCATTCCTGCCTAGTAGTTTAAGTAAACATTCTTCCAGTTACCAAGCAAAAAGGCCCATCTTCTCTGTCTTCATGCAAGTAATTCATAGCCCTGTTACCATGGAATATTCCTACCCCCTCGCATTTAGTGTAGACACCTAGACGCTTGTACATGCACGCACAGTCAGTATAGAATAGATTCTGTCCGAGAGTCCTTCTTTTATGGATAACATAGTTCTTTAAACATAGGATGTTAGATATGATTTGGGATTAGGTTGACTTGACCCCCCAGACTTCTTGTCTCCACATATAGAGCTAAATGTCAAGTCCCCGTCACCCCCTAGTTACACGTCAATTACACGTCATACTGCTGCGCGCGCATCCATGCCAAGTATTATCTTATAGATCCACCTATGTATTACATCATAACCAATCATGTTCCTTTTTACTCATTATTACACCCATTTTCGGTTACGCGGACCACACGTCAATTTCCTTATCAATTGTTACGCCTACTGTATTCACTTCATTATAATGTGTGTACTATAAAAGTTACTTCTTGTCAATAAAGTATGTACTTCACTTCCTGAACCCCCGTGGTGATGGAACTTGAGGCATCCGATTATAATCGCTTATTGGAATAAAGCCCATTCCGAACCTCTAATATCACGGATTCTGCCTCTCATTTTACTGAGCTATTTTATAATGTTTCTGTATCAAATTCAGTCCCGGTAAAGGAGAAATATTTACCACAATGATGTCATATATAGGTGGATCTATAAGATAATACTTGGCATAGATGCGCGCGCAGCAGCATGACGTGTAATTGACGTGCAACTAGGGGGTGAAGGGGACTTGACATTTAGCTCTACATGTGGAGACAAAAAGTCTGGGGGGTCAAGTCAACCTAATCCCAAATCATATCTAACATCTTATGTTTAAAGAACTATGTTATCCACAAAGAAGGACTCTCGGACAGAATCTATTCTATACTGACTGTGTGTGCGTGTACAAGCGTCTAAGTGTCTACACTAAAAGCGAGGGGGTAGGAATATTCCATGGTAACAGGGCTATGAATTACTTGCATGAGGACAGAGAAGCCGAGCCTTTTGCTCGGTAACTGGAAGAATGTTTACTTAAACTACTAGGCAGGAATGCATCGGCTGAGGGGGAAGCAGATAATTCGAAGGTGAAATACAGTTCTTGGCAGAGAATAGGCTGATGTCAGGCTTCGTGAGCCGCGCAGAGAATGAGACAAAGTTCATGGTCACAGATGCAGGCTCAGACTGGAGTTTTCAGAGGCAGAAAGCAAGAGGAGTTTGATGACAGAATCAGGGCCTACTTGCCTGGACTGTAAAATGGCATAAGTGAACCATATAAAGCCGGTGGCCTTTCATATTTAGGAATGGAATATCCGGCCTATTCATGGCGGATCTGACAGAGGACATGTTGACAGTGGACGCACATGTATTTGCGTCTTCATAACTGGAACTGGAGGGAACATACATGTACTTGTGACATGCACATAGAACCGTTGGGGTCCAAGATAGGGGACATAACTGACCAGAAAAATCCATATTTCCACAAACCTTTTCCCATTTTTTATACCCACCTCAAACTTTACTTTTGCTTTTGCACACTCTCTTTTTCTTTTTTTATATACATGCGGCAAGTCAGGTTTTACACGCAGTGCTTTTCAGCACAAAAACTGTTAAGAAATTGGCTAATTACGAATAGTCACCGTTTTTTACTCTTTCTATTTCCGTCACATCAACATTACGTTAGTCCTTCGTTTGTGTCACTTGTGCACCACTTTGTTCGTTAAAACCGACATACTCGCCATTTACACGCATGCGCTAGCAGATGGCTTGCGATTCCCGGAAGTTAAGCTGAGAAGCACTAACTCTTCACTAAATAGGTGAGACGCGGTAGCGTTCATTGTACATTAAGCTTATATATCTCATTACAACCACTCGGTTGTGATATTTCAAAGCTGACCCGCGGTTTCGTTTTTCACAGACATATTCATCTTATCGACCGGCAGATACTTAGACTCTTTCATGACTCCAGGCGGCACAGCAGGGTGAGTCGGGGCGTAATTTATTTTCCTTTAGTGTTTGTTCTTTAACTTTTAGTTCAGACACGCTTCTTACTTAGAGCTCATCAATCACGCTCTTTTACAGATATTTTGAGTTATGCACGACTAAATAACATTGCGGTAAGCATACATCTTCTGACTTTAAGCATTATGCTCTCTCTTTTAAACTGCTTCTTTGACACAGACTTTGGTGAGATTTCACTTTCTTCACACGCTAACCACTTGATGAGGGTTCCCATCCTACGATCTTCTCACGAGTGCAAATCCTATAAATTCAACATATATGTCATTTTACTAATTGTATTCATGTGGCTTTTGTTGTAGCTCCGGTTGGAGGCTGAAAGAGCTTAAAAGAGGGCAACTTCATTCATTATACATTGTTGCTTGTGAACGTATATATATATATCCCCTGACAAAGGGTTAGAAATTAACCCGAAATGCATTGGGACCTTGTTTGTTACAATTGCTGAACAATGTAATTTGATTTGGATTGTAATACAAATATACTACAATTGATGTATTGTGACGCTAACAGTACAAACTGAACCAGTTAAAATATAAACAAACAGTGGTAAAACCAGTTATTTGTTTATTGCTTTTACACCATTTGAATCTTGTTTCACTGTATAATAGTTGCACATTTTGAATATTTCCGGTTTACTTTTATTGAGACCTTAGGGTCCTAGCTGTGATTCACGCAGGCTCTGGTCCTTCCAGAACCTCTTTCAATTATTGGCATCTGTAATACAGCATGGTTGCAGAGGCAAAGTATCAGCGCATTTGCATGAGGTGAAACCCCCTCAAGATTATGCTAGTGTTACAAGTGCACTGGTTCAATCCACCTTACTGAAGGAGTAATGCAAACATCAGCTGCACCTTCTGGAATAGCATTGTGTCCTGGTGCTGTAGAAAGTGGTGCCTATGCCAGTTGTGCTCAGGTGTATTTGTGCAATACAGCCACTTGATCCCTTTGTAACAATATCTCTCAAATATTCTATGACTGTGAATAAAACCCCTGCCTGTAATTCCCATTCTGCTGCATAATACATATTAAACAGCACAATGTTGCTTTGTAAAGATGATCAGAGTATATTAGAGAGTGTATTATACCATCTATAACAAAGTTTTATTCTAGGTTTAGCTTTCGTAAAAGTTTGATATCTTTGAATAAGCTACATGCAATGTTCCAAAATTGTATTTTCCCCTGAGCTGTAAAGGAAGATAAAGCGGATTCTTAGGAAAGGGTAGAATCATTTAAACTATTTATTAATAATAAGGTCTTTCATACTCTGATTTGTTTCTATCAATTTGACTCTAAGTGCAGTGGCAGCTGGTGAACTTTGAAAGTTGTGGGGCATAACAGCTGCACCAAATGCCACTAAGAGAGCAATACAAGCAAGCAATCTCCAGTTGCTCCAGGGATAATTCTTACTCTCCAACAAACTTTTCTTGGGCTCAGTAATATCTCTACACTGAGTTGTATATCTGCGCTTGAACCTCATGCTCCTCAGACAAAAATTAGCTCATTATTAAACCACTAAAATATACAAACACACACATGCACTCCTAAAGAAACACTCATTCAATGTTCACAAACAATATATCTGGGCCCTGGTAGACAAACAGAAGAGCAACAGCAAATGGAACTTGCCTCTAGCGTACCAGCATAACGGTGGCTTCACGGTTTCAACCTTTGGGATGGTTTTTCTGACTTCTAATTAAGAAGTTAATTATAGCCATCTGGAAAAGGCCCGACCAGTAAGTTAGATACCCTTGTACTCTCTCTCAAAAAAACCTATGCAGCAATTAAAATGTGTATTCCAGCCAGAACTCGAGGCCCGATAGTATTCTGAATTACCTATGTAGGGAAGGTCTAGAAGTCAGGGGTGTCTATATTAACATCCTATCTAATGACATCCTTTTAGGCATGGAGATTCCAGCATCGTGGAAGCTGATGGACGTTATACCAATGTTTAAAAAGTGGACAAGGCAACCCCTGGTAGTTATAAACCTATCAGTTTATTAGATTCCCTCTAGAAGATATTCTGTAAACAAATCCTGGCGTGTCTCCAGGAGTGGATTCCAAAAGGAAATTTTGATTTGATTTTCAGGTGGTATTTTACACCAATATTAGTACCCTACATCAGGTTTTCTGTTTCATCTGTATTTTTGGGAGAGAAGTGATAATAAAAGGTGGCAAACTATTTATTGCGTTTGTAGATCTGCGGACAGACTTTGACCTGGTTCCAAGGAGCAAACGTGGGAAGGTGCTGGCCGAGATGGGCTCCCAGATGATCTACTGGATATCCTGAGGCAACTACATGTAGACAATATGGCTCAGGTTAGGTGGTGGGAGGTGGGGCAATTAACTGAACGCTTGGTGCCCAGGCGTGCAGTAAGGCAGGGGTGTGTTTTGGCACCCACTCTGTTTTCGCTATTCATTAATGGAGTAGTGGTTTTCTTGAAAAAGATTGGTGCGATGCACCAAACTTTGGAGGGAGAAAGGCTCCTGCCCTTCTCTCTGCCGACAATACTCTATTGATATCAAAATGTCCCCAAGGACTCCAACAGCCACTGAATGATGTTAGCTCCTTTTGTGACTAGAGAGGGCTGTAATGAAATGATACCAAGACAATTTAAGAGGTGTATGGTAATTGGGGGCAACCCCATCGAACTGGACCCCACATTTGATTATCTATGCTTGCTTTGGGCTCCCTACCTTGGGAAAGCGCATCTTTTACTTATGCAGCAAACTTCACACATAACCAAGATACATAGAAGAACTGTGTTAAAAAAACTAGCCCTCACAAATCTATAACACCAAGGCTCAAGGCTTAGTCTTGTACGGAGCAGCACTGTGGGAATGTGGGAATACTGATGGCTAATCAGTAATTGAGAGCTCATTTGTAAGATCCCTACTCAATCTTCCGACAAGTACCCCTCTTACCCCAGTTTTTCTGGATTTGGCCCAAAGGATGATTGTCCACAAAATAGAGTGCATACTTTTAATCTTTTGGCATCTGGTATGGTCTACTGAAGCGCTCACCCATAATGTGGGCCTCATGGACCTTATTCAGTCCCCATGTGTTAGTAACATTCCCTGGCTAGATTCCCTTAGTGTACTCCTGAGCAAACTAGGTTGGGAAATATATTGGAAAGACCCAGAGAAGGTGGCCCAGGTTTTCAAAGACAGGCTCAAAAAAATCTACTGGGAATGCATCCAGGTGGAAAGTGTGACCAAAGCTATGGGACTGCTCACTACAGCATTCATAGATTTTAAATCCTATCTTCAACACTATTGATGAGCGTGTCCAAGTCACAGCACAGAAATTGTTCCTCCAGTTTGGATGGAAGAAACTCCCTACAGGGTGTTCTGCAGAAGTTGGTGATCCCGATGTATCACTAGGTAATCAGTGCCCAGCGTACAAAGAAGGACCTGACTCCTTTGTTCATTTATTATTTTTCTGCCCTTTTTACAAAAACCTGAGGTCCAAGTGGATTGTCCCCTTAAGCAGGTGTATTGGTTCCAGGCACCATCTTGAGGTGTCCAAATTCTCAGCCTGACACTAGGAGAGTTGTAGTATTCAGACAAGCTAAATTTCTCATGGCCCTATGGATTAGACGATCGAAGTATATTGTGTGATGTTTTCTTCTATTCAATACTGTATGATGGTTTTGGTAATATTTTACTCTCCAAGATGTTTTAGGCAATAAGATCTTAGTTTTAATATTCATGCATGGATTAGGTGCTGATGCGGTTTTAAAATTTTATAATACAAAAATCAATGCTTTGTGTGCTGTTACTGTGTACATATGGATCTATCCCATATAGCAAAGGTTCTGTGAAATGGTCCACCAGCCTCTGTTCATATTAGGAAAGCATTGCTGTGTTTTATTGTACTTCTCGCAATTGTAACTTCTTTTAAACCTAAATTGCATGTTTGTAAGAATTCTGTGAGATTCACTTGATAAGATCTGAGTGATTGAAAAAAAGATGATGATGATGATGAGATGTGCTTGTGTTCCAACAGTGTTACATAAACTGCATGGGTTACACATCTAGTGAGACAGACAAAATACTCACTGTGCCCATATACCCACTGTACATTGTTTTTGCATCCAGACAGAACATAATGTCTGTCCTAATAGCCACCTTACCCATTTGTACTGCTTTGCAGAAAAGACATGATAAACACCACTGAAACAACCTCCATTTAGCATTATAGACCCACATGAAATGTGTTAATATTGGTTGTATTGAATCTCCACAACATTGTGTACACAACGATTGAAAGGCTCGATCAAGCAAGGTACCCTTAGTAAAGATGGGGAGAGAGTTGTTTCTCCACCTAGATATTACAGGGGGCCTCCTGTGTTGCACCACTCTGATCTGCTTTTCGCAGTTTGGTCGCTGATCTCAGTTCACCAGCATGAATGGTACGGTCTACTTGGCAGTGCTGAAGTCGAATTCAAAAGGGACGAAGACGACACATCTGACAAATCTTGAAAAATATACTCACCCTAAAATGGATAATGCGAAGGACGGAGGAGATGTCCAAAGCCACAAGCAGGTAGCGAGGAAATAGCCCCTACTCTGCAAGACATAAAAGCAGCAATTCAAGAAGTTCGAACTGCGCTCGAATGCAAGATCAATACTGTCACCTCAGAGGTCACGCTAATGCCACCAGACCTTCACAACTTGGGTGACCGAGTAAAAGTCACTGAGGATTTGGTTATCACACTTCAATCTACTACTACATCACTCAAAGCCAATATGAAAAAGCTCCAAATAACAACAGCGGACTTTGAGCCACAATTGGAGGTCTATGAAGGGCGCTTGGAGGACTATGAAGGGCGTTCATATAGAAATAACGTGTGTATTTTAGGGGTTCTTGAACGAGTCGAGGGCCCAGCTACAGACTTATTTGTTGAAGATCTAATTAAAAACCACCTGCAGCTCAAGGCCCTCTCTCACTACTTCTCTGTGGAGCGGGCCAATCGAGTACTGGGAGGCCCACCCCAACCAGATGCGCCTCCACACCCTATCCTGGCGAGGATCTTCAATTTCAGAGATAGGGATATTATCCTACACACCGCACACTTGGCTCCCCCTTAAGGTATGTCCACTCTACCATAACCTTCTTCCCATACTTCACAGCAAAGGTCCAGCAGAAGAGACACTCCTTTTTGGAGGTCAAGAGAGCACTCCGTGACAAAGGCATAAAATATGTAATGCTGTTTCCGGCCAGGCTTCAAGTGGTGGCAGAGGGAATGTCTGGTTCTTCGAGTCCCCAGAAGATGCCTGGGAGTTGATGGAGGGGTGGAGCACACCTGGAAACAAACAAACAAACCTCTAGCAGCAGAAATGTTGGAAAGTTTGGCAACTTCCAGAACGGCGACAAAGCGATGATCCATAAGAGGAAGATGGAAGGTTTAACTCTGGCCAGTTGGTGTGATATTCATGGAGACTTTGGGAGAAGTAAGATATGTCATGGGTATGCTACTTGGCTCCCTGGGACCATACATTTCATCAGTCTTATAGAGGGGGGAATTCACAGTAAGACAGTTGCTTGGCTCAACTGATCCAAAAACTCTTGATTCTTGCTCTTGTAACGTTTGTTGGATTCGACTAGGAATCGGATGGGCCAAAAGTAATCTGTACACAATGGCACAAGTTAGTCTATGCTTTGTGGACTGTATGGGGTGGGGTGGGTGGCCAGCTGGGATACATCCCCCAATGTTGAGATATGAGGGTAAGGGTATACAGGCACACTGCAAGTTGGGGGGGGTAGACAGTCCTATGTCCACTGTGCAGGGAAGCAGGGAGGGGAGGGGGCAATTTCAGCAGTTTATCTTATAATGTTTATTGGCACGTAAATTGGATAACTGAAACAGTACGGAGCAACACATGTCTTGGGGGGAAATTAGTTGCAGGACAAATGTCCTTCGAAATGTCTAATGGATCCTTGCCGGGTTACTCCCTGGCCAACTGCCCCTTTCCCAGGAGGAATTGTCCTACCACAAGCTATGAATGGTAATATGAGAGGTGCTCCCCCATCCAGTAATTTTAAGATCCTCTCCTGGAATGTCAATTGGCTGGGGGACAAAATCGAAAGAGGAATGGTACTACAATATATGAAGAGGCCTTGTTTCAAGAAACCCACATACAAGGGACCTCCTATTGCGAGCTCAATAGGTGTGTTTATAAACGATTGGCCCATGCAGGCTATAACAGAGGGTCGAGAGCGGTTGGGTTCCTACTGCGTAAATTCTATCCTTTCAAAATACAAACAGTAACACATGACTCACTGGGGCATTCTGTCACTCTGTCAGGGCACTGGAAGGTCAGGCCGTTAAACATTATGTCCCTTTATTTCCCTCCAAGATTACATTCCCCCACCCTTGCTGACACATATAATTAATCTGCCCCAGGGAGAACTAATCATAGAGGGTGACTGTAATGCTGCCCTCAACGGAGAGTGGGACCGTTGGACAGTCAGACAACGAGAGATGCCAGGGAAAGCCCTGGAAGAATTTCTATTGGCCCTGGGACTTGTTGATGTTTGGATAATGCACAATCCCTCAACCCACCAGTATACTTTCCATTCTGGGGTTCACTGGAGCTTGTCTTGGATTGACTATATGTTTGGGTTGGCAGACCAGCTCTCAATGTTTGGGGAGTTGACCCACCTCCCGAGGGGTATCTCAGATTACTCCCCACTCAGCACGCTCTGTGACTGTACACCCTCCACTAAGCGAGAGGGAATGTCACTTAACCCCTGGTACTTAAAGATACCATCCATCAAGGAGAGCTTAACAAAAGTGACAAAAAATTATTTCATTGAAACTAAGGGGTCAGTAAAATCAGCCCGAACCATGTGGAAGGCTTACAAGGCAGTTATCAGGGGGTAGGGAATCTCTTGAATCGCTGGTAATAAAGAAGAGAGACAGAAACAGTTGATGACTATACACGAAGGAATAAAAAAATCAGAATAAGATCTAATACTGACACATTCACCAGAAAAGAAACACAGATTGCAGTTGAAACAGAAATAATATAAATATTTTTCCGAAGAGGCAGGTAGAGCACAACACCGGGTGATGCTACATCGATTATATGAGGTGGGAGATAGGACGGGCAAGCTGTTGGTTGGCTAGAGAAACGGAAAGGCACGGCCAGATGGGTGTTTGAAATCACCCAGGATAAAGGAACACCAGGAAGAGATTGCCAAGAAATAGCGGAGGTCTTTGCAACATACTTCAGGCAACTTGACCACCCCGATGGAAGCCTGTGAGCTTCTGGCTACTCTTAACCTGCCCTCCCTTGGGGAGATAGATAGGGAGACTCTGGAGTCAGATCTGACCGAAAACTAAGCAATACAAGCAATCACTGCACTGAAGACCGGTTAAGCAATGGGCCCAAATGGCCTTCAAATAGAGTTACACAAATTGATTGGGTCCAAAATTGCCCAAACATACTGCAAATGTATTAAGAATGCGTCAAGCTAGGGACACTACCCGAAAATCAATGGTTGGCCTATATCGTAGTAACACACATAAGTGGCAAGCCACCTGACTTCTGTGCATCTTATAGACCGATATCTCTGTTGAATACAGAGGTCAAGAATCTTGTGAAAATCCTTGCAACATGTCTGGCTTCACTGTTACATAAGTTGGTCCACCCTGATCAATCGGGTTTCATTACGGGTAGAAACATTGCTCTTAACTTAAGACGCCTTCAAGGAGTGCTGGGGAGGGCAGACAGCATCAGGGAAGAAGCAGTGGTAATGTCATTAGATGCCAAAATGGCATTTGATATGATAGAATGGCCCTTTCTGTTCGCAACCCTGGAGAGATTAGAATTCGGTAAAAACTTCTTAGCATGGATCCGGCTGCTCTATTCAGACCCACTAATTCAAGTCACAGGGAATGGGGGAAGATCATCGATCTTTGGTTTGCGAAGAGGGACTAGGCAGGGATGCCCCCTCTCACGTTAATATTTGCCCTAGTATTGGAGCCATCGGCGGTATAGATAAGGGGTGATCCGCTTATTAGGGGACTCAAACGAACAGAGGATTTGGAAGATAGAATTTCCCTTTATGCGAATGATATACTACTCTATTTGGCTAAACCATACTCCTCGATACATAGACTGCTGCATATATTTACCCAGTATCAAAAATAGTCAGGATACACTAGAAACTGGGACAAATCGCTAGTATACATCCTTTGGAGCCTGAGCATCAACCTTCCCAGAGTTTTTATGACCAGGAGAGTGACTGAAGGGTTTCGCTACCTGGGAATTTTTTGTCACCTTAGACCCGGTGGTCTTTTATGAGCACAATTTGGCTTCCCCCTGTGTCGACTACAGAAAGACGTGTGACACTGAAGGGGACTTCCCCTGTCACCATTGGCAAAAGCCTCCCTATATAAAGTGATGGCACTACTGCACTTCGTCTATATCTTACAAAATACGCTGTATCCAGTACCCTCTAGGTATTTCCGAGCTATAGAATCAGAAGCAAGAACACTTCTGTGGGATGGTGGAGTCCGTGAATAGCACTAACCAAGCTGACAATGAGCTGGTACGATGGATGAATTGCCCTCCCAGCAATATGGTATTAATATTGGGCAGCACAACTCATGGTGGTAAATCAATAAGTCCATTTGCCCCATCCCGAACTGGCATACAGAATGGATAGACGCAACATGGGGCCAGGAACTATCAAAGAGCCATTTATGGTGGGAAACAGATGGCATCAACACAAACACCTATGTCGACAATCATTAAAATATGTCACAAGGCGTCAGTGGCATTGGGGTGGAGTAACAGGCTCACGCTGGCGACTCCACTTTGGGATTCAATCCAATTGGGACTGCTGGCGGGACAACCGGGTTTCGACAAATTGGCCCTTATAGGTCTCGCTAGGGTGGGAGTCCTTTGGGTGAAGGGGAGGATTCTGTCTTTTACAGATCTCCGAAGCGACTATGAGCTCTACGAAATGCACTCCAAAGAGCCACTCCTCGCAATGCGGACATCCTGACCTCATCTCCCTTCAAAGATAGGCTCCTAGATGACTACTTGAGGGAAAAAGCTATATCAGTGACATACAGGAAAACACGGAACAACTCTCTGTAAACACTGGAGTAAATACGAGCAAGGTGGGCAGAGGACCTGGGAGACATGACTGATGTGGAGTGGCAGGAGGCAATTGAACCCCCCCGGGAAGTTGCCATTCGTTCCTGTTTTAGATTGATACAATTGAAGATCTTGCATAGGGCATACCATACAAGTACTATTCTAGTTAAATGGGCAAAACAGATTTGACGCAATGTCCTAGGAACTGTGGTCAAGTGGGTATGTTTTTGCATCAATGGTGGGACTGCCTAATATTTTGGGACTACTGGAATAAAATCCCCACATGCATGCAGACACTGAGAGGGCGGGAATTGGTGGCTTCACCACAAAGGTGCCCTTTAAACATTTGGGAGAAGAGATACCTAACAGCAGGAGGAAGAACCTGGGTAACACTAGGAATTATGGTAGCTAAACGTAGAATTGCTAGAAAATGGAGGGTGGAGTCGGGACCGGTGATTGGGAGGTTGATATGGATTGGGGTATGCAAGCTGAAAGGGTGGTCTATGAAGGAAGTGGTTGACCACAAAAATGATCAAGGATCTGGGGTGAATGGAATAAAAGCAGGAGAATGATCTGCCTCCCTGTCGAGCATAGCTCCCATCAGGGGAAACATTAGGCACGGGGCAATGCATTGCAAGATTTCCAATAGCTACACGTTACAAATTAAAAGGGGTGAGGGGGCAAAATGTATAATATTGTACTCATGTTGGAAGTCTGTTTCTGATGCATAGAAGACATGTATAATTTGAACAAGTGCCGATTGGAAGGTTGGTTACTGTATTTGTCTGCAACAAATTTTTTATAAAAAGAGTTAAAAAAAATATCTAGATTCAGCTGAGCACAATAGATCACTGATACACATTAAACAATACTTACACTACAATGTACAAAAGTAGTAGTATTATTAAAAAAAAATAGACTAAATCTATGCCTATATAACCTATGCTAGAGAACTATCCTAACCTATTCTACACTACCTTATACTGTTTAACCTTAACACTATCTTAACTTAGCTTATTGTACCCTACACACTTAACACGTCATTGTAAACATCAATCCCCTACCCCCATAAGGCACATCTGAAGACAGGACAAATATAACTATACCTAAACATATACTCAGTTGTCCTTCCACACACCCCCAGTTCACCTGCCCTGATCCCCCTCCTCCATCCCATTTGTCCCACCCACCTACACCCCTTCACATTCCCCATAACTCACACTCTGATCCTGCATCTAAGCTCAAGAAAATAAGCCATGAACTGCATTCTCTCAAATCTGTCATCCTCAAACTCATGAAGGCCACCGAAGAGCTAGCCCTTGATCTCACCCCCAACATGGCCACAATTGAGTTCCCCATCTCACTGCCTCCTTAACAAGACATGAGATCCCACTTTTGACCCACCCGAAACCCCCTACCCCTTACTCGAACACCACTTCCGACCCTACTGCTCCTTCTAGACCTACCAGATCCATAAATCCTTACTCAGAACCTGATATTCTCTCCCTCCTCCTTGAGTACTCCTCTCCTCCCTCGGCCAGTGGAGTCCATGCTAAATCCTCACAAACAGCCCCACTTAATTCAACTAACTTGCCACTCCCTCAACATGGGAATTCAGAACCCATCCTAACCATCACGTCACCTAATGCACATAACTCATCTCTCCCTAAACATGAGAATGCTGTTTCCATACAAACCATATTTTATCAAAGAGAACTGACTCTGGAGTGGGTGCTCCTAGCGTATGTTTGTTTTGGAAAGGAAACACATTATGTTTATAGTAAGGCCCTCACTCACCAACCTAGTACATGCTTCATCATCGGGCCCCACCCAAGGCACCGAGTGCACCTCGGGTGTGCTATGACGCTTGGATACAGTGAAGCTGGTATTGTGCCATGAGAGTGCAGTGAAAGGAAGTGAGTAAATGTTAAAAAGGCTGTCCTAAGGGTCCCTGGGATAAAAAATGAATATTTTAATGGGTGGGCCATTGGCAGTTAAAAACGAGAGTTGGATATTTAAGGAGATCATACAAACCATCACACCCAACCGCCATAGAGCGCCCAGTATCAATGCCAATTCCTCAAACATCAATAATCTCCTGCAGATCCCAACTACACAACCCACACTCACAGACATCTTGCTCAAACCACACCTGAAAAGCATGTTACTTAACTGCAGATCAGCAGTGAAACATGCCACAGACCTTGCTGATCTCATACTTGCCCAAGATCTGGACCTCCTTATTCTCAGAGAAACCTGGCTCAATGACTCCTCTGGCCCTAGGTCCTCCTAGTCACAACATTATCAGACTCGACAGAGTTAAGAAAGTGGGAGGGGGCATAGCCTGTATCTTCCACAACTCTCTCACAGCAAAACAGTCCCCCTCAGCTACTCTCACCTCGTGTGAATACCTATGCATAGATATCTCTAGCACACACCGACCATTATGCAGCCTTCACATCTTCTACCACCCCCCAGGTGATAACCTTCATCTAATCGAACAAGTTATGGAAACCATCTCCTTCAACCTTGGCCGTCACTCCCCCCATATCTTCGTGGTGACTTCAATCTCCATTGGAATGACCCGCACAATCAGTCGGTTACATCCCTCAAAAACTTCCTAGCCAACCTATCGCTTACCCAATTCTGTGACGGCCCCACTCACAACTTAGGCTCGACACTGGATCTCATCATCGCCAGCCCCAGCTACATTCATCTCAACTCCATTCTCCCCTGTGACTGGTCTGACCATCATTTTATCAACTTTCTTATACTTGAAAGCTGGATCCACAAAACTGCTCAACCAGTGAAAGTAAAACAGTGGAAAAGACCGCTTCATAGCACAAGTGCCAGTGAGCTCAGACAGCACTGCAATCTCTCCCTTCCGCCCTCTGCTAACGTGTCTGACGTTCACGACCTCACTGAACACTATAACAATACCATGCTATCTGCCTTGAATGATTCGGCCCGACTTCAACTAAAATGAATTCCCATAAAAGTCTCCAAACCGTGATTCAATGACAGTCTAAATGCTGACAGACTAGCTGAACATATTCCTTTAAAGGCAACAGTAGAGTAAGTGTTGGATAGTGTAGGGGGAAAAATTACCATTCCCACTCCAGTGAGTGCAACAGTAGGGTAAGTGTTGGATAGTGTAGGGGTAGAAATTACTATTCCCACACCAGTGAGTGCAACAGTAGGGTAAGTGTTGGATAATGTAGGGGTAAAAGTTACTATTCCCACTCCAGTGAGTGCAGCAGTTGGGTAAGCGTTGGATAGTGTAGGGTTAAAAATTAAAATTCCCCATTAATTACCTTATAATGCGTTGTAATGGTATGCGTTGTAGTGACATGTGTTGTAATGACATGCGTTGTAGTGACATGCGATGTAATGGCTGCGTTGTAATGGTATGCGATGTAAAGGATGCTGCGTTGTAATGACTGCGTTGTGAAGGTTGTTTCCCTCATGAACCAGTTCAAGAATTCTCTTGGATGAAGATTAACAGGAACAAAGCACAAGAAAGCAACATATCCAAAACAGGATTCAGAATCAGAGTTAATAGCAGGCCAGAAGTCAGATACCACGTAGAATCAAAGAGGAATCAACCAGGAAAGATGAGGGACTAAACCATGGTGAATGTACTGTGGTGGCAAAATAAACCCTAGTGGTATTGGAACAATTTTAATATTGCGGGTGCTATCATCATTGTTACATCACTGAAGTTATAGGGATTGTGAAACATCTAGTCACATAAAGTCCAGCACATGAACAATGCCTATTCAGCAGGAGAGCTGTAGGGGTGTGAATTTTGGAGAACACTGTGCCAACTATATTACTAAAATATGTGGTAGTGCACTGTCATTTACAGATAACACATTTTCAATTGAAATAGGCACTCACTTAATCAATCAATCAATCAAGTTGTATTTATATAGCTCAGCTTTTCACCAAGAGGGTATCCAGGTGCTCTGATGTGGGTATCAGTTGAAGAGCCAGGTCTTGTGTGCCCTCATGAAGTGAGTTAATGTGGATGAAGTACGGAGGTGTAGGCGAAGTGTGTTGATGGTCGTGTACGGATGTCATCTGCTGCAGCAATCAGGGCTGTCTCGGTGCTGTGATTGGCTCTGAAACCTGATTGTCAGGGGTCCAGCATGTTCTTTCTCTCCAGGTGTTTGGTAAATTGGAGGCTGATAACCTTCTCCAGGAATTTGGCAGGGAACGAGAGCAGTGAGATGAGACAGTAGTTCTGGAGCTCGCTGGGGTCTGAAGAGGGTTTCTTGATGAGCGGTCTCACCTCTGCAAATTTCCAGGTTTCGGCAAAGGTGGCTGTGGTGATGGAGGCAATGAAGATGGAGGTGAGATGGGGGCTGAGGTGAAGAGTCAGTGCATGCATGGGTCAGTGGGTGCTTCCGATTGAATGGAGTTCATTAGCATAATTGTGTTTTGGGTGCTGTGTTTTTCCCATTCAGTGAACGGGTGGATCACTGTTGAATGCTGAGGGGGTCTGTGGGTTGGCGATCAAAGTTGGATGGATGACTGTTGGATGCTGAGGAGATTGGTGGGTTGGGAATCTAAGTTTCTGTAGATGGTTGCTATCTTGTGGAAGTGGTCGGAGAGGGCAAGGGTGAGTTTCTCTGAGGAGGGGATCTAGTTTTGGGTGATAGGCAGGTGAACTCCCTGATGATGATAAAGAGTTCATGGTATGGTTGGCACTGGTCTCGATCTGGTGTGTCGGGGCTTCCATTTTTGTGGCTTTGAGCTAGCTGTGGTATTTGTTGAGGGCTGCCTTGAAGGGGGCTCGAACGATGTTGTTCATGCTGGTGGGCCATGTTCTCGCCAGTTGTTTGCATCTCTACTTCAACGTGATGAGTTCCAGGGTGTGCCAGCTGGCCATTTTAGTGGATCTGTGCATTTTGGATGGTTTGGTGGGGGTGACACAGTCAGTGGCACTAGGGATCCAGGTGTTAAAGTTCTCCACTGCCTGGTTCAGGTTGGTGGTGACAGTGGGCTGTGTAATGCTGATGGCGTCAGTCCATTGGTGCTTGTGACCATGGTCCAGTTATGGAATGGGGTGCTGTGTCAGTTGGGGGGTCGTATAGCGAGACCCGGCACGGGTGAAGTGTACAATAGAGTGGTCCACCCAGATGAGTTTTGTGGTGTGGCCGTATCTGATTCTGTTGCTGAACCTGAAGATGGGGTCCAGCGTGTGTCCTGCTTTGTGGGTGGGGTTTGTGATCAGCTG
This sequence comes from Triturus cristatus, assembly GCF_964204655.1. NCBI lineage: Eukaryota > Metazoa > Chordata > Amphibia > Caudata > Salamandridae > Triturus > Triturus cristatus. The sequence goes on from NC_140589.1 coordinate 188,704,477, forward strand.
CTTGAGGCCAATGTTGTCCAGTCTTTCCACGTCGTCAATGGAATTGATGTATATTGGGTCATCCATGTGGAAGATGAGGTCTCCTAGGAAGACGTAGTGTTCAGAGTAAAGGGCGAACAGGGTAATGATTTCCATAATGGCATCGCTGAGGCCAGTTCGTGGTCCTGGCAGTCTGTAAGAAAGGGTGCCTTCGATGGTAATTTTATCATTGGTGTGGAGCCGGAGGTTCATGTGTTTACTTAACTGTAGCGGCTGCTAAGTTGTATCTCCCTCTTCCGGAATGTATCAGGATTCAGAACTAAAATTTGAGCTTTCATCAGCATATTAAAACCTGGGTAATTGCCGAGCAGATTGGTAGGGACTGTGTAGGTGATCTGCCTCTTTATGTGATCCACTTCTCTGTTCTCACTTCCTCATGCATAGCACTTTGATACCGTTCGGTCTAAGGCGCTTTAGAAATTCCACAAATACAAGTGTCTTCCTTGATCGGCGTTGTTTCATCATCAGTGGTGGTGCGCGTGATCGATTCTTTGTGTACAATATTGATGCCACCTCCGAGTCTGTTGATGTGGTCAAAGTGTGTTATCTTGAAACAAATGGGTATTGCAGTGGCACTGTCAGGACCCAAAGCGGGGGTGAGTCAAGTCTCTGTAATGAAGGTCACGTCAGGGGTGAAAAGGGCTACTTCCATTCGACCAGAAAATTTCCTAGAGCCACACTCCAATGGTTCTTTTAAGCAGCATGACATTGTGAAGGAGAGAAAACTCATTACTACACAATCAGTTTTAAAATGACGCTTCCAAATGCATAATAACCAAATGACAATTTAGTAAGCTTAGTTAGATTTATTACAAACACAGAAACAACTGAAAATAGACACACCTCAACACAAGGGCATAGAAATACAAAGGAAGCAGTATAAGAACAAACCTATGCACCCAGTGCAGATGGTGCAACATGAACAGGACTATTATCTCAAAAAGAATGATACAGAAGCAAGAATCCAAATTTCCCTGCATTTAAATCTATCCCTACTCTCTCAATAAGGTGACATCTCTGCGTTAAATGGGTAAGTATTTTGCATCAGGAGGAAATTTGTCATTCGTGGAGTCTTCCCAAGAAGTCTCTCCACCATTGAGATGGGTCAAGCAACATAGAGACACTATTGCAAAAGGAAGAGCTTGTTTTGAGATGCTTCCTCTCCAAAGGCAATACAGATTTAGGACACTATCCCTAATTCCAACAACCAGTTGCACAGGTAGAATTCTCATGATGCACTTCTCACACATATGCCACAATGGGTACAGTCATGAGCTTACTTTTCACAGTGTTCTCCATGTACATCCTTAGCGACAATATGCCCATGGTTCCCGTGACTTCTGCCGCATGAAACTGACTTTTCCCTTATCACCTCAAACCCATGTAATTGTAACTTTTTCTCTTCTTGCCTAGCTGCTAAAATAAAGACATTAATTTGCTTAATAGAATGCTTCTCAAACTGCAATGCACAAGGTGAGAAAGAACAGATTCCACAGTGCGCCTGAAATTCAGAACATCAATTCTAAAGTGAGAGTTTGTCAGGGGTTTACATTTCAGGCCTACAGCTTTGGCTAACAATCACTTAAGCATTATGAGTCTGCACAACTATATTACATTTCAACTAACACTTTTACCAAATTATAGAAGGTATTATTATTAAGCACATTTAGTACATGAGTAGTGTGAAACTTCACAACACGGTCTCCTTATGTTAGCCTTTCCTGCTAGTTTTCACATGTTAATTCCTCAAACTATTTGTCAGTAACCTAAACATGTAACATAGATACATAAACACAGTTGATAAGACAGTATTATACATGGCTGTGCTCTACTTGTGATTATGATGCACCACTACAGATGACTAAAATGCAATTATGAAATTTTAACTCCATAAGGTACGAGGTTGGAGATGATGTCCTAGACTTTAGTGGTATGTTTGCTGAGCGATCTGGCATTGATCAGGAGACAGCTGAGTTGTTCTGGGGAGGCCTCAGTCAGCGGGGCTGGCGTGTTGCTGGTTTCAGCAATGGCAGCCCATCCAGGGGTGGAGTTGTACTGACAGCAGATGCATGTGAAAGGTCCCACTCTGGAGCGAGGCGATGCAAGGCAACAGTTGTTGCATCCAGAGTATAGGCCATGGAGGTCTTTAACAGACAGTGGGATAGAGGAAGAGCAGGGTTGCTGGTGCTGGGCGCAGTCTAGGTGCAGACAGGTGCACACAGACTTGCCTTTGGCGTACCTGCAGCAGGTCCACACAGTGGCCTCAATAAGTAGTCCTGGGAGGTGGAATGGGCTGGCAGGGAGGTGGGTGGACAGACATCGAGAAAAAAGCTAACTTTGCATAGAAACTCAGTTACATACAAAACAATGTAGCCCATAAAGGATGATGTACAGAAAGCGGGCTTCAACAAATATTTATTGTTGGTCTTGGCCCTGACTGCAGGGTCATCCCCAAACCTTTTTGCCTTCAGACTCCTGTTTTCTGAACCTGTTTTTCTTTGCTTTTAGGACTCTGCACACTTTACCACTACTAACCAGAGCAAACATGCTTGACCTCTGTCCAATAAACATGGTGAAATTGACTTACACCCAACAAACACATTTAATTTACTTGTGAGTACCTATTAAAGTGGTACTACGTGTACGCAGGGCCTGTAAATTAAATTGCACTATTGGGCATGCAGCTCTCATTGTGTCACCCACTTAAGTAACCCTATAAACATGGGGAGAGGAGTTGGCCTAACGGCTACAGCGGTCGTCCTCAAATCTGGGGAACTGTGTTCTAGTCTCGGCAACGACGCTGAACATCCTGTCATTTTGGGCAAATCACTTAATCTCCCCGTGCCCAATAAAAAATTAATGTGTCCTCATGTAACGCAATTCATGCTATGTAAAGCACTCTGATACCCGATTCGGGTCAAGTTCGCGTTATATAAAACTCTGTAAGAAGAAACATGCCTCAGGCCGTCCAAAGTAGCCTGTTGACAGTTACAAACTGCCATTTCAACCTTTATCCAGAACTTCCTTTTGAATACACATCACCCCTAGGTTAAGCCCTAACAGCCCAAAGGGCAGGGTGTAGTGTATTTTTAAGTTTTACACGTCCTAGTAGTCCTAGTAGGGAAAAACTCTTAAATTTGTTTTTCATTACTGCAAGCCCTACTCCTCCCACAGGATAACATTGAGTTATAAGTAATACATTTCAATTGGAAGCCAATGGGAATCTTGAGATTGGTGTCCAAAGAATTGTAATTTAAAACCTTTTTTAATGGTTTACACTGTTAAGGCATAATCCTGAAAATGCCACTTTTAGAAAATTGGCATTTTCTTGTCCCAAACATTTCATGCCTGCAGCCTGTAGCCTGGGTCACATGACCAGGTGTAGCTGGTGTTGGTCTTTGTGTATTGCCCACAGACAGTAAGACAAAGGAGGAATAGGTGTTGGCAGGATGGGCCATCTCTGCCTTGACAGGGGGCACATCTGTTACCTACCATGCTGGTATTTCAGAGAAAATACGAGTTTGAAATGTCGACTTACACAAATATTGAGTTGTAAATATCATGACACAGAAATATCGACAGCAAGAAAATCGTGGTCCAGAATATTGATTTTAAGGTAAGAAATATTGTTTTTTAAAATATAGAAGTCATTAATATTGTTTGCAAAAATATGAGGGCTCATTATAATGGCAGGCGGGCATCAGTCAGCCCGCCATCATAACGGTGATGGGACCGCCCGCCAGCTGTACGGCAGTCCCACCAGTGCAATTAGGATGCGCCCGCCATACTGGGGGGAAAATCCGGGCCTTTTATCATTGCAGACGGTGCTGCTGGATGCAGCACCGTCCACAATGGTAAAAGAGCCACTTGGTACATGGAACTGCAGGGGGGTACCATGGGTACACCCCAGTGCATCCCCACCACTCCCCCACAGAGGGGGCCCGGAACAGGTCTCCAAAGCCAATCCCCGCCAATCGCCGCCATGGAAAGGCCTCGCCAATACCCACATTCTAATATGGCGGACGGTGCCTGCTAGGCACCACTACCATATTAGTGGCCCTGCTCCACCCGGCAGGCAATCGTTGGAGTGGTGATGGAGTGGTACGCTCCGTACCCACGCCCCCAGAGTGTGGGTATGGCCCGTACCACCATTGTAGTGGTGATGTAGGGGTACGTGCCGTACCCACACCCTCAGAGCGTGGGTACGGCCCGTACCACCATTGAAGTGGTGACGTAGGGGTACGCGCAACGGAAGTGGACGTGGACGCGTACCCGTCACCATGACAATGGTGGTACGGACCGTACCCATGCTCTGAGGGCGTGGGTACGGCGCGTACCCCTACATCACCACTCCAATCGTGGTACGAGCCGTACCCACGCTCTTGGGGCGTGTGTACGGTCCGTACCACCATTGTAGTGGCGATGTAGGTGTATGCGCCGTACCCACGCCCTCAGAGCGTGGGTACGGCCCGTACCACCATTGGAGTGGGGATGTAGGGGTACACATGGTACGGACCGTACACACGCCCCCAGAGCGTGGGTACGGCTCGTACACCCCATGAATGTGGGGTTCGGTCCATCCCACCCGTACCCCTATGGCACCAGTACAGAATCGATACAAGGCGTACACACGCCACGCATGTTGGCTTAGGGACTGGTGCAGTATATAAGCAGTATATTGGTGTGTGTGTGTGCACAGGAAAGCAGTGTACTGCACCAAGGGGGCGGGTGGGTGGGTGCGTGGCTGCAGAGGACTCCCAGCAGTGGACAGAGACGTGGGGGTGGGTGCAGAGGACTCCCAGCAGTGGACAGAGACATGTGAGGGGTGGGTGCAGAGGAATACCAGTAGTAGACAGAGACATGGGGGTGGGTGCAGAGGAACACCAATAGTGGACAGAGACATGGGGGTGGGTGCAGAGGAATACCAGTAGTGGACAGAGACATGGGGGTGGGTGCAGAGGAATACCATCAGTGGACAGAGACATGTGAGGGGTGGGTGCAGAGGAATACCAGTAGTGGACAGACACATGTGAGGGGTGGGTGCAGAGGAATACCAGTAGTGGACAGAAACATGGGGGTGGGTGCAGAGGAAAACCAGCTGTGGACAGAGACATGTGAGGGGTGGGTGCAGAGGAATACCAGTAGTGGACAGAGACATGGGGGTGGGTGCAGAGGAATACCAGTAGTGGACAGAGACATGGGGGTGGGTGCAGAGGAATACCAGCTGTGGACAGAGACATGGGGGTGGGTGCAGAGGACTCCCAGCAGTGGACAGAGACATGGGGGTGGGTGCCCAGGACTCCCAGCAGTGGACAGAGACATGTGAGGGGTGGGTGCCTATCACTCCCAGCAGTGGACAGAGACATGGGGGTGGGTGCAGAGGACTCCCAGCAGTGGACAGAGACATGTGAGGGGTGGGTGCAGCGGAACACCAGTAGTGGACAGAGACATGGGGGTGGGTGCAGAGGAACACCAGCAGTGGACAGAGACATGTGAGGGGTGGGTGTAGAGGAATACCAGTAGTGGACAGAGACATCGGGTGGGTGCAGAGGAATACCAGTAGTGGACAGAGACATAGGGGTGGGTGCAGAGGACTCCCAGCAGTGGACAGAGACATGGGGGTGGGTGCCCAGGACTCCCAGAAGTGGACAGAGACATGTGAGGGGTGGGTGCCTATCACTCTCAGCAGTGGACAGAGACATGGGGGTGGGTGCAGAGGACTCCCAGCAGTGGACAGAGACATGTGAGGGGTGGGTGCAGCGGAACACCAGTAGTGGACAGAGACATGGGGGTGGGTGCAGAGGAACACCAGCAGAGGACAGAGACCGATATTACATGGCACACTATTACGCACACCAGGCCACATGTGGAATCACATGTAATGTGTGTCTGTATGCATCGAACAGAGACTTGCGAGCTGAGGACATATCTGCGTAGTCTCAATGTCTGTGTGATCAGTTTTGACATGTACCCCTTCATGGCAAGGTGTGTGGTCTGTCCTTTTTCAATGACATGTGACCTGTGCATCTAGCTTGCCGCCAGCTGTCTGTATGAGATAACATCCTTCAAATGCACATATGTGGATGTATGTCACTCCTGTAATGTGTCTGGCTGTTTACTCACACTGGCCCACAGCTAGTTTCATGGCATGTCATGTAGACCTTGACAATCCAAGTTTGTAGCTGGCTCTTGGTAGGAGTATCACCTTGCTGGCATATGTGTCCAGGATGTATTGCACAGAACAGACTCTGTATGTAGCATATGTGTATTAGCTGTTGAACATGTGCTCAGTTCATTGACATTGGTGTAGTAATGTACTCAATCTTCGTTATTCCTTCCAAATTTCTGCAGGGCACCGACTCTCCCCCGACCAATGCCAGACTTGGGTGCCATGAGGGAACATGACTGCATATTCCCCCAACAGTTCATTGAGGACCTGACAAACAGGCTGGCACCACACCTCCAACCGCGACACAGTTATCCGACTGCGCTGACCCCAAGATGAAGGTGATGTCAGCCCTACATTTTTTTGCCACCGGTACGTTTCAATTCACCATAGCTGATGTGGGTGGTATGTCCCAGACCATGTTCAGCCGTGTCCTGCATGATGTTTTAGAAGCCATGTTGGAGCACCTGGAGGAATTCATCCATTTTCCAAATCGTGAGCAGTTGACAGGTATCAAGGGTGAGTTCTATGCCCTGGGGGGATGCCCCATGTAATTGGGTCCATTGATGGGACACATGTGGCTTTGGTACCACCACAGGCACAGGAGGTAGCCCATCGAAACCGTAAACATTATCACTCCATTAATGCCCTTGTGGTGTGTTCTGCTAACATGCTGATTTCCCATGTCTGTGCACGTTTTCCAGGGTCAGCACACGATGCCTACATCATGAGGCGTAGCAGGGTGCCAGAAATGATGCTGCGGCTGCACAACGAACGAGCATGTCTTGTTGGTGGGTAGACTCTGTTTGTCCTGTATTTAGAGGTATCTTTGTATGTTACGGCATCTCCTGACCCACTTCTTTACATGATGTTTCCATGTAGGGGACTCTGGCTATCCCGACATGCCATGGCTGGTGACGCCTCTCCGCAACCCCAGAACAGCTGCAGATCACCGTTACAACAACGCCCATGGGCAGACCAGGCGAGTGATTGAGAGGACGTTTGGCCTCCTGAAGAGCCGATTCCGTTGCCTCCACAAGACAGGCGGGTCCCTCCCATATGCACCGGTGAAGGTCTGCAAAATCTTCCTCATGTGCTGCATGCTGCACAACATGGCAGTGGAGAAAGCTGTGCCACTCATCCTGGATCCCGATGAGCAGGAACATCCACCCGTGGAGGATGACGGCCTTGGTGACGAGGCAAGTGAGGAGGAGGAGGAGGAGGAGGAGGAGGACATCCGGAGTCAGCTCATACGCAACTTCTTCTCATAATGGTGAGTCCCTGGGTCTGAGTGTGCACGCTTGGAGCCTTGTGTCGCATGTGTTGCAATGTGTGTGTCCAGCTGACTGTATGCTAAGTGACTTTGAGGTGTGTTCTGATGTGTCACTCGAGTGATGATGTCATTCCACACATTTTAGCTGACACACTCAATTGTCAACTAGCATGGTGTCAACCTTAGTCATGTAGAGTACATGACCATGCATGCGGATGACTATCTTTTTCCTGACTTCTTGTGTGTCTGTCATCCCCAGGTAGTTGCGCATGCTGTCTGCTCATGGCATCGTTGTGCTCCTGCTATTCCTCATGAGTATTGCAACGTGTGCTGAATCAGCGTTACATGCACGTACATGCTGAGATGTCTCCTTTGGGTAAGGATTGCAGCAAGGCATTTTGGGTGTGGTAGTTGTTTGGAATGTGTGGGCACTGCTCCTGTACAGGTTTTGTTACTATGCATACATGTCGACTCACCATGGGGCACATGACATGTAGCATGACTCACATGAATTGATAGTCACACTTCGTGACAGTCATCTGTTAAGGGATTGTGGATTGTGATAAAGGCATCAATGTGTGTACAACTTCCCTTGGAAACATACGGGAGGCTACGGGTGGACATAGTGTGTGACATCCCCATAAAAGGCTCAATGGGTAATTGCAGCCTCTCCGTGTGCAGCAGGGGATGTTTGGCTCACCCCCTTTACTTGTGTGCCAGTCCAATGGATTTACAGCATCTGTGGTGCGAAGGAGGTGTCCAGTGTAAGTAACACATGTTCATCCAAAAGACCTGTGAGTCTGTTCATATTGATGCATTTTCATAGGTGTGAGCCTGAGTAATACAGGGGTTCCTCACCCTCCAAGGTGCCTCATCTCTGTCAATGCAGGTCTCTTGCCACTGTGCATGCGGCATCTCTGGCATGGTTGTCAAAGATTGTGCATATGAGTCTATGTGTAGATTAGCAAGCTGCATGCTGTTCTTCATGTATTTGATTCTCTATTGTGCATGAAGTCCATGGCTGTGTATGTGTTTTGGCATGTTGGTCCCCACAACGGGCTGTTAACACCTTCTGGGGTGTGTTTCCTGTGCGCAGCTCAGCCTTCAGTTTCATGTTCCGGTGTCAGTCATCTTTGGTGATTGTGCATCCTGTGTCTCTGGGTGTGCCATTGAAAACCGGTCACTCCTTCCTTTACATACATCTGTTGCAGTAGTCCTTTTTGACATCCTAGTCTTTGTATGGAAATTGTGGCATAGTTCCCAGGACATGCCGCCTGCTGTTGCAGCCACTGCAGCAAGGGCACACAAAGTTTCATGATTTACCAACACACACACATCAAAGATGCTCCTCCCTTCCTCCCGCAACCCATTTATTTGGCTGTCATCAGCTTGTCTGTGCCACAGTTGCGGCCACGCGGTGCCAAAGGCTGGACCGTCTGCACATGCAACGTGCACATTGCATGACCCTCAGGTCCTTGCATGACCCACATCACACTACAGTCTGATGTTGCAGCCACCCTCCAAGCAATGTCCATCCACACATCTCCCACCTGCTCTCAGGCATACACTAAGCGCACACACAACACCTTTGCATGATGAGTGTGCAACTCCGACTGCCTACACAGCGCTGCCACGCCTTCCAGGCCCTGTCACACCAACCAGGTCATGTCCCTCCTACTCCCCACTGGCTCTGTACCCCAGAAAGGCCATGGGAGTGGGACTCAAGGCTTCTGCATGTAGTATGGTGTTGTTGTCAGGCACATGGCACAGGTATCATCTCTCAGCGTGTCAATCTACAATGTGTCCAGGACCCCCGTCTCCACCATCACATGCGCACAGCACCTCATCATTAGTTCGTATGCCATTGACAGCCAGGTGCTCCTCACCCTCACCAAGGACGCAGACATTGCCATTTCCAATATTCAAGATTGCATAAGATCCATTGATGAATGGCTGAACATCAGTCACCTGAGGCTGGACTTGTAGAGGACTGAGATCGACATATGAGGATTGTCCCCTTACAGCTGGGTCAACTGCTTGTGTCCCACCCGCAAGAGCCCTGCACAAGCACCCAGTGTCCACGCACATAAGATGGTGTGCATCATGGATTGCTTGCTCACATTTGCCATGGTAATCACCAGCATCTGTGCCTCAGACTGCAACATCCTCTGCATTATGCACATGATCCCCCGATAGATCCACTCCAAGGACAGACGGACCATCCCCCAGGTCCACGACAACATCTGTGTCAAATACTGCCCTGCCCTCTACGGAGAAGCCACATCCAAACTCCCGGGAAACTTGTCCACATCCAGGGTGCATCTGCACACCTCAGCTTCAACATCCCGCGCCCCAGCCACATCACTGTCCAGCAGAGATAGCTGCAATGGATCACTGTGTGCTGCAGGATGACCTTCAGACTCCCCACCCACACTCAGGAGGCAGGCCACAACCCCGTCCCAAAACCAACCTTGTACCACTGTCATCCGAGACCACATAGTGCCATCTCCGTGCATCCAATCTTGACCTGGCCACCATTCTTCACATCCACCGTACTCCAGCATGCAGGACATGGTTCTCCCACCCGGGAACACATGCCTGGGACTCACTCCCCGGGAACCTCCAAATGAGGCATGACCTCTACGCCTTAATGATACTCTTCCAAATAGGTCTGTCCGCACAGTATTGCAAGCCTCCCCTCAGCAGCTTGAGGGCATCACAGGTGAGTATTGTGCTCCATGTCTGCATTGAATGATACATTGTGACCCATGTGTGTCCTGTACCAGACTCAGATCCCAGGGTATGGATGGGTGGAGTTAGTTCAACACTCAGGCATAGTTTGACATTTACACACACATATGTTGTGGACTAAGTGTTTATTTACGGTGAGGTACGTATTTTGGTAGATTAACTAAGGTGCTCTACCGGCTGCATAGAATCCAAAGTTCACAGGGGGAGATGGTATTGTTTGCTTTGGAAGTCATCAGAGTCCAGACCACAGTGTTGGTCATCATTGGTCAGACTGTGACCAGCAAGTCCATGTGGCAGAGAATGTCATTGGCTGAGGTGCTGCTGTTCCTCCAGAGGGCCAGGTGCCAGGCCAGGTGACCTGGGAGATGTGGATGGTCTGCTGACTCTCACGGTCTTTTCCGTGGACGACCCACCTTCCTGGGGGGACCCTCTGATGCAGGCCTTGACGATGTCTGTGATGCTCCGTCGGACGAATCCTCCTCCTCCTCCCTTCCTGTGGCTGGTGGTGGTCTTCGCCTGGTGGCACATGGAGGGTTGCCCATGTTGTCGGCGATCCGATGGAGTGAACGGCTCATGTCTGTTTGCACCGCCAGGAGCTCAGCCAGTTTTGCCTCCATCCGTCCTTGGTGTTGTTGTTGACTGGCATGTTGCTCGGCCTGCAGGTTCTTCATCTCGTCGAGGGTCCCCTTGATGTCTGTGAGGGTGTCCACTACCTGGCTGATGCCCCTGGTGTCATGCCGGTATGTGTCCAGGATGTGACGTATGTGTGCCATACCGGTTCCCTCAGCTGATTGGTCAGGTTCGCGCCTCCGCCTGCCTCCACCCCCACCACCCCTGCCCACACAAGCCTGGCCTGCCGTTGTGGGCATATCGGGTCTACGGGACCCCTGAGGGATGGCATTTGCGGGGTCTTCTGCCTCCTCCTGGGTTCCCGGAGAACCTTGTCCCTCCTGGTCAGACTGGCTGTGTTGTTCAGTGCGAGCAGGGCTCCTGGGTGTCTCCTGGGATATGGCAGGAATGGGGGTGGGGGTTGGCACAGATGTACCTGACGCAGGTGCTGCAGGGGCTTGGGCACCAGAGGGGCCAGGTTGGTCGGGGTCATCCACGGAGTGGTGAGAGTCGTCGCTGCCAGTGGGATCATCTTCACGCTGAGCCTGGGACTGTGTTTGTTGCTCCCCATTGTTGGGGGGAGGTCCATGACGTTGCCCTGTGTGTGAGAGAGAGACAATGTTAATGCTGTTTCATGCCACATCCATGTTTCATACATATTCAAGTTGTCACAGTTCCTCCAGGTAGTTGGATGTGCCTAGCATTCCTCTCAATGTACACTTGGGGATGGGTATGTTGCGGTGGACAGATTGATATGTTCTCCTGAGTGTTTGACCAGTAGAATTTTGCCTAGAATGCTTATTTGGCTATGGATTGGTCTTGTTGTGTCACATGTCTATTGTGAGTGTGGGTGAATCCGTTGCCTGCCCCGGGGGTGTGTGCTTGTGTAAGGGGGGGGGGGGTGTGACCGGGCCTGCTGTTGGGTGTAGTGTGATTTGTCATTGGGTCTCCCAGGTGATGTGTCTGTCCCCTCATGGTGCATGCTGGCATGTCAGTGAGTGTTAGTTCCTGTGCTAGATATCTGAGCTTGTGGAGTTGGTGTTTGAGTGTACAGTGGTCACAGGAGGGCCTTGTGCTGCATACAGCAGGGCCAAGTGTCAGCTGCCTTCTCAGTACTTTGCCAGTCCCTGTGCATTGGGCATGGTGCATGGGTATGTACCTAGGCCATATGGGCTGAGGGCATTGGTGTCTGCTTCTGAGTTGCACAATGTGTTGTGTGAGCCCCACCCTCCCAGCATCCGGGACATCCAGTCTTGGGTTTGTGGTTGGTGTGGCCTGGGACATGGCATTGCCTTTATTTGTGAATGGGGCATGGAGACGTTAGTGGCATGAGCGTGGTTTTTGAGTGTGGTTGTGTGCGGTGTGGGCTTGGGGGAATATGCGTGCATTTGGTGTGTTTGTGGTGTGGATGCCATTCCCCCATGTTACGTGAGTTGTTTGTGTACTCACCAGGCTCTGCGACTCCTTTGACTCCGTGTACTCCCACCGGCGGAAGCATGGCCATCACCTTCTCCTCCCAGGGATGGTAATGTACGGGTCTGCGGGCCGCCCACCTCCAGTGATGTTACTCTGGGCGTATTCCTCGTTCATTTTCCTCTTGACTGCCCTGCGCAGATCGTACCACCTGGCTTGGCAATCATGCCTGGTCCTTCGGATGGGCGCAACAGCATTCACCTTATCGACGATCCTCTGCCACAGGCTAGTTTTTTGGGCTATGCTGGTCTGTCTGACCAATGTTCCAAACAGCTGTGGCTCGACTCTGATGACTTCGTTGACAAGGAGGTCCAGCTCCGCCCTTGTGAACTTTGGATTCTTGTCTGTGGGCATGGTGTGGGGTGTGGGTGTGGATGGTTGTGGGTGTGTGGGTGTGAATGTGACGGTGTGTGTGTGAATGTGAAGAGGGGTTGTTTGTGAAGGAGGTTGTGTGAAGGTGTGTAAGTTCAGGTGTAGTTAAGGTGTAAGTAAGGTGCAGTTGTTTGTCTGTGGGGTCTGGCAGCAGTGGGTCTGTTGCAAAGGCTCGTAGGTTGAGTGTGTGGGCCCTTTTTATTGGTCCATTTGTGGGTGTGGCTTGGTTTGAATTTTTGGTGGGTGTGTTATAAGAGTTGGTTGTTATTTTGGGCCTCTGTTTGGATGTCCCAGGTCAGTCATTGAGATGTATTTTGTCATGTAGACGTGTTTTGTGGTGTTGTGCGATCCTTGTGCTGTTTTACAGTGTCCTGGTTCTGTACAAGTCTTTTTCGCGTAGGTGAGGTCCGTACATACGCGATGCTGGGTGAGGGTGCTGGGGTACGGTGTTGTGGTGCGGCGCGTATAGGTGCGGGGATGGGGTATGGGCCTGGGGTGCGGTGCGTACCAGTACGGGGCTGGGGTACGGTGGTGGGGTACGGTGCGTACATGTACGGGGCGGAGTAGGGCGCTGGGCTACGGTGCGTCCAATTCCGGACATGAGGTACGGCGCTGGGGTATGGTGCGTCCAAGTATGGGGCTGGGGTATGGGCCTGGGGTGCGGCGCTTACAGGCACTATGGGCCTGGGGTACGGTCCGTACAGATATGGGGCTGGGGTACGGACATGGGGTGCGGTGCGTAAAGGTACGGGGCTGGGGTACGGGCCTGGGGTACGGTGCGTACAGGTACGGGGCTGGGGTATGGACATGGGGTGCGGTGCGTACAGGTACGGGGATGGGGTATGGGCATGGGGTGTGGCACGTACAGGCACTACGGGCTTGGGGTACGGTGCGTACCGGTACGGGGATGGGGTACAGTGCGGACAGGAGGGGGTACGGTGCTGACATACCGGAGTACGGTGCTGACATATGCGGGGAGAGGGGGGCTGTATGACTCGTATCCGGCCACAAGTTTACCCGTGTACATGTGTGCTACTGCGTTCGCTCCGTACGGGGCCTTTTACATGCGGTTGTGTATTCGGACGGGCAGTACGGATCGTACTTGCGCGAATGGACTTCTGTTTTACGATTTGCACATAAAAATGTCCGGCTCCCTATCATACACTTTTCCCAACACTATTCGGACGTAAAAATTCCCGGGTCCCTCTCGTACCCTTTTCCCGACGCAATTTGTATGTATTTTTCACGTACGAATCGTACTTCGCTGTTTGTACGGTACTTGTACGATTCGTACGTGAAAACATACGGATACGAGTCGTACGCAAATTTATTTTGCCGGATCGGAATCGGCACCTAGGTGTGGATTGTGGTGTTTATAGGGTTAAAGGGTGAGAGGTAACTTATGTTTAATTACCTAATAATTTGTTGTTAATATTAATTAATTGAAAATTAAATATGGAAATTGTGCTTTTAATTTTAGGTGTGGTTTGTAGGGTTTTTAGGGGTTAGGGGTGGGAAGTAATTTATGTTTAATTAATTAACAATCAGTTGAATATTAATATTAATTAACTAATTGAAAATTAATTAGGGTAATTGTTTATTTTTGGGTCTGTGAGTTTTGGTTTTATAGGGGTAAACGGTGTGTAGTGAATTAATTGTATTTACTTTATAATTGGTTGTTCAATACTATTAATTTTCTAGTTGAAAATACATTTTAATTGTGTAAATATTTTTTTTACAGTTTAATTTTAGCTGTGGGTTATTGGGAATATAGGGGTAAAGTGTGGTAAGTTAATGCACCAACGTGCTTGTTTTTTTTCTGCCCTGCCCTGGGGCTGTGACGGCCGTGATGAGGAGAGGCGGTGCCAGAGCGCCATAAAATATGCTGAGGTGTCCCGCAGCCCAGGAGCCACCAACATGCTAGGAGCAGCACCATAAAATCTGCAGGACGATCGCTGGCGTGGCCGAGCTCAGGCTAGGTGAGGATCGGGCAAAGACAGGCCCGTCTTAGCCCATCATAGACTCGATGAGGCAGGCTGGGCTATCCTTCTTCCTTTTGGAGTTGAAATTGCGGAGCTTCTGGATCATGTGAGTGGCCCCTTGGGGCTTTTTTTATTGTCTGCAGTACCTGGTTGTCTTTAGTCCTGGTGGGATTTCTTGTCCCAGGGCATTTTGGACTGTCTCACAGCTGTCAATGACTATCGATTATGGGGGAACCATTGACAATTGATAATCAGTGGGAGTACCTATAACATCCCCACGTCCCTTACAGAGTGTGCCTGGTCAAGAGCGGCCTCGCCTGTGTTCGCCCATCACTGGTTAGTCTCTTGGGTGGCCAGTGTTTTGATTCAGGTACAGCTTCTACTAACATCACCAAATTTGAAGGGAAAAAGCTGGTTAGGGGGGGCATCATTAAGAATTTACTTTGTTGGGAGAGATATCATGGGCTCTTGTGCTCTTGTGCACTAGACAAGCCAAGTGAATCAACATTGCCCCTCTGTCTGTCTGTTGTCTTGGTCAGCAAGACTCTTTTCCTGGGACACTCTTTGACATAGTGAAATGGGGAAAAGGAAGGCACTACCCGTGACTCCCTTAGGGCAGCTGCGCCTCACTATTAATACATTCTTAGCAAAGGCCATGGGAGCTATCATTAAAGAGATAGACTGGGCCGAACGGCTTTCTGTTGATATAGGAAGCTCGGGCTGTGTTTCACATTGACTCCACCACCTGTATGTAATGCTCCCATGGCAACCCTGTCCCCAGTGTCATTCGCTTCGCCCTTTAATCCAGAAGTAGGCAAGCCTTTTTTTCCTGAGCCTGCATCCCCAGGGTCAGTGCCTGCCCCTCCTCAGCTTATTCCACCTTTTGAAGTGACAAGCCCTCCAGCTCTAAAGTGGCAAAGGAAGGCCAAGAAGGCAAAGGAATCCACTACGGTCACACAGAAGGAACAGGTAAGTGTTGGATAGGGACCAACACAGAAGAATTGTTGAATCAGCTTGTATCACCGATCCTGACCAGACTGGACAAGCTGGAGATGGCATGTAGGAAATTGTCACAAAATTTTGATACCATTTTAACCTCTCTTGCTGAACCCCAACCCAACCATCTCTCTTTGTGCCCCCATTACCTGACACTATACCTTCTGGCAATCCCTGGAGTAGTAGTGGTATCATGCATGTCAACGTGCTCAAGGGATGTTTCGGTCCAACATGCAACGAAAGGGCCCAGTAAATCATGTTTTGTGGGAGGGGGTCTTCCTCTGCCATGCATGTTTCTCGGGCCTTAGATAAGGTAGATGCACCCCACCTTGGGGTGCAATTCCCTAAGGTTGTTCAGCTCCGAGTGATTAGCCTTCTCCCAGCATGCTCTCCTTACACTGAAGTCCTGTCGGGGTCCCCAGCCCTAGCTGCCCACAAGGAGGAAACTACCACCCAATTGATTGATAAATCCTGGCATTGGCTAGCGCAGTACTCTTGGTTTTCTGAAAGGAATTATCATGATATTTTGATGACAAGGAGGGTGGCTTGGATAGGTCCGACAAGGAAAAACTTTTAACTAAGGGTGGGCGTAGTTCGCGAAGTAGCACTTCGCGAAGCTACGCAAAGTGAAGTTCGCACTACGCGAGCTACGCGTAGCACTTCGCGAACTGCGTAGTAACATGTTCGCACTGTGCAAGATGTTGTTTTCAATGATTGCACAGTGCGGACAAGCAACCGGCACTGTGCAATCATTGAAAATGGCATCTTGCACAGTGTGAACTGGTAGTTTCTCATCGCGAGCGGTCGCGAGCATACGCGACCCCTCGCAATGAGAAACCTGACCTCCTCGCGTTGGGAATCTCGCCGGGAGGTTTATTTTCCATGCTCGCGATCGCCAACTTGATGTTGCTGATCGCGAACAAGGAAAAAGTCTCGCCGGAATGTCATTTTGCTTGCTCGCAGTCGCCAACTTGACGTTGAGGACCGCGAGCAAGCAAAAAATGACCGCAGCACTACGCAAGACTACGCTACGCGTGTTCGCACTGTGCTACGTGCAGTTCATGTAGTGCGAAGTAGCGCGAACTTCGCAAACTACGCGAGCGTAGCGTAGTGCTTCGTCCAGGCCTACTTTTAACATAGATTGTATCACCATCTCTACACATCAACCCTCTTTGGGGCTTCTAAATCATGCATCAAATTACTTCAGTTAGGCTTTTTTCATAGACCCCCACTGCGTAACCAGGGTGAGGAATTTTGCATGCGGGGCAGGTTTACTGAAGAAGGTTTGAGTTTGACATGTACAACTTAGAAACTTGTATGCCCCTTTAGAGGAACTGAATGATCTGGATTGTGAATCAGCGGCAACACAAGCTCAGTCCCCCTAATAAAAAGGCCCCTTGTATCAGGATCTGGAAGCAGTAAGTGCTCCATCGGTTCTATTGTCAACCAGTATATTATTAGATCCCCCTCCTGAGGTGATTCCTAAAGTCAAATTTGATCTTTAGCTCATGTAGGAGGCACTAACTACAATTCCAAAAGTGAACTTAATCTTGTCTCCTGGAACGTGGCTGGTTTGTCTGCCGATGACAGACGGATTTCATATATTAGATCAAATAAAAAGAAATGTCTACAGGAAACCTGGAAGACACAGGATAATTTTATTGGGAGGGTTATAAGACTTTTTTTTGCCCAGCCCAAGTTTCCAATATGGGAAGAAAGAGTGGGGATTTTATCATATTCGTGAAGTTAGAATTATGCAAGAAGGTGCAGACCTTTAAGTGGGATTTCTCGGCGTTCCAGGGAATAACATTGCATTAGGTAGAGAGCCCCCACTTGGTATAATCAACTTCTATAATATGAAGAAGGGTAAGGGCAGGTCATCCAATGTTAATGCCCTAAATATTGTCCATGACTCCATAAGGTTTGAGGGTCTTGAGCATATGAATCTTATTTTAGTGGGGGATTTTAATTGTCACCTGTGTTTATCTTTTGTAAAGACCTCTTCTATCGCACAGCCCTGTCTGCTCACAGAGGACCTGCACATGGAGCACACTATGGAAGGGAATGAGTTAAACAATCTCTTATTCACTCTTAACCTAGTACACACCCTGGACCACTGGCCCAAGGGACCTATCTCACATCTGCCCCATCCTATAAAGGTAGGGGATCTGCCACCGTCATAGACTTTATTTTTGTGTCTGCCTCCTTGGGCAAGGGCCAGGGCCTTTTCTCCATAGAACACAACCCATTTAGTGATCATAATTCCCTGACACTTAAACTGAGGGGCAGGGCACCCATACATTGGCCCCCTGTAATTCTCAGGCACCCCCAGTCCCTACGGATCAGGGTAGGCACCTACATTGTCCAACCATAGATGCCAAGTCCTTTAATCATAGCCTTTTCTCCTCCTGTTGGCTTAAGATAGCCCTTCGTTTGGACCTCTATTCCTCAAGTGAGGACATTTTAAGCTCTTTTATCTCCATTGCCCAGGTGAGGTCAGGTTAATTAATGACACAATCAGTGTCCAGGCTCCCCACTTGTGGTTTTACCGTAAGTGCTTGCAAGCATTGAGGACGTTAAAGGCAGCCTTGAAGCAAGAGCCCCGGGTGAAAAATAGAGTTTCTCAGTGTCAGCGTCTTTACAAAGAGGTGGTGAAACTATGAAGACACCAGTTACAAAACAGGCGTGGGAGGACCTATCGAAAGCAGGGGAACTGCGGGACTTGGTCCTATTCTGGAAGATCATTAACAGCCCCTGCTTTGTGGAATCAGCTAGAATGTCCATGTGCTATCATATTACCTCACACCAGTGGGTTCCCCATTTTGAAAATGTATATTCCATAGGCTACGTGGAAGAGACAAGGGTAGATATACCTCCTTGTCCAGCTGTAATTTCCATCAGTTTCTCGCTGTATGAGGTACATTCAAATATAGGGCTGCTATCGCTAAATAGGGCCACGGGTCCTGATGGAATACCCCTGTTATATTTCATATCGGTACCCTAATATAGGTCCAGGGATCATCGTAGACTTTCCCTATATCATCTTCCGATATTTCATGAATGAGCCCTATAAGGACATAACTCCAAATAAGGACAGAATGCCTTATAGGGACTCAACGCCTTATAAGGTCTGCAGCCTTTTATGGACTAAACCTTTCACCTAGTTCCATGCCGAGGGTGAGGTTTCCCAATCGATATTGCTAAGACGTCATCCTTAGCACACATGAATAATTTATGAGTACACTCTCCAGGGGGTATACTTCACCTCTCCCATCGACGCACAAGGTTTAATCTCCAACGTCATCTTCATACTGAACAATGGGTAGCACACGTACATAGACTGTATAAATACAGGACCTCTTACTATCAGAAGGCAGGAGGGAACCGAGACTTCAAGGCCGACACACTGACCAGAGACGCTGCGGCTCCGGCATGCCATCGCTCCAGCTGACAGTGGTCTAACCATCCCTTGCGGGGTGTCCAGCTCAAGTCCAGGACGAAGTCCCTCACTCTCACTATTCAGGTATGGGGGTTGGACTAAATCCTAGTGGGGTTCTTGGCTCTTAGAATCTTAGGCTCTCAGGCTTAGGCTCTTTCGCACCTACTCACATGCTAGGTACACTTAAGTACGTCTAGACAGGCATCTTAGGAGTACGCACTTTATTTTATAAATGCATTTTATATTCATGTATGTGTTCATGACTATTGAAAAACTGTAGAACAATAGTATTCATTTTTATTCTCTGTACTGCTGGTTCTATATCTCTGCTACTGTGTTACAGTTGTAACAGCGCACTTATTTTACATGAGAAGAACAACGGTACAATAAATTCTTATTGTAAACACGCTCGACTGTTTCTTCTATGTATCTCTCTAAGAACAAAACAAGCAAGCACGAGTGACTGGGTGAAACGTAGTATATTGTTTCCACAAGTCTGAGGTTATTGTGTTCAGTGGTTGCCAAAACCTAATCTCTCTGACAACAGGAGATTCTAGTGGCACTGCGAGCTCGCTAATGCAAGACATAAGCTAACCGATGCGGCGGGGGTGTACGGAGTCAGTTTGCAACCAGACCCACAGTATATGCTATCCGTAACCAGCAAAGGTCCTGCATGAAAGGGTACTATTGGAACTACACTACACCCCCAGGTCTGTTTTGTGATAACATTGAGGTCAGGGCACCCCTTTTAACCCAAGTCTTTAACTTGGTAGCCTTAAAGGGGATGTTGCCCTCCTGGTCCACCGCCATATATTATTTATCCCAATCTACAAAAAAGGTGACAAGGACAATCGCAATCGGATCGCCCGATCTCCCCTATTGACGCTGTAGTAAAGGTTTTGGGTTCTTTTATCCGGACTCCCTGTGTGGGCCATGGACACCCAGATTTTATCGGACGTCCAATTTGGTTTCTGTGAAGGCCTGTCAATGACAGATCAATGCCTCAACCTTTATCTTTTGACTGTCAAATACACCCTGATACAACCAGGTGTTCTGTATTTAGCCTTTATGGACCTTATGTCGCATTCAACTGAGTCAACCGGACTAAGCTATGGGACATTTTACCTTCCACCTGGAGTGGAACCCTCTATTGTCCATCTACTTATTTCACTCAATGCCCAGATGACAGCAGCAGTGACATACAAACATGAGGGGGAACTCACAAATCATTTTAACTGTACGAGGGAGGTGCACCAAGGCTGCATTTTAGCCCCATTCTTATATTCCTGTTATATTAATGCTCTTGAGGTGTCCCTATTGGGACTTCAGTCAGATTCCCCTAAAGTGGGGAGGAGAGCCTTGCCAGTTTTACTCTACGCCGCCAATGCAGTGCTCATGGATGGTCCCGCCCGGGGCCTGTAGATTTTCATAGGTGGCTTTATGTCTTTAATGGACAGGCTGGACCTGTCCGTTAATTTTACTAAATTATAGGTACTAGTCACTGGTCAGCAGGGGCCTCGCAAGAAAGTTTTAAAGCGGGCCATCACATTCTGGCCAAGATCTTGGCTTTTCCCTACCTAGGAGGGTTATTCGACGACCGCTTACAGTGGAAAGCCCTCTTAGATGGGAAGTGCAACGAGTTGAATACATCCGATTGGGCCCTTACCAGCTTTGCCAGCAGACTAGGGTCATGGGCACCGGAGGTCATTATAAAACTGTAAAAATCCAAGGCCGTCTGAAAGTTATATATGGCAGTAAGGTGCTCGGGTACATCCCTTCTCATAGTTTACTGGTGGTGAACAACAGGTTTTTACGGCAGATCCTGCGAGTCCCCCATGGCACGTCTGCTTGGTCAGTGCACAAAGTGCACAGGCTGATTGCCTGGTAGATCAAGTGGCAATAAAACCATTACTTTGCTGGATTAAGATTTGGCTACGCTGAGATAAGGCTTAGTTTAAACCCCTTGATTTTAGAGGATTGCATAGGCCTCCGACAAGGCACCAACATCCCCTGGATACGTTATATTAAGGAATCCGCACAGTCTATAGGAAGGCCAGACCTTTATTTGCACATGACACTTTCTGCCCTGGGGATCTCAACATCATAAAAGAGTTACATCATAAATTTGTCACTGTTTAGCATGAAAATAATGAGCTCAGTAAACCTACAGTGAGGGCTTATGTAAAGCTAAAGACTGTACATGGTATGGAACCATACTTTTTTGCACTATCTAGCGCCCATTATTTTAATTACGCGCTTCAGATTTAATCAACTTCACTACCTTTTAGATTCACCAGCTGGATTTCTTTCCTTATCCCAAAAAGCCTCCTGTGGCTGCGATCTTAGATCTCCACGGGACATCGCTTCATTTTGTTTTATTGTGTAATTTGTTCTCAGTGCTAAGAAAACAATTCCTCTAGCCCTTACTAATGAGCTTGAAGTTTAGCAGGCAAAGTTGCACTTTGGCAAACCACCATACCCTCCTTGCTGTGATTAGTTTTTTGCGGGCAGCTTATAGGTTCAGGTTATCAAGAATTGATTGATCTCCCATCGCTTTGTATTCATGAGGTTATTATTGGTGTGATGGGGTATATAGCCATAGATTTCAAGGGTTTTTAGGACCCCGTTATGTTTCAATCAGTTGTGTTGTTTAATTTGTCTTTATTGACTTTTATATTGTATGATCCTATTATTCTATCTTTTTATGGATGTATTGCCATCCGAATAAAGAGCATATTATTATTATTGTTATTATTGTTATTATTATTATTAGTAGTAGTAGTAGTAGTAGTAGTAGTAGTAGTAGTATTAGTATTAGTGGTATTTTTTTAAAATTAATACTATTTCTTTAATTGATAATTAATTATGTTACTGAGCACTCTGGGAGATGTAGTATCTTTCATTTATTTTTCATTTATTTCACAACCCTGCAGTCAACTTGGAAAACCTGTGGAGAATATATATATATATTCCCGTGATTACTGCACTTTGCCAATTCTCAACCTGCGATGTTGGTGCCAGCGACGGCTGCAGCAACCATCAATAAATTGAAAACCACAGGGCATTGAAGGAAATCCATCAAAGACATAGCAGCACACCAGAGGAGGGTACACATTGTTTGTGTGCACAATACAATTATGTTAATTATGGAAGTACGATCTTTTAAAATTTAGATTTGGGTTCTGAATTTTGTGGTGTTATAGGGTAGGAATTAAAAAAACAAAAAACAAAATGTATGTACTAATTAATGGTTTTGTTTCTAAATAATTTTAAATTAAAAATATTTATTTGTTTAAAAATTATTTTTTATTTTATTTAATATAATGTTTGTAGGTATTTGTCATATGTATTTAACATTATAATATGTTTTTATTTTTAATTTTTTTATATTAAATATATTTGTATTTTAATCTATAACATATTTATATATTTTTTAATTTACTTTGATTTGTACAAAATGTTGTTGTTGATATTTTGCTGTTTTTAATTTTGAACTGACTAGAGTGGGAATATTAATTTTTACACCTATGCAATCTAACACTTTCCCTACTGTTGCACTGACTGGAGTGGGAATAGTAAATGTATTCCCTCCACTATCCAACACTTTCCCTACTGTTGCACTCACTGGAGTGGGAATAGTAATTTTCACCCCTCCGCTTTCCTGCACTTTCCCTAGTGTTACACTAACTGGAATGGGAATAGTTATTTTTACCCCTTGGTATCCAACACTTTCCCTACTGTTTCACTTCCTGGAGTGGGAATAGTAATTTTTACCCCTCCTCTATCCAACACTTTCCCTACTGTTGCACTCATTAGAGTGGGAATAGTAATTTTTACCTCTGCCCTATCCAACGTGCCTTGGTATTTCTTTGGGAAATTGAGCACTGTTCACTAACTTGAACGAATCGCCGAAACGCGTTGTGTGCACAATACATATGTGTACCGTCCTACTGTGTGCCGCGTGGAATTTGGTGGATTTCCTTTGTTGTCCTGTGGTTTTATATATATATATATATATATATTCACTGAAAAAACCATGGGTTTCACACACGTTATAGTTAGGAATTAGCATTTAAAAAACCTTAGAAATTCAGTGAAAAAACCATAGGTTTCACACACGTTATTGTTAGGAATTAGCATTTAAAAAACCTTAGAAATTCAGTGAAAAAACCATAGGTTTCACACATGTTATAGTTAGCTGGACATTTTACTCGTAAAAAACCAATGAAATTCCCCCGTTATAGTTAGTTCAGCTAACTATAACTCGCGCGCCCGCAATGCACTGCTGATGACGTCACATATTACATCACTCATGACATGGTCAGTGACATCACTCATGACATCACTGATGACATCTCAAATGACATCACTGATGACCTCACTGATGACATCATCCAGTGAATGTGTGTTTTTCTGAAAATTAAATATGTTTTATATATGTATATCTCAAGGTCGATGGAAGAATAAATGGGTATATTACTGTCTAAATGGATGATTTCTTTTTGAAAAATTGATTGTGTAACTGACTGATTAAGTGTATCATAGTGAATACATGGCTTAGTGAGTAATGTTTAAATATATAAATATCTGTATCAGTCTCTCACTTTGTGTATAAGTGGCTGCATGGGTTGGAGAGTAGCTACATGGGTGTCTATATAGGTTATTAGTTGGTTTTTTGAGTATCAGTATGAGTGTCTGCATGGTTCGGTGGGGGGTATGACGTAGTGCATAGGTGCATGAATGAGTGACTCACTGTTTGTATGTGTTGAACAGAGCATGTGTGCAGGACTGCATGGGTGGATGAGTGTGTGTATGGGTGTGTTAGTGAGTGAATGACTGTCTCAATAGTGTCTTTATGAGTAACTACATATGTTTAAAACTAGTATATGTGACTATTGGTTTATATATGTGAGTATATGTGAGAGTGAGAGATTGAAAGAGTTCCTGTATGAATAAGTATGTATTTCTATAAGTAATTGTTTAAAAGACTAAGTATGTGTAAGTTTCCGTAGAAGTAAGTGTGGTGGTGTGTGTATAACTGTATATGCAAGTAAATGTATGTTTGATTCTTTATTAGCATGAGTGACTATGTGTGTGAGTAGCTCTATGGATGAGTGGCATTGTGTAACAGGATGTATAGGTGTATGAGTACATATGATAAGTGAGTACATGTATGAGTGACTGTATTGGACTGTTGGTGAATGAGTGGATGTGTATGTGGATCTTAGAATTACTGAAGAGGTTGTTGTAACTGTTATTGGTATGTCCATTGTTTTGTAAATTTTAGTCTCTATTTTTGAATGTGTGTATCAAAGGTTTTATTAGGGGAAGAGGAGGTCTGCCACTCTATCACAAGGATGATGTCATCAGTGAGGTCATCAGTGATGTCATTTGAGATGTCATCAGTGATGTCATGAGTGATGTCACTGACCATGTCATGAGTGATGTAATATGTGACGTCATCAGCAGTGCATTGCGGGCGCGCGAGTTATAGTTAGCTGAACTAACTATAACGGGGGAATTTCATTGGTTTTTTACGAGTAAAATGTCCAGCTAACTATAACATGTGTGAAACCTATGGTTTTTTCACTGAATTTCTAAGGTTTTTTAAATGCTAATTCCTAACTATAACGTGTGTGAAACCTATGGTTTTTTCACTGAATTTCTAAGGTTTTTTAAATGCTAATTCCTAACTATAACGTGGGTGAAACCCATGGTTTTTTCAGTGAATTTGCAAGGTTTTTTAAATGCTAATTCCTAACTATAACGTGTGTGAAACCCATGGTTTTTTCAGTGAATTTGCAAGGTTTTTTAAATGCTAATTTTTTTTTTCTTCTATTTTTTCTAACATATTTTTATTTTAATTTTCTTACCTTTTATAAAGACTATGATTAAATTTTTAAAATTCTTTAATATGTTTTTTTTAATATATTTTTTAAAATAAACATGTAAAATTTATTTGCAGTACTTTTTTTCTATTTTGTTTTAAATTTTTTTAGTACGCGTACCGTAAGCTCACGGTAAGCGTACGGTTTACGCAACGTCCGTAATTTTCCTACGCTGCTTGCGTATAGTTACGCAATTTGCGTAGCCGCGCGTACTCCGCGTGGGACGCGTACGCGTGTACGCTACACGCGCACGTTACGCGGAAGTGCCGGGAGTGACTGTTATGCGCATGCGCGCAAGCGCGTGTCTTTTTTACGCGCATGCGCACTTTTGCCGTAAGCGTACCGTAAGCGTACCGTAAGCGTACGGTAGGTCATGTGATCATGAAACACAACTTTTGATTGGTTGAAACTACTTTCAGTTCTAGAACTCTCCTACACCACACCCATTCCCCTCATTTCTGCTTGTGATCCCTTGGGAGAAGGAGCTGGTTTGTCTTTGGGATATGATGGCAGAACAGCAGAGCTCTTCTGAGAGTGAGGCTAGCACTAGCAGCACTGTCTTGAGGCAGAGATCGAGGAAACAAAAGCCCTCTTATGTATGGGATTATTTTATTTTTCCTGAAGGCCAGCAAAAGGTAAATGCACCCTTAGTGACTTGTAAGCTGTGTAAGCGTGTACTTTCTAGAGGTAATCCTAACAGGAAGTATTCCTTTGGGAATCACACCATGAAGAGACACCTCCAGGATGTACACAGAAGGACACATGGTCATCATTTTGGAGGTAACTCTTCAGAAAGACAAGCCAGTACATCCACAGCAGCTCAGCCTGGACCATCATCTGCAGGGCTGACTCCTTCTTCTGCAGGTCAGGTGAGCCCTTCATCTGTGGGGGAGAATCTCCTTTTGCTGGCCCTCTGGAAATCAACCCTCGATTTCGGAAGGTTGATATTCGATGCACATTTTGTCAAGATCTAATTTGCTATAGGGAGACCAGTGTTTCCCTAGTGAACAACAAAATAGATCAGCACATTTGTCGCTTTGAATAATTTTCCCATGCTTCCTTTCCTCTGTCCCTGCATGAACACAACGGTTCTTTTAAGAGCCAACCTTATCTTTCATCTTTTTTTTACATATGTTTTTAAAAACTTTTTTTTATTTTTTTTTACCGTACGCGTACGGTGCGCGTACTTTTTTTTTTTTTTAAAAAAACACTAAAAATCAATAAACACATTACAAGGTCCTTGAGAGACTCCAATTATTATTATTGACTTACCATACTCACTGAAAAAATATTTATTCATTTGTTTTTTTCAAAAATAGTTTAAAAAATTTTTGTAGTGTGTATTCTCGGTGACTGCCTACACTCCAGCAAGGGCAACCAGCCTTAGTGATGCTGAATGTATTTGCATTACAGACTGAAACCTGAAAACCCCACTCGCTTGTAAATACTGTGCATGATTATACATGGCAAGCACATGGGTGTGTGCTAAGAGTCTGCTTCTTCCCCCAAAAATTCGCTCCCCCTTTCCATCTAATGCAACTGTGAAATCACCAGAGCAATACGCAATAAATCTCTGCCTATAAATCCTCTCTGCACACAGAGTCATGTTTTCACATTAGTCCCAAAACGAAATTTCTTTGCCAATTTGAAAGCACACTTACTGCTCTTTTTTTTTCGGGGCAAGTGAAAATCACTTTTACAGACTGACACATTATGAAACCACTTTTTTTTATTTATTTAAATGCACATGTCCAAACTGTTTTTTCAGACCACCACCATGTGTATTCTCGGTGACTGCCTACACTCCAGCAAGGGCAACCAGCCTTAGTGATGCTGAATGTATTTGCATTACAGACTGAAACCTGAAAACCCCACTTGCTTGTAAATACTGTGCATGATTATACATGGCAAGCACATGGGTGTGTGCTAAGAGTCTGCTTCTTCCCCCAAAAATTCGCTCCCCCTTTCCATCTAATGCAACTGTGAAATCACCAGAGCAATACGCAATAAATCTCTGCCTATAAATCCTCTCTGCACACAGAGTCATGTTTTCACATTAGTCCCAAAACGAAATTTCTTTGCCAATTTGAAAGCACACTTACTGCTCTTTTTTTTTCGGGGCAAGTGAAAATCACTTTTACAGACTGACACATTATGAAACCACTTTTTTTTATTTATTTAAATGCACATGTCCAAACTGTTTTTTCAGACCACCACCATGTGTATTCTCGGTGACTGCCTACACTCCAGCAAGGGCAACCAGCCTTAGTGATGCTGAATGTATTTGCATTACAGACTGAAACCTGAAAACCCCACTTGCTTGTAAATACTGTGCATGATTATACATGGCAAGCACATGGGTGTGTGCTAAGAGTCTGCTTCTTCCCCCAAAAATTCGCTCCCCCTTTCCATCTAATGCAACTGTGAAATCACCAGAGCAATACGCAATAAATCTCTGCCTATAATTCCTCTCTGCACACAGAGTCATGTTTTCACATTAGTCCCAAAACGAAATTTCTTTGCCAATTTGAAAGCACACTTACTGCTCTTTTTTTTTCGGGGCAAGTGAAAATCACTTTTACAGACTGACACATTATGAAACCACTTTTTTTGATTTATTTAAATGCACATGTCCAAACTGTTTTTTCAGACCACCACCATGTGTATTCTCGGTGACTGCCTACACTCCAGCAAGGGCAACCAGCCTTAGTGATGCTGAATGTATTTGCATTACTGAGTCCAACCTCAAACCCTTAAACTATTCTTTTTTTTTCCAGTACACCTTAATTTATTGTGAAAACATACTCCATATTATTTTACATGTTCCTCACATTTAAATTTCTCCCAAAACAGAAAATGATAAACGCAACTACAACAAAAACAATTTCCATTTCTATTATTCATTTCTTAAGTTACCACATACATCCCCTCTCAAACTGTAAACTCACCTTTAAAATTAGTTAGTTGTGAAAGAAATGTGACACTCAAACAGCAGATTATCAGAGCCAGGATCTCTGTTGTGTTCACCTCTCTCCTCTCAGCAGAACCAGATAATGGCAAACTTTCCCTCTATTTTTCCACACATATACATGTAAGTTTCAAATCTCAGTGCTTCCCCCTTTTTTTCAAATGTAATCACACATTTCTATTGGTTGAAAACCAACCCTTTTCCAAAAGTACCCTTCCCCCAACTTGACTTCTGCCTAGTACCCTTCCCCCAACTTGACTTCTGCCTGCTACCATAGCAACAGCTCATGGAACACTGCTGTGTTGAGTTAGGTCAGAAGTTTGCCAAACAATGTTTCAATTCCACAGAGCAAGAGTGCTTGACTTTTCAAACCTAACAGCAAATCCATAGTACTGTTCTTTGGTTACACATTTTTTTGTACCAATACAAAACATGCTTCTATTAATTTACACATACAGCCTAGTTTTTATTCTAGAATGGTATGAAACAGCCAATCAGTTCTTTTTGTTTTGAAAAAAATATGTATGCCTCCATTTCCAAACTGTCTTTCTTTTCATATTGCCATTCTACTGAAAGACACCTCCTGAGTGCATCCAGATCTCCTTTGAAGATGTTCACAGTGTGGATTGTAGGGCACAGCTATGTCTTCTGGAGTGAAAAGTTTGCAGAGAAAACAGATATGGTGAGAGACCTTGCTTTGCCAAATGTAGACATTAAATGGATTGGTCAGAGAGGGTTAAAGTGGCACCAATTGATGCCATTGGTGAAATCCTTCATGCAAATCCAACACCCTGACCTCATAATAGTGCACTGTGGTGGCAATGACCTAGGCACTTTGACTGGGGTAGGTCTGGAAATGCTTATGAAGGACACCTTTGCACAACTGTTTTCACTTTTCCCTAAAACTGCCTTTGTGTTTTCCAACATATGCCAAAGGCAAAAATGGAACTGGTCCAATCATTTCTGTCCACAGATTGACAAAGCAAGAAAGCACGTCAACAAATCTGTTTCTGCTTTCCTCCGTGACTATGGTATGGGTGCCATTTACCACAACAACTTGCGTTATGACATGCAAGACATTTATAGAGGAGATGGTGTGCACTTCAATGATGAAGGGAACAGAGTCTTCCTTTTGAACCTTAGACTCTGCATCGGTACTTACTTGTAGGTACCACTAAAAAAATGACTTCATAAACACAACAGCTCTTTTTAGAGCTCCCTAATATCTAAACTCTTAAATCTGCTTTTCATTTATTTTTTTTTATTTTTTTTACCGTACGCTTACCGTAAGCTTACCGTACGCGTACCCCGTGATTTTTTTAAAAATCAATAAATGTTTTTTTTGTACTTTTCTGTCCTTCTTTGACCCCCTTACAAATGTTAGGGGGTCTGTAACTCTCCTCATTGCCCCCTTTTCTTGTTTTCACTCTTTTTTTTCAGAGTGAAATACACAAAATGGCGGCCGCCGCTTCCTGATTTCGGCCGATTCGAATGTTTACTAAGATCTAAGAGCCAATCAGAATCGCGCTCGCGCACGCCACCGTACGCTTACAGTAAGCGTACGGTAAGCGTACCGTAAGCGGGCTCAGATATATATATTGATTTAAAGGCTATTTTCTCAGAATCTACTGAACAGATTTACACCAAACCTACAAAAGGCACTTCCTTGACCTAGGGACTACCTCTCTGCCAAATTTCGAGTAATTCTGTTCAGCCGTTCGGGCTGTAGCTCGTTCTAAAGGTCCTATGGAAAAATGCATGGGAAAAACGCGTTTTGGGACCCCCCTTTTATCTCAGCCCCCGCTTGACGGATCCCCCCGAGACTTTCAGGGTAGGAGCGGAGCGTAGCGCCCCACCTATTTTGAGAAATTCGCGAGGATTCATCGACCGGCGCCAAAGTTATTCAAAATAGAATGTTGAGGTTTTCCTATGGAAAAGGGGTCCTAACTATAACTACCTACTGGCGACCGCCAGTAGGTAATATATATTCACTTAAAAAACCATAGGTTTCACACGTTATAGTTAGCTGGGCATTTCCCTCGTAAAAAACCAATGAAATTACCCCGTTATAGTTAGTGCAGGCAACTATAACTCACGCGACCGCAATCCGCTGCTGATGACGGGAACTCTCTACCCTGCCCCCTTTTCATGTTCGCCACCTTCCTTTTTCACTCTCGCACTGAAAACAAACAAAATGGCGGCCGACACTTCCTGATTTCGACCGATTCGAACGTTGACTAACATGTAACCACCAATCAGAATTACGCTCGCGCACGTTAGGGTGCTCGCACGGTGCGCGCAAGGTGCGCGCACCCTGCGTGCGTATAGATATATATATGCTTTTAAATGCTATTTTCTCAGGAAATACTGAACAGATTTACACCAGACCTGCAAAAGGCACTTCCTTGACCTTATGGCTACCTCTCTGCCAAATTTCACGTAATTCTGTTCAGCCGTTCGGGCTGTAGCTGCGACTAAAGATCCTATGGAAAAATGCATGGGGAAAACGCGTTTTGGGACCCCCCCTTTTTCTCGGCCGCCGCTTGACGAATCTCCCCGAGACTTTCAGGGTAGGAGCTGAGCGGAGCGCCCCATTAGTTTTGAAAATTTTGCGTGGATTCGTCAACCGGCGCCAAAGTTATTCAAAATAGAATTTTCAGATTTCCTATGGAAACTCGGTCCTAACTATAACTATCTACTGGCGACCGCCAGTAGATAATATATATATATTCACTTAAAAAACCATAGGTTTCACACATGTTATAGTTAGCTGGACATTTCACTCGTGAAAAACCATTGAAATTCCCCCGTTATAGTTAGTGCAGGCAACTATAACTCACGCGACCGCAATCCTCTGCTGATGATGTCAGATATTACATCACTGTATTTAGACACTTATTTACCCATGTCTTCTTCCATTAATTTTTAGCTATGCATATATTACAAAAATTTTTTTTCAGAAAGACACATATGTCATCAGTGATGTAATATGTGACATCATCAGCAGAGGATTGTGGTCGCGTGAGTTATAGTTGCCTGCACTAACTATAACGGGGGAATTTCAATGGTTTTTCACGAGTGAAATGTCCAGCTAACTATAACATGTGTGAAACCTATGGTTTTTTCAGTGAATTATATATATATATATATATATATATATATATATATATAAATCTAAATATATATATATATGTATATATTATCTACTGGCGGTCGCCAGTAGATAGTTACAGTTAGGACCGTGTTTCCATAGGAAATCCGCAACATTCTATTTGGAATAACTTTGGCGCCGATTGAAATTTGGCAGAGAGGTAGTCCTCAGGTCAGGGATGTGCCTTTTGCAGGTCTGGTGTAAATCTGTTCAGTAGTACCTGAGAAAATAGCATTTAAATCAATATATATATATCTATAGGCGCGCTCCGTGCGCGTACGGTACAACTTACCGTACGTGCACGCTGCCGTGCGCGAGCGAGATTCTGATTGGTTGTTAGATCTTAGTAAACATTCGAATCGGTCGAAATCAGGAAGTGTCGGCCACCATTTTGTCTCTCGGAGTCTGAGGGGGTGAAAAACAAAGGTGGAGAACGTGAAAAGGGGGCAGGGTGGACAGTTCCTGACCCCCTAGCCTTTGTCAGGGGGTCCCAGAAGGACCCCCAAGGGCCAAAATATCTTTTAATTTTTTTATGAAAAATCGCGGAGTACGCGTAGCGTGCGCGTACGGTAGAAACGGAAAATTTTTGCGAACCGCGTAACGTGGGTGCGCGGTGCGCAAAGCGCACCGTGCGCCCATAGCGCGCGCAAGGGGCGCGAAGCGCACGGTGCTCGTACGGTGCGCGCACGGTGAAAAACGTAAAAAAAATACATAACTTAGCATTAAAAAAACCGTACAAATTCACTGAAAAAACCATAGGTTTCACACACGTTATAGTTAGGAATTAGCATTTAAAAAACCTTGCAAATTCACTTTAAAAACCATAGGTTTCACACATGTTATAGTTAGCTGGACATTTCACTCGTGAAAAACCATTGAAATTCCCCCGTTATAGTTAGTGCAGGCAACTATAACTCACGCGACCGCAATCCTCTGCTGATGATGTCACATATTACATCACTGATGACATATGTGTCTTTCTGAAAAAAAAATTTGTAATATATGTATAGCTAAAAATTAATGGAAGAAGACATGGGTAAATAAGTGTCTAAATACAGTGATGTAATATCTGACATCATCAGCAGAGGATTGCGGTCGCGTGAGTTATAGTTGCCTGCACTAACTATAACGGGGGAATTTCAATGGTTTTTCACGAGTGAAATGTCCAGCTAACTATAACATGTGTGAAACCTATGGTTTTTTAAGTGAATATATATATATTATCTACTGGCGGTCACCAGTAGATAGTTATAGTTAGGACCGAGTTTCCATAGGAAATCTGAAAATTCTATTTTGAATAACTTTAACGCCGGTTGACGAATCCACGCAAAATTTTCAAAACTAATGGGGTGCTCCGCTCAGCTCCTACCCTGAAAGTCTCGGGGTGATTCGTCAAGCGGCGGCCGCCGCTTGACTTATTTTACTGATAAAAAACCAATGAAATTCCCCCGTTATAGTTAGTGCAGGCAACTATAACTCACGCGACCGCAATCCTCTGCTGATGCTAATACTGTATTTAGACACTTATTTACCCATGTCTTCTTCCATACATTTTTAGCTATACATATATTACAAATATTTTTTTTTCATAAAGACACATATGTCATCAGCAGAAGATTGCTGTCGCGTGAGTTATAGTTGCCTGCACTAACTATAACGGGGGAATTTCATTGGTTTTTTATCAGTAAAATTTCCGCTAACTATAACATGTGTGAAACCTATGGTTTTTTCAGTGAATTTGCAAGGTTTTTTAAATGCTAATTCCTAACTATAACGTGTGTGAAACCTATGGTTTTTTCAGTGAATTTGTACGGTTTTTTAAATGC
Organism: Triturus cristatus; assembly: GCF_964204655.1. Lineage (NCBI taxonomy): Eukaryota > Metazoa > Chordata > Amphibia > Caudata > Salamandridae > Triturus > Triturus cristatus. The sequence continues at coordinate 188,737,410 of NC_140589.1, forward strand.
TAAGTTACTTTACGCCATTCGTGGCGTGCGCGCCCACTTAACGCAGTTCGTTCCGTGCGCACCGTGCGCGCACAGTGAGCACGCGGTGCGCTTTGCGCACCGCGCGCCCACTTTACGCAGTTAGTGCCGTGCACGCACGGTGCCCACGTTACGCTAGATGGGCCATGTACGCACGATGCGCTTCGCACACCGTGCGCACATGGAGGACATATGATGCACTTCGTTTTTAAAGGTAATATTTTAATTTTTCGCAATAGTTATAAGCCATGCACAAATGGTGCCCTTCGGGCACCATTTGCACACGGGGTGGAGAGAGTGTGGATAATTTTTTTTTTAATATTTTCATTTTTCACTTTTTTGATAAGCCATGCACAATTGGTGACCTTCGGTCACCAATTGCACACGGGGTGGGATTAGTGTGGATAATTTTTTTTTTTTTATATATTTTTACCGTACGCGTACGGTAAGCGTAATCGGCAACATTAGCGAAAAAATAAAAATTCCGTTTTTGGCCTTGGGGGATCTTTGGGGACTCCCTCTACATGGCTATGTGTGTGGGAGCTGTCAAAACAGCCCCTTTAAATGTTTTTGTGCTGTGTTTTTTAATCATCTCTCTCAGTGCGAGAGAGAAAATGGTGGCCGCCGCTTCCTGGTTTCGGCCGATTCGAATGTTTACTAAGATCTAAGAGCCGATCAAAATCGCGCTCGCGCACGCCACCGTACGCGTACGGTAAGCGTACCGTAAGCGCACCGTAAGCTGGCTCAGATATATATATTGATTTAAAGGCTATTTTCTCAGAATCTACTGAACAGATTTACACCAAACCTACAAAAGGCACTTCCTTGACCTGAGGACTACCTCTCTGCCAAATTTCTAGTAATTCTGTTCAGCCGTTCGGGCTGTAGCCCTGTCTAAAGGTCCTATGGAAAAATGCATGGGAAAAACGCGTTTTGGGACCCCCCTTTTATCTCAGACCCCGCTTGACGTATCCCCCCGAGACTTTCAGGGTAGGAGCGGAGCGTAGCGCCCCACCTATTTTGGAAAATTCGCGAGTATTCGTCGACCGGCGCCAAAGTTATTCAAAATAGAATGTTGCGGATTTCCTATGGAAACGTGGTCCTAACTATAACTACCTACTGGCGACCGCCAGTAGGTAATATATATATATATATATATATATATATATATTTATATATGCGAGCACCAAGCACATTCTCCCACTTCCGGGCAGGCGCAGAACGCCGATCACGCACGCCGATCGTGCTTCACAGAGATTTAATGAAAGTCAGCACTGTCACAGCATGTCATTACGCGTTTCGGCCACCAGGTGGCCTTGATCACATAAGGTAACCGCCATAGTTGACATCCTTATATACTTAGCACTCTATGATCATGTGATGGTTTAATGAAAGACATAGAAAAAATATCTGGTCACAGAAAATCTGAAACAGAAATCTATTACTGTGGGCTAAAAAATGTGTGTCTTTTTCTTGCCATGATGCATTCTTGGGAAAGGGCAAAAGAACATGAACAATATTATTGCAAAGTGCAAATGCTTGTTGTGCAAAATACGCAAATTACGGTGAAAATTGCAATGACATTATTGTGCAAAATACGCAATAATAGTGCGAAATGCAAATATCCGCATGAGGTATATATAAAGAAGATAGCCATGTTAAATTAATTCATAGTGTCCATAAATAAATTCAAAATACATTTATAGAACATAGACATAATAACCTAAAAATCAATTAAAGTGCAAAACTGCGAAGATTATGTTGTGCAAAATACGCAATAACCATGCAGAATACAAATCTACATGGCAGCAATATTGACCTGATGCAAAAATGTTCATGAATAGATTGAAAAGCATCTTTCTAACAGTTGGCAAGGAAGCAAGAAATGAAAATAAATATAAAGAACTAATAGACGAGCCCAGGATTTCATGAAAATTAATAACAAATATGTTGATCATGTGAATATTATCAAAAAAGATGTAAAAGAGTGCGAATGTGAGAAAAAAAAGAATGGGGAGAAAAGGGAAAAGAGGGGAGAAAATAAATTTGAAAAAATGCTGGAGTACATAGGGACAGACAGCATGTATGTACAAATTCAGAGGCTGATATAACAAACATATGTGAAAAAAGAGAGATTGCGCAATTTCTATAGAAGTAATCCCATATGCAGTACTGCTGGTAGAAACTGGAAAGGCCAGATTGTGTGGGACATCAACTGGGAAAAACAGAAGACGCTGGTACCAGGAAAAATATATATGACAACCAGAAAAAAAGGGAAAGGAGGAAGAAAAAAGAAAGAGAATGTAAGCAAATTTCAACATTCGTAGACCCATATTTCAATTATCAGACAGTCATGAAAAACAGCATATATTAGTGTGCAGTATCTTTCTGGATGAACGCCCTCTGTAATTAGTGTGGGTAAAGAACTAAAAACAAGGAGCAGTAAACATCTAAACAGAATATTGATGAATTATCTTCTTCAGTCTGGTAAGGCGCTTTAAAATGTCACATAAAATATATTACCTCTTTTCAAATAAAATTATATAGCTCTTCAGTGTTGTTGAGTCCTGTGGGTGCTTTGCTATCAAATTCAAGGATATACCTTGTTTCGAGCTGTCTGAGAAGCTTTTCTCTGTTGCCACCTCTACGTTGTACAGGAATGCTATCAATAACAAAGTATTTGAGGCAGCTAAGATCATTGTTGTGGCATTTCTTAAAGTGTCGTGCTACGGGGTAGCTAGAATCGTTATTAACGATAGCTCTTAAATGTTGAAGAATTCTAACATGAGCTTGAAGTTTGGTGCTACCTATGTAGTTTAATTCACATATGCAACTGAGGACATCCACCACGAAATCAGATCTACAAGTATAATGACCCTTAATTTGCCTGATGTTAGGGCTGAAGGGAACAGAATATTCAGTAGTGTTCTGGCCAAACTTACAGGCCCTGCAACTGGCACATTTAAAAAAGCAATTTTTGGGTGTAAGCCATATGCCTCTAGGAGAACTAGCAGTGTTGGGCCTCATGAGTTCTCCTTTCATGGTTTTAGCCCTTCTAAACGTAAGAACAGGTTTAGAGGGCAACATGGGTGCCAGAACACCATCAGTAAGCAAGATAGGCCAATTTTTGGTAACAATGGCCCTGATTTTATGGTGTTGCTTATTGTAGGTCGTGATAAAACGAGGTGCGTCAGGGAATGGACTGTCCAGCCCAAGAGCGGACTCATTAAAACTGGGAATACTGGACTTATCAATAATCAGAGTGTCTCTGGAAACGGATTGCACTTTCTTATAGGCGTCCCTCAGAGTCCTCTCGGTATATCCTCTTTCCTTCATCCTCATTATTGCTTCCTCCGAGCATTTGGCTCTCTCCTCCGTTATGCTGCAAATGCGCTTAATACGGAGGAGTTCCCCTATACTAGATGCTTTTTATAAGGTGCTGGGGATGAGCACTGCTGGCGTGCAAGATGGAATTGCCAGCAGTGGGTTTTCTATAGAGGGTTGTCTCAATCTTATTGTCCACAATCATAACTTTAGTGTCTAAAAACTCAACTGAATTTGTGTCAATATGTGAGGTAAATTTGAGATTAAAAGCATTGTTATTTAAAATCTCAATAAAATTCATCACACTGGTAAAATCACCGTTCCAGACCATAAAAACATCATCAATATATCTGAACCACGTAACGATCTTAGAGTTGAACACATCAGCATGGGTCCCCATGAGAACCTGCTCCTCCCACCAACCAACATGAAGACACGCGTAGCTGGGGGAGAAGCAAGCTCCCATGGCGACTCCCCTCTTTTGAGAATACAGATCTTTTCCAAACATAAAATGGTTATTGCACAAGGCCCGCTTAATCAATTATAAAAGCATGACGTTATGATTGTGAAATTTGATGGGTCTGAGGTCCAAATAATGTTTGGTTGTGGCAATACCAGTGACGTGTTCAATACTCGTGTAAAGTGACTCAATATCTAGAGTCACCAAAAGAAACCCCTGTTGCCATTTGATATTGTTCAGTTTCCTGATGAAGTCACCAGTGTCTTTAATATAAGTAGGCAAATCTTGGACTAGCGGTTGTAAAAAATAATCCACATACCTACTGGTGTTCTCGCTGATGCTACCAATGGCCGAGATGATAGGTCTGCCTGGTACCGGCTGTACTCCTTTATGAATCTTTGGTATGAGGCGAAGCATGGGGACAGTGGGGAATTCATTGAATAAAAAATTGAATTCATTACTCGAAATCAATCCCTGTCTCTTGTAGGAGTGCAACATTTTCTTCAAAGACTCCTTCGAAATATTGTAAGTCTTCATGTTAATTTTTTCATAGCAGTCCCCATCGGAAAGCTGCCTTTTGGCTTCGGTTACATATTCGTCCTTGGGCCATATGACCACGTTGCCCCCCTTGTCGGACGTACATATCATCAAACCGTAGTTGTTATTGAGTTTACACATCAAATTCTTGTACTGTAACTCATGTTGATTGATCTTGATATTTTTGTGGCTGGTAGTGCGGTAAAGATTTTTCAAGTCATTGATAACCATCTCCTGAAAAATGTCTATAGCGTCTTTGGGCATCATGGGAATGAAGCTTGATTTCCCTTTGAACGGACTGAGACCGGCACATGAATCTGTATTAATGAGGGTTGAGAGCCTGTCCTGTGTGGACCGTGTATCATTTAACCCACTTAAGGGATTGGCCTCCGTGTTGTTAAGTTCTGCCATAGTGAGAAGCAATTGGGCATCTGCTGCTGCCAGATTGTAATCAGTAATGGTGGCCGTGGTTCCGGAGGAAGCATTTGATTTGTTGCTACCTTTGATGGTAAAGAATTTTTAAAATTTTAATTTTCTCGAAAATCTGAACATATCAACTCTGGTCTTGCAGTAATTGAAGTTGTTACCTGCACAATAAGAGAGACCCAAAGATAAAATGTTCTCTTCTGCGGCGGTGAGAGCAATTCTAGAAAGATTAACTATGGTGTTACTATCTTTCTGTTTATTTAATGTCGTCGCCATTGTGCTTTTCTGCCTTTTTGCGCCACGGGCCTTTCTTCTGGCACTCCGTTTCTTATTGCGTTTGACCCTGCGGATACTTGCGGATTCCGCGGCCTCAGGGTCTGACGGCGGTCCTCGGCTAAAAAATTCAGCTCTTCTCCTGGTTGCAAGATACTTGGCATCATGTTGGAACTTCCACGGTCCATTTCTTCTCCCTCGCTGCCACTGGTCAAAGAAACGGAATCAACTGTGTCTAATTCTGCCGGCATGGAGTGTCCACTTGTGGTTGGTACATTTCGTGTGGTGGTAGCCAGTTTATCAGAACGTTTCTTTGTAGCATTGTCATAACGACGGGCAAAAGTGAAAATCTGCCCTAATTCGTAGTCCTCTTTATCTCTTGTAAATTTGCGTATTTTTCTCTGTTTAATTTTCTCCTGTTGTTTTCTAATTCTGTCAACAATCTCCTTTCTCTGTTTCAGAATTTCTTCTGTTTCAGGTCGTTTGTTGAGTTGTTCATTAATCTCCTCGATTTTCTTTAAAAGCATATCACGGTCAATGCGGGCATATTTAATCAGAATCCTGACAGCATTCATGGAAGCGCTAAGATTGTTGTTCGCCCATTCAACGAGCATTTCAGGGTGGATATTATCAAAGTTAGGCGCTAGCATGATCCTCAAACCACGTGGGACCCGACCTGCTTCCTCATATTTGGTCAGCAAGATCTCCTCCCACCATTTCATCATTTCGCTTTTCTGATATTTTTCGAGTGTTTTGAGTAGAGTTTTCATGTCAGGGTTGGGATCCATAGTTGCATTCTTACCGTCATCCGCTCGTTTAGTAGTAGTCATAACCAAATTTCTGAATAATTCTTCAGCCTCCGCCTCACGTTCCCGTTGGGCGTTACTGGACATGGCTGTGTGGTGCTGACAATAACTTCTTTTGCAGTCCGGACCTTGCTGGGACCGCGAAAATAGAGAAACACTACCTCGGCATCCGTGTTCGTCTGGAATCTAACTTGTCCTGGAATAGTTACCGGGGAATGCGGCGGGAAACAGCATCCGGCAGCAAGTCTTCAGAGCCAGTCTGGGATATGTAGTCCACACGGGGGGCCGTCACAAATTTCCGTACACGGAACAAAGTACTTTGGATGGCTGAAAGTGACGGCCAGCCAACGCCGAGGGGATCCGTGGAAGGTAGCAGACCCACTACCGGCAAAATGATGCGAGCACCAAGCGCATTCTCCCACTTCTGGGCAGGCGAAGAAGAAAGCACACGGACACCGATCGTGCTTCACAGAGATTTAATGAAAGTCAGCACTGTCACAGCATGTCATTACGCGTTTCGGCCACCAGGTGGCCTTGATCACATAAGGTAACCGCCATAGTTGACATCCTTATATACTTAGCACTCTATGATCATGTGATGCTTTAATGAAAGACATAGAAAAAATATCTGGTCACAGAAAATCTGAAACAGAAATCCATTACTGTGGGCTAAAAAATGTGTGTCTTTTTCTTGCCATGATGCATTCTTGGGAAAGTGCAAAAGAACATGAACAATATTATTGCAAAGTGCAAATGCTTGTTGTGCAAAATACGCAAATTACGGTGCAAATTGCAATGACATTATTGTGCAAAATACGCAATAATAGTGCAAAATGCAAATATCCGCATGAGGTATATATAAAGAAGATAGCCATGTTAAATTAATTCATAGTGTCCATAAATAAATTCAAAATACATTTATAGAACATAGACATAATAACCTAAAAATCAATTAAAGTGCAAAACTGCGACGATTATGTTGTTTATATATATATATACATTTTTTTTTATTTTTTTTACCAAGTCGCCCAAATCAATTAGAGCGCACTCGACTTTGGAAGAAAACCACAGGGAAAAACGAACATCAGAACTCATTTCGGATTCTTTTCCTTTCTGATGCGGTACGAGGCTCCTGCCTCTTCGTAATGGATCATTAGCATATGCTCCACCAATGGCTCTGATTAACTCCTTCACAGCATGCCTGATTTAAATACCCCTTGCTCAGTGCGTGAAAATGTTCCATTGCATGCTAGGACTTGTAGTCCAAATCAGAGTACATTTCATACCTTTAGTAGGCTCTGCTTTGTATATTTCATTTTAATATATTGTTGCCCTCCAGTGGGCCAAGATGCTGAGCACGTTCATATTTTCCTCTTCCAAAGTGCTGTAAACTGAGTCTGTCACAGTTCCAACTCGCAGCCTTTCAATTGATCTTGAAATGTTGTAGCGCTCCATGGCAGGGCTGCTGTGCAACTATTTTTTAACCAAGTTGCCCAAAGCAATGAGAGTGCACTCGACTTTGGAAGAAAATCAGAAGGTTTATTCAAAGGGAAAAAGGAGCATCAGCACTCATTTTGCATTCTTTTCCTTTCCAACGCAGCCATGGAGAGGAGCACCGTCATCAAAGAAGTGAGGCTGTGGTTTTTGAACTGCTCTTAACCATTTACAGTACAGCACTTGAAATGCAAAATGAATACGTCTGCAATGTTTCAAAATCCTACTAAGGCTATTAAAATGCTTTAATTGTAAAATGTGCATCGAACTTACAAAAGGAAATAATGATGCTCACCAAAGAGACTACAAGTCCCAGGATACAGCTAATAGATTGGACTTAGCACCTCCCACTTAGGACCTGAATAGAAATAAAGAATGCCGCAAAACAGATTGTGAGCTTGCGATGTGGTGTTTTAATTAGCAGCCCAAGCAGAAGAGGCCCAGAGCCTTGAAACACGTCGGCACATAAATTGCTAAATGATGGAACATGAAGGCGAGCTGCATCAGAAAGCCGGAAGGAGCGAGCGCTGTGTATGCCCTCTCAATGCTTTGGGGCACTTTGTTGGTATATATATATATATATATATATACTTCTACCGTTGTGAGCAATATCCTGCCTTCCGTGAAATACTTAGACTACTCTAAGCATAACTCCACGCATCACTTACCTGGGAGTTGCCAGATGCACCCTGGGAACCGCAGTCCTTAAAGCAACTTGGGAACTGTGATAGGTGAACACAGCATCAGAGGGGAGTAGCGGACTATGCACCAATCGCAGTGCGGCAAGATATATTTAAATGCACAGCGTGAAAAAGCCTCTTGTGACATCATGGCGCTGATGAAGGCAGGACTAGGCTGAAATGCATTCACCAAACAATTTCAAATAAAGAAGCTTCCTCTGTTCCCCAATGTGGCCTCTGCTCTTTCTTTCTGGGAGGAGTTTTTGTGGAGATGGTAAACGCGTCAACCAGAGACGCGGTACAGAGGCTCCCGTTTCTCAAATCGGCCTGGATGTCACTGGCCTTTGCTCCGGCATCGTTTTTCACTTCAAGGTATTGAAGGATCCAGGCCCGCCTTCAAGTTCGGATGAACACGCAGCGGTGCAGCGAGGGTATTAACCTTGGTCAGGGCGAAATGCATTGGCATATTTGCCCCCGCCTACTTGAAATCTGGACAAGAGGGCTGAAGCGGTCAAAGGGGACCCGAGGTGGTAACTTGTTTTTTAATTAGCAGGGGACTTCTACCGTTGTGAGCAATATCCTGCCTTCCGCGAAATACTTAGACTACTCTAAGCATAACTCCACGCATCACTTACCTGGGAGTTGCCAGATGCACCCTGGGAACCGCAGTCCTTAAAGGAACTTGGGAACTGTGATAGGTGAACACAGCATCAGAGGGGAGTAGCGGACTATGCACCAATCGCAGTACGGCAAGATATATTTAAATGCACAGCGTGAAAAAGCCTCCTGTGACATCATGGCGCTGATGAAGGCCGGACTAGGCTGAAATGCATTCGCCAAACAATTTTAAATAAATAAGCTTCCTCTGTTCCCCGATGTGGCCTCTGCTCTTTCTTTCTGGGAGGAGTTTTTGTGTGTATATATATATATATATATATATATATATATATATATATATATATATATATATATATATATATATTACCTACTGGCGGTCGCCAGTAGGTAGTTATAGTTAGGACCCTGTTTCCATAGGAAATCCGCAACATTCTATTTTGAATAACTTTGGCGCCGGTCGACGAATCCTCGCGAATTTCTCAAAATAGGTGGGGCGCTATGCTCTGCTCCTACCCTGAAAGTCTCGGGGGGATTCGTCAAGCGGGGGCTGAGATAAAAGGGGGTTCCCAAAACGCGTTTTTCCCATGCATTTTTCCATAGGACCTTTAGACAGGGCTACAGCCCGAACGGCTGAACAGAATTACTAGAAATTTGGCAGGGAGGTAGTCCTCAGGTCAAGGAAGTGCCTTTTGTAGGTTTGGTGTAAATCTGTTCAGTAGATTCTGAGAAAATAGCCTTTAAATCAATATATATATCTGAGCCAGCTTACGGTACGCTTACCGTAAGCTTACCGTACGCGTACGGTGGCGTGCGCGAGCGCGATTCTGATTGGCTGTTAGATCTTAGTAAACATTCGAATCGGCCGAAACCAGGAAGCGGCGGCCGCCATTTCGTGTGTTTCACTCAGAAAAAAAAGAGTGATAACAAGAAAAGGGGGCAAGGAGGAGAGTTACAGACCCCCTTACATTTGTGAGGGGGTCAAAGAAGGACAGAAAAGTACAAAGAAAACATTTATTGATTTTAAAAAAAATCACGGGGTACGCGTACGGTAAGCGTACGGTAACAAAAAAATAAATAAAAGAAATGAAATTCAGATTTAAGTGTTTAGATATTAGGGGGCTCTAAAAAGAGCCGTTGTGTTTATGAAGTTATTTTTTATTGGTACCTACAAGTAAGTACCGATGCAGAGTCTAAGGTTCAAGAGGAAGACTCTGTTCCCTTCATCATTGAAGTGCACACCATCTCCTCTATAAATGTCTTGCATGTCGTAACGCAAGTTGTTGTGGTAAATGGAACCCATACCATAGTCACGGAGGAAAGCAGAAACAGATTTGTTGACGTGCTTTCTTGCTTTGTCAATCTGCGGACAGAAATGATTGGACCAGTTCCATTTTTGCCTTTGGCATATGTTGGAAAACACAAAGGCAGTTTTAGGGAAAAGTGAAAACAGTTGTGCAAAGGTGTCCTTCATAAGCATTTCCAGACCTACCCCAGTCAAAGTGCCTAGGTCATTGCCACCACAGTGCACTATTATGAGGTCAGGGTGTTGGATTTGCATGAAGGATTTCACCAATGGCATCAATTGGTGCCACTTTAACCCTCTCTGACCAATCCATTTAATGTCTACATTTGGCAAAGCAAGGTCTCTCACAATACCTGTTTTCTCTGCAAACTTTTCACTCCAGAAGACATAGCTGTGTCCTACAATCCACACTGTGAACATCTTCAAAGGAGATCTGGATGCACTCAGGAGGTGTAATTCAGTAGAATGGTAAAAAGAAATGAAAGACAGTTTGGAAATGGAGGCATACATATTTTTTTATAAAAAAAAGAACTGATTGGCTGTTTCATACCATTCTACACTAAAAACTAGGCTGTATGTATAAATTTATAGAAGCATGTTTTGTATTGGTACAGAAAAATGTGTTACCAAAGAACAGTACTATGGATTTGCTGTAAGGTTTGAAAAGTCAAGCACTCTTGCTCTGTGGAATTGAAACATTGTTTGGCGAACTTCTGACCTAACTCCACACAGCAGTGTTCCATGAGCTGTTGCTATGGTAGCAGGCAGAAGTCAAGTTGGGGGAAGGGTACTAGGCAGAAGTCAAGTTGGGGGAAGGGTACTTTTGGAAAAGGGTTGGTTTTCAACCAATAGAAATGTGTGATTACATTTGAAAAAAAGGGGGAAGCACTGAGATTTGAAACTTACATGTATATGTGTGGAAAAATAGAGGGAAACTTTGCCATTATCTGGTTCTGCTGAGAGGAGAGAGGTGTAGAGAACAGAGATCCTGGCTCTGATAATCTGCTGTTTGAGTGCCACATTTCTTTCACAACTAACTAATTTTAAAGGTGAGTTTAGAGTTTGAGAGGAGATGTATATGGTAAATTAAGAAATGAATAATAGAAATGTAATTCTTTTTGTTGAAGTTGTGTTTATTATTTTCTGTTTTGGGAGAAATTTAAATGTGAGGAACATGTAAAATAATATGGACTATGTTTTCACGATAAATTAAGGTGTATTGGTATAAAAAAAGAATAGTTTAAGGGTTTGAGGTTGGACTCAGTAATGCAAATACATTCAGCATCACTAAGGCTGGTTGCCCTTGGTGGAATGTAGGCAGTCACCCAGGTTACACATGTTGGGAAATATAGGCAGAGATTTATTGTGTACAACTCTGGTAATTTTATATTTGCATTAGTAGGAAAAAGGGGGAGCGATTTTTTGGTGCAGAAGCAGACTCTTAGCACACACCCTGCTCCTTTCCATGTATAATCATGCACAGTATTTACAAGCGAGTGGGGTTTGAGGTTTCAGTCTGTAATGCAAATACATTCAGCATCACTAAGGCTGGTTGCCCTTGCTGGAGTGTAGGCAGTCACCCAGGATACACATGGTGGTGGTCTGAAAAAGCAGTCTGGACATGGGCTTTTTAAAAAATCTGAAAAGTGGATTCATAATGTGTCAGTCTGTAAAAGTGATTATCACTTGCCAAAAAAAAATGAGCAGTAAGTGTGCTTTCAAATTGGCAAAGAAATTTCGTTTTGTGACTAATGTGAAAACATGACTCTGTGTGCAAATAGGAATTACAGCCAGAGATTTATTGCGTTTTGCTCTGGTGATTTCACAGTTGCATTAGTAGGAAAAAGGGGGAGCGATTTTTTGGTGCAGAAGCAGACTCTTAGCACACACCCAGCTGCTTTCCATGTAGAATCATGCACAGTATTTACAAGCGAGTGGGGTTTGAGGTTTCAGTCTGTAATGCAAATACATTCAGCATCACTAAGGCTGGTTGCCCTTGCTGGAGTGTAGGCAGTCACCCAGGTTACACATGGTGGTGGTCTGAAAAAGCAGTCTGGACATGGGCTTTTTAAAAAATCTGAAAAGTGGATTCATAATGTGTCAGTCTGTAAAAGTGATTATCACTTGCCAAAAAAAAGAGTAGTAAGTGTGCTTTCAAATTGGCAAAGAAATTTCGTTTTGTGACTAATGTGAAAACATGACTCTGTGTGCAAATAGGAATTACAGCCAGAGATTTATTGCGTTTTGCTCTGGTGATTTCACAGTTGCATTAGTAGGAAAAAGGGGGAGCGATTTTTTGGTGCAGAAGCAGACTCTTAGCACACACCCAGCTGCTTTCCATGTAGAATCATGCACAGTATTTACAAGCGAGTGGGGTTTGAGGTTTCAGTCTGTAATGCAAATACATTCAGCATCACTAAGGCTGGTTGCCCTTGCTGGAGTGTAGGCAGTCACCCAGGTTACACATGGTGGTGGTCTGAAAAAGCAGTCTGGACATGGGCTTTTTAAAAAATCTGAAAAGTGGATTCATAATGTGTCAGTCTGTAAAAGTGATTATCACTTGCCAAAAAAAAAGAGTAGTAAGTGTGCTTTCAAATTGGCAAAGAAATTTCGTTTTGTGACTAATGTGAAAACATGACTCTGTGTGCAAATAGGAATTACAGCCAGAGATTTATTGCGTTTTGCTCTGGTGATTTCACAGTTGCATTAGTAGGAAAAAGGGGGAGCGATTTTTTGGTGCAGAAGCAGACTCTTAGCACACACCCAGCTGCTTTCCATGTGGAATCATGCACAGTATTGACAAGCGAGTGGGGTTTTTTTTGTGTTGAAATTTTTTATTGAATTTTATAAGACAAATACATTAGAGCATATGCAATAATAAATAAAAGAGAATAAATTCATGTTAAAAGGAATCATGGAATAAGATATTAATAAATAAATACGATATAAATATGCGTTTAAATAGATACATACTAATTAATGCAACGATGAGATCAAAACCCAAAATGACATGTAATAAGAGTGAACTATAGGGAAAAGAGAGAGGAGAAAAACATAGTAGAATAAAGAGTGCTGGAAATATAGAGAAATAAAACAAAGGAAAAATAATTAAATAAAAACAGAAGAATACCACAACGGAGGAAGCAAAGGATTGGAGGGGAACAAAGAGAAGAGAAAAAACAAAGGACAGAAAAGTGAAAGCTGATTAGTGTGTTTGAGTAGAAGTGGAGGCCGGAGAATCAGCAGCATTTGATTTAAGAAATGGAGACCATATTCGAAGAAAAGTGTCATTTTGATCCTGAAGGTTATAGATTGTACGTTCATGGGAGGCAGTTTGCATCATGGCCACCAACCAGTCCTCCTGTGATGGAGGCAAAGTTGATTTCCAATGACGCAGTATACATATTTTGGCAGTAGCAATTGAAGTATGAAAAAGACGGAGTTGTGGCTTTGTGAGCTTTGGGGAATGACGTAAGTCATGTAGGAGAATGTTAGTAGATGTAAGTGGCAATTTTAGGGGCATAGTGGATTTCAAGGTAACACCGATAAAAGTCCAATAGGATTGGATACTAGGACATTCACAAATGATATGAGTAATATCACAACCTGAATTGGAGCATCTCCAACAGTTAGAATGAGAGAGAAGACCAGCTTGGTGTAATTTGACAGGAGACCAGTGCCAATCATGCAGAATTTTGAAAAGACAAAATTTGAGCCTTGATTCACGGGCTCCCTTATTTAAATTCTCTAGAATCAAATCCCACTCAGTATCGGAAAAGGAAATTGAGAGACGAGATTGCCATTTACGCTGGAGATCATGTGAAAGAGATTTAGAAAAAAGATGAGATGAAAAAATGTTGTATATACCAGAAGTAACACCCTTAAGTTTCCCCCAAATGTGCAAATAGGATAATATAGGGGAATCCTGCAGGAGCCATGGTGATGTTCCCATATGGGTCTTCAAACATTGTTGGAGTTGAAGATATTTGGAAGAATGATGAAGGGGAAGATCAAATTCTACCCTGAGCTGAGAGAATGACTTAAAATCCCCATCATGCAGAAGTTGATCCGGATAGAGAATACCTGCAGCTCGCCATTCAGGCCAGGATAACATACGACCATTAATACGGATCCCCGAATTATTCCACAAGGGAGCCTTAGCATGGATTCTTGAGTTTGAGCCTAATAATCTATGACTTCTCTGCCAGGATTTATGCATGGCAGATAGTATCGGGTTTTTTGGGTCAAAACGACTAGAGCCAGTACCATACAGAGGAGAAAGGTTTGATTCTGAGGATAGGAGATGTCTTTCTATTTGAACCCATTGTGGTAAATCTTTGATGCCAGGTAAAAAATATGAGAGTTGGGAAATATGTAACGCCAAAGAGTAGTGTTCAATAGATGGAAGGCCAATTCCGCCAGATAACTGGTGAGCCTTCAACTTAGTGATAGCAAGGCGAGGCTTCATAGTACCCCAGATGAAAGTTTTAATCTGGGCATCTATTGATCGAAGTAAGGATAGAGGGATCTGCAAAGGAAGCATACCTAGAATGTATATAAATCTCGGAAGGGTAACCATTTTAACCGCCTGAGTTCTGCCCCAAAGAGAAAGACCCAAAGCCTTCCATTTGTCAAAATCCCGTTGCATTTGGGATATAAGAGGAGATAAATTATCTGCAACCATGTCTTGCAAACCTTTATTAACGAGGACACCCAAGTATTTAAGGCGTGAAGGCTGCCAATGAAAAGGGAATCCAAAAATGGCTGCTTTTGTGGTACCGTTAGAGATGGGCAGAGCCTCACTCTTGTCCCAATTAATCTTATACCCTGAAAAAGAGGAGAAATCATTAATAATGTGAAGAAGAGAAGGAATCGACCGGGGAAGACGAGTAAGGGTGAGTAGGATATCATCAGCATATAAGTATATTTTAGAATGTCCAATTGGAAGGGGGACACCAGAGACCTCATCAGATTGACGAATGGTGGCGGCCAAAGGCTCCATAGCCAGAAGAAACAAAAGAGGGGATAGTGGACATCCTTGACGTGTCCCTCTCTTAATGGTAAAGGTGTCTGATAGAAACCCACCACAATTTACCTGAGCAGAAGGGTGATCGTATAATAAGCGTACCTTATCAATAAATTTCGTGCCTAAACCAAATCTATCCATGACCTTGAAGAGATAGTTCCATTCGATGCGGTCGAACGCCTTTTCTGCGTCAAGTGAAAGGGCTAACGCATCATCCTTAAGATGTTGAGCCGACCATAGTGCATGGGCCAGAGAACGCAGATGGTTCCGAGAGGAACGACCCGGTACAAAGCCAACTTGAGAATGGTGTATCAAGGAAGGCAAGACTTTACGCAAACGCGAAGCAAGAATGCTGGCCAAGATTTTAATATCAGAGTTCAATAGAGAGATGGGGCGATAGCTACTGCAGAGCTGGGGGTCCTTACCTGGCTTTGGAAGCACAACAATAATAGCCTTGTTAGAAAGAGGTCCTAGTGAAGATGAACTATCCGCCTCCTGGAATGCGGCATGCAGGGTATCAATAATATTGTGACCTGCCCAGCGATAAAACTCAGGGGGAAATCCATCTTCACCAGGGGCCTTGTGATAAGGCAGGGCAGTAATCGCACTAGAAACCGCATCTCTGGTTATTTCACCCTCTAGGATGGCTCTGCCCTCCGCCGAAAGAGAAGGAAGATGCACTTTAGCAAGAAATGCTGTCATTTTATCCGAGTCCATTCTATTATCGGAGGTGTAAAGAGATTCGTAAAAGGAGGCGAACTCATTAACAATGTCTTGAGGTTTCATGCACAGGTGACCTTGCGCAGATCTAATGGCCGGAATGGCCATGGACGCCTCCCTCTGACGCAGCTGCGCGGCTAATAACCTTCCCGCCTTTTCCCCTTGCTCGTAATGCCGGCCTTTCATTTTCTGTAAAGCGTATTCTGCTTTAGATGTAAAAAGGCTATTTAAGGCCATTCGAGCTTGCTCAAGTAATTTACGGTTTTGTAGAGACGGAGATGTGGTGTATAAACGAGAATAAGTTTGTATGTCAGATTCGAGCTCACTTTGTCTCCTTGCATTTTGTTTATTAGCAATTGCTGCATCGCGCATTAATTGCCCCCTCAAAGTAGCCTTCGCCGCAGCCCAGAGAGTCCTGCTGGAGGTGACAGACCCCTGATTAGTAGAAAGATAATTTTGAAGGTGAGATTGCAGCTGGGACTTACCAGCAGGAGTCCTGTGGCGTTGGATGTTCATTCGCCATGGTTTACGTCCAGGCCGAGAAAGAGCCAGATCAAGGGAGAGGAGAACCGGAGAGTGATCAGCCAAGGCCGCTTCCAGGATGCAGGAGTCTGTAACGAATTGAACTGTGCTATGAGAAATAAGGAAGTAATCAAGACGAGAAAATGTACCATGGGCCGATGAAAAGAAAGTATATTCCTTATCCGTTGGATGGCTGAAACGCCAATGGTCAACCAGTCCAATATCTGATATGATGTCCCCCAACAAGGCTCTGTCTGACGCATTGCCCTTGTCTAATGGGCCAGTTTTGTCTAGAATGGAATCTTGCGTTACATTCCAGTCTCCGCCAATCAAATATTGTGATGCATTAATTTCAAGCAACAAACGGGATAATTGAAGAAAGAATGTTTTTTTGGTACCCGTAGGGGCATAAACAGACCCTACACAGATGTGAGACTCTCCAATTTTAAGTTTGGCAAATACATAACGGCCATTTACATCTGACCATGTTTTAGAGACAGTGACCGGGAGGGATTTGCGAAGGAGGATTGCTACTCCACATTTGCGGAGGGGGCCTGTATCTGAGGAATCGTCTTGCTGGACGCTACTATGGATAACCTTGCCCACCCAGTCTCTGCAAAGTTTATCTGATTCTAGAGCATCCAAATGGGTCTCTTGAAGCAAGGCCACATCCACATGTTTGGTCTGGAGATAGGAGAGTACTTTCTTCCGCTTTATGTAATGGGTGAGGCCATGTACGTTCCAAGTGATCGCATTAAGAGAGTGTGCCTGTGTCATAGTAGAATATAAATCAGAAGGAAGAAAATAAAGCACAAAACAACGTGTTGAACCAGACAAAGAGAAAAGGGAGAGAGATGACAAAAGGAAGGGGAAACAGAAAGAAAATAAGTGGAAGCAGTACTTCTAATCTAGATGAAATGCATAAAGAAAACCATAAAAAGATAAAGACGAAAGGAGGTAAAATTTAGAAAATAGTACAGTAATAAAGAAACTATAGAATAGTAGCGAGTAAAGAACAAGAAACCGGAAAACTGTTACCCGCGGGTCTGGGCGCACTAGAGCGCCGCCGCGGGAAAAGACCCCACAGAAAGAGAGAAACAATTAAGAAAGCATTAATAATATGGAAGGGAAACCCGAAAGAGCAATATAAAAGAGAACAGAAGAAGGTAGAGAAAGCCAAATAAAGGTTGAGACGCGACACTACATAAGAGGAGAAATCTTACAGTAATTAAATGTGAGGTAACATTAAGTGCATAAAACATATCATACACATATCAAAAAGCCTACACCAATATGCATACGAGCAAATAAAATAATACAACTATAATCAAACAATTAGGCGCCAATGCACCCGAGTAACTGCAAAACCAGTTAAGAATATGCAATAAAATTGTAACATGAAAAGTAAGAAATGCAGGGAAAAAAAAAGAATAGCATTATAAGGCAGAGATATAGCAGAAGGCATAGTGAAAAGGAAAAGAGATAAGATAAGAAGCTAGTGAGAAAAGAGGTGAAAAAAAAGGCAATCAGATATTATAAGAACAGCGAAAAATGCCAAAAATATAATAATGATTTAACAATAGAAACAAGGCTCGCAAGGACCAAAAGTCCACCATAAGCTGCCAAGAGGTCAGGAAGTAACTTTTTCCACAGGAGGAAGTATTATTCAGTCCGCATCTGAAGGGATTTTAAGAGGAGAGCGAGACTTGTCTCTTTGTAAGTCTTGTGGGAATGTGGCTGCCGAAACCGATTGTATTGCAGACTTCCTATCTTCTTGTGAGCGATGAAGTCGTTCGAGGTCCCTGCCCCGAGGTCTAGGGCTACTAGGAGGGCGCCTGTTACGTTCTGACATTGAAGTAGAAGATTTAAGGAGTGATTGGGACGGAATTGGCTGTGAGGATGCAGCGAGAACCTCCATATCTTGAGGTTGAAGGCAGTCCAAAAATTGCTGAAGATGTTCTGGATCAAAAAAGTCCTTGGAGACTCCATCTTTGGTAACACGAAAACGTGCAGGTTCAAATAGGCCATATTTGATATCTAATTGACGTAACTGAGGTCGCATGGAGAGAAAGGCCTTCCGCCGTTCGTTGGTTTCCTTGGAGAAATCAGCTGCCATATGAATGCGATGGCCTTCAAAAGAGAAGGAACCTTGAAGTCGAGCAGCAGACAGTAGTTGTCTAGTTTGGTCATGTCGGAGAAAACAAGCAATGATCGGCCGTGGGCGCGCGGCAGGATCACCACGAGGAGGACCAATTCTATGAGCCCGCTGTATCTCCAGAGGTGGGGTAAAAGAAATACCAGTCATCTGAGGAAGTATACGACACAGAAATGCACTGGAACTCTGCCCTTCAATACGCTCTGGAAAACCAAAGAAACGAACATTATCCCTCCTGCTTCTGTCTTCCAAATCAATAAGTTTGCTATGGAAGGATAGGAGGTCTCGTTCTTTATTGGGAAGGGAGTCCAAGTGGTTCTCCACCGTCTGAACTCTGGAGTCAAGAGATTCAATCTTCGCATGAAAGTTGGTGAATTCTGCTTTAATTGATTTAGTCTCCTCAGCTAATGATGTAATTGTGAGTTTCATGTCATCTAAACGGCGACTAACCTCAGATATTTCGTGTAAAATACGTTGCAGAGTTGCCGCCGATGTCTGCCCCCCATTAGAGGTCGAAGCCGAGGGTAAAGCGGGAGGAGAGGAGGCAGTACCTTTCGTTGGCATGTTAATGGTCTGCTTAAGAGCTTCGGCAAAGAGAAGTGGCTTAGAAGACTTATTTCCTTGCCTAGGGGCAGGCATTTGAGGAAAATATTTGACAGAAACTTTGAAAATGCGTGAAGGCGTCTTGCTGGTAGACAGTTCTTGTATATAAACACAAAAATACAACAATTCCAGACACTAGAATGTAAAAGTACATCACATGAAGGGGAAAACCCTGCTTAGTTATCCCCAAAACCACAAGCAAAGGGTTAAAGCATTGATGAAGATAGTGTAACTGTCGCCATGCTCAAAGGCGCATAAATAGAGTGAAACAGCATATAAACCACAGTTGTATTTGCAGAATGAACAGGGAAATCATGAGCCACATCAAAGCAAAGAGTACACAACCTGACTGAAAAGGTTGACTAAAGCACCATAATGACATTAAATTAAGACATGCTATTATATGCGTCACCCAAGTTGCATTAAAAGAGTCATTTCCAGGCAGCACCAGTCGAAGGGGCGAAACTATGAGGCCACTCATAAGAGGATGAAAAAAATTTTAGAAATTTGAAAAGTTCAGTTTTGAGTGACAGTCGTGACTTGTTCTTGCAGGAAAAACATTAACTTTGCAGAGAGTGTGGCGCAAAATGACTGACTGAGGTAAATGACAAAAAGCGCCACAATAAAGTTATAAAAGGAGTTAATCCTACCAGCAGCAGACCAGCAGCACAACAAGAACCATGACTCCTGTGAGGTAATATTGCTGAGGAAAATAAAGCAGACAAAATTGAAGGAGGCGCGACTACATGAGGAGGCAGGTATTCAGCAGTAATAGCAAGGGCGGGACTTCATGAGGAAGGCGCCTGACAGCAGCAGCGAAGGCGCGGCCTCATGAGGAGGCGGGCGCTCGACATCCACAGGAGCCCGACCTCGTAAGGAAGCGGGTGCTCCTCAACAGCAACAAAGGCGCGGCCTCATGAGGGGCCAGGCGCACTCCATGAGTAGCAGAGGCGCGTCTTCAGGGGGAGGATGAGGCAGCCGAAGGAAGCACGTCAGGCGGGCTGCGTCAGGTAAGCAGCGCCACACAATCTCGTCAAGGTGAGCAACACCAGGAAGACTGCGCTGTCACATCCCTGGAACACGCTCAAATCGTGCCCCCCACCTTCCGGCAAGCACAGGGCACGTGAAGAGGACTCCAAAGCAGGTAAGGAGTAAAATATTTCTGTTAAGAGCCCATCCCGCGGCGGAGCTCACTCGTCAGGCGGCCATCTTCCTGCGTGGCCAGACCACGCCCCAAGCGAGTGGGGTTTGAGGTTTCAGTCTGTAATGCAAATACATTCAGCATCACTAAGGCTGGTTGCCCTTGCTGGAGTGTAGGCAGTCACCCAGGATACACATGGTGGTGGTCTGAAAAAGCAGTCTGGACATGGGCTTTTTAAAAAATCTGAAAAGTGGATTCATAATGTGTCAGTCTGTAAAAGTGATTATCACTTGCCAAAAAAAAAGAGCAGTAAGTGTGCTTTCAAATTGGCAAAGAAATTTCGTTTTGTGACTAATGTGAAAACATGACTCTGTGTGCAAATAGGAATTACAGCCAGAGATTTATTGCGTTTTGCTCTGGTGATTTCACAGTTGCATTAGTAGGAAAAAGGGGGAGCGATTTTTTGGTGCAGAAGCAGACTCTTAGCACACACCCAGCTGCTTTCCATGTATAATCATGCACAGTATTTACAAGCGAGTGGGGTTTGAGGTTTCAGTCTGTAATGCAAATACATTCAGCATCACTAAGGCTGGTTGCCCTTGCTGGAGTGTAGGCAGTCACCCAGGATACACATGGTGGTGGTCTGAAAAAGCAGTCTGGACATGGGCTTTTTAAAAAATCTGAAAAGTGGATTCATAATGTGTCAGTCTGTAAAAGTGATTATCACTTGCCAAAAAAAAAGAGCAGTAAGTGTGCTTTCAAATTGGCAAAGAAATTTCGTTTTGTGACTAATGTGAAAACATGACTCTGTGTGCAAATAGGAATTACAGGCAGAGATTTATTGCGTTTTGCTCTGGTGATTTCACAGTTGCATTATTATCACTTGCCAAAAAAAAGAGTAATAAGTGTGTTTTCAAATTGGCAATGAAATTACGTTTTGTGACTATTGTGAAAAGAAATGTAGTAATATATTTAAATAAAATAAAGGATTTTTATTTTAGTTTTTTTCAGGTATTGCTGAAGAGCAGTGAACAAAATTTAAGATGCCTACAAAATCCAGAGTTAAAAAAACCCACAAAAAAAACCTATATTTGAAGACAACTGGAGGACCAAAGTTAGTAGAAGATGCTCATGTTGGGAAAAAGAAAAAATCTTCTGGTAAGCAGACAAAACAATTTCTAAAAAATATATTCAAAAGAAGGAAAAATGTACAAAATGTCTGTACTGGAAAGAATGTTTTGAAAAGAAAAGGACAGGAAAAAATTGAGAATTTAGTTAATGCAAATATACCTTCTGCAACTGAAAAGATTTACATAAATAGAAAAACAGCGTTTAAAGAGATACGTAGAAAAATGTTTCAGAGAAGAGTTATGTCCAATTTGATAAAGGATGTGAAGAAATATAAGCAAAAGACTAAGTTTTATAAAAAAAAAAAAGAAATTGAAGCCATTGCAGCAAAGGCATTAGAATTAAAAAGGAAACTATTCATTTTAATTTTGAATAGGATGCGTACATTAGACAAAATGGTTAATGTACTGAAATCACATAGCAAAAGGAAAAGAGTAGTGAACAGAACAAACTTTTCTAAAGTGTTTTTAGGAAAGTGGATGCATAGTTCAAGTAGTGAACCTTTTTTTAACGAAGAGAGCTATTTTCAAAGTAATAGTTTGCTGCATGCAGTTGACACCAGAGGTCGTGCTTACGAAGTGAAAAATGGTTGCATAATGGAGAAGGAGATAATGGTTCCAAGAGATGAGGTACAAGTGATGGCGGATGAGGCTATGGGGAGACGTCCTAAAGCCCCAGTGTACACTTGGAATTGTAGTAGTATTTGCACTGTGCGTCAGGAATCTATTGACAAATTTCGTGAGTTTCTAAGAGAATATAGTAAAAAAAGTATAAAACAGAAGATTAAGGTGCTTCAAAGTCTGGATCCATGCAGAGTGAGAGAGAATACTGGTTTGCAGGGTCATTCTCTGGCTTGTCTATCTAGAAAAGTGTGTAATAGTGTTTTCCATCATTTTAGGATGCTGGCTGTTCATCATACTGAAATGAGAAAGTTTGTGAGACGGTTGTATTTTGCCAAAAGTCCAGCAATAAAGTTAAATGAATTGAATAGGGCTCTGTTCCGAGGAACGGTATCAGATGTAGAGAAGGTTGTTGATGAAATTCAGTTTTGTTACTTTGGTCCTGAACAAAACAGTGCAGAGAAGGACACAGTAAATGAGGAAGAAGTGGAAGAGAATGTAGAACCCTCTGTAAGTAACACATTTAATGATCACATAACAAAATTTGCAATAATCTCTAATGAAAGACCAAATTTTACTTGTATTTGTTGCCGCAGAACTCATTATAGAAAACAAACTAGGAATGTTGATCTCTACAGAAAGAGTGAAAATGAAGATAATTATAAGTGGAAGGATTTTGCCACATATATATTTCTTGAAAATTGTTTTGATTTGGGTGAAGATCAGCGTATTTGTAAATACTGTTACAACAAGTTAGAGGAAAATAGAATGCCGACCAGAGCTGTACATAATAATTTAGAATTGGATGCTATTCCTGCTGAACTTTCTGAATTAAATACATATGAGTCAATGTGTTCATCCGTTCCAGACCATAGTACGTATGGAGCCCAAAACTGGTAAATTACCTCCTTCAGATTTACTGAGAGGTTTAAAAGGTAGAGTGGTGTATTTGCCCTTGGATTTGAAAAAAAATATGGAAACTATTGATGCGGATACTGTGGAAACTGAACCATTAATTATTCTGGTTAATGGTGTACCTACAAAGAATAAGAAGATTTGGCAGGAGCTGGTAGATGTGCGGAAAGTACAAAGAGCAAATTTGTATTTGAAAAGGAATAACAAATGGTATGAATCAATTTATATAGAAGAAGAAGAAGAAGAAGATTTACAAGAAGACACAGAAACACCAACTGGACAAATTGAAAAAGTGGACAAGTCAAAGGAAGAAGAAATTTATGAACATTTTAGCATACATCCTCTTCATTCAAAAGAAGTTATGGGAGACAATATTGATCTCTTTCAGATGAAGAAAGCAAAAGGAACTCCCGTGAGTGTATGGGAGGAGAGCTTGGAAGCTCGATGTTTTCCCCAGCTGTTTCCTAAAGGAAAAGGAGGACGATACGATGAACGTCCGGAACAGATTCCAGCTTCTGAGTATCGGACTACAAGACTATATGCTGAAGATCCCAGATTTCGACAAAGTATTCCTTATTTGTTCCATCTTTTATTTGAAAGTGATTTGTCTGCACTGTCTTATGCAGTAAATCACATTTTAAAAAGTGGAGTACATTTACAAAATGTATCTGCTAAGGATTTTATGGAGAAAGTGCAGCACCGAGATGATCATTTGGAAACACAACTGATCAATCTGATGGCTTGTCAGCGTGGGACAAACGAATATTGGTACCGACGTCATGGTGAATTAAAATGCATGTTACGGAATTTAGGAACACCAACATGGTTCGTTACCCTAAGCTGTGCTGAGTACGCTTGGGATGATTTACTGGATTTTCTACGAGAGGCAAATTCAAACATTAAAAACATCGAATACAAGACAGCAGGAGAACTGTGCTCATTGGATCCGGTTAATGTTTGCAGATATTTCAATCATAGATTTGAGGCTATGATGTCCTTCATCTGCAATAAAAAAAATCCACCTCTTGGAGAAGTAGTAGATTTCTTTTGGAGAAAAGAGTACCAAGCAAGAGGTGCTCCTCATATTCATATGCTGTTGTGGATCAAGGTTGCCCCAAAGTTTGGAACAGATACTGATGAAGCAGTGTTATCTTACATTGAAGAATATGCAACATGTGCTATACCAAAAAGCACAGAAGAGAAAAAGTTAAAGGAGCAAGTTTTACGTTTCCAAAGTCATCGGTGTGGAAAATACTGTCGACGGAAATACAAGAGCAAAGATAAATACTACACTAAATGTCGATTTGGATTTCCTAGACTTGTTCTTTCAAATGGAAGAGTAAACAGTTTTATGTCAGCTGTGAGACATACTATCACAAGAAAATCACCTAAGAATACCTACAACCTAAAAAGAAAAGAAGAATCAAAAAATATAAATGACTACAACCCAGTCATTTTATCCATGTGGAACGCTAACATGGATATACAGTATGTAGCTGAATTACGAAATCAGAAAAAACAGAATTGAAGGAAATGTGGGAAGAGATTTCTCATGAGAAGACTGTCAGTAAGAAGCTGTACAGTTTCAGTTTGAAGATGTTATCGCATCGAGAAATTGGATCCTACGAATGTTCAGATAGGTTATCTTCTGCAAGTCTCTACTCGAAATCAAGAAGAATAATTTGGGCAAGTTTAGGCCTTGCAGCAATGAGAAATCGGGTACTAAAATCTGTTGGAGAAATTGAATATTTGGCCGAGAATGACCCAGAAAGTACAGATATTTTGAAATCAAACATGTTGGACACATATTATCCCAAGAGAAGTCAACATCTGGAGAACATGTGTCTCTATGAAGTGCTGCAGAACTACATTTATTCACGGAAAGCCGCAGAAGACATCAACAATGGAAAATATAAAGTCATTGGTGAGGAAGGATGTTTGGTGAAGCAAACAAAAGGAAGTTTGATAAATCACAGGAAGCTGAGTTGCGACACTACTGACAAGAAGGAATTTTACTACTTGGCTCTTTTACAGTTGTTTAAACCATGGCGTACAGAGGATGAACTACTGGGAGAATTTCAAAGCTATGAAGATTCTTTTAATGCTTGCAAAGACAGCATACAATGCAGTACATTCTCAAGTTATCTGCAAATGTTAAATGAAGAAATTGAACAGGAAACTACAATTGCAGCAGAAATAGCTAGAGACAGTTCTCAGGACAGCCAAAGTTCAGAAACACTCAGTCAAGATCCCCTAGGACAACCAATCGTTGAAAATGAAGCATCAATAGCCATGAATGAAGTGGAAACGGCTATGAATCAAGCTCAAGAAGAATTTGTAGACTTACAAAATTTGGAAAGACAACTGAATGAAGAGCAGCAACAAATTTATGAAGAGATCAGAAAAAAAATTGATCACGGATTTCTACATGAAAAAAAAGAGTGCTCATGCACATCATTTTATCCAATCAGGATGTATGTAAGCGGACAAGCTGGAACTGGAAAAAGTTTCCTAATTAAAGTCATCAGAAGCTACCTACAGCAAAAAACGGATTCTACTTTGTCTTGTGTGGTTACTGCTCCAACTGGGTTAGCAGCATATAACATAAAAGGAATCACTTTACATCGTTTGCTAATGTTACCAGTGGAGCATGAGAACAAAATACAATACAACAAGCTAACTGGAGAAGCATCCTTGGAAGTTTCAAGAGTATTGAAGAAGATGCAAGTTCTCATTATTGATAAGGTGAGCATGGTTTCAAACTTAATGCTTGCCTTTGTGCATTTAAGAATGCAGCAAATTTTGAAGACAGACTATGACATGTTATTTGGTGGAAAACACGTCATAGTTTTTGGAGATCTTTTGCAACTTACTCCAGTTAAAGGACAACCAGTGTTTAATATTGTCACACATGAAGACACGAAGAAGTCATTGGGAAGCATCGGAAATACAAATATTTGGTCCTTCTTTGAGTACAAGGAACTTACTACTAATATGAGGCAAGCAAGCGATGAAGAATATGGAAGTATTCTGAAAGATATCAGAATTGGACTACTCACAGAAGTTGGCAAAAAAGCATTACAGAGTCGGCTGCTACATAATTTATTTCCAAAGGAAGAAATAGTTGCAGAGAAGATATACAAGAACATTGCAGAAAACAAAAGTGTCATCTGCAATGCACTGCTGATGACGTCACATATTACATCACTCATGACATGGTCAGTGACATCACTCATGACATCACTGATGACATCTCAAATGACATCACTGATGACATCACTGATGACATCATCCTTGTGATAGAGTGGCAGACCTCCTCTTCCCCTAATATAACCTTTGATACACACATTCAAAAATAGAAACTAAAATGTTCAAAATAATGGACATACCAATATCAGTTACAACAACCTACTCAGTAATTGTAAGATCCACATCCACATCCACTCATTCACCAACAGTCCTATACAGTCACTCATACATGTACTCACTCATCATATGTACTCATACACCTATACATCCTGTTACACAACGCCACCCATCCATGAGTGATGTCAGTGACCATGTCATGAGTGATGTAATATGTGACGTCATCAGCAGTGCATTGCGGGCGCGAGTTATAGTTAGCTGAACTAACTATAACGGGGGAATTTCATTGGTTTTTTACGAGTGAAATGTCCAGCTAACTATAACATGTGTGAAACCTTTGGTTTTTTCATTGAATTTCTAAGGTTTTTTAAATGCTAATTCCTAACTATAACGTGTGTGAAACCCATGTTTTTTTCAGTGAATATATATATATATATATATATATATATATATTCACTTAAAAAACCATAGGTTTCACACATGTTATAGTTAGCTGGACATTTACCTCGTAAAAAACCAATGAAATTCCCCCGTTATAGTTAGTAAAGGGAACTATAACTAACGCGACCGCAATCCACTGCTGATGGCGTCAGATATTACATCACTGTATTTATTCACTTATTTACCCATTTTTCTTTCCTTTAACCTTTAGCTATACATATTTAATAAATATTTATTTTACAGAAAGACACATATGTCATCAGTGATGTAATATCTGACGTCATCAGCAGTGGATTGCGGTCGCGTGAGTTATAGTTCCCTTTACTAACTATAACGGGGGAATTTCATTGGTTTTTTACGAGGGAAATGTCCAGCTAACTATAACATGTCTGAAACCTATGGTTTTTTAAGTGAATATATATATATATATATATATTCACTTAAAAAACCATAGGTTTCACACATGTTATAGTTAGCTGGACATTTCACTCGTAAAAAATCAATGAAATTCCCCCGTTATAGTTAGTGCTGGCAACTATAACTCACGCGACCGCATTCCTCTGCTGATGACGTCAGATATTACATCACTGTATTTAGACACTTATTTACCCATGTATTCTTCCATTAATCTTTAGCTATACATATATTACTAATATTTATTTTTCAGAAAGACACATATGTCATCAGTGATGTAATATCTGACGTCATCAGCAGAGGATTGCGGTCGCGTGAGTTATAGTTGCCAGCACTAACTATAACGGGGGAATTTCATTGGTTTTTTACGAGTGAAATGTCCAGCTAACTATAACATGTGTGAAACCTATGGTTTTTTAAGTGAATTTGCAAGGTTTTTTAAATGCTAATTCGTAACTTTAACGTGTGTGAAACCTATGTTTTTTTCTGTGAATTTCAAAGGTTTTTTAAATGCTAATTTATGTATGTTTTTTTTAATGGAATTTTCAGCTTGCGCGCACCGTGCGCGCATAGTGCCCGAACTTCGCAGAATTTTTTAAACTTCACGGATTTTTTTCCGTTTCTACCGTGCGCGCCGGGTGCGCGCACTCCGCGATTTTTTGAAAAAAAAATAACAAAAAATTGGGGGCCCTTGGGGGTCCTTCTGGGACCCCCTGACAAAGGCTAGGGGGTCAGGAACTATCCACCCTGCCCCCTTTTCAAGTTCTCCACCTTTGTTTTTCACCCCCTCAGACTGCGAGAGACAAAATGGCAGCCGACACTTCCTGGTTTCGACCGATTTGAATGTTTACCGACATCTAACAACCAATCAGAATTGCGCTCGCGCACGGTAGGGTGCGCGCACAGTGCGTGCACGGTGAGTGCGTATAAATATTGATATGGTTTTAAATGCTATTTTCTCAGGAAATACTGAACAGATTTACACCAGACCTGCAAAAGGCACTTCCTTGACCTTATGGCTACCTCTCTGCCAAATTTCACATAATTCTGTTCAGCCGTTCGGGCTGTAGCTGCGACTAAAGGTCCTATGGAAAAATGCATGAGAAAAACGCGTTTTGGGACCCCCTTTTTTTCGGCCCCTGCTCGACGAATCACCCTGAGACTTTCAGGGTACGAGCGGAGCGGAACGCCCCACCTATTTTGAAAATTTCGCAGGGATTCGTCAATCGGCGCCAAAGTTATTTCAAATAGAATTTTCAGATTTCCTATGGAAAATAGGTTGTAACTATAACTATCTACTGGCGACCGCCAGTGGGTATATATATTCACTGAAAAAAACAGAGGTTTCAGAGACGTTATAGTTAGAAATTAGCATTTAAAAAACCTTAGAAATTCACAGAAAAAACCATAGGTTTCAGGGGTGTTATAGTTAGCTGGACATTTCACTCGTACAAAGCCATAGAAATTCCTCCGTTATAGTTAGTTCTGCTAACTATAACTCGCGCGCCCATAATGCACTGCTGATGATGTCACATATTACATCATTCATGACATGGTCAGTGACATCACTGATGACATCACTCATGACATCTCAAATTCTTCTGTGAATTTCTAAGGTTTTTTAAATGCTAAATTCTAACTATAACGTCTCTGAAACCTATGATTTTTTCAGTGAATTTCAAAGCTTTTTTAAATGCTAATTTCTAACTATAACGTCTCTGAAACCTATGGTTTTTTCAGTGAATTTGAAAGGTTTTCTAAATGCTAATTTTTAAGTGTAATAGTAGTTATACCTATTTTTTTGAACTGATTTTCTACAGTAATTTTTTACTGTTTATTTATAAATATTTTATTCATTGAATAACATTATATATTTTTCTGAAGATTGAAAAAAAAATCTGAAATATTGTTTCATTTTTTTATTTTATTTTTTTATTTTAATATATTTATATTATTTTCTTTTAAAAAAGTGGGTGCGCGGATTCTACCTGCCATTTTGGAAACGTTGTGAAGGGTCCGCGTACGATGTGCAATGGCTGCGTGTTTTTCAGTTACATCATATACATTTAATATTACGTGATGTGCGCGATTGGTATGCGACCAGTCCGCGACTCCTGGTCCCATGCATTCATCACACATGCGCATTACGGTACATGATGTTAGCACGGTGGCGGGTTCAGCGTGACGTCATATACGCGCTGGGGCGTGCTGGGTGCGCGACTCCCGCAAATGTTTGTTAGGTTCTAAAATGATATGTATGTGTGTTTAATATACATATTAGAAAGAAGAAAACAGGAGCTAACCCGTTAACCCAGTTAAGACCGGGTAGATATGATATCAAAAAACAATGTCTCAACTAGAACATCATGCAAGGGGACTATTAAACATAAGAATTAATCAAAAACAACAAAAAGGGACAAGGGAGACCAAAGAGATATGAAAATTGTTATTTGTAATTAGAGGCACAGTAGGTATGTCCAATTTACAGTAACCATAACAATCATATGTGCACTGGTAGTGAAGTGAAAAAGTGAACGGCGCAGTGACATAAGTGTTTAAAATGACAACGCGGAACGGCGAGAGAACAATTGAATCCAATCAAAAGGGTCATACAGAAGTCACATAGAAATTTACACTTATAACACTATTAATCCGGTCTTGATTGGCCCTTTGAAAAGCCGCAATTAGCGTTGGCAGGTCGACGGCGTTTCAACCTCCTTTCGTTGAGGTCATCATCAGGACTATGGCTACGAAGGTTTTAAAAAAATATATATACCTCTGTTTCGCAGAAATAACGGGGATGATTTCTTAATAGCAGGGAAGTGACAGGGCGATTAGAAACTTGGGTACGTTGGAGATCTAATCACGAGTGTAGACTAAAGAATTATTCAAAATTGCATAAATTGCAGCCTGGAAGCAGTAGCATCTCAGGAGGGGTGACGTGGTCCAGAGTAAGGACTAATGGGATTGTTAAGGTGCATCAAGGCATCCCAAATTGGCTTGCGTTTCGAAGTTTAAGTCGAGTTTGAAAAATGTGATGCTGAACGGGATCAGTCCGAATATTTTCACATAGAATCAATCCAAACGAGCAATGCTCTGACGAAGGAAGGATCAGACGCAAGAGAATTTATGGTAGAGTTGTTGCAGAAAACCTTCCCAGACTTAGAGGGCTGGAGCTGGCCCCAGGAAATTCAGAGGGCGCATAGAGTTCCATTTAATGTGCCAGCCAACTCGCCCCGACGCCAAGCCCTGGGCGATACTTTGTCTACTTTGGAAACTTCCTATTGAGGCAAAGGGTATTCGAGAAGGCTAGACCAGATTCACAAGTTGTGACCGATGGGTACTCTTTCTTTACCAGGCCAGACTTTTGCCACATTACAGACTAGTGGAGCGAAGATGGCGTCTACGCCAAATGATCAACCAGTTCCAGGAAAAGGGCGCACAAGCCTTCTTATTACACCCGGCCTGTCTTAAGGTTGTATGGAAGGATCATGTTAGAGTCTTCACGTCACAAATTAAAGCCAAAGAATTCCTAGACAGTGGGGGGACATGATTTCTGAGGTGTGCTGGTCGACAGATGTTTGTTGGAAAAACGCCTGTAGCTAGAGTATAATACTTCGTATTTAAGTAGATTTTATTAGTTACCTCCCTCTGGCAATAAGATTGTCTAAGGCTGTCTTCGTCTTCTTCTCGGTTGAAAATATGGTGTTAAATATGGTGGGGCTTCAGTAACTAGAAAGTGGCTAAAACAAATGAGGAATAATTGGTGGGGGGGAGGTTTGGAGGGAGGGGGATAAAAGGCACTAATTGTTTTTCTTATATATGTCACCCTAGCGAGATTATCACCAATCATCACCTACAGACCTAGATAGGTCTGTTGTTTCACGATACAGGGTGGTGGGAGAGGGTGGATCTTGGAGGGGGGAACGGGGGGGTTGAGGGGGGAGGGAAGGGGAATTAAAAAATAAAAATCTCAGGAAAGCAGAACATTGTCTTAAAAAAAAGTTTGGGTCTCAGGTAAATCAAGGAAAAGGCTTAAGAGGGAAAGTAGGTAATACGGGAAAAACGCAGGGATGGGTAAGCTAACTCTCTGTACTATAAATATTGGGGGATTAAATGACCGAGCGAAGAGAGGTAGGACTGCAGAAGTACTTCGAACTCTGGGTTTGGATATCATATGTCAGCAGGAGACTCATATGCCTTGGCAGAAGAGAAGTCTTAATAATATTCCAGGTTACACCCAAGCTATTTGCTCATTGCAGACCTTTAATACGAGAGGGTTTGCTATCCATGTATCCGATCGGTTTCCCCCATAAAACGGACATTATCAGATAAATAGGGTAGGTGGCGATCGCCCTAATCCCCAGCTTTGACAAACTGTGTACTATCTATGGGTCTAATTTAGACGATATAGATGTGTTGGTAGAACTAGAAACTGAGCTTGCCTTCTGGCCATCCCCTTTGATTATCTGTGGAGATTTTAACGTCCACATCAATGCAAATGGGGCGGATAGGGCCGGATATCAAGGTAGGAAGCCATGAGTTTTTCATGCCTTACAATCGCTAATTGATAGTCATGGCCTGGTAGATATATGGCCAATTAAAAAAGTAGGAGACCCAGGATATACCTATTATTCATGCCTACATAGAAAATATATAAGGCTAGACTATTTTTTTGTTTCCACTTCCTTTATATAAAAGGCACAGATTAAGAAGTTACCTAAGGTCCTCTCGGATCATAATCCTCTGGTGCTGGACATAGAAATTTCGGGATATACTAAAACTCTTGTAAAATGGACCTTTGATAAAAAGCTATTGGTTACTAAAGGTTTCATCGGCCATATCAGAGGCTGGACTACTCAGTTTTTTTATGTCAATAGATATAGCACAACAAGGGAAAATGTATGGGCCGACTTCAAAGCATGGCTTAGGGGGGAGGTAATTAGCTTTGTGGGATACCAAAGGAAGAAAAAGCAAGAGGAAATACGCACACTCATGGAAGAAATAAGTAGGTATGAGATAGAACATATGGCAACTATTGTACACAAACAGATTCAGCTCCAATTGAATGTTGAATTAAGAGTAATCAGCACTAAGGCCAAAATAAATGGGTTTTATAATAAAAGTATAGCTGAAAGGTTCCAAACAGGTCATCAAGATCATTACGAATATGGAGAAATGACAGGGAAACATCTTGCACTTCGGATCAGACAAAGGGTTGCTGCAAGTCGCATTACGAGGGTGAAAAGGAAAGATGGTTCAATTGCCACTGAACCCCAAGAGATAGTCGAAATATTTCAAGATTTTTATCAAGATCTCTACAACTCCATGTTAACTGATTTAGCAGTAGGGAGTGCAGATCCATACTCAGATTTACCGCCTTGGATTCAAGAACTAAAAGCGGATATCATGCTGGAGGTGGTCAATGAGGCATTAGGGTTGATGGCTTCAGGGAAGGCGGCAGGCCCGGATGGGTTACCAATTGAGATCTATAAAGCTTTGCACAGAGAACTAGCCCCTCTTTTTCTTGACTTGTTTTTAGCAATACAGCAGAAAGGAGTTCCACCTAAATCATGGCAAGAGACTAATATAGTTATATTTTTGAAGAAGGGGAAGGCAGCAGAAGATCCGGCTTCCTATAGACCAATTACTTTGATAAATTCGGATGAAAAGCTCTATTCCAAAATCTTAGCGCGTAGGTTTTCTAAGATAATTGACTCTCTGGTAAGCCCGTGGCAACATGGTTTTATCCCGGGTAGAAGCACGACAGATTATATCCAAAGGGTAATATCACTATTTAATATTGCAGAGATCTCAGGGCAACAGAAGTCCCTAATTTTATTGGACACTAAAAAAGCGTTCGATCAAGTAGAGTGGGCATACCTCTTGCAAAACTTAAGGTCAAATGGCTTTGGACCACGTATCTTAACTGCCCTGAGAGCTATGTATGTTCAATCTAATGCGAAAATATTACTGATGGGGCAGGAATCGAAGAAGGTCAACATCGCCAGGGGCACAAGGCAGGGCTGTCCTTGCTCCCCAATTCTTTTTGCACTATATATAGATCCGTTTATTAGAGCAATATTAAATGACCAGGCAATTAAACCCGTAGTGGTTAGAGGGTATAACACTAATGTCTTGGCTTATGCGGATGACATCGCTGTAATTACTCCGGATCCGCAGGCGGGAAAAGTAAGGATTGAAACCCTGGCCTGTGAGTTCGGGAAACAGTCAGGATATTGGTTGAATACCGATAAAACTAAAATTCTGTGTTCCAAGTCGATTACTTGGCAAGACCCTAGGAGAACAGAGGCTGCTATGTATCTAGGTATCTCTATTGCAACAAACGTTGGGATAATCTGGAATATCAATGCAGATCCTCTTATTAAGAAAATAGAGGCCGATTTAAAAAGAATGCATAACCTACATTTATCTATTATTGGCAGGGCAAATGTTATAAAAATGACAATGTTCCCCAAAATACTATATTTGTTACGTTGCAAACCTATTGAACCACCAAATGTATATATTAAAAAAATCGAGAGGATTTTCTCCCAGTTTATTTGGGGATACAAGAAAGTCAGGAGATCACTGAAATTAATTAACCTACCACAAAATCGAGGTGGGTTGGCGGTCCCAAATATCTTATAATATTATTGGGCTATCATGCTACAGCAGATGACCATCCTATTTAGACCGAGGCAAACAACTCTATCTCAGGAAATGGAGATACCACCTTCCATCTTTGAATTGGCTTTGGGGGATCTAGCACCAGGGTTGTTACTTAGACAACTAGAGGGGAGCTACTACAAGAAAACTCGTTTTAAACCCCTTAGGGCAGCCTAGAATGTTTGGCAGAAATCAAGTAAACTGTTAAAAATCCCAAAAATCCAGCGGTATTTGTTATTATGGCGCTCGTCACTTTTTTCAGCCTCTCTGTATGATAAAATCGGAAATAAGTGGGAGCAGGCGGGAATTAATTATGTCGGAGACATTGTTAACTCAAATGGAATGATGTCATTCGTTGAGATCCAAGAACGATTTGGGATCGACCCTCAAACCCCATTTAAATATATACAGGTTAGGGAGGCAATTATATCTGTCATTAAACATCTTACTAACCAAACCCGTTTTCCAATCTTAGATATATTAGTTTATAAAAAGCTCCAAGTAAACGAGATATACACAATGATGATGGAAGCTAGTCACGATGATACAGTTAAAATGGAAAGCAGTTGGGCAGATAAATTGGGAAATCAAGATGTGGATTTATGTAAATCACTGGAATTGTCTAAGAAGGTTCTTTTATCTGCCAACCTCAAGGCTCAACATCTTAAAACAGTTTTTAGATTATATTTTACACCTGCCAAACTCTGGGCCTGGGGGAAAAGAGAGACTGATAAATTTCCGAGATGTGGGCAAGGCCCGGCTGATATGGTTCACATGTTTGCCGAGTCTTCCAAATTGGGTATGGTTAAATTGGGGATCGAAACATTTTTGCATAAAGTTTTGGGGCGGGCGGACCCATTAACTCCAACTCTAAATTTACTTGGTTGCGATGAGATCTTACAACTAGAAACATCTCAAGCCTACTTCTACTTTGCCATGATAGCAACCTTACGCTTAATGATCGCTTCAAAATGGAAGGATGAAGATCCCCCGACTTATCAAGCATGGTACGCTAGACTGTTCCATATGGGTACTACTTCAGTATTTAATGGAGTGGACCAATAGTATGTATCTGCTTAGAGATTTGTAGGGATTATGCACAGAATATATTATGTGTACTTGTATTGGTGCCTAGGTCATTTTATAAGAATACCACTAGTAACTGGAATGATGACAGTGCTGCAAACAGAGTGAACACTTAATTTAGAAGTGCTTACGTACTGGTGGAGATATAGGATAAGTAGATAGTGGTAGATAAGTGATTAAAGAAGTGCATGGGACAGACTGGGCGATTCCTACACTACATGAGTCCTAACTGGGTATTTAGAAGAGTGTATCAATAGTCTGTAGCTAGTTATAGGTCTGCTTGGATAGCGCACAAAATACTATAGATGTACTTGTGTTAGTAGCTAGGCCATTCCATAAGTTCATGACCAGTAACTAGAATAATTACAGTATTACAAACAGAGTGTATAGTGAATTTATAAGTGCTTAGGTATTGGTGGAGTAATAGGATAAGTAGATAGTGCTGGATTGGTGATTGGAGAAATGCATGGGACAGACAGGAGGATTCCTACACTGCATAGGTACTAACTGGGTATTTACAAGAGCGTATCAATAGTTTGTAGCTGGTTAGAGGTGTGCATGCATTGTGTACAAAATATTGTACCTGCACTTGTGTTTTTGACTACGCCATTCCTTAAGTATATGACTAATAACTGGAGTAATTTGAGTGTTGCAAAGAAAGTGCGTGCTGAATCTATAAGTGCTTAGGTATTGGTGGAGTAATAGGATACGTAGATAGTGCTGGATGGGTGAATGGAGAAGTGCATGGGACAGACAGATGGATTCCTAGACTGCATAGGTACTAACTGGGTATTTAGAAGAGCGTATCAATAGTATGTAACTGGTTAGAGGTCTGCATGTATAGTGTACAAAATATTGTACCTGCACTTGTGTTAGTGGCTAGGCCATTCCGTAAGTATATGACTAATAACTGGAGTAATTTCAGTGCTGCAAAGAGAGTGCATGCTAAATTTATTAGTGCTTTGGTATTGGCAGAGTGATAGGGTACGTAGATAGTGCTGGATGGTTGAATGGAGAAGTGCATGGGACAGACAGAAGGATTCCTAGACTGCATAGGTACTAACTGAGTATTTAAAAGAAGCTATGTAGCTGATAGGAGGTCTGCACGCATAGTGCACAGAATATTGTAGCTGTACTAGTATTGGTGTGCCTATGGTTTCGAGAATGGTAGTCTGTATTTTAGGGTGTGAGGAGGTGCATCAGATGATCACGTAGATGATGTCATCAGTGATGTCATTTGAGATGTCATCAGTGATTTCATCAGTGATGTCACTGACCATGTCATGAGTGATGTAATATGTGACGTCATCAGCAGTGCATTACTTTAGGACAATTGATACAATAAAGAAAAGAAAACAAGTGTTAATATGCACAAAATATCATTTCAGCATATCTTTCTCCGTGACCGCCATACCTGTATGTTCGTCGACGTGACTTATTCATAATAAACATACTTAGAATTGCAAACAACAACATAAACAATGGACTACACATTACTTTAAAGTGAAAGGCTGTCAGGCATATTAATCTGGGCACGTTGCGTAATATAATGGTTCTTACACGAAAGAAAAGGAAAAAAAGGGCTGTTAATATACACACACTATCCCTAAATAAAGTTCTAGCGATTGTAGTTCCATTCCATTCACAGCTCATTAGAGATGTCATGAGTGATGTCATGAGTGATGTAACTGACCATGTCATGAATGATGTAATGTCTGATGTAATTAGCAGTACATTGCGGGGGCGTAAGTTATAGTTAGCTCAGGTAACTATAACTGCTGAATTTCACTGGTTGTGTATGAGTGAAATCTGAGTCTAACTATACCGTCCCTGTAATCTTTGTTTTTTTTTTCAGCAAATTTCTAGTTTTTGATTTTAACGTTAAGTAAGATGCATATCACAATGGATGGTGGGGGGTTGGAAGCAGGGCCTGTCATTGTGCTGCCCTCACCCAAGCTTGCTGCTCCTGCCTTCCCTCCTCCTAGCCATCCATTGTCCAAGCCCATGTCCCTGCTCCCTTATTACAGCCCTGTGTGGTTGTTGTTCTGCCACTGGCCTTCCTGCCTTCTCTGAACAGTTAGCTTGCTGCACCATCCACCTCCTCCCTATCCTCTGGTGTCTGAATCCATGGACTAGCCTCCTCCCTCCTGCCATGCATGGTCTGATGTGCTGCCACTGCCCTCCATTTAGCATGATGTACCAGTCCACTCCTCCTGCCCTCCATTGCCCAATTCTATGGCCCATCATTGACCTCCTGCTTAGCCTCTGTGCTTAGCTTGCTGCCCCTATTCTCCTTCCCCCTGCCCTCCGATGTCTTTGTGCATGCCCCTGCTCCATCCTTTTTGCCCATCATGTTCCATGGACCGGCCACTCCTATCTACTCTGAGTGTTCTGTTGAGGCCACTCCCCTCCCACCTGCCTAGCATTGTCAGATGACTGTAACCTGTCCCTGCCACCTCCACCCTGCCTGTCCACATTCCATGCCCCTATCCCCTTCCTCCTGTCCTCCATGGTCCATTTTACTGCCACACCCTTCTGCTCTCCCTGGTCTGTTGTGCTGCAACTGCTCCTCCTGCCTGCCCCGCTTGGTCTGTTGTGAGGCCCCTTCCCCTGAACTCTCTTGTCTGTGCCCAGGTCCTGACCCTCCCTTCTATCCTCCATGGTCCTTTGTGCATGCCCCTGCACCCTCCTTCTTGCCCATCATAGCCATTGTGCTGCCACTAACCCTCCTGCTTGCCATGCATGGTGTTCTGTGCTGCCACGGCCCCTCCCACCTTCCCTGTGTGGTTAGCTAGCTGCCCCTGACCTCATCCCACCTTCCCTCTATGGTCTGTGTGTATGCTGTCATAGTCTCACTGTTGCTCTCCATGGTGTATCTTGCTTCTAGTGCCCATCCTGCCTGACCTCCATGGTCATCATGCTGCTTCTGCCCTGCCCCCTTACCCCCAGCTCTCAGTTTCCATGTGCAGACCCCTATTTCCTCCCTCCTGGCTTGTCTGTTCCATTGTAATGCCCCTGATCCGTCCCTCCTGCCCTTTATGGTCTGTTATGCTGCAGCTTTCTCTCCTGTCTGTCCATTATGGTCAGCTAGCTTCCATTGCCTCTTTCCCCTCTGTTCTCTGTTGTCCATGTGCATGGTCCTGTCCCCTCCCTATTGCTTTCTATGGATTGTTGTGCTGCACTCCCGTCCCGCATGCCCTGTGTGGTGTATTGTGCTGCTGCAAACCCTGATGCCTACCCTGTAGGGTCAGTTTGGTGCACCTCTCCTTGTACCCCCTGTTCTCTGTTATCCGAGTCCATGTCCCTACCCCAATTCCTCCTGCCTTCCATGATCCAATGTACCATACTTGCGAACATTTTAAACTTGGTAAGTGGGAGATTTTGAAAAAAAACTGGGGTATTGATTTTCCCCTTTGAGTTACATTGAAAAAGAGGAGATAGTAGTCAGGAGACAGATCAAATAAAGCCCATTTGAGCTTAAAAACATTGGACGTTTCCTGACTGAATCGGGTCTGTTGGCATGTATGGTTGTACTACCACTGCCTCTTCCTTCTGCCCACAATGGTCTATTATATTGCCACAGCCTCTCTTGCCAGTCCTGTATTGTTGGTTTGTTGCCTCTGCCCCCCTTTCCACTGCCCTCCATATTCTCGTGTGCTGCCACTGCCCTTCCTGCCTGCCCAGTGTGGTCAAATTGTTGCTTCTACACCCTCCTACCTGCCTATAATTTTCAGAGTCCGTGCCCCTGGCCTCTGCCTCTCAACAGTATCCCAATGAACAACTAGATTGCTAACATTCTATATTTATTACAAAAGTGTGGAATGCCTGACGTCATCTTGATATAATCAAAACTGTAATACCTAAAGCATTTCCTTTAGAAATTACATATATGAGAGGGTCTTATTTGCATCCAAATAATGGTTAGTGCTCTAAAAAATTAAAATGAGGACATATTTTCTGAGTTTTCAAATAGCGACACATCACTTTTAAATTATTTGTTACCTTTATGTTTTTTTATCCAGTTAACCACTTGATTAAATGTTGCACTTAGGGAAGAGGATGTGGTGTTACGTCCAGAGCTGCAGACTTTGCAACTGGGGAACCAGGTTGGAGTTTCTGCTTCAGCTCGACATTCTGTGATTCTGGTCAAATCACTTAATCTCCCCGTGTCTACAACCAAAATGAATTTGTTCTTGTGTGATGTAACCAATGCTCATGTAAAGCACTCCAATACCTGACACGTCTGCACTATATAAAACTGTAAAAACACAAAAAATAAAAAGTGTTTTGCACACTTCTGTCATTGGGCTACATATGGGCTACATCTGAGTGATATTTGTGCTGCATTTGGGCTCTTTTGTCTCTGGTGGCCATCTTGGGAGATTTATTTGTTATGAAGTTTCCTAATTTCCTCATTTACTGCAGTCTCCTCAGTATGAAATGCTTTCAGCTTTTTACTTTGATTCCATCTAGAAGGTATTCACACATTTGCCATAAATTCTGAATGTTAGCACTCTAGTTGCTCATTAGATCACTGTAGTAAAGCTACTGCTCACCGCGGAAGTCTACTGCTGGTATTAAAAGTACATGTTTCAGTCTACATGTCAGAATTTTTTAATGAAATATAGGAGGATTTGAGAAGTCACTCAAAATGTGCATTAATTTTTCTTTCTTCAGCACTAATCATAATTTCTATGGCAAAATGAACCCCCTCATTGTGTTCCTTTTTAAATCAAATGTTTTAGGTGTTACCAGTTTATTCCAATAAAGATGGCTTCAGGTGTGCCATATTTTTGTCATAAGTAAGACAGTTAGCGCTGTTGTTGT
This sequence comes from Triturus cristatus, assembly GCF_964204655.1. Lineage (NCBI taxonomy): Eukaryota > Metazoa > Chordata > Amphibia > Caudata > Salamandridae > Triturus > Triturus cristatus. The sequence continues at coordinate 188,776,982 of NC_140589.1, forward strand.
TCTTAAGAACACTCTGGGACATTCTGTCATTGGGCTATACTTGGGCTACATCTGGGTGATATTTGTGCTACATTTGGTCTCTTTTGTGTCTGGTGGCCATCTTGGGAGACTTATTTGTAATGAAGTTTCCTAATTTCCTCATTTACTGCAGGATCCTCAGTAGGAAATACTTTCAGATTTTTACTTTGGTTCCATCAAGAAGGCATTCAGATGTGTCACACATTTGCCATAAATTCTGAATGTTAGCACACTAGTTGCTCATTGGATCACGGTAGCAAAGCTACTGCTCACCAGGGAAGTCTGCTGCTGTATTGAAAGTGCATGTTTCAGTCTGCATGTCAGAATTTTTTAAGGAAATAGAAGAGGATTTGAGAAGTCACTCAAAATGTGCCCCAATTTTTCTTTCTGCAGCACTAATCATACTTTCTATGGCAAAATGAACCCTCTCATTTTGTTCCTTTTTAAATTACATGTTTTAAGAGCTACCACTTTACTCCAATCAAGATGGCTTCAGGTGTGCAATTCGTTTGTCATAAGTAGGACTGTTAGCGCTCTAGTTGTTCTTTAGAACACTCTGGGAAGCTGCAGTAGAACACAAAGGAATCAACTGATAGTCTTTGCCCTTGTTGGATGTACATGTTTTACTGAGAATGTCAGACTTCATTCTCACATGACTGAGAAAGATAATGTGAATTTACAGAAAATTTGCTCTCAGTTTAGCTTATAGATCACCTTCCAAACCTCTGTGGGAAAAGCATGAGAAAATAGTTTTCTCTCAAACATGATTCATGATATCCCAGCAGAAGGCTTTTTCACATGGTAAAATCACCTTAGAACACACCACAATTCCTAAAATGAGTTTGGTACCATCAACAAATGATTTATAATGTAGCTAAAGTCTTAAAACCTTCTATTAACTGCATTGCTTTTAAATGAGGTGCTATCATGTATATTGGTCCCAAGATGGCTGCCAACACTTCTTGGATGAAGTGCGGAAAGCCAATCAGATCTCACGATGAGATGTGTGGTTAGGCTCCGCCCAGATATATATGTGATTTTGCTTTTGATTTTCTTAGGAACTACTGAACAGATTTACACCATTTAACCAAAAGGCATGACTCTGAACCAAGGGCTACTTTTTTGCCAAATTTGGTGTAATTCCGTTCGGCAGTTCAGGCTGTAGCTGCGACTAAAGGTTCCTATGGAAAATTGCATGGGGAAAACATGTTTTGGGACCCCCTTTTTTCTCTGCCCCCGCTTTACGAATCACCCCGAGACTTTCGGGATAGGAGCGGACCGGAGCTGGCCAAAAGTTTTGAAAATTTCGCGAAGATTCGTCAACCGGCGTCAAAGTTATTGGGAATAGAATGTTGCGGATTTCCTTTGGAAAATAGGTCCTAACTATAACTGCCTACTAGCGACCGCAAGTAGATATATATATATATATATATATATCTATATATGTATATATGGTAGCCACAATCTTGAAACGATCCTTTTCTTGATCCAAAGCAGGTACGGACCACAACATGGAGAACATTTCTTTTTTATTTTTGCAGATTTAAATGTGCAAGTGCATATTCCGTTACAAGCAAGTGTCCAGCCTGACGTGTTTCGACTGCCCAACAGCAGTCTTGATCACATGACACGCTGGACTAATCAGTGAATATATCTAGTGTCAAACAAAAAAGCACATGATACACATATTTAAATTGACTCAAAACAGAGTGCAAACATAGAAAGAGGCCTGTTTTTTTTAATAGCAACTAACCAATCATAATAGATCTTGCAAATTACTGATCGCGTTTTATTGTTTGTGCAACCAAATGTAACAATGAAAGCTTAGTGCTCCTTAGTTAATGACTCACAAACAGAAAGTGTCCAAATATATACAATTGGATTTAGGGTATCTCGAAAATACAACTTCTAGCATAGTGCTCATTTTCGAGTTAAACTAACTAGAATATGTATTGAATACTGGCCTATTGACATCAACATCTTAGCACTCCTAAATGTATCCATTAACATCACCAAATGATATTTAAAAAATGTGCAAATTGGGCCAACCCCGGGGACCACCACCCCCAGGGGCTTTGTAAATTGGTGGGAGGGGGGCCGCGCGCCCCCCCTGGAGCCAATGATGGCCCTGGAGACCGCCACCCACCAGGGCTGGCTCCTGCAGTGTCCCGGGATGCCCATCCCCGGGACACTGCTGTTTGCTACGACAGGGCGGGAGCCTCGCAGCTCCCGCCCGGCCATAGCAAACTTGGTTTGAATTTTGAAAGAGCACGAAACCTGCTCTCTCTTTCAAAATTCAAAGCAAATTGCTTTTCCACACGGGGAGCTCCATGTTAGCAGCTCCCCATGTGGAAAAGTAATGCCGGCTCCCACAGGAGGCGGGGAGCCGGCGGGACCGTGTTGGGGATTGGGGACCCCCCCACGGCCCCCAATGGAGAGGGCCAGCCCCGGGGGATGGGGTCCCGGGGCTATTAGTGGCCTGGGAGGGGAGCCACACGGCCCCCCTCCCCCTTAAAAATAGTTTATAAATAAATAAATTTAAAAGGCCGGCCCCAGGGGATGGGGTCCCCGGGGCCTTTAGTGGCCGAGGAGGGGGGCAACGCAGCACACCTCCAAAAACAATAAAAGAAATAAAAAGGCCATGCCCCGGGGGATGGGGTCCCCTGGGCTGATTAAGGCCTTGGGAAGGGGGCCACGCGGCCCCCTTCCCAAATGTTACATTTGTAAAAAATAAATTAGGGGGCAGGTCCTGGGGGATGGGGTCCCCAGGGCCAAAAAATGAGTAAAAGAAGGGGGGCTACGCAGTCCCCCTTCTTAAAAAAAAAAAGAAAAGAAATACCGGCATCGTGCCGGAGGGCGCCCCCCCAAGTTTCAGCACTCTGCAAACGTGCCCCCTGGGGCGTTTGCGGATGGGGAACGAATTCCCCTTGAATACTGGGTGTCCCTGGGGGCCAACTAGCCAACCAGGAACCTCCAGTATGTGCCAGGGTGCTGCGTTGCAGAGTTGTGTTCTGAGGCCACGCCCCTTTTTACACCTCTCTGCCACGCAGCTCAGTGGCACTTAATGGAGGTAGCTGGTGGGGTAGTTGCACCCCAGGAACCCTCAGGATTCAAGGGGGGGTAATCCCCAACTTAAAACGCGCCACAGGGCGCGTTTGCACAGTGGTGAAGGGAGGGGGCGGGGTCTGAGGGGATAACTACGTTAGATATCTGAGCGGCCTATAAGTTAAGAAAAAGTACGCTATGCAGGCTAATGCCAGCCTAACTTTAAATGTTGAGAGGTTTTTTAGTAGGAAGGAATAGCATTATGCTGGCTAAGTATTGATACTTTATTTTCCTTTTTTTCGCATGTTCACAACCAGCGGCTGACTGACGCTTCCCGCGGTTGTATTAAATGTTAAGTGCCCCTATCTATAGGTAATTTGTATTGTTTTGGACAGATATGTATATCTCTTCTTTTCAATTATATTCGCGGCTGGCCGATAGTGATTTTTATATCAATATTGTACTGATGAATTTTCTAACCATATTTACCGTTTTAAGATGGCCGCCATCACATGTACGTCTGTTATGGTAGTCCATCTTTTATTATTAAGAAGAGACGTGAGCGCTGACTCACGTTTGTGTGTATAAATATCGGAAATGAATGGCGCCCGAGTTTACACGAACAGAACGCAACGATGATCGGAGTACTCTCCGTTTTGTGGTAAGACTATGGACCTAGTACTTTACGTGTAATTATTTGGTGTCCAGTATCGAAACTAGGATACTATCTGTTCAGTTTTGGGTCATAATATACCGCTTTTCCTTTTTACTTCCTATAATTCGGCAAGCACTAAGCGGGATTTAGAAATGGATGAACGCATTGGCTTTTACATTTAAGTCTATGCTTATCACTATACTCATATTGAGGCTTTGATTTTGTTGCGATATTGTGGTTGGAGATGTGTTTTGTATTTATCTCATGATACAATACATACTAGTAATTGTCCTATTGCGTCTTATTGTTGTATTTGTCTTGTTTTTTTGGTTTTAGACACACAAGTCTTCCACTTATGAGACGTTTTTGACTTTACAATCTATTTTTAATGTTTGAGATAGTTCTAAGCCTGGTGTATATAGATTTGCATGCCAGTTGATATCTTTGATACAACACATCTAAATGTAGGCTGTTATCATTTCTTTCTGAGACTGTTCTCTTGGTACACGTTTAGTGTTCAGGTGTAATTTTTTGTCACAAGTTTGGTATATGTAGTCAAGTGTGATGATACTTAACTTCACAACTTGGCTTGTAAATTTAATTAATTGGTGATCTTGATACTTTAGTATTATTACATTTGCTAATACCATGTTGTGTCTTTTTCTAGATACTTACATATACTTTATTGCTGAACTTGGATGGATACCAGCTATATTTAGACATAGACTATGGTGCCGATCACAATCCGGTAAAAACCGGGTACGAACCGTCGGACGGAGCATATTCTCCGTTCGACGCGTACCCGGTCGTGTAAATATACAAACAAGGAATTACGATTCGTACGGAAACACCTTTTCCGTACGAATCGTAAAAAAGCCCGACCGAACAAAAAAACAACTACCAATGTGATCCGGGAAAGCGCAGACCTGACGTCTGGACGCACGCAGCCAGCCATTCACGAACCAGGAATCACGATTCGCACCGACGTCACCCCGCACGGTGAAGATTCTGCGGCAGCCAAAAACTGCCGGGAAACAGGACGACGCGAACAAGGACCACCAGTACGCGACGGACAGACGACGACGCGAACAAGGAGGACCAGTACGCGACGGACACAGGACCACGCGACCAAGGAGGACCCGTACCCGACAGGACGACGCGAGCAAGGAGGACCCGTACGCGACAGGACGACGCGAGCAAGGAGTACCAGTACGCGACGGACAGACATGGACCCGAACCTACGAGTCATCCCTGCCCTCATAGCAGTCCACCTGCTCTACAGGCACCGACGCAGACGCCGCAGAAGGTAAGAATAACTAAGGGAGGGGGGAAAGTGGGGTGGGGTGGGGGTGGCACGACCAGGGCAGGCCACAAAACAACCACATAAGTCACACATGGCCTGGACATACCTGACTCCCATGCCCTGGTCACCACGAGGGGGTGGGGGCGTGTCCTGATAAGCCAGCTACCGCCACAACGGAAGTCCGTCACCACGCGAACCGACAACACAACCAGACAGGTACGTCCCGTACCCACGCCTGAAGAGCGTGGGTACGAGTCGTACCACGCCCACACACACGTCACCCCAACAATGGCGGGACGGATCGTACCCACGTGGCAAAGGCCTGGGTACGGCCCGCACAAGCATCACATAGCGTGGGGACGGATATGTACGGACCCTACCCCCACCCTATATGCATGGAGCATACCCCCCATGCCAACAGTGTAGTACGACTCGAACCCTCACCCGCGGACCTACGGACCGTACCCCCACCAGTGTAAGTACGACTCCGACCCCCAACAGCGGACTCAGGGACCATACCCCCACCCCAACAGTGTAAGTACGACCCGTACCCCCACCCGCGTATGCAAGGAGCGTACCCCCCATGCCAACAGTGTAAGTACGACCCGTAGCCACACCCTATATGCATGGAGCGTACCCCCACCCCAACAGTGTAAGTACGACCCGTACCCTCACCCGCGTATGCATGGAGCGTACCCCCACCCCAACAGTGTAAGTACGACTCGAACCCTCACCCGCGTATGCAAGGAGCGTACCCCCCATGCCAACAGTGTAAGTACGACCCGTACCCACACCCTATATGCATGGAGCGTACCCCCACCCCAACAGTGTAAGTACGACCCGTACCCCCACCCGCGTATGCAAGGAGCGTACCCCCCATGCCAACAGTGTAAGTACGACCCGTAGCCACACCCTATATGCATGGAGCGTACCCCCCATGCCAACAGTGTAAGTACGACTCGAACCCTCACCCGCGGACGTACGGACCGTACCCCCACCCCCACCAGTGTAAGTACGACTCCTGGACTCACGGACCGTACCACCACCACACCAGTGTAAGTACGACTCGAACCCTCACCTCGAATGCATGGAGCGCACCCACACCGTGTATGTCCCAAGCGTACATGTCCAGAAATTGGAGGTGTGTGTGCAGAGTCCTCCCAGCAGTGTCCAGACCCAGGAGGGGTGTGTGCAGAGACCTCCCAGCAGTGCCCTGAGACAGGAGGGGTGGGTGCAGAGTCCTCCCAGCAGTGTCCAGACCCAGGAGGGGTGGGTGGTGAGTCCTCCCAGCAGTGCCCTGAGACAGGAGGGGTGGGTGCAGAGACCTCCCAGCAGTGTCCAGACCCAGGAGGGGTGGGTGGTGAGTCCTCCCAGCAGTGCCCTGAGACAGGAGGGGTGGGTGCAGAGACCTCCCAGCAGTGCCCTGAGACAGGAGGGGTGGGTGCAGAGTCCTCCCAGCAGTGTCCAGACCCAGGAGGGGTGTGTGCAGAGACCTCCCAGCAGTGCCCAGAGACAGGAGGGGTGTGTGCAGAGTCCTCCCAGCAGTGTCCAGACCCAGGAGGGGTGTGTGCAGAGTCCTCCCAGCAGTGTCCAGACCCAGGAGGGGTGGGTGGTGAGTCCTCCCAGCAGTGCCCTGAGACAGGAGGGGTGGGTGCAGAGACCTCCCAGCAGTGCCCTGAGACAGGAGGGGTGGGTGGTGAGTCCTCCCAGCAGTGCCCAGAGACAGGAGGGGTGGGTGCAGAGTCCTCCCAGCAGTGTCCAGACCCAGGAGGGGTGGGTGGTGAGTCCTCCCAGCAGTGCCCAGAGACAGGAGGGGTGTGTGCAGAGTCCTCCCAGCAGTGTCCAGACCCAGGAGGGGTGGGTGCAGAGACCTCCCAGCAGTGCCCTGAGACAGGAGGGGTGGGTGGTGAGTCCTCCCAGCAGTGCCCAGAGACAGGAGGGGTGGGTGCAGAGACCTCCCAGCAGTGCCCTGAGACAGGAGGGGTGTGTGCAGAGTCCTCCCAGCAGTGTCCAGACCCAGGAGGGGTGTGTGCAGAGTCCTCCCAGCAGTGTCCAGACCCAGGAGGGGTGGGTGCAGAGTCCTCCCAGCAGTGCCCAGAGACAGGAGGGGTGTGTGCAGAGTCCTCCCAGCAGTGTCCAGACCCAGGAGGGGTGGGTGGTGAGTCCTCCCAGCAGTGCCCTGAGACAGGAGGGGTGGGTGCAGAGACCTCCCAGCAGTGCCCTGAGACAGGAGGGGTGGGTGGTGGTAGTGGGCATGGTGTGGGTGCGGGTGGGGTGTGGATGGTTGTGTGTGTGTGTGAATGTGATGAGAGGGTGTTTGTGAGGGTGGTTGTGTAAAGGTGTGCAAGTGTAAGGTGTGGTGTAGCTTGTAGTGTGGTTCTGTGGTGTCTGGCAGCAGTGAGTCTGTTGCAAAGGCTCATGGTTTGTGTGTGTGGGCCCTTTTTATTGGTCCATGGGTGGGTGTGGCAGTGTTTGAAGTTTGGGTGGGTGTGTTATAAGGAGTGGTGGTGTATTGGGCCTCTGTTTTTTTTTGGCAGTTGCAGGTCAGTGATTGTGTTATTTTAGTGGTTGTTGGCCATGTTTCGTGGCTTTGTGCCTTTCGAATGGTGTATTCTTGTGTAGTTTTGTTTTGTCCTGGTTGTGTACGTGCGTTTTGAGCATGTGTACGGTGTGTACATGGGCCATTTGGTTGTACGGTGCTGTCCTTGTATGTGACTTGGTACGAGTCGTACATGCGGTGGTGATGTTGGGGCCTGGGGTGCGCTCCGTACTTAGGAGGTTGTGTTGGGGGTAGGACCGGAACCTACTGGGGTGTACATAGACGGTGGTACGACACGTACTGGGGTGGGGGTACGACTCGAACGTACTGGGGTGTCGGTAGACGGGGGGTACGACACGTACTGGGGTGGGGGGGTGTACATTGACGGTGGTACGACACGTACTGGGGTGGGGGGGTGTACATTGACGGTGGTACGACACGTACTGGGGTGGGGGGGTGTACATTGACGGTGGTACGACACGTACTGGGGTGGGGGGGTGTACATTGACGGTGGTACGACACGTACTGGGGTGGGGGGTGTACATTGACGGTGGTACGACACGTACTGGGGTGGGGGTACGACTCGAACGTACTGGGGTATCGGTAGACGGGGGGTACGACACGTACTGGGGTGGGGGGGTGTACATTGACGGTGGTACGACACGTACTGGGGTGGGGGTACGACTCGAACGTACTGGGGTATCGGTAGACGGGGGGTACGACACGTACTGGGGTGGGGGGGTGTACATTGACGGTGGTACGACACGTACTGGGGTGGGGGGGTGTACATTGACGGTGGTACGACACGTACTGGGGTGGGGGTACGACTCGAACGTACTGGGGTATCGGTAGACGGGGGGTACGACACGTACTGGGGTGGGGGGGTGTACATTGACGGTGGTACGACACGTACTGGGGTGGGGGTACGACTGGAATGTACTGGGGTGTCGGTAGACGGGGGGTACGACACGTACTGGGGTGGGGGGGTGTACATTGACGGTGGTACGACACGTACTGGGGTGGGGGGGTGTACATTGACGGTGGTACGACACGTACTGGGGTGGGGGTACGACTCGAACGTACTGGGGTATCGGTAGACGGGGGGTACGACACGTACTGGGGTGGGGGGGTGTACATTGACGGTGGTACGACACGTACTGGGGTGGGGGTACGACTGGAATGTACTGGGGTGTCGGTAGACGGGGGATTTGACACGTACTGGGGTGGGGGTACGACTGGAACGTACTGGGGTGGGGGTACACGGGGGGTACGACACGTACTGGGGTGGGGGTTGGACTGGAACGTACTGGGGTGTACCTAGACGGGTGGGGGTATACATACACGGGGGGTACGTGTCGGACGTACGGGGGCTGGGGGGGGTGTTGGGCGCGTATGCGGGCACATGTCTCCATGGTTGCTATGGATGTTCGGTGCGGACGGTGTTTTTTTCCATACGGTTGTAGGCTCGGACGCACGGGATGGATCGTGATTCCTCGGTCGGACTTGGCTTTTCACGTTTGTAAGGTAAATCGTCCGAGGACGTGTCGGACACATTTTCCGACCGGAGGACGTGTGGGGAATGATTCCCAGTGCGGTTCGTATGGACTTTTTACCATGCGAATCGTGATTGCGAGTTCGTACGGCACTTGTTCGATTCGTACGGTAAAAAGACCCGATACGAGTCGCACGGGGACATTTTTTGCCGGATCGTGATCGGCACCTATATGGAACCACATATAGGTTTTACCTAATGTGTGGTGTATTGCCTGTTTAAATATTACCCTTGGTGAGTGATACTAATATTGTCTAGCTATATAAAATACAAACTTTTGATCTTTGTATTTTTATATTCACACTAGCTTATTGCTCTTGTCGACACGGGTATGATAATTGGCTGTTCATTTGTTTCAAACCTAATAGTAGTGGTTGCTCCTGTGGTGTACGCACATTTCTTAATAGGATGGCCTAACTGGCTTTGTTTAGGTTGGACAGACCATTAAGATGTAGAGCCTGAATTTGGCTCTATTTTACCATGTTCTCATTGGTCTTCTGTTTTTTCTTTTTCTCTTTTTCTTTTTCTTTTTATTTCTTCACTTTTTGGTGGCACCGTTCTATTTGTGTCTACTATCACTGGGTACATTCTTGCTGACTTTTCTATTCGGTATATCTTGGATTTCCTTCTGAGAAGGTTCTCTGTCAGATATAAACAAGGTTCATTGTTATTCTCATACTAAGTTTTATCTGCTTACATTTTAAATGATATATTGTTTGAATAGAACTTTTATCGTTTTTGTAGCCCTGAGGAAGTCGTTGGGCCATTTACCCAAGACTAACCACGTGTTGGCTGCAACATCTGTGCTTACCTGTTACAATGAACTGTTATGTCATGACCTTAAGGAGAGATCCTGAGAAATAAGAAAATAAAGAAGACTGCTTCCTGATTATATGGACTGAACTTTTCTCTGAGACTTTTAATACTACTGTTTTGAACATTTATTTGCTTATGCTCGGGAATGATACTTTGTTCTAGCTGAGGTGATATGTGTGCAAACACGCCCTGTGGTCGATTTTAAGTTCAGGAATTAATTCCTCTTCTATCCGGAGGGTCCCTGGGGGCCAACTAGCCCACCAGGTACCTCCAGTAAGCGCCACGGAGCTGCGTTGCAGAGTGTTGTAAAAAGGGGTGTGGCCTCTGAACACCTCTCTGCAAGGCAGCTCTCTGGCGCATACTGGAGGTACCTGGTGGGCTAGTTGGCCCCCAGGGACCCTCAGGATTGAGGAGGAATTAATTCCCCAACTTAAACCGCGCCACAGGGTGTGTTTGCAGACATGTCACTTCAGGCCACACCTCCTTCCTTCACCACTGTGCAAACACTCCCCGTGGCGCATTTTAAGTTTATTTATTTATTTATTCATTTGTAGAGCGCATGGTTATACCTAACGGTGTGTCCCCGCGCTGAGACATCAAGATGAGTAGATCAGAAAGAGACTGAACAATCGTTCATAGGTTGTTATTCAGAAATAGCCATGTCTTTAGTTGTCTGCGAAAAACGTGTTCGCTAGGCTCGGTTCTCATTGTTATTGGTAGCGTGTTCCACAGTTTTGCAGCTAGGTACCTAAAGGAGCGAGCTCCCATTCTGGCTCTGAAAATTCTCGGGATATTCAGTAAGGCCATATCCCTGGATCGTAGATCCCGAGCTGGGGTGTATCTTGACACCAGAGACTTAAGGTAGAGGGGGCTCTTACCTATCAGAATACGGTGTACATAGCACATAGCCTTGAACAGAATTCTCTTTTCAATGGGTAGCCAGTGTAGGGTAGTCAGAGCTTTCCTCGTATTAGTTCTCCTAGGGAGGCTGAGGACTAGGCGGGCGGCTGCATTTTGTATTCTCTGCAGTTTCGTGAGTCCTTTTTTAGAGGCTCCCAAATACAATACATTGGCGTAGTCTAATTGGGATGTGATTATAGCGTGGACAACCGTTTTCCTGGCTTTAACGGGGAGCAGGTCAACAACTTTCCTCAATGTTTTCATTGCTCCATAGCATTTTCCAGCAACTTAACGTATTTGGCTGTCGAATGATAATTTGGCGTCGACCCAAATACCAAGATTCTTCACTTCTTCTTTGGGGAGAGGGGCCTGTCCTAATGATTGTGGCCACCATGCCGAGGACCAGATCTTAGGTGTTTTGCCGACTACTAGGACCTCTGTTTTGTTACCATTCAATTTGAGGCAGTGGTTATTCATCCAGAGTGCCACTTCATCAAGGCATTCAGAAAAACGGGTAGCAGCCTGATCACTGTTTTGAGATAGTAGCACTATTAGTTGGGTATCGTCGGCGTATGATACAATTGATACCTCATGTTTTTGAACACATTCGGCTAGGGGTCCTACATATATGTTGAACAGGGTAGGGCTTAAGGTAGAGCCCTGAGGGACTCTCTGTTTCAGAGGATGGCTGTCCGATATGTGTGATAGTTGTGCTACTTGAAAACTTTGTTGGGCTAAGAAGGAAGTCAGCCATTGAAGTGCACATCTCCGTATGCCACAAGCTTCTAATCTCTGTAAGAGTAAGGGATGTGAGACAGTGTCGAAAGCTGCGCTCAGATCCAACAGGATGAGCGCAGCTGTCTTCCCCTCACCTGCAAATTTTCTCAAGGTCTCGGTGGCCATCAGCAGAGCTAATTCTGTGGAGTGTGCCTTCCTGAAACCTGATTGCGAAGGATGAAGAATCGCGTTCGCCTCTATGTGGTCTACTAATTGTTTATTTACAATTTTTTCTGCTAATTTTGCGGTTAGAGGTAGTAGTGAAATAGGACGCAAGTTCTCCAATATGGAGAAGTCCAGAGAGGGTTTCTTCCTCAGCGGTTTTACAATGGCCCTTTTCCAACTAGAGGGGACTATCCCAGTCTTTAGTGAACAATGGATAAGTTCAGAAATCACTGGTATAATCGTGTTGATACCCATCATTATTCTCTCAGGCCTTGCTGGGTCACGAGGGGATCCTGATTTTATTCCCTTAATCGTAGTTATCAATTCCTCCCTCTCAGGTGTTGTGAATTCATTTAGTATCGTTCCCCTAAATTCTTCCTGGCTACTGGGGAGCTGATTACCTCCCAATTGGGCTTCAGTTGGAAAAGACTCATATATCCTGATGACTTTATCAGCAAAATAGCCTGCTATTTTGTTGCAGATCTCTTTGGAGGAGGTTGTGACTTCTTCCTCTTCCTTATTTTTGAGGGATTTTAATATAGTGAACAGTTCCTTATGGGAATTTCCAGCACTATCGATTTTGTCTGTGTAGAAATCACGCCTATTTTTCTTTATTAGAGTGTGGTAGGCTTTTAATTCCTTATTGTATTTATCTTTGGATGCAGTACAATAGGTTTTTCTCCAAGTTCGCTCTGCCTTTTTGCAACCTTTTTTTGCCGTGCGGAGTTCTTCATTGAACCATGGTGCAGTGGTTTTTATTCTTTGAGGTGTTCTGGTGCTCCAAGGAGCAGTTTTGTCTAAAGCCCCTGAAATCCAAGTCTCAAACTGTTCATTTGCTAGATCTAAGTTAGTGTCTAGTGGGGGATTAACTCTCTTTTAATACTGAGGGTCCCTGAGGGCAGTGATGTCATTTGAGATGTCATCAGTGATGTCATCAGTGATGTCACTGACCATGTCATGAATAATGTAATATGTAACATCATCAGCAGTGGATTGCGGGCACGCAAGTTATAGTTAGTAGAACTAACTATAACGGAGGAATTTCTATGGTTTTGTACGAGTGAAATGTCCAGCTAACTATAACACCCCTGAAACCTATGGTGTTTTCAGTGAATATATATACATATATATATATATATATATTCACTGAAAAAACCATAGGTTTCACACACGTTATAGTTAGGAATTAGCATTTAAAAAACCTTGCAAATTCACTGAAAAAACCATAGGTTTCACACACGTTATAGTTAGGAATTAGCATTTAAAAAACCTTGCAAATTCACTGAAAAAACCATAGGTTTCACACATGTTATAGTTAGCTGGAAATTTCTCTCATAAAAAACCATTGAAATTCCCCCGTTATAGTTAGTTCAGCTAACTATAACTCGCGCGCCCGCAATCCACTGCTGATGACGTCACATATTACATCACTCATGACATGGTCAGTGACATCACTCATGACATCACTGATGACATCTCAAATGACATCACTGATGACGTCATCCATTGAGTATGGGTTTCTGAACAGTTTTAATATGTTTAATATATATAGGGAAAGACCTGTTGAAGAATAAGTGGGTGTACAAGTGTGTAAATGGATGATTTTCTGTGGTGCGTAACTGACTCTATAAGCGAGTCATTATATGTATCTTACTGCAGACTAGTGACTAAACTGTGTGAATGTCTGTATGTGTTTTTTTTAAGGGTGGGCGTAGTTCGCGAAGTAGCGCTTCGCGAAGCTACGCAAAGTGAAGTTCGCACTACGCGAGCTACGCGTAGCACTTCGCGAACTGCGTAGTAACATGTTCGCACTGTGCAAGATGTTGTTTTCAATGATTGCACAGTGCGGACAAGCAACCGGCACTGTGCAATCATTGAAAATGGCATCTTGCACAGTGCGAGCTGTAGTTTTCTGCTGCTCGAGTAGATTTTTACTCGAGCTGCAGCTTTCTCAACGCGAACTGGTAGTTTATCATCGCGAGCGGTCGCGAGCATACGCGACCCCTCGCAATGAGAAACCTGACCTCCTCGCGTTGGGAATCTCGCCGGGAGGTTTATTTTCCATGCTCGCGATCGCGAACAAGGAAAAAGTCTCGCCAGGATGTCATTTTGCTTGCTCGCGGTCGCCAACTTGACGTTGAGGACCGCGAGCAAGCAAAAAATGACCGCAGCACTACGCAACACTACGCTACGCGTGTTCGCACTGTGCTACGTGCAGTTCGCGTAGTGCGAAGTAGCGCGAACTCCGCAAACTACGCGAGCGTAGCGTAGTGCTTCGCCCAGGCCTAGTTTTTTTATGTTGGTGTATAAGTGGCTGCATGGTTTTGTGAATAGCTATATGAGTGTCTATATGGGTTATTGATTGCTTGTCTGAATATCTGTATGGGTTCCTGAGTGTTTGTGTGGGTAGGGTGTGTGTGACTCTGTGACTAGATGTGTGAGTGGGTGATTCAGTGGGTGCATGGTTTTGAGAGTGGATCTGTGATGGACTGTATGGTTGAGTGAGTGTATGTATGGGTGTGTTAGTGATTGAATGTATATCTCAATGGTACATTTGTGACTAACTACATATGTGAAAGGCAGTATATATGCGTGTAAGAGTATATAAGTGGGTAGATGTGAGAGTGTGTGATTGTAAGAGTGACTGTATGGATGAGTGTGTGCTTGTATCTGTGATTCTATAAGAGCGTAAGAATGTGGTACTATTTTTATGAGTAAGTGAACTTGAGTGTGTATAACCGCATAGGTAAGTAAATGGGAGTGTGAATATTTGCATGACTGACTAGGTGTGAGAGTACCTCTATGGATGATTGGTGTTGTGTGAGTGTCTATATAGGTGTATAAATGCATATGATAGTCTTGTATGGAGTGACTGTAAGTATGAGTGACTGTACAGGTGAATGAGTGGAGGTGTATGTAGACCTAAGAGTTAATAAGTGGAAATTGGAATGGTTTTGAGAATGGAACTTTGAAATTTTGAGTCGGTGTATCAAAGGTTATATTAGGGTGTGAGAAGATGCGGTAATTTATCACATGGATGACGTCATCAGTGATGTAATATGTGACGTCATCAGCAGTGGATTGCGGGCGCGCGAGTTATAGCTAGCTGAACTAACTATAACGGGGGAATTTCAATGGTTTTTTACAAGAGAAATGTCCAGCTAACATGTGTGAAACCTATGGTTTTTTCAGTGAATTTGCAAGGTTTTTTAAATGCTAATTCCTAACTATAACGTGTGTGAAACCTATGGTTTTTTCAGTGAATTTGCAAGGTTTTTTAAATGCTAATTCCTAACTATAACGTGTGTGAAACCTATGGTTTTTTCAGTGAATTTGCAAGGTTTTTTAAATGCAAAATTTTTTATTTATTATATTTTGGGAGATTTTTTTTTAAACAATATCCTACTTATGTATATAATCATAGATTTACTGTATCCTGCAATATGGAATGGTTCACCTTTTTTAAATAAATGTTTAGATATAGTTGAACATCATAGTTAATATGTTCTACAAACCTTTAAACTTTTTATTTATTTTGTTTAAAGGAATTTTTACCGTGCGCGTACCGTAAGCTTACGGTACGCGCTCCGTACGTTATAAGTACGGAGCGCGTGCGTAATATGTATGCTCCGTGTGCGCATGCGTACGCGATTTACGTACGCATGCGTACTTCGTCATCGACGCGTACGCGCTGGCTTCCTACGCGCATGCGCACGTGCTCCTTACGCGGAACCGACGTACACGGATGCGCGAGTGCCTCTAATGCACATGCGTGCGTGCGTCGTACTTGTGTGCTCCGTACGCGCATGCGTACGTCTTACGTACGCGCATGCGTACTTTTACCGTACGCACTCGGTAAGCTTACCGAGCGCGTACGGTAGGTCATGTGATCTAGAAACAACACTTTTGATTGGTTTAAACTTCTTTCATTTCCAGAAACTTCCAACAACACACCCATTCCCCTGATTATTGCTTGTGATTCCATAGGAGAAAGACCTGAACTGCTTTTGTGAGACAATGGCAGAGCAGCAATCCACTTCTGGGAGTGAGCAGGACAGCATTGTCAGACAGAGAAAGAGGAAACAGAAGGATTCTTTTGTCTGGCAATATTTCACATTTCCAGAGGGGCAGAAGAAAGTCAATGCTCCAAAAGTCACCTGCAAACTTTGTGGGCGTGTCTTGTCTAGAGGAGATCCTAAGAAGAAGTACTCTTTTGGAATCTTCTCTATGTCCAGGCACATTAGGGATGTACATCCTGCGACTTTTGCTCGAGCTACTGCAGCAACCCCTGCAGCAGCTCAGCCGAGCCCATCTGCAGAAGCTCAGCCGAGTACATCATCGGTGTGAAGACCTGAGGCCTCGTATTACAGAGCAGGCCAATATCCGCGGGAGCGAAGAATGTGCCTTTCCTCTCCCCAGAGACAACTCCCCCTTGCCTATTAAAGTAGCAAGAAGAGAGAGATATCTGAGGAGCGAAGAGACCGGAATGAGCCACCTGGAGGATTTCTATGTCAGTCTGTGAGGGAACAGGAGGAGACGAAATATAACCCTGCAGCAAAGGAAGACAAACAAAAAAGCATAGGTTAGAACTAGGGTCTTCTATCACGTGTGCTTATAATCTATCTAAACATGTACCCTTGTGTACCATCACACACTTACACAGGTTAGGTATGCCAGTAGGTTTCGAAGGAGATTCGTACTTGCTGTGAACTTAATCCAAAGGCGTCAATATTCAAACTTTAACAGGATAGTAAGTTCCAGTTCGTTAAAAAGAAAAAATATAACTGGTATCCGGCATACTCTCAATGTGATGCATAAGTTTGTGCCTCTGATTCTCGTTGCAAATGTCTATACCATAATATGTCCAGGAATGCACTTACTTGAAGTCAGCTATGCAAGAGGCGATAAGAACCAGGGCTTCTCTGTGCTCCTTCTATCCCAACAGGGCGTCACTGGTTGTTACCCAGAGTGTAGCTCCCAACAACCAAGGATAAAGTTTTAGCGCGTCCTAGCGCTGTATACAACTAAATTGCTATTTGTTTCATAGCGTGCCCCAGCACTGTGGCAAAAAATATCAATAAAAATAATTGGTCTCCATATATCGCAATTCCCAGGATTTCGTTGGGAGCAGGAAAACACGAACGCTACCTAGCGCCCGTCAATGTCAGCAAAAGGTGTTCTGCAAATAACGCTTGCTCACGCTAGTATCGTGAATGCAGGACAGCTGATCTCGTTAGCGCTATCATGCGCTACCACATCCAGGGGAGAGTTACCAAGCAGGAACTGACAGCGCGCCCTCGCGCTGATGCTGAGAAAGTCAAACTTGAAGCCGTCTCCAGCGCTACTTCGCGCTAGTGAAACAAGGAGAGGTTTATCGTGGAAAAACAAACAGCGCATCCACGCGCTCAAAAAAGAAAGTTCCAGGCAGACTCAGTAATCCTTAATATACACCAAACCAGAGATTCCTCACGGCGTCCTCGTGGCAGGAGAA
The DNA here is from genome assembly GCF_964204655.1 of Triturus cristatus. Classification (NCBI taxonomy): domain Eukaryota; kingdom Metazoa; phylum Chordata; class Amphibia; order Caudata; family Salamandridae; genus Triturus; species Triturus cristatus. The sequence goes on from NC_140589.1 coordinate 188,794,243, forward strand.
GGTCTGAGGAGAAGGCGTGGCCCAATTAGCAGGAAGCAAAGCCAAGCACCTGGGAGCAGTTGCTGCCTGCTTATAAGCTGTTCAAGTCAGCTGATAGAGTCCCAGTGCAATGTGGGAAGGCACACAAGTCGTCTACCTGCATAGTGCATTATGGGAGATGTAGTCCTACATCTTAACAATCGGCAGCTCAGCTGAGCCCTTCCTCTGCGGTGGGAGCGTCACCCTCTTCTGCTCCTCTGGACATTTACCCTCGATTTCAGAGGGTACAAATAAGGTGCAATACTTGCTATGCTCTTATTGCTTTTGGGGAGTCCAGTATTCCGCTAATAGACAATAAGATAGAGCAGCACAAGTGTGGTACCTTTTAATATTGCCATTCTTTCCTTCCTCTGTCCCTTTTATTAACACAACGGCTCTTTTAAGAGCCAACCTTACCTCACAACTTTTTTTTATTTTTTTAATCACTTTTGTTTTTAAAAAATTCCCACCGTGCGCGTACGGTACGCGCATCTTTTTTTTTTTTTTTTTTTTGTTAAATGTTTTTTCACCCTTCAAGGTCCTTGAGGGACCACAACGGAAATGAGAAAAGCAGAGTGAGGAGAAGTGAAAAAAGGGAGCATGAAAGTAAAACTGGGATAAATACAGATATTTCAAACTTACCTGACCAACAAAATAACTTAATTATCAATAAATGGTTTTTTTTAATTGCTAGAAAAAAGGATTAATTTTCCTAAATTTTCTTTCTCAATCTGAAAAAAAAGAAAAAAAGTATTAATATTTAACAATACATTTTAGAATACAGTACACATATTTTCATATTTAAAAAAACAATATTTTGCCCTTTTTTTTGCTGTTTTCAGAATATATTGAATTTCACAGTAAATCGTGAAACCAATTGCATTCATCACTTAACAGCGGGCAAAAAAATTAACAATCTGAGAGATTGTTTAAAAAAAGCCCTGAATCTCTTCTCAGTAAAACATACCTTTATAGAAATGTAACATATTTAATAAAAATATAATCTAAGAACAATAACTATTTGCAATAAATATCGTCTGTAAATCTTGTTGCATAAGCATATACACCAAAATATTATCTGTCAAAGAAATCCACAATAGAAATTGTTACCTTTCCGTGAGGCCAAATGGTAATTTTTAAATTCTTTTTTGATGAAATATCCAATGGTAATCCAATAAAATCGCAAAAATGATTTGTTCAGATGTTGTAATTTGTATCTAAAATGTTGGTTTCAGAAAAATTAAATGGGAATTTGGTAAATCATAAGGCAAACGTTGCTTGAAAATCAATTGAGAATCATTACACAGTGTCCAGCCTTTTTCACATTTAAGATAAACTGTGTAATGACCAGAAGTTATAGAAGGTCCATCATGGAAAATTATTGCAACTGCAACAAACGTTTTTCCAGATATTGATAATTGATGTCCTGTAAACTTCTTTATTAAAGTGTCAAATTTTGAACCATCAGCTCTACAACGTTGCATCATTAAAATTACATACTGTCCATATTTCTTTAAAAGTAACGTTGAAAACATGTCTGATTTACATTTACAACATTCCATGTTGTGATTGGCATCTTTAACTAATTTACTAAAAGTCACTGATTTACTCTCTGGCAATGTTAAATAGATAAACCTTTCTGAATCAACATTAGAGCTGCATGTGTTGAAACAGTTTTCACAACTATGTTCCCATTTATAAGAGAGACCAAACATATTCTCAATTTCTACCCCTTCATCTTCCAGTACCATAAGCATATACATTAAGAATTCCTGTGCATCTTGCTGGACATTTTGTGTAAACTGTGTACATCCAGAACATACATCTAAAAGATTTCTCACATCAGAAGCACTTTCTATTTTAGTTTTATCAGTACTTTATCAATTTTTTTTCATGATTTACTATTATCTGCTCTTGCAAACTTTCAAGATAAAATACAACATTCAGCACTACATTAGCGTAGCAGTTGACACCAGAGCTATTTTCAAAATGACAACCAACAACCTCTTCAACATTGTCCTTTTTCTTTTTGCTAGCAATCACATCACTCTCCTTTTGTTTTCTCTTCTGTACATCCTCATTACAGATATTCTCAATTCTCCTTTTCCGAGAAACAACACGTTTTTCAAACACATGATACTGACCTAAATGAGGAGCATAGGTTCTTCTTAATCTTTTATACTCCTTTACACAATTTGCATCAGCACTAACTTTTGAGTCATCAAAGTCTATCATGAATAAACCAGATAATGTTTTCACTCGTGACAAAGCAACATATGCCATACCTTCTTTGAACACAGTAGAACCAATGTTTACAAAAGCACTTTCTACAGTTAATCCTTGAGATTTGTGAATAGTTACAGCATATGCTAGAGAAAACGGAAACTGCTTCCTACGTACATATAAGTCTTTTACAAGCAAAAAACAGACTGAACAACGACTAATCTCTTTAACCTCTTCAATCTGATCAAATTTTATTTTTAAAAATTCAATCCCATCTTTTTTCTGGTACTTCAGAAAACCCACAACTTTACCCATAGCTCCATTCACTAAACCTTTTTCTAAATCCAAATTTCTTCTTAAAAAAACTCTACAGTTCATGCAAACATAAAGATTTTTTTCTAATCCAGCTGTTTTCGAAATGTTCTTCTCTAGAGAATCCAATTTATTTTTCAGTTTGCCTGTTAATGTAATAGTAATTCCTTCATGCTGAATTTTGTCCACTGCTTCCATTTTCTTAATCTCTTCCTTTTCCAATTTCAAAAGTTCCTCATTAAAGATCGAGCATTCACGTAGTGTTGGCATTAAGCAGATTGCAGTATTTTTTTCTGCAATGTTCTTGTATATTTTCTCTGCAACTATTTCTTCATTTGGAAATAAATTATGTAGCAACCGACTCTGTAATGCTTTTCTGCCAACTTCTGTGAGTAGTCCAATTCTGATATCTTTCAGAATACTTGCATAATCTTCATCGTTTGCTTGCATCAAATTGGTAGTGAGTTCTTTGTACTCAAAGAACGACCAAATATTCGCATTACCAATACTTCCTAATGACTTCTTTGTGTCTTCATGTGTCACAGTATTAAACACTGGTTGTCCTTTAACTGGAGTGAGCTGCAGAAGATCCCCAAAAACTATAACATGTTTTCCACCAAACAACACGTCATAGTCTCTCTTTAGAATTTGCTGCATTCTTAAATGCACATAGGCAAGCATTAAGTTTGATACCATGCTTACCTCATCAATAATGAGAACTTGCATCTTCTTCAACACTCTTGAAAATTCGAAGCATGCTTCTTCTGTAAGCTTGTGATATTCTATTTTGTTCTCATGCTCCACTGGTAACATTAGCAAGCGATGTCAGGTAATTCCTTTTATGTTATATGCTGCTAACCCAGTTGGAGCAGTAACAACACAAGACAAAGTTGAATCTGTTTTTGCTGTAGGTAGCGTCTGATGACTTTAATTAAGAAACTTTTTCCAGTTCCAGCTTGTCCACTCACATACATCCTGATTGGTTCAAATGATGTGCATGAGCACTCTTTATTTTCATGTAGTAATCCATGATCAATTTTTTTTGTGACTTCTTCATAAATTTGTTGTTGTTCTTCATTCAGTTGTTGTTCCAAATTTGGTAAGTCTATTAAATCTTCCTGAGCTTGATTCATAGCCGTTTCCACTTCAGTCATGGCTATTTCAGCTTCATTTTCTACGATTGGTTGTCCTAGGGGATCTTGACTGAGCGTTCCAGAACTTTGGCTGTCTTGAGAACTGTCTCTAGCTACTTCAGCTGCAATTGTAGCTTCCTGTTCAATTTTTTCATTTAACATTTGTACATAATTTGTGAAAGTACTGCATTCAATCGTATCTTTACATGCATTAAAGGAATCTTCATAGCTATGAAATTCTCCAAGTAGTTCATTCTCTGAACGCCATGGTTTAAACAGCTGTAAAAGTGCTAAGTAGTAAAATTCCTTTTTGTCAGTAGTGTCGCAACTCAGCTTCCTGTGATCAATCATACTTCCTTTTGTTTGTTTCACCAAACATCCTTCCTCACCAATGACTTTATATTTTCCATTGTTGATGTCTTCTGTGGCTTTCCGTGTAAAAATGTAGTTCTGCAGCACTTCATAGAGACACATGTTCTCAAGATGACAACTTCTTTTTGGGTAATATGTGTCCAACATGTTTGATTTCAAAATATCTGTACTTTCCGGGTCGTTCTCTGCCAAATATTCAATTTCTCCAACAGATTTCAGTACCCGATTTCGCATTGCTGCAAGGCCTAAACTTACCCAAATTATTCTTCTGGATTTCGAGTACAGACTTGCAGATGATAACCTATCTGAGCATTCGTAGGATCCAATTTCTCGATGCGATAACATCTTTAAACTGAAACTGTATAGCTTCTTACTGACAGTTTTCTCGTGAGAAATCTCTTCCCACATTTCCTTCAATTCCGTTTTCTCAGATTTAGTGATGTAAGATGTGACATACCGAGCAACAGCAATAGAATTGTCAGCCACATACTGAATATCCATGTTAGCATTCCACATGGATAAAATGACTGGGTTGTAGTCATTTATATATTTTGACTCTTCTTTTCTTCTTAGGTTGTACGTATTTTTGGGAGATTTTCTTGTAATAGTATGTCGCACAGCTGACATAAAACTATTGACTCTTCCTTTTGAAAGAACAGGTCTTGGAAATCCAAATCGACATTTTGTGTAGAATTTATCTTTGCTCTTGTACTTTCGCCGACAGTATTTTCCACACCGATGACTTTGGAAACGTAAAACTTGCTCTTTTAACTTTTTCTCTTCTGTGCTTTTAGGTATAGCACATGTTGCATATTCTTCAATGAAACTTAAAACTGCATCATCAGAATCTGTTCCAAATTTTGGGGCTTCCTTGATCCACAACATCATATGAATATGAGGAGCACCTCTTGCTTGGTACTCTTTTCTCCAATATTTACAAATACGCTGATCTTCACCCAAATCAAAACAATTTTCCAGAAACAAATATGTAGCAAAAATCCTTCCACTTATAATTATCTTCTTCTTCACTTTTTTTATTGAGATCAACATTCCTTGTTTGACTTTTATAATGGCTTCTCCCGCAACAAATACAAGTAATATTTGGTCTTTCATTAGAGATGATAGTAAATTTTGTCATTTGATCTTCAAAATTTTTACTAACAGTGGGTTCTACAATCTCTTCCACATTTTCTTCAATAACTGTGTCATTACCTGCACTTTCTTGTTCCGGACCAAAGTAACAAAACTGAATTACATCAGTAACCTTCTCTACATATGAATCAGATCCACGGAACAGAGCCCTATTCAACTCATTTAATTTTAGTGCTGGACTTTTAGCAGAATACAATCTTCTCACAAATTTTCTTATTTCAGTATGATGTACTGCCAGCATCCTAAAATTAGGCCTGGGCCAAAATTCCGTTCCGTTCGCGGAAGTTGCGATATTTTGGCATTCTCGCGTTCCGCGGAAAGCGCGAAAATGTAAAAATTTCCGCATTCCGCAGCTTAGCGATAATTTTTTTCTTGCTCGCGCTGTAAAACAATACATTCTCGCGCGCGCGCGATCGCCTTACCTGAATCCCTGCGTTCTCCGACAAGTTTTCTTGACCCGGTCGCGTTCTCCACGAGATGTTGGATTTTGGTAGCCATTTTGCGCTGTCTCGCGAGAGTTCGCGGCCGCATTCAAGTCATTTTTCACGCGATCACGTCATTTGTCGCGCGATCAGGTCTTTCTTCTCGCGATCATGCACCGCTCGAGTATGAGAAGATTGAGATCTCGAACATGTCATTCTACATCGCGAGCCAGAGAATGAGGACGCGGGCACATGAAATCGAACGCGAACAGGAGAAAGAGACCGCGAACACGTCATATCCAACGCGACAGGGACAAAGAAGAGAACGCGATCATATCGTTTTCGACACGCCGGCGGAAGTAATGTGAAGCTGGAGAACTCAACAACGTAAAATTTACAATTTGGAGAGGAATATCGGCTCTAGCAGCATGAAACCATCTGCAAATACTGATTTTGGATGAAAAGAACTCCTTACATTCACATTTGGCTTTCCTTTTTTGTGCAAGGACTCCAGGAGTCATTTTTTTTTTACAAAGTGGAGAGAGGGAGGAAGTGACACAGATTCTCCAACTTCCTGTTCCTGTCCAGCAGGCTCCTCCCAGTGCTTTCTCCATCTCCTGCTCATTCTGCCTTTGGATTTGGAGCTGGAAAGATCTCTCTTTTTGTCTGCTGCATCATTGCAATTGGATTTCAGGATTTTTGGAATAGGATATTTTACAAGTAAGTGGTTGTTGTGTTTGATTGTGGGCATTGCAGTTGTTGTGTAACTACAATTTATTTTTGATAATTAATTATCATCATTCCTTTTTTTTTTTTTAAATTTATTTTAATTTTGTGGGTTGTAGTAGTAGGCCCGAGCTAGCCATGGGCATGGCCTCATGGGTGTGTGTGTGCATGATGAAGCAACTGTTCCTTTTGTTTTTTGAATATATTTCATTTTCAATCACATTTAGGGCATGGATGGCATTGGATTGAGTTGGGGAAGTGTGTTTTTTGGGGTGGCCTTGCTGATGTTGTTGGGCCTGGACATGTGGCTGGTGGCCATTTTGAGGCCTAGGCCTGCAAGCTTGCCTGGCCTTGTCTGCCAGCAGGCCTGCTTTCATCCACTGCTACCAGAGCAGGTAGCCACAGCTTTAGTAATCTACTGTTTTCTGTGTGCTCTGTTGAATTTAGACATCATTTTGGGCATGGATGCCATTGGATTGAGTTGGGGAAGTGTGTATTTTGGGGTGGCCTTGCTGATGTTGTTGGGGCTCTCCATGTTGCTGGTGGCCATTTTGAGGCCTAGGCCTGCAAGCTTGCCTGGCCTTGTCTGCCAGCAGGCCTGCTTTCATCCACTGCTACCAGAGCAGGTAGCCACAGCTTTAGTAATCTACTGTTTTCTGTGTGTTCTGTTGATTTTAGACATCATTTTGGGCATGGATGGCATTGGATTGAGTTGGGGAAGTGTGTATTTTGGGGTGGCCTTGCTGATGTTGTTGGGGCTCGCCATGTGGCTGGTGGCCATTTTGAGGCCTAGGCCTGCAAGCTTGCCTGGCCTTGTCTGCCAGCAGGCCTGCTTTCATCCACTGCTACCAGAGCAGGTAGCCACAGCTTTAGTAATCTACTGTTTTCTGTGTGCTCTGTTGAATTTAGACATCATTTTGGGCATGGATGCCATTGGATTGAGTTGGGGAAGTGTGTATTTTGGGGTGGCCTTGCTGATGTTGTTGGGGCTCTCCATGTGGCTGGTGGCCATTTTGAGGCCTAGGCCTGCAAGCTTGCCTGGCCTTGTCTGCCAACAGGCCTGCTTTCATCCACTGCTACCAGAGCAGGTAGCCACAGCTTTAGTAATCTACTGTTTTCTGTGTGTTCTGTTGATTTTAGACATCATTTTGGGCATGGATGGCATTGGATTGAGTTAGGGAAGTGTGTATTTTGGGGTGGCCTTGCTGATGTTGTTGGGGCTCGCCATGTGGCTGGTGGCCATTTTGAGGCCTAGGCCTGCAAGCTTGCCTGGCCTTGTCTGCCAGCAGGCCTGCTTTCATCCACTGCTACCAGAGCAGGTAGCCACAGCTTTAGTAATCTACTGTTTTCTGTGTGTTCTGTTGATTTTAGACATCATTTTGGGCATGGATGGCATTGGATTGAGTTGGGGAAGTGTGTATTTTGGGGTGGCCTTGCTGATGTTGTTGGGGCTCGCCATGTGGCTGGTGGCCATTTTGAGGCCTAGGCCTGCAAGCTTGCCTGGCCTTGTCTGCCAGCAGGCCTGCTTTCATCCACTGCTACCAGAGCAGGTAGCCACAGCTTTAGTAATATACTGTTTTCTGTGTGTTCTGTTGATTTTAGACATCATTTTGGGCATGGATGGCATTGGATTGAGTTGGGGAAGTGTGTATTTTGGGGTGGCCTTGCTGATGTTGTTGGGGCTCGCCATGTGGCTGGTGGCCATTTTGAGGCCTAGGCCTGCAAGCTTGCCTGGCCTTGTCTGCCAGCAGGCCTGCTTTCATCCACTGCTACCAGAGCAGGTAGCCACAGCTTTAGTAATCTACTGTTTTCTGTGTGTTCTGTTGATTTTAGACATCATTTTGGGCATGGATGGCATTGGATTGAGTTGGGGAAGTGTGTATTTTGGGGTGGCCTTGCTGATGTTGTTGGGGCTCGCCATGTGGCTGGTGGCCATTTTGAGGCCTAGGCCTGCAAGCTTGCCTGGCCTTGTCTGCCAGCAGGCCTGCTTTCATCCACTGCTACCAGAGCAGGTAGCCACAGCTTTAGTAATCTACTGTTTTCTGTGTGTTCTGTTGATTTTAGACATCATTTTGGGCATGGATGGCATTGGATTGAGTTGGGGAAGTGTGTATTTTGGGGTGGCCTTGCTGATGTTGTTGGGGCTCGCCATGTGGCTGGTGGCCATTTTGAGGCCTAGGCCTGCAAGCTTGCCTGGCCTTGTCTGCCAGCAGGCCTGCTTTCATCCACTGCTACCAGAGCAGGTAGCCACAGCTTTAGTAATCTACTGTTTTCTGTGTGTTCTGTTGATTTTAGACATCATTTTGGGCATGGATGGCATTGGATTGAGTTGGGGAAGTGTGTATTTTGGGGTGGCCTTGCTGATGTTGTTGGGGCTCGCCATGTGGCTGGTGGCCATTTTGAGGCCTAGGCCTGCAAGCTTGCCTGGCCTTGTCTGCCAGCAGGCCTGCTTTCATCCACTGCTACCAGAGCAGGTAGCCACAGCTTTATTGATCAAGTGTTTTCTATGTGATCTGTTGAATTTTTAGACATCACCTTCCTGAGAGTGTAGTGTGGCTGTACACAGTACTAGTAGTATAACATAGCTCTAGTTAAAAAAAATTCATAAATGGCTAGACTATCTTTTGTTTGCACTAGTACAGTACTAAGTAACTGAACCACAAAAACAAATGCAACATTTCACTGATGTTCTTCTCCTGTCTTCTTTGCTTTTAGGTGCACAAAAGACAGAGTAGGAGGTGTCATCGGCATCACCTGGCTACCCGTTGTACTGCCAGCCAGACAGAAGTCCTGCTGCGCATCACGCCCACGTGTGACCAGAACTTGTTGTGCATCTGCCTCCTGCCTGACGTCGGAATAAGATGGCCCCAAAGAAAGGTACCAGGTCCAGTACCAAGAAAGTTGCTGGTGAGAAGAAGGAACAGAAAAAGGAAGTGCCATTAACCACGACTGGTGGTGTGCCGGCCAAGGTTTTTTTTGGCACCAAAGCGTTGTCCGGGAACCAAGCTGGGAGCAGCACAGCGGTCCAGCAACCCCACCAACCTAGGCCCAAGGGCTTTACTGTCGCAGAGGTAGCCAGTCTACTAACGGGCAGCGATGTTGAAGAAATGTCATTACCGCAAAGTAGTACACAATCAAGTTCAACGCAGGCGCAAACTCAGCAGATCAGTGTGCAGCCGCCGCAACAAGAACAGCAGCAGCAGCCGGCGCAACCAGAACAGCAGCAGCAGCCGGCGCAACCAGAACAGCAGCAGCAGCCGGCGCAACCAGAACAGCAGCAGCAGCCGGCGCAACCAGAACAGCAGCAGCAGCCGGCGCAACCAGAACAGCAGCAGCAGCCGGCGCAACCAGAACAGCAGCAGCAGCCGCCGCAACCAGAACAGCAGCAGCCGCCGCAACCAGACCAGCAGCAGCAGCCGCCGCAACCAGAACAGCAGCAGCCGCCACAACAGCCCACCATAGTAGTTGTTGCTCCTGACGTAGGGGCATTTCAGGAAATCGAGCTTCCTGCAGACAAAGCGGAGCGAAGTCAAACCACTGTTTCGGAAGATCTATTGTCTTCCAGACCACCAGCAAGGAAAAGGAGGCTTAGTCCATCATCTTCTTCTTCAAGCCCCGCTTCTGATGATCGTGATGACACTTGGGTCCCACCAGCTCGGTCTGAGAGTGAAGTACGCCACAAGACATTGCTTCTGAAAAGGAAGGTCCCAGAAAAACTTAGAGTTATGGAGGTAGATGTAGAAGAGGGGGGTGATGATGTTGATGAAGACGAGCCAGTCATCACGCACATTACTCCCGCCCCAAAGGGATTGGAGACCGACATTCTAACCCTATCCAGAAAGGCTGCTACTGAGCGGGATGTAGCACGGATCTCACCAACACAGGTTACACCACCACTACCTCCAGCTACCATATTTTCCAAGGCCCGGCAGGGACCTACATCCAGCTCAACCACCTCAGTAGGAAGTGGTAGTAAAAGTCACAGTGTAGGTGGACAGGGTCACATATTTTCAAGGACCCCCTCAAGTTCATCTGGTGTTGAAAGTGGCACATCCAGCAGTGCCAGAAAGTTCTCCTCCCCAGTTTGGGACTTCTTTTCTGTTAGCGCCAAGGAGGAGAACATTGCTATATGCGCAATTTGTCGGCAAGGTGTTCGGCGTGGTAAGCTTGGTACAAACTATGGTACCGGAGGACAAGCAAGTCATCTCAGAATACACCACACTATTGTGTGGGAGGATCACCTACTTAAGTTAAAAGAAAGTAGGAAAACTAAACCCTTTGAAGTTGGTCAGGAATCAGGGAGCGATATTATTGTGGTGGCAGGTGAAGAACAGGGAGGCATTTCTAGCCCTGTCTCCAGTAGTGCAGTCACTGCAGTGGTAACGCCCACATCCTCCTCAGTAACATCAGAGTGGCACCGCAGTAAGAGCCATACTCAGAGTGTGGGTGAGACACCAAGGCGACCGGCGGCGAGTACCTCAATGAGACAATCTGTGTCGTTGAGCCTTAGTGGGTTAATGGCACCACTAAGGAAAGTAAGCCAGCCTACCATTGACAGCATGTTTAGGTTGGAGGGGCAGTTCCAACGCAACCACCCAACGGCACGATTGTACAATGCGAAGCTGGCTAAAATGTTAGCGCTGGACCTTCTTCCCTTTTCATTTGTGGAAGGGGTGGGTTTCCTTGAATTTGTGTCTGCCATCTGCCCGAAATGGAAAGTTCCAAGCCGGTCCTATTTCGCAAGAATTGCTGTTCCGGCACTACATCATGATGTGCTGGAATTGGTTGGACAAGCTTTGCAGAAGAGTGCTGTGCACAATATCCACCTGACAACAGACATGTGGACCAGTTGCCAAGCCACAGATTACATGTGTATCACTGCACACTGGATCTCTTTTGTGGGGGTTAAAGATCAACTATCTGCACGAGGTGTTGTTGACACAGCTGCGATTTTTGAAGGTACTCGGAAACATGCAACTGTAGCCATGTTCGCCATGGAGAAATCTCATACGGCTGAAAACATTTTAGAAGAGTTTCGCACCAAGGTTTTGGAATGGCTGCAGCCCAGAGGGCTTGGTATTGGTTTTGTTGCCACAGACAATGGCAGTAATGTACTTAAGGCCATGGAACTTGGTTCCTATTTCAGGGTTCCGTGTTTGGCACACTGCATAAACATTATAGTGCAAGACTTTCTGAAAAAAGAACCCATAGTAAGCAATTTACTGTCCATCTGCCGAAGAATATGCACTCATTTCAGCCATTCTTTTAAAGCTCGGAAGCAGCTGAGGATCCTCCAACGTGAGCGTAGGGTGCCAGTCAAGGCACTCATCCAGGAGGTGGCAACACGTTGGAACTCAACGTATTACATGCTTGATCGTCTGTACGAACAGCACAGGTCACTCAATGATTATGTCTGGTACAGAAGCAGTGATGCTAGTGTTAAAGGCATGACCCTTCAGAGGGAGCAATGGACCCTAATTCAATGCCTGACTGAGATGCTGTCTCCTTTTGAGGTCTTCACACGTGAAGTCAGCAAGGAGGACTGTACAATGGGCCAAGCGATCCCATTGTTGCAAATGCTAGAGCATGAGCTGAATAATGTGTCTGAATCCTACAAAGGTGTAGAGGACAGAAGGCAAGCCCATGACTTGGTGGAGAGCTTATCCAGGCGCTTATCAGAAAATGTAAGGATACAAAATAAAATGTTGTCACAAGACCATTACATTTGTGCCACAATTCTGGATCCACGTGCAAAATTAGGACTATTCCTTTCTTTTTCCGACACTGATGTTGCCCGCTACAAAAGTTGTATAGCTGAAGCAGCCATCAAGTTTGAAAACGAAGGGCTGCTAATTAAAAGCCCGCCACATCAACCCACAACAAGTACTGATACTGAAGCAGGCCATGCAGAATCAAGTGCAACTTCGTCGGCTGAGGGCAGTGCGGTTGGCTCACAATCGCAACACTCACCATCACCATCGACTACAAAAACAATAACTGGATCATTCAGCCGAGTACAATCATTATCAGATTGGTATGTAAAGATGGGCCGTAAGCACAGTGCTGATGCACAGAAAAAACAGCACAAAAGCTTACCAGCAGCAACCCTGAACATTGAGCGGATGGTCCAGGCCTATCTGGACGACCCAACAGAGGTGTACGTTGATCAAAACCCAGTGCAGTATTGGTATAGGAAAAGGTCTGAATGGCCACAGCTCAGCAGGCTGGCAATAAGCTATCTGGCTTGCCCTGTCGCAAGTGTCTCTTCCGAACGTGTTTTCAGTGCTGCTGGTTCCATTGTAACCTTGAGAAGGACCAGTCTATCTCCCAAAAACGTGGAGAGGTTAACAATGATCAAAATGAATCAGCACTTCATACCACCGAATTACACAATGCATGAATCAACAGAGGAAGATGAGGACAGCGGCTCAGGTGACGGAAGTATTGTGTCAGATGATTACCTACTACTGGACGATCCCCCAGAGTTTGAGGACGAGCTATACTTCCCTGACAATTAGGCTCGCACTTACTGTCTTCCTCCCTTTTTTCCCCCTTTGTTTGTGTCTGTTGTTCCGGTTATAAACTTGTGAATCGCAACCAATGCATTATCACCGTCTTCTAATCTTCTAATTTAAGATACAAGTTTCAGGTGTCTGCCATTTGACACTACAGTCCTCAGAATCCAGCTCCTCCGCTCGATCATACTGCATCTCCTGGTCAATTCCATTTCCCTCATGAATGATGATTGGATGATGGTAACAACAAATTCAAACTTTCCTCGTCCTTCCAAAACAAGTGGACCATGAATCTGATGACTTCTATAGCTATCCTCCTTCAGAGCCGAGAGAGACTGGCCATTAACTGAAAATAAGATGCAGCAGGTAATGATTGATGCCATGCATTGTCCGCAGAAAAGCAGACTGAGTGATGTAGATTTTGTTGTGTGTGTTGCGCATGAATGAATTGATGTAATTGTGCACTGCCACTAATCAACTTTCTACAGAACACACTAGTAATTACTAATTTTCCTCTTCTGGCAAACAAGAAATGTGTACTTCTCCTGCATCTTGGTGATACATTGCTTTTAATTCAATACAGGAAGGGGACTCACTCAATCTGCTGCGCAATGCAAATGACTGTGACTTAAACAGCACCGTCCGTCATGATGATGGCGAAAGAGACGGCCCGTTAACTTAAGATGAGAAGTAACAGGTAATAAATGATGATAATTATTGGCATGCATTGGACACCTGACTCTGAGCTATTGATCTTTGTGTTTGCGTTGTTTGTTGTGCACAAAGTGAATGATGTCAAAGTGTACTAGTGTTAATCTATCTTTCTGTACACAATAAAGAATGACTCAAGTCAGTAATATTTATATTTCTACTCTTGTTGTGTTCTAAAAATTACACTTGTACTGCAGGCCAATCTTCAGTCAGTAGAAGTATCAGAGCTGATGATGAAGTCAGGAGGATGTTTCATGAGTGGCATAAAACGGAAAAGCCTAAAGTTAAACACGTGAACCACAACCACAGCACACCCAAATGTCTGTGTAGAAGTTGAATAGAGTGTAGCGGTGGGATGACTGCAGTGCATTGATTTTACTAACTTTAACTGTAAAATGCTATGTCTGTAATGGATAATGTGCTTTGCGTTTGTCCAACTCTTTGAGAGAAAAAAAAAAAGGACTCTAAAGTGTTAACGTAGGATGTGCTAATGGTAAGCACTGTGGGCCTGATCTCTCCTGTTACTGTTGAAGGTCTATGCTGGAAACAGACTACAGTAGAGATGATGCATATGCATACATGCCACCTCGGAAAGTGTTCTTGTTGCACTACACCATCACTTGTGCATTTGTTTTCACTTTCTTTCTGAATATCCCCTTTGGTTTTCAATCTAAAATTACAGGCCGGGCCTTGTCCAAAACTTTGTAAAACATTACAATGCATATTAATTACCTTACCAATCAATCACCTTTTTATTCCAGCCGGGCAGTGGCGAGTGGTGAGGCGACACACCCAAGATTGATGGACGAGAGGAGCAAGAGGAATGCCGAGATGCAAAAAACCAGTCCACATTTTTGACCAGGATAAGACAGTAACAGTATCCACTTTTCACTTCTTTTAAATAATTTGATTAATATCTTGTATACATTCTTTACAACAGTGTGTTCTTGGAGTTGTTATTATCAATCATCATTACGTTTGCTCTGTGTTTACGATTCTTCACTACCAATATTTAAAATTTCTATTTGCTATCTGTTAAAGTTTTAAGGCCGGAACAGAACAAGAAATAGAAGTGTATGTAATCCGGGTCTCATCATGCATGCATTTCCTTTTTTATACCTTAACATATGGAATGGATATGGTATGGTAGTCTTCAATGATTGTCGTTTGTTTGTCTATGTATGCATACTGTTTTTCTATGTCAAACCTTTCCCAAAATCCCCCTTCCCATCCAATCAACGGACCCTAACCCTCTTCCCCCGGGCTGTGTGACTTATTGTCGAGGTGTAACTAAATTAAATGTACACCAATACTTAATCACACACTTGCTGGGGCGGATGTGGTGAAAGCAACACTACTTCAATTTCAATGCAGAGCGATGATCTTCTTCTGCTTGCCCACCCATGAGTAGGATATTTCACAGGTTATTTTATTTAACAAAGGAACATATACCTCAGCATGAATTGCCGGCATTGATTTGATTTGTTTGTTGTCATTCCTCATATACAGCACTAACTGTTAGACTGTAGGCATAGCCAAGTCGACAAAACTATAGTTTGTAACTCTGTCTAGTAGGCTATCCTCATAATATCCAGCATTCATTTTTTTTGTCAAATATTTGAGCATATAATTGTTGCTCGGTAAATTCTGTGATGTACTTCATTCAACTACTCCTCTAACAGTCTCTCAAAGGCGATTGACTATCTCCTTTTCTTTTTTTGGAAATGCTGCTACCCTGCCAGTGTATACTACTACTATACTACCACCACCACCCCAATCATGGCATGTATGAAAAAGGAAACCATCTTCACCATGCAGCCAGTGCTGTGCCACAGTTGGACATAAACATCAAGCACCGGTAAGAGAGAAGTTTGGGGGAGGCAGAATCAATAATGGACATGTTGTCAATGATGTCAGTTTCAAACACCACTCCAAAGAATGCATAGTAGGACCAGTCAATGAGTGAGGTGTGTCGCATCTATCTGTTTGTGTCTTATACAGTCAGCAAATTATTGAAATCAAACACACGCTATGGGCGGCCATGCACCAGCAAAGAAACAGTGTGATGTAAAACAGTTACCCCACCTACAAAACATTAACAACATTGCATGTAACATAGAAAAATATATTTAATTGACCCTAACAAATAAACTAAACCCACAAAAGCTGACCCACCCCCCTCCCTAACCCCAACGACTGTCCATAGAAATAGAGAACGCCCAAACGAGTGAGGAAACAAACAGGAATTAAAAAAGGGGCAGTGACAGGGACTAACTGGTGGGGCGGGACTGGAGGAGGACACGAATCTGGTCCTCTAAATGGGCGACGCGGCGTCTAAGGCCGCGGCAGTTGCAACCACAGTGGGGGGGGGCACCGGAGATGGCACGGTGGTGGCGGGCAGCCGCCAGACGGTGGCGCCGTACCGCTGGAGGGCGGTGGCTGGGGCCCGGGGCACTGGAGGAGGCTTCAATTGCTGCTGCACTCTCCTCCTCCTCCTCGGCTAGGACCACCAGCCGCCGGTATTCCTGCTGGATTGCCTCCAGCTTCCGGCGCCGTGCCTTGGCGGCCAACTCCTTCCGGTTGATTTTCGGAGTAGCTGTGTATCAAAAAGAAAAAAACAAGACAATTGTAAAATAAAGTCTTAATAAAACAGTAGGACAAGGTAATTATTTATACACATAGTGGCATGGTAGAGTAGCACTATAAAATAAAGCACAGTAGTACATAACATTTTAAATGTCGCCCGTCCTTCTTCCTTCCACCTGTCTTACACTTTTTAGTTGAACAGTGCACCAGGTGCTCTTCTCCATAAAACTTTCAAAGCGGAGTTGAAATCAGATAGATGAGGCCATTGGTTACTCAATACTCTGGCTCCTAGTCCTATACCAATTAAAGGGAATTCTAGTCTTCTAGTTCACTCTTCAAACGTCCCCAAGAACTCATACTTACTTACGACATCGGATAGCGGGCGGACTTTGTCCGCCCGCCATCCGACTGCTAAAAAGGGTGGGGGTCCCGTGGGGACAATTAATTAGGATGATGCGCCCGGCACAGTGGCGGGCGCACCCTGTTATTTTAAATTTAAATTCTGGTTGGCTTTGCTGAAAGCAATGCTAAAATGTTGTGCTGCTTTTCCAAGCACAACATGACGGGCCTCGCACGGAGCCTGTCACGTTTTGCTTTGAAAGTCGGGGGGTACCATAGCATCGGTAGGTACCCTCCATGGGGGCCCCCAAGCATACTCTGCAATGTGTGCATGCCTTTCCGTGGCGGACGGTAATGCCGCCACGCAAAGGCATTCCAAAATGCAGATTATATGGCTGCCGGTGTGGTGAGAGAGACACCACCGCCATATTGAACCCTTTTCCGCCTAGACATGTCTGAATATTTTCTACAGGGATGGCGGGAGGTTTGCCCCTGCTGTGACGGCAGTGAATTCCAGCCAGCCCGGCGGGGGCAATACGCCCACCATCCTAATGGGGCCCTAATTCACAACTTTACAGTATACATATACATACAGTACACCTTTGCAGTGAGTGTGCTGTCAAGTTCAACAATAGTTAAAGATTATGAATCTAACTTACCACCACCTGCCACTGGTGCTGCCACTCCCCCTCCGTTGCTATCTGCAACTGCCGCATCCTCGCCCTCTGCGTCGCCTTCGCTGGCCCCAGCAATGGTGGTCGGTAGTGCGCCTAGAAAACATTACACATTTATTAGGCAACATATACACCTCCCCCCTATTGATCAGTAGCAAGGTTGAAAAATGAGTTAATACTAACATAAATCACTAGTACAAATCAGGTAGTAGTAGAGTAGACACTAAGTTATATGATCATTGTAGCATTTGCTTGATTAGCCCTAGCCATGCACATGTGACGTTACCTTTACCTTGCAGCTTCTTAAGACACCTTTGAGCCCACATGACCTGCCTCACACTGCTACTGTCTAGTCTACGCGCTGCGTACAGGCGGTCAACAAACATTAACAAGCCACTTTTTTAGGAAGAACTGGTGTACTACTGTTACTGTTAGTCCATATTGCTTATCCATAGATGCTACACTTTTTGGCACGGCTGAGAAATGCTTGCAAGTTGCAATATACTAACGCACACCATTTCCTTTTTTCGCATTACAGACGCAAGATTCGCTTCTACGAACCAGAGCTTCTGAACGATGCACCAACTACCAGTACTAGGTTCTTCTGAGGTGAGGGGTCCCTTCACTCACATCTTCATTTATAAATGTATATAAACTAAATTGCTATGGGATGGTGGTGCTGCCTTCCACCACTTCAGTTATCATGATTTAATTCCCAACTGTATTAGTGTAACAATGTATTTTGTTTTAATGTTATTGATTTGCCGGTTGGTGCTGCTAAGATAACAGTGTACAGACCTTCTCAAATTGAAATAAAAATTTTAAACTTACATAGACTTTGTGGTGTGGACTAACTTACACGATTGAGCAAATTAAAGTAAGGGTGTGCATGTGAATTGCTTCCACGACAGAGGTTGGGTGTGTTAATGTTCTGGGTTGTCTACTTGTTGGTTGTCTTGGGGGGAGGGTTCCGAGACCTAATAGGTATGACAAGACAGTACTATAGTCAAGCAGTGGAATTGTGGTGGGTGCGGAATTTCTGATTGAGGTGTGCAAGGAAGGTCCAACCTACCATCACCAACATCCTATTTTCTGGTGCAAATGTATGTGCAAGATCCCTACAACAGTTGTATGTCCTATAGGGTATCATATCAAAATATTAAGAAATCTGGTAGGGCTGTTGCTGTGAATTTTCAAAGCCTAAACATCAACAAGAGTAAAAAGTAGTACAAGACAACGACCCAACGGATTGT
The DNA here is from genome assembly GCF_964204655.1 of Triturus cristatus. NCBI lineage: Eukaryota > Metazoa > Chordata > Amphibia > Caudata > Salamandridae > Triturus > Triturus cristatus. The sequence goes on from NC_140589.1 coordinate 188,812,679, forward strand.
ACGAGCTACTGGTGAATATGAGTTTTATATTACAACCTTTCACAAAGAGTGGCACTGGGCAAGACTAGCTACTACAGTACAGACAGACAGACTGATAGTGTGTAGTAGTACTCAGTCATCATAGCGGAGGCAGGGATAAGCTTTTTGAAACCGTACAGATCGAAGGATAATTGGTGGTAAAAAAATAGCATTTGGAAACACACTATAGTTCGGGGGAAATGGGGCAGTAAAAGTTATGGAATAAGAAATATTATTAAAAACAAGAAGACTTACTGGGGCCAGCAGAGGAGCCCTCAGCGGTGTCCTCCTCGTGGTGTTCCTGTCCCGCCGACTGCCCAGTCCCTGCCCGTCTGCCCCTGGGTGCTGATGAACAGGAAAGATATAAGAAAGACAAACATTGATGGATGGTGTCAACTTAAGCAAATACAATTTTTTTCAACAACGGTCAAAAAACACTTATGTAAACAATTGCAATAACTACATTGACCGATCTCATCTGGTCAACATGTAATATCGGGGGATTCGCAGTTCGACTACTTAAGTTACTATTTATCAACAGTAATCCATTCTTCCATTCTGATTCCAGAAAACTAAGTTACAAGTAAGCCTAAGTATTAGTACAACCTACCACCCAACCTAGCCCACCTATTCCAGGCATGCCAATTGTACATTAAGTATGCATTTCAACTGTATTCCTCAACAATGTGTATGATCCAATCATGGAGGACACATTAACATGACTACATTTTTTGTATATACACAATTTTGGTTTGATTGATGCTCATCTGCTACTGCTAAGTAACTGCAAAGCCTACCTCCACTCATTGAACAAACTAGAAAGGTTCTAAAGACTGGCGTACTAGCAGCACGTCACGTAACTGAGTGAGGGGGCATCACGCATACCACTAACCAATTAGAAGCTCATACAAAGTACCTAAACCTATGTATCAATCCGCCCCTATCTATTAGTGACAGGACAAAGTAAGGAGTGGACATGAGTCACTGTAGCATTACGTAAATTAATTTCTCAAAAATAAACTCGTAAAGAATCACGCTAAGCAAGCGCAAACGCAAAGCTGCAAACAAGTAAGATTAGTAGTAGCGCAGAAGAGCACCTGTGTCATAATCACAGAAGACTTTTAAACATTATTAACCTGGAATGTATTGCAAGCAGCAACATTCTATCTGGTTGGAAGGAAAAAAAGATATTCGCAATATATAACATAGAGCAGAAGAACAGACACAAAGTTGTAATAATTAAATAGGTACTCACCAAGCCCCGGGACCTCCACTCCTAGCAGGTCCAGCAGGTCCTGCTCACGGTCCAGGATGTCGGACCACCGGTGCGTCAGCTGTGCCTGGGTGCGCCGGACCCCAGAGATGCGAGACACTGCCCGGCGCACCTTCCCCCACCGCTGCCGACGCTCCCGGAGGCCGTACCCGGACCCAGGCCTGCCACCTGCTGCCAGGGTTGAGGGGAGGTGGCGCTGCACAAAGAAAATTAGTGCAGCCAACTCCGCCTCCCCAAATAAGGCCCGTGCATGCACCCCTTGTGGGCGCCGCCTTCCGCAAGGAAGGCGGTCGCGGCTCTGGCTGCGCCGGCGAACAGCCCTGCCCTTGGACATGGTTCTGGGGACGGGGCGGGAAAGAAAAAGGTAAAATAAATAAAGGAGTAAAGGAAATAAATAGCAGGCAATACAAAGAGAAAAAGTAGCTAAAAAACAAAAAAAAAGGTACACAAAAACCAAAAATATAGAGGCAGGAAAATAGTTAGAGAAATAATAAGTAATAAAGATCCGAAAAAAGTGGCTATAAACAAAGGATTGAAAAGATTTAGGGAGGATTGAAAATCAGGCCCCAGAACCATGCAATAGAGTGGAAAACAAGATGGCCGCGCCCGTTGCGACCACGTGCGCAAGTTCGCGCGATATTTTCTCCCTGAGCAAGCAAAAAGCAACGCGATCAAGTAAAAGCGATCGCGAACAGGAAATATCGACCGCGAACATGCATTGCGCGACCCGGAACAGGAAGTAAACAACGCCAGAGGGCGGGACAAGTGAAAACAAGATGGCCGCGCCCGTGAGCGACCGCATGGGTAAGTTGGCGACCCGCGAACACGCAAAAAATACCGCGAACAGGCGGCAAAAAACTTCCGCATCTTCGCGATATTTCCGGCGTGTTTGCGGAGATTTTCTGCATTCTCGCGATAATTTGCGGAGGTTAATTCCGCAAATTCCGCCCACCCCTACCTAAAATGGTGAAAAACACTTTGACAAACTTTCCTAGAAAGACAAGCCAGAGAATGTCCTTTCAAACCAGTATTCTCTCACACTCTGCATGGATCTAGTCTTTGAAGCACCTTAATCTTCTGTTTAACACTTTTTTTTACTATATTCTCTTAGAAACTCACGTAATTTATCAATAGATTCTTGTCGTACAGTACAAATACTACTACAATTCCAAGTGTACACTGGGGCTTTAGGACGTCTCCCCATAACCTCATCAGCTATCACTTCTTCCTCATTTCTTGGAACCATTTTCTCCTTTTCCATTACAAAACCATCTTTCACTTCATAAGCACGACCTCTGGTGTCAACTGCATGCAGCAAACTATTACTTTGAAGATAACTCTCTTCATTAAAAAATGGTTCAGTACTTGAACTATGCATCCATTCTCCTAAAAACACTTTATAAAAGTTATTTCTTTTCACTACTCTTTTCGTTTTGCTTTGTGACTTCATTACATTGACCATTTTATCTAATGTACGGATCCTGTTCAAAATTAAAATGAATAGTTTTCTTTTTAATTCTAAAGCCTTAGCTACAAATCCTTCAATATCTTTCTTTCTCTTATAAAATTTTGCTTTCTTCTTATATTTTTTCACATCCTTTAGCAAATTGGACATCACTCTTCTCTGAAACATTTTTCTACGAATGTCTTTAAATGCTGTTTTTCTTTTTAAGTCAATCTTTATTGCTTCTGATTGTACATTGGCATTTAGTAATTTCTCACTTTTGTCCTGATGTTTTCTACTTCAAACACTATTTCCATTGGGGACATTTTTACAATTTTTCCTTTTTTTGAAGATATTTTAAAAAAAATCCTTAGTCTGCTTACCAGAAGACTTTTTGTTTTTTCCAACATGAGTATCTTCAACTAATTTGGGTCCTCCAGTTGTCTTCAAATATAGATGTTTTTTCTGTTCCTTTCTATTTCTTGATTTTATAGGCATCTTTAATTTATTTCACTGTTGTTCAGCAATACCTAAAAGAAACTAAAAAAAATACGTTTATGTCATTTAAATATATTACTATATTTTTTTGAGTTTTTCAAATCTTATAATACTATCTACCCCTTTCCTACAAGTGAAAAACACAATAAAACCTCTCTAAGAAGAATTCCTGTGTGCACAGAGACTCATGGTGTGATTCTAGGCAGAAAACGAAATTTGATTTGCAATTTGAAAGCACATTTACTACTGTGTTTTTGCAAGTGATAATTACTGTAACAGTCTGAAACATTTTCCTTATTGTTTTCAGAAGCAGAAAAGAGCACATGTCCTAACAGCTAGTTGAGACTATGACCATGTGTAACCTGGGTGAGTGACTACACTCCAGCAAAGGAAATGAGCCTTGGTGATGTTGAATGCATAAGCGTTACTCACTCCTATTTGAAACACCACACAGTGCTGATTCGTAAGCATGTCTGCGCAGGAGAAGCTGCTGGCTGTGTGCTAAGAGTGTACTTCTGAAGACTGTTTATTGTCAGGTGCAAGAGACATCTGCATTCACGCTTGCACAACTGCCTGATCACTAGATAGATGTATGTAAGAGTACATGTGTGGTAAGGGTTAATTGGAGTTTTGAACATGTGGGAACTACATGACCCATTGCACGAGTGGAAGGAAAATCTACCATGCTGATTTCAAATATGTTAGCATTGGCCTCTCATTTGTGAGATACTGAATTGGGCTGAATGCTAACCATCACAGTTCAAGAAAACAAGCTTCCCCTTTCCTACGAATGCAATTCTAAAAGAACCAGAGTAACACAAATTAAATCTCTGACAACAATTCCTGTGTGCACACAGACTCATGGTGTGATTCTAGGCAGAAAACGAAATATGATTGGCAAATTGAAAGCACACTTACTACTGTGGTAGAGCAAGTGATAATTACTCTAACAGTCTGACACATTTTCATTATAGTTTTCAGAAACAGAAAAGAGCACATGTCCAAACAGCTTTTTGAGACCATGAACATGTGTAACCTGGGTGACTGACTACACTCCAGCAAAGGAAATGAGCCTTGGTGATGTTGAATGTATTAGCGTTACTCACTGCTATCTGAAATACCACACAGTGCTGATTAGTAAGCATGACTGTGCAGGAGAAGCTGCTGGCTGTGTGCTAAGAGTGTTCTTCTGGAGACTGTTTATTGTCAGTTGCAAGAGACATCTGCATTGACGCTTGCACAACTGCCTGTTCACTGGATAGATGTTTGTAAGAGTACATGTGTGGTAGGGTTAATTGGAGTTTTGAACATGTGGGAACTACATGACCCATTGCACGAGTGGAAGGAAAATCTACCATGTTGATTTCAAATATGTTAGCATTTGCCTCTCATTTGTGAGATAGTGATTTCTGCTGAATGCTAACCATCACAGTTCAAGAAAACAAGCTTCCCCTTTCCTACGAATGCAATTCTAAAAGAACCAGAGTAACACGAATTAAATCTCTGACAACAATTCCTGTGTGCACACAGACTCATGGTGTGATTCTAGGCAGAAAACGAAATTTGATTGGCAATTTGAAAGCACACTTACTACTGTGGTAGAGCAAGTGATAAGTACTCCAACAGTCTGACACATTTTCATTATAGTTTTCAGAAACAGAAAAGAGCACATGTCCAAACAGATTTTTGAGACCATGAGCATGTGTAACCTGGGTGACTGACTACACTCCAGCAAAGGAAATGAGCCTTGGTGATGTTGAATGTATTAGCGTTACTCACTCCTATTTGAAACACCACACAGTGCTGATTAGTAAGCATGTCTGTGCAGGAGAAGCTGCAGGCTGTGTGCTAAGAGTGTACTTCTGAAGACTGTTTATTGTCAGGTGCAAGAGACATCTGCATTCACGCTTGCACAACTGCCTGATCACTAGATAGATGTATGTAAGAGTACATGTGTGGTAAGGGTTAATTGGAGTTTTGAACATGTGGGAACTACATACCCCATTGCACGAGTGGAAGGAAAATCTACCATGTTGATTTCAAATATGTTAGCATTGGCCTCTCATTTGTGAGATATTGATTTGGACTGAACGCTAACCAACACAGTTCATGAAAAGAAGCTTCCCCTTTCCTACGAATGCAATTCTAAAAGAACCAGAGTAACACAAATTAAATCTCTGACAACAATTCCTGTGTGCACACAGACTCATGGTGTGATTCTAGGCAGAAAACGAAATTCGATTGGCAATTTGAAAGCACACTTACTACTGTGGTAGAGCAAGTGATAATTACTCTAACAGTCTGACACATTTTCATTATAGTTTTCAGAAACAGAAAATAGCACATGTCCAAACAGCTTTTTGAGACCATGAACATATGTAACCTGGGTGACTGACTACACTCCAGCAAAGGAAATGAGCCTTGGTGATGTTGAATGTATTAGGGTTACTCACTGCTATCTGAAACACCACACAGTGCTGAATAGTAAGCATGACTGTACAGGAGAAACAGCTTGCTCTCTGCTAAGAGTATGCTTCTGGAGACTCTCTACTGTCAGGTGCAAGAGAGATCTGCATGGACGCTTGCATAACTGCATAAACACTGGAGACATGTATGTAAGACTACATGTGTGGTAAGGGTTAATAGGAGCTTTGAACATGTAGGAACTACATGACCCACTGCACGAGTGGAAGGAAAATCTACCATGTTGATTTCAAATATGTTAGCATTTGCCTCTCATTTGTGAGATACTGATTTGGGCTGAATGCTAACTATCACAGTTCAAGAAAACAAGCTTCCCCTTTCCTACGAATGTAATTCTAAAAGAACCAGAGTAACACAAATTAAATCTCTGACAAAAATTCCTGTGTGCACACAGACTCATGGTGTGATTCTAGGCAGAAAACGAAATTTGATTGGCAATTTGAAAGCACACTTACTACTGTGGTAGAGCAAGTGATAATTACCCTAACAGTCTGACACATTTTCATTATAGTTTTCAGAAACAGAAAAGAGCACATGTCCAAACAGCTTTTTGAGACCATGAACATATGTAACCTGGGTGACTGACTACACTCCAGCAAAGGAAATGAGCCTTGGTGATGTTGAATGTATTAGGGTTACTCACTGCTATCTGAAACACCACACAGTGCTGAATAGTAAGCATGACTGTACAGGAGAAACAGCTTGCTCTCTGCTAAGAGTGTGCTTCTGGAGACTGTCTACTGTCAGGTGCAAGAGAGATCTGCATGGACGCTTGCATAACTGCATAAACACTGGAGACATGTATGTAAGACTACATGTGTGGTAAGGGTTAATAGGAGTTTTGAACATGTAGGAACTACATGACCCATTGCACGAGTGGAAGGAAAATCTACCATGTTGATTTCAAATATGTTAGCATTTGCCTCTCATTTGTGAGATACTGATTTGGGCTGAATGCTAACCACCATAGTTCAAGAAAACAAGCTTCCCCTTTCCTACGAATGCAATTCTAAAAGAACTAGAGTAACACGAATGAAATCTCTGACAACAATTCCTGTGTGCACACAGACTCATGGTGTGATTCTAGGCAGAAAACGAAATTTGATTGGCAATTTGAAAGCACACTTACTACTGTGGTAGAGCAAGTGATAATTACTCTAACAGTCTGACACATTTTCATTATAGTTTTAAGAAACAGAAAAGAGCACATGTCCAAACAGCTTTTTGAGACCATGAACATATGTAACCTGGGTGACTGACTACACTCCAGCAAAGGAAATGAGCCTTGCTGATGTTGAATGTATTAGGGTTACTCACTGCTATCTGAAACACCACACAGTGCTGAATATTAAGCATACCTGTACAGGAGAAACAGCTTGCTCTCTGCTAAGAGTGTGCTTCTGGAGACTGCCTACTGTCAGGTGCAAGAGAGATCTGCATGGACGCTTGCATAACTGCATAAACACTGAAGACATGTATGTAAGACTACATGTGTGGTAAGGGTTAATAGGAGTTTTGAACATGTAGGAACTACATGACCCATTGCATGAGTGGAAGGAAAATCTACCATGTTGATTTCAAATATGTTAGCATTTGCCTCTCATTTGTGAGATACTGATTTGGACTGAATGCTAACCATCACAGTTCAAGAAAACAAGCTTCCCCTTTCCTACGAATGCAATTCTAAAAGAACCAGAGTAACACGAATGAAATCTCTGACAACAATTCCTGTGTGCACACAGACTCATGGTGTGATTCTAGGCAGAAAACGAAATTTGATTGGCAATTTGAAAGCACACTTACTACTGTGGTAGAGCAAGTGATAATTACTCTAACAGTCTGACACATTTTCATTATAGTTTTAAGAAACAGAAAAGAGCACATGTCCAAACAGCTTTTTGAGACCATGAACATATGTAACCTGGGTGACTGACTACACTCCAGCAAAGGAAATGAGCCTTGGTGATGTTGAATGTATTAGGGTTACTCACTGCTATCTGAAACACCACACAGTGCTGAATAGTAAGCATACCTGTACAGGAGAAACAGCTTGCTCTCTGCTAAGAGTGTGCTTCTGGAGACTGCCTACTGTCAGGTGCAAGAGAGATCTGCATGGACGCTTGCATAACTGCATAAACACTGAAGACATGTATGTAAGACTACATGTGTGGTAAGGGTTAATAGGAGTTTTGAACATGTAGGAACTACATGACCCATTGCATGAGTGGATGGAAAATCTACCATGTTGATTTCAAATATGTTAGCATTTGCCTCTCATTTGTGAGATACTGATTTGGACTGAATGCTAACCATCACAGTTCAAGAAAACAAGCTTCCCCTTTCCTACGAATGCAATTCTAAAAGAACCAGAGTAACACAAATTAAATCTCTGACAACAATTCCTGTGTGCACACAGACTCATGGTGTGATTCTAGGCAGAAAACGAAATTTGATTGGCAATTTGAAAGCACACTTACTACTGTGGTAGAGCAAGTGATAATTACTCTAACAGTCTGACACATTTTCATTATAGTTTTCAGAAACAGAAAAGAGCACATGTCCAAACAGCTTTTTGAGACCATGAACATATGTAACCTGGGTGACTGACTACACTCCAGCAAAGGAAATGACCCTTGGTGATGTTGAATGTATTAGGGTTACTCACTGCTATCTGAAACACCACACAGTGCTGAATAGTAAGCATGACTGTACAGGAGAAAAAGCTTGCTCTCTGCTAAGAGTGTGCTTCTGGAGACTGTCTACTGTCAGGTGCAAGAGAGATCTGCATGGACGCTTGCATAACTGCATAAACACTGGAGACATGTATGTAAGATTACATGTGTGGTAAGGGTTAATAGGAGTTTTGAACATGTAGGAACTACATGACCCATTGCACGAGTGGAAGGAAAATCTACCATGTTGATTTCAAATTTGTTAGCATTTGCCTCTCATTTGTGAGATACTGATTTGGGTTGAATGCTAACCATCACAGTTCAAGAAAACACGCTTCCCCTTTCCTACGAATGCAATTCTAAAAGAACCAGAGTAACACAAATTAAATCTCTGACAACAATTCCTGTGTGCACACAGACTCATGGTGTGATTCTCGGCAGAAAATGAAATTTGATTGGCAATTTGAAAGCACACTTACTACTGTGGTAGAGCAAGTGATAAGTACTCTAACAGTCTGACACATTTTCATTATAGTTTTCAGAAACAGAAAAGAGCACATGTCCAAACAGCTTTTTGAGACCATGAACATGTGTAACCTGGGTGACTGACTACACTCCAGCAAAGGAAATGAGCCTTGGTGATGTTGAATGTATTAGCGTTACTCACTGCTACCTGACACACCACACAGTTGTGAATACTAAGCATGATAGTACAGGATAAGCAGCTGGGTGTGTGCTAAGAGTCTGCTTCTGCAGACTGTGTATTTTCAGTTACAAGAGACATATGCATGGATGCTTCCACAACAGCATAAACATTGGAATGATGTATGTAAAAGTACATGTGTGGCAAGGGTTAATTGGAGTTTTGTATATGTAGGAACAACCTCACCCATTGCATGATTGGAAGTAAAATCTACTATATCAATTTCAAATATGATAGCATTTGCCTCCCATTTGTGAGATACTGATTTATGCTGAATGCAAACCATCACAGTTAAAAAAAATAAGCTGCCCCTTTCCTACGAATGCCATTCTTACAGAACCAGACCGACACAAATAAAATCTCTGGCAACAATTCCTGTGTGCACACAGACTCATGGTTTGATTCTAGGCACAAAACAGTATTCCTCAGTGATACCAGTACACCTTAACTTATGGTGAAGACATAATCCATAATATTTTACAAGTTCAAGACAGTTAAATATCTCCCAAAACACAAAATGTAAAACACAACTTTAAAAGAAGAATCACAATTCTATTATTTATATCAAAATTCACCACATACATCCCCTCTCAAACTCATAACTCACCTTTAAAATTAGTTAGTTGAGAAAGAAATGTGGCACTCAAACAGCAGATTATCAGAGCCAGAATCTCTGAGCTGTACACCTCTCTCCTCTCACCAGAACCAGTAAATGGCAATGTTTCCCTCTCTTTTTTCACGCATATACATGTTAACTCCAAATCACAGTGCTTCCCACATTTTTTCAAATGGAATCACACATTTCTATTGGTTGCAAATTTCAACCCTTTTCCAAATGATCCCTTCCCCAAACATGACTTCTGCCTCCTACCATAGCAACTGGTCATGGAACACTGGTGTGAGCTGAGAGGTCAGAAGTTCAGCACACAATGTTTCTAATCCAAAGAGCAAGAGTGCTTGACCTTTCAAACCTAACAGCAAATCCAAATTAATCTTCTGTGGGAACACATTTTTCTGAACCAATACAAAACATGCTTGTAAAAATGTAAACATACAGCCTAGTTTTAACTGTAAAATGGTTTGAATCAGCCAATGAGTTATTTTTATTAAAAAAAGTATGTATGCCTCCATTTTACAACTGTCTTTCTTTTCATATTGCCATTCTACTGAAAGACACCTCCTGAGTGCATCCAGATCGCCTTGGAAGATGTTCACAGTGTGGATTGTAGGTCATAGCTATGTCTTCTGGAGTGAAAAGTATGCAGAAAAAAGATATTGTGACTTGTGAGAGACCTTGCTTTGCCAAATGTAGACATTAAATGGATTGGTCAGAGAGGGTTAAAGTGGCACCAATTAATGCCTTTGGTGAAATCCTTTCTACATCTCCAACAGCCTAACCTTATTATTGTGCACTGTGGTGGAAATGACCTAGGCACTTTAACTGGGGTAGGTCTGGAAATGCTTATTAAGGACACCATTATGCAATTGATGTCGCTTTTTCCACAAACTACCTTTGTATATTCTAATATATGCCAAAGGCAAAAGTGGAACTGGTCCAACCAATTTTGTCCACAGATTGACAAAGCAAGAAAGCACGTCAATAAATCTATTTCTGCTTTCCTCAGAGACTATGGTATGGGTTCTATATACCACAACAACTTGCGTTACAACATGCAGGGCATTTATAGAGGAGACGGTGTACATTTCACAGATGAAGGCAGCAGAGTCTTCCTCTCGAACTTTAGACTCTGCATCGGTACTTACTTGTAGGTACCCAAAAAAACACTTCAGAAACACAACGGCTCTTTTTAGAGCCCCCTAATATCTAAACACTTAAATGTGATTTTTAATTCTATTTCTTTTAATGATTTTTTACCGCCGTGCGCGTACGGTATGCTTACCGTACGCGCACGGAGCGATTTAATAAAAAAAAAAAAATGTCTTTTTCACACTTCTGGGTCCTTCTTGGACCCCCTGACAAATGCTAGGGGGTCTGCAACTCTCTACCTTGCCCCCTTTTCACGTTCTCCACCTTTGTTTATCAGTGCGAGACACACAAAATGGCGGCTGACACTTCTTGATTTCGACCGACTGGAATGTTTACTGTCATGTAACTACCAATCAGAATTACGCTCGCGCACGGCAGCGTGCGCGTGCGGTATGCTTTACCGTACGCGCACGGAGCACGGCTATAGATATGTATATGCTTTTAACTTCAATTTTCTCAGGAACTAATGAACAGATTGACTCCAGACATACAAAAGGCACATCCCTGACCTGAGGACTACCTCTTTGCCAAATTTCAAGTAATTCTGTTCAGCCGTTCGGGCTGTAGCTGGGACTAAAGGTCCCTATGGAAAATTGCATGGGAAAAACGTGTTTTGGGACCCCCCTTTTTTCTCAGCCCCCGCTTGACGAATCACCCCGAGACTTTCAGGGTACAAGCAGAGCGGAGCGCCCCACCTATTTTGAAAATTTCGTGAGGATTCGTCAATGGGCGCCAAAGTTATTCCAAATAGAATGTTGCGGATTTCCTATGGAAACACAGTCCTAACTATAACTATCTACTGGCGACTGCCAGTAGATAATATGTATATATATATATATGGCTACGGAGCGTGAATATATATATATGTATTCATATATTTATTTGTAAATATTTATATAATTTTTAAATTATAAAATAAACTAAAATTAATAGGTTATTTATTGTTTTAAAGCAAATATATATATATATATATATATATATATATATATATATATATATATATATATATATATATTATTTTTGTTTAACTTTTTAAATTAATTTTATTTGCTATATTTGTTAAATTGTATATTACTATTTTTTATTAATATTATTCAATATATTTAATATTCATTTTTTTATTTTATATATAAAAATCGATATTTTGTACAACTTGTTTTTTTACATCAATATTTTTTCTCAATATTTTTGTACTTATAAATATAGGATATCAATATTTTTTACATTGATATTTGTAACTCGATATTGTGGTATGGGGATAATTTAGGTGTCACTATTCTGTCACTGAACCTACCACACTTGCACATCACAAAGACACTGCCTAAGTAAACTAACAAATGGTTTCATACTAGTTGGTTGGGCCCCCAGACAAGCCCAGGGCAGGGCAGAAGGAAATTCTAAACACCTCAGGGGGTTGAACCCTACAGAAACCTCTTCTACTTCAAGGCTAGAACCAAGGATAAATATAAGGCTCTTATATCCAACTCTTTCTTATCCCTCTGGACATGTGGAAGACTCAGAAGGATTGCCGTGCTGCTCTGTTTCCCTGCTACTCTGCTGCCATGCTGCCCTGCTGCCCTGTTGCCCCGCTGAACCACTATCTGGTTGACTATGCGGACATACACATACTGATGGACCGCTGACGCCCACCTTTGCATCTGTCCTCTGTAGATACCTCTACTCCTGGCTGCATTCTATGATCGCCCGGGGTTGGCTCTGCACCTAGTGGTTTGGATCTAGGCTCTGTTTTAGCTGAACATCAATTGTCTGTGTTTGCTCCATCAGCGGCTGCTATAGTGGGTGGATGGGAACATATTTGCTCTATCAATTTGCTTCAAGGTGTGCATCTGGGAACATCGTATGTGCAACAGCAATGTTTAATCTACCACTTGAAACATGAAAACTTCTTGCTCTATGTGTGGTGCCTGATTTTAATGGAAGTTTTATATGATTTTTATCATATACACTTTTTAGCATTTTTTTATGCTGATATATTCTATCACACTACATTGACTATCACACTACATTGACATTATGTGTAAGGCCTTCATGTGTGTGATACAAATGTGCTTTGCATTATATCCATATGTCGACACAGCTATCTGTGGAATACAAACAATAGACAGCCTGATCACAATCATGGGCCAAGGCAAGGATTTCCTTTTCTATATATCCTTTTGTTTCTGAATACAATCACAGGAGACACTTCTGCTGACTTTGAGGGGTCCCTGCATGCCGAAGCTTTAGCCTAAGCTCCTGACTGACATCTCTGTGAGGTGTGTTCAGTTTGTGACCAAGATGGTGTCCTACATTCTTACTCACCAGGTAAAGGGGTTAGATCATCAGGAAGGGGGCTTCTTGGCAGACCAAACATTCACACCCTAGACACGTAGGCCAGAGTTTTCATCATAGGAGTACATTAGATTTGTTTTATACTGTATATGTATGCATATATACACTGATTCAACAAGATGGTGGAACTCTTTGTTTTAATTACTGTTTTGAGACTCATTATAGCAAACACATGCCACTGGAATCAATCTATCCCAACTGAAGAGGGGTGAAAACCCAAACCGGTTCTAGGATGCTTGTTTCCAGTCCAGGGAGGACCTGGCTTGGCAGTTCGGGCTGGACTGTTCCCATGAGGCACAGGGTCAAGACTGATTTGCATATGGCTGGGTTCAAACTGGAATGGCATGGTGAGCAACAATAGATTTAGGCCCAGATCTCTGTACTGGGGTGAATGTATGCCAATGTTCTGCATTCTGGCCATAAACTGTTGTTTTCGCTTGAGACTCATTATAACCTTTGTCTTCTTCAGTCTTTTAATCATTGAAGAGCATATCTTCAATACAGGGATCACTACGGTTCAACAAATATTGAAAAATGTCCCTTAGTGTATTCTATGTATATTTCTCTGAGCAAAAGAAAGCATGAGTGACTAAGAGAAAAGTCCTAGGTCTGTCACCACGATTCCTGAGGGAACAGGGATGTCATTTTCAGTACTTATCAGAACGGTTCGCCCCCCGCTTAAGTTTATGGGGGCTAACAGTGGCACTGTGAGCTAGCTGGTCAAAGAAATAACATATCCAACGGCAGTGCATGGATTCAGTCTGGCACCATCCTAAGATTATATCATCCACATATGTACAGTTCCAACTGATTAGTGGAACCTACATGACACTCAGGATTGGCCAGCATTTCAGGGTATACAGCTACTATAGGGCAGATGATCTAGCTCAGAAGATACTAGGCATGATTCACAATGATTTTTATATGAGTGCTTGTGACTTATTTTCTGCAATACCCCTGGCTTAGCTATGTAATGCCTGAGAAAGCCAGCGTTTCTCCTCATTTAGTACCGGCTTCCTTTTGAAATTGTGAAGTAAACTGTAAGTACTACAAGAATAAGTTGCAGCAACAAAGTTTATAATTAGCCCCATGATGGGATCATATCACAAGCTGGCAGCAGACCTTAAACATGGGATACAAAATCAGCAGATGGCAGGATACTCCCTAAAACAGTAGGGTTTCTTTATACATTTTCACATAATCTTTTTATATCATCCTCATTCTTTGTGCTTTCCCTAATTTAGAAACTCAGTGTGGTGCACTAATGTACAGGGCAAATTATGCCGCCTCTTGGGAACATGTAATTAAGGCCTGGTATAGCCAAGAAGAGAATTTCAGTTATGGAATTGGTCTACGACTTCCTTATGGCTGGATTGCTCACTTCACCCAGGTATGAACTAAATGCAAATTTTAATTTATCATTGCATGCGTTCTTCATATAGTAACAGTTCAAAGTAAAGAAAATTGTCTCAAAGTCAAATGTTAATACATGCTCTGCAACATTTAGATCTTGCTTTATAAATGTTGATTAATAAGAAAGTCAACAGTTTTTGTCAACTTTTTGTGGAGGAACTCATAACATTTTATGCTTAGAAGATTGAAAATGGTAATGATTCTTTTTTTTTCAAAGTCCGGTGTAATGAGTTAATGTATTTGATGACAAACAATTAAATAATTTTTCAGGTGACAAGGCTGGATAAATGATCCTGGATCATGTTTCAATTCCAAACACAATTAGATGATGGAGGGAATGCTGAAACTTTTCAGATACTCACGTTTCAATTCGGACAGAGAGACTGAAAGAGAAAGAGAAGGAGGCTGGAAGCAAAATAGCCGAAGAGATTTGTTGCAGTCCCAATCCACTCACAGTGAAAGTAGGGAGGTATTTTAGGAGACATCAATATGAAATGAAACTGTCACTCTACAAATATACACTACATCCAAGGAGCCAAATGCTAAAGTAATGAATGAAACATAAAACAGTCTGTAGAGGTTTGTTACTTCTTTTACACATTTATGTTTATATGTTTCTGGCTGTTTGTTGTTTAAAAAATATGAAGAAAGCATACATTAAACATTGAGTTAGCTAACAAAAAGACACTACATATTCTTCCAAACGAATTTTAACAAATGTGTTGGATGTACAAATTGCCATAGTATAAACAATATATCTGCCATTTGTAGTATAGCCTATAGTTGGATTGCATAGCTGTAAAACCCTAGTACATTAACGGGTTTACAAGTCGTGATTAGTAATTTGGGTGCAGACTTTAAATGAGCTTTAAAGGGGCCATCCCAGCTCTCTTTCCCCTTTCAACTATACAAATCGCCAACAATAGGCATTCTACAAAGTTCCTTTGTTTGAAGACGTCTGCCACTATTGTGTGGATTTTTGTGAAATCATTCATCAGGGGACTTCTGTAAGAAATTGGGTTATTGGTTGAGGAGGGTGGAAGCCCCACAAAAGCAAAGACCACAATCCTTGTCAGGCTGAACCACAAAAGTAAGTAAATTAACTGTGCTTAGCCATCTTATAACTTGGCACAAAAAAAAGTCAGGCTTGTCATATAGGCAGTGTGTAAAGTTATTTATGTAGCACACAAGCAGTGATAAAGTTTAAACACTACACTGCAAAAAAAATCAGAAACCAATTTAGTAAAATCAATGACATTTCAATAAAATAATATCAGAATGACAGAAATCCAATCAGTAGAATCAGAGAGATGAACATGTTTAAGTTTTAAGTGAAAATAGCAGCTGGAAGCAGAAAGCCACAACAGTGGGTATTGCATCATGCCTACCTCCACGATTTCTCGCTATCTGGAAGGGGTACACAAGCCCCAACTACAGAGCCATTTACAGTTAGATGACTCAAGACACTGTCAGAAGGCACAGGTTAGGAAAAGAAAATGCCAAACTTCCCAAAGTGCCATGTTTAGAATTGTAACTTAAAATAAAACTTTACCATTAAAGAGGATTGTAAATTACAATTCATCTGAGTGTGAACATGAGAGTTCTATCTGCTCCCAATCCAAAGCTATCAATCATTAAATGTAATAAAGTAACCCAGTGTTAGTCAATGTGAGAACAAATACTTACAACAGTGAAAAATGACCTTAGCAGTTTTGTACTGCCAGGACATGTAAAATTTAAATGCATATATCCTACTTTTTAAATACAATGCACCCATTTTGCCAGGTCATAATGACAGTTTAAAACTGCACTACAGACTGCAGTGGTAGGCTTAATACATGTTTTAAAAGGTTACCTTGATGGGTGGCACAATAAGTGCCACTGGCTCACTAGTAGCATTTAATTTACAGGCCCTGGGTATATGTAGTACAATTTACCAAGGACCTAGAAGTAAATGAAATGTGCCATTTAGGTGTAGTGCAATTTTACCATTTTGAAGGAGTGAGCACAAGCACTTTAGCACTGGTTAGCAGTGATAAAGTGCAAAGAGTCAAAATGCTAACAAAAATACATTCAGCCACAAAGGCAATAAATCCAGGGCTGACCCTGCAAAAAAGGGCCAGGTCCAACATCCCCTTTAAATGAAACTGGATTTCTTATGAATCTGATGTCAACTATTAATTGCAGGCAAGTTAAGTACCCATTGCCAGAATGGTTTTCGCATCCAACATTTAATGCATACAGTATCTATCGCCTATTCATAATTTTACAACCAAGTGAGGATCCTTTCTAAAGTTATGCTATTAAATTGGTCTGCTCAGTGGCCCGGCAACACTCCAAAGAACACTTTAAATATGTGCAGTTTCATTCAAAATGTCCTAATTGTTCATTTATTAGATTATTACAATCTCCTATTTAAGTGTCAGGAAACTGAGGGTTTCATGAACTATTTGCATCCTCTAAAACAAATGCAATCCATGCAATTGTTTCTTTTTTACATTTTATATAGCAGGACTCAACCCAAAAATATCAGGAATCAGAGTGCTTTACATGAGCACCAGTTTCGTTACAGATGTGCACAATAATTTTTGGAAGACACAGGGAGATTAAGTGCTTTACCCAGAATCACAGGACGTTGAGCGTCGTTCCCAAGACTCAAAACCAGTTTCCTAGCTTCGAGGTCACCACTCTAGCCGTAAGACCACAAATAAAACAACAAATAAAACAAATGCAAGGGACATGTTTACTACTACCTTAAAGGTTAGCAAAAGATCCCGTATTATAAAAAGAAGAGGTATTGACACTTTTTTAATATCCAGTGTGTAAGTGCACTTTGTGATGAAGCTTACAATAGAAACACTGCTGGAGGGCCAGCATAGGACTGGGTCCTTACTAACCCAGGATCAGGCGGTCTGACTCTAGGCCAAATCCAAGTCACTGGCCGGTATCCAGTCATTAGTGTTGGATTAAATCCTCAACAGGTTGGAGAAACTGAAAATGGATGCAGTGAAGTGTGCCTAAATTAAGACTCCATAATGCTTTTTGATCAATCAAACCCCTATTCTTACTGAAATCCCTTCAAGGTAAAAACAGATTGTCCTCTTTTGTCAGCCTATTTTATCTGTACAATATGGTGGATACCAATGGCTCAATCTGGCTTCTACAAACATGGCAGTATTTCTACCAGTTGTTTTGTTCTTGGCTCTTTGGATCTAAGGGTAATCAAATTCAAAAGCAATCAATGTTATTGCTATTTCCTGTATTATTTGACAGCATTCAATTATGTGGGCACTTGTTTGAAAGAACGGTCAAGAAAACACTACAGGGATCCGCAACACCTTCTGCATTATTAAAATGTATTTAGTTAGGAGAGTGCATGGATTTGCACTGGAAGGTTTCTTAGCAGTGCGGTACCCCATTTCATCAACAGAAAGTAGACAAGCATGTAGCAGAGCACGGGCATGCAGCACACAACACAGCACAAGCCGGGCAGAGGTACAGATGAGCGGAACAGTTGTTGACGCAGTGGCCGCAAAAGAAAACAGCAGCGGTTAGAGGTCCAGAGAAGCAGAAGATAGGTTGTCACCACAACCACAAAAGAAAACAACAGCAGTTGCGGGACTGGTAACAGGACTAGTGATGAGGTAGCACAGTGCGGGCAGTGCGGGCCCATTAGATGGCATATACTTGCCTGGGGAGGCGGTCCCTGCAACACTCCAAACCAGCACCTCAAACCCTATGCTAAAGCTTATCCTGCCCCCCCTGACCACCCTTCTGTCTGGCTGTTTGCGTACCAGTTGTTTGCTGTCAGCTAATAAGGTTAGCAAAAATGGGTAGTGATGAGGTTGGGCGATGTCTGTGGGACACCTCAACTAATCAGCGCAAAAGCAAACATCAGTTATGTTTGGACCAAAAGACAGCAATAGGAAAAGCAACAGAAGTCACCATTTCCCTGATATTGCCCTCCTTTGACCTGGATGAATGTGGCCTAAACCATTTTACAAAGTTTAGGTTCCTGAAGGATCCGTCTGCAGCAATTTTTCGACAACTAGTGAAATTAGAGGTCTACAACCTCCGCTAAACCCAAGCATAATAAAGAATGAGAAAACATCAAACTTAGTAGGGTCTTTATCCCACGGGAAAGAATTGTTGACTGAAAAAGAGAAAAGAAGAAAAAAGTTTCAATGGTCGCCCTGGGCCACGATAAAATTACCAGCGGGGTAGCTATCAAAGTGCTATCTATAAGCTATTAACACCGAAGCCCAGCAGAAAATCTTAAATGCCCCCAATCCTGCCTGCTTAGAGCAGTGCTCATCCCCACCTTGAGAAGGAGTTGCCCTGCTTGGGCCAACAAATCACAAAGAGGAGCTAGTGGAGCAAAATATTATAACAGTCCCAGGGCCACCAGTAACATGGAATTTACAGAAGCACTACCCTCAGTTGCGGTAGCCCACAACAGAGCCATATCAGAAAAGGAAGTATCAAATGAGCTAGACTCCTTTGCCCTTACTGTACAAAACTTAGAGTTAGAGATAATCCCTGAAACACCACATAAGGTCACAGAAAAGAAAGAACAGATTATGAAGTCAGAAGTTCACAAAGGGCCATGCAAGCCCTTGGAGGTCCAAGAAGCAGCAATAGATTGCCAAGATGACACACCCATTACAGCAGACTCTTCAAATAATATGTGGAAAATACTTTTAAAAACCTCTCAAAGGACTGTTGGTGCCTTTAACTATCAATCAAGAAACTTGACCTACAGGTGGATCTGCTTAATATTTAAACTAGTTAATCTTAACAGTCTCATTGCACGGGCCCAGGAGGAGTCAGTGGCTAATCTATCAAACTGTCTATCTCTGCAAGATCCTGTACTAAAACAGAGAAGCTGTGCATGTTCACCAGTGACTGATAAATTAAGCTAACTACCAGAAATGTTGGATACAGTTCTAACAGAGATAAAGTATAAGCTAAAAGAGGCTGCAACCAAACGTAGTGCTGAATTAGCCATTCGATTAGAGGAACAGAGTCAATCTGACATCTCCATCAGACCAGGAATAATGATCCCATGTTCTTTCCGAAGGCCACTGACAGACCCAGCGAATATCGGTTCACATATCTCATCTATTACCGATATCTTAGAAGTGCAGGAACAAAAAGATCATAATGAGACCCTAATAACAAAAACAGCAACATAGTCTAAAACCAGCAGAAAAAGGTGTGTGTTAAGCAAGAGCAAACCAAGTCATTACAGAAATGCAGAGGAAAAGACAACAAAAGGCTTACAACAAAAAGGTCATGGGCTCTGGGAAAGACAGCAATGTGGCAAATGTATCCATGATTTTTGCAAGGCATCATTTGCAATCTGAGCAAATAGATAAGAAGTGAGCACCAAGCAATGCAACAGCAATTAACCCCTTTGCCACGGCGAGAATTCCGCCGTGGCGCAGGGGGTAGGAGGCGGGCGTGGCACTTCGGTGCTCATGGCGGCACTACGCTGTCATTAGTCAGGGTGGCGTGTGCTTATGACGGCGTGGTGCCATCATGACTCTGCCCACTCATTAATTCGCCCACACAGGCGGGGAATTAGTGCTGCGTTGGTGGAGCGGCAGAGGCATGATGGCTCCACGCCATCATGAGCACACGGCGACCGTGACTCATGACGGAGAGAAAGGAGAGAAGAAGAGGAATGTGTAGAAGTTAGGACAAAGATGAGTGCGAAGATAAGAAAGTAGTGAAAGAAACAGTAAATATTCTACTTTGATCACAGATAAGATTCCACTATGCTAACGGATATAATTTAGAATTATCTTTCCAAGAAGTGAGTATAACCTTTAAGGCAAGTACAATAAAAAGTTCAAATAACATAGGTTCAGAGGTTTGGTTTTGAAAATAATCTGACATAGTACCAAGAAAAACATTTTGAATTGAAAGAGGAATGCTACATTTAAATATTACTGAATATTCAGACCAAATATATTTCTAGAAACTAAAAACATTAGAACAATAATATAATAGGTGTGATAGTGTACCATTGGAGGAAAGACATGGCCAACAAAGGTGAAGCAGATGAGTTAAATGCGTGAATAAAAGGAGGAGTAAGCACAGCTCTGTTATACACAAAAAATAAAGGTTGAGTAATATTTGCAGCTTTGGAGGTAGTAAAAAAGTTATGCCACAGTTTATCCCACTGTTCATAGATTGAAATACAGGAAGGTATTGCTCCCATGTCAATTTGATAGAGGATTTAAGTCTACCAGAAATAGGAGTAGATAAAATCTTATATATTAAGGGTGGGCGTAGTTCGCGAAGTAGCACTTCGCGAAGCTACGCAAAGTGCAGTTCGCACTACGCGAGCTTCGCGTAGCACTTCGCGAACTGCGTAGTAACATGTTCGCACTGTGCAAGATGTTGTTTTCAATGATTGCACAGTGCGGACAAGCAACCGGCACTGTGCAATCATTGAAAATGGCATCTTGCACAGTGCGAGCTGTAGTTTTCTGCTGCTCGAGGAGATTTTTACTCGAGCGGCAGCTTTCTCAACGCAAACTGGTAGTTTCTCATCGCGAGCGGTCGCGAGCATACGCGACCCCTCGCAATGAGAAACCTGACCTCCTCGCGTTGGGAATCTCGCCGGGAGGTTTATTTTCCTTGTTCGCGATCGCCAACTTGATGTTGCTGATCGCGAACAAGGAAAAAGTCTCGCCGGGATGTCATTTTGCTTGCTCGCGGTCGCCAACTTGACGTTGAGGACCGCGAGCAAGCAAAAAATGACCGCAGCACTACGCAAGACTACGCTACGCGTGTTCGCACTGTGCTACGTGCAATTCGCGTAGTGCGAAGTAGCGCAAACTTCGCAAACTTCGCGAGCGTAGCGTAGTGCTTTGCCCAGGCCTATTATATATGAGAGATGCTTTAGGATTAGAATCACAAACAATATTGTATAGAGGTGTCCAAGGAATAAAAGGAGTGAATCAGGGGGAAAGTTATTAGTTAGTAAGCAAGAGATGGGTAAGTCATGGCTTTCTTGTAGTACAATAAAAGGAGCAACGTAATTTTGGGAGATTAACTGATGAACGTATAGAATACCCTTTTCTTTCCAGTGCTTAAAATAGAATGATTTGTGACTAAACTTAATACATTTATTATACCAAATAAAGTGAAGCAAGAAAAGATTCAAATAAATCAGATCTATGTGTGAACAGGGAATGCAGTTAATGTCGGGAGTATTTTAAAATAGGGTTTTTTTTAGAAATAAGAGTAGAATTATTCATAAAAATAATGTCCAGAAAAGAGAATTCATGTAGCAAAGAATGTTCAAAATTAATCCAGTTCATTATAGAGGAGTTCAGGAAGTTTCTCATAAGGGTATAAAATTGTCGAATTAGAAAAGAAGTATGATATAACTTAAAATCAGGAAAACGGACACCACCTTTATGTTTAGGTCTAATTAATTTCGTTAATGCAATACAAGCATTTTTATTATTCCAGAGGAATTTGGTGATTTGGGAAAAATAATAATTAGGAATTTTGAATGGAAGCATAGAAAGCAAAAAAACAACCTGCGCGACAATCATCATTTTAATAGTGTCTAATGTACCCCACCAGGATAAAAGGAGAGGGACCAGGTATAAAGTAGGTTTGGGATTTTTAGTTTTAAGGCATTAAAGTTATAAGTGAGAGTATGGGAGATAGAGGACGAGAACCAGACACATTAGTATTTAATCTTGGAGGGACACCAGATAAAGTTGGTAATAGAGAGTATATTTTATAGCATAAATAGTTTCATGGTATAACTTTGGTTTTAGAGAAGTTTAATCTATAGCCAGATATTTTATGAGTATAAATCAATCTCTTGCAAAAAGGAAAGACAGGAGGACAGTGGATTAGATATATAGATCAAAATATCATCAGCATATACAATGAGTCTCATTTCAAGGGAATTCTAATGAAATACTGATATAGAAGTATTACAATGAATAATTTCAAGAAAAGGTTATAAACAAAGAAAGAAAAAATAAAGTCGAAAGGGGATATTCCCTGTCTAGTGCCTCTATGTAAATTGAAATAAGGGGAAGAACATCGATTGACAAAAAGAGAAGTACGTGGTTCTGAGTACAGTAGCTTAGTAACAGAGATGAATTTAGGGCCAAAACCAAACCATTAAAGAGTTTTAAACATAAATGTATACAATCAAATGCTTTTTCAGCATCAAGTGATAATGCAGCAAGAGGAGAGGGATATTTTTTACCCAATGTAGGAATATTACAGAACATCCTTGCATTGTCTGAGGCAAGTCTGCCTTTAACAAAACCAGACTGCTCAGGTTTAATAAGAGAAGGAATAACACCTTCTAGTCTAGAGGCAAGGATTTTAGCATACATTTTACAGTCATAGTTAACTAGTGAAATTGGACAATAATTTTTACAAAGGGTATGATCTTCATCTGGTTTAGGAATAATAACGATAAGAGCATCTAGAAAAGAGCCTTCAGGTTTAGATTTCAATAAAAAGGAAACAAAGAGTTCAAGCAATTTAGGAGCAAAAAGAGATGATAAAGAAGAAAATAGTTCAATTAAGAAACGATCAGGACCAGGGGCATTGGATTTCTTTAAAGATTTAATAGCATCCAAAATCTCTTGCAGAGTTATGTCCTTTGCAGGAATATCCATAGTGTCCAGCATAGATAAAGAATTAGGAAGGCCATTGAAAAACTTTGGGTATTATGTTCAAAAGGATACGTATCTTCCATATATAATCATTAATAATAATATTGAAAAGCATTAACAATATCAGAGACAGAATACAATAATGTTTTTGTATGGTCATTTTGGATAGGTCCAATATTTTTCTTTTCCGATTTAACTTTTTTGATAATTGGCCGACATTGTGTCAGCTTTATTTTGACCCCCAGGATATTTAGATTTTATTATGAGGAGGATGTTACATGCATCAACAGCAGCTATTTTATTTAGGGAGGATTCCCCTTTGATTAGATCTTGTAAATGAGAGGGTGATTTTGAAGTGAAGTAAGTATGTTCAAGTGTCTTAATACGTTGTAAAGAAGATTGGTATTGAAAGTTCAATCGCTTTTTTTCTGGGCAGTATCAGCAATATTGAAGGCTCCATTAGAAGCGTTAAAAGTGTCCCAGTTATTATAAACGGAGGTGTCCGCAGGTTGAATAAATTGAAAAAATGTGTTAATAAAAGAGGTAGCTTCCAAAATAAAAGTTGGATCAGATAATAGGGAATTGTTAAATCTCCAACAAGCATGTTTAGTAGTATTAAGGGATAAATCAAAAGTAGATAAAACAGAGGCATGATCAGAAATAAAAATAGAACCAATTCCAGAAGAATGGATAGAAAGAAGTAAAGATTTAGAGGTTAAAACATGATAAATTCTAGACATAGTATGATGAACATTCGAGAAAAATATAAATTCATATGCATCAGGATTACAAGTTTTCCATACATTGAAGAGTGGACAAGAGGCAAAAGCAGATTTATCTGGTTTGAATTTACATTTAGATTTCTTATCAGAAAATGGGTCTAACCAATCATTGAAGTAACCTGCCACAATAATGTTAGGATTAGTAATGGAAGATAATTTTAATTTAACATCATGCCAGAAATCCGGGTCAGATTTAATAGGGCCATAAATAATTAAAATAGTTATTTGTTTTTTTCAAAGATTATAGCTTTAAGCAATACCCATCATCCATTCATATCATAATCGGTTGATAAAACGTGCGATTAACAGCAGGAGAAAAGACAACTTGAACCCACCCATTGGCATTTAAGTTTAAGTTATTCAGCATCATTACAATGAGCAAAAGAGTAATATGGCAATTAATTTTCGATAAATGCAAAAGTACCCTTTGACGCTACACAGGATGACCCAAACCACAAAACTTCCACAAGACAACATTAAACATGTTGTTGGGGAGGAACAAGAATACAGGAACAATGAAGACACACTGCAAAAACAATGAGAGAAACAGAAAGACACCATATGTCAACAATAAATAACATGAAGATGCTGTGAAAAAGACACAATTAAACACTCATACAATTATACAGAACACAGGAAGAGAAAGAATCAAAAAGGGAGACATCATGTAATAAAAAATAAGGAAAAAGAAAACTAAGAATTAGAAAAAGAAAGAAGTAGAGAAACAGATCAAGGACTTAAAGCCAGATCTGAAGTAAAACGGAAGGAGAATGAGTACATGGCTTGTCAACACCAAATGCAAGAAAGATAACAAAGAGATAAATGGATGAAGATAAGGAAAAGAGTAGAGCCAAATAGATTTAAATTAAGAAATCAGCAAAAAGCAGCCATGCAGAAAATGAACAGTTTAGGAACAGTGTGTATGTGTATCCATAGGTTGCTTAGTACATTTTTGAAGAAACAATTTTACTTTAGCCTGATCATCAAAAGAACGAGAGACACCCTCATAAGTAATTTTACAATGACAAGGATGTAAAATGACATAGCGAATGTTCAGATGTCTCAGTTGAGGACGAAGTCCCAGAAATTATTTACACCTCGCATTTGTTGCATTGGAGATAAGTTGAGAAATGAAGATGTTGTGACCAGACCATACTAGACAACACTTTTCCCTTGCGGCTTTCAAAGTCTTGCATTAAATCATTGAATTCCAAGAAGAGCATTATGATACTTCGAGGTCTGGTGGAATGAGGTTGAAGGCAGCACAGATGGTGTGCTCTTTGAATATTTAGAGGAGAAGAAGACTGAAGGTCTAGAAGATCAGGTAGAATTTTTTTAAAGAAGTTTAGAAAGTCAGGCCCTTGAATATTTTTAGGCTTCAGGTTGACCATAAAGGTGAAGATTACTGTTTCCATTTCATTTTTCAAGGTCTTAAGTGTATAATTTAAGTTTTTGTATTTCTTGTTCCATCACCAGAATTTTGGTAGCTATGTCTTGATGGTGACCTACATATTGTTCCATCTTAAGCATTTTGCCCTCCAAACAATCCAACGATCCTCAATGTGTTGTAATTTTTCTTTGGTGGCATTCATGAAAGGTTTAAAGGCAATTACTACATCTAAAATAGTGTCTAGAACAAGTTTGTGAGACAACTGCATTAGAGATGATGGGTCATTTTTTACTCTCTTGGGTTTAGCGCCAGAAGAGGATGGTTTAGCAGGAACATGCGAGTCACTAGCCATTTTGATCAAATGTACAGGGCATTAAGAACATTTTTGAAAGGGTTGAATCCTGCCCATACAATATATTGGTAGTAGGTAAAATACCAGGCTACAGTTAAGATATCATTCACATTTGACTGAGAGATATCCTCACAGCAATAGGTAGGAGAGAGGGGGTCTCCGCTAATTCCCACCGGCCTGGGAACGTGCAGAGAAGCAAGGGAACACAAGACCTGATAAAAACCGCTTAACAATCCAAGACTCCAGATCCAAATAGCAACTGTAGTGTTGAAGATGTAGTCTTGAACTTGAAGTGAAGGTCATGAACAAAGCTAATGTGTGAATTGATAAATCATAAAATTAAGTAGAGCATGACTATCCATAAAACTGCATGTCACATCTGAAGTAAAACGCCAATGGAAGTATGTAACTACTGAATTATATAATGTCCATTAGAAATATCCATTGTGGGACAAATGAGGTAAATGTAACCCTTTCATGTGAATAATCTGCCAGTAAGAGTATTAAGCATGTAGAAATATCAATCTGTCAAGGTATCCAGTGGGAATGCCTCAATTGAAGAAAATGCTCACCCAGACCACTGAAGCAAATGTGCTGCACATTGAGCTATTAGAAGCGACGACACGCTTAGAAAATGGTGGCTGCTCATGACAGGAAAACACTGCCACGGCAACCGGGCAGAAAGCGACAGTATCTGAGTGTTCCCACCGGCTGCAGGGAGAATAGGGAATAGGAGACACTGTCAACAAATATCGGGCACCGCCATGAAGGGGTGAACTGAAAGATTTATCTCCGTGAAGCTTAGCGGAGCTTAGAGGCTCGCCACCATTTTGCCTTGACGCAAAAGCCATGTCCCTTGGAGGTATATTCTTGAAAAACAAAAAAGGGTGCAGAATTTCCACAACAGACGTATCACCTACTGGGCAAACTCTTTTACATCAAGACGCAAATCAGCCTTTACTTTGGAGGGTTCTGTAAAAAGATGAGGAATCCTAAGGGGTGGAGAAGAGACCATAGACTCTACCTACATGGTGAATCAGAGCCTTTATTACTAACATTAGAGCATGTGGTTATTTGCAAAGGGAAACACAACACGTCACTCAGCGTTGGGGCGTATTGCCGCTGAAGAGCTTATTATGATTGCAGGGTTAACACTCACAGAGGAAAGGAAACGCACAAAGCTAAGTGATAAACACAGACGCTGGAAGAAAATATATAACTGAAGAAAGCTATTGAACATGAAGAGACTGCGTGACACAGCGTTTTCGTTGTAGTATGGATTTGCTTTATTTGGGATTAAACTAATACTAATGAGATAAAATGTGTGCGCAGATGGTGCTAACTTGTGCAAAAATGACAAAATAATAAAGTCATGCTATTACAAAAATGTGCCACAATATTCCGCTTATTTGGATTTTTCTGGCCACAAAATGTATTTAGTCAACCCTGCCCCATAATGTGCTCCTCCTCTGCGACATATTTCCAGTGCCTCTGGGTAGAGCACTAAGAACTTGCTGAATACGCATGGTAGTCCTGTGAAAGTAAGCACCTTTGTTTTTCTGTTTCTAGTTACTAAATATATAATGCCAGCTCTATGCCAAACATTGCAAATATTTTGGATTAGTTTAACATTTATTATGTTTTTAAATGCAATGTTTCTGCATTTTGCAATATGTAAGACCTGTGTGCAAATTATGTATCGCACCATACTGTGCAGGCACTTATGTAAGTTATTATAAAGCTGTCAAAAGCACGTCATTAAGGACGTGACTTGACTTTTTCAAATATATAACTTCATAAACACCCACGTTTTCATTGTTCTAGCTTGTTTGGGCCAAGTCTCATAAGGTCGGCTGCCAAGTCGTATTATGCAACAAGGAATTCATTTATTCTTGCAATTTCTGCCCTGGGTGAGTATTTTGTGCACATGCGGATGACTCCTAAGCAATTGAAAAAATCCAAACAGAGCATATACAAATATTCATCTTTGTGCACTAGAAACACATTTGCCCATGTAAAGGAATGGTGCTCTCTGCTAATATAGTATGAACTACAATGTGTTGTTCTATGGGGATACAATTACTTAGCATAATCAACAATTAAGCCAACAATGCCAGTGAAACATAGTTATCAATACTTTTTTCCACAATAAATGTAAATGTAAGCCTACAATTTATATATTCAAATTCATAACTTTTTAAATATTTGTAAATCATGATTCCATTTGTAAAGACTGTCTTAGATACAGAACACATAAAAACATCCCTTAGGGTCCGATTAGGATGGTGGGCGGACTCACTTCAGTGGTCCCACACGAGGCATTACAATGCGACTGCCACGACGGTTTGCATTGCGCTGGGTGCACCTGGCTGCAACACCTGCTGCAATGCAAAATAGGGACACTGCGCATATCCCTGTACTATGTGGCATGCACCATGCAGTACATGCCACATGGTGCAAGGATATGTAGGGGGCACCATATGTGCCCCCCAGTGCCCATATCGGAGGGCCAAGGGGAAAGAGGAGCCCGCTTCGGGCCCCCAAAGTCCCTTTCCGCCTGCCTCTTCATGGCGGGTTCACTCCCATGAAAGGGCCGTTGAAAAGGAACATTGTAATGCTTATGGTAGTGCCTGGTAGGCATTGCCACCATTGTAGGCCTTATTCTGCCTCCGATGGACCTAAAGGCTCCTTGAGCCCGTTGGATCTGTGGCGGTTGGTCTTTATGACTGCCACACAGCTGCCCGTCATCCAAATGTGGCAGGCGGGAAACTTGTTTGCTATCGAGGTGGGACCGCCACCGATGGGCTGTCGGCAGCGGTCCCACCATCATCGTAATCAGGCCCACAGCGAGCCAAGTGACATAAAGTTCAACACTGTGTTGTACAGAACACTAAAACAATTGAACAAAATGAGGTGAAAATATGAATGAATGCCCATCCTTTTACATCAAATGGTTCTACCCAATTGGGCCTTATGGTTACTTGATGAATAGTCATTCTCCAACACTGATGATTTTGCACTGATTTACTCCATAGAATGATCATGTTGAAAAGAGATGACCTTTTCAGAATTTTGATTGACGGCTCAGTGTGGATTTTATCCCCAAATGGAAGAGGTCACTAGATTGATTTTACCATTTGGTGAGTTTCCTAGGCGCCCCATATTGATTTTCCCAAAATATGTTTTCACACCATACGTACGTGAGACTTTTTACATATGCGTTCTGAAAAACCGATTTCAGTACTGAAGAACACCTGCCGAGATGTGTAATCATTAGCACATACACCTGGGGTCGAAACATCGGCAATACCTTAATAGTACATGCCATTAGTCACGTTATCCTGAAATTGACACTAATTGAGTTTAAGGGTGAATGTACAGACACTTGATACAAAAGGTCTGACATTCATTCATATTTTCACCTCATTTTGTTCAATTGTAACAATTGAGGTGCCAATTCCGATCTGTGAAAAATATTCCCCATACGAATCGTATCCGGATTTTTTTCCGTACGAATCGTACAAGTCCCGTACAAACGGGCAAGTACGATTCGTATGTGAAGAAGTCCATACAAATCGCATTGGGAAAATTCCCCGACATGTCCTCGGGTCGGGAAAAGACTCCGACACATCCACGGACAGTTTTACGTACGAATCGGAAAACTGAAGTCCGAGCGCGCAAGTACGATCCGTCCCGTCCGTCCAAATGTACAACCGTATGGAAAAAACACCGTACGCAGCGAACTTCTATAGCAACCATGGAGACATCCAAACATGTGCCCGCATACGTGCCGAACACCCCCCGTATGTACGGAGTGTACCCCCACCCCCCCTATGTACGGAGCGTACCCCCACCCCCCCTCTGTACGCGCCGTACCCCCAGCCCCCCGTATGTACGTGCCGTACCCCCAGCCCCCCCGTATGCACGCGCTGCACAACCAGCCCCCCATATGGACGGTGCGTACCCCCACCCCTGTATGGACGGTGCAGACCTCCACCCCCGTATGGACGGTGCGTACCCCCACCCCCTATGGACGGTGCGGACCCCCACCCCCGCATGGACGGTCCGTACCCCCACCCCCGTATGGACGGTGCGTACCCCCACCCCCGTATGGACGGTGCGGACCCCCACCCCTGTATGGACGGTGCGGAACCCCAGCGCATAGGGTTCCCCACCATCCATACGGGGGTGGGGGTCCGCACCATCCATACAGGGGAGGGGGTACGCACCGTCCATACGGGGGTGGGGGTACGGCGCATACATAAGGGGGCGGGGGGTACTGTGTGTACATACGGGGGCTGGGGGTATTGCGCGTACATACCGGGGCTGCCGGTATGTGCTGGGGGTATGGTGCGTACATACGGGGGCTGGGGGTACTCCGTATACATACGGAGGCTGGGGGTATGTGCTGGGGGCATGGTGCGTACATAACGGGGGCTGGGGGTACAGCGCATAAATACTGGGGGGCTGGGGGTATGTGCTGGGGGACTGTGCTTACATACGGGGGCTGGGGGTCCGCACCGTCCATACGGAGGTGGGGGTATGCACCGTCCATATGTGGGTGGGGGTACACACTGTACCCCCAGCACCCCGAATGTACGCGCCGTACCCCCAGCCCCCCTATCTACGTGCCAAACCCCCAGCCCCCCGTATGTACGCCCAGTGCCCCCAGGCCCCAACACTATGCCTGTGCCTGTACGCACCGTACCCCAGGCCCCTACACCAGCACCCTCACCCAGCATCGCGCATGTACGAGTCGTACCAAGCCATAGCAAATGTGAGGACTGTACAACAACATGGCTGATGTACGCACCGTTCAGACGCGAAAAACACTCGTACTGAACCAGGACACTGCAAAACACCCCAAGGAGAGTCAAGTCGAATCGCACAACACCACAAAACACGTCCAACAAGCCCAAATACATCCAAAACACTGGCCTGCAACAGCCAAACAGGTAAACAGAGGCCCAAACCACAACCACTTCTTATAACACACCCACCCAAAGTTCAAACACAGCCACACCCACAAATGGACCAATAAAAAGGGCCCACACACACAAACCATGAGCCTTTGCAACAGACCCACTGCTGCCAGACCCCACAGACAACCCACTGCACCATACTTCAACCTTGACAACACCTTACACTTGCACACCTTGACACAACCACCTTCACAAACACCCCCTCATCACATTCACACACACACCTTCACAACCACACCCACACACCCACAACCATCCACACCCACACCCCACACCATGCCCACAGACAAGAATCCAAAGTTCACAAGGGAGGAGCTGGACATCCTTGTCAACGAAATCATCAGAGTCGAGCCACAGCTCTTTGGAACATTGGTCAGACAGACCAGCGTAGCAGCAAAATCAGACATGTGGCAGAGGATCGTAGAGAGTGTGAATGCTGTTGCACCCATCAGAAGGACCAGGCATGCATGCCAAGCCAGGTGGTACGATCTGCGAAGGACGGTCCGCTGAAAAATGACTGACAAATATAACCAGGGGAACATCACTGGAGGTGGCCCGCCCCGCAGACCGGTACACTACCATCCCTGGGAGAAGAAGGTGATGCGCACGCTGCCGCCGGTGGGAGTACACGGAGTAGAAGGAGTCGCCCAGCCTGGTGAGTACACAAACAACTCACCTCACATGGGGGGAACCACATCCACAACCCAACTCCCAATAATGCACGCAACTACCCCAAAGCCATCACCGGACACAACCACACTCCAAAAACACACACATGCCACTAGCGGCCCCATGCCCCATGCACCAAGCAAGGCCATGCCAAGTCACAGGCCACACAAAACACCAACACAAGACAGGATGTCCGCGATGCCAGGAGGGTGGGCCTCACAAAACACATTGTGCAACTCAGAAGCAGACACCAATGCCCTCAGCCCATATGGCCTAGGGCAGAGATATACAAACAGTGTGTCCCGACACTGTACTGTGTCGCCTGCAAATGGTGGCAGCGTCGCAGGATGACATGGGTATGAAGGCCCAATTTGCACATAACAGCAGCTAATGAAGAGGCATCACTGTGAAAGAGTGTCAGCACACACCGCCGCAGCAGCGCAGACTCAGAGACACCCTGCCCAATGGGGGCCGGGAAATTCTAAACAAAGCCACATGAACAAGACAATGGCCTTTGAAAGACCTGCAAAGTGTGTGTGCCCAGGAAGCTGGGGTGAGGTGACAGAGGGTGACAGACAGACGGAGGGAGAGGGAGAGAGAGGGAGGGAGACAGAGGGCGACAGAGGGCGACAGAGGGAGACAGACAGAGGGAGGAGGGTGACAGAGGGAGGGAGAGAGGGAGACAGAGGGAGACAAAACCACCCTTGGGTGGTGTGGGCATGTCCGCTCGTCAGCTGGTGGATTGTGTGCATGTTGACAAGGTTTTGCAGTGCGTGAACCACCCATTTTTCGCTTGGAAATCACTGGGCCATGTGTCAAACTGTGCACGAGTAGATCCTTGCTGCAGGCACAAACCTAACCTTACACCCAGTATACCCACTCACTGTGTTTGTTAGAACCCAGTCAAAAATGCATAAGTTACCTACCTGCATTCCACAATAGATATGAAAAAGCACCATTTGCCCACCAACAGTGCAACACGTAAGCCGGTTCTGCATCGCTCGCTACGCATGCACGCTACACTGCTTACTGCGTTCCAAAATGATGCAACAACAAAGAGTGTGTCACACATAGGAAAAGTGTTGAAAGTTGTGGCCAAGGGACATACCCATGCACCATGATCAATGCACAGGGACTTGCCAAGTACAGACAAGGTAGATGACACTTGGCCCTGCTGTAGACAGCACAAGGCAATCCTGTGACCACTGTACACTCAAACACCAACTCCACATGCCACCTACCTACCACAGGAACTCACATTCACTGTCATGCCACCATGCACCATGAGGGGATAAACACATCACCTGGTAGACCCAATGAAAAATCACACCACACCCAACAGCATGCCCGGTCACACCCTCGCCTTACACAAGCACACACCCCCGGGGCAGCCAACGCAAATTGCCACTCCCACAATGGACATGTGACACAACAAGACCAATCCATAGCCAAATAAGCATCCCAACACTCATTAGACAGGCCAAATACCCAGGAGTACATATCAATCTGTCCTCCACAACATACCCATCCACAAGTGCACTGTGAGAGGAATGCTAGACATATCCAACTACCCAGAGGAACTGTGCCAACTTGAATATGTGTGAAACATGGATGTCGCATGAAACACCATTAACATTGTCTCTCTCTCACACACAGGGCAACGTCGTCGATCTCCCCCAACACTGGGGGGGAAGAATCACAGGACCAGGCTCGGCAGGAAGATGATCCCACCGGCAGAAACGACTCTCACCACTCCGTGGATGACCCCGACCAACCTGGCCCCTCTGGTGCACAAGCACCTGCAGCACCTGCGTCAGGTACAACTGTGCCAACCACCACCCCCATTCCTGCCACATCCCAGGATACACACAGGAGCCCTGCTCGCACACAACAATGCAGCCAGTCTGACCAGGAGGTGCAAGGTACTCCGGGCACCCAGGAGGAGGCAGGTGACCCCGCAAATGCCATCCCTCAGGGGTCCCGGAGACCCGATGTGCCCACAACGGCAGGCCAGGCTCAAGTGAGCAGGGGTGGTGGGAGTGGAGGACGGCGGAGGCACGAACCTGACCAGACAGCTGAGGAACCGGTTATGTCACACATCCGCAACATCCTGGACACATACCGGCATGACACCAGGGGCATCAGCCAGGTAGTGGAGACCCTCAACGAGATTAAGAACCTGCAGGCCGAGCAATATGCCAGTCAACAGCAACACCAAGAACGGATGGAGGCAAGACTGGTTGAGCTTGTGGCGGTGCAAACGGCCATGAGCCGTTCACTCCGTCGGATTGCCAAAAACATGGGCAACCCTCCCTGTGCCACCAGGCGAAGATCACCACCAGCCACAGGGAGGGATCAGGAGGAGGAGGATTCGTCCGACGGAGCATCGCAGACATCGTCACGGCCTGCTTCTGAGGGTCCCCGGAGGAAGGTGGGTCGTCCACGCAAAAGACCGTGAGAGTCAGCGGACCATCACCATCTCCCAGGTCACCTGGCCTGGCACCTGGCCCTCTGGCGCAACAGCAGCACCTCATACATTGACATTCCCTGTCACATGGACTTGCTGGTCACTGTCTGACCAATGTTGACAAAGACTGTGGCATGGACTCTGCTGACGTCCAATGGCAAGGATCCCAACTCCCCCTGTGAACTTTGGATTCTAGACACCCGGCAATCACCTCTTTTCATCCCCCCAAACACGTACGCCACCACTAATAAAAATCATCTAAATCACGAGATGATGCCGTCATTTTGCATTATTCCATAACATGTGTGTGTTGGAAAGTCAAACCATGCCTGAGTTTTGAAGTAACTCCAACCATCCATACCCTGGGGTCTGAGTCTGGCACAGGACAAACATGGGTCACAATGTATCATCCAATACAGACATGGAGCACCATACCCACCCGTGATGGGCCCAACCAGCTGAGGGGGTGCCTGCACAACTGTGCGGACAGACCTATTTCGAAGAGCAACAGTCATGCGTAGAGGAGTGGAGCGTCCTGGGGTGGGAGTCCCAGGTATGTGTAGCCAGGTGGGAGAACTATATCCTGCATGCTGGAGTCAGGTGGATGTGGAGAATGGTGGCCAGGCCAAGGTTGGATGCATGGAGATGGCACAATAGGGTCTTGGATGACAGTGCCACAAGGTTGTGTTGGGGTCGTGGTCGTGGCCTGCACCCTGAGTGTGGGCGTGGATTGTGAAGGTCATCCTGCAGCTGGCAGTGATCCATTGCAGCTATCTCTGTTGGACGGTGATGTGGCTGGGTCGGCGGATATTGAAGCACAGCTGTGCAGATGCACCCTGGATGTGGACAAGTATCATGGGAGTTGTAACGTACTTGTCCGTAGAGTGCAGGGTAGGATTAGACACGGATGTTGTAGTTGACCTGGAGGATGGTCTGTCTTGCCTTGATGTGGATCGAACTGTGGATCTTGTGCGTAATGCAGAGTGTGCTGAAGCCTGAGGTACAGATGCTGGTGATCAGCATAGCACATGTGAGCAAGCAATCCATGATGCACACCAGCTCATGTGCGTGGACACCGTGTGCCTGTGCAGGGCCCTTGCGGGTGGGACACAAGCAGTTGACCCAGCTGTAAGGGGACAATCCGCAGATGAACACCTCAGTCGTGTACAAGTACAGCATCAGGTGGCCGATGTTCAGCCATCTGCCAATGGATACCATGCATTATTCAATATGAGAACTGGCAAGGAATGTGTCTTTGGGGAGGGTGAGGAGCACCTGGCTGTCAATGGGACACCAGATGATGATGAGATGCATTGCGCATGTCATGGTGTAGAGGGGGATCCTGGACACATTGTAGACTGACACGCTGAGACATGATACCTGTGCCATGTGTCCCACAATGACACCATACTACATGCAGAGGCCTGGAGTACCACTCCCATGGCCTTGTTGGGGTACAGAGCCAGTGGGGAGTAGGAGGGACATGACCTTGTTGGTGTGACAGGGACTGGAAGGCATGCCTGCGCTGTGTAGGCAGTTGGAGTTGCACACTCATTATGCAGAGGTGTTGTGTGGGTGATGAGTGCATGCCTGAGTGCAACAGATGTATTGGATGGACATTGCTTGGTGGGTGAGCTCAACATCATGGTGTAGCGTGATGTGGCACATGCAAGGACATGAGGCACGTGCAATGTGCACGTTCCATGTGCAGACGGTCCAGACTTTGCCACCGCAACTGTGTCACACACAAGCAGATTACACCAAAATGAATGGGTGGAGGGAGGAAGGGAGGTACGTCTTAGAGGCGTGTGTGTGATGCAAAATATAGAAACACTGTGTGCCCATGCTGCAGGGCCTGCAGCAGCAGGCGCCATGTCCTGAAAACCATGCCACAAGTTGCACACAAAGACAAGGATGCCAGAAAGGACTACTGCCAAAGGTGTATGATAAGGAAGGAGTGTCTGGTTCAACATGGCACACACACAGACAATGGATGCACATGCAGCAAAGTGGCCGTTGTGGGGACTGAGATGCAACAATACCTACAAAGTGGACATCATGCACAATACATATTACATAATACATATTATAATCCCTGACAAACAGCTTGCATCTTGCTACTCTACACATAGACTCATATGCACAATCTGTGATAACTATGTCAGACATGCCGCATGCACAGTGGCAGGAGACCTGCATTGACAGAGATGAGGCACCTTGGAGGCTGATGGACACCTTTATTAGTAATGTTCGCCGGAAGGCAAATGCATCAATATTAACAGATGCACAGGTCATGTGGATGAACATGTGGGACCTACACTGGCACCCCCCTTTGCACCACAGATGCTGGAAATCCATGGAACTGGCACACAACTGATGGGTTTGAGGCAAACACCCCCTGCTGCTCACGGAAAGGCTGCTATTCACCATTGAGCCTCTAATGGGGATGTCCCACACTATGTCAACCCGGTGCATCCCGTATGTTTCCGAGGGCAGTGTTACACACATTGATGCCTTCATCACAATCCACAATCCCATTACAGATGACTGTCACCAAGTGTGACTTTCAATTCATGTGAATCCAGCTCCATGTCATGTGCCCCATGGTGATTCTACATGTATGCAAAGTAACCAAACATGAACAGGAGCAGTGCACACACATTCCAAACAAATACCACACCCAAAAAGCCGTGCTGCATCCCTTACCCTAAGGAGAATTTTCAACATGTCTGTGCATGTTACGCTGATTCAGCACACGTAGCTGTCTTCATGAGGAATAGCAGGAGCACAACAATGCCACCAGCAGACAGCATGCGCAAATACCTGGGGATGAAAGATACACAAGAAGTCAGCCAAAAGAAGCACATCCGCATGCATGGGCGTGTACTCGACACGTATAAGGTTGTCAACATGCTAGGTGAAAATAGTGTCTCAGGAAAGACATTCTTTTATTACACCATCACTCGAGTGACACATCCAAACACACCTCTGACTCACTTGCCATACATCCAGATGGACCCACACATTGCAACACATGCCACACAAGGCTCAATGCGTGCACACTCAGACACTGCAACTCACCACTAAGCAAAGAAGTTGTGTATGAGCTGACTCCGGATGTCCTCTTCCTCCTCCTCCTCCACATCACTTGTCTCGTCACCAAGCCCCTCATCCTCCACGGGTGGATGTTCCTGCTCATCCGGATCCAGGATGAGAGGCACAGCTTTCTCCACTGCCATGTTGTGCAGCATGCAGCACACAAGGAAGATTTTTCAGACCTTCACCGGTGCATATGGGAGGGACCCGCCGGTCTTGTGGAGGCACCAGAATTGGCTCTTCAGGAGGCCAAAAGTCCTCTCTATCACTCGCCTGGTCTGCCCATGGGCGTTGTTGTAGCGGTGATCGGCAGCCGTTCTGGGGTTGCGGAGAGGCGTGATCAGCCATGGCATGTTGGGATAGCCAGAGTCCCCTACATGGAAACATCATGGACGGAAGTGGGTCAGGAGAAGCAGTAAGACAGAAAGATGACGCTAAATACAGGAGTAACAGAGTATACCCACCAACAAGACATGCTCAGTCGTTGCGCAGCTGCAGCATCATTTCAGGCACCCTGCTACGCCTCATGATGTAGGCATCGTGTGCTGATCCTGGAAAACGAGCACAGACATGGGAAATCACCATGTTAGCAAGACACACCACAAGGGCATTAATGGAGTGGTAATGTTTACGGTTGCGAAAGGCTACCTCCTGTGCCTGTGGTGGTACCAAAGCCACATGTGTCCCATCAATAGACTCAATGACATGGGGCATCCCTCCCAGGGCATAGAACTCACCCTTGACACCTGTCAACTGCTCACGAGTTGGGAAATGAATGAACTCATCCAGGTGTACCAACATGGCCTCTAAAAAATCATGCAGGACACGGCTGAACATGGTCTGGGACATACTGCCAAATTGAGCTATGGTATATTGAAACGTACACGTGGCAAAGAAATATAGGGCTGCCATCACCTTCATCTTGGGTGTCAGTGCAGTAGGATACCTGTGTAGCGGTTGGAGGTGTGGTGCCAACCTTGCGGTCAAGTTCTCAATCAACCGTCGGTTGAAGCGGTAGCGGCGTATCCAGTCACGTTCCCTCAGGGCAGCCAAGTCTGGCATTGGTCGGGGGAGAGGCAGAGCTCTGCAGTAATTTGGAAGGGACAACGAAGAGTGAGTACAGTACAACAACAATGTCAATGTACTGAGCACATGTTCAACAGCCAATACACATATGCTAAATACAAAGTCAGGTCTGTGCAACATATCCTGCACACGTATGCCAGGCAGGTGACACTCCTACTAAGAGACAGCTACAAACGTGGATTCTCAAGCTCAACATGAAATGGAATGAAACTAGCTGTGGACCAGTGTAAGTGAACAGGTAGACGCATTACAGGAGTGACAGACATCCACATATGTGCAGAAGAAGGATGTTTATCATACAGACAGGTTGCGGAACACTAGAGGCACAGGTCACATGTCCTTGAAAAAAGGACAGACCACACACCTTGCCATGAAGGGGTACATGTCAAGACTGATCACACATACATTGAGACTACGCAGATATGGCCTTGTCTCGCAAATCCATGTTCGATGCATACATCCACACATTACGTCTGATTCCACATGTTTCCTGATGTGCATAATAGTGTGCCATGCCCATCTACACACAGGCACATGTGGGATGCAGCAACTGCAGATGCATTTGACGGAACACCAACAGCAAGCTTATGTGAACACATGACACACACATGACATAGTCACATCGTGCAACACCGGTAGTCACATGTCAGGTGTAATAATCCGTGTATCTGGCATCAGGGGACAGTTGTGGGTGTTGGTGACTGTGCCATGCCAGTGACGCATTGCTCAACAAGTCTGTACTACATGCACACATGTCAAAGGTGTTAAGGGGATGTGTGGCACATAGTGCACCATCACACATGACGTGTATACAGCTCATCACACATCTATTGGGTTCAAACATGAGGAGATATGTGCCACATCACAGCCACACCTAGGCCCGAGACATGTAGGACTGCACTGACAATGACTTGATGTCCAGCCTTGGC
The DNA here is from genome assembly GCF_964204655.1 of Triturus cristatus. Taxonomy (NCBI): domain Eukaryota; kingdom Metazoa; phylum Chordata; class Amphibia; order Caudata; family Salamandridae; genus Triturus; species Triturus cristatus. The sequence continues at coordinate 188,851,723 of NC_140589.1, forward strand.
TAACTATGACAGCTCAATTCCTTTCTGTGTGCTGCCTGTCACCAGTGTAAGGTGTGAAACGCACTGTACACATGCTCTGAGGGCGTGTGTAGGGTCCGTATCACTATGGGAGTGCTGCCGTAGGCATACGCCATAGTGATACGGACCGTACACGCGTGTGTAGGGTCCCTATCACTATGGGAGTGCTGCCGTAGGCGTACGTCGTAGTGATATGGACCGTACACGCATGTGTAGGGTCCGTATCACTATGGGAGTGCTGCCGTAGGCATACACTGTAGTGATACGGACCATACACGCGTGTGTAGGTGTCGTATCACTATGGCGTACGCCTATGGCAGCACTCCCATAGTGATAGGGACCCTACACACGCGTGTACGGTCCGTATCACTATGGCGTACGCCTACGGCAGCACTCCCATAGTGATAGGGACCCTACAGACGCGTGTACGGACCGTATCACTGGAGTAGTGGTGCCCTAGGGCCATGGAACACACCGTACCTGTGTGTGAATAGTGAAATTACATAGGGGACACATGAGGGACAAGTATAAGGGCCTAAATGCATGCTGGTTGTCATGGAGACCGAGTTTCCATTTCAAATGTTTTCATCAGTTGGCCAGCAAAAGGCGGTTGGAGACAATATACTATGTTGCAAAGTGGTTGTTGACTTGACATCATGTTCAATTTTGAAATCATGCAAAGGCACACACTGGGGTAGGTTTAAAGGGATTGGAGGAAACGTAGGATGCAAATGAGATTGACCAATCACTCTGTACTCCTGTAAATGAAACAGGCCAGCAAGGCAAATATAAGGCAGCCAGGCCCCATGAGAGAGCACTTGCCTGCACAACCTTTCATTCCACACTACTGCTGCTGCTCGTGATTCCTCTGTCACCATGTCCAGGTCTGTGGAGAGGGCCCAGCCATTCACACAGGAGGAGAACCATGCCCTGCTGGATGTGATCCTCCCACAGTACCCCAGGCTGTATGAGAGACCAGGAGAGCAGGTGAGTGCTGACTCCACTAGCTTAGACTGTGACCCTTTTTTGTGACTGTCACTTCTGGCATTGTGTCCAGGTGTGACAGACATGCAATGTACTTTAGAGTGGGTCCCGGGGGGGGGGAATGCCTCATGTCTCCCATGCAGAGCATGCTGTAGTGCATGTCTGCACTCCTCACTTGCATAGTGCTTACTGTGACAATCACTGCATGGTGCATGCCACATTCAGCCTGGCTAATCCTCTTGGGAATGTTGTTTCTACAGTCCTGATGTGATTCTGTGGTCCCCCCAGTGTGACAGGTGACTGTACCCACAGATGTGTGTGAGTTGAGTGTACCTGTGGTGAGAGAGTCCAAATAATGTGTTTGTCCCCTGGACATTGGTGTGTGTGTAAGTCCCCTGTCATGTGGGTGAGTGTCTATGTGGAGTGTTGCACCCCAGCTGCATGAGGGATGCATATACCTTACCCATCTGATGTGAGCAGGGAGCAGTGCTGTGTGTCTGCCGTGCTGAGCCAGCCCCACACCTGTGACACCCCCCAGTCTAGTGGCACATGTGCAGAGTGAGGTTTGTACCCGCAGTTGCCAATGGCAGGTGATTGTCCTGTGCCTGTGTGTGTCTGTGTACCCTGTTGAGGTTGCGTCAGTGGCCTGGGGCATGTGACTGCTTTGAGGTGCTGTACATAATCGTGGTGTAGCTTGTGATGCACAGTGTGAGCTGGGATCAGTGATTGTGTTGCACCCCTCATTCCACCTGTGTACTTTCAATGCCACGTAGTGCATTTGGCCTTCCCCAGAGGATAATGTCCCTACGACAAAGGTGCAATGAGTTTGCTGCATACTATGCCCTGTTCAAACCAGCAAAATTGTTCAAATGTGTGTCTCTGTGACATGTAGCAGGTGTATTGATGTTGTCTCACTTTGTCATCCTCACAGGTAGGCCCCTATGCCAAGGGGGTGATCTGGAAGGAAGCCGTCAGTGCAGTGAGGTCGGTGGAGGGTCGGAAGCGGCGCCTGGCCCAGGTGAGGAAACGCTGGCAGGATATCCAGTGCTGGACCAAGAGGATCACCTGGGTCCTGCTGGGGGACTCACCAGAGAGCCATAAGAACCGTGGGCGCTGGCACCTGACCCACATCATGAAGCGTGTCCTGGCGGTGGTCTTCCCTGACTTGGATAGGCGCTTACAGGAGAAGCAGCAGCAGGAAGGGGGTAGGTACATGTGTGTTTGTTGTGTGTCACCAGCTTTTGGTTTATATGTGCAGTGTAGATCCTGTTCCCCAAAGTCAACCGGTGCTGTTCTCCCTCCCATCCCCTCCTTGACATGTGTTCCCTGGTCTGTGTGTAGTCACTCTTGCACAAGGATATCTAGGCTGCCAGTTTATCCAAGTGCCCAATGCTTGCAGCATCATGTGTGGGGGTGGTGTGTAACATGTTTTTGGACCTTCCCTGTGCCCTGTCCAGTTCAGTCATTGTGGGGTCCATGTTAGTTGGCACTGATGCTGAGTCCCGACATAGGAGTGTGTCTTAAAAGTGTACTGCCTTACAGCATGCATGAAAATGTTGTGCCCTCAGACATGATGTGCGTGAGTGTGAGATATGCATAGTGCAGGGATGGTCGCTTCTGTTGCAGTCATATCCATACAGGACCATGGAGTGTGGCCACTACAGTCCCCTGGGGCACCTTTTCCTAGGTATCATGTGTGTCATCCAACAATGTGGACATTCTCTGTGTCTTCAGCATAGGTTGCGCTCTGTGGCATTGTACCCTGGCCTAATTTGTATTTACGTTAAGTGTGCTACATGTGTCCACTGTACAGGGTGACCCAATTTGGCTTGTGCATACTCACAGTGGCCAGTGCCTGTGTGTTTGGTACAACTATCTGATGATGGTTGTTTGTCAATTATATGTGTGGACAGGCGCACGAGGGTTAGTTCGTGTACATTCAGGATTTATGAAGGGCATTTTAGTAAACCCTGATTAAGAGGTGTAAGTACTTCCTCTGTCTCAATCACATTGTCTCAGGTAGGGGGGGTGGGTTTGTGCGGGCAAGGCCTACATGTCCAAACCGTATGTGTCCTTGCCAGGTCTGGCCTGTGTGTGATGATTGTCTGAACATACACTCAACATGCAGTGACCCAGTCATGTTGGGCATGGTTTAATGTATTTGCTAAGCAGCATGTGCCAAAAGTTAAAAGACATGGTTCCTGCTCATCCCTTTTTTGGCTATGGTGTGTGGTCCAGATGCGGTGCTCGACTGTCCCCAGAGACTAGCTCCTCTGTCTAATTTGATATCAAGTTATCTGCTGTTGTGTCATGCTCTCCAATGTTTCTCAGTGGCATGGTGGGTCAACCAACTGTGTGGTGCAGGGCCTACATATGTGCGTAGTATTGTAGGTGTTACTCATGTTGCTTTTCATGCTATGCACTGTGACCTATGTAGTTTTGAATCATGTGTCATATGTATACAGGTGTCTGATTATTTCATGTCTCTTCACCTTGCCCACAGAATCGTCGGGGGAAACCGAGGGAGACACTGGCACAGACCTTGAGGAGGGATCCAGCAGCGGTGCCACCAGTGCTGGCGAGTCTGGCTCAGCGAGTAGCAAGGAGGCCGAGGGGAGTGAGGAGGAGGACCTGTCCAGTCCATCACCGACTATGACGCTGACAGGTCCGAGGCTGATTTCCAAGAGGGGGCGGATGCTGTTCCCAGAGCTGAAAGCAGCACTCCATCTCTCGCCGCCCCTCCATTCCCATCACCGGCCTCCCACTTGCTCAGGTCCCTTCTGTCCATGCTAGGCGACACCATGTCTCCTTCGTGCCAGGCAAGGCACCACCTGCCCCTGTCTCCCCTGCTGCCGTCAATGCCGAGTCTGTGGACATTCTGCGAAAGTTACAGGTTGGTCAGACATCGCAGCTTAATGTCATCCATGGCCATACCAGACTGCTGACACAGATGGTGTCGTACATGGAGGGCATGTCAGCAGCGATGTCTGACCAACGGATGTTGCTGAGGTCCATAGACTCGTCACTGACTGCAGCAGTGGGTCTCCTGCAGCGCTCCGTCCCCCCTACCCCTACACCATCCACACTTCCCACTCACTCCCATGCCTGTCCCAAGCACACCCAGATGTCCCCATGCACGCACCCCACCAGACACAGGCAGCATACCACCAGGGAAGGCCAAGAGCGCACCTCCTGTCACGCACACACAGGGGGAAGTAGGCACAGCCATTGGGTGGGGGGGCAAACAGCAGCCACGCAGCCACAGTGGGAGTCCGCAGTCCTCACAACCCACTTCCTCCAAAACCACTCCCCTTGGCTCTCCTGCCCAACAGTCGGACAAAGAGTCCTTCATGGCCAGTGTGTCCCTCAGCCCCAGTGTGACACCACCCCACAAGCGGTCGAAGAAGTCCCCGGGCAGGGTAGTTGAGTCCCCCCCCTGTCCATACCCACCCCCAGTAGCGCTGCACCCCATCCCTCCGACCCCCCCCTCCTTGGGGCCTGTGGTTCCTTCGGGTGCAGGGGAGATGCTGGGCGACCTGGCAGTAGTGTGCAGCACCGTGCTGGAATCCACCTTTGGCGCTGCCCCACCCCCTGTGGTGGAGTCATCCGTCCCTGCACCCACAACACCTACCCTTGCCCCTCCTGTTCCTGCGGTGCCCGGTCCTTCCCCCCCACATGATGCCCCCCCTTCTGTAGATGAAATGGACATGTGAACTGTGCAGGGAAGCTAGGGGACACACGTCCCAATGTGTACCCCCCCAGGACTTCGCACATGGCCTGGCCTATGGGCCTTGTAAATAGTGGACATTTAAAATCTTTGTTTTGAATGCTAAATAAAGCTTTTTGTTTTTCTTTTGCACACTAATGCTTTTCTGGTATTGCTGTTGGTGGTGCTGCTCCATGGTTTTGGGGTGGTGATAATGTGTTAGGTGTCTGGGAAATGTTGTATTGTGCAGCTCATATAGTGGACCCTGGTATCTGTGTGCCATCACAAGGTCTCTGCAAATAATCTTTTGTCATGTAAGCTCTTACTGTATGGTGACATTGTCCCAAGGTGTGTTCCTTCCTCTGTGGACCCTAACATCTTCCCTGCAGGGTGTTTCGCAATTGTTGTGATGAGCTGTGTCTACATTTCCTTGGTGTGTGACGGATCCCTTCAACTTTGGCCATGCATGCTCAGCAATGTCTCCACCTGCATCGTTTGTGGCATCCTTGGTCACTGTACTTGTGTATGGAGTATATTGACATGGCTTCATGTGGACATGTTCCTTTTTCCGCAATATGCATGTGTGTACTCCCAGCCTCGCACACATGTGTTACGTGTTCTGCAGGGTCTTTGGTCACCTGACTGACAATTGTGGGCATTGTATCTGTGGGTACTCCACCCTTTCCCTTCCATGGGAGACAACAACTTGTTGGCTGCCCCAGCACCTGTACATTCCTATGAGTCCTGGAATGTGCGTGACAGTATGTTCCCTTTGGCTCTCTTAGTTTAGTGGGGTGGCACATGAATATACAGTCTTGTTGCATGCTCTGAGTGTGTGTATTGTGCTGCCAGCACCAGGGGTGGGTATGCATGTGTAATTGGTCATCACACCCACATGTGGTTTGTAATGCAGTGGGGGATGGACATCCACCCTCATGCGAGTAGGACATTGCTGTCAGTGATGTGTTGGCATGCCACTCTCAATATAGTCGCACTTTGTGGATGCCTTCATGCACCCATGGAGTATTGCTAATTGTAGGATGGTGTACACACCACCATGTCTCTGTCCACTGCTGGGAGGACTCTGCACCCACCCCTCCTATGTCTGGGCACTGCTGGGATTGATAGGCACCCACCCCTCCTATGTCTGGGCACTGCTGGGGGGACTCTGCACCCACACCTCCTATGTCTGGGCACTGCTGGAGGGACTCTGCACCCACCCCTCCTATGTCTGGGCACTGCTGGGAGTGCTAGGCACCCACCCCTCCTATGTCTGGGCACTGCTGGGAGTGATAGGCACCCACCCCTCCAATGTCTGGGCATTGCTGGGGGGACTCTGCACCCACCCCTCCTATGTCTGGGCACTGCTGGAAGTGATAGGCACCCACCCCTCCTATGTATGGGCACTGCTGGGGGGACTCTGCACCCACCCCTCCTATGTCTGGGCACTGCTGGGGGTACTCTGCACACACCCCTCCTATGTCTGGGCACTGCTGGGAGTGATAGGCACCCACCCCTCCTATGTCTGGGCACTGCTGGGGGGACTCTGCACCCACCCCTCCTATGTCTGGGCACTGCTGGGAGTGATAGGCACCCTCCCCTCCTATGTCTGGGCACTGCTGGGAGTGATAGGCACCCACCCCTCTTATGTCTAGGCACTGCTGGGGGGACTCTGCACCCACCCCTCCTATGTCTGGGCACTGCTGGGGGGATTCTGCACCCACCCCTCCTATGTCTGGGCACTGCTGGGAGTGATAGGCACCCTCCCCTCCTATGTCTGGGCACTGCTGGGGGGACTCTGCCCCTCCCCTCCTATGTCTGGACACTGCTGGGGAGACTCTGAACCCACACCTCCTATGTCTGGGCACTGCTGGGAGTGATAGGCACCCACCCCTCCTATGTCTGGGCACTGCTGGGGGGACTTTGCACCCACCCCTCCTATGTCTGGGCACTGATGGGGGGACTCTGCACCCACCCCTCCTATGTCTGGGCACTGCTGGGGGGACTCTGCACCCACCCCTCCTATGTCTGGGCACTGCTGGGAGTGATAGGCACCCACCCCTCCTATGTCTGGGCACTGCTGGGGGGACTCTGCACCCACCCCTCCTATGTCTGGGCACTGCTGGGAGTGATAGGCACCCACCCCTCCTATGTCTGGGCACTCCTGGGGGGACTCTGCACCCACACCTCCTATGTCTGGGCACTGCTGGGAGTGATAGGCACCCACCCCTCCTACGTCTGGGCACTGCTGGGAGCGATAGGCACCCACCCCTCCTATGTCTGGGCACTGCTGGGGGGACTCTGCACCCACCCCTCCTATGTCTGGGCACTGCTTGGAGTGATATGCACCCACCACTCCTTTGTCTGGGCACTGCTGGGGGACTCTGCACCCACCCCTCCTATGTCTGGCCACTGCTGGGAGTGATAGGCACCCACACCTCTGATGTCTGGGCACTGTTGGCCCCCACCTCTCCTATGTCTGGGCACTGCTGGGGCTGATGGCCACACACCCCTATGTGTCTGTCCACTTGCGTGGTACGACCCGTACCCACGACCTTAAGGCCTGGGTATGGGCTGTACCCCTACGGCACCCCAACAATGGCGGTACGGCCCGTACCCATGCCTTTGGGACATGGTTTTGGTCCGTACTGCCATTGTTGGGGTGCCGTAGGGGTATGGACCGTACCCATGCCTTTGGGACGTGGGTACGGGCCGTACCGCCATTGTTGGGGTGCCGTAGGGGTAGGCGTGGTACGACTCGTACCCACATCCTAGAGGCATGGGTACGGTCCGTAACCCCATTGTTGGGGTGCCGTAGGGGTACGGATCGTACCCATGCCTTTGGGATGTGGGTACGGGCCGTACCGCCATTGTTGGGGTGACGTAGGGGTGGGCGAGGTACGACCCGTACCCACGCTCTTAAGGAGTGGGTACGGTACGTACCACAATTATTGTGTTGCCGGTTCGCGTCCATGTCGACTTCCGTAGTTGCGGACGCAGGCCTTGGTGGACACGCCCCCACCCCCCAAAGTGACCAGGCCCTGGGGGTGAGGTATGTACAGGGCATGTATGATTTTTGACTTGGGTGGGGGTTATGTTTCCTGCCCCTGCCCCCCCCCTTTGCCCCTGGGTTTTGTTCTGACCTTCTGCTGCATCTGCGTCGGTTCCAGTACACCAGGTGGACTGCTATGAGGGCCGGGATGACACGTAGGTTGGGGTCCATCGCCGTCCGTCGCATACAGGTGCTCCTTCTGCGCGTCGTCCTGATTTCCCGGCAGTTTGGCAGCCGTAAAAAATAATCCGTGCGGAGTGACGTGGGCACGGATCGTACTTGCTTGTTCGTGAAACGCAGCCTGACTCCGTCCGGACGTCACGTCCGCGATGTCCCGGATCAGAATTGTGGGTATGTTTTTGTCGGTCTGTGTTTTTGCTATTCGTACGGAAATGGTGTTTCCGTACGAATCGTACTTGCATGTTTGTAATGTTTTTTTACCGGGTACGAGTCGGACGGAGAAAACGCTCCGTCCGACGATTCGTACCGGGTATTTCCAGGATCGGAATCTACACCTTAGTGTGGTGTGTTGGTTTACATTTACATTTATCATGGAAAATATTGTCAGGTATTGATAACTGCATGCTTCAGTTCAAAAATTGCTAAGTGGCATTGTTAGGTTAATTGATGATTGTGCTAAGCAATTGAATCTCCACAGAACACATTGTAGTTTAAAATATAAAGACCTAGGTCCAGAGGGTCACAGGTTAACCCCATTATCTTTAATATTGTGCCAATATGAAGCAATATATGAATACTCAAATCCGTAGTTTGATGACAATGTTATGGGCATTCTGGTCTTGGTCATCTTGGAAATGTTTGTGAACATCCCCAGAGGTGTTTCTTTGTGTATTTTCACAGTAGTTACTTTCCTGACTTTCAAAAACATAGTGTTTCAAACCTGGCCTGTTTATGGTGTGTTTCTGTGGTGGTAATGGGGAAAACACTCTATAAATCGATTGGGTATGAGAGAAGGTTTAACTTACGAAGAAAATATTTTTCCAGCTGAGTATATAAACACACAATCTTTTTCACTTTACACATGCATTATTGCAAAAATGTGTCTCTTGTATATATGGAAACATTTAGGTGCTGATTCCGATCCTCGAAAAACCGGGTACGAACCGTCGGTTGGAGGGTTTTCTCCGTCCGACTCGTACCCGGTAAAAAAACCCTACAAACTTGCATGTACGATTCGTACGGAAACACCAGTTCCGTACGTGTCGGAAAAAACACAGACCGACTGTAAAAACACATACCAATGTGATCCGGGACAGCGCCGACGTGACGTCGGGACGCATGCAGGCCGCATTCCACGAACCAGGAAGTATGAATCGTACCAACACCAGTCCGGACGGCAATTTTTTTACGTCACCCAAATAGTGCCGGAAAAGCGAAGTACGCCGCGATGCGAGCGGAATAGGGGGCCCGGTACGCGCCGAACCCCCCCCAGCCCCCGTAAGTACGCGCCGAACCCCCCCCAGCCCCCGTATGTACGCGCCGAACCCCACCCCAGCCCCCGTATGTATGCGCCGAACACCCCCAGCCCCCGTATGTACGTGCCGAACCCCCACCCGTGTATGTATGGCATGTACCCCCACCCCCATAGGTACGGCGCGTACCCCCACCCCCGTAGGTACGGCGCGTACCCCCACCCCGTAGGTACGCCACGTACCCCCACCCCTGTAGGTACGGCGTGTACCCCCACCTGTGTATGTACGGCGCGTACCCCCACCCGTGTATGTACAGCGCGTACCCCCACCCGTGTATGTACGGCGCGTACCCCCACCCCCGTAGGTACGGCGCGTACCACCACCCCCGTAGGTACGGCGCATACCCCCACCCCCGTAGGTACGGTGCGTACCCCCACCCCCGTAGGTACGGTGCGTACCCCCACCCCCGTAGGTGGGGGTACGCGCCGTACATACACGGGTGGGGGTACGCGCCGTACATACACGGGTGGGGGTAGGTGCCGTACATACACGGGTGGGGGTTCGGCGCGTACATCTGTGGGGGGGCTGGGTTCGGCGCATACATACAAGGGCTGGGGGGGTGTTCGTCGCGTATGGGGGCACATGTCTCCATAGATGCTATTGCAGTTCGGTCCGTACGGTGTTTTTTCCATACGGTTGTAACTTCGGACGCACTGTACGGATCGTACTTGCGCGCTCGGACTTGGGTATTCACATTTGTTCATTAAAATCGTCCGGGGACGTTTCGGACACGTTTTCCGACCGAGGACGTGTGGGGGAATTTTCCCACTGCGATTCGTATGGACTTTTTCCCATACGAATCGTACTTGCCAGTTTGTACGGTACTTGTACGATTCGTACGGAAAAAAATCCGGATACGAGTCGTACGGGGAATTTTTCTAACGGATCGGAATCAGCACCAATGTCTCAGGCAACTCCAGGAAAAATATGTTTGTGCTAGATTCCTCTGATTACTTCTGGAATTCCTTGAGCATTCGTAAACGTCAGAACATTTCTCCAAAGTACAAGTAACCCTATTGGAGAATGTACAGGACAAATGTATGACTCAGTGCCTTAGTTTCCCTGTGGCTGAGAGGTCACAGGGAGATAAGTGCCATATATTGTAATGAATTTGAAATGTTTTGTATAATGCGAGTTAACTTTTATGAACAGGCTCATTTGTCAACAATTTTCTCTACCACTGATCTATTTAGCTATTGAACTGTTTATGATGTTATGTACAATCAGTCAGTCAGTATAAACTTTATTCTATTTTTTCCAAAGAAAATCACAAAAGTGTATACAAGAATAAACATTCCTAAAAACAATATCAAAAAAACATAGTCAAATACAACAAAGAGGATAAAAACAGAGGAACCTAATTATTCTGTTCTCAATACACCTAAAAAGTACCAAGATAAAAATAAGCACACTTTGGGTTTGGGTAAAAGTTGTGAGGGCATATTAACAAGGCGGCGCTATAAAATTATCGCCACTTTTGCAGCCGTTTTTGGCCGAAAAGCGGCGATAATTTTATCGCTTTATCAGCAAAGACACGCTATTGCGTGTTTTGCTGACTTAGCGCCCGTTTCCAGCACGCCTAACTTTGCATCGCTAATGAGATGCAAAGTAGGTGTGGCTGTGAAGCCAACCAGGGAAAATATCACAAAGGCAGATTCGCGATATTAACAAGGAAGGGTAGCGATTATTTAAATCACGTTAAGTATGCCTTAACACAGGAATTTAACGTCTGTTAAATTCCTGACTAAGGCATACTTAACATGGAGGGTGGATTCTGTGGATAAGACCACAGGCCCTATCATCTAGGATATCGTCGTTTTCCACCATGGAAAATGGCGATATCCACACTATCTCTGGAATTTTTATCGCCTCGGCAATGCGCGTTGTTGATAACGTGCAAATGGGGCGTAAATTCCAGAGATAGCCAGCGATAAATATGCAAGCGCTAAGCGCGCTTTCCGATATTTATCGCTGGCCCTTGTTAGTATGCACCGTAGAAACTAAAGTGTTGGGCTCACTTGTTTAAAATGTATAGATAACAAGAGTGGCTATATGTATTTATAATGTAATATACTAAACCTGGGACAAATCATGACAATATGCAAGGTATTAGGATCTGAAGCATTTTCACAGACCCCCACAGGGAGTTGGAGAACATCAATTGATGGATCAGATTTGCCTAAAATAGGTCAACAGCCTTTGATGATACCAATATGGTTCTATACTGCTCACTGGTTTAACCCCTTGCATGCTCATGACGAGCTGGACTCATCATGGCACACAGTGCTTGTGTGCTCATGATGAGTCCAGCTCATCATGAAACATGTAATGGAAATCCCTCTGGTGCGGGCACCAGAAGGATTGCCTTTTTTGCCAAAAGAGCCTCGGGAGCTGGGAAAGAGCTTCCCCAGCTCCCAAGGCCCCTCCCTCCCAGTTTCCCTGAAATGACGATCGGCGCGCACATTGCGCTGCCATCATTTCAGTGAAACCAAAACGAGCCAGGAGGCTCATTTCAGTTCCCCTTTCTACGTGCTCAGGGGGCTATCTCAGCCCCCTGAGCACGTAGAATGACGGGAGAGGTATTGTTGGAAAGGGGAGAATCTCCCCTTCCCAATGGTACCCCTCCCTGCTTGGGGATCGCCACAGGAGGGTGATCCCCAAGCAGAGATCCACCCACTAGACACTAGGGAGGGGGGAGCGGCCCCTTGGGCAAGGGCCTTTGCTCCCCCCAATTAATTTTGGCATAATTTAGTCTTTTTGCCCCCCCTGGCACCATTACAGCCTTTCTGCCCCCCCCCCGGGGGTAGATTGGCCCCTAATCTGCCCCCCGGGGGGTAAAAAAACCCACTAGACATCAGGGATTTTTTTTTAAATTAACACTAAGGGTGGGGGCTGCCCAAAACTGGCATGCCCATGCCCCCACCCCCACAATTATTACAGTCGGGGGCAGATGGGACATTGGCCCCTATTCTGCCCCTTCGGGGGGCGGAAAACCCACTTGACGCCAGGGATTTTTTTTCACACAATTTTATTTAGGGTGGTGGCTGCCTGAAATGGGTATGCCAATGCCCCCATCACCATTACAATCTTTCTGCCCCCCCCGGGGGCAAATGGGGCAGTAGCCCTCAATCGGCTCCCCGTGGGGGGCAGAAAACCCACTAAATGCCAGGGATTTTATTTTGCACAATTTATTTTAGGATGGGGGCTTCCCAAAATGGGCACCCCAATGCCCCCACCCCCGCCACCATTACAGCCTTTCTGCCCCCCCCCAGAGGGGCAGAATGCCCACTATCCACAAGGGATTTTTTTTGCGCAATTGTTTTTAGAGTGTGGGCTGCCCAAAACGGGCACGCCAATGTCCCCCCCCAAAAAATGACAGTCTTTCTGACCCCCGGGAGGCAGATGGGAGCTGTAGCCCCCAATCTGGCCCCCCGGGAGGCGCAGTCAGCCCACTAGAAACCATGGATTTTTTTGTTTTATTAGTGTAGGGGTAGGGGTTGCCCAAAATGAGCATGACAATACCCCCACCCCAGAGAAATTGCAGTGTTTCTGCCCTCCGGGAGGACAGATGGTGGCAGTGGCCCCTGATCTGCCCCCTGGGGGGGCAGAAAGCCCACTAGGTGCCAGCGAGTACGCAGGCTTTTTTTATGCGTGGGGGTGGGGGCTGCCCAAAATGGTCATACCAATGCCCCCACCCCCACAAAAAATAGCCACAGTCTTTCTGCCTCCCAGGGGGCATATCGGGATGAACCCCCCGGGTGTCTAGTTTTCATAAATGTGTGGGTTTCGTAGGTGGCCGCCGACCACCGGGCCAAAAACCCAGGGTACCCCCTTTGCAAAACCAGGTTGTTTTGTGATAGGCAAATTTGATGTCGCCTCACTATATTTGTGCCCTTGCCTGTCGCGGGTACTTGGGCCTCCCACAAGAGTGAGGCACTGTTTTTATCGGAAGACCTGGGGGAACGTTGGGTGGTAGGAAATTTGTGTCAGCCTGGTGATGCCACAACTTTCCCACACAAAATTGTGTGTGAAAAGTGCATTTTCCAGCTAAAATTGAGGTTTGCAGGGGGTTCTGGGTAAGGAAACGTTGGGGGATCTATGCAAGCCATACCTCCCTAGAATCCCCTGGGTGTCTAGCTTTCAGAAAAGTCTTGGTTTGGTAGGTTTCCCAAGGTGCCGGCAGAGCTAGGGTTAAACAACTACAGCTAGGCACTTTGCCAAAAAAGGGTCATTTTTCACTCCGAAATTGAGGTGTGACCACGTCACGTTTTGTGCCATTTCCTGTCGTGGGCACTAGGCCGACCCACACAAGTGATGTACCATTTTTCTAGGAAGACTTTGCAAGGGATTCTGGGTAACAGAACCTGGTGGGAGGTAGTCAAATCACCCCATCCTGGATTATCCTGGGCGTCTAGCTTTCAGAAAAGTCTTGGTTTGCTAGGTTTCCCTAGGTGCCGGCAGAGCTATGGTTCAAAAACTACTGCTAGGCTAATTTTTCACTGCGAAATTGAGGTGTGACCATGTTGTGTTTTGTGCCATTTCCTGTCGCGGGCACTAAGCCGACCCACACAAGTGAGGTACCATTTTTATCGGGAGACTTAGGGTAATTCAGATTTGTAAAGCAACTGTTATTACCTATTGACTTTCGATGCATTTCTTCCTTCTAAATGAGACATTGTGTAAAAAAGAAGTCATTTTGAAAAATGACCGATAATTCTCATGCTAGTATGAGTATTCCCAATTTAAAAAATGTGCAAATATCTACTGTTTCTAAACTCTATAATTTGTTCCCATTTCCGAAATGCATAGGAGTATTTCATACCAATTTTTCCATGTAGACATTTGCCCACAATTATTGATATATACCCGGTACATATTAAAAGCCATTGCAAATTGCTGCTCAGTTTTTGACTCTGGGTTCGTCGGGTTCTTGGTGAACCTTCAAGTCCTATATATCCCCACAACCAGAAAGGTCCAGCGGATGTAACGGTATATTGCTTTCAAAGAGCTGTCATAATTAGAAGAAGTTACAAGTGGAAACGTTGACTCAAAGGGCTGGTTTTTTTCAACTAATTTTCAATTTTTCCTATATTTAACTGTTAGTTTCTATAAAGAAACCTTGATAGATCTACACATGACCCCTTGCTGAATTCAGAATTTTGTCTACTTTTCTAAAATGTATATCTTTTCAGGATTCATTATTGCCTTCATACCCATTTCTCCCATTAACTGGAAGAGTATTGAAAGCACAAAAAATAGCAAAAATAGGCTATGTCCCAGAAAAATGCCAAAACTGTGTAAACAATGTTAGTTTTCTGACAAAAGTCTGTCATTCCCTAAAAGCTGGGAAAATGGCGATTTCATCCCCACAAACCCTTTTTTGATACCATTTGCAGGGCAAAACCCAGATGCTTTCCTTTGCATCGCAGCCCTTTTTTCCCATTTTTCCCCCCCAAAACAAAATTTAGCTGTAATTTGGCTAATTTCTGGGACCCCTCCAGGGGAATCCACAAACCCTGGGTACCTTTATAATCCCCATGATGTTGGAAGAAAAGGACGCAAATTTGGCGTGGATACCTTATGTGGAAAAAAAATTACAGTGGTCTAAGTGCGCACTACCCCAAATAGCCAAAAAAAGGCTTAGCACAGGGGGGAAAAGGCCTAGCAGCGTAGGGGTTAACCAAACTGAACTGGTGCATGGAATGTTTGGTCAAAGCAGGGGCCTCTCGATTGACTGCCAACCTGGAGGTAAAGGCCTACTTACCCCAGGCAATATTTGCTTTGACATTGTGAAAAGTATTATAATAAAGTTCCAGTCTCATTATTTTTCTCATATTACGTAAAATATAGTGCAGCCATGGAATCTGTTGCATATTCTCCAGTCCCATACCGGCGTGCAGCGTTAATTTATTATTTCAACTAATCCATTTCCACACTGAGAGCCATAGTAACAAGGAACGGAGGCAAAAAAGATCTGATATATATCCCATACCCAGCTCTTCGTGTGCAATCTCAGAGGGTGTGCTTTGTCGGATGTTTAAAAGACCTCTAAGAAATTTGTTTTCCACAACCTGGATGGGTGCAGTGGACACGTATCCCCAGATTTCACAGCCAAACCTCACTAAAGGAATACATTTGGCTTTAAAGATATTTAGCATTGCTTTTATATATGTGCTCACCAACCATCTTGAAAAATCATCGAGGTGTATCATTAGAGTGTGAAGGTTCTGGAAAAATGATTTAGGCAGGGTAATTGGAATATTAGAGAATAAGAATAGGTAGCGGGGAAGCACTATCATTTTCATTAAAGCAACACGGCTCTGAGAGATAGTGGGAGCATGATCCACCTGTCGATGGAGTCTTTCAGGTTTAGTATTGTACGCCCATAGTTTTCTCGCAGTATCACCTCTGTGTCTGTATGCACCTGGATCCCTCGATAGTGTACTGGTTCTGTAGTCCATTCTATGGGGTAGTCAGTCTGTGTGGGGGTAGTCATGCTGGTGCGTGGAAACATCAAAGACTTATGCCAATTGATGTTAAGGCCCGAATGTTGACCAAATAGTTTAACCCTTTTGAAGCATAGGATTTAGATTTTGTTTGGGATTGCAAATGTAAAGCAATGTATCGTCGACGTATGGCGCAATGACCAGGTTGTATTGTAGGGACCGAATGTCCCTATGGGCATGATATTCATGCATGGTGCAGGCAAAGGGCTCTACCACCAGAGCATACAGTAGAGGGGAAAGTAGGAATCCCTGCCTAGTGCCTCTTGATACTGATATCGGTGATGAGAATAGCCCATTACCCCTACACGCACTATGGGATCAGTATCAAATACTTGAACTAGTTTCAAGAAAACCTCTCCTATTCCTACTCTCTGGAGAACGGCATATAGGAAACGCCACTCCACAGAGACAAAGGCTTTCTCTATGTGTATAAAAAGGGCTTCAGCTCGAACCTGTGGGTCAATACGTGCAACAGTGCCACAACTGGTTCTCAAATTGCATGAAAGAGAGTGACCAGGTACAAACCCAGTCAGCTCCTGCCCAACCAATTTAGGCAGCAAGGGTGCCAGCCTGTTCAATAAAATCTTGGCATAATGTTTAGCATTGGTATTCAGTAGCAACAGAGGTCTTTAAGAGGAGCAATGCTCCGGTTCTTTCCCAGCCTTCAGTAACGTAATCCGGGTGGCCTCATGGATCGAGGGTGGTGTTTAACTGTCCCTTTCCATCTCTTCAAATAGATTCATCAAGTGGGGCATTAGGCGGTCCTGGTCCGCTTTTTAGAATGCCATGGGCAAGCCATCAGACTGTGGAGCCTTATCATTGGGCATGTCTTTTAAGGCTGTCGTGATCTCAGCTGGGCGAAGGGGGTCCAAAAGCCTCTCTCTATCCAAATTGTCTAGCCACTTCATTGCAATATGTGCAAGACAATCTTCATCCGTTTCTGCTGTGTTGGGTTCATGCGTAGTGTACAGTTTTCTGTAGTAATTACTAAAGACCTCCGCTTTCTTGGGTGTGCTCTCGACTAAGACTCCATTTTCGTTACGAATTTGTGATATATCATTTTCACTTCTTGGAGGGCGTGTTTATCTAGCCAATACTGAGCTGGGTCTATCACCTTCAGCATAAACCCTTGATGTGGCATATTTCCCAAGATGTTCAACGTCAGTGTCCGCTAGCTCATTGAATTCATGTATTTGCAATCTAATTTGTGATAATAGTTTAGGGTTCCCACTTTCCTGGAATTGCCCTTCTAAAGTTTTCAGCATTGTTTCCACCTTTTTTAGTTGTGTTGTGATTGATTTAAGTATTCCCGTGTGATTTGGAATGGTCATACTCATCTATTTCTATGCCCAACTTATCTTGAAAGACCGGATCAAGTAGTAAGTATTGTGGGAATCGCCAAGCTGGCGTTTGGCGTAGTAAATTGTTGATAGACACCGTCAGCACCACGGGAGAATGGTCAGAAAACGCGCAAGCCATATGCATGCAGTCGGTCATGAGAGATAACAGTTCCTGTGAGGCATACCAATAATCTATCCTGGTGTGGGTGTTGTGCACAGATGAATAGTGTGTATATTCCCTGCCTAAGGGTGAACGGTGACGCCAGACGTCCACTAATTCCTCCACTTATGTGATGTCAGCTATCGCTCTCGCAGCCCTACAAGGAATGTGTGACAGAATATCGACGGAGAGAAAATCGACCTGCGAAAATATCGACACAGAAATGTAGAAGTCAAAAACATTGTAGTCCAATCTACATAAAGGTAGGTACAAAAATATAGTTGTCAAAAATATCGAAGTTAAAAATATCTTTTTTTTATTGTTTTAATAATAATGTAAAAATAAGTAAATAATACATATAATTAAAGGAAATATAGTTCCAAATATTAAAAGATATTTAAAAATAATGACAGAGGAGCATGGCGGTGGCCATTTGCCTGCCAACATTCACCGCCCGCCTACCTTTCCCCCGCCACATTACGATGGCGGGGGGACCCCGGTGGAAGGGAAGACCGTCCGACAGTTTTCCGCTGGTCAAGGAGTCGACCGGGCAGAAAAGGCCCTTAACATGGTGACGGTGTTTGCAAGGCACTGCCATCCATATTAAGATGCAGTCGGTCACTCGCCTTTCCAAGGTGGGCAAGGCTCACAAACTTTGCTATTGGGGGCCTGTAGTGGGCCCCCAGAGTGTTGGGGGGGTGGAAGTGCACCGCACGGAGCCTGTCACGTCTTGCATTCAAATGCACAACATGCATTTTTTACCTTGCAGCGGATGCTGCTTGCAGCACCGGTTGCCGCAATGTAAAAAATACGGGATGCGCCCGCCAGTGTGGCAGGCGCATCCTAATGCCTATGGCGGGACCGCCGCACCCATGGCAGAAGGTCCTTTTAGCCGTTGCGGTCCGCCATCGCAATAGACCCCTAAGACATTAAGGGGTCGATTCCGATCTCGGCCGGAAGACCCCCGAATGCGATCCCGCCGCAAAAAGGTATGAGTCGGACGTGTGTTTCCTGACTGACTCGGACACGTGTACGAGCGAGCAAGTACGATGCGAGCAACGTGAAATTCCCTGACCGAATCGTTTCCGAGTCCAAACCGCTCCGTACATCTCGTACGTAACCAAACCGTGCCGTGCAATGTAGGTGATTTCCGACCGAGCCAGTACGATGCACGTGTCGGACAGCCGGATCGAGCCGAAGTTTCCAGCTCGCAATATGTCCGGGAAGCTTCCTTTGGGGGTCCGCATCAGACCCCCCGTCACCCACAGCCTTACGACTCAGACACAGGGGGAGACCCAAGGATCTCCCCAACACCGGCATATACGGTGCGGATGGCACCGATGCGTACCCACTGTAGGGGGTGCCCTTGTGCGAGACGTACCCATTCAGCCAATGGGAGCCCATGTACGCGTCATACAACTGGCTCCCATTGACTTCTAAGGGAGTCCGACCGAACCGAGTCCAGCAGCATGCGTCCGCATCGTACTTGCTCGGTCGGACTGCAGGAGTCCGGTGCGGTCGGAAAACTCTCTGGATCCGGCTCGGTCGGAGAGCTTTCCGACCCAGATCTGAATCGGCCCCTAAATGTTAAAATAAATTAAACATAAACATATAAATTAATATATATACTTACTCCAAACAGTGCAACATTAAGTAAAGCGCTGGATAGCGTAGGGGTAAAAATTACTATTCCCACTCCAGAGTGTGCAACAGTAGGGAAAGAGCTGGATAGTGTAGGGGTAAAAATTACTATTCCCACTCCACTGAGTGCAACAGTAGGGAAAGCGCTGGATAGTGTAGGGGTAAAACTTACTATTCCCACTCCAGAGAGTGCAACAGTAGGGAAAGCGTTGGATAGCGTTGGGGTAAAAATGACTAAACACACTCCAGAGAGTGCAACAGTAGGGAAAGCGCTGGATAGCATAAGGGTAACAATTACTATTCCCTCTCCAGTGGGTGCAACAGTAGGGAAAGCGTTGGACAATGTAGATGTTAAAAATAACATACTTATAAATGGAATAAATATTGTAATTTAATAATTATTTATTAATACATTTAGAACAAAATATATACAAATATATCAAAAATAATAATTAATTTAAAAATATTAAATACGTTCTGCCCTATTCCCCAATTAACACACAACACACTCCACAGAAAATTTCACACAATTACATTATTTTCAATTAATAAAAACGAATTTGCAATCAATAATTAAATAAAAAAGGTTTTTATCAATAATAATAAAAAATATGTAAAAAAAGAAAATAACCAATTTATAATTAATTAACAACAAATATTTATTAATACCAATATATAATATTTAATAGAAATTAATAACACATTCATAATTAACAAAAACAATAATTATCAATACTCAATTTTTCTTAATGTATTACTTAATTACAAATAGTTTACTTACCACCCTATTCCCCTAAAAACACACAACCCACTCCAATAATAAATTAATACTAATAACATAATTATCAATTAAGTCTAAATTTTTACCAATTAATAATTACCTAACAATACATTTATTATTAATAACAATAATTAAAAATTATGAATTGCTTAATTAAAATTACAAAACTTCCCACCCTTTTCCCCTATAAACCCACAACCCACTACAGAAATAAAACTCAAAATGTAATTAAAATAAATTAATAATTCCTAAAAACTATTAATTGATTTACCATCATTAAATTATTTCCCACCCTATTCCCCCATAAACCCAAAACCCGCTACAGTACTAAAACGCAAAATGTAATTTAAAAAAATGACTAATTTGTAAAAAATGTATACATATATTTTAAAAAACAGTACAATACTTAACAAAAAATATATAACACATACATATTAAATACATACTAAAATATATAACACTCAGATAAATATCGATATTATTAACATCGATAATTTAACCGTCGATATTTGCAACTTCGATATTTCTTACCTTAACTTCGATATTCTGGTTGTAGATATTCTAGAGTTCGATATTTTGTCCCTACGATATTTAAAACTCAATATAACTGTGCTTCAATATTTACAAATCTATATTTTGACTGTCCACCCCTACAAGGGCGTCTAGGGAGGCCTTTCAACCTTTCTAGGTCTGGAGTTTGTATGCAATTAAAATCACCCTCCCCCCCAGAGTTGTGGTATATCTAAGTGATGTGCGGTTTTGGTGTATATGGTGTAATAGAATTGAGGGTCATCGTGGTTAGGTCCATAAATGTTGACTAATAGCACGTGAAAGTTATCCCTCTGACATTTAGCTATTACATATCTACCCTCGGTGTCCACTTCTACCTCCTGTATATGCAGTCCATAGTTCCTGCGCACCCAAATCAGCACCCCTCTGGCATGTGACATAAATCCTGATGCAATGCATGTGACTTTCATTCTCCTCGATGATAGCAAACCTGTGCCTGGGGGGAGATGGGTCTCTTGGAGTATGGCCACATCTACTTGGTGTTGTTGTAAATAAGCCACTACTTTGCAAATTGTTTTGTGATTATTGTGGCCCCTTAAATTCCATGACATGTATTTTAAATAGACATTAGTGTTAGTGGTTTGTTCCTTTAACATTGTAATTGCTTATGAGCTGATACAGAATATACACAATGCGAGACCTTTCACCGGAACAATACGTGCTAAGCACAATTAACCTAGATTTGCTTGCTGACAAACTGACTGTATTTACCCCCCACCAAAGCCATAGCCTGTTTTGCATAATGAGGCTTGGCTTGACTTTCTGAATCCCACCCTTCCAAACAACAAAAAGCATTTCAACTGCACTCCCCGGTGAGTAGTACACTTGGGGGCGGTGGTTGCCCACCTATCTGGGCCTACTGATGGCTGCTGTCCGCCATGCCATTAGAATACAATCCAGGTAGCTATTAATACTGATGACTGTAGGTAGTACATCCTAGTGCAACTTACTACAATTATAAAACAACACATCATACTTATGCATTCATTTTGCCCCCCAGTACTTAATGTTCTACTTATCCATCATCCTGATGAAGTTGGGGGCATATATATTTGTCGTGCCCTTTATGTCATTGTTCATGTATGTGCTACTTAAAGTGAGTCCTAGAGATGTTCCATTACTGCAAGTCTGGCTATTCCGAATCACCTTGTGCATCCCCCTCCTCCCCGCGGGCTTTAGTGAAAGTTTCTTCTTGTTCTCCTTGCTGTGCTTTTTGAGTTCTTGCTGTAGTGCTTGAGGGTCAGTGTATATCTTATACTTGCCATTAAAAGTCAATCTGGCCAGATATAACATTGCATATTTGAGTTGCAGCTCTCTCAATTTACGTTTCATGGGTGCGAATTGTCTGCGTGTCTCTTGCACCTGTGGCGTGAAGCCCGGGAAAACAGCCAGCTCAGAGCCTTCATATTTTAACACTCGCAACTCTCTGGCACCTTGGAGCGCTGCATCCCTGCCCCTCTAATTCAATAATCTCACCACCAGGGGCCTAGGGGGGAGCTCCACGATAAAAACTGAGGAGAATGTTTGACGTCCCAGTAGAGAAACCAGTGGTCTCAGGAAGGCCTAGTATACGCATGTTGTTGCGCCAAGAACACGCATCCAAATCCTCAGCCTTGTCACACAATGTCACCAAAGTTTTATCCATTTGCTTCTTTGCTAAGCCAGCTGCGGCCTGTGCATCCTCTGCCTCAGATATCCGACGCTCTTCCATGTCCAACCTTTCAGCATGTTAGTCCTCACGTTCAGACATGCGGTTCATTCTATATGCTAAGAGTCAATGTTAGTGTCTATAGAGGGCAAACTTTGTTGCATAGCCGCTAGTATATGTCGAATGTCCTCGCCTGTGTCAGCGGCAGCATCCCCCTGTTCTGGATGAGAGGATTCCGTATCGTCCAGGCTTGCCCCAGTAGTCTTTCGTCCCTCGAATGTGACCTTAGGCTGTGCCTTATCAGTCTTTCCCATGGCTTAGCCTGCGCTGTTTCACCAAAGGGGTGAAGTCCGCGGGGAGAACACCATGCAGAAGGGTCGTCCGGTCACATGTGAGTGCCTTCCCACACCGCCCTGCAGGGATTATTATACCTTATGGGGGCCTCTGAAACACACCAACCAGCAAACTTGAGCCACAGCAGCAGTGCAGGAGCCTCCCGCAGTCTATGAGGCTGATGACTACATACTGACCCTGAAGCTCGAAATTCTGCTGTTAACATGTGGAGGAAATGGAGGGGGGCATGAGCAGCTACTCTGCGGTAACTCACCAAATATGAAGCTAGCTGCGCGGGATGCCTCCTCGCATCACATGTCACTGCTAGAAGTGCGCCCGCCACAATCGCAGCAGTATCCACCTGGGGCCCGCACCCCCTCTTGACAACGCACCTCTTGCTGCAGCTCTGCAAATTACTGTCATGGTGTCCCCAGGACCTTCTCAGCGTTCAATCGCGGGTCGCGTATGCACGCCCACTCCAAACCATCCCGCGTGAGCCAGAGAGTGCGGCCTCACAGCCCCCCTGGCAGCAGCACTCCTGTCCAAAACCATAGCACCATCATGGCAAAAGTCACCCCCACAAACCATGAATGGCCGCAAATAAAACACACCACACAAGTTTATACTTGGGAAAAAACTGCTGCAGGTTTATTACATACAACGTTATGTAATCTGGTGGGTCAGCTTAAGTACAACATTACAAAGTCCTAGCTATGCGTCCCACTCCCAACTCGCTGGGTAAGTGGTAGGGTGGGAGAGCGTGAGGGAAGCGTGGTGTCCGCGGTGCGTCCGGTGCACAAAGAGGCTGAGAAAAGGATGGGGGTTACCTATGTACTCCTCACCCTGCACCGCGCACCGGACGTGACGCGGGACACCCGCGACCAAAGGGGGACTCCTCCCCTGGCCAAACCCCCCAGGAAAGAGGGGGGGAAGGTGTGGGGAGTGGAAGCCCGATGCCACTACAGGGCCGCCCTCATGAGTGGCCCCCTCTGGTGGCCTCAGGCAGCCGCATAGCACCATCATGGCAAAAGTCCCCCCCACAAAGCATGAATGCCCGCAAATAAAACACACCCCACAAGTTTATAATTGGGAAAAAACTGCTGCAGGTTTATTACATACAATATTATGTAATCTGGTGGGTTAGCTTACGGGCGATCCAAGGACAGGCAGCCTTCTTGCCACCTGCCCGCCTGATGAGCCCAGCAGCACCGGGGCGAACCACTTAGAACTGCACCTTCTGGTGATCCCCTTCCCGGATCCCCTGACCACCCTAGGTCCATTATACTCACGCCCTTCTGGGCGGAGCGTAGCTAGGCAAGCCCCCGGTTGCTCAGGCCCACAACTGCCTAAAGGACTAACGGGGCGCCGACATAGAATCTGTGAACCTCCCATGAGCCTCCTGGGGTTCGGCTCTGGCACCCCTCTGTGCCGCGCAGAGGTACCGATCTGTAACTGTATGCTTCCAGATCACCCTGTAACTCCGCCACAGCCCTCGAGGAGGCCAACCGTCGCCGTCGGGCCCCCCACCAACTGCTCTAGTCTATTACCTGCAACCCTTATGTGCTAGCGTCTCCTCCAAGTCTAACAAGAACAAGTCCATCCCCACTGGAGTGAGGTGTACCCCGTCAGACTCGAAGTATCCTTTGACCCTTTCATGAATCATTTAGTGTCTGATAAATCACAGGCCGCTCTGCTGAGTGAACTTGCGCATGGAGCTGTTCACCCGTCTCCTGGACCGCTCCACCGCCTCGCCAGACTTAGCACCCTGCCAGACCCTCTGTGGCACAATCTCTGACCACCAGAGCTCGCACTGACCTAAGCTCTTGCTCAGTTCCCCCAAGTCAGTCTTCATGGCATGCAGGAGCAAGGTCCACCTGGAGGCAGTCAAGTCATTGCCCCTCAGGTGGATCACCCAAAAATGAGGCGGGGCACCCAACATTGCTAGCGAGTGCTCCAGTCTGTTCATGAGGCTGCTCCATCTCATCCCTGGAAAACCCAACACCTCAAACTTTGTCTGCGAGAATCGACGCATCCAGTTCCTGATCGATGCCCAACGGGCCAACCGGGAGATGACAGAGGTCCCAGTGACCCACACACATGACCCTGATGAAACAAAGGACACGTTTCAACTCAAAAAGTTTATTACCATAAACAATATGTCATTGCACTACAACCACCAAACCATAAAACATGTGGCACACAACAATGCACGTTACAGTCCTATTTACACTGAGCAGGCCCCATCAGGGGCGGATATATCGCTTATAACACTGTGACTCCCAGAGCCCTACTTTCTTAACACGTGCAGGTTCCAAACCTGCTGAGAATGCTGTGGTGGCTGCCCCAATCCTGAAGGAGTGGCTTGAATACTTTTTATCAGCCCAGAGAGGGCCGGCCTTGGACAGGCAAGCACCCATTACCCGCTCGACCTGGAAGATGGTTAGGGGAACTAGGTCTGTGTGAATCAATAAGTACCCAGGTGCTGCAGGGCGAAGAGAGATGTATTCCCGGACCCTGGCAACCGGGCAATATCTGGGGTCTCCTAAAGGCAATAACTCAACCTCTACCCCCTTCCCTTTCTGGTCTGTCTTTGACCTCCTGAGGTGGATTGTCAACTCACCGTCCAACCAAATATCCACTATGCCCAGGGCGTCTCCTGACCTATCTGATTTGGACCGTGCCACTAACTCGCTGATACGGAACTCTCCAAAAAATGTTAAGCAAAAGGCGGCGGAAAAGAGGGATGCCTCGTTTGGCGTGTGGGTGACTCCTCCCAGGACGTCCAGCATGGCCTGCAGGATGGGGAAGGTGATGAGGGACCTGTTGTCTGGCACCCGGGGCTCTTCCCTGGCCCACCCCTTCAGTGACGCCCTGATAACAAAGGACTTGGTAGGGTCCTGTCCTCCCCTAAGCTTGACATCGTGACTGACCGCCGCGGCTCTTTCCCTGTTTTTTGGCCCAGACCAAAAACGCCTGTATCTTGTCCTTCAAGGGTACCCCGGCCAGGCCCAAGACATCAGCCACATTGTTGAAGGAGGTCAAGTGTGCCAGGTACCGTTTCCTGGTACCGTGGGCCAAGGCCTGTTCCCCCATGGCTCTTAACTGTTGTTCCACTCCAAGATCCTCCAGAGGGTTGCCGAGAAGGGGGTCATCTCCGGAAACGGAGCCACTGAAAATGAGAGAGAGCGTCAGCCGCCACATTCTTGAACCCCTCAATGTGTCGAGACCTACACTCAAAGTTGCAGCACAGGCTCCCTCTGGCGAGCACCCTAAGCAGGCAGAGCACCAGCGGGCACTTGGCAGTCTGTCCGTTGATGGCCTGCATGACTGCCATGTTGTCCGACCGGAAAAGGACCTTCTGTCCGACAATATCGCAGGCCACAGGTGGAGGGATATAACAATGGGGAAAAGTTCCAAAACAGTGATTTTGGAAGTGATGCCGCGCTTGCGCCAGGTGTTGGGCCATTCCTGTGTGCACCATTCCTCGCCCAGGATTGCCCCAAAGCCCTCCCTCCCAGATGCATCTGTGAACAAGCTGAGCTCGGGACTGTCAGCCCAGGGGGCCCTCCAGATAACCGTCCCATTGAAGTGCGACAGGAACTCCCCCCACATGACCAAGTCCTTCTTCAAGCCTGCCCCCAACTTGACCAGGTGGTGTTTTTTTATACACGTTAGCTGTGGCCCTGGCTAATCTCCTGATGAACACTCCCCCCACCGGAATGACTCTGGCTGCAAAGTTTAGCTTGCCCAGGAGGCTTTGGATGACACACAAAGGAGCCTTGTCTTTCCCCAGCAGTGACTGGATGTCCTGATGCAAAGCCTGGACCTTCTCTGCAGGGAGCCTAGACACGCCCGTCACCGTGTCCAGCTCAATGCCCAAAAAGGTGAGAACCTGCGCAGGACCCTCCATCTTACCAGGTGCTACGGCACCCCGAGGTGTCATGCCAATTCCTGAAAGCATTGTAGCCCCCTGCTGCACTCCTGTGTTCCCGTACTCCCAATGAACAAAAAATCATCCAAGTAGTGGTTCACCCCATCTACGCTGAACCTCCCTGAGAGATCCCACTGCAGGAATGAACTGAAGGCTTCGAAGTAGGCACACCACACCGCACACCCCATCGGCATGCACCTGTCGTAGAAGAATTCACCTTGCCACTTGAATCCAAGGAGGTGCTGGCTCTCAGGGTGGACAGGGAGAAGGCTGAAAGCGTACTCAATATCAGCCTTGGCTAACCACGCTCCCCTGCCCGCCCTCCTGACCATGTCCACTGCCATGTCGAGCGAACAGTAAGAGACTGAGCAAGAACCCTCCTCCAGCCAGTGGTTCACTGAATCCCCCTCCGGGTATGACAGGTGTTGGATCAGCCTGAATGCCCCTGGCTCCTTCTTCGGGACCACCCTCAAGGGAGAGACAACAAAGTTCGGAAGTGGGGGTTGCAGGAAGGGGTCCGCCACCCTCCCCAGGGCCTCTTCCTTCTTGATATTTGCCCCTACTACTTCAGGATGGTCCCTGGCTGACCTGAGGTTCTCTGCGTCCCTGTTGACCGGTGGCCCCAGATAGGGAATTCTGAAGCCTTCCAAGAACTCCTGGGCTAGAGACAGTCTGTCCTTAGCATTGGGGTACTCCCTTAATAGTGGTAGCAGGTTGGAGGTGACCACGGGGGACGGACCTTTGCCCCGGAGGTCACGGAAGGGGGCACCACCGGGCGTGCCGGTTGGGCTGGCCTGGGGAGGGGGAGGACCCAGCCAGGGGAGGCCGGACCAGGGGCCTACTTGTCGTGTCTGGCCGGCATGGAGGTGTGCTCACGCTTGTCACAAGAGGTGGTCGAGTGTGGAGAACCGCACTTGCTGCAGGTGTGGGAAAATCGACAGGTCTTTCCCCAGGAGCATGCCCCAGCATTGAACGGCCTGCACGTACCACTGAAGACTCTCCTAGGTCCCTGCTTCTGGCCCCCACCACGGCCTCCCCAAAAGGACTGCTTAAACTGACCCTTCCTGTCCTGCCTCTGGTCCTTGCTCGTGTCCCCCTTCTTCACGGTGATGCTAGGCTTCTCCTCGGCCTCAACCCTGCCCTTGCCCATGTGCTGGACCCAGAGACACACCTCCAACTGGTCCCACCCCAGTTCCGGACACATGGCCATCTTTTTCCTGAACTCGAAGTCATACCTGTACCAGCCAATCCAGCCGTTAGTCTCCACCTCATTGGTAATGATGCCGGCGTATTGGAACAACCCCTGCCCTTGTTCTGGGTATCGCTCCATGACAGCCGCTGCCAGGATAGCAAAGGCCTGCCCCATCTTTTAATATTTTTATCAGGCCATGCTTGGAAGCGAACCTTCTTGTCCTCCTCCTTGCCACTCATTTTCCTGGTGTCCATCCCTTC
The DNA here is from genome assembly GCF_964204655.1 of Triturus cristatus. NCBI lineage: Eukaryota > Metazoa > Chordata > Amphibia > Caudata > Salamandridae > Triturus > Triturus cristatus. The sequence continues at coordinate 188,879,338 of NC_140589.1, forward strand.
TGCCCCGTGCATCAGAAGCGTAAAGGTGTCGATAAATTCCCTCCTCCATATTCCTTCCTTGGCTGCCAGTGGCACCTCCCACGCTAGTGAGCACCGGCCGGACAGCAGGGGGGCCAAAGTGACTAGTGGTGCAGGAGCAGGGAGCACAGGAGCCACCGCAGCGGGGGGGAGGGGGTGCCTGATGCTGTGGATGCGGGTGGAGGAGTAGCGGTGGTGGCAGGGACCGCGGGGGAGCGCATGTGGCTGCGGGCGGGATGGCTGTCTCTGCCCGTAGCTGGCCGCCTAACTCAAGAGAGGTCCCCACTAGCGCACCAGCTCCCATGGGAGTGGGGAGTGTGCTCAATTGCCCTGGGCTCAGGCACTGGCACTAAGACCTCTTGCTGCAAGCTGCCCTGTGGCAACTCTGCTCGGTGGCTGCCCCCTCACCTCCACCCCAAATATTTGTGACTGAAGGGGCACCTAGTGCCTGCGCGGGTGGTGCTGGTCTAGCTACCCCAACACCACTGTTCACTATGTTGCCATTGTTAACCGCCAGGAGGCCAGCTCTGACCTCCGCCATGAAGTTTGTTAGCGTGTTCGTGAGGTTACCCAGGTCGTCACGTGTGGCAAAGTTCAGAGGCGTCGTTGCGTTGACCAGGGGTGCCACTGGTCCGGCTACGGGGGCAGTGGAGCGTCGGCCACCTGCATGGCCACAGTCTGCACAATGCTACCAGCGGATCAGCTGGGAAGTCCTTAACTGTGGGCCTGCAGACCCTCTTGGATCTGGTGGAACTGTTCTCCTCTGCGGGTTCCTGACCCGTGCATGGGGCAGGCATGGCGATACCAGAGTCGTCCAGGCTGTGCGCCATCAACAGCTCAGTGGCCCAAGCCCCTCCTTTAGCCCTGACCATCTCCATGACGGCTGACAACTGCGCATCTTGGGAGGTTCCTGGCTAGGAATCCTCCACCTGGGACATCATCGAGAAAAGCGCGGGGGGGATCCCTGGCTATTCATCCGGACTGATCTGCGACAGCCCACCTGGAAGAGAAATTGAGCTGTGAGCCAAAACCTAGCTGTTGGTGCCGGATCTACATGCCTGTCATCGCCTTCGACGCTCGGTCCCAAACCCACAACCCCTTACTTACTTCCTGCAGTCGCTACACTCTTCCTGACGATGCTCGTGTTGTCGTGTTGCCTGGGAAGGATCTTGATGAGCCCTGTGTGGGGATGATGGTAAAAATGTTAACCAATGGACCTAATGGACTGCCGGCCACTGGCGCGGCTACCAATCCCTGGCTGCCCATCATGTCTCCGTTCCCCCCTGAGCTGGTGTTGTGCTTGCGTACCCCTCAACCTGGCCCCATCGGCAGTCCTCCCGCCCATGCATTACCTCAGAGAACACCTCTGCCAGATGGCTGGTGCTGCACCCTGCACCTCGGCGATCGTCCGGGAGCACGGGACCTAGCTGGAAAACAAAGCAGCGCGGCGTAAGATGAAGGTGGTGGCTTCCACCACCTGACTATGGTCACCCCACAGGGCCGCTTAGGTTAACCTGGCCATGTGGGGCTGTTGAGGACACCCTCGCCCTGCACCACAATGGTTGGCGTCTAAACGCCCTTAGTGCTGCCTTGCCACTAGCGTCTCTTACCCTTTACCTGTGCGGTCCTAACAGATCCTTAGGAGGGGTAGGTGGGGCCTGGCATCAATCCCATCCTGAATAAAGAAACAAATCTAATTAATACATTCGCATCGGCCATGGCTGTCACAAAGAGGCAATAAGGGTAGCCATCTGCTGGTGCACTGTGCACGGCCGATCTGACCCCCACTACCCCCAAGATCGCAGGAGCCATGGAGGCCGCAAGGTGCCGGGATGGGACCCCAGGGCCTAGCACCTGGAGCATGTGCACAACCCTAAAGCTCCTATGCTCGTGTGCCAATGAAAATTAATGAATGTTTTTTTATTTTTTATTATTCGCAGAGTCAGGCCCGGAATCTGCCCGTGGGAGTTATCCCCCTTCTGGGGGACTGCACACCTCCACATAAAACGTTTGGTGTTCGGTTATTTAGTTTACTCCCAGATATCCATAAGTCTGCCTTTAGACACGCAGGAAATGTCCTTTCAAAAAATTTTGCCCAACCTTTCTGAAGGAATTACCATTGCCTACACTTTAGACTGAGCAAACAGTGACATTGAAAGACCAGAGTAAGAGTCTAAGACCTTAACCATTAGGCCAGAGTGACTCTTTTCACCAGAGGAGTAGCTATAATCAACATTGTCTAGTTGGGAGCAGCCTGAGGGAGGGGCTCAGCTCCCAGTAACTAGTTGGTGTATTGGTCTGGGAGACTCAGCAAGCTGTGGCTGAGCTGGACATAATTGAGCGCTGTACACGAGCGCCGTATTTGCATTACTCATTCAGGCCCGAGGTGGAGGTGAATTGACCAGGATCACAGAAGTAGACGCGAACCTATGGCTCGGACCCTGGTGTCACCGCCAGCCATAGCTTGCCGCCCACCTGAGGACACCCTCCTTCCCGGCGCTTCTCTGCCAAGGGAGGGTGCCCATGCCGCTGCATCCCTGCCACGGGGGCCCAGCGCAGGGCTGGGAGCATCTGCGTTGCCCTTTTTTTTTTTATTCTGCCAGACCTACTTGAAAAAGCCTCGCCGGCGCACCACGTGGTGACTGGGGCTGTCTAAAGCCAGCCATTAGCCTGGGCGACTCTGGAGGGAGAGGGGCACACCGCGCAAGCCCCGACCCGGGGCGCGCGCTCGCCTACCTTCACTGCGAGCAGGGAACGAGGCCGCTTGCGCAAGACATGGCCTCCCGCCCAGCAAACCCCGCGGGACGCGCACCCCCACGCAGTATCTCCTGGGGGGTGGCGCATGCCCCTGTCGCACAGCCCCCGCCGCACGGCCATGGGAGCACCACCGGGATCCCACAGCGCATGGCGCAACCCCCGGTGCTGGAGGCGCACCGTGCGGGCCCCGCCTCCCGACCGCCGCAACCACAAGCCACCACCGCGGTGGCAGAGCGAGGGGCCCAGGGCAGCGGCAATTGCCCCGACCTTGATGAGTCTCCGAACATGAAGCTTGGACAAGAGGGCCCAAGGGGGGCACACGGGCAGCTCGATGAGGTGGGCAGGCGGGGGGCGCCGCATGCAAAGGCGTCGCATTCAGGCACGGGGAAAAGTTATGAGCTGGATATGAACCAGCGACCTAAGGATGTCCGTCACTCCCCGAAAGTACTCCCTTTAACCAACTGAGCTGCTGAAGGCTAAAAATATTTCCCAGCCTTACTGATGAAAATACCATTGCCTTCACCTTTGGCTGAGCATACAGTGGCATTGAAAGACCAGGGGTGAACCCTAATCCTCAGGGTGAGAGTCTAACACCTTAACCATTAGGCCAGAGTAACGCTTTAGCTCGGTACTTTGCCCAGCATCACAAGATGTGGACGCGACCCTGCACATGTAACTATGCGATCTAGCCTTCCGTGCGGCCATCTAGATCACAGGATGGGCTCTGGCTGAGTGCCCCGGTGGACACCCGCCCCCACCCCCGAGGCTGCACCCAGCTCCCCCCTGTCCCCGGCTGCCACCAGCCTAAGCTGGGCCGCCTGCCATATGTGCAACCCCAGATGGGGAGCTCAGACATGGGAGGGAGCGAAGCATGCACTCACCGTGCTAAATGGCGAACAGCTCCCAAGGTCAGAGGAGAGCATGAGGGAAGCGTGGTGTCCGTGGTGCATCCGGTGCACAAAGAGGCCGAGAAAGGGGTGGGGTATACCTATGTACCCCTCACCCTGCCCCGTGCACCAAACGTGACGCAAGACACCCGCGACCAAAGGGGGACTCAGGAAAGAGGGGGGGTGGAAGCCCGATGCCACTATAGGGCCGCCCTCATGAGTGGCCCCCTGTGGTGGCATCAGGCAGCCGCAGAGTGGTTCTTGGTGCACGAGTCCCAACCCTCCGGGACAGACGTGCACAGGATGGTGTCAGGGACTCCAATCACCGAATGCAACTGCCCTGGTCTATGCACTCCGCTACCGCTCCACGCGTCCTCCATTTCGAATTGCTGTGGCTAGCTTGTCTAGATGTCAGCAATATATTCCTGGGACAGTCTGGACTAGTCACATAACATCTGCTCAGAACCAAACTATAAAAGTCTGGATGTAAGCAAATTCCTGAAGTATGATGCAGACAGCTCCTGGAACACTGTCAAGTTGCGGCTATCTCTCGGCAAGCCAAGCCCCCTCTCCAGCAGATTTTTGTATGCCCGAGAGCACTTCTTGTCAAACCATTTGCAATGGGGTGTGGAGGACACCACCCCTGTTCTAGTAAAGGCAGACTTGCTAGATCCGCTAATAGTGGTGAAAGCTGCCAAGATATTAACATCAGAGGCTTCTACATTTTAAACAGGTTAAGAGATCAGACTGATAAGTACCAACCAGGTTAGAGATTAAATCATCAGGGGTAATTTTGGCTCATCTTACCCTCTGGCTGTGATCCATTATTGTGACGGTTCCTTAAATAGTTGTACGGCATCCACAGACATTCCAGTCCATAGAAAAGTGTCCATTAGAGGATTATGGTCACTGTGTATATCCCAATGTGCCTCAAAACGAATAAGAGACAAAAAAGACATGCAGAGACAAAGATATTATCGATTATGGTGCTAGCACCCCTTCCCTTGGACATGGACGTCCACTCTTCTAGACTGTGTTCCCCTTTGCTAAACAAGTTAACTAAATTATAATCTGTAATCAGATTATTTAACATATCACCCTGCTGGGTCTGTTTAAGGTACAGCTGATCAGTATTTGAAAATAAATTATCCAAGTCCCTGTTAATATGACAGCCCATGCAAGAGTACAAATTAAAGTAACATAAACACTTGGCCAAACAATTTAAAAAAACATGTAAAAAATATTCTGAGGTCTATGACAACATCATGTTCATCTCTGGCTGGGTCTGAGTTATAGATGTTCACAGTTAGCACCTTGAACGAATTTGGAAAAGTTAAGAGAACACCTAGGATGTTAAACAAGTTACTGGCACATGCATCAACAATGCCATTTGCGATTCCTGATTAGCGAAAAATAAGGATTCGCTAATAAGGAATAGCAAAAGGCTATGCATGTAAAAATCGCTTACAAAATAGCGATTTCTAAAAATTCCTTAATTGCTACTCGCAAATTGCGAGTTGCAATTAAGGAATTACCTCCCCATTCATTCCTATGGGCCTAGAGGCCCATAGGAATGAATGGGAAGACTTTCTTAATTTGCGATTCTCAATTAGAGAATCGCAAATTGCTCATGCAATTTCAAGGGTGCCAGGGTGTCAAAAGGACACCCTGTTGCACCCCTGAAATCTGCATATGAGTACATCTTGCACACACACATGCCCCAAGGGCATGTGTGTGTGTAAAATGGAACTTTGAAAAAAGCACTTAAGTGCATTTTTCAATGTTTTTGCAAATTACCATGAAGTTCAACTTCATGGTAATTTGCTCCCCCTATTAGCGAAATCGCTAATATTTTTACTTTCATGCATTGCATTTAAGGAATCTCAATTTGAGATTCCTTAAATGCAATCGCAATTTAAGGAATCGCAATTTAGAGATTCATTAATTTGCTATTTTTGCATTTGGGATGATGCATCCCAAATGCAAAAATACCGGGAGCAAAGGGTCAGATTCTGAGAATCTGCCCGTTTGCGACCGGTTTTTGTTTTGATGCATGTGTGCCTTAGAGACAACCATCTCCACTTTACCAGTCAAACCTAATTTAAGAAGCGTCGCTAGTCCCCCTTTAACTCTACCAGGAAAGAAGAAATGGCAGAGGTAGCAAACAAGACATACCCATCCAGGTACATACTACCCTGTACATCCCAGGTCTCTTGAAAACAATTTACATCGTAGCTGAAAAGCATCTTGACCCACTCCTCATCCAGTATCTTGCCCCAGACCTTCTCTGTGGGGCATGTTTACGAGGAAATGGTGGAATGTGGTGCTGTGGCAATTTTGCAACTCTGCGCTGCATCATTAAAAAAAATGCAAGGATGCACTGTATTTACAAGAATACGGCGCCCCTGTGTTTTTCCTTGTTCTGGCACTAAAAATAGCTCCCTAAGCAACAAAAAGCATCTCCCTCGCATTAGATAAGGAAATATTGTCAAGACGAACTCATGGATGGACAGTGTTAAACAATTATAAAAATGGCAACCCTCAAACCTATCTAAACCTAGGAATAAAGATCCATACCAAACAAAAATTCTTGAAGTTAAGATTGGGGGTCGGTCCGATAAAAACATTATTGCCGCCATGGAAACGTACCGGACAAGACAGTGAATGTAGATTATGCGGTCTAGGTGATGAGAACATTACCCACATCATCTGTTTATGCGAAGAATTGAAGGACATAAGGGTATCCTTGTTAAAACCGTTTTTTATTGAGCATGGTGTGAGGACCTGCAGACAAGCAATACTTCTATGTTTTAATCCGAGTGTTACTCAATTAAATTGTCGCCTGATAAAATTTTTGGATATCACAGAAAAAAGATTAAACATCCAAAAATAATTCGCTAATGGATTAAAGAAACAGCGATTACTCTCCGGTTGATCGGCAAATTCCTCCTATCTTGCACATTTTATGAATATTAACCTTTTCTCTTTTTATATTGTATAATATTTCCTGATTTTTAGAAAAGTATTTCTTTTAATTCAAATGTACAGATGTTATATTACCAGGAAATTGTGTTTGTTTTGTATGATCATTATATGCAATGATTTTAATTAATTATGCATAATAAACTACTTACTTACAGCTCCCTAGAGCCAACACAGACACCCTTGCGCCATAGTGCAAGGGTGCCTACATAGCAGGGATAATTGTTTATGTGCAGGAAGGTTTCCCTTCCTGCACATAAACAAACAATAATGGCGATTTGCTACTTCTATGTGTGCTTAGAAGTTCCCAATCACCATTATTTAATGATTGTTGTTGTGCAGGGACGTACAACTGCTCAAAAAACAATAATTAATGGCATTTTGCTCTTTCTATTTGTGCAGCGGAATGCAGCACACAGAGAAAAAGCAAAAACATGGAGAAATAAAAGTATTTCTACTAATTGCAGCGATCTAACACTTGCTTTTGCATGGCGTTAGTTTTTGGTACTGACTCAGATTTACAGATCCTTGTAAATCTGGGGCAGTGTCAAAAAGCAGTGGGCATCATGCTGTAACAACCACAGCAACACCCATCAACTGCACGCCACTTTCATGCAGAAAACTACCTAAAAGGTTACCATAGTTACAAAGTGACGTTAAACCACAAAAAGTGGCTTGACACAACTTTGTAAATATGGTGCATGGCATTGCGCCACCTAAAATGTAGGGAAAAGTGGCGTTCCAATGACACAGTCCCCTTGTAAATATGTCCCTGTGTTTCAACTTAACACTTTAAGATCACTAAGTGAGCTTGGCACCTTAGAACCTGGGGCTTGAGCCAGTCAGACATGATCCTCAAGACTAGTCAATGTTTCAAAACAATTGCCAACATGCAAGCTAGGGTCCTGTTCCTGAAGAGACGTTCTGACAGAGCAGTCTCTCTGCCCACAATTCACCCTCCTTCTCATCCATGTGAGCCTTGTCTTAACACAGCTTTATGGATGGTGCAACACATTTTAAACTTGATACATTTGCGCACCGGTAGCCAGTGGAGCTGTTGAAACAAGGGGGCATAGGCCGTTCTAGAAGGTACATTTAAGACCAGACGTGCCGCGGTGTTCTGGACTACCTGCAACCCATCCAGAGAAGACTCATTAGCTGATACCAGCAGAGTGCTGCAGTAATCCAGTCTGCTTAGTACCAGTGTCTGGATAAGTGTTTTCCATGAGGAGTCTGGAAGAAAAGGAAAGACACCTCTCAGCAGACTCAGCACATGGAAACAGGAGCCGACAGAGTGGCCCACGTGTTCCTTCAAGGTTAGCACCTGATCTAGGCAGACACCGAGATTTTTTACAACTGTCTTAGGTGTAGGGAGAGAGCCGAGACCCGGTGGCCACCAGTTTGGTGACCATAGCAATAAGGCCTCACCAAACAGCATGATCTCGGTCTTCCCTACGTTAAGTTGGAGGAAGTTACTCCTCATCCAATTAGATAATGCTATCATGCCAGAAGAGAAGGTAGCCTGAGGCGAGAGGGTAGATTTATTGAAAGAGAAGATAAGCTGCGTATCATCAGCATATGAGATAGGCGTAAACCCGGAGGACATAAGGAGATCAGCCAAGGAAGCAATCAAAATACAACAACAACCAACCCCTTTCGATTGTATTCACTATAGAACTGTCCCACAGAGAAAATAACACTTTATCTATAACATTATTTTCATTTTATTTTCAAAATTATTTTTCTTTTTTTCATTAGACTAATATCCAAAATTAATAAAAAATATACATATCAATTCATCCAAAGAGGAAAAATCTCAAAAAATACGAAGCTATACATTTAGGTAAAAGTACATGATTCAACAATATGAAATAAATACCAACACAGACACAAAGAACGAAACAAATCAGTGAATCAAAAAAAAGAAAAACATAATTGATCACAGACAATACATAACACTAATATACATTACAAACAATATATACAACACAAATGCGCCGACGCGCGTTTCGGAATTCCATGTACCATCCTTCCTCAGGGCACTGATGGTGAGTTCAGAAACGGTCAAAATTATCAAATACACAATTTTGGTTCGGTGTATTCATATTTCCAGGTATAAGTCAAAGCTCCGTCAAAAATATCTGTGGGAACAGTTACATCATTTCTTTATTTGTCTGATTTAATCATATTCTAAACATAAAATGTCCCTAAAGAGCTTAGTCTGAGAGTCACTCAATCATTATATCCCAATAGAGAGAAAAGAGAAACCAATACCAATCCATAGACCTATGGTGTCTCAATACATAAAAATAGAGGAATAAAAAGACCCATAGAGCAATAACCAAGGGAGCGACATATATGTTAAACAAGGTGGGGCTCAGACATGAGCCCTGTGGCACTCCCTTGGTCAGCTATACAGTTGCCAGAGCTCATTTTATAAGATTTCCCTGTCCAGCCCACTCTCTGGACCATTTTGATTTAACCAAATACGGACTGATCAAGGTTTACCTTTTAATGTACAAATATACTACTGTGTACAGTGTCCCAAGTAGACATGTTTGTTAACAAATGCATCTGTGAAACAATGATTTATGTATAGTATGTTCAAAGCTCCATTATCTACTTATTTCTCACCTTGTATGTTTGATGTGTGATATTTTGATTTAGCCGAAAGCTACCAAATCTGAAACTGAAAGAATATATGGACCTGAGAGTGAAAATTGGTTTACCCAGTTATTACTGCCTTGTAGTTCAGTGTGTTCTTTGTCCTTTTTTAAAGCAATTTGGGAGTGTAGTGTGCGAGTAAAATGGAAATTACTACGCTGCTGAATTGAAACAGCTACCCTCCAATTAGTGATGATGCAGTCTTCTTCAATGATAAAAACGACCATTGCCTCCTATTTCTGCACTGCCTCTCTGCAGCTTTCAACACCGTTGATCTTTCAAACACAGATTCACATGGAGGGGGTGCATGAGCAGCCACTCGGCGGTAACTCACCAAATCTGAAGCAAGCTGCGCGGAATGCCTCCTAGCATCACGTGCCACTGCTAGAAGTGCACCCTGACACAAAAGCAGCAGCATCCACCAGGGGCCTGCATCCCCTCTTGACCACGCACCTCTTGCAGTAGCTCTGCAAATCACTGTCACTGAAAGCCAACTGTTTCCTAAAACCTCTTAAACCAATGACATTCAAAGACTCAAAACTTAACTCAAACAATTCTAAACCTGTCTTTCAACAAATTACCTGATGCGAAACCCATGAAAACCAAATTCCTCCAATTTGCCAACAATGTCAATCTTCTTTGAATCAATCATGAATGACTCTCTTATTTCAAATACCAATGGAAAACAGGGCATTTTCTTTTGTTTAACCCTCTACTCCACCCTCTCACTCAAAGAACAGGTTGCCAAGATGATCAAACTCTCTCTCTTGATAACATTTAAACCATTTATTACAGGAAATAAATGCAAAATCGCAGTTCATTCACTACTCCTCTACCACCTAGAAGGAGGCAATGCCTTTCTCAAAAGTTTCCCAAAGACCACCTTTGGTCCGGTGAAAGGCATACTTCATGCAGACGCATGACTCATCAAGGGTCTGAGGAATTATGACCATATTGCCCTCATGCTGGAGGGACTTCTCTTGCTCCCCCTACATAGTTGGATCATCTTTAATATCAAATGCATCACTTACAAGGACCTCTAAATCAAGCAAACAAACTAATATCTGGAGATCAACACAGGATAAGGATCTCCAACATTGCCAGATTAGAGACCAAGCATTGCAGGAAGGAGAAAAAAGAAAAATAATCCCTTTAAGCCTACATTACCAGGATCTGGGAAAAAGTCACATCCAACATCAAAACAGCACCAACACTCGTACAATTCAAGGAAACCTACCTCAGATAGTCTAACTTTTCACCTCTTCCACTAGTTCCACCTCCTCCTTCTGCCTAATTCTATTTTGAAATACCAATGTATATTACCAAAGGAGTAAAGAATACAATTCACCTATGTAGTGTAAAAAATTGGGGTTGGGGGATAAGTACCCACATCAAGTAAAAACCACAATACTTGTCACAGTGAGCACCCTAAAATCATTAAATTAAGATGAGCTCAACCCCCTGGTACCTGGGACATAGAGCAGAGAAGCTTACCTTAGAGCTAATGAGTAAAGTATTTATCCAGTTCCAAAACCATAATAACCCCACAGTACAACACAAGAAAGACCCCAAACTAAGATAGAAAAATTTAGAACATTTTAATAAATAAAACAAATCAAAAATGACTAAAATCCAATAACGGAAACTGGAGTTATGAATTATTAGGGGTCTAATAGGATGGCTGTCGGAAAATCATTCCGACCGCTATGATAGCGGAAAAACACCGCACGCTAGGACCACGGCATAACCCCGGTCCAATTAGTATGCTCCGCAGTCGAAATCCGGCCTCGGCAGTACGATCACGGCATTTAACATTGCAGCAATTGCTGCTGCCAGCAGCACCGCCGCGATGTCCAAAAAAGCATGTCCAGCATATCCCTGCACTGCGTGGCAGGCACTGCACAGTGCCTGCCACCTGGTACAGGTAAATGTGGGGAGGTACCATGGGTACCCCACAGTGCACCCACACCCCCCCAAACACATTGGGGGTCCGCAATGGGCCCCCGGAGACATTCTCTGCATGCCTTCCCATGGCGGTTCCACACGCCGTGGAAAGGCTGGCTACCGCCGGCATCATAATCATGCCTGCGGAGCCTGGCCCTACACAGGCCCCATTTTGACGGTCCCACTCCACCAGGCAAGCGTGCGGACTGCTACTGGTGGAAAAGTGGGAGGCAGAAAATCTCACCGCCGCGGTCGTCATCGCCATGCTAATGGAACCGGCAGTTTTCTGGGTTGCAATCGCTGGCAGATGACCGCGATCAGCCCGGCAGCGGCCATCGGACCTCCATCCTAATAGACTCCTTAGTTTTTATAGTTAGGGTATAAAAATAGCACCCAAAAGCATTAGGCACCTTTAGTCATCTAGTTGAGCTTTATCTGTACTTACATCCAAGTTAAGGCTGACCACGATGGAGGACAGGTCGGAAACATAAACTAGGTTTGACACTGTCTAAAGTTTTACCATCAGGCTTCGTCTTTGAGATGGAAGTCAAAGATTCTCAGTGGGGCACAGCAGCAGGCTGTAGCTGAAGAGGTCTCCACTTTGTCAAATAGCCACTGGACGAGGCCTCAGTAAAGACGTTGACCTTTGGCTGGAAAGAGCTGAGTGGAAAAATGTGAATTTTGAACCCAGTAAGTCTCCTTCGCCAGCCAGATACTTTTGTCTCCTTCGCCTGGTAAAGATTTCTACCTTTGGACTTAGTCCCTTGTTTGGAGCTCGGATTCTTCATGTGGGGCAAGGCTTCAGGCGGTAGCTGAAGAGGGCTCCACAAGGTTGGATGCTGTTGCCGGAAGGTCACGCTGGAAAGGATTTGCTGCTGCAGAAAAGTTCTGAGCAGAAGCAACCTGAATCTTGGCCTAGCAGCAATGCATCTTCATCTATCGGCTTGGCAGGCTGGTCCTGGTTCTCCAGAGGACTTTAGAGCCAAAAATCTTATTAGTCCCTGGTTTCAGATTTTGTTATGAGGAGTAAACTTTGACAACAGCGAAGGGTCCAGAAACTTGGTCAGAAGTCACTCCAGCATCAGGGCCAAGACTTTTAGCTACCAAGAGCATCAGATAAATTCAGCAAAAACTCAGTCCATCCACTATTCATCCTCACGGGTCCTACGGAAAGTATACCAGCAAAGTTATGGGTCACCTTTAGCGCCATGACCCTTCACACTTTCTGCAGAAGAATGGTATGGAATCTGTTTAGACCTGCATCCTGAGCAGTTGAGTTGCTAGCATCACTGGCATTCCCTTCCTCCACCAGACAACTAGAATGCAGCTCCCCTTTGTCTGCAAGATCTCTTCCTCTGTGGCCACAGTCGTCTGCCCCCTCTAGCACTCTGTGCATTCGAGTCAGTTTATTCAGGAAGGGGGAGGCACACTTTTCACTCCTCAACCCAATCCCAGGCAGCATACGGCATGTTGAAGAAGAAGAAGGATTTACCCAAAAAGGTGACCGTAAGTCATACTGGAAGCAGTTAAAAATAGTCTAGTTGCATTGGACTCAATTTATGTTTGTCTGCAATAAAAGAATAGCTCTGCTACTGCATTGCACTCATAATCAGGTAACAGCATAACTTTGTGGTTGTCATAGGGAACCACCACCAGTTGATGTGATTTTTCAAGATCACATCTCTGCCCAAATAGTTCAGGAGGCGCACTGTAATTGGGTGTGGAGTTGCTCCCAGCAGAGGTGTTGCTGCTATTGTGCAGTGGACTCTCTCAATTACACAACAAGCAGATAGCTCAGTCTTAGGTTTCCAAGTCGCCAATCAGTTTTGAGCTGTGTGTGAAATTCCACTCTGCTCGCGGAGTTCACAGTTTTTCCAACTCTGCTCTATGTGTAGCTCACAGAGTTCTGAAAAATTCTGATCTGTGTAGCAGAGCGGAGTTTTTTCCTTGCTAATACTTGCCAGTATTAAGTTGACGAGAGGAAAATCTTACTCCAGACCACCTCCCTGTGAGATTTCTCAGATCGGGTAGTCACGGATGGCCTATACCACTCGAGTTAAGAAACCTTCAGTCTGCATTGAGGAAGCTGCCGCTTGAGTTGAACAACTGCTCAAGTGGCAGAAAGAAGCATCACCATCTTCTGCTGCACATGGTGCCATTCGTGCAGATTTTCCAGCACGGTACAAACACCCGGCACAAAATTCAGCATGGAAGGCGCGACCTAACACACTCTGCCACTTGCGCAACTCCACGTAGTACAGCTGAGTTTTTTGGTCATTTTGCTCAGTTCCGCATAGTGGAACTCAGTTAACTCAGCCCAGGCCTAATCAGTTTGTCAGCTCCATGTATCCACATTTGTGCCTTCTGAACCCTCGGAAATGCCCACCATACATTGTTTCTGTGGGATCTCTCCTCTGCGTTCTCAACCCTCTCCTCTAATTGCTTTGTCACAGTCAAGAATTTTACAATTTTACCTTGCATCGCTTGGACTTGGTCTTCCAAGGCCTGGATATGTGTCTCCACTTCTGTGACTTGCTCTACTGTTTTTTAGAGATCCTGGCAGCATAGTGTAACAGTCACAAAACAACGACAATATCCACAGGTCTAATAGGTCACTAAAGACCCTTACGTTGCTAGACCTAAATAACTGTAATCTGAAAAAGGACAATCATAATTAAGGAAAATCCTTCAAAAAGGACAGATTACCATCACACACCGAAGTGACATGCTTCATCATCTGGGATCTCTTCGTAGTTACACACTAGTGTAACCAAGGGCTGCGACCCTATCACTGTGAAAGGGGAGCTCACAGATCTAACCTGAATAGGGAGCTCTGTGGAAACTACCAGATGTAAGAAAGTTATTTAGTATATGAGTGAAGGGCAAAGTACATAAAGGTGAAAGTGCAATTAAAAATGGGTAGCAGGAGAAAAGGATTTATTGGATATCTCCTGTTATCCAGAATAAAAACAGTGCAACAGCAGTTTTAACATAATAACTGCAAAGATGTAATAATAATAGGGTCTACATGTTTCAGCCAATCGGATTAAGAATGATCCTAGGCCTTCTTCAAGACTGTTAGAGAATATTTTGCTACTGCGTAGTGAAAAACCAAAAAGGTGCAAGAAAAAATGAAAAAATACAAGAAAATACAGGGTTGGAACAAATACAACTGTGCAACCTGGTATTCAGGAATTCAAATCCTCTGTTGATCACAAGATGCTGATGGCACATAAGGAACAAAAGTGTTTTTTTGAGAAAAGAGCAACATAGGTCTAGCAAACAATGTATCTATAGTATAATATGAACGTGATGCAAGAAATCATCATCATTACTCATGTTAATCAATCATGTATATTTTGTTATGTGAAAAAGGTTTTGTTCACCCGTGATTAACGAGGAGAGGGCCTCACCTCACCTGCCCACAGCTCAGGAATAGAGGCCCGCTCTGTGGATAAGAAGAAAGAAATCTAACAATGCTAGGTAGACACTGAGAATATTCCCACGTCTAACATATCATGTGCTTCTCTATTCACAACCTGCTTTGTGTTACTGTCTAGACCCGTGGATATTGTCGTTGTTCTGTGACTGTTACTTTGTGGAATATATCCATGCTAGGTCTTTAAAAGTTCCCTTAGACCCCATTTTCTCCGTTAGTTTTGGGTTTGTTTTTTTAGCGTAGTCTAACATTCATTTGATTTTATACCATTTTCTCTTGTAAGGATTGTCTTGTGGCATTGATTGCCTGTAGGATTTTGTCAGCTGAGGACAACAGACCATCACCAGAAGCCGCTCATGACTCGAAGGGCATTGCAGTCGTCTTCCTACCAAGGGTCACCCTGGTGAATTGTTCCATCTTCGTCTGTGATTGCTCAGGGCCTTTTTCTTTAACTATGATCACAGTGAAATATGTTGCAACTTGGAAATTGTACTGCTCATCACACACAGTGCTCTGTAAAGGGAGGGCAAGACTGGGGTGCTTACCTGAAATCCCTATGACCTGTTGATGGAGTTACTGATCTGGAGAAGAAGTTAGGTCCTCCACACTAGGGGGCAGGTGGTAGGGCTCTATCCAACAAGTGATGTGAAAATGTTGCACAACAGTTCAGGGCACACTGTTGCCTCTGCACGGTATGGAGTGTCAGTGTAGTGAATGAACTGGGGGACCCACAGTTATAGTCCAGCCATCTAGATCCAGAATCCTGGAACCCTGCTCTGCCAGCCTTCATCAAGCACCCCAGACCTCCTGCTCCACTGCAGCCCCAGAATTGAAAAGTGCTTTAAAGTGCCAGTTTAAATCAGTACTGGGCAATAAACAATATAGGCAAGACTATACTTTGTGTGGTGTTATTTAATTTGCACCATTTCCTAATATAGCAGGCACTCCACCAGGCCACAGCGTCCCCTCGGTGTAGCGGAAGCCCACCCCACCCCACCCCACCACACCTCAGAGCAAAGTTGCACCACATTGGAACACAGGAAGGTAAACTACAGGAAGCAGAGTAAGCATCAACCAGGAAGTGGCATCTCATTCAACACACCTCTGCAGGCTCCTTCCAAGGCCGCTTCCATGTGGCTGCTGCACGAAACTGCCAGGGAGCTGACCCCACTGGCTGTGCACTGAGCAGACTATTAATTCCTAAATCAAGCTGAGCATATTACTCAAGTGAGTGGGTGGATTGGTGGCAGGTAGCCACAAGATCATGTCAGATGGCCATTAGGGTTACAAAGATGCCGACTCACATGTCTGCCATCTTGGCTCGCTGGCCATTACCCTGTCTCATTTAGGGATTCTGCTCAGGAACAGAGTTACACTTGGGACTATAGAGCATCAGTAGTTAGGGACTGAGTCACAATACCACCTCAGTACCATGAGCCGGAGTCCGACTAGCTATAGTATCTCACTTGCCCTCCTACTCATAACCAGAGGAACAAGTGAATTGACGCCCCAGAATTAAACACTCCCGACCCTCTCAGGGATCATGGTGGCAGGACCCACCCTTTTGCTTACACACTCGTACTTATCCACAATAAGATTTGAAAGAGATACTATTGTGTTCTGAAATGCAGTATACATTGCCACAATTAGAAAACAACTGTCTGGCAAGAATAGCATCAGCATTGACAATAAACTGTATTTTATGCAAAGACCTGTCATGTTGTAAGACAGACTAGCCTATCCCCTCCCCTTCTACAGAAGAAAAACTGATTATACAGCAGAGAACTCTGGGTTTAGTAGAGGAGCCCGTACCTTAGCATACACAGATGAACTTTCTACATCTCAGATACAGCCGGAATCTTCTCTGAGTAATATCTGTCTCTCTCTGTGTGTTACATTACTGTATGTACCTATATGGCAAGGTTCACATGTTCATAAACAACAGCTGCATTTCTGTGTTGTGTCTCGGTGCGAGTGCCTGACCAGAACAAAATAGCAATGGACATTGTCGTTTGACCTTGTCTGCTGCTCAGACTAAATCCCAGGAAACAACAGAACGAGAAAACAACTGCAGGTTTTGTGTCAAAATACAATGTAGCACAGAAGCAATCATAATTATATAGTAACATGCAAAGCTAATGCTGCCTGTGTCATGCAAAGTGAGGCTAACATAGGAAAACTACAATATGTATGGAACACATGACAATCTCCCTGTTGACTATTTTAATATGAATAGTTATAAAGCCTTCAGCATACTCTGTCAGCATACTGTGTCCACTACAGCAGATTCGAAGACATTTCCCAAAGTAATTTGAGTTAAAGGATGAAGATGAATTGCACATAACCAATTCAATGTTTCCAATCTTCACATGTTACATTTAAAGTTGATTGACCGCTTATTCTTCAAAGCTATGCTGAGTCACAATATATTTTAAAAATAGCTTTCTATAAAAACTTCTCATTCAAAGAAATGCATTCTCTCACAATTCAAAATGGTAATCACTTGGTAGCATACTTGTAAAAATACTGAAGCATTCTGTGGGCAAAGAGTAAAGCTTGGTGGTGTTCATTAGAATATCCCAGCTGGCTAAGTGAGGAATTCATCTATATTAAGAAGCATTGAGCCTGATTTACAATACTTATTGTGCACCTAAAATCAAACCTGAATGCGCAAAACGTCCCCTCTTTGGGTGTATATGTCCAATTCACACTGAATCATCCCCTGAGGGAAGTATGTAAATATGCTGGATAAGTTTCTGGCATTATCATTTCATCATTAGGGTTGAAGCATTGTGGTTGCTAAGGGAGAGGTTGGTCAGTGGTAAAGAAGTTGGAAAAAATAACTATGTAAGTAATTGCAAACCTTTGAAATATCTGTCTGCAGCCAGTTTGTACAGTTGAAACGCCATTTCCAAAGGTTAAATGATAATTCACAATGAAAAATACTAACACCCTTCATAGTTTTCTTGATTTTAGGTGAAGAGATTTATTTACTTTGAAAAAAGCTGATAAATGTTTAGACCTTAAATGAAACTGATGTAAAACTGCTGCCTTAGGGATAAGTGCAATCATGGCAATATTGAAGGAGTTCTATGTGAAGATTATTGGATTTTTCTAAATCTAAAAAGAATGATTTTCAAAAATGTAATCATATAATGATTCATTTCTCAGCCCAAATTATTTGACATCTGTAAAGGCAAATAATGAAGAATAAACACTATGTTAAAAGTCTATCTGCTGATTTGTATCATCTACATAAAACAAATGAGAGTAAAGACATATATTAACTTTTTATCCTCAATAATGTTTATGCATGTGATCAGCTTGAGATATGCAAACTAAACAAAAGTTTGCATATGAAATTCTAGTCTACAGGCAATGTTTAAGATTTTCGTGAGAGAATCATATGTGTGAAAAAGTGGTGTATAAACTGGGGTGGTTTAGTAATAAAGACACTGTTTTGTTAGGACCAGTCAAAGATTTCTGTAACTCAAACCTGAGCTCAAACCCTGGTAGTGGTAGCACAGAGCAGGCAGGCTTAACTTAAATTTGTAAAGTATGTAGAATTACCAAAACACATTAAAAAGTCAAAAATGCAACACAATAAAAAATTATTCTCTAATATATACAAATAGAGAGAGAAATGTAATGAGCAAAATGACATAAAAATGACAAAAATCCACAAAGGGGAACCAAAAAGTGCAAATTTCTAATGGTAGTCAACTGTAACCAAAAACTGGGACCTAGGTGCGATCTCAATCCAACTGCAATGAAACACTGATCAGATAGACCTAGTAGATTGGCTTTGCTATGGTCTCAAAGTAGGGAAGTTAAAAAAAGAGCCTTTCTGAAAAAGGGACTTTGCCATCTTTCTAAGAAATATCTTTCCTCCTCACTGGACAAAACTAAAGTCAGCTCCCTTGAAGCTCTTGAGCAAAGGTTTTGAAACAATTCCCAAGACTTCCTTTGGTTCCCCCAAAAAATAACATGAGTACTTCAAGGGCCCCTAGGACCTCAGGCGGTGCACATAAACACTTTAGTCCAACAGTCCAGTCCAGGTGTTTTTGCATCTGGTCAGCTGGAATTCTTCACAGGGGTGTTCTCTTCAGTGTTTTTATGGTCCTTAAATCACCAAAAGGATCAATCAGCCTTATGTTGTGAGGAAGGCTGAGTGAGGGTTCAGATTTGTAAGGCTCACTAGTATGTGAATGGGCGAACACTCTAAAGCACTATGAGACCCTCTCTGACCAACGGAGAAAATATTCCCTGGAAGTTTGCAGTAGTTCCTATTGGCCTTATTATGAACAGGCCCAGAACTCTGTTCCAGGCAAATTTCATGAGTGTGAAAGTCTTCAACTACACTAATCGTAAACTCTGAGTGCTCTGTGAAGTGTCATAGGGAAATCACCAATATCCTCCCACATCTAACATTAAGTTTGAAGCAAGCACTGTATCCACAAAAAAACCGGGACAGAATTCTGGGAGGAGAAAAGTAAGGCCCCTTCAGGAACCAGGCAGAGGACGCACACGAATTGTCCTTGCCTTCTGACTTTTCCCTTTCAAGTGTGTCAAATTCCTCCTCATTGCACAACAGACCTAGTAGGATGGATTTGACACTGTGGTGTCAATAGAGTGCCCGCAATCCCCACAATCCCAAACCTGCATATTTTTAAAAGCTCAGAGGAGTCTTCTCTGCCCTAGCAGGTCAGCCTATTGTCCACTCATGGGAGGAAGTTCACACTTTTTCCGAGGTTGAACATATGCTGGCAGCTGCTAGAGGCCAATGCAGCACTCGTTCACGTTCATGGAAAGGCCATTCTTCAGAGTGGAGGCCCTTAACTAAAAAAATGAAAATAATGTCCCATAAAAGAGCAAAAATTTAAATATATCTTGCTCCTACTAAGCTGCCAAATCCTTAAACAACCTTTCACAACACATCAATGCCTCTTCCTCCCTCTTGAACTCCACAAGAAGTTGATGTCCTGGCTTTTTAATTAGTCTTCTTTTGGGACCGTTGAGACTGTCTGCACCCAGGCCCAGCATCACCACACAACTACTTTCACTTACTCGGCACTTGAACACCCTCAGGTGACAAGCAGCAGTCTACAAATCCACCTTACATTACATGAATGAATGAATGATTGATTTGTAAAGGGCAACAAGACCCTGAGGTGTCTAGGCACTACCTGAAAGCACATGCAGCTAGGTACTGAGAGATATGTGTTTCTGTCCTAAAGAGCCATGTTTTTAGTCTATTTGTGAATATTAGCAAGTTTGTCTCTTTCTTAAAAGAGGTATGCAGTGTGTTCCACAATTTGGCTGTGTTCGTGATAAAACTCTTGCCACCCCACATGGTCTTTTTCATCCTCAGGACGATCAGATTCACGAGCTCTGCTGATCTTAGAGCCCTGGCTGGGACATAGAGTTTAAGGTGGCTAGCTAATTGGGTAGTGCCCTTTTGATTGAGTGATTTAAAGGCAATGCAGAGGAAGTTAATTTGAATCCGCTTTGCTACCAGCAACCAGTGAAGTTGTAAGAGAACGGCGGTTACAGACTCTTGTTTTGGGAATTCCCAGGAGAACCCTAGCTTCCGTGGTTTGTACGGTCTGCAGTTTTTGCATGCTGCGATTTGTTGCACTGGTAAGTAGGGCATTACAGTAATCAAGTCTTGGGGACATTAAGACGGATATAACTGTTTTACTCAGTTCTAGGAGAATTTAGGGTAGTACCCTGCGCAAATTTTTGGGGATAAAAAGGCAGCTAGATGTGGGGGAGTTAATCTGAGCTTCAAAGGACAATTTAGTGTCCATAATAACTCCAAGACTGTTTGCTTTAGCAACAGGTGCAGGTCAAGAACCGAGCAGGGCTGGCCACCAGTTGCTAGTCCAGATATGAGGATTGCTCCCAAAAAGCAAAACCTCTGTTTTGGAGGAGTACAATTTCAGACATTTGTCTGACATCCAGTTCCCGATGTGACTCATGGAGTCGTGGAAACTGCTTCCTGTGAAGCTGGATGATCCACTTATAGAGACAATTATTTGTGTATCATCTGCATACGATACTAGGGAAAAACCATAACTTTTTATTAGTCTGTCCAGCGGGATGATGTAAAGATTAAAAAGAGTGGGACTCATGTAAGATCCCTGAGGTACCCCACATGGCAGAGAAAAAGGGGGGATACATAGTCACCTAAAGAGATCCACTGTGAATGCTCCGACAGGAAAGAGCCTAGGAGGGAGAGCACCTTATCCCTAATCCGGGTGGTTGCCAAACGGTCCATCAATAGCCTATGATTGACAGTGTGAAATGCTGCTGATAAATCCAGCAGAATCAGGACGGCACTCCTCCCTCCATCCAGTGTCTGTCTGAGCTCCTCAGTGGCTGTGATTAGCGCCTGTTCTGTGCTGTAATGTGCACGAAAACCGAACTGAGAGGGATCCAATATTTCATTTTGCTTGAGGAAAGCAGACAATTCTAAATTAATGGCCTTTCCCACCACTTTAGAAGGGAAGGTGAGTCTGAAAATAGGCCTATAGTTGTGTGGATCTTTGATGTCTAGTGTGGGTTTTTTATATAAAAGGAGTATGGACGCTTTCTTCCATTCTAATGGAAAACTCCTGGCAGTAAACAGGGCTTTGAAAATCGCTGTCAAGGGAAGTGCAAAGGTCTCGGGCGATAGATGTAGAATTTTGGGGGGACAGGGGTCTGATTACATTGCAATAAACACTGCATTCCGTCCAGGGCATGACGCTGCTTATTAGCCTTCTGACAGCTCATACAAATAAAGGTATTCATTAAAAATACAACCACAACATTCAATTTGATTTTAAAGAACTATTAAAAATAGTGGTTTAATCGTTTTTCTAGCTAAAGTTGTACTTTGATTTTTCTACATTGGGCAGCTCGGCCTGCCACAGTGAAAATATCTTTTAGAGCCTTGTCACTGTAGAGACATGGTAACCTCAATTTTCCACATGTTCCACTTTTAAAAACCATAGGGCAGATTTACAAGCCCCCTGCGCCACCAGTAAGTCACTTTTTGTGACGTACTGGTGGCGCATGTTACTGCTCCATATTTACAAGGACAGGAAAAGCCACCCTGCGTAGCTTTTCCTCTCCTTGTAAATATGGCCCCTTTACACACAGCACTTTGTGTGAAAGGGGTGTTCCATGGGTGTTGCAGTGGGTCTTCCCATGCAACACCCATGGAACAAGACGCATTTCCAGATTTACCAGGAATCGGAAATCTAGAAATGCGTCTGAATGCTACGCCACCCTAGGGGTGGCGTAGTGAGGCGCAACAAGGTGAAGTGTTTTCATTTCTCCACGTTTTTCTCCTTTCAATGTGTACTGCATTCTACAGCATGCATTGAAAGAGGAAAATGCCTTAAGTGATTGTTTTTGTGCAGGAAGGTGTCCCTTTGTGCACAAAAACAATCTCCTCGTGACGCAAGCATCCTTGCACCATGGTGCAAGGGTGCCAGCACCGCCGCATGGCAGCAGGTTGTGCACCAGCGAAGGGGAGAGCCCAGGAATGAGACATATTATTGTAAATATGTCACATTCCTGTGCTTTGGAAGTACAACAGCATGGCGCAGCCAAAGGGCTTGCGTTGCCGTGCTGCAGCACTTCCTTTTAAATCTGCCCCATGTACCCTCCTTTGCAGGCTACAAGGTCACCGTGAAAGTGAATTACTAATATTTAAAAGGGTGATGTTTACCTGTAAAAAAAGGGTTATTTATCATGTTGCACTGCAGGTTTACTCTACAACAGCCAGATTACAATGTAAGGCCTAACTCTATATTTTCCTTGTCGTGCTAGTGGATGGCATGATAAGTAATGCGGTCCATAGGTAATATTTAACTTTTCATGAAATTAGTGTATTCCACACCATACATATCATGGCCTTATAGAAATGCTAAATAAGACTATAAGGTATTACACAATTTCTACATGTTTTAGTGGTCAGAACACATACATGGGACAGCAGTGCCCAGTGTGCAAAGTATAAAAAAACAGCAAAAACTTTCAGCAATATATATGGGGTTGACCCAATAAAAAAGAGCATTGTCCCACAATATAGGATAAGAAAAAAATGTGGGAACATTCCTTATTTTAAATGCATCATTCCTCTAAATTATTGAAATGTGTTTTGTTCTCTGTTCTCTTCAGAATTGGCTGCATTTCTCACTTTTTCTTTTACATTTTTCCAGAGGCAATGAATACACAATGCTTGGTCTCCCGTATGAATCAGGCAAGCCTTGTGGAAGATGTCCAGGACATTGTGATGCTGGTTTGTGCAGTAAGTACCTCTGTACTGTTAATTTATATATATCCACTTATGTTTCCTACGTTTGAATGATTTTTTAAAATGATTGCCACTTCATACATTAGTGCTACCAATTTCTAATCTCCCCTATAACAGATCTTATCTTGTGCCATGTTGATTTTTGAATCCACTACAGAAAAACTCTCAGCAAAGACCTTTTGACTTACCAGTATATCTTCATCTTTTATCCCACATATCACTGATGGTATGTGTCATTCACTGTCTTACCATGTGCCACGTACTTCTTCAAGTACGTGTTGCGACAGTTGCCACATTGCATCCCCAAGAAGACACACAAGTAAAAAAAATATATACTGAGCACCAATAAACCACTCAATCCGTGATAGCAGACGCCCTGTAACCAGGACTTAACACAGGGCCGTGCAGCCCCTGCAGTACAAGGGGACCCAAACTCATCGGGGGTCACCCCTTTCTGGAGACCCCCATTAAGTCCAAGGTCTGTGAGTTATGGGAGACAAAAGGGCCTCCTTTTCACATTTTGAAAGGGGGCAATAATTTTTACACTATGCCACTGCCTGTACCTAGTTTGAAAACTGCTATATATGGTATTTTGCCCTCGACGTTCCATTGTGGCTATACTATCCATATCGAATGATGGAAATTATTTCAAAATGCTCAAAGCAAACGGAATCGTCTCCTGGTGCTTCTCTGAGGATGGGAAGGAGATGTTGCCCTTCTCAAGATTAGGGAGCGTGCTATTTCTCGTATGATAGATTCACATCTACATGCAGCGCGCAGCCGGAAATATCACCCAATGTGTGGGAAGTCTCTGGAGTGTAAGCTCAGCAGATGCGGTGATGTGAGTGCTGCATCAGGTGGGAAGGATTCGATTATAATCAGAAGAAAAAATAATTCATCCGATTAGCGGGAAAACGTGTCGACAAGGACAAAACTCTCATACGATATGCAAGAGCACTATACACTATAAAGTGGCCACAGTACACACAGTACCGCCTTTAGGAAGTTTTTCTCCTGTATTCCAGCGTGATGCTGGAGTCTTATCTCGTCCCTCTCCTGTCACACTCCAAATCTAGTTTACGTGCTGTACTTGGCATGAGGGTGGGCCCACGAACCCGGTGCCCCAACCAATTTATACAACTTCAAACAGGACAGGGCTCCAGCACCTTTGTTTCTGTTCTGCCGGGATTGTGGTGAGCTCGTGCAGGGGCGGAAGAAAACAAATACACTCGAAACCCAAGATGGGTCCAATACCTACCACCTGAGTGCATCCTGATGCCCCGTTCTCCGGACCCAGCTGGCAGAGGCTCCCCCATCCTGTGCCTCCAGGATGCTTGACTTCCCTTCTCTGGGGAACCGGGGCTGCAGCATCAGTAATCTGGGAGATGAGAGGCCAGGCTCCCATGGGGGCATGGCTAGAGGAAGGTAAGCATGCTATTCCTGCCGGTGTGTCCCGAGTGAGCACTATGCACAGCTGGATTGAGAGAAGACTAGAACCTGGGGTCCTCTCTGCACCCGGAGGCTGCAGCGCCCAATGCAGGCTCTGCGCTGTTTGCCAGAAGGTGATACTCAGTGACTCCGATGCTCACAGCCCGGCAAAGATGAGTGCAGATGCAGGAGTCCAGTGGCGAGCAGTGGCCGCAGAGTGCAGTGCGGCGCCTGTGAGAGCAAGCAGTGGAAGTAGCATGCCGGAGCAGGAGAGGGGCAGAGCCGCAGCGGGGTGGACTTATGAGGCCACTACTGGGGTTTGGGCTGCAGCTCCAGCACACGGGGGTGGGGAAGGGATGAGTCATGCAACCTCCTCCCAAACCTCCCTCCTGCCCATCCAGGCGCCGCCTCAATGTGGGCACGGTGAGTGCCTAGTTTGGCATACGCCACAGACAGCCTTTTCCTACCATGTGCGGATGCCTCCGTATTTCGGGAAGTTTCTAAGTGATGTCCTTCTCTTTATTTGAAGTGTAAACCGCATCAACATATTCCAGTGCCCTGGGACCTGGCCCACTCGGGGGCTTCAAAAAAGCGAAGTGCAGGAGACCGCTCTTCATTCAGAAAAAAAATGCTGCCAGATTCACAGACCCTACGCAAATCTGGCTAAACCTTTTTTTTTTTTTACATTAATGCTTTTTGGGCCCTGGAGGTCCCTGTGGGGTCCACTATACAGGCCTAGGAGGTCAGGGTGTTTCTACCCTGCCCCCTTATCTTTTTAGGGCTCATCCGAGTCACAAGATGGCTGCCAACACTTCCTGGTTTGAAGTGTTGGTAGCCAATCAGTCTCAAGTTCGTGCTCGGGAGGGTTTGTGGACCCACCGCGATCACCAGATATATAAATATTTTTAGTTTTGAATTTCTCAAGAACTACTGAACGGATTTTTTTGTTAAAAGGTCGCTTTCTGAACCAAGAGCTATCTTTTGCCAAAATTGGTGTAATTCCATTCAGCAGTCTCGCTGTAGCCTTCTCAAAATTTTTGATTGGAAATTAACATGGAGAAGACACTTTTTGGGACTTCCCTTTTTTCTCAGCCCCTGCTTGACAAATCACCCCAAAACTTTTAAGATAGGACCTGACCGGAGCGCCCCATTAGTTTTTGAAATTTCGTGAAGATTCATCAAAGGGGGCCAAAGATATTGGCAAATCAAAATACTCTTTTCCTATGAAAACTTGGTGCTAACTATAACTACCTACTGAGACCGCGGGTAGGTAATATATATACATATATATATATTTTAAAAGCATTAGTTGATGGCAGTATGTATGCATATATCTATATATATATATATATATTCACTGAAAAAACCATAGGTTTCACACATGTTATAGTTAGCTGTACATTTCACTCGTAAAAAACCAATGAAATTCCCCCGTTATAGTTAGTGCAGGCAACTATAACTCACGCGACCGCAATCCTCTGCTGATGCTAATACTGTATTTAGACACTTATTTGCCCATGTCTTCTTCCATTAAATTTTAGCTATACATATATTACAAATATTTTTTTTTCATAAAGACACATATGTCATCAGCAGAAGATTGCGGTCGCGTGAGTTATAGTTGCCTGCACTAACTATAACGGGGGAATTTCATTGGTTTTTTACGAGTGAAATGTACAGCTAACTATAACATGTGTGAAACCTATGGTTTTTTCAGTGAATTTGCAAGGTTTTTTAAATGCTAATTCCTAACTATAACGTGTGTGAAACCTATGGTTTTTTCAGTGAATTTGTACGGTTTTTTAAATGCTAAGTTACTTTACGCCATTCGTGGCGTGCGCGCCCAGTTAACGCAGTTCGTTCCGTGCGCGCACGGTGCGCTTCGCGCACCGCGTGCTTACTTTACGCAGTTAGTGCCGTGCACGCGCGGTGGTCACGCGGTGCGCTGCGCCCACCGCGTGCCCACGTTATGCGGGATGGGCCATGTACGCACGATGCTCTTCGCGCACCGTGCGCACATGGGGGACATATTATGCGCATCTTTGTGAAATTTATTCTTTGTTTATTTCTTATCTGTAATAAGCCATGCTCAAATGGTGCCCTTCGGGCACCATTTGCACACGGGGTGGGGAGGGTGTGGATAATTTTTTTAAAAAAAATGTTTTACCGTACGCGTACGGTAAGCGTAATCGGCGATTTTCCGAAAAAAAAAATTGTTTTTATTTGGGCTTGGGTGTTGTTTGGGGACCCCTATATCAATGCTGGGTGGTTAGGATCTCAAGAAACTGCCTCTTTAGACATTTTTTGGCATCGTTTTTGTTGCCCAACTCAGAGAGTGAGAGAGAAAATGGCGGCCGCCGCTTCCTGGTTTCGACCAATTCGAATGTTTACTAAGATCTAACAGCCAATCAAAATCGCGCTCGCGCACGCCACCGTACGGTAAGCGCACCGTAAGCGCACCGTACGCTGGCTCAGATATATATATTGATTTAAAGGCTATTTTCTCTGAATCTACTGAACAGATTTACACCAAACCTACAAAAGGCACTACCTTGACCTGAGGACTACCTCTCTGCCAAATTTCAAGTAATTCTGTTCAGCCGTTCGGGCTGTAGCTGTGTCTAAAGGTCCTATGGAAAAATGCATGGGAAAAACGCGTTTTGGGACCCCCCTTTTATCTCAGCCCCCGCTTGACGAATCCCCCCGAGACTTTCAGGGTAGGAGCGGAGCGTAGCGCCCCACCTATTTTGAAAAATTCGCGAGGATTCGTCAACCGGCGCCAAAGTTATTCAAAATAGAATGTTGCGGATTTCCTATGGAAACGTGGTCCTAACTATAACTACCTACTGGCGACCACCAGTAGGTAATATGTATATATATATAAAGACCAACGCTTCTTCCCAAAAGAAAAGCACGGCACACTCCGGAATCTTGTGAGGCTTTATTTCGGTCAAATTTCGCTTTACTGGCAGTCCATGAGAAACAGACATGTCAACGTGCTGGCAGTTCATGAAACGATAGCATACGCGTTTCAGCGATTAGTCGCCTTCGTCAGTGCCGGTTCCATAGAGTCGTCAGCAAACAGTACAGCTGTTGTTACTCCTGTTCCCGTTGAAAATTTTTTTGCACATGCCCCTCCTCCACATCATGTGCTATTGCAAAGCGACGACACTCCCACAGGCAGAGGGATGCTGGGACTTGAAGTCCGACTGGGTGAAGGAAAAATTTCCAAAACGCTGCAAACATCAAGTGACACTCCCATGTCAATGAGCACGGACCACAAACCAGCTCGAGTGCCCGCGGGGGTGTGAATCAAATACCTCACTGGTTCCTTAGTCAGGCACACTGTGTTGCCTCCTCTCTCCCCAATACAGTCCGTATGGCCAAATGGCGGTGCAGCTGTTCGGGGGGGCGCCTTGTATTGCCTGAGAGCAAAAATTACCACAATGCCGGTTTCCCCAAGGTGCTCCAAATCGAGAGGGTGTGCCGTTTGTCCGCCTCCAGCCTGCGGACTAAACACAAAGACCAACGCTTCTTCCCAAAAGAAAAGCTCGGCATATATATATATATTATCTACTGGCGGTCGCCAGTAGATAGTTATAGTTACAACCTAGTTTCCATAGGAAAGCTCAAAATTCTATTTTGAATAACTTTGGCGCCGGTTGACGAATCCGAGCGAAATTTTCAAAACTAATGGGGCGCTCCGCTCAGCTCCTACCCTGAAAGTCTTGGGGTGATTCGTCAAGCGGGGGCCGAGAATAAAGGGGGGTCCCAAAACGCGTTTTCCCCATGTTATTTTCCATTGGACCTTTAGACACAGCTACAGCCCGAACGGCTGAACAGAATTACGTGAAATTTGGCAGAGAGGTAGCCATAAGGTCAAGGAAGTGCCTTTTGCAGGTCTGGTGTAAATCTGTTCAGTATTTACTGAGAAAATAGCATTTAAAAGCATATCAATATCTATACGCGCGCACCGTGCGTGCACAGTGCGCGCACCCTGCCGTGCGCGAGCGCAATTCTAATTGGTTGTTAGATGTCGGTAAACATTCGAATCCGTCGAAACCAGGAAGTGTCGGCCGCCATTTTGTCTCTCGCAGTCTGAGGGGGTGAAAAAAAAGGTGTAGAACGTGAAAAGGGGGCAGAGTGGACAGTTCCTGACTCCCTAGCCTTGGTCAGGGGGTCCCAGAAGGACCCCCAAGGGAGGAAAAAACAATCTTTTTTATTTTTTAAAAATCGCGAGGTGCGCGCACCCTGCGCGCACGGCACGAACTGCGAACCGTGGGCGCTCGGTGCGCGAAGCTCACCGTGCGCGCAGGGTGCGCGCACCTCGCGATTTAAAAAAAATAAATACATTTCACGGTGCGCGCACGGTAAAAAACCTGAAAAAAAAAAAATTAATAAATACATAACTTAGCATTTAAAAAAACGTACAAATTCACTGAAAAAACCATAGGTTTCACACACATTATAGTTACGAATTAGCATTTAGAAAACCTTGCAAATTCATTTAAAAAACGCAATCCTCTGCTGATGATGTCAGATATTACATCACTGATGACATATGTGTCTTTATGAAAAATAAATATTTGTAATATATGTATAGCTAAAGATTAATGGAAGAAGACATGGGTAAATAAGTGTCTAAATACAGTGATGTAATATCTGACGTCATCAGCAGAGGATTGCGGTCGCGTGAGTTATAGTTGCCTGCAGTAACTATAACGGGGGAATTTCATTGTTTTTTTACGAGTGAAATGTCCAGCTTACTATAACATGTGTGAAACCTATGGTTTTTTAAGTGAATTTGCAAGGTTTTTTAAATGCTAATTCGTAACTATAACGTGTGTGAAACCTATGGTGTTTTCAGTGAATATATATATATAAGACATTATTTAATGGCCCAGTGTATTTATATATACGCAGTGCTCTCTGTATTTAATTCAGTTCCCCACCTCAACCTGCCCAATCATTTTAGTGCTACCTCATCCATCACCTTCACCATATTATTTTTTTAATTCCCAAATGCTGTCAGTGACAAGAACCGCTTTACACGTCACCTTTAAATGGTACACAACCCTTTTTATATATATATCTATATATATATATATATATTCTTTTCCATTTCCTACATGTCCAGCGGTGGATGATAAACAAAAAAAGACAACATTGTTGCTATGAATGAGTTGGGATACATATTCCCAGGGGCATAGTAATGCATGTGTGCATGGTGGTCACCTCATATTAGCAACCAAAATAGCCACCATATTGACACATGCATGCCCTTGCATCATGACGCATGAATGCATGTGGATCTCAGTGCACACAAATGCATATGATGCAACTCAAAGCTGATATTTTGTAACTTTTATTATTTTATTTTAACTTTACCATTCCTACATGGCAGACAGAAATGACGCAATGGTAAAAACAATGCATCCTGTCTGCAGTAATTCAAACAGGCATT
This sequence comes from Triturus cristatus, assembly GCF_964204655.1. NCBI lineage: Eukaryota > Metazoa > Chordata > Amphibia > Caudata > Salamandridae > Triturus > Triturus cristatus. Next base: position 188,909,229 of record NC_140589.1, read on the forward strand.
GACAAAGCCATTAAGTTGGTACCCTCCTACTAAACTTGGGGTCTATTGGTGTTGTCAATGCTTGCTTAGATAAGAATCTCAGAGAAGTATAATGTCTTATGCATGGTGATGTCTCAATGTGTAGTAATGAGTTAAGTGGAAAAGTGATATGTAGCATAGCACAGTGACCTAAAAGACCTCCAGATGGCCTTTTGTCTCTAAAGGTTGTTGAGCACACATGTCTTAGCCTTTGAACTGCAATATCATTTTCCACTGAGATACACAATCTGTTCTATGGATGTAAATCTGATTGTGGCTGACAGAGCAGATTAAGACTGAATTGCAGGAGGGGGTGGGGCGTGATCTGGCCACGTAGGAAGATGGCCGCCTAACTGTGAGGCTCTGCTCTGGGTCGGCACTCAAATGGATTGAACATCTATTTGCAGGTGTCTAAGGATGTTATTTTGGCATTTCTGAGTAATCGGAACATTGAAGCTGTCAGCTGTGAAAATTCCGTCCTGCTAGACCATCTCTAACTGGCTTTTCTGAGGTGTGGATACATTGTGGCTTGCCGGGCCTAGCAGAATCCTAGGATCCCCGTGCTTGCATAACCTGAACTCCCGATGACCTCACTGCTAATTGGGCTGTGACTCCAAAGACACCAGCTGGAGGAAACATTCCTGGTCAAAAACATTTTTTCTTTATGAGGTAAACCGGCCCTTTGTATAATCATCCATAACTGAAGTGTTGTATTCTGAGGAAAAAACCACGTCACATTTCCCTTTTATTATACAAGACTGCTAATACAACATTTTTAAGCAATACTGCTCCTCTCATTTTATTAAGTTGCCTTTTTAAGCATTTTTCCACAGTTCCTTTTCAAGCTAGAAACATTGTTTCAATACACTTCTGCCAGGCCCAGCAGTAATTTATGTTCTCTGGGTTAAGGTTAAGCTTTTTTCAACTGCTTCAGTGAAATAAGAAACATTGCTTCAACACACAGCTGCCGGGCCCAGTAATAATTTATGTTCCCTGGAGCATGTGTGACTTGTATTCCTGCTGACTCCTCTGCTAAATGGACTTAGAATGGAACAATGTGAACCTGGATATAAGAAACAATCTTTATTTACGAAAAAAGGCAGCTTTACTTTTTGCTAAAAGTAATCGGTGTACAGACATGTGTTAAAAAAGGAAGTGAGTTGATAGCACATTATATTTACTGCTTACCTGCTAATTGAGCTACAAGTGTTGCAGGCGTCAGTCCGGATGTAATATTCCCGGTCTCATATTTTATATATGATGAATGACGACTCCACTTGAGGCTTAACATAATAAAAGTGCAGAACTGCGCAATCTGCATTTTTTCTCTCACATGAGGATTGTTACTGAAAGAAAGTGAGGGAAATCATTGTTGCAGTGATTTTTCCAGCATTCCCTGAAAGGTTTAATGCTGTCTGCATGTACATCAATATGCATCAATGCTATTCATATAGCGCAAACTCCTCATTTCTTTTTCTCCTCACAACTTAAGTCTTTACAATATTCCATTTAGACATATGTCTATCAGCTTAAAAGCTCATTTTTGTTGGCCATGCTTTTCATGCTCTACCACAATATTCAAATGATATCATCAATATTTATACGCAACCTATTTCTCTCATGATAATTTTTATTAAAATAAGGAGATTTTTCAGCTGCAGGCTTACTGGTTGCTTACTCAACTAATCTACATAAAACTGCTGCGATATTTTCCTCAATGCTTTTGGACTCCAATAGCACTTGATTATATCTTGCTTTGTGAAATCTGGCTCTTATGTCATTTAAGTGCTAATTCATTTAATATTCTGATAATTATTTATTTATTCACAACTGAAGATTACTTATCTTGGTGTCTTACATTCGCTCTACTTGAAGGGTTGTTTGTCTGCAGTTTTAAATATTCCCCGACATTTGAAGTTAGAAGTGAATGCGTAATAACAAGAGTGGAAACAAACCTTCTCATTCACTTTTATTTGCTGATGTATTAAAACAACCACGCAAGATGTCTGGGAAAAACTCCGCTGCATCAACTTCTAATAAGGCACATAATACATCCTCGGCAGTATCCAATGCTGCCATGGATCGTCTTTTCCAAGAAATTTCAACAATCAGCTGTCGGCTAACAGACATGGATATAAACATTTCATCTCTTACCTCAGAAACTAAATCAATACGAGCTGACATAGCACTATTCCATGCTAAAACGGAGGGTCTTGATCAACGTTTGACAATTGTTAAAAATAAAATCGATTCAACGCAGTCTAGAGATGAAGAACTTCTTTTTCTGCGTAGTAAGTTAGTGGTTTTAGAGGACCGCAGCAGAAGAGACAATATTCGTTTTTTGGGATTTCCAGAAAAAATTGAAGGCCAGAATAACAGAGCCTTTTTGTGTGATGTACTCCCTAAATTAGTTGGCATTCAATTCGATCCACTGCTTGAGATCCAGAGAGCACATTGATTAGGTCCTCCACGGCACGGTAAAGACACACGTCCAAGACCCCTTATTGCTTGTTTCCTAAGGCATGAGCAAGTTCGACAACTACTGATAGCAGCACGTACTCATGGTTCCTACTCTTTTAACGGTTATGAAATACGATTGGCAGCTGATTTTTCTCGTGGCACCAATGAAAGAAGGAAAGCGTTTCTCTCCATGAGACCTCAATTGAGGAAATTGGACATTAAGTTTGGTTTGTTTGATCCAGCATGCTTTTGAGTCTCTAAGAATGGGGACACCAAAGACTTCTACAATCCAGATGACTTACAACGTTTTTTGGTTGACATGACACCTCAAGACATGGACACGCAGTCTGCTCCTATCCCTGCTCCTTCTCGGAATCCTCAAGCTATTCCCACATTTGTGGATGACATGCATCACAATCTACATGAATCCCGTCAAAGAGGCAGAGAATTTGAACGCTATATTTGCAGTCAAGATGATACATCTTCCGCCTTAAATACTGTCTTCACCTTAACTCAGGAACAACGTCGAGATAAGCCCCGTTCTCCTCTAAAGTCTACCTCTAATGAGAAATAATTTTGATGTCATGGCTCCTATATAACTTATTAAGCCATAGGTTGCATCTTCTTTTGCTTATGTCTCTCTAATTGACAGATATAGATGAACTCTGTGCTGTTTTACTGGTTAAATTCTCTTGTCCTTTTGGAATGTTCTATTTATTTTCCTGTATTCATGAATAGATAGTCACAATTCTGTAGCATTTTACATATATTAGTCATCAAAATGTCTCAGTATTAACTTTTCATGCTTATCTTTTATTTGGGCTGATATTTAGGTTATGGATTTTGATTATTCACTACTATTATATTTCTTGATGATGTCCTTTATAGGTTATTAGTGCATGATTTATCTATCACATGCAATATAGTTATTTTATCTATGATGTTGACTATTTGACCTATTCTTAGATATTTATATATTTCAAATCCTATATCTTGATCAATATTTAGTTTACTATGTCTTAAATCTTCTAATATATTTCCAAAATGTTATATTATAAATGTTATGCTCTCTTAATTTGATCTCCTTTAAAGGGCAGATTTGATATCCCTTCATATTCCTTACCAGCATAGTTCATATTTTCTATTTTTACTTTATTTTATTCTTTCAGGGTTTTTCTTTTCAAGCTTCTCATATCAATGTTATTGGCCACTTTAAATTGCTTTTTCTTCTTCTTTTTTCTCTCTTTAAATGTTCTAGCCCTGGGTTTTCCTTATTAATGGAGTCCCGGCCCAGAGCGGTCCTCTAGTACGCCCAGACCCGCGGTTAAAAGTCTATTGTTATTCTATTATACTCTTTCTATTATTCTTTTGTAGTCTATAAATCTTTCTTTATTTGCTTTCTATACTTTATCTTTATTTATCTTCCTTATTGGTGGTTTTTTTTCCTTTCCTCTTCTATACCCATTTCCATCACATCTTTTTGCAAGTTTCTCTTTTTATTTTTATTTTATTTTATTTATTTATTTTTATTTCTAACATGGTCCTTGCTCATGATTTATGTGCCATATCCTGGAATGTCAATGGATTAACACACTATATTAAACGGAAGAAGGTTCTTTCCTATTTACAATCTAAAAAGGTGGATGTGGCTCTTCTTCAAGAGACTCATCTTAATACACTCAAGTCTGAAAAACTTTGTAGAGATTGGGTGGGTAAAGTTATCCACAGTAGTATCAGCAATGGGATTTCTTCAGAAGCAGGCCCTACTCGAAAATGTGGGGTAGCAATCCTTATCAGAAAAACATTACCAGTTTGTGTACTTAAAACATGGGAAGACTCACAAGGCAGATATGTTTTTGCAAAAATATTTATATATGTGTGGGTTCAGTTTATGCTCCTTTATGCTAAAAAAGATATCTTTCTATGTTTGAATTGTTTGCTGTCGGAGATTGATGCCTCACAATACATCATCAGAGGCGATTGGAACCTGGTGAGAGATCCAGTTTTGGACAAAACTGGACCACTTGATTAGAATAATGCAGCGGACAGAGCCCTTATGAATGATATAATTGCAGACAACGGCCTTATAGATCATTGGCGCTTATCACACCCAACTGATGTTGAGTATACATTCACATCAGTGGGGCTGATGTTAAGGGGCGTAGGGGGCGTTGCACTTGCAACAACTACCAGCATCGTAGAAAACTAATGGGAGAGAAAGAACACCAGTGGAGCAGTTTAAAGAAGTGCTCACTGCTTGGTGCTCCCCCGTGAAACTTGAAAGTTAAACTATGTAAAATAAATATATATATATTTTTATATTTTTTTACTTACTTATACTTTGTCCCGGAGTCTTCCTGAGCAATGTGCGCATGTGCAAAAGCTGGGTGAGAACTATTCCTCACCCTCGAGGCGCAAGCGAGGAGCGAGGAGACGGGTGACATCAGCCTTGTGGGAGTGGCTGAAAAAAGCGGCAGTAAATGGGTTTCAAATGGGGCGATAATGAATTGTCCCAGGGCGCGGTCAGTGGAGTGCCATTCAGAGTAATGGGAAGGGGCAGGGCTGGCTCACAGTGCACTGAGTGCAGTGGGTGGTAACAATTACAGCACTCCTTTCGCCTCCGTAAATTCGGCTTTCTTATTGGGTAGGACCGATGCCGGGAGTGGCTATCCATTTAGTTTCAGTTTGGCAGGCAGCTCCTATTTCCGGGAGGGGTGTGTTTGTTGCTGGAAAAAGGCGTCTGCAGCCGTGGTTTCATATGACACAACACATGTGCAGGTAAGCCTTTTCCCTTTTTTTGAACCCCAGGACTCGGCAGACCTGCTGTTAAATGTCGGATCCTGAGTCCGGAGCCCCTCACTGCACACGATCTATTCAGGAGCCCATCACTGCACACATGATCTGCTCCAGAAGCGGAGCCCTTCCCTGTGCTATAACGCACTCTCTCACTGCACGGAGTGCACGCACTGGCTACTCCTCAACTTCTACCAACGCACTGCCTACTTCTAAGCTTCTAAGCTGCACACATAATCCGGAGCCTCTCGCAGAACACATCTTCTAGACTTCTACCCCAGCGCACTGGCTGACCTGAAGCCTTTCACTGCACACACGGTCTACCGAGTCCCGAGCCACCCACTGTATTTACCTGGTACTACTCCTTCCTCCAGGTCTCACTGCATGCATGTTTTACTCCCCAAGTCCCTCACTGCACACAGCGTTTACTCCCGGTCTGCTCACTGCACATACCTACCATCTGGACTTCTACCTGCACAGCTAACTGCCAAAGCACACCTCTGCCCCTCTCCCTGCCCATACAAACTGTGGCACCACCCTGTCAATGCCACAGCCACCTCAATATGAACTGGCATCCCTCCCTGCAGACCCCGTTATAACTCCCTGCGCATGCGGTGCCTCTCTCTTCCTTTAAACACCAGCATCAGCCAATGGGCTGATGCTGGTGTGTAAAGGATTGGAGAGGCACTGACCTGTACGGAGGGGTCAGACCCACAAGGCCTGCACTGGTGATGAGGTCACTGGGGGTGCCCCTGTTGGCAAAGCTCCGGGACAGTTCCTGCAGCTCCTTAGACTAGTTGGGCCGTGCACTTCCTGCAGCTCGAACTGCAGCCCCTGGTGTCTCAGCAGGCCCTGCTGGGAAGTCTCACTATCTCTAATAATTAAGTTTTTGGCCATTGGCAGCTTTCGGCGAGAGCAGTCTTTGTAATTAAATAATCTCTCTCAGCAAATACAGCCAATTCTCTTCTGTTTGCTGCTTATTAATAACCGTGAGGCGTGAGTAGAAACTAACTTTCCTTGGACTCAGAATGATTTCTTCAAGGCGCCAAGCCTATCCATGACGTCAGTCACATTTTGTTAGCCTCGTCGCCTGTCCGCCTGACCTGCATGGCTTCATCCTGCATGTTCCCCTGCCTGCTCTCCTCATTCACCGTTATGTAACTTACCAGCAATTTGTTCACATTTTAGGTTTCTGAAAAATCATCTATTTTCATTTTTACCATTGCCTTTCTCACCGTTATGTAACTTAACAGCAATTTGTTCACATTTTAGGTTTCTGAAAAATCGTCTATGTTCATTTTTACCATTGCCTTTCTATCTGTATCTGCTTTAATTATCAGTCCTTGGTCATTAAGACTGCTTCAGAACACATTTAAAGGGCTGTCCTCAAATAATTACTGTAATTTTTGATTGCCATTTAACCTTTCTGACTCCATTCCTTAGCTCATGCAGTTGAATTTAGATGATGACATTACTTAAAATCCTGTACTACTAATGTGTTGTATTGCTATCTGCAAAGCTATCGCTGTATAGAGGCATGCTGTCATCTCTTTAGTTATTATTATTTTACAGAGTTTTATATAGCGCAAACTTGACCCGAATCAGGTATCAGAGTGCCTTACATAGCACCAGTTGAATTACATGAGGACACAATAATTTGTGTTAGGCACAGGGAGATTAAGTGATTTGCCCAGAGTCGCAGGGTCATTGCCGAGACTCGAACCCAGTTCCCCAGATTCAAGGTCGACCGCCGTAGGAGTTAGGCAAACTCCTCTCCCCAATACATTGCTTTGACCAGAAACTGACATGTAGAATTGTAACTCTAATAAATAGAAGTTTTGCCTAAGCAGTGTAATCCCAAAATTGGGAGTGAACCTGCCATTATTGATGAGCTGGTACCAGCCCTGTGGAACACAAGGCTCATGCTTGTCATCCGTAAGGGTGTAGTATGTTACTGGTGGTTGTGCCGTTTGGAGCACACTGTCTCAAATATATTACTAAAGGATAGTGCAGTAGTGCACTGTCATTTATAAATAGCACATTTCCACTGATATAGGCATTACATTCTCTCAATCATGCAATTCTATGGATAAATATTATAAACCAATAATTTCCCCTATAAAGAACTCTCCCGTATGATAGTCGGGGTCGCTTACTTCATGACGTAGCACTCATCCCTGACTTTTACGCCTTACCACTTTCAAATGTCACCAACCGCCACTGATTCACATATCCCTCCCATGGCACCTTATCGAGATTGGATTACTTTTTAATTTCTCAGAGAACGGTCCAATCGATCCAAAATTCTTGTATTTTGGAGGCATCCATCTGATCATTCTCCGGTCCTCTTGTGTCTACAGACTGGGACACCCAAACCAGGTCATAAACCCTGGAGAATGAACATCCAACATCATAAAACACCCCTTGGTAAAAAACAATTGCAAGAACATCTTCATGATTTTCTCACATTTAATCAAAATTCAGTGGATTCTCACAGCTGATATTCGTGGTAGACTTATGCGAGATGCAGCCCAGTTCAACAAACAAAATATTGCTAAACAAAATAAATTGGAAAAGGACATTACCAATCTCGAAAATTACTGGAACAATCACTCATGACATTAAATTCTCTTTTCACCTCTAAGGCGGAATATGCCTTACAAAAAATGAAAGGGAGGCATTATGAACAGGGTGAAAAAGCGGGTAGACTTCTAGCAGCACAATTGAAGCAAAGAGAGGTTGCTATGGCTATCCCTGCTTTACAATCCTCTAAGGGTTCCATGTTAACATGTCCTCAGGATATTGCTAATCAATTTGCCACATACTACAAATTTTTATACACTCCAGACGCCCATATAGATCAGGGTAAAATGTTGTCTTTTTTAAATGGATTAGAATTACCATCTCTTTCTGATGAAGATAGATCCATACTGGATGAAGACATTAGTAAAGAAGAGATTTCTCACGCTATCCTTAAACTTCCTTATCACAAAGCACCAGGAGAGGATGGTTTTCCAGCAGAATTTTATCGCTGGTCCAGAGATAAAATTATAGACTGTTTGCATGCGGCATTTCAAGAAGCCGAACGTACTTCCACCTTAGGTTATATATCTAATAAAGCAGTTATAGCAGTTTTACCAAAACCAGGAAAAGATCCACTTCTTTGTAGCCGTTATCGTCCCATTTCACTTTTGACATTAAAATTTTAGCTAGTATACTTGCTTCTCATCTGCGCAGAGTTATTCCCTCTCTCATTCATAATACTCAGGTGAGCTTTGTACCTGGTCGATCTTCCAGAAATCATTTACGCTCCCTAGCTCACACTCTGCATACTGCTAAATCTTTACAGGATGATGTTTTGGCATTATCACTAGACGCCAAAAGGGCATTTGATAGAGTGGAGTGGGATTATTTATTCCTAATCTTAGAAAAATTTGGTTTGGGAGAACAATTTATAAGAAAGATTAAATTGTTATATGAATAACCCACTGCACTGATCAATTGTGGAGGATTTACTTCTGATACTTTTACTATACAATGAGGCACCCGCCAGGGATGCCCCCTCTCCCCGCTTTTATTTTTATTAGCCATTGAACCTTTAGCGGCTGCTATTCGGCAATCTTCCAATGTGGTTGGTATTTCCTTACCGGTGGGTGAATCTAAACTTTATCTATATGCGGATGATATACTGCTCACTATTACTGATTTAAACAGACCTTTACTATCATTACTTCAAATTATAGAGGAATTTTCTTCTTTTTCTGGGTATAAAATAAATTGGGATAAGAGTGAAGCACTTCCCATTTCCCCTCAAGGGATGTGATACATGGAGATATATTTCATTGGTAACCTTCTCGGTTAAAATATTTAGGTTTCTTGGTAAATAAGGGATTGGACGCTATGATAACAGATAATTTAGGGCCTTTAATCATTCAGATGCAACGAGATTTTGATAAATGGAAAGCGCTGGGTCTGTCGTTATGGGGTAGAGTTCAAATGGTGAAGATGGTTACGTTACCGCGCTTTCTTTATATTCTTGGTATGCTTCATCTTCATGTACCCTTATCCACATTGCGCCTTATAGATTCCAAAATTAAATCTTTCATATGGGGTTCTATTAAACCTCATCTGGCTATACATAAATTAAATGCTCATCATTCCTATGGTGGTCTCAGTCTTCCCTCCATTGAACATTATACCATTGCCTTGCATTTATCTCAGCTCTTATACATGTTCCAAGATAATTTAAATACACCACATTGGATCCATGTTGAGCGTCATCTTCTCTCTGCAACAAATGGTCTTGCAGTTTTATATGGATCTGGTTCAAGCTGAATAGATCCACGTAACCCCCTATTGTCTGCAATGCGTAAGATATGGCAAAGAGCGCATCGTGTCTTGGGCATTAATTCTCGATTACATGTAAAGGTTCCTATATAGAACAACTTCAGAATACGCATTAAAGGTAGAAGCTTTCTATGGCCTCAATGGAAATCGGTAGGCTTTCTCACACTAGACCAAATTCTCCATGACGGGGATCTTAAACCTCTATCACAGTTAATGGATGAATTCAACTTACCCCCGCTGCAGCATGCCAAATACGATCAACTTAGAAAATCTCTTCTCAAAGCTCTTGTTTCCACACCTTGGTCATTATCTATATCACCAAAAGTGTTTTATTTACAAATTTGGGGCAAACAGAAAGGTGTCATTTCAGGTCTCTAAAAAACAATTACATCTCTATTATTTTCACACCCATTATCCTGCGATCTCCGACATAAATGGCAAACACGTTTACAGACTTCTTTTTCAGATATGGAATGGATGAATATTCTAGATGGTTTGGATAAGGAAGCTCGAGAAGCTTGTTTAAAGTTTTGCTTATTTAAAATTCTACATGACTGGCATTGGTCTCCTGTTAGATTATATAAGGCAGGCTTGTTACCGCATTCCAATTGTTGGAGATGTAATGCTTCTGGATGTGATATTGTTCATATTCTTTGCACATGTCCATTGGTTAAACATTATTGGTCTTACCGCGCTTGCAACTGCTAAAATCTGTATATTAAGACAATGGAAATCTCCCACTCCACCATCTCAAGAGTCCTGGTTCTCTGCTATGATTCAAAATGCTTCGCATGAAAAGATTATATATAATATTCAAGATCAACTAGAGTTATTTTCACAGATATGGAATCCTTTTTTACATGTTTGTATTTGTTATCATTTAGTTTTTAAAACTTGATTGTATATGCTTTTTCACTATTTCCTTTATATATTGTTATATATATTTATTGTCCTAGACAGCATAATATTAAATATTGTTCTATATTTGGATTTACTTTTTAATTTCTATCATATGATCCTTACCCTTATTACTTGTATTTGAGTTTTCTTGTTTTTGTTTAATGATTCTGAAATGCTAATAAAAAATATCAACACAAAGACTGAATTGCATGATGTTTATTACTTTTGAAAGCTTCTGTGCTTTGCGCAAAATGTATTTGTGAACTATGCAGAACACCATTATTACATCACTAGGCCTGGGCGGTAAACTTCGTTCTGTTTGCGGACTTTGCAGAGTTTACTGCACTCCGCAGGGCTTGCATAGTGCAGAAAACTCCGGCTTCGCGATGTGCAGCTGAGTTTTTCCCCGCTCGCAAATATGAACCGTAAGATCGCGTTCACAAACGGTAAGTTCGCGAGTGCGAGCTGCCGCTCGGGTAGAATTTCTACCCGAGCTGCAGGAATACCACTCGCGGAACTTCTCAGAGTTTTTTTGTATCTTCGCAGAGTTCCGCATAGCAAAACTCTGCGAACTACTCCCAGGCCTAGTTCTCACATGTCTGGGTTGTCTTCAATGTGCTGGTGAATTAAATGTTCTTTACTGCTATGTTTTAGCTATGGAACTCTGTTACTTGTTCCCAGATTATTTAGCATTCTTGAGGCTGGAGCCATTTGAATTACAAGTCATTAATTTATTGAAATTGAAATTTGTACTTCCATATACATGGATATTTTACCCACCTTGGGTCTAAATACTATGAGAAAGAGGTGAAAAAGGCAATGATGGATGGTATTAATTTACCATGGGCATCCAGATTCATCATGTGAGTTGACAGAGGCCCCATAAGTCTCGGCTGTTATTCCCTGTCCTGGATGGTCAGTAGAATATGAATGCTGAGTGATCATGTGGTGCATGTACCACTGAAATAGTCACTCATTCTTGTACCTGTTTAGGATGTTTGAATATTCAATAGGAGACACAGAGTCCTGCAGGTCTTGAGATGGATGGTGGTCTATTCTTTTATTTTTGATAAGGCATATATATCTCTATGTTTTATTGGCACTGGAGTAGTAGGAAAGTACATGTGACATTGCTGAGCCTTGAAGTACTCCGCCTTTCACTTGATGGGAATCCTAAATCTTGAATACCAGTTTGAATCCTGTGAGGGGTTACTTAGTAATTATTTATTCCAGAAGAATTAGTAATGCAACATACAATCTGTCTATCATTTACCATTAGCTTCCACTTTATGAGGGGTATACACTGAGAGGCATAAAGAGCTTTAGAAATGCCACACATGTGTTTTTCTTTTCAAATATTCACTTAAACCAGTCTTTTACTTTTTTGTATTTCAGCCAATCCTTGTCCATACAACAACAAATATATAAACTGTGAAAGCTTGAAACAGGACTGCGATTCTGATTACTTGGTAAGGATTGGTTGCCAAGCTACGTGCAAGTGTATTACTGAAATAAAGTAGACATAAGAAGATTATCCTACTGGACACCACTGATTGATTTTTTAATCTTCTACAGACAGTACGGTCTTGGAGGACACTGCCAACTGTTTCTTATGTTCTACTTCCTTTATGATAATGAATTGTATAATTAATAGTGATGTCTCCATACCACTAGTTCCAGCTTACGTTCAGTAAATTTTTATTCACAAAATTGCCAGATTGTTTTACAGAACTTTCATCACACGTGTCCAAAATATTCCTAAAATACATATTGGGAATTACAGATTTTTATATTCTTACAAACTTTACCTTTAATCTGCTACTTGATGTGACTTAAAACATTTAAAAATTATGGGCAATGATAATTTATAGTACTTATATGGTTGAAGGATTTTAATTCATAATAACTGTTTACCCATCAATTTATATGTACAGAAGATTGCCATGTTTAATATTGTGTTAAATTATTCAACAACTTTCACTCGTATCATTTATTGTAGTAATTGATAATTCGGAAGACAATATTATTTCAGACATGAAGTGAATCACAAATCTCTGCCAATAATTGCTTTTTATGGTTTAATGAATACATACATAACAAATGAAGCCAAGGTGCTCAGTGTTCAAGTGATCACATAGTTAGATCTTATGTAAACAAAAGTGACAAATGTTATATAAAAAGAATGGGTATTTAGATACTTCTGGGAAACAACCAGGACAATTCATAACAGAAAATCCTCTGCTTTATATCATGAATTAGTAACCAAATAATGCCTTATGTTGATAGCGTTTTGACCTCATAAAAACTTCAAAAGGTCATAATCAGGACATAAGTAGAGTCCAATTGACAGAGCTAAAATTTAGGGTGAGTTTGCAAGCCAGTCAGGCTCACTCATCATCCACATCCTGTTCCCACTGAGCAAGCTGGCTGATTGTCCTTATAATGTGGTGCAACTCTAAACTAGGTACCTGTGGAATTCTATTTTGTCTGGAATATTCTACCACAAGCCTTGCAACATTGGCCATATTTCCTGGTAGAGATCCCTTTTGGATGTGGAACAAACGTATATACTCATCTCATTTTAGCCCAGCCTTTACCAAGTTCCTTCAGTTGATTTAGACTCTTCAGTTTTTAGTGTGACCGTCTAGCACACTCATTCAAATAGGAGCTCTGGTGCTTGGACTCTATTTATTTATGTGCTGATGATGATCGCTTAGATTGTTTTATTATGTGAAAACACTTTTTACATAAGGAGTTATTTGGTCACCAGTTCATAATTTGTAGCTCAGGAATTTCTATTAGGAATTGTCCTTGTTAATTTGCATTATTCAGTTGGCCCTTGTTTTGTATATCATTTGTTTACTTCAAAAATGTCACTTTGAGAACACTTGAGCACTTACTGCCTTGGTTGTATTTTCTCCTGTAAACATTCATTACATTGTTTCAAGGTAATTTTGTCAGAGATTGACAATTTATTTTACATTTAACATAGTCTTATTTTTCTCATAGATTATATGTTCTGACAATCCATGATACCACTGTGAGCTGTTGTTTTAGTTAAGTAGGCAGTTCTTGCTTTCAATATACTTGCCTATGTATTTTCTTACTTACATTTTTTGAAGAATTCAATAAACTGTAACTCATCTTACTGAATATTATGCAATATCATCAGTGAGCTTAATTCCTAAACCGGTTTGTGTGCTCAATGTACAGAGGCAAGTGCGATTATTAACAAGGGTGGGATTCACATAGCATGGACTTACTCAAAGTTTTTTCATGTGATTGAGTCATCTCAGTAATGAGTTTTCCACTGTGGGACACTCTTAGAAAGTTTGAAAGCTCATCAGATGTGGGTAGTCATAAACTTTTCCAGAGCCCATATACACCCAGACAAATGAATTACCCCATTTAAGCATATGAGCAATTTTGTGTTCAGGTTTGAAATGGGAATTCATGCTGAGAACCAGCATTAGTCAAACTTTTCCAGGGATACTGCTGAAACCTTTCTGAATTCTGAGAAAGTTGAAAGATACTCTAAACACGGAGGCAAATCTAGAGAAGTACATTTCCAATTTTAGTTGTGCCGGGCAACCTGTTTTTTTATCTTCACCAGATCTAATAAGTAAACTTCTTTAGCTGCTCAGCAGACAAGTGCACACATCAAAGCTTAACGTACCTAGCAAATTAATTCATACTCTTAGCCTTATTATTTAATCATTGATTGAATTGCTGAATAGTTGCATGTTATTTGTTATAGATACAAGTGTGTCTGTCTTTTTAGTTGATATTTGTAAACATCCATTTCGTACAGAATATCAAAATCCATGTCCTGTTTAATAAAGATGATGCACCTCTAATATTTTTTTTCATGTTGTCATTTGTGATGTAAACACGAGGAAATGATGGAGGGAGCGCTGAAACTTTTCAGACACTCACCCCCAGTCACAGATCTGGGTTGAATCCATCATCATTCTTCAGCTCACTTCGCCACCTCAGTTCAGACCCAGCTTTATGCAAATCAGTCTTGACCCTGTGCCTCATGGGAACAGTCCAGCCTGAACTGCCAAGCCAGGTCTTCCCCGAACTGGAAACAAGCATCCTGGGACCGGTTTCTGGGTAACACCCTTCATCAGCCAGGCTAGCTTGAGTCCAGTGGCAAAGTGAGAAAGGGACCCACGTCTGGGCATACCCTGCCAATTTAGGGCAAACAAAACAAACACAAGGAGATGATGGACGGAGCGCTGAAACTTTTTAGACACTCAACCCCAGTCACAGATCTGGGTAGACTGATTTGCATATGGCTAGGTCCAAACTGGAATGGCATGGTGAGCAACAAATCGATGGATTTAGGCCCAGATATCTGTACTTGGGTAAATGTATGACATTGTCCTGCATTCTGTCCATCAATTGTTCTTTTTGTCATTTGTGATGTATCATGTTAGACTATTTTCACTTTACTTAGTCATAGTTTTTCTCAACCAGACTGTTTAATAAGGAAGGCAGTTAGGAGTGACATGATAAACGGAAGGTGCAACACCTGCATCTGTTAGCCAGAAATATAGGGCCTGATTATGATTGTTGTCGGACCACAAACTGTTGGATTATAATTCAGCAGTCGGACCCACTGCAGTCAGAGGGTAGACCGCCACCTCTGCCAGGATCCGAGATCCTGATGGGGCAGTGATTGGAGTCGTATCCCTGAATGGCGACTTCGCCAAGGCAGGCTCCACTGTCGGGATTTGGATATCCCTTTCTGACAGCTTTTGCATGGCGGCAACACCTCCATGAAATGGTTGTCAGAAAGTGATAAGAGGGGCCCCAAGCAGGGCTGTCGTAGGTCACTTAAAATGTCCTGGGGGCACTTGTAGTGCCCCTATTCACCTCCATGCACAACATGGTGCATGGCAGACAGTGATTGGACGTGCTGGGTGCCGGCAGATTGTGCTGTGGCCCATTGCCTTGGCTGCCACTGCTGTGGTTCTCAGCAATTTCTGACTGCCAGCCCGGTGGTCACATCGTAATGCAGCAGTCAGACTGCCGCATGCTTGTCGGGCGGTCTCCTGACCGCCGCAATAGTGGACAGCGGACCGACCATCCGTAATCATAATCAGGCCAATAATGTTTGACTCTTTGAGAAAATATGGGTCCCAATCAGGGGTTTGTTACAAGGATTTCCATCTTTTTTATTGAATTTAAGACAGAAATAGTGAATGTGTCAGAATGGTTTTGGTAAATGTTCAGCATATCTTTAACAGTTCAGCATTATTCAAATAGATATGCATATGTAACCCACAAGCCAAAAGAAAAATTTTCCTCGTCCACATCTTTCATATCAACATTCTTTTAATCACCTAATGACAGATCTACATAGGTTTTGGGAGGTTGCAAAAAGCCAGATTCACAGAATTATGCAGTTTGTGACTGCAAAAAAGCATTTCTTTATTTCTTTATTCAGGAATCCACTCCTTAATCCTTTTGAAGCAAGGCAAAGTCCTCAGGGCTGTAACTGCAACTGTGCTGCAGGAGCCGTTCTTCAAAGTGCAATCCTTTGGGGTGCAGACCGGGGGTCCAGCAGTTTTACCCCATTGTATTTTTAGCTCTATAGGCTAACATGGAAATACTGTAATGCAGTGTCACAGAAGTAAGCAAAAATAATATTTCAAGGACTTAAAAGATTGATAATGATAAATCCAACAACTTGCCGCCGTTGTAATTGTCATAACTAATACAGAACAGAAGTTATAGAAATGTCTTTTCTGTGAGCCAAAATCCAGCCTTCTAGCAGCCTTTCCTGATTGGCCAGCCTTTAACAGGCTTAGCCAAACTGCCTGGTTGATGAGCTGATAAGTGGCCTGCATAGAGACACAGGTTATCTTGTGGGGGAGCTCTGCTGCTGCAGAGAACAGGCCAGGAAGGGGTCTGGGTGAACAAACTGGGCTTCCAGGAGAGCAGGACAGCAAAGAATGCCAGCCAGGCCTACCCCTTCTTCCTGTACCCTCTCCCACCTAGATGGCATCCCCAGGAATGGAATTTGCAGATGGTCTGGAAGGGGGCGTGCTAAAAGGAAATGAGTTACACCAGAAGATTGGTTTAGCCAGGTCTTCACTCCACGGAGAAAGATTCTTTATTTTGAATTTTAAGGTGCAGTGCTTTGTGGGACAAGAATACGCAACACTTTCAAGTAGATGATGCCATCCTGTATGAGCATACACAGATGATCTTACACCTAACATGTCTGACACTGGAGAACAATATTTTCTCATATAATGGCAGGCCTTATGAGTCACAATGGGTTCCAAGTTTTCGCCCTTGTATGCCAATATCTGTATGGGCACTTTGAGATACAACACATCTGGTGTTCTTGCCCCCCTGACACTACAGAACACATTTCATATTGGGGGCACTACCTAGATGACATTTTTATCATCTGGACTGGTGCTGTTAATCAGCTGGATCTATGCCTTCTGAAAAACAACACCTACAATCTACAGTTCACACATCAGATAAATGACAAGGAAATAGTATTTATGGATGTAGTCTTATATACGGATGGGAAAAGGATTGCTACAGGCCTGTATCCGAAACCTATTGCATGTAACTCTATCCTACACACTTCTAGTGCACATCCCAGAAGTCAAATCAATGCAATACCTTTGGGTTAAATGACAAGACTAAGACATAATTGCAGTGATGATAAAAATTTTCTTACCATTATTAGAGCTTCTTGAGGCTCGTTTCACAATGAAGGGATATCCTTACAACACTCTAGTACAGGCGAAAAACAAGATTTTGACCAAACAACGTTGGTCCCTTTTGGGAAATAATAAAAAACACAAAAAAACAGGGAGAACCTAAGTTAGCTCTCATTACTAGATACAATGAGTTTAGCCAGGACCTATATAAAGTCCTAAATAAATATTGGCACCTTCTCACACTAGACAGGGATGTTTCAAAATACATCAGGAACGAACCCAGCATTACGTTCAGTAGAGGGACAACTTTCTGAAACATTCTATGTCCCATTACACATCACCCCAAGTACAACAACATGGGAACACCTGATTACACGGCAAACCCAAAGGACTTTTCAAATGTACACAATGTAACATATGCCAATATGCTGCCAATAGAACTACTAGTTTTTGTTACAACACACCAACAGTACATTATATACAACAGTTTATAAAGTGTTATACTGCATTTGTTGTATACTGCATGATCTGCCACTGTGGTCTCATCTATATAGGCAGCGCGATCAGACCACTGAAGGAGCGTATCCAGTAACACATAAATGCAATAAAATACAACAATCTTAATTATCCCTTTTCAATGCATTTCGATACCACCCACTCCACCACAGAACGTATTAACATCAAATTTCATGGCATACCACAGGTGGGGATTTACCCCTGGGGTGGTGATAGGACACTTGTTCTAAGAAGGATGGAAACTAAATAGATAACCAGATTGAGGGTAGTAGTCTTAGGCTGGAATATGGATCTAGAATTACATATCTTCCTTACTGATTGAAAGTAACAATATTTATTGTTCTGTGTCTGTATCCCATATTGTGCTGTCACTAATCACCCAGATCAAGCACCTAACATCTTAACAAATGCTTGATGATGAAATCATGCATGAACAACTTGCACACACAGGAGATTCCATTTTTTCCTGCATAGAATATTTTGGGATGGATGGGCCGTGCCAAGGGCAAAAATCGGGAGTTAAGGTACACACGTGTACACTGTCTACCTACGCCGTCCACCGTGCCAAGAAGCTGGGCCCCATAAAATATGATGAACTTGTCCCGGTAGGGTACATATTCATCAGCGCCTGCACGTTGTCTGCTTTCCATTCCCAACAGCAACTGGCAAGCAGGGAGGGGACTTTTTTATTTACTCCTTGTGCTGGGCAAAGACTCAAGTCGCAGTCAAGGGGCCATCAGGCCTCCT
This sequence comes from Triturus cristatus, assembly GCF_964204655.1. Lineage (NCBI taxonomy): Eukaryota > Metazoa > Chordata > Amphibia > Caudata > Salamandridae > Triturus > Triturus cristatus. The sequence goes on from NC_140589.1 coordinate 188,927,702, forward strand.
TTTGTTCCAATATCTTCCTGGCTTGGAACGGTCTGTAGCCTCAGACTTGGGGGCTGATAACAACAGAGGTCGCCAGTCACGCCAGTCCTGCCATTGCTGCCACCGCCACCGCCAAGAGTTCAGGGCTGCCCTTACCACGCCAGCAAGTATCATCTCCCGCGTCGCCGCCCCGGGACTCCAACTCCCGGCAGCCTCAGCGGCGGCGCGCGGCTCTGACGCGGCGCCAGCGCCAGGAGGCGCCTACAAATTGCCCAGAGGCCCGCTTCACGGGACGCATGCGGGACGAGCCGGGCAAAGCCCGGGCAAAGGGCGGGCCGTCTGTGGCCGTCCGGGGCAGGAGGAGGCAGGGCAGGGCCACAGGACTATCGTTGTGGACAACTAACGTAGAGGAACCTGGACCATGGCCTGTATTCAGTAACGTATTCAGTTATTATTCGTGTCTTACTGAGTGTACTACAATCGTTGGACGTGCTCAATTAAGGGGGACTTCTGATCACTTGGTAACCGGCTAATATATTGAGGAATCATTGATTAGTTAGTCGGTGTCTCTGCTGCTCTTACTATGTCCAAACTGAGGTCCTCCAAAACGGTCACTACTAATGACTCAAGGACATTGGATAACTATCTTGTCAAAGTAGTTAGCAAAATTAACAATGACAGGAGATTATCATTAAGTAGGGTTAGCCCAGAAACATCTCCAATAAGGCAGTGTTTATCTCCCTCACCAACGCCTTATAGTGCCCCGACCACATCTAATAACGAGAATGATCTAAACACTGATGTATTTGTGGTAGAGCAGGATTGTTGTTCCGAACCTATTCAAGCACAGGATCGGACACCAACACCAAGGTCCTCTCCAACTCAATCTCTTACTAGGAGAGCGGTGCGTGCCTGCAGGAAGGGGCCCGTTAAGAAAGTGGGGGGCTGGAAGCCTAAAAAAACTGGCCCAATAACCACCAATAGGGGTAATATTCCTGAGCCCATTAACAGTATAGAGGGTACGAGCCTGCACTCAAGTCAAATTGATATTTTGGTTACAATGCTTGAGTCTAAATTGGAAGTATTGATTAGTCCCTTGGTGGCTAAGGTAGAATCAGTGCTTCTTAGGGTTACTAGATTAGAAGGCCTTGTAGAATCTTGTCTGACTCGGCCCACTGTTTCTTCGAGCACTCATCTAGATTCAACAGGCTCTATGGATAATCGCCTAGCGGGCTCAGCTACACACCCCATAGTCAGTAACAGGGTGGAGGGCATGGGGGCTATTGCTCAGGCTCCACTAACTGTAACTGTGCCGAATGCCCCATCCGCGTTTATATCGTCAGTAGGATCTGCTAGTGCACATAATACATCTAGTCTACCACAATTAACACAAAGGAGTACTCGGGACACTATAAGAGGGGCAGTCACTGCTGGAAGAAGTAATTTCAAGAGTCATAATTTTATTAATCTCCCGCCAGAGTGTGTACCATATACTGTGGTTTTAACAAATGTCCCAGAGGTTGACTCTTGTTTGAATGGTCCTGGGTTAGAAACGTACCATGCTCTTAAAAACAAGACGCTTGCTTGGTTGAATAAGAATTGTGGATTCCCATGTGCCCTTGCTAACGACATTCTATTTACCCGCAGAGTTAGTTGGGTTGGCAATGGCCCTAAAAATTTAGGAGGTGACTGTATTATCATAAATTTTAAACATCCGCAACATGTGGCAACAGTTCTCCTCAGAGCTGCCAATTTGCCAGCCCCAGAAAATGCGGTTTGTGTTAGACCTCTTGGCTTTTTCTATAATCATGTGGTCAATACCCAATGTCGTCCGTTATATGTGCAAGGGCATCCTTTATATGAGAATGGAAGAGGGATGGTTGCTCGCACCCAGAATGTCTCTGTGAATATGTCCCGGTCGCAAGTCAGTGGGGAGTTAAATCGTGTTCAGCTGATCAATAGGGAGACTATTAACACCTTACCTCTTCACAATCGGTATGCTGCTTTACCTACCTTGGAGGAAAATGATTGACTGCCCATTGCTTTGGAGAGTTCTTCTCAGTCTCCAGCACAGTCCCTTAAGATTGCCTCATGGAACATTGCTGGCTTAAAGAGCAAGACTGGGATAGCCGAATGGGAAAGGACACTAAAATCTTTTGATGTCATTGCCTTACAAGAGACTTGGGACCAAATGAACAGCTTTTCGCTGGATGGCTATTGTCATTTTTGTATCCCAGCCACCAATAGTATGGCAGGAAGACCTAAGGGGGGCCTATTAAGTCTCTTTAAATTGGATATTAAAGGTACTTTAACTCAGTGCCCCTCGGGTTCAGTAAATTGTTTAATTGTTGAGCTTTCTACTCAGGACAAGGTCAAGATTCTTTTTATAAATTTTTACAACTCGCATGCAAATGAATGCACCAGTCAAAATTTGGATGACTTGGACACATTTCTGTCAGTCTATAGTACAAATGTAAATACCTTTGAGTTAATGTTATTGGGGGACTTTAACATACATCCATGTACCCTACCATGCATTAGGAGGGATGATGAAGGCCCTCCTTTTTCCTCAACTACTCACCCAGAACATACGAGGCAGGGTGATTATCTTGAGCTTTTTCTTGCAAAATGGAATTTATATGAGTCAGGTTGTGGAGATGGAAATAATAGGTCCCCTACGTTTAAGGGCAAAGAAAAGGGTACTATTATAGATTATATTTTTTTGTCTTCCTTTTTGTTAAATAGTGTGTTAAATTATTGTACTGAGGTGTCAGTTTTTAGTGATCATAATCCTGTCGTACTTGTTTTTAAGAATACTGATTTAATTTCTTTCAAATCAATAATAGTGAGTGGGGGCTTGAACCTTAAAGTCAAAGACCAGAATCGTAGGTTGAAGTGGACAAAAATAGTCCCTGAAACATTTCATCAAGAGGTCTTATCTAAAGTGGAGGATGAAGTTTCTATATGTCTAGCGGAAAGTCCAGATCCTAAGGAGGTCATACTAGCATTTGATCAGATCTGCATAGAAATTAATCGTAGTCTCCAGGTTAAATCTAGTCAGAAGGCGCCAGAGGGCAACAGATGGTTTGACAAAAAATGCTCTAAAGCGCATGGTGTACTACTAAAAGCATTAAAAACTATCCCTAAAGATCGAGCAGACATTGCAAATGCTAGGAAAGTGTATAAAAAAACTATTTTAGAAAGGAAAAGGACTTTGAAAGATAACGCCTTGAGTCAACTTTTAGATCCAGAAACCCTAAAAAACAGTGGTTTATTCTGGAAAGTAATAAATCAACCCTTTTTTCTGATGAAACTAATACTCCTTTGGAGGCAAATATCCCAGACGAGGGCTGGATTAAACACTTTAGTCAGATATATTCGAATGTTGGCCCTCCTGCCAGAATCCTAGAAGATGAAGTCGGGGAAACCTGCTCTGACAAGGATGCAGTGATTTTTGTAGTTGCAGATGTAGAAAGGGCTATAGACCTGACCATAAAAAACAAAGCACCGGGCCCAGATGGGGTACCTGGGGACGTTTTTAAAAGTTTTCCTAAATTTTGGTCTAAGGTATTATGCAAGGTTTTTAATACTCTTGCATTTGATAAAATCCCGCCTTCCTGGAAGAAATCTATAATTATACCAGTGTTCAAAAAGGGTAATAGGCAAGACCCATCCTGTTACAGGCCGATTTCATTGATCGATTCATCTGTGAAAATTCTGGGTCGTGTTATTTTAACTAAATTGAATGATTGGCTAACAGAGAAAGGGGTCCTAGCAGATGTACAGTATGGTTTCAGACCGAAAAGGAGTACTATAGATCAAGGCTTGAATTTGTATTTATTAATAGAGAAATACACGAAGGCGAAGGAGGGGTCCATGTATCTGGGGTTCATGGACCTCTCGTCAGCCTTTGACCTTGTAAATCGATCTAAACTATGGAAAGTTTTACTTGACTTGGGATTGGACAAGGCTCTAGTTAACCTCCTAGCAGACCTACATACTGACCTAAGAGCTTCAGTTAGAGTTACTTCTGCGGGGCGATGCACTAGCCACTTTAACTCAGAAAGGGGAGTTAGGCAGGGGTGCATCATGGCTCCCCTCCTCTTTACTATTTACATAAATGCCTTGGAATCTACACTAAAAGATGCTACTCAGGACATCCCACGGATAGGAAAGCTCGGTATTCCGGTTCTCCTATACGCTGATGATGCGGTCCTGCTTTCTCGTACTGGTGTTGGCCTCCAACGATTGTTGGACGCCTTTGAGGTCTTTATGACTTCCCTGGATCTAAAGATCAATGTTAAAAAGTCCCAGATTATGATCATGGGTAAGGGTAACAATAACAAACCTCCCAAAACTTTCACCTGTGGGAAGCAAGAATTGTGTAGAGTAGCAACATTTCCATACCTAGGGATTACTTTCGATGAGAAAGGCTCCTGGGGCCCCCAGATAAAAAACAGAAACGTAGCCCTAGTAAAGTCATCTTCTGCTGTTCGGGGTTTTATGAATAAACTTGGTGCTAGGCCAATTGTTCCCCTGTTAAAAATTTATGAAGCAAAATGCCTTGCAGTGGCAACGTATGGAAGTGCGATATGGGGCCATTGCTCTATGGAGAGTATACAGATTACGGAAAATAAATTTTTAAGATCGGTTCTCTCTCTCCCTCAGTCTACTTCCACACATATCGTTCATATTGAACTGGGTGTGGGTTACATCTCAGACCTGATTAAACTGGCCCCTGTTCTAGCCTGGCTAAAGACTTGGTTGAACCAAGAAATTCCGCTCAACCATATCATTTTAAAAGATTGCCTGCAGCTGGATAAAGTAAATAAAATAGTGTGGTTAGTTTATATCAAAAACTGTTTTGAGAGAGTAGGGAGACCGGATCTTTTCTATTCCCCGGAATTAATAACTGTTAAAGATATTGGACTGATTAAAAGTATGATGAAAGATTTGTTATGTCTAGAAAGAGAACAGGTAGAATACGAGAAACCATCGGTGCGGGTCAGTATTATTTTGAGTACTCATGTGGGTCCAGAATTATATCTGTCTATTGTAAATTAACCCTTTCACCGGTTTCTACTTACACGTTTTCGGTTCAATCTGATTCATCTAACTCTTGGTCATTTCCAAACTTGGTGTCCTCCAGAAAATGGAACGCCGTGTAATTGTGATGATTTTTCGATCCAGAACACAATGCACTTTTTGATGTTCTGTGACCATTATGTGGCACTAAGAAAGAAATATTTGTTCCCAATTTTAAAGGAGGCGGGGTTTATACAGGTCAAACCTGCCCTTTTGTATCTACAGTTACTGCAGACCCCCAGGATTATGTTCCATGTTGCTATTTTTTTAGTGGGCGCTGTTAGGGTTAAGAAAAGGAAGCTTGCCATTAATCAGATTATTTTAATGTAATGAATTGGTCCATTATTTAACTTTTTACATGAAATGTAACATCTGCGAATTTGGGAGAATATTAATGTTTTATGTTAAATGATGTTTTTATGATGTTTTACCTTACTGACCCCCCTCTTAAACATTTTAGATAATATGAATTGTTGATCTTTTGTAATATTGATTGTACTGTCTCTATGCCTTTTTATGATATTTATTTATCGAAATAAAGTACTTTGACTGACTGACTGACTGACTAACTTGCAGTGCTTTACGCTGTGTATGTAGCTCATACATGATTAACAAAATGTTTCTCTTGTAAATATAAATATGCTTTCAGTAATTATTACGACATGTACACAAGACTGATATATATTACTAAGAATGCTGTTGCTATATTACGATATGGTCAAGTTTTATGTTACGTATAAAATATACCTTTCTTTAATGTCCTGCCTCAATGTAACTTACAAGAGGCACTTTGTATTTTTCTTATTATCAATACAACATGTTTTATACTGTTTGCATATTCTTCATTAAACATTTTTATTCCTGTCTGTTATGTTATGTTATGTTATAACTAATTTGCATAGCGCACATACACCAGGTTGGTTTCTTGGCGCTGCTTGGGAAGGTGAAAGACGGAAATTGATTCTCGTGATTACTCAAATGCCTGTCTGAAGAGCCACGTTTTTTGTCATTTGCGGAAGGTCATGAGGTCTGTGCAAGATCTAATCTCTAGGGGCAGTATCTTGGGCCCAATATGGAGAACCTGGATCCTCCGAAACGTTTCTGCCTGAAGGAAGGTATTATCAACAAGTGCAGGTGGGCGGATCTTAGATTGCGGGTTGGATTATATCCATTGATCGTACTGTTAATGAATTTGGGGTTTTCTGCTATTCAGGGATTTAAAGATGATACATCCCATCTTGAAGGCGCATCTCTGTGATATGGGGAGCCAGTGTAGTGTTTTCAAAAGGGGAGAGACATGTTAGCGATTGTTTTCCTGCAGAATCAATATGGCCGCCTGGTTCTGTATCAGTTGGAGACGGTGGTTAAGGTATGCCGGAATGCCGTAGTATAGGGAGTTGGCATAGTCAATATGTGAGATCACCATGGCGAGGACTGCCTGTAGTTTTGCTTCCTGAGTAAGGAGCCTGCTGATTTTCTTTATTTTCCTTAGTTGAAAGAAGCAGGTGGAAATGACAGATCCAGTCTGGGATTTCATGGTAAGGTCACTATTGACCACAACTCCCAGGGTTTTGGCGTTATTGGATGGGGTCGGGGGTTGTCCCAGTTCTTTGGGCCAGAACTGGGAGCTCCAGGGGTTAAGTGAACCTCCCGCAAGTATCAATTCTGTTTTATCCGGGTTCAATTTCAGTTGGTTACTGTTCATCCAGTCACGGATGAACAGCATTGTCGACTGGTATTCGTGAGTGGCGGCCAGGGAGTTATTGATGGGGAATACTAATTGGAAATCATCCGCATAGTTAAAAGTTTGAATATTCCTTTCTTTTAATGCGTGCATCAGGGGGAGAAGGTAAAGATTAAATAAGTGAGGTGAAAGTGAGGATCCCTGAGTGACTCCACAGGTAATTTTGATCATGGGGGTCATGAAAACGCCAAACTGGACTGACTGAGATCGGTTTGTAAGGAATGATCTAGTCCATTCAAGGGCTGATCCCTCAATGCTCGCATCTCTGACACGGTCGATCAGGATTTCCTTTTTTTTTTCTCTACACCTTGACTGTGCTCTGAATTCGAAAACATTTTTTTGGACAGGTCGGTTCTTTATGATGTTTCACTATCCTAATACTACATTCAATATAATCTTTATAAATTCCTGTATTTTTCAGCAATAGAAAGTAAAGGTATTTTTAATGTTCGATCACTTCTTACGCAGGATGTTACATATTTCTGTCCTACAAAACATGAGACACCAATCTCGTTTGAGGATCCAGTTTGTAATAAATTTTCTCATTTGGAACTCAGTTCTAACCTAAGTATCTTTTCTGTCATATCCCTTTACCTTGGAACGCTAGTAGGATTACCCCCATTGTATTTTACAATTTCGGGCTATACTTTGACTCATGGATAAAGCACCATCTAAACCTGACAGCTACATTGCTAATAAAATTATGTTAGGACAACTGACGTTCATGTCCTTCCTCTATGTTTCATTACTCTTGTGTGCAAGGATGTATAAGATGCCAGTCCTCCTCTTGGACTTTCGGCTTTTCACTTGATGGGGAGCTGAGCTGTACCAGGACTCGGCTGCGCCGTCTTTACCACACAGGTATGTCTCTAGACTCATTTTTTACATGATAGGAACTGGTTTTACTATATATATTGTTTGTGAACAATGCAGAGGGACTCTTTTGTCATCCCAGCAACCTATTTACTTGTTCCCTACTGACATGCCCTATGCGTGTCCTAGTACGAACAAGTCCACTACACCCGAATAACACTCAGGAGTTTTACTTGCAGCTTAGTTAGAGCACGTTTTTGACTTCGTTTGGATGCAATAAGATGTCACATTGAGTTTTTCTCTTAATAATGGATCTCTACCTTAAGCTTGTCTAGGACAAGCGTCAAGTAACTGAATTTGGTATTATCTTTTTAACTACGGGTTCTTGTTTCTTGACTACTAGGTAAGAAATGTATAGCATGCACTTCTTATACAGGCTATGATTAGCAATACTTACACCTGTTCTTTGTTTTACAAAGCTTGGAGTCTTGCACTTGAAATCTTCATGCTCACTAAATTATGAGACTTATCTGAATTACCATATCTAGTCCTGCTTTCCTGTACTTACTACAAACACCTAAAACATAGAACATCATGTCTGAGTCATGCTGACTTCACTATTTGGCCGTGGATATATTTTGACATAATATTCACCTATAAATATGGTTAATACCTACAGATTTCTGATTTCAACTGCTCTTTAGTCTACTATTTACTCCCTGTACCTGAGTGACATTATATACATTGCTAGTTTTGATTTTACTGAGGCAAATAATTATCAATTATACTTCACAGCATTCTCTCTTTTGTTCGGAACCAGAGTTCTGGTCCTTTTGCCATACGCTTGGCCACCGTTGCATACTCCTAGAGAGTAAATGTTTGTAATCTTTCTGGAGTACACAATTTTTTTTAAAGTATCTACTTCTGTATAGGCAGCAACCTTATTCTCATTTTTTTTTTTGACTTATCTTAGTCAACTGTAGTTCCAATACAATTTGTATTTTTGACAAAGTACACTGTACAGAGATTATTCCATGACTTATTCATGGACTATGCCATTTTTAAAGGAACCACGGACTACTTGCATTTCCAAAAGGCGTGCCAGATTGTGATCGATGGTGCCATTTTGGTTTGCATCTTCAATAACTTTATGTCTCTTTTCACTCACCTAAACTAAGATTTTTTACAGAGTTACCTATCGAGATCTTCGCTGGTCTTTCCATTGCACCTTATTTGGCCACACGTTGCAACTCTAGAACCATGCTATTTTTTTTAGTCTGCATGTGTGTTTCAATATAAGCTCTTTTTGGTCATCCTTTTCACACTCTTATTGTAAAAGCACCTTCTTGGACTTTTCTACAGCTGTACAAGTTCATCATTCTTTACCTGTTTTCATCTTTTTTAGTGAAATGGTCAACTTTTATCTTATATTGTTCTTTGTCAAATATTTTGAGGCCTTGAAAAAGTCACAAAGTGACGAAACACATGTTGGCTGTTCATCCACAAAGAATACAAAGTTGTATAACATCTGCATGTGAAGAATATCTGTTGGCTCAAATGTTATAATAAACAGGAACAGTGCTCCTTACTAGTCCTTATTGTTTGGAAACTGCATTTTTCTTATGGTACTATTTTAAGTGCTTTGGTTCACAAATACTACACATTGGAGGAGGCTGTCATGCTTTTGGGTGGCACCCTGTACCCCATTTGACAGGGGTCCCCCCTATTTGTCAATCCACAACATTGGATAATATATGAGAGCTGCATAGCAATTATGATCTGCTGCTTGAAACTACAAGGAGAACGAGGACTGCCCAGCTGGAACCCTGGCCTGCACTCCAAAGAATTGCACTTTGAAGAAGGGCTCCTGCTGCACACTTGGAACTACAGCCCTGAGGGCTTTGCCTTGCTTCAAAAAGGATTAAGAAATGAACTCCCTTACAGCAATAGGTTAACAGATCTCACCTGCATCATCTCGCCCAAGAAGTCCCCAACCTGAAATGTGTTAAGTAGACTTTTCAGGCCGGACCATTGTGGGGATTGTAGTCCCAAACTTCCTAGGACCATCTCAGAGCTTTTAGACCCTTGGATGTGTGTTTTGGACACTTTGAGTCCTCAAAATGAACTTCAGAAAGAAGTTCAACTTTTGAAAAAAGCTCCATCGCTGACGTTGAACTGCAAACCTGCCTTGATTTCAGGTTTGCCCAGCTGAAAGCTCTGGAGCTCAAGACTTCCAGGATTTCACTGAGGCCTCATGCTGAGCCAAGTCAATGTTGTCACCTCAGACCCCAGCCTGAAGAGAAGCCTTGCTCGACGATAAGAGAAAATCCTCCAGGATAGTTTCTAAGTATGAACTTAAAATTTTGACTGGGGCCTTCAGCTTAGTGTATATGGCCAAGGCTCCATCATGGTTTGCCTCAAACTTTGACTTTGTCCCGATCAAGCGTGACCAGAAGTTCCAAAGTGGCACTATATGTTTTTAGCACTAGAAAGTGTTTATTGTTTTAAAATTCATGTCTCTGGTTCCCTATATTGGATTTTTGTCATTTTGTGTCATTTTAAAGATAAACATATTTCCTATTTTTGTGAATTGGTGTGCGATTTTTATTGTGTGTTGTGTCATACTTGTTTAATATATTGGTGTTTTTAAATGCTATACACACCTGTCTCCTAAGTTAAGCCTGCCTGCAGCCAGATACCAAGGGCTGAGCCATGGGCTAATGTTTTGAGACCTTGACTGGACCTTATAGTGAGTTGGTAACCTTAATGCTGGTGGTTAGTCCCTGCTTACCTCTATCAATATTCCACCTTCTAACAAATACTTAATGTATTAGCAAGGTGCTATACTATTATTAAACTCGGTAAAGAGAAGAGAGCCAAAAAAAAAAGACAGACCAAGATTCAGTAGAAGCTCCAGGTGCTAGATACGAAACTAAGGGAGAAAAATAGTGCCAACAGGGTGAATAATGGGATGTAAAATAAGGAAACTTTGTGTTGCAGTCCATCTTTACTTTGAAATAACTACGTATTTATGTTTCATATAGGAATACAAAAACTGTACTTTATCTTGGAATGAAAACAGCGAATAGCATTTTATGGACAGACCGGCATCCTGTAAACAACAGTCTACAAGGTCTGTCCATGTCTTTTTCCTCAAACTCAGGGCTATCATTTGCTAAACAAAGAAGCATAACTTATTTTCCAAGTGCTGAATTCTGCAGTTCTGCCATGGTCCTTCGTGTCGTCTGCTCTTCACTGCTAATGGAACTCCCTTCCAGGTGATCGTAAGCACAGAATTTCTAGTGTTGTATAGACAGAAAAGACTGTTAACCACACACTGAGTGCATCATAGAGCAATAAGCTGCCTGGGAGTGTGAGAAGTGTTCTCTCTTCTTCTGAACATGATTAACCTTTGGAAAGCTGTTGGCTCATTTCTCAGCCCAGATGTAACAGTATCTCCACCTTCTGAAGGTCCAGGGCTATCTGGTGGCATTGAGAGAAATTACAGACTAGTAAGCAACACTTAAAGAAACATTTTCCATAGGATAGCTCGGTAAAAGGATATTTTTTCCAATGGAACAAAATTTAAAGAAGACATCAAAACATCAAAGAATCATACATTTCTTGGACCTCTAATTTTGGATTTCTTTGTGTCATAACTACTGGAGGTGCAGCAGTTATGGAGGTTCAGACCGAAGCGGACGATTAGGATCAGGAGCAAATTGATTCAGTTGGGATGAAGGAAAGATCAAAAGAGGCAACTTCAAAGTAATGGTCACAGGACTGATCTGATTATTTATCACTAATGTACTAAATATTGTTGTAGAGATTTAATTTAGAATGTATGAACAAGTACAAAACAGAAGACGACACACTTTCTCTGAGCGTTGAAAGAAAATAATTTGATGTTGATTCAGAAAAGAAAAATCAGAAAGAAGTTGCTTATGCTTCTGTACCTGATTCAAACAATCAAAAGCCACTTGAACCAAAGGATCATCACAAGAAAATGCAATAAGCATGCATACATTTCTTACATAAAAACGAAAGGTGAAACATTCATGGCCCTATGTGTTGCCTTGGTATAAAACAAATCATAATTAGTAAATCGGAAGCCCAATTATTTTAAGTGTACATAAAATAGCCCTGTAGATATTGCTCCAACCTATTATTGGTATGGCCAGCCTGCTCTTTTGACTGGAAATGATAACAAGAAGAAAGAGCTTATTCAACTTTCAATGCCATAAACAAAAGCTTTCCAAATATGACCAAGGTATCAAGTACCACTATCCGTAAGAAAAAGTGTCTAGGCCAACCATTATCACATGGTATCCTTCTGGATGTTAAAGACCTGTTATAAAACCTGTTATATAAGCTGTAGAAATTATATCCCAAATTTCAGAATCTACTTTTAATGGCTATAAGTATCCAAAGGTTTGTAATTAAAGGATTATTGATGACCACAGATAAGAACAGGGATTAAAACATTCTCGAAAATTAGAAAAAACAGTTTGCGCTAAAGAATTCCAAGGAATAAATTCAATTCTTAGCCCCTCGATGACCAGACATGGCTGAGACATTACTCATTTTTATTACACACAGCAAGAATTCCGTAGTCTATTTTATATATAACAAATGCAACCCAATATGCCATCAAAGAACATTGTGCAGTTAGAGCATAGACAAAGAAAAGCATAGTTGACTCTTTTAACATTAAACTAAAACCAGTATGCACACACTGCTATAAAAGTCAGACTTAATTACAAAGTATATGTATGAGAATATTGCAGACAAAACTCTATTCATATTTACAAATAAATAAATACGGTGGTACTTAGGAAATTGGCTGTGTACGCACTTGAGTCATTTTGACCACATCTCAAATTAGAATATCATCAACAGAACTAAGAAAGATAGAAGCACTGTAGGGTTGTAAGAGAGAAAATAAGGCAATTACCACTTTTTTGGGATGGACAGAAACTCAATGATTGCAAAAAACAATGTAAAACTTACTGTGACCCAAGTCTCGGGTTGACTGGGAGAAAGGAGAATTCATAATAATGATCTCAATATTTGGAAATATGACTAGAGTGCTAAAATAGGGCAATTGTGTGACATACTCATTAATTTATGATGGGGAATCATTGAGTGAAAGATGAACCCGGGGATGGGGTCACTGAATGACCGGAAAAACGGAAAATAAATAGATAAATAATTGACTACTTACATGGGTGAGGAATCAATGTGTAACCATTGAAAAGGAACATACTTAGATAAGTAATTAAAAATTAGGACTAAATCAAAAAGTGTAGTGTAAAACAATGCTAAGTGCATTTAACAAAGGAAAGCAGTTGCTACCTCTCCAAGAGGTAGAGAGGTCAGAGAGATGCATAGGACACAAAGCAGTGCAATAGTAGCTATTTCGAGATATCACTACCTCTGCAAAAAATTAGGGTAATGTATGTTGAATTAAACAGCGCAATAGTTTCCGTCTCGGTCAGGAGCAGAAAAACAGCATGGCACAGCCATATTGATGCCTATATTCCACTATTTCCACCTCTGTGTTGTGAGTAGGACATCTGGCCTCACGAGACCTGGTGTGGTATGTCTACTGGGGCACGTGGCCCTAGTAGCAGGGAGTCCCCTTGCCTGTAGAGTGCAGGGCTGAGGCTCCTGCCCTGTAGGCTGCCTTCTGAAGGGACACCATCGGGACTGCTTGAGCCCCACTTCAATGCAGTGGATTCAGAAGTGAGGTGGGTCCTGCAAAGTTAATGTCTTGATTGACCCACAGTCTGGATTTATCCCCAATCTGGCAGTGGGCTACACTCTTTGTGCAGATACTTTGCAGGATCCGTGGGGAAGAGGCCCACAGGGACTGTCTGGGTCCGGAAGATCGACAGAGGTCTCACACCTATCTCAACCTCTACTCTTAGACTCTGCAGGAATGCTTGTGCTGCCCTATTGAACTGTGTGAAGGAGAATGAGGGCCTAGTGGGTCTCGTACACATATTTGCCACTGCTAGGGACCGACTGGTGTGGGTCCCTGCTTGCTCAGGTATGAAGCGAAGGCATGGGGCTTAGAAGGGGAAAAGGTTTGCAGCAGTAGAGTGCTCAGCCTGCTAAGATAATGAAGATCCCTGTGGAGATCTGCCGCTGACAAGGCCATTGACGGAAACACAGACAGATCTCAAACTTGACCAAATGCTCACTGCAATAGAAGACTCAAGTCTCGACTTATGCACTAGAGTGGATGCAGTGGGGATGAGCTGGGGCTCTTCCGCAAGGATCCGTGCAAATTGACGGAACAAGTTGCTCATATTGAACAAGAGATTACAGAAATACACCTATCTATGAAGGAATTGGACAGTAAGGTCTGCTCACTGACTACCAGGGTCAAGAAGGTGGAGACCCAAGCGGAGGATTCCAAAGGGTGATTTTGCTGGAATAAACTGCACATGGTGGGCTTTCCGGAAAGGGTGGAGGGTGATGATCCAGTGAAGTGCTTTGAGACCTGGCTGTCACAAGTGGTAGCTCCTAACCAGCTATCCTCCCACTTTCTCATTGAGCCTGCCCACCGTATTCAAGCGCAGCCTCCGCTGGCATGGGCACCTCCCAGACTGATTGTAGCCCGTGTCTTGAATTACAGAGATAAGGACACTGTTGCAGGGAGGCAGGATGATCGCTCCACCCAATATGAAAATACACAAGTATTTATTTTTTGGGATTACACAATGTAGGTGCAGCGCTGTTGGGCCTCCTTCTTTTGAGCTAACCATAAGTTGCGCAAGGTGGGCCTGCACTATATTCTACTCTTCCCTGCCTGACTTAAAGTGATGGTCAAGAATGAGAGCTACTTCTTCACAGAACCAAAGGATGCTTGGGACTCCTCCTCCTCATCCCCAGTAGAACACAGACCATCATCGGAAACTTTGAGACATCGCACTCGGTGGTCCTGTGACCCAGGTGCCACCCACCTCCAGGGCGCCCATACTCCTTAGCAGACCAGGGAGGAACAGGCTCAATCTGTGTTGCGCCAATTGCCTTGTGGGCAGACCGTAGATCACCAACAGTGCATCATTCTTAAATCTAGGACTCGCATGTGGACTCGTCTTTCTCCACGAGCAGTGTGAATTCTTTCAGCCATGATGCCACAAACAGTGGATGGCATTCTGTGAACACACCCTAGGGCAATAAAGCAACTCATCTCAAAAGATCTGTTCTTTAATACAAGATTACATAGAAGTAATGGGTCTCTTTGAAGAATTTGGTATCAGTACTTACGGCAACCTGGATAAGGTACGGTCTGGAGATGCACTGGCCACCCTCTTCATCTGGCTTCTAGACGATTCCGATGTGCATGACCATGCACTCAGTAGTACCCCTCGTATGGGACAGTCTTTTCAATGTTTGGGCGATCAATGTTTTTGGGGAGCTATGGGAGTAATGGGTTCAACTTTTTTTGTTTGCTATGTCTTACAGCACACTCTCATACTACTTTCTGTGGGCTATTGCTACTGTAGAGTAGAGCACAGTCATAGTGCAGCACTCTATTGTTAGTTTAGGGGACTAGCTCTATTCTGGTACCACTTAGATGACTTGCTATAATTATGTGGAATGTCCGTGGTATGGGTACCTCCAGGAAAAGGAATGCAGTCCAATAATATTTGAGATGGTGAGGGACATAAATCACCTTCTTACAGGAGACTCATGTGGTGGGTGGGGAAGACGTTGCCTGCAAAAACACTGGTTTGGGCACTTTTTTTGCACAACGTATCCTGTCTTTGCTAGGGGTGCATTAATTTGGGTCCATCCGCGGGTTCCCTTTCGTCCCCTGAGATTAGAGATTGACCTTAAAGGGCACTCTTTATTTGTGGAGGGGCAACTGGATGGTAGGGAGGGAGAAGCATACATGCCCTCAATGCAGTCATTAGTCCTCTCTCGTCTCTCCATAACACTTACAAAGTGTGCTCACATTCCGAGGATTCTTGGTGGGAATTTTAACTGTGCCCTAGACCCATGCCTTGACTGTTCGCACCTGTCTCTTGCAACATCCCCAGTGATTGCCTCTGCCACCCAACTCATGCAATACCTACAACACTGGTCATTCATGGACTGCTGGAGATTGCTCCATCCGGCCACTAGGGACTACTCCTCTCTGCATTACCTGCATGCGCACCTTTATAGGATCTTATGTGACCTGGCCACCAGGCTGCTAGCGATAGGTGTGGAGTACTTGGGAAAGACTTTTCTGATTATTTTCCCTTGCACTTGCAATTGGCATGGGGTGCGGTGCCACAGATGGCACTGCAGATGGCCCCCACCTGGAGACTGAAGCCTGCTCTGTTGAAGGACCAGGTCTTTTGTGACACCACTGCTGAGACCTTCTCCCAAAACTTGTCTGAAAACTGGGTACATCTTCTTCCCGATAGATTGGGAGACAATGAAGATACTTCTTTGAAAACATTGCATCTGCGCGCTTGTGGAAGCCAGGGCTGTTTTACATGGAGGTCATGCTTGTGAGGACTTCATAAAACAGAATGTGCAGACAAAGGCTCTGGGCAAACATGCCCAGCTTATTGAGCAATTGCGACATCTTGGTTTTCGTGCATACTAGGCTAAAATACATATGGATGGACACAAATCAGGCCTCCTATTGCCCCGGTTATTGAGTAGTGCTAACCCGACTTTGTCTATCCCCATGGTCGGGACTCCTCTGGGAACTCTGGCCAAGGATCAGGTGGGCATCTATGAGGCATTTCCCACACATTATTAAGTCCTCTCTGACCCACTATTTGTGGACCGTCATGATGCCACGCACTCCTTTTTTGAATCCATAACCCTCACAAACTTGTCTCTGATGGACAAAGATGAGCTCAATTCCCCTCTTACTTTGCAGGAGTAAAAGCAGCCATTAGGGGAACAGCAACCAACAAATCCCCGGGACTCGATGGGCTTCCAATCGAATTTTACAAGGCATGCAAACACCACTTACATCCTTAACTGTTAGAATTATACCAAGACACCCAAACGGGTGGCTATCTCCCACTCCCTCTGTGTGAATCATTGGTAGTATACCTCCCAAAACCATACATGGAACCATGAGACCTTACCTCTTTTTGACTGCTATCGATGCTGGGTTCTGATTATAAGATCTTGAATAAAATCATAGTGTGCACACTATATGAACACATTCCCTGATTGGTCCATCCGGATCAGAACAGTTTTGTGCCTGGGAGATCCACAACCTTAAACATTCGCTAGCTGCACAGAGAGATGGAGTTCTCCAACGTCGAGTGGTCGTATGCTGCATGCATGGTGCTGGACTTAGAGAAAGCTTTTGACACAGTAGATTGGGGTGACTGATTTCCATACTAACTGCTTTTGGCATACCAGACCAACTTCACTGCCTAATCCGGCTCTTATATACCGAACCCACAGCGCATGGTAAAATTTCCCAATGCGTCTCTCCTTCCTTTTCTGTGAGTATAGGAATGCAACAGGGGTGCCTGCTGTCCACTCTGCTTTTTGCCCTGGCAATGGAGCCTCCTGCACATAGTCTTTGGTGCCAGGTCCAGTACTGGGGAACTCCATTGCATGATGAAATGCATGTGTTTCGTTGTACAGGGATGATGTCCTCATCTCTATGCGTGATATCCGGGAGGGGATTGCTGATATTTATGCCATATTGCAGGAGTTTGGTGCTGCCTCTGGGTTGAGGGTAAGTTGGGCAAATTCCTGTTTATTTCCCTTGCACTCAGACTGTCCCTGGCAAGATTTGCTGGTAGACTAACAATTCTTGTGCTGGGAACACCCCATCTTTCACTATCTGGGGATTAACATCTATCATGCCACCCAAAATCTAATAGATGGCAATCTAACCTTGTTGCGCACCCAGATGGCATTCTGTAGCATCATTCAGTAGAGATCCTACCCTGCCATTCACAGTGCAGGGTAGGATCTCCTTATTGAAGATGGTAATGCTTCCCCCGCTGCTTTATCACTTCCATAACCTCACGGTCCACATCCTAAAATCTACATTCTGCACTCTACACTCTGCACTGGGTAGTTTCATTGGGAACAAGGGGAGGCTTTGTGTTTCGCTCTGCAAACTGCAGCTACCGGTTGAGAAAGGCGGGCTAGATGCTCCTAATTTAGAGCATTATTATTTGGCCTGCATGCTGGCTGGTGGGCCGCCACACATAAGAGCTCGGCCTTTCTTCATCTGACCGACCACTTAGGCTGATGCACCAGCTTGTCCTACCCCAGGCCAAACTCCCGCACAACACCAATTGGTTAGTAAAGATAGTGCACAGTAGCCTTCACTATGTCTGCAAATTATGTCACGTGTGACCCGGCACTCCCCGGAGAGCCCCTTGAATTATATTACCCCATTTACTGAAAACTTAGGCAGTGCTAGGATGAAGGCTTGGGAGATGGCCGGAGTCACTATACTTAGTGCATTATTCCAGAATGGAGTGCTCATGCCCTATGATAGCTTGCATGAGGAGTACAGGCTTCCAGCTGGTCACATTTTGGCTGTACTGAAGAGTTTGTGGGACATAGCGGACACAGAACCTGACCAACACCCACTGCTGCACACGCTACACATAATGGGCAGTGAAAGTAGATTCATAACATGGTTCATACGTGCCCTTGCATATACTACACAATTTGCTTGCAGGAACCCACAGATGCTGGGAGGGAGATGTGGGTAGAGCTCTCACATACAAAGAGTGGGAGAGAGTGCTTTATCACCCCTCGAATGTATCACGGAATGCTAAGTTCCAATATTTCCAACATAATATCCTTCATAGGGCCTTCATCACTCCAGCATCACTTCATCGCATATTTGGGACTCGCGCCACGTTTCCACGCTGTCTGCATCGGGGGCTGATATGGGGCACATGTTTTGGAATTGACCAGCTGCCACTGCGCTGTGGGAAGCAGTTTTTGTGGCACTGACAAAAGTTACTGGTCGCAAAGTGATGTGCACCCTAGAGGGCTCATTCCTAGGGCTATATAAGCGCCCCAAAAGCATCAAAAGCTGCAAACAGATTTACTGACTTGGCATTATCACTAACACGTAAGCTTGTGGTAAATACATTGGAAATCTCAGACGCTGTGCGGTGAAGCTCACTGGGGCAAAGCAACACTTAAATGGAGAGGGGCGGAGGCAGTGGTGCTCACAAGGGAAGAAGCTTAAGGGCTGCAGAAATACTCTATGGCTGCAGAGTGGGACATTCTATGGGCTAACTTACAAACTTATAGCGAAGGCCACCCTGTCTAGTTCTACCAAATACCTTTCTAGTTGACATGTATTATGTCCTACCTGTGAGGCAGACTTGCTGTCTGTTAGCACGCATTCGCTGATGGCCATGTGCTTGTATGTTTTTCCTAGCCTTTTTCCGATTACTGATGTACCTGCCTAGACTCCCCACATGTAGTTAGAATAATTCAAGCCTACAAGATACTGCACAATTATTTACTGCCAATTGGTGGCATTTTGGGTATCGCGCTTCAACCCCAATAAACATGTAATCGAATCAGACTGGAAAGGATTTCAGATAGCACCTCTAATTGTCCTGCATGATAGTAGTGTTGTTGCATGTTCTTATAAGTTTGGCTGGTTGCAAAAGATGATAATACGAACCATGACTTCCTTTGTTTTTGTACGTTGGCACATTGACCCTGTTCCATTTATGTGTATACACATAAAGTCAATGTGCTATGTCTATGTGTAACATTGAACGATGTTGTTATGAAAATGCAATAAAATGGTTAAAAAACCCATAAAAGCACACAATTTCCAAATGAGAAGCAATCAGTACCACAACGCACAGTGTTTCAGTTCTCCAAACCAGGGCTTGCCAGAATTCATACCTCAAGCAGAAGTCTCTTACACAGACCATGCTGAGCTTTTGTTACTCATTTCCCTGGGCCAAAGGGCAGGATCAAATTATTTAGCTGGGGGGGGGCGTGGCTTGGCGCCCGCGGTGAATGGCGGCGTCTGGGTAAGGCGCTCCAGTGGGTCCAAAGGTTACCGCATCTAGAGGCATCGTCGGGCGGAACCGGGAGTTGTACAGGACATCGGAAGTCGCACGGAATGCAGTGAGCGCATCAGCGTTATTGTAAACACTGCGGGAATGCACTTCTTTGACAAGTGAGTTTCCCAAGCGTTTCCGCGAAGTCGCGCCCGCCATCTTGCGTTGCTCGCAACCGGCAAAAGTCATTAAAATTGCCACGCTGTTGCCCATATGCACCTTGTGACTTTTTCTTTGCTTTCTTGGGCATATTTCTTCTGCAGGCAATCTCTGGATGTTGTTTTGAGGCATTTCTGAAATAATTGGATGTTTCTTCAGTATACTGACTGACAGATATTTTAGGCGGCCATTTTGAGTATTTCCTTGCTTCCTCATGACACAATCACCTCAGGGCAATGGCACCTTTTGAGACTCACACCACCCAAGTGTTGCACTATTCCTCAAGGTTTGAGCTACAGTATTCTTACTCTGCATGCTTGAGACCATTTTTGTGAAGTTTTTGGTTACTCTACCCGTGGCTCACTGGATGTTTTAATCTTGCTTTATCTGATGCTACTGCATTTTTGGTAGCTCCTCGCGCAGCTCCTTTTCTCAGCTTAACTTAACTGTACATAGACAAATTTTTTGCTCTTACTGCTGTCTGACGGCTGCGCTGGTGTCTTTATGGGGAGAACGAAAGGTGCTTTACGTACAACAACGCAGCATAAGCACGTTTTCATTAAAAACTCCAGGAATTTCACTGTATACTCTAGGCTGGTGGATTCTCAGCAGTCTGTACCAAGCTCCCAGGAGGCTGACATGGATTCCGTACCTGCACCATCTGGGAAGACACTTACCAAATGCCTAAAGCATAACCCCCCTTCTCCCCCAAAACCAGCTTCTCCGGTCTCTATGGAGATGCTGTTGGATGAAATAAGAGCCCTCCGGCCCTTTATGGAGGAAAACAATTCTAAGCTACAAATCCTTACGGATAACTGGTCTCAGCTCGACACTAGAGTCACTGCTGTTGAACAAAGTGTTTCCACATTTAGTGATAATTGTGCGAATGTCTCCCAGCTTCAATCTCAAGTATCGACACTCCAGAAGCACGTCGAAGATCTTGAAAATCGTAGTAGAACAAATAATCTACGCATTTATGGTCTGAAGGAGGGAGTCGAAGGGTCAGACCCCCTCGCCTTCTTTACTTCTTTTCTTCCCAAGGTGCTTCATCTGGCAGAAGGCACCACACTTTACATCCAAAGAGCACATAGACTAGGTCGTCCCTCCTCTAATTTGTCATCCTCACAAAGACCAAGAGGAGTAATTATATACTTTTTGGAATATACAGACTTGTTGTTGGTGCTATCTGCGGTCAAATTGGCTTAACGCATTACTTGGTATGGTTCAACTTTGTTTTTCACACAGGACTATGCCAAGGCTACTGCTAACAGGCGAAAAGCTTTTCTCAATTTGAGGCCAGCTCTCTGATCACTGGGTGCCCGTTATGGCCTCTTTCACCCTTGCCTGTTTAAGGTTACGTATAATAATAGAACAATAACTTATGAAGACCCAGTGAGGCTACAAAGTTTTATCAATTCATGTAACCCGACTGCTATGGACACTCAACGGTCTTCTTCATCGGATATTGCCTGAATTTGTGATTTTCTTGAAGTTATATAGTCCCTAACCATTCATACGTTTAGTGTTTGATTTCTTCCATGTTCTAATATTCACTCATTGTTGGTTTTGTACATACTCTTCTCAATTATTCAGGTTCTAATCTTTCCTGTATGGAGTTGTACACAAAAGTTGTTTCTTTAGTTTGCCTGGGCTTTGTTTCCCTTTTCTTCTCCACGTCCTGAATTTTGTTTGATTACTGGTTTGCTGTGATCTTCTTGTTTACATGTCCTCCTGTTCATCTTATATTGTACTCTTTTATCTTACCCTTTAATTGTTGTCCTTTGTTTTAATAGATTGTATATTTTTGGTTTAATCAGCCTAGTTTATCAGTATACTGCTGACGTTCCTGTTTTTGTTTATCTCAACACACATTCTAATTATATATTTCAATATTTCAATATTTACTCTAACCTCTTTGGTTTCTTCTGGATCCCCCCGTTCAGCTGACCCTAGCTGTGTCGCCTACTCCATGTGGTTCCATCCCCTTCATGTATTTTCCTTGAGTCTCCCTACTTGTAGGTATGTTATTTGTTAGTATGTTTTTCGTTGCGTTCTGTGTTTCATGTTCAGCAATGTATTCTTTTATCTCTTTCTTTCACTATCTAACTTACTCACAAGCTTTCTTTCTTGTGACTTCTCTTTTTCTTCTTCTTTGGCTATGCTCATACATCTTTTATAACGTGCATTAGTCTAAGCTCATTTTATTCATCCTACTTTCTCATTTTCCTCTTCATATTTTCCACTGTCCTTATGTGGATTTAGATTTTAGTTTCACAAGCTTGGACTCTTTTATTGTTGTTTATTCTATTATATTGAATTGGACTGGAGATTAAAATCGCTATTTGCTCTTTGATTTCATGTGTTAGGTCACTTAAGTTGGTTTCTTGTAGCATTAGGGGATTAAATTCTCCTATTATACTTCAATTATGTCAGTTTTTAATTTTTATTCTTTTTATTCAATTTTCGCGTTTACATTAGCTGTCATATTCAGAGTTGCAAATACAGTGCTCCTTCAGTTAAACTTCACTTTACATTATTTGCTGTTCATATAAAGTCTAAGGGCCCGATTCACAGAACTAACTTAACCCCTTCGATGCTGCGCAGATTCCGCCGCTGTGCTGACGGAATCTTGCGCGGGCGTGGTCATGACGGAATGGTTCCGTCATGAGCACAGCTCAACCGTGGGTCATGACGGAACCATTCCGTCATGAGCACCGAAGGGGTTAAGACAAAATCCTAAACTTACTACCATTTTGGTATTCACAGAAGGCACTTACTCATTTCGGTATGCACAGAAGTTAGGAGTCCTAACTTCCTTCTGTGAATACCGAAAGTCTTAGAGTTAGGATTTTTCTCAGTTTAGGAGTAGTAAAGTTAGAACTCCTAACTTTAGGACTCCTAAATGCCTTCTGTGAATACCGAAAGTCTAAAAATTAGGATTTTTCTCAGTTTAGGAGTCGTAAACTTAGTCAACTAAGAGGGAAATATAGAACCCTTATTTGAAAAAAGGCCTGGACAAACATTATCTCTCTGTATAAAGTGTTAAAGAGTGCTACATTATCTCTCTGTATAAAGTGTTAAAGAGTGCTACCCAGCGATCTTCTGGTACAAACACTTCCGGAGTGCAGTTACCACAACTATTGCCAATAGCAACAGTCTTCAGAAAGTTCTATAGTCATGTATCCCAGGAGCTTCTTGCATCTGCGGCCGTTGGTACTCCTCGCAATCTTTTTTAGCCTTAAGCAAGCAAGCTTTATTCGTCCTCCTTGCCGATGTTATATCCCTCTTGAGCCCTTCCTGCACCAGACTGCACCAGATCGAGATCAAAGGAGACGCACTGAGGTGGATTGCATCATTCCTCACTGGAGGAAGGTGGAGAATCTGCCTACTCCCCTTCACTTCGGAACCCAGGAGCACCATCTGCAGCAACAGCATCCCTTAAGGTTCTTCCCTAAGTCCCACCCTTTTCAGCACCTACATGACGCCTCTATCTGACATTGTCAGAACCCACGATCTCAACATCATATCCTTTGCCGAAGATACCCAGATCATCCTCTTGCTCTCGGGCAGAATCCATTAGCAACCATTCCTCCTTCTGGAAGGACACCTGGTGGTTCACCAAACACAGACCTAATCACACTCCAAAAGACCACACCTGCAACCTCAGCATCACCCTGGACAGTAAACTCACAATAAAACAGCAGATCAACACAGTCTCCTCCACTGGCTTCCACACTCTCTGCTTGCTCTGAAGAATCTTCATATGGTTCGCCATCAGCACGAGAAAAACAGTCAAACAAGCCCAAATCACCAGCTGGCTGGACTACGGCAACGCACTGTATGTAGGACCCACCACCGAACTCATGAGAAGGCCCCAGACAACACAGAACTCAGCATCCAAACTGATCCTTGACTTGTCCAATTTGACCCACATCACCCAAAACCTGAGAATCCTCCACTGGCACCTCATTCACGAAAGATGCAAAATCAAGCTACTGACACAATCCCACAAAGCCCTCTGTGACCAAGGACCTGCATACTTTAACTACCACCAATCATTCAGAAACCTCTGCTCTGCCTCCCTCGCCCTTGGTCAGACACTGCACATCCGCTGTAGCCACAGTGATGGCCACTCCTTCTCCCACCTTGCTTCCAGAACCTGGAACGCCCTAACAATTCACCTCCGAACATCACCCTCCCTGACTGACTTAAGGAAGAAACTCAAGACCTGGCTCTTTAACAAAACTGAGTAATCCAGCTCCTGGATACTCCCACAGGTGATACGCTGCACTCTACAAGTAATGATTGATTGATTGATTCTTTAATGACTTTTATCCCCATGGTGATTCTACAGGCTGATGTTAACCTAGGACAGGTTATAGATCTAGCTTGTGCCTTTCTAATCACGTTTGTGAATAAGGATTGTAGAATTTCCAATTGCTCTGCATGTTTAGAGGTGAAACTAAAAGTGCTCCCCACGGAGTGCACAGTAGAATCAAAAGATTCAAATGTATTTACTATTGATTCATAAACATTTGCCTTAATGCATTCGGTACCACTGATGGTGGCCCATTTTATGTTCCTGCAATTGTTTGTAAGATCTAGTGGAATTCCAAAAGAACCAATAGTATTTTTAGGGATCTTACCAAATAGAAGCGAGCTAAACTCATAAAAGAAAGGTGTTATGGTCACTGTCTGGCCAATGAACAAATTTCATGTCTGTCATATATGACTAAAGCCATAGATCTAACAATATATAATCAATGAAGTTGGTGTACAAACCTCTTTTCAAAGTAGGATGAGGGAAGTGATCAGATTTAGTACACCCTTTTACAGCTTTTGGGCCATGATCTCAACAAAGGTGAAATAACTGAGATGCCCCTTTTGGTCCTTTCACGGCTGGTTTGGTTGTAAGCTCAGGAAGACCCCACTCAGAATCTTCCCCAACAATTAACGCTGAAAGAGAATCGAGTGGTTTTAATTTAGTGTTACAATCACCTGCTGTGATCAAGGGCCAAGTGGAGGAAGGTGTTCTCAACCAGAAGTAGTAATATATTTAATGACTGTAATTTTACACTATCATGGACAAAGTGTATGGAACTATTCAACACTACTATATGTTCAATCAAACAAGGTCTATTATTAACAATATGTATACAAAAGATATCCTTTGAGCCTGTTTCCAGCACTTTTACCCTCGAGTCATGTGATTTTTTTAACCAAATTATTAAACCCCCTGAGGCACGACCAGATTTGGCTGGAGTAGCATTGATGTTAAAAGTAAGCTACACAGACCCATAGACTGGCACTATTGCCCATATTTCCTGCAATGGAATAATTTGGTGGGTATCTATAAATTCTCCCCATTCTGGGTCACATAACTTTGCAGACCAGCCACATTCCAAGACATGAATGGAGGCAGAATCCGGCAAAACCGTGCAGGAGATTATATCAGATGTCGCTTGTCCATTGGTGGAGTCACTAGTGTTTTTGTTCAGTGTAGGGCATTGACTCAACGGGGATGCATACTCAATCTGGGGGTGTGTTATGTCAGCATCAATGTGGGTGATCTGGTCCAGTGACTGATGAAGTCTGTCTACATCTGATGTGGCCAGGGAGTCAGCACTGGCCACTCTTCGTTCCTGTGCATGTTTTTGAAGGGCAGCATGTCTTGTGTTGGCCACTTGGTGAAGATCTAAGGATGGAGTGATATTAATACATATTTTAGTAACATCATGTAGGGGGGTACTATGTTCCAAAGCTATTAGACCTTCATTTATTTTGTTGTTTACAAATCTTACAACAATGTGGTCTAATCTATTGTCAAAACTTACTGTAACATCTCCCTCCTAAAATGTTGTCCCTGATTTGTGACCAACAGTTGCAAACTTTACAAACCCAATGGATGACTTAATTTGTAAGAGATTCATTATTCTCTGTCTGTCATATGTCCAATTGTGGGACATTTATAAAAAAATCTCCTCACCCTGATGTTCACTAGCCCCTCTCTCCCTTATAACAAGAGTCCAAAAATCGGTCCCTTTTTCCTTGATGGCTGGGCAACTGGGTCCTTCTGGCCTCCAATAATTGGCTGGTGGGGGGGCAGAGCGGTGTATATTACTTTTATGACCAATAATTGCCTTATGCTTGTGTTATGTCTTAAATTAGAGTCCTTTGTGCTGGGGTAATAGAGGGACCAACACTAGCTGTTCTTGCAGGGTTAATTTGAGTGCTGGTCGCTTGGGGGTGGATTGTAGTCATACTGGCATTTAATGGAGGTTCAAGCCTCCGCTTCTCATTAGTCCTGCCTAGCAGAACAGTTTGTTTATCCACCTTCTGCTGCAATGCGTTCCTTAGTTCACCTATTTCTGCACTTGCAAGTAGCAACTAATCAACGACAGTGCTGCCCTCGGCGATGAGATTTACACTAGGAGCTAGATCACCCACAGGCTGTGACTCCTCCTTCGACTGAAGGGCCCCGTACCTGTTGGACCATTCAACATTTGCCATAAAGGGAACCTGGCAGCTTGCTCCCTGCCCTGGGGCTAAATCTGCCTTGTCCGTCATGGGGCTAGGAAGTGTCCCACTTTTGGTAATGGAAGTTGAATTAACTGCTGACTCAGTCTTTTTTTGCGCTGGGCATGCCTTTGTTAAATAAGACTTAATGTCTTTACTATTGGATTTGCTTCATGCAGATGCACCTGTTAGCTTTCTTTCCCAATAGACCTTTCTCTATTAAACCCTCAGGGGCAGATTTACATCTGCATGGATTCGTCAGTTTCCCTTGCGCCACCATAGATGCGCCGTATTTACGATACCGCGCACCATGGCGCATCTGTTAGCAAAAAAGTCACACATTGCTGGAGTCGTGTCGCACACACGATGCAACTCCAGCAATGCATGTTGCGGCGTATTCCCAATACACTACGTCACTCCTTACACCTGCTTCAAGCAGGCGTAAGGTTTTGACGCAGTGGCGTCCTAAAAGTCACGCAGTGAAATCTTGTAGATTTCACTGCGTCACTTTCACAAGGATTTCCTGCGTGGGAATGCCTACCCTTCATACATTATACCTGATGCAGGTATAATGTCACACATGGCTTTATAACGTGACGCATCTCCCTAGATGCGTCACGTTGTAAATTTGCCGCACGCAACGGCAGCGCAAAAGTGTTGCAAGGGGCTTGTAGATCTGCCCCATGGGATTTCTAAGGTACAATTAGATGCTGCGTGATTTGCTGGTTTCCCTAGAAAAGCAACAGAAATAGCGGCCTAAGCAGCCTACGCTGCTGGGCGGGGATGTCAGGCAAACTTCTTAGGCACCGACTGACAAACCAAGAGGTTAAGGAAGGGTATATCATTACCTCCTCAGTTGATATCAAACAATCCAGGAATGCAAAAACACCACGATGGGTGCAAATAAAATCATTCACTAACACTTACAACCATTTTGGTATTCACAGAATACACTTACTACTTCTGGTTTTCACAGAATGCAGTTACTACTTTTGGCATTCACAGAATGCCGTTACTACTTTTGGTATTCACAGAATGGACTTACGACTACTAACTTTACATCCGCACTCGGGCCGGAATTTCCGTACCCGGAGCGGGAGTTCCTCACCCGGAGCGGGAATTCTGCTTCCGGGTAGGAATCTCCACCTACGGCCCGGAATCTCTGATTCTGGGCCGGAATATACGAACTGTGGCCGTTGATCATTTTAGCCAAGGGTAAACATCTGTCCAAGTGCCTACCATCCCCCACCATGCATCAGCTGACACACTGCAGCCAATCCTAGCCCTGCAGCATGTATAAATGCAGAGCAGACACACACAAACCATTTCAACATGTCACTGAATGTGTTTGTTGCACTGCCCCTTGCCATGCGGCAAAACTACTTGAGGAGGAGGATCTTCAGACAGAGGATCAACCTATTTGGAATGTCCAGCCAAGATGTAAGTGCCAGGTACCGTTTCCCTCCAGAAGTCATCTTGGATATGGTATGTGAGTGGGAGCAGGACCTTGACTCTGTGACCTGCTGCTCACATGCAATACTAGCATATCTCAAGATCCATTCTGCTCTCCATTTCTTTGGCACTGGGTCTTTCCAAAGGGTGTCCAGTGACCATGTAGGCATATCCCAGGCGAGCCAGTCCCGGTGCCTGCATCAGGTACTGAGATGCATCACTGCTAGAGCCCACAACCACATACAAATGTCACATACACTGGGCATGAGACAAAGGGCAGCACGAGATTTCTATCTCATTGCACAATTCCCACATGTGCTGGGTGCAATTGATTGTACCCATGTGGCCCTTCAGCCACCCTGCCGCATTGCACACATCTTCTGCAACAGACACCGATGGTATTCCATCAACGTACAAACTGTCTGTGATGCCAGTGGGAGGTTCATTAATGTGCATGCTGTGTTCCCAGGCAGTACCCATGACAGCTTCATATTCCGCATGTCACCTCTTGCCCGGCGGATGGCTGCGGGCGAATTTGGCAGCATGTGGCTACTGAGTAAGTACCAAGCATTACAAATGAGAGAAATGTGTTATTGAAATGTCTGAATGCCCCCCAACATTAACCATTGTACAATAAGAATCATAAAGCTACATACATGGCCCAACAGATACTGCATGTACTAAAGTATAGATCATGTCCTGTGCAAATCAAAGAGGGAAACGTACCCAACTGCCCTTTCTTCACTCCTCAGGCGACACTGGGTATGCACTCTCCCCACATCTCCTCAACCCTTACAGGCGTGCAAACACTGTACCACAGCGTAGGTACAATAGGGCACACACACGGACTCGAGCCATCAGAGAGCACAGTTTTGGTCTGTTGAAGTCGTGATTCAGATGTCTCGACCGTACAAGGGGTGTGCTGCTGTACTACCCAGAAGACGTGTGCAAGATCATATTAGCCTGTTGTGTTTTGCACAACATTGCTTTAACACATGACTTACACATACCGCTGGAACCTCGGCTAGCTCTGAATCTAGGAAACCGGGCCATTGCACGTAACCAAGGTCAGGGCATGCAAGTCCGTGATCAGCTCGTTGCCACGTTTTTCACATGACCAACCTGTAGTGTCATGGACAAAATGTGGTTTGCTGTCTGTTGTCTAAGATGAAACTTGGATATACACGACTGTGTCAATAAATTCCTTACTGAGACGACTTTGTAAGCCACACTAACTGCATGTAAATCACAGCTGTTGAAACAGGAGTCAAAAGGTTAAGCGTGCTTCAGCTCATGTGCCCATGTCAGCGATCAGTGTAGTGGATGTGTAGTGGATGTCCCTAAAGAATCTATTGATGCAGATGAAAAACGATACATGTTCTGAGAGACCTACCCAAACCTTATGAGGATGGGTCACTTAATCACAAAAGGCCATAACCATTGCATTCTCAGGCCTGTGCCCTCAACAGATTTGACTCCCCCACAAATGATGGGCCCACAACGTGAGTGATGATGTCATGGGTGCATCAGGTACCATGTGTCTGTGATATATCCAGACTGCTGCACCCTAATGTTACGTAACACATTACACAACTCTGGTAATGGGCACTCAATATGGACTACATGTACCATAATGCAAAGTAGGTGAAAATGAAACTGGGGTTTGCTGTTGAGTCAGCCCCCCCTTCCGTGCAGAAATGTCATTAAATGGTCTGTTCCCCCTTTTGTTACATATTCATATTTCTCACCTGCACTGTCATCTCATTTTTTTCCGCAACAGAACAGCAGGATGGCAGTGGATTTGATTTCTGATTGTGGATGGATCAGGATGAATACAAAATGGCTGCCAACTAT
The DNA here is from genome assembly GCF_964204655.1 of Triturus cristatus. NCBI lineage: Eukaryota > Metazoa > Chordata > Amphibia > Caudata > Salamandridae > Triturus > Triturus cristatus. The sequence goes on from NC_140589.1 coordinate 188,957,342, forward strand.
TTCCTGTGATGTATTTCCTGCCTCCCACTTCCTGTAAAACATTTCCTGTATGAAATAACGTGTTCCGCGTCATTATTGGAGTTTACGGCCCGAAAACGGAAGTTCCGATTTCAGAGCGTAATGCGTGTGTGTGTACCCACCGCTCCGGAACCGGAAACTACGTTTACGGGCCGTAAACTCTGAAAATGACCCAGAACACATTATTTCAAACCGGAATTGTTATACACGAAGTGTGAGGCAGGAAATACATCACAGGAAGTTGTTGACAGCCATTTTGTGTTTATTCTCTAGTCATCCTTTATCACAGATCAGATCCTCTGACATCCTGCTTCTCTCATCTTTCTTATTTGCCCCAAAATGGCTGAGGGTTATAAAGAGAAAGCACCCACTTTCACTGAAAGGGATTTAGACATCTTAGCTGAGGGGTGCTGTCCAAATATCCTCAGCTATATGTGGACCCAGAACATCAGCTGAGCAATGGAGCCCGGGCCAGGCTAAGGGCCAACATTGGGGAGCGCTGCAGTGCAGTGGGAGTCCACACCAGGAGTTCTAGGGTATGCCGCAAGCGCTGGGAGGACCTAAAACTCTGGTCCCGGCACAAGGCTGAGGAGCTGGTGGGCCTGTCTTTCCAGAACTATGCGCATCATCCTCACCTCTCCCCACTGTACAGGAGGGTCTTGCGAGCAGCTTGGCCGACCCTCCATGCTCAGCTGGAGGAGCATGAGCAGCAGAGACCTGGTAAGTGCATCATATGCAATATGTGTCCTGGAGTAGGATCTGAGTGAAACAGTGCTGTACCATTGTGTGTCCCATGCCTCCATTCACTCATTCCGTGTCCATGCAGCTGTCACCAAGATTAAAAAGGCACACTGTGGCATATGGACTGTAGAGGGCAGAGTGCATTTTGGGAGTTGTAGTTTCTTCATGACAACTGGGTAAATGAGCCACACTTGTGCATTCATATTGAAATCTGCTCTGCCAGCACCACTACAATTGAAACAAGGAAATCATAACTGATGTGTGCATTGGATGAGCAATGGTACAGACACTGTTCCGTGTGCGCATGGCAGGCCAAAGGGTATTGGATGCTGTGACTTGCATTGCATTTGTAGAGTTTGGGCTCCAATTGAGACAGATCATCTTGTGCCATGGAGTCAAGACAGACTTTGAGATCCTTGCATCACTCTTAAGTGCTTCTAAATTTGCAAGGTGTGTCCACTGACAGACATCTCACCCTCAGTGGCCTGTATGACATTTCACATGTACAGGTAGCTGTCACAATGAACCCCCACTGTTCACCGGTGTACTGCTGTGCCTTATCAGTCACCAAAGCCAATATGTGGCACTGGATTGTCAGATTATGTGTGGGGACAGCAAAACGCTAGACTCACAATGTAGCTAAATGTTAGACCTGGCACCTTGGCGTGAGTTTCCCTTCCCATTTTTGATGGTGTGCCTCGATTGTTTTGCTGGTGTTGTCCGCTCAGGGCACTGCGCCACGGCTAATCCGTGCCGCAGTGCAAGTGCTCCCGAGGTAAAGTGTACCTGTAATTGATGTCCATGATTGGGTTATTGGATTCACTGTCAGTCCCCAGTAAAGTGCACCAGGGGTGCCAGGGCTTGTGAATGCCAATGCTGCTGGTGGGCTTGCAGCGCTGGTTGCGCCACCCACGGAAGCGGCCTTGTAAAGTGTGTCTAGGGTCTGCCACCGCAGACCCTGTGCGCGGTCCGGGACCGTCGCGCTGACTGCGCAAGTGCCCCCACTTGCCAGTCCCTAAACCTTCCCTTACCTACATAGTAGCCACCCCTCTGGTAGGCCCAAGGGCAGGGTGCATTGTAGGCATAAGGTAAGACATGCCCTGGTGTGTGTGGCATGTCTTAGTAGTGAATTACAGCCCTTTCCGTTCTTCACTATTGAAGGCTACCTGCTCTCCATAGGCCAGAATGGGCTGCTGGGATCACGCCAACGCTGTGACCCCAGTGGACTCAGAGAGCATGGTAGAGTGTCAAGTTTGGTATGCCTGAACTCAGAATAATAAAATACTTCTTGTAGTCAAGTTTATTTTAATATCCTGGGTTTGTAAATACTACTTTTAGAAAGTTAGTATTTACTGACCTGACCATCTCAGTCCGCCTCTGCTGTGTGTGTGTGTTCTGCCCAGCAACAGTAAGGAGCAGGGTTGGGGAATCCCCAGAGACAGGTTGGCTGCCAGGTGGTGGGTAGAGAGATTACACCTGGATGGGTGGGAGGAGTACACCTTGACTCTTGAATAGACCTGTGCTCTGCCACCACAAAGCCGGCGCCACCCCCTGTGGGGCGGCTGATGTCTCTGCCCTGCTGCTGAAAGGAAAGAGCAGAGCCACAATAACAAAGTGCTCCAGAACTGGACTGAGCCAGGCCTAGGCCCCCTGGCGCTAAAGAACAAAAGAATCATGGTATAAAAGTAGGAGCCTGGCTCCTAAGAAATCAGAATCCTGTTTACCACAAAGAACCTCTGCCCGACTAGAAGGAGAAGAAGACGCTGGAGGAGCTGGCCTGCTGCTTGCCTTGCTGAGAAAGGAGAGGAAGAGACTTACTGAAAAGACTTTGCTACTTTGTGCTTGAACATTCTCCAAGGGCTTGATCTGAGCTTGCCCCCTGAACTGAACCCCAGGAACAGTGGGTTCTCTGTGCTTCTTGCTCGTCCTCCAATTCGAGCCGTGTGTGCATCCCGCTGGAAAAGAGACTGCGCCCCTCATCGCCCCTCCTAGGGCCGTGACACCCAGAAGCTCGCCTGCCTCAAACCCGTGAGAGCCCCGCTCCATCCCGAGCCGCTCTCTGTCCCCGGGCCAGGCCGCCTGCATCCCTGTCACCGCCTGCTACTGGAGCGCGCTGAACGCGCTATCACCCCTCCTGCCGGAAGCCGTCCGACGACTGTGATCTACGCCGGGCCATCCAGCTGCACTGACTGTGCCCTGTGACCCCGCTTCGCTATCCTCGGACATCTCAGGCCGCGCCGCCCCCGCTGTGGAGACCCTCCTGCACCGCCGTGCTAAAGGGTCGCGGGCCGCGCCTGCCTACTTGCCCACACCTGCTGATTGAGGACCCAAGAACACTTCCCAAGCTGAGAGTCGCACCGACCTGTGCCGACTCTCCACATCACGAAAGAAGTTCCAGTATCGGGCTCGGGGCCCGCAACGCCTTATTTCCCCGTTCGCAGGAGTCGATCTCTGTGAGTACTGGAACTACAAGTAAAGAGACTACGAACTGTCCATTTGAAACTACGAACCAAGAACATTTGCCTGCTGTATAACCTGGTGGCCTAGCGAAAACGTTATTGGTCTTGTGATAAGTCTGTTGAGATATATATACCTTATTTTTACATAAAGAAACGTATTTTTATATATATCCAAGTCTGGTGTCCGTTTCTGGGGGGATTGATGTATTTACTGTGTGTATGATTGTAAGTGCTTAACCAACAACGCCTGAGGAATCGCCTTGGCTGCTCACGCCACGCACCTAGAGGGTGAGCAAGGGTCATTCGCGAGGGGTTATCCTGCGCCCTGACGTGGAGGAGAGGGTTCCTGCTTGACACAAGGGCAACCTTGCGCCAACCAGAGATCCCCGACTCTAACATTGGTGGCAGCGGTTGGGATTTCGGATTTGCACTTGTAATTTGCATACAGTGAATTATTAATCACCAGATAGTGAGAGCAGACCAAATAACGCAGCCACAGGTTTGTAATTGTCGAACTTTGTTGAGACATCTGCCATTACTGCAACCATGCCTGGCTCACTCTCTGCTGGAAGAGCGCTCTCTGTGATTTCTGGAATCGATGAGGTGGATTGGGAGAGACTGGAAGGCTACACGATGGAGCAATTGAAAGGCTACAGTGTACAATTCAGAGTCCCCCATGCTGGATGCAAGAGGAAGCCCCAGTACACCAAGGCGTTGAGAGCCTGGAAGGAGTCACGAGACCTACGGAATGCGGGGGACATCGTTCCACCCGACAACCTTGAGGAGCCCAGCAGAGTCCGGTCGCCAGAGGAGCTGGCGGACAGGGCAGCAGACAGGGCGCATGCAATGGAGATGGCAAAGTTGGCAGGACAGATGGAAATGGAAAAGCAGAAGTTGGCCCTGGAGGCACAACAACGCCAAATGGATCATGATATTAGATTGAAGGAGTTGGAGCTGAAGGCGAAAAGTTTGGACACCGCTCCTTCTGGTGGCAGCACTCCACCAGCGCAGGTAGAGTCCAAGGTGTACATCCCCAAAGATGTAGTAAAGGAGTATTTCAGAAAGGATGACATAGGGCAGTGGTTTAGGGCCTACGAGGTGGCCATGTCCTCACACCGGGTCCCTGAGAAAGACTGGGGAGCGGGGTTGTGGGGAAGGTTCCTTGCTGAAGGGCGTGACACACTGTTAGATTTACCCTTAGATCTCCAAACCTCATACCCCCATATGAAGGAAGCTTTAATGACCAGGTATGGGTTAACTCCTGAGCTATATAGACAGAGGTTCAGGGAGACCAAGAAGATCCCTGAGAGTACGTATGTGGAATATGTGACCTTTTTCTGCAGAGCGCTGGATGGTTGGGTGAAGGGTAGCAAAGTGAATGATTATCAAGGGCTGCTTGATTTAATTGCATGGGAGCACTTGTCCAGTCAATGTTTTCCTGAGCTACACCAGCACCTGATAGATAGCAAGCTGTCCAACCCGAGGAAGCTTGCTGAGGAGGCGGACCGCTGGCTCAGCACCAGGGTCCACAAGGGTCAAGTGGGAGACTCCGCCAAAGGTGGGCAGGGTCCCCAGCAGAAGAGTGGGGGGGACAAGGGTAAACAGAAGGGGTTCCAAAAAGGCCCCCAAAGTAATTCCCAAGGGAACCCGCAGAAGGGTTCTCAGCCTCCCCCACCCCCGCAGCAGAACGGGGCCCCGACAGGTAGACCTGTTCCAAAGGGGCCCTTCAATTGTTATAAGTGTGGTGATCCGGGTCACATTGCCTCTGATCCTAAGTGTCGCCTGTTTGGTAAGACCGCACCCACTGGTGCTCCACCCCGGCAAGTAGCTAGTGTTAACTTTGGGGAGGAAGTAGCAGTCCAGGAGGGTGGGGGTCCCGGGCAGATGACCCTAGTCTCGCTAGGAGACAGTGAGATGGTCCCTGTAACCTACCTGCCCTCTAACACTAAGAAATATGGGCAGGTGGTGACCATCAATGGAAAGAAGGTTGAGGCTCTTAGAGATACAGGAGCCAGCGTGACCTCGGTGAGGCAACACCTGGTGTCTCAAGAGCAAATTGTACCCAATGCCTACTGTAGGGTTGTCAATGCTGACAACGTAGAGAGTCGTTGTCCAATGGCTCAAGTTCCCTTTGAGTGGGGGGAGGTCTCTGGTACTCTACAAGTCGCTGTGAGAACTGACATGCCTGTAGACTGTCTGCTAGGGAACGACCTGGAGAGTTCCCCTTGGGAAAAGGTGGAGAAGACCACGCATCTGAGGATGGTGGGTCTACCCGACTGGGCGTGCGTGACCACCCGGTCCATGGCAGCCAGTAGGGGTGTTGAGAGGGTCCTGGAGCCTGAGGGAGAGGTCCAGGAACCGGCCTTAGGGAGAAGGCGCAGGAGGCGCGGGAAACCGGCCCCCGAAGTTCCCACGGCCCAGGAGGAAGTAAACCCTGAGGGGGATGCTCTGGAGCCTACCGGGGAACAGATTGCCGAACTGGGAGATCTGCCTGAGCTGACCCATTGGCAGCAAGAAGGAGGTCCCTCCAGGGAGGAATTCTGCAGGGAGCAGAAAGAATGCCCTTCTCTCGTGGGTATGCGGCAACAGGCTGCAGACCAGGCCAATGGTGTTCAGGCCAAAACACACTACGTGTACTGGGAGAGCGACCTCCTGTATTCCGAGCCTAAGGCTGCTGAACCTGGGTCAGCCCGTGTGCTGGTGGTACCCCAGAAGTTCAGAACCTTCCTACTGGGGCTGGCTCATGATGTGCCGTTAGCAGGACATTTGGGGATGGACAAGACCTATGACAGGCTTGTCACCCACTTTTACTGGCCCCAAATGCATAAGAATTCAGATTCCTACTGCAGAACCTGTCAGACTTGCCAGGCAAGTGGTAAGAGCGGAGGGAAGCACAAGGCTCCTCTGCAACCTTTCCCTGTGGTCGGTACGCCATTCCAACGAGTGGGTATTGATATTGTGGGGCCTCTGGACCCCAAGACAGCCCTGGGCAACAGGTTCATCCTGGTCTTGGTGGACCATGCCACCCGGTACCCTGAAGCCATCCCTCTGAGGACAGTGACAGCCCCCGTGGTGGGACGGGCACTGATGGGGATTTTCTCCCGAGTGGGATTCCCTCTAGAGGTGGTGAGCGACAGGGGGACCAATTTCATATCCACATATATGAAATCCCTGTGGAAGGAGTGTGGGGTAACTTACAAGTTCACCACTCCTTACCATCCCCAAGGAAATGGGTTGGTTGAGAGATTCAACCGAACCCTCAAAGGCATGATCATGGGCCTGGACGGTCCAATGAGGCGTAAGTGGGACGTCCTCTTGCCATGCCTGCTCTTCGCTTACCGAGAGGTGCCACAGAAGTCTCTAGGGTTCAGCCCCTTTGAGCTTCTGTATGGTCACCCGGTAAGAGGACCTCTGAGTTTGGTGAAGGAAGGCTGGGAGCAATCTCCCCGGAAACCTCCCCAGAATGTATATAGTTACATGCTGGCCTTCCGAAACCAGACTCGGCGTTTCAGGCAACTTGCTGAGGCAAATCTGGAAGCCAGCCAGGAGGAGATGAAGCGGTGGTACGACCGGAATGCCACTCTGGTAGAGCTTCAACCTGGACAAAAGGTGTGGGTCTTGGCCCCAGTGGAGCCGTGTGCACTTCAGGATAAGTGGACAGGTCCATTTGAGGTTGTGGAGCGCAAAAGTCCTATCACCTACTTGGTGGACATGCAGACTCCCAGGAACCCTTTGAGGGTCCTACATGTTAACCGCCTTAAGCCCCACTTAGAGAGGACCGAAGTGGGCATGCTGCTGGCCACTGATGATGGAATGGAAGAGGAGACCGAGCCTCTTCCTGACCTCTTAGTGGCCTCTGAGAAAGATGGGTCAGTGGAAGGAGTTAACCTCTCACCCTCCCTGACGCCCGAACAACAGGAAGATTGCCGCCACTTGCTGGGACAATTTTCCGACCGATTCTCCCTGGTTCCTGGTGTCACAGATTGGTGCGTCCATGATGTGGACACAGGAGACAGCTTACCTGTAAAGCACAAGGCTTACAGGGTAACTGACAGGGTCAGAGCCTGCATTAAGGAGGAGGTCTCCAAAATGCTTGCGCTAGGGGTGGTTGAGTCCTCCAGCAGTCCTTGGTCCAGCCCCGTGGTCTTGGTCCCCAAAGCTGCTGCGCCGGGAGCCACACCTGAACTCCGGTTCTGTGTGGACTACAGAGGACTCAATTCAGTCACGAAGACTGACGCGCACCCCATCCCCAGAGCTGATGAGCTCATTGATCGGCTGGGGGCTGCCCGGTTCCTCAGCACGTTTGATTTAACGTCTGGGTACTGGCAGATCGCCTTGACCGATGGGGCCAAAGAGAGGTCAGCATTCTCTACACCAGATGGGCACTTCCAGTTCCGAGTCATGCCATTTGGGATGAAGAATGCCCCTGCCACCTTCCAGAGGTTGGTCAACCAGGTACTGGTTGGGCTGGATGCGTTCAGTGCCGCCTACCTGGATGACATCGCAGTGTTCAGTGCCACCTGGCCTGAACACCTGCGCCACCTCTGGGAAGTGTTGATGGCGCTGCGCCGAGCAGGCCTCACGATCAAGGCAAGCAAGTGCCAGATCGGGCAGGGTTCCGTGGTGTACTTGGGACACCAAGTGGGGAGTGGCAAGGTGGCACCCTTGCAACCCAAAATTGAGACCATCCTGGCTTGGGAACCCCCCAAGACGCAGACCGCAGTGAGGGCCTTCCTGGGGCTCACTGGGTACTACAGGAGGTTTGTCAAGGGCTATGGAACGATCGTTGCCCCCTTGACAGAGCTGACTTCGAAGAAGCAGCCCAGGAACGTGATTTGGACTGACACCTGTCAGAAAGCTTTCGACACCCTGAAGACTGCCATGTGCACGGCGCCCGTGCTCTTGGCCCCTGACTTCTCCAAGGAATTCCTAGTCCAGACAGACGCTTCAGAGCATGGTGTAGGGGCTGTTCTCTCACAGGTGACTGAGGAGGGCTGGGACCAACCCGTAGCCTTCATCAGTAGGAGGTTACTTCCACGGGAAAGTAGGTGGAGTGCAATTGAGCGAGAAGCATTTGCTGTGGTCTGGGCGCTGAAGAAGCTAAGACCCTACTTGTTTGGGTCTCACTTCCGGGTTCAGACGGACCACAGGCCCCTCAGATGGTTGATGCAAAAGAGGGGTGAAAACCCGAAGCTGTTGAGGTGGTCCATCTCCCTACAGGGTATGGACTTTACGGTGGAGCACCGTCCTGGTACAGATCACGCCAACGCTGACGGTCTGTCCAGGTATTTCCGCCTTAGTGACGAGGAACCCCCTGGGCAAGGGTAGTTCTCCCCACATTTCAGCTGGAGGGGACACGTGTTAGACCTGGCACCTTGGCGTGAGTTTCCCTTCCCATTTTTGATGGTGTGCCTCGATTGTTTTGCTGGTGTTGTCCGCTCAGGGCACTGCGCCACGGCTAATCCGTGCCGCAGTGCAAGTGCTCCCGAGGTAAAGTGTACCTGTAATTGATGTCCATGATTGGGTTATTGGATTCACTGTCAGTCCCCAGTAAAGTGCACCAGGGGTGCCAGGGCTTGTGAATGCCAATGCTGCTGGTGGGCTTGCAGCGCTGGTTGCGCCACCCACGGAAGCGGCCTTGTAAAGTGTGTCTAGGGTCTGCCACCGCAGACCCTGTGCGCGGTCCGGGACCGTCGCGCTGACTGCGCAAGTGCCCCCACTTGCCAGTCCCTAAACCTTCCCTTACCTACATAGTAGCCACCCCTCTGGTAGGCCCAAGGGCAGGGTGCATTGTAGGCATAAGGTAAGACATGCCCTGGTGTGTGTGGCATGTCTTAGTAGTGAATTACAGCCCTTTCCGTTCTTCACTATTGAAGGCTACCTGCTCTCCATAGGCCAGAATGGGCTGCTGGGATCACGCCAACGCTGTGACCCCAGTGGACTCAGAGAGCATGGTAGAGTGTCAAGTTTGGTATGCCTGAACTCAGAATAATAAAATACTTCTTGTAGTCAAGTTTATTTTAATATCCTGGGTTTGTAAATACTACTTTTAGAAAGTTAGTATTTACTGACCTGACCATCTCAGTCCGCCTCTGCTGTGTGTGTGTGTTCGGCCCAGCAACAGTAAGGAGCAGGGTTGGGGAATCCCCAGAGACAGGTTGGCTGCCAGGTGGTGGGTAGAGAGATTACACCTGGATGGGTGGGAGGAGTACACCTTGACTCTTGAATAGACCTGTGCTCTGCCACCACAAAGCCGGCGCCACCCCCTGTGGGGCGGCTGATGTCTCTGCCCTGCTGCTGAAAGGAAAGAGCAGAGCCACAATAACAAAGTGCTCCAGAACTGGACTGAGCCAGGCCTAGGCCCCCTGGCGCTAAAGAACAAAAGAATCATGGTATAAAAGTAGGAACCTGGCTCCTAAGAAATCAGAATCCTGTTTACCACAAAGAACCTCTGCCCGACTAGAAGGAGAAGAAGACGCTGGAGGAGCTGGCCTGCTGCTTGCCTTGCTGAGAAAGGAGAGGAAGAGACTTACTGAAAAGACTTTGCTACTTTGTGCTTGAACATTCTCCAAGGGCTTGATCTGAGCTTGCCCCCTGAACTGAACCCCAGGAACAGTGGGTTCTCTGTGCTTCTTGCTCGTCCTCCAATTCGAGCCGTGTGTGCATCCCGCTGGAAAAGAGACTGCGCCCCTCATCGCCCCTCCTAGGGCCGTGACACCCAGAAGCTCGCCTGCCTCAAACCCGTGAGAGCCCCGCTCCGTCCCGAGCCGCTCTCTGTCCCCGGGCCAGGCCGCCTGCATCCCTGTCACCGCCTGCTACTGGAGCGCGCTGAACGCGCTATCACCCCTCCTGCCGGAAGCCGTCCGACGACTGTGATCTACGCCGGGCCATCCAGCTGCACTGACTGTGCCCTGTGACCCCGCTTCGCTATCCTCGGACATCTCAGGCCGCGCCGCCCCCGCTGTGGAGACCCTCCTGCACCGCCGTGCTAAAGGGTCGCGGGCCGCGCCTGCCTACTTGCCCACACCTGCTGATTGAGGACCCAAGAACACTTCCCAAGCTGAGAGTCGCACCGACCTGTGCCGACTCTCCACATCACGAAAGAAGTTCCAGTATCGGGCTCGGGGCCCGCAACGCCTTATTTCCCCGTTCGCAGGAGTCGATCTCTGTGAGTACTGGAACTACAAGTAAAGAGACTACGAACTGTCCATTTGAAACTACGAACCAAGAACATTTGCCTGCTGTATAACCTGGTGGCCTAGCGAAAACGTTATTGGTCTTGTGATAAGTCTGTTGAGATATATATACCTTATTTTTACATAAAGAAACGTATTTTTATATATATCCAAGTCTGGTGTCCGTTTCTGGGGGGATTGATGTATTTACTGTGTGTATGATTGTAAGTGCTTAACCAACAACGCCTGAGGAATCGCCTTGGCTGCTCACGCCACGCACCTAGAGGGTGAGCAAGGGTCATTCGCGAGGGGTTATCCTGCGCCCTGACGTGGAGGAGAGGGTTCCTGCTTGACACAAGGGCAACCTTGCGCCAACCAGAGATCCCCGACTCTAACACTAAAGAAATAGCCCAGACCCTATGTGGATGCGTGGCCCACATTCGGCACTTGTCTTGTCCCATACAATGCTACAAAGCAGATGACACTTGTCCAGACATTAAATAGCTGTGACTCCATATCAATGGCCAAAATCAAATAAATCTGGACTCTTCATGTTCTCCTTTGGTGGACTAGTTTTGGAACCTGCACATGTAGCAGTGACAGGACACACAGATCACAAGAATGCCAAGGTTGAGGGTTGGCCGATACAGTTGTGTATGCCACAAACATTCACGTGAGATGTCCATGTCAGACTCAATTCAGTAACTGACAGTGAACATACACGTGATGTAAGTTCATAAACATTGACAACTGTAGAGTGTGATCAGAGGAAAACAAAGTCTGACCTTGGCTCATCTATGTATGTGTCTCGTCCTGCATGAAACAACCACCACATTAGGATTTTGCTTACATTTCAGCAGGCACAGCTGGTGAAATGGAAGGACAGCAGGACCAGGTCCGGAGCACGAGGCCATCAGTGCGCCGGCGGCTACACCCTCCTTCCACCAGCGAGGAAGAAGAAGATGAGGAGGGACACTCAACACCAGGAGGCAAGGGGATTGCACCCACCCGGACTGACAAGGAACACCCTGATGCTGGTGCTACCTCCCGGGTGGAGGCTGTGGACATTGAAGGTGGGGGGGAAGAACCCGACATCTCTGCCCATGATGTGGTGGAGAGCTACTCTCCCCCAGACTCTTCACCTGTAGGTCCTGAAGGGGTGTCCCCAGGGCAAGCCAATATCCAATCTGGGCCTGCCATCAGCCCCTCCCTACCTCTGGAGTCCCCCATTCCATCGGGGCTCCAGCTGCATCCCCTGCAACCAGTCCCCCTCCTCATAGCTGCCAGCTCGACCACAACATTGGCTTCGGACTTGAGGCACCACATCCCTCCTGTCCCCCCAGGCCCCTCCCGGTGTTGTTCCTCCTGTGGCTGTGCCAGGGGACTTGAGGTGGATGTGTGAGGGTCAGTCAGACATGTCCGTTCGCATCATGCTACAAGTGTGTCTGGAGATACGCATGATGCGAGAGGACATTGTCCGATCTCTGGCCACCCTCACCACCAGCATCAATTCCATGGCCAAAGCCATGTCGTCTGTTGTCTCCCAAATCCCTTCCCGTATCACCGTCAATGTCTCCCCCTGTCCGTTGCCCCACACTGTTTCCCCCTGTACTCCTAGTGTGTCAGAAATCCATGTGATGCCTGTTCCTGCACACGCCAGCCGTGTGCCTGCATCAGACTCTGAGGATCTGGACATTGTGGTAGTAGAGGATGACCAGAAGGACACCTGACTTTTGATTGAGACGTCGTCCTGAACAATTATTTCATTTTCCCCTTGTAAATAGACTGGTTTCCCTGACGCTCCCTGACGTGTTATATTTTTGTTGCCCCACCCCAATTCAAGTTCCCTTCTCCATCTGCATTAAGATCATCGTTTGTTTTCCTTTCTCCTTCCAAACGGATGGTTATTCTTCTGTTCGTACATAAATATCTTTGAGGAATTCTACTTACTTTAACTTGTTTGACTTCATTTTGAATGTCTGGTTCAGAATATGGACACATATTTGGTGAGTCATCTGCTATGCACATAATGGCTTGTTGCAATGATGGGTTACACTTGTAACTGTGTCACACACACACATACCACCTCACATCTCTAGGTCACCTACATCGTTATACAGGACATGATACACAACAGAATCTTAGTTTTGTACATCTTTATTTTTTCTATACACATATTCACGTGGTCAATTTGTATTGGGGTTCTTGTCACTGGCGATCGTGCTTGTGACATCGCAATTTTGGAGGTGATGATCGCTGTGAGGGGTCAGGTCGGGCTCGTCGCCTACGTGTAGATGGGTATTGTCCATGTGCCTGTACAGGGTGATCTACATGTGCAGGGGCAGATGGTGTATGCACATTTCGTGTTTGTGCCTGGACAAGGGCTGGTTGTGCACGGGGTAGGAGTGCCTGTACAGGAGTTGGTGGTGGTTGTGCAGGTGGTGGCAGTGCCTGTACAGGGGTTGGTAGTGGTTGTGCAGGTGGTGGCAGTGCCTGTAAAGGGGTTGGTAGTGGTTGTGTAGGTGGTGGCAGTGCATGTACAGGGGTTGGTGGTGGTTGTGCAGGTAGTGGCAGTGCCTGTACAGGGGTTGGTGGTGGTTGTGCAGGTGGCGGGAGTGCCTGTACAGGGGTTGGTGGTGGTTGTGCAGGTGGTGGCAGTGCCTGTGCAGGTGTTGGTGGTGGTTGTACAGGTGGTGGGAGTGCCTGTTCAGGCCGCTGGTGTGGATGTGTACCTTTGCTGTGGTGCTGTGCAGTTGGTGGTACAGGTGTGTGGATGTGCTGTCCTGCAGGCAGATATGATGGCTCCCCTCCCTGCGTTGACCATGAAGGGAGACTTTTGATCACTTTCAGCATGCCCTTCATCATCTTCATGGCCAAGGCATGGTGTCTTGCACTCTCTTCCCTTTGGATGGATATCATGTCTCTCATATTCCTGGACATGTCCTGCCAAGTTCTATCCATCCTATCCAAAACTTGGCTCAGCTTGTCCACCACCTGAGGGAATTGGACCATGTCCTGCAGGGACATGTCTGACAGGGTAGCCCCTTTGGCAGGAATGTCCTGCCTCACATCTGTCTGCTGTTGGAAGAAGTCCTGCTCCCACTGGCCATCATAGCCAGGTGCAGGCTCTCTCTGCAGGTGTCTGCCATGGATGGGACAAGCAGGTCCAACAACAGGGGAGGGGTGGCAGGTGGCAGCCTGTGGGCAGGAGAATGGTGCTCAGGGGATACCTTTACCACAACATGAGAGATGGCAGGGATACACTTTATAGGGAAGAGCTGGTAGGGGAACCACCATGTCGGTCCTGGACGTGAGGGCTATGAGGGAGTGATGTCTGTGTTGGGATGCATGGGAGCTGTGGCTGGTTTGCTCTATGCTGGGGACAGGCAATTGTTTGCTTGGGAGGAGGCTGACGAACATTGCTTGGCGGAGGATGTGATGCCCTGACTGAATTTGGCAATCTGGCACGATAGCTCTCATTGGCATCAGAATCGTCATCCCCGGAGTGGATGGACATGTAGTCATCATCATCCACCAAGTCGATGTCCTCAGGAACTTCCTCCTCCTCTTGAACAGTACTTGCTGCCGACATAACTGCTTGGAGGATCAGGGGATTCTCCCCTCTGATTCCCCGTCAGCCCGCACTGGTCATAGGTCTGTCATCCTCATCCTCAGCATCCCCTGGAACACAGAGGTTGCAACCGTATTAGTGATTGACCTGGTATTACATGTGGTGCATAGTAAATCAAAAGGGAGTGGATCACTAGTCCCAAAGAACCAGGGTGTGCAAAGGCAGTAAAGGTACTGTTTTAAAAAACCCTCAATCACGTTATAAACGTTTCAGATGTTAGCGGTATATTTTCGTTCTCCGCTTCGTTATTGGTAACGTGACAGCATCATCATTGGGTTTGTTGTAATGCTTTCTCCACCTGGAGATCGTACCACTGGTTGTTTTGGTAGTGATCGTAAATAAAAAAGAGTGAGTTAGGTGAAGTGTTCAGTGGTGAAAAAAATGGAAATAATTAAAATCCAACAGGGCTAGTAAAAAATCTTTAATTGTACTAGATGTTGGAGAGTTTAATCAGTGTGCACTCAGGGGTGAGTTAGGACCCTGTGCATTCTAAAAAAGTGTCATTAAAAAGGTCGACATGTTTCAGCCCTTGTTGTGCCCCGAAGGGTCACACGGGCTTTCTTCAGGACCTAGGAGGTGAGACAAAGACCTGAAAATTCACAGGGTCTTTAGGGTGAAATGATTTTTGGGTTAATTAATCCAAAAAGTAACTGTTCATTTGAACCTGTTTCCCGTTACTGTGGGCAACAGCGGGTATGGAGAAGGGCGGTCGCTCGCGCTCTCTTCGGCGCTGGACGAGGCTTCTGTGCTGACTCTGCCCTAGTTGACCCGGTACTGAGGTGCAACACAAGGGTTTGTATTAACTGCACTTTGCATCAACAGCTGAGGATCATGTGACCTGGTTAGGGTACCACCACAAATGACAGCTCACACCATAGCACTGAGGTGTTACACGGAGATGTACATGATACAAGCAAACTCACCAGCTCCAGCCTTAACTTTCTGTCCTTTCGCGTTCCCCCCTGGTGTCACCTGCTGAACCTGTCTCCTCATAGCTGTTGTAGACATAGCTGCCACTGATCCAGCAGCTGTAGAGGGAAGTGATAACATTCTCAATGATCTGCATCACTAATTGACAGACAGGCACATGACACTCCTGATTTGTATTTCACTTTGTAAACAATGACCCGGACTCCTCCGCATTACACTGATTCCACCTTTGCCGTTAAGACTCACATTTTTCATGAGTGTAATGTTGTCTGTTGACAAGTCAGAAAGGAGTTCATGTGTGAGATGTGCAGAAGTCAGGGACATGATGTTGCTCATTTGTGCTTCCCTACCCATGAAGTCACACAGCTCATTTTTGAATGAGAGAACACAGATTTCTTATGTCCATCCTTTGAGTGTCCTCTCTTTGCATACTCTATTTCCACCATCATGGTACTACTTAGCTGACGACGGTTGGTGTCTTGTACAGCAGACATCCAAACCTCATTTGTCAAACACTCACCTATATATGTGAATACGGTAGGAGAGGAGGCAAGCAGAATGCAACATTTTGTTATGATCAGACATTGCGGATAGGCTGAGAAGCTTTGATGCCTTCCGCCTGCACTGGATTAGCGTGTTGCTCTTCAGCCAAGTTATTTTGCAGGTGTAACTGCATGATGATTCACCTTAGCAGCCCCTACACTCATTTCAAAGGTACACAACTGGTATCAGTGTGGGCCTCAGCCATACCAATTTCATTATGATTTAACCATATATATTTTGCTAGGGATTTTTCCTATCATTGAATTGCAAGCCTGTTGTGTTTTGGTCACTTCATATGACACTTTGTAATATTGTATGTCCATTCTGCACTCAATTGGCATACATTTTGTGTCATCCTTTCATTAACCACCAGGGTCTGATCTTGCATGTGTTCAAAATAATGCCATATGTGAGCATATTGTGATGCAGGACAACAGTGTTGTACAACACATACAACATACGGTGGAGGTGAAAGGCACATTTAATGAGCATTCAGCCTGATTTATTCTTGGCTTTACTTACCTTGGCCCAACACCGGAACAGTGTGTGGTCCCTGAACAGATGTCACAGCCAACCTTGTAGCAGAAGTCAGTGTGTGTCTTTAATTCTGGGAGGAGCTCATTTTACCTACAATGATAAGTGTGTTTTGCAACTTTACATTTCTGCAGCCACATGTGATGCACTCAATTTCTGGCACAAGGGATGAGCACAAGCAGTTGTGGGCACCACTGTTGCAGAAGTGTGTTATACTTAATATCATGAGTGATCCCACATATAACTTAGAATGGGCCCACTACCTAGATGCAACCTATATCACAATGACATGACTACGAATCCTGAGGTAAGGTCCACTATCGTGTTTTGTTGATGGCCAACAAAAAAGCCAGCCAATGTAAGAAGTACATGACCAGCTGTGTGGACTGGGCAATTTAATGTATATTGGAAACATTCGAAGTTGGACAGTGGATGCATTGTCAATACTACTGACACTGGTATCTCACTTCTTGTTCATCATTACCATATTTGTGCAAATTCGATTTCTTGATTAGGTCTACAGACACTATTACAATATAGTGGGGACACCCTTTTGACTAGTTGTGGCACTCGATTACAGGATTGGATTCCCAGGTCCGGAACTGTTGGTGAAATACATGTTATGTTCCACAATTACAAATGTATGATGAGCCAAGACATGTTATATTTTGTCTTTCGCTGTTCACAAATATCATTTGCTAAAGGTGAATGTCCATTGACAACTCCAATAGTAATGCAGCTATTTGTTCATCTCTGGTTGACTTTCATATGTGGGCACTATATGTTCCTCTGTCGTCTCCTGACAATGTATGCATTTTGATCATCTCCTGACCAGTTTGACTTAAAAGTTGGTGACGGTGGTATGCAATATCGATTCCTCCCAGTAGATGCAGGGACCTCTGCTACTGCAGTTGTCTGTGCTCCGGCTGAATGTGCCGCAGACTGGGCAGGTAGGAGCAGTGGTGCATTGGGGATGTAATGGTGTGGCAGGGTGGGAAATGAACAACAGAATACGTGTATGACTATTTTGATCTGATGATTCTCTCCCCTTCTGCTTTGTGATTTAGGCTGGCACAGGGTGATTTACTTCTTGGATAATTTGTGGCAGGTTTACAAGCCCCTTGAAAAACATTTACACCGCCGTTGCGTCACTTCTGTGACACAGCGGTGGTGTAATACAGGCGACACATTTCGACTTATTCACAACGTGACGCATCTATGGGGATGCGTCACATTGTGAAGCCCTGCGCAACATTAAACCTGCGTCAGCTTTGATGTAGGCAGGGTGGGCGTTCCTTTGGGATATGCCTCGTAAAAGTGATGCAGTGTAATCAACGAGATTTCACGGAGTCACTTTTCATAGGCTGCTGCTACGCAACCTTACTCCTGCTTGAAGCACACGTAAGGAGTGAGTGGCACAGAACGTTAGGTATGGGCGGTCCATGGACATTGTTGGACCTGTGTCACACTTGCGACACTACTCCAGCAAAGCACCCCCCTAATGCCATCAGATGCAACACACATCTGTCTATCCCTGCGCCACAGAGCACCGCATTGTAAATGCGACGCCTCTGAGGTGGCGCAAGAGTTGAATTGTGTGTTGCATTGGTACTGGTGCATCCCTGCTAATATTTGTCAATTGCTACTTAGCAGGGTTGTGTATATACAGCAACAGTACTCTGTCCATGCTTTCAAAAGTGGGGGAGGGATTTGCCATTTCTAATGCAAAGGATTCTGGGACTTGTGGTGCTACATAGAGAGGGTGTCACATGAGTCTCTGACTGACTATATTTTTATATACACTTTGGACAACTTCCTTACTCACAATGACAGTGCAACACAGAGAATCTTTTCATGCACTTTTTCTTTTCATCCCATTTACCTGGTACCACATAGCGGACATCACTAACAGGCAGCCCATGGTCCAAGTGGGGGTGTATTGTGGTAAGGATATCCTCCTCCAGTGGGGTGAGATGGATGCGGGGTCCAGAGTATGCAGCAGGGAGGATCCTGTTTAATTCGATCCTGGAATACTTCTCCTTCACCCTCTGACTTTCATCCTGCCACTTCTTCTTGATGTCCTGGACTGTGCACCTCTCCTCCCCCAATGCTGTGACAGCAGTAGCTAATTGCTGCCCTAGGGCTGCCTGCTGTGTGCCACTGGTGCAGTAGGGTGGGAGTCCATAAAGGCGTTTGTGGTGCCTCACTATATACTCCACAAGCATGGTGGTCTCCTCTGCAGTGAAGTTCTTCTTACTCCTTATTAGTTCCATCTTTCTCTGGCGATGTCAGCATTGTGAACACAAACTCTTTGTGGCCAAACCTGTTCCTTTAATGTGTGCTGCTTTTATATGTTTTTTGGTGTTGGTCAATTAGTGTTGATTGGCTTCAGCTGGAGCGTGGTGGGGGATGGTAGGCACTTGCAACATCATGGCAAAATGGAGCTATTGGTTGGGTTAGGCTGCAGTGTGTCAGCTGATACATGGTGGGGGATGGTAGGCACTTGGACAGGTGTTTACCCTTGGCTAAAATGATCTACGGCCACAGTTCGTGTATTCCGGCCCGGAATCAGAGATTCTGGGCCGTAGGTGGAGATTCTGGCCCGGAAGCGGAATTCCCGCTCCGGGTGCGGAATTCCCGCTCCGGGAGCGGAAATTCCGGCCCGAGTGCAGACGTAAAGTTAGTAGTCGTAAGTCCATTCTGTGAATACCAAAAGTAGTAAGTTCATTCGGTGAATGCCAAAAGTAGTAAGTGCATTCTGTGAATACCAGAAGTAGTAAGTGCATTCTGTGAATATCAAAATGGAAGTACGTTTAGGATTTTGTCTTAAGTTAGTTCTGTGAATCGGGGCCAATGTCTCATTCCAATAAGAGGCCAGACAGAGGGTGCATGGTCCCCTGGTGAAGATGTAGATCAAGGGAGACAAGGTCAACGTTTGTGACTTTGGGTCGTGGGCCAGGAGCAGCAGCAGCAGTGTGTGTTTGCAGATAAAACGTCAGAGGAACCAAGTTGCACACTACCGGCGGGGTCCCACTCCATCTAGGGGTTCAATAAAGATAAAGTCACTGGCATACTGTTTATTGAGGTGCCATTTAACCTAAAAAAAGGCACTCAGGACTTGTGGGCCCACCCTTGCAAAGAATCCGTAGGGGGAAAGCTCAATAAGGTGCTAGTCATTAAGCCCTATTGTTATTCGAAGCTCTTTACGCTCTCGCAGATGTCCTGACATAAAGACAACGGGGTGACCCTGCCCTCCCTCTTCCTACTACTGACAGATGCAGGACAACCATAGTCCATGCAGGTAACAGCAGTGAGGTGGTGGGGCCGGTTAGGGGGGATTTGGAGGGATGATGCAGAAGGAAAATAAAATAAATTATGAATTTTCCCTCTGCATCTTAACCTTGAAATCCCCCCTTACCCGGCCCCACCGCCCCACTGTGGCTGGTGCAGGAAGGGCCCGCCCTTGTTCGGCTTTGTCCGGACACGTACTGCACTGTGGTAGGTGGAGGGCAATTTTCAGCACTTATCACGCTTAAATTGTCAGCAGTCCCCCCTCCAGACAGCGATGACTTGTGGTATAGGGAGTCCTTAGCAGCAGCACCAGAGCAGACTCAAGCACGCCAAATGTCCTGCATCGTGGTAGGTGGAGGGCACTTTTCAGTGCACGTCATGGAGTAAATGGCAGCAGCCTTTCCTTCCAGCCTTCCAGGCAGCGATTGCTTGTGGGACAGGGAGTCCCATGTAGCAGCACCCGGGCAGACACAAGCACACCAAACATCCTGCACCGGAGAAGGTGGAGGGCGCTTTTCAGTGGGAAGCATGGGGAAATTTGCGGCAGCCCCTCCTTTTCAGGCACCAATGACTTGTGGGGTAGGGAGTCCCAAGCTGCACCACCAGGGCAGAAACAAGCATGCCATACGGTTGGCTCTTATCTACATGGGTACCAAGCCACCCATTTCAATTGATCAAAAAAATGCACACGATTATATTCCGTTTGGCACACGTTTAGTATATAAGATACATATTGAAGGGGCGAGGCACTAAATTATGCTCCTCCACCAACAATAAATTATAAAGATACAGAATGATTGACTATTAGTCCAAGGGTACACATGTTAAAATTGGAGTGGAATCAAATGAAAAGAATGTCTAACAGAAGCAAACCAGGAAGAACATAGCTAATGATCCACATAAAAAATGAGGTCCCTCAAACACTGTATTGAGTCCTGCTGCTTCAGCACACATGAAAAGAATACAGTCACAATTCAGCAGATGCTCATCAAGAAAAAGTGTTTTTTTTTTTTTTAATATTTTTATTAAGTTTGCAAACAAAAAAGAAAATAAACACCACTCATCCAGTGTAATGCTTAGCAGAAAATTACTCCAAACGTATCCCAACAATTCAGCACAGGTACAGTAGAGACACAAAGACATTCCAAATGTATCATACAGTCGTTCCCATCCCCAACCACTGTTAGCGAAGGGATAACTAGTCTTGGTCACTGAGTTCAGATTCTGATGGGTGGGGGCTCACAGATGTTCCCTCTGTACACATTCCATCCACCCCACACCTGGGACCATTTTTTGGGGCACCCTCTATGTACATATACAGTTTTTTCAACCACCATTACATGGTCCATGTCCTGGATCCACTGCGCCAGTGTAGGCGCCTGCCCCGATCCCCATCGCTGGGCTATATTGCGTTTTGCCAGCATGAGCCCTAACGTCACCCAGAGCTGTGTCTCTCTCTTGTGGTCCGTCTGTTCCCAGATATTGAGGAGACAGCGCCGAGGTTCCGGGAGCGTCAGGACTCTGGTTACCTGGGAGAGCGTATGCAACACCCCCTTCCAATAAAGCGCTATGACAGGGCACTCCCATAAGGTGTGAAGGAAGGTTCCCTCGTGGCCACAGTTCCTGAGACATTGCGGGGACTCCGCCCGTTGCAATTTGAATAGGAGTGTACGGTGTAGTAGGTGCGGTGCAGAATTTTAAGTTGGACAAGCCTTAATTTGGACGATATGCCCACTTCTTTGGGGGATGACAGCGCGGACTGCCACTCCGTCTCATCTAAGTCTCCGAGTTCTGCCTCCTATTTACTCTTAAGGATCAAGAAAGGATCAGGGCGATTATTTATTATTTTCCGGTATGTTAGGGACGTCGCTCTTTGAGTCAGATGTTCCGTGAGGAGCCGGTCCTCCAGGGGCGATGACTCCGGGAGCCGTGTCCCAGGTGGAATCGCCGTCCGGAGTGCGTGGTGAATTTGTAAGTATCGGAAATGTTCGGTATCTGCCAAGTCGTAGTCTGCCTGCAATTGGGTAAAGGTAATCACCTATCCCCGTTTCCAGAGGTCCCCGACCCTGGAGATACCAATAAGATCCCACTGGTGGAATCCCTTGGTCGTGCGTAGTACCCCAAGCTGTTTCGTGTCCCAGAGAGGCGTAGCCCGGGTAATCCTCCCCGCACAGCCCATGGTCCGCTGTGCCGCAAACCATATCCGGAGGGTGTGCGCTGCGGGCCCTGCCAGGACGTGACCTCTTTTCGGGATATAAAGGGCTCCCATCACCCCTTCTGCCCCTAGCAGTTGCCTATCCATACGGTACGCAGGGTCGTCACCCGGCACATGGAGCCATTGGTTTATAATCATGAGTTGCGACGCCCAGTAATAGGTTTTAATATCTGGGAGGGCTATACCGCCATCGTACCATCCACTGGTAAGCTTGTGGAGAGCTATCCGCGGCGCCTTGTCCTCCCATAGGAGACGAGTGACCTCTGCGTTGATAGCCGTGAAATAAGAGGGCGCAACCGGGAAAGGGGTATTTTGTAGCACGTATAGGAATCTAGGGAGGGCAAGCATTTTGAAAAGTGAAGCCCTTCCCAGCAGTGTCAGGGGCAAGGCGCGCTAGTGTTTGACGTCGGTACGAAGCCGTTGGAGGGGCTTCATTAAATTTTCAGCCACAAATTTGTCGCGATCCGCAGTTACATATATGCCAAGATATTTGAATCCGTCATGGGCCACTAGAATATTACAGCCCCTCGGAGGCCGAGGCGGGGAGCCTCGGAGCATATAAAGGATGGATTTCTCCCAGTTGATCTCATATCCTGACCTCTTCCCGTACGACGCACATATGTCGAGGAGGCAGGCGATGGAGCGTGCCGGCGAGGCAAGGTAAAGCAGAACATCGTCCGCATATAGGGAGATACGGTCCTCCCATCCCATCGTCCATTTGAGGCCACGGATCACTGGGTCCTGTCGCATCCACGCCGCCAAGGGCTCCAGAGCCAGAGCAAAAAGGAGCGGGAAAGGGGGCATCCCTGTCTCGTCCCCCGACCCAAAGGAAAGGCGTCCGAAACGTGGCCGTTTACTACCACCTGTGCAAGTGGCTGGGTGTATAGAAGCCGAATTCACGCGCAAATCTTGGGGCCAAGTCCCATGTGGCGGAGAACGGCAAACAGGAAATGCCATTCTACCCTATCAAACGCCATCCGCGCATCCAATGACAGTATGGCCGCGTCCTCCTCTATCGAGGAGCGGCACGCAATAATTCCATGGAGACGCCGTATATTCAGAGCAGTGTTTCGGTGGGGCATAAATCCAGACTGGTCAGGGTGTATTAGGGTCGAGAGGTATGGCTGTAGTCGTGTTGCCAGTACCTTGGCTAGAATCTTCGCCTCCGCGTTCAATAACGAAATCGGGCGATAAGATGAGCACTCGTGCGTCGGTTTATTAGGTTTCGGGATCACCACTATCGTAGCCATCCTCTGATCTCGGGGGAGGATCCCGGTCGATAGACCGTCCCTATACATGGCCAGTAGGTGCGGGACTACTAGCGAGGAGTTTTGCTTATAGTATTCGATCGGGATTCCATTAGGCCCCATCGCCTTCCCGGTGCGAAGGGCCAGAATCGCCAGGGTAATCTCCTCAGCCGTCAGGTCCGCCTCCAGGGCCTTGGCTCCCGAAGGGGTCAGTCGCGGCATTGCGATGTCCCGAAGGAAGATCTCGTTATAAGCAACGGTAGAGGAGGCCTCTGGTGTATATATCCTTTTGTAGTGGGCCGCGAAAGCCCCCGCTATTTGTTGCGGCTCCGAGGTAAATTCCCCATCGCCTAACCGAATCCGAGCCACCCACCGCGCCGCGCGGTCCCCGTTCTCCAGCCATGCCAGCAGTTTGCCTGCTTTGTCCCCTAGTTCATAGATCGTGTGTTGAGTCGCCACCTGTTTAATACGTGCCCCCTCCCAAAGATGGGACCTGTACTCCTGCTGTGCCATGCGGACTTTATGTGCCGAATCCTCATCCGTTTGCGTTGCATGGATTGCTTCCGCCTCACTCACCCCTCGTTCGAGCTCCAGCACTGCGAGTCGCTGGGTTTTCTTGTGGTCAGTAATTATGGAGATGGCCTGTCCGCGGAGGACGGTTTTAAAGGCCTCCCAGAGGGTTGCCGGGCTCCTAACGGAGTCAGTATTTTCAGTGAAATAGTGCTTGGTCGTTGTTTTAAGGGCCTTGCTGATTTTAGGGATTTTGAGATATCCGGGGTGGACCGGGAACACAGTGCGTTTACACGGGTCGACGGTCGCAAACGTGATGACCACAGGCGAGTGGTCCGAGATACCCCTAGGGAGGTGCGACACTTCGGTCATCCCCTTGAACCCGGCGGGTGAGGTGAAGATATAATCTATGCGGGAAAGGGTGTTGTGTGCCCCGGAAAGAAAGGTGTACTGTCTCTCCTCTGGCCTATATGCCCTCCATGTGTCTACAAGGCCAAGCGCATCAGTAAATTCTGTGAGAATGGAGGTGTCGCCGCCACGTGCCCTGTGTGATGACCTATCGAGTGTAGGGTCCATGGTTGCATTAAAGTCCCCGCCCATGATAAGCTCCCCTTGTGGTAGCGCCAACAGGAATTCACCCAATGCCCTAAAGGAGGTCTGATGTAGTGTCGGGGGGATGTAGATGGTCACCAAATTGTACACTTTCCCCTCCCATTGGCAGGTAAGTGCCGCAAAGCGGCCATGCTCCTCCCTACGAGAGTCAAGAAGAATCAGGGGAGAACGTTTGTTGATCAATATACCCACCCCTCTGGACCCCGTCGTAAACTCCGAATGTATCGCCATCTTAAACCCCCACCTATCTAGGGCTTTAGTGGTCGTGCCCACTAAATGCGTTTCTTGCAAGAGTGCCACCGCAGGTCCCCTACGCTTGAGATATTGCAGCACTAGCCCCCGTTTGATCTTGTCTCCTAATCCATTAACGTTCCAGGACAGAACACTGAAAGAAGGACATTGCTGCTGTGTATGGACGTTTAGTATTCTATCAGTGGTCTCTTGGGTCATGTTATGTGATGCCGTCGTCATGGAGGGATGTGTGAAGTGCGCACGGTCGTAAGTCACCCCTGTGCACCTGTACCAGCCTAGTCAGCCTAATATACCAATGAGTAGTTGGTGAACCTGAAACAAAACACAAACCAACATTCCAACAATGTCCCCGTCCCAAGAAAAAGTGTTTTGGGTAGAATATCTTCAATTTTACCTCCTCATGGTAGGTTTTGGGCAACATTGATAATTTTCCATAGAATATCTGTAAACAATTGGGTGACTGTTTGAGGGGGTGAAACCCTTCACAAGCAGCAACCAAAATTCTGCTCAGGGTGAAGTCACAAGAAAACCCTAAATTAACCTATGCTCAGTCCTTGGGTAGCTTGACACGGAGCATTCAGGCTTAACTAGGAGGCAATGTGTAAAGTATTTGTGCAACATTTCAAACAGTAACACAATGAAAACACACCACAAAAGGATCCCAAACAGGTTAGAAATAGAGCCAAATGTAATAAATAGAACAAGACAAAAACAACAAAAATCCAGTCAGTTAGCCCCTTTGATGCACATGACGGTATGGTTCCGTCATGAGCATCGGTGCTCCTGTGCTCATGACGGAACCATTCCTATTTCTATTACTCCCCTGTGACCTCAGGAGCTGGGGAAGAGCTTCCCCATCTCCCGAGGCCCCCTCCCTGGTTTCTGTGCATTCCAAAACTGAAATGAGCCTTTAGGCTCATTTCAGTTTCACTTTCTACGTGCTCAGGGGGCTATCTCAGCCCCCTGAGCACGTAGAAAGATGGGAGAGGTATCATTGGAAAGGGGAGAATCTCCTCCCCTGTGGATCCCTGCTTAGAGATCGCCCCAGAAGGGTGATCCCCAAGCAGGGATCTACCCCCTAGACACCAGGGAGGGGGGAGCGGCCCCTTGGGCAAGGGCCTTCGCTCCACCCATAATTAATTTGGCACAATTCAGTTTTTCTGCCCCCCCTGGGGGGAAGATGGGGCAGTAGCCCCCAGTCCGCCCCCCGGGGGGCAGAAAGCCCACTTGACACCAGGGATTTTTTTTGCGCAATTCTTTTTTGGATGGGGGCTGCCTGAAATGGGCACGCCAATGCCCCCACCCCCTACCACCATTACAGCCCCTAATCTGCCCCTTTGGGGGGGCAGAAAACCCACTTAACACCAGGGATCTTTTTGGAACAAATTTGAATTAGGGTGGGGGCTGCCCAAAACGAGTATGCCCATGCCCCCACCCCCTCCAGACAAAAAGCATAGCCTTCCTGCCCTCCTGGGGGGCTGATGAGGCAGTAGGCCCCAATCTGCCCCCCGGGGGGAGGCAAAAAACCTACTAGACACCAGGGATTTTTTTGGGCAAATTTTAATTAGGGTGGGGGCTGCACAAAATGGGCATACCCATGCCCCCACCCCATCCCCCACAAAAATTACAGCCTTCCTGCCCCCCCTGGGGGGCAGATGGGACAGCAGCCCCCAATCTGCCACCCTGGGGGGGGCAAAAAGTCCACAAGAAGCTAGGGATTTTTGGGGGCAAATTTTAATTAGGGTGGGGGCATTTGCATGCCGTTTTGGGCAGCCCCCACCCTAATTAAAATTTGCCCAAAAAAATCCCTGGTGTCTAGTAGGCTTTCTGCCCCCCTGGGGTGCAAATGGGGGCATTAGCCCCCAATCTGCACCCCCGGGGGCAAAAAGCCCACTAGTTGCCAGGGATTTATTTGGGGAAAATTTGGAAAAGGGTGGGGGCTGCCCAAAACAGGCATGCCCATGCCCCCACCCCCTCCCCGCAAAAAGTACAGCCTTCCTGGCACCCCTGGGGGGCAGATGGGGCAGTAGTCCAGCTAAATTTCAGGTTTGCAGGGGATTCTGGGTAAGGAAACTTTAGGGGATCCACACAATCCATACCTCCCTGGATTCCCCCTGGTGTCTAGTTTTCAGAAATGTGTGGGTTTGGTAGATTTCCCTAGGTGGCCGCCGAGCCCCGGGCCCAAAAGTCATGGGACACCCCTTGCAAAACCAGGTCGTTTTGTGATAGGCAATTTTGATGTCACCTCAATACATTTTGGGCCCTTGTCTGTCCCGGGTACTTGGGCATTCCACACAAGTGAGGAACCATTTTTATCGAGAAACCTAGGGGAATGCAGGGTGGTAGGACTTTTGTGTCAACCCGGTAATGCCACAACTTTCCCACTCAAAAATGTGTGAAAAAGGTGATTTTGTCTGGTAAATTTCAGTTTTGCCAGGGATTCTGGGTAAGACAATGTTAGGGGATCCATGCAAGCCATACCTCCCTGGAATCCCCCGGGTGTCTAGTTTTCAGAAATGAGTGGGTTTGGTAGGTTTCCCTAGGTGGCCGACGAGCCCCGGGCCAAAAAGTCATGGGACCCCCCCTTGCAAAACCAGGTTGTTTTCTGATAGGCAAATTTGATGTCACCTCAATACATTTTGGGCCCTTGCCTGTCGCGGGTACTTGGGCCTCCCATACAAGTGAGGCACCAGTTTTATTGGGAGACCTGGGGGAATGCTGGGTGGTAGTAAATTTGTGTCAGCCCAGTGATGCCATAACTTTCCCACACAAAAATGTGTGAAAAAATAGATTTTTTCAGCTAAATTTCAGGTTTGCAGGGGATTCTGGATGAGAAAACGTTAGGGGATCTACGCAACCCATACCTCCCTGGAATTCCCCGGGTGTCTAGTTTTCAGAAATATGTGGGTTTGGTAGGTTTCCCTAGGTGGCCACCGAGCCCCGGGCCAAAAAGTCATGGGATCCCCCTTGCAAAACCAGATCGTTTTGTGATAGGTAATTTTGATGTCGCCTCAATAGGTTTTTGGCCATTGCCTGTCGCGGGTACTTGGACCTCCCACACGAGTGAGGCACCATTTTTATTGGGAGACCTGGGGGAACGCTGGGTGGCAGGAAATTTGTGTCAGCCCGGTGATGTCACAATTTTCCCACACACAAATGTGTGAAAAAAGTGATTTTTTCAGCAAAATTTCAGGTTTGTTGGGGATTCTGGGTAAGAAAACGTTGGGGAATCCATGCAAGCCATACCTCCCTGGAATTCCCCGGGTGTCTAGTTTTTAGAAATATGTGGGTTTGGTAGGTTTCCCTAGGTGGCCGGTGAGCTCCGGGCCAAAAAGTCATGGGACCGTCCTTGCAAAGCCAGGTTGGTTTGTGATAGGTAATTTTGATGTCGCCTCAATAGGTTTTGGGCCATTGCCTGTCACTGGTACTTGACTCACCCATGCAAGTAAGTTACCATTTTTCTCGAAAGACTTTGGGTAACTCGGGGTGGGTGAAAATTTGTGGATCCACTCAGATTCCAGAATTTTCCACCACAGAAATGTGAGGTATATGTGTTTTTTTGGACAATTTTTTAGGTTTGCAAGGGATTCTGGGTAATAAAATCTGGTGACAGTCAGTCAACTCACCCCATCCTGTATTCCCCTGGGAGTCTAGTTTTCAAAAATGTATAGGTTTGCTAGGTTTCACTAGGTGCCGGCACAGCTAGGGTTCAAAAACTACAGCTAGGCACTTACCCAAAAAAGGGTAATTTTTCAATGTGAAATTGTGGTGTATCAACGTTGCGTTTTGTGCCGTTTCCTGATGCGGGCACTAGGCCTACCCACAGAAGTGAGGTACCATTTTTCTTGGAGGACTTTGGGGAACGCGTGGTGGGTGGAAATTTGTCGATCCCCCCAGATTCCAGAACTTTCCACCACAAAAATGTTAGGTAAATGTGATTTTTAAAAAGAATTTTTAGGTTTGCAAGGGATTCTGGGTAACAGAACCTGGTGTGAGGCAGTCAAGTCACCCCATACTGGATTCCCCTGGGTGTCTAGTGTTAAAAAATGCATAGGTTTTCTTGGTTTCCCTATGTGCCAGCAGAGCTAGGGTTTAAAAACTACAGCTAGGCACTTTGCCAAAAAAGGGTCATTTTTTACTGTGAAATTGTGGCGTGTCCATGTTGCGTTTTGCGCCATTTCCTGCCGTGGGCCCTAGACCTACCCACACTAGTGAGATACCATTTTTCTTGGAAGACTTTGGGGAACGCGGGGTGGGTGGAAATTTGGGAATCCACTCAGATTCCAGAACTTTCCACCACAGAAATATGAGGAAAATGTGTTTTTTTGACAATTGTTTAGGCTTGCAAGGCATCCTGGGTAATAGAACCTGGCGAGAGGCAGGCAAGTCAAGATTCCCCTGGGTGTCTAGTTTTCAAAAATGTATAGGTTTGCTAGGTTTCCCTAGGTGCCGGCAGAGCTAGGGTTCAAAAACTACAGCTAGGCACTTTGCCAAGAAAGAGTAATTTTTCACTGTGAAATTGTGGTGTGTCCACGTTGTGTTTTGGGCCGTTTCCTGTCACGGGCACTAAACCTACCCACACAAGTGAGGTACTATTTTTCTCAGAAGACTTTAGGGAATGCGGGGTGCCTGGAAATTTGTGGGTCCACGCAGATTCCAGAACTTTCTACCACAGAAATGTGTAACGAAAATGTGTTTTTTTGGACAATTGTTTAGGTTAGCAAGGCATTCTGGGTAATAGAACCTGGTGAGAGGCAGTCAAGTCACCCCATCTTGGATTCCCCTGGGTGTCTAGTTTTCAAAAATGTATAGGTTTGCTAGGTTTCCTGTTAGAATCCAGGTTCTCTGGTTGGCACAGGTAGCTACTTGTGACAAGCAGGGAACCTTTCCTCTAGTCAGGGTAAGGGGTTACACTCCTAAAATAACCCCTGCTCAGCCTCTAGGTAGCTTGGCGCGAGCAGACAAGGCTTATCTCAGAGCGTTATAGGTTAAGCATTTGTGGAGATAAACATTTACTAGAAACACTGCTAGCTGCAGGGGAAGGGGTTCACCTTCCTCTTGAACCCACTGGCCCATCCAGCTGCTCATCTGCACTATCATCCTCAGTGGCATTCCTTGCTTCTACCCAGGCCCTCAGTGCCTTGTAGAACTCTGCCTTTTTCTTTACATCCAGTTGTAGAAACATTAAAGTTCTTGCAGAAGAATTTCAGCTGCTTTGCAGTGTAGCTATGCAATTTCTCTTCTTCCCATTCAAATTCAGTATTAACAGAGACTATGGATGCTGCTTTCTCCACCATGGTTAAGCTTGGCAGTGCTCAAAAATAGACAGTCCCAAAAGAAATCTACCCACAAGTATTGGTTGCGTTTAAGGTCTGCACTCACTAAGTAGTGTTCACCAATTACTGTACATCAGTCACAAATGCAAGTCCAGAATCCTCACCGCTGACCACCAATGTTAGAATCCGGGTTCTCTGGTTGGCACAGGTAGGTACTTGTGACAAGCAGGGAACCTTTCCTCTAGTCAGGGTAAGGGGTTACACTCCTAAAATAACCCCTGCTCACCCTCTAGGTAGCTTGGCGCGAGCAGACAAGGTTTATCTCAGAGCGTTATAGGTTAAGCATTTGTGAACACATACAGTAACCAAGTGACAACACTACAAATGGACACCACACAGGTTTTTATATTAGAAATAAGGATTCTTTACATAGAGTTACCACAAGACCATTAAACGACAAAAATACACAATACTGTTACTTAAGATGGTAGAAGTTTGCTTAGGTCTCTTAAGTTCTTAAATGTGACACTTTAAGTCAATGTACCTTAGATGCGACACGCAGGGCAACAAAAGTGTTGCAACGATGCTGATGCGATGAAGTTCTTGGTGCAAAAGAAATAAAGACGTGAAGATGCATTACGCTTCTCCGATGGTGCGAGAAGGCTCGACTCGATGCGTCAGCTACAGCGGCGTCACCCCTTTTACGCGATGAGACGACAGCGGCCTTGGCAGCGACACTCTTCTCCGACGTTTGCGAGACGCTTCCGCTCGATGCGATGCTGCAGCGGCGTCACCCCTTTACGCGATGCGATGACAGCAGCTCCGACGGAGGCACGCTTCTCCGTGGATGCGAGGCGCTTTTCTTGATGCGGTGCAATGCGACAACTACGATGGCTGCGATGGGGACACGCTTCTTCCTCGATGCGAGACTCTTCTCTTGATGCGGTGCAATGGGTCAGCTATGATGGCTGCGAAGGCGACACGCTTCTTCGGCGTTGCGAGATACTTCCGTAATGATGCGAGACGCTTCCGCTCGATGCAATGCTACAGCGGCGACACCCTTTGCGAGATGCGACGACAACAGCTCCGACGACGGCACGCTTCTCCTTCTCGAGTCGCGCTTCCAGCTCCTTGCGACACGCAGTCCCTCAGAAGGCCCAACAACAGCAGCAGGCACTTCCAAAAGCCTCTGGGGAGCTGGGGGTGAAGTCCACTGGTCCTGGGACTTCGTTCAGGGGGCAAGCTCAGTGCAAGCCCTTGGAGATATTTTAAGCACAAGTTGAAATAAAGTCTTTGTAGTCTTTTCTCCTCTTCAGCAGCAAGGCAACCACTGCAGGCCAATCCCCCAGGTCAGGGACAGTACTCCTCCTTACAGCTTTCCCAGTTCCTTCTCCTCAGGCAGAGGTTCTTCCTGTCAAGCAGGATCTAATTTCTTGGGAGCAGTGTCCCAATACTTATACCCCGAATTCCTTTGTTCCTCTGGGGTAGAGGGGCCTTTGCCCAGTCCAAACCAGTTCTTGAGCACTTTGTTGACATGACTCTGCCTTTCTATTCAGGGTGCAGGGCAGATACATCAGCCGCTCCACAGGAGGTGGAGCCAGCATTGTGGTGGCAGAGCACAGCCCTATTCAGAGTCCAGGTGCACTCCTCCCACCCATCTGGATATCAATCTCTCCATTCACCATCAGGCTACCTAGCCCTGCCCCTCTGGGTTTCCCCAGCCCTGTCACTCACACAAACCAGACAGGCAGATACACATCATAGCAGAGGCGGGCTGAAATGGTTAGGCAAGCAAATACCAACTTTCTAAAAGTGGTATTTGCAAACACAGAATATTAAAATAAACTTTACTAAAAGATGTATTTTATTATTCTGAGTTCAGGCATACTAAACTCGATTTTCTACCATGTTCCCTGGGTCTGTTAGGATCATAGGATGTAACAATTCTAACAGCCCATTCTGGCCTATGGAGAACAGGTAGCCTTACAATAGTGAAAAACGAAAATGGCTGTAATTCACTATTAGGACATGCCACACACATCAGGGCTTGTCCTACCTTATGCTTACAATGCACCCTGCCCTTGGGCCTACCATAGGGGTGACTAATATGAAGTTAAGGGAAGGTTTAGGGACTGGGAAGTGGGTGCACTTGTCCAGTCAGCATGACAGTACCAGACTGCACGCAGGTTCTGCAATGGCAGGCCTTAGACACATTTTACTAGGCCGCTTCTGTGGGTGGCACAACCAGTGCTGCAAGCCCACCAGCAGCATTTGTGTTTACAAGCCCTGGGCACTCCTGGTGCACTTTACTGGGGTCTGACAGTAAACCAAATAAGCCAATCATGGAATCCAACCAACATATACATTTTAAATAGGGAGCACTTGCACTGTGGCACTGGTTGGCAGTGGCACAGTGCTCTGAGCGGCCAACACCATAAAAACACACGAGGCACAGTGACAAAAAGTGGAAGGGAGACTCATGCCAAGGTGCCAGGTCTAGCACGTGTCCCCTCCAGCTGAAAAGTGGGGAGAACTACCCTAGCCCAGGGAGTTCCTCATCACTAAGGCGGAAAAATCTGGACAGACCGTCAGCATTGGCGTGATCTGTACCAGGGCGATGTTCCACCGTGAAATCCATACCCTGTAGGGAAATGGACCACCGCAACAGCTTTGGATTCTCACCCCTCATATGCATCAACCATCTGAGGGGCCTGTGGTCTGTCTGAACCCGGAAGTGAGACCCAAACAGGTAGGGTCTTAGCTTCTTCAGCGCCCAGACCACAGCAAATGCCTCACACTCAATAGCACTCCATCTCTCTTCCCGTAGTAGTAACCTCCTGCTAATAAAGGCTACCGGTTGATCTAGGCCCTCTTCATTAATCTGTGAAAGAACAGCCCCCACACCATGCTCTGAAGCGTCTGTCTGAACGATAAACTCTTTGGAGAAGTTGGGAGCCAAAAGCACGGGCGCCGTGCACATAGCAGCTTTCAGGGCCTCAAAAGATTTCTGACAGGTGTCAGTCCAAATCACATTCCTGGGCTGCTTCCTTGAAGTCAGCGCTGTCAAGGGGGCAACAATGTTGCCATACCCCTTGACAAACCTCCTGTAATACCCGGTGAGACCTAGGAAGGCTTTCACCTCTGTCTGGGTTTTGGGCGACTCCCAATTCAGGATGGTTTCTATCTTGGGTTGAAAGGGTGCCACCTGGCCACTCCCAACTTGGTACCCCAAGTACATCACTGAACCCTGCCCGATCTGGCACTTACTCGCCTTGATCATGAGGCCTGCCTTGCGCAGTGCCATCAACACTTCCCAGAGGTGGCGCAGGTGTTCCTCCCACGTGGAGCTGAACACTGCGATGTCATCCAGGTAGGCTGCACTGAACGAATCCAGCCCAACCAACACCTGGTTGACCAACCTCTGGAAGGTGGCAGGGGCATTCTTCATCCCAAAGGGCATAACCCGGAACTGGTAATGC
The DNA here is from genome assembly GCF_964204655.1 of Triturus cristatus. Classification (NCBI taxonomy): domain Eukaryota; kingdom Metazoa; phylum Chordata; class Amphibia; order Caudata; family Salamandridae; genus Triturus; species Triturus cristatus. Next base: position 188,990,255 of record NC_140589.1, read on the forward strand.
CCATCAGGGGTGGAAAATGCTGACCTCTCTTTGGCCCCATCGGTCAAGGGGATCTGCCAATACCCAGACGTCAAATCAAACGTGCTGAGGTAGTTGGCAGCCCCTAGCCGATCTATGAGCTCATCAGCTCTGGGGATGGGGTGTGCGTCAGTCCTGGTGACCGAATTGAGTCCTCTGTAGTCCACACAGAACCGGAGTTCGGGTGTGGCTCCCGGCACTGCAGCCTTTGGGACCAAGACCACTGGGCTGGCCCAAGGACTGCTTGAGGACTCAATTACCCCAAGGGCAAACATCTTGGAGACCTCTTCCTTGATGCAGGCCCTTACCCTGTCAGTTACCCTGTAGGCCTTGTGCCGCACAGGTGTACTATCCCCAGTGTCCACATCATGGACACACCAATCAGTGACACCGGGAATCAGGGAAAACAGGTCAGAGAATTGTCCCAGTAACTGGCGACAATCGTTCTGTTGCTCAGGGGTCAGGGTGGAAGAGAGGATGACACCATCCACTGACCCATCTTGCTCCTTGGCTGACAGGAGGTCAGGAAGAGGCTCGGTCTCCTCCTCCATCCCAGCATCTGTGGCTAAGAGCATGCCCACTTGGGACCTCTGCAAGTGGGGCTTGAGGCGGTTGACATGAAGCACCCTCAAGGGGTTCCTTGGAGACCGCAAGTTCACCAAATAGGTGACAGGGCTCTTGCGTTCCACAACCTCAAAGGGACCGGTCCACTTATCCTGGAGCGCACAGGGCTCCACTGGGCCCAAGACCCATACCTTCTGTCCAGGCTGAAGCTCTACCAGAGTGGCATTCTGGTTGTACCACCGCTTCATCTCCTCCTGGCTGGCTTCCAGGTTTGCCGCAGCAAGTTCGCTGAAACGCCTAGTCTGGTTTCTGAAGGCCAGCATGTAGCTATATACATTCTGGGGAGGTTTCCTGGGAGATTGCTACCAGCCGTCCTTGACCACAGAGGTCCTCTCACTGGGTGTCCGTACAGCAGCTCAAAGGGATTGAACCCTAGAGACTTCTGTGGCACCTCTCTGTAAGCAAAGAGAAGGCATGGTAAGAGGACGTCCCACTTACGCCTCATGGGTTCCTCAAGACCCATTATCATGCCTTTTAGGGTTTGGTTGAATCTCTCAACCAACCCGTTTCCTTGGGGGTGGTAAGGTGTGGTGAACTTGTAGGTTACACCACACTCTTGCCAAAGGGATTTCATATATTTAGATATGAAATTGGTATCTCGGTCAGACACCACCTCTAGAGGGAATCCCACTCGGGAGAAAATTCCCATCAGTGCACGTCCCACCACGGGGGCCATCACTGTCCTCAGAGGGATGGCTTCCGGGTACTGTGTGGCATGGTCCACCAGGACCAGGATGAACCTATTGCCCATCGCTGTCCTGGGGTCCAGTGGCCCTACAATGTCAATCCCCACTCTCTGGAATGGGGTACCGACCACAGGGAATGGCTGGAGTGGAGTCTTCTGATTCCTTCCACTCTTCCCACTTGCCTGGCAAGTCTGGCAGGTCCTGCAGTGAGTGTCTGAACTACTGCGCATTTGGGGCCAAAAGAAGAGGGTGACAAGCCTTTCAAAGGTCTTGTCCGTCCCCAAATGTCCTGCTAATGGCACATCGTGAGCCAGCCCCAGTAGGAAGGCTCTGAAGCGCTGGGGTACCAACAGCACACAGGCTGACCCAAGCTCAGCAACCTTAGGCTCAGAATACAGGAGGTCGTTCTCCCAGTAAATGAAATGTGTTCCAGACTGATCACCGCTGGCCTGGTCTGCAGCCTGCTGCCGCATACCCACGAGAGAAGGGCATTCTTTCTGCTCCCTGCAGAATTCCTCCCTGGAGGGTCCTCCTTCTTGCTGCCAATGGGTCAGCTCAGGCAGGTCCCCCAGTTCAGCTATCTGTTCCCCTGTAGGTTCTAGGGCATCCCCCTCAAGGTCTGCTTCCTCCTGGACCGTGGGAACTTTGGGGGCCGGTTTCCCGCGCCCCCTGCCTCTTCTCCCTAAGGCCGGTTCCTGGGCCTCCCTCTCAGGCTCCAGGTCCTCTTGAACACCTCTACTCGCTGTCATGGACCGTGTGGTGACGCACGCCCAATCTGGCATACCCAACATCTCCAGGTGAGCACTCCGCTCCACCTTAGCCCACGGTGAGCACTCCAGATAGTTCCCTAACAGACAGTCTACAGGCAAGGCGGGCCTCACAGCTACCTGAAGAGTACCAGAGACCCCCCCCCACTCACAGGGAACCTGAGCTACCGGGCAGTGACTCTCGGTGTTGTCGGTGGCAACAACCGGATAGAATGCTCCTGGGACAACCTGCTCCTGAGACACCAGGTGGCGCTTGACAGCCGTCACACTGGCTCCTGTGTCTCGGAGAGCTTCCACCCTATGGCCATTTATGGTCACCCACTGCCTGTATTTTTTAGTGTTCTCAGGCAGCTGGGTTTTGGGGACCACTTCATGGTCTCCTAATGAGACCAGGGACATTTCTACTGAACCCCACCCACCTTGGACACCCATCTCTCCACCCAGGGCTACACTAGCCGTCTGCCGGGGGGTTGCACCAGGGGGTGCTGGTTCACCAAACTGGCGACACTTGGGATCATTGGCAAAATGACCCAGCTCACCACATCTGTAACAGGTTGGGGGCCCTCTTTGAACAGGGGTACCTGTCGGGGCCCCAGTCGGTTTCTGGGGTGGGGGAGGCTGAGAACCTTTCCCTTGGTTCCCTTGGGGATTACTTTGGGGCCTCCTCTGGAACTCCCTCTGTTTACCCTTGTCCCCCCCGCTCTTCTGCTGGGGACCCTGCCCACCTTTGGCGGAGTCTCCCACGGGACCCTTGTGGACCCTGGTACTGACCCAGCGGTCCGCCTCCTCAGCAAGCTTCCTAGGGTTAGTCAGCCTACTATCAATCAGGTGCTGGCGTAGCTCAGGAAAACAATTACTGGACAAGTGCTACCATGCCATTAAATCAAGAAGCCCTTAAAAATTATCAACCTTGCTACCCTTCACCCAACCATCCAGTGCTCTGCAAAAAAAAGTCACATACTCCACATACGTACTATTGGGAATCTTAGTGCAACCCCTGAACCTCTGTCTATACATTTCAGGGGTTAACCCATACCTAGCCATTAAAGCTTCCTTCATATGGGGGTAAGAGTTATACACTTCTGAGGGCAAATCTAGCAGTGTGTCCCACCCTTCACTCAAGAACCGTCCCCACAACCCCGCTCCCCAATCCTTCTCAGGGACCCGGTGGGAGGACATGGGTACTTCATAGGCTTTAAACCACTGCCCTATGTCATCATTTTTAAAAAATTCTTTCACTACATCTTTGGGTATGTACACTCTGGACTCTACCTGCACTGGGGGTGTGCTGCCACCAGAGGGAGTGCTTCCCAAGCCCTGGGCTTTCAACTCCAGCTCCCTCATTTTCATGTCATGCTCCATTTGGAATTTTTTCTCTTCCATTTCCAACTTTTTTTGTTCCATTGCCAGTTGTCCATTTAGTTTGGTCATCTCTATTTCATGAGCTCTGGTTTCCTTCCTGTCTGCCAACTCCTCTGGAGATAAACTTTTACTAGAAACACTGCTAGCTTCAGGGGAAGGGGTTCACCTTCCTCTTGAACCCACTGGCCCATCCAGCTGCTCATCTGCACTATCATCCTCAGTGGCATGCCTTGCTTCTACCCAGGCCCTCAGCGCCTTGTAGAACTCTGCCTTGTTTTTACATCCAGTTGTAGAAACATTAAAGTTCTTGCAGAAGAATTTCAGCTGCTTTGCAGTGTAGCTATTCAATTTCTCTTCTTCCCATTCAAATTCAGTATTAACAGAGACTATGGATGCTGCTTTCTCCACCATGGTTAAGCTTGGCAGTGCTCAAAAATAGACAGTCCCAAAAGAAATCTACCAACAAGTATTGGTTGCGTTTAAGGTCTGCACTCACTAAGTATTGTTCACCAATTACTGTACATGAGTCACAAATGCAAGTCCAGAATCCTCACCGCTGACCACCAATGTTAGAATCCGGGTTCTCTGGTTGGCACAGGTAGGTACTTGTGACAAGCAGGGAACCTTTCCTCTAGTCAGGGTAAGGGGTTACACTCCTAAAATAACCCCTGCTCACCCTCTAGGTAGCTTGGCGCGAGCAGACAAGGTTTATCTCAGAGCGTTATAGGTTAAGCATTTGTGAACACATACAGTAACCAAGTGACAACACTACAAATGGACACCACACAGGTTTTTATATTAAAAAGAAGGATTCTTTATATAGAGTTACCACAAGACCATTAAACGACAAAAATACACAATACTGTTACTTAAGATGGTAGAAGTTTGCTTAGGTCTCTTAAGTTCTTAAATGCGACACTTTAAGTCAATGTACCTTAGATGCGACACGCAGGGCAACTAAAGTGTTGCAACGATGCTGATACGATGAAGTTCTTGGTGCAAAAGAAATAAAGACGTGAAGATCTTCCAGATGCGTTACGCTTCTCCGATGGTGCGAGAAGGCTCAACTCAGCTACAGCGGCGTCACCCCTTTACGCGATGCGATGACAGCGGCCTTGGCAGCGACACTCTTCTCCGACGTTTGCGAGATGCTTCCGCTCGATGCGATGCTGCAGCGGCGTCACCCCTTTCCGCGATGCGATGAAAGCAGCTCTGACGGCGGCACGCTTCTCCGTGGATGCGAGGCGCTTTTCTTGATGCGGTGCAATGCGACAACTACGATGGCTGCGATGGCGACACGCTTCTTCCTCGATGCGAGACTCTTCTCTTGATGCGGTGCAATGCGTCAGCTACGATGGCTGCGATGGCGACACGCTTCTTCGCGTTGCGAGATACTTCCGTAATGATGCGAGACGCTTCCGCTCGATGCGATGCTGCAGTGGCGACACCCTTTGCGAGATGCGACGACAACAGCTCCGACGGGGGCACGCTTCTCCTTCTCGAGTCGCACTTCCAGCTCCTTGCGATACGCAGTCCCTCAGAAGGCCCAACAACAGCAGCAGGCACTTCCAAAAGACTCTGGGGAGCTGGGGGGTGAAGTCCACTGGTCCTGGGACTTTGTTCAGGGGGCAAGCTCAGTACAAGCCCTTGGAGATCTTTTAAGCACAAGTTGAAATAAAGTCTTTGTAGTCTTTTCTCCTCTCCTTTCAGCAGCAAGGCAACCACTGCAGGCCAATCCCCCAGGTCAGGGACAGTACTCCTCCTTACAGCTTTCCCAGTTCCTTCTCCTCAGGCAGAGGTTCTTCTTGTCAAGCAGGATCTAATTTCTTGGGAGCAGGGTCCCAATACTTATACCCCTAATTCCTTTGTTCCTCTGGGGTAGAGGGGCCTTTGCCCAGTCCAAACCAGTTCTTGAGCACTTTGTTGACATGACTCTGCCTTTCTATTCAGGGTGCAGGGCAGAGACATCAGCCACTCCATAGGAGGTGGAGCCAGCATTGTGGTGGCAGAGCACAGCCCTATTCAGAGTCCAGGTGCACTCCTCACACCCATCTGGATGTCAATCTCTCCATTCACCACCAGGCTACCTAGTTCTGCCCCTCTGGGTGTCCCAGCCCTGTCACTCACACAAACTAGACAGGCAAATACACATCATAGCAGAGGCGGGCTGAAATGGTTAGGCAAGCAAATACCAACTTTCTAAAAGTGGTATTTGCAAACACAGAATATTAAAATAAACTTTACTAAAAGATGTATTTTATTATTCTGAGTTCAGGCATACTAAACTCGATTTTCTACCATGTTCCCTGGGTCTGTTAGGATCATAGGATGTAACAATTCTAACAGCCCATTCTGGTCTATGGAGAACAGGTAGCCCTACAATAGTGAAAAGCGAAAATGGCTGTAATTCACTATTAGGACATGACACACACATCAGGGCTTGTCCTACCTTATGCTTACAATGCACCCTGCCCTTGGGCCTACCATAGGGGTGACTAATATGAAGTTAAGGGAAGGTTTAGGGACTGGGAAGTGGGTGCACTTGTCCAGTCAGCATGACAGTACCAGACTGCACGCAGGTTCTGCAATGGCAGACCTTAGACACATTTTACTAGGCCGCTTCTGTGGGTGGCACAACCAGTGCTGCAAGCCCACCAGCAGCATTTGTGTTTACAAGCCCTGGGCACTCCTGGTGCACTTTACTGGGGTCTGACAGTAAACCAAATAAGCCAATCATGGAATCCAACCAACATATACATTTTAAATAGGGAGCACTTGCACTGTGGCACTGGTTGGCAGTGGCACAGTGCTCTGAGCGGCCAACAACATAAAAACACATGAGGCACAGTGACAAAAAGTGGAAGGGAGACTCACGCCAAGGTGCCAGGTCTAACATTTCCCTAGGTGCCAGCAGAGCTACGGTTAAAAAACTACAGCTAGGCACTTTGCCAAAAAAGGGTAATTTTTCACTGTGAAATTGTCGTGTGTCCACGTTGCGTTTTGTGCCGTTTGCTGTCGCGACCACTAGGCTTACCCACATAAGTGAGGTACCATTTTTATCGGAAGACTTTGGGGAATGCGGGGTGCCTGAAAATTTGTGGGTCCACGCAGATTCCAGAACTTTCTACCACAGAAATATGAGGAAAATGTGTTTTTTTTAAATTGTTATAGGTTTGCAAGGGATTCTGGGTAACAGAACCTGGTGTGAGGCAGTCAAGTCACCCCATACTGGATTCCCCTGGGTGTCTAGCTTTCAAAAATGTATAGGTTTGCTAGGTTTCCCCATGTGCCGGCAGAGCTAGGGTTCAAAAGCTACAGCTAGGCACTTTGCCAAAAAAGGGTCATTTTTCACTGTGAAATTGTGGTGTGTCCACGTTGCGTTTTGCGCCGTTTCCTGTTGCGAGCACTAGGCTTACCCACATAAGTGAGGTACCATTTTTATAGGAAGACATTGGGGAACTCGGGGTGGGTGGAAATTTGCTGATCTACGCAGATTCCAGAACTTTCCACCACAGAAATGTGAGGAAAATGTGTTTTTTTGACACTTTTTTAGGTTTGGAAGGGATTCTGGGTAACAGAACTTGGTGAAAGCCAGTCAAGTCCCCCATCCTGGAGTCCCATGGATGTCTAGCTTTCAAAAATGTATAGATTTGCTAGGTTTTCCTAGGTGCTGGCAGAGCTAGGGTTAAAAAACTACAGCTAGGCACTTTGTCAAAAAAGAGTCATTTTTCACTGTGAAATTGCGGCGTGACCACGTTCCATTTTGCGCCGTTTCCTGTCGCGAGCACTAGGCTTACCCACATAAGTGAGGTACCATTTTTATCAGAAGACATTGGGGAATGCGGGGTAGGTGGAAATTTGCGGATCCACGCAGATTCCAGAACTTTCCACCACAGAAATGTGAAGACAATTTGTTTTTTTGACAATTTTTTAGGTTTGCAAGGGATTCTGGGTAACAGAACCTGGTGAAAGCCAGTCAAGTCACCCCATCCTGGATTCCTATGGATGTCTAGTTTTCAAAAATGTATAGGTTTGCTAGGTTTTCCTAGGTGCCGGCAAAGCTAGGGTTAAAAAACTACAGCTAGGCACTTTGTCGAAAAAGGGTCATGTTTCACTGTGAAATTGCGGTGTGTCCACGTTGCGTTTTGCTCCGTTTCCTGTCGCGTGTACTAGACCTACCCACACAAGTGAGGTACCATTTTTCTCGGAAGACTTTAGGGAACACGGGGTGCATGGAAATTTGTGGGTCCACGCAGATTACAGAACTTTCTACCACAGAAATGTGAGGAAAATGTGTTTTTTGACTTTTTTTAGGTGTGCAAGGGATTCTGGGAAACAGAACCTGGTGAGAGGCAGTCAAGCCACCCCATCCTGGATTCCCCTGGGGGTCTAGTTTTCAAAAAGGTATAGGTTTGCTAGGTTTCCATAGGTGCTGGCAGAGCTAGAGTTCAAAAACTACAGCTAGCCACTTTGCCAAAAAAGGGTCATTTTTCACTGTGAAATTGTGGTGTGTCCATCTTGTGTTTTGGGCCATTTCCTGTCACGGGCACTAGACCTACCCACACAAGTGAGGTACTATTTTTCTCGGAAGACGTTAGGGAACGCGGGGTGCCTGGACATTTGTGGGTCCACACAGATTCCAGAACTTTCTACCACAGAAATGTGAGGAAAATGTGTTTTTTTGACAATTGTTTAGGTTTGCAAGGCATTCTGGGTAATAGAACCTGGTGAGAGGCGGTCAAGTCACCCCATCTTGGATTCCCCTGGGTGTCTAGTTTTCAAAAATGTATAGGTTTGCTTGGTTTCCTTAGGTGCCGGCAGAGCTAGGGTTAAAAAACTACAGCTAGGCACTTTGCCAAAAAAGGGTACGTTTTTCACTGTGAAATTGTGGTGTGTCCACGTTGCGTTTTGCGCCGTTTCCTGTCGCGAGCACTAGGCTTACCCACATAAGTGAGGTACCATTTTTATCGGAAGACATTGGGGAATTCGGGGTGGGTGGAAATTTGCGGATCTAAGCATATTCTAGAACTTTCCACCACAGAAATGTGAGGAAAATGTGTTTTTTTGACACTTTTTTTAGGTTTGCAAGGGATTCTGGGTAACAGAATTTGGTGAAAGCCAGTCAAGTCCCCCATCCTGGATTCCCATGGATGTCTAGCTTTCAAAAATGTATAGATTTGCTAGGTTTTCCTAGGTGCTGGCAGAGCTAGGGTTAAAAAACTACAGCTAGGCACTTTGTCAAAAAAGAGTAATTTTTCACTGTGAAATTGCGGCGTGACCACGTTCCGTTTTGCGCAGTTTCCTGTCACGAGCACTAGGCTTACCCACATAAGTGAGGTACCATTTTTATCAGAAGACTTTGGGGAATGCGGGGTGGGTGGAAATTTGCGGATCCACGCAGATTCCAGAACTTTCCACCACAGAAATGTGAAGACAACTTGTTTTTTTGACAATTTTTTAGGTTTGCAAGGGATTCTGGGTAACAGAACCTGGTGAAAGCCAGTCAAGTCACCCCATCCTGGATTCCTATGGATGTCTAGTTTTCAAAAATGTATAGGTTTGCTAGGTTTTCCTAGGTGCCGGCAAAGCTAGGGTTAAAAAACTACAGCTAGGCACTTTGTCGAAAAAGGGTCATGTTTCACTGTGAAATTGCGGTGTGTCCACGTTGCGTTTTGCTCCGTTTCCTGTCGCGTGTACTAGACCTACCCACACAAGTGAGGTACCATTTTTCTCGGAAGACTTTAGGGAATACTGGGTGTGTGGAAATTTGTGGGTCCACGCAGATTACAGAACTTTCTACCACAGAAATGTGAGGAAAATGTGTTTTTTGACTTTTTTTAGGTTTGTGTCAAGAATTCCTGTCATACAAGGGAAACACGCCCTTATGTAAACAGGAGAGCTGTTACATAACTCAAGGAAAACACGCCCTTAGGTAAACAGGAGAGCTGTTACATAACTCAAGGGAAACACGCCCTTATGTAAACAGGAGAGCTGTTACATAACTCAAGGGAAACACGCCCTTATGTAAACAGGAGAGCTGTTACATAACTCAAGGAAACACGCCCTTATGTAAACAGGAGAGCTGTTACATAACTCAAGGAAAACACGCCCTATAAAGGGAGGAACCGGGAGGTACAACGCTGTCGGATATTGTGTTCACACCGACGTACCTGCTTCGTGAAGAGCAGTGTTCCGGAGTGGTGCTCCAGTAAGGCAAGAACGGAGGTAGGTCGAGTCGTTACTCCCTGGGCCGTGTCTTGCCCCATCGTCACCTGTGAAGGACCCGGAAGCTCTACCGGTCAACCATTGAGCTTCGCTTTTTGACTCGGCTGAGTCCAAGCGCAGTGGCGCTTTTGCTGGTTGGAGTCGTAACTCCCAGCCCGACCAGAGACACAGGGACTGCCAGCTGTAACGCACACCAGGAGGTGTTTGCCGCGTTACAGACTCGGAAGTCCACAGGATCGATCGAGCGGCTGCTCTCGGTTCAGTCTTCTTGCTTGTGATTGGGGTATCGGTGACGCATCACCAGGAGGTGACTCCGCGTCCCGGTGCAGTCTGAGGAAGAGGTTGAGCGGCTGCTCCCTTCAGGTAGAGACCCCGGCTGGGTGTTTCCCTGACTCCTCGATTCTCCCCAACACTCTTCGTGCCCCTCACAGCCTACCGATTGGCATTGTCGGCCATTTCATTTCTGCCCTCTGTTGGCATACGCCGGGACCGGCGTATATGCAGAGGACGGTTAGGACCATCCGTGCTGTGGGCTGGTAACGTACTTAGCCTGGAGGATTCCAGTGACTATAACTTTTGTTTACTCTTTGTATTATATTTGCCTTCATTAAAACAACTAACCCTTCACTAGTGGTTGCGTCCTCATTGTCGTGTCTGTTAAACGATCCTGAGACGTTCAGGGCGTTACAAAATATCCGACCTTAATAACACTAACTGTCTCCCGGTCGATAACAGACATGGCAACACTTGATGATGTGCTGGCTGCTTTAGCGGCCATGCAAGTTGAAGTGGCTGCCTCTAGGCAAGAAACAGCCGATGTAAAAGCCAGACTGGATGCTATCCAATTGGACCCGCTCACGCCCAGCACCTCTCTCACGAATCAGACCCCTGCGGTAGTAGTGGAAATGCCGGTAGCCATCCCCTTGGCGACACCAGAGAGGTACAGTGGGGATCCTAACACAGTGCAGGTATTCCTCACACAAGTGGCGCTACATTTATCGTGCAAACCAAAGGCGTTCCCCACGAGTCAGGCTCGTGTGGCTTTCCTTATTTCCTATTTGGCTGGAAACGCGGCACAATGGGCCGTACCTCTGGTGAGCAGGGACGACCCCATCTTATGTGATTGGGGTGCTTTTCGCGAGGAATTCCTGAAGGTATTCGACAGAAGGGCTGACTCGTACACGGCGGACCGTGAAATGCTTGAGTTGAGACAGGGATCCAACGACCTGGTGCAGTATCTCAACGCGTTCCGAAGGCTGGTTGCGGAAACCAAGTGGCCTGTTGCTAAACAGACGGCGCTCTTCCATCAAGGGCTGTGCGATGAGCTCAAGGACGCCGTGGCTCATATTGACCCTCAACCCAAGACATGTGAGGGCCTTATCAACCTGGTATTACGGCTGGAACATAGGCTAAGTGAAAGAAAGGGGGATCATGGGAGAAAAGGAAAATCCCTTCCATCCTATGTGACGGTGGGAAGTCCTGAAACTTCCACCGCATCCAAGGGAGAACCCATGGACATCGGCGCAATACGAGCGAGCCTCACAGCCACGGAGAAAGAGTCACGCCGTAAACAAGGATTGTGCCTATATTGTGGCAAAAAAGGCCACTACGTACGTGAATGCCCTGCCAAACCGAAGACGTCACGTTATCGGGCCAAGCGGTCGGTAACAGCCGTGGTGGACATACCGGCGGAAAACTGGAGGGCTCCAAGACCAGAGAAGGGGCATCTCGGAGTCACTCATCCATCCCTTCACTTTCCAACTCGGTCACTAAGGGACAACGACACCTGTTTATCACGGTGCACGTGGGAGTGCATGACCAGTGGATACCCGTTGTGGCCATGGTGGATTCAGGGGCCACTGGCATGTTTATGGACCACAACGAGGCATGCAGGCTAGGGCTAGTGCTTCTTCCCAAAGCTGTACCCGAAGACGTCTATGCTGTAGACGGAAGGCGATTGGTGACGGGGCCCATCGGGCAGCACACGGGGGTCCTTCCGATGAGATATGGGTGGAACCATTTGGAACAAATCGATTTTAACATCATCCGAGCGCCCCAATATGGCGTCATATTGGGATTGCCGTGGCTACAGAAACACAACCCCTTTGTGGATTGGCCAACACATCGCATCGAAATGACGTCACCGTATTGCATCCTGCATTGTGGAATAAGAACGGAATCCCTTGACGCAGATGAGAGCGGGAGTCAGACGGTGGCTACAGCGGCAGAAAAAGATGTGGCTCTCCCCCAGGCTTATCACAGTTTTGAGGATGTATTTGATGAGGTGAAGGCGGAAGTGCTACCACCACATAGACAGTTTGACTGCCAGATCGACCTGGTGCCAGGGGCCAGCGTTCCCAGCGGCAGGCTGTATGCCCTGACGGAGCCTGAAAACGTGCATCTCCGGGGGTACCTGGATAAACTCCTCAAGCTAGGATTCATCCGCCCGTCCAAGTCTCCGGCCGCCTCGCCACTCTTCTTCATCCCGAAGGCTAATGGGGAGCTGAGAGCCTGTGTGGACTTTAGGGCATTGAATGCGATAACCATAAAAAATCGGTACCCCTTGCCTCTCATCAGTGTACTTCTGGAACAGGTCAAGAAAGCTCGTATCTACACCAAGTTGGATTTGAAAGGGGCATACCATCTGGTGCGCATGAGGGACGGAGACGAGTGGAAGACCGCCTTTAAGACCAGGTTCGGCCTTTTTGAGTACCTCGTCATGCCGTTCGGTCTGTGCAACGCCCCGGCAGCCTTTCAGTACTTTTTGAATGAGGTATTCAGAGAGGAGTTGGATATCTACGTGGTCGTATATATCGACGACATCCTCATCTATTCGTCCAGTGTGGAGGAGCACGTACACCACGTCAAAGCTGTGCTCCAAAAGCTGAGGGAAAACATGCTGTTTTGTAAACTCAGCAAGTGTGACTTCCACGTCACATCCGTGGAATTCCTCGGAGTGATGCTGAGTCCAGAGGGACAGGAGATGGCAGAACGAAAGATCAAGGCGGTGAAAGAATGGCCGGTGCCCCAAAGCGTGAAGGACGTCCAAAGTTTCATTGGCTTCGCCAACTTTTACAGGCGGTTTATAGATGGATTTTCAGGAGTGGTGGCCCCAATCACACAGCTACTGAGGAAGTCCAAGGAGTTTGTCTGGTCCCCTGAAGCGAACAAAGCCTTTGAGGCCCTGAAAAGCGCCTTTGGTAAGGCGCCGGTGTTGGCTCACCCCGATCCGGATCTCCCCTACGTGGTGGAAGCGGACGCGTCGGATGTGGCGCTGGGGGCTATCTTGTCCCAACGCAACCACGACACAGGGGTGCTTCATCCCGTTGCGTACATGTCCCGCAAACTCAACGACGCCGAACGCAACTACCATATTGCGGAGAAGGAGCTTCTCGCAATCAAGGACGCCTTCACCGAATGGAGGCATTGGTTGATGGGGGCAAGACATGTGGTATCGGTGTACACGGACCATCGGAACCTACAGTTCATGACGGCCACTAGACACCTTTCTCCCAGGCAGCTGCGGTGGATGATCTTCTTTGCGGGGTTCAACTTCCGCATCACATATCGGCCGGGGACGGAAAACCGAAAGGCGGACGCCCTGTCCCGTCAATCTGCAGTTAAGGAACCATTGCCTGCGACCGAGCGTTCCATCATTTCCCCGAGGATGGTATTGGGGGTTATCCAACCGGATACTTTCCTGAGGGGAATAAAGAGAGGGATCAGGTCATTCGCATGGCGGAGGTGGCTCCTCAGTCACAGAGAATGGCAGCTGAAGGACGGGATACCCCTGAAGGGCAGGTGCCTATTGATACCCACGCCTAGGCTAAGGAAACAAGCATTCATCTGGTGCCATGACTCTCCATGCGCAGGTCATTTGGGCTTTGAAAAAACGGTGGCTAGCATGGGACGGCATTTCTGGTGGCCAACCATGAGAGTGGATGTCAGGAGGTGGGGACAGGAGTGTCCTACGTGTGCTACCATGAAGGCCGACCATGGCCGAACCCAAGGGCTCTTACATCCACTTCCAACCCCGGATAGACCATGGGATAGCATATCACTGGACTTCGTGGTGGGCCTACCGGTAGACCAGGGGATGACGGCAATACTGGTGGTGGTGGATTACTTGACGAAAATGGGGCACTTCATCCCCTGCAAGAGAGTCCCTACGGCCGGGGAATTGGCGTCACTACTCCTAAAGAATGTGGTACGACTGCATGGATTACCTGGGGTGATCGTGTCGGACCGGGGGTCGCAGTTTACTGCGCAATTCTGGAAGACTTGGTGCACTGCGCTGCATGTTAAGACCGCCCTGTCCACCAGCTACCACCCTCAAACGGACGGCCAAACCGAGCGCCTGAACCAAACGCTCAAACAGTATCTGCGATGTTTTGTGGACCAGGGCAGGGAAGAATGGGTCGACTTGCTATGGGTTGCAGAGATAGCCTATAACAACGCCACTCACAGCTCCACACAGTCATCTCCGTTCTATAGCAACTATGGCCAACATCCCAGGTTCTTGCCATTTCTACATCCGTTCAGAGAGGACAGGATTCCCGCCACAGCGGACAGGGTGGCACACATAAAAGACACATTGATGCGCTCAAGGGCTGTCCTAATAGAGGCCAAGAGAAGATACAAGGCTGCGGCAGATAGGAAGAGAAGGCCCGGGCCACTGTACCGCACTGGAGACTACGTCTGGATATCCACAAGAAACATGAGGTTTCGAAAGAACAGTGTGTTCCATCCCAAGTACATGGGCCCCTATCGAATTACCAAGTGTATGGGTCCCGTGAACGTGAAGGTGTGCTTGCCCCAGTCATTGCGGATACACCCTGTCTTTCATGTATCATTGCTCAAACCAGCACCCTCCAAGCCGTCTGGGACACCTCGGCCGGTATGCGTGGAGTCGGAGGTGGAGTATGAAGTGTCGGGCATACGGGCGTCCAAATGGCGCAGGGGGAAGCTGTGGTACCTGGTTGCGTGGAAAGGCTATGGCCCGGAGGAGCATTCATGGGAACCGGCTGAAGGGGTTCATGCTCCGCGCTTGGTCTCCTTGTTCCATCGGCGTTTTCCTGCCAGCGCTGGACCCGTGGGGAGCCGCTGAGAGGGAGGATGTACTGTCAAGAATTCCTGTCATACAAGGGAAACACGCCCTTATGTAAACAGGAGAGCTGTTACATAACTCAAGGAAAACACGCCCTTAGGTAAACAGGAGAGCTGTTACATAACTCAAGGGAAACACGCCCTTATGTAAACAGGAGAGCTGTTACATAACTCAAGGGAAACACGCCCTTATGTAAACAGGAGAGCTGTTACATAACTCAAGGAAACACGCCCTTATGTAAACAGGAGAGCTGTTACATAACTCAAGGAAAACACGCCCTATAAAGGGAGGAACCGGGAGGTACAACGCTGTCGGATATTGTGTTCACACCGACGTACCTGCTTCGTGAAGAGCAGTGTTCCGGAGTGGTGCTCCAGTAAGGCAAGAACGGAGGTAGGTCGAGTCGTTACTCCCTGGGCCGTGTCTTGCCCCATCGTCACCTGTGAAGGACCCGGAAGCTCTACCGGTCAACCATTGAGCTTCGCTTTTTGACTCGGCTGAGTCCAAGCGCAGTGGCGCTTTTGCTGGTTGGAGTCGTAACTCCCAGCCCGACCAGAGACACAGGGACTGCCAGCTGTAACGCACACCAGGAGGTGTTTGCCGCGTTACAGACTCGGAAGTCCACAGGATCGATCGAGCGGCTGCTCTCGGTTCAGTCTTCTTGCTTGTGATTGGGGTATCGGTGACGCATCACCAGGAGGTGACTCCGCGTCCCGGTGCAGTCTGAGGAAGAGGTTGAGCGGCTGCTCCCTTCAGGTAGAGACCCCGGCTGGGTGTTTCCCTGACTCCTCGATTCTCCCCAACACTCTTCGTGCCCCTCACAGCCTACCGATTGGCATTGTCGGCCATTTCATTTCTGCCCTCTGTTGGCATACGCCGGGACCGGCGTATATGCAGAGGACGGTTAGGACCATCCGTGCTGTGGGCTGGTAACGTACTTAGCCTGGAGGATTCCAGTGACTATAACTTTTGTTTACTCTTTGTATTATATTTGCCTTCATTAAAACAACTAACCCTTCACTAGTGGTTGCGTCCTCATTGTCGTGTCTGTTAAACGATCCTGAGACGTTCAGGGCGTTACAGTTTGCAAGGGATTCTGGGAAACAGAACCTGGTGAGAGGCAGTCAAGCCACCCCATCCTGGATTCCCCTGGGGGTCTAGTTTTCAAAAAGGTATAGGTTTGCTAGGTTTCCATAGGTGCCGGCAGAGCTAGGGTTCAAAAACTACAGCTAGGCACTTTGCCAAAAAAGGGCCATTTTTCACTGTGAAATTGTGGCGTGTCCATGTTGTGTTTTGGGCCATTTCCTGTCACGGGCACTAGACCTACCCACATAAGTGTGGTACTATTTTTCTCGGAAGACTTTAGGGAACGCAGGGTGCCTGGAAATTTGTGGGTCCATGCAGATTCCAGAACTTTCTACCACAGAAATGTGAGGAAAATGTGTTTTTTTGACAATTGTTTTGGTTTGCAAGGCATTCTGGGTAATAGAACCTGGTGAGAGGCAGTCAAGTCACCCCATCTTGGATTCCCCTGGGTATCTAGTTTAAAAAAATTTATAGGTTTGCTAGGTTTCCCTGGGTGCCAGCAGAGCTAGGGTTAAAAAACTACAGCTAGGCAATTTGTCAAAAAAGGGTCATTTTTCACTGTGAAATTGTGGTGTGTCCACGTTGCGTTTTGCGCCGTTTCCTGTCGCGGGTACTAGACCTACCCACACAAGTGAGGTGCCATTTTTCTCAGAAGACTTTAGGGAACGCGGGTGTGTGGACATTTGTGGGTCCAAGCAGATTCCAGAACTTTCTATCACAGAAATGAGGCGAAAATGTGTTTTTTTGACTTTTTTTAGGTTTGTAAGGGATTCTGGGTAACAGAACCTGGTGAGAGGCAGTCAAGTCACCCCATCCTGGATTCCCCTGGGTTTCTAGTTTTCAAAAATGTATAGGTTTGCTAGGTTTCCCTAGGTGCCGGTTAAAAAACTACAGCCAGGCACTTTGCCAAAAAAGGGTCATTTTTCACTGTGGAATTGCGGTGTGTCCAAGTTGCGTTTTGGGCCATTTCCTGTCACGGGTACTAGGCCTACTCACACAAGTGGGGTACCATTTTTCTTGGAAGACTTCGGGGAATGCGGGGTGGGTGGAAATTTGTGGATCCACGCAGATTCCAGAACTTTCCTCCACACAAATGTGAGGAAAATGTGTTTTTTTTTAGGTTTGCAAAGGATTCTGGGTAACAGAACCTGGTGAGAGGCAGTCAAGTCACCCCATCCTGGATTTCCCTGTTTATCTAGTTTTAAAAAATGTATAGGTTTGCTAGGTTTCCCTTGGTGCCGGCAGAGCTAGGGTTAAAAAACTACAGGTAGTCACTTTGCAAAAAAAGGGTAATTTTTCATTATGAAAATGTGGTGTGTTCACATTGCGTTTTTAATCATTTCCTGTCGTGGGCACTATGCCTACCCACACAAGTGAGGTACCATTTTTATCGGGAGACTTAGGGTAATTCAGTTTTGTAAAGAAACTGTTATTACCTATGGACTTTTGATGCATTTCTGCCTTCCAAATGAAAGACAATGTGTAAAAAAGAAGTCATTTTGAAAAATGATCGATAATTCTCATGCTAGTATGAGTATTCCCAATTTCGGAAATGTGCAAATATCTACTGTTTCTAAACTCTATATTTTGTTCCCATTTCACAAATACATAGATGTCTTTCATACCGATTTTTCCATGTATACAATTTCCCAGAATAATTGCTATATACACGGTACATAATAAAAAACAATTGCAAGTCGCTGCTCAGTTTTTGGCTCTGGGTTCGTCGGGTTCTTGGTGAACCTACAAGTCCTATATATCCCCACAACCAGAAAGATCCACCAGATGTAACGGTATATTGGTTTCAAAGAGCTGTCATAATTAGAAGAAGTTACAGGTGAAAACGTTGACACAAAAGGCTGTTTTTTTCAAATAACTTTCAATTTTTCCTATATTTAACTGTTAGTTTCTATAAAGAAACCTAGAAGGATCCTCACAAATGACCCCTTGCTGAATTCAGAATTTTGTCTACTTTGTAAAAATGTATAGTTTTCCAGGATCCATTATTGCTTCCACACCCATGTCTACCATTAACTGGAAGGAGGTTGGAAGCACATCAAATAGCAAAAGTAGGCTATGTCCCAGAAAAATGCCAAAACTGTGTAAAAATGTTTGGTTTTCTGACAAATGTCTGTCATTCCCTAAATGCAGGGAAAATGGTTATTTCAGCCCCACCAACCCTTTTTTGATAGGGAAAACCCCAGATGCTTTCATTTGCAGCACTTCTTTCCCATTTTTTTAAAAAAAACTTAAATTTGGCTGTATTTTGGCTAATTTCTGGGTCCCTTCCAGGGAAAACCACAAACCCTGGGTACCCTCAGAATCCCCAGGATGTTGGAAGAAAAGCTCGCAAATTTAGCATGGATGCCTTATGTGGTCAAAAAGTTACAGGGGCATAAGCGCAAACTCGCTCAAATAGCCAAAAAAAGGCTTAGCACAGGGGGAAAAGGCCTAGCAACGAAGGGGCTAGACCAGAGTTATACATTTTTAAAGATTTAGGGTAATGGAGCCCCAGAAAGCACAAAGCATCAACCCTGGCTATCAGGTCTTGCAAAACTAGGAGAAAGTCACAAGTTCAGGCCGACCACAATGGCACGTTGGTCGGATACAGGGACCAAGTTTGTCCCGCTGACAAGTTACCTCCTCAGTCCAGCTCCAAGAGTCCTGGGCATGGTGGAGGGGACCACGAGGAGCAAGGAAGCATCATGAATGGTCATCAATGTAGCATGAAGAGCAGGTGAAGCGTTGTGGGCGGTCATCATCGTAGTGCGAGGATCCTGTGGTAATTGTGACAGGTCAAGCCAGTACTTTGCAGTGTCAGCGATCAATGCTGTATCACAAAGGGTAACGCTGAATGAACTTCTCATTGTCTGGCTATGCGATGTCAAGATTCTGCTCCACAGGGCCTGCTCACAGTTGCAAAGGGCCCAAAAACTTCAATTCAGCCTCTCTGAGGGCACAACTTGGGTCCAGGGCCTGAAAGCCAGAAAGGCACCACTTGAGAGGCAGGGGCTTCCCTAGTTGGATGCTGGTACTGGTGGTTGGGAGCCTGTTATGTCCCCCTGGCTCAGAACAGGAGTCCAGCTGACTAGTCACTTTTGGAATCCTGGGTTGAAGGGGTGAAAGTCCAATTCTTCTCACTCAGGCAAAATGGCAACCGGCAGCAGGTCATAACAGCAAGACATCAGCACAGAAAGGTAGTAGTCCAGAAGGCAGCAGTCTGAAAGAGTGGCCATCTTTCAGCAGCTCAGCAGTCCTTCTTGGCAGAGTCTAGACAGGTCTAGAATTGTATTAAAGTGGTGGTGTTTGGGTCCAGTATTTCTACCCAGTTGTGCCTTTAAAGTGGGGGAGAAGTTTCTAGAGGTTTCCATTTGCAGTCCCCAGGCATCTGCCCTAGCTCCAGACTAACTACATGGTGTAGCAGCCCTTTTTTGTGGAGGCAAGTGTATTGAAGTATAAGTGGGGCTGTGGCCAGCTCCTTCCTCCCATTTTGCCAGTGAAGACCCATCCAGGCACACCTAAGCTCCCTATTGTGTGTGAGTGTCAGTTGTATGACGTTACAACACATTCCGTTGCAACACATGCCTTCACCACTCATGCGTTACAACGCGAATGCCTTTACCACGCATAAGCTTTGAGGGGGGGGAGAACTGTTGTGAAAACCCCATCCTGCAGTTGATTTTATGCTCCCTCCTAAAGGTTGAGTAGGCTGATTGAAATACACTTTCATTTGTAATGTCCAATGCGTGTTACAATATGCTTCATTTGTAGTGCATAATGCTTGCTACAATATGCACCTGATTGTTGTGACCAATGCTTGTTGAATCCCATATTCTCTGATTCGGCTGATATCCAGAGCAGGTGCTGTTTAGTTCGTTGGAACGTGTATTTAAATTAACACGTGTATGTAGATTAACACGTTTTTGAGCACCTTTTGCAGCATGATCCAACGCGTGACTGGAAGTCTATTTTAACCCCGCCCGTCATTTTCCCAGTGCTTCGCTTAACGTTGAAAGCGACTCCTCCCTGTCTCCGTGTTCAAGACCCCTTCCGGGCTTCAACAAAGACATCCGGTTGGCTTCTCCGCTCGCCCGGCGTTCTTTTGTTGGTTCCGGTTCCCTTCCCTCGGCACGAAACATCCGGATGGATTTCCTGCTTTCTGTTCCTAGAAAAAAGAAAGAAAGACAACACATCAACAAAGAGCCTCACCTAGAAACCTGGCAACATCGCGGTAACGTTTATTCATTTATTTCCAAGATATTGCCGGTAGGACAATTCCCTTTTAAGGTCTAGAAGTATTTTACCAAGACTCTGTAGTGTCTTTCAGGGACGTTTACTTAAAACGCTCAAGAGACTTTCAAGGACTTTTGCTCAAACGTTCGTGTGACTTTCATGGACTTTCATTTAAGCGCTCTTGTGAGAGTGAAAAGACATTTGTTGAGTTGAGTAATTCTTGCAAACGAAATAAGGAAAACAATGTTGGTATGAATAATGTTTCTTTTATTTATTGTTGAAGCTCCAGAAGTCAGATAGGACAAGGTTAACAAGAGATTATTGAACTATCTGAATAATGTGAAAAGGGCTGATCAAAAGCCAACCATTCTTGTTACAGAAAATTCGAGGACACGTGAAAGGCTGCATTAAGCCAAATTGTTGTGCTCTTTATATGCGATTTTATTATTTTTCAGACCCCCCATTATAGACAGAGACTGGTGTATAAAAAGGTATAGAGTTTCTTTCCACAAAGAATATTCACGAAACATAGAATTTCTAGTCATAATATTTAAGTGATGTTGTTTATGTCTTTTCAGAAGGTCAGATCAAGAAGCAATGTGGAAACTCATACATAAAGTAACAGAATAGAGAGTCCACTGACAGGGTATGTTAATATGGAAATTGTATTAGTGCAATAGTGTAAGGGTTACAATTAAGTGAATCAACAAGAAACACAATTGTATTCTATCGTATTAATTCTTTCAGGATATTCTACCACAACATTGACCAAGACAAGTACCGCTGGTCTCAGACTAGTCCCCTGTTCCTCGAGAGGCATTCTCTTGGACTACTCCAGAAAACAACATCCAGTTGGCAGTGTTTTGTTTCTCTCTCTCTCTCTCCCATTCCCCACTTCCCTTGGGAATCAGTCGGGAATAGTAAGTGCATTACTACCTTGCTCTTTCTGGCTGGTTTCCGGGGGAGTTGGGGACGGCAGCATCAGGAAAGGAACAAACCGGTGTTCAGGTGGGTGCCTTCGTGACACCTTGCGCCCTCCCCCCTCCAGCTCTCATATTATTTTTTTTATAATGCCCCTCCCCTGTACCCCTGTGCGAACCCCCACCCCCATTCCTTCCAAGAAATATCCCTGCCCGGAACCCTAAAATCTTGCCCTGCGCGATTCCCCCACCCACAAACCCTTCTATCAAATACCCCTCCCCTGCCCTGAACCCTAAAAATTTACCCTTGCACGACACAACCCCCTCATCCCTCAAATAATTTTTTTTAAACTAAAATCCCCCTTACCTCTCCACGACCTCTCCTCTCCAAGCTCTTCCGAGGTGCGTTGTACGTCGTAAAGAGGAAGCGGAAGTGTCTTTCCATTTCCTCTAACAACGCCGATTGCCTCCACATCTTCCTTCAATCAATGTTTTGTGTCTGTGATTTTTAATGTTCATTTAGAAGTCATTGACAGTCCGCATTTTTTGGCCATTAGCTTGTTGATTTTTTTTATTGTTTGGAATTCAAAAAATGATATAGTGAAAATGCTTAATGTCCTCGAACCAGTGCTAGTTTTCAGACCCTATAATTATGTGCTTTTAGTTTGTGCAGTTTTCTAATGGATATATACAGCTGCGAAGGCAGTTGTGTGAAGTGAAGAAGGCATCCTCTGCTTTTTTGTCCTTCAGCTTCCCTTTGTTCTCGCTCCCAAGCCCCCTGCCAGCACTTGGGTGGTGCATTAACAGACCTCATCCAGCTCTTTTGTTTGATTTTAATTTTCTCCTCTGTTTACTAATTTTGCTGCGCTCTCCAGTTGTCGTAGAAATAGTTGTCTGTGGTGATTTCAGTAAGTGAAGATTAGGCATTACATCCCAAATGAGTGCGAGCTGTACCTTTAACACACATGCCTTTACTACGTATCTCGTAGTAAAGGTATGTGTGGTAAAGGCTATGACTGGTAACCACGCATGCGTTGTAACGCATGCGTGGTTAAGGGTATGCGTGGAAACGGCCACGTTGTAGTGGCTGTTTCCCCACACAGTCATGTGACACAGGTACAGTCTACAGGCACTGAATGGCTAAGGGAGGAAAATGCCAACTTTCTAAAAATGGCATTTTCAAAATTGTAATAAAAATCCAACTTCACCAGAAGTTAACATTTTTTACGGTAGTTCCAAAGACACCAAACATCAACTGGTCAATGGCACCCTTTCAGAAATTAAAGCTTATTAAATGTAATAAGGTAATTCTAATGCTAGTCTATGGAAGGGGTAGGCCTTTCCGTACTGAAAAATTAATTTAAGAGTTTTTCAATACCAGGACACGTAAAACTCAAAAGCACAAACTTTTTAATACACTGCACCTTGTCCTCTAGGCGGCTGTCCAGGGCATATCCTGGGGATAATTTACATGCATTAAAACGGAAGGTTTGAGCCTGGCAAAAGGTTTATTTTGCCTGCCAGAGGCATGTTTACAAGGCTACTTAAGTGAGTGATGCAATGAGTTGTGCTGACCCACTTGTAGCATGTATTTTACAGGCCCAGGGTACATGTATTACCACTTTACAAGGGACTTATAAGTAAATTAAATGTACCAATTGGGGATAAACCAGTGTTACCATGTTTTAAGGAGTGACCACATACACTTGTCCGAAGGCCAGCAAAAACAAGATCAGTAAAAATAGAGGAGGAAAGCAAAATGTTTGGGGGAAAACCACCCTTAGGCTTACAGGTCTAACAATGTCATTCTCATTGTGTTTGGTGGATGTGAGTGGGCCATTAAAGCATCTGTGAACTTTCATCTTATCTCACTTCTGTGCTGGCTGATACATGCCTTAATTACTGTTTGTTTGAGCAACATATGTCCGTTCAGAGAGGCATTCAATGTATTAGGTAATATTAGTGGTGCTGCAATTGAAAAATGCTTAGGTTCACAGTTTATAGTTTGATATTTGAATCTTGCATGTGTAGTTGTAAGCCACACAATTACTGCATTAATAATGACCATTGACCAGAGGAAGATCCCATCTATGTGTGATTGACAAGTTACAGTGAACTATGTTATAGGTCTGGACAATATGGCCTGTAGGCATGTAGCACTACTTAAATGAAAACACTGGTAGGACCAGCGCATAGTCACATGATTTTAAGATGTTCCAATGTTTTCTAATGATCCTCACCACCCTATTTGGGAGAGAACAAAATGTGGTTACACAATTCAATAATTCAAGAGTGTCCTTTTCCTTAGAAACAAAAATGCAGTCTCTAGAAAAATAACATGATACAGTGTGCATGGGATCATAGAACATGGAACATTTCACTTATTTTACTGGGTATACCCTCAATGAGTTTCTTACGAAGGAGGTTGGCTTCACAATAAAAATATTGTTCGGTTTATTGTTCTGGGGAAGTTAGGAGAACTGTAAAAATGGAAGAGCACCCTTAAGATTATAAATGATCTCAAAGTATTTCTGTCATCTGGTTTTCTATAAAGGGTAGTGCACCAATGAATATTGTCTGTCTTCATAGCAAAAGCCAAGTCATTATTGCTGACCTTACAACTGTTGTATGTAAAACGTAAGTACACAAAAATGGTATGGATGTTATGCTTGAATTAATGTCAGCCTCTGGTAATTTTTCAGACCACAGATCAATCCCAAGAGGAAGTGGCGTTGTGTGCAAAATATCGATAGACTGGGTTGCGCCCTGAATAACTACCCGGGCCGTCACTAAGATTACTTCAAGTATTCTATTTTTAACTTATTGCATAATTTAGTGTGTCATCCTAATTGGGATGTTTATACTCAGATGTGGGTTCTGTGTGTTACTGGAAACAATCGATAACTGGTGCTGTCGAAGGCGAGCCGTAGAGGCTCCATTGCTATGGCAAAAAGGATGAGCAAAAGTGGGCATACCTGGCGCGTGCCCTTAAAAATATGACTAGCACCATGCGCAGTGTGGCTTGGCTTTCACATATCGGGTGGTGCTGGTCTCCATGCATGCGATGTCACCATATATGTTAAGGATCCAGCTTAGAATCTGGCCCCACTCATTGGGAAATTTACTAGATTCAGTGGACTTTCTGGAATCTTCATTAATTGGGCAAAATCAGTAATTGTTCTGCTCACGGAAGCAACAACAGAGTTTTCTTCAGAATTTCCTTTATGGTCTTGTAAAATGCAATTTCTAAGGAGCACAGGTAATGATCTGAGAAGGTTCTTGGTAAATGGAATGCATCAGTAGTCCAAATGTCAAATATTGACAATTATCAAATAAAATGGTTTGTAGTTGTGCAGCTGTAAGTTGGGGATGGGGGTGTGAGTCACCAGATCTATCCGGCAGTGGATCCAGGATCACATTATAGTCTCCTCCCCATATGATCGCCTCAATGCCAAGCGTATTAACAAGCCTCCAATCCTCAACAAAGAAATCAGGATCATCCACGTTGGGACCACAGATAGAGGTGAGTCTGATGGGAACTCCCTGCAGGGGGCCAGATAGCATTACATATCTCTCTTGTTCATCGCATAAGACCATGAGCATGTGCCAGGGCAGGTCCTTTCCCTAATCTAGTCCGCCTGTAAACACGTATGAGTGTGAGTTGCCAAATGTGACTCCTGTAAGAAATAAAAGTCTGCGCCATGCCTCTGTAGGTCAGGATCAGATGCGCTTTACATCTATCATTTAGTCCTCGATTATTCCAAGTGATGTACTTCAATGGTGCCATAGTGGGAGGTTAGTAAGAAGTCAGAAAACCTCAAGGGGCAGCGCACAATGCTGAGCCTGGGACCCTTGCCCCCACCACATTTTCAACCGTGCTCATGCCACCATTGTTCCAAACTCTGCTGCATCATCAACTTCTCCATCAAATCCGGTGCCCTCCCTGAAGACTGGGAACAGACAGAGATCAACCCACTGCTGGAGAAACCCCCTGCTGAGCCGATGAACCCCAAGAACTGCAGACCCATCTCTCTGCTCCCCTTCTCAGCCAAAGTCATTGAGACCGTCACCAAATCACAGAATTAATTGAAACTAACCACACCCTGGACCCCTCCCAGTCTGGCTTTTGGAGCAGCCACAGCACCAAGACTGCACTCTTTGCCGCAACTGATGACATCCACGCTCTCCTCCACAACACCGGACCCAAATACCTCAACCACCGCCTCTCCTTCTACGCACTCAACAGACATCTCTGCTCTGCCCAACTGACCCTGGCCACTATCGAACAGATCCACAAGACCGCAGCTGGAGGAAGATTCTTCTCCTACTTCACTGCGAAGACCTGGAATTCCCTGCTTCTGCATCTCAGGCTATCACATTCAATTTAATACAGACCTCGAGACCTAGCTCTTCGACTGAACTGCAAGAACCCCCCCAGAAACACCCCCAGAGCCTTGAGAACCTCACTGGTGATTAACCACGCTGTATAAGAACCCTGATTGATTGGTTGATTGAGCCACCGCAGTGTAACAGTGTAGTGTCCGACAGAGGAAAGGAAGAGAATGGAGAGACTAAGAAAGGAAGGAAGGGGAAAAAAACATTGACATTCAACCTATCCCAACAAGTCCCACCCCACTTCCGCTTTGGCCCCCAAAAAGGCTAAATACAGACATCCCTCCCCAAGCACAGCCTCAAAGGACCAGGAAAAAAAATGCCAACTGGGAATCATCCCAGGGGGGAGTGTCAGATGCCTGGTACTTCCTTGCCCATGGAGAGCAGGGTGGCCAGAACAGTAAGGTATTTGGACGACAGAGCCCACCATCTGGAGAGAGACCCCAAATTTTAACAAACAATTAGCAAACACTGGATGTCCCCAACAGGAGCATCATTACATCAAAACCCTCTGAGCAGTGTCGGTCTGCATCCATCAGCAGTCATAGGTGTTAGCTCGGTCAGTCTTTATCGCTAGTGCGGCCAGATTCAGTAGGTTCATGGTCATGTCTGGGCCTAGACACAGATGGTGGGATACCTCTAACACATTTAGCAGCCACCTTAGGGTCAGTGAAATACATGGTTTTGCCAGCATGGAAGATGCACAACTTGGCCGGATATAAAAGGAAATATTTAGCATCAGTTCTTTGGCTGGAGTGCTTTACGGGCAAGAAATCTCGCTTTTCAGCCTGAACAGGGTAAAAGGATATAGTATTCCCTTGAGAAGACATTGACTGTTATTTGTGAGCTAGTCTAAAAACTGTGTCTCGGTCTCCCCAATTTAGGAGCCACACAATAATAGGACGTGCTGAAGTGGTGGAGGCCTCGGGCCTAGCGATCTATGTGGTCATCACACTATGCAGGCAGCAGACAGTGCTTAACCAAAAAAGGCCTGCAGCATTACTCCCAACTAATCTTCCACCTGGTTCATCGCAGTGGATTCTGTAACTCCCATGATTCTGAGGTTGTTCCATCCGGACCTGGCCTCCAAATCTTCATTCTTGTTATGGGTCAGTTCCTCTACATTTTCCATTTGGAGCAGTTTCTCTCTAGTTGTACTGCCATCATCCTCCACTGTCGATGTGCACTGCTCAAGTTGACCAATGCTTTCATCATGGCAGGCAACATTCTCTTTAAGGCGATCAAATCTGTCATTCACTAGATACATTTTACAATCTATGGTCCCGATTCACAGAACTAACTTAAGACAAAATCCTAAACTTACTACCATTTTGGTATTCACAGAAGGCACTTACTCATTTTGGTATTCACAGAAGGCACTTACTCATTTCGGTATTCACAGAAGTTAGGAGTCCTAACTTTAGGACTCCTAAATGCCTTCTGTGAATACCGAAAGTCTTAAATTTAGGATTTTTCTCAGTTTAGTAGTAGTATAGTTAGGACTCCTAACTTTAGGACTCCTAAATGCCTTCTGTGAATACCGAAAGTCTTAAAATTAGGATTTTTCTCAATTTAGTAGTCCTAAGTCTAAATTTAGGACTACTAAATTGAGAAAAATCCTAATTTTAAGACTTTCGGTATTCACAGAAGGCATTTAGGAGTCCTAAAGTTAGGACTCCTAACTTCTGTGAATACTGAAATGAGTAAGTGCCTTCTGTGAATACCAAAATGAGTAAGTGCCTTCTGTGAATACCAAAATGGTAGTAAGTTTAGGATTTTGTCTTAAGTTAGTTCTGTGAATCGGGCCCTATGGCTGTGAAGCTCTGTTTTAGATCCAAAAACATTGCACATATATATCAGGTTCTAGATGCATTCCATCTTCACCCTCAGGGTCTGGGTGGGGCGGCTCTTCCCAGGGAGCATCCGAGGCGTGGAGCAGTTTGCGCTGGGTGAAGGTTTGTAGTGAAATTCCTATATCCCTGATAGGCTCTGCGCATTGGAATAATATACACTTTAGTTTTGACATAGGACTGTGGTCAGTATGTCTCCATCGAGTACATTAAACTTAATTACTTGTGTGTGTCACCTAACTCAAAGGTCACTAAAAACTTTTCAAATAAACAAGAAGGGATTCGTTTCTGACAACCGCATAAACATGAGAACTTTGTTTCCCTTAGAGTCGGAACAATCTCAGAACCGTGGAAACATTAGCTTACAGTTTCACTCAGTCAATCGTGCATGCTTCGTTTCTACAGAGTTGCACAGAAATAGAGAGACGGGTGTTTCAATAAAAAGGGTTTATTGAACAGTCTTATTTCTCATGCAAGAGATATGAACTGCTACAATCATAAGACAGGATGCGAAGTACAATACGTACAGGGTTAGCAGTAAGATAAAATAATACTGCAATAGCATGGTTTGTATCTATGACATATATTCACAAAATACATACATAAATAACACAGGCTAAAATGTGAACACTCATCTTATGCTTCTAAATAGTTCTACGCCAGTGTACCTAACCTAAGTGTAGTACGAGGTTAGAAGTAGGTGCTGTTTTCTAAAGTATAGCTAGCTATAGTTTTAGTTTTGCCAAGAGTTGCCAAAAAATTCTCTAAGTTCTAGTATGCTCCATACCTTAGAATGCAAAAAGAACTATTGATGGACAGAATGCAGAACAATGTCACACATTCACCCTAGTACAGAGATTTGGGCCTATATCCATCGTTTTTTTGCTCAAAATGCCAGTCCAGTTTGGACCCAGCCACATGCAAATCACCCTTGACCCTGTGCCCAATGGGAACAGTCCAGCCCGAACTGCCAGGCCAGGTCCTCCCTGGACTGGAAACAAGCATCCTAGGAACGGTTTCGGGGTTTCACCCCTCTTCAGTCATGATAGCTTGTTTCCAGTGGAATGGAGAGCACGGGACTCAAGTCTGAGCATACCCGTCCCACTCGGGGTGACAAATGCAAAAAGGACAGAATGCAGAACAATGTCACACATTCACCCCAGTACAGAGATCTGGGCCTAAATCCATCATTTTTTTGCTCACCATGCAGTTCGGGCTGGACTGTTCCCATGAGGCACAGGGTCAGACTGATCTGCATATGGCCATGTCTGAACTGGGGTGGTGGAGTGAGCTAAAGAATGATGATGGATTAAACCCAAATCAGTTGACTGGGGGTGAGAGTTTGATTTGCTCAAGCGCTCCGTCCATTATCCCCTTTGGTATCGCTTTGTTCACCCTAAGTTGGCAGGGTATGCCCAGACGTGGGTCCCTTACTCACTTTGCCACTGGATTCAAGATAGCCTGGCTGATGAGGGTTATGAACCCAAATCCGGTCACAGGATGCTTCTTTGCGGTCCAGGGAAGACATGGCCTGGCAGTTTGGGCTGGACTGTTACCAGGAGGCATAGGGTCAGACTGATTTGCATATGGCCATGTCTGAACTGGGGTGGTGGAGTGAGCTAAAGAATGATGATGGATTAAACCCAGATCAGTTGACTGGGGGTGAGTGTTTGATTTGCTCAAGCGCTCCATCCAATATCCCCTTTGGTATCGCTTTGTTCGCCCTAAGTTGGCAGGGTATGCCCAGACGTGGGTCCCTTGCTCACTTTGCCACTGGATTCGAGATAGCCTGGCTGATGAGGGTTATGAACCCGAAACCGGTCACAGGATGTTTGTTTCTGGTCCAGGGAAGACATGGCTTGGCAGTTCGGGCTGGACTGTTCCCATGAGGCACAGGGGTCAGACTGATTTGCATATGGCCATGTCTGAAATGGGGTGGTGGAGTGAGCTAAAGAATGATGATGGATTAAAGCCAGATCAGTTGACTGGGAGTGAGTGTTTGATTTGCTCAAGCGCTCTGTCCATTATCCCCTTTGGTATCGCTTTGTTCGCCCTAAGTTGGCAGGGTATGCCCAGACGTGGGTCCCTTGCTCACTTTGCCACTGGATTCAAGATAGGCTGGCTGATGAGGATTATGAACGCGAAACCGGTCCCAGGATGCTTGTTTCCGGTCCACGGAAGATATGGTTTGGCATTTCGGGCTGGACTGTTCCCATGAGGCACAGGGTCAGACTGATTTGCTTATGGCCATGTCTGAACTGGGGTGGTGGAGTGAGTAAAAGAATGATGATGGATTAAATCCAGAACAGTTGACTGGGGGTGAGTGTTTTATTTGCTCAAGCGCTCCGCCCATTATCCCCTTTGGTATCGCTTTGCTCGCCCTAAGTTGGCAGGGTAACCCCCGACGTGTGTCCCTTGCTCACTTTGCCACTGGAATCAAGATAGCCTGGCTGATGAGGATTATGAACCCGAAACCGGTCCCAGGATACTTGTTTCCGGTCCAGGGAACACATGGCAGATCAGTTGACTGGTGAGTGTTTGATATGCTCAAGCGCTCCGTCCATTATCCCCTTTGGTATCGCCATACCTTAGAATGTGTGAGGTTTGAATCTCTTTCCGGGACTCGATATCTAACACCCCGCAAGGGGAGTCAGAAACACTGGAGCTGGATTCTCTGCGAAGAGGATGACAGCGTCTGGTCAGTGCATCAGGTGGGAACTCGCTCTCCTTTTGAACTTGCTGTGGCGAACCGCAAGTAGGCAGTCGAACTGGACCGTACCGGAAACGTGGTTTGCCAGGGCAAGTGCAGGTATATTTATACCTTGAAGGTGTTTAGGAATGCCTGTATTGATGTAAAAGTCGGGCATCGGAGCGTCATGAATAAACCCCTAAGGAATAGATGTTCATGCACAGTAAATGAGTTCTTGGAGAAATCAATATCCAAGCAAGGGAAATTCCTAAAGGCTTAAGAGTCTGGTTTTCCACGAACTCGTTGTGACGTGGATTGACAGATGTAGGAGACCATGCCTGTATTTGGTTAGCATGGCATGGATTTTCTATGCCTAAATAAGGGCAATAATATTTGTAACTATATAAGGGCATAAATTGGGAAACTTATATACGGAATCTAAATCTACACACAACACCCACTCCAGTTTCGTATGAACGACATTACTAAATCCCAAACATACTAAACATATCTAAAAGAGATATGTTTATTATGTGATCAGCTAAAACATGCTAAAACATATCTAAAAACATATGTGCTAAAAATGCATTACAAAACCATTGCTATGCATAAGGTGCTGTACATATTAAAAGCAATATTTCATTCTAAGCATATGTTTTCATTGGAAATGCTAAAAAGAATGAAACCAAAAATATATACACATGATGAAATGGCTCGCTAATACAGAAGAAAAGGGGCCGAAACAATTTCATATCAGGTTAACACAAAAAAATTGTTGATGTGACAAGGTGGCATAATGTCCCTGGAAGATTTTCAAAGAATTCTGTTCTCTATGAATATTTCTACTATAAGCAGATTACTGTGCCAAAAAAAGGAAAAAACACAAATTTGGAGAAAAAAAAACTAATCATAGGAAAAAAGTTCCAAAGTTAGTCCCTTGTCTGAAAACAATGAAGGCCAAATTCAGAGTCTCATCGGAACCATGTGTGCCTGAATCAAAAGTCAGTGTGTGGGCCTGGAGAAAACATGAAATCTTCTAATCCTGTAGACAAAAAGTCGTCTACCGTTGTAGGTGAAAGCTGGACTACCTCGTTTAGAAGATTATCTGCACATAGATGTGAACTATCACCTTCAGCATTGGTTGCATCAGCAATGTCCAAATCGGATGTTTACCTGCGTGCCTGATGTTTCTTCTCATACCTCAGCAGTAGCAATTTGCGTCTGTGAGATCTCAATGAATGCCGTCATCAGGATTGGTAGCCGCTGGGGACAACACAGAGCATGGGCCGTTACCAGGTCCAGCAGAGTATCGATATCCGTAGGCATGACTGATGGGAGTGTTAGACAGATGTCTAGCATTCATTCTTCACCGCAGAATAGGCAGCGTCGAACAGGTATGATACAATCTTGCCAGATTGGTCTGAATGACAGAAACCATGTGGTGTTTAATTCTCGTAGACGAGGTAAACCCAAAATGTGGACGATGCGCCCACGACACTTCATCTCCAATAGAGCTCTCTCTATGGTGCTGGGAGTGACGCTGGTGATTTGGCTTGCAATATCGTAGCAGTAGGAGCAAAAATAGGATCCCTGCAACAATCCGCCAAACACAGAGTGCACGAAATTTTGAAATATGCCGAGGACTGCTTGAAAAGGTGCTACCACATACGTTTTTAAATACATGTATAATACCGCTCGTATCAGACATGTTTAAGGTACGACCTAACATTTCTGAGAGATGTACGGGGCAGTTTGTATACAAAAGGGCATGTGTCTCTGCAGAAGTCCTTGCGACTTGGAGATCATAGGTTTCTCTGGCCGAGGTCAGTGGCACTGTTTTCTGTAAAAGAATGGCTTTCATTCTGCTTAGAGTATCAATTCGTATAGAAGAGATGTTCAGTGAAGGTCATAAAGGCGACTCCCTGACTGTGTCTACTTGTGGAAACAAGACTTGCATACAGCAAGTGGCCCTGGATGTTACCGTAACTAGATATAGAATACCTGGCAACATGCCACAGCAGCTGTGATCATTCAACATAATGTAACTCCCATTAGAAAGTTGGCCAAAAAATAGATTAAACACTGCAGCCGGTGAACCTTGCAGGTGACAGGATAAGTTTGTAGTGGAACCATCACAGGCCACGTGTAAGTTAATACCCTGACAAAGGAGAAAACCGCTTGGTGCGTGTTCACAGTTTTCACCGCCAAGAAACACTTCACATTCCCCACTCCAACATCTATATGTGTAAGGTAAATCCCAGGATGTCTTGATGTATCCTTTACCTAACCTTTCATATTTGCCTACTGGTATATGTTTTAGGCAATACAGAAAATGGAAAGTTGTAACAGGCAGAGTAATTTTACCATGTATGATCCACTCAGTAGCTGGTATTTCTGCCACTGTGAATGGTTATTTTTCCAGTTTTTCAATGCTCAGCATAGTGTAGTCTGCTCCCCTTTGTGCCAGTCTGATATGTTTATCAGTGAGATTGAATTCTGAAAACAGTGACGTAGTATTGATTAAATGCCAAGGCACATAGCCTGCACGCATGTTTTGTAGCGTCCAGCCCAATAGCATGATAGAACGTAGCTGAGGCTGACCATGTTGCAACATGGCCAAGTCTTGTTCCATGATGTCTATGACAGAAGACACAATGCTGTCCAATGAATATATTCTGAACGACAGAGTCGTTAACCCATTTTCTACTACAGAGAGAGTTTTCTCTAAATTAATACGATCAATTTCTCGTATTCGTTCTGCAGTCTCTGCTTGGGTAACCTTCCATGCTTCATTATAAGCAGCGTAGATACCGGCATATATGAAACGTTTTTGACGCAGTTTTCTTGGTCCTAGCAAGAATTCCCTACGGTCTGCGCCTTCTCGAAGTAAAATTAAGTGTTGTTTTACATCCTTCAGCGTAGCTTTCTGTCGCCAATCAAGGCATAGTTTCCCTGCACTGTATGTTGTTACTACCCCTGGATGCTGTCTTTGAACATAGCGTGGGTGTGGCCTATTGATAGTGAAACCCTGTGTTTTGCTCAGGAATCGATCTTGACAGTTGTTTGTGTCTGTGGGCCAGAGCCACCATTTTTTCCATTCTGGATCTGATCTGTTGTGATGCAAAATATTATGTACGTCGACCTCCCCCCGTGTAGTGCTATTACTTGCAGGTATAGGTATGGTTCGTGTGTTCATGTCTTTGGTCTTGGCTAATCCAAGGCAAGACGTTTGCTGGACAGTGTATTCAAAAACATAATTTGCTCCGGGAGGATACAGGCTCTAAACAAAGCTTCTACCCCCTGTGCTTGCCAATCTTTTTTTACCCCAGACAGCTTTTGTCTCAATGTTGTCTTTCCAAAAGTCGAAACCCTGTCTAGACAGTTGGGCAATAAAGGCTGCAGAATAAATCTGTTTTGTCTTAGTTAACACATTTTTCGTTCCTGTCTTGTTCAAATTTTTAAAGTAAAACTTTTCTGGATTAGACAAATTGTAGCCTTAAAAATATGAAAATTTCATTGCAAAAGTTTTAGAACTACCCTTTGGAGGTGTAGGACAATGTTCCCATTGGTTATACATAAATGCATTTCAAGGTGTTGCAGATTTATGCAAGAAATGATGACTATAGTGGTTATAACAGCACATTTGTTCATAGTCTGATGAACCCTCTAAATATTCATGATTTGTGAATCCTGTAGACATCTCTAGATCAGACATCATGTTATTAAAAAACTTAAAAACTGTAAACTTGGTACTTGTACAGCGCAAGACTCACCACTGAGGTATCTCGGCGCTTGTACTCATACCGCTGTAGGAACCCTTCCTGGCTTTCCCTGTAAAGTGTCCACTCTTGGGCACTCCCATGGTGAAGCCAGGCATCCCAGCGCTGTTGGGGCCATTGTGGAGAGTAAGCAAGCTATTGCCCAGAGTTGCAGCGTGGGACCCACTGAGGCGAGAATATCAGGTCTGAGGAATTATTTAGCCCGAGACCCCGCCCAGGCGGGAATCGAACCCTGGTCCCAGACCAGAGCTTTGCATCAAGGTCTGCCGCACTAACCATTGAGCCACACTTCTCAACTAACAGTCTCGAAGTCCCAATCATCAGAAAAGGTACTAGAGGAAATAAAGTCACTCAATGAAATCTTAAATAAATGTGGAATCTTCAAAAGCTCCATATTCAGTTTGGTCCCAAACTATACCATCATGTATAGGAACAGCTGATATGTTCACTGCTGACAAGTCTCTTGCTTCACGATGGGATGATTTGTGTGGCTGGAGAAGTAAGTTCACTCTTTTACTTGCTGTGTCCATTTGAATATATCTTCCACTTATCAGCATACCCAGAGTTATTACCAGAGCTAACCATCATAGTAGAAAGAAAAATATTCCCAAAACAATCCATAGTTCAATCCATGGTGAAGCCACATAAGTATTTTTCAAGAGATGAAAAAGGTCTGTTGCTTGTTCTTTGAATGTTCTTTGTGCTGGCGTCGTTTCAGGTTCGCTGGGATCCTCAGAAAACGTATCAAAGTTCATGAAATATCCAGAGGCAGTTTTGTCAAACATGGAATTGCATCAGGATTTGTTCAATTCGCTGGAACCAGTTGATCACTTGTTACTTCGTTGTAGATAGGTGTATCAGGACGAACTGTTATTTGGATTTCAAGAGGGACAAGTTCCATAGCTTTGTTGCTTAGTCCTTTATTTCTCACTGCAGAATCTTCAATGGTGATGAGTCTCTCATTTTAAACCTCTTGGATTGTAGCTAGAGGAGTGCGTCTGCTACTTTGGCAGAGTCCACTTGGCCTACTGCTTAGTATCGGCCACATAGTGAGGTTTGATCAGGTCGATGGACACAAATCTTTTCTCCTTTTTACCAGCAAGGGGCGGCAAAAGTACTGTTCTTGATCCGTGGATTGCTAGGACAGGTACTGGTTGTCTGTAAGAAGTCCCAAATTCCTTCGTGTCTGCGATTGTTTGCTCTGACTAGATCACCAAGCTTTGGGATCAAGACAGGCTTTGCTGGGACAGCCGGTTTTTCCCCAGTGATGGTTGACTTCAGGAGCACGTTGCTGTGTTTCGTTCTTAGTTCATTCAAGTCCTGCAAAACAGCCAAACGATCTTTGATATCAAATTTCTTATTTTCCATCACTGTGCCTTGCATATCAAGGTCCGGTACCAACATTCTAGTTCCAAATAGAACTTCATATGGAGTGACACCCCTAGAGAACTTCTTGGCAAGTTGTTAAGTGAGCGCTGGACCCAATAAAGGTGTTTGACCCACCCATCACCCGAACCTAATACCCTAGCTGTTATAGACTGCTTTATGTCCCGGTTTTTTCTCTCCACAACAGAATTTCCCTCAGGATGGAATGGAGAAGAATACCGCAATGCTACGCCCAAACTGGCCATGGCTTCTTTGTAAGCTCGAGA
The DNA here is from genome assembly GCF_964204655.1 of Triturus cristatus. Taxonomy (NCBI): domain Eukaryota; kingdom Metazoa; phylum Chordata; class Amphibia; order Caudata; family Salamandridae; genus Triturus; species Triturus cristatus. Next base: position 189,025,645 of record NC_140589.1, read on the forward strand.
GCTAAGTGCAGGACCCTGGTCAGAATGTAGTGTGCCAATTGCATATGTGCAGATAAAGACTCACAAATCTTTTATAACAGTTCAAGCGTCAGCCGAGCGCTGAGGCCACATCCATAGGAACCTTGATTTAGTGTTTGTGGGACTGCATTCGTCCACAGTGATGGCTGCATATAGATAGTCTAATGCTGTCTAACAATGGTGTCTGTACTGGGCTGGCTACGTTGTAGACAGGGGCCTGGTGGTGTTCTGTACTGCGATCTCTATTGCAGTCTATGCATTCATTGATAAAAGTGTGAATCAGTGTATTCATTCCTGGCCACCAGTGCATCTCTTTTAGTTCTAAAATAGTTTAAGAGATCCCCTGATGTGTCAGACCCTCTCCCAGATTTGCTTTGCAAATCAAAGCTGCTCTTCGTTCCATGTTTGGTATTACCCTATCCCCCACTCCAGGGATTCGAGCAAATGGAACGCTGTTCGCATCAATTATATATGAGTGGAATTTTTTAGGTAACGCTGCACCGCGGCCTTTGCTTGAAGCATTGTCAGCCAGCATTATTTCACTGTCTATTTTCGTGTTTGAACGAGTGATTGCAGCTACAGAAGCCGTTTGCACAGCCCTTTTCGCGGCTTCATTAGCAAATGAATTCCATTCAACGTGAATGCCATCAAGTTGATGACTCAGCGTGTGCATCATGTGAGTGTTTAGTAGTCCGTTTCGCTACTGAACTACTTGTTCCCAAAGCGTTTTGTGCTTGATTGTGCCAACTTTTGCATCTTTGAAACCATTTTGAAGCCAGTTCTGTAAATATTAATTGTATGATTGAACACAATAAAAAGAATTGCACACTATGAGTGTGGGGAATTTGCGATCCGTATTTTCAAGTGCCATCTTGAATGCTTGTAGTTCAGCTGGCTGAGCTGTACAATCTCCTTGAGATTGCGTTTTTGTGACCATTGGTCTGAATTCGCGCAAGCGACCTTTAGCGATCGCACATGCTGCACTGTAAGCTTGTTTACTCTCCGTAGCGGGTTGTGCAGATTCGTCAGTATAAATTAAAAATTCTTACTGATCAAGAGGGAGAATTTCAGTAGGTGGAGGACATTCGTGTTTGTATTGCAGGAATGCTTGTGTTTTTAAATAAGGATCAAAAACATATTCAACATCAGTTGCAGCAAAATAATTAACCCATTGTATCCATCTTGGATGTAAAGCTTTTGCATTCAGAATACTCGCTTTTGTTACTGCCTCTAAGGCTGGTACAGGGGTTATGACCATAATGCGTTTCCCCTGTGCTAGGGCTCTTTCCTTTGCTACAGCGGTTTGAACTGCTGTCAGAATTTTTTCTATTGATGTAAATTTCATTTCTGCTTGCGTATACAAATGTGATTTCTATGCAATTGGCACTTTTTCACCTTCGTTAAAAGGAGTAGGTGAATCCGCATTGACCCGGAATGATTCGGATCACTAAGTTGCGTACATTTACATGTGTTTGCAAGTGTTTAGTTGCCAACATGTTTGTTTGAAGTGAACACAGAATTTCTGTGTGTTCTTGTGTCCAAGTTGTGGCTTTGAAATCAGGTTTGATTAATTCGTAGAGAGGTTTAACTCTCTCTGCGTAGTTTAGAATGTTTGTTCTTCCAAAATTCAGGAAACCTAAAACCAACTGTAATTTTTTCAGCGTTTTTGGAGGTCGGAGCAGCGCACACTTTTCTAAAAAGTTGGCTGCCAGGCTTTTGCCTTCACTTGATAGTTCATATCCTAGGAAAAGGACGTTGAGATGGGCAATTCTGGACTTTTTAAAGTTAAATTTGAAACCCTCAGAGGCGAAGCCCAATATAATGGTGTTCACCCTGTTCAAGTGTCTGTCCAGGTCATCGTCTGTCAGATACATGTCATCGACATATGATAATGCCTCGTCATCACAAATTTGTAGTAACTCTGTTACTCTTGCTGAGAATAACACCGGTCTGTTTTTGAACCCCTGTGGGAGTTGTCAAAATTGACGCTGGGTCCCCATTATTGAGAAAGCGGTCAAATATCTACTTTCAGGTGAAATATTTTGACAAAAGAAACCATTTGAAATGTCTAATGTGGTTTTGTACATTTTACGCACAATGTTATTCATTAATGCTGTACTGTGTGCATTTTGCACTGCAAATGTTTTACAACAAGAGTTTCGGTGTCTGTAATCCAAAACTAGACGATATGTATTGTCTGGTTTGGAGACAGAAAACAAAGGATTGTTCATTGATGAGGTGCATGTTTCAATCACCCCCTGGTATTCAAGTTGATCTAAGATCTCCCTGACCTGTTTTTTAGCTTCTTGTTTAACCGGGTACTGCCTTTGTGCAGTTGGTCGATTTTTTAACTGGATTTTGTGGAGAGTTGAGTCCTCATCCCATCCTACATGACTCTTATATAATGCTGGGGCTCGGGCCATGGCCCATTTCCTGGCATAAGTATGTTTTAAGTGTACTGGAACATCGTTGGAGAAGGCTGGCATAATGATGTTTTTGCCATATGGGCACTCTCTGACAAATTCTGGTGGCCAGTCTTGTTCTGCTAGAAGCATATCATAACTCCTTGAAAGATGCTCCCAAAAGAGTGCTTTCACCTTTCTTGGTATGTCTCCCTCCATCCGGAGTGTTATTTCATATAACCTATGCGGAGAACTAACCGTGGTATCTACAGTTTCAACTCGAATGTCCTCATTCTAGTCCGCTGTCTCCAGAAGCCCCTTCAGGTTCTGGCGAGCTACTGTAACTTCTGCTGCGCTGTCCAACATTGTCTGAGCCCATTCTCCGTTCTTGAGTTGTGTTCTCAGAATCCTCGGCATGTCTTATCTTCAGACCTGCTACCTTCTTTTTGGAGAATTGAGGTTTCTTTTTCTTTTTTCTGAACGTGTTGATCGTCTTTGGACTTTACGTGTTCTTCTTTGTTTTCTGACCGTCCTCTTCTTTCGGATGTCTGTGATGATATCTAAAAGGTATGAGAGGAACGTGTATCAGTATCTTGATACCTGTCAGGTTTTCTCAAATTTTCCCTATTCCTGAGGTTATACCTACTTTCAGAGGGCTCCTTTTGAGGAGACCTACCTCGGGATTGAGAATCTTTCTCTTTTGAATGTTGTTTGTTATTTTCCCACTTCTTTTTAGAAGAGGTAGGATTATTTTTAGGAAAGACCTTATCAGGACTTTCAGACAGTTGTGGTTTAACTGGTTTCCCTCCCAAACTGTCTCTGCCTAATTCTTCATAGGATTTTGCAATTATTCTGGCTAGTTCTTGTGGTTGTTCTGTTACATCAAATTCCCTTAATTTCTGGCGGATTGCCACTGATGCTGCTTCTCCTTTAATATTAGATAATATTATTGTTGAGACCTGGTCGAAATTTTTTTAGTAACTTCGGGCCAGATGTAGGTGGCTAAATACCGGTCGGTAACGCCGTAATTCGGTACATTTCAGCGTTACCGACAGGTATTTAGCCATTCCTAATGTAGGTAAGGAATCGGTAAATAAGGAATCGGTAAATACCGACTTCTTATTGCTCTTGAATTTAAGGAATCAGTAATACCAATTCCTTAAATGCAATATAGGAAGCACATTAAAGAGTGCTTTTGAGCCTTAAGAAATCGGTAATTACCAACAACTTCAAGTTGGTGGTAATTACCAATTTCCTTTAAAAAATCACTTTTTGTTTTTTGTTAAGTGCCATGTGGCACACATTCATGCCCTTAGGGCATGTATGTGCGCCACATGTGCACACATGCACATTTCAGGGGTGCAACAGGGTGTCCTTTTGACACCCTGGCACCCTTGAAAGTGCTCCCGCTATTAGCAATTCGGTAATCCCGAATCGCTAATAGTGAATGTCTTCACATTTATTCCTATGGGCCTCCAAGCCCATAGATGTGAACGGGTAGGTGTTCCTTATTACCGAATCTCAATTACCGATTCAGTAATAAGGAATATTAAGGATTCAGTATTTTTTACCGAATTTTTACCTACATAGGAAATATCGATTTCTTAATAGCGAATCAGTAAAATTTGCTATTAAGGAATTGGTTTTTCAGATTTACCTACATCTGGCACTAAATACCTAAATTCAGACCAGGCTCTGCCCCGTATTCGTTTTGAATCTGTTTCAGGACATCAGGTATTACCGCCATAGACGGCACACCATGTGTTTTTGTGTAGATAGCAGCAAAGACTGTGCCCCAAGTGGTGCAGTCTTCCAGATGTGGTGTGATCCCCATTGGTAAACAGATTGTTAGAATTCTATGTTTCTCATAAGGGCTGGTATTTGGAAATACCTCTCCGATTTGAGTAATTTTCTGAGCTATCCAGAACGGAATTTGTTCATGTTTCGTGGGCATTTTACCCATGACTGCGTGTAAAGTAGGGGTCTCTGAGAAAAGCACAACTGAGTTACTTTAGTATCTAGCGTTAAATTAGTGCCTTACCAAACTGTTGGGCGCCATGTAGTGTAGTTCCTATATCCCTGATAGGCTCTGCGCATTGGAATAATATACACTATAGTTTTGACATAGGACTGAGGTCAGTATGTCTCCATCGAGTACATTAAACTTAATTACTTGTGTGTGCCAGCTAACTCAGAGGTCACTAGAAACTTCTCGAATAAACAAGAAGGGATTTGTTTCTGACAACCACATAAACATGACAACTTTGCTTCCCTTAGTGTCGGAACAATCTCAGAACCGTGGAAACAATGGATAACAGTTTCACTCAGTCAATTGTGAATGCTTCGTTTCTACAGAGTTGCACAGAAATAGAGAGACGGGCGTTTCAATAAAAAGGGTTTATTGAACAGTCTTATTTCTCATGCAAGAGATATGAACTGCTACAATCGTAAGACAGGATGCGAAGTACAATACGTACAGGGTTAGCAGTAAGAAAAAATAATACTGCAATAGCATGGTTTGTAGCTATGACATATATTCATAAAATACATACATAAATAACACAGGCTAAAATGTGAACACTCATCTGATGCTTCTAAATAGTCCTACCCAGTGTACCTAACCTAAGTGTAGTATGAGGTAAGACGTAGGTACTGTTTTCTAAAGTATAGCTAGCTATAGTTTTGCCAAAAGTTGCCAAAAGTTTCTCTTAGTTCTAGCCTGCTCCATACCTTAGAATGTGCGAGGTTGGAATCTCTTTCCGGGACTCGATATCTAACATCCCGCAAGGGGAGTCAGAAACACTGGAGCTGGATTCTCTGCGAGGAGGATGACAGCGCCTGGTCAGTGCATCAGGCGAGAACTCTATCTCCTTCTGAACTTGCTGTGGCGAACCGCAAGTAGGCAGTCAAACTGGACCGTACCGGAACCGTGGTTTGCCAGGGCAAGTGAAGATATATTTATACTTTGAAGGTGTTTAGTAATGCCTGTATTGATGTAAAAGTCGGGCATCGGAACGTCATGAATGAACTCCTAAGAAATAGATGTTCATGCATAATAAATAAGTTCTTGGAGAAATCAATATCCAAGCAAGGGAAATTCCTAAAGGCTTAAGAGTCTGGTTTTCCAAGAACTCGTTGTGACGTGGATTAACGGATGTAGGAGACCATGCCTGAATTTGGTTAGCATGGACAATGCCTAAATAAGGGCTGGATTTTCTATGCCTAAATAAGGGCAATATGAATTTTACCTATATAAGGGCATAAATTGGGAAACCTATATACGGAATCTAAATCTACACACAACAGATTAACTTGGATTGCCTGGTGTCATTCTTCCCCACTGTGGCGCACTGGCAGAGTTATGTGCAGTGACACAAGCAGCACCGGTCTCTTCACTGCGGTCCCCCCTCTACCTGACCAAATCGGGCCCAGGGGGCATGAACACTCTGCCAATCCCAAATGTCAGTGTGGGGAAGGGCAAAGTACGAGCAATTTTTGCCTAAAAAGGCCGCACCTCTTTTGGGGATTCAATAGACAAGTCACAGGGCTACACAATAAGAATGCCAAATGTTCCCCATGCAGTGCAGATCCCGCAGCTCGGTGTGTCAATTCTTCACAAAGTGGCAGCAATCACAGTAGAAGGCGTTCCCAGCCCCAGACTCCCAGCAGCAGGGTCAGCCACCAGACATTCGCTCACCATAATATATTTCACCTCCACCGCGCTCACCTCTTTTGAATGAATTCAGCTTCTTATGTGCCACCAAGTAGAGCTGTCTCTCATGATTCCCAGGGTGCTCATGTGCTAGTGTTTCCTGTCTTCACTTCAATAGCAGCTATTGGGCCTTCCATAGGCCACGACCACATTTGCAATCAGATTGCTCAAGGGACCTGCATTCCCGGTCCAGGACCCTGGGGGGGAGGGCCTACAGATTCAGTTCTCTCACCTCCTTTGCAGTGGGGAAAACAGTGTCAGCCCACAAATACAGTAGTCCGGGCCGGCCTTCCTCCAGAGATGCAAAATCAGCCATGGTCAGGGCACAGAACACCCAACCAGCGGCTACCAGCCGGACCTCAGGGCTGGCCGCATCCCTGGATCCACAGCCTGCCCAGGTCCGAGAGAGGGGTGGGTGCTCCCCTCAGTCCACAGGGTCCCACAGGCCCCTAGCACTACCTTGCCCCCACCAGCAATGTCGCTCCTCCTCCACCGTTTCTCCATGCTCCGAAACTGGCCACACCCTCAGAGCCGCAGAGTTAGGCCACAAGTTTTCCTCCAAGCCTTATCTTCTCTTCTGCAGCTGCTTCAACAGTTATACAGGAACATCTGCAGTCAGCTCAAGGGGAGTCCGTCGATCTGTCCGGCGACCACCGATGCTGCAAATGTGAGAAGTTGGCCTGCCATATGCTGTCCACTATTTATATTGGGCACCTTGCACCAGTCCAAACAACCCCTTAGAGGTGATGGGTTAAAGACAACCTTATTTGAAAGCTATCATAGTGGTAGCTATGGAGAGCAGCCTTCAGGCTAAGTCTTGGAGGAATGTAAAGCAGCTTGTTTTACCAGTCTATAATCTCTTGAATGACCAAATGAAAGGAGAACCACACCTGGTATATATGTAAAATATATGTATTTATTACTAAACACACCCTGCTAGTCTCTTTATGAGGCTAGAGGTCAAAGCACATATGTTACAATTAAAATATCACAGTAAATTAGCACAACATACGATAGGCCCTAGGGGCGAACCAACCCATATATTAAGAAAGTAGTATAAGAACCACGACTTGACTAGACACAAGGCCTAGAGCCTGTATAATCGCTGGGACCCCAAGGAACAACCCAATGTAGTGACACAGGGGGCCCATGGGGGACATGTGCAGTGTGAGAACACAGCCGGGAGCTCCGTTAGCTTCTACGAGGAAAGTTGCGGTTGGAATTTTAAAGGTTAAGGACACTTAGAGGTGGACTAGGAACAAACCCTTTTGGACTTAGATGGTTCTAGGGCCAACACCCACGGGAGCACTGGAGTACTCGTGTTACCTCACCCAGGGGAGACGGGTGCATAGGTGTCAAATGGTGTCGGGTGTCTTCAATGGCAAGATGCCGAAAAGTGCTGCTGCCGGGAAGAGGAGAAGTGTCCGAAGAGATCAAAGTCTGGATCGAAGATGTCAAGAACCTGAAAGCAGAGGGGACAGACTCTGGGTCACTTGCCAGTGACCAGGGGCATGATAGACGAATGCCCACCGATGTCGGGTGCTTCAGGTGTGAAGAGGGGAAGCTTGACTCTTCAGCCACGAGGACCAGGAGGTGTCTGACAACCAGGAGCTGGATTCGAGATGTCCCACAAAGGATGTTGAGTGCTGCAGTGTCGGTGCCTGTATTGGAAACAACAAGCCTTGGCAACAGCAACCCACGCAGGAAGAGGAAAGATGCTTCGGTGCGGACCAGCAAGGTCATGGGGACTCCCCAAGCAATGGAGAGTCAGGGCATGTCTGGAGCAACCAGGGAAGCCCAATTAAAGTTAGAGTTGCCTTCACAGGGACCCACAAGTCAACGGACCAGGGATCGCAAAGGGACCTGAGGTTCTATAGCGATCCGAACCCGTGAATTCGGTATCGTAGTACTGACACGATTTTGGTACCAATGAACCGCAAATGATCCATTATATACATGACAGTGTTTTCGCTGCGCAACTAGCATGAATTCACTGGAAAATAGGGCATTCTGTCACTAAAGTCATGGCATCCATTTTAGTTACGGCATCCATTTTGTTTCTTGCCCTCACATAGTCAATGAACGGACGATGACCTCGGCAGAGTCACCTTGTTAAGGACACGTAAGCTTGAGCCCCGAGAAAGGTTGACGCTGCATGACTAGGCAGAATCAAGCTGCCTCCCTTGCCTAAGGCCAGTCCTGCTATACTGGTTCTCGTGTCCGTTGTCCTGACTGAAAGGCCGAAGACGGTAGCCATGCCCGTTTATGATCCATAAACACCTCTTATCCTACATTTCAATCCTTTGCACCTGGCTCTGCTCCTTACCTTCTGGGCTTTTACAATGGGGAGGTTACGATTTTTATGATGGGGAGGATCGGGCAAAGAATGGAAAACTGTCGAGAGGGCCTGATCGAATACCGAAAACCAACGACTAATTATTGTTTGATGTCAAATTTACTGTTTGTTTGGGATACCAGGTTAGGCATGAGAAATATTCGTGTAATGTAGCCCAAAGACATTTTGTATGTATTTAAAGAGTAACCCACTTAATACAATTTGAACAGTCTCGTAGATTCTGCCTCTGTGTGGTTCCTATGATTTCTGTGTCCCTGCAGTAAATAAACCTCGGTCTTTGACGCCGCCATTGAGAAGCCCGTGTCTCTGTTTATTTGTGCACCGGGACAGGAGGAACTCGGGGGTCTTCGGGTGTTGTTTCCCTGACACCTCTGGACTCTTAAAAGTCCAGAACCTCAAATTGGCGCCCAACGTGGGGCGACGTCATCCGGTACCGGTCCAAAGCCTGAAAAAGTTCGAGAAGTTTCGTGTGAAGATTCCGGAGGGAGGTACCCCGCTTCATTGATCCCTGCATGTCGTAAAAGTGGCCCGACGATCTCTTCCACGAGGGTTCCCGTTCCCAGACGGCTACAGAGGACCGCTGCTTTGACTGTTGCCCTGTCTTGGACCCGAGGTGCAGACCTTAGTACGGCGAGACGTAGACGGCTTCTCCTTGGTGACGTCTTCCACATTTCAGTTAAGTATTAAGTGGGCTATGCTCAGTTAGGTTGTTCCTTGTTGCTTTGGTTTAATTCGTAGATTATCATTGGTTGCTCTTGTTTAGATAATCTTTGTTTTGGTATTGGTTCATTTTGGTAGGCCTAAGTTCTCTGCGCATTTTGGTTGGAATTTGTCTTTGTTGTCATGACTACCAGTAGTAACTGTTTTTTGTCCTGGTTACATTGCAACGGGGATTCCCGGTTGGATGATTCGTGTTTGGTTCCTCCGATTGGAACTCCTACATATGAGTTCTATTGTAAACATGGTGTTGGTCCTATTACGTATAATGAAGTATGGGTCCGTTATACCAAAAAAGATGGTGTCCTTAGTTGGCCACCGCATGGTAGTTTCGAAACGGAAATACTAGACAATCTAGAAATGAAGTTGTTCAAGAAAAAAGCCCGGCCGGCAATGTTTGATTCCTTTCGCGTATGGCGCAAAGAAGCCAAACAGAGAGAAATTAGGAAAACGAAGAAAGAACAGAAAGAGAAAGGGTTGACTTTAATGGAGTCTGCTAGGCAGCTGCATGTCGACGAGACTGAGAAAGCAATGGAGATGGAGAATAGAAAACATAATTTGGCAATTGATAAATGTTACCCTGTATTGCCATCTTGTCCTGCTAAGCCGATAGAGGATCATGAAAAGGATCCTCTGTTGTCTTACCTGTTGAATTCACCCCCACCATATGCACAGGGTATTACAGTACCACAGTTACCACCTGTTGTACAGCCAGCTGCTGGTCAGCCTGGAATAGTTGCTCCACTTCCTTTGATTCCAGCTCCTATCCTTCCCGTGGTTAATATTCCTTCGGCACCCCCTCTTCCTGGGGCGCCCGTTCCGCCTTTGCCTGTCGTTTCGCAAACTGCTTTAACTGCTACTCCTACCCTTACTATTTCATCTGCTTCAGCTGTTCTGTCCCCGAACCCTGTGAACATTCTGACTCCGCTTTCCGTTCGTCGGAAAATAACCGACTCTGTAACTAATATCTTAACTCCTCTCTACAGGTCTTTAATTGGGACCCCCGTTTCTGACTCTATACAGAGACGTAGCCAGTTTCCTGGTCCCCAGGAACGAGACACGTTAGATTCGACAGCTCTTGGGTGGATGTCGAAAACTGCGAAGTATGATGCACGAAGAGTGTTAGATACCTTTATGCAATGGAATGAACCAACCCAACGTTATGTTTTTGACGTGATGTGTTCTCTTGTACGTGAAGAATGGGAAGATGATGATTTAGACTCCGTCCCCTCTGACCTGATAAATATTCAACAGAAATTTGCCGCAGGAATGGTGATAGGTCCAGAAGTAAGGGGAGCGATAAAACCGATTTTAGCTTATAGGGATGAGTCCCCTCTTCGAGCGACAAGAGACCCTGATGGTTCACCGATTACTACTAGGAAAAAACGAGGTCAATATCCGATGAGGGAAGTTCCACCGATATGGCGTGATGCAGTTGCAGCTGATGGGAACTTGGGTATTGCAGCTGCTCCGGCACATTTCCAGAAAGTGTGGATACACATCCCTTGGAAACGGGCCGAAGTATTAGCCGTAAAACAAGCATTACCAGACCCACGTAAAAATCCTGCTGGTTATTACAAAGAGTTAACGCAAACAGTTCAAGCGTGTGTCATGAATTTAGCAGGCATTGAAATGCTATTTGGTAATGTGGTGCCACAGCCTATATGGGCCAAAATTCGGCAAGAGAACCACCCAGTCGCCTTAGGAGGTGATTGGGCAGCTATTATAGCGGCAGATGCGCAACAAATTGGCGGTGCTAAACCTGAACCCCTGATTGCTGATTTACCTGGCAGAATAATTACTCTAATGAAAACGCTGATGCCAGCGTTACGAGTCAATTGGGATAAATTATCGGCATGCAAGCAAAAGAAGGACGAAAGCGTCTCTGACTTCTTTACTAGATTTGAAGAGACTTTCGTAGACCACAGTGGGCAAGATATGAGTACTGAGGGAGGCCAGAGATTGTTTGTCGACAAGTTCGTATTTAATTTACTACCTGAGCTTAGTAACAAGTTAAAGGATTCTGAAAGTGCATGGGCAGTGTCGACAACAGCACAGATACTTGCAACTGTTTAGTATTACGAGAACAGAGAGAAGGAAGAGAAGGAAAGGTCAGAAAAGAAAACAAAAGATTTAAAGACTAAAGTTCTTCTGCAACAGGCGTATCCGCCTCGTTCGAATCAGTCAGATTTACGGCAGCGACCCCAGTTTCAGCCACAACCACAATTCCAGCAAGGGACGGCCCAAGGATTTAATTATAGTTTTCCGCGACAACAGTTAGCATGGAATCAGTGTGCTTATTGTAAAAAGGAGGGTCATTATAAGAATGAGTGTCCAGTACTGCACCCACAAACTAGTGGTGTCCCAGCCCAGAGAGGTAATGTAGGGTTTATGCAAGCTCCTAGAGGTAGAGGACGTGGGACGATGACACCACAGGCCGATCGCATTATTTCGATCAGCGAGATGCACAATCTGCGCAAACAGGTAGATCTCCACAGTACCACGTTGAAGATTACTATGACCATAATGAGGAGATTCAAAGAAGCGAGCACTAGGACAGCCGCAGGCAAAGAGAGGGAGTAGTATCAGTTCCAGTTGATCAGAGTGGACCTTATGTCGCAGTAGTTACCTCAGGCGTGGTCGAACCGTTTCTGTTGGATACTGGTGCGGCAAAAAGTTCAATTATGCATGCGAAACTCCCTGGCGCACCTTTGTCTGGCTTAACGAACACTTCAGTAGGTTTCTCAGTCTCCCCTGTTCACAATCCTGTTTCTAGTCCTTTGTCAATATCTGTTGGGCCATGCGAACTAGAAGCACCCCTTATCTTAACAACCGGTTGTAATGAGAATCTGCTTGGTTTAGATCTGTTGAAACGCCTGCACGCGACACTGTACTGCTCCTCTTCAGGAGTACAGCTCACATTAGGCAAAAGAGTCATCTCTCCAATGTATATGTCGATGGATAAGCTCCCACCGGAGCTGCGTTCTCTCCCTGATACTCTTTGGGCGACTGGTCCTAACGATGTAGGCCTCTTGGAAATCCACCCTTATGTGGTAAGTCTGAAAGCTAATGTTAAATTCCCACGAATCCCACAGTATCGGATTTCGAATGAAGGGGAACGAGCACTCTTATTGATTGTGAAAGATCTAATACAGAAAGATGTGATTGAGGAAACTAGAGGGAACGTCTGCAATAGTCCTGTTCTGCCGATTTTGAAACGTACTGACCCTTCCAAACCTCCAATTTACAGATTTGTGATTGACCTCAGAGAAGTTAACAAAATAGTGATTCCACAGTTTCCTGTAGTCCCAGATATCACTGCATTACTGACGTTGATTCCTGCCTCAGCTTCATGGTTTACAGTGATCGACTTGAAAAATTCCTTTTTCAGCATTCCCATAGCCGAGGAAAGTAGAGACATTTTTGGTTTCTCCTTAGGAGGTCGCAGCTTCAGGTTCAAACGCGCTCCACAAGGTTATTGTGAGAGCCCTTCAATTTACAGCCAAGCATTAAAGAGTCAATTAGATGCCCTTGTACTTCCTCCTGGTGTTGCTCTGATCCAATACGTAGACGATCTTTTACTGGCTGCTGATGATAAGGAAACTTGCAAAGCAGCTACAATTTCTTTATTACGTCATTTGTCAGACTTACATCACAAGGTGTCACTTTCTAAACTGCAATATTGTTGCCAAGAAGTGACCTACTTAGGTCATCTTTTGTCAAAGGAGGGAAGAAGGTTGACCCCAGAGAGAATCAAAGCAATTTCACAGATGACTGTACCAAGCACACAAAGAGAAGTGCGTGCGTTTTTGGGTATTACGTCATACTGTAGGCAATGGATCCCAAATTTTTCTCTCATGGCGAAACCATTGGTAGCTCTGACTGGAAAAGGTGTTCCGAGCCCTTTGCCATGGTCTGATGAATGTCAGCAGAGCTTCTCTGACTTACGTGATGCGCTGTGTTCAGCTCCTCTGTTGGGTACTCCTGACTACAGTAAGCCGTTTACTCTATATGTCCATGAAAGAGAAGGTTGTGCTTTGAGTGTATTAACGCAACAATTTGGTGACAAACAGCGGCCTTGTGCATATTTCTCATCCACATTAGATCCGGTAGCCAGAGCATTGCCAAGTTGTTTGAGAGCTACAGCAGCAGCTGCAGTGTCTATTCGACAGTCTGCCGGACTAGTCATGAACAACATGTTAGTAGTCATGGTTCCACATGCTGTGGATACACTCATGAATCGAACGAAAACTCAGCACCTCACCAGTGCTAGACTATCAGGCTATGAGCTGACGCTTTTGGCAAGTCATATTCAGATCAAGCGATGCAACATATTGAATCCAGCAACATTGTTGCCGATTACTCAAGAGTCGAGTGATTCAGAGCCCCATGATTGTTGTTTCAGAACTGAGGAAGAAACAAAAGGTCGTATTGATTTAAAAGATACTCCGTTACTAGATCCAGACGGCACTTTATGTCGATGGTTCTTGTTTCAAATTACAGAATGGTGATGTGACGGCCTCGTATGCAGTTACGACCTTGAGTACGATTGTTGAGACTGCAAGAGTAAGTCAGAATTCTGCCCAGGCTGCAGAATTAATTGCATTAACAAGAGCGTGTGTTTTAGCTGAGGGAAAGAGAGTGAATGTGTTTACTGATAGCCAGTACGCCTTCGGCGTCGCACACAATTTTGGGCGTCTCTGGAGAGAAAGAGGTTTTCTCACGTCCCATGGGACTAAGATCCAACATGGACAGCTAGTCAGCGATCTATTGGAATCCCTGACTCTACCGAATAAAGTTGCGATTGTAAAGTGCAGTGCACATCGGAAGATTACGGATGATGTTGGCCGTGGAAATGCGTTTGCTGATGAGGTCGCCAAAGAGACGGCCAAGAACATGACGAGCCGAATGTATGTTGCAACGTCTGCAAGATGGATTGCTGAATCAGGAATGTGTGAGAATACGATTGAAAGTGTGAAAACAATCCAGAATGAAGCAACTGAAAATGAGAAGAATGAATGGAAGGAGAAAACAGGTAAAATGGATTCAAGTGGATGTTGGGTCGATTTGTCTGAGCAGCAGCGTTGGATGTTACCCGATGCGTATGTACTTGCAGTAGTCACGATGGCGCATGGACCGGCGCACATCAGCTCGAAAGGGATCTGTAAAATGTTATCTCCAGTATGGAAGAACGATGGAATTACTAAGTGTGCAGAAAGAGTGGTGAAAAATTGTATGGTATGCCTGATGCATAATCCTGGCAAGGGAACCCCAACCGGCCATTTTGCTCCCCCTTCTTGCCCCTTTGAAGTGATTCAGTTGGATTATATCCACATGGATAGATGTAACAATCTCAAATACGTCCTAGTGGTAGTCTGTGCCTTCTCAAGATGGATTGAGGCATATCCGTTAAAGGACAACACTGCTATGTCCACTGCCAAAATCCTCCTCAAAGAGTACTTCCCCAGGTATGGTATGCCACGGATTGTTTGGTCGGACAATGGAAGTGAGTTCGTAGGGAAAGTTATGAAGAGTGTGTGTGCGGGTCTGGGTATTTCCCAAAAATACCATAGTGCGAATCACCCACAATCAGCGGGTTTGGTTGAAGGGTACAATGGCACCCTGAAGCTGAAACTTGCGAAAATTCAAGCTTCCACTGGTCTCTCTTGGCCAGACGCACTGCCTTTAGCTTTACTGTCCACCAGAGCGACTGTACACTCTCGAGTAGGGTTTAGTCCATATGAGATTGTGTTCGGCCGCCCTGCTAATGTTTGGGGAGTCCCTAGGCCAAAGGAATTCAAACAGATTGAATACCTAATGTTGATTGATTACCTTCATGATCTGACTGCTAAATTGAGCCTTATTCATCAACAGGTATTCGAATCCTTGCCTAAACTGCCGGAGAGTCCAGGCCACACGTTGAAACCAGGCGACCAAGTGGTGGTTCGGAACTTTGAACGTACCCGAAACCTCCAGCCAAGATTCGTTGGTCCGTTCCAGGTCCTCCTCACAACAAGAACTGCAGTACGCCTAGCTGGAAGGAAAAACTGGGTGCACGCCAGCCATACGAAGCGTGTCCCTCTTCCACTCCCCTATGATAACTGGGTTAGACAGGGAATTGGTATATCTGAGACAGAACCTGTTCCTAGGCACATCCCTTTCAGTGATGCAGAGTACATAACGGACCACCCACGAACGGAAACACAGAACTTTGACACCCCAGCAGCAACTACTCCTTTGAATCCCGAACCAAGTACTGTACAAAGTGAACATTTGTCGCCTGTGGAGTCGAACATTTCCGCACCTGTAGACCAGCTATTTCAAGACCAGACAAGACCCGGAAAGTACAGATATAATCTACGTTCTCATGTTATGAACTAATGACATTGCATAATTACCATTCTGTTTGAAAACTGTTTTGATCTTACTGCATTCCATTCAAGTCAGGAAGTTTGCTCAAAATTTTTATCTTTCTTATTATTTCTCTCACCTTGCCATCTGGGTTACCGTAGGGTCGTAACGTGTGCCTTGTTTTAATTTGCAGGGAATCAGACACTAGGTCGGTTTTTTCTGTTTGTCTTGGGAACTCCCAGGATAAACAGAGGCAAGTTTTTAACAGGTACAAACCATCCGTTGCGAACGGTTGTAGAAGATGGAGCTTCCTGAATTACGAAGGGTTAATGTCATAAATGTGCACAAGACAAAGCTATATGACATATTGTATAGCAAATGTTTTCTAATGGAATGTACTCTGACACTTCTAATTGTTTTAATAACTTTGGCAGGCGGAATTATTTTTGGTATTCAGTTGATCTTTACACCTGTTGCATCTACAGTATCTCCCCATGCTCCTGTTTCTCCGACTGTTGTTTCTCTTCATTCTTTCCATCCTTTTCCTGCCCACGAACAAGCCCGACGTTCTGAGTTTATAAATAACACTTTCATTCAACTCTTGCACCAACATCAACTAGTGGTTAATACAACAAACTGCTGGGTGTGTGGTTTGATACCACACACCATGGACAAGGGCATCCCCTAGTTGGTTCTGCCTTTTAGTTATAATGGATCATTTTGGGCATTTCAGACCATGTTCGCTTATGCCCTAGAGACCTATCCTCCACGACCTCCGCGTTCCACTCGGTATAACTCTGCTAATAGAGCCTTGGTAAAAGGAATCACTGACATGGTGAGAGATGTCAATAATACTCCGTTCATTCCCAAGGATGAATTGCGAGTTTACATGGGTTGGAATGTTACGGAATATGGCATTACTCTGGGTGAGAACAAACGTAAGAGCTCAACTCCGATCTGGGTCGTACCCCACCAAGGTCAAGTCTGTTTGCAAGGAAATGGGAGGAATCCGAAAGCTCGACTAGGAAAGAGTGACTGTATCGAAACATATGTTTTTCCGGCACAGTCTTCCCCGGCATTCTTAGCTGCTAAGGGTACCTATTTCGTTTGTCAAGACAGAGCATACACATGGCTGCCTGCTGACTTCTCAGGCTCATGTTACATCGCTCAACTGTTACCTCCGACATATACTGCTGCACCGGACTATCACAAAACTAGAGTTGTGAGAGGTGTTTTCAGTAAAGAAGATACTTCTGGCCAAGAAGCAGGAGACTTTTTCAAGGGTTTCCTCCCATTCTGGGGGCCTATGGCCAACAGTAGAAACTTACGTCAACTAACACGGGTGGTTAAATCCACTATCACTGAAACGGCGGGTGCTCTTAGTAACCTAACAGCAGAGCTTCAAGCGGATCGCCTCATGACGTTACAGAACCGTATGGTCCTTGACGTGTTACTTGCAGATCGAGGTGGAGTATGTAAGATGATCCAATCAAGTTGCTGCGTTTTTATTCCAGATAATGCGCCAACGGTGTACAAGGCCATCTCTAAGTTACATAAGATTTCTGACTCTATTCATGTAGAGGAAGGTGACTGGTCATTAATGGAATGGTTCTGGAGCCTGCTGTCTGCGTGGGGATGGAAGGTTCTGATAGTCACTGGTGTTGCGTTAGTATTTTTATTTTCGTGCTGTTCATTGTTCAGTGTGGTCCTGCCTTATGTAATCTTTGCATTTCTACATGCGTAAGAAGACCACCTGTTTTTAGAGATACGCCACGGGATAGAGTAATGCTCCAACAACATATCAGTGACCTGATGAACATAGAGATGGACTCTGACATAGAGTGAGTTATTGCCTATGTAAGGGCAAAAGGACGGTCTGAGGTTCTGTAGCGATCCGAACCCGTGAATTCGGTATCGTAGTACTGACACGATTTTGGTACCAATGAACCGCAAATGATCCATTATATACATGACGGTGTTTTCGCTGTGCAACTAGCATGAATTCACTGGAAAATAGGGCATTCTGTCACTAAAGTCATGGCATCCATTTTAGTTACGGCATCCATTTTGTTTCTTGCCCTCACATAGTCAATGAACGGACGATGACCTCGGCAGAGTCACCTTGTTAAGGACACGTAAGCTTGAGCCCCGAGAAAGGTTGACGCTGCATGACTAGGCAGAATCAAGCTGCCTCCCTTGCCTAAGGCCAGTCCTGCTATACTGGTTCTCGTGTCCGTTGTCCTGACTGAAAGGCCGAAGACGGTAGCCATGCCCGTTTATGATCCATAAACACCTCTTATCCTACATTTCAATCCTTTGCACCTGGCTCTGCTCCTTACCTTCTGGGCTTTTACAATGGGGAGGTTACGATTTTTATGATGGGGAGGATCGGGCAAAGAATGGAAAACTGTCGAGAGGGCCTGATCGAATACCGAAAACCAACGACTAATTATTGTTTGATGTCAAATTTACTGTTTGTTTGGGATACCGGGTTAGGCATGAGAAATATTCGTGTAATGTAGCCCAAAGACATTTTGCATGTATTTAAAGAGTAACCCACTTAATACAATTTGAACAGTCTCGTAGATTCTGCCTCTGTGTGGTTCCTATGATTTCTGTGTCCCTGCAGTAAATAAACCTTGGTCTTTGACGCCGCCATCGAGAAGCCCGTGTCTCTGTTTATTTGTGCACCGGGACAGGAGGAACTCAGGGGTCTTCGGGTGTTGTTTCCCTGACACCTCTGGACTCTTAAAAGTCCAGAACCTCAGACCTCAAGAGACAAACAAAGGGCCAGCTCACGGAACACTTGTTGAGTGTAGGTAGGCAATCTTTGGTGCAAATGCTGCTCAGGGTCAGGGCTACAAGTAACCCAAAGCTCAGCTGCAGAGGTGCCTCAAAGCTGATGCTTCTGCAAATCGTCGCGGTGTCCAGTGGTTCGGGTTGCATGGTCGCCATGAGGGATACGGGCCTCAGACTTGCTTGCTAAGTCCACAGAAACACACCTCCTGTGTTGCAAAATTCTTCAGAGTCCGGCGGGAGCTGCGGAGATACAAACCGAACAGATGCGTCTTTGGTGCCTGCCAATCAGGGGAGTAACTCCTTTACTCCAATGGAGATTCTTCAGTCATCTAGCGTCGTGTAGATTGTAGAAGTTCCAGGATTCAGTTTCAGAGTTTCATCGAGGGGTATGTAAAGTTCTGTAGTCAGGGGTTCCTTCTTTATACCCAAGGAAGGGAATGGACTAACTCAAGGGACCCACCTATGGAAGGGTTTGGAAAGAGGGGTGGCTACACCCATTTCCTTTGTCCAGTTTCACGCCAGAGCAGGGGCTGGTAGCCCCTCCAACTGCTTTGAGCTGGACTATACACAGGGACACCAAATGTGCTCCCAGTGCAGCCTTCAATGCACTCTTGGAGTGCACCCACCCAGCCCCAATCAACTAAAGCCTGTCTGGGAGGTGGTAACACCTCCCTGTGACAGGAACCCTATTGTCCAGGCCTCCCCTGCCGGAGTTTTGGTCAGCAGCAGGAGGCCAGACTTGTGTCTGTGGCTGGCAGAATCCATTTTGTGATGCCAGGGCTCTGTTAGCTGGTACTGGGTATACCAGTGCTGTCTTGTCTCTCCCTCTAGAAGGGTGGGATCATACTCCCACACCAGTTACGACATGTTTCCGTGCAGCCGTCCCAAAGTTAGCATTTACTGCAAGGTTATAATGCACTTAAGAGTATATTGTCAGGCTGCATCACAGACAACCCCGTAGAGTGGATTCCGAAGGCTGCAGAGGGGCTTTGCTCATGCATGGGCACTCTCTCACATAAAACCAAGCACCCTGCCTTCAGGATTGAGAAGGCCTGCCATAGGGGTGACTGATAGGTTTATATGTGCAGTGATAGGGTGAGATATAGTGAACCTATATATCTGTAAGGGGTGCATGCACCACCTCACTCAGGCTGCAGTAGCAGTCCTGTTGTGTCATTTTGGAAGGCTTCCGGGGGGTGGCATAATACATGCTGCAGCCCCTGGTAGGCCTCTGGGGTACCTATGCCCTGGGTACATAGTATACCATATACTAGGGACTTATAAGGATACCCCAGAATCCAATCTGGAGTGTACCTAAGTTACAGGCAATCAATTTAGAGAGGAAGTAGCTAGGCTGGGGTCCTGGATAGCAGGGCCCCAGCCAGACTAAAGTAAAAAAACAGTGAAACATCAGCAAAAAGTGGGGGTAACCATATGAAGCACATCCTACTCTCCTACAGTACTTAACAGCAGATAAATGATAGATCAGTGCTGTAGCCGGCAGAGCCTCACAGGGTGACAGTCATCTTGATGCTGGGCTCTCTTGCACCTCACAGCTTCCTGTAGGGACAATAATGTATCCCTCCCAATAATGGAAATGCACTTCCACAAGCTTTCCCCGAGTCCTTCTTTGAGGCTCTATGCATATGCCACGCCACCTACTAAGCTACAAATGATTTATCAATATCACCCCCCTCTACAAAACTAGGCACCATGGGGCATATTTACAAGCCCCATGCGCCACATTTACACCGCGGTTGCGTCACGTCTGTGACGCAGCGGCGGCGTAATCCATGGCCATGCTGCGCCTTATTTACAACGTGACGCATCTAGACAGATGCGTCACGTTGTAAAGCCCTTTTACGTCCCTGCTGCGTCAAAACCCTGCGCCTGCTTGAAGCAGGCGTAAGGAGTGACGCAGCATGTTAGGCTTAGGGCACCCCTGAGCATTGCTGGAGCTGTGCCATGCTTGCGACACGACTCCAGCAATGCGCCGCCCTTACGCCACAGGATGCGACACGCATCGCCCTATCCTTGCGCCACGGTGCACCTCATTTTAAATGCGACACATTTGTGGTGGCGCAGGGAGGGAATTGCGTGTCGCATCTTTTCTGGCGCATCCCTGCTGATTTGCAGAGATGCGCCAGAACTCGTAAATCTGCCCCCATATATTTTGGAATGTGAACCCTATGTTTATATAACTCTTAGGCACTTCTGAATCACTAACACCAACATCACTCGACTCTGATATGCTTCTGGACCATAAGCCCATCTTGAATTGGTTCTTCTAATAGGCAAGCAGGGCCTTCGACTCTTCTCAGGCCAAAGTCAATGTTTTATCCTCTATTCTATTCACTTCTATTCTACTAGAGTCCCAAAGCGCATGGCTACCCAAAAGAGCCTCTCAGCTCTAAGTCATTATTGTGGTTGCATGGCCTTGAACATACATGTTATCTGAAAAGAGAAATCTTCAAAAAATGTCATTATCTTTAATTCAGACTTGATCCTTGTTTTTCCAGCTGAAGAGTATTCCAGAATTTGAGAGCAAGGATGGTGAATGTGCTCCCTCCACCCCTGACTCTCTAGATCCAAGAGACAACAAACAGTTCCTGGTTTCTACAGCACAAAGTTCAAGTAGGATTGGAAGGTCGTAACAATCTTTGTATCAGCCAAGGCCCCTTCTAGTACATTGCTTGATGAGCAAGCAAGAGTGACTTAAACCAAATTCTTTTGAACACTGGAAGCCAGTGTAAGGCTGCCAGGAAAACTGTGGCCAATTTGTGTTTCGTTTTTTTTGTTGAAATCTGGGCTGCTGCATTTTGGATTACCTTGAGTCTTTCTGAGACAGATTTGGGAATCCCCAAAGATGGAGAGGTCCCATTATCAAGTCTTGAGATTTCTAGAGCTTGCACCACCACTGTATGTGAGGGTTCCGTCAGCTATCCCAACAGTTTTCTCAGTGTCCTGAATAGACCAAAACAGTTTCATGCAAATTTCTTGACCTTAACTTCCATAAAGAGCTTGCTATATATCCAAAACCCCAGACGTCTGAACTCCGATTTAGGGTTGCACTTAATGCCGAGAACATCTGGCAACTCAGCTCCATCCAGCAGGATTGTTTCACACCACTAGCACTCCAGTTTTTTCCCCATTTAATTTCAAACTGTTTGCAGACATAAAGTCTACTGCATGCTTTAAGCAGTCATGAGGTTGGTTCGATATCTTTTCTATTTGGGGAGAGAGGGAGATGTCCATTTGTGTGTCATATGGGTAAGAAACAATTGAAAAACTGCAGGTCTTCACAATCCCTGCCAATGGGAGAACATACAGATTACATAAAGTGTGGCTTATTGATGAACCATGGGCACCCACATATTTTAGGGAGTGAGGTATGTACAGGGTGGCTTCTTCGCACACTTGACAAGTTCTATTTTGAAGGAAGAATGCAAGTCATTTTAGCACTGTTCCAGTGATGCCTGCTTCTTCCAGCCTTTGAACCAATACAGAATGGGAGATTGTGTTAAAGGCTGTGCACAAATCAAATAGAATTAAGGATGTGAGCTGCCTAGTTCAAAGATAGCTCTCAGTACCTCTGAAGCTACAATCAAAGCTGTGTCTGTGCTACTTCCTTGTCTAAAGCCAGTCTGGGAAGGATGTAAAATGCAATTTGTCTCAAGATATAAAGAGAGATTCTTGTTTACAAACTTCTCCAAATTTTACTGAGCCCTGGCAGGAGAAAGATCAGTCTGTAATTTTCACATTGAAGGGGGTCATCCAGGTGTTTTTTCACCAAAGGCTTGACAATGGCGTGTTTCCATGATGGAGGGCCAGTCCATACTGCAGTGAATGGTTGAACATGTCTGTCAAAATAGACATCACTGCATTAGGTAGTCATTTGCCGTTCGCCCATCTTCTGAAGCAAATCAAGCACAGGTACAGAGGTTATTACCAGGTGCATGTAGTCTTCTATGTTTTATAGAAATTGTCAGGCTGAGACAATTCTTTCTAAAAACTCAAGGCTGCTTGCAGTACTTAATATCTGCTACTTAGAATCTTTGTCCTGTTAGAACATTTTCTGCAGAACCAAAAAAAGACCTGTGTGGAACATAATAGACACAAGCCGTCAAATGTTGTCTGCACACAGAGTTACTCTGCAATACACAGATTTATAACGGGTTCAATACCTCTACACACTAATGATGCATTAACAGTACATGAATTTTGTTAACACTTACGGCCATATTTATGACCCGGTTTGCATCGCTATTCTACCATACAAGATGGTACAAGAGCAATACAAACCTAAAGTCATATTTTTTAAGCCATGCAAAGCCACTTTTTGGAGTAATGAAATGCTGCGCAAATCGCTGCGTTGCATTATTCTACACAGGGGTTGGTGCCCATAGGCATTGTGTGGGTGTTCCCACCTCCCATGGCTTTTGTTGCATTAACAGAATTACCAAACCTGGTAAACCTGGAAAAGCGCTAAAAAGACACCCTCTTAAGGCGTAACAAGAAAAACATATTTATTTCTCCTCGTTTGGATGGTGCCTCTTCCTGCACAAAACAATCCAGCCAACAACACACACACACCCTTGCACCATGGTGCATGGGTGCCTGCTTGGGCACCAGGTGGCCAAAATAGTGCCAGCGCAAAGGGAAATGACAGGAATGTGTAGCATTGGATAACTATGGCGCATTCCTGCCCTTCCCCTGTGACACAGGGCAGTGCACATTCCTGCCATGGTTTCAGATTGCTTATGTGCAACATTTTCATGATCTTAGTTTAATAATGAGTCACATTCAAAGACTATGGATGACACTTTCTTGTGTAAGCAATGAAGATGAGGGAAACATATAAACATCAGAAATCACACCCCTTAGAACAAAGAGAAACTCTAAGAAGCATAGCGGCCAAACTTTCTGATTGCATATGTGTGACATTTTCATGGTTTCAGTGCACTTACGAGTGAAACTCAACGGCCAAATATGTGACACTTAGGGGCTGACTCCGATGTCAACCTGACCGTAGACCGACCGACATCGGCTTGGAACTGGACCCGAATGAACTCCTGTCATCAGTTCCAGCCTCACAAGTAGGATGCAACTGAACCCTGTTCTTCAAGCACCACTTCTGATGGTAATGATGGGGAAGTGGCGTGGACCCTGCCAGAGTCCAGGAGATGCCAGAAGAGGCAAGGAAAAAATAGAGTTCCTGAAAGCCTTAGAATTATGGAAGGTGATGATGAGGAGGATGATGACAAAGAGCTAGTCATTCTGAATTGTGACACAGAGGAGTTTGACATTACTATTCAACCTGCTCCAATGGATGTGGTAGAAGTAGCACCGCTAGCTCCCATATTTGCAAAGCACCAGCTGCTGGAGTGGGAGGGAGAATCGAACCCTGATTTTCAAAACACTTCTACCGACGCCACCATCTTTTGGGACGGATGCTGTCTAGTTGTTTTTTATGCTGGCTACAAACGTGGACGCTGCACGAGTGTGCTCGAACCCATAACAGAGCAGACACTCGGTCCCTCTGTGTATACTTTCTGCTATTAGCACTGCTCTTCTGTCACCTATTTTAATTACTCCTTGTGAGAAGGTGGCCTGATATATGCTGTCCACTAGTTCTAGTGGGCACCTTGCATCAGTCTAAACAACCCCTTATGATGACTTGGTTAAAGACAACCTTTATTGAAAGCTATCCTAGTGGTAGCTATGGAGAGCAGCCTTCAGGCTAAGTCTTGAAGGAATGTAAAGCAGCTTGTTTTACCAGTCTATAATCTCTTGAATGATCAAATGAAAGGACAACCGCACCAGGTATATATTTAAAATATATGTATTTAGGATAAAACACACCCCTCTAGTCTCTTTATGAGACTGGAGTTTGAAGTACTTAAGTTACAAGTTAGCAATCAACAGTAATAGCACAAATACACGTTTGGGCCCTAGGGGCGTACCAAACCATATACCAATGAAGTGGTATAAGAACCACGACTGTACTAGAAACAAGGCCTAGAGCCTGTAGAATCGTTGGGACCCAAGGAACCCCCCAAAGTAGTGACACAGGGGACCCACGGGGACTGTGTGCAGTGTGTAAACACAACCGCGGGTTCCCGTTAGCGTCTATGGGCAATATCGCGGTTGGAAATGTAAAGATTAGGGACACTTAGAATCGAGTCAGGACCAAACCCTTTTGGACTTAAGAAGTTCTAGGGCTAGCACCCACGGGACCACCGGAGTACTCGAGTTACCTCACCCAGGGAAGGCGGGTGCATAGGTGTCTTTTGGTGTTGGGTCGCGTCGTCGATTACAATGGAAGCTGGCGAAGAACTGCTGCTGTTGTGAAGAGGAGAAGTGTCCGACAAGATCCAAGCCTGGATCTAGGATGGAAGGAACCTGAGAGCAGAGGGGACAGCCAGTGACCGAGGGCAGGATGGACCAATGCCCACAGATGTCGGGTGCTTCAGGTGAGTTGGAGGGTGTCTTGACTCTTCAGCCACAAGGTCCAGGAGGCGTCGATGAAGTCCATGAGCCGGATTCGAGCTGTCCCACAAAGTCTGTCGAGTGCTGGGGGGTCGGCGACCAGATTGGACCCAACAAGCCTTGGCAACGGCAAGTCTCGTGGAAAGAGAAGAAGGACGTCGGTGCAGATCAGCAAGGTCTGAGGGACTCACCCAGCGAGGGTAAGTGAGGGCACGTCTGGAGAAACCAGGAAAGCCCAAGCAGAAGAGGAGTTGCCTTCATGGGTACCCCCTAGCCAATGGGCTAGCGATCACAAAGGAGCCTCGAGCGGTCGCACTGGAACCTGGCCCATGGGTCACTCGGTAAGTGGAGGCCAGAGATCTTCAGTGCAGTCTGTGCTCAAGGCTGGGGTTACTAGGAGCCCAAAGCAGAACTTCAAGGATGAACAGGAAGTTGATGTACCAGCAATAGTACGCGGTGCCCAGGGGTCACGGTTCCTCAACACCCACGATAGCCACGGGCCTCAGCTTTGCTGTGGACTCACGGTAGCCTCGGGGAAGTCAGGAAATCCACCTCTGATGATGCAGAGACTTTGGCATCCAACGGGAGCTTCGGAATTGCAGACCGGACAGTTGCTTCTTTGGTGCCTGCCAAGCAGGGGAGTCACTCCTTGATCCCAAGGGAGATTTCTTCAGTCTTCTAGTCAGGATAGAAAGTCGAAGGTCCAGGATATATATTGCAGAGTTTCGTCCAGGGTAATCTAAAGTTGCAAGGACTGGGTTCCCATACTTATACTAAGTTTTGGGGTTGGATATACTCTAGGGACCCACCTATGGGAGGGTTTGGAAAGAGGGGTGGTTACACCCATTTCCTTTGTCCAGTTTTGCATCAGAGCAGGGGCAGGTAGCCCCAGCAACCGGTTTGAACTGGACTATGCACAGGGACACCAAGTGTGCCCCCAGTGCAGGACTTCAAAGCACCAGAGAGTGCTCTCGCCCAGCCCCAATACACATCTGCCTATCTGGGGAGGTGGTTACACCTCCCTTTGACAGGAAATCTATTGTCCAGGCCTCTCCTGCCAGAGTTTCGGTCAGCAGCAGGAGGCCAGACCCGTGTCTGTGGCAGAGGCATCCATTTTGTGATGCCAGGGCTCAAGAAAGTCCTACCGGGTTAGACCAGTGTGAACATGTCTCTCCCTCTAGAAGGGTGGAATGCTACCCCCGCTGCCAGAACTAGCGGGGGGTAGTATTCCAAAGCGTTTGACACCAAACACGACATGTTTCTGTGCGGCCATCCCAAAGTTAGCATTTACCGCGAGGTTATAATGCACTTAAGAGTATACGGTCAGGCTGCACCACAAACCGCATCAGAGGAGGTACTCCGAATGCTGCTGAGGGGCTCTGCTAATGCAGGGGCACCCTCTCACATAAAAACCAAGCACTCTTTTTCAGGATGGTTAAGGCCTGCCATAGGAGTGACTTATAGGTTTTATATGTGTGTGCAATAGTAGTGATATAGGTAGCCTATACCACTGTAAGTGGTGTAAGCACACCCTTACCCAGGATGCAGTAGCAGACTTGTGGTGCCATTTTGGAGTGCTTTACAGGGGTGGCATAATACATGCTTCAGCCCCTGGTAGGCCTCTGAGGTACGTATGCCCTAGGTACATAGTATACCATATACTAGGGGCTTATAAGGCACTCCAGAATCCAATTAGATATGTACCTAATGTACATACAAACCATTTTAGAGAGGAAGCAGCTAGGCTGTGGTACTGATTAGCAGGGCCACAGCCAGACTGAGGTCGAAAAACTGAAACACAAGCAAAAAGTGGAGGTACCCATGTGAAGCAGATCCTAGTCTCCTACACAACCCCCCCAAACGCAGGGACATTAAACTAACCTTGACCAGTTGAGTCTTCATGTTCTAAGTGGAAATACCTAGAGAGTCCAACTGCATTGGCATGCTTACTCCCAGGTCTATGTTCCACTGTAAAGTCTATCCCCTGTAGGGAAATGGACTACCTAAGCAGTTTGGGGTTTTCACCCTTCATTTGTTTTAGCCATAAGAGGGGCTTATGGTCTGTCTGAACAAGGAAGTGAGTACCAAACAAGTATGGCCTCAACTTCTTCAGAGCCCAAACCACAGCAAAGGCCTCCCTCTCAAAGGCTCACCAACGTTTCTCTCCAGGGGTCAGCCTTCTGCTTATGAAAGCTACTGGCTGATCCTGACCTTCATCATTCAATTGTGACAGTACAGCCCCTAACCCCAATTCAGATGCATCTGTTTGGACAATGAACTTATTGGAGTAGTGAGGACTCTGCAGAATGGGAGCAGTGCACATGGCCTGCTTCAGGTCATCAGATGCCTTTTGACAGCTAGCTGTCCACTGAACCTTTTAGGGCATCTTTTTAGAAGTTAAGTCATTCAGGGGTGTCACTATTGATCCATACTCCTTGAAAAATCTCCTATAGTACCCAGTCGGGCCTAAGAAGGCTCTCACCTGAGTCTGGGTAGTTGGAGCAATCAATTCCATTATGGTCTGGATTTTGCTCTGTAATGGTTGAACCTGGCCTCCACCTACAAGGTGGCCCAGGTACACAACCTGACTCTGCCCTATCTGGCACTTAGTAGCCTTGATAGTTAGGCCTGCTTTTGGCAGGGCCTTCAAAACATTCCTCAGGTGGACCAAGTGGTCCTCCCAGGAGGAGCTAAAGACAGCAATATCATCTAGATATGCTGCACTAAAGTCTTCCAGGCCTTTAAAGACTTGATTCAAGAACCTTTGGAAAGTGGCAGGTGCATTCTTCAAACCAAAGGGCATTACCACAAACTGATAGTGCCCACTAGGGGTAGAAAATGCTGTCTTTGGCTTTGCATCATCAGCTAGTCTGATCTGCCAGTAGCCAGCTGTCAGGTCAAATGTGTTTAGAAACTTGGCTGAGGCCAAAGTATCTATTAGCTCATCTGCCCTCGGGATGGGATGGACATCAGTACTAGTGACTGCATTGAGACCCCTGTAGTCTACACAAAACCTCATCTCTCTTTACCCACCACTGGTGTGAGGTTTAGGTACCAGGACTACTGGACTAGCCCAAGGGCTAACTGAGGGTTCATCACACCCAAATCCAACATCTTTTGGACTTCTGACCGTATACAGTCTCTGACATGGTCAGGTTGCCTGCAGATCTTATTCTTCACAGGTAGACTGTCCCCAGTGTCCACTTCATGAGTGCACCAGGGGGTCTGACTTGGAGTTTGAGAATACATATGTCTAAACTGGCTGAGAAGGTTTCTGCAGTCAGTTTGCTGCTAGGCAGTGAGGCTGCCTGCCAAGGCTAAACCATCAACTGACCCATCTTCAGGGTTTTGAGAAAGCAGGTCAGGGAGTGGGTCACTCTCTTCCTCCTGTCCTTCATCAGTAGCCATGAGCAAGCCCATGTCTTCCCTGCCAACATATGGTTTTAGTCTGTTGACATGAAGTACCCTGTGGGGACTACTAGGGGTTCCAAGGTCTACCAAGTAGGTAACCTCCCCTTTCTGTTCAACAATTGTATGGGGGCCACTCCATGGGGGGCTGCTGGGGCCACAGGCTCCAACACCCACACTTTTTGTCCTGGCTGGTAAACAGTCAGTACAGCCTTTTGGTCATGCCAGGCTTTTTGCAGTTCCTGGCTAGCCTCAAGGTGTTTGTTTGCCTTTTTCATGTACTCGGCCATCCTGGAGCGGAGACCAAGTACATAGTCTACTATGTCTTGCTTTGGGGGCTTGAGAGGTAACTCCGATCCTTCCTTCACCAAACACAATGGACCCCTGACAGGGTGACCAAACAAAAGTTCAAATGGGCTGTAACCAACCTCCTTTTGAGGCACCTCCCTTTATGCAAATAAAAGGCAGGGCAAGAGTAGGTCCCATTTTCGCCTAAGCTTCTCTGGGAGTCCTTTAATCATGCCCTTTAAGGTTTTGTTGAATCTCTCAACTAAACCATTGCATTGTGGGCGATAGGGTGTGGTGAATTTGCAGTTCACTCCACACTCCTTCCACATAGCAGTCAAGTAACTAGACATGAAGTTTGCGTCCCTGTCAGATACTACCACCTTAGGAAAGCCTACTATTGTCAGACCCCTGACTCGAGTCAATGCACAGGAGCAGAACGTCGCAAGCTCCCAATGCCCCTCCCAGATTTTTCAGCACTGCACCGTATTTGCACGAGTGCCAAACAAACCCGGGGGGGGGAAGGGGAATTGGACAGAGAAGAGACGGCCACACTGCTGCGTCTTTTTCTTTCTTCTGAGTTCTTTTTCTGTCTTCTTCTGGCTAGCGCGACAGCTTAGAGACTGTAAATATAAGTAACACAATTAGTCCTAAGTCTGTTAGCTTCTCTCTCTCTCACTATTTTAGAACCTTCATTTGATTACCTACCCTGTCTGTGTGTGACCCTTGCCTCTCTTCTGTTGTGTATCTTCTTTCTTTTCACTTTGCTTTTCTTGCTTCAATGTGCTGTAACTGAAGTGATAGTGTGTGTTAATTTTCCTATTGGAATTTTCTCTTCCTAATTCTATTTTTACTCTACAGGTTCCTCACCTATTGAGTTAACAGATGGGCGGTACTTGGGATTCTGTTAAGGTAAGTGTCCTTTTGCTTGCTACTCCTTCTAATATTTAGTAGTGCTCTGCAGTTGAATATTTAACAGTTTACTCCTTGGGTTGAGAATGAAATTCGTTCAGGAAATGTCTATGCGAATTTGCTTCTTACAAATTTCTCCATAAGCGTTCCTTGCAAGATTGCAGATGGAATTACTTGCTTGCCTCTCGTTTACCAGCTAAGGCTAAATTCTTCGCTGATATCTTACTCAGGAAATGATGTTGACTAAAACCTCTTAGCGTTTTCTCTACTGCTGCGCCGAGGTCTAAACTACCGCCTTATCTAAATACTAGTGTGCATTCCTCTGCTCCTCACGGAACAGTCTTACCGCACTCTTCTATGAACATGAATTCTCACGAACTGGCTCGAAACTCTCCACAAACGTTCTTCTCAAGATACTCTGGAACGGGGGAAAAGCATGCTCAGGCGTGACATAGTTTTTTCCTGAGGAACTCCGCGACGACCTTCAGCGACCTACTCTCCCTCAATGCTCAGGTGAAGTGCGCCACAGAGCGGGCGCTTCACCTGGATCTGCCTGATTGCGGGTAAACACTAGAGCACCAACTCGCTGTTCTAAAAGGAAATCCTTGGCGGCCATCTTAGCATTAGTCTTGGGCCATCTTTTACATTGGTCCTTAGTCTTCCCTATTCTTCCTCTTGATTTTAATCTTACAGTGTTTATCAACAATGTTTTTCTGAATTGGGGTTTGACAACCCTGACAGTACCCTCCCTCAAAGTGCTTCCCTTCTGCTTGGGTTTTTTGGGGAATCTACTGTGGAACTCCTTAATCAATCGAGGGGCATGAATGTCTGAGGACAACACCCAAGACCTTTCCTCGGGGCCATAACCTTTCCAATCTAGCAGGTAGTACAGTTTACTCTTCCGCAACTTAGAATCCACTATCTGCTGTACTTCAAACTCCTCACCTATCTCAGTTTGAATTGGTTTGGGAGGTTTGTTGATCCGGGCCCCACTCAAGGTCTTTTTTAATAGAGAAACATGAAATACTGGATGTATGCGCAATCCCTTGGGCAACCTTAACTGATAGTTCAGGGTACTCAATTTTTTGTCTATTTGATAGGGACCTATGAATCTTGGTTGAAACTTCCTAACCCCTTTTAGTTTCAAATTTCTTGTATTCAGCCAAACCCTATCACCTTCCTGTAACTCAGGTTCCCTCCTTCTCTTTTTATCAGCATAGTGTTTGTAGTTTTCTTTTGCTTTGGTTAGATTTTTTGTGGCTAGGCTATGCACTCGTGTCAGGTGTTCAACTAAATCTGTAACTGCTGGAACGTCCACTTCCTGAAAACTTAGTGCATGATGGGGGTGCCTACCCGAGTTCAAATAAAAAGGGGAATAACCAGTGGACATGTTCTTAGCGTTATTATGTGCAAACTCTGCTGCCCACAGGTAATCTGGCCAGTCTCCCTCTTGATCTAACAAACATAGTCTTAGATACTGCTCTAATTCTTGATTGGCACGCTCAGTCTGCCCATCAGATTCAGGATGATAACTAGTGGAATATCGAGTTTCTATGTTCAATTTTTGGGTGAAGGCCTTCCAGAAATGGGACAAAAACTGAGAACCCCGGTCTGATATTAAAACCTTAGGAATCCCATGTGCTCGAACAATATTCTGACTAAAGGTATGTGCTTAAGGTTTTAGCTGTTGGTACACCCTTTAAAGGCACAAAATGTGCCATCTTGGTAAAGGCATCCACACAAACTAATATTGTGTCAAACCCCTGACTCGATGGCAAATCTACAATTAAATCTAAGGTAACAGTATGCCAGGGGAAAGGTGGTGTGGGTAAGGGTCGCAATAACCCTTGAGGTGCTTGCCGCTCCGATTTTCCCCTAGCGCAGATCTCACATGTGGCTACATACTGTCGTATATCTTTTCTCACGTCCGGCCACCAAAATCGTCTTTTCACCAATTCTTCAGTCTTCGTCATGCCCTTATGACCTGCCAAAATGCTATCATGGTATTCCCTCAAGGCCTTCTGCTGCATTTCTGGTGTGGGCAAGTATAGGGCCCCATCGTGATATGGTAAACCTTCACGAATTTCTCGCCTTGAATCTTCTTCCAACCAGTCTTTCATTTCCACCAATGTCATTGCATTCAGATTCTCCTTCTTCTTGGTCTCCTGTAAGATCGCTCCTACCAGCCTCTCTGCTGGGATAATAGCCTGATCCTTGACCTCTTCCAAGATTCCTTCGGTACCCAATCTGGATAGGGCATCAGCCTTACCATTCTGTAATCCTGGTCGAAAGGTTATTACGAAGTAAAAATCTGCAAAATACAATGACCATCGCAATTTTACCTGGGGGTTAACGTTCTGGCTGACTTTAAAAATTTCAAATTCCGGTGATCTGTATACACAGTGACCACATGCCTGGCTCCCATCAAATAATGCCTCCAATCCTTAAAAGCATCCTTGATGGCTAACAACTCCTTTTCGGTGATTGTATAATTTATCTCAGCTGGTGTCAATTTTCTGGAACGGAAGGCTACTGGATGCAATTGCCCTGTTGTCTTGTGCCTTTGAGACAATATATCCTCCCAAGGCCAAATTCGACGCATCAGTTTTTACGAAGAAGGGCTCAGAAGGATCAGGATGGAGTAAGATTGGTGCTGTGGTAAAGTCTTTCTTTAATTGTAGGAATGCCTCTTCTGCTTCCTTTGACCATTCAAATTGAACCCCCTTTTTTAACAGTCTTGTAATGGGGATTAACTTCTTGTAGAAGTCTTGAATGAACCTCCTATAGAAGTTCGCAAACCCAATGAAACTTTGAATTTCTTTCACTGACTTAGGGGTTCCCCAATCTATGATGGCCTTGATCTTATTCCCATCCATGGTTATTCCGCTTGGTGCCAGCACAAACCCCAAAAATTCCACCGTAGTTACATTAAAAGCGCACTTCTCCAACTTGACAAACAGGCTGTTTTCTCGTAATTTCTGTAAGATTTTCTTAACATGCACCTTATGTTCTTCTTCTGTGTCAGAATAAATCAGTATATCATCTATATATACTATAGCACTCTGATCTATGAACTCCTTCAATACATCATTTATGAAATGTTGAAAGGCAGCTGGAGCGTTGCACAATCCATAAGGCATAACTTGATACTCATACAGCCCATGTTTGGTCCGGAATGCTGTCTTCCATTCGTCTCCTTCACGAATTCTGACAAGATGGTAAGCCCCTCTCAAATCTAATTTTGTGTAAAATCTTGCTTCTTTCACTTGATCCAATAGCACAGATATGAGAGGCAATGGATAGCGATTCTTGATGGTAATACGATTGATCACCCTGTAATCTATGCACGTTCTCAATTCTCCGTTCTTCTTTGGAATAAAATATAATGGAGATGAGACCGGCGATTGGGATGGTCTAATGAATCCATTTTCCAGATATCTTTGTATATACTTCTTCAAATGCTCATCTTCTCGCTCAGTCAAAGCATAGATTCTACTGCAGGGAAGGTTGGACCCTGGTTCTAGATCTATTTTACAATCGTAGTCTCTATGCGGAGGGAGTCTTTCTGCCTCCATTTCGTTAAAAACATCCTGAAATTCATTGTATTCTTCGGGTAGTTTAATGGTGCTTATCACACAAATGGTCGTCTCCTTTTCACTCAAATGATATGCCGATGACTTCTCTCGATTTCTTTTACATCCCCGGTGGCAATTTGACTGGCAATAACTTGAATTCAAGGCTATTGTTCGTGCCCCCCAATCAATGGTGGGATTGTGCTCAGTTAGCCATGGGAGACCTAGAATCAACTGAAACTGTGGAGCATCAATTAAATTGAATTCCAATATTTCTAAATGTCCTTCTTCAGATTCTAACTCTACTGGCTCCGTGTGACTCACTATGGGTCCCGATGAGAGGTTCGTCCCATCTACAGCTCGCACTGCTTCACTCTTCTCTTTCTTGATGGCCTTCAATCCTATCTTTTCAGTGAACTTAAGATCACAAAAGTTGCCCGTGGCCCCTGAATCGATCATGACAGTGACTTGTGTTAACACCTTTTCTCGGAACCGCAAAGTCATCATTAACACCATATGTGGAGATGCGGATTGCAGGGTATTAGCCAGGGTATGTGCTTCTGGAGTTGTCTTTGATTCTGCAACCACCAGTCCAACTCCATTTAGTTGTCTTTGATTCTGCAACCACCAGTCCAACTCCATTTACTGGTGGTGCGTGGCGTTTTCCGCCGGTCATTGTTTGGGCTTCTTGGGGCAATTACGAACGAAATGTCCCCCATTTCCACAATATAGACATTGTTTGGTTACTCTTCGCCTCTCCTTCTCTTCCTTAGAGAGAGGACCTCGAATGGTTCCAATTTGCATTGGCTCCCCTCCCTTGGCTAAATCACCATCCTTGTTCCCTTCGGTTCTGATTCTATCAAATCTCGGTACACTAGGACGATACTCCTTCTTTCTCTCTCCTCTCCTTTCACTTTGACCGAAGTCAATTTCTAACACCAAATCTATTAGCGCCGAAACCTCTGTGCGTCTGTTGGGCACTTGAGCTAAGGCATCCTTCAGTTCATCTTTTAAGCCTCGATAGAATACTGCAGCTCGTTTATTCTCAGGCCATTCAGTCTCACCTACTAGCTTATTGAACTGGGCCAAGTGAGCCACCAAGTCTCTATTGCCTTGTCTTATTTCCAATAGTTCGTTGTCGGTAGCTTGGGAAACCCTTCGTCGGTCGAATATTCGAAGAAATTCTTTCTTGAACTCCTCCAGATCTTATAATATTGGGTCATTTCGGGTCACCAAGGGCATTGACCAGGACGCCGCATCCCCGCTTAAATACGACAAAATAAATGCCACTCGAGACTGCGCATCAGGGAAAACTGCTGGACGGCACATGAAGTGTAGAGTGCACTGTGTAATGAACACTTGAGCCTTCTGGGGATCTCCTCCAAAACGCTCAGGAGGTGCCAACGGAATTACCAGAGACAAAGAATGAATAACTTGAGTTGTTATCTTGGGGTGGGGAGCTGCGGTGTCACTAAGATTCCCTTCTTGTGGAGCTGGAAAACTTACACTAGGACCGGACATGAAACTACTCACTTTGTGGGCCAAATCTGTAGTTTCTTTTTTAAGCTCTCTGTTCTCTTCCCGAACTGTGATTAACTCCCTTTGTATACCTTCCAAAATTTCCCCTAGTTTCTTCAAATCCAAACCTTCCGCCATTCTGCTCAGGTGCTATTACAACGTGGGCACTTCACTCTGTCAGACCCCTGACTCGAGTCAATGCACAGGAGCAGAACGTCGCAAGCTCCCAATGCCCCTCCCAGATTCTTCAGCACTGCACCGTATTTGCACGAGTGCCAAACAAACCCAGGGGGGGAAAGGGGAATTGGACAGAGAAGAGACGGCCACACTGCTGCGTCTTTTTCTTTCTTCTGAGTTCTTTTTCTGTCTTCTGGCTAGCACGACAGCTTAGAGACTGTAAATATAAGTAACACAATTAGTCCTAAGTCTGTTAGCTTCTCTCTCTCTCACTATTTTAGAACCTTCATTTGATTACCTACCCTGTCTGTGTGTGACCCTTGCCTCTCTTCTGTTGTGTATCTTTTTTCTTTTCACTTTTCTTTTCTTGCTTCAATGTGCTGTAACTGAAGTGATAGTGTGTGTTAATTTTCCTATTGGAATTTTCTCTTCCCAATTCTATTTTTACTCTACAGGTTCCTCACCTATTGAGTTAACAGCTGGGCGGTACTTGGGATTCTGTTAAGGTAAGTGTCCTTTTGCTTGCTACTCCTTCTAATATTTAGTTGTGCTCTGCAGTTGAATATTTAACAGTTTACTCCTTGGGTTGAGAATGAAATTCGTTCAGGAAATGTCTATGCGAATTTGCTTCTTACAAATTTCTCCATAAGCGTTCCTTGCAAGATTGCAGATGGAATTACTTGCTTGCCTCTCGTTTACCAGCTAAGGCTAAATTCTTCGCTGATATCTTACTCAGGAAATGATGTTGACTAAAACCTCTTAGCGTTTTCTCTACTGCTGCGCCAAGGTCTAAACTACCGCCTTATCTAAATACTAGTGCGCATTCCACTGCTCCTCACGGAACAGTCTTACCGCACTCTTCTATGAACATGAATCCTCACGAACTGGCTCGAAACTCTCCACAAACGTTCTTCTCAGGATACTCTGGAACGGGGGAAAAGCGTGCTTCGGCGTGACGAAGTTTTTTCCTGAGGAACTCCACGACGACCTTCAGCGACCCACTCTCCCTCAATGCTCAGGTGAAGTGTGCCATAGAGCGGGCGCTTCACCTGGATCTGCCTGATTGCGGGTAAACACTAGAGCGCCAACTCGCTGTTCTAAAAGGAAATCCTTGGCGGCCATCTTAGCATTAGTCTTGGGCCATCTTTTACATTGGTCCTTAGTCTTCCCTATTCTTCCTCTTGATTTTAATCTTACAGTGTTTATCAACAATGTTTTTCTGAATTGGGGTTTGACAACCCTGACAACTATTGAGAACACACTCAAGAGAGCTCTTGCCACCACAGGTGCTGTAGTGGTCCTTAGGGGAATTGCCTCTGGGTACCTGGTGGCCTGATCCACCACCACCAGTATAAATCTGTGGCCAGATGCTGTTTGGGGATCCATGGGACCAACAATGTCAATCCCTACCCTTTCAAAGGGCACCCCCACCACAGGTAGTGGTATCAGGGGGGCCTTTGTAGTGCACCTGCTTTGCGACTGGCGTGGCAGGTTACACAGGAGCCACAAAACTCCTTCGTGTCTTCAGACTAGGCCTGGGCCAAAATTCCGTTCCGTTCGCGGAAATTGTGCTAATTTGACATTTTCGCGTTCCGCGGAATGCGCGAAAATGTCAATTTCCGCAATCCGCATCTTAGCGGAATTTTGTTTCCTTGCTCGCGCTGTAAAAAAATACATTCTTGCGTGCACGCGATCGCCTTACCTGATTCCCCGCGTTCGCCGACAAGTTTTCCCAACCAGGTCGCGCTCTCCACGAGATATTGGATTGTTGGTAGCCATTTTGCGCTGTCTCGCAATAGTTCGTGCCCGCATTAACGTCACTTGTCGCTCGATCACGTCATTTGTCGCACGATCACGTCATTCTTCTCGCGATCATGTACCGCGCGAGTATGAGAGGATTGAGATCTCGAACACGTCATTCTCCACCGCGAGCGAGAGAGTGAGGACGCGGGCACATCTAATCGAACGCGAAAAGGAGAAAGAGACCCCGAAAAGGAGAAAGAGACCCCGAACACCTCATATCCAACGCGACAGGAAGCGAGAGAACGCGATCAAGTCATTTTCGACACGCCATCGATATCCGGCGGAAGTAATGTGAAGCTCGAGAACTCGAACATGTAAAATTTTCAATTTGGAGAAGAATATCATCTCTAGCAGCATGAAACCTTCTGCAAATGATGATTTTGGATGAAAACAACTCCTCAGATTGACATTTGGCTGTCCTTTTGTGTGCAAGGAGTCCTTTTTTAAAAAGGTGGGGAGAGGGAGGAAGTGACACAGAATCTCCAACTTCCTGTTCCTGTCCAGCAGGCTCATCCCAGTGCTTTGTCCATCTCCTACTCATTATGCCTTTGGATTTCGAGCTGGAAAGATCACTCTTTTTGTCTGCTGCATCATTGCAATTGGATTTGAGGATTTTTTGATTTGGATATTTTACAAGTAAGTGGTTGTTGTGTCTGTTTGATTGTGGGCATTGCAGTTGTTTTAACTACAATTTATTTTTGGTAACTATCATCATTCCTTTTTTTTTAAATGTTGTGGGTAGTAGTAGTCAGTAGTAGGCCCGAGCCAGTCATGGGCATGGCCTCATGGGTGTGTGCATGATGAAGCAACTATCCCTTTGGTGTTTTTTATGAATGTATTTCATTTTCAAGCATCATTTAGGGCATGGATGTCTGTGCTACTTCCTTGTCTAAAGCCAGTCTGGGAAGGATGTAAAATGCAATTTGTCTCAAGATATAAAGAGAGATTCTTGTTTACAAACTTCTCCAAATTTTACTAGGCCCTGGCAGGAGAAAGATCAGTCTGTAATTTTCACATTGAAGGGGGTCAGCAAGGTGTTTTTTCACCAAAGTTTTGACAATGGCGTGTTTCCATGATGGAGGGCCAGTCCATACTGCAGTGAATAATTGAACATGTCTGTCAAAATAGACATCACTGCATTAGGTAGTCATTTGCCGTTCGCCCATCTTCTGAAGCAAATCAAGCACAGGTACAGAGGTTATTACCAGGTGCATGTAGTCTTCTATGTTTTATAGAAATTGTCAGGCTGAGACAATTCTTTCTAAAAACTCAAGGCTGCTTGCAGTACTTAATATCGACTACTTAGAATCTTTGCCCTGTTAGAACATTTTCTGCAGAACCAAAAAAAACCTGTGTGGAACATAATAGACACAAGCCGTCAAATGTTGTCTGCACACAGAGTTACTCTGCAATACACAGATTTATAACGGGTTCAATACCTCTACACACTAATGATGCATTAACAGTACATGAATTTTGTTAACACTTACGGCCATATTTATGACCCGGTTTGCATCGCTATTCTACCATACAAGATGGTACAAGAGCAATACAAACCTAAAGTCATATTTTTTAAGCCATGCAAAGCCACTTTTTGGAGTAATGAAACACTGCGCAAATCGCTGCGTTGCATTATTCTACACAGGGGTTGGTGCCCATAGGCATTGTGTGGGTGTTCCCACCTCCCATGGCTTTTGTTGCATTAACAGAATTACCAAACCTGGTAAACCTGGAAAAGCGCTAAAAAGACACCCTCTTAAGGCGTAACGAGAAAAACATATTTATTTCTCCTCGTTTGGATGATGCCTCTTCCTGCACAAAACCAATCCAGCCAACAACAAACACACACTCTTGCACCATGCTGCATGGGTGCCTGCATGGGCACCAGGTGGCCAAAATAGTGCCAGCGCAAAGGGAAATGACAGGAATGTGTAGCATTGGATAACTATGGCGCATTCCTGCCCTTCCCCTGGGACACAGGGCAGTGCACATTCCTGCCATGGTTTCAGATTGCTTATGTGCAACATTTTCATAATCTTAGTTTAATAATGAGTCACATTCAAAGACTATGGATGACACTTTCTTGTGTAAGCAATGACGATGAGGGAAACATATAAACATCAGAAATTACACCCCTTAGAACAAAGAGAAACTCTAAGAAGCATAGCGGCCAAACTTTCTGATTGCATATGTGTGACATTTTCATGGTTTCAGTGCACTTACGAGTGAAACTCAACGGCCAAATATGTGACACTTAGGGGCTGACTCCGATGTCAACCTGACCGTAGACCGACCGACATCAGCTTGGAACTGGACCCGAATGAACTCCTGTCATCAGTTCCAGCCTCACAAGTAGGATGCAACTGAACCCTGTTCTTCAAGCACCACTTCTGATGGTAATGATGGGGAAGTGGCGTGGACCCTGCCAGAGTCCAGGAGATGCAAAAACAACAATTGATGGACAGAATGCAGAACAATGTCATACATTCACCCCAGTACAGATATCTGGGCCTAAATCCATCGTTTTTTTGCTCACCATGCCATTCCAGTTTGAACCCAGCCATATGCAAATCAGTCTTGACCCTGTGCCTCATGGGAACAGTCCAGCCCGAACTGCCAGGCCAGGTCCTCCCTGGACTGGAACCAAGCATCCTAGGACCGGTTTCGGGGTTTCACCCCTCTTCAGCCAGGATAGCTCCAGTGGCATGGAGAGCACGGGACTCACGTCTGAGCGTACCCGTACCACTCGGGGTGACAAATGCAAAAACAACAATTGATGGACAGAATGCAGAACAATGTCATACATTCACCCCAGTACAGAGATCTGGGCCTAAACCCAGATCTCTTGACGCGGGGAGAATGTATGCATTGTCAGCATTCCGTCCATCATTTGTTTGTTGTAACGCTTTTCGCCCTAAGTGGGATGGGTATTCCCAGACGTGGGACCCGTGCTCACTACGCCACTGGAGTCAAGCTGTCCTGGCTGATGACGGCTGATAGCCAGAAACCGGTCCTAGGATGCATGATTCCGGTCCAGGGAAGACATGGCTTGGCAGTTCGGGCTGGACTGTTCCCATGAGGCACAGGGTCAAGACTGATTTGCATATGGCCATGTCTAAACTGGGGTGGTGTAGTGGGCAAAAGAACGATGGATTTAACCCAGATCTCTTGACTGGGGGAGAATGTATGCATTGTCAGCATTCCGTCCATCATTTATTTGTTGTAACGCTTTTCGCCCTAAGTGGGATGGGTATTCCCAGATGTGGGACCCGTGCTCACTACGCCACTGGAGTCAAGCTATCCTGGCTGATGACGGCTGATAGCCAGAAACCGGTCCTAGGATGCTTGATTCCGGTCCAGGGAAGACATGGCTTGGCAGTTCGGGCTGGACTGTTCCCATGAGGCACAGGGTCAAGACTGATTTGCATATGGCCATGTCTAAACTGGGGTGGTGTAGTGGGCAAAAGAACGATGGATTTAACCCAGATCTCTTGACTGGGGGAGAATGTATGCATTGTCAGCATTCCGTCCATCATTTGTTTGTTGTAACGCTTTTCGCCCTAAGTGGGATGGGTATTCCCAGACGTGGGACCCGTGCTCACTACGCCACTGGAGTCAAGCTATCCTGGCTGATGACTGCTGATAGCCAGAAACCGGTCCTAGGATGCTTGATTCCGGTCCAGGGAAGACATGGCTTGGCAGTTCGGGCTGGACTGTTCCCATGAGGCACAGGGTCAAGACTGATTTGCATATGGCCATGTCTAAACTGGGGTGGTGTAGTGGGCAAAAGAACGATGGATTTAACCCAGATCTCTTGACTGGGGGAGAATGTATGCATTGTCAGCATTCCGTCCATCATTTGTTTGTTGTAGAGTCCAGGAGATGCCAGAAGAGGCAAGGAAAAAATAGAGGTCCTGAAAGCCTTAGAATTATGGAAGGTGATGATGAGGAGGATGATGACAAAGAGCTAGTCATTCTGAATTGTGACACAGAGGAGTTTGACATTACTATTCAACCTGCTCCAATGGATGTGGTAGAGGTAGCACCGCTAGCTCCCATATTTGCAAAGCACCAGCTGCTGGAGTGGGAGGGAGAATCGAACCCTGATTTTCAAAACACTTCTACAGACGCCACCATCTTTTGGGACGGATGCGGTCTAGTTGTTTTTTATGCTGGCTACAAATGTGGACGCTGCACGAGTGTGCTCGAACCCATAACAGAGCAGACACTCGGTCCCTCTGTGTATACTTGCTGCTATTAGCACTGCTCTTCTGTCACCTATTTTATTACTCCTTGTGAGAAGGTGGCCTGATATATGCTGTCCACTAGTTCTAGTGGGCACCTTGTATCAGTCTAAACAACCCCTTATGATGACTTGGTTAAAGACAACCTTTATTGAAAGCTATCCTAGTGGTAGCTATGGAGAGCAGCCTTCAGGCTAAGTCTTGAAGGAATGTAAAGCAGCTTGTTTTACCAGTCTATAATCTCTTGAATGATCAAATGAAAGGACAACCGCACCAGGTATATATTTAAAATATATGTATTTAGGATAAAACATACCCCTCTAGTCTCTTTATGAGACTGGAGTTCGAAGTACTTAAGTTACAAGTTAGCAATCAACAGTAATAGCACAAATACACGTTTGGGCCATAGGGGCGTACCAAACCATATACCAATAAAGTGGTTTAAGAACCACGACTGTACTAGAAACAAGGCCTAGAGCCTGTAGAATCGTTGGGACCCAAGGCACCCCCCAAAGTAGTGACACAGGGGACCCACGGGGACTGTGTGCAGTGTGTAAACACAACCGCGGGTTCCCGTTAGCGTCTATGGGCAATGTCGCGGTTGGAAATGTAAAGATTAGGGGCACTTAGAATCGAGTCAGGACCAAACCCTTTTGGACTTAAGAAGTTCTAGGGCTAGCACCCACAGGACCACCGGAGTACTCGAGTTACCTCACCCAGGGAAGCCGGGTGCATAGGTGTCTTTTGGTGTTGGGTCGCGTCGTCGATTACAATGGAAGCTGGCGAAGAACTGCTGCTGTTGTGAAGAGGAGAAGTGTCCCGACAAGATCCAAGCCTGGATCTAGGATGGAAGGAACCTGAAAGCAGAGGGTACAGCCAGTGGCCGAGGGCAGGATGGACCAATGCCCACAGATGTCGGGTGCTTCAGGTGAGTTGGCGGGTGTCTTGACTCTTCAGCCACGAGGTCCAGGAGGCGTCGATGAAGTCCATGAGCCGGATTCTAGCTGTCCCACAAAGTCTGTCGAGTGCTGCGGGGTCGGCGACCAGATTGGACCCAACAAGCCTTGGCAACGACAAGTCTCGTGGAAAGAGAAGAAGGACGTCGGTGCAGATCAGCAAGGTCTGAGGGACTCACCCAGCGAGGGTAAGTGAGGGCATGTCTGGAGAAACCAGGAAAGCCCAAGCAGAAGAGGAGTTGCCTTCATGGGTACCCACTAGCCAATGGGCTAGCGATCACAAAGGAGCCTGGAGCGGTCGCACTGGAATCTGGCCCACGGGTCACTCGGTAAGTGGAGGCCAGAGATCTTCAGTGCAGTCTGTGCTCAAGGCTGGGGCTACTAGGAGCCCAAAGCAGAACTTCAAGGATGAACAGGAAGTTGATGTACCAGCAATAGTACGCGGTGCCTAGGGGTCACGGTTCCTCGACACCCACGATAGCCACGGGCCTCAGCTTTGCTGTGGACTCACGGTAGCCTCGGGGAAGTCAGGAAATCCACCTCTGGTGATGCAGAGACTTTGGCATCCAACGGGAGCTTCGGAATTGCAGACCGGACAGTTGCTTCTTTGGTGCCTGCCAAGCAGGGGAGTCACTCCTTGATCCCAAGGGAGATTTCTTCAGTCTTCTAGTCAGGATAGAAAGTCGAAGGTCCAGGATATATATTGCAGAGTTTCGTCCAGGGTAATCTAAAGTTGCAAGGACTGGGTTCCCATACTTATACTAAGTTTGGGTGTTGGACATACTCTAGGGACCCACCTATGGGAGGGTTTGGAAAGAGGGGTGGTTACACCCATTTCCTTTGTCCAGTTTTGCACCAGAGCAGGGGCAGGTAGCCCCTGCAACCGGTTTGAACTGGACTATGCACAGGGACACCAAGTGTGCCCCCAGTGCAGGACTTCAAAGCACCAGAGAGTGCTCTCGCCCAGTCACAATATACATCTGCCTATCTGGGGAGGTGGTTACACCTCCCTTTGACAGGAAATCTATTGTCCAGGCCTCTCCTGCCAGAGTTTTGGTCAGCAGCAGGAGGCCAGACCTGTGTCTGTGGCAGAGGCATCCATTTTGTGATGCCAGGGCTCAAGAAAGTCCTACCGGGTTAGACCAGTGTGAACATGTCTCTCCCTCTAGAAGGGTGGAATGCTACCCCCGCTGCCAGAACTAGCGGGGGGTAGTATTCCAAAGCGTTTGACACCAAACACGACATGTTTCTGTGCAGCCATCCCAAAGTTAGCATTTACCGCGAGGTTATAATGCACTTAAGAGTATACGGTCAGGCTGCACCACAAACCGCATCAGAGGAGGTACTCCGAATGCTGCTGAGGGGCTCTGCTAATGCAGGGGCACCCTCTCACATAAAAACCAAGCACTCTTCCTTCAGGATGGTTAAGGCCTGCCATAGGAGTGACTTATAGGTTTTATATGTGTGTGCAATAGTAGTGATATAGGTAGCCTATACCACTGTAAGGGGTGTAAGCACACCCTTACCCAGGCTGCAGTAGCAGACTTGTGGTGCCATTTTGGAGTGCTTTCCAGGGGTGGCATAATACATGCTTCAGCCCCTGGTAGGCCTATGAGGTACGTATGCCCTAGGTACATAGTATACCATATACTAGGGGCTTATAAGGCACTCCAGAATCCAATTAGATATGTACCTAATGTACATACAAACCATTTTAGAGAGGAAGCAGCTAGGCTGTGGTACTGATTAGCAGGGCCACAGCCAGACTGAGGTCGAAAAACTGAAACACAAGCAAAAAGTGGGGGTACCCATGTGAAGCAGATCCTAGTCTCCTACACAACCTCCCCAAACGCAGGGACATTAAACTAACCTTGACCAGTTGAGTCTTCATGTTCTAAGTGGAAATACCTAGAGAGTCCAAGTGCATTGGCATGGTTACTCCCAGGTCTATGTTCCACTGTAAAGTCCATCCCCTGTAGGGAAATGGACCACCTAAGTAGTTTTGGGTTTTCACCCTTCATTTGTTTTAGCCATAAGAGGGGCTTATGGTCTGTCTGAACAAGGTAGTGAGTACCAAACAAGGATGGCCTCAACTTCTTCAGAGCCCAAACCACAGCAAAGGCCTCCCTCTCAAAGGCTCACCAATGTTTCTCTCCAGGGGTCAGCCTTCTGCTTATGAAAGCTACTGGCTGATCCTGACCTTCATCATTCAATTGTGACAGTACAGCCCCTACCCCCAATTCAGATGCATCTGTTTGGACAATGAACTTATTGGAGTAGTGAGGACTCTGCAGAATGGGAGCAGTGCACATGGCCTCCTTCAGGTCATCAAATGCCTTTTGACAGCTAGCTGTCCACTGAACCTTTTAGGGCATCTTTTTAGAAGTTAAGTCATTCAGGGGTGTCACTATTGATCCATACTCCTTGAAAAATCTCCTATAGTACCCAGTCGGGCCTAAGAAGGCTCTCACCTGAGTCTGGGTAGTTGGAGCAATCCATTCCATTATGGTCTGTATTTTGCTCTGTAATGGTTGAACCTGGCCTCCACCTACAAGCTGGCCGAGGCACACAACCTGACTCTGCCCTATCTGGCACTTAGTAGCCTTGATAGTTAGGCCTGCTTTTGGCAGGGCCTTCAAAACATTCCTCAGGTGGACCAGGTGGTCCTCCCAGGAGGAGCTAAAGACAGCAATATCATCTAGATATGCTGCACTAAAGTCTTCCAGGCCTTTAAATACTTGATTCAAGAACCTTTGGAAAGTGGCAGGTGCATTCTTCAAACCAAAGGGCATTACCACAAACTGATA
This sequence comes from Triturus cristatus, assembly GCF_964204655.1. Lineage (NCBI taxonomy): Eukaryota > Metazoa > Chordata > Amphibia > Caudata > Salamandridae > Triturus > Triturus cristatus. The sequence goes on from NC_140589.1 coordinate 189,070,171, forward strand.
GTGCCCACTAGGGGTAGAAAATGCTATCTTTGGCTTTGCATCATCAGCTAGTCTGATCTGCCAGTAGCCAGCTGTCAGGTCAAATGTGTTTAGAAACTTGGCTGAGGCCAACGTATCTATTAGCTCATCTGCCCTGGGGATGGGATGGACATCAGTCCTAGTGACTGCATTGAGACCCCTGTAGTCTACACAAAACCTCATCTCTCTTTACCCACCACTGGTGTGAGGTTTAGGTACCAGGACTACTGGACTAGCCCAAGGGCTAACTGAGGGTTCATCACACCCAAATCCAACATCTTTTGGACTTCTGACCGTATACAGTCCCTGACATGGTCAGCTTGCCTGCAGATCTTATTCTTCACAGGTAGACTGTCCCCAGTGTCCACTTCATGAGTGCACCAGGTGGTCTGACTTGGAGTCAGAGAATTCATATGTCTAAACTGGCTGAGAAGTTTTCTTCAGTCAGTTTGCTGCTAGGCAGTGAGCCTGCCTGCCAAGGCTAAACCATCAACTGACCCATCTTCAGGGTTTTGAGAAAGCAGGTCAGGGAGTGGGTCACTCTCTTCCTCCTGTCCTTCATCAGTAGCCATGAGCAAGCCCATGTCTGCCCTGCCAACATATGGTTTTAGTCTGTTGACATGAAGTACCCTGTGGGGACTACTAGGGGTTCCAAGGTCTACCAAGTAGGTAACCTCCCCTTTCTGTTCAACAATTGTATGGGGGCCACTCCATGTGTCCTTGGGGGCTGCTGGGGCCACAGGCTCCAACACCCACACTTTTTGTCCTGGCTGGTAAACAGTCAGTACAGCCTTTTGGTCATGCTAGGCTTTTTGCAGTTCCTGGCTAGCCTCAAGGTTTTTGTTTGCCTTTTTCATGTACTCGACCATCAAGTGTTTTCTGTGTGGCTGTTGAATTTAGACATCATTTATGGCACGGATGGCATTAGATTGAGTTAAGGAAGTGTTTTTTTTTGGGGTGGGCTTTCTGATGTTGGTTGTCTTAAAGACATGCTTTTGTTGTATGTGTCTGGTGTGTTGGTGTGCAATGCATGCACCCTGCAGACCTTTTTGGGGCCTGTGAATGTTCTTATTTACATTTTGTTGCATTAAAAAGGCAGAGCAGTGTGCGCCAGCATGCATCCTTTACCTGGCTTTTATAGGCCTTTTGTCAGCTCCTGGTGCTTCCCAGGACCCCTGCTTGTTTGTGATTTGTGAGTGTCCATGTGGCTGGTGGCCTTTTTTTGTGTTTGGACTGGGAGGTATTAGTGTCCTGCTTTTGCCATAGGCCTGCATGGTTTTCCTATTGGCTATTTGGCTTACTGCTTCCATCCACATCCACCCCCTTTTCCAGCAGCAGCTCCATGATGCTGAGATGTTCAAATAATTTAATGGCAAATAGGGTCCACCCCACTTCCATTACATTTTTATTTTGGTGGTTATTATTAACTTTCCTATCCTTCCTGAGAGTGTAGTGTGTGACTGACTGTACACAGTAATATAACATAGCCCTTGTTCAAAAAAAGTCATAAATGGCTAGACTATATCTTTTGTTTGCACTAGTACAGTACTAAGTAACTGAACCACAACAACAAATGCAACATTTCACTGATGTTCTTCTCCTGGCTTATTCGCTTTTAGGTGCACAAAAGACAGAGGAGGAGGTGTCATCAGCATCACCCGGCTACCCGTTGTACTGCCTGCCAGACAGAAGTCCTGCTGCGCATCACGTCCATGTGTGACCAGAACTTGTTGTGCATCTGCATCCTGCCTGACATCTGAAGAAGATGGCCCCAAAGAAAGGTACCAGGTCCAGTACCAAGAAAGTTGCCGGTGAGAAGAAGGAACAGAAAAAGGAAGTGCCATTAACCACGACTGGTGGTGTGCCGGCCAATGGTTTTTTTGGCACCAAAAAAGTTACGCCTGCAGCAGCGTTGTCCGGGAACCAAGCTGGGAGCAGCACAGCGGTCCAACCCCACCAACCTAGGCCCAAGGGCTTTGGTGTCGCAGAGCTAGCCAGTCTACTAACTAGCAGCGATGTTGAAAAAATGTCATTATCGCAAAGTAGTACACAATCAACGCAGGCGCAAACTCAGCAGATAAGTGTGCAGCCGCAACAAGAACAGCAGCAGCCGCAACAAGAACAGCAGCAGCCACAACAGCCCACCATAGTAGTTGTTGCTCCTGACGTAGGAGCATTTCAGGAAATCGAGCTTCCTGCAGACAAAGTGGGGCAAAGTCAAACCACTGTTTCAGGAGATCTATTGTCTTCCAGACCACCAGCAAGGAAAAGGAGGCTTAGTCCATCCTCTTCTTCTTCAAGCCCCGCTTCTGATGATCGTGATGCCACTTGGCACCCACCAGCTCAGTCTGAGAGTGATATACGCCACAAGACAATGCTTCTGAAAAGGAAGGTCCCAGAAAAACTGAGAGTTATGAAGGTAGATGTAGAAGAGGGGGGTGATGCTGATGTTGATGAAGACGAGCCAGTCATCACGCACATTACTCCCGCCCCAATGGGATTGGAGACCAACATTCTCACCCTATCCAGAAAGGCTGCTACTGAGCGGGATGTAGCATGGATATCACCAACACAGGCTACACCACCACTACCTCCAGCTGCCATATTTTCCAAGCCCGGCAGGGACCTACATCCAGCTCAACCATCTCAGTAGGTAGTGGTAGTAAAAGTCACAGTCTAGGAGCACAGGGTCATATTTCAAGCACAATCTCCAGTTCATCTGGTATTGAAAGTGGCACATCCAGCAGTGCCAGAAAGTTCTCCTCCCCAGTTTGGGACTTCTTTTCTGTTAGCGCCAAGGAGGAGAACATTGCTATATGCTCAATTTGTCGGCAAGGTGTTAGGCGTGGTAAGCTTGGTACAAACTATGGTACCAGAGGACAAGCAAGTCATCTCAGAATACACCACACTATCATCTGGGAGAATCACCTACTCCAGTTAAAAGAAAGTAGAAAAACTCAACCCATTGAAGTTGGTCAGGAAGAATCAGGGAGCGATATTATTGCGGTGGAAGGTGAAGAAGAGGGAGGCATTTCTAGCCCTGTCCCCAGTAGTGCAGTGGTATCGCCCACATCCTCCTCAGTAACATCAGAGTGGCACCGCAGTAAGAGCCATACTCAGAGTCAGGCTGAGACACCAAGGCGACCGAGTACCGCAATGAGACAAACTGTGTCGTTAAGCCTAAGTGGGTTAATGAAAACAGCACCACAAAGGAAAGTAATCCAGCCTACCATTGAGAGCATGTTTAGGTTGGAGGGGCAGTTCCAACGCAACCACCCAATGGCACAGTTGTACAATGCGAAGCTGGCTAAAATGTTAGCGCTGGACCTTCTTCCTTTTTCATTTGTGGAAGGGGTGGGTTTCCTTGAATTTGTGTCAGCCATCTGCCCTAAATGGAAGGTTCCCAGCTGGTCCTATTTCGCAAGAATTGCTGTTCCGGCACTACATCATGATGTGCTGGAATTGGTTGGACAAGCTTTGCAGCAGAGTGCTGTTTACAATATCCACCTGACAACAGACATGTGGACCAGTTGCCAAGCCACAGATTACATGTGCATCACTGCACACTGGGTCTCTTTTGTGAAGGTTAGAGATAAGCTATCTGCACGAGGTGCTGTTGACACAGCTGCGATTTTTAAAGGTACTCGGAAACATGCAACTGTAGCCATGTTCGCCATGGAGAAATCTCATACGGCTGAAAACATTTTACACGAGTTTCGCGGCAAGGTTTTGGAATGACTGAGGCCAAGAGGGCTTAGTATTGGTTTTGTTGCCACAGACAATGGCAGTAATGTACTTAAGGCCATGGAACTTGGTTCCTATTTCAGGGTTCCGTGTTTGGCGCACTGCATAAACATAATAGTTCAAGACTTTCTGAAAAAAGAACCCATAGTCAGCAATTTACTGGCCATCTGCCGAAGAATATGCACTCATTTCAGCCATTCTTTTAAAGCTCGGAAGCAGCTGAGGATCATCCAACGTGAACATAGGATGCCAGTAAAGGCACTCATCTATGAGGTGGCAACACGTTGGAACTCAATGTATTACATGCTTGATCGTCTGTATGAGTAGTACAGATCACTCCATGAATATGTCTGGAAAAGAAGAGGGTATGCTACTGTTAAAGGCATGAACCTTGAGATGGAGCAATGGAGCCTAATTAAATGCCTGACTGAGATGCTTTGTCCTTTTGAGGTCTTCACACGTGAAGTCAGCAAGGAGGACTGTACAATGGGCCAAGCTATCCCATTATTGCAAATGCTAGAGCATCAGCTAAAGAATGTGTCTGAATCATACAAAGGTGTAGAGGACAAAAGGGAAGCCTATCACTTGGTGGAGAGCTTAGCCCGTCGCTTAGCTGAATATGTAAGGATACAAAATAAAATTTTGTCACAAGAACATTACATATGTGCCACAATTCTGGATCCACGTGCAAAATTTGGACTGAAGACATTCTTTGCTTTTTCCGAGATTGATGTTGCCCGCTACAAAACTTGTATAGCTGAAGCAGCCAGTAAGTTGGAAAACGAACGGCTGCTAATTAAAAGCCCGCAAGATCAACCCACAAGAAGTACTGCAGCAGGCCATGCAGGATCAAGTGCAACTTCGTCGGCTGAGGGCAGTGCATTTGGATCACAACACTCACCATCCCTATCGACAACAGTAAAAATAACTGGATCATTAGGCCCAGTACAATCATTAGACGATTGGTATGTACAGTTAGGCATTAATAAGCACAGTGCTGTTGCACAGAGAAAATAGCACGAAAGCTTACCAGCAGCACCCCTGAACATTGAGCGGATGGTACAGGCCTATCTGGACGACCCAACAGAGGTGCACATTGATCAAAACCCATTGCAGTATTGGTATAGGAAAAGGTCAGAATGGCCCCTGCTTAGCAGGCTGGCGATAAGCTATCTGGCTTGCCCTGTCGCAAGTGTCTCTTCCGAACGTGTTTTCAGTGCTGCTGGTTCCATTGTAACATTGATAAGGACCAGTCTCTCGCCCAAAAACGTGGAGAGGTTAACAATGATCAAAATGAATCAGCACTTCATACCACTGAATTACACAATACATGAAGCAATGGAGGAAGATGAGGACAGCGGCTCAGGTGACGGAAGTAGTGTGTCACATGGATTACCTACTACTGGCTGACCCCCCAGAGTTTGAGGACGAGCTATACTTCCCTGACAATTAGGCTTGCACTTACTGTCTTTCTCCCTTTTTTCCCCCCTTTATTTGTGTGTCTGTCGTTCCGGTTACAAACTTGTGAATCACAACAAATCCATTACCACCGTCTTCTACTCTTCTTATTTAATAATCAAGTTTCAGGTCTCTGCAATTTGACAGTACAGTCCTCCGAATCCAGCTCCTCCGCTCCATCATACTGAATCTCCCGCCCAAATCCATTGCCCTCATGAATGATGGTTGGATGATGGTAAAAATACTAGAATAACAAATTCAAACTTTCCTAGTCCTGCCAAAAGAAGTGGAGCATGAATCAGATGACTACTATAGCTATCCTCCTTTCAGAGCCGAGAGAGACTGCCCATTAACTGAAAATAAGATGGAACAGGTAATGATTGATGCCATGCATTGGACGCAGAGTCGCAGACTGAATGATTTTGTTGTGTTTGTTGTGTATGAAGTTATGTAATTGTACACTGCCACTAATCATCTTTCTACAGAACACACTAAACTTAACTCAAGGTAAGTTCAATTTTCCCCTTCTTGCAAATAAGAAATGTGTACTTCTCCTGCAGCTTGGTGAAACATTGCTTTTAATACAATACAGGAAGGGGACTCACTCGATCTGCGCAATGAGTATGATTGACACAACAGCACCGTCCATGATGATGGCGAAATAGACGGCTCGTTAACTTAAGATGAGAAGGAACAGGTAATGACAATTAATGGCATGCATTGGACACCTGACTCTGAGCGATTGGTGTTTGTGTTTTCGTTGTTTGTTTGTTGTGCACAAAGTGAAGTCGTAAAATGTACTAGTAATCTATCTTTCTGTACACACTAAAGACTGACTCAAGTCAATAATATTTCTACTCTTGTTGTGTAATAACAATTTTACTTCTGCTGCAGGCCGATCTTCACAGTCAGTCAGTAAAAGTATCGGAGATCATGATGAAGTCAGGAGGACGTTTCATGAGTGGCATAAAACTTAAAAGCCTAAAGGTAAACACGTCAACAACAACCACAGCAGACCCAAATGTCTATAGAAGTGGAATAGAGTGTAGCGGTGGGATGACTGCGGTGCATTGATTTACTAACTTAAACTGTAAAATGCTATGTTTGGAATGGATAATGTGCTTTGCCTTTATCCAACTCTTTAAAAAAAAAAAAGTACTGTAAAGTCTAAACATAGGATGTGCTACTGCTAAGCAACGTGCCGTCAGGCATGTCACTGTGGGCCTGCTCTCTCCTGTTATTGTTGAAGGTCAATGCTGGAAACAGACTAGAGTAGAGACTGGAGATGATGCATACATGCCACCTCGGAAAGTGTTCTTGTTGCACTACACCATAACTTGTTCATTTGTTTCAACTTTGTTTCTCAATCACCCCTTTGGTTTTCCATTTACAATTACAGGCCGGGCCTTGCCCTATACTTTGGAAAACATTTCAATGCACACTTACCTTACCAATAAATCGACATTTTTAACCCTTCTGCTCCTCCTCTTGTGAGGCACCTGGTCCATTTTTCCAGAACCCAGGGCCTGTCCACCTTTAGACATTTTTGCCTGTGACCTACTCACAGCAAAGACATGAGCAGGGATCCCTAACATTTCTGCATGTGTCCTGAGCTCCACTTCAGCCCAAGCTGAAGTCTCTAGATCATTTCCAAGCAAGCACTGTACTGGTAGGTCTGCACTTACCACAACCTTCTTAAGGCCAGTTACCCCTCCCCAGGAGAAGTTAACAACTGCCAGAGAATGGTCTGTTCTGACAGTGCTAGCATTGGTTACTTGGTACATTTCACCAAGTATAACCTGCCCAGGATCCACAAGATCTTTTGTCACCATTGTGACACTTGCTCCTGTGTCCCTGAATGCCCAAGCCTCTACTCCATTTATCAAAGACTGTTGTCTGTATTTGCCCAGATTACTGGGACTCACACAGGGGGACATATCCATGCCCCCATCACAGATAAGCACAGCCTGAGTTGGAACTCTGACTAGGCCAGAGTCCATCTCAGAACCCAGGGTCAACCCTACTACACCCTTATTCTGTGTATTCCCACCACCAATTGTAACTGCACTAGGGGGAGCAGGTGCCTTAGGGGAATTGGTGGGGGCTGGAGTATTCTCTTTGGACGTGGTACAGTCACTGGTCCAGTGAGGTTTCTGCTTCCAGATTTTGCACCAAGGTTTCTTTTGGCATTTACCCTTACTTGACTGTGACTCCCCATTAGAAGAAGATTTTTGGGGCACTTGAGAAGACTTGTGGTCTTTGCCCTTGTCCCCACCCTTGTCAGAGTTCTTGGAATCTTGCTTCTTTGGGTCACCACCTTGGTTCTATACCTTCTTCCTCACCCTGGTTCTGACCCATTTGTCTGCCTTCTTTCCCAATTCTTGGGGAGAGGTCAGATCAGAGTCTACCAGGTACTGGTGCAACAGCAGATTTTGGTCCCTCATTATCAGATTGTACAATCCTATGAAGTCACACACTTTACTGCCCAGTAACCAACCTTCCAGAGCCTTAGCAGCACAGTCAACAAAGTCAACCCAGTCTTGATTGTGTGCTTTTTGGGTGTCTCTGAACTTTAACCTGTATTGTTCAGTGGTTAGGCCAAACCCATCTATTAGTGCACTTTTCAAGACCTGGTAATCATCAGAATCCTCTTTTCTTACAGTAAGGAGCTTATCTCTACCTTTGTCTGCAAAGGAGAGCCATATGATTGCTGCCCCCTGACCTTGAGGGCCCTTCTGTACTTTACAGGCCCTCTCCGAGGCAGTTATCCATTTGTGGATGTCATCCCCACTCTGGTGGGGAGGGCCAATCTAACTTAGGTTTCTATGGTCATAAGACCTCTCCCTATCTCTAGGGAAATCGCTGCCACCAAGGGACTCTAGTCCCTCCTTTTTACTAGCTCTGTAGAGCTCTAGGGCTTCCTTATCTAAGGCCATCTGCTGCTTTCTGAGGTTGAACTTGTCTTGCTCATACTTCAGAAGTCTGTTTCTCCTCTCCTGGGAGGTTTCCCTCCCTGTGTGAGAAGAGACAGAGGTCCCTATAGAGGAGTTAGACTGGACAGATCCCCTTGACAGAGATCTATCCCTTCTAGCCCTACTTTCAACTCTACATGCCCTATATTAGGCCTGGGCGGTAAATTCCGTTCCGTTCGCGGAATTTGCGAAATTTGGGTAATTTCGCGTTCCGCGGAGAACGCGAAATTGCCCAAAACTCTGCGTTCCGCGACTTCGCGAAATTTTTTGCTTGTTTGCGTTCTCAATATCCGTGTTCGCGAGATATTTCACCCCGAGCACGCAAAAAGCGATCGCGAACAGGAAAAAAGTATCGCGAACAAGCAATTCCGCGTGTTCGCGGAATTTCTGCGTGTTCGCGGAGATTTTTTACCGTTTCGCGGAGATTTGCGTGACGCGATTACGCAAATTCCGCCCACCCCTACCCTATATGGTCAGACTGTACCACAAACAGCATCAGAGGAGGTACTCAGATCCAATCTGTAGCCGGGGCTTGTTTCGGGGTTCTAAGAAGGTTGAGGAACTTTCTTCCCCTGCTTTCTGTCCTTCACAGAAAAATCATTGTCCAAGCTTTGGTGATTTCGAAATTGGACTATGTCAACTCTTTGTATTTGGGGCTACCTGGCTACTTACTGGCTCGTTTAAAGGTGATCCAGAATACGGCTGCTAGGGCCATTTTCCTGGCAGGTCCCAGGACTCATATGTCCCCTCTCCTATCTTCTTTGCATTGGCTCCCTGTTCAGAAAAGAATCCATTTTAAAGCTATGATTTTGGTCCTTAAGGCATTTCATCAGATTGGAACCCCTTACCTTAGACAAAGATTTCCCCATTACACTCCCCAACGGACTCTGAGGTCTTCGACTCAGCTTCTGATTCCTGTTCCTAAAGTTTCACTCTCCCGGGTTGGAGGACGATCTTTTCAAGTGGTCGCCTACCGCCTATGGAACAGCCTTCCTATGTCCCTTAGACAGGTTCAGGACCTACTCATCTTCAGGAAAAAGCTCAAAACATGGCTTTTCCAACTTTAGTCTGTTTTTCGCTGTTTCTGCCTTGGGAGTCTTTTCTGTGGCTGTTATGTGTTTTTTTGCTCAGCGCCGGGACACGCCAGGGAGTAGCCACGTGCTTTATAAATACCAAATTAACAATTAGCATAACCAGCTGAGACCTCCACTAACTGCTACCACAGTAGAAGTATGCATAGCAGAGAGGCAATTGAAAACACGCTCACCTACCTCCAGTTCTTCTTCAGGCATTGGCAGTGGCACGGTAAAAAAAGTACTTCTCCCCAGTATGGGACTTTTTATGGTTAGCACACAAGGGGAGAACATTGTAGCATGCAGAATTTGCAACACCCATGTTAGTCGAGCTAAGCCTGGTTCACATTATGGTACTGGAGGCCAAATGACCCATATGAATAAACACCACGCAATCCAGTGGGAGGAGCACCTTAACAAAATTGCTGAACGTGGCCGTGGTCGTGAAAGTGAGGAGAGCCGGGGAACATCAGCTACAAGTCCATTCACAGTGGGAGGTGGTGATAAGGAAGAAAAAGGTGACATCCTCATTCAAATCAGTCCTGTCCCTATCAGTGCACCAGCAGAATGACACACCTCATTATCACCTTATCACAATGAAACAAGGATACTCAGAGTGAGATATAGATACCACAGCTTACAGTGACTGCCCCACCACAATGCGCACTGAGTCTACCAGCACCTACTTCTCAAAAGTCGCCGGTATCAGAGGCCCCAGAAACAAAGAAAAAGTATAGGCTCCTATTATGGCCATGTTTAGGCAGGAGGGAAACTACAATCGCAACTAATCAATGGGAAGCTGGCAAAAATGTTAGTGCTGGACCTCCTCTCTTTTTTTTGTTGAAGGAGTAGGATTCTCAGAATTTATGGCATCCATCTGTCCGAAACGGAAGGTTCCAAGTCGGACATATTTTGTCATAGTTGCTGTTGGTTGGACAAGCATTGCAGCAAAATCTTATTCACACTATCCAGCTAATGAGAAACATGTGGACCAGTTGTCAGGCGGCTGATTATACGTGAGTCACTGCACACTGCATCTCTTTGGCGAGGGAAAAGCAAAAGATATATACAGGTCTTGGTCATGAAGAAAGTTTTAAGAGTGCTCGGCGGCATGCAACAGTGGCCATGTTTGCCATGGAGAAATCAAATACAGCTGCAACCATCTTGGATGAATTTACTAGAAAGGTGTCTGAATGGTGGCGGCTCAGAGGTCTCAGAATTGGATTTGTTAACACAGACAATTGTAGTAACATAGTCAAGGTCATGGCAGATGGTGGCTATTTCAGGGTTCTGTGTTTGGCCCATTGCATCAACTTTGTGGTGCAAGACTTTCTGAAAAAAAGAACACATAGTCAGCAACATACTGACCACATGCAGAAGAATCTGCAATTATTTTAGCCATTCTCTTAATTACATGTTGCAATGTCTGTTTGTGCAGTACAAACAGATCAATGAATATGTCTTTCAAAGAGGATGGAATGCAGTTGAGAAATCTATGACCAAGGATGCGGAGAAACAGGGCCTAGTAAAATGCCTGACACAGATGCTACTCCCTTCTCAAGTTTTCACATGGGAAATTAGAAAGGAGGACAGTACGATGGGCCAAGCTATCCTGTTCTTGCACATGCTATGGGGTCAGCTAAAGAAGGTATCTGCAATGTTCGCCCTTGCAGGTGTGAACGAAAACACAAAACAAGCACATACCTTGTTTGAAAGCTTACTCTCTCTATTGGCTTCAAATTCAAGGCTGCAAGACAACATCATCGCATCCAAACAGTATATCTGTGCCCCACTACTTTATCTGTGGTACAAAAAAATTAGGCCTACTTTCATTCCTATTTCTGAAAGCTATGTTTCAAAATTCAAGAGGTGGATTGTTGAGGAAGCCGGAGACCTGGAAGAACAAAGGCTGGAAATTAGAGTCCCAACACATAGTTCTGGGGTGCTGCCTTCAAACTCCAGCAAGTCTTGTCTCATAGCTGCCAACACCATCAACTAGAACAACGGCAACAATAGCAACAAAAGGATCAAACGTCGCCTCTGTATTGTATTGGTATCAATCAGCAGGGCTTAAGTCCAGTACAGTGGTGATGGCAAAAGAGAGCAATTGACAGCACCAATGACTACCCAGAGGATGTTTCAGGAGTATCTGGATGATCCAAAAGAGTTCTATGTGGATCAAAACCCATTGATGTATTGGTATGGGGAGAGGCACTAATTGTCATAGCTCAGCAGGCTGGCGATAAAGTATCTGTCTTGTACTGTAGCCAGTGTGTCTGCTGAGTGTGCATTCAGTGCAGCTGGTGCAGTTGTTTCAATGAGAAGGACCAGTCTCTCACCTTCAAACATGGAGAGATTGACTATGATCAAAATGAATCAGCATTTCATGCCAAACATTTACGCCATTCCTGAGACTGCACAGGAGGAGGAAGAGGACGAGGATTAGTCAGACTCAAGTGTGTTAGCTGACCAATGTTTGGGTGAACCACCTGAGTTTAAGGATGAGCTCTACTTCCTGTACTGAGTTTGCTAGTTCCACCATAGAACTTTTTTAATTATGTAAAAAGTAGCTAGTGGAACATTATGTTTATGTCAGATCTATCCTTCCCCACCATTGTTTAGTCACATATATTGTCAGATTGCAGTTGGACCAGTGTGCAGTGAAGAAGGCTCCACAATTCCTTCATGACATTTGAAACAACGCCTACCTCCCTAGCATGCCCATCCTTTTTGCATCACTTAGCAGGGCTACCCCCAGAAGATCTTTTATTTCCAAGAGTGCAAATTTAAAATGTAATGTGTTGCCCACATCAAATATACAGTTGTGTACCTACTACCTAACCTACACTTGCTTGGATTGAAAGAGGTAACTACAAGTATTGCAACAGTGAGTGAGTGATCAGGAGTGATGATTGAAGGTTCATGTGGTAACAGACAGTGAGGGAGGGAGTTCAACTGAAATTTGTAAACTTGTTTGAGATGATTTGCAATGTTTGGGGCCTGAATGTTGGGTGATCATTTTTCTTGGAGATGATTGGCCTTTACCAACTTACTTAGCAAAATCTAACCTGTAAGTTCCACTCCTTTGGCCAAATTTCAATCTGTTGCTTGCTTTAAAGAGTAGATACAATTGAGTATGTACCTACCACCATGCTTGGATTAAAATAGATATCTATTGCACCAATGTGTTATTGAATGATTGTGAGTGATGATTGATGATTCATATGGTGGCAGACAGTGAGGAAGGCTGTTAAACTATAATTTGTAATCTTGAGTGAGATGATCTGCAATGTTTGGGCCCTGAACTATGGGTAACCATTTTCCTGGAGGTGATTGGCCTTGCCACACTTAGCTAGATTTACTTGCCAGGTCCGCTCCTTTTTTCTGATTCAATATAGACCAGACCAGTCACTTTAGTTAGAAAACAGAAATCTATACAAAATACTGCAATTTTCTTTCTCTACTTGATCTTCAACAGCTGTGCACTGCACGTCTACCTTGGTCGGGTATGCGGTGGAGTTCCTCAGAGTCAGGAGGAGGATGGAAAAACTAAGGGTGGGACTGCTTCATGAACAGCTTGAAGGAAATAGGTATTGACCTCAAAGGAAAACCATGACTCTGAGGCCTAGTACTCAGCTATGTGGAATGGAGAGAGGTATGTTGATTTGGGAAATGCTGCAGAGTGTGTTTGTTTCACTGACGGAAAAAGTGAAACTCCACGTCCTCTTGTTTTTTGATCTGCCTCTCAGTCTTCTTGTAACAATACTCATAAAGCTTACCTTCTTTTTGTCCTTTTCCTTGATTCTAAATTACAATACAGTTTCTGTTTTTACAATCCGCAGACTTTTTGTTTCCTGCACGAACAAAAGGCAAAAACTGAGCTCAGCACTTGTGCTTTCCACCCAGCCCAAGCAAAGACAGGCACCCAAGAGTGATGGACATTCCGAAGGTGAATGCAGATGCACCACCTACTTTAGCAATATAATATCATTTTTCTTTTTAACAGTCATATTTTAAGGACTGGTTGCGTTCACTCCTCCATAATTTGGAGACAGAATATTTAATTCCTTTGTTTCCTTCCACAACAGATTGATAATGTTGTGCTGCTCATCACCTAAATAAATATTGCCCTTGTGTAAGGGTTGTTTTTATCACACCTTTTCGCAAATCCCCTTTCTCTCACATGTGTTAACCATGCCACCCTTCACCTCACCATCCAGTGCCTCGCAAACATACCTCACATCACCCTCCTGAGACTGAAAAGACAGTGACTGACTATTTCTGTCATTCAACCCATGCTCTTCTGGGCAATGTCCACATACAAGAACCAGGAGTTCGACCCTGGGGCAGCCCTTTCCCTGCACCTCTCATCTAGTGTCAGTGGAGTGTCCCTCCCATTATTGGGACTATGAACCCCTCTGCCAGTTCCCCAATCAACCTCAGGGAGACTGCACACCACTGGAGCTACCTCATATTTCTGAAGCCCCTGGTGTGTGTACACCCCCTCCTTCAAGTCAGGTGCCACATCTCTGGGTGTATGTACTTTTCTCTCAGCACTAGAGTCCACATTTTTTCTGCCACCATCTGAACTGAACTTTGCACTCATGGCTTCCATCTCCAGCTCAGCCACGCTCAGTTCCTGAGCAACTCACATTCCCTTTTGCTTGCTAAGACAAGTTCAATCATTTTCAGCTCATGCTACACATCAAGCTCCAACTCCTGGCCCTCTGCCTGTCCACCAGCTCCTCTGGGGACATCCTTCTAGAGGATACATTGCTGCCAGGCCTGGTGGTCCTTACCCTCACAGGCAGAGCCTGAGCTACCAAACCCCTTGACTGGTTTTTCTCTCCCAGTTTCTAGTCATCATTCTCTACCCTATGGCTTTTGGCCGTCCACCAGGCAAGCAGGGCCTCCCGCAGATCCACCCGCATGGGGAACTTCCCACATGACAACCGAGATATTGACAGAACTGCTTTGGGTCATTCACAGTGTAATAATACTTCTTGTGATTGTTAACAGCACTTTCTGCCACAACAGCTGCTGGATCACTCTGGTGAGACATGACTGACATCCAAGGGGTGTCGCCAAAAAACTAGAAGAACAAGAAAACACTATATAGTCACTAACTCGTCTAAGTGCAGAGTTTGCAGTGCAACAATGAGTTAGCGGTACTGCGCAAACACAAGTTCTATCCCATTGCTGTCACTAATTTTAGAACTGGGGTTTCTGGTTGGCTAGGGTCTACACCTAAGCCATGCAGAGCGTACCACTCTATTCAGGGTAAGAGAGTTACACAGCTAAAATAAGCTCTGCTCACCCCCTTTGTAGCATGGCAGAGCAGTCAGGCTTATCCCAGAGGCTGTGTGTAAAGTGTTTGCGCAACACACACACACACTAGTGACACACTAGGCACACCACAAAAAACAGACTCCACACAAGGTTATATAAAAATATCCTTTGTAATGCACATAAAACACTTCAGACCATATTCACATAAATCAGCGTGCCACTAGGCAGTTGTAATGACATCACATAGTTCATAAATCACTTTGCCATAAGGCAATTGTCATAAACACAACAATTACCGCAATAAAGTAAATATTCATAAGTTGCACTGATCATAAACATTAGTGCCAAAGAGTAAATAGTTGTAAGGTTGCACAGTTATAAAAGCTATCCTGATAAAAGCACCTTACGCCATCAATGTACATACCATGCAGTTTTTGCAAAGGTATTTGTTATGCTGTCTTAGTAGGGCAGAAAAATAGACATAAATGCTGACCTCAAGATATAAACATACCATAGTTCAGATCATACATAAACCCCCAGGTATCATTGTGCCTGAATCATCCCTTTGCACCCTATGAAGCCACATTCTCTCTGTGCTTCTTTTACACAATATACGGTAAAAGATGACCCCCGGGGACACTGGGCTTATGAACGGTAGGCCGCAGGAATTCCCGCGCGCCTACTAGTGACAATATAGTCCTTTTTACCCAACGAGAGGAGAGGGGCATCCGTTGAGGTGCACCCCATCTGGTAAATTCCAAAAAATGCCCCCAAGATGTCGATTAATGCAGGCACCTGCCCGCAGGTGGGCAGACCAGCTGCTGCCACCAATGAGGCGTGTCCGGACAGTCCAGCCCTGGGTGCAACTGAGTTCACTGGCCTTGAGCCCTCTCAGGGCTCCAGGTCTAACCTCACTGCCAGAGGGCCACCTTTCCCGCACCCCGCTCAGACCTCGACGTCAGCAGAGCTTGTCCACTTCCACTTCGGTGGTGCTGGCTTGCAGAGCAGCCTCAGACGATGCCATGTTTTGACAAACTTCCTGGTGGTGACATCACATGGGGATCTTGGTGACTGAAGGAGATGGGGGGTTTCCGGCTGTGGGTCGCACTGTCTTTACCTGGCAAAGACCCTTTTCCTTGGCCCTGTATGCCACGGTCCCCTGCTGACAGAAGGGGAAGCACCAGGACAAACATCGACCTCCTTTCTAAATCAGTAGCGCTCAGATCCATGCAACTGGGGGGAGATGAAGCCACACATCCTATGCGCTGACTGTTGGCGAAAGGTAATTGCCAATGACAGCATTCCACATACGCTTGTTTCCTTTGCACAGAGCGCTTACACTGCCCTCAAGCACAGTGCTCCAACTTGCACCCCTCACACAGAAAAGGCAGCACTTCTCACACAGTCCTTTCGCTCTTCTCCTTGGCAGGGTCCTCTTGTTCCTGGAAGTAATTTAAAGTCCTGGTGCTTTAGGTGTAATACTTATACATCCAAAATTCCATTGTTCTCTTTGTGGCAGGGTCTCTGAACCCAGTCCAAAACAGTCCTGTCTTCCCTAGTGCAGCATGACCACAGGGGGCAGAGAACGCATTGTTAAAAAAGAGACACATCCTATTCTGGTGTAAGCAAAACTCTTCCCACCACTCTAAATGCAGACCAGGTCTATTCAGGCCAGCGATGATTCACCCAGGCAAGGCAGAGCACACCTCAACACCCCCAGTGACTGTCTAGAGTGAATGCACAACACAGCTCCTGTCACTCCCACACCAGGTGCTGAATACACAAATAGCCAGAGGCACACAGAATGGTAAAGTAAGATCATGCCCACTTTCTAAAATTTAAGAATTTAAAAACCACCTTTACAAAAAGGTGTGTTCCAAGAGCCTAAACCCCATTTTTCTAATTTGTCCTTACTGCGAATTACACATGTAAAACTGTTGCAGTGCAGCCCCAATGATAAGCCTATGGGACAGATAGCCTTTCAATAGTGAAAAATTAAATACAAAGTATACACACCTGTATATGTCCTACCTTTCGCATACACTGCACCCTGCCCATGGTGGTAACTTGGTCCTACCTTAGGGGTGCCTTACATCTAAGGAAAGGGAAGGTTTGGGCATGGCAAGAGGGTGCACTTGCCAGGACAACAGGGCAGTTTATTACTGTGCACTCAGACACGACAGTGGTAGGTCTGAGACACTTACAGGGCTACTCCTGTGGGCGACGCAACCAGGGCTTCAAGCCCACTAGTAGCATTTGAGTTGCAGGCCCTGGCACACACCGTGCACTTTACTAGGGACTTAGCAGTAAATCACATATGCCAATCATGGATAACCAATCGTTGTCACAATTTATTCAGAGAGCATATGCACTTTAGCACTGATCAGCAGTGGTAAATTGCCCAGAATCCTATAGCCGACGAAAACAGGATCCGCAAAATAGGAGGCAAAAGACAAAAGGTTTGGGGATAAACCTGTCAAAAGGGCCAGGTATAACACATCCATTCATCAAACCCCTAACTCTCTTCCCCCGGGGCTATGTGATTTACTGAGGTGTGACTTAATTTACACCATGAATGGATCACACACTTGGTGGGGCGGATGTGGTGAAAGTGACACCAACTCACTGCAGGATATTCTATTACCTAAGCAATACCCCACACTGCCCCATTTACCCTCCCATGCATAATAGTGATCCATATTTTAGATATGGAAGAACATCAGTCACCAGCATCATCATTCAGGCCACTCATTGCGTAAATGCTTAACCTTGTCCACTCCACACTTTGAGTCCAATTTTCATGACTCAAAGATTTTTTAACGTTAGTTTTAATTAAATACCAGCTTCCCATTGCTCAGAAGAAGTTACTACTATTGCTATTTTTTGTTATTTTATCACTATCAGTAATTCTTAGTTATGTCATGTTATAGTTATGTCATGTTATAGTAATTCTTTGTAAAGCTATGATATAATTTATAACCCACTAACTCAGTGTTTTTATTTTGATTTCATTCCCGCAATGGACAATCCTTACGACAAACACTACAGTTGGAGCTCACCTGGGTGGGAGTGGGTCTCGCTTGTGAAGTTGTGATGCCTTCCCTGTGATTGCTTCATCTATATTCAGGTTAGAGAACTATGGACTAATGTGAACTAATTAAGTTAGGAAGTAAGCAACCAAATGCTACTGCAGATAAGTAATCGTTTGTCTAGGTTGTTTTTGGCAATATAGGTCATGACGCATGGCAGTATCCCCCAATGGTCAAGGAAGTTACAGAGGTATATAACTAACTCTAACTAACCTGTATAAACTTTCATAAGCAGATTAAAAAAACAGGCTGTATAAAAAGGCAGCAGTTTAAAGTAAAAATAAAACACAAATAAACTAGTTCAGGCATAAAACGTGAAGAAATAAAATGTTACCCTTTAGTTTTTTACAAACATACCCACCCTCTTCTCCCGCAACAGGCCCACCACTCTTCCCAAATTTACCTTTTCCCATTTAATGTCCAAGTAGTAGTCCAAGAAAATAACAGCTAGTTCCAACTCCCTTCCCACCCCCTTCACCCACATCAAGCCTCTTCAACCAAAACAAAAAAATTAAAAAGGGCTAAAGGAGGGCATTGTCCATATGGGTCCAGAGCAGGTCCAGGTTCTCCATTCACCTCTCCATGCAGTTCAGACACTGCTGGATGGGTCGCAGCAATGTCCTCTCAGTGTCAGACCGGAAGGGGGCAGCAGAAGTTCTAGTCAGGCCCCCTGATAGGTGGCAGTGGTGGAATGGCTAGGATGCTGGAGGCTGTGTGTAAATGGCTGTACTGGGGCCCAGCTCAGAGGCAGCTGTTTCAGCCTTTTCTTCTTCAGTGGCTTGGGCCACCATTTGCAGCTATTCCAGCTAGATAGTGTCCAGCCTCTGCTGCCACAGCGGGCCACTATCTCCTGCCTGCAGAATGGTACGGGTGAACCAGCAGGAGTAGTTATCTCGAGAAAAACAAAATGAAAAAAGACGCATTGTAAACAATGCTCTGTGCAAACACTTGTTTAAAATAAGTGGTTGGTGACACAGTAGCAGTACATTGCTGGTCCCCTAGGGCCATTATAATTTGATGTGATTAATATTTGGAGAGTCAAAGGGCCAATTATATGTTTTACCCTTACATGCCTCACATAAAAAGCAGATATTGTCTGGCAGAAAAGAATTAAGGCAGAATAACACCTGATTAAAAAACTGTGATTTGACTTTTTTTCTCCTAAATGCTTTTCTACTCACTAAACAGGCACTTTGAGTGGAACAATAAAAATAAATTACCTCTCATTAATAAGTAAGGCATTATGCACTATGGAATACAAGTTGTTGTGCTAAATTATTGGAGGCATGCTAGCCAGCACTTGCTACTTTCTACTGTCTGCTTCTGGGGAAGCTGTAGTTGAACATTATCTAGCTTTAATTCCAGTGGCCCTGCTCTTCTCCAAATGCCTTTCATTTTCTACCCTGACTCCAAAGAGGCAGATGAGTAATAAATAAGATACTATGTCACACACGTCAGGTATAATGCAGGTATTATTATCCTGTCTGCTATAGGTACACTGTGGGGAAAATGATTAACTACACTACAGGGAAAGGAACTGGCTATATAGATTGTATTTGGAATGTTTGTCACAGAGTGTCCCTTACACCAAACTTGAAATCAAATTAGGCACTTATTCCCACTTCACTCACTGGCCTCACCTACTGCCACCCATTTTTCCCAACAAATTAATTTGCTTGGCAGTAAGGAAATGAAACTTGACTCACTCTACTGCATGGTAGCAAAATTGCGAAAGGCATGAGAAGGAATGGAGAACCAAATATGACTCTTATGATAAAGAAATCTATAAGCTCTCTCTTGCTAAATATAGGACCCTCATCATCAAAGAAAATGCCACCTTTTTATGCAGCAAATATAATCCTCCAAGCACTCTGGAAGGGAGCTATTTCAGGTCATAACTAAGCTAACTACAGTGCCAGAGTTAAAAGGACTTAACAACAGTTAAACTTTCTGAAATAAGATAGCCTACTTACACTGCAATAAGGTAGGTCAAACATATAACCAGTTCACTTCTTCGAGCACTGTCGATTCTAGTAATATCCTTTTGATAGTCCACCACCCTAGCCAAGACCCCATCACCTCGGTCAGCAGCCCACCTAACTAATATCAGTTACTTCACACCCATCACCATGCCGGAAGTTGTCAAGATTATCCAGTCGACCAAATCTGGATCACCCTATGACCCATGCCCCCTTCCATTCTTAAACAGATCCCTGACACCATTGCCTCTTAACTGACTAATATCTTTAATAGAATGTTTGCTACAAGGCTCTTTCCTAACCTGTGAAAAAAGGCCTCTATTCTACCACTTCTCAAGAAGTCTTACCTGAACCCAGATAACCCTGCAAACTACCGTCCCATCTCTAGACTGCCCTTCCCTGCAAAAAGTATAGAAAAAATAAATACTCAACTGACGCAATTCATTCAATTTAATAATTTACTGGACCCCACTCAGTTTGGCTTCAGGGCTAGACATAGCACAGAAACCACTGATAAGTTATGAACCACCATAGATTTTGGCGGCTAAGCAGCCCTTATTCTTCTTGACTTATCGGCGACCTTCGATAGTGTAGACCATTTCACTCTGATCTTTTGCCTTAAACAGCTCAACATTAACAACAAAGCTCCTGCTCTGCTCCAGTCCATCCTGACGGGCAAAGAGCATTCCGTGATGCTGGACAATCTTACTTCCAAGCATTTCTCTCTTCCTTGCATGGTTCCACAGGGGTCCTCACTAAGCCCCTTACTTTTCAACATCTATGTAACAGAATTAGCATAGCTTATTAGGTCTTTTGGCCTTTCATCCACATTTTACGCAAATCATGGTGTCAGCTTCCGATAACGTCAATGACACTAATCTCCAGCTTCACAACCTTATGAGAGCTATAAGTAGCTGGATCAACAAACACTGCCTTAAATTGATCTCCGAGGTCATTCTTTTTGGCATCGGACTACAATTCTGGAGCCCTAACTGTTGGCCCTCTGTACTAGGAGGACTTCTTTCACCCTTCCAAAAAGTAAAACATCTAGGAGTACTAATAGACAACAACTTAATTTCTGAACAAACTGCAGAGTGTCCAGAAAATGGCTGCTAGACTTCTTCTTGATCTTCCAAAATTCCAGTCAGTTTCCTTAGCCATCAAAAGACTACATTGGCTTTCAGTAGGCTGCTGAATCAAATTCAAGGCACTTTACCTTACCTACAAAGCTCTTCACAACTTAGGCCCTGTCCATCTCAAACAATCCCAAGCATGGTATGTACCCAGCAGGGACTTGCAATCAAAAAGCTCCATGATGGTCACTTGCCCCAGATTCAAAAGACTCAAATGGGGGGGGGGGGGGGGGTTAGTTGCTTTGCTTCAGAAGCCTCTGAAATCTGGAATAGGCTACCTATAAACATCAGAGCGGCTCCCACCCGGCTGATATTTTAGAGAGCTGCTGAACACATAGCTCTTCAACATCTAGTCTCCTCTGTAGCTCCGTGTTCATTATGATGAATCAGCGCCAAAACACCCGAGGGTATATGTGCGCTTTAAAAATGTATTAACATAACAGAACATAAGGTAAGGGATTAGGTAGGTAGGTAGAGCATTTGCTATAAAATAGATGGGTGTTGCTGATCTTTGAATCGACATGTGCCTAAGCTTTGGCTCATTCAATCACTGTATTAGACGAAAGTGTGAAGGGAAAAATCTGAACAGGCATGAAAGAAAGTCTTTTATGGTAAACCATTAAATATAATTTGGCACATACCAAGAATGGATCTTTCAATTTTTGGTAGACTGGGACGGAAGAAATTGGGAAAGGAGTGAAGTACTAAAAGGTGACAGGGAAAGGAAGGAAGGAAGGAAGGAAGGAAGGAAGGAAGGAAGGAAGGAAGGAAGGAAGGAAGGAAGTAAAAGGAAAAATAAACATAAATACAAAAAGTCCTGAACAATAAAATGTAAAATAGACAGACAGAAAAACCCACACTGATACAATAAATAATAATGAGAGGTAGATTAATTACAAGGATGGAGGATTAGAACAATTAAGAAGGGTTTGAAAACCAGACCCAGAATCATAAACAGAGTAAGAAAACAAAATGGCCATGCCCATGTGAACCCCAGGGTGTCATTCGTGCTCGATTTTGAACCAGAAGAATGAGGACCTACTACGTGTTGCATTTGACCGTAAAGCGCAACACGAATGGGTGTGCCAGGAAACTCTGCCCACTTGAGGAACCCTGCATAGTGGGACTGAGTTTTTTTAACCACTTTGCAGAGTTTCGCATAGCGCCACTCCGCGAACTCTACCCAGGCCTAAAAAAAACCAAAGGTTTAGATAGGTTATAGTTACGTGAATATGTCAGTGCCAACATTGATGTTTTGAACTAAAAAAACACAGAAATTTGCCAGGTACAGTTTGCAGCGCAAACTATAACTTTTGTCCTCGCCATGCACTGCTTATGACTTCACATATTTCATCACTCATGACATGTTCTATGACATCATTTATGACATCACTCATGACATCTCAAATTACCTCAGCAATGACAACACTGATGACATAACCATCTAAGCTTCAATCTTACACATTACTCTATGAACCAGTATGACATTAGATGCCAAAAAGTAAGTACAAAATAGCTCAGAATAATGTGACTCATCCTTAATGCCATCACAGATATAACTTGCTTAGGTGTAGCAAGCATGTGTTGTATGCAGCATTGAACCTATATCATACACTTCACGAATAACCTAGTTCACATTGACAACCAATCACAGATTTATGGGAAATCCTCATTGCACACAATATTCAATATGTATGCAACTGGCAAAGTTGTGTCCGTCATGGCATCTGCTTTCACGTTTTGAAGCAGACGCCACGACGGACACCACCTAAGAGACCAACACTTCTCAATGTATACACTACATAGCTTGATAACTTTTGGGAAGTAAAGATTGTCAATAGATACTATGGATTTGGTGAATTCCACACACACGTTAGTGCCCTGAAAAAGTTCTATGAGGACGAAACACGTCTGCTACTGAATTTTATCTCATTGATGTAATTCTGTTTGAGAAGATATTTAATGAAGAACAAATGAAGAAAATACATTTCAACATTGGAAGTTCATACTTGCTTACATAGAGACTGTGTTATTTAATGTTGGTGACGAAAAAATTGTTGCTGAACCATTATCCGTACTTTTGCATTTAAAAATTATTCCACTTTGGATTAGAGAGGGGTTGGACTCCTAGGTTCATTGCACCATTGAAAATACTTTGTACCTATCAGGGATTGTTATTGTTTGCAGGTGCGGATTCTCTTTGCCTCAACCCTTCAGTTTTTTTGTAGTATAAACTATAAAGTTAGATAACATTTGTTTTTTTCAGTGAAAAAGAATACATTAAAAACACACATATATGTGTGTATACATCTATCTATCTATCTATCTATCTATCTATCTATCTATCTATCTATATATATATATATATATATATATATATAACACACACATATGTGTGTGTTTTTTTTATGTATTCTTTTTCACTGAAAAAACAAATGTAATTACCTTTATAATTAATTATATATAAAGAGAGAGAGGTATCGTGGCCCACTGGAACTGAAGGAGGTGTCTCTGAGGGACCCCTCATCGGCAACAAATTGTCCAGAAATATTTTATTTGGGCACGTGAGGATCTGTGAATCTACCGCACTGCTTAGTGTAGGCCCCATATGTGAATTGGCGACAGAACCATGGATCTAGATCTCAATTAAAAATACACTTACTCTGAGACCCACTCACACACTCACTCACACACCCACTTAAACACCCATACAACCAGTCACACACCCATTCACACATCCATACAGTCTCTCCCATCCCACTTAGAGACCCAGAACACTCTCACATACCCTCTCACACACCCACTCAAATACCCACTAAGAGAACCACTGACACACATGCTCACACACCTGTACAGCCACTCACATACCCACTCAGAGACCCACAAAATCACTCATACACCCACTCACAGACCCACAAAGCTAGTCACGCACATACTCACACATCCACACACTCACTTATACACCCATGCAAACACTCACATACCCACTCACACAACTGTGCAGCCACTCACACATCCAATCGGAGACCCAGAAAGCCACTCAAAGACCCATACGGCCACTCACACATCCACTCAGAGACCCTGAAAACGACCCACACACCCACTTACATACTCATACAGCCACTCACATACTCACTCAGGGAACCAGAGTGCCACTCATGAGAGAGGCACTCACATACCCACATACAGACACATACAGCCACTCACACACCTACTCACTGACCCAAACAGCAACTCACTCACCCACTCACATACCCACACAGCCAGTCACACACACTGACATACCCAACACACATTCACACACCCACTGACACACCCACAACATGCTCACACTCCCACTTACACACAACCACTCACACACCTACTCACACACCCAGGTTATGGGGACATTATAGTTAGGAAATAGAATTTTAAAACACTTAGGGAAAAAAACAAAGGTTACAATGACATTGTAGTTATGTTCAGATTTGGCACACACAAAGCCATCAAAATGCAGCAGTTAAAGTTATCTCAAGTAACTATAACTCCTGCCCGAAGGGAAATATAACTTGCGCCCTTGCGATGCACTGCTAATTAACCCACATATGACGTAACTCATGAAATCTTCTATGACCTCATGGATAACATCACTGCAACATTTACAATGACATTGTTAATAAGAAAACTGTGCATGGCAGGGGCACAAGATATAGTTACCATAGGACGCAAGTTACTAGAGGTAGCTATAAACATACATGTCTATGGTGTTGTGTGTATAAAATGTGAACTTAACTATAACATCCCTGTAGCCTTTGTTTTCTTCAATGAATGTATATATGTGTATATGTGTATATCTTCACTGAAAAAAACACAGGTTTCAGGCATCTTATAGTTAGTTGGACATTTCAGTCGTACAAAACCAGTGAAATGTGCCCGTTATATTTAGTTTAGCTAACTATAACTCTCGCCCCCGCAATGCACTGCTGATGATGTCACATATTACAACACTTATGACATGGTCAGTGACATCACTGATGACATCACTGAAGACATCTCAAATTACATCATCCAGTGACTGTGTGTTTCTGTAAAGTTTAAATATGTTTAATATATATAGGCCAAACTGTATTGAAGAATGAGAGGGTTTATGAGCGTCTCAATGGATGATTTAGTAGGTGCGTGACTGACTCTATAAGTGAGAGATTAAAAGCATCTTACTGAATGTATGGGTTAGTAACTAAACTGTGTGAATGTCTGTATCAGACTGTTTGTTGGCGTGTAAGCGGCTGCATGGGTTGGTGAATAGCTACATGAGTGCCTATATGGGTTAATGATTGGTTGTCTGAGTATCTATATGGGTGCCTCAGTGTTTATGTGGGTGGGAGGTGTGTGCATAGTTGTGTGAGTGGGTGATTCACTGGGTGTGTGGATTCAAGAGTGCATCTTTAAAGGGCTGTATGGGTGGGTGAGTGTGTGTATAGGTGTGTTGGTGAGTGAATGGATGTCTCAGTGGAACATGTATGAGTAACTACATATGTGAAAGGCAGTATATGTGAGTGTTGGAGTATATAAATGACTATATGTGAGAGTGAATGATTGTGAGAGTAGCTGTATGGATGAGTGTGTGTTTCTATCAGTGATTGTATAAGAGCATAACTATGTGTTAGTATCTGTATGAGTAAGTGAGGTGGTGTGTGTATAACTGTATAGGTGAGTAAATGATAGTGTGATTAATTATTTGCATGACTGACTAGGTGTGTGAGTAACTCTATGGATGAGTGGCAGTGTGTGAGTGTCTGTATAGGTGTATGAGTACATATGATAGTCCTGTACTGATGAGTGACCGAAAGTATGAGTGACTGTATGGATGAGTGAGTGGATGTGTGTGTAGACCTAAGGATCAGTGAGTGGGTATGTAGTTATTGGTATTGGAGTGTCTATGGTTTTGAGAATAACAGTCTGTAACTTAGAGTGGGTGTATAAAAGGTTATATTAGGGTGTGAGAAGATGTATCAGATTCTCACGTGGATGATGTCATCCGTGATGTCATTTGAGATGTCATCAATGATGTCATGAGTGATGTGAGTGACCATGTCATGAGTGATGTAATATGTGACGTCATCAGCAGTGCCTTGCGGGGGCGTAAGTTATAGTTAGCTGAACTAACAATATATCAGGAGAATTTCACTGGTTTTGTATGACTGAAATGTTCAACTAACTGTAACATGCCTGAAACCTGTGTTTTTATCAGTGAACTTTTAAGGTTTTTTAAAATGCTAATTTCTAACTATGACGTCCCTGAAACCTATGGTTTTTGCAGTGAATTTCAAAGGTTTTTTAAATGCTAATTTCTAACCATAACATCCCTGAAACCTGTGTTTTTTTCAGTGAATTTCAAAGGTTTTTTCAAATGCTAATTTCTAACTATGCCTACAGAGGTAGGACATGTGCAGAAAGAGGAATAAAGGCACAGAAATAAGCAATAGAAATGCAGAAAGAGGCAACAAAAGTCCAGAAAGACGAAGAAAGGTACAGAAAAAAGCAAAAGATGTGCACAAAGAACCAACAGAGGAGCAGAAAGAGGCCTTGTTGCAAAGTCATCCTATGCCCCCAACTTTTTGCTGATGGGTACTGGTGGTAACTGACTCTGACTAACCAGGCCTAGAGCCAGTGCTATGCTAAAAGACACTTGGGGGCATATTCTCAAGGAGCTATCGCTGTGTTAACGGCACTTTATCGCAGTCGCAATAAATGTATCATGCACTTCACAAGCCAGTGCTAACAGCCCATACCACCAGTTTACCCGCGATAGCAACCACAAAAGGGAGCCCAGGCAGAGCCACACCTGAAGAATAACAGATGCCATGAAGCCACTGATCATGCGGGTCGGACAGCCAAGAGGGCCACAACACCCACCGCCACCACCCCCAGGACCATCCCCCCAGACACCCACCGCCCCCCCGGACCAATTCTGAGGCAGCGCACACAAAGACAGCGACCCTCTGAAAATGCACCAAACTCACAGATCCAACACCACAGAATGTCATTGCCCACTACATGCCCAAAGGGACAACCCTCCTCCGCATCCTGACCACCATGGCCCACAGGCTGATGGTACCAACTAAGGGTGGGCGGAATTTGCAAAAGTGCCTTTCGCAAAATATCAAGAAGCGGCAAAAAATCTCCGTGATCACGTGAAATTTCACGTGATCGCGGAGATTTTTGTGTGCTGATTAATGCGTTACTGAATTTGACCTTCAACTCGGGTGCCTGCTTTATTTATATCTGTAAGAATTACAGATATAAATAAAGCAGGTGCCCGAGTTGAAGGTCAAATACTATAAGTGCTTCCTGTTGGGGTTTAATTTTTGTGACAGGAGCATCGTGCCAGAATGAATCCTGCCCTGCCTATTTATTCAAGAAGATGCCACCGTTTTGCGCGTGTAATACCTCTACTCAACTCACAGGGAGGTCCTCCGGGTGCCATGCCAACACAAAACCTCCATTCAACCGCGCGGCCTGGGCCAGCCTCCCAAGAGACAGGGATCAGCAACAAGCAATGCCAACCAGCGCTGTGCATCTCACCCGTAGAAGAAGAAATAATGACAGGCATTCAGACAGCGCGCACTACAAACTGGCTTGTCCCAGAGTCCTCCAGTTACCTACACCACAAGGATGAGAGAGCGAACCTGCCCTGCATCGAGTCAAACCTGCGACCTGTGTGGGCTATGGGTGTACAAAACTGATATTGCCACTTGTAACATACTGGTTGAAACCCGAGAGATGGATCATTCCGATCTTATATTTTGTAAAAGACACATTCCTTTCTTGAAGGAGGCAGAGTCAGTAGTGCAATGGTCGTTCTTTGTTTCTGTTGTAGGCAGTTTAGTTTGTTGAGGAGTCCTGCAGTTTACACGGTCTTTAAAGCAAATAAAGTTAAACATCGGTTCTGTAGCTCGCTTTTCTTAATTGACAATTAAAGCTCAATTCACTAAACCATACGTTCATCTCCCGCCCCAAGTGTCACTAAGTGCGCAGTATGTTAGATTTACCTTCCTAGAATGATTGATTCTGCATTAGGGGAGGAAATTCAGCCGAGGAGTTTGGGGGTGCTGTGGTTACACACGCCGCAGGCACCCCTCCGCTGAGCTAAGATTGGAACGAAAGGCCGGCGAGGCAGGTCCGAGAGAAAGGGCAGTGGTCGAGGCAGGGCAGTATTTTTTAAGACCACATGATACATTGGGGGGGGACCACCTCAAATGTGGTAAGTTTTGGGTAAAGGAAGGGTACCAGAAACAATGATGGTCAGCAGTAATCGGCGCACTTGTCGACTTCCTGCCTTTGAATCACATAACTGGCTCGGAAAACCCACATTCTTCTAATCTCGGCTTCTCCTCTGCATTTCACTATATTGTGTGATCCTATACAGATCATTTAATTTCACTTGGTTTCAGAACTGTAACTGTTACAACGGCTAAACGCCCGCGTTCTTACAACCCCGTAATCACTAGCCCCCTTCTGTTTACAACCACTGCCTGACGGAGGACGCGAGCCCTACTGTGGGATTGGAAATTGGCACCGAGGACAGGCGTTCTCTAGACTCACTCAGTCTTCCAGCGCCGCATGTTTATTCCTACGCCATATCTGAATTAAGGGTGGGAAGCAATTTCCGTTCCCTCATGGATCACGGAAGTTTCGACATTTTCACATTCCGCGCGGAACGCGAAAATGTAGAATTTTTGCAATTTCCGCAAGCGTAACGGAAATTGTCGCCCACCCTTAGTACCAACACAGAGGACAACCAACATCCCAACTCAGACAAAGCTGCTGGCCGAGCTGCAGGTGCTGGTCTCTGGTACTCTCCAACCAACATCTCCCTGAGACGAAGGAGTCACACAGCCAGGGCAATTCAAGTCCCTCACAACGATCATGGATGACACCATCAGCTTGGTATCCCACTATCTATACTTCCCACACACTGCGCAGGAATAGCCAGAGACCAAGCAAGGCATGTACACCACAGCTGGCTTCCCGCATGTGTCAGGGGGCAATTGACTGCACACATGTCCTACTTGTGCACCCTGGTAACACTGTACACAATAAGCACAACAGAAAGCGCACATATCCCATCAATGTCCAGGCAATAGTGGACAATCTGGGAATCTCCGCCAACGCCGCTGCAAACCACCCAGGCAGTGTGCATGATTCCTACACCTTCCGACTGTCCATCATCAAGCTGCACCACCAGGATGGCAACCATGGAAATGCACTGCTAGTTGGCCAATACCAAATGCACACACCTCAATTCCACTATCATGCAACACAGGAAATGCACACATCACAAGCTCACATACAACATGCACACCCACCAGACACGACAGCACAACTCACTGTGGGAACCTGGGCCAGCCATGTACATTTGCATTCAATGGCATGGCACCTCAGCCACACAATAGCAAAATGTCGGAAGAGGTGGGGACCAGGCATGTGCGAAGGCGGCAAGTGAACGATGAATGAGACTGTACACAATGCCTAGTATGGTGTGGATGTGATGGCCAGACTACAGTATGCAGACAACTAATCAAAGAGGGGGGACTGAAGCGCTAATGTTTTAAAGAGTTCCTGTACCCATGCTCCTCAATTATAACTGAAAAATATACAGGGTTATCAGTTCCTCTATTTTATTTTCACTCGCACATACGTGAAAGGTGTCACTGTGTGTCTAGAGATGTCTGTCGCTAGGGGATCTTATTTCCAGATCTTTAATGCCCTCACACACCTTTTTAGGGGTGTCATGCTTCATCATAGGGCGCTCCTCGTCGGACCGGCACTGCAATATCCAACGGGCCTGGTGGCTGCTTTGGCGGAGTTCTTTTGATCTGTGAGAAGCCGTATGTGAAGTAAATTCTTGTGGGCAATTAATACTATGTGTGTGGATAACGTAACTGAGTGACATTAAAAAAGATTTCCAGGTCTGTAAAGTGAATTTATTCAGTACTAGAACTGGGTCTCGGGTAAAAACAGCGGTGCCAACAACAGGACTTAAGGTACCCAGGTGGCAATTCAAATGTCTTAGGTCAACATGTTTCGTGTCAGGAAAGCTCCAAAGATGAGCGACACTTCTTCAGGACCTCAGGTGAGTAGTAACGAAAGCCAAAATAGGACGTCACTAGGAGTAAACCTCCTCAGTAGGAGGATATCATGAATTCACAGGTAGATTCCTGTGAAGGGCATAACCCAACCTTTCCACCTGTGCAATAGGGAAACAAAAAATGGGGGAGGGAAAGGAAAAAGCGACATGAGCTAATAAACTGAAAAACTAGGTTTAAAGTCTTCAAGAAGTATTAAGTCATATAATCTTCGACTAATACTCCCAAGTAAATCTAGGTCATATATTGAATGTAGCAGCCCTTAAAACAGAAAATTCTGACAAAGGAGAGCTATAAGTTAAAATAGAAAACCATGGTATTGAAAAACAATTGTAAGTCAGGACATACACATAAGCCAGCTTACCAAAGACCAAAATCCAAATCGTACTTTAAAAACCCCCATCAGCACGAAACCACTACACACCAGGAGGAGTAGATCTTACCTTAGTGTTGCAGAAGGTTATGCCACATGGGGGAGAGGGAACAGTCGGCCCAATAATTTATTCAGATTGCCAACTGCAGTAATATGGAGGGGAAAAGGCACAATTTAGTAAAAGGTAGAATGTGCACCACAAAAGATCCGTCTCAGGGAGGACGGTCAGCGGTTGTTAGGCTATGTAAGCGAGGCAAACCGCCTATCGATCTCAGTAAAATCGGAATATACGGGGGCAGTAATGGACCCGAGAAGGATAGTGATGGACCAGGAATTAAACCCGTAAAAATAGCGGACCGCTGGGTCTCTAAGTAGTTAACTTACAGGAATAACACTGAGTCTACGGGACGAATCGAACAGGTGAGATTAATATTAAAATTAAAATATGCCAGAAAGAAAGAGTGCGAGTGAGACGGGTAATCTTAAAATATCTAAACATGGAGTGCCAGGGATAATCGTACATGCAGGGCCTCCGCAAGATCAAAAGCGGAAAGGGACCCTGAAGTAACCGCTAGAATCGCGGGACGCAGTGGTACAATTAATGAGTTGTAGTTATTTAAAAGGGAAAATACCAACTGGGATCGGGACCGCTGTAATAGTCAGTGGTACGAGCAGTCATGAGGAGCCCAGATACGGCGGTGACATCTCTAGACACACAGTGACACCTTTCACGTATGTGCAAGTGAGAATAAAATAGAGGAACTGATAACCTTATTTTTCTGCAATATGGAGACCACACACATATCCATGTCGACACACACTGCTGGTGTTTGGAATGTAGTGGACAGTGGACGCAACGATGTCTCCCCAGCCAGTGGGAAAGATAGGGGAAACGTAGCCTGTTATATCCCCCCCATAAGTGTGAGCAGAGTGGGCTGTCCCGGTGTCCGCCAGGCCAGCGTAGGGGTGTGAATAAAAGGCACATAACTCTGGGCATGGTCCTCTTCCAGAATTCCCAATGGCTCTGCCAGGGCAGCGCCTCTCACCCCGCCACGAGGCCCACCCCGTGAGTGGAGTTGCCAGTGATCCTGTGTGCCTGCTGCACCCTGGGACGCTGGTCCCTGAACCAGTCCTGCCTGCCCCGGCGCACCCAGGCTTCAATGCCCACCTGCCGGTGCAAGCTCCAAGACCGAGGCCCCTGACCTTGGCAGAACCCTTGGACCATCACGGCCTCCGTGACACAGGCCCGCGGAACTCCTTTCTGTTGACGATCTCCACCGGCGTACACAGCGGACAAGTAGAACACACATTTGGAACTGAGTCTTGAATACACCACGGCACAGTACAAGATTTAAGGCTGAGTTCATGCCACTATACTCCCTCCGATGTGGTGCAAGCAAGTCTGTGCATAGGACTCCCACCAAACGTGTCTGTGGGCCCTCGCTGACTCCGGCCTTTGACCTGCACGGTGGTCCTGCAGGCCTCACACCAATCCAATCCAGTCTGTCACAGGCAGGACACAGCTTCCTCGCCAGCTGCACACCCGCCCAGCTCTGGTGCCACTACCTGTCAGCCATAAATCTGATACAAATGCCATTCTAACGTCGTGTGTGAAAGATTCAGGAGGAGATGGCTGGACAGCAGTTGGCCTGCGCTGAGCTAAGATTGGAACGAAAGGCCGGCGAGGCAGGTCCGAGAGAAAGGGCAGTGGTCGAGGCAGGGCAGTATTTTTTAAGACCACATGATACATTGGAGGGGGACCACCTCAAATGTGGTAAGTTCTGGGTGAAGGAAGGGTACCAGAAGCAATGATGGTCAGCAGTAATCGGCGCACTTGTCGACTCCCTGCCTTTGAATCACATAACTGGCTCGGAAAACCCACATTCTTCTAATCTCGGCTTCTCCTCTGCATTTCACTATATTGTGTGATCCTATACAGATCATTTAATCTCACTTGGTTTCAGAACTGTAACTGTTACAATGGCTAAACGCCCGCGTTCTTACAACCCCGTAATCACTAGCCCCCTTCTGCTTACAACCACTGCCCGACGGAGGACGCGAGCCCTACTGTGGGATTTGAAATTGGCACCGAGGACAGACGTGCTCTAGACTCACTCAGTCTTCCAGCGCCGCATGTTTATTCCTACGCCATATCTGAATTAAGGGTGGGCAGCAATTTCCGTTCCCTCACGGATCGCGGAAGTTTCGACATTTTCGCATTCCGCGCGGAACGCGAAAATGTCGAATTTTTGCAATTTCCGCAAGCGTAACGGAAATTGTCGCCCACCCTTAGTACCAACACAGAGGACAACCAACATCCCACCTCAGACAAAGCTGCTGGCCGAGCTGCAGGTGCTGGTCTCTGGTACTCTCCAACCTACATCTCCCTGAGACGAAGGAGTCACACAGCCAGGGCAATTCAAGTCCCTCACAACGATCATGGATGACACCATCAGCTTGGTATCCCACTATCTATACTTCCCACACACTGCGCAGGAATAGCCAGAGACCAAGCAAGGCATGTACACCACAGCTGGCTTCCCGCATGTGTCAGGGGGCAATTGACTGCACACATGTCCTACTTGTGCACCCTGGTAACACTGTACAGAATAAGCACAACAGAAAGCGCACATATCCCATCAATGTCCAGGCAATAGTGGACAATCTGGGAATCTCCGCCAACGCCGCTGCAAACCACCCAGGCAGTGTGCATGATTCCTAAACCTTCTGACTGTCCATCATCAAGCTGCACCACCAGGATGGCAACCATGGAAATGCACTGCTAGTTGGCCAATACCAAATGCACACACCTGAATTCCACTATCATGCAACACACAACACAGAAAATGCACATGTCACAAGCTCACATACAACATGCACACCCACCAGACACGACAGCACAACTCACTGTGGGAACCTGGGCCAGCCATGTACATTTGCATTCAATGGCATGGCACCTCAGCCACACAATAGCAGAATGTCGGAAGAGGTGGGGACCAGGCATGTGCGAAGGCGGCAAGTGAACGATGAATGAGACTGTACACAATGCCTAGTATGGTGTGGATGTGATGGCCAGACTACAGTATGGAGACAACTAATCAAAGAGGGGGGACTGAAGAGCTAATGTTTTAAAGAGGTCCTGTACCCATGCTCCTCAATTATAACTGAAAAATATACAGGGTTATCAGTTCCTCTATTTTATTCTCACTCGCACATACATGAAAGGTGTCACTGTGTGTCTAGAGATGTCTGTCACTAGGGGATCTTATTTCCAGATCTTTAATGCCCTCACACACCTTTTTAGGGGTGTCATGCTTAATCATAGGGCGCTCCTCGTCGGACCGGCGCTGCAATATCCAACGGGCCTGGTGGCTGCTTTGGCGGAGTTCTTTTGATCTGTGAGAAGCCGTATGTGAAGTATATTCTTGTGGGCAATTAATACTATGTGTGTGGATAACGTAACTGAGTGACATTAAAAAAGATTTCCAGGTCTGTAAAGTGAATTTATTCAGTACTAGAACTGGGTCTCGGGTAAAAACAGTGGTGCCAACAACAGGACTTAAGGTACCCAGGTGGCAATTCAAATGTCTTAGGTCAACATGTTTCGTGTCAGGAAAGCTCCCAAGATGAGCGACACTTCTTCAGGACCTCAGGTGAGTAGTAACGAAAGCCAAAATAGGACGTCACTAGGAGTAAACCTCCTCAGTAGGAGGATATCATGAATTCACAGGTAGATTCCTGTGAAGGGCATAACCCAACCTTTCCACCTGTGTAATAGGGAAACAAAAAATGGGGGGGGGGAAGGAAAAAGCGACATGAGCTAATAAACTGAAAAACTAGGTTTAAAGTCTTCAAGAAGTATTAAGTCATATAATCTTCGACTAATACTCCCAAGTAAATCTAGGTCAGATATTGAACGTAGCAGCCCTTAAAACAGAAAATTCTGACAAAGGAGAGCTATAAGTTAAAATAGAAAACCATGGTACTGAAAAACAATTTTAAGTCAGGACATACACATAAGCCAGCATACCAAAGACCAAAATCCAAATCGTACTTTAAAAACCCCTATCAGCACGAAACCACTACACACCAGGAGGAGTAGATCTTACCTTAGTGTTACAGAAGGTTATGCCACATGGGGGAGAGGGAACAGTTGGCCCAATAATTTATTCAGATTGCCAACTGCAGTAATATGGAGGGGAAAAGGCACAATTTAGTAAAAGGTAGAATGTGCACCACAAAAGATCCGTCTCAGGGAGGACGGTCAGCGGTTGTAGGGCTATGTAAGCGAGGCAAACCGCCTATCGATCTCAGTAAAATCGGAATATACGGGGGCAGTAATGGACCCGAGAAGGATAGTGATGGACCCGGAATTAAACCCGTAAAAATAGCGGACCGCTGGGTCTCTAAGTAGTTAACTTACAGGAATAACACAGTCTACCGGACGAATCGAACGGGTGAGATTAAAATTAAGATTAAAATATGCCAGAAAGAAAGAGTGCGAGTGAGACGGGTAATCTTAAAATATCTAAACATGGTGTGCCAGGGATAATCGTACATGCAGGGCCTCCGCAAGACCAAAAGCGGAAAGGGACCCGGAAGTAACCGCTAGAATCGCGGGACGCAGTGGTACAATTAATGAGTTGTAGTTATTCAAAAGGGAAAATACCAACTGGGATCGGGACCGCTGTAATAGTCAGTGGTACGAGCAGTCATGAGGAGCCCAGATACGGCGGTGACATCTCTAGACACACAGTGACACCTTTCAAGTATGTGCAAGTGAGAATAAAATAGAGGAACTGATAACCTTATTTTTCTGCAGTATGGAGACCACACACATATCCATGTCGACACACACTGCTGGTGTTTGGAGTGTAGTGGACAGTGGACGCAACCATGTCTCCCCAGCCAGTGGGGAAGATAGCGGAAACGTAGCCTGTTACATCCCCCCATATGTGTGAGCAGAGTGGGCTGTCCCGGTGTCCGCCAGGCCAGCGTAGGGGTGTGAATAAAAGGCACGTAACTCTGGGCATGGTCCTCTTCCAGAATTCCCAATGGCTCTGCCAGGGCAGCGCCTCTCACCCCGCCACGAGGCCCACCCCGTGAGTGGAGTTGCCAGCGATCCTGTGTGCCTGCTGCACCCTGGGACGCTGGTCCCTGAACCAGTCCTGCCTGCCCCTGCGCACCCAGGCTTCAATGCCCACCAGCCGGTGCAAGCTCCAAGACCGAGGCCCCTGACCTTGGCAGACCCCTTGGACCATCACGGCCTCCGTGACACAGGCCCGCGGAACTCCTTTCCATTGACGATCTCCACCGGCATTCACAGCGGACAAGTAGAACACACATTTGGAACTGAGTCTTGATTACACCACGGCACAGTACAAGATTTAAGGCTGAGTTCATGCCACTATATTCCCTCCGATGTGGTGCAACCAAGTCTGTGCATACGACTCCCACCAAACGTGTCTGTGGGCCCTTGCTGACTCCGGCCTTTGACCTGCACGGTGGTCCTGCAGGCCTCACACCAATCCAATCCAGTCTGTCACAGGCAGGACACAGCTTCCTCGCCAGCTGCACACCCGCCCAGCTCTGGTGCCACTACCTGTCAGCCATAAATCTGATACAAATGCCATTCCAACGTCGTGTGTGAAAGATTCAGGAGGAGATGGCTGGACAGCAGTTGGCCTGCGCTGACCGCTGCCTCCGGCTGACACTGCGGCCAACTAGGCTGCACTTTTGGAACTGAGTCTTGATTACACCATGGCAGAGCACAAGAATCATGGCTGAGTGTATGTCACTATACACCCTTTGATGTGGTGCAAACAGGTCTTAGTGTCACATCACAGCCGCAAGATTCTGTGGGCCCACGCGGACTACTGCTCTTGGCCTACGCTGCGCTCGAGTAGGTCACAGAATTGGACTGAACATTGATCATTCAAAGGCAGAGTACATATCATTGCACGCAAGTAGAGGTGTAAGAGGATGACGTGTTGCATTTGGGCGGAAAAAAGGATAATCGTTACGGAGGTGATCAAACACTACCGACAACTGCCCTGGTGTCACTAACTCTGTGCATCGCGACTCGCGAGCCAACGACACATGGCTGGGGGCCACTGCTGATCGCTGCCTCTGGCCTACACTGTGGTCCAGTAGGTCACAGAGTCTTGATTTAGCAATGGCGGAGTTCATATCAGTGTACCGGTATCATCGCACACTGCATCCCCTCCCAGCCCCGGTGACACTAAGTCTGTTCCACGACATTCACGGACACTCTATGGTCATACATTGGTGGTGTCTGAGTCTATGGACTAGGGGGTAGTTTTCATCCTCATGTGGCTGATACCGAATTGGTGGTGACAACAAGGCTGTCGCTTTCCACTCCTCCATTTGCAGCTTCCGGATAACATCAAAACTCTGAATCATGCCCTGGAGGACACCTTCCACTGTCCCCCGCAACCCTCTGCCACATAGACCTCAGACATCGATGAGAACCAGTCCAGTCCGCATTACCCTAGCTCAGTGCACCGCAAGTCACCGTCCCGTGGCGGGGTGCCTGTGCCTGCCGCTGTGCATCCGGGGCCACAATCTCTGTGCTGGTCAGGTCCGGAACCCCTTCTTCTGAGATATTGGATGGCCTCTGAGGCGATGGCCTTGGGGTAATCAACGCCATGTGTCTGTGGCCCTGTCCTGTTCACTGCCTCTGGACTCTACTGTGGCACACCGGGGCTCACACGTCCAACTGAGTCCTGACCAGCCCGGATGTCACATCACCATAGGAAGCACCCGCCAACACCGCCAGGACCAACTCCAACCGCCAACTGTCAGTGCCAAAACGGTCATACTGGCAGACTGATGGAGTTGCTCACGCCTGTTGTGGATGCCATCTTCTGCCTGATCCCATGCTCAGCACTCCAGGTGCCACTAACTCAGTGCACCACGAATCATCGTCCATTACTGTTTTGGTTATGTGCTGTGGAGAGCTCATGCAGCAATGTCACCTCAGGCAGTGTAAGAGACCAGGGACGATGATGAGGAAGATGATGCAGGTGTGACACCTCCCCACTGCAGCTGCATCAGGAATAACTCAAAGGGACACAATCCTAGACATTTTCTTCACATGAGCGTGCTCATCTCTAGTGCCCCAACCTCAGTGCACTGCAACTCATGGACACTTCTGTTTGTATGTTGTGTGACCTCTGTACTTGCTCCGGCTCCCTCCATGTTGCTCAGCAGTTGACTCTGTTATTCAGGTGTTTTCTGTTTCCATTGCACTGGTGTCCACTGTTCAAGTTGTTGCCAGAACCAAGCACTCCGTGCGGGCTAGTTTATACTAACCCCACACACATCCAGCACAGGCATCACTATACATGTGGCCCTGCCAATGAAGGGTCTGGGCGCACGTGCCCGTAGCCAGTTCAACATGATCTATGCGTGTGTCCCTGTGGTCTTGTTGTATGCGTGAGGGCCTGGGGCCCTACGACATTACATTTTGCTGAGTACAGCGGACGCAGACATGTCACCGCAGGCAGTGGGTCAGAGCTTGGACATGTAGCTTTTTATTTGAAAAGCTTTATATAGCGCTTGCTAGACCATATTAATACGTTAGATCTCCTTCTGCCCAGATCTTTTAATAAAAAAAAAAAATGTATTCCAGTTTTAACATTTCAATAAACAACACAAACTTATATAACATATTAAACAGTGAGGTTACATCCAGATTTCTTTAGCAATCAAAAATTCAGAAAGGAGATAAGCATTACATTCATCCCGCTCAAATTTGCAATCAAAAAGAAGATAAGCAATAGTACATCTGCTCCAAAATATAATTAGGGAGGACTCTGCCAAATCAATCATGCAGCAAATAACACAATTTAAAACATTTACTAACTGATGTCCCCCCGGATAGATTCTCCTGTCCCTCTCACCATGTAATTCAAGGATCATTAGCCTTCTATGACTCCTTCCATCTCACTAAGGGAGCCCAAATACGTCGACCCAGGAGTCTCGCTTTTTTACCCTTTCTTTCATATATAGCTCTTTCAATAGTAAACATTGAGAGTAACTGCGACATCCACTGCTGAAATGATGGGGGCAGCGGATCAAGCCAGGCAGAGGCAATACTTATCCGTACTACGGCCATAGCCAGAAAAAGGAATTGATAAGCCTGATCCTGCACATCATCGTTGCTAACTCTGAGAAGTATCAGAGCAGGTTAGTGTAACTTTCAACCCTAATGACAAGTCAAAAAACTTCATGATAGAGTATAGCAGATTTTCAAGGCATGAGCAAGATGCAATCCTAGCCAGGGTGTAATAAAGTGCAAAAACAGTCTTATAATGCTGTGCTTGAAGCCCTGCCGAGCACATAACTGTCTGACCTAGTTCTAGAGAGCCAAGGAACCTCTCCGATTCGACACCCACCCGTTCCACCAATTTTCCGGCATGTTTGACCAAATCATCTTCCTTCAATGCGACTATTTCAGCATATATTAACCTGATGACGCTCTTCCTGCTATCTCTAATTATATTGATGACTTTGATTCTACTAAACTCATTAAACCCCCCACCTTCTTACTAAAAAATCTTCGCAGCTGCAAAACTTTAAAAAAATTACATCTATCCAGCCCATACTCCATCTGGATATCACAAAACTGGCAAAAGCCTTCCTCTGTATTAAATCCCCGACCTTCTGGACCCCCCTCTCTGCCCAATCCGCCATAATCCCATCAGAAAATATTTCAGGAAACATGGGTTTTTTATAAAGCTGGGTATAATAATTGATCCTCCCAACACCAGTCTTTTTTTTTAGTGCCGCCCAGAATTTAAAGGCGGCCAGTAAAGTCTTAAATTTTGTCTTCTTATAATACCTGGGCTCACTTAATTTCATGAAGCAATTCGCAGCATGATCCCCGAGCAACAACTTATATACATCAGGAAGCCCTGTTTCCTCATCAGAATTGCCAGGGAATGCACCACATAATATACTGATATACTGGAGAGCTGCTGCCCAGTAATAAGTTTTAAAATCAGGGACGGCAAAGCCCTCCCTTTCCAGCGGGAGTGACATGAACCTGAGAGCCCTCCTAGTTTTCCCACACGCCCAAATGAAGCGGTTCACTATGTTCTCCAACGTTACGAACCAGTGTTTCTCGAATTCGATCGGTATTGCCTTAAACAAGTAGAGTATTTTTGGTAAAAACATCATCCACACCACATTGCAGCGGCCCACTAATGACATGTGTAGATTAAAAATTCTGTCAAAATCAGTTCTTGACTTCCTCATAACTGGCTCAATATTCCTAGCGACCAGACTCCCCAATTCCGGCATAATAGTGATATCTAAATACAATGCAGATTCAGTTACTCGAGGGTCAGCCATAGTAGCATGCCTATTCTTAATAATCTGAGTTTTAGCTTTATTTGGTGCATACCCTGAGAATCTACCAAAATCCGGTGTTACCGCCTCCACCACCATGAGCGCAGCAGAAGGATTTGCTGTGACTATGGCAACACCGTCCGCATAGGCCAATACTTTAGATTCCAGGCCCTGACACACAATAGGCTTAATTCCGTTGTTGGCCTCCAATAGTCGTATTAGGGGATCTATATATATAGGAAATAGCAAGGGTGCTCATGGGCAACCCTGCCTTGTTCCGCGCTCAATAAAAGATGCCGTATAGCCACCATTTAGCCTTAGGGGAGCTGTAGGTGCTCTGTACAACACCTTTATGGCTTTGATAAATCTGTCCCTAAACCAAACCATTTCAAAGTCTCCCACAGGAAATCCCAGGAGACCCTGTCAAATGCCTTCTCAGCATCCAGAAGTAAAGCGGCCATAGGGTCCCCTGAGATTTCCGTTGCATCAAAAAGCGTTATTACTCGGCGGACATGCTGCGTTGTTCCCCGACCGATTATAAACCTGTGTTGACAGGAATGGATTGTTTTTCTCATATTATGATTTAACCTTGTAGCCATAGCCTTTGAAATTTTTTCAACATCACTATTTAAAAGAGTTATTGGCCGGTATGAGCCTGGCTCCCTTAGTGGTTAGTCTTTTTTCAAAAAATTCCGATGTCCGCCCCGGCCCATGACTCCGGAGCTGATCTGCCCCTTTGAGCTTGCCAAATAACCTCAGTCAGATCAGGTCCTAATATATCTGCAAAAGTTTTATAAAACTCTACAGGGATCTCGTCTGGACCAGCAGCCTTGCTAGATGGTAAACTTTGCAGAGCACCCACTATCTCCTCTTGTGACAGGACGATCTCGAGTGCCTCCTTATCTATTAAGCCAATCTGCAGGGGTATCTTATCTAGATACTCTTGAATTATGTTTGACGCCTCTGAGGGTTCATTACTATAGTGCAATTGATTATATTGCCGAAAAGCCTCTCGGATCCCCGGGGAATCGACTACTATGCTCTCATTAACATCCCAGATTTCAGATATCTCTCCTGCAGCAGTCTTTTGTCTTAATCTCACGGCCAGGGTATGCCCCACCCGCTCGCCAAACTCATGGCAGTGCTCTCTTTTGACCAAAAAGGTTTCTGCAGCTTTAGCAGCAGTCCGCTGTCCAGCATCAGCCTTGTTTACAGCCAACTGTAGCAGTATATCCTCAGTTGGTCTGCCCGTATTGATAGCAATAGCCAGATCCTCTTCTAATTTGGTCAGATTGTTTCTAATTGCGTCCTCTTGTTGTGCCCCCTTCCTTTGCCGGTACATACTATAGCTCATTGTTTCCCCTCTGACTCCACTTTAAAAGCATCCCAAACTATCCCTGTGAATGTGCTCTCCCTATTAAAATCCCAAAATTCCTTAATCCACCCCTTCATATGGAACACACATTCTGGATCATGTAAAAGCCCCCGTTCGAAAGTCCAAAACCGCACTTGCCTAACCCCTCCCCAGTGAAGGTGACTGTAAGAACTAATGGGTTGTGATCTGAAAGTATCCGAGGATATATCCCTATCCTAAGTTTTGAAATAAAATGGTGTGATACAAGAAAATAATCAAGTTGTGAGATTACCTTATGCGGTGCTGTGAAGAAAGTGCTACCGGGGTCTTCTGGTTTCAAATAAGTCCATGTGTCAGTAAGACCGTTATTCCTAATCAAATTCATGAGAGCTACAGAAACCCTTCTTTTCCTACCCAAATATCCACCTCCCGACGTACCCCAGCAAACCGCCGGCCCATTAATATTAAAATCCCAACAGACTATCACCAGCATAGGCCACATTGCAAGTTCAGTATCCAAAAATTCGAGAACATCAGGGTCATCACCAGTTGATCCATATACTGAACAAATTGTGAGTTTTTCACCATCCACTAAACATTCAACCATGGCCCACCGACCCCATTGTCCAGCTACCTTTCTTATAACCTTTATATCCCTCCTATGAGTAAGGATTGCTACCCCTCTTGTACGGGTGCCATGTTTGGTATTCACCACAAGCTTATATCCTATGTGTTCCAGGATGCTGCCTCTAGTACCTTCTATGTGAGTTTCTTGAACACAGAGTATATCGACTCGTAAAGATTGAAACAAAATTGCCGCCCTGTGGGCCCGATTCACAGAACAAACTTAAGACAAAATCCTAAACCTAGTACCATGTAGGTATTCACAGAATGCACTTACTACTTCTGGTATTCACAGAATGAACTTACTACTTTTGCGATTCACAGAATAAACTTACTACTTTTGCTATTCACAGAATGGATTTACGACTACTAACTCTACGTCCGCACTCGTGCCGGAATTTCCGCCTCCGGAGCGGAAATCCCGCTGCCGTAGCGGGAAATCCGCTTACGGGCCGGAAGGTCCGCTTACGGGCCGGAAAGTCCGCTCGCGGGCCGGAAGTTCAGATTTGGGGCCAGACTACATTAACTGTGGCCATTGATCATTTGAGCCAAGAGTAAACACCTGTCCAAGTCACTA
This sequence comes from Triturus cristatus, assembly GCF_964204655.1. Lineage (NCBI taxonomy): Eukaryota > Metazoa > Chordata > Amphibia > Caudata > Salamandridae > Triturus > Triturus cristatus. The sequence continues at coordinate 189,112,357 of NC_140589.1, forward strand.
CCATCCCCCACCATGCATCAGCTGACACACTCCAGCCAATCCCAGCCAACAGCTCCAGTTTGCCATGATGTTGCTAGTGCCTACCATCCCCCACCATGATCCAGCTGAAGCCAATTAACACTAATTGACCAGCAGCAAAAAACTGTTAAAAGCAGCACACAGTGAATGAACAGGTTTGGCCACAGCGAGTTTGTGTTTGCATGCTGACACTGGCTGGGAACAATGGAGACACTGAAAAGGAAGAGGAATTTCACAGCAGAGGAGACCACCATGCTTGTGGAGTTCATAGTGAGGCACTACAAACGCTTCTATGGACTCCCACCCTACTGCACCAGTGGGGCACAGAAGGCAGCCCTATGGCAGCAATTATCCACTGCTGTCACAGCATTGGGGGAGGAGAGGCGCACAGTCCAGGACATAAAAAGAAGTGGCAGGATGAGCGGCTGAGGGGGACGGAGAAATGCTCCCGAATTGAATTACATCGGATCCTCCCTGCTGCTTACTCTGGACCCCGCATCCACCTCACCCCACTGGAGGAGGATATACTGACCACGATTCACCCCCACTTGGTCCATGGGCTGCCTGTTAGTGACGTCCGCTACGTGGTACCAGGTAAGTGGGATGAAAAGGAAAAGTGCATGAAAAGATTGTCTGTGTTGCACTGTCATTGTGAATAAGGAAGTAGTCCAAAGTGTATATAAAAATCATAGCCAGTCAGAGACTCATGTGTCACCCTCTGTATGTAGCACCACAAGTCTCACAATCCTTAGCGATGGAAATGGCAAACCCCTCCACCACTTTAGAAAAATGGACACTGTACTGTTGCAGTAATACACCAGCCTGCTAAGTAGCAATTGACAAATCTCAGCAGAGATGCGCCAGTAACAATGCGACACGCAATCCAACTCTTGTGCAACCGCGGATGCGTCACATTTACAATTCGGTGCACTGTGGCGCAGGGCTAGACAGATGTTTGTCGCAACTGATGGCATTAGGGGGGTGCTTTGCTGGAGTAGTGTCGCAAGTGTGACGCAAATCCTACTATGTCCATGGACCGCCTACACCTAACGTTCTGTGCCACTCATTACATGTGCCTCAAGCAGGCATACGTTTGCATAGCACCACCCGATGTATGTACGAGGCATAACCAAAGAAACGCACACCCTGCCTACATCACAGCTGATGAATGTTTAATGTTGCGCAGGACTGCAAAACATGACGCATCCCCATAGATGCATTACGTTGTGAATAAGTCTAAATGTGTCACCTGTATTACCCCACTGCTGTGTCACAGAAGTGACGCAACTGCGGTGTAAATGTATTACAAGGGGCGTGTAAACCTGCCACTAAATATCAAAGAAGTAAATCACCCTGTGCCAGCTTAAAGCACAAAGCAGAAGGTGAGAGAATCATCAGATCTAAAAGTCAGACACCTATTCTGTTGTACATTTCCCACCCTGCCACGCCATTACGTCCCCAATGCACCACTGCTCCTACCTGCCCAGTCTGCGGCAGTACTGCACAACACTGTTCGCATTCAGAAGAAATGGGGAACTCACAGAAAAGTCCCACTAGCACATTTCCCATTTGTTTACTTTTCTCTCTTCTCACCCATTGACACGTTCAGCCAGAGCACAGACAACTGCCGTAGCAGAGGTCCCTGCATCTACTGGGAGGAATCGCCACTGCACAGAGGTAGGCATACCACCCTCACCGACTGGTAAGTCAAAGTGGCCAGGAGATGGTCAAAATGCATACATTGTCAGGAGTGACAGAGGGACATATAGTGGCCACATATGAAAGTCAACCAGAGATAAAAAAATAGCTGCATTACTACTGGAGTTGTCAATGGACATCCACATTCAGCAAATTATATTTGCTAACAGCAAAAGACAACACATTAAATGTCTTGGCTCATCAAACCTTCGTAATTGCGGAACATGAAATGTTTTCCAGCAACAGCCCCAGACCGGGGAATCCAATCCTGTTATCGAGTGCCACAACTAGTCAAAAGGGTGTCCCCACTATGTCGTAATGGTGTCTGTAGACGTAATCAATAAATCTAATTAGCAGAAATATGGCATTGATGAACAAGAAGTGAGATACCAGGGTCAGTAGTATTGACAATGCATACACTGTCCAACTTTGAATGTTTCCAATATAGATCAAATGCCCAGTCCACACAGCTGGTCATGTACAACTTATATTGGCTGGCTTTTGTGTTGTCCATCAACAAAACACGATAGTGGACCTCACATCAGGATCCGTAGACATGTCATTGTGATATAGGTTGCATCCAGGTAGTGGGCACATTCGAAGTTATGTGGGAGCAATCATGATATTAAGTATAACACACTTCAGCAACGCTGGTGCCCACAACTGCTTGTGCTCATCCTTTGTGGCAGAAATCTAGTGCATCACATGTGGCTGCAGGAATGTAAAGTAGCAAAACACACTTATCATTGTAGGAACAACGAGGTCCTCCCATAATCTAAGACACCCACTGACTTCGGCTACAAGGTTGGCTGTGACAACTGTTTAGGGCCCACACACTGTTCTGGTGCTGGGCCAAGGGAAGTAAACCCGAGAATAAATCAGGCTGAATGCTCATTAAATGTGCCTTTCACCTCCACCGTATGTTGTATGTGTTGTACAACACTGTTGTCCTGCATCACAAAATGCTCACATATGGCATTTGAACCCATGCAAGATCAGACCCTGCTGGCTAATGAAAGCGTTACAACAAACAATTGATGGACGGAATGCTGACAATGCAGACATTCTCCCCCAGTCAAGAGATCTGGGTTAAATCCATCGTTCTTTTGCCCACTACACCACCCCAGTTCAGACATGGCCATATGCAAATCAGTCTTGACCCTGTGCCTCATGGGAACAGTCCAGCCCGAACTGCCAAGCCATGTCTTCCCTGGACCGGAATCAAGCATCCTAGGACCGGTTTCTGGCTATCAGCCGTCATCAGCCAGGATAGCTTGACTCCAGTGGCGTAGTGAGCACGGGTCCCACGTCTGGGAATACCCATCCCACTTAGGGCGAAAAGCGTTACAACAAACAAATGATGGACGGAATGCTGACAATGCAGACATTCTCCCCCAGTCAAGAGATCTGGGTTAAATCCATCGTTCTTTTGCCCACTACACCACCCCAGTTCAGACATGGCCATATGCAAATCAGTCTTGACCCTGTGCCTCATGGGAACAGTCCAGCCCGAACTGCCAAGCCATGTCTTCCCTGGACCGGAATCAAGCATCCTAGGACCGGTTTCTGGCTATCAGCCGTCATCAGCCAGGATAGCTTGACTCCAGTGGCGTAGTGAGCACGGGTCCCACGTCTGGGAATACCCATCCCACTTAGGGCGAAAAGCGTTACAACAAACAAATGATGGACGAAATGCTGACAATGCAGACATTCTCCCCCAGTCAAGAGATCTGGGTTAAATCCATCGTTCTTTTGCCCACTACACCACCCCAGTTCAGACATGGCCATATGCAAATCAGTCTTGACCCTGTGCCTCATGGGAACAGTCCAGCCCGAACTGCCAAGCCATGTCTTCCCTGGACCGGAATCAAGCATCCTAGGACCGGTTTCTGGCTATCAGCCGTCATCAGCCAGGATAGCTTGACTCCAGTGGCGTAGTGAGCACGGGTCCCACGTCTGGGAATACCCATCCCACTTAGGGCGAAAAGCGTTACAACAAACAAATGATGGACGGAATGCTGACAATGCAGACATTCTCCCCCAGTCAAGAGATCTGGGTTAAATCCATCGTTCTTTTGCCCACTACACCACCCCAGTTCAGACATGGCCATATGCAAATCAGTCTTGACCCTGTGCCTGTGTGAAAGGATGACACAAAATGTATGCCAAGTGAGTGCAGAATGGACATACAATAGTACAATGTGTCATATGAAGTGACCAAAACACAACCAGCTTGCAATGCAATGATCGGAAACACCATGATGAAAATAGCATGGCTGAGGCCAACACTGATGCCAGTTGTGTGTTGAGATGGGTGGTGGGGTGGGGGTGCTAAGGTGAATCTTCATGCAGTTACACCTGCAAAATGACTTGGCTGAAGAGCAACACTCCAATCCAGTGCAGGCGGAAGGCGGAAGGCATCAAAGCTTCTCAGCCTATCCGCAATGTGTAAGCATAACCAAACGTTACATTCTGCTTGCCTCCTCTCCTACCGTATTCACATGTATAGGTGAGTGTTTGACATATGAGGTTTGGATGTCTGCTGTACAAGACACCAATCGTAGTCAGCTAAATAGTACCATGATCTTGGAAATAGAGTACGCAAAGAGAGGACACTCAAAGGATGGACCTAAGACATCTGTGTTCTCGCATTCAAAAATGAGCTGTGTGACTACATGCGTGGGGAAGCACAAATGAGCAACATCATGTCCCTGACTATTGCACATCTCACACATGAACCCCTTTCTGACTTGTCAACAGACAACATTAGACTCAGGAAATATGTAAGTCTGAATGGCAAAGGTGAAAGCAGTGTAATGCGGAGGATTTCGGGATCATTTATCCCTTCCTATCAGTAACCTTCTCATGCAAGTGTGTCTCTTGATGTGTCATCTTATTGATGTCAGTGCTGTGTGGAGGTAATGGCTGGCAACAGCTGCATGTGCGCGGGTGCCCACATGTAAAGTTCAGGAGCTAAACATGCTGCACATAGTTTGTGATTACCCACAAATGGTCATTGAGAATAATATGTTGGCTCAGAGCTACCATCTGTTGTTGAAAAATATAGACCTGTATGTCTTATCACAGCTGCTGACAGGATGACACCACAGCAGCGTGCACCATCCCGGGGACTGCATGACAGCCTGGCTGCAGTGTTGAAACCATCGCGCACCTGACCCTCAGGTAATTCTGGCATGAGGTGTGTCACTAGCTTAGACTCCGAAGCCATGACAGAGATCCTGATTCCCCTCTGCATGTAATCAGCAGTTGTTGTTTACAAAGTGAAATACAAATCAGGAGTGTCATGTGCCTGTCTGTCAATTAGTGATGCAGATCATTGAGAATGTTGTCAGTTCCCTCTACAGCTGCTGGATCAGTGACAGCTATGCCTACAAATGCTGTGAGAAGACAGGTCCAGCAGGTGACACTAGGGGGGAACACCAAGGGACAGAAAGTTGTGGCTGAAGTTGGTGAGTTTGCTTGTATCATGTACATCTCTGTGTAACACCTCAGTGCTATGGTGTGAGCTGTCATTTGTGTTGGTACCCTACACAGGTCACATGATCCTCATCTATTGATGCAAAGTACAGTTAATGCAAACCAATGTGTTGCACCACATATTATACCAGGTCAATCCCTAATACGGTTGCAACCTCTGTTCCAGGGGATGCTGAGGACGAGGATGACAGGCCTATGACCAGTGCGGGCCGACGGGGAATCAGAGGGGAGAATCCCCTGATCCTCTAAGCAGTCATGTCGGCCGCAAGTACTGCTCAAGATGAGGAGGAGGATGAATTTCCTGACAACGTCTACTTGGTGGATGATGAGGACAACATGTCTGATGACGATACAGATGCCAACGCAAGCTTTCGTGCCAGATTGGCAACATCGGTCAGGCCATCACATCCTCTGCCAAGCAACGTTCATCAGCCTCCTCCCAAGCATAGCATGGCCTATCCCCAGCATCGAGCAAACCAGCCACAGCTCCCATGCATCACAACACAGACATCACTCCCTCACAGCCCTCACGTCCAGGACCAACATGGTGGTTCCCCTACCCATTCTTCCCTAGACAGTGCATCCCTGCCATCCTCTCCACCATCTGGGGGAAGTACCAGCCCTTTTGTGGTGCCGGTATCCCCTGGGCACCATTCTCCTGCCCACAGGCTCCCACCTGCCACCCCCTCCCCTGCTGTTGGACCTGCTCGTCACATCCATGGCAGACAGCTGCAGAGAGGGCCTGCACCTGGCTGTGATAGCCAGTGGGAGCAGGACTTCTACCAACAGCAGACAGATGTGAGGCAGGACATTAGTGCCATAGGGGCTACCCTGTCCGACATGTCGGAGTCCCTGCAGGACATGGTCCACTTTCCTCAGGTGGTGGACAGGCTGAGACAAGTTTTGGATAGGATGGATAGGACTTGGCAGGACATGTCCAGAAATATGCGAAACATGCTATCCATCCAAAGGGAAGAGGGTGCAAGACACCATGCCTTGGCCATGAAGATGATGGAGGGCATATTGAAAGTGATCCAAACTCTCCTTCACGGTCAACGCAGGGAGGGGAGCCATCATATCTGCCCACAGGACAGCACATCCCCACACCTGTACCAACTGCTCAGCAACAGAGCAAAGGGAGACATCCACACCAGCGGGCTGAACTGGCACTCCCACCACCAACCCCTGTACAGGCACTCCCGCCACCTGCACAACCACCACCAACCCCTGTACAGGCACTCCTGCCACCTGCACAACCACCACCAACACCTGTACAGGCACTGCCACCACCTGCACAACCACCACCAACCCCTGTACAGGCACTGCCACCACCTGCACAACCACCACCAACCCCTGTACAGGCACTGCCACCACCTGCACAACCACCACCAACCCCTGTACAGGCACTCCCACCACGTGCACAACCTGCCCTTGTCCAGGCACAACCATCAAGTGTGCATACACCATCGGCCCCAGCACATGTAGATGACCCTGGACAGTCCCTTGGACAATACCCACCACCACGTAGGCGACGAGCCAGACCTGACCACTCTGAGTGGTCATCCCCCCCCCAAATTGCGATGTCGCAAGCATGATCGCCGGTGACAGCAACCCAGGACAATGTAACCACGTGAATGTGTGTTGACCAAATAAAGACCTACAAAAAAAAGAATCTGTTGTGTATCATGTCCTGTGTAATGGTGTAGGTGGCCTCTAGATGTGAGAAGGTATGTGTGTGTGGGACACAGTTACCAGTGTAACCCATCATTTCAACAAGCCATTATGTGCATAGCAGATGACTCGCCAAATATGTGTCCATATTCTGAACCAGACATTCCAAATGAAGTCAAACAAGTGGAAGTAAGTGGAATTCCTCAAAGATATTTATGTATGAACAGGAGAACAACCGTCCGTTTGGAAGGGAGAAAGGAAAACAAATGATGGTCTTGATGCAGAGGGAGAATGGAACCTGGATTGGGGTGGGGCAAAAAATATATAACACGTCAGGGAGCGTCAGGGAAAACAGTCTATTTACAAGGGGAAAATGAAATAATAGTTCACGTCAACGTCTCCATCAAAAGTCAAGTATCCTTCTGGTCATCCTCTAGGACCACAATGTCCAGATCCTCTGAGTCCGATGCACACACACGTCTGGTGGGTGCAGGAACAGGCACCACTTGTCTTCGTGACACACGAGGAGTATGGGGGAAACAGTGTGGGGCAACGGACAGGGGGAGACATTGACCGTGGTATGGGAAGGGATTTGGGAGACAACAGACAACATGGCTGTGGTCATAGAATTGATGCTGGTAGTGTGGGTGTCCAGAGATCGGAGAATGTCCGCTCGCATCATGCGTACCTCCATACACACTTGTAGCATGATGCAAGCGGACATGTCTGGCTGACCCTCACACATCCACATCAAGTCCACTGGCACAGCCACAGGAGGAACAACACCGGGAGTGGCCTGGGGGGGACAGGAGGGATGTGGTGCCTGAGGTCCGGAGCCCATGATGTCGTCGAGCTGGCGGCTACGATGAGGGGCACTGGTTGCAGGGGATGCAGCTGGAGCCCCCGATGGAATGGGGGACTCTAGAGGTAGGGAGGGGCTGATGGCAGGCCCAGATTGTGTGTTGGCCTGCCCCGAGGACACCTCTTCAGGGCCCACATGTGAAGAGTCTTGGGGAGAGTAGCTCTCCACCACATCATGGGCCGAGGTGTCGTGTTCACCCCCCCTTCAATGTCCGCAGCCTCCACCCGGGATGTAGCACCAGCATCAGGGTGTCCCTTGTCAGTCCGGGTGGGTGCAATCCACTTGCCTCTTGATGTTGAGGGTCCCTCCTCATCCTCCTCTTCCTCGCTGGTGGAAAGAGGGAGTAGCCACTGCCGCACTGGTGGCCATGCGCTCCGGCCCTGGTCCTGCTGCCCCTCCGTTTCTCCTGCTGTGCCTGCTGATATGTAAGCAAAATCCAAATGTTATGGTTGTGTCATGCAGGATGAGACACATACATAGAGGAGCCAAAGTCAGACTTTTATTCCTCTGATCACACTTTATAGTTGTCAGTGTCTATGAGCTGACATTACGTGTATGTTCACTGTCATTTCCTGGATTGAGTCTGACATGGCCATCTCACGTGGATGTTTGTAGCTTACACTACTGTATTGGCCAACCCTCAACCTGGCATTCTGGTGATCTGTGTGTCCTGCCACTGCTGCATGTGCAGGTTCCAGAAGAAGGCCACCAATGGAGAACATGAAGAGTCCTGATTTTTCGGACTTTGGCCATTTATAGGGAGTCGCAGCTATGGAAGGTCTGGACAAGTGTCATCTGCTTTGTAGCATTGTATGGGACAGGACAAGTGGCGTATGTGGGTCACACATCCACAGGGGCTCTGGGCTATTTCTGTAGCTACATTGTGAGTCTAGCCTTTTGCTGTCCCCACACTTGATCTGACAATCCAGTGGCACATATTGGCTTTGGTGACTGATATGGTAAGGCAGTACACCACTGAACAGTGGGGGATTGTTGTGACAGCTTCCTGTACATGTGAAATGTCAAACAGGCCACTGAGGGTGAGACGTCTGTCAGTGGACACCCCTTCCAAATTTAGAAGCGCTTAAGAGTGATGCAAGGATGTCAAAGTCTGTCTTGACTCCATGGCACATGATGATTTGTCACAATTGGAACCCAAACTCTACAAATGCAATGCAAATCATAGCATCCAATACCCTTTTGCCTGCCATGCGCACACTGGACAGTGTCTGTACCATTGCTCATCCAATGCACACATGATTTCTTAGTGCCAATTGTAGTGGTGCGGGAAGAGCAGATTTCAGTATAAATGCACAATTGTGGCTCATTTAGCCAGTTGTCATGACGAAACTACAACTCCCAAAATGCACTCTGCCCTGTACAGTCCATATGCCACAGTGTGCCTTTTTAAGCTTGGTGACTGCTGCATGGACACGTAGGGCCCGATTCACAGAACAAACTTAAGACAAAATCCTAAACTTAGTACCATTTTGGTATTCACAGAATGCACTTACTACTTCTGGTATTCACAGAATGAACTTACTACTTTTTCGATTCACAGAATAAACTTACTACTTTTGCTATTCACAGAATGGATTTACGACTACTAAACTTACGTCCGCACTCGGGCCGGAAATTCCGGCCCGGAGGCGGAGCTTCCGGCCTGGAGGTGGGGCTTCCGGCCCGGAGGCGGAGCTTCCGGCCTGAAGGTGGGGATTCCGGCCAGTGGCGGAGATTTAGCCATGGCCAAAATCTCCACCTGTGGTCCGGAAGCTCCGCCTCCGGCCCGGAAGCCCTGCCTCCGGGCCGGAAGCTCCGCCTCTGGGCCGGAATTTCCGGCCCGAGTGCGGACGTAAGTTTAGTAGTCGTAAATCCATTCTGTGAATAGCAAAAGTAGTAAGTTTATTCTGTGAATCGAAAAAGTAGTAAGTTCATTCTGTGAATACCAGAAGTAGTAAGTGCATTCTGTGAATACCAAAATGGTACTAAGTTTAGGATTTTGTCTTAAGTTTGTTCTGTGAATCGGCCCCTGTATCTGTGAATGGAGGCATCGCACACACAATGGTACAGCACTGTTTCACTCACATCATACTCCCAGACACATTCAGCATATGATGCACTTACCATGTCCCTGCTGCTCACGCTCCTCCAGCTGAGCATGGAGGGTCGGCCAAGCTGCTCGCAGGACCCTCCTGTACAGTGGGGATAGGCGAGGACGATGCACATGGTGCTGGGAAGACTGGCCCACCAGCTCCTCAGTCTTGTGCCGGGACCACCGTTTTAGGTCCTCCCAGCGCTTGCGGCATGCCCTCGCACTCCTGGTGTGGACTCCCACTGCACTGCAGCGCTCCCCGATGTTGGGCCACAGCCTGGCCCAGGCTGCATTGCTCAGCTGGTGTTCAGGGTCCCCATATAGCTGAGGATATTTGGCCAGCACCCCCTCAGCCAAGATGTCTAACTCACTTTCAGTGAAAGGGGGTGCCTTCTCGGCGTAACCCTCAGCCATTATGGGGACAATAAGGATGATAAGAGCAGCAGGATGTCAGAGGATCTGATCTGTGATAGAGGATGACTCAGAATGAACACAAAATGGCTGCCAACTATTTCCTGTGATGTATTTCCTGCCTCCCACTTCCTGTAAAACCTTTCCTGTATGAAATAATGTGTTCCGGGTCGTTTTGGGAGTTTACGGCCCGTAAGCGTACTTTACGGTTGTGGAGCGGAGGGTCCGCACATGCGCCTTACGCTCCGTAATCAGGACTTCCGCTTTCGGGCCGTAAACTCCGAAAATGAACCGGAACACATTATTTCATACAGGAATTGTTTTAAAGGAAGTGGGTGGCAGGAAATACATCACAGGAACTAGTTGGCAGCCATTTTGTATTCATCCAGATCCATCCACAATCAGGAATCAAATCTACTGCCATCCTGCTGTTCTGTTGTGGATAAAAAAGAAATGACAGTGCATGTGAGAATAAGGAAAATGTAACAAGAGGGGGAAGAGACCATTTAATGACATTTCTGCACTTATGGGGGTGGGCTGAAACAACATCAAACCACTCTTTCAGTTTCTCCTACTTTGCATTATGGTACATGTAGCCCATATTGGGTGCTCATTAGCAGCGTTGGGTGATGTGTTACGTAACATTGGGGTGGAGCAGTGTGGATATATCACAGACACATGGTGTCTGATTCACCCATGACATCATTCACGTTGTGGGTGCATCATTTGTGGGGGTCACATCTGTTGAGGGCACAGGCCCGACAATGCTATGGTTATGGCCTTTTCTGATTAAGTGACCCATCCTCATGAGGTCCGGCTAGGTCTCTCAGTATATGTATCATTTTCCATCTGCGTCAATTGATTCTTTAGGGACATCCACTACACTGGTCGCTGCCTTGGGCACATGAGCTTAAGCACGCTCAATCTTTTGACTACTGTCAACAGCTGTGATTTACATGCAGTTAGTGTGGCTTGCAAAGTTGTCTCAGGAAGGAATTTATTGACACAGTCGTGTATATCCAAGTTTCATCATTGGCAACAGACAGCAATCCACATTTAGTCCATTCCACTACAGGTTGCTCATGTGAAAAATGTGGCAATGAGCTGCTCACGGACTTGCATGCCCTGACCTCGGTTATGTGCCATGGCCCGATTTCCCAGATTCAGAGCTAGCCGAGGTTCCAGCGGTATGTGTAAGCCATGCGTTAAGGCAATGTTGTGCAAGACACAACAGGCTAATATGATCTTGCACATGACTTCTGGGGAGTACTGCAGCACCCCCCCTGTACGGTCGAGACATCTGAATCGCGACTTCAACAGGACAAAAGTGCGCTCTATGATGGCTCGAGTCCGTATGTGTGCCCTATTGTACCTACGCTGTGGTACAGTGTTTGCACGCCTGTAAGGGGTGAGGAGATGTGGGGTGAGTGCATACCCAGCGTCACCTGAGGAGAGGAGAAAGGGCAGGTGGTTACATTTCCCTCTTTGAATTGCACAGGACATGATCTATATTGTATCACATGCAGTATCTGTTGGGCCATGTATGTAGCTGTATGATTCTTATAGTACAATGGTTAATGTTGGGGGGCATTCAGACATTTCTAATACACATTTTCCTCTTTTCTAACGCTTGGTACTTACCCAGTAGCCACATGTTGCCAAATTCTCCCACATCCATCCGCCGGGCAAAAGATGACATGCGGAATATGAAGCTGTCATGGGTACTGCCTGGGAACACCGCAAGCACATTAATGAACCTCCCCCTGGCATCACAGACAGCTTGCACGTTGATGGAATGCCATCGGTGTCTGTTGCAGAAGATGTGTGCAATGTGGCGGGGTGGCTGAAGGGCCACATAGGTACAATCAATTGCACCCAGCACACGTGGGAATTGTGCAATGAGATAAAAATCTCGTCCTGCCCTTTGTCTCAGGGCCAGTGTACGTGGCATTTGTATGTGGTTGTAGGATCTTGCAGTGATGCATCTCAGTACCTGATGCAGGCACCGGAACTGGCTCGCCTGGGATATGCCCACATGGTCACTGGAGACCCTTTGGAAAGACCCAGTGGCAAAGAAATGGAGCACAGAAAGGATCTTGAGATATGCTGGGATTGCATGTGAGCAGCAGGTCACAGAGTCAAGTTCCTATCCCACTCACATACCATATCCAAGATGACTTCTGGAGGGAAACGGTACCTGGCTCTTACATTTTGGCTGGAAATTCCAAATAGGTTGATCCTCTGTCTGAAGATCCTCTCTGCTCTCCTCCACCTCCTCCTCCTCAAGTAGTTTTGCCGCATGGCAAGGGTCAGTGCAACAAACACATTCAGTGACATGTTGTAAGGGTTTGTGTGTGTGTCTGCTCTGCAGTTATACGTGCTGCCGAGCTAGGATTGGGTGGAGTGTGTCAGCTGATGCATGGTGGGGGATGGTAGGGACTTGGACAGGTGTTTACCCTTGGCTCAAATGATCAATGGCCACACTTAATGTAGTCTGGCCCCAAATCAGAACTTCCGGCGGACGTTCCGGCCCCTAAGCGAACTTTCCGGCCCATAAGAGGATTTCCCACTCCGGGTGCGAGATTTCCGCTCCAGGGGCGGAAATTCCGGCCCGAGTGCGGACGTAAAGTTAGTAGTCGTAAATCCATTCTGTGAATAGTAAAAGTAGTACATTTATTCTGTGAATCGCAAAAGTAGTAAGTTCATTCTGTGAATACCAGAAGTAGTAAGTGCATTCTGTGAATACCAAAATGGTACTAAGTTTAGGATTTTGTCTTAAGTTTGTTCTGTGAATCGGGCCCTGTGCCTTTTACTTTGATCATTCAACCCACAGACGTTAACTGAAGCTATTCGCAGACTCATTATGTTATGCTTTGCCAATTCAGACACAAAGCCAGCAAAACCTCCATCATACTATGATTATGACTTTTTCATACATCAGAACTTAATCTTATTCTTACAAAACTCATTCTACTCACATTTTTATTCCCAAAGCTCATCTCCATACCTCCCCTCACGTGTTGTGCTGTGTCGTGTTGTGCTGTGCCCTTACCCAACCCCTCCCTCTGACTCCCCCCTTGAGAAAAGCAAACCCTGCCCCCACCCCCCCTGAAACCGTTACAGGCAGATAGGTCAGACATATATGGCGGCTGATCTCACATCTCAAGCAAAGCCAGTCCTCACACCCCCCCGAGGCCACCCAAACCCATGTGAACTCAACCCCATATGCCTATCTAAATCAGTGACCGAGACCTAATCAAATAACCAAGAGAACAAAAATTAGACCCGAAGCAGTTAGTATGTACTTCATGTCCCGAAAATCTACATCAAAATCAAAAATGAGTCAGTGGCAGTTGAGACCCCTTGTATGATACGGCCCGTTCCGCTCCTCCCCCTTGCCTCCTTGAGCTCAGTAAAATATTCTTGTGCCTTGATTTCGGAAAAAAACATTCTGACCCTCCCATTCAAAATAACCTTGAGCCGTGTGGGAAATAACAAAAAGCCTCACAACCCACCACCCTGAAAAGGAGTTATCATCTGCCGGAGTCTCCATCTCCGCTCGACCGTAGTATCTCAAAAGTCAGGCCGAGTGAAGAAAGTGTGACCCTCATAAGTCCGCTTCGAATTTGGTCTGGCCCGGTCTATTATGGCCTGCCTTAAAAGAAAGTTTCCAACATAGATCAAAATAGCTCTGGGTCGCTCCCCCTGGCTGTTAGCGTTAGTCCTCGTAGACATTGGAAAGTGGTGAGCCCGCTGAATCTCCATCTCCCAGTTCCAATGGGCAAGGTCAGGAAAGGCACCTTTCAATAAAGAGACAAAAAAGGCCATGATGTTCTCCCCCCCACGTTTTCTGCCAGTCCAAGAAACCATACATTATTTTGGCGTTGCCTCTTTTCAAAATGTTCAAGCTTCCAGCATACGTCCAGAAACTGCTTTTTCTGTGATTCCTTAAATATCTGAAGCTTGTCGACTTCTACCTCCATGGCAGCGGTTCTTTCTTCCACCTGGGTAACCCATTCAGTCATATCGGTGCACAGCTTATTAACTTTGCGAATAGCCCCATGCAGTTTTATAGTGGCCTGTAGCGATCTTCTGCTCTCTTGTCTGGCCTCCCCCTGCATCTGCTTAAGGATAGTGTACAGTAGCTCTAATGTAGGTGAGGGAGCCACAGATTCAGAATTATTAGGGCCATAAAAACCACCTTGTGCTACATTTGCTGAATTGGATCCATAAGTCATGCTTGTGGTCAGTGTTGTCGCAGAGTAGTCCCATTCAAGTTTGCGAGCTATGGCTGAATCTGATTTCGAGGATCTAGCTTTAGCACTTGTCCGTCGCTTTGAGTTAGAAGATGTGCTAAGATGTATTTTTTGCGTAGCAGACGACTCCCCTGAGACAGTCTCGTCAGATGTATCAATCTCACTGAGCCCAGATCGGAGTCATCATTTAATGAGTAGAACTTATCTCCCTCTGGGGACAATAAGGGTGCGCTAGACCACGACGGCGTCGTGATCGGACTGGTAAGACCAGTGAGACCGCAGGTAGCATTATCCCCATCGTTATCCACTGTTACAGGCTGTGCTTCAGGCTGTATATCCGGCTGTCTCTCCAATGATACAGCTGATGACATATCAGAACATACCAAGGTACCATTGACATCCTGAACTCCAGCCTCTATGGACTGACATTAACCGGAGAAGAACATCTCCTGACTTCCAAAAGTCTTTCCTCCCTACTCGGGGTCTCGTCCATCTCCCCAGAAAGCTGCGGCTGCAGTCCCCCCGCAAAGCTCTCAGCCTTCTCCGATGCCTTCCCTTCGATCTCCTGACTCTGAACGCCGCATGACTCCAGTCCAGGATTTGCAGCAAGGTGAGGTGGGAGAGTACACTGGCACAAGTTTGTATCCCCAAGCGCAGCCTCGGCACCCACTTTGCCTGCCGTATCCCGACTGGTGTCACCCAAAACATCCTCCGTGAGACTGGGGTTTTTCTGAGCCCCTGGAGTGGCGGAGATGGTGTTAGAGGCCGTTACTGATCTGAATGCCTCAACTACTGTTGGTTGCCGTAGGAAGCCCACCACGACAGCTGCAGCGGCGCGGAAGCGAGTACCACCCGCCACACCAGCTTCTTTCGGTTTCACCAAGCTGTCATCACCCTTCCTTGCGTGGCCCCCTCGCCGCCCCTGACTAGAGCCTTGCGCTGTGTCTGTTGAGGAATCCTTCACAGCCTGTTTGGGCTCTTTGGCCGTTTTGTTCGCCTTGGGAGCCATAATTTGCTGACAGTGCCTGCACAGCCTCCGAAGCAGCAGAAAAAACAACCGGAGGGTCAGACCGAACCCCTTCAACCTCTGCAGAGACTGTCCGCGGTTCCCAGGTCCCAACACTCGAGTGTCCAAACCAAGCAAGCTGAGCAGGTGAGTTCTCAAAACCATATTATTCCATCCGTCTATACATCTTTAGGTGCCTCAGGAGGATTGAGAACTGATGCTGCTCTCATTGAGGTCAGTCAGCGGCCATCTTGCCCATATCTAATGTTGGGGCCGATTCACAGAACTAACTTAAGACAAAATCCTAAACTTACTACTTTTGGTATTCACAGAAGTTAGGATTTTGTGTTACGTTTGACTTAAGACAGACTTAAGACAGACTTCACACAGACTTAAGACAAACTTAAGACAGACTTAACACAGACTAAAGACAGACTTAAAACAAACTTAAGACAAAATCCTAACTTAAGTCTGTCTTAAGTCTGTCTTAAGTCTGTCTTAAATTCGTCTTAATTCTGTCTTAAGTCTGTCTTAAATTTGTCCTAAGACAAAATAATAATTTCTGTGAATACCAAAAGTAGTAAGTTTAAGTTAGTTCTGTGAATCGGGCCCTCCGTTTTTATATATTACGCTTAACAGAAGAGAATTCACAAACCATTTAGAAAGATCAGGAAATAATTAGCAAAATGACACAAAAATGGTGGAAATTGTTTGAACAGGCGATACAAAATATTAAAGTTTTAAAGAAAAAACTCAAACAAAATGCAAAATGCTTATTAGATGATTGGTTGTGGTTGGCCAGCACCTAAAAGTCATATCAGGCTGACGCCAATGGATTAAAGAAAGGGTAAGCCTTGTGCTTCACACCAGTCAAACGTTTTAGTTTGGGGATTTTTTATTTCTCAGATGCTTTCAACAGGACTGTCAAGATGCTGAAACCCTTGAGGTTTTATAGCATTTGGATATGCTGTTTCCAGCTCCTGCTACAGGTTATTCACAATACAATTCGCAGAGATTTGAGTTTTTTTATCAGCTGTGACCATTGTACTACTGCAGAAACGTTGGTGTCTCAACGAGGTACCACGTTTTACCTTCAGACTTAGGGCTAAAAGAAAGCTGCCTCAAACATAACTTTCAATGTCCTCTGAGGAGCCACTGTAGCTCCTCTGTAGGTACAAATATCATCAGAGGGACAACGGTGGAAGGACAGCAAACTAAAATCAGGCCCTTAGTCACTTCTTTGGTTCTTAAAGACTGTAATCTCTTGCTTCAAGTTAAAAGAAGAAGGCACTTCATGCTTCTTCACAGGAAAGTTAGACAAGGTTCTTCCATTTTCTGAAGTATACTTCCAGGACCTAGAACATTCACATCATCTTTTTAGGGAATGCAATATTACTCCAGTGCTCTAGCTAGTGACTGATGTGGTGGCTGTTTGTAGACAAGCAGAGTGGGATAAGTGATGCTGAGATTTGTGATTCTGGGTTCCACCAGACGTCACCACTTGTCAAAGATGCAATAACATATCAGACTCTAGTCAGGGGGCTCATCAGACACTAGCATGCTGTTGGGGTTATTTTGAGTCATTTTGCTACAGCCTGCCCCTGCGGGGAACGTGTCCCCTGCTATCTTGGAGCAACCTCCATCAAGCATAAGGAAGGCGACGACCTGCCACGGATTACCACTGCCGCTTCAGAGCTACATCCCTAACAAACCACTTTGGGTGCTTCACATGCTGGCAACAATGCTATTTAAGCGTCCCGCAGCCCCGCTCGCTGGGGTCTGTGCTGACACCCTTCAAACACTTCCATGCTGTTGGGGGCATTGTAAGTCATTTTGCTACAGCCTGCCACTCCGGGGAATGTGTCCCCTGTTATCTTGGAGCAACCTGCATCATCCGCAAGGAAGGGGGTGAGCTGCCACAGATTGCTGCTGACGCTGGGGAACTACATATTGAGGGATAAAAACGTAGATTTCCCGTATATAAGGAGTATCGGACCTATATTATGTTAGCATGATGCATCTCTACGTACACTCCCTGTTTGATATATATGCTTCTGCTTGGAGGAAACTTGTTTATTTCCTCCCTGTATATCTATTGCTAAAAGAGTAGGCCGAGAACCATACAGACACCATCTTCTGAACATATGCTCGAGCACGGGCCGTGATCATGCGTTGATCACGTGCAGTTGTCAGGCCCCAGTTCATCTGAGTTACCGGTAGCAGCTGAAGGTAGGCTGTTTACTCGACTGTTCTAAGACTCAAGGTCACATCTGGCTTTGGGGCGATAAGCGCATTCCTGGAGGCGCCGTGTCTACACTCCCAGGCACCAAGACAAAAGGGAGTCACCCCTCCTGACCTCATCAGTGATAGATAGTCAAGCCTTTGTACTGGTCTGATGTGTGCCATATATGGTCCTTTCCTGGAGCTCGAGGGCCAACTGGTGTTTTCCCTTTTACAGTGATTGTATGTGCTGAACCGAAAAGTATATAACCTCATGTTTGAATACGAGCCAACAGTCTTCTCGGCGCACCTGAGGGGTGAGGTTCGAAGAGGCTCCTCTATAGAGTATTTTGTTTAATAAACGATTGAACCTTCTTCACTGCCAACTGACTGATTATTTGGTAATCGTTTATTTTTATGGTACATCAGTTTGGCGACTCTGGAGGGACTCCGTGACTGGGTCGTCCTCCCCGTAAACGGGTGGTAAGGACAAGGGGTAATTCGGGTCGAGCGGGTGGACGGAAAAAGGATCCTTTGAAATGTAGCCATCTTTGGTATGAACTTACTCCGCTCTCACGATCAGAGTATCCCCAGCTGCTAGTGACCCTTCACCGGAGTCCTACGGGCATAACCCAGTAGCTGACCGTGTTGGTCTTCAGGAGTTGGCAGTAGAGAACACGCAATTGTACCTGTGTGCACCAGGTGAGTGGAATTGTTTTGATGTTCTTGGCATGCACTGTTGAGCAGTGCTTTTGAAGCAGTTAACTGTGTAAGTGTTTGGTGGTCAGTGTACCACAGAGAATCTTGGGGGTCTGACGGGGTAGCATTGTGGTGGCTGCACGTATAGATGCTCCACTGACCTTTTGTGAATAATAGAGACGCCGGTCGGACGCCCGGTGTGGCACGCGTGGTGCATGCCCGGCCGGACTGCCCTCGGAAAAGCCTGTGGCTGTACCTGGGTAGCCTTGGGAACACATCTGAAGCGGTGTTAATGAAGCGGGCTTAGTCAGTATAGTCCCAAGAGTGAACCAGGAAGGCTGCGGGATGGTCTGTAGGTCGGTCTGTGTGTTATACCTGTCTGACAGTCTCTTGATAGTCTTTGGACTGCTTGATTTTGGTATCTGTCGGTCTTGGAATCTGAATTTGATTTATTCTCCACGAACAGGAGTTGACTGGCTCTGTTCTTTGTTTGAAAAAACGTAATTTTGAATATCTTTGTATGTATATATATATTATTGTCTTGGGTATGTTTGAATGAGCGTGAGGTTGTATGTTTTGCGAATGTTTGAACATGGCCATGTTTGGAAGTTTATTTTTATGATCGAATGAGGAACGCGTGACGACGTTAACCATGCCGTGTTTTAGCAAATTGAGTTGTTTTGGATGTTGTTGCCACCCAAATGATACGCGTTTGGCTGAAAGTCAACCTGCCCCACCTGAGGGCAGCCCAAGTTATGATATGTATGTAAAGCATGGTATTACACCTCTCTTGTTTAATACACTATAGCATAAATATACTAAAGATAATGTGGAATTACAATGGCCCTTAACCGGGTCTTTTGATGAAAAAAAGATAAATTTTCTGCAGGATTGACTATTTTCTAAACGTAGTCGACAGTGAATGTTTGACTCCCTAAGCCTGTGGCAGAAGGAAGCAAAGCGTAGACGTATGCGGGAGGAGAAAGTATGTAGGATGAGAGGAAATCAGACGATTACGCAGAAAGATATAGCTTATGATAAAGCACAAACTGAACAAGGGATTGATTGTGCAGACAGACAATTTCGATTTTAAGTGGATAAGACCTATGTGGCTAGGACTGTAGCGGAAGATGAGATAGAGGATTTATTGGATACTCATCCACCTCCACCTTATGCTCCCGTTGTTCCCCCGACTCTAGTACAGGCCCCTGCAGCTTCCGCCCCTGTTATTTCCTCTTCCCTTTGCCTCTCCGGGAACGTCCTCTGTTTTGTCTCCCTCAGTGTCTGAGACGGCTACTTTATGGCCTGTTACACTGCCGTCTTCCGTTATGTCCACAGCTGTTTTGTCTCCCCCCACCCCTGTGTGGGCTTCCCTTTCTGCGAGCACGACCCCATCTCCAGCTGTTTTGACTCCATTTCGTGCTCTGGGGTATTTTGATGCACAGAAGTTGTTTGCCCGTTCGGCTGTAGGACAGAATGAGAAACAGATGATTGAGAATCCGTCATCCCAGTGGATGCGACAGCCTATTCACACTATAACTGATATATGGAACACGCTTCGAGACAATGAGCCTGTTATGCAGCAACATGCCTTGAAACACATGGCTGCACGTATTATTACTCTCTGGGAACAGTGTTTACCGGAAGAGATGGCCCCCAAAGTGATGTATGACATCTGGGACAGGGCTCATAAGTCTGAACTTAGCCCAGATGAAATGTATAGAAATGTGGAGGTTTTATTAAATTATCGAGAACGGATGCATCAAAAGTGTCCCTCGTGGGACACTCAGCATCCTATGCAAGAAGTTAATTCTATCTTTCATCCTGAAGTACCGGAACTAAAGGATGGCCAGGGTGTGGTGACTAGACCTCATGTAGAGGCCCGAGTGCAGGAGCAATGGGTTTACATCCCCTGGAAGTCCTCTCGCTAAAATCACAATTACCCGACCCCAGTAAGAATCCCACGGCTTATTATAAAGAACTCACAGAAGCGGTCTCTTCGGCCGTCATGACCTTAGCTGACATAGAGCTATTTTTTGCATTGTTAGTTCCCGTTGACGTATGGCGTCAGGTGCATGATCAGGACCATGCTCAAGAATTAGGCGGAACATGGGAGCAGATAAAAGATTGGGACAAGGATCGTAAGCCTGGAGATAAGCCGAAACCTGAATTATTGACATTACCTGGCCGTATTATCACTTACATGCATTCCTTAATTCCTCGTAAGGTGGATTCGGACAAATTGACCGCATGTAAACAGAAGAAAGATGAAAGTGTTTCTGATTTTTTCACTAGATTTGAGGGCGTATTCATTGATTTTAGTGGACAGAATTTATCGTTGGAAGGCAGTATACGATTATTTGTTAATCGTTTTGTGACCAATTTGTTACCAGAAGTCCCAGCACAGCTACAAGCCGCTGAAAGTACCTGGAACACTTCCACGAACATATTGAGTATGGCCCAATATTACGAACATAGAGAAAATGAGAGTAAGGATAAGACGGAAAAGAGAACGAAGGATCTTAACACACGGGTGTTGTTGCAACAAGTTGTTCAAGGATGAGGCAGAGAGAGAGGCAGTACAGGGTTCGTCCAGAGGGGGCGGGAACTGGATGAGGCAGAGGGCCGGCTGTCGTTTTGGGAATAAATCAGTGTGCTTATTGTAAGGAGGAAGGGCATTGGCGATTTCAGTGTCCGTTGTTGCCAGCCCAGAGCGGGGCTATAAGAAGTAGAGGAAGAGGTCGGGGAAGTGTGGATCACAGTGATATGCGACGAGAAGAGGTGACGCAAGTTGGACAAGAAAATAATTATTTTGATAATCCAAGAGGTAGGCAGAATTATAATGAGGAGTGTGCAATGGACGCGACCGAAGGGTATGCTTATACATAGGATAGCCATGGACAGAGTGAGGGCCAGGTGTCAGTACCTGTTGATCAGCAAGGAACTTATGTAGAGGCGCATTTGATGGGGACATCTGAAAAGTTTTTAGTTGATACAGGTGCAATGAATAGTTCTATTTCTCGTTCCCTGGTCCCAGGGGCTGCTCTGTCCGGGCACAATAATGTTTCGGTAGTATTCTCTGGAATTCCGGTGGTGAGCCCCATCTCATAACCTATTCCTTTTACAACTGGTCCTGTTACGATAGACTCCCCGTTTCTTTTGGCTTCCCATTGTGGCGAAAGTTTGTTGGGCTTGGATTTGTTGAAGAAATTACATGCTAAGATTCATTGTTCACCTGATGGTGTTTATTTGACTATTAATTCCCTTAGGAAGCATACTTTGCAGTGTTTCACTAAAAATGAACCCCTCCCTCCTGAGTTTGCTGCTATTCCAGCAACATTGTGGGCCACTGGTGACACAGATGTAGGATTATTAAAGATTCCGCCCGTTTCTATTACTTTGAAGCAAAATGCTCGGCTTCCTCGTATGCCTCAGTACAAAATTTCTCCGGCAGGCGAGAAGGCTTTGCTCTCCATCATACAAGATTTGGTAAAAAGGGGTGTGGTGGAAGAGACAGCTGCTAATGTGTGCAACAGCCCCATTTTGCCTATCTTAAAGAAAGCCCCTGTTGGAAGTGATCCTGACTATGCTGATACCTATCGTTTTGTGATTGATTTGGGTGAAATGAATAAAATAGTGGTGCCCCAATACCCTGTGGTTTCAGACATCACTACTATTCTCACTATGATTCCTCCTACTGCTACATATTTCTCTGTGATTGACTTAAAAAATGCTTTCTTTAGCATTCCGATTCAGCCTGATAGCCGCCATATTTTTGGCTTCTCATTGTCTGGTCCTAGCTTCCGGTTCTGCCACGCTCCCAGGGGTACACAGAGAGTCCTAGTATTTATAGTCAAGCTTTGAAAACATTGTTGGATGATTTGGTCTTGCCCCCTGGTAATGTGCTTTTGCAATATGTAGATGATTTGTTAGTGGCCTCTGATACCGAGGAAGGTTGTAAGAAGGCCACTGTACAATTATTGTCTCATTTGGCTGCTAATGGCAATAAGTGTCCCTTTCTAAATTTCAATATTGTCGACAGGAGGTGACCTATCTCGGTCATCTACTGTCGAAGGAGGGGTGGAGACTAACCCCTAAGCGTGTGACTACCATTTTTAATATGTCTGTACCTCGTACTCAGCATGATGTTCGTGCATTTCTCGGCATAACTTTTTACTGTCGCCAATTGATCCCTAATTTTTCCCTTCTTATTAAACCTCTTCTGTATTTAACCACTAAAGATGTGCATGAACTTTTACCCTGGACTGATGCTTGTCAAGATGCTTTTGACTCTTTGAAATCTGCGCTTTGTTCTGCACCTGTTCTTTGTACTCCTGACTACCAAAAACCTTTTGTGCTTTACGTACATGAGGTGGACGGTTGCTCGCTTTCTGTGTTATCACAAGGATTTGGTGGTAAGCAGAGACCTTGTGCCTATTTCTCGGCGGTGTTGGATAACGTCGCCAGAGCACTCCCTAGCTGTTTAAGAGCTGCGGTTGCGGTGGCTATTCGACAGTCGAAAGGGCTCGTTCTGAACACTGACCTCACAGTGATGGTACCACACGCTGTGGATACATTATTGAACAAAAAAAAGACCCAGCACCTTACGAGTGCGCGTCTTATCAGATACGAATTGACTTTGTTTGCTCCACACATTACGATTAAACGATGTGACACTCTGAACCCTGCTACGTTACTACCCCTCCTTTCGAATGAAAAGAACAATGATGTTCATGATTGTATATTTCGGACTGAGGAAGAAACGAAGGGATGGGTAGACCTGACTGACACTCCTCTATCTGACCCTCAAGGGGAGTTGTACGTCGATGGCTCTTGTTTCAAGTTACCAAATGGCACGACAACTGCTGCATATGCGATACCTACTCTTCACACTATAGTTGAGGCTTCTCGAGTACCCTATCAGTCAGCACAGGTGGCTGAATTAGTGGCATTGTTTCGGGCCTGTGAGTTAAGTGAAGGACTGAGAGTAAATATTTACACCGACAGCCTTTGGCGTGGCTCATAGTGTTGGCCGACTTTGGGCAGAAAGAGGTTTTCTTACTTCTCATGGTCAGCGAATACAGAGTGGCCCCTTGATTTTGCGATTACTGACAGCATTGACGTTACCAGAAATAGTGGCTGTAGTCAAATGTAGTGCACACAAGGCAGTGGTCTATGCAGTGGGGGAGGGTAATGCATTTGCCGATCAAGTAGCTAAGGAAACTGCGAAATCCAAATTGACCTCAATGTTTGTGACTAGCTGTGCTAGGTGGGTGGCTGAAACAGAGATGTTTGATAATACCATGGAGAATGTCCGAGAAATACAGAAAGAAGCTACCCCTATTGAACTGGCACACTGGAAAGAGGGAATTGGGATTAGATGCAGATGGTTGTTGGATTGATCTGACAGAAAAGCAGCGGTGGCTGTTGCGTAATGCATTAGTGAATGCAGTGGTGACAATGGCACATGGTTCAGCTCATATTGGGGTGAAAGGTATTTGTGCATTATTAGATCCCGTATGGTACAATCCCAATATTTCTAGGACCGCTGCTCATTTGGTACAATATTGCATGGTTTGCTTACGACATAATCCAGGGGGCAGGGAGCCTGTTCTGAGTGGAAACTGTGCACCACCATCTTTGCCTTTTGAGGTGCTTCAAATGGATTATATCCAGCTGGAGCGCGTTAACAATTTGAAGTATGTCCTGGTCGTGGTATGCGCTTTCAGTAAATGGGTGGAAGCCTACCCGACAAAAAATAATACTGCTTTGGCAACGGCAAAAGTGTTGGTAAAGGAGTATTTCCCTCGCTACGGATTGCCTCGTGTGATCTGGAGTGACAACGGAAGACATTTTAAGACAGAACTCATCACACATATGTGTAATGGACTACAGATTGAACAGAAATTCCATGTGGCTGGACACCCCCAGTCCGCTGGGTTGGTCGAGAAGTATAATGGAATATTAAAGCTCAAATTAGCTAAAATTCAAGAAAGTACTGGATTGAGGTGGCCAGATGCTCTGCTGCTGGCATTAATGTCAATACGAGCTACCTCACATTCTCGTTCTGGTTTGTCTCTGTATGAGGTAATTTTTGGGCGCCCTGCTTACGTTTGGGGCGTCCCGAGACCCAGAACGTTTCGTGATATAGAGTATCCTATGCTGACAGACTATTTGTATGCTTTGACTAAAGATCTTCGTTCCATTCATCAACAGGTCTCAGCAGTTCTGCAGCCCCTGCCGGAGGGTCCTGGACATCGCTTGGAACCAGGACAGTGGGTTCTGGTCTGTAACTATCAGCAAAAATCCAGCTTGGATCCTCGTTGGTCTGAACCGTTTCAAGTCTTGTTGGCCACGCGGACGGCGGTAAAAGTGAACGGCAAGCGACACTGGATTCATGTGTCACATCTGAAAAAACTACCCCTCCCACTTCCATATGATCAGCGAATCCAGGACGGGGTTCTGACTCAGGAAAGTGAGCGAGTTCTTTGATTTATCCCTTTTTCTGACACCCAGGTAATTAGAGAAGGGCAAGGAGAAGGTACACCGGGCTCGGAAGGGGCTCTGTCATCAGCACAATTGTTCGCCCCAGATTCTGCTGTCCCTACAGCTAACTCAGAGGCTCGCAGTACCCATGTTTCACCGGATTCATCATCCTCTGTTTTGTTCTCTGATCAAGAAGTGCTTGGCCATACTCGATACAACCTGCAGCCCAGAAAACAACACGGTACACCAGTTGAACATGATAGGAGATAGGGAGAGACTTGAGTGATAGGGTACAGACCTGTGCTATGAATGTCTGTTAGATACGCTTCTGGTGTACTGAGCGAGACACTGGACTGAACGCGCTGAGAGCCTTGAACATTTGTTTGCTCTGTTCAGAAAGAAAGACTGAATTTCATGTTCAAATGGGCCCAGGTTGTGTTTTCTTCAAGGGTTGTGTGAGAACATAACTCCAACAAGAGAAGTTTGTTTTGGTATTATCTGTGATGAATGATAGGAGCCTGCCTGTGAGGCTCTAAACGGACACAGGAAAGAAGCACCCTCTGGCAGGTTGGACTGCACTGCCCTAGTTTATTGTTGGACTTTTAGTTAGCATGTATCCCTTGTCTCGTTTTGTTCCTGAAGAGGAACGCCCTTTTGTACCACGCTATTTTCCTACATATAGGCCTGTATTTTTTAGTTGGACCAATCGTGTTAAAATTGCATTTATAGCTACTATAGCAATATTGCTAATTATATTACTGGGAGTATTCATATATTTAGAATTTCGCCACCCTATGTATACTGTTTTAGGAACAACTACCCCACCTCCGGAACATGTGTTTCATACTTTAGCCCCTCATAAGGAAAGGCATCGTCAGACCTATGTGAAAAACACATTAATTGAAATGCTTCATCAAGCACACAGTGCCACCAATACTACAAATTGTTGGGTTTGTGGTCTTTTACCATCTGTTATGCACAAGCACGACTTATTTATATCCCTACCTTTGTCTCATCTGGGAAGCTGCGAGGCTTGGTTCAAATTGCTTTCTATGATGTATATGCTAACCCTGGGCGTAGTTCACGAAGTAGCACTACGCGAAGCTACGCAAAGTGCACTTCGCACTACGCGAGCTACGCGTAGCACTTTGTGAACTGCGTAGTACCCTGTTCGCACTGCGCAAGATGCCGTTTTCAAGTAGATTTTTACTCGAGCGGCAGCTTTCTCAACGCGGACTGGTAGTTTCTCATCGCGAGAGGTCGCGACCATACGCGACCACTTGCAATGAGAAACCTGACCTCCTCGCATTGCGAATCTCGCCGGGATGTTTTTTTTCCACGCTCGCGATCGGCAACATGATGTTGCTGATCGCGAACAAGGAAAAAGTCTCGCCGGGATGTCATTTTGCTTGCTCGCGGTCGCTCACTTGATGTTGAGGACCGCGAGCAGGCAAAAAATGATTGCTGCACTACGCAACGCTACGCTACGCATGTTTGCACTGTGCTATGTGCAATTCGCGTAGTGCGAAGTAGCGCAAACTTCGCAAACTACGCGAGCGTAGCGTAGTGCTTTGCCCAGGCTTAGTATATGCATTACACTGTGGACGCTCGAAGGTTTTCAGAGAGAGATTATGAAATGATTTTAGCATATATTGAGGTTCATCAAGGATTCAACCCCGATGGGAATAATGGAAAGGGAACCTTAGATCCAAATGCCTGTATAAATATGTATATAACGCATAAAAATACCACCAATTTGTTGAATTCAATTTCACTCAATATTATCGACACTTTCAGGACCGTAATGTTACTGAAGATAGGGCTATTCCAGTGCCTGTATTAAACAGTACCTCTACGTTTTGTGTTCAAGGAGTAGGGTACATATCAGAAGGAGAAAGCCTATGTAATTACACTTATCAGTTGCGTACCTTTCGCAGCCCTCCGTTGTTAACCCTCCTAATGCATATTTTGTCTGTGGAGAAAGTGCCTCTACATGGCTTCCACAAGGTTGGACTGGACGGTGCTACCTGTCCTTCCTGTACCCTCCAGTCTATATTGCCCCTTCTGATGATCACAAGGATCACCGACTAGATAAACGTAGCGTGCTTATTAGGAGAAATAAAAAGGTGATAGATACCACCGATATAGATCAGACCGATACTCCACTGCAGCATTTCACCGACATTATGAAGGGAGTGTTACCCTTTTGGGGGCCTATGATTACTAGCAAAGAAGTACAACGTTTGTCTAGAGTAGTTGAAGGGGTAATTAAAACTACTGCAGGCATACTGACCAATATAACAGTAGAGCTACAGGCGACCAGACTCGTTTCGCTTCAAAACTGTATGGTTTTGGACGTTATCTTGGCAGATCGAGGAGGAGCATACCGTGTGATCGGCAGCTCTTGCTGTGTTTATATTCCTGACTCCGCCCCCTCCGTTCATTTGGCTATACAGAAGCTACATGGTTTAGCTTCCGAGATACATGTAGAAACTGGTACGTGGTCTCTCTCTGGTTGGTTCTGGGGTTTGCTGTCTACTTGGGGATGGAAACTTTTGATGGTGCTGGCATGTATAGCCGGTATCATATTCACGTGTTGTGTTTGTGTACAATGTGGACCTGCATGTTGCTCTTATTGCGCGACAAAACTCACTTCCTCTGTGTCTGGTCCATCCCCAACAGCGGTAAAAGCTCAGCTAGTTCATCAGGAGCTCAAAGACCTAATGCAGATTGATGAGGGAATAGTTGAAGATTGAACTGTTTTAGTGAGCTACATCATGCTAAAAGGGCCGTTCTGAGGGATAAAAACTTAGATTTCCTATATATAAGGATTATCGGACCTATATTATGCTAGCATGATGCATCTATATGTACACTCCCTGTTTGATATTTATGCTTTTGCTTGGAGGAAACTTGTTTATTTCCTCCCTGTATATCTATTGCTAAAAGAGTAGGCCGAGAACCATACAGACGCCATCTTCTGAGCATATGCTCGAGTACGGGCCGTGATCACACGTCAATCACGTGCAGTTGTCAGGCCCCAGTTCATCTGAGTTACTGGTAGCAGCTGAAGGTAGGCTGTTTACTTGACTGATCTAAGACTCAAGGTCGCATCTGGCTTTGGGGGAGATAAGCGCATTCCTAGGCACCAAGACGAAAGGGAGTCACCCCTCCTGACCTCATCAGTAATAGATAGTCAAGCCTTTGTACTGGTCTGATGTGTGCCATATATGGTCCTTTCCTGGAGCTCGAGGGCCAACTGGTGTTTTTCCTTTTACAGTGATTGTATGTGTTGAACCGAAAAGTATATAACCTCAATACGAGCCAACAGTCTTCTCAGCGCACGTGAGGGGTGAGGTTCGGAGAGGCTCCTCTATAGAGTATTTTGTTTAATAAACGATTGAACCTTCTTCACTGCCAACTGACTGATTATTTGGTAATAGTATTGGGACTATTGGTAGGTACAGTCCTTTAGTTTATTTTTATGGTACATCAATATCCCACAACCACCTTTGGGACCATCACATACTGGCAATTAACGCTATTTAAGAGTCCTGCTTGAGGTGCATGCAGGCTACACCTTGGTGAAGTCCGGGCCAAGTGCTGGCACGACCGCACCCAATAATGCACAGAAAAGGCTGGGCTGGGCTGGGTTATACCCCCTTGATTTTGGTTTTTGTGACCTTCTGTTTCCAACTGTTTATTAATGTGAATGTTCTAAAAGGTTTTATGGCACATTTATTTGGCTTTCCTGACATGGTGACTCATTTCGCTTAGCAGTTCTTCGTGGTTGGGGCAAGTTTATGGTTGCTTTTGCTTTCATTCTCCGTCCGCATTTTGCAAGGAGGCTACCACAATTTCTACAACATTGCAGACTGGGACGCTGCATGGGGTAAGCTGCTCAATACTGTGTATGCCTCCGTCTGTCTCTTCACGTTTCCAAGTAGTCCCTCTGAGTCTGTGTTTGTTATCACACATGGGGCCCGATTCACAGAACTAACTTAAGACAAAATCCTAAACTTACTACTATTTTGGCATTCACAGAAGGCACTTACTCATTTTGGTATTCACTGCAGGCACTTACTCATTTCGGTATTCACAGAAGTTAGGAGTCCTAACTTTAGGACTCCTAAATGCCTTCTGTGAATACCGAAAGTCTTAAAGTTGGGATTTTTCTCAGTTTAAGAGTAGTAAAATTAGGACGCCTAACTTTAGGACTCCTAAACTGAGAAAAATCCTAACTTTAAGCCTTTCGGTATTCACAGAAGGCATTTAGGAGTCCTAAAGTTAGGGCTACTAACTTCTGTGATTACCGAAATGAGTAAGTGCCTTCTGTGAATACCAAAATGAGTAAGTGCCTTCTGTGAACACCAAAATGGTAGTACGTTTAGGATTTTGTCTTAAGTTAGTTCTGTGAATCGGGCCCATGGGTTCTAAAGAGGGTAGGAACTTGTGCAATGAGGTACATGACTTACATCAGAGTTCTGAGTTGGGGCTGAGCATACTGTTTTTTTTTTTATCTTTGATTGCCGTTTACAAGGACGGGGGTCACAAGCTGATACAACAATCAGCTTGTGACCACCATGTAGTATAGTCTTGGGAATTGCACTATGCCTTTGGGGGACTTCTGAATACCCTTGGAGCCCTACATAAAGTTATAATACTTTACAATTTTCAAGAGGTGACAGGGTGTCCATTTGTATCTTCTTTTTACTTTCAGGGACTCTTGCTCAGTGAGCTGAAATATTGAGGGGGTAGAAAACTGGAGGTAGTATCAGCGAGTGTTAGGCACAAAAAGTGGAGTCACCTTGGGTTATTGTAGGGTATTGCTTGCTATTTTACACCTCCCCTTCTCTGTAATATTTATCATCTATGGGCAAGCGGAAAGCCCTACATGTTGTTTCCACAGCAATAAAACCTAATAAGTTTGCTAGACATGCCAAAAATCCTAGTACCCTTAACCAGACTGATGATTGAGGAGGTGGAAACTATATTGAAATCAATAGACCGCGGTACTTTTCGGGGAACTGGGTGGCCCATGAAAATCACTGTCCCCGAAATGTTTGTGAGAAACCCTGCTAGGGTTAGCATGTAAAGCACAGTTCTGCATATTTCAATGTACAGTATTGTGATAGGTCAGGTTATTGGATGTTGCTGCGCTTTGATTTATGGGTTAAGGGAGGGGGGTTGGGAGGTGGGAGAGAGATCGCCATAGATTGGGGAAGTGTTTGAAAGCGCTGGGACTTGAGGTTTCTATGACCTATAATTGACATAAATCTGTACCTAATGTGAGTGAATTGAAAACCAATAATGTTTGTTTACAAAAAAAAAGAAACCCTGCTAGGGTTCAGATGGGTAGTAGTGCATCCTCAAACACATTAGTTAACGTTAACCTAGAGGATGACTGCCCGCAGGACGGACATCAGACCTGATGAACATTGTCCCATCTGTGTCCTGAGCTCCTAACCCCCCTCAAAATGGTATGGGAAGATCTTATCTGGGATCTTGCACTCACCCTGTTCTTCCAGGTCAAGATCTGTATACTAATCTTCAGGCCTATCCTGTCACATAGTGGGTTGATGTCTTCTAGGGCTCCTTTTAATGTTGTCAACAGATTTGAGCTCTTGGGTTTTCTGTAAGGAGTGGATTGACTACATAACTGAGATGTGAGCTCTGTGATCCCTATTTAAGTACCCGGGCAAGAAGGCGATGTGTCAGAAATAGAGTAGGGACCAGGGAGGAAGGGAATGTAAAGACCTTGCCGGCTTTGCAGAAGGAATATCAGATGCCACAATCTGAAATCTTTAGATATATCCAAATCACCCATGCACTGAGGGCAATGTTGTTCAGGGGTACAGTACTTCCAGAGACCTCCCCACTTGAGGATAGGCTCCTGGATGATTAGTTGACTGCAAAATATACCATAAGCTTATCAATAACCTCCCGGACCCCTTGACGAAGCTTCAGAGCTGGTGGGAGGGAGAACTAGGTGCTTTGGAAGACGAAGAGAGGATGGAGGCAATGGCCTACCCCAGAGAAGTGGCCATACACCTGTGTTGTAAACTAATACAGTTAAAGATTCTTCACAGGGCCCACTATGTATGCACCACTCAGGTAAAAATGGGGATACTCATCTCACCACTATGTCCCAGGGGATGTGGACAGGAGGGTACCACCTTCCACCTACTGTGGGAGTGCCCCCCACTCCAGCAATACTGGGCAGCGATACTAACAACCATGAGGGAAATGTATAATGTCAAAGAGAATATATAGCTGAAAAGGTGTCTGCTAAACATATGGGGGGACTCGGACCTTGCAGACACTGATCGCCTGTGGGTAACAATGAGATTCATAATAGCCAAAGGCAATATAGTGATGAAATGAAGGGCAATAGAGGCTCTGACGTTGGAATGGAAAATGGACTTAGATTGGTGTACGCAGGCGGAAAAATAGTCAAAAGGTTTAAGGGGAATATTCCGTTCAAGGAATGTTATGTAGTCCAAGGACAGGACAAGATCAGTAGCAAGAAACACTTTAACGGTAAGGGAAAAAGGGACCGGGGTGGAGGGAGAGAATCGGAACGTTGTCAGTCATAATTAACTGATTGTTATTGAGTCACCACACAGAGGGGTCGATTCCGATCCGGGTCGGACAGCTCTCCAAGAGCTGTTCGCAGCCTTACCTTGAGACCGACTTGTACCCAGAGCCGGTCCGTCCAGTCGAAGAAGTACGATGCGCATATCCAACCGACACGTAGGCTGCGATTCAAGCTTCATTTTCCGTGTGAGCCGTACCTCCGATCGCTGAACCGAGTCGCCCGGAAGCAATACCCACAGCAGTTTCCTGCCGGACAAGTATGATGCACACGGATGGGTCGCCACGTATGGCAAGTCACAGCATCCGGAAAAGAAGCATATCAGGAATTATTTGCGCCAGAACACAATCCACGGCTACGAGACAGACCAGCTAGCAACGGGTACGAGACGAAGCAACAAGCAGCGTGTACGAAACGAACACATCATGAATCCCATCCCGCAGGTCATACCAGTACTGTACATCTATGACCGGATCAGGAACAGATGCGGACGGCACAGACGGTAAGTCAGACACCCACCACACAAACAAACGCCACGTACCCGCCAAATGTCACACACACCCAGATGATCCATATCCTGTCCACTAGCAACAGGCCACCATAGGGGTTGCATGGCCATCACCACTACCAGCCCCACTCATAGGGGACCTGTTGCCCATCACTCCTGCCACCCCCAATAATAGGGGACCTGTTGCCCATCACTCCTGCCACCCCCACACATAGGAGACCTGTTGCCCATCACCCCTGCCACCCCCACTCATAGGGGTTATGTTGCCCAGCACTCCTGCCACCCCCACACATAGGGGTTATGTTGCCCATCACTACCTCCACCCCCACTCATAGGGGTTATGTTGCCCATCACTCCTGCCACCCCCACACATAGGGACTATGTTGCCCATCACTCCTGCCACCCCCACTCATAGGGGACCTGTTGCCCATCACCCCTGCCACCCCCACTCATAGGGGTAATGTTGTCCATCACTCCTGCCACCCCACACATAGGGGTTATGTTGCCCATCACTCCTGCAACCCCACACATACTGACTATGTTGTCCATCACTCCTGCCACCCCCACTCATAGGGGACCTGTTGCCCATCACCCCTGCCACCCCCACTCATAGGGGTTATGTTGCCCATCACTCCTGCCAGCCCCACACATAGTGGAAATGTTGCCCATCACTCCTGCCACCCCCACTCATAGGGGACTTGTTGCTCATCACTACTGCCACCCCCACTCATAGGATACCTGTTGCCCATCACCCCTGCCACCCCCACTCATAGGGGCTATGTTGCCCATCACTCCTGCCTCCCCCACACATAGGGGACCTGTTGCCCATCACTCCTGCCACTCCCACTCATAGCGGACCTGTTGCCCATCACTACTTCCACCCCCACACATAGGGACTATGTTGCCCAGCACTCCTGCCACCCCCACACATAGGGGTTATGTTGCCCATCACTCCTGCCACCCCCACACATGGGGACTATGTTGCCCATCACTCCTGCCACCCCCACTCATAGGGGACCTGTTGCACCCATCACCCCTGCCACCCCCACTCATAGGGGTTATGTTGTCCATCACTCCTGCCACCCCCACACATAGGGGTTATGCTGCCCATCACTCCTGCCACCCCAACTCATAGGGGTTATGTTGCCCATCACTACTGCCAACCCCCACTCATAGGGGTTATGTTGCCCAGCACTCCTGCCAACCCCACTCATAGGGGACCTGTTGCCCATCACTACTGCCACCCACACTCATAGGGGTTATGTTGCCCATCACTCCTGCCACCCCCACACATAGGGGTTATATTGCCCATCACTCCTGCCACCCCCACTCATAGGGGTTATGTCGCCCATCACTCCTGCCACCCCCACACTTAGGGGTTATGCTGTACATCACTCCTGCCACCCCCACTCATAGGGACTATGTTGCCCATCACCCCTGCCACCCCCACTCATAGGGGTTATGTTGCCCATCACTCCTGCCACCCCCACTCATAGGGGTTATGTTGCCCAGCACTCCTGCCAACCCCACTCATAGGGGACCTGTTGCCCATCACTACTGCCACCCCCACTCATAGGGGTTATGTTGCCCAGCACTCCTGCCACCCCCACACATAGGATGGGTGATGCACCACACATCCATCATACACCAACATTAGGTATGTCAGCAAAATACATCCCCCCTAACATCATGACAACAGTGTGTAGTATATGACAAATGCCCACAACAGTGAATATGACTTTGATCATACAATGCAACTACCATCCCATGTGTGACCAAAAACCGAGTGTGGCAAGTATCACAATAGCACTGTGTCAATGTGCACTAACACCCCTCATTATGTAGAACAAAAGTTAAGTGCGGGGTTCCAAACTGCAGCAGGTGTTGAGCATTGTGGTGATGGGGTCTAAAACCCCCCTGACCAAAATGTAAATGTCATCATGGTCAAAGCTACCAATGCCAAAAGGCATGTATGATTCC
Organism: Triturus cristatus; assembly: GCF_964204655.1. Taxonomy (NCBI): domain Eukaryota; kingdom Metazoa; phylum Chordata; class Amphibia; order Caudata; family Salamandridae; genus Triturus; species Triturus cristatus. The sequence goes on from NC_140589.1 coordinate 189,146,357, forward strand.
TGGTCCCAACACATGAAACACTTTTGTGACAAAGTAGTGGTTGTGTCCCATACCCACAGAGATGTGATGAGGCTAACAGTACTGTGAAAATCTAACATACTCTCGGCCATGTGCAGACAAGCACCACCCATGGGGGCTGACATTGCATACGGTGTACAATGACACAAAAGCAGAAGTGACCATCACAAAGCATACACACATCTCGAAAACAGACACACACATCAAAACATCCTGTGTAGACTGTAGGTGTCAGGTCATAAACTCCCATTCCATGGCAGCAATGGGAACCAGGAAGAATTTGCAGAATGATGTGATATGACTCACAGGGACAGCAGTGAAAATCACAAAAACAACATCCAGACAATGGCCCCCAACAGCAATACCAATGCACTGGTGCAGATGCACAAACACAAACAGGCAACCTCACACTGCACATCTGACACAACATGTGTGTGTGTGTCTCAGTATCCCCAGGCAACTACACAACACATGAGGGGGGCTGAACCACAGTGACACAGATGTAGACACAGTGCCATACAAAAGAAACCCATCATTGGCCCCCCCTTAGTGGGCAATCAGGCATTGTGAGATGAGAGGGAGCATAACAGACACATGTGACACAAGCTGGAATGAACAGCAACTAAAACAGCAACAGACTGACACACAACAGCACTACCCCTAGGGACCATACATTGGGGTGACACAAGCATGCATGATACGTCCACTGTGATGACAAAGGTAGATGTCGTACAAACTGTGAAACCCAGACATGTATCCTGTGCCACAAACGTACACCACACCTACACAAACACAAATCACTCAGCATGGCCCTTCATCCATGGACAAACGGGAGGTAGGGGCCGATCCATGCAAACATTCACATCGGTCCACCCTCAACACCACACACCCTGAACTGCACCAATGTGCATCTGTGAAGCCCACATGGACAGGTGACATTGCACATGCACCCATGACAAACACAGTAATGTTGGGAGGAACTAAGGTGCACAGACTTATCACACAAGGACAGTCTACAACCCTGGTGAATGACAGACGTACTGCACAGTATGCGGTACATTGCCATGACGTCAAAGCTCCCGTAACCTTCGGAATCCCTGTCACAGTCCCAGGACAATGCAGAAGCCAAGGAGAACCACAAGGCACACATGCTAACACTTCAGCCCTGAACCTGACGAGTGGGAGAAGTCACACATACATACACATGTCTCAATCACCAAAATGTACCACCTAGGGACAACTACATGATATTGCGAACACACAAGTGCCTTGGGGAGCCCTGACTGTGTCCCATCTGCATCTGACCACATCATCACCACTCCAAACTGACAAATCCCAATGAGGAAACACCAATTAACAGTAGTGTGTCATGCACCCACACATCTGGTAGCCCAGGACAAAGATATGGGATGAACACAGTACAACTCAGCAAGCATCATCAACAGGAACATATCCAGGGAACACTGCCTGTGTATTAAAAGGGATGTGGACACACACACACATGCTCACACAACACACACCATGGGCCCAGACAATGTCACGGAACAACACACTTACTTGAAGGGTCTCAACTCCTGTGGAATCTCAGCTGTGCCAAACATAGTCCGAGCAGGTCTCAGTCATGTCAGCAGAACACTTGGTCAGTCAGCCATCAGTTACCACCCAATGAAGGCTCTGGTCTCAACAGCCTGGGTATGGGAGTGTCCCTTATGTCATCTGCACATACTCAATACATCTGTCCAGCAAGTTGCACAGAGGACCCAGTTGCTCCTATACCAATGATGCCCACACCTGCAGATCCAGTGGAGATGTGCCCACAGTCAGGGAAATAGACAAATTGGACAATGGGAAGCACATCATAGGTGCATGTGTGCATGCCACAGATATGACCATGCAAATGAAATGTTTACAGAGATGACACACCCAGTTAACTGCAAAGGATGACATGGATACCGACCATAATAGGAGACATATCTCATGGACCACATGGAGTATATCACATCAACACCTCAGTATTCAACATTGGAAATCCAGCATTATAAATGCAAGGTCATGGTTAACATCATCAACATAATGTACAGCTAAATCAAATTCACAAGGATGAATACAAATGCTTTATTCAGCAAAATTGAAATGCAAATGCAAAGTCCTTTCAAAACAAAGGCCAATGGCCAGTCCATATCCAAATGTCGACAATGTGATTTGAGTGACAACTGTCACACGTTGCTTACCTGCACTGGTAAGGACAAGGGACATCCACTTGGAGGGGCATACATGGGGGCAGGCCAGGCACCGCAGGGACAGGATCAGGGCTCAGCAGAAGAAGACAGTGAAGGGGTGATGGATGCAGGAGAGTCACTGGCAACTGCAGTGGAGGTGTCTGACATAGTGTGTGCAGTCACAACTGTGGGGCACAAGTCAGATGGGGTGGGTGCTGGCACAACTGAAGTGGGCAGGTCAGATGGAGTGGACTGGGACCCCACTGCAGTGCCCAAGTCAGACCGGGTGGTCGTGGACTCAACTGTAGTGCCCAACTCCATGGGTGCGGAATGGGGTTCGGGTGAGGTCGGTAGGACAGAGGGGGGGCCACAGTCCCCACACCAGTGGCACAAACAGTCTGACTGGGGGGTGGGGGTGGAAGAGCAAGTGGTATGGGGGAGGGCCAGAGCATTTTGGGGATGGTGTATCTGTGGGTGGGGGAACCTGGGGCAGGGCGTGGCGGGGGAACCTCCGGAGTGGTGCCTGGGGGATGGAGGATGGAGACTGTGTCGTGGAGCTGCGGGGCAGGGATGGGGTCTTGCTCTTCCGGCTCCGGGGGGCTTGCGGGTTGGGGCCTCAGTCTGACTGCACCTGGGGGAGGGTGTCTGGGTGTGAGGGGCACTCCCCTCTGTGTGTGGGGACTTCCTCTTCCCCTTGTAAGCTGGATCTGCTGGATCGGTGGGGAAGAGGCCAAGGTCACAGAGGAAGGGCTTCTTGGGAGATGGGGTTGCAGGTGAGGCAAGGGAAGAGGGTCTTGGAGGGAAAGGTATCGGAGGACTGCGGAGTGGTTGTGGATGCCTGATTGTGTGTTTGCAAACCATCCCCTGTGAGTGTGGTATCAGTCCCCTGAGGTTGCTTGCGTGCATGTCTAGACCTTGGTTTGGGAGTTTGTGTGCTGCCCGTGTCTGTGGGTTTGGGTGAATGTGCTGGTGTGTGTGTGTGCTTGGGACAGGTAGGGTGCTAGGAATCGTGGTTGGGGCAGGGGGAGGAGGGGTGAGGGACTGTTGGAGGAGGTACACTGCTGCCATCAGGGAGGAGGCCAGGGACTGATTGGTCCTCTGTAGGGCAGACATGCCCGATGAAATGCCCTCCATGAATGACACCAGTTGTGTCAACAGACTGGTGTGTGCATGGAGGACACTCAGCATTGATGTCTGCCCTACCTGGATCTGTTGAAGCAAGTCCACAGACTCCACACTCAGGGCAGCAGGGGACACAGGGGCAGGGGGTGCGGTGCCTGGCACAAAGGAGACATGCTCACGAACACAGGAGCCTCCATAGACCTCTGGGATGGGAGCCGATAGGAGGGTGGTGATGGTGGTGGTGGTGGTGGTGGCAGGCACAGCCTCACTAGCTGGGGTTTGGTGGCTGCTGACACCCGCCTCCGCAAGGGAGTCATCCTCTGAGCTGCTGTGGCCCTCAGCTGGGGTGAATGGTGCTGAGGACTCCTCGGTGTGGCTCCACTCGCCCTCCATGAAACTGGGTCCCTCCAACTCCTCGCTTTCTGTCTCAGTCTGGCTCTGTGGCTCCTCCTGGTCCGTGGAGCTGTCCCCTCCTGTGGCCGTGGATGTATCTGGATAGAATTAGGAAAAAAGAACAACATCAGTCACCTGCACTGACCGCACACACCACAGTGAGTACAGCACATCACAGGGCAAGCCCTGCCATCATCAGCTAAATACTGCTCAAAGTGCTCACACTGGTTTGAATAAGCCAATTGTCAGTCTCACCATCAACCATGGCACTCATATCCCTCCTGGACTTGCACCCATATGTCTTTTGCATGTTGGATGCTAATACCCCAATGTGCAGACATGCACCACCTACACATTTGTTGGACATGCAAGTGAACATGTAGGAGTATGTTACTATACACGCATCACATCTCTTGCCATTGACTCAGTACAGGTGTCAGGAAGAAGGGATGGCCAGAGTCTCATTTCACATGGCTGTGATGCATACCAGCAACACACACTATGATGTTCTCATGTCCTGATAGTCAATGCCACAATGGGGTGCATGGAGCACATTTGACCCCAATGCAGCATCACTCATAGCAAGTTAAATGTCATGGCACAGGCATGCCTGGAAAGTCAGTCATCACTGTCTCCTGTCACAGGGGCAGGGCATCCAGACAACAACAGTATGCACTGTGTCACTGTTGGAGGGAGGACCACCGGGGAGTCGGGGAGACTATTCCGGGGTACCTTCCTACCGCAAGGTTATAGCCGAGCGCCGCTGAGAAGCCCCCTCGGGGAGGTCTTTCTCCTATGATCATACTAGGCCCAGTAATACCACCACACAGGACTCAATATCAGTTGCTTGACTTGGTTCTTTATCAGCAGTAGTACGTTCAATATTTACAGGGGGATCGAGGGATCCAGTAAGAGTCTCAATGTCTTTTAGAGGGATAGGGTAGCGGTACAGTCTTAGTACCCAACCAGGTACGGGAGGGCTCTGTGCCAGACCTTGAGTGCTGGTCTCAGAGCGGCTCGGACGTGGGGAGCCGCGATGGCGTCTGCAGGGCTCGGGTGGTAGTTCCGCTTGGGTCGAGCCGCGACACAGTCAGCAGGGCTCCGGTGGTAGGTCCGCTTCGGTCGAGCCGCGACGAGTTCAGCTGGGCTCTGATGGTAAGGTTCAACAAGGTCGGGCCGCGACAGCGTCAGCAGGGCCCCAAAGGTTCGTGGAGGTCTTTAAGCACGGTGGAGCCGCGACGTCGTCAGCAGGGCTCAGAGTGTGGGTTCAGGATGAGTCTTCTTCCGTAGGGTCAGCCGCGATCCGATCAGCAGGGCTCTTGACTCCAGGATACAACTACTGTCCTGTTGTCGGGTCGCCCCAGATATAGGACTGGAGCCCTTTGATGTCTGGACCCTTGCACCCGGAGGGGGCGGAGAGGCCGAGTAGGGAGCGGCCAGACACCCAGCAGGAGAGGCGCCAGGCCCCAGAGAGCTGTGGGGCGATAGCACCTAGGTGTGGAAGGACGGTTGGGGGTCCCATCGATACTGCCCTCCGCCGGGAGTGGGAAGGGTTCACGTGGTATCCCCTGGGCCAGGGGTTGGCGCCTCGATGTCGGGCCTCGCTGGAACAGAGGCTGGGTGGAGCGGGGTCACGTAGGTGGTCACGTGGAGTGACGTATAATCCAAAATGGAGGAGCCCCGAGGTGCATGGGACCTCGTGCGGCTTAGCGAGGGGGAACAGGACCACGCCACGAGGCCGGCTCCAACAGTCACAATCATAGGTCATGTGTAAAGCAAACTCTGCAGCTGACAAGTGCACTTGTCCATCCCCTGCAAACAACACATCCCGGACCCAGATTACCCCACATCATACAAAACAGACATATGAGTATCTGCGAACACAACTCCCTGTACATGAGCACATCACAGTCTGATGTGCATGAAACTCAGCTGCCTGAGGTTCACAGTTGCATACACCATTGTGCACTGTCAAGTGATCGCACACCTATATGTCACACAGGTCTTGTCTCTTATAGTCACATCTCAGATATCCTGATGACCCTCAAACTCATGAACACCCTAGTTGTCCTGAAAAGGAAGCCACACCACAATGACACAGAGGCAGACACCTGAAGGCATATATCACTAAGCATAACCTGTAAATTGATACACAGGAGTGGGTTTACAGAGTGTTTCTAAATGCCCAGGTCTACGTGAAACAGTGTTTAGCCCAGGATAGTAGTCAGGTGGCTAAGCAAGTGTGACACACTTGATATACATACTCCTGAGGCCCACAATTTGGAGTCCCCTGCTGCATGGGTGTGTTTGAAATATCCCAGGCACATGTGGTGAGTCAGACCAGCAATTGGAACACATATCAAGGGCACACACAGATCACATGTCAGATCTCAGGCATTGTGTAAAAAATTGACCCACCCATGAAACACACAACAGAGTAACGGTAACAGATGCTGTTCGGAACCTGAAGCATAGCTGACTGCAGGGACACAGTGCCCTAGTGACACAAGCCACAGACTGTAGGGTCCACACCTGTGGATCAGATGAGGAGGTTGCATCACATAATTGAGGGACATGAGTCCTGGACTACAAGACCTACGTAATGTGGAAGTGTGACCAGGTCAAAACACTGCAAATAGCATGTCAGACATAGTACACAGATTAGGCATGGACTTACCCCCTCCTTGCTGCTGTCCGGCCTTCAGCTGCCCATCCAGGTCCGGGAAGACCACCGCCAGAATCCTGAGCATGTGGGGGCTCAGGGTCCGGTGTCCGCCCCTCCTACGAGGAGGCAACAGCTTCAGCTGGACCTTGCCATCCTCCGGGTCCAGCCCCGAAGGTCCTACTACCTCTTCTGGCAGTTGCGGATCCGGCGCTTGAAGACCCCCACTGATCAAACTGTCCGGGCGATGGTTAGCCAGATCTCCTGCTTCTGGTGGGCATCAACCTGTGAGGATGACAAAATTAAAAGTCCCTTAACAAACATGCCCCATATTTGTGCTGCACACAATTGGATATACATGTCGTCATCACAAAGGTAAATGAGTTACACAGGTAGCGCACCCATGGAAATGGACAAATGCCCTGCATGTCTGGCATGTTAACATTGCCTGGGAAGTTGAAGCTTGCACAAATGAACTTTTGCTGCAGAACACCTGTTCATTACATGTAACTACACACTTTGGGGGTTGAAAGTACTCAGTGAGTACGCTTGCAACTGGTGTACAAGCTGCTCATACTGCTAGTCAGACAACATGCACAATTAGGAAGGCAGTGGACTGCACACTCACCTGCTCCCCTGGTTTCCCATACAGCTTGCAGTACTGTAGAAGGAGCCCGTCCAGCAGGGCCTGGTTCACCTCCTCAGTGAAGGCTGGGGCCCTCTCCAGAGTACATGCCATAGCAGCAGCCAGAGGATGCAGAGACAGCAGCAGTGGTAGCAGAGATGTGGTCCAGTAGCATGTAGTGCAGGCAAGTGAGCTCCCTGGGGGCCAGCCAGCCTTATATCTGTGCTGCAGAGGCAGAAAATGTGCCATGTGTCCCAAGTGAAATTCCAACACGGTTGCATTCTATGAATCTGGCCAATCCATGGAATTGTACGACTCGTACACGTCTTCTGCATCGTTCTAAGCTTCACCTTCATAAAACCCTAGAAATAAACATTGTTGTAGGCATCCAACTGAATTTCCAGATCACAACTCGTACAAGTTTTGAATCCGCGTCCGTCTCCTTGACAGTCCAGAGCCAATGAGTGCGCACGGCTCGGTCAACTGACTGTACAACGCGTAGTTTGAAAATCCACACGCACCCGTCTCCATACGATTCATTGGCCAAGGCGTGCGCAGGGCTCGGTCCATGCCTGCACGACACGTATGCATGATGGTCACCCGCATCGGTTCTCATTGCAGTCAATGGCTAAGCGTACGCATGGCTCTGTCCAGAACTGTGCAATGCGTACGCATGATAGTCACCCGCATCGCTTCTCATTGAAGTAAAAGGATAAGCGTACGCACGACCCGGTCCTGAACTGTGTAGTGAGTCTCTGTAGAAGTCACCCACGTTGGTTGACATTGGTGTGACTTTTTGACAGCTTCCACACACAATTACTTGCCAGGGACTCAGGTGCACACCTACCACACTACAGCATGTGCCACAGTGTGTCCCATGGCATGTAAGGCTGCATTACCTGTGTGTGTAGGGGGGGCAACACCACTCCCAGGCTGTGCACGTGTTCATGGGGACAGAATCCTTTTTGTGTTTTGCACATTACCACTATGATGTGCAACTGTACAGTTATGGGCATGAGTCATGGACACATTCTATGAATCTGGCCAATCCATGGAATTGTACGACTCATACACGTCTTCTGCTTCGTTCTAAGCTTCAACTTCATAAAACCCTAGAAATTGCAACATTGTTGTAGGCATCCAACTGAATTTCCAGATCACAACTCGTACAAGTTTTGAATCCACGTCCGTCTCCATGACAGTCCAGAGCCAATGAGTGCGCACGGCTCGGTCAACTGACTGTACAACGCGTAGTTTGAAAATCCACACGCACCCGTCTCCATACGATTCAATGGCCAAGGTGTGTGCAGGGCTCGGTTCATGCCTGCATGGCGCGTATGCATGATAGTCACCCGCATGGGTTCTCATTGAAGTCAATGGCTAAGTGTACACACGGCTCGGTCCAGAACTGTGCAATGCGTAGACATGATAGTCACCCGCATCGGTTCACATGGCAGTCAATGGCTAAGCGTACGAACGGCTTGGTCCTGAACTATGCAATGTGTATGCATGATAGTCACCTGCATCGGTTCTCATTGCAGTCAATGGGTAAGCGTACGCACGGCTCGGTCCTGAACTGTGCAATGCGTATGCATGATAGTCACACGCATCGGTTCTCATTGCAGTCAATGGCTAAGCGTACGCACGGCTCGGTCCAGAACTGTGCAATGCGTACGCATGATAGTCACCCGCATTGGTTATCATTGCAGTCAATGGCTAGGCGTACGCACGGCTCGGTCCTGAACTGTGCAATGCGTACGCATGATAGGCACCCGCATCGGTTCTTCTCATTGCAGTCAATGGCTAAGCGTACGCACGGCTCGGTCCTGAACTGTGCAATGCGTATGCATGATAGGCACCCGCATCGGTTCTTCTCATTGAAGTCAATGGCTAAGCGTACGCACGGCTCAGTCCTCAACTGTGCAATGCGTCTCTGAAGAAGTCACCCACGTCGGTTGACATTGGTGTGACTTTTTGACCGCTTCCACACACAATTACTTGCCAGGGATTCAGGTGCACACCTACCACACTACAGCATGTGCCACACTGTGTCCCATGGCATGTAAGGCTGCATTACCTGTGTGTGTAGGGGGGCAACACCACTCCCAGGCTGTGCACACGTTCAAGGGGACAGAATCCTTTGTGTGTTGTGCACATTACCACTGTGATGTGCAACTGTACAGTTATGGCCATGAGTCATTGACACAGTTGCAGGTTTCATATGTTTAGGACATGTCACATACACCCTGAGTCCTGGGTGGGATGGTATGTACATCACAGTGAGACAAACAGCCACAATTCTGATGTACATCCACAGTCTGTGTGCATGTTGTGTCTCAGATGTGTCTGATCAAATGTGCCCAATGGGAGACAGTCTCCACATCCATGTGGTTTGTGCATCAACATTGATGTGTGTGTGTCTACGAGACGTCCATGTAGGGCCTGCAGAGACAACAGTGGTCACTACCTGTGGGACTCATGGTTGTTTTGAGGCATGTACATGATACACCATGTCATGCCAGTGTCCATGTGGCAATACAGGGACCCTGGGTATCTGCATGTCAAAGAGCTGTGATGCCTGGGAGACATCAGGCCTCACTTGTCACTGTGGTGTCACTTGTAACGTGACAGCAGTACATAGGTACTGTGAAACAGCCCAATGGTTGGCCATTGCACTACATGGAACTTATGTAGACATGTGGACTTGAGATGTGAGGTGATGGGCATGTAGGTGACATATGTGTCCATACTCAACAGCACACACCTCAGTACATTGTGTATTGTCATGATGTATCATGTAATATTTTGCTTGGTCATAGCCACATGGGTGGATGAATCAACAATCTTTCTTTGTTCATCTCTGTACTGCAGGGCACTAGCTGTCCATAGACCATTCCCAGACCTTGAAACCATGCAGGAAAGTGACTGCATCCGACGGTACCACTTCACGAGGCCACGGATTGAGGAGTTGGCAGAGCAGTTGGCGCCACATCTGCTACCTGGCTGGACATACCCTACATCACTGACCCCAGACGTGAAGGTGATGGCAGCCTTGCACTTCTTTGCTACTGGTACCTTCCAGTACACTGTGGCTACTACTGGTGGTATGTTGCAAACTATGTTCAGTCTTGTGCTACGCGATGTCTTGGAGGGGATGTTGCAATGCCTTGACCTGTACATCAAATTTCCTAGCCCAGGTCAACTCACTGACATAAAGGATGTTTTTTATACACTGGGGAGGATGCCGAACGTCATCGGATCTATTGATGGTACATATGTGGCCCTGGTACCACCACAGGCACATGAGCAGGCATACTGGAACAGGAAACATTTCCACTCCATCAATGCTCTGGTGGTATGTCTTGCAGACATGTGTATCACACATGTGTGTGCACGTTTCCCCTGTTCTGCACACGATGTCTACATCATGAGGAGTAGTCGCATTGCAACGCTGATGTCACAGATGCCAAACCAGCGTGCCTGGCTTGTCGGTTTGTACTGACTGTTTACCATTGTGTGTGTTTGGCAATGTTGTATTCCACCCTCTTTCAAAACTCAGCTAATTGTTCAATTGTTTGTATGTATGTGACTCCGGATACCCCAACATGCCATGGTTGCTGACACCCCTCAGGAACCCTGTGACACCAGCTGAGATGCGCTACAATGAGGCACATGGTTGGACCAGGAGGGTGATTGAGCGGACCTTTGGTCTCCTGAAAATCCGCTTCCGCTGCCTGAACAAGACCAGAGGGGCCCTCCCATATGACCCTGCAAAGGTGTGCAAAATGATCCTTGTATGCTGCATGCTACACGACATGGCAGTGCGGAAGAAGTTGCCTCTCATCCATGATGACGATGACCTACATCCGCCACCTGCGGAGGATCCAGGCCTGGGCCACGATGCCAGTAATGATGATGAGGAGGGTGACATCAGCACAGCTCATCAACAACTTCTTCACCTGAATGTGAGTTTACAGGGTTGTTATGTCAATGTATTGAGTTAGCCTGAAATGTGTTGGGGCTGCTCTGTTGCTGTTTGAGTGTGTCTGTGTGCTACTTGACTGGATGCGTGCAGTGATGTGTCCTTTCAGGTGGCCTGTACTCCACAATAGTGTCAAACTGCTAACTTGTTTCTGTGTAGGTTTCTTTTGACATGTGTTGTGCATGTGTATTGCATTTCTCTCGTGTTCAGCTGTGCTTTTGACTGTGTCTTATGTCTGTCCTTCCCAGGGTACTTTGCCTGTTGTTTGGTCAACACTGAACCCCAACACCCAGAATCCAACCCCAGGGTGGAAGTTGTCGATTCCCATCAAGTGATGTACCAGACACCCCTGGACTTCAATCCTCTGACACTTTGTGACCGTGTGTCCACTGTCACGTAGAATTACCTTGCAACTGTTGTGGAATAAACATGTTGCTGATGTGTAATGAACCTGTGTTTCGCTTTGTTATATGCGTTGTCTGTCTTCCCACATCTGACTGACATTTGCTTACCTCACCTGTGGGCTTGTTACCACTGACTCTGGATAGGTGTGGTGTCTGTGCATTCCACTGTATTTAAGGTCAACCTCATTGTATGGGATGAGTTACATGGCCATGGTGAGTATGTGTTGTAGTGCCATAGTGGTGTGTCTCCCTCACTTGTGTCACATCCCCATGACTCACATAACGGTGATCACATTGCTGTAGTATTTGGCATGCACTGTGTTCTTTAGCAGATCAACATCTCCATGACACATAACAACTTGGAATCACAACAGAGGCAAGTATAGTGTACTGGTGAGTTTATTTACAAACATGTGTGAGGATAGTGCACAGGATGGTGGGTGCTGCACATTGGGTTTTGAATCCAAAGTTGACAGTAGATTTGGAAGTGTTGGTAGCTGAAATGTCCAGAGTAAAGTCCACAGTCATCTGCTACATTGGACCAACATGAACCCTCCATGTCATGTAGGTGAGTTGTGTTAGGTACAACATGGTGAAACGTTTGCGCACAAAGAACATTTTCCAGAACAGGTTTTGAGGCCCTGGGGGATGTGCATGGCCATCTGCGTCTCACTTGTCCTTCTTCGGATGACCCCTCTTCTTCTTCGAGGGAGGGGGATCCTCAGGTGCAGGCGTCTGCGGTGCAGAGGACTCTCTGCCAGAGTCATCTTCCCTCCCTGTGGCACTGGCAAATCTTGCGGTAACAGATGTTGTGGCCACACAGGGAGGAGTGGACATGCTGGTGCTTATCTGGCGGAGGCATGTGAGTATGTCCCTATGCACTGCAGTAAGTGCATCCCACTTTGCCTCCATGCGAGCATGATGTGCAGCCTGCTCCTATTGAATGTCCTTGAGGATCCCCACTACCTGGCCGAATCCTCCGGTGCTATCCTGGTACGCATCTATGATGCGTGCCAGTTCGGGGTCATCATGCAGTCCAGACCCCTCTGCAAGCTGTGACCTCTGCCTACCACCCATCCCACCACCTCTAGTCACACGGGCAGGACCTGCAGCGGCACGCACAGGTGACACTGAGCCCCCTTGGGTGTTGTTACTGGTGGTGTTGTCCGTAGCTTCCTGGGGGTCCTGTGTCCCTGTGCTGTTGGTATTCTGTGTCCTTGGTCTGTCCGTGTTGGCGGGGGTGCCCTGTCTGTTGCCAGATGCTGGAGGCATGGGTACAGGGGGTGCAGATGTTTGTACTGCTGGTGCTTCATGATGACTCAGACCGGAGGTGCCAGGTTGTTCTTCGTCATCTGAAGAAGACAGAGACTGATCCACACCAGAGAGCTGAGGGCTCACTGGAGTCTGGGACAGGGACTCCTCTTTATTTGCTGCTGTGTCCCCAGCACCACCTGTGTTTGGAAGAGACACACAATGTAAGATATGTTTCTACAGGCATCAATGCTTCACATACATGACATTTGCTACTGTCTGCACACTGCTTTGTCCAAAGTTGTCACGGACAGAGATTGATATTGTTGTGGCACATTGCCCAGCCAACATGAAACATTTCAATGTGCATGTCGAAGTGTGTGCATGACCAGCTCATGTATAGATTTGGCTGTACATGGCCATTACTACTCAAAGGCCAACACGTTGCTGGCCCAGGTGTGTCATCCGTGTACACATCTGACCTTTAACAACGACATACGTGAAATTCCACAGAGGATATGTTGTAAGATTTGGGCATGTATGGTAGCAGATTTTGCTAGGTTTGCTAGGTTTTGTCTGTCACATTAGTGTATTGGTACGCATGGTCACAGTCCGGTATGCCTGTGATCTCCTGGGAGAACGTTTTTTTTTACAGTGTTCCTAGTTCCCATATCATTTCATACAAGTGATGATGTCACCATCATTAATGAGTCTGGTGCTGAGTTCTGTACGTGCATATGTGATTTGACTTGTCAATGTTCTCCATGGTGACATGGATTGGGCAAGGAAGCATAACAGTGAGAGCCGGTGTTGTGTGTGTTGCGGTTTGGCTGCTGTGAGTAGCATGTCTCCTCCAATGCAGTCCAGGTTAGACCTTGTGTCTACAGTGTCTATGTCAGTGAGTGGTGTGTTGTGTGAAGGATGCATATGTTGCAGCATGATGTAGGAGTGGAATGCAGCTCACAACAGCACCGCATGTAAATGTGACCGCGCAATGGTGTCGGCTATTTTGGTGTGTCCATTCCATTCACTGTCAGATGTCCCCTGTCAATTATGTATGTATGAGTTCCTGTGTGTTTTGTGCAATGTACTATATATGGATCTCCACACTTGTGATCTGCAAGACACACCTCCACAGCCAGGCCAGGGGGAACCCCTGGACACTGCATCCCCAGACAGTGAGTTTGAACATATGGTTGCAATGGCTGTGTGTGCGAACGTGTTTGGGTTGGCCAGTGCATATGTGTGATTTTAAGCCACATCATTTCTCAGGCCCATGTGTCAGACATCTTGCCTGAGCATTATCTTTGTGAGTGACTGGTACCACATGTGCAATGTGTTTTATCATAGAAGGTGTGTGTATGGCCAGATTCAGTGTTATTTCTTTTCAAGTCAGAACCTCCTTCTCCACCAGGCCAGTTATCCCATCATGAAGCATGCCACCATCGCAGTGGGTGCAGGTTAACTTTCAGGACGTCAGTCAGTGCAGTCCTGGTGTTTGTTGGTGCCCAGTTCCCAGGAGGGTCTTGTGCTCCCCACAACAGAGCCCAGTGTCAGACATCGTGTCGGTCCATTTCCACTCCCTGTGAGGTGAGCATAGTTCAGTGTGAGCTTGCTGGGCAAATGTGGGTGGATGGGGATTGTCTGTGACTGCAACTCCCATCATGCTTTTGGCTACACCCCCCTTCCCAGCATGCCCATACTTCCTTATTTTTGACTCTGCTTCCCTGTGAGGGAGTGTGACAGCAATGGCAAGATGGCTGACTGTGAAGTCCTGGGGTTTGTTTGGCTACAAGTCCAAAGAAAGCGCCTGTGCTTCACACGGCAGAACCCAGTGTGGTGTATCTTTGGGTGATATTTTACTACAGTGTGAGTCAATGCATTATACCCAGTGAGTTGTGTGGAGTTTGTGTTGAGGGGTGTGTGTGTCTACACATGCTGGTAAGTATGGTCAGAGCTGTCAGTCCTCCTTCTCACCCGGCCAGACATCCCACCATGAAATGTGCTTCCATTGGAGGGCATGCAAGTTGGCTTTCAGGATGTCAGGCAGTGGTGTCCTGCTTCTGATTTGCACACAACCCCTACCAGGGCCTTGTGCTCCCCACAGCAGGACCCAGTGTCAGCCATCTTGTCAGTCATTTTCCACTCCCTGTGATGTGGGCATGGTTCAGAGAGGTCTTGATGGGCCAATTGGGAGGGGGAGCGTTATCTGTGACTACAAACCCCATCGTGCTTTTGGATACACTCACTTCACCTGCATACCCACTATTTCTTCCTGTCAGTCAGCTGCACTGTGAGGTAGTGTGTTTGTGGTGGCAAACTGTTTGACAGTGTTTATTTAGCTTTGTGCCACTGCCTTGCTCTATTTGTTGGTAGGTTTGTACATGTCATGACACAGTTACAAGTCACTATGAGATGGCAGGTATTGTGTTTTTCTGACTAGCATACACATCTTGGGAAGATTATCTATTGGTTACTGTGGCTTTGCTAATGGTGCATGGTTTCACTGTCCCCTTGCCACACAATATTGAGTATATTGGTTGTGTACTCACCAGGCTCTGGTATGTCTGATAGACCATGGACGCTCTCTGTTGGTAGGATGTCCCGCACCTTCTCCTCCCAGGACCTGAAGTATACTGGTTTGGCAGGAGGGCCACCACCAGTGTGCTGACTCAAGCCGTGATTATTCTCGATGAGTTTCTTGACCCTCCTGCACACGTCATACCAACTGTTCTGGATATCATCCTTTGTGCACAACATTGGTGCTTGTGCGTTCACCTTGTCCACGATCCTCGCCCACATATTTGTTTTCTGTGACATGGGGATCCTTTGGACCAATGTACCAAACAAATGTGGCTCTACTCTGATGAGTTGATCTACCAGCACTTCTAACTCACTATCTGTGAACTTTATATTCTTCTTTGGGGGCATGGTGATGGGTGGTGGTGGTGAGTGATGTGTGTGTGAGGGTGCAAGTGAGGGTGGGGGAGTGTCAGGTTTGCTAGATGTATGTGTTAGTGCTTTTGGTGAGGTGATAATGGTGTGAAAGTTGTGTGATGGGTGAGTTGTGAGTGTGTCTGTGGTTGCTGTCTGATGGTGTTCTCTGCTGGCTGTTCTCTTGAATTTGCAAAGATCATGGTAGTGATTGGTGTCCTTTATATAGGTGGAGTTGTGGGTGTGTCTTTGTTCCAAGTTTTTTTTATTTTATATTTATTGACTTTGTCATTGCTTGTTTGGTCCTTTTTTGTATTTTATCCTTTGGGTTTTCTAGGCATGAAGGAGATGTTCTTCTGACCGAGACGGACGCTGATGTTGGCTCGTGCGGGCTTCTCCGGGTCTTTCACGCTGACTTTCTTCTGTGTTTCATACGCGTCGGTCGCGGAAATCTCTATTGCTTCAGGTCCCTGTTTTCTGTGCATGTCGGTCATGCGGCTTGGGCTCCGTGCGAGTCGGTCTGGTTTTACACACATTGCATCGTACTGCGTAGATCGGACATCGCAGGTATGTGTCGGTCGGGCTCATTCCTGGTGCATGTCGGTCGGTGCGAATCGCGTCCGTTTTCCGTGTGAATCACTGGTTTCCC
Source organism: Triturus cristatus (assembly GCF_964204655.1). Classification (NCBI taxonomy): domain Eukaryota; kingdom Metazoa; phylum Chordata; class Amphibia; order Caudata; family Salamandridae; genus Triturus; species Triturus cristatus. Next base: position 189,162,616 of record NC_140589.1, read on the forward strand.
TACAGCCCGGTCATATGGCTTGTATTCCATACGTGTCGCTTGTAATTCACACGCGTTGCATCGTACTGCACGGGTCGTACGGCGCCGGTCCGTGTCGGTTGGTCTCCGTTCCCGGTCCTTGTCGGTCGGTACGTTTTGCGTCCAGAATCGGAATCGGCCTCCTGTGTGCGAAATGTCAGAATAATATGACATGTGTACCCTGTAAAAGAGATGGTGTGTTGTTTCAATAAAAAGATTAATAAAAAAAAAAGAAATGGAGTGGGGATAGTACCTGAGGATTTTATCCTGGAATTTAGCAGGCCTGGATGCAAAGAAAACAGACAACAACTGTTTGGATTTCAGTAAATCCTTCCATGTCCTGATTTTCAGGAAACCTGGTCCCTCAGTCGTTTCTCATTACTATCTAATTTTGCAATTATTTCTGGCCTGCACCTTCCTTCCTCCGTTAGACATGCTAAGGCGGGGCTTTGTATTTTGGTCTCCCTAGCATTAAAGTGTGTGGCCACTAAAGTACAAACAAACAGTGCATACGTAGTGCCGGCTCATTAAAGTTTCAGGATAACTTATTGATGTTGATAGTAATTGTTTACAATCCACATGGTAACCTTACTCATTCAGATAATCTTTCTAAGCTAGAAGCTGCCACTGAGAAATTCAAGAATTCCTTAAAAGTTAGGGATAAGTGTACAAACTGCTAACGTTTCAATAGTGGTTTGGGGGGACTCTGATATTCACCCCTGCCCTGAACCTTTTTTCTTACTTCAAGACCCTATGGGGAAGGACTCTTCTTTGCTCTTTCACTTTGAACACTCTACACATGGGGATCAGTTGTACAACTTGATCCACTTTTAGAACTAGGTTGTCCCCAGTGTTCAGGCAGACCCCACCTATGTCAGGAGAGGTACTGAATCCATTGCAGACCATTTATTAATTTCCATTTTACTCCCCCCCCTGTTGTGGTGGAATACTCTGTTAAATGGGCGGCGTGGAGCAATCATAACACCATAACGCTGTTTGTTTCCCAACAGAGGCAGCGCTTTATTGTGTTAACTGAAGAATAGTTGACTATCTCTGATCAAGGAATATGGATTAGGTGGGTGAATATTGTCCCCGATGGTTTTTGAGGGTCACTTTTTAAGTAATTTAGTCTAGAGGTGGTGAATTGTCTGAATCCTGACTTATACCACAAAGATAATCTTTTAGCTTTTCTTGGACCTCTGTGCCTGTGTCAAATCAGCCCTAACGCTGCCTTGCCCAGGACGCTCTGCTTCTAACAATCCCTGGTGGTTTAATAATGATTGTTCTAGGCTCTGGGGGCCTTAAAGGCAGCACTTAAATCACGGCCAAGAAATAGGATTGAGATACAATACCTAAGATCTTTTTAACCCCTTCAGTGCCCCGCCCTTTCCCCGCCCTGTGCCGGGCGTTACATTAGCGGGCGGGTTTCATGACGAGATAGTCTCGTCATGGGCACAGCGCAACCGTGCTCCATGACAAGACTATCTCGTCATGGGCACTGAAGAGGTTTAAAGAAGGTTTTGATAGATAGAAAGGAGTCCCTTAAGAGTGACATTTGGGATGATCTGGTGAAAGTTAGCGAAAGTAATGACGTGTGGCATTTTGGAAATTCGAAACCACCACTTTCTGGCACTGGATTCTTCATTAGGTCTGGCACCGGTTATACTGGAAACCCATTGATACTCATTTTCCATCAATTTACCTCCTAGATAATAAACAGGGCATGCCAACATTTAACAGTAGTTCAGAAGAGGTTATCTCTCCCGGTGTCTCATTTACCATTCCAGAAGTTATTGGAGCTATTAGCTGTCTGTCAAGCCATAAGGCCCCTGGCCCAGATGGTGTTTAGGCAGATCTTTTTAAGGGAGGCATCACTATCTAGGCTCCCTTATTGACAAATATTCTAAATACCACTGTTTCCGATGGTCACCTGTTGTCCTGGTCTCAATCCATCATAGTACCAGCATTTAAGAAAGGGGATTTAGGATATCCCAAATGCTACTGACCAGCTTCATTTATAGACACCGCAGTGAAAGTCTTGAGCCAGGTTGTTTTAAGAAGAATGGCGGATTGGGCAGAAGAGAAGAATATTATCATTAACTGTCAGTATCAGTTCAGACCTGGGTTAAGTACAAACGTGCAATGTCTGAATCTCCACTTACTGAGTTAGGAGTGCACCGTGGCCATGAAGGGGCAGTCTTTCTGGGTTTCATGGACCTCTCAACAGTTTTTAATCGGATTAACTGATCGAATCTGTGTCTAGTGCCATTACCTTTGGGATGGAGCCAGCATTAGTTTCTTTTACCACAGTCCGGTGCACACAATATATAAAAAGCACAATTTCAGAAATTATTTCAAAACTTTTGTAATCAATATTTGTTGTCTTTATTTTCTGTCTTCATTTACTAACACGTGTTTCGTCGTGTTGCTGATTAACCCACAACTTCTTCAGGGCTTCATCACATAGGGGCCGATTCCGATCCTGTAAAACTCGGGTACGAATCGTCGTACGGAGCGTATTCTCCGTACGACTCGTACCCGGGAAATCCACCGTACAATCCAGCAAGTACGATTCGTACAGAAATACCATTTCCGTACAAAACGTACAAAACACTGTACGGCTAAAAAGTACCTATTAGTCTGATCCTGGACAGCGCGTCCGTGACGTCCGTACGGAGTCAGGCAGCGTTTTACGGACCAGCAAGTACGAATCGTCCCTACATCACTCCGCATAGCTATTTTTTTACGGAAGCCATAAAAAACCCCGGAAACCTGAGGCTGACGCGAAAACGGAGCCCCGGTATGCGACGGACAGACATGGACCCCATCCTACGTGTCATCCCGGCCCTCTTAGCCTACGACCTGGTGCACCGAACCCGATGCACACGCCGCAGAAGGGGAGAACAAAAACCAGGGGGCAAGGGGGGGTGAGGGGCAGGAAACATACCCCCTACCCAAATTAAAACCTACAATATTGAGGACATACATTACCTCCAGGGTCTGGTCACTTCGGGGGGCATGTCCACCAATCCCTGCGTACCGCAACAACGGAAGTGGACGTGTACGTGTACCCCTACGGCAACACTTCAATAGTGATACGCGCCGTACTCACACATCCATAGCGTGGGTACGGTCCGTATCACTATTGTAGTGGGGCCGTAGGCGTACACGTGGTATGGACCGTACACACGCTCTCAGAGCGTGTGTACGGCCCATATCACTATAGTAGTGGTGCCATATGGGTACGCGTGGTACGGCCCGTACGGCACCACTACTATAGTGATACGGACAGTACCCACACATTCATAGCGTGTGTACGGTCCGTATCACTATTGTAGTGGGGCCATAGGGGTATGCATGGCACGGACCATACACACGCTCTCAGAGTGTCTGTACGGGCTGTACCACGCGTACTCCTACAGCACCACTACTATAGTGATACGGACCGTACCCACACATTCATAGCGTGGGTACTGGCCATATCACTATTGGATTGGGGCCATAGGGGTACGCGTGATACGGACCGTACTCACCCTATGAATGCGGGGCTACGGTCCGTATCACACGTACCCCTACGGCACCAGTACATTTGGGATACAAGACGTACACACGCCACGAATGTTGGCTTACGGCCTGGTGCAGCAGATTACCTTTATAATGGGGTGTGTGTAGGCCCAGGACAGCAGTGTACTGCACCAAGGGGGTGGGTGGGTGGGTGGGTGGCGGCAAGGATTCCCAGCAGTGGACAGACATGTGAGGGGTGGGTGCAGAGGACTCCCAGCAGTGGACAGAGACAGGGTGGTGGGTGCATATCACTACCAGCAGTGGACAGAGACATGGGGGTGGGTGCATATCACTACCAGCAGCGAACAGAGACATGGGTGTAGGTGCATATCACTACCAGCAGTGGACAGAGACATGGGGGTGGGTGCATATCACTCCCAGCAGTAGACAGACATATGTGGGTGGGTGCAGAGGAATACCAGCAGTGGACAGAGACATGGGGGTGGGTGCATATCACTACCAGCAGTGGACAGACATATGTGGGTGGGTGCAGAGGAATACCAGCAGTGGACAGAGACATGGTGGTGGGTGCATATCACTACCAGCAGTGGACAGACATGTGAGGGGTGGGTGTATATGACTCCCAGCAGTGGCCTGCAATATGAGGGGGGGGATGCAGAGGACTCCCAGCAGTAGACAGAGCCATAGGGGTGGGTGCATATCACTACCAGCAGTGGACAGAGACATGGGGGGTGGGTGCATATCACTACCAGCAGTGGACATAGACCTGGGGGTGGGTGCATATCACTCCCAGCAGTGGACAGACATATGTGGGTGGGTGCGGAGGAATACCAGCAGTGGACAGAGACATGGTGGTGGATGCATATCACTACCAGCAGTGGACAGACATATGTGGGTGGGTGCAGAGGAATACCAGCAGTGGACCGAGACATGGTGGTGGGTGCATATCACTACTAGCAGTGGACAGACATGTGAGGGGTGGGTGTATATGACTCCCAACAGTTGCCTGCAATATGAGGGGTGGGTGCAGAGGACTCCCAGCAGTGGACAGATATATATTGGTGGGTGCAGATGACTCCCAGCAGTGGACAGACATATGTGGGTAGGTGCAGAGGACTCCCAGCAGTGGACAGAGACATGGGGGTGGGTGCATATCACTCCCAGCAGTGGACAGACATATGTGGGTGGGTGCAGAGGAATACCAGCAGTCGACAGAGACATGGGGGTGGGTGCATATCACTCCCAGCAGTGGACAGACATATGTGGGTGGGTGCAGAGGAATACCAGCAGTGGACAGAGACATGGTGGTGGGTTCATATCACTACCAGCAGTGGACAGACATGTGAGGGGTGGGTGTATATGACTCCCAGCAGTGGCCTGCAATATGAGGGGTTGGTGCAGAGGACTCCCAGCAGTGGACAGAGCCATGGGGGCGGGTGCATATCACTACCAGCAGTGGACAGAGGAATTACTACTCAAAGGACATCACGTTGCTGGCACAGGTGTGTCATCCCTGTACACATCTGACCCTTAACAATGACATACGTGAAATTCCACTGAGCAGATGTTGTAAGGTTGCGGCATGTGTGGTAGCAGATTTTGCTAGGTTTTGTGTGTCACATTGGTGTATTGGTACGCATGGTCACAGTCCGGTATGCCTGTTATCTCTTGGGAGAACGTTTTTTTTACAGTGTTCCTAGTTCCCATATCATTTCATACAAGTGATGATGTCACCATCGTTAATGAGTCTGGTGCTGAGTTCTGTACGTGCATATGTGATTTGACTTGTCGATGTTCTCCATAGTGACATGGATTGGGCAAGGAAGCATAACAGTGAGAGCCGGTGTTGTGTGTGTTGCGGTTTGGCTGCTGTGAGTAGCATGTCTCCTCCAATGCAGTCCAGGTTAGACCTTGTGTCTACAGTGTCTATGTCAGTGAGTGGTGTGTTGTGTGAAGGATGCATATGTTGCAGCACCATGTAGGAGTGGAATGCAGCTCACAACAGCACCGCATGTAAATGTGACCGTGCAATGGTGTCGGCTATTTTGGTGTGTCCATTCCATTCACTGTCAGATGTCCTCTGTCAATTATGTATATGTGAGTTCCTGTGTGTTTTGTGCAATGTACTATATATGGATCTCCACACTTGTGATCTGCAAGACACACCTCCACAGCCAGGCCAGGTGGCACCCCTAGACACTGCATCCCCAGACAGTGAGTTTGAACATATGGTTGCAATGGCTGTGTGTGCGAACGTGTTTGGGTTGGCCAGTGCATATGTGTG